>NW_026991719.1:93695193-103695193 GCF_029215605.1 Mirounga angustirostris
ATAGATCTGTACCCAGCATTTTGTGCAACACGCACAGCAACAAAAACCTAGTGTTACCCCAAGGAAGAACATCAAGACCTTTCAACTCCCCATGTTATGCCTGCAGAGGACATCCAGAAACACTAGACTGGCTTTAATCACAAGGCACCGACTTTACCAAAAAAAAAAACGCCCCTAGACCAGTAATCCTGGCCCGGGGAACTGGAATGTCAAATATGCCAGGGGCTTGTTACAACCTTGACACTTTCAGAATCAAATAGGATCCTTGGGAAAGTGGCCAGTGTGAAGCACACAAGGATCTTCTTGCAGAGTTCTACTGAAAAAGGGAGTATTACACAGAAAGAGAGAGCTGAAAAACCATCTTACAAGTTTCTCAAGATATTTTCACCAAAATAAAAAATAAAGTGGGAAAAATAATGGCACATACAAATTTATTCTAATCTCCTTCAGACCAAAAAGTTTAAAAATTGGCCTATTTGGGGGAGGCACGTGGCTGGCTCAGTCAGTAGAGCGTGGGACCTTTGATCTGGGGATCATGAGTTCAAGCCCCAGGTTGGGCCTAAAGCTTACTTTAAAAAACAATTGGTCTATTTTCTTACTTTAAGAAACAGGTTCACTGAGTTAGCACAGTCAGCTTTCTCCAGAATGGAATTTCTTTATACACAGCTAAGAAGTGATTAATTTTCACCTTTTTGCCATGTTTCAGAGACAAAGGAAGTCAAAACAAGGACTAATGTTATTTCAATAAAGTTTGCTCAAAAATGTTTGTGACTAGGGGTGCCTGGGTGGCTTAGTCGGTTAAGCGTCTGCCTTCGGCTCAGGTCGTGATCCCAGGGTCCTGGGATGGAGCCCCGCGTTGGGCTCCCTGCTCAGCTGGTAGCCTGCTTCTCCCTCTCCCACTCCCCCTGCTTGTGTTCCCTCTCTCGCTGTGTCTCTCTCTGTCAATTAAATAAATAAAATCTTAAAAAAAAAAATGTTTGTGACTATAAACAAAAATCAGAAGGCGACTTTTAAAGATCAAAACAGGAGCACCTGGGTGGCTCAGTCAGTTAAGCTCTGCCTTCAGCTCAGGTCATGATCCCTGGGTCCTGGGATCAAGTCTGGCATTGGGCTCCCTGCTCAGTGGGGAGTCTGCTTCTCCCTCTGCCACCCACCCTCACTCTCGCGTGCTCACTCTCTTGTAAAAAAAAAAAAAAAATCTTTTTAAAAATACACAAATAAAGATCAAAAATGGAAAGAATCAGAGAAAGTTTTAGTAGAACTATTTTAAGATTACCATACATTTCTATTACTATAGAAATATAATTCAATTTTTGACAAATCACTTTTCTTCTGTAAGAGAACAAAGAGAAACAGAAGTAAAGACAAAACTTAAAAATGCCTGATTTGCCTCAAAACCTCTCCCAAGCCAGGCCAAGGAGATATTAGAGAATTAGAGAAAAGAGCAACCCAAATGACTAACATCTATGAAAGGAATTTCCTCTCACACATTTTAAGGTATAAACATTCAGTTAAAATAGTATGTACTGCCAGGTGACACCACTGGGGGAGACCAATAGGATTAATGTATCACAGTGAGAAAGGAGCATTATTATTTATATATGTTAATTATATTTACCACCTCCCTGTATGGGGATTTAGACATGTAACTTTGTTAAGAAGGGGGAAGAAATTATCTCTTACAATTAAAGAAAAATAAATAAATAAATAAATAAATTTTTTTTTTAAAGACTATTTATTTATTTGACAGAGAGAAAGGGAGCACACAAGCAGGGGGAGCGGCAAGCAGAGGGAGAGGGAGAAGCAGGCTCCCCGCTGAGCAGAGAGCCGGGGGCTTGGTCCCAAAACCCTGGGATCATGACCTGAGCCGAAGGCAGATGCCCAACTGACTGAGCCACCCAGGCACCCCTGATTCTTTTTTTTAACATTTTATTTTTTTAAGTAATCTACACCCAACATGGCGCTCAAACCCACAACTCAGAGATCAAGAGTCACACACTCCACCAACTGAGCCAACCAGGTGCCCCGAAAATGATTCTAAGCTAAGTCACAATTTACCAGTTTCCATTCAATGTCACTCATTTGACAGGACAATTTTTTTTAAAGATTTTATTTATTCATGTGACAGAGAGAGAGACAGCGAGAGAGGGAACACGAGCAGGGGGAGTGGGAGAGGGAGAAGCAGGCTCCCCGCCAAGCAGGGAGCCCAATGCGGGGCTCGATCCCAGGACCCTGAGATCATGACCCGATCTGAAGGCAGTCGCTTAACCAACTGAGCCAACCAGGTGCCCCAGGACAATTTTCTTCTTATACTTATCAAATGTTGGCTGTTATAAATAGAGGTTAATAGCTAAGAACGAGAGTTCTACAGCCATACTGCTTTGATCCGAATCTTGGCTCTACCACTTGCTGTATATATATAGCATATATATGTATGTGTGTCTGTGTGTGTGTCTATATATGTGTACACATACACAACACATATGACTTTGGGCATGTAGTTACTCTCTGTGCTTCAGTTTCCTCATCTGTAATGCAGGGATAAAATAGTACCTCTCTTGGGGTGTCTGGGTGGCTCAGTCGGTTAAGCGTCTGCCTTCAGCTCAGGTCATGATCTCAGGGTCCTGGGATCAAGCCCCACATCACAGCGCATTGCACTGCATCGGGCTCCCTGCTCAGGAGGGAGTGTGCTTCTCTCCTTCTGCCCCTCCCCACTCTCTCTCTCTCTCTCAAATAAATAAATAAAATCTTTAAAAAAAAATAGTACCTCTCAAAATGCTGTTGTGAAGAGGAGATGAGGTAATATGGATAAGGTATTTGTAACATTGTCTGGCACATAGTAAGCATCTATTAAGTATTAACACCAACTGTCATCTACTTCTTAACATTCCAACACTCCCATCCCAACCTATCCATCCTTAAAGTAGCAAGAACTCACAAGAGTGAACAATATAGCTGAAGAACTGTTTCTTTATAATGTTTCACTTTAACTGAAAATGCATATATATAAATCTGCATTGTGGGTGCTATGATTTCAGTAAAACATTTCTGATCTAAATAAAGCCTTGCTACTCAAAGTGATAAGGACCAGCAGGCACTGGCATTACCAGGGGGCTTGTGAGAAATGCAGGCCCCACTGCAGAGCTATGTAATCAGATGTTTTAATCCCCAGGTGACTCCTGTGCAGATTAAAGGCTGGGATGAGAAGCACTGCTCTCAACAAGACCAAACACTTATAAAGTAATGTGAACATATAACAAATACAAATAAGATACAGTTGAGATAAATATAGGTTACATAGCCAAACCAAACATATTCCTTTGTTACTAAAAAGGATTAGAACTGTAATAAAAAACAAAATCTACCAAAAAATGTTTCCTTACCTAATGTTAAGGTATGTTAACATCTGCAGGTTTTTAATGGCTTCAGGAATGGTTTTGATGCAATTATGATATAAATTTAATGTCTCAAGAGGGGCAAATAACCAGACATCAGAAGGAATTTCTGTAAAACGATTTCTTGAAAGATCTGAAAAAGAAAAGTAATATTTGACTGCCAAACATATACCGTATCTATTATAAATAACAGAACTATTTTCATACTTCCTGAATCACTTAGCATCTAAGCAACTATTTAAAATATTATAAAATATGGGGCACCTGGCAGGCTCAGTTGGTAGAGCATGTAATTCTTGATCTCAGTATTATGAGTTCAAGCCCCATATGTAAAATACTATAAAATATTGGGGCACCTGGGTGGCCCAGCCAGTTAAGCATCCAACTATTGATTTCAGCTCAGGTCATGATCTTAGGGTCCTGAGATCGAGCCAGAGTCTGCTTTTCCCTCTCCCTCTCCTCCTCCCTCTGCTCTTTCTCTTTCTCTCTCAAATAAATAAAGTCTTTTGCAAATATATATTATAAAATATTATCCAACATGATCGTGGAGGCAAAAAAATCATATAGAAATATACTCGTTTAGGGTGCCTGGGTGGCTCCGTCGGTTAAGTGTCTGCCTTCAGCTTAGGTCATGATCCCACATCAGGCTCCCTGTTCAGCGGAGAGTGCTCCTCCCTCTCCCTCTGCCCCTCCCCTGGCTTGTGCTCTCTCTCACTCACCCTGTCTCAAGTAAATAAATGAAACCTTAAAAAAAAAAAAAAAAGAAATATACTCATTTAAACCTTGTTTATTAACAAATTGTACTTGATATGCTTCAATATCTTTAGAATTTATCTTTTAAAATACCAATAAGGAATTCTCTCTGATCTTTTCAAAAACACAAAAAATCCTCCCCAGGTCCCACATCCCCCTCTACCTCTTCCTCCTTCACAGCCAAACCTACATAAACCTACAACCCCCAACTAAATTTCTTACTTACCATGGACTTCTCAACCCACTGTAATTGGGGTTTCTATTCACTTTCATGCCCACCTAGGTCACCAACAGCCTCCATATCAATACCAACTCATCTACCTGGAAACATTTCCCTTCTCTTGGCTTGGGAGATTACACTTCTGCATCACTTATTATCTCTCTGGCTACTTCTTAGTCTCTTGCTAGATTTTCCCCTACCTGTATTGTGAATGTCGACGTTCCAAAGAGCTGTGACAAGGTACCCTCTCCTTCTTAAGATATACACTTTAGTGGGTGATTTCATCCAATCCCAAGGTTAAATTATATTTATATGCCAACAAATTTCAAATTAAAGCTATGTCTGAACACCTATGTTCTGATCTTCAGAACTTCTCTTGATATCTCTCAGGCACCTCAAATTCTACAAAATCTGTACAAATTCTCTAAAATCTAAACTGAAGATCTTCTTCCACTCATCTGTTTCTCTTATCTCAGATAATGTCATCAACATCCTCCTGTTGAACTATGCAAGCCAAAAACCTGGTATTCATTCTCGATTCCTTCCTCACCTAAATTATTTCAAGTACACACAAATATACTTCCATTCCAGTTTTCACAAAAATAAAGTCATGGAATTATTATTATAACCATTACACCTCTTTTAAAGGTTAAATGAAATTTTGAAAAATACTTAGGACAAGTATGTGGCAGGTTGAAAAAAAAAAAATCCCCTAAAAGAGTTTCTTAACAAGCACTATTGACCTTTTGGGCTCTATGACGATTTGTTGTGTGGGGCTATCCTGGGTACTATAGGATATTTAGCAGCATCCCTGGCATTTACCCACCAGATGCCATTAAAACCCTTTATCATGGCAGCCAAAAAATGTTCCCTGGGGTTCAAACCCCCCTACAACCTGTTGAGAACCACTGCTACCTCATTTTAGAAATATACTTTGCTAACATTAATTCATTATACTTATTTGGTTAAAAAATAAGAATATTATTTATCTCTGTCAGGAAGAACATCTATGGTGTACCTTAACCCACCATACATCATTCAGCATGTGTTCTGCCCTAAGAACAGCCTCCTACCAATGCTTAACTTCCTCACTCTGAGAGATGAGACCTATTTACTCAGCAATATAGTAAATTCCCTATTCAGAATATTAATATACATGTATTAATATATGTTTGTGTGTGTGTGTGTGTGTATAAACACACACTCACCTCGAACCATGAGAGACGATGGACTCTGAAAAACAAACTGAGGGTTCTAGAGGGGAAGGGGGTGGGAGGATGGGTTAGCCTGGTGATGGGTATTAAAGAGGGCATGTTCTGCATGGAGCACCGGGTGTTATGCACAAACAATGAATCATGGAACACTACATCTAAAACTAATGATGTAATGTATGGTGATTAACATAACAATAAAAAATTTAAAAAAACACACACTCACCTAATGTAAAATTTTATAATAGGCAAAAGAAAACATTAGTTATGATTATTTGAGAATTAATTTGGATTCATCTTCCTACCACCATAAGATTCTAAATGACTAAATAAAAGGACAGACAGAATTACTAGCAACCAAAATCTGAACTTGAAACAGAAGTTTCTCAATATGCTGGCTTACCTCCTCTGGACACCCAAGAATCATGCAGTTCTACTGAGGAGGAAAAATTAAATCATTATTTTTTTTTAAGTTTAGGATGTTTCTTTTACATTTAGGGTTTTACCTCTTACTCTTGTAACTTCAGAATCCTAGGAGTTGAAAATTACTTGTTTACAATTAATCTGAAATCCTAAAATAAAAATTATGCCCAGTTCATTATTCTGTATAATAGCTAGCATTATAGACCCATAAATAATACAGTGGTCCTAGAGATAGATGATGGTAGCTTAAATTAAGGTTGCAAGAATAAGGATAAGAAAATTAGAATTTGAAATATATTTTCATATTAGTACTTAGAGACTGGGCAAGCGACTGTCTACGTGGGATAAGAGGCTATTTAATAAAAGAGGTGGGGGTAGAACAAGATTTTTGTTTTTGTTGCTGTTCCTGGTGGGAGTTTTATTTTGTTTTTTGAAGCAGAGGTTAGAATCAAAGATTCAATTTTCTATTTGTATAACGTGAGATATCTGAAAGAGAGCCAATGGAGGGATCAGTCAGATGATTATAGATCTCAGACATGAGGTCTGGGATGGATATATAAAATTGAAAGTTGTGGGAATATGGTTAGTACTATAAAGTCATAGAAATGGAAGACATCACCTTACATCAGAGTACTGAGTTGGAAAGAGTTCAAGAATGGGCCATCAGGACAGCCAATATTTACAAGCTGAGTCGAGGGGGAAAAAAGCAAGCAGAGAAGACTGAAAATAATGGTCAAGAGAAAGCACGATAACCATACAAAGAATGTTTAAAGCAGTGATGGGAAAAAAAAAAATCAAAATTACTATTTGTTCAGGTACAAGGTAAAAGAAATCATAATCCTATTCTTGATTTGTTGTATCAGCAGACAAGCTAATTGTTGATGTGATGCATAACTGTAGCCCCAAACAGAAATAAAATGAGTGTACAATTTATTTCTTGACAATATAAAAAAAGCCAAAATATCAGTATTAATAACAGTGATTTTAATAAAATAATTTAAATACTATGAACACATTATTTTAGTAACTTACATATTATTGTGTGAGGCTTTATGTTCTTTCCCCTCTAAAAAAAGATTATTTAGTTAAATTACCAAGTAATATTATGAGGTCCCCTAGGGAATTTAATTAAATTTGCAATAATAAACTATTTTCTGGATGAGCTAATATATTTACTTAATAAACACCACTTAAAATTACAATTAATTAGGGGCGCCTGGGTGGCTCAGATGGTTAAGCGTCTGCCTTCGGCTCAGGTCATGATCCCAGGGTCCTGGGATCGAGTCCCACATCAGGCTCCCTGCTCCTTGGGAGCCTGCTTCTCCCTCTGCCTCTCTCTCTCTCTCTCTCTCTCTCTCATGAATAAATAAATAAAATCTTTAAAAAAAAAATTACAATTCATTATTATTCTAACTTAACTGAGTGAAATCAAATAAAGCATAATAAACTCAAAATTAAAACTCAAGCTATTATAAAGCTCTTAATTAAGGAAATCTTGTTCTAGGATTTTTCAGATTTTAAATCTGTACAAACATCCTTTCTAAGAATTGGGTAAACAGAATAACAGTGCCAAAAGAAAAATACAACCATGGAAAGAAAGATAGGGAATAATATAAAACATTCTGTATCTTAATTTCTTAAAATATCTCACACTAACAGCATCTCATATTTTCCTTCAAAAAAGTGAAAATTAACGTCTATATAGATATGATGGATAAAATTTAAACTTTCAAATTTTTTATCTTGTGATGTACAATTAAACCAAAAAGGAATTTTTACATTAAAAATAATTTAATTAACATGTACACTAGGGCAACTAGAATAATAGGACTGGTAACGAACATATTATACTCAAGAAAAACATGCAAAATTGGTATTGTATTTAATATGGTTCCATCTAAAGAAGAGAAAACACACTGTTAATTTATTCCTTATGGCAACATTCATTTCACAACAGCCTTAACGCCTGCCTTCTTTGGGGACAAGCAGGACTTGTGAAAAGACAATTCTAAAGAGGTTTCACCTTTCCCACACACAGAAAAAGAGAAAATGAAAATTTGTTCCTTATCTTCCTGAAGTGAGTTGAATGGTGGCCCTCAAAGATATCAGGTCCTAATTCCTGTGAATGTTGGCTTATATGGTAAAATTGTGCAGATATAATTAAGAATCTTGTGTTGAGGAGATTATCCTGAATGACCCAGGTGGGCCCTACCTGCTATCGCACATATGCTTACAAGAGGAAGGCAGAGGGAGGTTAGACAGACACACTGAGGAGAATTCTGGTCATGGTGAAGGTGGAGGACACACTGGAGTGTGATGCAGCCGAGAATGTCAGCAGGTGCCTGAAGCTGCAAAAAGGAAAGAATTCTCCCGCAGAGCCTCTGGAGGGCAAACAGTGCTGCTGAAACTTGATTTTAACCCCATTAAGACTCGTTTCATAGTCTGGTCTCCAGAACTGTAAAAAAAATAAACTTCTGTTGTTTTGAACCACCAAGTTTGTGGTAATTTGTTACAGCAGACACAGGAACCTAACACACTTCTCATAAAAACAGTTTATCAGAATCAATGAGAGAATGGCTGCAAAGTCTTTTAAATTAAATAGCTGTATATTTTTTTTCTCTTAAGCAGTAAGGTTATATCTCAGTTCATTAGTATCCTTGGCAATAAGCACCTTTATAACCACTGAATTATTTTTCTTTTGTCTTGCTTTAATCATAAATCCTATCAAGCAGTATTGGCAAAAACTCAACAGCAGACAGACTGCTGTGTACTGTTTCCTGCCTTCCTTCAAAACTCTCCTTGTGAAACTGCTAGGAGGCTTTTAAAGATGTTAATAGATCATTTTAAATAATCTGATCTAAATTCTGTTCTGTATCACTCTTGAGCTTCAGCGGTCAAGGAAGCTAGGGAAAGGAAGGAGGGGAGTCAGATGGAATGGAAATCTGTTTGCTGCCTCCCAAGCTGCAGCCCCAAGAGCCACAGACGGGTCCATATGCCACCCAGTGCAATTCCTGGCTCACTGGCTAGCATTTCTGCCAAGGCAGGTATAGAAAATGACTTTCAGAAATTATACAGTTACACTATATTAATTATACTAATTATAGTTTTATTTTATTCCACGTACAAAAGAGTGTACAGTTTTTGTCACAAATTGTTGTAACTTAAACTAAGATGCATGAGTCTTCTTTAGGTGATATTTAATGATATAGATTGCTATAGTCCCTCTTATTAAAAAAAACATCTTAGATAATGTTTGAAAATCTGACACATTTCTACCTCTGGAAAAATTCCTAATAATGAAGTATGTTGCTGGAACACATCCTCATCAGTAACAGAGATATCGTCACAGAATTTTCTGCTTGGGGCACCTGGGTGGTTCAGATGGTTAGGTGTCTGCCTTCAGCTCAGGTCATGATCCTGGGGTCTGGGACTGAGCCCAACATTGGGCTCCCAGCTCAGCGGGGAGTCTGCTTCTTCTTCCTCTGCCTCTCCCCTTGCTTGTGCTCTCTCTCTCTCTGTCTCTCTCTCCCTCTCAAATGAATAAATAAAATCTTAAAAAAAAAAAAAAGAATTTTGTGCTTAAGGGAACATGAGGGGCAGGCACCTGGCTGGTTCAGTCAGTAGAGCATAGGACTCTTGATCTCAGAGTCATGAGTTCAAGCTCCACATTGGGGGTAGAGTTTACTTAATAAAAATTTTTTTTTTTTTTAAGAAACATGAGGGTTAAGTGGAGAAATAATTTGAAATGAGAACTCTAAATTCACAACAATAACCTAAGTGGAACTGGGGTGACTATTTCTACTTCTCTCTGTCTCTCTCTGCCCCCTCCCACACACACCACGTATGCTAGATCACATGCTATGGGCTTTGCATAATTATGTCTAATCCTCATAACACCCTTATGAGGTAGCTATTATTCCACATTGTATATATGAATCAAAGACAGATTGAATAGCATGCCCAGTGTTAAAAAACCAGTAATAACTGACAGCACCAGGGTTCCAAACTGAGATGTTACTTCAAAGCCCATGTTCTATGTGTGCTTTTCCACTCCTCCAACACACTATTGTGACTTCCTGTCCCAGATTACAAATATTCTGTTCCACTGGAATCACAAAGCAGGGTCAGAGAGATTCTCAGTCTCCTTGTCACATTCATATCTTAGGTTGCTTCTTGCAATAGAAAGCAGAACATAAACCTTACTTTAAGTCCAATTTTTAATTAAGAAAATAATGAACACTATTTATAGCTCTCAGCTGTTCCTCATTTACCAACCAGAACCGTTTCGTCTGGGCCAACACATAGTTTTCTTGGCTCCTTAAAGAGTGGACCCTTATTAATTTTTCAGTATTTTTAACCAATTCAATAAACAAGGATTACAATAAACAAGGATTAAAGAAAAATAAACAAGTTTCTTCAAAAGGGAAGTAACATCTTATAGGCAAAACCACTGTCCTCAGTACCTGCCAAAAACTCTGAAATATCGGAGACTTTACCCTACTTGTAAGCCAACAAGTTAGCCTGACACAGTTGTATGGATGCTGGCAGAAGGCATGAGATTCCTGTGTGATAGACAAAGGACTTTATTACTCACAGCATAGCAAGTGGCAAAAGCAGCATATTTTTATCAGTTCCCCTGGCCTTCCAAATCCCACAGGGGTAACAGAGATGGGTACAGATGAATGTTTACCCACATAGTACATTGCATTATAGGAGATGAACTCCAACCTAGGGGAACCCAAATCTTTTATAATAGACAATAAGCCAGCATGCACTTTGCTCAAAGGGAGACATTATCTTTAGTTTACTAGACAGTAAGCATGACTGTCCTTTGCTCTGCAGAGAGAAACTATCTTATTCTTCCCAAATTCAGTCCTGAACAAAGAGCAATTAGTGCCTCATTCACAAGATGTGCAGAAACATGAAGCCCATGGAAAATTATCTCCCAATAGTACCATGTACATTCCTTATCAAGCAGGGATTAGAAGTTGCAGCCTACCGCAGAGAATATACAAGGGAAAATAATTACCTTAATGGTCACATTCTCTGTAGTCCTGGACTTATTGTCTGTGATAGAGGCAGGCAAATCCTGATCTTCACCTTCCAAGCCCCATTCTCCTTATTTCCTGGGCAGCATTCTGACTGGACTCATTTATTCAAACAAAATTCTATTAAGCACTATGAATTGGGTAGTAGGTGTTATGTTTGTAAAAAGCCCACTCAGACACCAACCCGAAGCAATCCCAATTATTGTTTCACTCTAGCACCAAATACAATACAGACAATAACACTTCAGTGAAAGAAACTATGCAAAAAGAATCACTCCCACTTACTTCTACTAAAATTGTAATTTTTACAAAGCTGTTGTGGTGGGACCAATACTGCATCATCCTTGGGGTATATCATGAAGTTCACACAAAGACTGGTGGAATGAAAAAGGAAGGGTAACTGTTCTTTGGCAGATGAGCAGTAAACTGGATCTGAACTCTATTCTGATTCTACTGATTACTACCTATGAAACATTGCTAGAATCAATTACTATTCCTCACTGTCTCAGAGCTATTAGATGTGAGTAAATATTCTACAACAACCTAAAAATCCCTAGAAGTAAGCAATAGAAATGAAGGGAAAATTATCAACTTGCACATAATGATATATATATATTCATAAAGGTATAAAATAAAATGAGAGAAATTGATTATTATCTTCAGTTCTTATGACATGGAAAATATATACCAGAATTATATGTCTTTAGAGAGTGGATAAAATCAACCAACTCAAAAGCATATTTCCCAATATAAAAATTTTAAAAATTAAATTTTCTGTGCTCTTTAGTAACTGATATTACTCAAATGTAAGCATTTACAGTATGTAAAATCTCATTAATATGCTCTCAAATATTAATGTTTCCTTATCTATTTTTCCATCTAAAAAATGTCAGGACTAGAAACAAAAGCAACAAGAAAACAGGAGGCACCACAGCTGTTTGTCGATTCAAGAATGGAGAGTGTCTTTGAAGTACTAGAAACTATGATGTTGGAGTCTGATGGGAAATGACAACCCCATGGCTCTGGCATCTGCTTTCAACAGATGCCCTCTGCAAAGACAGGTGATTTCTTGATTCAGTATTCCCTAGAAGGGTGATATGCTGTCATTCAGGACAAGATAAGGAAAAGTCCATCTATAACTCTGAAGCCTTGTTGCATGAGTAAGACCTATAGGTAACAGAATTTCTGAGCTACTCCATGGTGAGTTAAAATATTAACCGTAAGTACAGTGGAGAGAAAAAAAGAGTCAGTAGATATTTGAAAAAAATGAAAGGAAAATGCTTTAAAGCCAACTATTATGAGAAACAATAACAAGCAGACCTCACTGGCCTACAGCAACCAATACTGGAAAGCTCTTTTTGAGCACAGGCACTTTGAGAAGCAAGGATGCAAACAAAAACAGATGCTGCAAGGAGAAAGAAACCACAGCTGCTAACCAGAGGACAGATTACATACATGCTCAGTGAGAAAAGAACTGTGAGTCATACAACTATTAAACCACGTGGTAGGATAGGACTTTATTTAAAAAAAAAAAAAAAAAGGAGGGGGCAGCTCTATGCAGGTATCTGTAAGAAATTCTGCAGTGTTTTAATTTTGCCAAGAAATAATGACTAATTAACTGTGCAATGACATGCAAACATCAAAGTCATGCTTAAAAACGACATTACACTTCAACCCTTACAAGACTTACTATGCTGTAAATTTGGCGTTATGAATCCATGCAGTATTATTTATTAAATGGTTCTTGGAAAACTTTTATTTTCAAAAGACAAATGTTATAGCCTCATCACATAACTTTTACTAAAATAAATTCCAGATGGAGGAAAATGATAAACAAAAATGAACCATAAAAAACTAGAAAAACAATTTAGAGAATACTCACTTAATATTAGAATGGGGAAGGACTTTCCAAGCCTTCAATAAAGGAATAATTCACAAATGAAAAGATTTCTAGATTTAGTGACATAAAAAGAAAGGAAAACTACAGTCTGTCAAAAAGCAAAATGATACCAACAGCTCATAGGTAAAACCTGCACCAAGGACATAAACAGATGCAAAAATGAAAATTATCAACGACCAGGATGTACATGAAAATATGTTCAACCTCACTGTCAATCAAAAGAAATGCAAAGAATAAGATACCATAACTCACTCATCAAATTTAAAGGTTTTTAAAGGTATTACTCTGTGTTGGCAAGGCACTTCCATACACCACTGATGTGATTTCAAAATGAAGTAACCTGTCTAGAAAGCAATGTGACAATATGAATCAAGCTTCTGAAAAATGTTCATACCTACTGATCCAAGAAATCAATCTCTAGCAATTTCTGAAACCAAATAAACATAAGAAATTATGTACATTTAAGGATTATTTAAAACAGTAGAAAATTAGAAACAACTTAAATGCCCAACAATAGGTAAAGGCTAGATAAAATATACTATATCCTAAAATGGAATATCTTGCAGCCTTTAAAAATGCTATTATAGGGGGCGCCTGGGTGGCTCAGTGGTTAAGCGTCTGCCTTCGGCTCAGGTCATGATCTCAGAGTCCTGGGATCGAGTCCCACATCGGGCTCCCTGCTCGGCGGGAGGCCTGTTTCTCCCTCTCCCACCCCTCCTGCTTATATTCCCTCTCTCACTGTGTCTCTCTCTGTCAAATAAATAAAAAAAAAATCTTAAAAAAAAAAATGCTATTATAGGGGCGCCTCAGTGGCTCAGTCGGTTAAGCGTATGCCTTCAGCTCAGGTCATGATCCCGGTCCTGGGATCAAGCCCTGCATCTGGCTCCCTGCTCAGTGGGGAGTCTGCTTCTCTCTCTTCCTCTGCCATTCGCCCTGCTCATGTGCTCTCTCTCTCTCAAATAAATAAAATCTTTTTTAAAAATGCTATTACAGATTTGATTCCTTAATATGAATATAAGAATGCTCACAGCAGCGCAGAGTCCAACACAGGGCTTGACCTCACAACCCTGAGGTCAAGACCTGAGCTAAAATCAAGAGTCAGACACAACTGCCTGAGCCACCCAGGCACCCCAATAACTAGAACATTTTAAATATCAAACTATATACACAGTATGAACCAATTGTTTCCTTGAAAAATGTACATTTTTAGGGCACCTGGGTGGCTCAGTCAGTTAAGCGTCTGCTTTCAGCTCAAGTCATGATCCCAGGGTCCTGGGATCGAGTCCCGCATTGGGCTCCCTGCTCAGCAGGGAGTCTGCTTCTCTCTCTGTCTCTGCCTGCCTGCCTCTCTCTCTCTCTCAAAGGAATAAAATCTTAAAAATAAATAAATTAAATTTAAAAAATTAAAATGTACATTTTTAGAAAGTATACTTCATACATTCACTCATACACATATAAAGGTGATGAGTGTGGAAGTATGAAGGAAATAGACCAAAATGTTAATATTTATTCAAGGTTGGTGGAATGAGGAGTATTTTGTATTTTCTTCTGTATTGCTTTTATTTCCCAAGTTTTTTACAATAAGCAAGCATTGCTTCTGTTATAAGAAAAACACAATATTATACTATTTTAAAGGTATTATATTTCACAAGGTAAACTGAATTCTAACCATACACATTCCACTCATAAAAATGGTATGTGCAAAGAGTTACAGGCGTGGTAAGGTTGTATTATATATAATCATTCTTTTTTTTTTTAAGATTTTATTTATTTATTTGAGAGAGAGAGAATGAGAGAAAGAGCATGGGGGGTAGGGTCAGAGGGAGAAGCAGACTCCCTGATGAGCAGGGAGCCCGATGTGGGACTCAGTCCTGGGACTCCAGGATCATGACCTGAGCCGAAGGCAGTTGTTTAACCAACAGCCACCCAGGCGCCCCTATAATCATTTTCATTTTCATGGGGCACAACTCGGTCCTGCTACCACAACCTGCTACCAAACATCTATCACTATGCTGAGTCATGTTATATTGACATTCTACTATATGTCATAATTTTTAAAATGCAAATTACCAGGAAAGCATGAAACTTTTAATGTCAAAATCATGCTTTCATGCAAATTATTTTCTTAAAGCAAAACCCAAAAACTGTAAAATATGAATTGTTTTAAGTCTGATTAGTGAAGTAAGTAATGGTAAAACATTATCATCTTCACCACCTCCAAGACATATGAATTGATGCATAATTAATATGACATTGAGGCTCCTCCTGCCTAGGTCAAGATCAACTAGCCACTGAAAATCAAGTGAATCTGTTTATACAGTATACTTTTTATTTGCCTTAATTAAGACACCTTAGCAGCTTCCTACTGCCTGAGAAAAGAAAAATCTTAAGTAGTATGAGAACAGTCTGCATCAAACTGACTCCCCAGGATAACTCTAGTAGGACTCCAAAACAAAAGTAGTCCTTAAGGGATGCCTGGGTGGCTCAGTTGTTAGGGGTCTGCCTTCGGCTCAGGTCATGATCCCAGGGTCCTGGGATCGAGCCCAGCATCGGGCTCCCGGCTCGGCAGGAAGCCTGCTTCTCCCTCTCCCACTTCCCCTGCTTGTGTTCCCTCTCTCGCTGTGTCTCTCTCTGTCAAATAAATAAATAAAATCTTTAAAAAAAAAAAAAAGTAGTCCTTAAAAAAGTGGGGCGGGGGGGAGTCAGTGGGGGTCGCCTGGCTGGCTCAGTTGGTAGAGCATGCAACTCCTGATCTTGGGGTCTTGATTCTAAGCCCCACACTGGGCGTAGAGCTTACTTTAAAAAAAGCAGTCTTTGAGGAGGGTTAAAAAAAAAAAAAAAAAAAAAAACCCTGAGGGAAAGCTACCATGCTAAATAAAACTAACTGCTTCATCTTTGATGAATCCAGATTATGATGAATTTTACAGGCAGTATACTGTGCTCCTTAAAAGAAATACTGTATTTAGAGAGCAAGGATCATCCTTACTTGAGCTGTTTAACAACAAAGCACTAAATATTGGATGCTGAAATTAAAAGCAAGTTATAGTAAACTAATTACAAAGTAATGGCAAATTCCACAAACCAGGCCAAAGAAAACTCCATTAATTTGTGTTAAGTGGTTAAGCAGCCCCTACAGAGCAGCGCACCGGCAGCTCCCAGTAAGACCGAGTGGGTTCAGAGAGTTTATTACTAACAGAGAAAGCATGATCACTATGGTGTCAGTTCCCTGTGTCTCCGGTCCTACAGGACAAAACCAAACTGGAGGGAGGGACCAAATGACAGACAACATGCATGGTGGGTTGCTCTGTTTTTGAGGGGTTAACTCTAGATGGCAGCTCTGCAATTTTATACTCACAGCTATACCCGAAAGTCCCATGTCTTCCCAGGATGACAGAAGAAAATAATAAACCGTCTTGCAGGAGCCTCCCACAAGATAGGGAGGTGGGTAAGAAATGACCTCACGTCATCTGTCCATTTTGCTGTGTACCAGGGAGGATCATAGAGTCTTCCCCCAAGATTTGGGTCAGAGTGTGGTTGAGCCTGGCCCATGCAGACTATGTGGAAATGTGCAAGATCACCAAGGTACCATGGCAGAGCCATTCCACTAGTTTATGCTCAAACAGAACAAGAAGTCAGTGTATAAAAGAATATACCATGTCATGTTCCTTCCCATAATTTGAAGTTCAGAAATTTGACACGCATTCACGATCAACCGTTGCAGAGAGGCACAACACTGAACCAAACACTACAGGGAATTTCTGTATCTGCCCGCAAAGAGTTTAAATTCCTCTTGGGGGAGGCAATTTATGTATGTATGTAGGTAGGTATGTATTGAGAGAGCGAGAAAGAGAGCGCTTATGGGGAGGAGGGGGAGAAAGAGACTCTGAAGCAGGCTCCAAGCCCAGTGCAAAGCCCAAAGCGGGGCTCCATCTCGCAACCCTGAGATCATGACCTAAGCTGAAATCAAGAGTCCGACGCTTAACTGACTGAGCCACCCAGGCACCCTGGGGGAAGCAATTTAAAGCCAGGAATACAATTGCACCTGGCTGTATACTCATATTAAATAGGAACTTAAACATCTAACAATAGAAGAATGGTTAAATAAAATATGGTACTTTCACAAAATAAACTATTAGGCAGTCCTAAAAAATCATGTTATAAAATATTTTTCTTCAGTGGAACAGTGGCATAAGGAAGACTCAGGAAGAACAATTTGGAAGAAGACTATACAATAGACTATAATGGGAAGACTTTTATGGCAACATTAAATATATACATGTTGAGAAAATTCAGCCATGAGGTGATGAGGCTTTTTACAAGAGAAGCAGTGAACATATGAAGAGTTGCTTAAGAGGACCTTTAAGCTCTGATCCTACTGAGGATGATAAACTTTGCAACTCGAAGTAGTAGATCTTAGCTCTGACTAAGGCAAATGGAAGACAGCAGACTAATGTAATAAGAGAAAACTAGACCAAGACATGCAAAAATACAATTTCAAACAATTTAGACCTATACTATCAAAAAAACTGCTAAACCTAATCAAAAAAACGTACATTCATCTCCCAGTTTTTCCTGGACTTCATCTACAAATATAATTTTCAAAATAGAATTTGTTAAACCAACATATTAATCCTCAAAACATTTTATAATTTAATATTTTCAATGCCAAACATATTATCTAATGTTAATGTTATAAACATTACTCAAAAATCAATTTTATTAGTTAACCTAAATATTTAAAAGCAGTCAACTATTCTGCAGAGCACCTGGCTGACTCAGCTGGTAGAATATGCAACTCCTGATCTCAGGGTTATGAGTCCAAGCCCCATGTTGGGCACAGAGTCTACAATAAATAAATAAATAAATAAATAAATAAATAAATAAATAAATAAAGTCAACTACTCTAAAATAAAAACATATCCAATGGTACAATATAACAATATACAAAAACTACAGCTAAAATAAACTTTAAAAAGGGGAGGGTGCCTGGCTGGCTCAGTTGGAAGTGCATGACTCTTGATCACAGGGTTGTGAGTTCAAGCCCCACACTGAGTATAGAGATTACTAAAAAAATAAATAAACTTTAAAAAAAAACTATAGCTAATCTGCAACAGTTCAACTTTAATAATCATATCTCTGCTTATGAAGCAATAATAAATTTCTTTTTTCTAATAGTTTTTTCCCTTTTTTAAATAAAAATAAAGCAATGAAGACAAAATCAGGGAGACAATGAGAAGTCCAATCTGACTGGAGAACGGTACATACATGAGTAGTGGGAAATATAGAGGAAAAGGAAAGAGGCAAATTGTGGAGAGACCTGAGAAGGCAGCCAGGGTAAGGAGCAGGCTTAACTGAACAAATGTGTTAAAGACCTACCACTCTCTACTAAGTGCTGGAGTGGCAACTAAGTAACTACATTCAAATTAACTCCAAAATCAATAAAAAGAGAAAGGTAAACAAATACCATATTTCTTTGATTTTTACAATGCACATTTCACTCTAATGTTAACATTCCTGAAATCCATGTATGTGCTTATTGTGTAAGTATTCTTTCCAGAAAAGTTACTAAATTGATGGTAAATGCTACAACAGAGGAAATATATTAATTGCAATAAAGGATCAAACCTGCTATAATAGAGGTATAGAGTAATCACTATATGTGGAAGATGAGAGGACAGGGAAACAAATAAACACCTGATCCGGGATACAAAGATGAATAGGAATTCACAAGGTAGAAAAGAAGGAAGAGGACATTAACAGTTGGGGGTAAAAACATGGAGACAAGGAAGCGCATGATACTGTCAAGGAACAGCATGTAGTTTGGTAAGCTGGAATATACAGTTTGGGGGCAGTATAAGATTAACTTGAAGAGCAGATAGGCCAGGAACGCAAGGGGGATATAATATCCAAAAAACAATCAATGTAAGTATACCACAGTAATGCAATAAAGGACAAAACCCATGTGATCATCTCAAAAGACCCAGAAAAAGCATCTGACAAAATCCAACACCCTCTTGTGACAAAAAAATTTTTCAAAAAACTGGCTAAAAAGGGATTTCTTCAACTTAATAAAGGGCATCTATGAAAAAAACCAGAGCTAACATCATATTTAACGGTGAAAGAGTCAATGTATTCCTCCTAAATTCAGGAACAAGCAAGAATGTCCACTCTCACATCTATTCAACATTGTACTAGAAGTTCTAGCCAGGACAATTAAGTAAGAAATAGAAATAAAAAGCATCCAGATTCAAAAGGAAAAAGTAAAGCATTTCTATTTGCAAATGACATGATTTTGTATACAGAAAATCCTAATGAACCATTAAAAAACTCTTAGAATGAAGAAACTAGTTCAGAAAGGTTGCAAGATAAAAGGTCAATATATAAAAATCAATTATATTTCTATATACTAGCAATGAACATCCCCAAAATGAAATTAAGAAAAAATTTCCATATTGCTCAACCATTAAAAAAAATCTTGCCATTTGAAACAACATGGATGGACCTAGAGGGTATTATGTTAAGTGAAATAAATCAAACTGAAGAAGGGGCGCCTGGGTGGCTCAGTCACTAAGCGTCTGCCTTCCACTCAGGTCATGATCCCAGGGTCCTGGGATGGAGCCCCATGTCGGGCTCCCTGCTCAACGGGAAGCCTGCTTCTTCCTCTCCCCCTCCCCCTGCTTGTGTTCCCTCTCTCGCTATGTCTCTCTCTGTCAAATAAATAAATAAAATCTTTTTTAAAAAATCAGACAGAAGAAGATAAATACCTTGTGATTTCACTCATATTTGGAAACTAAAAAACAAATGAACAAAGAAAACAAACAGAAACAGACTCATAAATACAGAGAACAAATTGGTGGTTGGGGGACAGATGGGCAAAATAGATGATGGGAATTAAGAGGTACAAACTTCCAGTTATAAAATAAATAAGTCACAGGGATGTAAAGTATAGCATAGGGAATATAGTCAATAGTACTGTAATAACTTTTATAGTGATAGATGATAACTAGACATCATGGTAATCATTTTATAATGTATATGAATGTCAAATCAGTACACTGTACAATTGAAACTAAAATTGTACGTCTTACATCGACGTGGATGGAACTGAAGGGTATTATGCTAAGTGAAATAAGTCAGTCAGAGAAAAATAATTATCATATGGTTTCACCTACATGTGGAATATAAGAAATAGTACAGAGGATCATAGGGGAAGGGGAGAAAACTGAATGGGAAGAAATCAAAGAGGGAGACAAATCATGAGAGACTCCTGACTCTGGGAAACAAACTGAGGGTTGCGGAAGGGGAGGTGGGTGGGGGCATGGGGTAACTGGGTGATGGGCATTAAGGAGGGCACATGTGATGAGCAGTGGGTGTTATACACAACTAATAATGTACTATATGTTGGCTAATTGAATTTAAATAAAAAATAATAATATTGTACATCAAGTATACTTTAAAAAAGAAAATTTTCACTTATAATACACTCAAAAAAATAAAAATTTAGGAAAACTACAAAATGTTGAAAGAAATTAAAGCTATAAATAAATCAAAAGACATCCATTATTCATAGGTTGGACAACTTAATATTGTTAAGATGGTAAAACTCCCCAAATTGATCTACAAATTCAACAAAATCCCTATCAAAATCCCAACTTGCATTTGCTGAAGAAATTGACAGGCTGATCCTAAAATTCATACAAGAATGTAAGGGTCTCAAGACGAACCATGAGAGACGATGGACTCTGAAAAACAAACTGAGGGTTCTAGAGGGGAGGGGGGTGGGAGGATGGGTTAGCCTGGTGATGGGTATTAAAGAGGGCACGTTCTGCATGGAGCACTGGGTGTTATGCACAAACAATGAATCATGGAACACTACATCTAAAACTAATGATGTAATGTATGGTGATTAACATAACAATAAAAAAATTTTTAAAAAAGAATGCAAGGGTCTCAGAATAGCCAAAGCAATCTTGAAAAAGAACAATGTTGGAAGACTCACATCTCCTGGTATAAAATTTTATACACAGCTTACTACACAGCTACAGAAGTCAAGAGCGTGGTACTAGGATAAGAATAGAAATACACACACACACATATATATATGAAGAGAAATATAGATCAATGGAATAGAATTGAGAGTCCAGAAATGAACATTTATATTACATTTATGGTCAACGATTTTTGACAAGGGTGACAAGACAAGTGGATGAGGAAAGAAATATTTTCAAGAAATATTTTCGAGACAACTGAATATCCACATGCAAAAGGATAAAGTTGGACCCTGATCTCACACCATACACAAAAAACTAAAAATGGACAGTACACCTAAATGTAAAAGCTAAAACTATAAAATTCAAAACAAAACATAAGAGTGAATCTTCATAACCCTGGGTTAGGCAACAGTTTCTCAGATATGACACCAAAACCACAAGCAACGTAAGAAAAAACAGATAAAATGGACTTCATCAAAATTTCAAAATTTTGTCTTTTAAAGTAGAGAACCCACAGAATAGGAAAGAAATATTTGCAAACCATATATCTGATAAGGGTTTTATGTACAGAATTAAAAAAATAAAAACTCTTAAACTCAGTAATGAAAAGACAACCCAATTACAAAATGGACAGAGTCTGAATAGATATTTCAGTTAGGAAGATGTACACATGAAAAGATACTTAACATCATTAGTTATTAGGGAAATGCAAATCAAAACCATAATGAGATTACACTGAAATCCTCATACATTGCTAATGAGAATGTAAAATGGTGCAAACACTTTGGAAATAATTTAACATTTCCTCAAATTGCTAAACACAGAATTACCATGTGATTCAGCAATTCCACTCCTACATATTTATACACAAGACAAATGAAAACATACATCTACACAAAAACTTGTACATCAATGATCATAGCAGTATTATTTATACTAAATAGCCAGAGTGGAAACAACCCAATTGTCCACAAAATGTACAATGGAATATTATTCGGATATAAAAAGGAATGAAGTACTGATACATGCTACAACATAAATGAACTTTGAAAACATTATGGTAAATAAAGAAACCTGCCACAAAAGGCCAGATGAAATGTCCAGAATAGGCATATTCTATAGAGACAGAAAACAGATTAGTGATTACCTAAGCCTAGTCTAAATATTTTATTTATTTTTTTTTTTTTTAAGATTTTATTTATTTATTTGACAGAGAAAGACACAGCGAGAGAGGGAACACAAACAGGGAGTGGGAGAGGGAGAAGCAGACTCCCTGCCGAGCAGGGAGCCCGATGCGGGACTCGATCCTGGGACTCCAGGATCATGACCTGAGCCGAAGGCAGTCGCCCAACCAACTGAGCCACCCAGGCGCCCAACCTAAGCCTAGTCTAGATGGAGGTGGGGAGTGAGGGGGGAATGAGGAGGTACTGCTAATAAGTATGGGGCTTTTGGGGGGGGGTGAAAACATTCCAAAATTACATTGTAGTGATGGGTACAGAACTAACAACCAATAAACTATACACTCTAAGTGGGTGAATTTTTGGTAGTGAATTATAATCTCAACAAAATGTTAAAAAGGAGTAGGCAGGGATAATTCTGGAAAAAGATGATCTGTGTCTTAAAATATGAAACTGGAACTCACACTATTATATAAATCAATTCCATATTGATTAAGAACTTAAACACCCAAAACAGACCTTCAAAACTCTTAGTAAAAAATGTAGGTGAATGGGGGCGCCTGGGTGACTCAGTTAAGTGTCTGCCTTCAGCTCGGGTCATGATCCCAGGGTCCTGGGATCGAGACCTGTGTCTCCCCACTGCCCCTCCCTCCCCAGCGTGTGTGTGTGCGCGCGCGCATGCGCGCGCGCTCTCTCTCTCTCTCTCTCTCTCTCTCTCGCTTTCTCTCAAATAAATAAAATCTTTAAAAAAAAACAAAAAAAGTAGGTGAATGTATTTTGCACATTCTTAAACAAAACACAAAAAAGCAGTGACTATAACGCACTGACAAATCTTATTGTATTAAAATTTTGCAACATTTGCTCATTCAAAGGCTTCTTAAAAAGCAAAAAGGCAAGTTATAAGCTCGGAGAAAATATTCACAGTACACAAAACTGACAAATGAGTACTGTTAGGAATACTTTTTTAACTCATAGAATTCTGTAAGAAAAGGACAGTCCACCAATAGAAATTGGGCAAAATAAATGAAAAGTCATTTCACAGTACAGGAAACACCTATGGCCAACAGACATTCGAAGATATGTTAACATCACTAGTGATGAGCAAAATGTAAATTAAGAAACACTTCACTGAAGTACCTTTTTAAACTCATTTGGCCAAAATGTGTAGATCTGACACTACTATGTGTTGGACATATGGATTCAAAGGATCTCTTATACATGTTGAAGGAAATGTACATTTTAAACCAGTTTGGCATTATCTCAAGTTGAACACTGACATGCCATATAGCCTAGAAATTCCACTATCAAGTATATGCACAAGAGAAATTCTCACACATGTACAACACGAGACACAATAATGCTTACAGCAGCACTGTTTGCAAGAGCAAAACTGTGGAAACAACCCAAATGGCCATCAGTGAGAAAGTGGATAAAGTGTAGTATAGTCACACAATGAAAGCTAATGCAGCCATCAAAATAATGAACTACAGCTTCACACAACATTTTGGATGAATCTTAGCAATTTAATATTAAGTAATATAAAAATCACCAGTCATATAAAGCATAGGGTATGCATTAGCTTTTTTACATTTTTTTAAATATTCAAAACAAGGAATAAGCAATGTATTGTTATGGAGCTGGCTTACTGGCTCCAAGGTGTTTTAGTAGCTACAAGTGACAATTAGACCTGCATATTAGAAAGAGTGCTCTTGCGGTGCCCGGGTGGCTCAGTCGGTAAAGCGTCTGCCTTCCGCTCAGGTCATGATCCCGGGGTCCTGGAATCGAGCCCCACATCGGGCTCCCTGCTCCGCGGGGAGTCTGCTTCTCCCTCTGCCTCTGCCTTTCTCTCTCTCTGTCTCTCATGAATAAAAAAAAAAAAAATCTTTAAAAAAAAAAGAAAGAAAGAAAGAGTGCTCTGGCTACCACGTAAAGAACTAACCCGGCTTGAAACAAATACGAGGCAGAGAGATTATTCAGGAAAACTGTAGATAAGTACAGTTAAAGGTGAGGAGAGGAGGACCTGAACAACAACAATAGCAGTGAGAACAGACAGGAAGGAAAGAGATCTGAAAGCTATTCAAAGAGCTATGACCAACAGGCCTTAGTTCCTAACTAGTTATAAAAGGGAAGGGAAGGGAAGAGTGGAGAATCATTCCTAAGTTTCTGGTCTGAGTGACCAGGGGGCCTAGGATCAATAACAAAGGCTGATTTTTTTTAAACATATTTTGAGTTTGAAGACACTCTGGGATGTCACTATGCATACAATTTCCTCCCTTCATGGGTAATTATAAAATCTGATCCTCTCCCTTACCTCCAATCTCCTTTATAAAGCCCTCTCTGCTGTTCTACCAACGCAATCAAATGTCATCTCTTCCTCTTTGAACCTGCATTGCACTTTAATTTCACTTATGACATTTATCTTACTCTAGCCCAGTGATTCTCAGTCTTGGCACCACTGACATTTTGGAACAGATAAGTCTTTGTTGTGTGTGGCAGTCCTTCCTGTGCACTGTAGGATGCTTTGCAGCATCCCAGGCCCCTCTTACCCGCTAGATGTCAGCAGCATTCCCAAGTTGTGGCAATCAAAACATCTCCAGACATTACCAAATATCCCCTGGGGCAAATCTTCCCTCATTGAGAACAATTGATCTAGCTTATATAATAGATAGGTGAGTACAGATAAGTGAGTACTTGTTTTATACCACTATGAAATCATAAATCCCTTAAGGCAGCAACTTTACAACCTTGTCCTTTTACATAAAATAGATAAGTCCATTCTTACATATTAAGGCAGGTTAAGGAAAAAGTTACCTATGTCGATTTACTATTTTTAACTTATAAATATCTTCAAAAGTACTTGATTTTCCATTGACACAGACATCCCCAACCAATTAGCTCAAAGTATTAAGGATTTACATATTGTAATTACTTTTTTAAGAGAGGAAGATTTCTAGGCTGCACATTCTAGAGTCTCTTTGGGGTATAATCATTTAACAAAGTGATTTTTGGGTGAAAGCCAAATTCATAAATGTTCTAGAATTGGTTAGTCTCCGTAGAGTTCAAATAAAAGTTTATGCTGCAGTTATTTTATTTCCGTCTTTGGTCACCTTAAATCCCTAATATTATACATAAAATTCTACTGAAAAAGATTGAAGTAATTAATTTAAAAGTGACAAAAATCTGTCACAAATCATAAAAGAGTAGAGAGAATTAGCAACGTCCACAAATAGGATAAGACTTACTTCCCTATTTGGAAAAAACAGCTTTTCTTTAAAATTTTTCATATCAAAACATACCTTAGAAAATAGCCATTGTTTAATTATCCATTAGTACATTGACTGACAGTCTGTAAGTGGAATACTATCAATTTATAATTTATTTGAAACAGGAGAAATGTAAAGATTAAAATTTAAAACTTGGCCATTAGCAGACTTGAGTGCACTAGTTTTAAGTGAGACTAAACATAAACTTAGATTATTGTTATAAAACTGACTTGTACAGTTTCCTCTTATTACCTTAAATGGTTCCCTGGAGTGGAAGGTGTTCCTTTCCATAAAAGGGAAGCAGACAAAACTTTCTTTTTTTTTATTGAGATTTATTTATCTATTTGTCAGAGAGAAAGAGAGAGCGTGCGTGCACAAATGGGGGAGTGGCAGGCAGAGGGAGAAGCAGGCTCACCACTAAGCAAGGAGCCCTACGTGGGACTCAATCCAAGGACCCTGGGATCATGACCTGAGCCGAAGGCAGAGGCTTCACCGACTGAGCCACCCAGGCGTCCCAGACAAAACTTTCTGAAACTTTTCAGAGTATTACAAGGCTTCAAGAAGTACCCCCAACACAACCAAAGTGTAACGAGAAAGAGAAAACCAAGATTTCCCCTCTTGGTCATGATGAAAATCTCTGTAGAATGAGGGTGCGCATCACACAGTTTAAGTATGCCTTAGAGTGGGCTGCTGGGGTGGGCTAGGAGAATGACATGCCCTTCTGCAAAGTTTCAGAGTGCCTTGGAAATTAAACAAATACCACCTTCCAGGGAATCAATAAGCTGTAAGTCTTCAATCATTTGTATTTGTGAAAAATATTTTTATTTGTGAAAAGTGTTCCTAGCTTCATCTCTTATTTTGTCAATAAGGTTCTGGATCTTGTCCAGCTTTATGTTTTTGGTGACAAATAAGTGCTTCAGAGTTTGTATTACAAATAATCTAAATTGTGTAAGACTGATGAATCACAGACCTGTACCTCTGAAACAAATAATACATTATATGTTAAAAAAAAAAAGAAGAAGAAGAAGATAGTAGGGAAGGGAAAAATGAAGGGGGGGAAATCGGAGGGAGAGATGAACCATGAGAGACAATAGACTCTGAAAAACAAACTGAGGGTTCTAGAGGGGAGGGGGGTGGGAGGATGGGTTAGCCCGGTGATGGGTACTAAGGAGGGCACGTATTGAATGGAGCACTGGGTATTATACACAAACAATGAATCATGGAACACTACATCAAAAACTAATGATGTAATGTGATGACTAACATAACATAATAAAATTAAATTAAAAAAAAACCAAATAGGGGCACCTGGGTGGCTCAGTCGTTAAGCATCTGCCTTCAGCTGAGGTCATGATCCCAGGGTCCTGGGATGGAGCCCCACATCGGGCTCCCTGCTCAGCAGGAAGCCTGCTTCTCCCTCTCCCACTCCCCCTGCTTGTGTTCCTTCTCTCACTCTGTCTCTGTCAAATAAATAAATAAAATCTTTTAAAAAAATAAAAAATAATTTTAAAAAAATAATCTAAATCAAGATATTAAATTTTAAACTTTAAGCAGTGTGCCTATAAGCCCAATTCTAAAATATCCCAATCAGCCACTTCTGTTCTTTTACCTGTCATGTAGTATATATATTTTTTTTCATAAAAGATATGTTCATATTTTCCAAAGCTACTAACTTAGCTGCTTACCACACAGTCCTAATTCTGTACTGTAGCTTATTCTCCATATTGGTTCCTTAAAGCATTATGCTCTATTGAGTACCTTTTTCT
The DNA here is from genome assembly GCF_029215605.1 of Mirounga angustirostris. NCBI lineage: Eukaryota > Metazoa > Chordata > Mammalia > Carnivora > Phocidae > Mirounga > Mirounga angustirostris. The sequence goes on from NW_026991719.1 coordinate 93,722,342, forward strand.
ATGCTCATCAACTTTTTCTCCAATGACACTGCCTCATTTATTTAAGATTAAAATTTAAGACATTAATGTCCCCAAACATCTACCTTCACTTTTACCTTAGTAAAAGTCAGGTTACTTCTCCCTTCCATGGCTAACAGCTCCCCACCCTGTTCTTGCTTCCCTTGCCTTCAAATGAAGGTCCTCTCTACTCCTCTTGGATTTGAACACTGAGCTCTCCACATGTTCCCTCCTCTCAGCCTCTCAGTATGTTTGTGAAAATACAGAGTAAACCTTCGGTTAACATCTGCCCTTAACACACGTTATCATTCTCAACTCTGTATTCATACAATTTCTCTTCTGAAATTCTGCAACTTTCCCTCCTACCTAATCATAACTTGATCCCATACTGACCGTTTACCTCAAGATTCAGCAAATACCTAACTTTAAAGGAAGCTTTCTCAAACTAACTTAACTAACCCCAATAAAATTAAACCTTATGCCATAGCTTCACATCACTTACTTGTACATTTTATAAATGTATACAATTTTGAATATTGTTATATAATTCTTTTTTTTAACTGTTTTAGTAATTTTTTAAAGTTTATTTTTTTAGTAATCTTTACACCCAATATGGGGCTCAAACTCACGACCCTGAGATTAAGAGTCGCATGCTCTTGGGGTGCCTGGGTGGCTCCATCCATTAAGCATCCGACTCTTGATTTGGCTCAGATCATGATCTCAGGGTGGTGGGATCGAGCCCTGCGCCAGGTTCCATGCTCAGCAAGGAGTCTGCTTGAGATTCTCTCTCTCTCCAGCGTGCTCTCTCTCTCTCTCTAAAATAAATCTTTTTTAAAAAAGTCACATGCTCTTTCCAACTGAGCCAGCCAGGCACACCTATAATTCTTTTCTAATTGTTACACATATTCCTGTACATATTCAGCTATTTAATAGACTCTTCAAGGACAATAACCAAGTCCCTTTCTTTTCTATTGGCTATAATCATGTTTCCAAAGTTGGAGTTCAATAAACGCTTGCTTAATGAATCTATTGTAAAACCATCAGAAAGAGAGGCATGAAGACTACATACACAACACAAAACACACTGCACACAAAGCAAAAATTATATAACATATTAAGTTAAATAAGCATTTATTTTTCAGAATACATAATCTATTTATTAGCATAGTGTGTAGTTTAATAATACCTTTATTATATAGACAGACTGCATTACAATGGAAATAACACTGGAATAGTGAGTGCTAGAGTAAAAAAACCTAGGCTCTGACCCCCACTCTGCCATACACTAGCCATTTAAATTTGGGCAAATCACTTAACCTCTCACAACAATGAGTAATTACTATGTACTGTGTCAAACTCACAGGGTTATTATTAGGATACAATAGCATAATATACATGAAAGTGCTTAAAAATTTATAAAGAGCTGTAATACTTTAATGATGAACATACCCTCCAATTTAAGATAACATTTTATTTTAAAATGTGAACTTACAAAAGAAAGAAATTAAGGGGCAACGATTTATACTGTAGAAGAATTCATCACTAAATAAAATAAATCACTGTGAGGTCCAGCAACTCAAATTCAATCTAGAGCAATTAAAATATGAGTCAACTGTCAAAAATGTGCTTCACATTCGATTTTTTAGGGAGAAATTTATTACACAAAGCAAGGTAGATATTTGAATCAGTCCAAAAAATCACAATCACAAGTTCATTCCATTGAATGTACTAAAAGGGCCTTCACCTCACGACATAATCAGATGCTGCAAAGTTTATCTGGCTCCATTTTACAACCTGATAAAATGCACCATGCCCCACAGTTGAAGGGGTGAACCAGCACATGTAGGAAATACTAGAGTTGACTCCAGGTTTACAGGAAAACATGTGATTAACCAGGACACAGCACCATCTGATGCATGTAAGAATTCCTAAATCTGTTTCACAGACCTATTGTTTATGGAATAAAGAGGTATGAAGAAGCAGAGGGAGCAGCTGCAAGTAGGCTGAGACTTATTTGTAGCGTTGGTGACAAAGTCAAATATGAAAGTTTCAGGATCTGTTTGAGTGGCTATTAGAATCATTTTCAAGCTCTCTCAGGTCAACAAATTATCACAGTATCCAGACAGACTAAAATGTTCTAGGCAATTTCCCTTTGCCCTGCCAAGTCTACCTATAGACCATCTAAGACAAGACATTACAACAAGAGTCAGCTACTTTCCTGACATGGATCACGAACTTTCTCATCCCTGTTCTTATGTCTTTATATAGAGGATTTTAATCAAGAAGAATCTGGAAGGCAGATATATTCAAAAAGGTCATGAGCACAAACCACCAATTGAAGATTCAAATAAATTAGCAAACTCTCCCTTTTAAATATTAATCTCCTGAAAAGGCTGCCATAATTAGCTTCAAGCTACATCCCAGCAAAAGAAGGGGAGTGAGCTGAAGAGGGGAAAAGAAACGAGGAGAGCAGGAGGGCACAGGCAGGTGAAGATCACACACCAGAAATGCAAAAAAAGGTAAAAAGACACCAAAGACAAACTTCACCAACAGCTACCAACCATCCATCTTCCCTCAGAGCAAGACTATTAATAGAGAAAACAAGATTTTGCTGCTACATGTTTTGGGGGCACTATTTTCTTAATGCCAAGTTATCCAACAGTATCAAATGTAAACCAGGGTTATGCATGGTAACTGAAGAAACTATAGCTTCCTGGCAATTTGCTATTCACTATAGACATGATCTAATGAAAAAAAGTCTCTGCTTCACCAAGTCTGTTAAAAAGAATATTGAACTAGATCTTGAATACATAGTTCCTAGTTTTGGTTTTGACCCTCTTGACAAGTGACTTTAGTCACTAAATTTTTATCAATGTTCGCATTCACCTAAACAGTACTTCTTGAGTACCTAAAAAATGAACTATTTTAGAGTTTCTCAGCCCTGCCTGCATATTAGAATCACCTGGGAAGACTTTCTTAAAAAAAGATTCTCTTGGCCCCTGAGATTCTGATTTAATTGGTCTGGGGTAGGGCCCAGGCAGACGTTTTTAAAAAACACTCCCTTGCGATTTTAACGTGCAGCCCAGGTGAAGAACCCCAGGTCTGTTTTGTCTTATGTATATGTGAGGAACAGCAAAATAACGCAAAAAGCCCTCCCTGCTTCCTTTCAAATCTATCAATTTTCCCTTCTTATCCAATTTAGTTTTACCCCAGATTCTCACCACCTCACACCTAGATTAACAGAATACCTTCCTACCTATTTTCCCTTCCACCAGTCTCTTCCCAACCCAATAAAACATTATATGCTTGCCTAACTCATCAGTTTGGTTCTGAAACATTATCCCACTGAGAGTCATTTTAAGTATAACAATACCAACAAACAGAACTGGTTTCATCAGAGGATACCGTATGTTTACAGATGTGTATGTATGTGTGTGTACGCATATGTATGTATTATCTGAAACATGCTCTATTTTTCTTCAGTTCCAGTGTACCCACCTTCATTTATACATAATGAATACTAGTCTCTTTACATACAAAAATATTGCCCCTAAATTGTTCACGACTGAATTTTGTCAAAAATGAATGGCAAATGAATCACTCACGAATATGTCATTTAAATTTTGAACTGTTTCCACAAGGAAACACACATTCAACTAAAAAAAAAAAGTAAAATGAGGTGGAATCGTCTCAAAAATCCTGTGTTACTGTAGACACTGATAAAGTTTATGACGAAAGAATGCTTAACAAGAATATGGCTCTGCTTTGTGTTAAAGCTTGCCTCAGAAAAAACAAAACAAACAAAACTGAAGGCTTAAAAGCCGTAGGTTATAACCATATAAGATGATATTCAAGTTTATGAAAAATATTATCAAGTACAATATAAGCAATATATAATGAGAAGACTGAACAACTATATGACTTATTCCCTGCCCTTAAGGAGCTCTCCAGCTTCTCAGGGCCAGCATGACACAAACATAAAAAAGAAAATAAAGCCAGCCCTATCAAGTAAGTGGTAAAGGTAGTAAAGTACCGTTAAGAACTCAAAAACAGGAGACTGCTACGGACTAAGGGAGTTAGAGATAGCTTCCTGGAAAAGCTGGGGCTTGAACAAAATTAAATAGATGGAGTAAAGAGAAAAATCCCAAGCATGTGGGTGACCTTCTACAAAGATGAGGCAGAAATTCATTATATATATTTGAGGGACAGGGAGTTAACCTAGTTGGAACAGAGGGTTCTATGTAGGAGTGTTTGGGGTGGTAAGGTTGCAATAATAAACTGGAGCTGTACAGTGAAAGCCCTGAATGCCAGGCCAGGATGCTCAAACTTAGTCCTACAGATATATCCTTTACAGGTTATAAAGCACAATAAGCAAAACAACATATGCTCATAATGATGCAGTATGAAACCATTTTTCCTGAAGCCTTTAAAGAACATACCAAGTCCTATAATATTTTGCCAATATATTCATAAATATGTGAACATATTGTTTAGGAAATCTGTTCAGAGTGAAGGAGTAAAATACTCGAACATGCTTTCCAAAATACAACGTCAGTGATCGATTACGCATTCATAGTTCTTAGGATAATTCCTAAGAGAATAATTGAGTGGAAGGCTTCAATTTTTAGGCTTTCCTCCTCTCCCCACCCTCCTCCCAACACATACCTAAATTTAATATCCAGAAACTGAATGCACTGAAATAGTGTTATTCTGACAATAAGAGGCCTTTATTACTTCTCATTATAGGTGATTCTACTTACTGTACTGTTCCAAAATTACTACACCTATCAAAATAATTTTGTCCATGATTTCTTTCAGCAAAGCAAATATAAAAGATAACAAATGCAAAGATTATGAAAAGCAAAAAACCCTTTCATCAAATGAAAACGTATTTAAAATAATCCGCACTGGTTTATAAGGCAGAGGGGAAAGAGAGTATGTTCATAACAAAAAATGCCATCCACAACAAAGAGTACCAGAGAGTATAGGAAGAACGCTACAATAGCCAATTTCTCAACCAAAATGATAAGCCATTAGCCCACAACTCCCTAAAGAATAGAGTTAATTCTGTTTCTCAAAAATGCCTTCAAATTTTTTGGCTATTTCTGCTATAAAAATTAGGACTCTAACATAACTCAAAACAAGGATCCTTTCCTCTAGTATACCAGACATGTTAGTGATTGATTGATTTCATTTGCCACAGCAACAAATACTAATTTAACCACCACTACCTTCTCAACACCAGGAAGATGAAAAATCTGTCTTTAAACGCATACGTGACCAGAAGGCAAGAATATTCTGGGATGATTAAAACACACACACAAAATAACACATAAAAACCGTGGCAATGCTGCGGCTGCACGATGAAAAGGAATATGCCTTTCCTCCAGGCATGTATGCCTTTAAAGAATATGTGTAGATTGTAATTTTACGTATTGTCTTCCCCCCCCCACCCCCCCTCCGAGAAAGATGAGAACATCCAGGAGAGTTGGAAGAAGTGCATTAAGGACGGTGTCAGTACCTCCCTCCCTACTCCTTACTGGGGAAACTCGCTTTAACAATACTGCTCACCCCTCACATCCCGCCCGGTTTCCATACATCTTTCAGTCAACAACCCTCCCCCCCCCCACTCCCACCACCACCATTCCCTTCTCTCCCCCTCACATTCACGAGACAAGGCTGCTCCGACTTTGTCGGTCTCGCCGCCCCCGCGAACCCGCCCAGACCAGCAGTCCAACAACGCAGCCACGCAGCCACCCACACCCCCCACCTCCTCCTTCGGAGCCCAGCTTCCCCTCCCCCCCCGCCCCGTCCTGTCACCTGCTTGGGTGGTGTCCGTCAGGTCGTAGCCGCTGCCGGGGAAGTCTCGGAGTTTCCTGCCACTGAGGCTCAGGATGCCGGAGTTGCCCGCCTCCTCCAGGGCCCGGTCCAGGCTCCTCACCGTGTGTTGAGGCTGCAGGCTCCCCGGGTTCCACTGCGGCCCGTTGGGGAACGGCTGACCGAAAAGAGTCGGTACCGGGATGGGCACCACCAGGGTCCCGCCGCCGCCGCCGCCTCCCCCTCCGGCTCCGCCACCTCCCCCTCCGGCTGCGCTACCGCCACCGCTACTTCCACCTCCACCACAACCGCCGCCCCCACTGTTAACACCACCTCCCTGACTCGCCGCCATGTTCCTGGGAGAGAGAATAGCCCCCGACAATACTCTCAGCTTGTGCCGCGAGTGTAGGGGGTTCTTAGGACGCATGCGCAGATTGGGGGCGGAGGGGGGGGCGAGGTAGAGGGTGGGAAGGAACCAGGGGGCGGGCTGGGAGGAGGTGTTGGGTAGAGAAGAGACGGTGTTCCAACGTGCAGAACGGTCACTTTAAGAAATGTGTGATCGGAGGAAGGATGCTAAGTCTCGGTTCCGCTGCTTTGGGTACCAAAATCTTGCGAAGCGACACCAGCTTAACTACAGGGCATTTAGCGGTCTGTCCCCAGATCTGTAAATTGCTTCACCTTTCTCGCTCTGCAAAACAAAGGCAAATATATTAGGTAGGGGTGAAAGGGATTCGTTTCAGAATATATTGAAACGGCATTTAGAAGGACTATCAGCCACCTTATTGAAACGCTTACCGCAAATGTCTCAGGAATTGTTTACCAGTGTTGACACGGAGAGAAACGGTGGAGGGTTATTTGGGGAGGGAAACTGGTGCAAAATTGAGTTTTAAGCATATATGAATTTTGCCATAATTTAGAATTCCAAAATAGGAAAATCCTTTTTAAATGTTTTCAAGGAAGCCTCTCGTTTCAGTATGTGTGGGTCTCAGCCAAACTGCTGCCTTCCAAAACTTGGAAAAGTTCTCTGCATTCTGTTCTAGCACTCTTTGAAGTTGTGCCAAGATCTCCAAAATATCTCAGGTTTCTTCTCATCATGTCAGTATGGCTGATGGAAAACTCTTTGATCATTACGCAACCTTAAAGTTTATTTTCGAAATAAAGGTTTTGGTTTTAGGTGGAACTCTGTAAGTTTAACACTGGGGGTAATAAACTAATCAATCTTCTACTTTAGGAGGTCATTTTTAGAACCTGAACCCAACCATTCAGGCCACTGTTAACCCTTCTACCCCCATTCAGAATACTCAAAACTTTTTCACTGATACTAAAGTGACCCCCCCCAAAAAAAGAAAAAAAAACATCAGAATATTTGGGCATATTCAATCATCATCAATTTGAATATCCAATGCATCTCTTTTACATCCATTTCAATTTGAGCAATCTGCCAACAATCTCATTTTCTTAGAGAAATCACAAAAGTTAATTTGCCATTGGCTCTACTTTGGGGAAGAATGCAAGAAAAAAAAATTGTGGCTATCCCTACAGGTTAATTAAAATGATTATGTTGCAAGAAATTACATTTGCCATATGCATGACCCACAGAAGGAACAGAACTGAGAATCAGACTCTACAATGAATTAGCTAGTGAAATCGAAGTATTTAAACCAATTGGTGGGGCACCTGGGTGGCTCAGTCGTTGGGCATCTGCCTTTGGCTCAGGTCCTGATCCCAGGGTCCTGGGATGGAGTCCCACATCGGGCTCCCTGCTCCGCAGGAAGCCTGCTTCTCCCTCTCCCACTCCCCCTGCTTGTGTTCCTGCTCTCGCTTGCTCTCTCTCTCTGTCAAATAAATAAATAAAATCTTTAAAAAATATATAAAAAAATAAAATAAAAATAAATAAACCCACTGGTGTCAGAAAGAAATGCTGTACCTTATATCTCATCTTTATATCACAAATCAAATCTCAAAGTATTGATATTAAATAAAATTAATTAAATAAAATAAAATCTCAAAGTATTGAGATGGAATAAAATTCTCAAAGTATTAATTGAGAACTTCCAGAATCAAGAAGGGGAGAGGAGAAACTAAATTCATTAGTTAGAGAAAAGATTAAGAAAGGAACTATTTTAATAATAATTAGCCAATAAGAATTTTGGCATTATTTAAAACAATGTATTAGACTCCAGGAAAAATATGCCCTCAGGATACCTGTCAAGTAAAAAAGGCCATGTACAACCAAATTTAAGAGTAATCTTTCAAAGAATTAAAAGATAATCTAAGTACAAAAAACAGGAAGCCTGCACAGTAGGTTAGGTATACGTGAAAATCAGACAAAATAACACATTCTAGAGCTCTTTCACAAGAACACCAAGGTCATAGGAGTATTAAAAGATAAACTGAGGTATATTTTAAAAATTTAAGAACTGATTTGAGCATTTATCAATTTAAATTAGGCAATGCCAAACCAGAAGTGGCCAGGAGTGCTCTGCCAACAGGAACCAGGGAAAAGGCAAGTAGAAAAAATGGGGAAGCAAAGAAAGGAAATTATCTGATTGGCTATAACTTAAAGCTAGTTGGCTGTTTGTGATTGGTTGTCCTTAGCATTTTGATTTCATAACCTTGAGATATTTATAGGCTTAGGTTTTGGTATGCTTAAGTAAGTTGCCTTAGCAATAGAGCCGCCTCAGTCTAATGGTCCCCTTGTTTTGTTAATTTAACAGGAGGTAAAAAGTTTAGAAGAGTATGAAATTGAGAAATTTGTTCCAACCACCTGACTGTAATACTCAAAAAAGTGTCTTAAATCTCTGTGTGTCGGTTTCCTCGTAAGTAACACTAGAAAATAACAAGAAGAAGAAGAAGAAGATTTAAAATAGTGCTTACTAAAAAAATAAAATAAAATAGTGTTTACTGTTTACCAGGGACTGTTGTAATTGCTTTGCATATACTAAGTCATTCAATCCTCATAACAACCCTGTAAAATAAGTACTATTATTCTTCCATTTTATAGATGAGGAAAAATAGTATATAGTTCACATAGGATTGTTCTAAGAATAAATAAGATCACATATGAGCTATTACTTTGTGCCAAGAAACTATTCTCTGCAAGGAATTGTATAGCATTAGGTACTCAATAAATGTTAATCTCTTTATTATACCCTTGCCCCTCTCATAAAAGAAAACTAAATAATAAGAAATATACAAATAGAGGAAGAAGTCAAGGGAAAAATCAGTTAATTTCTTGATAATTGTGCACAAAAAGAGATTTGACATATTGCATGAATTTTTTTGCATCAGTCTACACTAGAGAATATTTTACAGTGATTATCACTTCGATGTTATTTCTGATCTGGATATGTTGGTAATTGGTTAAATTACAGTCAATACTCAGCATTATCCAAGCCAAACTTAGAAAACGAATGTTGATAAATCACCAAGACTACATGACATATATCAAAGATTACAGAAGGAAAACAAGGGGTTTTGAACAAAACATGCACCCTCTATTAAATAAAGTGCTGGCAAATGACAAAGGTTATTTGTATTCAAAAGAACTCTAAAGGGGACTTTTGAAATTCCAGGCCAGTTTATAATCACGGCTATCCCAAGCAAATAGTTAGATACCCAACATCTCTAAATAACATAAAGGAGGAAAAGCACAGTCCAAAACTCCAAATTCTTCTATTAGGAGAGCAAGATTATTGGAATAGACTACACGATGTTCTTACCAGTCTGTAAATAAATCAAAAGTGAGATATGTTTTATCTCAGGCTCTAGAGCAAGTCAACGAACCAGGGGAATAAATAGATCAAACTATAGTGTGAACTTTTTTTTTTCCGTCCTGGTTAGAATCCAGGAAAGAGCCATGGGAGTCTCTGCAGTTTGTTCCCTTAAAACATCAGCTCAATTAAATGCTAAATTCAGGGAGGGGGGTGGCTGGCTGTCTGGTTCAGTCCATAGAGCATGCTACTCTTGATCTCAGGGTCGTGAGTTCAAGCCCGTGTTGGGCATAGAGCTTACTTAAAATAAATAAATAAATTCAGGTGGGTGGGGGGGCGCCTGGGTGGCTCAGTGGGTTGGGTGTCTGTCTTCGGCTCAGGTCATGATCCCAGGGTCCTGGGATCAAGCCCCTCATCAGGCTCCCTGCTCAGCCAGGAGCCTGCTTCTCCCTCTCTCGCTCCCCCTGCTTGTGTTCCCTCTCTAGCTGTCTCTCTCTCTGTGTCAAATAAATAAATAAAATCTTAAAAAAAAAAATTTAGGGGGAAAAATAAGAAATGGTGGGTATATCAAAATATATATCAGAAACCCTAAAAAAACTATTTTTTAAATCAACAAGGATATATATATATTTTTAAAGATTTTATTTTTAAGTAATCTCTATACCTAATGTGGGGCTCGAACTTATAGCCCCAAGATCAAGAGTCACGTGCTCTACTGACTAAGCCAGCCAGGTGCCCCTGCAAAAGCTATTAATATACCCCATGCTGAACTATTTCACAGCTGTTGCTAGAATGAGATGTGCAGTTCTGCTCACTCCAATCTCAACACAACTCCTGAATTAGAGAAAACCCTGAGAAGTACACCTAAAATGATTAAAGAAACTCACTTGGCCTTCCTCTCTCTAGTAACTTGATCTTCAGTCCCTTCCAAAATCCCTGTTCTGGTATGGGACCTTCAGCGGACTATACATTAACTTATTTTATCATAATTTATAGCACACTATTGACAACATCCCTGATCCTCCTATGCCTGTCTGTCTTCGCTTCTACCCTTGCAGATAAACCCCTTGCATTGCTTTAACCAGTCTTAACAAACTCACTAATCGCCAAGTTAATATTTATTAACTCAGAAGAAATTATCACCGATGTATCAACTGTATCAACGATCACTGTTACTTAAAAGAAGCTATTACGTACCTAGTTTTCAGTGCTGACATCAGCAAGCACTATTACAGTCTATCTTGGTTAGAATCCCTGCTATGACACTTACAAGATATGAGATAGGCAAGTCTTACCTCTCAAAGTTTCGATTCCTCATCTATAGATCAGAAATCATAACACTATTAGCTATTTCATAGGATTGTACTGAGGATTACATGAGATAATTATATAAAACACCTACCATATTATAAAGGTTACTATTATCTCTTTTCTAGGTTCACTTTGTCAATAGAACACTGAGCTGAGTGAACCATGAATTATCAGCGTGGCACTTCTTAAATTCTTTTGTATTACTGTGCCACTTCTTAAATTCTTTTGTATTACTGTGCCAACATTTTCCTCTGTGTTGCTGTTGAGGTTCCATCCTTGTTAACTCCTCCCACACGTCCGCCTCTCCTAACTTTTGTGTTATCACTATGAGCCCATCACCTGATTCAAATTCCTGTTTAATGTCTCTAATGCAATTCCAGATTTTGACCTCTGTGTTTCTAGTATGTTAACCTGATATCATGAAATCCATTTAAATATCTGTTCCAAATCCTCCATAAAAATATATCTTAAAATAGGGCACCGGGCTGGCTCAGTGAGTAGAGCATGTGACTCTTGATCTTGATCCTGGGGTCCTGAGTTCGAGCCCCACCTTGGGGGTAGAGTTTACTTAAAAACAAAACAAAAGGGGCGCCTGGGTGGCTCAGTCGTTAAGCGTCTGCCTTTGGCTCGGGTCATGATTCCAGGGTCCTGGGATCGAGCTCCGCTTGGCAGGGAGCCTGCTTCTCCCTCTCCCTCTGCCTGCTGCTTCCCCTGCTTGTACACTCTCTGTGTCAAATAAATAAATAAAATCTTTAAAAAAAAATAGAATAGAAGGGTGTAATGAAATGATGAAGAATCAAGTTGGGCATCTACCAAAGTCTAATTATAGCTGTTCGCCTTAAAATTTGGTTCAAATCTTCATTAGTACATGTAGCATTTAATGCATGTGAAGTATGCCTGGTTTACAGGTTTATGTTTTTTGTTTCTCTCTCTCAATAAAATAAACATATGACGTAGATCTCCTGGGACTGCGACTGAGGTTTCACCTGGTGGCAGTGTACTCAAATTATGAGTATTTTGTTGTTGTTGTTTGGGTTTTTTTTTTTGTTTTATTTGTTTTTGGCTTGATGATAAAATTCCTTTTAAAGACTGTATCTATAAACCTAAAGCTCCAGGGGCCCCTGGCTGGCTTGGTTGGTGGAGCATGTGACACTTGACCTCAGGATTGTGAGTTCGAGCACCACACTGGGTATAGAGATTACTTGAAGAAAAATAAAAGTCTTATAAACCTAAAGCTCTAAAGTGGTAACTGGGTCACACATGACTCTAAAATCCAGTTTTTCCTCTCTATGTGGCAACAAGACTATTTCTTCTTGACTACAGTCATAATCATGACCCCAATTAGCCTATTTGCAGGTTGTCAGAAGGAAGGGTCAGAGCTGTGTTCCATAAACAAGGGAGTGTGTGATCAAATGTTGCAGGATATTTTAGATGTGTTTTGTTTTGGTGAGGAGGTCAGAAATGTCACTTTTCACTTACCTTATAGGTTTAGGTTGGGCATTGTTAACCCTTAAGAGCTATTTATTTCTGCTTAAGTACTTTATCTACAATTATGATATGATTCCACAAAGTAAGAGAAAATATATTGGCTGTGATGACCTCATGTTTTACACTTCCTGGCTTTAACACGTGCAGTTAATGTAGGAAACTAACATGCTTTCCCACTCTTTTGTGGTTTTAAAAGTCTCTTTATTGAAATAGCTAGACATAGTCATTCATTAATGGAGTAGATAATTCTAAGGTACTAATTACTAAACAACTAGGTTATCCTTGATGACTTAATCGACTTCTTCCATTTTGTACATCCTAAATACTCCTTAATAAAATCTTCACCTTAAATACCTCTACCTAGATTAAAATCTTTTTCTCCAGGACACATACATAGAGTACCAGAGGACTTTAAAATTTTCTTAATTGGCAATGGCTTCTCCTACTGGCCATAAGCAATAGGCTTTTGTTTTGTTTTGTTTTTATTTTTTATTTTTTTTTTAAGATTTTATTTATTTATTTGACAGAGAGACACAGCGAGAGAGGGAACACAAGCAGGGGGAGTGGGAGAGGGAGAAGCAGGCTTCCCGCCAAGCAGGAGCTTGATGCGAGGCTCGATCCCAGGACCCTGGGATCATGACCTGAGCCGAAAGCAGATGCTTAACGACTGAGCCACCCAGGTGCCCCTTGTTTTGTTTTTAAAAGATTTATGGATTTATTTGAGAGAGAGAGAGTGAGCACATGTGCTTGAGTGCAAGTGGGGACAGGAGTTAGAGGGAGAGAATCTCAAGCGGACTCCCTCCCTGTTGAGCACAGAGCCCTGAGCACAGAGCCCAACCCAGGGCTCGATCTCATAACCCCAAGATCATGACCTGAGATGAAACCAAGAGTCAGACGCTTAAACCGACTGAGCCACCCAGGCACCCCAAGCAATAGCTTTTTGATAGGTTGGCAAAACTAAAGACATGAACGCACCATACTGTCTGACTAGTAACATCATCTCTACCACGAAAACCTTAATTCAAGTCACTATTTTCTCTGGACTACTACAGTAGCCTACTAACTGGCCTTTCCACTTCTACTCCTCTACAGCTTAATAATTATGTGGCCTTGGGCAAGCACCTTAGCCTCTTTGTACCTCTTTTGTCTCATCTGAAAAATAGGTATGGTAATCCTACCTACCTTACAGGGATATTGTGAGGGTTCGAATTATTTAATATACGTAGAGCACCTAGAAGAGTATCTAGCACATGGTAAGTACTCAAAGAACATTTGCTAGTATAATTGTCATTATCATTAACATACTCTGCTTGCTAGTACTATCTAGTAAATTATCTCTTTTAATTACACAAGAGTCCTGTGGAGTGGGCATTATCATTATCCCCATTTTGTAAGTGAGGAAACTGGTTCCGAGAAATTAAGGAACTTATCCAAGGTCTCAGTTGAAATACGGCAAAGTAAAAATTTGAACAGAAGCGTGGTTGACTCCTAACCGTAGGCTTTTAACCACTGTAACTTCTGGCAGTAATATATCTGGATTAGTGTCCTTTCTTAGTCCAAAAAATCTTGGCTGCTTAACTCCTTCCAAGTTATCTCCATATAACAGTGATTACCAGTTGTTAAGTACTGCCTGGTTAACTTACATAAAATCATTAAGTTTATTCATTAACAACTTCCATCGTGTTTTAAATCAACTACTTTCTTATATGGACTTATAGTGACTGTTTTCTTTTTTGAAATACCATAAACCCAAGATTATCACATGGCCTTTTTAAAGGTTTTGTTGTTATTATTATTATTATTATTGTGAAAATTTACCCATAGCCACAGTTCACAAAGACAACCAAAGGTGTATATTTGGTGATAATATTTTTATAGATTTGTTTCCAGGTTTTCCTGTGGCATAAATTTTTATTTTATTTATTAGTTATGATATATACAAATATTTATAATAATTTATTTTAGAAATTCATATAAGATTTTTTTCTTTATTATTACATACTCTTTATAGATATTACTTTCAAAGTTTACTTATTTATTTATTTAAGCAATCTCCACATCCAACGTGGGGCTCAAACTCATAACCCTGAGATCAAGAGCTGCTTGCTCTTCTGACTGATCCAGCCAGAGATTGATCCTCTTTACAGATATTATAACTATATACTGCATATTATCTATTTCTCTATATTACATAACCATGTATTACTTGATCTGTACATCTGTTATTGCATATTTAGGTTCTTACCAATAATCCTTTATTATGCATAACCTTGCTTTTAAGATTATTATTAATAAAGCACTTTTCTTATTTATTGTTTCCTTACCCTAAATTTCAAGAAACTCAGTTACTCAATTGTAGGGTAAAAATATTTTAAGTCTCTTAATAAATGTTGCCAAGTTCTTTCCCAAAAGGTTTGAACCTATTGACATTGTCAGTGGCAACATAAGTAAGAATATTTTCCCAGTATTGGGAATGTTCAGTCTTTAAGTATCTTTACTATATTATATATGGCAAAAAAAAAAAAAGAGTGTGGTTCTTATGCTTTAGGCCAACATAGCTTAAAGGGACCAGATTTATTGTCTTATCTGAAATAATCAAAAACTCGGACAAAGTATATGAAACTATAGTTTTCAAGACACTGAATATCAGTCAACAAAAACAGTAATCCATGAGGTAGGAGACACAAATGAAATGAGACCTGCAAATGCTCAATTTTATTGCTCTGAGAGAATTTCCAGAAACTTCCTCAACTGGAATAAAGAATATCTATGAAACACCTACAACTAATAAACTTGATGATGAAAGACTGCTTTCTCTCTAAGATCAAGAAGAAGACAAGGAGGTCCACTCTCACCAACCCATTGAACATTGTACTAAAGTTTCCAGACACAGTAAGAAGGCAATGAAAGAAGGAAAGAAAGAGAGAAAGAAAGAAAGAAAGAAAGAAAGAAAGAAAGAAAGAAAGAAAGAAAGAAAGAAAAGAAAGAAAGAAAGGAAAAAAAGCAAGAAAGCAAGCAAGAAAGAAAGAGAGAGAGAAAGAGAGAAAGGAAGGAGAGATCAAAGGGGGAAAGGAAGATAAGAGGGTAGGGGGCATGGGGAGAGGGAAGAAAGGAGGGAGGGAGGGAGTGAGGGTGAGAGGGAGAGATTGAGGCAAGAGGAAGGGAGTGAGGGTGAGAGGGAGAGTTTGAGGCAGGCAAGCATCTAGATTGGAAAGGAGTCTTTATTCACAGATGATATGATCATCCATGCAGAAAATCCAATGGAATCTACAAAAGAGCTACAAAAACGAATAAATGAGTTTGACACAGTTGCAGAATAGAAAATCTGACAAAGATGTGAAATACCTGTACACTGAAAGCTACAAACCATTGCTAAAAGAGATGAAATAAGTCATAAATGGAGATGATATATAGATAGATAGATATAGAGAGATAGATATCATCTTCAAGGGTAGGAAGACAATATTTTTATGATGTCAGTTCTCCCCAAAGCCTCAGAAGGCATTTTTGTAGAAAATGGCAAGCTAATTGTCAAATTCATATGAAAATGCAAAGGATCTAGAATAGTGAACACAATTTGCAAAAAGAAGAACAAAGTCGGAAGACTAAGAATACCAAAATTCAAGACGAAGCTACACTAATCAAAACAGTGAGGTACTGGTTTAAAAATATAGAAATAGGGGCACCTGGGTGGCACCTGGAAGCGTCTGCCTTCGGCTCAGGTCATGATCTCAGGGTCTGGGATTGAGCCCAACTTCGGACTCCCTGCTCAGCAGGGAGTCTGCTTCTCCCTGTCACTCTCCTTCTATGCTTTCCTTTTCTGTCTCTCAAATAAATAAATAAAATCTTTAAAAAATAAAAATAAGGGGCGCCTGGGTGGCTCAGTTGGTTAAGCGACTGCCTTCGGCTCGGGTCGTGATCCTGGGGTCCTGGGATCGAGCCCCGCATCAGGCTCCCTGCTCGGCGGGAAGCCTGCTTCTCCTTCTCCCACTCCCCCTACTTGTGTTCCCCCTCACGCTGTCTCTCTCTCTCTCTCTCTGTCAATTAAATAAATAAATAAAATCTTTTAAAAATAAAAATAGAGAAATTGATTAATGGCACAGAATAGGAAGTCCAGAAATAAACCCATACATATGGACAAATGACATTTGACAGAGGTATAAAGGCAAATAAGGGGCGCCTGGGTGGCTTAGTCGGTTAAGCGTCCGACTCTTGATTTCAGCTCAGGTTATGATCTCAGGGTCATGAGACTGAGCCCTGTGTCTGGCTCCACACTCAGCAGAGAGTCTGCTCTGGATTCTTTCTCTCTCCCTCTACCCCTCCGCCCCACCTGCTCACATTCTCAAGCGCGCGCGCTCTATCTCTCTGTAAAACAAATAAATCTTTTTTAAAAAGTAAAAATAGGGGCGCCTGGGTGGCTCAGTCGTTAAGCGTCTGCCTTCGGCTAGGGTCATGATCCCAGGGTCCTGGGATCGAGCCCCACATCAGGCTCCCTGCTCAGCAGGAAGCCTGCTTCTCCCTCTCCCACTCCCCCTGCTTGTGTCCCCTCTCTTGCTGTGTCTCTCTCTGTCAAATAAATAAATCAAATCTTTAAAAAAATAAAAAATAAAAAAATAAAAAGTAAAAATAAGGGCAAATAAGTGGAAAAAAGATAGTTACAACAAATGCTGCTAGCACAATTAAATATTCATATGCAAAAAGGACAAACATAGATCCATACCTCACATCACATGCAAACACAAACCAACAGTGCATCATAGACTTAAACGTAAAACGTAAAACCTAAAATAAAACATAGGAGGAAATATTTGTGGCCTTGATTTTAGGCAAAGATTTCTTAAATATGACACTAATAACACAATCCATAAAAAATTGACAGATTTGACTTTATCAAAATTACAAATATCTGCTCTTTGAAAGACAAAAATTCTTGTTAAGGGAATGAAAAGGCAAAGGACAGAATGAGAGATTGTTATATTCACTATGTTAATCATGAGTGATGGTTGCATGCGTGTATACCATATGTCCAAACTTATCAAACTGTACACTTTCAATATGTGTAGTTCATTGTATGTCAATAATACCTCTATAAAAAGGTTAAAATTGGTCAATATTCATTGTAAAATGAACATGGAAAAGATTGTTTAAGATTAAAAGCTCAGTAAAATAAAAATACAAAAAATAGTAAAATGTTTTAATAGCATTTAATAGAAAATTGATCGAAGAATTAAACTGGGTTAGTTGAATTCACTCTTAATATGCTTTCTCAACAAAAACAGTCAGTGAAATGTAATTCTGAATCAAATGTTTGTACCTATAAGCAAGAAATCAACATGTTCAGGGCACCTGGGCTGGCTCAGTCGGTGGATCATGCAACTCTTTTTTTTTTTTAAAGATTTTTATTTATTTATTTGACAGAGAGAGACACAGCGAGAGAGGGAACACAAGCAGGGGGAGTGGGAGACAGAGAAGCAGGCTTCCCGCAGAGCAGGGAGCCCGATGCCAGACTCGATCCCAGGACCCTGGGACCATGACCTGAGCCGAAGGCAGACGCTTAACGACTGAGCCACCCAGGTGCCCCGGAGCATGCAACTCTTGATCTCAGGGTTGTGAGTTGAAGCCCCATGTTGGGCATGGAGCCTACTTAAAAAGAAAGAAAGAAAGAAATCAACATGCTCTTAGAGTTCAAATATATACTGTATCAAAATGGGTCAAAATATTAGAATACAAATGGCCTAGACCCAATTGGGACAATTGAAGTAATATTGAATCATATCCCATTGATGAATTTATAAGGTAGTTGAAGAAATAAGACTTGCACATAATACACAGTTAAATAATAGTTAAATTATCTATATGGTATATGTTTCCATTTATAATTGTAATGGGAAATCAAAGAACTAAGAAAGTTAAGGAAATCTTCATGGCAGGGCTGGAATTTTATTTGAGCCTCAAAGGACAATGGGACAGACAGAGCAGATAGAATATGACACCTCAGGAAGTGACAGAGACAGAAATGAACATGTAATATTTTAGGGACAGTATGCAGCATGGCCTGACCAGAGAATAGGGGGCATGTTAGAAGGAATGAAAGATAAGCTTGCACAGGTAGGATGGAACTGGACTATAAAAGGTCTTCCTGTCAGAAAGAAATGTTTTGATTGGATTCATGAGGCAGATCTCTCCAAGAGGACATGATATCGTTATACTTGATGAGTTTAAGCAGGGAAAAACTGGAGTGGAAGAGATTCACTGTTATGGAAGACTAAGGTAGTAGTATTAGAAATGTTTAGGAGACAAATTTAAGAGATTTTATAGGAGGGCTCAACAAGACTTGGAGGCAGATTAGACATTTATTTCCACCACATGATTAGTTCTATTCCTTGTTTCCTTGATATTTGATTGATATCTAGTGGGGTTTTTTTAAAGATTTTATTTATTTATTTGACAGAGAGAGAGCACAAGCAGCGGGAGTGGCAGGCAAGGGAAAAAGAGAAACCAGTCCAACATGGGGCTGGATCCCAGGACCCCGAGATCATGACCTGAGACAAAGGCAGATGCTTACCTGACTGAGCCACCTAGGTGCCCCCCCATCTCCTGGACTATTACAGCATGCTCCTAACTAGTCTCTCTCCTTCTGGTCTTGCCTCTCTCTGGTCCTTTCTATTCTCCACACTGCTGCCAGAGTGACTTAAAAAAATGGTCACTTACCAGCTCCCCTATTGCTTACAGAAGAAAGTTCAGCGGCCTTAGCATAGCATACAGGGCCTTTCATGATTTGGCTCCTGCCGATTTCTCCAGTTTCATCTCTCATCCCTATTTCTCCAGTTTCATCTCTCATCCCTATCTCTCCAGGTTCATCTCTCATCCCCCACTTGCTTTGTACTTTATGCTCTAGTCTAGTCATACTAAATTACTTACATTTCCCACCACATACCATGCTATTCCTCTTGACTGAAATGAACTCCCCAAACTCTTTCCTCTGGGTAACTCCTACTCATCTTTCAGGATTCAGTTTAGGCATCGCTTTTCCACAAAGCCTTTCTTTAACTTCTCATCACCTGGCTTCCCTCCAGTTCACTTTGTTCTCAGAACACTCTGGGCTTATCTCTATTATATTAGTTGTTACAATATATTATCACCTTTTTGTCTTGTTACCTCCCCCTCAGATGTGAACTCCTAAAAGGCAGGGACCATGTCAAATCCATATTTGTGTTCTGGCACATAGATGCTCAAAAATATTTGTTCTATGAATAGAGGAATGCAAAGGTGACTATCACAGAAGTCTCATGATCAACACCTTATATTTGGCTCTTGGCTACCACTTAAAAGAGTCTGATTCCAACCCCTTTTGAGGTATACATATAGGCCTGTGAGAATTGAAATAATTTAATCCTAACATCTGCAATAGAATGATCTTTTTTTTTTTTTTTTTTTTTAGACTCACATTCTGAACTTGCCTCTTTCCATGTCACCGTTAGGATCGTCTCTCTATCCTTGCATTCACCACCAAGCAGCCATGTTTCAAAGTTTTGTTACTTGCAATCCTAAATCCCTTTCAGGTTTACCATTCCACCTGAATACACTAACAACTAATTTCACTCAATGTGACTCAATGTGACTGTTCCCCCCTGATTTCTGGGAGCCTCAGACTCCGGCCTTGTGAGCAACTAAATTCCACTGCTTACTGCCCTATGGCCAAATCCAAGAAAGGTTTTCTGGCTCATAAATTTTTCCTGCTGTTTGTAGTAGAGGGCACAGAGCCTGGGTGTCATAACAGAAAGTGCTAATCTGTACACCGGGTGTACTGAAGCATGTAAAGCCAATTCATAACATTCTATGACACTTTTATGAGCTTAAAAGCATCTTGCCAGACCTATTCAAATTGTACGCATGTGGGAGAATAGTGCTCATAGCTATTTTTAGAGTTTTAGATCATCTTTTACAAATATGCCAAGGTACCCTCGTTAGAGGGTAGTCTGTTAGAGATCAAAAATGTTTCCAAAGACATGTGCCAAGGTTCCAACTCGTTCTGATGTGGCAGGGCTGATTACAGAAGGCTGATTCTTATTGTGGGTTAAGAGGATGGACAGCAGGTCTACCACCTTTCTAATAAGAGGCAAAGCAGATTGTTAATCGGCTGACTCTGGAGAGAGGATCAGTAGGTGACAGGGAGCAGCAGTTCTTGCAAATAGCTGGCAGTGGGAAATCTCAGGGGCTGTGGGAGAGAGGAACTGGAGTTACTGAGAAGTCTGTGTGCCACCTTTAATGCAAATACTATATATTGCTACCCCTCTTCAGGATATGCGTTTATCTACTGTCATCTCATCCTATTCCCTCTTTCTTTCTTATCTGTGACCTCTGGCCATCCATTCCCTGTAATTCATTCCTGCCCTAAAAGGTTTTAGTTAAAAACAAAATCACAGTCAATAATGTGACACATCTACTAAAATTGGTGACACAATTGTGTACAGTTTCAATAGAAGTACATAAATCAGGTTAAAGGAGATAATATCTTCACTCTCTTAAAAGTTTTTTTAATTTTTATTTTATTTTATTTTTTAAAGATTTTATTTATTTATTTGTCAGAAAGAGAGAGAGAGCTCAAGCAGGGGAAGCTACAGGTAGAGGGAGAAGCAGGCTTCCCACAGAGCAGGGAGCCCGATGTGGGACTCGATCCCAGGACCCTGGGATCATGACCTGAACCGAAGGCAGCCCCTTAACTGACTGAGCCACACAGGTGTCCTCTACTTTTTTTTTTAAAGATTAGAAAAGATTAATTTTGAGTTGCTCAAGAGAGGAAAAGATTAATTTTGTGCTGCTCAAGAAGGCAGACCTTAAACTATGGATGAAAGCTATAACAGATAAGTGTTCAAAATGAGGAAGATTTTTTTTTTTTAAAGATTTTATTTATTTATTTGACAGAGAGAGACAGCGAGAGAGGGAACACAAGCAGGGGGAGTGGGACTTTTTTTTTTTTTTTTTTTTTTGAGAATGAGGGACAGAGAGCACGAGAGGGAAGAGGGCAGAGGGAGAAGCAGACTCCCCGCTGAGCAGGGAGCCCGATGCGGGACTTGGGGGAGTGGGAGAGGAAGAAGCAGGCTTCCCGCGGAGCAGGGAGCCCGATGCGGGGCTCGATGCGGGGCTCGATGCGGGGCTCGATGCGGGGCTCGATCCCAGGACCCTGGGATCATGACCTGAGCTGAAGGCAGACGCTTAACGACTGAGCCACCCAGGCGCCCCCATGAGGAAGATTTTTAAAAAAACAATTAGACATAGGGACGCCTGGGTGGCTCAGTCAGTTAAGCCTCTGACTCTTGGTTTCAGCTCAGGTCATGATCTCAGGGTCGTGGTATCCAGCCCCAAGTTGGGCTCCATGCTTGGTGGGCAGTCAGCTTGGGATTCTCTCTGTCCCTTTCCCTCTGCCCGTCCCCCTGCTTGTGCTCTCTCTCTCTCTCTCAAATAAATAAATAAACAAAATCTTAAAAAAAAAAAAAAAAAACAATTAGACTCTTGCACATCAGTGTATTCTCCACCTCGGGAAGTGTTCATATAGAGAGGATACAGGGCTGTCTTTAAAGCATGATGGAAGGGCACCTAGGTGGCTCAGTCGTTAGGCATCTGCCTTTGGCTCAGGCTGTGATCCCAGGGTCCTGGGATCGAGCCCCGCGTCGGGCTCCTGCCCAGCAGGAAGCCTGCTTCTCCCTCTCCCACTCCCCCTGCTTGTGTTCCCTCTCTCGCTGTGTCTCTCTCTGTCAAATAAATAAGTAAAATCTTTAAAAAATAAATAAATAAATCATGATGGAGTAGGGCTTTTACATTGAGTGGGAAGTTGAACAAAGTGATTTCTTGAATCCCTTCTAGCTCATACATTTGATGAGTTTATGCAAAAAGCTTCAAACTAGTAAGAATATGCCATGGCCTCCAAAGTTGGTCATTCTGATTTCTTTGATCTTTCCTTTATTTAACATTTGCTTGTGAGCAACTACTATGTACTGAACTGCTGTGTTAGTTCGTAGAGATACAATGACCATTAGGCAACGATGTTCCTGTCTTCATGGATTGTATAGTGTAGTGAGAGAAAAGGGTAGAGGTATAATTATAGAATGTTAAGTGCTCTGGTGAGGGAAAGATAGGGTGCTAAGGGAACATAAAGTAGGTGCACCTAACTGGATTTGGGAGTCAGGAAATGTTTTTTGGAAGAGATAATATCTAAGCTGAGAACTCAACAATTGGCTGGAGTTAACAAGGCAAAGAAACAGAGAAGCGCTTGTGCAAAGAGCAGGTGGCAAGAGATAGCATGCCCATTCAAGGAAATGAAGGCAGTTCAAAAATGGCTAGAGCAGAAGTGCCAGGAGACCCAAAGTGAGACTGAAATGGTATATGGGGTCCAAGTCTCTCTGGGCCATAGATCCTAATAAAGACTTTTGTATTTTATCCGGAAGGCAATGTGGAACCATTGAAGGGTTTTAAGAAGGAAAATAAGATGGTCAAATTTTCGGTATACAAAAAAACATCTTTTAGTGCACAGAAAATATTGGAAAGGAGGCAAGACTTAAGCCTGGAGACCAATTACAAAAGACTTCCTTCAGTAGCTCAGAAGAAAGACAACATTGCTTAGACCAGTGAAAGGGTATTGAAGATGAAAAGAAATAAATTATTTGAGAAATAATTATGTTATCATTGATAGGAGTTGGTGATAGATTAGATAAAAGGGTTAAGGAGGGGCAGAAATCAGGACCCTGAGATCAATGACCTGAGCTGAAATCAAAAGTCCAGGCTTAACCAACTGAGCCACCCTGGTGCCCCCTTCCTTTTATTTTTAATTGTATCATACAACTTCAATTTAAAAGATTATTATTATGGGGATGCTTGGGTGACTTGGTTGAGCATTGGACTCTTGGTGGTGGGACTGAGCCCGGCATCGGGCTCCTTGCTTGGTGGGCAGGGATCTGCTTGAAGATTCACTCCTTCTGTCCCTCCCCCCACTCACAGGATGCAAGCACACTCTCTCTCATTCTCTCAATAAAATAAACAAATAAGGACACCTGGGTGGCTCAGTCAGTTAAGGTTAAGCATCTGCTTTCAGCTCAGGTCATGATCCCAGGGTCTTGGGATGGAGCTGGGCATTGGGCTCCCTGCTGAGCCTGCTTCTCTCTCTGCCTGCCACTCCCCCTGTTTGTGCTCTCTCTGACAAATTTATTTGTCAGCACAAGCAGGGGGAGCAGCAGAGGGAGAGGAAAAGCAGACTCCCCGCTGAGCAAGGAGTCCGATGTGGGACTCTATCACCAGACCCTTGGATCATGACCTGAGCTGAAGGCAGATGCTCAACCGACTGAGCCACCAGGCGCCCCAATAAATAAATCTTCAATAAAAGATTGTTATTATGAAGACTGTAAACAATGTATTTCCTAATATGCTCAATTTTGAATTTTCAGCATTAATCTTTTTTTTTTTTAAAGATTTTATTTATTTATTTGACAGAGAGAGAGACAGAGAGAGATACAGCAAGAGAGGGAACACAAGCAGGGGGAATGGGAGAGGGAGAAGCAGGCTTCCTGTGGAGCAGGGAGCCCGATGTGGGGCTCGGTCCCAGGACCCTGAGATCATGACCTGAGCCGAAGGCAGACACTTAACGACTGAGCCACCCAGGCGCCCCTCAGCATTAATCTTAATACAATATTAGAATTTTAAAAATAAAATTTTTACTAATATTTTTGGTTCAGATGAAATCAATCACAGTTATGGGAATACAGAGAATGTTGAATTCCTTACAAAGTGTTGAGGCCACTGGCAATCTCATGCAAAGGAGGATAAAAGTCAGGGTCAGTGGTGTCTAGCCATGACTGTAAGTTATTTTAGACTAGGATGATAAGGTGATGATGCAGAGTCAAGAACAACAAGGCATCGTGATAATAATGACAGCTACTATTCCTAGACCCTCAGTATGTTTCAGGCTTTACGCTTGTAACATAGTTATCCCTTTTAAAACTAACAACGACAGTGGGGTAGGTATGCGCCAAAATCCACATTTTATGGATTTGTTATTTAATCAACAAATATTAACTGAGTAATAATAATGTACCAGGCCCTAGGGATATCATAGTAAACAAGACTCTTATCCTCATGGAGCTTAGGACCTAGTGGCCATACGCCACTTAACTGAGTCTTAGAAAGGTTGTATAAGTAGCTCAAGATCAGTCTGTGTGGCTCCACATATTTACCTTCTACTTCATATTAATGATGGCTGAGAGGTAGTAATCAGAAAGCACTTAATAGTCACAGGAAGCATTGTGCTGGAGATCAAAGCCAGGCCTTCAGCCTTGCTTCCTCTCTACCCTGGGAGTGGAGCCTGCTTAAGGGTCTTCCCTCTTCTTCTACTCCTCCCCCCTTCTCTCTCCCTCTCTAAAAAATAAATAAAATTGGGGCGCCTGAGTGGCTCAGTCTGCTAAGTGTCTGCCTTCTGCTTGGGTCATGATCTCAGGGCCCTGGGATGGAGCCCCGTGTCTGGCTCCCTGCTTAGCAGGGAGTCTACTTCTCTGTTTCCACTTGTGCTCTCTCTCTGTCTCAAATAAATAAATAAAATAATATATTTATTATTTTAAATAAATAACATTAGAAATTAATTAATTAAATTCATAATTTAAATAAATAAAATTAAAATTAAATAATTTTAATAAAATTAAAAATTAATTAATTAATTAATTAAAATGAAAGGAAGATGCACCAACCAAAACCAAGAATGCATGCTACAGAATTTAGTAAAAAAACAAAACAAAACAAAAACCTGTCACTAATATCAAAACTGGTGAAGTACAAGTTTGGTTTCAACTACTGTGTATATACTAGACAGTGCTCATATCCTTATAGAACAAAAGCAGAACATTTGGAAACAGTGATGATGTGAAACAAACTAGGGAAAGATGGATTTGGCACATTGCTTTGTCAGCCCTGAGGCAGGGAATTGGTCTGTTTACCAGCTGTCTGCCTATTTTCCTAATGTATCTGTTGGGCATTTGCTATAGAGATAAAAACAAACAAAAGTCTTGCCAATATAGGTGAGATTCTGAACAAGTGGCCTAAATAAAGGTAATTGGTATCGTAAGACAAAGAATAATGTTGTATAACACTTTGCTGAATTATGTATATTTAATGGCTTAATCTCCAAAAAGAGACATAGAGCAGTTTACAGAAATGGATTTAAATTTCTGTAGGCCTAATAGTAATAAAAATTTAGAAAAAAATTTAGTCTAAGGGTAAAAATAATTAAATGACTAGAATGAGGGAAACAAAGTTTTGACAGCACCTTGGTTAACTCAACATCATAGATGAGATTTAGAACACTACTAAAGAAGCAAAATTGTAATACATGAATATAAATTTATGTAAATATTTGAGAAATATTTGATGATACATAAAAATGTCTAATTATTGCCTAAGAAGGAGAGAACCAACCCTATTTTGCCCCAAACTCATTCTATAACATTTAATTAAAAGAGATTTTAGAAAGCAAAATACGTGTTATTGTAAAAATAATTGCATAATGATATTTCCCTCAATATATCAAACCTTTTCCTAGTAGAATAGGCTTCATAAGTGTATCAACTAAATTACATAATAAATCCCTATCAAAGGAGATCCTCCCAAGAAGGTAAATAGATTTTAAATTCATTGTTTTAGGGCATGTTTAGCAACAACCACAAAAATACAACAACAAGAATGCATGCAGGATTACACTTACCAAATGAAAGGTTATAGGCAGAAATAATTCTCCCCAAGATTTGGTGCATGTCCTTGTGAAGGAGACACACTAAGCAAATCTCTCTTTTTCTTATCTGCTGGTCCAACCCTAAACACGGGCCTTATTGTCAAAGCCAAATAACATTTAGGAAATTATCTTGTGTCTTCACTGTAAGGTCTTTCACAAAGATAAAATACAGACTGAGGCAGAGGGCAGAAGAGAATGAGACAAAAATGTGTAGCTGAAATGCTGTCAGAAAATCTCTAATAAATTAAGGCAAAATTCCATTTGTTTGTGACAGAACCAGTTCTGGAAGTCTACAGATACCTGAAATGTATTAAAAAACCATTTTCCTATCCATCTGATTTGGCAGTGGAGTGCCTCTTAGTGTCCATGGTAACTCCCATAGAGTGGTTTGGAAATTCATCATTAAAGGCTTGTACATTAAAATATAATGGGTCAGCAACAGTACGTAGGCAATGTTCAGTGTCTGAGCTTCAAAACAAGTTTAAACCGTTCAAAAGCTTTAGGAACATATTACCAGAGAAATCCACATGTAAAAACTAGCCAATTTGTGATCCACAGCAGTATGATTTTTCAAGTATTACAAAATATATAGTTTGTGGTTATAGTGTAGAAAGGGTAAAAACATGAGAATATTTGAAAATCTAAAGTAGTCTCACAAAATATAAGTTGTATATATAAGTTGTAATCATAGAAGTGTTAATAAATGAATATGAGAACTTCTATTGATGTCTTCAATTGGCTTTTTTGTTTTGTGTTCTTTATTTTATTTTTTTTTATTTTATTTTTTTTTAAGATTTTATTTATTTATTTGACAGAGAAAGACACAGCGAGAGAGGGAACACAAACGGGGAGTGGGAGAGGGAGAAGCAGACTCCCTGCCGAGCAGGGAGCCCGATGCGGGACTCGATCCTGGGACTCCAGGATCATGACCTGAGCCGAAGGCAGTCGCTTAACCAACTGAGCCACCCAGGCGCCCCTTGTGTTCTTTATTTTAGAGGAATATAAAGTGGCTGTATTCTTTTAAAACTTTTTATTTTTTTTAAAGTGATCTGTACGCCCAAGGTGGAGCTTGAACTCACCACCCCGAGATCAAGAGTTGCATGCTTTACCGACTGAACCAGCCAGTCACCCCTAAAGTGGCTGTATTTTTAACTTCAAAACTTCTAACATTTTTGGTTATCCTTTCAGCATTAAGAAGCTAACCAAATTGAGGTAAGGCAAAATTTAGTGGGTTGAGGGGCACCTAAGTGGCTCAGTTGGTTAAGTATCTGCCCTGGGCTCAGGTCAGGATCCCAGGGTCCTGGGATTGAGCCCCGCATCGGGCTCCCTGCTCAGTGGGGGGGCTGCTTCTCCCTCTCCCTCTGCCCTTCCTCCCCTCCCTGCTTGTGTTCTCTCTCTCTCTCAAGTAAATGGATAAGTCATAAAAAAAAAAAAAATGTAGTGGGTGGAAACTAAAGAAATCTGTCTCGGTTCCCACTTATAATCCTTCCTTGACAGGTTTCATATTACAATTTGAGAAATTGGGTAAATGCATGGAAATACTTCATTGGCCTGCTTGAAAGCAACTGAACTTTACTTGGCCTGTTAATCAGTGAGTGAAGTCAGTGAGATGTGACTAATCCCAGAAGAACAGCTTTTGACTATACCTTAATGTGGGGAAGACCTGGCAGAAACTTGGGATGTATTCGGCTAAAATTAAGAATATAAAAATGTTGGGCGCCTGGGTGGCTCAGATGGTTAAGCGTCTGCCTTCGGCTCAGGCCATGATCCCAGGGTCCTGGGATCGAGCCTCGCATCAGGCTCCCTGCTCTGCAGGAAGCCTGCTTCTCCTTCTCCCACTCCCCCTGCTTGTGTTCCCTCTCTCGCTGTGTCTCTCTCTGTTAAATAAATAAATAAAATCTTTAAAAAAAAAAAAGAATATAAAAGTGTTAATCTTTTAGTGGTTTGAAATGCATTATATATATATTTTTTAAATAGATCTCTCCATGTGAATTGTACTCAGTCAACAAAACTATAGGCTCCAGATACAATATACCTCCAGAATTTTTAGATGAGGTCAGGAATGTTATGGTTTGAGTGGAAAAATTAAAAGATCAAAACCGAATGGATAAAATGAATCACCTGGGGGGCACCTGGGTGGCTCAGTTGTTAAGCATCTGCCTTCAGCTCAGGTCATGGTCCCAGGGTCCCAGGGTCCTGGGATCGAGCCCCACATCGGGCTCCCTGCTCCGCGGGAAGCCTGCTTCTCCCTCTCCCACTCCCCCTGCTTGTGTTCCCTCTCTCACTGTGTCTCTCTCTGTCAAATAAATAAATAAAATCTTTAAAAAAATTTAATCACCTGGGAAAATATTTTCAGGAAAATAACCCATGTAAGAGGTGATTTCTGAGTATGTTGACAATGAGACTAGTGGTTTTTTAAGTCAGAAGCACCCCCTTTATTTTTTTTAAGTTTATTTATTTGTTTGTTTGTTTATTTATCTATCAGAGAGGGAGAGAGCACAACCAGCGGAGCAACAGGCAGAGGGAGAAGCAGGCTCCCCACTGAGCAAGGAGCCTGATGCGGGACTCGATCCTAGGACCCTAGGATCATGACCTAAGCCGAAGGCAGACGCTCAACCAACTGAGCCACCCAGGAATGCCAGAAGTACCCCCACTTAAAAGAAGGTGTAGATTTAAAATATAACAGGGATGCCTCGGTGACTCAGTTGGTTGAGCATCTTGATTTCAGCTCAGGTCATGATCTCAGGGTCATTATGTTAGGGAACCTGGACTGGATCGCCGGACAGAAGAACCAAGCAGCACTCGGATATCTTGGAAGATAGGAGGTTTATTTAACGCCAGCAGGCTCAGAGGAGAGTGGTCTCCAAAGGTCTGAGCCCCGAGCACAAACAAAAGGGGCAATTTATACACTTCTACTTCCGCATACTGGGCACTTTTGGCGCATGCTCGAAGCTGGGCAGTGAGAAGAACCCGGAAGAGCCCCGGGGCAAGGACTGGGACTCTCGCTGGCTCGGTGGGCCATCTTAGGACACAGATTTTCCTTATCATTCTCCCCTTTGATGGCCCTTTAAACACCTAGTTTAGAGGGCATCATTCTGTTTGACTCTGAGGGTTGACTGCAAGGCTTGGGGCGAACACGGACTTAATCATAAACTTAACAGCACACCAGGTAGCAGAAGACCAGGACTGACTGGAAAACCATGGTGAAATATGCTCAGGAGTATTTACTCCTGAGCAGAGGGCCAGTAAAAGTGGGATCTATGACCTTAGGTAGAAGCCTCTGGGGGAAAGTCCAGTCAGGAGGGGCAATCGTGTAGAGTGCAACTCCCAAGATGAGGGAAATCATGCCAATGAGAGCCAGTGACCACGGTGAGCAGGTGTCCATCAGTCAGTGGGGTCTCATTGAAGGTGAAGCCAGAGTGGGTTCGTGAAGTCTGGCTGGACTCTCCACTGGCACAGCTCCTCATCCGAATGATGAGCTTTCTTCTTTCTTCCAATCTCTGACCCCAACTGAGTCCCCTGTCTGGAAGGAGTGTACCTGAGATCCAAGGAGATTGGGGCCCTCTCAATGGTGTACTTTTGTAATTTATTTACGGTGGCCCCCAGGGCCTGAAGCTGCTCCTTTATCCTTTTATCTCCAACCTGATGCAAGTTTCCTGGAAGGCTTCCCAAGCATGGGGTAGGCTGTCGATATATTAATTCAAATGGGGAGAAACCTGATGTCCCGGGTGTGCAGCGAGCACGCAGGAGAGCTAGGGGTAGCAGATCCGGCCATGGGAGGTTAGTCTCCTGACAAAACTTTGCTAAGGTTCCCTTGAGGGTGCGATTCATTCTCTCTACTTTTCTGAACTTTGGGGCCAGTAAGGGGTGTGGGTCTCCAGGTGATGTTGAGAGATTTGGTCAAGACCTGTTCAATGTCTGCCACAAATGCGGGTCCATTGTCACTATGGATTGTTAATGGCAGGCCGAACTGGGACACGATCTCCCGCAAGAGGACTTTAGCTACTTCCCGGGTTTGCTCTGTCCTGGTCGGGAAGGCTTTGACCCACCCAGAGTATGTGCATACTATTACTAGGAGATATCTGAACCCCCCCATTCGGCTGCACATCTGTGAAGTCTACCTCTAGATCTTCGAAGGGGGTTGCTCCCATCCTCTGGACACCTGGCGGGGACCGTGGTGCAGACTGAGCATTATTTTTAGCACACGTTATGCACCGTTCACTCGTTGCCCTGCACAGTGCTGGCAGCTGACTGATGTAGTAGTGCTTCTTGAGAAGGGCCTCTAATGCAGTTTTCCCCAGATGAGTGAGTCAGTGGTGCTCCTTGACCAGATGCTCTCCAGTTGCTGTTGGAACAAAGATGCGCCCATCTGGCATCATCCACCATCCCTTTTCAGTCAGGGTGGCTCCCTCAGCCATGGCCCATTCCTTTTCCTTTTTAGTGTAACTTGGTGGAAGGACTTCTTCCAGGGGTGTCAGGGCCATGGTGAGGGAAGGGGCTCTGTCCATGTCCTCACTGGCTGTGGTCTTGGCTGCCTTATCTGCCAGATGATTTCCCTGCACTATGGGGTCATCTCCTTTCTGGTGTCCCTTACAGTGCAGGATTGCTACTTCCTCTGGAAGCCAGATGGCTTCGAGGAGTCTCAGTATCTCCTCCTTGTTTTTGATAGCCTTTTATGCAGCGGTTAGGAGGCCCCTTTCCTTGTAGATGGCCCCATGTATGTGCACAGTAGCAAAGACGTGCCGAGAGTCAGTATAGATGTTGACTCACTTGCCTTCACTGAGGGTGAGGGCTCAGACTAAGGCATATAGTTCAGCCAGTTGAGCTGACCATCCAGCTGGTAATGCCTTAGCTTCTAGGACTTCAGTGGTTGTGGTTACTGCATAACCCACTTTCCGGGCACCCTCTTGTTGGTAACTGCTGCCATCGCTGGACAGCGTGAGCTCTGGACTCTTTATGGCTTGAGCCCGCAGATTTGGGCGGCTCGCGTAGACTTCATCAGTCACCTCGGAGCAGTCATGGTCCAGTTCCCCCTCTTCCGTGGGGAATGTTGAGAGATTTAATGTCCTTACTGTTTCGAGTGTGAGCCATGGGTTTTCACAGAGGAGCCCTTGGTATTGTGCTAGCTGAGAGTTGGAAAGGAAGCTGTGTCCCTGTGCGTTCATGAGGGACACAACTGCATGAGGGAACTTGACGTTAAGTTCTTGCCCCAATGTAAGTTTGTCCACCTCCTTATTGAGTAGGACTGTGGCTGCCAGCGCCCTGAGGCATGATGGCCATCCCGCTGCCATGGGGTCCAGCTTCTTTGACAGGTAAACAACTGGCCGTTGCCAAGGCCCAACAGTCTGGGTGAGTACCCTGAGCACTATTTTTTCCTTTTCATGCACAAAGAGATTGAAGGGTTTTTCTACATCTGGTAGGCCCAGGGCTGGAGCCCACCCCAGAGCGGTCTTTATCTCTGTGAAAGTGGCTTCTGCTTCCTCAGTCCAGGTAGGGGGTTCTCAATCTGGTCCCCCTAAGAGATCATAAAGGGATCTTGCTATTGCCCAGAACCCATGGATCCAAATGCAGCAGAATCCTGCAGCCCCCAGGAATTCTCATAGGCCCCTTTTTGTCTGGGGCTGTGGCAGGGAGATAATGGCCCTTTTCCTCTCTGGCCCTAGTTCTCTTTTCCCTTGGGTGAGGAGAAAACCAAGGTATCGGACTTGTTGTTGACAGATTTGTGCCTTAGGAGGGCCTTGGTGCCTCTTGTGCAGTCTTCTTGTGTGTCACTGGCGAGGAGGAGGTCATCCACATACCGGAGGAGGGTGCATCATGTGGCCTCTCTTGGGAAGCTGGCAAGGTCCACAGCCAGCACTTCCCCAAAGAGGGTTGGTGAGTTTTTAAACCCCTGTGGGAGGTGCATCCAAGTCAGTTGCATCTGGTGCCCTGTATCAGGTTCAGACCATTCAAAGACAAACAGTGGCTGGCTCTGGGGAGCTAAGCAGAGGCAGAAGACATCCTTCAAATCTAGGCAAGTGAACCATCTGGCCGACCCTGGGATTTGGCTGAGGAGGGTGTATGGATTCGGGACCACTGGATACAGAGAGATGGTCACCTTGTTGATGGCCCACAGGTCTTGAACTGGTCAGTATCCCCCTCCTGGCTTCTTGACTGGCAGGAGTTGTGTATTCCAGGCCAAATGGAACTTGACTAGAATACCTGCTTCTTTGAGTTTGGTCAGATGTTCTTTGATGCTGATCTTAGCTTCTTGTGGAAGCGGGTATTGCCTTTGCCTCTGAAGTTGGGCTCCTGGGATCAGTTCAACAAAGATAGGGGCCCAATTCTGGGCTAGTCCAGGTGGGTTGTTTTCAGCCCATACTGAAGGGAAGGTGAGTCTGAACTCCGGTGGGCTGCTCAGTTGGGCCTGGGCACAGAACAGCCTCCATTCTTCTTCCCTTGGTGTGGTAATTGCTAGTATTTAGAGATCCCATCTCCTCTTGCCTTGGGTTCAATCGGAGGCTAGTGTGTCCAGTGGGCTCAAAGGTTATCTGAGCCCTAAGCTTGGAGAGTATGTCTCAGCCCAGGAGGGGGATGGGGCAATCGGGCAGATAAAGGAATTCATGTTGGACCTTGTGGCCCCTGAGTTCGCACTGGCCAGCCTGGCAAAAGGGCTGTTGTATCCCCCACGTCCTGGTGGCCCCAAGGATGGTCGCAGTCCTTTTGCTGAAAGGGACCACTGGGGAGGTGACAACAGAGTGCTCGGCTCCAGTATCAACCATAGAATTCACTGGTTGGCCCCCCACCTTCATTTTGACCATGGGCTCATGGGGGCCAAGGAAGAAAGAGCCCGGTCCCCCTCAGTCTGAGTCTATTCCCGTAAGGCCTATGAGGTCCTCCTCTCGG
The DNA here is from genome assembly GCF_029215605.1 of Mirounga angustirostris. NCBI lineage: Eukaryota > Metazoa > Chordata > Mammalia > Carnivora > Phocidae > Mirounga > Mirounga angustirostris. Next base: position 93,755,321 of record NW_026991719.1, read on the forward strand.
GGTTCTTCCTTGTAGCAGCTGGGCTTCTGAGCCTTTTCCCAGTTGGGACATTCGTTTTTCCAATGCCCTTTCTCTTTACAGTAGGCACATTGATCCCTTGCCAAGGGGGTTCTGGGCTTCCCCCCTTTCGGTGGTTGGGGTTTCCCCATCTTTGTGTTGTCCTTTTCTTTCAGGGCAGCGGCGAGAAGCCTGACTTTTTTTTTCATCTTTTTGTTGGCTTACCATCAGTTGCAACCTCCCTGTTCATGTAGACCTTATTGGCAATCTCTATTAGTTGGGTGATGTTCATCCTGGGAAAACCCTCTAGTTTCTGAAGTTTTTTTCTGATGTCTGGGGTGGCCTGAGCCATGAAGGAGGTGTTTACCAGCTGTTGGCTTTCCTGTGCCTCGGAGTCAAATGGAGTGTATATCCTGTAAGCTTCACATAGTCTTTCGTAGTAGTCCCCGGGGGACTCCCCTGGTTGTTGAGTGACCGAGGATACCTTAGGCATGTTCATGGGTTTCTTAGCTCCTACCAGATTCCTCAGAGGAGGGCCTCCTGGTATCGGCAGATGTGGGCCTATCCCTCGGTTGTGATGAAGTCCCATGCTGGGCGCTCTTCGGGTGTGGCCGTATTAGCCCAGGCAGCAGAGTCAATGACTCCCACTGGTGCGTGCTCCTCCAGGTACTGCCGTGCACCTTTCATTATTCTCCTCCTTTCCTCTGTGTTAAACAGGGTGCAGAGTAACTGTTGGCTGTCTTCCCAGGTTGGCCAATGAGTCTGGAAGAGGGATTAACTACCGGTTTCTCCATTTACTTGACTTTTCCCTCTTACTTGAGATAACTGTTTGTTAGGCTTTTCTCTTACTCTTGGTAAGACAGGAGAAAATATGGTCCCCAACAATGTAGTCCTTGGAGGACTGCCAGAGGAAGGATTATCTAAACTATTTCTTCTGCTTCTTCTAAACCATTATTTATTGATGGCCTCACTTGAACTGCTTGATTTGAGTAAGCTGCTCCATTCGTTGACGTAGTAGTACTCGTAGTGATCTCATCCACCTGTTCCATATCAAGTTGTTTTACTATCTCTTCAGCTTCCACAGCCTGTCCTGGGGAATCGGATCTCCCCCTGAAGGCAGGCTATCATCAATCTCTGAGCATTTCCTCTTTGCTCTAGCAGTACGTTGTGTTTGGATTTCTGGAGCCGAAGGGCCAGGTGTAGATGGTCTTGGGGGTATGTACGGTGGGGGCAGGATAGGTTCATCCTCAGGATCTCCAGCTAGGATATGTGGAGATAGGGGCTTTTGCTGATTTTCTTTAGGTCGCTTGGATAAGGCGATTAAGACCCTGGCCTGTCCCTGCCTATTGCAAGCGAATCGCCCCCAAGGGGGAAGGGTCTGAGCAATTCTTAGCCAGGAGTCAATGTACAGAAACTGGTCAGGGTGTCCTGGTTCTCCTGTTACGACTCGCCATACTCGACAAATCGTTGGAGTATCCAATGTCCTGTCTGAAGGCCACCTGACATCAAAGGTGGGCCATTCCAATTCACATAGGGTTCTCAATTTGCCCGGGTTCATCTTCACTCCATAGTCTCCCAAAAACCCCTTCTTGAAATTTTTGATCATGGTGTCTAGAACCATAGGTTTATCTGCCCTGACCCCATGGTGATGTCCCCGTGTGTGGTGACACAGAGACAGACAAAAGGGGGGAGTGCCTGCTGAGATGAGGAGACCAATCAGATGCCTGTCTGGCCGTGTTCCGAAGGAGCTTAGGTGAGCCTTAGCCGTAGTGGTCTCAGTGTTGTGACTTACAATCGGAAACTATTCCGATGCCCCCATAGATTGTATACCATTCACCACAGAATCACAGACAGGCCCACTCAGACTCTGTAGGCTTCTGGGGACCTTAAGGGTGCCTGCCTATGGAGTCACAGAATCAGTCCTCTTGAGCAAGCCAGGTCGGACTGCACATTCACTCACACATTCACACTCCAGAAGTTATTACATTCCCTCCCTGGGAATCCCTACCTGTGATACCTCTAAGAGGTCTCTGGGAGGTGATCAGGCTCCCCTTCCACCCCAGTAGGGGTGGGCCTGTCTGGGTCCTGGGGCACCAGGCCTAACTGGAATCTGACGTCGGGACCAGGTCCTCACCTGCCAAGTCTCATTGAGTCCTGTGGGAACAGTGGAGCGGGGCTGGCCCGAGGAGACCAGGGCAGGAGACTGCCCAAAATTAGGCAGGGCGCTCCTTCTCTGTTACGATGCCTCATTCCGTCACCACCCCACTGTTGCCCCCAAACCCATGGCAACAATGGGCCAGCGTGGTTGGGTTTCCTCGTCAGGGAACCAAATGTTAACAGAACCTGGACTGAATCACCCGACGGAAGAACCAAGCGACACTCGGATATCTTGGAAGATAGGAGGTTTATTTAACGCCGACAGGCTCAGAGGAGAGTGGTCTCCAAAGGTCTGAGCCCCGAGCACAAACAAAGGGGGCAATTTATACACTTCTACTTCCATATACTTGGCACTTTTGGCGCATGAGCGAAGCTGGGCAGGGAGAAGAACCTGGAAGAGCCCCAGGGCAAGGACTGGGACTCTCTCGCTGGCTCGGTGGGCCATCTTAGGACACAGATTTTCCTTACCAATTAGACATCTGAGCCCCACATCGAGCACCACGCTCAGTGGGGAGTATGCTTCTCTCCCTCTCTCTCTCCCTCACCCTCTGCCCCTCCCCCTGCTCCTTCTCTCTTTCTAATATAAATAAATAAATCTTTTTAAAATATTAAAATACAGGTTCCTGGGTGGCTCAGTCAGTTAGGCGTCTGCCTTCAGCTCAGGCCATGATGCTAGGGTCCTGGGATCGAGCCCCGCATCGAACTCCTAGCTCAGTGGGGAGCCTGCTTCTCCTTCTCCCTCAGCCTGCCGCTCCCCCTGCTTGTGCTCTCTCTCTCTCTCTGTTAAATAAATTAATTAAATTAAATCTTTTAAAAATTAATTAATTAATTAAAATAAAATATAACAATGAACTATAATCAAGGCCATGTAAACACATCTTTCATGAGGAAAACTGAAATGGAAAAAAAGTTTTGATGATTGATAAAGAGATATAATAAAGTAAGGGACTCAGAGTATAGCAATTTGTCCATTTCTCCAGTGCCAGAGGATTCGATTTTTCTTTACAGCTCTATTCCTATAAAAGCAAAGGATGCATCTGATTATTATAACTGGATTACACTAGCCATTAAGATAATTCAGTCCTTTATGCTTCCTTTATACCAAAAGAGACTTTTATCTACCATATATTTCACTGTGAACCTTACCTCTCAAGCCCCTGATAAGTAGCTTCTGTCATGCACTGTGACTCTCCCTTCTTCCCCCACCATGTATAGACATGCTGTAAGACACAGCCTAAGCAGCCAGCTAGACTCTTTCTGTGCCATCTTATGTAAAACATGATATCTTGAATTCATGCTCTGCTGGTTTTTTTCTAAATTTAAAAATTATTATTATTTTTATTAACATATAATGTATTATTTGTTTCAGGGGTACAGGTCTGTGGTTCATCAGTCTGATGCTCTGCTGTTGAGAATGGACTTCTATCAGCCCCATTCAAGAAAAATATTCCTTATTTTCAAAAAGTATTGAAGAAATTAAAAGTATCTTACATTGGTACAGCCATTATGAAAGCAGTGAGGAAGTTCCTCAAAAACTAAAAAGTAGAACGACCATATGATCCAGCAATCCCCTGAGTTAATATACAAAGGAAATAAGGGGCACCTGGGTGGCTCAGTTGGTTGAGCGTCCAGCTCTTGGTTTTGGCTCAGGTCATGATCTTAGGGTCCTGGGAGTGAGCCCCCACATCAGGCTCTGAGCTCAGCAGGGAGTCTGCTTGAGGATTCTCCCACTCCCCTTTTGCTCCTCCCATCCCCCCCACCCTGCTCATGCTCTCTCTCTCATAAATAAATAAATAAATCTTGTTTTTTGTTTTTTGTTTTTTTTTTAAAGATTTGATTTATTTATTTGAGAGAGAGAGAGAGAATGAGAGACAAAGAGCACAAGAGGGAAGAGGGCAGAGGGGGAAGCAGACCCCCCGCTGAGCAGGGAGCCCGACGCAGGACTCGATCCCAGGACTCCAGGATCATGACCTGAGCCGAAGGCAGTCGCTTAACCAACTGAGCCACCCAGGCGCCCTAAATCTTGTTTTTTTAAAAAAGGAAATGAAATCACCATCTAGATATCTACACACCCATGTTCACTGAAGAAATAGTCACAATAGCCAAGACATGGAAAGAACCTAAATGTCTGTCAATGGATGAATACATAAAGAAAATGTGAGAAAATAATGTCAACAATAAAATATGTCAACCATAAAAAAGGAAATTCTGACATTTGTGAAAACATGGATGAACATGCAGGACATTATGCTAAGTGAAATAAGGGACACAGAAAGACAAATACTGTATGATCTTACTTATATGTGGAATTCTAAAAAATTGAACTCATAGAACCAGAGATTAGAACAGTGGTTGTCAGAGTCTGGGCACTGAGGGCTATAGGAAGCTCTTAGTCAAAGGGTACAAATTTCCAGTTATAAGATGAATAATCAAGATCTAATGTACAGTATGGTAACTATAGTTAACAATATTACATTGTATCCTGGAAATTTGATAAGCATATAGATCTTAAATAAGTATTCTTACCATACAGACAAAAAAAAAAGATAACCATATGAGGTGATGGATGTATCAATTAACATCATTGTGGTAATCATATGTATATTTATATTCAATCGTCGTGTTGTATAGCTTTTAAAAAATCACATTGTACAACCTAAATACACACAATTTTTGTCAATCATACCTCAGTAAAGCTAGAAAAAATAAAATAAGTAAATGGAGCTTACACTTTATGAAAAATCAGGTGTATCCTGATTTCAGAAGACTTAATGACATATATATATATATACATATATATATATATATATATATATATATATATATATATATGAAATCAAGACCCTGAGATCAAGAACCACATGCTCCACGGACTGAGCCAGCCAGGCTCCCCCTCAGTGACATATATAAACAATGACACCAAAAACAGAAATTAAGGAATGAATAAATTATTTAAAGTCTTTTTCTGGGGTGCCTGGGTGGCATAGTCTGTTAAGCATCTGACTCTTGGTTTCTGCTCAGGTTTGAGCCCCTAGTCCGGGTCCAGGCTCAGTGTGGGGTCTGCTTAAGCTATTCCAAATTCAAACACTTTGCACTATCCTGTTCCAAATTATCATCATCTCTCACCTGGATTATTGCAATAGCATGCCACTAATCTCCTTGTTTTCTGCCTCCGTTCTTGCCCCCTACGATCTTTTCTCAACACAGCAGCACATCATATTTAAAACATAAGTCAAATCCCCACCTCAGTCTTCTGTTCAAGACCCTACGAATGGTTCCCCATCTTAGTCACATAAAACAAAAATGTTATGGTGGCTCCTTCATAGCCATACACAACCCCCCACTTACTACTCCACATTCTCCCACACAAACTGAAGTAACGTAGTGAAGCCTAGCAGAATATATCACCCCCAAATATGCCTCTTTTTGACATAAGAATTATTTTGACCTGATTGTTTTGAGAAAAAGCAGACACTGGAGAATCTCTAAAAACAGAGAAGTTACCCTTTTGTAAGGGAAATTTACATTTACAAAGGAAATCTCCATTTGCAAGGGTGTCTTCTTCTCTGTACCAGGAAGTGAAGAATGACTAAATCACAAGAGAATCTAGTAGGGGAGAAGGCTCTCACTCAAATCTGCATAAACCTTTGTTTACTGGCTTTTTCTGGAGTAACCTCTCATAACTGGTTTCCCCCCACCCCAACATCTTTCTTTTGTCTTTAGCTGACAATGGTATTTAAGGTGGTGACTTGAGCCATTTTAAGGAGTTATTCAGTTTTTCTGGGTATATCCATGTGTACATGAAGTATACATGTTGATAAAGTTCTGTTTGTTTTTCTCATGTTTATCTGTCTTTCATTGTAGGAGATTTCTGTCAAGAACTTAAAAGGGTGAAGAAAAAATTATGTTTGCTCCCCCTACAGTAGCTGTGAATAATCCACCAGTTTTTAGGGAAAAGGGGAAGCCTGTTGGAAGTCTTAGCAGGTGAGAGGAGTTGCTAATATTTTGCTATGTGCTAGTGACAATATCCTCATTTACGAGCTGGGAAGGATTGTTATCAGAGCATGTGCCCAAATAGCATTATACCTGCTCCACAGAACAATGAGTCACAAAAGTTAAGCAATTAGCTACATCTGAAAAGCAAGCATTGACTATTACCCAAACCAAAGAATAAGCCCAAGGGACCTTAAAGCTAAATACAAAAGCTGGAGTTGAAGGTGTTGACTTAATATTTTTTAAGGGCATTGCAGTTCCTTTATGTTTTGCTTATTTCCGTGTTCTGAAATATGAAAACCAGAAGATGCTGCATCTTTTAAAAACATGAGTTTGGTACACAAGCCTGCAATTATGGCAAACCCTTTTTGTATTAAAAATGAGAACAAATGGTGAATGTTACTTAACAAAAGTACTTGAACATGAATAGATTTTCAGTGGAATGTTTAATGAAAGAAAGAAGATAATTGTGATTATTATTCTGTGGTATTTTGTATAATAGTAGAGAGACTACAAAATGTTCTATTCACTTGCAGAAGGTTCTTAACAAACAAAGAGCTCATGTATTGCTAAGAAAACTTCAGAGTTTTTAATTATGCCTAAGTATATAGCTAGTAATGCTTCAGTGAAAGTAGATAATTTATCTGAATATCTGAATGCAGGGGAGCAACAAACAGGATTCAGGCCAGAAAATGAAGCAGTCATTAATGAGGGGTGTAGATCTCTTACAGAATGCATTATTTTATCCAAAAAACATAAGGTATTTGATATCACAGTAAAAAAATATGGCAGAATTGAAAAATGTTTTCCCTATTAAAAAAAATATGTTTCTTTGAATTTTGGGGGAACGAAATTTTTAAAATACAATGTCTCAAAGGTGGTTTCAGGGATAGATACTAAATTATGAAGCCTGAACCAAAATGCTCAGGAAATAGGATGTCTTGACCAAATCAATTTTCTGATAAAAATGCAGCTAAATTTATTTTTGTTCAAGTTTTTGCTGAATAAAAATACTCTAAAGACTATTGCTTCTCTTTGTTGAATTAGTAAAACCAAATTCAGTTGAATTATATTAATAAAAAGCAAAAAGAGCTTTTTCCATGTTTGAACATAAGGTACATTTTTGGATTATCATTTTGAACAACAATCGCTCTCCAGTAGTCTAGATACAGAAGGCGAATTTGTGTGTTTTTCTACCTGCGTTGTTAACAAATGGAAATAAAAATCTCTGATAACAGGTTTATTGTGATGTTTCATTTTTTACTCCAACTGGAAGACAGTAAAATATCCTGATTAATCCATTGGAAGTTGTCCTTAAGCAGATAAAGGGAATGTAAGATTTTCCACATATAAAGTGGATTGACTGAAAAGAGTTTGAATATTTGATATTTAGACATTTTTATCCTTTTTCTCACTTTCCAAACTCAGCTTTGTGCATTTTCTGCATGCAGCTATGACAGAAGCTATGTGCCTGGCCCCAACTCTGGTTGTTGGTGCAGGTCAGGCTACATGCCGAGCGCTAAACAATCCACCAGCTGTGTATCAGAGTGTGTGAGCACAAGGGGGTCTGCCACAAACTATTCTTATTCATTGCATGGGAAAGATGAGGGTCCAAAAGAAAAAGGGAATCACACATTTTTCTGGGCTCTACTCTCGGAAGGACCTCAATTACATCTCTTCTCTCTGTCTGAGCTTAAATAATGGAACTTACGAACCTGCAAACCTAATGAGAAAAAAAGGCTGGGGGTGGGGGAGGAGAGGCACCATGTCCAACGTAGTGGAAAGAGAAAAGAAGCAAAGATAATAAGAGCTTTAAACAGATGAGAACATGGGAAGCATGTTGCTTGTGGAAAACCTTATCAGGACTTTGTGAATTGATCCAGCAAATGTAATTATGAAAAGTATATTTTTAATGTTGCAGAATAAAATACAAGGGATAAGAAAAACAACAAGCTTAGTTGATTGTTTGCCCAATTTCATTTTTTGGATACATTTCCTTCGACCTCCCATTTATTTGAGGGTAGGTATTTCAAAATGGTAGCAGAATTATCTCCAATTTAAACTTCTTAACTAAGTTTCTAAATTTTAAGATGCTCTAGGTGTGTCTAGGTGTGTCTTGACAATTAAAAAATAAAAATATAATATCCCACCACCTTCCTCTGCCATGGTTTCCCTGATTGGCAATATAATGTGACTCAGAAAACTAATCTCTAGTTTTCCTCTGCCAACCCCTAGCTGAGTGTTGCAAAACGAAAAACTAACCTCACTTGAGCTAGGTGTCTTGATCTCTAAAATAACAGGGTTGGACTGAACCAGGGTTGGCCTGCACACATGGACCATGGAGTGACTTCCAGAACTGATAGGGTTTTGAAATATAGGTGAGGTTCAGTGGGGTGGAATCCGGAGCCAACAACCAAGAGTATTCTTGAGAGGTCTTTGGTGCAAAATGGTGGCTTATTAAAGCACGGGGACAGGGACTGTGGGCACAAAGAGCTGCTGCCCTGGGGTTGTGAGGGGTGGCTGGTTATATACTATGGGGTTGGGGGAGGGAAGGAAAAGGGAGGTTTCAAAAGGATTTTCATATGTTAAAGAAGATTCACAGGATACCAGAGGCCTGGCCATTGTCAAGTTAAGGTTGTTTTTCCCTCTAACAAGGCACTGACATTAGGATAGTTGGGAGCTTCTTGGAGGAACATTACATTCTGCCCTCTTCAAATATATACATTCAACATTACATTCTGCCCGCTATCTGTCAATAGCTGCAGGTTACAAGGACATTTAATTGTATCTACATTTCCTTCTGGAAGCTAGGTTACTGATAGAAATGCTTTGTTCTTGGGGCGCCTGGGTGGCTCAGTTGGTTAAGCGACTGCCTTCGGCTCAGGTCATGATCCTGGAGTCCCTGGATCGAGTCCCTGGATCGAGTCCCTGGATCGAGTCCCGCATCGGGCTCCCTGCTCGGCAGGGAGTCTGCTTCTCCCTCTGACCCTACCCCCTCTCATGTGCTCTCTGTCTCTCTCATTCTCTCTGTCTCAAATAAATAAATAAAATCTTTAAAAAAAAAAAAAGAAATGCTTTGTTCTTATAGATTGCTAAGACTAGTAAACTGAGGGAGACTCATGTCTTGTAGGATTGTGATCTCTGTAAGTTTAACTATTTGTTTTTCCTTTCCTTAGCTTTAGGGCAGCCAGGAGTGCCTGAGGAATGTCACATATATCCCATGGGGGGGGCGCGTCGTGGGGTGTCAGCTTCTGCTTTGTCCTCAGCTTGCCTTCTGTTCCCTCATCAGAACGACTGACAATTACCTTTACATCATTATAATACTAAAATCTGCACCCAAGGAGGAACACACGCTTCATTTACATAACATGCAATGTATGCATAGGCATGTTTCCTTAAGGTACATGCATGACCTTATGCCTACCTCTACATATGATGATGAGGATCCTATTTTTTCAGGTAAGCTCTACACCCAATGTGCGGCTTGAACTTATGACCCCAAGATCAAGAGTTGCATGCTCTACCAACTGAGCCAGCCAGATGCCCCCCAGGATCCCTTTTTAAAAAATATTCATCCTGGGGCACCTGGGGTGGCTCGGTTGGTTAAGCATTTGCCTTCAGCTCGGGTCATGATCCTGGGATTGAGCCCCACATTGGGTTCCCTGTTCCATGGGGAGTCTCCCTCTCCCTCTGCCCCTTCCCCCTGCTCATTCTCTCTCTCTCTGTCTCAAATAAATATATAAAATCTTTTCTTTTTTTTAAGATTTTATTTATTTATTTGACAGAGAGAGAGACAGCGAGAGAGGGAATACAAGCAGGGGGAATGGGAGAGGGAGAAGCAGGCTTCCTGCTGAGCAGGGAGCCTGTTGCAAGGCTCAATCCTAGGACCCTGGGATCATGACCTGAGCCGAAGGCAGATGCTTAATGACTGAGCCACCCAGGTGCCCCTAAATAAAATCTTTAAAAAAAAAAAAAAAATTCATCCTAACCCTAAATAAAAAGAACCTATCCACCCTTGCTTAGGAAGTCACAGCTTTGCAAGTTATTCCCTGAGATCTCCTTATTTGCTGCAAATAAAGTTTCCTTTGTGCTACAACTCACCTGGTGTAATATCTGTGACTCATCAAAGAGTGAAGTCAACCTTAGCTCAGTTACACTAGCAAAAGGGCATTTTTGAGGTCACATGCTAAGAAAGTTTTATACTCTTGGGGCACCTGGGTGGTGCAGTAGGTTAAGCATTGGACTCTTGACTTTGGCTCAGGTCCTGATCTCAGGGTCATGAGATCCAGCCCTGAGTCAGGCTCCATCCAAGCTCAGCACACTCTGCTTAAGACTCTCTCCCTTTCCCTCTGTCCCTCCCCACATATGCGCGTGCATTTGTGTGCTGCCTGTGTGTGCTCTCTCTCTCTCTCTCTCAAATAAATAGTCTTTAAAAAGAAAAGAAAGCTTCATATTCTTCAGGGCACCTGGATGGCTTAGTCAGTTAAGCCTCTGCCTTCGGCTCAGGTCGTGATCCTAGGGTCCTGGGATCCAGTCTGGAATCCGGCTCCCTGCTTCTCCCTCTGCCCCCCACCCCCATTTGCGCAAGTGTGCTTTCTCTCTCTCACAAAAATAAAATCTTAAAAAAAAAAAAGAAAAAAAAGAAAGCTTTATACTCTCCTGTTGTGATAACCTAGTTATTATCATGGGATATATTTTTTTAGTGTCTCAGTATAAAAGCCATTATGACATCTAAAGGCAAGTTGATGCTTTACGTCACTTGAATTCCAGAGTTTAAAAGTAAACACTCCTTTACATTCATAAGAATGAGTAATGTCAAAAGGAATTAATTGAATAAATTATTTTTTCTAACCTGAGATTGAAGATAATAAAAGTAACACATCTGATCGAAATAATGGTAACTTTATTAAATTGTCTTCAAGATTTTAATGAATTTTTAAATAAAGACAAACAACTTATACTGGGGCACCTGGGTGGCTCAGTCGTTAAGAGTCTGCCCTTGGCTCAGGTCATGATCCCAGGGCCCTGGATTCGAGCCCCACATCGGGCTCCCTGCTCGGCAGGAAGCCTGCTTCTCCCTCTCCCACTCCCCTGGCTTGTGTTCCCTCTCTCGCTGTGTCTCTCTCTGTCAAATAAGTAAATAAAATCTTTAAAAAAAAAGAAGAGAAAAAGAAAAACAACTTATAAATAGCTCCCTAGGGAGTATCATTCTCTAAAATTTAAACTTTAACAAATAAATAAAAAATAGAAATTAAACTTAAATTTTTTTTTACTTTTTAATTGAAGTATACTTGACATATTATATTAGTTTCAGAAGTACAACATAGTGATTTGACAATTATGCACATTATGATATGTATACCATCATAAGTATAGTTACCATCTGTCACCACCCATTTATTAAAATATTATTTTTTTTTAATTTTATTTATTTATTTGAGAGAGGGTGGGGAGGGGCAGAGGAAGAAGGAGAGACTCTCAAGCAGACTCTGCACTTAACATGGAGCTGGTGGGGGTGGGGGAGGGCAGCCTCTTGACAGCTCAGTGGGTCCCAGCCCAGATGCGGAGGACTAAGGACTATTGAAAGCACAGAGTTCAAACCCTGGACCCTCTACACCCAAGAGCCCCATGCAGGTGCCACAGGATGGAGAGGAGTTTGCCAGCCAACCCTGGGACCACGGCCTCCTGTCAGCAAGATGGGGACTTTTTAGTTCCTGTCCCTGGTCCCATGGGGGCCCCCCAGTGATCTCCTGCTGCTGGCAGGGCTCAGCCCTATACTTCGAGGGGCTCCATGTGGCCCTGCATCCCCAACCAGGCCAGCACACAGCCCTCTTTCAGCTGGAGGATGGGCGTTTCCCAAGCCTGCCCTCCCTGGCTCTTAGCTATGTGACGAGGCAGCGTCCGCTGTCCCGGGCCATAGGGGCTGTGGCCTCCAGGCCTGTGATACAGCAAGGACCTATTTGACGCAGCTTTAGTGAGGACTCCCTCCCAGACAGCCCAGCTCGGATAGAGTGGCCCAGGGCTAGGAAGTGGAGTGGCAGTCAACCCAGAGGTTTGGAGCCCATGGGGCCGTCAAGAGAAGACCAGTCTGGACCAGGAGCCTCAGGTGTGCCCACATGTGCCCTCCCTCGAACAGGTAGTGATCCCGTATTGCTGAAAACCCCAGCTCTGCCGGGGTCCATTGCTAACAGCCTCAGGGCCTCTGATGGGCAGCTTTATGCCAAGGCACCCACCAAGCCACCTTGAACACCCTCAGTGATGCTCCAGGATGATGTGGATGCCTCCTAACAAACGGTGCGCCCAGCGCCCAAGGAACACCCCCTGGCCATGGCAGCCCAGAAGCAGAGGCCCCATGGTGGGAAGTTGATGAGGAAGAGGAGAAAGAGAACCGAAATTTTGCAAGACCCCAGGCTGCAGTCTCTTTCTGACGCCCTAACAAGCCCTCTTGCCTGCTGGGCCCCCAGAATCGGCCCCCAGAAGCCAAAGGCCTGTTCCTGGCCCACCATCCTGGGAGCGCCGCCCTCTACCTATTATTAGTGGGCTGCCGGACTACAGTCCTTCTAGGAGGGAACCAAGGCTCAGCGGGGTGCCAAGGGGGTCGCCTCTGGCCTGGAGCTGTTCACACTTCCCCATGGGCATTGCTTGAGGTTGGAACTTCTGGAGAGACACGAGGTGCTGGCGCTGGCCTTGCTGGGCTGCGCGCCGCCGCTGGAGGAGCGCGGGGCCCCCCTGAGGTGGATGGTGGAGCTGGTGCTGGCGTCGCAGCCAGGGGCAGCAGGGGATCCGCCCGGACTGGCCGCAGACAAGGGCGCCCTGCTCAGGTCCCAGGGGTCCCAGCTGGATCGCACGTGGCGCCAGCTCCAAAGGAGACGCACAGAGGCTGCGCTGGCCTCCGAGCCGGAAGTGAAGCTGCTGATGTGGGTGCTCAACGAGGGTGGCTGACCCTGCGCCCCGGGCGAGGTGGCACTGCCACACGTGGCACCCACGGTGCTCCTGCTGGGGAGCGGGGAACTCTGGGGGCCACGAGAGGAGGCCAGCGAGCAGCTGCTGCACAACCAGCACCCGGCACGTCAGATGGCCCTGCATTTGCCCGAGTTCCACGAGGCGGCAGCCAGGCTCCGGAGAGAGAGAGGCTGCTCTGGGGAAGCCGCGGCGTGGGGGCGCCACAGGCTGCACCTCTTGAGAAGTTCCAGCGCAGCCTCAGCGTCCTTTCGCAGCGCCTGGAGCCGGATGATTGAAAGCACAGGCCCCCTTTTTCACACTGGGACACCCAGGCTTTGGCAAACCCCGGCTGACACCAAGGAAGTCGCCCCGAGCCGCTCACACAGCCAGTCGGGGGGGGGGGGGACCCACATTCTGTCTCACAAAATGGAGGGGCAGATTTGCAAAAACCCATCCTGCTCCCTAAAAATGTACATGGATCATAGGGTAAGGGACAGCCTCCTCCCCCACACTAGAAGATCCAGGTGTCCGGAGGCTCTGGATGCCCTATCCCACCCCCTCACCCCACACAAGTATCCTACAAATGGTGACTCTAAGGCTTCTAATGAAAAGGGAACTTACTCGGGGCGCCTGGGTGGCTCAGTTGTTGAACGTCTGCCTTCGGCTCAGGTCATGATCTCAGGGTCCTGGGATCGAGCTCCGCATTGGGCTCCCTGTTCGGCGGGAGTCCTGCTTCTCCCCCTCCCACTCCTGCTTGTTCCCGCTCTTGCTGTCTCTCTCTCTCTCCTGTCAATTAAATAAATAAATAAAATCTTTAAAAAAAAAAAGAAAAGAAAAGAGAACTTACAGATCTCTTACTCAGAAGCCAGAGTTCAAATGCTTTTTTAAAGTCTGTGTGACTTCTAGGGACACCTGTGTGGCTCAGGTGTTGGGCGTCTGCCTTCTGCTTGGGTCGTGATCCCAGGGTCCTGGAATCGAGCCCCGCATCGGGCTCCCTGCTCAGCGGGAAGCCTGCTTCTCCCTCTCCCACTCCCCCTGCCTGTGTTCCCTCTCTTGCTGTGTATCTTTCTGTCAAATAAATAAATAAAATATTAAAAAACAAAAAACAAAAAACAGTTTCTGTGACTTCTGGCAAATGGCTCAACCTCTCTGTGCCTACCTTCAACATAAAAGTAAGGCTGTGGGAGCGCCTGGGTGGCTCAGTCAGTTGAGCGTGGGTCTCTTGATTTGGCTGAGATCATGATCTCGGGGTCCTGAGACCCAGCCCTGCCTGGGGCTCCCCGCTCAGCAGGGAGTCCACTTGAGATTCTTTCCCTCTGCCCCTCCTTTCCCTCGAGTGCCTGAGTGCGTGAGTGCGCACTCTCTCTCTCTCAAATAAATAAATAAATCATTAAAAAAAAAAAGTGAGGCTGTGTTCTTTCTAGGGGTTCTCATGGGGATTAAAGCTCAGTATTTAAATATCATGGGTGGAGAATGCCTGGCCCAGAGTAGGTGCTCAACACTTCCTTTTCTCAGTAAAAGCTGTGGTGAACATGAAAAAAAAAAAAAGAGAGAGAGAGAATCTTTCTTTTTCTAACTGTTTTAAGTTTTCAACCATGGAAGAAATTCATTGGTAAATTATATTTTTAAATATCTTCTAAGAATAATAGAAATGTTTGAATACTAATTAGTAGGAAATAATTTTTTTATTTTTTTTAATTTTTATTATGTTAATCACCATACATCATTAGTTTTAGATGTAGTGTTCCATGATTCATTGTTTGTGTATAACACCCAGTGCTCCATGCAGAATGTGCCCTCTTTAATACCCATCACCAGGCTAACCCATCCTCCCACCCCCCCCTCCCCTCTAGAACCCTCAGTTTGTTTTTCGGAAATAATGTTTTTTAATTTATTTATTTGAGATAGCACAAGAAAGCACGAGCAGGGGCTTGGGCAGAGGGAGAGAGAGAATCTTTTTTTTTTTTTTTAATTTTAATTTTTTTTTTTAAATTCCAGACTCGCTGGCCTGGAATCACAACCAGAGCTGAAGACAGAAGCTCAACCAACTGAGCCACGCAGGTGCCCCAAGAAATACTTTTTATTGCATTTCTTTTATACGCTAGACAATATGCCATATATTTTACATGTATTTTCTAGTGTGAAAGATGGCTCACTTGTAAAGGATTTATATCAGATAACAATAAAAATTTTTACAGTTAAACAAAATAAATTTTAGGGGTGCCTGTGTGGCTCAGCCTTCTGCTTGGGTCGTGATCCCGGGGTCCTGGGATTGAGCCCCACATCAGGCTCCCTGCTCCATGGGAAGCCTGCTTCTCGCACTCCCCCTGCTTGTGTTCCCTCTCTCACTGTGTCTCTCTCTGTTAAATAAATAAATAAAATCTTTAAAAATAAATAAATTTTAAAATTAGATATGCAAAAAATACTCCATCTTTAAATGAACTACTGAAAGCTGCATACCAGTAAAGAATCTTGCAGTTCAGACGCCTGGGTGGCTCAGTCGTTGGGCGTCTGCCTTCAGCTCAGGTCATGATCCCAGAGTCCCGGGATCGAGTCCCGCATTGGGGTCCCTGCTCGGTGGGAAGCCTGCTTCTCCCTCTCCCGCTCCCCCTGCTTGTGTTCCTGCTCTCGCTAGGTCTCTCTCTGTCAAATAAATAAATAAAAAATCTTAAAAAAAAAAAAAGAATCTTGCAGTTCTATTACATACCAGTATAAAAAAAACAATGCCGTTAATAATTCTTTTGCCAAAGTCATTAATGTAAAATAATTCTAGGACACCTGGGTGGCTCAGTCGGTTGGGTGTCTGCCTTTGGCTCAGGTCTCAGTCCCAGGCTTCTGGGCTTGAGTCCTGCATCGGGCTCCCTGCTCAGCGGGGAGTCTGCTTCTCCCTCTGCCCACAGCTCCCCCTGCTTGTGCTCATTCTCTAACAAATAAATAAATAAACCCTTAAAAAAAGTAAAAATAAAAATAAAGGGGCTGATTAACAAATGGCCAAGAAGCACAGAAAATGCTCGACATCACTAATCCTCATAGAAATGCAAATCAAAACCACAATGAGATATCATCTCACACCCATTAGGATTGCTACTATTATAAAAAAGAACAGGTATTGGTAAGGTTGTGGAGAAATTAGAAACTTTATGCACCATTGGCAGGAAATATGGTGCAATTGCTGTGGAAAACAATGGAGTTTCTGCAAAGAATTAGAAATAGAACGACCATATGAACTAGCAATCCTACTTCTGGGTATATATCCAAAAGAATTAAAAATGATGTCTCAAAGAAATATTTGCATGCCCATGTTCCTAGCAGCATGATTTGTAAGAGCCAAGAGGTGAAAGCAACCCAAATCTCAGTCAATGGATAAATGGATTTTAAAAATGTAGTATGTACATGCAATGGAATATCATTCTGTCTTAAATAGAAAGGAAATCCAGCCACATGCTACAACATGGATGAAACGTAAGGACATTATACTAAGGGAAATAAACCAATCACAAAAAGACAAATACTGTGTGATTCCACTTATATGAGTCAAATTCATAGAGACAGAAAGTGGAATGGTGATAACCATGGAAGGGGAGAGGGAAAAGAGGAGTCTTTACATAGGCATAGTGTTTCAGATTTCCAATGTGAAAAACTTACACGGAGATGGAGATTTTTTTGCACAACAATGTGAATATACTTAACACTACTGAACTGTGTACTTAAAAATGATTAAGATGGTAAATTTTATGTTAAATATTTTTTACTAGATAGTTTACATTTCTAAATCAATTAATGTTTTTACAACCTTCTCTTTTATTAAAAAAGTGAAACATAAGATGATCTCTAAAATCTTATTGTTTTTCTATATAAAGAATATGCCATTATGTCAATCTTTAAACAATTATTCTACTTAAGAAGAAAAGCATTGCACATTTAAATTGATGAGTATATTCCCTGAAAACATATAAACAGAATAATATTGCCTTTTTAGAAGGTAAACAGGGTGCCTGTGTGCCTCAGTTGGTTAAGCGACTGCCTTCGGTTCAGGTCATGATCCCGGGGTCCTGCTATCAAGTACCACATCGGACTCCCCCTGATCTGTGGGGGGTCTGCTTCTCCCTCTCCCCCTGCCTGCCACTCCCCCAGCTTGTGCTCTCTCTCAGTCAAATGAATAAATAAAATCTTAAAAAAAAAAAAGGTAAACAAGGTAAAATTGATAAAGATCTGATGATTTGGTAGGAGAACAGTTGTGATTTTCAATTTGGGTATTGTATAAAGTCTATGTAATAAGGGTAAAAATTAGTTCAAATCCAAATAATTTCTAATGTGTATCAGAAAAATCACAGATTATTCATCTTTTCACCACTTCACAGATAAACTGGTGTTTATGTAAGAAGGGAATACTGAAGGAAGTGGATAAGGAATAGCAAACATAACATATTAGTTTCCAGCGTTTTAGAGGCAATTAAATGAATATAAGAGGACTCCAGTAATATGATAGACCAAATGTCAATATCCATAACATTTAGAGAGCTCCTCAGTCAAAAAATTATAAATATCCCCATTGAAAAACAGGCATGGCACATGAAATGTACTTTGCAAAGAAGTAGCAAATAAGCAGTAGACATGAACTAAAAAATCAGCCTCAATAGCAATTAAAAGATAAAATATGATTTTTTTCTTTTTTTTTTTTTTAAGTAGGCCCCATGCCCAATGTGGTGCTTGAGCTCACAACCCTGAGATCAAGAGTCCCATGCTTTACCGAATGAGCCAGCCAGGTGCCTCAAAAATAAAATATTATTTTAATGCAAATATTATTTCAGCTTTGTCTGTCATGTTGACAGAAATTTGTTGTAAAATTCTTACTCATGGGGCACATGAAAAAGTATATATATGAGAGAAGTGTATTACATATAATTGTTTAAAACCATCCCTTCTATCACCCAATGATATCTAATTTTTTTTAGCACTTGCTAACATTTAACATTCCATGCACATATTATATTTTTGTTGTAAAATAGATAATGCTGGGGCACTTGGATGGCTCAGTCGGTTAAGGATCTGCCTTAGGCTCAGGTCATGATCCCAGGGTCAGGCTCCAGCCCCGAGTGTGGCTCAGTCAGTTAAGGGGTTGACTTGATTTAGGGTCAGGTCCCATGGTCCTGCTCCAACTGTGGGGGGAGGGGGAGTGCTTAGTTGAGATTCTCTCTGCTTCTCCCTCTGCCCCTCCCCTACTCATGCTCACTCATGTTCTCTCTCTCAAATAAATAAATAAAATCTTTTTTAATTCTTTTTTTTTAAATATTTTATTTATTTATTGACACACAGAGAGAGAGAGAGAGAGCACACAAGCAGGGGGAGTGGCAGACAGAGGGAGAAGGAGAAGCAGGCTTCCCAGGAAGCAGGAAGCCCAACTCGGGGCTGGAGCCTGACCCTGGGATCATGACCTGAGCCTAAGGCAGATCCTTAACCGACTGAGCCATCCAAGTGCCCCAGCATTATCTATTTTACAACAAAAATATAATATGTGCATGGAATGTTAAATGTTAGCAAGTGCTAAAAAAAATTAGATATCATTGGGTGATAGAAGGGATGGTTTTAAGCAATTATATGTAATACACTTCTCTCATATATATACTTTTTCATTTTTAAAATGTATATGATAATATTCCTTTAGGAAATCAGAAAAGCTGAGTTATTTTTAGATGCCCATTTACCATATGAAGTCCTTATTACCAAAGCCCTTCTATATCTTTAAAAAAAAAAACCCTAGGTATGTTAAGATATAATTCACAAACCTTACAATTAATTCATCTAAAGTGTACATTATATTGATTATTGAAAGTGTGGTCTTGGTCTCCCAACTATTATTTTTGAATTGTCTATTTCTCACTTCAATTTTGACAGGCTTTGTTTTCATGTATTCGGGGGCTCTGTTGTTACAAGCATATGTTTCTTTACACCTTTACACCATAACACCATTTTTCACAATTCACCATCATTTTTATGATTTTGTACCTGTCTCTCTCCCTACTGTGTCTCAGCTATCTTTGCACGACAGAATCTACTCAAGTACAAGGGACATAACAGTAGTCAGTAAATGTTAAATGAATGAATGAATGAATCCCTTGTTTTGTATTTAGCCTCAAAGACATTCCTGCCATGCTTAATATTTTGACTTCAAGATAGTGATACACAACATTCTCAAAGGCAGTTCCAAAAAGTGCAACTGACATTTGAAAATGTCAAGCTGAATTTGGATAACATCCCCCTTCCCAATTTCCTTTGCAAATTTCAGTATATGTTATATTCAACTTTATTGTGTGAAAAAATCAGCAAAGCTGCAAAGGGTGAGTTCTGTACCTTTGTAACTTTTACTTGTACATATTTACAACACTTATATATAAATTATTTCATTTCTCTTGTATTTTATTTTATTATTTTATTATTTTATTTTTTTAAATATTTTATGTATTTGTCAGAGAAATAGAGAAAGAACACAAGCAGGGGGAGCGGCAAGCAGAGGGAGAAGCAGGCTCCCTGCTGAGCAAGGAGCCTGACCTTGGGATGACCTGAGTCAAAGGCAGACGTTTAACCAACTGAGCCACCCAGGTGTCTAGTCTGTCTCTTGTATTTTAGAGTTTAAATTTCCCCACCATTAATGCTTTCGTGGGATGTTAGAAAAAGAAACTGGAACAGAAACAAACAAACAAACAATAGGGTATTATATGTTTTCCTCAATTATTTCTATTCTATTTGCAATCTTCCATTAACCTGGCTTATAACCTAGCATAGCAGGAAATAACAGATTATTTACTTTCTAGGAAAATACTCATGGAGCAATCTTGAAAAATGTGAACACAAGCTTCAATAAAAGTTCCGAGTTTACTGTAAAAATTCTATTATTTTTTTTAAAAGTTAATTAATCCGCTCCTTAATATGATTGTATACTCATACTGCTAAATACTTGGAAATGTATTTGGCTACCTCTTACACAGCAAAAAAGAGTACTTAAAAGAAAGTGTTTTTAAAATAGTCTAACAATATAATTAGTAATCATGTTAGAAATATTAACCTTTAACAAAAGTCTCAGAGGGGCGCCTGGCTGGCTCAGTCAGTAGAGCATGCAACTCTTTTTTTTTTTTTTTTTAAAGATTTTATTTACTTATTTGACAGAGAGAGAGTTAGCGAGAGCAGGAACACAAGCGGGGGAGTGGGAGAGGGAGAAGCAGGCTTCCCGCAGAGCAGGGAGCCCCATGCGGGGCTCAATTCCAGGACCCTGGGATCATGACCTGAGCCGAAGGCAGACGCTTAACAACTGAGCCACCCAGGCGCCCCGAGCATGCAACTCTTGATCTCAGGGTTGTGAGTTCAAGGCTACACTGGGCATAGAGCTTACTTAAAAAAAATAAACAATTTTAAAAGAGAAAGTCCTCTCAGAAATCTTATATTTGAAACATATGTACATGATAAAATATAATAAAGATATATAATAATTGTACATGTAACTATATAATAATCATATGCACCTAATAATTATATATATATATAAATAACTATATATATTATATAGAGAGATATACCTATTGTCAGGGAGGAAAAATTTTCTCTGTCCTTCAAGGTCCTTGTAGCTGGAGTAAGAATTAAACTGACATGAAACAGATTAACAGGAAAAAATCAAATTTTGTTTTGTAAGTACAGGAAATCCATACAAATATGAAATTCCAAAGACAGTCAGGCAATATGAGATTTATATGACATCCTGAGCTGAGGTGAGGGGTAGGGGTCTGGAGATAGAAAGGGGAAGAAGACCTTAGTAGGAAGGTGAGAGAAGATGTTTGGAAAACAAAGGGTGCTCCTTTATGCAAATAAGTGTCTTAAGTAAAGAGGAATCTCTTTTAATAGCTCCCTTCCTGGTACAGGCTCTCCTTTCCAATGTAAATTTAGTCAGTTGAGGGGGTGGTAAAGAGCTTTTCCTTAATCTGCTGGCTTTTGATTGCTTTTAACTCAGAATAATCTTCATACCAAAGTACCACATTTTTGGTTGGCCTGCCCCTTGGCCCCTACACTATATATACATATATATGTACATATAGTACACACACACACATATGTATGTATGTATGTATATTTTTAACCACCCTTTTAACTACATAAAACATTTAAATTCATAAAAATTATTACACAGAAAATAAAGCTAGAAAGAAATATACAAAATGTTTAGAGTGATTTTTTAATATTTGATTATTTTTCTTTTCTTTCCTTTTTTGTGTTTTCCAAATTGTGTACAAATATATGAATGAAACTGATAATTTAAATGAACAATTTTTTTTAAGATTTTATTTTTTTAAGTAATTTCTACACTCAACGTGGGGCTTGAACTCACAACCCTGAGATCAAGAGTCTCATGCTCTACCAACTGAGCCAGCCAGGTGCCCTTAAATGAACAATTTTTAAACTTTGTTTTTTTTTCAAAAAGAAGAAACTTAAGTTTGCCTTAAATATTTCTGGAACATAAATTCATTTACTCAAGGATCAACTAATTACCTACAAAACAATAAATTACACTCTGTTCAAAAAGCTATAATCTAGGGGTGCCTGGGTGGCTCAGTCGGTTAAGCATCTGCCTTCAGCTCAGGTCATGATCTCAGGGTCCTGGGATGGAGCCCCACATTGGGGCTCCCTGCTCAGCAGGGAGCCTGCTTCTCCCTCTCCCTCTGCCTGTCGCTCCCCTGCTTATGCTCTCTCTCTCTGTCAAATAAATAAATAAAACCTTAAAAAAAAAAAGATATAATCTAGTGTTAAAAAGGGATTGACAGAGGACTACCGCCATTTCATCCTCAAACTTCTAATTGATTTAAGTTCTTCTTTCTGGATTATCTCTAACTTATACAAAAGACCCGGCGGGCAAAGCATCCCATGATGGGAAGCAGAACTACCCCCTCAAGCAATAAGGACAGCCCTGAGACAGCAAGACCCCAGCCATGATTGACCCCAATACAACGACTGACCTGACCTTTACTGCCCACCTGCATGTACCCACCAACCTTTGTCCCACATTTTCTTTATATAAACCTAGAAGTATTTTCAGCACTTAGGAGACAGTCTTTGAGAGATTAGTCCACTATCTTCCCAGTGTTGGCCTCTCTGAAATAAATGCCTTTCTTGCTTCACCACCACTTGTCTTTCTGCCTCTGGATTTTGTCAGTGGTAAGTGGCCAAAGTCAATCTGTTTAGGGTCCCCAAAGCCAGGTGCTCTCGCACCCCTGTGTCCTGGCTACAAGATAACCAATCCAAAACAGAGTCACTGATGCTGAGCCCCATGTCAGCAAACCAAAACTTAATACTTAATCTAATTGCAGTTTCAGCTTCTCCTGAGAATGTAATTTTTTTTTTTTTCCTCAGAGAGAGAGAGCGAGAGAGCACAAGCAGGAGGAGCGGCAGGCAGAGGGAGAAGCAGGCTCCCTGCTGAGCAAGGAGCCCAATTTGGGACTCGATCCCAGGACCCTGGGAACATGGCCCAAACTGAAGGCAGACACTTAACCAACTGAGCCACCCAGGGGTCCCTGGAAATGTAACCTTTAACCAATCAATCTGGAATTACTTGGTCAGTGGCTAGTGAATAAATCTGCCTGATAGAACCTTTCTATCACTCTTTGGAAGGCAACCTTGCCTGAAACAATGCACTCTTTGCTGATAACTTCCATTTCTTTTCCCCTTTCTGCCTTTAGAAACCTTTCTTTTTCTACAGCTCTTCAGAGCTCCTTTCTCTTTGCTAGATGGGATACTGCCTGATTCATGAGTTGTTGAATAAAGCCAATTGTATCTTTTAATTTACTTAATTGAATTTTGTTGTTTAACAGATTTGGTGGCAGTGCAGGGCTGAAGGAGACTTCCAACAGCTTCAGGGACAATGAGAATCACGGGTATGGTACCCAAAAACCCTTTTGAGTACTCTTTCTTGCTATTTCTGAGGGCCATGGGTAAGTTCCTCTAAGTTCTGAGCTCATCTCTCTTTGCATGGAGCTCCTAATCTAAGTGACTTTCCACAGTTCCTCATTTGATTGGAATTCCTCCCTGAATTCTCTCTCCCCACTCTCCCAAATTTCATGCTGGGAACTGATGATGGTTACCAGATTGGATCCTGAGTTGAACTGGGCCCTTTGTAAAACTTGGATTTAGTCCAGAATCAGACTCGGTCCAACTTAAAAACCAGAATGGATTTGGATCCAGACTGGGTTTAATTTAAACTGGACAAGGTCCAGTGAGAGGCCTAAGGTGAATAACATTTTTTTTTTTTTTTAAGTAAAGGCTATTGCTAATGGGAATCTTGGAGGCAAAGAGAAAAAAAAAGCCACAAAATTGGTGAACCTGGGTGGAGCACTTAGAAGCTGACAGAGTATTTGTGTGCCACCTAGCTTGAAGACTCCTATGTTAGGATAAGTTGATTACAAAACAGGTTAGATGGACACTAGGTCACCTGCCAACCTCAAAAGAATTTCCGTACAACAAGGTACATCGTAAAATACCATAAAATCCCCAACCCAGTGGCACATCCCTCTTGGGTGTTAGTTGGGCTCCAAGAGACCCAAAAGCTTAGTCAAAAAAATGAGATTGCTGAAAGAGTTAAGTACACTACCTTCCAGCATGCCTCCCGAAGGCCATGAGCATAGTTCTTAGACATAAAATATATCCAAGAGCTATGGTTCCAGAAGCTATAGATATCTACAAAAATGGCAAAATGGGGCGCCTGGGTGGCTCAGTTGGTTAAGCATCTGCCTTCAACTCTGGTCATGATCCCAGGGTCCTGGGATCAAGCTTTGTGTTGGGCTTCTGCTCCGCGGGGAGCCTGCTTCTCCCTCTCCCTCTGCCTCCTGCTCTCCCTGCTTGTGCTCTCTCTGTCAGAGAAATAAATAAAATCTTAAAAAAAAAAAAGAAAAAAGGCAAAATTATGCTAAGCTTTTGTGTCCTGAGAACTGGGCTTGGTAACTGTGCAGTTGAAGGCTCTAAAATCCGGCTAGACAGAAATGTGCGCTATACCCCATTTGTGGCTAGATATGACCAGACCAAAATGTAGGTTAAATTCTACTTGTGGCTAGGTTCCTACCTAACTGCTGCCAGCCTTTAAGAGAATTACAATGGCCATTTTGAGGAATGTTCGAATTAGGTAAGTTCGTTTTTAAAAGTGCACTTAAAAGCATGGGTTTCCAAGTCAAACAAATGGAATGCGAAACCTATTTTAATTGGCATACAGAAACCTCCAAAGTGCTTCAAAATTCCAAAATACCTATAATGAAAGTTCTGTTGTGAAAGGCTACTGAAAAATTAAAAATATAAGAGGTACCTAAAAAAATAGACCGTAAGACTGATATAACCCCTACCACTTCCCTCTATCTTCCTTTATCTGAGTACTTACTCAAGTAATCCTCTGTCTCAATAGCTTTTTTCACTTTGAAAAGGCTCTTAAACAGTTTTACCTTTTACAGTAAGACCACCTAAGGCTACAGATCCTGTTCAACTATCTTTTACTCCTTGGTCAAAGGCCAAACCAAGGGCCATATTTAAAAATTTCCAAAACCCACAGAAAACCCTCAAAAATTTTTGTAAATGTAATACCTCCTAAGATTAATAGATTGATAAAATGGCAGAAACTAGGATGAGAGGCCACTGGTCTGACCAAGCATTATGAGCACTAAGCACTTTGCTCTTTGGGAAAGGACTTTGGGACAAGACTATAAACAAAATCCACCAAATTAGTGGCCTTACAGACAATCCCAAATCTATGCTCCAAGAAGGGACCTCATATGGGCCCCTCCCAGAGCTGATGAAACTCTGAGACATTTTCTAGTAAAATGCTACATAATTCCCTTAAACAAAATAAGGGAAAA
This sequence comes from Mirounga angustirostris, assembly GCF_029215605.1. Classification (NCBI taxonomy): domain Eukaryota; kingdom Metazoa; phylum Chordata; class Mammalia; order Carnivora; family Phocidae; genus Mirounga; species Mirounga angustirostris. The sequence goes on from NW_026991719.1 coordinate 93,780,286, forward strand.
CTAAAAATGAATGAAAAACCTTGGTGAATTCTAGTAGATACTGGAGCTTCACTCTACTTTAAACCCTACTTGGAGCTTATAGATGGGATCCTGGGGAAGCTAACTAAAGCTGGCTAAGGGTGAGAATTCTTATCAGACTTGACTCTCCCAAATCTCAATAGAGAAAGGAAAACAAAATATCTTTTGCGTGCTCTTTCTAAATGTCTCTTGAATCCAAGGGGTTGTTAAATACTGCCAGAAGTATTTACTGTTCGTCTCAGCTGAAAACTGATGAGCTATATAAAGAGATTTTTTTTTAGCAGTTGGCTAAATTGCAAGCTGATATTCAAAATCTGATAGGAATTTTTTTAGGCCCTCTCCCCTAAACTACAATAAAACTATATACCCAGGCAGGGGGTGGGGAGTGGAATCTTCTAAAGCCTTTGTGGAAGGATTCCTAGAGCTCTTAAAAATAGGAAAACTAACCCAAATGTTTTTGGTCTTTTTTTTTGTTTCAAATTCATATGTTCTAAGATAATCTTCAGTGAATAAAAGCTAGTTTAAATTTGTTGGTTTAATTAAAATAGACATGCCGAGGCACCTGGGTGTCTCAGTCGGTTGAGCATCTGCCTTCGGCTCAGGTCATGATCCCGGAGTCCTGGAATTGAGCCCCGTGTCTGGCTCCCTGCTCAGTGGGGAGTCTGCTTCTCCCTCTCCCTCTGTACCCGCCCCCCTACCCCACTCATGCTCTCACTCTTGCTCACTCTCTGTCTCAAATTAACAAATAAAATCTTAAAAAAAAAAAAAATAGACATGTCCAGGGGCACCTGGCTGGCTCAGTTGGTGGAGCGTGTGACTCTTGATTTTGGGGTTGTGAGTTCAAGCCTCACACTGGGTGTGGAGATTACTTAAAAATAAATAAAATCTTTAGAAAAAAATAGACATGTCTGTGCAGTTATCAACGTAGAATGAATGTAATATAGACATACAACTTTTATTCTACTTGGGTTTACTAATCTATAAAGTAAATGTTTTCTGTGTTACAAAATTAGTCAGCCAGAAAAATAACGTGGGATAATGCGTAACTTTGTCTAATGTCTAATACAGTTTTCATAAGTAATCTAAACATAATTTTAAGAACAAATGCTTTACATAGATGTAAATGGGATAAGAGTTTCTAGGTGAATTTTCAAACAAATAGTTTCCAAAACCTTTTGGTTACCCAAAAACTTAGTTTTGGTAAGTTAAGTTAAATGATGAATTAAGGCAAGTTTATTGAATATCTAGATCATCTCCAAATAAAATAAAATACTGAAACATTACTAAAAATAGGTTTATCCACGTTTGGCTGCTTTTACAAAGGAACTAATGATATTTGGGTCCGTTAATAAACATGTCTTGTGTCATACTGAAAACTTTACTATGAGAAAGCATATGTTTTGGAAAATTGCAAAAGTATTTCTATATTTGCCAAGCCATAGAATGCTAGCGTAAGAGACAGTCCACAATTGTTCACTTCTTAATTTTCAGTAGAAAATAAAGTTCTTAAAGATTAAAAATTCTAATATAATTAGAGTAATTAAAGCTACTAGAAATTATAAGGGAAACATCTCTGTGTGCAAGGAAAGTAGAATCTATATTTTCAGTAAGAAAAAGCATAAGGAATGGAGATGCATTTTGTTGAAGGAAAAGAAATTAATTTTGTCCTAAACCGAAGCTGGCTATTTCAGAATGGGAAAGAGTAAAAACAAGACAAAATCCGAATGTAAAAAAGAAATTCATACAGGGGCGCCTGGTTGGCTCAGTCAGTAGGGCATCCTATTCTTGATCTCAGGGTTGTGAGTTTAAATCCCACATTGGGTGTAGTGATTACCTATATGTGTGTATGTGTATTTATTTATTTATTTATTTATTTATTTATTTATTTAAAATAGATTTTAAAAAAAGAAATTCAGGGCACCTCGGCTCAGGTCATGACCCCAGGGTCCGGGGATCAAGTCCCGCATTGGGTTCCCTGCTCCGTGGGGAGCCTGCTTCTCCCTTTCCCTCTGCTTCTCCCCCTGCTTGTGCTCTCTTTCTCTCTATCAAATGAATAAATAAAATCTTAAAAAAAAAAAAATTCAGTGGCGCCTGGGTGGCTCAGTCAGTTAAGAGTCTGCCTTCGGCTCCAGTCATGATCCCAGGGTTCTGGGATCGAGTCCCACATCGGGCTCCCTGCTCAGTGGGGAGTCTGCTTCTCCCTCTCCCTCTATCCCTCCCTCTGCTCGTGCCCCCTCTCTCTCTCTCAAATAAATAAAAAAAAGAAAAAGAAAATCAGAGAAAGCTTATGGGAAAAAAATCTTGGTAGGGGAAAGGTGCAAGATGGCAGCAAAGGAAGACCCTGAACACACTTCGTCCCACAAACACACCAAATCCATACCTACATATAGAACAATTCCTTCTGAAGAAGAACTGAGGGTTGATTGAATAGCTTCTGCACAACAAGGGATATAGGGACCACACAAAGAATGGCAGGATAGATGGAGACACAGTAACACAAAAATCTCTCTCCAGATGCTGTGAACTGTAGTGGAGAATGATAGCACTGAGGGATCCATGTGCAAATTCACATGTTCTAGGGCACAGAAAAAAAGCTGCAGTTTAAAGGGCAACTAGATTACAAGTAAACTAACCTTAGAGTGTCCTCCAAATAGCAAAGAAACTCCTGGAACTCTCTCTGGGGTCAGATACTCTTGAGCATGATTGTTTACATTCCACCTCTTTCTTTCTTTTTTTAATTTTCTAATTTTTATTTTTAAGTAATCTCTATACCTAACATGGGACTTGAACCTACATCCCCAAATCAAGAGTCACATGCTCTACCAACTGAGCCAGCCAGCCTCTCCATCTATCTTTTTTCCTTAAAGATTTTATTTACTTATTTCTTCTTATTTTTTAAAGATTTTACTTATTTATTTGAAAGAGAGTGCACGTGCACGTATTCGAGCAGGGTGAGGGGCAGAGGGAGAAGCAGACTCCCTGCTGAGCAGGGAGCCTGATGCAGGGCTTGAATCCAGGACCCTGAGATGATGACCCAAGCCGATGACAGACGCTCAACTGACTGAGCCACCCAGGCACCCCGCCCTATCTATCTTAATAGCAAAAATGGGAGTAGGATCTGGGCACTGTAGATGACCTGCCACCTCAGTAAGCATTTGCCCCTAGCCCACACCAGCCCCAGCCATTTCCCTAATGTGGCTCCCACACCAGTACCTGCCTGAGTTCCAGTCATCCCGCTCAAGTGACCCAGGTGAGTTGAAAACTGAGACACTCCTAAACTGTGCTTGCTACAGCTCCAGCTGTCCCACCAAAGTGGCGCAAATGCAAAGCAACCAGAGACACCGTAGGCCCTCACCTACTTCAGCTCCAGCTGACATTCCAAAGTAACCTCTGCACCCAAAGATCACTCACCCATGCCCACTTCTGCTCCAGGCTCCTCGCCAAAGGAGCCCCAATGTGGAGTGCCTTGGGACCTTCAGCCTGCATACTCCAGCTTCAGCCAAAGCCACCAGACACATGCAGTCTACACAAGGATGTTCCTACCCAAGGCTACTCCTTCAAGACTGGGAGAGGTAGCTGTTTGGCCTCATTGATAGAAAAAAACCCCAAAAGTCAAAAAAATGAGAGAGAGAAATACAGTCCAAATGAAACCAGAAGACAAAACATCAGTAGAAGAACTATAAGAAATGGAGATAAGCAATCTACCTGACGAAGAGGTCTAAGTGATGGTCATAAAGATGCTCATTGAACTCGACAGAAGAGTGGATGAACTCAGTGAGAACTTCAGCATAGAGATAGGTAAAACAAGCAAACAAACAAAATTGAAGAATACAATAACTGAAAAATACACTAAAGGGAATCAACAGCAGATAAGAAGATGCAGAAAAATGGATCAGTTATCTGGAAGACAGGGTAGTGGAAAGCACACAAGCTGAACAGCTAAAAGAGAAAATAATTTGAAAATGTGGCTAAGTTAAGGGACCTCAAAGACAACATTAAGCATACTAACATTCTCCTTATAGGAGTCCCAGAAGGAGAAGAGAGAAAGGGGCAGAGAACTTATTTGAAAAAATAATAGTTGAAAACTCCCCTAACATGGGGAATAAAACACATCCAGGTCCAAGAAGCACAGAATGCCCCAAATAAAATGAACTCAAGGAGGTCCACACCAAGATACATAATAATTAAAAATTTAAACATTAAAGATAAAGAGAGAAACTTAAAAGCAGCAAGACAAATTAGCTATGTCCAAGGGAAATACCATAAGGCTATCAGCTGATTTTAGGGATATTTTTAATTTTATTTTATTGTTATTATTTTTTTAAACATTTATTTATTTATTTGAGAGAGAGAGAGAAAGAGAGGAGGGAGGGGCAGAGGGAGAGAGAGAATCTCTAGCGGACGCCTCACTGAGCATGCAGCCAGACCCAGGGCTCGATCTCATGAGCCAAATGACCTGAGATCATGACCTGATCCAAAATGAAGTGTTATGTGCTTAATCAACTGAGCCACCCAGGCACCCCCATTTCATTGTTTTTTTTGTTTGTTTTTTGTTTGTTTTTTTAAAGATTTATTTATTTATTTGACAGAGAGAGAGAGACTGCAAGAGAGGGAACACAAGCAGTGGGAGTGGGAGAGGGAGAAGCAGGCTTCCCACTGAGCAGGGAGCCAGATGTGGGGCTGGATCCCAGGACCCTGGGAACATGACCTGAGCCAAAGGCAGACGCTTAATGACTGAGCCACCCAGGTGCCCCTATTTCATTGTTTTTTTAAGGTAAGCTCTATGTCTAATGTGGGGCTTTAACTCATGACCCTGAGTTCAAGAGTCACGTGCTCTACTGGCTGAGTCAGCCAGGCTCCCCTATCAACTGATTTTTCAAAAAAGATTCTTTATTTGGGGGTGAGAGAGAGAGAGGGCACTAGTGGAGGGAGAGGGAGAGGGGAAGCAGACTCTGCTGAGCAGGGAGCCCAACATGGGGCCCTATCCCAGGACCCTGAGATCATGACCTGAGCCGAAAGCAGATGCTTAACTGACTGAGCCACCCAGGTACCCCTAAGCTCATTTTTAGCAGAAACTTTACAGGAGAGTCAGATGTTTAACCAACTGAGCCACACAGGCACCCCAGAATCCAGAAATTCTTGTCTTTTTATGGCAAAGTAGTTATTTACATAAATTCAGTAAGACTCTGTTCTCCTGGGGTACCTGGGTGGCTCAGTCGGTTAAGCCTTTGACTCACGTCATGATCTCAGGGTCCTGACATCTCGCCCAGCATTAGGCTCCCTGCTCAGTGGGGAGTCTGCTTCTCCCTCTCCCTCTGTTTCACGCCCCCCCCCCAAGCTTTTGCTTAATCTCTCAAATAAAAAATAAAATATTAAAAAAAAAAAAAGAATCTGTTCTTGTAAAGGACACAATTAAAAACATCGGTTATATTACCGAGGCTTTGACTGAAATGTCATATTTGTTTTGAAATGTCATATTTGACAGAGATGTGTGCAGACTCAAATATGAATAGCAAGTTCTAAAAAACTACGTTTCACTTTATGAAGCCAATGTGCCTTTTGGATAAATCAGCCTGGTACTTTGCTTCAGCAAAGCAGCCTTAAAAAGAGCTTAGGGGTGCCTGTGTGGCTTAGTTGGTTAAGCATCTGACTCTTGATTTCAGCTCAGGTCATGATCCCAGGGTCCTAGGATCGAGTCCCACGTTGGACTCCTTGCTCAGCAGGGAGTCTACTTGGGGTTCTCTCTCTCTCTCTCTCTCTCCTTTTGCCCCTCCTCCTACTCTCTCCATCTGTAAAATAGATAAATCTTTTTTTTTAAAGATTTTATTTTAAAAATAAAAATAAAAAAATAAAGATTTTATTTATTTATTTTTAAGAGAGAGAGGGCAGAAACAGGGGAAGCTTCAGGCAGAGGGAGAAGCAGGCTCCCTGCTGAGCAAGGACTTGATCCTAGGACCCTGGGATCATGACCTGAGCTGAAGGCAGACATTTAACCATCTGAGCCACCCAGGCATCCCAGATAAATCAATCTTTTAAAAAAAAAAAGAGCATATATGGTCAATCAGTATTCTTGTTGCATTTATGTGAATAATCATAGCAAATTTAGCATAAACAAATTATCTTTGATAAAAAAGGGGCAGCTTAATTATAGAAAGAGAAATTATGTTAGCACTTTTTAAATATTAGATTCTAATCCTATTAATTGCCTTAAGGTTTTTTTATATACCTATAACTGGACTGGGTTCTGAATTCTTCTGGTTTCCTCAAATATCTGGCTACAACTTTTCAAACTAATATTTCCAATTTTCTCCCACCCTTCCAGTTTAGAATCACTCCAGGCAAAGACTACCCTTGAATCTCCTTGTAAAGGACTAGACCAGGTCTTCCTCACTAACCAGATGGCAGCTAAATTTCAGGGACCTGAACCTTGGATATGTATTTCACAGCTAAAGAAGTCTCCACCTGATATCTACCCCTCCACACCAGTTGAAATCTTCAAAATCAAATTGGGTAGAAAAAGAAGTAGCTGACTTCAAGGTAGACTGCTTCCTCCCAAGACTCTGGATCAAGACTTCATACTTTAAACATGAAACCCTTTCTTTTTCTCTTACTTTCCTTTACTCTGTCATCGGCCTGAAAAGATAATGGCATCATCTGTATCTCCTAGGCAATTGCTAAGGAGGGCAATCCAACCTCCAAACACTGTTGGACTTGCAAAAACTGCTTCAGTTTTCTTTAGAACAAACTCAGCCATCTCACTATTGTGTCATACTGCCTCACCTGGAGGTCCATTTCCCTATCCCTGGTTAACAATTCCAAACCCAGGGGCACCTGGGTGGCTCAGTCATTAAGCAATTGCCTTCTGCTCAGGTCATGATCCCAGGGTCCTGGGATCGAGCCCCAAATTGGGCTCCCTGCTCAGCGGAAGCCTGCTTCTCCCTCTCCCACTCCCCCTGCTTGTGTTCCCTCTCTTACTGTCTCTCTGTCAAATAAATAAATAAAATCTTAAAAAAAAATCAAACAAACAAAAAACAACCCCAAACCCAGGGAAGCTTTAGTCTAGGCTCTACGCAATGAAAGGGAAACAAGGGTGCCTGGGTGACTCAGACGGTTAAGTGTTGGCCTTTGGCTCAGGTCATGTTCTCAGGGTCCTGGTTCTCAGGGTCCAGAACCACATCAGGTTCCCGGCTCAGTGGGGGATCTGCTTCTCCCTCTCCATCTCCCTCTGCCTGCTCGTGCTCTCTGTCTCTCTCTCTCAAATAAATAAATAAAATCTTAAAAAAAAAAAAGAAAGGGAAACAAAGCAGGGGTAACCAGAATAAAACCACCTGTGTGGTCTATAGACCTTACATTTTCTTACTCATATGGCTGTACCAGAGGCCCTTGTGAATTAAAATTAGCTCCCTTTGACAGATCCCCACTTCCCTGTTGAGGAATAAAGGTAAATAAGGCTATGATCAGGAACATCTCCTTGATTCTTGAAAATGTTACAGAATCTGTTGCTAATGCAACAGCAATGTGACAAAAATCCTTGGACTCTCTGGCCCAAATTCTTTTTTTTTTTTGACAGAGAGAGAGAGACAGCGAGAGAGGGAACACAAGCAGGGGGAGTGGGAGAGGGAGAAGCAGGCTTCCCTGCTGAGCAAGGAGCCCCATGCGGGGCTCGATCCCAGGACCCTGGGATCATGACCCGAGCCGAAGGCAGACGCTGAATGGCTGAGCCACCCAGGCGCCCCTCTGGCCCAAATTCTTGATTGTAGGACAGCCCTTGATTATGTTTTAGCTGAACAAGGACGTGTCTGTGCTGTAGCCAATACCACATGCTGCACCTGGATTAACACTTCTGGGGAAGTTGAAACTTAGTTATTTAAGGTCACTGAGCAAAGCACTTGGCTTAAAAAGGTGACTCCTTCAATGGGGTCTTTCTTTGACTTATTTGATTTTAATTGGCTTGGGCCTCGGAGACTATGGCTTTGAAGTGCACTCCAGACATCAGTAATTATCCTGATTGTAATAATCATAGTAATCTCCCTGGTGTGCTGTGTTCTCTCAAACGTTTTAAATGCACGTTTGCAGCTGCTAACCACCAAAAAAAGGATGTCCCTAAAACTGGAATACCAGAAAAGGGTGAAGGAAATGACCAACTGCAAAATTGTGAGCCTGAAGTTGTGACCTGTGTCAGCAAAATTGTTGTGACCTCTGAGTACCACACCAAGAATCAACAGAAAGTAACAGAACTTGAGAGGTTGCTGAAAGTGGCACTAATGCCTTAAAATTTGGTCACATCTCTCAGCTTAGCTGAGAGTTTGATCAAAGGCGCCGGGGATTGTTAAGAAAGAGACAACCAAAATGGAGTCACTAATGCTATGTCCCACGTCACCAAATTGAGACTTAATACCTAATCTAATTGCGGTTTCAGACTCTTCCAGGAACATAATCGTTAACCAGTTGACCTGGAATTACTTAGTCAGCACTAGTGTGGAAATACGCCTTTAGACCCCTTCCTTAGGAAAGCAAACTTGCCTGAAACAATGCCTTCTTTGCTAATAAACTTCCTTTTCTGAATTAAAAACCTCTCCTTTCCTATAGTTCTTTGGAGGTCCTTTCTATCTGCTAGGTGGGGTTCTTCCCAATTCATGAATCAATAAATAATGCCAGTTCGATCTTTAAATTTACTTGGTTGAATTTTGTTGTTTAACACAAGTAATAGGAATCATTGTATTCCCCAAAATATCTGTTAAGAGCATTATAACAGGGGTGCCTGGCTGGCTCATTCGGAAGAGCATGCAATTCTTGGTCTCAGGGTTGTGAGTTCGAGCCCTATGTTGGGTGTAGAGATTACTTAAAAAAAAAAAAATTTTTTTTTTTAAACCATTATGATAGAACTCTTTCCTTAAAGCACTTAACTTTTAAATCAAAATAACTTGCTATGGTATTTTGCCAGAGAAATCTGCCAAGGAAAGAACAGTTAAGCATATGTAAATTTTTAAAAATCTTATTTATTTATTAGAGAGAGATGGAGAGAGAGAGTCCGTGCGTGAGCACACTGAGCTGGGAGGGAGGGAGAAGCAGGCTCCCCACTCAGCAGGGAGCCCAAAGCAGGACTCCATCCCAGAACCCTGGGACCATGACTTGAGCCGAAGGTACACACTCAACTCACTGAGCCACCTAGGCACCCCAAGTACATGTAAATTAATACCTAATTTTGCACTAGAATATCATAGTGCTTAATTTCCATTCTAGGTACATAAAATCTATGTTGGTCTCACTTCTCTACATGGGAATGATTATCTATTTTTTCTTTTATTATAATTCCTACCTATTATTTTGGAAACATGGGACGCCTGGGTGGCTCACTGGGTTAAGTGTTTGCCTTTAGCTCAGGGTATGATCCTGGGGTGTCCTGGGATTGAGCCCCACATTGGGCTCCCTGCTCAGCAGGGAGTCTGCTTCTCCCTCTCCCGACTGCTCATGATCTTTCTCTCTCTCTCTCTGCCTCTCTCTCTCTCAAATAAATAAAATCTTAAAAAAGAAAAATAAAAAAAGAAACCTGCTAGACTGATAGCGGTCTCTAAATCATGTGACTGTACTCATTGGCCAAAGAAGTCACCAGGTGTTTGTTTTTCTGTAGCCTCAGATTTAGAAGGAACCTCAGAGGTCACTGAATGTAACCCATTGAAGTAGCCAGTAATTTAGTTCCTGCTTCAGGGCTTCCAGTGTCAATACCTCAGTTCAAGGCAGTTTATCTCATTGCTGTAGTTTTGTCCAATTATTGTAGTTTAACTATTGGAATGTCTCCATATAGTACAGAAATCAATTTTCCTGTAACTTGAGCTAGTGCTGCCCTCTAGCGCTGCACAAAATAACAAATTCACTCCCTCTTCCCAGGATTTTTTTTTTTTAAAACAATTTCGGTCCCCTGAGATTTCCACAGGCTTAAACATCTACAATTTCTGCAATAATGCCTCCCAGGACATGATTTAAATCTCCTCGCAAATTTAGTTGATTTCCCTTGTTTCAATCCGGTTTGTCAGTTAGTATATGGTGGCCAATACTAAAGCAAAACTCAATGTGTTTCTTCTCTTATACTGGATGTTCTATTCATACCCATAGTAACAGGGTTCTTCGTTGAATGGGACTAACTCTGGTTGCCTTATGAATGGAAGGAATTTATTGAAAGTCGCTTGGGTAGCTCAAGAAATAGCTACAGACTCTAGAGAATCAGGCTCAAGAAAAAGGACAGGAACCAAGAATGGCTAGAAATTCAGAATCGTGGGGTGCCTGGGTGGCTTAGTTGGTTAAGCAACTGCCTTTGGCTTGGGTCGTGATCCCAGAGTCCTGGGATCGAGTCCCGCATCAGGCTCCCTGCTCAGCGGGGAGTCTGCTTCTCCCTCTCCCTCTGCCTCCTGTTCTGCCTGCTTGTGTGCTCTCTCTCTCTGTCAAATAAATAAATTAGAAAATCTTTACAAAAAAAAAAAAGAAATTCAGAATTGTCTCTAAAATCATACCTCAAAATTAATCTGATGAGCCCACCAGTGCCATATGCTGATGCTGGAATCATACCACTACCATTGTTGGCCCTAGGGACTGGCTGTTGTGGCCAGAATGAAATCTGTGTTGTACAAATACCAGCTTCCATGCAGGCCAAGTCTAGGTCATATGTTTTTGCTCAGTTTCTTGGAAATTTTCTTGGTTTGTAATGGGAGACAGGCTCTGCCTCTCAATAAGATTCTAATGGTGAGATGTTCACAAAAATAGGAAAGGACATCATTTGCCGAGCAGCTGACTAATGTTTTAAAAGCCTCATTTTAGCTTCTGTGTGGTGACGAGACCAAGAGCCATGGCAGAACTACGAAGACTGGTTAGGAAGCTATGTCAATAATCAGGGTAAGAAATGATGTTGGCATGAATCAAGATGGTAATGGTGGAGGTGGAGAGAAGTGGTGAGATTCTGGATATATTTTGAAGGTAGAGCTCACAGCATTTGCTGATGGACTGGATATAGGGCGTGATAGTCAAAAATGACTTGAAATGCTTGGTCCTGAGCAAATAGAGACTAGAGTGGCCATTCAAACCATAAAACAGACTCTTAACTAATAGAGCAAAAACTGAGGGTTGCTGGAGGGGAGGCAGGAGGGGGGGGTTGGGTTAGATGGGGGATGGGGATTAAGGAGGGCACTTGTGATGAGCACTTGTTGTATGTAAGTGATGAATCATGGAATTCTACACCTGAAATGATTATTGCAGTGCATGTTAACCAATTGGAATTTAAATAACTAAAAAAAAGAAAAGAATGGAATTGCCATTTATTGAAATGGGGCAGAAAGTGGCAAGAGCAGGTTTTGTGAGGGAAGATAAGAATTTGGTCTTGAAAAATTAAGTTTGTGATGACCGTTGTATATCTGAGTAGATATGTTGAGTAGGTATATCAGTCATACAAACTTTTGGTGTAGAGGTCTGAACTAGAGACTCAAGGGAAACATCTGTATAGCTGCTTTTGAAAACCATGAGACTGGATGAGATCACAAGGCAGTATACATAAATACAGAAACTGAGTATGGATTGGGCTCTCGTTCCAGTGTTTAAAGCAGTGGGTCTCAAACTGTGGTCCCTAGACCAGTAACATCACCGTCACGTGGAAACTTGTTAGAAATATACACTTTTCTTCCCTATTCCTGACCTACTGAATCAGAATCTCCGGGGGTGGAGCCCAGCTAACGGCGTTTTAATAGGCGTTTTAATAAGGTGACTCGAACGAACGTATGCTACCGTTTGAGCACCAGTGGTTTAGAGGACAGGGAGGGGCTAGAAAAGAAAACAGAAAGGGAGCAGCCAGTAAGGTACAAGGAAACCCAGGAAAGAAAGGTGTCTTAGTGATGTAGATTTGGAATGTAGGTGAGGTTTGGTAGGGTGAGGTCCGGAGCCGATGGCCAAGAAAGAATTCTTAAGACGTCTTTGGTGCAAAATGGTGGTTTTATTAAAGCACGGGGACAGGACCTGCTGGCAGAAGGAGCTGCACTGGGGTTGTGAGGAGCTATTAATTACATACTATGCAGATGGGGGAGGTAAGGAAAAAGGGAGGTGTCCAAAAGGACTTTCATATGCTAAAGAAGACCCTCAGGATACTGGAGACCTGGCTATTATCAAGCTAAGGTTGTTTTTCCCTCTAGCAAAATATTAACATTAAGATAGTTGGAAGTTTCCTGGAGGAATGTCCCACATATCCCACCCAGAGTGTGTTTTGGGGGTGTGGGGGGGAGGTTGCTTGTGCTTTGTCCTCAGCTAGACTTCTGCTCCTTCATCATTAAGAGTCAAGAGAAGAAAACATATCAAGGAGGAAAAAGTAATCAATTCTATCAAATCCTGTGGGTGTATCAAATAAATTAACCAGTTCGTCTTTTGGGAGGATAAACTATACTTCACACTCTTGACCTTCACTTGATTCTTCTAATAAATCCTCCTTTTCATTTAACCTAGTTGGAGTAGACTTCTGTTATTTCCAACCAAAAGATCCTTCACTAGAAAATACCCAATTGTTCTACAATTGATTTAGAGAAACAACATTCTGAACTGTACATTAATCTTTATGTAGCAGGGGAACTCTGTTTGAACCTAAGCCTATTTGAAGATTTATTTATTTATTTGTTTGTTTGTTTGACAGAGAGAGAGAGAGAGGGAACACAAGCAGGGGGAGTGGGAGAGGGAGAAGCAGGCTTCCGCTAAGCAGGGAGCCCGATGCAGGACTCGATCCCAGGACCTGATCCCAGGACCTGATCCCAGGACCCCAGGATCATGACCTGAGCCAAAGGCAGACGCTTAACAACTGCGCCATCCAGGGGCCCCAAACCTAAGCCTATTTGAATGAAGGCAAAGAATTCTTCCTAAGAAAAAGTTACGTAAGGCCAAACTCATTAAATAACAAAATGTTGTCAGAGGAGAGAAGCAATTTTATGCAAAGCAATGTTATAAGAGCTCTCTCTTGCTCGCTCGCTCTCTCTCTCAAAGTTATCTCCTGGCCCGATTTCTACTAGACTCAATTCTGAAATCTAAGGAGGAAGGGGGCTGCGAATTCAAAAACACAACAAAACAAACCCCAAATTAACAACAACAAAAATGTTCCAGTGAAACTCTTTAGGACATTGGAATCTAGAAGCATCACTTTGGTGTCCCTCTAATAGAAGTGACCCAGAAGGAGAGACAGAAGTTCTCTACGTCAGCATGTGGCTTTTGACTTCTTAGGAGCTCCAATTCCTTATTTGTAGCAGGGGCTGATGGAGCTTAAAGTATATGGTGGTACCAAAAAAAGGAGTCCAGAGGAAGGTAAAAGGAAAGGAATAGCAGGTTCGGTATGGCAGCTCACTGGATTGTTTGTGATTACATTTATGAAAGACCCCCCCACCACAACTCACTGAGGAAATATTAGGGGAAACATATTTCAGGGAGCTGGGTATACTACAAGATTACAGGGAAACAGAAATTATTGAAATTTGAGTTATTACTATTAATGTACTACTACGGATAGCCACAGACTAAAGATGAGGCTTGGGAGAACTTGTGTGATACATAGGAAATTTTTCATGTATTAAGATTCACCTTTTTAGTACATTTTTTCCCCTCCTATTCAAGACTATTTTTTTTTTTTAAAGATTTTGTTTATTTATTTGACAGAGAGAGAGAGACAGTGAGAGAGGGAACACAAGCAGGGGGAGCGGTTGAGAGAGAAGCAGGCTTCCCGCGGAGCAGGGAGCCCGATGTGGGGCTCGATGTGGGGCTCGATCTCAGGACCCTGGGATCATGACCTGAGCCGAAGGCAGATGCTTAACCATCTGAGCCACCCAGGCGCCCCTCAAGACTATTCTTCTAATTGCACTCTTAATTTCATCTTTTCTGTCATGTGTCCAGTGATTATTTCCTATTCTCTTTATTTTTAATGCCTCTTTCCCATAGCCTGTAAGTATGTTTAATTAAATCTTTTCCATTAAAAAAGCTCACTGTATAGGTACTTGGCCAACTCAGTTGGTAGAGCATGTGACTCTTGATCTTGGGGTCATGAGTTCAAGCCCCAAATTTGGAGTAGGGATTATTAAAAAAAAAAATCCAAAACCCCACTGTAGTCTACCTTGTGAAAGTAGTGGTTAAAAGCATGAATTCTAGAGCCAGACTGCCTGAGGTTGAAAACTCCACTGTTGACTAGTTTTTTGTCCCTGGGCAAATTTTAATGCTCTGTGCCTTCATTTCCTTACATGTATAAAGGAAATAATACTAGTTCTTACTTATGGGTTTATTGTGAGTATTAAGTGAATGGATATTTGTAAAACTCTTAGAACAGTGCCCAGCAGATGGTAAATGTTGTATGTGTTGATTAAATAAAAATTAACTAATTGATCAAGCCTCAACTTACGGCCTGTTAAAAGTCTGCTAAAGGTTAGAAAAACAACCAACCAACTCTTAATTACTAAATTTAAGGAATTCTGCAGTTCTTTTTTTTTTTTTTTTAAGATTTATTTATTTATTTGACAGAGAGAGACACAGCGAGAGAGGGAACACAAGCAGGGTGGAGTGGGAGAGGGAGAAGCAGGCTTCCCGCAGAGCAGGGAGCAGATATGGGGCTCGATCCCAGGACCCTGAGATCATGACCTGAGCTGAAGGCAGCCACCTAACTGACTGAGCCACCCAGGAGCCCCGGAATTCTGCAGTTCTTAGCTAACTTGATCATTCAGCAATACTTGCTTTGGGGGACCACTAAGTTCCTCTTAGAACTTTCCCTTTATTTCCTGGATGCTTCTTTCCTGGTTCTTCCCATAGCTCTCTGATATTTTCTACTCAATTTCCTTTGTAATTTCCCTGGGATTCTGTCTTTGGTCCTCTTCCCTTCTTACTCTACAATTCAATAAATCTGATATTTAAAAAAATGCTCCAAACCCACTGCATAAAAGTCCCTCCATAATCTATTCTCTGCTGATCTCTTCAGATTCATCTTTCAGTACCGCACCACATGAAATGGCTTGAACTTTTTTTTTTTTTTTTTTTTATTCATGAGAGATAGAGAGAGAGGGAGAGGCAGAGGGAGAAGCAGGCTCCCCGCGGAGCAGGGAGCCCGATGCGGGACTCCATCTCAGGACCCTGGGATCATGACCTGAGCTGAAGGCAGTCGCTTAACCGACTGAGCCACCCAGGCGTCCTGGCTTGAACTTTTCAAAGTGCTGGTAGGGCTGCTTCCCCCAAGAGGAAATCCCATCCCCACCCTTAAAATTACTCCCTAATTTTTCAAGTCTTAAATGAATTTTTTCTTGATACAGTAGGTGATTTTCTCCTGTAAGTCTCATATATATTTTATAGATAACAATATCATCAGAGCCTAACACAGTGAACAGCTCAGTATTTACTGACAGACTGAATTATAGCATCTAAATTAATATTTTACATGTATTTATTGTCTTCACCAACTGTATATGCCTTGAGAAAAAGATTTATTAATCATTAGGTTCCTTGTGCTAAGTAATGACTTAAAAACAACAAATAGTTAAATAATTTACATTTACAATCTCTTCAGATGTTTATGTTGTGATTTCTGTAACAACTTAAGTTTTCAGCTCTCAAAATTTATTAATTTGATTTTTATTTCCTCTGAAGAACCAGGGATACCCAGGAGTCTTCTAACATTTAAAAATAATGTATACTGAGCAGTGTTAAGGTGGTAAGAGGAATGATTATATTTTTTTCTTAAGAAATGTCATGGGGGCGCCTGGGTGGCTCAGTTGGTTAAGCGACTGCCTTCGGCTCAGGTCATGATCCTGGAGTCCCAGGATCGAGTCCCGCATCGGGCTCCCTGCTCGGCAGGGAGCCCGCTTCTCCCTCTGACCCTCCCCCCCTCATGTGCTCTCTCTCTCTCTCTCATTCTCTCTCTCAAATAAATAAATAAATAAAATCTTAAAAAAAAAAAGAAAAGAAATGTCATGGACACATCTTTAGGGAAGTCCTCAAAAAGTATGTGGTGCTGCAAGCTTGTGGGTGGGCCCTAACTGCTAGATTTGTGGTAGATATTCAAATTTGAGGGAAGTAGAGAACCAGTCTATCACGTCAAGAACATAAGGTTCTACTCACCAAGGATGCCAACAGCAAAGAGGACAAATGTTTTTTTCTTTGTTATGAAAGGAGAGGGTCAAGAAGTCACAAAAGAAAAAAAAGTTGCAACTGAGTGAGCGGCAGATGCACAGAAGAGGCAGTTTCTAGAAAGCGCGGGAAAGAAATGGGCGGGTCTTTTTTTTTTTTTTTTGATGATCCAAGTTTCTGATAGGATGTCTGCGGAGGGGTAACTGCTAAGCTCCTCCCCCTGAGCCTCAGCAACAGTGAAGGGAAAGACTGTGATTGGGTGAAAAGTTTAGCCGGAACCCTAAGGAGCAGTGAGGGGGCGCAATACACCAGCTTAGCTCAGAGCGGGTGCGGCTACGCTGAGGAGATGGCTTCGCTTTCCAGCCCAACACTTTCTGGAAAGGTGGTGACAGAACCTAACAATGGGGGAAAGATGACCTATCTAGATATGTCTCTAGGTATGTAGACCCCAGACTCCAGCCCCAACTAGTTTGGGTTACTGGCTTTGAATAGTAGACCTTGGCTTGGGGCAGGCTGGAGGAGGCCCCATGAGGCATATGCTCCTGGGTGGCGAGGCTTGCGCTCTGTGCGCCGCTCCTGCCCCAACGTGGATAAAGCCCAGGCCAGCTTAGCTCCTGCCCTTCCTTTCTCCTCCCATTTTCCTATGACTCCTCTTGGGCGGGAAACTGGCGAAAGCTGACAGAAATTGCGTGAGACGTAAGGGTTGCTGAAGGTTCAGGCTGAGGGAAATAAAAAGCCAGCATTCTCCATATATTTTATTCTCCTAAGGATTGATAGCAAGCCACCCACCCACTTCACATGAGGCTCCTCGAAATCAGTCTTTGAATCTGAGAGCCTGTCACAAATGACTACTTTCCAGGGGCTAGTTTTCAAAGACTGAAAGCGAGCAGGAAGACTGGGCAAAGGGGTGGTTTATTTGCTTGCTTGCTTGTTGATTGGTGCTATACACTCTAGACCAACTTTCTTCTCCACTGGCACCTTCTAATCTCTTAACCTCAGACCTCTTCAGGACTATCACCCACTTTGGAAATGGGGAAGGGGAGGGGAAAAGGGAGGGCCGACTTCATAAATGAGCGAGAGGGAGCAGAACAAGGAGGCTGACTTTAAAAATGGCAGGAGATGGGGTGGAGTGGGGATGGGGGGCAGACGAGCAGGGAAAGAGAAAGCTTCAACAGTGGGGAAAAGAGCTGAAAAGCAAGGGCAGCTTTAGAAATGAGAAGGGGAGGAGCAAGGAGGGCTGAACCTCGAATGGGAAGAGCAGTGCAAAGAGATTTCACTTTGAGTTGAGTGTTGGAGAGCAGAGCAGGGAGGGTCGAACTTAGAAATGGCGGCAGGGCTGGTTGGGGTGGGTAGGAGGGGAGATGCAGGGGTAAGAGTGGGAAGCAGGGAGGGAAGCAGGGGAAGGAGAGTGTGCCATAAAAATGAGGTGAGTAAGGACAGGGAGGACATACTTTATTATGAGAAGGGAGAGCCATGAGGGTGGAGAAGAGCAGGAGAGGCAAATAATTAGACACGGGAGGAGCAGAGCAGATGGGGGTATTTAGAGATGAATGGGAAAGAGTAGAAGAAGAGGGAGGCAGACTTCCAAAAATAAGAGGGAAAGCAGAGCAAGCAGAGTGGACCTTAGTGGGGAGGGAGGAGTAAGGAAAGCTGACATTAGAAGTGGGGTTGAAGAGGAGCAAGGGCAAAAGACCTTAGAAATGGAAGGAGTAGAGTAGGGATGGAAGACCCTAGAAGTGGGAGGCTGCAGAGCATTGAGGGTGGAACTTTGAAATGGAAGGGCACAGAACAGGGAAAGTTGACCTTATAAGTGGGGAGGGAGGGGGGACTTCAGAAATGAGGAGGAAGGAGCAGGGGTTGAGATGTGAAATATGAGACAGGGAGCAGCTGTGAGGGCAATCAGTAGAAATGGAAAGAGGGAGGAACCGGAAGAGTGGACCTTAGGAATGAGAGTGAATGAGCAAATAGGGAGGGCAGTCCTCAGAAAGGAGCTGAGAAGTGCTGCCAGGGAGGATCTTATAAGCGGCAGGGAGCAGGCAGAGTGGATCTTACAAATGTGGTCTGAGGGAGTGGACTGCTGAAATGAAAGAGGATTATTTGCCTTTTTATTGTTGTAATAGTTTTATATATATATATTGCAGATGCTGGACCTTTCTCAGGTATACAATTTACAAATACTTTCTTCTGTATTGTGGGATGGCTTTTTACTTTCTTGATAGTGTCCTTTGATGCACAAGAGTTTTTCATTTTGATGAAGTACAATTGATTTTTTTCTTTTGTTGTTCATGATTTGGTATTCTATCTAAGACATTATGAAGATTTACCCCTATGTTTACTTCTAAGAGTTTTCTAGTTTTGGCTTTTACATTTATATCTGTGATCCATTTGAGTTAATTTTTTGCAAATGGTGTGAGTTAAGATCCAACTTCATTCTTTTGTAGGTGGATATCCAGTTGTTCCAACATCATTTGTTAAAAAAAGACTATTGTTTCCGCTATTGAATGGTCTTGGTAGAACTGCATTCTTTTTTTTTTTTTTAAGATTTTATTTATTTATTTGAGACAGAGAGAATGAGAAAGAGAGAGAGCACATGAGAGGGGGGAGGGTCAGAGGGAGAAGCAGGCTCCCCGCCAAGCAGGGAGCCCGATGCGGGACTCGATCCCGGGACTCCAGGATCATGACCTGAGCCGAAGGCAGTCGCTTAACCGACTGAGCCACCCAGGCGCCCCTAGAACTGCATTCTTAACTTCATTTTTGGATAGTTCATTGCTAGTATATAGAAATAGGATTTATTTTTGTGTGTGGACCTTCTAGCTCACAACCTTGCCAAGCTTGTTTATTAGCTCTAACTTGTGTGTGTGTGTGTGTGTGTGTATCTTTAAGACTTCCTTTTTATAAGATCATGGCATCTGAGAATATAGATATTTTCACTTTTTTCTTTCAAATCTGGTTGCTTTTTCTTTTTCTTTTTTTTTTTCTGGACTAATTCTCTTGGCTAGAATTTCCAGTGAAACGTTAAATAGATGTGGTAAGAGTGGACATCCTTGACTTGTTTCTGATCTTAGGGGGAAGGCTTTTGTCTTCCCCATGAATCATTATTTTAGCTGTGGGTTTTTCCTAGATGCTTTTTATTTTATTTTATTTTTTATTTTTATTTTTTAAAGATTTTATTTGACAGAGAGAGAGGGAACACAAGCAGGGAAGTGGGAGAGGGAGAAGCAGGCTTCCTGCAGAGCAGGGAGCCTGATGCGGGGCTCGATCCCAGGACCCTGGGATCATGACCTGAGCTGAAGGCAGATGCTTAATGACTGAGCCACCCAGGCACCCCTTCCTAGATGCTTTTTATAAGGTTGAGGAAGTTGCCTACTTCAGGGTATGTTACCTCTGAGGGGGAATGGCCCTGAATAGTACCTAAGACATTTTCTTGTTTTTTTTCTTTAATGTGTTTTTCACAATCTATTTCACCATGGGTATCAATAGGTTTTACTCTTCTGGATTCCAGACTGTTACTTGCCCTTCACCCAGGCTCCAACATGAGTTCTGAAATATTTCGTGGCATTAAAGTGACTTTTATTTTTTTTTATTTTATTTTATTTATTTATTTTTTTAAAGATTTTATTTATTTGAGAGAGAGAGCACATGAGGGGGGGAGGGTCAGAGGGAGAAGCAGACTCCCCGCTGAGCAGGGAGCCCGATGCGGGACTCGATCCAGGGACTCCAGGATCATGACCTGAGCCGAAGGCAGTCGCTCAACCAACTGAGCCACCCAGGCGCCCTAAAGTGACTTTTAAAAAGTAATATTTGGTCACTGGGCAGGACTGGGACTAAGGTGAGGCAAGTGAGGCACTTGCCAAGGGTGCAAAAAATTTTTTTAAAGATTTTATTTATTTATTTGATAGAGAGACAGCGAGAGAGGGAACACAAGCAGGGGGAGTGGGAGAGGGAGAAGCAGACTCCCTGCTGATCAGGGAGCCCGATTCAGGTCTCGATCCCAGGACCCTGGGACCATGACTTGAGCCAAAGGCAGACACTTAACATCTGAGCCACCCAGGTGCCCCAAGGGTGCAAAATTTAAGCAGGCAATAAAAATTCAATGATTGAGGGGCACCTGGGTGGCTCAGTGGGAAAGCATCCAACTCTTGGTTTCGGCTCAGCTCATGACCTCATGGGTCGTGAGATTGAGCCCCAAGTACGGGGAGTCTGCTTGAAGATTCTTTCCCTCTGCCCTTCCCCCTGCTCTTGCTTTCTCTCTCTCTAAAGTAAATAAGTAAATCATTAAAAAAAATTGATGATCAAGATAATTTTTTTTTTTTTTAAGATTTTATTTACTTGACAGAGAGAGACACAGCGAGAGAGGGAACACAAGCAGGGGGAGTGGGAGAGGGAGAAGCAGGCTCCCCGTGGAGCAGGGAGCCCGATGCGGGGCTCGATCCCAGGACCATGGGATCATGACCTGAGCCGAAGGCACCCCAGAGATAATTTTTTTTTAAGTAGGCTCTACACCCAATGTGGAGCCCAATGTGGGGCTTGAACTCACAAACCCGAGGAGTGTCTGGGTGGCTCAGTTGTTTAAGCGTCTGCCTTCAGCTCAGGTCATGATCCTGGAGTCCTGGGATCAAGCCCTCCATCGGGCTCTCTGCTCAGTGGAGAGCCTGCTTCTCCTTCTGCCCCTTACCCTGCTTGTTATCTCTCTCTCTCTCTCAAATAAATAAATAAAATCTTAAAAAAAAAAAAAAGAGTAGAATAATACTAAAAAAAAAAAAAAAGGAACTCACAACCCCAAGATCAAGACCTGAGCTGAGATCAAGAGTTGGTTGCTTAGGGGCGCCTGGGTGGCTCAGTTGTTAAGCGTCTGCCTTTGGCTCGGGTCGTGATCCCAGGGTCCTGGGATCGAACCCCACATCGGGCTCCCTGCTCAGCGGTTAGCCTGCTTCTCCCTCTTACTCTGTCGTTCCCCCTGCTTGTACTCTCTCACTCTGTCTCTCAAATAAATAAATAAAATCTTAAAAAAAAATTAAAAAAAGAAGACACCTTCTTCATAACCTCATAGACTATGCTGAAAAGGTCGTTCCACACCTTACTTAGGTCCAAAAGCCATTTGTTTTCTCTTCTCTGTGGACAGGCTGAGCAGCAATTGGATTTCATCTCTAAATCGTAGCTGATAAGATCTGTGATTTCTAGATGTATACTGTATATTCTTGTGCAATTTCATTACAATGCAAGAAATCAAATGGTGGTCTCTGGAATTATGAAGTCCGGAGTTAAAATTGTGTATAATTTCACTTAAAAAAACAAAAACAAAAACCTGCAATATATTCCAAGGGTGCAAATAACGGAAACTTTAAAAAAGTAATTAAGTTTTTTCTTTTTTTTTTTTAGATTTTATTTATTCATTTGAGAGAGAGAGAGAGAGACAGAGCAGGGGGAGAGGTAGAGGGAAAGGGAGAAGCAGGCTCCCCGCTGAGCAGGGAGCCTGATGTGGGACTTTATCCCAGGACTTGAAGATCATCTCCTGAGCTGAAGGCAGATGCTTAATCATCTGACCTACCCAGGTGCCCTGAAAGTAATTAAGTTTCTAAATAAGTTTGTAAATGACCATTATATTTAAAAAATCAAGACTTGTGTTTCTCAGTTTTTTTCTGCTGTGTAACCATCTATTAACCTTGGCCCACTTAACACACACCTGTATATTTAGAGGGGAAAAAAAATAGAAGAATTAAGTACTTTTTACAGGCCACATGTGTACGTATGAGAAAATTGTTTAGTGTCAGCAACTACTAAATGCCAATTCAGTTCAATTATTTATTAAACATTCACTATTATCTAAGAATTCCTATGAAACAGAAAGACTTCTTACACTACAGGGTTTTTTCTTCAATTTTATTTTATTTATTTATTTATTTATTTATTTATTTATTTTATTAAAGACTATTTATTTATTTGACACAGAGAGAGATAGCAAGAGCAGGAACACAAGCAAGGGGAGTGGGAGAGGGAGAAGCAGGCCTCCCATTGAGCAGGGAGCCCGATCCGGGGCTCAATCCCAGGCCCCCAGGATCATGACCTGAGCCGAAGGCAGACACCCAACGACTGAGCCACCCAGGTGCCCCTTTTCTTCAATTTTATAATCTTCTTAATAGAATTTTAGAGCTGGAAGGGCACTATACGCTCTTGTCTCTATAGTCAAATAAAGAACCATTTAGAAAAAGAATTAAAAGAATGTCACTGTTAAATTTATTGACACTTTCACTTGGCTATACCTGAGGTTTTGTTTGTTTTTGTTTTTTTGTTTTTTTAGTCTCATGGTACATTTTTTTTTTTAAAGATTTTATTTATTTTTTTGACAGAAAGAGACACAGCTAAAGAGGGAACACAAGCAGGGGGAGTGGGAGAGGGAGAAGCAGGCTCCCCACTGAGTCAGGAGCCCGATGCGGGGCTCGATCCCAGGACCCTGGGATCATGACCCCAGCTGAAGGCAGACGCTTAACAACTGAGCCACCCAGGTGCCTCTCATGGTACATTTTTATGTTGGGGCATAGATGCCTTTTCTAATACCATTTTCTCAATTATATTTCAATTTGAACATTTGTTAATTTAATATGAAATACTTAGGAATTTGTACTAGGTTTATTTGCTTATGAAATTGTACTAGGTTTATTTCTAGAAAATCCAGCATAGAATGGATGTTTAAGATTATAAAACTAAAATATATTTCTTTTCTCCATTTTGAATCTGAAGCACTTTCAAGATTAAAATTTCCTACTCGACTTTCATCACAGTTTGTATCTTAGATACTGATGTTTGTATGTTGCAATAGTTTAGACAGGTACTATGTCATACAGGCTTGTCCTGCGGTGACACCATATCGGTGTTCTAAGTGCGAAGAGAAATGGAATAGTCAGCATTTGGCGAGAGGTGAGATAAAAGATCTATATTATATAAAGCTTTTCTACTTGATTGGGAGCCATGCACAGCTGGACTTGGAATATACCAAACACATTTGCTTTTAAAGATGTAATGTTATATTTATTTATTTATTTTTTTTTAATTTTAATTTTTTTTTTTAAAGATTTTATTTATTTATTTGACAGTGAGAGAGGGAACACAAGCAGGGGGAGTGGGAGAGGGAGAAGCAGGCTTCCCGCGGAGCAGGGAGCCCGATGCGGGGCTCGATCCCAGGACCCTGGGATCATGACCCGAGCCGAAGGCAGACACTTAACGACTGAGCCACCCAGGCGCCCCAAAGATGTAATGTTATATTTAAATATGCCTAGCATTCACCTTTTCTTTGATTACCCTCCTTTTGTAGTCTAGGCAGCTTTACATTTTTTGCTAAAACAAGTTTCCTTTAAAATGTGGACTTAGTTTCTAAAGACAGTCAAATGAAATTAAAATTATTGGATCACAGAAAAGATGCAGTTTCCTTTCAAATAGCTGTGCAGTGATAATATCAATTCTCTATTTTTTTTTAAGTTTTTATTTATTTAAGTAATCTCTATTCCCATTGTGGGGCTCAAACTCATGATCCTGAGATCAAGAGTCACGCACTCCTCAGACTGAGCCATCCAGAGGCCCCTCTCTCTATTATTTAAAAAGCACTGGGGCCTCTGGGTGGCTCAGTAGGTGAAGCGTCTGCCTTCAGCTCAGGTCATGATCTCAGGGTCTTGGGATCAAGTCCCGCATTGGGCTCCTTGCTCAGCGGGGAGCCTGCTTTTCCCTCTCCCTCTGCCTGCTACTCCCCCTGCTTGTGCTCGCTCTCTCTGTCTCATAAATAAATAAAATCTTAAAAAAAAAAACTAAAAAATAAAAAGCATTGATCAATTTCCTGATTTCAGATAATACCTCGCATATTGCCAAGAACATAGAATGCTCTCAGTAAGTGCTTATTATTTGATAGTTTGAGATGGCACTGCTAGAGATAGTATGGGGTTCTCCCCTCACCCTCATCTATAACCCCCACTACTTATGCCTTAGCTCCTGTCCCTTACTGTACATTGAGATACTGACACCCAAGGCTTTTCTTTTTTTTTTTTTTTTTAAGATTTTATTTATTTTTTTACAGGGAGAGAGACAGTGACAGAGGGAACACAAGCAGGGGGAGTGGGAGAGGGAGAAGCAGGCCTCCCGCCGAGCAGGGAGCCCGAAGCGGGGCTCGATCCCAGAATCCTGGGGTTATGACCTGAGCCGAAGGCAGACACTTAACAACTGAGCCACCCAGGCACCCCTCCTTTTTATTCAAAAAAAGTTTATTTATTTACTTTAGAGAGAGAGAGAAAGAAAGAGCATGAGTGGGGAGGAGGGACAGAGGGAGAGAGAGAGAGAGAATTTTCAGCAGACTCCCTGCTGAGCGCAGAACCGGACACTGGGCTTCATCCTGGGCTCCATCCCACAACCCTGAGATCATGACCTGAGCCAAAGTCGGATGCTTAACTGACTGAGCCACCCAGGTGTCCTGACACTCAAGGCTTTTCATCATCTACCTTGTCAGTCTAACCTTTCCCCTAGAACTCTCCAGCACTAATCTTCCATTCTAGCCAAGCTGATCTTCTCCCTGAACACACTGTATTAATTCGTGGCTCCAAGCCTTTTCTTGTGTTGCTTCTCTTTCTTCAAGTGCCGGGATCTTTCCCCTCATTCACATCCTACCCATCTTACCCAGCTCCGCCACAAAGATGTTGCAGCTGTTCCAGTATTCAGTAGTTTGTCTTTTCTCTGCAGTCTTGGCATAGTTCGTCTCTGCATTATTCAGTTGGTACTTAATCATATACAGGCAGTTCCCAGCTGTCAAAGTGGTGTTGTGCTCCAGTACCTCATTTGTATGACAGCTGTTGGATGCAGGAAGAATTTCCCTGTCGAAACAATATTATAAAGGGTGAGTAGGATTCTAGGGCAGTGCACAAAAGTCCATTCAGTGATATTTGGATTGCAACAACTGTTTATAATAATATGTTACACAATAATGTATTTCAGGGTCAAACAGAGAATTCTAGGAAGACCTCTCCCTTACTATAGTTCTAAGAATATCTCTTTATGGGTTCCTCTTCCTTCCCCATACAGCCTCATTTCCTTGGTGACTTGAGGAGTTATCTTGGGTGACTGGTGGTTCAGGGAGAATAGTGTGAACTCTGGGGAAAGAGCTTTGTGCTTACAAGTGGATGAGTAGAAGAGGGTGGGTCTGTGGATGCCCGTCCCATTGCACCTGAGGTGAATGGGGAGAGGACTTTTTGTTTCTCTTTTACCTTTCCCCCTGGCACCACCTTCGTATAAACTTTGATCTCTTCATGCTTGGATTATTGCCGTCCCTCTGCCTACCCCGAAATAATTAGTTTTCCTTTTTGTAATCTGACTTTATTCTACAATTTACTGCTGATCATAAATTGCTATTTCCCCAAACCATCAGTTTTATAATCTCACTCATATGCTCTTTGACGTTTCTTTGTTTGCTCACAGCAGTTGCTGACAATTTGGGTTAAACATCAGAGTTCCTTGGAGGACTTTAAAAAACAAATACTTGAGTCCCACTCCAGGCCTACTGAATCATAATCTTGCATAGGGACTCTGTATTTTAAAATAAATGTCTTCAGGTGATTCTGATGCACAGTCAGGGTACAGAACTACCTGACCTATAGGATACAGATAATGTTGAAAAATCTTAGCACTGGGGTGCCTGGGTGGCTCACCCCAAAATAAAATCTTTTATTTATTTATTTGACAGAGAGAGAGACAGTGAGAGAGGGAACACAAGCAGGGGAGCGGGAGAGGGAGAAGCAGGCTTCCCACTGAGCAGGGAGCCCGATGCGGGGCTTGATCCCAGGATCCCAGGATCATGACCTGAGCCGAAGGCAGACACTTTATGACTGAGCCACTCAGGTGCCCCCCAAAATAAATAAAATCTTTTAAAAAAAAAAAGAAAAATCTTAGGATGACTAAAAACCCTTTGTGTTGAGGAGATCTGTGTTCTAATCCCAGTTCTGCCGTCAGCTAACCTTGGGTGCACCACTACTCCTCTCTGGGCTGTAGTTTTCTCATTTGTAAAATAAGGGATCAGTGTTTTTCTGCTCAGGTGTTTCCATTCCAGATTCAGGGTGATTCTAGGCTTCTTTTCACCTTTATGTTTTAGTGAATGCTATATTTTCGTCTTATTTCAGGAAAGCTAATTTAGGAGGCAGTTTTATTTTGTTTTGTTTTGTTTTGTTTTTAGTAGGCAGTTTATTTTATTCTTTTTTAAATATTTATTTATTTGTTTTTGAGAGAAAGAGAGCACAAGCAGGAGGAGGGCCAGAGGGAGAAGCAGACTCCTCGCTGAGCAGGGAGCCTGATGTGGGGCTCAATCCCCGGACCCTCATATCATGACCTGAGCCAAAGGCAGACACTTAACATACTGAGCCACCCAGGTGCCTTAGGAGGCAGTTTATTTATTTATTTATTTTAAAGATTTTATTTATTTATTTGAGAGAAAGAGAATGAGAGAGAGAGAACACATGAGAGGGGATAGGGTCAGAGGGTGAAATAGACTCCCTGCCGAGCAGGGAGCCCGATGTGGGACTCGATCCAGGGACTCCAGGATCATGACCTGAGCCGAAGGCAGTCGCTTAACCAACTGGGCCACCCAGGCGCCCCTTAGGAGGCAGTTTAAATGAAACATACATGTGGGTGATTATTTTTAAGTCCAAAACATACTGATGACATCCTTTTCAGCTTTTAAACAGAGTTTCAATTACCTGTGTTATAGACTGTCAGGTCTGACTATATAGACTGCCCTGCTGTCTATGTCCGTTTTGCTTATTTTCCTGCATTCTACTTTGCTGTGCTTATCTTCCCTTGCACAAGTGAGCCCTCTGACATGAAATTTAACTGCGGGAAAATATAACAAAAATGGAAAAATACCAAAGACAAAATTGAATTTCCCATAAGTTAAGTGAATTTTATATAGCAGGTGTGGGAGTCATTAAATCTGAACCCGTAATACAGGGATGCTTATATTTTAAAGATTTATTTATTTAGTTTAGAGAGGTGGGGGGGAGAGAGAGAGAGAGAAAACGTGAGTGTGGGGAGGGGCAGAGGGAGAGAATCTTTAAGCAGACTCCCCGCTGACAGTGGAGCCCAAGGGACGTGGGGCTTGATCTCAGGACCCATGAGATCATACCCTGAGCTGAAACCAAGAGTTGGATGCTTAACCAACTGAGCCACCCAGGAGCCCCAGGGCTGCTGATATTTTAAAGAAAAGCCAGTACTATCACTTATGAGGCTAAATTGGGTGAAATCAGTGACTATTTTTATGAAAATGTAAATGTCAGTACATTTAGGGTGATAAACAGAGTAAGGCTAAATAAGTGGGAAAATAATGTATTTTTCACCCAGAGAGTCTCCTTTTGGTAGATTTGGATGGATATCATAGTCTATTTCTACCATCTCTCTTCTAGAATAATTACTGTAAGTCAAAATACCTTGATGCTATTGGCCAAGTAGCAGGTATGAAACCTTTATCTATTTGTTGAATGTGAACAATGACAGTCAATCTCTGTAAAGCCGGGGGACAGGTCAAAGTGAGTGCTCGAATACTGTATTAGCAGTGGCCTTATACTACTTGAGTGCTAAACTTGACTTTGTGTAATTAATTGGAAACAGAATTGAAAGGAAAATGCTATTTTATTAAGAATATCACATTCAAATGTAGGGTCACTAGCCTGGGTGCTGCTCTCCTCATTCTTGGGATAGCTGACCTTTTTTTTTTTCTTTTTTTTAAATTTTATTTATTTATTTGAGAGAGAGAGAATGCACAAGCAGGGGGAGGGGCAGAAGGAGGGAGTAGCAGACTCCCTGCTGAGCAGGGAGCCCAACACCAGCTCCGACTCCAACTCCAACTCTGACTCAGGACTCCATCCCAGGAGCCTGGGATCATGACCTGAGTGGAAGGCAGACACTTAACTGACTGAGCCACCCAGGCGCCCCAGGGATAGCTGAGCTCTTGAAGGAGGAAGTGTAATGTAGTGGCAAGAATCTTTGACTTAGAATCTGTCCTGGCTTCTTAACATATTAATCTTTTGCCCTCAAGAAAGTCAGGTAAGGGGGTGCCTGGGTGGCTCAGTTGGTGAAGCATCTGCCTTCAGCTCAGGTCATGATCCCAGGGTCCTGGGATTGAGTCCCGCATCGGGCTCCCTGCTCCATGGGGGTGGCCTGCTTCTCCTTCTCCCTCTGCCTGCCACTCTCCCTGCTTGTGCTCTATCTCTCTCTCTATCAAGTAAATAAATAAAATCTTAAAAAAAAAAGAAAGTCGTGTAAGTCTGTTTCCTTCTTTAAAAAGTGAGGATGGGGCGCCTGGGTGGATCAGTCATTAAGCGTCTACCTTCGGCTCAGGGTCCTGGAGTCGAGCCCCCCATCGGGCTCCCTGCTCAGCGGGAAGCCTGCTTCTCCCTCTCCCACTCCCCCCTGCTTGTGTTCCCTCTCTTGCTGGCTCTCTCTCTGTCAAAAAATAAACAAAATCTTTAAAAAAAAAAGAAAGTGAGGCTAATCTCTGCTGCCTTTTAAGAGTGGGGGTGCACTATCTGACATACATGAGACCCTCGATAAGCGTTTGTTCATTTATTGTCTCATTTACTGAGTGTCACATGTATGCCAGGTACTGTGTCAAGAGATTTTATATGGAAGTGCTTTGTAAACTTTAAAGTACTACCCAATTTCAAGGTGTTATTATGGATCCACAGGGTTTATCCATTCAGCCATCCCTGGAATAAAGCATTGGGTTGATGTTTCTCAACTGTAGCTGTAGTACTGCTTGAGCGCAAGACTTTTTCCATCTTATTTAATCCTCATGTGATTCTAAGATGGAGCTTGCCTTATTTTTGGTGACTCAGAAGTCAGGAAAAATGTAATCACTGAAAATTGTCCGTGAGGACCACAAGACAGACTGGTCCTGGAGCACTCCCTCATGGCCTCAGGGCCTTGTGAAACCACTGACTCAGGGAGAAGCTTGCTCTTCACTTTCTCCTCTCTGAGGTTTTGCTCTCCTATTTAGGAAGTCACCCATCTCACTGTGTCCCTGCAAGCCTGGTTGGCCATTGTTTCAGGGCTGACGAGGGGGAGGGGTTGGAGATTAAAAAAATCTTTGGTGCATCAGCACCCAGCAGCACCCCAGCTAGTGATCCTCCATTTGAATGTGATATTCTTATTAAAATAGCATTTTCTTTTCAATTCTGTTTCAAATTAATTATACAAAGTGGTGTCCTGCAAGATGTTTTTTTTTTTTAATTAATATATAATGTATTCTTTGTTACAGGGGTATAGGTCTGTGATTCATCAGTCTTACACAATTCACAGTGCTCACCATAGCACATACCCTCCCCAGTGCCTGTCACCCAGCCACCCCATCCCTCCCACCGCCACTCCAGCAACCCTCAGTTTGTGTCCTGAGATTAAGAGTCTCTTAGGCTTTGTCTCCCTCTCTGGTTTCATCTTGTTTCATTTTCCCCTCCCTTCCCCTATGATCCTCTGTCTTGTTTGTCAAATTCCTCATATCAGTGAGATCATATGATAATTTTCTTTCTCTGATTGACTTATTTAGCTTAGCATAATATCCTCTAATTCCATCCATGTCGTTGTAAATGGCAAGATTTCATTTTTTGATGGCTGCATAATATTCCATTGTATATATATATACCACATCTTCTTTATCCATTCATCTCTTGATGGACATCTAGGCCCTTTCTATAGTTTGGTTATTGTGGACATTGTTGCTATCAACATTGGGGTGCAGGTGCCCCTTCGGATCACTACATTTGTATCTTTGGGGTAAATACCCAGTAGTGCAATTGCTGGGTCATAGGGTAGCTCTATTTTCAACTTTTTTTTTTTTTAAAGATTTTATTTATTCATTTGAGACACAGAGATACATAGAGAGAGAGAGCATGAGCAGGGAGAGAGGCAGAGGGAGAGGGAGAAGCAGGCTCCCTGCTGAGCCAGGAGCCCGATGTGGGGCTTGATCCCAGGACCCTGGGATCATGACCTGAGCTGAAGGCAGACGCTTAACCATCTGAGCCACCCAGGCGCCCCTATTTTCAACTTTTTGAGGAGCCTCCATACTGTTTTCCGGAGTGGCTGCACCAGCTTGCATTCCCACCAACAGTGTAGGAGGGTTCCCCCTTCTCCGCATCCTTGCCAACATCTGTCATTTCCTGACTTGTTAATTTTAGCCCTTCTGACTGGTGTGAGGTGGTATCTCATTCAGGTTTTGATTTGTATTTCCCTGATGCCCAGTGATGTTGAGCACTTTTTCATGTGTCTGTTGGCCATTTGGATGCCTTCTTTGCAGAAATGTCTGTTCATGTCTTCTGCCCATTTCTTGATTGGATTATTTGTTCTCTGGGTGTTGAGTTTGATAAGTTCTTTATTGACTTTGGATACTAGCCCTTTATCTGTCATTTGCAAATATCTTCTCCCATTCTGTCAGTTGTCTTTTGGTTTTGTTGACTGTTTCCTTTGCTGTGCAAAAGCTTTTTATCTTGATGAGGTCCCAATAGTTCATTTTTGCCATTGCTTCCCTTACCTTTGGTGATGTTTCTAGGAAGAAGTTGCTGTGGCTGAGGTCAAAGAGGTTGCTGCCTGTGTTCTCCTCTAGGATTTTGATGGATTCCTGCCTCACATTGAGGTCTTTCATCCATTTTGAGTCTATTTTTGTGTGTGGTGTAAGGAAATGGTCCAGTTTCATTCTTCTGCATGTGGCTGTCTAATTTTCCCAACACCATTTGTTGAAGAGACTGTCTGTTTCCCATTGGACATTCTTTGTTGCTTTGTCGAAGATTACTTGACCATAGAGTTGAGGGTCCATTTCTGGGCTCTCTATTCTTTTCCATTGATCTATGTGTCTGTTTTTGTGCCAGTACTATACTGTCTTGATGATGACAGCTTTGTAATAGAGCTTGAAGTCCGGAATTGTGATGCCCCCAGCTTTGTTTTTCTTTTTCAACATTCCTCTGGCTATTCGGGGTCTTTCCTGGTTCCATACAAATTTTAGGATTATTTGTTCCATTTCTTTGAAAAAAGTGGATGGTATTTTGATAGAGATTGCATTAAATGTGTAGATTGCTCTAGGTAGCATACACATTTTCACAATATTTGTTCTTCCAATCCATGAGCATGGAATGTTTTTCCATTTCTTTGTGTCTTCCTCAATTTCTTTCATGAGTATTCTATAGTTTTCTGAGTACGGATTCTTTGCCTCTTTGGTTAGATTTATTCCTAGGTATCTTATGGTTTTGGGTGCAATTGCAAATAGGATCGACTCCTTCATTTCTCTTTCTTCTGTCTTGTTGTTGGTGTATATAAATGCAACTGAATTTTGTGCATTGATTTTATATCCTGCCACTTTGCTGAATTCCTGTATGAGTTCTAGCAGTTTTGGGGTGGAGTCTTTTGGGTTTTCCACATAAAAGTATCATATCATCTGCAAAGAGTGAGAGTTTGACTTCTTTGCCAATTTGGATGCCTCTTATTTCTTTTTCTTGTCTGATTGCTGTGGCTAGGATTTCTAGTACTATGTTGAATAGCAGTGGTGATAGTGGACATCCCTGCCATGTTCCTGACCTTAGGGGGAAAGCTCTCAGTTTTTCCCCATTGAGAATGATACTCGCTGTGGGTTTTTCATAGATGGCTTTTATGCTATCAATGTATGTACCCTCTGTCCCTACACTCTGAAGAGCTTTGATCAAGGAAGGATGCTGTACTTTGTCAAATGCTTTCTCTGCATCTATTGAGAGTATCATACGGTTCTTGTTCTTTCTTTTATTAATGTATTGTATCACATTGATTGATTCGTGGATGTTGAACCAACCTTGCAGCCCAGGAATAAATCTCACTTGGTCATGGTGAATAATCCTTTTAATGTACTGTTGGATCCTATTGGTTAGTATTTTGGTGAGAATTTTTGCATCCATATTCATCAGGGATATTGGTCTGTAGTTCTCCTTTTTGATGGAGTCTTTGTCTGGTTTTGGGATCAAGGTAATGCTGGCCTCATAAAATGAGCTTGGAAGTTTTCCTTCCATTTCTATTTTTTGGAACAGTGTCAGAAGAATAGGTATTAATTCTTCTTTAAATGTTTGGTAGTATTTCCCTGGGAAGTCGTCTGGCCCTGGGCTCTTGTTTGTTGGGAGGTTTTTGATTACTGCTTCAATTTCCTTACTGGTTATGGGTCTGTTCAGGTTTTTTATTTCTTCCTGGTTCAGTTTTGATAGTTTATACATCTCTAGGAATGCATCCATTTCTTCCAGATTGTCTAATTTGCTGGCATGTGGTTCCTCCTAATATGTTCTTATAATTGTTTGTATTTCTTTGTTGTTCCTTGTGATCTCTCCTCTTTCATTCATGATTTTATTTATTTGCGTCATTTCTCTTTTCTTTCTGTTAAGTCTGGCCAGGGGTTTATCAATCGTATTAATTCTTTCAAAGAACCAGCTCCTAGTTTCGTTGATCTGTTCTACTGTTCTTTTGGTTTCTATTTCATTGATTTCTGCTCTGCTCTTTATTATTTCTCTTCTCCTGCTGGGTTTAGGCTTTATTTGCTGTTCTTTCTCCAGCTCCTTTAGGTGTAGGGTGAGGTTGTGTATTTGAGAACTTTCCTATTTCTTGAGAAAGGCTTGTATTGCTATATACTTTCATCTTAGGACCACCTTTGCTGCATCCCAAAGATTTTGAACCGTTGTGTTTTCATTTTCATTTGTTTCCATGAATTTTTTAAATTCTTCTTTAATTTGCTGGTTGACCCATTCATTCTTTAGTAGGATGCTCTTTAGCCTCCATTGATTTGAGCTGTTTCCAACTTTCCTCTTGTGATTGAGTAGTTTTAGTTCTCAAAGCACTGTGGTCCAAAAATATGCAGGGAATGATCCCAATCTTTTTGTACCTGTTGAGACCTGATTTGTGACCTAGGATGTGATCTATTCTGGAGAATGTTCCATGGGCACTAGAGAAGAATGTGTATTCTGTTGCTTTGGGATGGAATGTTCTGAATATATCTGTGAAGTCCATCTGGTCCAGTGTGTCATTTAAAGCCTTTATTTCCTTGTTGATCTTTTGTTTAGATGATCTGTCCATTTCAGTGAGGGGGATGTTAAAATCCTCTACTATTATTGTATTGTTGTCGATGTGTTTCTTTGATTTTGTTATTAATTGGCTTATATAATTGGCTGCTCCCATGTTAGGGACATAGATATTTACAATTGTTAGATCTTCTTGTTGGATAGACCCTTTAAGTATGATATAGTGCCTTTACTCATCTCTTATTACAGTCTTTGGTTTAAAATCTAATTTGTCTGATATAAGGATTGCCACCCCAGCTTTCTTTTGATGTCCATTAGCATGGTAAATGGTTTTCCACCCCCTCACTTTAAATCAGGAGGTGCTGTCTTTGGGTCTAAAATGAGTCTCTTGCAGGCAGCATAACGATGGGGCTTGTTTTTTTTTATCCAATCTGATACCCTGTGTCTGCATTGTTTGATCTTTGTTATGGTTTTACAAGTTCATTATTATTATACTGTTATCATTTTTCAGGGCTACTAATTTTTACAATGTTCTGAAATATGATGAGATAGAATATAGATTATTCACTTGAGACACGTTGTAATTTGGCTTTTTCTATTGTCTTTGTTTTTCATGTGTTTCTAATACAGATGACATTATAATCCTTAAAAAGTTAGAAAGTAAAAACACTGAACCAAAAAAGAATGGAACACAGAACCGTACAAAAAAGAACCCAATTTCAAGACAGCGAGCAAAGGCTCATAGGCATCGCCAGCAAAGAGGTAAAGTATACTAAAAATCAAGCGTTGCAAAGAATCTGAAATATTTGTGAATAACTAGGTAAGCAAATTCTCAAACTTGGAATGTATTCTAAAGTTTCATTATGTTCCTAGTTTTATTTTTCTTGGAAATGTAGGCATATAGGTTTGGTAAGAATTTATGCCATGACAAATGAAAACAATTTTTAAAATTTATATGTGTTTCTTCCATAAGGGAGAGCAGGATGAGAATGATAAATATTTTATACCTGGTCACAAGCCTGCCTGGTTGGTCCAATTCCACCTTTAAGAAGCAATACAGGAGGGGTAAGAGTATGGTTAATAATCTGAGCACCATGGCATCCACATTCTGAAAAATCAAATGGTGTATGGCAGAGTACAGAACATGAAGAAAGCCTTTTTTGTATTTCTAATCCTATCGGTCAGTGCAGTCTGCATGTTTTAATAAGAATGTGCTGTAGACTGCCATTGTAGAGAAGCCTTCCCAACAATTAAGGCTCTCCGTGGTTTAGTTAACAGGCTGCGATCATCTTGACAGTGTGCATACTACTCCAAGTCCCTGCCAGTTGCCCACCCAGCTTCATTATAGTCCTTGTTCGAATCCTTCAGTGGCTTAGCAGGTTCTGAGAAATGGAGGGATGGTGGTTATTATAGGAACAAAGCTGCTAAGAATGGTGAGGTGACCTATTCTCATGTTTCTTTTTTAAAAATTTATTTTAGAGAGAGAGCATGCATTCAGGGAGGAGCAGAGGGAGAGGGACAAGCAGAGTCTGTGCTGAGCACAGAGCCCAGTGTGGGGCTTCAGCCCACAACCCTGAGACCATGACCTGAGCCAAAACCAAGAGTCAGATGCTTAACCGACTGAGCCACCCAGGCGCCCCATCCCATTCTCGTGTTTCTAACTAAACATAAAATTGATCTTTGTGAGCCTTTTGGAGATCCATCTTCTTTGTTTCTTAAACTATCTTTACACCCAAAGCAAAGCAGACAACTGAGGGAAATAGTTACATGATTAATACAAAGCAGACAGTTTTTCTCCATCTCTCCTTTTTCTAGTAGATAGATGATATGCCCCAACTTTGTTGGCATATAAAAACAAATTTGAAGTATTGTATACAAAGAAGACTACTATGCAAATAGAAACAGTATGGCAAAGACTTTCCTAGAATTCGGTGAGACTCTCAGATGATATGAAACTAATGAAATGTCAAGTTTTGCAAAACCCAAGGCATAGCGTCAAAACAGTGAGATCACAGATAATATTTCTGAGAGATACGTTGAATTTACTGACTGAAAATACAGAAAATAATTATTTTTTCAAAGGATTCTCAAGATTCAGAAAGAACACTGAGAAAGGAAATGATACAAAACCATACCAAGAACCCTCTGGATTCAAGCCCAGACAAAGCTCTTTAAACAAGCAGCCTGTAAATAAGCAGGTAAATAAACACTGAGAATTAACCAACATAAAAGGCCCTAAATTTAATATAATTCTTAATATTAAGGATTATTTTAAATTCCATTGATTGAGCAGAGATTGTTTCTTAGTATTCTCTCTTGGTGCCTTGAACAGTTAGTTCTGAAAACTGTTTAGTCTATAAAAATAGGGGCAATGAAATTTTTTTTTTAATTGCCCATAGAAATTGCTTTGACAAAATATCATTATATTTGTTTTTGCAAAATTGTGGTTCTTTGCAGGAGAAGTGCAATGAAAATTCTAAGCCCCAAGCAGAGAAGAGTGGAAGCCAGGCGGAGGGGAACCAGCATCAACTGGAAGGATCTCAAGGCCAATCATCAGAAAATCAACACCATTCAGAGAGAGCTTATGGCCAGTTGGAGAGTTCTTGTAGCCAGTCAGAGAGTTCTCATGGCCAGTCGGAAAGATCTCATGGCCAGTCAGAAAGATCTCATGGCCAGTCAGAGAGTTCTCGTGGCCAGTCAGAGAGATCTCGAGGCCAATCCGAGAGATCTCGTGGCCAGTCACAGAGTTCTAGTGGCCAGTTGGAGAGCTCTCCAGGCCAATCCGAGAGATCTCGTGGCCAGTCAGTGAGATCTCCAGACCAATCGGAGAGATCTTGTGGCCAGTCCGAGAGTTCTAGTAGCCAGTCCGAGAGTTCTCCTAGCCAGTCCGAGAGTTCTTGTAGCCAGTCCGAGAGTTCTTGTAGCCAGTCCGAGAGTTCTTCTAGCAGTTCGGAGAGTTCTCGTGGTCGGTCGGAGAGATCCCGTGGCTGGTCAGAGAGAGCCCGTGGCCGGTCGGAGAGAGCCCGTGGCCGGTCGGAGAGATCCCGAGGCCGGTCGGAGAGATCCCGTGGTCAGTCGGAGAGATCCCGAGGCCGGTCGGCGAGATCCCGAGGCCGGTCGGAGAGATCCCGAGGCCGGTCGGAGAGATCCCGAGGCCGGTCGGAGAGATCACGTGGCCAGTTGGAGAGATCACGTGGCCAGTCGGAGAGATCTCATGGCCAACCAGCCAGATCTCATGGTCAACTAGAGAGATCTCATGGCCAACCAGAGAGATCTCGTGGCCAACCAGAGAGATCTCGTGGCCAACCAGAGAGATCTCATGGCCAACCAGAGAGATCTCGTGGCCAATTAGAGAGAGCTCATGACCGGTCAGAGAGAGCTCATGCCCAAACAGAAAGATCTCGTGGCTACAGAGAGAGATCTCGTAGCTACAGAGAGAGATCTCGTGGCTACACAGAGAGATCTCGTGGCTACACAGAGAGATCTCATGGCTACACAGAGAGATATCGTGGCTACACAGAGAGATATCATGGCTACACAGAGAGATCTCGTGGCTACACAGAGAGATCTCGTGGCTACACAGAAAGATCTCATAGCCAATTCGAGAGATCCTGTGGCCACACAGAAAGATTTCGTAGCCAATTCGAGAGATCTCGTGGCCACACTGAGAGATCTCATGGTCACTCAGAGAGATCTCATGTTCTATCAGGGAGATCTCATGTCCTATCAGGGATATCTTATGTCCTATCAGCAAGATCTCATGTCCCACCAGAGAGATCTTATGTTCCATCAGGGAGATCTCATATCCTTTCAGGGAGATCTTATGTCCTATCAGAGAGATCTTATGTCCCATCAGGGAGATCGCATATCCTATTAGGGAGATCACACGTCCTATCAGAGAGATCTCATGGCCAATCAGGGAAATATCGAAGACATTCTCCAGTGGAAAGATTCAAAACGTCACCCAAAATTGAGTCTGATTTTGACAGGTAAAAACATAGTAAATACTTAATCGTTAGTACAATGTGTTGAGTAATGTGGAAATGTAAGTGCATGCTTCTTTTATATATCTATATTTTAGTGGCTAAATATGTTTTTGTAACAGACATTGTATTGAGACTAAGATATTAATAGAATGGAGGTAACATATACGTGGCATCAATTTTCTTTCAGCTTGCTGACTACCTCTCGTATCATCCAGTTTTGCAGTGGGCCCTCGTTAAGTTGCTTCATCTATGTTGGCTTTCCCTGGCAGAGCCCCACTTACTCAGCCTCTCCTACTGAGCTTCCCCACAATAAAAATACATTGACTTGGTGTCCCATTCCCTTTGAAACTTCCAACTTGCTAGGCCAGCTAATCTAACAACAAAGTATGCTAGATTTGATAATATGTAATCTCTGATAATGAATTTCTGTGCTTCCTTCCTCTGTCTCCTTCCTAAAGAGTATTCAGAGGCTCAGCACACAAATGATAGTTGTATCTTGGGGCAGCTGACCTTTTCTGCTTTCCTCCAATCAGACCCTGTAGGAGAGCATGTTATTCTATGCATAGATGCAACGTGAACCTTCTAAATATATTTTAAATATATTGTGTATATTTACTGTTGCCTTATAAAACTGTTAGGCTAGGTCTGTCTGCCCCAGCGGGGGGGGGGGGGCACAGTAATTTAATAGTATTGCAAATTGGTTGAGTTTTAAAATCCACAGGACATTTTTATTGTGATTAACTAGGTAATTGAGTAAAAGTTTATTTTTATTTTTATTTTTTTAAAGATTTTATTTATTTGAGAGAGAGAGAATGAGAGAGAGCACATGAGAGGGGGGAGGGTCAGAGGGAGAAGCAGACCCCCTGCCGAGCAGGGAGCCCGATGCAGGACTCGATCCAGAGACTCCAGGATCATGACCTGAGCTGAAGGCAGTTGCTTAACCAACTGAGCCATCCAGGCGCCCTGAGTTAAAGTTTATTTTTAGTTCAAAGTTCTCAGTAATTGCTTTCAGTTTGCATTGCTTATAAATGCCTAGTCAAATATTTTAGCACATATTAACAACTGCACAGAATTGCTAGTTTCAGCTAAAAAATTATTTCCAAAATGTATGTGTGGGTTATTGTGTATATAGACAATGTCTGATGTAGGCACCATTTTAATGCTAAAGGCCCCATCCTTCTTATATTAACAGTATACAAATAATTTGCTATAAAAAAATTAAAATTTAACATTGTGATGACAATATTTCTGCATTTCTCAGGGATTTTCACGTTTTACTTCATTTTATACAGTAATTTTTGTTTGTCAAGTGGCATAACACTTCCACTGAGGTCAAATGCCATATTTCTGATGTTTTACATTTTAAAATGTAATGAACAATTCTGTTCAGTTTTTTCTCCTTTATCTTCTATTATTATCATTTTTTTTTTTTTTTTGTAGTCTCAGTACAAATAAGTAGTACTTGCTTGGTTAAGGTTGAAGTTATCAAATGCTGAACTCTTATAAAAGAATAAAATAATGCATAAAGTACAGAAAATTAATATACTTTTGTAACTGATCCCTTGGAGATGAATTCTTCTACTTCGTAATTTTCCATTCTAATGCCATATATAAGTTGACGAGTTAGATGTAATAATACTCTTCAGACCTGGAGTTGGCTTCTCCACCAAGTATAAAATGAAGACTTCAGTAATTTCATGCCCTCACACAAAATCTTCCCCTCAGACCAGCTTCACCAGGAGATAAAGACAAACCAGAAGTTCTAAGTACATTTCTGCCCTAAACAAGCCACCAATGTAGAAGCCCAGTGTGGTCTAAATAAAAGACAAGTAGTTGGGGGCGCCTGGGTGGCTCAGTCATTAAGCGACTGCCTTCGGCTTGGGTCATGATCCCAGGGTCCTGGGATGGAGCCCCACATCGGGCTCCCTGCTCAGCGGGAAGCCTGCTTCTCCTCCCACTCCCCCTGCTTGTGTTCCCTCTCTCGCTGTGTCTCTCTCTGTCAAATAAATAAATAAAATCTTTAAAAAAAAAAAAAAGACAAGTAGTTGTACGAATATCTGGAATATAGAATGACAGCATATTCAGAATATTATTTATTTATGGAGATTTACAATAACTTTTTGCAATTTTGAAAAACCAATATGATTCTCAAAAACTCTAAACAGAATTTATTTATTTATAAATATATTCATTTATTTATATGTTCCACACCTCCAGAATACCCGATTTCAGCTTTTGCTCCTTTTTCCTGACATGGTAATGATATCCAGAGACAGAGACCTTCCTTGGCCACGAAAGTGATGTGTAAATAGAGAAGCCAACCAGAACAAAAACTGTCTTTTGTACTCTCCACTAAGTAATTTACATGAAATGAATGGCAAAGTGCACATATCTTTACATCAGCTGGGCTATCCACCTGATGAAAGCTTTTCTAAACACAGATAATAGCTTCAGAGGAAATGAGGTACTTAGTTTTGGAGTGCTTGCCATTTAAACTCCAATTATAGAGTGACAACTGACATCTTATTACCACTCCAGCATTCCAAGTAATTCTTGCAACAGAGTCAAACCTGATTATAATCGACAAATCAGATCTTTGGATCTAAAATCCCTAATTTACTATGTATCACTCTAAAAACAGATGTCTTTTCAGAGTGATTGATTTCCTTATTTTTATTCCCAAATTCTTCACTATTCCCTAGCTCCATTTGGTACCCAATTGTTAGTATTTTTCTTATTTCTTGAAAGAAGATGGCAGTGAGAATCTGGTCTATGTTTTTTTTTTTTTTTTTTTTTTTTAAGATTTTATTTATTTATTTGACAGAGAGAGAGACAGCGAGAGAGGAACACAAGCAGGGGGAGTTAGAGAGGGAGAAGCAGGTTTCCCGCAGAGCAGGGAACCCGATGTGGGGCTGGATCCCAGGATCCCGGGATCATGACCTGAGCTGAAGGCAGATGCTTAACCACTGAGCCACCCAGGCACCCCTGGTCTGTTTTTTTTTTTTTTTTTTTTAAATGAAAGGCCCCTAATGGAGTGTAAGTATCATGAGTGAGTGGAGACAATATAAGAATATGAAGATATGGCTTTGTGTCCCAACTCTGTCACTAAGTATATTGAGCACATTACTTACTATTTCTGGATCTCAATCTCTTAATATGTGAAAGGAGAAATTTGGACTATGTGACTAAGGATCTATGTTAACTGGTAACATCTTAAGAGTTCATGAATTTTACCTTTTTATTTTAAAAAATTGTAAAAAGCAACAGGAAATTTACCATCTTAATTGCTTTTAAGCGTATGCTTGAGTGACGTTAAGTATAGTCACAATGTTGTGAAACAAATCTGCAGAGCTTCTTCATCTCACAAAACAGAAACTCTACACCCATTAAATAATAACTTCCCATTTTCCCTCCACCCCCAACCTCTGGTAACTGCCATTTTCCTTGCTGTTTCTGTGAATTTGACAGCTTTAGATACCTCCTGTAAGTGGAATCACGTAGTATTTGTTTTTTTGTGACTGGCTTATTTTACCTAGCATAATATTCTCAAGGTTCATCCATGTTGTAGCATGTGACAGGATTTACTTCCTTTTAAAGGTTGAAAGATATTCCATTGTGTGTCTATACCACACTTTATTTATCCATCAATGGACATTTGGGTTGCTTCTACCTCTTCAAATAAGCTCTCTCCCCCCTTCACCCTTCTGGGATTCTCATAATGCATATATTGGCCCACTTGATAATGTACCATAAATCCCTTAGGCTCTCTTCATTTTTCTTCATTCGTTTTTGTTTTTGCTCTTCCAAATCAATGATTTCAAATGACCTGTATTCCAGTTTGCTGATTCTTTTTTCTGCCTAATCCAATCTTCTGTTGAACCCCTCTAACGAATTTTTCATTTCGGTTATTGTATTTTTCAGCTCCAGAGTTTGTTTGGTTATTTTTTATAGTCTCTGTCTCCTGGCTGATATTCTTATTTTGTTCATGTATCATTTTCCTGATTTCTTTTAGTCGTGTATCTGTGTTCTCTTTTAACTTATTGAGGATCTTTATGACTATTATTTTAAATTCTTTGTCAGGTAGTTCATAAATCTGCATTTCTTCAAGGCTGATTTCTGCAGTTTTAATTTGGTCCTTTGATTGGACCAGGTTTCTGTTTCTTTGTATGTCTTATACTTTTTGCTGGGATTTAGGCATTTGGTTTTTGTTTTTTTTTTTTTAAGATTTTATTTATTTATTTGACAGAGAAAGAGAGAGCACAAGCAGGGAGAGCGGCAGGCAGAGGGAGAGGGAGAAGCAGGCTGCCCGCTGAGCAAGGAGCCTGAAGTGGGACTTGATCCCAGGACCTCGGAATCATGACCTGAGTCAAAGGCAGATGCTTAACCAACTGAGCCACCCAGGCGCTCCAAGGGATTTGGGCATTTGAAACAACAAACACCTTTCCCAGTCTTTGCATACTGGCTTTATGCAGGGGAAGACCACAAATCTACTGTCTGGGAGCTCTAGCACCTTTCAGACCTTTTATAATCTTGCGCCCCTTGGCATTTGCCTACAGAACCGCAGCTCTAACGTGCTGCTTGCCTCTGTTTTCAATAGCTTCCAGACTCTGGGACCGGTCCCATGAATGCTCCGAGTCTGGTGAGACAAAAACCAGCCCCTCAGGCAGCCCCCAGAGAAAC
Organism: Mirounga angustirostris; assembly: GCF_029215605.1. NCBI lineage: Eukaryota > Metazoa > Chordata > Mammalia > Carnivora > Phocidae > Mirounga > Mirounga angustirostris. The sequence continues at coordinate 93,822,116 of NW_026991719.1, forward strand.
CAGAACATTGCAGACATGGTCCACTCTTTAGTTTCCATCCCAAGGGAGGAGCCCTAGTATGGGACTTCCTCCCGGTTGCTCTTTGCTTGCAGCATAGGGGAAGAGACACAAATGGGTACACTAACTGTCGCGGATATTCCTACCCCATTCACTGGAATCCCTTCTTGGTTTTACAATGGCCTGGGTGCTATAGCTTCTCAGCTGGTCTCTGGAGTTCTCATAGAGGTATTCTAGTCTATATATTGCTTTTAATTCAGTGTTATCTCTCAGGCAAGGAGGACCCATAGCTTCCTAGTCTGCCATTGTCTTAGTCTGCTTGGGCTGCCATGACAAAATACCTCAAACTGGGTAGTTTAAATGACAGGAGTCTATTTCTTACAGTTCTGAAGGCTGGAAGTCTGACATCAGGGTGCCAGCATGGCTGGGGTCTGGTGAGGGCTTTCTTCCTGTCTTGTATACAGCCACCTTCTCTCTGTGTTCTAACATGGTGGAGAGACAGCAAACTCTGATCTCTTCCCCTTCTTATAAGGACACTAATCCCATCATGGGGCCCTGGCTTCATGACTTCATCTAAACTTAATTACCTACCAAAGGACCCCTGTTCCAGATACCATCACATTGGGGGTTTGGGCTTCAACTTAGGAATTTTGAGGAAACAAAGCATTGAGTCTCTAAGTGCCATCTTGCTGACATCACTCCTGAAAAAAATTAAACAAAAATAGTCACCCAAATGCCTGATTAACTTCTGATCTTTGTTATGCATGCGGTAAGTAATAATTCACACTGAAGCTGAAAATCACTTACCAAAACACTCTTCTGTATTTTAATTGCATCCAGCATTCTGTCTTAGCTCAGATGTTGAAATATGGGTAATAAAATAATATTGCTTGGAAACATGCGTTTTACATAATTTCTTACAAAATAAAAGGTTGCTTTTTAAAGTTTCAACATTTATGATTTGTATCAGGCTTTTAATAATGAAAAGAAGGAATGAATACTTCCAGAAGCAGATGCGGCAAAGACATGATCAAATGAACAAGAATCGAAGGGTAAGTACTAGGGCCTTCAGTTTTCTAGCAGAGAGTCTATGGAGTTTTTTTATATCATTTTCATTTGAAAAGGCTTTTCTTTTTGAAGCCATTTTCCTTCTAGTAATTAGTTTTGGCATCTGCATGTACTGATGATTACTAATACTTTCTTTTTTTAAAGATTTTATTTATTTATTTGCGAGAGAGAATGAGAGACAGAGAGCACGAGAGGGAGGAGGGTCAGAGGCAGAAGCAGACCCCCCGCCGAGCAGGGAGCCCGATGCGGGACTCGATCCCGGGACTCCGGGATCATGACCTGAGCCGAAGGCAGTCGCTTAACCGACTGAGCCACCCAAGCGCCCCTACTAATACTTTCTTAAAACCTTTTTACCAACAACAGTGTAGGAAGAAGTCCTGTATGTCACACATGTCAACATGAGTCAAGTGTTTCTAGCCTTGTAGTACAGTTGCTTACAAAAGGTTCCTACTTCCATTACCCTCATCCTGTATTACATTATTTAGCCTCTAAGTGGGCATTAGACACAAGGGAGATAAGATGATACAAATAAAACTTTTTTTTAATTTTAGAGATATTTATTTATTTATTTGACCGAGAAAGAGAACGAGAGAGCACAAGCAGGGGGAGTGGGAGAGGGAGAAGCAGGCTTCCTGCGGAGCAGGGAGCCCGATATGACATGGGGCTCGATCCCAGGACCATGGGGTCATGACCTGAGCTGAAGGCAGATGCTTAACAGACTAAGCCACCCAGGCGCCCCACAAAAATAGCTTATTAGTAGTAGTATTTTTTTTAAGTAGGCTCCATACCCAACATGGGGCTTGAACTCAAGACCTTGAGGCCAGCCAGGTACCCCAGTAGCATGTATTATTTTATTTTTTATTTTTTAATTTTTTTAAAGATTTTATTTATTTATTTGACAGAGAGAGACACAGCGAGAGAGGGAACACAAGCAGGGGGAGTGGGAGAGGGAGAAGCAGGCTTCCTGCAGAGCAGGGAGCCCGATGCGGGGCTCAATCCCAGGACCCCGGGATCATGACCTGAGCCAAAGGCAGACGCTTAACGACTGAGCCACCCAGGTGCCCCATGGTTTTGACATTCTTGCATCAGTGAATAGGGGAGAAAAATCTGAAATTGAACGGTAGACCAAGGATCAAGCAAAGATAATATTGTTACTGGAAATGTTAGTCAATTGAAGATGTAGAAAATAAGCACCTTGTGCTGAGTACGGAAGCATTTTGCATGATTTGTTTCAACTTTTCCCATTTAGATGTCACCAGAAAATGACGGCAGCCTCCGTGAAAATGATCGAAGACATGAAAGGTAATTGTCGATAGACATCTGTACAATTAAATTTAATTATTCTTGGGGGAAAAAATAAAACAAAAACAAATAAAAGTAACTTACCCCAGGGGCCTCTAGAATCTGATTCTGAACAATCCATAACAATTTCTGTTAATGATACTAATATAGAACCAGGAAATTCATGAGTAGAACTGCCTGGTTTGATTTTTTGTTTATGTTTGAGATTTCCGTGTGTCATTTTGCTATGGTGAGTATAAGTGTCCTGATGTTGTATCCTTTCTACTTAAAGCACGCAGGAATTGTCACCCTGAAGAATTCGGGGCCATGAAGATTTTTCTTCATTTTCAGTCTTAAGAGTAAAACCCTCTGCTCTTTATAATATATATCAGACATACTAAGTAAATTTCAGTGTTCCAAATGATCTTAGATTTAAGCATGGAGGACTTTGTCAGGTGAAATTATCAGGAGCATTTGTGTACCCTTTCAGAGCTGTTAGACTCCCTTCAAAGTGGGTCTAACCAAGGGCATCTGTGGAAGTGTTGAAAGAGCTGTAGACATAGGAGCAGATTAATTATGATCGATTGCATTTACTGAGTGCCTATTATGTGCTAGGCACTGTGCTAAGCACTTTTACATTTTATTTATTTACAAAAATAAAAAATAAAATAATACATGCTACTGGGGTACCTGGCTGGCCTCAAGGTCTTGAGTTCAAGCCCCTCCCCACAGAGGGAGAGGGAGAAACAGGCTCCCCACTGAGCAGGGAGCAAGGACCCCGGGATCATGACCTGAGCCGAAGGCAGACGCTTAACCGACTGAGCCACCCAGGCGCCCCTATTTATTTTTTTTTTTGAGAGAGAGAGTGAGAAAGAAAGCATGAGTAGAGGGTGGGGCAGAGGGAGAGGGTAAGAAGCAGACTCCCTGCCGAGCGCAGAGCCCTAGGCGGGGCGGGGTGGGGGGGGCCTCAATCCCACTACCAGAGATCATGACCGGAGTGGAAATCAAGAGTCAGATGCTCAACCAACTGAGGCACCCAGGAGCCCCTCTACTCTTCTATCGTGTCTCTCCACTAGGACAAGTAAAGACGAGGTTAAAAATTTTAAAAGCCTAGCATATTAGTTTTCTATTGCTGCTTAAACAAATTACCACAAACCACTTAAAACAGCACTCCTTTATTATCTCAGAGTCCTATAGCTCAGATGTCCAGGTGCACTGGGCTGGTTTTCTACCTAGAGCCTCATGGAACTGAAATCAAGTTGCTGGCCCTGGGCTGTACTCTTATCTGGAGGCTCTGGGGAAGAATTCGCTTCCAAGCTCATTTTAGTTGTTGGAAAAATTCAGTTCCTGGAGGTTGTGGGAATGAGGTTTCTGTTTCCTTGCTGGCTGTCAGCCAGGGGTCACCCTGCTTCTAGAGGTAGCCTGAATTCCCTTTCTTGCAGGGCCCCTCTACCCTCAAACCAACAACAACATGTCATGTCATTCTCATTCTTTGTTGTTTTTTTGAAGATCTTATTTATTTATTTATTTGAGAGAGAGGGAGAGAGACAGCAAGCACAAGCAGGGGGGAAAGGGGAGAGGGAGAGGGAGAAGCAGACTCCCTACTGAGCAGGGAACCTGACGTGGGGCTCAATCCCAGGACCCTGAGATCATGGCCTGAGCTGACGTTTAACCGATGGAGCCACCCAGGCGCCCTGTCTGTTTTCTTTTTTTTTAAGATTTTTATTTTTTTTTAAGTAATCTCTACACCCAACATGGGGCTCAAACTCACACCCAAGATCAAGAGTCACATGCTCAGGCGCCTGGGTGGCTCAGTTGGTTAAGCGACTGCCTTCGGCTCAGGTCATGATCCTGGAGTCCCGGGATCGAGTCCCGCATCCGGCTCCCTGCTCGGCGAGGAGCCTGCTTCTCCCTCTAACCCTCCCCTGTCTCATGCTCTCTCTCTCTATCTCATTCTCTCTCTCAAATAAATAAATAAAATCTTAAAAAAAAAAAAAAAGAGTCACATGCTCTACCAAATGAGCCAGCCAGGTGCCCCTCCTTCTCTTTGAATCACTCTGACTTCTTCTTTTGCCCCCTCTTTTACTTTTATCACATGATTGGATTAGGCCAGCCCAGATAAACCAGGATAATCTCCCTCTTTTAAACTCAATTGACTCGTAACTTTATTACATCTACAAGGTCTCTTTTGCCATGGATGTGGTATCTCATCATATTCACAGTTCTGAGGTGACACTTTGGGGGCTATTTTTGGAATTCTGCCTACCACATCTAGAATGTTACAGTTACCTGCTTTTCAAATTAATAATGTAATATATTGTGTTCAATAAATCAAAAAAACATGTGCACGTTCTATGGAATGTTGTCAAAGAAAAGGAAAGAGAGAGTAGAACTAAAAGTTAATTAGCAAACCAATATTTATTTAATTACTCAGAGCACTCTTTTTGCCAAATCAAACATGGGTTTTGGTCCAGTTGGGTCCTCATAGGAACAGTATTTATAACCAGAAAAAAAGCAACAGTGAAAACAATACCTGACTTGTTTAAAACCGCTGACTACAGCAACTTAACTAACAATATCAAGATAACCGGACAGCTGTTAAGCTTTTATTGTTCTCTACCTCTTATAGAGTATGACTACATGCTATGGTCTGAATGTTTGTGTGTCCCCCAAATTCATATGTTGAAATCCTGATGCCCCATGTGATGGCATTAGGAGTAGGGCCTTTGGGAGGTGATTAGGTCATAAGAGTGGAGCCAATGTGGCTTAGTGTTTTTATCAAAGAGACCCCACAGAGCTCCCTGGTCCCTTGTACCACGTGAGACCATAGCTAGAAGTTGGCGATCTATAATCCAGAAGAGGGCATTTTTCAGAACCTGATCAGGCCGGCACCTTGATCTTAGACTTCCCAGCCTCCAAAACTGAGAAATAAATGTTTGTTGTTTATAAGTCACCCAGTCTATTTACTTAAAGCAGCCCAAACAGATGAAGACACGACATGTGGTCCACATTTTCCCTTAAACTATTTAGCCATCCATTAAAAAAAAATCTTCTGTGCTGTTTATTTTCATGAAGAGCTGTTACAATAAGACAGAGCAAGAACCAGACCCACCATCAGCCATTCAGGAAGCCCTAGGTAGAGGATACCCTTGCAACATGGCAGAATGAAAATTTTTGGATAGCCAGGCTGCTTTTTCTATTAATTTCTATGTATCCACATGTGCTGGCTACTTTTTTAATAACAACTGTATTGAGATATAATTTTCAGGCCATAAAGTTCACCCACTTACAATATACAATTCAATGGCTTGTAGTATATTAACAGAGTTATGTCACCATCACCATAATCCAATTTTACAACATTTTTATTATCCCCAGAAGAAACTCCTTTGTTTTTTTTTTTGAGGCACTTCATCATCATTTTTTTTTTTTTTTTTTTTAGATTTTATTCATTTATTTGAGAGAGAGAGCACACAAGCAGGGGCAGAGTGAGAGGGAGAAGCAAACTCCCCTGCTGAGCAGGGAGCCCAACGTGGGGCTCGATCCCAGGACCCTGGGATCATGACCCCAGCTAAAGGCAGATGCTTAACCGACTGAGCCATCCAGGAGCCTCCAAAAGAAACTCCTTGTACCCATTAGTAGTCACTCCCCATTAACTCCTTTCCCTCCCTCCCGCTAAGCCCAAGGCAATTACTAAGGCATTTTCTTTATATATGGAAGCTCTGGCTACTTTTGTTCCAAATGCTTATAGGAATAATCATACTGACATAATAGTAAAACTGTTTTGGCATTTAAGTAGTAGCAAAACTCATCTAGTGGTTTTGAAGTAACAATATAAAAAAGGCTAGATTAAGGCAGGCAGGTGATCCTCTTGGATGCTATGCAAACAGTCCTAGATTCAATACTTGGAATCTTTTTTAAAAAAGATTTATTTATTTATTTATTTGAGAGAGGTGGGGGAGGGGTAGAGGGAGAGGGAGAGAGAATCTCAAGCTGACTCCCCACTGAGCATGGAGCCTGACGTGGGGCTCCATCCCAGGACCCTGAGATCATGACCTGAGCCAAAATCAAGAGTCAGCTGCTTAACTGATTGAGCCACCCAGGTGTCCTGGAATCTTTTTTTTTTTTTTTAAGATTTATTTATTTATTTGAGAGAGAGAGAAAGTGGTGGAGGGGCAGAGGGAGAGGGAGTCTTAAGCAGACTCTGAGCTGAGCATGGTGCCCGACACGGGGCTTGATCTCACAACCCTGAGATCATGACCCTGAGATCTCAACCTGAGCCGAAACCAGAAGTCAGATGCTTAACCTGCTGCACCACCCAGGAGCCCTAATACTGCAATCTTAATACTAAAAGGAACTTTGAAGATTCTTGAGTATACCTTCTTCATTATATAGCTGGTGAAAGAAAGATCTAGAGAGGCTAAACTGAATGGCCCAAAGTTGCTCCTCTAATTAGTGCCTGTGAAATATGTTTTTATTAAATATTACATTTAATTGACAGATACGTGAAACATGGGGTTAAAGCTTTACTCCTAACAAGTAAAAAAACAACAACCAAGAGTTCTCAGCAGGAGCCCAGAGGAAAATACCTGAAACTCAACTTTCAAGCAGTTGGTAATCAGGTAAATGTAATAGAATTGCACCATAAGCTTGCCCATGAAATGTTCAAGAATCCATGTCTATTTTAAGTATATACAAGGGTTACCTTTTATGTATAGGAAAAAAAAGTAGTTAACCAAAGCCTTTCTGGAGCCCTTTAATACACAAGAAATTTCTTCCCTGTATTTCACCTTTGTGAAAGACACAGAGGTCAAGAAAATAAACTGACCTCAATTACTCATTTTTTAAAAGTGAACTTCAAGTCAGTCATGGATTTATTTCAATCTACTGTGCATTTACACCTGTAGTGGTCTTAAAGCTCAACATGGTTCTCACCTGCCAAGGAGACACTCTATTTACCAGACTGTGTACTAAAGAAAGCAAAAACAAAAACAAAAATAAAAAAACTAATGTATTTTTACAGATTTTCACAGCAGGGGTTGAAATCAAAAGAATGATCTGCCAAACTTCAGTTAGTAACAGGTTAAATTAACCAGGGCACCCTGTTCCATCCGTATTCTGATTAATTGTGTTCCACATAAAAGCATATGACCCAGACGTGGGAAATAGGCAATTTATAGTATTGGAGAGATGACTGTGCTTCTGAGCAGTACCAGTCTGGCTTCTGATTTGGGTTTTGGGGTGGTGGTAAAAGGCAATTTCTTGAAGATGGAGAGAGAAGCTTAGGCTCAGTGCCAGTCTATATAAGGAAGAGACTGGAAGTTAAGTCTTGGGAGATCTTTGAGGTATTCCAGCTGGTTATATAGACTAATAATACCAACTGGAAGTCACTTAGCCCTAGGGGTGTCTTCACAAGGCAGATGACCAAATTCCTGGGCATAGTTGAGGCATTTAATCTCCACTGCACAGAAGTAAGCCTGCCCCTCATCCCACTTACTCTGTGGGTAATTGTATGCTTTCTTCGCTGCCTCTTCAATTAAAGCCCTTTGAGGACACTGTTTAGCCTGTAAGAACCCAAGAGGTGGTTATACCATAGATCAGGCAAATTCCTTCATGCTTTCAGGGTCACAGAAAGGAGCTTTATGCAGTCTCTTCAAACTCATGGTCTTTCTCTGGTCACTCCCAGTCTTCTCCTGCTGTCCCATCTACTTCAATAACCAAGTTCCATGAGTACTTTTTAACGTTACCCACTGAAGTCATAGTCTCTCTTTCCTTCACAGACTAAGCTTTCACTCAATGAAAGATTCTCCAGGCTGAAAGCGAAGAAAATACGAGAATCATTAGTTGTCAGTTCTGAAGACCAAAAAGTCCTTTCATCTTAAAGGTTTGCTGTTAACAGGGATATTGTAGTGAATTAATGCTAGAGCCTAGATGTATTCTTTCAGTATTTGACTTTTTGCTGCTCTTGTTAATGTATTTTTTTCCTAAGTAAGCTTTAGTGTGAATAATCTGTCAAAAGTGTTTACATAAAAGAAAAAATGTTTACTTTGCATAAAATAACAGGAAGATAAGTAAGAAGTAGGAAAGGTGATTTGGAAGGAGAGATGTTAGGAAGACAGCTATGTTTTCAGAATGATGTGTCTTTTCAACATTAGAGAATTTGTTTCTTTGGTTTGATTTGTTCTTTGAGCTCTAGAGCCCACATATGAATCCTAAGTAGACTGTCTTTCAACAGCAGAGCAAAATTATTGCTAAGTATCTTTTGTGATGAAATAGTCTCTGCCTCAAAAGTTAGTAAGATTGAATTCTACTCTTTATTAAAAGGACACATTTGTATCCAAGCCTTTTCATTTTTTTTCTAGGAAATTATGCTTTTGCTTTCGACCTGAACTTGTAAGAATTTCAAATTGTTCTACTGTCATTTTCCATGAATTCATTAAGTTAATAAAGTTTAAATACAAACGTGACTTTTTTTCCTTTCCATTGATACTTGGGGTCCAAAGTAATAATGATCCCTTTGCAGACAGATTATCAAAGTGTAATTTGGATGTCACCTGTTGTCCAGCTAAGCCTGTTGTTACAGTACACTAAAAATACGGTTTTATAATTACTTGGGTACTTCCCTGTAAGACTGGTGGTTTTTAGCCTAATTTAATAAATTCTGTCCTCACATTTAATAGTTATTTGTGTGAGGAAAATGAAATACAGTATAGAAATACAGGAATAGTTGGATTCTAGTCTGGCTCATTTATACCATTGTTTTCTGAACACATTGTTTTCTGAACCACTTGAATTAACAAGTGGTAAAGGCTCTCCTACTAATAATATCATGTTGAAAAACAAAGCAATCACGAGTTTGACCTAAGGTCTGTATACTTTGCTGTAGCTTTGCTGCCAAGTCCTAATATTGTATATAAAGAATGACAGTGTGCATGAAGCTTCAGAATGTAATTTGTAGCAAGTGATTTGGGGAAAAAATGTTTCTTCAGATCACAAAAACAATACATGTTCACTGAAGAAATTTTAGAAAACACAAAATACCTGGGCGCCTGGGTGGCTCAGTTGTTAATCGTCTGCCTTTGGCTCAGGTCATGATCCCAGGGTCCTGGGATGGAGCCCCACATCGGGTTCCCTGCTCGGCGGGAAGCCTGCTTCTCCCTCTCCCACTCTCCCTGCTTGTGTTCCCTCTCTCGCTGTCTCTCTCTCTGTCAAATAAATAAATAAAATCTTTAAAAAAAAAAAGAAAACACAAAATACCCCCCCCCCCAAAATCGTATCCATAACAACTGTGATCTCTACCTCCATATTAATTTTCTGGACACTAAGATTTCCTCAGTAACAAAGCTTTCTTTCCACAGTATGCACCCAGTTCCCGACTGCCAGCCATTTAGGCTGCATCTAGTTTGAATTTTTGTAAATTAAATTTGTGATGAGCATCCGTGTAGCTCTCGCTAGATAAAATAGTACTTATTTAGAATGATACACATATTGAGAAAGTACTATACAGAATAGGAAAGGCTTGTTTTCTCACACCTTCTCAACAGAGAATGTGGGCTAGATATACTCTTTTCAATGTCTTGCTTGCTGATGGATAATGTTGAGTAAAGAGAAACAGCGTAAGTCAGTGAACCTCGTAATATTGTCCAAGTTCCAGATGGTCTCTTTTCTATATTAAACAGTAGCCTTACAACTCACACATCTCTCCCTCTCTACCTTGAATAGTGTTAGAAGTATAGGAGTGTAGACAACCAGTTTGGTCAATACCAAGAGAGAGACATTCTAGCTCTTTGTCAGTACACGAATCAAGAAACAGGCTGACTGAATTTTCCAAGTTTGCCTCACTTGGCACCCATCATAGCATTAACTTTTTTTTTAGACTTTTTATTTATTTATTTGAGAGAGAGAGGGAGAGAGAACAAGCAGGGGGAGTGGCAGGAAGAGGGAGAGGGAGAAGCAGGCTCCCCACTGAGCAGGGAGCACAATGCTACGCTCGCCCCCAAGACTCCAGGATCATGACCTGAGCCAAAGGCAGACGCTTAACTGACTGAGCCACCCAGGCATCCCCATATACCATTCATTTTTGAAGTGAGGTCCTCAGACCAGTGTCATCAGCATCACTTGGGACAGTGCAAACTCTCCAGGCTCACCCCAGCCCTACTGAATCTGAAACTCCGGGTGTGGGCCCCAGCAGTCTGTGTGGTGCAAACTACAGTATGAGACTGTACACTATCCAGCTACTCGGTGGCAACGAAAAGTCCCACTCAAGACCAGGTAGGAATTGTAGGGCCTACCCCATCTCCCTGTCTTCTGTTTCAACCTTCCTGCTTATTACTTTTTACAGACGTCAGGTACCTGCACTCTCTCCCTTCCTCTCCATTTGTGCTCTAATACTCTCTCCAGGGGATGAGAGTGGATGTTGGGGGACCCTCTGCTTGTCTGCATCTGTGGTCCTCTCTCAATGCAGCCACCCTCTGATCTTAGGTTTCCTAGAGATAGGGCCTGGGATGTACCAATGGATCCCACTCTATTTATTGGTTGGGGTGGTGGTGGTCATGGAACTTAACATGGCAGAGCTGGCGCTTGAACCCAAATCTCTCAAGTCCCAGAGCCCATACTCTTAATATGCATGCCTTTGCTTCGATCATGCCCCTTTCTAGGATGTTCTTTTGCTCCTTTTCTGACTTTGGATACTGCCTGTCCTTCAAGCTGCAGCTCTGCTATGTTACATGGGTTAAATGCAGGAAAACACTACAAAGTTGTCTGTATGCGATTTGGCCCCTTTGTGATTTGATGCCTGCCTTTGCTCTTTTCTCTTCTTTCCTTCCAATTTTCTTTGCCCACATGCCTTTCCAGCCACACTAGCTTCCTGGTTATGCCTCTAATGCAGTAGGATGCTCCTGCCTCAGAGCATTTGCACTGGCCTTTCCATCAGCCTAGGATGCTTTCCCCCTAGAAGACTCTTCCTCCAGACATTTGCACGGCTCCCTCCCTCTGATCATTCAGGTTTCTGTTCAAGTATCACTTCTCAGGAGAAGTAGGAGACCTAAATTTCGTCTGGTCCCAGGAATTCAGCTAGGTAGGGATCAAACCATTCTGAACACCTACGAACTCAACAGGAGATCGAAGAAAAGAATAGCAGCAACTCTCTGAACAGAAAAGCGACCACTTTCTGGAAGGTAGGACGTGTGGAGAAGTGAATCCGAGGCAGTATTTGGGAGGATAGATGGCGGGGGAGTGGGCCACGGAGCACAAAATCAGAACTTTTAGAAGTATGCTCTGCTGAGGGGCTTTGCTCCAGTGGCTAAGCAGGGGATGGAACCCTCGCTGGGACAGTGTGGTCTCAGGACCCTTGGGGTCACAGGAAGACCTGGGGTGCCTGAGTGCGGCAGAGCTCCCAGGTACCAGAGTAGGGAAGCCGGCTGCAGAGACGGAGCCGAAGAGTGGGCTCTCAGCTCGGGGTTGCCATAAACCATGATCCTTGGCACAGTCGGGCCACTGCTCCTCCAGCAGGGACCCAACAAGAGGCAGATCTGGGGAGACTCACCTTCCTCCCCCGGGAGGAGCCGTGCGGGAGGGCACCGCAGGGATCTGCTGGGTTTGGAGACTCCACACGGGGTCGGGTGCCAGAGACAGAAACGTTCAGTCACAGGCCGGGTGACCATGGAGTGCGGCCAGAGACTGGGGAGACGGGAGTGACTGACTGCTTTTCTCTGGGGCTCACTGAGGAGTGGGGCCCTGAATTCTTGGCTCCTCCGAGGAGGAGATTGGGAGGCCACCATTTTCACTCTCGTCCTCCAAAGCTGTATGGAAAGCTTGCAGGGAACAAAAGCTCCCAAGAGCAAACCTGAGCAGAGACTTAGCCCAGACCTGGCAAGGGTCCTCCCCCAGAAGATCAGCAAGAACAGCCAGCCAAGACCAAGTTTACTGATCAATGAGAACGGCAGAACTCCAGCACTAGGGGAATACAGCACATAGAACTCATGGCTTTTTTCCCCATGATTTTTTAGTCTTTTGAAGTTAATTTTTTAACTTTTCTTTATTTTTTTCCTTTTCTACTTTTTTTTGAATTTTTCTTTTTCCCTTTTTCAATCAACATCTTATCAATCCTTTTTTTTTAAATCTTTTTTATTTTTCATTTTTAAAAGCTGCAGTAATATTCTATCCCTTCATTGTAGTTAACCTTATTTTTGGTATATATATAAGTTGTTCTCTCTTTAAAATTTTGGGATACAATTTCTTCTAACAGACCAAAATATACCCTAAATCTCTAGTGTATGGCTTTCTTTTAGTCTCCTGCCTGACCACATTCTGCCCCCCCTTTTTTTGGTTCTTTTAAAATTTCTCTTCTTTCTTTTTTTCAACCATCTTCTTGTCTTATCAATTCCTTTTGTAAAATCTTTTATAATTCCATCTTTACAGTCATATTCCTTCCCTTCATCATATTTACCCTATTTTTCTACATATATAAGTTTTTCTTTCTTTAAAATTTTGGGAGGCAGTTTCTTCTAACAGACCAAAATATGTCCAAAATCTAGTGTGTGGCACTGATCTATTCACCAGCCTGATCATATTTGGTCATATTCTTTTTTTCTTTTTCTTTCTTTCTTTCCCTTTCTTTTCCCCCTGGTTTTGGTCTCTTCTGATTTGTTTAGTGTATATTTTTCTGGGGTCGTTGTTACCCTTTTAGTATTTTGTTCTCTCATTCATCTAGTCTCCTCTGAACAAAATGACAAGATGAAAAAACTCACCTCAAAAAAAAGAACAAGCAGCAATACCGACTGCCAGGGACCTAATGAATACGGACATTAGTAAGATGTCAGAACTAGAGTTCAGAATGATGATTATAAAGATACTACCTGGGCTTGAAAAAAGCACAGAAGTTATTAGAGAAACCCTTTCTGGAGAAATAAAGGAACTGAAATCTAACCAAGTCAAAATCAAAAAGGCTATTAATGAGGTGCAATAAAAAATGGAGGCTCTAACTGCTAGGATAAATGAGGCAGAAGAGAAAATTAGTGATATAGAAGACCAAATGATGGAAAATAAAGAAGCTGAGAAAAAGAGATAAACAACTACTGGATCACGAGGACAGAATTCGAGAGATAAGTGATACCATAAGACAAAACAATATTAGAGTAATTCGGACCCAGAAGAAGAAGAAAAAGAGGAGCAGAAGGTATATTGGAGCAAATTATAGCAGGGAACTTCCCTAATTTGGGGGAGGAAACAGGCATCAAAATCCAGGAGGCACAGAGAACCCCCCTCAAAATCAATAAAAATAGGTCAACACCCTGACATCTAATAGTAATACTTGCAAGTCTCAAAGACAAAGAGAAAAATCCTGAAAGCAGCTTGGGACAAGAGGTCTGTAACCTACAATGATAGAAACTTTAGATTGGCAGCAGACCTATCTACAGAGACCGGGCAGGCCAGAAAGGACTGGCATGATATATTCAGAGCACTAAACGAGAAAAATATGCAGCCAAGAATATTTTTTTTATTTAAAGATTTTTATTTATTTATTTGAGAGACAGAGAATGAGAGAGAGCACATGAGAGCGGGGAGGGTCAGAGGGAGAAGCAGACTCCCTGCCGAGCAGGGAGCCCGATGCGGGACTCGATCCAGGGACTCCAGGATCATGACCTGAGCCAAAGGCAGTCGCTTAACCAACTGAGCCACCCAGGCACCCTGCAGCCAAGAATATTATATCCAGGTAGGCTGTCATTGAAAATGAAAGGAGAGATCAAAAGCTTCCAGGACAAATAAAAACTAAAAGAATTTGCGAACACCAAACCAGCCCTACAAGAAATACTAAAAGGGGTCCTCTAAGAAAAGAGAGAGCCTAAAAGAAACATAGACCAGAAAGGAACACAGACAATATACAGTAACAGTCACCTTACAGGCCATACAATGGCACTAAATTCATATCTTTCAATAGTTACCCTGAATGTAAATGGGCTAAATGCCCCAATCAAAAGACACAGGCTATCAGATTGGATAAAAAAACAAGCTCCATCTTTATGCTGCCTGCAAGAGACTCATTATAGACTCAAAGACAACACCTCATTTAATGTGAGGGGGTGGAAAACCATTTACCATGTTAATGGACATCAAAAGAAAGCTGGGGTGGCAATCCTTATATCAGGCAAATTAGATTTTAAACCAAAGACTACAATAACAGATGAGGAAGGACACTATATCATACTTAAAGAGTCTATCCGACAAGAAGATCTAACAATTGTAAATATCTATGCCCCTAACATGGGAGCAGCCAATTATATAAGCCAATTAATAACAAAATCAAAGAAACAAGGGTGCCTGGGTGGCTCAGTTGGTTAAGCAACTGCCTTCAGCTCAGGTCATGATCCTGGAGTCCCGGGATTGAGTCCCGCATCAGGCTCCCTGCTCAGCAGGGAGTCTGCTTCTCCCTCTGACCCTAACCCCTCTCATGTGCTCTCTCTCATTCTCTGTCTTAAATAAATAAATAAAATCTTAAAAAAAAAAAAATCAAAGAAACACATTGACAACAATACAATAATAGTAGGGGACTTTAACACCCCCCTCACTGAAATGGACAGATCATCTAAACAAAAGATCAACAAGGAAATAAAGGCTTTAAATGACACACTGGACCAGATGGACTTCACAGACATATTCAGAACATTCCATCCCAAAGCAACAGAATACACATTCTTCTCTAGTGCCCATGGAACATTCTCCAGAATAGATCACATCCTAGGTCACAAATCAGGTCTCAACTGGTACCAAAAGATTGGGATCATTCCCTGCATATTTTTGGACCACAGTGCTTTGAGAACTAGAACTCAATCACAAGAGGAAAGTTGGAAACAGCTGAGATCAATGGAGGCTAAAGAGCATCCTACTAAAGAATGAATGGGTCAACCAGCAAATTAAAGAAGAATTTAAAAAATTCATGGAAACAAATGAAAACACAACTGTTTGAAATCTTTGGGATACAGCAAAGGTGGTCCTAAGACGAAAGTATATAGCAATACAAGCCTTTCTCAAGAAATAGGAAAGTTCTCAAATACACAACCTCACCCTACACCTAAAGGAGCTGGAGAAAGAACAGCAAATAAAGCCTAAACCCAGCAGGAGAAGAGAAATAATAAAGAGCAGAGCAGAAATCAATGAAATAGAAACCAAAAGAACAGTAGAACAGATCAACGAAACTAGGAGCTGGTTCTTTGAAAGAATTAATACGATTGATAAACCCCTGGCCAGACTTAACAGAAAGAAAAGAGAAATGATGCAAATAAATAAAATCATGAATGAAAGAGGAGAGATCACAAGGAATACCAAAGAAATACAAACAATTATAAGAACATATTAGGAGGAACCACATGCCAGCAAATTAGACAATCTGGAAGAAATGGATGCATTCCTAGAGATGTATAAACTATCAAAACTGAACCAGGAAGAAATAAAAAACCTGAACAGACCCATAACCAGTAAGGAAATTGAAGCAGTAATCAAAAACCTCCCAACAAACAAGAGCCCAGGGCCAGACGACTTCCCAGGGAAATACTACCAAACATTTAAAGAAGAATTAATACCTATTCTTCTGACACTGTTCCAAAAAATAGAAATGGAAGGAAAACTTCCAAGCTCATTTTATGAGGCCAGCATTACCTTGATCCCAAAACCAGACAAAGACTCCATCAAAAAGGAGAACTACAGACCAATATCCCTGATGAATATGGATGCAAAAATTCTCACCAAAATACTAACCAATAGGATCCAACAGTACATTAAAAGGATTATTCACCATGACCAAGTGAGATTTATTCCTGGGCTGCAAGGTTGGTTCAACATCCACGAATCAATCAATGTGATACAATACATTAATAAAAGAAAGAACAAGAACCGTATGATACTCTCAATAGATGCAGAGAAAGCATTTGACAAAGTACAGCATCCTTCCTTGATCAAAGCTCTTCAGAGTGTAGGGACAGAGGGTACATACATTGATAGCATAAAAGCCATCTATGAAAAACCCACAGCGAGTATCATTCTCAATGGGGAAAAACTGAGAGCTTTCCCCCTAAGGTCAGGAACATGGCAGGGATGTCCACTATCACCACTGCTATTCAACATAGTACTAGAAATCCTAGCCACAGCAATCAGACAAGAAAAAGAAATAAGAGGCATCCAAATTGGCAAAGAAGTCAAACTCTCACTCTTTGCAGATGATATGATACTTTTATGTGGAAAACCCAAAAGACTCCACCCCAAAACTGCTAGAACTCATACAGGAATTCAGCAAAGTGGCAGGATATAAAATCAATGCACAAAATTCAGTTGCATTTATATACACCAACAACGAGACAGAAGAAAGAGAAATGAAGGAGTCGATCCTATTTGCAATTGCACCCAAAACCATAAGATACCTAGGAATAAATCTAACCAAAGAGGCAAAGAATCCGTACTCAGAAAACTATAGAATACTCATGAAAGAAATTGAGGAAGACACAAAGAAATGGAAAAACATTCCATGCTCATGGATTGGAAGAACAAATATTGTGAAAATGTGTATGCTACCTAGAGCAATCTACACATTTAATGCAATCTCTATCAAAATACCATCCACTTTTTTCAAAGAAATGGAACAAATAATCCTAAAATTTGTATGGAACCAGGAAAGACCCCGAATAGCCAGAGGAATGTTGAAAAAGAAAAACAAAGCTGGGGGCATCACAATTCCGGACTTCAAGCTCTATTACAAAGCTGTCATCATCAAGACAGTATAGTACTGGCACAAAAACAGACACATAGATCAATGGAAAAGAATAGAGAGCCCAGAAATGGACCCTCAACTCTATGGTCAAGTAATCTTCGACAAAGCAACAAAGAATGTCCAATGGGAAACAGACAGTCTCTTCAACAAATGGTGTTGGGAAAATTAGACAGCCACATGCAGAAGAATGAAACTGGACCATTTCCTTACACCACACACAAAAATAGACTCAAAATGGATGAAAGACCTCAATGTGAGGCAGGAATCCATCAAAATCCTAGAGGAGAACACAGGCAGCAACCTCTTTGACCTCAGCCGCAGCAACTTCTTCCTAGAAACATTGCCAAAGGCAAGGGAAGCAAGGGCAAAAATGAACTATTGGGACCTCATCAAGATAAAAAGCTTTTGCACAGCAAAGGAAACAGTCAACAAAACCAAAAGACAACTGACAGAATGGGAGAAGATATTTGCAAATGGCATATCAGATAAAGGGCTAGTATCCAAAGTCTATAAGGAACTTATCAAACTCAACACCCAGAGAACAAATAATCCAATCAAGAAATGGGCAGAAGACATGAACAGACATTTCTGCAAAGAAGACATCCAAATGGCCAACAGACACATGAGAAAGTGCTCAACATCACTGGGCATCAGGGAAATACAAATGAAAACCTGAATGAGATACCACCTCACACCAGTCAGAATGGCTAAAATTAACAAGTCAGGAAACGACAGATGTTGGCAAGGATGCGGAGAAAGGGGAATCCTTCTACACTGTTGGTGGGAATGCAAGCTGGTGCAGCCACTCGGGAAAACAGTACGGAGGTTCCTCAAAAAGTTGAAAATAGAGCTACCCTACGACCCAGCAATTGCACTACTGGGTATTTACCCCAAAGATACAAATGTAGTGATCCGAAGGGGCACCTGCACCCCAATGTTGATAGCAACAATGTCCAGAATAGCCAAACTATGGAAAGAGCCAAGGTGTCCATTAACAGATGAATGGATAAAGATCTGGTATATATACACAATGGAATATTATGCAGCCCTCAAAAAACACCCCAAAACCTTGCCATTTGCAATGACGTGGATGGAACTAGAGGGTATTATGCTAAGCAAAATAAGTCAATCAGAGAAAGACAAGTATCATATGATCTCACTGATATGAGGAATTCTTAATCTCAGGAAACAAACTGAGGGTTGCTGGAGTGGTGGGGGGTAGGAGGGATGGGGTGGTTGGGGAATGGACACTGGGGAGGGTATGTGCTATGGTGAGCGCTGTGAATTGTGTAAGACTGATGAATTACAGACCTGTACCTCTGAAAAAAATAACACATGTTTAAAAAAAAAAAAGAAGATAGTAGGAAGGGATAAATGAAGGGGGTGAAATCAGAGAGGGAGACGAACCATGAGAGACTATGGACTCTGAGAAACAAACTGAGGGTTTTAGTTGGGAGGGGGGTGGGGGGATGGCTTAGCCCGGTGATTAAGGAGGGCACGTACTGCATGGAGCCCTGGGTGTTATACACAAACAATGAATCACGGAACACTACATCAAAAACTAATGATGTAATGTGTGATGACTAACATAACATAATAAAATTAAATTAAAAAGAAAAAAACACAAATATCACTTCTCAGCCACTCCTCTCCTGTCACCTGTCATGCAACTCATGTTCGTTCATTCATTTGTTTTTTGGTTTGGAACCTGGTGCCAAACCATTCGTAGACAACCTGCTTCTGGGTCAGGGGTTTTGTACGGAGTAGAGCAGCTCCCTCACGATCTATTGAAAGTCAGCTGTCAACACGACGGTTTGTAAAAAAACAAAACAAAAAACAAAAAAACAAAGACAAATATCACTTTTACCACCTCAGAGACTGTCCATGAGCACCCTACCTAAAATAGTACTGCAATCACTCTGTTCCCTTATCATGTTTTCTTTTTCTTTACAGCATTTTTAAAAAGATTTATTTTATTTTATTTTATTTGTCAGAGGGAGAGAGAGCACAAGCAGGGGGAGGGGTAGAGGGAGAGGGAGAAGCAGACTCCATGCTCAGCAGGGATACCTACAACAAGATGGGATCCCAGGACCCTGGGATCATGACCTAAGCCGAAGACAGACGCTTAATAGACTGAGCCACCCAGGTGCCCCTTTTTTTACAGCATTTATCATTCTATAATATTTGGTGCTATCTTCATTTGTTGGTTGTTGCCCCTGCCCTTGAATGTAAGCATTAGGAGGGCAGGGACGTCCTTGATTTTTTTTCTTCACTGTTTTAGTCTCCAGTGAATAACAAAGTGCCTAGTATACAGAAGGTGCTAATCAATAGTTGTTGACTGAAGTTCAGAGTGTTATCAAAAAAAAAAAAGCATTAAACAAAGATTGGGGAAAAGGCACCATCATGCGTTAGAATTTGGGAACTATAGGAAATTGGTGTTTTCCCCCACTTACCTTCCCGGACTTCACACATTTTCGGAAATGATCACATTTTACTTATATGAGAAAAAAATAAATCCGTTTGTGAGTGAAATAAGAAGCCATAAAAGTATTTAAGTTGCTTTTTGAATTGGGCACCTGGTTGTGTGGGTTTTTGTTTGCTGCAGGTCGGGAAGAAAGAGTTCCTTGTTATGCCAGCAGATGGCAGCATTCAACTTCTAAATAGAGCCTTCTACTAACCTGCAAACCCCGGTTTAAAGAACAAAAAGGAAGGAGGAAGGAAGGGGAAGGGGTGAGGAGGGGAGGGGAAGGGGAGGGGAGGGAAGAAGAAAGATACTTTCTGGTTAAACAAGTTGTGGAGTGTTGGGATACTTCAGAAAATGGACATTTGTTTGAAGCTAAAAAACAGCCTCAAAGCAGTTTCCCAGCTTAATTCAGACGGATGATCTTCAGGCTATTTATCTATTTTCTGATGAAACATTTTATTTTTTTTAATTTTTAAAAAATATTTTATTTATTTATTTGACAGAGAGAGACACAGCGAGAGAGGGAACACAAGCAGGGGGAGTGGGAGAGGGAGAAGCAGGCTTCCCGCAGAGCAGGGAGCCCGATGCGGGGCTCGATCCCAGGACCCTGGGATCATGACCTGAGCTGAAGGCAGACGCTTAACGACTGAGCCCCCCAGGTGCCCCAAAACATTTTATTTTGAAATAACTAGATGCACATGCAGTCGTTAGAGGCAGTACAGACCCCACATGCCCTGGACCCAGTTTCCCTGGTGGTACCATCTGCAGAACTAGAACCCCGACCCAGATCAACTGGCCTTTTTAATGATCAGAAATACGTGCTCACACCCAGCAGATTTCAGTTACAGTCAATGCCACGAAACGTGCAGGTACAATCTGTTAAATTCTTTAAAGGCTAATTTCCTCAAAGTCCCCTCTCACTGACCCCAAAATATTTGGCTAAACTAACATGCGAGTGAGATTTACTTCTTTGCTAATGCATGAATGGAACAATAATAAAATTTCCCTCGGTTTCATTTTGTTCGCGATATCCTCAAAATAATTTCAGGGGCGCCTGGGTGGCTCAGTCAGTTCAAGCATCTGCCTTTGGCTCAGGTCATGATCCCGGGGTCCTGGGATCAAGCCCACGTGTAGGGCTCCCTGCTTGGCGGGGAGCCTGCTTCTCCCTCTCCCTCTCCCTCTCCCTCATCCCCTGCTTGTGCTCTCTTTTGCTCTCTCAAATAGATAAAATCTTAAAAAAAAATAATTTCAGAAATTGTGCCCATCGACAATTCAGGAGGATACTGCTTTGATGACCTGTATAAGCTTCTATTAAGACACAGCCAAGTCACCATGAGCGGGGAGACTCCGAGGCCCCCTCCAGCATCCCAAACTCCTGGTCCGAATGACGCCCTCCCAATGCCCTGGGCTGGTGCTGACAAGGAGGCAGACGCAATCTTAGGCTATTTAAACACCGAATCCTGAAAGTCCACTAGTAAAGAGGAATGGTGGCATAATTTTGCACTTCCCAGAGCCACACTGGACAGGTGTGGTAGTGAAGAAGAACCTTCTGTGGTAGCTGCCTTCAGAGAGTAACCTCTGAACCCTTCCTTACTCACTCCCCCTTCCCCATGGCTCTAACTATGGCTTCCCCAAATCACATTCCTTGCCAGATAACTGAGGTACAGGAAACACTTGTCTTCTTTTAAAATTAGTTATCCCAAGAGGAATTCAAATAGTCGCAGAATGTGAATGTTATAAAGTCACGAAATCTGGGTTTTTGCTTTTGTTTTTTTTTCTTTCTTAGAGAAAGAAGTGACTAAGGGCTTGTACAACTTTCCCATGATCCTGTAGCCAGTTAGCGGCAGAGCTCAGAGCTAAGCAAGGCCTAGGTCCTCTACCTGCAGCCCAGTGTAGCTTTATGTTTGTGTTTTACTGTATCATACTGCTTTTCTTTAAGAATATATACCTTGCCATCTAGGGCACCTGGGTGGCTCAGTCGGTTAAGCATATGCCTTCGGCTCAGGTCATGATCCCAGGGTCCTGGGATTGAGTCCCCTGCCGGGCTCCCTGCTAAGCAGGGAGCCTGCTTCTCTCTCTGCCCCTACCCCCCGCTCATTTCCTCTCTCTCTCTCTCAAAAATAAATAAATAAAAATACTTAATAAAAAAAGAATATATACCTTGCCATCTAGGACTTGCTTTAACATATTCTGGCAATAAATAAACAAGGCAAATATATGTAATTTGTAAATAAGTAAAATGCATGAATATTCTATAATAAAAAGGCTTTTTAAAGATTTTATTTTTATTTATTTAGAGAGAGTGCACATACTTGAGCGGGGGGGCGAGGAGCAAAGGGAGAGGGAGAGAGAGAATCTCAAGCAGACTCTGTTGAGTGCGGACCCCAATTCGGGGCTCAATCTTACAACCCTGAGATCCTGACCTGAGTCAAATCAAGAGTCAGATGCTTAACCGACTGAGCCACCCAGGTGCCCCTATAATAAAAAGGTTTTTTTTTTTTAAAGAATATACCTTATTATACCTTAGTTTGGATAAGTGTAGTAGATATTCTCTTGTTTTTTTTTTTTAAGATTTTATTTATTTATTTGAGAGAGAGAATAAGAGAGAGCACATGAGAGGGGGGAGGGTCAGAGGGAGAAGCAGACTCCCTGCCGAGCAGGGAGCCCGATGCGGGACTCGATCTAGGGACTCCAGGATCATGACCTGAGCCGAAGGCAGTCGCTTAACCAACTGAGCCACCCAGGCGCCCTAGATATTCTCTTATTAAAGCACATCCAGACTGGAGAACTGAACAAGGAATACAAGAAAAAGAAGAGTGGGAAATGGCGAGATTGAGGATGAGGACAAACTTCTTCCAGTTACTTCCTTATCTAGTCTTGGTTCTTGACTGAACCAGCTATGTGATCTTAGACAAGTCACTTCTCTTCTAGAAGCTTCACTTTCTTCATCTGGTGAGGTCTTTAGAAAAGATGGTCTTTTAGGCCCCTAGAAGCAATACATTCCTTGGCTTCCTACAAAACCTGAAATATTTAAATTCCTCTTTGAATTTTCTGAAAAAAGATGCCAAAGGAAGCCTCAGATCAGAAGAAGCCCCATGGTCCTGTCCTTATCATTTCATTTTTTTTTTTTAGATTTATTGATTTGAGAGAGAGAGGGAGAGAGAGCACAAGCAAGAAGGGCAGGGAGAGAGAGAGAGAGAGAGAATCTCAAGCAGACTATGTGCCCAGCATGGTGCCTGACGCTGATCCCTCCAGCCTGAGATCATGACCTAAGCCGAAACCAAGAGTCCAGAGCTCAACCGTGCTGCCCAGGCACCCTTGGCCATATCATTCCTTACAGCTAAGCAGCCCTACAGCCCCTAGTTCCTCAGAAGGCCTAAGGCCACCTGTTCTGGAATGGGACTGAAGTCTTTGGCAAGAAGACATACTCACTGTTGAGGTCTCCCCATGACCTGGGGGTACCCAAGGAACATGGCTATGTGCCCCTCCCCTGGCTACCCTCAGCTTCCATTGGACTATAAGAGCAGAGGCTGGGGTAGACCAAAGTTTAATCCCATCTCTGGCACTTCCTAGGTGTGTGTGATCTTGGTTAGTTTATTCCTAGTTCTCAATCTCCCCATAGATAAAATTGTTGTGAGAAGCAAGATAATAAATGTGAGTAGGAAGGCAGACAGAGAGGTGATGGAAGGATACATTTGAAATATTATTAGACTTCAGGGTTTACCCTTCAGGGTTCACCCCCTTTCCATTCAAGTTGCTAGTCATGGCCCAGGTGGTGGCATGAGCCTGTCAGAAGGCATGAGCTGTGGCATCTTCCTGACTTTGGAGGAACAAAGTTTTCAGCACTGGTGAGCCAGCTCCAAATGGCTCTTTGTTTTCTTCCTTGAGGTGAAATTAATATAGAATTAACCATTTTATTTCATTTTTATTTTTTTTAGAGAGAGCACAGGTGTGCAGTGCAAGTGGGGGGGAGGGGCAGAGAGAGAGAACCTTTTTTTTTTAAGATTTTATTTATTTATTTATTTATTTGACAGAGAGAGAGACACAGTGAGAGAAGGAACACAAGCAGGGGGAGTGGGAGAGGGAGAAGCAGGCTTCTGGCAGAGCAGGGAGCCCGACGTGGGGCTCGATCCCAGGACCCTGGGATCATGACCTGAGCCGAAGGCAGATGCTTAATGACTGAGCCGCCCAGGTGCCCTGAGAATCTTAAAATCTTAAGCAGGCTCCACACCCAGTGCAGAGCCCAATGTGGGGCTCAATCTCATGACTCTAGGATCATGACCTGAGCTGAAATCCAGAGTCCAACGCTTAATGACTGAGCCACCCAGGCGCCCCCAGAATGAACCATTTTAAAGTGAACAATTCAGTGACATACATCTAGTGCCAAAACATTTTCATCACTCCAAAATAAAACCCCATAGCCATTAAGCAGTTACCACCCCACCCCACCCCATGCACCCTCCCCCTCGCTCTGGCAACCACCAATCTGCTTTCTGTTTCTTTGGACTTACCTCTTCTGGATATTTCGTAGAAATGGAATCATGCGACCTTTGTCTCTTCCTTCTCTCACTTAACATCATGTTTTCAAGATTAATCCATCTTGTAGCATATATCAGTACTTCATTCCTTTTTATGGCTGAATAATACACACCACACACCACATTTTGTTTGTCCATTCATCAGCTGATGGATATTTGAGTGGTTTCCACTTTTGAGTTATTATGAATAATGCTACCATGAACATTCCCGTACAGTGTGTGTGTGTGAACATGTTTTCAATGCTCTTGGGTATGTACCTAGGAGCAGAATTGCTGGGTCATATGACAACTCTGTGTTATCAGGGTTGGAAAAAAATGCCTATAATCAGCTTTCAAGAGCCAGCTGGAAATAAGCACATGAAAAGATGTGCCACATCATTAGCCAGCTGGGAAACGCAAACCCAAACCACAATGAGATACCACTTCACACCCACTAGGATGGGTATAATAAAAAAGACACAGGGGGCGCCTGGGTGGCTCAGTCGGTTAAGCATCCAGCATCCGACTCTTGGTCTATGTTCAGGTCTTGATCTCAGGACGGGGGAGCCTACTAAAACAACAACAACAACAAAAAAAAAAAACCCCAAAAAAACCCCCAACAAGTGTTGATGAGAATGTGGAGAAATGGGAGCCCTCATACTTTGCTGGTGGAATTATAAAATGGTGCAGATGCTTCATAAAACAGTCTGGCAGTTCCTCAAATGGTTAAACCTGGAGCTTGTGCATTTGTGCATGTTTCCTGGTCATGGGATGGGGGCAGTGGTCAGGGTCTGAATAGAAAAGCTAGAGAGACTTCTCCCTTCACCAGGGGTGGGATAGGCATTAAAAACATGCCCATTCGATGAATATATGGAGATGACATTCATCTCTTTGATGTCATATCCTCCAACCCTACCACCACCTCTCATTTCCCCAAATGACAGCATCCTATTGCAATAGGAATTCTTCTCTCCTAAACGACTGGTACAGAAAAGGGCACTTGTGGTTTTCTTTTTTTTGTGATAACTGATTTTTTTTTTTTTTTTGAAGAGCGAGCAGAAGCTTACCATGCAATTCACATTATGTATTTTCCTGCTTCTGGATCTTATTCCCACTGTCCTACCTATGCAAATGACACTCTCATTCCTTTCATCCTGTGTAGATCCTTCCCACCCTGTGAGAGCCAGGCCAAATCCCACTCCCACCCTCCTTGTAAAGTCTTCTCTCAATCAAACTCAGGATGCAAGTGCCCCGTGACTCTTTAGCAGAACTCCTCAGTATCATAATACTCTTAACTAAATGCCATAAAATGCTGTTGTATTTTAACCTAATACAGTTAAATACATCATTTTTTGGTCTATGTAATGCCACCGTATGCTAGAGAAACTGGCAGGGGCAAATAGTTGAAGAAATATTGAAGGTGGGTAAATTTAAGATGGAGCAAATGTGAATTAAATTTTTACAATGTTGCTTGGAATTGTTTGATTTTAGTTGGAGCACTAATGCTTTGGCCACCTTTGAGTGGCCAAATAAGGGGGATGAGAAATTGGCAGGTTTGGGTTCTGGTCCTAGCTTTAGTTGCTAACTAGGTATGTAATCTTTGAGTGACCCTAACCCTCCCTAATGATCAATTGGAAAGTGGGGATGGTATACCTATTAATAAAGAGTTTCTGTAGATTCTATACTTCTTCACTTTCACTTCCTTAGTTCAGGCTCTCATCATCCTTAGCCCAGGCCCTTGCTATTCCAGTCTGTGGCCAAGCAGCATTATGTTAGACATGCAGAATCTCAGGCTCCACTCCACACCTACTAAAACAGAATTTGTATGTTAACCAGATCATTAGGTGACCCGTATGTCCGTCAAAACCTGAGAAGCAGTGGCCTTACGTTCATTGTAGTCTCTTAGCTGGTCTCCCTGTCTCCACTCTGGCCCCTTCCAATCTTTCCTCTACATAGTGCCTAGAAAGTGCTTTTCAGTGGGCCAAAAAGATTTTATTACTTCCTTATTTAAAATCCCTCCGGGGCGCCTGGGTGGCTCACTCATTAAGCGTCTGCCTTCGGCTAGGGTCATGGTCCTAGGGTCCTGGGATTGAGCCCCGCATCGGGCTCCCTGCTCGGCGGGAAGCCTGCTTCTCCCTAACCACTCCCCCTGCTTGTGTTCCTGCTCTCACTATCTCTCTCTCTGTCAAATAAATAAATAAAATCCTTAAAATAAATAAATAAATAAATAAATAAATAAATAAATAAATAAATAAATAAATAAATAAATAAATAAATAATAAAATCCCCTCGGGGCGTGGGGGTGGGGTGCCTGGGTGGCTCAGTTGGTTAAGTATCTGCCTTCAGCTCGGGTCATGATCTTGGGGTCATGCGTCATGCGTCAAGCTCACTGCTCGGTGGGGAGTCGGCTTCTCCCTCTGCCCCTCCCCTGCTGGTGCTCTCTCCCAAATCAATAAATAAAATCTTAAAAAAAACTTAAAAATCCTTTAAAAAATAAAAAAAAAATAAAATCCCTCAGGGGCTCTCTATGATAAAATAGCAATATGGAAAGAGCGTAGGCACAGTTTCTAGAATGTGGCATGCTGTTTTATGCCTCTAAGCTACTATGTTGCTTTCTCTTTGGGAGAGTATTTACCCATCTTCATTTCCTTGTAATCTTTCAATATTCAGCTCAAGTGTAGCCCCATCAGGGAAGCTTTTTCTGTCCCTCCTGTATTTAGGCCCCTACGCTAAACAGACTTTTTCAAAGGCATGGGCCCTCGTTTATTATGGTGATGTGTGTACTTGTCTGTGTCCCTTTCCCAGCTGTGAACTCTCCCCCCACTGTGTTATGTGTGGGGATTCTGTGGGGAACAGGACAAAGTCTCAACCCTCTTGAAGCTTACAGAGCAGGTAGGGAAAGGAGACAATAAACAACTCTAAAATTAAATTGGGAGGGGCGCCTAGGTGGCTCAGTCAGTTAAGCATCCAACTCCTGATTTCGGCTCAGGTCCTGAGATGGAGTCCCTCGTGGGGCTCCATGCTCAGCGCGAGTCTGCTTGAGCTTCTCTCCCTCCCTCCCTCTTACTCTGCCCCTCCCTCTGCTCTCTCTCTCTTCTCTAAATGAAAAAATAAAATCTTAAAAAAATTAAATTACAGGGCGCCCAGGGGCGCCTGGGTGGCTCAGTTGGTTAAGCAACTGCCTTCGGCTCAGGTCATGATCCTGGAGTCCCGGGATCGAGTCCCACATCAGGCTCCCTGCTGAGCAGGGAGTCTGCTTCTCCCTCTAACCCTCCCCCCTCTCATGCTCTCTCTATCTCATTCTCTCTCTCAAATAAATAAATAAAATCTTAAAAAAATTAAATTACATTGTGCTAAGTCCTATGATGGATACAAGCAGGCTATGGTAAGAGTAGGGGGGAAGCAAAGTCTTCCCTGAAAAAGTGACATTCACATTGAGGTGGAAAGGCTGAGTAGGTGTTAACCTTATTCGTAATGCCGAAGCCTAGCATAATGCCTGGCCCATAGTAGGGTGCGTTAAGTACTTACTGAATGAATGCGGGGTGGGAGGGGGGGTTGGTTAAAAGGTTCTTGTGAGGATCCCCTGTGGTAACATCTGCAAAAACTCTTGGGAGAGTAAAAAGTGCAACAAAATGCAACTTTATTACAGATTCTGTCTTCAGAGGATGGGAAGCTGAATTTGCTCTTTTACTGGAGGGAGCCTTGGGAACCTTCTACAGAGCAGGCAAGTTCTGCCCTAGCCAAGTGTATTCAGGCACACAGTCTACTCCCCAAACATAATTTTCTCATTCTGTTTGGATTGTCAACATGGCCTTAAATAAGATAGAGGAGGGAGCAGACACATGGCTTGTGTGGGTGTAGTTTTGGATGAAGTCCTGTGGCCGGAAAGCATCCAGCTCTGGTGCATTGACTTGAAGATCAAACTGGATGACCTTCAAGGGAGGATGGGGGCGGAGGATGCTAAGGGTGGTGGGAAGTGGGGAAGGTGGTTAAGAAGAGTAGTCATGGTGTTTGGGCCCCTCAATAGGATCAGATTCTGTGTTTAAGTGTTTGAGTTCCTTTCCTTTACCTCCCTGACTTATGGCGGTCCAAGTATTTCCCATTTCCAGCAAGACCAGAAGAGAACTAACATAAATTTAGCATCTGCTGCGTGAAAGACGCTATAGAATGTGCTTTTAAAATATGTAGAACACAGGCTCCTGAGACAGTCCATCTAGACTTAAACCGTATAGCCTTAGAATGCACTCTCTCTCTGAATCTAGTTTCCCGCTCAGTGATGGGGATGATATCTCGTAGAGTTGTGAAAAGGACTCAGGTGAGTATTAGATACAATATTTACCAAGTATCGATACTCAGTGAATGAGTGTTGCCATGGCAGCTATTACTTGCTGGTTGATTCCTGGATTGAGTCAAGGTCAGGGTCAGGACTTTCCTCCATGCACAGGTTTCTATGTCTTCCCTTACAGGCTGGTTGCTTAGGTCCATAGGAATAATAATATAGGAGTAGGCTGTCTTGGTCACTCCCAGTGATCACCAACAGTGCTGTCATCATGGAGTCGAGGCACATAATTTAGTGAAGTGATATTGTACTGGCTCCTTAAGACCTTTGCTGGTTAATTAACGAATGAATTGAATCTTCAACGAATACTGAGTACCTACTACATGCTAAGTCCTCAGAATTAAAGAATAAGATAGTCTGGGGCCTAGTTCAACAGGTGCTTCTCAAAGATTAAGATGGGCTCTTTTGGGAGGTCTTATAGAGGACCATAGCTTTAGCCTCAAGGATCTCAATCTTGGGGGACCAAAAAGAGATATAAATAGAAAGAACGCTATGTAAGCCCTTGTATTCCAGCGCACAATGAACGTAGTGATCTAAGCTAGTTTGACACGGACCTTGGCTCTACTCAGGAAATACAAATAGAAACTGAAAATAAATTGCTTCTAAGGAGTGGGAATGGGAAGAGAGACTTGCTTTCCATCACAAATTCTTCAGCATGCCTTGATTTGTTACTGCGTGCATATAGTATTTGACCTTACTTTGATGAAGTTCAGAACAAAATTAATAAAATATGAAACTGACTCTCAAACATGAGAGCCTAACACTTTCTATTTCCATTTTGACCAGCCATTTGATACAACTAGGGTTTGGGATGAGATAAGGCTTGGGAAAGGGGACATACAATGGAAAAAAGATATTTATTGGGCAGGCTGCTTGACAATGTTTTATTTAAGCTCGAAAGGTTGTTTCTTTGTTCTTATGGCCAAAATATTTTCACATCAAAATAGCCGAATCAAACAACCTACTTAGTGTATTTACCCTAATGCCAACATTTTACATCTAATACAGTATCCTTACCTATCTCTAGTACCTATGGAAAATATATTGCCAAGTTGTACATGTATTGTGTGCTTTCTGGTCCCAGCTATTCCTCCTGAGTTGGATGGCACTAGGCAAATTCCTTTCCTCCTCTGGATCTTAAGCCCATCTGTTCATGAGGGTGTGGATTATATAAGTAATTTTCACAGTTGCAAACTTGAGTTTCTGTGGGAACTGATCAGGGGCCTCACAGGACTTTATGAGGGTGAAAAGGAGCAGAATTGGCAGGAACTGAGAACATCCACCTTTGCCTCAACCAGAGCAGCTAAATCCTGCTTCCATCTTTTATTTATTGCTCTTTCGAATAAGGTTTCTACTGAAATAAGGGTTTTATTTATATAAAGTATTTTTCTTTTCTTTTCTTTTTTTTTTAGAGGGAGAGAGAGAGAGCCTGTGAGTGGGGAGGGGCAGAGGGAGAAAGAGAGAGAATCCCAACCTCCCTCCACAGAGTGTGGAGCCCAATGCGGGACTTGATCTCAGGACTCTGAGATCATGACCTGAGCCGAAATCAAGCGTAGGACACTCAACCAACTGAGCCATCCAGACGCCCCTATAAAGTATTTTTCTAATCACTGAAGTAGATATCTAAAGTAGATACCCATTTCCACACTACAGTTCTATGGTTTTAAAAGAACGCTATAACTAGTCAACTATTGAAAGCAATGGTGTATTTCCAAAGGAGAATAGCTTAAAAATCACTTTGACATCATTATCTCATTTGCTACCCAGAATAACTCTATGAGGGTTAAAGAAGGAGAGACCAAGCAAAGAGGAATTCTTGGGGCACCAGGCTGGCTGTCAGTGGAGCATGGGGCTCTCGATCTGGGGGTCGTGAGTTCTAGCCCCACGTTGGGTGTAGAGCTTACTTAAAAAAAGAAACAAAAGGGCACCTGGGTGGCTCAGATGGTTAAGCATCTGCCTTCTGCTCAGGTCATGATCTCCAGGTCCTGGGATCGAGTCCCACGTCAGACTCCCAGCTCAGCCAAGAGTCTGCTTTTCCCTCTCCTTCTGCCTCTCCCCCGCTTCTGCTTTCTCTGTCTCTCTCCCTCTCAAATGAATAAATAAAATCTTTAAAAAAAAAAAAAAGGAAAAAAAAAGAGAAGAGGAACTCCTTACCTCAGCATCTGCAGCTGGAGAATGGAAGAACGATGACGAACCCAGGTCTTCTGAGGTTGATTGCTTATCCAGTCCCCACTGCACTCTACCACAACACTTCTCAAAATCTGGTTCTAGTACAAAACTATGAAAAGTCCCTCAGAAGCAATGTTGGGCACTGTAGACACTGAAGTCTGAAAGTTCTTTAGTGCCCTGGGAAGTTCAATCCGCTCAATTCCCATAGACCACAATTATCAGTACCCAGCCAGAGTTGTTTATTTTTTTTATTTCATTTTTTTAAAGATTTTATTTATTTATTTATTTGACAGAGAGAGAGAGAGCGGCAAGAGAGGGAACACAAGCAGGGGGAGTGGGAGAGGGAGAAGCAGGCTCCCCGCCGAGCAAGGAGCCTGATGCGGGGCTCAGTCCCAGGACTCTGGGACCATGACCTGAGCCGAAGGCAGACGCTTAATGACTGAGCCACCCCAGGCGCCCCCAGAGTTGTTGTTTATGTCTCTTTCCCTCCCTGCTCCTACTTTTAGTCCCCTTTCGATCACACCTGCCTACTTAAGCAGAAGAGTCTAGCTTCTCCCTCATGTGAATTTCATAAACTAAGTTTGTCTTCCTCATTTAAGAATTGTATTTGGGCTCCTTATTTGATCACGTTTTAAAGTCTTGACCTTTCAGTGTAATAAAGTTTATACTCCAATGATTTGAAATTCACATTTCCATACCATCGAGGCGGCCATACTAACTATTCTAAGGAACGTTGGAAGAGAAAGTTAGACATCTTAAGAAGCTATCATAGAGTACCAGTGAGTTCACTTGACTCATCTTTGAGGAAAAGTTTCCTCTGTCATGTGAAAAGATTTAGGTCCCTTAAAAAAGAGCCCACTTCAGACCTAGGCCCGGCTTAAAAAGATATAAACAGGGGCACCTGGCTGGCTCAGTCAGAGGAGCGTGCAACTCTTGATCTTGGGGTCATGGGTTCAAGCCCCACGTTGGGTGTAGAGATTACTAAAAAAATAAACTTTAGAAAAAAGATAAACAGAGTTGTAAGTAATAAGGAAAAAAGATGCTTACAGACCTCAAGATTCACAAATTAGTGACTAAAATAGCACCTAATACTATTGTCAATAAATAGCTGAGGAAGGAAGGGGGTGATGAGAAGAAGTGATGAATAATGTGGAAATGCCTTAGAAAGGAGATTAGCATGGCGCCTGGGTGGCTCAGTCAGTTAAGTGTCTGCCTTTGGCTCAGGTCATGATCTTGGGGTCATAGGATCGAATTCCACCCTTGGAGCCTGCTTTTCCCTCTCCCTCTGCCCCTCCCCCTGCTTGTGCTCTCTCTTTAATAAATCTTAAAAAGAAAATTTTAAAAAACCCCAGTGGTTCTTAATGACAGTGCCTGTAGGAAGCAGGCAAGCCTTCCAGAAGGGGTTAACTGTCTGTGTCTCTATCTTCTTAGACCTAGTGAAGACGCTAATGATGAACGGGGGTGGGGGTGGGGGGCAGAAAGCTGAGAGGGGCCTGAGGAGGGCAAAGTTATCAGACATCAGGAATTCTGAAGCTGCTCTGAAACCACACGAGGAATCCAGGAAGGGAAAGGCGAGAATTACTTTGGATGTTGCAGAACCACAGCCACAGGCAAGGGTGTTCCGTGCCCGGAGTTACATGTGCAATTCTGTAGATTCAGGCAAAAAGTCAGGTCACGATACTGCGTAGATGAGTTGAAATCATTCTTTGAGAATCTGTCGATTTGGAGCTAGTTTCTTTTTATGCCCCAAGATGGAGCTAGAGCGATGCTGTCCTCCCAAAACTCAGTGTATTGATTGCTGGAAGAACGGGGGAGATTATGGGCCCTTCTGCCTGTCCACACAGCAAGTGCAAGAGAAGGGAGGCATCGGGTTTTCTTCTTCTAAAGCATGATGTTTTCCAGCTCAGGACCATGCCGGAGCCTGAGAGAAGCACAGAATCATTGTTAATGGTTTGGGCCAGCTTCTTTTCTCCACAAGGTCCCACTGTTTTCTCCCGGAAGGCAAGCCCACTTTCCAGGGCAGGCCCACAGGTGAGGTTCTGAAGGCCGGGGATTTGTTTCTCTCCCTTGTTATCCTTCCTGCCCAGGTTTTCACCATTCCAGAGGAATCAAGGCTAGATTGAGAGATACCGAGTGGGCCAGAAGTCGGACGAATAACCAGACATTTTCATAAAATGCAGGAGTTTGGTAATTGCCAGTTTACCCTGGGTTTGCTTCCAGCTGGTTCCCTTTTCAGCTGACTGACCCAAGTGACTATTGAGACCAATAAAGCATTTAAGGATTGAGGAGGGAGGAGTTAGCTCCGTTTTCTATTTCCTACTTGCTTGGGTAACTCTGCTTCCTCCTGAGCAAGGAGCTAATGAAGACCTCATCACTGGTTTTTTTAATGGAGAGAGATAATAGGTTTTTAATCTGCTTCTTGCATATAAGGACCTCTTAGCAGAGACTGAATCTTTAAAATATGATCCTGTATTTAAATAGAGCCAAGACTAGAAAAAAAAACAAAACAAAAACCTCAGATATGGGGTTTCTAGAGTCACAGAGTTTTAGGCATACTGTATGACTATCATTTATTGAGCACTTGCTATGGGCTGGCCACAGCACTAAGCTTTTGGTAGCTCATTAATCCTCACAACAACCCTATGAAGTAGCTGCAATGATTATCCCCATTTTACAGATGGGGAAACTGAGGCTTACAAAGGTTAGGTAACTTACCCAAGTCCGAAGAGCCAGCAACTGGTGGCACCAGGATTCAAACCCAAGACTGTCGTCTTCTCAATCATAGCACATGACAGGTGTGGGCTGGAATACCTTCCAGGCCTAAATAACATCAATACTTAACACAATTAGTGAGCGCTTATCATATGCTAGGCCCTATTCTAAACACTACACGTATCTACTCACGTGTCACAAGCCCGTGAAGACGGTACTATGATAAAAGGGGGCTACGGAGAACAAAATTTCCTACGTTCCGGGAACTGGTACTTGGTGCTGGGCTACCCGCTCGGGCGGTCTGACTCCAAAGGCCATCCTCTTAACCCCTAAGCCGTATGGAAGGTAATGTGTTCATCTCTGCGTGAGCCAGCCTAGTCCACTTGGAACACCAGCTTTCTTGTTAGACGGTTGGGCCTGTAACTTCTCCGAAGCCAACTGTAGAGTTCAAGAGGCCAGCCTCCAGCTGAGCCTCTTGTTCAATTCCTTCCCCAAATGCGTGTCTCCATTACCCCTTAGCTCGCGTCTTTGAACAAACTGATGGATGGGGAGTTGGGCAACGGCCGATCTCAGCTGTGCTTCCAGCATGTTTTCCATTTGATCTAAGGGAGATCTAATGAGGGATCGTTTCCTGATAACACACTGCTTTCCACATCACCAGGAAAGCACTCCGCTGCCAACAGTCTCCATTTGGGCATAATTGCCTTTGAAAAGGGGGCCCAAGAAGCGGCAGAAAGGCCTCGGAGTTTGGGTCTGATTTCCTGTGGTGTTCCATTTCAGAGGAGGCCCCTGACAACAGGCAGAGAATAAAAACAAGTGCGGTCTGGGGCAGACAGTGTTTTTCAAACAGTTGGCCAAATCTCTCCTGGCAGCCGGGAAGCAGCTGAATCATCAAACGCCAGGCGTCTAACGACATGGAGGCTGGGCCGCACTGCAGAGCATTCCAGACGGACTCCGCCGCCCGCCCCGAGCTGCCGCTTTACCAGCGCAAGGCTTCGCACAGCCCCGGTTTCATCTCTCCTCTCTCGCTTGATTTTCCTCCTCCTTGTGATTTCCCATGCAGCGTTTGCCTGCCTTTGGGCGGAATATTTGAATGACTTTGGGGTCACCCCAGGTAGCCAAGCTGAAACTAAGGAAACCCATTTCCTTGCCGGGAAGTCACTTGAGATGGGGCACTTGGGGACTGGGCAAGAATGGGCACACATTCTTTTCCGAGAGGCAGGAATGACGTAGGCATTCAGAAATTGCAAGCCAGGTGTTTGGATAAAACCCTAGACCCAATTTGAATCTTCAAAGTGTTGAAATCCCTTAGGAAATCCTTTGACTAAAGCTTCAGAGGGTGGAAGGTAAGGAAGGGGGCCTAGGTAGGGTCATGCTCCTTGCGAAGAAATAGATGCCTCCGTTTAGATCAGAAACAAAACAAATGTTTGGCCTCATGAAGCATGAAGAATGAAGAAGGCACGATATTTTCTGTGTCCTTTAAAGGTGACTACCTGCAGTTCGCACCATCCTAAGCCTCAGTCTGAGTGAACACAAAAATATGGGCTTTGTTTCTCCATCTCTGTTAATGTGCATAGAACTATTGTTTAATTACATTTGTCTCTAATAAGTATGAGGAAAGTAAGTCATAAATATGTAAGTATAATCAGGAATAGGTAAGGGGAAAGATTCGGGGCCTTATACCCAACAGTGCCATCCCGGGCAAGATCACAACCTGCTCAGATAGGTTTCTCATCTAAAGGAATATAGTGGAAGAGAGGAGCCTTCTTCTTCACTGTTAACAGTCAACTGTGAATGCATGAAGTGGGGGAGGCGTTGGGGGTGGGGAGAGGGAGGTTGTGACTTGGAAAGAACCTTGAAATTCCACAAAACTATAATCCATTGTCTGGACTCTGATGGGAAAAAGAAAGAAAGTGGATTCTCCTCCCTTCAGTCTCTGCCAACAGCATTCCTCCTCCAGTCTGCTCTCCCTGACCCCACCCATAATAATAATAATGTGTGTTATTTTTATAAAACCCTAAATCACTTTCACACACGCTTATATTTGGGCTGTATAACTTTGAGGGGATGGAAAGAAGAGATCTTTCCCTTTTCGCAGGTGAGAACACTGAGGTCCAGAGAAATTACTGGACTTGCCCAAAGTCACACAGGAAATGAGTTAGAGGGCCAGGTCCCCTGGGTCATCCGTTCCTGATGCTACTACTCTTTTTATACACCAAACCATGTTTGTTTGGGGTGCTGGTTCTCAAATTGTCCAGTGCCTCAGAATCCCTGGGAAGCATTTCACAACTGCAGATTTACAGATTCTACCCTCAGAAACAAAGTAGCTCTGGGATAGGTGTCCAGAATCCACATTTTTCACTGTTTTATTTATTCATTTGAGAGAGAGAATGAGCCAGAGTGGGGGGAGAGGCAGAGGGAGAAGCAGACTCCCCACTGAGCTGGGAGCCCGACGTGGGGCTCGATTCCAGGACCCTGAGATCATGACCTGGGCTGAAGGCAGACGCTTAACCATCTGAGCCAGTCAGGCGCCCTTAGAGAGCTATTCTTACAAGGACCGTGAGATGAGGGGTAGAGGAGAACTGATGTTGTCTTTGGCAAAGTACACTTGCTCCCCCAACTCCCTTCCTCTAAAACCCCTTTTCCGCATGAAGGTGGAGTCAAATGAGCATCAAAGGAGGCCTTGAGGATAAGGATATTTTGCACACCGGCCCCTAGATATGTGGCCAATGGCCAAAGAAAGGGAGTTTGCAAACATGGCTCAGGGCTGGCTTTATAAGGATAGATGTACTTGAGACTCAGGCCTTTTTTTTTTTTTTTGCACAGTTGGTAGGGTTGGAATCCTCCCTGTGCCAATTATTGGCTGTATAACCTTGGGCAAGTCACTTAAATTTTCCATGCCTTAGTTTCCTTATCTGTACAATGGAGATAAAATTACTATATATTCCCTAGGTGTGTTGTAGGGATTAAATGACCTAAGGTGCGTCTACCGCGTCTAGCAAGCAGTAGTAGTATTATGTCAATTACAGTTTCCCTGAGTCACTGCTGAGCTGCAGTCAATAAGGGAGGGCTTGTGCCTAGAATTACGCATTTCTGTGGTTTTCTGTCTCTGCCTCGGTAAGTGAGGAAACAAAGGTGCTCTGAAGAGCCGTAGATGGCAGTATTATGGCACTCTGCTAAGTTCCTTCCCCAGGCTAAAAGATGAATCCTGATGACCTACGGGGCTTCAAGCGTTTTCTTTCTTTCTTTTTTTTAAGATATTATTTATTTATTCATGAGAGACACAGAGAGAGAGAGGCAGAGGCAGAAGCAGGCTCCCCGCAGAGCAGGGAGCCCGATGCGGGACTCGATCCCAGGACGCTGGGATCATGACCTGAGCCGAAGGCAGACGCTTAACCATCTGAGCCACCCAGGCACCCGCTTCAAGCGTTTTCTGTGGCAGCATCACGGGGCAAAGAGATATGTGACAACCAAACACGATACTTTTTCTCACCTCTTAAAAATTATTCAGTGGGGGCGCCTGGGTGGCTCAGTCTGTTGAGCGTCTGCCTTCGGCTCAGGTCATGATCCCAGGGTCCTGGGATTGAGTTCCACATCAGGCTCCCTGCTCTGTGGGGAGCCTGCTTCTCCCTCTCCCTCTGCTGCTTCCCCTGCTTATACTCTCTCTCTGTCAAATAAATAAATTTTTACAAAATCTTAAAAAAATTATTCAGTGGGATTTCATATAAATCCGGTCAGTGTTGGTATATAACAAAAATACCCAGTCAAAACACTGTAGGGCAATGCTATTATTCCTCTTTCAACTTTTCCATCTCAAGACAGCTCCATACGTGATGAAGGATGATGATGATGGTGGTGGTGGTGATAATGATGATGGAGATACCAGGGGCCTGAGGCTCCTTTAAGAGTATTAGGAAGGCCTGCGGGGACACAGGCTCAATGCACCGCACAAAGGGCATGGCGGCTGGTTATAGAAGTTATACTCAGGGACTGGCTTCCCAGAATTTGCTGAAGGGTGATACTTCGGGATTTGGGCAGGGTTTCAGAGTTGGTAGATTTATTGGAAGCACGTTAGTGTCTGGAGACCCTAGGATATAGGTGTGTGTGTGGGGAGAGGAAAGAATAGAGAGACAGAAGGTGGAAGAAAGAGAAAGAAAGAGAGAAGTTAATGGAGACAGAGAGGAGGTTGAGGATGCAAAACAAGAGGATTTTTGCAAAGGGATGATGGGAGATGGGGAGGGGTCTAGCACTGTGTCTAGAATCTCCTAGAAGCTTCTGGAGCACATCACGTCTTACAGGGAAAGCAAGAAAGTTTCATTCTAGTCTGACTCAGCCCACCTACCAGCAGCTTTGCTCCCTGCTGTCTGTACTGTCACTCATGTCCAGGCACATCTGCTCCGGTGTCCCCAAGCCATTTCATGGTAGATTCATCTGTACCTTCGCTGCTCATGTGACCGCCAGCCAGCCAGCAAGGCATCAGAGTACCAGCAAGTAGCCTAGGTGGGAGTGCAAAGGAAACACTGACAAATATAAAATACCTACATGCATACGTGTCTGGTACAAATTACAGCCAGTTAGCACTTAAAAAATTCAAGCAGTGGTATCAATATGGAGGCCCAAAGGCTTGTGCCTTTGATTATGTGCATGTGTGCATCTAAAGAACACACCTGCACACAGAAATCTTTCAGTAACTGGCAATTTTCATGAAAATGATGTAAGAAGGGTAAGTCCATGCCTTGCTTTCTCTTTCAACAGGTTCAGTTACATAGTGCAAACTGTTCACAGATCAGACCATTCATTCCCTGATGAGTGTCTGTTTGGCCTGGGCCCAAGGCCCGCAAGGCTGGGGGGCTCCGGTGGCTGGGGGAGCAGCTTCAGCTACTGCACTTTTTGCGTATATGCAGCCCCCACATAGTGCCCTTGGAATTGGATAGCCCCGTGCAGAGTACATTGAAATTGGAGGACTTTTTTCCACGTAATTTGCAGCCTCCAAACACAACCAAGGCTTTTCTTTCTTTTTTTTTCAATTTTATTTTATTTTATTTAAATTCAATTAAATAACATCCCAAGGCTTTTCTGATAATCGCAGTTCAGCCGAACTTTGACCAGCTCTTATACAAAGTTCAGGTGAATCATTTGAACAGAAGGACACCGTGGAATATGTTTTCATTGTGATTATTTTGCACCTAACTGGGAGACAACCACCAAATAAAAAGGCTTTCAGGATTTTTTTTCCCCCACTAGACTATAAAATCTCTTTAATTCTTCAATGGACATACAGTTTGGATGAACTAAAACCAGGGTTTATAGAAGGTCAGGAAAGAAGGCTAGAATTAATGGAAATTAATGGTTTTGCCTTTGGAGACAAACTGAATCAGACAGAACTATTTATCCAGAGCCAGGTTCTTAAAAAATACCCAATGGAACAGAGAATAAAGGCATATCCTTTCACACTTCAATGTAAAAAAAAAAATTAAATAACTGGCTTTGGTGATAAACACGATTGAGATCATTTTCAGCAAGTTACATGTACCAGTATGGTTTGGAAACGTAAATCATCTGTGTCCTGTGTTTGGGATGTACCTTGTAGAAATCCTGACTGCATATCTTAGGACAGTTATGAAGATACACACTGGCCCTGGTTTACAGACCTTTTAATTTAATTTTTTTTAAAGAATTTTATTTATTTATTTGACAGAGAGAGAGACAGCGAGAGAGGGAGCACAAGCAAGGGGAGTGTGAGAGGGAGAAGCAGGCTTCCCGCGGAGCGAGGAACCTGATGCGGGGCTCGATCCCAGGACCCTGGGATCATGACCTGAGCCAAAGGCAGACGCTTAACGACTGAGCCACCCAGGCGCCCCTACAGACCTTTTAAAAAGTTGGTGAGGGTTGAGTTTTGGGAAGCTTTCTCTGAGCCCCCTTGAGTTGGGTAAAATGTCTGTCAATATATTTCTAAGTACTTAGCTGTTTAGATGTCTGTCATTCATAGTACACGGTGAGATCCTTGAGGGCAGAGGGCATATTCTACTCGTATTTAAAACACGACTACCAGCATCCTGCATGATATAGAGTAGGTGCTAAATAAATACTTGTTAAACTGTTGATGGAAGTCAGGCAGTGGGACAAATGAAAATTGGGCAAGGGAGTGGCCTAAAATGATTATTAAAAATATGGCCCACTTTCTACTCTGACTTCCTTGATTTGTATAAAAATGTATACTTCTGGATCTGCATGACAGGGCCAGGTTTATATAATATGATTAAAAAGCCCATATCACTAAATCTCTCCTAAACAGTATTTTATTCTGTCATTTTTCCTGCAACCTCAGGAAAATGAAATCCCTTTTGTAAAGTTTGAGAATCCTTGAGGGCCTTCCAAGAGATCATTCCTCCATATATTAGTATAAAATTGTTGGAGCAGGTTGCTATATTTTTAACACCTAGCTGACATTAGCACTGAGGTTAAAAAAAAAAAAAGTTTTGACTAAAGAGGTAGGAGGATGAGAGAGAGGGTGCCTGATTAAGAGAGAGAGAGTGGAGGTGCCTGGATGGCTCAGTCGGTTAAGCGCCTGACTCTTGATTTTGGCTCAGGTTGTGATCTCGGGGTTGAAGGATCAAGTCCATCATGGAGCCCCATGTTGAGCCCCATGCTGAGTCCCACATCAGGCTCCGTTCTCAGCAGAGTCGGCTTCCTCCTTCTCCCTCTACCTCTGCCCTCCCCGCCCCCTCACCCCAGCACACCCCTTATCTTTCTTTCTTAAATAAACAAAGAGAGAGAGAAAGAGTGTTTTTTAAATTTTATTTTATTATGTTATGTTAGTCACCATACATTACATCATTAGTTTTTGATGTAGTGTTCCATGATTCATTGTTTGCGTATAACACCCAGGGCTCCATTCAATATGTGTCCTCCTTAATACCCATCACCGGGCTAACCCATCCCCCCACCCCCCTCCCCTCTAGAACCCTCAGTTTCCCAGAGAACATATTCTCTCATGGTTCATCTCCCTCTCCGATTTCTCCCCCTTCATTTTTCAATTTTCTTTCTCTGATTGACTTATTTAGCTTAGCATAATATCCTCTAATTCCATCCATGTCTAAGTCTGCATTTTTACTTTTATAGCATTCATTCTCACCTTGGTCCCCATTCTCATCACCTCTCACGTGGATTACGACAATAGTCTCTACATTGGTATTCCTAGACCTATCGTCTCTCGTCCTCCAACTGATGCACACCTGTGACGGATTAATATTCCTAAAACATCACTTTAAGTGTATATGTCATAAATCTGTTCAAAAGCATTTCGTGCTCCTCACTGACCGAGATGAAAGGCCAAATTCTTATGCTGACTTCACAATCATCCCCTTTGTCCCCCTTTGTATTCATCTGCTTATGGATGTGTTTTGTTCCTGACCCTAGATTCTAAATTCATAAGGGCAGAGACTCTAGCTTCTTGTCTTTCAATTCCCATATCCTAGCACAAATTAGGCCCTCAGTAAATGTTTCTTCCTGACGATGATCACTTCTTACAATATAATATTAAAATATTTTCATTTAATATCCCATAATCAAATTTACAGAAGACATTTCTGCATTTGCTAAGGGCTGATGTCGTTAGTTATTTGATCTAATCTTTTACCTTTAGTTTTCAGAACATTTCATACTATGTATTATTTTACACACATGCTCACATTCATGTAGAGTTAAGTCAGGCTCTGGCTGAGACTGACCTAATTCCTTCATATGTATCCCAAACACCTACGCTGTTAGGACTTGACTTGCCTTCCATTGTTTAAACTTAAATTTCTCTTATCACTACTAAATATACAACCCATTCTGGGCAAGAATACCAGGAGGAAACAAATAACTCTCCCCTCTCTTTGTGCTTTGTGTTTGTTCTTTGTACTGGTTCCCACAGTAGGTATATTCCCATTGGATCCACAGGGAGTCAACGGGAGTTTAGAGGAAGGCAAATGATGGATTACGCTCACTCGGAGAAATTCCATACTCATTTTCATCAAGCTGGGAAACAAGATGTCACAGAGAAATCACTGACTTGGCAATCAGAGTAACAGGGTTCTAGACTTGGTTTTGCCAGGAATTAACAATATAATCTTAGAGTCGTATAAATACTTGCCATGAATCTATTTCCACATCTACCAAACAAAGGGGTGGTAGATTTGATTCATTCATTTTACAAATCTCTGATGCTTGCTGAATATGTGACAGGCATGGGGCAAGACACTTTTAAGGAATGGAAAGATGGACCAGACATGAGTTTCTGTCCTTGAGAAGATTATAAGTCTGGATGGCAGAAGGTACACGCTCGAAGGACTGAAGTACAAGGCAGACAGTCATAAGAACCACAAAATAGGTAACAAGAAATTATGTAATGATCTCACAGTTGCCTTCAGCTTCAACATTCTATGATGTATAATTACTTTTTCACAGAGAAAAGTCTTCTCTTCCCAAAACAGAGATATTATCCTTATTTATTAAAGTGATTTCTTCATTAGCATTACCCCCCACATCAATGAAAAAGTTAGGAAAGTCCCAACTGAACGATTTTGGGCCTTAATCCCAGAGAAATAGAAAAAGGCCATTTTGCAGAAAGAGTTAATACTCTTTGACAAGTCAGCAAAAGAAAACAACAGGAACTTTTTAAATGAGTTATATTTTTTAAAGTAACTATTTTATAAACAAATGTTGAAAGCAAAAAAATCAATCAGTCATTGCTGAGTCTGCGGTACTT
The DNA here is from genome assembly GCF_029215605.1 of Mirounga angustirostris. Lineage (NCBI taxonomy): Eukaryota > Metazoa > Chordata > Mammalia > Carnivora > Phocidae > Mirounga > Mirounga angustirostris. The sequence goes on from NW_026991719.1 coordinate 93,864,173, forward strand.
CTAGCCCTCCTCAAGCAGTTGTAGGAGTTAAAAATGAATTTCAACATCTGGTGCTTCCCCTCAACCTAGTTAGCTTATAAGTAGGTAGATAAGGACTAAATACACAGAGGATGATTTTTTTTTAAGATTTTATTTATTTATTCCAGAGAGAGAGAGAGAGAGAGAGCAACTGGGGGTAGGAGCAGAGGGAGAAGGATAAGCAGATTCCCCACTGAGTTTGGAGCCCGAAGCAGGGATGGATCCCAGGACCCTGAGATCATGACCTGAGCCGAAACAAAGAGTCGGACGCTTAACCGACTGAGCCACCTAGGTGCCCACACAGAGGATGATTTTTAAACAGTTCAGTATAAGATTGCAATGATGCAGAAAGATCTGTCTTTAGAATCTGTCAGACCGCAGCGCCTGGGTGGCTCAGTCGGTTGAGCATCTGCCTTCGGCTCAGGTCCATGATCCCAGGGTCCTGGGATTGAGCCCCGCATCAGGCTCCCTGCTCTGCGGGGACCCTGCTTCTCCCTCTCCCTCTGTCTGCTGCTCCCCATGCTCGTGCTCTCTCTCTCTCTGTCAAATAAATAGATAAAATCTTAAAAAAAAAAAAAAAAAGAATCTGTCAGACCTAGGTTCAAAACCTTCTCTGCCACTTACTGGTTATGTGACCTTGGGCTCACTGCTTAACCTCCTTATAACTCAGTAACTCAATTTCCCCCACTGTACAGTGAGGATAGTTGTAGGACCTGCCGTGCAGGTTTGTTGTGAAGATTAAATGAGCTAATGCATGCTAAGTGCCAAACACAGTGGCCCACAGAGAGGTTTAATGGCTATTTGTTGATTTTGATAGTCAAGGTCAGTAGGAATACCTGAGGAAGAAGTTCAGACCCAAGACGGGCATTTAAAGATGGCAGAGAAGAGGAGTAGGTTGCAATTTTGACCTGTCAGGACAAAAAAAATCAAAAGAGAAAAATACACCCTATCTTATAGACTTCTGCAATATATGTAACAATAAACTAATGTCAGCAAACGCCAGCTAATAGCTAGTGATAATTAACGATCTAGTTCTGGTCTGGTTGGCACACCTCTTATCCACTTAGTCATTAAACTCTCTCATCAGTGAATCTCCAAGTATCATTGCCCTATTGAAATTTGGTTCATGGATTATGAGAGTAAACACCAGCACAAGTTATTATTTGCTAAGTTTGACACATTTTCTTTTGATCTGTTAGCAGCCTCAGATGACAAAAGCTTTGAGAAATATTTCCAAGTAGCATAACTCTTTCTTACATTGACCTTTTAAAAATTGTCGAAACCGGGGCACCTGGGTAGCTCAGTCGTTAGGCGTCTGCCTTCGGCTCAGGTCATGATCCCCACATCAGGCTCCCTGCTCGGCGGGAAGCCTGCTTCTCCCTCTCCCACTTACCCTGCTTGTGTTCCCTCTCTCGCTGTGTCTCTCTCTGTCCTATAAATAAATAAACAAACAAACAAACAAATAAATAAATAAAATCTTAAAAAAAAATTGTCGAAACCAAAGTATTTGACCAGCCTTACACCTTTTTTTTTCTTTTCACGTAGGTAATATTATGATGACTGGCAGACCAAAAATATCTTGGTGCTTTGGGATGAAATGTATTATTGGAAACAGAAGATACAAATCATCAAAGATAAAATTTGGAAGAAAGAGGCGTATCTACAGAATTCAGGTTCAAGGAAGAACACTGAGCACATTATCAAGAAAAAGTTGTCTTCTGAGTTCGATATGAACTATAGACACACTATCTTCTCGGAAGCATGAGCAGACCACAGTCTTGTGGTCTTTGACACACTAGAGCTATTCTGAAAACATCACATCCCACTTTGAGTCAAGAAAATTAATTTGGAAAAAGCAAAATTCCCTCCTATTTAATTTCCCAAATAAAGTGGATTCCTGTTGTGTGTCCCCATTACTTGACTTTGAATGGAGGTAACCATACTCTTCCTAAGGTCCCTCGTGAGTAGGAAAACTCACGGCAGCACTGGCTCTAGATCAGCCTAGCCTGACCCAGGCAACCACCCCTGGGATCCTAGTAAGGCATACTTCCAGAGGTTAGAAGAAAACCATTTTCTGAGGAATTGATGGCATTTTGGAAGAGAGGGAAAGAGTTCATACAGGTATTTGCCAAGACCGAACACTTTATTTATTTATTTTTAAAATATTTTTATCTCTAAGGAATCTCTATACCCAACACGGGGCTCAAACCCACAACTCTGAGATCAAGAGTCGCACGCTCCATGGACTGAGCCAGCCAGGTGCCCCAAGACTGAACACTTTGTTTTTTTTGAAGATTTTATTTATTTATTTGAGTGGGGTGGGGGGAGAGAGAGCACGAGCAGGGGAAGGGGCAGAGGGGGAGGGAGAAGCAGACTCCCTACTGAGCAGGGACCCCGACGTGGGGCTCATTCCCAGGAATGCCGAGATCTTGACCTGAGCCAAAGTCGGATGCTTAACTGACTGAGCCACCCAGGCGCCCCAAGACTGAACACTTTAAAATGAAGTTCTTTTCAGAGAGTTCATCTTTCCGTATACAGCCAATACTTCCGAGAGAAGTAAATGTCACCTCCCCAATTCTCCATAACTGAAAGATTTCTATCATTTAGAGAGATCACCCCCAGAGGAGTGCATTTATTGTTAGAAGATGAGGTGTAAGTCTAGTTATTGAAATCAATTATTTAAAATCTCTCAAGTTGATCAGGAGTCAGGCAGCAGTTTTAGGAGTTAGTGATGTAAGCGTCCTTAAATAAACTTGAAGCCTGAGCCACAAACAGGAAGTATGTCATGTTCCTGTGGGGGACAAGCCCATTATTTCCTCCAAAAGACTTTTACAGAAATTTTAAAAATAGTCAAGTGTGTCTTGTAATAAATGTAATGGGACTTATTTTGAATAAACAGGTAATAAGATGCAGGCACACAAAAGACGTAATAAAATTGTCCTTCCGGTGACTAACATTAATAAACATTTTTCACAATTAAAGATTTTACGATGTTGTCTTTCCATCTGGAGATGGTTTTAACATAAAAATATGGTAAACGAAATGGATAATTCAGGTTGTAAGTCTATGAATTTTATATCCCTTTCCAACTGCCTGTTGTTCCCTCCCCAGATACCGTCTCAGAGGTTTGCCAATTACAACAGTGTGACTATTTTGAAAGAATGTTCATTTGGGTTCCCAGCAAAAATAAGTTTGAGGAGACATTGCCATTCAAAACACTCACAAATGAACTCCATACTTCATTACCTCAATTGCAGGCACAAATATAAAGGCAATATGGCTTTTTCATTCCAAATCTGTTTTGGACTGAAACAAACAAAAAATCACGCTCTCCATTGGGAAAAGATGCCCAAGGAAGGGGGAAGGTAGACTTGTCTCTACTGCTAATGGGAACTTAAGCGTTGTGTTCTGTTACTGACAAGGACACATACATTTTGTTCCCAGTGGAGCCTGTTTTACTACCTCTGACCATTTTATGACTGTTTAGGTTTGTAGGCTGTCTAATATCTGTGCCCATGGCAAACCACTGGAGATCAAATGTGCAGAGGAAAGAGAATGTTGTTTATTGGATGCTAAACTGAACTGAAAGCCAGCAGATTTCAGTTCTATTTCTGGCCTCTCTTTGGACAAATCGTACCTTTCTTGACCTTGAGCAAGTCATTTACCATCACTCCACCCCAGATGGTGCAATTAGGCCTCATTAGAAGACAACTCCAATGCCACAGTTTTTCCATAGCAGTATTTATAAAGTAGGGAATAAATGTAAAATGCATTCATTGAAGAATGGCTCACTCGAAATGTTTCAAAGCCCCACTGCCTAATGGTATCATCAACTGCATAGCGGTCCTCACGTGAGGTCTGAGGGCACAGTGATGGGGAGAAAAGTAGAAACCCAGGACAAAGATGTGCCGTTTTTCTCCCTCCTTCCCTTCCTTTCTTCTAGTTCTTCCTTCTGTGGTTTTATTGGAAAAGGAATGGGAATTGCTGAATGTTGCCTGCATTAGGGACATCCACGGTGATGACACCACTGACCAGAGTTTTATAGGTGAGAGGAAGGGGGACAGTCCCATCATCGGCCCCTCTGATAGTGGAATCGAACTTCCAGAACAGGAAGCCAAGATGATTGCCAGAATATCTGGGGTTTTTAAGCAACGAGACTATAAACCAAGCTGCACTTTTGGGGCAAACTTTATTTTCAAGTTTGGGAACGTGACTTTTAAAAATGGGATGCCTGACCTGCCTGGGTGGCTCAGTCGTTAAGCGTCTGCCTTCGACTCAGGTCATGATCCCAGGGTCCTGGGATTGAGCCCCGCATCAGGCTCCCTGCTCCGCGGGAAGCCTGCTTCTCCTCTCCCTCTGCCTGCCACTCTGCCGACTTGTGATCTCTCTCTTGCTCTCTCTCTGTGTCAAAAAAAAAAAAAAAAAAAAAAGGGATGCCTGAAATATACATCTTCAGCTGGGGGAGGATAGTAGTAAAGCAGAATTTCTTTTATTCAAGGTTGTTCTACCAAAAAAAAAAAAAAATCTAAGGATGCATTTATTTTGCATATTGAAGGATAGTTAGACCTGGTGATTATGATTCCTGTTCTATTTTATGGCATCAACTGTATTCAGTATAATAATAAAATAGTGAGTTTGGGAGCTTGAAAAGCAGTATTAGAACCAAGCCAAGGGGGGCACCTGGGTGGCTCAGTCATTAAGCGTCTGCCTTCGGCTCAGGTCATGATCCCAGGGTCCTGGGATCGAGCCCCGCATCAGGCTCCCTGCTCTGCAGGAAGCCTGCTTCTCCCTCTCCCACTCCCCCTGCTTGTGTTCCCTTGCTCGCTGATTCTCTTTGTCAAATAAATAAATAAAATCTTAAAAAAAAATGAACTAAGCCAAGGCAAGTAAACTGAGGCACAGAAAAAGAAAGTGTGTTGCCCAAGAACACCACTTAGTCAGTATTGAGATGAGAAATCTAATCTTCTGAATCTTTTTATAGCAATGAATATTCATTGCTTAGATTTGACATCAGATGAATTGACAAGTTCCTAAAAGTAGCACCAATTTGAATCTTCTTCTTTTCCATAAGAGATCCAATTACTAAATGTGAAACCAGTTGCTGAAACCATAATGAACCTTAGTTGGATGTTCCTTAGTTTTCATTTTGGCTTTAATTTTTCCACCAGTATGGCATAAGTTGTTGATTATTATGGTCGTTATGATTACTCCCCACAGAATAACAGGAGGAGAAAAATATTAAAAGATTAAAGTGTGTTGCCCAACAAAGTCAGAGCACCTTCTACAGAAAAGTTTTAATAGGGGGGAAAAAAAAAACTACTGATTACTTACTTTCCTGCCTAAAGACAGCAGACAAAATTAATCTTTTCTTTCTTTCTTTCTTTCTTTCTTTCTTTCTTTCTTTCTTTCTTTCTTTCTTTCTTTCTTTTTTAAGTAACTCTACACCCAATGTGGGGCTCGAACTCACAACCCCGAGATCAGGAGTCACACAGTCCACCAACTGAACCAGCCAGGCACCCCAAAATTAATCTTTTCTAAAGTGGCAGTTCCTGTAGGCAGATGAATTGAGGAAGAAAAGAAAAAAGAGTCCCCTCTCAGCACAAGCTTCTGGAAGCACCTGTGCCAGTGGGATTTCCCCACTTCCTGCCCATCCACCCAACACCTTTGTGCAGTGTGCAGCCTGCACAACCTTAAGCAGAGACCCTGGGCATTGTCCTCCTTATTCCAAATGCTATCACTCCTGTCTGCGTCTCTTTCATTAGTAATAAGTTAAAAGTCAGCTGCGGACAACACCCAGTCTTGAGTTTCCTTGGCTTGACTTCAGTATCAACAGGGACAGGAGCCCCAAGGCTCTGTGGTGTCCTAGCAGTAAGCATGGACTTTTGACGTTAGCGAATTCATTGACCCATTCCCACCCATTTGCCCACTGCCCTGCCCACCCCTTCTCTCTAGCCAAACCCCACTGATGCTTTAAGGCCTCCTCTTCTCTTCCAAGTCACCTTTGCTGACTCATTCCAACCCTCACTGATATTTCTTCTGCACATCAACTAAGACTCATTGTCTGCTGAGGATTTGGCATTGATTAATGTGGCGTGGGCTGGCATTTGGGGAGAGAACCCCACTTAACCACGAGGCCACGCAAAGATGACCACGGCATTCCTGCAGGAGTGGTTTCAGGACAAGGTGCAAGTCCGTCTGCAGGCTGTCTAGCAGCTCGCATGTGGAGTAAGGTAAACGTAGAAGAAAATAAGCACCCGGCTGCCCATTGCACCCAGTATCAGCATATGCTGCCCAGAATTCCCGCACCCCACCTGGGCTTCTGAAAACATGGGGTCGATCTCTCCCTGTGGCAGTTGTAAATAACAATTGAAAGTATGTCTCTTAAGTCATGGAGGCGGGGCTTTTATATCTCCATTCCCTTCAACAGGAGAAACTTCTGTAGCCTATTTAAAAATGTGAAGAAAGAGGGTCGCCTGGGTGGTTCAGTCAATTAAGCGTTGGAGTCTTGATTTTGGCTCCGGTCATTGATCACAGGGTCGTGAGATCAAGCCCCACCTTGGGCTCTGAGCTGAACGTGGAGCCTGCTTAAGATTCTCTCTCTCCGGGGCACCTGGGTGGCTCAGTCAGTTAAGCATCTGCCTTCGGCTTGGGTCATGATCCCAGTGTCCTGGGATCGAGCCCCGCATTGAGCCCCGCATCGGGCTCCCTGCTGAGCAGGGAGCCTGCTTCTCCCTCTGCCTGCTATTCCCCCTGCTCATGCCCTCTCTCTCTCTCTCTGCCTCTCAAATAAATAAATACAATCTTAAAAAAAACAGATTCTCTCTCTCCCTCTGCCCCCCCTCTTTCTTTCTCTCTCTCTCAAAAAAAAAAGTGAAGAAAGCTACTAAATTAACTGTCAGAGTAATGAAGAAGTTTATTTTCATAATGTAGCTAATCCCCTAAAACAGTTGCTACCAGATGCCCCCTTTCTTGAACTTGGTGTATGTTTGTGTTAAACAGATACAAGCATTTCAAGTCTACCTTTTCATCTTGGGAAGGGCTGAGCAGAGTGGGAGGAATAAGAGTAATTGATGTGACTCCTGCTGGTAGCTTTATCAAATATGTATGTGTGCTTATTCTTTTCTACTGGTTTGTATTGTGGTGCTAATGACTCTTACTTTTGAGGTTGCTTTGAAGTAAAGCTTGCCTTTCTATGAAATAACAAAGCAATCAAAAAAGGGGAGAGGGAGACCATTTTACTTCTCTTTCTATCCCAAAACCCATTTCAAATCTTAGCACTTCAATTGAGGAAAGGCCAAACAAGCCAATGAAATGATAGAAGAAAAACACATACTCATAAGATCCAGTGCCTAGATAGGTGTGTGGGGGGGTAGGGGGCGTTGGGTTGGCTCTTACCTAGCCACATGCAACTGAACACAGCACCGTAAGACAGACAGACAAGACAGCCCAGCTTGATCAGAGCAGCCCTTAGGCTCTTATGGAAGGGAAAGAGCCCACCTTACTCAATGACTCTAGTCACAGCAGAGTGAGCAACCTCTAAAGGCCATAATTATTTGGGGGGCATTTGAGTATATTCAATGTAATGCACATATTAGAACCTAGGGTGGTCTCTGTTTTATAAAATGTTTGTCTTGAAATCCCCAGAAAGATTCAAAACTCATTCACTAAGTGCCAGGCCAATATCCACACCATTTCTATTTTCTCCAGGGCTTAACTGAGACACATAGTAAGTGCTCAGTCAATAGGTATATGATTTGGGCGCCTGGGTGGCTCAGTTGGTTAAGCGACTGCCTTCGGCTCAGATCATGATCCTGGAGTCCCTGGATCGAGTCCCGCATCGGGCTCCCTGCTGGGCAGGGAGTCTGCTTCTCCCTCTGGCCCTCCCCCCTCTCATGTGCTTGCTCTCTCTCATTCTCTCTCTCTCAAATAAATAAATAAAATCTTTAAAAAAAAATAGGTATATGATTTATGTAAAAACAAATCTTGGGGTTCCTGGCTGGCTCAGTCGGTAGAGCATGCGACTCTTGATCTTGGTGTCATGAGTTCAAGCCCCACATTGAGCATAGAGCTTACTTAAAATATAATAATAATAATAATAATAATAATAAAATAAATCTTTATTTTTGAAACTCAATATAACCTGGTTTTATAGATATGAGGATCATGGGATGGCAGAGTCTATTCAACGGAGGTAGAAAAGAGTTAAGAACTGGCAAAAGAGTTGAAACCATCAAGAGTGGTTCCAGTGGATGAAAAAAGCATACCCTCAAACCTTCTAATTATAGACTGGGTTCTGTGATTTAATGACATTTCTTTATAAGCATGTGATTTTTTTTTTTTTTTCTGTCTGGAAGCAACACACAGTCAGGAATTGAGACAAACATCAATAGAACAAAAGCTGTAGCTCAGCTGTTTGGAGGAAATCAATTCAAACAACTCATAATTTGCCGGGTGACACACCATGAAGCATTAAGCTAAGTGGCGGCACCTGGCTTCAGAAGCGTGATCTCTAGGACAGCTACCAATTTATTCATGGCTGAAAAGGAAAGTCTCCCCCTCCCCACCTCTTTCATGTAAAGCTTATAAGCCAAAATGAGAATGATATCAAAGGGCTCTAAGAAAAAAAAAAAAAAAAAGCTTCCCAACAGACAGTTATCTCTTTGTCAGGTTACTTCATCCAGCTTTCTCAAACAAAGTGAACCATGAGCTTTCCTAAGGAAATGCCTTGAGATCTCCAAGCCGTGAGCCAAACTGTTGAGGTTCAGTACGGAAGGGAGGCCTGCAGGGTGGCAGAATGCCGGTATAACGGAAGTCTGGTTCACAACCTGGCGAGGTTGTCAGTGAGGACATTTTCATTGGTACCTGGGGTCGGAGAAGGGAAGCACAAGCACCTCTGTACCTTAAAAATGGCAGACAGAGAAATGGGCACTGGTTCATCATGGTCAGTTATTGACTGTTGCAGAGAAACCAACAAAAGTGGAGTTCACAGAAGGGAAAAGGGAGGGGAGGCTGACCTTGGGTAGACTGAGAAAGATGACTAAACAAGGTATTAAGTGTCATGGAGGAACTCTGGGGAGCATTCACCACGACATTGCTGGCCCCCAGTACATGTTGAATGGAGACTTACAATATGGCGAGCTTGAGCTAGTTGAGATGGGGGATAGGGAAGAAATGTAGCCATTTTCCTCAAAGAATAATATATCATCTAATGGAGACAAGATTAATAGTGACCACTGAGGGCACCTGGGTGGCTCAGTTGGTTAAGCAGCTGCCTTCGGCTCAGGTCATGATCCTGGAGTCCCGGGATCGAGTCCCGCATCGGGCTCCCTGCTCAGCGGGGAGTCTGCTTCTCCCTCTGACCCTCCCCCCTCTCATGCTCTCTCTCTCTCTCTCATTCTCTCTCTCAAATAAATAAATAAAATCTTAAAAAAAAAAATAGTGACCACTGAGTGTGTACCGTGTGCCAAATAGCGCTTTATATGTGTTCTCTTACAACATAGTCCTCACAAACCCTCCCAATGAAGTGGGTACTGTTATTGCCTCCATCACACAGATGAGGAGACTGAGTTCCAAAGAGGTTATGCATCTCGTGGAAAATCATTCATCCAGTAAGTGACAGGGCCAAGAAGTGAATCATGGCCTTACTCTAGAGTCTCTGTATTCAGTCACTAGGGCCAGCTGTAAAGTGGGGATAGAAAGGTTGTCAACCACAGAGTTGTTAGGAGAATAAATGAGTTAATACGTGAAAACAACAAGGAGAGCGATTGGCATGGAGCCAATGTTCAAAAACGGTCAGCTGTCATCTTTAATGTCAGCAGCATTGCCCTACATCTTAATGCATAAACCCTTTTTACAATATCCTTGACAGATAGTTCCCAGCTCCTGACTATACATCTCCCCAGGGGCAGGAAACCCAGGACTTGAGCAAGCTGCTTCATTGGGCAATAGCTATTATTGTTTAGAAGGACTTCCCTTGATTGGCTGAAACAAACCCTCCCATAACTTTTGCCTACTGGCCGTAGTTCTGCCATTGAGAATAACACAGAATAAGCTGCCACCCTCTTCCATTTGACATGACAGATTACATATGGGAAGAGGTAGAGAATCATTTAAGATGCAACAAAAGGGAAGGCAAGTCTAAGGAAGATGTGTCTGATGAGAATAAGCAGAGCTGGGTTGGGGAGCAGTGAGAATGGAGAGAGGGGGACCAGTGAGGAGGATGTGGCAGTGATCCGGATCACATGGACCAGGACAAGAGCCGTGGCGGTGAGAATGGAGAAGCAGCACAGAAAAAGGAAACGGAAACCTTTTGTGAGAAATTTGACAGAGCTTGGGCATTGGCCGGGTATGGGGTTGAGGGCATAAATGAAGTCTCATTGATGATCCTAAGTTTTCCACCCTAGATATTGAGAGGAGCCAAGTTGTTGGGTGTTTTGGTTTTGTATATTTGTTTGGGAGGTGGGATGCCTTTGGAGGGTAGAAAGATGATGAGTTTGGGTTTGAGTTGACAATTAGATAAGCCAAAGAGATGATATCTAGTAAGTAGAGATTGGTGACCGGCAAGAGATATCTGGGTAAGAGATACTACTTTTTTTTTTTTTTTAGATTTTATTTATTTATTTTAGAGAGAAAGAGAGAGTGAGCAGGGGGAGGGGCAGAGGGATAGGGAGAGAATCTCAAGCAGGCTCCAAGCTGAGCATGGAGGCTGATGTGGGGCTTGATCTCATGACTTTGAGATCATGACCTGAGCAGAAACCAAGAGCCGGATGCTTAACTGACTGAACCACCCAGACGCCCCGAGATACTAATTTTAAAGTCATCATCCAGAAGGGTTAAATAGGTTAAACAAAATGTTGATTCAGGGCTTTGGAATGGTAGGGTGAAAATCTGAACATGGTCCAGCATGTAGGGTCGGCCCCGTGTGAACCCCTGAAGGACCTGACATTCTGAAGCCTCTAGCTGCCCTCCCACTCTTGGCTGTCCTTTTCTTTTCTTTTGCTGCTGTGCTTTTGTTTTTGTTTTTTAAAAGTAGGCTCCATGCCCAATATGGGGCTTGAACTCATGACCCAGAGATCAAGCGTTGCACGCTCTACTGACTGAGCCAGGCAGGCGCCCCTGTCCTTTTCTTTTGATGGTGCCTGCTTCCATACCACTTAGGTCTCTGATACTCTTATCTCTTTCCACTTGCTTTCTTATTAATATCATGATGAAGGCAAAACTAATCTGGATCAAGGTGGTCATGTGGCAAGAACATAAACTAGTAGTTGAGAAACCTGGATTCTTATCTCAACTCTACCACTCCTCCTGAATCCCAGAAGGGCTCAATGGGCCCCTACGGCTCAAGAAAATCAATGTGTGTCCAACCTGCCTGTACTGAACATTGCCCCAGTTCACTGGCTCCGTGCCATGAACCTGTTTCCAGATTCTCCACTCACCCTAAGGTGCAAAAGACAGTGCACAGCTTAATGCGTCTTGCTGGAAAGAAGACAGTAGATAATATGTTTACTGGACAATCCCGAAATAATAGTTTTCGGTCTTGAAATGCAGTGTGATATGGATGTCCAAACACATGCCTTCTAGTACAACGACTCATTCTCCCTCTCTTGAATTCAACTGGATGGGTCACTGCTGGAGCTGGAGAAGGTGCAGTCAGCAAAGCGAGCAGTTGCATTGAATAGACTTCTCACAGGGAAAACCTAGAGTTATCTGTTACATCTAGTTCCTGTGCGAATATACGGATATGTATAAAAAGGTCTGGAGGGTTAGAGATGAAATAATTAGCAGCAGTTCCCTCTGGGGACCAGAATAAGATCAGAATGAAGGGGCGAGAGTAAAGGGAGACACATTTCACGCTAGTTTGTTCAGCATGTGAACTTTTACAATGAGGATGTATTCCTGTTACTTGTGTAATATACAAAGCAATCAAAATGGTCTTCACTTATTTTTTTTTATTTTTTAAAGATTTTATTTATTTATTTGAGAGAGACAGGGAGAGCATGAGAGAAGAAAGGGAGAAACAGACTCCCCACTGGCAGGGAGCCCAATGTGGGGTTCAATCCCAGGACCCTGAGATCACAACCCCGAGCCAAAGGCAGATGCGTAACTGACTGAGCCACCCAGGCACCCCATCAAAATGATCTTCATTTAAAACACAACAATTGTTTATTAAATCTGAGAAGCTGAAAAGGTTAGAGTAGCATTTCTGGAATCACCGTGATAAGTGATGTCATGTCTTAGGGTGCTTGCATGTTTTTGCCTGGTGGACAACTTCCTCCTCTCTCTTCCCGAGATCACCAGCCTCCTTAGGCTCACGGCCACCTAGGAAACAGAATCCAGAAAGGGGGTGTTTAAAAAGAAGGCAAAGAAGAAATGGGGTGTTTCATGTGGCCTCCGGAAGGATAGCTGGTGGGCAACAGTCCCCAAAGGTTAGCCGAGCAGCGTGTCAGGCAGAGAACCAGAGGGGCCCCTTTCACCGCCTCCCACCAATTGCCAAGCAAACAAGAGAAAAACGGGCTGGTGTGAGTCCACTGCAGAGGTGGGGAGCTCTTTAGCATGGTAGTGACAATGCCCTGCTTCCCTAGATCTGGCACATTTCAGAAGAGCTGACGTGTTGATGCCTGCTAAAACATGATGTGGGAAGAAGAATGAATGTGGGCAAGCTCGGCTAGCCACTCAGAGGGAAATGATCTCATTTCCCCTGCTGGGCAACCCCCCGTTGATGGTAAATGGAATAAGACAGGGTAGCATTTAAATTCCATCATTATGGCTTTTTTTTCTTGAAAGCCACAACTTTACAGATGATGGCTTCTATTGTCTTTTGAGCTCTTTATCATAGCTGTAGCCAGAAAAGGAGAGAGATTCAGAAACACTGGGTTGGCCAGAATTTTATTCTCCTGCCTCTCTTTTGGGGATATTTCCACTGTTTTTGTGTTTTGTTTTTTTCCCCCAAATATACAGGGGTGGCCTTTGGCACTTGTTATGGTCTTATGTGCTGGCTGGCTGAAAGTCGTGAATATTGGAGCCTTTAATCCATAATCTCTCCCAGTACAATTTGTCTATGAGATTCCTTTCCTGTCCTGCCAGAGGGTAGTGGAGTTATAATTTATGATCCTGTGATCTTCAACATGGCTTCTGGCGTAGTGAGTAAGTTCTTTGTTCTTTTAGGACAGAACTGTCACTCATCACTAAACAGCCCTTCATTTTTTTCCTGAACACTGACTCATAGAATCATAGATTCTCAGGGATGGAAGGAAGCCGAGAGGTCGTCTAATCCAACCCCTTATTAGTTGACTCCAGGCAGTGCCTCGGCTTGGTGAATCACTTCATGCCCCAAGTAAGTAAGAGTGAGGGAAATAAAAAGGGTGATTTGTGAGAGTCAGAGATGGAACACCTCCAGGAGGGCTCTGAAGAGATGCATGCTAAAAGGTATGATGTAGGAAAAAGGCATATTTAATAAACATCTTTGTTTCTGTGAGAATTAATCAGGTAGCAACCCAAATTCAAAACTGAGCTCCCCCTAATTATATAATAATAGTGATAATGAGGAGGAGGAGGATAATTAGAGTGATTAAAATCAGTCAAGATTTTTCTGAACACTTGCTATGTGTCTGGCACAGAGCTAACTTATGCATGTGATTTATGGAATCATCAAATCACTCCTATGGGCCTGATATTACCCTGCATTTCACAGAGGAGGACACCGAGGCTTTAGGAAGGTTGGAGTGGTTTACCCAATCAAATGCCTATCAAGTGGCAGATCCAATATTGGAACCCCTAGTACCCTCAAAAGAAGACAGCAACTATAGAAAAATAGTTATCTCCTGCATGAGTCCCCAGCTACCTGGCTAGTGAGGGGATATGTTTCATAATCCTTTCCCCTAGACCCCTTGAGATCCTTCTCAGTTTATAAGCCCTCATTTGAGCTGAAGCAGAAATAGTTCTTGCTTCTATCCCTTCACACAAAAGATGTTTTGGTTTCAGCCAAGAGCAAGAGAAAGGCTTCCCTGAGCTTTGGTCATCCTACTAGTGCATTTGGAGCAGGTGATAGGTTTAAAGGGATAATAATAGCCTATGGTCTTGGACAGCTGGTTTGAGAGGAATTAAAACTCTACTCTCATCCAAAGAATAAGGATCTTTCATACGATCTCTCTGCCCAGCTAGTCAGAAACCATCAATCCATCAAAGAGAGTGAAGTTTTTGTCTTAAAACGTTTCAAGGATAAGTTTTTCTATTAAGTGCATCTTCCTTTGAATATTGCATTTTAAAAAACTGGGTTGCTGTGCTGTGAGCAAAAGCGGGTAAGGATGCCACAGAAATGACCAGAATCACGAGTGACAAAGAACCCGAGCCTCTGTCTCACATTCAGACTTAACCAAATGCTTTTCCATGCTTTACTTTTTTTGATCGTCATAATACCCTATGAAGTAGGCAAGACATATTTTAATTTCCTAATTTGGTGACAAAGAAAGAACACAGTTTAAGAGGATCGAAGTGGTGAAATGACAAAAAAAAAAGACGAAACTAGGAGCTGGGAATCTTTTTATCTTGTTCTATCCACATGGAATAGCTCTATACTGATGGACACCATGTTTACAATTTCTTTTTTTTTTTTAATTTTAAAAATTTATTTATTTGACAGAAAGAGACACAGCAAGAGAAGGAACACAAGCAGGGGGAGTGGGAGAGGGAGAAGCAGGCCTCCCGCTGAGCAGGGAGCCCGATGTGAGGCTTGCTCCCAGAACCCTGGGATTGTGACCTGAGCTGAAGGCAGACGCTTAACGACTGAGCCACCCAGGTGTCCCCATGTTTACAATTTCTTAATCATTATGAAATATCCCAAACAATTTTATTATTCCCCTTTGGTCTTAGAGGTCTTGGAATGAACAATGTCCTTGTTCTTTGATCTTCACAGGAAATTAGTATATGTCAAAGCATTAGTATATTACATCTGTGCTGGAATTTCCTGAATCTAATATTTGTAAATCCAATATGTGGTCATTGTCCTTACTGAAGGTTAGCACAGCAGTCATTTTTAATGAATTTGTAAACGGGATTGCTTGTATATTTGGAAAGAAGAGGGAAAAAGAACTAATTGAATATTGACTACACACGCCGGTTATTTTACATTCATTATCTCATTTAATGTTCTCAATACCAAAGCCGGAAAATGACACTATTGCCCCACTTTACATTTAAGAAATTGACTCTTAGAGATGTTAAATAACAGGACCAAGAGCCCAAAGATATTGAATGATGAAGCTAGGGTGCAAACTGGTAGAGTCTGACTCCAAAGTCCGGGTTTTTAACAACTGTGCACACAGCTTTCCAGTAGCTGAAGCTAAATTGATACCACTAGCTCATCTTGAGTGTTTATTATCTGTCAACCAATGTGCTAATGACTTTGCTTTTCTTATCCCTTTAATTTTTAAAACCTATGAGGTAGGTACTAATATTAGCTCCAATTTATAGATGAGGAAACTTGAGACTAATAATGTTAAGTGATGGGGCGCCTGGGTGGCTCAGTCAGTGAAGCGTCTGCCTTCGGCTCAAGTCATGATCCCGGGGGTCCTGGGATCGAGCCCCGCATCGGGCTCCCTGCTCAGCAGGGAGCCTGCTTCTCCCTCTGCCCCTCCCCTTGATCATGCTCTCTCTCTTAAATAAATAAATAAAATCTTCCAAAAAACATAAAAAATAATGTTAAGTGATTTAAGTCACACAGCTAATAAGGGGAGGAACCGAAATGATCACTGTACATCTCTGATTTTCCGTGTGCCGTTTACAAAATACAGCCCATGAGTATGAAAGAGGGGTAAAGAATCGCTTGAGCACTGGGTGTTATATGCAACTGATGAAGCACTAAACTCTACCCCGGAAACTAATAATACAGTATGTGTTACCTAAATTGAATTTAAATAACAAATTTTAAAAAAAGAAACCCTTTGCAGAAATAATTTGAGTTGGCATGTATATGCACAAAATCACATATCAAAAACTCAAGGCCCATGAGAAACATTACTCTTTTGTTCTCAAGGTTGCTGACCAGTTCTATGTGTGTGAGTGTATGGGGGGGCACATTTTTGATATGCTAAGAAGCCCCTAGTGAAGACAGAAGCCATTAAATAAATCAGTAAGGTTAAGAACAGAAGTGTCAGCTGGGACACAATTTATCAGTTTGTTGGCTGTGGTGATATTAGCCAGTTCATAAACTTGAGCCCTGACATATATAATCTCTTGCCTTGTTCTTGATTTGGAAATTTTAGAGATGAAAAGATAAAAATAATGATGTGATGAATCGCTATGTAATGACACATGAGCTATGTTGTCAAAACATCCAAGATATACGCCTGGGTGGCTCAGTCGGTTGGGCATCTGCCTTCAGCTCAGGTCGTGATCCCGGGAGTCCTGGGATGGAGCCCCGAATCAGGCTCCCTGCTTGGCGGGGAGCCTCCTTCTCCCTCTCCCTCCGCCTGTCGCTCCCCCTGCTTGTGCTCTCTTGCTCTCTCTGTCAAATAAGTAAATAAAATCTTAAAAAAAAAAAAAAAATCCAAGAGCTAAAAGTATATACAGACGGACAGGTATCAACAGAGATCCCAACTCTGCAGCTTCCTAGCTGTGTGATTCTGCTCAAGATACTTGATTCTCTGAGCCTTTGTCTATTTGTCTTTAAAATGAGGCAATCAGGGGAACCTGGCTGGCTCAGAAGAGCATGCGACTCTTGATCTCAGGGTTGTGAGTTTGAGCCCTACCTTGGGTATAGAGATTACCAAATATAAATAAACAAACAAACTTAAAAATAAATAGATAAATCAAATGAGGCAATCCTACCTACCCCCACAGGGTTGCTGTGGGTCTCTACTGAGTTTTAAATATGCAAAACACCAACTCCTGTATTTGGCACATAGCAAGAATTCAAAATATTTTATCAGTGCCCTTTGCCTTTCCCTTGAGAATCGTTATTTAAAATTCATCTCCGTACAGCCAGGACTTTTTCAGATCTGAAAAATCAACATGTTTACATGTATTTATTAGCAGTAGTAGTTTCCTATTATTTCACCATTTCTGCTTCATTAGGCAGCTGTGGCTACGCCAGATCCCGAGTTTCTTCGCAGCATACGCCAAAATTGACTCACACAAAATGGATCCGTTTGTGGCTGACTTAAAAACGATTTGCAAAAAATTATTGCTGCATTTTAATTTGTTTATTCTTTTTTTTTCTTTCTCTTCATCCTGCTTGGCAGAACTGCCCAAATAGCACTTAGACGACCAGAAATACATGGGAAAGTAAGTTCTGCAAGCAGACACTCAGAATTGCTTGGCAGACTTTCCAACAACTGGCAAACGAACCTTCGCACACACTCTGATAATACGGCTGAGTTCAAGAAGCAACTGTATGGGCCTCTGTGCAGCTGTCTAGTTTGCTAATGCGTGTTCCTAAAATAAAAATTAAAAAAAAAAAAAAAGAACCACACACATACTAATTGTCTTTTTCCTTCCAACAATCCAACTACTCAGTCCTTCTTCTGGAAGCCCATTTTTGTAAACACTATGTTGACCAAGAAGTGTCTGGAGATGGGAGGATGGAGAAAGCTTGTATTGTTTATTGACTATCAGAGGACGTTTCCTTCAGGCGACCTCAGGCATGTGTGAATGCTGCTATCATAAGAGCCACATTTTAAAGGGGTGAAGTCATCGCAAACACCGCCTTCGAAGAGTGTGCTGGTCCAAAGACTATCCTCAACAGCATTTCCAGATTTGCTTTTTTAAAAATCCAGAGATTTTTTTTTTTTTAACACATAAATCAAGAGTGAACATGGCAAAGGTTCAGCAGTTCACTTCCATGCATTGCTACCCTTCATCCCCTTCATCTTGGAACTCAATTTCTTAACCAGGTTGCCTTTTGGGGCTAAAAGAAGGGAAAACAGAGACGGGGGGAGGAAGAGGAGACAGACAGGACCAAGAATCCAATAAAGGGACAAGCTGCACAAAGGTATAATAACCAGTAATCCTAAGCAAGAGAAAGCAGAGGAAAAGGAAAGTTACTTAAAATCAGAGAGAGTGGAGGGGAAGAAAAGTTACTTAAAATTGGTATACAGCAAAAAAAATAAAAAATAAAAATTTATAATTTCCATTTTACTGATGAATGCCCTGTAGTCTAGAATTCTATAAAGTCAAACAAAGAGCCACAGTTAATTCCCTGGGAGACTCCAATTTCAACTTGTATTGGTTTTAACGATAAAAAAAATTTTGTGTGCAAATCTGTAAGACAACACACACACACAAATGAAAGAATGTAAAGGCCTCTCCTGGGTGAGCATGGTAGCCTTGCCAAAAGGGGAAATGAAAATCTTTTCATGCAAATGCCTCTTCCCTCCGAATTCTATTAACCCTGACCTTTTATGTTTTGTAACCCATCAAATGTAGATTCAATAAAAATCAGATCACGGGGCTTTGGGTTTTAGAGAAAGGAAAAGGCCAGTCAGGAATACTTGCTATTGGCAAGAATTGTTCAGGTGAATATGGTGCTTGGTAATTGTTCATCGAAGAAAGGGGGCATAAGCTTTCTCTCCTACCATGAGGCCGTGTGCACACTTTGTTCTCTAGGGACAAAAAATCTCTACATATTCAATAAAAGAGAGGTATTTACCTTGGACTTTAGTGGGAGTCTGGCCAATAGAGCTCTGGCCCTTTCTGGAAATATGAGCAATTCCCAGTGTGGAAAATATAGAAACGCACCTGCAGGCATCACCACCCGCCCCCCTCGCTCTCCTTTTGTCTCCAAACCTAAGGGACCGGCCACACACCGTCTTCCTTTCACAGCCCCCTGTTGGACATTCTAGCATTTCAGGTTTATCCTGGTGAAGCCCATATTTAATATTCTAGATGAAAATCAGAGGAAGTTGGTGCTGGAAGGTGCCATATATATAGTTCAGCCAGTCAGCTATTGGCCTGAACCATTTATGCCCTCCCGTCCCACAAGGGCTCATCCTCTTGATGATAGGCAACATTGTCACAAGTGAAAGTTTAATTGGCAAAGTCAAAGTTCCTCCTGCTTTTCAGAAAAAAAAAAAAAAAATCTATTATGTCAAGTTAGGTTGGATTCTATACAGTATCTGTGCCTTAGCTCTAATTTCGCCAATTCATTTTAGTGATCATTCATGGAAATAGATCATTCCAAGTCCTGTTAGGCATTTAGAGGTGAATTGAAAATACTTATTTCTCAATTGGTTTTGCCTCTATTTCTTTCGATTCTGACTCCCATACACGTATACCTGAGAAAGAGATTGGGAAAATCGGAAAGAAAAGAAAAATAGATGGTAGGAGAGGCTGAGGGTGGCAACTGGGAGTTCCCTTGCGTTGTACTGCACATTGAGGATGCCTAGTTGGCTGCAGCTACAATAGATTTCCCTTGATGCCAATCTTCCTAGTGTCGGCATTTCCCCCAGATTAAGAGGGGGAGTTGGGATCGACCTGAACAACGATGGAGAATGCATAATACTCAGTAGAGTGCAAAGCTGTTTCCAGGGATGAAAGTGTGGAAAAGCACATCCACACAGTTTAGGGGAAAACAGAATATGGTAATATCCCACTTACCCAATCATCTAGCATATGGCCGTGTACAGAAAGGCCCGTCATTTTTCTCGGGACTAGAAAGCGTGTTTTAGGGCGCCTGGGTGGCTCAGTTGGTTAAGCGACTACCTTCGGCTCAAGTCATGATCCTGGAGTCCCTGGATCGAGTCCCGCATCGGACTCCCTGCTCAGCGGGGGGTCTGCTTCTCCCTCTGACCCTCCCCCCTCTCACGTGCTGTCTCTCTCATTCTGTCTCAGATAAATAAATAAAATCTTTAAAAAAAAAAAGAAAGAAAGAAAGCGTGTTTTACCTTCAGCCCCCCACGGCCAGATGAGGGTGTGGACCATGTGATGCATGATGCGACCATTACCTTGAGGATGCTGCTTGTGTCCCCTCAGGTATCATACTCACTCGGGGGGAGTTGTGTGAGCTCCCCTCTGCTGGCTCCAAGTTTCAAGGGAGCATCTGAATGAAAATACCTTCCCTTCGCTAAGGCCTATATTTGCTTTCAGGCAGTTTTCCATGACTGTCTCACCTCTCAAAAACAGGTTAGGGGGCACCTGGGTGGCTCAGTCGTTAGGCGTCTGCCTTCGGCTCAGGTCATGATCCCAGGGTCCTGGGATCGAGCCCCGCATTGGGCTCCCTGCTCGGCGGGAAGCCTGCTTCTCTCTCTCCCACTCCCCCTGCTTGTGTTCCCTCTCTTACTGTGTCTCTCTGTCAAATAAATAAATAAAAATCTTTAAAAAAAAACAAAAAACAGGTTAGGTCCCTTCTTACATGTTCTCGCCACACCCTGAAGTTTTATCAAAATTGTAATTGAGTATGTGGGTCATCATTTCATTAACCTACAGGTTCCTTCATTCGCCACATATTTATTGCTCATCTACGGTGAGCCAGGCACTGTGCTAGGCCCTGGGGTACCACAGTGAGCTGAACGGACCTGGGCCTTGCTCTCATGAAGCATCGAAGGAGACTGACTAAAGGCACATTTCATTATTTCGGCGCATTGACTTCGTGACATTTACTTTCACGACTTTAGGCACATTTACTTCTCCTTTATGAGACTATAAACCCAGCGAGGAAGGAAACGTTCTTGTTTTGCTCAGTCTTAGAGTATTCTCAGTGAGAAGCTGTTTAGAAAGCTTTTGCTTCAGTTCAAAGCATCTCTTGGGCTTCTGAGGTAGGCAAGGAGGCTGCCTGTTCCTGTCAGTTCTCAGAAGATAACACACCAGGCTCCCCTCTGGCCAAGGCAGTCCGCTTCCTGAGGTCTAGAGGTTCAGTGGGTCAGGATTGAATTAAGCTAGGTCAGTGAGGGTTCTGACAAGGGGAACTGTGCTTGGAATAAGGAATTTACTGGCTCCTGACTTGGCTGCACTGCTAAATGGTCAAGATTGACCCAGGGGCCCAGGTGACTTAACAGAAATAGTTTTGCAGTATTTCAGAGCCTCAGGAAAGGAGGAGGACAGCCTCCACAGCTACACATGAAGAGTTCAGACAAGAATAAGTGTGGGTTTCCAAGAAAAGAAAAGGAAGTTTGTATAAATCCCCGGGCATGTTGAGGCTTGGATTCTGAGGTTCACCAGGAATGGCTTTCTATTCTCAGCAATTCATTCATTATCTTGCAGGGTCAAGTGGGGGACAGTTGACTGCCTAGCATCACCCTTCATGAATAGGACACAATTATTACTGTCATTTTTGATCACCCGAAACCAGTCTCTGGTTTCAGTCACAGGTAAGCTTAAACTTGTCACAAGAATATTACCGCCCGCTCCAGAATGCAGTGGAAAGTTCTAGGACCATGAACTGTCCATTTACATCCTTGACAGAGGTAGTTCTCAGGCTATAGATGGTATTTTTTTAGAATTCAAGAATAGTTTATTTTTTTATTATTAAAATAATACATGTTCCTATAGAAGATCTGGAAATATATTTTAAAATGTGAAAAAGAAAACAAAAGTCCTACCTCCCAGAGATAATCACTGTTTTTTTTTAGAGAGGGAGAGGGAGAGACAGAGAATGAGAGACAGAGAGAGCTAGAGCTGGGGAGGGGAGGGGCAGAGGGAGAGAGAGAATCTTAAGCAGGTTCCACACCCAGCACGGAGCGCGAGGCAGGGACTCCATCTCATGACCCTGAGATCATGACCTGAGCCGAAATCAAGAATCAGACACTTAACCGACTGAGCCACCCAGGTGCCCCACATATGAACGTCTCAGTACATATCCTTCCATTTTTCCTATGGAGAGAGCATGTAATGCAGCAGGGTCAGTATAGTGTCAAAACCAAGATCCAAGTAACTTTCCTCTTGCCAAGCCTCTCATATACAGTTCCTATGGTTTCCCTGACTTAACATCTCTTTGGACCCCTGAGAGAGACTTCAAATGTGAGAGCTGAGCTGGAGAGATCAATCTGGGAGTTGTCAGCCCAAAATGGTAGCAGAGGCATTTGGAGGCAATACAATCTGCCATTTATTGACAGCTTACTGTGTGTCAGGGGCTGTGCTAAAATAACAGGAAATACATTCCCTCTAATCCTCAGAAAAACCTTTTGAATCTGTATCATCTCCATTTGCAAATGAGGAAATTGAAATTCAGAAAAAAATAAAAATAGGTGATGTGTTAGCCCTCTAATGCTACCAGTTAAAATCCCTATGCGCTTAGGGGTCAAAAACATCACACGTGGGTTGGCTCACAGTTCTATAGGTTGGAAGTCCAGGCACAGCATGGCTTACCTGGTTCTCGGCCCAAGAGTCCCACAGGGCTGAAATCAAGGAGTTGGCTGGGCTGCATTCCTTTCTGGAGGCCATGGGCAGGAATCTGCTTCCAAGCTCATTGAGGATGTTGGCAGAATTCCATTCCTTCCGATTGTAGGACTGAGGTCCCATTTTCTTTACTGGCTGTCAGCTGAGGGCTGTTCTCAACTTCTAGAGGCTGCCCTTCCTCCATCTTCAAAGGCAGCAAGGGTGGGTGGGGTCTTTCTCACACTTCCGATCTCTCTGACCTCCCCTCTGCCTTCTCTTCTCTGCTTTTTCCTTCCTTTCAACCACTCAACGGAGGTATGATTGACATATAAAAGGAGGTACATATCGAATGTATACAACTTGATGAGTTTGAGTATAAGGACACACCTGTGAAACCATCACCACCAGCAAGGCTGTAAACATACCCATCACCTCCCAAAGTTTCCTCCAGATCTCCCTATTATAAGGTCCGCTGATTAGCAAATTTAGTTATAGCTGAGAAGTCCCTACACAGCTGTACCGAGACCAGCATTTGGTTAAATAACGAGGGGGTGGGAATCTTGGGGAAGCGTCTTTAGAATTTTGCCAGCCACAGGTGATTTTTGCCAAGGTCACATAGCTAATTAAGCGGCAGACCTGGGATTAGAATGTAGGGTTTCTGTATCCAAAAGAGCTTGCTCTGTGTGAGTCCTAATTCTTTTTTCAAAATTAATTAATAAAAAGGAAGCTGGATGACATTTCAAGAAAGACTATATAAAGAGCAGAGGGCCAGGGCCAAGATGTTGGGAGCACCTGGCAGAAGACTGTGGAAAGTAAGTTCAAAAATACTTGTTTTATTCAGCTACACCTCACATACTGGAGCCACTCCCCTAGGCGATCACCCTTAAGTGTTTTGTTAAAACCAGGATAGTGTTTGGAAAAAAAAAAAAAAAAGCCGAACTCACAGAAACGGAGAGTAGAATGGTGGTTACAAGGGGCTGAGGGATAGGGGCAATGGGGAACTGTTGGTCAAAGGATACAAACTTCATTTTTTTTTTAAGATTTTATTTATTTATTCATGAGAGAAAGAGAGAGAGGCAGAGGGAGAAGCAGGCTCCCCGCAGAGCAGGGAGCCCCATGTGGGACTCAATCCCAGGACCCTGGGATCATGACCTGAGCTGAAGGCAGACGCCCAACCGACTGAGCCACCCAGGCGTCCCAGGATACAAACTTCTAAGTTAGAAGATGAATAAGTTCTGGAAATCCAATGTACAGCACAGTGATTATAGTTAATATTAAAAGTTGCTAAGAGAGTAGATATTAAATATTTTCACCACAGAAAAGAAATGGTAATTATGTGACGTGATGGAGGTATTAGCTAACGTCATGGTGGTAATTATTTTTGCGGTATATAAGGATATCAAATCCACACACAGTGCACCTTAAGCTTATGCAGTGTAATATTTCAACAAACCTGGGGGGGGAAAGAAAACAAATCTGAATATTCTTGGGTATTTATACTTCCCAATAAAATTTAGAGTCCGTTTACCAGTTTAAAAAAAAAGGATAGTTTTATTTATTTTTTTTTTTAAAGATTTTATTTGTCAGAGAGAGTGAGCGCGTGCAAGCAGAAGCGGGGGGGAGGGGCAGAGGCAGAGGGAGAAGCAGGCTTCCCGCTGAGGAAGGAGCCCAACTCAGGGCCAATCCCAGGACCCCGAGACCATGACCTTAGCTGAAGGTAGATGCTTAACCGACTGAGCCACCCAGGTGCCCCCAAAAACCAGGAGAGTTTTAACTCACAATATTGGATATGTATGTCATCTGCATGAATGCTAGCTTTAAAAAGAAAATGGTTCTAAATTATCTGTAATGCTTACAGCTTTAGTCAGGCATGTTCCTGTCCTTGCAGTGTCCCAAGCAATAGCAAATGATTCTGTCAGCACCCGGGACAAGCAAGGTGTCACTGCTGCATGTCTATCTGCCTTCTCCGGGGGTGAGGGGCCCTCCCTGCCTCCATCTGGATTTGGGGCAAAGCTTGTCACATTTGATCAAATTAAGATTTCATCAAGTGCCTAGGTAGTTCTGGGAAATGCTTTAGGTTAGCCTCTTGACCTCTGATTTGGGATATATTGGAATCCGTAAATGGGTGAGCCAAGGGCAAGGTGGTCACAAGCAAATACCACAGGAAAAAAAGTGTCAGGACCTGGAGGTGGAAAATTAGTATAGGCTCAGAGAAATTGGACAATGTTTCTCTTTGGAATAAAAATCAGGGCGCCTGGGTGGCTCAGTTGATTAAGCAACTGCCTTCGGCTCAGGTCATGATCCTGGAGTCCTGGGATCGAGTCCCACATCGGGTTCCCTGCTTAGTGGGGAGTCTGCTTCTCCCTCTGACACTCCCCCCTCCTGCGCTCTCTCTCTCTCATTCTCTCTCAAATAAATTAAAAAAAAAATCTAAAAAGAAAAATCAATGAAAACTCCTCTAATCACTTTGATCCCTTCCTTTGCCTCCTCGATCCCACCACCTTCCCGAACCCCCACCCTGCCCACCCCCACATTCAAATGTATGCGTATATAGACACTCATGCGCACATGTGTGCACAAAAGAATGCAGGAATAAGCTTGTCGAAAGTAAGAAAAGGGAGGAGTTCAAAATTTAAAGGTTGTTGAAGACCCTTCGAAAGATCCTGAGATAAACCCTAAAAGCAGTCCGGTAGGCAATGGGATCTTGACCAGTCCCTGTCATCTGGTAGAAATAACTGAGCACCACAGGTTTCTGTTTTAAAGTCAAAGACTGTATGCCCTTAACCTTGCTGAGTGCAATATCACCATTTACTCAGACCTATAAATCCTTTATTTCCCTAAGAAATTCCATCAGTTAAAAAGCCAAATACTTGGCCCTTATTAGATCCAGACTTTCATTTATTATTTTCAAGGACCTGTCTGCACTTTTGGGTTTAGTTTGCTAAACTAAACTAGTCTGACTTCAAATGGGAATGAATGGGATATAAATATAGGAAACAGTTCATTTATTCATTTTCTGCCTCTGTTTAGAGGATAGATGGGAATAGCGACATAGCATAATATTTTTAAAAGATTTTATTTATTTATTTGAGAGAGAGACACACACAGCAAGAGAGGGAACACAAACGGCGAGTGGGAGAGGGAGAAGCACACTTCCCGCTGAGCAGGGAGCCCGAAGCGGGGCTCGATCCCAGGACCCTGGGATCATGACCTGAGCCAAAGGCAGATGCTTAACGACTGAGCCAACCAGGCTCCCCGAGAATGCTTTTTTGCTTCTTAGCTTACTCTAGTATTTCACTCATGTGGAATATAAGAAATAGTGCAGAGGATCATAGGGGAAGGGAGGGAAAACTGAAAGGGAAGAAATCAGAGAGGGAGACAAGCCATGAGAGACTCTTGACTCTGAATTTACATTTTAAACACACCTTAGAGTTAACCCAAAGGCATAAATGCCTTGGGGAGTCCTTTTGGACCCCAGCCAGGAAGTAAAGTAGCAAAAGAATTGGGGGGACCCAGTCCCCATCAGGATTTTTGGAAATCACATTCCAGTGGCCCCCAAAACTAGGTCTTCTAGTTGTCCACTAAACCCACTCAAGGAGGATGAAGCAATTAGGAAACTGCTGGTGCAAAGGTTTTGAGTAACTGCGTGGTTCATAGAGATCTGGTACTCCCACCAAAACGTCACAAGATACCGTCTACTTTCATCCAAGGAAAGCTTGCTGGAAGCAATGAAGATACTAAGAGCTAACATTTGTTCAGCACTACCTTTTGTTAACATAGTCACAAGCACAAAGTCTTTCTAGGACTATTTTCTTATGTACTTATCTCCCTAAGAACATCCTATGGATGATGCTGCTGAACTACTAACATGAACCGATTGGTTACCATGAACCAGGCAAAAACTAAAGTGTGTGTGCGTGCTTTAGCTCATTCGATTCTGATGACCTCATAAATTCATCTGATAAACTGATGAATGAGGTACTAGTATTATCTCTATTTTACAGATGGAGGCCTTGGGGCTTAAAGGTTAGGTCGCTTGCCTTAGGTCACACGGCTATAAACAGCTGAGTGTAGATTCAATCCAGGTTGATGATTCCAGAAACCATTCTAGTCCATGCTACTACCTCCAGTTTGGCTTTACCATTTAGCCCAGGCAAGCTATTTAATGTTGTTGGTTTTTTTTTTTTTTTTTTTCAGATTTATTTATTTTAGAGAGAGCGCACAAGTGGGGGGAGGGGCAGAGGGAGAGAATCTCAAGCAGACTCCCTGCTGAGCACAGAGTACTATGCGGGGCTCCATCCAAGGACCCTGAGATCATGACCTGAGCCAAAGTCAGATGCTTAACTAGACTGAGCCATTCAGACACCCTGAGGTATTGAATGTTTTTAAGGTACATCCATAAAACTGAAATAACAATTCCCACTCTCACCCATTCAGAACATCGTGAATTTGTCATTTTGACCTCAAGAATGATGAAGCCCAAAATAAAGACTACTCCTTAGAGTACTCCTGGAATATCTAATTTCATAATTTCTCCTGGATTAAATAACAAATAAATAGAAAACTTTCCTGTTTTTATCCAATTCATAATAACAATTACTGATAATAAAACAATCACAAAATAAGGCTGGGAAAAAAGACAACTGTATCTGATTAAAAAATTATTATAGAGGAAAAACTAAGAATGGTATCTTTTCACTGAGAAAACTGTAAAAATTGACTGATAAATTAGACTTGGTAGAAGTTATCAAGGTCAAGGAAACAAAATAGAAAATGGATAAAAAGGGTGCCCGGGTGGCTCAGTTGGTTAAGCGACTGCCTTCGGCTCAGGTCATGATCCTGGAGTCCCTGGATTGAGTCCCGCATCGGGCTCCCTGCTTGGCAGGGGGTCTGCTTCTCCCTCTGACCCTCCCAACCCTCCCCCCTCTCATGTGCTCTCTCTCTCAGTCTCTCTCTCAAATAAATAAATAATATCTTTAAAAAAAAAAGAAAATGGATAAGAACACACTAAGAAAAATATGTCATTAACTGAAAACTGAATAGGGAATCTTGCAAAATATAGATCTACAAAATATGACCCAGGCAAATTGGACTGTATAGATGGTCACAAAAGTAAAACTATATATATATATATATTTCATTATAACCTTTATAAAGATTGATTCTGATAAAAATAATGTAAGCAAATTAAAAGCGAAAATGGAAACATTTTGCATATTTCAACTTCAATGCATAGAAAAATTGATAAAAGCAATGGAAGGGCTTAATGGTGTTCTCTCCAGGAAATACTTAAATGAAGAAAATTCATCAATGTTATAAATAAGAATCATGATAACAAAATGTTTTAAAAAGTGTGGGCTCTGGAGCCAGACTACCTTGGTTCAAATTCCAGCTTTACCACCTAACTGTAAACTGTAGCTGGTGGCTGAACCTCTCTGTACCCCAATGACCTCATCTGTAACATGGGGATAAAAACAGTATGCACCTCATTAGGCTCTTGTGAGGAGTAAATAAGATAGTATATATAGAGGTACCTGGGTGGCGCAGTTGGTTAAGCGTCCGACTCTTGGTTTCAGCTCAGGTCGTGATCTCTGGGTCATGAGATCAAGCCCTATGTCGGACTCCGCACTCAGTGCGGAGTCTGCTTAAGATTCTCTCTCCCTCTCCCTCTGCTCCTCCCCCCACTCATCCTCTCTCTTGTGCAGGCTCTTCTCTCTCTCAAATAAATAAATCCTTAAAAAAAGATAGTATATATAAAGCACTTAAAAGAGTGCTCAGCACATTGTAAAGGCTATATAAGCATTAGCTACATATATAAATATGTAATATTTATAATCATTGCATGACAAGGTGCAATAGGGTCATTATGATATGCCCATAGTTGAAAGAACTCACATGTTATCAATGACCAAAAGTCCCAGGCTTGATAAGCAAGTTTCAAGTTGCTTCAGTTGCCAGAATTAAGTTGCAATGATTATAGAAAGGTAAATTAGAAGTTTTTCAAAAGAGTTTCCTGCATTGCTTAAATGTACTATTTTGGTTTGTTTTCTATTGTTGGAGAGGTGCGTGGATAGCGTCTGTAGATAGAAATTGGTCTTGTAAAAACAGATAATGTGATTTAGATGCATATCTATTCGGGCAGTAAATTTGCCCTTTGATTCAAAGATGCTGCGTCTGGACACATTTCTACTAGGTGTTTTTGTATTCTGCTCATCTTGATCCCTTTGTTAAGTGTGAGTCTCCCTCAATAATGCATTCTGTTTAATTATGTAGCAATGTTTAAGGCCTGGGTGTAGCGAGGGGGAAAATCCAAGGGGAAAATGGGCCAGAGAACATCTTCCCTTCACCACCAGTTTTTCCTAATCCCATAGTGCAAATTTTCAGCTTTTTCCATTTGCCCTTATCCTGGAAATTTTTTGACCCTTCCCATGCCTGTCACCCTCTCTTAGGCCCTTTGCCTCTTTGCTGCCCACTTTTCAGGCTCAGTTCATTTTCCATCTCCTCCTCCCTTTACTCATCGAGACCCTCTCTTGTCTGAATTCCCGTCCCATTCCTGATCATGAGCATGGAACTTCAGACCTCATTATTTGTATTGGTCTCTGTGTCCTATACTCTTTTCATCCAGAGTTCTCAACCGCAGCTGCCCAGCGGAATGACCTGGGGAGCTTTAAAAATACGGACACCCCGGCAGCACGCTAGATATTCGTATTAAGTTGGGTTTAGTTTGCGATTTTTAAAGCTCCCCGGGAGATCTTATTGTGCAGCCAGGGTTGAGAACCACAATTTTTGCCCCTCGTGAAGGTGAGCTCCTTTATAATAGAGAATGTTTTCCATTAACAACCCTTGAACTTGTTCAGATGCTGGTGTACCTGCAAGTTACGGTGCTCTTTGAAGACCGCTATAAAATATTGATGTATTTGATTGATTCATATAAATGAGGAACAATTTTAGCGGCAAAGAAACTTCTGTGGTTTGGGTATACAACATAAAGGCACAGCCCTGAACACATTTAACCAAAACAGACTTTTGAACTAAACATGATTGGCTGATTCCCAGTTTCCCCCCTAGTATTCTTTGGCTGCTTCTTCCGTCATCTGTTAGCATTCACTAACAGTCTAGCAGGGACAGGTATCGAAGTATTAAACAAAAATTTTGAGCCCCCCCAAAAGTGATTGAATTCCATCTTTCTTGCTTTCTTTTTCCTGCAAAGTGAGACAAGCCTACTGTTATTAGATTTCTGGTCTAGGAATACTTCCATTCAGGCGGCAGAACACCCAACACATTAATAATTGCTAACATTTATTAAACTCATTACATGGCAGATGCTCTGCTTTAAATCCATTCTTTATAACATATGTACTTTATAGATTATAAAGATATAGATTATTCTGTAAGGATAGTTTTTTGTCAAAAGGGATGAAGGCTATGCAAAAAGTATTTTATTTAGAAATAACTTGTCAAAGGAGGCCCCTTAGATCTCATTTTGAAAGCATTTTCTATTTTATTAATAACAATGGCATTGACATGAATTTGTACGTGGTACTAGTTATACAGGTAAGCTATTATTTATTTACGTACAATCTTTGGAGCCCTAGAAATAACTCCACACTTAGTCATCGGAGGCCTACAGGTGGTAAACTAAATGTGGACCTGCAAATCTGGAGTCTGTGGTGGGCTGAATAATGGCCCCCCTGAATTATCCAGGTCCTAATCTCTGGAACCTGTGAATGTTACCTCATAGGGCATAAGAGACTGTGCAGGTGTGATTAAATTAAGGCCCTTGAGATGGGGGGAGTAATAGGGATTATCCAGGTGGGCCCTGGATGCAATTACATGTATCCTTATAAAAGGAAGCAAAAAGAGATTTGACACAGAAAGAAAAGGTAGTGTGATGGGGTGCCTGGGTGGCTCAGTCGGTTAAGCGCCTGCCTTCAGCTCAGGTCATGATCTCAGGGTCCTGCGATCAAGCCCTGTGTCAGGCTCCCTGCTCAGGGCGGAGTCTGCTTCTCCCTCTCCCTCTGCTCCTCCCCCCGCTCATTCTCTCTCTCTCTCTCTCTCTCAAATAAATAAAATCTTTTTAAAAAATTAAAAAAAGAAAAGGAAGTGTGACAATCTCAGCAGAGAATGGGGAGAGAGGGAGAGAGGGAGGGAGGGAGGGAGGAGATGAAAAGGCTATGCTACAGTCATTTTAAGTGGAGGAAAGGGACACAAACCAAGGAGTGCAGCTCTAGAAGCTGGAAAAGGCAAGAAAACATTCTCCCCCCGCAGAGGTTCCAGGGGACATGGCCCCACTGATGCCTTGATTTCAGCCCAGTGAAAGGGATTTTGGATTTCTGGTTTCCAAAACTGTAGAAGAGTAAGTGTGCATTGTTTTAAGCCACCAAGTTTGTGATAATTTGTTACAGCTGCCATAGGAAATTAATACAGGGTTGTTCCCCACTTAGATGTTGTCAGCGAAAATGAAGGTCATGATTTTAGGTATAGGCTATTCCTACACTTATTAAAAAAATGGAGGGACGCTTCAAAACCAAGGAAATATTGACTGAGCCTATTGCTTTGTTTTTAAATTAATGTGGTATGCAATGGAAAACTGGGCTTATTGCTAATGTAGAAACTACTTTAATTGAACAGTCTTTGAAGAAATTTGGCTCTATTTTTGGATTGTGTCCACCCAGCCTGAGATGTGCCAAACCAACCCCATCTGTGTGGTTTACATCAGGAAGTGTACTTTTTTAAAAGGATGTTTTGGGAAAAAATGACTAAAACCCTTACATAGTGGTTAAATTTCAACTTGAAATTCTTTATAAAAAATTAGAAAGCAATACATGAGTTATGGATGATCAGTTGTATTGAATTAAATGAGGCCATTAGACTGAGGTGGTTCTAATCCCTTCGAGGCTGATGTAAGCAAACCAGACCCTAAGCATGTGAATGCCTCAAGATTAAGAAATCAAAACCTAAAGATAACCAGTTACAACCAGCCACCTAGGTGTCTCCAACTAAGGCAATGCTTAAGCTATAGCCAATCAAATCATTTCCTTCTTTGCTCCCACCTTTACTCTGTGGGAGTCTTTGCCCTGGCTTCTGTCTGGAGAGCACTCCGAACCACTTTCAGCTTGGTGCCGCCTAATTTGAATCCATTTTTGCTTACATAAAACTCCTAAAATTCTTTTTTTAAAGACTTTGTCAGAGAGAGCGCAGAAGCAGGGGGAGCGGCAGGCAGAGGGAGAAGCAGACTCCTGGCTGCGCAAGGAGCCAGACATGGGATTCGATCCCAGGACCCCGGGATCATGACCTGAGCGGAATGCAGATGCTTAACCAACTGAGCCACCCAGCCGTCCTGAAACTTCTAATGATATGCCTCAGTTTATCTTTGACCTAGTTCTTTGCTTCTAAACGTATATGTGGATCAGATAGGCTACTGATAACTCAGTGACTCAGAAGGTCATCAGATTAACCATTGCCTGAGGAATTTGGGTACCCCCCCCCCGCACTGAAGGCGCTATATAAACAAGCTAAAAGAGTGCACTCACATCTTGGTAACAAGTTGGCATGCTCCTCACATATTTGGCTTCACTTAGATTTTCTGGAAAATAAGCTCACTTTATCTAGAAGTCAACATGGATGTTGGAGGGTCATTAGTAATTAAAACAGGGGGAGTCCAAATGAAGGATACAAAAATAAAACATCTCTTAATGAAACAGGTGTTCTCTTGGGAAGGCTTGTGGGGGTTGGGCTGGGGAGTGAAACGACTTTTCAAAAAGCTTGGATAATTTGAAAATGACTAACCCCATCAAGGGTCAGTTTAATGACCACTATAGAAGGCTAATAAAAATAAACAACTATCCCTACAAGTACTAAGCCATAAATTCTCAACCAGTGAGTATATGTTTTGCAAAAGAAGAAAAAGGTATCTGTGGATTTTTGTTCGGGAAGTTTTTTGTTTTGGTTTTCTTCAACAACAATAATATGCACCCTGGAGACTAATTCTCTGCCTTTCATTTCCTGGTCACAGATTACTTCTAAGCTTCATCTTTGGTTTAATATCCATCTGGTAGCATAGATTTTTCTCTTTTCGCCATGAATACAGATACTAGAATAAGGACATGTAGACCTTCCATAAGCAGGAAGGATGTAAAGCAATTTGCTACATACATACCCAGTGTTTCCGTCATGGTAAGTGTCTTATGCTTATAAGAGCAAATTATTTGCCCTTTCCACGTCCACTAAAACTCACTTTCACCAACGTGGTCTTAGACTAACATAGTTACTGAATTAGATACTGCTGAATTAGTAAGTTTATACTCCCCCTAAGAGTATTTAGTAACTCAGCACATCTGCAATTTCTAAATCACTGCTCTTATAAACAAAGAGAAACTGGAGGCTACAGTCTAAGAGCTCTCTAGACCTTGCCTTTTCCAGTTCATCACTGGGTGATTATTTTTTTATGGGGATTCTTTATATCCGTGTAACTCGATATAGTAATAAGCCGGTGACAGCAGCAGAAGCAAGGTGTCTGGTTGTGTGACAGGAAGCTGGGGCTCTGTTTCTCTAGTGAGGACCCCTGAACCACAGATCTAGCCTCAGAAAATCTGGATTGGTGTTGATTCAAATTAGTACCTATCAGGCCTCTTGGGAATAAAACCGAAGCTGACTTTTTGGCTGACAGCAGGTTCCTGTGCCACAAAGAGTAAGACCCTCAAACAAAGGAATGAGGCATTCGCTGCTCCCACCTTAGGGAATGTAGCGAGTAGTGCTAAGAATGACCTGGGAACCCCAAAGTAGAATAGGGTTGAGGAGCCTTGTCACAGACATTGGTTTTGATTGGACTGTTTTCCAGTAAAACCCCGGGTGGCTATCACTCAGATGCCTATGGAGGGGTTGGCAAGTTTTTCCGTGTTGGCCAGATAGTAAATGTTGAGAGCTTTGGGTACCGAGAGGTCAAATTGAGGATATCATGTAGGTGTTTATATAACAAAAGAGAACAGGACGCCTGGGTGGCTCAGTCAGTTAAGCGTCTGCCTTCAGCTCAGGCCATGATTCCAGAGTCCTGGGATCAAGCTCCACATTGGTCTACCTGCTCAGCGAGGAGTCAGCTTCTCCCTCTGCCCCTCCCCCTGCTCATGCTCATGCACACGCGTGCTGTCTCTCTCTCTCAAAAACAAATAAATATTTTTTTTTAAAAAAAGAACAAATTCCACACATTTACTATTTAATAATAGCAATTAAGGGCAGATCTCATTCAGAAAAAAATCCACTCAGATTTTTTGGAGCTCAAAAAATCTCAATAAAACTTTAACACTGCTAAGCCATCAAACTTCAGCAGCATCCAGCAAATCAGGATATTCAGTTTCTATTTTTTTTTAAAGATTTTATTTATTTATTTGAGAGAGAGAAGGAGAGAATGAGCGAGAGCGCACAAGCAAGGGGAGGGGCAGAGGGCAAAGGGAGAAGCAGACTCCCTGCTGAGCAAGGAGCCCGATGTGGAACACGTCCTGGGATCATGACCTGAGCCAAAGGCAGACGCTTAACCGACTGAGCCATCCAGGCGCTCCTCAGTTTCTATTCTTGAAATAAAACTCACAGAACTGTCAGTGGTTAAGTCCAGGAGAGCGTACTAGTGGTTCAATAACACAGGATGGACTCAATTATTTTCTGCAAGTACGTGCTGATGAATAATTTGATGAATAACCATAGACTGTAGACATCTTACGTTTTCACACGTTTTGTGAATTTGTTCCCCTAGGCCTTTTTCTGTCCCACACCGATTATCACCATCAGTTGTAACACATCTTCGCATATTTCTACCTCAAGTTGTACTGAATGAGTGTTTTCTCAATGTTGAAAACACACTCTCCCGTAACTGGTCCACACAGACCATTCGTAAGGGCTAATTTTTCGATCACTTCAAACAAATAAACAATTAGGAAGCATTGATAACATCTGTCAAGTCATCAAGACCCAAGCAAAAGCACTCACAATCATTTGCTTGTTTTTAATTGACTACTGATGTTGCTCTCACGATCCTCAACTCTTCGAACAACTGTTCTCACCAAAAATTCAAGCTAATAGCTTGAAACAAATTTATTTTCTCTGGACACATTTCTTTAACTGCTGCAATCAAACATGTTTAATTAACCCACCATCAGTAAATGGCTTTCTTTGCTTGGCTAAGAAGTGAGCCACTTGGAAACTTCCTTTGGTGACGGGCTCAGTTTTATTGTTTAGTTTTGTGAAGAAATTCTGCTGTGATGAGATATTCCATTTTAAATGTTCCAGTTTTTCTGACCATTGCTTTCCTGTGGGTTGGGAATATTGTGATGAGTGCTTCGTCTGGAAATGCTGACATATGTGGTATTCTTTTAACACAGCTATCGTTTCAATGCATGGTAAACATGGTATTTTGCTCTCTGCTTTCAACTGTATCGTGTTGCCCCCAAATTCAAATGTTGATGCTCTAACCCCTAATGTGATTGTATTTGGAGATAGGGCTTTTAGGAGGCACTTAAGGTTAAGATCATAAAGGTGAGGTCCTAATTCTATAGGGTTCTAAGATGGCCTTATAAGGAGAGTGAGAGCGCTCTCTCGCCCCACACGTACACACAGAGGAAAGACCATCTACAGCTCAAGGAGAGAGCTCACACCAGAGACTGGCCCTGCCTGTACCTTGATCTTGGACTTTCCAGCCTTCAGAACTGTGAGAAATTAATTTCTGTTAAGCCACACAGCCTATGGTGTTTTGTTATGGCAGCTCGAGCTAATACACCATCTAATTGGATAACTAAGTAATCCCCACTCTGGTGTGCCTTAAAAGTACGGCAATCAAAATCCATTTTCCTTTTCTTGTTTTGACATAATGGGTATGCCCTGGTAATTAAAAAAAAAAGGTGCAGTATGGAGTTACACATGACACTTTAAATGCTGTAGATTTGTAAATGTGTTACTGTGATTTATAGTACTCTAAGCAGTAGTACAAAGAGATGAGAGAACCACATTTGGTCTCTGTTGCAACTACTTAGCTCTGTGGTTACAGCTCAAAAGCAACCATAGATGTGTATAAATGAATGTATTTGGCTCTGTTCTAATAAAACTTTATGGGCATTGAAATTTGAATCCATATGATTTTCGCAAGTCAGGAAATATTTTTATTGTTTTGATTTTTTCCCCCCAATCATTTAAAAATGTTAAAAATCTTACTAGAAGAGGGCGCCTGGGTGGCTCAGTCAGTTAAGCGGCTGCCTTCGGCTCAGGTCATGATCCTGGAGTCCGGGATCGAGTCCTGCATCAGGCTCCCTGCTCAGCAGGGAGTCTGCTTCGCCCTCTGACCCTAACCCCTCTCATGTGCTCTCTCTCATTCTCTCTCTCTCAGATAAATAAATAATAAAATCTTAAAAAAAAATCTTACTAGAAGAAAACATAGGGGGAAAGCTTCATGACGTTGGAGTTGACGATGATTTCTTGCACAGGCAACAAGAAAAAAAATGGACAAATGGGACTACAACAAACTAAAAAATTTCTGTACATCAAAGGGCACAATCAACACAGCGAAAAGGCAGCCTATGAAATGGGAGAAAACATTTCTAAATCACTATATCTGATAAGGGGTTAATATCCAGAATAGGTAAAGAACTCCAACAAGGAAACAACAACAAAAACAGAATAGCCTGATTTAAAAAATGGTCAAAGTCCTTGAGCAGACATTTCTCCCAAGATGACGTACAAAAGGCCACCAAGCATATAAAAAGACATATAACCTCACTAACCATTAGATAAAGGCAAATCAAAGCCACAGTGAGATGTCATCTCATACCTCTCAGGACGGATACTATCAAAAAAGAAAAACTAAGAAATGACAAATGTTGACAAGGATGTGGAGAAACCCTTGTGCACGGTTGATGAGACTGTAAAATGATACAAGCAATCTGGAAAACAGTACGTGGTTCCTCCAAAATTTCAAAATAGAACTACCCTATGATCTGGCAATGCCACTTCTGGGTATATTCCCAAAAGAATGGAAAGCAGAGTCTCGAAGAGACAGCTGCACATCCATGTTCATAGCATTATTCATAATAGCCAAGTGGTGGGAGCAACCCAAACGTCCGTGGATGGATGAATGGATAATTATCACGTGGTATATATATATACCTACAATGGAATTTTTTTTTTACCATATCATTTTTTTTAAGATTTTATTTATTTATTTGAGAGAGAGAGAATGAGAGACAGATAGCAAGAGAGGGAAGAGGGTCAGAGGGAGAAGCAGACCCCCCGCTGAGCAGGGAGCCCGATGTGGGACTCGATCCCAGGACTCCAGGATCATGACCTGAGCCGAAGGCAGTCGCTTAACCGACTGAGCCACCCAGGCGCCCAGCCATATCATTATTTTTAATGTCCAGCATTTATAATATGAGGGCCAGGGCTTTCTCCCCAACTCAAGTTTACAAATTTTTGATTGGCTTGTGAGGCCGATAGGGAAACTTCTCTTGTCTAATTTGGTTTCTGGGAAGACTTCATTCAGGTGCTCAATGGTCATCTGATCAAATGGAATTATGTTCTGCATCTTCTCCAGCTCTTTTTCACATTCCTCAATCCCGGCCTTTGAGAGAGACAAACACTCAGCACAACTTTTCACATTTTCTTTTTCTTTGGCATCCACCTGAACAGTATGCTTATCCTCTGGCACAGGAAACTTCAGGGCATTGAACTTCTTCTCAAAGTCCTCTACCAAGCCAGCCTTTGCCACATTGGCCTTGTAGTAAGCCCAGTCACTAGCAGGTGGATTCCCAGGGTTAGGAGTGGCCAGTGTGGAGGTGAGGGGTTCATTCTAGGATTTCAGGGAGTTAGAAGTGGCCTTCTGGTTTGGGGCCTTATGATCTCTGCAAAAGCTACCAAGTCAACGGCTTTTAGAGCAAGTTTTCACCCACCCATCTTTTTTTTTTTTTTTTAAGATTTTTATTTTTTTGACAGAGAGAGACACAGCGAGAGAGGGAACACAAGCAGGGGGAGTGGGAGAGGGAGAAGCAGGCTTCCCGCTGAGCAGGGAGCCCAATGCGGGGCTCGATCCCAGGACCCTGGGATCATGACCTGAGCCAAAGGCAGAGGCTTAACGACTCAGCCACCCAGGCGCCCCTCACCCAGCCATCTTGAGAGCTTCACTGACCCTGGTGGCCCACAGTCCTCCCTAATGGAATATTATTCAGCCTTTGAAAGGAAGGGACTCCTGTCACATGCTACAACATGGATAAACCTTGAAGACATTATGCTAATTGAAATAAATGAGTCCCAAAAAGCCAGTTTACGAGTCCATCTATATCAGGAATGTAAAGTAGTCAAATTCATACAAATAGCAAGTAGAATGGTGGTTACCGGGAGCTGAGGGAAAGCAGAAAAGGAGAGTTGTTTAATGGGTACAGAGTTTAGTTTTTCAAGATGAAAACGTTCTGGAGATCTGTAGCACAACAGTGTAAATAGACTTAATACTACTGAGCTGTACACTTAAAAATGTTTAGGATGGTAAATTTTATGTCATGTGTTTTTACCACAAAAAGGAAAACATTTTTAGACCATGTGCCATACAAAAACAGACAGCAGGCCTGACTTGGCCCACAAGTTGTAATTTGTCAACCCTTCCTCTTTGGCCCAGCCTCAGGAAAGTTCTCCCAGGTTCCATGCTTAAGGGAGCTCTATACGGGAAGAATCACACAGCTTTGGAGAATGTAACAAAACACCTGTAACACACCAGTGGACGAAAGAACCCTTTCTTCTTTGAAGACTTGGCAGTGGATACAGCGGTGGAAAGACCAGCAGAGCTGGAATGGGAGCCCTGAAGAGGAGACTGGATAGTGGTGGGAGGAGGACGCATGAATGGTGAGGGATTTGAGAGCCTGCTTGGGGGAAGAAGAAGTTGTGTGGACGTTGACAGTCCATCACTCACCTTACCCCCAGGATGGTATAGTTTACTTGAGCAAGAGTTCAGCCATTCACTTGCTGTGTCTACCTGGGCAAGTCACAGCCCCTTGCCCTCCCTTTGAAAGGGGGAGGGTTGGACAACATCCCTGGCACCCCTCCCAGCCTTAAAAACCACGAGACTCTTCTCTGACCAAGTTGACACAGTGCCAATGTCTTTATCCCTTCATCTGAGCAGCTTTAAAGACCGGAGACCCTCCACGTCTCCTACGGAGTTGCCATTGTTTTTGTTTACTCTAGTTAAGCAGGGGTAAAAAAAAAACTAATCACAGTCTATGGAGTCCTGACTCACTCCATTTCCACAGCTGGGGCTTCTCTTGCTACCTCAAGCTCCCCTGCCCCTGGGGACCCGAGGAAATAGCGCAGACAAGGAAGGGACTTGGGAGCTGTTGTTAATGCTCCTGTCAGTCCCCTCCCGTTCACAATCTCTGATGTCTCTTCCAGTTCTTTAACAAGAGTGGTTGGGGAAATGGGTCTTGTTTATAGGAAGAATGCAAGTCTCGGTGTTCACTGTGAAAAATTACCCTTCTGTGTGACAGCCTTTTCAAAAACAACGAGAGCCACATTGCTTTAGCTTTTTCAACACTTCCTCTGCTCCCCTCGGCCGTGACTGTGCAGGGAAAAGCAGGCGTTCAAAGGGAGTCCCAGGGTTTCCTCCTGCCAGTTGTTCACCAGGCACTGTGTTCCAGAAAGGAAGAGGCTGCCTCACTCTTGGCCTCTAGGGCGTTCAGGGAGAGGGCCTCGGGGAGCCGGGTTAGTCCGGTAGCTGCCTCGTTTGCTTTGCCGTTTGAGCTGGCCCGTGATGTGTTTATTTGAATCTCCGGCTCAGAACTGGCTTGCCTTTGTCTCTGGCCCGAGGAAGCTCCAGTGGGAATGGAAAAGTTCAGCCACACTGTTCAGGTTCAACACACTGAAGTGGGAAATCAGGAGCGAGCGAGGGAGCGAGCGAGCAAGCCTCGAGACTGTGGGACCGGGTTAGGCTTTTCAAAGAAAATGCCTTTAGCCGTGGCACGCTTTTGTTCACTGCTGGGGCCTGTTGTCCTGTGAACCTCAGGTTTGCTCAGAAATGTCCCGGGGGTGTTTTCATTGCCATGAGGTTTTGTCCCAGAAAAAGGAAACTAAAAACTCATCGACTTGCTTTGTGTGTTTGTTGCCATGTTACACTGGGGCTTTAATAATAAAAATAAAAATCTTAACAAGTCAGGAAACTCCAAGTGTTGGCGGGGATGCGGAGAAAGGGGAACCCTCCTACACTGTTGGTGGGAATGCAGGCTGGTGCAGCCACTCTGGAAAACAGTACGGAGGTTCCTCAAAAAGTTGAAAATAGAGCTACCCTAGGACCCAGCTATTGCACTACTGGGTATTTACCCCAAAGATACAAACCTAGTGATCCAAAGGGGCACCTGCACCCCAATGTTTAGAGCAGCAATGTCCACAATAGCCAAACTATGGAAAGAGCCCAGATGTCCATCAACAGCTGAATGGATAAAGAAGATGTGGTACACATACACAATGGAATATTACTCAGCCATCAGAAAGGATGAAATCTTGCCATTTGCAACAATGTGGGTGGAACTAGAGGTATTATGCTAAGTGAAAGAAGTCAAACAGAGAAAGACAATTATATGATTTCACTCATGTGAAATCTAAGAAACAAAACAGAGGATCATAGGGGAAGGGAAGGAAAAATAAAAGAAGATAAAATCAGAGAGGGAGGCCAACCACAAGAGACTCTTAACTATAGAGAACAAACTGAGGGTTGCTGGGCGGGGGATGGGGTAGCTGGGTGATGGGCATTAGGGAAGGCGCTTGGTGGAATGGGCACTGGGTGTGATATGCAACTGATGAATCACTGAACTCAACCTCTGAAACTATTAATACACTATATGTGAGTGCCTCCATTTAGCCGCTGATGAGAAAGTCAGCCTCCCCAGTACAGCATTCCACTTCTGGAATATTTTTTATTTATTTATTTTTATTTGATAGCGCATGAACAGGCGGGGAGAGGGGGGGGAGGGGAGAGAAGCAGACTCCCCGCTGAGTTCAGAGCCCGATGCCGGGCTCGATCCCAGCACCCTGAGATCATGACCTGAGCTGAAATCAAGAGACGCTTAACCGACTGAGCCACCCAGGCACCCCCTGAAATATTTTTGATATCATTCAGATTTATAATCCAGAGCCAACAGCAAAACTCTGAAGTAGATCCCTATCACTGAGAGCAGAGCGCCCCTGAATGGGTCTCTGGTTCCTCCCATTTCCCTGCCCCTCATACCCAGTCGGCTGGATTCAATTCGCTACACTTCAGGGTCATCTGCAGGCTAGATCTTCTCAGGCTTTTCCTCTCTCACTTGTATCCTACCTTCTATCTAAGCTGTCAGAGCCTGACTTTTGAAAATGACTGGCAAGGGTTACTTCTTAAAGACACCAGGTGTGGGAGGTGGGATCGGAGTTATTTTTCAAGAGCTGTTTTTTCTGCCCTCAAGCCATGTCATGTAATAAACACCTACAAAACAAAGTGGTTTTTTTTGAATGTTCAGTGTTTCCAATGAACACCGAAACATTTCTAAGATCCACTTTTAATGTTTCATTACCTCCTATTCCACAGGAAAATAGGGAGTCATACTTAAATACAAGAAATATGTTTGGGAGGAGGGCATCCCCTCCCAAGGCATAACTTTTAAAATGGAAATAAGATGCCGTATTATATGGTTAAGGGCACAGGCTTTCAATTTCTTTTTACAAGTGGCAAGAAAAAAAAAAAGAGAACTCTATAGATGAAAAGAGACTTCAGAGACATATTAACCAAATGCTATTATATGAGCTAGACCTTGTTTGAATCATGAAACTGCTGTGGGAAAAAAAAGGAAAAATATGAGACAGCTGGGGAAATATGAACACGGACTGGATATTTGATGAGGCTAAGAAATGATTATTATAGGTGTTATGTGTTTTAAGAGAGTCCAATTCTTTTGAAGACCTGCATTGAAATATTTACAGATGACAATATGAAATTCTCTGTGTGTGTGTGTTGGAGGGTGGCTGGGTGGGGTATGGATGAAACAAAACTGTCCAATTGTTGAGGCTGGGTGATGGACACATGGGATTCATGATACTACCTTATCTACTTTTGTTTATGTCTCAACATTGCAATAATAACAAAGACTTTTTAGATGAGAGCATGAGGTTGACATCAGACCTCCGTGAATGGGAACCTTGGCTCCACTTCCTAGCCATGTGATGTCCTTAGAGAAGTCCCCTCTCTGAGCCTAACTGTCCTCATATAGAAAGTGATAAGAACATGAAGACTGGGTGAAATAATATAGGTAAAGAATTGAGCAGGAGCCTGGCACATAGTAAGCAATCAAATAATAGTAGTTCTTATTATAGCCAGGTTTTTTTTTTTTTTTTTTTTTTTGGTCTAGTTTTCTGAACCTATAATTGCAGGTCC
This sequence comes from Mirounga angustirostris, assembly GCF_029215605.1. Lineage (NCBI taxonomy): Eukaryota > Metazoa > Chordata > Mammalia > Carnivora > Phocidae > Mirounga > Mirounga angustirostris. The sequence goes on from NW_026991719.1 coordinate 93,905,910, forward strand.
TAAGAGAATTTACATCCTAAGAAGTTCTTGCCACTGAAGTAGAAGAATTTTGCAATACACAAGATGTCTACTGCTGTTTTCCAGATGGGGAGCATGTCTGGGAAAGACAGGCTCTGGTAGCAGCCCAAATGGAAATAACAGCAAAGGATCAGGCAATTGGTCCTAAGAAATAAGAAAGTCTTGCGTGGCAGTGCTCAGCCTTTAAAAGCCTCTCCGAGAACACACAGCGCCTGATATTTCTTTTCTACCTGTTTCCCCCTCGCCCTCCCACCCACACTGCCCCATAGTGCACGTTGACTGACTAACCAATTCTCCTCAGAGTTGTGCAGAATACAGATGGTTTGCCCCTGTGTCCCCACTAGGAGTCCATCCTGTGCACGTAGGACTAGTTAATTCTTCTAACAAAAACTTACCAGATGCTTACTGCGTGTCAGGATACTGAGATACACTTAACATACAAGATCTCAATATCTGGCCCAACCCCATTTTATTTTATTTTATTATTTTTATTTATTTAAAAATTTTTAAAGATTTTATTTATTTGAGAGAGAGAAAGAGAGAGAGCACGAGAGGGGGGAGGGTCAGAGGGAGAAGCAGACTCCCCGCTGAGCAGGGAGCCCGATGCGGGACTCGATCCTGGGACTCCAGGATCATGACCTGAGCAAAAGGCAGTTGCTTAACTAACTGAGCCACCCAGGTGCCCCCAACCCCACTTTAGACATGAGGAGACCGAGGAATTGGAGAGATGAAGTGGCTTGCCCAGAGTTCCACAGCTAGTAGGTGACAAAGCTGTTATTCTGGTTTTTGTTCTTAAGATTTTATTTATTTGACAGAGAGAGAGAGAGAGAGGGAACACAAGCAGGGGGAGCAGGAGAGGGAGAGGCAGACTCATGCTGAGCAGGGAAGCCGATGCGGGACTCAATCCCAGGGTCCTGGGATTGTGACTTGAGCCAAAGGCAGACACTTAAACAACTGAGCCACCCAGGTACCCCCAAAGCTGTTATTCTGATCGAAGAGCTATCAGACCCGGAAACCATGTTCTTGTAATTAGCTTGACCATAGTAATCATTTCACTCTATATGTGTACCAACACATCGTGTCACATACCTTAAGTACATACAACTTGTATTAAAATAATAATACAGAAACCATGTCCTTTACTTCTAAGTCTTTACTGTAACTTCATCCCCCCTATCCGAATGAGGATAAGTTCTAGGTGATCTTTTTTTTTTTCCTCTCTCTGAGCTTCATAAATATCTCAAAGATTCCTTCCCAGCACAGATTATTTATGTTGGGAAAGCCGTGATGTGCAGAGGGAAAGGCGCTTTCAGATAGGCAGGGTGCTGCATTGATTTCCACTGGGTTTTCATGAACTTATTAAAGATGTACAGAACCAAAGCCTTCTTTTGCCATCAGGTCATCCCTGCTTCCCAAGGCCACATGGCCTACGTAGAGGAGAGAGTTGCAGAACAAAGAGGTCCTTCATGTGCAGGCTCCGTCCCGAGCCCGGGCTACACATGAGGGTCAGGGGTAAGGGAGCAACGTGGAATCCAATGAGCCCGGCTGAGAGGGAGAGGTGGGCTGCCAGACAGGCCCCTTGCCAGCTCTGAGTCATTGCAGGCTTCCCGAGCCCAGCCAATTTACCTGCTTTTCAATAAGATCTTTATTTGTCCTTCTATTCTCGTCAAAAGCTGTTGTCATTTCCTTTTCTGTCTGGAGACACTGGGAGCTGCCTCCAGGCAGTATGACCATGCCAGGCCCCTTGTGCAACCCCCAACTCACCCAGATGAAGCATCTCATAGAATTTCCCCTTGTTTAGCTTTTTCTCCCTTAGTGGGCAGAAAGCGTCCTATTTCTCGCATTTCCAGAGCTTTGGCTATGCAAGTTCTTTACCTGGTCAGCAAGCAGCTCGGGTGTTGGGGTCAATGCTGTCCTGGGGTCATCAAGTGGTTGCATGTGGAGACCTATGGAGTCATAGGATCAGAACCTGGTAGGCCCGCAAAGCCACCAGAAGCTGCCGAACTGGGGGCCGGACTAGAGTGACCTCCACTTGGTTCTGAAAACTTTCATTTTGTTCATTCAATCCTTCCTTTATTCTTTTACTCCAGAAACACTTTTTTTTTTTTCCAGAAACACTTCTTAAATGCCTATTAGAATATCAGTGCCTTGGCCCCACCCTCAGGAAACTCTCATCTTGAGGGAGGGGATGGATGAATAAGTAAACAGACAGTCATAATACAGGGTGGCCCATTCTGAGAAGGAGAGGCAATGTCAGAGAGCAGTTGAGAACGTACATTTCAAAACCAACAGTCCTGGTTGAAACCCCAGCCTTGCCACTTATTTCTTGTGTTAAATTACAAAATCTCCTATGTTCCCTCTAGAGCATGAGGACAATGGATGTACATAAGTACACGGCACCAGAACCAAACGGATGGCCAGGAGAACATCTATATCTGACTACTGGGGTTCCAGGAAGCCAGGATGTTGTGATTAGCTAATAAGATAGAATTTTATCCTTAAAAGTATCCTATGGTGAAGGCAGGCGACAAGCAGGTGGATGGCCAGGGTTGCCCCTTGGAACTAGAGGAGCTAGCCATAAGGGCTCTGGTTCAGGGTTCAGATTCCTAATCCATAAAAGGACCTGGAGAACAAAGGAGACCTTGGTCCCAGAAGACATCTATGGCTGAGTTTGTGGAGGAAGGGTATAAAGTAGGACTTGAAGACAGGGATGGAGGTAAAAACAATATATGGGTATACTACCTATATTCTAGATAGTAACTAGAATATGGGGGAAGACACAAAGCAGGATGGAAGCCCTGCTGACAGTACCGGGGCGGGCAGGCATGGCAGCCATGAGAATGTGCTTCTAGATCTCTCACTGCTGGGAGAGGGACCAAGCTGCTGCTGTGCTCTGAAATCATCACTGCATCTGCATTGAGGCCATACTTCCTACGGGCTACTCCTGCGCAGGGAATGGGCACAGCAGGGGTACTAGACAGGCCTGTTCTTGGGAGACACTGGGCTCCTTTGACTGTTGACTTTGTCTAAAGACGCCATGATGGCTAAAACACTTCCCTCTGATCTCCCTCCTTCCCTCCCTCCCTCCCTCCCTCCCTCCCTCCCTTCCTTCCTTCCTTCCTTCCTTCCTTCCCTCCCTCCCTCTTTTCTTCACTCAAGGTCAGACCTGCTTTGCATTGCAGTACATACTGGTAGCACTCTCAGACTCTCCCCCTGCCTTCCATTTTCTATCATGGAGGTTGCCCCTAATAAATTTCTTATGCTTATTTAAAAGATTTTATTTACTTATTTATTTAGAGAATAGTACTCTCAGGGAGAGAATAGTACTGTACAAGTGAGGGGAGGAGCAGAAGGAGAGGGAGAGAGAGAATCCCAAGCAGACTCCGTGCTGAGCATGGAGATCACGACCCGAGCCAAAATCAAGAGTCAGTCCCTCAACCAACTGAGCCACCCAGGCACTCCAAATTTCTTATGCTTTTAATCCTATCTTTTTGCTTGCTTCTTGAAGCACCTGGACCAACATAGGTGTGGTTTATGGGACCTCAGCGGAAAGGAGAGTTGCAGTGACAAAGAGTTCATTGGACAGTTGGCCTAATGGTTTTCACATTCCATTCCATGAAAAACGTAGATTCATTGGGTAGGCCTCAGGGCCCAGGCAGAGTGCTAGGCTCTAGAAAGACAGTAATGAACAAGATGAACAAGATGCCCTTATGAAATTTATCGGGAAAGACAGCAGAGATTCAGTAAGTAATCAAGAAAATATCTTTATTGCTTTTTAAAGAATAAATCCAGTGATATAGCCCAAACCCTTTAGCATGGCCTACAAATTTTCATGATCTGGCTCCTACCTACCTCTCCATCTTCCTTTCTCGCCATGTCCATATTGCACTCTGCACCAGCTAGCGTGAAATAATTGCATTTCCCAGAACTCTCCATCTTCTTCTTACCTCTAGGCTTTTGCCCAAGATAGCCCTCACCCACCAGCCTTAGACCACATCCATCCACCAAGTTTAGTACAGTCTTCCCTGAGCGACTGAAGGTGCTCCTGTAGCGCCCTGCACCCTTGTCATTGATTTCATTCTAGGCAAGTAAGTGGAAAATGGCAGAAAAGAAAGATGCCAGGCATGAAAAATGCGTATTCTTTCTTTCCAAATCAGTTGGCTCATATTTAAGAAATGATATCTCCAATCTGTATGCTTAAGCCAAACTTGACTTCTGTTTGGTTGCCCAGACTGCTAACTGCCTCTCCACTCTCTGTTCTTCCCTGCCTCTTCGCTATAATAATGAGCCCGGCTAAAAATATCTCTGCTTCCTAGTGTCTTGCAAATAGAGGTGGGCAGTGAGATGCAAGGGGAAGTCTTGGGGTGGGGCATCTGGGAAGCCCTTTTTGCCTTTGACCCTCCCTTCTACCCACTGCCTGGTATTTGAACGTGATGCTTAAAGTTCCAGCAGACATCTTGGGACCATGAGGGAAAGGTCAAGAGAATTACAAACAGCCCTGACATTCTTGAGCTCCTAAACCAACACCAGCAACCGCCTACCTTTGGACTTCTCATTACATGAGACAAATAAACCCTCATGTGTTTCAGCCACTGTGATCTTTTTTTTTTTAACTTACAGATTCATCCAATTCTGAGCCAATCCACCTCAACAAGTTCTATTCCCTTCTCCTTAGCTGTACTCATGCCTGGAATGTCTCCCTTCCTACCATCTTTTCCCCTCAATCTCTGCCTACCAAATCTTTTTTTGTTGTTGTTGAAGATTTTATTTATTTATTTGAGGGAGAGAGAGCACAAGCTGGAGGAGGGGATGAGGGAGAAGCAGACTCCCTGACAAGGGGAGCCCGATGCGGGACTCGATCCCAGGACCCAGAGATCATGACCTGGGCTGAAGGCAGATGCTTAACTGACTGGGGCACCGAGGGGCCCCTGTGCCTATCAAATCTTATCCATCACTGAAGACTCAAACAACAGCCACTTTATAAGATGTTATTTTATCCCCTCCCAATCTAGATGTGCTATTTCCCTCTTTTTGACTCATTCCTATCGTACTTTATCTGGATATCTGGACCTCTTTTGTGAAATGAATATATGTATATTCATTTAAAATTATGGAAGTTTATGATATATTCATATCACATTCATATATATGAATGAATGAATAATATATATTCACATTCATATATATATATAATTCTGTCTATGTGATAAGTATTAGTGATCTTATTTGTATTGTATATTTCTTTGCATTTTTCTGCAACAAATAGCAGAGACACAATAGTAGACATTTAGTAAATCCTTGTTGAATTAAATATAAACTTGCAATAAAAACATAACTTCTTGGGGTGTCTGGGTGGCTCAGGTGGTTAAGTGTCTGCCTTCTGCTCAGGTCATGATCCCAAGGTCCTGGGATAGAGCCCCACATCTGGCTTTCCACTCAGTGGCAAGTCTGCTTCTCCCTCTCCTCTCCCTCTGTGATCTGTCTCACTCTCTCTCTCAAATAAATAAAATCTTAAAAAAGAAAATATAACTTCTCTGGGGCACCTGGGTGGCTCAGTTGGTTAAGTGTCCGACTCTTGATTTCGGCTCAGGTCATGATTTCAGGGTTGTGAGATCGAGCCCCGAGTCAGACTCTGCGCTCAGTATGGAGTCTGCTTGGGATTCTCTCTGCTTCTCCCCCTGCTTGCGTGTTGTCTCTCTAAATAAATAAATAAATCTTTTAAGAAAAACAACTGGATGCCTGGGTGGCTCAGACGGTTAAGCATCTGTCTTCAGCTCAGGTCATGATCCCGGGGTCCTGGGATGGAGCCCCACATCGGGCTCCTGGCTGAACAGGGAGCCTGCTTCTCCCTCTCCCTCTGCCTGCTGCTCCCCCTGCTTGTGCTCTCTCTGTCTGTCAAATAAAAAATAAAAAATCTTTTTTTTTTTTTTTTTTAGATTTTATTTATTTGACAGAGAGAGATACAGCGAGAGGAGGAGCACAAGCAGGGGGAGCGGGAGAGGGAGAGCAGGCTTTCCGCAGAGCAAGGAGCCCGATGCGGGGCTCGATCCCAGGACCCCGGGACCATGACCTGAGCCGAAGGCAGATGCTTAATGACTGAGCCACCCAGGCGCCCCAAAAATCTTTTTTTTTTAAAGAAAAACATAACTTCTCTTTAAATACACACATTTAACCATTGACTACGGTATTTTTTGGAAGCGACTACATAGATAAAATATGCCTTCAAATGTTATATTCTTTCATTGATTTGGAAAATGGAATTATTCACATGACAATGGAAGATATACTTCTGTTTAATTTTATATTGAACCTTCTTTTGTTTCAACTCTTATTTATTGAATGTCTCCACTATAAAGCCACAGTGAGTGAGGGTTTGACAGGGAATATCATGATCAGAGCTGAAATCTGGAGATTATAAAAAGCCCAGGTGAATGTGGTGAGACCCCCAGCTAAGTTGGGGGCAGGGAGAATAGAAAGGAAAAACAAGCCTGTTCTCTTTGACCCAATCTTTGAGGTACAGAAAGGTTATTTGAAGGTCTACCATTCATGCTCATACCAGATACTGGAATGTTCTTGAATATTACATGCTGCAAAATGATGTAGATAAATAGGAAGAAAGAGCTGACCATATGTGTTTAAGGGGATATTTTGATGAAAGATAAATATTTATTCTGAATTCTTAAAAAGTGACTGTGAGATAAATAGCTGAGGAGAGCTCATTAGAAAAATCATCACACGGGGTGCCTGGGTGGCTCAGTCGTAAAGCATCTGCCTTCACCCAGGGCCCTGGGATCGAGCCCCGCATCGGGCTCCCTGCTCAGCGGGAAGCCTGCTTCTCCCTCTCCCACTCCCCCTGCTGTGTTCCCTCTCTCGCTGTGTCTCTCTCTCTGTCAAATAAATAAATAAATAAAATCTTTAAAAAAAAATAAAAAAGAAAAGAAAAATCACACAAAAGAAACCTCCTTCCCTCTGTTCATGGACCATTTTGCTCATGTTTATTACAGCCTTAGTCACATTGGATTGTAAACTTTTGTTTACATTTCTTCCCTAATTTTAAGTCCCAGGGTTATATATTATACATCTTCATACATCTAGCACTGTTGTCTGATGTATAGCAGATACTCAGTAAGTGATTACTGATCATCACCGTACTCGACGTGTCTGCAACATTTAGAATTACTGACCACGGCCTTCTTGAAACCTACTCCCTCTTTGCTTCCTGACACTGGATTCTCTTTGTTCTTCTTTCTCCTCCCTAATAAGTCATTTTCAGTTTTCTTGGCTGATTCCTCTTCCAAGCCCTTTCAGTTCTTCAAGACACAGATTTTTTCCCCTCTCGTTTCATTTTTATTAAATCTCAAAAAGTTATTACCATGTTATCTCCTTGAATAGATCATTCCTTTAACATTCCTTCTACTCTTGCCTTCTTAAACTTAATTAAGATGTATTTCAGACATTTTGCCAACTTAACCTCTTTCAGGCTTTTTTTTTTTTTTCATATCTTTATCTCCTCGTGCTTTTGACTACGTAATATCATCTGACCTGTTTTCCAATCCACAGATTCTCTTTGGCTCTGTTTAAGCCATCAAGAGAGGTTCTATTTTTCTACTTAAATTATCATATTTTTTATTTCTGAGTTCTCTTTAATTCTTTTTTTTTTTTTTAATTTATTTGCGAGAGAGAGAATGAGAGACAGAGAGCATGAGAGGGAGGAGGGTCAGAGGGAGAAGCAGACTCCCTGCCGAGCAGGGAGCCCGATGTGGGACTCAATCCCGGGACTCCATGGTTCATGACCTGAGCCGAAGGCAGTCGCTTAACCAACTGAGCCACCCAGGCGCCCATCTTTAATTCATTTTTTCCAAACCTGTTACTCAGTTTTCATAGTTGATTTCCTTTTTTTTAAGTTTTAATTTTAATTCCAATAGCGTCCTATTAGTTTTAGGTATCAGCAATGCCATACATCACCTGGGGCTCATCACCTATTTCCCTCATCCCCTACCCCCCTCTGGTGACCATCAGTTTGTGCTCTATAGTTAAGAATCTGTTTCTTGATTTCTCTCTCTCTCTCTTTTTAATCCCCTTTGCTAATTTGTTTTGTTTCTTAAATTCCACATGAGTGAAATCATATGTTATTTGTCTATCTCTGACTGACTTGTTTTGCTTAGCATTATACTCTCTAGTTCTATCCATGTCCTTGCAAATGGCAAGATTTCGTTCTTTTTTATGGCTGAATAGTATTCTATTGTATAGATATGCCACATATTCTTTATCCATTCATCAATTTCATCAACTGATGGATGCTTGGGTAGCTTCCATATCTTATTTATTGAAAATAATGCTGTTGTAAACATTGGGGTACATGTATTCCTTTGAATTAGTGTTCTTGTATTCTTTGGGTAAATATCTAGTAGTGCAATTGCTGGATCATAAGGTTGTTCTATTTTTAACTTCTTGAGGAAACTCCATACTGTTTTCCAGACTGGCTGTACCAGTTTGCATTCCCACGAACAGGGCACGAGGCTTCCACTTTCTCCACATCCTTGCCAACACCCGTTGTTTCTTGTGTTTTTGATTTTAGCCATTCTGATAGGTGTGAGGTCATATCTCATTGTAGTACTGATTTGCATTTCCCTGATGGTAAGTGATGACGAACATCTTTTCATGTGTCTGCTGGCCATCTCTATGTCTTCTTTGGAGAAATGTCTGTTCAAGTCTTCTGCCCACTTTTTAAAAGATTTGTTTATTTATTTTAGAAAGAGAGGGAGACTGCGAGTGTGGGGAGGGACAGAGGGAAAGCAGAAGACTCCCCATTGAGCACAGAGCCTGTCTTGGACCTCGATCCCAGACCCTGAGACCATGACCTGAGCCAAAATCAAGAGTCAGACACTCAACTGACTGAGCCACCCAGGCTCCCCATGCCCATTTTTTAATTGGATTATTCATGTTGTGGGTGTTGAGTTTTTAAGTTCTTTATATATTTTAGATACTAACCCTTTATCAGATGTGTCATTTGCAAATATCTTTTTCTAGTCTGTGGGTTGCCTTTTAGTTTTGTTGATTGCTTCCTTTGCTGTACAGAAGCTTTTCATTTTGATGAAGTCCCAATAGTCCATTTTTGCTTTTCTTTCCCTTGCCTCAGGGAACATATCTAGAAAAAAGTTGCTATGGCCAATATCAAAAAAGTTAGTTACTGCCTGTGTTCTCTTCTGGGATTTTTATGGTTTCAAGTATCACATTTAGGTCTCTAATCCATTATTTTGAATTTATTTTTGTGTATGGTGAAAGAAAGTGGTCCAGTTCTTTCTTCTGCATTTTGCTGTCCAGTTTTCCCAACTCAACCATTTGTTGAAGAAACTATCTTTTTCCATTGGAAGTTCTTTCCTGCTTTGTCAAAGATTAATTGACCATATAGTTGTGGGTTCATTTCTGGGCTTTCTATTCTGTTCCGTTGATCTATGTGTCTATTTTTGTGCCAGTACCATACTGTTTTGATCACTATAGCTTTGTAATATAATTGAAGTCCAGAATTGCGATGCCTCCATCTTTGCTTTTCTTTTTCGAGATTGCTTTGGCTATTCAGGGTCTTTCATGATTCCATACAAATTTTAGAATTGTTTGTTCCAATTCTGTGAAAAATACTATTGGTATTTTGATAAGGATTGCATTAAATGTGTAGATTGCTTTGGGTAGTATAGATATTTTAACAATATTTGTTCTTCCAATCCATGAGCATGGAATGTCTTTCCATTTCTTTGTGTCATCCTCAATTTCTTTCATCAGTGTTTTATAGTTTTCAGAGTCCAGGTCTTTCACCTCTTTGGTTAGGTTTATCCCTCTGCATCTTACTATTTTTGGTGTAATTGTAAATGGGATTGTTTTCTAATTTCACTTTCTGCTGCTTCATTATGGATTGGTGTATCAAAATGCTACAGATTTCTGTATGTTGATTTTGTATTCTGCGACTTTAGTGAATTTTTTTTTTATCAGTTCTAGCAGTTTTTTGGTGGAGTCTTTAAGGTTTTCTATATAGAGTATCATGTCACCTGCAAACAGTGAAAGGTTTACTTCTTCCTCGCTGATTTGGATGCCTTTTATTTCTTTTTGTTGTCTGATTGCTGAGGCTAGGACTTCCAGTACTCTGTTAAATGACAGTGGTGAGGATGGACATCCTTGTCTTGTTCCTGACCTTGGGGGAAAAGCTCTGTTTTTCCCCATTGAGGATGATGTTAGCTGTGGGGTTTTCTTTGATGGCTTTTATTATGTTGAGGTATGTTCCCTCGAAACCTACTTTGTTGAGGGTGTTTATCATTATTGGATGTTTTACTTCCTCAGGTGTTTTTTTCTGAGTCTCATAGTTTATTTCTTAATCATTTTAAAATTCTTCCATTTAGCATATCAAATGTACTTATTGTATATTCAATATCTGATCATTTTTGTATCTGCACTCTTTGCAAGTCTGTTTCTGCAGACTCCTACACATAATGCCTTGCTTCTTTGTAGGTTTAATGATTTTTTTTCATTGTGAGCTCATGCTCTTTGGAATTTTATCTGTGGGAATTCTTTGAGGCCACGTAAAACTCTTCCAGAGAAAATTTTCATTTACTACTGCAGTGTGCCCAGAGGCATTATCAACCAAGGACCACTATAAACTAATGTTTTTGTTTGGTGGTTTTGAAGACACATAGTATTCTGCTCCCAAAAGTGCTTGAGTGTGAGCATGTGGTTAGGAATTCTCAGAGGAAAGAACTTTTCTCCAAACCCCATGCCTGATCCCTAGGTAGGTAAATATCTTTATGTAGAGAGGGGGTATTTTCTAGGTCATTCACTGAAGAAGTCACCCTTAGAGTATTTTAGCTTTATGGCAGGGTCTCCAGTCAGCCCAACTACCTTGCTTGGGTCTCAACACTTTATCCCCTGTTCCTGGTCCTGCCACATGGTCCTTTAATACCAACTGTGGCCACCAAGGATAAGTAGATTTGGCCCAAGGCAAATTCTAGCTTGATTACTTTAGAAAATCAGGCCCTGTTGTTTTCTCTGTTTCCCTTGCTTAACTTCAGCTCAGCTTCACTTTAAAAACAACATGGAGGGGCACCTGGGTGGCTGTCGGTTAAGCATCTGCCTTCAGCTCAGGTCATGATCCCGGGGTCCTGGGATCGAGCCCCACAGCTGGCTCCCTGCTCAGCGGGGAGTCTGCTTCTCTCTCTCCCTCTCCCTTTGTGCTCTCTCTCTCTCAAATAAATAAATTTTTTAAAAGTCTTAAATATATAAATAAAAACAACATGGAACATATTTTTTTAAGATTTTATTTATTTGAGAGAGAGAGAGAGAGCATGAGCAGGGGGAGCAGGAGAGGGAGAGAGAGAAGCAGACTCCCCGCTGAGCAGGGAGCCCAACACAGGGCTCGATCCCAGGACCCCGGGATCACAACCTGAGCTGAAGGCAGACGCTTCACTGACTGAGCCACCCAGGTGTCCCAACGTGGAACATATTTTATCCAGACTTCTAGGCACTCTTTTTTTTCCCCACATTGTGCTTGGTGTGTCAGGGGCCGTTCTAAGTAGGCATTCTTTATTGAGAGAGTATTCTCCATACGCTCATCCTATTGCCAGAAACAGAAATCATTTTCTTATTTAACAATATTCCCCCTGAGTAGTCTCACTTCTGTTTAGACTATATCCTCTCCTGGGGTGACTCTTAAATCTACCTTCTTGCCTTTTCCCTGAGCTTCAGGTATGACTAACCACAGCCCGCTGTAGAGCCTCCTACAAATCACCTAATTCATGGTCACCTCCTGCCTCCAGACTTACTCTGTTCGGCGTCCCCTGTCTCAGGGGCACAATAAGCTGCCTAGTCAATCAGGCTAGAAATTTTGGCATCCCCTTCAAACCATCCTTTTCCCTTGCAGTCAGTTACCACCTGCCCTGATTACCAACTGTTTCAGGTTAGCCGCTTCTACCCCATTGCCCATGAAAGCGCCCTGGTTCAGGTTCCTACCCAGCCCTCGCCCAGACAGTATCTCTAGTCACACAACGGGTCTTTGGCCTCTAATCCTTTTGATGCCACCTTCCGTGATTGAAGGTGCCACTGAAACTCTCATTCCAAATCACAGATCTGATCATCTCACTTGGCTGTGCCAAAACCATCATGGACTTCAGAAAGAATAAAATCCTGACTTCTTATTTATTTATTTATTTATTTGAGAGAGCGAGAATGAGAGAGACAGAGAGCACATGAGAGGGGAGAGGGTCAGAGGGAGAAGCAGGCTCCCCGCCGACCAGGGAGCCCGATGCGGGACTCGATCCCGGGACTCCAGGATCATGACCTGAGCCAAAGGCAGTTGCCCAACCAACTGAGCCACCCAGGCGCCCCTGAATTTAATTCCTTTTTAAAGGCTGAATAATATTCCACTGTATGTAGAGACCACATTTTGTTTAGCCATTCATCTGTCATTGGACATTTGGGTGTTTCCTACCTTTTGGTTGTTATGAACATGGATGTATAAACATCTGTTCAAGTCCCTACTCTGATTTGATTTTATATTTTTATATGAAATTACCAGTGTCACTGACTATTATTTTATGGTGCTCTTTATAAGAGAGCTTTTCCACCAGGTGGTCAGTAACATGGTAGTATAATGTCACCTATCGTAAGAAAGGATATGAAAGTCAGTCATTTCTGTTTCATAGAAACAGAGATGAGCTCTCTATGAGTAAAAAAAGAATGCCATTATTTTATTTATCTTTCTTTCTTTCTTTCTTTCTTTCTTCTTTCTTTCAGATTTTATTTAATTATTTGACAGAGAGAGAGCACAAGCAGGGGGAATGGCAGGCAGAGGGAAAAGCAGGCTCCCGGCTGAGCAGGGATCCCAATGTGGGACTTGATCCCAGGACCCCGGGATCATGACCCGAGCTGAAGGCAGTCGCTTAACCAACTGAGCCACCCAGGTGCCCAAAATCCTGACTTCTTGACTTGGCATTCAAGCTATGTGACAGTGAGATGCCAATCTTTTTTTTTTTTTTTTAAGATTTTATTTTATTTAAAGAGAGGGGGAGAGGGGCAGAGGGAGAGGGAGAGGGAGAGAGAGAATCTCAAGCAGACTCCCTGCTGAGCACGGAGCCCTATGTGGGGCTTGATCTCACGACCCTGAGATCATGACCTGAGCCAAAATCAAGAGTCGGACACTTGACTGAGCCACCCAGGCACCCTGGGGTGCCAATCTTTATAGCCTTTTCATTGTGACCCTGTATTCTCTGATACATGCAGTGTTCCGTTAGGTTGTACTTGTCATTCTGTGACTTAACTCCTTTACCTGAAATACTCTTTTCCTCACTTCCACCGACCCAAAACCGGGTCTTCACTTAAGGTCCAGCTCAATGTTTGCTCTATCCATAAAGTCTTCCTGGAAAATTAATTGCTCCTGAGTCTGTAGTCCCATAGCATTTGCTTGCTCTTTTGTGACTCTTCCCATATCATGCCTTTTATGAGAGGTCATTGTGCATGTTTCTTTCCCTAAGTAGACACCAAGTCTCTGAAGGCACTAGAACATAGTGGTTATATACTCTGGCTTTGGAGTCAAATAGACCAGGCTCAAACCTTGAGCCCGTCACTAGCTGTGTGACTTTGGACTTACCTCTCGTAGTCTCAACTCACCTATAAAAGAGGGTATAGTAGTTTTGTAAAGCATAAACTGTCTAATCCATGTAAAGCCATGAGGACAGCGCCTGGCACAAATTAACTATCGAATAAAATATTAGCTCTTATTATTAAAGGCAGAAGCTGCTGCCTGTTCATCTTTGTGTCTCTCCAACGTTTCCTGTAGCATCTCCTCCTCCCCTGCCCCTTCCTGTTCCAGGGCTTAGCCCAATACTTTGCACAGACTGAATATCCAGTAAATTCTTCTCGAGTGAATGCCGCAAACATCACACAGTTTTCTAGAAATCATTTCATTCAGTCTGGGCAGAAACAGTTGACGTTTGTATGAGACACCAACAGACAAATGCTTATGGGCTGTTCCAGCAAGATAGATCAATGGAACATCCTGTCTGCACACCAAAGAGCAGCCCCTTTCAGTATTGTGTGAACAAGCCAGCTTTGCTAGGAACGGTGAAAGAGAAAGAGGAGGTTTCATATCCTAGGGAAGTGTTTGGAACTTAATGAGACGTGTGGGCTGAGAAAATGACCCCGTTCTTTGAAAAGCAAATGCAGCTACTGAATGTGAGGCCTAGGCCATGTGTGAGCAACAAGGGGCCAGAGATCTGCACAATCTTTTTCCTGGCCTGTGGTGAATTTGGAATCAAACCCACTCAGCATTTTACTCTCTATAGACACAGCACATTTTTTCCTCTAAATCCTCACTCTCAGCATGCTCCCTGACCAACATTCCTGATAAAACCAATGAAACCAAACAGGGCTAGATACGAAGTTGGTCTGCTCTCTCTTTCTTGTTCCAGCACCAAAACCATTTGTGCAATGACTTTCCATTCCTTAAAACTGCTGCTATTCCAAAAGGATCACTATTCACTTGGATTCTGTATTTTTTTTTCTGTTCTATTTCAAAGATGAACGCACCATATTTTATGACATTACCTGTTGTAATATTATCAGTAAGATTCCCGTAAGGGTGAGACATTTAAAACTCCAACTTTTGTTATTTAACTCTTCCTGAATTATGTCTTGCCCAGCTGCAAATCCATCAAAATGCCTAACTGATGCTATATGTGTTTCCAATTTTATTTGTCTTCTAAATTTGAGAAAGATTTAGACTTTCGCTGCTTTAAGCTAACTATTTTAGGAATGTGGAGCTTTATCATTCAGAGATGATAAAAGTGGAATTTTTCTTTAATAGCCCAGAAAACTCCCCGGTATTCCTGACATCTAATTATTGCCCCTCGGGTAAAGAGGTATGGAACATCTCAATGACATCATACATTTAAGGTGACCCACTCCCCCCCACCCGCCCCGCACACACACACGCAATTCAATGAAAAGACTTTGTTCTTGAAACCAAAGGTTATACATGGCTGCCTGGCTGATTTTTTTTTTTTTTTTTTTTTAATCTGAGAGAGAGAATGGGAGACAGAGAGCATGAGAGGGGGAGGATCAGAGGGAGAAGCAGACTCCCTGCCGAGCAGGGAGCCCGATGCAGGACTCGATCCCGGGACTCCAGGATCATGATCTGAGCCGAAGGCAGTTGCTTAACCAACTGAGCCACCCAGGCGCCCCTGCCTGGCTGATCTTTATTTGTATATGTAACCCTTCATTCTTAACCTGATGCTTCCATTGGAAAAATCAATGGCCCAGGATACAGTGAATATTACTCAGTTTCATCCCCTAAATAATTTTGCTTTTATAGTATCTGCCCCCTTTCTCCCTAAGACCCATCTTGCTCTCAGCCAGCTGTCAAGTCATCACCAGCAAGGTCTTGGCTGATAAGGTTTAAACGGGGGGGGGGGGGGGGGGTAGGAGGGTTCTAACAGTTTTGTGTGTGTGTGTATGTGTGTATGTGTGCGTGTGTGTGTGTGTATAAATGTATGTGTGTGTGTGTGTGAGTGCGAGAGACAGAGACAGAGAGGGAAAGGGGAAGGGAAGTGAGAACCTAGAAAGTGGAAAATAGTGGGGCTTGGCTGTGGCAACCATTTTAAAGATCTAGAAAATGAGGCTAGGATATTGTTTTCTGGCTAGGAATTTCTAGTGTAAGATATTAGCTTTTTTTTGGTTAATAAAAGCTTCTTTAATATGAACCAGTTTTCAATACTTGAAGGAATGTGTTTCTCATGGCAGGATTTCGGGCACCTTGACAACCATTTGGGAAAGGTAATTTGGGGACGGTTTTATAAGGCAGAGTGACCATCCCAGTGCTGTCATCAGTGAGGGGCTACACAGAATCCCTGGCTCCAATCACTCCTCAGACTTTATTGAATCAGAGAGGCAGAGTGAGAAACTTTCTTATGATATCTTATGATCCACACAAGTCACTATGAGCTCAGTTTGCTTCGAAAAAAAAATTCAACCTTCGAAGCAAACTGAGCTCATAGTGACTTGTGTGGATCATAAGATAGAGGACTTTCTATGGCCAATTATTCCTTGCTGGCCTATTTTCTATTGTAGTACCAACTTGCTCTAATGTTACTGAAGAGGTAGAATGTGAGGTGAAGACAAACCTAGTTCTACACTCTCAAATAGGCCAGCAAGGAATAATTGGCCATAGAAAGTCCTCTGGAAAAGCAGCTGGATCTTTTAGATTGTGTCTGTGGCCTGACCTCATGTCCAAGTCTCACCTTTTAATCATGACTATGACTTAGATGAGGCTTTGGGTTGCTCCCCTCTTGTCGGCTCAACCCCAAATGGCTAACTCTCTTGGGGCCTTGGTCTGACCCAACCCACTGTAAAAGCACCTTTACTTTTATTTTTTATTGAAGTATAATTAACATACAATGTTATACCCATTCCGGGCATACGCCATATTGATTTGACAATTCTATACATTACTCAGCGCTCACCATGATTAAGTGTAGTCGCCATCTGTTGCCACATAGCAACGTTATTACAATATTATTGACTATAACCCCTATGCTGTACTTTTCATCTCCATGACTTACTTATTTTATAATTAAAAGTTTATACCTCTTAATCCCCTTTATTGGTTTCACCCCTCTTCCCAACCCCTCCCCTCTGGCAACCAGCAGTTTGTTCTCTGTATTTAAGAGTCTGTTGTTTGTTTTGTTTGTTAGATTCCACGTAGAAGTGAGATCATACAATATTTGTCTTTCTCTGATTTATTTCAACTTAGTATAATACCCCCTGAGTCCATCCGTGTTGTCACAAATGGCAAAATCTCATTCTTTTTTATGGCTGAGTAATATTTCTGTGTGTGTGTGTGTGTGTATCACAACTTTTTTATCCATTCATGTATCGATGGGCACTTGGGCTGCTTCCATATCTTGGCCGTTGTAAATAATGCTGCAGTAAACACAGGGGTTAACAGTACCTCTGCTTTGGTATCAGGTCTATTCATGGTAACGTTTTGTGATTGACAATGTTTTCCTTGTGTAGTCTTTTCATCTTCTGGGTCAGACACAAACATGAGGGTAGGTGAGCCTTTCCAAACAGTTGAATTAGGGCTTCCTGAAGACAGAAAATCCTTCTAAAACTTAATAGTTACTGTTTTCTCTTCCTGCCTGCCTTTGCTAATGTATCTCTAGAGGAAGATTGTTGATCTTCAATAGTGCCATTCTAAGGGTGCCTGGGTGGCTCAATAGGTGAAGAGTCTGCCTTCGGTTTAGGTCGTGATCCCGGGGTCCTGGGATGGAGCCCCACATTGGGCTTCCTGCTCAGCGGGGAGTCTACTTCTCCCTCTCCATCTGCCCCTCCCTTCCCCGCTTGTGCTTTCTCTCTTTCTCTCACAAATAAATAAAATCGTTTTTTAAGAAATAGTACCATTTTGGGGTGCCTGGGTGGCTCAGTTGTTAAGCGTCTGCCTTCGGCTCAGGTCATGATCCCAGGGTCCCGGGATCAAGCCCTGCATCGGGCTCCCTGCTCAGCAGGAAGCCTGCTTCTCCCTCTCCCACTCCCCCTGCTTGTGTTCCCTCTCTCACTGTGTCTCTCTCTGTCAAATAAATAAATAAAATCTTTAAAAAACAAAAAAATTAAAAAATTAAAAATAGTACCATTTTGGATAATGTAACATTTGATGGGGAGGGAGGGGCAGCAGAGACCTTCTTAGGATCCTTCAGTCATACAACATAAGTAGCTAACAACTCCATCTCCTCACAAACCACATGCACAGTGAAGAAAAAGGACGCTTCATTGTTACCACAGTGATTCTCACCCTGCCTGTATATCGTAACAGTTGGAGGTACTTTAAAAGCACTGCTGCCTGAGTCCCACCCCAAGAGATTCTAATTTAATTGGTCTTGTGTGCAGCCTGGGCAGCCGGATTTTTCTGAAGTCCTCCCTCCCAGGTGATTTTATATGCAGCTAGAATCGACAACTACCATGTTACAGTGTGAAGTCCTTTGCTTGCTGACAAATGGCATCCTGTGAGAGATCCCACCAGCAACCTATTGATGTAATATCAGGGTTTGATTGAATTTTCCTCTTTCAAAAATCATCTTTGAGAAAAATAGGTGAGGGCCAAAAATGGTGATCAATATTCACTGAGCTGAATTCTGGTACCAAACCTTCTGATTGAACCTCAACAAATACCAGTAATATTAGCTTTTGTTCTCTAGTGTTAGTTATTAATCTCTGGGTATATCTAGGGTGACCAATATTGCTGTTGCCTGGGACTGAAGGGATTCCCAGGAAGAGGGACTTCTGTTTTAAATCCGAGCAGTTCTGGGAAAACTGGGACGAGCAGGTCAACTGAGATACATATTGAGAAGAAGGTATGAACCGTGTAATCATTTGCACTCATACCCTGAGGAAAACAAATTGGGAGAATGTTCAACATGGAGGCCAGGCCTTTTGTAAAAATCAACCTCTTTCTAGGGAGAATTGAAGTTATCCTGCTTTATTGTTGGTACAGTCCTCCAAAGGAGAAGTTCACTGTCACCATTGTAATAAAAGTAGCAAAAACTCAAAAGTCACAAAAACAAAACAAAACAAAAAACCAAGAAAAAAAAAAAAAGAAAACCCACCAAAGCTCCACAGTCACTGAGGACTTTTTAACCTACATTTGTGTACTTTCGTTAGAGTTTGGCTCCTGCCTAGTGATTGTCGAGAGGCACTTGGGCAGTTTGCATGATGGATGGTGTTAGCACAGAAGTCCAATATAATCCAAAGCCCAGAAAGAATTCATCTCATCATGGGGACGTTGGATAGAATTTGAGAATGGATCTGCAATTGGCCATCACATGAAAATGTTTCAATTGGAAGACACCCATGAGTGGTAAAACATGTCATGTTGGTATGTCCGCATCTAATGCGCCTGACTCAAGTCTGTTTTCTATAGGACAAAGCTGTTGTGTTATTCTCAGATGGAAAAGGTTTAGAGTTGAGGGGTGGGTCCTAGGTAAACTGAGGAGGAATGCAGATTTCAGTGTAGTAACCAATATATTTTTAGGAAAAATTATTCATAAGAGATATTTGGGTTTTATGGTAGTCTGTATGTCTTGAATACAACATGGCCGTGCATTTAGTGGTTTAAATTTGACTTTGGAATCAGGCAGAGGGGTTCAAAAGCTGGTTCTTCTTCAGACCTTGTGATGTGACCTTGGGCATGTTATTTAACCTCCCCAATTTTCCATTTAATTATATATATAGTAGAGAGACTTGTACCTATCATTTTGTGTAATCCTCACAACAGTCCAGCAAGGAAGGTATAGTTCTTTCTAATGTCAGTGGGTTTCTCCCCCTTGGCACTGTTGACATTTCGGGTGGCATAAAGCTTTATTGTGGAAGCCTGTCCTGTGCCTTGTAGGATTACGTAGCAGCTTCGCGGGCCTCTACCCACGACTACCCCTCCAAGTTGCGACAATCAAAAATATCTTCAGACATTGCCAGAAGTCCCCGGGGTTGGGGGGGGGCTGGTGACGGTGGTAGTGGGAATACATGGTTGAGAATCACCAAACGTGAAGTGATGAGTGTCAGATCTGGAATATAGGAGGCACTCATTACGTGATAACTATTATAACTGTTAATACTGTAACAAAATTAGAGCTTTTATTATTGATGCTGAACCTTAAAGTTGTGTCAGCATATTTAATTATATCTAAGAAGAGCCTCTCCGACTTACTCTTTTTTTTTTTTTAAGGTTTATTTATTTATTTTGAGAGAGAGAGAGAGAGAGTGCACTGGGGAAAGGGCAGAGGGAGAGAATCTTCAAGCAGACTCCCTGCTGAGTGCAGAGCCCAACGTGGGGCTTAATCCCAGGACCCTGAGATCATGACTTGAGCCGAAACCAGAAGCCAGTTGCTTAACCGACTGAGCCACCCAGGTGCCCCCAGACTTATTCTTTTTTGGGGGGGGAGGTTTACTGCTTTATTACTATGAAGTTTGGAATTTAAATTTTCTTAAGGAGTATAAAAAAAGTCTTTCAGAGTTTTCTTTGACAGAAAGAATTATTGAGGTGGGAGCACATCTTAAACTGACTTGAACTCTGGGAAGAGGAAAAAGGCTGAAGGGGAAAAAAATCCCTAATTCAGCATAATACATGCTTACTTTCAGCCTGACCTTGTACCAGTAGGTAGGAATCCCATTCAGGAGAGAGGAAGAGAGTGGGAGAGAAGCAGCTGTGGAACAAGAACCAAACTGCCAAGGACTGGGCGTTCCACCCACCCTCGGGGGCCTCCCTCCCTCAGTCTCAGGAGCAAGGCCGACTCCAGAACGGGCCCCAGAAATTCAGCCCCAGGCTGGTCGCGCTCTTCCCCGGGGCCAGCTTGGGCAGGCCAGGACGTGCGGGCTTGGCTGGTGGCCTTCGCAGAAGGATAAAGGGAACGCCAGTGGTGTCCTCATCTTCACCAGTCTCTCGTAGGACCAACTTTTATTTTTATTTTTTTCAAGGACAAACTTTTAAGAGTAAAATGGATGAAAGCACGTGAGGTCAAGATACAAAGACAGAAATTCAACGTGGAAAAAGGACCTTGCTGGGAAACAGCTGATGAGAAACACCAGAAATATTTCACAGATGCACCAGAAGCTCACATTGTCAACAGGATTAATCTGCTATTGATTTCCCACCATGACATCAGGGTTTCATTTTGCTCAGCCTGAGATCTCACTCGATTTCAAACTGCCTGTGGTCCACCGGGTCTAGAAAAGCCTTCCGTTCATTGTACCCCTTCTTCCCTCGATTATGGATGGCTAGTTCTTCACCAATGCCCTCTTCCTCCTTGAAGATCTCCCAGTCCAATTTGGACTTCTCTAGAGTGCTCATCTTCTGCTTCTTAGCTCCAATTTTCCCCAAAAGGCTGCTCATGCCACTTGATCTTTTTAACCCAGACCCAGCAGAGAGTGCTGGCAGAGCTGCAGCGACAGGACCCGGGGGCTTTTCTTTCTCGTTTTGCTTGAAGAAAGATTTGGCTTCTTTAGATGTAGCATCCACTTCCTTAGTCACCCTGACTTCTTCACCAGCAAAATCAAACACCTTAAATGATTTTAAGTTTTTCAGCTTCTTTCGGTTTCTCAGGCTCTTCTGCTCTGACCAACAATTTACTTGAACATGTCTCTTCAGTCTTCTCTCCTCCATTAACATGTGTATTTGGGGGCACTTTTGGTTTTGGTCCTACGTTATTGAGGAAGCTGGCCCATAACTCATCCTCCTTCTTCTTCCTTGCATCCTCTGACCCCATGCCTTTTTCCTGCTCTGCACCTTCATCTTCCTCCTCACTGCTACTTCCCTCGGATTCCTCGTCGGCATCCTCCTCCTCTTCTTCTTCTAATGAGAGGCCACCTTGAGCTGCAGTGGGGGTGGGGGCGGCTGGGCCAGACTTATTCTTTTAGACTGTGTAAACCAGGCTTATTCTGCTAAGAGGAATATCAGAAAATATTATTTTTCTGCCTCATATCTCCTGCACCTTCTAGTCCTGAAAGTCTAAGATATTTTAGATTTACTGATGTGTTACGCAACCACTTCAATATCCACAAGTACTACTTAAAAGTAGCTAACTTACAAGTGAATATTTGGTGAAATTTGCAACTTTAAGGCATTTAAGGCACAACCTTTCCTTCCATCTAATTTATTTTCCGTCTCCTGACACGCATGCTCTGCAGAAGCCTCAACTCCTACTTCAATAATAAGTCTTGGCCATCCAGTGTGAGCTTCCTCTGCTACCAACAGCCCATCTCCTTTCTCCACACTCATTCTCCTATCGTTCTTGTTATTGTTAAAGGAAGAAGAGTCTCCTCGGTGAGTCTTCACTCCTCGGCTACCCTGTTTGCGGAAAGACCTTGCTGTAGCATTTATGCCTTCCTTAGCCACATCTGCACTGTATTCCTCTCCATTGGCTTTTTTCCCCCTCTATCATCAAAGGAGACAGGCTTCCTCATTTAGAAAAGCCCTTTGCTACTAACTTCTGAAATTGCCGTCTTATTTCTTTGCTGAGCCACACACACTTCCTTCCCAGGTTTTTTGTTGACTCCTCTTTGTTTGCCCAGCCCTTAAATGTTTGTATTGCTCAGTGTTCTGTCCTCGGACATTTCATCTTCTCACTCAACGCCAACCTACTCTACCCTCACCCAGGGATAGCTCGTTTTCTCTCAAGGATTCAATTACCAACTAGTTGTCCCCCAAATCTCTAACTGTGAATTAAATCTCTCTCCTGAACTTGAGGTAGTGTTAGCCAACTGCCTACCATATACCAGCACTAGGATGTCCAGTGGGTACCTTCAAATCAACATGTTCAGAACTGAACTCATCATATTGTATTCTCAAAACTACTCCTCATCCAGTGTCTTCTATATCAGTATCCACTCTGTTGTCCAAGCCAAAAATACTGGCATCATTCTTGGTTCTTCTCTCTCCCCAAATCTCCCACACCAATGCGTCACCAAGAACTGTCAATGCTACCTTCTACATATTTATTGAATCCACCCACTCCTCTCCATTTCTACTAACACCATCATCTCTCCCCTAAACTGCTGTAATAGCCTCATCATTGGTCAACCTGACCTTGATCTTGCCCCAGTGCGCATGTAGTCAGAGGGATCTTTCTGAAGCAAAATCGATTATATCATTCTCCTGCTTCGACCCTTCCACAGCTTCCCAATACCAATCTGGATTAAATTCAAAGTCTTTGACATGGCTCTATAGCATTCTTCATCAGCTGTCCCCTGCTGACCTCTTCAGCAGTTTCTCTACAAAATCACTCGCTTAGACCACTATTTCTTTCAGCTGTTTGAGTGGTCATACTTCCTTTTCTCTCTGGATCACTGCATTGGGTGTTTCCTGCTTAGGTCACCCCTTGCCTCTCATTTAGCTAATTCCAACTCATCCCCTAGGTCCTGGTTTAAACATGACTTCTTCCGAAAAGCCTTCCAGATCCTTCCAGTCTGAGATAGGTGGCCCTCCCTATGCGCTACATTGGTACCCTATGTCTCCCCATGTTGAACTTAACAGATTGTCTTGTAATTGATGGTTTACTTGTCTTTCTTCTAGACTATATTCTCCATGAGGGTGTTTTTAGGCCTCTGTTGCTAAGTACGTAGGAGATGTGCAAGAAGTATTTGTGAGATGGAATTGAATTCAGTGTCACCAAGGATCCTTACCAAATGCAAAGCTTTTATGTTCATTTTTAATCTTTCCAAATACTCAAATTATTTGATCCTTCCCTGTGTTCTTCAAGTTATTCTTTGTTTTCAGAGATAGCATTGTGTGTAAATTCCCTTTCTACATTTTTAAAAAGATTATTTATTTATTTATTTGAGAGAGAGAGAGAGAAACAGAGCAAGCACAAACAGGGGAGGGGCAGAGGGAGTGAGAAGCAGACTCCGCTGAGCAGGGAGCCCCATGTGGGGTTCAATCCCAGGACCCTGGGGTAATGACCTGAGGAGAAGGCAGATGCCCAACCGACTGAGCCACCCAGGCGCCCCCCCTTTCTACATTTTTGACAATTTCTGGTCCTTCTTGTTTGCTGACCCCTCTCCTGTCCCTTAACTTTGGACTTTTGCCCAAGACCCTATTCTTCACACTTCTACCTTTCTTTTCCACATTCATTGTCCAGAACATAAAAGACATTCAAAAACTATTTCTTTCCTTCCTTCATTCCTCAGAAATTCATTTAATCTCATGTTTCAAATATCTCCCAGATCCATGTTTTAGTCAGAGTAATCCAATGGAGTACTGGTTGCCTGACACTTTAAATGAACTGTAAATAAACACCATAGCACCCAACCACCCCAACTCAGTTAATTCTTGCAATATAATTTCTGTGTTTGTCGGTGGAAACTAAGAGTCTCCTAATCACTGGGGCTCTATACATCAGGCATCTCTAGCTCCCTCATCTACTTTATAGCATGTATGGAAGTAGCCAGCAAGTCTTAACACAATTTCCTTTGAAATGTGGCTCATGTATTGATTCCTTTCTCTCCTTTTCCCTTCCACTATTCTGCTCTCTTCTCTTTACCCTTGGATTACATAGTAATCTAGACATCTTCCTGGCTGACCTTTCTGACTTCAATATCACCCACTTTCAGATCTGTTCTATATGCTGTCGCCAGGGTAATTACTCATAAACACTCCTTTCGTGGCCTGGGGCTTTTCATAGAGTAGATTCAATAAATATGAGAATGCCAATTCACTCCCCCTCAAGAACTTACAGTGACTACAAATCATCGGCTAAGTCCAAATTCTTCTTCCTGACTTTTCCTTCTCTCTGGGCCTCACCAACTTTTTTAGCTTTCACCCAACTCTATACTGTTCTTCTCTGCATTGTATTGCTAAGCTTCTTGCCTTTCCCCAAACACATCCTACTTTGTTCCGTTGTACTTGTTGGTTCCCCTACATTGGTCAAACACTGCCGGTGCTAAAAGACTGATATTGTTAATATTGAATGAAAAAGGGGCGCCTGGGTGGCTCAGTCGTTAAGCATCTGCCTTCGGCTCAGCTCATGATCCCGGGGTCCTGGGATCAAGCCCCACATCGGGCTCCCTGCTCCGCGGGAAGCCTGCTTCTCCCTCCCCACTCCCCCTGCTTGTGTTCCCTCTCTCTGTGTCTCTCTCTGTCAAATAAATAAATAAATAAAACATTAAAAAATTGAATGAAAAAGTCACTTTTTCCTCTTACTGTGATAGATTTAATGTGTATTCTGTGCCCCCATTTGTTCCTTGTTTGTACTTAAAACATTTATGACTTTCTTCCAGGTATCAGTAATACGCATGTCTGCCCAGTAAACTCCATGAGATCAGGGACTCTTGTTCATCCTTATAACCCCTAAAAGCACCCGAGCCAATGTCTGGAATGCACTTGTTAATTATTCTTTGAATGGGATCGGCCACATCTGCAAGTTCCTTATCCACCCTCTTCCCTATATCCCCACTCTTGGTTTTGACTTCTCTAATAGTCAGGCAGCTCTCTTTGAGTAAAATCCAGTTGGACACAGCCGGCCCTGGTGAGACTCTCCCAGTTTCAGTAGGAGAAGCTTCTGGATGTCTGCCTAATTTCCAAGGCTCATTATAATCTGGCTCTCCAATTTATAGAGCCTCGCTTCTCATCTGTTTCTGAGAATGTGTCCTCCAGTCCACATTATGTTAAATCTTTCAGCTCAGTCATTGTTCACACTGTTGCCCATTCCAGAAATACCCTTCCCTTATTCTGATCAAATCCTCCCCAAACTTCAGACCCAGCTTAAATCTTACTTTATCCACAATGTCATCTTTAACTGTTTGAGCCCACGTTTATCTCTCCCATGTCTGAATTCCTTTGGCAGAGATATTATAATATATTATGGTATTCTCGAACTCCGTGATGCATGTGTCTTGCTATTTTCAGCAGGAGTATTGGCTCTCCAGGGCAAGGATCATATCTTAATCTTCTTTGATAATAGTGCTGCTGATTATTAATTTGATAAGTCAACAGGGCTCTTTTCATCCTTATTACTAATTTCTCCTAAGTTGAAAAAAAACTTAGATCCCCATAGCCTACTTTTGCCTACAAAAGAACCATAGGACCACGTTCGTGAGAAGGCCTAAAGATCAGCCAATATTACTCAAAGTGACAGATTTTTTTAAAGATTTTATTTATTTATTTGAGAGAGAGAGAGAGAGAGTGAGCATGCAGTGGGGAGGGGCAGAGGGAGAGGGAGAAACAAACTCCCTGCTGGGCAGGGAGCCCGAGACGGGACTCGATCCCAGGACCCTGGGATCATGACCTGAGCCACTCATAGACTGAGCCACCCAGGTGCCCAAAGTGATAGATTTTTAAAAATCAATTTTTTTGACAACTAAATCAGAGTTTGTTCACAGTCTAGCTGGCTGTCTTGCGAGAGGTTAAGGCAGCTGGGAAAAGAGTGAATTAAAAATTGTTGATGGTTAAGGCAACTGGGAAAAGAGTGAATTAAAAATGGTTGATTTTGGGGGGCACCTGGGTGGCTCAGTCAGTTAAGCATCTGCCTTCAGCTCAGGTCATGATCCTGAGGTCTTGGGATGGAGCCAACAATGGGCTCCCTGCTCAGCGGGGAGTCTCCTTCTCCCTCTCCCAATGACCCTCCCCCCTGCTCCTGCCCTCACTCTCTCTCTCAAATGAATAAATAAAAAATCTTTTTTAAAAGTGGTTGATTTTTGTGGCTACCAGAGAAACATGGTTGAACAAGGTCCCAGTAAATTAAACTCATTATCATTTTTTTTAATTATAGGAGAGAGAACAAATCCTAAGTTCCTGATGATTAGGCTATTCTAGGCCTAAACTCTACATGGATGATATTGGGACTCCCACCATAGATTTTAGTCCATTCGTGCATTTAAGAGGCTGTTTAAAAGGCCTGACATACTAGGCCTGCTTTCAGCCAGAGAAGTGTACTAAGTTAGCGCCATGAATGGCATGAGGAAGAGCAGAACAAAAGGCACAGTGTAGCTGAGGTTTTATGTGAATTGCTCTCTCTACTTTCATGATGTGCCGGGCGGGGGGTGGGGGGTGGAATAACAGCGTTCCTCCCCGTCTTTCTGTATTTTTATGTTCATTTCTTATTCTAACGAATCCGTTTCCTCTTAGGCAGTTGGATATTTTTCTAACACAATGAACTGGTTAGGTTAACTGCATCTGAATTTTCCTCCTTTTGCTTTAAAACTACTATAAAAAAACTATGCTATTGACCATGTCAGAAGGCAGATGAGATCAGACACTTTATGGAGGTCTGGTTTGCTTCTTCCAGTCACTCAGTTTTATATTTTTTCTATTAATAAGGATAAAAAGTTGCATTCTTTCTTTGGTCTCTGTTTGGTCTTTTCCAGCTGCCACAGAATATGAACTATTCTATCATCACTGTTCCTCTGAAAGACTTTAACCCTTACCAGTCGCTGGCCACTGCTCTGATGGGTCACTGCAGTCATCAGTTTGTAGGGACCGCCAATGGCTACCTGCAAAAAGCATTCTTTTTTTAAAAAAAAGATTTTATTTATTTATTTGACAGAGACAGACAGCAAGAGAGGGAACATAAGCAGGGGGAGTGGGAGAGGGAGAAAGCAGGCTTCCTGCTGAGCAGGGAGCCTGATGCGGGGCTCGATCCCAGGACCCCGGGATCTTGACCTGAGCTGAAGGCAGACATTTAACAACTGAGCCACCCAGGTGCCTCTACAAAAAGTATTCAATTAGAAATGTTCCCTCAATTTAATAAAGCTTTCTAGTCTTTTTTTAAAAAGCACTTAGCAACCATGTCCATGCAGAAACCTGAATATGAATATTCATAGCAGCATGATGCATAATAGTCAAATAATGGAAACAACCCAAGTGTCCATTGACAGATGAATGGATAAACAAAAATGTGATACAGCCACACAGCACAACATTACTTGGCACTGAAAAGAATGAAGTACTGATAGAAGTTACTGGATAGATGAACCTTGAAAACACTAAGTGAAAGAAGCCTGACAGAAAGAACACATTATACGATCCCATTTATATGAAACGTCCGGAATAGGCAAATCTATAGAGACAGAAAGTAGAGGACTGTTTGCCAGGGCCCGGGGGAAGGGGTGAATAAAGCGTGATACTAATAGGTATGGGTATTCTTTTGGGGTGATGAAGATATTCAAATTAGATTGTGATGATGGTTGCACAACTCTGTAAATATACTAAAGAAACTTGGAATCGTACATTTCATTTTTTAAATTTTTTTTAAAGATTTTATTTATTTATTTGACAGAGAGAGAGACACAGTGAGAGAAGGAACACAAGCAGGGGGAGTGGGAGAGGGAGAAGCAGGCTTCCCCGCGGAGCAGGGAGCCCGATGCCTGTGGGGCTCGATCCCAGGACCCTGGGATCATGACCTGAGCTGAAAGCAGATGCTTAACGACTGAGCCACCCAGGCACCCCAAGAATCGTACATTTTAAATGGGTGAATTTGAATGGTATGGGAATTATATCTCAATCTAAGAAAAACTTAGAAACATCACTTGAGGACAGGACTAGATCCCAATTTCAAATACCAGTTTTGCATCAGAATCTCCAGGGGTAGAGAATCTGAAATCTATATTTCTTTTTTTTTTTTTTGAGGGGGAGAGAGAGGAGGAGGTAGGAGCAGAGGGAGAGGGAGAGAGAATCTTAAGCAGGCTCTACCCCCAGTGTGGAGCCCAACACAGGGCTCAATCTCACGACTCTGAGATCAGGACCTGAGCTGAAACCCAGAATCAGACTCTTAACTGACTAAGCCACCCAGGCACCCCTGAAATCTACATTATGACAAAGTTGTAGATGATTACTATGTACAAGTAAAGTTTGAGGATCACTAAATTAGAAGATACAAACCTTCACTGTCTTCATGAACTATGACTGCAAATGTCTCCACCCAGGGAAAGGTTAGAGCCCCTCTCAAGTGAATAATACTCACCTTCTTTGTTTTTTCTGTGGTTGTTACTGTCGTAGTTTGAGTATACATGTTGGTGGATCTTTCTTCGTGTATTTACTTTCAATTTTCAAATTGTTTCTTTCATTCCTGGGAAAGAAATGGTGAAAACACGGAAACCACTAATACCCTGTCCCCTGCTAAAGTCAGATAGTTGTTATCACTTTCACTTCTGAAGGCATTAGTAGAAAAATAATTCAAGTTTTTTTTTTCCTTCCAAAGTTAAGGCAAGAAAACCAAGATTCACATGGTACAGCAAGTGAGAACTCAGTGAAGTTAGAACTTAAGATTCTCTGTCTTGAGTGGCTTTTGCTCAGCTGTCATCAAGGTTTTTTTTTTTTTTTTTTTATTGTACATGTGTGTGGTATTGATTTCTTAAAAGATGTCATGATAACCGTATACCACATTCTAGCTCTATAAAGAAAAGTCTCTTCTTCCTATGCCATTTTAGAAATTGAAGTTCTTCCTCATAGTAGGCCTATTCAAAAAACGAATTCTGTATAATATTCAAAGCAGTAGATCAATAAATACTATTGGAGTTTAAGGGCTGAACAAATCCTCTGAATATCATTATGGAAAAATCCTTTTCCTGTCAGCAATTCCAGCCAATCTTGGTGATCTTATTATCAGAAGTAACTCAACAAGATGGATTGCCATTTGACAGGTGACTGACAAGGTACTAATTTTAATAATCAGACAGAACCAGCTTAGGGAAGGGAAATGTAGGGTAAATATAACATGAGTCTACAAATTGTATATATGTTTCACATTGATGGAGTTCCTTGTGCCATTAACTATGTAATAATTCATGTGGTAAAAATGTTAGGACACTTCTTGGTCAAAATTGTTCTTCAAATAAAAAATGATATCCGCAGAGCACAGTTTACGAAGTTTTAGTCATTTATGAGAAAACCATTTCTTACTTCCTGAAAATCTAAACTAAACATATGAAATTTACATGAACACAAGATAGGGTTTAATGATGTATAATTACTGGAAATCTGATTTTCACATGTGAATGATTAGCAGTTAATGTTCATATAGTCAATGAAACTCAATACACATTCATTGAGCTCGCTGGTGATGCCAGGAAGTGTTCGGTGTAGGCATTGTGCCATTAGATGAACAAGAGATGGTCCCTGACCTTGAGGAGTCCAGCAGAGGACGTAGCCAGTCTTACTGATTCATAAATTATATCC
Source organism: Mirounga angustirostris (assembly GCF_029215605.1). Lineage (NCBI taxonomy): Eukaryota > Metazoa > Chordata > Mammalia > Carnivora > Phocidae > Mirounga > Mirounga angustirostris. Next base: position 93,935,620 of record NW_026991719.1, read on the forward strand.
GTAATAATAGACTATGGTTCTAGGTACTGAAAAAAAATTCCTGGGAATGAAATATTTGGCTAGGTATTTGAACTTGGCAAAAGCTAAAGATCTTCCTTTCATAAAAGTCACAATGATATGTAGGCCATGATAATAGCATGAAATTCCAAATGCTAGGCAGTAAATAATGTTGGTTTTGGGATAAACTATTTCTTATAATTTTAATAGGTGGACATACAGATTGCGCATGTCCTGTCACTCTGAGTTCTGCACATTCCCTGCGCTTTCATGAGTTTCAATTTATAATCTTCGCACTTTGTTATTTACAGTGCTTGACATTTAATTTCTGAAGACTGAAAAAAGAAAAAAAAAATGAGAACACCAGCAAATGTTAAAAGTCCTCAATAATGTTTAGATTTCAGTAGATTTCAGTAGATTTCGAGGAATATCTGCTTTAAAAAAAAAAACAAGGATTGGTTGGGAGATTTTTTTATAGCCTTGAGTCTATTTTTGGTCTATTGGAAATAACTTGGATCTGCAAGATCATGCTGCTCTTTGCTTTGTGAATGGAATTTTGGATATAGCAGATAGTACTGACTACCCTTGCCAGGAAGTCTAGCAGACTGAAGACTGAAGTTTCTCTCACAGTACTCTTTTCTTCCCTTCCTGTATCACAGAAATTTCTAGATCTTGATATTGGATTTAAGTGAATTTATAATTACTCTCATGTACATGGCAAAAACAGTCCACTAGAAGCTTTTTGTTTTTTCCAGCTCTCTGTTGCTGGTAATAAAGGAGGAAAATTACAGATAAGTTTTCCTGAATATCCTCAGAAGCTCAATTTCAGAACCCTATCATGGAACCAGGCTCTGAGCTGGGGAAAACATACATTTGAAAGTACCACAACTGCAGCTCAAAATTTGTCTTAATTAGGGAGGCTGATGGAAATAATTTCCTTTTTAACAAAAACTATGTGGGAAGAAAAAGTTAATTTAGGAAAATAGGTCACACGACATTTGTCAGTTTGAAGCCTAAGGTAATCCTTAGAGTATAAATCCAGTTTCCTCCTAAATATTTCAGAATAAAGACAACCTGACTAGTTTTTGAAAACCAAAATTTTATTTCCAGCTAACTCATCTACTTTTTAAAAGACAGACCATTGTAAAGAGTATTTTTGGGTTCACAGCAAAATGGAACAGAAGGTACAGAGAGTTCCCATATATCCCTTGCCCACATGCACACATGGCCTCCCCCACTACCAACATCCTGCACCATTTGTTATAGTTGATGAACCTACACAGACATATCTTTATCACCCAAAGTCCGTAGTTTACATTAAGATTCACTGTTGAGGGCGCCTGGTTGGCTCAATCGGTTAAGCGGCCGGCTCTTGATTTCAACTCAGGTCATGACCTCAGGGTCATGAGATTGAGCCCTGCACCGGGTTCTACTGAGCCTGCTTGAGGATTCTCTCTCTCTTTCTCCCCCTGCCCCTCCCCCTCTTTGCACGCATGCTCTTTCTCTCTCTCTCTCAAAAAATAAATCTTCAAAAACAAAAAAGATTCACTGTTGATATTGCATATTCTATGGGCTTCAACAAATGTATCATAACTTGTAGCCACCATTAGCGTGTCCTACAAAACCGTTTTCCTCCCCTGAAAATCCTCTGTGCTTTACTTACTTGTTCCTCATCTCCTTTTAAAAAAGCCAAATTGTTCCATATCTCTCATCTGCCTCGTCTGGGGTTTCTCAACCTTGGACTCTTAACATTTTGGACCAGCTACTTCTTTTTTTAAGGGGAGATCTTGCGCATTGTAGGATGTTTGGTGGCACTCCTGTGGCATCTATGGGGTAGAGGCCACTCTCTGTTGTGACAGCCCAAAATGTCTCCAGACATTGCCAAATGCCCCCCAGGAATGGGTAGCAAAATCATCCCCTGTTAGGAACCTCTGGCCTAATCTAAGGCATCCTCCACTTTCAAGACAATGTCTGTATTATTCTCTTATGACTTGTACTGTTAGTCATTAAATGCCAGTCAACAAATATTTATTCTGCCTACTATGTGCTTGGCCATAGCCAAGAGTTATCAAATTTTTTATATATTAGAAGTGTTAGGGCAGAGGACGAGTGGTTACAATAAATGTAAACAAGGCAGAGCTATGCATGGTAGCTACATTGAACCTTGAGGCATGAGAATCAAATCAGTTCGGCCATCTTCAGAATCTTCTGACCATTTACAACAGCATGAACCCAGAGGGAAAATTTGCACTGCTAGATCGTTAAGATTGCTTAACTGATTGGACCTGCTCCGCTGTGGTCTGGTTCAGCAATCACACACAAGATATGGATGATGCCCCTACAGGGAAATAGTTCTGAATAATTAGCCAGGGGAGGTCGGTTCTACACAAATCTCCACTCCCACTCCACCACCACGTTCCCGTGATGCACAGGATTCTTGCCTGATTTCCATGGAGAGTTGCCAATAAGCACTACAGTTCTCCTTTCATTTAGCCTCTGCGGGTAGAGACAGAAGTGGTGATAAGTTGGAATCCTTTCTCATTTGCTCAGTACCTGTAACATTCTGGTTGCTAAATTGGAATGTAACTGAACAAGTACAATGGGAGATTTTACTTGGAGATTCTCCTTGTAAAGATTTAGGCATTAAAGGAGTCAGTTCCCGAGAGGACTGATAAGAAATGAAAAAGGGAACCGAAGCGATAGGCCATGGCACACCTTAGCAAAACTTCTCCTCTTTGTAGATGGTTTCAAGTTATGGGTTTCCTCCGCTTTCTCCTCCTTTTGGGGGGGCAGACTTATTACAGTCATTTTGATTTCTCCTTACTTTTGTTTATTTGGCTTTTTTTTAAATGATGGATTGCGGCGCCTGGGTGGCTCAGTGGGTTAAGCATCTGCCTTCGGCTCAGGTCATGATCTCAGGGTCCTGGGACTGAGTCCCACATTGGGCTCCCTGCTCGGTGGGGAGTCTGCTTCTCCCTCTCCCTCTGCCCCTCCCGCCCCCCCCCACTCGTGGGCTCTCTCTCTCTTTCTCTCTCAAATAAATAAATCTTTTAAAAAATGATGGATCAAAAATAAATAAATTCAGAATTGACTCACTAAAGACAATTTACCACATTTAAGTTAGTTTTTTGGGGGGACTTATTCCTTAGTTCTTAGACTGAATTGATAGGTATATTCCCCTTTGGGGACCTGAGAATTGGTCTTCTCATCTATAAGTAACTTGAAAGATTCCTTCCAGGTCTGTCTGTGATCCGTTGGCTATTATAATTAATATAGACTGGACCATGATGCATGCTGGGACCTCAGCAAAAGGAAGAAGAAGGAAGGTGTAGGAAAGAATCTTGGAAAGGGCATGACTGAAATTCTATGGGCTAACTCAGTTGTAGGACTATACCTTCAAGACTGTGGGTAGCCCATGAAATCAGAGTCTGAAGAATGAGGCAAATTTGAGTCGTATTCAAAGGACAATCAGGTCCTGGCATTGGGATAAGGGACAGCAGTAGGACTAAACATTTGAGGGCAAGACCTGGTATCAGATGGTCTACTGGGATTAGAGCAAGATGCCAGCCAGAAGAGGAAGCCATGCAGAGCAGAATCCAGCTCCCAGGGACCATGAGAGAAGAAAGGGTTTCTTGGAGAATCAGAGCACCAGCCCATCAGGCTGGAACTCAGAGGAAGATCTCACCTCAAGGTGAGAATTATAGCCCTAATCAGAAAAGCTAGGCGAAAAGCCAATCAGAGAGGTTAGCCCAACACTTGTTGCGTCAGAGAAGAGGACGCAGTTCAGCGAACACAGAACAGACATAGAGGAACGTGGACAGTCATGTCTATTCTGTGTCTTGTACTGACAGGATGGAATGCCTAATATCCTGCTCTTGTAGGCAGTATTTGGCTCATTAGATGTAGGCGGTAGAATACTCCTAGCCTCTGTCAGAGCAGCAAGGAAAGGCAGAGATTAACAGAAGTCTACCTTGTATACTTTGTTTCATTCAGCACCTCTATTTGACAATGCTTCGATAGTCACACAAACATCATACTTGTTGATTGCTAACTTCTCTCTGCTACTTCTATCAGAATTGGCTGCAACCTCTTAGGGAATTAGACATGATCAGGCCCTAATGATTGGGCTACGAGATTTCTGTGTATCAGTGGAGTTTAGACACTAAACCAGGGTTGGCAAACTTTTTCTGCAAAGGTCAAGATAGTAAATATTTGAGGCTTTGCAGGCCGTGTAGAATGTGTTGTAAGTACTCAGCTCTGTCACTGTAACACGAAAGCAGCCATGGACAATGTATAAACAGATGGGTGTGGCTCTGTTCCAATAAACCTTTATTTATGGACCTTGGAATTTGAATTTCATAAATGTTTGTGCGTCATGAAAATAATCTTCTTCTTTTGATTTGTTTCCGCTTAAAAACGTCAAAATTGTTCTTAGCTTGTGAACCGAGCAAAAACAGGCAGCAGGTCATAGTTTGCAACTCCTGATTTAGTGCCAGTGATTCTACTAATTCTGGGCTCCCGATACCATGAGCAGGGCCACAATATCCTACTGATAGGATTCACCTTGCTCCAGGCTCTGGTAAAAATCAGGCCACAGACAGGAACACTATAATAAACTCTACCTATTATCCACTCATAAAATCAGTCTGCTTGATGGTTCTGCTCTCTTTCTACACTTTGATCTGGTAATAGGGCTCTGATATAGTTGTTATTGATAAAACCACTTGAGTTGCACGCCAGTGCCTATAAATACACTTTCTTATACGTCTTGAGTTTTGCTTGGCACCCAGTTCCTACAACACGAGAGTCTCGCCCTGACTCCCAACCCAAAGTGCTCCTAGAGATGGGAGTGTTGTATTTTTTTTTTAACTTTTGAAATTTTTTAAATTGATATATAGCTGATATATAACATATTAGTTTCAGGTGTACAGTATGATTCAATATTTGCATGTATTGTGAAATGATCGCCACAGTAAGTCGAATTTAACATCCATCATCATACATAGTCACAATTTTTTTTTCTTGTGATGAGAACTTTTAAGACCTACTCTCTTAGCCACTTTCAAATATGTCATAGAAGATTATTAACCATAGTCACCATACTGTAAATTATAACCCCGTGACTTATTTATTTTGTAACTGGTAGTTTGTACCTTTTGATCCCCTTAACTCATTTTTGCCCACCTTCCGACCTCTGATGCTGGTGACCACCAATCTGCTCTCTGTATCTGAGGTTTTTTTTAATTCCACATGTAAGTGAGAACATACATTATCTGTCTTTGAGTTATTTCATTTACCATAATGCCCTCAAGGTCCATCCGTTTTGTTGCAGATGGTGAGATTTCCTTCTTTCTATGACTAATAGTATTCCAGGATGTGTCACACATTTTCTTTGTCCACTCACCCATCCATAAACACGTAAGTCGGTGGGAGTGTTGTACATTGACTTTAGTGCCCATGGCCAATGGCCAGGTTCCTGTGATCTCCCTGATGTCAACTCTCTACCTGCCTAAATCACCCTCTTGTGGTTGGTCCAGTTCTAGGTCTATCTAACCTGGCCAATCTCATCAAGCTCAAATGAGACATTTAGCATCATATGAACAGAGAGACATGTAGGAAAAGAAAATATATAATAATAATAATACACATCCAGAGGCTGTCTTTCAATAACTTTTGTTACAGCCCAAAAACAAATGGAACAATCTCTTTGTCTTGCTCTATCCTTTAAGAAGCACAAGTATGGGGGCACCTGGGTGGCTCAGTCGGTTGAACGTCTGACTCTTGGTTTCAGCTCAGGTCATGATCTTCAGGTTGTGAGATCGAGCCCCGTGTTGGGCTCTTTGCTCAGCGCAGAGTCTGCCTGTCCCTCTCCCTGCCCCTCCCCTCTCTCTCTCTCTCTCAAATAAATAAATAAAATCTTTAAAAAAATAAGTAAAAATATTGAGAACCAAATTTTTTTCCTGCCACAATGGCTGCTCAACACTGAGGTAAAAATTATATATACTCAGTAAAACTCTCAGTAACTACATCAAAGCACAATAAAAAGTATTTACTTTTAGTGTTTGCAGTCCTGTCAAGTCTCTGAGTTCATTTTTCATGGTTAAGACCTTTCCAAAATTTTATGGACTATGCAAAGTGATTCAGTCACGCAGTTTAGTATTTTTAATAATTCTCTCTCACATGTCCTGAATTCTACACTATCATAGGTCGATTTCCCCAACTGCCAATGTATAAACTACTTCTTCAAGATGAAGCTATACATTATAACATAGGGGATGCATTTCAACTTTTCATTAGCATATCATTCATCCTTGGCAAAGGCAATAGGAAGAAACCGTATTGACAGCTCCCCATTTTGAGGTCTCGTATTTTCTGGGATGAAGTCTGGGAATGTGTATTTCCAACCTAAGTGTTATACCTGGTCTTTCATCAACAGGAAAATAGGTTATCTGCTCTGTGCCAGGATTTTCAAATGTGGTCAATTATGAAAAATATGCATTGCCTGTAATTCAGTGACACTTGAGGATGGAGATAACATGACCTAAAGATTTAGAGTGTCTGTTATTAAAGACCTAGTTTGGATATTCCAGAAACCAAATATCTAGACATAACCCATACTTTTGATTTCCAAGTAGAAGTATGGATTTACAGTTATCTGTTAGTCTCCACAACCAGGACAGTCCTCTATGCTACCATCAAATTGGCTCCTTTTGACTACTTTGGTTATGTTTATTCCGCTATCTTACTTGGCACAGACGAACAGATTGATACTTTGGGAACCATTCCAGGTTTTTTTGTTGTACAAATATGACCTCCGAGCAAAATGTAAAAATGCCTTAGTGAATATATTTGTCACATGGGAAAATGGGTCTAATTATTTTACAGTACTATGAACCATACAATTATATTTTTAATTCAGTTTAATTATAAAATCCAGTATAGTTAACATACAGTGTTATATTAAAATTAGTTTTCAGTGTACAATAGAGTGATTCAACAGTTCCATACATCACCCTGTGCTCATCACAAGTGCCCTCCTCCTTAATCCCCAACACCTGTTTCACCCAACCCCTACCTCCCTCCCCTCTGGTAACCATCAGTTTGTTCTCTGTAGTTAAGATTCTGTTTCTCGATCTCTCTCTCTCTCTTTCCTTGGCTCATATTTTTGTTTGTTTCTTAAATTGCATATATGAATGAAATCATATGGTATTTGTCTTTCTCTGACTTATATTGCTTAGTATTATACTCTCTAGCTCCATCTGTGTCATTACAAATGGCAGGATTTCATTATTTCTTATGGCTGAATAATATTCTATTGTGTATATACACCACATCTTCTTTATCCATTCATTAGTCGATGGTCACTTGGGCTGTTTCTGTATCTTAACTCTTGTAGATAATGCTGCCTTAAACATGGGGGTGCATGTATCCCTTTGAATTAGTATTTTTGTATTCTTTGGGTAAATAGTAGTGTGTGTGTGTTGGTAGTGTGATTGCTAGATCAGAGGGTAGATCTATTTTTAACTTTTTGAGGAGCATCCATACTGTTTCCCACAGTGGCTGCACCAGTTTGCATTCCCACCAACAGTGCAAGAAGGTTCCTTTTTCTCCACATCCTCGCCAACACTTGTTTTTAATTGAGCTTTGATTTTAGTCGTTCTGACAGGTGTGAGGTGATATCTCATTATAGTTTTGATCTGCATTTCCCTGATGATGAGTGATGTTGAGCATCTTTTCATGTGTCTGTTGGCCATCTGTATATCTTCTCTTTTTTTAAAGATTTTACTTATTTATTTGAGAGAGACAGCAACAGAGAGAGAGAGAGAGCATGAACAGGAGGGAGCTGACTCCTGGCTAAGCAGGGAGCCTGAAACGGGGCTCGATCCCAGGACCCTGGGGTCATGACTTGAGCCGAAGGCAGACACTTAACCGACTGAGCCACCCAGGTGCCCCATCTGTATGTCTTCTTTGGAAAAATGTCTGTTCATGTCTTCTGCCCATTTTTTAATTGGATTATTTACATTTTAGGTATTGAGTTGTATCAGTTCTTTATATATTTTGGCTACTAACTTTTTATCGGATATGTCCTTTGCCAATATCGTCTCCCATTCAGTGAGTTGCCTTTCGTTTTGCTGATTGTTTCCTTCACTGTGCAGACGCTTTTTTATTTTGATGAGGTCCCAATAGTTCATTTTTGCTTTTTTTCCCCTGTGCTTCAGGAGACCTATCTAGAAAAACGTTGCTATGGCCGATGTCAGAGAAATTACTGCCTGTGCTCTCTTCCAGGATTTTAATGGTTTCAGATCTCACATTTAGGTCTTTAATCCATTTTGAACTTACTTTTGTGTATGGTGAAAGAAAGTGGTCCAGTTTCATCCTTTTGCATGTTGCTGTCCAGTTTTCCCGGCACCATTTGTTGAAGAGACTGTCTTTTTCCCATTGGATATTCTTTCCTACTTTATCAAAGATTAATTGACCATATAATTATGGGTTCATTTCCGGGTTTTCTATTCTGTTCTATTGATCTACGTGTCCATTTTATGCCAGACCATACTGTGTTGATGACTACAGCTTTATGATAGAACTTGAAATCTGGAATTGTGATACCTCCAGTTTTGTTCTTCTTTTTCAGAATTGCTTTGGCTATTCGGGGTCTTTTGTGGTTCCATACAAATTTTAGGATTGTTTGTTCCAGTTCTGTGAAAAATGTTGTTGGTATTTTAGTAGGGATTGCATTAAATGTGTAGATTGCTTTGGGTAGTATAGACATTGTAACAATATTTGTTCTTCCAATTCATGAGCATGGAATGTCTTTCCATTTCTTTGTGTCATCTTCAATTTCCTTCACCAGTGTTTTATAGTTTTCAGAGTATAGGTCTCTCACCTCTTTGGTTAGGTTTATTCCTAGGTATGTTATTATTTTTGATGCAACTGTAAATGGAATTGTTTTCTTAGTTTCTCTTTCTGCTGCTTCATTATTAGTGTATAGAAATGCAACTCTTATGTATATTGATTTTTTTATCCCACGACTTTACTGAATTCATTTATCAGATCTAGTAGTTTGTTGGTGGAGTCTTTGGGGTTTTCTACGTTGAGTAATCATGTCATCTGCAAATAGTGAAAGTTTTACTTTTTCCTTACCAACTTGGATGCCTTTTATTTCCTCTTGTCTGTTTGCTGTGGCTAGGACTTCCAGTACTATGTTGAATAAAAGTGGTGACAGTGGACATCCTTGTCTTGTTCCTGACCTTCAGGGGAAAGCTCTCAGCTTTTCCCCATTGAGGATGATGCTTGCTGTGAACCACACAATTCTTAAACACAGGGCAAAAGAAAGATACAGTGAGCAGCAAAAGAAATGTGGGAAAATACAGAAGAAATGAAGGATGATGCTTATCTAACCAGTTTCACTTTCCAACTTTGACACTGCTTTCATTGGTTTCAAACGTATCCATGATTCTCTGTTTACTGTTGGGAGCTTGGAAGTATAACAAAGAAATAGGAAGTCTTTGCTTTATTTGGTTCTTCAGTTTGGATAATAAGAACTTTTCAGTATAATATTCAAACTCAGGACCACAAGGTTTTTGCTTAACCTCATTTATCTTCTTTCTCCCCTAATGAACATTACAGTGATGAGGACGGACCTGTGGGGTCCCAACAGTGTTTATTAAGATGTGAGAAACTGGAGTCGAAATGGGGATGGAAATGAGTCAGAAGATCACAGGAAACTGGAGAGAAAAGAGAAAAGGGGATAATAGTAGAAGATTTCTCATAAAGTGGGAATAGGGTCACTTCACCTGTAATCTCACGAGGCAACAAATAGGATATGGGGACAGGAATCATGCAAAGTCTTTATTATGTGGATAGCTCCCTTCCCTGGATTCTGTAGGAACATAGGTTTTTCCTTATTTTGATCTTGTCATGGCCATTTAGGCTCAGGAGGGGGTGTCATATGTTGATTGTCTGCTGTGCATGGCAGAGGCAGATTGAGGAATAGAACTGGCACAGAGTCCTAGGCCAATGTTCTTCCCACACACCATATTGTTGTTGTTGAATCCAGTGTCGTTTCAAAAAATTACTCTCATTATTTTTTGATTTCTGCTTAAGAATTTTCTCTGCATTTCAGTACATTCTGTCTGTTTGATTTGGAGCTGGTTCTGCATATGAAATTAATCTGAGGGACAGGATCTTCCCCGCTTAGGTGTCTAGAGGAGCCCCCTTGCTCCCACTGCCCCTCTATGTCTCTTTGGGCACCACTAACTCATAGGAAAATAGGGAGGAAACTGATAACGTTAATATAACCAGCTTCAACCCACAACTTATTTTAAAAGATCTTGTTTATTTATTTGAGAGAGAGAGAGAGCTCGCACAAGCAGGGGGAGGGGTAGAAGGAGAGGGAGAAGCAAACTCCCCACAGAGCAGGGAGACCCTGAGATCATGACCTGAGCCGAAATCAAAGAGTTGGATGCTTAACCAACTGAGCCACCCAGGTGCCCCTTCACCTCCCAACTTTGATAGTGTTTTCATGGGACCATTGGCTTAAAATCATTTCTGCAGTTTTTCATTCACTGCTTAGAACTATGACTAAAGAACAGGCAGCTTTTCCTTTATTATACACATTTCTATTTATAAATTTCCCATCAGCAAAGTCAGTTATAAGCCCACAGGGAATATTTATAAATCCCTTATGAAGTCAATACTCTGCAGCTCTGCAGTACTCACTTTCATCCTCTATTTCATTTACCACTTTCCTAGAATGTGAGTCACCCATTCAGGTGCTCAACTCTTTCATCCCTCAAATTGTGATTATTTTTTTGTTCTTGACCCTCATAACTTCACTGTTTTAATAGGATCCCGTAAATTATTTATGGCCATTAACTTGCTCTGTATTTTTTTTCTCTCATAATATTGGCTGAAAGGTTCTTATGTGACGTTTCTGAGCCTGTGTTGCTACATGGACTGGTGGGTTGGAAGCTAGCCTCCAGTTACTATCCTCTACTTAAAATTAAAGCACTAAAACTCAAAAGTCTCAAATAATTCTGTATTGATGATGCCCGACCTTTCTTTCTCTGGTGGCAGTCTGCCTTCTGACTGTAATTTCTGAGGGTCATGCCAAAGGTCGTCACTGGCAGACCTGACGCTGTAAAAGGGAGCCATGCCATGAACAGAGAACTGATACCAGAACTTTCTTGATCAGTCTTATAATTTCTTAATGAAAAACTCTCCAGGGGGTGCCTGGGTTGCTATTTTTTGAAAGCAACTAACTAAATAAAATATGCCTTCAAATGATACATTCTTTCATTGATTTGGAAAATGGAATTATTCACATGACAATGGAGGATATACTTCTGTTTAATTTTATATTGAATATTCTTTCGTTTCAACTCTTATTTATTGAATGTCTCCACTATAAAGCCACAGTGAGTGAGGGTTTGAGCAGGCAGTTTCATGATCAGAGCTGAAATCTGGAGATTATAAAAAGCCCAGGTGAATGTGGTGAGACCCCCGACTAAGTTGGGGGCAGGGAGAATAGAAAGGAAAAACAAGCCTGTTCTCTTTGACCCAATCTTTGAGGTACAGAAAGGTTATTTGAAGGTCTACCATTCATGCTCATACCAGATACTGGAATGTTCTTGAATTTTACATGCTGCAAAATGATGTAGATAAATAGGAAGAAAGAGCTGACCATATGTGTTTAAGGGGATATTTTGATGAAAGATAAATATTTTCTGAATTCTTAAAAAGTGATTGTGAGATAAACAGCTGAGGAGAGCTCCTTAGAAAGATCATCACACAGGGGCGCCTGGGTGGCTCAGTCATTAAGCGTCTGCCTTTAGCTCAGGTCATGATCTCAGGGTCCTGGGATCAAGCCCCATGTCAGACTCCTTGCTCAGTAGGGAGTCTGCTTGTCCCTCTCCCTCTGCCCCCCTCGCTTGTGCTTTCTCTCTCTCTCTAATAAATAAATTAAATCTTTTTTTTTTAAAGAAAAACTCCCCAAACTCCAGATGGTCCTCTCATTTTCTGATGCCTTTATTCCCATGAACCAAAGACTTTTAGCATCATCTTCCCCCACAGACAATAGTCAAGAACTCTGACTAGCTCTTTTTCCACCTTTTCATCTTATACAGGGACACTTCTCCCTTGAGCCACCATGTTTACAGCTTTATGCTGTGTTTCACCAATGTTGGCTCCTGCCTGTTAACCCTATTCTTTATATGCTTTGAGCCCACGTTGTCTTTCTTTTGTTGCTCTTGCCAATATGATATCACGTATCAGCTGTGCCTGCTGTGATTGGCTGTGGCTGGACATGACCCAAGGAGGCCCCAGTGAGGCTCAGAATGAAAACTCCTAGGTCCTGGAGTACAGGCATGGCAGAGACTCCCCCAGTGCTGGCCCAGCAAGAAGTCCAAGGCCTCAGCACAGAAACTGAGCCTGGGTTACAGGCCTACCTGAATAGGGGAATTATGGGCTGCTCTCATAGTATGAGCTGGTGAGCTGGGTGCTGAATAGGGGAGCAGAAAGGATATAAAATATAGCAAGCCCAAAGTTCACAACTCCCCAAACCGGATGGGTATTTCCCTCTGTGCGGGATGGCTAATCTGTAGAACTTACGGCAAGTCTCTGAGAGGGGCGTGGGAGGCCGTGGGCAGCCAAGTCGACCCTGGTGTCTTTTATCTCATTTGGATCCTTCGGACAGCTGATCTACTTTGAGGGTAAGCCAAAGGAAAAGCGACCTCTAGTGTGGGCCAGATTCCCTGAGTTGGCCTCATGTAACTGGAAATCTATTGTTCCTTTTCCTATTTCCACTCCTCTGTAGACTTTAGCAGCCAGTCTATAGGATGACACCTAAGAGGAAAGAGCTCTGTGGGAGACTTTGCCTCACTCCTCCCTTCACACTTAGTTCCCTTCCTTACCCTCTTGATTCTAATTTCTCTGGCCAGTGATCTGATTTCCCTGGGCATGTGACTACACTCATATTGAATATAATCAGTTATTATTTCAAGAAATATTTTTGAAGGGTGCCTGAGGGAGAGGGAAATAGAATCTGAAGCAGACTCCACACTGAGCATGGAGCCCAATGCAGGGTTCGATCCCACGACCCTGAGATCATGACCTGAGCAGAAATCAAGAGTCGGATGCTTAACTGACTGAGCCCCCCAGGCACCCCTCCCCCAAATTTCTTTTATGTAGCAAGAAGCAAGCCTGTCACTCCCACTGGAATGGCTATAACAAGTGTCAATAAAGATGTGGAAAAATTGGAACCTTCATACATTGCTGGTGGGAATGTAAAATGATGTGACTGCTGTGGAAAAAGTTTGGTGGTTCCTCAAAAAGATAAATATAATTACCATATGACTCAGCAATTCCATTTCTAGGTTTAGACCCCAAAGACTGGAAAATGGATATTCAGACAAAAACCTGTACATGAATGTTCAAAGCAGCACTATTCACAATAACCCAAAAGTGGAAACATGCCCAATTTCCACCAACAAATAAATTAAATGTGGTATATCCATACAATGGAATATTACTCAGCCTTAAAAAGAAGTAAAGTCATGGGGCACCTGGGTGGCTCAGTTGGTTAGGCGTCTGCCTTCAGCTCAGGTCATGATCCTGGAGTCCCGGGATCGAGTCCCGCATCGGGCGCCCTGCTCACGGGGAGTCTGCTTCTCCCTCTGACCCTCCCCCTCTCATGCTCTCTCTCTCTGTCTCATTCTTTCTCTCCAAAATAAATAAATAAAATCTTTAAAAAAAAGAAGTAAAGTCATGATACATGAAACATGGGCTAACCTCAAAAACAACGTGCTAAATAAAAGCAGCCAGATACCAAATACCACATGTTGTATGATTAAGTTGATGTGAAATGTCCAGAAAGGGCAAATCCATAGAGACAGAAAGCAGATTGGTTACCTGGGCCTTGGGGTGAGAAGGCAGTTTAACTGTAAATGAGCATGAACAATTTTATTAGGATAATGAAAGTGTTCTAAAACTGGAAATATGGTGACAGTTACACAACTCTATAAATTTACTAAAAAGTCATTGGACTCTGCATTTAAAATAGATAAATTTCATGGCATGTAAATTACATCTCAATGAAGCTGGGGGTTTTTTTGTTTGTTTTTCTTTTTTTATATATAAGAATTTTACCTATTTATTTTAGAGTGACAGAGAGAGCACAAGCAGGGGGAGGAGCAGAAGGAGAGGGTCAAGCAGACTCTGACCTGAGTGCAGAGCCCGACGCAGGGCTCCATCCCACGACCCTGAGATCATGACCTGAGCAGAAATCAAGAGTCAAACACCCAACCAACTGAGCCACCCAGGCGCCCCCACCCTTTTTTTAAGAGGCAGGCCTGGCTGACTGGCATTCTCAAGATTTACTAGATTGTGAAAACTCAGGACAAGATACAAGTGAAGGGTATACACTGTCCAGGGAAAAAAGTGGAACATTCTAATCACTATATTGTACACCTGAAATTAATAGTAGACTGTATGTTAACTAACTGGAATTAAATTAAAAACTCTAAAAAAAGTGAAGTATTCTGAGAGATAAGAGAGAGAAAGAAGGAAAAGTAAGAGGCTAGATCACAGTGTTCCTCCCTCCTCCATCCACCCCACCATCGTAAGGATGAAACCTGAGGGGTTGAGTGAAGTTCCGACAAACATTTTACAACCAAGTGTTGGGGTAGGGGATTGAAAACAGGGTGGAATTGTGCCCAATTTGGTCTATGGAACTGTGAGACATCACCTTCCTGAATTCCCCCTCACTAACAAAGGGGTGATCATAACAGAAGAGAGATGGATACAAGGCGTATCTAGGCAGAGAGAGGAAGCCATGTCTTCCTCAGCTCCTACTTGGCATAGGCTGATCTAGAAGTTTCCACATGTTGCCAGTGGAAGACATGGAAAATAGCTGAATAGAGAGCCAACAGACCTGCCATGGGGCCACAACTGAGGAGCAAAGTGACCGCATGGCAGAGACTGGAGGAGGACAGCCTCATTCAGGAGCTAGATGGAGAATGTGGCTGACATCCAGAAGATTTGAAAGGCAGACAGGGGCCTTGACAGCAAGGTGGTGAACAACCCTGGGTTTAAATGGGCTGAGAGCATAGACCCTATATTTCACAAGCCCTGGATTTCTGATTAGGTGCCAGCCGGGTGCCCAGTGTTGAAGGAGTGGGAGCATTACTGAGTATATTAGTATAGAGACCAATGAAGAACCACACAAAGATGCCCACGTCAAATGGCTCCTCCCTCTCTGTCACATCCCGAGGAGGAAGGACATAGAGATGGGGGGGGGGGGGGTTGAAACTCTGAAACACTGAGAAGTATCCAAAAGGACTGATTAACCCAGAAGATACTATAGTAAGTGGAAGGAGACTAAGTTTCCTTCATAATTTAGTATAGTAATAAAACAAATTGACTTAGTCCCTAACTGAGCACAGTAGACCAAGGCCTGTACCTGGCTGCTCATTCCCCGTGCTGCCAAGGGCCGTAGCAGAGTCTAGGAAACCAGACTGGGCTCTGCAGAGTTCTTTGTGAGCCACCAACATCTTTATCATAGGGCATTTGAGCAAGATTTCCATAATGAGGTTAAAAGCAGGAAGATCTAAGGCCAGATTATATAGTTTTTTTTGAAAAATCTTAGCCTTCATCATTCCCAAGAACCATTCATAAGGCCTAAGTTACCGTGTAATAATTCTCACCTTGCCTGGGCTTCTATCTTAAAGGAAAGTCTCCAGGAGCAGACTGACCCTCGGGTAGGAGTGCTTCACAATAATCTGGTATTCAAAATGGTGCATATTTAGCACTATACTAAATACTTTTGGGGCCGCCTGGGTGGCTCAGTCAGTTAAGTGTCTGCCTTCAGTTCAGGTCATGATCTTGGGGTCCTGGGATCAAGCCCTGTGTGTCGGGCTTCCTGCTTCTCCCTCTCCCTCTGCCCCTCCCCGCCCCTGCTTGTGTTCTCTCACTTGCTCTCTCTCTCAAATAAATAAATAAGATCTTTTAAAAATAAATAAGTAGGGGTGCCTGGGTGGCTCAGGTGGTTAAGCGACTGCCTTTGGCTCAGGTCATGATCCTGGAGTCCCGGGATCGAGTCCGGCATCGGGCTCCCTGCTCGGCGGGGAGTCTGCTTCTCCCTCTGACCTTCTCTCTCTCTCTCTCTCATTCTTGCTCTCTCAAATAAATAAATAAATAAAATCTTTAAAAATAAAATAAATAAATAAGTAAATACTTTTCATTCATTTGATTCTCACAAAACATTTATGATGTGGGTAAACTATCATATACATTTTATCAGATGATGAAACAGTCTTAGAGATGATAAACAAGTGGCCCAATGAACATACAATGAAATACACTGGTTGTGGGAATCTGAATTCTTGCGGCCACTAAATTGGTGCAGCCATAATGAAAAACAGTATGGAGATTCCTCAAAAATTAAAGCTAGAACTACCATACGATCCAGCAATTCCCCATCTGAGTATTTATCCAAAAGAAATAAAACCACTATCTCAAAGAAATAATCTTTACTCGCATGTTCACTGCAGCATTATTCACAATAGGCAAGGTATAGAAACAACCTACGTGTCCATCAATGGACAAGTGGATAAAGCAAATGTGTGTATGTGTGTGTGTGTGTGTGTGTAATGGAATATTATTCAGCCTTTAAAAGGGAGAAAATCCTGTCATTTTTGACAACATGGATGAATCTGGAGGGCATTATGCTAAGAGAAATAAGCCAGACACAGAAAGACAAATATTGCATGATCTCACTTATATGTGGAATCTAGGGGAGGGGAGCCAAACTCATAACAGAGTAGAATGGTGGTTACCAGAGGCTTGGGGGAGGAAGTCATGGGGAACTATTGTTTAATGGGTATGGATTTCAGTTTTGCAAGATGAAAAGAGTTCTATAGATGGATGGTGGTATGGTTACACACAATATAAATGTACGTAATATGACGACGGTACGTTATAAATGATTAAGATAGTAAATTTTATGTTATGGGTATTTCACCAGAATAAAAAATTGGGGAAAAATCTGTAAATAAAAAAACCAAAATAAACAAATGGCCCATTGTCATAGATCTATTTAAGAGGTAAAATCAGTAATTGAAATCAGGTATGCCTGATACATAATCCATGTTCTTTCCACAAAAGCATATAACTATTACAATCAAATAATGTAACTGAATTGATTTATACACATAACAGTCCTTCAAAGGTACCATCTTGACCAACTCTGTTATACTTATTTCAAAATTTTGTGGGACTTGTCTTCAAGAATATCCACACAGTCTATAGATCATTAGTTTGATTCTTCTCAATGGTGGTAAATTTTAGTTCTTTGAGGGAGGATTAATTTTTGGAATCTGGTAAAATCATTTTATTGATTTAAATGTGATTAAACTGGGGGTGCCTGGGTGGCTCAGTCAATGAAGCATCTGACTCTTGATTTTGGCTCAGGTCATTATTTCAGGGTTGTGGGATGAAGCTCTGCGTCCAGCTCCATGCTGAGCATGGAGCCTGCTTAAGATTCTCTCCCTCTACCGCCTCCCCCCTGCTCACATATACTCTCCCTCTCAAAAAAAAAAAAAAAAAAAGTGAATGTGATTAAACTGGGTAATACAATTTGAGCAGAAGTAAGTTATGTTTATAACATAACAAGTTTATTTCCATACCTGATTTATACACTGGCTCAGTACCTAAAGATTTCATGAATTAAGGAGTAGATGGGTTAGCAAATCTTCCAAGAGAATCACACTTTGACATTGAAGGTCAACACTCATTAAAAAATATGGATTCAGAAATATCTGTTTTGTTCAAATTGTCAAGTTATTTATTCACACTATGTAGCCTCTAGGAAGAGTTCACAAAAATCAGTTGGGTTAATTCAAAAGTAGCAAAAGTGGTCCTCTTAAGAGTAGGGTTCAATTTTTGTGTCATAATTCAGTCTCAATCTGACATCCTCTCAAGAGATAAAATGTGGGGCGCCTGGGTGGCTTAGTTGGTTAAGCGACTGCCTTCGGCTCAGGTCATGATCCTGGAGTCCCTAGATCGAGTCCCGCATCAGGCTCCCTGCTCGGCAGGGAGCCTGCTTCTGCCTCTGACCCTCCCCCCTCTCATGTGCTCTCTCTCTCTCATTCTCTCTGTCTCAAATAAATAAATAAAATCTTTAAAAAAAAAAAGAGAGAGAAATAAAATGTGTTTAAAAGAGACTAGCCATCAACCAGAAAGATTCATGACAGCAATGTACAGAATGAATACATAAGAATAAACATAATTTAGGAGGAGTTCCTCATTTTAACTAAAGAAAATAAAGACCTCTGAATCTTTGCCCATTTTTATAATCTAATCTCTTCTTGTAAAACTTTTGGGTGCATTTGTTGGGCAATACATTTCTTTTTGTCATTTTTCAACCAATTGGACCTAGAGACATATTAGTTTTCACTAATTTTAGAATCATCTGGTTTTTAGGGAAGTGAGGAATCCATAATTAAGCTATAAAAGATTCAGTACAGATGATATTGTATGCAATATTATGTACAGAATGAGATACTATAAAAAAATATTTGTAATATTTCAGTATAGGTATATGGAAGGAATCCAACTAAATCATGCATTTGATTACAACTGAGTGTTCTTTCTATTCACAGCATGTGTTTCTTTCTCAATGTACATTTCTATGTATTCTCCACCCTCTAACCATGCAACCCTGTGCCAACATTACCCAGGCATCCTTCTTCCCAAATACCAAGCTTATATCCAGTTATCTTTTAGACATTTCTACCTGGGTGTCCAGAGACAAGACTGTTTTATACGGTTGTGCAGACCGAGTACTCCAAAGTGAGGGGAGCCATTTATATAGACATCCGTATAAATATTCCCTCTTGGAGTTGTGCAACAGAGCTACCTTGTCCACAGACAAAAAACATCCCAAATTGAACTCAGTCATTTTTCCCAGAGAAATAAAAATTTACATTCACACAAAAACATGTGCTAATAGTTATAGCAGTTTTCTTTGTGATAGCTAAAAGCTGGCCAACAGTCCAGATACCCTTCTGTGGGTGAATGGTTAAACCAACTGTGGCACATCCATACCATGAAATGACACTCAACAGTAAAAAGAAATGAACTATTGGGGCTCCTGGGTGGCACAGTTGGTTAAGCTTCTGATTCTTAATTTGGCTCAGGTCATGATCTCAAGGTCATGAGATTGAGCCCCACATGGGGCTCCATGCTCAGCATGGAGCCTACTTAAGATTCTCTCTCTCCCTCTCCCTCTGCCTCTCCCCACTCTTTCCCTCTAAAAAAAAAAATGAAATGAATTATTGTTCATTCAAAACATTGTTCATGCCTGGATGAGTCTCCAGGGAATTATGCTGAGTGAAAAATGTCAATCCAAAAGGTCACATACTGTAGGATCCCATTTAAATAATATTATTGAGATAACAAAATTAGAAATAAGGATCAGATTAGTGATTGGTAGGGATAAGGAATTGGGGTGCAGGGGGTGGATGTGGCTATACGGGGTACCATGAGGGGCTCTGGGAATGGTTCTGTATCTTGACTGTTGTGGTGGTCATGCAAATCTACACATGTGATGTAGTTGCATAGAGCTACACACACACATGCACGCGACTGCATGGAAAACTAGTGAAACCTGAATAATCTTTGTGACCTTTACACAATTTCCTGGTTTGATATTGTACTATAGTTTGTTTTTTTTTTAAAGATTTTATTTATTCATGAGAGACGGGGGTGGGGAGGCAGAGGCAGAGGCAGAGGGAGAAGTAGGCTCCCCACAGAGCAGGGAACCTGACGTGGGTCTCGATCCCAGGACCCTGGGATCATGACCTGAGCCAAAGGCAGACGCTTAACTGACTGAGCCACCCAAGCACCCCCCCAATACTGTACTATAATTATACACAATGATACCATTGGGGGAGACTGGGTAAAGTGTACAGAAGATCTCTCTGTACGTGTTTTTTTTTTTTAACTTTTTGTTAATGTATAATTATTCTAAAAAGCTTTTAAAATATTAAAATAGATTTTAAGCAAAAAAAAAAATCCTGACTTGTTGACATTCTTTGGTTTTTATCATAAAAGCTGCCCAGTGTGAGAAAAATTTAACTGAGAAGGTGATTTAATACTACTTCTCCAATTAATGTGCACGTAGTTAGAGCTTCTTCAATGATGGAAAGGTCAGAGGTTGAAAGGGGAGCTCAGGGGGCAGTAGAAATAAAGCTGGTCAAGTAAACCAGAAGTCATGGTCATCCCTGAAAGGATGCTGATTCAGTCTGAAGATACTCAGAGTTAATAGAAAGAAGTAAATAAGGGACTAAAGAGGTAAGTGCGAATTATTAAGGCTTAATACAGAGGGTACTAAATGATGCATTGATGTTGGCATTTCATTAAAATTCTGTCTTTGAAGGCAGCCTAACCAAGGTTTGAGTACCATCTTTCCATCATTCTTTGGATAATGTATTAAAATTGAGCCTCTCTGAAGTTCTGTTTCCTCTTGGGTAAAATGGAGATTAATATTATTTATTTCTTAAAGGTGCCTGTGAGAATAAAAAGGAGCAGTGCACTTAAGTACATAGCATAGTTCCTGGAGCATAAGTACACAAAAAGATAGATATTACCTTTTCTGTTTTCCCTAAAAAGAAAGGAAGGAAGAAAAGAAAGAAAAAAGAAAAAAACTCTTTAGCAAAACAGAAATAGAAGGAAAGTTTCTTGACCTGTTAAGGTTATATATTTTTTAAAACCAATATTATAACTATTGGAGAATTATTTTTTTAATATTTTGGTAAGATTTTATTAAGTTATGTCCACACCCAGCATGGAGCTCAAACTCACAACCCTGAGATTAAGAGTCGCATGCTCCACTGACTGAGCCAGCCAGGTGCCCATGATGGAGAAACTTTAGATTTATCGTCTTTAAGATCAGACACAAGATCATAATTCCCATCTATCATTGCTACCATTAAGATTTTATTGTCAGCACTGACCAGTGGTATAAAGAAAAAATAAGTTAATTAAAAATGTAAGGATTGGAAAGAAGGAGATAAAACTGTCATTATTTGGGGGCGCCTGGGTGGCTCAGTCATTAAGCGTCTGCCTTCGGCTCAGGTCATGATCCCAGGGTCCTGGGATTGGGCCCCACATCGGGCTCCCTGCTCAGCAGGAAGCCTGCTTCTCCCACTCCCACTCCCCCTGCTTGTGTTCCCTCTCTCACTGTGTCTCTCTCTGTCAAATAAATAAATAAAATCTTAAAAAAAAAAAGAAAACTGTCATTATTTGGAGAGAATATGATTATCTGAAAAACAAAAGCAACAGATTCAATAAACAAACTGAAGTATTAGAATTAATAAGAGAAATCAGCATGGTTGCCAGATAAAATATCAACCTACAAAAATTATTTATCTACACAAGTAATAACCAACTAAAAAAGATAATCAAATGTGAGACTAGTCATAATGGCAAAAAGTATGTAAATATAAAATGAGAGTAACTAATGCCTTTATGAAGAAAATCTCTCATAAAAGACATAAAAGAACACAATATTATTTAAATAAATGAAAAAATAGTCCATGCTCTTGGATGGGACAACTTATTATAAATATGCCAGTTCTCCCCAATTTAATCTATTTAACACAATACCAATCAAAATCCCAGCTGGGTTGTTTGAAAACAATAAATTTAACTAAAATTTATATTGACAAATAAATGTCTATGAATGGCTAAGTCAGCCTTATAAAAGAAGTGAGAAGGGTTGCCTTAATAATAATAGAACTATGGAATAGAGTAGCAAAACAAATCAATGAAGGAAAAAGATTATTTAACACCCCATATTGGGGAAACCAGCTCATTATTTGAAGAAAAATAGAATTGAGACCCTATCTAACTCTACATACAAAGACACATTGTATTAAAGATCTAAATAGGAAGAGTAAAACAATGATGTTAATAAAAGAAAATATAAGAGAATATGTTTATGACCTCATGATAGGGAAGAACTTCTTTTAAAAACTTGAAAAGCACAAACCATAAAGAAAAACATTGATTAGTTTGAGACATCAGAATTAAGGAGTTCTGTTCAACCAAGGACATCACTGGCAAAATTATTAGATAATGGAATTATGGAAGGTGAAACTTTTGAAAACAAACAAGGAATTAACATCTAGAATACACAAGGGCATTCTGCAAATCACAAAGACAACAATAGCAAACCCAAAAGAAAATGAATAAAGAATATGAACAGGCAATTTATTAAAAAACTCAAAAAACTAGCAAGTATAGGACAAGATGTTAAAAATCACTGATGATCAGAGATGTGCAAATTAAAATGGAGATCTCATTTTACACTTATTAGACTGGCAAAATTTTAAAAAGATATAAAATACCAAATGTAGGCATATGGTGATAGGAGAACAAAAGATCTGTTGGTGGAAGAGGAGAGAAAACATTCACTTCAGAACTGTTTATGGCAGGAAGATGATTGGAACCAGAGGGCTCTTCATTACAAAAGTGGATAGGTAAAATGTGGTAGATATAAAACGTGGGGTTCTGATACAGCAATTAGAAGCAATGAATTAGATTCACTCATGGCAACTTGAATAGATCTCAGAAATATATTGCTGAGTAGAAAAGTAGGGACCAGAATGAAATACAATGTATAATAGGATACCATTTCCCTAGATTAAAATACATGCATATAAAAATGCTGCATATCTCTCAATAATACAAATGAAAAAACACACATTGAACACAAACATAGGGGCGCCTGGGTGGCTCAGTCAGTGAAGCGACTGCCTTCAGCTCAGGTCATGATCCCAGGGTCCTGGGATCAAGCCCCGCATCAAGCTACCTGCTCTGTGGGAAGCCTACTTCTCCCTCTCCCACTCTCCCTGCTTGTGTTCCCTCTCTCACTGTCTCTCTCTCTCTCTCTCTCAATTAAATAAATAAATAAAATCTTTAGAAAAAATAAAAATAAACACAAACATATTCATTTGCTACTTATCAGGTGAAGAGTAAAAGAGTAGGTTGTGAGGATAAAAAGAAATTAATTAATTACCAACCAAAATTGATCAAAAAGAAAATAGAAAACGTAAGTACACTGATAATCATTAAAAAATTGACTATGGGAGTGGGGCACCTGGGTGGCTCAGTCAGTTCAGCTGCTGACTTTGGATTTTGGCTCAGGTCATGATCCTAGGGTCCTGGGATCCAGCCCTGAACTGGGCTCCCTGCTCAGTGGCGAGCCTGCTTCTCCCTCGCTCTCTGCCCTTCCTCCCAACCCCCTGCTCATGCTCTCTCTCACTTTGCTCTCTCTGTCAAATAAATAAATCTTTTAAAAAATCTTTCATCCTATATAAAAATGAGCTCAAATGAAACACAGACTTAAACATAAATCCTAAGAGAGTAAAATTCTAGAAGAAAGGATTGGAGAAAATATTTTTAACCTCGGGTTAGGCAAAGTTTGCTTAGATGTGACACCGAAAGTACCATCCATAAAAGAAAATATTGGCAAATTGAACGCCATCAAAATTTAAAACTTCTGCTTTTTGAATGACTGTTAAGATAATGAGAAAAAAACCACAGACTTGCAGAAAATATTTGCAAATCGCATTTCTGATAAAGGACTTGTATTAACGATATTATTTTATCAGTAATAGGGAAACACATGACCCAATTTAAAAATTGGACAAGACTGAACAGACACTTGGGCGCCTGGGTGGCTCAGTTGGTTAAGCGACTGCCTTTGGCTCAGGTCATGATCCTGGAGTCCCGGGATCGAGTCCCACATCGGGCTCCCTGCTCGGCGGGGAGTCTGCTTCTCCCTCTGACCCTCCCCCCTCTCATGCTCTCTGTATCTCATTCTCTCTGTCTCAAATAAATAAATAAAATCTTAAAAAAAAAAAAAAGACTGAACAGACACTTTACCCAAGAAAATGTATGGATAGCAAATATGCACATGAAAAAAAATGCTGAACATCATTAGTAATGAGTCAAATGCAAATGAAAACCACGCTGAGATGTTTCTATATACTCATGGCCAAGCCCCCCCAAAAAATCTCTGATAATACCAAGTGCCGGTGAGAATGTTGAGCCACTAGAATTCTCATACATTGCTGGTGGGAATGCAAATTGCTGGTGGGAATGCAAAATGGCACCACCACGCTGGAAAACAGTTTGACAGTTTCCTATGAAGTTAAACATATACTCACCATATGACCAGCAATCCTCCTCTTGGGTATTTCCCCACAAGAAATAAAGACCTATGCTTCACAAAAACCTATATGCAAACTTTCATAGCAGCTTCATTCATAACTGCCAAAATTTAGAAACAATCCTTCAACAAAATAGACAGTGCAGTAGATCCATACAATAGAACGCCACTCGGCATCAAAAAAGAACTACTGAAATGCATCCCGTGGACAAATCTTAAACACATTATGCTCAGTCAAAGAAGCCAAACATTAAAAATATACATACTGTATAGTTCCATCTATATGACATTTGGGATAAGATGAAACTATTGGTATGGAAAATAAGTTTCCAGGGATCCTGGATAGAGAGGGATTGACTATAAAAGGGCATCCTGTCCTATATCTTGTTTTTGGTGGTGATTATGCAATTCCATGCATTTGTCAAAGCTCATAAAACTGTACATCAAAAAGAATGGATTTTACTGGATATAACTTTTTAAATAATTTCTAAAAGGAAAAATGGGCAACTCAAAACCAAAGAAATCCAAATGGACAATAAACCTATGAGAAGATCTTCAAACCTTCAACCTTATTTCAACTTTCAACCTAATATCAGGAAATGCAAGTAAAAAGCCCCTATGAAATAACATTTCATACTCGCAAGGTTAGCAAAAACTAAGAAATGATTTTGAGAAAAGGAAATTCTTATAAACTGCTGGTGGGTGTGTAAATTGATAAATTTTGGAGAGCCACTTGGTAATATTTTGTAAATTTGAAGATGCCCAGGCAATTCTGCTTCTTAGTTCATATCCTAAAGATAATCTAGCACAATACACAAGGAGACATCCATGCACAAGAATGCTAAGTGCAGTATTATTTGTAATATCAGTGGGAAAAATTTATATGTGAATCAAGAGGAGAATGCCTAAATAAATCTGACATATCAATATAATGGAATGGTCCACAGCATTTGAAATGCAGGAACAAAAGCTGTGTGTATCAAATAGGTATCAATAACAAAATGTGGAGTGAACAAAACAAGTTGCAAAATAACACATATGGTATGCTATTTATATAAAGTGGGAAGACAAGCAAAACAATGCTACATCTTGTATATTGATAAATAGGTACCTGGCAGTAGTTTAAAAACTTGTAAAGGAATGATATCCACTCAATTTAGGACAGTGGCTACCTCTAAGGAGGGTTGAAAAGAAATGAGATCTGGGGGAGATCAACAAAGAGATCTTCAACTGTATATATAATGTTTTATTCCTTTAAATACAAATATGAAGTGGTTGGCTCAGTCGGTAGAGCATGCAAGTCTTGATCTTGAGGTTGTAGGTTTGAGCCTCATGTTGGGTATAGAGATTACTTAAAATTTTTTTTTTAAGATTTTTATTTATTCATTTGACAGACACAGCGAGAGAGGGAACACAAGCAGGGGGAGGGGGAGAAGGAGAAGCAGGCCTCCCGCTGAGCAGGGAGCCCGATGCGGGGCTCGATCCCAGGACCCTGAGACCATGACCTGAGCCGAAGGCAGACGCTTAACGACTGAGCCATGCAGGCGCCCCCCCCAAAATTTTTTTAAATCTTTAAAAATAAATAAACAAAAATATGAGGCAACTTAGGCAAAATGCTGAGAATTGAATTGTTTTCTTATTCCCTGTTTCACAAAAATGAATAAATAGAAAAGTATTCATATAAAGATGTCCTGCACCATCTCAAATCCTCTCCCATAGCAGCAGTGCTTTATGGGCCATACTTTGGAAAACAATGCTATAAAAGCTTAAAGTACAGACCACAGAACTTGGGTTCAAATATTGCCTCTACCATGTACTAACTGTGCAGTCTTAGGAAAGTTGCTTAATATTTTTAAGCTGCCGTTCTCTCTTGGGTTGATTGCATTAATATGTGTCTCATAATGTAGTTGTGAGAATAAAACAATGATGTAAGGAGAGTCCTGAAGGATAATGACTTCAAAACAGTACATTTTCTGGGGGCGCCTGGGTGGTGCAGTCGGTTAAGCGTTGGACTCTTGATTTCAGCTCAGGTCATGATCTCAGGTTTGTGAGATGGAACCTGCTTAAGATTCTCTCTCTCCCTTTCCCTCTGCCCCTCTCCTCACCTCTCTCGCTCTCTCTCTCTCAAAAAAAAGGGACACTTTCTAGCTAACAGGAAGTACTAAAAAATGGGAGTTGTTGTATCATTTATTATCTAGGGGGAGAGGTCAAGAAAGACATTCTAGAAGTGACACTTGATTTGAATCTCAGAGGCCTTTGAAGAATTAATCAGTTGTGCAAAATCAAGGCGTGTTTTTGTACAAAAGGGACAGAGTGGCATGTGGCAGAAACCTGGAGGTACACAATCAAACTTGGGGAGCATCCATGAACAAAGCCAAGTGTTTCATATTTGTAGCCCTAGTCTCTGATAATATTTCACCTCCAACCTTGGGTGTATCCTTTCCATGAGTGGGATAAATCAAAACACACTTTGGAGATGATGATGAATTGCTTTGAGATGAATGGAAGGAATGATGATGGACTGTGGACTTGAACAGACTGTAGTCAAATGCTAAAAACAGAACTGGAGGGAAACATGGTAAACACATCTGAAGATGATCCCCCTTTTCCCTACGTTTATTTCTCTGTTTTCCATAGCATCTCCATTTTCCAGACACACTTTCCAGATGCACTCTGGAAAACTAGTCTGTTAAAAGAGCATTACGCAAACTATAAACCGTTAAACGAGATTGCTATAACTGAAGAAATTAGCTTTTTGTTGGGGTTCAGTGGCTGAGCAATGGACTGGATCACTGCTTGGCTGGTTGGCTGGTTGAATTACGTTAATAACCGGACTGGGAACCTGAAGGTCTGGCTATTATGTTGTCTTAAGAAGCAAAACATCTTGGAATGATTCATATCAGTGCTTTAAATCTTAGACTTCATGACAGTCAAAAATTAAAATTGAACTCAAAATGGCCAATGTGGCACTGCCATAGAGCTGTAACCTGACTGTAACTTTTTTCCTTATAAAAAAAAAAAATGGACCCAAGTGGGGAAAGTAATAAAATAGTGAAAGAGCCTGTGGAAGAAATTAAAATTCTGTGGCCACACTGCCACAACATTATACCCAAACTGTCTGGCCAATCATATCATATTAGCAACCGTATATCAGACGGGTAAGACCAGTGAGCTTGAGCCAATTCTCTTTTCAATACCTATGTCCTCAGGAGAACGAGGAAAACCAAGACTCTCCAATCACATGTTCAGTGCTCTGAAAGGGACGGATATTGGAGCCAAGGCATTTTCCCCTTTGTTCCAAAACTCTGAAAATGATAATTGTTCAAAGATGTCAGAAATCAACAGAGCAAGAAGGGCGATGGTTACTCAGCTAGTACCGAAGAGAGCCTACCAGAACAGTTGTAAGCAAGTCAGGCATCCCAGCATCCCAAATGACACAGGATGCAATTTCACAGCTTGGCTTGCCCCGTTTCCTGAATGCTGCCATAATTTCATCTCCTATTTGTTTGACAACCCGTGAAAGCATTCATAGAGCTGTTCTTTCAGGAAGCATAAAATGCAGATTGCTAGTTTTCAATGGGTGAAAATTTCATGAAATAATTTTTTTAAAAGGTCACAAAGCTAATTTTACTAAAATACGTAAGTTAAAAAATTTTTTTTAATTTATAGATTAACTTTTATTTCATTCAAGCCTGAAAACGTGCCTCCCTCCTGAAAGAAGCAGTTTCCCATTTTAGATGAAAGAGACTAGCACGGAGTCCCCTCGAGTGGCTGAGGTCCGCAACCAGGGTCTGAGGTCCGCAACCAGGGTCTGAGGTCCGAGATA
This sequence comes from Mirounga angustirostris, assembly GCF_029215605.1. Taxonomy (NCBI): domain Eukaryota; kingdom Metazoa; phylum Chordata; class Mammalia; order Carnivora; family Phocidae; genus Mirounga; species Mirounga angustirostris. Next base: position 93,963,675 of record NW_026991719.1, read on the forward strand.
ACCAGATGGCCTGTGTCCAGGGTCAGCGTCGGCACACAGTGGGGCCCTGACATCCACGGCCCTGCTGGTGGGAAAGGATCCTCTCCTGCAGGGCTGCACGCTCAAGATGTCCACAGTCCTCTCCACCAGGTCCAGGGAACCAGAGCCCTTCCCGCAGTCGCCCCTCATCCCTGGAGTCGATTTCCATAGCTTCAGTCACCTGCCATCAGCTGTGCTCCGGAAGCAGGTGCTCCTCCTTGTGACGTAGTGTCAGAAGGTCACTAGTAGCCTAATGCTGCGTCACCTCGCCGACGTCCCTCCCACCTCTTCCTCTCAACAGGTAGGCATTTTATCATCTCACACTGTCCCCAGAAGGGTGAGTACAGTCCAGTAAGATATTTTGAGAGACAGACTACATTCACCTAACTTTTACTGCAGTATATTGTTATAATTGTTCTATTTATTATTATGGTTGTTAATCTCTTACTGTGCCTAATTTATAAATTAAGCTTTAGCATAGGTATGTATAAGAAAAAACAAAGGATGTCTAGGGTTAGGCAATAGCCCAGGTTTCGGGTATCCACTGGGGGTCTTGGAATGTATTCCCCCGCAGATAAGGGGGAGGCTACTGTACGTCAAGAGGTGAATGTTGTGGAGGGACGCATCCTGCCTGGAAGTCCCAAAAAGCTCCTGCTCAGACGGTGGGTGGATTAGATTCGCCACAGAGCAGTGTCCGCACCCGGGGCTGGGAGCGGCTGCTGTGGGTCTGTCAGCTCCAGTGAAGGAAGTCCCTGCGCCCTGTGGATGCAGGAGCCTAAGGATGTCCTCAATCACTCCCCCCACTCCTGGAGGTCTAACAGATGATGAAGGGCACCCCGGCTCCTGGGAAGTGCAGGATCTGAACCCCAGGTTTGGGCCTTTCCTCGGAGGCCCCTAGCAGTAGAAGGCCTTCCCGGTCTTATTCTCATCCATATCACAATACGCAGCAACCTTCTACACCTGCTTGCCCACATTCCAGATAGTGAAAGTTGTCCCATGTAGGAGGACCCTTTCTTCCAGAAAGTGGATGTGGTGGGTCTAGACGGTGGCCTTAAGGACAGAGTTTGTGGCCATGTGGGATGATAGCAGTAAAGAACCTCCACTAGGATGACCCCACCGACCTCTCTGAGGTGGTGGTAAAAGAATGGCAGATCCTTTGACACAGTCTGCAAGAGGGAAAGAGAAGCACCAGCCATTGCTGGTGTTTCCCCCCCATCCCATGTTGTGAATTTTTCATACCTACTATTGAATCTAAAGGCAAGCCATTTGGGGGCACCTCGGTGGTGCAGTCGGTTGTCTGTCCAGCTCTTGGTTTTGGCTCAGGTCGTGATCTCAGGGTTGTGAGATTGAGCCCCATGTCGGGCTCTGCGCTTGGCACAGAGTCTGCTTAAGACTCACTCTCCCTTTCCCTCTGCCCCTCCCCCTGTGTGCTCGCTCGCTCTCTCTAAAATCAATCAATCAATCTTTAAAGGCAAGCCATTTCAGTATTAACTAGAGCCCCAGAACCCTCAAGATGAGATCCAAAACAATAGGTACAAATGTAACATTAGAACTCTTTACACTTCTTGCCCATATCTTTAATGACTTCGCAAGCACTTCACATATATATTCGTTAATTTTTGTATCTGATTCTAAGGTGGCCAGAGAAGAAAACAGAAACTGAAACAAGTAATAGACTTTCTCACTCTCATGTTGTGGGCTCCACAACAGGAAAAAGAGAGAAGTTAGGCAGGGCTCTTTTAGATTTCTCTGGGTGATTAGAAGAAGCAGATGGAAAAATCCTTGAAGCCTAGACATTGGGAATCAAAGAATGTGGGAAAGAATTTGAGAAAGAAAATTCTTCATACTTTTAATTAAACAAACCATATAAATCAAAAGTGCACACAGAGCTGCCAAAAGGAGAATGTGCAATCTTGGGAGTAGAAGCTGCTTGTTTTTACTTTGTTGCCTTACAAGGGTGGTGGCAGCGGGGGGGGGGGGGGGGGGGGGGAGGGGGGATCTGGTTTGGCAGAAATGCTAAAAGTTCAGTGTTTTGAGTTGAAACATTTTTTTCCACAACCACCCCCAACAGGAGCTTTTATACATAAAATGTTGTCTCGCATTCTTCAGTGTTTTCGGCATATTTAAACGAATCAAATGGAAAAAAATTCATTTTGGAACCACAGTCCTATTTGCCCCTTGCCATAAGCCTTTCCCATGCCATGTACATTAAGGCTGCAGTAATTCCAAAGAGGTAATCATGGGCTCTCTGATTGCAGAAAGAGAACAGGGACCATGTGTATTGTGCTCCAAGATGTCATCTGCCACCATCTCCCAGGAAAGAAGACTGTAAATGGCTTGCAGAACCACAATAGGAGCGTTTTGGGCAATCGAGAACTAAAGCAAATATTCCTGTGCAATCCAAGACCACCAAGTAAAAGGATCTGACTGTTCCACCCTGAAGACTTGCCTTAACAGTGATTAAAGCTTGGAGTTGCCCTCCAGACTGCAATCCATCTTTTGGTCTGCTACCACCCTTCCAGCTCTGCGGGGCTCTCGGACCCCTTTCCTCACTGATAGCCATGTGTCCTATCAACTCAATCATTCAACAACACAGTTCTGAAGTTGTGGAAGGCAACATCTCATACTTCACTCTACCCAAAAGGAACAAAAGTTCCTGTCCCCAAACCAGAAGGTTGGAGCCTTAAAGGCCACAACCCTTTCGTGGACTAATTTAAATATTTTGTTTATTATTCATATATTTAGACTGAATAATAAAACATTACGTTCTTGTTGTAAAAAGGAGTTCAAATACAAGAAGTATTCATTTAGAAAACAATAAAGAATATTTTCTTCCCTCAATACTGCTTCCCCAAGGAAACGTAATAGCTGGGAAATAGCCTTGGAGAGCCTCTTTAATGTTTATAAGGATACCTCTGCCTTGTCCAGATTTCTCTGTATTTAAAAAAAATAAACGGGATTGTAGTGTTCTGAAATTTACTTTTTAAAATCTCACATCATGAGCACTTTCTACATCAGTATACTTAGATGTATTTAATTTTTTAAGCTTTCATGATGTCACATGGTATGAACATACCATAATTCTTTAACTAGTCTTCAATTGATTAACATATAGGTTGTTTGTTCAATGTTTGCTATTATAACCACAGCAGAAACGAAATATCTGTAAATTTTTGTTTAAAAATTGCTTTTTTTTAAAATCTGATTACGAGAGTAGGATATGTTCACTATAGAAAACTTGCAGAACACAGGTCTTCATCAACTTACAATGGGGTTATGTCCCAACAAATCCATCGTAAGTTGAAAATATCATAAATTGAAAATGCATTTAATGCACCTAACCTACCAAACATTATAGCTTAGCCACACCTACCTTATACGTGCTCAAAATACTTCCATTAGCCTACAGTTGGGCAAAATCATTTAACATAAAGCCTGTTTTATAATAGTGTTGACTATTTCATGTAAATCATTGAATACTGTACCAAAAGTGAAAAGCAGAATGGTTGTATGGGTACAGAATGGGTGTAAGGATATGAGTTGTATACTCTTGAGATCACATCACAAGAGGGGATTCTACCACATATTGCTAGCCTGGGAAAAGATTAAAATTCAAAACTCCAAATATGGTTTCTACGGAATGCATAATGCTTTTGCTCCATCGTAAAGTAGAAAAACCATAAGTCAAGCCATTGCAAGTCAGAAACTGTACAGAAAATTATAAATAAGATTAAGAACGCTTGGAATCCTACCACTAAAATATAAACATTGTTAACATTTTGGTATATAGTGCTTCAGTCGTTTATCTGGGCAAGAGAATAAAGGGATAGCTGTTTGTGTTACACTTTTTTTTTTTTTTTAACTATAGTAGCACCAGATATAAGAAATCCTGTTAGTAGTCTAATATGCATTCTCTCCATCTTCCTTACTGAAGAAATCCAATTCTGTCCAGTATAGCAATGTTCCTAGCTAAAAACCAATGTTTCCCAGTGTTCTTTGAAGTTAGGGGTGATAGTGTGACAGAGTTCTAGATGAATGAGATGTAAAGGAAAGTTTACTGAAGGTTTCTAGCAACATTTGACTTGCTTCCTATAGGCAGCACCAGGTTCCCCCTGCTATTTCTTTCTTTCTTTTTTTTTTTTTTTTCTGGCCTGGAGCAAGCATGTGAGGCTGGATATGGAGCAGCCACCTTGTGACCTTGAGGTGACAAGCCTGAGGACAAAAGCCACAGGCCAAGGATAGTAAATGTAAAGACAAGAAGGAGCCTGGGACATTGATGACATTGTGGAGACAAGGCACAAGCTTTGGACATCCTATCTCCACATTTTTTTGTTATATGAGAAAAAACAAAATCCTATTTGAATAACCTACTATAGTCAGCATTCTACTAGATACAACTAAACACAATTTCTGAGATTCTGTATATGCAGGTCTCTTCATCCTACTTCAGTCACTTGACATTACATTGTCCCCTCCATGCCATTAAACATTTATTAAAAGCATGACTTCTAATCCTGCATGATATGTCTTAATATGGGTATATCATTATTTATTACCATTCAATTGTTGAGCTTTTAGGTTACTTCTAATTCCTAATTTAAACTTAAAATGGAATTTATATAGATAAATATTAATTTCGGTTACACGTTTGTTTTCTTAAGATAGATTTCTAGAATAGGGATTATGATGTCAAAGAGACAATTTCCATCATTTTAAGAAATATTGTTTCCTGGAATATTTTTTTCAAGTTAACTCTCCAAACTGCAGCAATGTATTAGAATAGCATTGCTTTTTTTTTTTTTTAAGATTTATTTATTTATTTTATTTTTTAAAAGATTTTATTTATTTTTGAGATAGAGAGAGCGCATGCGCGAGGGAGGGAAGGAGCAGAGGGAGAGGGAGAGAGTAACTCCAACAGACTCTGCTGAGCATGGAGCCCATCACAGGGCTCGATCTCATGATCCATGAGATCATGACCTGAGCTGAAACCGAGTCGCCCAACTGAGTCACCCAACCAACTGCATCACCCAGGCACCCCTAGAATAGCATTTCAAAACATATTCAACAACACTTAAATATGTTTTTGTTATTGACAATAGAGGAATCATGGTATTTTATTGTTGCTTTCACTTTTAGTTTTCAATTGCTAGTTACAGCATTTATGTCCCCTCCATCATTTTACTCTCTTAACACATTATAAAAGATGAGCATTTTCAAACATATTATAATCATATATTATTAAAAACAAAGTCGGGGCGCCTGGGTGGCTCAGTCGTTAAGCGTCTGCCTTCAGCTCAGGTCATGATCCCAGGGTCCTGGGATCGAGTCCCGCATCAGGCTCCCTGCTTGATGCAGAGCCTGCTTCTCCCTCTCCCTCTGCCACTCCCTCTGCTTGTGCTCTTCTGTCTGTCTCTCTGTCAAATAAATAAATAAAATCTTAAAAAAAAAAAAGACTGCAAATCATGATGTCATTAGCACCAAATAAACATGTGCTCCTTAATGTTTGCTTCTTTCATATTGAAATACTAAAATGATATGCCATGGTTTCTCTATTCTCTTTATTTTCTTGTAGGATTTTAGCAGCAAATACGGTGTTTTAATGTTAGTACTAAGAGGGGCGCCTGGGTAGCTCAGTCAGTTGAGCGTCTGCCTTCGACTCAGGTCATGATCCCAGGGTCCTGGGATCGAGCCCCGCATCGGGCTCCCTGCTCGGCGGGAAGCCTGCTTCTCCCTCTCCCACTCCCCCTGCTTGTGTTCCCTCTCTCGCTGTCTCTCTCTCTCTGTTGAATAAATAAATAAAATCTTAAAAAAAAAAAGTCTCCAAGTCACGTTACAGCTCTCAGACACACTGCTATTAAAATTATTACAGCATCTAATGAACCCATGATTTCCCTGGATGTTTAACAAGTGAGTAAGTGATTACCCCAGTTCCGCGGTGATTACAGACTTTGTTCTGATGTCCTTCAGTCTTCACATGCACATTTATCTTCTCTGAATGCATCACTGGGATATTATTCCGAAGTAATGGTAATTTCATAATAAACAATATAAATGCCCACAATGAGGCAAGTGCTATCCTCCGTGCTTTTACATATATTAATTCATTCAAACTTCATAACAAGCCATGAAGCAGGTGCTATTATTATTCGCATCTTACAGATGAGGACCCTGAGGCACAGAGAGGAAAAGTGACAAGGCCCAGTTTCACAGTTTCTAAGTGGTGACACTAGTTTAGGAACTCGGCGGCCAGGGTTTAGAACCCATGCTCACCATTATTATATGATGTTGTTTTATCAGTCAGTGCTCCTGTTTTATTAGACTCATCAAACAGCTGGAGAGTCTTTTGCAATGTATTTGAATGTTATCACAACCCTGCCCTTAACAGGGTTCTCAGGGGTGGCTTTTTTTTTTTTTTTAAGATTTTATTTATTTATTTGACAGAGAGAGACAGCCAGAGAGGGAACACAAGCAGGGGGAGCGGGAGAGGGAGAAGCAGGCTTCCCGCGGAGCAGGGAGCCCGATGCGGGGCTCGATCCCAGGACCCTGGGAACATGACCTGAGCCGAAGGCAGATGCTTAATGACTGAGCCACCCAGGCGCCCCAGGGGTGGCTTTTAATCGCGTTCATGAACTTGCTGTTTGAACCTAGACCAGCCCTTTAACTTCCCTGAGTCTCAGTTTCTGAGCTATATTTCTTCCAGTACAGCATGTCTGGCCATTTTGGTGGTCTTATGTCTGAAAATTATGTACTTTGTTGTGGCCCAATCAACTGTTCTGTAATCAGTATCAATTAGAAAACCCCAAATCCATCTGAAAATGATTGATTCCATAGCTCATGTTGACATGGTCCTTAGTACACGGCAGACCTCGAGGGGAGAGCTGGTTGCTCCCTAGAGCTGCGGAATTGCCAGGAGGGAGCAATAGGAAGGGGGAGCTTGAGGAGAGCCCAGAGAGAGGAGAGCCCAGAGGGAGGACAGCCTAGCTGCTGAGATTGGCAAGCAAAGACAGCTTCCAGGAGGCTGTTCTATGCTGAGAAAGAGAAGTCAAGGAGTGCCTGGGTGATTCAGTCAGTGAAGCGTCTGCCTTTAGCTTGGGTCATGATCCCAGAGTCCTGGGATCAAGCCCTGTGTCAGGCTCCCTGCTCAGTGGGCAGTCTGCTTCCCCTCTCCCTCTGCGCCTCCCTCTCCGTTTGTGTTCTCTCTCTCTCAAATAAATAAATAAAATCTTTTTTTTTTTTTTTTTTTGAAGAGAAGTCAAAACTCTCACAAGAGCATCCCTTTGTTCAGCACCGTGGCCCCACATGAGAACACTGGGAGGCTTTTAAGGACTTGGCTTTTATGAAAGACACCATACCACAGTTCTTTCTGTACTCCAAAGCCAAGTGTGTCAAGTACTGGGAAAACTTCATAGAAAAGCAATTTATTGGTTGTAATGAATAAGGTGAATGGATAATATTTTGAGGCTTCAACTTGTTCTCAGTTTTTTCTCCCCTTCCTCTTCCCTCCATCCAAGCAGGTAGCTGGCTCCGTTCTCGTTGCCTGAAGGGAAAGAGGGAGGGCACCTCAGCAAAATACAGAAGTAGCTTGCAAGTTCGGGGATTCAAAAAATCTAAGCTCATAGAGGAAGAAATTCCACAGGGATAGAGGTCCTTTAAAACAGAGAAAGGGAGAAGGCTTTTCTTCACACTAGAAATGGATTCTTCCAACCCGGGGGAGAGGAATGAAGTCAAACCATAAGAGATTCTTGAAGGCAACCAAGGACCTTTTACTTCATTTCATAGCACTTCTAGCAGGGAAGCATCCAGACCCTAGAAAGCAATGACTGTGAGCTGTTCTCTGCATGCAGGTCTACATGCAAAGCTGGCAAAGTTTCCTGAGCCCCAAGGGCAGTAGGAAGGTAACCAAAGACCTCTGACTCAAAGGAAACACATGGGCCAGGAGAGTGGACATCTTAGCAGTAACCTATATCGACCTCTGATTGATAACTATATACCCGTCCTCTCATCACTGCTATCACCCTGATTACCCCCCAACACCTTGGCACCTACATAAGAGGTTGACAACCTTGAGAAGACCCTAACGAGGACTGAGGTTAGTGGGGTTTTTTTCCCCAAAAGCCCCCATCATTGAGCCCTTGATGCTCAATGTCTGAAGTATAGATGTGAAGGAAAGTAATTATATTTTTGCACAACAATATTTTGATTGAGGTCTGAGAGTCATATATGCTGTAACCATTTTATGGGTCAATTCTCCCAGCCCCACCTTTGTTTTTTTAATCATGCAATGATTCATTGTGGTGTTTTTTGCTCTGCCCAAGAGGAAAAAAAAAAACATTCCAACAGAAAGGAATTCATCCCATATCTGATGAAAAGGCTTAAATATCTGTATCTTAAGATTTTGGCAGTAACTTTTACCCCTAACTCATATGCACATTCAGGGCTACACAAAGCTATGCACAAACAAAAATCAATTTCGGAATGTCGAACTTATAATGAGCTGGCTTCTCCATGATTTGAACTTATGATGCCAGGAAGTTTAGTTATTCAAATCTGAAAAGAATATCACCAAGCCACACCTTTCAAAAAATGTTATTAACATATGATTCTCTCCTAAACAAGGAAGATGGGAAATCTAGTTGCATTCACAAAGAATGTATGAAGACTGCCAAGAAAGCAAATAATTTTTGGAAGTCACCCTTATTTGGAAATATTCTAGTCATAGAACCATGGTTGTTTAAACAAAAGCATCCACCATATCTCCTTTTGAAAATATGTACTTCCAAAATATATGAGAAGAATTAAATACTATGTTACTCAGTTCTCCTATGATTTACTTGAAAACAGCTTGGATTAAAAAAAAAAAAAAAAAAAAGATAAAGCCCGCCAAGAGCTACAAGTAACTTCCTGTAGGCAATAGTGATGTAGTGGAAAACGCATAGCTTCTGGACTCAAACAGACCTGTTTTGGAAGCTTGGCTGTACTCTTAACTAGCTGGGTGACCTTGGGCAAGTAACTTTATCTTCCCTATGATTCATCTGCAAAAATAATTAAATTATATTAAATGAGAAAACAGATGTGGAAGTGCTCATTGAAGGATATCCCCCCCCCAGGCCTCAATGGAAAAACAGAATAGTTATACATGGTTATTAGGATATAAAATAATAAACAAATACATGTCTTAGTACATGTGCAAAACTATTTACATGAGTTCAAAAAGGCTTCGAACAGAACAAAACAATGGAACGTGATGTTTGGCCAAGTGCAAAATTATACACTGGAGTGAGATGCATTGAAATTAATTCTATTTATTCAACTTTAAATTGCTCCTATAAAAATCTTTTTTAAGGTCACCAGGTGCTTTATGAAATGTGCTATCGGCAAGACATCTAGAAATTCTAATGTATAAAAATGTCAGGTCTTGTTATTTCTAAGGGAATTATGAGAACAAGATCAATGAAAAAGAAATATCCACAGTTTCTACTGTTTTAGCCTCCAACCTAAAAGGAGCAGATGAGGTGACTCTGAGTAGAATGAAGACGCTAATGTCAATGGCAAAATTATAAAGTAGCCACCCTACCTCAAGGCAGTCTCTTAATTGTCCAGTAATTTCATGATATTCCTAGCTGTGTTGAAATAATTCTGCCAAGAAACCTATGCTCTACTCTAATTAAGCGTTATAATCTAGGGGTCAGCAAACTATGGAACGTGGGCCAAATTCAGACTGCTTTGTTTTTGTAAATAAAGTTTTATTGGAACACAGCCATGACCATTCAGCTATGTGTTATGACTGCTTTCACACTACAACAAGCAGAATTAAGTAGTTGTAGCAGAGACCATCTGGCCCACAACGACTGAAATATTTACTATCTGGATCGTTACAGAAAAAGTGTGCCAACCTCAGCTCTAACCCCTAACAACCCGCTTGCTACCTAATCAAAGGCAATATATTTAACCTATCCATGGGATATTTTCATTTTAAGATGGCCATATTAACTCCATCTGTAGATTGCCTGGGAGAAAATTCTTGAGCAGAGAGAGAGAAAGAGAGAGTTCTCTTTGTGCACCTGGCTCATACTTATTCCCTTTCCAAAATAATAAAAGTCAGCGGTGTGGCACCCCACATTGCAAAGTTTGCCAAATTTTGACTTTGGGGTGACTGTAGACTTTGCATTATAGCAAAGGCATGTGGAGGCTAATCTTCAGTTAGCTGACTTTATTTTACTTAAATAAACCTTATTATAGCCAAAGTCAGCTTTGGGGAGGGGTGGGGGGCATCCACTAATCTCTAAAGAGACTTGTTCTGAAATAATATGGCTGAAACACATTAACTGTCCAACATTCTTTGTAAGATTTTGAAAACCTTGAGAATCAGAGCAGGGATATTTCTTGGAATACTGAACAATGAGCTACAGCACTGTTGAGTCTCATAAACCTTCCTCCCAAATCAGAACTGACAATCCGATTCAACCTGTAGCTCATCCTCCCAAATAATGTGGTTTGAATGATAAGGAATCCAAATGAAGTAAGACAGTGACTGAAAAACATGGAGAAAGAGGAGACAGAAGTGGGGGCAAAAGTCTCCATTCTGAGTATGCAGAATTTCGAGATGGCCCCACACTACAATAAGTAATTGAAAAGCTTTCACTTGCTTATGTCAGAGGGTCTTTGATACAAAAAGCTGGAGGAGAGAAAGTCGAGATTAGTCTGGCTTGCTTTCTTCTTCGTGGACATATTCCAAGGTAAAGTTCAAGCTAATACTAGTCTTGGTTTTTTAGTTTTACAATGCCTGCAACAAAAATAAAGCAGTCTCCATACTTTTCCCGAGAAGTTGCAGGTTTTAAATATATTTTCAAATAAAAGTGGTAGGGGGAAGCTTCTTTTTTTTACAAATAGGACTCAAGGGGCACCTGGCTGGCTCAGTCGGTAGAGCATGCAGCTCTTGATCTTGGGGTTGTGAGTTCAAGCCCCACACTGGGTGTAGAGTTTAATTAAAAAACAATAAGTAAAAATAGGATCTGAATAAATGTCAGCAAAGTTGAGAGTCTAGGCACTGAGGAAGGGGAAATTTTAAATGGCAAATTAGTATATCTTTAGCAACAAAGCCACATATAATGACATAGATTCATACTTTTCACAAATAGCTCTTTCTCAATTCTAAATCTGGTTCTACCATTTGGTTGGTAAAAAACTTCACTTCTCGGTTTTTCTCTGAGACAGGGAAAAAAAAAAACCAGAATGAAAGCTATTCCTGGAACAATGTGGTAATTTGAGCACTCTAGGTTCTAAATTATGTTATACACACATCCAGGTACGTGCTTATCCTTTTGGAGAAAAGGAAAAAGGGGCTTTTGCCATAATCACTGGGGGAGCTTTTGCAAATATGTTTTGACAGCACGGGTGTCAGAGCAAGGCAATAGGACAAGTCTCAGAGCATCAGGAGCCCCACCATTGACTGGGTCAGTAATTCTTTTGGAGAGCCCAAGTAATGAAATGCCACCAGGTTAACAGTGATGTAGGGACAAAGCCATCCTCCCCACAGGCTTAGGGACAAGAACCACCAGAGTTGCACAATGGGTGTGTGTCCTTAAAGCTGAGTAGGGTCCTTCCAGCCAGCCTTGGAGGAGGGGCCTTGGACCATGTCTACCAGGAAGGAAGACATGAAGACTACAACACTAAAGGCAGAGAACTGGAATCCTACTGAGTTCTCCTGGGGTCTGCACTTAAGGCCAATTTCACCTTGTCCAAAATAAGACTTTGGATTTTTCAGGAGGCCACGTCAACTGGTCATCAGGAATTGGGGGGGGGGGGGAGCAATTTTAACCTATACACAAACAGGAGCAAGCAGAGGGCTTTTTATTTATTTATTTATTTATTTATTTATTTATTTAATTAATTAATTTATTTATTATTTTTTTTAAAGATTTTATTTATTTATTTGAGACAGAGAGAATGAGAGAGAGCGCACATGAGAGGGGGGAGGGTCAGAGGGAGAAGCAGACTCCCCGCCGAGCAGGGAGCCCGATGCGGGACTCGATCCCGGGACTCCAGGATCATGACCTGAGCCGAAGGCAGTCGCTTAACCAACTGAGCCACCCAGGCGCCCATGCAGAGGGCTTTTTAGACTGTGAATCACATCATGTGAACCTTTTTCAATGGGTTCCAGTCACTTTTAGAATCAAATCCAAAATCCGAATCATGGGCCAACATGGCCCTCCATGTTTGTCATTCTGGCCACTTCTCAGACCTCATGTCTCACTGCTTTGAACACCCTGCTCCGGGCGCCCTCTTCTCCTTGTCATTGTCAGAACATGCCAAACATATTCTTGCCTCAGAACCTTCAGATTTGCTGCTCCCGTGGCCTGGAATGTTCTTGCCCTGAACCTTCGCATAGTTTACCTTTTCACTACATTGACGTCTCTTGCCACACATCACCCCCTAAGAGAGGCTGCCCCTGAGCTGACATAAAATTCACTCTATCCCCTCATCCTGCTTTAATTTTCCTTCTAATAATTATCACCACGTGATGATAGGGTACCTATTTGTTGACTAATTTATTATCTATGCCTCACCAGACTGCAAGTTCCACGAGGGCAGAGACTTGGTTTTGTTCATGAGACTTAGAAATAGGGCCTGGCACATAGTGGGTACTCAGCTATTATTTGTTGACTGAATAAATGAATTAAAACAGATATTCAAATGCAATCAGCTTTTGTAGAAATTTTGCTTCTAAACTGTGCGAGCCTTAAAATATCAAAAACAGTTACACAGGGGCGCCTGGGTGGTTCAGTCGTTGAGCGTCTGCCAGGGTCCTGGGATCCAGCCCCGCATCGGGCTTCCTGCTCAGCGAGGAGCCTGCTTCTCCCTCTCCCTCTGCTGCTCCCCCTGCTTGTGCTCTCTCTCTGTCAAATAAATAAATAAAATATTTTTTAAAAAATTGGACTACTCCCCTTTACTGACCATTCCCTGTGTTTTTCTGCCTTAATACATTTGCTCCTACTGCTCCCTCCCTTGTATTATAGGTTTTTTCCCATGTTATCTATCATAGTAAACTACATACAGTAAACTATAACTCCATTCATTCCCTCAAGTACAACCTCACATCAAAGAGGAAAAGAAAATAAGTAAGCGAGTCTAAAGATCTGATCAGAAATTTCATTGCTAAAACATGTAGTATACCAAAGTGTCAGTTTTACTGTATGATAACTTTAAAAATACAATAACAATGTACCATCAACTAAGTATTCAGCACTCTAAGACATACTCTATTTTTCCCACAATGACTATCTTGATGTCTTATATAAAATAATGACCAAATTCTCCCACCCCCCCAAAAAGTTGGTGCCCCAGGTTTGCAGCATGTGCTTAGACCGTCTATTGGGTAAACTAGCCCTGTCTAAGGAGATATACACACTGTCCCCTCTGGTTTTAGAATCCTAATGACCATTATTTTTTTAGCGCAATACAGGGCTGAGGAACATCCAGAAATAAGGTCACCTCGAGTAGAAGTGTGAAGGATATGGCTCTTACACTGGCTACCTGACTAGGCCTTCTGCTATCCAGAGAAGCCAGCTGCTGACACAATGTGATCTGAGGGGCACCCCGGGGCAATCTGATCCTACTGACCTGTATTTCTCACCATATATTCAATCTTCATGGCGCTTCTAAAGAAGAAATGAGCAGCTTACCTAGACTGAGGCATCCTGTTACGTCAGAAAAATAACATCTGTAGGAATTTGTTTACTTAACTAAAGTATACTCTTTGAGTATATGTCCAAAAGCCAGACATAAGGCTGGTCAACCACAATGGAGTGGGAATGGGGGGCAGGAGGAGGGGAAAGCTGAAACATGGTTCATATGAATTCTGTTTAAATGTGTTGTTAAAGTGATGCTAAGGAGTAGCTGAGTTATATAATATCAAACTATTTTTAAGGGAGAGTCTAGATCAGAAAAAAAAAAAATACTCTTGCATGTGTCAGATCACTTGCACAGGACCAAATGCATGGACAACAAATAACAGATGGAAAATTTCAGGAAAGCAAAAGCAGTGGTTGAAAGACTCCCTATTCGGGGAAGGGCTGGTCAGCAGGGAGGCAGAGGAAGGGAAGGAGCAGTTTATGCTGTGGAGATGGATTAATTTTTCTGTTGTGGAGGCTTGGGGTGGTGAGACAGATTTGTCCTTGGCTTGCAGATAAAAAAAGACAGTTCTGGGAAACAGAGCCAAAATACTTAAAGCAGTCACAGTCCTTTTTCTAGGGTAGCTAAGCTCATCATGTGGAAGGGAGGGAGATAGACAGGCGTTTTGCCGTTTCACTGAACTGTTAGAAGTCTAACTCAACAGCAAGAAAGGTAGAAACAGCCCAAATATTCATCAATAGATGAATGAATAAACAAAGTATGGTGTACACATGCCGTGAAATATGATTCAGCCACACAAAAGGAATAAAATACAGATAGTTACCTGCTACAACACGGATGAACTTGATAACATTGTTCAGTGAAAAAGCCAGACACAAAAGGTCACATGTTGTAGGATTCCGCTTCCATGAAATGTCTAGAATAGGCAAATCCAAACAAACAGAAACCAGATTAGTAGTTGCCAGGGGTTGGGGGATGGGAATTTGGGAGTGACTGTTTAATGGGGATGGGGTTTCCATTTGGGCTGATGAAAAAGTTTTGGAACTAGATAGTGCCAATGGGTATACAGTATTGTAAACCACTTAATTGTTCACTCTCAAATGGTTAATTTCATGTGAATTTCCTCTCCGTGGGAAAAATATTTAAGTTTTGCTCAAATTACAGGGGGCTCTAACTCTAACATTCAATACTGAAGGTTAGTTAGTTCTTTTTAAGTTGGACTTACATCAAAATCAGAAAATAATATTGAAGGGTTAATGAGAACCATAGCTAATTGTTTTTATTTATTTTATTATTTAAAAAAACCTTTAAATCCAGTATAGTTGACATACAGTGTTATATTAGTTTCAGGTATACAATATAGTGATTCAACAATTCTATACATGTCCTGGTGCTCATTATGGTAGGTGTACTCTTAATCCCCTTCACCTGTTTCACCCATCCCCCCACCCACCTCCCCTCTGGTAACCACCAGTTTGTTCTCTGTACTTAAGAGTCTGTTTTTGGTTTGTCTCTTTTTTCTCCCTCTGTTCATTCATTGTTTCGTAAATTCCACCTACAAGGGAAATCATATGGTATTTGTCTTTCTCTGACTATTTCACTTACAATTATACTCTCTAAATCCATCCATGTTGTTGCAAATGGTAGATTTCATTCTTTCTTATGGCTGAGTCCATTGCATATATATACCTCGTTGTCTTTATCTATTCACCTATCAGTGGAAACTTGGGCTGCTTCCATATCTTGACTATTGTAAATAATGCTGCTATAAACTTAGGGTATATATATATATGTGTATTTGTGAATTAGTGTTTTCATATTTGTTGGGTAAATATCCAGTAGTGGAATTACTGGATCACATGGTAATTCTATTCTTAATTTTTTTGAGGAACCTGCATACTGTTTCCCACAGTGGCTGCAATGGTTTGCATTCCCACCACCAGTGCACAAGGGTTCTTTTTTCTCCACATCCTCACCAACACTTGTTGTTTCTTGTGTTTTTTATTTTAGCCATTATGACAACTGGGAGGTGATATCTCATTGTGTTGTTGTTATTTTTTGGCTGGACTGAGTGGCTTTATTAGGGAAAGCCAGGATTACAGTGGATTTCAGAGTTGGCACTGAGGCCCTTCTTCTTGCCAAAGGTGGGCACAACATTGACAAAGTGCTGGTTGTACTCATCCACCGCTTGGCTCAGCCTATCTTCTTCTGTTTCTCCTGTTTGGCCACCTTGGGAGTCTGCCCTCTTACTTTCCCAGCGTGGGCCAGGGAACCATGGACTTCACCTCCAAGCGTGGGGCCAGCTACTTCCAGGGCAATCAGAGCCTACACTCTACACTGACCCAGGATAGCCTCATCCTCTAGGGGTGTGCCTGCCAAGAGCACAACTTGATCTTCTGGAGTGATGACCTCCAGTGAAGCTACATGAGCCTTTATCTGGGCGACCATCTCCTGGCTGGTCACCTTGAGGGTGTGTAGCTCCTGGGCGTGGACAAGGAGCTGCATGTCAGCTACTGACCCGTGGCCACCACAGCCGCTACCACCTCATTGTGGCTTTGATCTGCATTTCCCTGGTGGGGAGGGATTTTGAGCATCGTTTCATGTGTCTGTTGTCCATCTGGATGTCTTCATTGCAGAAATGTCTGTTCACGTTTTCTGTGCATTTGTAAATGGGTTATTTGCGGGTTTGATGTTGAGTTGTATAAGTTCTTTATACATTTTGGATACCAACCCTTTATCGGATGTGTCATTTGCAAATATCTTCTCCCATTCAGTAGGTCGTCTTTAGGTTTTGTTGTTTCCTTTGCAGTGCAGGAGCTTTTTATTTTGATATAGTCCTAATGTTTATTTTTGCTTCTGTTTCCCTTGCCTCAGGAGATATATCTAGAAAAATGTTGCTATGGCCGAAATCTGAGAAATTACTGCCTGTGCTCTCTTTTAAGATTTTTATGGTTTCAGGTCTCACATTTAAGTCTTTAATCCATTTCGATTTCATTTTTGTGTATGGTGTATGAAAGTGGTCCAGTTTCATTCTTCGGCATGTAGCTGTCCAATTTTCCCAACACCATTTGTTGAAGAGACTGTCTTTTTCCCATTGCATATTCTTGCCTCCTTTGTGGAAGATTAATTGACCATATAATAGGGGGTTTATTTCTGGGCTCTCTATTCTGTTCTATTGATCTATGTGTCTATTTTTACGCTGGTAGCATACCTGTTTTGATTACTACAGCTTTGTAGTATATCTTGAAATCTGGGATTATGATACCTCCCATTTTGTTCTTTTTCAAGATTGCTTTGGCTGTTTGAGGTCTTTTGTGGTTTCACGCAAAGTTTAGGATAATTTGTTCTAGTTCTGTGAAAAATGCTATTGGTATTTTGATAGGGATTGCATTAAATCTTTAGATTGATTTGAGTAGTATGGACACTTAAACAATATTTCTTCCTCCAATCCACGAGCATGGAATATCTTTCCATTTGTTTGTGTCATCTTCAATTTCTTTCCTCAGGATTTTATAGTTTTCAGAGTACAGGTCTTCCACCTGCTTGGTTAAATTTATTCCTAGGTATTTCATTGATTTTGATACAATTGTAAACGGGATTATTTTCTTAATTTTTCTCTCTGCTGCTTCATTATTAGTGTATAGAAATGCAATGAATTTCTGTATATTGATTTTATATCCTGTAACCTTACTGAATTCATTTATCAGTTCTAGTTAATTATTTTTAAACCTTTCTACTTCTATAAACTTTGATTTACTTTTCTGCTTTAGTGAAAAGACCATTTTATTTAATATAGAATATGTATAATCAGTAGTGATACTCAAAATATTTAACAACTTGTACAGCATGGACCCTGACCAATCAGATACAATGCCAGTTATCAACCACCAGTGGACAAATGTCTTACTTGCTGTATCTCTAATAACCAAATGTGATGGTTAATTTTATATGTCAACCCGATGGGGTCATGCGGTGCCCATCTATCTGGTTCAACATTGTTTCTGAGTGTGTCTGTGAGAGTATTTCCAGATGAGATTAGCATTTGAATTGGTAGACTGAGTAAAGTAGATTGCTCTCCCCAATCATTCAATCTGTTGAAGGTCTGGATAGAGCAAAAGGCATAGGAAAGGAGTTTGCCCGTTCTCTGCCTGACTGCATGAGCTGAGATATGGGTCTTCTATCCTCAGACTAGGAATTAAACCATTAGCTCTGCTGGTTCTCAAGCCTTCAGTCTTGGACTGACCTATGCCAATGGCTTTCCTGGGTGTCCAGTGTGCAGATGGCAGATCATGGGACATCTCAGCCTCCATAATCATGTGAGCCAATCTCTCTCGATAGATAGATAGATAGATAGATAGATAGATAGATAGATAGATAGATAGATAGATAGATATCTCTTACTGGTTCTGTTTCTCTGGAGAATTCTAACTACTACACTAAACTAATAGGAAGCTTAGCTGAGCAAACAATGAAGACATAACTAAGGCTCTGCCCACCCTTATGACACTCCATCTGATTTACACACCTAGTACCCACGGGAAAATAAATAGCTTCACCAGCACTGGTTTTAGAAGCCAGTTATGACTGCATAACAATATGGATGCACTTAATACTATTAGCTGTCCACTTAAAATGATTAGATAATAAATTTCAGGTTATGTGTTTTTTCCACAATTAAAAATGTTTTATTAAAAACTGCAAATGAGGGGCACCTGGGTGGCTCAGTCGTTAAGCATCTGCCTTCGGCTCAGGTCATGATCCCAGGGTCCTGGGATCGAGCCCCACATTGGGCTCCCTGCTCAGCGGGAAGCCTGCTTCTCCCTCTCCCACTGCCCCTGCTTGTGTTCCTGCTCTCGCTGTTTCTCTCTCTGTCAAATAAATAAATAAAATCTTAAAAAAAAAAACTGCAAATGATGGGGCACCTGGCTAGCTCATTTGGTGGAGCATGTGACTTTGATCTCGAGGTTGTGAGTTTGAGCACCACGTTGGGTGTAGAGATTACTTAAAAATAAAATCTTTTTAAAAAATAAATAAATAAATAAATAAATACAAACTACAAATGTTTTTAAAAGCCAGTCATATATGTTTGTAAAGTGTTACGGACCGAATGTTTGTGTCCCCTCAAAATTTATATATACTGAAGCCCTAACCTCCACTGTAATGGTATTTGGAGATGGGGCCTTTGGGGGGTAATTAGGGTTCAGTGAAGTCATAAGGGTAGGGGCCTGGCCTGAGGGGATTAGTGCCTTATTAGAGGAGACACCAAAGAGCTTGCTCTCCCTTCCCCCACCCCACTGTAACACAAAGAAGTCCTGTGAATGCAGGGCGAGAAGGTGACCATCTGCAGACCCAGAGAAATGGCCTCAGAGCAAAACCTATCTTGTCAGTACCTTGATGTTGGACTTCCAGAACTGTGAGAAATAAATTCCTGTTGTTTAAACCAAGTCTATGGCATTTTGTTATGGAAGCCCAAACTAAGACATAAAGATTCCAGTTTTTAGGGAGGCCTAGGTGGCTCAGTCAGTTAAGCTTCCAACTCCTGATTTCGGTTCAGGTCATGATCTCAGGATCGTGAGATCGAGCCCCGCCCAGCGTGGAGCCTGCTTGAGATTCTCTCTCTCCCTCTGTCTCTTTCCCTCTCCCCCTTTCTCTCTCTCTCTCAAAAAAAAAAAAAATTCCAGTTTTCAAACTTTTCTCATTCATATGAGGCCTTTATATTTCTTATGTTTAAGGAAGTCAGAGAAGGATTTATACCCCCATCCTGACGGCATTCTGTGTATGGGCCCTTTTTCTACAGTACTTTCTTGGTTATTTTGAATATTGAGTACTCTAGTGTGCTAAAAAGACAACAGACCCTTTAGTGTTTATCCAAAGAATGATAAAGTGATCTTCTCTTTCCATGTTTTTGGAACTCTAAGTGAACATGTTAATATTTATTTCTGATAAGTTGTAGCTAACATAGGGGTTTGTTTTGTCATTCCTGAAGTTAGTTAGGAACATTGAGGTCTTTATTTTTCTAGTACATTGCTTTGAAGAAGTTGCTTTGACCTTTCTAACATATTAGTGAGTAGTTTATGGCTTGGCTTAAATGCTCTAGTGCTTTCCTTTGCATCGTCTGTAACAGACACAGTCATGAGGCTGTACATCATGCCCCACTTTCTATCGTGAAATTCAGTCAACAAATGCCAGACAAGGACCTCCGCAGACCCTTGTCTGAGGTCAAACCATGTAGACACGCCACACAGGGCTGAAGTGATAAATTTGGAAGCCCTTCTTCTTTTTTTTTTTTAATCATCTTTTCTTCTGTTATTGTACTTGTCTCAGACAAAATACATATTTGCTCTGATTCCTATGGTTGAGACTTGGATCAAGATGACCTGATTTGCAGCAATCTGACCAGGGACATCCAAATTCCATTTAATCTGTAGAGCTTAGAATGATTTGCCCTACAAAAGTAAAAGAATGGAAGTCTTTATACTTCATTTGTCTCCTACATCTTCAAGATCCAATTTCCCTTCTGTATGGAGGAAAGCAAAATTTTGGCCAAAAATCCGTAGAAGGTAGACTTGCTACACGTAGAACAATGTTACTTTGGTATAGATTTCTGAAATTAGCTTTCATCTAAAGTGCTTCCGGGGCGCCTGGGTGGCTCAGTCACTTAAGCATCTGCCTTCTGCTCAGATCATGATCCCGGGGTCCTCGGATTGAGCCCCGCGTTGGGCTCCCTGCTCAGTGGGGAGTCTGCTGTTCTCTCTCTCTGCCATTCCCCCCACTCATGCTCTCTCTTTTAAATAAATAAATAAAATCTTTAAAAAGTAAAGTGCTTTAAACCAGCAATGAACTTTTCTAATCATATTTTCGATATCATTCATTTTTTTATTTTAAAAGATCATTCACATGGCATGATGGAGTAGTCAATGTAATCCAATGGCTGACTCTCTGACCATTCTGGTAAACCTTGACAGTTAGGACAAACAGGCTGGGAGCGGTGTGGTGATCTGGGAGAAGAGAGCATGAGGTTCTCGGTGCCGGGTACTAGATACCCAACCCCAGAGCAGCAGACAATGCTATGTTACTATCTGAGGAAAAGGCCACATAGAAAATGAAATGAGACGATCCATGCAGATGAAATGAATGTGGGAAAAGAATAATGTACACAAATAGAAGTAAAGTATTGGTGGGTTTTGATGCTCAATGAAATGCATTAATTCAGATGAACATTTTCACTCCTATTTGGATTTCCCATTCATCTTTCAAATTGTTGCATGGCTTTTAGCCAGCATACTTACCTTTCTGGACACAACTGCAAGCATACTGTTCTATTTTGTAATTTTAAATTATAATTTAAAAGTGTTTTAATTAATATGGATTCAAATAATAAATTTTTTAAAAGGATACTTTTATATAAAGTCTCTCAGTCAGCTGGGAGGTGGTTTGATAAGGTGCAAGGGGAACTGGCTTTGAAATCAAGGAGACATGGGGCACCTGGCTGGCTCCGTCAGTAGATCGTGTGACTCTTGATCTCAGGGTTGTGAGTTTGAGCCCCACGTTAGAGATGGCTTTAAAAAAATAAAATCTTAAAAAAAAAAAGAGATCAGGGAGACAAGTTGTGGGGCTCAGGTAAGTGATTTAACTTCTCCATTCCTCTGTTTCTTCATCTGTAGAATGGAGATAATAATGGTATCTACCTTTTAGACCCAAGACTGTAATATAGGGGCGCCTGGGTGGCTCAGTCGTTAAGCGTCTGCCTTCGGCTCGGGTCATGATCCCAGCGTCCTGGGATCGACCCCGCATCCGGCTCCCTGCTCAGCGGGAAGCCTGCTTCTCCCTCTCCCACTCCCCCTGCTTGTGTTCCCTCTCTCGCTGTGTCTCTCTGTCAAATAAATAAATAAAATCTTTAAAAAAAAAAAAAAGACTGTAATATAAATGAATGCAGATAAAATGCTTGGCATGTTCCAAGCACTGAATAAATATTAATTCTTTACAAATTCTTTAGAATAAAAGTATTCTATCAGAAGTACCACTGGAGAATCTCAGTAATATTGCCGCATTTTTTTTTTTACAGTATTTGCCGTATCTGTTGTGCTTCTCTCTCCATCGCCCCCTTAATTTTTCTTGTTTATCCTCTTAGTTCTTTTTTTTTAAGATTTATTTATTTTAGAAAGAGAGAGAGAGAGAACGTGAGTGGGGGAGGGGCAGAGGGAGAGTAACTCAAGCAGACTCCCCATTTAGCATGGAGCCTGATGCAGGGCTCCATCCCAGGACTCTGAGATCATGACCTGAGCTGAAACCAAGAGTCAGATGCTTACCTGACAGAGCCACCCAGGCGCCCCAATCCTCTTAGTTCTTTTTAATGTATTATTTATTTACTAGTTTGATTTACCAATGTCGTGTTTATCCTCGAGGGGTACTGCTTCTTTTCTCCTTCTATCTCTGGCCTTTCATCTGCTTTTACTCAAACCTTGATTCTTCTAGGAGCTATAGGCTCTGAGGTATGTTTAGTGTTTGACAGATTCTTGTTCAGCAGTTAAAGCCCTTCAGAGGAAAGGTAATATATAAATGAAGTGAGACTAGTATATTACTTTAGTGATGTGACTGGATTTTTTTTTAAACACACTTGCCAAAACTTATTTTTCAAGTAAGTGCTGTTATAGTCAAAGTAGTCACTGTGGGATTTCATCCATTTGTCTGAAATGGCGTAACTTTTATTAATAACATGAGGCTCAGGCAGTAAATATATTGTGCTCCAGCAAGTATGTTTTGTACCCCAATTCAGGGGCATCTTTTCAACCTTCACACTCCATCGACCAACTGCCTTGTGGTCCCACTTCCCAGATACCCCATTACAGGGACCAGTCATTATAATCACTTCCTCACATTCAAGCTCAACTAGCTTACCCCTTGCCTTGTCTTACACACTTGGAAAAGCCCCCACTTCAGTTAAATCTAACTTTCTGCCTATCCTCCCCTTGCACCCCTGCTACTGAATGTAGATGTGGAAAGAAACCACAACCACCCACTTCAAATAGATCCTCAAGGCTGTTCCAGAATCAGACTACATTTCCTAGTGCATTCATTCTCCGTCTCTCATAAATATTTCCCGTTTCTACTCTCCTCAGACTGTCAACATTTCTTCTGCGGCCATTATTCTCACCTGAGAGAAAATGGAAACTAGAAAAAAACCCCCACAACCACCACCACCGTGTGGACGCAGCTACCTGCTGTGGAACTGTGTGTGTGCGCCCATGTTCCTATCTAATGCCAACCCTTCCAGGACACCCCACCCCCACTCACCTACCCCAGCCATTCGGCCTTCTCTCTCCTGTACCTTCCATTTTCTACTTTCTACTGAATCACTGCCATCAGTATTTTAAACATCTGTTCTTTCTCCCATCTGAAAAAAACTCTTTATTCCACATCTCCCTCTAGCAACCCCTCCCCTCATTTTGATTCTCTACCCCATAGCAAAATTCCTCAAAAATAAAAATTGCCCATAGTCCTATTCTCTTTTTAGAAGCCACCACAGTCAAGCTTCTGCCACCATCATTCCACAAAAACTATTCTTTTCAAGATCACCAATGGCCTTCATGTTGACAAATCTGATGTTCGATTCTCAGTTTCAACCTTACTTGCTTTATGAGTAATAATTGTTATAGTTGATCACTCTTTCTTGATTGGCTTCCAGGACCCCACGGTCTTCTGTTTCATTGGCTTCTCATTTTCTTCTTTGCTGGGTCCTCTTATTAACTTCTAGAACCTAGAGCTCAACCCTTGGTCTTAGTCTCTTCTTTATCTATTGAACCTTGGGGCACTCTTTAGTAATCTCACCCATTCTTTAAATACTATCCATATGCTGATGACTTCCAAATATATAAATCAGAAGTCTCTCCTGAGCTCCAGACTCACATACCCAACTGTTTACCTACCCTCCCTATTTGGATGTCTAATGGGCTTCATACCCTTCACAGACACAAAATCAAATTCCTGATATTTCCCCTCAAACCTGTTCTTCCCACATTTTTTCCTTATCTTAGTAAAGAGCAACTCCATTTTTCCAGTTGTCCAGGCTAAAAAGAAAATCTGCTACCCTTGTTCCTCCCTTTTTTCCACTACCCACACCTTATCCATCTATGAGTCTTGCCAACAATACTTCCAAAACATATCTAGAATGCGGCCACTTCTCACCACCTCCACTGCCGTGGTCTTAGTGCAAACTATTATTTTATTTTTAGTCTGGATTACTACAATAACCTCCTGACTGGTCTCCATGCCTCCACTTTTGCTCATCATCCCACAGAGCCTACTCTCAACACAGTAGCCAGAGGGATTCTGCAGATCTCATAACTCGTCTTCTCAAAAACCAAATTTCTCACAGTAAAATCCAAAGTTGTTATGATGACCCACAGGGCCCTACCAGATCTGATTCTCTGTTTCCCCTCGGAATTCATCTCCAGCCACTCACCCCCTTGCTCACTTCAGCTCATCCACACTGACCTCTTATTTCTAAAACCCCCCAGTCATTTTCTTACCCCAGATCCTCTCCCCTTGTTTTCTGAACTTGTAATATTCTTCCCACAGGCATCCACATGACTCACTCCCTCACTTCTTTCAAGTTGTTCAGTGTGACTTTCTCTGACTATCATCTGACTACCCTATCTAAATAGGGTAGTCACCCTTTCAACCACACTTTTGCTGAATTATTTTTTTCTTCATCACCAACTAACACATATTCTACTTATTTGTGTTGTTTAATGTCTACCCACCAACTATACTGTAAGTTGATGAGGCAGAAATTTTGCCTGATTTGTTCATTGTATCTGCAGGATGTAGAACAGAGCCCAGCACATAGTAGGTGTTCAATACATTTTGTTGGATAAGTGATTTCTTCCTTGAAGACCCCCAGTAGACAACCCCTCATGTTCTGAAATGTGGCATACTGATCTGAGATTCTAGGAAGGGCAGTGCTAATTTTAAAACAACAAACACAAAAACTTAGAAGTAAGATAAAGGAAATAACAGAATGGGATTCCAAGGAGAACAAGATTGCAGGGATGAGAAGCTGAGGAACAAGGGAAGACTAGGCAGTGAGGGGTGAACAGCATGAACCCTTTGATAGGGATGCAATCAGTCATCAGACCCCTAAGTCCATGGTGTGTTTTGTTAATGTCCACTTGTACTGGAGTGAGCATGGTCCAGTGTGACAGCTGGGTGGGACCAGGAATACACTGATTAAGTTAGAAATGTCTGGGAACATATCCCAGGAACCATTTGGATATGAGGATTTCCTACTCTTAATTGTGAGTTCTTGGTTGGTGGAGCCATTGAAAGAGTTACAGAGGATAGAGAGGGTCTCTCATGATTGCATTGTACAGTGAGTGGAGAAACCACACCATCTTGGATTTTTCTTTGAATTCAGAGCTTTAGAAGCCAAATAAAGCTCCATTTTCATGAAAATTAATAATTAGGTAGGAACCGATAAGAATGTCTCCAAGTGCAGGTTTGATGGTAGAAGAGGTGGTATTTGGTAGATGTATGAATAATAAGCAATAATCTTGGGGCCCGTGGGTAGCTCAGTCAGTTAAGCATCTGCCTTCAGCTCAGATCATGATCTTGGGGTCCTGGGATTGAGCCCTCCATCAGGCTCTCTGCTCAGTAGGGAGTCTGCTTCTCCCTGTCCCTCTCCCTCTCCCTCTGTTCTCTTTCGCTTGCTCGCTCTCTCTCAAATAAATAAATAATTTTTTTAAAGATTTTATTTATTTATTTGACAGAGGGAGACACAGTGAGAGAGGGAACACAAGCAGGGCGAGTGGGAGAGGGAGAAGCAGGCTTCCTGCAGAGCAGGGAGCTTGATGCGGGGCTTGATCCAAGGACCCTGGGATCATGACCTGAGCCGAAGGCAGACGCTTAACTGACTGAGCCACCCAGGTGCCCCTATTTATTTAATTTTTTAAAGAGATTATTTATTTATTTTTGAGCAAGAAAGTGGGGAGGGAGGGGCAGAAGGAGAAGCAGCCCCCCCCCCCCCCCCCCACTGAGGAGGGAGCCCGACCTGGGACTCAATCCCAGGACTCTGGGAGTCAAAGGCAGACACTTAACTGACTGAGCCACCCAGGCACCCCTAAATAAATAATTTTTTTAAAAAAGATGAGTGGTTTCCACGTGTTCAGGGGGAGGGAGAGATGAATAGGTAAAGCACAGGTGAGTTTTAGGGTAGGGAAACTATTCTGTATGATACTGTAGTGGTAGATACATGATATTATGCATTTGTCAAAACCCATAGAACTGAACACAATGGTGAATCTTCATGTAAACTATGGACTCTAATAGTGATGTATCAATATCAACTCATTAATTGTAATGAATGTACCTCACTAATGCAAGATTTTAATAATAGGAATTGTGTATGTGTGTGAAGGTGTACATGGGAATTTCCTGTATTCTCGGCTCAACATTTCTGTTTCACACACACTAGGATGGCTATAATTAAAAAGATAGAATAACAGGTGATGGTGAGGATGTGAAAAAACTGGATTCCTCATAGCTTTATGGTGAGAAGTTAAAATGGTGCAGCCTCATTGGAAAAGCTTGACATTTCTTCATAATGTTAAACAGAGATACAATATAACCCAGCAATCCCTCTCCGACAGATATATTCAAGAGGACTAGAAAAACATCCACTAAACACCTTGGCCACAAATGCTCCCAGCAGCGTTATGCACAACAGCTAAAAGTAAAAACAATCCAGGGGCGCCTGGGTGGCTCAGTTGGTTAAGCGACTGCCTTCAGCTCAGGTCATGATCCTGGAGTCCCGGGATCGAGTCCCACATCAGGCTCCCTGGTCAGCGGGGAGTCTGCTTCTCCCTCTGACCCTCCTCCCTCTCCTGCTCTCTGTCTCTCATTCTCTCTCTCTCAAATAAATAAATAAAATCTTTAAAAGTAAAAACAATCCAAATATCCATCACCTACTGATGGACTGACCATAGAAATATGCTAAATGAAAGAAGCCACTCACAAAGACTCTATTGTATGAGTCCATGTATTTGATCAAAAGCACGATCAAATGGGACTCTTAAATGGAACAATTCTGCCTTGAAACACCTCCTCCCTTTCCCCACTGCTCCTCTTTCCCCTCTTTGGTGGCTTCTCTTTCTCCTCCCACTCCTGACTATAGACTTCCCCCGGAGGGTTCAGTCCTTACACTCTGTAATGGATGTGAATTTGGGGGGGGGGTTGCAAAGGGAAGACTGTAGGGTACTGAATAATGATCTCCCCAAAAGATACATCCTCATCCTAATCCCCAGAAACTATGAATATTACCTTGTATGGCAAATAAGTGGATAGTAATATTATAGGACAAAAGATTCCATTAAACGAAGGATCTTGAGAGGAGGAGTTTATCCTGTATTATTTGGCTGGTCCCTAAAAGCAATCATACTTATCTTGATAAGTTGGAGGCAGACAGAGTTTGGGGACAGAAGAAGAGGTAATGTAAACACAGAGAGGCAGAGGAGGAAGAGACTGGAGTGATGTGGTCATAAACCAATGAGCTTCTAGAGCCACCAGAAGCTGGAAGAGGCAAGGACTGAAACTCCCTTGGAAATTTTAGAGAGAGCAACCCTATGAACTCCTTGATTTTGGACTTCCGCCATCCAGAACTGTGAGATAATAAATTCTTGTTGCTTCAAGCTACCCAGTTTGTGGTAATTCGTCACAACAGCCACCGAAAACTAATACACTGCCTTTTTGATTTCTGTGGACTCATTTTCTTGCTCAATAAGTCATAGCCTGTGGGCTCTAAATCTCCAGGAGCCAGCAGAATTGCAAGGAGTCCTCAGATCCTTGTATGAAACAAGCCTGGTATTAGGTCATATACATTTATCTTGCATACACATCTAATATTTTTTTCAAACATGTCCATATATGGTGCTTAATAGAATGTTAACTCATAATGTATTACTAAAGTCATAGTAGCTTTCTGTCATTATAGAATGTCTCAAATAATGAATATTGAAAGTAATACTATTATGTAAGCTTATAAATATATTTTTATTTAAGTTTTATTATAAAATAAACATAACATAGGGGCGCCTGGGTGGCTCAGGTGGTTAAGAGTCTGCCTTTGGCTCAGGTCACAGTCCCAAGGTCCTGGGATTGAGCCCCGTGTCTGGCTCCCTGCTCAGCAGGGAGCCTGTTTCTCCTTCTCTTTCTACCATTCCCTCCCGATCGTGCACTCTCTCTCAAGTAAGTTTTTTAAAAATCTTTAAAAAAAATAAAACAAACATAACATTAAATTTACCTTTTAAACCATTTAAAAATGTACACTTCAGTGGCATTAAGTACATTCACAATGTAGTACAATCATCCACCATCTAGTTCCAGAACTTTTTCATCACCCCAAAAGGAAACTGCTCACCCGTTATGCAGTCTTTCCACAATACCTCCTCCCTGCTGCACCTAGCAACCACCGATCTATTCTATCCCTATGGATTTGCTTATTCTAGATATTTCATTTCATTTCAATGGAATTATACTTCTATGTCCTTTTTTTGTCTGGCTTCATTCACTTAGCATGTTTTCTTTTTTTTTTTTAAAGATTTTTTTTTTTTTTATTTGAGAGAGAGAGAATGAGAGAGAGAGCATGAGAGGGAGGAGGGTCAGAGCGAGAAGCAGGCTCCCCGCAGAGCAGGGAGCCCGATGCGGGACTCGATCCCGGGACTCCAGGATCATGACCTGAGCCGAAGGCAGTCGCTTAACCAACTGAGCCACCCAGGCGCCCACTTAGCATGTTTTCAAGATTCATCCCTGTTGCAGCACACATCAGTACTTATTCCTTTCCATGGCTGAGTAATAGTCCATTGTATGGTGAAGGGAGGAAGGAATTTTCCTCTGTCCAAGGTTCCTCTAGGTGGACTAAGAATTAAATTTACATGAGACGGATTAACAGGAGAAATAATCCAACTTCATGACTTGCGCGTGAAGGCCCGATAATGAAATTAAGACCTAAAGAAATGACTAAGGCAGGCAGTTTTTATACTTTTTCAAGTAAGGAATTCTAAACAGAATTTGATCTGGACTAGTAAATTAGTAAAAAAGTAACAGGATTTGTTTATACAGCCTTCTTGGCTCTAAATTCCTTATCTCTGGTAGTAATAAGGATGCCTCTTTACCTCCAGGTACAGGGAGGGCGCCTCTCGCACAGATTTATTTCCTTTTTTCAGGGGGACAAGAGGAGGTTCTGAGTGTCCCTGCACAGGCTGTTTTTTAAGTAGCTTTAATTTATAATAATCAAAATGCCATCGTGGTACATTTGGGGGTGACCTGTCCTTGGCCCCCACAATGGATATACTAATTTTGTTTATCCATTCATCCCCTGATGAATGTTTGTGTTGTGTCCATGTTTTGACGATTGTGAATAGTGCTGCTATGAACATGGGTGTACCTGTTTTTGTTTGAACACCTGGTCTCAATTCTTTGGGGATTTATCTAGAAGTAGAATTGCTGGATCATATAGGAATTCTTTGTTCAATTTGTTGAGAAACTTCCAAACTGTTTTTCACAGCAGGTGCACCATTTTACATTCCCACAGCGATATACCAGCATCCTGATTACTTCACATCCTCTCCACATCCTTGTCAACACTTATTATTTTCTGGGCTTCTTTTATATTAGCCATTCTAATGGGAGTGAAGTGGTATTTTATTGTGTTTTGATTTGCATTTCCCTAATGATCAGTGATGTTGAGTGTCTCTTCGTGTGCTTGTTGAACATTTGTGTATCTTCTTTGGAGAAATGTGTGTTCAAGACTTATGGCCATATTTTAATTGGGTTGTTCTTTTTGTTGTTGAATTATAGGAGGTCTTTATATATTCTGGATCCTACTCTAATCAGATATATGATTGCAAATATTTTTTTCCATTCTGTGGTTTGCCTTTTCACTCTCTTGATCCTGCTCTTTGTTGCAGAACAGGATTTCTGTTTTTAATGATGAAATCCATTTTATTTATTTTTTTCTTTTGTTGATTGTGTGTCTGGTATCATATTGAAGAAATATGCCAAATCCAATGCCATGAAGTTTTACCACTATGTTTCATTCTACAAGCTGTATAATTTTAGCTTTTTTATTTAGGTCTTCAATCCATTTAGAGTTAATTTTAGTATCCAGTGTCAGGTAGAGGTACATCAATCTTTTGCAAGCGGATATCCAGTTGTTCCATTTTTTATATGTTTGATATTAGGAAGGGATCCTTAAGTGATATTCACTGCAATATTCTTTATAGTAGCAAAAAACTAGAAACACCATATATACTCAACAATAGATTAGTAAAATAAGTTGTGATGCACCCTTATAATATTATATAGAAATAAAAATAGTACTCTGGGTAAATATTTATTGTAATAGAAAGTTGTTCATAAAAATATCATAAGCGAAAAATTGGAAGTGATTAAAATGTAGTAACTGCATGTGTGTGTGTGTGTGTGTGTGTATACTGCATATGCATTGAGAAAGATTTTATGGGATGTACCCCAAGGAGCCAATTGTGGCAGTCTCTGGTGGCGATGTGTGTATTTTTTATTTTCTCAAATTTTTAGATAATGAACAATTACTTTTTCTAATTTTTCAGAAAGTTATTGTCTTATGAGTGATGAGTAATCTTCATTCTCTAAAAGGTCAGAAATGATTGTTCTAGTCTGTACAGGCCTCCAGTGCCAACCTGTTCTATCCTGTGTTAGCTGACTTCCCTATCCCTGGCATCTCGCCTATCTGATGTCTAATTTCTCTCCGATACTTCTCGTTGAAGCAGGCTACCCTGTCAAATTTTTCTAC
Source organism: Mirounga angustirostris (assembly GCF_029215605.1). Classification (NCBI taxonomy): domain Eukaryota; kingdom Metazoa; phylum Chordata; class Mammalia; order Carnivora; family Phocidae; genus Mirounga; species Mirounga angustirostris. The sequence goes on from NW_026991719.1 coordinate 93,994,150, forward strand.
CACACAGCCCTTGTCTGTTGAATGCATCCGGCAAGAGGACGTGTGGGGGGTGGAACACAACAGTCGCAGTGACCATCCCCCAGCTTCTGTTAGCCCTCATTTCTATTCCAAGTCTGTGGTTAAGTTGGTCAGAAGATCAGTCTTTTTTCTGAGCACACCTTCATGAACTGTGGAATTGTTACTAGGGCAAGTGGAGGTGTGGCAGAAACTTGCAGAAGCTGAAAGGACAGAACAGAAGGAAAGGAAAAATGTCCCACCAAGATCTTTGTTTCTGGTTAAGACTGACATATGAGATCAAACATATGTAGTAGCAACAGTTGCTCTCTAACCTAGCAAACTTCTGTTCTTGCTATTTTTATGAATGCTGATTATGAAATTTTATTGCTGGATCTGCTTGCTCTTAAACAGTTCTAGTCAAATCTTTGGATATAGCATGCTGATCTGCAACCAACATTTAGATGCTTTTCTCCTTTGTGTTTAATGGATTCCAGGAGGCCTGATCTCTTGCCAATGTTTTCTTTGTGATTCCATCCAATGACTATCAGGCAGACACAGTCAATTTCTCAGAACCTCTCTCTCTCTCCCTCCCTCCCTTTCTCCCCCCACCCTCATTCTCTCTCAAAAAGATTGTATTGATAGCATGGGCTTAGAAGTTCAACAGTGTGTGAGTTTTATTTGTTAAAAGAGATTTGTTTTTCTGAAATGATATCTCTACTATTTGAATTCATAGTTGGGATGAAATTCCGTCAGAATACATTAATCAGCAGTTTGTATCTCTTTGGCCCCTTTTCCATTTTTTTTTTCCTTCTGGACTGCCACAGGGTGCTTCTTCCTGTTATTCGCATCTGTCAGAATCTTAGTCACAACATTTCTAGAAAGTTCCTTTTTAGCTTAAGCTCTTTTCAGCCAACATCCAGATAACTCATTTGAAGTAAGCAAGAACATCTTTGATATCTGATCCTAATTGAACTCAACCTTTGTATACAGCTTATACTCTTCATTGAAAGAGTTTCATATTCCCAGAAATCCACAAACTTCAGGGAGTTCTAGCTCAAGAACCATTTTTCCGTATTTTCTACTCTTTGATCTTTCTCCTGTGCCTGCTTGAAAATATAGACATAATATCTGTGTCCCTGTGGATATTTTCCCCTGAAGCTGTATTTCTTTCTCCTTTAGAAGAGAATCTAATTCTTTTTGTTGAGTTCCAGTGTGTTTGGCACATGTGGGTGCTAATAAATCACAAATAGGAAGCCTAATGCTCCTGTCTAAGACAGGAAAATAGTTTGTCATACGCCTATGGAAAATTACCCAGGGCATTTCTCCATAAGCTTTATTAGATTCCAGAGGAGAATAATTTTTCTCCACATTGTCCCAGTTCTGTAGATGTAGCAGAACCACCTTGCCTGTGTATTTATACCCTATAGTTCAGCTCCAAGTGTAAGGGCACAAGGGGTTGCTCACTGGAGAAAATCTTGTATGTGGCACCCCTTTGGTCTTCATCATAGAAGATCATAGCCTCCTTGAAACAGTCTTCCTGGGGCACCTGGCTGGCCCAGGCAGAAGAGCACCTGACTCTTGATCTCAGGGTCGTGAGTTCGAGCCCCACGTTTGGTGTAGAGATGACTTAAATAAAAAAACTGAAGAAAAAAAGAAAAGAAAAGAAACAGTCTTCCCTTCATTTCGTCCTTGATTTTACCCTCTTTCAGTTTTCTTCCTTTTATCTGCTCACTCCTCTGGCATCTTTGTTATTTCCTTCATTGTATTTATATTGTTGATTCTTCCATTTTTAAAAAAGATTTTATTTATTTATTTGAGATCGAGAGAGAGAGAGAGAGAGAGAGAGAGAGAACAAGCACCAGTGGGGGGAGGGGGCAGAGGGAGAGGGAGAAGCAGACTCCCCGCTGAGCAGGGAGCCCAACTCAGGACTCAATCCCAAGACGCCAGGATCCCGGGATCATGACCCGACTTGAAGGCAGATGCTTAACCGACTGAGCCACCCAGGCACCCCGATTCTTCCATTTTTGATCAAACTTTAACTGTTGGCGTTCCTCAGGGAATGGCCCTTTCTCCTTAGATGAATTCATTCATTCCCAGGATTTCAGTTACATGCCAGTGACACCATCCTACATTTTCATACTGAACTTAAAAGCTGCCTACCCCGGGGATCTGATAGGCACCCAAAATTCAACAGGACAACAAATATCCTCAGGACTTATACCAGCTTCTCCCAATTCCTGTTCTTCCTTAAGTGCTTTGCATTTCAGTTAAAGGCACCACCATCCACCTAATTACTAAAGTCAGAAAACCAGGAGTCAACTTCAACATTACAGTCCCTCTTCGGCCATCGAGTAATCACTAAATTCTCTTAATTCTACCTCTGACATCTCCCTCAAATCTGCCCACTTCTCTCCATCCTCATTACTAGGACTCTAGCTAGCCAACATGTATCACTGCCTCTAGCTCTACTCCTGCCCAGCCCTCCAGTCCATTTTACACACTGTATATCTAATGACCTTTTTTTAAAAAAAAAAAAAAAGATTTATTTATTTATTTGAGAGAATGTGTGCGGACACAAGGGGGAGGGGCAGAGGGAGAGAAGCAGACTCCCCGCTGACCTGGCCCATGCAGGGCTCAATCTCAAGACCCTGAGATCATGACCTGAGTGAAAACCAGGAGTCAGATGCTTAACTGACTGAGCCACCCAGTTGCCCCTTTAATGACATTTTCAATATGTAAATCAGATCTATACACTGTTGAACAAGAAAACCTTTCAATGGTTTCCTATGACTCTTAGGGTAAAGCCCAAATTCTCGCCCTTACTATCCTTGAAATAGCCTGGCCTTTTTTTTTTTTTTTTTTTTTTTTTTTAGATTTATTTGTCAGAGAGAGCACAAGCGGGAGAGTGGGAGAGGGAGAAGCAGGTTCCCCGCTGAGCAGGGAGCCCGATGCAGGACTCGATCCTAGGACCCTGGGATCATGACCTGAGCTGAAGGCAGACATTTAACCCACTGAGCCACCCAGGCATCCCTAGCCTGGCCTTCTTTTACATCCTCCAACATGCCAAGTTCCTTACCAGCTCAGATCCCATGCATATGCTCTTCTATTTGGAATATTCTTCCATACCTTCTCCCCCAATTCCCAGTTTAATTTTCAAATGAAGGAAGGAAGGAAGGAAGGCCTCTAGAACTAATACTACATAAACTATAGATGGTAGCAGTTAGGGAATTCTTTGGTTCACCTAATAGCAAACACACCACACAGAAAAATATAGAAGTCCTATAGGAAGTCCTTTCTGTTAAGGCCTGCCTCTTGGTATGAATTAACATAATCGAACTTTGTTGTTCTTGTTGGTATGGCAATAATCTCTTCTATACAGAGAAATGAATAACTGAAAAAAGATGTTTCTGCAGTGTCCACATGGCTACTGCTAAAATGTTGCATGAAAAATGGAAATTTTATTCTGTCATCATGCAGACATAAATCCAGATTTTTGACTGAACGTTTCCATTTTTATCTAAATATTTGTGGTCTGTACACATTACCTCTTTTATTAAGCTATCCACTTATTTTCAGGAATCTTTAAAATATGGTACTTATGTTATCAAACTAGATTCCTGTGGATCCGAAGCCATCTGTGAAGCTAAAGATGAAAGAATTGTTTTAATAACATCTGGATGGTAAGTTTTCTCAAAATGATATTTAATGGCAAGACACGACATCACAAAAGGATAATAGTGAGATGGCATTTGAGTTGGATGGTGAGTAATTCAATAATTTTCTTTTTTCTTACATTATTTACATTTCATACATGTATTTTAAAAGATAAATTGCCTTTGCTTTGTGTTTAACTATATACATATTTCTTTGTCCAGTGATAGAGAAAGGATATTGCCAATAAGAAATGTTAGAACAATGCCCCATCTTATCCAAATTTATCCCTAGATTTCTCAGTTTAAAATAAATAAGAGGCAAATTGTCCCAGGCATGTAACCGGATACTGTCCAAGGCCTGTCTCCTACTGTAACAGGTGTGCTTTCAATGGCCTTTTATTGCTCTTTTTATCCCCCTCTTGTTCTGTTGTCCCCTAGAGTCAACAGCTGTGACTACTGTTTCGTCTCCATAGCACCCAGATTCCTTTCTTCTGTAGAGTTTCATTGATCTCATTTTCCTAATGCCTTTGTTTTACTATTGATTATGCTGCAGTGTATAGGGCAGTAGGTCTTTGACGCTGAAGCTCTATTTAAATCTAGTTTTAATCCCAGAAACTCCGGAAGTTTGTGTAAATTACACAGAAGCTAACTCTTTCTGGGCAAAGCCCAGAAACACCCTGGCTCCCTATGTCAAGCTCTATAGCCCTGTGGCCTGTTAAGAATGACCCAGGACGGGGCGCCTGGGTGGCTCAGATGGTTAAGCGTCTGCCTTCGGCTCAGGTCATGATCCCAGGGTCCTGGGATCGAGTCCCACATCAGGCTCCCTGCTCCTTGGGAGCCTGCTTCTCCCTCTGCCTCTCTCTCTCTCTCTCTCTGTCTCTCATGAATAAATAAATAAAATCTTTAAAAAAAAAAAAAAAAAAAAGAATGACCCAGGACACCAAATAAAGCAGTTGCCCTAAGCCTGCCTTAGGCCAGGCATACATCCCCCTCTTCAAGTATTCATTCCTCACTCATTCAAAAGCTATTCATTGAACAACTACTTCGGGCATGGCATTGTACTAGGAAATAGAGATAAGAGATGATTAAGATATAGTCCCTGCCCTTAAGGCTTGAGTCTTGGGGCACCTGGGTGGCTCAGTCGGTTAAGCATCCGGTCATGATCTCAGGGTCATGAGATCGAGCCCCTTGTTGGGCTAGGCGTGGAGCCTGCTTAAGATTCTCTCTCTTTCCCTCCCCCTCTGCCCCTCCCCCTGCTCATGCTCTCTCTCTCTCTCTCCCTCAAATAAAATCTTGACTTTTTAAAAAGATTTTATTTATTTATTTTAGAGAAAGTGAGCAGGGGGAGGGGCAGAGGGAGAGGGAGAGAAATCCTCAAGCAGATTCCCCACTGAGCACAGAGCCCAATGTGAGGCTCGATCCCAGGACCCTGAGATCATAACCTGAGCTGAAATCAAGAGTTGGATGCTTAACCTATTGGGCCAGGCGCCCCAAGACTTGAGTCTTATGGTAGAGACAGACAATTATAAAATATGCTAAGTTAGGATGGAAGAGAACTATAGGATCACAAAAGGAAAAGACTATAGTGTCAGGAAAGCTTCCTAGAGGAAGTGAAATCTAAGTGGGGCTCTAAAGGATCTACGGGAATTAACTTCACTAAATATTAGAGAACAGCTATCTCAAGTAGGGGAGGCAGCATTTACAAAGGCACAAAACCTTGAGATAACATGGCTTATTGGGTGAATTATCAGTAATTCCTCATGGCTGGGACAGAGTTTTCAAGGGAAGGGTAAGGAGCAGAGTAAAAGAAGCTGAGGAAGAAATCAGGGACAACTCAACTAGACCAATAACCATGGGCTTTATCATTGAGGGAAGTGGGGACCCACAAAATGTTGTAAGTGGGGGCATGATATCATTGGAATAGCACCTTCAGACTGGTGGCAGTATGGAGAAATAGATAGGAAAGAGTTGCAATCGGATGCCGTTGCAATAATCCACATGAGAGATGAGGATACACTGAACTAACACACTGGTAGAGGGAATGGAGAAGAAAAGGCACATTCAAGTAATATTTAGAAAGTTGAATTGCCACTATATGTAATCATATAGTTATGATACAACATGGGAAGCTCTATAATAACAGTAAATACAAAATACTACCTAAAAGAGGGACACCTGGGTGGCTCAGTTGGTTAAGCATCTGCCTTCAGCTCAGGTCATGATCTCAGGGTCCCAGGATCCAGTCCGCATTGGGCTCCCTGCTCAGCGGGAAGTCTGCTTCTCCCTCCGCCCCTCCCCCTCCCCCCACTCATGCTCTCTCTCTCTCTCAAATAAATAAATAAAATCTTTCAAAAAGAGAGAGAGAGAGAGATAGCAGGGATGTCTGGGTGGCTCAGTTGGTTAAGCATCTGCCTTCAGCTCAGGTCATGATCCCAGGTTCCTGGGATCCAGCCCCACCTTGGGCTCCCTGCTCAGCGGAGAGCCTGCTTCTCCCTCTCCTCCCCACTCATGCTCTCTCTCTCGCTATCTCTCACTATCTCTCTCTCTCTCTCTCTCTCTCTCAAATAAATTTTAAAAATCTTTAAAAAATAAAAGAGATAGCAAACATTTTCTGGAAGAGTTGGATGAGACTCTAATGAGAAGATGAACTTTCATGTTCCCAGGCAGAAGAAACAACATGTGCAAAGGCACAAATGAGTGAAACTATGTGTTCAGTGAATGGCTTGACTGGTACACATGTATGCACGTGTGTGTGTGTGTGTGTGTGTGTTCAGCAACAGAGCACTTTTTCCCAGCTAAATCTCTCTCTAAACCTTAATGTTTTAAAACAGAAGTGATGAATCGATTCCTCGGGCAGTTTAAAATTTTGACAAAAGATGTCAGAGTTATGCAAACTGAAAACTTGCTGGGTCACAACTTAGTCTACTTACTGAAGGCCAGATCACTGAATAAGGCTTAATGTGATCATCAGACTATATAAAGAGGAGCTACACGAGCTGCCTCATATATGTCCGTTGTTCCCTGAATCCAAGTTGTGTGCCATGTACTACCTAAGGCACTTCAAAGACATGTATTTAAGCCCTGCAGTTATGGAGAATCTGGGAAACCATGTAAATGGCTGACTTCACTCATGGTACTCATCCTCTCTTTACTGTACTCAGTTCCTTTGTCCAAAGGGTCACTTGCATTTCTGCACTCCTCCCCCACCTCGTACCAGCCCTCTACACGTTAGTCTGAATATAAGTAAATGAATGCCTTGTCCCAAGGATGCGAGTCATGTATGCAGGTTGAGTTCTGGGTCGAGTATGAGTTTTGGGGTCCCATATCACAATGACTCAACACTGACTCTTTTTTTAAAAAAGATTTATTTATTTATTTGAGAGAGAGAGGTGAGAAGGGGCAGAGGGAGAGGGAGAGAGAAACTTCAGCAGACTCCACACTCAGCATGGAGCCCAACGTGGGGCTCCATCTCATGACCCTGAGATCCCAGCCTGAGCTGAAACCAAGAGTGGGATTTTTAACCAACTGAGCCACCCAGGTGCCCCTCAACACTGACTCTTTTATTTTTTTTAAAGATTTTATTTATTTATTTGACAGAGAGAGCATAAGCAGGGGGAGAAGCAGAGGGAGAGGGAGAAGCAGGCTCCCCACCGAGCAGGGAGCCCGATGCAGGGCTCAATCCCAGGACCCTAAGATCATGACCTGAGCCAAAGGCAGACACTTAATTGACTGAGCCACCCAGGCGCCCCAACGCTGACTCTTTTAAAAGTGTATATTATAGTGTCTGGATGGGGTCAGTAGGGATAATGCCTTCCTCCCTACTCCAATCCCCTGCTTTTCATATTATTCTGTTTTATGGGTCAAAGTTGTTCAAACAGCACATACTTCTAGGATACATGCAGACTTTAAAGAGACACATAGCCAGGTTTTGTTGTGTGTTTGTTTTTAACCAATTACCAGATTTGTAACTTCTATTTGTACTCTTTCCTAAACTTGATCTGCATGAGAACATACCTGACGGTTCTACTTTCCCACCCTCCCTTGTCCTTCTTTTAAAGAAAGACATGTCTCTAATTCATCTCAAGGCTTACCTTGGTATCCAAGGTGAAAAAACCTCCTGGAGACCAGACAAAGGCACCACTGGAAATATTGGTGTAGACATTGAGAAAGTGCATTACTCTGATGATGAGATAACAAATACTTTTATAAAGACTGGTAGTTTTTAATGCCTTGCTATCAACAGAATCAGAAGAGGGCTTAGCCAAGTTGTCATTTCATAGATCATTACATATAATTTTGATGATACATCATTAAGTAATTTTTTGAAATATTATTCAAAAAGTGCTAAATTGAGTGATATTATTTTAACCAAATACAATTCATTCCCATCCAATTATGTAAAAAAAGATTTCTCAACACTTTTCTCTGTTAAAAATGCAGAACTTGGGGGACACCTGGGTGGCTCAATCAGTTGAGCATCCGACTCTTGGTTTTGGTTCAGGTCATAATCAGGTCGTGGAATCGAGCCCCATCGGCCTCACGCTCAGCACGGAGTCTGCTTGAGATTCTTTCCCCCTCCCTGTCCTTCCCTTCCCCACTCGCTCACATGCACTCTCTCTCTCTCCAATGAATAAAATCTTTATTTAAAAAATGCTGAAATGGGTCTCATTCTAAAAATAAGCAACATTCATCCACAGATAAATGAACTACATTTAAAAAAAATCCTCTTCTACCACTTAAGTGATATATCCCAATAATACTCTATTTTATGTTTATTAATTATAAAGTTTTATATTTGTGTTATCTTAATCAGTTGTGTACTACTGGTTATAATGAAAACAGTCTCAAAGGCTCAAAAGCCTGACAGTCACAGGAAATGAGCATTTTTCACAATGTGAGTTTATATATGCTTTTATGGCAGAAATTAGGTCGTGATGATCAAAGACTTCCAAGAATAAAAACATATTGCACTAGGATTGGGGTAGAATGAAAAGAGTTCAAGAGAAAAAGGTTGGATATAAAATTTCTGACTGTTCAAAAGGAGTTTGTTCGTGTATCTTTTAAGTGGATCATGGTGGATATCAAACCGTTATGGTATTTGGTTCCACTTAATACATTTCAAAGAGGGATGTGACAGTTTTATTTCTTAATGTCAATATTTGCAATATGCCAGAAATTACATCATTCACAATATTTGAACTTTCATAAATACCTCCATAAAAAGTTGTTGGGTGTAAACGTTAGGTTATGGGGCATATAGTTTTTCCAAAATTCCTTTAGAGGCTACGCAAGTGAAAATGTTTGAAGACCACTGTCAAAAATGGAGAATTAACTAGGGGCTGCTTAAACCCACCTGCAGCTTGGGGGGTTCTTGGCCTCAAGAGTTTCTGAGGATGAAGCAAACTGGAGCCATTGTGTCACTAATTTATTCCCTTTGCAAGCCAGAAACAAGGACTCTTTCCAGGCCATCCACAGGACCATCTTTCCCACCCACTTCTCCCGTTAACCCCCCTCCCCCCCTGCCCCTTCACTCCCACTTAGCCCTGTTCAGCTACACCTGCCTCCCCTCTCCTAATTTAGACTTCCAACAGGACCTTCTCTCCTCTCTTTGCCTGAATACAAATACTCCTATAGTTAAGGAGAGGATAAATTCAAAAGAGCTATAAGTTGATGTGTTCAGAAGTCAAGAGAGCCTTAAGGTTGCCATCCCCGGAAACATTTATAAGCAGCTGCTGTGAGTGTCGGGGGCTGAGGGCTCACAGCTGCCTCTGCTCTCTGGAGAATTGCCTGGCGCTGATAGGAGCTGCTCACCAAGAAGGTGACACCCCCGCAACCTGGCCCCATTTGGAAGGGGCCCCTAGCCAGAGATTGGTAAGAGCTTCAAAAGGCTTTTCCCTTGCCTCTACAGCAAGCAACACGGCTGTGTGGTTTATGCTCCAGAACCTTCTGCCAAAGGTCAAGTCAGTGTGGGGCTGTCCTTCTCAGCTCAGAAACCAAATACACGTCTCCTTGTTGTTGATATGTTCTATCAGGCATCTTTCCCCCAAATAGGCCAGTTTTGAATACACTGAAAATCTGTTAAGATAAATACCTTCTCCCAATGCCAAACCCCTATGATCTCAACAGTAGCTGGTATCTCCAAGAACTCTAGCAACTGTGTTAGCCCTTCACCACCTGATCTCACTTTCCTGTGTAAATTCAAAGTCCTTAGGGGTGCCTGGGTGGCTCAGTCAGTTAAGCTTCCGACTCTTGACTTCAGCTTAGGTCATGATCTCAGGGTCATGAGGTCAAGCCTCCCCAGGCTCTGCGCTGGGTGTGGAGCCTGCTTAAATTTCTCTCTCTCCCTCTCCCCCTCCTCTCTCTCTTTCTTCCTCTCAAGAAAAAAAAAAAACCCACAAAAATACAGTGTAGTACTAGAAATGTATTTTCTCTTTCTTATGATTCCCTTAATAACATTTTCTTTTCTCTAGCTTACTTTATCATAAGAATACAGTATATAATACATATAACATACAAAATACATGTTAATGAACTCTTTATGTTATTGGTAAGGATTCTGGTCAACATTAGGCTATTAGTAGTTTTGGGGGAGTATAAAGTTATGGGCAGATTTTTCAACTGCCGGGGGCGGGGGTTGGCACCTAATCCCTGAGTTCAAGGGTCAACTGTACTTAGTATGTGTCAGAGACACATACTTTGTTCACTGGATAGATATACCAGTGAACAAAGTAAAGATCCTTGCCCTCATGGAGCTTACATTCCAGCAGGGGGGAACAGACAATAAACGTTATAAATAGGTAGGTTATATATTGTAAGGAAATACGTGCTATAGGAAAAGAAAAGATAAAGCAGGGTAAGAGAGATTGGGAGCACCAGGGTGGAAGGTACAAGGTGGGGACTGTAGTATTAAAATAGGATCATCAGGGCGCCTGGGTGGCTCAGTTGGTTAAGCGACTGCCTTCGGCTCAGGTCATGATCCTGGAGTCCTGGGATCGAGTCCCATATCGGGCTCCTTGCTCAGCAAGGGGGTCTGCTTCTCCCTCTGACCCTCCCCCCTCTCATGTGCTCTCTCTTTCTCATTCTCTCTCTCTCAAATAAATAAATAAAATCTTTAAAAAAAATAAAATAAAATAATAAAATAAAATAGGATCATCAGATTGAATCAATGCAAAAAGAAAAAATTTTCATCCACAGCATTTTTACCATGCTTAGCTTCTGAGTTTTTCAACAAACATCTAAACTAGCCTTCTCCTCAATTAATATTACACTAGTAGGCATATGACACTGATGCTGGGCCCTCAGTCCCACATTCACAAGATTTCCATTTCCTCAATTAATTTGCAGCTCCTTGGGGAACCTGGGCAGCTGAGTCATTTAAGCATCCGACTCTTCGTTTCAGCTCAGGTCATGATCTCAGGGTCATAGGATTGAGCCCCCCGCCACCCCGTCAGGCTCCATGTTCAGTGGGGAGTCTGCTGGAGATCCTCTCCCTCTCCTTCTGCCCCTCCCCCCCCAAGGCTCCTTCTTTCTCTCTCTCAAATAAATAATCTTTTTAAAAAATTGTAGCTCCTCTCCCTGATTTTTGTGGATCACAAAAGCACAGAACTTCTTACATCTTCCATAACTTGCTCTTTATCATTCATAATTGTTTCTATCACAGAAGTCATCCCATCACATACTGGTCATTTCTCACCAATTTTAAATTTTTTGTTTTCGGGGCGCCTGGGTGGCTCAGTCGCTGAGCGTCTGCCTTCGGCTCAGGTCAGGATCCCAGGGTCCTGGGATCAAACCCTGCATTGGGCTCCCTGCTCCGCGGGAAGCCTGCTTCTCCCTCTCCCACTCCCCCTGCTTGTGTTCCCTCTCTCGTTGTGTCTCTCTCTGTCAAATAAATGAATAAAATCTTTTTAAAAAATTTTAAAAAATAAATTTTTATTTTCTACTTTTTCCATTAATTTATTTTATTTATTTTATTTTAAAATTTTTATTCTTGTAGTTGACAATGTCATATTAGTTTCAGGTGTACAGCATAGTGATTCAACAATTCTATACATTACTCAATGCTGATAAATATAGTTACTATCTGTCACCATACAACATCATTACAATATTATTGACTATTCCCTGTCAGTTTGAAAACAACTGATACTGACAGGTCTGATATATTCCCTATGCTGTACTTTTCATCTCTGTGACTTATTTATTTTATAACTGGAAGTGTATACCTCTTAATCCCCTTCACCTATTTCATCCATCCACCCACCCACCTCCCCTCTGACAACCACCCAGTTTGATCTCTGTATTTATGAGTCTGTTTTGTTTTGTTTTTTAGATTCCACATATAAATGAAATTGTATATTTGTCTTTCTCTATCTGATTTATCTCACTTAGCATAATACCCTCTAGATCCATCCATGTTGTCGCAAATGGCAAGATCTCATTCTTCTTTATGGCTGAATAATACTCCATTGCATATATATACCACTTCCTTATCCATTCATCTGTCAACAGACACTTGGGCTGCTTCCATATCTTGGCTACTATAAATAATACTGCAGTACACATAGAGGCACATATATCTTCAAATTAGTGTTTTCATTTTCTTTGTGCAAATGCCCAGTAGAGAAATTACTGGATCACATGGTAATTCTATTTTTAATTTTTTGAGGAACCTGCATACTGTTTTCCACAGTGGCTGCACCAATTTACATTCCCACCAACAGTGTAAGAGGCTTCCCTTTTCTCCACAGCCTCGCCAGCACTTGTGATTTGTTGTTGTTTTGATTTTAGCCATTCTGGCAGGTGTAGGGTGACATCTCATTATAGTTTTGATCTGCATTTCTCTGATGATGAGTGATGTTGAGCATCTGTTTATGTGTCTTTTGTATGTCTTCATCTGTATGTCTTTAGAAAAATGTCTATTCAAGTCTTCTGCCCATTTTTAAATTAGATTGTTTTTTGCTTTTTGGGGGTGTTGAGTTGGATAAGTTCTTTATATATTCTGGATAGTAACCCTTTATCAGATCTATCATCTGGAAATCTCTTCTCCCATTCAGTAGGTTGCCTTTTCATTTTGTTGATGGCATTCATTACTTTTATTTTCATCAGGAGTACACCAATCTCGACACAACATTTTTTCTACATTTACACTCATGAAGATGTAGGATTCGCATTGCCAGATTTAGCAAATAGATTTAAATGTAAATGAGAATTTCATATAAACAATTTTTTGTATAAGTATGTCCCATACAATACTTGGGACATATTTATATATACTTTGTATTTACATTATACTTAAATTACATATAAATATATATAATAGTTATATTTATACTATAAATGATTTGTTATTTATATGAAGTTCAAGTTTAACTGGGCATCTATATTTTATCTGGCACTCCTATGCAGGATTTAATTAAATGCATCAAGGTGGATTGAATGTTCATTATGAGACATTATTCTCTATAGAGCAGTGCTTCACAAAGCGTGATCCTGAGACCAGCAGCATTGGCATTACCTGGGAACTTGATACGAATTCAAATTCTTCGGTTCACATCAGGCAAGCCAAATGAAGCAGAAACTCTGAGTTGGGGGCCCAGCAGTGTCTGATTTAATAAGCCCACGGGGTTGTTCTGATAGATACTAAAGTTTGAAAACAACTGATACTGACAGGTCTGTTAGCATCCCTGCCAGGTCTCACCAGTGTGGCTTATTGTGGCTGCTAAAGAGTTGGCCGCTAACCTCTAACTCTTGGCCCCCTTTTCTGCGGAACTGCCCTCTGCTTGTCAAGAGCTGCCTCTTCCAGGAAGTTATGTCCCACATGGAGGTGGGGGAGGAGGTCCCGTTCCTTCTGAACCACTGATAGAGGCATAAAGGTCTGACCTCTTCAAGTGAGGACAGTTCCGTGGTGTGCTTTATACTCCAGAGCCCTAACTTTGTGGGCCAGACCAAGGCTGGACTTCTCTGAGACCACATCTTTTCCTAGTTTTTTTCCCTTCCCTGTCCTGCGTTTCTCACTCCCTTCTAGGCAAAGTTTCCTAAAGAGCATTCCCTTGACATCACCTGCAACCAAATCCCTGCTTCTGCAGAATCTGACAAAAGACGGATGGAGCTAATAATGTTTCTAAAATCCCGTAAAGTTACGCCTAAACGTGGCAAATTCAGCAAGCTGACTAAATAACAAGACTAAAATCATCACATGTAACCACTGATGCTCTTTGAAGACAAGGAAAAGCTATTACGATATCTTAAGCATCAGGTTTTAAAAACCAGGATTTAGACAGTGGGAAGTAGAGAAGAAGATGAATCTAACACATTAACAACAACAACAACATTAGCAATATTATAATTTATTGTTTTCTACGTGCCTTCATGTAAATCAGGTAAGAGTACAACTCAGAGTCTGAGTATAGAAAACATTATAAAAATCTGAGTATAGAGCCCCCAGAGAGCTGGTACCCAGCCCTAGCACTATGCACAGTAAGTGGCTCATGGTAGATGCTCAGTCAGTGCCTATGTCATGGAAGAAAGATGTGTGTCTAACATGACACCAAGATTTCAAGGTGGGAAACATAGATGAATACTCTCAAGAGGAAGAGAAAGCTGGGAAGAGATGAGTTTATTTTTATTTTTATTTTTTATTTATTTATTTATTTTTAAAGATTTTATTTATTTATTTGAGAGAGAATGAGATAGAGAGAGAGAGCATGAGAGGGGGGAGGGTCACTGGGAGAAGCAGACTCCCTGCTGAGCAAGGAGCCCGACGCGGGGACTCGATCCCGGGACTCCGGGATCATGACCTGAGCCGAAGGCAGTCGCTTAACCAACTGAGCCACCCAGGCGCCCGAGTTTATTTTTAAATAAAGGGTTCGAGGAGACCCAAATTTGAGAAACTCAAATAAAGACTGCTATAGACAGCTGAAAACGCTGACCTGGCAAAAAGGTGAAAGGTCATTGCCAAATATGGATTTGAGAGAGTAGTTTCTACGACTACGTTGTCATTCACAGAAGCTCAGTCTTCATAATTTGGCATGAAGCCTAGGCATCTGATCACAGTTTCAAGAATCTAAAAAGAAAACTGCTAAACACAAATGTCTAGCTGCTTTTTCTTCTGAATGGTCTTTTAGAAATTTTATTTAAAGGAGACTTTTTGGTAAAGTACTTTCAGCTTAACAAAAGATGCTTCAGTGTAGGAAGCCATTGTGAAAGAAAGTCATTCTCACTGGGCAGCAACTTTGACAAGATTGGAACCATCCAGATAAGATGCCATTGGTATTTAACTTTTCCCTTGGGAGACCTTTGTATTTCAATTAGCCTGTGTTTTCACATTTCTTTTTTCCGGACACATTAGGTTCCCCTGAAATAATGTAAACCTATACTTTATTACCCCACCACACCTGAATCTTTGCACTGAAAAATAAGATTTTTAATTTTTAAAGTTTTTTAAGTTTTTGTACTTATTTATTTTTTGCTTGAGATTTTAAGTGCTGCGGGGTTTTTTTGTTTTTTTTATTTTAAGATTTTACTTATTTATTAGAGAGATCACAAGCAGGAGGAAAGGGCAGAAGGAGAAGCAGACTCCCCGCCGAGCGCGGAGCCTGATGTGGGACTGCATCCCGGACCCTGGGATCACAACCCGAGCGGAAGGCAGACGCTTAACGACTGAGCCACCCAGGCGCCTTTTAAGCGCTAGGTTAAAAAACAGACATTCTCTGGGGCACTTGGGTGGCTCAGTCAGTTAAGTGTCTGCCTTTGGCTCTGGTCCTGATCCCAGGGTCCCGGGATTGAGCCCCGTGCTGGGCTCACAGCCCAGTGGTAAACCTGCTTCACCCTCTGCCCCTCCCCCTGCCTGTGCTTTCTCTCTCTCTCAAATAAATAAATAAAATCTTTATTAAAAAAACCCAAACATTCCCTATAACACCCCTTCTCTCTTCTTGGGGTTTCGGTGCACATGCAATGGTCCGAGACCTCAGAGGCTTGTTTCTTTGATATTATGCACCAAGGACATTATGCACTGATGTGATGACTCGTGCCTCCCAAGAACCGTCTGTATTGTCTATGGAGATCCATTTTATCCTAAGAAAAGCAATTTTTGTATGTTGGAGAAAATACAAGCAATATGGCTGCTGGTTCATGGGCAATAAAATACAAATGTGCAAACAACATAGAATTTAAGAGGATTCTGAGTCAAGTGTAAACCATGAGAAGACAAGAAGAGAAAGGACTGATGTGACAAGAACAGGCTGGAGGATAAGCAAGATGGCAAAACTGGGCAATCGACTTAAGAGGAGCTCATGTAACCTGACCTAGGTCAAATGTTCAGGCTAAGGTTTTATTCAGGGTGTTTGGAGGAGAGCAGTCCAGCTGGGCTGTCAGGACAGCGGCTATGTTCTAACTGGTCTAGAATCTTAGGCTTATGCCTAAAGTCCAGTCACAAAGACCTGTTTTTCTGTAGTTACCAGGGGCTTCATAGTTGCCTGGTTGGCTTGAGGGTGAAGGAGGTTGAAACTAAGACGACAAGGGGGCAACTAAGACGACAAGGGTGGCTCAGTTGGTTAATCGTTCAACTCTTGGTTTCGGCTCAGGTCATGGTCTCAGGGTCTGCGAGACCGAGCCCCGCACTGGGCTCCCTGTTCATCGAGGAGTCTGCTTGAGATTCTCTTTCCCTCTCTCTCTGCCCCTCCCCCACTCTAGAAAGAAAGGAAAAAGAAGAAAGAAAGACACTAAGAAGACAAACTTAGGCTTGGCTCTGGACTTATCTAGACAACTTATCATTTGTTTCCCTGGGTATGGTTTGGAACCTGAGATTTTTCACAGAATGACTATTCATGCGTCCTTCATAATGAGGCATAAAGGTCAATTCTGAGGAGCGGTACTAACATCCGGAAGGAGAAAATCTTCATCCTCTGAGGAATGGTGATGAGAAACAATGACAAAAAAGGGGGAATAGGGCATCTGGGTGGCTCAGATGGTTAAGCGTCTGCCTTCAGTTCAGGTCATGATCCCAGGGTCCTGGGATCGAGCCCTGAATCGGGCACCCTGCTCAGCGGGGAGCCTGCTTCTCCCCCTCCCTCTGCTTCTCCCCCTGCTCATGCTCTCTCTCTCTGTATCTCCGTTTCTTGAATGAATAATTTTTTTAAAAAAGGCCGGGGGAATATTCTATTATTTGAGTAGTCCTGGCATTTTGGCCAAGAAAAGTGTGTTAAAAGAGAAGTCTCAGACACCCTCCTAGTTAACATCTCCAACACTCTGCTCTTTAAAACTGTGAAGATCTCAAGTTTTGTGAAGGTATTTGAAAAGGAAGGATTAAAATAAGTTGGTATTCAAAGTACAGTTTCTTGAAGAAATCAAAAGTGCACCCTTAAGAAGACCAATTCTCTTTTCCTTCTCCTATTAGCTGCTAATGGCAAACAATACATCATTTGATGTCAACTGATGCTTTTAAATGAACCTCAGAGAGATAAGGAAGTACAGCTAATTACTGTAAACAAGCCCGAGGGGACAAGACGACTGTTGCTATGGTTTGCAAAGGAGTATTAATAGAATACCCAGCCAAACATTTGTATTCATGAGCTCACTGGTGAGCTCGAATCCATACTCTGGAGGATGTATTTTATACTGTCCACTTGTCATCTAATCATGTTGTCTATTAGCAAGATGATTCATAAGGGGAGGCAGTAGACACAAACTTTGAAATGCAGGATGCCAATTCGGTTTCTGTCACTTCCTGGCTGTGTGACCCTGCTCAAGTCTCTGAATGTCTCCGGGCCCCCATCTTCACATAGCACACGGGACATAGAGTTATAGGGAGAGGTGAGTAAGGACGTGCCGGTAAAGGAATTAGCAGACTGCCTGGTACATAATAAGTGCCCCCAGATCGCGGGTGCTGGGATACTGCTCCTAGTTTATTCTTCTCCTTAAGTGACGGAATCAAATGAAAGAAAAAAAAAATGCCATTTGTCAAAGCCCCGCAGAGAGCACGACGATTCCCAAGTCCTCCTGACACTTGAGCAAGTTTGAGAACGACTAGCCTCATATAGCCTAGCCTATGCCTGAATCCAAGATACTACACCTTAGAAAAAAATCGGGCTAAAAGTGAACCTTTAGATAAACAAAAGACATGACGAGGAGTCTTTAGGGAGGAAAGCCACGCGAGGAAAGATGCTGCTGGGAGAAACACCCGCATCCCAAGGTCAGAGGGTTATGAAATACAGACTCTTCAGAGAGAGTAAATATTACTGCTCTGCACCTGAGTTTCCATGATCACACTAGCTTTGCAAAAAAAAGGGAAAATCACAAGTCAATGTTTTCCGGCTCGAGTCCCATGCACTCTCTAGGAACTTCGCTCCCCATTCCATACCCACACATTCCTATATGGCCTCTCACCTGCCCTTCCCCCTCCGCCAAAAAAAAAAAAAAAAATGGCGCTCTGGGAAACCAGAAAGACATCTCGCAAGTTTTCTGGGATCTGATACTCACGGTCACCACAGAGCTCGAATTCTCTTCTTTTCTTCTACAGCCTTGTGTGTATATGCTGTCATGGCCAATGGCCCTCAAAAGCAAGACTCCTCCTGGTGCTGCCAAGGGTTTGACCCGTGGCCAACAGTGTCCATGCACTGGCTGTCAGTGCCCAGTAAAAACGATGCAGAAGCCAGTGGTGCAAACACTCTGGATGCTGCCAAAACGGTTGGCACGGAGGTTGCTGACACACTGCAATAAAGTTCTTTTCATTTTCACTTGTTCTTTTATTAGAGATCCTCTGCTGTAGGATTCGGGCATGAGTTCCGCAGGCCAGGCCAGATGATATCTGCGGCAGACACCGTGCTGGGCTTACAATCTAGCAAAATTGCCCCTAACACTGGCAGTCAAGTTACGGGGCTCCCTTTTCACTTGGATGATTTATTTCCCTGGAGGCCTCTTAAGGTTTATGCCTTATCAAACCTCCTGCTGTGCCCAGCCAGCCGGGCCTGACTTCTGGAGTCAACACCATTCAAGTTGAAGATGGGGCCCTATGTTCTGATGGGATGGTCAGAAGACAGAGAATAGGGACAGGGAGGTGAAATGCATCGAGCAGTTCAGTTTATCAGGCCTTACTGAATACACACCATGTGCTTCCCGGCAACCCTGCCAGGCCGCCATTGTTAATACTCATTTGACAGGTATTATATTCCATTTTGCTCACTCCCACTCAGTTAAAGTAACAGGATCGAGGTCACACAAGGCAGTAAATGACAGAATTTGAAACAAGGTCTTCCTGCTCCAATTATGCCACCTGCAGTAATATTCTGTGCGTTTATCTTATCACTAGGATTGGCCTATGACTAGGATGATTGGCCTTAGGGGATTAGAGATAAATGTGTGGAGGGTATAAGCGCGCATGTGCGCGCACACACACACACACACACACACACACATATATATATATATACACACACACATATATATTTACCATATATATATATATATATTATTTACCACAGAGCGTGGGCACTCTCTAATCTGGGGGCTCAGCAAACTATGGCCTGAAGGCCCACAACCAAGTTGCTGGGGTTTTTTAGATTTTATTTATTTATTTGAGAGAGAGAGACAGAACTAGCAGGGGAGGGGGGCAGGGCAAAGGGAGAGAAGTAGATTCCCCACTGATCAGGGAGCCCGACGCAGGGCTGGATCCCAGGACCCCAAGATCATGACCTGAGCAGAAGGAAAACGCTTAACGGACTGAGCCACCCAGGCGCCCTGGCCCACAACCAAGTTTTATAAATAAAGTTTTATTGGAACACAGCCAGGCTCGTTCATTCACTTACATATGGTCTACAACTGCAGAGATGAGTAGTTCTCACGGAGACCATATACAAGCAAGCCTGAAATATTTATTTTCTGGCCTCTTAAGAAAAAGTTTAGGGGCGCCTGGGTGGCTCAGTCGTTAAGCATCTGCCTTCGGCTCAGGTCATGGTTCCAGGGTCTTGGGATCGAGCCCCGCATCGGGCTCCCCGCTTGGCGGGAAGCCTGCTTCTCCCTCTCCCACTCCCCCTGCTTGTGTTCCCTCTCTCACTGTGTTTCTCTGTGTCAAATAAATAAATAAAATCTTAAAAAAAAAAATTTTTAGTGACCACCGCAAAGCCATCAAAATATCCCATTGGGTTCAGGAGATGCCTTCATTAGCAAATGACATTCCCTGACCTCCCCCTCTTTAGAACCATAAGGAGTCTGAAGAAGATCTAGTCCTGTGTTTGGGGAGAAATCATCAATCCAAAGTACCCACAGAGCTAGAAATAGCACCCCGGGACAGGGCTTTCCTAAACTGGGGCTGGTACTCATTCGCGTAAGTTTATTTTCCTGGGAATAGATCCACAGCTTTTATCATATCGAAAAATAGTTGGGAATCACTAATTGAATTATTATCAAACAGACGTAAGTTTAAGTCTAGCCTCAGGCACTGACCAGCTATGTGATTTGGGCCAATTAGTTAAATTCTTGGAACTTCTCTTTTCTTATTTGTAAAACTTATTTATTATAGACCGTCTCCTAGGATCAGGTCATCCCCTGAATGTGTGAATCTACTTGCAATTTGAGATCACTGAGAGGGTCCTAGCTTCGGTTTTCTCCCTGTTCCCCTAAACCAAATGTAACCACTCCTCGTATTCTTAGACTGCATTTGTGCCTAGACCACAGGTGAAACACCCTGATATATCCATACAATGAAATACTAACCAGCAATAAGAAGGAACTGTTTATCCATGCAATATTGTGGTTAGATCTCAAGGGTCTTAGGCTGAGTAAGAAAAAGCCAGACTCAAAAGACTATAGTATATACTGTATGATTCTATTTATATGACATTTAAGACAATAGGGACAGAAATCATATCAGAGGTTGCCAAAAGCTGGAATGGAACTAAGGAATTGGTACAGAAGTTGGGAGAAACCGAATTTTGACCTCCATGATCTTCAACCCTGGTTTGACGCCCATGAATGTGTTCTGTTACATGGCAAAAAGGACTTTGCAGATGTAATTAAGGTAACTGATCAGTTAACCTTAAAATAACAAGATAAATCTGGATTATCCAGGTAGGATAATGTGATCACATGAGCTCTTAAAAGCAGAAGAGGAAGAGAGATTCAAAGCACAAGAAGGATTCAACTCTCTGTTGCTGCCTTGAAGACAGAGGGAGTCAAATGCCAAAGAAATGAGGACCTCAGTCCTAGAGCCACATGGGAAGGAATAATGCCAGTCACCTGAATGTGCTTGAAAGCAAACGTTTTTCCTCAGACCAAAAAGGAACTTACCCTGGACAACACTTTGATATCAGCCTTGTGAGACCCCGAGCAAAGAGCCCCCCACACCATCCCGGACTTCTGACACAGAAGTGTGAGAAAATAAGCGGGTGTTGTTTTAACCACTAAGTTTGTGGTAATTTCTTTTGGCAACAATAGAGAACTAATACAAAAAGGCATGAAGGAACTCTTTTGGGTAGAGAAAATACTCTTTATTTTAGATTTTTTTTTCTGGTTTTATTGAAATATAATAAACATATAACATTGTATATATTTAAGGTGTACAATGTGACGATTTGATGGACGATTAGACAGTGAAATGACATTGGTTGATACATCCATCCTTCCACATAGTTACCTTTTTTTGCCTGGTGAGAACTTTTAAGATGTGCTCTCTTAGCAACTTTCAAATACTCTAGATCTTGATTGTGGGGGTGGTTCTATGACTAAGTTAGTCAAAATTTATAGGACCGTATACCTAAAAAGGCTAAAATTTAATGTATGTGAATTATACCTCAATAAACCTATACAAGTGAAATAAAAACTCAGCAAATTGTATTTAAATGGGTTTTACTGTATAGAAACTATACCTGTTCAGGGTCATCTATTAGAGAACTTTTCCCTTATTCTCATCTTCCCCCACTTTATTTTTTTTTAAGATTTTTTTTTTAAGATTTTATTTATTTATTTGAGAGAGAGAGAGAGAGGGAGAAGCAGACTTGCCGCTGAGCAGGGAGCCAGACGTGGTGTTCAATCCCGAGACCCTGGGATCATGACCTGAGCCGAAGGCAGACACCCAACTGACTAAGCCACCCAGGCGCCCCTAAAGATTTTATTTTTTAAGTAATATCTACACTCAGCGTGGGGCTCGAACCTACAACCCTGAGACCAAGAGTCGCACACTCCACCAACTGAGCCAGCCAGGCTCTCCCCATCTTTCCTCAGTTTAGATAATTAACTATGCTTTTTCCACCCCACTACACTTGTACTTTATTATTTATTTCTATTTTTCTTCTAATACTATATTGTCATTTTGAATTATATCTGTATTACTAGTAGACTGAGTGCAGGGACAGTGTCTTCAACTCTGGATCATGAATTCCCAGAATATAGTAGGTGTTTTATCATTTTTATTTGATTTCGACTACTGCACATGAACATATCTAAAACTTTTCAAACATCTCTTTCAGAAATTTTCTGGCTAGATCTCTTCCTGGGAGTAATAAATTCCATATATTTATTACTGGGTAAAGCTTTTCAATTTCTTAAAAATTTCAAAACCACTTCTTTAGATTTCAAGGGAGTACTCCCACATTTCTGGTATTCTTGAGGACAGTGAAATAGTGTATGTATATCTCATCTGTTATACTTCGTAGAGTTTGCTAACATTCCCTCTTGGATACAGTTTTTCTAGAAAATAATCCAGTTAAAACTGCCCTTTCGGGGCGCCTGGGTGGCTCAGTCAGGTAAGTGTCTGCCTTCGGCTCAGGTCATGATCCCGGGGTCCTGGGATCGAGCCCTGCATCGGGCTCCCTGCTCCGCGGGAAGCCTGCTTCTCCCTCTCCCACTCCCCCTGCTTGTGTTCCCTCTCTCGCTTTGTCTCTCTCTGTCAAAATAAATAAATAAAATCTTAAAAAAAAAAAAACTGCCCTTTCAACAATATCTATGTCCATCATAGTTGAGTTGCCAGATAAAATACATAATGCCCCATTAAATTAGAATTTCAGATAAACAAAAAATAATTTTTAGTAGGAGTATATTCCCTGCCATATTTAACTGGACATCCTTTATTATGGGAAGGGGTGGCTACATCGGACAAGCCTAATCATAGCATGCACCCATCTGTGGAAGCAATAGTACTATTGTTCATGTAAATTTGTGTTTTAAATACGCCGAGGTTTTACAAAGTGACAATCAGCCCCACTCTAGGCCTGGGAGGCAATATGTATGTAGAGACTACTTTGAGGGAAGGAATGAGGAGAAAAAGGAACCTTGTCAATAAATTGGGTCTGGTATGAAAGGACTTCAGGCCCTTGGGAGGGCTGCAAGAGTGGCCAGAAAATTGTACATGAACGAAAGTAAGAGACTGCCACTTAGGAAAAGTTATGCAGGCAGATAGGACTTGGGGAAGAAATATTTCATGAGGCACCAAAGGATTCCATGGGAAAGTGAAAGTTCGAAAGTTGGGGGAGTGGCTGCAGAGAGAGCAGTTTTAATTCATTCCAAAAATAAATCCCGAGCACCTAGTATGTGCCATGCACTGTTCAAGAGAAAAGCCCTTATCTTCATGAAGTTGACATTTCAGCTGGGGAAAGGGATGCACACGGAATATAAAGAAATGAGGAAAACATAGCATATCACTTGATGGTTAGCACTACAGAGAAAAATTCAGAAAGGAAGGAAGATGGGGGGCACCTGGGTGGCTCAGTGGGTTAAGCGTCTCACCAGCTCAGGTCATGATCCTGGGGTCCTGGAACCGAGTCCCACATCGGGCTCCCTGCTCAGGGGGGGAGCCTGCTTCTCCCTCTGCCCTCTGCCCCCGCCCCCCCCCCACCGCGGCTTGTGCACACCCTCCCTCTCAAATAAATAAATAAAATCTTTTTTTTAGAAGATTATTTATTTGAGAGAAAGAGAATGAGAGAAAGAGAGCACGAGAGGGGGGAGCGTCAGAGGGAGAAGCAGACTCCCCACTGAGCAGGGAGCCCCATGTGGGACTCGATCCCGGGACTCCAGGATCATGACCTGGGTTGAAGGCAGTCGCTCAACCAACTGAGCCACCCAGGTGCCCCAAATAAAATCTTTTTAAAAAAAGGAAGATAAGAAATGAGGACGGGAGAAACTTAGACGATGCCTCAGTGAGAAAGTGCCATTTGAGCAGGACCTTAAATAGGCAAGGAAGAAAGTCATGCTTATGTCTGGTATCACGTATTCCAACAAAGGGAACATCTATGCAAAAGCCTAGTTTTATCTAGGAAAAGCAAGAAGGTCAAATGTGACTGAAGCTCAGTGGAACTAGCAGGAGAGAATGTCATGGGGAGGGAGATGCAGAGCCTTCCTGTGAGGCCTTACAGAATAAGGTCAGGACTTTGTCTTTGGTGGGGGTGGGGGTGGGGGGAGGGGGCAATGAGAGAGAGAGGGTGGGGGGAGGGGCAAGGGAAAGGGAGAATCTTAAGCAGGCTCCACACCCAGCATGGAGCCCGACACAGGGCTCTATCTCACAACTCTGAGATCACAACCTGAGCCAAAATCAAAAGTTGGATGCTTAACCAACTGAACCACCCAAGGCACCCAGGACTTTGTCTTTTACTCTGACTGTTAGCCACTGGAGATTTTTAAGCAAAAGAGTGGCTTTGTACAAGGGTCACTCCAGCTGTCATGTAGAGGGTAGATCAGTAAGGGGACAAAGCCAGAAACAACACGATCCGTTTTAAGACTTAATGAGGAAGAGATTGAAGCTTCCTTCTTTGAATTATGGCTAAAGGTGGTAAAAAATAAGTTTTCATTAAACAGTAGAGGGGTGCCTGGCGGGCTCAGTCAGTAGAGCCCGTGACTCTTGACCAGGGCTTGTAAGTTTGAGCCCCACATGGGGTGTCAAGATTATTTTACAATAAAATCTTAAAACAATAGAAGAAATAATTAAATGACACCAAGATGCCGTTCATTTATTTAAGCAAGAAATAGTTTTGTATAGCAGAGTTCTAATGAAACATTGGCTCAGCCAGATGCTTTATTACAAGGGCATTACCAGCTAATAGTCTCTAAATTATATAACTCATCCAGGCCCACATTTTACACCAGCTTCTGCCTATCCCAAGCCTCAGACCTCTTCGGGACAGACTGGAAGCCTCTAGTCCTTACAGAGCAAATTTCCATCACACCTACGCCATTATCCCAACCCTGACACATCATCACAGCTTATGATACATTTTATCTGTTGAGCCTGGAAACAACCTCAAAAACCTTCTCAACACCTCGTTTAGCTTCACGAGTCTCACAGCTGCTGTTACTCACGGCACCGGGGCACCTGCAGGAGAGAATGAGATGGGAAATGGGGCTGATATCCAACCCCCACCCCCTCTGTTCTTCATGGGCTGGGTCTGTGTTCTGAGGATGTCTTTTCCTAAATCACACGAAGGCATGGAATTGACGAGCTGCAGCAGTAGCTCTGTCTGGTTTAGGGGAATAAGCAGGGGGGCAGGGGTCATCGGTCGTAATTGTTGCAAATAATAAGAGAAAATATTTAGACGGGGTGAGGAGAGATGAATGGAAGCATTCATCTTTGAAGAATGGCGAAGATTTAATTTTTTACTTTCTGTTATATATAGGCAGCGATTTGTATGATGACAAGGTTAGTGTGAAAAGGGTCTAACTAAGCTACCTGTTGTAAGTAAAGAGCTGCAGAAGCAGGGTTGTAAACAGTGGGGGTTGGCCTTGCCTAATGGAGATGCTTACGTAAGGGGTTATTTGCCTCTGCCTCTTGGCAATCAAATAAAGCCACCCTTGCCCCCGGAGCACGTTCAACGTCGAATGCCTTTCTGTTCGAGAAACTTAAACTAATGTAAAACCAAGAGCACTTTTCTATTTACCGATGCATTTCCATTGTTTGTTCAATCATGTTCCGTATTAAAGAAACACACATATGACATTCTGATTTTACACAATAGATAAATTAAGTGCTAAATGATTCATAGTGCCACAGTTCCCCTGGGGGGGGGGGGTGTTTCTGACGTACGTAACTCGGTTGAAACACATGGAGCCTGCAAAGTCAGTCAACTGTCCTGGCAGGGGAATCAACCCAGAAACATGATGAACCGTAATGAGCTCTCTGGCTCATTCAATGAGACAGTTCACCTGCCCCTTACTGGTACACAAAGACATCCTCACACTCCCCATCCTGTAATGAGAAACTCCTGCTAAGGGTGGCTGTGTTGGACTAAGGACGTTTCAGCTGAACAACATAGAGAAAAACGGAAGAACAAAACTTCAGTGCCAAGGCTGAGGCCACTTGAGGAGAAACTGTAGCGTGCATGCTCTGGCCAGGTGCCAGTCACAAAGATCGCCAGCCCCAGAGCTCTCGGGTGAGACTTCTCTTAGCCAGTTTCATGAAGAAAACTTGTCATTTTATGTGTGACCTGTCCCCACCCCCACCTTGTGTTCTCTAATCCCCTTCATTATTTGAGTTGCTTTTCCCTGCATCTTCTCCAACCCTATTATTTCTGTCTCACACACAGCCCAGAGGTACAAAAACAGCCCAGGTGCAGACACCTCCAGGATGAGCAAATTAATGCGATGACTGCTTACTGGGTTTTGTTTTTTTTATTTTTCCTGCTCTTTTTCTTAATGATATTCAACATTTTCGGGCTATGCGAAAGCTCTCCTCAGGAAACAGTCTCTAAGGACTTTTGACCCCCTTTCCCTGGATGTGATGTGACAGCTCAGAACTTGTCATTTTAAAAGCTGCTTGAAAGGGCGCCTGGGTGGCTCAGTCGGTGAAGCATCTGCCTTCGGCTCAGGTCGTGATCTCAGGGTCCTGGGATGGAGCCCCGAATGGGGCTTTCTGCTCAGCTGGGAGTCTGCTTCTCTTTCTCTCAAATAAATAAATAAAATCTTTTAAAAAAAAATAAAACATGCTTGAAGAGATGGAGAAGGGAGGAAATTGGAGAAGTGGAAATACAGGTGTGGTTTGGACAACCAGTTGGAATAGAGACAACTTGTTGGGAACATTCCTTTGGGTGGCTATTTGGAGAAAACACTTCATATTTGCATAATGCTTTATGATGAAAAAGGGTCTTTCTCATATTTCTGCGCTCAGCCCTCACAGCAACTCTGATCAGAAAGGTGAGAGGATTTTTGCAATACTGCATAGTAATTGTGCCAGGAAGCTGGTATTCAGACTGAAGTCTGGCTCCTTATTTCAAGCTAGACTACTTTATTATTTGTTAGGATGCCCCAGACCACCCCGACCTCACAAAACAAATTGTGTACTGTGTATTTTAGAAAAGTTTTTATTTGAAGGAAAAATATCTAAACGTTTGTAGGGTAATATTTTAAAGAAATGTATTAGGCTGAGGGTAACCAATGGAGTAGGCATGATAGAATGCCGACCTCCCTCCAATCTGAAGAAAATGTAGGGCTCTCTTTGTGACTGCCCCGATTGTAAATTTAATCATGTTTTAGGCTCTAAAACCTCAGTGGTCATACTGCAAGGGACCCAAGGGGATTTTTATTTAAGAAAACTGTCAAAAGCAGCTACAGATGGAGGACTTCTGTGATTCTACTTCATCTGTGATGAAAGATATTTTCATTTCGGCCTGGGAGCTGTTCTTTCTCCATCACTCAGATTACTTTATGAGCCATTTGCTTTGGAAGTAGGTATTTTTACTCTTTTAATGGAATGAAATGGTATAATGTTAAGGCTCATTATCAAATTGGAATGCAGAAACAACATTGGCCCATAGTTGAAATTTGCCTCCATAAAAACTGTAAAGAAGAAGAAGAAAAAATATATATAGATAGATATAAAATGAAGTTTGTTCATTTTAAACCACTGAGGAGACCTAAATATGTACAAAGCTGTCAATTTTAATGAAATATTCAAGTTCACTAAAAACGTGCAAATGAAGCAACACACTTCATATTTCTTGAAATGTTAACTGTCCTAAAGGTTTGACCTCTCTGAATATAAATAGAGCAATCTCCCTATCTATAGGTGTCTGTGAATATTAAATCGCTTAGCAGTCATTTAGCAAACTAAATATAAACAAAATTTTACCACCAGATGTAAGTAGCTGAATGGAACAAATTAACTGATATGAGTGAATGAGAAAAGAGGCTCATCCTTTTATTTATTTATTTTTTTAAAATTATTTATTTATTTTTTTTTAAGATTTTTATTTATTTGCGAGAGAGAGAATGAGAGACAGAGAGCATGAGAGGGAGGAGGGTCAGAGGGAGAAGCAGACCCCCTGCTGAGCAGGGAGCCCGATGCGGGACTCGATCCCGGGACTCCAGGATCATGACCTGAGCCGAAGGCAGTCGCTTAACCAACTGAGCCACCCAGGCGCCCGAGGCTCATCCTAAATTTTACAAAAAGGACAATTATGTAGCACATCACCAATTCCAAGATTCATATTCTATATAGAATAGTGCATGCTACATCACTTTCTGTTCTTTTTTTAAATTTTTTTCATTTGAACAGAGTTGACACACAGTGTTACATTAGTTTCAGGTACACAAAATAGTGATTCAACTTCTCTATACGTTATGCTCTCCTCACCACGAGTGTAGCTCCCATCTGTCACCATACAACACTATTACAATATCATTGACTATATTCCCTATGCTGTACGTCCTATTCCTGTGACTTATTCATTCCATAACTGGAAGCCTGTATCTCCCACACCCCTTCACCCATTTTGCCCATCCCCCGACCCCCTTTCCTCTGGCAATCATCAGTTCTCTGTATTTACAGATCTGTTTCTGGTTTTCATTTGTTTATTCATTTGTTTTGTTTTTTAGATTCCACATGCGTGGAATCATATGGTATTTGTCTTTCTCAGTCTGACTTATTTCACTTAGTGTAATACCCTCTCGGCCCATCTATGTTGTTGCAAATGACACAGTCTCATCTTCTTTTTATGGCTGCATAAAGTTCCATTATATAGAGAGATAGAGACATAGATATTTATTTATCTATATATAGAGATATAGAGATAGCTCTCACATCTTCCTTATCCATTCTTTTTTTTTAAGATTTATTTATTTATTTGAGAGAGCGCGCATGTGAGTGGGGGAGGGGCAGAGGGAGGGGGAGACGGAATCTCAAGCAGACTCCCTGCTGAGCGTGGAGCTGAGCGTGGGGCTCTATTTCACAACCCTGAGATCACGACCTGAGCCGAAACCAAGAGTTGGCCGCTCGACCAACTGAGACACCCGGGTGCCCCTCCATTCTTCTATTAATGGACACTTAGGTTGCTTCCATATCTTGGCTATTGTAAGTAATGCTGCAATAAACATGGGGATGCATATATCTTTTCAAATTAGTGTTTTCATTTTCTTTGAATAAATACCCATTAGTGGAATTACTGGACCCTATGGTGTTTCTATTTTTTTTATTCTTATGTTAATCCCCATACATTACATCATTAGTTCTAGATGAAGTGTTCCATGATTCATTGTTTGTGCATAACACCCAGTGCTCCATGCAGAATGTGCCCTCCTCAATACCCACCACCAGGCTAACCCATCCTCCCACCCCCCTCCCCTCTAGAACCCTCAGTTTGTTTTTCAGAGTCCATCGTCTCTCATGGTTCGTCCACCCCTCCGATTTCCCCGCTTCATTCTTCCCCTCCCGCTACCTTCTTCTTCTTCTTTTTTTCTTAACATATATTGCATTATTTGTTTCAGAGGTACAGATCTGAGATTCAACAGTCTTGCACAATTCACAGCACTTACCAGAGCACATACCCTCCCCAGTGTCTATCACCCATGGTGTTTCTATTTTTAATTTTGTGAGGAACCTCCATACTGTTTTCCACAGTGGCTATACCAATTTACATTCCATGCTCATGGATTGGAAGAACAAATATTGTTAAAATGTCCATAATACCCAAAGCAATCTAGAGATTCAATGCAATCCCTATAAAAATACCAACAGCATTTTTCACAGAACTAGAACAAATGGAACTAAAATTTGTATGGAACACACACACACAAAAAAACTCTGAATAACCAAAGCAATCTGCAGAAAGAAGAACAAAAACGGGGGTTTCACAATTCCATATTTCAAGATCTACTTACAAAGCTGTAGTAATCAAAACAGTATGGTACTGGTCAGAAAAAAAATGGACACATTGATCAATGGAACAGAATAGAGAGCCCAGAAATAAACCCACACTTATATGGTCAATTAATCTTCCACAAAGGAGGCAAGAATATACAATGGGGAAAAGACAGTCTCTTCAATAAATGGTACTGGGAAAACTGGACAGCTACATGCAAAAGGATGAAACTGAACCACTTTCTAACACCATACACAAAAATGAAATCAAAATGGATGAAAGACCTAAATGTGAGACCTGAAACCATGGAAATCCTAGAAGAGAGCACAGGCAATAATTACTCCAACATAAGCCATAGCTACATTTTTTAGCTATGTCTCCTAGGGCAAGGGAAACAAAAGCAAAAATAAGCTATTGGGACTACATCAAAATAAAAAGCTTTTGCACAGTGAAGGGAACCATCAACAGAACTAAAAGGCAACCTACAGAATGGAAGAAGATATTTACAAATGATATATCTGATTAGGGGTTAATATCTAAAATATATAAAGAACTTACACAACTCAACACCAAAAAAACAAAAACAAAAACAATCCAATTAAAACATGAGCAGAGAACCTGAATAGACATATTCCCAAAGAAGAGATACAGATGGGCGACAGACACATGAAAAGAGGCTCAACATCACTCATCATCAGGGAAATGCAAATCAAAACAACAAGGAGATATTACCTTATACCAGTCAGAATGGCTAAAATCAGAATGAAAAGAAATAACAAGTGTTGGTGAGGATGTGGAGAAAAAGAAATCTTCATGCACTGTTGGTGGGAACTTTATGTTCTTTTAAAAAAATATAGACATATTCAGGGGCACCTGGGTGGCTCAGTCAGTTAAGCGCCTGCCTTCGGCTCAGGTCATGATCCCAGGATTCTGGGATCGAGACCCACATTGGCTCCCTGCTCAGCAGGAAGTCTGCTTCTGCCTCTCTCCCTGCTCTCTGTCTCTCTTTCTCTCAAATAAATAAATAAAATCTAAATATATATATAGAGAGAGACATATTCAAAAAAAAGACTAATGATTTTAGACTACAACATTGTTGGTAAGGCACATAAACAGACAATTTGGCTATTTACTTGGTTGCATATAAAGCTGTATGTGTCCTCAAAAGAGAGTCCAAATATTTAGCATAAGAATAAAACTGCACATACTTTTTTTTTAAATGCTATTTTAAAGGTCTTGCAATGATCAGTTTGTAGTCTGCCCTATGAAAGCCTTAAAAATCTAATCAGACCATAAAAACTAGTACTTTGATTACTCTTAATCCTTTGATTTGGGAAAGTGCAAAATTTGGGGGAATTTATTGGATTTTTTTATGACTAACACGCTGTGGATAGCTCTATAATGCCAATTGACAATTAAGGCAATTATCTGAAATGATTCAGACACAAAGCTCACTCTTGCCTGCATTTATAAAGCACTTTATTCTGCTCTTCGATGTTGCTTGAACTAGTGAGGCAGTATCTTAAATTTTTTATAATAGTAAGTGGGGAACTTAAGCCCAGAGAGGTGAAATGACTTGTTTAATACACAAAACTAAATGCTGGCCTATTGGAGCCCAAGTAGGTCTCCTGTTTTCCAGTCTAGTGTACTTCTGATTTCAAGAGACTGTCTCAAGTTTTAATTGGTTACTGCCAGAAGTATATAATGATTTCTGTTTTATAGAACTTTCTGATTTTCAAGTGATAGCAAGAGTAACAATTCACTGAGTGCCTGGTAGGTGGCCTCTCTCCTTGCTAAATACCTTATATTATTTGGGAGAATTGATATCATGACAATATTGAGTCTTCAAACCACTGAACATGGTATATCTCCCCGTTTGTTGTTTGAGACAATATCTGACTTCTTTTGCCAGCTAAGTAAAATCATTTCCGTCTGATAACAGTTTCCTTGCCCTCAAAATATTCCAGCTTTTCAGAACACTTGCTAAGCCATTCTGCTCTTGTTTTTTTTTTTTTTTATTTTAATAAAATAAGATAAAAACAGAGAGGGAGGCAAACCATAAGAGACTCTTAACTATAGGAAACAAACTGAGGGTTGCTGGAGGGGGGGAATGGGGTAACCGGGTGATGGGCATTAAAGAGGGCACTTGAGGTAATGAACACTAGGTGTCATATGCTACCGATGAATCACTAAATTCTACCCCTGAAACTAATAATACACTATATGTTAACTAAATTGCATTAAAATTAAAATTAAAAAAAAACAAAACAAAATGATAACCAGTAAAATTCAGAGAAAGTACAATGTGTTCATTCAGGGGAAGCCTGTCATTTGGCTCCAAATTAACATAGAAATGCCAGCAAGTTATATGACATTAATTATGAAAGCTTTTCAGGAAAAAATATCATAAGCTGATATTTAATTTTTTAGCAACTTTATTAGGATATAATTTGATATTCAATAAACTGAATACATTTAAATTGTACAATTTAATAAGTTTTGACACATGCATATATATACAAAATCATCATCACAATCAACATAGTGAACAAATCTACCACCCCCAAAAAGTTCCCTGTGCCCCATGGTAATCCTTTGCCCATGCTCAATTCCCACCTTCCACATTCCCAGGCAATCACCGATCTGCTTTCTGTCATTATAGATTCATTTGCATATTCTAATACTTTATGTATACATAGAACATATAGTCTGAACTCTTTTTTGTCTAATTCATTTCACTCAGCATGATTATTTTGAGATTCATCCAAATTTTTATTGTGGGACACCTGGGTGGCTCAGTCGGTTAAGCATCTCTTCCGCTCAGGTCATGATCCCGGGGTCCAGGAATTGAGCCCCACGTTGCGCTCCCTGCTCAACACAGAGTTGACTTCTCCCTCTCCCTCTGCCTCTCCCCCCTCCATGAACACGCATGCTCACTCTCTCTCAAATAAATGAATAAAATCTTTTTTTAAAAATTTCTTTGCAGGTATCAAAAGTTCATTTCTTTTTAGTGCTGAGTAGCACTCTATTGTATACATATTTCACAATTTGTTTATCTTTTGGTTGTCAATGGCTATTTGGGATGTTTCCTGGTTGGGGCTATTTTACAAATAAAGATGTTTTGAACATTTGCATACAAGTCTTTGTATGGACATATACTTTGATTTTTCTTTTTTTTTTTTTAAGATTTTATTTATTTATTTATTTGCTAGAGAGAGAGAGAGAGCACTCTTGAGAATGCGCATGCAAGCAGGGGGAGTGGCACGCAGAGGCAGAGGGAGAAGCAGGGAGCCCAATGCGGGGCTCGATCCCAGGACCCTGGGATCACAACCGGAGCTGAAGGCAGATGTTTAACCAACTGAGCCACCCAGATGCCCCTGATTTTCTTTAAATAATTACTTAGGAGTTGAATAGGTGTATCATATAGTATTTGTATGTTTAATTTTTTGAAAAGCTGCCAAACTGGTTGCCAAAGTGGTTGTACCATTTTACATTCCCACGAGCAGTTTATGAGCATTCCAGTTCTTCCACATTCTTGCCACCATTTGGTATGGTCGGTCATTTTCATTTTATCCCTTTGAATAGATGTATAGTGGTATCTTATTGTTTTTAATTTTCATTTCTTTGATTACTAATGATAAACATCTTTTCATGTGCCTATTTGCCATTCATGTATTTTCTTTGGCGAATTGTCTGTTCAAATTTTGCCCATGTTTAAATTGAGCTGTTTTCTTATGATTCAGTTTTGAGAGTTCTTTACATATTCTGCATGCAAGCCTTTATCGTCTGTAATGCAGTTTCACCCAGTGATTTGTCTTTCTATTCTTTTAACACTGTCTTTCGGAGAGCAGAATTTTCTAATTTTGATGAAGTCCATTTTATCATTTTTTTGTTTTTATAGATTGTACATTTGGTGTCATGTCTAAGAAATCTTTGCCGAATCCAAGGACACAAAAATTTTCTCCTCTATTTTCTTCTAGGAGTTTTACATATGTAGATTTTACATTTAGGTCTATGATCCATTTTGAGTTAATTTTCATATATAATAAGAGGTATGGGCCCACATTCATATTTTTGCATATGGATATCTAATTGTTCTGACAGTTTGTGGAAAACACTATCCTTTCTCCACTGAATTGCATTTGATGTATTGTTAAAAATCAGCTGTCCATATATGTGTTTATTTCTGAACTCTCTATTCTGTTCCATTGATCTACATGTTTCTAAAAATAAACCACTGTAAAGATACTAGTACCATATGGTTTTGATTACTATAGATTTATAATGAGTTCTGAAAACAGACATTCTTTTTTTTAAGATTTTATTTTTTTATTTGATCGAGAGAGAGTGAGAGCGCACAAGCAGGCAGAACAGGAGGCAGAGGGAGAGGGAGAAGCAGACTCCTCACTGAGCAGGGAGCCCAATGTGGGACTCGATCCCAGGACCCTGGGATCATGACCCAAACTGAAGGCAGATGCTTAACCGACTGGGCCACCCAGGCACCCCTAAAAACATATTTTCACTCTTCCAACTTTGTAGTTTTTTTTCCAAGTTCTTTTAGCTATTCTAGATCTTTTGTATTTCCATATGAATTTGAATATATATGGCTCTATATATCAACTTGGAGAAAATTGACAAAATTGAGTCTTCTGATCTGTGAATACCATATATTTCTATTTGTAATTTAATCTTTCTCAGTAGTGTTTATAGTTTTCAGCGGTCTGGTCTTGAATGTCTTTTGTTGGATTTACACCTATGTATTTCATGAGGTTTTTTTGATGCTATTGTCAATCGTATTTTATTTAAGTACAATTTTCAATTGTTAGTTGCTAGTATATAGAAAGGATAGTGATGTTTCTATTTTTATCTTGTATCCTGAAACCTTGTTAAACTCACTTATTATATCTAATATATTTTTTGTAGATTCCATAATATCTTATATGGATGATCACATTGAATGTGAATAAAGATAGTCTTACTTCTTTCCTTCCAATCTGAATGCCCTTTATTTCTTGCCTGATTACACTTGCTAGAACATCCAGTACATTGAAGAGAAGTGGAAAGAGCAGGCCTCATCTTGTTCCTGATCTTGAGCAAAGCATTCAGTTTTTTACCATTGAGCATGATGTTATCTGGAGACTTTGTAAATGCCCTTTGTCAAATTGAACGTTTCTTTTTATTCCTAGTATTCTAGTATTTTATAAGGAATGAACCTCTTTGTTGTTAAGTTGTAACAGTTTCTTTTAATTTCTGGTTATTGGACCCTTATCAGAAATGTGATTTGCAAATATGTCTTCCCATTCTGTGTCTTATCTTTTCAAACTCTTAGTAGTGTCCTTTTTTTTTTTTTTTGCTTTTTTTTTTTTAAGATTTTATTTATTTATTTTAGAGAAGAGAGAGAGAGCCCGTGCAGGGAGGGGGCAGAGGGAGAGGGGAAGCAGACTCCACGCTGAGCAGGGAGCCTGACACAGGGCTCAATCTCAGGACCCTAAGATCATGACCTGAGCCCAAACCAAGAGTCGGATGCTTAACCCACTGAGCCACCCAAGGGATAGTGTCCTCTGATGCACAAAAGATTCTAGTTTTGATGAAATCCAATTTATATGCTTTTTCTTTTGTTTCTTGTGCTTTTGGTGTCATATTTCAGAAACCATTGCCAAATCCAAGGTCATGTAGATTTCACTTATTTGTTTTCTTCTAAAAGTTTTATAGTTTTATTTTTTACATTTAGGTCTTTGATCCATAATGAGGTAATTTTTAAATATAATGTGAGATAAAGATCCAATTTTATTCTTTTACATGTGAATATCTGGTTGCCCCGACACCATTTGTTCAAGACTCCTCTTCCCCACTGAGTAGTATTCTTGGCATCCTTGTGGAAAATCAATTGACCATAAATGTGAGGGTTTATTTCTGGGCCCTCTATTCTACTGATTGATCTACATATCCAATCCTCATGTCAGCACAACACTCTTTTGATTAATGTAGCTTTGTAGTAAGTTTAAAAATCTGAAGTGTGAGTCTCCAACATTGTTCCTTTTCAAGATTGTTTTGGTTATTTGGGACCCCTTGCAAATCCATATGAATCTGAGGATTGGTTTTTACATTTCTGAAAAAAAAAAAAAAAGCCATTGAGATTTTGATAGAGATTACATGGAATCTGTAGATCGTTTTGAAGAAAATTGCCATCTTAACAATATTAAGTCTTCTGAGCCATGAACATAGGATGTCTTTCATTTATTTAGGGCTTCTTAATTTCTGTCAGAAGTGTTTTGCAGTTTTCTGAGTATAGACTTACCTCCTTGGTTAAATTTATTCTTTTTTTTTTTTTAAGATTTTATTTATTTATTTGACAGAGAGAGACACAGCGAGAGAGGGAACACAAGCAGGGGGAGTGGGAGAGGGAGAAGCAGGCTTCCCGCTGAGCAGGGAGCCCGACACGGGGCTCGATCCCAGGACCCTGGGATCATGACCTGAGTTGAAGGCAGACGCTTAACGACTGAGCCACCCAGCTGCCCCTGGTTAAATTTATTCTTAAGAATTTTATCCATGTTGTTGTTTTGTAAATGGAATTGTTTCTTAATTTCCTTTCGGATTGTTCATTGCTAGTGTATAGAAATACAATTAATTTTGGCATGTTGACCTCATATCCTGTAAGTTTGCTGAATTCACTTATTTTTTCTATTTTTATTATTTTTTAAAAATTCAATTAATTAACATATGTATTTCTTTAAATATTTTATTTATTTATTTGAGAGCGAGAGACAGAGATAGCACAAGTGGGGAGGAGAGAGAGAAGCAGGCTGAGTGGGGAGTCTGACGTGGGGCTCAATCCCAGGACCCTGAGATCATGACCTGAGCCTAAGGCAGATGCTTATATGACTGGGCCATCCAGGTGCCCCTAACATATAATGTATTATTTGTTTCAGGGGTACAGGTCTGTGATTCATCATTCTTATCTAATACTCAGTGCTCATTACAACACATACCCTCCCCAGTGTCCATCACCCAGTTACCCCATCCCCCCACCCCCCTCACCTCCAGCAACCCTCAGTTTGTTTCCTATGATTAAGAGTCTCTTATATTTTGTCTCCCTCTCTGGTTTCGTCTTGTTTCATTTTTTCCTCTCTTCCCCTATGATCCTCTGTCTTGTTTCTTAAAGTCCACATATCAGTGAGATCATATGATAATTGTCTTTCTATGATTGACCTATTTCGCTTAGCATAATACCCTCTTGTTCCATCCACGTCGTTGCAAATGGCAAGATTTCGTTTTTGATGGCTGCATAATACTCCATTGTATATATATACACCACATCTTCTTTATCCATTCATCTGTTGATGGACATCTAGGCTCTTTCCACAGTTTGGCTATTGTGAACATTGCTGCTATAAACACTGGGGTGCACGTACCCGTTCGGATCACTACATTTGTATCTTTGGGGTAAATACCTAGTAGTGCAATTGCTGGGTCATAGGGTAGATCTATTTTCAACTTTTTGAGGAACCCCCATACTGTTTTCCAGAGTGGCTGCACCAACTTGCATTCCCACCAACAGTGTAGGAAGGTTCCCCTTTCTCCGCATCCCCGCCAACATCTGTTGTTTCCTGACTTGTTAATTTTAGCCATTCTGACTGGTGTGAGGTGGTATCTCATTGAGGTTTTGATTTGGATTTCCCTGATGCCAAGCGATGTTGAGCACTTTTTCATGTGTTTGTTGGCCATTTGGATGTCTTCTTTGGAAAAATGTCTGTTCATGTCTTCTGTCCATTTCTTGATTGGATTGTTCTTTGGGTGTTGAGTTTGATAAGTTCTTTATAGATTTTGGATACTAGCCCTTTATCTGATATGTCATTTGCAAATAATCTTCTTCCATTCTGTCAGTTGTCTTTTGGTTTTGTTGACTGTTTCCTTTGCTGTGCAAAAGCTTTTTATCTTGATGAAGTCCCAATAGTTCATTTTTGCCCTTGTTTCCCTTGCCTTTGGCGATGTATCTAGCAAGAAGTTGCTGCGGCTGAGGTCGAAGAGGTTGCTGCCTGTGTTCTCCTCAAGGATTTTGATGG
The DNA here is from genome assembly GCF_029215605.1 of Mirounga angustirostris. NCBI lineage: Eukaryota > Metazoa > Chordata > Mammalia > Carnivora > Phocidae > Mirounga > Mirounga angustirostris. The sequence goes on from NW_026991719.1 coordinate 94,031,911, forward strand.
ATTCCTGTCTCATATTTAGGTCTTTCATCCATTGTGAGTCTGTTTTTGTGTGTCGTGTAAGGAAATGGTCCAGTTTCATTCTTCTGCATGTGGCTGTCCAATTTGCCCAACACCATTTGCTGAAGAGACTTTTTTCCATCGGACATTCTTTCCTGCTTTGTCGAAGATGAGTTGACCACAGAGTTGAGGGTCCATTTCTGGGCTCTCTATTCTGTTCCTTTGATCTATGTGCCTGTTTTTGTGCCAGGACTATAGCTGTAATCATCAAGACTGTATGGTACTGGCACAAAAGCAGACACATAGATCGTTGAATTCACTTATTAACTTTAACTTTTTTTGGTAGATTCTTTAGGATTTCCTACATGTATGGTCATGTAATCTGCAAATACCGATAATGTTATTTCTACCTTTCCAATTTGGATGCATCTTATTTCTTTTTGTCACCCAGTTTTGTCTGACTAGAACTTCTGGTTTGTTAAAATATGTGTTTTTTATCTTTGAGGATGTACACTAAGTTAAAACAAGCTAATGAATTTTTCATGCAAAGCTCTGTCAAGATTTTTTTCTTGAAAAGAATATTCTATAATCAGCATATTAATATGTAATGTGTGTGAGTGTTTAATAGATTTAAAACGTTGATAAGGTGTCTCAGGGTTTCATAAAAGGGTTTTCTTATGATAGAATTAAGCAACTACTGAAAGTCTATAATCTTTCTTACAGTTTTTGTTTGATAATTTAATGTCCCTCCCAAAATTGTTATAAATTTAGAGAAGAGCCTATCTTAATCATATTCATTCAGACAACTTGTCTACTTAGAATCTGTCTTCAGGGATAGCCTGAGGTGCAGGGAACCAATCTCCTTTATTTTTTTTAAGTAAGCTCTACACCCAATGTGGGGCTTGAACTCAGAACCCTGAGATCAAGAGCCACATGCTCTACTGACTGAACCAGCCAGATGCCCCCCAATCTCCTTTGAGATAAGGAGCAATTAAGGATTCCTGGAAGCTGACATCAAAGTATTCAACTGTGAAGATGTATTTTTACTTGTAAAATTAATAAGAACTAAATGCAGAATCATCAATTTTTCATACATTTTTTAACTCTGATGGATATGTGAATTGAATGTGCACTGAAATGATCAGACACTCTATAGAGTTACTATTTGGGGAAGTAAGATTCTTTAGTTAAAGGAAAATCCCATGTTGAGGTCTACATTTTGGCTCACTACATGTTCATTTTGGGTGTTCTCCAAATTCTCACTTAAAATAGTTCAACTTTGGGGCACCTGGCTGGCTTGGTTGGAGGAGCATGAGACTCTTGATCTTGGGGTTGTGAGTTTGAACCCCATGTAGGGTGGAGAGATTACTTAAAAATAAAATCTTTAAAAAAAATTTTTTTTAGGGGCGCCTGGGTGGCTCAGTCGTTACGCGTCTGCCTTCAGCTCAGGTCATGATCCCAGGGTCCTGGGATCGAGCCCCGCATCGGGCTCCCTGCTCCGCGGGAAGCCTGCTTCTCCCTCTCCCACTCCCCCAGCTTGTGTTCCCTCTCTCGCTGTCTCTCTCTCTCTGTCAAATAAATAAAATCTTAAAAAAAAAAAATTTTTTTTTAAATTAGTTCTACTTTTTTGACTCAGTTCCTAGACTCTCCCCCTCCCCCACCTCAGCCCCTACCTCTGTCTGGCTGAGCCTTCCGACCAAGAACAACAGAAAGTTGAGACATTTATAGTTGAGGCACTGCTCTAAATGATGCAACCCAGATCAGCAAGTGAAGAGCAATTGGGACAGCACAAAAAGGGGACCAAAAAAAAAAAGAGGCTTTTTTTTTTGCAGCGGAGTGGAAGGCTTTAAAATAATTCATTTATGAAATGAATGGTCTTCTTCACAGAAGATCTTTCCATTCATTCAAATCTTGTATATTGAGGAGACATGCAGGAATAGGGAAAGATGAAAACTGGGGATTAAAAGCAAACCTGGGGGCTCCTGGGTGGCTCAGTCAGTTGAGCGTCAGACTCTGTTTCTGCTCAGGTCATGATCTTAGGGACTTGAGATTGAGTCCTGCATCAGGCTGTCCTGCTCAGCAGGGAGTCTGCTTGAAGATTCTCTCCCTCTGCCCCTCCTCCCATCTCTCTCTCACACAGTCTCTCTCTTAAAAAAACCTTTAAAAAAAAAAAAAAAAGCAAACCTGCCTCCTAAAATTTAACCAACCCACTGGAATATTATATAATCAGGCAGTGCCCCTTAAGGTTAGGGTTGCGAGATATTACATGCATCATACTTATACTAAAAAATTATTTGTTTATCTCAAATTCAAATTCAACTGGGTATCCTGTAGTTTTGGGGGGGGTTGTTTGTTTTTGCTAACTCTGGCAACCCTATTAGGGTGCTACTCCATCACATCTGTGCCATTTAAAATTTAGAGTCAGGTTATATAATTGAACATTCTTTAAAGAATAAAGACTTTTGGGGCGCCTGTGTGGCTCAGTTGGTTAAGCGACTGCCTTCGGCTCAGGTCATGATCCTGGAGTCCCGGGATTGAGTCCCGCATCAGGCTCCCTGCTCAGCGGGGGGTCTGCTTCTCCCTCTGACCCTCTTCCCTCTCGTGCTCTCTGTCTCTCATTCTCTCTCTCTCTCAAAAAAAAAAATTTAAAAAAGAATAAAGACTTTTTACACAGCTATGTGAAGAAAAAAATAACATTTTTTTCCCTTGACTGTAAACGAAATTTGAAATCTAACTGTCCTATAACTTTTCTAAAGGTTAGGATGGTAATAATTTCACCTACAGAACTCAGAGTCTAAGTTCTATGCAGTTTTAATATCAATGTCACAGTAAGTTCTAGGTTTATAAGTTTTCTGGCTACCCATGGATTCTCGGCCTTCTCAATCAAGGCCTTATATCTATTGATACCAGGCTTTCTGTTTCAGTGAACTTGGGGACAGGGGAAAATTCGAGGACCACTCCTTTGCTATTTGTCCTGGCTCAGTGAGCACAATGTGGGCTGTGTGTCGGTTCCATGCTTGCTGAGCAACAGAGAGTTAAAATCATTTTCAATATTGCCACTCAAATTGCTGTTTACCATCTAAAGTACAGGGTACAGAGTGAGGAGAAAGGCCACAAGGGTCATTATGCTTTGGTGGCAAAAGACCTATCATTATTTTCATTCTATTCAATGCCAACAAACCATTTATTAAAGGACAAAATTGGAAATGCTCCACTTTGCTCTTTTGGAGGACTGTTTTATTTTATTTCCACAACCTGAGGAAAAGAAAGAAGGCTTCACAGATGAAGCACTGCAATTATCAGGGTCTTCTGGTGCCCACAGGCTGCCCTCATCCAATGACACTATACTCATTGTTGGGACAACTGAATTTCATTTTTTTCCTTACATTGACTTGAAATATTTCAAAATCTTGTTACTGAAGCTCAGCTGGCTTCATGAGACTGAAATATTTGGTCAGTCACTGAGGGAAACGAATCATATGAGGTATTCAGCCTGGAGGAATCCCTGCCTTCTCTGAAGATGCATTCTCTTTCATTTGTACCCCCCACACAACGTTCATCCCTTTATGCTGTGTAGCATGGCGGCTTGTGGTTCACCTTCCTTTCCCGACTCTGTGAGATCTCAGGCGGGCTTTAATTTAATTAATTTCATTTAACTCATTTCATCCTCCCATCCAGAACTTCACATTGGATATTGTAAGTTCTCGATAAATATTTCCTAAATGAATGAATGTGGGAACTGTTTTTTTTTTTAATATTTTTATTTATTTATTTGAGAGAGAGAGAATGAGAGAGAGCACATGAGAGGGGGGAAGGTCAGAGGGAGAAGCAGACTCCCTGCCAAGCAGGGAGCCTGACGCGGGACTCGATCCCGGGACTCCAGGATCATGACCTGAGCCAAAGGCAGTCGCTTCACCAACTGAGCCACCCAGGCGTCCCATGGGAACTGTTTTTATGTTGTACTAACTCCAGCACCATCGTACCCAGATGTGTGAGGCTTCAAAGCAAGTATCTCCGAAAGGAGTTTCTCCCCTTTTCACTAACTCAAAATAAGACTTTACAGCTCTATTATTGAGAGCTACTTGGATGCAGAGAGAAACACAAGAGAGGTTTCGCGAGTTTCCCTGCTGACAAAGTCTAAAAAGTAAGTAGTGCTCAGCACTAGAGTGACTCCTTGGTCCCCTGTGGGTCAACAGAGAGGTTTAGCTGAGGTAAGTATTGACCGTAGCATAGTGTATTCTAGAGTCTCAGAACAGGTCTCTTGTCATATGCTCAAAATCAAGTGGTGAAAGCTCTAGCCTGGTTGGGATATCATTCATCATTAGTCAGATTTTTGGTCAGCGTGTTCTTACGTATCTGTAGGAAGACCTGAATGTAGCCAGAAGAGCATGACAAAACCTGAAGGGCTACAATAAGTTACTCCGGAATGGGGGGGAGGAGATTTTCAAAAACCTGAGCTACAAAAGCAGGATAGGGCACCTGGGTGGCTCAGCCAGTTAAGCGTCTGCCTTCAGCTCAGGTCATGATCTCAGGGTCCTGGGATCAAGTCCCACATCGGGCCCTCTGCTCAGTAGAGAGTCTGCTTCTCCCTCTGTGCTCTCCCTCCCTCTCTTTCTCTCTCAAATAAATAAATAAAATCTTTTTTAAAAAAACAAAAGCAAGGGGGCGCCTGGGTGGCTCAGTTGGTTGGGCGACTGCCTTCGGCTCAGGTCATGATCCCAGAGTCCTGGGATCGAGTCCCGCATCGGGCTCCCTGCTCAGCGGGGGGTCTGCTTCTCCCTCTGACCCTCTTCCCTCTTGTGCTGTCTCTCATTCTCTCTCTCTGTCAAATAAATAAATAAAATCTTTAAAAACAAACAAACAAACAAAAAACACAAAAAACAAAAGCAGGATAAATGATGCAAAATAAGCAAGTTTGAGAAGGGGCCAGGAAAAAATATGGGAGGCTAGTTGAAAAAGATTCCTCTGAGTAGAAGACCAGGAGAATATATTCATTATTCAGGAGGCTGAGGACAGAATTTTCCACCTAGAGAGAAGTGGTCCTAGATTCCAGAACAGAAAGAACCTCGCTTCCTTAGAAGTCAAGTTGGGAAGGAGGGAGGAAACTTGAAAGAGAAGGAAAAGCTAGATGATGTGAAGAAAGCTGAAGCCAGGAAGGAAGAATTGTGGGCCCCATAGGATGAGGGCTATAGCAAGCAGTTGAGGTACTATATCAGGAAATCAGATAAGAATTACTGAAATTGAAAAAAACGGTGGTTGAAATTTGATTAACCAACTGAAAAAGGACACTGCACACTTACCGTGTACCAGTCAATACACGAGGTTCTTTTACTATTATATCTGATTGGGTCCTCAAATAATTATTCGAGTAGAAAATGTTATCTTTCTTTTCCAGATGTAAAAGATGGTGGCTCATAGACATCCTATTCAAGATCAAACAGTAAGAAACTGACAGGGAATTCCAACTCAGAAATAATTCGGGTGGTTTCCAACAGACTGAAGCCCATGCTCTTTCCACTAGACTTAAGGAATGGAGTTTGCATCAGGCTGGTTCAAATAACTATGTGTATCTCTTTTTACTGCTATATAGTCTATTTATTACCCTCTGAGGTTTAATAACTCTGGAATGTATTAACTTTGCAATAAAGGCAACTGAAATCCTACAGGGAAAGAAGTCAAAAAGGAAATTAGATTGTTCAGGAGCCATACTTCCCACTTCCTGGGGTTGTCACAACAAAAAAAGTACATACTTCTTGGAATCCTTCCACCTTCCCTCAACCCCCAGAGCATCCAATCCTCTAATTCTATGAACCTCCTACAGGTGTGCCCTCACCTCATACCCTGACACGATCCTGGTTCTAAATGGGGAAGGGGAGTGGTGAAGGAACTTGGTGGCTATTAGTCACATCGCTCAGTAAGACTGAAACCTTGAAAGAGCCTGACAGCTTTGTTCCTCCAGGCTGAATACCTCATGTGATTCGTTTCCCTCAGTGACTGACCAAATATTTCAGTCTCACGAAGCCAGCTGAACTTCAGTTGATGTCCTGCCTTCTCCTTTCCCTCACCAACAACCCCCCCCCTTCAAGTCCTTCCAGGGACAGGATTTCTTGACCCTGAACTCTACACTTGTCAACAGTGAGTCTCTGGGACCTGGTGCCACATCATCTGGATGCTGACCACCACCAGCACTTCCTCTGATTCTATCATTAACAATAAAACCTATGAATTTTGCAAAACACTGTTAAATTCTATTTCCCCTGGTCTTTACCATCTTGTATACTTGGGTACAAGTACTTCTTATCCTCATTCTATTTTTTTTAAAACTCACCTTTTTTATTTAAAAAAAAGATTTTATTTATTTATTTGAGACAGAGAGAGAGAGAACACAAGTGGGGAGGAGGATCAGGGGGAGAGGGAGAAGCAGATGCCCCACTGAGCAGGGAGCCCGATGCAGGGGCTCGATCCCAGGAGCCTGGGATCATGACCTGAGCCAAAGGCAGACGCTTAACTGACTGAGCCACCCAGGCGCCCCTTATCCTCGTTTTAAAGATAAGAAGCCTGAGAAGTTGTGACTGGCCTGAGGAAACAGGATATTAAGTGATTTTTCTGATGAACAGACCTATGCCCTGTTGATTCTGACTGTCCCTTCTGCCTACTGGCTCATCTACTGGTTTGAGATCTATCTCTGAACTTAAGGTCTCACATGCTTGCATTTTGTTCTTTGCCTCCACGGATCTGCTTCTTACACTAATGTTCCTTCCTAGCCCAGAGATTCTCAAACCTTAGAGTGCACAAGAATCACCTGGGATGCTTGCTAAAATGTGGAACATTCAATCAACACAGTTGTTCACTGCAATAAAATGTCAACATATCATGTCCTTTTTTTTGTTCAAAAGATTTCTTAAGAATCACTCTCTTCGCACACGGTCCTGTTGCAAAGGAATTATAGCTGCTCCTACTTTTGTAACTAACACTTCCAAGTCTGTGTATAAAATATTTAAAAAGAACGAAGAGCAGCAATAGCTATATTTGCAGTTCTGTAGAACAAATCCAGTGCCTTCAAAACTATAAATCTGACCAATTAAAGCTAACCAAAACATCTACTGAATAAGAATGGAATTTTTAAGCATATAAGCAATGGAAGAAACCACAAATGGAAAAATCAATAGAGTTGGACTACACAAAAATGGAAAAAATTGAAGCTCAAAAGCCATTACTAAATAAGAAAACCTAAAAGACCAGCCACAGGCTAGGAAAAATATTTGCAACAGACACTAAAAAGGGATGATAGTTTTGAAATATTAAAAAGCTCACAAAAATCAAAATGGAAAATGGCTAAAGAACAGGAACAGAGATAAATACACATGACACAAGTTCAAGAACCTAGTGAATATATTTTTTAAAATGTTCAATACTTTTAAATACTGGTGATAGGGACGCCTGGCTGGCTCAGTCGGTCAAGATTATGTGACTCTTGATCTCGGGGTCATGAGTTCAAGCCCCACGTTGGGTGTACAGCATACTTAAAATAAAATGAAATTAAAAAATAAAATAAAATACCAGCAATATATACCATTCCCACTGAGCCAGCCAGGTGCCCCTCATAAGTATTTTTTGTAAAAAAAAAAAAAAAAAAAAAAAATCACACACTTAGACCAAGTAAGTTCCTTTGTAGGATTCTAGTCTAATGAAACAATCAGAAATTCAGACAAAGATTAAGTACAGAATTATTTTTAAGATGGAAAAATTGGAATCAAGCTGCATGCCCAACAACAAAAGGATGTTCTTTTTTAATAAACAACACATGGTATAGTCATGTAACAAAATGTTATCTAGCAATTTAAAATGTTTTCAAATACCTAATGGTACTTGAAAATGTTTCAGATGTAAGGACACTTTCGAAAACCCAAGATGTAGCACTTTATATATAATAGAATCCCAATAAAAATATGTTATACACACATAAGAAAGCTGTAAGTAAATACATCAAAATGCTAACAGCTGTTATCTCTAGGTGTTGAGATTTTTATTCTCTCTCAGTACTTTTCTGTACTATCAATTCTCTACAATGACCATATGTTACGATTACAATCAGAAACTGCAACAAATGGTATTTCAAAAGTCCTTCTGAAAGCATAACATAAAGAAGGAAAAGTTGTCAACTTAATTAATTTATAGTTTGCAAGTGATGGAGAACACTCACCACTTGTTTCTGTAGCAGGCACTGGAATCCACTTATATTCTCAAGACAACTGCTTATCTGTCTCCCTCACTGAAAGAAGGGGATATGGAGTAAAGACAACAGTCTCCGGGAACAGATGTCCGAAGGGAGAGAAGACAAGAATCAGGATAAAGGAAAAGGAAAATTTTACTGACAGTCCTTAGTCTAACTACATTCTCATTTAGGACTCTGAGACTAAAAACGTTTCTCCTTGTACAATCTGATACATCAATGGATCAACATAACACCATTAATATTTATGAGGGTTATTTTTTTTTTAACAGAAAAGGCTTTCCTTCAAGAATTAAAAATTGTAATCATAAGGGAAATGTCTTACTCCTTTCTTGACGACACATGCTAGGATACTTGACCACCCAATCAAAGACCAGCCTTGCATGAGACAATACTAAGGAATCTTAGGCATCCATATTTATTTTGTATTGGTCACTGGTCAACTTTGAATCGGTCAGCATGACAGACTGCTAAAACAGATAATTCTAGTATACTACTTGCTAGCTGAATACCCGCCCAGAACACAAATTTCTTCATGTGACAATCAGCATGGAAAATGATCCCTTGGTGGTTGCTGGGCAAACAAAAACGAAGTGGGGGTCACATTAGGTAAACCAAGATTTTTCTCCTAGCTCCATGGGAGGTCATGACTCGAGCATTCCCAAACTCAGAGCAGGCAGTTAGACTTGATGAGGTTAATTCTCTAAATTTAAAAGGGCAAGTTCAAAACCGAGAGATTTCACAGGTTGATGCACTATCTCTAACTTACCACACCTCTGCCCAGGGCTAGACATGCCAACTAACACACTGGATGGTCACCCTATACAATGTAATTTGAAAGATATTTTAAGGATTATGCATCCAAATCTCCCCCTCCTCCCAAACAGGCTGTCGTGAAGCCAGATATACCATCACCTGCTAGGACATTTACATTATAGCTGCACTGAGGCACTAATTGGGAGGGAGAGCAAGGAGTTAGCAGAGATGAGTTTACCTAATTCAAACCTATCCTTTGGCACTTAGCAAAAGAATGCAGAAACTGAGAACAAACATGGAAAGAGATATTTTAAGGATCCTGTGAAGTGAGAGGAGGAGAGTTACTCAAATAAAGAATAGGTGGGGGGGGGGGGCGCCTGGGTGGCTCCGTCGGTTAAGTGTCTGCCTTCAGCTCAGGTCATGATCCCAGGGTCCTGGGATCGAGCCCAACATCGGGCTCCCTGCTCAGCGGGGAGCCTGCTTCTCCCCCTCCCTCTGTCGCTCCCCCTGCTTGTGCTCTCTTGCTCTCTGTCAAATAAATAAAATCTTAATAAAAAAAAAAAAGAATAGGAGGAAGAGCCCTAAAGACAGATTTTGCCTACATTAATTCAACAGACATTTATCAAGCCAGGCACTGGGTCAGTGCTGTAAATACAAGGAAAGAGGCCTTCCCTTAGATTTCGTGGTCTAGTGGGGAAAATATGTGAATTAAAAAGTATAGTCAAGGGGCGCCTGGCTGGCTCAGTCGTTGAGCGTCTGCCTCTGGCTTGGGTCGTGATCCCAGGGTCCTGGGATCGAGCCCTGCGTCAGGCTCCCTGCTCCGCTGGAAGCCTGCTTCTCCCTCTCCCACTCCCCCTGCTTGTGTTCCCTTTCTCACTGTGTCTCTCTCTGCCAAATAAATAAATAAAATCTTAAAAAAAAAAAAAAAGTATAGTCAAGGGGCGCCTGGCTGGCTCAGTCGCTACAGCATGTGATTCTTGATCTTGGGGTCGTGAGTTCAAGTCCCCGTTGGGTGTAGAGATTACTTAAAAAAAAAAAAGTATAGTCAAATCCTACATTCTAGGAAAGCTCTGGCAGACAGCTCAGTCTCTTCATCTTTCAACATTTAGTCGCTCTATCATGTACCTGGAACTTCGTTAGAAAATAGAGACACAAAGCCCAATGAGGTAAAATCGAGCCCCTAAAGGAACTTCCTATACCTAGTTGGGGAAATAGATAAATTACCAATGGCAACACAGTGCTCTGAGAGGTAGGTGTAAGATGCTATGGAAATGCGGAGATGGAACCATTTGGTCTGCCTAGAAGGGCTGGAGAAATCATCTCCAAAGAAATGACATTTGATGCGGGATGTGAAGAATGGTTGGGGATTTGCTAGTTTACAAAGGAACATGACAGCAGAACTCACAGGGGACAAAGGGGAAATGAGAAGAGGTACTATCTACCGACACTACTGTATATTATATTAGACGCTTCGTTCAATAGGAATTATTTGAGCACACGCTTTATACCGAGCACTGTGCTGAAGTACGAATTCTCTGAATTTTCATAAGAGGATACAAAGGCATACGGAGACTAAGTGATTTTCCCAAAGCCACACAGATAGTAAGAGGCAGATTCAAACCAAGTTCTGACTCTCTCCTAAACACGCGTGTTTTCCATTCCACTCCCCCAAACTGGATTGTATAGGTATACAGGCATATTTGGGAAATGATAAAATTTCTGGTTTGGCTAGAATAGAAGGGAATGTGGGGAGGGGGTGGAAGGGACAGCAGAAAATTTGTGGACTGTTTCACTAATTTGCATGTTAAGGTTTACGTATCGGATCATTTGCATTTGATTTTAGGAGAAGGAGAAATCATTCCTTTTTTATGCCTTTCCAAGATGGTCCTGGAACAGGTACAATGATAACTTTTTAAAGTTTTTAGAAACTTATGACCCCACAATGTTGAGAGGGAAGAAAATCCAAGAAGGAATTACAATTGATTCTCAGTGCAGCCATTTTTTACTTGCAATTACTTTAAAATATCATGAATATTTATTGCTCAGCTTTCCAGACAATAAGCCAGAACCCAAGCAATGATGAGAGAACAGCAATCTGAAGCAAATATGGAGAAAAGTACCAAATAAAAATGGCAACCTTGACGTTGCATCATCCCTGTATTGTGTTTACATATCCTGAAAAACATTGCCAAGATCTGCATATACCTTGAAAACTCGTTTTTCACAAAATTACATCTCATTAAATGATCTAAAGATAGGTTAAGTAGTACTACAAAATAAAAGAAAATGTTTGGCAACAAAGATTGAGTTGCTGATAATACACTATATGTTAATTAATTGATTTTAAATAATTTTTTTTAAAAAAGATTGAGTTGCTGAGTGGTGCAAACCTGTAGCCTTCAGGGCAGTAATTGAAATGACCGATCTTAGGGATCACAGAGAAGAATTGTACCCGGCACTGAGGTTTAAGATGTTGGCTTTACGTTTGTAGACATTAAATGTTTAAGCATACATTTCACTTCTGTGGAGCACCAAAGCATTATAATTAATTTAAGGGCTTTTAATTGGAATAACCGAAAACAGAGAAATTAGCTCTGAGCACTGCACTTTCATTTTAGATAAAGTAATTGGAAAAAAAAAAAACAACCCTACTAATGGTTATGCATTTCTTGAATTTATATAATATTTCATGCTTTCACACACATCATATACATGTTATAAATTATGCACCAATTTCCTTTTTAGAAACTGAATTTGTATTTCTAATTATTTATAAAATGCTCAGAGACATTTGGGAAAAATGATACTACTACTGATAAGCACTCAATTAGCCCAATATTCTGACCTGCACTTTGGAGGCTGAGCTGTTCCATCCTTCAGAGAATTTTCTTTTCTCCACAGACACACAAAAAAACTGGGTTGATATAAATATTAATGGCAGTATTGATTCATTTTTTAAAAATTTATATTTGGTTCAAAATGGAAAATAAAGCATAGGAAAGACCTTAATGTTCTGAGTCATTTCTGGTAAAAAGAATGATGTATATTACTACTTTAAATATCCCAAGACAACTTTTAAAGAAGAAATCAGCCCGAACAAGCGGTTCTAGTCTTGCACATCCATTCTGTGCATCTGGGGAGCTCCAACACATAATCATATGTTGCTGGCAGGTCGGAGAGGCTGGTATTCATATTTGGGTTGAAAGGAAGTACTTCCAATTTTTTTTTGCAATCTGTTACCTACACCTCTCTCCTTGGGGTATTCTGCTCTGCTGAGTTACTATTCAGGTTGCCTTTCCCTTATCTGGCCTTGTCAAACCCTCAGCTCAGATTAGGCCCTTCCTTCAAGCTGGAATTTTGCATTTCTCTTGGTTGCCAGAATTCCTGGTCTTGGTCAGTCCTGGCCCTGGTTTTGCTCTGTAAGGCGCAAGGCTCTGGAGATGCGCTTATACCCCACCGGCTATTGACTTCAGTCCGGACCCTCTCGTTGACTTCCCCGGTCCAGGAACCCCACAGCGGGAAGGGACCCCACGCTGCTCCATGGCACGAGTTATGGCAATGCCGAGCACATCTGCAAATCCACACTTAAAAGCAGAATTACATAGAAATAAAATTATAATCCACAAAATGCCACCCTAGCTCTTCCGTCCGGGTTGCCGCCATGCCATCCACACTCAGGAAGACCCGGAATCACCGGGGCCGCGGGAGCCCTGGCCGCGGCCCGGTGCACAAGCACCCGAAGCACCCAGGAGGCCGGGGCCATGCTAGCGGCACGCATCACCGCAGGATCAGCTTCCACAAGTCTCACCCAGGCTACTCTGGAAGAGTTGGTCTGAGGCATCACGACCACGTAAAGAGGAACCAGAACTTCTGCCCAACTGTCAACCTTGATAAACTGGGGACCTTGGTCGGTGAGGAGACACGAGGAAATGCTGCCAAAAACAAGACTGGGGCAGCTCCTATCACTGAGGTGGTGCGATCGGGCCACTACAAAGTTTTGGGGAAGGGCAAGCTCCCCAAACAGCCTGTAATCATGAAGGCCAAATTCTTCAGTAGATGCGCTGAGGAGAAGATTTAAGGCGGGGCGGGGGGGGGGGGGTGCCCTGTGTCCTGGTAGCTTAAAGCCAAGCGGAGGGAGGTTCATTAAATGCTAACAAGTGCTTTGCTCTTCTAAAAAAGATGCTACCCTAACGTAACTTCTTTTTTTTTTAAAGATTTTATTTATTTATTTGACAGAGAGAGACAGTGAGAGAAGGAACACAAGCAGGGGGAGTGGGAGAGGGAGAAGCAGGCTTCCCGCGGAGCAGGGAGCCCGATGTGGGGCTCCATCCCAGAACCCCGGGATCATGACCTGAGCTGAAGGCAGACCCTTAACGACTGAGCCACCCAGGTGCCCCTACCCTAAAGTAACCTTATAAAAGGATTTTGAAAGAACCAAAAGATTAAGGCAAGTCATTTTGCTCCTGTGGACCTCAGTTTTACTAATCTGTAAAGTGAGGGAGATGGTCTATAATGTAAAAATTCTATGATATAGGGGCACCTGGGTGGCTCAGTTGGTTAAGCATCTCACTTCGGCTCAGGTCATGATCCCAGGGTCCTGGGATTGAGCCCCACCTCGGGCTCCCTGCTCAGCAGGGGGCCTGCTTCTCCCTCTGCCTGCTGCCCCTCCTGCTTGTGTTTTCTCTCTCTCACTGTCAAATAAATAAAATCCTTTTTAAAAATTCAATCATATTAATTATCAAATTATCTTGCTATTTAAATTTGATACTTCAAGAGGCCCTATGTTAAATAAAATTAAAATGTTGGCTACATGCTACGGGTGGGTTTTTTTTTAAGGATTTATTTATTTATTTTAGAGGGAAGGAGATTGCGAGAAGGGGAGGGGCAGAGGGAGAGAGAAACCCAAGTAGACCCCTCACTGAGCACGGAGCCAGACACAGAGCTCGATCTCAGGATTCTGAGATCACGACCTGAGCCAAAACCAAGAGTCGGGTGCTTACCGGCCCTGCCACCCAGGCGCCCCTATGCTATGGGTGTTTTTATCAACACTTATTTTAGAATATATTTCAGCTGCTAAAAACTACCCCCCACCCCCCACTCCATAAACACAATGATTTATGTGACCTGTAATTCAGAGTTCATCAGGTAAGACAACTTGGGCTGTTAATAGTGTATTTGGGGGAAAATTTGAGAAATTATGCCTCTGTCTACATCTCGCCTAGCAGATAAACTGAAAATCTGGTGTTTCGTATTTGTAACAAACAAGTGGTTTGGTAAACTTTTCACTAAAATTATCCTATATTTTAAAACCCTGTAGAATATAGACTCGAAATAAAACACCCTTTGCTTCCAGTCTTCATAATACTAAAACATCTTTATTATTAATCCTAGACATCACCTACAAATATTACAAAAGAGGAAGATAGAATGATATTCTTCCTGCAGCCATTGGCATACTTTGCTATTACATGGATCCACTGACTTACTCTTCAAACTTGACAGTGCCATTTGGTGGAAAGAAGACACCATGTATAGAATTATGAAAATAAATGCAAGCTATTATATACACCTAACATTAGATTAAGCATTACTGTAATAAACATGCCTGCTTACCCTAATGGGCTAACCACTTTTCCATGGCAGTGAGAAGAAGTGAAACACTCAGCAGTGTTCCTGTGTTTTATTTCTTGGGATAAAGTAGTGAACATTGCCTGTAAGACCCTATGGTTCTGATCACAGGCTGCAGAGATAGAATACTGTCTTCCCCACTCCCACACCCCACCCCGCGCCTGCATTACAAGCCAAATGACCTTACGTAAAAGTTTACTTATTCTGTAAGCCTTAGCTTTCTCATCTGAAAATGGGGATAATAATATGTCCATTCATGGAATAGTTATTAGCATTAAATGATGCAATATACATCAAGTTCCTAGTACAAGTCCTGCCACATTGAAGAGCTCAATAAGGGATCATTGTAGATGTTGTCATTTTTTTTTCCCTCGGTGAAATTTTGTCATCGTGATTATATTCAAATTTGAAAGTTGAAAAAGAAATGAGAGTAGAATGTAACCATTTGTTTATTGCTTGGTATTAAAGATTGTGAAGACCTAAGACTGTAACAAGGGAAGGGTGCTAATTTCTATCTTAATCTAGTTTCATATCCCCAGTTGTGAACCAGCTCTTTTTTTTTTTAAGATTTTATTTATTTATTTATTTATTTGAGAGAGAGGGAGAGAGCGAGTGGGAGGAACAGACGGAGAGGAACAAGCAGACTCCACACTAAGCGCAGAGCCCGACATGGGGCTCGATCCCACGACCCTGAGATCACAATCTGAGCAGAAAGCAAGGGTCCGACACACAACCAACTAAGCCACCCAGGTGCCCCATGAACTAACTCTTACTTAAATATCCGTTTAAGAACACAAATACATCCAGATGCCAAATCCATATTGGAGCAAACACAGGAACCTAGACAGGGGTCCATCAGCAAACTACAACAGCCAACCCAATCTACTGCTGCTTGTTCTCGTAAATAAAGTTTTATTGGCACACCACCATGCCCATTTGTTTATTTAATGTCTGTGGCTCCTTTTGTACTACAATAGCAGAGTCGAGTAGGAACTATATGCCAAAAATATTTACTAACTGGCCCTTTATAGATAATGAATGTTTGCTGACGCCTGAGCTAGAATATTCCTTAAGAGGCTGATCTCATTTCACATGATGTCCTTTCCAGAGGACTCCCAAATATTTCAAACTTTTTTAAAAGCTTAGTTAAGTTTAGTTAGTTATAGGCCTACTCCATTCCATCCACTAAATGAGATGTATCTTCCTATAATGTTGCCCAATTTGTGAACAAGAATGCTTCTTTGAATGGATAGCTTGACATTCTGTTTACACCCTTGTCTGGGTGACCCTATGGCATTGATAAACAAACAGTGAAAGCATTCTTGGTTCTGAATTATCAGAGATGTTTGTTGATTCAAAATGAAACTTCTGTGACACTTTCTAAGGAACCTCTTGGTTATTTAGACCAGATCTCCTAACTGCAATTTGTTTTAAAAACCTTGGCACGATTTAAATCTTTAAACCAATACAGTTATGTAATTAAACTTTTCCAAAAGTATCAAAAAGAAATACATCATCTTTTGCTATCTGTGTTCTGATTCTGGCTTATTTGATTTGTTTAAAATGTTTTTGCAACATTGAAATCTCTTTTGTGGTATATCAAAGCACTTTGTCCTTCTTTCGATGACAGTGGCAAACAAGGGCTCACACTTGACCGGGAGGTAGAATCCTTTATATTCCAAAACGCTTTTGATTTCGGAGTGTAGTTTGTCTCTTGCAATACAGATCCTTATAATAAGTGTTTTCTGCCCTGACACGTCATATCCTCGTTAGTATGGTTTTGCTGTCTTTAAGCAGCCTAATTGTGTCAATCTTCTTTTTTTTTTTTAAGATTTTATTTATTTGACAGAGAGAGACACAGCTAGAGAGGGAACACAAGCAGGGGGAGTGGGAGAGGGAGAAGCAGGCTTCCCGCCGAGCAGGGAGCCTGATGCGGGGCTCGATCCCAGGACCCCGGGATCATGACCTGAGCCGAAGGCAGATGCTTAACGACTGAGCCACCCAGGCGCCCCATCAATCTCTTTTTTAATACCAGCTTTATTGAGATATAATTACAGTACCATTCAATTCACCTGCTTAAATAGTACAGATCAATGGTTTTTAGTGTATTTACAGAGTTGTACAACCATTATTGCAATCTATTTTAGAACATTTTCATGAACCCAAGAAGGAACCCCATTAACCCCATTTTCCTCCATGGATGTCTCTATGGATGTTCCCTTCTTGTACATTTCATATAAATGGAATCACATGAATATGTGGTCTCATAACTGGATTCTTTCATTTAGCATGTTCTCAAAGTTCATCCATCTTGCAACACTGTCCATCTCTTTTCAAAGTCATATTTTGCATATTTAGTAGACACAGACTCAAATATTTATAGCATTTTAAAATCTAATTATATTTTCTCTCTCTCTCTCACACACACACACACACACACACAGCCACACACACAAACATATACACACGCACTTGCACACAGAGACAGACACTCCTAAATTCACCAAAATCTAGCCTAACATTTGAGAATCAAACAACCAAACATAATAGGCTAGACATTATTTATCTGCTTCTCCCTCTGACCCTCCCCCCCATGCTCTCTCTCTCTCTCTCTCTCAAATAAATAAATAAATAATCTTTATTCTGAAAGTTCTCTTGTATATCTTTAACAGACCCTTCTCATAGGAAACCTTCAGTATTTGAAATTATATTCTGATGCAGGTTTAGTTTGAATGTTTCATCCAAAAGAATGCTCTTCCAACCGAGACACACAAAATAGTGAAGTCAAGATATGTATGTGAGCTAGTGCACCCACCTACCTTGTCCTGTAATTTACAGGCATGTTCATTTTCCCTCCAAAACCAAAATGTGACATGTTTGCTTGTTATGTAAACTTCACGGGAGGGCCTAACATGGTGATATCTACAACTGTCCAAACTACTGTAACCAAAAGCAAGACCTTCTGTAATGTGCAATTTTAAAGATTTTTTTTTTATTTATTTGAGAGAGAGACTGAGAGAGAGAGACCATGAGAAGAGGGAGGGTCAGAGGGAGAAGCAGACTCCCCGCTGAGCAGGGAGCCCGATGCGGGACTCGATCCCGGGACTCCGGGATCATGACCTGAGCTGAAGGCAGACGCTTAACCGACTGAGCCACCCAGGCGCCCTGTAATGTGCAATTTTAATCATTGTAAAACAAGATTCAGAAGACTGTTCTGTCTCTAAAAGAAGTATAACAAATATTTTATCTTTGAAGTGGATTAAATAGATGAGATGTCAAGCCACCTTCCCCGCCCCCCAACCCCCATGTTATCACTGGACCTTTATAATAGGCAAATTCAAACCTTTCGTTTTGCAGATGGGGAAGTGGAAGCCGGTAAAGGAAGCCCAATCCCAGAAACTCACCCAAAGCTGTTCTTTTGCTTTCCTCCTAGAAATGGAATGCCTTTCATTTCCACTTAGCCTTATCCAGTCTTATGCATCTTTTAAAGCCTAACTCAAGTCCCATTGCACAAAAGATGCCTTTCTGACTGCTTCAGCCTAATCATTCTCATTTTTTCCAGAATTCCTACAGCATACCTTATATATTCTTTTTTAATGTTATGTTAATCACCACACATTACATCATTAGTTTTTGATGTAGTGATCCATGATTCATTGTTTGTGTATAACACCCAGTGCTCCATGCAGAACGTGCCCTCTTTAATACCCATCACCAGACTAACCCATCCTCCCACCCCCATCCCCTCTAGAACCCTCAGTTTTTCAGAGTCCATCATCTCTCACGGTTCATCTTCCCCTCCGATTCCCCCCCTTCATTCTTCCCCTGCTGCTATCTTCTTCTTCTCCTTCTTCTCCTTCCTTCTTCTCCTTCCTTCTTCTTCTTCTTCTTCTTCTTCTTCTTCTTCTTCTTCTTCTTCTTCTTCTTCTTCTTCTTCTTCTTCTTCTTCTTCTTCTTCTTCGGTCTTCTTCTTTCTTCTTCTTCTTCTTCTTCAACATATAATGTATTACTTGTTTCAGAGGTACAGATCTGTGATTCAACAGTCTTACACAATTCACAGCGCTCACCGTAGCACATACCCTCCCCAATGTCTATCACCCAGCCACCCTATCCCTCCCAACACCCAAAGAACAAATGATCCAGTCAAGAAATGGGCAGAGGACATGAACAGACAGTTTTCCAAAGAAGACATCCAAATGGCCAACAGACAAATGAAAAAGTGCTCAACATCGCTCGGCATCAGGGAAATCCAAATCACCTCACACCAGTAAGAATGGCTAAAATTAACAAGTCAGGAAAAGACAGATGTTGGTGGGGATGCGGAGAAAGGGGAACCCTCCTACACCGTTGATGGGAATGCAAGCTGGTGCAGCCACTCTGGAAAACAGTATGGAGGTTCTTCAAAAAGTTGAGAATAGAGCTCCCTTATATATTCTATCCTTTGAATTGTTGTCTCAGTATTTCATCTACATTGGTTTTGCTATTGAATTATTTGACTATTAATTCCATGTGTGTTGAGACCATACTTTTTCTATGTTGCTTATAATCTTTAATTCACTTTTTTAAAGATGTATTTATTTGAGGGGAGAGAGGCAGAGGGAGAGAGAAACTTTAAGCAGACTCCACACTGAGCGCAGAGCCCAATGTGGCAGGCTGGGGATCCCACGACCCTGAGATCATGACCTGAGCCAAAATCAAGTGTCATTGGATGCTTAACCAACTGCGCCACCCCGGCGCCCCATAATATTTCATTCAATGCCAAGAACATAATAGGCACTTAAAAGAATATTGTCCATTAATGATATATTTGACAGGAAACCTGAGGGTGACAGTTTAATTCTGAGCATTTCCAGCGATGGATAGTGACCTTCAAAATTGGATCTACATATTAGAAGGTTAACGTTGATCAAATATATCCTAATCCTAGTAAAGACATTTCATTTGACTTTTTTGGTCTTTTGTTCTTCTTTTTAACAAGTGAAAATGTGAAAACACTCTTGGACATGCCACAATAATTTCTTTATGAAAATGTGCTTATAAGATAATTGGCAGGTTTTAACAGACATTCAGATTGATAGATTGATAGGAACTGCTGAGACTTGAGAAATATTTGAAAATGCCTACCCAAGGAATTAACATTCATGTGTTATACATGCATACATTTTGAGTTGGAAACATGAAAACCACCTTCACTTAGTAAACAATGGAAATAACTTGCAATTATTATATTCTGGGTCAAAAAATTTTAAGAAGTTTCCAGATCTACCAAGATCACCTCCATGCCTAATATTTAAGGATAAGAGAAATCTTTAAAATCACACTTAATTAAAAAAACTGTATGTCACTATTTGCTATGGATATTGTCATATAAGCTGTATTTTTAACCAGATATAACATGTTGAATAAAAAGAGGAATCAAGGATCAGTCCAAGAACCTAAAATATCATAACATGGAATAGAATTATCATACTAAAACATAAGATGAAAGCAAAATATATTGGTTCCTGGAAACGAACTGATAAATCAAGAAGCAATTAATTAAAATAGATTGGTACACAATTATACATTTAGACAGTGAGAAAGCAATAATGAATTAGAAGAAATTATTTGTATTGAACTGATCAGGATTCTTGATTTCTTCTATTATGTAATGGTTGTGTAGCAAAATCACATTTTAATGGACTATAGAAAGGAGGCTTTAAAAAAAATGGGTAAAAGGGAAACAGAGAATTCACGCTAAGAAATTGTCAGGAAAAAAACTCAGAATATGTGCATATAATAAATGGTGAACTGGACTGGGGAGAGCATTGGGCAGAGATATAGAAAGCAGAGCAAAGAAAAGGAGGGTATGCTTGTGGAAAGGAGGAAAGAAAGGTACATTGGACAGAGGTAAAACCTAAGGGTGAGACCAGAGCCTCGTTTGACATCAAAAAAATACAGGAAAAATAAATGGTTTTCAAAATTTGGTGATATTGATTTGAAGCTATTTATTACAAAGGTGTATGGGATTGAAAATTGGAGACGGAAGGAAAGGGTGAAAACTTCTAGGTTGTTGATTCACAGGATCTGTGAGAGACCTATATATAGAGAGACTTTTTGTTTTGTTTTCAGTTTTACAAGAATAGAACCATAAAATAACCATTAGTTCAACAAGCACTTACTGAACTGCTACATGCCAGGCTGCTGTGCAAGGTGCTCAAGGATGAATTAGAGCCTCTGTCCTGACTATAAGCTGCTAGAAGGGACGCTGGAGATCGTCTGTGCAACGACCAATTTGGGGTTTGTAAACTGTGAATGATCCTGTGTTAGTTAGATCGACGGTGTGCAAGATCAGAAAGAAATGCAGTTTGAATAAAGCTTTTGAGTTTGAGGCTCCTTTCTGAGAAAATGTTAATCTTTGAAGAGGCCTTTTAGGTTTGGGGCAACACAAAGGTAGCTTAGTTACATCAAAATGCCTATTTCAATAATATTCATGAAAATACAGTTCTACCGGCTGCGCCTGGGTGGCTCAGTGAGTTCAGTGTCTGCCTTCCGCTCAGGTTGTGATCCCAGGGTCCTCAGATCGAGGCCCGCATCAGGCTCCCTGCTCAGTGGGGAGCCTGCTTCTCCTTCTCCCTCCATCATCCCTCCACTTGTGTTCTCTGGCTCTCTCTGTCAAATAAATAAATAAAATCTTCAAAAAAATTTTAAAAAATGCAGCCCGACCTGGATTATACTGTTGAGCTTGTTACATAGGCATCTCAACTAGCATCCAAATAGGTGCTTCCGCGTTTAAGGCATCTTTTTTCTGTTGAGGTCAAGCAGTGCCCCACTTGGGCGCCCTGAAGCTTTGAAACTATAGACCACTGCACTTCCATTAAAGTGACGTTTCTCGAAAACAAACTCTTGGCTGAATTCTGACATCCGCAGTGTTAGTGGTGAACAAAGACTTTTATTAAAGTTTTGACGGAAGCTTTTCTAATTGAGAAACAAGAAAGCAAAAGGAGCATATGCATGGGATTCTTAATATTTTGACTTACTCTGAATTCCAAAACTTGAAAAATAAACTGAAGTAGAAAATTAAGTAATTGAGACAAATATATCCATGCTCAAAAATTTAGCTTGCCGAGTTCCTTCAGGAAATTACTAAGTCTGTCTGTGTAAGTCTAAAAGCAGGTGGAAGCTTTTCTGGGGTGACTTACAGACAAAAGGTAGAAGTACCATATTTAGTGTGTCTAGAAATTCTGTGCAAAGAATTCCAGAAGCCATATCAAACCTCGGGACAATTATTGGAAGCCAGAAATCTCATTCTGGAGCCTATTGTAAATGTATGTGGGGTCAGGCTAACAGCAACGTGTTGAAATAAGTATTTTTGTAGCGATCCCAACCTGAACCAGTATGAAATCTCTCATAACAGAAATGTAATGTTTCTGAAAGCAAGATTGCCCTCTCATTTCTTTTTCACCTTCCTGTGCCTTTCATAAGTCCTTCTGGTTGGTTAATCATTAATAAATATTTAACAAGGCTTTTTTCCCAGTGCCAAATCCTTCTCTGCTTATCTAGCTTTTAGGCAGTCTGTGAACTCCCCTATGTCTTCCCATTTAAGGAGTCCTGGCACTCACTACAGGTTAATTTCTCTAAGGAAATTCATAATAACAGATCAAGTGGGAGTTTCTTTACAAGAGCATTCAATTTTTCAGGCCACTCTTAGTTTAGCATTTTCCCCAAAATGCATGGAAAATGTTATGTATTTGAACCAAGATTAAATCTGTAAAAATAAAAAAATCCAAGTACACATTTTTTGAAACCAAATGGTTATGACTGGAACAGGAAGGGGCTTAGACTTTCTCTTGGACAGCTGTACCACAAGCCAATCACTTGACCTGACCCTGGAGAATCCCTCAAACTCTGGCCCTCGGAGCTAATTTTGGATCTGGAGTGAGCCAAAGGACTGGAACGCAGATACGGAGGGGAAACCTCCCCGTGTATTCATGCAAGAAGCCAGCTATGACATGGAGGCAATCTCATGGGCAAAGAAGAAGAAAAGGGACTCTGGGAAACAGAAAAGGTATTCCGGGAAGCAGGAGCACGTCTCCAAGTTTTCTCTGGTGTTAGGAGATTAATGAGAATTGACATCCATTTCCAAACGAGTGGAACGACGTTACTCCCACCATTCCTTCCTACCTCGACCTCTCACCCCCTTCCGCATGGACAACCCTACCTAACAGGTGATTTTGGTCAACAATTTACTTGGCACGAAACCAAAGACCCGAGAGCCCCGTCCTGCCCATATTCTGCTCCTTAGACCTCGGAAGGGAAAAGGAAAGATTGCTAAGGTGTCACACCTGGGCTGATTCGCGCAGACGAAACTACTAGTAAATGTCCCTTCTTGGGCCGAGATTCTCATCACCATTCCGGGGAGAACCTGTACCCTCGGACTTAATCAGGGGCTTGGTGACTTGCAAACTCCCATTCCCAACAGTCCTATCTTTTCATTTATTCCTCCCCCCCCCCCCCCTTTGCACATGACTCTGAGCCAGGCACCGTGGACTTCTAATCCCTTTTCCTTTTTAGCCAGGGAGAGGGAGAAGCAGTCGCGAGGGACCGGTCTCCGCTCCCTGCCGCAGAGTTAGAGTCCCCATCCCTCCAGGGTGCCCAGCCCCGAAGATTCTGCTCCCGGCTCCCCACCCAGTTGATGTGACAGGCTCGCGGCCCAATCCCCTTCCAGGTTCCCAGGCCGACTGTTAGCAGCACCCGAGCCAATGGCGGCGGCCGAGGGGCGGAGGGGGCAGGCGGGAGGGAGGGGGCGCTGGCTTTAGAACCACGGCCGCAAAGATTGCAAGAGGCAGAAGTTGTCGGAGTGCGTCGGTCGGAGGCTGTCGGGCAGATCCGGGACTCTGCGCCTTTATGTAAGTGCTTTGTGGGCACGCCGGGGCACGACGGGAGCGGGTTCCCGGGGCGTGGGCAGGCGTGGGTCCAGCGGAGAGCATCTCCGGCAACCTCAGCTGGGACGTGCCCCGCGCGGGGGGGGGGGGGGAGGACGCGGGGCGGGGAGGGGGCTGCAGAAATTTCGGTCCCGGACCTTGCGCGCCAAAGCGGGTCGTTCGCATCCAGGATGGGTGGGAGTGACAGTGTTCCCCACGACCACCCGCCGCAAACACGTCTTCTGCTCTTAACCACCGGGATGGTGCCTTCTCGCTAGTTGCTCCTAACTTGTTGCTTACCTGGGGCTGCAGTCCTTGACGCCAACCTTGTCCTTCTCCCCTTCCGTAGCGGCGGCCGCGAAGTGGAAACCGAGCGCCGAACTTCCCTCTGTCGTTCTTCCCCAGCTACTGCCACCCCCCGGCCCCCCGCCCCCTCCCGCCCCGGACTCAGGAAATCCCGGAGGCTGCCTCCGGCCCCCGCTCGCCCGCCTCGGGTGACCTCGCGGGCTCACGCCAGTTCCGGGGCTCTGAGCGGCTGCCTTGGCCCAGGGAAGGAACCGGGCTCCGGGAGCTGCCTGCCTCCCGTTTGCTTCCCTGGCCATTAGCGAGAGCGCCGCGATCGCACCGCGTCTCCCTATGAGTAAGCACTTTTTCCCTTTCGGTAGCTCAACATCGCCGGGCCACTGGGGCAGAACCTTTCGGTTCCCCATCTCCCCGGACCCCTCGGTCCGCGCCCTGCTCGGCTCCTCTGGCTCTGCAGCCGCGAGCGCGCGGTCGCGGCAGCGCGGGACCTCTCGGGGCTCCCGGGGGAGGCAGAGCGGCAGGGGCAGTGGGATGGGGGGGTGATCTCCCCTCCCCCGCCCCCCAGCTGCACTTGCCGCTGCTGACTTTCCTCCACCCGCAGTACTTAAGCGCTCTAATAAGAGGCGGGGGGACGCTGACCACCCCCGCCCTGGCTTCTTGCCAGTCCCAAAGTTGCCGCCACCGCTGCTACCGCTCGTACCGCGCTGGCGGCTCCAACGGCCCGGCTCCAGGACAGCAGAGGATCCCAGGCTGGGAGGTGGCGTGGGGTGAATGCTCTCGGACACTTGCGCGACGCGCTGCTTCTTGCTCCTCACCGGATCTGCACACCATCCCTACGGGTGCAGGTTGAGGTTAGAACTAACTGTGTTGGAGAGCCTCGCCATTTAGGATCCGACGGACGGGATGCCGGGGGTGCCCGGCCTGTTACGAGGGAGGGGGTGGAGGGGAGGAGAGCCTGGCTGGCCGCACAGCAGGTAGAAAACGTGAAGTGAAATGACAAACTCCTGAGAGGTAAGCACTTACGCCACTTGACTGATGTCACACTGTGTTTGGGAGCCTCAACTTGATCCTGGAGATGCGGTTTACAGTGAATTCCAGCGAAGTGGCCGAAGTCCCACACTTGCTGATTGGCATCACGTGCCCCAAGTCTCTGATGCCCCTAGGGTAATGGTCACATGACTTCTTTTGCCTTGAAAACTGGAATGTAGTGGCTGGAGCCCATTTTCCAAAAACTACCACGACAAAAAAAAAAAAAAAAAAAAAGGAGAGGGGGAGTGTGAATCTAGCCTCTACTCCAGGGAATTCTACTTAGATTTGGAGGAGGGGAACAGAAAGGGAATTTGGTGCTCCGATTTTATCCAAAATAAAAAACGGGAGCTGTTTTTAAAATAAGGGCTTGAAATCTCTGTGCCGGGACAAATATCTCCCCGGTGGCTTTCCTAAATGTAAAAAATATCTTAGTAATTTTTTTCTAGGAAAATCGTCCTTTAATTCACACCCACTTCATCCCTAGAGGATAGTTTGGAAGCCATATTCCTTAAGATAGTGTTAAAAAAAAAAATTAGGATTTACCCGTATTCCTGGTTCTGGCCTATATTCTGATTGAACTGTTCTCTTTATTAGGCGTCTCCTTGAAGGTGGTGGATCATTTCTTGACTAAAATTAACCACCAGTTATTTGTGGGTTGCAATTAATTGGATCAGAAATCAGGCACAAAAACAGTGGATCTTAAATCTGATAAATCTAGCTGGTTGGGTTTTTGCCTGTCAGTATCTTGATGGAATAATGAGAGGCCCCTGAAACCGCTCCCTCCTGTGATGATGACCAATACTTGCCCATGTGGCCCAAGTTAAGATTGCTTTTGGAAAAACGTGGCAGTTCTGATATTCAGATTATATTTTGCAGAGTATAGAAATGGGCAGAGGAAAAAAAAGAAAAGCAACAGGCAGAGGAGTCTCTGAGGTCAGGAGTTTAAAAGCTTTACTTATTTACAAAAATGGATCCAGTTGATACAGATTCAGCCTTGAAACTAGGGCAGCTATAAATGAAACGGGAACATTTAAGAGATGTTGGCTTTGTGTGCATTAGCCAAAAAACCCCTCCGTCTACTGCAGCAACCTCGGAATGACTCGAGCACTCCATTTTTGTGCTGTGCTGGGGTTTCTGAGCCTAAAAACTAGAACTCCTTGAAAGCATATAGTTCTGAACTCAAGGCTAGCCTTGTGGCGCAGATTTGCTCAAAGTGGAATTAAGCTGCACCTGAGTTGTTGTAAACTACAATGGTAGATAGACCCCCCTAGTGGAAGTGAGGTGATAACAGAATTTTAGATTGAACTCCTAATACATATTTTAACCTCAAAGAGAGAGTACCACAATCCAACGAGGTTAAAGTGGTAGGGAGATGAGCTCTTTTTAAAATATTATTAACTCACATCAAAACAGGATCATCACTAGGTTCTCAGTCTATGGAGCATTTCATTGTCTTCAAGTGTCCACTCATTTAAAACCACTGACTGTTACTGACTTAATGGGGGGGGGCAGCTATCATTTCATAAACTCGGGTTTTTAGTAAGATGAGGGGGTTGTGAGTCTAATTCTTAATCTCTACTGTTAGATCTAGCAATTTATCAACCTCTTTCTTTACCCGAGGTGGGGAGCCAAGCAAATTATGCTCTGCCTTGACTGAGTACAGACACTCAGCATTCAAGTCCAGGGTCTCCAGTCTGATGCCATCATTTAGAGCCCATTGCTAAAAATGTCTAGGCTTATGGCATTTGGGGTAGAAGGATTAATTATAACTGGTGAGTAATATTTTGGTTGTGATTACATCTCTTCTACAAATGGTTACATGCACATTAGACTTGACTATTTATATTGGCAGAATGTCAGTATCCAGGGCACTATCAGAAACCAAATGAAATTTTGCTCCTAGGCAAACCGCATGACTGTTGCTGAACAGAAAGGGGAGCTTGGCCATGGTGCCTGAGAACTAAAGTGATTCTGGTGAAACCGACAGGGGGAAAAAGGAAGAAAGGCCACTTTCCATTATTCCATGTTCTGTTTTAGGCATCGTTTCTACTAGCCTTTCCAAGAAATTTACTGACATGATATTCTTACCACAGATGATAAATTCAGGAATCCGCGATTGCATTTCATGAGCACAATCTAGGCGAAATGTGAACGCTAAACTCTTTTTGCTGTTTAGTACAGATTCCAAAAGTAGCTGGTGTAAAAATGAAAATGAGCATCTATCGAAAGACAACAATGTGGGTATCTGCTTTTAAAATCACTTCATATTTGCTCATGTGATAATTTTTTCTGTTGGTTAAAAGTAATCCAGAGAGGGAAAATTTTGATCTGTGAAACTAATAAAACACAGTTTGAAAGAAAACGGCTAGATCGTGTTTTGAGTCTGGGTAATTATTCTAGAGAGTGATCTACCATATATTTGTTCATTCAATGTGTTGGGAGGTTTCAGAAGCTTTTTGGATACATTACACATTGGAAGCTCTTTTTTTAATATTTATTTATTTGAGAGAGAGAGAGAACAAGTGGGTGGAGGGACAGAGGGAGAAGAAGCAGACTCCCTGCTGAGCAGGGAGGCTGATGCAGGGCTCCATCCCAGGACCACAGGATCATGACCTGAGCTGAAGGCAGATGCTTCACCGACCGAGCCACCCAGGTGCCTCCTGGAAGCTCTTTTAGATACCAATGGTCAGGACTAGCTGTTATTAGTTATGATACAGCTTTGGTTAGTTATGGCTTAGAAATATAAAAAACTGTCTAATCATGAAATGTCATTCTCAGCAGGTCATAATTCTTGGGACCAACTCACTGTAGTTATGAAGGTGAGGCACTGTCAAATTCAATATGTTTAATAATATCTAATTTGCCTTAATCTTAGCACTTGAAAGACAAATGTTAGAATAAAATGTTTTAGGGAAGAAAAAACATGCTTTTAAGTGAAAATTGAAATACTAAGGGAAAAATATATTGGACTTACCTTCAAAAGAACTAGATTTTAGACATGGCTCCTGACTCATAGTTCGACCTTGAGAAAGTCACTTAAAATTATTATATTGATAACACATCGAGTACATTATGCATCTTCTCATTTATACAGTTGAGGGCATGGCTCAAGGTTTTTGGTTTGCCGGGATTTTTTTTTTTTTCCCCAAATAGTTGTAGCCTGGCTTATTTCAAAATGTTAATATTAGTTGATTTTTCAAATTTTAATGCACCTGTGTAGAACCAAGCTAACTACCTTGTTGGCAAATTGGTAGCTATGGCAGGAAGACGTTCACCAGTGGCCTATTCCATGACTCATGTTAGTTCTTTAAAATATAGAGGTACCATTAACATCATTGCTTAGCCAGGATTTTGGCGCATTAAACCTACTGATTTTGTATTATGAGAAAACTTAACTTTTCTTAACGGTCTAGAAGTTTGTTTAAGGGTAAGGAGGTAGTGTCGTTCACTGGAAAAGGCATTGAGCATGGAATCCAAGGGCTTGGAGTCCTCTGCAGTTTGGACATCTAGGCCATCGTCAGTAAATCACACAAGTTCTCGGTGTCCAGATGTGGATTTTACTTTATTTAGCCATCTGTTTCTAATCTATGTATGTCACAGGCATGCTGAAAGGCTAAGTGAGCTGTGGATAAGTGACCCTTGGCTCTTCAGCAGACAGGTGCTATATAAAATCAAAGTACTGTAGTAGTCTATCATAGACACACTACAACTTGAACAGGAGTTTTCAGAAATGGTAGAATCCTCATCACTTAAGTCTCGCCCCCATTTGTACTTGCCTGCAAATATTCTCCAGCCATCCAATTTTACAAGCAAAGGAGAAATAATCTAATTCTGGCTGATAACAAGAATGAAAACCTCTTAAGTAAAGCTTTCTTACAGTGTTTTCCCTCAAATGTTGTGCCAGATAGCCTTTGAAAGCCATTACTGTGATGGGTTGTTTGTTTGGTTTTTTTTCCTCCTTCTTAAGTAACTACTGAGCAGTATTTTAGTGTTTGTCGGTAATCTTACAGAATCCGTTGGCTTATCCTACTTCATTCTTAGTTTTGTGACTGCCCATAATGGGAGGTCTTGTGTAAAACTGTCGAAAAAGCAAGTGCTTCTCCTTATAATTGCCCTTTAAAGGAGTGCAGGTTTGGAAAAGTTCCTAATGGAGGAGTTAATCTGTATATTTAACTGGTATGTCCTCATTAACAGAAAAGAGGAGAAGTTAACGTAGATCTGCGCTTGAGAATCCTGTTGGATAGCTGGCTTCTGAGGGTCCTTTTCAACTCCCACCCTTAAAACTGTTAACCTCGGATTAATTTCCAGTGTTTATTGTCATCTTGCCAATTCTATGACGGGTTCATTAACTCTGTCATTCTTTGAGTTACCATGCATTTTTATCTGGTTGGTTAAAATTATGTCCTTATCCGTTAAATTCCAGCATAGTTAACATACAATGTTATATTAGTTTCGGCTCTACAATATAGTGATTCAGCAGTTCTATACATTGCTCGGTGCTCATCACCATAAATATACTCTTTTTTTAAAAAGATTTTATTTATTTGCCTGAGAGAGAGAGAGAGAAAGCCCAAGCGAGGGGGAGAGGCAGAGGCAGAGGGAGAGGGAAAAGCAGGCTCCCTGCCGGGGCAGGGAGCCCAATGCGGGATGCGGGATGCGGGGCTCTATCCCATCATGACCTGAGCCATCCAGGTACCCCCTTCACCTTTTTCCCCCATCCCTCCTCTGGTGACCACCAGTTTGTTGTCCACATTTAAGAAACTTTCATTTCTCTTTTTTCTTTGCTCGTTTGTTTTGTTTCTTAAATTCCACACATGAGTGAAATCCTATGGTATTTGATAGTATTTGTTAAAATATCATTGGTAAAGTGATAGTACTGAATTAAAATGAAATAAGCAGAAACTTCTGAGTGAAAGGACTCTTGAAATAACCTGGTATCATGTGACTAGTTTTGAAGCATGGGTTCATTTTGCGCATAGAAGTCAATTTCTTTTATGAAGTCTGATCTCTTCTTTCTGCTATCTTTGGTTTAAAAGATTGAATAGCAAGTTATTTTTTGTAATCTTGTAACCCGTTTATTGAAAATCTAACTCTGATTCTTTTAAGCTGCTTATAGATATGTAATTTCTATATAATATATATAACGTTTTCCTCTTCAATAAAATTTGTGAGGTCAATATAATAGCTTTGAATATTTATTCTATGCTCTAATTACATAGTGTTGCACTCAGATTGACATTCTGCTATTGACACTGAATAATACAGTATCTTTCATAGACTAATGTAATCTGTAAGGTTTTTTTCTGTATTAACTAGCTTGTGTATTTCTGGTTTTGTCATTTCTTATCATTCTTTTTGATATTTGGGCGCTTGTATTTCAGGTCAGGGGGAATTACCATTATAGACTGCATAGTGTTTTCTAGAAGTGAACATGATAGGAAATGCTACAATAGTCAATATGTATGATTTAGTTAATTTACTAGAAAAGTATCTTAAGTAGTGCATTCTTAAAGTATTTTTAACCACTTTGCTTTGGGTTAAAAAATACAAAGTCGGGTGCCTGGGTGGCTCAGTCGTTAAGCGTCTGCCTTCGGCTCAGGTCATGATCCCAGGGTCCTGGGATCAAGTCCCACATCGGGCTCCCTGCTCGGCGGGAAGCCTGCTTCTCCCTCTCCCACTCCCCCTGCTTGTGTTCCTGCTCTCGCTATCTCTCCCTCTGTCAAATAAATAAATAAAATCTTCAAAAAAAAAAAAATACAAAGTCATTGGGGCGCCTGGGTGGCTCAGTCGGTTGGGCGTCTGCCTTCGGCTCAGGTCATGATCCCAGGGTCCTGGGGATCGAGTCCCGTATCGGGATCTCTGCTCAGTGGGGAGCCTGCTTCTTCCTCCCTCTGTCCTGCCGTTCCCCCTGCTTGTGCTTGCACTCTCTCTCTTCAAATAAATAAAATATTACCAAAAAAACCACAAAGTCATTGTAAACATTTTAGAGGAAAATATAAAGGGATTTTTGTTTTAAAGATTTTATTTATTTATTAGAGAGAGAGAGAGAGCACATGAGAGGGGGGAGGGTCAGAGGGAGAAGCAGACCCCCCTGCTGAGCAGGGAGCCCGATGTGGGACTCGATCCCGGGACTCCGGGATCATGACCTGAGCCGAAGGCAGTCGCTTAACCAACTAAGCCACCCAGGCGCCCTAAAGGGATTTTTTTTTTAAAGATTTTATTTATCTGAGAGAGAGAGAGCATGAGAGAGGGGAGGGTCAGAGGGAGAAACAGACTCCCAGCCGCCGAGCAAGGAGCCTGAGCAAGGAGCCGATGCGGGATTTGATCCTGGGACTCAACCAACTGAGCCACCCAGGTGCCCTATAAAGGGATTTATAATGAAGAAAATTAAAATTACTCATAATTGTGCCACCTGCTCATTTTTTTAAATCTATTTCCAGTATAGAAAGTTACATATTTTAAAAATTGGAATCATGCTATATATACAATTTGTATTCCATTATTTTCACTTACTACTACATTTTTTCATATAATCAAATATTTTTTTAAAGATTTTATTTGAGAGAGAGAGTACACACAAGCGGGGGGAGGGGCAGAGAGAGAAGGAGAAGCTGACTCCATGCTGAGCCGGGAGCCCAAAGGGAGGCTGGATCCCAGGACCCGGAGATCACAAACTGAGCCAAAGTCAGATTCTTAAAGGACTGAGCCCCCCAGGCACCCCTGTAATCAAATATTTTTGAAAATTTAAAAAATTACTATGATATTCCATATAATGGGTATTTCATAACTTCTTTCACTAACTCCAGGTTGTTGCAAGTTTATGTTGTTTCCATATCTTATAGATAATTCTTCAGTGAACATCCTTGCAAAAGCTGTTTTTGCAACTCTGATTATTTCTTTGAGATAAATATTTAGAAGAGAAATTGCAAAAACTTTTGTTTTTAAAGATGAAGTCCTTTGACAATCTCTGAAATTTAAACATGGGCTTAAGCAAAAAAAAGGCCTTGTTTTCAAACAGTGGTACTCCAAAAAACAACAAAAAAAAGACTGTTCTTTATATAGTGTATGGTATTTGACTCTAAACTGAAGCTGGTTTAGGTAAAGTGTATGTCTTGGAAATATTTTGGTTTCCTCTGATCTACTTAACAGGTGCAAAGCAGGATAAAGGAGAATCATGTGGGGTATACAATCATAGGAAGTCTATTTTTTAAAACGGAACTGTTAATGGGGGAAGGGAGGCAGGTTTGTTAACTTGCCTTTAGATTTTAGGTTGCTCTCTAAAATGGGGCTAATACCACTTGTTTTCAGTGTTGTCCCTAAAATCAAATGAGAACATTTATAAAGAAGCTAGCAGATAGTAGGTGCTCAATAAATACTCCCCTCTTATAGGTCATTGAATGTTGCCTTAGATGACCTTGTCAGGTAGTATCCATCTGTTCATTTTCCTCTAATTCAAACACTTTTTCCTTAAGTATCACCATTCAAGATAAATAAGATAGTTTATATTTTCTGCTTTATTTAATGGCACTGTAAAAATATTGCTTTCCATTGCTTTTTATTGTGGATAGGGACGATTTTAACAATGTTCCAGGTTGAAGAAGATTCTTGACTTAGCTAGGAAACCTGTTTACCAGTTAATTTATCCTTTTGTGAGGATATGCCACCTAATGGTTTAAAGAATTCACCCTCAAGGGAAAATTGGAAACATTATTCATACATTACAGAAATCATTATAAACCCACTGCTACTAACAAATATAGCTTAGATCAGGGTGAAAGGTAATGATAGGTAATGTTGATCCTTGATTTGGTGGGGGCAGAGGAAAAAAAGCTTCAAAGTCTTCAGTGTTTCTGTAGTAGGAGAAATAGAAAGTGAATGTTAGGACGTTTACCTTTGTAAAAACAGGAGACAAGAGAAAATAAATTAGTGAAAACTTAAAGTGTTGGGGAAGGCAGAGGGTTATAAATGAAATCAACATCTTTCCAAGACGACATGTAGCCTTTAGAAATGGGTGAATCCAAAGCATATTAATCTTAAATTTATGATGCCCCTAGTTTCCTCTAGTGGAGGTTTTCAAAAGCAAAAACCAGGAAATGATGAAGGACACTGACACATTCAACAAATATTTTGAGCAGTTTGTGGGTCTCCAGTTTAAAGCTACAGTTGAAATCATTTTTACAAGTGACTATGAATCATTAAAATGTCATATTTTGTCTTATAATAATTAAAAAACAAAGCCAAATTATCATTAGTATAGATAACCAAAAAGTAGTATTGATTTGCATGTTTTAAAATGTAAGCCAACCCACACATTTGGTGTCTGATCCTAAATCAAAGCATTCCAGCATTTTTTTTTTCTGGGGAAAAAAAAAAGCAAACTAGAATATATTTATAGATGCAAGCCAAAGATGGGAAACTTCCCTAACCATAGATTTGTGTAAAGAGGAAGGGAAGGATGATATGTCAAGTCAAGCACCTCGAACTATATAAGAATTACATAAAAGAAGGCCTCTAGGCCATTTATAAATAGATGTAAACTCAGGAAAACTTTCAAATGTGCCCAAAGTTCCCAAGTATATATTGAGATGGTATAAACTACAGACGAAGTACTAGTTAACCAGGGATAGTAACGCGGACAATGCCTTAATTACTCTGTGGTATGGTTTCATCATTCAACGAAAAAAAATGTATAACAAAGACTGCTAGGTACCATTGCTGTAAAGGTGGGTGAGAGACACCTGCAGTCTAGTAGAAGCAAAAACACACAAAATATTGGATTTCATGAAACCTAAAAATATTCTTACATGTAGAAAATGAACTTAAATATGGCCCTTTTTCTCAACATAAAATAATTTCTAAATTTAAGCCTTGTGTGAACAAAGACATTCATTTATAACCCAATATAATCAAATCTAAACTAAGAACAAATCAAATTTAAACATTGTTATTTCTTTGCAATAATTACTGCATCCCAAAAAAAGTGCCCACTATGAGTTAATTTTACTTAAATAGAACATTGCTCAGCCTATAAATGAAGGTCAGCAGACAGCAGTGTCTTGGAATAAAATAGCCCTTTGGCAAGAAAATGAGCCACACCCCATTTAGTTTTTACAAAAATAAAATTCTTTCCAGCTTTACTAAACTGTAGATGTTGTGCACAGCGCAGAGTTCTGCAGTCACTGGATCTGCCGCTGTGGAAATAGCCATGTGTGCAGAAGCCCTGGAAAACACTGATAAGCCAGGACTTGTACCTGTGGTTCTTGTGCTTTCCATAGCGCGGTATTCTGTTAAGTTTTATCTGACTCGGGCAGTAGCAAGTAACTACACTGTAATTTCCTTTCTTGAACTTCTTGATTGTCACAGACGTTAAAATGAGCAGGAAAAGCCAGGATTCCAAATCTCATCATCGTTTCATTTTGGTGGGAGGGCATCAGATGCTCAAGGACTCTGTCTGGAGGTACCATGGAGAGAACTGTGCTTCTAGGGAGAGAGGAAAAGAAACCCCGAGGGGAAGCCCCGCTCTTCTAGCTCTTTTCAGTGTACCCGGCACAAGGCAGGTGTCCATATATACATTTAAAAGAGCGAAAACTAAGTGGCTATGAGTGGCCTTGGCTGATAAAGATTAAATTATGAAAACCTAACCAGCAAGTTCATAACTTATGAATCACACCGAATAAGATACATAATGGTGTGAATCCTACAAGACGACTAAGCAAATGGTTTCCTTCGTTTTCTTTCTCTTTCAGCTGTTGTTAAGTCAATGGTCAGGAGTGAATATCATGTATGGCCCTTGCATTGTGATAACTGCTTACCTTTAGACTCAAAGAAGACATACTAGGGACATACTAATATTTTTTTATGTTTTAAAGCAGTTTTATGGAGTGCAGTGTACAATTTCAGCGGATTTTGGTATATTCAGAGAGATGAACAACCATCACCATGGTCAATTTCAAAACATTTTCATCCCCTCAGAAAGAAACCTCATACTCTTGAGCTGTCACTCTCCCCAGCCTCCCACCTCCCCAGCCTCCCACCTTCTCCCTACCTCCCCAGCCTCCCACCTCCCCATTCTTAAGCAACCACTAATCTACTTTCTGTCTCCATCAATTTCCCCATTCTGGACTTCCATATGAATGGAAAATATAGCCACATGGTCTTTTGTGACTGGCTTCTTTCACTTGGCATAGTGTTTTCAAGGTTCATTCCACACTGAAGGTTCATTCACACACGTACCAAGACTTCATTCCTTTTTACGGCTGCATAATATTCC
Source organism: Mirounga angustirostris (assembly GCF_029215605.1). Classification (NCBI taxonomy): domain Eukaryota; kingdom Metazoa; phylum Chordata; class Mammalia; order Carnivora; family Phocidae; genus Mirounga; species Mirounga angustirostris. The sequence goes on from NW_026991719.1 coordinate 94,067,030, forward strand.
ATTGTATGGATGTACCATGTTTTGTTTGTCCATTTATCTGTTGATAGACATTTGTGTTGTTTCTGCTGTTTGGCTATTAGGAAAAATTGAGAATGCTAATATTAAATGTCTAACCACAGGTCAGCTACTGAGGTAGAGGTGGTACTGACAAGATGACTTTTCATGTATCGCTAACTCTGCTGTTAATGTAAATCTTTGCTTTGATCGACTCTGAGCAATCCTGATTTCTACATCTCAATGTAGCTAATTTTTGGTTTCCTAATGTTTAGTAGTGTATTACCAACTTGTTGCCAAATCCTTTTTCCTTAGTAATATTTTCACTTGAATCATTAAAAGCCTGTAAAAGTTGTATAATCACCTTTTCTAAAACTTACTGTGTAATAGAGCTATACAAAATTTCTTGTTTATACACCTTTATTGAACACCTATTAAGTATTAAGTAGTGCACAGGTAAATGATAAACGCTTTGAAACACAATGGTTTCAGTTGACCTAGACCATTATTGAGCACATCTAGTATGTTTATTTTTTAATTTGCTTCTCAAATATGAAACAAATTCACAGAACAAAATTCAAAACTATAAAGGGACATAAAGAAAAGAAAATGAGCCTCCTGCCTGCCCCTGACCCCAGTCCCCATTTCCCTTTCCAGGAGCCGACCATTAGAACTAGTTTCTTGTTTATCCATCCAGAAATAATATTGAATACATTTAATGCTTGCCATTTTCAGAAGAGCTTGGTGTTTTACATTTAGGAAGTCTGATGTTAAGGTTGAGGGATTCTTTACCTACTGGCTTAAAATATGAGAAAAAGAGACTATCAAAGGATGATAAAAAGAATCTCCTTCAGTTTCAGATCAGAGTTTTTCTTTCAAGCACCCTTGACCACCTCAGATTCACCGGCATCAGGTCAAAATAGCTAATGATACCTAGAACACATCTCTCCCATTATGTTTTGGATTCAATCCACAGAGAAGTTTCTGGATCCAGTCTCCTTAGTCTTTTTTTTTAAGTAGGCTACAGGTCCAGCATGGAGCCCAGTGTGGGGCTTGAACTCACGACCCTGAGATCAAGACCTGTGCTGAGATTAAGAGTCGGATACTTAACCATCCAGGCACCGCCCCCACCCCATCTCCTTAGTCTTATGGGCAGCGCGTATCTTGAGGGCCCTTACATAAGGATAGGCCTCCCTGAGAGAGGAGGGTTGTAGTTCAGCCAAGAAAAGATATAATTTCCAGGAGAGCCATTTAGAACTCCCTGTATAATTACTTAATTCATTTAACAGGCCTTTATTAATTATCAACAGTGTGCCAGCCTTTATTAATTATCAACAGTGTGCCAGGCACTGGTATCACCAAGATAAATAAAACAATGTGCCATCGTTTGAAGAGCTCAGAGTCTAATCCAGCCACTGATTTTTATAGATGAGGTGATAGAGGTCTAGTTGATTTTGATTGCCCCCCAGCATACCACGGTAGAGGACAGTGATGGAAGATGGAGTCTCCTGATACCTAATTCATCACTCTTCTCACCATAAAATTAAACACCACATCCAGAATCCAGCTTTGTTTACTGGGAAAGCCTCTTCCTCTCTGAATTAGCTTATACTAAGTGGTGTTTTCCTTCAGGTGTTAACAAAATGGCAGATGCCAAGTCATTCAAGTTGACATGAACTCTATGAGACACATTTCACCTATAACTTAAGCAGCTTGGTTTAACTCGGCCAGCTCTGCATCACTAATGGAAATTCATTAGCAATGGCTTTACAGTGGTGAATTGTTTTTCTAGGTCATATATTCAGTCCAGACTACTCTTAATGCTAACAAAACTGCAGTCCTAATTACTGATATTAAAAAGTTTCCTCTATTGTGATGTATCCAAAGATTTTGAAAACTCTAGTGTCAGTATATTGGATATACATTCTGGGATTTATCACTCTTGATTTCTTTTAAAGTGGCTCTTGTCACTCTGAGAGAGCCAGTATTTCTTCTTTGTTTTACTCCTCACACACACAAAAAATTCCATGTCATTCATTTATTCAAATATCTACTGAATGTCTTCTATAGGTCAGGTAGTGTACTAGGCACTGGTGATAACTGACTGAAACAAACAAAACTTACCACCCTTATGAGGTTTACATCCTACTAGGGGGACATAGAAAAGCAACCATGATATAGTGTATTTTTTTTTTAAGATTTTATTTATTTGACAGAGACACAGCGAGAGAGGGAACACAAGCAGGGGGAGTGGGAGAGGGAGAAGCAGGCTTCCTGCCGAGCAGGGAGCCCGATGCGGGGCTTGATCCCAGGACCCTGGGATCATGACATGAGCAGAAGGCAGGTGCTTAACGACTGAGCCACCCAGGCGCCCCAATATGAGGGTCTAGGGAGTGGGAAGAGTGGCATTGCTATTTGCAAATCAGGTGGTCACAGAAGGCTTCACTGGCGGGAAGATGTTTGGGGCAAGACATGAAGGAGATCAGGGAGTGAGCCATGTGAATACCTGGGGAGAAGTGCCACTTAAGTAAATAATTCCAAGAACAGATACCTAAATTATCAACATTGATGAGTTTTAGCCCTGAAATTCTCCTTTATTTCAGCTTTTTATTTTGGTATTGAACAGAAAAAAAAAACGGTATCTTTGACCCAGATTAGATACTGTAATGGAGTCATGAATTGACTGTCTATGCTAAGGCTATTATGGTAATAGTTATTGTCAGTAATGTTTCGGAAAGATTAGTGGGAATAATGTTGAAAACAGAATATGGTATTATTGCAAGTAGATGTTCTTCTCTTTTCCTTATCAATTTAATCATACTATATTCTGTGGTTAAGTCTGAATTAGATTTTTTTTTTAATTTTACTTTGCCATAACTGTAGACATGTACTTATGAGAAAGAACTCAGAAAGATCCTGTGTACTCTTTACCCAGTTTCCCACAATGGGAATCTCCCGCAAGACCATAGTGCAGAATCAAAGCCAAGTTCCATCACTGCTAGAATCCCTTTTGTTACCCTTTTATAACAACACATACTTCCTTCCCCCCCATCTCTACCCCTGGAAACCATTAATCTGTTCTGCATTTCTATAATTTTGTCATTTCATAAATGTATAAATGAAATCACACGGGCACCTCAGTGGCACAGTTGGGTTGAGCGACCAACTTGGTTTGGCTCAGGTCATGTCTCAGGGTAGTGAGATCGAGCCCCACATCAGGCTCCACACTCAGCGCAGAGTCTGCTTAAGGTTCTTTCTCCCTCACTCTCTGCCCCTCCTGCTTGTGCTCACTCTCACTCTCTCAAGTGAATAAATAAATCTTTTGAAATCACAGAGTATGTAATTTTGGGATTTTTTTTTTCCACTGGGCCTAAGTCTCTGGAGATTCATCCAAGCCGTCTCTGTATCAGCACTTCCTTTTTATTGCTGCGTAGTGTTCCATGGTGTAGATGTACTACAGTTTTGTGAACCACTTACCCACTGAAGAACATCTGGGCCATTTTCAATTTTGGCTATTACAAATAAAGCTGCTGTAAACATTTGTGTACAGGTTTTTGTGTGAATGTAAGTTTTTTTTTCTTTAGGATTCATGCCCAAAAAGTGCAGTTTCTGGGTTGTAGGAGAGTTGCATGTTTGGTTTTGTAAGAAACTGCCAAAATGTTTTTCCAAAGTGACTGTGCCATTTAATCTCCCACCAGCAATGTATGAGTGGTGCAGTTTTTCCACATCTTTGCCAGCATTTGGTGTTGTCACTGTTTTTGTTTTTGTTTTTTTTTTTAGCCATTCTGATAGGTGTCTAGTGATTTCTCATTATGGTTTCATTTTGCATTTCCCAGTGGTTAACGATGTGGAACATCTTTTTATGTGTTTCTTCCCATCTCACACCTCTTTGGTGTAATATCTGTTCATGTCTTTTGCCTATTTTTCTAATTGGATTTTTAAAATGTTGAGTTGTGAGAGGTCCTTTGTCCAATATGTGGTATACAACTATTTTCTCTTAGTCTGTAACTTGTCTTTCCATCCTCTAAACCAAGGTCTTTCACAGAACAAAAGTATTTATTTTGACTAGGCCAAATTTATCACTGTTTATTTTTATGGATTGTCTTCTCCATGTCCTATCTAATACTCCTTCACCAAACATGGTTCCAGAAGAGTTTTTCAAATTTCTTTTCTGAAGTTGTGTGGGGTTATGTTTCACATTTAAGTCTGTGACCCATTTTGAGTTAATTTCTGTGTAAAGGTGTGAGGTTTAGGTTGAAGTTCTTTTTTTTTTTTTTTTTTTTTTATGGTTCTCCAATTGCCCAAGCACTACTCCTTCACTGATATGCTTCTGCATCCTTGTCACAAATCAGTTGAGCATACTCATGTAGGTCTATTTCTGGGTTCTCTGGTCTGTTCCATCATTCTGTGTCTGTTGCCCTGCCAATCCCACCTTGTCTTAGTTGCTACAGCCACAAGATGGGATTTGACACCAAGCAGAGTGATTCCACCCACTTTATTTTTCAATATATTTTACCTGTGCCAAGACCTATTTGTTTCCACATAAGTTTTTAGAATAAGCTGGTCTGTGACTATGCAAAACTCTGCTAGGATGTTGATAGAAATTGCATTAATGAATTAGAATTTTGAGATTGCACATGTAATGTTACTTAAGGTAAAAATGGTAATTCCAGTAAGGAAGACAATTTAATTCCTTCTGTGGTCTCATGCTAGGTCTTATTTTATTTTCTACAGTTGTCCCAATTTATGTGATTTTTATTTTTTATTTATCTTTTTTAAAGATTTATTTATTTATTTAAGCAATCTCCACACCCATCGTGGGGCTCGAACTCACGACCCCGAGATCAAGAGCCACACGTTCCACCGACTGAGCCAGCCAGGCGCCCCAACTGCTGTGATTTTTAAATCATTGAATGAATATTAATTAATTAATTAATATAATTATAGTGATAATTATAGTGAATTTTACCACCACTCTTCAGACATAACTTGGATGCCTTTTTTTGATTGCCCAAATTGGAAAGTTTCCTTTTTTTCAAAGGAATGTCACATTCTTGATTTAGATACATAACTTTTAGGTTGTAAATCATTGACCTATTTTTTAATTTAAAACTTTTTTGAAGGCTTACTTCCAGAATTTTTAAGACCCTACCCCACCCTCCCACCCCTACATTAGACTTTTGTGTACAAGGTTCCTAAACCTATTGTTCTGCCTTAAGGAAATTATGGTTTACCTCTCCTGTTGTTTTAAACAAATGCATTTCCTCAAATAGCAAAATAGAATATGCCGCTAAAGCATTGGGATTTAGGGTATTGAAGTTTGCGATGTGTTTGTTATTCACGAATAGTAAATCAAAAGTTTTAAATGAAAACTTTTGTGCATTCTCCTGCTTTGATCTTTGATTCTGCAAAAGAAAGTCTTAAAAATTACAAAAAGAATCTGGTAAACCTCTTAATTTAAATAGGACACTTGGAAACTTACTCTTAGGTGTAAGAAAAAAAGAAGAGGACTGTTAAATTGATTAGGGTTGAAGAAGAATGGAAGAGAAAATGTCACCTTGTTGCTTTTGGGTGAGGGAAAGTGAATGAGATCATGCTTTCATTTCTCTCTTGCTTTCTCAAGATAAAGCTTTTCCACCCTTCTTTCTGCTTAATGATTCAGGGTGGAGACACCAAAAAACCTCTGGCTATCTTTCCCATCCTGTTTATATTCTAGATCGGCTTTTATTGTTTTAACAAAATATAGCACTGGTGGCCTATAACATTATGTATGTGGTATTAAATGGTTAGGCTTAGACAGGAATTTGAAAATCACAGTCCAACTATACTACCTTAAATACAGCTAGCAGAATTAACTTCTCAATAATGAAAACTTCCCTAAGTTAGAGCCTATGGCTCATAGTTTTAGTGTAATCATTATAGTGAATTTTACCACCACTAATATCAGCCATTGTTTCTCCCCCTCACCTACACCGAACTTTGTTTAGGTAATGGCCACGGCTGCACCATAACCTTCCCTGTAATCGAAAAAAACATGTAATTTAAGGAAGAATGCAATGAAATGGTGCCCGTCATAAACGGATATTCCAATTTCTTTTTTCACATAGAGGTTATCTGCGTTTGTTATTTATTTGGTCTAATGAGAGGCTTAAAAGTGCATTCTTTAAAGCAGTGAATTCTCAGGGGTGCCTGGGTGGCTCAATCAGTTAAGCATCTGCCTTCGGCTCAGGTCATGATCCTAGGGTCCTGGGATCGAGCCCCACATCGGGCTCCCTGCTCAGCGGGGAGCCTGCCTCCCCCTCTCCCTCGCCCCTCTCCCCTGCTCGTGTGCTCACTCACTCTCTCTCAAATAAATAAAATCTTTTTAAAAATGCAAATAAAATAAAGCAGTGAATTCTCAGAATCATTAAGCCTATGACAGTCTACCCCATCAAAAGAACACTGCTAGCGGCTTTAGCCAACTTCTGAGGTAACATAGTACCAGGGAGAGGGATAAACTGAGAGAGGGAAGAAGTTACCCTGGTGTGGGTGACTTTTTGCTAACCATATGATTTTTAGCAAGTGAAGGCCATACAAGCCATTTGCTCTGTGGCAGAATTATAAGGAGACTTTTTAGCTGTAGCAGCTAACAGATTGCCAAATAAAATATTGAGCAAGCAGCACTGGTCAGTTATAATTTGGTCTCTAAAAACCGGAGCCAGCATAGTGTAATGTTTATGGATTCAACTTCATTCTCAAAGAAATAAAATTGGGGCATCTCAGCAAAAATATAATTAATAATGTTTATGGGGCATCTCCCACATGTTTGAATAGTAAGGGCAGAGAACACTCTATGAGACCACAGTATTTTTGCAGCCAGTCTTAAGGATAACCCTACATTGTGTTCAGGATTCTGTTGGGCTAAATTTAACAAATGACCATTATGTGTGGAAAATAGCGACCATTGTTGTTGAATTAAACTCTCTGTGGAGATGCAAAAAATCTTTTAATTAAGCTAATAAAAATTAATGGCAACATAACCAAAGAAAGTAACCATAAAAGAATGGATAGAAGCAGAAAACTTTGTGCAATTGTTGAATGATACCTAGTAAAGGAACCTGGTACGTGGGGTAAAGCTGGGGACTGTGTACTTGCCTAAAAAATTCCAAAAGCATACATACACAGAAATTTAGATTTTTAAGCTAGACCTTTAAGCTGGCTGTTCATGGCAAACTTCCCAATGAAATGGAATTAATTTGTGTTGTGTTTTGAAAATGTATGTAGGTGCTTGCAAGAATTACATTGAAGGGTTAGATTCACCTAGAGTACTTGGTGGTTCTTAAAGTGAATATTGGCAACCTTAAAGATGTTTTATTAGACAATGAGGCAACAATTTTTCTCTGGGAACATGTCTCCACGGTAATAGCGGAAGTCAGAAAATATTTCACATGCAAATATATCTGAACCCCTTCATGAATGCATTTAGCACTTTGAAGTGATGGCAACATCTGGTAACAAGTAGAAACCAGCGTTTTATAAACTACTGCTTCATGTTACCACTTCATCTGAATTAGTCATTTAAAGGGGTTTTATAGTTCTTCCTAAGAACTGACAAGGTTAATCTTGGACTAGGGCAGGCAGGCAGGAAATGCTAAGGACGCGCTTCTTTTGAAGGTTTCAGTATTCCTTGTGAGGTTGAAAAGTACTCATTTTAAAGTTTAGAAAACTATCAGCAATGGTGTCTTGACAGCTAAGTGAGATTTTTCTTTCTTTGTGTGGTAAATTTGAGGGAACAGTCGATAAAATTCAGAGTTCTTTCTACTTTCCATTCCACTTCTTTCCTCTGAAGGGCCTTTATTTCCTAAAAGCAGAGAACTTTAAGAATCCTTCCTTTCATATTTCATTATGATCGTGGATTCGGTGCCACTGGGAAGATGTCACCTGCAGTTTGTTTTGCCAGATTAGCTCTCAGAAATCCTCTTATTTTGTAGAGTCACCCAATGTGACAAGAGTAGATGCCTTTTATGTGTATATTTGGTTTTGCATTACAAGCGCTAAAAGTTTGCTCTTGGTTATGTAATAAACCACCATAGCAAATGAGTTTAATTCCTTTTTTTTTTTTAGATTTAATTTATTTATTTGAGAGAGAGCGAGAGATGGCGAGAGAGCGAGCGAGAGATAGCGAGAAAGAGAACATGAGCAAGCGGGGAGAGGGAGAAGCAGGCTCCCCCCTGAGCAGGGAGCCAGATGTGGGGCTTGATCCCAGGACTCCAGGATCATGACCTGAGCCAAAGGCAGATGCTTAACTGACTGAGGCACTCAAGTGCCCCGAATTTAATTCCTTTTGGATGCAATGTCATTGTCATATATTATGTGTGCCAAGCACTGTTCTAGATGCTTGAGATAGATTGGTAAACAAAGCAGACAAATCACTGCCTTCCTAGAGCTTAATAAATATTAAATATTGAAGCAGCAGAGCAATTTTAAATCATTTAATACTCTCAGCTTTTGAAGACTTTCATTGCATAAGTCTCGAGAACTCTTACACATTTTATCTGAAGTTGGAATAGGGGAAAAATTGACAATTTGTTTGGAATCCATGGCAGGAAGCTGGAACCTGATAAGGAAATAATTGATTTTTTGCTTGTCACTTTTATTTTTCATTTAGTAATGTTATAATCAGATCCCTTGAGTAACTGAGGAATGTTACTAGTTTAACGTGTGGATTTATTCTTCAGGATGGGCTTTAATTCGTGTGGAGGGAGGGGGTGAAAAGGACACAGTAGCCCTAACGTATGGCATTTATAAACGTTGCCTTCAGTCATTTGAAGGATTCTAGAATACTTAGCGTTCTCCATGGAGAATGAATGTATTGCTCAGTTATTTTTGCCTATGTGAGTTGTACAAGAGCTGAGTCAAAGGATATGACATGATGGTTCCTGTCCTGCAGCGAAATAAGATGATGGCTTTGTGGTGGAAACATGATGTGGTCATGCCCATATTCGCTCACATCCCTCGTTCGTTTCCTTTTAGAGAGCAACACCAGAGAGGCTCTCTCGTTTCTTCGTGTCTCAATTTCTGTTTGTATTTTCTTTTCCTGCTGTTTGTCCTTTCTCTTTTCTGCAAATTGCATTGTGATGACTGGCAATTCGGTGGGCCCAATGTGTGCTTTGCAATAGGATAGGTCCCCCCCCCCCGAGGATGGCTGTGGCATAAGATGCCGTTATAACCATTTTAGGGAATTCATGACATATATGGACACAGATGCTCTGAGTGAGCCCTTTGTGTGTGAAAGGCATGTTTCATAGCCTTTATATTTCCTGATGCCATCAAGCACAGTGCCTTTTACAGAGCGGATGCTCATTTGATATTTGTCTCAGTGAATGAATATGAGGCAGGAATTTTATTTTTGCTTGCCAGTGTACTGAATACTCTCTTCTAAGCACATGGAATTTTGTGTATTTTCATGGACATTCTCAAACATACAAAGTAAAATAGCATATGTGAATTCCACCCCCCCTAGCTTTAACAGTCATCAAAATTTGATGTTCTTATTTCATCTTTTCTCTCGCCTTCCTTTTTATTTGTTGTTTGGGATTTACTTTAAAATACCCCATATATTATCCATAAGTACTATTGCATATCTAGTTTTAATTAATTAATTTTGGGGTGCCTGGGTGGCTTAGTGGGTTGAGCATCTGCCTTCGGCTCAGGTCATGATCCTGGGGTCCTGGGATCGAGCCCCACGTCGGGCTCCTTGCTCAGCGGGGAGCCTGCTTCTCCCTGTGCCTACCACTCCCCCTGCTTGTGGTCTCTCTCTCTGACAGATAAAGAAATAAAATCTTTAAAAAAATAAAATGAAAAAATTAATTTTTATGTATTTATTTAGTTAAAGATTTGTTTATTTGAGAGAGAGTGCACGTGCGAGTGAGGGGAGGGGCAGAAGGAGAGGGAGAAGCACACTCCCTGCTGAGCACAGAGCCATGCAACATGCGCCTCCATCCCAAACCATGAGATCACAACCTGAGCCTAAATCAAAAGTCGGAAGCTTAACCGACTGAGCCAACCAGGCGCCCCACAGCACACCTAGTTTTTAATATTTTATTTTTTTATTTTTATTTTTTAAAAGTAAGCTCTAGGCCCAATGTGGGACTTGAACTCACGACCTTGAGATCAAGAGTCACATGCTCCACTGACTGAGCCAGGCAGGTGCCCTTAGTTTTTAATATTTTAATATAGTAATACTTTATGCATTTCACACAGACTTTAACTTTCAAACCCTTTCTTTGTGTTTTAGTTTATGTCAGAGAAACACTTAACTGTTTATCAGAAGAAAAATCTGATTTGCCACCCATGAGCTGGGTATTTTGAAACAATTTTGTAACAAATATATTGCCATTCTTAATTTAAAAATTTATTAAAAGTTTCTCAACTACACTATCATGATAAATTCATGTCGTACAGACATGAACCTCATTCTGCAAAATGTGGCTTGGAATGGATAAGCTGTATAATGGTCCCCTCAGAATTGATATCAATGCATTAATTTTCTTCATAATTCAGCAGCCACAGAACTCGCATGAAAACCTATCCATGCAATTCTGGTAATTGTAGTCTCAGTTTTGAAATTTCTTGTCAAAACCTACACACCTGGGGTGCCTGGGTGACAGTCGGGTGAGCATCTGACTCTTGGTTTCAGCTCAGGTCGTGATCTCGGGGTTATAAGATCGAGCCCCACCTCGGGCTCCACACACAGTGCGAAGTCTTCAGATTCTCTCTCCCTCTCCCTCTGCCCCTCCTGCTCATGCTCTCTCTTTCTCTCTCTAAAATAAATAAATCTTAAAAAAAAAAACCCTACACGCTTTATGTGTTTTGTCTCTCTAAAATTCGATGACTTCATGAGAAATGTTACTAAATAAAGCACCAGTTCTCTAAAAACGCATTGGCCTACGGGCCCTTGGGGATCAAAATTACTTGCATACTGATACTAAGATGTTACTTGCTTTTTCATCTTTGTTGACATTTGCACCACAGGTGCCAAAGCAATGGTGGTAAAACTACCTGGTGCCTTAGCAAGACGCAAAGCAGCGGCACCGCCCTATATTAGTCGTCACGAAATTCAACCCCATACCCTTAGAGTTACAGACCTACAACATGGCTTTCATTTATGAATGTCCTTAATGAAGCAGGAAAAATTAATTTTATTAACTCTGAACTCTTGGGCATATATCTTTTAATATTTAAAGTTTTTCTGCTGGATGGACACTGGTTGTCCTGAGGAAAAGTACGTGTGCAGTTGTTTGAGTTGCAAGCTAAATTAGCCGCATCTTTTCAAAATAGAAAACTGTTTTTACTGAAAGAGTGAATGACACACTAACTGATTATTCAGACCTGAGTATTTGGCAGATATCTTATCAAAAATGAACCAAGTGAGGGGCACCTCACTGGCTCAGTCGGGAGAGCATGCGGCTCTTGATCTCGGGGTCGTGAGTTCAAACCCACATTGGGTATAGAGATTACTTAAAAACTTTTAAAAATGAACCAAGTGTGCCTGTTACTACAAGGCAAACAACTGAGAGTATTTGTTGCCAAGGATAAAATTAGAGCTCTCAAGCAAAAATTCAAAGTTTTGAAAGCTTGCATCAGCCATCAAGTGTCAATACATAGATTTTTCTGAGATCAGTGGTGTTTTTAATTAAAGTGATTTGTTAGATATTGTAAAATGAAGTGGGACAACATTTGGAAGATCTGCATTAGTCAAACAGTATTGTTCCAAATGACCCGTGCGTGATGTTACAAAATCAGGCATGGGTAAAAGGCCCATTTTTTTTTTAAAGCTTTTATTCATTTATTTGACAGAGAGAGACACAGAGAGAGAGGGAACACAGCAGGGGGAGTGGGAGAGGGAGAAGCAGGCTCTCCATGGAGCAGGGAGCCCAATGCAGGGCTCTATCCCAGGACCCTGGGACCATGACCTGAGCCGAAGGCAGACGCTTAACGACTGAGCCACCCAGGCACCCTTAAAAGGCCCATTTAATGTGCATGGGAGACCAATGGATTTTAATGTAACAGAGTAGGAAAAATTCATCTGTATGGTATCAAATTCCACACTGTAACTAACATTTAAGAAACTACCACTTCTCAAGTTTCGGTGTAGCATTATAAGGAAGAATATCCATAATTATCTGAAAGGGCTCTTAAAATACTTCTTTCAACAATGTATCTGTGCGAGGCCATATTTTCTGAATACACTTGAACCTAAAACAACATTGAGTGCAGAGGCAGATATGAAAATCCACTTGTCTTTGTATTAAGTTAAATGATAAAGCAGTTTGCAAAAATGTAAACAATACATTTTCCACTCATTTTGGGGGGGGAATCTAGTGATTTTTATTAAAGATGTTACTTATGTTAACATGTGATGGTTTATTGTTACTTCAAATAAATACCTTGAAATTTTCCCAGCTGTAATTTCTAATATGATAAATGCATTGATGGATCCAACCCTCATATCAAAAAGCTCTTTGGGGTTCTCAGGTCCTGAGACCAAAAATTTAGGAATCATTGAGTTTTTGTTGTTTCTGGTCCTTTCCCTTTTCCTCTCCTGTTTCCTTTTCTTTCCTCTTTCCTTCTTTTTTTTGAATGAGACCCTCAGAATAGAAAGGTGTATGGCATCTGAGTTGTTCCTTTGTATGGTTTTACTATCTATGAACGGAACACAGATGGCTTTTTTTCCCCAGTGTCATTGAGATGTAATTGACATTAACATTGCATTGCATTAATTTCAGAGTACCACATAATGATTCGATGTATGTATCGATCATTTCACATCATTGTGAAATGATCCCCACAAAAAGGCTAGTGAATGTCCAACACCTCACATAGTTAGTTAGACATAGTTAGATTTTCTTATGATGAGAACTTTTAGAATTTACTCTCTTAGCAAACTTCAAATATACATTTCAGTATTGTTAACTGTAGTCACAACAGATGTCTTTTAAATCGGTTCCTTGACTTGTCTGTAGTTCAGCTGACAATTTTTGGAGGACTCAAACACTTACAACTACCTTCTATGTATTTCAACCTTTTGTTTTAGTGCATTAGGGCAAAGTATATAATTTAATGTGTAATAATAAGACATCCTATTTTAAGGTTTTGATTACTTTGTTACACAAATACGGAGCTAATACATCCTTACTGTTGAGGAGACATCCCTTGGAATACCGAAATAATGAAGATATATTTGTAGCTTATGTCCGCCTCAAATATGAAAAGAATGATAACATAAGCCAGACACACTTGATTGTTAAAGCGGACACATCCGTGCTGCAGGAAGTTCGTGTACCTAATAACTGCTCCTAGTATAAATTTCCTAAACCTTCCAATATTGTCCAAAATACAGTAGCCGTTCCCTGCCTGTAACCTCTGCACGATCCCTTTGCTTTGAAGCTTCACTCACTGTGAGTGTTATTATTTGTTTGTTCACCTTATAAGGCATGCAGATGGGTAAAACTGTGTTTCATTAGAGGACAATAGGTCAGTGTTATATGTCACACATGGAAAGAATATACTCGGTACTGGGTGTGGTGGAGAGCATGATGTTTGAATGAGAGTTACCCTGATACATCTGTGAAACTCTCAGGCAACTTTGGGTGTGCCTCTTTCCTTCCTTTCTACCCTTAGGGGTGTGTGTGTGTGTGTGTCCGTCCACAGGTGCGCGTGTGTGAGCTTTTCACTTTATGGATCTGGTTGTACCATCTGAGTGTGCATCATGGTGGATTTGGAATGCGGCACCAATGTGGTTTTCATTGTGTGGCCTGCTTAGAAAAAACGTGGAACGTCTTCCACAACCCCTGCCATTTTCTGTTCCCACACCAACTTTCACTACCCACAGTAAAAGCAGAGATTCCGTTCCCACACAAGAGTCACACGCAGGCACACGCACCAACACGCCCCCCCCCCCCACCCCGGCCCTGCACACCCACACATACCTTAGAGGATGAGACACTGAGGTTACAAAATGGGCCGCAGACTAAAACTGGTTCAGTTACTGAGGCGGTAGAAGCGTCTTTTCGAAAATGGCCTCCTAATTCCTCCGGAGAAGATGGGCCTTTTTGAAGGGAGTATCCATCCATCCATCCATCCATCCCGGGAACGTTCACAACCTCACGAGGTTTTGCAGTTTACCTGAGTTCTGCGATGTTGCCAATAGACTTTAAAACCAGGGACTGGGTGTTGACGGGATCTCCCTGTGATCACAGACTAGCCTTAGAGTTCACTAAGCTAGAAAGGAGACGCATTCCCCCAGATGGCCAAGGGCAGGTCAAGGGAAGCTGGTCCCAGGTAGCATTATTATTGAAGAGGTCCATAGCCCTTGAGACAGACCCATCTAAGTGGTTGGACGGGACAAGTGTGGGGCAGAGAAGGTAAGGCTGGGAAAACCCGCCATTTCGGGTCTAAGGCGGATACTGTCACCTTGCCCGAGGCAATTGCACCCCCAGTTTTCTGTAAAATGCATGATAATACGCACATGTATGTCCTTCCTTCCGGTTGGCTCCAAGTGTTCCAGACATACTTACTATGTCCTGTGTTCCCTGGCAGGCTGCAGGCCGATAATGCTGTGCTCACTTTTACAAATGGAGAAGTCGAGACTCCAGAACGTTGAAGGGGCTTCACGTAGTGAGTCAGCCACGGAGACAGATGGAAAAACACATCCTCTGGCTCCTGCCGCTATATTCCTTCTCTTCCGGATTTGTTGCTTTTTGATATTTCCTGCAGTTTTTGTGATTGATGAAATAAAGTGCTTCCATTAAGAAGACCAAATGTAGGGGCGCCTGGGTGGCTCAGATGGTTAAGCGTCTGCCTTTGGCTCAGGTCATGATCCCAGGGTCCTGGGATCGAGCCCCACATCGGGCTCCCTGCTTGGCGGGGAGCCTGCTTCTCCCTCACCCTCCTACTGCTCTCTTGCTCTCTCTGTCAAATAAATAAATAAAATCTTAAAAAAAAAAAAAGACAAAATGTAATCCAGGGTACGCTAATGGCAGTTAGTGATGAGGGCAGGAGAATATCCTGAACCTTTTTACAAGCGAGTGCAGTCGGAGTTGCCTCCTTATTTTGAGAATTCAATATGTTGTCAGAAAATGCTTTGGTTTGCCTTCGATTATTTATAAAGGGCTGGAGTGGGGCGCCTGGGTGGCTCAGACGGTTAAGCGTCTGCCTTCAGCCCTGGTCATGATCCCAAGATCCTGGGATCGAGCCCCATGTCAGGCTCCCTGCTCCGCGGGGAGCCTGCTTCTCCCTCTGCCTGCCGCTCCCCCCTGGTTGGTGCTCTCTCTCTCTCTCAAATAAATAAATAAAATCTTTTAAAAAGGGGGGGGGGCTGGAGTGTCTCTGATCTCACTGTCCTTCGTATTAGGTAGATAGGGCAGATGGTATTACGCATGTTATATCCCAGAAAGATCATAATAATGTCTGCCGCTTAGCACCTCGCTGGAGCCAGACATTCTTTAATCATTATAGTAACCCTGTGAAGTATGTGGAATTAGCTCGATCTATATAGATACGAACCTAGGGCTCAGAGAAGCTAAGTAGTTGTGCAAGGTCATGCAGAAGTCAAGTCTGGCAGACTCCTAAGACCCTGACGCTTGCGCTGTGCCCCTTCCCTTTCAAATGATCGACTTGCCCCATGTCAGTATTAGAAATGGTCTCTTGAGCCTGGCACAGCACCCCTATGGATTTTCTCTTCTCTCCCCTAAAAGGCACTCAGAGAACCATTTGCTTAATTTAGCAATTGACTGACTGGAATTGCTCGATTGGTTTAAAAGCAAATTTCAGTAGGAAGACTACCAATTATCACATACTCAATGCCTACCATGTGCCAGGATATGATCTCAATTTTGAACGCATACTAGATCACTTAAGCATCCCAACAAACATACAAGATAGTGACTATTACCTGAGGTCGTTACTATTACCCTCCCTAGATGAGAAAATAGAGGCACAGGAGCTTAAGCAACTTCCCCAAGGACTCACACAGCCCTTAACTACTCTGTGGTACTGCCCCTGAATAGAAAATTATTCAGTTCAGCCAAGTATTGGCTTACTTCCTATGTGCCATGCCTGTAGAAAATACAGTTCCCACACTCAATAGCTGACCTTTTCAAAAGAAAACAAGACCTAGATCCTTGGCAATAAATGCTACAACTAGTGTATGGAGCATAAATGTTGTATGAAGGCATGAATAGGTATAGACTGAAATGAACAATAGAGAACGCAAGTAGTCCGAGACCGTTCATTTGCCTTTCTAAGTAATGTACTTTCCTATGGACGAGTGACTTGGGCACTGGGGAGAAGCTGGTTCCATGTGTTCTAAAATAAGCAGGTTACTTGGCTAATGTTCAAGTTCTAAATAGGTATGTGGGTTGTAGCTATTTGACCTGAACCAACTTTTAAATTCCCTTGTGTTCTTGCAGGATTTCAGTGGAGCTGGAATTTAAAAAAAAAAAAAAAAAATTAACTTTTCCCTACATCTCGTAAAGTTAGAATTTATTAATATTTGGCAGAATACCACGAGGCTGTCAGGAAGGTGATTCGTAAGCATTGTATCATTCCTTTGTCAGGGTGTTCTCTTTTTCTAGCAGGAAGTGTTATGACTTGCTCTCCAAAGTTGTAATTGTAAGAAGAATGTTGGGTTTCCAGATTGGCTTTCTGGGCGTGGGAGGTTCCTTCTATTAGTGCTGCTAGAGAGAAAGAAACAGGTTTGCTCTCGTCGCAGAAGGGTAACTATTTTAATACTATTTTGTTAGGCTCTAACTTCTCGATGACTGAATATTTAAGCAGAAATTTATTTAAAAAGCTTGAGATTCTTACTATGTATTTGGGTAGTTAAGCATTTGGAGATGCATTCTAAACGTTACTTACTCAAGGAGAACCAAATATAAGAGAAGATTTTTGAAGTTTTAGAATCTAAAATTATCTCTTTATATTCTGCCTTTTCATTATTTGGGGAATATTCTAGGGACTTTGTACTTTCTAAAAATTGCATTTGAAATCTTAATTATATACCTGTGTCTATCACGTTAGAGGCTCAGAGGTTTAAATGGCAGAAACTATTAGTTTATATCTGGGGGGCGGGGGGAGTAGAATTTCAGATGCCTTTGATGCCTTTGATCCGTAAATGGTTTTTCAAAATTCTGTGGAAAAGATGAGGTAGCTGTCATGACAGAATAGGTTATGATTAGACCAGTATTCTGCTCTTATGAAACGACTTGTGACAAAGTTGTGTTACTGTCTGTTTATATTTTACAAGATACCTGAAAATCATTGGTGTTGAAATTTTGGTGCTGTTATTGTGACATGGTAGTGATGGTGATTTCCAGTGCCCACAAACTCGTCAGGGATTTCCATCCATTGGTGATCATAGATGTTTTATTTCTCCTTGTTTCAGCAGAGCTAGATATCCGACTCTGATGCGTGTATGCAGTAAGAAGTGTTTTCTCAATTAACAAGTACTATATTTGAGAACATAGAAGCAGGGTATGTAACATTGCAGGAGGCACTTTTAGATACTAACAGATAGCTTTCAGCTTAGCTCAAAGTCTAAGCTAAAATTGTATCTCTAGTGATTTCTGAGTTGTGCATCCTAATATTTTGGTTTGAATTGAAGCATGTTAACTAGTCTGATCTTGCCTTGTGATGTGTGTGTGTGTATGTGTGTGGGTCTAGTACACACAGAGACACATACACGCACACACCTGAAGGTTGGCCTTGGCTTCAATGTTAATTTTCCTAGGAAAGGGCAATACCCCTCGGATGTGAAGGTTAGTTAATTTCTTTAGCAGCAAACGTATTTTTTCTTTTTCTTTTCTTTTTTTTTTTTTTTTTAAGATTTTACTTATTTATTTGACAGAGAGAGACACAGCGAGAGAGGGAACACAAGCAGGGGGAGTGGGAGAGAGAGAAGCAGGCTCCCTGCCGAGCAGGGAGCCCGATGTGGGGCTCGATCCGGTCCCCAGGATCATGACCTGAGCCCAAGGCAGACGCTTAATGACTGAGCCACCCAGGCACCCCGCAAATGTATTTTTTCATGAATTATTCAGATATTTGGGGAAAGTGTCAATGTTTACTTCGGAAATATAGACAGGCTTCGACCTTTGTAAAGGAGAATGTGCTGTTTCAATCCAAGGAGTTAATACAAGCTTGGCTTTTGGTAGGAGAAGGAGAGGTGTCACTTTGTTGTTTTATCTTTGGCTTTGATATGGTATTCATCACAGAGAAAGGGGCTTTTAGAATATGATTAGGACATATGTGAAATATCTGTAAAACTCTTGACTGGTAAGAATGTAAAGAATGCCTTCAGTCTGACTAAATTGAATTGAATGTTTCCTTTATTGGAAAAGTTACTAACTTATTTTTAAATAGCCATTACTTTAAGGTCTTATCTCCTTTTTTTTTTATTAAGTACAAAAAGAAGAAAGAAACGTTTACTTTAAATGGAAGTATTTGATATTCCTCCAGGAAATGACACATGATTGGGCACCCTTTGGGGTTTAAGTGACTCATAGATATTGGTACTTGAAAAAAAAGATCGATTAGAATCTAGCTTATGCCGGATTCGAGAATAGAATAGAGGTATTTCCAGAAAATGAACTCATTTCTTAAGAGAGCTATGTAGGGCAAAATCATGAGATGTCTGGGTTTGCTTTAAAATAATTCAGGAAAGTGACAGAAAAGGGAGAAGAGATGAAGCAGGTTGCAGGGAAATCCTGATCAATGTACAGTCTGGGTGGTGGGTTTATGAGTGTTTATTGTACTATTTTCTTTTTTGTGTTTATTGGAAATTTTCATAAAACATTTAAGTATAGCTAAATTTAGTTTGGGGCAATTTACATTTATTTCCAAACGTTACTTTTACCTATAAATTGCAGGTTTGTCAAAGCACGATTTGTGCCTAATGTGTACTATTGGAAAGGTGAAATGTGCTACTTGATTGTCAACATTGTAACAAGTAAAAACTGTTTCTGGAAAAAAAAAAAAACCTTTCTGTTTGACTTTCAGCTAAATTCAAAGGACAGGCTGCAAACATCTTGAGTAGTTTTTGTAGTATCTTGAAGCATTAAACAAGAGTAGATAGCTAAAGCATGCTAATAGGCCAATTGCATGTGAAGAATGCAGGAACATTATTTTGTCGTGACTGTTTTGTTCACAGCTTTCTCTAATAGAATATGCATTTTTAAAAGCACAGGAGACAACTATTTAGTCTGCCTTGTGTTTAAAGATGTTCACTTTCCCTACTTGCCTCCATCAGAGTTTATTTATTCAACACACGTTTGGTGGGTGCTTATTGTGAGCCAAGATACAAAGTCAAAGAAGATACCAGCCCTGCTTTCAAGGAGCTCCCAGACTGGTGGAAGAAATAGAGGAGTAGGTGGTCATCCTGCAATGAAAGGGGGCGGAGCTACAGGAATTGGTAAGGGGAGTTAGTGGTTAGCAACTAGGACTCTGTGGTGCATCTCCTTTAAAATAATGCAAACAAGGGGCGCCTGGGTGGCTCAGTCGGTTGGGCATCTGCCTTCAGCTCAGGTCATGATCCCGGGGTCCTGGGATCGAGCCTTGCCTCGGGCTCCTTGCTCAGTGGGGAGCCTGCTTCTCCCTCTGCCTCTGCCTCTCCCCATCCCCCTGCTTGTGCGCTCTCTCTCTCTCTCTGTGTCAAAATAAATAGAATCTTCAAAACAATGCAAATGAGAATTTGAGATGGCTTAATTATTTGTAGGTACTAGAGAAGTCAGAAGAGGGCTAACATAGTTTAGTTTAATTAACGCTATGCAGTTGCTATGCATGACTTCCCAAGTAACAGCCATCTCTGCTTCCCTGCACTTCTTTTTTTTTTTTTTAAAGATTTTATTTATTTATTTGAGAGAGAGAATGAGATAGAGAGAGCATGAGAGGGAGGAGGGTCAGAGGCAGAAGCAGACTCCCCGCCGAGCAGGGAGCCCGATGCGGGACTCGATCCCGGGACTCCAGGATCATGACCTGAGCCGAAGGCAGTCGCTTAACCAACTGAGCCACCCAGGCGCCCCGTTCCCTGCACTTCTTAATAAAACCTCTGTGCTTCTCTCTTGCATCTCAAGGGTTGTCAGAGCAGCATATCTGCAGGAGATACCAATGTCTCCGTCACATTAAATAGTAAGCTAATGTTTAAGTCTCCTTAAACATTCAACGCGACCTCCAAGGCAAAGTTGCTGTTGTAGGTGGGCAGCTACGTGGGGTGGGATAAAGGGTAGAGTCAGCCTTCAGTCCCTGATGAGCCTTCCAAAGTTCATTTCTCCATCGATCTGGAGTTTGAAACCTACTTTGTCATGGAAGTAGTGGGTGAGGTTTTTCAGGTCACCTCCCAAATGTCCCTGAAATGATACACTCTGTTTACCTCAAGTAATATACTCTTGCGTTCATGTTATGTTAATCCAAATGAATTATAGAAGCGTAGTTGCTAAATATAGCCAGATTTATGTTCCATCAGCCAGTTGCTTTACTCTCAAGTCCTCAATACCGTATAACCTAACGGCATATACAACTGTGCCTCATGGGAAAGTGCTGTCAGTTTTATTTGGGGTCATCTAGCCATGTCCTCTGCTCAGTTTTACCCGTTTGTGGCTGTAGCAATTTGTAATAATGCTGAACTGCTGGAATAATCGACAGTAACATCCATCACCACTTCTTTCTGCTCAAACCTTTCCTTAACTCTCAGGACCAAGAACCTGTGATGCATGAGGGCATTTAGAGTTCGACTCACTTGTTTGACTTTCAGAGCAACAAATCATTAAATTTAGAAAGATGCACATAACCTCTTAAGCTGTCACAATTACTCCTGTACCAAGATTCCATTGAAATTTTTTTAAAGATTTTATTTATTTATTTGAGAGAAAGAGAGTGGAAGCGAGCTAGAGAGAGAGAATGAGCAGGGGGAGGGGCAGCAGGGGAGGGAGAAGCAGGCCCCTCACTGAGCAGGGAGGATGCGGGGCGCCACCCCAGGACCCCAAGATCATGACCTTAACCGACTGAGCCACCCAGGCTCCCCTCCATTGAAATTTTCTAAAAGGAAATGCACAAAGACTCCAAACCCCTTGCCCCTTGAGAAAAGTCAGCTGTTAAGTTTAAGAACTAATCACTAGGGCGCCTGGGTGGCTCAGTTGGTTGAGCGCCTGCCTTCGGCTCAGGTCGTGATCCCAGGGTCCTGGGATCAAGCCCCGCATCGGGCTTCCTGCTCCGCGGGGAGCCTGCTTCTCCCTCTCCCTCTCCCCCTGCTTGTGTTCCCTCTCTCGCTGTCTCTCTGTCAAATAAATAAATAAAATCTTTAAATCCCATGAAGCACAGGCCTGTCAGACGGAGGAAGGAATGGGCCACAGGAGAAGGGAAACATTGGTGTCCTTTTTCAAAGTGTGGCCTGTCTTATTGTCGGCACCCGTTTAACATGAATGTTCTGAAGAAAGAACTTTGAGAATTCCACAGTATATAGTCTTTACTGAACCTGTTTCGTGTATTCTGTATGTTTTCCACAATCCGTTTTAGTGATTTCAGCTCAAGGATTAAGTGAACCCCCTTATCCTTTAAGTAACAAAAACAAGTTGGTATTAGCTAGAGGAGTCACTGTCTACATTTTCTGGTAACTGCATATTTCTCAGGACCGTGGTCACATTTGTTAGGAGCCTTTCAAGGATCTTGTGTAGTCTCTAATCGGCATGAGCCTGCTTTCCACAAAGCAATGTGTAGCCTCTTTGGTTTTGCTTTTACGGTAACAGTAGTTCATTACCTTCACCCACAGTCTTTTAATTTGACGTTTGCTGTGCAGCCTTGCGTCTTGGGCAAAGTCAAGTAACGACCCTAGACTCTTGTTCCCTACGACGGTTTCAGTAGTCATTGGATATTGGGCATGCTGGGAATTACCACTCAAACCTTCGAAACCTTGCAGTCAGTTGGAATATTTTTTGAGCCATGTCTCTACCCAGTTTTAGTGGGAGTACAGAAGAGGAAGACGGAGTTCCGACGCTGTTCTTGAGATACAAACAGTCTCAAAATGAGACCAGCAGAGCAAGTAGTTAGACAAGCATTTGTGTGCTATTTAGTCAAAGAAGGAATCTCTTTTCCTGGGGAAGATTATTCTCGAAGCAAGTTTGAGGAGCTGTGTGGAGGAGGCAGGTGAACTGAATCAAGTAGGACAACGGATGTCCCAGCCAGGCGGTCCTCACATCCTCTAACATAACTAGAGGAGGAAGGCCATAATGAAATTGCCAGATTTTGTTACAGGATTCTCAAGCCTGTGGGATTTGAAGAGGAAGGGCGGCAGGGGGCAGAGGCACTGGGAAACATGCTTTGGGAGAGGGTGAGGCTTCTGCTGAACCTTGAAGGGTGAA
This sequence comes from Mirounga angustirostris, assembly GCF_029215605.1. Taxonomy (NCBI): domain Eukaryota; kingdom Metazoa; phylum Chordata; class Mammalia; order Carnivora; family Phocidae; genus Mirounga; species Mirounga angustirostris. The sequence goes on from NW_026991719.1 coordinate 94,089,412, forward strand.
TAGGATTTGGATAGGGAGAGAAGAAAAATTATGAGGAGGGCATTGTAAGTGTGAGAGGTGGATACAGGAGAGGGAGTCCTTAGTGGGAGGGAGGGAAAGAGGAAGAGGGACAGGATAAAACAAAAGGTAATGACTGATGTAGGAGTTAACAGGACATGCTCAGGAGAATAATTGTGATCAAAAAGCTAATTGTGAGTCTTGTTGAAATGTAAAACTGATTAGATGTGTCCAGTAGGACCGCTCTAGAGGACCTGAATATCAGGCAGAGATTAGACAAGCTGTTTTAGGCATAAGCAATGATAGCTTCCTAAAAGGGGATGGACATGATCGACATGGTTGTGGGCACTAGCTGGGGGCCATTTTTTATTCAGAAGATATGTATTGCAAATGCTTTGTCGGGGCACTTGGGTGGCTCAGTCAGTTAAGAGTCTGACTCTTGATTTCAGTTCAGGTCATGATCTCAGGGTTGTGAGATCGAGCCCCGCATCTGGCTCCGCATCTGGCTCCGCGCTGGGTGTATAGCCTTTTTGAGATTCTCTTCCTTTCCCTCTGCCCCTCCCCCCCCCACTTGCATGCACTCTGTCTCTCTCTCTCTAAAAAAGAGAAAGAAAATGCACTGTGTTTGTGCATTATTCTAAGGGCTGTGGTGAATACAGAGATAAGTAAGCTGCATCTCCACTCTAATAAGGTTATAGTCTTGTTGGGGAAATAAATTCATTCAATAAGCTGTTGTTCGGGAGGCTGCATAGCAAAATGGTTGAGAATACTGACTTTAGTGGCAGGCAGACCTGGGTTTGAGGCCTGGCTCTACCTCTCAAGAGCTGTGTGACTTTGGGAAAGTTACCCAACCTCTCTGAGCTCACTTGCTCGTCTGCAAAATGGGAATAACAGTATCACCCGGTTTATAAAGTTTTTTCTGAGACATAACGTACATAATGTATATAAAGCATTTCACAGAATGCACCTACATAATAAGTCCTCCGTAAATGTTAGCTGTAATGTAAACTTACAATGGTATGTTATTATATTATCTTAATTATTATCATTACCTACTCTGTAGGCACTGTGATCAGGGCTGGGAATATGAAGATGAATGGGATATGGCCCCTTCCATCCAAGAGCTTTGTTATAAATGCTATCCTTGTGGTGACTGTATTTTCCCACTCAAACATTGGTACGTAGGCTCCGATGGTAGAACGAGATATTTAAAATCAGAGCTGCCTGAAAGAACCCTGCGCTGGTTGTTGCAGAAGAAAACGCAGCCAGTCCTGTGCAGAGAGGATTGTGATCTCAGGTGGGTTCAATCTGAAGAGACTTCCTCAAAGAAGCTTTTGCAGAGCTAGGTTAGGAGATGGGTGGAGAGCATTCCACGGAGAGAGGCACAGAGGAGAAGGAACAGGGGGTAGGAAACGGTGGCCTGCTTGGGAAATGGGATCTTTCTAGAGCGTGGGTCGAGGGGGCCGTGCACGTGGTGGGAAGTGACATTGGAAAGATAGGCAGGTCTCAATACAGAACCGCGTAGGGCCTTGAATGCCGTGCAAGAGAGGCGGGACCCTGTGTTTTGTAGAATCGATCGTAGGTCTTCTCTCCAGGGAGCTAGCAGTGTGAAGATCACCTTGGAGGGACACAAGACTGGAGACAGACCAACTCAAAGGCTTTTGGACTAGGTCAGACATGAGGTGATCCAGGGGTATGATGGAAGAATCCAGACTGCTTATTTACTTTGCCCTCCCTTTGTTTCTCTGGAGACAGAGCAAAGTGGGGAACTGGAAAGTGACACCTGATTTGGCAGGGGAGATAGCTGAAAATGGGAACTAATGCAGCAGGAAGTTCAGTGTAGACACTTAGACTTTCCTGCCTGGAATCCTCCTCACTCAGCTTCCTTCACCCTTGGACCAGAGGGTCAAGTCCAGATTTTGACTGGAGCCCCTCTAAATATTTTTTTAAGATTGTATTTATTTATTTGAGAGAGAGAGAGAGAGAGAGCACAAGCAGGGGCAGAGGCAGAGGGAGAAGCCAACTCCCCGCTGAGCAGGGAGCCCGATGCGGGACTCGATCCCAGGACCCTGGGATCATGACCTGAGCCGAAGGCAGACGCTTCACCGACTGAGCCATCCAGGCGCCCCGAGTGTAGCCCTTCTAAAGTGGACCCTGACCTTCGGCTCCCAATCATGTCTGTCCTAAATCCCAGGCACAGTGCTCCAACCAACTGCATTTCTCCACCTCCAGAATATAATCTTCTCTTCACATCTCTGTATCTAGAAGGCCTTCATCAGTGATGTCTGTCCGAGGAATTCCTACTTAGGTTCTAAGATAAAGTTCAAAAGTCCTCTTTGGAAAACCTTTCCTGACCCCCACGGCTCTCACTAGTATTGTCTTTGTCTTTCTGTTTCTCCCACTAGACAGTAAGCTCTTGGGGCTTTGCGTCCTAATTCCCTACTTGTGCAGCACACGACGCAGTGCCTGGTACCCACTGATAAGCCTTCCATTAAGGCCTGGATATAAACGAATAAGTGAGTATATAGGGTAGACAGTCAAGTTGAAATCTTGTAGAAAGTCACTTGGAAGTACAGGTGTGGAGCTTGAGTAATCATGGGAAGAGTCGGTGAGCTCGAGCTCGGTGTTGAACACCCATGTGACCTGGAGACTAGTGCTGTTGACTTACCCGACTCGGGAGGAGACAGGGTGGCAGTTTCTGTCGGTACAGGTAAGTATGTGAAGTGTGGGTGTTCCGGAGCAGTGCCTGATTTGGACAAAGGAAGGTGACAAATACACCCCTTCTTGTTGACCGCTGTTGAATTATTCACCCTTAGCCGTGGCTGTGGGGTTTGGTTTGGTTTGGTTTGGTTTTCATTTATTGTGAAACAACGTATTCTTCCATGTTTTGTCCACCCTTTGTTGCTCTCTCCTTCGTGGCGGCTATGCGAGCTTAAATATGTGTTGCCAAATCTCTGATTTAAGTAACCAGCCTCGCTTCCCCAGTAGTATTTACCTGGCCTGCTAGTGGCTGGGATAAAGCCTCTGGTTGAATATCCCGGGTGTTTCTCCTGTAGTTCCCTTTCAGCTGCCAGAAAAAGTACAGAGTTCATAATCAACTCCCGATTATCCACGGATGAGTTTCCCAGCGTGTGTGCCCTGCCTCCCGCCCCACGTGCTGCTGAATGACAGAGATTAGTAAATAGATTATTCAGTCGGCTGCATGCCTCCACTGAATCGCTGTAGGGGCTGAAAACAGGCACCCCTCCTCCTCTCCCATCAAATACCTTTCAGACTTTTTGACTGATAGTTTCAGGTAGTCAGTTGTACGCACACCTTTCTCAGCAAAGATTTGTGTTCAGGGTTTGAGTGTAGTTAAATGAGCCCGCGGAGTGGTTTCATAATTGCTGCATTGTTAGTCAAACTCTGTAATTAGGGATGACTTCATTGGCCTAAGATTTCTCTATGGGTGACGCCCTGAATTCAGACCCAGTCGTACACCATATCCTTTTATGAAAAAAAACAACAAACAAGGTTTTGTTTGCTTTTCGTTTTATTCCCTTTTTTTGAAAATCTGTTTTCCTTTGTCTCAGATGTTTAGGGAGAGAGAGGATCTGTGTTGTTTTCTTTTCTTTTTTTTTTTCCCCCTGCAGCTTTCCCTTTATAGAGGAGGCAGGCAGAGGAGCTAGGGAGGAAACAGAATTTGGGACAGATCAAAGTGCTTTGCAGATGAGAAAATTCAGAAAAATGCAGAGACCCTGGGAGCTTTTACTTTTGATTAGTATTTCATTTGGCTACATTTAAATGGAAGGAAAATATATTTCTGTGTTGTTGTTTTTTTAATATCAGCACGCTTCCTCTCTCTCTCTCTCTCTCTCTCTCTCCCTCTCTCTTTCTCTCTCTCTCTCTCTCCCCTGTAAATAAAATTCACTTTTGTGGGAAGACAGACTGGGGAAAAGGACGTATTTCAAAAGTCAGACTTTCTTTTGGCCTGTCAATCACATACTGTGAACTTGAAGTTAAACTTTTATTCAGCAAGTAAATTTACTTTTTACCTCTTTACCTTTTACTTTTGATCGCCAATGAAAAAAAAGTGCAGATTGGGAAGAATATGATTATATTGACAAACTGTTAGTGATTTTTAAAAGTGGTCCCAAAATATTTAAAGTAAAATTTGCATTTGTGAGAGTATCTCCTGGCCACTCTTCAAGTTGTAGTTAGAAACTGGCCTTAATGAAGGAGCCAGATTGAGTCATGGGTGAAAAGTGGCTGACAGGTTTTCGTGGGGCCCATCCTTCTTAAATTACTTTGACTAAAGGCTTATAATTTTTATGTACACAGGACATCTTTATACTCTGGAGTCAATAATTATAGGGCAAATGGAAAAACTTTCCATACACCCCATTTAAAAGGTTCTTACTAGAACTTACGCCTATTTTTATATAGCCTCTCACAACTACTTAGACATTCATTTATTCCCCCATTTTCTTTTCTTTTTTTTTTTAAGATTTTATTTATGTATTTGAGAGAGAGAGCACGAACAGGGGTGGGGGCTGGAGGGCAGAGGGAGAAGGAGACGCAGATGCAGACTCTGACGTGGAGCCTGATGCAGGGCTGGATACCAGGACCCCGGGATACCATGACCCGAGCCGAAGGCAGACGCTTAACGACTGAGCCACCCCAGGTGCCTCTCCCCATTTTCTTTCATTAAGGATTTGAAGTTACTGTATAATATTTTCTAGCTTACAGTATGCCTTCACATAAGCCATCCTTAATCTTCATGAGGACCCTGGGGAAGGAGGTATTATTGTTGCTATTTTCAAATGAGGCGACTGAGAGCCCGATGAAGTAAACTTGCTCATGGACACACTGCTAGGAAAGAGCAAAACCAGGACCCTGCTTGATGCTTTCTGAGTCCACGTTCAAGTCTTTCCATCCTGCCATTGTAACACCCTACAACCTTGGGTGAGGAACAACTGTTGCCCGTGTACAGGGCAATGATGATGTCAAATCCTCGGTTTTGCTTCATAAGCTCCAGTCTAGGATGTTTTAGTTGCTTTAAGAGAAGAAGGCCCTAGAGTGCAATGAATGCCCCATGAAGAGGAATAGAGCGTCTGTAATTTTAACTTGTAAGATTTTCATTTTTAAAATCTGCATTTTAAAGACCTACAGGCAGTCTTAACTAAATTACTTAAATGTGGGCGCCTGGGTGGCTCAGTTGGTTAAGCGACTGCCTTCAGCTCAGGTCATGATCCCAGGGTCCTGGGATCGAGTCCCGCATTGGGCTCCCTGCTCTGCAGGGAGCCTGCTTCTCCCTCTCCCACTCCCCCTGCTTGTGTTCCCTCTCTCACTGTGTCTCTCAAATAAATAAATAAATAATCTTTTAAAAAATAAATAAATAAATTACTTAAATGTGCTGTTTTTTCCCCCCAAGTTAATACTTAATTTGCTTAATTTCCTTAAAGATACCGTCAAATACCTACTAGTAGTCTTAAGAAAAAAACCTTTTTTTATTCATGTGGGAAAAGGCCTGCATTACATAAGCAACTTTAAAAACTGTGACTTTTGGGGCGCCTGAGTGGCTCAGTTAGTTAAGCGATTCGTCTGCCTTCGGCTTAGGTCGTGATCCCAGGATTCTGGGATGGAGCCCGGCATCGGGCTCCCTGCTCGGCCGCGAGTCTGCTTCTCCCTCTGCCTCTGCCCCTGCCCGTTCTGCCGCGTTCTGCCACTGCTCTCCTTGCTTGTGCGCACTTTCTCTCTCTCTGACAAATAAATAAAATCTTTAAAAAAAAACTATGACTTTTATCAACTAAGGCATCTATTGTGAGGCTCTTAAATTTGACTTGGTACTTCTTAGATTTAGCTCAGGTGCCTCAGGGGAGCATTTATTTCAAATAATTATAAATAAATGAAATTGAGTTTAAGCAAGAGACTCCTAAATTCAACTGTTCTGTTATCCTGGACCAACTTGCCTAGAAATGTTGTTTGGGGGATATATGCATATTCCAGTTATTTTTATTCTTATTTGGATGTGCCTCCTGAAGTCTCCTGTGAGTTATAGATGGTGTTGGGGAGAAAACAATTTTTATTCTGCCCTTCTAGCTTCTTTGTCTGGTCTAATTAAATGGACATAAGACAGAACAAGAGAAAAACAATAGTTTAATAACCTGCATACCTCCTGTATCCATGGGAGAGACCCAGGAAAACTGAGTAACTCCCTAAAATGGGTGAAGCCACCACCTTAAATACCACTTTCAGCTAAAGACAAAAGAAGATGCTGGGGGTGGGGAGTCAGTTATGGGAGGTGACCAGGAAAAGCACAGTAAACAACAGTAAGCTTGTTAATGCAGATTTAAGACTGTGCCTTCCTCCATTAATAAGACTTTCTAGAGATTTAGATATTCTCTTCCTGTTAGAGCAGGGAGACACTCTGACAAATGGAGATTTCCCTTATGAATGTAAATATTTGATACAAAAGGTTAACTTCTCAGTTTTCAGCGCTTCACCAGTGTTTGCTATTTCTTAAAAATAACCAGCTTAAAATAATCAGTGTGCCAAAGAGGCATATTTTGGGGTGGTATATTTTGCTCCTCTTCAGTGTAAAAGAAGTCACTTTAGGCTTTCATTAAGACAGTTAGACAGGGGGGTGCCTGGGTGGCTCAGTCCATTAAGTTAAGCCTCTGCCTTCGGCTCAGGTCATGATCCCAGGGTCCTGGGATCGAGCCCCGCGTCGGGCTCCTTGCTCAGCAGGGAGTCTGCTTCTCCCTCTCCCACTCCCCCTGCTTGTGTTCCCTCTCTGGCTGTGTCCCTCTCTGTCAAATAAATAAATAAAATCTTTTTTAAATAAAGGGGGGGGGATATGGTAGTATGAGAATAAAATCACTTGTCTTCTTTTTTTTTAAACTCATATACTTTAGATCATTACTGATGTACAAACTGCTCAAACTGTAAAGGACCTTTAGAGACAAAGGAGAGGCCACATGTTTTGGATTTTCTGAGACGGTCTCACTTTCAGACTTTGTGTCCCATTGTTCTACATGGTATAGTTCATGAGGATGGTTAATAATTTCGTATTGAAAATATGACTACTGGGGTGCCTGGGTGGCTCAGTCGGTTAAGCCTCTGCCTTCAGCTCAGGTCATGATCCCAGAGTCCTGGGATCGAGCCCCACGTCGGGCTCCCTGCTCAGTGGAGAGCCTGCTTCTCCCTCTCCCTCTGCCTGCCTCTCTGCCTACTTGTGCTCTCTCTCTGTCAAATAAATAAATAAAATCTTTAAAAAAAGAAAAGAAAATATGACTACTTATGTATATAAAGAAAATTGTAGTGAATCCTATATAGTATGTTTGTAATCAGAAGTGTTAAACACTGTAATAGTAAAATAAAGGATACTTTTTTAAAGTACTGCCATTAGATTACAGTTTAACATATGAAAAGTAGCTTTCTACTCTTAATTTTGAAAATGCCTACTCCATATCTAACTGAAGATCTTTCTTTACCATATAGAGCCTCAGACTACTCTGAAAGGTGATTTACCCAACTTACCTACTGAGAAGTTTTTCCCTCTTTAGTGACATTTTAACATCATAGGTAAGAAAAGTTTATGAAGAAGCAAGTTCTGTTTTGTTTTTTAAAAGTCTTTTTTGGGGGTGCCTGGGTGGCTCAGTTGGTTAAGCGACTGCCTTCGGCTCAGGTCATGATCCTGCAGTCCCGGGATCGAGTCCCGCATCGGGCTCCCTGCTCAGCGGGGAGTCTGCCTCTCCCTCTGACCCTCCCCCTTCTCATGCTCTCTCTCTCTCTCTCAAATAAATAAATAAAATCTTTAAAAAAAAAAGTCTTTTTTGGGGGTGCCTGGGTGGCTCAGTCGGTTAAGCGTCTGCCTTCGGCTCAAGTCATGATCTCAGGGTACTGGGATCGAGCCCCGCATCGGGCTCCCTGCTCTGCGGGGAGCCTGCTTCTCCCTCTCCCTCTCCCCCACCAGCTCATGCTCTCTCTCTCTCTCTCTAGCTCTCTCTCAAATAAATAAAATCTTTTAAAAAGTAAAATAAAATAAAAAAGATAAAAGTCTGTTTTTGGTGAGCCTGGTTGGCCCGCCAGTGGAACGTGTGACGTGAGTTCGAGCCCCACGTTGGGGGTAGAGATTTACTTAATAAAAAATAAAATGGTTAAAAATAAATAAGTAAATAAAGGTCTTTTTACTTAATTTTTGAAAATACCAGTCATTAGAAATGTGTATTGCATTGTGGTGGAAACATAGCTAATTACCGTATCATATGGTCGATTTAAAACATCCCGGGGATTTGAGAAAGCTGAGTTTGAATTCCAGTTTCATGGTCCCTCTGAACCTAAGTTCTCTTATAAGAAAAAAGAGGAGAATATTTACCTCCTAAGGCTGTTGTCAGGGTCCAGGGAATTAATACAAATATGAATTTATCTAATGTAGCTTGGCACACAGTTGTTGAATGGATGAATTTAGTAAAGGACTATTATATCGAGTGCCTTACTGTGTGCCTGGGACTGTGACAAGTTTCAGAGAGAACAACTATGGCTGTGAGAAAGACAGGTGTGGCCCAGCTCTCTCTTGATGAGTTGGTGACTAGTTTTTTTTTAAAACAAAAATATCTAAAAGGGGTAAATACGCAATCTCAAAGAGTTTGTGTTTCGTATAGATCGTGAAATTTAACATATAGAGTACTTTTTTGAAAGAGGAACACATTTAAGGCCGTGAAACTATCCTGTTTGAGACTGTAACGGTAGATCCATGTCATCATGTAGTTGTCCAAACCCATAGAATGAACTCTAAGGTAAACCATGGACTTTGGTGAGAATGATGTGTCAGTGTAGATTCCTCGATCGTAGCAAAGGAGGATGTTGATAACGGGGTTGGCTGTGCATGTGAGGGCAGGGGGTGTGTGAGGCCGAAATCTCTGTACTTCCTGCTCAGTTTTGCTGTGAACCTAAAAGTGTTCTATAAAAGTAAAGTCCTCAAAAAAGATTGAGAAAAAGACAAAACCAAAAAAAATAAACAAAACAAAAACCCAACCAAACCCAGAGAATGCATAATCATTTTCATGCCTTTTTGTCCAGAAATTGTTGATGAGTTTGTATTTGGGGATTACCCATTGTGAAACAGACCTCCTTTCTCTATTGCAGGGCTCAGTAGTTTTTCTGTAAAGGTCCAGATCATAAATGTTGTAGGCCAAGAGGCAAAATCAAGAATATTGTATTCTTTTTTTTTTTTTAAGATTTTATTTATTATTTGAGAGAGAGAACACGAGAGAGCACAAGTGGTGGAGAGGAAGAAGCAGGCTCCCCGTTAAGCAGGGAGCCCCTGGGGCTCGATCTCAGGACCCCGAGATCATGACCTGAGCCGAGGGCAGACGTTTAACTGACTGAGCCGCCCAGGCGCCCCTTCACACTGAATGATTTTTAAGTGACTTAATGGGAAAAAATGGTAATGTGAGGTGATGGATGTGCTAACTAACCTTATTGTAGTAAATCATTTCATGATACTAGTATATCAAATCATCATGTTATACATCTTAAACTTACACACTATTATATGTCAATTATATCTCAATAAAGCTGGAAGAAATGGAAGTAGCCAGTAAGACAGAAAAAGAGAGATAGGGCTTAATAGAGCAGTTACATATTCCCTTAATCTTTGGTCACAAAATTTGGACTTTCAGTTTTAACATGAAAAACCACAGATTTCTATTATGTATCTCTTTCCTGTCATTGCTAAGTACCTTGGTTCTTCCTTTGTAAGAATTTGTCCTTGAAAGGACAATCCAGAGCTATATTTTTTTTCTGAATAACTTTTGGTAAATAATGACTTCTCATGTGTTTGTTTTCTTTATTATGGCGTTAGCTATAAATATGGGAACGTATTGAGATGGTTTTAGCAGTTCGCAGTTCTGTTTAAATTATCTCTGAGATGAGAATTTCACAGGAATACTTATAATCATCACAAAAATCTTTCAGTCTTAAACCTTTTTGGTTTCCTCCTTAGATCTTTAAATGGAGGAGATGGCTACCACTCAGATTTCCAAAGATGAGCTTGATGAACTCAAAGAGGCCTTTGCAAAAGTTGGTAAGTATTTTTTTATAGCTTTAACTATACTAAAGCCATCTTTTGCCCTAATGAAGGTTAATTCTCTAAAAAATTACATGAATGGTTAATCATTAATCTTAGGGCAAGGTAGTTAAAATCAACGGGATAAAGTTTTATTTATTTATTTTTTAAAGATTTTATTTATTTATTTGACGAGAGAGAGACACACAGCGAGAGAGGGAACACAAGCAGGGGAGTGGGAGAGGGAGAAGCAGGCTTCCCGCCCAGCAGGGAGCCCGATGTGGGGCTCGATTCCAGGACCCTGGGATCATGACCCGAGCCGAAGGCAGACGCTTAATGACTGAGCCACCCAGGCGTCCCTGGGATAAAGTTTTAGAAGCTACACTTTAAACTATTATTTCTAATTACATCTGTCTACTATGGTCAAAGGTTTTTAGTCTAGGGTACCAGTCCTTAATGGGGGGGGGGGCGGGGGGCTGCTGTGGCTCCTGAAGGTTTTGAACAGATTTTGTGTTGTTATTGTATTGTGTATCATATTTTTCTGAGGAGAGGATTTGGAGCTTTCACCATATTCTCAGAGGGGTGTGTGACCCCTGAAAATGTTAGATGATGATTAGATGATGTTTTACCTTTGCCCCATTGGCTTGGCTTTATTGCCTTCTTCATGGATCTTCTGTGCCTTTGGACAGTGCAGCCCGTTCTGCCTTCCCACGTTACGTTCTAGTATCAGCATTAGATGGGAAGACATAGCACGCCATTTGGTTTTTCCTTAAACCTCATTGAATGTGTCTTAGAATTTAGCAGCGATGGAAGCGGTTTATAGTATTTACATTCCAAATTTCATTGCTCAGGTCAAATCAGTAGAAGCTAGTAAGAAAACAGGGTGAGAACTGATCATTGATGCATGTACTCACATGAGTCAACACGGGCTTAGAGAGGCAAACTACTATTTGGTATCTCCTTGATTAAAAGGTATAAAGTTAGATCATAATTTGTTATTTAAATCAGACTTAACTCTTGGACCTGTGTTGCAAATCTCATTAATGAAAAGTAAGGAGTACATCTCTACTCCCATACATTCATGGCCGGCATTGTCTGTGAAGGCATTTAGTAAGTTATAGCTTACCTTGGGAAGAATAATGACCGCCCCCATCCAGCCAAAGTGACTGTTCACAATCGCATCAGAATTCCAAGTAGAAAAAAAAAATGGATAGGCCTGAATCTAACACACTTTTCTGTGTGTGTATGAAAAAAAAATGCAATCTGTTAACTGGCCATAGATGCTACCTGCTGTAACAAAGAGTACTACCCAGTCTGATACAAGATTGATTACGAGAAAACAGCAGGTGAATTCTTGGCTGCAAGATTTTTTAAATCTCATTACTCTGTAGAAATAGCCTTATCAGAATTGTTTTAGGATTCCATATCCTTTGAACCTTCTTTTTTGTTTCTTATAATCCTCCCTCAGTGTTGGGGACAGTCTAATTTGTTTTTTTTTTTTAAGATTTTTATTTGTTTATTTGACAGAGAGAGAGAGAGTGAGAGAGGGAACACAAGCAGGGGGGAGTGGGAGAGGGAGAAGCAGGCTTCCCGCGGAGCAGGGAGCCAGATGTGGGGCTCGATCCCAGCACCCTGGGATCACGACCTGAGCCGAAGGCAGACGGTTAACGACTGAGCCACCCAGGCGCCCCCAGTCTAATTTGTTTCTTTATGAATAGAAGTTTGGGTAAGGACCAGGACTTACTATGGCCATTATTGAATCTTACCTCGCTTTCTAAAAAAAAAAAAAAAAAAAAAAAATGCTTATTCTTGAATATAGGCCTTGTTCTCATAGGAAGCATCTTGGAAATAATTGTATGCAGTATCTTTTTAAAATGTAAAGCTATTCAAGTATGGTTTACTTGACGGATCTGAAATACTCTTATCGGTAAAAGAGCTTCATTACTCCTTACAAACTTTAATGATATGAAGAGGATTCACCAGTTGTCTCCATGGAGGAACCAGGGTTAAATTGCACTAAGTGAGGGATCAGTTAGAGCTTGAACTGCAAGAAAGTGTCATCGTAGAATTACTCTTATTTTAAATCCTACATCTTGGAGGGGTTAGGGTAGATGAAGAGAGTCCCAAAGGCAGGACATTAGACCATACATACTATTGATGTCCCTAACAGGCATATATTCATTCCTAAGATATGCAGGCTCTTATTACTCTTATTACTCTACAGGCTCTAAGTAGAAATTCTGGAGTCCCTAATTTCTGCCTGCCGTGCATATCATTCAGTATCTAGCTCAGTGTTGTACGCATGTTAGGTTCGCAATTGATATTTAATTGACTGAATCCCAAGGAATTATATGTAATCTTTTCACGTACTGAGACTTTGTTACCCACTGTAAACTAAAAGGGCCTTTGTTACGAAGATTTTCATCATGGTGGAATTTATTGCTAGAGGTTTTGGCCATCACGTTGTAGCACATAAAATTTATATATATATTTTTTGGCATAATAAAGGCTTGTGTGGAGTCTGTCTTTTAGAAAAGTGTTTAAAGATCCAGCTGAATCTTTTGATTTTTCCTTTAAAATCTTTGTAGTTTGTAGTTATTAGTTACGGAGCCCTCAGGCAACTGTCAAAGGTGTTATGGAAATTTTTTTTTTTTTTCATTCAGGGAAACTTGATTTGAAAAACAAGCTCTAGAACTTACTTTACTGTCAAGGACAATTCTTTCTTATTGGTGGGGGGAGGGTAGGGAGGACCACTTTGTCTCTGTTCAGTTGTGACAAAATATGGAAATCATTATGTGATTTTTCCCATCTATTAACAATAATAGCCTTGATTATCTCTTTAGAAATTCAGCAAAATCATAGTGTGTGAGGAAAATCTCTGTAATTACCGCTAACCATAGGTTTTGTCCAATCAATTAATAGTGCTTTGAAATTCTCTTTACTAGCAATAAATCAAGTATTAAGATTTAAAGTTCTCCTTTCACTCACTTTCTGCACCTGCTTAGTGTTAAGCTCCAAGCAGTATATTTTCATTTAATTATTTTAATTTTCTCAACATTTGTTTCCAGTATTTCCCACTGGGATAGCAGAAGCCTTGGCTCTGTTTTTGTTTTTTTTTTTCCTACTTCATAATGTTTCCGTTTTAATTTAAATGCTGCATAAGTTCTTTCTGAAGAAGAATAAATAAAACTTCCAGAACACTTAGGAAGTAAATATTTTACCAACTAGAAAATGTCTTTTACATTCTGAGAATTTAATCTTGTTATGGAAGTTAGAAGTCATTTGGATGATTACTTGTCATAAAGATAAATTCATGTAATGTAAATCTTTTCAGATTGGCAAACACTGACATCTGACTTTTTCTCTCCTAAGCAACTGCTACTGAGCTTTTAAAAACACACACACACACACACACAAATTCAGCACTTTTGAAATAAAAGAATAACGGGGTTTCATAAATGAGTAGGAATACTGTGGGTATATTCCTTTGTGACTGCCCACCAACCGAAGTCAAAAACTTTTAGTTGTGGTGATTTTCTCCTCTCAGGAAGTTGAGTTGTTTCAGATTACTTGATATTCTGTAGTGCATAAAAACCACATCAGATGATGCCACGAAAGTCACAGCGGTTTAGTTTAATTTACTTTTTAGTATTCAATAAAACTACACCAGTGCATATTTGTTGAATTATGACTTAAGAAATAAAACCTATAGGCCAGCCAAAAAAATAAACTAACCAGTGCGATTTCACTGAGCCATCTGGTTAATTGTCAGTGGAATATTAGAGACGAAGGTCTTGGGATGGTCTGCAAACCATGTTTTGGTGGTGTGGGAGATTGGAGAAGTACGCGTGTGTGGATGGGTGGGCTTCAGAGCAAGAGCGCATGTGTGTGAGGATGTGCTCATGTGAGCGTGTGTGGAGGTGCGTGTGTGTTTTTAAAGTGGGAGAGTGGCAGCAGGTGGGACCTGGTGGCCAAACTTGCTGGACATTTTGAGTTGGAAAAGGATCGATAGACAACATTTTTGATCGCCTGGCTTCAGCCTTCTCATGTTGCCCAGCCTTCAACCATACTTGACCTCCATCTTTGAGGATCCACGATTAGAATGAACTCTTAGGGAGCGACCTCACTTCTACCCTGAGCTGGGACTCATTAAACTGCCTCTTCTATTTGCTGGAATGAGCTGCCTCAAAAGGTATAAGCTGTGAAAGGCAAACCTCATGTTTAGTGAAGCATCTGGAGATGTTTAGCATCTGCCTCTAAGGTTTTAGTGCCTAATGAAAGCTTGACTTTACTGCTTAGATCTTAGGATGGAATATAATCTAAATTCTTCAGCACAAGTCTTTTGGCCGAGTCTTCTAAATCAATATTTCACGTGCTTTCATGGGCATTCGAGATTGTGTATGTGTGCACGCACACGTGTGTAAATCCATTACTGTTAGTCACGTAGGTTCTTTTTGTCAGTTTTTTTTAAGTGCGAAAACGTTGTGGGATATGTTGGTTAAACTAAATGGAACTTTTAAACCCAGCTTTCCTGAAAGGATGTGCATCTGTACTTGATTGGTTTTCTTCTTTGGGTCCTAATGCGCACTGTCCGTGATGGGTTAGTAAAGAGGTTGCATGTGTGTTACAGATGAGAACTCACATATGCAACCTCTTTGTAAAGAGAGACACTGGATTTAGACAGATTCAAGGATGGTTAAAGCAACACACACACACACACACACACAACCTGGGTGTCAAAGGAAATCCCAGTCTTTCTTACTGTCAGATTAAAAGACGAAGTAGCACCCCAAAAGATGCATTTGAAGTGATAGATTGTGCCTCATACCACCTGGACATGGGCAGTGCACAACAGCTAAAATCAAAACCACTTGAATTCTGGCTCAGCTTTCTCCAGACAAGTACTTAAAATAGCTTAAATAACAGGATGCAAGGGGAGGGAAAACATTTCCTTTTAAGGATATGCATTCTTGGTGTGATTCAAACTTCTGCAGGAACACGGCTGTATAATGAGTTTATTTACTTTAAGGTTACTTGGGGGAGGGTGTTGAGAGAGTTAACTGGCATTTAAAATAATACTTGGTACAAAAGCATAATGGGGTTTCTTTTAAGACAGAATGCAGATGTGAACCTACATGTGTCCTCAGAGAGAGACACACACACACACACAGACAGAGTGACAGACAGAGGGAATCTGTTGTTACAAACAGTTGGTTCCTTTCTGATGAAAGGCCTCTCGGGTGCAGCACTGGGAGCCTGTTAGTGATTTTTTTTTAAGTGTTGTGATTTTTCTTTAAAAAGAAGAACACTTGGTCAATGGACTGAATATTCAGCTCTTTACTTTCTGCGGGAACTTTGTTCAGTGGGGAGGTGTGTGGAGTTTCTTTTTTTCCTGCCGTTTGTTAATGTTGACTCCTACTGACCATATTTTCTGAACCCCAGAGTTGAGACTTGCTTGCACAGAAGCATTAAGAATGTTCTAGATAATCCAGGCTGTATGATAGTATCTACCTTATCAGGCGGTTGAAAATGGGAGTCTTCAAAATGCAGAACCTGTTCGACCCCATGCCAATGTGTAGTTAATGAAGATGTGGCAAATGAGCCATAAAGGGCTTCCAGAATATTGGCAGCTTTAATGAGAAAATAGAGGGCTGCCATTATGCCAGGACGTTGTGATGTTAGTTTCCAGTTGTTAAAACTATTTTCAATCTAGGTCTGTGTTTTTTGGGTCAGTTTATTATTAAATTCTCATGTTTGTGTCAAAACTCTGAATAAAAAAAGATCAGCGCCAAAGCTCGTTTTGGGCTCCTGGTTAATAATGTCACCGATAAGATGGAAGCTTTCTAAAATGCCATTGTGCTATCTCATTTTCTGGCTTTCCAAAGCACAGCGTGTTAGATCTTTGATAATAGTTTAAGGATGTGTGTGTGTGTGTGTGTGTGTGTTTTGGTGGGGGGGGGATTGGAAATAAAATTAGCATAAAACTCTTTAAAAATAATTGCACCCTATTTTGTCTTTCAAGTACTTTTCCAGCTGGGAGATTTTGTAAAATTAATTGCAAGCTGCCTTTTTAGGCTCCCTCTGCCTTTTTATTGAAATTGAAATTGTTGTCTTCAAAAAGATATGATTTAGGAGTTCTAAGAAAGGCTGGCTATAATTTACTAGTCCTGACACTAAAATGTCTTTGATTATGGGAGGTAGTACGAGCTTGATCTGCTGATAAAATAGGGTAAAATAGCAGAGTAGGTAAAACTTTTAAAATATGTAAAACTAGATGCATATGTTCCATGATTCTTTTCCCCTCTCGGGAGAGGTAGTGGATAGCTAGGTATTCCATTAAAAGCCACAGTTTCAAGTAAGAACCAGAGAGAGTCCCTCCGATTAATTTCTGTCTTTGGTATCTAGCTCAGTGCCTGCCACGGAGTAGGTGCTACGCTGCTCTGGAGGTTGCCTTCCGCCAAACAAGTGCACGCAGTATTTCTTAATACAGACAAAGCAGGTTTCTACATTTAGAACAGGAGAACAAGCCATCACTGGTTGTCTACTTGGGTACTCCTCAGTGGGTGTGTTCACTTAGAAAACCAAATTACAGATCTGAAGGCCGCCGGGTGGGGACAGGATTAGAACAAAGGGAATGAGATTGAATGTTATTTAAGGGATATTTCTGTCGTTATGGTTTCCTGGTGAATTGCCATTCGGTCTTTTAGTGCTATTTCTGTATTTTTTTTTCCTTATTGTTTGTTTAATTCTGTTTTTAAAATGCTTGTTAGATTAGAGAATTCTTTTCCTGGTTAATACCTGAGTATCAATGGTCCTACAAAAATTGTTTTTTGCCCCATCGCTTGTTATATGCAAGGTACTGGGACACGTATTGGGGTGGAGATCAAAAGATTCAGAAGAGTCTTTGTCAAGAGACTTGCAACCTAATAAGGAAGATTGCTGTGTACTGACCAAGTCTTCCTCCTCCAACCCCCTTTAAAATGGTCCTGTCAGTTATTAACAACATCTGTTTATTACTACTCTTACTTCAAAATGGAGTTCCCGCATGTGGTTATTTTATGTTAGTTATATTTTAGGATGGGTACTTCCTGGCATCTTTTAATCACATCAGTGAGCTGTCTTCTAATTAATGCCCAACAGAGGTTATTTCAGAGAGGGCTCGTGCAAATGCTAATTCTCCCCATTGCCTACACCTCTATTCTACCTAAGGCTAATAAACTGCCAAATGGACTAGACTCTGGGCGCTGTGGTCAGTTTCATGTAGTTTTGAATTCACAGTTCTCCAATATTTATTTTAAAAATCTCTGCCTTCTGCTTCTGTTATATCACCGAGAATACAAAAAGAACAATTAAGCCCCTGTTCTATGCTATGTCAAAACTGGAGTCAATCACAGATTAAATTATGCTCAGATACGTCATTTCAGAAGTCAGGGTAAAGTAGAATACATTTGAAAATATTTTTTAAAGATGTATTTATTAATTTGAGAGAGAGAGAGCATGAGTGGGAGGGGCAGAGCATGAGTGGGAGGGGCAGAGGGAGAGGGAGAGAATCCTCAAGTAGACTCCATGCTGAGTGTGGAGCCCGACACAGGGCCCAATCCCAGGACCCGGAGATCATGACCTGAGTCAAAATCAAGAGCCAGCAGCTCAACCAACTAAGCCATCCAGGCACCCCTTAAAAATATTTTTCTATCGGGACCCCTGGGTGGCTCAGTCGTTAAGCATCTGCCTTCGGCTTAGGTCATGATCCCAGGGTCCTGGGATCCAGCCCCGCATCAGGCTCCCTGCTCTGCGGGAAGCCTGCTTCTCCCTCTCCTGCTTCCCCTGCTTGTGTTCCCTCTCTTGCTGTGTCTCTCTCTGTCAAATAAATAAATAAAATCTTAAAAAAAAAAAATTTAAAAAAATATATTTTTCTATCAGAAATTGCCAAGTGGACAAAGTTTTGATAGTGGCCAGGAATAAGCTATCTTTTCCTAAAAGATCGAAAAATGAAGAGATGTTATATTTCGATAATATGATATAGTAGTGATCAGAAAGTTATTACTATATATTTGTTTTTAATATGTATTATGATTGTACCGCCAATATTTTTTAAAAGTGTGTGTGTGTGTGTGTGTGTGTGTGGTTTGTGAAGTCTTGGCTACTCAAATTTAGAATCAGAGTGTGTTAGAGTCAAAAAGGGAACTTGGAGATCATTTGATCCAAAGGACTTCTTTTACAGATGGGAAAATGAAGACCTAGAGAGGTGACTTATGCAAATCCTATATCACATTACTCCCACTTGTATCCCTTCAATTATGCTGTGTATCTTTCACTATGCCACACTTACACCCTAGTAACGAGCTATTTTAACTTTTCTTTTTTTGAGAGAGAGGGAAAGAAAGAGAAAGAATCTTAAGCAGGCTCCACGCCCAGCACAGAGTCCAATGTGGGGCTTGATCTCACAACCCTGAGATCATGACCTGAGCTGAAATCAAGAGTCAGTCACTTAACCGACTAAGCCACACAGGCGCCCCTCTATTTTAACTTTTTTAAATAAAATGGGAGAAACAGATTGGTTTATGCATGGGAGGAGGTATATTTAAACTCAAGAATTTCATTCATCAAAAGTTGCTAAAATCCTGCCACGGTACCATGTGGATCACTTTGTTCTTTTTAGCAATTGCAGATGTTGTTGCTGGATTGATTTCTGCATATAAACACTTAACTAGTAAAGTGTTTGATGTATGGCCTTTTATTAATTCAAAGCAAAGAAAGTAAAGATGTGCCCTAGGGAAATTAAGTGCTCTTTGTCGAAGGAAATATTCATGATTTTCAGAAGTTTGGGGTAGTTTGAGGATGATGTTTTAGAAGTATAGATACTCTAATCAGTAGGTTTAAATGTGCCAATTACATTTAAGAGTATATTTGTTTGACTCTAGAAGTACACTTCATTAAAATTAAATATAGAATTTCATCAGCCCTCAAAATATTGGGGAAATGATTTCATATAGGATATTTAATATTTTAATAGTTGACAAAAAATGGCTAATATGAATTACACTTAGATCACACTTAGAATAAGATCCATGGGGCCCCTGGGTGACTCAGTCGGTTAGTTGTCTGCCTTCGGCTCAGGTCATGATCCAGGGTCAGTCTCCCTGCCCAGTGGAGAGCCTGCTTCCTCTCTCCTCCCCACTCTTGCTCTCTCTGTCCTCTGTCTCTCTCTCAAATAAATAAGTGGAATCTTAAAAAAAAAAAAAAAAAGATTCAAAGTACTTTCCATGACCTGTAAGAGTATACGTGATCAGCTCCCTGACCTCATCCCTTACTTTCTCCTTTGTTTACTCTACTCAAGTCCTACTGGAACTTTGCTGTTCTGAAACCGTACCAGATACTCTTCCATATCACAGACTTTCCATTTGCTCTTTCCTCTACTTGAAATCTCTTTCCCCCCAGATAGCCACATAATTCGCTCCCTTACCTCACGTAAGTCTTCATTCAAATATAACCTTGTCAAAGTGGCCATCCTCGACCACTGACATTTTGAGCTGCGTAATTCTGTATCGCAGGAGGGGGTCATATGCATTGTAAGGTATTTGGCAAGGCTGCACACTGGATGCCAGGAGCATCTTCACACCATCCCTCACCCTGGCCCCCAGTCATGCAACCAAAAATGTCTCCTGACATTTCTGAAGGTTCCCTGGGGGGCAAAATAGCCCCCAGTCTGACCCCCCTTTTCCTGCTTTATTTTTCATCACAGCACTTATGTTATATTTCATTATATTATATATATATATATTTTTTTTTAAGATTTTATTTATTTATTTGAGAGAGATAATGAGATAGAGAGAGCATGAGAGGGGGGAGGGTCAGAGGGAGAAGCAGACTCCCCGCTGAGCAGGGAGCCCGATGCGGGACTCGATCCCAGGACTCCAGGATCATGACCTGAGCCGAAGGCAGTTGCTTAACCAACTGAGCCACCCAGGCGCCCCCATTATATTATATTTTATAGTCCTATCTCACCTTATATGTTATTTGCTTAGTAGTTGTCATTAGAATGTGAGCTCGCAGACAGCAGGACTTCTCTTTTGTTGGTGGCAGCATCCCCAATTTCAAGAACAGTACCCAGTATTGTTTTAAAGTAATGTATCAAATAGATTAATTTCACAATACATTTTCTTGAACAGTGCTGTGGTTATCTTGAGTCATTTCTCTATTGAGATTGTATCCTTTTATTGCAATAATTAAATTTATGTATGAAATTCAGTGGGGACCTAAAGAATAAAAGGCGTTGTTGAACAGTAGGTATTTGAAATTGCTGGTGAAAGTCCAGTTTTCTTTACTTAAAAAAAAAATGCCCAAGAGATTACAACCCTTAGGACGTTAGCCCTCTTTCCCAGTAAATTAACTTTGGGTCATTGATCACTTCCTCCCCCCCCCCCCCCCCATTTTTAAAAGTTTCAGCCTAAGCATCATCAGCACTACATCCTCCATTAGAACTGTCCTAGCACAAAAATAAAAAGGTTATTTATAGAGTCATGGTAAACATTTGCATTACTCAGGACTGCATTTATTTTTATGAACTCTATATTTGTCTTAGATTGATGTTTATTTACATTAGCTCTTGAAAAAAATGGCGCTGAAGATGGTAGCTTAATTTCAGGTGTGCTTTGTAATATAATCAGCATCAATTCATAAAATATTCTACCAGACTAATGGAAGAATGAGGGGCTTAAAAGTCCTAAGTAGATACAGTAGAAACTGTTTTATACCATGGCGGTGTTTTATTGGTACATAGTCTATTAATTATTTCTTAAAAGTCCTGTCAGCTTCGTGATTGAATAATAATTAGGCAACTCTACTTTGTTAGTATTAGGGATGCTATATTTAAGTGAAGCTACTTATACACTGTTTTTAAAATATAGGAAACATGATGTAAAACCATGCTCTTTCGGTTAAAATTTGTGTTTCCCTTTTAAACTACCTTAAATACCAAACACTAAGAAGAGCAAGCACTGTATTCAGGCGAGGTTAGGAACTGAGTCTCAGATGAAGAAAAATGCTCTGATCATAAGAATACTCTAAGAGGCTAACTTATTTCTCCTAAATTTTTTTCATTTTTTTTTACCTGCTCTCCCTTTGTACAAAGATCTCAACAGCAACGGATTCATCTGTGACTATGAACTTCATGAGCTTTTCAAGGAAGCCAATATGCCATTACCAGGATATAAAGTGAGAGAAATTATTCAAAAACTCATGCTGGATGGTGACAGGAATAAAGATGGGAAGATAAGCTTCGATGAATTTGTTTATGTAAGTATGTGAAAATCCCCCATTAGTAGGAGTCATGACTGTCCCTTTGTCTAGCGGGATCTTATAGTAATAAGTCCTATAAAGTTCCTAAATGTATCATATTAGTACTGTTACAACTAATGAAATTTCTCTCATCCCACCAAATGTAGTTAGTTCTTTTAACCATTAGAGTATCTTAGCAAAGGAAGTGAGAAAAAGAACACTGACCGAATCAAAGCTAAAACACACTACTCGCTGTGAAAGGCGAACCATTTCCTCTGGGGCTTCATTAAAGGGCATTTTTCAAGGTGCTAAGTGCCATCCTGGAAGTGCTCTTTCCGTCTCCCTTGGGGAATAGGGTGCTCCCCGATGTTAATGCTACACCCTGACTCACAGTCCTGGAAGCTTCCTGAGTTGAACTTTCTGATTAAAAAGAGGTTTGCAACTCTCGCCTTAGTAGTATTTAACCGGACGGTTTTCTCTAGGATGATAATTTTGATAATTAAAAGTTAGAAGCATATCTTTTTAGTCCATTGGAGGAGGCATTTAAAATTTGCGTCCTCCTCTCTAGTATCATCAGATACTCCTCAAGGTCCGGGGCTGACTTAATTCGTCTACTTCCAAGCACCTGGTTCCATGCTCAGTGCCTGGAGGGCGTATGTATGGCACTCCTTACTAAAGCCTGACGCCTTAGCTGCTAGTGAGCAAGGTGGCTGGCGCCATTTTCAGTCCATAGCCATTGACAAAGAGTATTTGAGATATAGCAGTTGCCTCTCCTTCCCGCGAGATCTTATTGGTTTGATTTATTAATTTAAGGCTGAGTTTGGCTAGATCTAATTAGGCATTCCTTTGACTGTGTTGCAAACAGGTAATTAGTTGCCTTGTATTTATCACAAACTTCCCAGCACTCTTACCCTCCTTTTCCATGGTGACTGAGGCTCACTATAGCCAGTGAAAATCTGGTTTGTTCTCTCCCATTAGAATTAACTCCTTTAGAACACTGTTAAGAGCTCCAGAAGCAAATTGACTAAATAATGATGTCTACAAAGCTGAGAGCCTTTGGCGGGGCGGGGAGGGCTGGTGTTTTAAAAATGTAGACATGTGTCGTAGCGTTCTTGCCGGCTTCTTTTGAAATACTGATTTCCTCCCCACTGTTTCTGTCTTCAGTTATTGCCAAAGCCTTTTGTTTTGAATTCTGTGTTCAATAGTAAGTTGCAATTGACTTGCAGTATGAGCGCTCGCATGTCCTCTGATGTAAACGTGCCCCCCCCGTGGAACTGCATGTTGAATTGTGAATTTAAAGCAGCTTAGAGCAGTAGTTAACTATGATTGCTTATTTTTGAAATAATTTACTGCCCAGAATTTTTATCTACTAGAAAGAACGTACCTAAATCATTAAGATTTGCAGTGTGGCCACTATTATTAAGGACAAAATTATGAAAGTGTCTTTGAGAAAAATGATCTTAGGGAAAGATGGAATTTTGTAGATCTTGAAATGTTGCAGATTCTTCAGAGCTGTCCGGAGGCTTTTAAGGGAGCAGGTTTGATTACCTTAGTATATTCTTAAAAAGTAAATGATGTGCATACTAATTTTGGCATCACTAGGAATTTTTTAAAAATATTAATGAGGACATTTTAGGTTAAAATGTACATTTTCTAATTGGAAGGGATTGATATGTTTATACTCTTTTCAGGAATCCAGGCTTTTGTTTTTGATTTGAAAAATTAAAGAGTATAATTAAAGAAATTTTCAATAGGAAGGACGGTAAAATAACAGCCTGAAGTTTCAGAATGATAGCACCATGACCGCACCGAAAGATGGGTGTCTGGCCAAATGTCTGTCCACTTCCATCTGCTCTGTCACCGATGAGACAGCTTAAAAATTGTCAAAATATGGGTAGATTTTAGTCATCTGTGAAAAAGGAAGCGAGTTATTCCTATCAGGTATTAACATAAGGAAGTAGAAATAAACATGTTCTTGCATCTTGGGTTTTTTTTTTATTTAAATTGCTGCATAAGAGGTGTTAATTGCAAAGCAGCCTACAGACAAAATCAGTTTATGTTAATTTTGGAGAAGAATAGAGAGAGAGAGAGCGCCTAAATTATATGTAAACCTCAAATGTTAAAGTTAAATTTAATACCCTGATTTTGTTTCTTCTAAGTATCTCAAAACAACATTACTGGATTTTTATACCTACAAGGTAATGGTGGGTTTTTTTTTTTCCTGCATCTTTAAAAAGACTGGCGTGGCACTTTCTTTCAGCAGAGATGTCTGCATTAAACTCCTTTGTTTTCACAGTGAGAAATTTGCTCTTGCATAATGGCACTAAGTTGTTGACCTGTTTTAGGACTTTTGCTAATAGCACCAATCTCATCAGATTTAATCACTTCATATAAGTAAAGCACTTAGAACAGTGCCAGGCATATAGCAAATGCTATGTAGATGTTAGCTGTTGCAAGTAGTGATTTAAAAAAAAAAAAAAAAGGCAGTGTTCTTTTCCTATTATTACTAAGCTTGGGCCTACAACAGATTCCAAAAAAAAAAAAAAGGAAAAAACTCAAACGTACTACTTTGGAAACACTTTGGAAGCAAGCCTCAAACCTGGAAGCCTGTCAATATTTTGCAATTCTTTCTGAAATCTTTCCTTCCTCCTAAGTCATTATGCCTCTGGATTGCTTTCGTCTGGCCACTAGTCCTGCACGGAGCTAGAAAAGGTGACGAAACTTTAAAAAGGAATAAGAAACATATATATAGGGCGCCTGGGTGGCTCAGTTGGTTAAGCGACTGCCTTCGGCTCAGGTCATGATTCTGGAGTCCCTGGATCGAGTCCCGCGTCGGGCTCCCTGCTCAGCGGGGAGTCTGCTTCTCCCTCTGACCCTCCTCCCTCTCGTGCTCTCTGTCTCTCATTCTCTCTCGCAAATAAATAAATAAAATCTTTAAAAAAAAAAAAGAAACATATATATACACACACATATATTCCATAAGATGTATAGAAGCGAGCCGTGTTGCCCGGAGTCTGTTCACGCATGACAAAGCCAGTCCTTCCGCCTTGAGGGAAAACAGCATGAAACAATGGGCTCATTAGTATCACAACGGGCAGCTTTGAAAAGATTCATTGAGAAGACTTTAGCACAGTAGTTGGCCTTGTGTTATCTCTGATTTCACAGAGTCTTGTTAAGCCAAGGGCTTCTACTCAAATAGCTTTATCATCCACTGGAGCAATTTCTTCCCTAACGTAGAAAATAAAATGCAAATTCTCCTGGGGTGAATCCATTGAAGATACATAAATCTTCAATTATCCCTTTAAATTTTTTTTTAATTAATCTAAGGAACAGAGGAAAATACCATGAACCTGAAAGTTTGAGCATGGCTGAAAACATTTATTTAAAAATATGTAAAAAACGAAGGTCATATAACCTTTGTAAGGCAATTAAAAATTAACTGATTTGATTGCAACTTTGCTTTCATTCCCAAGCATGAGCTTAACTAACTACAGTGAAGTAAGTAATTGCATTAGGATATTATACAGCATTCTTTTTTTTTTACTTATTATTTGTATTATTCCTCTTTTCCATGCTGCATATAAATTTACATTTATTTTTCAGCTGCGGTTGTGATCATGGAAACCAACCTAATTTCTAGACGCAAGGGATCTTGAGGCAGAGATAGTCCTAGTAAAAAAATAAAATAACTTTTCATAGGTCATTTCTGAAGCAATAACATTTTGGATGCTTTTTTTTTTTTTTTGTCATGCCAGTGATTTATGGTATGTCAGTCATGAGGGAAAGCACACATTTCAGATTTTAATTACTAGACAATGTCCAGCTAAATGAAGGGGAGTTCAGAATGAGGTAGAACAGTGAATATTGCGTTTTTACTGAGCAGATATATAGTTCTCAAAGAGGAGTTACGGGGACCAAATGCATCACAGTGAAGACTGCTATATTCGCTGGTCACCCTTTTGTTGCATAATCTTGGCTCAGAAGTTGAGGTAAACTGAATGAAATTAAAGTTGGTCTTAAAAAATCAGCGTACGTAAAAATAATTTCAGTCATTCAGAAATTGCTCAGAGCGCATGAGGAGTCAGCTCTACACTATCGATACTTTACAGAGTCCGTATAATGGCCAGAAAGGAGGAAAAATGATTTCAGTATTTAGTTGGTTGTGTGCAATATTTGTGTGCAATATTTAGAGTAGTCCGTGTGTATGTGTCTATAGACATATACAGACATAGACACACACGCACACGTGCACACCCATTCTAAAATTCTACCTCTGAAATTACAGGTGGAGCAGAAAAATCACAGCTGTGGAAATTGAGTAAGCTTGATTTTGTGGAACTGAACTACTCCGTATTTTCCTAAATAAAATTGGGTTTGTAAGTCCGAGGAAAGTCAGGATTTTGGAAAGGCAAGAGGAGAACTTGACTTCGCGAGAGGACCACCCACAACACCTCTAACAACTTTTACACCAGTTACAGAAAGTCTTTCTCTCTGATTTGTATTAATGGATTAGTGGATTAATGATTAAAAAAAAAAAAAGTTTCCCGCCTGGGAAACCTAAATATAAAAAGGCCCTCCCTGCTTTTGACCTGATGCTGCCATCTTGTGCAGGACACAGGGCTTGGTTAGTGGCGCATGGGGCTGGATTTCAAACTTCTCCTCGTGCCTGTTCTCATAGATACAACCTGAACTGCTACATATTGTCACCCAGGTCTATGAACTTAAACATGGGCTGCCCCTCCTGAGATGTGCGTGTGCATGTGTGTGTGTGTACCTATCAGTAATGCCAAAGGCCTTTGACTCCTTTTCTCTTTGTTCAGCAACTCTTCCGTTAGAGTCATACATGTCCTTCTGTAAGTCCACTTATATGTGGTAAACACCTTTTTTTTTTTAAAGATTTTATTTATTTGAGAGCACGTGCACGCATGTGGGGTTGGGGGGGGCAGAGGGAGAGGGAGAAAGAATCCCAAGCAGACGCCCTGCTGAGCATGGAGCCCTACACAGGGCTCAACCCTGAGATCATGACCTGAACTGAAATCAAGAGTCAGACGCTTAACTGACTGAGCCACCCAGGTGCCCCTTTTAAAGAAATCTTTATGAAGATGCTACATCTTGCTCTCATTTTACTGGAGGTGGCTACTTTAGCCATGTGCACTGGTAGATCAGAAACAAGTTTGGGCTTAGGTGAGTTCCAGTATTTAAAAATATATAGATAGTCCTGGGGCACCTGGGTGGCTCAGTCGGTTGGGCTTCCGACTCTGGATTTCAGCTCAGGTCAATCTCAGGGCCCTGGGATCCAGCCCCACCTCAGGCTCTGTGTTCAGCGGGGAGTCTGAGGATTCTCTCTCCCTCTCCTTCTACCCCTCTCCCCGCCCCCCCCCCCGACTTGGGCGCTCTCTCTAAAATAAAGAAATCTTTAAAAAATAGAGAGAGATAGTCCTTTAGAATGTCCATTCAGTCAGGCAGTTGGGTAGGGTATGAAATTTGCTTTGTTACCACCTGCTCTTGTACAATTAGCATGTACAGGTTCATTTTGTTAGCCATGTTCTTCACTGTGACGAGAAGCTGGATTTCATAAACACTCAAACAAGACAGTCACTGAAAAGCCTCTTTTTTTGTGTTTATTCTCCAGAGTTGTCTTTTTGCTGCCAACTTAACCCATTTTTTCACCTTAGTATTCTGTAAATTTTGATTGAACAAACTCTTACCATTGTACCCCCAAAAAAGGTTTTTTTTGGTTGAGTCATAAATTTTCATCTTTCTCTGCGCTAAGAACTGTAGTTAAAGAAGGGGGATCCTTCAGCCTTTTCTCTCCAGGGAACAAACAAAGCCTTACTTGTTGGTAGAAAATTAGCAGATCTTGAACCACACTAGTTTTCAGCTTAAAGTGGATTCAATGCATGTGGCACTTAACGTTTTTGACAAGTGTGTGCAGTTGACGATCTGGCTTCATTTTCAGTTGCAGTATCGTAGTATTTGCTTAGCATCTTAAAAACTCATGCCCAGTTTTCCATCTCCTTTAAGACTCACCACCCATGTGGGAAAAGATAGGTGAGCGGAGTCTTAAAGAAGATAGAGGGCTTTATTTAAAACGTTGCGCCTGATTTAAAACGAATGGTGAATTAACAACGTAATTTCATTCGTAGATTTTCCAAGAGGTAAAAAGCAGTGACATTGCCAAAACCTTCCGCAAAGCAATCAACAGGAAAGAAGGGATTTGTGCTCTGGGAGGCACTTCCGAGCTGTCCAGTGAAGGAACGCAGCATTCTTACTCAGGTAATAGTACGCGTTTCACATGTGTTAGGTTAACGCAGCGACCTAAGTAGGGTGCCTGCTATGATGTCAAGAAGGGGCGCTAGAAAAACATTGCTTCCTAATTAAGAATACAGCAGAAGCCCATTGTGGCACGTATGTAGACCTGGGACTAATACTTGCCATAACGGCATTGTAAGTATTTATTGTATGGCTTTGTTAGCTTGCAAGGCATATTCTACAATATGAGCAATATAGGCTTTATTATAGTAGAACTCTACAGGAATAAAAGTAATAATTTTTAAAGAATTTGGTAACTAACTTCTCTAAGGATCAGTTAACCCTGCTCTCTATTTTTTTCTTGTTAATTTTGTACTTCGTAATAGCCATGTTGTATTCAAGTATCTGGGTTTCCAAAGTGGAGAACCCCATGTTTGTGACACATTAACTTTCAGCACTACTGTACAAATTATTTTAGGCTTTAGAGTCAACCTAGAGTGTGAACTAATTTCTTGTTATTCAACATGACTATAGAGGAAGAAAAATATGCTTTTGTTAACTGGATAAACAAAGCTTTGGAAAATGATCCCGACTGCAGACATGTTATACCCATGAACCCAAATACTGACGACCTGTTCAAAGCTGTTGGTGATGGAATTGTGCTTTGGTAAGATGTTGATTTTGTGTCCCGATTTTCTAAACGGCCTTCCACATAACTGATATATTGGTTTCTGGGTGCTCGACGGCTTCAGCTCGGGAAACAGAATTGAAAGTCGTCTGGGTGTGTCCAAGAAAGTACCACCAAGATACAAATCTAAAACTCACTCATTTAGACTGGGGACCGCTTTATAAGGAAGCTACCAGCTTCCAGTTTTTCTCATCACTTGAGCAAGCAGAACATGACAACTTTGTTGGACTTAAGTATGGCAGTGTCTACTTATTTTTAAAGTACCATAGCTTCAAAATACAAAGAGAACCTCCTCTTCAGTTCTCACTCTCCAGTTACTTATTTCTGAAAAATCTGTTTGTCCCTGCTGCTGTGCCAGAGCCAACAGTATCTTGGCAGAAAGGATGTAAGATGATCAACACGTTGTCCTTTGATGGGCTAAGAGCATGCTCCACAATCAGTCTGCCTGGGTTCGTCTTCAGCCTCTGCCACTCAGGAGCTGTGTAAGACCAACCCAGCTGCAGTCAGGATATTCAAACCCCTTTGCATTTCACCTGTATCCACTATGATCCCCGTTAAAAAGCGTAAGATAGCCCGTTTCGTCCATGTATAGGCACTAAAGAAATAATTCCCCCATGTGTTTTAATACAGAGTGATAATCACATGATGCTATTGATTTGATATTCAAATCTGACACGGGCGCCTGGGTGGCTCAGTCGGTTGAGCATCTGCCTTCGACCCAGGTCATGATCCCGGGGTCCTGGGATCGAGTCCCATGTCGCATCAGGCTCCCTGCTTTGTGGGAAATGTGCTTCTCCCTCTCCCTGTTTGTGCTCTCTCTCTCTCTCTCAAATAAATAAAATGTTAAAAAAAAATAAATCTGGGGGCGCCTGGGTGGCTCAGTCTTTAAGGGTCTGCCTTCGGCTCAGGTCATGATCCCGGGGTCCTGGGATCAAACCCCGCATCGGGCTCCCCGCTCGGCAGGAAGCCTGCTTCACCCTCTCCCACTCCCCCTGCTTGTGTTCCCTCTCTCGCTGTGTCTCTCTCTGTCAAATAAATAAAATCTTTAAATAAATAAATAAATAAATCTGGCATGGAAAGAAGCATGGTTTTCCCTGTGCAGAATCATATATTTGGGGGCAGTATTAGAAACACCTAAAATGTTAGCATCTAAGTCCAAATTTTACGAAATGAGATTCGTCCAAAGAAATCACAGATTCTAGTCTAATTAGTAGAACCTTTCTGTCACCACTGGATTAGCGGCACCAAGTATCATGCCTGCTCATCATTTCGGCTCTCAACAAATACGGTGCCTGAAAGAATCTCATGCTCAACAAATTTACATCCTGTGAATAAATGGTCATTCTCATTTGTGAATTTTACAGTCGAGAAGAGACACAGTTTCCGTGTGGGATTTTATCTGTTTTTAAAATGTATTCAGTAAGGTTTTTTCAATATCCAAGTTATTCATTCTTATAAAATGATGGGAATATACAAAGAAATTAAAATGAGAAAGAATGTTCCAATCCCCAACATAGAAAATCCCACCTACTGTAAACATTTTGGTCTTTTTTTTCACGTGCATAGATTTTTTGTTATCAACATGATAAAAGTCGTATATTGCACTGAATTTTTCGGATTACATGCGAGATATGTCATGTGCCTTAAAACATTTGTGAATATTTACAGGCTCTTTAAAAGTAAACCAATTCCTTGCTTAATTTGTGTTTCAGTAAAATGATCAACCTTTCAGTTCCTGATACAATTGATGAAAGAGCAATCAACAAGAAGAAACTGACACCCTTCATCATTCAGGTGCGCATTGATCTCCCTGCCCTCTTCCAGGAAACTGCCTTGTGAGGGCCTATTCTGTAGACCATCAGTTCTGCCCTTCGTATCTTCCCATTTAATTCCTATATTAACTCTTGAGTTTAGGACTATTATCCAAGTTTGACAGGAGAGCTGGGACTCAGAAAGGCTCCTGAGCTTGCCCAGGGTTAATGTTGGAACTGAAGTTCAAATCCAGGTCTAACTCCAAAGCCCTGTGTTCCTCTCATTACACACTGTGTTCAAGCCTGCAGAAATAAGCAAAAATATTTAAGCTCTTAATTAATTAGCATGCTTAAGCAATGGAGCATTTTTCTTTTCCATCAAGTGAGTATTATACTCTGAGATAGCAAAATTCCCTCGGGCAAGAGCACCTCTTGGGATGTGGAGAATTCAGCTTCTAGAACTTTTTCAGATGCATGGAATAGACCTCTCATTTAGGCATTTTTAGAAATACAACGACTCAGGCGCCTGGGTGGCTCAGTTGGTTAAGCGTCTGCCTTCGGCTCCGGTCATGATCCCGGGGTCCTGAGATCGAGTCCCACATCAGGCTCCCTGCTCAGTGGGGAGTCTGCTTCTCCCTTTCCCTCTGCTGGTCTCTCTCTCTCTCTGTCAAATAAATAAATAAATAATCTTTAAAAAAAATAGAAATACAGTGACTCTTGGGGCACCCGGCTGGCTCAGTTAGTAGAAGATGCGACTCTTGATCTCGGGGTTGTAAGTTTGAGTCCCATGTCGGGTGTAGAGATGGCTTAAAAATAAAATCTTTAAAAAGAAAAAAAGAAATATGACCCTTAACCCGCATGGATATCCTGACTCTAGTCACTCAGCCTTTTCCTTTTGTGACAACGTCCGTGTACTTCAAAAGAGACCAAATAAAAATACCAAGTTAACTTCCCACGGAATTCTGGAAAAGACAGTAACAATAATAAGGCTGAGATTTGTTTTAGCTATGCCTTTAACACCAAAGTCTGGAGTTTGTTGCCTGGAAATTGTTTTCTGTGGATCATGTGTGACTGAAATTAATTTCCTCGTTGAGCATGATTTTCAGTAAAGGGAGTAGACTCCTTAAAAACTGGAAAGGTCAAGAAGCAAATGTGTACATTGGCTGTCTTGCAGGAAAACTTAAACTTGGCGCTGAACTCTGCTTCCGCCATTGGGTGTCACGTTGTGAACATCGGTGCCGAGGATTTGCGGGCTGGGAAACCGCATCTGGTTCTGGGACTGCTTTGGCAGATCATTAAGATTGGTTTGTTCGCCGACATTGAATTAAGCAGGAATGAAGGTAATGGAACACAGTCATTATTCTGAAAGTTGTTTATTGGGTATTTTTTCCTGGTCACGCAGACTGTCGTGCTTTCACTTAATTGTGGTGATTAGATGATAACTAGAATTAACAGAAGGTAATGCTATAGTGTTGTTCTGGAAAACAGTCTGATTACAACTTTTCTTCTTTAGTAGTAATTCGCATTTGCCTGGTGCTTTAGAATTCATTTTGTAATAAAGACACAAAAGCGCAGAGTTTAAGGAACATTCCCAAGGTCCCCAACCTGGGTATCTTTTCTTTTCTAATCTGCCTGTACAACTACCACCCCATCTTCACCCACAGATTGAGACCTCTTCAAACTAGTCTACCCCACCCTTGATGGTCACATATTTCCTGAAATTCTTACAGCATGGGGTTTCACATCACACCATGGATTTGTAGGATGTGTAAGCACATACAATATAATTGTCATGTGTCCTGGGCAATACTACATGATCCTCTTCCTGCAAAGCTTAAAACATTAAACACCACTCCAGATAGTCCTATTTTATTCCAGAAATCGCTCTCTCAATCCTAGTTACTTCTGGGGAATATGTATTTGGGGTTCTCAGTCTTTTCAAGGCCCCAGAATGTCTGTCGACGGTCTTATTTTGCACATCAATCCATGCTAAGACTTTTTTGCACTTTTGAGACTGTTACACTTGCTCTTTCAATCCACTCAGAGGTACATATATTTGAACAAAGACAGTTACTCTCGTTGCTGGCCTTCTGCACAGTGGCGTTTGTCTTGTTAAAGAAGTTGAAGTCGGTTCAGAAAGGCAGAGGGGACAGCAAAATAAAATCACATTGGCTTATGTAGTAAATCAAATGACTTTTCTTTGAAAAGGTCTCAGGTGCATAGATATCAGGCTGTTTAGTCCTCCCTAGCCTTTGACGTGGTGGAGATGGGGAGCCAAAGGAGGGTCTTGGACAAGTGACCTGCTGCTTCTGCCCTGGCTTAAATCCCTCAGCGTCAGAATGACGCGGCATGAAGCAGAGTCTGTGAAAGATGAAATTTGCCTGATAAAGGTGTTGCTTAGACCTCTTCAGAAATCAGGCAGTTTCATGGGGCGCCTGGATGACTCAGTCGGTTAAGCGTCTGCCTTCGGCTCAGGTCATGATCTCGGGGTCCTGGGATCGAGCCCCACATCGGGCTCCCTGCTCAGCGGGAAGCCTGCTTCTCCCTCTCCCTCTTTCTCTGTGCTCTCTCTCGCTCACTCTCTCTCTCAAATAAATAAAATCTTTAAACAAAAAGAAATCAGGCAGTTTCAGTCTTCTTGTTCAAGCTAAACCTCCTTTTATTTCATGGGAGGTAATTTTTGCGTTAGGACTCCACAACTTACTCCTAAAACAAGGCCAAAATTTAGACTGTTCTCTCTGCAGACACCCCCTGCTTCTACCTACTCCCTATAGGGAATATTTACCAGAAACCCTTGGCTCCTTCTATACATTCAATTCAACAACAAAAAGTAACAGCAGCTTTTACATGTTAGGTGCTATAGAAAACGTAAAGTTAAATTATATCCCTTTAAAAATAGATTTAACCCAGGGCACCTGGCCGGCTCTGAGAGTTAGTGGAATGTTGCAACACTTGATCTCGGGGTTGTGGGTTTGAACCCCACATTGGGTGCAGAGATTACTTTAAAAAATATTTTTAAAAATAGATTTAACC
This sequence comes from Mirounga angustirostris, assembly GCF_029215605.1. Classification (NCBI taxonomy): domain Eukaryota; kingdom Metazoa; phylum Chordata; class Mammalia; order Carnivora; family Phocidae; genus Mirounga; species Mirounga angustirostris. The sequence goes on from NW_026991719.1 coordinate 94,122,461, forward strand.
CTTTGAGAGTCAAATAATTACACTTAAATATAAATACCATAGTGTTTCGGGGTGCCTGGGTGGCTCAGTCTGTTGAGTGTCCAACTCTTGATTTTGGCTTAGGTCATGATCTCAGGGTTGTGGGATTGAGCCCCAAGGCGAGCTTTGGGGAGAGTCCGCTCGTCCCTCTCCCTTTCTTACTCCCCCCGCTCACACTCAGTCTCTCAAATAAATAAAATCTTTAAAAAAAAAAAAAAACAAGGACAATTTAGGTAAACATACGACATAACGTAAAATGTTTTAAAAGCTGTAACTTATTTGCCATTTGGAACATGAAGACTAATAAATTAAATTATGTATTTGCTATGTATTCTCATAACAGTGTCTTTATCTAGATCATCATATAATTATCTACTAATATATTAACTTTTATTAGACTATCAGTACCTAAAAATGAGGAACTAGGTCAGACCAGTCATTGCACCTCTGTTACCGAACAGAGTGTCCAAAGACCGAATGAACTTGTAATGACCACTGTCATATAATATATTGGTTGTGGGGTTTGTGTGTTTGTTTTCCTTATAGCCTTGGCCGCCTTACTTCGAGATGGTGAGACTTTGGAGGAGCTTATGAAATTGTCTCCAGAAGAGCTTCTGCTCAGATGGGCAAACTTTCACTTGGAAAACTCGGGCTGGCAAAAAATCAACAACTTTAGTGCTGACATCAAGGTAACCGTGCAAAGAACCATCACGCCTTTGGAGGATACGATGTCTTGGATGACTTCCTCCCAGTTAGACAGAGGGAAAAGTCCTGCCAGGATATCGCCAGGCCTTGTTGGCCCTCGGCCCCGGTGGTAGATTTCGGGAGAGCTGAAACCTAGTGAACAGTACTAGCGCCGAGTTTAACTTGCCTTCTCTGGGAAAGGGTCAAAGTATTATATAGTCCTGAGGCTTTCTATTCTGCCGCCTGTTAAACATGGAGTATCAGAGGGTGGGCCATGACCATTCTCTTCCTAATTGCCTTTCCCAGACCACAGGGTACCTGTTAGTAAATCCTGGAAGAGAGAGAAAGGGCCCCAGGATTCTCCTTCCCCTTTCTTATTTGGCTTCTTTCTATCATGTGCTCCCACCTGTAGACATTGAGTTTATGAGGGTAGTGATGAACTCTTACATATGGCTGTCTCGTACCTCAGCCCCTGCCCTAGGGCCCTCCGACCAAAGCCCGCCTCCAACCACAAGACCCGCCACATAAAAGACCTACAAATATTTCTTGTGTTACATTTTGGCATTTGCTTCTCAAAGGCAGTAAGGAAAAAACTAGCAGAGGAAGGAGACATTGGTAGCTTCCCAGAGAGAGGGGGCCAAAATCACCACAGCAAAAAAAATTCTCATTCATTGACTCGACTCTCTCCCAAATCCAAGTGTTTGGGACACAGGGAACACATTCAAGGATCTTCACCAGATGTCACTGACCCACAGGGCTATGAAAACGATAGGCTGTGATCCTATTGATGTGCTCAGTGGGGAGAGGAAGTCGTGCGATAGTTGCATTACTGATTTCACCAGGGAAAATTAAGGATCGCTCCCAAATTATAAGACCAGCAGGCCTCCCACCCCTTCTTTTAACTTACACAAGATGTTTGGCCAGGTATATTTTTGCTTTATGCATGAGATGTGTTCCCCAAAACCACTCTTAAATGGATTTTCTGTTCTGGGACCTCTTTGAAATGTACAAGAGGAAATGGTGTTTAAAAATGGAGCCTGCCTTGAATCTTTTTAAAAAGCAAAGGATTGTTCAGTAATGTGAAAAAAGGCTTCAAGTGTAATTTTCACCCGTAAAGCCCTTTCCAGGGTCGAAAGACACTGCTGGGTCTGCTCTTTCCCCGTTCTTCTCAAGGGCATAGGATTCGATTATGAGCTGTTCAGGCACCATTAAGAAGAAATTGTAAGCAAAAGCGCTTCCACGACGACGGTAATGCCCTCTTACGGGGAGGCAAATCCTGCGCCTGCTAATGGTGGGATCTGGGTTTGCAGTTCATGAATGGCTCTGAAGTCGATTTCACTCCCCTGATCTTCCCCACTGTTAGAATCATTTCTGGCATTCTGTATCCAGCTCGCTTAGGTGGCTCATTTAAGATGCAGCTCCCAGAGATTTGTATTTGGTAGGTCTGGGGTTGGACCCAGTAATCTGAATATTGAACGGCTTCCCCCAGGGGGTTAAGATGCACATAATCTACAGAGTTTACTAGGAGAAACGTTCCTTTATAAGCCTGTCCGGACCGTCAGGGTTCAGTAATAGAAACTGATCACCGCTGGGAAGGTCATCTTCCAATAGAGCAGGATTAAGGAGTCTTGACCCCAGGTTCAGTCCCCTAAAGGCAGAAGTTTACTTGACATGTGTGTTGAAGACGGTTATTAAGGGTTTGCCCCGGTACAGTGGTTCTCAAGTTGTATTCTGTAGAGGGTCCACACAGCCTGATTTCACCTAGCCTACCCCCATATGAGCAGCGCCACTTTGAGTTACTGGGATTCCAAGTAAAACATTCAAACAATGAATGAGTTCAGGAGCTTAAAGCAAAAAGAAAATCTTCAGGGAGCACCTGGGTGGTTCAGTCAGTGAAGCGTCCGATTCTTGATCTCAGCTCAGGTCTTGATCTCAGGGTCATGAGTTCAAGCCCCGCATTGGGCTCCATGCTGGGTGGGGAGCCTACTTAAAAAAAATATATCTTGTTTGGTAAACTATATTCAGGTCATACAGGGTTAAACGTTATTTCACCAACTCAAGAGTTACTCATTTAAAAAATGTCATTTAAATTTACAATTAAATACATCTTTAACATAGCTAATCTCTTCTCCATAGGTTATGGTATATATTGTGTTTTGTAATGATGTAACCTGTCTGTTTTCTCTTTCCCTATGCTTCCTGGATTTCTGCTCCTACTTTCTTTTCTTGCTTGTTTTATCTACCAAGCTTATTGACTTCAGTAATTCAGTGAAGGTACAGAACTAGTTAATGTGTTTACTAGCATTATTGTATTGGTAATGTTAATCGGTTGTAAAGTCATGATAAAATCCAGTTATCCATATTCGAGACAGACATTAGGCCAGATAGATGGGCTTTTCTGGGGGAAAGATCTGTTAGATTAGAAGACAGAGATTTGTGCCATATATTCTCACAAAATCCAGTGCAAATATCCTACCAAACATGGGACAATGGGATACATTCATTCTTTGTAGATGTGATCTCACTGAGATTTTCAATTCATTTGTAGGATTCCAAAGCCTATTTCCATCTTCTCAATCAAATTGCACCAAAAGGACAGAAGGAAGGTGAACCACGGATAGATATTAACATGTCAGGTTTCAATGTAAGTATAGGTGTTCATTTGAATTCTACAGTCTTACAAAATGATTGTCAATTTCTTCTAAGTAACAAGAATTTTCATAATTGCTTGTAATGGTGTTAAAAATTTTGAGCATTATTTTATAATTTATTGCTGTGGGTATAATTCAAAGGCAGAAAGAGTAGCTTTGGTGGAGTTTGATAGTTTTATTGGTTTATATTGATTGCATAAAATATGCAAAGCAAGGGTGGCGAAATAAGTGCTAGAAACTAACCTTTTCCAAGTGTTTGGATTATAGTCACAGTGAGAGATGTAATGACAAGCTATTCGTATATGCATCTGTAATATTCCTGTGTTGAGAGTAACATGAATATGTTTACAAACTGCGGATCCCTGAAATCCAGCTTGGGGACTCACTCATGGACCATATTCCCTGGTTACATCACTCAGTTGTTCAGTGACCTTCCCCAAATTGGATCTCACTTTGCTCATCCATAAATTGGGCTAGACGATTTCGTCTCAAGTTTCTAGGATCCCCTGGTGCGTTCTTTGTACCCGTTAGATATAGAATGCCTTGTACTAATTTAGAGAATCCGTATTTCTAGCCTACTAGGCAGTAGGATCGAGTAGATAACACGGGCTAAACCACTTACACTGCCCTTATCAGAACTGAATTTGTAACTGACTTGTGCGCTTATATTGCTGTCTGTATGTTGGACGTGAGACTCTGGTTCGGGTGACTTGGTATGGATAGGAAGCTGTCCTGTGCGCTGGGGAGCTGTCTGGGCAGGCTCGCTGGGTGACTGGCAGCCAGTACACTAACTGATTCTGATTTCCAGACAGCTCTTCTCCATTCAGTCTTCCCTGGCTGATCTTCAAACACTCCTCTGACTCTTCCCTCCCCAGAATCCTTCAAGGATTCCCCATTGACTCTAGACTTCAGTCTCAAGTGTTCTGCTTAGCATTTAAGGCCCTCCACAGTCTTGCTCCAGGTCTGGTAGCGAGTGCTCTTTCCCATTAGTCTCTACCCGCATCCCCTCACCCCTGCCCCCAATACTCATTTTACCTCTGAGCCTTTGCTCACACTTTTACCTTGTTGGTCAGTGTCCTTCTTCATCTTTTTCAGCCTTATTACCTTCTTTAGGGCCTAACTGACTGATAATTGATTTTTTTTATATCCATTATCACATCCAGTTTTCTCATGACCCTTTGTAATGCCTTCCGGCCCCCATCCCAGGCAACCACTCATTTGTTTTCTTTCACTTTATATTAGTTTGAATTTTTATGAGTTTTATATAATGGACCCCTACAGTATGTATCCTTTTTTTTTGGTCTAGCTTCTTTCACTCAGCATAATATTTTGATATTCATTCATGTTGTCACATGTATCATAAATGCATTCCTTGTTTATTCCTGAATTATATGCCGGTGAATGGAGATACCACAGATTTGTTTACACATGCACTTGCTGATGAGCATTTGGATTGTTTCCAGTTTGGGGCTATTACAAATATAGCTGCTATTGAGCATTCATACAGAACTCTTTGTATAAAGATATGCATTCATTTCTCTTTGGTAAATACCTAGGAATGAAATGGCTGAGTAATTGGGTATGTCTATGTTTGACTTTTTTAGGAAGCGGCCAATTTGTTTTCCAAACTGGTTGTACCATTTTACATTGCTACCGGAAATATATATATAAAAGTTCCAGTTCATCCACATCCTCACTAACACTTTAGTGTGGTTAGTCCTTTTAACTTGAATCATTCTAACAGGTGCCGAATGATCTGTCATTGTGGTTTTAATTTGTATTTCCCTAATGACCTATGATGTTGAACATTTTTAATGTGGTTATTTGCCATCTATGTATCGTCATGTTCAAACATTTTGCCCATTTTTAATTGCATTGTTTGTTTTCTTATTAGCCAGTTTTGAGTGTTTTTATGTATTTTGGAGACAAGTCCTTGATTGGATATGTGATTTGCAAATATTTTCTCTCAATGTTTTTCAAAGAACAGACGTTCTTAATTTTGGCAAAGTCAGATTTAGTCATTTTTTCTTTTATGGATCATGCTTTTGATGTTGTATATAAGAAATTTTAGCCTAACGCAAGGTCACAAATATTTCTTCCTATGTGTTCTCCTAGAGGTTTTATAGTTTGAGGTTTTACATTTAGAAATATGTTTGGGGTTAACTTTGAATATGGTGGGAAGTGGGGCTGGAGTTATTTTTGCATATATGTTTTTTTATTTGATTATTTTTTATTTCACTATTGTCTATTTGACTATTTAAAATTTTTTTTGTTTCTCGGCGCCTGAGTGGCTCAGTTGGTTAAGCGACTGCCTTCAGCTCAGGTCATGATCCTGGAGTCCCGGGATCGAGTCCCACATCGGGCTCCCTGCTCAGCAGGGAGTCTGCTTCTCCCTCTGACCCTCCCCCCTCTCATGTGCTCTCTGTCTCTATCTCATTCTCTCTCTCAAATAAATAAATAAAATCTTTAAAAAATAAAAAATAAAAAAATAAAATAAAATTTTTTTTGTTTCTGTCTACTCTAAAGTTTCCTCCTATTCCATCCAATATTATCAGTGCTTCATTAGGAATGCCAAGATGATCAATAAAGAAAGGATTTTAAAATAAGTTGGTAAATAGCATACAGCAAACAACATTAAAGTAATAACTGACAGGTTACAAGAAATAAAATAGGCTCCATGAGAGGAACTCACTATGCTCAGAGAGAACCCTGAAGAAAGGTTGAATCCCACTCAATTGCCCATCTGCTGGTGGTTACTGATTGTTTGCAGAAGGTAACAAACTAAATACACATTGTTCTGGAGTCCTGTACAATCATGGCACCTCACTGGAGCTTAAAAAAACTAATTAAAGATAGCATCACCCATTGAAGACAAAGTTAAGACTGTCAAATTACACATTCTGGGCAGCTTTAGTTTAAAAGTAACATTCCTCAGGTTTCATTTATTTTATCTCTTCTTTTCCCACCAGACTGTAAAACCCTTTCTCCCATGACACCGTTCCGCAGAAGTGCTCACGTTTGCCCCGGGGCAAAACTGTATTGTGTCGATGTAGAAAGTGCCCAGAGTGCCACTCTGTTCCTTTTCAAGTGTAGGTCACTAGAAACAGAAGATCCAAAAGCACCCGTTCCTCCCACGGCTCCAGGTTTTTCAGTTGTAGCCTTGGGAGGTGGGAATAGTGAGTGCCTGAGAAACTGTATTTTTGACATCAGGCTGAAATGATTGGATAACTTAAATTCTTCACCAAACCCTGTGTTAATCCAGAGCTGGGCATTCATCTTGGGGTGGGGGGGGGTGGGGGGGAGGCGGGTAACAAGTTAGGAGTCATGGGAATTAGTTGGAAGTAAGTATTCTTTACAGAAATGAGCAACTCTGCTTCTGCCTCGGTGGAAATGTTAAGTCAAATAAACCGTAACCAAAAAAGAAAAAAAAAAAAATCCTTGCGGAGGAAAACTACAATTTGAAATACACAATTTAAACCTGAAATTACATTACTGGAAACTGCTAGTCTTGATGATTATTTTTTAAATATTTTCTCATAACTTCTCTATCTTTTTCAGTCTCCTGCCTTCTTTAGGGCCCACTTGAAAAATCGCAACAGTTTTAGCTTTTTTCTGGAGTTTTCGCAGGGGAGATGTAATCCTATCTGAAGTAAATGCACTGTCCTCAGCTAAGTGATCTGGTGCCACCTAGCGTGTTTTTTAGGTACTGCATGCAAATACGGCCAACTTTTTCTGCTGTTGTATTCAAAACAATTTTATAATAAGTATCGTATGTTGGCCAAGAGAAAGTAGAATTGTATATCCAGCCTATCATTGTAGGGGAACATGTCTATATTTTTAGTATAGCCTTTTAAAAGATGCCTCCTTACTTTACTTCAACAGGAAACAGATGATTTGAAGAGAGCTGAGAGTATGCTTCAACAAGCAGACAAGTTGGGTTGCAGACAGTTTGTCACCCCTGCTGATGTTGTCAGTGGAAACCCCAAACTGAACTTAGCCTTTGTGGCCAACCTGTTCAATAAATACCCGGCACTAACCAAGCCCGAGAACCAGGATATTGACTGGACTCTGTTGGAAGGTAATTGAAGGTTTCTCACATTCTAATGTGCGGGACCACAGACCAGAAATACACAGGCCACGATGATTCCAGGATCTTGACTTAATAAGTTTCCTTCTCCACTTTCCCTTAGCAAATCTCTGCTGGAAGTAGACCCGAGGGCTGAGTAAAAAGTGGCAGCTGATAGAAAAGGGTGATACCGGGAAACTTGTAGTCAAGGATCACCTAGCTTAAGGCCACTTAGTAAACCATTGTTTTATTTTAATATTTTAGAAATAGATCATCTTTAAACCCCTCACCAGAAAAAGGTATATATGCACTCAATTTGACCTATCAGTTCACAGTATTATGTCATTCTTCCACAGTCAGACTAACCAGACAGCACTAGCCCCAGTTCCTTTTCTACTCATCTACTCAAAAAATCATAATAGGGAGTGCCTGGCCAGCTCAGTCGGTAGAGCGTGCGACTCTTGATCTCAGGGTCATGAGTTAGAGCCCCACACTGGGTGTGGCGATTACTTAAAAATAAAATCTTTAGGGCGCCTGGGTGGCTCAGTCGTTAAGCGTCTGCCTTCGGCTCAGGTCATGATCCCAGGGTCCTGGGATCGAGCCCCACATCAGGCTCCCTGCTCCGCGGGAAGCCTGCTTCTCCCTCTCCCACTCCCCCTGCTTGTGTTCCTGCTCTCGCTGTCTCTCTGTCAAATAAATAAATAAAATCTTTAAAAAAAAATAAAAATAAAATCTTTAAAATGATAATAATAATGGATGGCAATTAAGTTTGGGGAAGGCAGAGTTTACCTTTTCCAGATTATATATGCATGAAGTATAAGATTCAAATATGAACAAATGTAGTAGTCATTCCTTGACCATCTACTGGCAGGACTATAAAATCTTTACATTTTATGCTTTTCAAGTTTCACGGAACTTGTTGCTGTGATATAGGCATGTGAAAGGAGTGCTCGTGTGTAGCTTAAAATTTATAAATGTGTAGAGGGAAGGTGTAAATTCATGAGTATAGAGGGTTCATATGACCACCCCCCAAAATATTTTTGATTCCCCCCCCAATTTTTTTAAATGTAAAACTGATCACATCAGTTACTTTTGAGGTATGGGGACTTGGGGAGATATTGGGGAAGCCTTAGAAGGGGGAGGAGATTATAAAAAATTCATAAACCTCTAAATTGTTTGATTATAAAGTTGTATTCTTCGATTGTAAAATAAATTCAACAGATTTTTTTAAAGAAGGCTGTACCTAGAGAGAATGCATTTAGAGAGAATGTCTGGAGATTCATATTGGAGAAAACCTCTAGGTTTGTACAGAGGAAATGAAGTAATCTTAACTATGAATTGATATGATATGCACATATACAAGGTGTTTAATTAATATATACATTTTGTGAATATTCTTATTAGGAGAAACTCGTGAAGAAAGAACCTTCCGTAACTGGATGAATTCTCTTGGTGTTAATCCCCATGTAAACCATCTCTATGCGTAAGCCTTTGTACTGTTATTATCTGTTAGGCACATCGTGAATGGATGCCACAGAAGGAATTACAGCTCTAAACATTTTCTAGATGTTCGTTTACACTGGCTATTTAGATCGGAAGATGTTGAATGGTGACATCCATTATCATTTTCCGAATACACAGAAGCCCAGATTCTTTCTTTACATGATCATTAAGTGGAAGAGTGTATGAATGTCTTTCTAACACCCTACGGAATAGCCTTTATATTTTGAAAAGAGACCGGGGAATGCCTTAAGTACACCATCCATGATGTCTTGAGGCCTTTGTACTCACTGTTCTCTCAGCCTGGAATGTTCTTTTCTGCCTCAAATGCCTTATTCCCTTACTATATTCAAGCCACTAATTCAGGCCCTGACCACCACCTAACACTCCGTAACCCTAACCCTGGTTCTTTTCATCTTCATAGCAGTTATATATACCCCCAAATCAAATTACCTATTGATCCATATACTTGTTTATTATCTCTCTCTCTCTCTCTCTCCCTGAGTCTAGTGTAAGGCCAAGGATTTTCATTCTATGTGCCCAGCTTCTAGAATAGTACCTTGCAAATCAGAGGCTTGCGATAAGTATTTTAAGTGAACGGGATGGTGTTAGCTCTATTTTTTAGGACAGATTGATAGAAAATATGAGCCTTGGGTATTATCTGTGGTTTTATATGTTTTAGTTGCCAGTGTACTGTTATTGTTTTTAAGGAAACAAAGGCCCAGCTGTCTAAAAACACTGATTAAATTATTTTTAAATCTTTAGTGACCTGCAGGATGCCCTGGTAATCTTACAGTTGTATGAACGAATTAAAGTTCCTGTTGACTGGAGTAAGGTTAATAAACCTCCATACCCGAAACTTGGAGCCAACATGAAAAAGGTAGATCATTAAGTTGCTGTATACATTTGTCACGGGCTATTTTTATTCTGTTTGTTTCTTTTGTTTGGAAAACGCTTGCATCTGAGCTTCTTGAGAACAGGAACCGTGTCTTAACTTATTTTGATGTGCTAAGTGCCCAGCATCGTGCATGCGTACTCACATGTGTATCCAGATAAAGCAGATGAAAAATCCTCAACCATTGGCTTTTTGTGGGTTTACAGCTAGAAAACTGCAACTATGCTGTTGAACTGGGGAAGCATCCTGCCAAATTCTCCCTGGTTGGTATTGGAGGGCAAGACCTGAACGATGGAAACCAAACTCTGACTTTAGCTTTAGTCTGGCAGCTGATGAGAAGGTATGGTACCCAGTTTTCACTGTTTAAGCTCCACTGTCCTAGCGGTCTGTGACCCAGCCCTTGTTATTTTCAGGTAGACATGTCAATGACTACGCCCTGGAAACTTGTATTTAGACTCTAAAGTGAGCTTAGGTAACAGATAGATGCAAAAATTCTGAACAGCCCATGTATCCGTTTGAAAAAGACCTCTTGGGGTGCCTGGGTGGCTCAGTCGTTAAGCGTCTGCCTTCAGGTCAGGTCATGATCCCGGGGTCCTGGGATCGAGCCCCACATCGGACTCCCTGCTCCGCGGGAAGCCCGCTTCTCCCTCTCCCACTCCCCCTGCTTGTGTTCCTGCTCTCGCTATCTCTCTCTCTGTCAAATAAATAAATAAAATCTTCGAAAAGAAAAGAAAAAGACCTCTTAACTAGAATGCTGACACGCATCCATTATAACCGAGTACCAGCCAAAACAGCTTCTTTTAGGTCATTGTCACTGTCGGACTGGTACAAAAGGTGCATTTTTTTTTTTTTCCTCATGAAGTAGATTGGGACCTTTTCTTCCACTTCTCCTTCTAGATATACCCTCAATGTTCTGGAGGACCTCGGAGATGGGCAGAAAGCTAATGATGACATCATTGTCAGCTGGGTGAACAGAACATTGAGTGAAGCTGGAAAATCAACTTCCATTCAGAGTTTTAAGGTAAGACTTGCGCGCATTTGATGATTAAACGTCATGTGTGCCAGAAAGGATCGATAATTTAGAAGGCCAGGCTTTGGTTGGTTTGTCAGTGATTTAATGTTGTGCTACTGGCAAGATTCTCTTCAGCCACTGGGCTTGGTGTGTGGCAACTTGAGACAAGTAATCACGTGTTAATTTGTACAAACCTGAAACTCTTGGATTTACTGTCCTTTGACACTAGGACAAGACGATCAGCTCCAGTTTGGCAGTTGTGGATTTAATTGACGCCATCCAGCCGGGCTGCATAAACTATGACCTTGTTAAGAGTGGCAATCTGACAGAAGACGACAAGCACAATAATGCCAAGTAAGAGACACTGACGATAATGATGATTAATACCCACTCTGCGTTCTCGCTCAGGTTCGGCCACTTTACGGATGGTGTCACCTAAGGGGCGCCTAGGGGGCTCCGTCGGTTAAGCATCTGCCTTCGGCTCAGGTCATGAGCTTGATCCCAGGGTCCTGGGATCGAGCCCCGCGTCGGGCTCCCTGCTCAGCGGGGAACCTGCTTCTCCCTCTGGCTCGTGCTCTCTCTCCTTCACTCTCCACTTGGAGCCTCAGACTCCTCATCCGTACATATGGGAGCAACGATACTTACCTTAGAGATTTTGAAATGAATAGGCACTCGGTCAGTTGTTGCTTCAGGGAATTACCGAAATAATATAGTTTATGTTCATCTTACTACAAGGAGAAAATGGGCTAAGAATATTCATGCCGTAGATAAGAATATTCTTCTGTCTCTTTTTTGAAACGCGTTATTTACGGATGTCTTTTTTCACTATGCACAGATCGCCTTTACTACATATGTTGAGTTTATTATCTTGGTCCCTAAATGAGCAGGATGCTTAAGCCTCCGCTGAAACTATGCCTTGAAAGTTTTTTGTGGGGTGGCGGGTGGCTCAGTTGGTGAAGCGTCTGCCTTTGGCTGAGGTCATGAACCCGGCGTCTTGGGATGGAGTCCCGAGTTGGGCTTCCTGCTCAGCGGGGAGCCTGCTTCTCCCTCTGCTCCTCTCCCTGCTTGTGCTCTCTCTCTAAAATAAATAAATAAAATCTTTTTAAAAAGAATGTTTTTGGGCGCCTGGGTGGCTCAGTCAGTTAAGCGGCTGCCTTCGGCTCAGGTCATGATCCTGGAGTCCCGGGATTGAGTCCCTCATCGGGCTCCCTGCTCGGCGGGGAGCCTGCTTCTCCATCTCCCTCTGCCTGCTTCTCTGCCTACTTGTGCTCTCTCTCTATCTCTCTGTCAAATAAATAAATAAAATCTTAAAAAAATAAATAAATAAAAAGAAAGTTTTTTGCATTTCAGCAATATTGAGAAGGGCTTTTCCACCTGTCACTTCCCTTCTTCCCCAAAGACCTAGACTGTGACCTGGTTTCGCAGGCAACCCATGAAAGCTTGACTAGCATACACTGGAAATCAGCCCACTGAAAACCTTCCTTTTTCAGAAACGATCGTCTTTAAAGATTTGTGTTACAAAACCCCTAGAAATGTCTCCTGTATTAAGTGAAGGGCGCTCCAGCAGATTTCCCTAGCTGGACACATCAGTTCTTTCTTCCCTTGCTTTGTGTACCCTTTCCATTCCTTGCTCTGACCACTCTGTCCCCACATCTTGTAGACTCTACCCACCCCACCCCCGCCCTGACTGTATGGAAGAATTCATTGCATCTCCCAAAGCAGCTTGGATTTGAATATATGACATAGACTTCCGTCCCCTATCTCTAGGATCACACGAGAGCATCTGTTAACCCGTCAACATGCTCAATGAAAATATCAACATCGATCATACAGCCGATCTGGATAATTATATGTATTTTTTTCTCATCTTCGGTGTCATGTCAGAAAAGGGGTGAATAAAATCAGTCCCAAGCAGTAGGGCTGAAAAATCGGATGTCACTTAAGACTGACCTCAAAAACAAAACAGAAAACAACAAAAAGTAAAATCATGCTGCTCTGAAGTTTCAATATGAACGTTTCACATCCCAGCCAAATGACTTTACAAGAGGAAACAGATGTCTCCTATCATGTCCTTGACTAACAAGAGGTTCATCTTGATTTTTGTTTCCTCCACCAATAGGTACGCCGTGTCAATGGCTAGAAGAATCGGAGCCAGGGTGTATGCTCTCCCCGAAGACCTTGTGGAAGTAAAGCCCAAGATGGTCATGACCGTGTTTGCGTGCTTGATGGGCAGGGGGATGAAGAGGGTGTAAAATAACCAATTCAAATAAAAACAACCTTGCTCCCAGGTGCATGATTAGCAGGTCAACTCTTTCCAGGGGAAGTGCTCATGGCTTAAGGAACTGATGGTCATTGAAAGGACTCAGAGTTTTGATGAACAAGACTCCTCATCTTGAGAGCTCACAGGGGAAAGAGTTTTAATGGCAACAACTCCTCTTTCCCGTAGTCAAAGTTGGATTTGTCAGGCACCCCTGAAACGCGCTCACGGCCAAATCATTTACTCTCTCTCCTCCTAGATGGCTGCCCCAGACATTTCCCATTGCTGTATGTCGTCTCTGTGTATCTTTGCCCCCCCCACTTAGAATGTCCACCTCTTGGGACTTGCTTAGATGACCGGATATGAATATTGTTAGACCATAATTTTGTGTTTCCATCCAGGATGCTAGTTCTTACTCGAGAACTGGGCTCAGAGGGTATCTGGATAGGAGTATCCTTTGCTTATCTTTGTAGTACTGAACATTGGCAGAAGTAACTGGCTGTGCAGAATGTAATAGAAGCTTTTCGTATTCTTTTATTCTTAAAATCAGTATCTTTTTACAGTATTCTTTCTACGTGATCTTTTTTGTACATTTAAGAATATTTTGATTACATTAAATGAGACTGCTGATTTTGCTACTTTTTTTAAGGGGTCTTCAAGTAAGTAAAAACCATACATTGTAGGTAGAGGAAAGGTGTCCCTTGATTTTGCATCGACCCTCTCACACCCAAGTTGTAAACAGCTGACATATTTTGTCTTCAAACACTTGGTTCCATATATGCTTATTTGTTTTAAAAGCCTGTATCATCAAACTCTCTCTTTAGATTTAAAATGCTGTTGAATATGACACTTTTGAGGAGAGAGTGCGCTCAGAATGCAGACAGGAGACGGTAGGCCAAGCATGCTAAGCGTACCATAAATTTTCTAATTTTCCACCTAAAACAAGGAGACGTGGTCACTAAAAAATAAAAATATATATGTAGGACGTAATGTACTCTTGCTTTGTCAAGCTGTTTGCTATAGTTTCCAAGATCATAATGTTACTCTAACTCTGAAAAGTGATGTAATCTGGTAGCAATGTATTAGTTCAAATAAAGGCATTTACATAATAATCAGTCTCATGTTTCCGCCCCTTCGTGGTTTGCCAGTCAAGTTTGCCAGATTTTTCCCCCCCAATATTCTCTTTTTCTGGTGTACTGTACAAAATGACGTCTGTTCAATTTAAGCTTGCGGAGCTGAATTACAGGGTCTGAATGAAGAGGAGTCCCAATGGGGTCAGAGGGTTTTCTCCAACTTACCATGATGGGGGGATCCGGATAACCAGTGAGGGGAGATGGTTTCTGGCAGGCTTTCTTACCCTTCTCGCCCTCAACATTTGGGGGGCCGGCTAACTCTTGCTGGAGCGGGGAGGGGCTGTCCTGTGCATTGCAGGAGGTTTCACTGGCCTCCCTGGCCTCTACCCCTGAGAGGTCAGTAGCTCAGCCCCGGTGTGTAGAACAAATATGTCTCCAGACAACATGGCCAGAGGTCCCGTGCAAGGCAAAATCATCCCCAGTTGACTACCAGTGGTTCATGGTAGCATTTTAAGGCTTTGTCTGAGTGAGTAATACATAATCCAATCCTTTGACAAAGTGCATGGTTATGGTGTAAATAACTGTATTTATAGCTTGAGTAAGAAAGATTTTTCTGAGTATGATACAAACCCCAAAGACCTAAAATAGAAGAATAAGAAATTTGACAGTTCTGCTTTGGCAAAAAAAAAAACCAAACCCACAATTATATAAATCAATACAATAAGCAAAGTCAAAGTATAGATGGGCGGGGTGGGGGGCGGTTAGTTCCATTGCCTTAGTCCATTTGGGCCACTATAACAAAATACAGACTAGGTAGCCTATAAACAACACATTTTTTTTTTTCACAGTTGTGCAATCTAGGAAGTCCAAGATCAAGGTGACAGATTGGCGGTGTGGTGAGGGCCTGCTTCCTGGTTCATAGAAGGCCATCTTCTAGCTATAACCTCACATGGAGGTAGGCGCAAGCGAGCTCTCTGGGGTCTCAGATGAGGGCACGAATCCCATTCACAAGGGCTCCAGTCTCATGACTTAAGGCCCCACCTCCTAATACCATCACATGAGAGATTAGACTGGGGGGAGACACAAACATTTGGTCTATAGTACCCATATGATAGGTTAATTTTCTTAATATAAAAACAGCTTTAATGAATAAATAAAAGGCAAGTCTTCTGCAAACATATACCAGAGTAACCGGTAAGGACAATCCCATCTTAAGACCTGTCTTCTGCTAAAGAAAAAATTCCGTTAGGAAAATGGACAGGGGGGCCTGGCTGGCTCAGTCAGTGGAGCCTGTGACTCTTGATCTCAGAGGTTCTGAGTTCGAGCCGCATGTTGGGTGTCAAGATTACTGAAAAATAAAATCTTAGAAAGAAAGAAAAACGGGCAAAGGAGTTGATTACCCAATTCAAAAAATTATAATTGGCCAATGAACATAAAAAGGGAATGCTGATTCTCAGAAGTAAGGAGGGTTATGCCACTGAAACCAAGAACTGCTTTTTTTTTTTTTTAGTAGACTATTTAGAGCAGCTTTAGGTTCAAAGCAAAATTAAGTGAAAGATACAGCGAGTTCTCAGGGACCACCCGCTGCCAACACACATGCATAGCCTCTCTGATTATCAATGCTTCCCCTGGAGCGCTACATTTGTTAAAACTGATGAACCTACGGGTGCCTGGGTGGCTCCGTCGGTTAAGCTGCCTTCAGCTCAGGTCATGATCCCCGGGTCCTGGGATTGAGTCCTGCATCGGGCTCCCTGCTTAGAGGGGAGTCTGCTTCTCCCTCTGCCTCTGCCCCTTCCTCCTGCTCGTACTCTCTCTCTGGCTCTCAAATAAATAAATAAATAATTCTTAAAAAATTGATGAACCTACATTGACACATCATAATCACCCAAAGTTCATAGTTGGCATTAGGGTTCCCTCTTGGTGTTGTACATTCTGTGGGTTTTGACAAATGTATAATGACCTGTCCACCATTACAGTATCCTAGAGAATAGTTTCACTGCCCTAAAAATGCTCTGTGCTCTGCCTATTCAGTCCTCCCCATCCACTAACCCCTGGGAACCACTGATCTTTTCCCTGTCTCCTTAGTTTTGCCTTTTGCAGATATCCTATTCTTAGAATCATACAGTATGTAGCCTTTTCAGATTGGTTCTTTCACTTCGTAATACACATTTAAGAGACTGCCTTCTTTATGAACTGCCTTAAATTGATTTAAAAAAAAGTGATTAAAATGATTGATAAATTTTCTGTTGATGAAGGTATGTGAATACAGGCATTCTCCAACACCCAGATGGAAGAATGATCAGTCTACAGTTTGTTGAAGGCAATGTGGTAATTACAGTCAAACTGAAAACTGTCCTATCCTTTCACCATCAGTTTGTTTTCTATAGTTAAGAGTCTGTTTCTTGTTTTGTCTCTTTTTCTTTGTTGGTTTGTTTCTTAAATTCCACACAGGAGTGGAATTGTATGGTATATTACATATATAGTGTCAGGAGAGTTAAAATTTGGAAATACACTATTACCATAATCAGGCAAATAACAGATAACACTTTTTAACCTCCAGAGAAGTTGAGTACTACAGTGAACACCTATATATTCTTCACCTACACTCACCAATTGTTAACATTTTGACATATTTGTTTTCTTTGTGTGTTTGTATGTGTGTGTGTTTTTCCTTTGTGTGTGTCTTGCTGAACCATTTGAAAGTAAGTTGCAGACCTTGTGATGTTTTACTCCTAAATACTTAAGCATAAATTTTCTGAGAACAAGGATATTCTCCCACATAATTACAATAACATTGTCATATCTCCAAAATGTAACATAGAGGGGTGCCTGGGTGGCTCAGTCAGTTAAGCATCTGCCTTCAGTTCAGGTCATGATCCCAGGGTCCTGGTATCGAGCCCCACATTGGGCTCCCTGCTCAGTGGAGAGACTGCTTCTCCCTCTCCTGCTCCCCCTGCTTGTGCTCTCTCTGTCAAATAAATTAATAAAATCTTAAAACAACAACAAAATGTAACATAGATATCACACTTAATAGAGTCTACATTCAAATTTTCCAAATTATACCAAAAATATGTTTAAGGATGTTCTTAATAAAAATGCACACATTGTATTTGATTGTCAAGTCTCTGTTCTGCAAGATTTAAGATACTGGAACAATCTTGCATTTTCTTGTCTTTTGTGCCTTTGATATTTGTTAACAGTTCAGACCCATTTTGTTGTAGAATGCCCTATACTCTGGATTTGTCTGATAGTAAAAAGAAAAAAAATATATTCTTGACAATTAATAAGGCAAAATCATATTTCAAAACCTGGTATAAATGAGCACCTGGTATGAGTTTGTGGGGTTTGATAAATGGGTACAGTTGAAAAGATAACATGGCTTTTTTCAGGGCTGAATTGTTTTACATTTTTATTTTGAAATGATTATAGGTTAATAGGAAGTATTTAAAAATGAACAAAAGGTCTCATAGACCCTTTATCAAGTTTCACCCAATAATAATATATAGCTATAGTACAAATATCAAGAACCAGGTGGGCAAAATGGGTGAAGGGGGTCAAGAAGTACAAACTTCCAGTTTTAAAATAAGTCATGGGGATGTAACATACAGCGTGGTGACAATAGTTAAAAATAGTGTATAGCATATTTGAAAGTTGCTCAAACAGTAAATCTTCAAAGTTCTCATCACAAGAAAAACTTTGTAATCATATGTGGTGATGGTTGTTAACTAGACATTGTGGTGATCATTTCACAATACATGCAAATATTACATCATGACATTGTGCACCTGCAAATAATATAATGTTGTCAATTAGATCTCAAAAAAACAAACAAAACAAAAAGCCCCAGGAGCTAGAAAGGAGTAAACAGTGAAAACTGTGGGGGGAAGATAACAAGAAAACGTAAGAAATTGACATCGGTGTAATCCAGAGCTTATTCATATTCCACCAGTTTTACGCGCATTCATTTGTGTGTGTGCGCGTGTGTGTGTGCCATTGTATCATGTGTAGATTCATGGAACAACCAGCACAGTCAATGCTCCCTAGTGCTACCCCTTTAAAGCCACAACTACTACCCTTCATCCTTAACCCCGGGTCTATTTGTAAGTTCTCTATTATGTTTTATCAATCTGTGTGTCTAACCCTCTGCCAATACCACACTGTCTTTATTAATGTAGCTACATAATAAGCCTTAACATCAGGTCAAGTGATTATTCCCAGTTTATTTTTCTTTTTCGAAATTGTTTTAGCTATCCTAGATCCTTTGCTCTTCCATATACATTTTAGAATAAGCTTCTGTATGTCTACAAACAATTTTTTGCTGGAATTTTGATAGGAATTGTGTGAGATCTATAGATCAATTTGGGGAGAAATTTGACATCCTTACTAGGTTAACTCTTCCAATCCATGAGAGCATGGTATATCTCTCCATTTATTTAGGTCTTTGATTTCTTTAATCAGCACTTTAAAAAGTTTAAGTATACAAAGTCCATACTTTTTTTTTAAGTTTATACCTAAGTATTTCCTTTTATTGGGAGTGAGGTTTTGTGTAAATTTTTGGGGACTTTCTACAATCGTGTATGTAATCTGCAAATAGGAAATGTTTCCTTCCAATATGAAAATTTATTAAGAGGGTAGATCTCAGGTTAAATGTTCTTACCACAATAAAGTCAATTTTTTAAAAAGACAAAAACAGTCATTGCTTATTTAATGGGAAGTGGTCATCTGTCCTTTATATACCTGTATATACCTTCCTAGGAACACTGCATGGGAAGGTATATTTAAAGGATCAACAAGATGGAGACGACAACCACTTCCTGGAAAACATAGTATTTGTGAAAGATTTTTTGTATAAAACCATTCAACACCAGCTGGAGGAATGCAGCGACTCAGGAAGAATTTTTCAGATTTTTTTTTTTAAGATTTATTTATTTTGAGAGGGGGAGAGCCTGCCTGTGGCCACAAGAGCAGGGCAGGCAGGGGGTGGGGAGCAGAGGGCAAAGGGAGAGAGAGAATCTCAAGCAGACTCCCTACTGAACGCAGAGCCCGATGCAGGGCTCGAGCTCAGGACCCTGAGATCATGACCTGAGTGAAACCAGGAGCCGGATACTTAACCAACTGAGCCACCCAGGCGCCCCAAATTTTTCAGATTTTGTTCACTTCATGAAATGGCCCTCAGTGAAGAACTTAGGACTTTAGTCTTCCTCTTTCGCCACTTTTTATTCAACACACTTCCAAGGATGGAGAAGTTTTCAAAGTTGTATTTTTCTGTTGAGTCTACTGTTAAACTATTTTTCCTTAGTAATTAATCAATTCAACAATATAGAGCCCTGCTCTAAGGCCTGAATAAGGTGAATGAAACACATTCTTTTTCTGTTGAGTCTACTGTTAAACTATTTTTCCTTAGTTGTGTATCTGGGACACAAACACTAATCATAAAGTAAAATGTAGCAATGGAAGTTTGTATCAGGTAGGGGCACAAAGTCAGAAAGCA
This sequence comes from Mirounga angustirostris, assembly GCF_029215605.1. Classification (NCBI taxonomy): domain Eukaryota; kingdom Metazoa; phylum Chordata; class Mammalia; order Carnivora; family Phocidae; genus Mirounga; species Mirounga angustirostris. The sequence goes on from NW_026991719.1 coordinate 94,142,108, forward strand.
AACATTTTGACAGTGGTAGACAGAATGTGTAGGGGTTAGGGGTGGTGGTCAGTAAAATCCCCAATATGAAGTGATGCTTTAGCTGGTGGTTAGTTTCTGACAAGTTGGACTGGAGATTAAAAAAAAAACGGGCGCCTGGGTGGCTCAGTTGGTCGGGCGACTGCCTTCGGCTCAGGTCATGATCCTGGAGTCCCGGGATCGAGTCCCGCATCGGGCTCCCTGCTCAGCAGGGAGTCTGCTTCTCCCTCTGCTCTCTTCCCTCTCGTGCTCTCTGTCTCTCATTCTCTCTCTCGCAAATAAATAAATAAAAAATCTTAAAAAAAAAAACAACAACCTGCATGTTCCTTTTTGAGGTCCCGATTTGACCCATACTTGTTTCCCGGTTTCAAAATCCTATTTCAAAACTGCTGCGTTCATTAGATTTCACGGAAGGGGCTCCTCGTCAGGCTTGGCAGTTTAGACTTAAAATATGTATAAGACAGTCTTCTCATAGTTTCATCACCGATGAAAAATGGAAATAGCCCCTCACCTATGGGAGCTGGCCTGGCACTCACAGCTAAGCCTTGTTTCCTGTGAGCATAAACAAATTCGGGGACGGCCACATCCTCTGTGCTAGGGATGAGGGCGGACAGCACCCGAACGCGGTCCAAATCCCAGAAATGAACAAACATCGCCCCCTCCTGGCGAATATGAGACACTGCCGCGGCTTTTTCTTGACTTCACAGCTGGCTTGCTTGCTTTTTTCTTTTTTAAGATTCTATTTATTTATTTGACAGAGAGAGACACAGCGAGAGAGGGAACACAAGCAGGGGGAGCGGCGGAGGGAGAAGCAGGCTTCCCGCGGAGCAGGGAGCCCGATGCCGGGGCTCGATCCCAGGACTCCGGGATCATGACTCCACAGCTTTTAACTCGCTATAATCTAGTATAAAAGTTTTGCAATGTCGATTGTAAATAGTTCTTGTACTTAAGATACTTTATATATATATCTATATATAATACTTAAGATACTTTAGATACTTAAAACCTTGACTCTAACAGCGATTCTTGATTTCGCCTTTCCCAAACCCAGGCTCCAAAATCAAAACAAATAATAACATTATTAAAATGTCTTTTGTGCTTAAACTATCTTGGGGTTTCCTGAAATGGCCATTAGAGAATACAAAGATTGCTCCTCAATCTTATACAAGAAAGGACAATGAGAATACATTTTTCTAACTTTTAATGAAGTCAAAACTGCTCTAAGAGCTTTTGTCTGTCTGTCAAATGTCCTAATGATGATGGTAAACTTGACAGAAGAGTTTAACTTCCTATGCATAAATAGAATATGATAGTTCTTTTTTTTTTTAAGATTTTATTTAGTGGCGGGCTCCCTGCCCATTGGGGAGTCTGCCTCTCCTTCTCCCTCTGCCTCTCCCCTCCACTTGTTCTCCCTCTCAAATAAATAAATAAAATCTTTTTTAAAAAAAGAGGATATTTTACATCTATAATAAATAAGATTTCAGGTTAGTTCATGATGTCAACATGGCTTAGAAACAAAGAGATTTCCTGACCTCTCCAGGAACCCCTATAAAAGGAATAGATGGTGAATGAAAAGACCTTGAGATGCTTTGCCATTGTCTAAGAAGATAACCACGATAAAAATGGATTTTAGCAAAAATGCTTCATGATACCACTCTCAATAGCAGAGATGATTTGGCCACAACACTCTGGTGACAGGGACACACATTTTGCTGGTATTGCCATTTCAAAATCCTTCAAAGTAGCACATCTTACTCAGAAATTCCTCTGTGCTTATCATATTCTAATTCAGAAAAAATAAAGAAAATTGATAGAGTTCTAAACTTATCATTAGCAAAGCTCTCTAAACCCTTGAACTTCCCTGACCCAGAGTACTGCATTAGGCCTTGACAGCAGTAAGATTAAACCTCTCAAGGATCCAAGTTATCTCCTTATACGTTAATAAAAGTCTGCCTCATGCATTTGGGAATTTTACTTCCAATCCCAGATTCTACTCTATTACAGGCAAATGTGACTGAATATTCCTAGAGACTCACAAAATATCTCCAGCTTTATGATCATCGGATATAAGTTACAATTTCAAAATATACACCTAGATAGTCTCTGCCTGATCTGCCACTGGAGATTTGGTCTTCCGAAACAGGCAACAGAAATAAAACTTTCCTTGAGCCTCGATTAAAAAAATATCTTTTTACTTGGTATTGTCAGCACCTGGCATATCAGTACAACTCCAAGATAGTGATACCTGCGTTTTTATAAGTATATAAAACTTTTAACTTAACGGATATACATCACTGCCTCCCACATCACTGGAATCCATTCCAACAGAAGACCTTAAACTGAAGGTCCTTAAGAATTCTCCAGAAGCTGCTGAGAGCAGAAGTGGACGACTTATGCCCAAGACAACAAAACAAGCTGCTGACTTCGGAAGTGGATAGGTTCCACCCAAGATGACAGAATGAGATTAATTTTCTGATTTTTTTCAACACTCTTTTTCTGTCCTTTTCCCCTTCTACTAATATTATTATTATACTTTTATATCCTTTAGAACACTAATGTGATCTCCCTTATCTTCATCTTACTATTTTTGAACCCTATGGTCTTTTTTTTTTAAGATTTTATTCATTTATTTTAGAGAGAGAGAGCGCATGAGCAGGGGAGGGGCACAGGGAGAAGGAGATCATCTCCAGCAGAGTCTGAGCTGAGCGAGCACAGAGGCCAGGACCCCGAGATCATGACCTGAGCCGAAACCAAGAGTCGGTCACTTAACCGACTGAGCCACCCAGGCGCCCCCCTCTATGGTCTTCTTCTGGAACTTGAGGGAAAACAAAATGCTATACCTTTTCTTCCCAGGCCATAGCAACTGCTCTGATTTTAACTAATGGCTGGATCTAACATACTCTACCAGGCCCTGCTGAGAGTAATTTAGTATCAATCCCTTTAAACACCTCAGAAGGCAGATTCCTTTTTATAGGCTCCTTCTGGTACCTAATAAATTTCCCTCATATCATTAATCCTGACCTTCAGCCTCATAAAAATAGACCTTGCCTTCACATTATCAGAACGCTTCTGCTAAGGCTATTGTAATACTACCAGCAAAACCAAGCCAATCAGTAGTAGACAATATTACTGAGGCTCACCTGACCACGAGAGTCAGCTTATTATCTTCAGAAAACACATCATTCCCTGCTTTGCTGAATTTTTAGTTTCACTGGAGAAATTTACGATTAGGGACACCAAACGGGCTTACTCCTGTTGTGATAAATGATACTCATATTCCCAATACAGTTTTTTAGATTTAATTTTATTATATTACATATTAGTCACCATACAATACATCATTAGTTTTCTTTTTTAAAGATTTTATTTATTTATTTGACACAGAGAGACACAGCGAGAAAGGGAACACAAGCAGGGGGAGTGGGAGAGGGAGAAGCAGGCTTCCCGCGGAGCAGGGAGCCCGATGTGGGGCTCGATCCCAGGACCTGGAATCATGACCTGAGCCGAAGGCAGACGCTTAATGACTGAGCCACCCAGGCGCCCCAATACATCATTAGTTTTTGATGTAGTGTTCCATGATTCTAACCCAATACAGTTTACCTCCAACTAGGGTACTACATTTTATATGGAGAGGCTTACACTGGTCTGCCATACACTAATTTATCCTATGTATTCAGGAAAATTGTGATATTAGATACTTTGTGTACTTTCAGATAATTGTGTATGCTTTTTTTAAGATTTTATTTTTTTTGTCAGAGAGAGAGCACAAGCAGGGGGCGCGGCAGAAGCAGACTCCCCACTGAGCTGGGAGCCCGATGTGGGGCTCGATCCCAGGACCCTGGGATCATGACTTGAGCCCAAGGCAGACGCTTAACCGACTGAGCCACCCAGGCGCCCCTCACATCACAAATGTAAACATTAAGTCAGTCTGCACTTATGAGAAACACCTGTCAAGGAAACCGAATGTACTCCTGCCCCACTTCTCCAACTCAGCTTTAGCTACTTTACCTTGCCCCAGAAAACAGGACCCTCTAGCCTTTTCAAGGAAATCCCCCTCCTCCTTCCCCATCGTGCCCTGTGTCCAAGCTGCCTCTTCTATAGAACGCTCCATGTAAGATTTACTCTTGCCCAGGAAGAATGTTCCACCACTTGTGAGGGGCTGGCCGCCCCCAAACCGTGCATCGTTTCCCCTTGAACAAAGGACAACAGACTGGTTGCTCAATTGTTTTTAGTTTTGTTGTCCGATGGTTTTGGCAACGAGGTGGAACCTGAGGCTGGCGGCTGAGGATTCCAGCTCTTCTCTGGGATCTCTAGTAAGCTTCTCTCGGATCAGGCTCTGCTTCTTCTGCACTCTGAGCTCCTGGAGTTTGTCCTAATCCTTCTGGGTGGAAGATTGGGGTGTGAGAAAGTCCAGATTTTTCATGGGGTATGAAAAATTGGGGTAGGAGAGACTCCAGATTTTTTCCAGGTGGGACTTAGTGGGCCCCAACATTTGGGTGTGTGGCTGAGCTCATCTACAAAGTAAGGAGCTTTGGAAGGTCCTTACAAGTCTCAGGAATTGTGCACAAGCGACCAGAAACATAAGTCTGATTGAATTAGACTTATTTCAACAAGGGAAAATAATGGGTATCCCTCAATCTAAGCCTTGAGGTAAGTCCACAGAGTAAACCGCTGGGGGACTTAGGGAAATAAGACAAGAAATTCAGACTGTTTTGGGGAGCTTGGGTGGCTCAGTCGGTGAAGCATCTGCCTTCGGCTCAGGTCAGGATCCCAGGGTCCTGGGGTCGAGCCCTGTGTCGGGCTCCCTGCTCATCAAGGAGTCTGCTTCTCCCTCTGCCCCTCCCCCCTCTCATGCTCTCTCTCACTCTCTCTCTCAAAATAAATAAAATCTTCTTTAAAAAAAAAGAAATCCAGACTGTTTTGACCAAAGGCACGTCAAAATCTAAGTAGGCACAAGTTAGACTAGTAACATCTGCCACTGTAAAGAAATCTTTCCAGGAAAGGAATACTAGATCTTAAGAATCTCAGAAGCCAAAGCCTCACAATTGACGAGCACTGGTTGAGCACTTAAAAGTTGTTAGAGTGCTTGCCACCTAACTTCTGACTCCCAGGCTAGGATAAATTGGTCATGGAATGAGTTAGATTGATACTAGTTCAAGAAAATTTCCATGCAGGGACACCTGGGTGGCTCAGTCGGTGAAGCACCTGCCTTTGGCTCAGGTCATGATTCCAGGGTCGTGGGATCGAGTGCCGCATCGTACTCCTCGCTCGGCCGGGAGCCTGCTTCTCCCTCTGCCTGCCTCTCCCTCTGCCTGCCGCTCCCCCTGCTTGTGCTCTCTCTCTGACAAATAAATAAAATCTTAAAAAAAAAAAAAGATCCATGCAATCAGGTATACAACACAAAACACCGCAAAATTCCCAACCCAGTGGCACATCCTTCTAAGATATTAATTTGGCTCTGAGAGACCCAAGGCTTAGCTAAAGAAATGGGATCCTGAAATTTCAAGGAATTAAGTTCTTCACCTTCTGACACACCTGCTTATTTTATATTTAAGAACAGTGCCTGGAGACTAGGGATATTTACAAAAATGGCAAAAATCCCACTAACACAACCAAGAATTAATCATGGGGGAACGTTCCAATTAAACAAGATTCTTCATTTAAGAAGGGCACTTGAAAGTAAGGTTCCTGGGGGCACCTGGGTGGCTCAGCTGGTTACGTTTCTGTCTTCCACTCAGGTCATGACCCAGTGGGGAGCTTGCTTCTCCCTCTCCCTCTGCAGCTTCCCCCCCCACACACACACACTCTCTCTCTCTGTCAAATAAATAAATAAAATCTTAAAAAAAAAAAAAAAAAGTAAGGGTTCCCAAATCCAACAAGCAGAATGGGATACCTATTTTGATTGGTATGCAAAAGCCTCTAGAAGACCTCAAAATTCCGAAATAGCTTCTTTGGATGATTTGTTGCAAGAGGCTAATGAAAAAATAAAAGATAAAAAAAAGGAACGATACAAGAGGTACCTGAAACAAAGACGGTAAGGCTGATGTGACTCTTCTCCATTCTGTCCTCCCTTACCTGAGTACTCGCCAGGTACTGATCCTCTGAATTACCTTTCCACTCCGAGGATACTACAATATCTTAAACTCCTAGAGTTGGAAGGCCCACGAACCAGAAGCTCTGATATCTGAGGGCAGGATTAGATAGACGTCCCGACCTCAAGAAGAGACAGAGAGAATTCACATTCCTCTGCCGTATTGTTCTATCCAGACCCTCAACAGATAGGAGGCCAGCTCACACTCCTGAGAGGGACCGAATGCACTTTTCAGTCCCTTTCCCCTCCTTGGAGGTCAGTTTCAACCTTCTAATCATGGTCTTTCTGGGCCCAGCCCTGAAGTTAACTAGAGGCCCCCAGACTGGAGTCATCTCATTAGCATATAAAAGACGCTCATCACCCGAAAGATTCCAAGGGTTATAGGAACAGTGTACCAGCAACCCAAGACAAAGACCAAGTATTTACTTCTTCTTATATCACAGCATCCGATCAAGAGCAAAGCACTAATCCTTTAAATTCTCTATAAAACCACTTCATACAAATTCAAATCCTAAATTAAGTCCTTTCTAACACCCTTTGATGGAGACAGTTCATGGTTCCTTCAATAAGCCAGAAGATCCCATCTGTCTCGCTACAGGGCTAGGTGGTCCTGGTGTTCTCAGGCACTGGAAACCACAGCCTCCATCTCCATGTGGTTTGTAAGGCAAGCAATGAGAAAATGCATTCAAGATCTAACTGTGGGAATGGGAGAAGATATTTGCAAATGACACTACAGATAAAGGGCTGGTATCCAAGATATATAAAGAACTTCTCAAACTCAACACCCAAAAAACAAATAATCAAGTCAAAAAGTGGGCAGAAGAGATGAACAGACACTTCTCTGAAGAAGACATACAAATGGCTAACAGACACATGAAAAAATGTTCATCATCATTAGCCATCAGGGAAATCCAAATCAAAACCACACTGAGATACCACCTTACACCAGTTAGAATGGCAAAAATGGACAGGGAAAGAAACAACAAATGTTGGAGAGGTTGTGGCGAAAGGGGAATCCTCTTACACTGTTGGTGGGAATGCAAGTTGGTACAGCCACTTTGGAAAACAGTGTGGAGGTGCCTCAAAAATTTAAAATAGAGCTACCCTATGACCCAGCAATTGCACTGCTGGGTATTTACCCCAAAGACACAGATGTAGTGAAAAGAAGGGCCATATGCACCCCAATGTTCATAGCAGCAATGTCCACAATAGCCAAACTGTGGACAGAGCCGAGATGCCCTTCAACAGATGAATGGATAAAGAAGATATGGTCCATATATACAATGGAATATTACTCAGCCATCAGAAAAGATGAATACCCAACTTTTACATCAACATGGATGGGACTGGAGGAGATTATGCTAAGTGAAATAAGTCAAGCAGAGAAAGTCAATTATCATATGGTTTTACTTATTTGTGGAACATAAGGAATAACATGGAGGACATTAGGAGAAGGAAGGGAAAAATGGGGGGCGGAATTGGAGGGAGAGATGAACCATGAGAGACTATGGACCTGAGAAACAAACAGGGTTTTAGAGGGGAGGGGGGAGGGGGGATTGGTTAGCCCGGTGATGGGTATTAAGGAGGGCACGTATTGCATGGAGCACTGGGTGTTATAAGAAAAAAATGGATCGTGGATCACTACATCAAAAACTAATGATGTAATGTATGGTGACTAACATAATAAAATTTTTTTTAAAAAGCATTTAAGGGCACAGTTGGAAAGAAAAAAAAAAAGATCTAACTGTGGGGCCCCTGGCGGACTCAGTCCAAAGAGCATGTGACTCCTGATCTTGGGGTTGTGAGTTCGAGCCCTACATTGGGTGTAGAGATTACTTAAATAAATGTACGAATGAATGAATGAGAATAGGTTCTCTGTTAAAAAAACAAACAAAAAAACTTCCGTGGATAATTGCTCTGAATGAAATTTGGATCAGTTCTTCATGTTTGAAATCACATGAGCTCAGGAAATTTGCTTTAGGATTCCTGGAGACTTCCTTTGAAAGACATTTTTCCACAAAAGTGGAGCTTCTGTCTTTGCCCTATGTTTCCATAAAAAAATCTCTGATTTCCTTTGCTGATTAAAGTGGTTTTCCTTAGAGGGGTTCTTAAATGTGGAGACAGGATGTAAAGAGGATAGACTTATCAGTGTGGAAACTATCTAGATCAGAATTACACTTCCTAACGTCATTATCAAGATAAAGATAGACTTGGGAAGACCCATACATGAAGAATTCCTTTCACCAAAATTTGGTAAATTCCTCTTGCTTTGCCTGCAGCTCGCCAGAGTGACCACTTGGGGGGGGACTCTGGGCCAGTTTCTTGTTATGCTAACCTTGAACACTCCTGCCATCTAGTGGCCAAATTGCATGGTGCTACTTGCTTGTCTGAAATTGAACCGAAGGCTTACAGGACCCGCCAAGTTCACCACGCCCCTGGTGCTTGGATGAAATAACAAAGCCTCCTCTAAGTCAAGATGCAAAGAACACTTTAAACTTTTGGAAATAGTCTGCCTTTGGTGGGAAAACAAAAGTCTTCATCTGGGAAAATTTTTGATTTTCCCTTGAAGCTGAGGTTCCTTTGACCACAACCACGTATGATTTATGTGTATTTGTCCTGAAATCACAATGGGATACATTCAGGCAGGAGCATTCCAAAAGCACGGCAGGTGGGCATGCAGATTTCAGGCACAGTCTGCCAGACTAGCCTCACAAGGGTGCAGCCAAGGCGGAGGGGGCCAGGATTTGTGTACCAGAAGGCCAGACAGAATTGTGGAATTAAAGGGGATGCAGGGGCCAGGGAAGTGAGCTTGATGCACTGAGCATTGAATTTGAAAACCAAAATCTGTCCACGGGATGCAGGGTCACCAAGTGCAATGGTCAAGAAAAATTCTTGAGACGTTTTATGGTACAAAAAGGTACTTTTATTATGGCAGGGGGACAGAAAGAGCTGCGCGGTGATTGCGAGGAGTAACTGATTATATACTTTTAAATGTGTGGAGGGAGGGGGGACAGATATAATGTCAGTTTCTAAGGAATTTCTCTATGCTGAAATTGAGATTTACAGGACCTTGGAGGTCTGGCTATTGTCAAGACTATTGTTTTTAGTCTCTAATAAAACATCAACCTGGGGCACCTGGGTGGCTCAATTGGTTAATCCTCCTACTCTTGATTTCTGCTCTGGTCATGATCTCAGGGTTGTGGGATCCAGCCCTGCATCGAGATCTGTGCTCAGCGTAGAGGCTGCTTGTCCCTCTTCCCTCTGTTCCTCCCCCTACTTGTGCTCATGCTCTCTCCCTCTCTAAAATAAATAAAATCTTTTTAAAAAATCAACATTAAGGCAGCCATGAGTTCCTTAAAGAATGTCACTCTCTGCATGTCTCAGGTATTTATCAGTGGGCTGCAGTTGCAAGATTCAATTTAAGCTACATTTCTCTTGCTTTTGTTCTCCTCATCATTTCCCACCCTGAACAATTTTGACCCTTAAATCTTTAAGGTTGCTGAGGGTGGACGGTCTTACCTTCTGTAACTTCTTCCTGCCAAATAGGGGTGTAGAGATGTCCCTACCTGGGGTCAACATTGATCATTTGTTGTTGACATCAGTTGTGGGAGTTATGAAAGGCACAGACAGCCAAATCCAAGGTAGACATCGCATATGAAGGTAGATATCTCCTTGAGTAGAAATGATCAGCTGTTGGCTTGAAGTTATGGCACGGAAGGAGTCTCGGCAGCAGGCGGAGAGCGTCGGGGACAACAAAATAAGATTAATATTATTATGAGAAAAAGAAGCCCAATAAAAAGATCCTTGACAGTTGACCAAAATCCTCTTCCAGTCCAGGAGTTTAACCAATCATTAAAAGAGAGGGAGGGAGGGGCGCCTGGGTGGCTCAGTTCATGATCCTGGAGTCTCAGGATCGAGTCCCCCAACAGGCTCCCTGCTCAGCAGGGAGTCTGCTTCTCCCTCTGATCCTCCTCCCTCTCATGTTCTTTCTCTCTCAAATAAATAAAATCTTTTTTTTTAAAGATTTTATTTATTTATTTGAGAGAGAGAGAATGAGAGACAGAGAGCATGAGAGGGAGGAGAGTCAGAGGGAGAAGCAGACTCCCTGCCGAGCAGGGAGCCTGATGCGGGACTCGATCCCGGGACTCCAGGACCATGACCTGAGCCGAAGGCAGTCGTTTAACCAACTGAGCCACCCAGGCGCCCCAAATAAATAAAATCTTTATAAAAAAAAAAAAGAGAGGGAGGGATGGTTTAAAGCACCAATTTGAGCATTCATATCTTTTAGCAATCCTGTTACATTTTTATCATAATCTGGAATGTAGATGCAAGATTCTGGGGTTTTGTTTTTTTTGTTTAAAGATTTTATTTATTTGAGGGAGAGCAAGCGCGAGTGTGGGGCAGAGGGAGAGGGAGAGGGAGAGGGAGAAGCAGGCTCCCCGCGGAGCAGGGAGCCAGACGCGGAACTCGATCCCAGGACCCTGGGACCACGACCTGAGCCAAAGGCAGACACTTAACGGACTGAGCCTCCCAGGCGCCCCCATACATGAGTTTTGTGACAGTGTCTCTGAAGGTGACCTCAAGCTGTCCGGCATCCGTTTTCAGGGCTTTAGGAAAAGGGGCAGTTCTAGTTTGTAATGAGTTTAAGTCAAAACAATAGAAGAAGACTGGAAACCTGAGTTTGGAGAGCCATAGCCAGATATTTGAGGAAACCAGAAGAATTCAGGATCTAGTCTAGTTTATAATAAATAGTATTAAAATCTAATATCTACAAAGATGTGTTATCGAAACACATTTTTCTCTCTATAACCACCCTCATTTTTATCAAAGACAGCCAAATCACGACTCATTTGTGTGTAAAAACAAGTCCAGCTTTAACACACTGGCCTAATTATTTACAGAAACTCAGCAAGAATAGTGATTGGCCAGATAGATCTTTTAAAATCTGCTTTGCTGGAACTTTTTATAAGGAATCTCTAGATTGACCTTTTAATAGCCTCTCGAGGCCAGAAGCCAAGCCAAATATTTGTCATCAGACATGCCTGCAATACCTGAGGATTTGGGCAAATTCCATATCCTGAGGTCCCTGCACCTGCCGGGAAGTGACATTCTTTGCTCACTACTGGACGAGGCTACTGGGAACCCTGTAAGCAAGGTATCAGGCCAACAGTTCCAAGGAGCTTTATTGGCTCCATAAAGTGAACCTTAATTCCTTAAAGCTGTCTGGTCATCTCTGAGTCTAGGCATGTCTCTCAAATGTGACATCCCAGGCAAAGCCTTGGTAAATATAACCAATCTTTCCAGTGGCGTCCTGTTACAAGGAGAACAGTTTCTCATTGCACTTATGCAGATATAATTGCCATGGAAGGAAGAATCCTCACTGAGAGTTTCTGAATTTCAGAGGGTTCAGAGAGTTCAGGTAGGGAGAAAAGTTAAATGTTTCAATTTGTCCACAAAGGAATATTTTATCATATTTCTGCATATCATGGATATCTTAGGAGAAAGTTTCCTTAATCCGGTAGAGCAAACATTAGAGAACCAACAATGTTTCAAGTAAGAGTCATAAAAACTCATCTTCCTCAACTCATTCAGTCCCATGTTATTAATTCTTATTCTGTGTGAATGCAGCTTTTCCATTAGTTCTGGAAATTCTTACCCAGTTTAGTTTAAGATCTTAAAGAACATAAACTTGTCTTTGTCAAAAGTCCTTTTCATGACTCTCCTTGAGGACAAAACACATTTTGCAAGGGCATCAGAACAATAACTACAAATGACAAAAGATTTCTAAAAAACGGTCACAGTTGGGGCACCTGGGTGGCTCAGTCAGTTAAGCGTCTGCCTTTGGCTCAGGTCATAATCTTGGGGTCCTTGGATCGAGCCCCACATATGATCTCTCTCTATCTCTCAAATAAATAAATAAAATATTTTTTTAAAAATGGTCACCGTTTAAAATCTGATATGAGAATTCATTATAATGTAGCTGACAAGGAAATCCAGTTATTTCTGTGACACATAACACTTCAGTAATTAGAACGTCAAGTAACGACCTTATACCAGAACATATAAAAAACTTTAGGAATTTCAGGGTGCCTGGCTGGCTCAGTGGGTGGAGCATGTGACTCCTGATCTCAGGGTTGTGAGTTTGAGCCCCATGTTGGATGTAGAGGTTACTTAAAAATAAAATCTTTTTTTTAATTTATTTTTTTTTTTTAAGATTTTATTTATTTGCGAGAGAGAGAAAGAGACAGAGAGCATGAGAGGGAGGAGGGTCAGAGGGAGAAGCAGACTCCCCGCTGAGCAGGGAGCCCGATGCGGGACTCAATCCCAGGACTCCAGGATCATGACCTGAGCCGAAGGCAGTCGCCCAACCAACTGAGCCACCCAGGTGCCCCTAAAAATAAAATCTTAAAAAAAAAAAAAGAACTTTAGGAATTTCACATCATTTCTAGAACACTTATGGCATTTATTCAAAAAATACAACCACAGCTTATTATTATTTGTTTGACAGTCCTTCCAGAGTAACTTAACATACCAAATAAACAAACCTAATGAGTCAAAAAGATTTCATTTACAATTCATATCTCAGAGAAGTCTGTTGAAACCCTCAGAAAGTTTTAAAGCACATGCCTAAATAGGATTACAGATTATTATAAATTTAATATATACATTTAACCAAGGTGGCAATAAGGGATTCTACAGGAAGCTAAATAGTTGTTAGCAAAACTTAGCTCCTTTAACACTGAGAAGTTTTAACTTTCTCAAGTAATGAAAGACCTGATAAAGACAAAACATAGACGCTTTGGTTTTCTGGACGGATAAAGAAAAAAGAAAAAAAACACCTTTATTTACATTTACTTACAGAGAGCAGACCAACAATCCAAGACAACTTTGTCTTTTTAACAAGAGAGAAATGCAGAATTTGAATTTCATACCAGTGTACTTTATTTTTTTTTAAAGATTTTATTTATTCATTTGAGACACAGAGATATAGAGAGAGAGCATGAGCAGTGGGAGAAGGAGAAGCGGACTCCCCGCTGAGCCAGGAGCCCAACTGTGGGGCTCGATCCCAGGACCCTGGGATCATGGCCTGAGCCGAAGGCAGTCGCTTAACCATCTGAGCCACCCAGGCGCCCCATATACCAGTGTACTTTAAAAATCCATTCATCTCAACTGTTTTATTCATTCAATCTACTTGTTTTTTTTCAACAAGTAGCCATGAAAACTTTGAGACAGACAAAATTAACCGTCATTTTATTTTTTAAAAAAATTTATTTATTTATTTGAGAGTGAGCGCACGCACAAGGCAGAGGGAGAAGCAGACTCCCCGCCCAGCAGGGAGCCTGCTGCAGGACTTGATCCCAGGACCCCGGGATCATGACCCAAGCTAAAGGCAGACACTTTTTTTTTTGAAGATTTTATTTATTTATTTATTTGAGAGAGACTGAAAGTAAGAGAGATCACAGAGGGAGGAGAGGGAGAAGCAGACTCGCGGCTGAGCAGGGAGCCCGATGTGGGGCTCCATCCCAGGACCCTGGGATCATGACCTGAACCAAAGGCAGACGTTTCACTGACGGAGCCAACCAGGCATCCCTTTGCGGACAAATTTTAACAGAGATAACATGAGTTTATTTGGCCATCAGTAAACCTTGGTAGAATAAAAGTTTTCTGTTTCATGCTGATAACTCTAAAGACATGTTTACCTTAATTAAACTAACAAACTTAAATTGGCATAAATACTGAATATGTTGCACCTGGGGCCACTGAAAGTCAGTCCATTTGTTCCCCACTGTCAACTTTTACCTGGGGCACCTGTGGGGAAATCTGAAGTGGACGGTTTAAGTCCAGGGAGGGGTGCTCTCCAGTCTTTGTTAGTGGGGATAGGAGGAGCAAGAAACAATGGTGGCGGATGCACTGAGGACGGTAGATGAGCTGGTTTCGCAAGCGGTACTGACTGTGGTGCAGAAAATGGGGAGGGGGGGCTGTAGAAGAGCTGAGGTGCCTCCAGCCAAAACCCCAGACAGACGAAAGAGGACTCCCAGTCCTAAAGCTGGTCAGCTCGGACAGATGAGCAGATGTGTTTTATTTCCACCAACAGAAAGGGAGAATAGGCAGTCCATATTGGCCTGGAGAAGACAGAGACCCTCCCCAAGACAAAAGGAGTTTCAGCAGCTGCTTGGGAATAGTTTGAAAAGTCCCTGTCCTGAGCTGGACTAGCCAGACAACTGGCTCCAATTATCATAGCCATTAACCCAGGAAATGAATGAGGGAGAAAACCTCCCCCACTCAACAAGAGTCAGACCCCATTCATTCAGTCCTTTGAAGATATATTCCAGATCTGACACACAAAAGAAGCAAAGAGCAGGTGAGGAACTCAGGAGAAAGAGGGAGGTCTGTACAGGATCTCTCGATAGAAATAGTACTGAAGTTTACGGACCCATTAATGGACCATTTTTTCCTCGTCTCCTACGGAGTACTGAGGCCATGCGTTATTGCAGAAGAAGATGTCCCTTCTTTAAATCTTGCAATCCAAATTGGCTCCAGTGGGTTAAAAGACACTCCAAGGGGGAATTCCTGGGGACTGAAGAAGAAAAGTCCATTGCCATAATCCCAACCCCCTACCCCCCACTCCTGCATGGTGTCCTGCTCAGGATAATGTCAAGGGTTCCTAGTGTTCAAAGCCACCGGAAGTGTCCCTCAAAAGGTAGTTATGATCACCGAGCTGCCCTACTGAAGGGATGTGGATGTCCCTTCACTTCCCTATTGTTTTTCCCAGGACATAATAGGTGCCAATAGATGGACTAAGAGAGCCTGCTGTTTTAACTCATGGAGATGCTAAGAATTTGCAGGGCAAAATACCTAATGTTACAATTTAAGTAGTCAGTAGGGGAGATTGACCAAAAATAGTAAAGATGGAGGGGTACCTGGCTGGCTCAGTAGGTAGAGCATGTGACTCTTGATCCCAGGGTCGAGAGTTTGAGCCCCACATTGGGTGTAGAGCCTACTTAAAATAAAAATTGAAAAAATATTGGGACGCCTGGGTGGCTCAGTTGGTTAAGCATCTGCCTTCAGCTCAGGTCATGATCCCAGGGTCCTGGAATTGAGCCCCGCATCGGGCTCCCTGATGAGCAGGGTGTCTACTTCTCCCTCTTCCTCTGCCCCCCCCAGCTTGTTCTCCCTCTCTCTCTCTCTCTCTCTCAAATCAATAAAGATCTTTAAAAAGATTTTTAAATATTAAAAAGAATAGTAGGGGCGCCTGGGTGGCTCAGTGGGTTAAGCGACTGCCTTCGGCTCAGGTCATGATCCTAGTGTCCTGGGACGAGTCCCGCGTCGGGCTCCCTGCTCAGCGGGGAGTCTGCTTCTCCCTCTGCCCCTCACCCAGCTCGTGCTCACTCGCTCTCACTTTCTCTCTCTCTCAAATAAATAAAATCTTAAATAAATAAATAAATAAATAAATAAATAAATAAATAAATAAATAAATAAATAAATAAAAAGAATAGTAAAGATGGAAATCCACCATGGTCTAAGCCACATTCCATAGTCTTTATCGCCAACTTCCCCAGGAAACATCCCCGGTTGGGATTTAAATCAAGCAGGTACTGGTTTCAGGCAGCTCTGAGCCGAGGTCTCACAGCTGGAAGTGGCTAGAGGAGAGATATGGAGGGGATCGCGTTAGACCAGTGAGAAGGAGACCTTACACAGGAGTCTTATTATTGGCAACCATCCTAGTAACTGAAGCGGCTGTCCCATGCCCAGGAAAGGCAGCTTTGTGTAAGAATAGGAATAAAGAGAGGGCATCAAGTTTCTGGGTCTTATTACCATTTCCAGCCAAAGTACTGGCTTCCAGGAAAAAGGTAGGCTTTTGTTGCTCCCTGAAGAGTAGCCATGGGGGCCAGAGGATTGCAGCCTGAGCAGCAGACTTGGAAGTGTTGCAATAAGACCTTGCTCCTGGAATAGCCTCTGAAATGAGAGTATAAAGGAGAAGAGGGAGTAACTCACTGTGTTTGCACCAAGGCTTAAGGTCCCGAAGGAAGACGCAGATTCTGCACATGGATGGGTCACCACAAATGATGCAGGTTCACTGAGCACAACAGTCAAGAAAGAATTCGAGGGACGTTATGTGATGCAAAAAAGGCGCACGGGGACAGGACACGTGGGCAGAAAGAGCTGCACTGTGATGGGGGAAGTGACTGAGTCTATACTTTTAAGCGTGTGGAGGGAGGAGGATAGAGGTAAGGGCAGTCTCTAAGGGATTTCTCAATGCGGAAAGTGGGGTTTATGAGACCGTGGAAGTCTGGCTATTGTCAAGATACGGTTGCTTTTAAGCTCTAATGAAACTTCAACATTAAGGCATGTGGGGTGACCCAATCGGGCGGAGGCCCAAGGTGCGGGCGGGGAAAGAATTCACCCAAGGCAGAAAAAGGAGCTAGAACACACTACAAGGGAGGAGAAGGCAGTAGAGCGGAGGACAGATTGTCTGCCCGGACGCAGTGGTGCACGGAAGGTGAGGAGCTATGGGATCGTGTGCGATTTTCCTTCTTTGGGATCTGTGTCCAGGTGGAAGTAGCCCATTGGTCAGCTGGGGTTTCTGGGTATTTGGAGGCGGGTCCCCCTCATGGGCCTGTTTGTATTCAGCCTGGCGGCCACTGACACCCCTTTTACGTCGCTCGGGTGTCCAGTGCCCACGTGGCTTGCCGCAAAACGGCCTCTACAAGGCAGCCGTGAGTTCCCTCAGGGATCAGGTCCTGCGAGTCTCAGGTATTTGTCAGTGGGCTGCACGTCGTAAGGGGGTTTGGATTCAGCTCCCTTTCTCTTGCCGTTCTTCTCATCACACAGGCCAGGAGCTAGGGCGCTGAAGTGAACTAATCCTTAAGGACCCGAGCAGAGGCAAAACAGGAGCAAATCAGCCCCAGCTCGGGATGGTCCTGACCTGGAGCTGAGAAAGGAGCTGGAGTATACGGACCTCCCCTTTCTTAGCATCGAAACACGACACTGTTTGGAGGTTTGCATGTCAAGCTGGTCTCCACCCTAAGGTGACATCAAATGTCCACCTAGAGCAAGGAGAGAGCAAAGGCTTTTACAGTATGAGAGCCCCGTGTGTATGAATGCGTCCTGTGCAGCCCTGGTTCACCAGGGCAAAGCCATTTAGACCTTGGTCTCCAGGTACAATGGGTGGTTAGTAGTTACGGAATCTGCGTCTGTCCAGGGAAGGGGGACAGAAGAAAAGGCTTTGGCTTGGATCTCTGCGTGAGGAAATGGCCCTTACTCCCTAAAGGGAAGGACAGGAAACACAGGGAGGAATCCAGAGGGGCAGCTGAGATCCAGAGGCCAGGGATGGGTCAGGTAATTCACTTTCCACTCTGCCTGGTGGGGAAGGTGAGGCAGAGCATTCACCCCTCCCTCCACCCTCTGGGAGTGGAAGGCAGCAGGGGTTTGTGAGATTTCCTGTGTTGACCTGAAATGCAGAAAGGCAGCTGCCTGACCAGGACAAAGCCCCTCAGGGTCCTCATTGTCTTCCTTCCTTCCCGCCCTAGAAATCCCCACCCACTTCTGTCCAAACAACTAGGGAATGGGTGAGAAAAGGGGTCTGGGAGTCAGAGCCTGAGCCAGGCTGGGAGTAGCCTGGACTGGATGGTCTTGAGGGGACTATGCAGGTGTGGGCAAAGGTGACTTCAGTTCTCCCTTGAAATGCATCTGTATTCATGAAAATGTTTTCTTTTAAAAAGTAATGGAGCAAGGATTGCATTTGTCAATGAAGAGAAAAAGAGTCAACGAAGATATTTTTGCAGTCCATTGTTTACTAACCAAATAGCTGAGGTTATCCATGGGCCTAGGGAGCTCCTTAGACTATTGTTTTAAAAGATTTTTATATGCATCTCTCTCTCTCTCTCTCTCTCTCTCTCTCTCTCTCTCATCCTGGCCTCCCTCTCCGTTCTTAGAGAATAGCCTGCTGGGAGGATCCATGCACCAAATTAACACCCCTCATCTCTGAGTGGCCACATCACCTGTTAGGTCTCTTCTCTTCTCCAAATCTACACATGTCTCCATTATGGGAACATTCTTTTGCAGGAGCATGATAAAAAGACAAGAAACAAATCTAAGCAATAACATCTAAGGCTACACATTATGGAAGAAATAGACTTTGCAGAAATAGTACAGCCAAGTCTTTCAACAAACAAACAATGGCCACACAAACAATATCAAAAACACCAAAGGAAGGAAAGGAGAGGGGGTCTTGTATCAAAGGTGGTTACAATATATTATCTTAAATGTTTGCTTTTCAAAAACAATTTGCAAAAACCAAAATAGGTGCAAAGAAAGGGTAGTGTAACCCACACACAGGAACAAGAACAGGCGATCAAAACTACCTTTGAAGAGGACCAAATGGTAGATTTAGAAGACAGACTGCAAATCAGCTCTTATATATACAATTTAAAAATTAATGGAAACCAAGCTGAAAGAAGGAAAGGAATGCATTCTAACAGCCAGTCATAAAATACAGGATATCGATAAAGAGACACTATAGAAAGAAGAAGCAAATGGATATTCTTGAGTTAAGACTTACATTAACCAAAATGAAAAAATTCACTAAAGAAGAGCGCAGCAGTGGATTTAGACAAGCAGAAGAATTAGTGAACTGGAAGACTTCTTGTAACATTGTATAATCTGAACAACAGAAAAAATAAAATCAGAATGAATCACATGGGTCCAAAATCTTTGGGATGCAGCAAAAGCTGTTCTAAGAGGGAAGATTATAGCAATACAGGCCTACCTCAAGGAGGAAGAAGAAGAATCTCAACTAAACAACCTAACCTTACACCTAAAGGAGCTAGAAGAAGAACAACAAACAAAACCCAAAACCAGTTGAAGGAAGGAAATAATAAAGATGAGAGCAGAAATAAATGAAAGAGAAACTGAAAAAAGCAATAGAATGGATAGATGAAACCAGGAGCTGGTTCTTTGAAAAGATCAAGAAAATTGATAATCCTTGAGCCAGACGAGAGAGAGAGAGACCCCCAAACAAAATCACAAAGAGGAGAAATAACAACACCACAGAAATACAAAAGATTATAGGAGAATATTATGAAAAATTGTATGCCTACAAACTGGACAATCTTGAAAAAATTGATAAATTTCTAGAGACATACAACCTCCAAAACTGAGTCAGAAGAAATAGAAAATTTGAACAGACCCATTATCTGCAAGGAAATTGAATCAGTAATCAAAAAACTCCCAACAAACAAAAGCCGAGGACCAGTAGGCATCACAGGTGAATTCTGATGTGGGAAACAAAGGCAGAAGGAAATGGAAATAAAATTAAATGTCCCTATAACCTGCAGCCGATTGACAAATACTTGAGGCAGGCAGAGTATAGTGTTCCTCCAGGAAGCTCCCAACTGTCTTAATATTAATGCCTTACTAGGGAGAAAAACAACCTTAGTTTGACGATAGCAAGGCCTCAGGTTTCCTGTGAGTCTTCTTTAGCATATGAAAGTCCTTTTGAAACTTCCCTTATCTCTACTTCCCCCAACACCAAAGCATATAATCAGCTGGTCCTCACAATCCCAGGGCAGCAGATTTCTGCCCACAGGTCCTGGTCCCCCTGCTTTCACTTAAAACCACCTTTTTGCCCTGAAGATATCTCAAGAATTCTTTCTTGGCCTTCAGCTTCGGACCTCACCAACATTCCAAAACTACATCACCACTAAAAACTTAAAGAAGAGTTAATACCTATTCTTCTCAAACTATTCCAAAAATAGAAGAGGAATGAAAGCTTACAAATTCATTCTATGAGGCCAGCATGACCCAGATACCAAAACCAGATAAAGACAGTACAAAAAAAGAAAATTACAGGCCAGTATCCCTGGTGAACATAGATGCATAAATCCTCAACAAAATATTAACATACTGAATCCAACAATACATTTTAAAAAATCATTCTCCAAAATCAAGTGGGATTTATTCCTGGGATGCAAGTGTGGTTCAATATTCACAAATCAATCAACATGATACATGACATTAAAAAGAGAAATTATGGGGCACCTGGGTGGCTCACTCAGTTAAGCATCCAACTCTTCATTTCGGCTCAGGTCATGATTGCAGGGTCCTAAGATCAAGCCCTGCGTTGGGCTCCGCACTGGGCATGGAACCCACTTAAGATTATTTCTCTCCCTCTGCCCATCCCCACTTGCACTCTCTCTCTCATAAATAAATAAATAAATAGAAAGGATAAAACCCATATTATTTCAGTTGAATCGGAACAAGCATTTGACGAAGTACAACATCCATTTATGATAAAAATCTTCAACAAAGTAGGTTTAGACGGAACATACCTCAACATAATAAAGGCCATATATGAAAAACCCACAGCTAATATATTCAATGGTGAAAAAGTGAGAGCTTTTCCCCCTAAGTTCAGGAACACGGCAGGGATGTCCACTCTCACCATTTTTATTCAACATAGTACTGGAAATCCCAACCATAGCAATCAGACACACACACACACACACACACACACACACACACATGCATCCAAATCAATAAGGAAGAAGTAAAACTTCCACTACTTGCAGATACTAGATACAGAGAACACTAAAGACCACCAAAAAACTACTAGAACTGATAAATCAGTAAGGTCTCAGGATACAAAATCAATATACAGAAATCCATTGCATTTCTTTACACTAATAATGAGGTAGCAAAAGAGAAATTAAGAAAACAATGCCATTTACAATTGCACCAAAAAGAATAAAATACCTAGGAATAAACTTGACAAAGGAGGTAAAAGACCTGTACTCTTGAAAACTACAAAACACTGATGAGGGAAATGGAAGATGACACAAACACATAATAAGGAAAATGACACAAAATGGAAAGATATTCCATGCTCATAAGTTGGAAGAACAAATATTGTTAGAATGTCCACACTACTTGAAGCAATCTACATATTTAATGCAATCTCCATCAAAAAACCGATAGCATTTTTCATAGAACTAGAACAAATAATCCTAGGGGCGTCTGGGTGGCTCAGTTGGTTGACCGTCTGCCTTTGGCTGGGGGTCATGGTCTCGGGGTCCTGGGATCGAGCCCTGCATCGGCCTCCCTGCCCGGTGGGGAGTCTGCTTCTCCCTCTCCCTCTGCTGCTCCCCCTGCTTGTGTGCTCTTTCTCTCTCTCTCTCTCTGTCAAATAAATAAATAAAACCTTGAAAAAAACAAACAAATAATCCTAAAATTTCTGTGGGACCACAAGAAACCCCAAATACCCAAAGCAGTCTTGAAAAAAAGGAACGAAGCTGGCGGTATCATAATACCAGATTTCAAAATGTACTCCAAAGCTGAAGTAATCAAGACAGTATGGTACTGGCACAAAAATAGACACACAGATCAATGGAACAGAATAGAGAACCCAAATATAAACCCATGATTATATAATCAATTTATGACAAAGGAGGCAAGAATATGCTATGGGAAAAAGATCGCATCTTCAACAAACAGTATTGGGAAAACTGGACAGCTACAGGCAAAAGAATTAAACTGAACAACTTTTTTACACCACACACAAAAATAAACTCAAAGACGTAAGTGTGAGACCTGAAACCATAAAAATCCTAGAAGAGACCACAGGTGGTAATGTATCTAACAGCTGTAGCAACATTTTTCTAGCTATGTCTCCTGGGGCAAGGGAAACAAAAGCAAAAATAAGCTATTAGGACTACATCAAAATAAAAAGCTTCTGTACAGTGAAGGAAACAATCAACAAAACTAAAAAGCAACCTACAGAATGGGAGAAGGTATTTGCAAATGTCATATCCAGTAAAGGGTAAGTATCCAAAATATATAAAGAACTTATACAACCCAACACCCCCCCAAAATTATTCCATTAAAAATGGGCAGGGGCGCCTGGGTGGCTCAGATGGTTAAGCGTCTGCCTTCGGCTCAGGTCATGATCCCAGGGTCCTGGGATCGAGTCCCACATCGGGCTCCCGGCTCAGCGGGGAGCCTGCTTCTCCCTCTGACCCTTGCCCCTCTCATGCTGTTTCTCTCTCGCTCTCTAAAAAATAAATAAAATCTTTAAAAAAAAAAAAAATGGGCAGAAGACATGAACAGACATTTCTCCAAAGAAGACATCCAGATGGCCAATAAAAACATGAAAAGATGCTCAACATCACTCATCATCAGGGAAATGCAAATCAAAACCACAATAAGCTATCACCTCACACCTGTCAGAATGGCTTTATAAAGTCAAAAACACAAGAAACAGGTGTTGGAGGATGGAATGTTCTGAACATATCTGGTAAATCCATCTGGTTCAGTGTGTCATTCAAAGCCATTGTTTCCTTGATTTTTTGTTTGGATGATCTGTCCATTGATGGAGGTGGGGTGCTAAAGTCCTCTTATTATTATTGTATTATTACTGATGAGTTCCTTTATGTTTGTTATTGACTGTTTTATGTATTTGGCTGCTCCCCTGTTGGGTGCATAAATATTTACAATTATTATATCTTCTTATTGGATTGTCCCCTTTAATATTATATTGCATCCTTGTTTGTCTCTTGTAATGGTCCTTGTTTTAAAGTCTAGTGTTTCCAATATAAGCATTTCTACTCCGGCTTTCTTTTGACATTCATTTGCACGATAGATGATTCTCCATCCCCTCACTTTCAATCTGAAGATGTCTTTAGGCTTAAAATGGGTCTCCTGTAGGCAACATATAGATAAGTCTTGTTTTTTTTTAACCATTCTGTCACCCTGTGTCTTTTTTTTTTTTTAAGATTTTATCTATTTATTTGACAGAGAGAGACACAGTAAGAGAGGGAACACAAGCAGGGGAAGTGGGAGAGGGAGAAGCAGGCTTCCTGCTGAGCAGGGAGCCCGATGCGGGGCTTGATCCCAGGATCCTGGGATCATGACCTGAGCCGAAGGCAGACGCTTAACTGACTGAGTCACCCAGGCACCCCACCCTATGTCTTTTGATTGGGACATTTAGTCCACTTACATTCAAAGTAATTATTGATAGATATGTATTTATTGTCATGTATTATTTGTTTTGTGGTTGTTTCTGAAGATTTTCTCTGATCCTTTCTGGTGTTCTTTCATGGTTTGCTTGTTGTCTTTACTGATATATCTGGATTTCTTTCTCCTTATTCTTTGCATGTTTATTACAGGTTTTTGATATATGGTTACCATTAGGTGTGTATATAACCTTTTCTGCTTACAGCAGTCTATGTTAAGTTGATCATGATTTAAGTTTGAACCCATTCTTTACTCATCTCCTCCCTACATTTTAGGTATATGTTGTCATATTATAGATCCTTTTTTTGTGAGTTCTTTGATTTTTTTACAGAAATATTCATTTTTACTGCTTTTGTGTTTCCTCCCTGCATCTCTTTTGTTCTCTCCTTTCCACTCAAAGAGTCCCCTCTAATATTTCTTGCAGGGCTGGGTTAGTGGCCATGAACTCCTTTAATTTTTGGTTGTCTGGGAAACTGTTTATTTCTGCTATTCTGAGTGATAGCCTTGCTGGATAGAGAATTCTTGGCTGCAGATTTTTCCCATTCAGCACTTTGAATATTTATAATGCCACTCTCTTCTTGTTTGGGAAGTTTATGCTAAAAAAAAATCCCCTGCTAGGCTTATGGGTTTTCCATTATAAGTTACTGTCTTCTTTTGTCTTGTGCTTTCAAATCTTTTTTCTTTATCACTGTATTTTGCCAATTTAATTATAATATATCTTGGTTTGGGTCTACTTTTGTTGACTTTGTTGGGGGTTCTCTGCACCTCCTGGATCTGGATATCTGTTTCCTTCTACAGATTTGGGAAGTTTTCTGCTCTTATTTCTTCAAATTTTTTGCCCCCTTTTCTCTCTTCTTCTTCTGGAACTCCTATAATATGAATATTATAACATTCGATGGAGTCACTGAGTTCCCTAAGTCTATTCTCATGTTGTATAATTCTTTTTTCTCTTTCTCTTTCTTTTTTATTTTTTTATTTTTTTATCTCTTTCTTTTTTTTTAAAGATTTTATTATTTATTTGAGAAAGAGAGTGAGGTTGAGCACAAGCCAGGAGAAAGGCAGAGGGAGAGGGAGAGGGAGAAGCAGACTCCCTGCTGAGCAGGGAGCCCAAGACAGGCCTCGATCCCAGGACCCTGGGATCATGACCTGAGCCACAGGCAGACACAACCATCTGACCCACCCAGGTGTCCCTTTTTTCTCTCTTTTGTTCAGGTTGATGACTTTCCGTTACTCTTCTAGGTCATTAATTCATTACTCTGCTTCTTCCAGTCCGTTGTTCATTCCATTAAGTGTGTTTCTCAGGGCACCTGGGTGGCTCAGTTGGTTAAGTGACTGCCTTCGGCTCAGGTCATGATCCCACAGTCCTGGGATCTAGTCCCACATCGGGCTCCTTGCTCAACGGGGAGCCTGCTTCTCCCTCTCCTTCTGCCTGCAACTCCGCCTGCTTGTGCTCCCTCTCTCTCTCAAATAAATTTTTAAAAAGTGTGTTTCTCATTTCATTTATTGAGCCCATTATCTCTCCTATGTTATTCCTTATCTCTGTGTTAAGAGTCTCACTCATGTCTTCTACTCTTTTCTCAAGTCCAGTGAGTATACTTATGATCATTGCTTTAAATATTCCATCAGGCATGTTACTTCTATCTCTTTCACTTACATCTCTGGCTGTGACCTTGTCCTGCTCTTTTGTTTGGGATGAATTTCTGTCTTCTAATTTTTTCTAAGTCTCTGAACCTGTTTCTGTGTGTTAGGAAATTTAGCTACATCTCCTAGAGTTAATGCTCTTATGAAGAAATCCTATAGTGCCCTGCCATGTAGTGTCCACTGTTCCCCAGGGCCTGGTGCTTTTGGGATTGTCTCCAGTGTGTGCTGCATGTGCTCTCCTCTTGTCTGCAGAGGCTCTCTTTGCCTGTTGTGGGAAGTGTTTGGTCCCTGGCCTGAATGTGGTGCATTTTGATTAGGTATGCTCTGGTCTGCTTGTGAAATAAGACCGGTCACCACTGCCACTAGAACTGAGGCTTTGCAAAACTCCCGGGTTGGGAGATGTGCTGGGAGATGTGCTGTGAGCAGGAGTCTGGTCTGGTCTTCTGGGTGAGGGGCACACAGCACTGGGACTAAGGCAAGAGAGACTGGGAAGGGCAGTTCCACCAGAGTGCAGGGGGGTGGGACTTGGTGTAAGCAATTTAGGTAGTGAGTGTGGATGCTATGCTGGTTCCCACAGGTGGCCCTGTGCTTATGCTGAGGAGTTGGGGAGGGAAATGGTGCTGGTCAGTTCCTTTGTTCCCAGAGGGTGTCTCCATGAATGCTGCCTCTCTGGAACATGCTGCAAAATGAGCAAATAACCTCTCCAGTGGGTGCCCTAGGTACTCTTAAGATCCCTGTTTCCATGCTGTATGTCCACATGTTGTTTGCCTGCCTTCTCTCTAAGAGTAGTGCAGTACCCTCTGGGCTCTATCCCAGCCAAGCTTGCTGACCCTTAAAACCAGTCATGGGGCACCTGGGTGGCTCAGTCAGTTATGCATCTGCCTTCAGCTCAGGTCATGATCCCAGGATCCTGGGATTAAGCCCCATGTCAGGCTTCCTGCTCAGCGAGGAGTCTGCTTCTCTCTCTCTCCCTCTGCCCCTCCCCCCACTCGGTTCTTCCTCTAGCTTGCTCTCTCTCAAATAAATAAAATCTTAAAAAAAAAACAAAAAACAAAAAACC
Source organism: Mirounga angustirostris (assembly GCF_029215605.1). NCBI lineage: Eukaryota > Metazoa > Chordata > Mammalia > Carnivora > Phocidae > Mirounga > Mirounga angustirostris. Next base: position 94,167,928 of record NW_026991719.1, read on the forward strand.
CAGGCTTTAAGCCCCACTGGTTGCTAGAAGTCATAAAATTTGGCCCCACTTGCTTTCCAAGCCAATTGCTATGGCGATTCATTTTCCCCATGCTCCCCTGTATGTTAGTCTATCTCTCATCCTTCTCCATGAGCATGGCTCTCTCCCCACCACAGCGGCCATGATCCATTTCTCTCCCAAACTGTGTCTCCACACTTCCTACCTTCTTCCGTTTGGCCTCTTATCTACCTTTAGCTGTAGAGTTTGTTCTCAGTCTTCAGGTCAGTTTTTTGCAAATGGCAAATTTCATACAGTGCTGGAGAGATTGTATATTGTGACCAAATATTTAAAGTACATTTTGGCAAACACATGTATTTTGTTTATTTGTTTGTTTTTATTATGTTCAATTAGCCAACATATAGCACGTCATTAATTTTTGATGTAGTGTTCAATGATTCATTAGTTGCATATAACACCCAGTGCTCATCACATCACATGCCCTCCTTAAAACCCATCACCCAGTTACCCCATCCCCCACTCCCCTCCCTTCTGTAACCCTCAGTTTGTTTCCCAGAGTCCAGAGTCTCTCATGATTTTTCTCCTTCTCTGATTTCTCCCCATTCAGGGGAGGTGGGAGGGGTGATGGGTGAAATATGTGACAGGGATCAAGAGTACACTCATCTTGTAATGTACAGAATTGGTGAATCACTATACTGTGCACCTGAAACTAATACAACACTGTATGTTAACTATACTGGAATTAAAATTAAAAAGCATAGTGTCTTGGGGCACCTGGGTGGCTCAGTCGTTAAGCGTCTGCCTTTGGCTCAGGTCATGATTCCAGGGTCCTGGGATCAAGCCCCACATCCGGCTCTCTGCTAGCGGGGAGCCTGCTTCTCCCTCTCCCACTCCCCCTGCTTGTGTTCCCTTTCTCACTATGTCTCTCTCTGTCAGATAAATAAAATCTTAAAAAAAAAAAAAAAAAGCATAGTGTCTTATCCTGGATTATCTGAATGGACTCTAAATTCAATCACATATATCTTCATAAGAGAGGGAGGAGTTTACAGATAGACACAGAGGGGATGGCCATGTGAACATGGAGCAGAGAGAGATGCAGCCACAAGCCAAGGAATGCTAACAGCCCCGAGAAACTGGAAGAGGCAAGGGAGAGATTGTCTCCCAGAGCCTCCAGAGGGAGTGTGGTCCTGCCGACATCTTGATTTTGGACTTTTGGCCTTTAGAATTGACAGAAAAGATTTTGTTTTTAGAAGCCATCTAGTTAGTAGGCAGTTATTATGGCAACCTTAGGAAATGAATACGTTTATCCTTATACCACTTTATTGATTCTCCTTTCCTTGCTATATGAATTTTATATCTCTATGGAGTTAACTCTATGGAGTTTCCAATTGAGATACTGTCTGATAGAGAAACATAAGACAATGAGCTCACAAGGGAAATCGAGAGTCAGCAGTCTTATTCTCTAACATTATATAATACCCACAGGTATGCAGTTTTCATAAATGACCACTGAGGGCCAGAAGATGCTCAAGAACATTCTGTAGTCAAAGTTTTCCCATTGAGTTCATTCTTACAAAGGAGAATCAAGTCATGCACTTCAAGAATAAATACATGGAATTCAGACTGATACATTTATTTCTGCTTTATTCCATAAGACCCAGCAAGTGGTGATTTTGGAGGAGGAGGTCCTCCAACAAAGGTGATAGTGGTGATGATGGTTTACCACTTATACTAGGTAAAGAAGTTGGAGAAGGAAGAGCAACTCCTCAGGGTAGAGATGGTGCGGGTAGAGGGGTTCGTGGGCGTGGCCCTCCATCTGCCTATGAATGTGCTGGAAGAGATCCTGAAATCTAAGGGCAACCTGAGGGCCCATGCTCCTGTAACATAAAGAATCCAGTGTTTAAATGCTGCCAATAAAATACGTAGCAAATAACTCATAACAGTAGACGTTTGAGTTTTCTTATACATTCAAGGTGCTAAAAGCATTTTATCATGCTTTTCATTATTTATCACCATTCGAGGACTTAACAATATAGGCAAAAGACTTCTACAGATATTTGACCAACCCAAATAATGCAAAATTAGATTTCATGGTGAGAAAATACAAAGAAGAGTTAATCTCCACAGCTTGGGCCTGTTAGACTAGTTGGTTCAAATATAGATAATTAATATAAGGTCTCAAAATAGGGATGATTCCTATAAGGTCATGGTTTATTCCCCTTGGGAGTCAATTAGCTTTAAACAGAGTCTCTCTCACAGTGCCAATGACCTAGCTGTCATGTAATAATATAAATAATAACCATTTGCACAGTCGTATGCTTTTCAGAGTTTTTACATTTCTTATCCCTTTTGATCCTCATTATAACTTTGTAACATAGGTAGGGTAAGTTTCATCTCACTTCTTGTGGATGCAGAAACTGAAACTCCCAAGATTTAAGGGACTGAACAAAGTTCATGCAGTTAGTACGAAACATGATTAGGACTTGAATGCGGTTCTTCACACACCTAATTCAGCTCCCTTTCTTTTTTTTTTTTTTTTAAGATTTATTTATTTGAGGGGACAGCAGAGGGAGAGAATCTCAAGCAGACTCCCCGCTGAGCATGGAGCCCCATGCGGGACTTGATCTCGCAAGCCATGAGATCATGACCTGAGCCGAAACTAAGAGCTGTACGCGTAACCGACTGAGCCCCCCAGGCGCCCCTCAGCTCCCTTTCGACTACAGCAGGCTACCTCCTCATGAATGCATGTCATCTGTCACGAGCTGAGGACAAAACCTCGGGGGTAAAAAAAAGAGTAACTGACTTCTCAGAGATGTGAAAAGGGAAGGAGGATAGGAAAAATAAATGTAGTGGAAAATTATAAAATATTATAGTGAAACAGGACGAACTTGGGAAAAGGCCACTAGATTGGGTTGTTTGGAGTTCGACATAAGTTTTTAGTAGAATGGTAAAAAGAGACAAATTTAAAAAACAAACACCTAGTGAGCATCTCCTCTGTTAAGATGCAGTCTTCACTTTCTGCATATTCCCTCCAAACATAAGCTGTCTTGAGGACCGTTCTCAGCCAGCTGAGGAGTTTAGACACTCTTATGAAGATGTTAAGTATACACAGATGTTTTTGTCAAAGTGAATAGATCATGTTCATAGGTTATTAAATGATGGCCGAGAGGTCTACAAAGGGCTTTGGTTAATCATGAAATTGAGGATTTTCTTTTTGGAAGGAATTATTGTGGACCCAGTTATTCACATCCTCATGACAATTTCCTCCTGAAAACAGTTTTGCTTGTGTAATATATTCTGTCACAAAACATTCAGTGCGGCTTAAGAAACTGATGCCTGAGTCTTAGAAAATCAAATCTGGGACGCCTGGGTGGCTCAGCCGTTAAGCGTCTGCCTTCGGCTCAGGTCATGATCCCGGATCCTGGGATCGAGTCCCATGTTGGGCTCCCTGCTCCACAGGGAGCCTGCTTCTCCCTCTGCCTCTGCCTCTGCCTCTGCCTCTCTGTCTCTCTGTTTCTCATGAATAAATAAATAAAATCTTAAAAAAAAAAAAGAAAAGAAAAGAAAATCAAACTTGTAGGGTTATGTAAATGAAAATGTTAATTTTACCAGAAAGTCTACTTCTGGGGCACCTGGGTGGCTCAGTTGTTAAGCGACTGCCTTCGGCTCAGGTCATGATCCTGGAGTCCCTGGATCGAGTCCCGCATCGGGTTCCCTGCTTGGCAGGGAGTTTGCTTCTCCCTCTGACCCTCCCCGCTCTCATGGGCTCTCTCTCATTCTCTCTCTCTCAAATAAATAAATAAAATCTTTAAAAAAAATTTATTAAAAAAAAAAGAAAGTCTACTTCTGGCCACACATTCCTTCCATCTACCAAAATAATTTCCTGCCATAGAACTCACCGTGACATGATACAATATGATCTAGTTTTATTACCTGGGTTCACTGTTGCCAGGATTCTGTCCCAGGCTCTTTGATCTTTTTTTTCTTTTTTTGCATCTTGGCTTAAACTTCGGTTTGGGCTCTGAATTCTTCATTTACCTGCAATGATCACCAGCATAAATGTATACTTAATCATAGTTTTAAACAATATTATGTATGAAATACAGCATTACATTTCAGATCCTCAGTCACAATTATTTTCATGACAATTAAGGATCCATGTGGGGGGTGCGGCTAGTGCTGCTGGTGGTAGTGGGTGTAGTGGAAGGAATGAAGAAATAGGTCTCCAACCAAAGACAGACAAAGTCATTTTCACTTCTGGAAAAGAAAAGTTTTGCATGATTTATCATGGACATCTTTACTATTTTAATTGTTTTAGCCATCCCTACTTGAGTTCTGGAAAATGTCCCACAGTGGCTGATCCAAAACTTTTCTAGTCTATTTAAATTTCAAGCCCCCCCCCCCCCCCCCGCCAAGAGCCTTCATGGACAGTAAATGAACTTCCCAGAAGATGGAGGACCTCCAGTGTGAGATAGTTCAACTTGACTATTATCCATGTTAAGATTTCTCTGAGTCCACACTCTCATCTCCAACCGCCCCCCCCCCGAAGTTATCTTCTCCACGTGGTTGTTTTTTTTCCCCCCAAGCTTGGTGCCTATACAAGCGAACTGTCCACAATTTCCTTTTTTATGTAAATAGTTCGTTTGTACATTCTCACAGAAAAGCACTGAATCTTTCTGCTTGTAATTTAAATTGGCTAAACGATCTGTAACCACACATAAAATCGGAATCACAGGGACGCCTGGCTGGCTCAGTCGGTGGAGTGTGCGACTCTTAGTCCCAGGGTTGTGAGTTTGAGCCCCACTTTGGGTGTAGAGATTACTTAAAAAATAAAATCTTACAGAAAAGCTGTGACAGATGATCATCATTTGCTTATTGCCGACAATGCCAGCCCCAAATTAAGTTGATTCTAAGATTCTCAAAGGGAATTTTGAATGTGCTCCTTGAAACAATAACATTTGATGCATCAAGTTCTAATAAAAAAATCCAACTTCTTTCACCAAAAAACTGACAATTTCATACAAACATTTTATACTCCAAGCTCTTAGAATTTATTCTACCCACAGAAAAACAAAGAAATCCTGAAGTAACTTCAGTGATACTCTAATTCTTGTTGAGAATTGATTACCTCCAAGATAAGCCAAACTCTCAAAAGAGAGACCACACAAGCCCTTTATGTTGCTATCAGAGGCTGAAAACTAGAGACCATTTACACTTGTGCTCCTTTCTTACACCAACAAGAGAGAAATACTATACTGAAGTTTCATAGGATTTAAGAGAAAAAGAAATGAAACTTCTGATAGAACCTAATGGTAGTTATGCTTGCAGGAGAGAAGCAAAAGAAATCTAGATTTAAATCACATTAGCATAGTAATCAATCCGTCATTTGTTCTACCTACCACATTTATATAAGTCATTCACATGGAAAGAAAAGGCAAACTCAAATTCTAGCAAGTCTACATGAGGTAGCACCATCATTTAAAAATTTTTAAAGATTTTATTCATTCATTCATTCACAGTGCGAGCAGGTGGAGGGGCAGAGGGAGAAAGAATCTCAAGCATGGAGCCAGACGCAGGGCTCGGTCTCAGGACCCCAAGATCATGAACTGAGCCAAAATCAAGAGTCGGTTGCTTAACGGACTGAGCCACCCAGGTGCCCTAAAATTTTTTAATTAAATATTTCAAGGAAACCAAGTAAGGTCACTCCAAGCAGGGAGAGAAAAGAGAGATACACCATTTTGTTGCTATCAAGAAGAGTGACATTAGAGACCATGGCAGACAGAACTAGGTTACTAGCTTGTAATTCTACAAAGAACCACCTATTCAAAGGAAATGAAACCTGAAGGGATGCAATGCAGTTTAGCCACGAAGGAGGGCACATGCAACACCCCTGTAGCGCCTAGTTTTGGTGAACAAGGGACATTGCACTCCAGGGCGCTACAGGACCTCACCTCACAAGGCCATTACTTTCAAGATCAGGAAATGTAGCTGATTTTCCTGATACATAGGAACAGACACAATGAGGAGTCAGAGGAATATGTACCAAATGAAAGAGCAGGACAAAATCACAGCAAAAGCGCAAAATGCAATGGAATGAGAAATTCAGATAAATAAAAGCTGATGGTAGTTCATTACTATTAAATCTGCCCTGCAAGAATTGCTAAAGGAAATCCTTTAGGTTGAAATAAAAGGATTCTGGACTGTAACTCAAACCCATATGAAGATCTAAAGTTCTCCCATAAGGCTTTTCAGAAACCCCAAATCCTGGAAACAATTTGAATGTCCAGCAACAGGTAGATAAACAAAATATATCCATATGATGAAATACTCAACAATAAAAATGAATGCACCATTCATGAGGATACACCATGGATGAATCTTGAAAGTGTTGTGCTGTGTAAACGAAGCCAGAAACAAAAGGATTATTGCTCTATGATTCCATGTATATGATTTTAAAAAAGACAGAACTATATGGACAGAAATTAGATCAGTATAGTTGCCAAGGACGGGAAGTAGAATGAGGTCACAGACTACAAAGGAACCTGAGAAGACTTTCTGGAGTCATAGAAATATTCCATATCTTGATTATGATAGTGGGTACATGATGACTAAATACCTTTGTCAAAACTTGTACAATTTTGTACACTTTGAAAGTGAATTTTACAATAGGTAAATTATACCTCAATAGAAATGAAGGTATATGAAATGAAAGTTCACGCAGAGACCCACACACGTAGGTACCTAGCCTTATTTATAATGGCCAAAAGCTGGAAACACTCCAAATGTCCGTGAACAGATGAATGGACATACTATGGCATATCCATACAATGGAACACCACTCAGCCACAAAGGGAATGAACCACTGACACAAAGAACATGGATGAATCTCACAACTATTCTGAGTTTAAAAGGCCAGGAAAAAAAAAGAGAGTACATACTCTATGATTTCATTTATATAAAACTCCAAAAAATTCAAAATTTTGTAAGTGATATACAGCATATCAATGACTTTCAGGGGATGAGAGGGACAGGGATGTGTAAGGGGAGGATAACAGAGGGGAAAAGGTAATTTCAGGGGATAGTGAATATGTTCCTTATGTTGATTTGGTGATATTATCACAGATGTGCATGTACATCAAAATTTATTAAATTTTATTTAATTTATTAATATTTATAATTTTTAATTATAAAGCTATGTATAAAAACTTCATATTTCATGGTTGGTAAGATTGTATCACGTATTTCTTAATTTTTTTTTAAGATTTTATTTATTTGACAGAGAGAGACACAGTGAGAGAGGGAACACAAGCAGGGAGAGTGGGAGAGGGAGAAGCAGGCTTCCCGCTGAGCAGGGAGCCTGATGCGGGGCTCGATCCCAGGACTCTGGGATCATGACCTGAGCCGAAGGCAGAGGCTGAACGACTAAACCATCCAGGCGCCCCTGTATCATGTATTTCTTTAAGCACAAGCACTTGCCAGTTGACAAATGTTTTGCTTGTTTACAGTGCTTCACTATCATGCTACCAAAAAAAGAAATCAGTATCTGTCGTTAAGTTTTAAATCCTGGGGCACCTGGGTGGCTCCATCAATTAAGTGGCTGTCTTCGGCTCAGGTCATGGTCCCAGGGTCCTGGGATCGAGCCCCGCATCGGGCCCCGCATCGGGCTCCCTGCTCCGCGGGAAGCCTGCTTCTCCCTCTCCCACTCCCCTGCTTGTGTTCCCTCTCTCTCTGTCTCTCTCTCTCTGTCAAATAAATAAAATCTTAAAAAAAAAAAAAAGTTTTAAATCCACAAATACTAAGAACTGTATAACCAAAACAAAATTTCAAAGTGTCACAAAACAGAAAGGAGAGTATATGTAATGTAATTAAGTTATTAAGTAAAACAACTATATCAAATATTTAGTAAGCCCTACCTTTTTGAAAATGTCCACTGCTGTGTTGGTCGCTTTCCTCAACTTTTGCCTAGTCCATGAAGAATCTATTAAGGTTAAACACAAGCAATTAGAAATTATTGTATCATATTCCTCAGGCAAAAGGTGACTGCCAGTCTATGCTTCTATTCAGACTGTCATTTTTATGTCAATTGCCATTAAAGAGAAATTGACCTGGACCACACATAACGCATAAGCTACCACATACTGTTTCCTCAGCTGACTTACTGAGTTCAACAGTAGGCTCCTCGAGGACCATAACCAAAAATCCATGAACATATCTTGACCAAATTCTCACCATTTTTAAGGAATTCCAAATATTTTTAACTTTTATGATTATAGAATTCTATACAATTTTGTTCATAATTTCTTATGGTTGGAACTGTGTCAAAGACTCCATATTTACAATGATTAAGTCTCAAAATACCCTTAAACCAAAAGCAGTGATAGGACATACAATAACACTCATTAATTCAGGATTCCTATGACAGATTTCACTTAAATAACATTTGATCTGGGGAAGAAAGTATCAAATACATAAGAAAAAAAATTTCTCAAGTACACTCAAATACACGAGGTGCATGTTTTATAAATATATATGTAATTGCCTTAATGATAAATTATCCTTAGTTAAGCAGGAAATAAATATCTAAATAACCTCTTTGGAGCAACAATGTAGTTTTCATTACTGTATGTTCCAAAGGATTATAAAACATGATGTAATGGATGTGTTCGTTATTTTGATTGTGGTGATCATTTATCAGGTGTAACATATATCGATTTTATAAAATGTACACTTTATTTTTTTTTAAGATTTTTTATTTATTTAATTGAGAGAGAGTGTGCATGAGCTGGGCGAGGGGCAGAGGCAGAGGGAGCAGCAGAGTCCCCGCTGAGCAGGGAGCTCAGGGAGTTCCATCCCAGGACCCTGGAATCATGACCTGACCCAAAGGCAAATGCATAACCGACTGAGCCACCCAGGCACCTCAAATTGTACACTTTAAATGGGGCAGTTTGTGTTCCGTCAATTATACTTCTATTAATAAAATTTAGAAAAAAACCGCAAAAGTTGTGTGTTTGGGGCAAAGCAACCAAGGAAAAACCTGGTTAAGTAAGCAGAGCAAAGACTGGTCTGATCCAGTCTTGCTGGCTATGCTTGAGAATTATTTTTATGCTGATTCCAAGGGGAATTCATTTGAGTTTCGGGCAAGGGGCCTATACGATTTGAGTGATGGAAGCCACTAGAATCACAGATGAGTGAAAGTGGAAGAAGAGACATGGAGCTTCCTAAGTCCAGGTGCTCTTCAGAATGATGTCAGAGGTTTCCTTAAAGTTCCTGAAATATCTGCAAATTTGTGTATGTATGTGCACATGTGCATTTCAATTTTTTTATTGAAGTATAATTGACATATGATGTTATATTAGTTTCTGGTGTACAACATATTGATTATACAATCCTATACATTACTCGGTGCTCATCATAAGTATAGTCACTGTCACTGTACAGCATTAATACAACATTACTGACTACATTTACTATGCTGTACCTTTTTTTATTTTATTTTATTTTTTTTAAGATTTTTATTTATTTATTGAGAGAGATAGTGATAGAGAGAGAGCATGAGAGGGGGAGAGGCAGAGGGAGAGGGAGACTCCCCGCCGAGCAGGGAGCCCGATGCGGGACTCGATCCCGGGACTCCAGGATCATGACCTGAGCCGAAGGCAGTCGCTTAACCAACTGAGCCACCCAGGTGCCCCTGCTGTACCTTTTTTTAAAAGATTTTATTTATTTGGGGCGCTTGGGTGGCTCAGTCGTTAAGCGTCTGCCTTCGGCTCAGGTCATGATCCCAGGGTCCTGGGATCGAGCCCCGCATCAGGCTCCCCACTTGGCGGGAAGCCTGCTTCTCCCTCTCCTGCTCCCCCTGCTTGTGTTCCCTCTCTCGCTGTGTCTCTCTCTGTCAAATAAATAAATAAATAAATAAATAAATAAATAAAGATTTTATTTATTTGAGAGAGAGCAGAGTGTGAGAGAGAACACACGAGTGGGGGTGAGGGGCAGAGGGAGAGGTAGAAGCAGACTCCCCACTGAGCAGGGAGTCCAATGCGGGGCTCCATCCCAGGACCCCGGGACCATGACCTAAGCAGAAGGCAGACACTTAACCGACTGAGCCTCCCAGGCACCCCTATGCTGTACTTTTTATCTGTGACTTATTTAGTAACTGGAAGCCTGTACCTTTTCATTCCTTTTATCTATTTTGCCTATTCCCTCATCCACCTCCCTTCTGGCAACCACCAGTTTGTCTCTGTATTTAAGATCTATTTTTTTTTATTTATTTGTGGGGTTTTTTTGATTCCACATATAAGTAAAATCATATGGTATTTGTCTTTCCCTGACTTATTTCACTTAGCACAATACCCTCTAGGTCCATCCAAGTTATTGCAAATGGCAAGATCTCATTCTTTTTTATGGCTGAGTAATATTCTAGTGGTGTGTGTGTGTGTGTGTGTGTGTGTACACACAGACACCACATGTTCCTTATCCATTAATCTATTGAGGGACACTTGGGTTGCTTCTATATTTTGGCTACTGTAAACAATGCTTCAATAAACATAGGGGTGCATATATCTTTTGAATTAGGGTTTTCATTTTCTTTGGGTAAATATCCAGTCGTGGAATAACTGGATCATATGGTATTTCTATTTTTAATTTTCTTTTTTTTTTTAAGATTTTATTTATTTATTCATGACAGACAGAGAGAGAGAGAGGCAGAGGGAGAAGCAGTCCCCAATGCGGGACTCGATCCCAGGACCCTGAGATCATGACCTGAGCTGAAGGCAGACGCTTAACCATCTGAGCCACCCAGGTGCCCTATTTTTAATTTTCTGAGGAACCTCTATACTGTTTTCCATAGTGGTTGTACCAACTTACATTCCCACCAAAAGTGTACAAGTGTTCCCTCTTTTCTCCACAACCTTGCCAACACTTGTTATTTGTTGTCTTTTTGATTTTAGCCATTCTGACAGGTGTGAGGCTATATCTCCTTGTGGTTTTGATTTGCACTTCTCTCATGATTAGTGACCGCTACACCAAAATAAAAAGCTTTTGCACAGCAAAGGAAACCATCAACAAAACAAAAAGGCAGGGGCGCCTGGGTGGCTCAGTCATTAAGTGTCTGCCTTCAGCTCAGGTCATGATCCCAGGGTCCTGGGATCCAGCCCCACATCAGGCTCTCTGCTCGGTGGGAAGCCTGCTTCTCCCTCTCCCACTCCCCCTGCTTGTGTTCCCTCTCTTGCTGTGTCTCTCTCTGTCAAATAAATAAAATATTTTTAAAAAAAGGCAACCTAGTGAATGAGAGAAGATATTTGCAAATAATATAGCCAATAGGGGTTAATATCCAAAATATATAAAGAATTTCTACAACTCAACACAGAAAAAAAATGAATCTGCTTAAAAAATGGACTGAGGACCTCAATAGACATTTTTCCAAAGAAGATATACAGATGGCCAAGAGACACATAAGAAGATGCTCAATATGCATGTACTTTAAAATTAATTTCCACACTATTCATCAGCTTCTAGGAAAGGTCCTTGAGCACGCATTTTTAAGAACTTTTCATTTAACTGCCCCACATATTAGTTGAAGATCAAAACCTGGAGAAGTAAAGAAATTTGTTCAAAATCAGAGCTAGCAGGTTGATGAGATCACAGGGGTGTTTGGGTCCTGCCTCCCCTCTCTCTCCAGGTGCTCTCCTCTCTCCCTGCTCCAGCTGCTGATTCACAGAGCTTAGGAACTGGCACACGGTACACGAAGCCAGTGTCTGCGGAACCCTGACCCACTCACCACGTCAGCAGGAGAGACTGTGCCGAGGATATGGTCCATAGGAGGTGATAAGCCAGTACAACCATTAGAAAACAGGCTCTTAGGACTCCTTCATCAAACTTGTAGAACGAGGGGTGCCTGGGTGACTCAGTGGGTTAAGCGTCTGCCTTTGGCTGAGGTCGTGATCCCGGGGTCTTGGGATCGAGTCCTGCATCGGGCTCCCTGCTGAGTGGGGAGCCTGCTTCTCCCTCTGCTTGCCACTCCCCCTTCCTTGTGCTCTCTCGCTGACTCGCTCTCTCAAGAAAATAAATTCTTTTAAAAAACTGGCATAACGTTCTAAATCACCTACATGTGTCTTACTGTTAAAATCATAAAAGAACACATCATCATAATAAGCTACTCATCTTTCACTATTACTCTGAGGCTGCCCTGTGCCACAGACCAAAAGAAGAACATAGAATTGGCATTCACAAGTGTAGTTTTCGTCTTACAAAGACGAAAGACTTACTGTCTCTGTCAAATAAATAAATAAAATCTTTAAAAAAAAAAGATTTTATTTATTTGAGAGAGAGGGAGAGAGCGCACAAGCAGAGGGAGTTGCAGGCAGAGGGAGAAGCAGGCTTCCCGCTGAGCAGGGAGCCCGATGCGGGGCTCGATCCCAGGACCCTGGGATCACAACCTGAGCCAAAGGCAGACCCTTAACCAACTGAGCCACCCAGGCGCCCTCACAGGGGAAGTTTCAACATCATCCTTTTCCTCAGCAGTCCAGGGAGACAAACAGGATAACCTCAAATTTTTCCTAGTTCTAGGGTTAATGAAAGTATCAGGCTACTCCAACAGCTTTAGAAGGTATCAAGGTACTGAAATAACACCACCTTTCTTTGCTCCATCTTGAGCACTAAAACCCGAGCTATAATATTAATTGAAGTCTAATGTACACATGATTCCTACAAGACTTCCATGTCACCAGTATAAACTGGATTAAAACATTTCAGAAAGTCATGCTTGTAAATATCAAGGGGATAAAACACAAGGTACAACTTACCATGAAACCAGCTCTAGTCACATCATGGCCAGATAGGTTAATATTTCCAATCCCCCAGGCTCACGATCTCTCATGATCATCGTAATGAACCATTAGAGAGACTGAGTGTACGTGGACACAGTGCTAACCAGATATTAACAGAGGAAGTTCTGTGCGAGGCCTACTTTGAAAAAGGAGCCTATGTGCTGAAGGGGGTAGCACAGAATCAAAGTACAACTGAGCTGACTTTACTTACCTGTCAGAAGTGTGACGTCAGTGTCTGCTCCTCGTCTAAGCTTGAACTCTGTGTCCACACCACGGCAAGGGCAGCACGTACTGTCGATCACACTCTTCGGTTTTCTTCAAAACCGTGAGCTGAAAAGGAAAGAAATTATTTTTGATTACCCTTGCTGCGGATACGAATCAATTTCTCTAAGTAAAGATTCTGCATGAGAAAGAGAAGAATACACCAGTCTTTTACTAGCCCTGTAACAGGAACCCTTCCAGCCACCACACACCCTTGGGAGAAATAAGCCTAGACTTAAAGATGGTCTGGGCTTTATATGCTGCAAACCCTTTGTGATGTCATCAGCTGTGACCATTTGGTGACCTCACACTGTAATTTGCTGGGATTCAGTGGCCAGAGATACTGATCAACCTTTCTGCTTACTTAAACTACTGTCCCTGAGGTTAATGAAATAAATATCCTGTTAGCCCTATATCCACGGATATAGAAATGTTCCCCACTTGCTACTTAATGATTCCAATGAGGGATGAATATCTTGGCACTAGGTGGCAAGGGACAGTTTGGATTTTGTACAGCTCTGTCACTCAAGTAGCTGTGAACAGCTTATAAAACTGGACTTAGCCACTTAAGATGCTAAGCAAGGAATAATTTATGCACATGTTCAAGAAAGATCCAACATATAGAAGCATACATGCTTAGTACGCATGGCTAGAGCCTCAACTTACTCAAAGTAGCAAAGGTCTTGAACCATATCTTTTTTTTTTTGAGATTTTATTTTTTATTTGACAGAGAGAGAGAGCACAAGCAGGGGGAGCAGTCACAGAGGGAGAGAGAGGAGCAGGCTCCCTGCAGGGAGCCCGACGCGGGGCTCGATCCAAGGACCCTGGGATCACGACCCGAGCCGAAGGCAGACGCCTAACCGTCTGAGCCACCCAGGCGCCCCAACCATGTCTTAATTACATAAACCATCAAGGTAATCCTGGCCCTAAACACAGCACCTATTACATCAAAACTGGAGGGAAAATGATTATTGGTCAGGGGCTAAAAGATTTAACAGAGTAACAGCAGAAAGAGGTACAGGATATTCCCTCTCGTTGCAGCTCTCATCCCCAGATCTCCACAGGGCTCTCCTCCTACTTCCTTCACATCTTATGTCACCTTCTCAATGAGGTGTCCAATCCACCTGAAGGTGCAAATCCCCACAGCCACCCCATGCCCTACTCCCCTCTCCTGCCTTCGTGTGCTGGAAAGCTCGGATCATTATCCCTTATGATATATATGTGTCTCATTGGTCTTATTTTTTCATTCCCCCCCACTAGAAGGTGAGCCCCATGTGAGCTGGGATTTCCCCCCCCTTTACACGGTGTATTTCTAGCAATAAGAATGGTGCCAGACACATAGTAGGTGCTCAGCAAAAATGAGTCACCCTGACCTTCTGGGCCCTCATGTTTATGTCATTCCTACTGGTGAACCTGCTAACCATATAGTGTGTGTCTTTCAGAATTTCATTCCACATATTTGCATTTTAATACAAGGGCCCATTAGATACCATCCTCCGCAATTAAGCTCTTGAATATGTCTACAATACAGTAATCCCTCTTTTTTTTTTTTAAGATTTTACTTATTTATCAGAGAGAGAGAGAGACAGAGGCAGGCAGAGGGAGAAGCAGGCTCCTTGCTGAGCAAGGAGCCCGATGTGGGACTCGATCCCAGGACCCTGGGATCATGACCTGAGCCAAAGGCAGAGGCTTAACCGACTGAGCCACCCAGGTGTCCCTACAGTAATCCCTCTTATCTGTGGAAGACATGATCCAAGACCCCCAGTGGATGCCTGAAACCATGGAGAGTACCAAATCCTATATATGCCATATTTTTTCCTGGACAAACATATCTATGAGAAAGGTTAACTTACAAATTAGTTACAGTAAGAGATCAACAATAACTAATAATTAAGTAGAACCATTATGACAATATACTGTAAAGTTATGTGAATAGAATCTCTCTCTCAAAATATCTTATTGTACTGTACTCATTCTTCCCCTTCCTATGATGATGGGAGATGATAAAATGCCTACGTGTCAGGATGAAGCGAGAGGAATGACATTAGGCATGGTGACATAGTGGTAGGCTACTATTGACCTTCTTAAACTATGTCAGAAGGAGCATCTGCTTCTGAACTACAGTTGTCTGCGGGTAACAAACTGGAAAAGGAAATCGTTGATAAGGGGGGACTATTGTGCTTAAAATCACTTGGGGGCACCTGGCTGGCTCAGTCAGTGGACCATGTGACTCTTGATCTTGGAGTTGTAAGTTCGAGCCCCATGTGTGGTGTGGAGTTTACTTAAAATTTAAAAACAAATTTAAAAAAATCACCTGTCTTCAGTCCTAACTGGAAACGTAACCAATTACAGATGTGTAAATGTAACCATAATCAACACTTTCAGTTTGGTATTCTGTCTATCTCAATAACATACTCAAAATATGATTATTTTATCAGTTTTGGTTGGCATAGTTGTTTTTGTGGACTTTTTAAGCTCTTTAACATGGATCATTTGGGGCACCTGGGTGGCTCAGGTGGTTCATCATCTGCCTTCCGCTAGGGTCATGATCCCATGGTCCTGGGATTGACTCTCACGTGGGGCTCCCTGCTTGGCGGGGAGCCTGCTTCTCCCTCTCCCTCTGCCCCCCTCCCCTGCCCCTGCTCATGCTCTTTCTCTCTCAAATAAATAAATAAAATCTTTAAAAAAATGGATCATTTCAAACAAAGCAGATATAACAATATAACAAATATTCTATGTACCAACCAGCTTCAACAAGGACCAATATTTTGCCAATTATGTTTTATTTATTTAATTTTTTTGCCTGCATATTTCAAAGCATATTCCAGATATCATATGTCCTCATGCATAAATTCAAGGAAGGTATTTCCTCCACGTACTCTACTGTACCATAAACTCTAACAAATAGGACTTTAAAAAAACATAAGCAAAATACCATCATTACATCTAACAACAATTACAATTACTCCCTGATGCCATATCAAAACATCCATGTGTAATGAACCTGTTGGACTTGAATGTGTCTTTTAAATTTGATTTGTTCTTACTGGGATGCAAACAAGGATCATACATAGCATTGGCTGAAATATGACATAATCTTCGTTATTGATAACCACTCTCACCCCGTTTTTTTTCTTGCCACGCCTTGGATGAAAAGACTGAGTTATTTGTCCTGTAGAATTACTCACATTCTAGATTTCTTTGTATGTATCTTCTTGCTGGCCATGTTCCATGAGAAAGAGAATTTCCTAAGTGACATCTATGAACTTGGTTAGATTTAGGCTCAGTTACTTTAGCCAGAACATTTTATAGTCAACACTTTGTACTCTTATTACATTATATCAGAATGCACATGATATCTGTTGCTCACATTTTTGGTGATGTAAACATTGATCAGTGGATTGCAGTATTCTTAGTTTACCCACACTGTACAATTTTCTAAAAATCTTTTACCTAAATTTTATTGAATTTATGTGCTGGTTCACATTTTTTTATTGATATGCCCTTCACATAACATGTAACTCACCACATTAAAGTATACTAGTCACTGTTTTTTAGAATACAAAGAAAAGTGTGCAGCAATCATCATAATAAATTTTAGGACATTTTCATCACCTCAGAAAGAAAGTTCATACTTATTATCAGTCTATTCTCATTCTTTTTTTTTTAAGATTTTATTTATTGATTTGACAGAGAGAGACACAGCGAGAGAAGCAACACAAGCAGGGGGAGTGGGAGAGGGAGAAGCAGGCTTCCCGCGGAGCAGGGAGCCCGATGTGGGGCTCGATCCCAGGACCCTGGGATCATGACCTGAGCGTAAGGCAGATGCTTAATGACTGAGCCATTCAGGCACCCCATTCCCATTCTCTTGATGGGACTGATAACCCACCGGAATGGTATAAAGGTAGCTTCAAAGTGAAAACACCGGAGATACAAGAGCAGCGGAAGCCTTGTCTGAATTCCTCTTATCTGGCTAAAGCAGTGGGTTGTTTTTTTTTTAAAGACTTTATTCATTTATTTCAGAGAGAGCACAGAGGAAGAGAGAGAGGGAGAGGGAGAAGCAGACTCCCTCTGAGCAGAGAGCCCGACGTGGGGCTCGATCCCAGGACCCTGAGATCATGACCTGAGCTGAAGGCAGGTGCTCAACTGACTGAACCACCCAGGTGCCTCAGCAGAGTTTTATGAGACAGCTGCCACAACCTGCCCCACCCCCATTGGGGGGGTTCTCTAATCAGGGAGGCCTGGTCTTGAGCCTTAGAACATTCCAAAAGATTGCATAAGCAAACCTCATAAGAACTTTCCATCCTTTGAAGTGCACCCCGCCTTGTGAAGTTGGTATATAAACCCCTATCTCAAGCTCTTTAGGGAGCCTCTTCATCTAAAAGCTCTCACATAGTAAATAAACTTTTCTCTTGTTAATTTACTGTTAATTAATTTGCAGTCCCCAGTCACTGTACTAAATTGGTAGAGGAAAAGTTTTTCTCCCAACATCTCCCTGCCATTAGCTCTTGGCAACCAATAATGACTTTATATCTCTATAGATTTGCCTGTTCTGGATATTTTTAGTGAATGAGATCTTACTATGTGTGGTTCTTTAGTGTCTATCTTTTTTCATGTATCATGATGTTTTCAAGGTTCTTCAGTGTTTTAGCTAGTATCAGTTCTTCATTTCAGATTATGGCTAAATAAAAATCTATGGTATGGGGGCGCCTGGGGGTGCTCAGTGGGTTAAGCATCTGCCTTTGGCTCAAATCATGGTCTCAGGGTCCTGGGATCGAGCCCTACATCGGGCTCCCCACTCAGCGGGGAGTCTGCTGCTCTCCCTCTGCTCCTCCCCACTGCTCGTGCTCTCTCTCCCCCGCTGAAATAAATTAATAAAAAAATCTTTAAAAATCCATGGTATGGATATAACACAATTTGTTTAAACATTCATCAGTTGACAGACATTTGGGTTGTTTCCCCCTTTTGGCTTTAGGAAAAATGCTGCCACAGTCATGTACATGTTTTTGTCTGAATATGTTTTCAGTTCTCTGTTATACCCAGGAGTGCAATTGCTGATCATGTGGTCACTCTGTAACTTTTGGTGGATGTGCTTTCCACAGTTTTTGTACAATTTTATATTCTCACCAGCAGCGAATGGGGGCTCCAATTTCTCCACATCCTTATCACACTTGTTATTTTCCATTTTTCATTACAGCTGTCCTGGTAGGTGTGAAGGGGTATCTCCTGTGATTTTGATTTCTCTAATGATGTTGGGAATTTTTTTCGTGTGCTTTTTGGGCCTTTGCGAGGAGAGAGCAAAGGCTTTTACAGTATGAGAGCCCCGTGTGTATGAATGCGTCCTGTGCAGCCCTGGTTCACCAGGGCAAAGCCATTTAGACCTTGGTCTCCAGGTACAATGGGTGGTTAGTAGTTACGGAATCTGCGTCTGTCCAGGGAAGGGGGACAGAAGAAAAGGCTTTGGCTTGGATCTCTGCGTGAGGAAATGGCCCTTACTCCCTAAAGGGAAGGACAGGAAACACAGGGAGGAATCCAGAGGGGCAGCTGAGATCCAGAGGCCAGGGATGGGTCAGGAAATTCACTTTCCACTCTGCCTGGTGGGGAAGGTGAGGCAGAGCATTCACCCCTCCCTCCACCCTCTGGGAGTGGAAGGCAGCAGGGATTTGTGAGATTTCCTGTGTTGACCTGAAATGCAGAAAGGCAGCTGCCTGACCAGGACAAAGCCCCTCAGGGTCCTCATTGTCTTCCTTCCTTCCCGCCCTAGAAATCCCCACCCACTTCTGTCCAAACAACTAGGGAATGGGTGAGAAAAGGGGTCTGGGAGTCAGAGCCTGAGCCAGGCTGGGAGTAGCCTGGACTGGATGGTCCTGAGGGGACTATGCAGGTGTGGGCAAAGGTGACTTCAATTTCTCCCTTGAAATATGTCTGTATTCATGAAGATCCTTTTTCTTAAATAAGCAAGGACTCCAAACAGGAAGAGTCAACAAAGTTCATTGTTTAGTAACCAAATAGCTGGAGGACCCATGAATCTGGGGAGCTGCTTCGACGACTGTTTTAAAAGATCTTTATTTGCATCCATCTCTCTGTCTCTCTCCTTAGGTTACAACCTGCTGGGAGGATCCACGCACCCAATTAACACCCCTCATCTCTGAGTGGCCGCATCACCTGTTAGGCTCGTGTTCCTCTCGTCATCTACACGTGTCTCCATCATGGGAGCATTCTTTTGCAAGAGCAACGTGTTCCTCTCTCAATAGTTAGGAAGAAATAAATCAAGACGGCGGTCAGGCAGGAGAGACCTGCCAGTCACTGTGATTCCTTCGGCTCCAGCACATCCGCATCCACCTAGGCGGTGTGGACACCGCCTGCAGCAGCCCCGGCCCCACGCAAGGAGCGCTGGCTCCCTAGCAGGTCCTTGGCAAAGGGCGGGAGGGAGGTGACGGGGAGGAGGGAGCGCCTGCTGTCCGGATGCCAACTCTCACCTAGGGAGGGAGCAATTAAAGTTTTCATAACCTCAGGCATAAGAATGATGCAAACTTGTAACATCATTTGGGAGTGTATTTATTTAAACTTCTTTTCCCTCTAAGTAGTTTTGCGACTGTTGAACGGTAAATTTCCGGTTTTATTGTATCAGCACATTTATCATTTACTTTCTTGCTGGCAGAGACCCAGCAAGGGGGACAAAATTGGTTCTCCTTTGCACCTGGCCTTAGGCGGGACTCCCCTCGGACTTTCTCACGCCCGCCTCTCCCCGCCCCTTCTCGCACCCGGGACCTTCTGAGGCTGTCCCACCCCTCCGCTGGGCGGGGCTGGGGGTGTGGATACTTGATTTCTCTGACTCCCCGCGCTGCGGGAGTCTTTCAACTCTCACCCGCTCCCGGGAACAATGAAGTGAAGTTCAGGTTTGAGGGCAAGTGATGGCTCCCTATTCCGGGTCAGAGGTGCGGCGGTGGTCCCGAGGTGTCAAGACTGAACGACCGGGTGCGACTGGGTCTTTGCCGACGGCGTGTTGCCTCCGCCAGGTGGGTCCCTTGGCCTTTGTCCCTTTGCCTTTCCTTTCCTTTCCTTTCTGGGACGGGAGGGGGCCCGGGGCCGGGGGCCGGGTTTGGGCGGCCCTTCCGGGCCCGAGGACCTTCCCTGTCCCCCAGCGTGTGGGCAGCCTGTGCCCGGCGTGCTTACCTAGGCCCTCGGTGGCTGCAGCCCCGACGGCTGGGAGGGACGGGGCCGAGGCGGGGCGAGGTCCGGCGTTTGGGCGAGGCTGGTCGGGCGTGAGCGCCGGGATTGGACCGCCGCCTACGTTCTAAGTTCTGTGCCCCGGCGGGGGTAGGGGGGAGAGCCTGGTCGTAGCGCCCCTGGGGCCTCCGCGGCCGGCGGGTGGGCCTGGGAGCGTTTCCCTGTGGCTGTGGGTGGGCCCGCGGATTCCTGGATTCCTTCTCCCCTCTCTCCCCTGGCCTTCCTCCCTATTTGCGTGGCCGCGGGAGGTTCCGCTTGGTCGGTTTGGACGGAGGGCTCCTTGGAACGTAGCCCAAGAGAAGTAGTATTTCCTTGAATGAATTTTTGACCTAAAAAAATTACAGCTCCATTTCCACGTGTGCATTTAACCATGGGGAAGAAAAAGCCCCCCCCAAATTTCAGGGGCTCTCCCCAAGTGATGGAAATGCTGGTAGTTTACTGTTTTAATCTAGTTACAGCTTTGTGAAGTAGGGGTTATCCGAAAGGAGGATGCCTTCTATTAAAGAAATAGTGAAGCTTTCTAAAGAAATAGTTTCAGGTTAGTAAAGATAATAAAAGGTAATGGTAACACAAATTATGAGTAAGGTAAATCGTGTGGATTTTAAAAGTCCAAAAGGAAAACAACCTGGTTACTTTTAGACCCCACCGATAAGGCTGGGGGAGGGGGGGCGTGTGCGTGGGTACACGCTTGTTGCTGACAGGCGGAGGATTGGCCTTATTTCCAAAATTGAAAAATTCAAATGACTTGTTCAGAGAAATTTTGATGGCAAGGGAGGGCAATCGAGATAGAAAAGGTCAGGGATTTTCATACGAAGGACAGTACTTTGTTTACAGGAGGATTATAACCATTTAATGGGTAAAGGGCACTTGCAACAATGCAGACCTAAGGGAGGTTGGGAAATGGAAGGTAATACAGCCCCCTCAGATGGGCCCGTCTTGGTTGGGAACTCGTAATAGATAAGAAATTATACAGAAGTGTAGTTTCTGTTTGTATTTCCCTTATACCAGTGCCTGAGGAATCGTTTTGTAAATTTAAGAGTTCTGTTTTTGTGAACTGTTAATATCTCTTTCTATTTGCTAGTTGCTAATCTTTCTCTTATATGATAGCTAGGAGCTCATGCTATATATTAGGAAGACTACTAAAGTGAATTGAAAATATTTTTTCCTCTCAGTGCTTTTCTAATTTTGATTATGGTTTTTCTTCTTTAACATGGTGAATTTTATGTGTTCACATTTACCCGTTTTTTTCAACGGACTTTTGAGTCAAAGGTACCAAAGGCTTTTCCTGCTCCAGAGTTATAAAGGAATGTGCACATTATTTCCTCCAGGACTTCTGGAGTTCCATGTAGAGTTTATCCTGGTTTATTGTGAGCTTTGTGAAACTAACAGCCTATTGCAGATGGCTACCCCTTTATCCCAAGGCAGACCACTCTTACTGATTTGGGAGGCTGCCTCATTGTATACTAAATTTTTGTGTGACTTCAGGTTTATTCGTGGATTTTGTGTTGTACTATATATTTTCACATGTGGCAAGACCAGTTCTTACAATTGACATGGCTCTCAATTGTCATAATGCTCCAAAACATTCCTGCCTGTTTATTTTCCCTTACAAACAATGCAAACGAGCAACAAAACATTTAAAAGTCTTTTGTATTTTTCTTAGCATTAGAATAGATTGATGAGGGGCGCTTGGGTGACTCAGTCCATTAAGCATCTGCCTTTGGCTTAGGTCATGATCCCAAAGTCCTGGGATCCAGCCCTGCATCGGGCACCCTGCTCAGCGGGAAGCCTGCTTCTCCCTCTCCTTCTGCTGCTTCCCCTGCTTGTTCTCTCTGTCAAATAAATAAATAAAATCTTAAAAAAAAGAATAGATTGATGAATTAACTGATGAAAAATTGAAATGTTCATCAGATAAAGTCTCCTTATTCAAAAATAAAGTACAACTTTATGCTTCTTAAAGTCTACTTTTCTATCGTTCAGGAATTTTAAGGTTGCCCTTCAGTAGATTTTCATGTAACTTTTAGTGTATGCCTAAGCATGTAATCTTTGACTATTGGTATGTTAAAATCCTGTCCACTTTATTTTTAACTGGCCATTTATTCATGGAATTGGCTTTTAGAAATCAGTAAAGCCTTTGGTTACCAAGATAGTTGTTAACTTTCTCAATATCAGTGAATGGTATATTCTCCACAATGTAATCGACCCTTCAAAAGGTTACAACATTTTAAACCATACCCCTCTGAGGATCAGATTTTTGAGCACTGGTTGGGTAAAGTTGGGGGGAAAAAGTTATAAATCAATGTCTTTAAAAAGTTTGGCCTTACAATATTCATTCTATTTTTAAAATTTTATTTAAATTCAACTAAAAACATATAATGTATTATTTGTTTCAGGGATATAAGTCTGTCATTCATCAGTCTTATACCCAGTGCTCATGAACACATAGCCTCCCCAATGTCCATCACCCAGTTACCTCATCCCTCTACCCCCTTCCCCTCCAGCAACCCTCATTTTCTTTCCTGTGATTAAGAGTCTCTTATGATTTGTCTCCCTCTCTGATTTCATTTTGTTTCATTTTTTCCTCTCTTCCCCTATGATCCTCTGCCTTGTTTCTTAAATTCCACATATCAGTGAGATCATAGAATTCTTTCTCTGATTGACTTATTTCACTTAGCATAATACCCTCTAGTTCCATCCCCATCGTTGCAAATGGCAAGATTTCATTTTTTGATGGCTGCGTAATATTCCATTGTGTGTGTATGTGTGTGTCTTTATATATATATATGACATCTTCTTTATCCATTCATCTGTTGATGGACATTTGAGCTCTTTCCACAGTTTGGCTATTGTGGACACTGCTGCTATAAACATCGAGGTGCAGATGCCCCTTTGGATCACTACATTTGTATCTTTGGGGTAAATACCTTGTAGTGCAATTGCTGGGTCGTAGGGTAGCTCCATTTTCAACTTTCTGAGGAACCTCCATACCGTTTTCCAGAGTGACTGTACGAGCTTGCATTCCCACCAACAATGTAGGAGGGTTCCCCCTTCTCCACATCCTTGCCAATACCTGTCATTTCCTGACATGTTAATTTTAGCCTTTCTGACTAGTGTGAGGTGGTGTCTCATTGTGGTTTTGATTTGTATTTCCCTGATGCCAAGTGATGTTGAGCTTTTTTTCATGTGTCTTGGCCATTTGGATGTCTTCTTTGGAGAAATGTCTGTTCATGTCTTCTGCCTATTTCTTGATTGGATTATTTGTTCTTTTGGTGTTGAGTTTGATAAGTTCTTTATAGATTTTTGGATACTAGCCCTTTATCTGAGGTGTCATTTGCAAATATCTTCCTCCAATCTGTTGTCTTTTGGTTTTGAGGATTATAATATTCATTCTTGCAGAGTTGAAATGTCACTACATTTTTTAACACCTCATTGGAGGTGGACTGAAAACTAAATCTCTCGGTTTTTATACACTTATATGATTGTAAAAATTTTGAAGGTTAATATTAAGTAGGGAAAAATGCTAAGAACTTATTTACTAAACTAGCAACAAGTTCCTGTCAGAAATGAACTCAAGGTCCCTACCCAATTCTGAGCAAGATGTTCTCAGTATGTCATTTCCACCAAAATTAACAACAGGGTGTGATGAAGATAGACAATGTAGACCTCCTGTAAACAGGAGGAATTTGGAATAGACTGGAAGCAAGGAAAAGAGGGCTAAATAGACTATTATGGAAAATAAATGTGTTCAAAAGACTTTGATTCAAGGACTCCAGGAGATGAATATATCAATTCATACTGAAAGAATGTAGATCCCATTATTAATATATAAAAGATGGATTTTAAAACTGGAACCTATGACCTAGGCATTAAAGGGGATTAAAAAAAACTTAATATACTTCTATTACGCTTATATTTCATGGACTAAAGAGATATATTTGCTACTAAAAAGAAGGTAACCTGGGCATAACCAGGACACGGATGTTCAGCCGGTGAAGTGTCTCCCTTCCGGTGTGGGTCATGGTCCCAGCGTCCTAGGATCCAGCCCCCCATGGGGCTCCTGGCTCCCTGCTCCGTGGGGAGTCCGCTTCTCCCTCTGCCTCTCCCTCTCCTTGGGCTCTCTCTCTGTCAAATCAATAAATAAAATCATAAAAAAAAGGTAACCACTGCTAAATAAACTACTCCTCACTGTATTCAAATGCTACTATTGGCTGTATGATTTTCAACAATTAAATGGTATTAAAACTATTCTATGAATTTTTTACAAATACATATATATATATAATGTATATATCTTATATATATATATACACACACGCATTTTTAAGCAGACGGGATTATTTATTATTGCCTAGAAGTTGGCTTTTATATGGTGAAAATGAGGTGAATATATTAAATTCAGACCTTGAGAAAAATGAGAAAAGGACACTGACCCTCAACCCCTACTAAATCACTTTCTGGCTCTGATATATAAATCAGATGACTCCAGACAAGGCTCGCCCTGCAGACTACAAGAGGACTATTAGTGAGATTTTAAACTCTTGAAAAGAAGATTCAACACCACCAACAAAAACTAGGGTTGTTGTACGAACCTAACATAAAGTTGACTCTTGAAGACTCCTGCAGAACTCCCTTGTAAGAGAGGCAGCCCTTGATAGGTTCATGGCAATGCCAGGACATTGAGAATCCTCAGACAGCCATGCGCCATGGACCTGTCCCGAGACGCAGCCTGGGCCAGGCCCGGGGCCGCTTTGGCGACCCTGGTGCGGCTGCCGGCTGCCCTCCGCACTGACCCGTGTGGGCCAGGGTCCACGTCGGAATCCCGTTTGTGGGCGGAGGGGCGGGACGGCCGTGAGGAGAGGCCGCGGGCCGTGGGCCCGGTGCTCGGGACCCCTCCGTCCTCGGGCCGTTGGAGGCGGACCTCACTGCCGACCCCACGGCCGGTGGCCGTGTTACCGCCTCCGCCGACCTTTGTGTCTGGCCGCTGCAGGCCTCAGGGTCCCGCTGGCCTCTGGGGGAGTCCGGACGGAGGATCGGGCACCGACTGGCTAGGGGTGGCTGGGGCTCTGGGCCCTCGAGCGGACCAGTGTGTCTCCTGAGGCGTCCTGCAGAGCTGCGCCGGTAAAGATGGAGGCCCGGAGGGGCCTATGGCCACTGCCGGGCGGCTCGCTGAACCTGCCGGGCCTCGCCCTTGCTTTTCGGCAGGCTACGTGGAGCCACAGGGGACGAGGCTCCGAGCCAGGCAGCCTCAGAAGCGGGAGTGGGCTCCCCCACGAGAGCAGAGCTGCGGGGCGGGACGGGGCGGGGCGGGACGGGACGTGGGAGCCGCCATGGTGGAGCCCGTGGCCAGGGCTTGGCCTTTTTTCTTCGGCGAGGGGCGGAGGGAGAGGCCCTGGGGGAAGGGCCGGTTGGTGGCCGTGGAGCAATACTGCCATCAAGCGGAACTGCCCTGCGGATCCCGTGAGCCCACGGCCGAGGCGGGCCTGGGAGTGAAGTCGGAGCCCCAGGCGGGAGAGAAGGGGCCCGCAGTCCCAAGGTGCCTGGCCCTTCTGACACGCACCGCACACTGGTCCGTTGACGGCCAGCTCTGAAGCAAGCGTGGCATCGGGACGCAGAGGCAAGAGCCAGCCAGCCGGCCGTTCCTTGTCGTTGCCCTGCCCGCCCTGGTGCTGTGTTGGGGAACGTGTGGCCCAGAACGCGCACTGTGCAAACTCAGACGCCTCGGCGCGGCGGGGCGGGGCGGCTGGGCCTCGACTTGCGTGGGGGAGCACTGGGGCCCGGCCTCCGCCAGACGCCAGAGGCGGGGAAGCCCCTGCAGATGGCGGTGCAGCTGCCCTGTGTGTGTCAGGCGAGGGCTTCGTGGGCCCAGGCCTGGTGTGGGGGGGAGGGGGCGGTTGGTGGCCGCGGTGGCGGGGAAGGGGTGGGCAGAACGGCTAAGGAGGCTGCTGGTGCTTCCACTTTGGCTCGTCCCAGGGTGGGCGTGTCCCTCCTGGACTCCTCTCCTCCTGCTATCGGCCACCACTATCTTCCCCACCCCTACCCCGCCGCCTCCCGAGACCACCTCACCCTCCAGGTCCCTGGACACCGGGTGGCTCGCCTCCACACCTGATCCTCAGAACCGGACGCAGGGACATCAGGGCCCTGGGCCCTCCCAGACCGACCCTGCTCTGGCTCCTTGGGGAAGGGGCACGGCGGCCACCCAACGCGCGTGGGCCCAAGGCCTCACTGGCGCCCCTGGCCCGGCTGGGTGCTCCTTCCCGCTCCGGGCTGGCTTGCACCCCTCTCGTCCCGCCCAGACATGGCGGCCGCCAGGGTGCCGAGCCCTGGCTTCCCGTGCCCGCCCCGCAGGGCACCGGGACCTCGCGCTCTGTCCCGCTACCCGTCCCTGGAGCCCTCCCAGGTTGCCCCGGGGGAGCTCTGCACCTCGGGGCAGTTGCGGGGTGGTGCCACGGAGGTAGGGCCCGTCTCCAGTCCCGCCTGGGACTCCCACGTCACTGCGGGGCCTCTCCACTCGGGGCAGGCGCAGCGCGGGGCTCAGGGGACCGCCGAGGAGTTCCGCTTGATGGCAGTATTGCACCACGGATGCCAACCGGCCCTTCCCCCACGGGCCTCTCCCTCCGCCCTTTGCCGAAGAAAAAAGGCCACGCCAGAAAGAAAACAAAAAGAAAAGGCCAGGCCTGTGTCCACCCTCCCTGGCTCCAACATGGCGGCTCCCACGTCTGGGCCGCTGTGGCGGAGGGGAGCATTCCCGCTTCTGGGGCTCCAGGGAGCGGAGTCTCGTCCCCTGGACAGCGGGCCGAACCCCGTGTGCCCAGACGGACCCGCAGTCAGGCACCTGTCTGCCACGGCCACGAGGGAAGCTCCCGCACTGGAGCACACGGGCACACCTTAGCGGAGACCCCAGCTGTCCCAGTAGCCTCACGCGTGGAAGGAAGGTCGGGCATGGGTCGTGCCTTCCCCCGCACACGTGTGCCCAAGCATCCGCACAGGTCCACCACCACCACCCCGACCGAGTGCGTGAAGGCAGCCTGTTGCCCCTTCTCCTCGCACATGTCGTCAGTTCCCAGAAAGCCCCTTAGTGTGTGTGTGAAGGGGACAGGGCGGGGCGGGGGGGGGGGGCGGTAGGGAGGAGGCCGCGAAGGGAGAGGCTGTGCATGCTCACCTACTTCTTGGCCAGGGGCACCCCGGTGTTGACCCCCTGGCTGTCCTTGTCCCCCAGCCCTTGCCCGAGAGCCCGGCGACGTGCACGAGCTCTTTGGGCCCCGGCGCCAGCAGCGGCCCCCGCAGAGCTTGGGTCCCCGGAACCGTCGGCCGCCCTGCTTGCCCTCTCGGGGGCCTACCCAGATGGCAGCAACTGGTTCACCCTGGGCCCGAGGTCGAGGAGCGGGGCTTCGCTGGCCTACTCTTGACTCCAGGTGGGGAAGGTGGGTGTCGATGCGGTGAATCCGGAGGATGAGGTTCTTGAGGGTTCGAGCGGTCCCCGGGGAGGGTATCCGTGGCCTCTGTCACCATTCCCGACCTGGGCCCCGTGGGGTACCGGGGGGCCCGTGCCCGCACTGTGTTTGGCGAGCCGACCGCGAACCCAGTGCCGACCCAGCCTAGCTAGGGGGCACCTGTGTCGCCTCCCTTCGCGCGACCCGACCGTCTGAGCGGTTGACTGCTCTCGGAGCCAGGCCCTCCCTTCCCGAGGCGGCGCATCCCCACTTGAGGGTCTTCCGTGGCTCTTGGCTGCGCTCCGAGGGTGCTCAGACCTTTGCTTTGTGAGCGGAAGGGAATCCCTAGAGTGGGTGGCAGGCCCCGGAGAACGGAGACGGGGGATTTCAGCCGGGCTGGGGTGGCGGTGTTTGGGGGGGGGGGTGGGAAACTGTCTGCCAACCTACTTGGAAGGCCGGACAGGTGACAGTGTCCGGGATGTCCCTTTGGACTTGAGCCGGCCCGGGCCTAGCGCGGGTCAGGGAGAGGAGGGTGGGGAAGCAGGCGACCCCCAGAGGGGCGGTGGGCGCTCTGGCTCCCTACTCGTGACCGCACGCTGCTCTGGCTCCCTTGACGTGGGCCCGGGAGGTGGGCGGGCGGGCGAGCGTGCGTTCCTGGACCGGTGCGGCGGGCCCACTTCCGACTTGGCCCGTGCCGGGCTGTCTTGGGGTGGACGCGTCTCTTTGCGGGGCCCCGTGGCTCCATGCTGAAGGAACGGAGCCCCTCTGGTGCATCTTCCTTCTCCCCCCACCGCCAGCCGCGGCCAGGCCCCAGCCCGGCCCCAGCTCTCGGGGCGTGAGTCTCCCAGGTGAGCAGGGTTTCTGTCCAACAGGGTGTCGTTCAGCCAGGGTCTGCAGAACCGAAGCGTGGGAAGGGACCGGAAGGACCCTCTGGAGGTGGAGGACGGGGAGCGGGGGTGGTTTGCGAGTGGGGTGGTGTTGCTTGCCACCGGAGGGACCGCATATCTGCTCCCTGCCCTGGGCAGAGTGAGGTGGTGGGCCTCTCGGGCCGAGTCCTGGGCGAAGCAGGGCAGGAAGCAAAAGTGTTCCCCAAGGGTTGAAGTTGGACGAGCCTCGTGCCATTCTAGAGCAGGGAGAGGGCCCCGTGTGCACGAAAGGAGCGCCGTTATGCCCTTGGGCGCAGGGGCTGGGGTAGAATCGGACACCTGTCGTTCACCTACTCGGGCGCTTGCTGTGGGTTGTGCGGGCCACCTCCTGAGGTTTGCAAAAGGGTGACATCCACCTGTGATGCACCGTTGTCTCTGGGGGACGGTGCCTGTGTGAGCGTGTGCGTGCATGCGTCCGTTCACATGAAGTAGTGTGAGCGCGTGTTTCTGTGAGTGCAATGTGTTTTCCAGCGTGTTCGTAGTGTTTGTGTGTGTGTGTGTGTGTGTGTGTGTGTGGTTTTTTCCTCTTCTATGCCCCAGGCACGAGAGGCGGGTTGTCAGGGTGCACATGAAAGGGACCGTGAGGTGTCCACCCCAGGATCCGGGCCGATGGAGGGGAGAGAAGAGCAGCAGTGGGGTGCATTGGCCCGGCCATGCTCCGCTGGGAAAGGCCCGGGTCCTGGAGAGCAGGGGCCCACTTGGGGCTGGCCCGTCCCTGGCCTGCCCCCTCCCGTGGGAGCGGTCCCGAGACGCAGCCTGGGCCAGGCCCGGGGCGCTTTGGCCACCCTGGTGCGGCTGCCGGCTGCCCTCCGCACTGACCCGTGTGGGCCAGGGTCCACGTCGGAATCCCGTTTGTGGGCGGAGGGGCGGGACGGCCGTGAGGAGAGGCCGCGGGCCGTGGGCCCGGTGCTCGGGACCCCTCCGTCCTCGGGCCGTTGGAGGCGGACCTCACTGCCGACCCCACGGCCGGTGGCCGTGTTACCGCCTCCGCCGACCTTTGTGTCTGGCCGCTGCAGGCCTCAGGGTCCCGCTGGCCTCTGGGGGAGTCCGGACGGAGGATCGGGCACCGACTGGCTAGGGGTGGCTGGGGCTCTGGGCCCTCGAGCGGACCAGTGTGTCTCCTGAGGCGTCCTGCAGAGCTGCGCCGGTAAAGATGGAGGCCCGGAGGGGCCTATGGCCACTGCCGGGCGGCTCGCTGAACCTGCCGGGCCTCGCCCTTGCTTTTCGGCAGGCTACGTGGAGCCACAGGGGACGAGGCTCCGAGCCAGGCAGCCTCAGAAGCGGGAGTGGGCTCCCCCACGAGAGCAGAGCTGCGGGGCGGGACGGGGCGGGGCGGGACGGGACGTGGGAGCCGCCATGGTGGAGCCCGTGGCCAGGGCTTGGCCTTTTTTCTTCGGCGAGGGGCGGAGGGAGAGGCCCTGGGGGAAGGGCCGGTTGGTGGCCGTGGAGCAATACTGCCATCAAGCGGAACTGCCCTGCGGATCCCGTGAGCCCACGGCCGTGGCGGGCCTGGGAGTGAAGTCGGAGCCCCAGGCGGGAGAGAAGGGGCCCGCAGTCCCAAGGTGCCTGGCCCTTCTGACACGCACCGCACACTGGTCCGTTGACGGCCAGCTCTGAAGCAAGCGTGGCATCGGGACGCAGAGGCAAGAGCCAGCCAGCCGGCCGTTCCTTGTCGTTGCCCTGCCCGCCCTGGTGTCCTGTTGGGGAACGTGTGGCCCAGAACGCGCACTGTGCAAACTCAGACGCCTCGGCGGGGCGGGGCGGGGCGGGGCGGCTGGGCCTCGACTTGCGTGGGGGAGCACTGGGGCCCGGCCTCCGCCAGACGCCAGAGGCGGGGAAGCCCCTGCAGATGGCGGTGCAGCTGCCCTGTGTGTGTCAGGCGAGGGCTTCGTGGGCCCAGGCCTGGTGTGGGGGGGAGGGGGCGGTTGGTGGCCGCGGTGGCGGGGAAGGGGTGGGCAGAACGGCTAAGGAGGCTGCTGGTGCTTCCACTTTGGCTCGTCCCAGGGTGGGCGTGTCCCTCCTGGACTCCTCTCCTCCTGCTATCGGCCACCACTATCTTCCCCACCCCTACCCCGCCGCCTCCCGAGACCACCTCACCCTCCAGGTCCCTGGACACCGGGTGGCTCGCCTCCACACCTGATCCTCAGAACCGGACGCAGGGACATCAGGGCCCTGGGCCCTCCCAGACCGACCCTGCTCTGGCTCCTTGGGGAAGGGGCACGGCGGCCACCCAACGCGCGTGGGCCCAAGGCCTCACTGGCGCCCCTGGCCCGGCTGGGTGCTCCTTCCCGCTCCGGGCTGGCTTGCACCCCTCTCGTCCCGCCCAGACATGGCGGCCGCCAGGGTGCCGAGCCCTGGCTTCCCGTGCCCGCCCCGCAGGGCACCGGGACCTCGCGCTCTGTCCCGCTACCCGTCCCTGGAGCCCTCCCAGGTAGCCCCGGGGGAGCTCTGCACCTCGGGGCAGTTGCGGGGTGGTGCCACGGAGGTAGGGCCCGTCTCCAGTCCCGCCTGGGACTCCCACGTCACTGCGGGGCCTCTCCACTCGGGGCAGGCGCAGCGCGGGGCTCAGGGGACCGCCGAGGAGTTCCGCTTGATGGCAGTATTGCACCACGGATGCCAACCGGTCCTTCCCCCACGGGCCTCTCCCTCCGCCCTTTGCCGAAGAAAAAAGGCCACGCCAGAAAGAAAACAAAAAGAAAAGGCCAGGCCTGTGTCCACCCTCCCTGGCTCCAACATGGCGGCTCCCACGTCTGGGCCTCTGTGGCGGAGGGGAGCATTCCCGCTTCTGGGGCTCCAGGGAGCGGAGTCTCGTCCCCTGGACAGCGGGCCGAACCCCGTGTGCCCAGACGGACCCGCAGTCAGGCACCTGTCTGCCACGGCCACGAGGGAAGCTCCCGCACTGGAGCACACGGGCACACCTTAGCAGAGACCCCAGCTGTCCCAGTAGCCTCACGCGTGGAAGGAAGGTCGGGCATGGGTCGTGCCTTCCCCCGCACACGTGTGCCCAAGCATCCGCACAGGTCCACCACCACCACCACCCCGACCGAGAGCATGAAGGCAGCCTGTTGCCCCTTCTCCTCGCACACGTCAGCTCCCAGAAAGCCCCTTAGTGTGTGTATTAAGGGGACGGGGCGGGGCGGGGGGGGGGGGCGGTAGGGAGGAGGACGAGAAGGGAGAGGCTGTGCATGCTCACCTCCTTCTTGGCCAGGGGCACCCCGGTGTTGACCCCCTGGCTCTCCTTGTCCCCCAGCCCTTGCCCGAGAGCCCGGCGGCGTGCACGCGCCCTTTGGGCCCCGGCGCCAGCAGCGGCCCCCGCAGAGCTTGGGTCCCCGGAACCGTCGGCCGCCCTGCTTGCCCTCTCGGGGGCCTACCCAGATGGTAGCAACTGGTTCACCCTGGGCCCGAGGTCGAGGAGCGGGGCTTCGCTGGCCTACTCTTGACTCCAGGTGGGGAAGGTGGGTGTCAATGTGGTGAATCCGGAGGATGAGGTCCTTGAGGTTTGGAGCGGTCCCCGGGGAGGGTATCCGTGGCCTCTGTCACCATTCCCGACCTGGGCCCCGTGGAGTACCGGGGGGCCCGTGCCCGCACTGTGTTTGGCGAGCCGACCGCGAACCCAGTGCCGACCCAGCTGAGCTAGGGGGCACCTGTGTCGCCTCTCTTGGCGCGACCCTGACCGTCTGGGCGGTTGACTGCTCTCGGAGCCAGGCCCTCCCTTCCCGAGGCCGCGCATCCCCACTTGAGGGTCTTCCGTGGCTCCTGGCTGCGCTCCGAGGGTGCTCAGGCCTTGGCTTTGTGAGCCGGAGGGAATCCCTAGAGTGGGTGGCAGGCCCCGGAGAACGGAGACCGGGGATTTCAGCCGGGCTGGGGTGGCGGTGGGGGTGGTTGGGGGGGGGGGGAAACTGTCTGCAAACCTGCTTGGAAGGCCGGACAGGTGACAGTGTCCGGGATGACCCTTTGGACTTGAGCCGGCCCGGGCCTAGCGCGGGTCAGGGGAGAGGAGCGTGGGGAAGCAGGCGACCCCCAGAGGGGCGGTGGGCGCTCTGGCTCCCTACTCGTGACCGCACGCTGCTCTGGCTCCCTTGACGTGGGCCCGGGAGGTGGGCGGGCGGGCGAGCGTGCGTGCCTGGACCGGTGCGGCGGGCCCACTTCCGACTTGGCCCGTGTCGGGCTGTCTTGGGGTGGACGCGTCTCTTTGCGGGGCCCCGTGGCTCCATGCTGAAGGAACGGAGCCCCTCTGGTGCATCTTCCTTCTCCCCCCACCGCCAACCCCCGCCAGGCCCCAGCCCGGCCCCAGCCCTCGGGGCGTGAGTCTCCCAGTGAGCAGGGTTTGTGTCCAACAGGGTGTCGTTCAGCCAGGGTTCGCAGAACTGAGGCGTGGGAAGGGACCGGAAGGACCCTCTGGAGGTGGAAGACGGGAGTGGGGGTGGTTTGCGAGTGGGGTGGTGTTGCTTGCCACCGGAGGGACCGCATATCTGCTCCCTGCCCTGGGCAGAGTGAGGTGGTGGGCCTCTCGGGCCGAGTCCTGGGCGAAGCAGGGCAGGAAGCAAAAGTGTTCCCCAACGGTTGAAGTTGGACGAGCCTCGTGCCATTCTAGAGCAGGGAGAGGGCCCCGTGTGCACGAAAGGAGCGCCGTTATGCCCTTGGGCGCAGGGGCTGGGGTAGAATCGGACACCTGTCGTTCACCTACTCGGGCGCTTGCTGTGGGTTGTGCGGGCCACCTCCTGAGGTTTGCAAAAGGGTGACATCCACCTGTGATCCACCGTTGTTTCTGGGGGACGGTGCCTGTGTGAGCGTGTGCGTGCATGCGTCCGTTCACGTGAAGTAGTGTGAGCGCGTGTTTCTGTGAGTGCAATGTGTTTTCGATCGTGTTCGTTGTGTGTGTGTGTGTGTGTGGTTTTTTTCCTCTTCTATGCCCCAGGCACGAGAGGCGGGTTGTCAGGGCGCACTTGAAAGGGACCGTGAGGTGTCCACCCCAGGATCCGGGCCGATGGAGGGGAGAGAAGAGCAGCACTGGGGTGCATTGGCCCGGCCACGCTCCGCTGGGAAAGGCCCGGGTCCTGGAGAGCAGGGGCCCACGTGGGGCTGGCCCGTCCCTGGCCTGCCCCCTCCCGTGGGAGCGGTCCCGAGACGCAGCCTGGGCCAGGCCCGGGGCACTTTGGCGACCCTGGTGCGGCTGCCGGCTGCCCTCCGCACTGACCCGTGTGGGCCAGGGTCCACGTCGGAATCCCGTTTGTGGGCGGAGGGGCGGGACGGCCGTGAGGAGAGGCCGCGGGCCGTGGGCCCGGTGCTCGGGACCCCTCCGTCCTCGGGCCGTTGGAGGCGGACCTCACTGCCGACCCCACGGCCGGTGGCCGTGTTACCGCCTCCGCCGACCTTTGTGTCTGGCCGCTGCAGGCCTCAGGGTCCCGCTGGCCTCTGGGGGAGTCCGGACGGAGGATCGGGCACCGACTGGCTAGGGGTGGCTGGGGCTCTGGGCCCTCGAGCGGACCAGTGTGTCTCCTGAGGCGTCCTGCAGAGCTGCGCCGGTAAAGATGGAGGCCCGGAGGGGCCTATGGCCACTGCCGGGCGGCTCGCTGAACCTGCCGGGCCTCGCCCTTGCTTTTCGGCAGGCTACGTGGAGCCACAGGGGACGAGGCTCCGAGCCAGGCAGCCTCAGAAGCGGGAGTGGGCTCCCCCACGAGAGCAGAGCTGCGGGGCGGGACGGGACGTGGGAGCCGCCATGTTGGAGCCCGTGGCCAGGGCTTGGCCTTTTTTCTTCGGCGAGGGGCGGAGGGAGAGGCCCTGGGGGAAGGGCCGGTTGGTGTACGTGGAGCAATACTGCCATCAAGCGGAACTCGTTGGGGATCCCGTGAGCCCCGCGCTTCGGCTTCCCCGGGTGGAGTGCTGTGGGAGTCCCAGGCGGGTGGGGAGATGGGCCCTCCCTCCTACCCCCCGAGTGGCTCGAGGTGTAGAACTCCCCCTGGGCAACCTGGGAGGCTCCAGGGAGGGCTAGCGGGACGGAGCGCGAGGTCCCGGGGCCCTGCGGGTCCAGCACGGGAAGGCAAGGCTCGGGACCCTGGTGGCCGCCCTGTCTGGTGGGGATCGGAGGCGGAGAAGCCACCCCAGAGCGGGAAGGAGCACCCAGCCTGGCCGGGGGCGCTGGGCCTCTGGCCCGTGGACGTTTGGCCGCCTGCCCCTTCCCCTAGGAGCAGGGGCAGCATCGCCTTGTGCGAACCCAGGGCCCTGGAAGCTCCGCCAAAAGCGGGCACAGACAGGGTCATTGGGAGGCCGCTGCCATTGGCGGTGGGCGTGGAGGCGGGACCCCGATGTCCCTGTGTCCGGTTCGGGAATCAGGTGTGCAGCTTGGCCACCCGGTGTCAAGGGGTCTTGAGGTGGTCTCGGGAGGAGAGGGTCTTGCGGGTGGCGGGGGTGTGGGTGGGGCATACGTTCCCGCACAGAGTGGAGTGCGGAAGGGCCAGGCCCGTCCTGGGACTAGCCAGAGTGGAAGCAGCAGCAGGGGCCTCCCCCGCCGCACCCCTTCGCCCGCCACCTCCGCCCCCCTCCTAGCACTCCCCCCGCCCCCCCTCCCAACCGGGCCCAGGCCCAAGAAGCGGTTGCCTGACCCAGACAGGGCAGCTGCAGTGCCATCTCGCGGGGTCTCCCCCTCTCTGGCCGTCGGGCATACCCCACTGCTCCCCCACTCGAGTCTAGGCGGAGCCGAGCCGTCCGTCCGCCAAGGCCTGGGCATTGGCACACTTCACTTCTTGGGCCACCTTCTCCAACATCCCACCAGCGTTCAGGGCAATGACAAGCATGGCTCCTGGCTGTGCATCCCAAGGCCACACCTGCTTCGGAGCTGGTCATCAACGGACCAGCGTGGAGAGTCTGCCGAAAGGGCGGGCACCGTTGGGTGGCGGCCCCTGGGCCGCGGGCCCAGCCCCCTTTGGCCCACTGCACCGACAGTCAGGCGCCCGTCTGCCCGTGCCCTGAAGGAGGCTCACGCTCTGGATCGGCGGGACCAACCTTAGTGGAGACCCCGGCTGTCCCAGTAGCCGCACGCACATGTGGAAGAAGGGCCAGGCTGGGGCGAGCCTTCCCCCCTCCGGGCGTCCACGCGCGTCCGCGCACATTCCCCGTGCCTCGCCCCTGCTACCCCCAATACCCCCACCCAGTGCTGAAGGCAGCCGGTTGCCCCTTCTCCTCACACCAAGTGAGCGTCGGGAAAGCCCTGTGCGCTCCCTTTTGGGGGTGGGGGGTGAGGGGGCTGCGTGGGTAGTGGAGCAAGATGCCTCCGTCGCTTGTCGCTCACCTCCATCTTGGCCAACGCCCCCCGCCCCCCCGCAACCGCCGAGGTATTGACCTGCTGAATCTCCTCCTCCCCCACCTGTTGCCTGAGAGCTTGGCGCCAATGGCCGCACCCAGGGAGCTTGGGTTTCCCCAACCGTTGACCGCCCTGCTACACCGCTCCGGGGCCTACCCAGAGGGATACAACCAGATCACCCCGGGCCCGAGGCCAAGGAGTGGGGAGGGCTGCGCTGGCCTACTCTTGACTCCAGGTGGGCGAGGTGGGCATCGATGCGGTGACTCCGGAGGATTGGGTCCTTGACGGCTGAGCGGTGGCTGGGCAGGGAATCCGTGGCGTCTGACGCCATTCCCGCCCTGGGCGCCTTTGGGTACCGTGGGGCCCGTGCCGGGACACTGCTTGGCAAGCCGACCGCGAAGCCAAGGCCAACCCACCTGAGCTGGGGGGAACCCGCGTTACCCTCCCTTGGCACGGCGGCGACCCTGCCCCGACCATCGACCATCAGGGCGGTTGACTGCTCTAGGGGCCAGACCCTTCCTTCCCGAGGCGGCGCATCCCCACTTGGGGGTCTACCGTGGCTCCTGCCTGCACTCTGAGGGTGCTCAGGCCTTTGCTTTGTTGGCGGGAGGGAATCCCTAGAGTGGGTGGCAGGCCTCGGAGAACGGAGACTGGGGATTTTAGCCAGGGCGGGATTGGGGGGGGGGGAGCGGGTGGGAAACTCTGCCAGCCTGCTTGGAAGGCCTGGCAGGTGACAGTGTCCGGGATGACCCTTTGGACTTGAGGCCGGCCCGGGCCTAGCGCGGGTCAGGGGAGAGGAGCGTGGGGAAGCAGGCGATCCCCAGAGGGGCGGTGGGCGCTCTGGCTCCCTACTCGTGACCGCACGCAGCACTGGCTCCCTTGACGTGGGCCCGGGAGGTGGGCGGGCGGGCGTGCGTGCGTGCGTGCGTGCCTGGATGGGAGCCGTGGGCCCACTTCCGACTTAGCCCGTGCCGGGCTGTCTTCGGGTGGACGCGTCTCTTTGCGGGGCCCCGTGGCTCCATGTTGAAGGAACGGAGCCCCTCTGGTGCATCTTCCTTCTCCCCCCACCGCCAGCCCCCGCCAGGCCCCAGCCCGGCCCCAGCCCTCGGGGGGTGAGTCTCCCAGGTGAGCAGGGTTTGTGTCCAACAGGGTGTCGTTCAGCCAGGGTTCGCAGAACCGAGGCGTGGGAAGGGACCGGAAGGACCCTCTGGAGGTGGAGGACGGGGAGCGGGGGTGGTTTGCGAGTGGGGTGGTGTTGCTTGCCACCGGAGGGACCGCATATCTGCTCCCTGCCCTGGGCAGAGTGAGGTGGTGGGCCTCTCGGGCCGAGTCCTGGGCGAAGCAGGGCAGGAAGCAAAAGTGTTCCCCAAGGGTTGAAGTTGGACGAGCCTCGTGCCATTCTAGAGCAGGGAGAGGGCCCCGTGTGCACGAAAGGAGCGCCGTTATGCCCTTGGGCGCAGGGGCTGGGGTAGAATCGGACACCTGTCGTTCACCTACTCGGGCGCTTGCTGTGGGTTGTGCGGGCCACTTCCTGAGGTTTGCAAAAGGGTGACATCCACCTGTGATCCACCGTTGTTTCTGGGGGACGGTGCCTGTGTGAGCGTGTGCGTGCATGCGTCCGTTCACGTG
Source organism: Mirounga angustirostris (assembly GCF_029215605.1). Classification (NCBI taxonomy): domain Eukaryota; kingdom Metazoa; phylum Chordata; class Mammalia; order Carnivora; family Phocidae; genus Mirounga; species Mirounga angustirostris. The sequence continues at coordinate 94,205,522 of NW_026991719.1, forward strand.
AAGTAGTGTGAGCGCGTGTTTCTGTGAGTGCAAGTGTGTTTGCGAGCGTGTTGGTAGTGTGTGGGTGTGTGTGTGTGGTTTTTTTCCTCTTCTATGCCCCAGGCACGAGAGGCGGGTTGTCAGGGCGCACTTGAAAGGGACCATGAGGTGTCCACCCCAGGATCCGGGCCGATGGAGGGGAGAGAAGAGCAGCAGTGGGGTGCATTGGCCAGGCCACGCTCCGCTGGGAAAGGCCCGGGTCCTGGAGAGCAGGGGCCCACGTGGGGCTGGCCCGTCCCTGGCCTGCCCCCTCCCGTGGGAGCGGTCCCGAGACGCAGCCTGGGCCAGGCCCGGGGCGAGTTGGCGACCCTGGTGCGGCTGCCGGCTGCCCTCCGCACTGACCCGTGTGGGCCAGGGTCCACGTCGGAATCCCGTTTGTGGGCGGAGGGGCGGGACGGCCGTGAGGAGAGGCCGCGGGCCGTGGGCCCGGTGCTCGGGACCCCTCCGTCCTCGGGCCGTTGGAGGCGGACCTCACTGCCGACCCCACGGCCGGTGGCCGTGTTACCGCCTCCGCCGACCTTTGTGTCTGGCCGCTGCAGGCCTCAGGGTCCCGCTGGCCTCTGGGGGAGTCCGGACGGAGGATCGGGCACCGACTGGCTAGGGGTGGCTGGGGCTCTGGGCCCTCGAGCGGACCAGTGTGTCTCCTGAGGCGTCCTGCAGAGCTGCGCCGGTAAAGATGGAGGCCCGGAGGGGCCTATGGCCACTGCCGGGCGGCTCGCTGAACCTGCCGGGCCTCGCCCTTGCTTTTCGGCAGGCTACGTGGAGCCACAGGGGACGAGGCTCCGAGCCAGGCAGCCTCAGAAGCGGGAGTGGGCTCCCCCACGAGAGCAGAGCTGCGGGGCGGGACGGGGCGGGGCGGGACGGGACGTGGGAGCCGCCATGGTGGAGCCCGTGGCCAGGGCTTGGCCTTTTTTCTTCGGCGAGGGGCGGAGGGAGAGGCCCTGGGGGAAGGGCCGGTTGGTGGCCGTGGAGCAATACTGCCATCAAGCGGAACTGCCCTGCGGATCCCGTGAGCCCACGGCCGAGGCGGGCCTGGGAGTGAAGTCGGAGCCCCAGGCGGGAGAGAAGGGGCCCGCAGTCCCAAGGTGCCTGGCCCTTCTGACACGCACCGCACACTGGTCCGTTGACGGCCAGCTCTGAAGCAAGCGTGGCATCGGGACGCAGAGGCAAGAGCCAGCCAGCCGGCCGTTCCTTGTCGTTGCCCTGCCCGCCCTGGTGTCCTGTTGGGGAACGTGTGGCCCAGAACGCGCACTGTGCAAACTCAGACGCCTCGGCGGGGCGGGGCGGGGCGGGGCGGCTGGGCCTCGACTTGCGTGGGGGAGCACTGGGGCCCGGCCTCCGCCAGACGCCAGAGGCGGGGAAGCCCCTGCAGATGGCGGTGCAGCTGCCCTGTGTGTGTCAGGCGAGGGCTTCGTGGGCCCAGGCCTGGTGTGGGGGGGAGGGGGCGGTTGGTGGCCGCGGTGGCGGGGAAGGGGTGGGCAGAACGGCTAAGGAGGCTGCTGGTGCTTCCACTTTGGCTCGTCCCAGGGTGGGCGTGTCCCTCCTGGACTCCTCTCCTCCTGCTATCGGCCACCACTATCTTCCCCACCCCTACCCCGCCGCCTCCCGAGACCACCTCACCCTCCAGGTCCCTGGACACCGGGTGGCTCGCCTCCACACCTGATCCTCAGAACCGGACGCAGGGACATCAGGGCCCTGGGCCCTCCCAGACCGACCCTGCTCTGGCTCCTTGGGGAAGGGGCACGGCGGCCACCCAACGCGCGTGGGCCCAAGGCCTCACTGGCGCCCCTGGCCCGGCTGGGTGCTCCTTCCCGCTCCGGGCTGGCTTGCACCCCTCTCGTCCCGCCCAGACATGGCGGCCGCCAGGGTGCCGAGCCCTGGCTTCCCGTGCCCGCCCCGCAGGGCACCGGGACCTCGCGCTCTGTCCTGCTACCCGTCCCTGGAGCCCTCCCAGGTAGCCCCGGGGGAGCTCTGCACCTCGGGGCAGTTGCGGGGTGGTGCCACGGAGGTAGGGCCCGTCTCCAGTCCCGCCTGGGACTCCCACGTCACTGCGGGGGCCTCTCCACTCGGGGCAGGCGCAGCGCGGGGCTCAGGGGACCGCCGAGGAGTTCCGCTTGATGGCAGTATTGCACCACGGATGCCAACCGGCCCTTCCCCCACGGGCCTCTCCCTCCGCCCTTTGCCGAAGAAAAAAGGCCACGCCAGAAAGAAAACAAAAAGAAAAGGCCAGGCCTGTGTCCACCCTCCCTGGCTCCAACATGGCGGCTCCCACGTCTGGGCCGCCGTGGCGGAGGGGAGCATTCCCGCTTCTGGGGCTCCAGGGAGCGGAGTCTCGTCCCCTGGACAGCGGGCCGAACCCCGTGTGCCCAGACGGACCCGCAGTCAGGCACCCGTCTGCCATGGCCACGAGGGAGGCTTCCGCTCTGGAGCACTCGGGCCGACCTTAGCGGAGACCCCAGCTGTCCCAGTAGCCTCACGCGTGGAAGGAAGGTCGGGCATGGGTCGTGCCTTCCCCCGCACACGTGTGCCCAAGCATCCCCAAGCATCCGCACAGGTCCACCACCACCAGCACCCCGACCGAGAGCATGAAGGCAGCCTGTTGCCCCTTCTCCTCGCACACGTCAGCTCCCAGAAAGCCCCTTAGTGTGTGTGTGAAGGGGACGGGGCGGGGCGGGGGGGGGGCGGTAGGGAGGAGGACGAGAAGGGAGAGGCTGTGCATGCTCACCTCCTTCTTGGCCAGGGGCACCCCGGTGTTGACCCCCTGGCTCTCCTTGTCCCCCAGCCCTTGCCCGAGAGCCCGGCGGCGTGCACGCGCCCTTTGGGCCCCGGCGCCAGCAGCGGCCCCCGCAGAGCTTGGGTCCCCGGAACCGTCGGCCGCCCTGCTTGCCCTCTCGGGGGCCTACCCAGATGGCAGCAACTGGTTCACCCTGGGCCCGAGGTCGAGGAGCGGCGCTTCGCTGGCCTACTCTTGACTCCAGGTGGGGAAGGTGGGTGTCAATGCGGTGAATCCGGAGGATGAGGTTCTTGAGGGTTCGAGCGGTCCCCGGGGAGGGTATCCGTGGCCTCTGTCACCATTCCCGACCTGGGCCCCGTGGGGTATCGGGGGGCCCGTGCCCGCACTGTGTTTGGCGAGCCGACCGCGAACCCAGTGCCGACCCAGCTGAGCTAGGGGGCACCTGTGTCGCCTCCCTTGGCGCGACCCCGACCGTCTGGGCGGTTGACTGCTCTCGGAGCTAGGCCCTCCCTTCCCGAGGCGGCGCATCCCCACTTGAGGGTCTTCCGTGGCTCCTGGCTGCGCTCCGAGGGTGCTCAGGCCTTTGCTTTGTGAGCGGGAGGGAATCCCTAGAGTGGGTGGCAGGCCCCGGAGAACGGAGACCGGGGATTTCAGCCGGGCTGGGGTGGGGGTGGGGGTGGATGCGGGGGGTGGGAAACTGTCTGCCAGCCTGCTTTGAAGGCGGGACAGGTGACAGTGTCCGGGATGACCCTTTGGACTTGAGCCGGCCCGGGCCTAGCGCGGGTCAGGGGAGAAGAGCGTGGGGTAGCAGGCGACCCCCAGAGGGGCGGTGGGCGCTCTGGCTCCCTACTCGTGACTGCACGCTGCTCTGGCTCCCTTGGCCCGGGAGGTGGGCGGGCGTGCGTGCGTGCCTGGATGGGAGCCGTGGGCCCATTTCCGACTTAGCCGGTGCCGGGCTCTCTTGGGGTGGACGCTCTCTTTGCGGGGCCCCGTGGCTCCATGCTGAAAGAACGGAGCCCCTCTGGTGCATCTTCCTTCTCCCCCCACCGCCAGCCCCGGCCAGGCCCCAGCCCGGCCCCAGCCCTCGGGGCGTGAGTCTCCCAGGTGAGCAGGGTTTGTGTCCAACAGGGTGTCGTTCAGCCAGGGTTCGCAGAACTGAGGCGTGGGAAGGGACCGGAAGGACCCTCTGGAGGTGGAGGACGGGAGCGGGGGTGGTTTGCGAGTGGGGTGGTGTTGCTTGCCACCGGAGGGACCGCATATCTGCTCCCTGCCCTGGGCAGAGTGAGGTGGTGGGCCTCTCGGGCCGAGTCCTGGGCGAAGCAGGGCAGGAAGCAAAAGTGTTCCCCAAGGGTTGAAGTTGGAAGAGCCTCGTGCCATTCTAGAGCAGGGAGAGGGCCCCGTGTGCACGAAAGGAGCGCCGTTATGCCCTTGGGCGCAGGGGCTGGGGTAGAATCGGACACCTGTCGTTCACCTACTCGGGCGCTTGCTGTGGGTTGTGAGGGCCACCTCCTGAGGTTTGCAAAAGGGTGACATCCACCTGTGATCCTCCGTTGTTTCTGGGGGACGGTGCCTGTGTGAGCGTGTGCGTGCATGCGTCCGTTCACGTGAAGTAGTGTGAGCGCGTGTTTCTGTGAGTGCAATGTGTTTTCGAGCGTGTTCGTAGTGTGTGTGTGTGTGTGTGTGTGTGTGTGTGGTTTTTTCCTCTTCTATGCCCCAGGCACGAGAGGCGGGTTGTCAGGGTGCACATGAAAGGGACCGTGAGGTGTCCACCCCAGGATCCGGGCCGATGGAGGGGAGAGAAGAGCAGCACTGGGGTGCATTGGCCCGGCCACGCTCCGCTGGGAAAGGCCCGGGTCCTGGAGAGCAGGGGCCCACGTGGGGCTGGCCCGTCCCTGGCCTGCCCCCTCCCGTGGGAGCGGTCCCGAGACGCAGCCTGGGCCAGGCCCGGGGCACTTTGGCGACCCTGGTGCGGCTGCCGGCTGCCCTCCGCACTGACCCGTGTGGGCCAGGGTCCACGTCGGAATCCCGTTTGTGGGCGGAGGGGCGGGACGGCCGTGAGGAGAGGCCGCGGGCCGTGGGCCCGGTGCTCGGGACCCCTCCGTCCTCGGGCCGTTGGAGGCGGACCTCACTGCCGACCCCACGGCCGGTGGCCGTGTTACCGCCTCCGCCGACCTTTGTGTCTGGCCGCTGCAGGCCTCAGGGTCCCGCTGGCCTCTGGGGGAGTCCGGACGGAGGATCGGGCACCGACTGGCTAGGGGTGGCTGGGGCTCTGGGCCCTCGAGCGGACCAGTGTGTCTCCTGAGGCGTCCTGCAGAGCTGCGCGGGTAAAGATGGAGGCCCGGAGGGGCTTATGGCCACTGCCGGGCGGCTCGCTGAACCTGCCGGGCCTCGCCCTTGCTTTTCGGCAGGCTACGTGGAGCCACAGGGGACGAGGCTCCGAGCCAGGCAGCCTCAGAAGCGGGAGTGGGCTCCCCCACGAGAGCAGAGCTGCGGGGCGGGACGGGACGTGGGAGCCGCCATGGTGGAGCCCGTGGCCAGGACTTGGCCTTTTTTCTTCGGCGAGGGGCGGAGGGAGAGGCCCTGGGGGAAGGGCCGGTTGGTGTACGTGGAGCAATACTGCCATCAAGCGGAACTCGTTGGGGATCCCGTGAGCCCCGCGCTTCGGCTTCCCCGGGTGGAGTGCTGTGGGAGTCGCAGGCGGGGCGGGAGATGGGCCCTCCCTCCTATGCTCTAAGTGCTCCGCGGTGTAGAGTTCTGGTGTGTAACCTGGGTACCTTGAGAGATTGATATCGGGAGAAATAGAGTCCCAGACATGTTGTTTTGGGGAAAGACGGTGAAGGTAGCTTGGTAAAGGATATATTTTTCTGCAGTGGTGAAATATTTTATGTTCAGCCTGGAGGATGTGAAATGTAGGCATTTTGAAGCTTGCAAGTTTTTTTTTGTTTTGTTTTTTTTCGGGAAGAAATAGCTAGGTGTATATGGTAATAGTTTTAAGATCTTATTTCTGTGTTTTCGTCCACTTTAATACCTTTTATCCTATGTAGGTTTGTAGCAGTTTTGTCTATTACAACCTATGATCAGGTGTTTTTTTTTTTTTTTTAGTATCAATTAGGGTATTAGTATCTGAGGCAGTATTGATTTTCATTTTTAGGTTGCAGGTTCATTGAAGATGCTGTAGATATAGAATGAATATATTCATTTTCAGAGAAAATGGGTTTATTATTCCATTGATTTTCAAGTTGAAGAAATTTTTGTTCGAACTTCATTTATAGGGTAATCAAATGGGATATGTATGTCCTTGCTTTCCCAAAACTGCACAGTCTTATTGTAAGAATGGCATTCCCGAACAGTGACTTACTAAGTGGTTCAAATTATGCTATGTGAATAGTGTGTGTTTTCGAAGAAGGGTCTTTTGTTAAACTACTACACATACTTGAAGCATTCTGGTCAGTTTTGCACACTTGATGGCAGCAGATAGGTTATTTTTTGGTGATGGACACCATATTCTGCGAATAGTGCACACTGACTTGGGTATTTGCACCCATCACAAAAACAATGGGGTCATTTCTGGCCACCAAGTCTCACACATCACTGGGATGGAGAAAGATATGACAATTTTCATACATTCAAATTGGATGTGTTCTCACACTGGATTCTTGAGGCCATCAGCTGTTTGGACACTTAGTTTTTGTTAAGAGCTGAACCATGAGTTCACAAATGTGGTGAAAGTTTCCTGGAATTCAAGTCTGGGGGTTCACTTCAGCCAGCACATTCTTGGTGTGTGTGTATAAACCAAAGTAGTTCAGTTCAGTTCAGGGGACAGTCTATCAGCAGAAGGAGATTCTGGTGAGTCATGTCCAGTCCCTCTTCCCCAGGGTCCCAGCCATTCTTCAATAATATAGACTCGTACTCGTCATAGTTTCATAGCTCACCTGTCTTCGCTACCTTGATGGTCCCCAGACTGAGTCTTCATGCTCTGTTCTTGCTTCTTGCCCTAAGTCGGGGCTGCTTGGGCATCCTAAAACAGTTTCTCTTCTCTTGTAAGTATGGCTGATTTTGCATCCTGAAAATTCATGAGACTCGTGTCTTGACTGTGTAAACATGCCATCAAAGCTTCACTACAGAAAATATTTGTATTTTAAATTTTAGGGGGAAAAAAATCAAACTTCTCATCAGTGAATTGACGTAAAAGGATTATTCTTGTACCCATAGTACCTTAATCTCTGTCATCTAGAAAGAAGTTTCATTTTTGAGTATCTTTCCTCTCTGGAATTTCTTTTCAGAAGTCTTTTTAGGGGCGCCTGGGTGGTTCGGTTGGTTAAGCGACTGCCTTCGGCTCAGGTCATGATCCTGGAGTCCTGGGATCAAGTCCTGCATCGGGCTACCTGCTTGGCTCCCCTTGGCGGGGAGCCTGCTTCTCCCTCTGACCCTCCCCCCTCTCATGTACTCTCTCCCATTCTCGCTCTCTCAAATAAATAAATAAATCTTAAAAAAGTCTTTTTAGTTCACCTTGCAAAATGATTTTTACTATTTCCACCATTTTTGATATTGTACTCTACATTAAGAGTTCTGTTGTTCTTCAAGATAAGCATAAAATTTATATGTATATATCCAGTTTTGACTGTACTGAGCATTAGTTTTCAATATATTCTTAATGTTACCATGTAGATATTAAGAACCTGTCCATGTTGCAGAAGTGATGTCTTTATCCTTCATACAACACGTCCCTGTTTTCTCTCCCCCCAGCCTTGGGCATTTGCCATTTTGCTTTGTTTTTCTTTGAGTGAAGCACTTTACTTTGCCACATATATGTGGAATCACCAAGATTTGTTTTTTGTTTATTTTTAAGAACAGCTATGTTAATGTGTATAAGGTAGTAAGTATCTCATTTTGGTTTTAATTTATTCTTCTCTGAAGTGTAGTGATGTTAAGCATCTTTTTATATGCTGGTTGGCCATTTGTATGTCATCTTGAGAGAAATGTCCTTTGAAAATTTTACACATTAGTTCATCACGTTGTTTTCCATTGTTTTGATGTAGGAGTTCTCTCTATATTTAATACCTTATCAAGCATTTGTTTTGCAAGTATTTTCTGCCATTCTGTTCGTTGTCCTTTCACTCTTGATTGTGTCCTTTGACTCAGAACAGTTTTTAAGTTTGTAGTCTAATTTGTCTATTTTTGCTTTTTTGCCCATTGTTTTCATGTCATATCCAAGAAATCACTGCCAAATCCAAGGTCAACAAAATGTTAACCATGTTTTCTTCTAGCTGTTTTATAGTTTTGTATTTTACATTTAGGACTTTAACATAATTTGCATTTATTTTTGCATACAACGTAGTATAAGTGTCCCAACTTCTTTCTTTTATATGTGGAAATCCAGTTGGCCAAACACTGTTTGTTGAAGAGACTGTGTTTTACCATTGGAAGGTATTGGCATCGTTGTTGAAAATCGTTTGATCATACACATGATGATGTGTTTCTGGCTCTCTAGGGTTCTCCATTCATTTATGTATCTGTCCTCATGGCAGTTCCACACTGTCTTGATTAGTGTATAACAATTTTCTAGCAAATTTTGAAATCAGGGTGTGTAAGTCCTCCACCTTTGTTCTTTTTCAAGATTGTTTTGAGTTTTTGGTGGTCTCTTGAAATTCCTTTATGAATTTTAGGATGATGTCTTCTATTATCTGTAAAAAGATGAAAACATAAACCACTATTATTGTTGTCACTTGCAGAAAGACCCAGAGAATTCCAAAGTTTTCATGTGTTGTTGCTACACATGGGAAAGAAGCTATAATTATTTTTGATCAAAAATTCATTTCTGTGTTATATGCTACTGGGCCACCACAGATTTTTTAAAACAATGCTACATTTAAAAATCATAATTGACATTCCCCATTTGTCCACCAAAAAATAGTCTCAGTACAGAGATGATTGAAAGAGTTCCTCGAAATTCCATTGTCCAATAGTAAACATAATGCACAGTTTGGTCATTTAACCTTTTTTTTTTTTTTTTGAACCATGTTTAAATGACCAACAGGACATAGGTATCTGGATATACATGCAGGAAACATACATGTGTATATAGTAGACTTTTGTCCTTTGTTTATTTGTATAAATGTAATGATGTAATCTACATTTTCTTCAGATTTGCTCAGGGCTTGAAATGAACATGAAATTTCTCATACATAACCAAATATACACAGCATGAATTTGTAGTGAAGGTGGCAGAATATGTGACCTCAAAATGTGCCACTTTGGCATAAAGACTATTGAGTTGTGGGCAATTAAGCAGAAGCCTATACAAGCAAAGCTTCCAGCCCTCTCCCCATTTGCCTAAAAGTAGGGCATAAATTTTAAAAGATGTCTATCTCTACCAGGAAGGAGAAAAGTTATTCCATGGAGAAAACAGTTCTTTAGCCTGGAGAGGGCACTAGAGAAATCTACATAATGGATTTTACCAACTAGCCCTTATCTACCATTAGTTTCCCATATATTTGCCTTCTCACAATTTATTGCCCTGGAGATTCAAGGTCCTTTGCTTTTGTCATGTAATTATTCTAAAAGTTTATTGTTCCTCTGCAAAAATACTGTGTAAACTCAAGTTGTAACCAAGCCTTTGTGTTGTTCACCTCTGGGGACTCCCATGTGTCATAGGGAGGATACACAGGTCAATAAACTTTTGTGTGTTTACTCTTGTTCATCTGTCTTTTGTTATAGTGGCCCCAGCAAGAACGTACAATAGTAAAAAGAAAATTATTTTTCCTTCCTGACAGTGGGCAAATAATGTCTCATAAAGTGGGAAATTTAATATTGACAATTTATAAAACTATTTACAATTGAAAGAAGTTTAAACAAGTAGTTCAAAAAATAATATAATTTTGTCTCATTCATAAGCCTGATGTTATGATACTCTTAGTTGCTCCATCCCCAGACGAGAGAACCAGGTTTCCAAGAACAGGCCCTTCTTGGGGTGCCTGGGTGGCTCAATCGGTTAAGCATCTGCCTTCAGCTCAGGTCATGATCTTGGGATCCTGGGATCAAGTCCTGCATCGGGCTCCCTCTGCCTCTGCCCCTCTCCCCCGCCCATGCATGCGTGCACATGTAGACACGTGCTCTCTTTCAAATAAAATAAAATCTTTAATAAACCAAAAAACAAAACAGGCACTTCTTGAACCACATCACCTTGTACACTTTGCTAAGGACCTGCTACGGGACCAGTGCGTCTTCATGGCCTTCCCAGGGCTGCTGCAAGTGGCATCCCTAATGCCTAGGTAGGTGGGGATGTGTTGTTGGGTCACAGTGACTCCCAGGTACCTGACTGGTGCATTTATTTAAATATTTCATTTCGAACAAAAGAATATGTTTTTACAAAGTAAGGTGTGCATAAACAGAGGCAGTGTAGTGTAGAGAGGAAAGGAAGACAACCACTCATGCCACCATTCAGAGATGAAGAGAGTGTTGATTTGGGGTATGTGTCCTTCATGCGTTTTGTTCCCTAAAAGGGGGTGGAGAAAGAGATGGAAATAAAGATCCTTTAAAAACAACAGTATAGGGGCGCCTGGGTGGCTCAGTCGTTAAGCGTCTGCCTTCAGCTCAGGTCATGGTCCCAGTGTCCTGGGATCGAGTCCCGCATCAGGATCCCTGCTCGGCGGGAAGCCTACTTCTCCCTCTCCCACTCCCCCTGCTTGTGTTCCCTCTCTCGCTATGTCTCTCTCAGTCAAATAAATAAATAATCTTAAAAAAAAAATAAAACAACAGTCTAGGGGCACCTGGGTGGTGCAGTCGATTCAACATCCGACTCTTGGTTTTGGTTCAGGTTATGATCTCAGGGTTGTGAGACTGAGCCCTACATCGGGCTCTGTGCTCACTGCAGAGTTGGCTTCAGATGCTCTCTTCCTCTGCCCCTTTCCTTCACTCTCTCTTTCTTGCTCTCTCAAATAAATCTTGAAAAAAAAAAAACAATAGTCTAAGGAGCTTCCTAGACACATTGGTAACTTCCAGCTATTTTGTTACTAAACAGGTTACTATGAAGGTTTTTTTTGTTATTTTCTTACTAAACAATGGACTATGAAGGTTTTTTTGTTGACTCTTCAATTCCACTGGTAAACGTAATCCTTATTTCTTTTCTTGATTATTTTTAAGAAAAATCTTTACAAATGCTAAGTGTTTCAAAAGAGAACGAAAGTAACCCCTGCCCAGGTCCACCCTGCAGTGTAATCACCCTAAGAAGAAACTCTTTACAAGAAATACATAGTGATAGTTTTAAAAGATATTTTTTTTTTTTTTTTTTTAGAATTTATTTATTTGTGAGAGAGAAAGGGCACAAGCAGGGGGAGCGGCAGGCAGAGGGAGAAGCAGGCTCTCCAATGAGCAAGGAGCCCAATGTGGGACTCAATCCCAAGAGCCTGGAATCATGACCTGAGCCGAAGGCAGACGCTTAACCAACTGAGCCACCCAGGCGTCCCTAAAAGATAGGCTTAAAAGTTAATACATAGCTAAGAAGGAAAGAATTATTGAGAAAGAATAACAAAGCTCGAGGTATCACAATCCCATATTTGAAGCTACAATACGAAGCTGTAGTAATCAAAAAAAGTATGGTATTGGTACAAAAACAGACACATAGATCAGTGGAACAGAATAGAGAGCTCAGAAATAAATCCATGCTTATATAGTCAATTAACCTATGGCCAAGGAGGTGAGAATATACAGTGGGGAAAAGGCAATCTCTTCAATAAATGGTGTTGGGAAAACTGGACAGCTACAGGCAAAAGAATGAAACTGGACCAATTTTACATCAAAACCAAAATTAAACTGTAAATGGATTAAGGACCTAAGTGTGAGTCTGACACCATAAAAACTCCTAGAAGAAAACAGGCAGTAATTTCTTTGACATTGGCAGTAGAAACATTTTACTAGATATGTTTCCTTAGGCAATAGAAATAAGCAAAAATAAACTCTTGGGACTACACTTTTATAAAAAGCTTTTGGGGCACCTGGCTGGTAGAGCATACAACTCTTGATCTTGGGGTCATGAGTTGGAGCCCAATGTTGGGGTAGAGTTTACTTAAAATAGAAAAAAGCCTTTGCATAATCAAGGAACCCCAACAAAACGAGAAGGCAACATATTGAATGGGAGAAGATATTTTCAAATGATATATCTGATAAAGGATTAATATCTAAAATATATAAAGAACTTACATAACTCAACACCAAAAACCCAAATAATCTGATTAGTAATGGGCACAAGACCCAAACAGACATTTTTCCAAAGACATAGAAATGGCCAACAGACACATGAAAAGATGATGAACATCACTCATCATCAGGGAAATGCAAATCAAAACCACAATGAAGTATCACCATACACTTGTAAGAATGGCTACAATCAAAAACACAACAAATGACAAGTGCTGTCGAGGACATGGAGAAAAAGGAACCCTGTTGCACTGTTGGTGGGAAGACCAGCACAGGCTCCTGCCCACACTATGTCTCCTGACCAGAGAGTTTTGCAGGGCCTCAGTTCTGGTGGGCATGGTGACAGGCCTCATTTCACAGGCAGACCAGAGCATACCTAGTTAAAACTTGACACATCTAGGACAGGGACCAAAAACTGCCCCCAGCAGGCAAGGAAAGCATCTGCAGACGACTGGCCTGAGGAATAGAGCAGCCAGAACACAAGAGCAGAGCACACACAGAACACACTGGAAGCATTAACCTGAAGCACCAGGACCTGGGCACTACATGACCTCTTCTTCATAAGGCCATTACTTTCAGAAGTAGGAGACATGACTGGCTTTTCTAACACAGAGAAGGATGCAGAGACTTAAAAAAAGAAAGAGGAATTTATCCCAATTGAAAGGACAAGATAAGGCCACGGCCAGAGATCTGAGCAAAACAGATAGAAGTAACATGCCTGATGGAGAATTTAAAGCAATGATCATAAGGATACTCACTGAACTTGAGAAAAGAATGGAAGACATCAGTGGGACCCTTACCACAGAGACAAGAGATAAGAATCAATCAGAGATGAAGAATGCAGTAAACGAGATTAGAAACAGGCTTGATGCAATGAACAGCAGGCTGGAAGAAGCAGAGGAATGAATTAATGACCTAGAAGACAACCTAATGGAAAGCAATGAAGCTGAACAAAAGAGGGAAAACAACATTATGCAAAATGAGAATAGACTTAGGGAACTCAGTGACTCCATCAAATGTAAAAACATTTGTATTGTAGGAGTCCTAGAAGAAGAAGAGAGAAAAGAAGGCAGAAAATTTATTTGAAGAAATAATAGCTGAAAACTTCCTTAACCTGGGAAAGGAAACACATCCAGATTCAGGAGGCACAGAGAACGCCCATCAAAATCAACAAAAGCAGGCCCACAGCAATACATATTGTAATTAAATTCACAAAATACTGATAAATCTGTTTTTTATATAAAGAAAAAAATCTCAAAAGTAGGAAGACAAAATGTCAGTAACTTACAAGGGAAAACCCATAAAGCTAGCAGGAGATTTTCAGACAGAAATTTTGCAAGCCAGAAAGCAATGCCATGACATATTCAAAGTGCTGAATGGGAAAAATCTGCAGCTAAAAATAACGCATCAGCAAGGCTATGACTGAGAATAAAAGGACATATAAGGAGTTTCCAAGACAAACAAAAACTAAAGGAGTTTATGGTCACTAAACTAGCCCTGCAAGAAATATTAAAGAGGACTCTTTGAGTGGAAAGGAGACCAAATGTGACTGTATAAATGTAGGAAATACAAAAGGAGTAAAAATGAATATTTCTTTTTTTAATGAATATTTCTGTAAAAAAATCAAGTCAAGGAACTCATAGAAAAAGGATATAAAATATATACCTAAAACATAGGCAGGAGAGGAGAAAAGAATGGGTTCAAACTTAAACAGCCATCAACTTAATAAAAGACTTATATGCAGAAAAGGTTATATACAAACCTAAGGATAACCATATATCAAAAACCACCAAAAAACCATGCAAAGAATAGAGAAAAACATCCAAATAGATCACTAAAGAAAATCAGCAAAACATGAAAGAAGCACAAAAAAGGGTCAGAGAAAATGTCCAGAAACAACAAGTAATAAAATGGCAATAAATATGTATATATCAATAATTATGTTGAATGTAAATGGACTGAATGCTCCACTCAAAAGACATAGGGTGTCAGATAACAACAATCAAACGAGACCCATGTATATGCTGCCTGCAAGAGACTCAACTTAGAACTAAAGACACCTATAGATTGAAAGTGAGGGGATGGAGAAACATGAGTCATGCAACTGGATGTCGAACGGAAGCCAGAGTAGCAATGCTTATATGGGACAAACTAGACTTTAAAACAAAGATTGTAGAACAAGAGACAAAGAAGGGCACTATGTAATAATAAAGGGGACAGTCCAACAAGAAGATATAACAATTGTAAATATATAAAACAATAATAAACATAAAGGAACTCATTGACAATACAATAATAGTAGAGGACTTTAAGACCCCACTTTTACATCAGTGGACAGATCATCTAAACAGAAAATCAACAAGGAAACAATGCCTTTGAATGACACACTGGACTAGATGGACTTAACAGATATATTGAGAACATTCTATCCTAAAACAGAATACACATTCTTTTTAAGTGCACATGGAACATTCACTAGAGTAGATCACATATTAGGTCACAAAACAGGTCTCAACAAATACAAAAAGACTGGAATCATACCACGTAACTTTTCTGATCACAACACTATGAAACTAGAAATCAACCACAAAAAATCTGGAAAGACCACAAATATATGGAGGTTAAACAACATGCTATTAAACAATGAAATGGTCATACAGGAAATCAAAGAAAAAAAAATATATGGAAACATGTGAAAATGAAAACACCACAGTCCAAAACCACTGGGATGCAGCAAAAGCAGTCCGAAGGGGAGAGTATATAGCAATAGAAGCCCTGTGTCAAGAAGCAAGAAAAATCTGAAATAACCTGATCATACACCTAAAGGAGCTAGAAAAAGAACAACAAATGAAGCTTAAAGCCAGCAGAAGGAAGGAAATAAAGATTACAGCAGAAATAAATGATACAGAAACTAAACAAACAATAGAACAGATCAATGAAACCAAGAGCTGGTTCTTTGAAAAAATAAAATTGATAAACCTCTAGTCAGACTTCTCATAAGAGAAAGGACCCAAATAAAAAAGATGACAAATAACCAACACCACAGAAATACAAACAACTCTAAGAGAACATTATGAAAATCTGTATGACAACAAATTGGACAACCTAAAGCAAATGGATAAATTCCTATAAATGTTTGTTCATTTGTTTTGTTTCTTAAATTACACAAATGACCAAAATTGTATGGTATTTGTCTTTCTCTGTTTTTCTTATCTCAGCATAATATTCTCTGGTTCCATCAGAGTTGTTGCAAATGGCAAGATCCCATTTTTTAATGGCTGGGCAATAATTCATTTTATATACACACACCTATATATACACACACCTTTACTTTTTCATCTGTGGATGGACACTTGGTTTGCATCTATACTGTGGCTATTGTAAATAATGCTGCAATAAACATAGCAGTGCATGTATCTTTTTGAATTAGTGTTTTTGTTTTCTCTGGATAAATATCCAGTAGTGGTATTACTGGATCATATGGTATTTGTATTTTTAATTTTTTGAGAATACTCCATACTGTTTTCCACAGTAGGCACACCACTTTGCATTCCCATCAAGAGTGCGACAGGGTTCCTTTTTCTCCATATCCTCGACAACACTTATTTCTTGTGTTTTTGATCATAGGCATTCTGACAGGTGTAGGGGATAATTCAATGTGATTTCAATTTGCATTTCCCTGAGGATGAGTGATGCTGAACATCTTTTCATGTGTCTGTTGGCTATTTGTATGTCTTTGGAAAAATGTCTTTTTGGAGCCTCTGCCCACCCTTTAATTGGATTACTTGTGGTTTTGTTTGTTTGTTTGTTTGTTTTGGTGCAGTGTAAGTTCTTTATATATTTTAGATATTAACCCCTTATCAGATCTATCATCTGCAAATATCTTCTCCCATTCAGTAGGTTGTCTTGTCATTTTGTTGATGGTTTCCCTGGTCATGCAAAAGCTTTTTGTTTGTTTGTCTTAAGTGTAATCCCAAGAGTTTATTTTTGCTTCTTTTCCTTGTCTCAGGAACATTAGTTTGAAGAGACTGTCTTTTCACCGTTGTATATTTTGCCTCCTTTATCATAGGTATATTTGGCCACATAAGCATGGGTTTATTTCTGGGCAATTTTATACTTCTAGTAGTTTTTTGGAGGAGTCTTTAGGATTTTCTATTATATTTAGTGTTGTTTGCAACACGGTGCAAAGTTAAAGTCTTACTAGTATGGACGCCTACTTCTTTTTCTTGTCTAATTGCTGCAGCTAGGACTTCCAGTACTATATTGAATAAAAGTGGCAAGAGTGGATATCCTTGTCTTGTTCCTCATATTCGTGAAAAAGCACTCAGGTTTTCTCCATTGAGTATGATGTTAGCTGTGGGTTTTTCATATATGGCCTTTATCATGTTGAAGAATGATCCCTCTAACCCCACTTTGTTGAGTCTATCATGAATGGATGATGAATTTTGTCAAATGCTTTTCCTGCATCTATTGAGATGATCATATGGTTTTTAGCCTTCACTTTGTTGATTTGTATCATGTTGACTGACTTGTGAATACTGAACCATCTGTGCATGCCTGAAATAAATCCCAACTGATCATGGTGGATGATCCTTTTAATATATTGTATGCAATTTGCTAATATTTTGTTGAAGATTTTTTCATCTATGTTCAGCAGAGATATTGGCCTGTAATTTTTCTTTGTGTTGTCTTTCTGTGCTTTTAGTATCAGAGCAATGCTGGCCTTGTATAATGAATTTGGAAGCTTTCCTTCCTATTCTCACTTATGGAATAGTTTGCAAAGAATAGGTGTTAACTCTTTAAATGTCTGGAAGAACTCCCGTGTGAATCCATCTGGTCCTGGGCTTTTATTTTTTGTTAGGCTTTTGATTACCAATTCAATTTCATTACTTGTAATTGTCTGCTCAGATTTTCTATTTCTTCCTGGTTCAATTTTGGGAGATTATATGTTTTTAGGAATTTATCTATTTATTCTAGGTTGTCCAATTTGCTGGTATATAATTTTTTTTTGTAATATTCTCATAATTCTGTGTTCCTAAGGTGTCAGTTGTTTCTTCTCTCTTGTTTCTGATTTTACTTATTTGGGTCCTTTCTCTTTCTTTCCTGATGAATCTGGCTAAGGGTTTGTCAAATTTGTTTACTGTTTCAAAGAACCAGCTCTTGGTTTCATTAATATTTTCTATTGTTTTTTAGTCTCAATGTAATTTATTTCTGTTGTGATCTCTAGTATTTCCTTTCTTCTACTTACTTGGGGCTTTGTTCATTGTTTTTCTGTTCCTTTAGGTGTAGGGTTAGATTATTTGAGCTTGTTCCAGTTTTTTGAGGTAGGCCTGTATTGTTATATACTTCTTACAACACTCTGTCCCAAAGATTTTGGACCAGTTTCTCTTTGCATTTTAATCTGTCTCCATTTATTTATTTATTTTTGGTATTTCTTTGATTGCCTCACTGACCTATTGTTTGTTGAGTATCATGTTGTTGATTCTCCATGTTTGTTTCTTGCAATTGTTTTTCTTTTGATTTATTTCTAGTTTCAATACTGTTATCAGAAAAAAATGCATGGTACAATTTCAATCTTCTTAAATTTATTGAGGATTGTTTTGTGGCCTGATACTTCATCTATTCTGGAGTGTGTTCCATGTGCACCTGAAAAGAACGTGTATTCTGTTGTTTTGGGATGGAATATTCTGTGTGTGTCTGTTAGGTTCATTTGGTCCAAGGAGTCATTAATAGACATTGTTGATTTTTTTTTTTTTTTTTTGCCTGAATGATCTATCCATTGATTTAAGTAGAGTGTTAAAGTGAACTACTATTATTGTATTACCATCAATTTCTCTATGTCCATTAGTTAATATTTGCTTTATGTAGTTCGGTGTTCCAGTGTTGGGTGTGGAAATATTTATTTATTTATTTATTTATTTATTTATTTATTTATTTATTTATTTATTTATTTTAAAGATTTTATTTATTTATTTGACAGAGAGAGACACAGCGAGAGAGGGAATACAAGCAGGGGGAGTGGGAGAGGGAGAAGCAAAAAGACTAGGGGCGCCTGGGTGGCTCAGTCGTTAAGCGTCTGCCTTTGGCTCAGGTCATGATCCCAGGGTCCTGGGATCAAGCCCCGCATCGGGCTCCCTGCTCCATGGGAAACCTGCTTCTCCCTCTCCCACTCCCCCTGCTTGTGTTCCCTCTCTTGCCGTGTCTCTCTCTGTCAAATAAATAAATAAAATCTTAAAAAATAAAGTACATTTTGTCTGATACAAGTATTGCTACCCAGCTTTTTTGTTTCCATTTGCATGAGGAATATTTTTCCATCCCTTGACTTTCAGTCTGTATGCGTCTTTAGGTCTGAGGTGAGTCTCTTGTAGGCTGTATATAGATGGGTCTTGTTTTTTCCTTCCATTCCACCACCCTATGTCTTTTGATTGGAGTATTTAGGTAATTTCATTTAAAGGTAGTTACGTACTTATTGCCATTTTTGTTACCTTTTTTGGGGTTGTTTTTGTAGTTCTTTGTTCCTTTCTTCCCTTCTCTTTCTTTGTGATTGATGGGTTCTATAGTGTTATGTTTGGCTTTCTTTTTATTTTTTGAGTATCTATCATAGAATTTGGTTTGTGGTCACCATGAGGCTCCTATATAGCATCATAAGTACATTGCAGTCTATATTAATTTGATGGTCATTTAAGCTCAAACACATCCTTAAAAAAAATGAACCAAAGAATCTTTTATTTTTCCCCTTCTGTTCTCTTCCATTTTCACTCCTTCCTTCACATTTTATGTGTATGTTGTCATATTTTATTTTTATTTATCATTTTTTATGTCTAATTATGGCCATTTCTTTTCCACTTAAAGTAGTCAATAAATTTAGATGAAAACAGAAAAGGAGACAAACCATAAGAGACTCTTAACTATAGGAAACAAACTGAGGGTTGCTGGAGGGGAGCTTGGTGGGAGGGATGGGGTAACTGGGTGATGGGCATTAAGGAGGGCACTTGATGGAATAAGAACTGGGCATTATATGCAACTGATGAATCACTAAATTCTACCTCTGCAACTAATACGCTATATGTTAATGAAACTGAATTTAAATAAAAAAATTTTTAAAGTCCCTTTAACATTTCTTGTAAAGCTAGTTTAGTGGGGTTTATCTTTTGTTTGTCTGGGAAACTCTCTCTCTCCTCTAAATCTGAATGATTACCTTGCCATGTAGAATATTCCTGGTTGTAGGTTTTTTCCTTTTAATACTTTGAATATATTCTACCACTGCCTTCTGGTCTGCAACGTTTCTGGTGAAAAAGCTGACAGCATTCTGGGGTTTCTCTTGTATGTAACTTATTTTCTCTTGCTGCTTTTAAAATTCTTTATCATTACTTTTTGTCACTTTAATTATGTGTCGTGATGTGGACCTCCTTGGGGTCATCTGGTTTGGAACTGGCTGTGCTTCTTGGATTTGGATGTCTCATTCCTTCCCTAAGTTAGGGAGGTTTTCAGTTATTTCTTCAAATAAACTGCTTTTGACAGCTTCCTCTCTTCTTGTGGGACACCTGTAATGCAAACATTTGTTTTATGTTGTCCACGAGATCTCTTAACCTATCCTCATTTAAAAATTTGTTTTCCTTTTTGTTTAACTAGTGTGCCTTCCATTGATTACCTTCCAGATGGCTGATACATTTTTCTGCAGCAGCTAATTTTTTTTTTTTTTAAAGATTTTATTTATTTATTTGAGACAGAGAGAATGAGAGAGAGAGAGCACATGAGAGGGGGGAGGGTCAGAGGGAGAAGCAGGCTCCCCGCCGAGCAGGGAGTCCGATGCGGGACTCGATCCCGGGACTCCAGGATCATGACCTGAGCCGAAGGCAGTCGCTTAACCAACTGAGCCGCCCAGGCGCCTGCAGCTAATCTATTATTGATTCCTTCTAGTGTTTTTTGTTATTGTATGCTTCGACCCTAATTAGTGCATTTTTGTATTTCCTCCCTGTTTTGAAGGTCTCAGTTCTTCCACTCTTGTCTCCAGCCCAGTATCTTTATAATCATTACTTTAAATTCTTTTATCACGCATATTGTTTATCTCCACTTCATTTAGTTCCTTTTCTGAGGTTTTTCTTTTTCACTTCTTACGGAAAGTAAAAATAAAAATAAAAATGAAAAATAATATAACTTGAGAAAAAAATGAAAAAAGAAGAAAAACAAGAAGAAAAATAAAAACAAGTTTAAACAAAAAACAACCGTGGCTTACTTTCTGTGCCCCAACACTACAGGGGCTGGTGTGGGCTTGTGGCCTGTAGGCTCGCTGAGCTCGCAAGCTCCCTGTCAGCCAGATCCTGTTCTGGTCTGGGGTTTTAAGGTGAAGGGGAGGAAAGTATCCCCACAGCTCTTCAGGGCTTTTGTTTATATTTTTTAAGATTTTACTTATTTGACAGAGAAAGAGCACAAGCAGGGGGAGCGGCAGGCAGAGGGAGAGGGAGAAGCAGGCTCCCTGCTAAGGATCGATGACCTGAGCTCAAGGCAGATGCTTAACAGACTGAGCCACCCAGGCGCCCCTCTTCAGGCCTTTTAAACTGTCGGGGTTTTTTTTGTGTGTCCCAGCGTGACTGGGACTGGTGTGGGCTTGTGACCCTGGGCTTGCTGAGGTCACAAAATCACTGTACCAGACCCGCCAGTTATGGCATCTGGACCCTGTTCCCATCTGGGCTTTTAAGGTAGAAGGGTAGAGTGTGTTTTATTAATGTCTCTTTAAGGTCTCACTGAGATCCTCTACTCTTCTCAAGCCCAGTGAGTATGTTTAAGACCATTACTTGGAATTTTTTCTTTTTTATTAGTTGGAATTATCAGGCATATTGCTTATCTCCATTCAGAATTTAGTTCTTCTGCTATGATTTGGTCTTCTTTCATTTGGGACATATTCTTCTGTCTCCTTATTTTGTATGTGCTTGTTTCTATGTATTAGGAAGGTCAGCTGGGTCTCCTGATCTTGAAAGTAGCGACCTTATGAAGAAGAGGGCCTGTGGTGCCCTGTAGCACAATGCCCCGCGGTCACCAGAAGCGGGCGCTCCAGCGGGGTCTGCTATGTGGGTTGAGTGTGTCCTGTTGTGGCTGAGCCACGTCTGCCATTTGTGCGGCTGGCTGCAGTGGCCCACTTTGCATGCTATGGGGGCGCCTGGCAGGGTTGT
Organism: Mirounga angustirostris; assembly: GCF_029215605.1. NCBI lineage: Eukaryota > Metazoa > Chordata > Mammalia > Carnivora > Phocidae > Mirounga > Mirounga angustirostris. Next base: position 94,226,660 of record NW_026991719.1, read on the forward strand.
CCCGTGCTGTCGAGCGGCCTGAGGCCACTGCAGGCTGGTGATTTGGCAGCGTCCACATTCATGCTCGCTCTCTGCACCGAAGTCCGTGTGCTAGGGTTGCATGCACCGGACTGCAGTGTGTTCCCTCTGAGCTGCCCCCCCCCACCCCCAGGCTTTGGTTGGTGGGTGTGGCCAGTAGTCAGACCAGATGTCTGCTGGGGCTGCAGTCACACCTCACAGCAAGGCACTCCCCCTGTGCTGCTGGAACTTAAGCATGCTGGTTTGTGTGCTTATCTGCCACTCCCCCCAACACACACAGGGCAGGAGTCACTTTGGGTGACATCAGTCCCTGCCGGGGCTGCTGGTGGGGTGCGTCAGGGCAGCAGCCTATTTGGGAAGATGCCTGAGAAGTTGGGTGGCTTTTACGGGGCAGGTCCGCAAGGGAGCACAGGGACAGGGTTTGTGGTCCTAGCAAGACAGGTGGAGTGTTTGTGCTGGGTTGAAAGCATCCTGCCATCTAGGATGGGGTAAGGGCAGAGAAATGGTGCTTGCCAGCAGTTTTGTTCTTGGGGAAGTCTCCTAAAGATCCCTGCCCCGCCAGCACATGTTTTGAGTAGATAAATACCCATCACGTATACTCCAGGTGCTTTTCACACTCCTGCTTCTATGCTATGTCTTGGCCGTGTTATTTGTTAAAGGTGGCTCTTTGAGGGCGGGGACCCAGTTTCCTGTCACCTCTGGCTCTCCCAGAACTAAGCCTAATTTAAAGCACACCGATTAAGACAAGTTAAGCTCCCCCTGATTTTCAAAGCCAAATGTCATTTATTTTTTATTTTTAGATTTTATTTATTTGAGAGAGAGAGAATGAGAGAGAGCATGAGAGGGAGGAGGGTCAGAGGGAGAAGCGGGCTCCCTGCTCCCTTGACTCCAGGATCATGACCTGAGCCGAAGGCAGTCGCTTAACCAACTGAGCCACCCAGGCGCCCCAAAGCCAAATGTCATAAGGACTTGTCTTTCCAGCATGGGTCCCTCAGGCCTGGGGTGCCCGGTGCAGGGTCGGATCCTCTCACTCTTCTGTGCTTGTGGTGTCCCTCCCATTTGTGGTTAGTCTCACCAGGGCTTTGGTTCCCAACTGTGTCTCTGCCCCTCCTACCCTTTTTTGATGTGGGCTCCCATGAGTAACTGGGGAAGATCTGTTCTGCCAATCTTCAGGTTGTTTTCACATACGCACTGTTAAATCTCGGAGTGTCCATGGGATGAGGTGAGCTCAGGACCCTCCTACTCTGCCATCTTCCTGACCTCCTTTGCATCTTGGACCTCTGTCTTAAGAGCACTTGTACCCAGGATGCTTGATTTCTCTTCCAATCTTACATACCTGTGATTCCAATGTCTTCCATCACTCAGATCATAGAGACCCCTGCCTGAAACTCTGCAGTAATGTCCCACTGAAATTAGAATAACAGTAACTCCCAAGCACGGTCAGCAATGAACACTATCTGGCTTTAGGAGAACAGGATCTGGCTGACAGGGAGCTTGCGAGCTCAGCGAGCACACAGGCCACAAGCCCACACCAGCCCCTGTAGCGCGGGGCACAGAAAGTAAGCCACGGTTTTTGTTTTACAGGTTTTTTTTTAATTTGTCTTTGCCCTGATCACTTAACCATCTTCCTCTTTGGTTGCTTTGCCCCAGACACACAGGTTTGGGGCTTTTTATCTTAAACATTATTAAAAGGCATATAATAGAACATAAACTGCTCTATTTTAAATGTACAACTGATAAATATTGACCTATATTACACTTGAGAAATGATCACCACAATCAAAATAAGGAACACATCAATCACAACTCAAGTTTTTGGTTTGTCTCAGTATTTATAGTAATGAAAACTACATTGTTGCTCCAAAGAGATTCTCTGGTTGTTTCATCCTAACTAGGAATTCATTAATGTGGTTTCATATACATTTTTAAAACATGCACCTGTTGTATATGAATGCAAGTTTAGTACTTTCTCCTCCAGATCAAATCTTAAGGGTATTTTGAGTCTTAATCACCGTGTCTTTGGCACATTTGTACCCCCCCCCAAAAAAAAAAATCACAGAAGAATTTTATAGAATTATAAAATCACAAAAGTTTAAAATAAGCATTTGGGATCCTTTTAAAGTGTTTAAGAATGTGGTCAAAATATATTCATGGATGCATGGTTATGGTCCTTGAGAAGTCTAGTGTTGAATTTAGTAAGTCAGCCAATTGAAGAGTATGTGCTAACTTATGCTTTATGTGTGGTATAGTTCAATTTCTCTTTAATAGCAATAGACAAAAATGATGACCTGGGGGCACCTGGGTGGCTCAGTTGGTTAAGCGTCAGCCTTGGGCTCAGGTCATGATCCCCGGGTCCTGGGATTAAGCCCCACATTGGGCTCCCTGCTCAGCAGGGAGCCTGCTTCTCCCTCTCCCTCAGCCTGCCGCTCCCCCTGCTTGTGCTGTCAAATAAATAAAATCTTTAAAAAAATGATGACCTGTAAAATTGTAAATTTCATGTTATGTGTTTACGAAAGGAAAGAGCTTTCCTCAACCTTCTCGGGGTCCCTGGCTGGGTCTGAAAATTAAACTGACAAAAACAGGTTAGCAGACGGAAAGCTTTTTTACAGATTTATTTGATGCAGTTATACATGACACAGGAGCCTTCTATAAGGAAATGAAGACCTGAAGAAACAAAGCTGTGTATTTTTTTTTTTTTAGAGTTGTGCATTTTTATGCTGGGTTTGATCAGTATGATAGGTCAAGGAGCATGAGATAATTGTAACAAACAGGGGTAATCCTAGCAAGGCCTGTTCAGATTCTTCTTGGCAGCCCTTCTTATTTAGAGATAAGGATGCTTCTCTCCTCCAGGTAGAGGGAGGGCACCCATTAAATCACATGGTCATTTTGAGACCTGTTTCAGGGAAGTAAGGCAAGGGATGTGGGGGAGGTCAGAGACCAACCTGTTTCTGCCGTTTTCTCAAACTTCTTCAGCTTCAAATATTCAATATGCCAGGGTTCCATATTTTGGGGTAACATATTTTAAACCCCATCAGTATACTGTGCTACAATAAAATAAGTACTACCCTGCATAGCAGAATAGAGATGGAAGCTACCTAATGTGTGGGATCTGATGTGATCGTTTGTAATCACTTTTGTTTAATTTAAATCAATTCTTGTGTGGCCTAGGCAAAAGGTAAAGTAAGTAAGCAAAAACAGCAGTTGGAATTTCAAGAGTGACAAGGCTCATTAAATGTTAGATAAAATAGCTTTAATTTCATCACATATCCTCTCCTTTCTCTTTTGCAAAACCTTTGCAATATTGTTTCCATTATACTTTCTATTTCTAGACCCCAAACACAACCTCTGAATATTGACCATTCTACCAATGCTGTAGATGCTAAGGTCACCAACAATTCTGAGAACTTGAGACAGGAGACATAAGTCCTACTTCTTCAGTGTCCTCCTGGTTCCATTTTTAACCCTCTTGGCAATGCTCACTCCCAATTTATTCTCTCGATTATCATTTCTCTACAGAAGAAAGCATCAATGATCAACCTTGGCTTTGTAGTCCCATTGTGATGCCTAAGTGGCCAACAACCTGCTCCAGGTCCATCAGATCCCAGGGGTGGGGGTGGAGAGAGTCTCCTGGTTGGTAGATATTTGTCAAGCCTACTGTGTGACAGTCTTAAGGCTCTGCTGAGCAACAAGGAGGTTTAAGGAAGTGGATCTTAGGCAATGTCAACTGAAGTTTCACTTGTCAGACATTGTCCTTGAGTACGTCTGATGAATATTTTCAAATCTTTGAGCAACCATTATTTTGACATTTTGAATAGAACAACAGTGGGAAAAGCATAACATAATTTGAAGATAATCAGTAGGGTACAAATTAAAATAACAATAATACAATTTGTAGACCTATTCTAGTTAAATTCTGCAATGTGTTCTCATGTACCAACCCCCAGCCAGAAAAAGAAACCTCAAAAGAGATCGCAGTCACTGATAATTGACAGAAAAGCCTGCAGGGGATCACAGCTATTATGTTCATAATCAGAAGGATCTTCATCAGATAATCTATTATGAATAAGTCCCTTTTCTTCATGTGATGGGAGATCAGATGGGATCTGAGGATTGTGTGGGGGAAAATAAGGTGGCCTAAAAGGCCTTGGCCAGTAATTCTCCAGCTATCTAAACAAATGCCTAAAGAGTGCTGGCATATGCACAAAGATGTATACTGTGTGGGGTGCATGGAATGCCAAGGTCTCATTTTTGTAAAGGAGAAGGGGGAGAGCATCTAGCCAGGGATCAGAGAGCTTTAAACATCCAGTGGTTTGGTTAAAGGAACATATTTCTTGTAAAAGAGCACCACTGAGTTGCTGAAAGAGTGTCAGGTTTGGTACATAATGGTTTGCTAAACATTCAAGTAGGGAATATCCAAAAGACTTGGCATAATGGAGATGGACAGTTGAAAAAGTTTCTATTAGAACAGGTGGAAGATACACAATTTGTATAGAGGAAATCAAAGGAAGGGAAGGAGTGGGTTTCCATTTTTTTTGCTCATCAAAGTTCTGTTGACCCAGGAGGTGGTCTTTGATTTAGGGGGAGTGAGGGGCACCTGGGTGGCTCAGTTGGTTAAGCGTCTGCCTTCAGCTCAGGTCATGATGCCAGGGTCCTGGGATCGAGCCCCACATCGGGCTCCCTGCTCAGCAGGGAGTGTACTTCTCTCTCTCCCTCTCCCTCTGTGTGTGGGCTCTTTCTCTCAAATAAATAAATAAAATCTTAAAAAAAATTTAGGGGGAGTGAGTATAAAACATGGAGGGTTTTCTTAAGGCAAGAATATCTTGACATGAAAAGTGATAGAGGGAGGTGTTTTGCTGTAACTAATGGAAATATTTGGGACCATGGTGAAACTGTATATAGGTAACATTACGGGGTCATTATTATCAATAAAGGACCCAGTAGGAGCATGGTGACAATCCCAACAGAAAGGTTTTCAGAAGTAGCAAGGGATTGGGACATTTGAGTTATAGCATTGTTTCCCCACTCAAAAGTGGAAATGAAAGGGAAGAGAAATAAGCCTCACGAGAATTGGTGTGATGTATCTTGTGAACATCATACTGGCCAGACCCCACGTCTTGTGAGGGCAGTCTACACAGATGTCATCTGCTTCATTTTCCACGAAAGGGTTAGTTTGAGGTCTCTGGTCAGTTTGGTGGTCCAGTTAGATGTTGAAGCCTTTTGAAAATGAGGAACGTGAATCCCTGAGTAATGCCGTCTAATTCAGCAAGCACAATGACTGGCCAGCAATACCTGCTGTGGCCCGCTCTAGCCAGGCTGGAGGGAATCGTTATGGAGGTCTTTTCCAATAAACCATGTCTCCAGGTTGAAGGCCATGATGTTTGAGGTCTTTCATTTGCTAGGAGCGCACTGTGAAAAGACTGTTCTATCAATCTCTCATTTCTTCGAAGGGTCTATATCAATCCCTCCAAGTCAGCATCTTACCTTTAAGTAAAAGCTGGGTTCATATGCACCTTGATCTAATCTCATTGGTCTTCCAGTTATTATTTCAAAGGGTGAGAGTGTCTCCCACTGGGAGTGGATCTAAGATTCAGTAGTACCAAGGGAAGAGCTTCTGGCCATGGCAAGTGGGAAAAATCCCTAGGTTTTGCTAGTTGGGTTTTTATAACGCCACTGGTTCGTTCTAAAATATTAGAGGATTGAGGATGGAGAGGCATGACAGAAATGTTGCATAATTGCCTAAATGTGGCAAATGGCCTGTAATATCTATCCAGTGAAATGGGTCCCTCATTCGCTATGAAGTTACAAGGATGTTTTCCAGTGGGGAATAATCTTTTCTAAAAGGATTTTTCCTATTGCTTAAGCTGCTGTCTGTGACAAGGGAAAGCTTCTACCCAGTGAGAAAACCTACAAACCATTACTAGAACATATTTCTCTCTTTGCAATGGTGGCAACTAGATGAAATCTAATTGCCACATCTCAAAGGGCCCAGAGGGCAAAGGCAAAAGTCCCTTTGAACTATGAAGGGGTTTCCGGGGTTATGTTTAGGGCAAATCTGACATTTTTCATAAATTTGAGGGGCTATTTTTAAAAATTATTTGAGAGAGAGCGTGAGCAGGGGGAGGGGGAGAGGAAGAGAGAATCTCCAGCAGACTCCCCTCTCCGCTGAGCATGGAGCTCAATGCACGGCTTGATCTCACGATCCTGAGATCATGATCCAAGCTGAAATCAAGAGTCTGAGGCTCAACCGACTGAGCCACCCAGGTGCCCCTTGAAGGGCTATTTTTAGAGATGGTTTCCAAAAATATCGTTTTCCCAAAGGACCATCTTGCCAATATTTCAATGATTAAGTTCATGAATATAATTAAGAATTTGTTCTTGGAGGCAATCAGGGAGGACTGGTCTGCTGTTTGACCCATACCAAAGATTTCATTCAGGCTGAAATCAACAGCCTTGATCAGACCATTTTTGATCCTTTCCTGAGGCAATTTCTTGGGCCTCTCTAAGTGTTTCTTTAAGCTTTTTGGTAAAGTCAGTAGGTAAAAGTGGATTATAATTTCCAAAGGCAGCCTGTTGGGTGGCTACATTCCCCTTTGCTTCCTCCACGTTTGCCACTGAATGATCAGGAATATTGATAATGACTAAAGCCTTAGGGTTTTGTATAGAATCCAAGCCAAGAGTTCCAAGATATAACTATTTTTAATCTCTTGTCGCAAAGGTTAAAAATCCTCTTTGTTTCCAGGGCATATCAAAATCACGTATAATACCAAAAGCACAGTGGCTGTCAATATAAATGTTAATGATTTGTCCTTCTGCCAATGTCAGAGGGTCAGCAGGGGGTGGGGGTGGAGTGGGGCTCAGGTTAAGGTGAATAATTCAGCCTGTTGAGCTGAGGTGGCTGCAGAGATAGGTACTGCTTCAATATTTCCTGTTAGGGAGACAACTGCATAACTAGCTTGCTAGTTTCCGGTTTTATCTTTAAGGTAAGAACCATCAGTAAGCCAGACCTAAGTCTGCACGTTCAAGCGGTAGCTCCGGTAAATCCTGTCTTGGCACTAGGAGTCTGTCTGTTAGAAGATGCAGTCACCAGAAGGTAAAGGCAGCAGAATAGTAGGATTTTTTTTTTAAATACCTTTTTTTTAAACAAAAATTTATTTCAGAGAGAGCAAGTGAGCATGAGTGGGGAGGCAGAGGGAGAGAGAATCTCAAGCAGATTTCCCGCTGAGCATGGAGCCCAACGCAGGGCTCAATCCCACGACTGTAAGCTCATGACCCGAGATCAAGAGTCGGATGCTTAGCCGACTACGCCATCCAGGTGCCCCAGGATAGTAGGATTTGAGGAATGACAGCACGCAGCAATAATATTTGGGGGTGATAGCAGAAGAATTTTGTGAGAGGTTAATCTACTGGAGGCTGAGTGCTGAAGGAGAGAGAACATACATAGTCAGTATGAACCCATGATCATTTCTTCTGCGTTCTCCAGTAATTCACACCTGCAGCTGTAAGCGCTCATGCGGGGTGGCAGTCCCTTGGCTGTGGCAATAGGAGCCCATAGGCCTGTACTGGTCCCCATCTCACTGGGTTAGAACCCCACGGGCATTCCCTTCTCTTTCAGGGGTGAAGAGAAAGAATGGTAGGTCATAGTTTGGGTGTCCCAGGGCTGGAGGATTCAAGAGGCCATGCTTTATTTTTATGAAGGCTTCTTGACTTTCTTGGTCCCAAGTAAGGGGGGGGTGGTCAGGTTTGTCAGAGTTGAAAAGAGAGAAAAGCAGTCGGGCCAAGACTAGAAATTGAGCTATCCAATTTCTACAGGATCTAGCTAAGCCCCCAAATCTGCGTAGCTGGTGTCTGGAGGTAGGCAAGACAACAGTCCCTGGACTCTATTTGGATCAAGGAGTAATCCCTGATTTGAACTATGGTGTCCCAAGTATTTAACCTGGGGCAAATAAAATCGCAGTTTTTCCCTAGACACCTTACATCCCTTTTTAGCCAGGGCCTTTAGAAGGTGAAGGCTATCTTCAGTACAAGCCTCTTGAGAAGGAGAACAAAGAAACAGGTCATCCACATACTGTAACAGGGAAGAGCCTTCAGAGAATTCTATGTCTAAAATGTCTGCTTTCGGGGCACCTGGGTGGCTCAGTTGGTGGGGTGTCTGCCTTTGGCTCAGGTCATGATCCCGGGGTCCTTGGATTGAGCCCCATGTCGGGCTCCCTGCTTGGCTTCTCTCTCCCTCTGAAGCTCCCCTGCTTGTGCACGTACTCTGTCAAATAAATAGAAATCTTAAAAAAAAAAAAAAAAAAAGTCTGCTTTCAGCATTTAGAAAAATAAGTGGGGCTTTCAGTGTAGCCCTGTGGCATAAAAGTTTATGCATACTGCCCTTCCCAGATGAAGGCAAATAACAATGGGCTTTCAGGGTCAACAGGTATGCTAAAGGCACTGCAAGGGTCTACAGTGGTAAAGGTTTTGCTGTTAGGAGGAATGGCTATGAGCAAGGTGTGAGGACTGGGTATTACAGAGGGCTGAGGAGTAACAATATTATTGATTGCCCTGGGGTCCTGTACAAACTTCAATCCTCTTCCGTGTGGTTTACAGACAAGGAGGATGAGGGTGTTACAGGTTTCTGTAAACAGTCCTCAAATGGTAGGTTTAATTCCTTGGATGGCCTTAGTACGTACTTTTATCAATTTACATTTTGATGGGCAGTGCAATGGACGTACCTGATACTGGTTGTGTCTCAGGGACAGAGCTAGGAGAGGTTCTGGGGAGGGGTTTTAGAGAAAGGACAGGGATTTAAGGTTTTGGGATTTTCCTGAAGATTTGGATTTCAGGGTTCCGTATTTAAAAATATTTCAGCCTTTTGTGAAAAGGAGATGTGTGCCTGATGGGCTTCAAGATAATCTCGACCTAGTGAGTGAATGGGAGCCAAAGGAGTCAGGAGAAATGGATGTTTCTGAATAGGTCCCAGCTGGAATGGGATGGGAAAAGATTTAAAACAGTCATAGAGTGATTAGAAACCCCAAACAATTGTACAGTTTGAGGAAGGGGACAGAAGACACTGGTTGGGTCTAAAACTGGTAAGTAAAGCCCTAATAGAAAAAGGTGAAAGATTTATGCGATCTGAAGAGAAACCAGAGTATTAGTAAAGCCCTAATAGAGAGAGGGGATTTTCCCTCTCCTCTAAACCAATACTTTGGGAGAAACTGATCTAACTGATCTAACTATGGGGGGTACAGGGATAAAGTTGCCTCCATAAGTCCTCAGAGCAGCTCTACTGTTGAGATTGGTGAAAGGATCCTTTCCCTGGGGTACTTGAAATGGAGACAGGGAAGGTTGACTGACCTTGCCTTGGGTCAATCTTCTCAGTTTTAGGCAATCTGTTTTTAAATGTTCCAGCTTTTTATAGTAATGACAGGTACCTTTTGGAATAGTGCCACAACCCTGAATGGGCGTTTACTTTGGTTAGTTCTTAACTGTTGGAACTAAAGGTTCATAATCTAGGTGGCTTTCTTTTTATTAGTCTCTGAATAAGGTCAAGCTAGTGGACTGGCAGATTAACAAGATCAGGAGTTTGCATAGTCCGCCAATTTAAATAAACTCTCTTTATGAGGAACGACAGTTCTTCAACTAAGCCATCAACAAAGATGGAATTAAAAATGGTATAAGTGGTTTGATCGATAGCAGAAAGGCCAGAGTTTTTGGGAAAGATCGTCTCTAGTTGGTTAAAATGATTGAGAACAGATTCTTCAGGTTTTTGAATACACTGTTGAATTTTTTTCCCCTATCTGTGGATTTTGGGAAAGCCTTAGGAATAGTTTCAGAGTCTCTTTCTCACTTAAAGGGCTTCTGTTCTGTCAGTGGCTCTCCATTTGGAGAAATCATCTAGTGTTACCTCAACTAGATGCATGCAGTTCCTAGCCTGTCCTCCATCAACTAGGATTATGATTAGTTGATTTAAATCAGAAAAAAAAAAAAAAAGTTCGTATGTTTGGATCACAATGGCAAATTCCTCAGCAAATTTATAAAGATCTTCAGTGGCTTTGGGGAATTCTTCAGCTGTGGTCCGTAATTCAGCTTTTGACCAGGAGGGAAGGAAGTCTAGGCAACTCCTGCTTCCCCAGGCTTAACCTTAGATGGGGCAGCAATAAGATGGGGGTAAAGGGGAGCTTTAGGTCCCATAGGATCTGGAGAGGGGTGAGGGTCTCCAGCGTATAAGGGATGTTGAGCTGAGGATAGATATAGAGTAAAAGGAGATGGAGTGGTGGGTGAGTGTGAAGGAAGGGGAAGTTTGTCAGGATTTGGCCTGTTTTTCTAATTTTGGAAGCCTCTTGGAAAGATCTGAATTGGAAGCTAACTGCCTGAAGGGAAGCAAACTTCTCAGTTTTTCTTTTTAAGGCCTCTAGATACCAATTAAAAGAAGCTTTCCACTGGCTTTGTTTGGCTTTATAGCCTTTTTCCAATTGTGCATGCAAGTGAACTAATTTTTGCCCCATCATAGCCAGTGGAGTTTTAAATCATCCCAGGTAATAGGAGTCCAACAGGGCAAAAATTTACAGCAGGAAGGACCATATTCTTTAAACATAAAACCTGCAGGAGTCCCAGAAGAGGGTTGGTCATATAAGCCCTTCTTAGAAGCAGGATTTCCCATGAGTTAGTACTCAGAAGACTACTAAACAGGAATCTTCCACTAGGAAACGTGAAGACAGAATCCTCTCCAATATGAGTGAAGATGGAAGCCAGCAAGACAGAACACCCAACTAAAGGCCTACACCTCGAGGTTCAGGACCAAGAGGACTTAACCACCATGACCCAAAGCCACTGAGGAGAGGCACGAAATAGACTCTTGTAGGTACCTCACTCAAATCCATGGCGGTGCTGGAGATGGCGACTGGTCACTTTGGACGTCACTCCTGACACCATGTAATATTGAAAGGCAGAACTGCAATCTGCAAAATAAAATTTGTACGTTTATTGGGGGTCTTGGGATTTGCAATCTGGGAGACAGAGTCAACTGAAATCAAAAGTGTGCTCTGGGGCGCCTGGGTGGCTCAGTTGGTTAAGCAACTGCCTTCGGCTCAGGTCATGATCCTGGAGTCCCGGGATCGAGTCCCGCATCAGGCTCCCTGCTTGGCGGGGAGTCTGCTTCTCCCTCTGACCTTCCTCCCTCTCATGCTCTCTGTCTCTCATTCTTTCTCTCTCAAATAAATAAATAAAATCTTGGGGGGGGAAAAAAAAAGTGTGCTCTGGAGAGACAAAGCTGAGGGTTTTTAAGGAGGAAAGAGGGCATTTACATAAGTTGTTTTGAATGAAATGTGACTGGTTGTTAAGAGTAGTGCTAGGTGTAAAGTCCATTTATGTTCAATTCTTTTTTAAAGATTTTATTTATTTTAGAGAGAGCATATGCCTGCATGTGAGCAAGGGGAGGGAGGGTCAGAGCGAGAGAGAGAATCTTAAGCAGGCTCCACGCCCCCAATGCAGGGTTTGATCTCATGACCCTGAGACCATGACCTGAGCTGAAATCAAGAGCCAGACACTTAACTGACGGAGCCACCCAGGCACCCCCATTTATGTTCAATTCGAACATGCAGCAGATGCCTTGGCTTTTAGCTGAAGTCAGCACCAATTCTGAGAGTTTGAGACAGGAAACATAGGTCCCACTTTTTCAGTGTCCTCCTGGCTCCATTTTAAATTACCCTCTTAGCAATGTTTGCTCCATTTTATTCTGTTATCAAATGGAAGAACTTTCTTCCAGTGACTATCTGGATTCCTTCTCTTATTCTGAGTCCTTTTAAGAGGCAATATAAAGTCAGATCTGTATCTCTGAAACAAATAATGCAATATATGTTAAGAAAAAAAAAAAAGAAGAAGAAGAAGGTAGCAGGAGGGGAAGAATGAAGCGGGGGAAATCGGAGGGGTAGACGAACCATGAGAGACGATGGACTCTGAAAAACAAACTGAGGGTTCTAGAGGGGAGGGGGTTGGGAGGATGGGTTAGCCTGGTGGTGGGTATTGAGGGCACATTCTGCATGGAGCACTGGGTGTTATGCACAAACAATGAATCATGGAACACTACATCTAAAACTAATGATGTAATGTATGGGGATTAACATAAGAATAAAAAAAAAAGAGGCAATATAAAGTAGTAATAAAATGATAATGAATTCGTTGTAAGATCTGAGCTCAACTTTGCCACCAATTGGTTGTGGTTTTAAGTCATTTATATTTCTTGGATCGTAGCTTCATCACTAAGAAGAGAGGATAAGATTAGTGGACTTCCAAGAAGACCTCTTTCCGCTCACATAGGACTGGTGTGGTTAATTTTTAAATTACAAGTAGGTTATGCGCCTCTCCGCAAATGTAGCTATAAACCTTTTACAGAAGGAAATAGTGGACGGTGTCCTTGTTTGGGCACTATGCTCAAAAAGCACATGAGAAGTTAATTTTAGAGGAGGGGAAATGGGAATATGGATTCAGAGAAATCTTTTTTTTTTTTAATTTATTCATTTGTCAGAGAGAAAGAGAGCACAGGCAGAGGGAGAAGCAGGCTCCCTGCTGAGCAAGAAGCCCGATGCAGGACTCAATCCCAGGACCCTGGGATCACGACCCAAGCTGAAGGCAGACACCTAAGCAACTGAGCCACCCAGGCGATCCGGATTCAGAGGAATCTTAACATGGATAGCAGTGAAGCTGCTGACCAAGGTCACATCTTCTCAGTGAACCCAGAAACAAGGTCACTGACTGACCATGAAGACTTTGAGGAGTGTTTGAAATTTAAATATACTAGAGAAGATTTGGATAAGCCACAGTGGGATATTTTCCAGGGACTCAGATATGAATGGATGAAATAATTATTAAGTAATATTTCAGGTTTGATCCCAGTCATTACTATTATTATCCATATTGCTCACCCAATCTTTCTTTAGGGTTGGATCTAAATGACTATAATTTCTAAAGGCCAAATCTATGCTGGGAATGAATATTTCCTAACAGTTAAAATTTTTATTCCACAGACTCTCAGACAATTCTACTAGAAAGATGTATCTTTTTTAGAAACAGAAATCACATCATTGGGATGTGTGTGACCTTCCAAAATGACCCAGGGTGACATTTGCAACAAAGAGGGAAAAAAAAGATGGAAGTATTATCTATCTTGATAGAGCCAGACTTAGGCTGTGTTCACTCAAATTTTCAGGCTTATTTGAACCTATTTAGAAGCCTGATGAGGTAGGGCTGGGACAGGATGCACCAGATCATTGTCCCTGGTGGAGGAAAATCTCAACAAGACAAAAACAGAACTTTATTAACATGTGCATAGCTTAAGTACACATTGGGAGTACCCAGCAATGAGTAACCCAAAGGGGTGGTTTGAATTTGGGCTTATAAAAACCACCTTAGGCTAAACAAGGAAAAGGAAGTTTGGGTTTCTGGTGAGGGGTGAAGGAGTGGAGGCAAGGTATGGGAGGGTAACCAGGAAATGTATGGTAAACAAGGGTTTGTTAATGCATATTTAAGTCATGCCTTCTGCATTCATAAAAGCTGATAAAAGACATTAAGTTCGGCATGCATGTGGAGAAAAGAGACCTCTTATACACTGTTGGTGAGAATATAAAATTGGTATAGCCACTATGGAAAACAGTATGGAGGCTCCTCAAAAAATTAAAAATAAAACTACCATATGATTCAGCACTCCTACTGGGTATTTATCCGAAGGAAATAAAATCACTATCTTGAAGAGATACCTGCACCTGCATCTTCACTGATGCATCATTATTCACAATAGCCAAAGCATGGAAATAACCTAGGTGTCTAATGGTAAAGGAATAAAGAAAATGTGATATATACATATATTACACACACCATGGAATATTATTCAGTCCTAGAAAAGAAAATGTGACCACTTACAACAACATGGATGAAATTTGAGGGCATTGTGCTAAGTGAAAGAAGTCAAACAGAGAAAGGCAAATACTGTATGACCTTACTTATATGTGGAATCTAAAAAAGAAACTAATTCAAAGAAACAGAGTAGACTGGTGATTACCAGAAGCAGGGGTGGGGGAAATGAGTAAAGGTGGTCCAAGGGTGCAAACTTCGAATTATAAAATGAATAAGGGACACCTGGGTGGCTACCCCAGTCTTGTAAGCGTCTGTCTTCAGCTCAGGTCATGATCCCAGGGTCCTGGGATCGAGTCCCCCAACAGGCTTCCTGCTCCGTGGGGAGCCTGCTTCTCCCTCTGCCTGCCGCTCCCCCTGCTTGTGCTCTCTCTAAGAAATAAAATCTTTTTAAAATAATAATAAAATTATTTATTCTGGGGATCTGGTGTACAGCATGGTGACTATAGTTAACGGCGAAGTTGCCAAGAGATCTTAAAAGTTCTCACCACACACAAAGGTAACTACATAGTGGTGATGCATGTTATCTAAACCTTATTGTGGTAATCATTTCATGATATGTATGTTTATCTTTGATATATGTATATCAAATCACATGGTACACCTTAAACTTACACCATGTTATATGTCAATTATATCTCAATAAAGCTAGGGAAAGAATTAAATAGTAATGAGAGAGACTTTTTACCAATGGAAATTTCCTTTACAAAAGAAAGCTTGTGGGCGCCTGGGTGGCTCAGTTGGTTAAGCGACTGCCTTCGGCTCAGGTCATGATCCTGGAGTCCCGGGATCGAGTCCCGCATCGGGCTCCCTGCTCAGCGGGGGGTCTGCTTCCCCCTCTGCCCTCTTCCCTCTCGTGCTGTCTCTCATTCTCTCTCTCTCAAATAAATAAATAAAATCTTAAAAAAAAAAAAAAGAAAGCTTGTGCTGTTCTTGGAACCTTTCCTATGTTGGCTGGTTCTCAGTGGCCTTTAGCTTAAAACAGTCCCTGTTCCAAAGAGACATACTTTGGGGTGGTATATTCTGGAACCCATCACCCCTGTCAGATGCTCTCTCTGGTCTAGTACTATATTTTAACCTCCCACTTTTATTCTCATAACATTTCATGGAACTGGTTTGCTTCAGCCATCTCAGAAGACCTAACTATTTTACACTCAGAAGCACCTCTTTTTGGATGCTAGAGAATGAAGGTTGAAGTAGAAAGATTCTAATTTGCATTAATGTCCATTCATTTGAGCATTCTATCAGTACAGTCTCTTTTCAAGGCTATACAGTTAAGAAACTGAACTGCTTGATAGCTTTTTTTAAAAATTAATAGACTATTTTCTGAGTAGTTTTAGGTTTATAAAGAAATGACTGGAAAGTACAGAGTTCACATATCCCTCACCTACTCCCTCCTTCTAGTTTCTTCTATTATCAGTTTGCATTACTGTGGTACATTTGTTACAAGGGGTAATGAAGTCCACAGTCATTTGTGTTGTATTTCTGTGGGTTTTCACAATACATAAGGGTATGTATCCACCATTACATTATCATACAGCAGAGTTCTACTGCCCTAAAAAAACCTCCCTGTGTTCCACCTATTCATCTCATCCCTCCTGTGGAATCCCTGTTAACTACTGATCTTTTTTTTTTTTTTAAGATTTTATTTATTTGACAGCGAGAGAGGAAACACAAGCAGAGGGAGTGGGAGAGGGAGAAGCAGGCTTCCCGCCAAACAGGGAGCCCGATGCAGGGCTCAATCCCAGGACCCCACCCAGGTGCCACCCTCCCCCATCCCCCGGTGTCTTTTTGTAGCTTGACTGTTTATTTCTTTTATTCCATTTACATTTACCATTCATTTATCCATTCACCTACTGAAGGACATCTTGGTTGCTTCCATGTTTTGGCAATTACGAATAAAGCTGCTATAAACATTCACGTACAGGCTTCTGTGCGGACATGTTTTCAACTCACTCAGGTAAATAAATACCAGTAAGTGCAACTGCAGGATCTTATGGTAAGAGGATGTTTACTTTTGGGCACCTGGGTGGCTCAGTTGGTTAAACGTCTGCCTTCGGCTCAGTCATGATCTCAGGGTCCTGGGATAGAGCCTCACGTCAGGCTCCCTGCTCAGAGGGGAGTCTGCTTCTCCCTCTGCCCCCCGCCCCACCTGTACCCTCTCTAAAAAAATCTTTTTAAGAGTATGTTTACTTTTGTATGAAAACTGTCTTCTAAAGTGGCATTTAGCATTGCCACCAGGCATGAATGAGAATTCCTGCTGAGCCATTGGCTTATTATGAGGATTCGCTTTCTAATTAAGTCTTAGAAGTTAAGTACAATCAATTTTCAACAGAAAAATAAATGTGGTCACGGTATATGAAGAAAAACTACTCTGTCCTCTCATTTTTTTCATTTTTATTTTCCAGAAGTGAGAAATGGTTTTTTACCTTAAGTCAGGGGTGTATTTCATCTTGCTACCACGACGGCCACCAGCCCTGCCTCCACAGAGAACTGTCATGAAAATAATCAGGAACTCTGAACTTCTGAGTGTCTGAGACTTCAGCAAGCAAATAATCCTCCATTTAACATGTATTATTATTTAAGGCCTTCCTGAAACTGTACATTCATAGTGGTGATAAATGCACAGAAGTGAATTCAGAACCTGACCACAAGTTCAAGATGAGCTTCAAGGAATAAAAATTCAAAGACCTTGGAACAGAATTCCAGCAACATCAGACCAAGGTAATGAAGCTACATAGACTTTTTGTCCTGTCACACTGAGTTCAATGGTAGAGAATAATCTAGGGGCGCCGGGGTGGCTCAGTTGGTTAAGCATCTATCTGACTCTTGGTTTTAGCTCAGGTCATGATCTCAGGGTCCTGGGATCCAGGCCAGTAGGGCTCTGCACTTAGCAGGGAGTCTGCTTGAGGTTCTTTCTCTCCCTCAGTGTCATCTTCTCCCTCCCTCCAGCTCGTGCACACTCTGTCTCAAATAAATAAAAGAAAATGATCTTGTCAGATGGAAGGAAAATGTGACCACAACCAGACTTGCAATTACGCATTTTAGTTTCAATAACTCTACAAATAAGATTTTTCAAAACAACGTATCTTTTTCAGGTGGGGAAAAAGCTCATTAAATTGGCCTGGATATTGCTGAGAGGAAATTTTCATGATGATTTGAAAAATTGGGTCCATGGTTAATTCCTTGCAAAAAGAAAATCCTCAATAATTTTAATAATTCCAGAAGCTTTTTACAACTCTTTAAACCTCAACTACCATCATGTCAAAAAAGGAAATGTAGGTGGATATATAAAGTTATCTATGCCAAAATATCCCATTACACTTAAAATCTTTATTAGGAGGTCTAAGCTTTAGAACTGATTAAATCCAAGACATTGCATCAGTCACTTAAATTCCTAGTTTGGTAACTCTTTTTAAGTAGTGAGATCAAACTAGTTTTCCTAACTACATTACATTATGGACTCCTAATGACGATCAAAAGTGAGGAAAAATTTTTGATAAGCATGGTTCCTATGCAAATGGATATTACTTATTTTTAGTTATTGGTATTAGAAAACAGCTCAGTCCCCACTGCTGTAAGACGGACTCTTGGCGCTCTGCTCCCTTAGGGATCAACCCATGACCTTGTATTATCCATATGTGAACCAACTAGTCTAACAGTCCCAGCCGGATAGAGGAATTCCCTTTTGCATAGGTTTATCATGAAATCTAGGTTTTCATTATTTTGCAGTACTATTTCACAAGGCTTTTGATGAGGAGGCCAGCTCTCCTAGTATCAGAGTGTTAGCGGAAGTAGTCACTGTGTAGTGTTTAAAGTGCTCATCGAATATCTATACAAGTCCTTTGCATGTACTGTCACTGAATGCTGATAAATTGATATGCAGTATATAATCTGTAAAGTCACAAGTGTCTATTGCTGTGCACTCTGGGCTGCATATTCTATTAAAAGTATTTAAACATTGAATTATTTATATTATAGGAACATGGACTTGGAGGTTGCTCATAAATTCCAGGACCTCCCTGCCACCGGCTCTCCCAGCACCACCTCTACCCCTAGGAATTGCTCCTCCTCCTCCAACTCCTTTACCTCTACTAACTGGTATATTATTTTTTTTTTAAGATTTTATTTATTTATTTGACAGAGAGATCGCGAGAGCAGGAACACAAGCAGGGAGAGCGGGAGAGGGAGAAGCAGGCTTCCCCGCGGAGCAGGGAGCCCGAAGCGGGGCTCGATCCCAGGACCCTGGGATCATGACCTGAGCCAAAGGCAGACGCTTAACAACTGAGCCCACCCAGGAGCCCCTACTAACTGGCATATTATATCCACTATTACCTTTGTTCAGGGATGTCCTGCTCCATATTCATACTGTCTGCTCTAAATTATGAAACAAAGCAGAAATAAATATATAAACCTGAACTCCATGTATTGATTCTTGAATAGCAGCACTAGATTCTCCAGACTGGAGTCTAATAATCAAAGGCAAAAACCCTGACTAGAGGTTTTTCCACAAAGTCAAATGATCAAAGGGCATCTTCTAGGCACTGGTTGTCATTAATGTGCAAGTAACTGCATAGCTGTGTACAAGTATGGTATGATGTTAAGAGAATATGATTGCTGACTCTTTCCCTTTGTGAACTCACCATCTTACGTTTCTTTTTCAGTACAGTATCTAAATAATTGGAAATGCAATAGGGAACATGAAATTCGTGTAGAAGGTAAAAAGGAATTAAAGTGGTGTAAGGATAATTGTATTAGTTTCTTAGGGCTGCCACAACAAATTACCACAAACTGAGTGGTTTGTAACAACAAAAATTTCTCTCTCACAGTTCTGGGGGGCAGAAGAATTGAGGTGTTGGTAGGGCCACATTCCCTAGAAGCTACAGGAGACAATTTCTTCCTTGCCTTTTCCACCTTCCAGAACTTTTGGCATCCCTTGGTTCATGGCCATATATCTCTGTTCTATCTTCACATTGCCTTTTCTTTCTAGTGTCTGTGTGTAAGCTTCCATCGACCAGAAGTAGATACATGTGGTTGCATTTATGGCCAACACTACCATGTTTGCATGTTGATCTTATATTCTGCACCTTTGAAAAATTCATTATCAGGATTTGACATGGTGACCTACAGTATTATCAAGTGTACATTTGAGTGACAAAACAAACCAATTAAAAGTCATGGGTCAGGGGCGCCTGGGTGGCTCAGTTGTTGGGCGTCTGCCTTCGGCTCAGGTCATGATCCCAGGTCCTGGAATCAAGCCCCGCATCGGGCTCCCTGCTCAATGGGTAGTCTGCTTCTCCCTCTCCCACTCCCCAGGCTTGTGTTCCCTCTCTCGCTGTGTCTCTCTCTATTAAATAAATAAATAAAATCTTTTTTTTAAAAAAGGGTATTTTGTCAAGGGGTTATTCTGCATCAATTGAGATGATCACGTGGGTTTTCACCTTCGTTCTATTTTACATGGATTAATTTCCTCATGTTCATCCACCCTTGCATTCTCGCAGTAAAACTCATTTGATCTTGGTATATAATCTTTCTTTAAATATGCTTGGATTATGTTTGCTAGTATTTTGCTGAGGATTTTTATGTGTATAGTCAGACAAGATATTGGCCTGTAGTTTTCTTGTGTTATTTTTGCCTGGCTTTGGTACCAGGGTAATGCTGGTCTCAAAGAATGACATAGGATGCTATGACAGTTAATCTCATGTGTGAACATGGCTAAGCCATGGCACCTAGATGTTTGGTCCAACACCAATCTAAATGGTGACGTGAAGGTATTTTTAGATGAGATTAACATTTCAATCATTAAATCAGATTACTATCTACAAGACAGGTGAGCTTTATCCAATTAGTTGAAGGCCATAGGAGAAAAACAATAGAAGTCCCACAAAGAAGAGGGAATTCTACCTCCACTCTGCCATAACACTCCATCTCATGGATCTCAAGCATGCCAGCCTGCCGTGCAGATTTTGTACTTCTCAGCCTCAACTATCACACAAACCAATTTCATAAAATAAATCTCTCCATTTCTCTATATGGCTCAATTTCTCTGGGGAGCCCTAATACAGATGTGTTCCCAATTTATTAGAAGATTTGAGGATTAGTGCCAATTACTCTTTAAGTGGTGAAATTTCCCAGTGATGACATCTTGTCCTGGAATTGTATGTGATAGGAGATTTTTAACTACTTAATCAAAATATGTAACTGCTAAAGGTCTGTTAAGATCATCTATACATTCTTGAGTCAGCTTTGGGTACCTTGTGTCTTTCTACTAATTTTACCTTATTATTTAATTGTTGAGTACAGTTGTTCATAATACAATCCAGTCACTCATCTGATTTCTCTGACATAGGCCATAAATGTCCCCTTACCTTACATTTTTAACTTCAGTTATTTCTATTTTCTCCATTCAGTCTAGCTAAAGATCTATCAATTTAATCTTTTCAAAGAACTGACTTTTAGTTTTCTTCTCCTATTCTGTATTTCCTTTATCCTTGCCTTAATTATTTCCTTCTCTCTGCTTTTGCTTTGTGTTAGCTTGCTGATCTTCTGATTTCTAAGATTAAAAATCAACAGTTAGGTTGTTGATTTAAAGTCTCCTCTTTTTTTAAAATACATGTTCATACAATTATAATTCCCTCTGAGTACTGCTTTAACTGCAGTATATACTGTACAATTCACTTCTTTAAAGTGAACAATTCAGTGGTTTTTAGCATATTCAGAGTAGTATACACATCAGCGAAAATCAATTCAGAAAGTACCCCAGCCCCAGACTCATTACCAGGCTTTCCCATTTCCCACCAACCCAATTTTATCACAAATGACATGGACATTTCAAGCCCTAAACACTGGCTCACAATGATGAAGGCCATTTTCCTTTGGAACTGCCTTGCAAGCTCCATCTCAGCCGAAGGCTTTTAAAGCTTATTAAGTAAGCAAGGGAGAGAAACAAAACAAGACCTGCACCCCTACCCCCTACCAATGGTGTACCCTGACCCAAAGAATTCAGAGTCCTATATCCTTAGGATCCTTCTCTATAAATGGATCCTCAACTGACCAGCAGGTCATGTGACATGCAGGTAAATGGGCACCAACTTTCTCCTCTCTGGCCCCAAACAGACCCACTACATTGACTTTCTGGTGATGAAGGCATTTACTCCAGGATGTGGCTGACTTACAGTTTGACCAACTGATTGATTTCCTCTGGGTGGACAATGACACTGGAAAACGTATCCGGTCATGTGCTCTTGAACTCTGGTAAACAGAAACCTGTCCGCAGCCTCAGAGCCACTCCTGTCATAGAAGAGGCTGAAAAGAGAAATCTAAAGTCCAAAGAGAAGGGACACATGAAATAACCTATGTTCCTGCCCCCAGGCAGAGACACAGGCACCCTACCCGGGGTAGCTGTAAGAAAAGGACAGGTTCAAGCGGAACAGGACGTTTACTCTGGCAAGATGTGCCAAGGCCACCTAGATGCTGGGACAGCAGCCAAAGACAAAAGAATGTATATTATTCTGTGAGCATTGTGGAGGCAAAAACAGGTGAAATGTAGATGGCCCTCTGTGTCTGATTGTTGTCAATGGCATTCAATGCTAAAACATACATAATGAAAAACAACAAGAGGTTCCCAATGCAGGAAGGGGATTAGAAGACAGATGGACAAATTGGGAACGGTCCCCAAGCAATGGTTAAGAGCTTTTGCTCTGGGAGAAATTTCTACCCACAGTAGCATCTCCAAGGCATTACGGAAAAGTACAGGAGTTTGGAAATACATATTTCCATATACACACGATTTATATATGTACGAATAAACGAATGACTGGGGGTTTGAGGGTAGAGTACAGACATTCTCTCAAGAACTGCTTAGAAAAGGCTGCTGAGCAAATGATCCTCATCAAGGTCATAACTGTGTAGACGGAGCCACGGGGCCACTGTCCCATGCACCTCACCGCCCCCTACCTGTCCACAACCATCCTGGGGGCACCCAACGGCAAAGTGACTGCCTGAGGCTCCTGGAGGTGAGCCTGGGCAATCCACCTCCTCTCTTCTAACCAGACCTGGACCTTATCAGTTCCTCTTGCTGCCATAATTGCCTATTCCCTCTAGGGCTGGCTCCTGAGCCCTAAAGCTAGATGTAGTACTTCGCTGAGCACAGAAGAGAGGCAATACCTCAAGGAGAACAGGGGACCACACAGGTCATCCTGACACCTATTGCTATAAATTAATGTCCTTGGAAAACTAGGATTCTGCCCCAGAACACCCATATGGATCTCCAGCCACAAGAATGCAGAGAAAACAGGGTCCCTATTGCTAGGAAATGCAGGCTTAAAACTCTGAGATGTGGTGATGGATGTATTCCTTGAGTGTCTATATGGATATTCCTACTGCCAGCAAGAAACCCAAAGGAAAAAACCAGGACCTGCCCCAACAGCCTAGTAGAGTCAACCCCACTTAAAAAAAAAAAAAAAAAGTCATCCATGCTTTTCAAGATTTAATTTATTTGACAGAGAAAGACACAGCGAGAGAGGGAACACAAACGGGGAGTGGGAGAGGGAGAAGCAGACCCCCCGCCGAGCAGGGAGCCCGATGTGGGACTCGATCCCGGGACTCCAGGATCATGACCTGAGCCGAAGGCAGTCGCTCAACCAACTGAGCCACCCAGGCGCCCAGCATGGATGACTTTTAACACCAGCCTCCCCCACCGCCCCCAACCGGGGGCCTTTTCTGATTCTCAAAAGGCTGAGCAGCCACACTTGGCAAAAGCCTTGTGTTGGCACTTCTGGAGCAACAGGGCCATCAGGGGGATACTTTCTGAGCAAAGCCTGCAGATGCTGTCTGTGGATCCTCTGAGGAAGCCCTATGGTGGGAAGGAGGGTGGGACTGGGGCACCCAGAACATTCTGGATCAGACCCAGCAGCCTGGCAACCTCCAATATCAGTGAGGGAACAACACAGGATGGACGGAGCCCAGCTCCGGCTACAAAGAATGCAGGCCTCCCGGGCTGTGGGGGCGTGGCCTCGGCAGCCGCCATGTTAACAACCCAGTCCCTGAAGCTCATAATCCAGGTCATCTGGCGTGTGGATCCAAAAGTCAGTCCAAAGCAAGTTCGGCCAGTGGAGTTCCTCGGGTCTCAGGGCAACAAGGAACCCAGGACTGGAGTGCCCAGGCCAAGACACCACAGGAACAGGAGAAAGGGGAGGTGACAGCCACCTTGTCAGGGCGGCATTTTGCAGACAGGATAAAGAATTTCCTTGGGGCGCCTGGGTGTCTCAGATGGTTAAACGCCTGCCTTCGGCTCATGATCCCAGGGTCCTAGGATCCAGCCCCACATCGGGCTCCCTGCTCAGTGGGGAGCCTGCTTCTCCCTCTCCCTCTACCTCTCCTGCTTATGCTCGCTCTCTGCATCTCTGTGTCTCAAATGAATAAATAAAATCTTAAAAAAAAATTTTTTTTTCTTGATGATTTTGGTAGTAGGCCCAGACAAGGAAGAATAATGCCAGTGCACCACAAGTTAGAGCTAGAGTTGTTTTGTTTACTTTGGTTCCCACTAAAAAGAATCTGAGGCCCAGGCCCCACTATATCCCAGACAGCCCTACCTGTCCCATATGACAAAGGGTGTGGATATGCACTAAGGATGGGAGGGAAGAGGAGCAGACGTGACCAGGATTAGCATCTTGAGGTGGACATCATCCCCCAAAGTGAGAGAATCCAGGTATTCTCCTCACACACTTCAGGAACTTTGCAGCCCAGGAACACCATATTCCATAGCAACCTCCCAATATACAGATGTATGAACTGGATCCTCTTTGTGAAGACTCCTGGGATTTCCCACGTGGGGTATATGTTCTGTGGTGCACCCATCAGTCTGCAGCAGGGGCAGACAGACCACTTTTTTTTTTTTTTTATCATTCTTTTTCTAGAGAGAGCATGAGAAAGAGCAGGAATGGGTCGGAGGTGGGGGGAAGCAGAGGGAGAGAATCTTTTTTTTTTTTTAAGATTTTATTTATTTATTTGAGACAGAGAGAATGAGAGACAGAGAGCACGAGAGGGAGGAGGGTCAGAGGGAGAAGCAGACTCCCCGCCGAGCAGGGAGCCCGATGCGGGACTCGATCCCGGGACTCCAGGATCATGACCTGAGCCGAAGGCAGTCGCCCAACCGACTGAGCCACCCAGGCGCCCCGAGGGAGAGAATCTTAAGGAGGCTCCAAACCCAGCAGAGCCCAATGTGGGGCTCTATCCCCCAACCCTGAGATCATGACCTGAACCAAAATCAAGAGATGGACCCTTAACCGACTCAGCCACTCAGGCGCCCCAAATGGAGACCACTTTAAGCTAGGGAGAAATCAGACCATATACATCAGGACCTGGCCCCAAGGTGAGGAAAACAGGTTGAACACAAAAGGTTCAACCCCCTGGGCCTACCCAGGCCAAATGTGTTCTCTTGCCTAATGGAAGGGACACATGGCCAAATACCCACAGCCCCCTGGCCTGGGCTCCTTTGGAGCCGATTTTTCTAGTCCTGTCCAGACATGGCAGCCACCAAGATCCCAAACCTTTGCTCCCTGTGTCAGACCTCCAGGTTTGGAGACCAAGATCCTGTATCCGTGCCTGTCTCTGATGCTCCCATGGCCTGACTCAGCTTTGTGCCACGCTTACCCCGGTGCCTAGTGGACCTCTTCACCTCCCAGGGACACCGTCCTTCTCCCATGCCTCACTCCTTTGTCACTCCTCCCCAGGAAGTGATGGTACGAGGTTTGCGAGATTTGCAAAAGCATTTCCTCTTGATGGCAGTATTGCACCAAAAATGCGGACCTGCCCCTCCATCCAAGGCCCCTCCCTCCACCCTTTGCTAACAGAAAAACTGGCAGCCTGTGTGCAGCCTGGCTAACACAAGGTGGCTCACCCATCACGGCCACTTTGGGGTAAAGGGACACAAGCCTCAAAGTCTGGCGCTCCATCCTGCAGGGCCTGGTCTCTCTAGCATCCTCCTGGACTTCATGACACGAAAGCAGTGACTCCCCACCTAGGCACACTAGCAGTGGACCTGAAAAGTATCCATGGCTATTTCTTTGCACTCCACGTTTGTCTCAGACATCTGGAAACACGATGAAGATGGGAAGAGAGGCACAGTCAGTGCCCCGTGGAGCACATACTTCCAGAACATTCTCCCCAGTCACTGAGAGCAGTCTAAATGGGAAACGCCTAGCAGCCAGACACGAAGGTCTGCAGCAGCCCATTGTCACTGGAGTCAAGAGAAAGATGAATCACCCACAGCAAGAGAGACAATGGACAGGGCCTGAGGACCTAGCTCTTCTCCAGTGATGGCCCCCGGGTTCTGGAGTGGATGGTGACACACGCAGGTCAGATGGGAAGGCAGCCTGACACTGTACCACAGATGCCAAAGCCCCAGGTTGAAGAGAGAAGAGTAGCAAGAAAGAAAAGAGAACCTAGTGTCCAAAGAGAAAGGACAACTGAAATAGCCTATGCCTCTGCCCCCAGGAAGGATCCAAGGCACCAGACACTGGGTACTGTTATAAAAGAAATATAAAAGATCAAGTATAACAGGACATTGATTTTGTACAGATGTGCCAAAGCCAGGGGACTTCCTGGCTGTGAGAGCAGTCAAATGCAAAAGAGTGTTATTACTACAGGAGCTTTAGGGAGTCAGGGCAAGGGAAATGGAGAATGCCCTCTGTATCTGTTGGATTTCATTATCATTGAACCCCAAAAGATTCATGACAAAAATTAAGTGGTCCCCACTGAGGGGGTGGAGGATGAAAGATGGAGACAACTTGGGAGCAGCCATCACACAAGGGTAAGGATTTCTGCTTTGATTTGGAGAAATTGCTTTCCACACTGGCGTCTCCAGGCAGTTATAGGGAAGAGTACAGAAGGGAAATTTTACATGCAGTTGACAGCTGAGTAACATGGGGGTTGGAAGCTGACAAGTCCCCTCGCCCAGTTGAAAATCCATGTACAACTTTTCACTCTCCCTGAAACCTAATAACAATGGTTGACCAGAGGTCTCTCCAATTACATAAACAACACTTATTTTGTACTGTCACATGTGTATTCTTACAGTAAAGTGAGCTGGAGAGAAATTTTAAGAAAAGCATAAGGAAAACACATTTACAGTGCTGTATTGCATTTATTGAAAAATATCTGCATACTTAAGTGCCTTATGCAATTCAGGTCAATGCAATTCAAACCCATGGTCTTCAAGGGTCAACTGTGCATGTAACACACAAACACTTCTATGTGTATGTATGTATTTACAAATGAGTGAATGAAGGGTGAATGAAAGTGGATTTTCCAAGTGGAATACGGACACATTCCCAAGGATGGTGTCCCAGCAGGGTCTCCTGAACAGAGTGGCCCTCACCCAGGTCATCTGACTGTGTGGACAGAGTCACTGGGCTCTCCACCTGTCCCGTGGACCCTAACACCCTGCACACACCCACAACCATACCGGGGCACATGATGGCAGAGTGACTGCCTGAGGCTCCTGGAGGTGAGCCTGAGCAACCCACCTCCCTTTCTCTAACCAGACCTGGACCCTGTCATTTCTTCTTGCTGCCACGATGGCCCACACCCTCTAGGGCCTGCTCCTGAGCCCTTAAGCTGGATGAAGTAGCTGGAGGAGTACAGAAGACAGGCCGATACCTCAAGGAGAAAAGGGGACATCAAGAACTTGTGCCACCGTTATGAACCAATGTCCTCAGAAAGCAAGGGTTCTGCCCAAACACTCCCACGTGGAGGTCTAGTCACAAGTGTACCAAAACCACCACCACCACAGGGTCCCTGCTCCCAGGAAATGTGAACATAAAACTCCTGGAAGAGACGTAGACCCAAGCACGCGCCGATTCCTTTGGCTGTCATCACAGGTACATTCCTACTGCCAATAAGCCCAACAGGAAGAGCCACTACCTCCCCGCACCCCAGTATAGCAACCCTATTTGGGGTTAGATGGCTTCTGGGCCTCCGTGAGCCCTTTTTAATACACAAAAGGGAGGAGGGAAGGCCCCACAGCAACCAAGGATGGCTTTTCTGGAGCAACAGTGCCATCAAGTGGAAGCTTTTTGAGCAAGGCCTGCGGCATCTGTCTGTGCTGCCACTCAGAAAGGCCTGGGATGGGAGGAAGGGCGGGTCTGGGGCACCCACAAGCTTCTGGGCTGGACACAGCAAACGGGCACAGCTCCAGAATCGGCGGGGAAGCGACACAGGGCGGATGGAGCTGGGCTCACCCAACAAGGAGCCCCAGTGCACCAGGCTGCCTACCCTCAGGCCTCTAGCCTCCCCGGCCTGCGGGGGCGTGGCCTCGGCAGCCGCCATGTTAAGGAAACCAAGGGCGCTGAGGCTCCTACTCCCAGACATCTGGCCTGTGGAACCTTGCCTTTGATGTGGAGGTGAGCATGGTCAGTGTGGGATCTCAGGGCCATGGGGAACCCAGGACTGGATGCTCCAGGCTCAAAAACCATATAATCCCGGGAAGGGTAGGAGGTGGTCACCCTCTCAGGGGCAGCATTTTGCATGAAAGATGGAGAATTGGATCATTTGGTACTAGACCCAGACAAGAAAGAGCAATTCAGATTGCAGGTTAGAGCTAGAGTTATATTTTTTATATTTTGTATTTTGTCTTCCACTTAAAAGAGTCCGGGTGCCATGCCCCACAGTACCTGAGAAGGCCTAACTTGTCACATAAGACACAGGATGTAGATAGATACCCACTCACCATCTGATGGGATGGGACAGGAGATGCTGGGACAAGTTTCACTACATCATATTCCCGACTGGGTGGATCCAGGTCTCTTTTCTGCACTTGTGGTCAGAAATGCTGTAGCCCAGAACCACCCTATTCCTTGGCCTCCTTCCCTGTGTATGGGTGTATGACCCAGGTTCTCTTCTTTGAGGAGACTCCGGAGATTTCCCACAC
Source organism: Mirounga angustirostris (assembly GCF_029215605.1). Classification (NCBI taxonomy): domain Eukaryota; kingdom Metazoa; phylum Chordata; class Mammalia; order Carnivora; family Phocidae; genus Mirounga; species Mirounga angustirostris. The sequence goes on from NW_026991719.1 coordinate 94,254,495, forward strand.
AGGGTCCATGTTGTATGGGTACAGCCATCAGCCCTGCCCAGAAGAGCACACTAAGACCATTTTATTTTTATTTTTTTAAAGCTCTACACCCAACGTGGGGCTCAAATTCACAACCCTGAGATCAAGAGTCACATGCTCTACTGAGTGACCTAGCCAGGTTCTCCAAGACCACTTTAAACTGGGACTAAACAGATCATATGTTGGGACCTGGACCCAAGGCTTGGCAAAGGTTGACCTCCCCCGAAAGCATAAGCCCACATAAGGACAGCTAGACCCACATTCAAGTGACTCACACGTATGAAATGAAGGGGCAGGGAACGGGTTTCAGCACCCTTCCAAGAGGGGTGAAAACAAGGTGCGTGTATGGAGGAAGTAGAGCCCGGAGACTTGCTCCCCTACTGACACCCAATAGGTAAGAGCTAGGCAAAGAGCATGAGCCACCCAAGAGGGTCTTCCAGAAGTGGGTTATAGGGACAGTCACGGTCTACGAGAAAAGGCTGTGTGCCTGGGAGGATGCGCCTCGATCCTGTCTTTGGCGGACATGCTTCATCTGTGGCCCACCTCGGGGAGAGGAGGGTTGGGTTCTCTCAACCCAACAGCTCTGAGTTTTAGGCAGTGTCTTCAGACCTGTTGGTGATTCCCCCATTGTGGGAACAAGCATGGGGTTGAGGCCTGGAGAGCCAGGGGTGAATGGAAGCCAGGACCGTCCCTTCTCATTCCATGTGTGAGTCTCAGGACTTCTGAATGCAAGTGACTGGCCAGGGTGTCCTCATTACTCTGCTCCTCTCCTGTCCTCTGCTCTTAGGGAGGTGGCTCCAGGAGCCCTGCAGACAGGATTGTGCCATAATCCTTGGAGACCCCAGGTGATGGCACCCCAACTGCTAATTCCATTTCAGGCTCAGCAGAAGGTATCTTTCAACCCTGACTCATTTGTCCGGAGGGCAGTTCTCTTCTGGACTCTGAGGGCTCTCATTCTGTGTCAGGTCCCTTCGGCACTGGGTAGTCAGGCTCCATATCTAATCCTGGGTTCAACAGAGGTTCATCACTTAGCATGTTTCTATAGCAGCAACAGAAGTCCCACTCTAGAGCTCTTAGTAGTCTGGCTTGGCTTGCCAAGAAGAGACATTCAAGGCATTGCGCCAACACAGGCTAAGCTTGCTTTTGCACTGAGGCAAAGGTCAATGTGGCCAAAGACCCCCAAAACGCTGACCAGGGATCCTTCAGAGAGAATACCTCTAGATTGGCACAGGCATGGGGACCCCAAGGGTCCTGAGGCTTGGCTTCCTATGTGGGGCCAGCCAAGAATCCATGCTATGTGATTTTGCTTATGCCTGTCTCTGGAGTTTCCAAGGTCTCACTTGGCTTTGGGCTTCACTCTCCCTAGTGCCTAGTGGATCTCTTGGCATCCTGGGGACCCTCTTCCTTGGCCCACACTTCATTCTTCTTACTCCTCCCCAGGAGCAAGGTTATTATGATATCCAATTCGTTATTTTGGAGGCAGTATCGCACCAGAAATGCCAAACCACCCCTTCACTCAAAGTCCTCTCACTCCACCCATAGCTAAGGGAGAAAAAAACCCCAACTAGGTGCCCTCTAGTTGACACAAGAAGTTTCACCATCATAGCCACGTTGGGGCTGGTAGATGTTTGCCTCAAAGTCTAGCGCTCCAACCTGCAGAGCCTGGTCTACGTAGCATCCTCTTTGCCTGCCTTCATGACAAAAATGCAATTACTCCCCAATGAGAGACCTCAGTGACCTATAAGAACATATCTGTGGATATTTCATTATCATTCTAGGTTTTTCGAAGAGCTCAAGAAACATGCTGAGTGTAGGCCAGTAGCAGACACAGTGCAGCATGGGACTATCAACATGGAAAATTTTAAGAAGTCACTGAAAGGCCAGCCTGATCAAGGAGCCTCAAAAAAGCAAACACAAATTCTTTGGTGACCAATGGAAACCAGCACTGCGATCAAGAAGTCCAACAACCCTGCAAAAAAGATGGAAGGACAAGAAAGACATGCCTCTAGTCTCATGGAGCCTCCAAGGATCAGGCATAGACACTGGCACAAAAGAGTTAGTCTGGAAGACAAAAAAGAGCCCCAACAAAATTGACTAACTTACCTCAGAACTGGGCCAAGTAAAATCTCTAGACACAAGCGAAGAAAATCAAACATGGGAAACAACAAAGTGTGCATATCCTTCTGATGACCTGAAGATTTTAGGAGTCCTAATTCTTCGGTGACCAAAAGAGAGCAGTGTTACAAATTGCCATACCCCTCTTTACAAAGGTTATAGCAGGACCAAGAGAAAGGTTTCAAGGACCCTGAGAAACACAAGGCCAATTATGCTTCCACTCCTAGGGGAAGAGGCACAAAGTGAAAACCACACTTGGAAAAGACCCAGAGCACAAAGGAGGGGAACATCTACTCATCCAGACATACCCAAAGAAAAATGCCACAGGTTCCAAAGATACAATATCCCAAAACAAACACTGAGGGCACAAAGGGCTCATGCTTTGCCCTGCTTTACCTCTATAGAGCCTCAAAGATTGGGAAGGAAGTCTGGCAACACTGGGAAATGAAGACTTGCACAAGAGGTCCCTATGCTGTCCCAAATAAAAATCCATCTTTACTCCCAGGAAAAAGGCAGCACAAGGTTCACTAAATAACAGAGGAGTTCTGCTTGATGTCAGTACTGCACCAAGAATGCCCACGGGCGCTTGAGCCAGCGCCTCTCCCTCTCCCGAGTGCCCCCAGTGGAGAGGCCCAGCAGTGACGTGGGAGTCCCAGGCGGGACTGGAGACGGGCCCTACCTCCGTGGTACCACCCCGCAACTGCCCCGAGGTGCAGAGCTCCCCCGGGGCAACCTGGGAGGGCTCCAGGGACGGGTAGCGGGACAGAGCGCGAGGTCCCGGTGCCCTGCGGGGCGGGCACGGGAAGCCAGGGCTCGGCACCCTGGCGGCCGCCATGTCTGGGCGGGACGAGAGGGGTGCAAGCCAGCCCGGAGCGGGAAGGAGCACCCAGCCGGGCCAGGGGCGCCAGTGAGGCCTTGGGCCCACGCGCGTTGGGTGGCCGCCGTGCCCCTTCCCCAAGGAGCCAGAGCAGGGTCGGTCTGGGAGGGCCCAGGGCCCTGATGTCCCTGCGTCCGGTTCTGAGGATCAGGTGTGGAGGCGAGCCACCCGGTGTCCAGGGACCTGGAGGGTGAGGTGGTCTCGGGAGGCGGCGGGGTAGGGGTGGGGAAGATAGTGGTGGCCGATAGCAGGAGGAGAGGAGTCCAGGAGGGACACGCCCACCCTGGGACGAGCCAAAGTGGAAGCACCAGCAGCCTCCTTAGCCGTTCTGCCCACCCCTTCCCCGCCACCGCGGCCACCAACCGCCCCCTCCCCCCCACACCAGGCCTGGGCCCACGAAGCCCTCGCCTGACACACACAGGGCAGCTGCACCGCCATCTGCAGGGGCTTCCCCGCCTCTGGCGTCTGGCGGAGGCCGGGCCCCAGTGCTCCCCCACGCAAGTCGAGGCCCAGCCGCCCCGCCCCGCCGCGCCGAGGCGTCTGAGTTTGCACAGTGCGCGTTCTGGGCCACACGTTCCCCAACACAGCACCAGGGCGGGCAGGGCAACGACAAGGAACGGCCGGCTGGCTGGCTCTTGCCTCTGCGTCCCGATGCCACGCTTGCTTCAGAGCTGGCCGTCAACGGACCAGTGTGCGGTGCGTGTCAGAAGGGCCAGGCACCTTGGGAGTGCGGGCCCCTTCTCTCCCGCCTGGGGCTCCGACTTCACTCCCAGGCCCGCCTCGGCCGTGGGCTCACGGGATCCGCAGGGCATTTCCGCTTGATGGCAGCATTGCTCCACGGCCACCAACCGGCCCTTCCCCCAGGGCCTCTCCCTCCGCCCCTCGCCGAAGAAAAAAGGCCAAGCCCTGGCCACGGGCTCCACCATGGCGGCTCCCACGTCCCGTCCCGCCCCGCAGCTCTGCTCTCGTGGGGGAGCCCACTCCCGCTTCTGAGGCTGCCTGGCTCGGAGCCTCGTCCCCTGTGGCTCCACGTAGCCTGCCGAAAAGCAAGGGCGAGGCCCGGCAGGTTCAGCGAGCCGCCCGGCAGTGGCCATAGGCCCCTCCGGGCCTCCATCTTTACCGGCGCAGCTCTGCAGGACGCCTCAGGAGACACACTGGTCCGCTCGAGGGCCCAGAGCCCCAGCCACCCCTAGCCAGTCGGTGCCCGATCCTCCGTCCGGACTCCCCCAGAGGCCAGCGGGACCCTGAGGCCTGCAGCGGCCAGACACAAAGGTCGGCGGAGGCGGTAACACGGCCACCGGCCGTGGGGTCGGCAGTGAGGTCCACCTCCAACGGCCCGAGGACGGAGGGGTCCCGAGCACCGGGCCCACGGCCCGCGGCCTCTCCTCACGGCCGTCCCGCCCCTCCGCCCACAAACGGGATTCCGACGTGGACCCTGGCCCACACGGGTCAGTGCGGAGGGCAGCCGGCAGCCGCACCAGGGTGGCCAAAGCGCCCCGGGCCTGGCCCAGGCTGCGTCTCGGGACCGCTCCCACGGGAGGGGGCAGGCCAGGGACGGGCCAGCCCCAAGTGGGCCCCTGCTCTCCAGGACCCGGGCCTTTCCCAGCGGAGCATGGCCGGGCCAATGCACCCCACTGCTGCTCTTCTCTCCCCTCCATCGGCCCGGATCCTGGGGTGGACACCTCACGGTCCCTTTCATGTGCACCCTGACAACCCGCCTCTCGTGCCTGGGGCATAGAAGAGGAAAAAACCACACACACACACACACACACACACACTACGAACACGCTCGAAAACACACTTGCACTCACAGAAACACGCGCTCACACTACTTCACGTGAACGGACGCATGCACGCACACGCTCACACAGGTACCGTCCCCCAGAAACAACGGTGGATCACAGGTGGATGTCACCCTTTTGCAAACCTCAGGAAGTGGCCCGCACAACCCACAGCAAGCGCCCGAGTAGGTGAACGACAGGTGTCCGATTCTACCCCAGCCCCTGCGCCCAAGGGCATAACGGCGCTCCTTTCGTGCACACGGGGCCCTCTCCCTGCTCTAGAATGGCACGAGGCTCGTCCAACTTCAACCGTTGGGGAACACTTTTGCTTCCTGCCCTGCTTCGCCCAGGACTCGGCCCGAGAGGCCCACCACCTCACTCTGCCCAGGGCAGGGAGCAGATATGCGGTCCCTCCGGTGGCAAGCAACACCACCCCACTCGCAAACCACCCCCGCTCCCCGTCGTCCACCTCCAGAGGGTCCTTCCGGTCTCTTCCCACGCCTCAGTTCTGCGAACCCTGGCTGAAGGACACCCTGTTGGACACAAACCCTGCTCACCTGGGAGACTCACGCCCCGAGGGCTGGGGCCGGGCTGGGGCCTGGCGGGGGCTGGCGGTGGGGGGAGAAGGAAGATGCACCAGAGGGGCTCCGTTCTTTCAGCATGGAGCCACGGGGCCCCGCAAAGAGACGCGTCCACCCCAAGACAGCCCGGCACGGGCCAAGTCGGAAGTGGGCCCACGGCTCCCGTCCAGGCACGCCCACCCGCCCGCCCACCTCCCGGGCCCACGTCAAGGGAGCCAGAGCAGCGTATGGTCACGAGTAGGGAGCCAGAGCACCCACCGCCCCTTTGGGGGTCGCCTGCTTCCCCACGCTCCTCTCCCCTGACCCGCGCTAGGCCCGGGCCGGCCTCAAGTCCAAAGGGTCATCCCGGACACTGTCACCTGCCAGGCCTTCCAAGCAGGCTGGCAGAGTTTCCCACCCGCTCCCCCCCCCCCCAATCCCGCCCTGGCTAAAATCCCCAGTCTCCGTTCTCCGAGGCCTGCCACCCACTCTAGGGATTCCCTCCCGCCAACAAAGCAAAGGCCTGAGCACCCTCAGAGCGCAGGCAGGAGCCACGGTAGACCCCCAAGTGGGGATGCGCCGCCTCGGGAAGGAAGGGTCTGGCCCCTAGAGCAGTCAACCGCCCTGACGGTCGATGGTCGGGGCAGGGTCGCCGCCGTGCCAAGGGAGGGTAACGCGCGTTCCCCCCAGCTCAGGTGGGTTGGCCTTGGCTTCGCGGTCGGCTTGCCAAGCAGTGTCCCGGCACGGGCCCCACGGTACCCAAAGGCGCCCAGGGCGGGAATGGCGTCAGACGCCACGGATTCCCTGCCCAGCCACCGCTCAGCCGTCAAGGACCCAATCCTCCGGAGTCACCGCATCGATGCCCACCTCGCCCACCTGGAGTCAAGAGTAGGCCAGCGCAGCCCTCCCCACTCCTTGGCCTCGGGCCCGGGGTGATCTGGTTGTATCCCTCTGGGTAGGCCCCGGAGCGGTGTAGCAGGGCGGTCAACGGTTGGGGAAACCCAAGCTCCCTGGGTGCGGCCATTGGCGCCAAGCTCTCAGGCAACAGGTGGGGGAGGAGGAGATTCAGCAGGTCAATACCTCGGCGGTTGCGGGGGGGCGGGGGGCGTTGGCCAAGATGGAGGTGAGCGACAAGCGACGGAGGCATCTTGCTCCACTACCCACGCAGCCCCCTCACCCCCCACCCCCAAAAGGGAGCGCACAGGGCTTTCCCGACGCTCACTTGGTGTGAGGAGAAGGGGCAACCGGCTGCCTTCAGCACTGGGTGGGGGTATTGGGGGTAGCAGGGGCGAGGCACGGGGAATGTGCGCGGACGCGCGTGGACGCCCGGAGGGGGGAAGGCTCGCCCCAGCCTGGCCCTTCTTCCACATGTGCGTGCGGCTACTGGGACAGCCGGGGTCTCCACTAAGGTTGGTCCCGCCGATCCAGAGCGTGAGCCTCCTTCAGGGCACGGGCAGACGGGCGCCTGACTGTCGGTGCAGTGGGCCAAAGGGGGCTGGGCCCGCGGCCCAGGGGCCGCCACCCAACGGTGCCCGCCCTTTCGGCAGACTCTCCACGCTGGTCCGTTGATGACCAGCTCCGAAGCAGGTGTGGCCTTGGGATGCACAGCCAGGAGCCATGCTTGTCATTGCCCTGAACGCTGGTGGGATGTTGGAGAAGGTGGCCCAAGAAGTGAAGTGTGCCAATGCCCAGGCCTTGGCGGACGGACGGCTCGGCTCCGCCTAGACTCGAGTGGGGGAGCAGTGGGGTATGCCCGACGGCCAGAGAGGGGGAGACCCCGCGAGATGGCACTGCAGCTGCCCTGTCTGGGTCAGGCAACCGCTTCTTGGGCCTGGGCCCGGTTGGGAGGGGGGGCGGGGGGAGTGCTAGGAGGGGGGCGGAGGTGGCGGGCGAAGGGGTGCGGCGGGGGAGGCCCCTGCTGCTGCTTCCACTCTGGCTAGTCCCAGGACGGGCCTGGCCCTTCCGCACTCCACTCTGTGCGGGAACGTATGCCCCACCCACACCCCCGCCACCCGCAAGACCCTCTCCTCCCGAGACCACCTCAAGACCCCTTGACACCGGGTGGCCAAGCTGCACACCTGATTCCCGAACCGGACACAGGGACATCGGGGTCCCGCCTCCACGCCCACCGCCAATGGCAGCGGCCTCCCAATGACCCTGTCTGTGCCCGCTTTTGGCGGAGCTTCCAGGGCCCTGGGTTCGCACAAGGCGATGCTGCCCCTGCTCCTAGGGGAAGGGGCAGGCGGCCAAACGTCCACGGGCCAGAGGCCCAGCGCCCCCGGCCAGGCTGGGTGCTCCTTCCCGCTCTGGGGTGGCTTCTCCGCCTCCGATCCCCACCAGACAGGGCGGCCACCAGGGTCCCGAGCCTTGCCTTCCCGTGCTGGACCCGCAGGGCCCCGGGACCTCGCGCTCCGTCCCGCTAGCCCTCCCTGGAGCCTCCCAGGTTGCCCAGGGGGAGTTCTACACCTCGAGCCACTCGGGGGGTAGGAGGGAGGGCCCATCTCCCCACCCGCCTGGGACTCCCACAGCACTCCACCCGGGGAAGCCGAAGCGCGGGGCTCACGGGATCCCCAACGAGTTCCGCTTGATGGCAGTATTGCTCCACGTACACCAACCGGCCCTTCCCCCAGGGCCTCTCCCTCCGCCCCTCGCCGAAGAAAAAAGGCCAAGCCCTGGCCACGGGCTCCACCATGGCGGCTCCCACGTCCCGTCCCGCCCCGCAGCTCTGCTCTCGTGGGGGAGCCCACTCCCGCTTCTGAGGCTGCCTGGCTCGGAGCCTCGTCCCCTGTGGCTCCACGTAGCCTGCCGAAAAGCAAGGGCGAGGCCCGGCAGGTTCAGCGAGCCGCCCGGCAGTGGCCATAGGCCCCTCCGGGCCTCCATCTTTACCGGCGCAGCTCTGCAGGACGCCTCAGGAGACACACTGGTCCGCTCGAGGGCCCAGAGCCCCAGCCACCCCTAGCCAGTCGGTGCCCGATCCTCCGTCCGGACTCCCCCAGAGGCCAGCGGGACCCTGAGGCCTGCAGCGGCCAGACACAAAGGTCGGCGGAGGCGGTAACACGGCCACCGGCCGTGGGGTCGGCAGTGAGGTCCGCCTCCAACGGCCCGAGGACGGAGGGGTCCCGAGCACCGGGCCCACGGCCCGCGGCCTCTCCTCACGGCCGTCCCGCCCCTCCGCCCACAAACGGGATTCCGACGTGGACCCTGGCCCACACGGGTCAGTGCGGAGGGCAGCCGGCAGCCGCACCAGGGTCGCCAACTCGCCCCGGGCCTGGCCCAGGCTGCGTCTCGGGACCGCTCCCACGGGAGGGGGCAGGCCAGGGACGGGCCAGCCCCACGTGGGCCCCTGCTCTCCAGGACCCGGGCCTTTCCCAGCGGAGCGTGGCCGGGCCAATGCACCCCAGTGCTGCTCTTCTCTCCCCTCCATCGGCCCGGATCCTGGGGTGGACACCTCACGGTCCCTTTCAAGTGCGCCCTGACAACCCGCCTCTCGTGCCTGGGGCATAGAAGAGGAAAAAAACCACACACACACACACACACAACGAACACGATCGAAAACACATTGCACTCACAGAAACACGCGCTCACACTACTTCACGTGAACGGACGCATGCACGCACACGCTCACACAGGCACCGTCCCCCAGAAACAACGGTGGATCACAGGTGGATGTCACCCTTTTGCAAACCTCAGGAGGTGGCCCGCACAACCCACAGCAAGCGCCCGAGTAGGTGAACGACAGGTGTCCGATTCTACCCCAGCCCCTGCGCCCAAGGGCATAACGGCGCTCCTTTCGTGCACACGGGGCCCTCTCCCTGCTCTAGAATGGCACGAGGCTCGTCCAACTTCAACCGTTGGGGAACACTTTTGCTTCCTGCCCTGCTTCGCCCAGGACTCGGCCCGAGAGGCCCACCACCTCACTCTGCCCAGGGCAGGGAGCAGATATGCGGTCCCTCCGGTGGCAAGCAACACCACCCCACTCGCAAACCACCCCCACTCCCGTCTTCCACCTCCAGAGGGTCCTTCCGGTCCCTTCCCACGCCTCAGTTCTGCGAACCCTGGCTGAACGACACCCTGTTGGACACAAACCCTGCTCACTGGGAGACTCACGCCCCGAGGGCTGGGGCCGGGCTGGGGCCTGGCGGGGGTTGGCGGTGGGGGGAGAAGGAAGATGCACCAGAGGGGCTCCGTTCCTTCAGCATGGAGCCACGGGGCCCCGCAAAGAGACGCGTCCACCCCAAGACAGCCCGGCACGGGCCAAGTCGGAAGTGGGCCCGCCGCACCGGTCCAGGCACGCACGCTCGCCCGCCCGCCCACCTCCCGGGCCCACGTCAAGGGAGCCAGAGCAGCGTGCGGTCACGAGTAGGGAGCCAGAGCGCCCACCGCCCCTCTGGGGGTCGCCTGCTTCCCCACGCTCCTCTCCCCTGACCCGCGCTAGGCCCGGGCCGGCTCAAGTCCAAAGGGTCATCCCGGACACTGTCACCTGTCCGGCCTTCCAAGCAGGTTTGCAGACAGTTTCCCCCCCCCCCCCAACCACCCCCACCGCCACCCCAGCCCGGCTGAAATCCCCGGTCTCCGTTCTCCGGGGCCTGCCACCCACTCTAGGGATTCCCTCCGGCTCACAAAGCCAAGGCCTGAGCACCCTCGGAGCGCAGCCAGGAGCCACGGAAGACCCTCAAGTGGGGATGCGCGGCCTCGGGAAGGGAGGGCCTGGCTCCGAGAGCAGTCAACCGCCCAGACGGTCAGGGTCGCGCCAAGAGAGGCGACACAGGTGCCCCCTAGCTCAGCTGGGTCGGCACTGGGTTCGCGGTCGGCTCGCCAAACACAGTGCGGGCACGGGCCCCCCGGTACTCCACGGGGCCCAGGTCGGGAATGGTGACAGAGGCCACGGATACCCTCCCCGGGGACCGCTCCAACCCTCAAGGACCTCATCCTCCGGATTCACCGCATTGACACCCACCTTCCCCACCTGGAGTCAAGAGTAGGCCAGCGAAGCCCCGCTCCTCGACCTCGGGCCCAGGGTGAACCAGTTGCTACCATCTGGGTAGGCCCCCGAGAGGGCAAGCAGGGCGGCCGACGGTTCCGGGGACCCAAGCTCTGCGGGGGCCGCTGCTGGCGCCGGGGCCCAAAGGGCGCGTGCACGCCGCCGGGCTCTCGGGCAAGGGCTGGGGGACAAGGAGAGCCAGGGGGTCAACACCGGGGTGCCCCTGGCCAAGAAGGAGGTGAGCATGCACAGCCTCTCCCTTCTCGTCCTCCTCCCTACCGCCCCCCCCCCCCCCGCCCCGCCCCGTCCCCTTAATACACACACTAAGGGGCTTTCTGGGAGCTGACGTGTGCGAGGAGAAGGGGCAACAGGCTGCCTTCATGCTCTCGGTCGGGGTGGTGGTGGTGGTGGACCTGTGCGGATGCTTGGGGATGCTTGGGCACACGTGTGCGGGGGAAGGCACAACCCATGCCCGACCTTCCTTCCACGCGTGAGGCTACTGGGACAGCTGGGGTCTCTGCTAAGGTGTGCCCGTGTGCTCCAGTGCGGGAGCTTCCCTCGTGGCCGTGGCAGACAGGTGCCTGACTGCGGGTCCGTCTGGGCACACGGGGTTCGGCCCGCTGTCCAGGGGACGAGACTCCGCTCCCTGGAGCCCCAGAAGCGGGAATGCTCCCCTCCGCCACAGAGGCCCAGACGTGGGAGCCGCCATGTTGGAGCCAGGGAGGGTGGACACAGGCCTGGCCTTTTCTTTTTGTTTTCTTTCTGGCGTGGCCTTTTTTCTTCGGCAAAGGGCGGAGGGAGAGGCCCGTGGGGGAAGGACCGGTTGGCATCCGTGGTGCAATACTGCCATCAAGCGGAACTCCTCGGCGGTCCCCTGAGCCCCGCGCTGCGCCTGCCCCGAGTGGAGAGGCCCCGCAGTGACGTGGGAGTCCCAGGCGGGACTGGAGACGGGCCCTACCTCCGTGGCACCACCCCGCAACTGCCCCGAGGTGCAGAGCTCCCCCGGGGCTACCTGGGAGGGCTCCAGGGACGGGTAGCGGGACAGAGCGCGAGGTCCCGGTGCCCTGCGGGGCGGGCACGGGAAGCCAGGGCTCGGCACCCTGGCGGCCGCCATGTCTGGGCGGGACGAGAGGGGTGCAAGCCAGCCCGGAGCGGGAAGGAGCACCCAGCCGGGCCAGGGGCGCCAGTGAGGCCTTGGGCCCACGCGCGTTGGGTGGCCGCCGTGCCCCTTCCCCAAGGAGCCAGAGCAGGGTCGGTCTGGGAGGGCCCAGGGCCCTGATGTCCCTGCGTCCGGTTCTGAGGATCAGGTGTGGAGGCGAGCCACCCGGTGTCCAGGGACCTGGAGGGTGAGGTGGTCTCGGGAGGCGGCGGGGTAGGGGTGGGGAAGATAGTGGTGGCCGATAGCAGGAGGAGAGGAGTCCAGGAGGGACACGCCCACCCTGGGACGAGCCAAAGTGGAAGCACCAGCAGCCTCCTTAGCCGTTCTGCCCACCCCTTCCCCGCCACCGCGGCCACCAACCGCCCCCTCCCCCCCACACCAGGCCTGGGCCCACGAAGCCCTCGCCTGACACACACAGGGCAGCTGCACCGCCATCTGCAGGGGCTTCCCCGCCTCTGGCGTCTGGCGGAGGCCGGGCCCCAGTGCTCCCCCACGCAAGTCGAGGCCCAGCCGCCCCGCCCCGCCCCGCCCCGCCGAGGCGTCTGAGTTTGCACAGTGCGCGTTCTGGGCCACACGTTCCCCAACAGGACACCAGGGCGGGCAGGGCAACGACAAGGAACGGCCGGCTGGCTGGCTCTTGCCTCTGCGTCCCGATGCCACGCTTGCTTCAGAGCTGGCCGTCAACGGACCAGTGTGCGGTGCGTGTCAGAAGGGCCAGGCACCTTGGGACTGCGGGCCCCTTCTCTCCCGCCTGGGGCTCCGACTTCACTCCCAGGCCCGCCTCGGCCGTGGGCTCACGGGATCCGCAGGGCAGTTCCGCTTGATGGCAGTATTGCTCCACGGCCACCAACCGGCCCTTCCCCCAGGGCCTCTCCCTCCGCCCCTCGCCGAAGAAAAAAGGCCAAGCCCTGGCCACGGGCTCCACCATGGCGGCTCCCACGTCCCGTCCCGCCCCGCCCCGTCCCGCCCCGCAGCTCTGCTCTCGTGGGGGAGCCCACTCCCGCTTCTGAGGCTGCCTGGCTCGGAGCCTCGTCCCCTGTGGCTCCACGTAGCCTGCCGAAAAGCAAGGGCGAGGCCCGGCAGGTTCAGCGAGCCGCCCGGCAGTGGCCATAAGCCCCTCCGGGCCTCCATCTTTACCCGCGCAGCTCTGCAGGACGCCTCAGGAGACACACTGGTCCGCTCGAGGGCCCAGAGCCCCAGCCACCCCTAGCCAGTCGGTGCCCGATCCTCCGTCCGGACTCCCCCAGAGGCCAGCGGGACCCTGAGGCCTGCAGCGGCCAGACACAAAGGTCGGCGGAGGCGGTAACACGGCCACCGGCCGTGGGGTCGGCAGTGAGGTCCGCCTCCAACGGCCCGAGGACGGAGGGGTCCCGAGCACCGGGCCCACGGCCCGCGGCCTCTCCTCACGGCCGTCCCGCCCCTCCGCCCACAAACGGGATTCCGACGTGGACCCTGGCCCACACGGGTCAGTGCGGAGGGCAGCCGGCAGCCGCACCAGGGTCGCCAAAGTGCCCCGGGCCTGGCCCAGGCTGCGTCTCGGGACCGCTCCCACGGGAGGGGGCAGGCCAGGGACGGGCCAGCCCCACGTGGGCCCATGCTCTCCAAGACCCGGGCCTTTCCCAGCGGAGCGTGGCCGGGCCAATGCACCCCAGTGCTGCTCTTCTCTCCCCTCCATCGGCCCGGATCCGGGGGTGGACACCTCACGGTCCCTTTCAAGTGCGCCCTGACAACCCGCCTCTCGTGCCTGGGGCATAGAAGAGGAAAAAAACCACACACACACACACACACAACGAACACGATCGAAAACACATTGCACTCACAGAAACACGCGCTCACACTACTTCACGTGAACGGACGCATGCACGCACACGCTCACACAGGCACTGTCCCCGAGAAACAACGGTGGATCACAGGTGGATGTCACCCTTTTGCAAACCTCAGGAGGTGGCCCGCAGAACCCACAGCAAGCGCCCGAGTAGGTGAACGACAGGTGTCCGATTCTACCCCAGGCCCTGCGCCCAAGGGCATAACGGCGCTCCTTTCGTGCACACGGGGCCCTCTCCCTGCTCTAGAATGGCACGAGGCTCGTCCAACTTCAACCCTTGGGGAACACTTTTGCTTCCTGCCCTGCTTCGCCCAGGACTCGGCCTGAGAGGCCCACCACCTCACTCTGCCCAGGGCAGGGAGCAGATATGCGGTCCCTCCGGTGGCAAGCAACACCACCCCACTCGCAAACCACCCCCGCTCCCCGTCCTCCACCTCCAGAGGGTCCTTCCGGTCCCTTCCCACGCCTCAGTTCTGCGAACCCTGGCTGAACGACACCCTGTTGGACACAAACCCTGCTCACCTGGGAGACTCACGCCCCGAGGGCTGGGGCCGGGCTGGGGCCTGGCGGGGACTGGCGGTGGGGGGAGAAGGAAGATGCACCACAGGGGCTCCGTTCCTTCAGCATGGAGCCACGGGGCCCCGCAAAGAGACGCGTCCACCCCAAGACAGCCCGGCATGGGCCAAGTCGGAAGTGGGTATGCCGCACCGGTCCAGGCACGCACGCACGCCCGCCCGCCCGCCCATCTCCCGGCCCACGTCAAGGGAGCCAGAGCAGCGTGCGGTCACGAGTAGGGAGCCAGAGCGTCCACCGCCCCTCTGGGGGTTGCCTGCTTCCCCACGCTCCTCTCCCCTGACCCGCGCTAGGCCCGGGCCGGCTCAAGTCCAAAGGGTCATCCCGGACACTGTCACCTGCCCGGCCTTCCAAGCAGGCTGGCAGACAGTTTCCCCCCCGCCAACCCCCCCTTCCACCGGCCCGGCTGAAACACCAGGTCTCCGTTCTCCGAGGCCTGCCACCCACTCTAGGGATTCCCTCCCGCTCACAAAACAAAGGCCTGAGCACCCTCGGAGCACAGCCAGGAGCCACGGAAGACCCCCAAGTAGGGATGCGCCGCCTCGGGAAGGGAGGGCCTGGCTCCGAGAGCAGTCAACCGCTCAGACGGTCAGGGTCGCGCCAAGGGAGGTGACACAGGTGCCCCCTAGCTCAGCTGGGTCGGCACTGGGTTCGCAGTCTGCTCGCCAAACACAGTGCGGGCACGGGCCCCCCGGTATCCCACAGGGCCCAGGTCGGGAATGGTGACAGAGGCCACGGATACCCTCCCCGGGGAGCGCTCGAACCCTCAAGGACCTCATCTTCCGGATTCACCGCATCGACACCCACCTTCCCCACCTGGAGTCAAAAGTAGGCCAGCGAAGCCCCGCTCCTCGACCTCGGGCCCAGAGTGAACCAGTTGCTGCCATCTGGGTAGGCCCCCGAGAGGGCAAGCAGGGCGGCCGACGGTTCCGGGGACCCAAGCTCTGTGGGGGCCGCTGGGCTCTCGGGCAAGGGCTGGGGGACAAGGAGAGCCAGGGGGTCAACAACGGGGTGCCCCTGGCCAAGGGGGTGAGCATGCACAGCCTCTCCCTTCGCGGCCTCCTCCCAACCGCCCCCCCCCGCCCCACCCTGTCCCCTTAACACACACACTAAGGGGCTTTCTGGGAGCTCACGTGTGCAAGGAGAAGGGGCAACAGACTGCCTTCATGCTCTCGGTCGGGGTGGTGGTGGTGGTGGACCTGTGCGGATGCTTGGGGATGCTTGGGCACACGTGTGCGGGGGAAGGCACGACCCATGCCCGACCTTCCTTCCACGCGTGAGGCTACTGGGACAGCTGGGGTCTCCGCTAAGGTCGGCCCGAGTGCTCCAGAGCGGGAGCCTCCCTCGTGGCCATGGCAGACGGGTGCCTGACTGCGGGTCCGTCTGGGCACACGGGGTTCGGCCCGCTGTCCAGGGGACGAGACTCCGCTCCCTGGAGCCCCAGAAGCGGGAATGCTCCCCTCCGCCACAGCGGCCCAGACGTGGGAGCCGCCATGTTGGAGCCAGGGAGGGTGGACACAGGCCTGGCCTTTTCTTTTTGTTTTCTTTCTGGCGTGGCCTTTTTTCTTCGGCAAAGGGCGGAGGGAGAGGCCCGTGGGGGAAGGGCCGGTTGGGCTCCGTGGTGCAATACTGCCATCAAGCGGAACTCCTCGGCGGTCCCGTGAGCCCCGCGCTGCGCCTGCCCCGAGTGGAGAGGCCCCGCAGTGACGTGGGAGTCCCAGGCGGGACTGGAGACGGGCCCTACCTCCATGGCACCACCCCGCAACTGCCCCGAGGTGCAGAGCTCCCCCGGGGCAACCTGGGAGGGCTCCAGGGACGGGTAGCGGGACAGAGCGCGAGGTCCCGGTGCCCTGCGGGGCGGGCACGGGAAGCCAGGGCTCGGCACCCTGGCGGCCGCCATGTCTGGGCGGGACGAGAGGGGTGCAAGCCAGCCCGGAGCGGGAAGGAGCACCCAGCCGGGCCAGGGGCGCCAGTGAGGCCTTGGGCCCACGCGCGTTGGGTGGCCGCCGTGCCCCTTCCCCAAGGAGCCAGAGCAGGGTCGGTCTGGGAGGGCCCAGGGCCCTGATGTCCCTGCGTCCGGTTCTGAGGATCAGGTGTGGAGGCGAGCCACCCGGTGTCCAGGGACCTGGAGGGTGAGGTGGTCTCGGGAGGCGGCGGGGTAGGGGTGGGGAAGATAGTGGTGGCCGATAGCAGGAGGAGAGGAGTCCAGGAGGGACACGCCCACCCTGGGACGAGCCAAAGTGGAAGCACCAGCAGCCTCCTTAGCCGTTCTGCCCACCCCTTCCCCGCCACCGCGGCCACCAACCGCCCCCTCCCCCCCACACCAGGCCTGGGCCCACGAAGCCCTCGCCTGACACACACAGGGCAGCTGCACCGCCATCTGCAGGGGCTTCCGGGCCTCTGGCGTCTGGCGGAGGCCAGGCCCTAGTGCTCCCCCACCCAAGTCGAGGCCCAGCCGCCCCGCCCCGCCGCGCCGAGGCGTCTGAGTTTGCACAGTGCGCGTTCTGGGCCACACGTTCCCCAACACAGCACCAGGGCGGGCAGGGCAACGACAAGGAACGGCCGGCTGGCTGGCTCTTGCCTCTGCGTCCCGATGCCACGCTTGCTTCAGAGCTGGCCGTCTACGGACCAGTGTGTATTGCATGTCAAAAGGGCCAGGCACCTTGGGACTGCGGGCCCCTTCTCTCCCGCCTGGGGCTCCGACTTCACTCCCAGGCCCGCCTCGGCCGTGGGCTCACGGGATCCGCAGGGCATTTCCGCTTGATGGCAGCATTGCTCCACGGCCACCAACCGGCCCTTCCCCCAGAGCCTCTCCCTCCGCCCCTCGCCGAAGAAAAAAGGCCAAGCCCTGGCCACGGGCTCCAACATGGCGGCTCCCACGTCCCGTCCCGACCCGCCCCGTCCCGCCCCGCAGCTCTGCTCTCGTGGGGGAGCCCAGTCCCGCTTCTGAGGCTGCCTGGCTCGGAGCCTCGTCCCCTGTGGCTCCACGTAGCCTGCCGAAAAGCAAGGGCGAGGCCCGGCAGGTTCAGCGAGCCGCCCGGCAGTGGCCATAGGCCCCTCCGGGCCTCCATCTTTACCGGCGCAGCTCTGCAGGACGCCTCAGGAGACACACTGGTCCGCTCGAGGGCCCAGAGCCCCAGCCACCCCTAGCCAGTCGGTGCCCGATCCTCCGTCCGGACTCCCCCAGAGGCCAGCGGGACCCTGAGGCCTGCAGCGGCCAGACACAAAGGTCGGCGGAGGCGGTAACACGGCCACCGGCCGTGGGGTCGGCAGTGAGGTCCGCCTCCAACGGCCCGAGGACGGAGGGGTCCCGAGCACCGGGCCCACGGCCCGCGGCCTCTCCTCACGGCCGTCCCGCCCCTCCCCCCACAAACGGGATTCCGACGTGGACCCTGGCCCACACGGGTCAGTGCGGAGGGCAGCCGGCAGCCGCACCAGGGTCGCCAAAGTGCCCCGGGCCTGGCCCAGGCTGCGTCTCGGGACCGCTCCCACGGGAGGGGGCAGGCCAGGGACGGGCCAGCCCCACGTGGGCCCCTGCTCTCCAGGACCCGGGCCTTTCCCAGCGGAGCGGGACCGGGACCGGGCCAATGCACCCCACTGCTGCTCTTCTCTCCCCTCCATCGGCCCGGATCCTGGGGTGGACACCTCACGGTCCCTTTCAAGTGCGCCCTGACAACCCGCCTCTCGTGCCTGGGGCATAGAAGAGGAAAAAAACCACACACACACACACACACAGACACACTACGAACACGCTCGAAAACACACTTGCACTCACAGAAACACGCGCTCACACTACTTCACGTGAACGGACGCATGCACGCACACGCTCACACAGGCACCGTCCCCCAGAAACAACAGTGGATCACAGGTGGATGTCACCCTTTTGCAAACCTCAGGAGGTGGCCCGCACAACCCACAGCAAGCGCCCGAGTAGGTGAACGACAGGTGTCCGATTCTACCCCTGCCCCTGCGCCCAAAGGCATAACGGCGCTCCTTTCGTGCACACGGGGCCCTCTCCCTGCTCTAGAATGGCACGAGGCTCGTCCAACTTCAACCCTTGGGGAACACTTGCTTCCTGCCCTGCTTCGCCCAGGACTCGGCCCGAGAGGCCCATCACCTCACTCTGCCCAGGGCAGGGAGCAGATATGTAGTCCCTCCGGTGGCAAGCAACACCACCCCACTCGCAAACCACCCCCGCTCCCCGTCCTCCACCTCCAGAGGGTCCTTCCGGTCCCTTCCCACGCCTCAGTTCTGCGAACCCTGGCTGAACGACACCCTGTTGGACACAAACCCTGCTCACCTGGGAGACTCACGCCCCGAGGGCTGGGGCCGGGCTGGGGCCTGGCGGGGGTTGGCGGTGGGGGGAGAAGGAAGATGCACCAGAGGGGCTCCGTTCTTTCAGCATGGAGCCACGGGGCCCCGCAAAGAGAGCGTCCACCCCAAGAGAGCCCGGCACGGGCTAAGTCGGAAATGGGCCCACGGCTCCCGTCCAGGCACGCACGCCCGCCTGCCCACCTCCCGGGCTCACGTCAAGGGAGCCAGAGCAGCGTGTGGTCACGAGTAGGGAGCTAGAGCGCCCACCGCCCCTCTGGGGGTCGCCTGCTTCCCCATTCTCCTCTCCCCTGACCCGCGCTAGGCCCGGGCCGGCTCAAGTCCAAAGGGTCATCCCAGACACTGTCACCTGTCCGGCCTTCCAAGCAGGCTGGCAGACAGTTTCCCAGCCCCCGCATCCACCCCCACCCCCACCCCAGCCCGGCTGAAACCCCCGGTCTCCGTTCTCCGAGGCCTGCCACCCACTCTAGGGATTCCCTCCGGCTCACAAAGCCAAGGCCTGAGCACCCTCGGAGCGCAGCCAGGAGCCACGGAAGACCCCCAAGTGGGGATGCGCCGCCTCGGGAAGGGAGGGCCTGGCTCCGAGAGCAGTCAACCGCCCAAACGGTCGGGGTCACATCAAGGGAGGTGACACAGGTGCCCCCTAGCTCAGCTGGGTCGGTACTGGGTTCGCGGTCGGCTCGCCAAACACAGTGCGGGCACGGGCCCCCCAGTATCCCACGGGGCCCAGGTCGGGAATGGTGACAGAGGCCACGGATACCCTCCCCGGGGACCGCTCCAACCCTCAAGGACCTCATCCTCCGGATTCACCGCATCGACACCCACCTTCCCCACCTGGAGTCAAGAGTAGGCCAGCGAAGCCCCGCTCCTCGACCTCGGGCCCAGAGTGAACCAGTTGCTGCCATCTGGGTAGACCCCGAGAGGGCAAGCAGGGCGGCCGACGGTTCCGGGGACCCAAGCTCTGCGGGGGCCGCTGCTGGCGCCGGGGCCCAAAGGGCGCGTGCACGTCGCCGGGCTCTCGGGCAAGGGCTGGGGGACAAGGAGAGCCAGGGGGTCAACACCGGGGTGCCCCTGGCCAAGAAGGAGGTGAGCATGCACAGCCTCTCCCTTCGCGGCCTCCTCCCAACCGCCCCCCCCCCCCCGCCCCGCCCTGTCCCCTTAATACACACACTAAGGGGCTTTCTGGGAGCTGACGTGTGCGAGGAGAAGGGGCAACAGACTGCCTTCATGCTCTCGGTCGGGGTGGTGGTGGTGGTGGACCTGTGCGGATGCTTGGGCACACGTGTGCGGGGGAAGGCACGACCCATGCCCGACCTTCCTTCCACGCGTGAGGCTACTGGGACAGCTGGGGTCTCCGCTAAGGTCTGCCCGTGTGCTCCAGTGCGGGAGCTTCCCTCGTGGCCATGGCAGACGGGTGCCTGACTGCGGGTCCGTCTGGGCACACGGGGTTCGGCCCGCTGTCCAGGGGACGAGACTCCGCTCCCTGGAGCCCCAGAAGCGGGAATGCTCCCCTCCGCCACGGCGGCCCAGACGTGGGAGCCGCCATGTTGGAGCCAGGGAGGGTGGACACAGGCCTGGCCTTTTCTTTTTGTTTTCTTTCTGGCGTGGCCTTTTTTCTTCGGCAAAGGGCGGAGGGAGAGGCCCGTGGGGGAAGGGCCGGTTGGCATCCGTGGTGCAATACTGCTATCAAGCGGAACTCCTCGGCGGTCCCCTGAGCCCCGCGCTGCGCCTGCCCCGAGTGGAGAGGCCCCGCAGTGACGTGGGAGTCCCAGGCGGGACTGGAGACGGGCCCTACCTCCGTGGCACCACCCCGCAACTGCCCCGAGGTGCAGAGCTCCCCCGGGGCTACCTGGGAGGGCTCCAGGGACGGGTAGCGGGACAGAGCGCGAGGTCCCGGTGCCCTGCGGGGCGGGCACGGGAAGCCAGGGCTCGGCACCCTGGCGGCCGCCATGTCTGGGCGGGACGAGAGGGGTGCAAGCCAGCCCGGAGCGGGAAGGAGCACCCAGCCGGGCCAGGGGCGCCAGTGAGGCCTTGGGCCCACGCGCGTTGGGTGGCCGCCGTGCCCCTTCCCCAAGGAGCCAGAGCAGGGTCGGTCTGGGAGGGCCCAGGGCCCTAATGTCCCTGCGTCCGGTTCTGAGGATCAGGTGTGGAGGCGAGCCACCCGGTGTCCAGGGACCTGGAGGGTGAGGTGGTCTCGGGAGGCGGCGGGGTAGGGGTGGGGAAGATAGTGGTGGCCGATAGCAGGAGGAGAGGAGTCCAGGAGGGACACGCCCACCCTGGGACGAGCCAAAGTGGAAGCACCAGCAGCCTCCTTAGCCGTTCTGCCCACCCCTTCCCCGCCACCGCGGCCACCAACCGCCCCCTCCCCCCCACACCAGGCCTGGGCCCACGAAGCCCTCGCCTGACACACACAGGGCAGCTGCACCGCCATCTGCAGGGGCTTCCCCGCCTCTGGCGTCTGGCGGAGGCCGGGCCCCAGTGCTCCCCCACGCAAGTCGAGGCCCAGCCGCCCCGCCCCGCCCCGCCGAGGCGTCTGAGTTTGCACAGTGCGCGTTCTGGGCCACACGTTCCCCAACAGGACACCAGGGCGGGCAGGGCAACGACAAGGAACGGCCGGCTGGCTGGCTCTTGCCTCTGCGTCCCGATGCCACGCTTGCTTCAGAGCTGGCCGTCAACGGACCAGTGTGCGGTGCGTGTCAGAAGGGCCAGGCACCTTGGGACTGCGGGCCCCTTCTCTCCCGCCTGGGGCTCCGACTTCACTCCCAGGCCCGCCTCGGCCGTGGGCTCACGGGATCCGCAGGGCAGTTCCGCTTGATGGCAGTATTGCTCCACGGACACCAACCGGCCCTTCCCCCAGGGCCTCTCCCTCCGCCCCTCGCCGAAGAAAAAAGGCCAAGTCCTGGCCACCTGGCCCCCAACATGGCGGCTCCCATGTCTTAGCCACTCTTGTGGGGGAGCATACTACTTCTCTGGTTTGTGGAGGTGTGTCTTTTTCCCCTTTGGCTCTCCTCAGCTTGCTTTTTTGTCCAAAACTCTAGGGGGATGCCAATCGAAGCTCAGGGGGACTCCTGGTAGTGGACATAAACCCATCCATGATTCCATCTTTAGCACGGCTGGTTTGCAGGGTCCCTCAGTCGGCATGGTGGTCATGGGCCTAGGGTCGTATCTTCTCATCATTTCTAGGTTTCCACTTGCTCATATTCTGATTAGGGTATCCTTAGGTAGGTAGGTTACTTTGAGATGCCTGCCTTCTCTGGCAGCCCCTGGCCGCCAGGCAGAAAGTTTTGTGGTAGTCAATGGGTATTGTCTATCCCTCAAAATAAAGGTATACTTCCTATTGCTAAAGGATTGAGGGTTTTTGAGTGTCTGTCTGTGTATTGCAGGGCTTCCCTGGGATTCAGTGTCAATGGTGGCCCACAGGAGTTGGTGTGGATAGTAGCTGTGTGCCACCTGTGAGATGGCAAGGCACCTCAGCGTGGATTTGGGTCAATCTCTGATTGTCTCATATTCCTATCGGGCATGGTAAACACCTGGTTGTGGTTAGGTATCAGGGATTTACCTAGTTTCTACCTTATTGTTTCTTTTAGCTCCTGGAGAAGCCCTTTGTTTCACTGTGGTCAACCGGGGAATAGGTTTGGAGACATGCCAGTGATATTAAGTGGCCTCTTAGTGCTTCAATAGCTCTTAGACAAAGAGGCAGGGGGAGATGCCACTTCTGAGGTACACTTTGTTTGAAAGACCTCTCTCCTAATGAGGTGAGATATGGACAGGAGGCAGAGGACTCGAAGAGAACTACATGTCCACCTCCAGGAGCACAGCACTTCACCATATGCTCCATGTTGAAAAGTAATGGCAATGACACTGTCTTCTGTTCTTTTTCCTTATTTTCTGAGTTTGCATTTATCTCTTTCTCTATCTAAAATTGTCATACTCTGGGTGTTGGTAACACTTTCAATTATAGTGAGTTGCACAAAGCAATACCTAAGGAACCCCCAGGACTGAGTGGAGGTCTTCCAGACCCACGCTCGAGGAGAGATGTGTGTCCCTTTCAGGGGCATTCTGTCTGTTTCCACGGCAGTCTGTGTGTGCACAGGCAGAGTCTATGCAATTCCACATGGCTTTATGCTCCATGGGACTCCTCGAATCTCAACTTTGTTTTAAAAGATGCTATTTATTTATTTGAGAGAGAGAGAGAATGAGCACACGCATGCAAGCAGGGAGGGGCAGGAAGAGGGAGAGAGAGAATCTTAAGCAGACTCCCCCCACTGAGCGCCTCAGATCATGACCCAAGCCAGTATCAAGAATTGGACGCCCAACCAACTGATCCACTCATCACACCCCCCACCCCGGAACCTCAACTCTTGAGACCCCTACTTTTGGTCACTTTTAACAGGAGTCACGCAGTGAATCACACCCAAGGTTCCCATTACCTCTTTCTCCCATATGGCAGTTATCAGGGAGCATAATCCTTCCCTGTCCCTTGGCTGTTGTATAGAAAGTCATACTGGGGAAGGCGTGGGGTGTCATGGCCCAATGCTCCTTTTGCAGGCTACAGGTGGCATCTTTCCTCCTGCCTAGAACCTAGAACAAGAACTTGACTTGAACACACAGCTGTGTCCAGGATATACTGTGAAAGGCTCATAGGACTGACCAACAAGTTCCTTTTGAAAGCAGGGCTGCCACAGAATTGGCACCATGCCCTTGCTGCTTGGACCCTGCCTCTGCCCTTTTCTAAGGCAGGAACCTTGACCAGACTAGTGTCCAACCGTACCTAAGCATGGTGGTGCTACAAGGTCCCTAGCCCACCTGCAGAAGCCTTCAATTATTTTGAGCTACAGTAGGAAGTATCATCCTCATGGCATTTGGATAAAGGCACTTGAGTAAGAAGAAAGAAAACATGTCTGGTTTCTGGTTATACCTTCACGCAACATTTTCACTTGGAGGAATGGAAGTACACCTCCTGAAGACTTCATGCTTTCAAGTTCCTTGGTTTGTCAAGAAAGAAAATTAGAGCTCACAGAGAGATCTATATTTGGCTGCCCTAATATGCTCCCCCAAACCCCATACCCACTAGCACATGTACTCTCTTAATATTCTAGCAAGCATTTGTTCCCAAGTTTTCCCTGACCCGGCAGGAGGCCATGGTGCAGCGAGCTAGACCCAAGAGCGATCAGGAGATGATGGGAAGAACAGGTATGGAGAGATCCACTCAAAGCAGATGGCAACAGGCATTACAGGCCTGGCTCTCCTGAAAAGGCCTCCAGTGACCTCTCCCCACATGGCGCTGGGACTGCTGCTTCCATGAGTGACGTGGGGAGCCAAATGTTCTGTTATCTAGTAGTTGGCTTCACAGGAACTGGGGCCCAAGTCAGGCTGAGGCCCAATCCCTTTCCACTCTCCCTGGTCCTGCAGGACACTGACCTTGAATTCCTCATATAGATCGCTGTAAGTAATATACAGAGATGATCTAGGTGCTCATGCATGCATCTCCTTTTTCCTGTTCCACAATCAGGAACTGACCTGAGAGCCTTTTCTACCATGGCTGAAACTCTGGTACTGTACACAAGTGTCTTGGTGTCAGGAACCTGCCTGGGGAGTCTCTCCTTCTTGAGCCTTGCTGAAATACCACGATCACTGTATTTTTCCTATGGTAAAATAAACTCTCTTGAAAAAGGAAAACGAGCACTCACTCACCCAAAACACCAGCACTGGCTTCTTCGTTTTCATTTCTCTTTCATTTCACTCTGCCTCCCCTGCAACAAGAGAGAGCTCATTCGGTATGGAACCACCACGGTGCTGGGGAACAGGATGTTGTGTACATCCCACTCAAGCAACCGAGTGTTTCTGGTTACTATTCCTACTACCTCTGGGGTCAACCAAAACTTCTGAATACAGCAGGGTGAATACATCAACTTCACTCATTCTTCAAAAATTGCACAGATTGTCATTCAGGGGTGTCAGAAAGCAGCTCATATAGAATGCACTGGGTGAAAACTGAAGATAGCTTCCACAGTCTCTTTTCTGAGCCACAGCCATTACCTTGGCATTTATACTCAGAGCTTTCCCCCTCAGTTCTGGACCTGCATGACTATGGAGGGATATCAATGGGTATTTTGGCAGGCCTGCATCCTCCTCCAGAATGGAGTAACAGACCCTTTACTGAGCAGCAACTCATTTGACTCAAAGGGGTACCAGGTATCTCCTCTCTGGTTGTGCTGAGATCCACCACATTGACTTTCTAGGGATGTGGACATTTTCTCTTAAGGATGTGGCAAGTTACGATTTACCAGCCTCTTTCCTCTGTGTGGACGCTGACACAAGAGAATGTATCCTGGTCACACATACCCACACTTCAGTAACCATGACTCAGTATGCTGGTTGAAGAGGGAAGGAGAGAAGTAGAGAAACCCAGTGTCTGACGAGAAGGGACAAGTAAAATAACCTATGCTCTACCCCCTGGCAGAGATGAGGGTACCCTATACTGGGTAGCTATGAGAAAACAAATGGAGAGGATCGAGCAGGCAAGGACATTTACTCGGCACAAATGTGCCAAGGCCAGGATACCTATATGCTGGGAGAGCAGCCAAATGTGAAAGTGTATAAAGTACTATGTAGGACTTGTGGAGTCAGAGAGCAGAATGTAGCATGACCTCTGTGTCTGTTAGATTTCATTTGCATGCAATCCCTGCAGCATACAGGAAGAAAAACTACATGTGGTTCCCATTGCAGGTAGGGAGTTGGAAGGCAGAGAGACAACTTGGGAGCAGTCACCATGCAACGCTAAGGGCTTTTCTTTGATTGGGCAAAACTTCTATCCAACACGGCATCTCCAAGGCAGTTACGGGGAAAAATACAGAGGGAAAATTTATACATATGCATACACATGTATGACACATAAACATATTTATGTGTCTATTATTAAGGAAAAAGTGAATCCTGAATGAATGAGCAGGTGTTCTGAAGGTAGAATATAGAGACACTCCCAAAGACGACTTCCCAGGAGGGGCTGCTAAACAATGGCCCTCACCTAGGTCATCTGACTGTGTGGATGAAGCCACTGGGCTCTTCATCTGTCCTATGGACTTCACCCCTCCCACCCCCAACCCACACAACCCACCTGGGGCATTCAGTGGCAGAGTGACTGAGGCTCCTGGAGATGAGCATGGGCAAACCACCTCCCTGTCTTCTTACCTAACAGGGCCTCTGTCACTTCCTCCATAATGGCCTACTCCTGAGCCCTTAAGCTGGTTGAAGTAGCTGGATGAATGCAGAAAAGAGGTAATAACTCAAAGAAAAGAAAGAAAATCCAGGTCCTGGTGACAGTTACTGCTATGGAATCAATGTCCTCAGAAAGTGAGGATTCTGCCCCAAAAGAACCATATGGGTATCCATACAAAAGTGTGCAGAGAAAACAGGGTCCCAGTTCCCAGGATATCCACATTTAAAACTCTTAGATGTGGTGATGAATCCACAGATGTATGTATTCTTTCGGATGCTGTTATAGGTATAGTCTCACTGCCATTAAGAATCCAAATATAAGAGATACCACTTCCCCCAACACCCCAGTACAGTCAACCCCATTTGGGGACTTAGTTGGCCTTAGAGTCGTCAGGAACCTTTTTTGATCCTTAAAGGGCAGAGGGAGAAACCTCACAAGCACGCATGCATGGCATTTCTGAAGCAACAGTGCCATCAAGCGGATACTTTTTGAGCAAAGCCTGCAGCACCTTCCTGTCTTCTGCTGAGAAGGCCTGTGAAGGGACAAAGGGTGGTACTGGGGCACCCACAAGATTCTGGGCCAGACCCAGAACACCCCCAGAATCAGTGGGGAAACGACACAGGGTGGATAGAGACAGAACTTGACCATCACGCAGCACTGGGCTGCCAGGATACAGGCCTCCCCAGGCTGTGGGGGCGTGGCCTCGGCAGCCGCCATGTTAAGAAACCAGGAGCTGAAGCTCCAACTCCAGGGCATCTGGCCTGTGGATCCTTGCCCTTGGTGCAGGAACAAGCTCAGCCAGTGAGGTCCCTGGGGTCTCAGGGCCACGGGTAACCCAGCACCAGAGGCCACAAGCTCAGCTGCCACCCCTTGGTGGGGTAGCATCTTTCAGACAGGATGGAAAATTTCCTGATTATTTGGTACTAGACCCAGACAAGGAAGAGTAATGCAGGTACACTGCAGGTTTGAGCTAGAACTGTGTTTTGTTTACTTTGGCTCCCTATACAAAGAGAATCTGGGTTTCAGGCCCCAAAGTATCCCAGAAAGCCCTACCTGTCCCATACAACAGAGGCTGTAGAAACAGAATGAAACAGGACAGGATCAGTATACTGAGATGGACATCATCCTCCAGAGTGAAGGGATCCAGGTCTGTTTTCTGCACTACTTGTTGGGAATGTCACAGCTCAGAAGCATCCTATTCCTCAACCTCCCTCCCACTATATGAGTGTATGACATGGGTCCTCGTTTAGGGACTCTCCTGGGATTTCCTGTATGGGGTCCATGTTCTATAGGTGGCCAGAGGAGTATACTGAGACCACCTTGGTCTAGGGAACAATCAGACCATGTCGATCAGGACCTGGCCCTGGGAGCTCAGCAAAAAGTTCAATCCCAAAAGGCTATGCCTACATAAGGCCACAAGTATAAAATGAAGGAGCAGTGGGTTTCCCACACCCTTCCAGGAGGGGTGAAATCAAGGAGTGTGTGTGGAGGAAGAGCTGAGCCTGGAAACCTGCTCCCAGACAGCCTCCTCAGCAGGTAAAAGCTAGGCAAAGAGCATGAGCTACCCCAGAGGTTCTTCCAGAAGCAGGCTATCAGAACAGCTGAAGTCTAAAATGAATTGCTGTGTGCCCAGGAGTATGTGCCTTGTTCCTGTCTTTGAGAGACATGCTTGATCTGTGGTGGATATGGGGGAGGGGGGTATCTCTCAACAGCTGTGAGCTTTAAGCACCATCTTCAGACCTCTTGATTTCCCAGCTGTGGGGGCAGGCATGGGGTTGAGACCTTGGAGATCCAAGAGTGAATGGAAGCCAAGGCCATTCCTTATCATCACTGAAGTGAGTCTCAGGGAGTCTTGGGGAAGGTGACCAAGAACGCCAAAGGCAGCAAATTACTGGCTAGGGAATCTGCAATGCTCTGCTAAGCCACAGATGGGTCTGGAAGTCCTGGATCCTAGAGACACCAGCAAATGACACCACAGTTGGTAAGACTGAACTCAGGCAAAGGGCTCCTTCAGCCTGGCTCCTTTTTCCTGGTGTGGGCTGGTCCCTTCTGGACTCTGCTTGCTTGCTTTCACTGGGCCTCAGACCCTTTAGCACAGGGTAGTCAGGCTCCACATCTCATCTCTGAGCTGGACAGTAGAAGGTCACTGTCCTGTTTCTAGGACTGCCAGTCGCAGCAGCCCTCCAGTGCCCACAGTAGTGTTTGGCTGGGCTTTACTCGGCCCAAGAGAGGCTTTCAGGGCCCTGGTCTGTCCAGGCCAAACCTGCTCTTGCTACAAGGGGAAAGGGCACTTGGCCAAATGCCTACAGCCTTCTGGCTAGGGCTCCTTCCGAGGGCTTCCTCTACTCCTGCCCAGACATATCCACTACTAGGGTGCCAAGCCTTAGTTTCCTGAGCCAGACCCACCAGTCTCCTAGACCATGATCCTTATCACAGTGCCAGTCTCTGGAGCTTCCCCAACCCAATTCAGTCTTGGGTCATGCTTACCACCCCCCCCCTCCCAGCCTAGTGGGTCTCCTGACCTCCTAGGGACACACTGTCCTTATCTAACACTTCACCCTCGTCTCTCCTCCCCCAGGAAGTGATGGTGCAGGGTAGGTGGGATTTGCAAAGTATTTCCTCTTGGTGGCAGTACTGCACCAGAAATGCCAATGTGCCCTTCCACCCCACGTCCTCTCCCTCCACCCTTTCCTAGGGAAAAAAACACCAACCTGTGTGCAGTCTGGCTAGCACAAGGTGGCTCACCATCTTGGCCACTTTAGGCTAAAGGGGCAAACGCCTCAAAATCTGGCGCTCCATCCTGCAAGGCCTGGTCTCTGTAGAATCTTCTTGGACTGCCTTCAGGACACAAAGGCAATGACTCCCCATCTAGGCACCCGAGCAGTGGATCTGAAAGTAACTCTGGCTGTTTCTTTAGCACTCCACATTTGCCAGCCCCTCCAAAAACATCCTGACCATGAGGTCTCATGTAGCTTGATACAAAGACAGTTGGTCTACAGGCACCAGGAGAAGTCAAGTAAGGTAAATCTCTAGTTGCAATACAATAATCCTAATTAACCTGGTTTATGTTACATGACTGTTCATACTTTTCAGATATGGATTATTATATATGGGTCAGAAATGGAACTACATGGTATTCTAAAGACACCTGTCCTTGTATCTGGCCTATATTCATTTTCCCAGTGCTTCCTACGAGAAGATTTTTAATGAAAAACACATAAGATTTCTGTACGCTTGTGAGAATTTGTGCATTTCACTGTGAAGCATTTCATATGAAGGCACAAGCCTTTGGTCCTGTTTCTGAGCAATTGGCACATGCTATATGATGAAGACTACTTGATGTCAGGTACACCTCTAGAATCCACTTTTCAAGACTGTGGCAGATGCAAGGGGGAATAATCTCCAACGTGTACTGAAGGAACACACTGGCCAGGTAAAGTGTCTGAAGACAACATAATCAGAAGGAAATTCATTCTGCTGGTGTGCCCACATCCCAATTCCCCAGCTGCCCGCACATTGTTCTGGCTGGGAATATACAGACAAATCATGTTTTCTTTTGTGTTTTTTGTTTGTTTGTTTTTTCCTCTTGATCTACACATTTTTTTTTAATTTTATTATGTTATGTTAGTCACCATACAATGATCTACACATTAAGGTACTGCTCCAGAGGCCCGATGTGACTGAAGGCCGTTAGAAATCTTTTAAATCAATTGAGAAAAATCAAGCAAAATTCTAAAGAGCCTCCACTGCATGCCACAGACCTCCAAAGAAAAGCAAGTCACAATCTTATGTTATCCTTTTCATCCTCAAAAGATTGTCCCATGCTTGACAGCAAACTGTTTAGGTGGACGGTAAAATGTTTCTACCTCAGTCTATGTGTGCACTGACATAGAGGTGTACACATATCCACCCGGATCTTTCTTTCTGGTTTCATATTGAAGGAGACTCATCAAACTTCAACCCTTCAGGAACCTTT
This sequence comes from Mirounga angustirostris, assembly GCF_029215605.1. Taxonomy (NCBI): domain Eukaryota; kingdom Metazoa; phylum Chordata; class Mammalia; order Carnivora; family Phocidae; genus Mirounga; species Mirounga angustirostris. The sequence goes on from NW_026991719.1 coordinate 94,283,911, forward strand.
CTGCGTGTCCCCCTCAAAAGAGGACACACTTCTCCCAAGGATTCAGGCCCACGAGGACCACCATCTCATTCTTTCTATGGCAGGCAATGTATATTCTGTCCCATAGCTGAATAACAGGACATCCCACTAATTTACCTCTAGAGGTCCTTCTGGTCCCTTTCTACTTCTCAACTCTACAAATCCTGAGTTAAAGACACTCTCTTGGATGCACTCCTCTGCTCATTTATATGTGAATATAATTCCCCTCTGCATTTTCAGAGAAGCAACAGAATGAACCAAAATTCTCATGTACTTTCAATTTTTGGATCAATGTTGCCAAATGGTTTTCCAAGAGGCTCGTACCTAAATGCATCCTGCCCAGTATTAGATGTCCCAATTCTAACAGAACTGGCTAGTCTTTTTCATTGAGCTCAATATAAAAGGTAAAAGGGATATATACTGATGAATATACAAATGCCTGCCTCCATTTCCTTATGTTTCCTGGGCTAAAGTAGGTTTACATTGAGATGGAGTTCAACTGATCAGTCTAAAGTTTCGTGGATGCTTGGACTTTAATCAGGTTTAGAAAGCCCCCTTTCATGCCATCCTTTGAACTAGATTCTCCAATTTTCAAACATTTTAGTTTAGCTCTCATCAGCAAATAAGGCCCTATGTACAATCAAAGCACAAACAGGAACAGAAGACCCTAAAGAACATGATTAGTATTGTGTATTCCATAGTTTGAAGAGAGCCACTGTATATCATGTTTAACTAGGCCTTGAAAAGAAAAGGCAATAGAGATTTGTTTTATTTTGATCCTCTTAAACTCTTTTTTTTTTTTTTTTAAATTCTGGTTTACAGGTTCCACAGTACTCTAAACTTAGCCCACCTTGTTAGGTACACTAGGGTGTCTATGCCCTTTTCAAATTAATCAATTGAGATATAGATCACCTTCTGGAATCACTGGATTAATGTCTATTGCCCACACGTCTTACCTGCAATGGTCAAGCCAGCCTGCTCTCCTTGGCTTCCAGTTAGATTACCAAGATCCTCTTATCTGGAAAGATACCTGGGACCTCAAGTGGGAGGTTCACTCTATCGCCATGTCAGTGTGAACCCTTGTCAAAAGGGTACACTGAGACTATTACCATGCTCACAATATTGGGGTAGAGACCACATGAGACTGTGTGGATTAGGATGTTGGCCTGTGCTCAGCATATAAGGTCTCAGTCAGCATCTTTCCCACATAACATTAACTTTCAAAATCTTTAGAATTTCAGCAAATGTGTTAAAGAAGAAATGCAAGGGTTTCAGCACCCTCTAATGAGATGTAAAAAAAAAAAAAAAAAGTAGTAACATTTGAATTCTGTTTGCAACACTGCGCTGTAAGAGAGAAAATATTTCAGAGAAATTGATTTGTAACTTTTTACCCAAGTTTTACCCACCCAATGCTGAAAAATCCTATGCTTTCAATTTTTTCCACCTTTCCTAGGGTTCATAAGAACCAATATGGAAAATACTTATATCCTTCACTGACACCTAGAGGGTTAACAAAATTCTTAATAATCAAGTAATCAAGGACTCTATCAATTTTTTCAGCCCAATTCCATGGACAAATATCCCCTTACAAAACAGAATAAAGGGATTTATATTACCAACAATTAAGGATTATATACCTAGGAATAAATCTAACAAAAGCATGAAAAACTTACATGAGGTAAACTTTAAATAGTGTCCTGACAGAAAAGCACACTTAAACCACAGTAAAGATATATTATATTCTTGAATAAAAAGATTCAACCTCTTGAATATATTAATTCATCATCAGTTAATTAATCAATCTATTCTAATCCCAAGAAAAATCCAAAAGGCTTTAGAAGACCTTGTTGTTGTTTTCCATTATTCATAAGGGACAACAAAATAAACAGGTAGGAATATCAGGTGGGTTTTGATAATGAACAGCCATGTGGTAGGATGACTAGCTCTACCATGTATACAGAACACAAAGACCAAGAATAGACCCCAAAATGGGCCACTTTCTTACACCATACACAAAAATAAACTCAAAATGGATTAAAGATCTAAATGGAAGAACTGAAACCATAAAACTAAAACACACACACACACAGGCGGTAAACTCTTAAGATATCAGACATCAGCCTGGGCAATATTTTTCTGGATCCGTATCCCAAGGCAAGGGCAACAAAAGCAAAAATAAACAACTGGGACAATGGTAAATTAAAAAGCTTTTGCACAGTAAAGGAGACCATCAATAAAATGAAAAAGCAACCTACTGAATGGGAGAAGATATTTGTTAATCATATATCCAATAAGGGGTTAATACCCAAAATATATAAAGAACTCATAAAACGCAGTAACAAAAAACAACCCTATTAAAAAATGGCCAGAGGACCCAAACCGATATTTTTCCAAAGACATACAGATGGCCAACAGACATATGAAAAGATGCTCCAACATCACCTAACATCAAAGAAATGCAAATCAAAACTACAATGATATATCACTTCACACCAGTCAGAATGGCTAGTATCAAAATGACAAGAAATAACAAGTGTTGGTGAGGATGTGGAAAAAGAGGAACCCTTATGCACTATTGATGGGAATGTAAATTGGTGCAGCCACTAGGGAAATATGGAGGTTCCTCAAAAAATTAAAAATAGAAATACCATACAATCCAATAATTCTACTATTGAGTATTTATCTGAGGAGACCAAAAGAACTAATTCAGAAAAATATATGCACCCAATGTTTACTGCAGCTTTACTTAAAATATCCAAGATATGGAAACAACCCAAGTGTCCACTGATAGATCAATGGATAAAAATGTAGTATATATATACACAATGGAATATTACTCACCATAAAAAGAATGAAATCTAGCCATTCATAACAACACTGATGGACTTAAAGAATATTAACTAAATGAAGTCAGACAGAGAAAGACAAGTATCATATGATTTCACTTACATGTGGAATCTAAAAAACAAAACAAAACAAAAAACAAGTATTCTCAGAAATACAGATGACAAACAGGTGGTTGCCAGAGGGGAGGAGGGTGGGGTAATGGGTGAAATAGGTGAAGGGAATTAACAAGTACAAACTTCTAGTTATAAAATAAGTTATGGGGATGAAAAGTACAGCATAGGGTATATAGTCAATAATATTGTAGTAACTTTGTATGGTGACAGATGGTTACTACACTTACTCTGAGCATTTCATAATGTATATAATTGAATCGCTATGTTAGACACCTGAAACTATTTTTTAAAAGATTTTATTTATTAATGTGACAGAGACAGATCACAAGTAGGCAAAGTGGCAGGCAGAGGGAGAGGGAGAAGCAGGCTCCCCGCTGAGCAGAGAGCCTGATGCGGGGCTCGAACCCAGGACCCAGGGATCACACCCTGAGCCAAAGGCAGACGTTTAACCGACTGAGCCATCCAGGCACCCGCTGAAACTATTTTTTAAGTGTATTTATTTTTAGTGATCTCTACACTCAATGTGGGGCTCAAACTCACAACTCCAAGATCAAGAGTTGCCAGCCTACTGAGCCAGCCAAGGCACCCCCACCTGAAACTAAATACTATATGTCAATGACACTTCAATAAATTAAAAAAAAAAAAAAGACCCAAAGACATACAAGAATTTAGCATACAGGGGCTCCTGGGTGGCTCAGTCAGTTAAGCATCTGACTTCTGCTCAGGTCATAATCTCAGGGTCCTGGGCTCAAGCCCGCACCAGGCTCCACACTGGGTGGGGAGGCTGCTTGTCCCTCTGCCCCCCCTGCCCCGACTTGTGCACACTCTCAAATAAGTAAATAAAATCTTTAAAAACAAACAATTTAGCATACAAAAGGTAGCCTCCCAAATCAGTGGAGGTAAAGACACATTTGGGACAAAGGGGTACCCATCTAGAAAAGATGGATCCAAGAATTAAATGTGCAATGAACAGAATCATACAACTACTAAAAGAAAGCATGGGCTGATTCCATTGTAAATGTGCAGGAGGGAAAGCCTTTCGATCTTTGATTCAAAACCCATCAAAGAAAACATGGATACATATGAACAGGCAAAATTCACCATATTAAAAAACCCCCTCATAATCAAAGTCAGAAAAGCAATGATAAATAAGAAAATATTTTCAACTCACACTTTAGAGGACGCTTTAGAAATAATTTTGGTACCACCCAATAGTAAAAGATATTAACAGCCCACAGAGAAAGAAACACAAAAGTACCCTAAATACACAAAAAGATTCCCTACCAACTTATAAGGAAAATCTAAGCAAAAATTGCACTGTTGTACAATTTCTTACACATCAAGGGTTTCTACTCATGACCTGCCCCTCTGAGGAGCTTGTATTACTAGTTTATTGTATCAACTTTTTATGTATTAACTATTTCTGGCCCTATGTTGAATCTGGCTCATCTTTTAAAAAAAAGATTTATTTAGAGAAAGAAAACACGATGGGGAGAGAGAATCTCAAGCAGACTCCGCGCTGAGCATGAAGCCTGACATGAGGCTCGATCCCAGGACCCAGAGATCATGACCTGAATCCAAATCAAGAATTGGATGCTTAACTCACTACACCACCTAGGCACCCCAAATCTGGCTCATCTTAAGTGGTCTCAAGTCATCACTTACTATTTTCTTGCAAGGATTTATCCTACACATGCAGAGAGTAAAATGCCATTTCACAGGCTGATGTTTTCACACAAAGTGTGGAGTCAATCTCTTTGAATACTTAAAATGGGTGCTGTCCCTCATGTGAAAATCCCTAACCCTTACGTTTCAATTGCTATCTCATGCCATCAAATCTTCTTTGCAGAACTTAACATGAGGTGTTAAATTGTAGAAATGAGATTAACATTTGCCTCAGTATCATAATTTTGTATTCGAGTATCCCGTTCCCAAAAGTTTGAGTTACACCACTTCACTTTTATGAAAGACCAACATTAGTATGGTAACAGCTTTTTTCCAGAAAGCGACAATCCTCAGATTTCCTTCAGTTAGCAAAAACCAGTACTACTCTCGGACTTCCTTAAAAGTGATGTGGCGTAACATGAACTTTCAAATTTTCAGAAAGTGCGGGATACTCTTGACTTTATGCCATTTCAGCTTAGGATAAGTTTCATAGGAATGTTCTTTAATTTCTGATAGCAGGGGAAACATGTATTGCCCCTAGCCTTCATTATCTTTGATAAACTGAAACTGCTTCTTTAAAAAGCTTGTTTCTTTCAGATCCTCCTATTGCACAGAAAACTGTAAAAAGATGAAAATGTAAACCACCAGTAATCCCATTGCTTGGGGAAAGCCCCTGAAAATTTGGGGGCTTGGTTAAATGCATACGCAGAAACAGATAATTATTTTAGGTCAAAAATTCATTACTAACATCTGTGCTGTTTGATAACAATCAACTTTTCCAAAAAATTGTGTTTAAAAATCGTAATTTAAATTCCTATTTTGGGGGCGCCTGGGTGGCTCAGTCATTAACCATCTGCCTTCCGGCTCAGGTCATGATCCCAGGGTCCTGGGATCAAGCCCCACATCGGGCTCCCTGCTCCGCAGGAAGCCTGCTTCTCCCTCTCCCACCTCTCTCGCTGTGTCTCTGTCAAAGAAATAAAATCTTTTTTAAAAAAATAAATTCCTGGGGCGCCTGGGTGGCTCAGTCATTAAGCGTCTGCCTTCGGCTCAGGTCATGATCCCAGGGTCCTGGGATCGAGCCCCGCGTAGGGCTCCCCGCTCAGCCAGGAGCCTGCTTCTCCCTCTCCCACTCCCCCTGCTTGTGTTTCCTCTCTAGCTGTCTTTCTCTGTCAAATAAAATCTTTAAAAAATAAATAAATAAATAAATAAATTCCTATTTTGTCTTTAAAAGAACAGAGATGTCGTTAAAATATGGTCTGAAAGAGTCTCATCACAATCAACAGCATGGTCCTTCCACCTACATTTTTTTGTTCATGAATGGCCAAAAGGGCATGTGTATCTGGATAGGCATGTGACATACAAACACATGTGTATAAGATAAACTTTTGACCTTTGTTCATTTCTATAAATTATATAACCTACTTCTTTTTTCAGATTTCACTAGGGACTGAACAAGGTGTGACATGTGTCATAAATAATCAAACGTGGACAGAACGGATTTATGGGAGTTCTGATGCTACAGAGTAGGAACCATTTAATGAGTGAAATACAGTAAGGTTGTAGAACTAATGACAAGCTCTTAAAAGTTTTAAATACACAGGAATATAAGAGGCTGGATTTCACGCAAAAATTGCTAAAACTGATACAGGAATTCAGCAAAGTCGCAGGATATAAAATCAATGCACAGAAGTCAGCACTAACAATGAGGCAGAAGAAAGAGAAATCAAGGAATCGATCCCATTTACAATTGCACCAAAACCCATAAGCGACGCAGGAATAAACCTAACCAGAGAGGGAAAGGATCTGTACTCTGAAAACTATAGATTGCTTATGAAAGAAATTAGGGAAGACACAAAGAAATGGAAAAACATTCCATGCTCATGGATTGGAAGAACAAATATTGTTAAAATGTCTTACCTACCCAAAGGAACCTACACATTCAATGCAATCCCTATCAAAATACCATCAACGTTTTTGACAGAGCTGGAACAAACAATCCTGAAATTTGTATGGAACCAGAAAAGACCCCGATAGCCAAAGGAATGTTGAAAAAGAAAACCAAAGCCGGAGGCATCACAATTCCAGACTTCAAGGTGTATTACAAAGCTGTAGTGATCAAGACAGTATGGTACTGGCACAAAAACAGACACACAGATCAGTGGAACAGAACAGAGAACCCAGGAATGGACCCTCAACTCTATGGTCAACTAATCTTCGACAAAGCAGGAAAGAATATCTAATGGAAAAAAGACAGTCTCTTCAACAAATGGTGTTGGGAAAATTGGACAGCCACATGCAGAAGAATGAAACTGGACCATTTCCTTGCAGCATACACAAAAATAAACTCAAAATGGATGAAAGACCTAAGTATGAGACAGGAATCCATCAAAATCCTGGAAGAGAACACAGGCAGCAACCTCTCTGACCTTGGCCGCAGCAACTTCTTGCTAGACATGTCTCCAAAGGCAAGGGAAACAAAAGCAAAAGTAAACTATTGGGACTTCATCGAGATAAAAAGCTTCTGCACAGCGAAGGAAAGAACAAAACTAAAAGGCAACCTACAGAATGGGAGAAGATATTTGCAAATGACAGATCTGATAAAGGGTTAGTATCCAAAATCTATAAAGAACTTACCGGACTCGGGGTGCCTGGGTGGCTCAGTCGCTAAGCGTCTGCCTTCGGCTCAGGTCATGATCCCAGGGTCCTGGGATGGAGCCCCACATCTGGCTCCCTGCTCAGCGGGAGGCCTGCTTCTCCCTCTCCCACTTCCCCTGCTGTGTTCCTTCTCTCTCTGTGTCTCTGTCAAATAAATTAAAAGTCTTTTTAAAATAACTTATCAAACTCAATACCACCCCAAAAAAAATCTAGTTAAGAAATGGGCAGAAGACATGGGGCACCTGGATGGCTTAGCCGTTAAGCGCCTGCCTCCGGCTCAGGTCATGATCCCAGGGTCCTGGGATTGAGCCCCACATTGGGCTCCCTGCTCAGCGGGAAGCCTGCTTCTCCCTCTGCCACTCCCCCTGCTTGTGTTCCCTCTCTCGCTGTGTCTCTCTGTGAAATAAATAAAATCTTTTTTTTAAAAAAAGAAATGGGTAGAAGACATAAATAGACATTTTTTCAAAGAAGACATCCAGATGGCTAACAGACACATGAAAAGATGCTCAACATCACTGGGCTTCAGGAAAATACAAATCAAAACTACAATGAGATACCACCTCACACCTGTCAGAATGGCTAAAACGAACAACATAGGAAACAAATGCTGGTGAGGATGCAGAGAAAGAGGAAACCTCTTACACTGTTGGTGGGAATGCAAACTGGTGTAGCCACTCTGGAAAACAGTATGGAGGTTCCTCAAAAAGTTAAAAATAGAACTACCCTACGACCCAGCAATTGCATTATTAGGTATTTACCCAAAGGATACAAACATAGTGATTTGAAGGGGCACGTGCACCCCAATGTTTATAACAGCAATGTCCACAATAGCCAAAATATGGAAACAGCCCAGATGTCTATCAACAGATGAATGCATAAAGATGAGGTGCACACACACACACACTGGAATATTACTCAGCCACCAAAAAGAATGAAACCTTGCCATTTGCAATGACATGAATGGAACTAGAGGGTATTATGCTAAGCAAAATAAGTCAGAGGACAAATACCATAGGATTTCACTCATATGTGGAATTTAAGAAACAAAACAAATGAACATAGGGGAAGGGAAGGAAAATAAAATAAGATGAAAATTGAGAGGGAGGCAAATCATGAGACTCTTAACTCTAGGAAACAAACTAAGCGTTGCTGGAGGGGAGGTAGGTGGGGGGATGGGGTAACTGGGTGATGGGCATTAGGAGGGCATTTAATGAATGAGCACTGGGTGTTATACACAACTAATGAATCACTAAATTCTACCTCTGAAACTAATAATACACTATATGTCAATGAAATTGCATTTAAATTTAAATAAAGAGCCTGGATTTCTTCACTCAGGTCACTTTACCTCTTCAAATTTAGCTCCCCTGCTAAGTTACAAATCAGGAAGAGCACAAACGACTTGTGAAAATTAACCCGTCTCACAAGTCCTATCAGTCCATTTAAAATAATGTGAATGACACTCCTCATATTCTTTTGCAACCTATTGTGTGAATCCAATGGTTTCACTTAAACAATTTACTTACTTTTTATTTTATTTTTAATTTACATCACGTGCCCTCCTCAATGTCCATCACCCAGTTACCCTATCTCCCCCACCCCCCTCCCCTCCAGCAACCCTCAGTTTGTTTCCTATGATTAAGAGTCTCTCATGGTTTGTCTCCCTCTCTGATTTAAATAAACAATTTATAGGACGGAATAGTTTCCTAGGCCAGTCGCTGGAACTGGTTTTTTTGCAAGATTTTCAAGAAAGTTTGTCAGAAATGAGTAGAGGATTGAGCCCAACACGGCCAAGAAGGACACCTATTTTTTTCCTCAGTCCCTAGAAGCAACATGTTTCTTTACACGAAACGTTACTGCTCTCGGGATACATTTTGAGAAGCCCTCCGTCCAAACCGACCAAGCGGAACCTCCCGCGGCCACGCAAATAGGGAGGAAGGCCAGGGGAGAGAGGGGAGAAGGAATCCAGGAATCCGCGGGCCCACCCACAGCCACAGGGAAACGCTCCCAGGCCCACCCGCCGGCCGCGGAGGCCCCAGGGGCGCTACGACCAGGCTCTCCCCCCTACCCCCGCCGGGGCACAGAACTTAGAACGTAGGCGGCGGTCCAATCCCGGCGCTCACGCCCGACCAGCCTCGCCCAAACGCCGGACCTCGCCCCGCCTCGGCCCCGTCCCTCCCAGCCGTCGGGGCTGCAGCCACCGAGGGCCTAGGTAAGCACGCCGGGCACAGGCTGCCCACACGCTGGGGGACAGGGAAGGTCCTCGGGCCCGGAAGGGCCGCCCAAACCCGGCCCCCGGCCCCGGGCCCCCTCCCGTCCCAGAAAGGAAAGGAAAGGAAAGGCAAAGGGACAAAGGCCAAGGGACCCACCTGACGGAGGCCGCGGGCCTGCGGGAAAAACCAGGTGAGCTCCGGCGCTCACGCCGGGGTAAACGGTGTGACTGCGACCCCAGCCCATCTCTGCCGTAAAGCAGCGCCCTCGAGGCCCCGGGTAGGCCGCAGCCCCTCCCCCCAGCGTCGGCGTCTCCTCCTATTCCCTGGAGCCGGCGGGGGCTGGAGATACGGGGTCTTGGGGGAGGGGGTGAGAATCCGGGTTCCTCGGTGTTGGCCCCGCCCAAGGGAGGGGTGGGACATCCTCAGAAGGTCCCAGGTGCAAGAAGGGGCGGAGAGGCGTGGACCTGGGAAAGTCAGAGCAGAAAGCCGTGTTTTGCCATTTGCTCCGGAAAATCAATTTGTCCGCCTTGTAGGGTCCCTGCCGGCAAGACGATGAATGTGCTGAAACAAATCGAAAATTTACCCTTCAACAGTTGCAAAACTACTTGGAAAAGAAGTTTAAATAAATACACTTCCAAACGATGTTACAAGTTTGCATCATTCTTATGCCTGAGGTTATGAAAACTTTAATTGCTCCCTCCCCAGGTGAGAGTCGGCATCCGGACAGCAGGCGCTCCTTCCGCCCTGTCACCTCCCTCCCGCCCTTTGCCAAGGACCTGCTAGGGAGCCAGCGCTCCTTGCGTGGGGCCGGGGCTGCTGCAGGCGGTGTCCACACCGCCTAGGTGGATGCGGATGTGCTGGGTCCGAAGGAATCACAGTGACTGGCAGGTCTCTCCTGCCTGACCGCCGTCTTGATTTATTTCTTCCTAACTATTGAGAGAGGAACACGTTGCTCTTGCAAAAGAATGCTCCCATGATGGAGACACGTGTAGATGACGAGAGGAACACGAGCCTAACAGGTGATGCGGCCACTCAGAGATGAGGGGTGTTAATTGGGTGCGTGGATCCTCCCAGCAGGTTGTAACCTAAGGAGAGAGACAGAGAGATGGATGCAAATAAAGATCTTTTAAAACAGTCGTCGAAGCAGCTCCCCAGATTCATGGGTCCTCCAGCTATTTGGTTACTAAACAATGAACTTTGTTGACTCTTCCTGTTTGGAGTCCTTGCTTATTTAAGAAAAAGGATCTTCATGAATACAGACATATTTCAAGGGAGAAATTGAAGTCACCTTTGCCCACACCTGCATAGTCCCCTCAGGACCATCCAGTCCAGGCTACTCCCAGCCTGGCTCAGGCTCTGACTCCCAGACCCCTTTTCTCACCCATTCCCTAGTTGTTTGGACAGAAGTGGGTGGGGATTTCTAGGGCGGGAAGGAAGGAAGACAATGAGGACCCTGAGGGGCTTTGTCCTGGTCAGGCAGCTGCCTTTCTGCATTTCAGGTCAACACAGGAAATCTCACAAATCCCTGCTGCCTTCCACTCCCAGAGGGTGGAGGGAGGGGTGAATGCTCTGCCTCACCTTCCCCACCAGGCAGAGTGGAAAGTGAATTTCCTGACCCATCCCTGGCCTCTGGATCTCAGCTGCCCCTCTGGATTCCTCCCTGTGTTTCCTGTCCTTCCCTTTAGGGAGTAAGGGCCATTTCCTCACGCAGAGATCCAAGCCAAAGCCTTTTCTTCTGTCCCCCTTCCCTGGACAGACACAGATTCGGTTACTACTCATTGTGTCGGGAAACTGAGGTATGAAGAGACTCACTGGCTTTGCCATCGTGAACCAGGGTTGCACAAGATGGATTCACACACATGGGGTTCTCATGCTGCAAATCCATTGGTCCCTCCATGCTAATGGCCAATGAGCACAAGAAAAGATGATCAACATCATTAGTCATTGGGGAAATAAAACTTAAAACAACATGGAGATACCACTTCCTACTTAGCAAGATGGCTATATTAAAAATAAAACGGAAAAAAGCAATTTGCAGTGAGGATGTCAAGGACTGAATCTCACATACCCTGCTAGTGGGAATGTAAATGGTGTGGACACCTGGGAAAGCCATTTGGCAATTCCATGAAAAGTTAAACATAGAGCGACCACGTGATCGGCAATTCCACTCCTGGGTATAAATAACAGAGAACTGAAAACAGATATTCAAACAAAAACTTGTACATGATGTTCATAGCAGCATTATCCATAAAGCTAAAAGGGAGAAATGACCCAAATGTCCATCAACTGATGAACATTTAAATAAAATGTGCTATATCCATACCATGGATTTTTATTTAGTCATTGCATGGAATGAAGATAATACATGATACAACATGGATTAACCTTGAAAATATAGTACTTTTAAAAAGGCAGACACAAAAAAATACATATTGCATGATCCTATTCACAAGAAATGTCCAGAAGAGGTAAATCCATAGAAAAAAAAGTAGATTAGAAGTTGTCAGGGGCTGGGGGTTGGGGGAATGGGGAATGACTGCTAATGGGTATGGACTTTCTTTTTGGGATGATGAAAATATTCTAAAATTGATTGTGGTGATGGGTGCACAATTTTGTGGACAAACTCAAAAAAACAATGACTTGTATACTTTAAAATGATAAATTATATGGAGTATGAATTTCATATCAATAATAAAAGAATAAGCCCATGCAAATTTAATAAAATGTAAGTAAAAGAACGATGGGAAATTTTATAATGTGGGTGAATCACAGTAAGAGTACTATGACCCACTGACCAATCTTTATTTTTATTTTATTTATTTATTTGAGAGAGACAGAGTGAGAGAGAGCTGGAGCAGGGTGAGGGGCAGAGGGAGAAGCAGACTCCCTGCTGAGCAGGGAGCCCGATGCTGGGCTCAATCCCAGAACTCCAGGATCATGACCTAAGCTGAAGGCAGACGCTTAACTGACTGAGCCACCCAGGTGCCCCCTGACCAATCTTTATATCAGCAGTGTGTGAAACAGATATCATGTGCGTTCTGATATGGTGTAATAGGAGTACAAAGCATCAAGTATAAGGTAATTGCTAAGGTAATTTAGCCTGAATCTAACCAAGTCTATAGATCTCACTATGAGATATTCTGATTATAATGGAATTTGTTCAGGACAAGGATGCCTCCAGAAAAATCCAGAATGTGAGTAATTCTACAGGACAAATAATCCAGTATTTTCATCAAAGAAATGGCAAACACAAAAGGTTAAGGGGATGTTATAGATGAAAAGAGGATTACATCATAATTTAGCCAATTCTGTGGATGATCCTTGTTTGGATCCTAATAAGAACAAATCAAATTTGAGAGACATATTTAGGTCAACCAGGAATATTGGACATGGGTATTTTCTTGTGGTATTAGGCAATACAGTTGACCCTTGAACAATGAGGGGAGTTAGGGGTGCTGACCCCCTCATGCAATCAAAAATCCAAGTATAACTTTTGACTCCCCCAAAACTTAACTACTAATAGCCTACTGTTGACCAAAAGCCTTGCCAGTAACATAAATATATATTTTGTATATGTATTATATGCTATATTCTTACAATAAAGTAAGTTAGGGAAAAGAAAATCATATTGAGAAAGTCATGAGGAAGAGAAAATACATTTACAATACTGTGCTGTTTAAAAAAAAATTCTGTGTATAAGTGGACCCATGTAGTTCAAACCTATTTTGTTCAAGGGTTGACTGTAATTATAATTTCTTAGATGCAATGATAATATTTGGGTCTTTTAAAGCCCTTATCTGTTGGAGTGTTTGTTATAGTAGAGTGTATGGTTTGTATAGCTTAAGATTTATGTGTGAAATCATATATCTGCAATATGTTTTAAAATACTGAAGCAAAACAAACAAACAAAAAAGCAAGCCCCCCCCCCCTCCGCAAACTGTTGAATATTGTTTAAGCTGATTGTTGTTGAAAAAAAGTCCCAGCTCAGGCACCTGGGTAGCTCAGTTGGTTAAGCATCTGCCTTTGGGAAACAGTCAACAAAACAAAGAGGCAACCCACAGAATGGGAGAAGATATTTGCAAATGACACTACAGATAAAGGGCTGGTATCCAAGATCTATAAAGAACTTCTCAAACTCAACACCCAAAAAACAAATAAGTCAAAAATGGGCAGAAGACATGAACAGACACTTCTCCAAAGAAGACATACAAATGGCTAACAGACATAAGGAAAAATATTCATCATCATTAGCCATCAGGGAAATTCAAATCAAAACCACATTGAGATACCACCTTACACCAGTTAGAATGGCAAAAATTGACAAGGCAAGAAACAACAAATGTTGGAGAGGTTGTGGAGAAAGGGGAACCCTCTTACACTATTGGTGGGAATGCAAGTTGGTACAGCCACTTTGGAAAACAGTGTGGAGGTGCCTCAAAAAATTAAAAATAGAGCTACCCTATGATCCAGCAATTGCACTCCTGGGTATTGACCCCAAAGACACAGATGTAGTGAAAAGAAGGGCCATATGCACCCCAATGTTCATAACAGCAATGTCCACAATAGCCAAACTGTGGAAAGAGCCAGGATGCCCTTCAATAGATGAATGGATAAAGAAGATGTGGTCCATATATACAATGGAATATTACTCAGCCATCAGAAAGGATGAATACCCAACTTTTACATCAACATGGATGGGACTGGAGGAGATTAGGCTAAGTGAAAAAAGTTAAGCAGAGAAAGTCAATTATCATATGGTTTCATTTCTTTGTGGAACATAAGGAATAGCATGGAGGACATTAGGAGAAGGAAGGGAAAAATGAAGGGGGGGAAATCGGAGGGAGAGACGAACCATGAGAGACTATGGACTCTGAGAAACAATCTGAGGGTTTTAGAGGGGAGGGGGGTGGGGGGATGGGTTAGCCTGGTGATGGTATTAAGGAGGGCATATACTGCATGGAGCACTGGGTGTTGTACGAAAACAATGAATCGTGGGTCACTACATCAAAAGCTAATGATGTATTGTATGGTGACTAACATAACATAATAAAATTAAATTACAGAAAGCATCTGCCTTTGGCTCAGGTCATGATCCCGGAGTCCTGAGATCTAGTCACGTATCGGGCTCCCTGCTCAGCAGAGAGCCTGCTTCTCCCTCTCCCTCTGCCTGCCACTCTGCCTACCTGTGCTCTCTGTCAAATAAATAATAAAAATCTTTTTTAAAAAGTCCCAGCTCACATGTGGCTCACATTCTAGTGGGGGAGAATGAAAAAATAAGACCAATGAGACACATATATATCATAAAGGATAATGATCCAAGCTTTCCAGCACATGAAAGCAGGAGAGGGGAGTAGGGCATGGGGTGGCTGTGGGGATTTGCACCTTCAGGTGGATTGGACACCTCATTGAGAAGGTGACATAAGATGTGAAGGAAGTAGGAGGAGAGCCCTGTGGAGATCTGGGGATGAGAGCTGCAATGAGAGGGAATATCCTATACCTCTTCTGTTACTCTGTTAAATCTTTTAGCCCTTAACCAATTGTCATTTTCCCTCCAGTTTTGATGCAACAGGTGCTGTGTTGTATTTTGGCAATATGCAAGTGGTCAGGTTTAGGGCCAGGATTACCTTGATGGTTTATGTAATCAAGATATGGTTCAAGACCTTTGCCACTTTGAATAAATTGAGGCTCTAGCCATGTGTACTAAACATGTATGCTTCTATAAATTTGGTCTTTCTTGAATATGTATATAAATTGTTCCTTGCTTAGCATCTTAAGTGACTCAGTCCAGTTTTATTTTTTTAAGATTTTATTTGTCAGAGAGAAAGTGTACAAGCAGGGGGAGTGGCAGGCAGAGGGAGAAGCAGGCTCCCCGCTGAGCAAGGAGCCTGACGCAGGACTCAATCTCAGGACCCTGGGATGATGACCTGAGCCAAAGGCAGATGCTCAACCGACTAAGCCACCCAGGCGTCCCTCAGTCCAGTTTTATATAGGCTGTTCACAGCTACTTGAGTGACAGTGCTATACAAAATCCAAACTGTCCCTTGCCACCTAGTGCCAGGATATTCATCCCTCATTGGAATCATTAAGTAGCAAGTGGGGAACATTTCTATATCCGTGGATATAGGGCTAACACGATATTTATTTCATTAACCTCAGGGACAGTAGCTTAAGTAAGCAGAAAGGTTGATCAGTGTCTCTGGCCACTGAATCCCAGCAAATTACAATGTGAGGTCACCAAATGGTCACAGCTGATGACATCACAAAGGGTTTGCTGCATATAAAGCCCAGACCATCTTTAAGTCTAGGCTTATTTCTCCCAAGGGTGTGTGGTGGCTGGAAGGGTTCCTGTTACAGGGCTAGTAAAAGACTGGTATTTTTCTCTTTCTCATGCAGAATCTTTACTTAGAGAAATTGATTCGTATCCGCAGCAAGGGTAATCAACAATAATTTCTTTCCTTTTCAGCTCACGGTTTTGAAGAAAACCGAAGAGTGTGATCGACAGTACGTGCTGCCCTTGCCGTGGTGTGGACACAGAGTTCAAGCTTAGACGAGGAGCAGACACTGACGTCACACTTCTGATAGGTAAGTAAAGTCAGCTCAGTTGTACTTTGATTCTGTGCTACCCCCTTCAGCACATAGGCTCCTTTTTCAAAGTAGGCCTCGCACAGAACTTCCTCTGTTAATATCTGGTTAGCACTGTGTCCACGTACACTCAGTCTCTCTAATGGTTCATTACGATCATCATGAGAGATCGTGAGCCTGGGGGATTGGAAATATTAACCTATCTGGTAAGTTCTAACACCCTTGAAACTCAGCTGTAGAATGATAAGCAGTAAGATCTGATCTCAGCTTTGCTCCTAATTGGCTGTGGCTTTAAGTAAGTCACACTCCTTGGGTCTTGGCTTCTTCATTGTTAGAAGTAGAGGATAAGATTAGTGGACTTCTAAGAAGGCATCTTCCCGCTCACATACTTTAGACTTGTGTGATTTGAATTCTAAGTGGGGTTAACTTTAAATTACAAGCAGAGAGTGGGGCACCTGAGTGGCTCAGTTGGTTAAGCGTCTGCCTTCGGCTCAGGTCATGATCCCAGGGTCCTGGGATCGAGCCCTGCATCGGGCTCCCTGCTCTGCGGGAAGCCTGCTTCTCCCTCTCCCACTCCCCCTGCTTGTGTTCCCTCTCTTGCTGTGTCTCTCTCTGTCAAAAAAATAAAATAAATAAATAAAATTACAAGCAGAGAGATCACATGACTCTGCACATGCAGCAATGAACCATTTACAGAAGGAAATTGTGGACATTATCTTGTGTAGGCACATGCTCAGAAGCACACAAAGAGAAGCTGATTTTAGGAGAAGGGATGGGAGTGTGGATTCAGAGAAATCTTAAAGTTTAATTTTTTTTTTTTTAGTAATCTCTATGCCCAGCATAGGGCTTGAACTCCCATGCTCTTCCGACTGAGCCAGCCAGGTGCCCCTGGATTCAGAGAAATCTTAACATGGAGAGTAGTGAAGTCAAACAAGTTCATATCTTTCAGTGAAAGATTCGTAAAGAGCATGAGCCTGGCTGGCTCAGTAGGTAGAGCATGTAACTCTCGATCTCAGGGTCGAGAGTTTAAGCCCCACGCTGGGTGTAGAGATTACTTAAAAAAAAAATAGAGTATCAGATCATTGATTGATTAAAGTCTTTGGGGAGGGATTGAAATTTAAAGATACTAGAGATTCAGATTAGCCACTGTGGGACGTTTTCCAGGACTCAGATACGAATGGAGAAAACAATAAGTAGTATTTTAGGTTTGACCCTAACCATTATTATTATCCAGATTGTTCACGCACTCTTCCTTCAGACTTGGATCTGAATGCCTTTTGTAATTTCTAAAGGTAAAATATACTCTGAGAATGAATATTGATTAACAGTGAAAGTCCTTATTGTTCCATTTAAGCTAAAGACAATTCCATACAAGAAGATATATCACTTTTAGAAACAGGAGTAGCATTGTTGTATAGCCTTCTAAAATGATTTGAGGTGACATTGCAACAAAGGGGAAATAAAATGTAAATATGGCGTTTCTTTAGCTGGACCAACCAGAGTTCACACTAAATAGGTTTGTTTGGTCTTGTTTAGAGGCCTGACTGAGGTAGGGGTTGTGGCAGGACACAGCAGAAGAATGTCCACCATTTAGATTATCTCTCTGGATTAGTACCATATTTTAACCTCTCACATTCCCTCGTAACATTTTATACAAGTATTTTGATTTACTGTCTCAAGGAGAATACCTTTATGATGTGTATCATTCTACTGTCTGATTTGGTGGAGCACATCTTTTAGAATGCTAAGCAATTAAGGATGCAGTAGAAAGATTCTAATTTGTATTAATGTGAATCAACTTGAATGTTCTAGAAGTGCGATCTCATTTCAAGATTAAATATATTTAAGAAGTTGAACTATCTGACATCTTATTTTTATACTTCATTTTCTAATTTATTAAACTTAAATATATGGTGTATAACATTAAAAAACAGTATAAATTATTTTTGTTCTTCTTTTCCTTGCCTCAGGAGTCATATCTAGAAAGAAGTTGCTGCCTGTGTTCTCTTCTAGGATTTCTATAGTTTCAGGTCTCACATTTAGGTCTTTAATCCATTTTGAATTTATATTTGTATATGGTGTAAGAAAGTGGTCCAGTTTCATTCTTTTGCATGTAGCTGTCCAGTTTTCCCAGCACCATTTGTTGACGAGACTGTCCTTTTCCCCATTGTATATTCTTGCCTCCTTTATTGAAAATTAATTGACCATATAATTGTGGGTTCACTTCTGCGTTTTCTATTCTATTCTATTGATCTATGTGTCTATTTTTGTGCCAGTACCATGCTGTTTTGATCACTACAGCTTTGTAATCTAATTTGAAGTGTGCAATTGTGATGCCTCCAGCTTTGCTTTTCTTTTTTCATGATTGCTTTGGTTATTTGGGGTCTTTTATAGTTCTGTACAAATTTTAGGATTGTTTGTTCTACCTCTGTGAAAAATGCTGGTGGTGGTATTTTGATAGGGATTGCATTAAATGTATAAATTGCTTTGGGTAGTATAGACATTTTAACAATATTTGTTCTTCCAATCCATGAGCATGGAATATCTTTCCATTTCTTTGTGTCATCTTCAATTTCTTTCATCAGTGTTTTATAGTTTTCAGAGTACAGATCTTTCACCTCTTTGGTTAGGTTTATTTCTTGGTATCTTATGGTTTTTGGTGCAATTGTAAATAGGATTGTTTTCTTAATTTCTCTTTCTTTTTTTTTTTTTAAAGATTTTATTTATTTATTTGAGAGAGAGACTGAGATAGAGAGAGCATGAGAGTGGGGAGGGTCAGAGGGAGAAGCAGACTCCCTGCTGAGCAGGGAGCCCGATGCGGGACTCGATCCCAGGACTCCAGGATCATGACCTGAGCCGAAGGCAGTCGCTCAACCAACTGAGCCACCCAGGTGCCCCTTAATTTCTCTTTCTGCTGCTTCATTATTGGTGTATAGAAGTGCGACATATTTTTGTACATTGATTTTGTATCCTGTGACTTTACTGAATTTGCTGATCAATTCTAGCGGTTTTTTGGTGGAGTCTTTTTTTTTTTTTTTGTAATGCCACATTTAAAAAATTTTTTTTAAAATTTTATTTCATTATGTTATGTTAATCACCATACATTACATCATTAGTTTTTGATGTAGTGTTCCATGATTCATTGTTTGCATATAACAGTGCTCCATTCAATATGTGCCCTCTTTAATATCCATCACCAGGCTAACCCATCCCCCTCCAGAACCCTCAGTTTGTTTCTCAGAGTCCATAGTCTCCCCCTCCGATTTCCCCCCCTTCATTTTTGGCAGAGTCTTTTGGGTTTTCTATAGAGAGTATCATGTCATCCACAAATAGTGAAAGTTTTACTTCTTCCTTGCCAATTTGGATGCCTTTTATTTCTTTTTGTTGTCTGATTGTTGTGGCTTGGACTTCCAGTGCTATGTCGAATAAAAGTGGGGCGAGTGAACACCCCAGTCTTGTTCCTGACTGTAGAGGAAAAGTTCTTAATTTTTCCCCATTTAGGATAAAATTATTAAGATCTAATTTTGAATAGCAAAACAAAAAATGCCCATGATATATGAAGAAAAATGTGGCTCACACATTTAAAAAATGTTTTATAGTATTTTTTTTCAGGAGTAAAAATGCTTTTGTTTGCCTTAGTTTGAGAGCATCGTTCATCATTACTACCACTACCACCACCAGCACTAGCCCCACCCCGACAGAGGGGTATTTAATTGTCATGAAAATAGTCATGAGTGAAGGCCCGGGAATTAAAGAAGCAAAGGGTATTCCATTTATTTAATATATAATATTGTTTAAAGCTTTCTGGAAGCTATATTATTAAGTGTGCATTTATGGTGATGATCATTGTAGATAAAGGAAAAATTCATCGTCTGAACCCAAGCTCAAAACAAGATGCCAGAAGAAAAGATCAAAGAGCTTAAAACAGAATTCCAGCAAAACTGAACACAGGTAATGAAACTACATATATATTGTATCATGTCAAGATGAGTTATAATTTGGAAAATATCTAATTAAATAGAAGGAAAATAGGGCCAGAAACAGACTTTCTCATAAATTAAAATTTTAGTTTAAATAACTCTACAAATTTGATTTCCCAAGACAAATCATTTCCATGTGTAGAAAAGACTAAAACATTAGTTTCTTAAGCTTCTCTACATATTTTGTGATAGAATATATTATACAAGCAAAATTATTTTTGAGAGAAAATTTTCATTCTAATTCGAAAAATTGGGTCCACTTTTATATGACTCTGGGTTCTGGAGAAACAGAACCAACAGGACAGAGATTTTATGTATATATTATACATACACACATGTATATATTATATATATATAATATATTCATATATAAATATGACTATATTTTATATATAATATATAACATACACTTATATGTAAGTATGCATATATTTTATATAAATTTGTATATATACTTTATATATAACTTATATAATATATAATATACATAATGTAACAAAGTAGCTCACATGATTATGGTAGCAGCCAGTTTCAAGATCTACAAGGTGAGTTGGCAAACTGCAGGCATAGGAGAGCCATTGCTTTAGATCGGATCTAATCTGATCTAATCTGATCTAAGCCTTAGAATCATGAAAACCAATGATGTCGTTCTGGTTGGAAGGCCAGCATGATTGAAACCCAGGAAGAGCCAATGTTTGAGTTTGAGTCCTAAATGGACTCAGGAAAAATGCCAATGTCCCAGTTCAAAGGCAGTTTAGGCAGTAAGAATGCTTTCTTACTGGTTGGAAGACCAGCACTTTTGTTATACTTAGGCCTTCAATTGATTGGGTTAGGCCTGCTCCCATTAGGGAGGGCAATCTGTGTTACTCAATTTACCAATTCAAATATTAATCTCATCCAATAACACCTTCACAGAAACACCCAGAATAATGTTTAGCCAGATATCTGGGCACCCTGTTGCCCAGTCATGTTGACACATAAAATTAACCATCAGGACATTTCCTTTCATGAAGAAAATCTTCAATTATTTTAATGATCCCCAAAACTTTTGTAGACCTCTATAATCTTGACTACCATCATTTCAAAACCTGTCAACTTTATATTCCCACCTACATTCTCTTTGAGGAAAGTTTTCATGATACTTAAATCCTTGTTAGGTGGTCTACACTTTACAACTGATTAAGTACTCTGCTCAAGACAGCTCATATTTGGAGGGAATATTCAGAATGTGAAGATTGTATCTTAACATAGTGGATCCTCAATAGGTGTTTGTTGCTTGAATTGGTCGGTTTCTACTATTCTACTGAAAACTTAACAAAAAACTCTACAGTGAACTCCAAGTGACCCAATCTGGTGGCCTTTTCTTAGCCTCACTTTTCTTTACTGTATCTGTAATATTTGACAAATTTTTTTCTATCCTACTTTCCTTTTTTTTTTTTTTTTTTCCCTCTAAGAAGTTGGTTACTCTCCCTTTTTTCACTCTCCATATTAGGACTTTCACCTAGGTTCTGTCTTCAGCTCATGACAAATGACTTGCAGGCATGAGGAGGTAGTCTGCTATAATAGAGAGGGAGCTGAATTAGGTGTGTGAAGAACTTCATTCAAGTCCTAATCATGTTTCACACTAAATTTGTGACCTTTGTCCAATCACTTAGGCTTTTGGAGTCTCAGTGTCTCATCTATAAGTGGTGAGATAAAACTACTTGCCCTACCTATATCACAAGGTTATAATAAGGCTCAAAAGGGATCATAGATGTAAAAACTTTGATAAGCATATATTACTATACAAATGGATGTCGCTTACGTTGTTATAAGATAGCTAGACCATTGGTACTCTGAGACAGACTCTTTGTGTAAAGCTAATTAGCTCCCAAGGGGATCAAACCATAACCTTGTATTATCCATATTTGAACAAACTAGTCTAACAGGCCCAGGCCAGATAGAATACTTCTTTGCATATCTTTACCATGAAATCTAATTTCTCATTATTTTGGAGTACTGTTTCACAAAGTTTTAGATGAGGATGCCAACTCTTCTAGCATTAGAGTGTTAGCAGAAGGACCCTCATTGTGTAGAGTTAAAAATGCTTATTAAATATCTGTACAAGTCTCTTTCAGGTACTAAGTCCTTGAAGATTGATAAATTAATAAGTAGTGTATCATCTCTAAAAAAACCCACAAATGTCTATTGCATATTTTACTGCAAGCATTTCAACATTAGATTATTTCTATTAAGGAACATTGGCTGTCCAGTTACTCATAAATTTCAGGACCTCTTCTACTGCCTCTATAGGCAGATAGAGGGCCATGCCCACCATCATCTCTACCAGTGCCACCCCTACCCAAAGGAGTTGTTTCTCCTCTTCCAATTCCTTTACCTGGAATAAATGGTAAACCATCATCACCACCACGGTCATCTTTGTTCAAGGACCTCCTCCTCCATCACTACCTCTGTTGGGGGAGAGGGACCTTTTGCTCCAGGATCATCACTTGGCTCTAACTTTAAGGAAAGAAGCAGAAATAAATGTATAAAACTGAACTTCATGGTTCCATTCTTAACCCTATGACTTGATTCTCCTTGAAGAGAATCGAATGGTCAAAGGCAAAACTTGGACTAAAGTTTACGGCATCTTCTAGCCATTGGTGATCATTAATGTGCACATATCGCATAGCTGTAGCCAAGTATGGTACAATGTTAGGGAATAAGACTGCTGGCTCTTCTGCTTTCCTTGTGAGCTCACAATCTTATGCTCCTTCTTCAGACAGTATCTCAATAATTGGAAACTCCATGGGGAATGTGAAACTCATGTAGGAGGCAAAGAGAAAACAATAAGGTTGTGTAAGGATAATTGTATCAGTTTCCTAGGGCTGCCATAACAAATTATCATAAACTGGGTGTCTTAAAACAACAAAAAGTTATCTCTCAGAGTTCTGGAGTACGGAAGTCCAAAATCAAAGTGTTGGCAGGGCCACACTCCCTCTGGAGGCTCTAGGACACAATCTCTTCCTTGACTCCACCAGCTTCTAATAATGGCTATTAGCATTCCTGGGCGGCATCTCCCTCCGTTCCATTTTTACATTGCCTTCCCCTCTTTGTGTCTGTAAACTCCCTCTACATCTCTTTGTCTCTTTTGCAAGGCGATTGCATTCAAAGCTCACCCAGATAATCCAGAATAAGTACCTCCTCTTAAGATCTTTAACTTAATCACATCTTTTGCTATATAAAGGAGTCACAGATTCTGGGGATTAGAATGTGGGCATATCTTTTTGTCTCACTACAGTAATATAGAAAACACATTCTTTTTTTTTTTTTAAAGATTTTTATTTATTTGAGATAGAAGCGAGAGTGAGAGAGAGAGCACGAGTGGGGAAGGGGTAGAGGGAGAGGAAGAAGCAGGCTCTCCACTAAACAGGGGCTCAATCCCAGGACCCTGGGATCATAACCTGAGCGGAAGGCAGACGCTTAACTGACTGAGACACCCAGGTGCCCCTAGGAAACACATTCTTTTGAAAAGCAATTTTGATTCCTGTACCATCTTTAAGTACTGTAACTCTCCTAAATATAAACATAGGTGCTTTTAAAGAAATTATTGACCCTTGTTATCTTAGTTATTTTTGTTAAGATAATGTTTTCTACGTAGGGATCCGAAGGGGTATGTGCACCCTGATGTTTATAGCAGCAATGTCCACAAT
This sequence comes from Mirounga angustirostris, assembly GCF_029215605.1. Lineage (NCBI taxonomy): Eukaryota > Metazoa > Chordata > Mammalia > Carnivora > Phocidae > Mirounga > Mirounga angustirostris. Next base: position 94,307,676 of record NW_026991719.1, read on the forward strand.
AGCCAAACTGTGGAAAGAGCCAAGATGTCCATTGACAGATGAATGGATAAAGAAGATGTGGTATATATATACAATGGAATATTATGCAGCCATCAAAAGGAATGAGATCTTGCCATTTGCAACAACGTGGATGGAACTGGAGGGTGTTATGCTGAGCGAAATAAGTCAATCAGAGAAAGACATGTATCATATGACCTCACAGATATGAGGAATTCTTAATCTCAGGAAACAAATGGAAGGTTGCTGGAGTGGTGGGGGGTGGGAGGGATGGGGTGGCTGGGTGATAGACATTGGGGAAGGTATGTGCTATGGTGAGCGCTGTGAATTGTGCAAGACTGTTGAATCACAGACGTGTACCTCTGAAACAAATAATACAATATATGTTAAAAAAAAAAAAAGGAGATAGCAGGAGGGGAAGAATGAAGGGGGGGAAATCGGAGGGGGAGATGAACCATGAGAGACGATGGACTCTGAAAAACAAACTGAGGGTTCTAGAGGGGAGGGGGGTGGGAGGATGGGTTGGCCTGGTGATGGGTATTAAAGAGGGCACACTCTGCATGGAGCACTGGGTGTTATACACAGACAATGAATCATGGAATGCTACATCAAAAACTAATGATGTAATGTATGGTGATTAACATAACAATAAAAAATTTAAAAAAGAGAGAGAAAAAAGATAATGTTTTCTATTGAGATTTAAATTTTTATAGTGTGGAATATGTGGCAACATTTGGTAGTGACAGTAACCTCATTTTTTTTTTTTAATATGGTATAGGAAAGTGCTTTCTTCTTGAATGTTTTGCTTAATCGTCATCAATGTATTTTTTTTCTCTTATTATTGAGTTTTTTATTTTAAAATCTTATCACATGGGGCACCTGAGTGGCTCAGTTGGAAGTGTCTGCCTTTGGCTCAGGTCATGATTCTGGGGTCCTGGTATCGAGTCCCGCATCAGGCTCCCTGCTCAGGCTCTCCCTCTGCCCCTCCCCACACTTGTGCTCTCTCCCTCTCTCTCAAATGAATAAATAAAATCGTAATAAAAATAAAAAATAAAAAGCTTATCACAAAAATTACACAATACCCATGAATTAGGAATGAATTCTCTAATGAAAATGCACTTTCCCAGGCCACCATATGGGGAAATAACTCATCCACGTGTATAAAAATATCATTTCATTATTTTTTAACATTTAGTTTATTTATCGAATATTTACTCAGCAAAAAAGAGATCTTGTGGATGAATGTCACATATACTGATGGCTCAGTTTATTTAACTTTGTTGTATAATCTGAAATAGGAACATGTTCCTTTTCCTTGCCATCATACTTCACTGGTTTTGATCCTGTGGATAGCATTTCTGGTCTCTGTTCTAATAAAGCACAGATCCCAGGATACTCTCCTTATTTACACATTTCTGCCCTCCTGCTCAGATTCCACTCAACAAGTGTACCTTAGCTGAATTTTTTGGTGTTTTTTTGCTAAGATGCTGAATGAACATCTGTGTCTTTTTTCCTACTAGAGAAGCACAGAGTGAAAGTTTTTCAACATTAAATTCCTTGATACTTAAAAATTGCTAGTACACGTTGCCCCAGTTGGTAGTTGGGAGGCAGCATTCCCTTTCCACTAATGAGGTGATATCTAGGAGACAGAGCTGGGCAAGCTTGATGAGGTGATGTTTCAACCCCTCCAAACTAGAAAGTCAAGGAAGGAGTGGGAAAAAGGAATTTTTAAATATATATCTCATCCTGGGCAAAACCCCCAAGTTACCTGTACAAGAAGTTGAAATCCTGCTTAGGCACTCAGGTTGGCCTCTGAGTAACACGTAAGTAAAGCAGAGCAGAATAGCTTTTCAAGGCCTCTGAAATCCCAATTGTCATTCGAAACACAGCCCACGAAAGTACGCCATGACCTGAGGGCTAAATCTGAACTGTTTGCTAAAGTATAACATGTAAGGATGATCCAGATACTCAGAACATAATACCCACATGTCCAGGATACAATCAATCATAAATCACTTGTCATACAAAGAACCAGAAAAATCTCAAGTGAAAGAATACTATTAACAGCAAAAGTGAATTACTCTCTCTAATCAAGCATCTTCTGTTCAAATGTCATCCCAAAGAAGCCTTCCCTGTTGCAATAGGGGATCTTTTCTATTGTATTTTTAGTCTCTATATCATTTCCACTCTGATCTTCCATCTGCTAACTTTGGGCTCCATTCACTCTCCTTTTTCTAGGGCTTGAGGTGTAAAGTTAGGTTGTTTATTTGAGATTTTTCTTGTTTTTGTTTTTTTGTTTTTTGTTTTTAAAAGATTTTATTTGTTTGACAGAGAGAGACACAGCGAGAGAGGGAACACAAGCAGGGGGAGTGGGAGAGGGAGAAGCAGGCTTCCCACTGAGCAGGGAGCCCGATATGGGGCTCAATCCCAGGACCCTGGGATCATGACCTGAGCTCAAGGCAGACGCTTAACGACTGAGCCACCCAGGCGCCCCAAGATCTTTCTTGTTTTCTGATGTAGGCATTTATCCCTATGAACTTTTCTCTTAGAACTGTTTTTGCTGCATCCAATAAGTTTTGGTATGTTGTATTTCCATTTTCATTTGTCTCAAGATATTTTTGATTTCTTTGATTTCTTCTTTGACCCATTGGTTGTTCAATAGCATGTGGTTTAATCTCCACGTACTTGTGAATTTTCCAGTTTTCTTCTTGTAATTGATTTCTAGCTCCACACTGTTGTGGTCAGAAAACATGCTTGATATAATTTCAATCTTCTTATATTTACTAAGACTTGTTTTGTGGCCTAAGATATAATCTCTCCTGGAGAATGTTCCATGTCTGTTTGAGAAGAATGCATATTGTGTATCCTGTTGCTTTTGGATCAATTTTCTGTAAATGTCTGTTAAGTCCATCTCACCTAATGTGTCATTCAAAGCCACTGCTTCCTTATTGATTTTCTGTCTGGATGAACTATTCACTGATGAAAGTAGGGTATTAAAGTCCCCTACTATTATTATATTGCTCTCTATTTCTCCCTTTAGGTCTGTTAATATTTGCTTTATATATTTAGATGCTCTTATGTTGGTTATATCAGCCATTTTTTTTTAAAGATTTTATTTATTTATTTGAGAGAGAGAGCATGAGTGGGGGGAGGGGCAGAGGGAGAGGGAGAGAGAGAGGGAGAGAAGCAGACTTTGCACTGAGCAGGGAGCCCGACGCTGGGCTTAATCCCAGGACCCTGAGATCATGACCCGAGCCGAAGGCAGATGCTTAACCAACTGAGCCACCCAGCCACCACAGCCTTTATTTCTTTAAATAAGCTTTCGACCACTTTCTCCCTCTCTTCTCCTTCTGGGGACTCCAGTGATATGGATAATATTTCTGTTTATGGTATTTCGTAAGTCCCATAGACTTTCTTCTTGCATTTTCATTTTTTCTTATTTTTACTCCTCTAATTGGATAAGTTCAATTGATTTGTCTTCTAGCTCAATGATTCTTCTGCTTGTTCAAGTGTGTTGTTGAAGCTCTCTTTCGAATTCTTCAGTCCAGTCATTGTATTCAGTTCACAAATGTGTTTCCTTTTGATGTTTTCTCTTTGTTGAACTTCTCATTCTATTCCTGTACTGTTTTCCTGATATCATTAAATTGTTCATTTGTGTTCTCTTGTACATCTTTGAGCATATTTAGAACAAATATTTTGAACTCATTGCAGGGAAATTGCTGGATCTCCATTTGTTGGCGGGGGCGGGGGGGGGTTAGTTACTGGAGGTTTACTGTGTTCCTTCAGTGGAGACGTGTTTCCCTGATCCTTTGTCATCCCTGTGGCTTTGTATAGGTGGCTGTGCTTTTGAGTAAGCAGTTACCTATTCCAGCCTTTATGGACTGACTTCCATACGTGAAGCCTTTTGCCTTTGGGTGGGGTATGCTGGCCTCTGCTGTACCCTCTGACATCACCAGGGCTAATCGGGTATGATGCCTCTTTGGCTCAGGATGCTGTGGAACACAGCATCAACAACTAAATGGTCCTTCGCAAGCACCATGGGGTCTGCAGTGGCTCCAAGGGCCGCTGCCTTTGGCAGCGCCTCCAGTTCTGGTGGCCAGGGACCCGGGCAGACAGCCGTGGTGGCTGGAGCCAGTGGTGTGTGCACATTCAGCTGCAGGGGCCAGCTGCAAATGCCTGTGTAGTGGCAGGATCCAGTTGCAGACACCCACGTAGTGATGGGGGTCAGGGCAGGCAGCAGCGGCCACGGCCAACTATGAGCTCACTGGCAGCTGTGGAGGCCCTGGCTTTTGGCATGCTCTCCTATTGCTGCATACTTTCCCCCAGGCATGCAGAGAGCAGCGGAGGCTAACGCTGGGGTTGGGCTGGACAGACGCAGGTGCATAACCTGGAGGGTTTGGGGGAGGGACTCAGGTGACAGGCATCTGGAATGCAAAAAAAAAAAAAAAAGGTGGCAAAATATCTTCAGGGTATCTGTGGTGTCTGTGCTGGCTGTTGGCTTCATCATTGATGAAATCGGCTGAGTTTGTTTGCACTGCGTTCTCTGTACAACAGCGGCTATTTGAAGATGAATGTTCGTGTGCCTCATGGCCTGGCCCTATGTCCATGTTACATCTTATCCCAGATTATACCTCTGAGAGTCCCTTATCGTCCATGCGGTTAGAAAAGCAGATATGATAAAGGGACATGATCTGAGAATAATTGAGAACTCGGATAAACATGAGCAGCAGTTTCGCTGGTTACTTGGAAAAAGGCAAACAAAGAAGGTGTTAGGCTGATGAATGTCAATACGGGTAACCAGACCAAAGTGCTATATTGTTTCCATTTTTCTTGTCAGTGTGAAAAAAACCCAGGCTTGGGGCGCCTGGGTGGCACCGTCAGTTAAGTGTCTCACTCTTGATTTTGGCTTAGGTTGTGATCCCAGGGTCGTGGGATTGAGCCCTGTGTCGGGCTCTGTGCTCAGTGTGGAGTCTGCTTGTCCCTCTCCCTCCCCCTCCACCCCTCCCCCTGCTTGCACACACACTCTCTCTCAAATAAATGAATAAATCTAAGATAAAATAAAATAAAATAAAAACCCAGGCCTTTCTAGTTGGATCAGCAGCAAAGGTGGTGTCATCGAGAAGCTACCCCAGACACCCAGGTAATGCACGTTCGTTTCTTGCTACTTCCTCGAATTCTGCACTTGGCAGCTGCATGGAATCCTGCTCTCCGAAGGCTCTTCAGGTGCTCTAGCAAACACTTCGGAGCCTGGAAGATCACATCCAGTGTTATGGCGACAAGGAAAGATGTTTATGGTCACCCCAAAAGTATGAAAGAATGAAGGACTTTGGAGCCCCATCAGGAACGGTTGGTAATGATCACATGTGAAGCCTTTCCATCAAAGGTAAGCTGGTGGAAGTTGCAGTCGTATCACAAGAAGGTGGGTGAATCCCCCACTGATTTCATCAGTGATTTGCAGATGTTTTCTCTATGTTTGTAGGCCCGGATCTAAGGGCAGGTCAAATTCACCCCCTGATCCCAACCACCTTTGTCTTGGCCCTTTGCTGTTCTCTAAATTCATACTAGGGAAAATGCTATGGGAAGGCAAGGGCAGATTATTACTCAGATCTTAGGTGCAGCTACTCCATTTTGGTAAACTCCAGAGAAGACAAAGAAAAAATGAAGAAATTGAAAAAACTGCTTTGTCAGTTGCTCAGTTAGAACTATTTGCTAAAGGGAATAATTTTCACTCTGGACAACCTATGAAAGGGACAAAAGAAGAAGGGAAAATGTACGTCAATATTGCCAGAAGTCAGGATATTAGAAGGGGGATTATAGGAAGAGAGTCTAGAGGATGCAGGAATGACATAAACAGGAAAGCCCAGAAAGCTAGGGAATACTTGATAAATGGCTTAAAATGCACAGATTTATGGAATCTGAGTTGGGAACTGGGGATACTGGTGTTACTTATTCTGCATTTTTCTCAGGAATTTCTCACATTCTATTTGGTGATAGATCAATATAGGATGTTGGTATGTTGGATCAGCCTTTTCACTTTACCTTTTCTTACTTGTTCCATTTCATCCATGTCCCCACATTGACAAGTCCTCTGACTGATGAACATGTTTTCTTACTTTCTCCTGATTGATTTTTTTTTTTTTTTTTGACAGAGAGAGAGAGAGAGAGACAGCGAGAGGGTACACGAGCAGGGGCAGAGGGAGAGGGAGAAGCGGGCTTCCCGCCGAGCAGGGAGTCCGATGCGGGGCTCAATCCCAGGACCCTGGGACCATGACCTGAGCTGAAGGCAGACGCTTAACAACTGAGCCACCCAGGCGCCCCTCTCCTGATTCTTCTGTACACCAATTGGTCAGAGTCCAGCCGTGCAACTTAAAGGCTACCATATTCTGTTTTCCAGATGGAGTGGCTGTGGAGCTCCTCTGAAGGCAGTATCAGAAATGATTACTATGTGTCCACCAAAAGAAAGGCGATATGGTAGAGTTTCAGTCTCAGAGCACTGTAGGAAAGCATCCTAAGTTGAAACAAATCAATACATTGTTTTGAGCCTTAGGGAATAATGATACCTGTTATATCCAAACTCTAGCACTGATAAAAATATTTTACCAAAGGGATAACCCATAGCCATGTATAAAACAATATCCTTTGTCAAGAGCTCAATTAGAAGGAATAAAAACAATTATAAAAGAGTTAGAATAAAAGAAAGGATAATTTTCAAAAGGCACTTACCATGTTATACTCCTGTGTTTCCAATGAAGAAGGAAATTAAATTTGATAAATATATATAAATTTGTACAAGATCTTAAAGAACTAAGAAAAAATTGTTGTTCCACTAACCTATGGAACTATGCTGACTTTGGTACCTTTGTCTGCCAAGTTTTCCTCTGTAATTGATTTATCTTCTGCATATCTGGTAATGATAAAGATTATAGTAAGGATTATGATGGTGATTATGATGGGATGAAGAGAGTGAAGTTGCTGCTGCTGCTGGCAATAATAGTGACTGTGATGAATATTTTTTTTTTTCTTAGAGAGAGGAAGCAAGAGACAGAGCATGAGCGGAGGGGAGTGGCAGAGGGAGAGGGAGAAGCAGGCTTCCCGCTGAGCAGGGAGCCTGAATCAGGGCTCGATCCCAGGACCCTGGGATCATGACCTGAGCCGAAGGCAGACGCTCAGCAGACTGAGCCACCCAGGCACCCCAGTCTGTGATGAATATTAATGAATATGCTGACAAGGCTGGTGAGAATGATGAGAGTGATAATGGTGATGATGAAGGTGATGATGATGAATATGAAAATGATGGAGACAATCACAATGATAGGGTTGACAATGATAATGTTAATTGTTGTAAAAGTGATGATGGTGGCAATATGATACTGAAGATGCTGCTGCTGATGGTGATAATATACATGAGGATGATGGATATTATGGTGATGATAATGTTGATGAAAAGGGTAAAAAAGGATGATGGTGGTGATGAAGATGAAGATGATGGTAATGTTAATTGTAATGACAAGGAAAATATTGATAACGGTGAGAGTAATGATAGTAATGGTGATGATGATGATAGAAATAATTAAGATGATGGTGATAATCATGGTGATGATGATGATGAAGATGATGATAGTGGTGATGATGAAGAGAAGACGAGGAATGATGATGATGATGAAGATGATGATGATTATGGTGGTAAGACTGAAAATAGTGGGATAGTGATGATGATGGTGATGATGAATGCAAAGCTGCTGAAGACAATGGTAGTGATGAAAATGATGAGAACAGTGATGAGAATGAGGATGATGCCGTGAAGATGATGGTGATAATGGTGGTGATGGAGATATTGTGGATGTACTGTAATAACAATTGTGATAGCAATTGTAATTGTAATAACAATTATCATTATGATGGTCATGAGATGGTGATGTAATTGTAATAACAATTGTATTAACAGTTGTACTGTATATTGTAATAACATATACAGAATTGTAATAACCATTGTAATTGTAATAACAATTATCATTATGATGGTCATGAGATGGTGATGAAGATGATGATTGTGATGATAAGGGTATTGAAGAGTATGAATGATGATGACATGTTCATGATAAAGATGATGATGCTTGTGGTTTTAATGGTAAAGATAATATAATGAATAATATAAAGGCTATGATGAAGAAGACAAAGATGGTGGTAATGATGAAATGATGATGATGTTCGTAATAGTAAAGCTAATGATAATGAGGACATTGAAAATGATGGTGGTAATAATAAAAATGATGATTATAATGATGATTATGAGGTTGATGATGGTGATGATGATAATTGTGACAACTGCGATGATAACAGCAATGATTGTGATGGTCATGGTTATGAGGATAGTGCAAATGATAATTAAGATGATGATGGTGATGATGATGAAGATAAAAAAGCTGATGATGATGGTGAGATAAAGATAATGATTTGGATTCTATTATGGTGATGGGGATGAGTGCAAAAATGATGAAAATGATGGTAATGCTGAATAGGAAGATAATCGTGATGCTTATGTGAGGAATATGGAAATGGTGAAAGTGATGATGATGGTAATGATCATGTTCATTATGCTGGTAATGAGGGCAACGATGGTGATGATGAAGATATTGTAGATGATGGTGACAGTGCTGATAATTGTGATGAGAATGGTGATGATGAAGATGATGATGGCAGTGATGATGGTAATGTTAATGGTGAGGATGATGGTGATCACATTGATGATTAAGGTTATGGTGATGGAAATGATAATAGCAATGATAATAGCAATGATGTTGAAGATGATGGTGGTGGTGGACATGGTGATAATCATAGTGATAGAGATGATGCTGTTGTTGATGATAGTGATTTTATTGGTGATGATGCTAAGGATGGTGAAGATAATGAGGATGATGGTAAAGATGATGAAATGATGGCAATGTACACATTGGTGGTGATGATAGCCATTGGTGGTGAGAAATAGGGGGAAAATAATGTTGGTGATTATGGTAAAGATCATGATATTGATGATTTTAATGATGATAAGAATCTGATGATGTCGAATTTTATGAGCAGTATGAAGATGGTGATGTGATGATGATAATAGTGATGATGATGATTATTTTGGTGATATTGGTGATAATGGTGATGATGGTGATAATTATGGAGATGAAGATAATGCTGATTATGATGATGACTGCTGATAATGGCGAGGATAAGGATGGTGATGATGATTACTATGAAGATGATGGTGATTGATAATGATGATGTGGAAGATGGTAGTAACACAGAAGATGATGAAAATGGTATAAACATAGATGATAAATATGGTCATAATTCAGCGATGATGTTGGTGATAATGAAGATGATGCTAAGGGTGATTGATGATGGTGGTGATTATGATTATGGTGAAGGTAAAAATAGTGATGGTGCTGATGATGAAAGTGACAGTTGTGGTTCTTTAGATGACAAAGATGGTTGTGATGGCAGCCTGGGCTGCCATAACAAAATACCACAGACTGGGTGGCTTAAACAGCAGAAATTTATTTTCTAACAGTTCTGGACACTGGTAGTCTAAAATGAAAGTGCTGGTAGGGTTGGTTTCTGGTGAGATCTCTCTTCTTAGCTTGCAGATGGACACCTTCTCATTATGTTCTCACATGACCTTTTCTCTGTGTATGAGCAGAGAACAGCGAGCTCTGTTGTCTCTTTCTCCTCTTGTAAAGACACAAGTCCAATAGGAATAGAGCCCTATCTTTATGACTGCATTTAACATTACCTCCTCAAGGCCCTATCTCCAAATACAGTCACATTAGGGGTTAGAGCTTCAACATATGAATTTGGGGGCATAATTTAGTCCATAACAGAAGGTGACAATGATAATGAAGATGATGGTGAGGGGTGATGATGATGAGGATGACCATAGTTATAATGAAGATGACAATGATGTTGATGATCATGGCAATGATGGTGAAGATGATGATGTGAATAATGATGATGATCTGCTGCTGCTGGTGATAAAGATGATGGTTTTGATTATTATGAAGATTCTTTTGATTATGCAGATGATGTTCGTAATTGTGTAGGTGATGGTAATAATGATGAAGATGATGTTTATGGTGATGATGGTGATGATGACGATGGCGATGCTGGTGAGGATGATGATACTGATAATCGTGGTGACAGTGATGATGATGGCAATGGGGAGAGGGAAGGTGGGATGAATTAGGTGGGGCACAGGAGATTTTTAGGGCAGTGAAACTATTCTGTATGGTACTGTAATGGTGGATAATATATCTAAACCCATAGAATGTTTAAGACAAGAGTGAACCCTAATATAAACTATGAACTTTTGTTAATAATAATGTATCAATATTGCCTCATCATTTATAACATATGCACAACACTATTGTAGGATATTAATAGTAGGGGAAACTGTGTGCATGTATATTGGTGGGTGGGTGAGTGGGGATGTTGGGATATATGAGAACTCTGTACATTTTGCTCAATTTTTAGAGAAAACTGCTCTAAAAAGTAAAGTGTACTGATTTTTTTAAAAAGTCAATCAGTCTACAAATGAGCAAGAAAGAATAGATCAACAATAAAAGCATCAAGTTTAGATTGATATCCAACTTTTGAATGGTATTCTGGACTCAAGGAAGCAATGGAGCTATTATTTTTTTAAAGATTGAGGAAAAGAACTTTGAGCCTAGACTTTTTATCTAGCTAAATTGTTATTCAAATGTGAGGGAATAATAAAAATGGCCTTTGGGTAACTAGGCCTTAGGGGGTTTGTTATACAAGAACACAAACTGAAACTGGAACAGAAGAAGTACTCAAATAAAAATAGAAACAAATCCAAATGATAATTCTAGAAATATAGCAACTTTGGATGACCAAATTTCTTTGCTAAGTTTATGATACCTTAAAAGTAAAATAAAAATAATTTCAGGACTAAAGAGAAGAAAAAGTGAACATATATTCATCAAAATCCATAATTAAAATTATAGGCCATATTAACATAATGGAGATGACAGGTGACCAAATTAACGTAAGAACGTGCTGAACTTCTAGTTTTATTAGGGAGAAGCTACAGATATTAATATCTTTAAGAAATTAAAAAAGTAGGGCACCTGGGTGGCTCAGTTGGTTAAGCATCTACCTTCATCTCAGCTCATGGTCCCAGGGTCCTGGGATGGAGGCCCGTGTTGGGCTCCCTGCTCAGCGGGGAGTCTGCTTCTCCCTCTCCCGCTGCCACTTTCCCTGCTTGTGCTCTCTCGCTCTCTATCAAATAAATGAATAAAATCTTAAAAAGAAAGAAATTAGGAAAAGTAAATATACATGAGTATGATTCTTATTTATTTATTTAATTAGCTTCAGAGGTAGAATTTAGTGTTTCATTAGTTGCATATAACACCGAGTGTTCATTACATCAAGTGCCCTCCTTAATGCCCATCACCCAATTATCCCTTCACCCACCCACCTCCCCTCCAGCAACCCTCAGTTTGTTTCCTAGAGTTCAGAGTCTCTTATGGTTTGCCTCCCTCTCAATTTTCATTGTACTTTATTTTTCCTTCCTTTCCCCAATGTTCATCTATTTTGTTTCTTAAGTTCCACATATGAGTGAAATCATTTCTCTGACTTATTTTGCTTAGCATAATACCCTCTAGCTCCATCCACCTCGTTGCAAATGGCAAGATTACATTCTTTTTGATGGCTGAGTAATATTCCATTGTATACAAACACACTAGTACATACCACATCTTCTTTATCCATTCATCTGTCAATGGACATCTGGGCTCTTTCCATGTTTTGGCTATTGTGGACATTGCTGCTATAAACACTGGGGTGCATGTGCCCCTTCGAATCACTATGTTTGTATCCTTTGGATAAATACCGAGTAGTACAATTGCTAGGTTGTAGGGTAGCTCCATTTTTAACTTTTTGGGGAACCTCCATACTCTTTTCCAGAGTGGCTGCACCAGTTTGCATCCCCACCAACAGTGTGAGAGGGTTCCCCTTTCTCTGCATCCTCACCAACATCTGTTGTTTCCTGAGTTGTTAATTTTAGCCATTCTGACTGGTATGAGGTGGTATCTCATTGTAGTTTTGATTTGTATTTCCCTGATACCAAGTGATGTTGAGCATTTTTTCGTGTGTCTGTTGGCCATCTGGATGTCTTCTTTGGAGAAATGTCTGTCCATATCTTCTGCCCATTTCTTGATTTGGATTTTTGGTTTTTTTGGGTGTTGAGTTTGATAAGTTCTTTATAGATCTTGGATACTAGCCCTTTATCGGATATGTCATTTGCAAATATCTTCTCCCATTCTGTCGGTTGCCTTTTAGTTTTGTTGACTGTTTCCTTCGCTGTGCAAAAGCTTTTTATCTTGATGAAGTCCCAATAGTTCATTTTTGCTTTTGTTTCCCTTGTCTCTGGAGACATGTCTAGCAAGAAGTTTCTGCGGCCGAGGTCAGAGAGGTTGCTGCCTGTGTTCTCTTCCAGGATTTTGATGGATTCCTGTCTCATACTTAGGTCTTTCATCCATTTTGAGTTTATTTTTGTGTATGCTGCAAGGAAATGGTCCAGTTTCATTCTTCTGCATGTGGCTGTCCAATTTTGCCAACACCATTTGTTGAAGAGACTGTCTTTTTTCCATTAGATATTCTTTCCTGCTTTGTCGAAGATTAGTTGACCATAGAGTTGAGGGTCCATTCCTGGGTTCTCTGTTCTGTTCCACTGATCTGTGTGTCTGTTTTTGTGCCAGTACCATACTGTCTTGATCACTACAGCTTTGTAATACACCTTGAAGTCTGGAATTGTGATGCCTCCGGCTTTGGTTTTCTTTTTCAACATTCCTTTGGCTATTCGGGGTCTTTTCTGGTTCCATACAAATTTCAGGATTGTTTGTTCCAGCTCTGTCAAAAATGTTGATGGTATTTTGATAGGGATTGCATTGAATGTGTAGGTTCCTTTGGGTAGGTAAGACATTTTAACAATATTTGTTCTTCCAATCCATGAGCATGGAATGTTTTTCCATTTCTTTGTGTCTTCCCTAATTTCTTTCATAAGCGATCTATAGTTTTCAGAGTACAGATCCTTTCCCTCTCTGGTTACTTTATTCCTACATCTCTTACGGTTTTTGGTGCAATTGTAAATGGGATCGATTCCTTGATTTCTCTTTCTTCTACCTCATTGTTAGTGCTGACTTCTGTGCATTGATTTTATATCCTGTGACTTTGCTGAATTCCTGTATCAGTTCTAGCAATTTTTGGGTGGAGTCTTTTGGGTTTTCTACATAGACTATCACGTTGTGTGTGAAAAGTGAAAGTTTGACTTTGCCAATTTTGGATGCCTTTTATTTCTTTTCTTTTCTTTTTTTTGTCTGATTGCTGAGGCTAGGATTTTCAGTACTATGTTGAACAACAGTGGTGAGAGAGGACCCCCCCTGTGGTGTTCCTGACCTTAGGGGAAAAGCTCTCAGTTTTTCCCCATTGAGGATGATGTTAGGTGTGGGTTTTTCTTATATGGCTTTTATGATATTGAGGTATGTTTCCCTACACTGCAGAGAGTTTGTATCAAGAATGGATGCAGTATTTTGTCAAATGCTTTTTCTGCATCTAGAGGATGTTATGGTTCTTGTTCTTTCTTTTATTAATGTGGTACATCACATTGATTGATTTGTGGATGTTGAACCACCCTTCCGGCCCAGGAATAAATCCCACTTGTTCGTGGTGAATAATCCTTTTATTGTACTGGTGGATCCTATTAGCTAGTATCTTGGTGAGAATATTTGCATCCATGTTCATCAGGGATACTGGTTGGTCATTCCCCTTTTTGGTGGGGTCTTTGTCTGGCTTTGGGACAAAGTAATGCTGGCCCATGAGTATGATTCTTAAGTTCAGGGCAAAACAACACAGAACATTAAAAACATCGTAAATTTTAGAACAATAGAGAGAAGAAAACACTGTTCAATAGAAAGGACTTAGTGGATATAAGAGAAATGAAAAGGAAATCTGTAATATAATCTGATTCCAGGCATTTCATAGAAGCTTATTCATCAGTGTAAATTTATTTAGTCCAACCTTAAGAAAATCAGATTTCCTCTTCTTTTAGACACCAGTTTACCAAACATGAAGTTTTCCAGTCCCCAATATTTTAATATTTTATGAGGCCCCTATGCTTAGCTAGAAAACAATTCGTGTCTATGTAGCTGGTCTCCAAATTATGGCGTCCATACTTTGTGTTCTGATCCTTGCTCCAAGTACAGTCTTATGCTCTGGTCATAAAGAAACAGAGATATATACATATACCATGTGTGTGTGTGTGTGTGTGTGCATGTGTGTTTAGTTGCTAAGGATAAATATGAACATTTTATACTTAAAAACAGCCTGTTGAAAAGAAAAAAAAAAAAGGAACTCAAGAAGATACTCTGGTGGCTACTCTCCTTATGGTCACTAGAGGGAGATCATGATTCATTTTTACTCGATTGAAAAATACAGAATTACAACTTTTTAAAGAAGTGAACCTGTTTTTTCCATTCTTCCTACTCTGAGCCAATATTTTCTTTCCAGGGAATCACTGTCCTTCTACTTGGTCCAGAGGTTCTGGAAGTATAAATATGTTTAAGAGGATTAATCTGTGCCCTAGGGCATAATGGAAGCTAACAGAGTTTACGTTTCTTCCTATGTTGTTGAGTCACCACAGATGCTAAACGACTGCTCTAACTAGAGTCCTGCTAAGCTGGTAGCAACGGCCATGCTGTCTGGCTGGCCATCTGAACTACAGAGGCCCCTTCTGCCTCCCCTCCCGCAATCCCTACTATTATTCTGTAGCCCGGATTTAGTGAGGCAGCCAGCGGTGAAGGAAAATTTGGTTTTTCCAGTTACTGCCCCCAAAATGCTGCTTCAGTTCAACGTCTGCCAGAGCTTAGTAGCCTTCTAAATGCAATGGGAAAGCAAAAACCGCTTTTTTAAAAATAAGGATTTTACAATTGTGATATTCGAGGGTATCATTTGATTCCCTAAATGTAGGCATGTCTAGAAAGTAAGGAGCGTAGGAAGGTCCAAAAGAAATATTCACAACGTGCAGATTAAGAATATAAATTATGATTCAGTAAGGGGACAGCGTTTTCCTGATAGAACTGGTCGGAGACTCAGGAAGTGCAGGGAGCCTTTGATTTTTTCACCAACAGGACACCTTGGGACACAAGTAGGCTTAACTACACTCAGGTGAGGCTAGAACCTGAGATGTCTGGAAGGGGGCAGGTGCTGGAGGGAAAACCCAGCTTCTGGTGATAAAAATAAGCCCGGCTGGGAAGGGGGAGGTGCAGAGGACTGCCTTATTTCTAACCTGAGAGGGAGGAAGCCAAAGGGTGGGCTTGTATGAGAGTGGCTATGGTATTGGCTGGTAGGGGAGTACATAGGTTGTTTTTTTTTTTAGACAACACTTATTGACTGCTTTCTCTGTACAAGTATGAAAAACAACCATGTCAATATAGCACTTTAAAAATGTTGAAAAAGCATCACTTTCGGAGAATGCTTTTCTCTTGTTCTTTCCTTTTTCTTTTTTTTTTAAATTATGTAGATTTTATATGCTCTTTTTTTTTTTTTAAAGATTTTATTTATTTATTTGACAGAGACAGAGATAGTGAGAGGGGAGTGGGAGAGGGAGAAGCAGGCCTCCTGCCGAGCAGGGAGCCCGATGCGGGGCTCGATCCCAGGACCCTGGGATCATGACCCGAGCTGAAGGCAGACGCTTAATGACTGAGCCACCCAGGTGCCCCTCTCTTGTTCTTTCCTTAGCTAAGCTTCTAGGAGTGTGGTTTTCAGAATAGGCAGTGACATACGTGTAGTCAAGGCAGGCTGTTGACATAGAAAGCATGGGTTCAGCAAAAGAGGTCCAGAGGGTAGACAAAAAATACCCAACAAGGAGTCTTAGAGTAGCTGTTAATAACTGGGGCACAGAGTCAGAGTTAGAATTTGTAGTTAGGATGACTCGATATTTATTTATTGATGAAATCACCCAGAGCTCTTTATATCCTTCTTGACAGAATTCGTTCCCAAACTTGAGGGAGAAGCTGCTGATTAGGAACTGTGGTGGTGACCAAGGAAGATGAGAGATAGGACCTTATCGACCCAAATGTTCAGACTGGTGATACTGTTTGTTCTGCCTACCATGAACTGCGAAGCAGAGTTGTCCTCAACCCCTGGGTATACATGAGAATAGCCTCTGGTACTTTAAAAAATGTAACCATTCTGGAAAACTCTTTGGCAGGACATATAAGTTGAATATACACATACACTGCAATCTCACTCCTCAATATAAAGCAGTGTTTCCCAACCTTTCTTTTGTTATCACCCCGCCCCTCCCCAGGAGCCTTTTCATTTTGCTCCTTATCATGCCCGCCCCTCCGTGAAACTTGGATACTTGAAGAATACAATGTTATTCTTCCCTGCTCCCACTCCTTCTCTATCTCATTGCCATCCTGTTTTCTAACCTCTGCCCCATGATGAAAGCAGGAAAGGATGAATATCAAACACTAATAGCAAGCTCGTCAGCTATAGGTCAGAAGTACTCATCCATAGTAGCTTATCTTCTCTTGCCCCTTCAAGTTAGACCAAGCAACCTCTGCCCTCTAGACTCTCTCCATGGACTCTGAGTACATAGTTTCGTTTCTCAGAACATTTGGCATTGTTTTAGTTTGCATTTAAACTGTTTTTTTAAACATCACTCCCATGATCTGATAAGTTGGAACTTATCTTAGTATTATTTCTACTTCTGGGAATGGGATTTCTGTCTTTTCCCAGAGCTAGAGATAATATAATCTCAGGCTTGAAATTGTCCTAAAGATCACCTAGTTAACTTCCCCATGTGGTGTTTGAAATCCACTACAATATTCCTGCTAAGGAGTTACTGAGTTTCCGCTGGAATGCCTTCAGTGATAGGCAGCTACTGTCTCCCAGAGGGGGTCCACACCATTTTTTGTTTAGCTCTGACTGTTGGAAATGATTTGATAGCCTCTGGAGGCCTTCCAGCTCTAGGATTCTATGATGATGATAGTTTTATTATTCTCTGAGGCAGTGCTACTTAAAGCAAGGCCTGTGGACCCCCTACATGTGGATCATCTAGAAGTTGTGACAGATGAAGCTTCCTAAGCCTCCCCCCAAGGCCATGAGGCTACCAGTCAGTAGAGCCCTTCTCCATATTTCTATTGGGTACAGATGGTGAGAGCGCCTTTCCTTTGAATTGGTCCCACCTGGATGTGGATGTACATGGAAGCAGGAGTGCAGGGGACAGAGTATGATTTGCTCTCAACTCAGAGCCTCTAAGATGACCATACCCTTTCTTTTTTTTCTGGGAGTGATATACTGCCCTACATTTGGTGGCTGTGTTTGGTGCCAAGCCCTAATTTTCTTTGCTCTGGCTCTACTCTTCTCAGAGTGTTTCTAGCCTTACTTCCTGGGATATTATTAAGGTAGCAACATATGCTCTCAGTGCCTTTCTGGAAGTTCTTGTTTTAATAACTGGCTAGGGAGAAATGCTTCTTTAACGATTTATGCAATTATTCAAGCTCTGGTGTTTTGTTGCATAAAAATGGACCAAGGGTTAAATTATATACCATTCGCTTTGGGTCCAAATAAATATGCTCCATATGATACAAGTGAATCTTGGAAGCCAACGTTTAGAAAGCATTACTAAATTACTCCTAGTTTTCAAATAGTTTAAGTGACCTTACCCAAGAAAGCATCTTATTATCAAAATAAAATTCTGGGGTGGGGGGGGATATTTTCCTAGCGAGTTCCCAAAGGAATATAGAAATTATAAAATGTTTGGCACTCAGCTGAAGTTGGTCATCGGCATGCAGGAGATCGCTTGTCACATCTCAGCCCTAATGCCAAACATGTCACGTGAAGGCATTAATAAATAATCTGTCAGCAGCAGCAGGTGGAGGGGAAGTCGTGGCTGTGTGGATGTTCTCCTATTCGTCTTAATCTGCCAGTTGGAAAGGCAGCAAGGTACCGATGAAGTCCTGAGCCAGACGCAGTTGTTGACATGCAACAGCTCAGGACAATCCCTCTCCTATGCCTTTCCTCCAGTGACACAGAGCCGCCAATGCTCACACGTAGGCACAGGAACTGGAAGCTTTGAAAAGCACTTCTCTTTGCTTAGGCAAACTTGGGGGTCAGATGATTTGGGCAGCCACTTTAGTTACTTCTGCCTAAAGAGGAGACACGTGATTTTTATTACATGGAAAACAAAGTTTTCAGAACTTTCTCTTTTCTTTTTTTTTTTTTTTTAAAGATTTTGCTTATTTATTTGAGAGAGAGGTGGAGATAGCAACAGAGAGCATGAGCCAGGGAGGAAAGGGAGAAGCAGGCTCCCTGCTGAGCAGGGAGCCCAAGGCGGGGGCTCGATCCCAGGACCCTGAGATCATGACCTGAGCTGAAGGCAGTCGCTTAACTGACTGAGTCACCCAGGCGCCCCCAGAACTAATGTTTCTGATCAGATTTAAATTTCTCACATCAATCAAATTGTTAAAAAGGGAACGAATTCTGACAATTTAGTTAGCATTAAGATTTGAACTCTCTAGCTTGATCAAATCACAGAAAATCTAATTAGCAAGCTTGGTGATTTGGTCATGGCCTAAATTTAATGTGAAAAGCATTGAGTTTTAATAGGCTGCATGTTTCAATTTGAATTATCTAGGTCTAAATATATTCAGGAACATTTGAGAGAATATTTACAGATATTTGTAAAAAAAAATGTTTCCCTATGGCTTGAATGTAATTGATTGGCTTTGTGAAGAGACTGGTGATATTTGAGAATTTTGAAGAGTCATGGGAATGTATAATATCTGAGTGGAGATTAATTCAAAAGTTTGAAGAAAGAGATTTGAAAATGCGAAAAGAAAGATTTGATGATTACTAGAGTAATTTGGTTTGTTTAAAAAGACCATTTAAAGTATTGATATGGGGAGCCTGGGTGGCTCAGTCGTTAAGTGTCTGCCTTCGGCTCAGGTCATGATCCCAGGGTCCTGGGATCGAGTCCCACATCGGGCTCCCTCCTCCGGGTGGGGGGGAAGCCTGCTTCTCCCTCTCCCACTCCCCTGCTTGTGTTCCTGCTCTCGCTATCTCTGTCTCTGTCAAACAAATAAATAAAATCTTTAAAAAAAAAAAGTATTGATATGAAGTTATGTCAACAGGGATGTTTTGCTCATCCTTGACACTTGCAACTCTTGACATCTTGAGGGCATTAAATAATCCGGGGTTAAAAGAACATCAACGCAATGTGGTCTAACCAAAGATTGTAAAAGGGGAGGTAGGTGGAAGAACGTACTGGCTTTGAAAAGTACAGGCAAAAGTGTTAATGATATTTATGGAAATAGTAGATATGACTCTTAGGGCAGCAGGATTCCTAACTTTTTTTTTTTTTATACCAGAGAAGCAACACCTTCTAAAAGTACTTGTGCTACAGTTAAAAGCACGGAAATAAGTATAAGAAGGTACTACATCCAAGGTAATGCAAACTGGTAAGCCAAGATACTTTGAGGGGTTGACTCACTAGCCTGGGGATGTGTAGCTTGTGCCCACTGTGGGATGATGAGGCTCACCTGGGTCGCAAGGACCAGCTCAGAGGAGTCGTCCACGGCCCCTTCGTTATAGTCCTTACGGGCTGCATCATAGTGGTGAGCTTCCCTCCCTAGAGAGACACCACATTCTCATCCTATGGAGGGCCTGTAGCAGAATCGGACAGGACACGCCAGCCTTGGAACAGGCAGGAAGGGAGCAGAGTGTATCTCCTGACCCATGCATCAAAGAGGAAAGAGAGGTCTGAATTAGGCTATTCATTGGCAAGAAGGTGTTGATTTTGGAGGTGGAGTATGGGGGGGGGGGGGCTTGTAGTAGAGGGAGGAAAAGCACAACTATTTAAATTTGTTCTAGGCACAAAAGGAGGCTTTAGTGAGGTTAGAAGCAATTCTGATCCCCAAAGCCTGTGATTTAACAATTATTTTGCTCTTCTGGGAAAATTTTCTCACCTTGCTTGGGGAGCCTGGTTGGCTCATTCTATTAAAGTAGCAGTTGTAGACGGCAAGAAGTATGAGCGGATGAGGCACAGGCAGCCAGAGCAGTGGCAGAAGAGTCCCAGAGGCATAGTGGCTGGGCCGCTGCTTACATAGACATTCTTTGTAAGACAGTAGAGGTTTGGCAAGTAAAAGAGGACTCCTTGGTGACATAATGTAGCCTAGTTACCCAAACAGGACCCACCAGCATCTAGCCAGGCAGCACTTCAATTATGAAAAGTACAGTCCGACTTACTCATGATAAAGTAACACAAAGGTGACCAGAGGTACGAATTCTTACAAATCCTCAATCACCTCCCATAAGTACATAACTGCAATAAAAGCCCCTAATGAAAATATAAATTTGAAGTGTTAAAAAGGAAATCATAGCAGCATGGATTTTTAGTCTCTTCTATTCCCTAATTAACTTTCCATTCATTGTTCCTTCATTCTTTATTTATCAAATATTAATTTAGTGTGTACTATATACTAAATAATGTACCAGGCAATAGAGAGACAAGAATAATAAATACACAAATAAATAAATAATCAGTCAATCAATCCCTGCTTTGGGGACTTTACTGCTTGATAGAAAAATCACACAAGTAAACTGATATGCATGTCAGTGTGACAAGGTGCTATGATAAAGATACACATTGAATACTGGGGCTGCAGAAAAGGAGGATGTAGGGGAGGAAAAGTAATTTTCCCTTTATCTTTCTAGGTTCTTGGCTGAGACTCCGCCATAATAAAAAGATTAACAGGAGAAAAACACAAACAGAAGTTCAATAACATGTGTATCTCCTGCATAAATGGGACATACCCAGGAAACCTGAGCCACTCCCTCAAATGGCCCAAGCCATCAGCTTATACACCATCGCAAGCTAAAGACAAGAGAAAATGATGGGGGGGGGGGTCCAGTTATGGGAGGTTTCCAGGAAAAGCCCAGTAAACAAGGGTATAGCTGTTATGCAGATTTAGGTTGTTGTCTTTGTCTTCTCCATTGATAAGAGTTTCTAGAGATTTAGAGCCATCTTCCTCTCTTTGGTATAGTCAGAAAGACACCCTTATAAGTGGAGATTTCCCTTGTAAATGTTAATTTCTCTTACAAAATGGTAACTTCTACTCAGTTTTCAGAGCTTCTTACTATGTCTGCCATTTCTTAAAAATAATCAGCCTAAAATAATCCTCATGCCAAAGAGGCATATTTTGGGGTGGCAAATTCTGCTCCTATTCAAGAGTCAGGGAAAGCTTCCTGAAGAAATTTATGTTTGCGTTAAGTCTTCAAGGAAACGTTAAGAGTTAGCTAAGCAGACGGGGAAAAAAAAAAAGAAGGATTAGAAATGTGGGCTAATTCTAGGCAGAGGGAACAGCATGACTAAAAGTATAGATATGAAATAGTGTAATACATTCAGGAAAGTGCAAGCAGTTCAGTGTGGCTAATGCATGGAGGGCACACGGAGGAGAGGCAGGAAATGAGACTAGCAAGGTTGATAAGGATTGGTTCAGGAAGGGCCTGTGCTCTATATTAGTGCTTTACCTTTATTCTGAAATCTATGGGGAGTCACTGAAGCAAAGTGTTATGATCAGATTGTATTTCAGCATTTTCAAATAGGAGCTCTATGGGAGAATAGATTCCCCAGGGCCAAACTATGACCAGGTCTCACAGGATGATCTTGTTTCTCTTATTGCCAAGATGGTGTCTTCACTGTTTCTTCTTTGCACTGCTTACATTTAAAATCTGTCATTATGGGGCACCTTGGTGGCTCAGTCAGTTGAGCACCCAGCTCTTGGTTTTGGCTCCGGTCACAATCTCAGGGTTGTGGGATTGAGCCCAGTGCCAGGTTTCGCATTCAGCGTGGAGTCTGCTTGGGATATTCTCCCTTTCCCTCTGCCCCTCTCCCTGTTCATGCTGTCTGTAAAATGAATACATAAATCTTTAAAAAAAAGATTTAAAATCTGTAGTTATAAGAATTGGGTGAAGAAGAGGGAACGGACCTTCCGAAAGACTCACAAATCTCTTGCTTGAAAGACTAGATAGATATTGATGTCATTAATGGACAGGGAAAGCAGGAGAGGGAGAAGTTCAGTTTGAGACATGTGGAATTTGCAGGACCTTTAGAGGATCCGAATAGAAATATTCAGGACACACTTGGATGAGTGGGTTTTGAGCTTGAGAGAGATGGCTGGACTGGATGCCGCAGCTGACAGGTACTAGTGGAAGGTTTATGTAAGTGAGTGTATGTAATATGGGGAGAGCATAGAGCTGAGATCCGAGTCCTGGGTAACGACAACATTTAGTTGAGAAGCAAAAGCAGTGCTTTCCAAAGTGTTATAGGACACAGCCACACAGGTAGAAGCAAAACCATCGACAGCAAGGAGAGAGCTTGGAGGCAGAGGGAACAGTCAACACTGGGCAGATGCTTCAGACATCAAACAAAATAAGGACAAAAAAATGCTTACTCAAGTTGGAAGTATGGAGGTTATTGGTGACCTTTAAAAAAGTCTCAATGAAGAGGTAATGATACAAACCAAAAATCAGTAGCTGGAGGAGTGATGGAAAGCAAGGAATTAGAGACCGCTCTTCAGGAAATTTGGTGGGAAAAGAGTGGCAGTAAATAGGATTGCAGCCAGAAGGGCAGTTGAGGTTGAGGGAGGATTGTTTTTTAGATGGAAAACACTCGAGCACATTCATATTTTGAGAGGGAAGAATAAGTCAGCACAGAGATTATCAAAGATAAGAGAGAGAAGGGGTAGAAGTGATGGGATAAAGTCAGGCCTTCAGGAGGAGGAGAATGGGCTGATGTCAAGGAGATGTGCCTACAGGTGGGAAGGATCAGTCTCAAATGGTGGAGGAACATTTGTCCCATTGAGACATGAGGTCAGAATGTGTGGAAATTCAAGTAATTCCTTAGGTGGAGAAGGAGCAAGCTGAGGAAGCTCTCGTCTGACAGCCTTGATTTTCTCAGAGAACAGAAAGCAAAAGTTGCCTCTGAACATGAGGCAAGAGGAAGCAGTCTTTATCGTTTGAGGGGAGTGGCAGCTATGAAGCATTCCCCTATTGAGGGGAATAGGAGAGGGTGATATTTAGGGATAGAAGGTTCACTGAGCCTGGAGATCATGAATTTGTAGTGTGATTTTATCTAGCAGCATTCATCACCCTGGAGAAGCTGAATGGTTGGATGGACTCAGGGACGTGATTTGATGAGCGGGGTTGAGAGAATGACAAAGGGACAAAAATACCATGAAACTAATTTCAAGAGAGGCAGGGACAGGATGGGCCATGGGAACAAAGTAGACCAGAAAGGGACTGATAGATACGGAAAATCGGGGAAAGGTCAAGGGACTAAACATCTGGCTGAGAAGTGATGGAAGATTTCTTAGAAATAAAGGGAGAAACATCTGTACCAATATGAGGTTATGGTAAAACAAAACCAAACACAAAAACAGAAAAGTAGAATATTGGAATTAAAATTTTCTTTTATTTAATCTTTTAAAGATTATTAATTTACTTATTTGAGAGAGAGCAGAAGTGGGGGATGGGGCATGCAGAGGGAGAAGCAGACTCCCCGCTGAGCAGGGAGCCTGTCACGGGCTCGATCCCAGGACCCCGAGATCATGACCTGAGCCGAAGGCAGACGCTTCACCGACTGAGCCACCCAGGCGCCTCCCTTATTCTATTTTTTAATGTAATCTCTACCCCCAATGTGGGGCTCGAACTCATGACCCCGAGATCAAGAGTTGCATGCCCTACCGACTGAGCCAGCCAGGTGCCCCCCAAATTTCTGTGGGTAGCACATTTCTGTTGCTGAAGAGTGGATTGCCAAAGTGGAGGTGATCCGTCTTGCAGCTGAGCAAGTCCAGCAACTGTGAGGCCAAGGAGTTAAAGTCATCCTGGTTTAATGACAGAACTGAAGTCAAAAAGGAAACAGTGAACCTCGAGGTCCTCATTGACGTGGAGGAGCTTGATTAAGCAACAGCAATGCAGAGGTACAGGTAGAGGGTCAGAAACACGTATCCTACAGAGGCCAGACAGGCACCGTCCGTGAGTGAAAAGAAGGTGAAGAGAGCGCAGCATCGCATCTACAGGAAGCAGGCCCTACTCAGCTCCAGTGACGGTTGCCCTTTGGAAAGACAGGCCTAAAATTGCTAGAAATTTCCATTTTTAAAAGAAACTTCGGGCGCCTGGGTGGCTCAGTTAGTTACGCGACTGCCTTCGGCTCAGGTCATGATCCTGGAGTCCCGGGATCGAGTCCCGCATCGGGCTCCCTGCTCAGCGGGGAGTCTGCTTCTCCCTCTGACCCTCCTCCCTCTCGTGCTCTCTGTCTCTCATTCTCTCTCTCGCAAATAAATAAATAAAATCTTAAAAAAAACAACAACAACAACTTCAAATCCTTCCTAACAAAGGTGAAATCTCTCATTTCCCGATATTGGCAACGAATTTTAAAAAATCCCGTGAGGGCCAAAGCCTATCTTTCAGTGTGAACCCAGCGCACAAGCCGTGGGTTTGCACCTCTCGGAGAGAAGATAGGAATGAGACGCAAAGCAAAGCAGACGTTTAAACTAATGGTGAATATCTACTCCCCCCGCGTCCCCAGGCCACGGCAGTTATTACTAATTTGATCAGGTATCCGACAGGGTTTCAGGAAGCGACTACCAATCTGTTGGATTTGGCATGCAAGATAAAACCTAATTAGCCATAACATTTGTATCATTTTCAAGGTTTCTGAGTCTTTGAACTTGCTTTGGTCTTTGTAAAAAGGAACAGGCGCGCTGTAATGTTCCAATCCAGTTTTGCCCTCACAGGATTTTCAGGTGGACTTTCTTATTGAATGTATGCTTTGTATGTTTTCAGAAACCTCTTCACACCAGTAACTGTGTGTTTAAAAAATTTCCAGTAATGTGTTCAGAGGTCCTGAGTAGGAACTAGTGTAATGTTGAAGGTGAACAAACGAAACCTTTCATCTGGTCCCAGGTATGTCTGGCTTTTGGCAGCTTTGCCATTAATAGTTGAGAGCCTGTTTGCTGCCTGGAACACTGGAGGATTGTTAAACAGCCCTCTGCCCTTTAAAAAGAGTAGGAGATGAGGCATGAGTCGAAAATGCCATGCATGTTTAGCTATATGGTTTATTAACTCATTTACTAAAGTGTGTGCTTGTGTTCTGTGAAATCTTTTTTAGGCTTAGGCATTCTTGCTATTGAGTGAGTTTCTTTGGGGGCATTTAAATACCCGGATACCTCATTCATATTCAAATACCTCCTTTAGCACATTGCGACTTTCCTTTATAAGCAAAACCTGCTCTTTCTTTGCAAGCAACTGTTTTCAGCTCCTCACCCCCACGCTCTTCACTTAGCCAGCTGTGTCCGCGGCCTCCGCTGCAAACCCCCAGGCCAGATTCACGTGGCGGGCGGGCGGTGGGGGGGGAAGGAGCACAGCTGAAGCTGGAACGGCGAGCAGCCTTCGCTGCCAAAGTCCACTTGATTCTGACGCAATGCGACTGCATTCTCCATTTGTAATTTGTTCCTGTTCTGCTTTTGGTTTTCAGCTTCTAGCCCTGTTCCCCACCCTTCCCCCCGCGTCCCCCCAGTCTCCCCCCTCCCCCGCCCCTCCTTCCTCTGTTCCTGAAGGAGGCTACTTGCTTGACCCCCGAGGGCTTCCAATTTGCCTATTTTGCCGTGACTCACTGCTTATCCCGATCATGCTCACACTTGCTCCTAAGAGGCCGCCTGATGGGCTTGTGACCTGCCCTCCACCCATTCCTGTCTCTGGCTCTGGATCCTCTTGCCTGTCTCCGGCTGCCTGCCTGACGCAAGCTGCCGCACCGCCGGGTGTGTCGTGAATTCGCTGATTTTCTGTGGCACCTGAAACAATCTAAGCAGAAGAATTCTCCCCAGTTCTCCCTGTGAGATGTTACGTGTCAAAAATCTCAAACTAAACTTGCCGTGTAAGCAGCAAACGGTACTTTAGTTCAACGCCAGAGTCACGGTTAAGACTGGGGAAGGGATGGAGCAGCTCTTGCCCGGACATAGCGGGCGTTCTTGTTTAGGACGGTTCATAGGTGACGAGCCACCTTTTAAGTTCAGGTGGGATGTTTGCATTATGTGTGTTGTTGTAGATGACATTTTGCATCCCAGCCTTGGTCATCAAGCTTTCATAGTCCTTGGGGGATGAGAAGATAGACCTTCAAGGGATGATGGCTCCTTAACAAATCAACGGGCTTTGGAGAAATATGCTGAATTTTCATCTGCCACTTTGTTTTGTTTTGTTTTTGGTTTTGTTTTCAGAAATAGCACATACTGTTATTGTCTGTTTACTTATGAATGAAAATATTTCCATCCTCATTAGATGATCTGGATCAGTTTGCTTTTTATCCTCCCGCGGTCAAATTCATCTTCATTTGGTCTGCATTTTAGGGTATGTCAACACTGTGCCAAATATGATAGATACCTTGAAATGTCAAAATAATTTGCCATTTCCATTCTTATTGTACAATTGGGCCATTAGGATACTACTACTACTACTACTACTACTACTACTACTACTAACAATAATAGTTAACATGATTGAGTTCTGGCTATGTCCTAGACACAGCATTATGGGCTTTATTTGGGTTATCTAATCTTCTCAACTGCCACAATAATGCGGGTTTGTTTTTTTTTTTTAAAGATTGTATTTATTTATTTGAGAGAAAGAGTGGGAGAGAGAGCAGGAGCAGGGGAAGAGGCAGAGGCAGAGGGAGAGTGAGAAGCAGGCTCCCCGCTGAGCAGGGAGCCCAACACAGGGCTGGATCCCAGGACCCTGGGATCATGACCTGAGCCGAAGGCAGACGGTTAACTGAGCCACCCAGGTAAAATGTTACCCACATTTTACAGTCGAGGAAACTGAAATACAGAGAGATTTGCTAATTTGCTCAAGGTTGCAAAGCCGAATTAGTACCAGACCTGGAATTTGAACCCAAGTTTGTAAGGATCCCAAAGTCTGAGCCTCTGAACGTCATTGAAGACCATTTCTCATAGGAATAATTTTGTGTTTTTTTTTAAAGATTTTATTTTTATTTATTTGACAGAGACAGACACCGAGAGAGGGAACACAAGCAGGGGGAGTGGGAGAGGGAGAAGCAGGCTTCCCGCTGAGCAGGGAGCCCGATGCGGGGTTCGATCCCAGGACCCTGGGATCGTGACCTGAGCCGAAGGCAGACGCTTAACCACTGAGCCACCCAGGTGCCCCATAATTTTATGTTTTTAAAATTTCTCTTTGCTTCTATGTTTCCCCTCAAAATTAAGTACCTCTTTCACCCTATCATGTGGTCATATTTAGATATAATACCTCCTCTTACTAAATTAATACATGCTAGCAAATGTATTATGCACCAGAGGGAGTTTAACTAGAAATGAAGAAATGAGGGCCTATCGCCAAAATGCCTGGGATCCTATGCTGGTTTTGCCGCTTATTATCTGTGTGACTGAGAAAATTACTTTCTGAGCCTCAGTTTCCTTAGCTGTATAACTAGTACCAGCATTTAGTTCATTTGGTAGTGGTGAGGATTAAATGAGATAATACATATAAAGTGCTTGTGATAGTGCCTGCTTATAATATGGGCTCAAAAATACCTTGAATTTATAGATGACTTAAACATTTCAGGTTATAGTTACAGCCTAATTATTTTTCCTTTGTTCCATTCATCGATCCATCCACCCGTACATGTATTCATTCACCCTTGTGTTCACTGATTCATTTTGCAAACCTATGTTGTGTTCTCTGAGCAAGGTTTTCCCATCTACAGAGAATAAAATTCTGTTAAATCTTCAGGGGTTCGGTTCTTTTGCTAGAACTCTTGCTTGGAACAGGAGGTTGTACATGAATGTTTTGATTAATTTCTGGAAGAAAACCGGGACTTTGCACGTGCCAAGTGGCACTACAGAACATTCGCGTTACCAAAGTGCATGTGGAAGACCATTTTCCATTTGCCTTCTCTCCAGATATTGGCAAGGTTAGACACCTCAGAGATCTAATTTTATGGAGACTCCTAAAAGTGCTGTACAGGAGGTAAGAAATCATCTGAAGGGCTGTCATTCTCAAATGATGACTTCATTACAATCTAGATAACATTGGAAGAAAATGACCTTCCTATGGCATGGTTAACGGTTCTCATGAAGAGTTGGTATCTAAATACTTGTGAAGGACCTTGGCCATGAAATTAGTTCTATGGACTAGGACCATTGGGCAAATGTGTGGGCTCTAGCACTAGACAGATATTGTGGTCATACATGTGATTTAGGGAAACTCTCTGACCTTCACATATGAGAATATATCACTAAGATCCCAGGAGCCCTGGCCTAATGATGGCAAGAAGGCTGGTGTCTGCTGTGAGATCCTGTTTGTACTGGTAACAGATTTCTGATATGAATGGAAGCTGTGGGTTTTTTAGGAAGTGACTGTGAATCTCTGGCCAAAAGAGGCTGGAACTAAGAAGAAATAGAGGCAATTTGTAATGGAGAGCTTTAGGTTTTTTAAAGTACTACCAAGTCAGGGACGCCTGGGTAGCTCAGTGGGTCAAGCATCTGCCTTTGGCTCAGGTCATATCGAGCCCCATATCAGGCTCCCTGCTTGGGGGGAAGCCTGCTTCTCCCTCTTCCTCTGCCTGCCACTCCCCCTGCTTGTGCTTGTTCTCTCCCTCTCTCTCTGTCAAACAAATAAAATCTTTGAAGAAAAAATAAAGTACTACCAAGTCAAGCTCTACTGAATTGTTCTCAGGGGACTGGACTCCACTGACATTGTTAGTAAATGTCTAATACTTTTTTTTTTTTTTTTTAAAGTAAACTCTATGCCTGATGTGAGGCTCAAACTCATACCTGGAGATCAAGAATCACATGCTCCACCGACTGAGCCAGCCAGGCACCCCAAGTGTTTAATACTTCTAACTGGTTTGATTCAGGTGTGCTGGATTAGGGCTTGCTTCACAAATATGCCAGATACTATGGCTATTTTCATCTTCATTTGAAGAAACTCTTTTAGGATAGGCAACACAACTACCTGTTGTCAAACATCACTTTGCACTAGTAGAAGGCTACACTGGGGAAGAGTCACCCCAAACTTATTTTTGCATATTCTGTTCCCCACTGCCTGTAGTGTTCTTCCTCCACTCTTTTCTTGGCTAACTCCTACTCATCTTTCAAATCTCAGCTCAAACATTTCTTCTTCAGAGAAGTCATCTCTGACACTCATTGAAAGCTTACTTAGGCCCTGGGAACTACACTAAGCTATTTATACGCCTCACCTAATTATTTTCCCTGCATTAAGTAGGAAACATTTGATGCTTAGAGGGATTAAGTAACTTGCCAAAAGTCACATAGAAAATAAATGGTAGAGTTTGGTCTCTTTCATAGGTTTGCCCTATGCTACAGCCTACATTTTTTTTTTTTTTTTTTTTAACCACAACACTGTATTGCACTTGACTTAATTATGCTTAGGAGTTTACTACAGCCTGTGGATGGAATTATTTAGGTCAGCAGTCCAGCGATAGGAATGAGCAAAAGATATTGTCAACTGGGTGATCAGAGATGTGTGGCTACAGATCTTGCCTTCTTCCAGATAAGCATAAACCTAGGAGGTTGATTTAGGCTAGCATGCAGTGTTTAGAGTTTCGAGGCTGGGTGGTGGTGAGACAGGACTTATCCGTGGGCAATTACAAAAGAAAGCATCTTATGCCTTCTGAGAGAAATTGAAATTGAAAGCCAGACAGATCAACCAATGCCATAGAAGTGAGGCAGAGAGGGGGGATGCAGGTATTTGTTCCATTCTTCATTCGGCAAGGACTTACGGCACTATTCTAGTTGCTGAGGATACAGAGGTATATAATACAGGTGTATTACTTTCCTCGGGGAACTTACATGTTAGTGA
The DNA here is from genome assembly GCF_029215605.1 of Mirounga angustirostris. Lineage (NCBI taxonomy): Eukaryota > Metazoa > Chordata > Mammalia > Carnivora > Phocidae > Mirounga > Mirounga angustirostris. Next base: position 94,337,637 of record NW_026991719.1, read on the forward strand.
GGCAGTGGGACAGTAGCTGGGGAAATCATTAAAAATTCCAAGTTTGAAAACTGTAGAGGAAATCAAGGGATGAGGGAATACTGAGCAAGTCCCTGAGTTACAACAACGTGAGGATAGGTAAGGCTTATAGCTTCCTGCAGCTTTGACTGTGTCCTGGGAAGGAAAACTGGTAAGGGTTCTAAACCGGTTTCAAGAATAATAATCATAGGGGCGCCTGGGTGGCTCAGTTGTTAAGCATCTGCTTCGGCTCAGGTCATGATCTTGGGGTCCTGGGATCGAGCCCCGCATCATCGGGCTCCCTGCTCAGCGGGGAGCCTGCTTCTCCCACTGCCTGCCGCTCCCCCCTGCTTGTGCTCTTTTGCTCTGTCAAATAAATAAATAAAATCTTAAAAAAAGAATAATGATCATAATTACCATTTATTGAGATCTACCACATAAAAGGCACTGTGTGAGGCACCACACATACATTATTTACCTGCGCGATAGCATTATCCCCATTTTACAGATAAATTGACTGTGGTTCAGACTCGTTGAATAATGGCCCGAGATTAAACAACTGCAAATAGCAGATCTGGAATTCAAACGTGGAGTTTTGATTCCAACATCAGATTTTTTTCAGAGACGATGTGCTGATTCTCCAAACATTCCAGTGTGGATGAAAAGATGTCGAACATTGTTAGTCATCAAGAAAATGAAAATTATAACCACAACGAGATAACCCTTCATACTAATCAGAATGGCAAAAGTGAAAAATCTGACCATTCCAAGTATTGTTTCAGATATAAGGCACTCATACTTTGCTGGTGGAAATGTACAATGGAACACATTTTGTAAAACAGTTTGGCAGTTTCTTACAAAATGAAGCATACATCTACCATATGACACAGCAATTCTCTTCCTAGTTATTTAGAGAAATGAAAACATATATCTGTACAAAGATTTGTGTGCAAATGTTGATAGCGGTTTTTTATAATAGCCTCAAACTGGGAACAAACCAAATTTCCATCAATAAGCAAATGGATAAACAAAGCATGGTATATCCCCGAAGCAATATGAAGGAATGAACCATCAGTCATGCAACAATATGGATGTCTTAAAAACAGCATGCTAAACAAAAGAAGCCAATGTCAAATAAAGCACATACTATGCGATTTCATTCACACTAAGTTCTAGAATAATAAAAACTATGTTTACAGAAATAAGATTAGTGTCTGTCCATGTGGGTGGGATTGACTGCAAAGGGACTTGAGCATGAGAGGATTTTCTTTGCTGTTGGAAATGTTTTGTATCTTGATCAAGGTGTTGATTACACAGACATATACACTTGTCAAAACTCATCAAACTGTATATTTAAAAAGTGTATTTTATTTTCTGTAAATAGTACCTCAGTTGAGTGGATTAAAAAATGCCAATGCTGTATGACACATGCAATAGGAGCACATGGGGGGATACAAGATAGAGGTACCCAATTCAACTTGGTGGGGGGAGGTGGGGGAGATTTCCGAGGACACTTTGACCAACTTTGAGTAAAACAGTATAGATTAGTCAGGTGAAGATCTGGGGAAAGAGCATTTGTGGTTGAGAAGATAGTTGGTTTAAAGTTGGAGGCATGAGAGATACCGTATTTGTGGAGCTTTAAGTAGCTTCCTTTGGTAGGGACATAAGATGCCTGTTAAGTAGATGTCAGGATCAGACTAAAGAGGAAGGTCAGGACCTGGTGGCCAAATGAAGACAGACATTTTATGTTGTGCAAAGAACAAATATTAAGGTCATGAAAGAATTGGAGATGAATCTCTTTGGAAAGGATAGATACAGGCAGTGTGAGGACTGAGGGCTAATCTATCTGTAATGATATAATCTGTATGTAATTATTTTCAAGGTTGATGCTAAACTTTGCTAGCTAAAGATTAAAGAGTTAGCCTTTTTTTCATATAAAAAAGTCTATCAGTCCAAATCTTAGCATTCGATGGGAAATAGTAAAATTAACAGCAGAAGTAGAAAGGCCATGATAAAAGGAAAAAAGTGATCTCTGATGGGACTTTCAATAACTGCAATCCAGAATTTGAGAATGCAGATGAACATTATGATTATTATAAGCACATTGATTTTAAGTAACATCTGCATTTATACAAAGCAACATCTGCTTTACCCCTCCAATGTGTTTATAATTCCTTTGGATGGAAATACAGAGCTCTCTGACAGAGAAGCATCCAGTTGGCTTGAGAGGAAATAAATGACCGTGGGAGAAACATACTCAGGATGACCCTCTCCTCTTTAGAAAGGGGACCCAGGACTTTGCAAAAGAAGACCTTCGGGCTTGCCAAAGTATAATTCCAGGCAAAGGTTTGCTTACAAGATGGGACAATTCAACCTTGTCAGTGCCTGACTTTTATTTGTTTGACCTTCAGTGAAAAAATGAGACTAAGCACACTTAAAAATACAAATAGTTTCAAACCTCTGAAAAAGGTTGACAATTGTATTTGCTCTTTTGGATAGGCGTTTGGTTCAAACAGATAGGAAAATCATAAAAACAACACAAAACACATCTTTCTGACTTTACTACCTTGGGAATTCACCGTTTTAGTGGAATTATAGATGTGATACCTTATTCTTTAGAGTTCTGAACTAGTTTTGCTCTCCTTATTTCTGTGGTCTAGTTTTAGCCCAAATCCAAGACCACTTCTGTAGTTTTGACAATCAATCACTCTTTCCTTGAAGTTCTTCTTCCTTGTCCTTTGTGACACTATCTTCCCTTACACATCTTCCTATGTTTCAAGATCTCATTGTCAGTATCTTTTTCAAATGGTGCAATTTCTACAGTTCCACTAGGTTTCAACTGAGGCCTCTTACATCATGGTAGGGTTGTGGCTTAACCTTGAGGAAAACCCAGAACTTTGCAGCATTCCATTTGAATGCTGTCCAAAGATGACAATATCCCAACCTGGTTAGGTCTTTGACAGCCCTCATCCTGTTGAGACTTACAACCTAAATCAGTCAGCCCCACCGTGAATTTTATTCTTATCTTCCACCATTGTACCAAATGCAAATATCCAGCTCTCTTTTCACTATGCTGTACTTTTCCACCTACACTGAACTTTCCCATGGCTGACCCCACTCCAATCTTTTCTAATTTGCCCTCTGAAATCCTTATTCCATGATAAATGAGTCCCTTACAGGTTAAACCTCTTCAGGGAGTGCTGCCCCCAACTCAGCCTTAGATCCTCTGAAAAATAGAGATGAGAAACTCCCAACAATAGATGTCTGTAAAGTAGCACATGGGGATGGGAGAGGAAGAATGGAAAACAATCTGTTTTGACAAAGACAACAGAATACTTCTTATGTGCCAGGCAGTTCTGGAAGTAAAATGGTGTTTCTCCTGTATTCCCAATCCAATGTGGTTTTAGCTTGAAAACATTCACATTTATATGTAGTTAGCAACCTAACTTTATTGAATGTCAACTTTTTTTTTACATTAATGGTTTTGTTCTCTATATATTGTTCAGAACCTAATTTTTCACTTAATATGAGGGGAATGTTTTTCAATGGCATTGAATATTTTCCACAACATGGCTTCTAACAATTCCTTGGCATTTATAAAGAAGATAAAATATAATTAATTCAATCAATACTGTATTGTTAGACCTTAAGTGTAGACCTTAAATGGTTAGACCTTAAATTCTTAGACCATAAATTGTTAGACCTAAATTTCCATTATAAGCTAATGCTGTTATAATCAACCTTGTACATAAATCACTGTGGGTCTACTCTGATTAGATAAGCAGATCCTAAATTCTGATTGGGGCATATTCTTAGATGTTGAACTGTTGGGTCAATTGGGTCAAAGTGTATGAACATTTTCAAGACTTTTTGTTTTTGTTCTTCTAGGAGAAATTGGTTTTTAGAATTAACATGTTTGTTTTCATTGGAAAGCTAATACATGTTCATTTTATACAATTTGGAAAACATAGAAGAGCAAACAATAAAATAAAATTAATATATAATTCTAAAGATAATCAGTATCATCACTCTAGTCTTTTTCTCCTTCTCTCTCTTATGTAAATAAAATTAGGATAATATGCATATATTTTGTAACCTAATTTTTCACTAAAGACATCATGAATATTTTTATATGTCATTAAAAAGTCTTCAGAAACATTATTTTCTAATGGCTCTATATAGGTACATTATATTAGTGTACTATATTTTACTTAACTTATCCACAAGTTTAGATATTTGGTGATTTCTTAATTTATTATTATAAATAAAACTGCGATAAATATCTAGGCACATACATTTTTAGACATGTCTATAATTGTTTCCTTTAGGTAATTCCAGGAATGGAATTGATGGGTCAAACTGTGTGATTATTTTAATTGACATAGTTAGAAGAGAAAGACTGTATTGGTTTCCATTCCCCCAGCAAGGTATTAAAGTGCCTGTATGTCCCTTGCCCTTACAAACATAGGGTATCATACTTTAAAATCATGTTAATTTTGTAAGCAAAAATATTGGTATTAATTTGAATTTATTTGACTGTTTTTAGTCTTTCACCTTTAAGTATGACATTAGCTGTGGTTTTTCATAGATGCCCTTTATCAGGTTGAGGAAGGCCTCTTCTATTTTTAGTTTTGTGACTATTGTTATCATGAAAGGTGTTGGATTTTTGTCAAAATTTAAAAAATATTTATTGACCATAATCTACAAAATTGGAGGCAAGAATATACAATGGAGAAAAAACAGTCTCTTCAATGAATGATATCGGGAAAACCAGACAGCTATACGCGAAGGAATGAAACTGGACTGCTTTCTTACACCATACATACAAATAAACTCAAAATAGATTAAAGGCCTAAATGTAAGACTGAAACCATAAAACTCCTAAAAGAAAACATAGGCAGTACACTCTTATACATAGGTCTTAGCAATATTTTTTTGGATCTGTCTCCTCAGGCAAGGGCAACAAAAGCAAAATTAAACAATTGGGACTACACTAAACTAAAAAGCTTTTGCACAGCAAAGAAAACCATCAACACAATGAAAAGGCAACCTCCTGAATTTTAGAAGATGTTGGAAAATCATATATCCAATAAAGGGTTAATATCCAAAATATATAAAGAGCTCATACAACTCAACACACACAGAAAAACAAACAATCCAATTAAAAAATGGGCAGAGGACCTGAGTAGACATTTTTCCAAAGAAGACATACAAATGGCCAACAGACACATGAAAAGATGTCTGACATCGCTAATCATCAGAGAAATGCAAGTTAACACCACAGTGAGGTATCATCTCACACCACTGTGAATGGCTAGTGTCAAACAGATAAGAAATAACAAGTGTTGGCAAGAATGTAGAGAAAAGGAAACCCTCGAGCACTGTTGGTGGGAATGTAAGTTGGTGCAGCCACTATAGAAAACATTATGGAGTATTCTCAAAAAATTAAAAATAGAAATACCATACAATCCAGTAACTCTACTTCTGGGTATATACCCAAAGAAAACAAAAACACATATTTGAAAAAAAATATATGAACCCCTATGTTTATTGCAGCATTATTTACAATAGGCAAGATATGGAAGCAAACTAAGTGTCTTCAATAGATGAATGAAGAAGATATGGTATATAGACACACAATGGAATACTATTCAGCCATGAAAAATAATGTCTTGCTATTTGCAACAACATGGATGGACCTAGAGGGTTTTATGCTAAGTGAAATGAGCCAGTCAGAGAAAGACTATATTTGATTTCACTCATATATGGAATTTAAGAAACAAATGAACAAAGGGGAAAAAAAAAGAGACAAACCAAGAAACAGGCTCTCAACTATAGAGAACAAACTAATGGTTACCAGAGGGGAGGTGGGCAGGGGGATGGGTTAAATACGTGATGGGGATTAAGAAGGGCACTTGTGATGAGCACTGGGTGTTGTGTGAAAATGATGAATCATTAAATCCTACACCCGAAACTAATATTACACTGTATGTTGGTAGGGAGATGGGCAGCCCAGCATGGAGCCCAATGTGAGGCTTTAACTCACAACCCTGACATCAAGACCTGAGCTGAGGTCAAGAGTCAGACACTTAACCAACTGAGCCACCCAGGTGCCCCTGAAGGCATTTAACAGGTACAAACTTCTAGTTATAAAACAAATAAGTCATGGGATGAAAGGTACAGCATAAGGGATATAGTCAATAATACTGTTATAACTTTGTGTGGTGACAGATGGTGACTACAGTTATCATGGTGAGCAATTTCATAATGTATAGACTTGTCGAATCACTATGTTGTACACCTGCAACTAATGTAACATTATGTGTCAACTGTACTTCAATTAAAAATAAGAAATTAAAAATATTTATTAATCAATGTATTATTTAACATTAAAAATTAATTTTAATATTACAAGTGAGGCAAAATTCAAACATTGAAGATAAGGCTAAAGTCCTTTTGGCATCGCTCTAAAATCTGATGCTGTTCTCTCTCCCTAGAGGTGACTACATTTATCAATTTGGTTATTATCCTTAACAATATATGTATCTCGGGGTGCCTGGGTGGCTCAGTCGTTAAGCGTCTGCCTTCGGCTCAGGTCATGCTCCCAGGGTCCTGGGATCGAGCCCCGCATAGGGCTCCCTGCTCCGCGGGAGGCCTGCTTCTCTCTCTCCCACTCCCCCTGCTTGTGTTCCCTCTCTTGCTGTGTCTCTCTCTGTCAAATAAGTAAAATCTTTAAAAAAAAAAAACAAAATATATATCTCCATAGAAAATCTGCAGTATTATGTTTATATGTGTACACATAAATGGTATCATATATATAAAATTAGGCAAATTACTCTTTTTCTCTCAATTATGTCATATGTATTTTGATGTTAGTACACATAGATCCACTTTTTTTTTTTTTTAAGATTTTTTATTTATTTGAGAGAAAGAGGCAGAGGGAGAAGCAGACTCCCCACTGAGCAAGGAGCCTGACACGGGGCTCAATCCCAGGACTCTGGGATCATGACCTGAGCCAAAGGAAGATGCTTAACCAACTGAGCCACCCAGGCACCCTAATTCCACATAGATCTACCTTATTCTTCATAAGCCCTATGTAGTAATATGCTGTAGTTTGTTTAGTTTATCAGTATGGAAATGCTGTGGCTTATTTAAGCAGATAATTTGAATATAGCATATTTAGCCATTTCCCCTACTCTTGGCACTTAGGTTGTTTCCAGTATTTTGCTATTATAAACAAATGTTGCACTAACCATATTTATACACATCTTCTTTTTTTAAAGATTTTATTTATGTATTTGAGAGAGAGTGAGCAAGAGAGAGACCACAAGTGAGCACAAGCTGAAGGAGAGGCAGAGGGAAAGGGAGAAGCAGACTCCCCGCGGAGCAGGGAGCCCGATGTGGGACTCGATCCTAGGACTCTGGGATCATGACCTGAGCCGAAGGCAGACGTTTAACCAACTGAGCCACCCAGGATGCACACTGAAGATAGTAAAATGAAATATAAATAAAAAGGTTCTGATTAATATATGTAATATGCCGTATTATAGTTAGTATGCTATTATGCAGTACGTAATAATGTATTAATGTGGTATAATTAATATGCTACATGGACTAAATCTAAGTTTTAAATGTCCATGGGACATTTACAAAGTCAGATGATACAGTAGTTTTCAAATAAAACCTCTGTACATTCTAAAAAGCACATTTTATGCCCCCCACATTCTCTGTTCACCATGCAATAAATTATATAACCCACACCTTCCTTTTTACTCTTCCATTGCCCAACAAATTAGACATGAAAACTGCTCATTTATATATAAACTTCAAATTACGGAAAAAATTGTAACTGCAATTACAGATTATAGTGATTAGAAAATATCAATAATGAGAACTCAGCATATCACAATTTATGGAAAACATGAAAGCCAAACACAATTCATAATTATAAATGATTCAATCAGAAGAGGAAGGAAAATAAATGAATAAAACACTCAACTCATGAAGTGAGAAGAACAACAAAACAAATGTATGGAATGTAGGAAAAAGAGTGTTAACAAGATAAACTTGGAAATTATAAATTAGGAAACAGAAGTGTTGTTAAGATTAGAAAAATCCAAAAGTCATTTGTATGGAAACACATGCACACACATTCATACAAGGTTTAAGTAGATCAAATCAAGCAAAAGAAGAAACTTTTAAGATTAGGAATTACCATTGGAACATAAATATAGGTACTTTATTTTATTTTTTTTAAAGATTTTATTTATTTGACAGAGAGAGACACAGCGAGAGAGGGAACACAAGCAGGGGGAATGAGAGAGGGAGAAGCAGGCTTCCCACAGAGCAGGGAGCCCGATGCGGGGCTCGACCCCAGGACCCTGGGATCATGACCTGAGCCAAAGGCAGACGCTTAATGACTGAGCCATCCAGGCACCCCTATTTTATTTATTTTTTTTAAAGTAGGCTCTACGCCCATCGTAGGGCGCAAACTCACAAGCCTGAGATCAAGAGTCCCATGCTCTCCCGACTGAGCCAGCCAGGTGCCCCTAGGTAAGTATTTCTGAAAAGATTTTAAAATTTGAAAATCTTGGTGAAATTAAAACTGTTTTAAGCAAATATAAACACTCGGTGCTGTCTCAATAACTGGAAAAACATGAACAAACCAATAATACATTTACAATACTGAAAAGCTGTCAAGGTACTATGTTCATAAAAGACTGACACAAGTTTACAGCTTTCCCCCAACCCTCCCAAACTTCCAAGGAACAATTCCTGTCTTAAATAAGCGCTTTCAGGGTTAAGAACAAGATTCAAAACTTCTTAATTTATGCCTACAAAGTTAGCATAACCCTGTTAGTGAAATCTAACAAAGATAGCAGAACTAAACAACATACCAATCTTATTTATGAGTGTATATGGAAAAATCCCAAATGATTTAGAGTGACTGGTTTCCAGTGTTACTTTAAGAACATAACACACGTGACTGAGGAGACTGTATTTATGAAGGGCGCTGGTATTTCAGTTAGGAAATCTATTAATAACATTTATCACAATTATATAAAAATGTATTAAAAAGAGAGTCGATCGAAAATTTACACCTGTTCCTGGGGCGCCTGGGTGGCTCAGTCGTTAAGTGTCTGCCTTAGGTTCAGGTCAGGATCCCAGGGTCCTGGTATCAAGCCCCGCATCAGGCTCCCTGCTCAGCGGGGAGCCTGCTTCTCCCTCTCCCACTCCCCCTGCTTGTGTTCCTTCTTTCGCTGTGTCTTTCTCTGTCAAATAACTAAATAAGATCTTAAAAAAAGAAAAAGAAAAGAAAATTTACATCTGTCCCTGAATTTAAAGAAGCAAAAAATCCTAAACTCTAGGCTAGGAATACAAGTATATTTACATAATATTATAAGATTTTTCTCTAGTCAATACCTAATTTTATATCTGATAGTGAAAAATTAAGACATTTCCACTAAAAGCTGTTATCACTATCATTATTTCATTTTTTTTTCTCATTATACTGGAAGTTTTAGCTAATGTGACAAAAGGAGAGAAAAGTATACATATCAGAAAGAAGAACACAAAAAAACAAGACAATCAGAGAGGGAGACAAACCACAAGAGACTCTTAATCATAGGAAACAAACTGAGGGTTGCTTGGAGGGGAGGTGGGTAGGGGATGGGGTAACTGGGTGATGGGCATTAAGGGATGTAATGAGCACTGGGTGTTTTATGCAATTGATGAATCACTGAATGCTACCTCTGAAACTGATAATACACTGTATGTTAATTAATTAAATTTAAATTAAAAAATTTAAAAAAGAACACAAAATTATCATTATTTACAATTGTAAAATTGCTCCCTAGTAAAACCAAGAAAACCATCTGAAAAATTACTGGAAAAATAGACAAGAGAATTCAGTAATGTTTCCAGCTGCAAAATATAGGGCAAAATTAGGTTTTATTATCTATCTACAATAATAAATAAGCACATATAATGGGAAAAATTCTATTCACCAGAGCGATAAATGTAGCAAGAAATGTGCAGGAAGTTTTATAAAGAAAGCTATTAGACTTTATGAATGTACACTGAAAGAAACATGAATAAATGCAGTTTGTATGTTTTGGGTGGGAAGACAATATTGTGCTGATGCCCATTCTCTAACAAAAGATATAGATGTATATATTTAATACAATTCCAATCAAAATTCCCAAAGCTACAATGATACATGTGGTGTTGGTGTTAAAATAAACAGCCATAAAAATGATACAGAAGAGAAAACCCTCCACATAACCCAAACACATTTAGCATACGACAAAACTTTCATTTGGTTTATTTAAATATTTTTGGTTTATTCTCATGTATGTATGGTTGCAGATAGATATAGATTTGGATGTAAATGTAGATAAAGATGTAGATATAGATACAGTTTTATCCTAATTCCCTTTATTTAATGTGTATCTCTTTTATGAATCCTTTTATTGGGTTGATGGTTTTGATCCAATCTGCATTTCTTTGACTTTAATAAAGAAGTTTAAATAATTTCTTTTTGCTTTTATTTTCATAATTATTACAATTAGCCTTGCTTCTGAAATTTTATTTTGGTTAATGTTTCCTTTCCCTCTTTTAAAAAAAATCTTAGTTTTCTACTTTGTGTTTAATATTTTTGAATATTTTTGTTTCCTCTTGCTCTTTATATCACTATGTTAAGAGCCCTCATTCCTATTTAAAACAATAATACCATATTTGTATCTATAATTCTTTTTTTTTTTTTAAAGATTTTATTTATTTATTTGACAGAGAGAGACATAGTGAGAGCAGGAACACAAGCAGGGGGAGTGGGAGAGGGAGAAGCAGGCTTCCCGCCGAGCAGGGAGCCCGATGTGGGACTCGATCCCAGGACCCTGGGATCATGACCTGAGCCGAAGGCAGACGCTTAACGACTGAGCCACCCAGGCGCCCCTGTATCTATAATTCTTAAATGTCAATTTTAAGAATAAAGTTTTCTATTACATTCTATTTTTTTCTATTACATTCTATATAAGATGAGGACATCAGCATATTTAATTTACTTGGTTGTGATGCCTCCTGCCTGACTTATTTTTGCTCTTCGTTTTTGAAATTTTATTTAATTTTGAACAAGTAACGCTTTTTTATAGTTCAAAGTTCAAAGAGCACAAGAGGCTATACAGTGAAAATTTCTCTATAACCTCTGTCCCCCAGTCAGCTATTTAGTTCCTCTTCCTGCAGGCAGGCAATCAAATTAAGTTTACCAAGCTGTTATTACACTATAATAATTTGCTTTTACTTCTTTCCCTGCTGGAAGATTTTCTCTCTTCTTTTCACAGCAAAAAAGACTTATGTTGATTGTTTACCTATTATCAGCTCAAGCAAAATGTGGATATAGTTGCTGGCTCTCATTTTTTAAAATTTATTTATTTTAGAGAGAGACAGCATGAGAGCATGAGCACGTGCATTGGAGAGGGGGGCAGGGAAGGGGCAGAGGGGGAGGGAAAGAGAATCTGAAGCTGACTCTGCACTGAGCACCAGCCCCACACAGGGCTCAAGTTACTTACTTACTTACTTACTTACTTACTTATTTATTTATCTATCTATCTATCTATCTATCTATCTATCTATCTATCTGACTGAGAGCAAGAGAGCACAAGCGGGGGGAGCCACAGAGAGAGAGAGAGAAGCAGGTTCCCCACGGAGCAGGGAGCCCAATGCGGGGCTCGATCCCAGGACCCTGGGATCATGAGCTGAGCCAAAGGCAGATGCTTAACCGACTGAGCCACCCAGGAGCCCCAGGTTCTCATTTTTAAAAAGTAAGTCTGCTTATTTTTTTTATCAAGAACAATTTCTATCCTTATCCCTGTTTTCAACACATTAACACATACTTAAGAAGCTGAACAAAATTTTTAAAAATGTTTCTGCTATGGGGTACGTGGGTGGCTCAATTGATTAAGCAACCGACTCTTGATTTCAGCTCAGGTCATGATCTCAGGTCAGGGTCGTGAGATCAAGCTCTGTGCGGGGCTCTGCACTTAGAGTTGGCTTGAGATTCTCTCTCTCTCTCTCCCTCTGCCTCTCCCCCCACTTGCACCCTCTCTCTAAAATAAATAAAATCTAAAAGAAGTTTTTACTATGGAACAATTCAAATAGATACAAAAGTATAGGGGCTATTATAATAAATACCCATGTATTGATCCTAAGGTTCAATGTAACGATCAACTTATAATCAATCTTGTTTCATTTGAACCCCACCCACTCACCATACCTCCATTTTTTTTTTTAAGATTTTATTTATTTATTTGAGAGAGAGAATGAGAGAGAGAGAGCAGGAGAGGGGAGAGGGTCAGAGGGAGAAGCGGGCTCCCCGCTGAGCAGGGAGCCCGATGCGGGACTCGATCCCGGGACTCCAGGATCATGACCTGAGCCGAAGGCAGTCGCTTAACCAACTGAGCCACCCAGGCGCCCCATACCTCCATTATTTTGAAGCACATCTTTAATATCATATTTAATCTGTATATATTTCAGTATTTCTATAAGAGCTAAAATAAAACATAACTACAATACCATAATCACACTTAAAAGTAGCACCAGTTCCTTAATGTCATGCAATAGCCAGCAAGTATTCAAATTTCCCCTGATGGCTCATAACTTTTTATATAGTTGTTTAAATCAGGATCCAATAATAGGTTGATATTTTACAGTCAGTTGTTATGCTTCCTAAGTCTCTTTTAAAATTTTTTTAAAAAAAATCATGTATGGTAAAGTTTTCTCCTTTTTGTGTAAAGTTCTGTGAGTATTGCAAAATAGAGTATGTTATTACCACCACAACCAAACTACAGAACAGTTCTATAACCCACCCACCAAATTCCCTTGTGGAGCTCATTCATAATCAACCTTTTCCCCAACACTAACCACTCTGTCCCTATAGTATTTTCTTCTCTAGAATGTCACATAAAGGGCTGCAATACGTAGCATTATGAGTCCAGTTTCTTTCACTTAGCACAGTGCATTTGACTTTCATTCCTGTTCTTGAGTGTATCAATAATTTGCTACTATTTACTGCTGAGTAGTAGTCCATTGTCTGGATATACCACAGTCAGTCCATTGACCATGTGAAGGACATTTGGACTGTTTTCAATTTTGGTGACTATGAATAAGGGTGTTATAAATATTCATGTGAAATTTTTTTGTGAATGTAAGTTTTCATGTCTCTTGGGGAAATATCTAGGAGTGGAGTGGCTGGAACATATGAACCTTTAAGAAATTACCAAACTAGGGCACCTGGGTGGCTCAGATGGTTAAGCGTCTGCCTTCAGCTCAGGTCATGATCCCAGGGTCCTGGGATCGAGTCCCGCGCCGGGATTCCTGCTCAGCTGGGAGCCTGCTTCTCCCTCTGCCTCTCTCCATCTCTGTCTCTTACGAATAAAAAAAAAAAAAAAAAAACTTTAAAGAAATTACCAAACTAGCTTGTAGAGTGATTATACTATTTTACATTCCCACCAGCAATGTCTAAGAGCTCTCTGCTTTGCATCCTCATCAGCACTTGTTATTGTTTTTTTTTTCCTTTTAATTATAGCCATTCTAGTAGGTGTGAAGTGGTATCTTTTTGTGGTTTTGATTTGTATTTCACAAATGACTAAGGGTATTGAGGTTTTTTTCATGTTCTCATCAGCCATTTCTATATTGTCCTTGGAGAACTATTTATTTATTTATTTATTTTTAAAAAAATTTTTTTATTTTATTTATTTATTTTTAAAGATTTTATTTATTTATTTGAGAGAGAGAGAGAATGAGAGACAGAGAGCATGAGAGGGAAGAGGGCAGAGGGGGAAGCAGACCCCCCGCTGAGTAGGGAGCCCGATGTGGGACTCGATCCCGGGACTCCAGGATCATGACCTGAGCCGAAGGCAGTCGCTTAACCAACTGAGCCACCCAGGCGCCCCTATTTTTTTTTTTAAGATTTTATTTATTTATTTGACAGAGAGAGAGAGTTAGCGAGAGCAGGAATACAAGCAGGGGTGTGGGAGAGGGAGAAGCAGGCTTGTTGCCGAGCAGGGAGCCCAATGCGGGGCTCGATCCCAGGACCCTGGGATCATGACCTGAGCCGAAGGCAGACGCTTAACGACTGAGCCACCCAGGCACCCCATTTTGGAGAAATATTAAATTCCTTGGCACGCTTTATTTTTTAAATTTTATTTTATTTAAATTCAATTAATTAACATGTAGTGTATTATTAGTTTCAGGAGTAGAGTTTTGCCCTGGCAGGTATCCTTCCAAAGTGGTTCCTGTCTTGCCACACCTGGTGGGTAGCCTTGGTCAGGATTGGCATTCCCCTAAAGTACTATGCCATCACACTCATTGGGCTGCCCTGGCTGGGCCTGACACCCCTCTAAAGTGACTATTGCTCCAGGGAAAAGGGGGAGCCAGCCCCAGCCAGAAGTGTACCTGCAAAAGTCACAGTGGGGCACCTGCAAAAGTCACAGGCATCCACACTGTGGTGAGGGGCTAACCCCACCCACCAGCATGCCTGCAGCTGCTATAGCCAGGCCTCTTAGCCAGCTGCATTGGAGGCCAGCCCCACCAACTAGCATGCCTGCAGCAGTGGCCCAGTCACAACAGAAGAGTGCATGCAGACCACACAGGGAACACACCTGGAGCACCTGGTTCTGGTGACTGTAGGGGATTGTGCTACTGGGCCCCCCAGAATTCCTTCTACATAAGGCCACCACCTTCAAGACCAGGAGATGGAGCAGACCTACCTAACACATAGAAACAAACACAGAGAGTCAAACAAAATGCAGAGACCGAGGAATATGTTCCAAACATATTCAGAATTCAAAACAAGATAAAATCTAAGAACTAAATGAAACAGAGATAAGCAATAAAGAGTTCAAAGTAATGGTCATAAAGATGCTCACTAGACATAAGGGAAGAGTGGATGAACTCGCGAGAACTTCAACAAAGAGAAAATATAAAACATAAACAATCGGAGCTGAAAAATACAATAACTGAATTGGAGAATATACTAGAGGGACTCAACAGCAGATTTGAGGATGCAGTAGAGTAGATCAGTGATCTGGAAGACAGTATAGTAGAAATCATCCAAGCTGAAAAGAAAAAAGAAAAAAGAATTTAAAAAACTGAGGATAGGTTAAGGGACTTCTGGGACAACAACAAGCATATTAACATTTGCATTATAGAAGTCCCAGAAGGAGGAGAGAGAAAAAAAGGGCAGAAAACTTATTTGAAGAAATAATAGCTGAAAGCTTCTCTACCCTGGGGAAGGAAACAGATATCCAGGTCCAGGAAGCAAAGATAGCTCCAAACAGAATGAACCCAAAGAGGTCTACATTAAGACACACAATAATTAAAATGTCAGAAATTAAAGATAAAGAGGGAATCTTAAAAGCAGCAGCAGAAAAAAAAATAGTTATACACAAGATTTATATGTAAATCTATCAGCTGATTTTTCAGCAGAAACTTTGCAAGCCAGAAGAGAATGGCATGATATATTTGAAGTGCTGAAAGGGAAAAAACCTACACCCAAAGATACTCTACATGGGAAAGTTATCTTTCAGAACTGAAGGAGAGATAAACAATGTCCCAGTCAAACAGGAGCTCATTACTACTAAACCAGCCTTACAAGAAATGTTAAAGGGACTTCTTTAAGCAGAAAAGGCCATATATTGAAATAAGAATATTACCAAAAAAATTTACTAGTAAAAGCATACATATAATAAAGTTAAAACATCAATCATTTATAAAATTGGTATGAAAGTTAAAAGACAAAAATAGTCCAATTATACCTACAATAATTAGTTAAGGGATGCACAAAATAAAAAGATATAAAATATGTCATCAAATACATAACATGTGGAAGGGGGAGTAAAAGTGTAGTGCTTTTACAATGTATTTAAATTTAAGCGACCATTGACTTAAAATAGACTGGTATATACATAGGGTGTTATATATGAACCCCATGATATCCACAAACCAAAAATCTATGCTAGATAAACAAAAAATAAAGAGAAAGGGATCCAAGCATAACATTAAAGAAAGCCATCAAATCACAAGGGAAGAGAACAAGAGAAGAAAGGAACAGAGAAGAACTACAAAAACATCCAGAAAACAATTAATAAAATGGCAATAAGTACATACTTACCAATAATTACTTTAAATGCAAATGGACTAAATGCTCTTTCAAAAGACATAGGATGACCAAATGGACTTTAGAAAGACCCATTTATATGCTATCTACAAGAGACTCAATTCAGACCTAAAAACACATACAGACTGAAAGTGAAAAGATGAAGGAAGATATTCCATACCAATGGAAGTACAAAAGAACTGGGGTAAAAATACTTATATCAGACAAAATGAACTTTAAAACAAAGACTATAACAAAAGACAAAGAAGGACATTACATAATGATAAAGGGATCAATATAACAAGAGGATATAATAATTATAAATATCTATACATACAACATAGGGCACCTAAATCTATAAAGCAAATATTAACAGACACAAGGGGAGAAATTGCCAGTAATGTAAAAATAGTAGGGAATTTTACATCCCACTTATATCAATGAATAGATCATCCAGACAAAAAATCAATAAGGAAACAGTATCTTTGAATAACATATTAGACCAGATGGACCTGACAGATATATACAGAACATTCTATCTATAAACAGCAGAATACACATTCTTCTCAAGTGCACATGGAACATTCTCCAGGATAGATCATGTTTGGCCACAAAACAAGTCTCAATAAATTTAAGAAGATTGAAACCATATCAAGCATCTTTTCTGACCGCAACACTATGAAACTAGAAATCAATTACAAGGAAAAAAAGTGGAAAAAACGCTGTGGCCTAAACACATTGAGGCTTAAACAACATTCTACTAAACAACCAATGGGTCAACAAAGAAATCAAAAAGGAAACAAAAAATCATATATAACACCCTATGTATATACCAGTCTATTTTAAGTCAATGGTCACTTAAATTTAAATACATTGTAAAAGCACTACACGTTTACAACGTATGAGACAAATGAAAATGGAAACACAACATTCCAAAATCTTTGGGACACAGCAAAAACAGTTCTAAGCAGGAAGCTTATAGCTATACAAGTCTACCTCAAGAAACAAGAAAAATCTCAAATAAACAATCCAACCTTACACCTAAAGGAACTAGAAAATGAAGAACGAACCAAACCCAAAGTTAGTAGAAGGAAATAATAAAGATCAGAGTGGAAAGAAATGAAATAGAGACTAAGGAAACAATATAAAAGATCAATCAATCTAAGAGCTGGTTATTTGAAATGATAAACAAAATTGATATAGCTTTAGCCAGACTCATCAAGAAAAATAAGGAGAGAGAACTCAAATAAAATCAGAAATGAAAAGAAAGGTACAATTGACACCACAGAAACACAAAGGATTATAAGAGACTACTATGAAAAATTATATGCCAACATATTGGACAACCTAGAAGAAATAGATAAATTGCTAAAAACACAATCTTTCAAGACTGAATCAGGATGAAACAGAAAATCTAAATAAACTGATTACTAGCAATGAAATTGATTCAGTAATAAAAAAAATTCCCAACAAACAAAAGTCCAGAACCAGATGGCTTCACAGATGAATTCTAACAAACTTTTAAAGAGAAGTTAATACCTGTCCTTCTCAAACTATTCTAAAAATTCAAAGAGGAAGGAATGCTTCCAAATGCATTCTACAATGCCAGTATTACCCTGATACTAAAACCAGAAAAAGACACTACTAAATAAGAAAGTTGCAGGCCAATATTCCTGATGAATATGATGCAAAAATCCTCAACAAAATATTAACACAGAACACAACAATGCATTAAAGGGATAATTCATCATAACCATATGATATTTATTTCAAGGATGCAAGAATGATTCAATATCTATAAATCAATCAAGGTGATATACCACATTAGCAAAACGTAGGATAAAATCATATCATGTCATGTCAATACATGCAAAAAAAGCATTTCACAAAATTCAACATCCATTCATGATAAGAACTCTTAACAAAGTGGGTACAGCAGGAATGTACTTCAACATAATAAAGGCCATATATGACAAATCCACAGCTAACATCATACTCAATGATGAAAAGCTAAAAGCTTCTCCTCTAAGATCAGAAACAAGACAATGATGCCCACTCTCACCACTTTTATTGAACATATTACTAGCCACAGCAATCTGACAAGAAAAAGAAATAAAAAGGCATCCAAAGGATGAATTAAAACTGTCACTATTTGTAGATGATATGATACTAAAAACAGAAAACCCTAAAGACTGCACCAAAAAACTATTCAAACTAATAAATGAATTGGGTAAAATTATAGGATACAAAATTAATATACAGAAATCTTGTGTTTCTATATACTAATAATATATTAGGAGAAAGATAAATTAAGAAAACAATCCCATTTACAATTGCATCAGAAAGAATAAAATACATAGGAATAAATTTAACTAAGGAAGTAAAGATCTGTATTCTGAAAACTATAAGACATTGATGAAAGAAACTGAAGACACAAATAAATGGAAAGGTATACCATTCCCATGATTCAGAAGAATTAATATCATTAAAATGTCAATACTGCCCAAAGTAATCTACAGATTCAATGCAGTCCCTATCAAAATACCAATAGCATTTTTCACAGAACTTGAACAAATAATCCTAAAATTTGTATGGAACCACAAAAGACCCCAAATAGTCACAGCAATCTCAAGAAAGAAGAATAAAGCTGGAGGTATCACAACTTCAGATTTCAAACTATACTACAAAGCTATAGTAATCAAAAGCATATGCTGCTGGCACAAAAATAGACACACAGATCAATGGAACAGAACAGAGAGCCCAGAAATAAACCCATGCTTATATGGCCAATTAATAGATGACAAAGGAGACACGGATATACAATGGGGAACAGACAGTCTCTTCAGTACATGGTGTTGGGAAATTTGGACAGCTACATGCAAAAGAATGAAACTGGACCAGTTTTTTATGCCATATACAAAATAAACTCAAAATGGTAATGCCTGATAAAATAAAGAGTACATATGACATTTTGTGATAATGAACTTGTTTTCAATTGTGAGGCATGCATTAGAATCATTGTTGGAATTTTCAAAAATATTATTGCTACTAACCTAGAATCCCTGAGCATGTACATTCTAAAAAGTTATCACAGTTAATTGTGATGTGCATATCATAATAGAAAATATTGCTGCAAATTATATTCAGAGAAAGCAGAATTGGACACTGTTCAAGGAATCCTGAAGCTCTGAGCCTTTATTAGAGAATATTAATAATGACTGTGACAATTTTCAAAGCCCTATGGCACAGAGCTAGTGACTTCCATCTAGGTTAATATCCAATAATCCACACTCTTCAGTATGGTTATATAATCAACAATGAATCAATGAATTGGACCATCAACACATGTGTATTTTTTTTTTAAAGATTTTATTTATTTATTTGAGAGAGAGAGAATGAGAGACAGAGAGCATGAGAGGGAGGAGGGTCAGAGGGAGAAGCAGACTCCCTGCTGAGCAGGGAGCCCAATGCGGGACTCGATCCCAGGACTCCAGGATCATGACCTGAGCTGAAGGCAGTCGCTTAACCAACTGAGCCACCCAGGCGCCCCCACATGTGTATTTCTAAAAGCATTCCAGGTGATCTGGGGGCATGCATTTGGTTAATAACTTCTGTTGAATGGACAAGTCCCTTTTGATCATAATATTAAGGTTTATTCCACCATTCTGGAAGCATTTGTAACTCACAGTATTGTGTAGGTCATCAGAAGGTTTCCTTTCTCCTAGATTTGCTTTGTTTCCTGCACTAAGAGATAGCCTCACCCATAGGACTTGCAGTCTGGTGCCTAAGAGGTATGATTTGAGGGGTCCATTGCAGTATCTTTATCTGAGCTGAAGCATTGTCCCTTCCCCATCTTTGACTCTCTTTTAAAATGGTATAAAAGTCCATCACTAAAATCTTAGTCTGAATAAATGTATCAAGCCTATTTTAATAGGTAGACATTGGATTCTTAGAGGAGATGTTTCAAGGTACTGACTGGAGAGATAAAAATTCTATAAATAAAACTATCCTTCCTCAAGACCACTACATTTGCCGAAAAAAGGGAGAACCTCCTAAAAATCTTTCTGAGTTTTTCATTTCCCCTTGGCATCTCTCACTAATTATCACTGCCGCCATCGTGTAGGCAGTGCGATCCCATTCCCCTTTTAATCATCTGATTCAACCTGGTTTGGCAGAACGAAGCACGACTTTACTTATGATTCTAGAGTAACAAAAGAGAAATAAAAATAGAGTGTTGTGAAGCCAGAAAACCTGAGTGTCATGGAATAGCTTGCTCTACTAAAATAAGTACAGTGTCATGGTGAAATATCACAATTTCCAAGGCCCATCTGTCTGGATTCTATTCCCAACTCTAATCTTTATGAGCTTTGTGACTTGGGACAGTTAATTTAATCTTTTCATGAATCATTTCTATTAGTCATATGAAGGTAACAGTACTTATCTCATAGGTTTGTTGGAACCTAAGTCACTTAGATCAGCATGTAGCAAGTACATAGGTTTCCATAGATGTCATTACCATTATTATTCAGTTCAATATATCCCTTCTTTCAGGGAACTCTAAGAAGAAGAGACCTTACTTACTTCTGACCAACTCCAGAACTTTTTTCAAATGTCAGACAGTATCTTGGACACTTCTTGCCTGGAAATACAATAAAAATTCAGATGAGGAGAAGCAGTTATTTTCTTTACTCACCTGGAGTCTGTATGATCGACATCAGGAATAGCTTTTCCTTTGAGGCCAAACTAGCTCTTGCCCTAATGAATGTTTTCTTTTCGTTGCAGGCCAGAACAGGATAACTACCTCAAAAGAGTACCACAACCCCAGCATTCATATTCCTAATGTCACCCCCAATTTTGCCAAGGCCAGGTTATTCTTACTGATACCATGTTCTGTGTGATGATAATGTACAGTGTACAAAACAGGTTTGGCTCTTAATAATCAATCATTTGACACTGAATGATGCTATAACAATCAATGCTAGGCCAGCCATGCTGAGTTTTCCATTTCTATGGAGTGGTCCTTGCTCAATGGTGCAGAGAGTTGTTCTGATTTATACGTTCAGGTAGGTTTTACAATGTGTACCTTTTAAATAAACTGTTTCTTGTCAAGTGTTTAGAGTGAGGAAGAGCTATATTCCAGAACTGATGAAAGTTTGCTGTCTTAATCAGTTTGGGCTGCTCTAACAAAAATACCATACACTGGGTAGCTTCTGCAACATCTATTTTTCACAGTTCCGCAGCCTGGGAAGTCCAAAATCAAGGTGTTGGCAGATCTGGTGTTTGGTGAGGGCCCACTTCCTGGTTTGTAGATGGCTGTCTTCTGATATCTTCACATGGCGAGGAACAGAGAGAGAGGAAGCAAGCTCTCCCATGTCTCTTCCTATTAGAGCACTAATCCCAATCATGAGGACTCCACCCTCATGACCTAATTACTTCCCAAATGGCCCCATCTCCAATGCTATCACCTTGGAGATTGGGCTTCAACATATGAATTTTTGAGGAACACATTCAGTCCACAGCACTTTATCTCATTGGGAATGGGAATTACATTTACAACATCAGCTAAAGCTTTGAGTTTCACCTTTGCAGGCCAAGGTCACCTACGGGTGCCAGGCTAGAATGAACCTAAGCTGCCAACAGAGATAACCTGTTACTGAGACTGAATTTTGGCCTGGTAATGTGGATTTTAATGAAGTCTGCCTTATATATGTCTTTTCTTCCCATTTTACAGAATTTATTTATCCAGCTTTATTGAAGTATGATTAACAAATAAAAATTGTATATATTTAAGGTGCACAATGTGCTATTTTGGTGTATGCATACTTGTGAAATAATCACCACAATCAAGCTAATTAATATATGTATCACATCACAGAGCTATCATTTTTGTGCTAAGGGCACTTGAGATCTACTCCTTAACAAATTATTGGCTATATTTACCATGGTGTACATTAGATCCCCAGAACTTATTCAGCTTATAAGTGAAAGTTTGTACACTTTGGTCAATATCTCCCCTTACCCACCCTCCAGTCTCTGGTAACCACTACTCTACTCTGTTACTATGAGTTCAATTTAAACAAAATATTTCATATATAAATGAGATTGTGTGATATTTGTTTTTCGGTCTCTAGCTTATTTCACTTACTATAATGACCTCAGTGTTAATCCATGTTGTTGCAAATAGCAGAATTTCCTTCTTATTTAAGGCTGAATAATATTCCATTATATATGTGTATATATTGTTATATATCACATACATTATATATAAACATTATATATATAAACTATCTACAGACAACTTAAGTGTCTGTTGACAGATTAATGGATAAGGAAAATGTGGCATGTAAGAAATGTGGTATACAAAGAAAATACACCACATTTTCTTTATCCATTAATCTGTCAACAGACAAGTTGTTTATATATCTTGGCTACTGTGAGTAACGCTACAATAAACCTAGGAGTGCGGATAGTTCCTCTATACTCAGAAGGGGGTTTGCTGGATCATACGGTAATTCTGCTTTTGATTTTGTAAGGAACCTCAATACAGTTTTCCATAACGATTTTACCAATCAACATTTGTACCAATGGGGGGTAATATTCGCACCAACAGGGTGTGACACATGTGTCAGTACTTGTTATCTCTTGACATTTTGAAAATAGCTGTCCTAACAGCTATGTGGTAATATCTCATTGTGGTTTTTATTTGCATTTCCCTGATGATTAGTGATATTGATCATCTTTTCATATACCTGATGGCCATTTGTATGTCCCCTTTGGAAAAATGTCTATTCAGATTTTTTGCCTACGTTTATCTGGTTGGTTTTTTTTTTTTTTTTTTGGCTATTGAGTTGTATTGAGTTTGTATATATTTTGGATATTAATCTCTTGTTGGATATATGGTTTGCAAATGTTTTCTCCCATTCCATAGGTTGCCTTTTCATTTTGTTGATAGTTTCCTTTGCTGTGCAGAAGCTTTAAGTTTGATGTGGTCCCACTTGTTTTCATTTTTGTTGCTCGTGTTTTTGGTGTCAAATCCAAAAAAATTATTGCCAAGACCAACATCAAGAAGCTTTTTCACTATGTTTTCTTTTAGAAGTTTTATGGCTTCAGGGCTTACATTTAAGTCTTGAATCAATTTTGAGCTGTTTTTTTGTGTATGGTGTAAGATAAGGGTCCATTTTCGTTATTTTGCATGTAGATATTCAGTTAGTTCAACACCATTTGTTGAAGAAACTATGCTTTTCCTATTGTGTATTCTTGTGCCCTTGTCATGGATTAGTTGATGGTATATGCATGAGTTTATTTCTGGGTTCTCTATTTCGTTCCACTGGTCCATATGTCTATTTTTATGCCAGTATCATATCGTTCTGATTACTGTGGCTTTGTAATATAATTTGAAATCAGCAAGTGTGAGACCTCCAGTCTTGTTTTTTCTCAGGATTGCTCTGGCAATTTGGGGTCTTTGTGGTTCCATATCAATTTTAGTATTGCCTTTTCTATCTCTGTGAAAAATACCTTTACAATTTCGATGGGGATTGTATTGAGTCTATAGATCAGTTTGGATAGAATGGACATTTTAACAATATTAATTCTTTGAATGCATGAATGAGGAATATTTTTTCTATTTATTTGTGTCTTCTTCAATTTCTTTCATTAATGTTTTATAGTTTCAGTGTACAAATCTTTCTCCTCCTTGGTTAAATGTGTTCCTAAGTATTTTATTCTTTTTGGTGCTATTATAAATGGAATTTTCTTAATTTATTTTTCAGATAGTTTGTTGCTAGTATATAGAACTGCTACTAATTTTTGTAATTTGATTTTGAATCATGGAACTTCACTGAATTCCTTTATTAGTTTTAAAAGTTTTTTAGGGGACTTTTTTACATTTTTATAGAGAAGATTATGTCACCTGCAGACAGAAATAATTTTACTTCTTCCTTTCTGATTTGGATGTATTTTTTTTCTTGCCAAATTGCTCTGGCTAGGACTTCCGGTACTATGTTGAGTAGAAGTGGTGAAAATGGGCACCCTGATCTTGTTCCTGATCTTACAGGAAAAGTTTTCTGCTTTTGAATATGATGTTAGCTGTGGGCTTGTCATATATGACCTTTATTTTGTTGAGGTAAAATTCCTTCCTATACCTAATTTGAAAGTTTTTATCATGAAAGGATGTTGAATTTTGTCAAATAATTTTTGTGTGTCTTTTGAGATGATCATATAACTTTTATCTTTCATTCTGTTAATATGATATATCATATTTGTTGATGTGTATATGTTGAATCATTCTTGCATCCCTGGGATAAATTTCACTTGATCATGGTGTATGATCCTTTTAATGTGCTCTTGAATTCAATTTGCTAGTATTTTTATGGAGAATTTTTACATCTATATCCTTCAGGTATATTGGTCTATAATTTTCTTTTCTTGTGGTATACTTTGTCTAGCTTTGGTCTGAGGGTAATTCTGGCCTTATAAAATAAGTTTGGGAGTGTTCCTTAATCTTCAGTTTTGGGGAAGAGTTTGAGAAGGATTGATACACATTTGTTAGGTAGAATTCATCACTGAAGGAATCTGGTCTTGGATTTTTCTTTGTTGGGAAATTTTTTATTACTGAGTCAATCTCTTTACTTATTATTGTTTTGTTTAGGTTTTCTATTTCTTCATAATTCAGTCTTGGTGCATTGTATGTTTCTAGGAGTTTATCCATTTCTTCTAGTTACCCAACTTGTTGGTATATAATTATTCATACTAGTGCCTTATGATCTTTTTTATTTTTGTGGTATTAACTGTAATTATTTGACCTGTCTGGAAGATTTCTGAAAATACCATCACAGAGTTTATTTGATCTGACTCAGAACTTGGTCACTGAGAGCAGCTTTTAATCCAGGGACATTTATTAAAAAAAAATCAAAGATAAATTTTTAATATTGGAAACTAGCCAAATGTCCATCAACTGATAAGCAGATCAATAAAATATGGCACAATCATAAATCAAATACTGGTTGATAATAAAAAGGAATGAAGTAGTGATACATGCTGCAAAGTTGAATACAATTTGCTATGTGAAAAAGTCAGATACAAAAGTCAGATACATAATGTGTGATTATATTTATATGCAATTTCCAGAATAGGCAAATTCTTATAGAAAGAAAGTAGTTTAGTGGTTGCCATGGGCTAAGGGTGGCAGCAAGATAGGGAGTGACTACTAATGGGTGTGGTATTTCTTTTTGGGGTGCTAAAAATATTCTGAAATTAGATAGTGATGATGCTTGCACAACTCTGTAAGTATACTAAAATTCACTGCATTGTACACTTTAATACAGTGTATTTGATTGCATGTGAATTATAGCTCAACAAAGCTGTTATTAAAATAATAAAGAATAAACAAAAATATACAGGCCAAATAATAATAAAAAAGGACATGCAGAGAAAATGCATACACACATCCCTTCCTAACAGGCACTTTTCATGAACCATGTTGTATTTCTCTGGTAGTGAGATTGAGTATCTTTTCATATGTTTATTTTATTTTTAATATTCTTCTCATTTGAATTGCCTGCCTGTAATTTTTGACTGCTTTTCCTATGATTGTTTGACTTTTTCTGATTCATTTGTACATGCTCTTCATATATTCTGTATACTAATTTTTCAGACACATATATTTCAAATATCCTTTCTTGGTCTATTGATTGTTTTTCTGTATTTATAGGTTTTTTTGAAGTACATTCCCTTAAATGTCAAATTTTATCAGTCTTCTGGTTTGTGCTTTAAGAAACTCATCCTTACCCTTAGGTCATGTTGATATTTGTCCTCTATTCTTTATTTGTTCTTCAAGATCCACATATATATTAAAATTAGTCTTTTTCTGTAGTTAAAAACCCCTTTGTGACAGTGTGTCCCTATAAACAGAGCTCTTGAGCTGCCACCTCTTTTCTCTTTATCTCTGCTAAGTCAGATCATTGATCATAAATTGGAAAGTCCACATTTAACTCTCTTAGGTTGGTTCATCTTGAGCACCATACACAGAAGGTAGCTGTAAAATATAAGACTTTGCTAGGCAGAAAAAAATGGATGTACTTGGGTCTTTCTTCCTCTTTAACTCCTCCTAGGGTGATCCTTCAGGTCCACTCACTTAAAACTTGAAACATAAATGACATCAAGGCAAGCTGCACTTGGACCTCAGAGCATCTCTGAATCTCAACAGCTTCTTTTCAATGCTTTGCCTTTTAGATCATTATAATTATATGCCAATATAATTCTTGAATTTTGACAGTGAAACCACCAAGTCATTGTGACATTGGCAGAGAATATGGTGGGAGATAGTTTTTCTCAGGGACAGTTCATTTTTCTTCCTTTGCTCTGATGCTTTCAATGGGAGTACTTCTGCTAACTGTCTTTGAAAACTTTTACATGTTTTTGGTAACAACTGAAATAGTACATATATTAATGGAGAGAATGGGCAGGAAGACTCAGTAGAATCTTAGACTATGAAGAAGCTGAAGGAAGCACCTTTCAGAAAGATAATAGATACATTTTTGAACACTTGGGAAAAAATTCACTGTGACTTGCTGGTGTATTCTATAGATCAAGAATGGTAACTGATTTGTCTATCAAAGCTCACTGACCCACAGGCAGGAAAAAATCAATTGAGGACTGCATATGTAAAAATGCAAATTGTGTTTTCATTTAAGAAGAAAATGATAAAATTACCCATTAACCTAACAACAACAGAGAACACATATTTTTATGCAATCAGTACAACTTCTGATAAAAATATGCCTCAGTTCTATATTATTGCTAGCACATTTCTCACATCCAATAATGACTTAAATTTGTCTGTTGGTTTAGAATGTATAAGACATTGTCATATACATTTATATTTGATTTTCAAAATAAGCCTAGGAGATAGATAAGGGAAATGTTTTATTCTCATTTTCCTTATAAATAAAGTGAGATTCAGAGGGAATATACAATTTGTCTAAAGTTAGATAGAGAGTGGGATGCCTGGGTGGCTCAGTTGCTTAAGCGTCTGCCTTTGGCTCAGGTCATGATTGAGATGGAGCCCCGCATCGGGCTCCTTGCTCAGCAGTGAGCCTGCTTCTCCTTCTGCCTGTGGCTCTCTCTCTCTGACAAATAAATAAAATCTTAAAAAAAAAAAAAAAAAGGGTAGCAGAACTGGAACTGAAATTCTTACCTCAGTCTATTAAAGGGTGCCAAGAGGAAAGGAGGATTGCAGAACAATAGCAGTGGAGATAAATAAAGAGCCAGATAAAAGGCACAGCTGGAGATACTTGACAACAACGGAAATGAAACAGAACAATGGACTTACTGTGTGTTAGTACCCTAAAATCCTTGACTTAGAGATATTGTGACATTTATTTATTTACCTTACTGTTGAAAGTTTTAAAGATTTTATTTATCTATTTGTTAGAGAGAGAGAGCACAAGCAGGAGGAGAGACAGGCAGAGGGAGAGGGAGAAGCAGGCTCCCCGCTGAGCAGGGAGCCTGACGTCGGGCTGGATCTCAGGAGCCCGGGATCACGACTTGAGCAGAAGGCAGACGCCCAACCGACTGAGCCACCCAGGCGCCCCTGTTGTTAAGTTTTAAGTGTCATTAAGGGGCTGCACCATTTTACAATGCAATTAGCAGTGTATGGGGGCTCCAATTTCTCCACGTACTTGCTGAAACTTGGTATTATGTCTTTTTGTTTATAGTCATTACCCTGTGGGTAAAATGGTATCTCATTGTGCATATGATTTGCATTCTCCAGATGGTTAATGATGTGGATTATCTTTCCATGTGCTTATTGATCATCTGTATACCTTCTTTGGAGAAATGTCTATTCAGATCTTTTGGCAATTTTTAGTTGAGTTATTTATCTTTTTACTGAATTTTAAGTGTTCAATTTATTTTTCCTTTGCTTGAACTTCTGGTGTCATATTCGGAAAATCTTTGCCCAATGCACAGTTATGACGATTTACATCTACTTTTCTGGTAAGAATTTTTTTATTTTTAAAATTTTATTTATTTATTTAAAATTTATTTATTTAAAATTTATTTATTAAAATTTATTTTTTAAATTTTATTTATTTATATTTTAAAAATTTTATTTATGTTGAGAGAGCACAAGTGGGGGGGCAGAGGGAGAGGGAGAAGCAGACCCCCTGCTGAGCAGGGAGCCAGATGTGGGGCTCAATCCCAGGACCCCAAGATCATGACCTGAACCAAAGGCAGACACTTAACTGACTGAGCTACCCAGGTGCCCTCTGGTAAGAATTTTATAGTTTCACTCTGAGAAACAAACTGAGGGTTCTAGAGGGGAGGGGGGTGGGGGGATGGGTTAGCCTGGTGATGGGTATTAAAGAGGACATGTATTGAATGGAGCACTGGGTGTTATACGTAAACAATGAATTATGGAACGCTACATCAAAAACTAATGATGTAATGTATAGTGATTAACATAACATAATAAAATAAAATTTAAGAAAAAGAATTTTATAGTTTCATCTCCTTACATCTATGGCTTTGATTGTTAGTTACTGTTTATATATGGTTCATTCTTTTTGCATGTGGACATCCAGTTGGACCAGCATCATTTGTTGGAATATGATTCTTTTATCATTGAAGTATTTTGGCACCCTTGTCAAAAAACCAATTATAAAACTAAGGGTTTATTTCTTGGCTCCCAATTCTGTTTCATTGGCTTAATGTTTATCTTTATGCCAGTACCATACTGTCTTGATTACTATAGCTTTGTGGTAAGTTTTGACATCAGAAAGTGTAAGTCCTCCAGCTTTGTTTTTCTTCAAGATATTTTTGGCTATTTTGAGCTCTAGAATTTCCATACGAACTTTAGGATCAGCTTTTTAATTTCTGCAGGGAAGGGAGGTAGGATTTTGATAGGGATTTTATTGACACTGTGGATGAATTTGGGTAGTATCTTAACAGTATTAAGCATTCCAGTCCATTAATATAGGATGTCTTTTTAGTTATTTAGGTCTTTTTAAATTTATTTAAAAAATGTTTATATTTTCAAGGCTCATCCATATTGAAACATGTATTAGAACTTTATTCTTTCCTTTATGACTGAAAAATATTTTATGGTTGGACTACAAGAATACCACATTTTGTTTATGCATCTGTTGATGAATACTCAGGTTGTTTCCATCTTTTGGCTATTGTGAAAAATACTGCTATGAACATTGATGTACAAATGTTTGTTTGAGTCCCTGATTTCAGTTCTTTTGGATATATACCTAGTGGTGGCATTGCTAGGTTGTATGGTAATTCTATGTTTATATTTTTGAGAAACCACCAAACTGTTTTCCACCATGGTTGCACCATCTTACATCCCTACCAGTAATGTATAAATGTTCCAATTTCTCCATATCCTTGCCAATACCTGTTATTTTCTGTAATTTTTATTGTAGCCATCCTAATAGGTGTGAAGTGGGACCTCATTGTGGTTTTGATTTGCCTTTCTCTAATGACTAAATCTATTGAGCATCTTTTCTTAATCATTTGAATGTCTTCTCTGGAGAAATGTCTAAGTTTTTCCCCATTTTTTATTTGGGTTGTTTGGGTTTTTTGTTGTCGAGTTGTAGAAGTTTGTTATGGGTTCTGATAATCTTTTGTCAGATATATGACTTGCATGTATTTCCCCATTCTGTACATTTGTCTTCTCACTTTCTTTATAATATCCTTTGATATAGAAAATTTTTAAATTTTGATGAAGTGCAGTTTATCTATTTCTTTTCTTTTGTTGCTCATGTTTTTGAGGTCATATCTAAAAATTCCTTGCCCAATCCAAGGTCATGAATTTTCACCCACATGTTTGCTTCTAAGACTTTTATGGTTTCAGTTTTACATTTAATCTGGGAAGGGGGAAGAAGGCAGTGGGTTGTGGCTCAAGTGCCACAGACTCTCACTGTTCTCATTGGTATTTTATAGATTCTCCTGAATGAATGCTTCTCCATTTGATGTATACACTTAGTACAATTTCCAGAGACTAAATGATTGTTTCTTAAAAGAATTTTTTTTTTTACCAATTATGTTTTTATCCCCCACATGCTGGAATTCTGGAATTAGAAGTGTCCCCTTATGCTTTTAATGTTTGGTTTCTGTATTAGTTTCTCCCATTCCTTTCGTGACGTGGGTAATTTGTGTTTCTTTTTTCCCCTTGCTCAGCCTAAAGTATATAAATTCATTATTCCTTTAAAGACTGAACTTGAGATTTTGTTGATCTCCTCTCTCGCATATACTTTTTCTATTTTATTCATCTCTGTTCTTATCTTCATTATTTATTTCCTTCTATTTTATTTTATGGTTAATTTAGTGCTTTTGCTACTATCTTGAGATGGTAACTTAGATAATTTAAAGTTCAGTCTTTCTTCTTTTCTAATGTATACATTTAAAGTTCTATATTTCTGGGGTGCCTGGCTGGCTGGGTCAGTAGAGGATGTGACTCTTGATCTCAGGGTCGTGGGTTTGAGCACTGTGCTGGGTGTAGAGATTACTTCAAAATAAAATCTTAAGAAAATAAAGCTATATATTTCTTTCTAAACACTGCTTTAGCTGCATACCTCAAACTTTTTCTCATATTTTTATTATCCTTCCACTTAAAATATTTTCTAATTTCCATTCTGACTCTATCTTGACCCATGAGATATTTAGAGGTGTAGTCCCTAATTTCCAAACATTTGGTGGTATTCTAGTTAAGCTTTTTATTGTTTTTACTCTAATTGCACTGTGTTCAAAGAATATATTCCGAATGATTTCAAGCATTTTATATTTGCTGAGGTTCATTTTATAATCACATTTGTTCGATTTCAGAAAACAGTCCATGTGTACTTAAAAACAATGTACATTTGACCCTCGAGCAGTGTGGGGGTTAGGGGTGCCAACCCCCCATGCAGTCAAAAATCTGCATATAACTTTTGAGTTTCCATTTAACTACTGATAGCCTACTGTTGGCTGGAAGACTTACCAATAACGGAAACAGTTGATTCACACATATTTTCTATATGTATTGTATACTGTATTCTTATGATAAAGTAAGCTAGAGAAAAAAGATGTTATTAAGAAAATTATAAGGAAGAGAAAATACATTTGCAGTACTGTACTGTAAAAAATCCATGTATAAATGGACCCATGCAGTTTAAACCCCTGTTGTTCAAGGGTCAACTGTATATCCTATTGTAGTTTGTATGCAATGTAAATAAAATTAATTTCTTTTCACATAAAATCTATATATTAGGTCAAATTTGTTAATTGTGTTTTTTAGGTTTTCTATCTCTTTATAGATTTTTTCTTTTTTTTTTTTTTTTAAAGATTTTTATTTATTTATTTGACAGAGAGAGACACAGCGAAAGAGGGAACACAAGCAGGGGGAGAGGGAGAGGGAGAAGCAGACTCCCCGCTGAGCAGGGAGCCCGATGCGGGGCTTGATCCCAGGACCCTGGGATCATGACCTGAGCCGAAGGCAGACGCTTAACGACTGAGCCACCCAGGCGCCCCTCTTTATAGATTTTTTCTTGCTTGTTCCATTGAGCTATTTTGAGAGATGTATTATAGTATTCAAAATATTCCACAATGTTTGTGAATTTGTCAATTTTTCTTATTTTGTCAATGTTTTCATTTTGTATTTTGAAACTGTTACAGGGTGTATAAAGAATAAACAGACCTGTACAAATTGAGGGAACAGTGCCCAAAGATTGCCCAAACTTCAGACACTAGCCACAAGTTCAGGAATCCCGAGGCCTACAGACTTGGGGGTTCCCATGACCATTCTCAGCTTTAATAATTCGCCAGAATGACTCACAGAATATACACAAATACCATACTTACGATTACAGTTTTGTTAGAGCAAAAGGATACAAATCAGAACCAGTCAAAGGAAGAGAGGGATAGGGTGAAGCCTGAGAGGGTTCTACTCCTGAAGCTTCCCATCTTCCTCAGGGGCAAGTTACCCTCCTGGCTGATGTCAGACATCAATGTAAGACAATATTCAAAGAATACTGCTAGCCGGGGAAGCTGGCTTGGGCTTTTGGTGTCTGGGCTTTTTAATGGGGCTTGACCACATCCTATGTGCCAAAAATATTGTATCCCAGGAAGTCATTCGTTCATGGGCAAACTGGGATGGTTGGTTATCCTACTGAGACCTGCCTGATCTCAGATTCTTTTTTTTTTTTTTTAAGATTTTATTTATTTATTTGAGAGAGAGAGAGAATGAGAGCATGAGAAGGGGGAGGGTCAGAGGGAGAAGCAGACTCCCCACTGAGCAGGGAGCCTGATGTGGGACTCCATTTTGGGAACGCCAGGATCATGACCTGAGCCGAAGGCAGTCACTTAACCAGCTGAGCCACCCAGGCACCCTGATCTCAGGTTCTTAATTACTGCATTATATTGCTTCCCCGAAAGCAATATAATATTCAAATATTCAAAGATTTGTTGTCATTCAGTATGATTTGCAGAGTCTTGCCAAGTCATTTGGCATTTTTCTGTGTGCTTGAGTAGAAAAAGCCAATACAGTTGGATAAAAGTTACAAGATGTGGCGTCATTTCAATATAAGAAGGAACTTTGTAACAGCCCGTTCTGTCCAAATATAGGGTGACTTGACTCAAAGTGTTATACTCTGTCTTGTGTTTTTGTTCAAACCAGTGCAAGATACTAAATATACTTTTGTTAAATTTTAATCTTATTTGCTTCAGCATATTGCTGAAATCTTTGAATGTTGTTTTCGGTTCAGGTTCTGTGATACAACATTTTAGATATACCTTCTAAATTCATGTGATTCATAATAATCCTTGTAGGACTTCACTCGAGTCATTGACATATAAGCAGCATGGCTGATCATTTATTTATAATCCTGCCTCACACATTTTGAAGTAGCTTGCAGTGAAAAAAACATTAACTAGTTATGTTAGTACCTAAATATGGAATCTTTAAATACTACAGTGAAGAGAATTCTGCATGGGACTAAAATAACATTGGCTAAATAATAAGCTTTCATCTGGATTCACTTAATTGAAAGCTATCACACAGAATGTCTAGAAGAATGGATCTCTCTTCAGTCTTCTATAAATACAACTTTTCTGCAGTGTTTTAAAAATAGGAACTCTATAGCACTCGGTGTGAGACTGCATTAAAGAGTGAGGGCCTGACGCTGCTGGATGGCAATAGGGACATGCTTTAAAAACCAGACAGTTTGGGGGCGCCTGGGTGGCTCAGTTGGTTGAGCATCAGCCTTCGGCTCGGGTCATGATCCCAGGGTCCTGGAGTCGAGCCCCACATCAGGCTTCCTGCTCAGCGGGGGGCCTGCTTCTCCCCCTCCCTCTGCTTCTCCCCCTGCTCATATTCTCTCTCTCTCTCTCTCTGTATCTCTGTGTCTCAAATGAATAAATAAAAAAACCTTTAAAAAAAAAAAGTTTGGTTGTATTATAATGTTGACAAATAGGAATTTTCTCAGCAGACATTATTTTCTCTACATTTAACTTTCAACCAAACAAATTAGTATTATGTAAGGGCTACTAAAGCAACATTTATTTATTTATTTTTTTGTTGTTCTATGATTTTTTAAATGGTTTCTGGTCTCACATTTAGGTCTTTTAAAATTTTATTTTATTTATTTATTTTTTTTAGATTTTATTTATTTGAGAGAGAGAGAATGAGAGACAGAGAGCATGAGAGGGAGGAGGGTCAGAGGGAGAAGCAGACTCCCTGCCAAGCAGGGAGCCCGATGCGGGACTCGATCCCGGGACTCCAGGATCATGACCTGAGCCGAAGGCAGTCGCTTAACCAACTGAGCCACCCAGGCGCCCCTTATTTTATTTTTTTATTTGACAGAGAGATAGCACAAGTAGGCAGAGCGGCAGGCAGAGGGAGAGGAAGAAGCAGACTCCCTGCTGAGCGGGGAGCCCGACATGGGGCTCCATCCCAGGACTCTGGGATCATGACCTGAGCTGAATGCAGCTGCTTAACCAACTGAGCCACCCAGGTGTCCCTAAAGCAACATTTATGATTGGTACTTCAAAGGTTGACAAATTGTGTTGATTTGTTGTTTTTAATTTGGGTGGCAATGATATAATTATAGCATAAGAGAGTCACACTGCCTGAATTCAAATCCCAGTTCTGACACTTAGGAGCTGATGGCCTTGGGACATTAACTTCACATTTTTCTGTCATAGTCTTTTCACTTGTAATTAAGAAATGGTGAGAGTGAGAGTGATGGTAATAAAAAGCACCCCACATCAAGAGGCTGTTGTAAAGATTAAATAAGTTGATGTATCAGAAACAATAGTTCTCAACCTCAGCTGCATATTGCAATCACCTGGTGAACTTAAAAAAGTACTAATGCTTGGACTGACATCACCCTCCAATATTCTAATTTAATTGGTTTCCATCGAGGCCTGGTCATCTGGAATTGTATAGCTCCCCAGATGATTCTAATTTGTAGTCAAGGTTAAAAATCCCAGATCCAAAGTAATTATAAGAGCACCTGGCAAATATCAAGCATTTGGTAGGTGTTAGTTATTATCAGTCTTCAGAAGTAGGGGTGATAGTTTTCTTAAATTTTTATAAACAAAATTGGAAAGTTATCTGTGAATGAAAACTACTTTTCACATATTCTTGTTAACATAACTTCCCTTTCTCAATAGCATAATAGATTTAAGATTTTGTTTTGTTTTGTTTACACAATTTATTCCCACTGTGGCCTACTTTTCTCTACCCTGGCAGGGAAAAGCAAGTTGTAATCCAACAATACTGTCCTGATGCATACAGATAAGTGTGCAATTTGTTCCAGATTTATTCCATAAACTGTCTTTTAAAAGTATTAAATTGAGAATTTCTTTTTTTCTCGTCCTGTTCTGATTTACACAGCAAGCCCTAGATGACGGATTTATACGGAAATCAACCTCCCAGTCCATAGAGAGCCCATGTTCAAGGTCTTGATAACCTCCCACCCACCACAACATTGAAGTCATCTGATTATTATCTTATAATTTACAAAGAGTTCATAGAGATTAAAGGATTTTCAAACTGTAGTCAGATCTTTAAAAACAACATGGTCCTTAGGAGAAGACAAAAGCCCTAAATTATATTTCTTATTTAAGAGACAGATCTCTACTCAGAAAGAAAAGATTCTTCCTATATGAGTCCATGATATCCCTCCTTAGTGTCTGGTCCTCTATTAACATATTTTCTTCTAGGGGTTCTTGGCTGGCTCAGTTGATAGAGCTATGCAACTCTTGATCTCAGGGTTGTGAGTTCAAGCCCCACCATCAGTATTTAAAGCTTACTTGGAAAAAAAAAAGCTCAAACATATTTTCTTCTTATATGTAGAAAGTAAAATGCCTAAAAGCCTTGAAAATGGGGATGCTTATTATAAAATATAGGTCTCTTTCAAATATCTAATACTAAAACTCAGAGGAAGAGCTTACACATTATAATTTCTATGTTTTGAGGCCCAATTTAGCCACATTCCAGGACTAAGATCTTAGCCATTAGAAGATATATTAAAAAAAGGGTCTCTACCTTGTCTAGAATGTACAACTATGAATTTTTCTGTCTTAATTGAAACTGTAGCTGCAGGTTGAATAAGATGACCTGAAATTGGCAAATCTATTTCATTCAGGTGGATAAACACTGTTCTCAGGCAATTTTTTGTGTTATAAGTGTCTGAAGATTTTTAGATCTAAATTATCTGCAACGAGGTAGGGATATCCGCTAGAGATTTAATCAAATGAGGATAGTTACCCTAAATCAATGATTCTAGTTATAGATGTCTTGCCACAGATATCGGGAGCCCTTCCCCAGTCATACTAAGTCAGAATCTCTGGGGGTGGGCAAGAATAAATATATTTTTAAAAATCCTAAATGTGATTTGTATGAACTACAGCTGGAAAGAGTTGAGTTAGATATTATCCAGAATAAACTGTCAGTGGGAGATAGAATGTTTACTTCGACTGCAGTAAGTACAGAACCTTGTAGGACAGTGCTAATGACCTCCCTCCAGGGTGAAACTGATCCATTAATCAACACTCTTCAGCATGTTAATTTAACTAACTGAACTCACCTGTTCATAGCATTTGACTCATATTTTTCCATTTAATTCATGAAGCTATTCAGAAATATTTTGCAAAAAACCCCCTCAAAACAATAAAAGAAGAAATATTTTGCCAGATGCTTTTGAAAGCCCAGATACATTATATTTGTTAATACTAGGTTAGCAACCTTATTTTAAAAGGAAGTGATATCTGAAACTTACTTTCAAATGGTTCAGAGAAAGAAAACTTTACATATATAAACCATATTTTTTTGTGTATATATATATATATATATATATACACACACACACATTTGTGTATATACAGTAGTTCCCCCCCCTTATCTCTGGGGGATACATTCCAAGACACGCCCCCCCAGCAGATGCCTGAAACCACAACTAGTACGGAACTGTTTTTATACTGTTTTTTAAAACTATGTTTTATACTATGTTTACTGTGTTACTATGTTTTACATACCTACGATAAAGTTTAATTTGTAAATTGGGCACAGTGAGAAATAAATAATAGCAACTAATAATAAAATAGAACAATTATAACAACAAACTAACAAAAGCTATGTGAATGTGGTCTCGCTCTCAGAATATCTTAGTGTACTCACCTTTCTCCTGCCTGGGATGATGTGAGGTGATAAAATGCCTACGTGATGAGAAGTGAGGGGAATGACAGACCTTGTTACATAGTGTTAGGCTGCTATTGACTTTCTGATTCTATGTTGGAAGGAGGATCATCTGCTTCTGGCCTGCTGTTGATTGAAACCAAGGAAGGAAAAACCATGGATAAAAGGGATTAAGGGAGAGAGAGAGGGAAAAGGGAAGAGGGGAGGAGGGGGAGGGGGAATGGAGGGGCAGGGGGAAGGGGGAGGGAGAGAGGGCTAGTGCAAATGTGGCAAAATATTAATATCTGGAGAAGCTAAGTGAAGTATAAATGTATGTTCGTTAAATTTATTCTTTCAAATTTTCTAGAGCTGTAATTTTTCAAAAGAAAAAGTTGGGAAATAAAAAGTGAGGACACTCTAGTGGGGTTAGCTGCTGATAAATCCATGCTGGTTCCTCATGAATACTACTTTTATTTTTAAGTGTTTGAAAACCAGTCTGTTTTAATTGTTCTGTAATCCAACTTTTCTCTGGTTTTGAAAATTGAGACAATGTTTGTCTATATTCAAATTCGTATTTCTTGTCCTTTATTTTATTTATTGGGTACTAATCTTTACCAGGCCCCATGCTGGATATGCAGTGATGAATAAAAGATAAATCCCTATTTTACTATCTTAGTGACCTGTATAATCTCTGTCATTTATCTTGCTTTCTCCAAAACCATACCATTTACACTTCCCTAAGTAAACGCCACGCTGTTCCACTCCAATACTCCAATGACATGACTGGGGCATTCTCATCAACTTAGGGTATCCTTCCGCCCCATTTCTCCTTGTCAAAATCTTATTCATTTTGAAAGTCCAGATTAAATAAGACATTCACAATAAGCCCTCTTGAGATTTTATGGGAGGAATTGATATCTCTCTCCCCTGACTCAAAACTAGCAATTTTAACCTATTATATGTTACACATTGCTTTATAGTTTTGAAAATATTTCAATCAGATTATGAGCCCAAGAGGGAAGGGACTGTTTTATTTATCTTTTGTATTGCCAAACATTTCAGTAGCATGCCTGGTACATGTATGCTTGTTCAATCAAATTGAGAGATTTCCAGAATAGTCCTATGTTTATATACATAAGATTTTTGTCACATTGAGATAGAATTCTTTTGAATCCATACATTTCACTAAATTTATATATATATATATGTATTTATTTTATCAAGTAACCTCTACATGCAATGTGGGGCTCAAACCCAGAGCCCTGAGACCAAGAATTGCATGCCCTAGTGACTGAGCCAGCCAGGTGCCCCCATTTTACCTAATTTAAAGTAGCACAGAATCCTCTTACTATGTATCTTAGAATGCCCTTTTCAACCACATTTCTCTCTTTCAAGTTGAAGGCTTGTCTCTTTGATGGAAAAGGAAGAAGAAAAGTGGAGTCACATTGCTTATTTTTTGTCATTTGGTAATATTATATCATTTGCTCCAAGCAGTTACCTTGCTGATTTTTGTTCTTTTTGTCTCAGATGTAGCTAAACAAATTAAAGAGATTCTTTTTTGGTCTTTAACATGGTTTTTAGCTTTAGCTCACACAGATTTAGTTTGTTGATACTGCTTGTGTATGTTTGGGCCATGCTTTTGGTTTTTATCCTTGGCTACGTGATGTTCTTTGTCTCTTTTGTACAGATCCTTTGAGAGATGGGCAATCAACAATGTGATTTTGTCACCTCCCCTCCCCTTTCTAACAGCCACAAACACATTTCTAAAGACAAAGTGTAGGCACGCCTGGATGGCTCAGTTGGTCATGCGTCTGCCTTTGGCTCAGGTCATGATCCCAGGGCCCTGGGATCAAATCCTGCATCGGGCTCCTTGCTCAGTGGGGAGCCTGCTTCTCTCTCTCCTGCTCTCCTTGCTGGTGCTCTCCTCTATGACAAATAAATAAATAAAATCTGGGGCACCTGGGTGACTCAGTTGTTAAGCGTCTGCCTTCAGCTCGGGTCATGATCTCGGGGTCCTGGGATTGAACCCCGCATTGGGCTCCCTGCTCAGCAGGGAGCCTTCTTCTCCCTCTCCCACTCCCCCTGCTGGTGTTCCCTCTCTCGCTCTCTGTCAAATAAATAAAATCTTAAAAAAAAAATTTAAAAATTTTGTTTAAAGACAAAGTGTAGTGCTTAGGAAGAGGTGCTTAGGTGTCAAGCACATTTGAGTTTAATTTTGATCTTGCCTTCTATTAGAATTTCTTTCTCTGTGACATTGGGATAAGAACATTTATTTCCTCAGGAAATAGCAAAGATGATAAGATATAATGAATGTGAAGTATTTAAAATAATGCCTGGCGCATAATAAATTTTATTATCAGAAATAGTCACAAATATTGAGGTGAGATTTTCAGTACTAGAGATCCTGCAAAAGTGAGTGGTAATGTGTCAAAGTATTATAGTCAGAACTGTTACTACTACCCTATTTTATTTTAATTTTTAGGGGGGAGGGGCAGAGGGAGAGAGAGAATCTGAAGCAGGCTCCATGCTCAGCACAGAGCCTGACGTGGGGCTCGATCTCACAACCTAGAGATTATGACCTGAGCTGAAATCAAGAGCCAGTCATTTAACTGACAGAGCCACCCAGGTACCCCAGTACTACTCTATTTTAAATCCTAGCCTTTGATGACTTGAGGAAACATGCAAAATGTAGATCATGCAGATCTCACAAGACTGTTGGAAAAATTACAAGAAATAATTCATGTAGAGCACTTAACTCAGTACTTGCCTTATTATAAACACTCAGTAAATACTGGCTATTATTATTTTTGTTACTAATAAAGAAACTTTCATGAAAAAGACTTGCACTTTTGAGGCTTTTGGGATTCAAATGCTAAAATCTTAAAACAGTGATTTATTTTAGACATGGCATTAAAGTAGGATTGTTGCTTCTCTTCTACAATTAACCCCAGTCAGTTATATAATCACAGAATTGTTCCTTCCTTCTTGGATATTGTTTTAATAAAGAGCCTCCTGATTCACAAATAAAATTTCTATGATTATATCGCTCCCTTTTTAGAATCTTTAAGGGTCCCAAATATTCACATTCAGTGATGCAAGCAGACAAATCATCTTCTTTTTTTAAAGATTTATTTATTTATTTGAGAGAGAGTGAGAGTGAGAGAGATCACATAGGGAGGAGGGAGAGGCAGGCTCACCGCTGAGCAGGAAGCCTGATGCGGGGCTCAATCCCAGGACCCTGAGATCACGACCTGAGCCAAAGGCAGATGTTTAACCCACTGAGCCACCCAGGTGCCCCAACAAGTAGACAAATCATCTTAACTTATGCATATTGAAAAATACATTTGCACTTTGCAAGTACATCAGCATAAGGTTTGTATTTTGATCTGCTTGCCCAAAGGAAAATGAAGGGGAGGTACCATCTTTTTTGTTTCTGTTATGTGTACGAAATGGTGCTAGGTGCTTTACATATGTTATGTTACTTTATTCTTACATGATTGGTATTTTTATTTATTTTTTATTTTTTTAATTTTTTTTAAGATTTTATTTATTTATTTGACAGAGAGATACACAGTGAGAGAGGGAACACAAGCAGGGGAGTGGGAGAGGGAGAAGCAGGCTTCCCGCCGAGCAGGGAGCCCGAGGCGGGACTCGATCCCAGGACCCTGGGATCATGACCTGAGCC
This sequence comes from Mirounga angustirostris, assembly GCF_029215605.1. Classification (NCBI taxonomy): domain Eukaryota; kingdom Metazoa; phylum Chordata; class Mammalia; order Carnivora; family Phocidae; genus Mirounga; species Mirounga angustirostris. Next base: position 94,378,134 of record NW_026991719.1, read on the forward strand.
GAAGGCAGACGCTTAACGACTGAGCCACCCAGGCGCCCCCACATGATTGGTATTTTTAAATGGATAACGTAACTAAGGCTCAAGGAGATTTGGCAACTTGCCCAAATTTTGATAGCTAGTGAGTGATGGAGTATGAATTTGAACACCCTTCACTCTGACACCGGAACTCCTACTCAACCATTCTGCCTCCCCAAATATCCAGCTATTGGCTTTGCTGCCCTGGTACTTTCTGTGAAGATGTTTCAGTATTCAAGCTGCCAAAGATGATGCTATTTCAGGACGAGAGTTAAGTGGACTTTACTGAACGTGATCCCGGATAGAACTGTCTTGTTAGTACCTACAAGATAGCACTAAAGCGAAGTTACCGTATATTACCTACGGATACATAACTACATTGTGTTGGGGTGTGTGGAGGGGGGATGCAATATATTGCCATCATGATGCAAATAAGAATGCTGAATAAATGACCATATGCCTGGCCTGTGTTTCATTTCATCAGGAACAAATAGTGACAAATGGTGTATCTCATTTGAATCCCCCAAACTAAATGTCACACTTCATAGATGACACTCATTCAGAGACAATTTGTGAAAACGGGGCTGGTGCCTAAAAAGATACTTATTTCATGGGTCTGATTTTGTTTCAATGCCTTGGATGTTAGCAACAATTAGAAACCTAGTAAAAATTTCTCAAAAACAGCTTCCATTTTTCTACCTGCAGCTTTTAGTGTTCCCAGGTGGAAGATGTGGAGCCCACCCTGGGTGATCATGAGCACCCCATCTGTTCGTCTTCAACAATCGGGACGTGTGCTGTTGGCATGTTGTCCAGTCAACCAACGACTGCACTCACAGATTTTGTCTTCTCTTCCCGTTCCTGCTACAGGAGGCAGACAGAAGACAAAACAAAGCCATGAAAATTTCTAGTTGTGCTCAGAGAGGCAATTATTTATATGGAAACAAACAATTCCCCTAGTTCTGTCTTTTATCCACATTTGATTACTCTATTCTTCAAAGCTGAGTGTGGGGGCTAGAGGATCTCGCTTTGAAACATACATTGTTTATTTCAGAGAGGAAAAGAAATATATGTCATGTGTGGAATGCTTGGGAATCTAAGTCATTGTAAACTGAAGCTAAAAGACCATGACACTTGCAGGCTAAGCCTCTGGTTGGGTAGCTGCTCTCCTGGCCTGCTCTCCTCTCCATCACAAATAGTCTCTTTAGACTTAGAAACATTTCAAGTGTTGCATTATGTGATGAGATTAATAGTAGTAGTAGTAGTAGTAGTAGTAGTAGTAGTAGTAGTAGTAGTAACGATACTCTACTACAAAGCTATTGGAAATTCACCTCAATACAGTAGAGAGGATGGCATTACTCTATTTTAGCTGAGCATTTAGGAATTATCTTTACAGGGGAAGACAGAGCTGAATGGGAAATAATTTAAAGAAGACAAGGAAGTCTCCTGAACAGCTATCAAAAATGAGGCTTGCCATCCCAAACAAAGAAACTTATTAATAAAAACTGAGGGTGTTTTCAGTAGGATGTGTTGTTGGGAGACACGAGCCTCTAGGGGGCACAACAAAGCCGCTGAGAATTACGCATAGCCTTTTTGAAATTCTCACTTCCCATAATTGATGCATGTGTGGATCCATGAATCCAGATCACAAATGTATATGGTACTGCTGTAGTAAGTTAGCTATCGAAGCATATCATGTTTGAAAGTATTTTAAGGTAGGAAAATGGTGAGACTCACCAGCGCAAGAAAGTAAACAATCTAAAATAACAGGAAAACAGTAAGAAGTTTATAAACTGTTAATCATTCAACAAATATTTATTAAGTACTTGATTTGGCATAGTACCGCACTAGTAATAAGGGGGGTGGGAGGAAAAACCTCAATTTCAGAAGAACAATCGGAGGACATTGTGATACGAAGCTTACCTGACACCAATTTTAGATGAAAAGGATCTAAAGACAAAAAGTAGTGCCTTGAAAGAGTATCTGAAAAGTTGGTTCTGATTTCTATTTAAGAAAGTATTGATGAGCTGTTAACTGAAAGTAAAATTTGGGATCGTTATAGTGTACCTCCTGCACCTCACACTCAAGAATAACCCAAATCTGTAATCTCTTAGCTAAGATTTCTCAAGTGTTATTTTGAAAGTATTTTAGTTTGACCTAAGATGTGTTATTTCAGGACAGAGCGAAGCTCTTAGCTACCTAGCTTTCATAAATATCAGTCTTATAAGGACCATGGTCCCTGGTGAGAATCTGATGAGAACTATGGATGTTCTTCTGAGAAAATTATACATTTTCCACACATATTTTAATTTTCCTAAGTTATTCCAGGAATTTCAAGACTCTTTCAGTCTGTCCATGGACCTTCTAAGAGTACCTGAACTTCCTAAGAGAAGATCCACTTTATCAGAGGCTATTCCAGAGCTCATGATGTACAGATATTAGTTCGGGGACTCAGGGAATCTGCCCACTTAGAAGTTCTTGCATGGATAGAGAGATCTTTTAATCTTATCAGGAGGGTAGAACTTGCTGATTTCCAAGCAGCCCTAGGCTCCGAAGGTTAGAATAACTGATTAGTGAGACATATCTTCCAAGATGGTGAGCACAGGCCCACAGATGGCTCCAATGCGATTTCAACTCATGTTTAAGAATCTTGATGTACTGAGAAGTTTTCTGTAGGAAGTTCTGTGATGACTATAAGGTAGCATGGACCCATGTTGGACAGCCACTGAGAGAGGGGGACTTCTTCCAAAAGGTATCTAGGATCTAGGACTTCCTAGAGCAACCAGAGTCTGTTATGTCTTATTCCAGGAAAGAACATCCCCCAGAGACATAAGAAAGTAGAATATATACAGGACCCCTGAAGGGATAGAATATTCTCTATTTGGACGAAGTTGGTTAAGTAAGTAGGATGAAGATAATGCCCTGAATATGTAGGGCCCCTGAAGGAATAGATTATTCCTTATGTGGATGAAGTTGGTTTATAACCTGCTGAGGTTGAAGTGTCTGTAGATTATCAGAAGGACAGTTGAAAATATGAATCTGGACTGGAAATACAGGTTGGGGTTGTATATACAGGTTTGTGAGTCACTCATTATTTAATTATCTTTCCCCACTTAGCCATTTCTCCTTTCTTTCCTATTCTTGTTAATGATATCACTATTGATCTGTGGGTCCAAACTGAAAACCTGAAAATGTTGTAACACTTTCTCTTCAATCATCTTACACTTCTACCACTTTTGAAGGATCGCTGGTTGCTCGACACTTGGGCCATTAGTTCAGGCCATCACCAGTCCAGGCTGTTGTAATAGCCCCCCTCACTGATCTATGAATCAAACTCTCTCCTCTACAAGTCAGCCTCACCATGACAGAGTTATCTCCTTAAAATTAATCTGTGTCATTCCCTTACATAGGTCTGTTGTTCTGATGAAGGGCACAATCCACCTAAAGTAAAGAATTCTGAGGTCAAATAACTTCAGGGATTCTGCACATTATGGTTCCTTCTAAGAGATTCATATATTATTATATTCAAGGCTCTGAGGAGTCCTTCTCTTGCCATTTGATACAGCATTTTCCCACATGGATTTGCTCATGGAATTTTTTTCATAGGATGTTTATTAAAACCCTCTCAAGTTAGTGTTACCTGAAACACATTTTGGGGAATGCTCTCCTATGGGTTAAAACACGAAACAGCTTGGAATATGAAACCGCTTGAAATTTGATCCCCTTATATTGCTACAGACATTTTTACACCACTTACTGCCCCATTCCTTGCATCCTTACTTCAACTACATCAAACTTCTTGCCATTTCTTCATACTCCAGGTTATTTTGTTTATTTTCCTTTTACTGCATACATTACAGTAGTGATTGTGAAAATAAATGACATCATGAGTATTGATTTAGTTTCCCCATCCCCTATTCATCTACCTAAAGTTGAAGATGCAAAGAAAGAAAGATGAGGCACTGAAGAAGTTGAAATTGTGGGGAAAAAAGAATGAGGACTACACAGTGGAATTTCTGTTTACTCGTTCTGAAGGAAAAATGGAAGGAAAGATAATAGAAAAATAGACTTTTTTGGGGGGGAAACTTAGGTTTAAAAATTTTGACAAACATTTCTTCAATGCCTACTATGTGCTGAGCCTCATGCTAGACACACAAAAATCTTATAATGCATGTTTTAATCCCATTTTAAAGCTCCGTGAGCAAAAGCAAGTACTAACTAACTTCAAATGCAGATCTGTTTGACTTTTTTCATGGCTATGCACAAAAGGGAATCAGAAAAATAAATAATAAGGGAAACATTATGGATTAGCATATTGCTAGCAATAATAACAATAAATATATAATAATAATAATAAAACAAGCTGATAACATTTATTGAGTGCTTACTATGAGTTAGGCCTTAATCTAAGAGATGAGGCTAAAGAAGTTATTTCCTTTCTCTTTGTTATTTCTGGTTTCCACCAGCAGAGTGCACATTGTTATCAATGTCACAATTCATCAGGGACTCCATTGAGACTTTATAAGCAAAAGGTACTTGAAGTACTTACCCATTGAAAAAGGGAGCTTAGAAATTATAAACACAGATTTTCTTTTTACTTTACTTGGTGAACATGTCTAAAATGACTGTCTCAAAATAAGAGATATTAGCAAGTAATGTGGAATTTCAAGTGAGGAAAACATTCTTCAAAAAAAGACGTCTTGAAAAACAGCAGTAGACAATATATGCATAAAGAAATATTTCATGAGAAGAGTAGGAATAACTGAAAGTTCACAATTATAAAGTATAATGAAATGTAGAGCAAATTATCAGTTGAAGCTAGAATGAAAGTTTTGAGATTTAAATCACTCACTTGAGGTAAAAAGTGGGGCAAAGGGGAAAAGAAGAAACAGCTGGGGCACCTGGGTGGCTCAGTCGGTTAAGTGTCTGACTCTTGGTTGTGGCTCAGCTCATGATCTCAGGGTCGTGAGATCGAGCCCCATGTCAGGCTCCATGCTCAGTGGGGAGTCTGCTTGAGATTCTCTCTCCATGTGTCCCTCTGCCCCTCCCCCAGCTCTCTCTCTCTCTCAAAATAAATAAATAAAATCTTTTTTAAAAAAGAAGAGACACCTGATCTCTAATTGTACAGTTGCAGAAAACTCTTAAACCATACATACGAATGCATTGGGAAAGTGTATTCATATACACAGGTGGGAAAATAATTCCAAAGGGGATGGGGTGAGGAAGGAGGAGGCAAAAGGATAAGGATGAAATTATTTGGGTATCATACAAAGACCCCATGGACTAATGGAAATGCTGGAATGTACAGAAGATTAAAGTTGTAGCTAAAACTTTTACCTTGAAGATGAAGTGGTATTAGAGAGAAGGGATAAAAGAAAATAGGTGGAACAAATTTACACTTCTGGTGATGACACAGACTCTGGTCCAGACTTATCCTGCTTCTGCAAACAAATAGAAGACTAGAGAAAATATATGAATTCATCATTTTCATATACTGAGGAATATGCAGTATGGGACAGTGAGCCTCAAAAGAAGGAAAACAAACAAGGTGAGCCTTTCTGCCTGAATGTACTTTCCTCACGCTGTGTATGTGTGTGTGTGGGGGGGGGGGTCTCCTAAACAGAGCAGGGCATCATCTTGCTGAGTTGAAGAGACAGGGATTAGAGTTTGGAGATGCTGATCTGACTAATTTGCAAGGCAGAGTGCGGGAGAAGAGGGAACCATACAGCAAACAAGCTCTCAGGGTGCCTGGGTGGCTCAGTTGTTAAGCGTCTGCCTTCGGCTCAGGTCATGATCCCAGGGTCCTGGGATCGAGCCCCGCATCGGGCTCCCTGCTCCGCGGGAAGCCTGCTTCTCCGTCTCCCACTCCCCCCTGCTTGTGTTCCCTCTCTCGCTGTCTCTCTCTGTCAAATAAATAAATAAAATCTTAAAAAAAAAAAAAAAGGCAAACAAGCTCTCAAGATCCTCATTGGTGGTCTCCTGGAGTCTTTGGCAGAATACCTGTACTCAGAATATATAAAGAACTTTCAAAACACAGTAATAAGAAAATGAGCAATTTGATTTTTAAAAAAGAATCAAACATTTGAGCAGACACACTAGTAAAGAAGATATACAGATGACAACCACATAAAAGGGTGCTCAACTTCATTATTCATTGGGGAAATGCAAAATAAAACCCAAATGAGTTATCACTGCACATGTATTAGCATGGTTGACCATACCAAGTGGTGAAGATAGAGAAAGTAAAATTCTCAAATACTTCCTGTGGAAATGGAAAATGATACAACCACTTTTGAAAATTGTTTGGCAGTTTCTTAAAAAGGTAATTATACACATACCTATTATCCAGCCATACCAATCCAAGAGAAACAAAAGTGTATATCCACACAAAAACATGTACACTAATGTTCATAACAGTGTTATTTTTGATAGTCAGAAGCTGGAAACAACCTAATTGTCCGTGAACAGGGAATGGACATACAGTTTGTGGTATATCAATACAATGGAATATTATTTGGCCATAAAAGAAATGCATTATCAATATATGCAGTAATATGGATGAATAAATATGCATACTGAGTAAAAGAAGCCAGACAAAAAGTACATATTTTATGAATCTATTTATATAAAATTATACAAATGCAAGCTAATCAATAGTAATAGAAAATGGATCAGCTGTAGCTTGAGGATGAGAAGGACCAGGGAAAGACATGAAGGTAGAATCACAGAAGTGAACATAGAAACATTTTCAGGTAACATTTGTGATTGTGGTGATGGTTTCACAAATATATACATATACCAAAATGTACCATTTTTTATAATTTAAATATGTATACTTGTTGTATATCAATTATACCTCAATTGAAAAGGCGTAAAGTAACAAAGAAAAAAGACATTAGAATAAGTGAAGCCTCAGAACGCTATATCTCATGAGTATAGGTGTAAAAATTCTTATAGGATATTATCAAATAGAATCTAGCCATATGTAAGGATAATGTATCATAGTCAAGTGGAATTTACCCCCAGGAATTCTAGGTTAGTTTTTCATTGGAAAAATAATCAATTTAACTTTTAAACAACCAATGGGTTGAAGAACAAATCACAAGTTAAATTAGAAAATATATTGAGAAAAATGAAAATGAAAACACAACATACCCAAACTCATGAGATGTAGGTGAAAGCAGTTTCCAGAAGAAAATTTATGACTATAAATGTTAACATTAAATAAAAGAAGAAAGTTCTCAAATCAGTAGCTTAAACTCAAAGCTATAAAAGGAAGGAAATAATAAAATTTAAAACACAGATAAATAAAATAGTGAATGAAAAACAACATAAAAATAAATAAAGCAGGGGCGCCTGGGTGGCTCAGTTGGTCAAGCGTCTGCCTTTGGCTCAGGTCATGATCCCAGAGTCCTGGGATGGAGCCCCATGTTGGGCTCCCCGCTCAGCAGGGAGCCTGCTTCTCCCTCTCCCTCTGCCTGCCTCTCTGCCTACTTGTGCTCTCTATCTCTCTGTCAAATAAATAAATAAAATCTTAAAAAAAAAAATAAAACCAACAGTTGGTTCTTGGAAAAGATCAAGAATATTGACAAACTTTTAGCTAAAATGACAAAGAACAAAAGAGAGAAGATTCAAGTTAACTAAAATCAGAAAGTGAGAAAATTACTATTGATACTATAAACAAATGTATGCCAACAAATTGGATGATGTAAATGAAATGGACACATTTCTAGGAACATGCAACCTACCGAGACTAACTCATAAAGAAATAAAAAAATATGAATATATCTATAATTAGTAAAGAGGTGGATTAGGAATCAAGTGTTCCAAAAAAGGCCCTGGACTAGTGGCTTCACTAGTGAATTCTACCAAATATTTAAAGAATTAACACCAAAATCCTTCTCAAAAGTTTCCAAAAATTTGAAGATGAGGGAACACTTCCTAAACTCATCCTTTGAGGTCAGCATTATGCTGATATTAAAGCCAGACAAATACACTATTAAAAAACCCTATAGACCAATATCCTTTATGAATATTGATGCAAAAATCCTTAACAAAATACTAGCAAAGCAAATTCAACAGGACATTTAAAGGGTTATACAACATGGGATTCTCTCTATGGGGTGCCTGGGTGGTTCAGTCATTTGAGCATTCGACTCTTGATTTCATCTCAGGTCATGATCTCAGGGTCGTGAGATTAAGCTCCATGTAAGACTCCATGCTGGACGTGGAGCCTGCTTGAGATTCTCTCCCTCCCTCTCCCTGTTCCCCCTACTCTGAAAAAAATAAGAAAAATAAAGGATTATGCAAGATGACCAAGTGGTATTTTTAGGACATAAGTATGGTTCAACATACAAAAATCAATGAATGTGATATGCCACATTAACAGAAGGAAGGAAATGGGACGCCTGGGTGGCTCAGTTGGTTAAGCAGCTGCCTTTGGCTCAGGTCATGATCCTAGGGTCCTGGGATTGAGCCCTACGTCAGGCTACCTGCTCAGCGGAGGGCCTGCTTCTCCCTCTCCCTCTGCCTGCAGTTCCCCGTGCTTGTGCGTTCTCTCTCTCTGACAAATAAATAAATAAAATCTTAAAAAAAATAAAGAAGGAAGGAAAGAAAACCCCACAAGATCATCTCAATCAATGCAGAAAAAGCCTTTGAGAAAATTCAACATCCTTTTATAATTAAAAAAAGCAGAACAAACTAGGAACAGATAAAATATACCTCCTCGTAATAAAGACAATATATAAAAAACTCCACAGCTGACGTCATACTCAATGGTGAAAGACTAAAAGATCTTCCTCTAAGATCTGGAACAAGGCAAGGATGCTTGCTTCCACAACTTCTTGTCAACATTGTATTGGAAGTTCTAGCCAGAGCAAAAGAAAGACATAAAAGTCATCCAAATTGGAAATGAAGAAGTCAAATTATATCTGTTTACAGATGACATGATCTTATATGAAGAAAAACCTAATGAGTTCACATACAAAAAAACCGTAGAACTAATAAACAATTTCAGAAAAACCGAGTATACAAAATGCAAAAAATCGGTGGCATTTTTATACATTAACAATCAATGAGTAATCTGAAGAGGAAATTTAAAAACAATTTCATTTACAATAGCATAAAAAAAATCAAATCCTTAGGAATGAACTTAAGCAAGAAGGTGAAAGACTTGTACACTGAAATGTACAAAATGTTGCTGGAAGAAATTAAAGAAGGCACAAATAAGTGGAAAGATATCATATCGTTAAGACTTCATTAGTACCCAAATTGCTCTACAGATTCAATGCAATCCCTACCAGATTTGCAACAATGTTTTTTTTTTTTTCAAAAATGAAAAAATCCATCTTAGAATTTATGTAGAATCTCAAGGGAGCCAAAATAGCCAAAATAATCTTAAAAGAAAACAAGTTGGAAGGCTCATATTTTCTGATTTTGAAATATACTACATGGCCACAGTAACCAAAACAGCGTGGTACTGTATAAAATACAGAATACAGACCAATGGATTAGACTAAGAAGCCCAGAAATAAATGTTCACATATATGGTCAAATGATTTTTGACAAAAATTTAAAGACCACTCAATAGAGAAAGGACAATTGTTTCACAACACTGAGGGGAAAATTGGTTATCCATGTGAAAAAAAGAGCTTGGAACCTTACCTTATACCATATATAAAAATTGATTCACAATGGATTGAAGATCTAAATTTAACAGGTAAAACTATATAACTCCTTGAAGAAAACATAGGGAAATGCTTTAAGACATTGGATTTGGCAGTGATTTCTTGGATATGACACCAAAAGCATAGCTAACAGAACAACACATAGATAAATTGGACTTCATCAAAATTAAGACTTTTGTGCATCAAAGGACATTATCAACAAAGTGAAAAGACAACTCACGGAATGGGAGAAAGTATTTGCAAATCATATGTCTGATAAGGGATTAATATCAGTATAAAGAAGTCTTACAACTAAGCAACAGAAAGCCAAACAACCCAATTTAACAGTGGGAAAGGACTTGAGCCGTCATTTTTCCAAAGATATGCAGATGACCAAAAAAGTCCATGAAAAAATGCTCAGCATCACTAATACCGGGGAAATGCAAATCAAAACCCTAAGACACCACTTCTCACCCATTAGGGTGGCTATTGTCATAAAAATAGAACACAAGTGTTGGTGAGGATGTGGTGAAATTAGAATGCTTGTGCATTGGTGGGAGTGTGAAATGGTGCAGCCATTGTGGAAAACAGTATTGTGCTTATTCCTCAAAAAAATTAAAAATAAAATTACCATACGATTAAGCAATTTCACTTCTGAGTATATGCCCAAAAGACTTGAAAGCAGAGATTCAAATAGATATTTGTATACGCGTGTTCATAGTAACATTATTCACAATAGCCAGAAGATGGAAACAATGGAAATGTTTACCAATAGATGAATGGAGAAACAAAATGTGGTATATACATAAGATGGAATATTATTCAGTTTTATTTTTTATTTATTTATTTTTTAAAGATTTTATTTATTTATTTGAGAGAGAGAATGAGAGAGAGAGAGAGAGCACATGAGAGGGGGGAGGGTCAGAGGGAGAAGCAGACTCCCTGCTGAGCAGGGAGCCCCATGTGGGACTCGATCCCGGGACTCCAGGATCATGACCTGAGCTGAAGGCAGTCGCTCAACCAACTGAGCCACCCAGGCGCCCACGATGGAATATTATTCAGTTTTAAAAAGGGAAGGAAACTTTGACAAATGCTACAAAATGGACTGAACCTTGAAGGCATTATGCTATGTGAAACAAGCCAGGCACAAAAGGATAAATATTTTATGATTCTACATATGAGGTGCCTACAATAGTCAAATTCGAAGAGACATGAAGTAGAATAGTGGTTGCTAGGGATTCGGTAGAGGAAGAGTGGGCAGTTAATGCTGAATGGGTACAGAATTTTAGCTTGTGAAGATGAAAAAGTTCTGAATGTGGATGGTCATGATGGTTGAACAACAATGAATATACTTAACGTCACTAAATTGTACAGTTAAAAATGTTCAAAATGGTAAATTTTATGTTATATGTCTTTTACCAGAATTAAAAAAAATCAATTCAGTCTACCATATGAAACTAATCAAAGAGTAAAAACTCATTGTGTTCAGAAAAGGTGCAGAATAAGCATTTCACAAAATTCAGTACACTTTCATGATAAATACCCTCTGTTGTTTAGGAATAGAAGGGATCTTCTTCCAGAAGATAAAAAGCACTTAAAGCAAAATAAGACAAAACAAAAAAACAACGCCAACCACTTTAGCTAACATCTTGCATAATCTTGAAGGGCTGAATGCCTTTTCCCTCTAAGACTGGAAGCAAGGCAAGTATGTGTACCCTCACTATTCCTATTTAATATTGTACTTGATGGCCTAGCCAGTGCAATAAGGCCAGAAAAACAAAAGACATAAAATTAAAAACAAAAAGTATACTCATTATTTACAGGAAACAGGATTGCATACATAGAAACTCTCATAGAATAGATATATTTTAAAACCCTTCTGAAATCCTAAGTAAATTTAACGAGAGTGTTGAATATAAGGCCAACAGAAAAAAATCAATTGTATTTCTATATACTAGAAATAAACAATTGAAAAATGAAATTTCAAATAACCATTTTACAATAGCATAAAAACATGATATATATAAGATAAATTCAGCAAAACATGTTCTAGATCTCTACACTGAAAGCAGTATTGAAATAAATTATTTTTTAAAAACCCTAAAGGAATGGAACTATATACTGTATTCATATATGGTAGAGTATCAGACCTATAAATACAGAGAACAAACTGTTGGTTGCCAGAGGGGACAGGGGGGTCGGGGGCTGGGCAATATGGTTGAAGGGAAGTGGGAGACACGGGCTTCCAGTTACGGAATGAATAAATCATGCGGACAGTAGGCACAGCATAAAGAATACAGTCAAAGATATTGTCATAATGATGTAATGGGACAGATGGGAGCTACATTTGTGGTGAGCAGAACATAAGGTATAAAACTTGTCAAATCACTGAGCTGTATACCTGAAACGTTCACGTTGTGTGTCAACTATACTCAAAAAATAAAATAAAATAAAGCTGCTATAAACATAAAAGACAAAGAGGTAGTCTGTCAATGGCCAGTAACAGACCAGAAACAAAATATTTGCTACATATATATCCTAAATTGGGATCCTACTCAGAACATATTGAAACATTTTCTAGCTACAGATTATCCAGCTTTCATGGAGTTTTAGGTGTGGGGGCTGATGTTACCTATCCCCCTGTGAACCAGAGTAGAATCTCCCCACCAGCTTTTCAGTGTTCTCTTTTTAAAGCAATGGCAGAGTCCCCAAGAGAGGTGTAGTTGTCAGCTAGTTTCTGCATCATGTTCATTTGAAAATCCTGTCATCGTCTTTAGGCTTACTTCTAAAAATCAGGCTTTGCTCTATTCAACTGATTTCTAGAATGTGTACAGAGATTCTTTGGAAGAGGGCAAGATTTTAGAAGAGGGTTGTTTTCTCCTCTCTACGAAGCTTGCATTTGCAAAGCTCCCCACTTAACATCCTTCCAACTTTCCAAAACCAAAGTCTACAATTCCAAATAAAACTGTGGAATTCAGGTTTATAAATACCTCTTTTGCCACAAAAGATTTGATGCTGGAGGAAAGGCAGATGTTTTCTCACACACAATTTGTAAGTTTTAATCTTTGTTCTAGGCATCAGATCTGGTTTCTATTGGTGCAGCTGATAGACTCACTCATTAGGATAAATGCCCTACCCAATCTTAGGTTTCTTCCATAAATGTTTGTGTTCTGACTGATACAGTTTTACATTGTTTAGGGACCGGCAATCAGAATATTGATTGAAAATAAGATAACAAGCTATACTGGAATTAAAATTAAAAAATAAAATAGCATACACTCATCTCAGATGGAAGAAACAGTATAGTAGACATTTTGGACTTCTCTGTTAGTGTCAGTCTGGGGCCATGGACTGGCCAGAGGGGTTAAGCTTCATGATTTAGCAAAGTAGAAGCGATTTACAAAATATTCCCTAAACTGAGTAGGTTGCAAAAACTCAGATGGGGTGGGGAGGGAAGGGGGAGGGAAAAGGGGAGGGAGACGGGGGGGGGAAGAGAGAGAGGCTTGAGTGGAATCTAGAGACTTGCTAAGGTAGGACAAGATGTGATCTAGAGTCCGGAAGGACACATTGATTGTTATAATAGCTGCTACTTCTTGAGTTAGCCTTCAGTGTTGCAAGAACATTAATCTGAAGAATGAGGTATTATTATCCCCAGAGAATCAATGAGGAAATTGAAGCATAGAGAGGTTAGATACCTTATCCAGGACGGTGTAGTTGCTAAGTGGTAGATCTGGAAGCTGAACCTCATCATTCTTCCTTTAAAGCTATTTTATCTTGGGATGCCTGTGTGGCTCAGTTGATTTCAGCTCAGGTTATGATCTCAGGGTCGTGAGATCCAGCTCTGCCTCCAGCTCCACGCTCAGTGCATAGGCTGCATCTCGCTCTCTCTCTGCTCCTTCCCCTGTGCGCGTGCTCACGCTCTCGCTCTCTCCCTCTCAAATAAATAAATAAAATTTTAAAGAGAGGCTGTTTTGTCACCTCCCATAATAGAGACTATTTGATCCGGTCAGACAAACTGTTTTTTCTCTGAATTATTTTATATTACTTTCTGGATGTAGGTGGCCCTGGGAGTGCTGGTATCAATCTGACTCTCAAGGATGCCAAAGGTTTCCAGGTAATTCCTGATCTGGATGAGGCAGGGATAGAAATTTTGCGATTATCTCATGGTGAAGCTCTGTTTGCTTTTATTAGGAATGTATGGACACATTCCTGTCAGCAGACAGCTTCAGTGTTTAATATAAATACCTAGATTTCTATTCATGTTTTGTTGGCTGGAGCAAGGGCTGAATTGTTCAGTTCGAATGAGTTGTTCGTGTTCAGTGTTCAAAAAAAAAATGCAGATATATTAGTTTACAAAACTGACACCTCAAGTGCCAATAGAATCTTGGAGTTGAAAAAGACCTCAAGAAAGAAAGATGAGCCATTTAGACCTTGCATCCCAGCTTCAAGGTACAGGAATTGTTAATGGGGATTGAATATCGCTCCTATGTTCTGTGAAAAGGTCTTTATATTTAAATGATTCTTATTATTTAGGAAAGCCTGAACTAGATAGGATCAAAAGAGATTGTCCAATAAGGTTATTTCATTTTACAGATGAGAAAACTGAAGCCACACCCATTGTTGAATTATGCAACAGGCCTTTTCCTTCTGGGTATAATACTGGCAGATTTTTAGATGAAAATCGTGTCAAGGAAATTTTAATTCTAGCCCATGACGTCTGAGAAAAGCGTTCCCTCTCTGCTTCTCCTAAGGGGAGGCTGGGGTTAGAGCAAGGGAACGTGAGTGTGTACGTGCGTCCTTGGACACGCACGTGCACATTGGAGGTTGCAAAACTCTAATTGCTACTGGCTTTGATAAAGAAATGCCATGGACTTGAGCATTTCCCTTAGATTGAAAAAGACTCCCTGCCAAGAAAGGCTCGCTGCAAGTTTTTGGCTGGTGGCAAATGCGAGATAGGATCATTCTTGTTCCAGAGCCACCAACAAGGCGTACCAGTCATGGTTACTAACCCACACTCCAGGGGTGAGGAGGTTGGAATTCTTTCACATGGACTGATCCTGGGTTTGCCTAGAAGCAAATACACGTTTCCAAATACCTTCCACATCTGGATCCCACACTGTGAGACTTGGCAGTCGGATTGCTTTAAAAATGTTGCAGCATTGTTAGATAACCTGCCAGGATATGTTGAAATGGTACATAGTTTGGAATATTCCACATATGGGTAAGTATATAAGTCCTTAAATGCTGTTTTTCTTGTCTTTAATCTGGCAAAGAAGTGTAAACATACAATCAGAAAACTGTAGCAACATGGTTCATATTTAGCATATTTATTCATCTTTGTTTTAATTATATTTTCTGGGAAAGTACTATTTGAAAGATATATTGTTTAATGTAATAGCCAAGTCGCCCGGAAAGACTTGTATATAGAGAGATCTCTAATGCAACATATTTTCAGTGGGTACATCTCTTTACATAATTTCAATTATATTTTTCACTGGGAGTTGCTTTGGTTCAGTGGTTGTAAAAGTCTGAAACACTGTGTTAAGAAAGATTCTGAAGTTTCATCAGGGTTCTAAGTGGGAAAGAGAATGCTGAGTTATTAGTGATTTGGACATTAGTGTAAAAAGTGAAAGCAATAAAAAAATGCCAATTATGTAATATACTGGATACATTTATTTTTTTCTAATTTTTTTGTTTTTGTGAATAAGATATATTAACATGATAAACCATGAAAACAGCACAGAAGAATACATGAGAAATTATTTTCCCTTCCATTCTTCTTACTCAATCCCCAAGTGCCACTACTTAGAAGCAACGATTGTTGCAATTTCTTTCAGAAACATTCTATATTTTTAAAAGCATTTTTGTATAAATATCTACCTTTTTATTTTTAAAATTAAAAAAATCTACCTTTTGTAGTAATTGTAGCATAATATAATACATGTAATTGTGCAAGACTGTTGAATACATGTATTTTTTAAATGTCAAATTTTATGTTATATATATTTTACCAAAATTAAAAATAATAACAATATAACATACCCCAAAACATTGAATTGTTCACTTAAATAGATAAATTACATGGTATGCAATCTATTAATATGGTTGGATTAATTTCTCCCATATTTGCTTTGTTTTCTGTTAGTTGCCTTTGTTCCTTGTTTCTGTTTTTGTCTTCCACTCTTTTTCTGTGTAGCTCTAATTAAGCATTTTGTATGATTCCATTTTTCTCTCCTTTCTTAGTGTATCAGTTATACTTCTTTTTAAAAAAATTTTGTTTATTTAAGAGAGAGCAAGTGAGCGTGTGAGCAGGGGGGAGGAGCAGAGGGAGAGGGAAAAGCAGACTCCCAGCCGAGCAGGGAGCCCAAAGTGGGGCTCGATCCCAGGACACCGGGATGATGACCTGAGCCGAAGGCAGACACTCAACCGACTGAGTCACCCAGGTGCCCCAGTTATACTCTTTCTTTACTTTTTTTTAGTGGTTACCCAAGAGTTTGTCATATACACTTACACCTAATCCAAGTCCACTTTCAAATCATACTATACCACTTCATGGGTAGGGCATGCACCTTGTAATAACAAAATAACCCAATTTCTCCCTCCTCTCCCTTACATAATTGCTGTCATTTATTTCGCTTATACATAAACATATATAATCTAATACATTGTTGCTATTATTATCTCAAATAAGCTATTATCTATTAGATCAATTAAGAATAAAAAAGTTTTTATTTTAGCATCAATTATTCCTTCTCCAGTGCTTTTGCTTGTTTATGTAGATCTGAATTTCTGACATATCACTTTCCTTCTTGATGAACTTCTAACATTTTTGCAAGGCTGGTTTTCTGGCAAGAAATTCCTTCAGTTTGGCTTGTCTAAGACAGTCCTTACTTCTCGTTCATTTTTGAAGGGTAATTTTGCAGGGTACAGAATTCTAGGTTGGTGGTTTGTTTTCTCTCAACACTTTATTTTTTTAAAAGATTTTATTTATTTATTTGACAGAGAGAGAGAGACAGCGAGAGAGGGAACACAAGCAGGGGGAGTGGGAGAGGGAGAAGCAGGCTTCCCGCCGAGCAGGGAGCCTGATGCGGGGCTCGATCCCAGGGCCCTGGGATCATGACCTGAGCCCAAGGCAGATGCTTAATGACTGAGCCACCAAGGCGCCCCTCTCTCAACACTTTAAATACTTCATTCCACTCTCTTCTTATTTGTATGGCTCTGAGAAATCAGACATAATACTTGTTTTTGCTTCTCTATTGTTAAAGGAGTTTCCCTCTCATTTCTTTCAAGATTTTTTCTTTGTCTTTGATTTTCTGAAGGTTGAATAAGATCTGACTCAGTGTAGTGTTTTCTTTGGTGTGTGTTTGTCTTTGCATTTATCCTCCCTGGTGTTTTCTGAGCTTTCTGGATCTGTGGTATGGTGTCGGACATTAAGTTGGGGAAAATTCTCAGTCTTATTTCTTCAAATATTTCTTTTGTTCCTTTCTCTCTTCTCCTTCTGATATTCCCATTATGCATAAGTTATACCTTTTACAGTTGCCCCACTAATTTTGGATATTATTTTCTGGGGTTTTTTTTTTTCAGTCTTTTTTCTCTTTACTTTTCAGTTTTGGAGGTTTCTATTGACATAGCTTTGAGCTCAGAAATTATTTCCTCAGCTGTGTTCACTCTACTAATGAGCCCATCAAAGGCATTCTTCATTTTTGTTACAGATCTCTCCCATTTCTTTCTGGTTCTTAGAATTTCCATATTTCTGCTTACATTGCCCATCTATTCTTACATGTTGTCTACATTTTGAATTCGAGCTCTTAGCATATTAGTCAGAGTTGCTTTCAATTCCCAGTCTGATAATTTCAACATTCCTGCCATAACTGAACCTAGTTCTGATGCTTGCTCTGTTTCTTCATGCTACGTTTTGTTTGTTTGTTTTTTAGTAGGCCTTATAATTTTTCTCTGAAAGCTGGACATAATATATGGTGCAAAAGAAAATCTGATAAATAGATCTTTAGGGATGTGGTGGTAAGGTGTTGGGGGGAAGAGGAAGCATTCTATAGCTCTATGATTAGGTATCAGTCTTTTAGTTAGCCAGTGCTCCTGGGCGGTCAATGTTCTGCATGTTTCTCAGTTGTATCCTCCTCAGATGGGACAGGATGCCTAGAGGGGACTGGAGTTGAGTTTCTCTTCCTCCAGGTCAGTTATGCTCTGATAAAACCCTAGGAGGTTGGACTCTGATAAAATTGCTTCTTTTGAGGCCAGGCCCCGTTAAAAACAACAACAACAACAACAAAATAGAGTATTGTATTTCATTTTCCCTCCCACTGAGGGAAGCACAAAGGGATTTTTCTTTGATATTCACTGTGAGAACCTGGTAGAACTCCTAGTGGTAAAACTCACAAAAAATGTGGAGACCTCCCTATGACTTGGTTCTCTCTGGAGTTATTAACTCTTAGACATATCCACACTGAGCCTCCAGCAATTTGTCACTTATACTTTAAATTTTCCTGCCCCGGGTACTGGTTCTCTTGGGGATTTCTGCTTGTGGGTATTTGCTCCAGTGAGTTGTGATTCTCTGTATCTGTCTGTCTGCTGCTGCAATTTTGGGGGCAGTATTTCCCCTCACTTCTCTGACAGATCTAAGAAAAGTTTATTTTTCAGTTTGTTCAGCTTTTTACTTGTTGTTAGGATGAAGTGAAAATTTCCAAGTCCTTACATGCCAGACCAGAGACTTATTCCAGGGCGCCTGGGTGGCTCAGTCAGTTAAGCATCTGACTCTTGATTCTTGGCTCAGGCCATGATCTCAGGGTCATGAGATCGAGCCCCATGCTGGGCTCTGTAGTAGGTGTGGAAACTGCTTAAGATTTTCTCTCTCCCTCTCCCCCTTCTCTCTCTCTCACCCTCTCTTAAAAAAAAGTATCTGTATCATGTATTTTTCAGTTAATAATTTATCTTGGAAATTGTTTCACATTGCAACATACAGCACCTCTGTTCTTTTTAACTGGTGCATAATATTTCATTATATGAATATCTTATCATTTAACACTCCCCTACAGATGAGTACTTAGGTTCTTTTCAATGCTTTTATTATAAACAATACTGTAATAAGTATCCTTGTACTTCTTTGCACATATATGTAAATAAATTCATAGGATAAGTTCTTGGTGCAAAGGATATAGACATCATTGCTAAATCTTCCTTTATAGAAATTGTACCAATTTAGACTCTCACTATCAATGTATGTGAGTGACCAATGAGGTATGTTCTTACTAATGTAGTATATTATCAATGATTTAAAAAATCTCACAGTATGTTTGAGAAATGGTATCTCATTGTAGTTTTGATTTGGGATTCTTTAATTAAGAGTGAATTTGACCATTTTTCTTATTTGCCATTTATTTTTCCTTTTTCTTTTTTTTAAAAAAGATTTTATTTATTTATTTGACAGAGAGAGACACAGCGAGAGAGGGAACACAAGCAGGGGGAGTGGGAGAGGGAGAAGCAGGCTTCCCGCCGAGCAGGGAACCCAATACAGGGCTCAATCCCAGGACCCTGGGATCATGACCTGTGCCAAAGGCAGATCCTTAATGAATGAGCCATCCAGGTGCCCCTAGTTTTCCTTTTTCTATGAATTCTCTGGTCATGTCTTTGTCCCATGTTTCTGTTGGTTTATCTTTTTCTTATTGATTTGTAGGAGCTCTTTATATGTTAAGGAAATTAGCGGTTTGTCATGTGCATTGCACATATCCATTTTCACAGTAACGTTCTTTTGACATCTTAACTGAATTTTCTTGCTATGCAGATTTTTATTTTATTTATTTATTTTTAGAATTCTTCCACTAGTTTGTTTATTTTTTTACAGTGTTATATTAGTTTCAGGTGTACAATATAGTAAGTCAACAATTCCATACATCACTCAGGGCTTTGCAGAATTTTAGAAACTTTTAGGTAGTTAAATTTATTAGCTTTTCATTTGATGGCTCCTGGATTTTGCATTATGCTTAGAAATGCCCTTCATTACTGTTTTTATATTTTTGCTTCTTACGTTTAAATTTTTGATTCATCTGGAATTTATTTTGGTATAAATTGAGAATTAAGGATCCAACTTGATTTAGTATTATTTTTTCAGGTGGCTACCCAGTAGACCCAATTTTGGGTTATGCTATTTTAACTAAATACTTAAACATTTTTCTATTTCCTACATAGCTTCTCAGTAATCACTTTTTACTATATTGATACTGTAGTAGTAATATCATATTGAAAAACTTAGCAGTTTCCAATTTTTGTACATTATGCTAAATGGCCTTCTACGTGTATCTTCTTGTTTCTGATTAATTGTTTTTCTGGGACACATGACTAAGAGTGGAATAATTGAGTTTTGCTAAGTATGATCATGTTGGCAGTTATTAATCCCATCATTGATTAATAAAATCTCATCAGTTCGAAGTTTTCTTTTTTTGACTATTTTATTAAGCTGAAAAAAATGGAAATCCAAGATTGTTTTAATTGGAATTTACTTGATTTTGGAAGTATGAACACTCTTTTGGTGTTCATTTACTCTTTTCACTTAGTGGAAAGACCATGGGCTTTGGAGCCAAACAGATCTAGTTTTAAATTTCAGCTCTACCAGTTACTAGTTTTGGTATTGCAGCTGAAAAATGAGCATAATAATACCTACTGTGTAAGGTTTTTTTGACAGTCATATATGTGGCATGTAAAATACCTGACTTGGGGACTGATTTAAGGAATAACAGCTATTATTATTCTTTCCCTTCATGTGAATTGTCTATCATATTCTTTGTAAAAAATTACATTGTGCAGAAATACCAAAGAGGCTGGTTGAAAACTGGAATAGGGACAGGAGCCTTACAGGCCATAAGATCTTGACCAAATCACTTAACTGCTCTTGAGTATTAATTTCTATGTAACAATCGAAATAATAACCCTCTTGGTTTTTGTAAGGATTGAATAAGATAACAGATGTGACAAAACTTGGTAAACATTAATGTAAGGTATTTTTAAAAGAGATTTTATTTATTTATTTGACAGAGAGAGACACAGTAAGAGAGGGAACACAAGTAGGGGGAGTGGGAGAGGGAGAAGCAGGCTCCCTGCTGAGCAAGGAGCCCGATGTAGGACTTGATCCCAGGACCCTGGGATCATGACCTGAGCCGAAGGCAGACGCTTAACAACTGAGCCACCCAGGCACCCTATGTAAAGTATTTTTTAAAAAGATTGATTTATTTTATAGAGAGAGAGTGAGTGCAAGTGGGGGGGAGGGGCCAAGGGAGAAGGAGAGAGAGAATCTCAAGCACACTCCCTGCTGAGTGGGGAGCCCAATGTGGGGCTTGATCTCGCAGACCTTGAGACAATGACCTGAGCCAAAATCAAGAGTTGGACACCCTACTGACTGAGCCAGCCAGGCACCCCTAATGTAAAGTATTTTTACTATTACTCTTTTGATGAGGAAAACTAGATACTCAAAATCCCTATAGCTAAGACCTTCATCCAAAATCTACTATCCTTTTCCCTAATATTCTGAATCTGAGATGCTATCAGTGTGGACTATGATTCCTTTAGAGAACTCTCCATCTTATCAGCTATTTAAAGGGAGGAGGAGCAGGCTTTCAGTTTTGGCATATGGTATCCCTAGAAAAAGAACACATATACGAAGCAATTTAGGACACTTATAGGAAATTGAAATTTGTATATATTTATGGAAAATAACTCATAATAAGGTAAAATGAGTCTCAAGGGAAATCTCTAATCCCTGAACCTTCGTAAGTCAGAATCATAGGGTCTTTTGATATCTTAGCACAATGGAATAGAAGAAGCATGGTGACAGTAATATACCCAGAAAGAAAACTAGATATGATTAAACTGAGCCAAGATGGTAACAAGGGAGTCAAGAATGTCGTTTTCTTGAGGTAAGCAGACATGAATGCCAATCTTGTGTTTGTCATATATCAGCTGAGGGACATTGGCCAAATTGTTTCACTTCCTGTAAGGTGGGACTTATAGTTCTTACCTCAAAGTGTTGTTATGAGGGGTAAATGAGAGAGATAATGGTGCTTGTAACATGCTTCCTTAGTACAGTTCCTAACACATAGTAAGTACTGAAGAAACGGTAACTATTATTAACACAGTTATTATTAGCAGGAGTATTAATGTCTCAATTAATTATCATAATAAAACGTTTACACACGTTTGTGTGAATAGAAGTAACCCCTACGGTTACCTCTTTTATTGAGTAACATTGCCCTGAGCAATACTCTTTAAAAGGAACCTCATATACAAAGTCTGAGAACTTTCGCTGGTAGAACTGGATCAACTTAGAGGGGAAAAGTAAACGGTTTCTCTCACACTTTACAGACATACCGTCACACAGATAGGATACATGAAGCTTCAGAAATTTAGGAGGAATGAAAGTTAGTTACAAATGGACATTTGGTTAGGAATATGGTAAGCTTGAGGTAATTCAGAAAAATTACGAAGGGATTTGAACAACTGTGTTCACAAAATCAATCCAGAGGCAAACTAAAATCAATTTATTTCCACAGATAAACACTACTTTTCTATAGATTGCAACATAATAGGAGACAATGTCAGGCGTTTTTAGGAAACAATAGCAAGTGGATTATTCACCTAACCAGCCTTTCCTTCAAACCAAACAACAGATTCTGTTGCATGACCATAGTTTTTTTCAAGCTCTTCTTTTATGATGAATTTCGAGTCATATTTAAGGTTGGTGAGGAACATAGAGTGTGAACTTTTACACCAAACATCCTAACAGGATGTGTAGCCTTAAGTTCTTTCATACCTACTCATTCTGCCCATTGTCATCCAAACATTTCTTTTAAAAAAGGACCTAATTGTGCCAGTTTTCTACCTACAACTTCCTCATTATGAGCAGATTAGGGTCACCTGGGTGGCTCAGGGGGTGGAGCATGCGACTCTTGATCTTGGGGTTGTGAGTTCGAGCCCCATGTTGGGTGTAGAGATTACTTAAAAATAAAATCTTTAAAAAAATGAGCAGATTAAATCTAAACTCCAAAGTGGGGTTATAAAGGCCCTTTTTAATAATGCTTTGAGATATATAGATATAGCTATTTAGAGAGAGAGAAAGTGCAACCAGGGGGTGGAGAGGGGCAGGGGGAGAGAGAAAATCCTAAGTAGGCTCCACGCCCAGCATGGAGCCTGACGGGGGACTCGATTTCACAACTGTGGTCATGACCTGAGCTGAAATCAAGAGTGGGTGGCTTAACCAACTGAGCCACCCAGGTGCCCCGACATATATTTTTATTGTTCTCCACACTTACTTTCCATTCTCTCCCTGCCATACACCAGCTTCTTATATTTAGTGTGCATCAGAATCAGGTCAGAAGCTCACTAAAGACTTCAGGTCCCTGGGCCATATCTTGAAGTCTGGTGGTGGCCTTTAGGAATTGGAGTTTTTAACGAGCCATGCAGTTGATAATCCGATCTCAGTCTGACGAACAATGGGCTAAGCCCTGTTCCGCCAAATATCTTTTCATTCCCTCAAAAGTCCATCTCAGTTTGTGCCTCCCCACCCTTGTGTCCTTCTGTTTAAATTCTTTTTTTTTTTTAAAGGATTTTATTTATTTATTTGAGAGAGAGAGAGAGAGAGCACAAGCAGGGGGAGCGGCAGGCAGAGGGAGAAGCAGAGCAAGGAGCCCGATGTGGGACTTGATCCCAGGACCCTGGGATCGTGACCTGAGCTGAAGGCAGACACTTAACCGACTGAGCCACCCAGGTGCCCTCTGTTTAAATTCTTTTCTTCCCTTTTTTCTGTCTGATTAACCTACCAATCTTTCATGACCTGCCTCATGGTTACTCCCTGTTCGAAATTTTTGCCTAAACAGACTTAGTGTTCCTTCCACATTTTGTATGCATGTTGAATGCTGATATTTGTATTAATCTCCCTCAATCAATTTAGACTTTCTTCTAAGGACTGAGATCTTGGTCATTTTTGTATCACACTCTAGAGCTTGGTACAATGTCTAACATATAACAATAGATGCCCGAGAAATGGTTTTTAAATGAGTGGATAAGTGAGTTGATGGGGGAACTTCATTTTTATATTCACCATCGGAAGAAATGTATATTGTAGTTTAGAAATGGTTTGGTTGAATTCTGCCCTGGGACTTAAATAGCAATTTCCCTTAGTAAGAACAATTAGGAATTTTGCTGAACAGTTCATAGTATTAGGTTTCATTTATTTTATTAGTAGTTAAATAATAAAAATCTAGTTTGAATATTGTACTTGGTATGAAATTTTCTAAAATTTGAATAGCACAAATAAAGCTCTGTGCCCTACAGCTGATGAATTTACTTTGCAAAGGAGAGCTGCAGATTGCATTTCAATAACATGACTTCAAATAGACTTTGAAATGTTAATATATCAAATCCCAATGATGACAAATGTTTGTCATAACAGGTGGTATTATTCTGAGCCTAGGAACGACAACAATGATAACAAGTAGGAAAGAAAACTTTAGATCCATACCAGTTTCATAAAATCCATATTCGGGGTACATTTTTGAATTGAGAGTTGTCAGAAGCCTAGGTGGAACTGATACGAGAATTTTTTATCAGATGGTCCTTTGTTTCAAACTAACGAAAAAACACTTCCAATTAAAGGACAAATTTGTCTAAGTGACAGTCGTTCATTCAACAAGTATTTATTGAGCCCCTATTTTGTGTCAAATTTGGCTCTGAGACCTAAAGACGCATCAATGAACCGGAGGCAAATTTCCTGTTAACAGAGATTACTTTCTGGTCTGAGAAGAAAGTCAGTAAACAAAATGTGATTGTGTGTGTGTGTGTGTGTGTGTGTGAATGCTATGTCAGATGGTGATAATGGCTAAAGATAGAGCAGGATATGGGGGGTCTTTTAGTTAGAAAGGGATGGGAAAGCCTCATTAATAAGGTGACATTTGAGCAGAGATCTAAAAAGAAGTGAGAGAGTGGTCACGTGGCTATCTGGGGAAAGAGAATTCATCAGTCAGGGATAGCATTTGTGAAGGCCTTGAGGGCTGAGGGTGTCTGGGGAGTAGGAGGCGTACCAGGGAAGCCCGTGTGGCGGGAGTGGAGCAAACTGGAAGAAAGAGGTAGGAGCTGAGGTCTTTGGAGCAGTGGTGATGCTGGTGTGTATGTGGGTTGGGGGAGGGATGCAGTTTATATCATGGAAGGCCTTGTAAGCCACGTTAAAGGGGGAGAAGACACTGGAAACACTTGAACAGAGGAGTGACATTTGATGTGTACAGATTGTCTACATAGGCTGTGTCTTTCATTCTAAATCCTTCGCTAGTCATTGCTAAGCCACACTTGAGTTCATAACTTTGTTGAGAAGTCGAAGAGTAGGATTAGAGCTCTTTAGGCAGTTTTAGGTAATTGTTAGTAATGTTGCTTATGTTTAGTTAATAATACTTGTCATTATTCATTTTAAGCATCATAACAACAACGCCAATAATGGCAACAACGTGCTTAAATGTTACCACTTACTTAGTGCCTGCTCTATGTACTCTCTATCTACGTTATTTCCCACAATCCACAATTACCTGTGAGGAGGTACTGCTCTTCCTCCTACTGTACGTTTGTAGAAATGTGAACATGAATCACTTAGTCTCCAGAAAATATTTTATTTAGGCTGCCATGTATCTTATGCAAAACTACATCTACCTTATTTTGGTATAAAGCAACAACAGAACAGTCTAGTGCACCACTGATTTATTTGGCTTACTTACTTTTTAAAAAAAAAGATTTTTATTTATTTATTTGAGAGAGAGAGAGCACAGAGGGAGGGGGAGAGGGAGAAGCAGACTCCCCGCTGAGCAGAGAACCTGATGCGGGGCTTGATCCCAGGACCCTGGGATCATGACCTAAGCCGAAGGCAGGTCACCGACTGAGCCACCCAGGCGCCCCTGGCTTACTTACTTTTGACAAGTAATCACGGTGGTTTAATTCAAATGGAAACAATTCATTGAATGTACTATATTCCACTTACTGTACTAAATGCTTTATTATGCATTGTCTAATTTAATCCTTATAATAGCCCAAAGAAGCTGGAACTCAGAGATGTGAAGTAACTTATCTAATGTCACACAGCTAGTAAATAGTAGAACAGGGACCCAATTTAGGTGCATCTGATTCCAGGGCTTGCATTTTGAACTGCTGTGCTCTATGACTGAATATGGGTGAGAATAGACTGAGGTCCTCAAAATCGTTAACACTATGTTTCGTGTCACATATTTCAAAATCTTCTTTATTTTTAATCTGTGAATGTGGAGCCACCAGCGGTTGGATGCTTAGGTCCATTTGGAGCGATACGATAACCTAAGTTCCTATAAACCTGTACCACGACTGGACTGTTCCTTCTAGGTCAGCTTCTGTGACAATCAGCCACATTATTGCCTTGATCTGTCCACATGATCCCTGTGTTGTATATCTAATCATCTGAGCTGTCTGGTCCTTGAGACCAGTGATGGCCACGGCATGCCTATTACTTTGAATATGTAACATGTGGAAAAATATATTTTTCATCGCAGTCTGTCCAACGCAAGTTACAAAAATGGTAACAAGGACAAAATGCAAAAATAAATTGCTGGAGGAGATACGAGAGAGGGGGAGAGGAAGGGCTGTGAGAAGGAAGAGGATGTGACAGATGGGGTGGGGGGGAGAGAGAGAGAGAAACTCTGACAAATGGACAATATATTACCAGTATTGGTCTTCCAACAGCCACCAGTCTACAGTAGACCCTGAAAGATTCTTTCACTTCCCTCTCCTTATCCTAAGAACTCCGCCTAAGGCTTGCTCATATTCGCAAAGTCAAAGTAAGAAGGAAATTGTTATAAAAAGTTTATTTCATTGAAATAAATGAGACCAGAAGCTCCTGGAAACTAACAAGCACATTTTATTTATCTCTGTATTTTCAGCACCTGGCCCAAGGCCTGGTTCTTGGTAGGCCTCGAGAAAATGTTAAGCTCAGGCTCTAAAGATGGTGTGGATAATGTCAACGGGATTCTACATGAGCACCCAGAAGGCTAGCACTGTCAAATGTTAAATCCAACTTTTCCAGTAACTGACTGTATTTGGTATAAATGGCTGGTAAAGGGGATGATCCTTCCATTCTTTCATTTTCCATGTACTTCTTTCCCAGAGAAAGGAGGACCATTCTCTTCTCTAGCTTCCATGCTCAAACCTCCAAACAAGCACAGAACTGCCATAATTAACCTACTGACCCAAATAAATTTTTTATTCTCAAAGATTTGCTTTTTAACAACCAGAGCAATGAGCTTGGATCCTCCTCTCCTGTCTCCTCCACTGTCCTATGCTGCCTGGAGTTTGTTGTCTTGAACAGTGGGAAGGCATTATAGGTAGGTTAGCTAGCTGGATACGTAATAGAACTCACATTTTTTTTTTTTTTACTCTGTTATTCATCCTAAGTCTTACAGAGTGCCTGGAGCTTCTCAGAGTATTTGGCAAAATTTCAAGGGAAAAAATAAAAATTTACAATCTGATGGGAAAAAATACATTTATTTTGAAAGTATAGGACGAGTTATGTATTCATTGTCATTTTATTTTATATACGTATACAGTTTTAGATTTCATTAGAAAGCTTTCCCAGTACTCCAAAAAGATTTGTACAGTTAATTAAGTTATATAAACAAAGCCCTAAACTGTTGCAATTCAAGCTCTTTCCACCTTATTGACTCCATCTTAGCTATTCATTTTTGAGTTAAGAGTCAGTAAAGAAAAATCTTCTCTTTACAACATTTTACCTGTGAGATTTGCTCTGAGTATATTATATTTGTCAATTATTCTCATTTCCTGAGTTATCCTGCTAATTTTTAAAAGCATTTTTCTGATTGACTTTAACCCAGAAATTCCCAGAATGCTTAGAAGTCCCTCTTGAACTGGGGAAAGGAATTCATCTTGTGCCTCATATTTACCACAATGGTGTAGTCAACATCATGCCTGGGGTTTGAGCCTGAGTTTCATACTTTATGAGCTGTTTGATCTTGGGCGAGTTATTTAACCTCTGTGTGCTTCAGTGTCTGAATTTCTCCTCCCCTTATTTATGAAACGAGGATGAGAACTGTCTCTCAGGATTGTTGAGAGGTTTATATGATGTGTTTGAGTGCCCAGCATAGTGCCTGGTACCCTGGCCCTACTCTATTCACAATCTTTGATGTCAGCACCTCCCTAACAGCCCCTGGGGACTTCATGTCTGGGGAAATGAAAAGTGGCTTCTCTTCACAAAGAGGTTGGGGACCTTCAGATAGAATCAACGCTAGAGGCTATTTACAAGACATTTATTTTTTGCATTAACGCCAAAGAAACCTGACTGGGAGTTTAGTACAAATAGCTCAACAAGAATGTATACAGTCAGGGGGAAGTAGACTTACACTAACAGGACTAAATGTTCACTGAATGAGTGTTTAGTTTACTGCAATCTGTGGGGCCGCAGATTCATGCCATTGAAAATAACTAAAGCACAATGAAAATAGTATGCAGGATTGTTCTTAAAGTTCATTCATTTATGTTTTGATTTGTTATCTTTTTCTCTAGACAGTGTCTTGTGGAATTTCTAGGCTACAGTTCATCTTTTAAACTTAAGAGGAGAATAGAGGCTGGGAGAGGGGGAAAGGAGAGTGGTTGCTAATGGGTATTAGGTTTCTTTTAGAGGTAATGAAACTGTTCTGGACTTATATAGTGGTGATAGTCGCACAACTTTGTGAATATGCTAAAGACCATTGAATTGTACATTTTAAATGGGTATATTTTATGGTATGTGAATTATACCTCAATTTTAAAAAAGGTGAATAATTTTGACTGTGTGACCAATATAAAATAGGACCAGTATGAAACAGGATTGTTAATAGTGAAATAAGATACAACATAATTGTATGGAATTGTATCAACTTCCAGATATCTGAACATGAACTATTTTCTGTGGGGATGCACTGCAAATTATTTACAGTAAAAATTCTCCTTTTGGTTGTAGATTTTACAAATCTGTATTGAACACCATGAATCCAAATATTGGTAGGGTCAATACCTAAAATCTCAAGCAGTTGCAGAATTCCCAGTGATAAGTATCTTGTTTTTCATTTCCTTGGAGTAAAAGCCCTATAATCCTTCAAAAACCGCCTGTCACTTGACTTCCTGTCATCTGCTCTATCTTCTAATCTTAAATTGTTTTATACCCCCAAAGCAAAATATATCCAAAGCTGTACAGGGACACCTGGGTGGCTCAGTCAGTTGAGCCTTGTGCTCTTGGTTTCAGCTCAGGTCATGATCTCAGGGTCGTGGGATCTAGTCCTGCATCAGGTTCCACGCTCAGTGCCGAGTCTGCTTTAGATTCTCTCTCCCTCTCCTTCCCCCTCTGCCACTCTCCCTACTGTGTGCATGCTCTCTCTCTCTGTAAACAAACAAACAAACAAACAAAGTTGTACAATGTCTTGTTATTTTTCTGTCTTTTTAGGGGCCTCAGGAAGAGTTTGAGCAGATGAGTCCCTCAAACAAAGTGAAATAACTGTTTGTTTTTATTATTTTCTCTGAACTTACGGCCAGTTTTTGAGAGATGTTCTTTTGCCCCCTTCCCTCTCTTTGTTGTAGACACAAACAATGAGGCATTGCTTTTCCCCACCCCCATTCTCCAACTTTGAGAGTTTGTCTTATTTGAATTAATCAAACAAAAGCTTCTAGGCTGCCTGGAGCAGGGACTTGACTATAGCTTCTAAATTGTTATACTCTATTATAAAATAGAGTATCAATAAAATTGGGTGGCAACTAGAAATTAAGGCTCAGAGAGGCAAAACTAGTGGAGAGAATGATTTGGGGGATTCATCAATCCGGCTTCTAGAATGATTATCCCTGTTATAGAATTTCCCAGAGCTGAAGTGAAATATGCTCCCAGTTACCAGTTTTCCTGGTCTGATAGCATAGTCACCAAGCCAGATTTCCTCTATTGGTATTGTGAAGGAGATGGAGAGGGTGCTTTAAATAAGGAACACAAGCTTTATGGTCATTGAAATGTAGTATATCCTTATTATAAAATGATACAGTAGCAGTCAAGGTGGTATATCAGATTTGTGAGAATTTTTTAAAAGATTTTATTTATTTATTTATTTATTTATTTATTTATTTATTTATTTATTTTTTTTTAAAGATTTTATTTATTTATTGGAGAGCGAGCGAGAGAGAAACAGCATGAGAGAGGAGAGGGTCAGAGGGAGAAGCAGGCTCCCCACTGAGCCGGGAGCCCGATGTGGGACTCGATCCCAGGACCCTGGGATCATGACCTGAGCTGAAGGCAGTCGCTTAACCAACTGAGCCACCCAGGCGCCCTATTTATTTATTTTAAAGACAGAAAGCGAGCATGAGTGGGGGGAGGGACAAAGGGAGAGGGAGAGGGAGAGAATCTCAGGCAGACTCTGTGCTGAGTGCAGAGCCTGATTCAGGGCTCGATCTCACGACCCTGGGATCATGACCTGAGCGAAAATCAAGAGTCAGACGCTTAACCGACTGAGCCACCCTGGCATCCCCAGATTTGTGAGAATTTTGTTGGCATGAGTCAATTGCTGAAAGCCTGGGCTATTTGAGAAAGTTCTTGTTCTGGACTTCAAGCCTATGGACCCCACTCTAGACTTAATGATTTGTTGATCCACTGCCTAATGAGAGCCAATCTGACAACATCTCTCCCAAAACATCCTCATTACCTAACAGTGGTGTTAAAATATTGATAAGACAACTGGTTGTTTGGTGTATTTAATTAATTGGCCATTTCGGATAATTGTAAGAAAGGACAAAATTCCTCTACCCTCTTAGGTCTAGTAGCTGGCAGTGTGAAATTAACTGACAAAAGACAGATTCAATAGAGCCAGAGTTTATTAACATGTGCATTATGCATACACATGGGAAAACTCAGTGATGAATAACTCAAAGTGGTGGTCAGAACTTGGGCTCATACAGTGTCTTAAGAAAAGAACAACAAATTTATAGAGAAGGGACAAAAGAAAAGGGGTTTAGGCTTTTAGAGTGGCAAACTGTAGGAAGGTAAATATATGGAGAAAACTAATAGAAGATAGGAATTATTTAGTAAGGTTTGTTATGTAGATTCTTCTTGTGTCCATCTCTGGGCTGATAAGAGTCTAGAGCTCTGCCGGGCATTAAGAGTTCCGTCTTTTAGGGTAAAGGAAAGAAAGACACATTTATAAATTCATATCCTGCTTTCAGGCAAATAGGAAGAGGGCAGAGAGTTTTTCTTATATCTGCTTCTGCTCAATTGTCTCTAGCTCAAAATAATCCTTATGCCAAAGTAGCATAGTTTGGAGTGGCATATTATAATACCCTACCTAATTAATTGAGTCAGATAAGTAGGGGGAAATGTCAGATCAGTGAACCAAAAATAAAGACAATTATCAATTTTTTATTTTTCCACCAGTTGGGTTACATAGCACTGAGATGCTATTTGGTAGAACTCAGGTGCCTTCTGTGAGATCCTGGTCTGAACATGATGCTCAGGCCTGCATATGCCTTTGGGGCAAAGGGAAATTGGAACTCTTCCTTCTCCTTATGTTCTTGGGACCAGATTCAGCTGGAAACAACTGGTCTCAGGAATGTACTGAATCAGACATCTACTCATCTCACCACTTGGATTCCACCTTGTTAGCTGATTTAATATCCCTCTCAGTTACTCTCTATATGATGCCTAAACAGACAGTTAATTTGATGCAAATAATCACTCATATTGGCCATTTTACTGAATTTTTAGGCTGGTTTCTGCAAAATGAATAATCTGATTGTTAGCTCTTTTTCACTTGCTTTCATCCTGATATTCTTGTTCTCATTATATTGGAAACTACAGAGAAGCACAAAGAGAATCTGGAAAAACATACAATAATGGGCAATCTTCTTAACTATCCTCCTTTCAGGGATACCCAGGTTTGGAAAAATACAGTGGCAATTAAAGTAAGGCTTCCCTATGGGTAAGTGAATTGAAAAAGATTGGTGTTTAGTATGTATGTGAGTATCTGCGTGTGTGTGTGTATGTGTGCACGCATGTGGGTGCACGTTTACAGAACTTGGGAGAAATGGAAATGCTATTGGTCTGGATGGGGACTCAGGTGGCTGGGGTGGGGGAAATTAAAATGACCCTGAAAAACTTAAACTGAAAAAGATGGCCCCCACACATTTAATTATTCCATGATCTGCACCTCTAATCCTCACCTTTAGAATGAGGGCATTATATCCTGACTTTTGTGTTTAATAATTCTTGTTCTCCTTCAAAGCCTCATCTGTGTGTCTGAGTGGGGGTGGGAGGGACAAATAAGAATTTTTTTCTGAACCCTGTATCCTTCTAACAGAGGAGAAAGTTCTCTCAAGAACATCTTTTTTTTTTTTTTTTTAGTCTGGTCGTTTAAATTTTACTGTTACGTAATCTCATGATAAATAATAGGTATTCACTAGAAAAAAATTAAAGTGATTTACCATTGTTTAATTCTGCTAGCCAAGCTGCACTTGCCCTGAAGAGCTGTATAATTTATTCAAATGACCTGAGGCTTTTAAAGTCAATCTTCCAGCAGAAAAATTACCCCCTGTCCCCAGGAGAGTGAATTTTTCTTGTTGTACTGCTTCCTATGGTTGACATTTATTTGACTCTCAAGTGTATTTACATTGTTGCCTTAACTTGGAGTTCTTTGCTGAATCAATAATATGCTGTATTTCTTGCTTCAAGTGGTGTCGATATTATTGTTATTCCTTTTTTTTAAAAAAAAAAAAAAAAACCTTTTCCCCTTAATTCCCTGCAGTTACAAAGTTTTTCTTTGAGTTGTGAAAATTTTTGCTTCTAAAATTATGAGGAAGCCGAGTAAATGTTCTTTTAATCTTCTGGGAAATGTGTGCCTCTTTAAACTTTATTTACGTCAGAACTTACTGTAATGAAGGACAAAAGCTCTAGACAAGGTCCCCTGCTCCTCGGGGGTGTTCAAGGCTAGGTCTCCCAGAGGCGAGCCTGCAGTTTGTTCTCAAATGTTTATAGCTTACCTCCTGGCTGTTTCTTTGCAACCGGCCCGAGAGGGGGCTAGAAATAGAGCAGGGTGGGAACCTGACCCATCGTGACCACTCAGGGGGCTCTGGCCTGGAAAATTCCCCTGTATGTGGCAAAAACAAACATTAGAAATGGAGGGAGAAACTAGGCTTAAACAAAGAGTGAAACCGGTTCCCATTTCATCTCTCCTGCCGATAACCATATGTGCCCGCTCATTTGTTTCCCAGACATCAGTGCTCCATCGTTTGGACAGAGCCTCCACCTGAATCTGTCCAGAGCATAGGAAACAAATATTTTGAAATGTAATACAATGGTGTGTATGTATCTTAGGAGCATTTCCTCAATGCGCAAACCCAGTCTAACTGAAAGAGTCACCAAGATGGTGGTGTGCAAACCTTTGAATCCTACTAATATTTTTCAGGGAAGGGTGACCTCTTCTTTCTGGCCCCATGTGCCACAGGATTGGCCACAATATGGGGAATAAAATTAAGAAAAATTTGTTCTCCCACATAACAATCCTTCAAACTCTTTTCCCCTCCTTTAGTGTTTTTGTGACACCTTGTGAATGACTGGCTGTGGCTTTTTGTAAATGTCGCATGTTTTCTTTTTGCCAAGACAAAGAATGAGAGGAAAGGGCCAGCGAGGGCTCCCTCTAACGTGGCGGTTAAGAGCATGGACTCTGTCATGAGACTGCCTCGGTTAAAATTCAGATGTCCTCCATTTAATGGCTATGTGACCTCAGGAAAGTCATTTAAACTCTGTGAGCCCTAGCTTCGCGATTTGGAAAATGGAGGTAATAGCAAGACTTTATCATTGCATCTACCATATATGAAGCATGGTTTCAGGCATTTTTAAATGTATTAGCTCATTTAATTTTCAGAACTCTGTGATGTAGGTAATCAACATCATCCCCATTTCTCAGATGAGAAAACTGAGACATGGAGAAGAAAAGTAACTTGGCCAAGGTCATAGGATAAGAAAGTGGGTATAGCTGAGCTTGTGGAGCCTGGCCGTTGTATCCTAGGAGCTTAGCCCTGTACCGACCAGTACGTTCCATCGGCTCACTCTTAAATTACTGAGCACTCAGCACAGTGTTTGGCCCTTAGAGTTTATTGTTGGCTGCGAGTCTCACTGCCGTCACCTGTCCCGATCTTTCTTTTGTCACTCTTGCGGCTGTGGGACTGATTTGTAAGTTTGGTCACCCCCCCACCAACAAAAAGAAAGACCAACAGTGATCTGAGCCGTGGCGGTTGCCTGATCCTTCTTCACCTTTGTGTGCTTTGTGTTGAGACCACAAACAGGACAGGGACCTGTGAAAAGGGGACACTATTTGCTAATACCTCTTTTTGAAGCCGTGAAAATTACACCCCTCCTATCACCACCTCTCCAGCAACCAGCCAACAAAAATTGCTTGAAGCAAGGGAGAAGTTTGAGAAAGTTTCGACTTGGGGTAAAGTCGCTCCCGTTCTTTAATGAACAGAGGTAAAACAAAATCTCAAAAAGTAATGAAGGTGGTAACAGACATTGGTGGACAAAGGTGCTGCTGCCAGAATACGTTCTCTATTCCCCACCCCTTAACTCGCCTTAGAGTGTCCGTATCAGGGAAAAGGGAAGAGAAGATTCTGCAAGTAATTATATTCTTCTTTTAAAGTAAGCCACCGATTTCAAAATTCTCCAACACATTTGTGGAAACTTCATTTTTTGGTTTGAGATTTATTTGAATGAGCTGTTATGATTGGAGACAGTGAGAATTTCAGATTAATGTTTTGCAGCCAAAAAAAGAAAAAAAAAAAAAACCTCTCTGAAAACGGCTGGCAAGTGTTCGTAAGTCAGCCCTAGAATTATGTAGGTTGAAGGCTCCCAGTGGACAGACCGAACATATAAGAAGGAAACCAGAGATCTCGTGCTATTACGTCCCCGAGTCTAAGGGAACGAATAAGCACAGACTTAAAAGCATTAAAAGCATTCTTCAGCCTGAATTTTTAAGGTAGGTCTGCACAATTTCTGTATACTGTATCTGGAGAGTAGAACATACATTAAGTGAAAGTGTTTTTTTTTTTTATGGATGAACTTTCCCTTTTTCCTGTATTTTAACACTGTATTTTTGCAAACCTCCTAA
The DNA here is from genome assembly GCF_029215605.1 of Mirounga angustirostris. NCBI lineage: Eukaryota > Metazoa > Chordata > Mammalia > Carnivora > Phocidae > Mirounga > Mirounga angustirostris. The sequence continues at coordinate 94,412,998 of NW_026991719.1, forward strand.
ATTCTTTCCCCGCTGTTTCTCTTACAGGGGTGCACGTAGGAACTAGGCAAGCTGATTTATGATAACTAACTTTTAAACTCCAACGACCAGTAAGTCTGCAAGTGGGTTTATTTGAGATTCTTTCATGTTACTTTGTTAGGTTAAGATGAGGAGTGAGCTTTAGACAAAAATGATAACTTTGCTGTTTACTAGGAGATTCTTTGGTGATTGCGGTTCTCATTGAGTAGTTTAGATGTATTTTGGAACTATCAAAAGTAATAGTCTTTCCTTTACTGTGTTCAATCTTCAGCTAATTTTCTTTTGTTTTAAAGTAATGCTGCTCCTAAAACAACAACAACAACAACAACAAAACCCAGTATCAGAAAAACCTGAGCACTGATTATAACATTTGAGAACCATGTAGCACTGTTCCTATTTTGTTGTGTTTAAACTGAAATGATAGCAAAGGAAAAATGATACAGTTAGCTCATGATTCATCATTGATGTTCAATTCTTATTTCATTGAGCAATCAAAACTATTTCTACTTGACTCTAAATCAGATTCGGCTATTTTGTTGTTGTTGTTGTTCTTTTCCTAATTGAAAAAGAAAATGGATTTCCTTTTAAGCAGATTAAACATCTAGATCGAAAACAGTCTCTATTAAAATGTTCAGGGGGCTTTTAGAAATATGTACCTACTCCAGAGCTCCCTGTTAATGATATTATTATTATAAAAACAATGGAAAAGTAGAAGTAAAGGAATTCGTGTTAAATTAGTAAAAACCAACCCTACCCCCATCTCAATATGTTTCTTTTGCATATTCTCTTTCAGTCTTTTGTGCACTTACTTCTTTTTTCCATAGCTTATGTTACTTATATTTTCCATAGCTGTAATGATTTGTACATAATTAGTTACTTGAATAAGGCATTTCTCCATGCAATAGCGGGCAGCGGTGTGGTTTCTAGAAAGTATACAGCCTGAGATATGTGCTCAAGTGTTTTTGAAATGTTAATTTTTCTTATTTCTTGGCTCCTTCTTATTTGTTTCCCCTATGTCTTAGCCAGGCTAACCTTTTGAACTATCGATTTCCTTTAAGCCTTTTGAAAAGATGATAGAAATGATGGGCAAAATAGAGTTTTGTTCAGCATTTTCAGTCCCTGAGGCTGAAATGTCTTACCTGCTTGGTACTGTTGAGGAAATTCCTTTTTCTTCTTCAAGGAACAAAATCCACTCTTAAGTCACAAGGCACAGTTGTGCTTCCCAGTGTTTTCTATATTCACCCACCTTTTCTTTTCTTTTTTTTTTTTTTTTGCTTTCGACAAACTTTCAAAATGCTAATGATTTAATAATGTCCTACACTCCGTATGTGTTCTGGGAGTTCCATTTTTTTAAATTTAATTTCCACAGAAGGCGTAAGAAGTAGGAGCTACTGAGCTTGCAATATGAAGAACGTCACCCTGGCCACCATCAGCAAAAACATCACCAACAGCCTTCACTTCGGACTTGTGAACATCATTGGCAATGAGTCGACCTCTAACTGCTCGCATAAGCCGTCAGATAAGCATTTAGATGCAATTCCTATCCTCTACTATATTATTTTTGTGATTGGATTTCTTGTCAATACTATTGTGGTTACGCTGTTCTGTTGTCAAAAGGGTCCTAAAAAGGTTTCCAGCATTTACATCTTCAACCTGGCTGTGGCTGATTTGCTGCTTTTGGCTACTCTTCCTCTCTGGGCAACCTATTATTCTTACAGATATGACTGGCTCTTTGGGCCTGTGATGTGCAAAGTGTTTGGTTCTTTCCTGACCCTGAACATGTTCGCGAGCATATTTTTTATCACCTGCATGAGCGTTGATAGGTACCAGTCTGTTATCTATCCCTTTCTGTCTCAGAGAAGAAATCCCTGGCAAGCGTCTTATATCGTTCCCCTTGTTTGGTGTATGGCTTGTCTGTCCTCATTGCCAACATTCTATTTCCGAGATGTCCGAACCATTGAGTATTTGGGAGTGAATGCCTGCATTATGGCCTTCCCCCCTGAGAAATATGCCCAATGGTCAGCTGGGATTGCCTTAATGAAAAATATCCTTGGTTTTATTATCCCTTTAATATTCATAGCCACATGCTATTTTGGAATCAGAAAACACTTACTGAAGACCAATAGCTACGGGAAGAACAGAATAACTCGCGACCAAGTCCTCAAGATGGCAGCGGCTGTCGTTCTGGCGTTCATCATCTGTTGGCTTCCCTTCCATGTTCTGACCTTCCTGGATGCTCTGGCCTGGATGGGTGTCATTCATAGTTGTGAAGTTATAGCAGTCATTGACCTGGCACTTCCTTTTGCCATCCTCCTGGGATTGACCAACAGCTGCATTAATCCCTTTCTGTATTGTTTTGTTGGTAACCGGTTCCAACAGAAGCTCCGCCGTGTGTTTAGGGTTCCAATTACTTGGCTCCAAGGCAAGCGAGAGAGTGTGTCATGCCGAAAAAACAGTTCCCTTAGAGAAATGGAGACCTTTGTGTCTTAAACACGAGAGTGGAATGCATGTTCACAACACGGCTACTTGGTTCGAGGGCCCCTTGAAGGATCGTTTAATGCCTTTAGTCAAGGAGTAAGTTTCTCCCTTAATGTAATCTTTTCTCACTCTTCTAGAACAGGAAGCCAAATGTGACTCGAAGTGTTACCCAGTGACTTTCAGGAATTGCCCGGTTTCCTTCAGTTCCTGGGTACAAGACTGTCATTGGGAGGACAGAACCATAACCTAGAAGTCACTGAGGAGTTATCTCAAATGATAATTAATAGCAAATTGTGACTTGTGATTTGGGGTTTCAGATTTCTCCTTGAAAGATGCTGAAGTTGGTTTGTTTTTTTAATTGGGTTTTATATCCATTTTCATCAGGCTTTCCTCTCGAACCAAGGCCAGTTTTTTTTTTTTTTAACCCATTGCATTATTTACAAGACATCATGCTAAGAAACATGAGCTTTTCGAAGCGAAGTATACTACAGTATTGGTATTGAATTATTCAGGCTCTCGGCATATGCCTTCTACTTAAAAATATTATAAATAATAACCTTTTACATTTTATTTGAGCACAGGTTGATATTGAAGATATAGCTACATATCGAGTAGGGCTAGGGATGTAGATTAGATCACCTGTACTCCTGTATTTATCTTATTTTTACAGTTAGAGGAAGTAGAATATATAATAACATAGATTTGAGATTAACAAATATTTGAGTGTTCATTAAACTCTGAATATACGCTCTTTAGAACTTTCTATCCATTTTAACTATTGTTTGAAGATTTCTATGTTCTCTGACAATTTTTTGAAAACAATAACTAAACACTGTGTCGTGTTATAAAATGTAAAGGTCACTTTTTACATCCTTGACCTTTTGGTGCTTTGATATATAGGAAGTTGACTTGACTTTTGTTATTGATGCTTTTGTGCTGGGTTGCTTCCCAAAATATCTGGAGGGCTTCTTTAACTCTTTAGTTTGTAATAAACCTTTAACAGGCATGGGAAAAAGTTATGCCAGAATGGAGTTTTGATACCCAGGGAGACAAAGAGATCCAGCAAATGACAATTTTGGTGTCACACAAAAAAACCTACCTGCCAGGGTAGTGCCATGTATCTTTGAAGGTAGAGACCATGGGTAGTCTGAACCTATACCTAGGGCTTCTGTTTCTTCCAAATTTTATAGGATTCTGTGGCACTCTCTTAAATCAATCGCTGGTCCATGGATCTCCTTTTCCACACTATTGGAACTCCTGTCAGAGAAGTACCTAAAACTGACTGAGTCACCTAGAGTTTACTTAGAGTATGAGTCCTAATTTTAGGAGTTAGACATTTTATTCTGCACCAGCCCCACACTATACCGGGTTATCTAGGACCTTCCTAGACCAATGCTGACCTCTGAGGTAGAAATAAAGTTTCAAAGACTTTGTGTGTCTGCCAGGTTCCAGGGCTATAGATTAACGAATTCTCTCACCCCACTTTCTGGGAAATGCCTAATTTCGTGTAATCTATTATTATCAACAAAATAAATAGCTAAATGTGTAACTGACTCTAACTTGATATTTTAAATAATTTTGTAAAACATTGCATATAAATAAAATCTTTAATCGGAAGATCATGTGCACTTACTTTTTTTTTTTAAAAAGAGTTATTTATTTGAGAGAGAGAGTGGGGAGGAGGGGCAGAGGGAGAGGGAGAGAATCCCAAGCGGACTCCACACTGAGCACGGAGCCCGATGCGGGGCTCGATCTCACGATCCTGAGATCATGACCTGAGCTGAAATTGAGTCCGATGCTTCACCAACTGAGACACCCAGGAACCCTGTACTTCCTTTTTTTAAATTTTGACTACTCCCAAGTATAGATTCTTACCTTTTGTTTTATCTGTATCCTCCTTACAATCCCTAATGATACTTTATTGTTTCAGTCCCCATCATTCCTTATCTGGCTTCTTCATGGACTCTTCTAAGTCTCTCTCTCTTGAGTCTTCAACCATAATTTCTTATTAATTATGAAAAGAAAGTCCTGATTGTCTATCAGCAAGACTATAAGAGATCTGATTCTTCCCAGCTTTCCTGGCTTTTTCTGTCTCTGCCATCTCTCTCTTATACTCTATGTTCAAGCATCACAAAAGGACTTACTGCTTTTTTAAGGCCTAATGTTCTTTCATGCCCCTCTGCTTTTGTTCACACAACTCTGTCTTCCTGAACACCCCTCCAATCATTCCCCCCCTAGGATCCTTCATTCAAATGATGAACACCTACTCAGCCATTTTCACTCTGCTCATGTCAATTCCTTAACCACAATAATATTTATTATACTAATTATAATACACCCCCCCCCCTTCCCTGGAAGCCCCCTTAGTAAAGAAAATTGTTTCTCTAGTTCTTGGGATGTTAAGCCTGGATTCCACTTCCATAGGAGGCCAGTATTGAGCCCTAAGTGGTTCTTTGAGGCTTGGACTTTTTGGGGACTAAGAAGAAATGTCAGTCAAAAAGGTGGTGCATGAACATGCGAACTCGGACTGCAGAAATGTACAAAGGTATAAATATCTTCTTTTCTCTTTACAAATGTAAATTTCAGGTAAGTTTTTTGGACAGCAAATGAAACTGTTCTCATTTGGCCATATTTCCAGGTATTACCTAATCCCCTTCCTTTTTCTATGGGCCCTCCTTTATGCACCTCACCTACACAATGCCCAGGAGCCTCTTAATAATAACAACAATAGCTCCTATTAGGTGAGCATTATATGCTCTATACTATTATACATATTTTTATGAATTATCCCATTTTATTCCCACAATGACTCAATTATTCTCATTTTACAAATGAGGACACTGAGGCACAGATGAGTCCCTACTAATCTTGAAATTTGGCTCTAACAGCTGATCTGAGTAATCCCAACAGCAGTATTTAGTAGTTTAAATATGGATCCTAAGCTACCAAGCAATATTTCAGAGATGGTCTTGCACAGTCCTTAACCCTTCCCTCCAAACCTCATTGCTTGCACATCCCTGACCACAGCAGTCCAGGAACTCTGGGCAGGTGGCATATTTGCACCCATGGACAAAAGGAGAAGAGGCAGATGGATGAGGCTTTCTCTCTTATTCTCCACTGCCCTTTTCCTGTGCTCCATGCTGTAGAGAATTGCATGAAGTAACCGCTACCCTTTGCTGCCCCCACTACCCCATATACAAAGCAAGACAGTCACCTCAAATATTTCTTTTGAGCAACAAAAAAACTTCAGCTCTGAGAAATGAGATTATATGGGATTACCAGAGAAATTAATCTCTTGCAATTTGCAGAAGGAATATGCATTTTTATTATGGAAAGGGAAGTATTAATTCTTCCTACATTTTATGTCCCTAAATGAAGTCTACTAAATAGAATGTCTTGGAAAAATCCCTTTTTTTCCTGACCTTTTGCGGCCTGTATCTAAATGAAAGAAATTCTGAAGGAAAGCACGCTGTATTTTGACTTTTCTTCTTTTTCTCCCCTAAGGACCCCAGAGTGGGAAACTGTTTGGTGGCCTCACATATCAACAAAAGAAAAATCCAAACTTGACAAGTTGAATTAACCACATGTGTTGACCGAAACAAGAAAGGGTTGAGGTAGTAAGGAAAGTGTAACACTTAATTATTTGTTAATTCATAGATAAACTACATCAGCAATAATGACTCACATAAAATAACAGAAATTCGCATGCCGTCACTAAAAATAATCACTTCCCTTGCAAAAGACCAGTGGCATAGAGCTGAGTTGACTAGCCTTCTATACATTCATGCTCACTTGCCCAAACATATTACCTATGAAGGGTTAACATTCTCAGAAAGAAAATTCTTCTGGGATGAGAGAATTCTTTTCAAAATTAGAAATAATTGGTATGTATTTCTTATTAATCAATATTTTTTCATTATTGAAAAATGTAACTATATAGATTAAAAATTAGCCTTGGTGGGGCACCTGGGTGGCTCAGTTGGTTAAGTGACTGCCTTCGGCTCAGGTCATGATCCCAGGGTCCTGGAATCGAGCCCCGCATTGGGCTCCCTGCTCGGCTGGAAGCCTGCTTCTCCCTCTCCCACTCCCCCTGCTTGTGTTCTCTCTCTCGCTGTCTCTCTCTCTCTCTGTCAGTTAAATAAATAAAATAAAATCTTTAAAAAATAAATAAATAAAAATTAGCCTTGGCGATAATCACTGTTAGTAGCATGGGGTAAGATTACAGCTATACATATAGACACAGATATATATATATTATATTATTATAATATATTAATATATTACATATATGCATATATACTATTTATTTTTTATCTCTTTATCGGTATCCATATTTCTTTCTCTTTTCATCTATTATCTATTGGACATGGCCTTCATCATCCCGTGGTATATTTCTTTTAATATTTAAAATATTCTGACCCCAAACTCCTATTTGGCTTACTAGAAAATATTCTTTCTCCCCTTTTAGGTCCTCTTTTCCTATGATAAGTCCCAAAGCCTCAGAATTTTAAGCAATCCAAGAGATTACATCTGGTTACTGTTGCCTAGTGGGGGAAAATATTGGAAAATCTGATAAGACCACTGGCCCACTTTCTGCAGTTGTTGCTGCTGCATTATTTATCAGTTGGTGCACACGAGAACAGATGGCTCGGTAGTCTCGTGCAGACTCCTGTCCACTTCAAGGAGTTTCTAAGTGGTCTATGCTTAAGCTATCGGATAGAGTGTAGGAGAAAGAAAAAGGAAGTCTCTCTCCCCAGTGTTACACTCACCTATACCTGAAGCATGCCCCAGTAGACAAGGTCTCAAAAGCATCTTCATTAGTTTGGGCATCTCCATAGAGAAGGAGGGATGAGCAGAAATCTAGCAGAAGAAACATGTCGTACCAGGACCCAGTCCTCTCCTTTCTTAAATGAAGCTCCTCTGTGCAGCTGTATCACAGTTCAAACTCCTTCTCAGTAAAAACAAGTATTCCTGGTTGGGAGAGAAAATGGGTAGTAGGGCTGATGTAGCTTTTTGATTGATGACACTAGAAAGCGACACCTCAGTGCGTAATATAGATCATAATAACTTTGAACTTCTTAGAATAGGGTCTAGTACTAAATTTCCTTTTTTCTCAAAAGGCCCCTTTGCTAAGTGCCTCTTCCCCCAAATCTCCAAGCTCAATACACCAATGAGATACAGTTGACATAGCTCCATTTGCCTGAAAAGTTGGAACCACCAGACCATTGCCAACCCCCTAAATTCCCATTTCTAGTCTTCTCTTTGAATAATGGATCCCTGCTTACTCTATATTCATTACCACTGAAGTGATCATTCCCATAACAAAAAAATCAACAGTGTTTCTTGATGTCTTAACAACTTGAAATATTTGTAGATGATAATTTGAAATGTTCTCTCTGGGTACGTTAATATCTATTGTTCTGTCCTGAATTGTGTCTCCCTAAAATTCATATGTTGAAATGAAATGTGATTGTATTTGGAGATAGAGCTTTTAGGAAATATTTAAGGTTAAATGAAGTCATAGGGATGGAGTCTCAACCCAATAGGATTGGGTGCCTTCTAAGAAGAGGTAAATAAATACCTGTTTCTCCCTCTACATGAAAAAGTCCGGTGAACACCCAGTGGAAAGACAGCTGTCTACAAGCCAAGAAGAGAGCTCTCATCAGATCTCCACCACCCTGGCACCCTGATCTTGGACTTACCGCCTCCAGAGCTATGAGAAAATAAATTTCTGTTGTTTAAACCACCAAGTCTATAAGATTTTGTTATGGCAGCCCCAGCGGACTACTATAGATTTTGGTCCTGAGAGCGGTTCTAGAGGAACAGAATTTTAAGGATGAGTTTTCTGAATTGGCTCTCCCATCTGATTAGTTTTAAATGACTCTATTTCTAGTAGTAAAGAGATTGACTTGTTGCTCCTAATGTTGCTGGACAAAGTGGGGAAAGAAAAGGATGAGCTCAGGGCCCCTGGGTGGCTCAGTCGTTAAGTGTCTGCCTTCAGCTCAGGTCATGATCCCAGGGTCCTGGGATCGAGCCCCGCATCGGGCTCCCTGCTCTGCAGGAAGCCTGTTTCTCCCTCTCCCACTCCCCCTGCTTGTGTTCCCTCTCTCACTGTGTCTCTCTCTGTCAAATAAATAAATAAAACCTTTAAAAAAAAAAAAAGAAAAGAAAAGGATGAGCTCAGAGATTTGAATTTCCAGTTCTTTCCAGTTCAAGTCCTGCATAAATCACGTGCAAGCTTCTGTGTGTGCCTTGAAGGAAATCCTTATCTCTTGTAGCCTCAGGATTGAGATTGTTGAAAATCAAATGCAGAATCTCTTTTTACAATTGGCTGAATTACAATGTAAATTGAACTCCCAGGGCACTGGGTGTCTGTGGTTAAAGTGAGGGCATTGATTGGGAAAGAACAGGATCCTCTAAGTTGAAATGGGGATGTGTGGGCAGACCCAAATGAAGCTGAGAACATTGAGCCCCTAAATTCTGATGAGTATTCCTTGCCAGTAGAAAAAGGCCTCTCCACCCCCAGCGGTGGCAGCCTTTCTAACCCCACTTCAGAGGATTAATCCTGCATTGCCTGAGAAAATGATAATGGTCTCTTCTAAGGTAGTTACCATGCAAAAGAATTCTGAGTCTCCTCAGGATCCACACCATCACCCATCTTTGCTTTTAGATCTATAACAAGATTCAAGTTCCAGCAGACCCCTAAAGGTGAGGCCCCTAAAGTTTCACCGGTGAGGAGGTATACTACACTCCAAAAGAGCTACTTGAGTTTTCTAACTTATGCAGACAGAAATCTGGGGAAAATGTGTGGGAGTAAGTATTAAGGGTGTGGGATAGTGGTGGAAGAAACATAAAGTTGGATCAGGCCAAATTTATTGATATTTGCTCACTAATCAGATTCTGCATTTAATGTTGCAGCTTGGGGGAGTTAGAAGAGGCTCAAATAAAGAAGAGGCTCTTTGGTTGGTTGGCTGAACCACGGACCAAAAGGGAGACCAAAGTGAGTAAATTAAAAATGCTGGACCTGCTTTGGTTTAATGTAGAGGAAAGGATTCAAAGGCTTAGGGACATTGGAATTTTAAGGTGGATTTGTCATTTTAGATCTACTCACCCACTGTGGGAAGGTCCAGAAGACACATCTTTTACCAATAGAGTAAGAAATAAATCTGTAAGGGCAGCACTGGAATTCTTGAAGAACTCTGTGCTCATTCTTCTCGTTAGGCCAGAATTTACAGTGGTAACTGCATTTTTCAACTGGGAAACCGAAATGCAGTGGTAGTATTCAGATTCTGGGGTGGCAGGGGCCAAGTGTGGGTATAGTTACCATAACGGATCGCAGAGTCAAAGCAGCAATCAGAATGGGCTGAAGTGAAATACGTAGGCAGCTTACTGGATTCTTAATCTGCATGAGCAGAAAAGTTCTAATTCAAGGGAACAAATGTCTAACCTGAATCATAAAAACAAAGAGTCATGACCCCCCTCCCCCATGAATTCCTAGTTTTAAGTCAGTTTACAGACCCAGCCCAGAAGGAAGGGAAGGCCATGTTCCTTGAGGGAGGATCTCCGCATACTACAGTATACATTTGTAGTATACTGTCAATCTTTCTCCGAGCCTTCCCTGAAAGTAGCTATGGTCTTTTACCAGGGTCACTGTGCATTGGAGAAAGCGAAATAATCTGACTACGAGACATTGGCTATAAACTGACACTTGTTTCTCAAAGATCCAAAGTCACTGGGGTCCACCAGACAGTGTGGAGACTTATGGAGGTCAGGTGATCAATGGAGTTGTTTTGGTTTTAGCTCCAGTCTATCTTGCAATGGGCCCAGTGTGTCACCAAACCCAGCCTGTGGTTATTCCTTTAGTTCCAGAATGCATGATTTGAATAGATATGCTCAACAGCTGGCAGAATCCTCACCCTGGTTCCCTGACCTGGGGGTGAGGGCTATTATGGTGGGAGAGGCCAAGTGGAAGGCACTAGAACCATCTCTACCTAGGAAAATAGCAAAATAAGAGCAATACTGCATTCTTGGGGGATTGCAGAGATTAGTGCCACAACAAGGACTTGAAAGAAGCAGGGGTGGTGATTCCCAACATGTCCCCATTCAGCTCCCATGTTTGGTCTACACAGAAGATGGATACATCTTGGAGAATAACAGTAGATTATGAAAGCTTAACCAGGAGGTGACTCCAAATGCAGCTACCAGATGTGGTGTTATCTCTTGAGCAAATTAACACATCCCCTAGTGCCTGGTATGTAACTATTAATCTGGAAAGTACTTTTTTCTCTCTCTATCTTTTAGTAAAGAGTACCCGAAACAGTTTGCTTTCAGCAGATAGTAACTACTGTAGACTTATTTGCAAGACTTTTGCATGTCAGAGCATGATCAATAAATCCAACAAAAGTTCAGGGGTCTTTTCTTTCAGTGAAATTTCTAGGGGTTCAGTGGTATGAGATATGCAGAAACATACCTTCTAAGATAAAAGATAAGTCATTGCATTTGACCCCTCCTAAAACCAAGAAAGAGGTACAATTTCTAGTAGGCCTCATTTGATTTTGGAGGCAACATATCTCTTATCTGGGCGTGTTGTTCTGGTCCACTTACTGAGTGACCCGAAAAGTTGCTCATTTTGAGTGAGGCTCAGAGCAAGACCAGGCTCTGCAACAGGTCTGGGCTGCTGAGCAAGCTGCTCTGTCACACCAGTCCTATGATCCAGAAGAATCAATGTGTAGCATGGGCCCTTAGGACTTGGGAGCAAAGCCCTGCCATTCTCTGCATATACCTTTGCTGCTTTTGAGAAACTGCTCCTGGCCTGCCACTGGGCCTTAGTAGGGACCAAACATTTAGCCATTGGTCACAATGGTTACTGTATGATCTGAGCTGCCCAGCATGAACTAAGTGTTATCTGAGCCACCCAGCCATAAGGTTGGATGTGCATAGCAGAAGTCCATCACCAAACAGAATTATTGTATACCTGACTGGATCCAAGCAGGCCCTGAAGGTATAAGTAAGTCACATGAACAAGTTGTCCAAATGTCCTGGGTCCACATTCCTGTTACACAACCTTCTCTCTTCCATCCTGCACCTATGGCCTCGTGGGGAGTTCCCTAGGCTCAGATGACAGAGGAACAGAAGGCTTGGGCCTGACTGGCAGAGGGTTCTGTACAACATTCAGGCACCACCTAAAAGTGGACAGCTGTACCGCTGAGACACTTCTCTGGGACATTCCTGAAGGATAGTGGTGAAGGGAAATTTTCCTACTGGGAAGAAACTCATGTAGAACACTTGGTTGTTCCCTTTGTTTAGAAGAAGAAATGACCAGATGTGTAATTGTATACCAATTTATTGTCTGTGGCCAGTGGTTTAGCTGAATGGTCAGGGACTTGGAAGGAACATGATTGGAAAATTGGTGATAAGGCAATTTGGGAAAGAGATATATGGATAGAACTCTCTGAATACACAGAAAATGTGAAAATATTTGAGTCCCATATGAGTGTTCACGAAAGTATGGACTCAACAGAGGAGAATTTTAATAATCAAATAGATAGGGTGACCCTTTTTGTGGATACCTGTCAGCCTCTTTCTTTAGCCACCCCTGCCGTTACCCAATGGGCTCATAAATAAAGTAGCCATGGTGGCAGGGATGAAGGTTATTCATAGGTTTAGCAACATGGACTTTCGCTTACCAAAGACAACCTGGCTAAGGCCACTGCTGAGTGCTGAGTGCCACCAGCAGAGACCAGTGATGCATCTTGACATGGCATCATTCCTTGGGGTAACCAGCCAGTTATCTGGTGGCAGATTGATTATATTGGACTGCTTCCATGATGGAAGGGGCAATGTTTTGTTCTTATTGGAATAGACACTGTAGATATGGATTTTCCTTCCTTGCATGAAATGCTTCTGCCAAAACTGTCATCCACGGACTTATAGAATGTCTTACCCATGATTGTAGTATTCTACACAGCATTTTTTCTAACCCAGGAAATCTCTATATGTTCTGATTAATTTTGCTGTGACTATGAAACTGCTATAAAAACTGAAGTTTATTAAAGAAAAAAACAAAATAAATATCTAATTATTAAATCAATATTCTTTTCAATTTTTTACTTTAATAAATAATACTATGGTTGACATTCTTGTAGTTAAATTTTTACATATTCCTTGTAGTTGAGTTTTTACATATTCCTTTTATAATACATTTTTAAAAATGGAATTGCCATACCAAAGGGATTAGGTTATTATTATTACTATTACTTTCTTTTTTGGAATAATTTGCCACATTGACCACCACAAAATATATATGAATTTATATTCAGACGAGAAGTTCAGGAAACTGTATGTTGCTTGAAATATGCATATTTAAAGCTTTTTCTCAAATTTATCTGCTCTAAACTTTGGCTTACCCATCCTATACATTTATGTGTTCTTTTCAGCCAACATGAGTGGCCACTGCTTTTAACAAATATTCTTTAACTATGTTTTGGTGATCCCCACCATGGAAAAGAAACTGCTTTCACCTCATTCTTGTTTAAAATAAGGGCGCCTGGGTGGCTCAGTTGGTTAAGCCTCTGCCTTTGGCTCAGGTCATGATCCCAAGGCCCTGGGATCCAACCCTGTGATGGTCTCCCTGCTGAGCAGGGAGCCTGCTTCTCCGTCTGCGCCTTCCCCAAGCTTGTGCGCTCTCTCTCTCTGCTCTCTCTCTCTCAAACAAATAAATAAAATCTAGGGGCACCTGGTGGCTCAGTTGGTTAAGCGACTGCCTTCGGCTCAGGTCATGATCCTGGAGTCACAGGATTGAGTCCCGCATCGGGCTCCCTGCTCAGCGGGGAGCCTGCTTCTCCCTCTGCCTTCTGCTCCCTCTGCTTGTGCTCTCTCTCTCTCTGACAAATAAATAAAATCTTAAAAAATAAATAAAAAAATAAAATAAATTTAGGTGATTTGTAGAAGGTGCTAAAATCTGTTTCTATTGAGATCAACACTAACCATAAGTCTGTTTTCTAAAGTATTCTGATGATGATCAGATGGTGAGGCAGATGAAAAGATTTCCAGTTCCAGTGTAGTTCTTGAACCCACCCATTTATAGACTCTTTATCCTCATATCCCAATCCAGTGAAAAGTGGAATACAAAAATAAAATCTATTGCCCTGGAAACCCAGGAGATATGCAATCACTAGAGAGGGATATTTGGAAGGTATAAATTGGATGGAAATAGAGAGGCAATATAGTACATTGAAGCTTCACATCCAGCCACCCCAAAGCGGTGGATAAGTAGACATGTAAAAGTTCACTATCCTCAGAACTCCAAATAGCCCCAAGATCAAAGGAAGTTCAGGCTGAAGAAAAGAAAAGTTCATGGATAATGGGTCAATTAGTTAATTTTAGAGTAGAACACCTGTGCCAGTCCTGGTTCTTAGAAGGAATGATTCAGGAATATGCTTACAGGCTAATGCCATAAATACAGTTCTTTAAAGAGGGCATTGAGATGTGAAAAACTCAGAATAAGTGTGGATTTCAGAGAAGAAGGGTTACTCTAGGTAATGTTTAAGATCCAAGTGGATGGGAAACCCCCATGTAGAAAATAAACTACTTTTACATTCCTTAGGAAAGGCTGCCAGATGCATAAACCTTTTCCTCTTCACATCACAGCTATTGGAATGCTGGCTCCTACAATTGAAATTTGTATTAATAGAACAAGAGGACAAGGGTTCTCAGTTAGCCTGAGGAAATACACTCTAGCAATTACTTTAATTTAATTTAGAGTTGCATCTACAAATATAAACAGACAATTAAGAAGTGACTAAACTTTTGAGGAAAAGAAATGGCATGAAAAAGAGGAACCAAATTCAACAAAACTAAGAACCAACATCCTAAGGAAACAAGTAATATAGAACATAGGAAAAAAATAAATGGGAATACTTAATAGCTTTGGTGTGCTTTTTCTCCCTGCTTTTTATAACTGACAAGATAACAATGTGTATACTTAAAGTTCACAACATAATGATTTGATATATGCATATATTGTGAAATGGTTACCACAATCAAATGAATCAACACCCGTCTTGTTAAGTGAAACAAGCAGGAGAGAGAAAGACAAATACTGTATGATCTATTTAAATGTGGAATCTAAAAAAAAGCCAAACTCATAGAAACAGAGAAAAATGGTGATTGCCAGGGGCTGGGGAGTGGGAGAAATGGGCATACGTTGTTCAAAGGGTATAAACTTCCAAATGAAAGATGAGTAAGTTCTAGGGACCTAATCTACAGACTAATTAATAATACTATATTATATTAAAGATCTAAATGAAGATCTAATTAAATATTATATCTTAAAGACCTAAGGATCTAATCTATATTCTATAGTTAATAATACTGTATTATATTAAAGACCTAAATGTGAGACCTGAAGCCATAAAAATCCTAGAAGAGAACACAGGCAGTAACCTCTTTGACACTGGCTGTGGCAACTTTCTAGATAGTCTCCTGAGGCATGGGAAACAAAAGCAAAAATAAAGTATTGGGACTACATCAAAATAAAAAGCTTCTGCACAGTTAAGGAAACAATCAACAAAACTAAAAGACAACCTATGGAATGGGAGAAGATATTTGCAAATAACATATCTGATAAAGGGTTAGTATCCAAAATATATAAAGAACTTATAAAACTCAACACCCCCAAAATGAATAATCCAATTAAAAAATGGGCAGAAAAGGAGTGCCTGTGTGGCTCAGTCAGTTAAGCATCCAACTCTTGATCTCAGCTCAGGTCTCGATCTCAGGGTTGTGAGTTTAAGCCCTCTGTTGGGCTCCACACTGGGTACCTAAAAAAATGGGCAGAAGACATGAATAGACGTTTCTCCAAAAAGACATACAGATGGCCAATAGACACATGAAAAGATGCTCATCATCACTTATCATCAGGAAAATGTAAATCAAAACTACAATGAGACATCACATCACACTTGTCAGAATGGCTAAAATCAACAACACAAGAAATGATAGGTGTTGGTGAGGATGTGGAGAAAGGGGAACGCTCTTACACTGTTGGTGGGAATGCAAACTGGTGCAGCCACTGTGGAAAACAGTGTGGAGGTTCCTCAAAAAGTTAAAAATAGAACTACATATGATCCAGCAATTGCATTACTGGGTATACCCAAAGAATACAAGAACACTAATTCAAAGAGATACATGTACCCCTATGTTTATTGCAGCATTATTTACAAGAGCCAAGATATGGAAGCAGCCCAAGTGTCTATCAGTTGACGATTGGATAAAGAAGATGTAGTATATATACACAATGGAATATTATTTGGCCATAAAAAAAGAATGAGATTTTGCCATTTGCAATGACATGGATGGAACTAGAGAGTATAATGCTAAGCGAAATAAGTCAGAGAAAAAGATCACATCATTTCACTCATATATGGAATTTAAGAAAGAAAACAAACAAGCAAAGGGAAAAAATAAGAGAGAAAAAGAGAGACAGACAGACAAAGCAAGTAACAGACTCTTGACTATAGAGAACACGCTGATGGTTACCAGAAGAGAGGTGGGTGGGGGGATGGGGGAAATAGGGGATGCGGATTAAGGAGTGCTCTTGTGATGAGCACAGGGTGATATATGGAAGTGTTGAATCACTATATTGTACACCTGAAACTAACATAACACTGTATGTTAACTGACTGGAATTAAAATAAAACCTTAATACTATATTATATACTTGAAATTTGATGAAAGAGTAGAACTTAAATGTTCTTATTTAAAAACTTAATAGCTTTAGGGGCGCCTGGGTGGCTCAGTCATTAAGCATCTGCCTTTGGCTCAGGTCATGACTCCAGGGTCCTGGGATTGAGCCCTGCATCGGGCTCCCTGCTCTGTGGGAAGCCTGCTTCTCCCTCTCCCACTCTCCCTGCTTGTGTTCCCTCTCTTGCTGTCTCTCTCTCTGTCAAATAAATAAAATCGTAAAAAAAAAAAAAAGCTTAATAGGGGCGCCTGGGTGGCTCAGTCGTTAAGCATCTGCCTTCTGCTCAGGTCATGATCCCAGGGTCCTGGGATCGAGCCCCGCATCAGGCTCCCTGCTTGGTGGAAGCCCTGCTTCTCCCTCTCCCACTCCCCCTGCTTATGTTCCCTTTCTCTCTGTGTCTCTCTCTGTCAAATAAATAAATAATATCTTAAAAAAAAAAGCTTAATAGTTTTAGAAAAACTTGAATTCCAATGTTCATAATGCTGCTCAAATTTCTCTAAAAAAAAAAAGGAAAAAAATGAGCACTTGGAAATGGTTGAAATTTTACAAATAAGAGAGAATTGAGTAAGGTGGCTGGACAATGAATCAGCATACAAAAGTCAATAAACTTCTGATGAAGTAAAACAAACAACAACCAACTATAAAATGTATAATGGAAAACAAATCTCATTTACAATAAAGACAATGACAACAAAAATTAAATGCCTAAGAATTAATTTAACAAGAATGCATGAACTTTATTTATTTTAAAAGATTTTATTAATTTATTTGAGAGAGAGCGCATGAGAGAGAGAGAGAGCATGAGAGGGAGGAGGGTCAGCGGGAGGAGGGTCAGAGGGAGAAGCAGGCTCCCTGCTGAGCAGGGAGCCCAAAGTAAACTTTATCCTGGGACTCCAGGATCATGACCTGAGCTGAAGGCAGTCGCTTAACCAACTGAGCCACCCAGGTGGCCCATGCATGAACTTTATAAGACAACTTTAAAATATTAATGATAGCCACACACAAAAAAAACTATTGATAAATGGACAGGCATTCTCTATTTTCAGAGTATAAAAGACACTCATGTAATTTCACCCTAAATTAATCATACCTTTATAAACTAATAAAAACACCAACATGGAGGCGCCTGGGTAGCTCAGTCAGTTGGGCATCTGCCTTCAGCTCGGATCATTATCCTGGGGTCCTGGGATCGAGCCCCGCATTGGGCTGTCTGCTCAGCGGGAGCCTGCTTCTTCCTCTCCTTCTGCCTCTCCCCCTACTTGTGCTCTCTCTCTCAAGTAAATAAAATCCTAAACAAAAAACACCAACATGATGGTAATACCAGCAAGATGGGGGAATAAGGCATCCTTGCTTTTGTTTCCTTATAGAGACCTCAAATTAACAACAACACGTGAACCATAATACCTTTATGAAAACTCCAGAAAGCAGCTAGGAAATTGTATTACCCTAGGTGAATGCAAAGTTGAAACAGTTGCACTGAAATGGACAAAAGCTGCTTCATGCTGCCACAATTATCCCCCCTTGGCAGGTGTACCTCAGCTTCGTTTCTGGCTTCTCCCTCAAGGGATGGTGGGTGGATGAAGAGAATAGTGAAATGTGCTCCCAAGGTTCTGGCTTTTTAGAGAGCTACCTGAGGGAATAGTTTCTTTCTCGCCTCACTTGGAGTACTAACAGAACTGGCAGAACCGGGGGTGTGGGGGGGCGGGGGGCAGCTGAAAGCACAGGAAGTTGCAAAATTTTTATTCTTTTTTTTAGTATTTTATTCTTTTTGATGCAATTGTAAATGGGATTGCTTTCTTGATTTCTCTTTCTGATAGTTTATTAATGTATAAAAACAGAGCAGATTGTTGTATATTAATTTTGGATCCTGTAACTTTACTGAATTAATTTATTAGCTCTAACAATTTTTTGGCAGAGCCTTTAGGGTTGTTTCTATACAGTGTCATCTGCAAATAGTGACAGTTTTACTTCTTTCTTTTCAATTTGGAGGCCTTTTATTTCCTTTTCTTTCCTAACTGCTATGGCTAGAATTTCCAGGACTATGTTGGATAAAAGAGGGGATCCTTGTCTTGTTCCTGATCTTAGAGGAAAAGATTTCAGCTTTTTACTGTTGAGTATGATATTAGCTGGGGGCTTGTCATATAAGCCTTTGTTATGTTGAGGTATGTTCCCTCTTTTACCCACCTTGTTGAGTTTTTATCATAAACAGATGTTGAATTTTGTCAAATGCTTTTTCTGTATCTGTTGAGATAAAATTAAAATTATTGGGGTGCACATTTGTGATATGGGCACCTTCCAGAAATGTATTACACTGTAATATCCTGTTAACATGGCATATTAACAGGCCCTACTCTTATGCCCCTTGTCTAATCTTCCTCATTAGCTTTGAAATCCCAAGGCCCGTATCATGGTGAAAACCAGCAGCATTAACAGTCATTGAAGAGTTGCAACTCTTCAAAACTCCCCTTTCAGCAAATTGCTATTATGTGAATTGTCTGACAGTTCCAAGGATAACCCCAGTTTCAAGAATTATCTTTACTTGACCTGACCCAGAGCTAACCCTGTGTGAAAAGCCTTTTCCTCCGGGGTAATTGCTGAAACCAATTACAGGGAAGTAATTAACTTCGCAGCTGCCTGAGGTTGTGGATAACGGTTGAGGGAAACAATAGACTAACCACAAGGTTTAAAAAAGAAAGCTGGGGAACGAGATCGAGATCCGAGATCGATAGGGGCTTTGAAAAGCTTTGACACAATCCTGGAAATTTAGAAGGCTATGTGCATGCAGCTGTGCACATGCTCGGGAAAGACTTGAGAAGCCATTAAGATTTCAACTCTGGCTGATCTTGAGGTTCTTTCTAAGGAGGGAACAAAAGCTTAAAGCAGAATTCAAAACTGCCTGATGGAGTGTTGATATTGTTCCTCAACATGCACACAGAGTCCCTGGCAAATATGAGGAGACTTACTGGTCCAAATGCTTAATGAAATCTTTGTCCAATCATTAGTGGACTCCTAAGCTAACCAGAGTCTTCAGTGGCTGCACATGATAAAAAATACAGATTTTGCAGAATTAGTTTAGAAATGTCGGTACATATGTAGACACATCACCACCAACAAATAGCAGCAAACCTGCAGAGGGGTCCATAAAGCAAACCACGATAAATTTCAATTTTTGATATAATACAATGTTCTCTAATCACAGTGGAGTGAAATTATGAGTCAATAGCAAAAGGAAGTTTGGGATGTTCACAAATGTGTAAAAATTAAACAACACACTTCTAAGTAACCAGTGGGTCACAGTAGAAAGCACAAGGGAAATTTGAAATTACTTTGAGGTAAATTAAAAATTAAAAACAATATACCAAAACCTATGGGACTTTGCTAAAGTAGAGCTTAGAGGGAAACTTACCTAAATCAATAACCCCCAACCCTAAGCATTCACCTTTGGAAGCTAGAAAAAGAACAAACTAAATCTGAAATAAACAGAAGGACAGTTATGAATAGAAATAAAGAAAACAAGAGAGAAAATCAAAGAAACCAAAACTTGATTGAAAGATCAACAATACTGACAGAACTTTAGATATACTGACCAAGAAAAATAAAAGTACTAGAATTACCCAAACCAAGAATGAAAGGGGAAATTCCCACTGACTTTTCAGAAATAAAAAAGATTATAAGGGAATACTAAACAATTTTAAGCCAAGGAATCAGATAACTTCAATGAAATGGACATTTTCTGAGACACAAACTATTGAAACTCAAGTTTCAATTCTTACTCAAGAATAAATAGAGGGCGCCTGGGTGGCTCAGATGGTTAAGCGTCTGCCTTTGGCTCAGGTCATGATCTCAGGGTCCTGGGATCAAGTCCCGCATCGGGCTCCCTGCTCCACGGGGAGCCTGCTTCTCCCTCTGCCTCTCTCTCTCTCTCTGTCTCTCATGAATAAATAAATAAAATCTTTAAAAAAAAAAAGAAAAAAAAAGAATAAATAGAAAATGTGTATAAACCTATAGCAAATAAAGTAACTGAATTAGAAATCAAAAACTTTCCACAAAGAAAAGCCCAGGCCCAGATGGCTTCACTGGTGATTCCTACCAAATGTTTAAGGAAGAATTAACACTAGTCCTTCACAAACTCTTTCAAAAATAGAAGAATGGAGAGTGTGTCAAGTCATTCTATAAATCCAGTATTATCCAGATAGCAAAATCACATGAAGAAAAATACAGACTAATATCCTTTATGAATATAGACACAAAAATCCTCAACAATATACTAGCAAACTGGATCCAGAAACATATAAGGATTATATATATTGTATATTACATACAGTTATGTTTTATGTGGTTATATATAATATGACATAATATAATAATTATATGAGGCTTACACACCGATCCAATGACTGGATGATTGGTTTAATATTCCCAAATCAATGGAACATGCCACATAAATAGAATAAAGATAAAAATCTCATGAGCATCCCAATAGATACAGAAAGAGCATTTGACAAAACTTAAATCCTTTGATGACAAAAACTAGGAATACAAGGGCACTCCCTGAACCTAATAAAGGGCAATTACAAAATTCCCACAGCTAACTTTGTACTTAATGATAAGAGACTGAGAGGATTGCCCCTAATATCAGGAACAAGACAAGGATGTCCACTCTTACCACCTTTATTTTACTGGTGGGTCTAGCAAGAAAAATTGGGCAAGAAAAAGAAAGAAAAAGCATCCAGATTGTAAAGAAAGGAGGAAATCTATTCTACTTACAGAGAGCATAACCTTACAAAATCTTGAGGAATTCACTAAGTCTCTAATAAAACCAAAACAACAACAACAACAACAACAACAACAACAAAACTTCAACAAGATTGCAGGACCCAAGATCAATATACAAAAATCAATTATATTTCTCTGTGATAGCAATTAACAACCTGAAAATAAAATTAAGAAAACTCCATTTACAATAGCATCAGAAAGAATAAAGTACTTAAGAATAAATTAGCCTAGTAGGTTCAAGACTTGTAACTGACAAATACCAAGCATCAGTGAAAGAAATTAAGGAGAACCTAAATAAATGGAAAGGTATATCATGCTCATGGGTTGAAGGATTTAATATTGCCAAAATGACACAACTCCTCAAACTGATTTAATGATTTAATACAACCTTCCCCAAATCATGCCTACTGTTTTTGCAGAAATTGATAAACTGATTCTAAAATTTGTATGGAAATGTTAGGAACCCAGAATAGCCAAAATAACATTAAAAAGAAGAACCAGGTGGGAGAACTCACAGTTTCCCATTTTGAAATTTAATACAAAGCCATGATAATTGAGGTAGTGTAGTACTAGATAATAATAGACATATAGGACATTGTAATAGAATTGAGAGTATAGAAACCAGCCCTCACATTCATACTGATTTACTACCAGGGTGCCAAAACAATTTAATGGGCAAAAGATAGCTGTTTCAACAAATGGCACTGGAACAACCGTATATCCACATGCAAAACAATGAAATTGTATCCCTACAGCACACCATACACAGAAATGTACTCAAAATGGATCAAACAGGGGCGCCTGGGTGGCTCAGTCGTTAAGCGTCTGCTTCAGCTTGGGTCATGATCCCAGGGTCCTGGGATCGAGCCCCGCATCGGGCTCCCTGCTCAGTGGGAAGCCTGCTTCTCCTCCTTCCACTCCCCCTGCTTGTGTTCCTTCTCTCACTGTGTCTCTCTCTGTCAAATAAATAAATAAAATCTTAAAAAAAAATGGATCAAACATTTAAATGTAGAGGTCCAAGCTATAAAACTGTTAGAAAAAATCTTAGACATAAAACTTCATGACCTTTGATATGGCAATGGAGTCTCAGACATGACGTCATGAACATAAGGAACAACAACAAAAAATTGATAAGTTGGACTTCATTGAAATTTAAATAAAAGAACATTTTAAAAAAAGAGAACAGGATCAAGAAAGTGAAAAGACAACCCACAGGACAGGAGAACATGTTTTCAAATTATATATGTGATAAGAGACATGTATCTGGAGTATGTAAAGAACATTTAAAACTGAACAACAAAAAGACAAATAACTCAATTAAAAAGTGGGTGAGATAATTAATCGACATTTCCCCGAAGATGATACAATCTTGGTCATGAAACACACCACATGGTGTGCAATATCATTCATTATTAGGGAAATACAAATCAAAACCAAAATGAGACACCAGTTCACACCCCCTAGGATATCTGTAGTGAAAAAGAGTAATAGGTGTTGGCGATGATGCAGAGAAACTGGAATGCTCATACTTTGTTGAATTGCTCCTGAATTTGTGAATGCTGACACATGGGAAACGGTGTAGCTGCTATGGAAAACAATTTGTCACTTCCTCAACAAGTGAAATATTGAGTTATCAAACGACCCAGCAATTCCATTCCTAAGCATACACCCAAGAGAATTTAAAACATATAGTCATACAAAAACTTGTACATGAATGTTGATAGCAACATTGCTCATAATCACCAACAAGTGGAAACAGCCCAAATATCCATCACTGGATGAATAAATAAAATTTGGTAAAACCATATAGTGGATTATTATTCAGTAATAAAATGATACGCAGTACTGATACTTTCTATAATATTGATGAAACTTGTAAACATGCCAAGTGAAAGAAGGTGGAAACAAAAGGCCTCATAGTGTCTGATTGCGTTTATACAAATTGTCCAGAATAGGAAAATCCATAGAGACAGAGAATGGATCAATGGTTGCAGGGATGGGGTGAGGGGGGAATTGGGAGAGACTGCCGATGTGTATGGGATTTCTTTTTTTTTTTTAAGTATGTATTTATTTATTTTAGAGAGAGTGAGCATGAGTGGGAGGAGGAACAGAGGGAGACAGAAAGAGAAGCAGACTCCCTGCTGAGTGTGGAGCCTGATGTGGGGCTTGATCTCACCCCCTTGAGATCATGACCTGAGCCAAAACCAAGAGTCAGAGGCTCAATGGACTGAACCACCCAGGCACCCCGGGTCTGGGATTTCTTATGAGGATGATGAAAATATTCTGGAATTAGTGTTCATCATTGCATGGCTTTGTGAATATACTAAAAAAACTGAATTTTTCACTTAAAATGTGAATTTTATTGTCTGAGAAACATACATACTATATATTGCTGTCCTTAGTTAATAGACTGGTTGGCTTATGATGAAAATGTGTCGCTGTGGGAATAGTAAATGATGAGGCCAGAATACTTTTAGCAGTGATTCCAAAGGCAAAATACTAAAGTCATTAATGCCAAATAATATAAGAATGCCTCTATCTCTGCTGCTGCCGTTGTTATTATTACCATTTATTGTTACTATTATTATCATATTGTGGAAGATCTAGGAAGAACAGTACATCATGAAACACGAATGACAACTATAGCTGTTGAAAATAAGGCGAAAGTGTTTTCATTACTGGCAGATGGCATGATGGTTCCCTGAAGAATCCCACGGAGTTCAACTGAAAAATTGTTAGATAAAAATGAATAAGAATAAGATGGACATATATACATACAAAATCAACAGCTTGTATTTAAATTATAAAACCTCATTAGACAATATGATCAGGAAAGTTCATTTTCCAGGATCCAGAAAAAAAAAAAACAAAAAACCCAAACAAACCTAGAAATAAACTCACTGCCAAAGACTTGGGATTTCTGTAAAGAAAAGCAAAAAAATTGAGAGCCATGAAAGAAGACAAATGTAGAGGCAGATCTTAATTCTGGACAGCAACACTGAATAGTTTTAAATTGTTAAATTATTTGCTAAATGATTTATGAGTCCAATGTAACTTTTATTTCAACCTCCTGAAGAATTTATATTGGAATATTATGGGGAGAGTCTAAGGACCAGCTGGAGGAGTAAACAGTGAGACCCGCCAAGCAAATTTGGAAAAGGAAGAGTAATTAGAGAAGCCTTGTCACATTGCATATTCTCACTTCATCCCCTGCCTCCCTCCAAACTGCAAGAGCCAAGAAAATGTGGAGCTGGTTCAAGAGTCAATATCTGATCAATGGAACGAAACTGTCCAGCAGGAAAACAGCCACCACCATTACCACGGCAATCACCACCAGCAACTTGACTTTATAAAGAACTTAGAATGTGACCGATATGACCTTACAAATTAGTGGTGGTGGGGGGAGGGGTGCCTGGGTGGCTCAGTCGGTTGAGCTTCTGACTGTTGATTTCGGCTCAGGTCTTGATTTCAGGCTCGTGAGATTGAGCCCCCTGTCGGCCTCTGCGCTCAGCAGGGAGTCTGCTGGAGATTCTCTCCCCCTGCCCCTCCCCCCACTCGTGCCTGCACGTGAGTGCGCTCTCTCCCTCTGAAATAAATAAATAAATCTTAAAAAGATACCCAATTAGTGGGGGGGAGGAATAGAAGGATTACTCAGTAAGTTTAAATATTTGGAAAATAAATTTATTCTCCCATTACCTTTCTTACATCAAATTCATGAAATATTTAAATATGAGAAGCAGAAATGTTTTAAAGACCAGAAACAAATAAAGGGGAATATTTATTTAGCTCTAGCTGAGAAGGAACTTTCTGAGTATAAATTAATGGAAGAAACCACAGAGGAAAAGACTGATAAATGAGACTACATAAAAATGAAAACCCTCGGGCGCCTGGGTGGCTCAGTTGGTTGGGCGACTGCCTTCGGCTCGGGTCATGATCCTGGAGTCCCGGGATCGAGTCCCGCATCGGGCTCCCTGCTCGGCGAGGAGCCTGCTTCTCCCTCTGACCCTCCCCCCTCTCATGTACTCTCTCTCATTCTCGCTCTCTCAAATGAATAAATAAATCTTAAAAAAAAAAAAAAATGAAAACCCTCTGTATGCACAAAGTACCCCATAGATGGTTTCTGCCATGGGTTTGGAGTGGAAGAATGATAGCATTCATCTTGTGTTGTGAAAGATCCCTGTGACTGCTTTGTGGAGAATGCATTCTAGAAGGGCAAGAATTTGAAGCAGATGGACTATTCGGCGAAGCATTGCAATAGTTTAGGAGATGATTCTGGTTTGGACTGGGGGAATAATGGAGGTGGTTAAAGGAGGTTGGATTCAGGGTACAGTTTGAAGACAGATGACTATTTCTAGAGCCTTGGCTGGGTGGACCATTAAGGAAATGAGATAGTTAGAGGGCTACTCAGGGTCAGCAGAGGGTTTTTAAGAGGTGGTAAATAAAGATTTGAATATACTTATAACCTGAAGGAAAGAGCCAACAAAGAGGCAGATGTTGGAGATCAGGAGAGAGTCAATACACTTGAGAGAGGAAAGAATCAGATGAAGCAATGATGGGGGCTGGGATACAGAGCACACCTGAATGCATTAGCTTTGACAGGTAGGAAGCATATCTCCTTTGACGAAGTGATGAAAAAAAGAAAAGAGTGAGTATAGGATATTGCTATGTTTGTAAATGGGAGATTAGGAAGGTGAAGACATTCATGCCTCTACGTCTCTATCTTCTTTGTGGTCGGGCAGAGGTGCATTAGGGGCGTGGCCTGTGTCAGCGGAGAGTGACCTATGCAGTCACTCAGAAGGGGGCTCCCCACTTGGGATTTAATACTCTGGGACTGCTGTCTTGAAGTTCTTAATCATTTTGCCTTTGAATTTGTTTTGTTCAGTGAAGTCTGATGGGAAAATGGAGCATTTGCTCCGGTCTTGGATCATTGGATCGGGCATGCGTCAGCCCATGCGTGGTTTTACCTCCCGCTGCCTCCCCACCTCCCCGGGACTGATTCTTGGCTGACCACTCCCCTGCCCCTGCCGGGTTGCTGGTGCCGCCCTCTGGGCAGAGACCTGGGTATGAGCATGTTGAGGGTGGGGGTCAGGTGTGCCCGTCCCATTCCTTAAGTGGTGGGCCAGGGGCCTGGGTAACTCTGAGGGTCCACATTTGTCCCAGGAGTATCCCCACACCTGAGGAAGTATGCAGCATTATATAGTAATTCAAGGAACACCAGGACGAATTGAAACAGAGACAGCAGAAGAAAGAAAAATGCTGCATCTTCCTTTTCTGCACAAGGGGCCCTGCATTTTCATTTTGCACTGGGCCTTGCAGATTATGTAGCTGGCCCTGATTAGGGGCCCGGAGAAGACAGAAGAGGTTTGGAATAATACCTCAGTGGAATGGGAGATGGAGTATGTAATAGGATTTCCAAGCAATGTTCATGAATTTGGATTGGCACTAATTTCCACTGCCGTGTGTCATCTCTCCAGAAGCATTCGGCTCCATTTATCCCTTATTGGGGATTTTCAAGTGAGTGCGATAGAAATACGACACTGAAATCAAGGACACAGCCTGATGTGATTAACAAGGCTTTTTAATGGAAGAGCCACAAAGTGACGATTCTTTGGAAGTGTTGACCCTAGCTAGAGTGTAAAGTGAGAGCCCTCAACATTCTGCAGTATTCAGGCAGGAAACATTTAGCTCACGTGGTTTAGATAGTTCATCATCTCTGTTTGACTCTCTTCAACTGCAGGGTAATGGAAGATCTAGATTCTGCTCTGACTTTGGTGATATTCGTTCAGGCACTATCAGCGCTTTTGCATGAGGCGTCATTGAAAATAAAAACAGCATTTCATAGCACATTTCAATCCCTTTCTCAAAGACCCAGGAAAGAAGCCCAACCATTTTAAGATCAGGAAGATTTTCTCTGGTGCAGAAAGGCAATGACTCATTCGAAGCATACATCTTTCTTTTCATCTGAAGCTGGAAAGCTCCACCGAAGATCATGAAGTTTCCTTGCTTGACTGGAGCAGCGTGTTTTGAGAGGTAAGTATAAACATTAATTTGGGCCTCGCAACCTTACATCAGCCTTTGTTTTTTCTTGGAGGCCATGTATTTGCTTCCCTTCACCCAGGGTCTCTTTAGATTGGGAAGATAGGGCTGTAAAAATGCACTTTCTCCGTGATGTGACGTGGAACTGCTTTATTATGCAGTTAGCTGCTTGGCCAGCATGTGCTCGGTGACCTGCCTGATTTCCTGTACACACATGCCTTCTCTCTCTTTCACTCTGCTCTAAAGGCATTCATCTCCATGACTCGAGACCAAAACCATTATCAAATAGGAAGTGTTTAGTGCCTCCGAGAAGCTATTTTTTTTTGGGGGGGGGTCTCACTTGAGTTGTTAGAGAATAGGTCTGCATTTCAAAAATCTGATCTTTTCCAAGGAGAACGGTAGTTGAAGAGACAAATAAGCTGAGTACTTACCGCTTTAAGCTACTCTCTGGACCAATGGGTAATTCATACATGAAGGCAATATAGGGTGTCCTACCTCTGGGGTCTTTGATCTCCAACCCCTACCAATCCCATGTTCACCCACACCTCCTTCTTTAGCACAAATATGCGGAGCTGCAACGGAAGACAGGAGGACTTTAATATCAAGGCAAACTTGATCGTAGTTCTCCATCTTTTTATCCTCGTTCAAGTGACTGGGTCTCTGGCAGGTCCCTGAGTCTTTTCTGTACTGATAAGCCCCCAAGGCTTGAGGGATGGGGACCCTGCCATGTTCTTGACGGTTTTAACTCCAAGCTACATTCCTGTGATTGAAGCCCTCTTACCAGCTACCAGATTGTCCTCGGCTTAGATCTTTGAAGGCTGTGCTCCTAAATTCTTTGCGCTTATGCTCTGTACGCTCGTTGGGAAATTCTTCTGTCCACTGCTATCACTATGTCAACAGCTTGTCCATGCCATATGACTCTTTTTTTAAATAAAGATTTTATTTATTTATTTGAGAGAGAGAGAGAAAGCACAAGCACAAGCAGGGGGAGCGGCAGGCCGAGGGAGAAGGAGAAGCAGACTCTCACGCTGAGCAGGGAGCCTGATGCGGGGCTCGATCCCGGGACCCTGGGACCATGACCTGAGCTGAAGGCAGATGGTCAACTGACTGAGCTACCTAGGCGCCCCTGCCATATGACTCTTATTGTACTTCCTTCGAGACCATGTTTCTTTTGTCTGGCAGGGTCTATTCCCATAACTTGACATTTAATTAGTTTCCTACAGTCTGCAGCACCCCAATGTGTCCTATTTTTGTTAATTTTTTGGCTCCTAGTTCTGTCACAGTAAAAGACAAGATGATACACAGGAGTGTCATCAATAGACTGTAGACTCAGATTCTGTGAATTTGGATATTAGAAGACCATAGTTCCCCCCCCGCCCCCCCCCGCTGCCCGCCCCGGGGCAGATGATTCTAAGGGAAATAAAGGGAATACTTTCTCAGTATTCTGAGAAAGCCAGAGAGAAGGGATTGTGCAAGTTTAGAGGTAGAAGAGTGAAGTAGGTAGAAGGGTTTTGGTTGGTTAGGAATCAACAGAAAACAATCAGAAATATCTTGACAAACAAAGGGAGGATTTGTTATAAAGAGGTATCTCATGGAACCCACGGGTGTAAATGCAACCCAACTTTTTTTTTTTTTAAGATTTTTATTTATTTATTTGACAGAGAGAGACACAGTGAGAGAGGGAACACAAGCAGGGGGAGTGGGAGAGGGAGAAGCAGGCTTCCCGCGGAGCAGGGAGCCCGATGCGGGGCTCGATCCCAGGACCCCGGGATCATGACCTGAGCCGAAGGCAGACGCTTAACGACTGAGCCACCCAGATGCCCCAAAATGCAACCCATCTTGAGGAAGGGATTGTCTTGTTATCTCTCACATTTCTTTCTTCCTTTCTTTCTTTCTTTCTTTCTTTCTTTCTTTCTTTCTTTCTTTCTTTCTTTCTTTCTTTCTTTCTTTCTTTCTTTCTTAAAGATTTTATTTATTTATTTGAGAGAGAGCAACAGAGCACAAACAGGTAGAGGGGCAGAGGGAGAGGGAGAAGCACGCTCCCCACTAAGCAAGGAGCCCGATGTGGGGCTGGATCCCAGGATCCTGAGATCATAACCTGAGCCGAAGGCAGACGCTTCACCTACTGAGCCACCCAGGAGCCCCTCAAATTTGTTTCTATCTACACATCTGCTTCATTCTCTGAAGACAAGTCCTCTCAGCTTTTAAGTTGATGGAATAGGAAAAAAAAAATTTTAAGCAAACATATATTTGATCTTGTAACTCCCTGCTTTAAAACCTTCTGATGGATTCCCACTCTACTTAGGATAACTTCTAACGTCCTTACCGTGCCCTGCATATAGTCCTGTTATCTGGTTCATACCCACTTCTCTAACTTCGTTTCCTCTCACTAAGTTTTTATTCCTCTGACTTTGTAGACAATTTAGACTACTGCTTTTGGGCCTTTACATTTTTGGTTACTCTTTATTACATTGCTCCATCCTGTTTTTTCTGGTACATATTACTTTCTGAAATCATGCTATTCGTGAATCTGTTTGCCATCCAATACCTTCTCAGTTGTGAGATTTGTGAGCAGGAGATGTTGTCCATCTTGAAAAAGGCAGATCTCATAGCTTCAGTACCTAGAATTATGTATAGCACATGTTAAGGACTCAATAAATATTTGCTAAACCAATTAAAAGAGCAAGATGGTTGAACACTGAGAGTCAGACATCAGCACAGTGACCTAGCATTAGGGAGAAAAAAAGAGGTATAAACAATAATAATGTTGTTTAACAACATACGATATAGAATAGTAAAAAAAATAAATAGTAAGTCATATTAGCTCATATTTTTGGAATATTTACTCTGTTTGGCACCATTCAAAGAATGTGCACGTGTTAAACATTTAATCCTCTCAACAACCCTCTGAGGAAGATGCCATTATGATCCCCATTTTAAATTTGTGGAAGTTAAGGCACAAAAATGTGAAGTGACCTACTCAAGGTCAAACAGCTATTAAAAGGGAAAGCTAGGATTCAGGATACAAACCTAGATTAGTCTGAGTCCACACAGAGTACACTTAATTACTAATGCTTATTGACTTCCTTGGTTGCATAGCAATACAGATAACAAAGGAAAGTTGATTCTGAAACAAATTCTTCTTCATACATTCTCTAGCCAAGGTTATATATAAGGCCTAAACTTTATGTAAGTCCTAACTTAAAGGCTGGAATAAGTAAGCATACCCAAGGGCAAATCCAAGTGTGTCGGAGGTGGGAACCAAGCGGTTCTCAACACAAATAAGCCTTGAAAGTTGAATTGACCAACTTTAGGAATAGTGAGGGAGCTAACTGGAAATCAAATGTAAAGGTAGATTTCATTTTACTGTCTCTAATGGGCAGTCTTTCAGAATGAAGTACAGTGCTGAGATTTAAAAAAAATTCTCTGTGTGTGTGTGTCACATTCAACTACTTCTTTATAATTTGTCTTAAAATAGGGCAATATTAAATTCTTGTGCGTTTATAGACATTCATCCAACCCGTGGAACATCTTTTTTTTCATGTCAATCATAATTGGTATCATAAAAGAACTACTGAAGTATAAATATTGAAATGACTCTGGCATCCAACAAATGTCAGACCAGAAAAAAATAGAAAAATTGCTTTACTGAAAGACAGGTGAAAGGGATGCAAAACCATCCATTAAGAGGACATTAAAATGGAAATTTTGACTCTTATTCTGAAATGTTGAATAGTTTTTTTTACAGTGTGTGTTGTTTGCCACAAGATGGCAGCTAAGCAATTGTCATTCGAATATTGCATAGGTAGGTAGGCAGCGCTGTGCAGAAATCCTTTCTTTGCTTTAACAAAGTACAAATTGAATTACAAATGTTGCTTCTAACCATATATAAATTTATTTAAAAAATGGTACATAAAACTTCATCATGAACTATATAGACTGCCAAGATTTATCTGGTTATATAGATCTTTGAAGTTATTTGGAGGAAGGTATTGATTGTCAGCCAAGAAAAGTCCCAGATAAAGCTTATTAAGTAAAATCAAACAATAAAAAGCACGAGCTTTATAAAGATGTGCCAGGACCTTGGAGAAGAATGGAAATGTATTGTTCTGATGAGAACAGATCAGCAAATTGATCATTCCGGCAATGATGCTCATCTTGGTTGTTCAATCAATGGTTCAGTAAATGGCATCAATCATTAAGAGAGCCAAATTGTGAGAGGAGAGCCATTTCAGAAATGTCACATCAGGCACAAAACATGGTTCCTTTAAGATCAGTCTCTTCTATGAAGTTCTTTCTCATTTCCTCTGAATTCCTACCACACCTGCTGCCCAAACCACTCACTTTGGCATTTAATCATGCCTGGACCTATGGCGTAGTCTGTTTCTTTTGAATATTTTTTTAAAAATTAAATTATAAATAAAGAATCTTAAAAAAATAAAAATTAAATTATAAAGTTTTTGTGAGTGAGAAGTATATTTTACTTTTTCTTTTTCTTTTTTTTAAAGATTTATTTATTTGTCAGAGAGAGACACAGCGAGAGAGGGAACACAAGCAGGGGGAATGGGAGAGGGAGAAGCAGGCTTCCTGCTGAGCAGGGAACCCGATGCGGGGCTCGATCCCAGGACCCTGGGATCATGACCTGAGCCGAAGGTAGACGCTTAACGACTGAGCCACCCAGGCACCCCTATATTTTACTTTTTCATGCTAAGCAGAGTGCTCAGGTATGGAATGGTTATAGTCACATGGGCAGTATAGTACAGAAATTGAGTGTGGACCCTGGAGCCATACTGCCTAGATTTATATCCTATCTTTGTGTAAACTTAATGTAAGTTATTTGACCTCTCTGAACCTTAATTTTCCTCAAATGTAAAATGATTAGCAGTTAATATAAGTAAAACGTTAAAAAATGTGCCTAGTGGGAAGTCGGTTTTTTTAGTAGTCTTTGCTCTCAATGATTCATGTCTTGGAGAGGTCCCTCATAGGAGAAGCCTGGGTTGCCTCTTGAGCTGTCTCCTGGTGGAGTGATTAACCTGATACTGGGAAACCAACCACTTTTTACTGGTAAGCCCTCTGGTCACAGTTACACTAAATGGTGCTTCCTTACGAGACAGAAAAACTTTAGTCATAAGTACTTGAAAGTCCCATAACCAGTTCTATAAGGAGTAGTTTCTCCTGTCATGCTTTCAGGGAGGAAGTTTTCTCCATATTGGAATTTGTCAAGTTGGCACACCTCCTTCTGTTGATATGGAGAGCCCTGCTCTCGAAGAGGGAAGTCTGTTGTTTCATAATGTGGTCAGCTTTGCTGAAGTGCTATTCCAGTATATCGTCTCCTGGACAGTGTCTTATCCCAGCCACATGGTGGTATGGGTAAGCGGGGTGGGGAAGTGGTGGTAATGGAAGGTCATCATTGAAATTTATTCTGTGTTAAGACTTGTGGTAGGAGCTTCCATATACCTATCCCATGTCATCGTCATGATTACTAGTCATATTTTACAGCCAAGGAACCTGAGATTCAGAGAGGTGTGTGACTTTCTCAGGATCATATGCCTAATGTTTTATAATACAAAAACATACAATTGTGGAGATTGTATGATGGTGGAACCAGGGTTTTAATCCAGATCTTTGGCTAGGGCACCGGGAATTCTTCTTAAATTCCTTATATATGACCATGGGAAAGATCAGGTCTCCCTTCTAGTCAGTGATGCCAGCTCTTCTGACATTCCTTAAAAAAGCAATGGTACCAGTTCAGGCAATGACTCTTTGAGGCTAATCTTACCTGTTTACTCCGTAATGAATTTTTACCTGCACCCTCCCCCACCACAAACACACTACAAATATATTACACCCCAAAACAAGGTTTTTGTATCTGTTCTCAGGTGTCAATATCCCTTCTTGATCTCTCATTTTTGGAGGTGTTTTATTGGCATCTATTGGCACAATATTATTTGTTCTGGAGCTTTTGCCTGACTGATTCTAGGCTGGTGGCTGCTTTGACATGTGGACTCACCTTTAATCCTCTCCATTCCTTTCCTCCATCCTTGTGATCCTTTTACTTCTGTTTGCAAGAAAGCAGATCATTCTTTCTGGATGGACAACACACTGGAGAGTTTGATGTTTCCTTCTGAGTGCTCCCACTGTATTTTTCCATGCCTCTATGGAAGGGTTTAGATATATGAACCTATTTTTAGGGTTGCCAGATTTAGTAAACAAACATACACATATGTCCCAAATATTACACTGGACATATTTAACAGTAAAATTGTTCACCTGAAATTTAAATTTAAATGGGCATCTTGTATTTTTTGCTGGCAGTCCTGAAAGCTGGGATTGTTATAATATATATTCCTCCTTCTCCTCTTCTCTCACTTCCTCCCGGTGTTTTTTCACTCTCCCTTATGTGGAGGAAGAGGGTATCCCCAGGGCCTACCATGGTGCCTACACACAGTAGGTGCTCAAATATTAAAAGGAAAGAGATAGTTTCTAGGGAATGTCAAATTAGCTCAGTTGTTTGCATGTTGTGACGTACTGGTGTTCCTTATCTAAAGAACTGGTGGCTGCTCTGGAGAACAGTATGGAGGTTCCTCACAAAGTTAAAAATAGAACTACCTTACAACCCAGCAATTGCACTACTGGGTATTTACCCAAAGGATAGAAACATAGTGATTCAAAGGAACACGTGCTCCCCAATGTTTATAACCGCAATGTCCACAATAGCCAAATTATGGAGAGAGCCCAAATGTCCATCAACTGATGAATGGATAAAGAAGGAGTGGTGTGTACACACACACACACACACACACACACACACTGGAATATTACTCAGCCATCAAAAAGAATGAAATTTTGCCATTTGCAATGACATGGATGGAGCTAGTGTATTACGCTAAATGAAACAAGTCAGTTGGAGAAAGACAAATACCATATGATTTCACTCATATGTGGAATTCAAGAAAGAAAACAGATGAACATACGGGAAGGGGGAAAAAGAGAGGGAAACAAATCATAAAAGACTCTTAACAATAGAGAACAAACTGAAGGTTGTTGGAAGAGGGGATGGTCTAGATGGGTGATGGGTGCTAAAGAGGGCACTTGTGATGAGCACTGGGTGTGGTATGTAAGTGATGAATCACTGAATTCTACTTCAGAAACCAATATTGCACTGTGTGTTAACTAAAATTTAAATTAAAAAAATAAAAAATAAATAAAAATGCAAACCAAGATAATACACAAACATACAAAATAAAGACCAGATGGCTGAAAAACATAATCTTCATTAATCCTTGTGAGTTACCCTTGAAAAAATGAAACCGTTGTTATCTAGCAAATGAATTTAATCAATATCAGATAGATGATTCTTCCAGCTTGGGTTTGGGGAACATGTATCCTGTTGAGTTGGTAAGTGTCTATTTTCACCTCTGAAAAGTTTGGGCTCATAGAAGTAGGTCTATCCGGTACTCTCACCCAGGCTCCCCAATGAGGCAATCCACATGTAACAGTTTAACCCCAGTTCTCAACTCATACTGGTGTCTGTTTTGATCGAAATTCTCCTGTTAATGTCACCAATCTTCACTCTAAACCATCCCCTCATTCCATCCCTGCCCTTAGTGTCTCAAGATGGATACAGACTAACTGAAATGTGATAGGAAATTACCAAGGGAGTTTCTTCTTTGTTTTTGCCCATGATCTCCAGCTGTGGTGAACAATTTGTATTAATTAATGACAAGCATTTACATTGTTACATGTATCAAAATGCTTCTAAAAAATCCTTTCTTTTTGAAACATGATGGCTAGCACTAGAATTATTTCCAAAATGGAAAAAGAAAGCATTTTTTAAAAATAGAGGGTGTTTTTTTTTTTAACCTTCAGAGTATAACTACCCCCAAGAGAAACTTAAACTGATAATTATGGAATCAGTTTATGCTTTCATTGATGGAAAATATCTTAAATAGACATTATCTTAAATAGACATCCTGCTGAGGACCTAGAGAAAGCTCTTCTGTGGAGCTGCACTAGGTTTCCCTAAAAACAAAATTAGCCAATTTTGTGCAGCAGTCTTATTACTCTTAACAAAATACAAAACTCCATTTTAGGCCTACTCATGTAATAGTTGCTCTTCAGGGTAGAATAATAAAAGCTACCCACACAACTTGGAGGCTACAATTATAATGTGCAGTAGCTCCAACTTCTATGGAAGAATGCACCTCATCCCACCAAATGGAGAAAATTTTACAGAAAGAACATTTCTTTCAAAGAAAATGATTTTGTTTCTAGTATATTTACACTTGCTTTCCAGTTGTCAGTGTTCTCTGGTCAGCCTCAGAGGATGATCAACAGGATGGCATCAAGCAAACTCCCACAGAGCAAAGTTTCCAGACACAGTTTCTACTAGCTTCTATTGCTCAACTCACTTGTACATGAGGGATGAAATAAATACTGATTAGCTACCTACGTTGTATACACCACCATGCTAGTCACTGAAGGTAATACAAGGATGGATATTGTGAATATTGACCTCAAGCTGCTCACGTGTATATTGGAGACATTGAAACATATGTTATCATGTTAAAACATGTGGTACAGGCAGGATGCCCAGAAACTGGTCACAATTTTCAATGACCATATCTTAATGCACTGCATCTATGGCAGGCATTACAAGTCATTGGTTATCAACGATTTTTAAGTGGCTGAAGGTTGTAAATCATTTACTTAAAACATAATTTTATTAACATGATGGCCTCTGTCACTTGCAGTCATTTATTTATTTATTTATTTTTGAGTGAGAAAGAAGACTGTGTCAGTCACTTGAGTAGTTTGCCCCGTGACTCCTCTGCATGTGTGCAGATAGGTTTTCTGGATTCCCTGTCTGGGTCCTGCACGGATGTCAAGAGGGTACTAGATATTAGGGAAGGAGAAGTGGGTGCAGACGGTGGAAGCTGGGGTCTAGATGGACTCTAGTTCATATCATTGTGAAAATCTAGGGATTGTATTTCCCTCTTCTCATTTTTCTCTCTTGGGTCTTCTCTTGTGTCCATGCTTTCCAGGTAAATGACCCTCAAACCTCCAATTACTTCCCAGTCACCTTTATTTTATTTTTTTAAAGATTTTATTTATTTGTCAGATTGAGAGAGAAGGAGAGAGAAAGAGCACAAGCAGGGGGAACAGCAGAGGGAGAGGGAGAAGCAGAGTCCCCGCTGAGCAAGGAGCTGGACGTGGACTCGATCCCAAGACCCCGGGATCATGACCTGAGCCAAAGGCAGACCCTTAACTGACTGAGTCACCCAGGCATCCCTCCTAGTCACCTTTGGACTGCTCTCAATCATGATAGGAAGACAGCACAAAAAGTAAAAGATAGCATGTGAACAGAAGGTGCTAGAACCAAACCTGGGCAGCGTGTGCCTCTGCAAAGATTGTGGTTTGTGTATCCAGTAACCACTTCCACCCCAGGCATAGTTCGGTATGCATTTTTGTGTTTGTTGTGGCTGGTGTCGGGAGGAGGGAAGGTCTACATGAGACTGATCTGCTTCCTTCCTTTGTAGTTACAGAAGTAGTTGGAAGTACAACTTCATGGATTCCAGAAAGAACAAAAGTACCTTACCTTTCCAGGGGCAATATTTTCACAGAGGACCATAAATGAGTCAGATCACAGTACTGTTTGGATAATGTGAGGGAGATCTCCCTTTTTTCATGAGAAACCGAGGCTCAGAGGGCTTACCACCTTGCCCGAAGCCCACATCTCATAGAATACGGCTGCTCAGGAGTTTTCTTTTCTCTCGTCAGTACTGGAACAAATGGTCATTCTCCTGTAACTGCTGGTTTTCGCCTTCTCTTGGCCTCTCTGTCTTTTCCTGACTTTCGTGACCACACCTGTACATCCCTTTGCTAATACTGGCAGACAGCCTGGCCCAGGTAACGTCAAACAACAATGTTCCTATGTACTCACAGGTCTTTACACTTATGGTATCAATGAAGCACCTTCCTAGACCTGTCCTGGATGTTAAGTAGAGTGTCTTTTTGAAACAAGAGACTTTTCCACCTTTTCCTTTTGCGATCCTGTTATATCAAGACATAGCAATAGAGACAGTTCACCTTCTCAAGGCTAACGTCCTGACCACTGACATTGGAACTTTCCAACGTCTTGCTTTGTCTTGCAGTATACACCGGAGAGAAGCAGAAGTGTGGCAGGTGCTCGTAGATGAGTCAGCACTTGAATACATTTGGCACCTTCCCCCTAACCTTGACTAGCAGGCTGCCTGGACCTCCCTGGCTGGTGCCCCACTAGCCTTTATACAATTTCCATGACTCCTACCCGATCGGCTTACAAAAGCGCTCAAGAAAGCCTTGTTTTGCTTTGTTTTTTTTGTTTTTTTCTTTCTTTCTTCTCAACTTTGGTGTGCCTGTGTATGTCTGATTATGCTGAAGCCATCTCTGGCCCCTTCAGCTTTACCTTGTGGAAATATGGTTAACATTTTATACAGATTCAAAGTCGTTACCCAAATACCATCTCTGACTTCTAGCTCATTCCATCCATTCTACTGTAACACATTACGTATGTGTACCTAGGGGGAATTTCAATTAATGTTTGGATCTGGATTCTCCAAGTGGATACAAAACACTTTTGCAATGCAAAAGGGAGAGTGTCTATTACTGGAAAGTATCCGGGTGGCAGTGGGGAGAAACCAAAGGGATGATGAATTAGTAGACAGCCTAGTTGGTGGAGTGCCTCTGCCTGACTTCCATCCATACTCTTGGAGTCTAAAAATTCTGTATTTAACTGCAGAAATCTTGGTGGGAGGGGCTGTAAGATCAGGCTGCCTCCAACGGCCATACTAATACTCAGGCTGATAGGTTTTTATCCTGAGTCTGGCACTGTCTCTGTTCACACTGAATAGAGTGGTCCTGATGTAGCCATAACAAATGTCACAGACAGGTGAATATGTGCTCAGGTGATCCTCAGCTAGAATACTAATTCCCCCAGGAATGAGTCAGAGTCCTATTGCCTCTGGACAAAGAAGGATCAAGATGGGATCATCGAGAAGCTCTGAGTAGCATTGCAACAGGATGACTCAGTGAGAACACATTCGATTTTGGAGCCAACTTTGGGGAAGTTGGGCACGAAGGCTGAGTGGAAAGAGTGAAGGCGCAGGTCCCAGTATTTGTGAGCTGAGGCATTCATTTACTGCAGTCAAATGTTGATGGTGGCGGTATCCCTTCTCTTCTAATTGGCAGAGAAAAGCAGCAAAGAGTAACTCAATGTCACTGACCCAGCTTGGAACTTACTGAGCAAGAATCGCCCAAAAGAGTGGAGAAGAAAGAAGACAGTGTTTCACCCAATTCATTCTCTGCTGTGTCATTGTGAGTCTTAGGGCAGTTGTCAGTGTAGTGGGCATGGAAATGGAGATACAGTGAGAGTCCTTCAACTTAGGATCAAGCCAGCATTCATTAAGCACAATTGTAGAGGGGCGCCTGGGTGGCTCAGTCAGTTAAGCATCTGCCTTCAGCTCAGGTCACGATCCCAGGGTCCTGGGATCGAGTCCCACATCGGGCTCCCTGCTCAGTGGGAAGCGTGTTTCTCCCTCTCCCGCTCCCTCTGCTTGTGTTCCCTCTCTGTGTCTCTCTCTGTCAAATAAATAAATAAAATCTTTAAAAAAAAATTTTTTTTAACGATATATATGTCAGAGGTACCTGGGTGGCTCAGTCGGTTAAGTATCTGCCTTCGGCTCCAGTCATGATCCCAGGGTCCTGGGATCGAGCTCCGCGTCGGACTCCCTGCTCTGCGGGGACCCTGCTTCTCCTCCTTCTCCCCCGCCCCTGCCCGTGCTCTCTCTCGCTATTTCTCTCTCTCTCAAATAAATAAATAATAAATAAAATCCTAAAAAAAGACAATTGTAGAATCAAACATTCTTTTTTTCAGCAGCCTAAAAAAAAAAAATCTGTGCTACTGTCAAAAAGTTGTTAAATAAATATACCTGTCCTGCTGGAGGACGAAGCAAATCTGGATGGATCGCCAGGCTTCTGACTAATTTATCACATAGCGGAGCTGACAAAGGAGGAATCATAGCTGCCTGGGAAGACAGAGATATTGGGCTGTGTCCACAATGACAGCTCAACTAACTGAAGCATTTGTTTTGCAAGTAACAAGTTGAATTGGTACTATCTAAATGTTTGCTTTAAAAATTGAAGTGTGCTTTGCCGAATCATTTTTAAGAAATGTAATAACTCTTCCATTTATTGTAATTAAAACAGATCTCTCTTTTTTTTAATACGGGAGATATTAAAATCGGCAGATATTTTTGGAACATTTCTCCTTACCTTTCAGTAGGAAAATATTCCTTTTGAAGCAAACCCAGAATTTTGCTCATTTCAAATATTAATAAAAATGGGATTGCCATTGGATGATGGCACAGGGGAGTTTTAACGCTTCATTTTAAATTCTTCTTTTATGTTTTAATTTCTACAATAAGAATGTGCCTCATTTGATATTTAAATATATACATGTAGATATAGTTATAGGTGTGGTGAAAGTGACACCAAGTCAATGAGTGTAGTGGTTAGCAGCATAGGATTTTAAATATGAGGCATCTTGGTTCATATTTCATCTGTACTAGTTATTCATTATATGGCCTTGGGCCATATAACCTCATTCGTAAAATGAAGATAATAATACTTACCTTGAAGGATTGCTGGGAGAATGTGATAATGTATGTAAAGTGCTTTGCATAGTGCCTGGCACACAAAGGTATCCAATTAATGATTAGCTACTGTTTGTATCACTTACATACCACTTTATAGTTTTCTTTTTTTTTAAATTTTATTTTATTATGTTGTTAATCACCATACATTACATCATTAGTTTTTGATGTAGTGTTCCGTGATTCATTGTTTGCGTATAACACCCAGTGCTCCATGCAGTACATGCCCTCCTTAATACCCATCACCAGGTTAACCCATCCCCCACCCCCTCCCCTGTAGAACCCTCAGTTTGTTTCTCAGAATCCATAGTCTCTCATGGTTCGTCTCCCTCCTCTGATTCCCCCCCTTCATTCTTCCCCTCCTGCTATCTTCTTCTTCTTTTTTTTTTTTTTTTAACATATAATGTATTATTTGTTTCAGAGGTACAGGTCTGTGATTCAACAGTCTTACACAATTCACAGCGCTCACCATAGCACATACCTTCCCCAATGTCTATCACCTAGCCACCCCATCTCTCCCACCCCCCACCACTCCAGCAACCCTCCGTTTGTTTTCTGAGATTAAGAATTCCTCATATCAGTGAGATATATGATACTTGTCTTTCTCTGATTGACTTATTTTGCTCAGCATAACACCCTCCAGTTCCATCCACGTTGTTGCAAATGGCAAGATCTCATTCCTTTTGATGGCTGCATAATATTCCATTGTGTATATATATATATATATATATATATATATATATATATACCACATCTTCTCTATCCATTCATCTGTTGATGGACATCTTGGCTCTTTCCACAGTTTGGCTATTGTGGACATTGCTGCTATAAACATCGGGGTGCACGTACCCCTTCGGATCACTACATTTGTATCTTCCGGGGTAAATACCCAGTAGTGCAATTGCTGGGTCGTATGGTAGCTCTATTTTCAGCTTTTTGAGGAACCTCCATACAGTTTTCCAGAGTGGCTGCACCAGCTTGCATTCCCACCAATAGTGTAGGAGGGTTCCCCTTTCTCTGCATCCTTGCCAACATCTGCCACTTCCTGACTTGTTAATTTTAGCCGTTCTGACTGGTGTGAGGTGGTATCTCATTGAGGTTTTGATTTGGATTTCCCTGATGCCGAGTGATGTTGAGCACTTTTTCATGTGTCTGTTGGCCATTTGGATGTCTTTTCGGAAAAATGTCTGTTCATGTCTTCTGCCCATTCCTTGATTGGATTATTTGTTCTTTGGGTGTTGAGTTTAAGAAGTTCTTTATAGATTTTGGATACTAGCCCTTGATCTGATATGTCATTTGCAAATATCTTCTCCCATTCTGTCAGTTGTCTTTTGGTTTTGTTGACTGTTTCCTTTGCTGTGCAAAAGCTTTTTATCTTGATGAAGTCCCAATAGTTCATTTTTGCCCCTGCTTCCTTTGCCTTTGATGATGTTTCTAGGAAGAAGTTGCTGAGGCTGAGTTCAAAGAGGTTGCTGCCTGTGTTCTCCTCTAGGATTTTGATGGATTCCTGCCTCACATTTAAGTCTTTCATCCATTTTGAGTCTATTTTTGTGTGTGATGTAAGGAAATGGTCCAGTTTCATTCTTCTGCATGTGGCTATCCAATTTTCCCAACACCATTTGTTGAAGAGACTGTCTTTTTTCCATTGGACATTCTTTCCTGCTTTGTCGAAGATTAGTTGACCGTAGAGTTCAGGGTCCATTTCTGGGCTCTCTATTCTGTTCCATTGATCTAGGTGTATGTTTCTGTGCCAGTGCCATACTGTCTTGATGATTACAGCTTTGTAATAGAGCTTCGAGTCCGGAATTGTGATGCCACCAGCTTTGCTTTTCTTTTTCAACATTCCTCTGGCTATTCGGGGTCTTTTCTGGTTCCATACAAATGTTAGGATTATTTGTTCCATTTCTTTGAAAAAAGTTGATGGTATTTTGATAGGGATTGCATTAAATGTGTAGATTGCTCTAGGTAGCATTGACATCTTCACAATATTTGTTCTTCCGATCCATGAGCATGGACCGTTTTTCCATTTCTTTGTGTCTTCCTCAGTTT
Organism: Mirounga angustirostris; assembly: GCF_029215605.1. NCBI lineage: Eukaryota > Metazoa > Chordata > Mammalia > Carnivora > Phocidae > Mirounga > Mirounga angustirostris. The sequence continues at coordinate 94,454,791 of NW_026991719.1, forward strand.
CATTCATGAGTATTTTATAGTTTTCTGAGTACAGATCCTTTGCCTCTTTGGTTAGATTTATTCCTAGGTACCTTATGGTTTTGGGTGCAGTTGTAAATGGGATTGACTCCTTAATTTCTCTTTCTTCTGTCTTGTTGTTGGTGTATAGGAATGCCACTGATTTCTGTGCATTGATTTTATATCCTGCCACTTCACTGAATTCCTGTATGAGTTCTAGCAGTTTTGGGGTGGAGTCTTTTGGGTTTTCCACATAAAGTATCATATCATCTGCAAAGAGTGAGAGTTTGACTTCTTCGCCAATTCAGATGCCTTTTATTTCTTTTTGTTGTCTGATTGCTGTGGCTAGGACTTCTAGTACTATGTTGAATAGCAGTGGTGATAGTGGACATCCCTGCTGTGTTCCTGACCTTAGGGGGAAGTGCTTTATAGTTTTCTAAGTTCTTGCAAATGTTATTTGATTCAAATGTCCTAATAATGCTGGAAAAAATGTCAAAACCAAAGAGAGATTTCAAGAATGGTTAGCACTTTTTCCTAATGGAATGGTCACTGATGTCGAGAGCCCACCCACTCCCATTCTGGATGTCTGTCCTTTCTGTTTCCAGTTTGGTCCAATGAGATCTTGGCCTTTATGCTTAATGGTTATCAAGTTGCAACATATAGTTTTGGAAATGATGACCACTGAGCTCACATGTCATTATCCAGAATATAGGGATATATCCTAGAAGTGTTTTTAATGTTTCTGCAAAAAGTAAAAATAAATTAGAATCAAGAGGTTTTTATGAAGAGAAATGCTCAACTTCAGGCTCAATAGTAGATACTTAGGTTCATTGTGAGGAGGCAGATATAAGGATCATCTTAAATGGCATCCACATCAAGCTATATTAACCCAGACCTAATAAGGCAAAAAAAAAAAAAAAAAAAAAAAAAAAAAAGCAGTTCTGCTAATATCAAACAAAACAAAGTCTAGAAAAGGAAGCAGTTATCTTTCTATTCTTGTCTTTTATGGACTTAGGTTTTATTCATGTACACTTTTTCATTTTTACCTTTAGGAAGACTCCTTTCTAGCATGTACTTCTTAGAGATTTCACTTGTGGAAAAAGACTTAGATTGATGGTTCTTTAAGCATCACCTGGAGAGCTTGTTAAAATACCGATTGCTGGACCTAGGCCCCAGAATTTCTGATTCATTTGGAACTACTAACAAGTTCCCAGATGATGCTGATGTTGTTGGCTTGGAAACCATACTTGGAGAACACCCACATTCAAATAAGGAGGGGTCACAGCGATTTTGTATTTATAGCTGATTAGAGGACAGAACCTAATTTTTTTTATTTATTTGAGACAGAGAGAGAGAGAGAGAGAGAGAATGAGCGGTATGGGGGGACAGGGCAGAGGGAGAGGGAGAAGCAGGCTCTCCACCGAGCAGGGAGCCCGATGCAGGGCTCGATCCCAGGACTCTGGAATCATGACCTGAGCTGAAGGCAGACGCTTAAAGACTGAACCATCCAGGCGCCCCAAGAATCTAATTGGGTGCAATGGGGCACCTGGCTGGCTCAGTTAGTAGAGCATTCGACTCTTTATCTCGGGGTTGTAAGTTGAGCCCCACATTGGGTGTGAGACGATTACTTAAAAATAAAATCCTAAAAAAATAAAAATGTATATCAGTTCAAAAATAAAAGTAATTTTAAAAAGTGTGTATCAGTTCGGTGAATATTTATTTGCTATCCACTATGTGTCAAGCACTGTGCTAGATCCTAGAGATACAGGTATAAGCAAATTAGATGAAATCAGTGAACTTCATAGATTTTTCACTCTAGTAGGGGGTGACAACAAGAAATATTGAAAAGTACCAGATAATGATAGCTTCTATGAAGAACAATAAAACCAAGTAAGGGGAGAGAAAATGACAGAGGTGGGATACTCTTTTATGAACGATGGCCAAGGGAAGCCTCTTTGAGGAAGAGACACTGAGTAGAGACCTAAACGAAGTAAAAAGGCAAGTCAAGAGAATGTCTTGGGGTTAAGCTTTCCAGATAGAGGGACAGGCCCTGAAGTCTGCTCAAAGCATTTAAGAAACAGTGTGTAGATCACTATGGCTGGTGAAGGCTGAACAGGGAATGAAGAAATTCACTGATAGAAGCCAGTTCACATAAAGCCTTGCAGGCCATTTTAAGGACTTTGGAATTTATTGTGAACAAGATGAGACTTGAACAATACAAAAAAAAAAAAAAAAAAAAGACAACAAATGGAAGATGGCTTGAATTTGTCATTTTAATTTCGATGGTTTGATATCATATACAGCTAGTCATTCACGGCATTAAATTCTGAAAAGTTCAACATCAAAAATTTCCCATTGGTAATTCTTTTCCCCTAGGACAACTTTCGGCAATCTTATGTTTAGCTTTTAGTTAGCCCAATCGTTTGTCAAGAGTGAATGAAACAGATACCATTCTCCTTAGATCAGTTGCCTTCATGTTTCTGGTATTTCTTTAATTTGCTTACTGTCTTTTCTGACACTTGTTTGTCTTTTCCCACTGTACGGCACACACTGAAAAGCTTACAGCCCTTAACTGGAATTTCTTCTCCTAGGCAATGCCAACTGCTATCTTGTCTTTTCTCCAAGGGATCTGAAAATGTACAATAAGAAAATGCACATTAGCTCCTCAAATACAGGAAACAGAGATTTCTGATAAGCTTGGAGATGTCCTCATAGGATGAACCCTTCTGTGAGTAAAGAAATTATTAAAATAAGAACATTTCCACCTCAAAGCTTTCCTGCTCTGATGTCAATTGGTCTTGTAACATTTTAGGAGTTTTTTTTTTTAATTTTTGAAAAAGATTTTATTTATTTATTTGAGAGAGAGAGAAAGAGAGCACACAAGCTGGGGGGAGGGGCAGAGGGAGAAGCAGGCTCCCCACTGAGCAGGGAGCCCGGATGCGGGGCTGGGGGGTGGGTGCTCGATGCGGGGTTTGATCTCAGGACCCTGGATCATGACCTGAGCCAAAGGCAGATGCTTAACCAACTGAGCCACCCAGGCGCCCCACATTTTAAAAGTTTAAAACAAAGCAGTGGAGTCACAAAAAGAATTCTCAATGGTTCCAGTTATATGAGGTATCTGGAGTAGTCAAATTCATAGAAACAGAAAATAGAATGGTGGCAGCCAGGGGCTGCAAGGAGGGAGGAATGGAGAATTGTTTCTTAATGAGCATAGAGTTTCAGTTTTGCAAGATGAAAACTTCTGAAGGTTGGTTGCATAACAACACGAATATACTTAACAGCTACTGAATTGTACACTTACAAATGGTAGAGATGGTAAATTTTAGGTTCTGTGCATTTTACCACATTTAAAAATAATACAATAAACGGGTTGAATCTAATAATGGCAATAGTGAAAATGGACTAGTAATACAACCCTGCTGCAGAATGATAAATCAAAATCAGAGTATGGATAAGATCGTATCCCCTATATGGACTTAGGCTGATTCAGTAGACAGTTCCTGTCTATTATGTATATGACAGAAGTCTAGGTGCCATAGATACAGACAGGAATAAGAAGACACTTTTTGCCCACCAATAACCTGGAGTCTAGTTGAGACAGATGGACTCAGGACCGGTACCAACAAAAAAGAATATTATTGATGCTACACTAGAAGTATGACCAGAGAATTTGGGAATCTGATAATGTAGGGAAGGTGTAAAGGAAGATGACTCCTAAATTTGGCTTTGGAGGGTGAGTTTTCATGTTGGGCTGCGGAATAAAGAGCATTCCAGCCACAGCGAATAGACTGTGCCATGAGAGATGGTGTAATTTTCACATGAACTCCAATGCAGAAACAGCAATGATGAAAAGGAGAGATACTTTGAGAAAGATTTAGGAGGCAGAGATCACAGGTCCTGGTAACTGATTTGTTGAGATGAAGGCAGAAAAGAGCAATAAATTGAGGATGGCTTCCGGTTTTCTTGTTTGTTTTTTTTTCCCCTGGCTGCTGGGTACAAGTACTATATACATAGATATAGATCTGGAGATAGAGAGATAGGGATTCAGAATATAACTCCTAGGTCTGGGTCTGTGTTTAGGCAGTTTAGGTCCTCTGTGGATTTATTTAAGGAAGATCAGCATTTCTGTTTAAAATTATCATTCAGTCTTCCTGACCTGAAATACCCAATGTAGTCACTAACCGATCACGTACCAAAAGGTTACTGCCAGAAGAAAGCCAAAGTGAAACTATCTGTTACCTATATCAATGATACCCTAGGTTAAGTCACTCAACATGCATATTATCTCCCCGCTAGCTTGTCTTTCTGTACTTGGTGCCCAAGAAGCTAAAATTTTGTTTTTCAGATTGCCTTGCAGCTAAAGGGCTGGCATCCATACAACCTGGTTGTGTAGAAACTGCGTTTGGGGAGACAGATGTTGTGTCAAGCAGAGATCTGAAACATCTGCTTGTTTCTGAAACAGCAGTGGCAGAGTTTGTGGCTCAGGTTCAAGCAAAATAGGAGATCGCAGCAGTAGTCCGTTTCTGTAACCACCCTGAGGCATGGTTGGGCTTTTCTCATTGCTAAATCACTGCTCCTGGCTATTTGGCATCCAAGCTTGGTTCCTGGCACTCCCAGAGATTCTATGGGGGCACCCGAACTATCTTACAAAATCTCTTTCTCCTTAAAACTAGCTGGAGTGGATTCAGTTGTCTATACCGAAGAGCTCTGGCCAATATACATGGGACTAGCACATTCGACTAAATAAACTAGTTGACATTCAAGCCCCTTAGAGTATTCATGTTAGGTAGACTCTAGTGGTGGAAGCAATGGAGCATTGTAGCTCTGAGGTCAGACAGATCAGGTTTAAGTTCTGGTTCTACCATGTGCTATCCTTGTTACTTACTCCGGTAAGTTACTTAGCCTCCACATATTTCAGTTCTTCCAGCTATAAATTGGAGATGAGCACAGTGTCTGACTCATAATGTTGTAAGGGTAATATGAGATAATTAATATGAAGAACTTATCCCAGTACCTGGAAAACTAGTGCTCAAAAAGATGTTTATATTTGCTCATAGTAAGAATGCATGTGTAGGCTTTGTCTTGCTCACAAGGGCTCCTTGGCTTTTCACTGAGACTCGTTTTTGTGTTTGGCCTAAACAGGCCCATTTCTCTATACAATACACAACAATTACAATCTATTTTATTTTATGAATTCCCTTAATAAATGAATGAAAGCCAAACCAAAAAAAAAAAAAAAAAGAAGAAGAAGAAACAAGGAAGATAGTTTTGTGTATTAACTCATGTCTAAACTTGGATCAACCTATGAACTTCCATGATGGCTCTTAGAAGATTTAACAGTCAATAACTGTGACATTTCGGAAGCTAGGGCTATGCCTAAGTTCCTTTTAGGATCAGGACATCGTTTCACTCCATTTCTGGTTTGAAAATTGGTAGAGATGGTAAAGTGGGTGGGGGCGGGCAAGAGGTGAGGTAACACTCCTCACAAAGGCCATGAGTGTTCATCCATGTCCAAGGGTCCTAGTGGATATTTGCCCAACTGTACTTATGACTAAAATGTAATGAGACATACATCCAAATGAATGTTATCCCTTTGGAAAACTGTATACATAGTTTAGTGGTCTGCCCTGATCCAAATCGTTTTTAGAACTTGTCCTTTGGGATTGTCTTAAGGGACAGTTTCTACTTCTCCCTTTTCCTTTTGCACATGCATGTACATATATACATACATGGATGTTATTTTATGACCTTGAATAGTTTTAAACTCCACGTGGTTGCACATGGGTAGGTTGTTACTTTACTAATATTCTTCATCAAATTTATTACTGTTTGACACAGTTATGCCCCTTTAAGATCCCTCTCAGCTCCAAAGAGGAAACCAAGATATATAAACCAGTTACACACGAAAGATTAGTTCCTGCTAAGGCAGTTTCTAAGTCTACTACTTACAATAACTTCCTTCCACCCTTATCTACAGGCTGACCTCACAGACAGTGCTTATATCACCTTGATTAGATTTAGGGTGGGTGGTGGTGTATCATCATTAACATCATTATCAACATCATCATCATCATCTCAGCTTTAAAGATGAAAATTTTTTTCTGGTGATCAAATCCCCTCACCCTGTATTATATGAAAATTTTCCTATTTAGGAAACTCAAAAGAATATGCTATAAGAACTATTCATCCAATGATACCATTAAGTGAGTGAAAAGCCAAACTACAGTGTGGGAGAAGATATTTATAACATATCAATATGACAAACAATATATATCTGGAATATATAAAGTACTCCTACAAGTCAAAATGAAAAAAAAAAAAAAAAAAAAGAAGACAAACCAAAAAAAGACTTGGGCAAAAGAGATGAACAGTCACTTGACAAAAGAAGGTATCCAGATAGCTGATAAACAATATTCGAGGATGCTTACCATCGTTATTCAGTAGGAAAATGCAAAATAAAACCATAATGAAATACTAGTACACACTTGCTATCATAGTTAAAATTAAATGGATGAATGATATGAAGTCTTGGTGGGAACATGGAATTAGAACTCTCCTATTTTACTGATAGAAGTATAAACTACTACAATTACATTTGAAAAGCATTTGATAGTACTTAAAAAAATTTTAGGGGCACCTGGGTGGCTCAGTTTGTTAGGTGTCTGCCTTCAGCTTTGGTCATGATCCCAGGGTCCTGGGATTGAGCCCTGAGTGGGGCTCCCTGCTCATCGCAGAGTCTTCTCCCTCTCCCTCTGCCCTTCCCCCTTAACCTCCCCCTGCTTGTGCTCTCTCTCTTTCAAATAAATAAAATCCTAAAAAATTTTTTTTTTATTTGAGAGAGAGAGAATGAGAGACAGAGAGAGCATGAGAGGGAGGAGGGTCAGAGGGAGAAGCAGACTCCCTGCTGAGCAGGGAGCCCGATGCGGGACTCGATCCCGGGACTCCAGGATCATGACCTGAGCCGAAGGCAGTCGCTTAACCAACTGAGCCACCCAGGCGCCCTAAAAAATTTTTAAAATCATGGTAACAGACACACAACATAAAATTCACTATCTTAACCATTTTTAAATGTACTCTTCCATGATATTAAGCACATTCAGGTTGTTGTGCACCTGTCTCCACCATCCGTCCCCAGAAGTCTTTTCATCTGGCAAAACTGAAACTCTGTACCATTAAACAACAACTCTCTATGACTCCCTCCTGCCAGCCCCTGGCAACTAACATTCTATGTTGTCTCTATGAAGTTGACTACTCTAGCTAGTTACTTCATAGAAGTGGAATAATACGGTATTTGTCTTTTTGTGGTTGGCTTATTTCATTTAGCATAATATTCTTAAGGTTCATGCATGTTGTTTCATGTCAGAATTTCTTTTTAAGGCTGACTAATATGCCATTGCATGTATATGACATTTTGTTTATCTAGTCATCTGTCGATGAACAATAAAGTTGCTTCTACCTGTTGGCTCTTGTAAATAATGTTGCTATGAACATGGGTATACAAGTATCTGCTCAAGGCCCTGCTTTAGTGCTTCTGGGTTGGAAGTATTTTTTTTTTTACAAGTTAAATACTTTTATATAAATTGACAACTCCACTTTTGCATAAGGAATAGTATGCCCATAAGAAAATGGGTACAAGAATATGCATACTGGTATTATTCATAATAGCTCCATATTAGAAACAGTCCAAACATCCTTCAGGAGTAGAATGCATACAAAAACTGTGGGATATTCATACAATGCAATATTATATAGCAATAAACACAAGAATGTGGATTACTTTAAGAACCATGCTGAACATGTGGGCATTGCGGGTGGGGGAGGCAGAGTGCTAGGGCAAAGACTCTTACAGTGGGAAAGAAATACTTGCAGGAAAAAACCAACAGTCTGAAATTCAAAATACTAAACTATCCTAGCAAAATCTAGCAGTTGGGTACTTAGAGGTAAAATGTAAAAGCATTCTGAGTCTCATTGAGATGGAGGGGAAAACAATAAGCCAAGAGAATCTTACTGAAGGAAAAATATTTGGAAACTCATTTTCCCATAACAGTAGAGAAAGTGACAGAAAAAGGAAGTTAACTACCAGTAGCGGGTGGGGAATACAGTAGTTTCCAAATCAACAAGGGGGGGTGATGAATGAACTGCTCAAGTCATAAAAAGATAAGGAAAGCAGCGGGGAAGGGGGAGCTGATTTGTAAAATAAAGATAAAACACAATGTGAGACAGAAATAAAATAAATCAATTGTTACAATAAAAAAAAACACAACGCTGAGCAAAAGAAGCCAGAATACGCAAGAATACATATGTATGCCTCTATTTATATAAAGTTCAAAAATTGTCATAACTAGTCTATGTTTATACTGCTTAGAAAAATGGTTTCTTTCTGGAAAGAGTAATGACTGGTAGTGAGCATAGAGGAGCTTTCTGAACTTTTTGAAATGTCCTACATCTTGTTCTGGGTCCTGATTCCAAGGATGTACACATACGTAAAATTAATTGATTTGCATACTTAAGATTTGCGCACTCGGCTGTGGTTGTTCATCAGTTGCAAAGAGGAGTCCAAGTATCTTTTGTTGGATGGCAGCATTACTGTAAATACATGAGGTGCTACTTTAAGGAGACAATATTAATCTGATCATATTTGTTCTGCCATGTTTATTAGAGACAGGCATTGTACTTCATCGTCACCACTATTAAGTCCTATCCACAGTATACAATACAAGAAATAAAATCACGTATACCTCTGGTGGTGATATCAGAATATGGCGAGCTAGGAACTTGGACTTTGGCTTTTGCAAAATACTGGGCAGTGGCTGTTAACTAGTTTAATGCCCAATGCTAAAGAGCTCACGAAACATTTTTAAGCATTTCCATCTCATTGACTGTCTTTATTTTCCCAGTAATTAAAAAAAGTAAAACATTGCCTTTTTACTCCCTTTGAGGTTGAAAGGTGACCATCTGAATTCTATTTAACGCTGCATTTGTGTTTGGTTATGGTTCAAAAATGTTCCTTTAATCATGAAATGGAGAATTGTTTTTGGATGCCAGATATCATATGCTATTCCAGACTCTTTCCAAATTGTGAACATTAATTTTTCTTGTATACTAACCTTTCCTCAGCTGTTTCAGTGATTTGGCTTTCTTCCCATAATTCACTAAGTAAAGGGTTAACATTAGTCATTGTGAGGAACATTCAAGTTTCAAATCCCAATTTTCTGCCAATAAATGTGGAGAAAATTAGTAGATATGATGTTGCAACACATGCTAAAAGAGCAAATATTAAAAATGTAACATGCTACTTCACATCTATAGGACTTTTGGTAAGGATTATTTATTAGTATTTAGAAAAAACATTTTTCTTACATGATGTGCTCTCCAGGGAAAGGAGGAAAGGCACTCAATAAATACCAACTCTCTTCTATGCCAGGTTATAGATATTTTTGCAAAACAAAACAAAGATTATAATATGGGCACCCAGATATTCCCTTATAGGGAAGGTCCGATGTGAGCATTTGTCTTTAGGGCTGGTATCCAAGTGGATCTGTTTGCTGATCTCCAGAATTAAGCAAATATATTTGTTCAGTCTTAGACAGAACTGGATGGGGTGCCTGGCTGGCTCAGTCGGTGGAGCATGTGACTCTTAATCTTGGGGTTGTGAGTTCAAGTTCCACGTGCAGTGTAGAGAACTTATGCTATCTGTAGGAAGGCTTACCCCCAAGAGGAGAAATGCATCAAGCCAATCATGCCCAGTTATTCTTCCCAAATTTACCAGTCAAGTGTGTCCTTCCATCTCTCCACTGGCAGCATAAGTAAAGGGTTCCGAAAAAGGTCCCTAGTAGACTAAGATCACCTTGCTAAAAGGGAACATCAGAACTGGTAAAGTGTTCCTAATATAACTTTTTCCAATAAATATCTTTTTTTTAAGATTTTATTTATTTATTTGAGAGAGAGAGAATGAGAGAGAGCAAGCACATGAGAGTGGGGAGGGTCAGAGGGAGAAGCAGACTCCCCGCCGAGCAGGGAGCCCGATGCGGGACTCCATCCCGGGACTCCAGGATCATGACCTGAGCCGAAGGCAGTCGCCCAACCAACTGAGCCACCCAGGCGCCCCTTCCAACAAATATCTTATCTCCTCTTCCTAATTACTAAAAAAAGAAGGAAAGAAAGAAAAAAACATGTAAATAAAAGTATAAGGCATAATAAAAGTCTAAATGGATTAATATTCTTTTATTATCAGCCACGGCACTATCCTCAAATTAAAAAAATACACATTTCTAAAACCGTAAACTAAATCAAGGCAAGCAGCAATAAAAGTCCTTGTAGAAAATTTCAGATTGTGATCATATTTATTTCAACCAGCTTCAGAATTTGAAATGTAAAATACCAAGATTGTATTAAAAACTGACACCCAAATATCTTCAAACGATTTTACTATTCAATGCAAAGAATAATGCTTAGAAAATCTTCACACATGATCTTAGCCAAAAGGCCGAGAAGTGATATGCTTAGAAAATCTTAAGAAAAATATTAAATCTCCATTTTATAAAGCATTAGCCAATTTCTCCCAAACCTAATTTTTATTCAGACCTCTGTTCTTTCCCAGAATATCACTTGATCATGAGGAGATCCTTCTTTTTTTTTCAAACTTGATAATTTATTCTTAAATGTAAATCACCCCAAATTTTTAAAAATTTTAATTCCAGTTAGTTAACATACAGTGTTATGTTAGTTTCAGGTATACAATATAATGATTCAACAATTCCATACATCGCCCTGGGCTCATCAGGACAAGTGCCCTCTTTAGTCCCCATGATCTATTTCCCCATCCCCCCCACCGCCCCTCCTGTAACCATCAGTCTGTTCTCTAGAGTTAAGAGTCTGTTTCTTGGTTGGTCTCCCTCTCCCTCTTTTTCCTTTGTTCGTTTTGTTTCTTAAATGCAAGGAGATCCTTCTTATAATAAAACTCTACAGGCCATTTTGCTAGACTGCTCCTCAAGTATGTTTCTGTGCTATTTTCTGGTAACATGCCGACAAAGCCACAGAAGTAGTTTGTGTTTATATACTTCCCAAATCTGGATCTTGTCTACGGTCTGTTTGCTCTTTTAAGAGATAGAAGTCCTCATTTGATGATTTTCGAGACTGCAAAGTCATATGCATTAGAGTTCCGCCCTATGAAATGTGAATCCATTTTCCAAAAGATAGTTCATTTCCTAACAAAAGAACAAAATCGGTTACTCCCAAAATAAAATTCATTCTGGTATAAAAGTAAATGGAAAATAAAGCTTTAAATGACATTCCCGCTATTAAAAAAAAATGAAAAGAACAGTAATATTTCGAGTGTGTCCTATGAGCCAGACACTGTGTCCCAGGGACTTTTCATGTGTTATTTTACTTAATCCTTACGAAAATCCTATGAGGAAGGTGGCATGTTTCCCATCTGGCAGATAAAGAAACTAAGGAATCAGGTGCCCCGAAGGTGACTCTAAGTGGTTGAACTAGGATTTGATCCCACGTGTGTCTGACTTCAAAGCCCATGCTCTTTCTTTATCAGGTTTGAAAAATGGAATGTAAGAGGGGAACATTTTTTTACATAGTTTAGATGAAATTAGACGTTCCTGGCTTTTTTGGCTCTAAGTTATCACCTATAATCAGCTGTTATGCTCTATACCATTTTTTGGCAATTTGGGTAAAAATACACATACTACCTCCTAGGCCCCACTGGAGGTATTTTATGCACCAGACTAGACCATATCCGACTAAACAGCAATGTGACATTCACAAAAGTTGACTCGAAGACTCTAAGGAAATTGTTGGCAATGACAAAGTTCTGTCATGATTTTGCCAAAGACAGGAGGTGCTGAATACCATGTTATACTTGGGCTTCCCAGCCAGATGTTGCAAATGCCCCATTTCTAGCCCAGTGCTTCCCAAAATACCCCAAAATATTTCCCAGAAGCACGATAAATGCCTCTCCTAGGGCTTGGGGGAGAGATCTTTCAGGATTCCTAGACACTTCTTTGTTGCTTTTCCTAATTGCCTCAAAGTATGCTAGAATTTGTGCCATTATGGGAAGTCATAACTCATTTGAACTGGCAAAAGAAACCCCACACAGGAAAGTCTAGCTGCTTTTGTGCTTTGGGGTCTAGTGGTACCTTTATTTTAAAGAAAAGAAAAAAGAAATCATCAAATCTGTCATCACACCAGCATCATCTTAAGCCACCATAACTATGCCAGCCTACCAGCCCGTTCTTGAAGCAAAGTGAGCTGTTGAGTTGCCTAAATATCCAGCAAAAATCAAATATGCCATTGGATCGGCAAAAGCAAAGGCCCCAAAAATCCATTTTTGGCCAATTTTCAAAATTTCTATCAGGGGCGCCTGGGTGGCTCAGTTGGTTAAGCGTCCCATTCTTGGTTTTGGCTCTGGTCATGATCTCAGGGTCGTGAGATCAAGCCCCACGTTGGGTGTAGAGTCTGCTTGAGATTCTCTCCCTCTCCCTCTCCCTTTGCTCCTCCCCCTGCTCTCTCTCTCAAATAAATAAATAAATAAATAAATAAATAAATAAATAAATAAATCTTTAAAAAAAGTTTATATTAAATGTGTCCCTAAAGTGCATTTAATTAAAAAAAAGAAAGAGAAAACCTAGTTGTGAAATGACTGAGCCAAATGGCTTCATGTTTCAGTGAAAATGATCACATGTATTAGGATTCTCAGTTGAAGGCACCTGACTCTGCACTGATTTGAACAGAAGAGAAATGCTCAGAATGGACAGGACGACTGGGCAACTAAGCTAATAAATTGCAAACCGAAGGTTGTACTAGAATATCAGTACAAGAAAAGTGCAATGAAAGTTAAGAGGAAGTTGTGATTGATTCTGGGCAAGCTGAGTGTTCCGTTTTATGGAGGAAGTGTTATTTGAACCTAGCGCTCTCTCTGCCTTGGAATCATTTGGATATGGGGCTTATCCTCTCTGCTAGACTGACATTCCCTTATGGGAAACAAAAAAGGGATTTCCTATTTTGTCAGCACCTAGTGCAATTAATTCTATACATTTAAGATGATTTAATATGTATTCATTAAATACCTACTCGATGTACTACATACTGGAGATAATAAAGTGAGCAAAAAAAAAAAAAAAAAAAAAAAGGCTTGACTTCTTTCCTCACCGAGAGATCCCAGTCTGGTGGGTGAAACAGATATTCAAATGATCACATTAATGAATGCATTTTTCAAACTGTCAAAGTGCTGGGAGGGAGAAGGAAAGAGTGCTATGCAAGCATACAACAGGGGGACCAAGTCTTGTCTCTGAGGAGTACAAGGCTTTCTTGCCAGAGTGACAGCTGGGCAGAAGTCTGAGAGATGAGTAAGGATTTGGCCTCATGATAAGGGGAAAAGAGCATCTGGACAGAGAGAACAGCACATGCATATGGTGGGGGCAACACGAACAGTTATTCTGCACTCAGCTTCACCTGCCTCCAGCCGACGTCAAGTGAAGAGGTATCTCTTCTATCAAAAATAAAACTTTCTTCCTGCATTCTTCTTTTTTAAAGATTTTATTTATTCATTTAACAGAGAGAGAGAGAGAGAGAGCGTGCACATGCATGCACACACGAGCAGGGGCAGGGGCAGGGGGAGAGAGAGAAGCAGACTCCCCGCTGAGCGGGGAGCCCGATGTGGGACTCGATCCCAGGACTCTGGGATCATGACTAGAGCCAAAGCAGACACTTAACCAACTGAGCCACCCAGGCGCCCCCTTTCTTCCTGCATCCTTATTTATACCCTTGCTTCCATTAAACCTCAATCGATCAAGTGTCTTTTATTTCTCCTATATTCTCAATGGCCCTCTCCTTTTGATACTTGCCTTGGAGATATTATGCTTAAGTCTCTGTGACCTCCAAAAACCAAAACAATAAACCAACACTTCTCCAAATCCTACATCCCTCTACATGACTTCCTATCTTTAGCTATTTTTACTGGCGAAATTTATAGAATAACAATATACTACACCTGCAACCCTCACTTCCTCAGTTCCCACTCACTTTCTAACCCTCTTCAGTATGGAACCCAGCACAACCATTTCGCTAACAAGATCTTGTCACGGTCTCCAATGACCCCCTTGCTGCAAAATTCAGGGGATATTTTTCAAGTCTCATTTTATTTGACTCTTTAAAAAAATTATGTATGTATGTATGTATGTATTCATTCATTCATTCAAGTACAATCAACATACAGTGTTATATTAGCTTCAGGTGTACAATGTAACAATTTCATCTTCTTTGACTCTTGACCACTCTCCCTTTTTGGGATGTCATGGTACTGCTCTTACTTTGTGTTCTACCTTTTTCTCAGTCTGCTTTAGAATCTCTTTTATTTCTGTCTATCTCTGGAATTTTGGAACTTCATCTTTGGCCCAGGCTCTTCTTATTCTATACACTGTAGCTGGGTGAGCTCTCCTACCCCACCTCTTGACCCCTGGGCAAATCCTTTCTCTTTTGAGAAGCCTTGGTTGGAACTTAATACGTTGTGACTCTTTCTCTGACTCCCTTTAGTCATTGTTAGGGCTTACTTTTCCAAGCTTTGCTGCATTCCATGCATATATACCCCCCTAAAAGGGAGTCTTATTTTATTATATTTATATGTTTCTTAGCCTCTATCTCCAACTAGATTGGCAGTTCCTTGAAAATGGGACAATCTCTTCATACCGAGCTTCTAGCTCAGTGCCTGGCAGAGAGTAGATGATCAATAAACATTTATAGATGAGCGGATGGATGGCTTTTGGTAAGCTTTTTCATCTTTACAGCCCTAGAGAGAATGTCAGGGGAAAGCTGTGGCTACCTGAAGGTTGCACACGTAGTAAATGGCAGAATGGAGCATTTGCTGTTTCCATGAACCACAATAGGGTGTATATTTGAGTAATGTTTATGATAAGGAAAATCTGTGTCCTAAGATGGCTGACCAAGCCAGCAAAGGAGTCCCAGCCCCTGCCTCAGGGCTCTTCCGGGTTCTTCTCCCTGCCCGGCTTCGCGCACGCGCCAAAAGTGCCCAGTATGCGGAAGCAGAAGTGTATAAATTGCCCCCTTTGTTTGTGCTCGGGGCTCAGACCTTTGGAGACCACTCTCCTCTGAGCCCGCCCGCGTTAAATAAACCTCCTATCCTCCAAGATCTCCGGGTGCCACTTGGTTCTTCCGTCGGGCGATCCAGTCCAGGTTCTGTAACATTTACACTCCGCAAACTGCCTTCATGTGTATTATCTCATATAACTTTTATAAAAATCCCGCGGATTGAGTGGGGTAGGTAATTTTTTGCTTTTCATGTATATATAAGGAAATTGAGATTCGGAAAGCCTGTGATTAACGTTTACACCGGTAGTAAGTGGCAGAGGTAAATCTTGAACTAAGCTCTTTAGAGTGCAAGCCCAGTGTGCTTTCCACAGCTAGAGAACCACTCAGCCCTGGAGCAGCAAGAAGTATGGTAAAGAACGAGGTTTCCCTCCAGGAAGCCTTCCTTGGATTTGTCAGCCCATGCTGAGCTCAGTCTTCCCCTGGGCTACTGGGACACTTCCAGCTGACGTCGAGTTTTTCACTCCCCTGTTATGGGTTACTGGTTGTATCGCAGGTATGCCTTCCCAGCTAGAGTGTGAGCTTCTTGAGGGCAAGGAGTCTATCTTATGGTCCCGTACCCTCCACCCACACCCTCATCAGCCCCTTAACTTCTGCCAGCACTGATGTAGGGCTGGGCCCCCAGGAGGCACTCTGGAAATACTGGTGCTTTGGTTTGCCTTACCTCCTTAACTCTTGAAGTCAACAGTAGGTGAGTGAAAGGAGATTCCCAAGGGAAGAATATGAAAGTCTTTGCACCCTAGCTCTGCTGTGTAGGCCATATTGGTGAGGAACCGAACACAATGGCTTGCATTATGTCAAAAGTGAGAACCCATGCCACATTAATCCTGTCTTGTTTTTGAGTTCTGTGACCTGGGGTGTGTGTACTTCAGGGAACAAATACACTATGAATCATGTTTGATAAACCAAAATGGTCGATGCTCCCGCCACCTACTTGTTCTGGTTACTCAAGGGAAGTTAGACAAAACAGATGTGATTTGCATTCACACCTACAGGGCTTTGAGAATTGACTGGTGTGCTTCCTGAGACTGCTTCTCTACCCCCTCTGCCCTTCTGATAAGATAAGAAGCCTTTGCACCTGGGCAGTGCTTTGTGCTGCTCTACGTGTCCACCGCAATCCAGATCACAATCCATTCTCCACACTGCAACCAGAGTGGTTGATGTAAAACACAAATTTGATTATGTCCCCCCTGCATTTAAAACACTTTGGTGTCTTCAGGATCATGTCTAACCCTCTTGGCATGCTTAAAAAGGAAAAAAACCCACAACTCTTCATGATTTGCCTCCCGCCTAGCTCTTCGGCTTCACCCCCTACCATTCCCTACCCCCATCTTCCACTCTAAGCTCCAACCCTCCTGAAATACTTGCAGATCTACAAGTGTGCTGTTTTTGGCTTTGTTCTGTACATCAGTGTCTCTTCTGCCTACCTGCTTCTGACCTCTAGCTGATCTCTTCTCCATCCTGTAAGACTTAACTCAAATCTCACCTTCTCAGTGAATGCTTCCCTAACTCATCCATTATTACTTGTTCTCTCTTTTGCATATACCTGCGTTATGGTACTTCCTCGTTGCGTCATAAATACCTGTTTAGACATCTATCTCGGCAACCCATATGTGAGTTTCTTGGATGTTGGAACTGTGACTGACCCTCACCCCCACACACACCTTGTTCCCTCAGCACTACACACATAGTAGGAATTCAGGAATGTTATTTAAGTCAATAATTATTATATTTCCTAACTTAAAGGGCTCTTTCTGACCTCGGAGTTGCAACAAAATAACCAGTTGTTCAACTGTCAGGCTTCTGGGTTGGGTTGGGTGTGGCCCTTTCTTGAGAAAGGATGAATTTAAATGTCCTGTCAAGTTTCTTCTTAATTCAAGATTCTATAAATAAACAGCAGATTGGAATACTACCCTCAGCAACGCTGAAGCAAAAAAAAAAAAAAAAAAAAAAAAAAAAAAAAAAAGCTCCTTTGCTTTGCTTTATACCTTCCAATGTTTCCTAAATTTATCATTCCCCCTAGGTCTTCTCCTATACCAATCACTTATAACAGGTGATACCTGGGTGATCGTTGACCACTATCTCTATTCTAGCTCAACCAGGACCACTTTATTTCATCATATATGTAAATACACATACACATATACACATAGTATCTTACTTAATACAAACATCCTATGAGTTAGTTACTATTATGATTCATATTTTGTAGGTGAAGAAACCCAGAGGTTAAATAACTTGTTCAAGGCCATATAGCTCGGAAGTGCTGGAGACTGGACTTAACCTTGGATCTGATTATAGCTAGCCTGTGGTTTAACCATTACACCACATTCCCTCACCTATTTTACAAGAATGGATTGAACTAGATCATCCTTGAGAATCTCATCCAAAGATTTTTGCCCCCTTCCCTCCACTTAAGAGCTCCACTGGGGCCAAGCAGGAGGATGATGTTCTGTAGTTCTGGGAACTGAAAAAAAACAACAACCAAAAAACAAAAACAAAAAAGATTTGAGGTTCCAAATATCCCCTTGTGCATTTCTTTTTCTATAATTACTTCTCATTGAGATGCACTATAAGGACTCCTAAAATGGCATATTCAGTATTGCTTTTCAGGACTTGTGGTTGCTACCCCTCATTTATCTTCCTCATAAGCAACATGACCCTTTAAGCTAAATTCTACCCACAACTGAGTATGAGAGAGACAAATGCACAACTCTTGGGAAGCATTTGTTCCAAAAGCATGAAAAAGTCTTTAAAATGTGGAATATTTCACTAAGGAAAGGAAAACCTTACATCTAGCAAAAGAGAACCATGTCCTGAAGGAAGGGAGTGGAAAAAGGAGTAAAGCCTTTTTTTTTTTTTTTTTTTTTACTGTGTCACCCCTCAAAACACCTAGAACCAATCGTCACTGCAGGTGTCTTGTAGAACAACAACAACAAAAAGAACACTGAACTTGATTCCCACATCTATACCTTACCAACAGTGCAAACTGAGCAGGCAACTGCCCCACTCTGAGCTTCCATTTCCTCATTGTTAAACTGGAGATAAAAACAGGAAATACCTCTCAGTGTTGTTCCTAGAATTAAATGAATTAAACCATGTTTTAACAGTGCTTTATGTACTTCTACTCATTTGAGATATTATGACAACTCACCTTGGTTCAGTGCAAAGCCACCGATCTAGTTACCTTTCTTTTTATTTGTTTAGAGAGTGAAAGGGCAGGGTGGGAGGGGCAGAGGAGAGGGGGAGAGAGAGAATCTTAAGCAGGCTCCATGCCCAGTGTGGAGCCTGATGCGGGGCTCGAGCTCATGACCCTGAGATCAGGACCTGAGCTGAAATCAAGAGTCAGATGCTTAACTGACTGAGCCACCCAGCGCCCCTAGTTACCTTTCTTTTAATACCGGTCATTCTCCCTTTGACCACAACCAGACTCCACTGCAAAGGCCCCCTCCCCCCAGCAAGCTCAGGCTCACTGAAAAGGCAGAGCTATGACTGTTCTAAGAAAATGGTCCCTTTGGCCAATGTAAGCAGATAACACTCGTGGTGAACTGTGGCAGTTGACTTAATTATGAAATAGAATGTCTGGGTGCCAAGATGCCTACATCTAAGCATTCCTGCTGCCTAATTCTAGACAAGTAGAATGATACTAGACAGAAAGAACAGTTGGACCCAGCTACTCTAGTGGGAAAGGGAAAAAAATGGTCTGTTTTGGGACGAGTGAATCGTACCAGTTCAAGGGTCTGGAAACTTGAAATTAAAGTTCTTTGTTTGAACATGGGAGTGACTGAGGAGCCAGTGAAAAGTATAGTTTTGACAATGGTATGTTTCATATGGAAGGAATAGGCCACCATGTTTCCTGTGGTCATGATGTCCCAAGGTTGACTAGCATGTTGCTGACTTCAGATTCCACACTGGAATGGGTCATAACAGAATGGAAATTGAGGAGATGTAGGAACAAATTAGAAAGCCAAATATCTGTTTAGAGATCAGCTGAAGCTCAAGAACTAGGGTTGAGTATTGTGGCAAAAACAAAACAAACTGAGTGATGTCTTTGTGGTCCCATCACTGGTCTGAGTCTCCACTTTGATTGATTTCTCCCTCTTTATTACCTTCCTAAAATAGTGCCCCTTGTAGAATTTATAGCAGAAATAATGAACTCTGTATTTCAGTGTACATGGCAATTCTTAGTGGTGAACAAAATAAAAATTTAAAAATTGGGACATGTCAGAGGAAAGTCCGTAAAAATGCTATTTCTGTGTGGAAGAGTTTTCTTGGATCAAAGTGATCACATAAGGCTTAAAATCAAATGGTATGCTTGTTTACTAACATATTCTGAGCTTTTTTTTTTTCCCCCTGCAGATGTAAGAAATGAAAAAAACCAGGCCAAGCTAGCATATGGAGGTAATTTGTTCAGATGTACAACTGGGTTGGAGCCATCAGTAACCCAGTTATAAATTCTGAATCCCCTGTATTTTCTTATTTCGAAGTGTGTTCTCCTCCATTGACAGACAAAAACCAAATCAGAATTGCTCTGAAAGGGTTTTGAGTAGAGAAAACATCACTGGCAACAGTTTGGACTTTGGATTCTACCAAGTCTGTCTGAATTTAAACTCATGAACTCTCATATTTAAGTCCAACATAAATCGTTTAGTTTTCAAGTTCCCTTAAGCTAGGAAAATTAAGACTTCCTGTTCTTCAGGGAGAAAAAGGGCCTAAAAACTTAAGAGGTTAGAAAATGTCTTGAAGCTCTTCATAATTGAGCACAAATGAATCCAAACCATATGGATTGCATTTCCTTTTTTTACTTTGAACACTGAGGGGAAAAACATGTTTGGCAAAATGTTTCTTCTTTTTTTTTTTTTTCAAACCCAAATATGTTACTTTCACCCCTGAGCCTTCTTCCCAAGCTGCACCATATGCCTGCAATGTTCCCAGGGCTCTTCAGTCTGTAAGTCTGCCGCTCCTGAGAGTCCTACCTTTCTCAAGAAGTCATCCCTGGGTGACTAGAAGGAATATTCCAAATGCCTCCTGAACCTTACTGGGTAACATACAACTTTTGAGACTCCTCGTCCTTCAATCTTCTGCTTATGTGTGCTCCTGCTTGTGTTTGCTAAAAGCTTATTTTGTTCAGATGTAATAGCTCAAGTCATGTAGTCTATATTTAAAAACCATTTATTTAGCATCCAATGGGTCCAAAGTTTTATGGATAAATGCCTATATCAGCACAATCTTACATTGTGCTTAACGATGCAACCCGTAGAGAAGACTAAACATAGCTAATAATCCTCAAGTAAGACACAACCTAGAAGAGGAATTGGGATGGTCCTACCTAAGGCGGAAGCCCCTTGATGATGGGATTTGAAAGGCTCTAATAAGTCTCCAAAAGTATCAGATTCATTTGTTTGAATTAATAAGACTATTTAAAAAGACAAGTGGCTCTTAAAATATGTAAGTAAAATTTTATTTATCATTTTTAAATTTTTTTAAAGGATTTATTTATTTTAGAGAGGGAGAGCAAGTGTGCTTTGGGGGAAGGGCAGAAGGAGATGGAGAGAGAGTCTCAAGCAGACTCTGTGCCGATCGGGGGAGCCCATGTGGCCTGATCCCATGACCCTGAGATCACGACCTGAGCTGAAACTAAGAGTCCATGCTTAACTGACTGCACCATCCAGGGCCCCATTTAAAAATTTTTTTCAAGTAGGCTCCACGCCCAACGTGGGGCTTGAACTCATGACCAGAGATCAAGAGTCGCACGTCCACCGACTGAGCCAGTCGGGTGTCCCCTAGAAGTAAAATTTTAAATCCTTCAATTTAGTGTCTCACTGAATTTTACACACTAAGGGGGATGTGTGTTTCAATAGGAGTGGTAAAAAAATGAGAACAATTTGAAAGGGTACACACCATAGACTTATTTTATGATATATCAGAGCTACTTGTTATTTGGGTAAGTTGAAGTTAGGAGACAGAGGAGGATCTAAGGTGAGAGCACATGCCTGTGTGTGGGGTGGGGGGAGGGAGAGGGAGGGAGGGGGAGAGAGGGAGGGAGGGGGAAAGGGACAGAGGGGAAGGGAGAGAGGGAGAGAACACGTGAGAATGTGACAGCTCACAAGGGAGTGAGCGAGAGAAAGCATTTTTGATAGAAAGGGATATAAAGATCTTCACTTTAATTAGAATTTGACTTATATTTAGGACTTGAAGAGAAATCCCACAGAAATAACTCAGGTTGGAAAGAAAACTGCCTACGATATGTATAATATTTGTTTTTTATATTTTATTTCCCTTGTTTTTTTTCCCTAATGAAACTGGAAGCATTTGGGAGGTTAGGGACTTTTGTACCCTCCCCTCAACACCTAACCAAGCCTTAGCCCAGAAGGGACATTGAATTATTGGTTGATTGATTACAGGGGCTATTCAAAGCTTTGCTGAACATGGAGGATGCCCTCAGTACTGTGTCAGGCATTGCAGAAGATATGCAACCTAGGAGAGAATAAAATGATTGTGACAGTTCTCTTTGGAAGAGCAAACCCGGTATGTGGAAATAAACAAAGCCCCGTGAGGATAAGCCCATGGATTACAGGATTTCCATGTAGACCCTGGGACCTGATAATAAGAGAACATGTGAGTAAGTCTGAAGGAAGTTTTCAGCAAGTGAAATGGTGTAGTATTTTGTATGGTGGAATTCAAATTTAGCAAACTTGTTACCTGAAGTGATACAGGATGAAAATTTTTTTGTGTAGCTTTCCTCACCTGCTCCGTTTCATGTTTCTAAGGGACTTTCTCCTCTTACCTTTTCCTCTATTGTCCTTCCGATAACTTTGCTAGGACTCTTTCTATGGAAAGGGAGAAGTAGACTGATAAACAGGTTCAATAAGTAGATTTAAAGGGTTGATTTCATACTGACAAAAGAAGAGGAAGTTAATCATTTGGGAGATGGCCCTCACCTCTTAAAGCTAATAACCACTGGAAGCACATTTCCACCGAAACCTTAGTTAGAAATCACTTTCAGTCTTAGTGGTTTATTTTTTCCTGTAGGGATTCAGTAGAGTGAGCCTCTAGGGAGGAGGTGGGTCTTTACCAAGCCACACAAAAAGTGAGACTTTGCGGGGAACACCTTTAAATTATGGATCCAGAAAGAGGAAGTGAAACCACAGTGGATGGAGATTAGAAGGAGCTGCCCAGGGCTCAGCTGACATAAGGAGGAGGGTAAGGTTTCTCTTATTTTGACTGATATAAGCATACACCAGACACTTGGCTGAGCACTTTGTATGTGTGACCTTATTTAATTAATACACATTTATGCAATAAGTACTATTATTTCATCCGTTTTACGGATGAGAAAATAGAATTTCAGAGATCAAATGGTTTTCCCAAAGTTACCCAGCTAATACACAGAAGAAATAAGATGTAAAAGCAGACCTGCATAGCCCCACTTAACCATTTTGGTGTACGGCCTCAAATTGATTTACTTTGTCTGGGTCCCAGGGTATTCATACTTGGGAAGAGTAAATGGCCACATCTGGTTATATCTCAGTTCATGGACTCAAGTTATTATAATGGGGGGGAAGAACAGGAAGTACTGAGATTATTGAGACAGACTCCAGGTCCTGCCTTTAAAACTTGCCTATCTAGGGACACCTGGGTGGCTCAGTCTCTGACTCTTGATTTTGGCTCAGGTCACAATTTCAGGGTTGTGAGATAGAGACCCATGTTGGCTTCTGCGCTGGGTGTGGAGCCTGTTTAAGATTCTCTCTCTCTCCCTCTTCCTCTGCTCCCCCCCCCCAAAAAAACTTGCCTATCTAGATGTTTGCTCAGGCACAACAACCATGCTTTAAGAGGAAGATATGAAGAAGATGGGTCATGTGGAGCATGTTGTTGAAGTGGGTCAGAATGACAAAGGGACCCACTAGCATATCTTCTGAGGGACAGATGAGAAATGTGGGATGATTAGCTTGAGAGGAAAAGCCTATTGACACATGATAGCTGTTTTCAAATATTTGATAGATTGTCATGTGGAAATAGCATTGGACTTATTCTATATAGCTGTAGAGAAGAAATGTGGGAACAATGGGAAAACATGAGAGGGAGATAATTCTGGATCAACAGAAAACAACTTCATAAACATAATACAGTTTCATAACATTGTCTTGTGCTTCAGACCCTTTTGAAAGTCTGGCAAAGCCTATGAACTCTTCTCAGAATAATGCTTTTAAGTGTGGAAAATCATAAGATTACACAGGAAATGAATGAATTATATTGAAATGTAATTATATTGAATGTAATTCTTGGTAGCCTGGGTGGCTCAGTCAGTTAAGCGTCTGCCTTTGGCTCAGGTCATGATCTCAGGGTTCTGGGATTGAGTCCTACATCAGTGGGGAGTCTGCTTCTCCCTCTCTCTCTGCCCCTTTCCCCTGCCTATGCGCGCTCTCCCTCTCTAATAAATAAATAAAATCTTTTTTAAAAAAGAAATGTAATTCTTAAAATCTTAAAAAATTGAAGATATCTGCAATGATTTTTAAAGTGGTTTGGAATTATCTGAGTTTTTTGGTTATCGATAATCATACTACTAAGATTTGTGGCCTACATTCATAATAGAAGAAAGGGTCAATTTCAAGTAGCGACTAGGGAAAATAAAGATACATATTTTTTTCCCATCAGTGTTCATGGTACCTCTAAGGGATTTGTGGATTCCATGTTATGATCTCCTGAATTAGAGGTGTCCAATAGTGGGATGAAAAGTCATGCAAAGTTGGAGTTTTTCTGTCACAGGAATAGTTTTTACATTGTCAGGGATGTTTAAGTAGGATTCCTGCTTCGGTTACATACTGGATGAGATAAACTCTTCCAGGGTCCTAATTCTAATATCCTACGCTCAAAACTCTTTATTGACGTTTATTATCTACAGCACAGATTTTCAATTTTTTAAGCAGCCAAAGACTTTCTTCAAAATAAAATCTTACATGATCTCTCAATATATCAAACAGAAAAAGTGCGATCAGTTTTCCATGGAAATGGAGGGCCTAAATCTCTGCCTGCTTAGCTTCCTTACTTGACACCTTCCCTTTCCCTGACCTGCACCAATTGAATTTTTAAATGTGAGACCCCTTCTGAAGAGCCCTAGGGCTCTGTGAAACACAGCCATAGATCAAATATCAGCTCCTTGATACACGTTCAAGGTCATGTAAAATCTTACCTCTCAGCTGCTGCTCAACAGAGCACTCATTGTCTCCAAACAGCCTACAACATTCCTGACACCACACCTTTGTTCACACTGCTCCCCAGTTTGGAACGTCCAACACGCTCTCCTCCTCTTTGCTATTTCCCTAAACTATACTTTCTTTCAAGTTCAAATTAGGCTTCACTTCCTCCAGGAAGTATTCCCTGATCAGTCACCCTTAGTGATTGTTCCTGCACTCTGAATCAATAATATTGCTCTGGATTTGACACTATGTAAGTGATGTTGCTTCGCTTTTGTTGTTGGGTCCATTCTGTCTCCTCACGGCGGAGGGGGGCGCTAAAGTATCCTGTACACAGAAGGTGCTGAATCAGTTCTTGTCTATGGAATTCTTCTGTCATGTTTGTTGCGTTTCCCTAAAGAAATTGTAAACTTTCCGTGGACAAGGGCTTCCTTAGACATTTCATTTGCCATAATCTCTCCAGCACTTAGCATGATTCAGCATCCACAAGAGACCTGAACTGGATACATAGTAAGATTTGGGCAGGAAAACTGTTAGATGAGAGCAATTTAGAAAAGATGGAAAATACAATTTGATGTAAGAGAGTTGTATCTGTTGCTGGGGGAAGAAGACAGATGCCAAGAATACTGTGTGAAGTGATATCCATGAGAGCAAAGGAGCAGGTCAAGACATGACTAGATGAGGCAAAGAGTAAAATGTCAGCGAACATGAGTGAGTCACAGTGAGAGAGATCAACAGGGGTTAACATGGAAACTTGCTTTGAGATAAAAGGTAGGGAAAGAACTTTTCTTTTGCTGATCATTCATCAAAGCTCAGAGTTAGGCAGTCCAGGCTCAGAGAAACTCTACTTTTAGGCCTAGATTCTGAATTAAGACTCAGGGTCTTTGACTCGGTCCTCAAAGAAATATTTGAGATTTCCCAATTCTTACTTGGAAAAACATGGTCACATGAGGTGTCTCTAAGCCACTAATAACCTAATGTCTGTTTTGTACCACATGTTCAGAAATCCAATTTAATAATACTGAGATTTAGTAGTAAGTACCATTGGCTGAAGGCTTACTTACGTGCAAGGCACCATGTTATGTGATTTTTTTAAGAAAAAGATTTTATTTATTTATTTGAGAGACAGAGAGAGAACATGAGCCGGGCGGGGGGAGGGGAGGGGCAGATGGAGAGGGAGAAGCAGACTCCCCGCTGAGTGGAGAGCCCGATGAGGGGCTCAATCCCAGGACTCTGGGATCATGACCTGAGCCGAAGGCAGACGCTTAGCCGACTGAGCCACCCAGGTGCCCCATGATAAGTGATTTAGATGAGGGAGGGGAGTCTGGAAATTCAGGAAGTGGATAGGGTAGGATAAAATAGGATTATAAGATAAAATGCTCCCAAGAAGTCAAGAAGGGTAAGAACTCATAATAAATAACAATAGGCCATCTTGCCAAAGTGCTTACCCTGTGAGAGGCACTGTTTCATGCATTGGACATTACTTCATTTAATCATCATAACAGCACTTTGAACTAAGTATCATTTCCCTCTAGAGAGGACAAAACTGAGATTCAGAGACATTAATTGACTTATTCAGGTTGCATAGCTGGTATGAATGGCAGAGTGGCAGAGTCAGGATTTGAGCCGGGGCTCCAGCTCAGGCTCTTTCCCATGGCTGAACTACCCCATTGCCATACTGTCAAACATCATCCCTAGTTGCTTCGCCAGGAAGAATATGCCAAGAACGCATCCAATGAAATTGCCACTTGTATATAAAATTGTATATAGAGGCCGGGGAGTTTGAGTGTGATAGAAAGTCAGAAAATCCCCAAAACCTCACTTGAACCAGACATTTCAGCTTCTTTTCCTATCATATTTCAATACCCCTCCCAATATCCCTGGAGACACTATAAAGGAATTGCTAATACATGGCCAATAGGATTTTAATATCTTTCTTTTCATCTCATGTAGCTGTTGAGAATAAGGAACTCAATAGAGAGTGCAGCAGAGATCTGGGAAGGAAGAGAAAGTGTCATTTACAAGATAGGATACGTTTGAAGCTGAAAGAATCAGAGGGTAACCAGCTCTTTATTTGTTGGGGCTGGGAGATGCTCCAGCGAGAAGGTTTGTAATTTACACTGGGTCAAAGCAGGAGTCATTGGGCAAGAGGGGAAGAAATTCTGCAATTTTTGTTTCTGAACATTATGTTCAAATAGCAGCCCTCTCTCCTCATTAGGTCAGAGATATCAGTGGGGTTCACCTCGAGCTCTGAGTCAGTAAATTCAGCCTTATTTACCTCTCTCCTTGAGGTATGAACTCCTCCACAGGCATGAACTAAGGGATTCTTGGCACTTCAGGAAACTCTTTAAAGGGTTTACACAAATTCAACTGGCCTCAAGTCCGGTTATGGAGCACAGATTTGGTGAGGTGGCTCCATACTCCATATCCAAGGCATTTCGTGGCGAAGTCTGCACCAGCGCTAGCCTCTTCCTCCTGATTGTCTCCTACCTGTCCCCGCCCTCAGATTATCTTCTTAATGGATTATGCACAGGCGTAATCCCTTCCAGGTCTGTGATCTTGCCTGGAAATGCTTGAATTTCCTTCTGCAAATCTTTATTACCACCCCCTGCTCTTTTCTTGTTTTTCTCCTGCTTCTTTAGTATCCTTTGCTCCTTTTCTGACTGACACGGATTCACCCCATCTGTCAAGTACCTGGATAGTATACTACTTCATCTTTGGCACCAAGGTAAAAGCTGACGTTTGTTTACAAATAAAGCTATCACCGGGCGCCTGGGTGGCTCAGTTGGTTAAGCGACTGCCTTCGGCTCAGGTCATGATCCTGGAGTCCCGGGATCGAGTCCCGCATCAGGCTCCAGTCCCGCATCGGGCTCCCTGCTCGGCGAGGAGTCTGCTTTTCCCTCTGACCCTCCCCGCCATGCTCTCTCTCTCTCTCTCATTCTCTCTCTCTAATAAATAAATAAAATCCTAAAAAAAAAAAACCAAAAACAAATAAAGCTATCACTTTTCAGCTTCAAAATATGCTCAAGCTGCTCCAGGGAAGAGAGAGGAGAGTACATACTTCTCAAATTTAGAATGCTTTTTCTTTCTTAAGTCAACTTTATTGAGGTAAAATTTACATCAAATAAAATGCACCCATTTTAAGCGTACAGTTCAGTGCTTTTGGCAAATATGTACACTTGAGTAACATTACTCTTATTGAGATATGAAATGGAACAGCATCCCAGAAAGTTCCCTCCTCCCCCTTTGAAATCAAAACCTTCATTGAAACCCCTACTTCCTGGCAGCCACTAATGGGTCTTTATCATTATAAAATAGTTAACCCTTTTCTAGAACTTCATACATATGAAATCATACAATATTGTTTTATTTAATCTGGAGTCTGGAAATTCCTCCGTGCTATGGCATATATCAGTAATTTGTTTTTAATTTCTGTTCATTTTTATTTATTGTTCATTTTGTATTGCTTTCTAATTTATATTTCCTTATAGAATATATCCCAATATATCTATTCTCTGTTGATCAACATTTGGGTGTTTCCAGGTCTTAGATATTATAAATAAAACTGTTATGAACAAATGAAAATCTTGTGATCACACACAAAACACCTAGATATGGAATTGCTGGGATTACAGGGCCGATGTATATTTAATTCAATAAGAAACTGCAAAAACTTTTTTTTGAAGAGATTGTGCCATTTTACATGTCTACCTACAATGTATGAGTACAATTGCACAGTCTCACCAACATTTAATATTAATTTAATTAAATTAATTTATTTTTTGTTAGAGAACATGTGTGTGAGCGGGTGCAGGGGAGGGCAGAGGGAGAGGGAGCGAGAGAGTCTTAAGCAGGCTCCATGCCCAGTGTGAAGCCTGATGTGGGGCTCGATCTCACCACCCAGTGATCATGATGTGCCAGAATCAAGAGTTGGATGCTCAATCGACTGAGCCACCCAGGTGCCCCCTTAATATTAATTTTAATTTTAGCTATTCTAGTGGGCTAGAATGTGTGTTATTTAGTGACCATTCTAGTGGGTTATTCTGATGTGGGCTTTAATTTACATTTTCTTGAAGACTAAAGATGTGGAAGCATCTTTTCGTGAGTTCATTGGTCTTCCATATATTTTCTTTTGCAAAGTGTTCAAAAGTCTTTTGCATGCCCTCCTTTTATTAGGTTGCTTGTCTTCTTAATCTTGAGTTAGAAGACTCCTTTGTATATTCTGGATGACTGAATACATACAGTGAATATTTTTTCTAATCTAGGACTTGAAGTTTTATTTTCTTTGTTTCTGTATTTTTAAAAGCAGAAGTTCTTCATTTCCATGAAGTCCAACTTAACATTGTTTCTATTATGATGAGTGTGTTTTTGTCTTAAGAAATCAAGGTCACAAAGATTTTCTTTTATATATTCCTCTAGAAATTTTACAACTTTAGCTTTTATGTTCAGGTATCTGATCCATTTCAAGTTAATTTTTGTATATGGTGTGAGGTAAAGATTTATTTTTTTCCCCATTTGGATATCTAGTTGATCCAGTTCCATTTGTTGAAAAGATTATCATGTCCACATTGAACTACTTTGAAACCTTTGTGAAGACTCAATTGAGCATGCACGAATAAATCTATTTTGGGACTCTATTCCATTGATCTTGCTTGGATATCTTTTCACCAGTACCACACCATCCTGATTACTGTAGCTTTTATAGTAACACTTGATATGAAGTTGTATAAGCCTTTCAACTTTGCTTTACCTTTTGAAGATTGTTTTGGCTATTTTAGATTCTTTGTATTTTCATATTGTTAACATAAGCTTGTCCATTACACAAAGAATTTTGCTGAACTTTTGACTAAAATTGCATTGAATCTGTAGGTCAATTTGGGGAGAATTGACACCTTTACAAATCTAAGTCTAATCATGAGCATGGCATATCTCTTCATTTATTTAAATTTTCTTTACTTTCAGAAATGTTTTATAATTTTCAGTGTAGATCGAGTACATATTTTGGAAAATTGATCATGATGTGTTTTATGCAGATTAAATGGAGTTATGTATAAAATTTATTTTTATGATTGTTTATTCTTAGTATATAGAAATACATTTAGTTTTACTATAAATTGACCTTATATCATGTTGCTATTCTCTTGTGTGCAATATATCATTATTCTCCAGCTGCTTTTAAGAATTTCTATCTTTGATTTTTAGCTATTTGACTATGATGTGCTTGAGTGTGGTTTTCATTATAATTAGCCTGCTGGGTTTTGCTGAGCTCCTGGAAGTGTTGTTTTTCACCAAATTTAATAAAGTTTGAACATTAATTCTTCAAAAAAATCTTTCTGCCTCATTCTCTCTCTCTTTCCTTGTCTCTGGAGATTCAATTACATGTATGTTTGAGAGAATTGTATTATTTCACAAGTTACTGAGGCATTTAAATGTTTTTCAATATTTTTCTGTTTTTCAGATTGGATAATTTCTATGAATTTGTCTTCAGACTCCCCGGATCCCTTTTTCTACTAACACCAGTTTTTTTTAAAGCTCTTCTAATGAATTGTTTCATTTCAGATCCTTTACTTAAAATTTCTAGAACCTTAATTTGGTTCTTCTACATTGTCTTCATTTCTCTGATAAGACTTATTCTGTTCCCTTATTCAACCTGTTCTCTTATTCAAAGCATATCTTCCTTATCTCTTTAAATATATTTTTAACAGCAGCTTTAACATTCTTATCTGTTAATTCCAAAATCTGGACTAATTTGGGATCTCTTCAAATTGCTTTTTTTCTCAACTTAGAGTCATATTTCCTTCTTTGCCTGTTGAAAAAATATTTGGATGTCCTGCTAAACATTTTGGGTGATACATTGTAAGGAATCTATTATGTATGTTGCTTTTTTTTTTTTTTTACTTGCCGTTTTCCTTGCTTTTGTGGAGGTTTGGTTATAGGCTTTTTTAGGGTAGGTCTAGAGTAGCTCTTACCCTATAGCATGGTCCTTTTGCTAATACATGGCTTTTCTGTTGTTTTAGCTGAATGCTGGGGATTTTATTGAGGACTCTCCACTCTGGTTGTGGAGGAATTCCAATGTTTCTGGGCATTGTGCAGCCTCTAGGATCTCTGTTCCCCTTTGGACCCTGTGACAGCCTCTTACTGCTAGGTCTTGCACAGTGTGGCCCAGCTCAGGTATAGCCCAACCCTCAGTCAATGACCTCTGAGAAACCCCAACAGTGGCACCCTGTGAACCTTACCATACAGCTCCCTCCTCTCTGGTATCCTTCCCTAAACCCCAATATTTATTCCCTCAGCTCAGCAGGACAGTTATTGTCTGCTTGATGTTTATATCTCCATGTCTTGTTCTGGAAATTGTCCCAAGGTAGAGAACTGACATGAATTTGGGGCTCACCTTGTATGTTTTCCTTTTCTCCGTGATTAAAGGAAGTCTTGCACTGCCAGTGTCCAAAACCTTTAAACAGTTGCTTTATATTATGCCCAGTTTTATAGCTTTTTTATTATTTTTTAAAAAGTTTTAAAAGATTTATTCATTTATTTTGGGGGGGAGAGAGAGCAAGACAGCACACAAGTGGGAGGCGCAGAGGGAGAAGGAGAGAGAATCTCAAGCAGACTCCCACACTGAGCACGGAGCCTGATGTGGGGCTCGATCTCAAGAACCTGAGATCAAAACCAGAGCCGACACCAGAGTCGGACACTTAACTGACTGCACCACCCAGGTGCCCCTATGGTTTTTTTTTTTTAAATAGCAGGAAGGCATGTTTGGTACTAGTCATTCCATCATAAACAGAAGCAAAAGTCTCCCTGCTTTCTTAACCTTTAGCAAATTTGATTTTCAAGTGTTATTATTATTTTATTTTATTTTTTTAAAGATTTTATTTATTTATTTATTTGAGAGAGAGAGGGAGAGAGAAACAGCATGAGAGGGGATAAGGTCAGAGGGAGAAGCAGGCTCCCCGCCGAGCCGGGAGCCTGATGCGGGACTCGATCCCAGGACTCCAGGATCATGACCTGAGCCGAAGGCAGTCGCTTAACCAACTGAGCCACCCAGGCGCCCTCAAGTGTTATTATTATTATTGTTGATTCTTTTTAAAAAATTAGGAGATGCTCAATGAATGAGCCAAGATCCAAAAGCCAGGTAATTTAGCTCTAAATCCCATATGCTTTCCATTACACTGTGTTGCCTCTGCATTTAAGGAGCTTTCTAGATGTAGTGATTTGATAGTTGCTGAAGAGGTACCATTACAACCAAATTTCTTCCCCCACCGGCTAGCACAGAGATCTGAAGACTTCACTATCTTAATGTCCTTTTAAAAATTTAGACACCCATAAATGTAGTTACAATGATTGAATAGCAATTGGCCATTTTATAAAACACTACAAGGGACCTCAGCAATTATCCAAAATAACTCTTTCATTTTAAGGAGAGTCAGGCAGAAAATAAAGTAAATTATCTGCTTAAGGTCAAACAATAAACCAAGACTTGAACCAAGTTCCTCCTTGTCTATTCTTATCCCGAGACTCAGTAGCCCCTATGACTGCTGAGAGAAAGATTTTGGAGAATGGAGTTTGGAACAGTTGCCTAAGAAAAGGCACAGCCTTTTCCAGTTGTTGTTTCATATCTTTGAAAAGGCAATGATGATATCAGTAAAGTGTAGTTATCCCCCTGGCTGATCATCCTCTAAGAAGTTTCTGTTTTTATTTCAGAAAAGAATAGTTGGGCCTAAGCACAAAACTTTGTCGTAGCTACAAGGATATGAGATGTGAGCCATATATCCTTCCAGGAAGTAATTACTTCTCAACACAGTGGTGATATAGCAACGTGATCAGGTGTTGAAATTTACATGCACTCAAGGGAGTTTTGGGTGGAATAAAGCCACCCTGTTTCTTACATTTCAGTCATGATAACCACATCAGGTCTTGTTTCAAAGCCTTTCTGAGAATCTGGTAAAAGTACTCTTTGAATCAGCCATGAGAAAGATGAGGTTGACTTCACTGGAGATTTCTTCCACTTAGGCTTCAGCTGTTCAGATATCAGAGTCAGGCAGGTAAATACACCATGGCCCCTGTTGGTTCTAATTTCAGTCATTTCCCATTGTTTTATAAGCCTATATCCTAAACCCTGCTGTAATCTCTTCATCGCCTAGAATTTTCTCACTTTTTCCTATCTACTAATCAGGCAAAAGAAAGCTACATTTTCATCTACCTGGGTTCAACACTGGGAACCTGCCCAAATTACCTCAGCCCTTCTCATTTTTGGGTGTGGTCGACTGTCACAACGTGGACATCCAGACAAATCCCCTTCCTCAAACAACAAACCAGAAGACGAGGCGCTGAATCTCCTTCCTCTTTAGAGTTTAGAGTTTCTCTTGCTGGCAGTTAAGAAGACCGAAGACATGGGATTTTTATCAACCAGGCAAGCTCTACCTAATACATCTCACTTTCCAAGACCACATTCATACAAATAATGGAATGAGAGGCTGTTTGCTATGCCTTGGCTAGCGTATGAAACCTTGTAACATCAGTACGGAAGTATCGTCTCCAACCTTTCAGTCAGAAATGAGTATGAGGAGGCTCACTTAAGTCACTGTACTCCTCAAACTTCAAATAGACAAGAAGAATACATGTGAAGTTGCTAGAGTCCTATAGATTGAATTATGAACTCTAATAGCAAAAACAATAATAACAATGATAGCTTACATTGATTATGTACCATACATAGTTCTAGGTACTTTACATGTGTTCATTATTTTAATCCTTGCATCAACCCTACGAGGTAGGTACTTTTCTTCCATTTACGGATGAAGAAATTCAGTCAGAGTGGTTAAGTAATTGGCACAAGGTCACAGGACTGGTTTAGTGGCTCAACCCAGATTTGCACCTAGGCAGCCTGCTTTGAGAACTGGACTCCTAACTATTAGGCAGGAGTAACAAGCATTATCTTTGGATATCTGCCTATATTCAAACTATGGCTTGCCTTCTAAGTCACCATGCTTACAAGGACTTTTTTAAATAACACGAACAATTTTAAAAGGTATTAGGGAGTTGGCACATTCTTTATTTTAAACTAGGGATGGTTCCTTGCTTTTAGTTTAATTGCTTAACTAGCAAGCCGATGTGGAAAGATTGGGTGGCTGGTGGCCTGGGTTCTGGCCCGGGTTCTGCTCTGAGCTACCCTTGTACCTCATCATTCTGGGAAGTCAGTTTCCTCACTTGTAACTTCAACAAATCTTTTTTTTTTTTTTTAAGATTTTATTTATTTATTTGACAGAGATAGAGACAGCGAGAGAGGGAACACAAGCAGGGGGAGTGGGAGAGGGAGAAGCAGGCTTCCCGCGGAGCAGGGAGCCCGATGTGGGACTTGATCCCAGGACCCTGGGATCATGACCTGAGCCGAAGGCAGATGCTTAACGACTGAGTCACCCAGGCGCCCCAACTTCAACAAATCTTGAGCACTTACTCTGTACCAGGCACCGCATTTGGTGCTAGAGAAACAGTGATTAACAAGTGGATACCTAATTATGACAACTGAGAATGTTGAGTGAGGCAATCTTCAAAGTCCCTTCGGGAAAAAGGTGTAATGAAAGCCAGCAGCATTCTAGATGCCTTCTCCAACAGAAGGGTGCTAATGAAACAGTCCCTTGACTCACTAGAAAAAATGTATAAAGCCTGGACTGAAAAGTGACTCAGAGCTGAACTGCTTTTTGACCACAAATCTCCCTACGTTATCGCCCAGTTGCTAATGCAAATTTTCTCCTGGGCAAGACTGCTGGAATGTATCCTCCCTACTCAGTGCAGGCCCTGGAACCAAAAAGCCATCATGATTTTTATGCTCTCCTCCTTTCTACTCTCTGGCTTGGCAAACAGTTCCCTTTACTCACAAGGATTTATAGCTTTAAAATACAGGGACAATCAGACATGGAAAGAAGTGTTTAGGAACCAAAAAATTGAGGTATGTGGGCAAACAGAAGTCATGTTGCTGAAAACCTGCATCTACTGATTTTCAACAGAAGATCCAAAGGTAGGACACTTAACTGATCCCACCTTCATTCCAGCCAAACCATCCAGGAGAGATCGGGCGTAGGTAACCCAGACCTCTTTCTTCCTCTTTTCCTTGGGAGTGACCCTGTCCACAGGGATCCCATATTTTCCTCTGCTCCTCGAAGCCATAAATTTTAGGGTAGGCCCCTCTCATGGGGACACTGTATCTGTGTCCTACAGTTAGATCTATCTGACTGAATATAGAGTCTGTGTTTGGAAGTGGCCAGAGATGGGTCAAGCAAGGGTCAGACCATGGATAACAATCTCCTTCCATAGGCTACGTACTTGAAAGCAAGAGCCATTGACTCCAAGCTCTCACGTTTTATTTGGTGATGTCACCAATCTGCACAAAAGAAGAATCAGAATGCCATTTTGCTATTTCACATCTATATGCTCATTCATATAACCATACCCCA
The DNA here is from genome assembly GCF_029215605.1 of Mirounga angustirostris. NCBI lineage: Eukaryota > Metazoa > Chordata > Mammalia > Carnivora > Phocidae > Mirounga > Mirounga angustirostris. The sequence goes on from NW_026991719.1 coordinate 94,489,550, forward strand.
TCCCATCATATCCCCTCATTTTACCGATGGGGAAACTGGCACCTGGAAATGCAAAGTGATGTGCCCAAATCACACTGCCTATTAGAAGCAGAGTGGATACTGCTGTTTCTCCAAAGAGAGAAGTCTAATTCTGGAAGAAGTATCAATACCACGTTTAGGTTTAATAAAACTAATTTCTATGATATTTATTCAGACTTTGCTTTTTTTTGGTGTACTGAGAATGCATCTACTGTAGGAGTCACACATGATAGCATCACACTTTTGTGGGGAGAAATAACAGAGGGTTGATGGCTTCTAAAATTGGGTGTGGTCACTGAAGGAGAGCAACTACTTCAGAGAAAAAAGATGCTCTAAATATTCTGTGCAGGGACGCCTGAGTGGCTCAGTCGTTAAGCGGCTGCCTTTGGCTCAGGTCATGATCCCAGGGTCCTGGGATGGAGCCCCTGGCTCTCTGCTCAGCGGGGAGCCTGCTTCTCCCTCTCCCTCTGCCTGCCGCTCCCCCTGCTTGTGCACACACATTCTCTCTGACAAATAAATAAATAAAATCTTAAAAAAATTAAAAAAATATTCTATGCAGAATGAGATCTAAGGTTCTGCACCTCCTAGCCTCCGATCCCTGCTAATTTGCCGAGTGTCCCAGCTGCAAGCCTGCGCCATGTTCACTCACACTGTAACCACCAGAAGATTCTTTTAAGGTGTTGACTTCTCTCCATAGCACTGAGTCATGAACAGTATCACATGCCGGCCAGCTGGAGCGAATACAGCAAAACTATTTTGCTACAGGTAAAGTAAGGGCCCTTGAGGTGTCAGCTATATGAAGGTGGATGAGATATGTTAGGGAGTGTAACCAACCCTGACCCATCCTTTTTTAAATTTTTCTTATTTTTTTTTAAAGATTTTATTTATTTATTTGAGAGAGAGAGTGAGAGAGAGAAAGAGCACAAGAGGGGCGAGCAGGAGAGGGAGAAGCAGACTCCCCGCTGAGCAGGGAGCCTGATGCGGGACTCGATCCCAGGACTCCAGGATCATGACCCAAGCCGAAGGCAGTCGCTTAACCAACTGAGCCACCCAGGCACCCATCCCTGAGCCATCCTTGAAGAAAAATACTTCAGGTAATGTGAATGACACAATTCCCAACTGCTTGCCGCCAATGTCTTTCTCTGCTTCGCTGACTGAGGCGTTCCATTTTTCATCCTTGTTCTGCCTTTTTATTTTATTTTATTTTATTTTTTTAAGAATTTATTTATTTTTTTGAGAGAGAGAGAATGAGAGACAGAGAGCGTGAGAAGGAGGAAGGTCAGGGGGAGAAGCACAATCCCTGCCGAGCAGGGAGCCCGATGCGGGACTCGATCCTGGGACTCCAGGATCATGACCTGAGCTGAAGGCAGTCGCCCAACCAACTGAGCCACCCAGGCGCCCTGTTCTGCCTTTTTATTTACTCTCCATTTGCAACTTGGCCTAGAACTCTAGTCCTCTCTCAGCCACGCTAGACAGAGTAAGTTAGAATGGCTGAACACCCTCAGGCTTCTGAGTAGCAATATTCTCCGGATCCATAGGACTCTTCAGCTGCTTGGTCAACAAGTGTTAAGCCATTCTATATGCTATTTTTGTCCCATTCTGTGTTCCATTTCTTTTATCAGTGGGTTCCAGTGATCTCTTTATAAACTTTGTTGAGTGGTCCCAGCTAAATCTAAGCACCCAATTCTCTTCCTGCCACACTACTTTACACCTTCACAAATGCAACCAGTGGATTCCTCCGAGGCTTTCCCCGGAAGATCCAGCAAGGACATAGATAAGGAGTTTCTTTTTCATACTTTAAGGAAACCAATATCGAGGAGGTGCGGACTGCAGCTTGCTAGTAATACAGATTGAACTGTGCTGGTTTTTGTTTGCCCAGGTTTCTCTGGGAACTTTTTGATGAGCCGGCACCCTCCTGAACTTGGCCTTAAGATTTGAATTAACCTTATTCACAGACCTTGAAGACAAGACAGAGCAATATAAGATATCAGCCGAAGCCAATTTCCTCCAATGGCTCTGTTTGGTTCCATTCAATTTACTTACTCTGGAGTCAGGCAGCACTAACTGACGAGCACTAGTGTGCATAGGACATGATCACAGCTTCTTCCTCTTCTTATCCCAATAGGGTAAACAGCCGTTTACTAGCTTTGCTTTTGGCTTTAGTGGAAGCAGATCTTGATTGGGAGCAATCAAGAAGGCAGACAACCGAGAGACCATCTGTGTGCCTAGCACAACAGCCCTCAAATTCAGATGGTAGATGCAGATCTGAACATCACTAGATAGCTAGATTACAAAATTTTAAAAGGTCAGCCAACTCTCTGAATATTCCATGTGTCTCTCTTTGCCATACTCAGATTGGAACAGTATTTTACATTGAACCTCGTTGCTCCTCAATAAAGCCCAAAGAGGTTACCTGGGTCAATAGTCATGTCGAATATCACAGAACCAGGAGAATCGCTCATGTAGATATTTTGTGTTATGGATATAGAGCATGCAAAGTCCTTTTTGTAACAGGAAACTGGATGACCACTAGCCTTATTCATTTATTTAAGAGCTGGCATTTATTTTCTACTCTGTTTGGCAGAAATTTGTGAGATTTAAAAAGCATAAAAATTGAAAGCTATGGTATTCTAAAACTCAATAAATAACCATCCTTAATATTCTCGCATACTTGTTTCTTTGTCTATGTATCTTATTATGTCTAAATGAGAATATACTGGGAGTATAATTTTATATAGGGCTTTTATTAGAATTATAACATAGTAATAATTTCCCTGTTGTATATGCCTTTTAATGTCTTAATGCTTTCACAACAGCTCATTTCTCTTATATATTTAGCTTTCTCCCAACATTTTGCTTTTATAAAAAATGTGATGAGTATTATTGCACAGACAAATTTTCCTGTATTTTGGATTTTTTTTTCTCCTAGGATAGATTCCTAGAAATAACACCATTGAAGAAAGACTTCGACTCGATGACATGACTGGTGCATGGATTTTTTTTAGTCTGTTCTTATGGGATTTGAACACACTCAAATTATCTGGTCTCCAACCAGATGTTGGGCACTCCTCTGTCAGATCCTTAGTAAGCTTTTGTATTTCTCTTAAACTCGCCCTGAAACACCAGTTTTTGAATCTTGGTGACAAGGTCATTAATTTAGTAATAAAGGGTATAAGTAGTACATGTAATTGATGGCAGCTTTTATTGAATACATACTATGCATCAAGCATTGTATGAATGATCTAATTTAACATTTTTCAAGATTTCATGATCATCAGAAGCACTTGGACTTACAGCACAAATAACAGAGTCTCAGATCTAGGGAGTCTTTAATGTCTCTGGGCTGAGTTACCTCCATAAAAGGGACAGAAGTACTGGTCTGGCCCAACTTTCAGGGTTGTTGGGTAGTCCTAAGGAAATAAAGTTGATTAAGCTTTATGAAATTTATAAAACTCTATGTAAAGCAAGTTTTTAGTATTTTTTATTGATTTACTGTATTTATTGGTAAAAATATTTACCTACACCTGTCTCAGCACTGAAACCTTTGGTAGCCTAAATAAACCAATGTAATTAAAGCTGGCCCTGAGAAGGTTGGAATTTCATATTTCTTTATTTTTGAAACAGATTGTTAAATCCTGTAAGGAAGATTAAAAAAAAACGAGGTTAGTGCTTATGTGAAGAATTTGGGATATTACCCTATAGTACTGGAAATTCTATATAGGAGTTGCTTGAGAGTGTTTAAAGTTTATTGTGATGTTTGGGATATCCCCTCTCTTTATTTACCATTCAAATAACTGTAAGTAAGAAAGGAAACATAGCCTTTGTTACACCTGGGGGAAAATATTTGAACACACCTTATTACAGGCATACCACCAATGAAGTCAGCTATTAATAATTTTGTTGAAATAGGTTCAATGGCAGTTAACTATTGAAATTTCCTGAGGAACTGGAGTACAATAAAAGGAAACTGAAGGTCAGGTAGACATTTGGGAAGAAGAGACTGAAGGCAGTCAGTTTCACTGGCCCCTCTAATGTCTTTGAAAGCGAGGCCATAAATTGACAGCTTTAAAAGCTGGCCTAATTAATCTTGGGTTGTCATAATCTCCCCTTTCCTTTAGCCAGCCACAGGTTTCCTAATTCCTGTAATACTCTGTCAGCTTTTCTCTTCTGATATTTTTTTGGTCATTAACCCTTTGTGCCACTAAAACATCTCTCTGGATAATAACTGTGTTTGGATATCAGCCTAGGTATTATTTCTGCTCAAGCATCCCCTAACTCTGGGTCCACGGAAGAAGTTCCTCTCCTCCCTCGTCTCGCTCATCTTACGCTAACCTAACACAAGGGGCTTGTTGATGAGATTTCTGGGTTGTAAAAACCTCCCTTTTCAGTTTTCAGCTTGGGATTTTTAAATGTAATACACCAGTAAGTCTAGTGGGAAGATGAAAGAAAAAGCCCGGGAAAAGTTTGGCAAGGATTTTGATTTTGAAGAAGAAATGTGAAAGGGTATAAGGTATGAACCTCACTGTTGTCTCAGATGTCTTTTGAATGGTGGGCCTTGGGCCATTTTGTAAGAATGTGTTACATGGGGTTCTCAGAGATTAAGACCAAGTCGCAAGACAACATAAATGCTGATGACACATGTTTCCAGAGCCAAACTGGCCAATACATTACAAAAATGTTGAACCAGTTCACGTCAAAGCAAGCATTTTGAATATTCAGCCATGTTAAAGCCCTGGGGCTCTCTGCACCTTAAAGATAGAAGATTGTATCTTTAGATGAATGCTGGAGTCAGTTAATCCCAAGCATAAATAGCTCAGATCTGAGAGGGAAGAACCAAGAAGAAATACATCAATGTGGTTAACAGTCATATGGAAAGACAAACCAACCTAAAGGGTGTTGTAATTGTTTGCATTGGCCAAAAGACAGAATTTGCAAACAAACTGAAATGATATTAAAAATAAATATCATAGGATAATCCTTGTCTTTCCCATCATAGTTTTGTTAGCCCCTCTCTTTTGCAGGGCCATCAAGGTGATTTAGCCTTGTTTCCAAAATAATAGAGCACTTTGCCGTCACAAGATGTTGCTTTGGTTTTCTTTTAAAAAGCATATAAAATACTCCCAAAGTTTTAGAATTTTCTTAGAATTCATGCTATTCTTTATTTTATATTTTTTAAAGATTTTATTTATTCATTTATTTTAGAGAGAGAGAGCGAGAGAGCGCATATGCAAGTGGGGGGTGGGGGTAAGCAAACTCCCATGACCCTGAGATCATGACCTGAGCTGAAATCAAGACTCAGACAGTTAGCTGACTGAGCCACCCAGGCGCCCCCATGCTGTTCTTTAATGAAACTTTTAAACTATCCATGTATATTTATACAGAATATCTTTTGGGTTTTTGCTTAGATTGTCCCTTCTGCTTGGAATCCCATCATCTTCTCTTGCCTTCCAAGTAAACTTCCATTTACTCTTCGAGACTCAACTGTGCTTCAGGAAGTTTTTTTCAGAGAGACAATTGCTTCCTCTCCTATATTCCCATAGTATTTCATTCATACCACTTATCATAACACTACAATTATTTGCCTCATCCCTGCCTCCTCCACTAGCATGTGAGGCTCTGGAGGAAAGGGACTACATTCTAGTTTTCTCTGACCATTTAGAAAAGAGTAAACACTTGTCAAATTTTTTTTTTTTAATAAATGGATTACGATTGTTGCTGGCGCCTGCATTTACTGAATTTCATGGGACCACTGAAGGCAGGGTGGTCTGGTGCTAGGAAAGGGTAATACAATGGTTCCTTAGGTAGAGTTTATAGTTATTTTAATCAGAACAAGAAGCTAGAATGGTAATTTTCAAGCCTGGCTGCTGATCAGAGTCACACGGGGAGCTTTTACATCTCTCAGTTCCTGGCCTCATCTTAGACCCCCTTAACATCAGAGTACTGGGGAGGAGGGCCCAGGTGTTGATCGTATTTAAGCCATTCTGTATGATTCTAATGTGCAGCCAGGGTTGAGTACCACTGAGCCTGAAGTTGAGGAACCCAGTATGGTCAGATAGTGTCCATGCTGAAATGGAAGTAGGAGTGGAGATGAGGTATAACTATAAAGTCAAGAACTTGACTCCGGGAGTGAAATCACAGTTGATATAAATCCATGAAGCAGGGAGGAGCCCAAATCAGAACAGAGAATAAAAGGCCAATGAATGCTAAGTTCCATCATAAGAGCCAGGTAAGAGTCAGAAGTTAGATATGCAGAGATCAGAGATGGTCAGAAAGCCAGGTTTCTAATTATAACAAACAGGTGCCAGAGATCATAAATTCATTTTGAGCCATGGTTTGGGTCCATCTAGATTGACAGATTTACAGGGTCTCACCTCTGCAGTCAAGGGACCCCAAAACAAATTGGGTTTACTATCAAACCATAGGCTTTATAGGTGCATACAGTCTGTCTTTCCCATACTATTTTCCTCACCAGCATTGGAAAGTTTTGAGAAGAAACTCAGGAAAATCCAATTTCCAACAAAATTTCTTCCTTGCCCATTCTTCTCTTCCTCTCCTCCCCTCCCCCCCTCCTCCCCTCCTCCTCCTCTTCCACCTTCTCCTTCTTCTTCTTCTCCTCCTTCTCCTTCTCCTCCTCCTCCTCCTTCTTCTTCTCCTCCTTCTCCTTCTCCTCCTCCTCCTCCTCCTTCTCCTTCTCCTCCTTCTCCTTCTCCTCCTTCTCCTTCTCCTCCTCCTCCTCCTTCTTCTTCTTCTCCTCCTTCTCCTTCTCCTCCTCCTCCTCCTCCTTCTCCTTCTCCTCCTTCTCCTTCTCCTCCTCCTCCTCCTCCTTCTTCTTCTTCTCCTCCTTCTCCTTCTCCTTCTCCTCCTCCTCCTCCTTCTTCTTCTCCTCCTTCTCCTCCTCCTCCTCCTCCTCCTTCTTCTTCTTCTCCTCCTTCTCCTTCTCCTCCTCCTCCTCCTCCTCCTCCTCCTTCTTCTTCTTGCTATTATTATTAATATTTGGTGCAGCAATCATGTTGGGCCAAAGTTAAGTGAAAGAACCCCTGGATACAAAGATGCAATGACTGTAATACATCAAAAAAATAAGTGGATTGACAAGTGCAGTTGAATAACAAGACAGTTTTCCGCAGTTTTCTACTTTTCAACTAGACAGTTGAAAAATAAGATAATTTGCTATGTGTGCCAAATACTTTGTTATATACAACATTTCCTTTGAAAGACTTTATTATCTAATTTCACATGTATTTGTGTGAGATATTTAGTTATGGCTAAGCACACTTATTTCGAAGTGCCTCTCTCTACATATACCTCACAACAAGAATTATTATGACACGTAGTGAGCCAAATGTCCCTCTTAGAGGCAAGCCTCTTTAGGGCTGCATGCAAAATATAAGATTCCTGATGTAAGACTCTCTCCTTTGATAGCCAACTACTTATTTGCCACATGTTTTCTTAGTTTTTTTTTTTTTAAGATTTTATTTATTTGAGAGAGTGAGCAAGAGAAAGCATGAGTTGGGGGAGGAGGGGCAGAGGGAGAAGGAGAAGCAGGCTCCCTGCTAAGCAGGGAGCCCGACGGGGCTCTATCCCAGGACCCCAGGATCAAGACCCGAGCCAAAATCAAGAGTTAGATGCTTACCTGACTGAGCTACCCAGGCGCCCCTCCAGAAAGTGTTCTTAAAAGGAAGGAGTATGCCTTCTATCATTTTTTTCCCCTATTGGCTGGAATGTGGACCTAATGGTTAGAGCTATAGTTCTTGGCCTATGAGACTGAGGTGGAAGCAGTATGTTGGGAATGGAAGAACAACCAGATAGAAGGAATTTGGGACCTGATGCTCATGGAGCTGATTACCTACCAGTCCCAGGCTGCTTATGTGTATCTTAGAGGAATCTTCTATCTTGTTTAAAGCACTACTATTTTGGGTTTTCTATCACTTGCAGCTGAAGTGAATCCTAACTAATACAGCGGATAATTGATATAGGGGTGGGATTGAAATGAAAGTGAGAGGCTTTACTTGACAAGGGGGAAAGTGATGGACCTTACCTGAGATAGGACAGAAGGGAGAGAGAACGTTAGAAAGCGAAGGGAGTTTTAGATCAGTGCTACTCAGTTTGTGGTCTCTGAACCAGCATCAGCAGCAGCACCTGGGAACTTGTTAGGAATGCAGAATCTTGGGCTCCACCCCACACCTACTGAATGAAAACCCTTGGGGGTGGGGGTCCAGAAATACGTGTTTTTAACAGGATCCCGAGGTGATTTTAACAGGATACATCAGCTTTTGAGGAACAGTGGTCTAAGAAAGCTGCTGGGGCCACGGAAGAAGTACATCTTTTGAGATGTGAATAATAATCCCTGAAGTTCTACTGTGAAGATGGCAAAGATGATAATGTTATTGACAATGATGGCTTAGCCAGGATGTAGGTGGGAGAAGACTTCTGTGAGTTACAGGATCTCTCTATGGCCAAGCTATCTTTGCATCACATTTCCACTCTACTCCAGAATAAGATGAAGAGGGACAAGTTGGGTTGTCACTGTTTCCCAAATTACTGTAACTCTGACCTCTCTGGGTTGTCCAACCTTAGATGGTAAACCATTTGAAGGCACAGATGTTGGATGATTTGCCTTAAGTTTCAAGACACTTGTGTCTGGCCGCTCAAATGCACATATACAACATGTGAAGCTAAAGTGTTAATAGTATAATTCCAGCCAATTTCCTATTCTCATTTTGTGGTTGTGGGCAAACATTGGAGAGTAAGGACCACAAATTGACTCTTTTTTCTAAAACAATCTTATTTATAGCTGGGGTTAAAGTTTAGGGGCCCATAGTCCCAAACTCGTGCCTATTTTGGTCTGTCTTTTTCTGTAATTGAGTATTTTGTGTTGGGCTATTGTAAAGACTATTTGAAACATCATAGTGTTGTAAAATATGTGTAGATCTATCCACATTTAAGCTGATAGCTCCTTCTGTAAATTTTAAAAAAAGAAGACGACTTACATAAAGTTTCTACTACACTAACTCAAATAAACTCTCCAAATCCCTTGCATTTCCAATAACCACAAAATGCATAAAACGAAAATTATACCAAGATACTTGCAAGTGAAAAAAAAAAAAAGAATAAAGCGTAAATAAACTCACATCTCCAAACTCTCAAAAGCTCAGTTTGTCTTTGGCATGGGATTTGGGTGAAAAGTCAGCTGTTTGATTTGAATCAGCTCACTCATCTTGTTTTGCCATAAACAGTATACGGAGACATGTCAAATCTTAATTAATATGGCAGAAGGAACATGAAGATAAGGAAGAAGAATTATTTTGTTTATATGAAGCTATTCTGGTCACAAGACAAAAAAAAAAAGGAAAGGAAGTCTGACCTATGGCTAATATCTATTTATTTGTGATCATAATCAGTTTCTCGTCCTAAGTTTCTATGGATATAGGATTTAGGCCGTTATATAAGTACTGTGATGCTCATTAAGATAACATGTACTTTTATTGGTATTTTAAATCAATCCTTTGCTAATTTAAGCAAAGGGCTCTGGTAGCCAAGTGCACTTAAGTTGAAATCTATACATCACGGGAGATGCATAATGACTTAAATAAAGATCTAAATGCGGTACTAATGGGCCTCCCCAGACCCAGGAAGTATTGTTTCTCAGCAGGGACTCATTGTAACCCCAAGGCAGTGGGGTTATTTGCAACTTGAATTTTCCTTTTTTTTTTTTTTAAGTTCATAATCTCTTCTACAACGTGGAGTCAAATAAATCCACTGTTAATTCTATTTGGTAATTCTATTTGACCAAGTGACAGTAATTGGCCCACAAGTATGGAAATGTGATGCAAAGATAGCTTGGCCATAGAGAGAGCCTGTAACTCACGGAGGTCTTCTCCCACCTACATCCTGGCTAAGCCATCATCGTCAATAACATTATCATCTTTGCCATCTTCACAGTAGAACTTCAGGGATTATTTGTATTTGACTGTCTGGATTTGTATTTGACTGTCTAGGAATTTCTCCCCCTTCTCCCCCATTGATCACTGAGCCATACAAAAAACCAAAACCAAAGACAAAGTTTAAAAAGAGTCTGAATGGAGTTCTTTCCAGACGTCTTGTCTAATGATGCTGGTGAAACATTTCACATGTTTCACTATAGACAGAGATATGTTTAGTAAAACAAGGAGGCTCTAATAGAAAAAAATATGACCATTATATCTTCAACTAGGGATGCTGAATATTGGCTGGAACTCATGTATTCAGAGGATTTTTAACAACTACGACAACAGTATTTAATACGGAGAGTTACTCTTCTCTAGATAGGGCTGCAAGCTTTACATAAATGATCTCCTTTACACCTCACAGCACTTCTGGGAGGTAAGTACTATGGTTATTCCTACTTTAGAGATGAGCAAACGAAGGCTCAAAGAGCCCAGGGCCATAGAGCTGCTCACTTGCAGGGCCAGAATTGGAATCTGCCTTTTTCTACTTCTAAAGCCCTTGATTTTAACCACTGCGCTTAGCAGATACCGTGATTTTTACCAACTGAAGGTTTGTGGCAACCCTGTGTCAAGGATGTCTATTGGTGCCATTTTTCCAATTGCATTTGCTTACTTTACATCTCTGTATCACATTTGGGTAATTCTCACTATATTTCAAACTTTGTCATTATTTTTATATTTGTTATGGTGATCTGTGATCAGTGATTACGACTCACTGAAGGCTCACATGGTGGTTAGCATTTTTTAGCAATAAGGCGTTTTTAAATTAAGGTATTTACATTGTTTTTTTTCTCCCTACACAATGCTGTTACACACTTCATAGACTACAGTATAGTGTAAACATAACTTTTATATGCCCTAGAAAACCAAAAAATTAATTTGACTTGCTTCATTGCACTGGTCTGGAAGGGAACCCTCAATATCTTGAGGTATGCCTGGACTTCACTAAACTGCTTACTTGTGAATATCAGGGGTGGCAGTGGGGTTATTTGCAACTTGAATTTTACTTTTTTTTTTTTTTTTTTAGTTCATAATTCCTTCTACAACGTGGGGTCAAATAAATCCACTGTTAATTCTATTTGGTAATTCTATTTGACCAAGTGACAGACCAGATACTCGGATATGTCAACTGAACTGGCCAATTTCAGTCACAATGGCCAATCTGGTGATTAGTAGGATAAAGCAGCGTAAAGACTGCACAGAAGTTTGACGGTAATTCTTAAATGGCTCTTGACTGGTAGATATCCTGACTGGCTGTTTAGGAGGCAAAATTGTTATTTCTTTCTGGCCTGAAACACTCAGGTCACCCTTCTCTCCCATTAGAATGCCAAGCCCATGACAGCAGAGACAGAGTCACTCTTGTTTACGGTGATATTCTCTGCAGCTGCCGTGGTGCCTTGAACGGAGTAATCGCTGAACACTTTTTGAATGAATGAAAGTGATCGCAAAAACACATTTGCTTGCTTCTGAGCAAAGGGTGTTTTTCACCCGGAGTTGCCACGCAGGAACACGCCGTGATTCTCAGTCCTGGAGGCAGCTTAGAATCAGCTGAGAAGCTTTTGAAAATATATTTTTTAAAGATTTATTTATTTATTTGAGAGAGAGAGAGCGCACGCGAGGGGAGGGTCAGAAGGAAAGGGAGAGAGAGAATCTCAAGCAGCGCCTTATGCGGGGCTTGATCTCACGACCCTGAGATCATGACCTGAGCCGACATCAAGAGTTGGATGCTTAACCGACTGAGCCACCCAGGTGCCCCGAAAATATTTTTAAAAAGTGCCTGTGCCCACAGCAATCCGAGACTGAATATCTGGGAGTGACTCTGATTCGGTGAGGTTTGACAACCTATGTTGTTGAGCTAACGGCTGAATCGCCTGGGGATCTTGTCAAAATGCCGATTCTGATTCAATAGGTTTGAGGTAGAAGCCTGGGATTCTGCCTTTCTTAAAGGCACCGCAGAGGCACCCGAATCAAGGGTTATATAGCCAAGAGCTAGAGGGTAAATAACCGAAGGTTTAGACTTCCCCGTAGGCCTTGAGGTTCAAGTGATATTTAGGGTCAGAGAGAGAGAGCTGGGTAAATGATCACTTGGCTCGTGTTAGCTTCTGAGCTAAGAGATGACCAGCGTTATCTCCCATCTAGGAAAAGCAGGTGTGGGATACCACTTACAGAATCCCTCAGGGACAGAGAGCCTAGCGTTGGCCTAGGCTCACTGAGTTACCTTTTGAGTTCCTCAAATATCAATATTTTCTATTTCTTTTGTTTCCCCACTCTGACTCAGCCTGGGGATCTCGGGCTCAATAAAAGCGTGTGTTCTGTATCTACGCGAAGCATTAGGGTGAAGAGTGGAAAACAGTTGAATATTCAGATATTTTCAAATATTGAGATTTGGCATGCATAGACAGAGCCAGAGGTCCACGGTCTGTTCGTATGATTTAGGGCCCCAGTAAATATTTCCAGTTTATTTGCTCAAACCCTGACATCCATTCTTAAAGAAACAATTCTCTATGAGGGAAACAGAACAGATGAGAAGCAGGCAAGACCCATTTTCTCTGGATTTTATGGGTTATTGGTTTTCTTGGGACAGTAATTAATTCAGGACCACAGAATCATAAATGGTATATTAGATTCACACTTTACTCCATGTATAAAGCACTGCAGTGTGAAACCCCACAGCAAGGGGAATGGAACCCAAACTGCAAGACACAGCAGCCCTTTATCAAATCAGGTGTTCACACCACCTCTCTCTCGTGTCTCTCTCATTGGCCTACGGTCTACGTCTTTGCCATCTTTCCTTTCTTTTTTTTTGCACAAGATCACATATGATCGCACTCTCGTGTTCTTTTCTGTATTTTGCATGTACATCTTTGTAACTGATATATCTGTAGGATAAACTCCACTTTGAGGTGGAATTTCTAGGCCATTGAGTATATGCAGCTTTGAGGGGGATTTCCATTCTTGCCCCTTCTGCCCAGGTAAGCAGACCTACTCTGTTCTATTTTTTTTTTTTAAAGATTTTATTTATTTATTTGCGAGAGAGAATGAGAGACAGAGAGCACGAGAGGGAGGAGGGTCAGAGGGAGAAGCAGACTCCCCGCCAAGCAGGGAGCCCGATGCGGGACTCGATCCCAGGACTCCAGGATCATGACCTGAGCCGAAGGCAGTCGCTTAACCGACTGAGCCACCCAGGCGCCCCTGTTCTATTTTTTTTAAGATTTTATTTATTTATTTGTCAGAAAGAGAGAGAGAGAGCATAAGCAGGGGGGCGGCAGGCAGAGGGAGAAGTAGGTTCCCCATTGAGCAAGGAGCCCGATGGGGGGCTTGATCCCAGGACCCCAGGATCAGGACCTGAGCCGAAGGCAGACGCTTAACCAACAGAGCCACCCAGGTGCCCCATCTGTTCTAGTTCTCATTATGTAAACCCCAAAATTCTCATGGACAACATTCCATTGGGTTTGTATAAGGCCTTTGCTCTCTTTTCTTATAATAATTTTTAAAGGTTATATATACCTTTAAACATTTTGTTTGCTTTCATTAGGCATATGCTCATCTGCACTTTTACTGACATGTATACAAGTGATCGTATACGTGCTGCCTCTATGCAATCTTTTTGTCCGTTCTCCTCCTTTGTTTGATTCTCTTCTGTGGTTTTCATTCCCCTCATTAATGCCTCCATCCTGCAGCATCACCCTTAGCACATCCTAACCTGTCTTCACAATTTACATCATCCTGTATAATTTTTCATTTTCTCTTTTATTCCTCCCTCTCCACTCCCTCCCCCATCTTCCTCTTCCTTCTCTGCTGGAACAAAACATCTCACTGAGGAGCATTACCTCTTGTTAGTACAGTCTCTCTGTCTTGGGTCCTGCTTCTAGCTAAGCACTCTCTTCTTTATCAACCAACCTATGTGTATTGTACATTTCTCGCTCTTTTTATTTATTTTATTTATTTTTTAAGATTTTATTTATTTGAGAGAGAGAGAGCACAAGCAGAGGGAGCGGCAGGCAGAGGGAGAAGCAGGCTCCCCGCTGAGCAGGGAGCCGGATGCGGAACTCCATCCCGGGACCCTGGGATCATGACCCGAGCTGAAGGCAGACGTTTCACTGACTGAGCCACCCAGGTGCCCCATTTCTCTCTCTCTCTCTTTCTTTCTTTCTTTTCTTTTTTTTTTTTTTTTAAAGATTTTATTTATTTATTTGAGAGAGAATGAGAGAGAGCACATGAGAGGGGGGAGGGTCAGAGGGAGAAGCAGACTCCCTGCCGAGCAGGGAGCCTGATGTGGGACTCGATCCAGGGACTCCAGGATCATGACCTGAGCCGAAGGCAGTCGCCTAACCAACTGAGCCACCCAGGCGCCCTCTCTCTCTCTTTCTTAAAGATTTATTTCTTTATTTTAGAGAGAGAGAGCCAGAGCGCACGTGAATGTGGGGGTGAGAGGCAGAGGGAGAGGGAGAGAGAGAATCTTAAGCAGACTCTGCACTGAGCGGGGTGCCCGACGTGGGGCTTGATCTCATGACCCGGGGATCATGACCTGAGCTGAAACCAAGAGTCCAACGCTCAATTGACTGCTCCACCCAGGTGCCCCGTGATGTGCATTTCTTGCATGTCTTGCACCATGCTAACCACCATAGAGCATACTCATAACTTGTTTTGGCAGTTGTCATGCCATGGAGGACAAATGTGAAATGTTTTTGTCACTTTCCTAACCCTGATTTCATTCTATGTGGTAGACACTTCCTTCCCTTTTTCTTAACAATTTCCTGGGAATCTTACATAACTTTTGAGGAACTTTTTAAAAATCAACAGCCCAGCCCAATTCAGTTTAACCCTTCAATCTTGTGTCTGCTGTAAAATTCTTCCCTCATCCATTGCTGGTTAGCCTTATGCTTGGATTAGACTTAGAGAAGACATGTGGGCATAATGTGGTTGGAGGGAAGGGCAGGGCTAGAGAGGAGTTGGGATCCTCTTCCTTTTTAAGGTCTAAACTGTTCTAGCACTGGGTTTGAGAGAGGGAATAAGAGAGATGACAGGATTTTTCTTCTTCTTCTTCTCCTTCTCCTTCTCCTTCTCCTTCTCCTTCTCCTTCTCCTTCTCCTTCTTCTTCTTCTTCTTCTTCTTCTTCTTCTTCTTCTTCTTCTTCTTCTTCTTCTTCTTCTTCTTCCTCTCTCCTCCTCCTTTTCCTCCTCCTCCTCCTTCTTCTTAAGTTTTATTTATTTGTCTTAAGTAACCTCTACACCCAACATGGGTCTCGAACTCAAAACCCTGAGAGTTGCATACTCTTCTGACTGAGCCAACCAAGCACCCTTTTCTTATACAACTGATCATCTGTTGGTAAAGAGGCCTCTCTGGATTTGCTCTGGCTTTACCTGGTTCCATCTTCTACCAGTGGCCATCACTGATGCAGCAGTTTACCTAGACTGTTGGTATCATTTCCTTGGGTGTGGTGGGGGCAGTGTCTAGCCTCATCTTAGCTTCCTTTACCAAAGAGGAGCCTCTTGTAAAAGGGCTTGCTTATTATGGTCACACCCTTCACTTCTCTGGTCATGATATTACATTTCTTAGCTCTCTGTCTCCTTCCATAATCTCTGTTTTCCTCATGCTGGGCCATGGGCCCTACTGAAGTTCTCTTCCAGGCCTTCAAGCATAAGGGGCTAGTCTCTTCCCTGGAAAAGTGTTTTCTTACTCCTCTGCTGCAAGCTACTCTTGAAAAACTTCACCTTCAGAAATCTCTAGATAATAAGCAGGCAACACCTATGTGTTCGTGTATATACTTCAATTCATAGAGAAATACATCAGGCTCTCCCAAGAATCCTTCATCAAGGTCCGCTCCATTCTTATGGATGCACAGAGATGGGTCTGGAGTTCACAGCTTGGCAAGTATCCAGCTAGGAAATGAGGTAACAGCTTCATTTTCTTGCAGGGAGCCCTTATTCTCTTGGCTCTTCCTTCCACTTTACTTTGAGAGGGAGTATCTCACTTTTTCCTACATAGAGAAAAAAAGGAAAAAGTATTGTAAACTGTCAGTGTTGACAATCCTACTAATCTACTCTCTCCTCCCACTCCCCTGGTCTTCTATGGATTGGCCAAGGAGTAGAGGTCTGAGGCAGTGGCTAGTAGTTTTATGGTCAATTCTTCTACTTATTATAAGATTTTATGAGAGGTTTTGGACCCCGCTGTTGTTGGGTTTCTTAAGAATGTGTAAATATTTAGAGATTCTTTTCTCCATCTTTGAAGTTTTCTTGCCAATTACAGGTCAACATGAAAAGTCTTGCTAAACATCTTATTATATATAGAAGAAACCCATGCTCAAATTTACTGTGTAAAACCAAACCACTCCATATTTCAAGCCTAAAGATCCAGGTTTGTATAAGTTATACATATCAATTTATGGCCATGGCTAGCCCCTTCAGGTTTGCTAGATTCATAACAGAGCAAAGATCATTTCAGTATCCTTCCTATATGCCTGTAGTCCAAACTGATTTCCCCAGTCTATGAAAATTTATTGCATTTATGGTCTAAACCAGAGGTCTTCCCCCATGTGTCACATATGATTGATGAATTCCTTATAAGACAAACTTCCATGGATTTAGTGAGGATTATGAACAATTTCTAATAAACTAGCAATAACTTTCTCTTTCTCTTCCACTCAAGAAAGCATATTGGATTCAGTGAGTGATATTATTAAAGCAATTACCTTAAAAATTGCTCTTATTTATTAAAAAGTAATTTTCATATGCTGATACATTTTTATTAGTACTATATTATTTGTGACACACTTTACAGCTGATCATGACACCCCGTTCAGAAACTGCTGATCTAAACCAAAAAGCATAATGCTTTATATTCTCTAGTTTTATTTTCAACAAAATTATGGGTCTCCTGGAGGCAGAAATTGTATCTAATGTATACCTGATACTTAATAAATCATATTTTAAATAGATAGTATTCCTAAATACATATATCTAAATACAAATG
This sequence comes from Mirounga angustirostris, assembly GCF_029215605.1. NCBI lineage: Eukaryota > Metazoa > Chordata > Mammalia > Carnivora > Phocidae > Mirounga > Mirounga angustirostris. Next base: position 94,506,523 of record NW_026991719.1, read on the forward strand.
TAAATTTATACATAAATTTCATATATACACTCACTACTTCAGTTGAGCTGGAGCCAAGATTATTAAGCCAGGAGTGACTAGAGAAGAAAGGCATTAGTTTTTTATAGTCTCAAGACATTACTTTTACTAAAGAAATATAGAGATTTGACTTTGATTTGGCCTTTGTCACAGCTTCTACTTTCCTGGTTTAGAATCAAGAAATGCTAGGGAACCAGCTGTGTTTATGGATTCCTCATATAGCCTAGCCCTCCTCAGCGGGCACTCCAATCCCGTGCTGATTAAAATAAAATAAGTGGAGGTTCATTGTTCACCTCTGGTTTCTAGAAATCTTCTTTCCAAGTCTGGAATGGTTTCTTTCCACACGACTTAGTGTGCATTCCCTTTTTCCTTCCATCAATAGTCTTCATTAGACCTAAGTGTCCCAAAATGTTTTGTAGGTTGGGCTCTTCCAAAAGTAAACTCTGAGATAGAGATAAGCATTCAGGAAATTTATTAAGCTGTGCCCTCAGGATCAACAACTATGCAGGGGAAGAGAAAAGAAAGAAAGGAAATAAGAAAAGAAGGGAAGAAACCAAGAGTGGTGGCAGAGGGAAGTTGAGCTGTGAAACAGTCTCAACAAAGGCCTCAGCCAAGGCCAAGGTGAGCTTGGAAACTGGGATCTTCCTTTAGAGTTGCCCCACATTGTGATGAGCTGTCAAGGCTTTCCACTTGCGACTTGACTGGTTGTGAATCCATGTGGTCCCTGGGAAGAGGTTATGAACTTGGGAGACATGGTTCTCTTTAGCTAATGACAATTCTGGAGAGGACTGGCAGTGGAGTGTAGTCAGCCAGCATTCCTAGAAGTTGGGGAATAAGCCCTTCTGTCCTTAAGTGGAATCAGGAGTGCATCACAACATCCACTACGAAGGTCTTTCTTGAAATAATAATGCCATGAGATGTTAGTTGGTGTCACAAGAAAAGAAAATATTGATTTCTGTGGTCAAATAGGTTTGGCAAATGCTGGGGTAAACAAGTTTCTTTACTGGAAGAATTCTTAGAAATTTAAATATGCTGGTATGCTTGGTGAACGTCCAGTGGGGACTAGGACATGGAAGAGCAACCATGGGTGACCAGAGAACACATCTTTTGAGGAATATCTCTTAAGCAGAGTGCCACTAAACTTCAGCTTGAGAAATGTTGTTCCAAAGGCAAAGAAGACAGAATAAATACTATGGTTGTGGGAACCTGGTGCTCTATTGTCTCAGATTTTGCCTCAGTGGTCCAACATAGCACATAAGCCATCTTGGTTCAACTCTTAGCAAGGTTTCTTGCCCTTGATTAGATAGCTATGGACTATTAAGTCTAATTCACAGCTAAATCAAATGGGACTTTTTCTTAATGAAAGTCTAGCTTAGTGTGGAGACAAAAATGTTTGCTTTATTGTTGACCATGTTTCTTCTCATTCTGATGGGCTTAATGTGTTTTTGGAAATTGACACTGTTGACAATAAATGCAATGTTGTGTTCAAGAAAAACCCGTCATGTATTGCTGTATGATACAAGAAGGTCTTGAAAAGAATTCAGAGTAAATTAGAACTTTTCCCAGCCTGATTTCATGTCAAATTTTGCATCTCTGTGATTATTGACTCAATTGTTAAATCTGTTTTCTCACCGCCCTCTTCTTGAAATAGCTCTCACCTCGGGATGTCTGTTTACCTGACTTTCACATAAATCAATTCAGATTGGGGTGCCTGGGTGGCTCAGTCAGTTGAGCGTCTGCCTCTGGCTCAGGTCATGATCCCAGGGTCCTGGGATCGAGCCCCATGTCAGGCTTTCTGCTCAGCTGGAAGCCTGCTTCTCCCTCTCCCACTCCCCCTGCTTGTATTCCCTCTCTCGCTGTGTCTCTCTCTGTCAAATAAATAAATAAAATCTTAAAAAAAAATCAATTCAGATTAAGTTAGAATCAGAAAAGAGGCAATTTCAGGAATAAAAAAGAATATCTTTGCTAAAACATACTACCTGTACTTGAGAACATTCATAGACAGGAAGACATAATACTTCACATCTTGAAAAGTTAGAGAGAAATATTTACCTTCAGAAATGGCAAAGGTCCTCAATGCCCACTGTGATCTGAAACTATTTTTGTTATAAGTATTGTGACCTTAAGCTTTCTCAAACTCAGTAAGAAATAACATGTGGCTTTGAATATGAATTTTCAGTATCATACAGGGGTGTGTATGTGTGTGTGTGTTTGTGTGTGTGTGTGTGTAGAGGGATAGAGAGAGGAAAAACTTGTTTAGAGATAATCTACATTATATTATAGTATACTATATTATACTGATCTAGATTATACTAAATTATGTTATATTAGTATAACATATTTTATGTTACATTAGTATAATCTACATTGTACTAAACTATATATTATGGGAGTTTATTAATGGGATAAATTTTGGCTAGAGGGTTCATCATTTTATATTTCAAAATTAATCTCAATGCTTTACAGTTTTAATATGCTGATATTTGGTTCATCAGCAGTTATTTGAACCTTTCTATCAACCTGAGCTTGTTAATCTTGGGCAGTAAGATTTTGTTTTGTTTTACTAGTTTTACTAAAATAGTGTCAGTCTCTCTCCCTGACCAAGTCCTTCATTTTATTTTATTTCTTTTTTAAAAGATTTTATTTATTTATTTGACAGAGGAGACAGTGAGAGAGGGAACGCAAGCAGGGGGAGTGGGAGAGGGAGAAGCAGGCTTCCCGCGGAGCAGGGAGCCCGATGCGGGGCTCGATCCCAGGACCCTGGGATCATGACCCGAGCCGAAGGCAGACGCTTAACAACTGAGCCACTCAGGCTCCCCTAAGTTCTTCATTTTAAAAAATGATTCCTAAAACAAGAAAATGATTCCTTAGAGTAGAATTTTTTCAAGCTATATTTGATTACTGCAGGAAATGACCGGAGGGAAAAAAGAAAAGCTTAATTGGACTCTGCTAAATAGAAAAACAAATAAAGTTACGTGATCAGAAGTTGATCAGAAGTACGCTGGCTTTTGAAGATATCCAAGACAAGATAAACTACATTTCAAGGAAGTGCAAGAGGGTTTTTAAGAATAAATGAATTATTCACGTCCTATTGAGATGTGCTTCCTGGAGATTTGGCAACCTACTCTTTTCCAGTCAAAAACGGCTTTTGATTGATGATGTGCTGTCTGCACATTCCCAATCAGCCCATCTTTTTCATAGTAGTCACCGAGTGAGGCCAGCACATTATGAGAAATAGCAAGAGCGAAGAGGCTGGGCTATCAGACATCTGGGGACAGCAACATCAGTAAAGTCACAAGTTGCCCGACAGAAAGCAAATGTGGCTTTTCCTTTCCTTGACCCCTCCTTCCCTTTCCAAAGAAATGAAATGCTGTTGAGACCAAAATATTATTGCTCTCCTTTTCTTTTTACCCCCATTCCCACCCAGACAAGAAGAAAGGAATTTGTTCAGCTAGCTTTTCTGCATTGCACACGTTCTGTTCTTAATATTTGTTTGCTTTAGCTTTACTAGCATTGCCCTTTTATAGAATGTAAAAATATGATCCTTAGAAACCTGGGCCATAGGAAATCAACTGTCTGGGGCCAAAGATGTTCACAAAAATTAGAAATAAGAAAGAGAATTGCTGACACTAGTGAGACAGCTCTTAGCACAAATGCAGGTGAGCCCAGACTTTGAAATAACCAACTGACGAAAGACACTTGTAAACAAGAAGACTCTGATCCTCGACCTTCTACTTGGAGGCTGGAGTCCAGATGTTATTTACTCACTGGGGGGCCATTATAAAGAGTCTTAGAACGTTTAGGAATTATTCAGGTTCAGCTGTGAAGAGCAGGACAGTTTAGTAGGAGAACAGGCTCCAAGACAACTTCTCAGGGAAGCCCAGCCTGCCTGTGTTTCATCTCCTGCCCTGGATTCTGTCTCCTTCCTCCCACTGCATTGCTACTTTAGTTTGTCATACTACCTGAATTAGGGATGGGAGACATATATTTGGAAAATGAGTATACCTCTGGGGAAACTAGTCACACGTCAATGTGATTTCATTCAATAATACATGTGGTTCCTGATTAACTGGATTGAGACCAGCCGCTCCATTTTATTAGGGGAACTAGAAATAGTCCACTTTGGCTCAGTGCTGGAGAGAGGCTGTGGGGGTAACACAGTATTGTGGAGCTTCTAGAAGAAGGGATATTAGAAAATGCCTAAAAAAGACAGGAAGAAACCATTTTTTCTTTTTTGTTATCACCAATTTTTAATCAAATGCCAGGTGATCCCCTCCTTCCTACAACTTGAAACTCCATATAATGTTATTAACATAGCCAAATTGTGACTTAAGTGAGCCTCGGCCATCTAGCTGAGTATGTGGATGGCCATGGATAGTACTGTTTATCAACTCAGTGATGAATAACTATCATGGTCATTGAAGTAGTTGAAGTCTGTTATCACCAGTACTTTTTTTAAAAAATTTTTTATTGTTATGTTGATCACCATACATTACATCATTAGTTTTTGATGTAGTGTTCCATGATTCATTGTTTGTGTATAACACCCAGTGCTCCATGCAGAACGTGCCCTCTTTAATACCCATCACCAGGCTAACCCATCCTCCCACCCCCCTCCCCTCTAGAACCCTCAGTTTGTTTTTCAGAGTCCATCATCTCTCATGGTTCATCTCCCCCTCCAATTTCCCCCCCTTCATTCTTCCCCTCCTGCTATCTTCTTCTTCTTCTTCTTCTTCTTTTTTTTTTTTTTTAACATATATTGTATTATTTGTTTCAGAGGTACAGGTCTGTGATTCAACAGTCTTGCACAATTCACAGTGCTCACCATAGTACATACCCTCTCCAATGTCTATCACCCAGCCACCCCATCTCTCCCACCCCCCACCACTCCAGCAACCCTCCATTTGTTTCCTGAGATTAAGAATTCCTAATATCAGTGAGGTCATATGATATAGGTCTTTCTCTGATTCACTTATTTCGCTCAGCATAACACCCTCCAGTTCCATCCACGTTGATGGAAATGGGAAGATCTCATTCCTTTTGATGGCTGCATAATATTCCATTGTATATATATACCACATCTTCTCTATCCATTCATCTGTCGATGGACATCTTGGCTTTCCACAGTTTGGCTATTGTGGACATTGCTGCTATAAACATCGGGGTGCACGTACCCCTTCGGATCCCTACATTTGTATCTTTGGGGTAAATACCCAGTAGTGCGATTGCTGGATCATATGATAGCTCTATTTTCAACTTTTTGAGGAACCTCCATACTATTTTCCAGAGTGGCTGCACCAGTTTGCATTCCCACCAACAGTGTAGTTGGGTTCCCCTTTCTCCACATCCCCGCCAACATCTGTCGTTTCCTGACTTGTTAATTTTAGCCATTCTGACTGGTGTGAGGTGATATCTCATTGAGGTTTTGATTTGGATTTCTCTGATGCCGAGTGATGCTGAGCACTTTTTCATGTGCCTGTTGGCCATTTGGATGTCTTCTTTGGAAAAATATCTGTTCATGTCTTCTGCCCATTTCTTGATTGGATTATTTGTTCTTTGGGTGTTGAGTTTAAGAAGTTCTTTATAGATTTTGGATACTAGCCCTTTATCTGATATGTCATTTGCAAATATCTTCTCCCATTCTGTCGGTTGTCTTTTGGTTTTGTTGACTGTTTCTTTTGCTGTGCAAAAGCTTTTTATCTTTTTCTCCCTGAAACATTTGCACGGAACCCAAATTACAAAGTTGTTGGTGAAAACGGGATAAAGACAAGGTTGGAAGAGAGCTAAACAATTCTATAATCCAAGCCTTCCTGATACCACTCAAATGTCTAAACCCTATTTTCATAGTTCTCCCCTGAAAAGAAGGGTGTACTCACATATATACTAGGTTTTGTGGGGCCTGACAAATAAAGAATTCAAATAGCCAGTTGCCGCTTTTAATCAAGTTTTCCTAACTAGTTTTGGACATAGACGCAATTGTTTTCAAGTTTGTCTTGAGTTGAATGATGAGATTAAACTTCAGTTTAGATGTAATTCCACTATTTTGTAGGCCATGACCAGTCTTGTGCTAAGTGCTACAAGGGACGTAAAGCCATCGTATCAGAAGGCTTTAGCCTGCCATTGTGATGGTTAATTTTATGTGTCAACTTGACTGGATGAAGGGTTGCCCAGGTAGCTGGAAAAACATTATTTCTGAGTGTGTCTGTGAGGCTGTTTCTGGGAAAGATCAGTACTTGAGTTGGTAGACTTTGTAAAGGAGGTCATCCTCACCCTCACCTCACCCTCACCCTCACCCTCACCACCATGATGGGTGGGCATCAGCCAATCAGTTGAGGACCAGAATAGAACAAAAAGGAGGAGGGAGGGGAAATTTGCTTATTATGACTATTATGGATGAGCTGGAACATCCATCTTCTCCTGCCCTGCATCATCGCTTGCTCCCTGTTCTTAGGCCTTTGGACTCAGATTGGGACTTAAACCATTGGCTCTCCTGGTTCTCAGGCCTTCAGACTCTGACTGAATCACACCACTGGCTTTCCTGGGTATCCAGCTTGCAGATGACAGATCCTGGGACTTCTCGCCTCTATGATAGTGTGAGCCCATTTCTGATATATATTAGATATAAAAGATATACTAGATAGATATCTATATCTAATATATATTATTGGATTATATCTAATATATATTATTAGATTATATCATACATGATACATATCATATAATTATTAGAGATACAGATCTAGATCTAGATCTCCCACTGGTTCCGTTTCTCAGGAGAACCCTAATACGACCATTCAGTCACAGCCCCTACTGTCCGAGTGAAATCAGGGTAGTGTCTTAGGCATGGCTCTTCCTGCCCGTTCCTTGACCATGCCACACAACTTCTAGCTCACAGTACATTTTTGGTGGCTTGTGACAACCCAGTGCTGTGGGGTGGGAGAATTCATAGTCACCAGTTATGCTGCCAAAGCCAAGTAAACACGTAGGACTAGGTTCTCCTATTGAAGATAGTCTCCCCAACGGCTAATCAGTTGTTCCAAAATAGTATTTTGGATATATTCCACCATCTACCAACTGATTTTAAATATCACGTCATAGACTAAATTCCCGAGTCATTAGCATCTACTTTGAGACTCTCAGGTTTCACGACTGTGTCTGCCTCTTCATTCATTGTGTGACAATGTTTTAATTACGGAGATGCGTAACACACTTGAAAAAAATCTGCTAAGGCTAGTGATCACTCCTGTGAGGATTATCTTGGGTATTCTCCTACTATCCTTGTGTGCATGCGCATGTGCACGCACGTGTCTGTGTGTATGTGTGTGTGTGTTTGATCTTGAGAAGCAGCTTAGCTTGTTCCAAAAATATCCTAATATTTTTATTGGGATACGTTAAATGCATAGATTATTTTAAGGGTTTATGGTTCCTGTCCATGAACAAGGTATAAGGTATACATTTAAATTTATTTATACTTATCAAATTATGTTTAATATTTTTGGTAAAATTTTATGTTTCTCCTTGTGCATTTATTATAATTTTTCTAGATGTGTTATCTTTTCATTTTTAATTATTTCCATAGCTATGTTCACATTACCTTTGTCATTCTTTACTTCATATATTTGTGACTTCTCTGTACTACACTTGGCCAGACTAGCCAGTGCTTTATATATTTTATTGCATTTTCACAGAGCTACCTCTTGTAGTGTTTGTTATTTCTTCTGGTCCCTAAATCATAAGTTTCTGGTTTAATCTTTACTAATTCTTTATTTATGTTTTCCTTGGATCTGTTTTGTCCTTTGCTAGCTTTTTGAGTTATAGTCTAAATAATGTATGCTTTCATTTTTCATATTTAACAAGAAGAATATTTATAGCTATGAATTATTGTGAGTACAGCTATGGGAATATTCCATACTTTTGATATATTGTTTTCAAAATCTCTGGATTTCTAAATCACTGGTAATTATTTTTCAGAGTTATTGGTGTAATTACAGTATCTTTAATTTTCTTCTTTGAGCAATAAGTTACTTAGAGGTGCATTTCTTATTTTAATAATTAACTTTTCTGGAATTTTGGTTGATTTCTGCTTTTACTGAATTGTGGTTACAGAACAGGATCTGTATGTTTCATGCTTTGGGGAAATTTTCACAGTCCAATCAGAAGGAAGTTGCACTTTTATTGTGTAATGTACAATGTTCAATGTCTAATAAATCACCTTGTTATTGTTCTTATCTATATTATTTATCTTTATGCATTTGACAGACATGATTTTTTAAATTTACTTTTTTATTGACGTATAGTTGACACACAATGTTATATTAGTTTCACGTGTACAACAAGGTCATTTGACACATCTATACGTTATGCTGTGCTCACCACAGGTGTAGCTGCCATCCGTTGACAGAAAACAGGATTTAAAAATATGACTCTACCATTTACTGATTGTGGCCCTGGGCAAATTACATAATCCTTCCCTGCTTCATCATTCACTTGAGCCCAGCTCACGGACTGTTATGAAGGTTATACGGTTTAGTGTACATACAATGCTTTGCATGCTGCTTAAAACCTAGAAAATGCTTTTATCTAACAATTATTTATTCATATTTTTGCCACGGTCTGATTTCTTTTAACATTTTATTTATTTGTTTTAGAGAGAGATCACGAGCAGGGGGAAGAAGCAGAGGGAGAGGGAGAGAGAGAATCTCACAACCTGAGAGCATGACCTGAGCCAAAATCTCACAACCCCAAGATCATGCCCTGAGCTGAAATGAAGAGCCGGATGCTTAACCTACTGAGCCACCCAGGTGCCCCTGATTTTGATTTTGATTTTTAACCCAATGTGAAGACTTTTGTTTTCTAATAGGTGAATTTAAATCTTTAAGTTTTGTTGTTTAAATGGTTTGTCTTTCTTTCCTTCCTTTCTTCCTTCCTGCCTTCTTTTCTTTTTTCTTTTTCTTTCTCCTTCTTTTGCTCTTTCTCTCTTTCTGTTGTTTTCTATATTTTACCATATAGAGCACGCTCTGACATTTTTCTTCAGTTATTTCAAATATACACAGTATGTTTACCTTTAAGCACTGTTTAGATTTGAAGCTGAAGTTTAGGAGTGGAAGTAGAGAAGATATTTGATAACTAGATGAGAGTGAATCAGAGAGGCTACAGACAAAATTCATCAGTGTTTAAAACCTGTACCAAGTTGGGGCACCTGGGTGGCTCAGTCAGTTAAGCGTGGGACTCTTGATTTCAGCTCAGGTCATGATCCCGGGGTGGTGAGATGGAGCCCCGTGTCAGACTCCACACTCAGTGAGGAGACTGCTGGAGATTCTCTCTCTCCCTTTCCCTCTGCCTCCCCCTGCTTGTGCTCTCTCTCTCTCAAATAAATCTTTACAAAAAAAGAAAAACCTGTACCAAGTCAGATTCTCTCAATGTAGTAGAAGTGAGATGTGTACTTTAAGACAAACTGTGTGGGGTTTTTGTTGAAAAGGACAGAATGTGGTATTTTTTTTTAAAGATTTTATTTATTTATCTGAGAGAGAGAATGAGATAGAGCATGAGAGGGGGGAGGGTCAGAGGGAGAAGCAGACTCCCCGCCGAGCAGGGAGGCCGACGCAGGACTCGATCCCGGGACTCCAGGATCATGACCTGAGCCGAAGGCAGTTGCTTAACCAACTGAGCCACCCAGGCGCCCCCAGAATGCGGTATTTTAAGTGAGACCATGAGTTCTTTGGCACAGCCTGGAGTGGACTCTTTTTAGCTGGTCAGTTTATTTCACAAAAGCTGCCTTTCAAGTCTCTCCTGAAAGTGGCAGTACATTTTGAAAAGAGCGGGGGGGGGTGGTGGTGGTGGTGGTGGTGGTGGTGGTGGTGGTGGTGGTGGTGGTGGTGGTGTGTGTGTGTTTCCCTTCAACCCCCAGGGCTCTGGAATACCTTCTCTGAGGGTTTGTAGGTTTCCCTTCTTTTGAAGAGTTGATGGGAGCTGATAGTCCTATTTTTTTTTTTTTTTAAACCATCCTGGTGATACTTCCTGATGTTTACATCGCACTTCATAGTTTGTCTCATTTGATGCTTCTGTTAAATATCATGAAATAGGAAGGGCAGGTGTGATTGTTCATATTTTACCAGTGAAGAAATTGCGGCTTAGAGACGAAGTAACTCCAGCTGGGTTTCTTAAGTCACAAGGGCAGAACTGAGACTACAGTGGTGAGCGGCTCTGTAGGCAATGACATGGCGTCTTGTAGAGGACTGTGATCACTCATCAGTCAAGCAAGACTCTCGAGATATAATGGACATGAGTGAAAATGGTCAGAAACCTGCCACCGTGCCTGGGAATGACAAGCCTTTGCCTAATTCCTGACTCTGTGCTTTTGCTTGAGCCCACCCTTAATTTGTCTCCAGATCCAGGTCATTATCTCTGTCTGTGATGGGCTTAAAATTCTCTTTTGCCCAGGACACTCAAACACTGTCAACCTGGGGCTACGCAGTTCACACTGCATTGTTGGGCTTGCTGGTCCACTTGTTCCATTTGCATCCATATTTCCATCGGTAACTACTTTAGGGCAGGCGTTAGGTATGGAAAATTTGAAGCGCCAGACATGCTGGCATCTCGTAGCTTTACAGCATGGCACAGGGCAAGGCTGATAGACCCTGGTAGTGCAGGTCATTCTTCCCCCACTTACTAGAATGTCATCTTAGATACACAGTCATTTGCCCTCTTGTTGCCTCTTTCTTACCCATAACATAGAATAGCTAATGTCTGTTGAATGCTTCACATATATTATTTTTAATCCTTAAAATACATTTGCATGGTATTAGTTTTCCTCTTATTAAAATGAGAAAACATGGTTCGTCTGAGAGACTATGGACTCTGAAAAACAAACAGGGTTCTAGAGAGGAGGGGGGTGGGGCGATGTGTTAGCCTGGTGGTGGGTATTGAGGAGGGCACGTTCTGCCTGGAGCACCGGGTGTTATACGCAAACAATGAATCATGGACCACTACATCAAAAACTAATGATGTAATGTATGGTGATTAACATAACATAATAATAAAAAATAAAATAAAAAGGTAAAAAAAAAGAGAAAACAGTGGGATGCCTGGGTGGCTCAGTGGGTTAAGCGTCTGCCTTGGGCTCGGGTTATGATCTCAGGGTCCTGGGATCACACCCTGCAACAGGCTCCCCGCTCAACAGGGAGTCTGCTTGTCCTTCTCCCTGTGCCCCCCCCACCCCCCCGCTTGGGCTCACTCTCTCAAATAAATAAAAAAAAATTAGGATAATAATACCTCTCTCTTGTGGTTGTTATGAGCTCACATTTATAAAACAAATCATAGTGCTAGTAATAAGTGTTAGTTTGTTTTCCATTCCTTCCCGCCCCCCCACAACTGAAACTCCAGGCTTTTCGGATCTCTAGCTGTTTAGCTCTTTTTCTATCCTTGCGTGTTGATCAAAAGCCTTCACTACTACTGATTTGTAGCCCTTATTTAGGGATCTTGCTCTCCTGCTTTCTACCAGGTCATCTCAGAGGGCCAATTGTGCTGTGGGTAAAAACTCTTGAAGTATTGTTAATAAGTGAGGTGGGCCAATGTTAGTGTTGTTAGTAATGGGGCCGGTGAGAGGTAAGGAAGGAGGTAGGAAATAATAGGCTTTTTATGAGAAAATACTGCAGTTAAGACACAGTCACACTCAGAGCCACTTGCCTACCTATTTTTCCATGTTCCACTTTATAGGTTTGAAATACCAGTTCTCAAACTGTGGTCTCAGGAGGCCTGGGGGTACCTGGGTCCCTTCCGGGGGAACTGAAATGTCTTTCCATTTCCACATACATATCTGTGTAAGGTTGGGTGTTCTTTATATACTTCAACCAAACAGCTGATTGAATGCAAAGACAGATACGAAAATCCTACTGTCTTCTATTAACTTTTAACAGAGTCACAAAAATCTGAAACAATGCCATTCTTCTCACAATTTTTTATTTTGAAAATAGTCACTTTTCATGAAAACGTTATTTATGTTAAAACATAATTGGTTTATTATTGTTTAAGTGAATTAAAAAATAAATGTATTTTAAAATTTCACAATTTTAATTTCTAATATGGTAAATATTGATAGAATAACCAACATAAACAAAAAAGCTTTTTGGAGTCCTCAACAATATTTGAGAGTATAAAGAGATTCTGAGACCATAATATTGAGAACAGCTGGTCTAGATGAAAGATGTCAGATTACAAAGTTACAATTATTTTACAAATTCCTCTATACTAGGGATCAGTGAACTACTGCCTACAGGCCAACAGTAGACTTCCTCTTGTTCTTGTGAATAAAGTTTTATTGAACCACAGACATGTCCATTCATTATTTATCATCTATGGCTGCTTTGGTGCTACAATGGCAGAGTTGAGTCATTAAGATATATGAACCACTTATGTGTCTTGTATGAACCACAAAGCTCAAAATGTTTACTATCTGGCCCTTGATAGAAAAAGTTCACAGAGTCTGCTCTATAGAGTAGAAAGTCTGTGTACAATTTTTAAAAGTGAATTGTATTTCTCTTATTTGACTCATTGTAATATTCTCCTTACTTATACATGTCAAATCGATCTTGATGATCAATGGCAAGACAGGTGATAGAGCTATATTGCACAAAATCACTCAAATATTTGCTGATAATCTATGTTTCAGATACTGTGCTAAGAAGTGGGGATATAATGTTGAACAATATAGGCATAGACATTATCCTTTTGGAGATTATACTTGTTTACTCAGGCTCATTTCTGTTTTGTTTATTAAGGCTAGATCACTCAAAATTTGCATTCACCATGGCTTTATAAACGTTTGTGTAAAATAGAGACACTGACAAATTTTCGGGTAGATTGTGGCCCTTTGAATGAAAATCTAAGGGCAAACAAATTTGAATTTGGAAGACATGACATTTGGATCCGGTGGGAATGAGGTAGACATGTATGCTAGGAAGATTCAGCAGTATCCATGTGTTCATTAAACAAAATTTATTAAGAAACTTGTATGTACTGAACACTGCTTGTATATGAGTCCCATCCTGTATCTATGCTTACCAAGTAATTAGGGTGCATCATGCCATGGTTAGAAAAAGGGAGACAGGAGTATTATTATTATTATTATTATTATTATTATTATTATTATTATATTGAGATGCTGTTATTTCTGAATTCTAGTCCTTCAGTGAGCTGCATGGATGGAAAAGGATCACTAACTTGTTTTGTTTTTGTTTTTGTTTTGTTCAGTGCCCATAATAAGCTGACAATGACTTTATATCTCTTTCACTGAATTCCAAAGGTGGATTTTAGTTACAGGAAAAATCATATACCCAGAGCAGTTTAGAGTTAGAAGAGATTCAACTTGTTCAAATCTGAAATTGAGAAGCTGGGAAGTTAAGTGGTTTGCCTAAGATAATACACCTAGTTTGTGGAGGACTGGGAGCTAGAATCCCAGACATGAGCTCTTTTCATGGAACCACACTCTTCTATCTCTTTTCCAAAGTGTTTACTGTGAAAGAGACATGAATATTACATATAATCTACTGCCTTGTCAGGACAAAAACATGAAATTAAAATCCATCCATGATGAGATCACGTCTCTGAGTGGTTCAGAATAATTCTTTGATATAGTCATTCACATGGGAGGTAGGTTACCAAAGCAGTGACAAAGAGAGGCAAAAATAAGCATTGTTTTATGGATTGGGAGGGGAGGAGGGTGAGACAGGAGTCAAATTATTAAATGAGAAATGAGCACATGCCCACTAAGCAAACTGGCAGTAACAGTGTCTTTTTTGTGTTTGTAACTAGAGAACCCATTCAAATTGTGACTCAGAAAGTACTTGAGCATCTCTACACTTCAGATTTCCCATATGTAGACATGAAGCTAAATAAATATATCTACCCCATAAGATTGTTGTAAGGATTAGAGACGATAATTGCAAAATGCTTAACTCAGTTTCTGAAATAGGGTAAGCATTAAGTTAAAGGTGAGTATTATCACTATCGTGAATTAATTTTGTTGCAACCAGTTTTAATGATCCAATGTAATTGAGTTCACATTTAAAGATATCTCAGCAGACTGGCAATTCTGGTATTCCAAAATTGTCTGCATCTTTTTTTTTTTTTTAAATTGACAAAGAACCTTGCATCTCCAAGAAGGTGTTGCAAGGATCTCTGGGGAGAGGGTGCACTTGGACAAATGGATTCAATGATGTGATTTCATAAGTGGATATAAACTCATAAATCAGCCTTTTGATCTTGACATGAAAAAAGAAATAAATTAAAAAGAAATTTATAAGTAAGTAGCATCTCATTGCCATGCTTCTGATCAGAAATACACATCATCATAATCTTATTCTTTTTTTTTTCTTTTGCTTTGTAGTGTAAGCACTTTCATTTGCGCTGCTATTCATAGACAATTAAGATCTGGTTATGGGCTGGGGAGGGGAATGGGAGCAGACTTTCAGAGATGAGAATGTCTTGCTCAACTCCTAGACTTCACAATCTGCATTGTAAGACCTGCTCCGCTAAGCCATCCTTTACTCACCCCGACAAAATCAATAAAGAGCCTTCTAGAAACACATCTATGGTGATGCCTGACAATTGTATAACTAGAAAAATACTCCAACTTCCTTTGGTTTCAGGACCATTGGTATTCTCATCAACATTTATTGAATACCTACTAAATGTCAAGCACTTTGCTAAGCACTGGGGAATAAGACCCAGACCTTGTCCTTAAAGCAATCCATTAATTTTTCATTCAAAATATACCATAAATATGTTGGTTGCCTACTATGGGTTACATGCAGGATGTATAATAGTGAAGAAGATGGGTCTGGTTCAGCCTTCCAAGAAGTTGCTGTCGAATGAGAAAGACAGATTTGGTCAAACAAGTGTATAGCTATAAACAGTCGCGCATGCTATGAGGAAAGAGTGCTTCATTGTCCTGAGAGCGCATAGGAGGGGAAATCAACCAAATTGGGGGAAGGCTTTCTTGAGTAACTGACTTCAACTTAAGATCTGAGGAATGGGTGTTCACTAGATAAAGAAAGAAAGGGAATCATTCCATAAAGCAGAGACAGCATGTATAATGACTATGTAGCAGAATGAATTATAGCAAATCTGAGGAGCTAAAAGGTCAGTATGGTTGGAATGCAGAGATCAAGGGAGAAGAACATGCTGTGAAATTAGGCCAGGGAGGTAGGCACAAGTGGAGTCATGCAGGTTCTTCTAGGATATGGAAAAGAGTTTGGATTTTGTTTTTCTTTTCTTTTTTAAAAAGATTTTATTTATTTATTTGAGAGAGGGAGAGAGAGAGAGAGCCCAAGCAGGGGGAGGGGCAGAGGGAGAGGGAGAAGCAGACTCCTCACTGAGTAGGAAGCCTGATATGGGGCTCAATCCCAGGACCCTGGGATCATGACCTGAGCAAAAGGCAGACACTTAACCAAGTGAGCCACCCAGGCACCCCCAGATTTTATTTTTCAAGTGCAGAGGGTAGCCATTTAAGAGTATCAAGCAGCAAAGCTGCATAATCTGCTATTTTATTTTTAAAAGTATAAGTTTGGATCATAAATAGAGAATGACTTGTTTGTGGGCAAATGTACAAGGAGGGAGACCAGGTAGGGGCCTACTCAATTAGTTTAGGCAACAAATGATAGTGATTTCAACTAGGATGGTAGCAATGAACATAGAGAGGAGGGGATGAATTTACTTCAAATAATCACCCTATCCTATTATCTGACCAGGGCTTGTCCTTTCAAAACACTGCTATGGATTTTCCTTATCAAGAAATCCCCTACTAAGGCCACCTAGCTTAAGAGTTGCCCTAACTGTGGGAGGTATTCACAGCTTCCTTATGTTACTATGTCTGGATACCTCGGTGATACCTTTGGCCTTTTCAGTACTTTGATACACTTTTTAATATTAAATTCTTTTCTGAAGGATTTATTGATTCAGTACAATAAACACTTGCCTTGAATTTTTACAAAGCATTTAAAAATGTAATCATGTATGTTATTGTATGAAAAGACTAGTAGCTATAAAGTTGTCATTACAGATGATCTGATTCCACTAATTGTAATTTAAGAGGAAAAAGACCAAACATCCAAAAATGGCAAAATCAGTTCTGATACTTGTAGATTTTTAGAGCTGGTAGAGGGAAAAGGAATTTAATCCAAATTCTTACCACTTTCCAAGTGTTTTTTAAGGTGAAAAACACCCCAGAGACCCAGAGATGTTAATGAACTTGTCAAAATCATGGAGCTATGTAGTTAGCAGAGACAGTTCAGTAACTCCAGATTTCCTTTCTTGACTCCAGTGTTTGGTCCAAT
The DNA here is from genome assembly GCF_029215605.1 of Mirounga angustirostris. NCBI lineage: Eukaryota > Metazoa > Chordata > Mammalia > Carnivora > Phocidae > Mirounga > Mirounga angustirostris. The sequence continues at coordinate 94,522,872 of NW_026991719.1, forward strand.
ACACCATGCCATATTTGACAATCTACATGGCTCTTTATGTGTTATTAAAGAACCGAAAAATGAATCAATACTGAATTGAGCCAGTAGTTTTTAGATTTATTTACATTTTCATTACCTGGAACATCACTCATGCAAAGGGGAGGGGTAGATCTTTATAGCCTTAAAATTTTGCACAAACTGAGAGTGAACATGATAGCTTCCTTAAACTATATTTCATAACTCACCAACATCATTCCATGGGAATGCAACAATTGGAAAGACAGTTCTTGGCAGGCTATCGCCCCCAGGGCACTGCACAGACAGCAGACTGAAACATAACCCCAGTCTTCCTGTGTGAAAGCCCTATTTACTTAGCCTGTTCTTCCAGCTTGAGGGAGAGGCTTTAGGTTTCTCACACATCTAGAGACTAAAGAGGTGCTTCTAGGGAACGGAAGCAGGAAGACACTATCCTTGTGCACCTCCTTGGCCTTGCTGCAGCTTGAGATCTTCCCAGAAAGGAACTTACACATTTGTCTGGAACCTCGGTTTTTGCAACTGTTGTACAAGAGACACCTCCAGATCTCCTGGTCTAGAGGCCAGCAAGGATTACAACTGTGGCCCCACAGGACTGTGTATTTGCATACTTTAAAAGCTGCTGCCTGAGGGTCTGGCTTCCATTAGGCCTGAAACTATATGCTAAATGAAATTCCTCCCCTTGTAACACTGACAGGTCTTGACATGCCCTCAACAACAGGGGCATATCAAGAGTAAATCAGGCAATTTAGGCAATCACAAAGGTTCAAGAGACCTCCAAGAGCTAGGGCAAGGCTGAACAATAAGATTAATCACTTACACAATGCCACTCCTTCAACACAGGATTTTCATCTAATACATAGAAACAAACACAGAGCATCAAGCAAAATGAGGAAACAGAGACATAACTTTCAAATGAAAGAACAAGACAAAACCTCAGAAAAAGACCTTAATGAAATGGAGATAAATAATCTACCTGATATAGAGTTCAAAGAGTCATAAAGATTCTCACTGAACTTGGAAGAAGAATGGATGAACACATTGAGAACTTCAACAGATAGAAAATATAAGAAAGTAACAAACAAAAGTCACAGAGCTGAAGAATACAATAACTGAATTGAAAAATACACTAGAAGGGTTTAACAGCTTACTGGATGAAGCAGAAGAATGAATCAGTGAGCTGGAAGACAAAGTATTGGAATTTACTCAGAGCAGGAAAAAAAAAGGAATTTTAAAAAGTGAAGATAACTTAAGAGACCTATGAAACAGCATCAAGTGGAGTAACACTCACATTATAGGGGTCCCAGAAGGAGAAGAAAGAGAAAGGGGCAGAACATTTATTTGAAGAATGATGGCTGAAAACTTCCTTAACCTAGAGGAGGAAACAGACATCCGGGTACAGAAAGCCCAGAGTTCCAAATAAGATGAACCCAAAGAGGTCCACACCAGGACATATTAATTAAAATGTCAAAAGTCAAAGATAAAGAGAGAGTCTTAAGAGCAGTAAGAGAAAAACAATTTATTACATACAAGGGAACCCCCATAAGGCTATCAGCAGATTTTTTCAGTAGAAACTTTGCAAGCCAGAAAGAGTGGCATGACATATTCAAAGTGCTAGATGGAAAAAAGTTCCAAGCAAGAATACTCACCCAGCAAGGTTATTATTCAGAGTTGAAGGAGAGATAAAGAGTTTCAGACAAACAAAAGCTAAACAAGTTCATCACTACTAAACTGGCCTTACAAGAAATGTTAAGGGATCTCTTTAAACTGAAAAGAAATGGCACTAATTAAGAAAACATGTGGGGCGCCTGGGTGGCTCAGTCGTTGGATGTCTGCCTTTGGCTCGGGTCATGGTCCCGGGGTCCTGGGATCGAACCCCACATGAGGCTCGCTGCTCGGCGGGAAGCCTGCTTCTCCCTCTCCTGCTCCCCCTGCTTGTGTTCCTGCTCTTGCTATCTCTCTGTCAAACAAATAAAAAATCTTTAAAAAAAGTAAATGAAAACATATGAAAGTAAGAATCTTACTGGAAGAGGTAAATATATAGTAAAAGTAGTGGATTAATCACTTATAAAGCTACTATGAAGGCTAAAAGACAAAACTGGTAAAATTAACTAAAACTTCAATAATTTGTTAAGGGATACATTTAAAAAGAGATGTAAAATATTACATCAAAAACAAACCTGGGGGACTAAAAATGTAGAGTTGGGAATGTGTTCAAATTTAAATTGCTATTAACTTAAAATAGACTGCTATATACGTAGGATGATATATGTGTATCTCATGTTAACTACTAAACAAAAACAGTGTAGATACTAAAAGAAAATGAGAAAGGAATCTAAACATAACACTAGAGAAAATCATCAAACTCCAAGGGAAGAGAGAAGGAGAAGAAGAAAGGAACAAAGAACTATAAAAAGAGCCAGAAAACAATTTTAACAAAATGTCAATAAGTACATACTTATCAACAATTACCTTAAATGTAAATGGACTAAATTCTCCAATCAAAAGACACAGAGTGGCTGAATGGATTTAAAAAAAGGACCCATTTATTTATACTCTCCCTACAGGGGTCTCACTTCAGAAGTAAGAACATAGACAGACTGAAAGTGAAGGAATAGAAAAAGATATTCCATGCAAATAGAAACAAAAAGAAAGCTGCTGTAGGTATTGTTATATGAGACAAAATAGACTTTAAACAAAAACTGTAATAGAAGACAAAGAGGAATACTACATAATGATAAAAGTGTCAATCTAACAAAAAGATATAACATTTATAAATATATATACACCCACCATAGGAGCACCAAAATGTACAAAGCAAATATTAACAGACCTAAAGGGAGGAACTGGCAGAAATACAATAATAGTAGGGGACATTAGCACTCCACTTACATCCATGGGTAGATCATCTAGACAGAAAATCAATCAGGAAAATTTGGATTTGAATTATACCTTATAAGATGGACTTAAACATACACAGAACAGTCCATCCAACAGCAGCACAATACACATTCTGCTCATGCGCACATAGAACATTTTTTAGGATAGATCACACGTTAGGCCACACACAAGTCTTAATAAATTCAAGAAGACTGAAATCATATCAAGCATCTTTTCTGATTACAATGGTATGAAACTAGAAATCAATTACAAGAAGAAAATAGGAAAAACTACAGATGCATAGAGACTAAACAAAATGTTACTGAACAGCTACTGGGTCATAGAATAAATTAGAGAAATAAAGAAAGTACCTAGAGACAAATGAAAGCAGAAATAACATACCAAAATCTATGGGATGCACCAAAGAGGTTAGTTGATGAAAGTTCATAGCAATATAGCCCAATCTCAAGAAACAAGAGAAATCTCAAACAATTTAACTTTACACTTAAAGGAACTAGAAAACATGAATAAATGAAGCCCAAAGCTAGTGGGAGGACAAAAATAATATCAGAACAGAAATAAATGAAATAGAAGTTAACAGACAATAGAAAAGATCAATGAAACTAGGAGGTGGTTCTTTGAAAACCTAAAAAAATTAGCAAATCTTTAGCTAGACTCACCAACAACAAAAGAGAGAGGGCTGAAATAAATAAAATCAGAAATGTTTTTATTTTCTTTGGGTAAATACTCAACAATGGAATTACTGAATTGTATGGTATTTTTATTTTTAATTTTTTGAGGAACTCCATACTGTTTTCCCATAGTGGCTGCACCAGTAGTTTACATTTCTACCAACAGTGCATGAGGGTTCCTTTTCTCCACATCCTCTCTAACCCTCTCTAGCGGGGAGTCTGCTTCTCCCTCTGCCTCTCCCCACCCCTCTGCTCATGCTCACTATTGTTCTCTCTCTCTCTGTCTCAAATGAATAAATAAAATCTTTAAAAAAAACCTCTCAACAAAGTGGGTACAGAGAAAATGTACCTCAACATAATATAGGCCATATATAACAAGCCTGTAGCTAATATCATCATACTCAATGTTGGAAAGCTGAAATCTTTTCCTCCAAGATCAGGAACATGGCAAGGATATCCACTCTTGCCACTTTCGTTCAACATAGACCTGGAAGTCCTAGCCACAGCAATTAGGCAAGGAAAAGAAATAAAAAGCATCCAAATAAGAAAGGAAGAAGTAAAAAAACCTGTCACTATTTGCAGATCACATGATACTATATATAGAAAACCCTAAAGATTCCACCAAAAACTGTTAGAAGTAAAAGAAATTTAGTAAGGTTGTAGGTTACAAATCAATACACAAGAATCTGTTGCATTTTTATACACTAATAGCAGACTATCAGAAAGAGAAATTAGGATAACAATCCCATTTACAATTACATAAAAAAAAAATAGAAGATCTAGGAATAAATTTAACCAAGGAGGTGAAAAGCCTGTACACTGAAAACTATAAGATATTGAAGAAAGAAATTGAAGAAGACAAACAAATTGAAATATATTCCATCCTTGTGGATTGGAAGAATTAATATTTTTTAAATGTCCATACTACCCAAAGCAATCTACAGATTCAATGCAATCCCTATCAAAATTCCAATGACATGCTTCACAGAATTGGAACAAATAATTCTAAAATTTGTATGGAGCCACAAAAGACCCCAAATAGCCAAAAAAAAAAAAAATCTTGAGTAAGAATAACAAAGTCAGGGGTGTCACACTTCCTGCTTTCAAACTATATTATAGGCTATGGTAATCAAAACAGTATGGTTTTGGCATAAAAACAGACACACAGATTAATAGAACAGAGAAAATAGCCCAGAAAGAAACCCATGCATACATGGACAATTATTTTATGACACAAGAGGCAAGAATATACAATGGGAAAAGGATGGTCTTTTCAGCAAATGGTGTTGGGAAAACTGGACAGCTGCACACAAAAGAATGGAACTGAACAACTATCTTTTACCATATACAAAAATTAACTCAAAATAGATTAAAGACTCGAATGTAAGACCTGAAATCATAAAACTAGAAGAAACCATAGGCAGTAAGCTCATTGACATAGGTCTTTTGATTTTTTTTTTGGATCTGACTCCAAAGTCAAGAAAAACAAAAGCAAAAATAAACACACAGAACTACATCAAACTGAAAATCTTCTGCACAGTGAAGGAAATCAACAAATTATGGGAGGAGATATTTCAATAACAAACAAACCCCCTAACAATCCAATTAAGAAATGCAGAAGATCTGCATAGGCATTTTTCCAAAGAAGATGGCTAACAGACACATGAAAAGATGCTTGACATCACTACTTTTCAGGGAAATACAAATGAAAACCACAATGAGATATCACCTCACACCAGTCAGGATGACTATCAAAAAGACAAGAAATAACAAGTGTTGTCAAGGATGTAGAGAAATGGGAACCTTTTTACACTGTTAATGGGAATGTAAATTGGTGCAGCCACTATGGAAAACAGTCTAGACTCTCCTCAAAAAATGAAAAATAGAACCACCACATGCCTAGCAATTCCCCTACTGGAGATCTACCTGAAGAAAACAAAAACTAATTTGAAAAGATATATGCACCTCTGTGTTCATTGCAGCATTATTTACAATAGCCAAGATATGGAAACAATCTAAGTTTCTATTGATGGATAAATGGATAAAGAAGATGTGGTGTGTGTATGTATTTATATATACACAATGGAATATTTCCTAGCCATAAAAATAATGAAATCTTACTATTTGCAACAACATGGATGGACCTTGAGGGTATTATGCTAAGCGAAATAAGTCAAAGACAAATAGTGCGTGATTTCATTTATATGTGTAACCTAAAAAACAAAACAATCAAGCAAAACAAAACAAAACCCAAACTTGTAAATACAGAGAACAGATTGGTGGTTGCCAGGGGGAAGGGACTTGGAGGGACAAGATGGGTAAAGGGGATCAAAAAGTACAAACTTCCAGTTATGAAATAAATTAAGTCGGGAATATAACATACAACATGGGGAATAGAGTTAATAATATTATTATATTCACTTTTTATGGTGACAGCCGGTAACGAGACTTATTGTAGTGGTCACTTCACAATGTATACAAATGTTAAGTCACTATGTTGTACCCCTCAAGCTAATATACTATTGTATATGTATATAATATGTATATACATATATGTATATATATGTATATGTATATTGTATGTCAGTCATACCACAATAAATAAATAACTTGTGAACATAATTTTCAGTACAATATCTTGATTGTATACATTAACACATTCTGAAACATATAGTTTACATTGAAACAGAATATTGAGACATTAAAAAAAACCCTCTAGTTAGTAGGTGAGAAACTAAAAGGGAAAACACGGGTGAAACATAAAACAGAACCAGGAATGAGTTTAGTGAAGATAATGCATACCTCAGAGTGCTTGCTGGCTATGAGTGGACCACAGCTTTGACTCTAAGCTTTTTAAACCTTTTTTTAAAGAAGGGAAAGTCTAAACTTGATCAGCTGCATCGGTGTTTCTCAAATCTGTCTCTGCATTAGACTCACCTGGGGAGACCTAAAATGTTGATTCCCAGGGCCAAATGAGGCAGAATATATCAAAATTTGGGGGGGGGGTTCAAATAGTAGTATTTAAAAAAATCTTCCCAGGTATTTCTAATGCATAGTCAGGATTGAAAGCCATTGAGATATTTGGTTCACAGTGCCCACCATCACCTACTTACAATAAAACAAAACAAATGAACAAAATGTTTCCTGAAAAAATGCCACTATTCCTGATTGTAAGACCAGGAAGAGTTATCTGTTTCATCTACTCTTAAAAGAACACTAAGTAATGAAAAACAAAACAAAACAAAAGAAAAAAAAAGCCAGAAAGTCCAATGTCTTTACAAAAATACATATAAACTTTAATAAATACGTTTTTCTCCACTCAGCTTTTAAAAGATATTGGGTGGTAGCTATCCCAAATTACCAATTAAATAGATCTTTAAATGACAATTTAGTGTTGGCATTGTGTTGTGGAATTTGGCAGCCAAAAAGACATGTGCCCAAGAAGGCCATCATCAGGACCTTGCCTTAATTGCTATGTTTTTTTCCCTCGGGTGGTGATGGATTTGCTCTGGGCCACCCACATTCAGATCCTGCTATGGCTAATGATACATACTTGTAAGACAGCTCACCTTGGGCTATGCTTTCAGTCTGCGATTCAAAGGAAAACTGACTATACATAATAGCTAAAAAGCATGGGTTTTGAAATCAGACAAACTAGGGCTCAAATCCTGAGTCCTCACTTAGTATCCAGTGACCTTGGGCAAGTTACTTAACTTATTGGATTCTTATTTTTCTTGTTTCTAAAGTATTGATAATAATAGTACTTACCCCATAGGTTGTTGTAAGGACCAAATGGGGTAAATGTGTATCACTTTCCTGTCATATAGCATGTGCTCAACTAATAACAACTGAAGAAAATTGTTTATTGGTTAAGCAAAAATCAAATCTTTTATTAGCCCACCTTTAACTAGTTGAGCTAACCACATGGCTAGGTGGGCATTCTGGCCAAAGTTCTTCTATGGTCTCATAGTGGAAACTTTTCTTTCTTTTCTTTTTTTTTAAGATTTTATTTATTTATCTGAGAGAGCGAGACAGAGAGAACGAGCAGGGGGAGGGGCAGAGAGAGAGAGGGACAAGCAGACTCCCCGCTGAGCAGCGAGCCTCATGCAGGGTGATCCCAGGACCCTGAGACCATGACCTGAGCTGAAGAGAGACACTTAACTGACTGAGCCACCCAGGCATCCCCGAGTGGAAACTTTTCTGAAGGTGTCTACCCCAATGTTATGTCTTTAAGTCAGCAAATCTCATCAAGTATCCCATTTTAAGTACGTTTTACTTTTTACAGTAATGGTCAAATTTTTTTCTCAATTGACCCATGAACTTCTATTTTATCTCAATCTTTTCCTGGCTCCTGATCCTTGGCATTTTCCCGAGTTCTCAGTCCTCTGGACTTACCAATCTTGCATGCCTGTGACTCAGTCTCAGAGCTCTTGAAGAACTCTGGCTAATATTCGCTCTATGGTTCTTTCTACTCCTGGATATCTCAAGACCCCCCAATCTGACTCTAGCCTTTTGTAACTGAAACTCTAGTACCATTCCTCTAAGCAGGCCCACTAAAGACGGTTCACACTATCTTCTTTCAAGGGCGGGTCAAACCTGAAACAAGGAGAGTAGCTGAAATATGTGAAAACATCAATCTTAAACGTAGCACAAAATGGAAAATTGCCCCATCTTATTGCCTTAGTGGGTATGTTTTCCAATAGCGTGTTATGTAGATAGTTCAGATGAATTAACATTAAAGAAATTAACTTTAATTAAAGTTTAATTAATTAATTAAATTAATTAAACTTTAATTAAAGAAATTAACTTTAATTAAAGAATTAACTTTAAAGAAATCGGTGCTAAGTCATCTATTGATTTAAAATAAAGATTTTATAAGAGCCTTGTATTTGCCTAAGGAGTGAAACACATTTTTTTTTTTTTCTAACCAATTACTGGAAAAGATTGCATTTTAATAGCCAGAGTTATCTCAGTAAGTCTGTTTAATTTGAAACCATGATAAAGTATTACCAAGTATAAGTAAGTAAGGTAAGACAATTTCTTCCCAATCTGGTTTTCTTCTCAAAATGTTTGCCACACTGCCATTTCAAAATGGTGTAGGGGTTACCATTTATCAAGCTTCTACTATCTATTAGCTACTGTTTGTGGCCCTTTGCATACTCTGTTTGAAATCTTTACAATTTTAGCAGATAGCTGTTTTTGCCTCCCATTTCTATAGGGAGGAAACAGGGTGGCTCAGATAGGTCATGTACATTTCCCACAGTTCAACCTACAGGAAGAGGCTCGAGTCTCAATGAGTACACAGTACTGGGCTCATCTCTCACACCAAATGAGGGACTTTGTACCAACAAAGTAGTCACAGCTCCTATCTCAAGTGAGAGCATATGTATTTCTGGTTGTGATGAGTTTTTGATGAAATCTAATTAAAATAATGTGGACATTTTGGGGCCTCATTTTCGAGTTACCACTGCTATGGAAATTAAACTGGGCTTTCTAGACACGAAGGGCCTAACTTAAGACTTTGTACACTGATTCTCCGGTTAGCCTCAGAGAGGCCAACTTGTAATACAGCTGGCAAGAATGAATGGCTTTTTGAGAGCTGTTTAGCAAATGTGAAAATGCCTAGTTACTGCCTGAATGTTCTTCCATTTGTTTGCATTTGTACCCAGATGTAGTCTTGGTTTAGGGAACTTTAGGCATATATCAAAACAATAACTCAGTCCGTAAATCCTAGAATTCAGCAAATCTCAATGATCACCCCCTATGTGTGAAACTGCTACAGGGACAAGGGAGTGAGGAAAGTGTTGGACTGATGTGTCCTGAGAAAGCCACATCTTCCAGAATTCTTAGTCAGGCTTCTGTGCATTTTCCAGGAGCATATCCACCATGAGCTGTCATGGTACTTATGCCAAATCAGATTAGAAATATGGAGAGTGATTTGTTATCATTATACATTAGAACTTTATTATAGAAAATTCCTGATGGACAGAGAAAAAATTGCTGAAATCTTGTCAAGAACAGGTTTCCATTTTTAATCCAGGAAAAGGAAAGCACTGCTTCTAAGAAGCTAAAGCCCCAAATTCAAGAGATGTCTTTAAAAGGTTTTTAAAAATACATATAAAACCCAACGTAAAATGTCATGAGTTTTAAGAGGGCAAATAAAAAAAAAATCTCATCTAATGTTCCTAGTAAAGACATTTTATTACAATGTCAGAAATTCAATTTCACTAGGGATCATCTCTGGAAAGAAAATTGCAGACCAAACAAAATTAGGCAGTGACAAATACTACCTGTGATTCGATAGGTTTAATAAAAAAAACAAAAGATGAACATGCTGAATATCTACTATCTTATTCTCAAGTGATTTTTTCCTCTGTTTCCAGAAATGTTGTATATAACGCTCCTCTGACCAAGCTGTTTGGGTATTTTTTTTATTAGTTTCAGAGGTGGAATTTAGTGATTCATTAGTTGCATATTACACCCAGTACTCATTAAATCAAGTGCCCTCCTTAAGGCCCATCACCCAGTTACCCCATCCTCCCACCCACCTTCCCTCCAGCAATCCTCTGGTTGGGTGTTTTAAAGCAGAGGTAACACACTGGTGTTAGAAACAATTGGGAGACATTAACTGTAATCACTTATTACTAAATATGGTTAAATCTGTGAAGTTTGGGAGTGATTTCTTTCTCTTTGGAAGTAATTTTTGGCAAAGATCACTGTGATTAGGTTAAAAAAATCTGCCTCTATTCCACAGAAAGCACTGGGTATAGAAAACCCTGGATTATGGAAAGTTTTTCTATGGTTTGAGCTTGACAACTCCCACTATTTCCACCTTCTATTGTTTCTATTGTTTTTTCCTCCCTCTTATAGAAGTGGCTTCAGGATCCATCTCCCTAAAGCTCCCCGTGGATGTTATTCCTGATCCAACCAAAGCTTATATTACTGATCTGACTAAGCAGCTAGAGATCCTAGGCCTAAAAAGGAAAAAATAAGGCCAGAGGCTGCCAACATGTGGAGTAGAATGGGGCATGTGGACCTATCTTTTTTTTTTAATTGAGGTATAATTGACATATAAGATTGTGTTAGTCTCAGGTGCACAACATAATGATCTCATGTTCATATGTTGCAAAATGATTACCATTAAAAGTCTAGTTAACATCCATCACCATATGTAGTTACATTTTTTTCTTTTTTTTCCTTGTGATGAAGACTTTGAAGATCTACTCTCTTAGCAACTTTCAAATATTCAATACAGTATTAGTAACTATAACCACCATGCTGTACATTACATCCTTGTGACATACTTATTTTATAACTGGACACTTGTACCTTTTTGATTCACTTCACCCACTTCACTCCCTCCTTCCCCTTCTGGCAACCACCAGTCTGTTCTCTGGATCTGTGAGTTTGCTTTTTGTTTTTGTTTTTTACATCCCACACGTAAGTGAGATAATATGGGAAATGATTTTCTTAAGAACTAATTTACAGCAGGTTCAACACTGCTCCATTAATAACACCCTTTCCCTCACTTGTATTTTTTGGTCATTGTGCTAGAAACACATAACATAAAATTTACCATCTGAACCATTTTTAAACTGTACACCAGTGTTAACTATATACACATTGTTGGGCAACAGATCCCTAGAACTTTTCTATCTTGCAAAATGGAAACTATATCCCCCCAACCCTAGCCCCTGGAAACCACCATTCAACCTGCAGTTTCTAAGAGAGTAGCTACTTTAGATAAATTATATCAAGTGGGATCATGCGGTATTTGTCTTTTTGTGATTGGCTCATTTCACTTAGCATAGTGTCCTTAAAGTTCCTCCATGTTGTAGCATATGACAGGGTTTCCTTCATTTTTAAGGCTGAATAATGTTCCATAGTGTGTGTGTGTGTGTGTGTATATATATGTGTATATATATATATATATATATTGTATACCACATTTTCTTTATTCATTCATCTGTTGAAGGACATTTGGATTACTTCCACCTTTCCACTATTGCGAATAATGCTGCAATGAACATGGTGTGCAAAAATCTTTTCAAAGACCTGTTTTCAATTTTTTTTTGATATATATCCAGAAATGGGATCTCTGGATCATATGATAGTTCTAGTTTTAATTTTTAAATGAACTTCCATACTGTTTTCCATAGCAGCTGCACCAATTTACAATCCCACCCACAGTGTGTAAGAGTTCCAATTTCTCAACATCCTTGCCAACACTTGCTATTTTCATTTTTTTTTTTTTAAATAGTACCTTTCCTAATGGGTTTGAGGTGATATTGCATTGTGGTTTAATTTTCATTTCCCTGATGATTAATGATGGTGAGCTCTTTTCACATGCTTATTGTCCATTTGTATATTTTCTTTGGAGAAATGTCTATTTAAGTCATTTGTCCATTTTTAAATTGGATTTTATTGTTATTGTTGTTGTTGAGTTGTAGGTGTTCTTTATATATTCTGGATATCAACCCCTTATGAGGTATATAGTTTGCAAATATTTTCTCCCTTTCTGTGGGTTTCCTTTTTACTTTGTTAATTGTTTCTTTTGCTGTACCTCCCTCACTTGTATTTTGATATACTTTCTTGAGTAGATGAGAAAGGGATGAAGTAACAGGTAGGGAGCTGGGTATTTCCTATGTGATATATTGCTCAACTGTCAAGTGTATTCTGGCAGAAAGAAGCTTGGCATCTACTGATTTCGAGTGGTAGGACATAATAATTGACACCGTATGTCCACCCATAGACCTTCTATTTTCCTATTCTGCTACTGATTATAAGAACTATAAGATAATTTTCCCTCTTTCCTGATGGCATTCATTCATTCATTCATTCACATACTCAAGAAATTTATTAAGTGTCTTTTAAATTTGTAGGCACTGTTCAAGGTGCTTGAGATTTAGTAGTGGACAAAACAGAAATTCTTGCCCTCATAGAACTTACGTTCTATCTGCTAGAGAGAGTGAACAAGTGATAATGAAAAGTACTGTAAAGAAAAACAAAGCAGCACAAAGAGTAACCTTTTGGAGAGTTGCTATTTAGGTAGATAGCTTGACATGACTTCTCTGATAACGTGGCTTTTGAACATAGAACAGAGTAAGAGGAGTTAGCTGAATGATTGTAGTGGTCTTGTAGCATCTAACTAGAAATCTTACTTCTATCACCTTTGTAGGAATAGGACTGACAATAAGGACCCAAATACTTGAGTCTTCTGGTTCAGGCTGTGTCTATACTGGATGGTGTTGGAGATCCCTCTTTTGGTTCCTTTTCCTAGACCTCTTAGAGAAATCCTCCTTCCGCTAACACATTCTTTCTTAATATATGTGAGAACCATTGCTTTGAAGGTGGCAGATGGCTATTAATCCAGGAAGACAGTCTTTGAGGGAGAAGAAAAGTAGTTCATGTATCTGCATTCACAAGCAAACAAATATCTGAGATTTAGCCCTCTCTTCTTCCCCACACTCCCTTGAGGCCCTTTGCGACTAATTCATATTTTCAAAGGTTTTTATATTCCTTGCCTAAGAAAGGGGAGAACTACAATATTATTTATCCCAAGACTCTTACTGGAAGGAGCACTATGAAATGACTTCCTCAAATTTTCTGTGGGTTTTTTTTTTTTAACTCCTGCTTATTCCCTGCTATGTTTCCCACTGATTCTATTGTCAATGTTGGGACTTATTGGATTGATTAATGTGCTCCTTTTCTTTCTCCTGATGCTAGTTTCCTGCTCTTCTAGTGACAATTTATTTCTGGATCCATTCTTGTCTATGGCAAGTTGCAACTGACTACTTATTCCTTGATTTTTAAAATTTTCATCTGCTTCCATATCCTTTTAACCCTTTCTCAGTGCAAGGTCTCCTTATATCCCATTCTTTCGTGGACTTACCTGATGATGCCACGGATTTTATGGGAAAATATAATTGTCTGCCTTATGCTGTAGGAAAGGAAAACTTTTCCCTTCTTCCCTTCAATAAATTGACATAAAACAGATTAACAGGAAAAAAAAAACAAAATTAATTTTGTACGTATAGGAGCCCCAAGATATGAGGCTCAAAACAGTGACCAAAGCAACCGCATTTTATACTTTATAGACAAAGAAACAATAAGTTTGTGAAGAATTGAGAAGATAAATAAGTTTTGGCTTGTTGTAGTAAATTAGTGAGACATTAACAAGGTTTGTTTACACAGCCGTCTTGGCCTTGAATTCCTTATCTCTGGTGATAAGGATGCCTTCTACCTGCCTGGTATAAAGAGGATAACTTCACATGGGAAATTTATTTCCTGCTTTCAGGGGACAAAGGAAGGTCAGAATATCTTTGTTGCACAGGCTGTTTTCTCAAGTAACTTTAATTCAAAATAATCAGTATGCCATAGTGGTATATTTTGGGGTGGCATATTCCAGTCTCCCTCAGTCCTGCTCTTGAAACTTCCCAGAGTTTCACTATCTACAAGTTGAGTTGGTAGATTGCTCCTTATTATTGAGCCAGTCTCTTGTTCTTGACAATAGGTCAATTCATTTAAATTTATTTAGGATGCAGTGATGCAGGTGGGCTCCTAAAGTTAGGCCTATATTGTGCAAACAATCAGGTATTTAGTAAGAGGCATTTCTATGGAAACAAAAGAAAAACAATGGTTAATGATTGGGGCAGACTATAATTCTAGTTTCTGAGTTCTGAAGGCAGCCAGTTGAGGAGATTTCTAGATGTCCAGCTAGAAGCAGTTTTAGATGGACTGAGGGCAGGAAGTGGCAATCTGACAGATTTTTCCTGGTTTGTAGTGTGAATATCTCAGGTGATCTTCCTGAGTGGCTACATAGCAACAGGCATGAAGATTGTCCACATATGAGCTGTTGCAGTGATTTCTCTGAAGTTTATATCAAGTTGTTCCATTTTAGTTTGTGTGGCTTCTGGAAAGGGGCAGTTTTAGTTCTCCACATCAGAAAAGTGGGAGAACATTGGAAACATTAGTTTGGGAGTTATAGCCAAATGTTGGAGAAACTAAAAGAACTCAGGATCCAGATAGGTTATGGTAGACAACAAAATCAAATCACTCCCCATGTCTATCAACAATAACTGCAATAAGAATAATTTGTTTGAAAATTCAGCATAAGTTTAATAAACTTGGTCTGATTATTTACATAAGTGCAGCATGAATAGTGATTGACCATGTAGGCTCTTTTAAATCTGCTTCGTGGGAACTTTTCATAAGGCATCTCAGATTGACTTCTTAAAGCCTCTTGAGGCTAGATGCCAAGCCAAGGACTCATCATCACACTTCAACTACACCTCCTATAAATATGGGTCAGTTCCTCTCTTCTTGAGACCCCTAAAATAACCTGAGGTTCCTGTGCCTGCCAGGAAATGACCTTTCTTACTCACCTGGGAACCCTATAAGCAAGGTACTAGGCTGATTTTTCCAAGGGGCTTTATTGGATCCATAAAGTCAACATTAGTTCCTTAAAGCTGTCTGGTCATATCTGAGTTTAGGTATATCTCTCTCAAATATGACATTCCAGTCAAAGCCTTAGTTATGTAAGCAATGTTTCCAGTTGTGCTCATTATGAGAACAGATTCTCACTAAATTTATGCAAATAACTATATTGCCATAAAAATAAGAATACCCACTAAGAGTTTTCAAATTCTGGAGGTATGTGGTAGGGGAAAAAAGTAATTGTTTCAACTCTGCTTACAAAGGTGTAATTTACCAAATTGTTGTAAATTATAGATAGTTGAAGAGAAAAGGTAAAAAGCTTTCCTTAAATCTGGAAAAATGAAACATTTTTAAATGCAATGTTTCAAACAAAAAGTCATAAAAATTATAATACTCCTCCTCAGTTCATTTAGTCTCAGGTACTTAATATTTATTCTAATTAAATCTAGTTTTTCCACTAGTTCTGGAAATTCTTACCCAGTTCAGTTTGATGATCTTAAAGTTATCAGAAACCTGTATTCTGGAGTACTTCTCAAAGTCCTTTCCATTAATCTTTCTGAAGATGAAGCAGTTTTATAGGAACACTTTTGCAAAAGCATTGAAATAAAACAAACTGTCTGTAAATGATATATGAGTTAAAAATGGCATGGTGAAAGATCTAATTAGAGTTCACTACAATGCAATTGACAAAGAAATTTAGTTATTTCGGTGACACACATTTCAAGATAACAACTAGAATTATAAATGATAACATTATACCAGGACATCCTATTTCTAGGAATTTCATAAATTTCTGGAACATTTATGACATATACCTATACATATACCACATAAAGTAGGCTTAGTATTACTTCTTACTTTACTATGTTTCCCATGTAATTTAACATATCAAATATGCCTAGTTAGTTTAACATCTCCCTTTTTATAAGGAAAGAGAAGAAATCTTTTGAGATGATCCAAGGACCCTCTGCAAAATCCCAAAGTTAGAATTTGATTTTAAGAAGTTTGTCAAAAATATCAAAAAGGTCTTAAAACACTTTATTAGATAGGATCAGAGGTCACTATGAAACAATATTTATTTATTTAACCTAAGTGACAAAGACGTTGCAGGCAAATACAGAAAATTACATAATTGTAAAAGACCTTATCTCTTTTTAATAAAAAACCCTCAGTTTCCTTAGTAATCAAAGACCTAACAAAGACAACACGAAGCACAGGAGATTGTTTTGATAAAACACAGAAACTTTGTTTTCTAGGTAGATTATTTAAAAGGTAAAGAAAAGTCTTACACAATCTCTTATCAGGAACAGATCAATAGTCTAAGAAAACTTTGTCCTTTTAGCAAATGAAGAAAATTAAGTTCCAGTTTTACATGAGTACACGATTGATAGTAAAGCTTATTTTAAAAACTCATATATAACAGTTCAATTTTAGCCAGCTTGATTACATGGGTAAAATTCCCAATCCCTCTTTCTCTCTCTCCCCCACCAAATTTCTATGTTCATGGTTTGTCCTTTATCTTCTTCTTTTCCATTCTGAAATAACCAGCTTCACTTTAGGATAAAATTTACTTTCTTTTCCCTTAAAAATACATCTCCATGGAGGGGATGGGGGTGGAAGGATGGGGTAACTGGGTGATGGACACTAAGGAGGGCACGTGAGCACTGGGTATTATATAAGACTGATGAATCACCGAATTCTACCTCTGAAACTAATAATACACTGTATGTTAATTAATTGAATTTATTTATTTTTAGTTTTTATTTTTTTAATTTATTTGAGAGAGAGTGCAAGTGAGAGAGCACAAGCAGGGGGAGCAGCAGAGGGAGAGGGAGAAGTGGGTTTCCCACTGAGCAGGGAGCCCAATATGGGGCATGATCTCAGGCAGCTGCTTAACCAACTGAGCCACCCAGGTGCCCCAAATTAATTAAATTTAAATTAAAAAAACCATTTCCATACCTCATACCTTTTCTTAGCCAAAAATACATCCTACTTTCCTTGTATACAGAATTGTTTCCCTTATTTCTAGTAGTTTTAATGAAATATAGTAGAATTTTTATCCCCTGGAAAACTTAGTTTCTAGTGAAGACTAAGTAAGCAATTGTGAACTGTTATGCCAACATTGTTTAGATTGGAGAACTTATTAATGTTTTTCATCATTTCTAGAAGCTTATGCTTTCTCATAGTATAGTTTTTTAAAAAATATTTATCAGATCAGATATGTTTACTGACAGATCCAAATATCTTTAGTTTCTCTGTGATAAGAAACCAAAATTGGATATAAACTTATGTTCAATAATCAATGTTTCTATATTTTATCTTATTTGAAAATGACCTAGCTATTTAATGAATTCCCATCATTTGCCTTAACTTAGCAAAACTCTAAGTGTTTATATTACCAAAGAGATTTGGCAAACTACGTAAACATATCATAATGCAATCACTGCTAAAAAGTTTACCTAAAAACTCTATCCTATTTCCATCTATTCTTTTTTTTTAAAGATTTTATTTATTTATTTGGCAGAGAGAGAGACAGCGAGAGAAGGAGTATAAGCAGGGGGAGTGGGAGAGGGAGAAACAGGCTTCCTGCTGAGCAGGGAGCCCAATGCGGGACTCGATCCCAGGACCCTGAGATCATGACCTGAGCCGAAGGCAGACGCTTAACGACTGAGCCACCCAGACGCCCCATCTATTCTTTTTTTAAATTTTATTTTATTATGTTATGTTAATCACCATACATTACATCATTAGTTTTTGATGTAGTGTTCCATGTTTCATTGTTTGTGTATAACACCCAGTGCTCCATGCAGAACGTGCCCTCCTCAATACCCATCACCAGGCTAACCCATCCCCCCACCCCCTCCCCTCTAGAACCCTCAGTTTGTTTCTCAGAGTCCATAGTCTCTCATGGTTCGTCTCCCCCTCTGATTTCCACCCCCCTTCATTTTTCCCTTCCTACTATTTTTTTTTAACATATAATGTATTATTTGTTTCAGAGGTATAGGTCCATCTGTTCTATTCACTTGTTCTTAACAGTTATACTTAGATCACACATGAAAATTTAATGAAACATTAAAGCAGTCATTGTTTTGTTATCTTTCCTGATGACAAATTTTATAACAGAGATAACATAACCTATTGGACTCAATGCTGATAACTCTAATGACATGCCTGTATTAATTAAAACCAACAAACTTAAACTAGATTTCATTTACTGAAAATTATTCTAGATCACATAAACTTGAAAAACATTTGGGTTAGTTTCTATTATATCTGAGATTTAGAAATACTTGATTTGATAAGCACTGATTTGTCTTTAAGCTAATTAAATAGAACTCTTTACAAATTAATTTTGGTAATACCATCTGGAGGCAGAAAAATATCATATATAGTATGATATATATGATATGAATGAAATACACCAACAGACCCTATAGCTTCCATTCTAAAACTTCAGCCATGAATCGGGTACAGTACAAAATTTACTAGTTTATAAATTATTGTGTCTCTGGCAGATGGAACAAGGTAAAGTTACCTGCTCATATGGTTAAAGCTTTTTACTAGTCTTTTTGGCCAAGACTTTTAAGATTTGAATTTGTCCTTAACAGATAACTTTATGGAGGCTTTGGCCTAGATTCGGTCAAGGGAGCCTTTATAGCAACTTGTGTTTTAAAAAGCCTCTTACTATAACTAAAAAAATAAATAAATAAAAAAAATAAAATAAAATAAAAAGCCTCCTCCCTTTTTTCCCTTCGGTTTCAGGTGACTGTGGGTAGTGTTTTAGCTACCCCCTGGGGTGTTTACATTCCAAAGGCATGGTGAGATTTACATCTTCAAGGGACGGAGAAACAATCAGTTTTTCCTAGGAGTTTTGGGGTACATTTACCTCTTATCAAAAGTTTAAGGTAATTACTATTTAATTTTACCTTTATAAATAGTAATTACTATTTAAATTTTACCTTCTGTTTCTTAAGTGCAGAATGATTGCACTTCTAACATCCTGATTTTTATAATATCTGTAAATGTCTGGAGGCAAATAAGAAAGGGGCTGAGTGGAGGTTGAGTTGCTCTGACAGTTCGGCTTGCGTTTCTCTAAAGATTCAAGTTGCAAATCAAGAGCTGTTGATTTGAACTCTTTTTTTTCTCTTGCATTCCTGTAAGCTATCTTCAAAGAATTGGGCAGCTATTTCCATTATAATGCTTAGTGCCTTACAAGGGTGCCCAACCGCGTTATTTTGAATTTACCTTTTCTGTCAGGAAGAAAATATGCTACTAGGGTAGAAATTAAAAGATTTCTATGTTCTGGAACTTCAGGGTTTAGTACAGTCTGCCTTTGAAAAGTCTGTAGAAAGCATTCAATAAAGGCCTTCAGATGCTCTCCCCTTCTTTTTGAGTGCACAATTCAACCTTAGACTAACTCACCTGAGGGAGGAGAGCTTCTTCTATTTTCTATCAGCCCCAGAACTTGGGCTTCCAGCTGATTCATTTCATGATTATTTGTAGGAGTGCCTGGGGGAAATTCTGGTCATCTGTGTCCTTTGTCGGGGGGGGGTTCCTCTAGGGAGCCATCTGGGCTCTCTGTTACCTGTCAGCAGCCAACTCAAGTCTCTGTAAGTTGGTTTGTGAATGGCCACTCATCTTTCTAATTTCTCTCGAAATTTGGTAGGATCTTCTGATTGTGGAGGTCAAAGGGTTTTATGATTTAGAAGATCTGTTGCTGTCCAGGGACCATGAATTCTTTGTGGTGGGGGGCGGGGTCCAGGATACGTCCGTAAAGGGCATTGCTTTGGAAGACCTGTAGTTGACAGAGCCATGTGAGCCTTACTGTCAGTCCTAGGTGCTTCTGCTAAATTTGATTCCTGGCTTTTCAACATTTACACGAGTCGCTTGTATACTCTGGGCCTGGAGATGAGGCTGGAGTACATCTTATAGGAGTAAATCGAAGTAAATCTCTGCAAATCTCTGCAGCAGGGTGTTTAAGGGATTTTAAGGGGGAAGGTGGAGGAGTTGGGGAGCTATGGGAATTTTCTGAGGAGATGGGGCTGGATCTGAAGCAGGGGAATTTATGTTCAACGTGGGCTCATTGCTGTTTAAAGTCTACTTTCTCTTCTTTGATAGTATTAAGGGAGTACCTAAGGCCAAAGAACCTAGGAGTTTTTCTCCTTTACAGTTTGGTGCCCAATGTGGGGCTCTCCACTGGCTGGATATTGCTCATGTGGGGGTTGCTGCAGCCGAGAGATCCTGGGTCCTCTCACAAGTGCTGGCAGAAGATAAGAATTCTTACCACATCAGTCTCTCAGACAGATCTCCACCTGCAGTGTCTGTTGGAAGCAAGAGCCCTGAGACTACTTTCTCCTTTTTCTAAATTTTAGATTAGTGGGAGAAAATATTCGTGTGAACTAGTTCCTCTGGTAGAGCAACTCCGGTAAAGAAAAAAGAAGAATCAGAGTGTCCTTCCTGCAATGGCTGTTTCTCAAGTACCTTTAATTCAAAACCATATGCCAAAGTGCTGTATTTTGGGGGTGGCACATTCTGCTCTCCCTCAGTGATTTCTTCAGAAACTAGCTCACAGCTATAGACCTATAAATCACGAATCTCTATTTTCTTTTTCTCTGCATATCCCACTGCAATAATAGGTCCCATATGCATACTTCCTGCTGGGTCAAAAAATACTTCCTCCTATTGGTCATAAAACCACCTTGTTTAAGTTGCAAGGAGTGTTTCCTAGATCTCGTGTTAATGTGTGTCTAATGACGTCAGGTTCACAGTTTTTATCCTTGTTTACATTAACTTTATACTGCCACCACTCAAATCCTTTTCTGTTGCCACAGACACCACTGATGTCTTAGGTCACAAGGGGTCACAAGGGGACATTTTTTTTTCTATGTCCCCAAATGATTCCACCTAATTTAGCCTCCAAATCCCCAGCCGTGTTTTCAAAGACCTCCACAATAGAATCCCCATCTATTCTCTAAGCTCATGTTCTATTACTCATTTGCATATGTACCTTTTCCCCCCAACCAAACAGGATTATTTGCTCTGCTTCAGTCATGCCCCATTTATTTCTGAACCGCAAGCCTCGGTCATTCCCTCTTCCTGGAGCACCTACCACCCATTAAATTTTGATTGTTGGAAAACTACTGATCTTCAAAGCTTTGTTCAAAGCTCTAGAGGAGATGCTGATCTGAATCCCTTGCAAACGTTCTCCCTTATTCTTTACCAGAAAGCCGGTGCTCCAACCCAGATGGTCTGTTCATCTTCTCACAATGATCCAATGCACGTATCTGTTGCTGTGGCTTTGTTCGTGATGGTTCCTGTGCTGGAATTTTGTGACGGGGACTAAAGAGAGCCTATCAACTGTTATAAATCAAGGGAAAGAGAGGTGTTTGGGCCTTCAGAAGAAAGCTGTAGTCGGGAGGGTTGGGGAAGCATTCCAAATAACCTTGAACTATGGATAAGATTTTAATAGGCAGGTATGGGTAGATTCCTTTGCGAGAGGGGACTACGTGGAGCCTAGCACAGTGCCTTGTATAGTAGGTACTTAATAAGTATTTGTTGAATGAATGAACGAATACATGAAGAGTGACAGGGTCAAGGTCGGCCTATATCTGTATCAGTGCGATTGAGTTGATCACATAGGTTCTCTTTCTCTTCAGAGAGATTTGGAACAACATAAGAGGACTAGGTGCTTGAAGGGTGAAGAGGCCCTGAAAATAGAGGTATGTGAGTGGAAGGCAAAGGTTTCCCACCTCACACTTTTTCTAAAACCTGGTCTAGGTGAGATAATGACCTGAGCATCTGTGATGGTGGTTCACGCCTGAGCAGTACAATTTTAGGCTTACAGGCCTCACCCTGTCTTTACCACCTAAGGAAGGCCTCACTCTAGGAGGACTCCACCCATTTGCACCTAGTTCTCGGAATCACTTTGAAACTTCAAATACAAGCTCAGGTTTGGAATGGGATTCCCAGTTTTGAGCTGAGGTTAAGTTTATTGCAGGAACTCTGGATACAGTCATCATAATAAAGCCATGAAGTTCTCTTGGGAGGCCTGAGTGAAGCAGTTCCAAAATGGGCAAGTAGAAAAATAAAACTACAGTGAGATATCACTTCACACCTGTTAGAATGGCTTTCCCCAAGAAGACAAGAGGTAACAAGTGTTGATGAGGATGCGGAGAGAAGAGAACCCTTGTATACGTTTGGTGGGAATGGAAATTGAAGGCACTAGGGAAAACAGTATGGAGGTTCCTCAAAAAATTAAAAATAGAACTGCCCTATGATCCAGCAACCCTACTTCTGGGTATTTATTTGAAGAAAATGAAAACACTATTTTGAAGAGATGTCTGCACCCCGCCCCATGTTCATTGCATCATTATTTCCAATAGTGATGACATGGAAACAACCTAAGTGTTCATTGTCGGGTAAGTGGGTAAAGAAAATGTGATACACACACACAGACAAACACACACACACACACAGACACACACACACACACAAAATGGAATACAATTCAGCTATAAAAAGAGGGAAATCCTGCTATTTGTGACAACATGGATGGACCTTGAGGGTATCATGCTAAGTGAAATAGGTCAGACAGAGAAAGACAAATACTGTATGTTCTCACTTATACGTGGACTCTTAAAAAGCTGAACTCATAGAAATAGAAAGTAGAATGGTGGATGCCGGGGCAGGATGGGGGTAGGAAATGGAGAGGTGTTGGTCAAAGGGTATAAACTCTCTATTACAAGATGAGTAAGTTCTGTGGATCCAACATACAGCATGGTGACCATAGTTAATAGTAACGCATCATATAATCCAAGGTTGTTAAGAGAGTAGATCTTAAATGTTATCTCCAACAAAAATGGTAATTACATAAGGGGATAGAGGTGTTAACTGACCTTACTGTGGTAATCCTTTCCCAATAAACTATGTGTATCAAATCATCACATTGTACACCTTAAATTACATCTGTGATATATGTCTCTAATATCTCAATAAAGCTGGAAAATTTATTTTACTTTTTTTAATTTAAGAAAAGGAAAATGTAATTGGTCAATAAACATGAAAATATGCTCCACCATACTGCTAGTAAAAAAACAAACAAAACCATGCAGGGGCACCTGGGTGGCTCAGTTGATTAAGCATCTGCTTTTGGCTCAGGTCATGATCTCAGGGTCCTGGGGTTGAGCCCGACCTCAGGCTCCCTGCTCAGCGGGGAGGCTGCTTCTCTCTCTCCCTCTGCCCCTCACCCCTGCTTGTGCTCTCTCTCTTTCTCTTTGTCTATCTCAAATAAATAAATAAAATCTTTTTTAAAATCATGCAAATTTAAAACCTTACTAAGAAACTGCTTATAATTCATCAGAATGGCAAAGAAAAATCAATAAAATATCTGATAATGCCAACGGCTGGTTAGAATGTGAGGAACAGGGAATACTTGCGGAAGTGTATTAGGAGAGTAATTAGGGAGCAATACCTAATGAAACTCAAATTGCTTACAACTGACTGCCAGCAAGTATAGATCTTTTACTGTATCGAGGTATATACCCAAGATAGGCTCTTATCCATGCGTTCAAGGAAGCATGTACAATAATGTTCATTGTGTCATTCATTCGACACCTATTTATTGAGTTCCTGCTCTACACCTGGCACTGTTCCGTGTGCTGGGGTTCTATCATTGAACAAAGCAGATATAAATCCCTGTTCTAATGGCGTTTACATTCCAGCGGAGGGAAGCACTGCATGCCATATAGAAAAATCAAAGTTGCCTAAATGACCATCAGTAGAAAATGAAATATAAGAAAAAATAACATGTTTTGCCCCCAGCAATAGAATATCATAAAATAGTTAATACATGATAGAGCTAGATGTTTCTCATTGCTTTGTGTGAAAAAAGTAGGTAGCAGAATATGTCATGTGTACCATTTATGTAAATGTTTAAAACAAGAACATGTTAGATACTGTTTGTAAATACATATATATGCATATAAATGGATTATAATAAAAAAGCAAAGGAAGGACGCCCATTAAACTCATGTTGTTGGTGGTCCCTAGAGAGTGTATATGTGTGGATGGAGGGAAGTGAAATAGAATTTGGGATGGGTACAAAGAGCACTTCAATGTCACATGCAATGCTCGATTTATTTTATTTAAGAAACATAAGGCCAAAATGACAAAAATGTTAGTAATTTCCTATTGTAGGTAGTAGGTTTCCTGTTTTTTGTTAGATTTTTTTCCCTGCACCTGTCTATTCTATTAAATTCTCAAGAAAAAAGGAAAAGGTAAATAACTAAAATAAGTCAATGGCCATGACAAATGAGCCACCTATCTCTGTCAGCACTTGCACATTTGCTAATAATGGGATGACTTCAACTTGAAACTGGTCGGTCACGTTGTTATGCACCCATACGTGCTGTCAGTCCGTTAAATGCAAAGATGTTACACTGCTGTGTATTTGAATTGCCCTGAGAGGTGGTAGTCATTTGAACGAGAACTCCATTTCTGCCCTCGAGAGATCTCCTCTGTAGAAGGGCATTTAGTTTGTCTGGAGACCTTTGGAGCAACTGAGATCTGGTTATCTTACCTCTAAAATGTGGACCAAGCCTATTAGGCTTCTTCGTGTCTCTGGAGGTCCACAGGGGTCTCCCTGTTACAGCGTGGGGTCGATTTGTTTCTGTTCTGTTTTGACCCATGTAATCAGCCAAGGCGATGAAAAACATCTTCATGAATTGACAAATCTGGTGCGGGTGGCTGGGGGGTAAGAAAGTCTTACTCCAAATAACCTATGAGCATTGGAAAGCTATAGATATCTTTTAAACTATAGCCTCTGACCCTGACTGTGGGAAAGGAACAATCTTATTTATTAACAGCCCTCCCGACTGCACTGAAAAACGTTGCCACCATCACTTAAGGCAGGTCGGTGATGAGCTATAGAAATCAAAAGTAACAGAAAGGTCCTTGCCCTCTTAGAAGCAATAAGCCAAACACAACACTGGCATACGTGGATAGACAGAAAAACTTTAATATTTATCCACATTCAAAAAACTAGGTACACAGTATGAAAATAACGAGGTACACAGTATGAAAATAAAACAACGTATAGAAAACATTTTACTTTTTCTATTACCACAGCAAAATCTCATGATTGCCAGGAATATAATTCAATTGGTGATTGACTCCCACAGCCCACCCTGCTCCATTCTCAGTTAGGGGCGGGTTAGCTTTCTGAGGTGGGCATAGAAGCACTGAGAGATGAGTAAAACTATTGATATGGGGTGGACAACTTTCACTGAGAGATGCCAAGCTTTGCCTGGGAGCCAGATGAATCTTACTGGTGTACTGGACTCCTGAAAATGGAGACCTGCTAGCTGTCTCCAATCACCTAGTCATCACGTTTAGCCTTGCAATAATGCAATCCTACAATTTACAAGGTTGAATGTTGGGCCCTATTTGCTGGTTTATGGCAGAGATTTTACGATAATATCACTGTCTTTAACGACTACTGCTGCTAATATCGCTACTACTCCATTAGCAAGAGCTATTGTGTATTGAGTGCTTCACTGTGCTGTATGTAAACGTCTCTATCCCTATAGCCACCTTGTGAGACAGGCACAATCATGATCTCCATCCAACTGGTACAGAGGCTCAGAGAGGTTAGGTGATTTTCCCAGAATCACCCAGTGGTAGAGCTGGGATTGGGCTGGAGTTTTTGACCTCAAAACCCCGATGCTTAAGAACGACTTTACCTCAATGTATACTGTCTTTTCTTTCCCACTTTCTTGTCTTCGAGTCCATAAGAAATCTAATTAAAAACACAAATGTAGCTAGGGTGGACCCCGCATTCTTGTCCTGTTTCGACTCTGTCCTCTCTGAACCAAAGGGAGTTCGAATGCTAGCCAATAAGACTGCGTTGCTTATTAGAAAAGGAAAAAGAAATGCATTGTTGCATTTCCTTGGGGGAAAGGAAGAGGATTGTCTACACTAAGGACCTCTTTACTTTTTTAATTAACAAAGTATGATGAGACAGTTTCTGATGTGTTTCAAGACCCAGAATGGAAATTTACACCATTACATTCTTGTAATGGAAATGTGTTCTCTATTTAACAACTTCAAAATGAAACACATTATTAATGCAATATGGACCAGAAGTGTGGCCAAGCACTCAACTGGAAGAAAAAAAAAAAACACAAAATGAAAACAATGACCCAGATGACCAAATTAGACTAAAATTAGTTAAAGCATAAACTGGCAAAACCAACAAAAACTTCTAACCTCCTTCCCCAATCAAATTAAATACACATATGTAGCTGGTTAAAGATTTAACTTTCTAAATTTTAAGAAAACTATCATTTGCTTGTGTACTGGTGATTGACCCTGGAGTCATGCTCAAGTGGAATGTAATGCGCTCATATATAATCTAGGCAATTAATAGGTCCAGAATTCTACAAATATATGTACTCTACAAGTATTTCCATTTTGTCTCCAAAACCTATCATCTTTTTTATACAAAATGAGCAATCAAATGCTCCTCCCTGGATCGCTTTCCCAGAGTGAGAATCCGAAAGAGGTTGTGGTTTGGTAGACTTCAAAGTCCAAGGGTTGACTTTATCCTATACTTCAGTTACAGCCACTCATCCCTGCATGATTCTGCTCTCGTATGTATGTATTATGTATGTATGTATTATGTATGCATGTATTTACTCCATTTTCCCTCCATTTTCCACTTCTGTTATCCTTCCCTGACTATAGGCAGCCATTCTAATGCATTTGATATGTATCCCTTTGTTTTTGTAAAATGCTGAATCTCACTTTCTGTGCATGTATTTTGCAATTTATGTAAATGGCTGTGTTCTGTAGACCTCATTTGGTTTCTTATTTTTCACTTAACGTGAGTTGCAAATACTCACACATATTTGTGTGCGTGTGTGTGTGTGTAGTTACCCAAAGCCTAAAAATCACCAGATAAGACTTTTCTTCTGCATACTTTTCCTAATTTTACCTGTTCTTTTGGGGAGTAGGCACATCAATTGCGAATTATGGAAAGTGAAGTGCGGCCAGACCCAAACACAGATTTTATTTTGAAAAATGTGGTGCCACCTTTCATGGAGGTACATGCATCTTCTCGAAATAGACCCTCTTTATTTCTTCAAAATAGGATCTGTGTGGGCCAACCGATATTCACACTTCGGGATCTTCCTGATCGTCCTCTAGTCTTAATGAACTTCGGGGCAAAGTATAGGTTGCTTGTAATTGTGGGGTCTTTGTTGTGAACATCCATGTACGCATGGCTGTCTGATTGCCCAAACTTGTCTCGGCCTGTAGAAATGAACGGCACGGAATCAAATACTAACAGGTAATTCACAAATGAAGTATCATTGGTGAGGCCGAACTGATGAAAATCAGTATATACTTTGGATGTGCCGGGAAACCTGATTTCTAGTCCTAGCTCAACTACAAACTCACTGTGGGACTCCAGGCAAATCCTCTCTGGGCCTTTCTCTCTGCAATGAGGAGAGTTGGACCGGGTAAACCCCGAGGTCTCTGGCTGGGCTGTCATTCCGGGTTAATATGATTTGCAGCTGTGGCTCAATGAATACTCTATTTCTCCTCCTCCCTATCTATCCCCAAGTAATACCAGGAAAAACTGGTAAAAACAATAGATGCAGCTGCCTTTTCTTTTTTCCAGGAGAGTTGGAAGATGAGAAACCCAGGAGCAGGAACAGGTAACAATAGGTACCTTTGAGAAACAGCGCCAGAAACCTAGAGGCAGCCATGGACGGAGGAAGACTTGCCTTAGAGAAACCTATTGTGGATTGTTCCCAGAACTAAGAAACGAAAGTGTGTACTGTTTGACATAATAAAAATGGTCCCTGGAACAGAAACCTGAATCCACTAGGCAGGGCTAATGATTTTTCAAAATATTATGTTTGAA
This sequence comes from Mirounga angustirostris, assembly GCF_029215605.1. NCBI lineage: Eukaryota > Metazoa > Chordata > Mammalia > Carnivora > Phocidae > Mirounga > Mirounga angustirostris. Next base: position 94,550,817 of record NW_026991719.1, read on the forward strand.
CAGCCCTTTCTGTGGAAAAACCTTGAAAATACTATCTCTGTGTCTGTGCTTAAGGCAAACATATTCCATTGAATGAATGTGCCTGACGTCTGTTGCACACATATCCAGGAAATACTCAAATGGCCCAAGTCAGATGCAGTGACATATTTCAGGAGTGTTATTCAATGCGTAGCTGAATTTTCTCCGTGGATATTGCAACATCCTCAGCCTCATTCCCAAATGCCTGTTGGGACTGAAGGGGGTTGGGAGATCATTGATCCAAGTCTGAGACTGGCTCTGAGTCAGGAAATGAACTTGAAATGCGTCATCATCCGGACTGGAAAAGGCCTGCTGCACAGCGGAATTTAGCATTGCCCCAGTACAACCTTAGCAGGACCCTTTCCAAGAACATAAACTTTGCCTTTTCCAATTACATCTCCAGACCCCTGCCTCCCTCCAGCGCTTCGCTAGCTCCCACCCCACTGCCCAGTGTTCTGAATTCCTATGAACCTCTTACGTATTATACGGTCTCCTGCACGTGGTGTCTTGTTAATATCTGGTGCCAAGCCATGTGCCATTGGAAGGTAGGTCTCAGACCAGGTCAAGTTCTGGCTGTGGCAATGGCTACACCCATGGCCTTGGAAAAGATACAATCCAAGATCCTGATTTGGTGGGGGAGATCCCCTGGCCCAAAGAGGTTAAGCAACACGCTCGTGCTTATATGCTTATACAAGTAATCAGCAGCAGTTAAGGATTAGAGAGGAAGTCCTTCCTCTGACCCCCTACCTGGGTGTTCTTTGGACCTGCTTGTGTGTGTGTGTGTGTGTGAGAGAGAGAGATTCTTTTCTTGACAGTGTTCAACTACAAGTTGCCAAGAAACAGTTAACAGAAGGCACCCTGGTATAATGTGATGCTGAGAGCAGTGTCTGAAATAAGACAGATCAGGGCTTGAATCCCAGGTAGAATATTGTAAGGTATGTGACCTTTAGCAAATAACTGAAGCTCTTTGTTCTGTAATGTGTTTTGTCTAAGAGTAATACAGCCACTGCAGTTTTCTTTTGAACAGCGTGTTAGCATGGACTCTTTTTTTCCTGATCCTTTTAACCTATTTGTGTTTTTATATTGAAGGTGCATTTCTTGTAAGCGGCATATAGTTGGAACTCGCTTTTTAAAGCCAGTCTGGCGATGTCTGCCTTTAAATCGGAGTGTCAGATTATTTACAGTTAATGGGCTTATTGATAGGCTTGGATTTGAGTCTGTCATCTTCTCTGTTCTCTATTTGTCCTGTCTGTTCTTTGTTCCCTTTTTCCTCTTTTTCTGCCTTTCTCTTTTGATCGAGTACTCTTTTATGGTTCATTTTTATCTTGTTTTGGGGGGCTTTTTAACTCTTTGTTTTGTTATTTTAGCTGTTGTTTTAGATTTCTGGCTTATATCTTTGATTTACCACAGTCTGCCTTCTAGAATATTATACTATTTTACATATATCCATAAAAATCTTAAAGATTTATTTATTTATTTATTTATTTGAGAGAGAGAGACAGAGAGAGAGCATGAGAGGGGGGAGGGTCGGGAGGGTCAGAGGGAGAAGCAGACTCCCTGCCGAGCAGGGAGCCCGATGCGGGACTCAATCCAGGGACTCCAGGATCATGACCTGAGCCGAAGACGGATGCTTAACCAACTGAGCCACTCAGGCGCCCCAATATATCCATAAAAATCTTACAACAGTCTACCTCCATTTGTCCTCTTCTGGCCTTTTTGTTATTGGTGTTGTGCATTTTAGTTTTAGGTATGTTTTAAACCCTTCGATACATTGTTGTTAGTTTTGTTTCAACAGTTAGTTATCTTGAACAGATCTCCTTCTTTCTTCCCAGGTAGCTACCATTTCCGGTCACTTCATTCTTTTGCATAGATTCAAATTTCCATCTGGTATGCTTTTCCTTCTGCCTAAAGGAGGCCTCTTAACACTTCTCGGAGAGAGGGGCTCCTGGTGATGAATTATTTCAGCTTTTGAATGTCTGAGAGTGTCTTCATTTGTCTTCCTTTTTCAAAGGTATTTTTGCCAGGTGTAGGATTCTGGGTGGACCGATTTTTTTTTCTTTCAATACTTTGAAGATATTGCCACACAATTTCTTTTTTGTTTTGTTTCCCACGAGAAACCCGAGAAATCCTCTGTCATCTTTTTCTTTGTTACTCTGTATATAACAGGTCCTTTTTCTCTGGCTACTTTTAAGATTTTTCTCTTCATCATTGCTCTTAAGCGATTTGATCATAATGTGCCTTGATGTCGTCTTCATGTTTCTTGTGCTCGGAGTTCAGTGAATTTCTTGTACCTGTGAGTTTGTACTTTTCATCACATTCGCAATGTTTCTTTCTTGAACATCAGTTTTTCTGCCACTCATGTCTCTCCCCTCTTTTTGTGATTCCAAACATGTATATTAGGCCAATTAAGCTGTTCCTGTGGCTCCGTCTCTTTATTTTTTTGTTTTTGTTTTTATTCTTTGTGTTTCCTTTTGGATAGTTTTTATTGCTAGGCCTTTAATTCCCTCATGTTTCTTGTGCAATGTACCATCTTGCTAATCCCAGTGCACTTTTCATTTCACACATTGGAGTTTTTAATCTCTTGATGTTTGACGTGAATCTTTTAAAAATATCATCTGTGTCTCTCCTTAACTTTCTGAGCATATCCAATTCAGTTATAAAAATGTTTTAATGTCCTTCTCTGCTAATTCTAACATTTGTGTCACTTCTGGGTCAGCTTGGATGGATTCTTTTCCTCATTATGGCTCATGTTTCCTGCCTCTTGGAATGGTTGTTAATCTTTGATTTGATGCCAGACATTGTGATTTCACCTTGATGGCTGCTAGATAGTTCGTGTTTCTATAAATATTCCTGAGCCTTGTTCTATGATGCAGTTAACTCACTTGGAAATATTTTTATCCTTTCGGGTCTTGCTTAATGATTTGTTAGGTGGTTCTGGATCAGTGTTCAGTCTAGGGCTCCTTCTTTCCCACTACTGAGGAATGACCCTTCTGTATACTCTGCCTGGTGTTCATGAATTATGAGATTTTCCGGTCTGCATGGTGGGGATAGGTACTATTTCCAGCCCTTTGTGAGCAGCAAACTGTTTCTTCTAATTTTTTTTCAGATGGCTCTTTCCCAGCCTTGGTGATTTTCCTCACACACATATATCAATAACTACTCTGCTGTATACAAGAAGGAGTGCTCTGCAGATCTCCAGGCTTCTCTGTGCAGCTCTGTCCTTTCTGGATGTCCGGCCCATGACCTTTGGTTGCATTACTCTCCCTGGACTTAAAGCTGCATCTGTTTAAACTGAGGGAGTCCACTGTCTTTGCCTCAGTTCCCCCTCTCTACACCATAGCTCAAGACATATCTTAAGATAGTTAGTTGGAACAATCACAGGGCTCCCCTTATTTGTTTCCCATCTCTGTTATCACCATCCTTCCTTGACTAATATCCAGTGTCCTTGAAACTGTGTCTTCAGGTGTTTTGTCTGTTCTTGTTTTTGTGGTTAAGTGGGAAGGTCAAACCCATGCTTGTTATTCTACTTTGGCTGGAAATGGAAGTCCCACATGAATTTCTCTGAACATCAGTTTCTCCTCTGTAAAATGGAAAGAATTGTGGTTCCTGTGGTACTGAGTATTTGTGAAGATTGAGATAATACATGTGAAACTTTCTCATCGTAGCTGGTCAATCAATGTATATTATCTCTCCTTCTCTTTTCTCACATGCTAGCTTACTTCTCTCCATGATTTTTACCAGGGGACTGGTCCTTTTCATGGCTCTTATGGCCTGTAGGGGCTGTTTGAGCTAGGTCTATGTAAAGAGTGTAAACTGTCAGTCCTTTTGAATGTATTCCAAAAACTTGTTTGGATAAAGAAAAAAGAGAGAATTGCACCTGATCTATTCTAAGAAAACAGATTGAAAATGAGTATTTTCATATCTCTCTCTGGTAGTAAGTAAAAACAACTGAGTTGGTAGTAAGTAAAACTGCTGGTAGTAAGTAAAAACAACTGAGCTCTATCCCGACTTCCAAGGGACTTGGACAGTGTTCCAAGGGACAGAACTTCAAGAAAGAGAGAGAGAGACAGAGACACATAGAGAGAGAGAGAGACATAGAGGCAGAGACAGAGAAGCAGAGAGAGAGAGAGAGAGCAAGAAAACACAATATTCATCATTTTAACACAGACAGGCCTTTAAAGGGTATTTTGTTATTCCAAATTTGGTATTCACTGTGCTTAAGGACAACTAGTGTTTACTTTCATAGCTTAGTTAAGTCTATGGATAATTTACACAGTTCTCTATGCCTTCTCCAGGAATCAACAGACTTTCGAGGGAGGAAGTCCCACACCCTCTTAGAAAACTGGATAGAAAGATTGAAAGAGTCTCACATGGAAAAGGAGGGCAGACGCCCAAAGATGGACAGGCCAAGAAGTGAGTCACAGCGAGCAAGCTGCGTCCAAATATACTACAGAGTATAACTTGACCTTTAAAGAAGGAAAAATCACTCCAAAGATTGAGTCAATTTATAATTTGTATCTTCCCCATGCCTTGATTGCCCCTGATGAACAGCAGTCCATTCATGCAATTATTTATGCAATTAGCAAATATTTATTCAACATTTAATGTGTGCATAGCACAGTGTCACAAGCAGTGATGAATAAAATGTGGTATCTCTCCTTCTGCAACTTTTATTGTCAAACTGCTGCCAAAAGTAAAGTGATCCTAACTACTGTCCTTAACTTTAATAGAACAGCTACTAATCCACTGTGGGAATGGGGAGGGGGGCAAATTTACCTTTTAAAATTATGGTTCAAGGGCACCTGGGTGGCTCAGTTGGTGAAGCGTCTGCCTTCGGCTCAGGTCATGATCTCAGGGTCCTGGGATCGAGTCCTGAGTCGGGCTCCCTGCTGAGCGAGGAGTCAGCTTCTCCCTCTCCCTCTGCCCCTCCCCCACCCCTGCTCATGCACACATACTCTCTCTCTCTCAGATAAATAAAGTCTTTAAAAAAAAATAAAATTATGGTTCATTTTAGTCCTGAACCTGTAGCTTTAATCCAGTCATACCCATTCACACATCATATGCTCCCAAACCAAGAAAGTTAAGGCCCTTTTTCAGAACCCACATAGGAACTACCAGGTGTCTCTCTGGATTTACCTGCCATTCCATTCCTTTGGCACCATTCCCGATTCATGACTTTGTTCCCCATGTTTGATGCTGTTCCTGACCTTTAGACTTGTCAACTTCAACTAACCACTGTGTATCACACTTGATTCTCTAAGGACTTTTAGCTTACCTCTCTGAATCTTTTATTTCGGGATACTTCAGGTAAGGCAACCTGAACTAGCTCTGGTACTCATGACTCACATTCTGGCGAGGCTATTCTTGGTCCCTGGGAAATGGAAATAGGGCATTTCAGAATTTAGACATCAGGCAATAAAGAGCCCACTCAGGAAGTACTTCAAAATTTATTTGTTCCTTTGACATGTATATATTAAGCAGCTGATTTGTGCCAGGAACTCTGCTCTGATAAAGCTATAGTCTGGCAGGAGAAAGCTACATTAATGTTAAAAAAAAGGCACAAACAAATGTAACCTGACAATGATGACAAGAACCATGAAAAGAAATAGGTCAATGCTTGACGGAGGAAGATTGGCTTGTGGTAGTGGAAGATGGCTACTGTAAATAGGGTATTTAAGAAACTGCTCTCTAAAGAATTGTCACTTAGGGGCGCCTGGGTGATGCAGTCGGTTAAGTGTCCAACTCTTGGTTTTGGCTCAGGTCATGATCTCAGGGTCATGAGATTGATCCCCACATCAGGCTCCCTGCTCTGTGCTCAATGGGGAGTCTGCTTGAGATTCTGTCTCTCCCTTTCCCTCTGCCCCTTCCCTTGCCCCCATGCTCATGCACTCTCGCTCTCTCTCTCTCCCATAAATAATCTCTTAAAAAATAGAGAATTGTCACTTAAACAGATCTGTGGGATAGGTAAGAGCCAGTTATGCAAAGATTTATGCAAAGAAAGAGCATTATAAATTCCTAGAGGAGAACACAGGCAGCAACCTCTTTGACCTCAGCTGTAGCAACTTCTTACTAGACATGTCTCCAGAGGCAAAGGAAACAAAAGCAAAAATGAACTACTGGGACTTCATCAAGATAAAAAACTGCACAGCAAAGGAAACCATCAACAAAACTAAGAGGCAACCTACAGAATGGGAGAAGATATTTGCAAATGACATATCTGATAAAGGGTTAGTATCCAAAATTTATGAAGAACTTATCAAACTCCACACCCCAAAAACAAATAATCTAGTTAAGAAATGGGCAGAAGACATGAATACACATTTCTCCAAAGAAGATATCTTGATGGCTAACAGACACATGAAAAGGTTCTCAACATCACTGATCATCAGGGAAATACAAATCAAAAATATGATGAGATACCACCTCACACCTGTCAGAATGGCTAAAATGAGGAAACAACAGATGTTAGTGAGGATGCAGAGAAAGGGGAACCCTCTTACACTGTTGGTAGGAATGCAAACTGGTGCAGCCACTCTGGAAAAGAGTATGGAGGTTCCTCAAAAAGTTAAAAATAGAACTACCCTAAGACCCAGCAATTGCACTACTAGGTATTTACCCAAAGGATACAAAAATACAGATTCAGAGGGGACACATGCACCCCAATGTTTACAGCAGCATTATCAACAACGGCCAAATTATGGAAGGAGCCCAAAGTTCATCCACTGATGAATGTACACACACACACACACACACACACACACACACACACACTGGTATATTACTCAGCCATCAAAAAGAATGAAATCTTGCTATTTGCAACAATGTGGATGGAGTTAGAGAGTATTATGCTAAGCAAAATAAGTCTATCAGAGCAAGACAGATACCATATGATTTTGCTCATATGTGGAATTTAAGAAACAAAATGGATGAACATAGGGAGAAAAAAGAGACAGAGGCAAATTAAAAAACAGACTTAACTATAGAGAACAAACTGAGGGTTGCTGGAGGGGAGGTGGGCAGTTGGGGGGATGGGCTACATGGGTGAAGGGGATTAGGAGGGCACTTGTGATAAGCACTGGGTGTTGTATGTAAGTGATGAATCACTAAATTCTACTCCTGAAACCAATATTGTACTGTATGTTAACTAACTAGAATTAAAAAAAAAAAACCTTGAAACAAAAACAAAAACAAAAACAAAAAAAGAGCATTTTGGACCAAGGGAACAGCAAGTGCAAAAAGTCTTATGGTATGTGAGAGGAACAGAATGGAGGTCATAGGTTTTGGAGAATTGTGAGCAAGAGAACAGTGACATGAGATGATTCGAGTCATGGGCAGGAACTCGATCTTTGGTTTGATTTCATGACTGTAGGATAATGGAAACTTCCATGTTCTGCGTTGCTGGGATTCGACTCCCGAGCAGGAGCCTCAGATCAACATCAGGAAGTTCTAGTATTATTCTACGGATGAATTTATGTGTCTCTTTTAATGAGTCACTTCTCTTTCTTCTCCCCTAAGTTTTCTCATTGAAAAATGAGAGGATTGGATTTAGACTTTCTTTGAGATCCTTCTAAACTTTAATGTTCTGTGATCCATAAAAATAACTTTCAAAATTCTGACTAAAAGCTCTGATTTATGGGTTAGTTTCAGCTGAATTGCTTCAAACCTTGTGACTTATTTCTGGGATTATAAACCTTAGCGGATCTATTCTTATGTAGATTTTATATTCTAATGAGTTTTCTCAAAGTTAATTTCAATATATTTTAATTGTCTCTGAAATAAGGGATAAGACCTGATATTTTTTATCCTCAATTACCTTCAAAATATGGCTTAGGAAAGATTATCTTTTTTAGGAATTTTGAAATTGTGGCACTGTGTATATAGATGAGTTATTGAAGATGTTTGAGTAACAATATTTTATAAATAACAGCTTTATTGAGAAATAAGTCACGTTATCATATAATTCACCTATTTTGAGTATACCATCCAATAGATTTGAGTGTATTCAAGAGTTGTGAGGCCAGCACCACAATAAAATTTAGAGCATTTTCATCACCACCACCCCAGAAACCTCATACCATTTGCATAAATCACAATTTTTTAAAGCCTACAGACATCTTTAATTTTTAGGAAGTGTCATGAACTAACATTCAAAAGGGTGATCTATTCTCTTGGATCTCTGCGACAGCTAATTTTAGAGGATTTGTTTTGTCTCATTCCACCGTGAGCTGTGGTAATAAAGTTTAGAATGTAACAACACTAGCAGCACAAAATGGAATAGATTTATCTTGGAAAAGGTAAAATCTTTAGCTATCTGCATATGCTGGCTATGTAGATGTGTATTTGTGTTACTTTGGTAGATGGCAAAAATCTACCTATCCCATGATTTGACGGCATTTGCTGAAGACTATTTCGTTTGTTTGTAGACATTTAGGGAAATTGATAGCCTTAGTTATATAACATCAATAAAACATGGACCAAATAATTAGGCTTCTCATACTTCTTACAGGGATTTTTGTATTATAGCGAGGTCTTATTTTGCTACTGGCCTCTGATCTACCCAGAGTGACCATGTGGCCACCTTGGGTGAGGGGAAAACTCAATTCTAAATTTTGAAAGGTTAGGTCTCAAATTGTTCCTGCTGTCAGCATTTTATCCATATTGCATATTATGTTTTTCCTTGGTATCCAGTATTCTTAAATATTTTTGGAACTCTTCCAAGAACATTTATGATAAAGGAAATTAAAAGAGCACAGTTAGAATATTCTAAAAAACATGACAATGATAAGGGTTTGAGCTCCAGCCAGTGGTCCGTCAGCTAATTACACTTTTGTCTGCCTAAGCACCCAAATCAGATTTTTCTCCCCTTTGGGCTCTGTTAGTCCTATTGGTAAAATTATGAATAAGTAAACTGAGTGGACAGAGAATTGTACACTACTTGGGGTATTTTTACTAGTTTTAATAAAAAAACTTTTAATTAAAAAATATTATTTGAGTGTAATTGACACATAATGTTACATTGTACAACATAGTGATCAATAAGTCTATACACCATGCTCTGCTCACCACAAGTGTAGCTACCATCGGTCACCATACAACATGATTATAATGTCATTGCCTATATTCCCCATGTTGTGCCTTTCATCCCTATGACTTCTTCATTCCATACCTGGAAGCTTGTATCTCCCACACCCCTTGACCCATTTTGCCCATCCCCCACCCCCTCCCTTCTGGCAACCATTAGTTTGTTCTCTGTATTTACAGGTCTGATTCTGCTTTTTGTTTTGTTTGTTCATTTTGTTTTTTAGATTCCACATAGAGGTGAAATCATATGGTATTTGTCTTTCTCAGTCTGACTTATTTCACTTAGCATCATACCCTCCAGATCCATCCATGTTGTCACAAATTGCACCATCTCATCCTTTTTATGACTGTGTAATACTCCATTGTATATATATACCACATCTATCGATGGACACTTAGGTTGCTTCCATATCTTGGCTATTGTAAGTAATATTGCAATAAACATAAGGGTGCATATATCTTTTCAAATTAGTGTTTTTGTTTTTTGGGATGTAGTTACCCAGTAGTGGAATTATTGAATCATAAGGTATTTCTATTTTTAATTTTTTGAGCTACCTCTGTACCATTTTCCACAGTGGCTGCACCAATTTACATTCCCACCAACAGTGCACAAGGATTCATTTTTCTCCAGATCCTCACCAACGCTTGTTATTTCTTCTCTTTTTGATTTTAGCCATTCTGACAGGTGTTAGGTGATTATCATGGTGGTTTTGATTTGTATTTTACTTGGGGTATTTTAAAGGGGCCCCAAAATTACACCTGTCAGCCTATTTGTCAGTTCAAATTTGATCATAAGGAATGGTCACTGGGGGGCACCTGGGTGGCTCAGTTGGTTGAGCATCTGCTTTCGGCTTAGGTCATGATCCCAGGGTCCTAGGATTGAGCCCCGGCATCCAGCTCTCTGCTAGATGGTCATTGGAAGGTTTCCTGGGTGTTTTCTCTCAAGCACATCCCACCAGTAAGCTTACTCCAGGGTTTAAAGAAAAAAGGTACTTCTCAGAGAGGCAGCAACTTAAAGGTGCTTTTACTCTACAGTGTTATGTGACATAAAAGACCTTCTTGAATATTTAATAGCGCTCCTAGGAGAGATGCCAGTCCCTACCCCAGACCTACTGGGGAATCAGTAACTGAATTTTTATAAGTACCCAGGTAGTTCATGTACGCATTAAAGTTTAAGAAGCACTACAGCAGATGGTCTACTAGGCTAAGCAGGTCTTCTGGAACTTTAATGTAGTAGGTCTGTAGTGGGAACTGTAATTCTGCATTTATAACAAGATCCAAGGTGATGCCAATGTTGCTGGTTCACAGACCATGCTTGAGTAATAATGAGCTGGTCTTTGGTTTTCTGTGATTTTGTAACAAGAATGGATTATGAAAACCTAAGTACATACATGTTCACCTAAATTCTTCCCTGATTTGACTTATAATGTATCTAACATGAATATGTGCTAGCTAGCCTATCTTCAGTGTTACCTAGAAGACTCTGTGTGTCCATGACAAAAATTAATTACTCTGTAAGGTACTTTATGCTTTTTGAACCACATTTCAATACATGATTTCATCTGATCCCAGAATGCCTGCCCTTATTGTCTCTGCATAGACCCTCTGGGGTTGGTGTGGGCCTCAAAGTTGTGGCAAGAGGAGGGCAGATTTATTTGTTCTTAGACCCGAACCCAAAACACTAAGGCTGGAATGTTGAGTTAGTGACCAATAGGCTAGATTTATTTTTCTGGCACCAGAGGTTTCCCAGGGTATTCTGGGGGAAAAGAGTGCTCAAAACGAGGACTGGCCTTTTAAGAAGTATATGGGGCTATAAGAAAAATCCATGTGTTGTGGAGATTTAGTCTTATGATATCAAGGTTTAACTTCTGCCCTTTTGCTCTATCTCAGTGGAGACAGAAGAGGGATAGGGACACTGATTTGGTAACTACTGATGTTTGAAACACATTAGAAGAATTCTCCCAGGTGGTTTGGGGTAGTATGATCAGTTATTACTTATAGTTCCTATCTTCTTTTTCACTTCTCAACTACAGTTCCCTAGTCAAAATGCAACTAGTAATTTAGTGTAAAACCTTTACCCCTACCTTGAGAGGAGGCTTCAAGATCGTGGCATAGAAAGATCCTCAACTTGCCTCCTCTTATGAACACAACAAATCTACAGCTACATATGGAACAATTCCCTCTAAAAATGACCTAAAAGCTAGCTGAACAGGGCCTGCACAACAAGGATAAAAGGGCCACATTGAGATGGGTAGGATAAGTGGAGTGTGGTCTAGCAAGAAAAAAGTCATCCAAATAAGGAAGAAAGAAGTAAAATTGTCACTATTTCAGATGATATGATACCATATATACAAAAACCTAAAGACTCCACCAAAAAAATTTTAGAACTAATAAATGAATTTAGTAAAGTTTCAGGATACAAAATCAATATACAGAAATCTGTTGCATTTCAGTACGCTAATAACCAACTATCAGAAAGAGAAATTAAGGTAATAATCCCATTTTCAATGGTATCACAAAGAATAAAATACCTAGGAATAAACGTAACCAAGGAGATGAATGCCCTGTACACTGGAAACTGTAAAACACTAATAAAAAAAATGAGGAAGACACAAATAAATGGAAAAATATTCCATGCTCATAAATGAGAAGAATTAATGTTGTTAAAATATCCATCCTACCCAAAGCAATCTACATATTAAATGCAATCCCTATCAAAATGTCAATGACATTTTTCACAGAACTAGAACTAATAATTCCAAAATTTGTAGCAAGCCCCCAAAAGCCCCAAATAGCCAAAGCAATCTTGAGAAGGAAAAACAAACATGGAGATATCACACTCCCTGATTTCAGTCTAGACTACAAAGCTATAGTAATGAAAACAGTATGGTATCAGCACAGAAACAAACACATAGATCAATGGAAAAGAACAGAGAGCCCAGAAATAAAGCCATAGATATATGGTCAATTAATTTATGATAAAGCCCAGAATACACAATGGGGAAAGGATAGTGTCTTCAGTAAATGGTGCTGGACCATATAAAAAGAACGAAATCCTGCCATTTGTAATGATGTCGATAGAGCTAGAGATTATTATGCTAAGCGAAATAAGTCAGTCAGAGAAAAACAAATACCATATGATCTCACTCTTATGTGGAATTTAAGAAGCAAAACAAACGAGTGAAAGGGGAAAAAGAGAGAGAGAGGCAAACCAAGAAACCGTATCTTAGCTATAGAGAACAAACTGATAGTTGGGGCGGGCAGTGGGTGAAATACGTGATGGGGATTAAGGAGTGCCCTTGCAATAAGCACCAGGTATTGTATGGAAGTGTTGAATCACTAAACAATGCCCCTGAAAGTAATAGTACACAGTATGTTAACTAACTGGAATTTAAATAAAAACTAAAAATAAATAAATAAATAAATGGTGCTGGAAAACTGGACAGCCACATGCAAAAGAATGAAACTAGACTACTATCTTACACTGTATACAATAATTAGCTCAAAATAAATGAAGAAAGAAAACACAGGCAGTAAGGTCCTTGACATTGGTCTTAGAGATTTTTTTTTTTTTTGGATCTGACTCCAAAGGCAGGAAAACAAAAGCAAAAATAAGCAAATGGGACTGCATCAAACTAAAAAGCTGCACAGTGAAGGAAATCCTCAACAAAACAAAAAGGCAACCTACTGAATGGGAGAAGACGTTTGCAAATCATATATCCAATAAGGTGTTAATATCCAAAATATATGAAAAACTCATACAACTCAACAACAAAACCAACTTAATTTAAAAATAAGCAGAGGATCTGAATAGATATTTTTCCAAAGACATATAGATGGCCAACAGACATATGAAAAGACGTTTCAAAAAATGTTCAACATCATTATCAGGGAAATGCAAGTCAAAACCACAATGAGGTATTACCCTACATCTGATAAAATGGTTATTATCAAAATATCAAGAAATAATGAGTGCTGGGAAGACGTGGAGAAAAGGGAGCCCTTTTACATTGTTGGTGGAAAAGTAATTTGGTGCACCTACTATGGAAAACATTATGGAGTGCCCTCAAAAAATTAAAAAACAGAACTACCATATGATCCAGATATTTTATTCTGGGTATTTATCTGAAGAATACAAAAACAGTAATTCCAAGAGATATTTGAGCCCATATGTTCATTGCAGCATTATTTTTTAATTATTTACAGTAGCCAAGATATGAATACAATGTGAGTGTCCATTAATGGATGAATGGATAAAGAAAATGTGAGATATATATATCTCACATATATACACATATATGGTGGAATATTATAATGGATATATATAATGGATATATAATGGATATATATAATGGATATATATATGTAATGGAATAATACTCAGCCATAAAAAAGAATGAGATCTTGAGATCTTGCCATTTGTGACAACATGGATGGAGCTTGAGGGTGTTATACTAAGTGAAATAAGTCGGATAAAGAAAGGCAAATATTGTATGATTTCACTTATATGTGGGATCTAAATACAAAACAAATGAACAAACAAAACTAAACAAAACCAAACTCATACAGAAAACAAATTGCAGCTTACTAGAAGGAAAAGGGGTTGGGAAGGTGGGTAACATGGGTAAAGGGGCTCAATTTTATGGTGTTGGATGGTAACTAGATTTACAGTATAGATCACTCTGTAGTATATACAAATATCTGGTCCATTCTACATACTAGCTCTTTGTTTACTGACGATTTGTGTATATTTCTTGTTTTCATTGCTATATTATAAGCTGGCAGAGGAATGGGGATAATGTCTTAATTATCATTATCCCACAGTCAAAGCTGACTCTTCATTGATTCCATAAATGTATATCAGTAGAAATTCTTATCTAAATACTTTGTTCACCTGCTACTGAAGAGCTGCACAACTCACTCACAAATAATTTACATGAATACTTGCAAGATCAAAACTCCTCTGCTAAAGACCCAAGATTTGAGATGAGTTGGGCCGCAATTCTGAATTCATTGACAAGTTGTTAGACCTGTAGAGCTGAAAGTAATTCACTAGTACTTGACGTCTATAAGCTTCGATTTAGATGGAAGAAGAGTATCCTAAGGGCGTTAAATGGCTATAAATACAGATAACCAAATGCGTTTGCTGAAGAGCTAGATTCTGTATTAAATTTCATTTAGCTATTTTTTTTAAGATTTTAAAAATTTATTTATTTGTCTGAGAGAGAGAGAGAGAGCACAAGCCAGGGGGAGAGAGAAGCAGGCTCCCTGCCGAGCAAGCAGCCCAATGGGGGACTCGATCCCAGGACCCTGGGATCATGATCTGAGCCGAAGGCAGACACTCAACCGACTGAGCCACCCAGGCGTCCCTCATTTAGCTATTGTTGTTTAAACAGTTTATCATGGAGGATTTCAAACACATGCAAAAGTGGAGATAATTATATTACGATCTCCCATGTACCCATTACTCAGCTTTGATAATGATCAAACATGGGCTGATTTTGTATTATCAATACCTCCACCTGCTGTCTCCCTCCCCTATTATTTTGAATCAAAATCCAGACATCATTCCATTTCATCTGCAAATATTTTAGTATGATTTTCTAAAGGATAAGAATTTTTAGAAATGTAACCATAGTTATCACACTTAGAAAATTAGCATACTGAAAAATTACAAGAATTCCCTAGTATCATCACACATCCAACAATCATTCAAATGTAGAACTGTATAATACATACATTATTTGTTTCTTTGAGCTGTGATCAAAATAAGATCCACATATTATGATTGATGTATTTTCTATGTCTATCTAATCTATGATTCTCCTTCTGGTTTCTTTTTCTTTTTCCTTTTCCTTGAAATTTATCTATTGAAGGACCTGATTTGTTTATTCTTTGGAATGTCCCGGGTCTGTTCTGCTGATTTTATCCTTAAGGAGTAGTTTAACATGTCCCTCTGTTCTCTGTATTTTCTGAAGTTGGTAGATAGAGCTAGAAGTTTAATCAGATTGAAGGTTTCTTTTTTCTTTTTTGTCAAGAATGCTTCATAACTTTTCTGAGCATCAGCTCACTAACTATAAAATGGACCCACTATTAGAATTGACCTCGTAGCGTCATTGAGAGGATTAAACACAACATGTCTATAAAATCATAGCACAATGTCTCCCACTTAGATGCTCAGAAAAGTTAAAAGTAAAAAGTGTGGCCCTTAGGAAAGAGGGATACATGATAGATGCCTGGGGGTAGCAGAGGCACAACAAACATTTATCCAGCACCTGTTATGTACCCGACACTGGCCTAGATGCTGGGAGTAACTGATCTGTAAGACAAAATTTGCATATGGTCTCCATGAGCTCAGTTTGGTGAAAGACAGACATGTGAACCTAGGTAATAATACAGTATGGCAAATGCTGAAGGGCTTTGGAGTCCAGTAGATGGGCACCTAATCCAGACTGGGGAGAAAGAAAGGCTTTCGGGAAGAGCTGAGTTTTTGATACATTAAGAATTAGTTGAAAGTTGAAGAAGGGAGAATGGTGTGTTTTTGAAGGGAGATGGTGTTCCAGTCCAACTGAAGAGCAAATTAAAAGGTAAAGAAGACAAAGGAAGAAAGAAGAGTGAATTTGGGGAACATATAAGAGTACACTATAACTAAAGAGGAAAGTAGCTTGAGAGTTCTGAGGTTGGTGGGAGAGGGTCGTGAAGAGTCTTGTAGGATGAGGCTAGAGAGGCAGGGGAGTGGGTTGTACTTTTTAGGCAATGCTAAGGTGTTTTAGCATTGTGCTGAAAGCAATGGAGAGTTACTGAAGGATTTTAAGTAAGAAAATTGTATGATCGGCTTTGGGTTTTAGAAATGTCACTTGGGCTGTGTGGAGAATGAATTAGTGAGACCACATGATCAGAGGCCCAGAAATCCATGCAGGAGGCTTTTGAGAGAGTCTAAATGAGAAATGCTGAGAATTTAATGTAGGGCAAAGAACTAAATGGGGATGGAAAAAAGAAGACTCCGGATAGGTTCTAGAAATAAGAATTTGTTGAGAAATTGAATGTCAGTGTGGGGTGTTATGAGAGAGGAGAGTTAACAGATTCCCAGGTTTCTGCCTTAGGTAAATGAATTGATAGGGATGCCATTCACTCAGGCAGGAAAATATTTATTTATTTATTTAATTTATTTTTTTTTTAAAGATTTATTTATTTGAGAGAGCGAGAATGAGAGAGAGAGAGAGTACATGAGAGCGGGGAGGGTTAGAGGGAGAAGCAGGCTCCTCGCCGAGCAGGGAGCCTGATGCGGGACGCGATCCAGGACTCCAGGATCATGACCTGAGCCGAAGGCAGTCGCTTAACCAACTGAGCCACCCAGGCGCCCCACAGGAAAATATTTAAAAGAAGGAAGTAGGAGGAAAATATTTGAAAGAAGAAAGGAAAGATGATGGATACAGGTTAGAATGTGTTAAGAATTACCCAAGAAACATCCTAACAGAGATATCTAGAGCTCAGGAGAGCAGTCAGGGCTGGAGATAAAGTTTGTTTTTCTTTTCCCTAAATTTTTATATCAAAGTATACCAAACATACAAAAAAAAGTGCACAAATTATACATGTACAGCTGGGTGGATTTTTACAATGTAAACACACCTAGGTAATCATTATCCAAATTAAAACATAAAACATTACCAGAGCCCTGAAGCCTCCCTCATACCCTTTTCCAGTCATTATCTACCTCCAAATTTAATCAGTTTGAACTTCCATCATTTTAGATTACATTCACAAGCTTATTGAACTTTATATAAATAGAATCATAGAATATGTATTCTTTTGTGTCTAGCTCCTCTGATTCAATATTATGTTTATGAGATTTATACACATGGTTGTTTTGTGTAGCAGTTTATGACTTTTCATTGATGAATAGTTTTCCATTGTATAAGTACACCACGAATTATTTATCCACTCTATTGCTGCTAGATATTTGGATTATTTCTAATTTGGGGCTATCTGAATAAGCAACTATGAATATATTTCTACCTTGTGTTTGGTTGCACATTTGTACACATTTTTATTGGGGAAATACTTAAAAGCAAAACTGATGGATCATAAGGTGTGCATTGTGCTCAAGTTTAGTAAATACTGCCAGTCAGTTTTCCAAGAGTTGTTCCAATTTATACTCATTGCTTCAGGATATATAGAACAGAAATCTGGAGGAACTGAAGAAATGCAGGGAACTACTTTTGTAATCAGAGATAATTTACTCAATAAACAATAAAAGAAGCAGACAAAAAACGTAAGAATATAAAAGACTTGAACATCAGTTTTATTTATTTATTTTTGTGGGGGACAGAGGGAGAGAGAAGAGAGAGAATCTCAAGCCGTCTCCCCGCTCCTTGATAATACCCTTCCCTTGACAATCTTGTGACCTGATTGTAGTTGAAGTTAATTGATCCTCTTTAATATTTTGTGTTGTTGTAAAGCATCTTAACTCTACATATATTTTTGACCACACAAGACTTTATTGTTAACTTTCTGTACAATGTTAATTTATATTTACCAAGATATAAATCTTTCCACTGCCCTTCACCTTTTCCCGAATTTTTGTCTTTTAGGAAGGGATTATTTCTCCACTACCTAATTGAATGCTGGACATTATGTTTGAGAGATGGCTGGATGCTATATGTGAAAAATAGCTTCGACATTGCATATGATAAACTGGAGAGACTCTGGATGATGTTATCTTCCTCTAGAGTGAGTTCACCCGACTCTCTAGTGTGCAGGTTGCTTAAGGATAGTTCACCTTGATCCAATCAGGGACTGAATTTAGTTGCAGGATTTCTTATTTGATCCCCAGTCTATCTCTATTTTGCTCCAGACCTCGAGTTTAGCTCCCTACGAAGCTCATCTGAGAGCAGTTGTGTTTACTTAGGAACTCTCCTGCTTCGTGAGAAGGCAGAACTAAGAAATGGCTTGAAAATTTAGTCTCACTTTTCAGCAGCTTTCTACTTAGCTTCTTACCCAGCCCAGTGCCCGGCACAGATGATGATTTTAGCAAATCCCCGAGATGGAAAAGGGCACAATGTGGGACCCCCTTTTCTCTGCCTTTCCCGTCTGGAATGTTTGTCCTTCAAGTTTTGTTTCCCTTGACAACCCCAAGCTCCATTTTTTTTTTCTTCTGGTCCTGCAAGTTTGCCAAAAGCTTTGTCGACTTCTCTGCTTCTTAGCTACAACCCTGTGCCTTATCAGTCTCTCAACCTATACCTAGAATAGGCCAACACCCTAAAAGGAAAAGCCTCTTGTAGAGTGTTAGTTTACTTCTCTGTGCTTCCCTTCTCTGAGGTCTTGATCCCTCAAGTTTCAATTGTCTTGGCGCCTCTCAGATGCCCTCAAATAATTTTGTGATATGTCTTTTATAGTTGTCTCCAGTGGGAGCATGATTCTGCAAAAAGATAATCTACCATAGTAGGCCAGGGGGAGTCTGGACATCATCTATTCCTAGCTGCTCAGGGTAAGGGCTCATTGCCTTTTGCTCCTGCACCTTAGGCCTCAGTAGTAGTCAGCAACTTTGAGAGGAGGTCATTACAAGCTGAGGCTCTGTGTTTGGACTGTCTGGGCTTGATTCCTGGCTTCTTTATGTCCCTGTGAAGGTTGATTATTTTTTTCTAAGCTCCAGTGTCCTAATCTGTAACCTGGGAGTGGTCATAGAACCTATCTCAGACGTTGGTAAAAATGAAATAAAATAATGCACACATGCAACACAGTGCTTCGCAAATAGTGTGTGCTGACTTGATAAATAGTAGCTTTTATTAGTAGTATCTGTAGATTTTATGTGAGCACAACCATAACAAGGGTTCTTCAGGATAACAAATTTAATGGACATTATTTTCTTTTACAGTGAATATTATTAAATAGATAAAAGCTGAGAACAAGTGAAAGAGAGTTTTAGTGGATTTATATAAGTGGACTTTCATTTGTTCTGTTGCCTTGATTTTTATCATCTATAAATAATCTACCAATTATTCTTCCGGTTCTGGAGCCTAATAGTACTTAGGTGGGCCGTATATTACTGCCTTCATCCTCAAACTAAAGTTTTATGCTGAAAGGACATTTCATTCATTATATTTCACTAATTAGATGTTCTCTCTTCTTCACTTGGACACAATAATTTTTGGATGCCATTATGTGACTCTAGATATGGAGCAGAAATATTTGCCTAAGCTTACATTGTCTTTTTTTTTCCTGATAATTCACATATGTCTGGGCAGGTCATTGGGTCTGGGGGAACAAGCCCACCAAGGGGCTTATTTGAAAGGAACTCTGGGATAGAATAGACTTTATTTATTTTTATTTATTTTATTATCTAAACCGCTTTATTGGTGCAAGATTGACATACAACAAGTTGTCGATACTTAATGTATACGACTTGATGAGTTTGGAGTTGAGTATACACTAGTGAAACTATCACCACATGGGCCATGGTTTGAGAGGAGAGAGTCTTCTGAACTCAGGACATGCCCTGTAGTGTCTTCTGGCCCAGCCCTTCTGGACTCCTGCTTGGGACTTAGCCTGAGAGGCTGCAGTGGTGGTGTGAAAAATCTAAAAGGGCTGTTTTTTTTTTTTTTTCATTCCAGTCTCTTAGGTGGATGAGAATCCTCTGTGTCAGGTGGCACGAGTGGCTCCTGAAGAGACAGAAGGCCATGCCCATGGTTTCGGCAACAGGAGCAGTGCCCTTGTTGTGGATATCAGCACCCTCTAAAGGGGACAGTGGCAGGCTTGATGGAGATCCCGGTAAACCCTGGAACCGGGAACAGTACCTGTCAGGCATCAGCTTCAGTGGCCCCTTTGCTGAACGTCAGCAGCATAGCTGTGACTTTGGGGCATTGGTGGTAACAGGGTACTTGGTCAAGAGGAGTTAGAGCAAGCAAGGAGAGAAGAGGGAAGGGGAATTGTGAACGCCATAGGCTAACTAAAGAATACATGGGAAATACTCCCTGTGTAGTCCCAGGTATATTTGAAAGCTGTCTGAAGGGGGTTGGGGGTTGCCATTTCTACAGAATGGGCAGAAGCAGAACCATGCTTTGTGACTATTATTTCAATGATATCACTGCCTCTAAGTTAGAGTAACTTGAAGAATACAGGGGTCAGGAAGAATGATTTTGGTGATGGTAATATAGGAGGGACTATCGTTTTCCAAATGCATCAACAAGATACAAAGAGCTGCCACACATATAAATGTTCACCATGCATGTAGCTCCCAGGTTCCAAATGAAGCAGAGAAGTGCATCAGATGTAATATTCAGGATTGTTTAAATATGGTGGTACAGGAACTTGGGCAGCTACCTGGGAATGTTAAATCACGTGTATAACTCCTTTGCTAATTGTCTTCAGAAACAGGTTATAAGCCACATAAGAATATCATGTTTCATTTTAAAAACATGATTTAGTTTGGGACCCAGATGGTATTAACCTCTTGTTTAGCCACCTCTCTAATACTTTGGGCCTGTAAGGCACAACTGATAACTAATAACTTTTGCTCTCACCCAAACTCAATTCTACCCTTGAAGAATGAATAAATTAAAAGTATACATCATAAGCTCTGAAGGCATTTCTCAAAAGGGGGTTCTAGGGAGGTAATTTGAACAGTATAATTACTGTGTAAGAATGCCTTCTTATTTGTTGCTAAAAGGAACTTAGGCAAATTGATTTGTTACGGCTCATATTTTTTTCAAAGATAACATCCATTCATTAATTTACTCACTAAATGTCTACTGAATATTTACTTTATGCCAGATAGTAAGCAAATAATCAGATGAATGAATTTAAAACTGCAACTGTAATAACCCTTGGAAGAAGAGCTACATAAGCACTATGAAAACATATTCTTACCTAAGAGGTCAAGGAAGTCTTCCCAGGGGAAGTCATATTTATTTTATGTTTTTTTAAAGATTTTATTTATTCATTTGAGACAGATACAGAGAGAGAGAGAGCATGAGCAGGGGGAGAGGCAGAAGGAGAGGGAGAAGCAGACTCCCCGCTAAGCAGGGAGCTGGACGTGGAGCTCGATCCCAGGACCCTGGGATCATGAGCTGAGCTGAAGGCAGACACTTAACTATCTGAGCCACCCAGGTGCCCCAGGGGAAGTCATATTTAAACCAAGAATTGAGAGATGAATATAAGTTAACCAGGTGAGGGAGGCTGACACTGACTGAGGCAGAGAGCAGAGCATATGCAAAGGTCCTCTGGCAAGAGGGACCATAACATATTTGAGAACCTGAAAGAAAATCACTATGGCTGAAGGCACATTGATTTTTTCATTATCTAAAGTCATTCTTTCTCTTAAGGTAAAATAGGATAATAGGAAATTTTAGAACTCACATTTAATAGAAACCACAGGAGGAAAAGCTTTCCATTTAGGAACCAGAATTCACTATGATCTTTCCCCCACGTTCACTCCTTCCCACCTACTGAAAAAATTAAATTTGTGTATTTCCTATTGTTCTCATCATGGTCTACGATCACTTTAATCCTATTTATTCAATCCTTCATCCTGGTCAGCTGTATTCCACATCTCTCCTCTGTTGGACCCCGTGGGGAACCATTTCAACAGTACTTTGCTAATCCCCATAATTTTCTATCCTCTTGGGTTTATTCCATACTGTTTTGCTGATCTCCAAACCTAGGTAGCCACCATTTACTGGGTTCTCACTCAAGAATTCCAAGTTTCTTGAAGTAAAGGCTCTGCTCATGTGGATTGATGAAAATTCATGCTGTCCTCAGCTAGGTCCTTAATGCCACTTGTCTATTCTTTAACCAATATTTTATTAGTACCGTCAGCCATTCTTTCTTTAAATAAGCTCTCTGCTCCTTTCTTCCTTTCTTCTCCTCCCCCTCCCCCCCTCCTCCTCCCCCCTCCTCCTCTCCTCCTCCTCCTCCTCCTCCTCCTCCTCCTCCTCCTCCTCCTCCTCCTCCTCCTCCTCCTCCTCCTCCTCTCTTCTTCTTCTTCTTCTTCTTCTTCTTCTTCTTCTTCTTCTTCTTCTTCTTCTTCTTCGATTTCAATAATGCATGGATTGATTCCACTAATGGTGTCCCATAATCCGTGAAGGCTTTCTTTACCGTTTGTTATTCCTTCTTTTTGCTACTCTGAGTAGATGAATCAAATGACCTGTGTTCTAGTTCACAAATTCTTCTACTTTGTTGAATCTGTTTAATTTTTTTTTTAGATTTTATATATTTGAGAAAGAGAGTGTGCACATGAGAAAGAGCACAAGCAGGGAGAGGAGCAGAGGGAGAGGGAGAAGCAGGCTCCCTGCTGAGCAGGGAGTCTAGTGTGAGGCTCGATCCTAGGACCCTGAGATCACGACCTGAACCAAATGCCAACGCTTAACTGACTGAGCCACCCAGGCTCCAAATCTGTTTAAGTTTTATTGAATTTTTTAGTTTGGTCACTGTAGTCTTCAACTCCAGGATTTCGGTTCAATTTTTTAGTGGTTTCTATTTCTTTTTTGAACTCGTTTTTTTCATGCCTTGTTTTCCCAATTTTATTTAGTTGTTTTTGTAAGTTTTGTAAATTTTATCTGTGTTTTTGTAGTTCACTGAATTTCTTTAAGAAGATTTCTCTGAATTTTTTGTAAGACAGTTTATAGATTTTGGGGCGCCTAGGTGGCTCAGTTGGTTAAATGTCTACCTTCGGCTCAGGTCATGATTCCAGGGTCCTGGAATCGAGCCCCGCATTGGGCTCTCTGCTCAGCGGGGAGTCTGCTTCTCCCTCTCCCTCTGCCCTTGCCCACCACTCCTGCTTTCTCTCTTGCTGTCTCTCAAATAAATAAATAAAATCTTTAAAGAAGGGCGCCTGGGTGGCTCAGGTGGTTAAGCGACTGCCTTCGGCTCAGGTCATGATCCTGGAGTCCCAGGATCGAGTCCCGCGTCGGGCTCCCTGCTCAGCAGGGAGTCTGCTTCTCCCTCTGACCTTCCTCCTTCTCATGCTCTCTGTCTCTCATTCTCTCTCTCTCAAATAAATAAATAAAATCTTAAAAAAAAAAACATTTAAAAAGAAAAGAAAAGAAAAAAAATCTTTAAAGAAAAAGAGTTTATAGATTTTCATTTCTTCAGGCTCAGTCATTGAAAGTGTATTAATTTGTGTGTGTGTGTGTGTGTGTGTGTGTGTGTGTGTGTGTGTGGTGTCATGTTTCCTTGATTATGATCTTTGTGGACTTGCATTGGTGTCTATGCATTTGAGGACTGACTTTGGCAAGCAAAGGTTTTTACCAGTCAGCCGGTCCATGATTCTGGTGGGCAGTCTGGTGGTGTCCATGAGTGGGCTTGCTCTTGGAGTCCTTGGGTCGCCTGGTGCTGGGCCAGAATTTGGAGATTTCCCCTTGAAACCTGGGTTCATGGGTATTGAGAGGCAGAGGCCCTAAGATTCCCCCAGGGCTGTAGGGTCCGACCAGTGCTGGGATGTCCTGGGAGCCAGGGTTTACTGGAGCCTGCCAGGAGTTGCTGGAGGTGATGAGAGCTAGCTGACGTTGGGGTAAGCCAGAAGTATTGGCTCACAGGAGCCCACTGAGAGCATGGTGCCACACGTGTCAGCCTGCACCAAGCTGGGCTAGAAACCCAAGGCCACTGGAGCTGCCTGGGGCTGTGGGAGCCAGCAGGTGCTGTAGTGGATGAGGGGCTTGGGCATGTAGGAACTTTCTAGGAGCTTGGAGCTGAGGAAGCTTCTTGGAGCTGCAAGGGCCAACTGCGGCCACTGAGCTACTTGGGACTGTTGGAGCTGGCTGACAGCCGGGTGTGCTGGGAGCCTGCGCGCAGGGGACCTCTGAGAGCCTGGAGCTGCTGAAGTCACCTTGAGCCATATGGGAGTTGCCTGGGACCACTGGAGCTGGCAGGCACTGGGGTAACCCAGGGATCAGGATTTGTGGGAGCCTGCTGAGAATCTGGGACCACAGAAACTGCCTAGGGCCATGGGAACCAACTGGGACCTTGGGAGCTGGAAGGCACTGGGTAGAGATGGGCTTGTGTTCCCAGGAGCCTGCAGGGAGCTCTGCTATGCAAGTGCCAGCCGGCCATGGGAGGTGTGTGGAACCAGGGTGAGATAGGAGCCCGGGTTCCCAGGAATCTACAGGGAGCTTTCCGTAGAAGCTGCCTGGGACCGTGGTAGGTTCTCGGGGCTGCAGGAGTAGGCAGACACCAGGGGGAGCTTGCTGGGGGCCTGGTATCAAACGAACTGCCTGCAGCCTCTGGCGCCAGCAAGCACCCGAGTGAGAGGCGGGGCCTGAATTCCTGGGATCCTGCAGGGATCCTTGCTGCGCGAGTCACCTGGGGCCTTGGGAGGTACCAGGAGCCCCTAGAGTAGGTAGGCCCAGGGTGAGCCTGGAGCTGGGTTCACCAGAAACCTGGTTCCAAGGACATCATTTGGGGTTGCAGGAGCCACCTGGGGCTGCTGGAGTCGGCCAGTGCCAGGGTAAGGAGAGGCCTACATTCCCAGGAGCCTGCAGGGAGCTCTACAGGTGAAGCTGCCTGGAGCCATGGGAGGTGCTTGGGGCCGCTGGAGTGGGCAGGAGCCAGGGTGAGCAGGTTTCTTGATTCATGTAAGCCTGCTGGGAACCTCGTGTCGTGGGAGCTGCCTGGGGCTGCTGGGGCCGGCAGGCGCCTGAGTAAAACTTCCGATGCTGCCATTTTGCTGATGTCACTCCTCCACAGCATTGTTTCTAACAGTGAAATATGCAAATCTTGCAGCTAAGAAGTGGCAGAGTCAGGATTTGAACCAAGATAGTTTGCCGTTGATGGAATGTGCTCTTTTCATTCAATGTTCACATCTCTGTCCTGCAGGTTCGAAGACACGCCTTGGAAGCTTTCATGAGCAGATGGAGGAAAGGATCCAGGGCATTCCAGAAGCAGAGAGGGAGGCTAGGGGGTCTGTGAAGGCCGGTTTTGAATGCTGCACACCCCTCAACGACTTCTAATCTCAATTCTACTCCCACCCAATTCTAATAAAGCAACTTTGTCAATGACTTCCTTAATTTCAAATTCAACAAGCTAATCTAGTTCAGTGTCTTTGCAGCATTTTGCATCACTAACCCCCTCCCTTGGCTTCCCTATCATCACACTCTTCCAGTTATTGCTCTTTATTTGATGTTATCTACTTTTTGTGAGCTCCGAAGTAGGCATTCCTGAGGGCTTAGTCTTTGTTCCTTTCCTCTTCTTTCCATCTACTTTCACAATTAGCCAACATCACTGACTTGAGTGATTCTAACATCCATGTCTCTATCCTAAATCTCTTCTTCCATTATCTAGTAGACAGTGCTACCTAGATATACCACAGACACCACAAATACAAACAAGTAAAAACAAGACGAAACAAACCTGTTCTCCTTTCCTTCTTTTATCTGAAAGGTGTCTTTCCTTCCGTTGACTTCCATCTTTTGATCCATAATCATCCTTAAATTTTCTCTCTCCCTTTCATTGCCTCTCCCATACAGCCAAAATACCTCTGGCCTTTAAAATGTTAGTGCCTTCCATTAGAAAGTCTGGGGAGGGCAGGGCATATCTGTCTTTTTCTCTACTTTATTTCTAGAGACTGACAGATTAATGCTCAATAAATATATGTTGATTGAATAAATGAATGTATTCTTCCATCCCACCTATTCATCCATTCTCTCTGTATTTATTTATTTTTAAAGATTTATTTATTTATTTTAGAGAGAGAGCACACTCACATGAGCGGGGGGAGGGGCAGAGGGAGAGAGATAATCTCAAGCAGGCTCCCCGCTGAGTGTAGAGCCTGACGCGGCCCTCGATCCCATGACCCTGAGACCATGACCTGAGCCGAAGTCAAGACCCAGAGGCTTAACCAACTGAGCCACCCAGGCACCCCTACCCATCTCTCTTTAGACAGATGAATAACCACTAACTGAATGGCTGAAGACATGCGTCTGCCCCCTCCTTCATTCGCAAAGCCACCACATTGGCTCTGCCTCATGTTGCTTGTTGCCTGGATCATTGGGCCAGCCTTCTGTGTCACCTCTCCACCTCCAGGTCCACTCTCCAGAGGACACAGATGTGAGATGAATGTTCTTTTTTTTTCTTTTTTTAAAATGTAATTTTATTTTATTATGTTATGTTAGTCACCATACAGTACATCATTAGTTTTTGATGTAGTATTCCATGATTCATTGTTTTCATATAACTGAAACCCTCAGTTTGTTTCTTGGAGTCCATAGTCTCTCATGGTTCATCTCCCCCTCTGATTTCCCCCCCTACATCTTTCCCTTCCTTCTCCTAATGTCCTCTATGCTATTCCTTATGTTCCACAAAGAAGTGAAACCATATGATAATTGACTTTCTCTGCTTGACTTATTTCACTTAGCATAATCTCCTCCAGTCCCATCCATGTTGATGTAAAAGTTGGATATTCATCCTTTCTGATGGCTGAGTAGTATTCCATTTTATATATGGACCACATCTTCCTTATCCATTCATCTGTTGAAGGGTATCTCGGCTCTTTCCACAGTTTGGCTACTGCGGACATTGCTGCTATGAACATTGGGGTGCATATGGCCCTTCTTTTCACTACATCTGTGTCTTTGGGGTAAATACCCAGGAGTGCAATTGCTGGGTCATAGGGTAGCTCTATTTTTAAATTTTTGAGGAACCTCCACACTGTTTTCCAAAGTGGCTGTACCAACTTGCATTCCCACCAACAGTGTAAGAGGGTTCCCCTTTCTCCACAATCTCTCCAACATTTGTTGTTTCTTGCATTGTCAATTTTTGCCATTCTAACTGGTGTAAGGTAGTATCTCAATGTGGTTTTGATTTGAGTTTCCCTGATGGCTAATGATGATGAACATTTTTTCATGTATCTGTTAGCCATTTATATGTCTTTGAGAAGTGTCTGTTCATGTCTTCTGCCCATTTTTTGACTTGATTATTTGTTTTTTAGGTGTTGAGTTTGGGAAGTTCTTTATAGATCTTGGAAATCAGTCCTTTGTCTGTAGTGTCATTTGCAAATATCTTCTCCCATTCTGTGGGTTGCCCCTTTATTTTGTTGACTGTTTCCTTTGCTGTGCAAAAGCATTTTATCTTGATGAAGTCCCAAAAGTTCATTTTTGCTTTTGTTTCACTAGCCTTTGGAGATGTATCTTGAAAGAAGTTGCTGTGGCCGATGTTGAAGAGGTTACTGCCTATGTTCTCCTCTAGGATTTTGTTAGATTCCTGTTTCACATTGAGGTCTTTCATCCATTTTGAGTTTATTTTTGTGTATGGTGTTAGAGAATGGTTGAGTTTCATTCTTCTGTATATAGCTGTCCAATTTTCCCAGCATGATTTATTGAAGTGACTGTCTTTTTCCCATTGCATATTTTTTCCTGCTTTGTCGAAGATTATTTGACCATAAAGTTGAGGGGCCATATCTGGGCTCTCTATTCTGTTCCATTGGTCTATATGTCTGTTTTTGTGCCAGTACCATGCTGTCTTGGTGATCACTGCTTTGTAATAGAGCTTGAAATCTGGCAACTTGATGCCCCCAGCTTTGCTTTTCTTTTTCTCTTCTAATGCATGGCTTAGGCATCGTTTGTTGCTTTTTCTCTAGTTCTTTAAGGTGTAAAGTTAGTTGGTTAATTCGGGATTTTTCTATTTTTTTGAGTGAGGCTTAGATGGCTATGTATTTCCCCCTTAGGACTGCCTTTGCAATATCCCATAGATTTTGGACCAATGTGTTTTCATTCTCAGTGGTTTCCATGAAGTTTTTAAGTTCTTCTTTGATTTCCTGGTTGACCCAAACATTCTTGAGCAGAGTGGTCTTTAGCTTCCAAGTGTTTGAGTTTCTTCCAAATTTTTTCTTGTGCTTGAGTTCCAGTTTTAAATCATTATGGTCTGAGAATGTGCAGGGAATAATCTCAATCTTTTGGTATCGGTTGAGACCTGATTTGTGACTCAGTATGCGGTCTATTCTGGAGAAAGTTCCATGTGTGCTCGAGAAGAATGAGTATTTTGTTGTTTTAGGGTGGAATGTTCTGTATATATCTATGAGGTCCATCTGGTCCAGTGTGTCATTCAAAGCTCTTGTTTCTTTGTTGATTTTCTGCTTAGATGATCTGTCCATTGCTGAGAGTGGAGTATTGAGGTCTCTTACAATTAACGTATTATTACCAGCATGACTCTTTATTTTGGTTAACAGTTGGCTTATGTAGATGGCTGCTCCCATGTTGGGGCCATAGATATTTACAAGTGTTAGATCTTCTTGTTGGAAATACACTTTAAGAATGATATAGTGTCCTTCTGTGTCTCTAACTCAGTCTTTAGCTTAAAATCTAATTTGTCTGATATAAGAATTGCTACCCCAGCTTTCTTTTGAGGTCCATTGGCATGGGAGATGGATCTCCATCCCTTCACTTTCAGTCTAGATGTATCTTTAGGTTCAAAATGAGTCTCTTGTAGATAGTATATGGACAGGTCCTGTCTTTTTATCCAATCTGCAACCCTGTGCTGTTTTATGGGAGCATTTAGGCCATTCACGTTGAGAGTGATTATTGAAAGATATGAATTTATTGTCATCATGTTGCCTGTGAAGACCTTGTTTTTATAGATTGTCCCTGTAAATTTCTGTTGTATATCACTCTTGGGGTCTTTCTCCTTTTATAGAACCCCCCTTAATAATTCTTGCAGGGCCAGTTTAGTGGTCACATATTCTTTCAGTTTCTGCCAGTCTTGGAAATTCTGCATCTTTCCATCCATTCTAAATGACAGCCTTGCTGGATAAAGTATTCTTGGCTGCATGTTCTTCTCGTTTAGTACCCTGAACATGTCTTGCCAGGCCTTTCTGGCTTGCCAGGTCTCTGTGGATAGGTCTGACGTTATTCTGATGTTCCTCCCTCTGTACGTAAGGAATCTCTTCCCCCTAACTGCCCTTAAGATGGTTTCCTTGGTTCTAAGATTTGCGAGTTTTACTATTGCATGCCAGGGTGTTGGCCTGTTTTCCTTGTTCTTGGGAGGGGTCCTCTCGGCCTCTAGGACACGAATGTTTGTTTCATTCCCCAGATTATGGAAGTTCTCAGCTACAATTTGCTCAAATATATGTTCTAATCCTCTTTCTCTACCCACTCATGGATCCCAATAATTCTGACATTGAAACGTTTCACGGAGTCACTTATTTCTCTGATTCTGTTTTCATGGATTTTGAGTTGTTTCTCCCTGGCCTCCTCTTTATCCTTCTTTTCTATCAGCTGGTCTCCTAGATCACTAATTCATTCTTCTGCCTTGCTTACCCTAGCTGTTAGATTATCTAGATTAGATTAGATCTCATTGATAGCATTTTTAAGTTCTGCCAGTTCAGCTTTCATTTCTGCCCTTAGAGACTTTATGTTGCCATTAATCAATTTCTCCATTCTAGCTATTGTCTTCACAATTGCTACCCTGAATTCTATCTCCAACATCTTGGTTATATCTGTATCCATTTGTAAATCTGTGGCATAAATCATAATCTCTGAGTCTTTCCTATTTTGGGGGTTCCTCCTCCTAGTCATTCTGTTGAGGGGTGGTTGAGAGAATGTACAGAGCCCAAATTATTGACCACAACCCAAGCAAGATGCACCTGTTTTATAGGACCTTAGGGTTGTTGGTCTCTTTTTCTCCCAGCCTGTCTTCTGGGGGACATGCCTACCACACTGTTACTCAGGCAACCCTGTTTGGGCAGAGTTGCCCTGCCCCTTGTGGAGGGGGAATGGGCTCAGTGAAAACCAGTTTTGGGGGGCTTTTGTTCTCTGGTGGCTTTCTGCATCTCTTCCGTGAGTCAGAGCAGAAGAGACCATTTCCAACCCTCTGCCTCAAAGCAGAGAGATCGCAGTCTGTTTTTCAGTGAGCTCTCCAGGCCACATTACCTCTGTTTCTGTCTGTGCTGCTATAAATTGCAGCGTTCTGGGTTGTGTGCCCCTCAGCAGAGCTCCCAGTGCTTGCCTCCAGGTGGGGGCACAGGGCCACATCTCTTCCTTTTGTGCTTCTAAAACCGCCAGCCACCCCCAGTTCACACACGCAGCCCCACTGCTCCAGGTTTCAGTCCAGGGGGCTGCCCTAAAGTCCTTTCCCTGCCGCTACTGGTCTGCGAGTTTGTGCCCAGTCCCCAAAGTGGGAGGCTATCAATCACTGGCGGTGTAGGATCCCCATGGCTCCCTCCCCCTTCCATTTATCTTCTGATATGTGCCCACAGAATCATGGCTCCCCGCTTCATACCTCAAAACCAACCACCTGTGATAATCTGTAGAGTTCCAGATCTATCTTCTTACACCTCAGGCTGATGTTGTGGGTGTTCAGAGTGGTCTGTTAGATATCCAGCTCAATTCCAGGGACTGGTTGGAATAGGGTCCTCTACTTCCCCTCCATCTTTTCCTCTTGAGTGGAGCTCATATGAATCTTTTAAATGAAGTCCTTAGAGAAGTTTCTTTGATTGACCCCATTGGAAATATCTCAGAGATCTGGCATATCTCCAAGTGGTTTCTCCTAGTATAACATTGGCTTCTTTTCACCTGGCTCTGGAAAGTAATCAAGAGTTCATATGTGGAAGGTAGGCTAAAGCTGTCACCTGCACAAAACCACCCTCTGCAAAACCAAACTCTCAGGGCAGCAAAAACTGCCTCAGACTTGACCCAGAGGCAGGACCGCTCCTGAGATGAATGTTCTTAATGCACAGCTCTGATTTTTTCCCTCCTGTTCAAAAACCTTTATTGTATCTGTATACCCCATATAAGTGAACTAAAACTCCTTTGTGTGCATTCCAAGACATTCACAGTTCATCTCTCTTACATCATCTATTGCCCTCAGCTCCTCGTTCTCAAATCTGACTTCATATAAGAACTGTCTGGGGAGCTTATAAGACTACTGATGCTTGGGGCTCATCCTAAACCAATTCAATCGGAATCTCTGGGTTGGGGTTGGCATATGTATGTGTAAGGGCTCCCCAGGTGATTCTAATGTGCAACTGGGATTGAGAACTTCTCTAAGCCAATTGCATGATTTTTTTGTTTTCTAAATTTGAGCCACATATCTTGTTTCTCCTACTAACCTTTTTAAAAAAGGTATAATTAACACCCAATAAATTAAAGAAATTTTAAGTGCTCAGATTTATGCATTTTTTGAAAATTCTAGACATCCATCTAACTACTACCCAAAATTTATTGCCCTAGAATGTTCTTTTGTGCTCTTTTCTAATTAGTTTTCCTACCTCCCAGAAACCACTTTTGGATTTCTAACAATATAGTTTTTCTCGTTCTTGGACTTCATATAATTACAACCATATAATGTGTACTATGTTTTATCTGGTTTCTTTCTTTTCAAAATTGTCTATTGGATTTATGTATGTTATTTTATATACAGTAATTGGTTCTTATTTTATTGCTGAGTAGTATTCCACTGTATGAATATACCACAATTTGTTTATTCATTCCTTGATGAGTGGACACTGGATTGTTTTGATATATTCACCATTTGAAGCCCTACCAATCATTCAAGGTCTGGTTCAAGTTCTAACTTTGTCATGAAAACTGTCCTCATTCCCTGGTTATAAGTGAAGTGATTTCTATTTTCACGGAACTCCCATAGCATTTTGTGCTGCCTGAAACAGTGCAGAATATATGAGTCAGAGCTGGGTTTAAAACATGTCTTTATCACAAACTAGTTGATCTTAGATAACTCAGCATATTTGTTTTCTATTCCTGCAGTAACAAATTGCCACTAATGTGGTGACTTAAAACAACAGAAATGTATTTATTGTTTTACAGTTCTGGAAGGCAGAAGTGTGGCCTGAGTGTCACTGGGCTGAGATCAAGGTGCTGGTGGGGTTTTATTCTTTTCTGTAGCCTCTGGGAAAGAATCTATTCCCTTGTCTTTCCAGCCTCTAGAGGATGCCCATATTCCTTGGCTTATGGCCACCCCTTCCTCCATCTGCAAAACTAGCAATGGCAAGTTGAGTTCTTCTCATATCATATCACTTTGACTTTTACTCTGACTCTCTCTTCTACTTTTAAGGACCCTCTTGATTACATTGGGCCCACTGAGACAATCCAGGATAATTTCCCCATTTTAAGGCAAACTGATTAGCAACCTTAATTCCTTCTATACCCCTTAATACTTTGCCATGTAACATAATATGTTCATGGGTACATTCTGAGATTATGATGTGGACATCTTGGGGAGGGAAGCATTATTTTGCCTCCTACACTTACTTAAGTCCTGTGTTTCAGTTTCTTCACCTCGAAACTGAGAGGTGCGCCTGGGTGACTCAGTCAGTGAAGAGTCCAACTTCTTTTTTTACGATTTTATTTATTTATTTGACAGAGAGAGACACAGTGAGAGAGGGAACACCAGCAGGGGGAGTGGGCAGAGGGAGAAGCAGGCTTCCCGCTAAGCAGGGAGCCTGATGTGGGGCTCGATCCCAGGCCTCTGGGATCATGACCTGAGCCGAAGGCAGATGCTCCACCGACTGAGCCATCCAGGCATCCCTAAGTGTCCAACTCTTGATTTCAGTTCAGGTCATGACCTCAGGGTCCTGGGATCGAGCCCTGTGTCTGGCTCTGCACTCAGTGTGGAGTCTGTTTGTCTGTCTCCCTCTGCTTCTCCCTGCACTCACTCTTTCAATTAAATAAATAAATTTTTTTTTAAAAAAAGAAAATGAGAAGAATTCTACCTACTTCATAGGATTGTAGTGAGGTTTAAGCTAAATGAGCTCATATATCTAAATTGCCTAGCACAGTTTCTAGAAAAGCTAGACAGTATCATTCATTCAATAAATACTGATCTCCTGCTTGGTGCTAGGCACCATTGTTGGTGCTGGTGATACAGTAAGAACTGAAACAGACCAAGGATCTACTTGATGTTGTTAGCATTCCAATTGGAGGATACAGGTAATCAACAATTGAGCAAGCAAATGGATAGAATTTCATAAGGTGGTAAGTATTGTGGAGGAAAATGAAGCAGAGTACAGAGATAGTGATGGATGTTATTTTCTGTCACGTGGTTATAGATAGCCTCTCTGGAAGGTGCTAGTTGAGCAAAGTCCTGAAGGAGGTGAGGGAGCACGCCACAGAGATATCCGAAGGATGGACATGACAGGCAGACAAAACAGCAAGTACAAAGACCCAGAAGTGGAGCATGCCATCCCAGTGGGCTGGATTGGAGTGAGAAAGGTAGGAAGCGAGATCAAAGAGATAGTATGAACTATTATGATTTTTCAACTTTTTTACTCCTTTTCAACTCTTTGTAAGGGGTGTGAGTCTTATACAGTCTTGTATGCCTCTCAGCTTTGCACAATGGCCAACCCGTGGTAGCTGCTCAAGGCAACTTTGTTATGTCCACTGATCTTTGTAATACTTACTGTCTATGTGATATTTAAATAAATCGCTTGGTGCCCATATCCCTTTATTAACCTAAATCATCTTTAGTCATCCATCGTAGAATGAAAATGTTCTTCCACCCTACTCTACCATCCCTGTCTTCCATTTTGGTGAATGGTTTTATATAGGAAAGACTACCTTGTGTATCCTTTTGTAAATGGCTTAGAGATCGTCTAAGGATGATTGGGTACACTTAAGTTTCTTGCCAAAGAGCGGCTTTGGGCAATGTTATTTGCTTAACCTTTCCACAGGGGGCCTGGTGAGAAGAGAATATTAATCAGCTTTTTTCTGTCCTCAGAGTTAGACGTGCTGGACCTTGACATTACCTCACTAGTTACCTTGTTCTCTGAAGTGGCCCAGGAAGCCAGGAGCATTTCAGAGATCCAGACAGGTTTGGAAGTGCTGAAAATTTTAAATTCACATCAATCCTGCTAGAGGTATCTGTACGTAGAGTTGTTAGATAGAATACAAGATTCCCAGTTAAATTTGAATTTTATATAAACAAAGAATAATTTTTAGTGTAATATATACCAAAGATTGCATCAAACATACTTATACGAACAGTCTATCTCAAATTTTATCTGAGATTTATCTGAAATGACCTGTTTGCCAGAAATTCTAACTTAACTGGGTGTTCTGCATTTTTATGTGCTGAATCTTGCAACCCTGTCTGTAACCTGAAGTCCTGAGAAGCCTCCTTAATCTGTCACTACTTCAGTTCCAATCTTGAAAGAGTTGCCAATATTCACTGTTTCTATTTCTTCCAGTCCCATCCTCTTTTTTTTTTTTTTTAAAGATTTTATTTATTTATTTGACAGAGAGAGACACAGCGAGAGAGGGAACACAAGCAGGGGGAATGGGAGAGGGAGAAGCAGGCTTCCTGCGGAGCAGGGACCCCGATGCGGGGCTCGATCCCAGGACTCTGGGATCATGACCTGAGCCGAAGGCAGATGCTTAACGACTGAGCCACCCAGGCGCCCCCCATCCTCTTTTAAACCAGTTCTCCTCAGGCTTTTGTTGTCACCATGAACTGAAATTCTTCTTGTCAATATTCCTAGTAAACTCCGCATTCTAAATCCAATGATCATTTCTCAGCCTTCATCTAACTTGACCATCAGCAGGATTTGCTCAGTTGATTACTCCCTCCTCTTTGGAACACTATATTACCTTGGCTTCTAGGACACTCTTTTCTCCTACTTCATTGTCTTTATTGGTCTTTCCTCATCTACCCTACCTCTCAACACTGAAGGGACATGATACCTCTCAATGGCTCAGTCCTCCTTTTCTATCTCCTCTGTTCTCTCTCTCCTGATGATCTCCTCATGTTATAGCTTGAAATCTCGTTTATCTGTCAACAGCTCCTGAATTTATCTCTATCCCAGACTTCTCTACGTAACTCCAAACTCAAATGTCCAATGGCCAACTCCAGGCCTCCAACTTTTTCTAAAAAAAAATTTTATTTATTTGTCAGAGAGAGAGAGAAAGAACAAGCGGGGGGGGAAGCAGACTCCCCACTGCATCCGACTCCTTGCTCAGCAGGGAGACTGCTTCTCCCTCTGCTTGTGCTCACTCTCTCTGTTTCTCTTTCTCTCTCTGACAAATAAATAAATAAAATCTTAAAAAAATAATGTTTCTTGAGGAAGTGGCTACACAGATGCATTCTATTTTAACGAGTTTTGACAAGCGTTGAGATTGTTGTGTTGCATTCAGGCCTTATTTAAATGGAAGCCTGTTACAATGTGCAGAACTGTTGCTCTTGGTTATTTACAAATTTCCTGTCTGTTTCTAGAAAGCAAATATTTGATGTTTACTTTCTGCCTAAGGCAATATACTAAAGGTGAAAATATGCAAATAGGGATATCTAGTGATTCCAAAGAAGGAATCTTGAGAAGCCAACTGTTTGGGGCTACAGTGTGCCCGTTTCTTCCTTCCTAAGAATGCAGCATAATTTGAGGTATTCTGTGAGAAAAATGTAGAGAGGCTTGTGTATCAGCCAGGATTTCAGCAAGAGATGCGACATACGCGCAACTTGGATTCTAAGTAAAATGTAATGAAGGAACTCTTCATAGGGGTGTGAGCAAGTTCAAGGGAACCAAGAAGAAATGGTGAGATCCTTAGAGACGAGCAACAGGGGGACACTCTCATCCTTAGGCCAAGGAGAGCTGGGATCTGTGGAAGGGGACGGGGAGTAACATGCAGGGGCCAGGGTCACAAAGGAACATGGCCACCGCTGGTGCAACCCCAATGGGCAGTGAAGGCGTTTTCATGGATTTGGGAAGGTGGGACAGAAGGAGAATAACCAATACATTTATAAATTGTTTCTTCTTTGGGGCAGTGGTTTTTCACAGTCCAGGCAGCCTTGCAATGAGAAGTATGTATGAGTTAACATTGTAGTCAGTCTTAACTGGTGATTTGAAAGTTCACTAACTGTCTTTCCTACAGTTCTGAACACAGGAGTCTTTCAGTCCAAGCTACTTTGCTGCTGAGTGTGGTAAATATGGTCTCTTCAGTCAGGTTTCCCAGGAAGCATGTCCACTGTATACTTGTCACCCAAAGCCGGGCTGTCCGAGTCAAGTCAGGTGTGTGTGTGTGTGTGTGTGTGTGTGTTTGCTGAGATATAAAACCCTCAGATTTTTATAGATCTCACAACAGCTCTTCTTTTCCCTTCAACAGAAAGTGGTTCAGCCTCACACCTGTCAGAATGGCTAAAATCCACAACGTAAGGGGCAGGAGGCGGCAGGTGTTGGCGAGGATGTGGAGAGGGGGGAGCTCTCTTGCACTGTTGGTGGGAGTGCAGACCAGTGCAGCTACTCTAGAGTACCGTATGGAGCTTCCTCAGAAAGTTAAAAATGGAGCTGCGCTACGGTCCAGCGGTTGCACTGCTGGCTATTTACCCAAAGAGTACAAAAATACCAATTCGGGGGGATCCATGCACCCCGAAGTTTATGGCAGCAGTGTCTACAGTGGCCGGATTGTGGAGGCAGCTCAGGTGTCCAGCGACTGATGAATGGATGGAGAAGATGTGGTGTACACACATCTTGGAATATCACTCGGCCATGGAAAGGAATGAGATCTTGCCATTCATTGCGACATGTATGGAGCCTGGGAGTATTGTGCTGGGTGAAGTGGGTCAGCCAGAGGGAAACAGGAGCCATGTGATTTCACTCATGTGTGGAATTTAAGAAACAAAACAGGTGAGCAAGGGGAAAGAAAAGAGAGAGAGAGGCAGGCCAAGAAACAGACTCTTGACTATAGAGAGCGGGCTCAGGGTTGCAGGAGGAAGGGTGGGTGGGGGGATAGGTGGGATAGGTGATGGGATTAGAAGGCACTTGCTGTGATGAGCACCAGGTGATGTATGGAAGTGTTGAATCACCCTATTGCACACCTGAAACTCACATGACACTGTATGCTAACTGACCAGAATTTAAATAAAAACTTAAAAAAAGGGGCGCCTGGGTGGCTCAGTCATTAAGCGTCTGCCTCCGGCTCAGGTCATGATCCCAGGGTCCTGGGATCAAGCCCCACATCGGGCTCCCTGCTCAGCGGGAGGCCTGCTTCTCCCTCTCC
Organism: Mirounga angustirostris; assembly: GCF_029215605.1. NCBI lineage: Eukaryota > Metazoa > Chordata > Mammalia > Carnivora > Phocidae > Mirounga > Mirounga angustirostris. Next base: position 94,587,839 of record NW_026991719.1, read on the forward strand.
CACTCCCCTTGCTTGTGTTCCCTCTCTCGCTGTGTCTCTCTCTGTCAAATACATAAAATCTTAAAAAAAAAAAAAGAATAAAAATTAAAAAAAAACAACGGTGCGAACAGCAGTAAATTGGTTGAATGACCTTAAAACAAATCATTTCTCCCCTCTGTAACTAGGTTTCCTCATCTGCAAAATAAGAGGGTTGAGCCAGTGATCTAAAAGTTCTCTTAGAGCTCTAATATTTTTGCTTTTGAGAAGAGTCATTTCCAGCATCAAGGCTAGTTCTGCAGTTTTCCTACATCCTGGATGGCTCTTTGCTCTCTAGCAAAAATAAGTAAAAAGGAAGGGGGAAGATATTTATACCATCTCCTTTCCTTTCCTTCAATCATCAATCCAACATTTTGGTAAGTCAGCACTTACTAAGATATTTAAAAATTGTACAGACATTCAAATGTTGATGCCATACAAAAAGATTAGCAAAGGGTTGATTTTACCATGTTATCTATTTATTCATTTAAAGATTTTATTTATTTATCTGAGAGAAAGAGAGAGAGAGAGTGAGAGCATGGAGGGAGCAGCAGACTCACCGCTGAGCGGGGAGCCCAACACGGCGCTCGATTCCAGGATCCCGTGATCATGACCTGAGACGAAGGCAGATGCTTCACCGACTGAGCCCCCCAGGTGCCCCCCCTTTTTAAATGTTTTTTTTTTTTTTTAACTGGCTGCTTATTTTACAGGAGTATTGATTTGGATTATTTGATAAAGGTGGGAATGGCTTCATCCTATAAGACCAGATATCATGAATTATTACTTGAAAATAGGTTCTACTTGTGCTTGAAGATGATTGTTCTTCTGTAAATTGGATTTACATAATGATCTTGGTTGAGAAGTACGCTGAACAATGAGCACTGACTTTAAAAAGTTGAAAAAGACAGTCACGTAAATAAGATGTGCACTAACTCTTGTGTTGCCAGAGGAAAAAACCAGGACCAGGAATGGAAACACAAAGAGATGAGCACACTAACCATTGTCCTAGAGACTTATGGTTGCCATTAAGGGTAAGGTCTCTCTGGCATAAACGCCAGCAAGTTTAAATAACTATCCAGTGCATCATACCCCAAGTGCTTTCTGCTAATTCTATGCCACCACCCTCAGATCAAAAGGTGTAGACTGAGAGTGTGACTCAATTGTTTCATAACTAAAAAGTACCCACTCTGATCCTAATTAGTCATCTCTAAACTAGGACTCGAGCCTGCCTTTTTCACCTTGCATGACAAGATACACAGTCATATGGAGAAGATATTTACATGGACATTTTGGTGACCATGCAAATAAATGATGTCATTAATAATATAGATCCTTTTTACTCCAGGCAGTGTTCAAGGATGAGAAGTTCTATTTGTTTATGTGTATTAAAATTAAAGGGAAGATCTTGTTGTAGGAAAAGACATTCTTTTTTTCTGAGCCTCCTCCAAGAAAAAGTAGAAAATCCTTTCTCAATTCTTTCTTTTTTCTTTCTCTCTTTCTTTCTCTTTCTTTCTCTCTCTCTCTCTTTCTTTCTTTCTTTCTTTCTTTCTTTCTTTCTTTCTTTCTTTCTTTCTTTCTTTCTTTCTTTCTTTCTTTCTTTCTTTCTTTCTTTCTTTCTTTCTTTCTTTCTTTCTTTCTCTTTCTTCTCCTTCTTCTCCAACAGCCTCTTCACTCCAGAGAAACTAAAGGAACTGTCATTCACTGAATGTCAGCTCTATAAAAATGCAGTAGTACGAGCTGCTCATTTTCTCCTCTTAACAATCCTCTAATGTTAATATATTCCTATTTTATTCGTGAAGAAACTCAGGGTTACAGCAAGGACTAATTTGCCTAAGATTACATAGCTGGTAATTGGTATATGAATCTAGTGTTTCTGACTTCATTTGCCTTGCTCTTGTGATGATCAATTTCGGTTTTCCTGAAACCACATTCATTTGTTTAATAAAGTGTTTTCCCAGGTTATCTTTAATTTTAGCACTGTAGTGTTTAGATTTTTCACTTCCTAAACCCTATGTCCTTTGAGTAGATATGTCTTCAGCAGGGGCAAATTCAAGATAGTATTAAGGAACTTCTGCTACCAGGAAATCTGGATTCTGATTCTTGGCAGTTGATCCTTACAAAGCTGCTGCTGAATTCAAGTGAAACCAAAAAGACAATGGTACTTAGTACTTTGGGAAACAGATACAAGTTAAATATGCACAAGAGTGTTCAGTGCAATGCTATTTATGATGGCAAAATTTTGAAAACAACTTCCATGATAGTGCATCAATACGGGAATGAATTTAATCATTAAAACTGATAAAATAGACCCATATTTATTGACATGGTTATATATTCGCAACATGTTAAAATTTCCTATAATGGAAAATCCTAACATACTGTCAAATAAAATGCAGTGCTATATTAAAAAGATAATATATCCCAGATAGGTTAGGTGTGTTTCAGAAATGCAAGTCAGTGACTGTAATTCACATTAACAGAATCAAGGAGAAATTCATATTTTATCTCACTAGATGCAGAAAAACACATCTGAGAAAAATCCATTCAAAAAAAAAAAAAAAAACCTTGGGGCGCCTGGGTGGCTCAGTCAGTTAAGCGTCTGCCTTCGGCTGAGGTCATGATCTCAGGGTCCTGGGATCAAGTCCTGAGTTGGGCTCCCTGCTCAGCGGGGAGCCTACTTCTCTCTCCTCTGCCCCTCCCCCTGCTTGTGCTTGATCTCTCTTTCTCTCAAATATATAAATAAAATCTTAAAAAAACACTTGTAGCAAACTAGAAAGAGAGGAGAAATTTGTTTCGTCTAATAAGAAGTATACATCAAAAGCCACGGGAGACGTAAAATGTGAAAGGCTCTCTCCCTCAATACACACCAAGATTGGGGATGAGACAAAAATACCCATTTATTATTGTACCAGAGGTCCTAGCCAATGCAAGAAGATAAGGAAAAAATGGTGTAAGAACTAGAAAGGAAAAAATAAAACTCATTATTCACAGATGAAAGACTGTGTGTGTAGAAAATGCAAAAGAATCTATAAGCAAGCTATTGCAATTAATAAATAAATTATTAAGTTTGTTGGCCACAAGATCAAATGTAAAATTGCATTTGTATGTCTGAAATAATCATAGAAGGTGAAATTTTAAAAGGCACATTTAAAATACCATAGGGGCGCCTGGGTGGCTCAGTCCTTAACGCATTTGCCTTTGGCTCAGGTCATGATCCCGGGGTCCTGGGATCGAGCCCCGCATTGGGCTCCCTGCTCAGCGGGAAGCCTGCTTCTCCCTCTCCCACTCCCCCTGCTTGTGTCCCCTCTCTTGCTGTGTCTCTCTCTGTCAAATAAATAAAATCTTTAAAAAAATAAAATACCATAAAAATATTAAATACCTAGGAAATATCAAATGAAATATACACAAGGTCTATACATAGTAAACTCTAAAAAATTACTGAGAGATATTAAAAAGACCTAGATACATGGAGGTATATACCATGCATTTAGAGTACCATGCACTATTATAAAAATAGCAGTTTTTATCATTGATCTGTAAGTTCCACAGCAGTTTCGAGTATAACTGCAGCAGGTGTTTTGTGGAAATTGACATGCTTATTTTATTTTATTCTATTTATTTATTTTTTAAAATTGTATTTATTTATTTGAGAGAGAGAGAGAGAGAATGAGCAGGGGAAAGGACAGAAGGAGAAACAGACTCAGGGAGCCCGACGTGGGGCTCGATCCCAGGACCCTGGGATCCTGACCTGAGCCCAAGGCAGATGCTTGACAATGGCTGCCAATAGCACGATATTGGCACCAAATGAGAGAAATAGAGTAATGAGGCAGAGAGTTCAGAAACCAACCTACACATATATGATTATTTGGTTTCCCTGTAGCACAGCAGGGAAAGATGACCTTTTCAATAAGTGGTGCTGGATTCATGGTCTACTGGGTAGCAAAGAGGAATAAAGGAATCTCCCCTCTGTATTACACCATAAACACATCAATTCTAGACGGACTATCGATCTAAATGGGAAAGATAAAATGATAAAGCTTCCAGAAAAAACACACAGGAGAATATTTTACTGACTTTGGGCAAAGATGTCTTAAACAGAACACAAAAACACGATTACTAAAAGACAATGCTATAAAATTGGATATTAAATTAAGAACACGTGTTACTCAAAAAGCATCATTAAGAGAGTGAAAAAACAGGCTGCAGATCGAGAGAAGATATTCACAACACACATAACCAACCAAGTTGGTGTAGCCAGAATGTCTAAAGAATTTCTACACATCAATAAAGATAAGCAACCCAGTAGGCAAAAGGGCTAAACAGATTGCAACGTAAATGCACATCCACGTGAGTGGCTAAAATGAAAACGATAGGTAATAACAAGTTTTGGCGAGGATGTAAAGCAGCTGGGATGCCCATGAACTGCTGGTGGGATTGCAAACTGACAAAACCACTTTGGAAAACGGTTTGACATTCTATACTAAAGCTGTATCCAGCAATTCTGCTTTTAATTAGATACGAGAGAAATGTGAACATAAATGTACCAAAGACATGTACAAGAAGATTCTTAGCAGTAGCGTTCATAATAGCCAAGATTTGGAAACATCCCAATGTTCATCAAGGATAGAATGAATAAATACCTTGTTGTATATTCACACAATGGACTTCTGTACAATAATAAGGGAGAGTGATTACTGCCATATGCAACCACTTGGAGGAATCTTATAAATATAACAAGACACAAAGGAAGCTAGATACAAAAACAAGTGCATAGCTACCATTCCACTTATACAAAGATCATATACAAAGAAACATAAAAGTAGTTGGAAGGTGAAAGAAGTCAGGATAGTGTTTTGCTTTTGGCATGGCTAGTGTGGCTGGAAGGAAGCACAAAGCACAGGGAAGCCAGTAATAGTTTATTTCTTGACTGAATGATGATTACATGAGGCATGTTCGCTTCGTGAAATCGTCCAACTATATACTTAAAATTTGTTCATTTCTTTATATGTATGTTGTACATATATATAGTACTTCTATTATATGTACATATATATGTATATACCTATTCACATGTAAGATAATAGGTAAGGAAAAACACTTGTTAAAAATATATCAAGTGATCCTTTGTTTAAAATACACATCTCTGGTTTTAGGCAGGATGGCGGAAGCGTAGGGACCTCATTTCATCTGGTCTCTTGAATTTAGCTAGATAACTATCAAATCATTCTAAAATACACATCTCCATAGGAAAATGTTTGAAATTATTTATGTACCAAAACACTACATTTTTGGCCGGTGGGAACATTGATGATTTTGATTCTATGCTTTGGACTTGTATTTCTTGGAGGTGGAAGTAATGTAGAAAGAAACATATGGGCATCATGAGGGCTTAGTCCAAATCTGGAGTAAACCAAAAAGATCTATACCATGCCTTGAAGTTGAACAGATTTAAACCAGGCTGGCAAGAAGGGCGAATGCTAGAGAAATAGTTGTAATCATTACATCGATCAGGGTTGGTTTTTTTTTTTTTTTAAAGATTTTATTTATTTATTTGACAGAGAGAGACAGCGAGAGAGGGAACACAAGCAGGGGGAGTGGGAGAGGGAGAAGCAGACTCCCCGCCGAGCAGGGAGCCGCAAGTGGGGCTCGATCCCAGGACCCCAGGACCATGACCTGAGCCGAAGGCAGACACTTAAGGACAGAGCCACCCAGGTGCCCCGAAGAAAGAGAACTTTTGACGGCTCAATTTCTATGCACGTGGAAATCAATGTCCTTCTTTATCTACCTTTCGAGTGCATAACCACCTATTCTGTAATTGAAACTTCAATATTAAATTTGTTGTGATTTCAGGGGGAGGTACCTGAGCTTGGACTTCCATGTTTTCGGTTCAGTTGGTGGATTTTTCTTAGTGATACAGAAGAGGTCAAAGTTTTGGCCTCCTAATTGTATGTTTTGTCACAAGCCAATTCAATCACACATGAACCAAGCAAGTCTAATGTGATTTTTTTGGACCAAATCCAGCCAACCTGTCTCTTACTTTATAAGTTTTGAATAATCCTTGTAGTGGTTCCAGAGTGGCTGGAACTCTCTAGAGACGAATTCCAGGTCCTGTGGGCAGCTACAGTGACTCTCACCATTGTTCTAGCCTAGTTTTTGATAACCATGCTTGGATTTAAAATTCAGGGAATCGCTTTCCTGTTACAAATAAGAAAGCTAAATTCCATATAGACTGGAAGATTGTTAGAAAGACTGTTCAGGAAAGTTTTTATGGATTAGCTCAGACAAATAGATATAGTACCACTTTACTTTTTGTATTTCCAAAATCAAAACATCAAGGTGGGAAAAAACTAGCCAAACAACTTTCCAACTTTCCAACTTTCCACAAAGGGAGTTACCTTTTTGAGGTGCTTTTCTTTTTGTCCCCTGATGAACACTTTATTTACATTCTATTATTGAATCATCACAACCACCCAGTGAAACAAGTGCTCTAGTATTGTCTCCATTTTACAAATGAGGAAACTGAGAGACAAAACGTTTAAGAAACTTGTCCAAACTCACTCAGCCAGGAAGTGGCAGGGCTGGAATTCACAGAAAGATCCATTTTATTCTCCACACTAAATTCTTAACCATTCCAGTCTATTTCCCATAAATAAGTGCTATCTCATCGTGCAAATAATACCTTCCTTGATTCTTCTTTAAAACGATCCAGTCGGGGTGAGGTTAACATTGTATCTATTTATATATCCCTTACCCTCTTAACTGCTTCTGCCAACCTCAAAGATATTCCTCTCAAAAGCCACTTCTTTCTTCTTTACACTAACCTCAAACTTCGAGTGGAAGCAAGAAGCCCAGCATCAACCTCAGTGCAAACAAATTATGAACACTTCACTGAGAGCAGTAGTTCTCAGGTGTGGGAGATTCTGTCCACGGCTCTTCTTCCCCAGGCACATTTGACAGGGTCTAAAGACATTTTTGATGGTCACAACATGGGTGGGGGCTTGCTTCTGGCATCTACCAGATAGAGGCCAGGGATGCTGCTGAACATGTTCCGATGAGCAGGAATGCCTCCCAACAAAGGAGAATCATCTGGCCCCAAATGTCAACAGTGTTGCGGTTGAGAAACTCTGACTTGGACAGTGATAATCACAAAGCGCCTTACAAGGCTTGTTGCATGAGCTTATCTGGGACAATACTGGTTCTGTGACTAGGCTGCTATCTTGTAAATTCCAACAGCTTGAATGTACTCAACATGGCTCCAGTGGATACAAAGAATTGTCTCGAAGACTGTTTCCCAAACGTTTATAGGATTCTCATGCAAGTGGTTAATCATTTACTCAAAGAAACAAGAAATGGACCTTTGTAAAGCAAGCCACTCCTTTTAAGGGAAGAGGAGGGAGGGAGATGCTCTGAACGGAGTTGATTCATACATTAGATTAGTTCTGATCTCTTATTTAGTAACTCAATCCTTGACATAAAGAGAATCAAATTCTATCCCCAGATATTTGTGTGGGACTCTTAGACGTCAGCAAGAGTTACAATAAGGGTGTCTGAGGATACATATCCTCTCCCAGTAGTGTAAAATAAGAAAGTGAACATCTACAGATAGACTAATAGATAACATTAAAATTGGAGCCCCTGAGTTTGTCATTTCATTGTACAGAGGCTTTAACGTCATGTACTTGACATAGCTGTGTTGTGCTGTCGGGTGGTTGTATTTAGACTGCTAATGTGCGCTGCAATCGCTTATCGACTCATCTTCAGAATACTCCTGTGGTCGTAATAGTTCATGGTAGAAGGTTCTGGCTGGAAATGGAACCAAATGTCGTATGAGATATTTGGGGAGGATGAAGATTATTGATCATAAGAGGTGATACCTCTGTTTCAACTTAACCTCTCCGAACTTCGTGTGGTGAAGTGGAGAGAGCTCCAGCCATGGTGTCAGACGGACCTGGGTCTCATCTGTCACTCTGCCATCTCCTAGTGGTTGGAGGAGAGTTAATGAGCTTCTCGAAGCCTCAGTTTCCTCATCAGTAAAACAGCCTACCGTGAACGTCACCTGAGAGCCTTGTGATGATTAAAAGAGACTGTGCATGGGAGATGAGAAGCACACACTCCCTGGCAAATGTTACCCCTCAAAGAAATGTTAGTCTTCTCCCATGTAACTTTTACAGGGACTGACCAAAGTGAATGGATCTTAATACACAAAATATTAGGGAATTGCATTTTAAGTTTATGTGGTGGACTCTTTGACCATCTGAGATCACACTGGCAGCTGGTAGATTTTCACATGGATGTTGTTCCTGTAGTTTTTACTACATTCTGGTGAGATTTCAGAGGTAAGTGGAATTTGCAGAAAAATGTAACTAAGAGATATCAGATAATGAAACCACTAATTGGACTTCATGGCCATATCAGAAAGTCATTATCTATAAAGATCTATGGAGATCCATAGAGAATCTTGTTTCTAGGTAGTAAGTTGCAGTAAATGTGGATGCAAATAAATAAGACCCTTGTGTATCTGGGACTGGGTCAGGGTTCCCAAAGTATACTGAAAATACCAGCTCAAGGTTTTCATGTACCAAGAAGTACCAAAGTTCTCTGATATACTTCTGGGGGTAATGTGAATCGGCACAATTTTGGATGATAATTTGGAAATACGTCTTCAAGCTTAAAGCAATCATTCTTTCTGATTTCTCATGACACTTCTAGGAATCTAGAAGTCTAAAAAAAATCTATCTTGAGGAAATAATCCTTAACAACTTATAGACACGGATGCTTATCTAAACATCATTTATAGCAATGAAAACTTGAAAAATTATAAATCACCAAGAACAGGTCAAATAAATTGCCAAACCCAGATGATAGGAGGCTATGGAGCCATTTTAAGAGATGTTCACATAAAACATGCTCAAAATATAATGCTAGGTGCAGCAAATGGGATCCAAAACTTTTTTTTTTACAATATCAAACTGATTTGATTTTATGTGTACATACATATATACACATATATATGTAAAGCACATGATGAAGTAATAGTGGTTATACCTGGATGGAGGTATTACGGATAATTTTTGCTTTACTTTATACTTTTCTTATTCCATGATTTTTTAAACAAAAATATTACTTTTATAATCAGCAGGTAAAATAAATACTATATGCTATCCCGTTTTGGAACACTTAAGGTGCAGTTTTACCTCAGCCCTGAGCAGTCGGCCTGCTGGTCTGTCAGGGAAGAAGACGGCCAAATGTGTGAGCCTTGGAGAAAAATCTAGAACAACAGCCTCTTTAAGGGCCTAATTAACAAGTAAGCCGTGTCACGCTAATTTAAATAAGACGACTGTGTACCTGCAATTTACCTAATCTATGTATAGTTTATATCCTGAAATTGCCACGCTCTGTAAGTAGTTCTGCACTTCAACTGGCTGACTGAGCCCGTGTGAACAGTAGACATGGGGCAGAGGATGAAGCCAAGGGAGAAGGAAAGAGGAAAGACTGGGGGCCATAGGGCATGGGGTTCAGAGAAGAACCACCCTCCCTGCTGCTAACCAGGCATTACCTTGGATGATGTCAGCAGAAATAGCCAGGAGGGACCTGTCTATTTTGGGTTAGTAGCCCTATTTCCTAATACTCATAATTACTGCAAAGTTGGGAGGAAGTATAGAAAACATTGTCAAGACTTCTATTTCTTTTCTTTTTAAAAACTTGTAGACCAGGGGCGCCTGGGTGGCTCAGTCGTTAAGCGTCTGCCTTTGGCTCAGGTCATGATCCCAGGGTCCTGGGATCGAGTCCCGCATCAGGCTCCCTGCTCCATGGGGAGCCTGCTTCTCCCTCTCCCACTCCCCCTGCTTGTGTTCCTGCTCTCACTATGTCTCTCTCTGTCAAATAAATAAATAAAATCTTAAAAAAACAAAACAAAACAAAACAAAACTTGTAGACCAACTTTAAGGACAGGAAGCAGAAGGATGGAGGTTTAGACTAGAATTCAAAGAGATTCCCAGGCTCAGAGTGACATATAACACTCTCTCTCCATCCTGGGACATCAGAAAGCAGAGGACCATCTGAATTGACTGTGTTTTTTTGTTTTGTTTTGTTTTTGTTTTTGTTCTTCTTTAAAAAAAAAATTCCTGTAGTTTGCTCGGACGGCCATCCTGGGCCAAGAACATGAGGGGAAGGGAGGAATCTGCAGGATTACTCTGGGAATGTGCTTTGGGTACTCAGGCATAGTCCCTAAATACTGACCGGTATGTTCCTAAGTTGCCTTGAATTTATTGTTGCTTCCATTTCTCTGTCCCTTTTCATTTTTTTTGCCTCTGCATTAGGTAGGAGAAGATAAAAAGCAAAGATGGATTATGAAATAAACTCAGAGAGTGTAGTTTTCCTCTGATTATAAAAAATACACATGATAATTTGGAATATAAATTATTAATACTCTCACTGCCTCGAGAAATCTCCCTCTAATATTTTAGCATAATTTTCCCAATCTTTTTCCAATCTCTCTAGGTATATGTTCACATTTTTAAATGTCATTATTCTACAACAGATATTTTCTTGCTTGAATAACATAAAATTTACTTAAACATTCACGAATGCTTAGTTACTCAGTGTGTTATTAGTTGTTCTTGATTATGCTAAATTTTTGTTTACATCTTCTTTTCCTTAGGCTCCATTGCTAGAATTAAGAAATACCAGGTCAAAGGATATGAACATTCTTCAAATTTTTGACACATGTTGCCACATTGCTTTTCCAGAAGTTAATACAAATGTACAGTCCTATCAACTATGCAGATGGATGTGAATCTGGATTTTCAAACCACAAGAAATAACATAAATATTATCACAAATTCTGTGCTGAATGAGAGCCAAAGAAATAAAGATGAACACAACTTCGGTCATTCTTCAGCCTTATTTCATGGACGGAGACTGCTGGTTTGCTCGAATTTACTTTGAGATTTCCTTGGGTTGAATAAGGGTGCGAGATGATGAAGACTGGATACAAAATAAACCTTGAAATAATTCTAAAGGCACTTTGGAAAACGCTCAAGTGGCTCTGTTCTTGATGCTAACTCTGCAGGCTCCCCTCCATAGAATCCAGATTCGAGATCTCTATGCTCAGGCTCAGCAAGCAATAACTATTGACTGAGCCCCTTGTGCTCCAAGCCTCCTTCAAAGCACTGGGGATCCCCTGGTGAACAAGACAAGGTCTCTCTGTGAACTTTGCAGCCTGGTAATTCGACTGAATGGAGTCGACCGTTTCTTCTACTCTCCCTCCCCAACGCAAAATCTTTTGCTCTAGTCAGACTTGTATTTGAGTTGCTTTATGCTCATTCTTGCCCGATTACAGTTAATCTTGTCCCATAGGCCCTAATCCTTACAGTCAAGGCTAATCCTAAATCCCCTCTGAAACTCTCCCCAGTGACTCCTTTCATCCAAGCACTCACATCTGTATTCACAATTGATTCTTCATTGTCTTTTTCGACTCCTCTGAGAAGGACTGCAAGCTCATTATGCATAGCTTCCCCACAGCACCTAGTGTAGTGCATGCACCCCCTTCTTTTCCAGAACTTGGCTTTCATCAGTGGGATGAGATTCTGAATAAGGCTACTCTGTCTTGGACCAACCCTGCCCAAGGAGATTTCATAACAGAGGTCCTCAGGGTCTCCAAGTCAGTCTAACTGCAAATATAGGGCCGAGCCCCTGAGGTCGGTGTTAGAGTGGGACTCAACCCGTAGCATGGGCCTGGGAATCAGGAAACCAGAGTTTGTTTCTGGATCTGCCACTCACACAGGGGACCTTTGAAAACACATCTTGAGGGAATCATATGCTTCTTGTGTTTTAGATTCTTTTGTAAGATGGAGACAATGATATATTTGCTACCTATTTTATAGTATTGTTAGGAGAATCGTATGAGGCGTTAGATGTAAAAAGCTCTATGTGTGAAGTGTTATCGTTCTCCTCTTTTTCTTTAGATTTCTTTTTCATTGAGGCACCTGGATGGCTCAGTCGGTGAAGTGTCTGCCTTCAGCTTAGGTCATGATCCCAGGGTCCTGGTATCGAGCCCCGCATCGGGCTCCTTGCTCAGCGGGAAGCCTCCTTCTCCCTCTGCCTCTCACCCCTCACTCTCTCTCTCTCTCTCTCTCTGTCTGTCAAATAAATAAAATCTTTAAAAAGTAGATTTCTCGGGCGCCTGGGTGGCTCAGTTGGTTAAGCGACTGCCTTCGGCTCAGGTCATGATCCTGGAGTCCCGGGATCGAGTCCCGCATCGGGCTCCCTGCTCGGCAGGGAGTCTGCTTCTCCCTCTGACCTTCCTCCCTCTCATGCTCTCTGTCTCTCATTCTCTCTCTCTCAAATAAATAAATAAAAATCTTTAAAAAGTAGATTTCTCTTTCATCGAGATATCATCGACATATAACGCTATGTTTCACACATGCAACATAATGATTTCATATTTGTAGAGATTGCGAAATGGTTCCCGCCATAGGTCCTCTTTCTTCTTAAAGAGGAAGAGGAGGAGTGTTCCAATGACAAGTTAAGAGTAGAGAGGACTCCAAGATAACTACTGGCCAGAAATTGCAGGTTTGGTAAAAAGAGAACCCCGACCTGTTGTTTTTTTCTTTCCACCTCTGCTTATCTAGTGGACCATCTGATCTGTCCCTCACGTTGCTTCGAGCAACAGGAGAAAATAATTGAAGAGAGATGGCAGGGCAGAGACAAGGAGCTGCGGAACTGCCTGAACTCTCAGTTTGGCATGTGAAGTACGTATCTGTTTCCCACTGGTCAAGCCGATGCCACCGAAAGCAGCCGGGCTGGAGTCATCTTGCCAGGATGCTCCCCAAGAGGGCCGCCAGCGGGTGAAGGTTTTCCCTGGAGTCAGAGGCTCCAAAGTGCACTACAGATGTCAGCTTGGAAGAGGTTGCAACTGGAGGTCAGAGGAGAGTGCAAGGAGGAGCCACACGTCCAGAAGACGGTTCCAGAAGACGTCAGACGCACCTGGGATTTGGATACCTGCCTGGCAGAGCACATGGATGGCCAGGCTTTCATCGTCAAAGAAGCAGTGACAGCTGAATGCAGATTATACCAGGAGCTCGCCCCATCTGCAGAGCTGCAGAGGAGAAAGGGACTCTGTAAAGAGAGGGGAGGATTAAGAGCCAGTTGTATTTCCTTACCGCTCCAAGTCCCTGAAGCTGAAGTCTGGCTGTTACTGAGGGGGACAAAAAAGGTAAGAGGAAATGGGCAGTGAATTGGAGTTTTAAAATGAGGTGGACTAGGTTGGACTTTTTCATACCTAAAGGTGATCAGAAAACAGTGTTATATGCCTGAGGTGTTGGAGATCTTTTCCTCATGTGTCCTTCACTTGTTTTCTTTGAGGCATAATTAGCATATAACCTATTAGTTTCAGGCTTACAGTATAACACCTCGATATTTGTATATGTTCCCAAGTGATGACCGCATAAGGCTGGTTAATATCTGTCAACATACATAGTTTAAAAGGTTTTTTTCTTGTGACAAGAACTTTGAAGATTTATTCCCTTAGCAGCTTTCAAATATGCAATGCAGTATGATTAACTATAGTCACCATGCTACATATTACATCCCCATGAATTCTCAATTTTATAACTGGACATTTGTATCTTTTGATCCCCTTCACCATTTTTGCCTCTCCTCTCCATGCCCCCCTTCTAGCAGCCACCAATCTGTTCTCTGTATCTATGAGCTTTCAAAATGCCATATATAAGTGAGTTCATGATGTTTTATACAGGATTTGTTTTTCTCTACCTGACTTATTTCACTTAGCATAATGTCTGCATGGCCCATCCATGTCCATTTGTAGCAAATGGCATGATTTTATTCTTTTCGTGGCTGAATAATATTCCATTGCACATATATACACCACATTTTCTTTTTTTAAGATTTATTTATTTATTTGAGAGAGAGAGGGAGAGCGCGTGCATGCAGGGGAAGGGGTAGAAGGAGAGGGAGAAAGAATCTCAAACAGACTCCTTGCTGAGTATGGAGCCTGACATGGGGCTCGATCTCACAACCCTGAGATCACGACCTGAGCAGAAACCAGGAGTCAGAAGCTTAACTGACTGGGCCACCCAGGTGCCCCAATACTACATTTTCTTTATCCATTTATCCATCAACGAACACTTACATTGATTCCAAATCTTGGCTATTGTAAATAATGCCACAATGAACATGGGGGTACAGATATCTTTTTGAGCTAGTGTTTTCAATGTCTTTGGATAAATACCCAGGAGTGAAATTGCTGGATCATATGGCAGTTCCATTTTTGTTTTTATTTTTTGAGGAAACTCCATACTGTTTTCCATAGTAGTACCAATTTCCATTTCCACCAAGAGTGTACAGAGTTCCCTTTCTCCACATCCTTACCAACACTTATTTCTTGTCTTTTTGAGGATTGCCATTCTAACAGGTGTGAGGTGATATCTTGTTGTGGTTTCGATTTGCACTTCCCTGAGTAGTGATGCTGAGCATCTAATCATGTGTCTGTTGGCCATCTGTAGGTCTTCTGTGGAAAGATGTCTATTTAGATATTCTGCCCATTTTTAAATTGGATTGTTTGTCTGTGGTTGGTTGGTTGGTTATTGAGTTGTATCAGTTCTTTATATATTTTGAATATTAACCCCTTAACAGTTGTACGGTTTGCAAATATCTTCTCCCAGTTGGTAGGTTGCCTTTTCGTTTTGTTGATGGTTTCCTTTGCTGTGCATGAGCTTTTTATTTTTTTATTCTATTTTATTTTTAAAGATTTTATTTATTTATTTGACAGAGGGAGACACAGCAAGAGAGGGAACACAAGCAGGGGGAGTGGGAGAGGGAGAAGCAGGCTCCTGCTGAGCAGGGAGCCTGACGTGGGACTCGATCCTAGGACCCTGGGATCATGACCTGAGCTGAAGGCAGATGCTTAACTGACTGAGCCACTGAGGCGCCCCTGTGCATGAGCTTTTTAGTCTCATGTGGTCCCACCTGTTTATTTTTACTTTTGTTTCTTTTGCTTTTTGATGTCATTTGATATTTAAAATATCATCACCAAGACCGACATCAAGGAGCTTACCACTTATATTTTCTTCTCAGGTTTTCTGGTTGCAGGTCTTACATCCAAGCCTTCAATCTATTTTGAGTTAATTTTTGTATATGGTATAAGAGTTTAATTCTTTTGCACGTCGTTGTCCAGTTTTCTCAACACCATTTACTGAAAGGACTGTCCTTTCCCCATTGTATATTCTTGCCTCCTTTGTCATAAATCAATTGACCATTTATGCATGGGTTTATTTCTGGACTCTTTATTCTGTTCTATTGATCTTTGCATCTATTTTGATACCAATACCACACTATTTCGATTACTATAGCTTGGTAATATGGTTTGAAATCAGGGATTATGGTGCCTCCAGCTTTGTTTTTCATTCTCAAGATTACTTTGGCAATTCAGGGTCTTCTGTGGTTCCCTGTGAATTTTAGGATTGTTTGTTCTATTTCTGTGAAAATATGCCATGGGAATTTTGACAGGGTTTGCATTGAATCTGTAGATTGCTTTGGGTAGCATGGACATTTTAACAATGTCCATTCTTCCAATCCATAAACACGAAATATCTTTCCATTTATTTGTATCTTCTTCAATTTCTTTTATCAATGTCTTATAGCCATCAGTGTACAGAATTTTTATGTCCCTGATTAAATTTATCCCTAGGTATTTTATTCTTTTTGATGTAATTGTAGCTGGGAATTTTTTTCTTAATTTCTTTTTCTGATAGTTTGTCATGAGTATATAGAAATGTAACAGATTTTTGTATATTGATTTTTTAATCCTGCAACTTTACTGAATTATTTTTTTAGTTCTAACAATTCTGGGGGCTGGGGAGTCTTTGGGTTTTTTCTTAATATATAATATCGTGTCATCTGTAAATAGTGTCAGTTTTACTCCTGAGGTGTGTTTTTTTTTTTTAAAGATTTTATTTATTTATTTGAGAGAGAGAGAATGAGAGACAGAGAGCATGAGAGGGAGGAGGGTCAGAGGGAGAAGCAGACTCCCCGCCGAGCAGGGAGCCCGATGCGGGACTCGATCCCGGGACTCCAGGATCATGACCTGAGCCGAAGGCAGTCACTTAACCAACTGAGCCACCCAGGCGCCCTCCTGAGGTGTTTTTAAGGTTCAGGAAATGGAGGTTCAACACGTCATGGTTAAAGGTAGTAATCAGTGGGCGCCTGGGTGGCTCAGTTGGTTAAGTGACTGCCTTCGGCTCAGGTCATGATCCTGGAGTCCCGGGATCGAGTCCCGCATCGGGCTCCCTGCTCGGCGGGGAGTCTGCTTCTCCCTCTGACCCTCCTCCCTCTCATGCTCTCTGTCTCTCATTCTCTCTCTCTCAAATAAATAAATAAAATCTTTAAAAAAAAAAGGTAGTAATCAGAAAAAAAGTTACATGTGTACACAACACTGTTCAATAAACTGGATATCAATATGATTATTTTTTCCTTTCTCAAGGACATGCTCGTCAGAATAGGTAATAGGATTTAGTATCTATATCATCAGGAAATGTTGCCATTTCTCTAGCCCCACGTGTGTGTGTGTGTGTGTGTGTGTATATATATATATATATATTTTTTTTTTTTTTTGCATCACGAAGTTATGCAACAGCAACCTGAGTGTTTTTCTGTTAACTATTTAGAAAAATAAGACTAATACCCATTGCACCTATTTTGCTTGGTATGCCTCATTGAAATGAGCAACTCTAATTGGTAGAATGATTTAACAGAAAGATATTATGTAAGAGGTAGTGTTTACATTTTTCCTGCACTTTTCAATAATATTTCTCAGTAAGTCTTAATCATATAGCTCCCTTCATTTCTAGACACAAAGGATCTAAACAAATGAGTCAATCTGTAACTGAGGCATTAGCTGGGGTTGTGTAATTACAAAACAAGTGCATCACCACTCCTAAGCCTGAAAACAACAGTATCCCAATAACCCTGGGTCTTGGGAAGCCTGAAATTCTGACCCCCTGTGACTGGTTGCTGCACCCCATTGCTGTTAATAACCATTAGAAAACAAGTTATAGTGCTGGACTCCATTGTATTCATAAGCCCTTCCTCCCATGGTATTGACAGAGCTCTTGGTCCTGGTCTCATAAACTGATCTCAGATTGTAGGAAGCCTGTGGAACTGATCCAATTGGCTTATACACTGAGTCACCCCTCTTCTCTTCAGTGGTCTCCCGAAAGAGATCCCCAGCTTGGAGAAGTGAGATACCTGGAAGGTGTTAAGGTGTTGTCTGCTCAAGCTGGTGATGAATACTGATTAACCTGTGTTTGTGTTTTAGAGAGAGACTGAGAGAGGAGGAAAAAAAGAGGGAGAAAGTCAAGAATGGGAATATAATTTGTATGAAGGATTGGGTTAGGCATAAGGGGTAAAGGAAAGTGTCATAGAAGTAAACAGCAGGGGGCGCCTGGGTGGCTCAGTTGGTTGAGCGACTGCCTTCGGCTCAGGTCATGATCCTGGAGTCCCGGGATCGAGTCCCGGGATCGAGTCCCGCATCGGGCTCCCTGCTCGGCGGGGAGCCTGCTTCTCCCTCTGACCCTCCCCCCTCTCATGTGCTCTCTCTCTCTCATTCTCTCTGTCTCAAATAAGTAAATAAAATCTTTAAAAAAAAAAAAAAGAAGAAGAAGAAGTAAACAGCAGGAGGGTGGAATGTTGGGAAGAGGGAAAGAAATTTTAGAATAATCCAGAAAGGCTGAGGTGAGACGGAGAAACCCCACAGTACGATCACTGGGAAAAGCTCAGATTTTGTTAACAGAACTGGGTTTGGATGTCTGCCCCTGAATTTTCCAGACCTATGACCTCTGGACAAGTTATTTTGCCCCTCTGTGCCTGTTTATTAATCTATAAAAATGGGGATAATAATAGTACCTATTTGGTAGAGTTGTTGTAAGGATTGAAAAGAACGTACATAAAGTACATGGCATATGGCAGCTACTCAAAGGGTAGCTGATATTATTACTGTCGTGGTGGTTATTGCTATTATTCTTAGAGGCAGTAACATTATTGTTGTTAGTGATGGTATTGTTTGATGGTAATAAAACACAAATCAATTGCCATGACATTCATCAATAAAAGAAAGTGCATAGATGAAGAAGGTCTCAGCTAGCCCTCCAGATGTCAGGTTTTAGCAAAAAAAGCTAGAACATCGCTGTGTTGGTGAAGGAGGAAAAGAATTGCATTACATGGCTCACATATTAGACATTCTACCGCACTTCACTTTTACATTAAAGGACCTCAGCCAAGCAAGAAAAGAATGAATGCTGTATTTTATACACATGATCCGTGTTGCTCATCGTACTTCCTTTTCCAGTTCTTGAGAAGATGTAGCAACTCCGAATTTGATCTTTCTTAATTAGAATAAGATATTGAAAATTTTTGCACATGAACACAGTATTAACATAACTATTTAAAATTGATTTTATCTTCTCAAAGGATTTTAGGATGTAGATTTCAGTTAGGTCCCATAATGAAATGATTTTTTTTTAATGCTTCCTTTTATTTAAGAAGTTAACAAAAGCAATGATTCTGTGTCTCATACGAAGTGAATGATTTCCTTAGGTGGGAAAGCAAAAAATTGGGCACCTGGATCTCTAAAGGGCCTGAATGTCTAAGAGTTAGTTCTGATATAGTTCTGATACAGTTTATTATTATAAAAGCAAACTGAGAATAAGCATGACTTACGGCAATGCTTTCCAAAGGAGAAATACCAGTGTATCAAGAGTGAAGCCTAAATATTTCTCTCCTTTAATGCACCATTACAATAGTATCAGATAAGTAGGTCAAATTCAAATGTTTATTCATTGTTGCTAACAATTTAAAGAGTACCTGTAGTGGCTACACAGCCAGTGTTCCAGGGTGATGGAAAGAATGAATATTGATGTACTGAAGAAAGGCCATATATGTCCTAGGAGAGAAAATTCTTGATTTGTTTATTCACACACACAGAATAAATAAAGAAATAAAGATTTAAAAAATTCACATTAGCTCTATTGCCTGGTTTGATTCAGGTATCTCTTATATTAAGGATTGGTTTGGTTAGGGGCGTCTGGGTGACTCAGTCAGTTAAGCATCTGCCTTCAGCTCTGGTCCCGATCCCAGGGTCCTGGGATGGAGCCCCGCGTCGGGCTCCCTGCTCGGCAGGAAGCCTGCTTCTCCCTCTCCCTCTGCCCCTCCCCCTGCTCATGCACTCTCTCTCTCTTTCTCTGTTGGGTGCTGGCTTGCTCTCTCTCAAATAAATAAATAAATAAATAAATAAATAAATAAATAAATATCTTTTTTTTAAAAAAAGGGTTGGTTTGGTTAAAGATATTTATTTTATTTTATTTTTTAAAGATTTTATTTATTTATTTGAGACAGAGAGAATGAGAGACAGAGAGCATGAGAGGGAGGAGGGTCAGAGGGAGAAGCAGACTCCCCGCCGAGCAGGGAGCCCGATGCGGGACTCGATCCCGGGACTCCAGGATCATGATCTGAGCCGAAGGCAGTCGCTTAACCAACTGAGCCACCCAGGCGCCCATGGTTAAAGATATTTAAAAAAAAAAAAAAAGCTGCATTGTGTGGGATTTGGTCCCACAGGCTCCAAGTCCTATGTGTATGTTACAGAAAGAGCATTGCATGTCTTTCTTTGCTTCTAAGATCTAGCTACTGAAATCCACCCTCACCCTGAACACTACTGATTAGCCTCACTATGAATCAACTGAATCCGAATCTCTTGATGGTGACCCTTGCAAATTGATAGTGTGAGACTCAGCTGGGAAGGCATCATGAATGTCTAAGTCGTGACGTCTTCAAGGAGGCAATGCAGAAAAGCTTATTCAATCTTCCCAAAGATGAGATTAAAAGGTTTCGTTTCTGTGGACTGTTCTACTGGATACAGAGGATCAAATGATGCCTAATTATTCCATGTCATCATTCCCGCTGATGGAGTGCCAAGTCCTCTGAGGCAGGAATTCCACAGATAACGCATTTTCTAACGCCTTGTGCTCATGTTCTTATTATAGTAAGGTGGTTTGGGAGCACAGACTGGAGAGTCAGATAGTCTGGGTTCAAATATTAGACCTGTCACTTACTAGTTGTGTAACTTCGGGCAAGTCACTTAGCTTCTCGAGGCCTCTGTTTCTTTGTTTGTAAAATGGGTGTTCCTACCTCAAAGTGGTTCTATGAGAATCAAATGCGATCAGAAATGTGGCTCACTTAACACAGTACCTGGCCCAGTATTTCTCTTCTTTTCCTATTACTCGCCCGCTTCCTTCCATCTCCCTTCTCTTCTTTCCGCAAACCTATTCTATTCCACGTGGCCTTTAAAATCGGTATGGTAGTGCTAGACAGAATGCAAATTGGAAAATCACTTTGGAATAGTGTTTGGCAACATCTGTTAAAGCTAAATAGGGTATACGCTGTGATCCAGAGCATCCATACTAGGTCTATGCCTAACAGAAATACACACAGAAGACCTTGTTCCAATCTGGAAACAGCCCAAATGTCCATCAGTAAAACAGATCAATAAATTGTGGAATAGTCATACATTGGAATACCATGTAGAATGACAGCAGATGAACCATAGGTCTATGCTACGGTATGGGTGGATCTCCAGAACATAATGTTGAACCCAAAGAAGTGAGACATAGAAATGTACATGCAATAATATCCATTTATATAAAGTTCAAAAACTGCCCCAACGAATTTATGGTGTTAAAAATTCAAGATTGTGGTTAACCTTGAAGACAGTAAGGAGGGGTCTTCTGAGGTTCTGGCACTATTGTTTCTTGAACTTGAAACTAGATGCATGGGAGTGCTATATTTGTGCAAATTCATCAAGCTGTACACCTATGATTTGTACATTTAATACTTAAGAAAAGCTGTATGGTATGCCACAGTGAATGTAAAAATTATGGAATTTGGGGCGCCTGGGTGGCTCAGCCGGTTGGGTGACCAACTCTTGACTTCAGCTCAGGTCTTAATCTCAGGATTTTGAGTTGGAGCCCTGAGTCAGGCTCCATGCTAGGTGTGGAGTCCACTTAAAAAAAAAATTACGAAATTTGACAGATTAACTTTTTCTGTTAGAAAGCACCCACATGAAATTAATCACCAAGAGCTATCGTTTTCTTTCCAGTTTCTCTGGCATGGTACCCTCGAGTATTCTGTAAGAAAGGAGTGTGTATTTTCTCTGTCTCTTCACTAGTTGCTCCAGCTAGACAATCATTACCTCTTCTGCTGGCAGCAAGGACATCTATGCAATCTGTCTTTCCTAAGTCTTGCTTCCTAGAACTGAAAGACACTTTTTAAAAGAAATAATTTATTAATTACTTATTAATTTGTTTTGACTACGGACAGAGTCTAATTTTTTAATCAAGTGTTTAATGTCTGAAGCTATAGACTTTAAATGGTGTTTTTAAGATTCATTTATTTATTTTAGAGAGAGAGAGAGTGAGAGCATGGTGGGGAGGGCCAGAGGGAGAGGGAGAGAGAGTCTTAAGTAGACTCCGCACAGAGCCCAATGCGGGGCTCGATGTCACCACCCTGAAATCACCACCTGAGCCGAAACCAAGAGTCTTACGCTTAACAGACTGCGCCACCCAGGCACCCCTGAAACTATAGACCTAAAAGATAATTCATATATACACATTTACTATGATAAAATTTTAAAAATACATGTTTATTTCTTTTTCCTGTTGATAGACTAGTAGGGTTCCTTTTCTTAAGGCTTTCAGCTGGGGAAGTTTAATGGGGTTCTTCCAGGAGAGGGTTACAGAATGGTGTGGTTGCTCAATAAGACATTGGGTTTTTGAGATTGTTCAAAGACCTTCTGATTAGTGCAAACTTTTCACATCCAAATAGCTGGAAGAAAGCTTTAGGTAATGAGTGTCCTTTATTTTTAGTGACTAAAAATATCGAAGGGACTTCCATGAATAATGAAATAAATTGATTCTTAGTACTAAGGGCAAAGAACGTGGGATATAACTATTGGATCGGTTCTTAACTTTTTTTCCTGGCCAAATCACAGTTAATAAGATGATCTTTAGTTGCTGGTGACTTACTAAATAAATCTTTAAATTGCTGTCAGTGCTTTTTTTTTTTTTTTTTTTTTTTTTTACAGCTAAGCAGATTCATGGCTGTGGTGTGGGTGTCCTGGAAGAGCTGACCCATAGTTAAAAGTCCAGCATTGCACAACTTGGTGCATGGAGATCGTTAATTATAATTCTGAGGTATTTTTGCACAACTGAAGTAGAGTGTACCATGTGTCATTCTCAAGGTAACAATCACTTTACTATTGCCTACTAGACCATGGCTTAGGCCTAGATTTTGAGGCACATAAATGGCCACACTTTCTCTCTCTAACCTTATTTCTTATTATCCTATCAATTAGCAGACTCTTCTCATATTTTCCCACATCATGCTCATTCATACCCCTGTGACTGGGTTTATGTAGTTCCCTCTCTCTTATGCCCATTCAACTTCTTTTTTTTTTTTTTTAAAGATTTTATTTATTTATTTGACAGAGAGAGAGAGCACAAGCAGGGGGAGTGGGAGAGGGAGAAGCAGACTCCCCGCCAAGCAGGGAGCCCAATGTGGGGCTTGATCCCAAGACCCTGAGATCATGACTTGAGTGGAAAGCAGACACTTAACCGACTGCACCATCCAGGCGCCGTTACCCACTCAACTTCTTTTTCATTTTTTAAAAAAGGTTTTATTTATTTATTTGAGAGAGACAGAGTGAGAGAGAGATCATGAGCAGGGGGAAGGGTAGAGGAAGAAACAGACTCCCCACTGAGCAGGGAGCCTGATGCGGGGCTCGATCCCAGGACCCTGAGATCATGACCTGAGCTGAAGGCAGACACTTAACCGACTGAGCCACCCAGGTGCCCACCCACTCAACTTCTATACTTCTTTCGAGTCTCAAATAAATAAAAAAAATCCACGAACGCAATTTGTCAGTTACTAAGTCAGAACCCAAAGAGAAGGAAATGCAGTCCTGGTATTTTATGATTTCTTGGGGATGGATAGTAGACCAGTTGTCCTTGCCCTTTCTGGACCATGGGGTTATTAGATGGCCTCTCTGAGTCAAATTTCCTAATAAGCATTTACTGAATGCCTGTCTGTGTCAGGTTCTGTGCAAGGTGTTGGGAATACAGGAATGAGTAGGACTGTTATCCTGCCCTCCCTCGGAGAACTGGCAGTCTAGAGGACCGTAAGCAAATAATTTCACACGATGTAATGTGAGTATGGGGCAGCATAGGACTATAGAGGAGAGACATCCAAACCGTGTGTAATAATCGAGGTGCAACCATTGGAAAGACCTGAGGAGGTGACACCTAAGCAGAGTCTTAGAGCATGAGTAGTAGTTAGCCAAATGAGGAGGGCGAGAATTTCCAGAAGAAATAGCATGAGCAAAGGCACAGAGGTGAGAAACGACAGGTAGGTGCCTGCACAGGAAACGACAGGCAAGCTTAGGAGTTTGAGGCAGAGAATGGCAAGAGATGCATGACAATGGGAAAATATCCCTCAAACAAATAATATTTTCTCTCAAATACCTTCTATTTTAAATATTATGTCCCTGATGCTCTAAGCTCTCAAGTTGTCAGACGCTTCTCTATGGCGTAACAGGCCGGGAGAATTGCTAGTTGTTTCCTCTGCATGCTCCCTACCCCTGCCTTGATATCCCCATAATCTATCTGTCCCTAAGACTCCTATTCTCTTTCTATTCCCACAGTCACCATCTGTTTCCAGCGCCCCTTGGTGGGTCCCTTTAATTTCTATGAGATGTTGATAGTTGGGGCAAATGCGACTAGATGTGTTTTTCAGCTCATCTTTTTACAAAGAGGGTTATACGTCCCTTTGCCTCTCCTTTCTTCTATGTCTGAGACAGGCTAATAATTCCTTCATTTTAGCCTTTAGGTCACACCTAGTTGTGTGTATATAATACTAGCAGGCACATGCACACACACACACACGCGTGTACGCACAAAGCCGGATGAAATTCATTAATGCTTTCTCATGACTACTTTCCCACTTCCCTCCTGAGCTTTTCTCTGCTTTACCTGTCCAGACTCCTCGGGGTGTATTTCTTCTGCAAGTGAGAAATTCGTGTTGGTGGATGGAGACAAAAGGAGCTGCACACAGGCTACAGAATTCGACTCTCTGCTGGTTCCTCTGTGTGCCCTGATTCCTACTGTGTTTCAGAAAGCAACCACCATCTTTGACCTGAGTCAGATTAAATCCTTTGAGCTTTCTGAGGAAGAGGTGCTACATTGGTAAACAGCATTATAGTAATTCTTTCCTCCCTGGCCAACCTGGAAGGCTTCCTCATAGTTTACTTTCCATAGTTACTTTGCAAGAGCAAAGTGGAGTCCTTTGTTAGGGTTAAAATTTCCCATAAACCCACTTGATAATTTGTTTTTGTTTGCCCTCTTTGAAATGCTACACAAAGCAATCCCTGTAAAGGGCAACGCTGTCCCGAAGGCTGAGAAAGGTCCCTGAGACAGCGGCTCAAAGTTGCTCTTTTCAGGCAGAGCCAGTTGAGTAATCTTATCTCAGTGGCTGCCTTTCAAGGTGCCCAATTCAGGCGCTTTCCCTCTGGGAGCAGCGTTCGCCCCAGGGGATCACGTGCTTTCGAGTGAGGGGCAAAACTTTGAGACCTCCCAGGGCCCAGGACGCTATGGTCTGTTCAGAAGAATCTTGGGGAACGGAACGGGCCCCACAGACCGTGCCCTTCACACCCCCGCCCCAGCGCCAGTGGAGATCAGCACTTGGCGTCAGGACAGAGACCAGATTAAGAGAGGAGGTTAGGAGGAAGCAGGGAACCGGGCAAAGGAGGCGAGATTGCGAAGGCACCTGCACGGCTCTGAGTCAAAGGCGGTCAGTCACTTTGGCTCAGGCTGCTCGGCTCGTGAACAGCCCAGCCCTTTCCTGGGGCCAGGGCAGGGGATTGCTCCATGCCAGCTTACCTGGGGAAAAACCAGAGCCTCACTTCGGTCCCTTCCGGTAACTGACACGACAGGGCGCCCTGAAGGGGGAGGGGAGAGCTCCCTCCATAAATGGTCCCACCCCTGGGCAAGGTGGCTCACTCAGGCAGGTAGCAACGGGGGAGTGTGCACCTGCCACCAGTCGAGCTCAGCCAGACTGCGAGACGAGTCGGAGCGAGCTGAGGGAGTGAGTCAACCATGGACAAGTTCAAGTGCCCGAGCTTCTTCAAGTGCGGAGGGAAGGAGGTAGGGGTCTGGAAACCGTGGGAGGTGTGGGGGGCCTGGGAAGGGAACACTTCAGGGGAGGCCGGCTCAGGTTTTGCCTTCGGCGGCTGTTCCTTGTTCTCCATATTTTTCTTCTGTTGCCTTCAAGTGTGCCTGAGATGTCCCCACAGGATAGAGGGAAAAGGGAACAACTCTTACTGGGGCAGCCAGAAGACTTAGGATGGATCACCTCAACCTCCGCCTTGGGTGTGCCCACAAAATCCTGGTCTTTGTCCCTCTCCAGACCGTGTCCATATGCTGGAGGGAAATGAGAAAATGCATTGTCCTTATCTGACCTGAGGAACCCTCCATACCCCAGAGCAGCTAACAGGTTGGGAGAGAACCCCTTCCCTCTGAGGTGGAGAGAGAGCTACTCCACCTGGTGGGACAGGAGAATTTGTCTCTGAATATTATTCTGTGGCTTCCAGCCGGGGATAGGGAGAGAAGTTAAACTTGCCTTAATTCCAAACATCCCAAACTATCAGCCTATAGGAAAAGGAGTCTATAAACTCTTTTTGTTTGTTTGTTTTAGTAGAAGCTATATTGGAGCCTTCTTCTCAAAGATCTCCTGCAATCTCAAGAGTGTTGATTTTACCTAATTCATCTTTAAGACTTTTGTATTTTTGAAGTCTTATTTGTGCACCTTCATTTGTCCTTCATGCTGGGTACCACATGTAATCCTTCTAGCAAAATTTGGATGATCTCACCCAAAGAAGTAGTAAATATTCCCACCTGAAGAGGTTTTTGGTTTTGTTTTGGTTTGGTTGTTTTTTTTTTTTGTTGTTGTTGTTGTTTTTTCATTTCAAGGGGTAAATGTTGTAAAGTAAAAGCGGCTATTAGCAGAAATCCCCTCAACCTTTGGAAAGTGTTTCCCTTGGCTAAGGCTTTCAGGGTTCATTCTCCCCCCACCTCTCTTTCTCTCTCTCTCTCTCTCTCATGTGTGTGTGTGTGTGTGTGTGTGTGAAACTATGCTTCTGTGGATTTTTAATAGTAGAAAGACAAACTCGTGATATTTTCTCTTCTCCAGAAAGTGACGGCTTCATCTGAGAATTTCCATGTTGGTGAAACTGATGAGAATCAGGACCGTGGTAACTGGTCCAAAAAATCGGATTATCTTCTATCTATGGTTGGATATGCAGTGGGATTAGGGAATGTGTGGAGATTCCCCTATTTGACCTACAACAATGGCGGAGGTACTCCCCCCCCCCCCGCCCCAGCTCAACTTCTTTCCCTTCCAGTTTAAATGGTGTGCTGTATGGCCTCTGAAGCTATTTTAAGAACTGAGGAAAGGTATATGACAGTTTGGGTTAGTGGGGGGATGGGAAACAAGCATACCGCATCCATCATTAGACTGAGTTGCTAGCTCAAGTTAGGAAGCTGGCTTTGCAAAATCCTCAGGTATAAACTTGATAAAAGTTGTACATTTAGCACTTTCGAGTCTCTGGTTTAGGATCCAATGTAATCTTCCGCTATGACTTGCTCTTCTTCATTTATACACGTTCATGTGATAATCTGTTCAGACTCAAGTTGTGTTTGGCTTAATTTATGGCTGAATCTAAGCAAGAGGCTGGGGATTCTCTTTCTAATATGAAGCTGAAATACATTGGTTGCTTAAGTAGCGTAAGGCATTACATTTTGGAAATACAAGTGTGGAAGGAGATGATTAAGAATTAAAGGTTTAGTATTTTAAGCTGCAATATCAAATTGGATTGACCATGTAGAGGATCCTTCTAGAATGCAACAGACTTTAGTTCAAGACTAGGTGTTTAATTTCTGCAAAATGATACTGTTTATACCTCAGAGATCATTAAGGAAGACTCAATTAGAACAAGGAGAAAAAAAAATAACTCTGAGGTGACATGCAAAGGGAAACAAAATGAATTGCACAATTCTCTAGTAGTGTCAAAACAACTTTTCACTTACACCATATTTTATTTACTTGTAATTACAGGTTCTATTAGAAGTGTAGAGGTGACATGCCCTTAGATTTCATAATTGGGAACCAGTGAAACTGTGCCACTATAATTATTTTTCTTGGTATAAAAGGATTTTGTGTGGTGATGTTTCAATCTTATAGTCCTTGTTAATTGGTTGCATTAGAACATTCATACTGGCCTGTGGAGACTTAAGAGAGAAGCTCTGTTTATCAAACACTTTAAGTGTTGGTGGCAATAAATTCTCCTCTCTGGAGCCTACATTGTTTAGTCATGGGTTGGGTCTAAGTTTGAACTGGAAAATGAGTTAGGAATCAACAATCCTTTGAATGCTTAAGTCCTAAGGTCTAGTGTAACGAAGAGCATTCAGACTTCTTTCCAGCCTCTAGTGCTCAGTTTCAGAAAAACCCCAGGTTCAGAAATTCCCCGTGTCTTACCATCATACATCAGTCCAGTGGTGGCCATAAACTTCCAGGAACTATATTAAACTAGGTTTAATAGAGAATTTGAAATGTAGCTCCCCCCAAAATGCTATTATCTCTCTCACCTTTTCCTCTAAAAATTAATATATCACATCAGTTCTCAGTTTTTAAAGATTGTATCCTTTGGGTAATGCATGATCTAGGCTCTTTGGATAGCTTCTTTCTCTCCTGTCCAAGTGTAGGAGGGGAACATGAAACTCAGATTTGCCAAGTGTTAATAGATCAGATTTTTAAATATGGTTAGGTTTGGAAAACTATGGCTAAAATCTGGAATCATTTTTATCTACAGATTCTTTTTACCAGTTTATAAAAGAGAAGCATCATACAGCCAAAGGGTCTAAGACGGCAGTATCACCAATTTGGGACCAGGATATTATATTAGCAATTTACCAATTATGGTTGTTAATAAAAACAATAATATAATGGGTAAAAAACTATATATGTCACTCAGGAAAATAATCTTTTTTTTTTGAAAAAAAAAACAAAAAACAAAAAACAAGGCAACTATTTATAATGGGCTATTAAGATTTACCTTACTGTTGTATTGAGACAGGGATAGTCTCTATTACTTTTCTTCATATTTATCACTGGTAAGACTAAAACTTCTATTAGTCATAGTAGTGATGGTGTGTACATTGCAACATCTATGAAAACATATTTGTCCCTATGTTCTAGTGACTAGTGACTTGTACATAACAAGTATTTTATTGTCTTATGATTTTTAATGGAATATATTTTGAGGGTTGGGAAAAATGTTATTCCCAGGTATGCCGTTACAATATCATAGTATGAAAAATACATGAGGGAAACAGTGCCACATGGGTCAATGAAATGTATGTAATCCAAAAGCCCATTTTTTAATCTACTGATCCCGGTTTCTTATTAAACTTTGTTAAGACTTCTAGAGTACTTGATCAATAAATTTAATATTCTGTCCCTGCTTCTACCTACAATCTGGCCAAAATTCGAATGAGCAATTTATTATGTCCCAGAAGTGGGTGGAAAAAAATCAAAAAGGGATCTGGATAATCTAAATGTATGAGCATTAGTCCTTCCTTTTAAAATAAAGAGCTAACTTTTTTTTGATAGAGAAAGAGCACTCTCACATGTGTGAGTGCTGGTGCGGGGGAGGGGCAGAGGGACAGAGAGAATCTCAAGCAGACTCCATGCAGAGGGTGGAGCCCGACACTGATCCCACAGCCCCGAGATCATGACCTGAGCTGAAATTAAGAGTCGGACACTTAACTGAGCCACCCAGGCGCTCCAGAAAGTTAACTTTGTGCCTCAAAACTTCAGAATCTTTTAACAAAACCAAGAACATTCTTATTAACATTGAAGAAAGGCCCTTATGACTATTTGGAGAATTATCCACTTAGCTGCAGTAACTTCCACTCTGAACCACATGTAGCATTTGCACCCGAAGTCTTAAAAAAATAGACTATTTGGAAAGGAGAAAGGAGGGAAACTAACTTTGAACACATACTGTGTGCCTGCCATTTTGCCAAGTGTTTTCACAGAGGCTCTATAATTGAACGCTTACCACAGACTGATGAGCTGGTATCGCTCTCCCCATTTATGAGGAACCCAACGTCCCGAGAGGTTAGGTAAATTGGCCCAGGTTACATAACTAGTAAATGGTGGAGTCAGGATATAAACCTAGGTGTATCTGGCTCCAGAGCCTGTGATCATTCACCTCCTCTGGATTGCTTTTTTATAGGTTATCGTTTTTAATAACCACAGCAACCTCTTTAGGTCATACTAGAATCCCATTTCACAGATGAGGATACCAAGGTTTAGAGAATCAACTACTTTCTCACAGAAACTGGTAAATCTGGGGCTTAAACCTTGTACTCTGACTCCACTATATCAGAATGCTTTCAAAATGTTATGCCGGTTATCAACGTGCCATCAACGTTTGGGGACATAATAGTGCTTTGCTTCTCTTTTGCATTTTCTAGGTGCCTTCTTGATACCTTATGCGATCATGCTGGCACTGGCTGGTTTGCCTCTGTTCTTCCTGGAGTGTTCACTGGGACAGTTTGCTAGCTTAGGTCCAGTTTCAGTTTGGAGGCTTCTCCCATTGTTTCAAGGTTAGTGTTCACATGTTTTTCTTACTGTGCCTACTGGTCTCTTGGGGTCTATAGCTGTCCGCACTAGGGGGCGGGAAAATGTTTCATATTTGGACATGTTAAAGGCAAAGAAGCAGATGTTGTTTTGCTGAATATTTGCCAGAGAATTGAAAGACCAAATGGTAATTTGTATTTCTGTTTCTCTCGGGCTGAAGATACAGAAGGGGTTAGGGAGGATACTGGAGGGGGTCGTTATTGTCTTATATTCACCTTTTACAATCCCGTGGCATATAGTTATAGTCCTGTTATGCATTAACTTTGTGGCTCTGGCTTTTTTCTCCTTCACGTGCCGTCTTTTGTCTTCTCGCCTTTGCGTGTCTTTGACAACGCCTCATTCAGAAAAGTTGGAGGGCAGGTCACTATGTTTTCTGGGACACTCCCTAATAGAATAGGACACTGGCGAAGTTTTTCCGAGTGCCTTGATTGTTATTAAACATCAAACAGCCTTCCTGTCTGAAGATTACACATCCTTTTGGTGTGTATGGGTCATATTCAGTATGCTAAACCGCATCTTGAAACGATGGAGTTCAAGAAATTTTGGACGTTTAAATTCGGATTGTTACTGGATTATTGACTTTTCTTTACATGCGCTGCTAGAAATCCTGTATATTAACTCCGAGCCTTTATCTTCTACTTGCCAAAATATTGGTTTATAGATGAAGATGTAAGTAGTGGTCAGTGGGTCAATAGGATATGAGCTTTGTTTGTTTGTTTTTAAGAACAGGACCCACTCTGCCAAGAACTTTCAGACATAATAAGAGAGTGATGGCCATGAGCGATTCTTTACGTGAACCTGATGGATCCACACAGGTCTTCTGCCCTTGGTCTTAGTACCATTTTCTAATTAACTAAAAAAATGGTTTCAGAAGGTCAATCATCAAAATAATTTTAAATTTTGGAAGAAGGCTATTTAGACAGTAGTCCTTCCTCCCCACTCCCCTGCCGCCCACCCCCCAAAAAAGAAAAGACAATGTTTGAACCTGCCTTCTCATTTTCAAATAGATTTTGTGAAAATTGAGATGCAGCTTTTTTTATGAATTAGCAAAAGAAATTGCACTTGTTTGTTTTTGATTTTAATTGTTCTCTTTTCCAGGTGTGGGAATTACAATGGTCCTGATATCCATTTTCGTGACAATCTATTATAATGTCATAATTGCCTATAGTCTTTACTACATGTTTGCTTCTTTTCAAAGTGAACTACCATGGAAAAATTGCTCATATTGGGCAGATGAGAACTGTAGCAGATCGCCTATAGGTAAACTTCATTTATTTACCTAAAAATATTGTGAACGAAGCATCATTCTTTTATTTTTTTCTAATAAGCTTAAAGGGTTACATGATTTTCTAACAAATTTAGGGGCAATTTAAAGTGAGCCACGGGTGGGGCACCTGGCTGGCTCAGTCTATAGAGCATGTGACTCTTGATCTCGGGGTTGTGAGTTCGAGACCCACGTTGATTACTTAAAAATCAAATCTTAAAGTGAGCCCAAGGTTATTGATGAAAGCAGGGTAACTTTGGCTAACTTTGAAAACTGATTAATGCAGTATGTTAATTTCTGAGGGCCGCCAGTAAAGCCAAGCCCTCCTTAGGAGTAGGCAGGAGAGAAGGAAGAAAGTGGGAAAGTGGTAGAGACAAGCACTATCCATGATAGATAGTACTACTGTGTTTCAGGAGCCAGTGAGTATCATCCACATAGTAAGTTGCTGATCTTTGGAATCAAGTAGTATTGATATTATAGACTATTACCACTGGGATTGTCTATGTATATTAGAGAATAAAGTAATAAAGCTTTAATGCTTCTTAGGAATTTAAAGGTGTCATTTATCTATATAGGTTAAATAAGTCCACATACTAACAATTCCTTAGAGCACTAAGTCCTGTCCGAAATGATTGTTACTTTATAGCGGTTATTATTATACATATAATCATAGTTTAAAAGGGCAGATATTTACTCACCCCCAGGTTGGTAGTAGAGAAGATTTAAGATGCTGAATGTGCATGGCTTATTCCATTTGCAAGATTTCTCCTCTGCCCTCACCAAGTAACAATCTAAATGGTTTAATTATTTTACCATTAAAACTTTTTTTCAGGAAGGGCACCTGGATGGCTCAGTCTGTTGAGCAGCCGACTCTTGGTTTCGGCTCAGGTCATGATCTCAGGGTCCTGGGATCCAGCCCTGCATCAGACTCCACGTTCAGTGGGGAGTCTGCTTCTCTCTTTCTCCCCATCTGCGACTCTGCTCACATGCTCTCTCTCTCTAAAATGAGTAAATAAATCTTTAAAAAAAAACACTTTTTTTTTTCCAGGAAAGTACTTGTCTAAAACTAAGTACGTGTCTCTGTGTGTATTCTTTTTTTATAATTTTTAGTTACTCATTGTAATATCAGTACACTTTCGGGGGAGAGCATCCAAGTGAATAAAAGCTTGGTAGACATCAACGCTTTAAACTGCATCAATGGAAGTGAAATTTATCAGCCAGGGCAGCTTCCCAGTGAACAATATTGGAAGTAAGTATGCTAGATGATCTACTTCTTTTTGTTTTTTTTTAATTATATTATGTTAATCACCATACATTACATCATTAGTTTTTGATGTAGTGTTCCATGATTCATTGTTTGCATATAACACCCAGTGCTCCATTCAGTACATGCCCTCTTTAATACCCATCACCAGGCTAACCCATCCCCCCACCCCCTCCCCTCTAGAACCCTCAGTTTGTTCCTCAGAGTCCATAGTCTTTCATGGTTCATAGATGATCTACTTCTTAAACAGATGTTATTTAAAAGTTTTTGTAAATAACAATAAAATATTAATCAGCTTGTTTCTTACCTCATATAGGTAGGAATAAAAGGGGAATCAGAGCAAATTATACTTGATAGGACTCAAATGCTTATCTAGCCTGTGTGGGGAGTAGTAACCTGAAAGATCAGCTTCTAGTCAACAAATTGTCATTTGTAAATTGCTTATCAAATGAGAGCAATACTGTCAGTAATGATCTGTTTAGTGTTTATTATATATAAGTTAGGGCATTGCTCTGAAGAATAAATACTCAAATTTTAGACTATAATGAGCAAATCTGAATAATAAACTGTTGGGTGATGAGTAATATTGGGGGCAAAATTGCCATTTAAAGCTGTAATTCTTCATTATCCATTTTGCTTATAATTGTCATTATATGATAAAAATAGATATTCAGGGTTATATTTATTTGTATTAACTTTAATTGATCACTCTTTACTCTCCTGACTTATACCTACATTTTACCCTTACCAAACTGCCTTGATTATTGCTGTAATGAGCTCTTCCTCATCTACATGTTCATGCTCTGTGGGACCCTTTCAAAAACTGGGTCTTAAAATGTTCCCAAACACCAAGCTAAGAATTAAAACCTTAGATCCATGCATTCCTTAATAGAAATCACTGATTTTTACAGAAAGCCTTTGAAAAAGTCATAAAAATTGGAATCATTTAGGTTTGATGCTAACTATAAGTATGATGAATAATTTAATTTTAGATGTTTTCTTCATCTTTTTACCTTGAGAAAAATACTGTAACAAATAAAAGAAATAATCTGATAAGGTTCTTTTTTTTTTTTTTTACATAAAAGATCTTTGAAATATTAGGGGGCAAATCATAGCTAAAGGAATTAGTAGATTTTTTATTCTGGGGTTTGGAACTTTGGATTGGCTACAGTTAACCCTAAAGTTCAGAGCCTAGCTTTTTACTGAACTATTTTTGCCCCTCTGTACAATAGTATCAATAAAAGGCTCACATGGGTGTGCCTGGGTGGCTCAGTCGGTTAAGCGTCTGCCTTTGGCTCAGGTCATGATCCTGGAGTCCTGGGATGGAGCCCCGCATTGGGCTCCCTGCTCAGTGGGGAGTCTGCTTCTCCCTCTGACCCTCCCCTCTCTCGTGCTCTCTCTCTCATTCTCTCTCTCTCTCAAATAAATAAAATCTTTAAAAAAGTAAAAGGCTCCCATGACATTGATGTATTAGTAAGATAGAATACTCATGAAACATCTCCCTGGATGATAGATATTACAAAATTCAATGTATGAAGACAAGTGATTCTGTGTTCATAAAAAAGGCTTGTGTGTTTTCAGTAAAGTGGCACTCCAGCGGTCAAGTGGAATGGATGAGACTGGAGTAATTGTGTGGTATTTAGCACTTTGTCTTCTTCTGGCTTGGCTCATAGTTGGAGCAGCGCTATTTAAAGGAATCAAGTCTTCTGGCAAGGTAATTTGGAAAACACATTAGATGGTGATGTAGCTCTTTTCCAATTTCATTGCAGTTCAATGTCAAGCATAATCAAATGCATGTTTTTTTCTATAATGGGAACATTCGAATGTGTGAAAAGCTTTCTAAGTAGGCAGCCTAGCTGTAGGAAAATACATAAGATCCCTGCTATTGGTACAAATACAACAAAACAAGCAAAACTAGTACTAGGGTTGTGCAATTACAGCTGACCCTTGAACAACGTGGGGGTGAGGGGTGCCAAACCCCCCCTTGCATTTGTAAATCCAGCTATAACTTTTGACTCCCCCACAACTTAACTACTAACAGCCTAATGTTGACCAGAAACCTTACTGATAACCTGAAGTCAATTAACACCCATTTTAGTATGTTATATATATTATATACCTTATTCTTACAATAAAGTAAGCTAGAGGGGCACCTGGGTGGCTGAGTTGGTTGGGCGTCTGCCTTTGGCTAGGGTCGTGGTCCCAGGGTCCCGGGATGGAGCCCCACGTCAGGCTCCCTGCTTGGTTGGGAGCCTGCTTCTCTCTCTGCAGCTCTCCCCTGCTCATGCTCACTCTGTATCTCAAATAACTACTAACTAACTAACTAAATAAATAAAATCTTTAAAGTAACCTAAAGAAAAGAAAATGTTATGAAGAAAATCATTGGAGGACATCCATTTACAGTACTGTATTTATTGAAAGAAAAAATCCTCATCTAAGTGGATCCACACAGTTCAAACCTGTGTTGTTCAAAGGTCAGCTGTATCAGAAGTTGGACCCTGCTAGCTAATATAGCATTCGGAGACTTGAGTGTATATTTTAAAATTGTGTGTCCTCTTACATAAGTAAGCATCTTGGATGGAATTATATATTGCAATGTTTGGTTTGGCAAGTCTAGATCCTCGTTATATAAGGTTAGTGTAGGGATTCCTTTAATGGGAGAGAGAAAAAAAATCAAATATGCAGTTGTTCTCTTAAAGCTGGCCAGAATTGACTCAGAACCGTCTTTTTCAGTGAAGAGCCCTCTTCTGAAAAACATTATACTTTCCCCCTTTATTGTTTTGTTTTTTAAACTTTCCCGAGAGCATCATGGCAATTTCAGGGAACAACATGAAATTTTCTCCATGAACAGTTGTAATGGGACCCAGAAAAGTGAATATTTATGGTAACTACTAGACTGAAATCTCCTTAAAGATGGAAGACTGGGGTAACTGTGGATACTACCTTTGTATTCCTGGTATAATATCTAGCGCATTCAGTTCATGCTAAATTATGATGAGACATTCTGTTAGATCACAAAAATATTGTGAACCTCACAAAGTCAGTGGAAACTTTCCAAAATAATGTTTCAGTTGCACATTTTTGAAACCCATGGTTCCTTTTTGACGTTAATATTGAAATAATCCATTGAAGGCCATTTGCCTAGGCGATTAATTTTTATTGGTCTCTGGATGACTTTAAATTGTCTCCTTGGGCATATTATCAAACACAGGACATCTATGGATCAAAGAAATTGTCCACATTAATGAAAAGCCGGCCTCAAAGGCAATCTGCTCATCTGGAACCATGTGTTATCCAGGATACAAGTACACAGGGGATTTAGACATCTACTAGGAGATTATTTTCCTTCTCCTTGGCGACTGAATATACACTAACTATTGCAAGTGTACAAGCATTTCCCTTTCTACCTCAATGCAGTAATTTACCGAGAAGTGATATTCAGTCCCTTCAGACATTTACGGACATATTTAGGAAAGCACTCTACCTAGATTCCAAGTTACCCCTGCTGATGTACTGTGTATTTACAACGTGAACCCAGGAAATACTGCTTCATACATCAGAGTGTTTTGAAGATGGATCATCTGAGAGTGGGGAGAAGAGAAAGAGAAAATTATGCCATTTTTGGTATCGGTATCACCAGGTTTCTTAATAACTTATGAAATCTTTAATACTTTATTTTACTAATGTCAACCGGCTAATAACTTTGTGCGTATACAGTTACATAGCAGGACTTAAACATTTAACTTATCCACCACTGCTTGTTTTTCTTGGTAGGTGGTATACTTTACAGCTCTTTTCCCCTATGTTGTCCTGCTCATCCTGCTAGTCCGAGGGGCGACTCTGGAGGGTGCATTGAAAGGCATTTCATACTATATTGGAGCACAGTCAAATTTTACAAAACTTCAGGAAGCGGAGGTAAGACTTCATTTGGATTTCAGATTATCCGAGGAGGTAAACCTTAAAAAAAGCAAACACTGAAAATCCTTGGTTGCATATGAGTGTCATAATGTAGTGGCTTGCAAAAGAACATGAAGTTAAATTTAGTAGTGTTTCTGTCCACTAGGAAGTCCAATGTAGCCATTTCACATGACACTAGTGCTTTCCTTTTGGAAGTGAGATCATCATTTTTAGGAGTAAGGCTTTAAAAGTCATATTATTCATATAACTGATTCTATTTGACCAAAAGGATTTGGGGCCTATTAATCTGGGAAAGAACCTGTCATGTTTGGATACCTACCTGCAAGCTGATGAGTAGGACAGTGAGACTTCTTGGATAAACTCATAGATTTCAAGATTACAGGTGAAAGTCTAATGGTCTAGTATACATTTTAATTGTCTTCAAAAGTTAATATCCCCAAGCTAAGATCAAAGTGTACCTAATGGATTAGGAAGTTAAACCACAAATTTGAAATGAAGCATTCCATAAATGAAACTGTTATTTGTCAACATAAATGTGTGCCGTGAATATGAATTGGGTAACCCTCTTTTAACCAGTCTTTCGCCAGATAATGGCTGTGTATATCATGGATACATAAAATCTTTTACACTTTTGACTGCAGAGAGCATACAGATTAAGTGTACTCTATATAGGATGCATCTATTCACACGGCCTAAGAATGGTTTCACTTTGTCAGTAATCACATCACATTCTTGGCACACATTAAGCTTCTGGCCAGCTAAAACACCAAGTCTTATGTTGAAGTCAAGAAACACTATGTTACTATAATCTTCCATAGTAGCAGTGCTATCCAAAATGGATATTCATTTGCTTGCTATGGTGTTCTTTGAGGAACTGATGCTAATTTCCAGCAATTTGCTATTTTCTAAATACTTACAATCTGGATATTTACTTTTTTAAGATTTTATTTATTTAGAGAGAGAGCGCATGTATGGGGAGGGGCAGAAGGAGAAGGAGAGAGAGAATCTCAAGCAGGCTCCCCGCTGAGTGTAGAGCCTGACGCGGCCCTCGATCTCATGACCCTGAGATCATGACCTGAGCCAAAATCAAGAGTCAGACGCTTAACCCACTGAGCCCCCCAGGCACCCCACAGTATGGGTATTTAATTATTTGTTGTAGAATTTTTCTGGTAAGCAAGTCAAATTTATCACTTTTTAGTCATGACAATCCTTCCTTTACCTTTTTTGAAAATTGAGATGTCAGTGTCTGGCCTTTGGTTTCCTGTACCCAAATAATTTTCACTCAGCAATGAACCCGCAACAGACTTAAATTATTTTAGAACTATGAACTTTTATTATTTTAGTCTTGGAGATTAATATAGTTTGATGTGTCCACAGGCCATTTGTTCATTTCTTCATTTATCTTGGGCCTCACATCTTTTAACCTTGTTTGTTAATATCTTTCCAACTCGAAGACCATTTTTGATGATGAATAAGAAACAAATAAAATGGAAGTTGGGAATCATCATCTTCTCTCTGTTAGGTTGTTAAACAAGATAAAATATTAATTAATGCACTTTCAAAATGGTAAACTGTTATATAAATATGAGCACACAATTATTTCAATTATTGCTGTTATATTATACTCTACTATTATGGATGCAACATTTTCCCTAAGAAGAGGACCCTCCATTTTCTTTAAACTTCTTAACTTTGAGCACAGGTGAAAAGCCCCTTTGATATTCTTTAAGTGACTTTTCCAAGCCTCAGATCACCTGAGCTTTATAGTTCCTGAAAAAATTATATGATTATTTTATATTGGTCTGTTTCAATGTCTCTATTACCTTTAAAATATCAGACCTAAACCTAAAGCTCCCTTTGAAACATACAATTTAATCCTCCCTCCTCTTCACCCCAATAAATACAGTACCCCCACTGGTACTGTATTACTGCTGGTAATGAGAGTTTTTTCTTAGACCTTTTTTTCTTTCTCACAATCCATATTCTGAGCATGGGATCATAAATATATATATTTTTCCTTTTCTTTGACTATCTGAACTTTGTTGCAACCTCTAGGAGAGCAGAGAACCATACAAATTTATAGCTAGAAGGGTCTTCTGGTCTTCAATGATTATTTTACTAACTCCTTCATTTTACAGTGATGAAACTGAAACCCAGAAAGATTCACATTTAGTTAAATTTACACAGCCAGTTTGTGCATCTTGAATTAAGATTTTCTAATCCCTAGATTACTAATTTTGTATATAGCTATGAGATTGATAGATACAGAGATTAGAACTATGTTTGGAATTTTGCTTCACTTTATTTGCAAGCTAGGTACACATCATGGTCTGCAGTAGCATTTTGATAGAACCCAGACCTGCTACACCAATTTCCAGCTCCCCCTAACTCACATACGAATACAAAATGTATCAGGTAAAAGCAGCTGAGACATCAACATAAGCATGTTGTTCATCTCTTAATATGTACAGGTGCCTAAAAAATAAGAGCATTTTATTTGTAATGATTTTGTTATAAGTGAAATAACATCTATCTATCTATCCATCCACTCACTCTGCTTTCTACTGGCTGCAATTATAATGTAATAATAATCTAACATCAAGCTGTATTCTGAAGACCTAGTAAATTTTATTCCCCAATGACTTTTATATCTATTGAAATTGGAAATAGATTACATACCTTTCAAAGGGGGAAATTATAATTTTTAATTTCCATAAAAGAAACCGAGTATCAATTTATGATTATTTTCCATAGTAACAATAATAGCTACCATTGAGCATCCTAATTGCTTTACATATGCTCTTATTCAATTCTCACATCATTCCTAGTACACTTATATCATCATCATCATCTTCATCATCTCCATTTTACAGATGAACGAACAGACTTAAAAATGTTAAATAAATTGAAGTCAAGGAGAGTAAGAGGTATTGGATATAAATTTCATTCTTTTTGACTCCAGAGTTAGAGCTCTTTGTCGCCATGTTATATTGCCTGCTTTTCACTGAGCAGTCCTGTTTTTCAATGGACTAAAAAAAAAAAAAAAAAAAAAACCACTTTTGCCCAAATCTTTGCCAATCTATTTGAAATCTATACAATTAGGTTTTTTCTTTTGTAATGTTCTATCTACAGAATTTCACTGTTAACATGGATTTGCTTAGTTTCTGAGATTATTGTCCTTTAGCAAAGATATAGGAGGGGTAAATTGTAAAAGGCAGACTAGTAAAAGGGTGGGATTAGATGGAATGAGTGGGAGGCTGCTTAAAGAGTTGAGGTTGGCTACGCGAGGCTCTAATCGAACAAACACAGGATGAGGGAACTGGTGATCTAAGGGATTATAAATATATCATTATTCTTCAAAAATTGCCTAGTACTGTCCTTGTTAAGAATGGATATGTATCTATTGTCCCCAAATTGATATGTGGAGTCAATAGAATTTTAATCAGATTGACAGCACAGTTTTCCTTAGTTGTTGAGAACGGATTGTAAAATTTACACGCAAGAGAAAAAGGCAAAAAACAAAACAAAACAAAAAAACCCCCTGTTTTTGAAGAAGGAACACTTGTCCTACCAGATATGAAACGATATTATAATACTATAGGAATTAAAATAATGTGGTGTTAGCGTAGATATAGACTTACAGACCAGTGGGACAGAATAGTCTCAGAAATAGGTTCATGAACATTTGGAACTTGATATGTGGCAGTGGTGGCCATGCAGATCAATGGGGAAAGGATGGACTATCTAATTGATATAACTGACATCCAAATGATTATCTTTAGATAACTGATACTCCATTTAGAAAAGAAAATGAATTGGACTTTCCACTTTGATATGTACTGTATCAATTTTTCAGGCTAATTGAAAACAATATGAACAAAGCTTTAAATCTTTTAGAAGAAAATGTAGGACAGTATCTATGATCTTTGGCTAAAGATTTCTTTTTAAGTCAGAGAAATCAAGGACAATACATAAAAGCAAAGATGGGCACCTTTAGTTACATTAAAACAACAATAAAATCTTTGGCTCAAAAGAATAAGCCACAAATTGGGAGGAAAAAATAACATATATAATAGACAAAGGATTAGAATCCAGCATACATAAAGAATTTCTAGAGATCAAAGAAGACAAATAACCCAAACAAGAAATTGGCAAAAGACCTGAACAGGAATTGCACAGGGAAAAAAACCTGTGGAATATGAAGACATAAAAACATACTAAACCTTATAAATAATTAGGGTAATGAAAACTCTCATTTGACAGCCACCAGACTGGAGAATATTAA
Source organism: Mirounga angustirostris (assembly GCF_029215605.1). Lineage (NCBI taxonomy): Eukaryota > Metazoa > Chordata > Mammalia > Carnivora > Phocidae > Mirounga > Mirounga angustirostris. Next base: position 94,628,405 of record NW_026991719.1, read on the forward strand.
AAATTCTGACCAATACTGGCAAGAACGTGAAGGAATGGGAGCTCTCACACCTAGCTGGTGAGAGTCCAAAGCGGTAAAATAATATGGCACTATTTCATAAAAGAGAAGATGCATATACTCTTTGACATCACCGTTCCTCAACTCGGTATGAGGAGACATGCACAGGAATACTTATAGCTACAACATTTTTAATAGCAGAATATTGAACCACCTCAATGTCCCTCAACAGGATAGAGGATGATCTGTGGTATATACAGCGGGGCAATACAGCAGTGAAAAAAAAGTTCAAAACTACATATATTTAACTAAGCCATATGAATTTGTCTATATTTTTTCAGTTTTGGCACAAAATTAAAATTTCATATGGTTCAAATTGATAGCGGATAACTCTCATACAATACTGAATGAAAAAAGGCAAGTTGTATAGGTTTACATGCATTTAGAAAACTTTTCTATCAACTCAATAACATGAAAAGCTAAATACCATATTGCTTGGGTTTACATGTTTCTAGGGTAAAATCTAAAGAAAAATGAGGAAATGAGAAACCCAGAAGTCAGGATAGCAGTTACCACTGGAGGGTGAAGGGTGATCTAATCAGAAAGGGGCCCTGGGAGGTTTCCAAAGACTGGTAACATTTCATTTTTTAAGCTGAGCAGTGGGTTTGGTGTTCTGGTGTTTACTTCATTATTATTCATATTTATTCATTTGTATATATGAAATCTTTTGTAGAAGTAAAAAGTTTAAAGTGTATGTTTTTAAAGATGAAATTATCTTCTCTTATAGGTTTGGAAGGATGCTGCCACTCAAATATTTTACTCCCTTTCAGTGGCTTGGGGTGGCTTAGTTGCTCTATCATCTTACAATAAGTTCAATAACAACTGCTTCTTAGATGCTATTTTAGTTTGTCTGATAAACTGCTTCACTAGTGTGTTCGCTGGATTTGCTATTTTTTCTATTTTGGGACACATGGCTCATATATCCGGAAAGGAAGTTGCTCAAGTCGTAAAATCAGGTATGTGATGCTATACATTAATAACTTCACTTAATTCGGTGTAGCTCATTTAAGAAACACTAATACATTTTATAGCAATTTACTTAAAGCACTCAAGCGATGTTTAGGGTGTTGCATTTTCTTTCTCATTGCATCTTATATAATTTGATTACTTTAATGATGTAATAATTCTTAGACGGTTTGAGAAAATAGGACTATATTAGGGAATAATTGTTTAAGAAAATAATTTTCTGAATTTTGTCCAGTCCTTAATATGAACTGTTTACTGTACAAGTATCAGGCATCATGGATGCCTTTACATGTGTTATCTTCATTTAATTTATACACATATACATGTGTGTATTCATATATCTATGACTGTATGAGAGTATATGTGTGTGTGTGTATTCTTCCATGTACAAGTGCAGCCTTGGGTCTGAATTTTTAAAACACATTAATATCATATAGATAGAAACCCAGGTAACTTTGAGTGTCCAGCTATGTCCAGCTTTAAAGGAATCTGATTAATGAACTTCCTAACTTTAAAGACATTAGCTAGGGATGCTTAATTATCTGGTTAAGATTCTTAGGAAAAGAATTCCAGGGTTCTTAGTAGTAGGAATCCCCCATTAAATTTTTATTTATGGCCAATATCATTTGATGGAGAGACCAATGCAGGAAAATAGAATGTTAGGACTAGAAGGGACTTTATAGATAATCTAGTGTCCAGCTCCTCATTTACAGAGAAGTGGACTGATGCACAGAAATGTTATGTCTTGCAGAAGATTAAATCATTAGGAAGTGACAGAGTCTAGGCTAGAAGCTAATCCTCCTGAATCCTAGGTCAGTCCTCTGGGAGTCTGGAGAAACTTAAAATACTTCAAACAACTAAGTATCACATAATATAATTGAAAAAAAAATTAAAAGCACCTCTAACGATAATATACATCAAATAGAAAATAAGGTTCAGCTTCTAGTTTTGTTACATACAATTTTGCAAGTGTCCTTATACTAATTAAAATGGCTCTACAGCTAGTGACCCTGGGTGAACATCTGGAGAGACAGCTGAAGACTAAAAATGTAGTTCCATAAGCATAGCTCTCTTGATAGTGTAATTCTTCTAGAATTTCTAGGCTAAGATAACTTAATTTAGGTTTCTGGAGTTTAAGACAGTTGTTATTCTTCATGCATCTCTAAAAAATGAAATAGGTTAAACAAAATCGTTAAACAGTTAAGATTTCTTATGCGAGAAATGTACCATTTACAAAATTCATCTCACTAGCTTAGTTCACATCACATGCTCACATTATCACTTCATTGAACAACCAAGTCAAATATTCTTAAAAGTGGCAAGTGAAATAGTTGTCCGAGAATGTATATCATGGATTGAGTCGGCAAATCAAAATGACATTTTTCCAGTATCTCATTTTGAAAATGTCCAAATGTGTGAACTTTTTGGCAACTAATTTAAATGAAATGTCATACATTTTTCTTAGGTTTTGATTTGGCATTCATTGCTTATCCAGAAGCGTTAGCCCAACTCCCAGGTGGCCCATTTTGGTCCATATTATTTTTCTTCATGCTTTTGACTTTGGGTCTCGACTCTCAGTTTGCATCCATTGGTAAGTAATACTCCCAGTGTTACCATATCCCTCTTATATCCTTTTCTTACCCTTGTTTTCCCCATTAGCTTTTACTCTTAGAATCTGAAAATTCTTTTTAACTTGATTTTAAATACAGAAAAGTACAAAGTACTCATGTAGTAGATACCCAAAAGGAACAGACATTAATATCTTATATTTGCTTCAGAAATGAAATTGAAGTCTCCTCTTTTTCTCTCCCATATACAATTCACATTTCTTCCTTCCTAGAACTAACTGTCCCCATGGATTATGTGTTACTCAGTCCATGTCTGTATATGTTATATATGTATCCATAAATAACATATAAATGTTATCACATAAACGTGAAGTTTCATAACATACATATCATTCTGACAGTTGCTTTTTTTACATGTATTGTGAATCTGTGTTGATACATACTCATATAGATCGACTTAATTCACAATCTGTTGCCATAATGATGGGCAGTTGGATTATTTCCGAATTCTGACAAATCACACATGCTACTGCAATGACTGTTCTTGCACGTGGCCCTAGGGTACACACCTAGACATTCTGAAACATTATTCATCAGATCACTCTTACATAACACACTTTAATAGTTGACTATGTACAGCATAAAGTCTGGCTTCCTTTAGTTGTCTTTCAAAGCCCTTGAAAATTTCAAACCTGTATCTTAATTCTTTCACCCCTACATCCTTCTGCTTTCAGCCAGTACTCTGTTTCATGAACACATTTATTTCTTAAACCTAGAAGGCCTTTCTGTCTCCATGCCATTTATTCAAATATTCACCTTATTTAAAAGTTCTCTTAGAAGTCTTCCTTTCCCATAACCCTCTTTCAAACTACGTCAGCCCTCAGGGATCTGTTACCTTGTAGTTACTAGCGATGAAAAACCTTGTAAAACAGACTAAAAACAACGAAGAAAGAGAGCTGCATTTGGTTTTTATCCAAACCAACAAGTGGTGACTGCCAAGAGAAAGGACCCTATGGATTTTTAAAAGCAAGGGGTAGGCACTGGGTGTGATATGCAACTGATGAATCCCTGAACTCTACCTCTGAAACTAATAATACATTATATGTTATTTAATTGAATTTAAAGAAGATAAAATTTAAAAAGAAATAAAAAATAAAGCACTTCATGTAGGGAAAAATAAATAAATAAATAAAAGCAAGGAGAAGGACCCAGAGTATATTTTCAGCATATATTTGTAAATTTGATTAATAGAAGTTGAATTCTTTGATTAAAATTATTGGCAAATGAGTTGACATATGACATGCCATTTTTTTCCCCTTCTGAAGAAACAATTACAACAACGATTCAAGATTTATTTCCCAAAGTGATGAAGAAAATGAGGGTTCCTATAACTTTGGGTTGCTGCTTGGTTTTGTTTCTCCTTGGTCTCGTCTGTGTGACTCAGGTATTACTATGGTATTTTTTCATAGACAAATCATTAGTTGGAACGTGCTTTATAATCTAAAGGGGGAAAACAAAGGTTTAAGAGGATGTTTAAGGACAAGTCCAAGTCTGATTCAGCTCAAGGTTTTCTGAGTTTGAGCCCAGAGTTTTTCCCAGTATAGCACAATTTCGATAGTTAAGTATTGTGAAGAGGGGTGGTGACCCAATATTGGACAATTTCTCCAATTACAATAAAGTTATAAACGTTCAACACATACTAGCCTTTGGATAGCTACCACACAGCACACAGCCACTGCATGTCATTTTGATAATCAGCTACTCTAAATGCTTCTTTTTTCCCAGTGACTCAGGATAGGATGAAAGGTGCATCCTTTTTGAGATATTTAAGGCCACATTTGTGTTTACATTTGAAAATATTCCTTTTTCACATCTTAGTACAGGTGAAACCAAGGAGCACATGTTAAAATCAAATGAATAGATTTGATTTAAAGACTTCATCAATCCTAAAAATAATTAAAAATATACTTAGATGTAATTGGTATTTTTTTTTTTTTGGTAGGCTGGAATTTACTGGGTTCATCTGATTGACCATTTCTGTGCTGGATGGGGCATCTTGATTGCAGCTATACTGGAAATAATAGGAATCATCTGGATTTATGGTAAATAGTAACTATAGAATTATCTACACATTTTATTAAAATAACTTAGTGTGATTCTTTTTCATTACATTTACTAAAATTGTAAAATATAATAATACTGGAAAAAAGGTGTATACTTCATTGCTATAGAATAAGAAAATGTTTAGACAGAAAGATAATTTGGGGCCATAATTATTAATGGAGGAAAATGTGAGCAAGGACTGAATGTACTCTTTTTTTTTTTTTTTTCAAAGGTGGGAACAGATTCATTGAAGATATAGAAATGATGATTGGAGCAAAAAGGTGGATATTCTGGCTATGGTGGAGAGCCTGCTGGTTTGTCATTACACCTCTTCTTCTGATTGTAAGTAATTAATATGCCATGAATTTGGTATATATTTGACCATTTCTAAGATAAACTTGAAGAATAATTCATATTGGAGACAATAAGGCAAACTAAGGTCATAAATTAATGACCTTCAACTTTTGCTTTATGACTGCAAGTTGCCTCAATTAAAATGCCTTCGCAGTATTGTTTTTGAGGCTATAGGTTTAAACATTTACCATCTGAGAAAATGATCAGGCTCCTATAGACTTAAAGGTCCTACGTACTTAAAAATTATCAATCGAATAAAAATAAATCATTCATCTGCTGGTTCCCTAAAAAATATGGTGAGTCATCTACAATGTTCCTAAACTCTCTGCTAAGACCCAGACATGGACTGTAAGGATTGTGATCTAAATATATTAATTGCTAAGAAACAACACAGATTTTAATGCATATTTTTTTCTTCATGGGAGGGGTTTACTATCTGAAATTACTAAAAGAAACCACTGTCAACAGAGGCAATCGTTTATGTTAAATTCAACAATTGGTGCTACTTAGGAACTGAGGGAAAGCAAAAGATACCCTACTGGAGAGACCCGGCATATAGACATATCGTTAAGTAACAGTTCAGGGCAGTCAATGACAAAATAAACACTTAACAGGATGGAGAATTACTGCAATGGTGGAGGTGGGGCAGGGGCAAAGCTTCACAGAGGATGTGTTTTGGTTCTCATTGCCTCCAGGCTTCAAAGCCTTTCTTAGGAAAGGGCATTAAATAATTTGATCCAGAATTTGCTTCACATCTGAAGCATTGTGGTTGTTTTAGAGGGTGTTAAGTTTTACTTTTTTCACATTTTATAAGGTCAGTTTCAAGTAGGGAGCAATTTGGGACTGGATGTACTGAATTAAAATATTTTGGATGTTCTGTATTCTAGCTAAATGATTTAGACAGTGGTACTAAATATTGTTTTCCTCTTCTGACAATTCTCCATAATAAAATAAACTCTTTATCAATTCAGAAGCTCTCACCAGACTTTTTAGCCAGCTAGTTTTTATTGATTACATAGCTCTGACAACTGGATTTAATTTAAAATGCAAAAGTATTATATATTAAATGATATACATTATTGTCTGTTTTGTATAAAGTGATGTGAAGTCATGGATACTCCAGTATTCCTCACCCATTCTCTTGTAGTTATGGAAAAAAATTATGATAATTGGGAAATACATTTAAATTACTGTAATTAAGTAGAATTCATCTATTAAATTGATTATTAATTAATCTATTAGATAAAATTAATCTATTAAACTTAACCTATTTGATATTCTTACATTCCATTTCCTCACTGATTTTAGTAAAACATAGACAGCTAAATAATTTAGAGAAACTACTAGGTGACTCTGGTTTTTGTTTTGTTTGCTTTACGGATTTCTAAATAATTAGTTTTAATGCTGCAACGTGTCTAGCAGGTTTTTTAAAAAGTTTTTTTTTTTTTTTTAACTTGGCTTTTAAGTGTTTTTCTTGTTAAGATTCAGAGTTCACTGTTTCACCCAAACATACATTGAGCTTGTTTTTCTCTCAGAGAGGCTGGAAGTGAAGTGTGCTTTAGCAAATACGTACCAGTAGCTTGTGAATGTGTCTGTGTTTTGGGTGTGGAGTAAGGGGTGCTCCGTGCAGTGAGAAATAATAGAAACAACTGCTAAGCAAGGAGCAAAGCATGTTCACTAAAGGGTACTTTACATTCTCCTTGAATGAATTGATATGCTGGCTAGCTTATAGCATAGAATAAAACCATACTATTATTAAGTGAAACTTAAAAGTTCAGTCATGGAAATGTTCAGATATTGTTTTATTTTCGATCTGAAATATTTCACGATAAAGTAGTTTATTGAAAAACATCTTGGACCAGCATTTGTATCTCTTATAAATATACGGAGGTGCTCATTTTGGAAGAATCTATTCAAAGCCAAATACAAGTTATTTAGATTAGTTCATTTAGTATTATCTTCTGGCTAGTTACGGGATTATCTTAGTTGCTTGAATCTATCTTCATTTTTTTTTTTTTTTTAAAGATTTTATTTATTTTTTTGCGAGAGAGAGAATGAGAGACAGAGAGCACGAGAGGGAAGAGGGTCAGAGGGAGAAGCAGACTCCCCGCTGAGCAGGGAGCCCGATGCGGGACTTGATCCCGGGACTCCAGGATCATGACCTGAGCCGAAGGCAGTCGCTTAACCGACTGAGCCACCCAGGCGCCCTAATTGCTTTTGATAAATTATTTCTAAGGATAGGAATCAAATTCCTAACAATTAGTGCAATTGAAATCATCAGTGCAATAAAGTCTAACCTTTAGCATTGTCTCTTCATACTTTACTTTCACAGGCAATTTTGATCTGGTCACTCGTGAAATTTCATAGGCCTAATTATGCCAAAATTCCATACCCTGACTGGGGAGTTGCTCTAGGCTGGTGTATGATTATTTTCTGCATTATTTGGATTCCGATTATGGCCGTCATAAAAATAATTCAAGCTGAAGGAAATATCTTTCAAGTAAGCACATTTATATTATTTATACTTTTTTATAGAAAGCACTTATCAAAATGAAGATTACTCATATGGTGGTAATATGAGATTATGAACCTTTAGGCTACTTCTACACCTGATACAATCATCTGATTACTATGTGCATAGCATAGCTTTATACCATATATGTATTTGTGTGTCTCGTACTAGACTCTAAGCTCCTTTAGGGAGAGTCTTATGTTGCTTGCTGCTATATCCTCAGGCCCTATGAGCGTGCTGAGCACATAGAAGTAATGTTTATACTCGTACTGAGTTTCCCTGAAGATGACACAAAGCAAAGGACCTTTTTGCTTTAGACCTATAATCTTTAAATACATTGTCTGGTTATAATACCTGTCCTCATAATGTGTTTAGACTGGAAAAAGCCTGGTAAATTATTTCAAACCCCATCTAGACCCTGAGTGATCCCTCTTGCATAGAGGTGTAGGCAGATGGAGTTGATTATGACATCTCACTAGGACAATGACTAAGACAAATCTCAGGAATCAGATTTTAAATAATTTCCCAAGCCCACCCCGATCAATGGTTTGACCCTGGAGCTCCCTTTGTTCGGTTCTTGAAACCTCCCAAGTATACACTGGTTTAAATCCTCACCTAACCCTCCTTCTAAGGGCAGGATAGAAATGTCAGATAATTCAATGAAAATACATGGATTGATTCTGTTGTTCAAATGGGCTCATACACTTTCTTTTAAAATCATTTACGTACTCAGTTATTTTGGTTTCATAGTTGGTGTAATTCTAGTAACAGTTAAATCTGCGTATCATTTTTTTAGTATACTGTATTAAGAATTTTGATGATCACTTTTTTTACTTTTCTATGGTTCTTATTTCATTTTGGTTAGCAAAGAAACTTAATAATACGGTTTGATATTTGCTTGTTTACAGATTTTAACACTTATGGTCTAAAACAAGCTTTTTTTTTTTTTTTTTTTTTTTTTTTCCTTTTCAGCGCATTGTAAGCTGCTGCAGACCAGCTTCTAACTGGGGTCCATACCTAGAACGACATCGTGGGGAGAGATATAAAGATATGGTAGATCCTAAAAAAGAGACTGACCATGAAATACCTACTGTTAGTGGCAGCAGAAAACCAGAATGAGATCTAATTTTTTAAAATACGTGGCCATACAATGTGATTATTTTAGAACAGAGGAAAATTTTATTTATTTTATGTTAACGGAGTAGAAAAATGTATATACTATGTTCATGATGGTATAAGTTTTTCCCATTTAAGCAGGAGTGTAATATAATGTGAATCTACTAATATTTAACAATGTGATTATATTTCTTTTTAGATTATCTACCTGTATAACACATACATAGCTGTCTCTATGTCACAGTAATACTTTTGTAAATATTACCATATTTTTCTAATATACCAAAGACTTTATTTTGAGCCAGTTATTTAGAAAATTGTTATATTTTCTATTATACAAGTTTAAAAATATTATTTGCCTATATTTTCTTAGTATATAATCCTTCTTTTCCATAAAGCTGGGGAAAATAAATCAGTATATTTAAAAGAAAGTGTTAAAATTGAAGGCCTCATTTAACTAGAAATGCTACACATACATGAAAAAATGGACTGTGTCTATGAGCACTGTAGTTTCATACTTTTAATCCAAATATATCTAAAATTTTCATGTATTTATGGGTCTCTTTTTCTATGTGAAATTAGTGGTTATGTTTACTTACAAATAGTGAAATAAGACAGAAAAATAAGGAGTCTATGGCCAGTAAGTGATAAATCTAGAAAATGGAATCCAGAAGCTTCAAGTACTTCTCTCCCCATATAATGTCTTCCTAGGTTATACTTGGAAGAAAATATCTCCCACCTGATTTCTACTGTGTTTCACAAAATTAAGAGTTGTTCATTATACTCTCTGAAATCTAGGTTTATTTTCAAATAGAACATGGGACAAAATGCTAATGAGGAAATGGCTTCAATCAAATCTAAGATCTTATGATTGTAATATATCATTAATAGATCAAGTAAAATGATTTTTGTCTTATTTGAGTAAGTTACTACTTACAGGTGATAACTTATTTATACACTTAAAGGAGATAAACTTGTCAAGAATGAGGGAAGGCAAATTAGAAAGTCCTATGTCCCAGTTTCCTTAAAAAAAAGATAATGAAAACATATCATTAATAGGCTTATACATTGATATTATTGACCACTGGTTTAAACATCACAGCCTAGGATAGTGAACATTGCCTAAATATGCAAGAAACTTCTCAGCTGTTCTTAAGGTCCTTAACCTTTCAGGTTATGTTCATATGTTCAGAGAACATATGAAACCGACATTATACATAATATACATAATATCTTTCTATGTGAATGTGTACTTGCATTTTCTAGGGACAGAGTCTAGAGTTTTCATAAGAATAGCAAAGGGATCTATGACTCAAAAAAGCTTAAGAACCACATATACTACTACTTCTGGCTTTTTGTTCTCAGCAAGTGAGGAATAAAAGGAATCATTTTAAGCCTTAATTTCTGATACATTTTAGATTCCTTTTCCTCTTCCTTTTGATTGAAGATTAAAGGAGTAAGGGATTAAGGTATTTAATTTATACTGGTAATTTATTTTGGGGAGAAGGGGCATGAAAAACAGGCCTATAATTGAACAATTTCAGTGAGCTATGTACATATATATAAAATGACCTTGTGTTAGATATTCTGAAGATTTTGGGGGTAAGTCAAATGTAATTAGTGAACTTCAACAGATTAATTCCTCAGTTACACTGGATTTTTATAAAATATTTGAAATAGATGGCTGACTAGAGTTAAGAAACACTTTCTCTTCATTTTAATCCATATTACATGCATTCTATCATTATATTTTGGTGCTATCTGAGGTGCCAATTTTCTTTTTTTTGTTTTGTTTTTTTAAAGATTTTATTTATTTATTTGAGAGAGAGCACATGAGAGGGGTTAGGGTCAGAGGGAGCAGCAGACTCCTTGCCAAGCAGGGAGCCCGATGCGGGACTCGATCCCGGGACTCCAGGATCATGACCTGAGCCGAAGGCAGTCGCTTAACCAACTGAGCCACCCAGGTGCCCTGAGTGTCAATTTTCCACCAAATAGAAAAACGCATGCCATTTTTTGTAGGTGATTCTTGTAATTCAGGGAAGATTTAGGCACATTTCTAATGAAATAACATCAAATTGATGGAGGAGAGGGTGATGGGGAAGAAATCCCCTTCAAGAGCTGACTACAAAGAGTAAAGAGTTTGTGTGATTATCTTCACAAGTGTCTAAAGCAAGATCTTAACAGTGCCTGGCATATTTTAGGGTGCTCAATGATAGCTCTTATTACGGATTTGACAGTAGTAAGAGAGAATTCTGTATAATAGAAAGAGTTCCATCAAATCCCATTTACTTTAATGCAAAAAGACATTTGCATATTGTATACCAAAACTGTTTTTCACAGGTGAGTGAAATTGAAATCACTATATCTCAACTATATTCTTTTTGCTGTAGTTTATTTTCTAACGCAAAACTGAGGAACCATTTCTTTCTCTACTGTACTTTCATTCCTTCCCCAGTAAAACATATATATATATACATACATACATAAATATGTTTATATATGTTTATAAACTAGTCAAACTTGTATATATAAAATATATAAATGTATAAATATATAAAACATGTAATCAATTCTTAAAATGTCAGTAAAAGCAAACTGATAAACGTCTGGTTTTTGTACCTGACTTGGCATCCCCTCCCCTTTTAAACAATTCATTTGGTATAAACACATATAATCAAATGAATTCACTCAAAGTGCCTTTAATGATTGCCTCCACTGTCATTACATTCTCTAAGCCTGTCAGATTTCCAGTTAACTAATGCACCATTTAAACCCTTGGTAACTAGGAAATGTTCCAGTTCAGCCAGCTTGTATTCCACGATCCTGAGGTTTGCCAATATTCGCTTCTGCATGGTTATGATGTGTGGGGAATTAATTAAGATATCCTGAGAGAGGCTGTTGACTGAAAGACTCTTATCAGTATTGCTCTTAGTTGACCCAGTAGAAGAGGTTGGTCTTACTAGTGCAAGAGAAGTCGAATTTGATGACATTTCACCAACGCTGCTCTGTAAGGGAAGGAAATTATACACATGTAGTTTATTGAGTTTAACAATTTCCAAATACAGTTGACCTTTGAACAAGGTGTGTGTGTGGGGGGGGGTAAAGGCATCGATTCTCTGTGCAGTCAAAAACCCATGTATAACTTCTGACTCTCCCAAAACTTAACTACTAATAGCCTACTCTTGACCAGAAGCCTTACAGAAAGCACTTGATTAACACACATCTTATATATGTATTATATACTGTATTTTTACAATAAAGCTAGAGAAAAGAAAATGTTATTAAGAAAATAATAAGGAAGAGAAAATACATTTGCTGTACTGTATCAAAAAAAGAGAGAAAGTAAAGACCCATGGAGTTCAAACCTATGTTGTTTAAGGGTCTACTGTACTGCCAACTAACATGCTTAGTCTCGGTTACCAAAATAAACTGATTGTCCTCCCCTAAGAATTAGAGATTGAAAATCAACAATGTTGATTTTGGAAATACGCTCTTCCCAAACACTGAAAAAAAAAATATATGAAAGTAGCCTTTAAATATCAAAATGTCGTATCTTTGGCTTACATTTCTTAGACAGAAAAGTAGGTCTATACCTGGACCCTCATCCTCATCTAAAAGGATCACTAAAGATCTAAAGTCACTTGCAGCTTTCAATATCACCAGGAAACCCACATTTTGACCTGAATTATTTGTGAAAGCCCAAATACCTGCCATACAGATGACTGAAACCAGGGGAGAAAGAGGCAAACAAACCTAAGGAGCAGTAGAAACTAGAGAAGAGAGAGAAGGTACAGATTCCTAAAACAGGAGGTGGTGGAGCGGGCACTTTCAGCTCTCCTTTTCAAGTGGGTGAAAAGCTGACCACATACTCAGTGACTCGGGGCCTTTTACAGCAGACCACAGCTGCCCAGTCATTGGTCGGTAAGAAAGAAGCGTTGGGGGTAAACATCTGGGGCTCTTGCAAGAGAAGAGGAATGAAGTAACCTTCTCTTACTCTTACTTTACTATTTTAGTATCGTTCTACTCTCTCAGACACACACCTCCCATCCATGAACCACCTCACTTCATCTAATTCCAGTTTCTCTTACACACTGTACCTGAAAGTGGCTTTTCCAGAAGACAAACAGAAAAGCAAACAGAATACCGCTCAGTAGAAGCAACAGCATGCTCATGTTTCCTCTTCCGCCTCTTTCTCTGGGGCACGGAGGCACTCGGCTGGCAGTTGGGGAGCAGGGGGACACTAGTTACCCGGACTAGGGAAGTCGCGGGCCAAGATGATAAGCATCCCACACTGCCTGGTGCAGCTGGAAGACGGTTCCGCTTTCGGCTTTATATACTGCAAAGGGCGTGTGACGTCACAATCGAGCACCTACGTGAGGGCGCCATGTCACAATCTGATGACGTAAGACCCAGAAGCAGGCGGCGTGACATCGGCCTACTTGGTTGCGGCGTCGGGTCGTTAGAGAGGGAGGTGAGAGACACCCGGGGCGGTCGGGATTTCCAGGAAGCTGAAACACTGTAGAAATAGACTCGAAATTCATCGGCTAAAGACAAGATTTTAAAAGTGCTCGTCCCTCCTTTTTTTCTCTTTTAAGTTATCTTTGTCCTTGCTGCACCCACTCCATTATTCATTTCAAAAACAAGTTCAGAAACAAGATGGAAATGTACTGTGAAAAGTAGTTACCCACAAACTGTGTGAGTCTTTGCCAGAAACCTCCTCCACAGTCCCATTGCTGTTTTAGGATTCACTTTAACCCTATTCACATTGGGCTAATTATATACATTTGTGTCACTGTACAGCTTAAAAAGTAATTCCAGAGACATTCTCCCACATAATTCTCACAATACTTTTGTGCTATAGGTATTTTTAATACCGTGTCTACTTTCAGAAATGCAGAAACAGGTCAGGTATTAAGTAAACTCATTTGAAACTAGCAGCAAAAGCAGGACTCGAATCCACAGAGTTGAGTCCTGAGATGAACTCCCCCATCCCCATCCTCAGGACCTCTACCTGTACTTGCGGACTTGTGAGCATCGAGTATTTCATATTTTCCACTCAAGGAATTGAACAGTATATTTGGATTAATATTAATGAGAGGTAAAAGATACAGGAATCATTGTACTCAACAGGAAATGTTCGAGAAATTTGGATAGATGTCCAAGATGACACTGAACTAAAAATTCAGAACTAAAAGCAATGGCCAGGGTAATCTCAACATGAGTGGCAAACTACAACCCCTAACTGCTTGGGGAAATGACTCACATCTTCATATAAATAGGAAAGAAAGGAATTATTTATAAATTTTGCACATCAAACTTATTTCCCAATGATGAGTTCAAAGCTTAAAGATTTCTTTATTCAACAAGTATGTAATAAACACTCATGTAAAGGGTGTTTACACTGTGATATATTCTGGGGATATGATTATGAGTGAAAATAAGGTTTCTTCACCTGGAATGTGCACTGTGGTGTGAGAGATGGACATTAATCAAGCACCCACAGAAATGAATGTAAAAGTGCTAATGAGATAAGTGGTAGCAAGAAGTACATGGTGGCACAGGAGCTTCTCATAGGATATGGGATATAAAGGAGAATGATGCTCCTGGCGTTATGGCTTATTCAACTAGATGGATAGGAAATAACCACGTGTAGGATTAGTAATCATGAATTTGGTGTTGGACATGTTGAGTTTGAGGTGACATTGAGACATGAAATAGTTGAGCTCAGGGAGATAATTGAAGACATAAATTTGTGAGGCATCTGCATATACATGATAATTGAAGCTTTAGGTATGGAAGAAATTCCCTCATGTCAGTTTAGGACATACAAACAAAGAATAGAGCATGGAAGGATTTCAATATTTACTGGCTGGGTAATAACACTTCCTCTGGTATGTTATTGTGGTTATGTTGACATCTAACTTTCTTGCTTCGTCAAATAAAATGGAGTGCAGCCCAGTATCATTGTCTCTGACAAAAGCATTTTGAATTTCATCTTACTGGTATCCAAGGGAACACTTCAAAGACCTTTGAAAATATTCTCATCAAGCACATTAGACTACTCTTGCTAACCATTGATTTTTTCATTTATTTTTTTTATTACAGTATAATATTCAAAACATAGAATTAACATTTTAAACAATTTTAAGGGCACACTTCTGTGGCTTTAAGTACACTCACAGGGTTGTGCAACCCATCACCACCATCCATGTCCAAAACTTTTTCATCTTCCCCAAATGAAAATCTATACTTATTAAACACTAAATTCCTATTCTCCCCTCCACTCAGCCCCTAGAAACTACCATTTTTCTTTCTGTTTTTACAGATTTAGATAGAATAGTTACCTCATAGGAGTAGAATGACACAATATTTGTCATGTTGTGACTGGCTTATTTCATGTAACATAATGTCTTCAAGTTTCATCCATACTGCAGCATGTGTAGGAATTTTATTCCTTTTTAGGGCTGGATAATATTTCACAGTATATATATACCACATTTTTTTACCCATTTATCCATCGATGGGCACTATGTTGCTTCTACCTTTTGGTTATTGTAAAGCTGCTATGAACATGGGTTATTTGTATGTTTTAGATAACAGTCCTTTATAAGATATGTCTTTTGCAAATGTTTGCCCCCAGTCTGTGGCTTGTGTTTTTACTTTCTGGACAAAGCCTTTCACAGAGCAGAAATGTTTAATTTTAAGGAAATCCAGCTTATCAATGCTTTCTTTCATGAGTAGGTCCTTTGGTGTTATGTCTAAAAGTTATCACCAAACCCAGGGTCATCTAGATCTCTTCAAATTAACAACTCTTAGTTTGGGTTTTTTTTCCCCCCCTATTGTTTTGATATTCTCTATTTCCTTTATTTCTGCTCTAACATCTATTATTTTCATCTTTCTGCTAACATTGAATTTAGTCTGTTCTTTTTCTAGTTCTGTTATTGTTCCTAAAAATAGCTGAATGCATGTTTCTCTCAAGTTCACGTGAAAACATTCTTCAGGATAGACTATATGTTAGGCCACAAAACAAGTCTTTTTTTAAAGATTTTATTTATTTATTCATGAGAGACAGAGAGTCAGAGGCAGAGGGAGAAGCAGGCTCCCCGCGGAGCAGGGAGCCCAATGCAGGGCTTGATCCCAGGACCCTAGGATCACGATCTGAGCCAAAGGCAGATGCTTAACCAACCGAGCCACCCAGGTGCTCAAAACAAGTTCTAATAAATGTAAAAATATTGAATCATACAAAGTATCTTTTCCAGTCACAATGGATGAAACTGGAAATCAACAGCAGAAGGAAAACTGGTCAATTCACAAATCTGTGGCAATTAAACAACACACTTTTTTCTTTTCTTTTTTTTTTTTTTTAAAGATTTTATTTATTTATTCATGAGAGATAGAGAGAGAGAGGCAGAGGCAGAGGGAGAAGCAGGCTCCCCGCGGAATAAGGAGCCCGATGCGGAACTCGATCCCAGGACCCTGGGATCATGACCTGAGCTGAAGGCAGACACTTAACCGACTGAGCCACCCAGGCGTCCCATAAACAACACACTTTTAAACAACCAATGGGTCAAAGAAGAAATTAGAAAGGAAATTAGAAACTATCTTGATGCAAATGCAAATGAAAATACAATACACTAAAACTTATGGGATGCAACAAAATCAGTGCTGAGCAGGAAATTGATAGGTTTAAATGCTTTCTTTTAAAAAAAGGACTTAAATCAACAACTTAGGTGCACCTGTGTGGCTCAGTCGGTTAAGCGTCTGCCCTTGGCTCAGGTCATGATCCCAGGGTCCTGGGACTGAGCCCCGTGTTGTGTTCCCTGCTCAGTGGGAGCCTGCTTCGCCCTCTCCCGCTGCCCCTCCCCCTCAACCCGTATTCTCGCTTGCTCTGCTCTCTCTCAAATAAATAAATAAATAATCTTTAAAAAAATCAACAACTTAACTTTACACTCCCTTTTGATTACTATGTGCATGAAATATCTTTTTCCATCTTTTTACTGTCAATCTCTGCATGTTAAATTACTCCCTTTTACACAACATACACTTGGGTTCTGCTTTTATTCCATTCTGCCAATATGTCTTTTGATTGGGCTGTTTAATCTGTTTGCATGTGAAGTAATTACTGGTGGGGAAGCATTTGCTTTTATCACTTTATTTATTTTTTGGTTTTTGTACCTCTTTTAGTGTTTTTGTCCTTTCTTTTCTCCATGACTGCTTACTGCCTTTATCTTTAGTTCAGTTTTTTGTAGTGATGCATTTTGATTGTTTTCTTATTTTCTTTTGTGTGTATTCGATAGATATTTTATTGTGGTTATCATAGGGGTTCCATATAACATCCTAAAGTTATGATTATCTGTCTTAATTGATACCAAATTAACTTCAATTACATGCATAAACTTCACTCTTTTACAATTCTGCTTCCTGCTTCCACTTTATGTTATTGATGTCACAAATTATATCTTTTATATATTGGATACCCACTTACATAGATTTATAATTATTTTTATGATTTTGTCTCTAAATCCTGTAGAAAATAGCAAGTGGAGTTACAAACCAAAATCGCTATAATACTGTGTTTTTGTTTTTTTTTTTTTTTACATTTGCCCATGCATTTGCTTTTACTAGAAGTCTTTATATTTTCATATGGCTTTGAGTTACTCTCTAGTGTCCTTTTTCTTTAAGATTTTATTTATTTATTTGAGAGAGAGAGACTGCGAGCACAAGCAGGGGGAGAGGCAGAGGGAGAGAGAAAGGGAGAAGCAGACTCTCTGCTGAGCAGGGAGCCCATGTGGGGCTCTATCCCAGGACCCTGGGATCATGACCTGAGCGGAAGGCAGACGCTTAACTGACTGAGCCACCCAGGCGCCCCTCCTTTTAGTATTTCTTTTAGCATTACTTATTAATATTATTTTTTTGAGGGGGGAGGGGCAGAGAGAAAGGGAGAGAGAGAATCTCAAGCAGGTGCCACACCGAGCGTGGAGCCTGACATGGGGCTTGATCCCATGACCCTGAGAGCATGACCTGAGTGGAAATCAAGAGTCAAGAGTTGGACACTTAACCGACTGAGCCACCCAGGTGCCCCTCTTTAGCATTTCTATTTGTAATGAACTCTTCCTGATTTTGTTTGTCTGGAAATGTTTTAATTTCTCCCTTATTATTGACAGACGTATTTGCTGGATGTAGAATTCTCAGCTGACAGTTTATTTCTTTCTCACTGCCTTCTGGCCTGCAAGGTCTCTGCTGGGAAATCCACCCATAATCTTATTGGGGATTTCTTGTACATGATGTGTCATTTTTCTCTTGCTATTTTCACTATTCCTTCTTTGGCTTTCAGTAGTTTAATTATAATGGTGTCAGGGTAGGACTCTTTAGGTATATCTTAAGTGGAATTGTTAAGATTCTTGGGTTTGTATATTCATATATTACCTTAAATTTGAGAAATTTTCTGTCATTATTTCTTCAAATAAATTGTCTTCGCCTTTCTCTCTCTCTCTTCTGGGATTTCCCTAATGTGTGTATTGGTTCACTCCATTGTGTCCCATGAGTCCTTTAGGCTTTGTTCACTTTTCATCAGTCTTTTTTTCTTTTTACTCTTCAGACTCAATAATTTCTAATGTCCTTGCAATGACGTCGATGGAACTAGAGGGTATTATGCTAAGCGAAATAAGTCAATCAGAGAAAGACAAGTATCATATGATCTCACTGATTTGTGGAATTTGAGAAACAAGACCGAGGATCATAGGGGAAGGGAGGAAAAAATGAAACAAGATGAAACCAGAGAAGGAGACAAACCATAAGAGACTCTTAATCTCAGGAAACAAACTGAGGGTTGCTGGAGTAGAGGGGGGTGGGAGGGGTGGGGTGGCTGGGTGATGGACACTGGGGAGGGTATGTGCTATGGTGAGAGCTGTGAATTGTGTAAGACTGATGAATCACAGACCTGTACCCCTGAAACAAATAATACATTATATGTTAATAATTAAAAAAATAATTTCTAATGTCTTTAACTTTGATCCTTTTTTCTCCCTGTTTGAGTCTTCTTTTGAATCCCCCTCTAGTAAATGTTTCAATTCAGTTATTGTATTTTACAGCTCCAGAATCTGATACTTTATTATTTCTATCTTTGTTGATATTCTCATTTTGTTTATATATCTTTTTCCTGGATTCCTGTAGTTTTTGTCCATGCTCCCCTTTAGCTCCTTGAGCATATTTAAGATAGTTCTTTTAAAATGTTTGTGTAGTAAGTCTGATGCATATGTTCTTTAGGAATGATTACTGGAGATTTATTTTTTCCTTTGAATGGGCCACGTTTTCTTGTTTCTTTGTATGCTTTTTGATACCTTGCTGAGAATCGGGCATTTGGAAAAATGCCCACCTTTTCTAGTCTTTAAAGACTGACATAGAAGACCTTCACTATTTAGAGGGACCCTGAGCCTTGGGATCAGCCCTGGGTCTTCTCTGGGTGTGTGTTTTTTTGTGAGTCTGTGTGTGTGCTTTTTAAATTTTTATTTCCCAGGGGCTTTTAAATGTCTCATTTCCCCAAAAGTCTCATGCAAGCTTCTTGGGGCCTTAGAAGTTCTATTGTATTCCTCTACTTAGAATCTCTGGCTCACAGGCCTGCACCCCCCTATAGTGTTTGCATGCCAAGATACTCTCCATTGTCTCGCATGACTTCCAGACTGAGATCCAAAAGTTTCTGCTGTTCCTCAAGTGAGCTTTTAGTCAGGCAAGACATAAACCAGTCACTCCAACAGCCCAAGGACAGACCAAGTCCTTGTAAACAAGTTTCACTCTGCTCCTGCCCGATGGATGTAACCAGGAATTGGGCTGCTATTTTTCCAGCATGCGCCCATCAGGGAGGGGTGAGGCAAAAGTGAGCAAAAAGGCTGCAAAATTTCCCACTAGTTTTCATGTGTTTTTTTTTTTTTTTTCTTGATTGGGCAATCAGTTGGTTGCTATAGATCTTTCATTGGTTTACAGAGTTCCTATAAAGTTAAATTTAGTCAATCTGTAGTTGTTTGATATCACCAGGAGGAAAAGAGGGCCTGGGGCCTGGGGTTTTCTTGTTCCACCATCTTGTTGATATCACCCACTAACAATTGACTTTTAAAATACTACAACTGGGGCATCTGGGTGGCTCAGTTGGTTGAGCAACTGCCTTCGGCTCAGATCATGATCCTGGAGTCCCAGGATCAAGTCCCGCATCAGGCTCCCTGCTCGGCACGGAGTCTGCTTCTCACTCTGACCCTCCCCCTTTCATGTGCTCTCCCTCTCATTCTCTCTCCCTCAAATAAATAAATAAAAACTTTTAAAAAAATTACTACAACTGGAGGGGTGCCTGGGTGGTTTAGTCAGTTAAGCGGCTGTCTTTGGTTCAGGTCATGATCTCGGGGTCCTGGGATCAAGCCCAGTGTCAGGCTCCCTGCTTGGTGGGGAGTCTGCTTCTCCCTCTCTCTGTGTGCTCTCTCTCTCTCTCAAATAAGTAAATAAAATCTTTAAAAAACAAAAATAAAAATAAAATACAGCAACTGGAAAAAAATTAAATAAATAAAATGTGACAACTGGTAGGAATAATTGAAAAGTATAGAGTCCTGGGGCACTTGGGTGGCTCAGTTGGTTGGGCATCCAACTCTTGGTTTTGATGTTGGCGGGATCTCACTCCTGGAAGATGGAGATGGACTTTCCATTGATGACAAGCTTCCCATTCTCAGCCTTGACTGTGCTGTGGAATTTGCCATGGGTGGAATCATACTGGAACATGTAGACCATGTAGTTGAGGTCAATGAAGGGGTCATTGATGGCGACAGTATCCACTTTGCCAGAGTTAAAAGCAGCCCTGGTGACCAGGCGCCCAGTACGGCCAAATCTGTTCACTCCGACCTTCACCATCGTGTCTCGGGGATGCGGCTGGCTCTGCACCAGAAGATGTGGCTGTCTGTCGAACGGGGAGGAGCAGGGAGCCTGTATGGAAAGAAGTTTTAATGGTTGGTTCTGGTAGCAATAAATGGTTGAGTTTAGACTAGGTATAATAGTTAGAAATGAATACAAATGAGATAATGTATATAATTTATATTTTAATTTATCAAAAAATTATTACAGTTTTATTAAGATAATAAATTCAACATACCTTACACATTGTCTTATTTAATATGCATATAAAGTTAATTATATTTTAAAAATAAGATGGAAAGATTCACATTATCATATAATATACATTTATATATGTATAAACACATTTTTTTTAAAGATTTTATTTATTTATTTGAGAGAGAGAATGAGAGAGAGAGAGCACATGAGAAGGGGGAGGGTCAGAGGGAGAAGCAGACCCCCTGCTGAGCAGGGAGCCCGATGCGGGACTCGATCCCGGGACTCCAGGATGATGACCTGAGCCGAAGGCAGTCTCTTAACCAACTGAGCCACCCAGGCGCCCTGTATAAACACATTTATCTAAAGCGATATTAGGATTAGAAATAAAGGTGGTTTATGAATCCTTTACTGGAAATTATTACATTAAAACATACAGAACATAAAATCAGATTCTGAGTTTCTTTCTGTTCAAAGACCAACTTATTGTGTACACAGAAAACAGATTACTTTTTATTATTGAAATATTTTGTAAACTCTCTGTGTTTCTGGCCTATAATTAAATCATCTTTTTAAAAGTTCTTATTTTGGGGAAAAAGTTAAGTTCCTAATAATTATTGTTGCTTATTCCTGTGCTTTCAAAATATTAGCCACAAATGTTTCAAAATTTGTAATCTTGGTCACTGGCAGGAATGTGCTTATTCAATTATAAAATGTTGTTTCAATGGTCTCTGCAGCAAATTTATTTAATGAGCATATCTCTAAATTTCTTTACTACTTCTCTCCCTTTGTAATGATTTTGCTTTTTATGTTAGCACAAACAAAAATCCAGTCTATTTCCCCCAAAAAATCTTGGTTTGTGCTATGAAATGATGTTTCTGACAAATATGTTATCTTTGCAAACTATTGTGGATAAAAGGAAAAATTTGCATTTTCTTGTTGGTGCCTTTTCCTATTTGTATATGCAGAAGAGAAAGGTGCCTTCCAGGTCTTTCTCTCTGCTAATGACTATTCCTTCTCTGGGCCCCTAACAACATGAGTTCAACTTGAAGACACTGTGTAGAACACATGCTTTCCCAAGTACCTATTCCTTTATAAATCAATGTATTCAATGAAGATCTCATCCTTTTGGTTATTGTTTAAGTACTGTGACTATCAGAAACTTTGCGAAATGTGAAATATTATTGATTTGCTGAATTTTATGAAATGTGAAAGATTGATATTTTAGTAATACTATTAATTTTTATTTTTTTATTTTTAATTTTTTAAAGATTTTATTTATTTGAGAGAGAGAGAGTGAGAGAGAGAGAGCATGAGCAGGGGTGGGGGGAAGGGGTAGAGGGAGAAGCAGACTCCCTGCTGAGCGGGGAGCTCTTGTGTTCCATCCTGGGACTCCCAGATCATGACCTGAGCTGAAGGCAGATGCCCACGGACTGAGCCACCCAGGTGCCCCATTATACTATTAATTTTTAAAATATCTCAGAAAGGATATGTTTGATATTAGGAAGTGTGATGGTAGGCATTAGACACAGGTAGGGTGTTGGCATTGATAGAGATCCAGTATACAGATATAGTTTCAAGAATTGGATAACTGCCTCTTGGTGCAACAGGAAAAATTAAGCCCTTTAGGAAGGAACAAGTCAAGTAAGTGTGGTTTAGAAGGATGGTTGAGTTGTGAGAGGTTACAGGTGTGTGTGGGGGGGGGCAGCTCAGATTATCCAGAATAAAGGAAAGATAGGAAACAAGCAGCAATACTCTGCTTCTTATTTAATTGCTGTTAACAAGCTAAACTGTTGCAGTCTTATAAGTGCTATTTTGTAAAGCTACGTGGTTCAGACAGGAATTACAGAGGCCTATCTTATTGTTGGGATATGACGGAAAAAGTATGTTTTGCCCTTGATTTCCCATCAGAATTAGGCTTATCTCATATGCTTACAGAATGTGGTTTTAAAGTCCATGGGCTGGTCCTTTGCCACTTCGGTTTTTACACAGGAGAAGATTAATCCCCCTACTAATGAGCTGAAATTCTTAGGGGAGGAGGTTGTGAAAGCTTTTGTTTACTCCACATTTTAGAGATAAAACTTAAAATACTTCTCCCTCTTGAGACTTTTTTTATTTTTTAAAAAAGATTTTAATTATTTATTTGAGAGAGAGAGAGCGAGAGAGAGCATGAGCAGGGGGGAGAGGGAGAGGCAGGCTCCCCGCTGAGCAGGGAGCCCTATGACTTGGGACTCCATCCCAGGACCCTGAGATCATGACCTGAGCCGAAGGCAGACGCTTAACTGACTGAGCCATCCAGGCACTTTGTGAGATTTTAATTTATGCCAAGATGTATATGACATCAATTTTTTAAATACTCAGATTACCTTAGTTATTTGATGGGGTTCTGCTGGTGGAAGGGGGTAAAATGAGAAAATAGGTTTAATACAGTTGTGTGAGGGTAGGGAGTAGGATAGAATCAAGAAAAAAAAAAGGATACTGAGGATATCGTGTATAAATTTTACTGCAATTTTCCCCAAGTCCTGACGTATACGTCATATAATATTAAACTTGAAAATACCAGATTCCTCAGCCATTTGGATATTATTGTGAAATATTTGTGGGCAACTTGGTGAGTGTTTCCAAGGCTGGTGTTTGAATAGATGTGATTTTTACATTATAGTGGGAGCATTGACAGTGCTTTCTATGGTGATGAAGTTAGATAAGTGTATTTTGTTACATCGTCAATTTATTCATGGACAGAGTTTGCTATCTCTAGTAATCTGGATAGAAAGGTAATGCTCTTACATTTGTTTATCATCTCTATGATTTCCAAAGCATCTTCATTTAAATGATTTCATTTAATCCTTCTCAACAGTCCTGTCTGGTAGGTGTGACGAGTGTAATTCCTATTTTATGTCAGAGGAAGCTGGTGTGATTTAATTGCTTTGCTTAAGGTCTCAGAATTAGGGGCGCCTGGGTGGCTCAGTCAGTTAAGTGTCGGCCTTCGGCTCAGGTCGCGATCCTGGGATTCTGGGATCAAGCTCCAGCATGGAGACCCAGCATGGAGCTCCGCATCGGGCCCCCTGCTCAGCAGGGGAGTCTACTTCTCTCTCTCATTTTGCCCCTCCCCCCACTCGTGTTCTCTCTTGCTCACTCTCTCAAATAAAAGTAAATAAAATCTTTTAAAAAAAAGGTCTCAGAATTAGTTAACTAGGAACCAGGCCTCTTGATTTGGGGTCCTTTCATCATACTGCCTCAATATGTTTATCCCCAAGTAGAGAAGAATCACAAGTTAGATAGTCTATGCTATTAATTTTCTGTCCCTGTGTTGAAAAGATGAATAAATGGAGATACCTTGTCAGCAGTTACCTATACACATTAAATCTTTCAGTGTTCACCATCAGGTTCATTGACAAGCAACCCATCATCTCTCTAGTTGTGAAATTGACAGAGGGGATATCAAATGATATTAAGACATCGTTGTTGTAATTGAAGCATTTGCCCCTTTAGCTGTGCTATGGAGATTCTGCCATTGCTCAGGAGCTTCTCTTGGGTTATGCTACCATATTTAATCACCTCCGTAACAATGTCATACATCTTAAGCTCAAAGTGTAGTAGCTCCTGGTGTCTGGAAGATGTGAGCCCATTTCTATTTGATTTTGGAGGAAGAGTAGTATGAATGTAGAATGAAACCTGAGTTTCCTCAGAATAATCCTTTGCACAAAAAAGGACATTCTACAACCTGAATCATCAAGGAAACCCTCCTTAACAATTGTGTCAACATAACCACTGAAGTACGGTAATTGGTATCCAGAAAATATTACAAAAGTTTTCATTCTATAACAATAAAATTTACCCTAGGTTTATACAATGTATCTTTAACACAATCAATGTAAATTTAATGCAAATTTATTTGAATAATGTGGTAAAGGTTATGCAAATAATCGGTATAAAGCAACTTGTCATAATGCTTGATAGTGTCATAGTCTCTGAAATTTTTTACCCAAAACTCCTTTTTATTTTCATTCAGGTTTAGATTCAGGTGTAGCTAAGATGCAAACTAATAACTTAACAAAGAAATAGTTGATTAAGAGACAGGCGGTCCAGCATGAGTAGGGGAGATTCATAAATGTATTGGGAACACAAATGTTATATTCTGTTGATTTGTCATCTTCAACATATATGTTCTAAATTCCAAGATGGTTGCCGAACAGTCCTTGCTTACCAGGCTGGTGGAAAAGGTGAAGAAGGACATGCGTCCTCTCTTTTAAAGACATTTCCTGGAAGTTACATATGTCACTACCATGTTCATTTTACTGGCCAGAATGTAGACATGTGGTCAAATCTAGCCACAAAGGAGGCTAAGAAATATAGTGTTTATGCTGGGGACCAATATGCCCAACCAAAATTTATGATCATGTTACTAAGAAGAAGAGGGAGAAGAGTATCAAAGGATGTCTATCAATCTCTATAACACCTTCTAGAGGAGGGGACTTAGATTTTGTTTCAGGGTACCAACCCATCCTTGCACCCATACACCACAGGTGAACTCCATCAGTTGTAAGGACTTGGCTGATATTTGAAGACTAGGGAAAATGAGGGAGAGAATAGCAATCTATCTGACTTGTTCAGAAGACCACCCATCTACCTCTTACACTCTGCCTTAGTTGAAATTCTCTAAAAATGGTTCTTCCTTCCCTATTGTTGTTCTCCTGGAACAAGGCCAGACTAGATCATACCTGTTCAAAGCCATGTGACTGGAACTGCTGCATTAACCATTTTTATTTTGATTTTTTCTTATTAATTTTTATAGTTCTGTGCTGACTGCTATAAAAATGGAATATTCATTTTATGAAATTAAATTAAGACATATTTTAGAGAAACTACTTTAAACTGATACAAAAATGAACTAAGAAACATCCATTGAATTTTTCCTTTTTGATCATGCATTCTGTAGTCACACATTTCATCAACAGAGGGCATTGTAGGTTTATTTCATTTTTTGGTTGCTCTATACTGTTCAATCACAGCTTCCTTTCATTTGGAATAGTACCATGTTATCCAGGGTCAAATAAATAAGTGGTATGTTGTATTTGTGAAATATACCACAGATCATTGATCTGTTATGACTCATAATCCAGAAGTCACTACATAAAAATTACCATCGTATTTTGCCGAGGTCATGCTCTTTAAAATTAATCATCTTTGTGTTAACATTATCAGACCATATTTCTTCTCTTTGTTTGAAAAGAAAGGGATTAAAAACTATATATATTATGATCAATCCCAACCTGAGACATTTTTTGCTCCTCTATCCCCATATTACCCCTGATGTTGTAATATAGGCAAAAGAAAACGATTATATAATCTGAGCGATGATGCTTAAATTTGATATTTTATTTTCAGTGACATAGTTTTACTTTAAGTGACATTTAGAGCTTATTTTAAGTGACCTTTAGGTCTGTAATGTGTTCTGAAAAGTATTAAGGGACTTGGAAGAGAAATTGCTTTTAGCTTTTTTACCAAGATAATGAGCTACATGTCCATCTCAAATTGACACTAACAATTCATTATGTCTATCACTGAAACTTTGAAATGTCAGCTTGAAAATTTCTTAAAATATAATTTATGGCCTTGTTAAAACTTATAATATTGGAAAATTTTAGAAAATTTTGATAATTGTTCTTAATATCAGTGGGGAATTTAAGCACAATACATGGTCTTTGTAGTAACACCTGTACTTTGGTTTTCTAAAATAAACCAGTTTTGTGTGTGTGTGTGTGAAGTGATACACTAAAAGAGCTTTATTGAGCAAAATACAGAATAATTCAGAAAGAGAGAAACCTTCCAAACAATACTATACAAAAGGTCTGAGGATACTATCCATTACATTTATTCAACAAATATTTACTGAATATTCTAGATAGTAGAAATACAGTAGTGAACAAGAGAGACAAAAATCCTCCTTGTGGCTTATATTCTATTGAGAAGCTCTATTCAAATTCCCAGACTGATTATTTATGGGTTTTTTTTCAGATTTTCATGGAATATGTAATTAGCCAGTAATTTTTTTAAAAAAATCACACCATGATGAAAGAAGGAAGGCTCCTAAACACATTTTTTGAAGCTAATCTGACCCTGATACAAAATCTTAGCAAAGATAGCACATAGAAATTAAAGACTGATTCTCTTAAAATTAAAAAAAACTGACATAAAGAACTAAGCCAATAAAATATGGCCAGTATTAAAAAGAAAATAATATCACCAAGTACAATTTATTCCAGAATGTTAGCCTGACAACATTAGGAAATCTCTTACTATATCATACCCAGAGGTCAAAAGAAAACTGAGTTACTAGACTATCTCAGTACATGGCCAAAAGGGGCATTTGCTATATTTCAACACCCATTTCTGGATAAACGAAGCTAAGCATTCATTTTTTAAAAGCCTACACATGAAAGAATAGGCTCTTAACATTATGATATTGAGATGAAAACAATAAGCAACATCATCTGTAACAGTGAGACGCTGGAGACATTATAATCAAAATTAAGAACAAGGCAAGCATACTTCATCGTTAGAATTATGGCATAGAAATTCTAGCCAATGCAACAAGAAATATCTGCATAGAAAATCTAAGAGGTTCTGCATTAAAAAATCTTAGAACTAACAGGAGAGTTTAGTCAAATGCCCGAATACAAAGGAAACAAACAGACTAAAGAACTTTCTTACATATTGGTAACTACTAGTTAGGAAATATAGCAGGGAAACAAGACCACTGAAAATGGCAACATAATGTACAAAATACCCAGAAGCAAACAATTAAAAATTGCCTGAGGAAAATGACAAAACTTTACTGGGAGAGATACAAGATTTACATAAACGTAGAAGAATAACATGTTCCTGGAGAGGGAGACTAAACAATATAAACATGCCAAGTTTTCCAAAATTCAGATGTAAGTTTATTGTAATTCAGATCAAAATCCCAGTGGGATTTTTGAAACTTGAGAAAATGATTTTAACACTCATCTGGAAGTTTTAAAACATGGGACAGCCAAGAAATTTTTGAACAACAAAAATAAGAGAGATTACTTGCTTATATAAAAATGTATCAAAGAAACACTTTAACCCCAATGTGGTGTTAGAACGGGAATATAAAGACAATGGAAAGAGACTAGAAAACTCCAAACAAAGATGAATATTCTAATAAAAAATTGATACAGACATAAAAAAGAAGAGAAACAATTGACCAAAAAAATAATAATAATGCTCAACCTAATTAGCAATCAAAGAAATGAAAATTAAAATGAGGTGTATTTATTTGACTAATGTTTTTTTTGTTTGTTTTTTGTTTTTTTTTTTAAGATTTTATTTATTTATTTGAGACAGAGAGAATGAGAGACAGAGAGCATGAGAGGGAGGAGGGTCAGAGGGAGAAGCAGATTCCCTGCCAAGCAGGGAGCCCGATGTGGGACTCGATCCAGGGACTCCAGGATCATGACCTGAGCCGAAGGCAGTCGCTTAACCAACTGAGCCACCCAGGCGCCCCTATTTGACTAATGTTTTTAAGATACTAATTCTCCGTGATAAGTGTGGATACTCACTTTACTGATAGGAATGCAAATTAACCCAAATATTCTCAAAGGCAATATAGCAAAATAGGTATCAAAAGCCTTAAAGTATTAATCTCCAAGTAATTCCACATCAGAAATCTATCCTAAGAAATATTCAGTGATGGGGCCAAAGATGCACATCAGAAACAGCCATTTCTTGTTTATATAAGTAGTGAAAAACTGGAAGGTATTGAAATGGCTATATATCAAATGCTCAAATGCTTACTATATGATGTTAGATGAAGAAATTAGTATGTAAAACTTCATGATCCCAATTTACTACACACACACACACACACACACACACGAGAATAAGAAAACAAGGGAGAAGCGCAGAGGCTCTAAGAAATGTGTTACAAGTTTAACGATGGTAAACTCTGGATCTTGGGATTAGGAG
The DNA here is from genome assembly GCF_029215605.1 of Mirounga angustirostris. Lineage (NCBI taxonomy): Eukaryota > Metazoa > Chordata > Mammalia > Carnivora > Phocidae > Mirounga > Mirounga angustirostris. Next base: position 94,657,157 of record NW_026991719.1, read on the forward strand.
AGGTTTTATGTTCTTTCCAATAATCTGGACACTAAGAATCCACCATCCACCTTCACCGATATTAAGATTTTGCCATATCTGCTTGAGTCTTTTTTAAAGAATAAAACTTATAGATGCAGTTGAAGCCCATTTTGTACCCTGAACTTATCCCAATATGCCTTCCCTTCCTGGAATGACCACCATTTTAAAGTTCGTTTCCTCCATGTCTCATTTTATGTTAATACAGCAAAAATGTTTCCATAAACCATTTACAGTATATTACTGTTGTGAAAATTAATACAGGAAACCTAATTCAAAATGGAGTTGGGAAGCCATGAAGGAAGGTTTCTCACTCACGTACCACTCCTCACAGCTTTCTTTCCATACCTAGCAGGAAGAATGATTTTTCTCCTTGCTTAGCAACAACCTAGCCAATAAGACACTGCTACTACCCTGAACTTTCCATCTCCTCCAGTGAGCTTTCGTTCAAAATGACCCTTCTCAACTTCCTCCTTTCCTCTATAAAAGCATGCTCTGCTCCTTAGTTCTTTGAACTTGACTATGGTTTGCCTTAATTTGCATGTCCAAGACAGCAATTCTTACATTATTTCCAAATAAATTCATTTTTGCTGTTTCAATAACTGGCTATTTTATTTTTAAGATGGACCCTGGTTGTGTGTTTTTTTTTAAATTTATAAGCATTTTACTATTATATATGACTTATTTTGTAACTTGTTTTATCATTCATTTTGTTTTGAGATGTATCCATATTGGCCTTGTTCATTTATTTTATTGTTGAGTAGCATTCCATTATGTAAATAAAGTTCTTTCCAAAATTATTTTAACAATTGCACTCCAACCGCACAGCATTTGAGTGAACCTAACCTGTTTTGCTATATCCTTGCCTAAATTTACACTGTCAGATTTAAAGTTTCATCCATTTGTTGGGTATGAAAGATATTTAATTAAATTTGTATTTCTTTGATTATTATTGAGATCGAACATCCTTTCATATGTTTATTGACTGTTCGTATTTCTCCTCTGTGAATCGCTTGTCCGTATTCTTTGACCACCTTTTAACTGCTTTAAAAAAAACAAACAAACATATAGGAGTTCTTTATAGATTCTTGATCCCCAATGTGTTTTTGGTGTATATGTATTGGAAATGTCTTCTCCCAGTCATATCTTCTAATTTAACCCTGTCTTTTGTCATACAGAAAAATTTAAATTACGACATACTCAAACTTTGATCTGTTACTTTGTAGTTTTAGCTTTGGGTTCCTGTGTTAGAAAGCCATTGACATTTCCAAATCATAAAGATAGTCTCTTGTATTTTGTCTAAAAGTTTTTTTTTTTTATATTAGGTCTTTAAATCCATCTGTAATTGATTTTTATTATTATGTGACGTAGGGATCCAATTTTATTTTTCTTCATATGAAGAAAAATACATTATTTTAATTTTACACTCTCTCTATATATACACACATATATATATACACTCAATTGGTCCAATGCCATTTATTGAAAAGCTTGCACTCTCCTAAAAAATTCTTTTTTTTTTTTTTTTTTAAGATTTTATTTATTTGACAGAGAGAGACACAGCGAGAGAGGGAACACAAGCAGGGGGAGTGGGAGAGGGAGAAGCAGGCTTCCCGCGGAGCAGGGAGCCCGATATGGGGCTCGATCCCAGGACTCTGGGATCATGACCTGAGCCGAAGGCAGACGCTTAACGACTGAGCCACCCAGGCGCCCTCCTAAAAAATTCTTATGTCATCTCTGTTATATGATAAATTTTCATATACGTACAAATGTATGCATATACATTTGGCTTAATTCTATTTCATTAGCCTAATTGCTTCATTTTGCCAATATCACACTGTTTTAATTACTATAACTGCATAGTAAATTCCTATATGTAGTATTTTTGTGATTATTCAATTACAGTTATATAACCATTTCCTTTATGATTTGTTTTACTCATCCATTTAGAAAAAAATTAATTTCTATTTTTTTATTTTTACATATCTGAATTTTAAATATCATTTTGTGCTTTCATCATAGTTCTTATTTATTTATTTATTTATTTATTTAAAGATTTTATTTATTTATTTGACAGAGAGAGACACAGTGAGAGAGGGAACACAAGCAGGGGGAGTGGGAGAGGGAGAAGCAGGCTTCCCGCTGAGCAGGGAGTCCAATGCGGGGCTCGATCCCAGGACCCTGGGATCATGACCTAGCCAAAGGCAGATGCTTAACGACTGAGCCGCGCAGGCACCCCGTTCTTATTTATTTTTATAATCTCTATAATCATTTTACTTTATTTTTTAAATATTTATTTATTTATTTTAGAGAGAGAGAGTGTGCGAGTGGGGGGAGGGGCAGAGGGAGAGGGAAAGAATCCTCAAGCAGACTCCTTGCTGAGCACAGAGCATGACTTGGGGCTCGATCCCTGGACTCCGAGACTGTGATCTGAGCTGAAATCAAGAGTTGGACGCTTGACTGACTGAGCCACCCAGGTGCCCCTAATCTCTATAATCATTTTAGATATTTATAGTCTCTTTCTTATTGTTCTATTACCACACTGTATTCAGAGAACATAGTGTGAATGAAATCAGTCCTTGAGCATAATTTTTTTTAATGGTACAGCAATTTTTTAAAGGAAACTTTTAATTTTAGAATAGTTCTACATTTACAGAGAAATTGCAAAGATAGTAGAGTTTTCATATATTCAGACCTCTATTATAAACATTAGTATGGTCAATCTGCCACAATTAATGAACTAATATTCATACATTATTTTAAACTGAAGTCTGTAGTTTATTCAGATTCCTCAGTTTTTAAAAATCTAATGTCCTTTTTCTATTTCAGGATCTCATCCAGGAGATCATGATACATTTAGCCATCATGTTTCCATAGGCTCCTGTAGACAGTCTGGTATTTTCTAGAACATCCCTCGATTGAGGTTTCTATAGGTGTCCTTATTTTGCCATTCTGAGCGAAGTGTAGAACTCTTACCTCCTTTTATGTCTCATTTCCTTCCCCCTTTTATAATATAGTTGTCCTAAATATTTCTTCTGCATACATTTAAAACCACACCAGTGTTAGACTTTTTTAAAACCAGCAAGTATAATTTAAAAAACTCAGAGAAACACCTATTGTATTTACCCATATTCTTGCTTGCCATGTTCTTTCTTCTTTCTTGATGCTTCAAGGTTCTCTCTTTTATCATTTCCCTTTTGTTTAGAGAACTTCTTTGGGCCATTCTTTTAGAGCATGTTTCTTGGCAACAAATTCTCTTTGTTTGGGCCATTCTCTTAGAGCGTGTTTCTTGGCAACGAATTCTCTTCATTTTTCATTCATCTGAGAATGCCTGAGTTTCTCTTTATTCCTGAAGGGTACTTTTGCTGGGTATACATTTATGTGGGTGCCATTTTTTTCCTTTCAGATAATTCTAACATCTCTTTCATCTAGACCTTGGCATCTACTGATTGTCTTTTCTCATTCTGTTTGAGATCATTCTAGTGCTTAGTATGATGAATGATTTTCTATTGAAAGCTGGGCATTTTCATCTTATCTTAGGAGGCTCTGGATCTTATTGAAATCTTCATATTTTTTTTGCTGACTTTCTCTTTCTTCTGACACTTCTCTGGCAGGGGAAAATGAAGTGCTGCCTCATTTAGTGTAAGGTGGAGTAGTAGTAAAGGGTCCCAGCTTGGTTTCCACTGACACTGGCATTGGAGTGGGGTGTACTCATTTCTGTTGGATAGGATTGTACTTCCAGCCATGTGGTTTCCACTTTCACCATGGGGTTGTGTCACTTCATTTCCTCTACAAAACTGTAAAAGTCCTGACTCTCCACCAGGCCTCCTCTTACACAACTCCGGCAGGGAGGGAGCACAATGCCTCATTGATGGTGGGTGGGGCGTAAGCTCAGGCTCCCCATAAGGTATCCTCTGACACCATGAGGGTGGGATTCGTTACCAGGCAGGGGGGATAAAAATCCCTGTTTTTAATATGGCTTTCTCTGAACCACCTAATCGTTGGTGTTGGAGAACCTTGTTACAGCTTTGTGAGAGTGGGTGTCTAGGTTCCCCCTTTGGCCTTTGCTTTCATGGGTGGGAGTCAGGTTATAGTTTCTTCCATGGTGTCTGAGTGCAGTAGATTGGTTGTTGTCTAAAAGCTTTTTGTCTTATTAAGGTCTCCCATTCCTGGTTCTTTGGCTGGAGACAATAAGTCTCACTGAAGCTTTTTTTGTCTGCTCCTATTGATATTCATGGGATGGAGATATATCTATTTCTATGTCTCTCTATCATGTATCTATCTTTCTGTCTGAGAACTCACCAGTGTACCATTCCTTGGTCCCCAAAGTCCATAATTGACTTGCTTTCTTTTCCACTTTCTAAAGTCTTTATATGTTTGTTTTATATATAATGTCCAGCATTTTCAGTTGTACTTAGCAGGAGGAATAGGGAAAATCCATCTCCGTCTTCCCAGAAGTGGAGGTCCCAACTTGTTTTTTTTTAAGATTTTTTTTTTTTTTTTTTTTTTTTGACAGAGACAGAGAGAGCAGGAACACAGCAGGGGGAGTGGGAGAGGGAGAAGCAGGCTTCCCGCTGAGCCGGGAGCCCGATGTGGGACTTGATCCCAGGACCCTGGGATCATGACCTGAGCCGAAGGCAGTCGCTTAACCAACTGAGCCACCCAGGCGCCCCCAACTTGTTTTTAAACTTGCCCAAAGTGTTCCTCATAGTATACGTTTTACAAGTGATGCCTCATTAGCTTTCCTCACATTTGTGCCCACTTCTTTGTTCACCACAGCCCTTTTGCATTTCCATTACTTCGTTCAAGGTTCAGACTTTGTCTCATTTTAGGATAATGTTTAGTCACGCTTTCAGTAAGCATTCGTGAGTGGTAAACTCATTCAGTGTTTGTCTGAAATGTCTTTTTTCACATTCACTCTTGAATATTTAGCGGCCCTAGGCAGGCAGTTATTTTCCCTCAGCTGTTGGATAATAGATGTCCACTGTCTTCCTGCCTGTGTTGTTGATACGAGATCTATTGTCCATATGATTGCCATTTTATTGGGGGAATATATCCTTCCTCAGATTATTTGTAATCTTTTCCTTTGCATTTGCTATTCTACAGTTTTCCTACCTTGTTTCCACATGTCACTTTAGTTTGATTTATCTCCATTGGAGCTTTGCTCTTTTGATCTGAGTATTCACGTCTTCCTTAAATTCTCCCCTCTTTTCACTACTGCTTCTCCTTACTTCCTATCTTCTTCTTTTGGAATGCTTGTTAGATATGTCATTCAGAGAGCCCTTATGCCACCATAATACTAGTTAATTTGCTTGTCACTCTGGTTTTGACTTTTTTTTTTTGGCTGGACACAGTATGCTTTGTTGATGGTAGGGCTCCCCAGGTCCCTCCCCTTCTTCAGGGAGTCTGGGATGCAAACTGTGTAAAGGTTGGGAGATTCTCAGTATGTGTCGGGGGATGAGTTGAGGCAAGGACTCCCCGGCAGCTGAGAGCCCATCTCTAGCTCTTGCTCTTGCTGCAGCTGGTGACCCAGGGGGCTCTTACTCCTTGGAGGCCATGTAGACCATAAGGTCCACCACCTGATTGCTGTAGCCAAATTCATTGTCATACCAGGAAATGAGCTTGACAAAGTGGTCATTGAAGGCAATGACTGGCCCAGCATCGAAGGTGGAAGAGTGGGTGTCACAGGAGACTCCCTGGTCCTCAGTGTGGCCCAGGATGCCTGTGAGAGGGCCCTCCGATGCCTGCTTCACCACCTTCTTGATGTTATCCTATTTGGCAGCTTTGTCCAGGCAGCAGGTCTGATCCATGACTGACACATTGGGGTGGGGACATGAAGACCATGCCAGTGAGCTTCCTGTTCAGCTCAGCCAAGACCTTGCCTGCAGCCTTGGCGGCACCAGTAGAAGCAGGGATGATGTCCTGGGCAGCCCCTCAGATATCATGCCACAGCTTTCCAGAGGGGCCATCCACGGTCTTCGGTATGGCAGTGATGGCATGGGCTGTGGCCCATGATGCCAAAGTTGTTATGGATGACCTTGGTCAGAGGGGCCAAGCAGTTGGTGCAGGAGGCATTGCTGACCATCTTGAGGGAGTTGTCATACTTCTCATGGTTCATGTTCCTCACAAACATAGGGGGCATCAGCAGAGGGGGCAGAGATGATGACCATCTTTACCCCACCTTTAAAGTGAACCCCAGTCTTCTCCATAGTGGTAAAGACCCCAGTGGACTCCAGAACATACTCAGCACCAGCATCACCCCATTTGATGTTAGTGGGATCCTGCTCCTGGAAGATGGAGATGGGCTTTCCATTGATGACAAGTTTCCCATTCTCAGCCTTGACTGTGCCATTGAATTTGCTGTGGCTGGAATCATACTGGAACATGTAGACCATGTAGTTGAGGTCAATGAAGAGGTCATTGATGTGACAATATCTATTTTGTCAGAGTTAAAAGCCCAATGTGGCCACATCTGTTTTCTGTGACTTTCACCATGATGTATCGGGGACATGGCTGACACTGCACCAGAAAATGGGGCTGTCTGTTGAACAGGGAGGAGCCGAGAGCTTGAGTTCTTTTTAGACTTCTGTCAGCTGGGAATTTTTCTTTCAGGATTCATTATGATTATTAAAATAGCTATGGGGCGCCTGGGTAGCTCAGTCTGTTAAGCGTTTAACTTCAGCTCAGGTCATGATCCCAGGGTCCTGGGTTCGAGCCCCATGTTGGGCTCCCTGCTCAGTGGGGAGCCTGCTTCTCCCTCTCTCTCTGCTCCTCTCTCCTACTTGTACTCTCTCTCTCTCCCAAATAGATAAATAAAAATCTTGAAAAAAATAGCTATATTTTATTCAGTATTTATATGTCCTTAGAGCAGAGTTTGGTGTTAGGTCAGTTTGCTACATTGATAAAACTACTATATACATTACTTTTTATAGTTTAAGAGGCCACTGTTCTAATGTATTTCGAATAACACTGATTCCATGCAACAGTATGAGAGTATGTTTGGTAGGCTTTTCTACTTGCCTTCATGATCATTTACTAGGAGATGTGTTTGTTTTACCATTCTCACAGAAAAAAAAGAGCCCTTTCTGACTCAAACATAAGAACATACAATTGTATGTTTAACTACAAATACTACAACTAAACTTTATGGCATTTAGGGATCTTATTTTCAGACTAGTATAGGGCATGTTTGACTATACTCATTGTATCACGTTGGTATAATGAACAAACGTCACATAGCATGTGTATCTTTGTCTGATTGAAATAACCTATGGTTTGTATCATTTCTCAAGTTTAGATCATTGATTTTCCCTGTGTGGACCTCATGGAGTTAAAATTATGCCTGGTAATTGCTGAGGTTGTTCATCTCCACTCAGTGGCTGGGAGATCTAAAATTATTGGTGGGGCACTACCAAACACACATGCAAGTTAGAGAAATCAAAGGAGCAAGCAAATGCAGTGAGAAACTGGCCAGGATGACCAGGATAAGTCATGGCCGGAAGAGAAAACAGACCCATTATGGATGATTAGCTCATCAAAAGATCATGAATTATGCCTGAGTTGGAACTGAAACCGCCCCACGCAATCTTTAGTTACGTACTAGGATGAGGGTGAGCCCACCTTTTTTTATGGTTTAGAATGCTTCGTCTCTGCAAAATATCGGATCCTGCTTTAGACATGTTAATTTCTACACGTTGGACATAGTTCAATATTTTTGCATGAGAGCCTGCCTTGGAGAGGAGACGATAAGCTGGACGCAATAAAGATATGGTGGAACCATTGACCCAAGGCACATAATAAGTTTGAAAGGAAATGTTGTCCCCTCGTCTCTCCATTAATGGAGCCCTGTAACTATTGGAGGACAGACTGAATGTGAAAAGTGGTTTAAAATATGGGTATTTTTGACTTTGGAGAAAAACTATGTCAACAAAATTGCATTCATTTCAATTTAAAGAATATTCCCGCCTAAGATTATTACTGAATTTTATATATGTTTTAAGATGCTAGTTCTTATGTTTTGCTTTATTTATTCAGCTGTAAGAAATAGCCGTGGCTGACTGAATACAGAGAAATAGGAACGGCACCATAAAATGAACTAGACTTTTTTTTTTTTCCTTTCCATTATATCTTATTTATTTCTTGGTCTCTTTCAGCCCTAAAGCTGATCATTATTCTGAACTCTATTTTAAGATCAGCCTGTAGTAGATTGGACTTGGAATCCTACTGCTATTATTGTTCCTTGACTTTTATTCCAAATTACATTGTAAGAATTCAGTAGAGAGTATATTAAAATTACACTCAGAGAAGAGGAGTCAAGCTTTAAATAAATAAATAATGGAAGTCTACAAATTGATAAGAAAATCTGGTGAAATAAAATGTTGGACAAAAATCCATACAATTCTAAAAATAGTAACAGAACTACTTTTAGCAGGTTATTTACTTAAATTCAGCTATGAGTTTTGAATGTTCATTGCTACCTTTTTTGAATCAACTTCACCGCATATAAAGTTTAGAGATTTATTTGAATATAAAGTTTTACTTTTTTGCTTTTAGTAATATTATGTGTGTGTGTGTATTATTACAAAATGAATTAACAAATGTTGTTTTCTCTCCCCCCAGAATCCAGTTGCATCTACCTGATAGTTAAATTTTTAGAATCTTAAAATCCCCTGAAGGATTTTTCAGCCTATGACTCTGATAAATTTCTTTAGCTATCAGGCAGGTGCAGTTACATTGTAGAAAGAGCATAGATTTTTCCAGTCAGAAAATCGGTATTCAAAGCCTCTCTGTTTCAATTACAATTTTCATGACCTCAGACCAGTTAATATCACTAGAACTCAGTTTCCTCATCCATAAAGTGGGGGAATTAATATCTGCTTCCTGAGTCCTCTAATTATTAGGCCTTGCTGTTTTTATAAGCAAAGCATCTGTCTACTCTGTTGTGTGATTTGAGACATTCAATGATGATTGTCCTCTTAACATTTCTCCCATGGGTATTACTGTAGTATTTAAAAATTCCATATCATATTTACATGTGAGTTATTGAAGGTTTATTTAACAATGTACATTTTTCTGAACAGAGTAAAGCTTTTGAAGCCATTATTAGATTATAAAAGTGAAGTTGATTGAAATTTTTTTGTCACCTAAAACCCTGATATTCAAAGTGCTGTCCCCAAACTAGCAGATGTGAGTATCATTAAGGAGTTGATTAGAAATGTAGAATCGTGAGCTCCAACCCAGTCCTACTGAATGAGAATATGCATTTTAATAAGATACCAGTGAGTCACGTGCACATTAAAGTCTGAGAAACACTTATCTGCATGACTCCTGAAGAAATGGGGTAAATTTTGACGTGGGAAAGTGGTTTAAATCTGGGCAGGAAAGGGAAAGATTATCGTAGTAGAGGACCTTGTATATCAGACAATAGCAGGAAGACAAAGACACCAAGGAGGGGAGACAGAAAGAGGGCTCCAGAGGAGACATGCAACCCATTTCACAATCCCTAAAGGGATGTAGCCATTATGACAGACTATGGGTAATCTGAAGAAAAAACAAAAAAACCAGACAGAGAACTTCAATGCAGAGAGCTTCAATGTTATAAGGACTATTTTTCATTTTTATTTAAATCTTTCTCAATTCAAAAGAAGAACTTCTTCTAGGCTAGTAAAACTTTTTACAGACTCTGGAATGATAAGCAGATTTGCATGTTAGTTCATGTTCACCCTACAAAACATGAAATGCCTGATCAATTCTAAGACATAAAAAATCTATAGTAATATAGATACAGTCTGTGATCTCTGTATAAATGTGGGACACTTTTACCCTTATTCTTGAAAACTAATTGGCTTTGGGCCCTATTTGTCAAAAGGCACTTGATTTCATCCAGCCAATGAGATCTATGTCTTTGTATAAATCAAACTATTTTTGAAGTTTTAAGCATCATTCCACTAATAGTAAAGCAGGACCATTTTTTTTTTCTTTTTTGAATTTTAGTCCACAATGTAAATGAATTCATTGGATGAAAACGAGTTAAAGATAATCAAACTGTAGAAGTGACCTTTGGAAAGTCTACTTGAAAAAGTGCTGTGAAGTTCCCACTCTGAGGCTATTTTCTCAGTGATTCACAGCATGACATCGAGAAGTCATTTCATCTCCTTTGCTATTTGAAAATGGGTGGATTAAAAGTCAGACTGTGAAGTAAAAGTGAGTGAATGACAAAAAATTATATAGATTTTCTATTCATGAAAAGAGTGTATATTGAAGCCATGTGGGTTCGTTTATCTATATATCGAATATCTATAGCTAAATTTATATTTATGGAAAGCAGAAATTGCCAGTGGAGACATCAAGAACATTTGTAGTTAAGGGGGAGATGTCCTGATAGCAGTACATTCACAGGCAATTTTACTCTTTGCAGAATGGTGCAACTTGTTTCATTTTCTCAACAAATATATCTTAGGCCACCTACTTTGCCCAAAGAACTAAACTAAGCATTAAAGTGGGTATAAATTATCTAAGAAAAAACCTTTATGTGATTATGGTCTACTAAAGGAGACAAGACATTTTAATAGAACACATAAGTGCTATAAACAAAATGTTCCTGGAGTTCTCAAGAAGAGTGGGAAATCAATTCCAACTTGGGAGAAGTCCCAAAGCCCAATGGAGGAAGTGGCTCTGGAATGAAACCTTCAAAAACAAGGATTGTAGGGGCACCTTGGTGGCTCAGTTGGTTAAGCATCTGCCTTCGGCTCAGGTCATGATCCCAGGATCCTGGGATCGAGTCCTGCATCAGGCTCCCTGCTCAGCGGGGATTCTGCTTCTCCCTCTCCCTCTGCCCCTTCACCCCATTCATTCTCTCTCCCTCTCAAATAAATAAATACAATCTTTAAAAAAACCCAAGGATTGTCATTAGCAGACAAGTGAGGAGGAGAGGCTATTCTAAGCAGAGTCTATACGAAGAAACAGAAAAGGCAGATGGTACTTAAGAAATTGCTGTAGTCCTGTATATGCCGTAGGGAAGCAGAGGGAAATAGGGCTAAAAAGCTGTGTTGAGACCGTGGTTTTCAACCACTCTACACATCAAAATCACCGAGTTAGGGACAGATTGCTAGGATAGACACTGAGGCGATTTAATAAAGATCACTCTGGCCTCAGTGATTAGAAAGGATTAGAAGAGTGAAAAGGGCAGAAGCAGGCCCATTAAAACTGACCATTGTGCTAATAGTCCAACAAAGGGGCAATAGTTAATGATTATGGGGAACACCACTAGAAATGGAAAGAAAAACTAAGAGGTGTGAGATACTGCCCAGAAGGATAGGCTATAGTGATTGATTGAAGGTAGTCACAGTCTAGGAAGAAGGTTAGATCAATGATGATTGTGAAATTCAAGTGTAGGTGACTGAATGAACAGCAGTACCGTCATCCAACTTAGAATATAAAAATGAAGTGAAGGCTTCCGTGAAGCATTATGAAACGATAACCTAATAATAACCTTTCCTTGACACCCATGGCTTTAGGTTCGTCTCCATATTATACAGTTTCATAGTACCACGGACCTTTACTTGTGGCATATCGTAGAGCATAATTTTACATTAATTTGTATGGCATGTTAGTATCTATGTGCCCTATGAGACCACAAAGTCCACGAGGGCAGAGAAACACACAATGTTTGGCAAATCATACATTTTTTGTTGGTTCAATTTTTCCATGGTTGAGTAGACAAAAGAATGGCTTTTTAAGTAACTTATTAGAAGCAACCAGTACATATTACTGGCGTAAAAATATTTACATAAAAGACATTCAGTGTTAACTCGCATATATTTTTTTATTCCAAGAACTTCAAAATATATAATGGTGAAATTGTGCATTTTCTGTTAACCTAGAGGGACAAAAAAAAAAAAAAGAGTAAACTAGTTTGATGAAAGACACCCTAAATTGAGGCTATGTAGGCTGACTTGAACAAGAAAAATTCAAAACATTTTAGAAGCTCTATCTTTCTGGGGTGCCTGAGTGGCTCAGTTGGTTAAGTGTCCGACTCTTGGTTTTGGCTCAGGTCATGATCTTAGGGGTCATGGGACCAAGCTATGCTCCTAGTGGGGAGTCTGCTTGAGATTCTCTCCCTCTGCCCCTCCCCCCACTCACATGCTTTCTCTCTCTCAAATAAATACATAAATCTTTTTTAAAAATCTATAAAAAATAAATAAAAAGAAACTCCATCTTTCTGAGTGTTTGCTCCTTGTAAGACAAGCATATGCTCAATAGATTTGCTTTTATAATTCAAGATCATAGCATATGATTTTGTATGAATTTTGGAAATCGTCAGTTGCATTTCTATAAAATAGAACAGAATTACATAATGGAACCACCCTTCATGAAATGATAAGGATAGGGGTCTACACACTACTGAGTCCTGCATGACCTAAAATGAAAATAACCCAGAGGAATTTTAGAGAGGTGCAGCTTTTTGGTGTTGTTCAAGATCTACCCATCTTCTTTTTTTTTTTTTTTTAAAGATTTTATTCATTTATTTGAGAGAGAGAATGAGAAAGAGAGCACATGAGAGGGGGGAGGGTCTGAGGGAGAAGCAGACTCCCTGCCAAGCAGGGAGCCTGTTGCGGGACTCGATGCCGGGACTCCAGGATCATGACCTGAGCCGAAGGCAGTCGCTTAACCAACTGAGCCACCCAGGCGCCCCATGATCTACCCATCTTCTGTCTTACTGTTAAACCATTGTTCTTCTCCCTCATTTTACTCACAGAAAATGGAAGCTAAAATGGTTCAAGAACTTGGTGATGATTCCACATTTAATTGGTGACCGAGTAGACGACACGGGAGATGGAGCTCATATTTGTCGAATGTGTCTTGTATGTAACACCACTTTAAACATATTCATCTTTAAATGTCACAACTCCCCTCTGCGACAGGGGTATCCCATTTTTATAGACAAAAACTGAGGCTCATGATAATTCACTTTTACCATGGCATATACTAAGTCGGAGGGTTGATTCCAAACCCTATGCTTCTTTAACAATAGCATGCGATGCAACAGTCCTGGTTTCCACTACTGTGTTCCACACCGATCGCTTTCTGGGAAAGACAGAGCCATTTCAGTAGAAACATTGGCATCCAAAGGGTGAGTATGTTCCTACACTGTAAACAGAATGAGCATTTATGCGATTATTGGCAAGGTTGAGGAGACAATGTAGATCTGGTCCGAGCAACATACAGCAATGAGTCAGAAAGGCAGACCTGAAAGAGCAGAAAAAAGCGTCTCTGTATAGACAGGGCAAGCATCATCACACACTTGGGGAAAGGAAGGCTAGATGAGTAGGAAAAGGGCAGTTGGGGGTCACCAAGGGGGACTTGGTCTTCTTTGTAATTTCTGTCTTGTTCTTTTTTCCCCAGATTCTTTCCTTTTTTATTGTTGCAAAATATACGGAACATGAAATTCACCATTTCAAAGTGTATAATTCGACAGCATTTAGTACATTTATAATGTTGTACAAGCATTGCCACTGTCTAGTTCTAGAACTTCATCATCTTCAAAGGAAAAATCATACCCATTAAGAACAGATTCATTTGTTTTCAAAGTCAAGTGAGAGAGCAGCTCTTCAGGCTGGGATCGAAGCATTTAGCTGTGAAACAGAAAGCTTCCTGCTGAAAAATAATCAAGACCATCTCCCAGTTTCCCAGTCATTCAACTTCTCCCTTCTGCTGAAATGTTCAGGGTGTAAATCCAGCTAGTAGGGATCTGAAGGGGTACGTGCATCCCAATGTTTATAGCAGCAATGTCCACAATAGCCAAACTGTGGAAAGAGCCAAGATGTCCATCGACAGATGAATGGATAAAGAAGATGTGGTGTATATATATACAATGGAATATTACTCAGCCATCAGAAAAGATGAAATCTTGCCATTTGCAACAACGTGGATAGAACTGGAGGATGTTATGCTGAGCGAAATAAGTGAATCAGAGAAAGACATATATCATATGACCTCACTGATATGAGGAATTCTTAACCTCAGGAAACAAACTGAGGACTGCTGGAGTGGTGTGGGGTGGGAGGGATGGGGTGGCTGGGTGATAGACATTGGGGAGGGTATGTGCTATGGTGAGCACTGTGAACTGTGCAAGACTATTGAAACACAGATCTGTACCTCTGAAACAAATAATACAATATATGTTAAAAAAAAAAAAGAAGAAGAAGAAGATAGCAGGAGGGGAAGAAAGAAGGGGGGGAAATCGGAGGGGGAGACGAACCATGAGAGACGATGGACTCTGAAAAACGGACTGAGGGTTCTAGAGGGGAGGGGGGTGGGAAGATGGGTTAGCCTGGTGATGGGTCTTAAAGAGGGCACAGTCTGCATGGAGCACTGGGTGTTATACACAAACAATGAATCATGGAACACTACATCAAAAACTAATGATGTAAATCCTCAACAAAATCCTAGCTAATAGGATCCAACAATACATTAAAAGGATCATCCACCACGACCAAGTGGGATTTATCCCCGGGATGCAAGGGTGGTTCAACATTCGCAAATCAATCAATGTGATAGAACACATTAATAAGAGGAGGGAGAAGAACCATATGGTCCTCTCAATTGATGCAGAAAAAGCATTTGACAAAATACAACATCCTTTCCTGATTAAAACTCTCCAGAGTATAAGGATAGAGGGAACATTCCTCAAGCTCATAAAATCCATCTATGAAAAACCCACAGCGAATATCATCCTCAATGGGGAAAAGCTGAGAGCCTTTCCCTTAAGATCAGGAACACGCCAAGGGTGCCCACTCTCACCACTGTTGTTCAACATAGTACTAGAAGTCCTAGCAACAGCAATCAGACAACAAAAAGAAATAAAAGGTATTCAAATTGGCAAAGAAGAAGTCAAACTCTCTCTTTTCGCAGACGACATGGTACTTTATGTGGAAAACCCAAAAGACTCCACCCCCAAATTACTAGAACTCATCCAGCAATTCAGTAATGTGGCAAGATACAAAATTAATGTGCAGAAATCAGTTGCTTTCTTATACACTAACAACGCAACTGTTGAAAGAGAAATTAAAGAAACGATTCCATTTACAATAGCACCAAAAACCATAAGATACCTCAGAATAAACCTAACCAAAGAGGTAAAGGATCTATACTCTAGGAACTACAAAACACTCATGAAAGAAATTGAAGAAGACACAAAAAGATGGAAAAATATTCCATGCTCATGGATCGGAAGAATAAACATTGTTAAAATGTCTATGCTACCCAGAGCAATCTATACCTTCAATGCCATCCCGATCAAAATTCCAATGCCATTTTTCAAAGTGCTGGAACAAACAATCCTAAAATTTGTATGGAATCAGAAAAGACCCCGAATCGCCAAGGAGATGTTGAAAAAGAAAAACAAAGCTGGGGGCATCACGTTGCCCGATTTCAAGCTCTATTACAAAGCAGTGATCACCAAGACAGCATGGTACTGGCACAAAAACAGACATACAGACCAATGGAACAGAATAGAGAGCCCAGACATGGACCCTCAACTCTATAGTCAAATAATCTTTGACAAAGCAGGAAAAAACATGCAATGGAAAAAAGACAGTCTCTTCAATAAATGGTGCTGGGACAATTGGACAGCCACATGCAGAAGAATGAAACTCGACCATTCTCTAACACCACTCACAAAGATAAACTCAAAGTGGATGAAAGACCTCAATGTGAGACAGGAGTCCATCAAAATCCTAGAGGAGAACATAGGCAGTAGCCTCTTTGACATCGGCCACAGCAACTTCTTTCAAGTTACATCTCCAAAAGCTAGTGAAACAAAAGCAAAAATGAACTTTTGGGACTTCATCAAGATAAAAAGCTTCTGCACAGCAAAGGAAACATTGAACAAAACAAAGAGGCAACCCACAGAATGGGAGAAGATATTTGCAAATGACACTACAGATAAAGGGCTGGTATCCAAAATCTATAAAGAACTTCTCAAACTCAACACCTAAAAAACAAATAATCAAGTCAAAAAGTGGGCAGAAGAGATGAACAGACACTTCTCTGAAGAAGACCTACAAATGGCTAACAGACACATGAAAAAATGTTCATCATCATTGGCCATCAGGGAAATCCAAATCAAACCACACTGAGATACCACCTTACACCAGTTAGAATGGCCAAAATGGACAGGGAAAGAAACAACAAATGTTGGAGAGGTTGTGGAGAAAGGGGAACCCTCTTACACCGTTGGTGGGAATGCAAGTTGGTACAGCCACTTTGGAAAACAGTGTGGAGGTGCCTCAAAAATTTAAAAATAGAGCTACCCTATGACCCAGCAATTGCACTCCTGGGTATTTACCCCAAAGACACAGATGTAGTGAAAAGAAGGGCCATATGCACCCCAATGTTCATAGCAGCAATGTCTGCAATAGCCAAACTGTGGAAAGAGCCGAGATGCCCTTCAACAGATGAATGGATAAAGAAGATGTGGTTCATACATACAATGGAATATTACTCAGCCATCAGAAAGGATGAATACCCAATTTTTACATCAACATGGATGGGACTGGAGATTATGCTAAGTGAAATAAGTCAAGCAGAGAAAGTCAATTATCATATGGTTTCACTTCTTTGTGGAACATAAGGAATATCATGGAGGACATTAAGAGAAGGAAAGGAAAAATGGGCAGGGGGAATTGGAGGGAGAGATGAACCATGAGAGACTATGGACCTGAGAAACAAACAGAGTTTTAGAGGGGAGGGGGGAGGGGGGATTGGTTAGCCCGGTGATGGGTATTAAGGAGGGCACGTACTGCGTGGAGCACTGGGTGTTACACGAAAACAATGGATCGTGGATCACTACATCAAAAACCAATGATGTATTGTATGGTGACTAACATAACATAATAAAATTAAAAAAAACTAATGATGTAATGCATGGTGATTTACATAACAATAAAAATTTTAAAAAATGTTCAGGGTGGAGCTATCCCTTTAAATCCAGCCCCTGATCAAAGTCCATAGGCTCAGACTGACAGAGAGCTGGAATTTCATAAACCAAGTTGGTTAGGTATCCATTCTTGTCCTAAAGTAAGAGAATTACCTTTGAAATCATGATATAAGACTCCATTGGCATAATGTACTTTGGGTCATTAAGACTTTACTACCCATACACATAAAAACCAACAAAACTTGGTGCGTGCAAGCTGGGTGGGGAAGAATCTCTTGTAGTTATTACTGAAAAGGAGGAAAAAGAGGTTTGCGGTAAAATGTTAACACATGGTTCAGTGTTTCTAGACCAAAAGAAATAAAGCAAGTGCCTAAAATATTGAAGAGATATTGCCCGAGAGCATACAAGAGGGACAAAAAGGAGCAATGGGAATGAGGACAGAACTGAAGGAGGAAAACAGAGGCGTTATAGGTTAAGTCTTATAAAAAGCTTTACGCAGTGAAAGCTACAACGTAATCTACTGGAAGGTTTCTTCAATGGAGCAAAGCACGCCTGCCTCCAATAGAAAGAGAAAAAGAAACTGATAATTGATTTTCTTCCCCAACAGGCCATGCTCCATTCATAGTAACTGTGCAGGGTCCTGTCTGCAGAAACCCGCCAGATGGGCTGGGTGGAGAGGGAGAATATGCAAGATGATACAAGGGAATACAAATCAGTCACTTTTATTGCAGCATTGCTGGGAGTTTGATGGGAATGGCAGACGGCAAGAGTTTTTTAGTATGCATTTGATATCTTTCTTTGGGGAACCAATTTATTTTGATATTTTACCTCAAACATCAAAATGATACACAGTACCAGAGCCTGTCAGCAGGCTTTCTTAGCTTGTCCCCAGAATGGGGACAGATTCAATCTCCCAGCCTCTCAGGTTACAATTCGTTAGAAGAGAGAGCAAGGTGACTAACAATGTGAGACAAGTGGACCAAATATTTACAAAGAATTTTTGACCGCTCTGCATACACTCCTTGGAAAATCTCAGCAGGCAGAATAGAGAACAATTTTGACTTTAATGGCTTTGATACAGTTTTTTAATGGGTACAATAATCTTAAATATTCACCTTTAGAATACCAGCAAGGAGTTCATTTATATCTTCCCAGAAAGGATCAGGATACAGGAATTGAGGCAGTCCTCAACCTAAGGAAATGGGTGGGCTCCATCGTTCCTTTGTAAGCTGGTTGCTTAGCGTTTGTAATGCATTTCCCTTTAAAGACAATTTACAGAATGAGTAACCAGGTCAACTGCCAAGCCCAGAATGTAATGGTCAACTCAGTCTTAGGTCCTGGTTTTGGATCATGAAATAAAAGGTCATGAATCTCTTATTTTTCACCCTTTTTCCAAGGCGAGTGGTCAGTTCAAGGTAGATTCCTAAGACAAGCAAGGTTGGTCTTTGATTTGGGACATACACCAGTGTCCTCAGAGCCACATGAAATTCAATGCCCTCAGTCTGCCTTAAATGCATCCCCTGCCCCCTACTGTGGGATTCCAAGCAGGCCTGACCTGCTTCTGAAAATGCCACCGGATCCAAAATTATCTATTTTATTTGCCTGTAATAAAACGGTCATGCTTTTCTTCCAGATAATTCATTTTCTACCCCAGTGTCAAGAAGGAAACAACCTGCTTTAAATCCTTCTTCATGCATGGATGGCTCATAATCCCTCTTTGTTGGCACCGATGTTTAACTTATTTAAAGAGAAGTCTTGTTAATCCAAAGATATCGCTAATCAATAGACTTCGTTTGTGTTGATAACATGAGGTGAGAATATTCAACCAGTGTAGGCAAATTTTTTTCTGAGCTGGAGGGAACAGGTTAGCGCTTCCTGAATGGTTAGCTCTCTCAAAGAGATGTTTTCCCTAAAATATAAAATGTTTCTGATTGTTTCTTTCTTTTTTGTTACTTTTTTTTGTTTTTTAAGATTTTTATTTATTTGACAGGGAGAGAGACAGCGAGAGCAGGAACACAAGCAGGGGGAGTGGGAGAGGGAGAAGCAGGCTTCCCGCCGAGCAGGGAGCCCAATGTTGGACTCGATCCCAGGACCCTGGGATCATGACCTGAGCTGAAGGCAGACGCTTAACGACTAAGCCACCCAGGCGCCCTCTTTTCTGTTACTTTTGTATCAAAAGCCCCCACAACTTTGTCTTGTGACCTAGTGATACCTGAGGTAGGATTG
This sequence comes from Mirounga angustirostris, assembly GCF_029215605.1. Classification (NCBI taxonomy): domain Eukaryota; kingdom Metazoa; phylum Chordata; class Mammalia; order Carnivora; family Phocidae; genus Mirounga; species Mirounga angustirostris. Next base: position 94,676,340 of record NW_026991719.1, read on the forward strand.
GTAATAAACATCAGCATCAAGGACCCTTCTGGAGACGAGGCAAGAACAGAAATAGCAATCCTGCTTTGTAAGGTAGGTGTTTGAAAGGGGAGAAACTAACCGAATAGCCTCTCATGATCAAATTCACTCGTTTTCAAAATGAATTTAACAATTCATGAGAGCAAGATGTTCACTCTTTTGTCTGACTAAATCCCAGTGAATCATAAGCAGTACAAGAACAGTATACACAGTATTTGACAATAATAAACTGTGGGATGGCAGAATAATTTAATGTACGTCTTGTGTAAAACAAGAGTTGTGTTTCCTTCATTGGGGTTATTTTTGCTGAAATGCACTGGGGAAAGTCATGAAGAGGCAACAGAAATATTAGCACTTAAAAATTAGATTGCGAGGGCAACACAAATTTCATGGGTGGTGTGTGTTACTGAGCAACACAACTCGAAAGTTTATCAAGAAAAAATGTGCAATTATAACTGATGTATAGGAAAAAATGACTGAAATTCATTTACTTAGTGTCTTAACCCTTGCGAAATCTTTAAAACTTTGTTTGAAAGAGAAAGCAGAGATTGAAGAGTAAGATTAAGGAAGTAGGTATAAATTTACCTCTCTCAGAAGCGCCAATCAGAAAATAAACAGGCCAGAGAAATGTATGGTATCCCAGAAAGTTAACAGTAATGAAAATATTCTCTCCAGGAACCAAAGGATTTGTTCCCTGCGAGCTCACTGATTCCTTAAACATGGCCAGTTTTGGAGAGAGTCTCATCCCAAATGGCTGTCCTCTGAGACAATTCTATTATTTACGAGGCATTTCCCTTCCCTTCTCAATGGTGCATTTCTGGAGATTCTGAGCCTAGAAAAATAATCCTGCTAATAATGGACAAAATATGCTGTGTATTAATTATGTGCTGAGTTTGATCGCAATTGTTCTACACCCATTATCTCATTTAATTCTTGCAACCCATTGTCACATCTTCATTTTATATATGAGAAAAATGAGACTTAGTGAAGTTGTGTCTGCCTGAGGTCACAGAGCTGATAAGTGGTGGAACCGAGATAGAAACCCAGATCTGCCAGAGTAAATCCATGCTCTAAAGTCATGATCTTAAAAGTGGATTCATGTAGGCATGGGGCACCCGGCCGGCTCAGTTGGAGGAGCATGCAAGTCTCAATCACAGGGTCATGAGTTTGGTGGTTTGGGTGCAGAGATTACTAAAAAATAAATAAATAAACTTTTTTTAAAAAAAAGATGGATACATACTAGCAAGTGTGCAAGAAGATCACTTGGGTTCTGGAAGTTAATAATAAATTACATATTTAAGTGAAAACAAAAAAGCTAACAGGTACCAATATTTAGTATTATAGATTGACATAGGCACCCTCACTAGATCTGTGTGTCAGATGGTCAAATACTACACTGAGTACATGACCTGTCTCAGGGAAGCCTGGGCATTTCCCTCTGTAGAGGAGAAGGTGGTAATGCCCTGCTGCTTTTGGCATATTGCCGTGGGTTCCAATTTCCGTGTGCTCATTTTAGTGCATTTGTGGATTATATTATGTGGTTTTCTTTTTTTTTAAGATTTTATTTATTTATTTGAGAGAGAGAGCACACGCGTGCGCATGTGCGCACACGTGTGTGAGTGCATACGTGGGGGAGGGGCAGAGGGAGAAGCAGAACCCCCCAAACAGGGAGGCAGACCCAGACACGGGGCTCAATCCCAGGATTCAGGGATAATGACCTGAGCCGAAGGCAGACACTTAAATGACTGAGCCACCCAGGTGCCAGCTTTATGCAGTTTTCAATGGGCAAGTTGTATTATTTATTTAAGAATACTTTGGTTATAGGTGATACTAAAATGTAAGCACAAACCGACAAGAAAAGATGGGGCTGACAGTCCTAGTATCTGTTGTTTTTCTTTTTAACCACTCATAAACAGAGTAAAAATGGTGGTACAAACAGATCTGGTTGGAAGGTGGCCAAGATGTATTTTTAAATTTTTCTGGAATCTATGTGAAATGCAGATGTACATCCACTATCATTAACAATGAATGAACCCCACTCCAAATGTATAGTGTGTCTTGAGCTATGAGCTATTCATAGTATGAAGCTATATTGATTAGCAAAACCTTAGAAACCACCCACTTTGAACATTAACATAAATCCTTACAAATACTTCAGGAATGTTTAAAATCATTAAGTCTCTGTGTGATATTTGGTAACATTTCTCTAAACTTAATCATTCCCATTTATAAGCCTTTTTTGAAGTTTCTTAATATACTTGCGTATTATGCCTACAACTTATAAATATGAATACATATATTAAGTGCACTTTTTAAAAACTGCCTTAGGATTAAAGGGGCGCCTGGCTGGCTCAGTCGGTAAAGCAAGCGACTCTTGATCACAGGGTTGTGAGTTCAAGCCCCACCTCGCAGGTAGAGATTACTTAAAAAAAAAAAGTCACAAACTGATCTGGAAGTGTAGTCAAAAATGTTTAGAGATCAGTCTTCTAAATCACTAGTACTATGCTATTTCTCTAGGGAAGATGCAGTTTCAAGTTGTTCGGTGAAAGGACATTTAAATACTAAGAGAAGAAAAATGTGGTCGCAGGAACGGGAATTCTCAGTGGCCCACTTAAAGTTTTCCAACTTTTAGCATCTCCTTCAGTCTCTTTCATTGTCCTTATTCGACATAATCTTCAATGGTTTTAGTACAGCCTTATGTTTCAGAACTCCTTGGATCTGCAGTTTCATCTCCCTATTTTCTCAACGCTGTGCCTTCTGGTGTTTGTCAAATCAGGTGGTTTGCCTTAGTGTCCTCACTCGTTTATTTTTCGGAGGTTGATTCTCTGGGTTTCCAACTCTACGAGGCACTTCTATTCAGCTAATTTTTTTCAGTGACGGTGAGGTAAATTAGGTACAATCGGTACATTGACACTTCCGTGTTAATATATAAAATATAGGGGCACCTGGGTGGCTCAGTCGTGAAGCATCTGCCTTCGGCTCAGGTCATAATCCCAGGGTCCTGGGATCGAGCCCCGCATCGGGCTCCCTGCTCGGCGGGAAGCCTGCTTCTCCCTCTTCCACTCCCCCTGCTTGTGTTCCCTCTCTCACTGTCTCTCTCTGTCAAATAAATAAATAAAATCTTTAAAATATATATATATAAAATATATCTGAAAACATTATAATCTGGGTCATGTGTATTAATTTCTCTCTCTCGCCCATGACAAACTTGCCCACCATCTCAAACAAATTCCACCTAATAGCTCCTTGATTTGCAGCGATGATGCTACCTGTCAGAACTGAGGTACAATCAGCAAGTGGTAAGATGCGCAAAAGGCACAGAAAGACATCGAGAACACTGAGAGTAGATAAATCCACTAGGCTAGGGGCATGTAAGGTAAAGAAGTGCAGACTCAGGGAGACCTGGTGTCAAGGAGTTCCAGAGACAGACATCAGGCAGATAGATTGCCAGGTAAGAAACCCACAGTCTCAGAAGAGACTGGCTGAAGGCAAAAAATGATTCAAGGTTAGAACTCTAGTATCTGGGGGCAAAAACACTAAAAAAAAAAGGAGAGAAATTTATGATGCGATGACTCTTGAAAAGCAAAAACCGTGACCCAAATGCAAGAATTGGACCATAAAGGGAGATCCTGATGTCATGTTGTAAGGCAAAAACTGAATTTACTAGAAGCAGGGTACACTTTTAAAATATTGATTGTGCTCGAGGTGGTTTGATGCTTCATTGCCAAGATATATATCTGAGGTCATATATTCTTTTTGCTTCAGAGTCAGCAAGTGGGTTGGGGTTAATTGACCCTACTGGGGAGGCCGATGGGAAGTAGGCTCAAGAAAGGGACTTGCTAATCTGAGCAAGTGTCTTGCTAATCGGTACTATGAAGTGCTGGCAAATTTTGTGGTTCCTTTAATTTCTTTCTTTTTTTTTTAAGATTTTATTTATTTATTTGACAGAGAGACACAGCGAGAGAGGGAACACAAGCAGGGAGAGTGGGAGAGGGAGAAGCAGGCTCCTCGCTGAGCAGGGAGCCCGATGCGGGGCTTGATCCCAGGACCCTGGGATCATGACCTGAGCAGAAGGCAGACGCTTAACTGACTGAGCCACCCAGGCGCCCCTCCTTTAATTTCTGTTTCCAAATTGAATTTCAACTGGCTATGTCCCAGGGTAAGAGATTATTATAACTACTTTTAAATAACATCAGCCTGTAGGATGAAATATTATTAGATCTGTCACTGAAATTGTATGCCCTGATGCACGGGCTGTATTAGTCAGGTTTTTTCAGAGAAACAAAACCTATATATTTTATTTACATGTATATAATCTCCTATTGATTCCTACACACACACACACACACAGTGGCTTCATACATCTGCGGAGGTTGGCAAGACCAAATCCGCAGGGCAGGCTGGCAAGCTATAGACTCAAGAAAAGGTTGATGGTACAGTTCAGTTGCAGTCGGCTGGCAGAATTCTCTCTTTCTCAGGGGATGGCAGTCTTTTTGCTTTTAAGAGTTTCAACTGATCTGTTCGATGAGGCTCACTCGCCCCCTCACACTATGGAAGGTAATCTGCTTTACCCAAAGTCCACTTATTTAAATATTAATCTCATCTAAAATATATCCCCACAGCAACATCTAGACTAATGTTTGACCAAATATCTGGGTACCATGGCCCACCCCAGTTGACATATATAATTAATCATCATCCAGGAGTTCATATATAAATTCAATTCAACAAAATTAATTCCTTACTTTTTATTAGGCACTATATTGGGTGCTATGAGTCTATTAGAAATGGTTGAGACTGACAGTTATGGAAATACTACAACATTCCAGGCAACGGTTGAGGACTTGAAATAAGGCAGCAAAGGGAATGAGAGAGGAGAGAAATGGACAGATAGAAGATAATCTATCTTCTCGGTAAGATTTGGGGAATAATTAGATTGGGAGAGGGTGAGGAAGAAGGCATATAGACATTTGGGTGGATGGACGGGCAACTTATTCAAAGAAGGAGTAACTTAGGGGAAGATGAATTTACTTTTGAATCTGAGATGCCTTGGGGACAACTAGTGGAAGTTATTCAGTAGGTAGTGGATATATATTTCTGTGGATCTAGAGGTCCAGATACAGATGTAGACTTAACTAGTTGGCCAGGTCAAAAAAATGAAGAATCATCTTTGAGTCCTTACCTTCATCCAAACAAACAAACAATAATCCTGTCAGCTCAAAGTTTGAAATCTATTCTCAACCTCCTAATTTTTCCCTACTTCACTGCTACCAACCTAGTGCAAATCATCACTGTTTCTTGCCTGGATTATAGCAACAGCTTCCCAACTGGTCTTTCTGCTTCTAGCTTTGAATCCCCACCATAGTCTATTATGAACTAGTCACTGTGACTCTTAAAGCATAAGCCATATTGATGAAATGGAGGACATTAGGCATTATGTAATAAACAACATACAGAAAGAAAAAACAAAACTGCATGTTCTCACTTATATGGGAAATCTTAAAAGTTGAATACACAGAAGCAGAGAGTAGAATGGTTTGCCAAGGGTGGGGAGGTGAGGGATATGAGGAGAGCTGGTCAGAGTACGGTGTTGTAGTTATGTAAAATGAGTAAGTCTAGAGATCTGATGTACAGCATGATAGCTATAATTAATAATACTGTATTGAGGGGCGCCTGGGTGGCTCAGTCGTTAAGCGTCTGCCTTCGGCTCAGGTCATGATCCCAGGGTCCTGGGATCGAGCCCCACATCGGGCTCTCTGCTCGATGGGCAGCCTGCTTCTCCCTCTCCCACTCCCCAGGCTTGTGTTCCCTCTCTCTCTGTGTCTCTCTTTGTCAAATAAATAAATAATAAAATCTTTACCAAACAAAAAAATAATAATACTGTATTGAATACTAGTAATTTGCTGAGAGAGTAGATTTCAGGTATTTTTGCCACATACAAAATGGTAAGTATGTGAGGAAGTGATATGTTTATTAGCTTGATTGTGGTGATCATTTTACTCTGTATATGTATGTCAAATCATGTTTTATACCTTAAATATATACAGTTTATATGTTTAAAAAGTGTAATGGGGCACCTAGGTGGCTCAGTCAGTTAAGCATCTGACTCTTGATTTCGGCTCAGGTCATAATCTCAGGGTCGTGGGGTTGAGCCCCGCATTGGGCTCTGCACTCAGCGGGGAGTCTGCTTGAGACACTTTCCCTCTCCTTCTCCTTCTGCCTCTCTCCCCACTCAAGCACACATGCTCTCTCTCTCTCTCAAATAAAGAAATAAGTCTTTAAAAAATGTGTAAAAGATTATAAGCCATATCCTACTATATCCCTGATGAAAATTATAAAACGGCTCCCCATTTCAATCAGAGTAAAAGGGCAAGTCTTAATGACGGCCTATAAGGTTCTAGATAAAGGCCCAACTCCATTGTCTTATCTAATACTCTCCTCTCACTCACTCTTCTCCCACCATACTGGTCTTGATGTTCTTTAAACCTGCCAGGCATGTGTTTGCCGCAGGGTCTTTGCACTGTCTGTTCTCTATGTCAGGAATATATATCTTCCAGATATCTACACGGCTCACTTTGTCATTTCATTCAAGTCCCAGCCCAATGTTACGATCTTGCTGAAGCCTTTAGTGACACTGTTATGTAAAATAGCACCTTGATCCCTTGCTTTATTTTTTATAGCATTTATTGCCAATCAATATATTTATTTGTACCTTCACTAACTAGAATACAAACTGAATGAAAGACTTTATTTTGTTTACATAGCTATTTCCAGCATCAGATCCATTGTATATGGATACTAAGCATGGTCACAAGGGTGGATGGAACACCCATGAAATCTTTTTTTTTTTTTAATTAACATATAATGTATTATTTGTTTCAGGGGTACAGGTCTGTGACTCATCAGTCTTACACAATTCACAGCTCTCACCATAGCACATACTCTCCCCAATGTCCATCACCCAGCCACCCCCTCCCTCCCACCCTCCTCCACTCCAGCAACCCTCAGTTTGTTTCCTGAGATTAAGAGTCTCTTATGGTTTGTCTCCCTCTCTGGTTTCATCTTGTTTCATTGTTCCCTCCCTTCCCCTATGATCCTCGGTCTTGTTTCTCAAATGCTTCATATCAGTGAGATCATATGATACTTGTCTTTCTCTGATTGACTTATTTTGCTTAGCATAATACCCTCTAGTTCCATCCACGTCATTGCAAATGGCAAGATTTCATTTTTTGATGGCTGCATAATATTCCATTTGTGTGTGTGTGTGTGTGTGTATACACACCGCATCTTCTTTATCCATTCATCTGTTGATGGACATCTAGGCTCTTTCTATATTTTGGCTATTGTGGACGTTGCTGCTATAAACATTGGGGTGCATGTGCCCCTTTGGATCACTACATTTGTATCCTTGTCACCCATGAAATCTTATAATGTGAAAAGAGGTGCCAATATGGAGCATTGAAAGAAATCAGCATTTAAGAGATGAATAGAGAAAAAACAACCCACTGAAATTGAAAAGTGACCACACATGTAGAGAAGAGATACCCAGGTCATCAAAATAGAGGAAGGAGAGAATTTCAAAAAGGAAGGAAAACAAATGAAAAAATAAGATATAATGTTGTTTAGATTTGCCATTTTTTAAAGTTAGTGATTCTTCTTCTTTTTTTAAATTTATTTATTTGAGAGAGAGAGAATGAGAGAGAGCACATGAGAGGGGGGAGGGTCAGAGGGAGAAGCAGACTCCCTGCCGAGCAGGGAGCCCGATGCGGGGCTCGATCCAGGGACTCCAGGATCATGACCTGAGCCGAAGGCAGTCGCCCAACCAACTGAGCCACCCAGGCGCCCAAAAGTTAGTGATTCTTATTAAAGCTATATGAGTAACTCTGAAAGTAAGTTGACTAAAACGGCATTGAGACCACAATATTTACAAATTGTTTAGAATTGTTTTATAAAATAGAAATATAAGGGTATTCAGAGTTAAATGACAATTGCAAGGTATTTGGAAGTGAATACTTAGTTTAGATTTATTTTATATTACAGCTGGAGACTTCAGAGTATGCTGGATTTAAGAATATGTTTTAATCTCTGTGAATAAATAGAACTACTGGACTCTGAAATGACTAAGCAAACTGAAAAGTTCCATACAGTTTTTTATTAGCTATAGTGAGAGATTTTTAGTATCTGCTGAGATCCATAAACAATTGCCCTAAAACCACGTATCATTTTGTGAGCAATCTCAGCTGGGATAGGACCAGAGCCCGTGTGTATATGTGCATCTGAGGAGGCAGTAGAATTTCTAGCTGGAAAGATTGATAGAGAGGGACAAGAGATACATAGAGGTATAGAGAAGAGACAGTTCAGGGGAGCTGAGCTAGGTCTCAAGGGGAAGAAGCAAGTTCAAGGATATTCCATACTGAGGCCATGGAGGCCACTGAGTCAAGAGGATTTTTTCTGGAATGGTGGTGGCGGGTGGTGGTGAGGGGTAAACACTCAGGAAGGACGGTACTTCCTCAAATATCCTAGGAGAGGAGATAAATAGGTTGGTAAATAAAAATAAGATTACATGATCAAGAGAAGACAGTATAAACCCACAGATGAGGCTGAAAGGGAAATCTGGAACAAGAACCAAGTATTAAAAGCAGAAAACACCGAGTGAAGATTTACATTAAGTTAGTCAAGCATAGGTAATAAGTGAGATGCTGTGCATGTAATTTGTCTAACTCCACAGATAGCTTGCATCCTGAGACTCCCTTGTCCTCTGATAAAATCTGCCATAAGCAAATATTTAAGTAGGCACAATGTAGGGAACACTGCTGGGTACTGTGGGGTTCCAACAGGAAAGTTCTTCACTGGGGGCTGTATTGTTATAATACTTGAGAAATTAGCGAAGGGAAAGCTACGAATCTAAGGATTTGGTCTTTGGAAGAGAAATGGCCAAAAAACCCCAAACCAAACCAAACCAAACCAAACCAAACCAAACCAAACCAAACCAAACCAAACGGCACCTAATCTTCAGATGGTAGCAGCACAGAGGTAATTATTATCAGTCATACTCTCTGTATATTGTGTATTCTTGAATTTGTAGGAGATGTAACTGGTTTACTGGCCGCAATCTGTGTGATCTTAGTGGGTTCACAATTATGGAACTTTTGTTCCCTCTCATCATTGCTTTCAACTCTGCTACTTCCGATATCCCTTCCATATTATGTAACAAATATCTTAAAACTATCTTGACCAGATGCCATAGCTTTCTGGTCACTGGTCACATTCAGTTATTTAGAAAGTCATGTAATTTATTTATTTATTCATTAAGATATATGTGTTTTTATTTTTTAAGTTTTTCATTAAATTCCAGTTCGTTAACATACAGTATTATGTTAGTTTCAAGTGTACAATATAGTGATTCATCACTTCCATACATCACCCAATTCTCCTCACAAGTGCACTCCTTAATCCCCATCATCTATTTCCCCCCTGCCCCCTGCCCACCTCCCCTCTGGAAACCATCAGTTTATTCTCTAGAGTTGTTTTTTTTTTTTTTTTTTTAAGATTTTATTTTATTTCTGACACAGAGACAGAGAGCACAAGCAGGGGCAGAGGCAGGGAGAGGGAGAAGCAGACTCCCCGCTGAGCAGGGAGCCCGATGTGGGACTCGATCCCAGGACCCCGGGATCATGACCTGAGTCGAAGGCAGCCGCTTAACCAACTGAGCCACCCAGGCACCCAGTTTGTCTCTAGAGTTAAGAGTCTGTTTCTTGGTTTTTGTGTTTCTCTTTTTTTCCCCTTTGATCGTTTAGTATTTGTCTTTCTCTGACTGACTTATTTTGCTTAATATAATACTCTCTAGCTCCATCCACATCATTGCAAATGGCAAGATTCCATTCTAAAAAAGTCATATAATTTTAAAACTCCAATATTCAATCTCATTGGATTCAAAGCTTTCCTCAGAGTGATATCAGGAGACACCTCCTACCACTGATGGGAAACCTGACCTTTTCTTCTACCCTTTTTTTTTTTAAGATTTTATTTATTTTTTGACACAAAGAGAGAGACAGCGAGAGAGGGAACACAAGCAGGGGGAATGGGAGAGGGAGAAGCAGGTTTTCTGCTGAGCAGGGAGCCTGATGCGGGGCTTGATCCCAGGACCCTGGGATCATGACCTGACCCGAAGGCAGACGCTTAACGACTGAGCCACCCAGGTGCCCCTTTTATTCTACTTTTTTAAAGCAAAACTCCTATAGGATTGGGAGAGAGAAGGGAGAATAAGAGAGATAGTAGACTGTATCAGCTTGCATTCCCACCAACAGTGTAAGAGGGTTCCCCTTTCTCTGCATCCTTGCCAACACCTGTTGTTCCCTGACCTGTTAATTTTAGCCATTCTGACTGGTGTGAGGTGGTATCTCATTGTGGTTTTGATTTGTATTTCCCTGATGCTGAGTGATGTTGAGCATTTTTTCATATGTCTGTTGGCCATTTGTATGTCTTCTTTGGAGAAATGTCTGTTCATGTCTTCTGCCCATTTCTTGACTGGTACAGCCACTCTGGAAAACACTATGGAGGTTCCTCAAGAAGTTAAAAATAGAGCTACCTTATGACCCAGCAATTGCACTACTGGGTATTTACCCAAAGGACACAAATGTTGTGATCTGAAGGGGCACCTACACCCCAATGTTTATAGTTGCAATGTCCACAATAGCCAAACTATGGAAGGAGCCCAAATGTCCATCAACAGATGAATGGAAAGATATGGGGTATATATATAGAGAGAGAGAGAGAGTTACCAGCCAATTTATGTATAATAATACTCAGCCATCAAAAAGGATGAAATCTTACCATTCACATCCATGTAGATGGAACTGGAGGGTATTATGCTGAGTGAAATAAGTCAGTCAGAGAAAGACAATTATATGGTTTCAGTCATATGTGGAATTTAAGAAACAAAACAGAGACTCATAGGGGAAGGGAGGGAAAAATAAAATAAGACAAAGTCAGAGAGGTAGACAAACTATAGGAGACTCTTAACTCTAGGAAACAAACTGAAGGTTGCAGAGGGGAGGTGGGTGGGAGGATGGGGTAACTGGGTGATGGGCATTAAGGAGGGCATGTGATATAATGAGCACTGGGTGTTATATGCAACTGATGAATTACTGAGCTCTACATCTGAAACTAATGATACACTATATGTTAACTAATTGAATTTAAATAAAATAAGTTAATAAAAAATAAAAAAATATAAAGTGAGTCTCTGAATTAAAAAAGAGAGTGAGAGAGAGATAGTAGGGATCATCTTACATGGCTAGTCTCTAGTCAATTGCTGGTGACTTTGACTAATGTGTCCTCATTGACAGTAACAGTCAGGTTTCACTAGGCTCTGTTACAGTAATAAACAACTCCAAAACCTCAGGGGTTTACAAAAAGAACTTTCAAAAATTAATCTTTCAAAGTCTTTGGGGATCTAGGTGACTCTTCAGTTCATATTTTTCCCTATGTTGACTTGGCATTCCAGGATATTTCCATCAGTATGGGCTCTCCATGAATACTTTTATACTCACTGCAGTGGGGAAAAAGTAGGCTAGAGCACCAAGCATTGGGGATGAAATACTTCCATGTAGAAGTGATACATGCTACTTCTGCCTCATTTCATTGGTCAGATCACAGCACATGGCCACCTCACACAGCTTCAGTGGGAAACTGTTCCAGTGGCCAGATGCGGAAAGAATTTGGGTATTGAAGAATGATGGTAATGCCTACCACAGATATCTTGTTTGGTTTTTCGTGGGGGGGGGGGGGGGCACGGTGCACCATACAGTGTAATCTTCAGTGAGCCTCCTGATATTGGCTGATGATATGTTAGAGTCACACCCCAACCCCTTCTCTGGGTAAAATGTTTCCTCAATTTTTGTCTTCCTATAGAGCCCTACCGCCTCTGTCCCTCCTGTACCACATACTCCTTCGTGTGGATTTAAGGGGATTGCTGAGGTTCATTTCTGCACACTCCAGTGCTGCAGAGTACTGGGGAGTTTCTTGGGTGAGGGTTCCCCCCTTTGTACCAAGAACGCCGCACTACATTCTTTCCTTGAGCTACCTCCACTGGCTGTACCAGCCAACTCTCTGCCTTCACAGCAGAGAAGCAGGCTAACACTAGCTTTGTCTGCAGATCCCACACAAACTCTGAGAGGGATGTGTCAAGCTTTCTTCAAAGCTCTTCACCCCCCCCCCCCCACTACTACACTCCTCCTACCAGTGCCACAGGCAGGTCTGACCAAGCATCATGCCAACAGTGAGATACTTATCTCCTAATCCTGCAGAGGGGGGAGGGAGAAAACCTGCTGTAACTTGCCATTAGGGTGCTTACTACATGCTGGTTTGCCTGCCTTCTCATTAGCCTTCTGTTTTTATAGACTTTGGGAGTGGTCTGCAGAGATACTTGAGGCTGACAGAGTCAGTTCAGCAGCTTTTGTATAATAACCGAGAGAGAGGTCTGGCCCCAATTATTGATTGGGCCTTGAGGCCTCTTTCAGATGTGAAGAGTTTAACCATTCTTTGTTCTCAGCTTTGGGCCGCAGATCCCAATTTCAAGGCAAAAGTAAAGTCATCCTCAATATCCTCTTCTATTAGTGGTCTTTGTTTCTTTTTCTTTCCCTTGCATGACTTAAAAAAAATTTGAAAAAGTAGCTCTTCCCTCGCACATGTTTTAAGCTGTTATCTAACATCTCCCCAAGTTCAAGAAGTGGCAAAGGATTCCACGTCCTGCACACTGTAAATGTTGACTTTAAAGGTTTATAGGAAAAATGTCCAGCCTACACAGATATGATAATGCCCTCCCTTTGCCCATCACCCATATTCAACAATTTTTAAGGTATCGCCATATTTGCTTTATCTATCCATTTTGTTATTACTCTTTTTGCTGAAGTATTTTAAAGAAATCTTATGGCCCACATCATTACATACTCCATCTTCAGCATGCATTTCTAAAAGTATGAACTTCTTATGAGAAAACCACCCCGTCATTCTCATAGCTAACAAAACTAAGAATAATTCTGCAAAATCTGTTCTGGTTCCCTATTGCTGTGTGTGGTAGTCAGCCTCCAAGATGACCCTAAATGATCCCTACCTTCTGGCCTTCAAACTCTTGCACAGCATCTTCCCACATTGTGCCAAAGTTAGTCTGTGCGACTGACAGCCTCCAACAGAATTGATGATACGTCACTTCCAAGATTAGGTTAAAAAAAAGACTGCGGCTTCTATTTTGTGTGTTCTCTCACATCCGTGCTCAGTCAATCCTGGGTCACTTACTCCGGGGAAAACAAGCTGCCATGCTGTGAACTAGCCTGTGGAGAGGCCCACCGAGTGAGGGACCAAAGCCTCTGGCTAACAGCCGGAAAGGAACAGGGACCTGCCAACAAACATGTGAGTGAGTTTGGAAGCAGATTTTCCAGTCCCAGCCAAGATCTGAATTGACTGCAGCCCTGGCCAACAGCTTGACTTCGACCTCACAAGAGACCTTGAGCCAGAAATTCAGCTAAGCTGCTCCAAGGCTCCAGGCTCTCAGGAAGTGTGTAATACAATAAATGCTGGCTGTTTTAAGTTGCTAATTTTTAAGGTGATTTTTAGATAGCAGTAGAAAACCAATACTGTATCACACTACCCCCAAAACTTAGTGGCTTAAAACAACAAGGCCTTATTTATGATCTTTACAATTCTGTGGAGTGACTGGGTTGTTCTGCTGATCTTGCTGAAGCTCACTCAAGTGGCTGCATTCAGCTGACAAGGTGTCAAGGGGCTTGACTCATTTGGAACATCTGGGATGGCCGGAACTTTCTCTTCAGTCTTTAACTCTGGTCTTTTTCAAGAGAATGTCAGTTTCAGGGCAGCATTTTAAGGGATTGAAGGCAAAAAATTTCAAGGACTGCTCTTTAGCTTTAGGCTCTGCAATTCACACAATGCCATATTTATTATATTCTCTTGGTCAAAATAACTCATAAGGGAAGATCACATTCAAAGCACTGGGGAAAAACATGCCACCTATTGATAGCGGGAGCGGTAATGTTCAATCTACTCCAGTTCTCTTCTAGGAACAATTATTTACATTCCCAGCTTGTATAAGATAGTTTATCCTTTCTTCCCAAATTCAGATCTCGTTATGACATTTGGCTTAGCCTCAAAGTCTTAATCTCATTATCTAAGTCTGATCTAGATGTAGATTAGGCTCATTCCATGTAGTTCATCTAATATATTTCTGGAGGTGCGGCTCTTCTTGATCCTAAGACCTGTCAGATAAAAAGTCATGTTATTTGCCTTCCTCAGATATATCCAAAGGTAAGCTAAGGCTAGCATACCTACAATGGGCACTTCCATTTAAAAAAAGGGAGGTCCAAAGATAAACAAAATAGACAAATCTTTAGCTATTCTTACCAAGAAAGAGGGAAGATTCAAATAAATAAAATTATAAATGAAAGAGGAAATATTAAAATTAATGCCACACAAATACAAAGGATCATGAGACAAGTATGAACTGTTATATGTCAACAAACCGGACACTCTAGAAGAAATGGATAAATTTCTAGAAACATATCTGTTACAGGATTTCTTTTCCTTCGGTGCCCGCAGTTCTTGGTCACGCCGCTTCGAAGAATGAAGAGGTAGACCAGACAAAGAGTGGGGGGCAGCAAAGCAAAATTTATTGAGCGATAGTACAAAGCTCCCAAAGAGGGAAGGGACCTAAGAGGGTGGCCACCAGAGTTTCTAAGTCTAGGGGTTTTGATGGGCTTGTTGGCGTGCTGTTTTAATCTGATTAACCCTCCTTCCACCTGTCACCCAGTCAGGTTTTTGTCATCCATCTCCCACGTGGGAATGGGTGGAGGGATCCTTCCAAGGTGGTGTAAAATCCTTTTAAGGGTGGTTTCCTCTTAGGGTGGGGTCCCCTTGTCCCTGCCTGCCTTCCTTCCAATTATCTATCTTTCATCATATCTGACTAAGATTGAATCATGAAGAAATAAAAAATTAGAACAGACCAATGCTTAATAAAGAGATTGAATCAATAACCCAAGGGGCGCCTGCGTGGCTTAGTTGGTTGAACGGCTGCCTTTGGCTCAGGTCATGATCCCAGGGTCCTGGGATCGAGCCCCACGTCCGGCTCCCTGCTTAGCGGAGAGCCTGCTTCTCCCTCTCCCTCTGCCTGCCACTCTGCCTACTTGTGCTCTCTCTCTATCTCTCTGTCAAATAAATAAATAAAATCTTTAAAAAAAACAAACCCCAAAATTCCCGGCAAAGAAAAGCCTAGGACCAAATAGCTTCACTGGTGAATTCTATCAAACACTTAAAGAAGAATTAATGCCAATTCTTCTTAAGTTCTTCCAAAAATCAAAGGGGAATAAACACTCCCAAACTCAGTTTACAAGCCCAACAGTAACCTGATACTAAAGCCAGAAAAGGACACTATAGGAAAAGAAAATTACAGTCCAATATCCCTGATAAGCACAGATGCAAAAATCCTCAACAAAATATTAGCAAACTCAATTGAACAGTACATTAAAAGGATCATACACCACAAATAAGTGGGATTTATTCCAGGGATGCAAGGGTGGCTTAACATATGCTGATCAATCAATGCAATACACCACATTAAGAAAATGAAGGATAAGAATCATATGATCATCTCAATAGATGCAGAAACAAGCATTTGACAAAATCCAACATCCATTCATGTTAAAAAGACATTCAACAAAGTGGGTACAGATGGAATAAATTGGGTATCGAGGGAATGTACCTCAACATAAGAAAGGTCATACTTGACAAACCCATAGCTAATATCATACTCAATGGTGAAAATATTTCTTCTAAGATCAGGAAAAATAAGGATGCCCCTTTTTGGCCCTTTTATTCAACATAGTACTAGAAGTCTTAGCCAGAGAAATTAGACAAAAGAGAGAGAGAAAGAGAGAGAGAGAGATCATTCAAACCAAAAAGGAAGAAGAAAAATTGTTTCTATTTGCAGAAAACCCTAAAAAGTCCACCAAAAAACTGTTGGAACTAATCAACAAATTCATCTTTTCTTTCCTGTACTTTGTCATACATAGCTAGAAGAAGCCAACTGTCATGCTCAAAATTCTGCTGAGACATGTCTTTAGCCCAAGCTGTAAGTTCATTTATGTATATTTTCTATTCTCCAAGGTTACTTAGGTGACATTTTGCTAATTGTTTTGTTATTTTACGATGCGGATTCTCTTTTTCCCAGATTCAAATAACAGTTCTTCGTTGCCTTTCCAGTTTTCACTAGCTGTTTGACATTCCTCAAACCTTTGCTAACAGACTCCAGACTGCTTTCTTAGCCTCTGCCTGCTTCCTGGTCCCCTAGACAGTGGAACACCTTTTAGTGCTCTGTTACAACCTCACTATGCTTCTACATACCAATGTCTATAAATGTTACCTATTACAAAGTAATAAACCACCCCAAAACTTAGTGGCTTAAAACAACATTTTATGGGACCTCCACCACATTTATTTTTTTACTTATTTTTTAAAAACATTTTATTTATTTATTTGACAGAGAGAGAGAGACAGCGAGAGAGAGAACACAAGCAGGGGGAGTGGGAGAGGGAGAAGCAAGCTCTCTGCTGAGCAGGGAGCCCGATGCGGGGCTCGATCCCAGGACCCTGGGATCATGACCTGAGCCGAAGGCAGACGCTTAACTGACTGAGCCACCCAGGCACTCCCTCCAACACATTTAAAATAAAGAACATTTTCATCATGCTAAAAGATACCCTTGTTTCCTTTTCCAGTCAATCTCCATCTTTGGCTTCAGATAAACACTTATCTTCAGTCTATCTCCATAGAGGGGATATGTATTTCCTCAAATTTCATGTAAATAGAATCATGTACTATATACTCTTTTGTGTCTGTAATCCTTTTCTCAGCATGATTTTGAGGTTCATCCAATATTTTATGTTCAAGGAGCCCTATGAACACAAAACAAGAGAGATACTAATTTAACTAAATCTGGGTGGCTGTAAAGCTGATAATAACAATAGAGAAACAGCAAGTATTAAATGCATCCAGAAGAAAATAAAGACATATTGCCTTGGGGAACATTAGATGATAGTTGAACTCTCAAAGAAACAATGGAATTTTGAAATTATAAAAAGTATATTCTCTGATCATGGTGCTGTTGAGCTGGGTCTATTAAAAATCAGATAGAAAACTAGGAAATACTTATACATTTAGAATTAAGATATATAATTATAAACAAATGGCAAAAACTATAAATTAAAAATATTTTGAGCTAAATAAGAAATAAATGTCAACATATCAAAAATTTTGACATGCAGCCACAGCTGGAAAATAAATGGAAATTAAGGGGAGTGACATCAGTGGGAAAGGTGGAATAAAGACAGCTTGATATCCACTCCTTCATAAAAGTAACAAGAATACTGGCAAAGATTGTCAAAATAAACTTTTTCTGAACTCTGGAAATTAATCAAAGGCTTGCAACAACCATGAGAGTGCTGGATCAAGAAAAATGGCCCACTGGGTGTCTGAGTGGCTCAGTTGGTTGAGCATCAGACTCTTGGTTTAGGCTCAGGTCAGGATCTCTGGGTCGTGGGATGGAGCGCTGTGTCGGGCTCTGCACTCAGTGGGGACTCTGTCCCTACCCCTGCTCATGCATGCACGAGCTCCCTCTCCCCTTCTCTCTCAAATAAGTAAGTAAATAAATAAATAAAATCTTAAAAAAAGAAAAATGGCCCACAATCATGGTGAAAATCAGCAGCCTAGCAGTTCCTGGAGTGGTCAGAGTTGAGTTTAAGCTTTTTCAAAGCCCCATTTGTAGTGAATTGTTATTATTTGACCTGACAGCTTCCTAGAAAACCACCCTCCTCCCCACTAGGCTTATCTTTATGTGATTGGATACATAGAGAGTCCAGGGCTGATAACTTTAACCTTGGGGATATTTGTCTAAAACAAGAAGTAAAAATCGTTTAAAAATCACAGCTGCCTCAGGCTATGATAAGATTTGAGACAAACAACAAGCTCACCAAAAAAAAAAAAAAAAAAAAAAAAAAAGGAAAGGTAAAGATAAACATAAGAGGCTTTAAAAATCTCCAACTTATTCCTGGAAATCTAGAGATCCACACACGTGTGCATATCCAGGCTGCTCATGCTCAGGAAAGATCTCTGTAGACCCCGAGCTCTCATGTCTGCTAATCCTGAGGCTCTGCACAAGCAGAAAGTACAGGCTAAGGTAGAGTTGTCACCTGCGTGGCTGAGCGCTAAAGGTATGCATCAATACACACAAAGATCTCCTAAGCCAAGATGTGGAGACTCTTGGTTTTAGGCACTTAAGGAAATCTCTGTCCAGTCGTTAGCTGAGACTTCAAAGGCCACACCCAAAACAGAATACATGCTTCATACAATTAATTCTCGAAATGCACTAAATAAACAAACAACTAAAACAAAGAATAACAACAATAACAAACCACTGAGAGGAAGGAGAATTTGACATCCAGAATGACCACATTGTAATATTCAGAGTGCCCAGTTTCCAACAAGAAAATTATGCAGCTTGCAAAGAAACAAGAAAGTATGGCACATTCACAGAAAAAAGGAAATTAATAGAAATTGCTCCAAGAAAATATTGGATTTATTAGACAAAGACTTTTATGTCACCTGTCTTAAGTATGCTTAAATATTAAAAGAAATAATGGGCATAGAGCTAAGGGAAACCAGGAGAACAATGTGTGAACAAACAAATAATATTAATCAAGACAGAAATTATAAACAAGAACCAAAAGAAACTCTAGAGCTGAAAAGCAAAATAAATGAAAGGATCACTTTTTTGTATCCAATCTGCCAATCTCTGTTTTTAATTGGCGAGTTTATTTCATTCATATTTAAAGTGATTACTGACAATGAAGAACCTACTTCTGTCATTTTGCTATTTGTCTTCATTATGTCTTATATAGCTTTTGGTTCTTGGTTCCTCCAGTAATGCCTTTTTTCATGTTTGGTTTTCTCTAGTGTGCCATTCTGATCCCCTCCCATTTGCTTTTCTGTGTGTGTGTGTGTGTGTGTATACATATATATATATATATATATATATATATATATATATAATTTATTTATTTATTTTAGAGAGAGAGAGTGAGTGAGCACATGAGTGGGGGGGGGAGGGGCAGAGGGAGAGAGAGAGAGAAAGAATCCTCAAGCAAACTCCCCACTGAGCGCAGAGCCTGATACTGGGCTGTATCCCATGACCCTGAGATCATGACTTGAGGTGAAATCAAGAGGCAGCCACTTAACCGACTGAGCCACCCAGGCACCCCTTCTGTATATTTTTTAGTTATTTTCTTATTAGTTACCAAGCGAATTATAGTTAACATCCTAAACTTACAACAATCTATGTTGAATTGATATGAATTTAGCTTCAGTGTCATACATTAACTCTGTTTCTAAACATCTCTGCTTGCCCCTTATGTTGTTGTTATAAATTATATCCTGTTACATCATTTGCCCATTAACATGGATTTATAATTATTGTTTTATGCATTTGTATTTTAGACCATATAGGAAACCGAAAAAAGTGTTACAAACCAAAAATACAGTGATATTGACTTTCCAATTATAAAAGGTAAAGTCTCTTGGTACTAGCCACTAACCTTTTGCAACCAATTAACAAAACAAAGCATCTAAAAACAAACAGAAACATTTATTAGAAATGAATGGATAAGCCGACAGAACTATATTAGTACATTATATTTTTCATAAGTTCTAGTCATTGATAGATTTAGTAGATTAAATATGCATAAGGTTATAAAATTTGAATTATACAATAAATATAACATAACAGATATATGTTGAAATTTTTATACTAAATTTTTAACCAGGTAGGAAATAATGAGAATGAAATATTCCCTTTATGATAACAAGACTATCTAATCTGTAGAAATAAAACAAGTGAAATGTATGAAACTTACACAAAGAACACTGTAACACTTTAATGAGGGACATAAAGGAAGAATCAACTAAATGGAGAGATGTAAAATTATTCATGGTTAGAAATATTAGTTGTCAATTTTCCTCATATAAATTCATGATTTAATGGAAGTCCAATTAAAATATCATTTTTTTGGAAATAGGAAAAATGAAGTACATTTGGAAGAATATATGCGGTAGACTAGAGATGGACATATTTAGAAAGAATAAGGAGGATTGTATAGATTTTAATATATATTATAAAGCTACATATTTTGGAATTGGTGTTGAAATAGGTGGATAAATCAGAGGAACATACTAGACATTTCACAAAGATACAAACAGGTATGAATATTTGCTACTGTCTTTATTTAGCAAGTATTTATGGATCTCTTCCTATTCACCCATCGCTCTGTAGGTACTGGGGATACAGAGATTGAATAAGAAGACAAAATATCAGGGCACCAGGGTGGCTCAGTAGGTTGACCATCTGACATTTGATTTAGGCTTAGGTCATGATCTCAGGGTTGTGAGATCTAGCCCCAAGTCAGGCTCTGCGCTCAGCATGGAGTCTGCCTGAGATTCTCTCTCTCCTTCTCCCTTGGCCCCTCCCCCAAGGCGTGCGCTCATGTGCTCTCTCTCTCTCTAAATAAATAAATAAAATCTTTAAAAAAGAAAAGAAGACAAAATATCTGCTCATGTGAAACATATGATGCTAAATAAAACAATAAACAAGTATGTGTATATATACACACACATATATGATATGCTTTCAGGTAGAATTAAATTATATAAAGAAAAATAAAGCAGACTGAGGAGACAGTGCAATGGGCTGGACCGGTATTTTATTTTAGATGGAGTGTTCAGGGAAAGGCTTAATAAGTGGGTAACACTTAAGTGGAGATTTGACCTAAGCAAAAGAGTGAGCCATGCTCATTGTCCAGATAATAGCAAACATTAAGGTCCTTTGGTTGGATCGAGCTTGGCATGTCCAAAGATTAGAGAGAATGCTGATGTGGTTAGCAAGGGAAAAGTGGTAAGAGATAAATCTGAGAGATAAAGAGACATTTGAAGCTGGTGAGTCTAGTTTGGATGTTTCAGGAAGCTAAGTGGAACTTGGACACCTGGAAAATCATACCACTCTAATTCCACAGGACAAAGGTTTCTTTTAAATTCTAGAAGAAAATATAGGTAGATATTTAAATTATCATGGGATGGGTCTGGACTTTCTAAGTATTACAGTCATAATTCATAAAGGGTAACACTGATAGATCTGTCTAAATGAAATCTTACAACTTCTGCAAGTCAACCACTGCAAAAACAAACTGAAAGGCAAATAAACTAGAGTGAATATTCACAAACAAAAATGACCAATAATTCACATTGTAAGTAGAGGTGTAAGTAAGCTCCTACAATTCCTTAAGTAATAGAAAAGCACCCCAATCTAAAAAGGGCAAAGGACCCAAATGATGACAACACAAGTGGACATTAAAATGTGGAAAAAGTGTAATTTCCTTTTTTGATTACAGACCAGTGTATACAGAGACACCATATACAGCGGAAGTAATAGTTAAAATCAGCACCATCTTTTTGGGGAGAGGTTTGGCAGTATTTACTAAAGACCTTAAAAAGGCATGTAGTATGTGATCAAACAATTAAATTTCCAGGAGTTTATTATAAGTAAATGGTTACAAATGCTTGCAAAGATTTAGCTATAAGGATGTTTATCATATTTACAGAAAAATGGGAATAATAATGTTCAACATTAAGAGATTGGACAAAATATGACACAGATATGTATATGTATTTATATATGTATATTCTAGGCAGGATTAAAATTATATTGTGGAAAAATATGGAATGATCTAAAATGACATTTATGGTGTATTCATCAATATAAGGAATTTATAAATATATATGTTAAAAAGGAATACATATTCTCCTTTTCCTTTAGCAGTGACCCGCAAACTTCTTGGATGGTCACAAGGTCTTTGACAATTTACGAAAAGTATGAGTCCTTTTTAAAGAAAATGTGCATATGCATATACTTGCAAAATTTTGCAACTCTTCTTGATCTGGTTTCAATCCACTTTCCAACTTTGTATCTTGCAAATTATTAATACTATCCTTGCGTTTACCACCCTTCTCCATTACACAGACACTTGCCAGGCATATGCAATTTTTTTAAGAACACACCATGTCACCATAGCTGTGCAGAGCCATGATTCTATAGAGTATACTCTCTCTCCATCATTTTCTTATCTACTTGGTTTTGAAGATCCAGCTCATATATCATCGGTGAGGCCTTCCTTTATTTTACTCACTCAATTCGCTATGCTTTGAATTCCTATAGCACATATGTATATGTTCCTCTACTATAAAGTATATTAGGTTGCATTATTTTAATTATCTCTGTGTCTCTCTCTTCACCTTCTTCTCTTTCAGCTTGGAACTCCTAAATGCAAGTATCATATGTAGTTTATCTGAATTGTTACTTAGAAACTTAGTAGAATGTATAAATAAATCAGCATATTACTTAATTGACTAGTGCCAGTAACCAATGATAGTGCTTCATAAATCAATTTACTACTTGTATCTGACAGGGGTTGTTGGGTTATTCAGATGTGCTGACACATCTAGTATGAGTTTAATCTTTACCTCTTCCCAGTCTAGTTCTCATCCCCTCGCGCTGGACTTCTGAGTCAGTCACCTCTAATAGGAAGTGTCATTATCATATGGCAACAAAGAAGAGGGTTTCCTCCATTTATATGGAAATTCTTTGGGGATTTCTTCCATGATATGGAGTTACTATGATAAAATGGAAAAAAATATTGTAAAGGCCAAAGATATATTACTAAGAAGCATTTGAAGACACGCAACCACACAGTATAGTTTGGAGCAATGTTAGGGTGCATGAAACCACAGCCCATTTGACCAAGAGCAACTTTACAATAATTCATCTCTTTACTGGGGACACATAGTCTCTGGAAATGGATCTTAAAATTATCTTTGTTTCTTCCTGTCCTATACACTTGTCTGATATCTTGGCTCTTCCTGTATCTATTTCCTCTCAACTCTCCCACTCCGTGCAAATTAGCTTCAGCCTTCAGCTCAAAATACCAGTTATAGTTCCCCTTTTATCTTCCTTTACTCTTTCTTTCTCTTTCTTTCTTTCTTTCTTCTTTCTTTCTTTCTCTTTTTTTCTTTCTTCTTTCTTTTTCTTCTTTCCTTTTAATTTAAATTCAATTAGCCAATATATAGTATATCATTCATTTCAAATGTAGAGGTCAGTAATTCATCAGTTGCATCTCACACCCCATGCTCATCACATTACGTGCCCTTCTTAATGCCCATCATCCAGTGACCCCATCCCCCCCCCTCCAACATCCCTTGGTTTTTTTCCTAGAGTTAAGAGACTCTCATGGTTTGTATCTTCCTTTACTTCTGATCCTCCACTGCTGAAGACCTCTGGGGCAAGGCTGGGCCCTCCTTTGAGGGTTCAGGGAAAGAAGGGGCCAAGAAGCATACTCCTTTTTTGAAGAGGGAGTGAGAGGAGAATTTTTAAACTTGCCATATTATGAAATTTTTGCATGACCTTAAGCAAAGTCACATAGCCTCTCTGCTTTCACTCCACATCTGTACTCATCCACAAGCATCTATGTAAATGGAAAATGAGAAAAGAAGAAAGCCCTTCACAAATGCTGTACAGATGCAAGTTAGTTTTATTATTATACAAAATGATCCAGGGTCAAAGCCAGAAGTAGTTTTTAAACATTTTTATATAAAATAGTTTTGATCTTTAATGACCAGAATTCTTAGTCATGGTGAATGTTTTTATATAATGGTTGGTCTGGGACCTTCTTTTCTGAAAATATTAAAGGTTAGAATTAAAATCGTGACGCCTTTATTACTTGTGCAATGTTTAGTTCTTATTTGACTTTTAAAAATCTGAAGGCTTTAAACAATCTTCTGTGATTAATTTTAAGACACTATTTAAATGCCCTACTGAGCATAACTTCAAGTCTCTTTTATTCGTCTTCCATAGAATCTGTAACGAAGTAGAATTCTTTTCAACTCATTTAGATTTTTCTGGGATTTGGTGCCATCAGGAGAGTTAGGCATTTTATCATTCAAGATCCTGAAAATGACTTTCAAAGAGTTAGTCATCTGAGAGTGGAACATGAAAGTTCAGAGAATACAAATTTGATTACATTTGAGACTAACTACATAAAACTAAACTACATATGAGCCCCTAAAAACAGGCCCAGAGCAGCAGAAATACCAGAAAGCTGTGAATCAGCAAAATTCTTACCTTTCTCTTTTTTTACTCCTAAGAGTCAGGAGCACCAGCCTCATTAAAAGAGCCAACAGACAAAACCTTTGATAGAGTGGGATCTCCATCTGCTTGGAGAACAGAGGGATCTCTCTGGAGTTTTCAATATAGCGATATGTAGATACTGTGTTCCACATTTCCCCTACAGTTTTTGGAAGAAAAAAAATGAACCCTGTACTTCTAAATTACTTCACAGGGTTGTTTGGTTGAGGATTAACTCCTGAATTGCTGTGGAGACAGATGTCCTCACCAGCTTTCAAAAGATCTGTGCCTCTGAGAAGAGTTGTGTGTCTAAAGGATGATTCACCCAGCTGGATCTCTTTGTGGTGATTTTCCGACAACCGTATGTAAGGGAGGAGGAGAGAGGGAGGGGGGAGGAAGGGATGAGTAGATATTGGTCGAGCAGAGGGGGTCGGGGGAGAAGGATTTGGGGGATTTTAGCAAGCCAAAGTTAACAACAGTAGAAACCAGAATTATGGCTTTAGACCCCTGAAATGGAAGAAAATTGTGGCATGAGGCGAGACAGTTTTCCTGGTACATGCAGAAGGGTATGAAAGAAGGAGTGAGTTCTCAGAAGTGGCAACTAGAGTCTTCAGAAGGAACTGGCAAGAAAGATACTTGCTTCTCTTCTTATTCACATCTGTGAGTACTGTGTTAATCTTCAATTTTGCCTTAAAATAGGATTGCTCTTTCTTTAGGCTTTATAGGTAAAGGTGCAGTCTGGTCTTTGTAGCTAATAATTTATGAGAATGCTTGAAGATTTAATTGCGTTAAGCATGATGATAAAAATCTGCTATCTGAAGATATGATGCAGTGAAGTTTCAATGTAATTTGAATGGAATTAGGCATGTGTCCCTGTTATAGCTAATAGAACATGAGTATCAATAGTTCTCTGCAGGCTATTAGGAATGAACTTGAATATACCTTTACCTTTAGAGTTTTGAAACGCACTGACATTATTCTACTAACAAATTAACTGGATTATCCTGAAGGCATTTGAGTTTTTAAAAGTCAAACTATTTTGCTCATGTCCTTTAGTGGAAAGGAATAATCTTTTTATAAGAATGGTAGAAGGAATACTGGGAAGGGGGAAGAGAAATCCAGGAAATGTGGGGAAAATTTTTTGAAGGACACTTCTTTCTTCTAAATACATGTACAGCTCATGGTCCAGAGGTATTACACACCAGGGTTCTGAGAGATTTTATAGGTAAGATTGTTGATTATCGAGAATGGGAAAATATATCAAAAGATTTGAACAGGGGACTGCCATTCCGATTATTAATAAGGAGAAGAGGGGCGCCTGGGTGGCTCAGTCGTTAAGCGTCTGCCTTTGGCTCAGGTCATGATCCTGGGGTCCTGGGATCGAGTCCCGCATCGGGCTCCCTGCTCAGTGGGAAGCCTGCTTCTCCCTCTCCCACTCCCCCTGCTTGTGTTCCCTCTCTCGTTGTGTCTCTCTCTGTCAAATAAATAAAATCTTAAAAAAAAAAAAATGAGAAGAAAATGGATCCTTTATAGATCAGTGGATATGTGTTCAGAGTTGTGAATGAATTTAGAAGGGCTTAAGAAAGGGGTGGTTCATAAGCTCTTATTAGAGAAAGCAATGATCCTTTGAATCCACCATGAAGTCACCAAGAAAAGTTCTATGGGGCCATTTCTTTCCTTGCTAAGGGAGATGGGGGAAACTGTCTAGGCATAGACTACTCAGATCACTCCTCTCCCCAACCATCCTTTTGTGGCACGTGACACAATCGATTACTTTTTCATTACTTTTTGAAATACTCTTGCTCCGTAATTCTATAGAATGTTTTCTATCTCTGACTGCTCCTTGCAACCTTGAGTTTCATTTCCTTATGCCAATATAAACTATATCCTAACTGTTGTATTCCTAAGCATTTGATCTTCTGGATGACTTCACTCTGTTGCTCCAATTCCTACCAATTAGCTCATGATTCCTAGAGCCCTATCGGAGCCCCAAACCTCTGTCCTTGGATTTGCACAGGGAGCTCGAACTCAACACATTCAAAATAAATGCAATTCTTACACCCTCCAGCCTGAGTTTCTCTCTCCTGCCTGAGTTTCCCTGTCTCTGCGAACTGCCTTGCTGTTACCAAAGCCAGAAAACTGGGTGTCATCCTTAACTAGTGTCTTCACAGGCCGAATGAAACAAGACACTTTTTTTTGCAGAGAGAACCATGAGATACTGCACGAGAATGACCAAAGCCCCCGCCCAAGAAAGCAGCCCAGCTTGATAAGTAGGCACTGCAGGAAGTGGGACTTAGCAGCAGTGCACGAAAATCTCTTTAGTGCTTTTGCCTGATTTTTAGATTCAGTATGCATCGGTAGTTTGATGTAGCTGCTGGAGAAGGCAATCATTCCTTCAGCTGCATCGACAGAAGAAAATCTAGAGTGAGGAACCGAAGGGTTCAATCTGCTCCTGATGCTGCACTTGAATAATCTGGTGGGGAAGTAGGAATTGCTACGGAAGAGAGCAGCCGTGCTCACTTACAATGCAAGCAATAGTGAGAATATTCTACAGGCCACTAAAGATCAAATAACCTCCAATAGCCCTTTTAAATCTCTTTTTATATCAACACATTATATTTTAGGTTTAAAATGATAAGTAATTACATTTAATGGAGATTCATTTGCATTTTCAATTTTAAAAGTAATCATTGCATTTTGATTTTACCCACAGGTGTGTTTGTGGGGGCCAAGTGGCTATGGATAAGAATTTGTGAGTTCCTTTGTTCCCTGATTTCCGAGCCAGGGAAAGACCTCTACAGGCACTACTGAGAGGGAGACAATTTACCTTCATGACCTTCCCTTCTCTTCTTCTTTTTTTTTTTTTAAAGATTTTATTCATTTATTTGACAGAGAAGAGAGAGAGAGAACAAGTAGGCAGAGAGGCAGGCAGAGGGAGAGGGAGAAGCAGGCTTCCCGCTGAGCGGGGAGCCCGATGCGGGGCTCGATCCCAGGACCCCGGGATCATGACCCGAGCCGAAGGCAGCGGCTTAACCGACTGAGCCACCCAGGCGCTCCAATGACCTTCCCTTCTTAACACAGTTCCCCTGCAGAGGAAGAAGATGGGTGGGGGAGGGGATGTAATCAGTATAGATCACTTGCATGTTACCTCCTTTAAGAAGAGAGCACAGGGGCGCCTGGGTGGCTCAGTCGTTGGGCGTCTGCCTTCGGCTCAGGTCATGATCCCGGGGTCCTGGGATCGAGCCCCGCATCGGGCTCCCTGCTCCGCGGGAAGCCTGCTTCTCCCTCCTTCACTCCCCCTGCTTGTGTTCCCTCTCTCGCTGTGTCTCTCTCTGTCGAATAAATAAATAAAATCTTTAAAAAAAAAAAAAAAAAAGAAGACGAGAGCACAGTTAGGGGAAGGGCATCCGGTTCGGAGACAGATAGTCCCTTGCTTTCCTCGTGCATAAGGTAGAGGGCTCCAGTCCCAGCCTCAAGGGCCATTAGGCGTCAATGAGTGGCACACTCGAAATATGGGTTATAGTTGGCATTTCCTAATACCGTCTTTGCCCAGAGGCCACAGCAGCACTGGAGAGGGTGGGAGACATTCGCCGGGGAGCAATAGGAAGTCTGGAAGCTGACTTCAAGCGGGCCAGGGTTTGTCTCGGTGCTTTGCCTCCTTGGCTGTCCCTTCGCCTTGACACTTCCCTGCCACTCAGCCTCTATTTTTAAAGATGGCGATTTAAAAAAGAATGGAAATGCCTCGCGGACATCCTCTGGTTCACACCTGCCCTATTTCTACTATAAGCGGGGCACCTGTTTGTAAGGGGAAGGCTGATGGTGAAATTATAAAAGGCAGGATGAGAACAGCAGTGATGGGGTGGGGGTGGGGGTGGGGGTGGGGCAGGGGCGGGATGGCGGTCTAGGGAAAGGAAGCAGGGGGAAGAATTTCAATTTGATTCAATGGCTGAGAAGAATCTACTATAGGAGATTTCGGATGAGATAAATGTGAAGAAAATGACATTGGGGAAGATGAAATATAGCAATAGTAAACAAGATTGACTGCAGCAGAGGGAGACCCCACAGAAGGCCGCTAGAATAATAGAGGCCGGGGGGGGGGCGGGGGTTTGGTTGTGCCGGGGGGGTTGGTGGTGCCAGCCTGACTGAAGGACTTGGTTGTGGCAACCAAGGCTGGGGACAAGGCACATAGGACGAGCTCCCACTGCGGGAAAGATAGAAAGACGAAGTGAAATGTTATCTCAGACACTTGCTTCTAACACACCCGACAGACTCTGACGTGAATGAGGCACGCTCCTACAGACATTGTCTGGTCTGTTCACGGTCCTCTTGCTTCCCTGAGTTCTTCCAGTTGTCACCTTTATGCCCCACTGGAGGGTTTCCGGGGAGGATAAGGGAGAAAGAAGTGGCTCCCTTCTCCCCATTGTCAATTTCAGTGGATCACCTCCACGTGTCACAGTCAACCTGACCCTGTTATTTCCAGCATGGAGAGTGGCAAATAGACTGATCGGTCAATATAGGTCAGATTGTATTCTGTCTGGCTGGGGGCCAAAATTGCCTTGTTCCTGGTACCCAGGAGCTAAGGTCTGATTAATGGCTTCTATATTCAGTGAAGGCCCATGGAGATGAAAAAGATTTGAAGGGCAGGAAGTCCAAAGTGAACTTGGCTCTGGGACATAGTAAACTTTATTACTTTGTCACTCCGTTTTGTTTTTTTTTTTTATTCCGGGGATTCTTTTCATTTTTCTTTCTTTTATTTTATTGTTGTCTTACGTGGAAGAGAGAAACATACACAGAAAATCAACATCAAGGCACAGTAGTTAAATAGCCTTAACTGAAAGCCCAGTAATCCCAACGCAGCATCTCAAATGAATGAAAAAAGTTGGAGGAAATACTTTTACTAATATTTATATTTGAGAGAGTTAGCTTTCTGTTTCTGAAAGGCTTAACAGATTATGATTCACACATACACAGACACCTCATTTATCTCGGAGCTATCATTGCCACTGGGTCAGAACTCACTTTTATTGATGATGTACATAAATCAAGTTAAGCATTGACCTAGGCAATCAATCTGAGTGAAGCAGCTGTTTCTTCTTCTTTTCTTTTTCTTTTTCTTTCTTTCTTTCTTTTTCTTTTTTCTTTTTCTTTCTTCCTTTTTTCCTTTTCTTCCTTCCTTCTTTCCTATTTTTTTATATTTTATTTATTTATTTGACAGAGAGAGAGAGAGCACAAGTGGCAGGCAGAGGGAGAAGGAGAAGTAGACTCCCCACTGAGCAGGGAGCCTGACGTGGGTCTCGATCCCAGGACCCTGGGATCATGACCTGAACTGAAGACAGACACTTAACCGACTGAGCCACCCAGGTGCCCCTCTTTCTTTTTCTTTCTTTCTTTCTTTCTTTCTTTCTTTCTTTCTTTCTTTCTTTCTTTCTTTCTTTCTTTCTTTCTTTCTTTCTTTCTTTTCCTTCCTTCCTTCCTTCCTTCCTTCCTTCCTTCCTTCCTTCCTTCCTTCCTTCCTTCTTTTGACTGTGATTTCATGGGTTTTCTTGGCCATGAAAGACTTCCTGTTCCCTGCATCCTCTAGGATACTCTGATACAGCCACAAAATAGAATACCCAGCTTTGTGCAAACACAAATACCAAAGAAGCATGTTTAGGTTTTCACTGAACCCCTCCTTGTAGGATATGGATTTACATGTAGAAGAGAGTCCACAGACTTAATCTTCCCCTCAACAAGCCCAAAGGGGAAATGGCTAAAGACCACTGTTAAACATGCAACAGTAGAAATACATATATTGTAAAAGGACTACAAGTTGTTGAGGAGATCACAAATCTGAGATCAATTCCTTCAGCTGTCTGTAACTCTGAGATACCCTTTGTATGTTAGCCTTCATTTAAATTCATATTGTTGCTGTTCTACTATAGGCCAGGCAGAAAAGTTGTAATTCATTATCTTAGGCAAGGAGCTTCGGATAAAAAGTGATAGAAGCCAACTCAAACAAGTGTAAGTAAACATAAGGAACATTATTACGAGGAACCATGGTCAAGGATACATTTCAGCCTTAAGAAGGTTGAGAACCAAAAATGAGCATGCTATTAGGAACCAGGGTAGTCTTCCTTGTGCTTGCTCTTGGGCCACTGTCTTTCTTTAAGACATCTCCTCATATCTCATAGGCTTTTTAAAAATTCTGTCTTTTTTGCCTGCTTCATGTCCTTTTGGCAGACTTACGTTTTCTCCATCTTCTTGTGTAAGATAGCCAACCTATTGCTTATAGGCTATTGCTTCCTCAGTTCAAGCCATCAACAGAGATGAATATCTTTGAATACCAATTTCAAATAATCAGAAAAGAGGAATGAATTGCTATACCCTGGATTATGTGTCCACCTTTGATCAATTGCTATGGCCAGAAGTGGGGGAGGACAGTCATATAGTAGAAATTGCAAAGATTCTCCCTCCCCCATGTGGGAGGATACTCCTCAGAGTAGAAGTTGACATCCCTAGAGATGCCTGCTACAAAAAAAAAAAAAAAAAAATCAAGATGAGAGTTTTATTTTGGACATTCAGCAGACTGATGACACCATGAAAATAGTTTTGGAGGAATAGAATGTGGAATTGGCTGGAGGTGGCCTGTTAGGTGGTGTTGTTATTGTTTAAAAAGAGTTTTAGTTTGGGGCGCCTGGGTGGCTCAGTCGGTTAAGCATCTGCCTTTGGCTCAGGTCATGATTCCAGGGTCCTGGGATCGAGCCTTGTGTTGGGCTCCCTAGAGCCTGCTTCTCCCTTTCCCTCTGCCTGCTTGTGTGTTCTCCCTCTCTCTCTGTCAAATAAATAAATAAAATCTTTAAAAAATATAAAATAAAAAGAGTTTTAGTTTAAAAAACAAAAACACAAAAGAAAATGTAAAATCCCATAAAATTCTACCATTTTTGGAAATGCATAAAATAATAAACTAAAGTCTCTTCTGTCACTTCAATATATACCCTAGGACAACACGCATACATATGTGTGTGTGTTACACACAATATTGGGTAGTAGTTTTATGTATCATCTTCATACTGTTTCCTATGTAAGAGTGGCTTCTATAGGGCATATTTACTGGTTTTGTCCTTCTCCTCCTTTATTATTCAGATCCATCCTCAGTGCTCTATTACATGTTCAAAATGAACCCAACGACACAGGCATTTAGGAAGCGATCCATGTTATGGAAGGATTAGGGAAAAGGCAAGAGCTTCAAATGAGTGTAAAGTATGCTCTGAAGAAGGCAAATAACCCCTGACCATTGAAAGATTTAGAAGATAATACCTCCCCCATTGCTTGTGCTCACTTTTGTCAGGATACCAACTGCTGTGGATCTTATAAAACAACAATTTGGGGCACCTGGGTGGCTCAGTTGGTTAAGCGTCTGCCTTCGGCTCAGGTCAGGATCCCAGGGTCCTGGGATTGAGCTCCGCATCGGGCTCCCTGCTCAGTGGGGAGCCTGTTCTCCCTCTCCCTCTGCTGCTCCCCCTGCTTGTGCGCTCTTTCTCTCTCTGTGTGTGTCAAATTAATTAATTAATTAATTAATTAAATCTCCTCAAAATAAAACAAAATTTGTTGGCAAATTTATAGAAGAGCCTCATATTAGGACAAGAGTAGCTTTTTGACAGGCTTGGATTTTTTTTTTTTATTAGAAATTCTGACTGGCTGTGACCAGACAATAGGTTAAAGGGAAAATGAATTTATATTCTCCATAACAGATAAAGATGCAGGAAGTGAGGAGGTCCTATCTCTGGGACATTTCATACTACGGAAATAGCTAGAATTAGGTAGACCTAGTTTCAAATCTCACCTCTACCATAAACTAACACTGTGAACTTTTATCTAGAGTTTGGTTTTAACCTTTGTAAAATATGGATAATTATTTCTTATTTAAAAGACTTATTTATTTTTTTTTGAGAGAGAGAGTAAGGGGTGGGGCAGAGGGAGAGAGAGGACCTCTAGCAGATTCCATGCTGAGCATGAAGCCCAACATGGGGCTCAATCTCATGACCCTGAGATCCCGACCTGGGCCGAAACCAAGAGTTGGACGCTTAACCGACTGAGCCACCCAAGCATCCCTGGATAGTTATTTTTTATAAGCAGTGAGTAACTTAAAGTACAAAAAGAAATCAGGGCAATACCTGTCATTTAGTAGGTGCTCAAGAACACATAGCTATTGTTTATACATTGTTTTTATTCCTTTTAGCTTACTAGTTTTTTTTTAAAATATTATTATTGCATTGTAGTCATTGTTACTTGATGTAAAAGCTTTGATTAGATTGATGGCAAGCCTCGAGGACTTTTTCTTGAAGGGTCAATCTTGGAAAGAATGCGCTTCCTCCCATTAGCCAAAATAAGGGGAGACATTTCAGATCTCCTATGAAGTAGCAGGAGATCAGAACTGGGATGACTTTTAACGTATATCCAGTCCAGTCTCCTTCTTGTACAGAGATGATAGCAGGGTCAAGAAAGGAAAATTGACCTGTCCAAGTACCCAGAAGCATTGGATTCACTTCTTTTTGAAGCATTCCTTTCTCTGGATTTCCATAACAACACTCACCTACTTCTCTAGCTCCTTCTCCGTTTCTTTTGCAGGTTAATTTTCCTCTGCATATCTCTTAAATGCTGATCTTCTCCAGCCTGTGACCCAGCCTATTTTCTCTTCTCAATCTACACACTGCTCTTCGGTAATCTGAACTACTCTTATGGCTTACATGATCCCTTTGTGGATGGCTTCCAGATATACATTTTAAGTTGTGAACTTTTTCCTTAGGTCCGAATATCTACTCCACATCTCTATTTCAGTGTCCCAGAGACACCTGAGCATCAGTGCTTCCAATACTGAACTCATCATTCCACCACGAAACTTCTCTTCTTTCTCTGTACCCTATTTCTCTATGTGGCTTCATATACTGAAGCCAGTTGACCAAACTGAAAACATGGGAATCATTCTTGACCGCTTCTTCTCCCTTACTGCCCCCACCCTCCCCAAACATCCAATTGTTCAGCAAGATCTGTGAGAACTAGTCCGGGCCATTATCATCTCTTGCCATCACATACTAGTTGGCCTCCTGGCATAGAATATGAGACCCTATCCCCATATCTCCTCTATACTCTAGCTGGAGAAATATTTTCAAATATACAAAAGTAATTGTCACTTATCTGCTTAAACATCATTCAGTAACATCTTGCTTCTCTCAGGATAAACCCTCAACTCCTTAAACAAAGGTCTGCACCATCTAACTTGTATTCTTTTTTTTTTAAATTTTATTTATTTATTTTTTTTAAGATTTTATTTATTTATTTGAGACAGAGAGAATGAGAGACAGAGAGCATGAGAGGGAGGAGGGTCAGAGGGAGAAGCAGACTCCCCGCCGAGCAGGGAGCCCAATGCCGGACTCGATCCCGGGACTCCAGGATCATGACCTGAGCCGAAGGCAGTCGCTTAACCAACTGAGCCACCCAGGCGCCCCCTAACTTGTACTCTTGCCAGCTTTTTTTTTCCTTTCCCCACCCCATTCCATTCATTATATGCTTTAGTCAAATCCCATTACTTTTTATTTCCCTAACACAAGACATAATGTCTGGCACATAGTAGGTCTTCAATAAATGCTTCTTGACTAAATTAAGGAACCAAGTATAATGTATGGGTCTCCTGATACTTAGTTCAAAGTGTTGTTCGCTACATTATCCTGCTAGTGATACAGGGAAGACTTCAGATTTTATGTGGCCACTTTGCTGCTTCTTAATTAGCATGCTTCAACACCCAAACAGTCCTCTACCTTTGGGTCTTCAGTTCAAGGCTCATTAGTCTGCGTTTATCAGCTCTATTCAAACAATATGTGAATGGTTAGCCCGGAAACAAGTAAATGAAACACACTTATCTCTTGGATCCACTCATATTATTATATATTATTTTCTATGTCTTGTGATTTTGCATTACATGCAAGCTGTGCTCTTGGAACAGAAATAAGATCATTCTAATTTGAACGAGCCCATGACTCAAATTGCCCCAGCCCAATTGTTATCCTGGGAGAATACAGGTGAGAGCTGTCTTTTGAACTTGAGTTTTAGAGATTGCTGCACCTAGGAACCAACTTCTATTACTTTTTCTTTTGAGAATTGCCACCAGAAGGTCTTTAAGACTTAACAACTTCTTTCCTTCTATTGTAGGAGTTTAATGATCTTGCAAATTATTGACTGATTGCATCTTATTAAACTTTTGTTACAGATTGAAAATGTAAGATGGCAATGACTTTTAAAGGCATGTCTTTCTTCTTGCCTTCACAGCCCATGACCATGACTAGCAATCATGAATGTGCATGACAATGCCTGCTGCCCGTTGCACTGTGCCTGGCTCTGCGCCCCTCCCTTCCCCTCCCCTCCCAATCTCCTTTTCCTCCCTTCCTCCATTTTTATACAGCCCTTTCACCTCCCCAACACCACTTCCTGCCGCCTTGCCTTTTCTCCTTGCTGCTGCTTCTACATAACGATGAATGCAGTGTGTGTGTATGTACGTATGTGTGTGTCTGTTGGGGGGAGGGGAAAAGCAGCGAGAAAAACAATGTCTTCAACCTATAGGAATTTGCAAGCTAAAACAGAATATATATATATTATACATATAATATATATATTTCTTCATTTATATTCTTTCTCATTCTTACATACAAAGAAAACATAAAATCCAACATTACCAGAGCCATAAGGAAGCTTAGATAACATTTGGACTCTCACATGGGGTAAGTGAAGCTCAGAAATGTGAAGTGACTTGCATAAGCCAGAGCACAAATATGCCAGAGTTTTATATACAGAGAGCAGAACCAATGCATTATGTTAATGTGGTAAATGCATCTGTTAGGTCAGGGACTTTCCTGAGAATGAGGGTGAGATGAATGCATGATTAGAGGCTCGGTAGCTATGAGAGCTCCATTTCCAAGTGTGGGCTGAGGGTGGGGAGTGCAATAATATTCCTCCACTAGACTTGTGCTTCTGTTAAAAATGTCCATAGTTGCCTCGTATCATGGCCTCTTCCACAAATGGCAACCATCATGCTCGGAATTTCCCAGAGAGGACCTTGAACTTTTATAAAAGTTGCTACATGTATCCAAACAACGAAGGGGTAGATATACAAGGAGGGTGACTCTACATCCCGATTTGCCTAGGTCGGTCCTAATTTATGCCGGTCGTCTGAGTGTCCCATCCTGTTAGTGCACTCTTTCCCTATCAAAGATGTCCCAATTTGGACAAAAATTATGTGATCAGCCTATTTATAAGCCACAATGGGATGAGCAACAGAATCCTCATCTTAGTTTCGACTCCTCTAATACTCCGGAGCAGGTTGCACTTCTAATTAGTGTGCAAAGTGCCAAGCAACAATTTATTATTAGTTCTTGTCATCATAATGCACTTTATGCATCTATAATCCCTTCATAGGAGTCTTTTGGAGTGTTTTATGAAGCCTCACATTTTTGTAACATTTGTGATATTACCCCCAAATTACCGATGACATCTGTAGCAGAGAGGTTAAATGATCTGTGCAAGGTCACACATCAATTTATATGGAAGCAAACCTGGAAACATTATGGGCATTATAATTACTTCATATTGCGATAGCCTTTCTCTTTGCAGAGTTCTTTCTTACAAATCTATGACCTAGGCCTACTTTATTTTAAATGGACTATATTTTAAAACGGAACCAGGTAAGAGCAGTCTAACAAGCATTGGCAAATATACTCTGTAAAAATAACTATAGTCTTCAGACTGAGACACGGTATCTTTTGGTAAGGGATTAATAGTTCTTTGACGTCCTTAACTACTGCCATTCTGCAGAGGGTCCCACTAGACAACACACTGCCTCCTACTTCTTATGAGTAACTTCACCCCTACTTTACCTAGATAAGCTAGACTCTCAAGTGAAAGCAGATTCAACTTCTTTCTTGCATGGGTACTCTTTAATGCATCCTTGTCCATTTTTGCCTCCTGGACAACTCATCCTTAAAGACTCAGCCATGGAAACCATTCGTCTGATTACCTCAGACTGATTTGGGCGCCCCTACTCCATGTTTTCATAGCATGTTTTTATCATACCTCTATCATTGTCCTAATCTCTACCAGACCCTTGAAGACGAGAGGGTGCCTTTGGTGTCTTATTCATGTCTATATCTTCAAAGTTTTGTATAGTTTTCAGCATACAGCAAATGCCCAGTAAATAACTGTTGAATGAATGAAAAAGATCTTATTATGTATTGCAAATAAAATATATTACTTCATGGGATTCAGCCACTTGAGTTGTACTTTTTTTTAAAAGATCTTATTTATTTATTTAAGAGAGAGAGAAAGAGAGAGCACAAGTGGGGGGAGCGAGTCAGAAGAAGAGGGACAGGCAGACCCCATTGAGTGCAGAGCCCGATGCGGGGCTCGATCCCACAACCCTGAGCTCATGACCTGAACCGATGTCAGTCACTTAACCGACTGAGTCACCCAGGTGCCCCTTGAGTTGTACTTCTTTACATTTTTAACTCACAGTGTCACAAATATACTTATTTGTAAAAGCTTAGAATAGGCTTATTGACCTAGAAGTTGTACATTTGGTATGTTTATATGAATGCTAGACCATTTGTTTAGAAAAGAAATCTGGTAAGTTTACCGAACCTCAAAGTCTGTCATACTCTTGGGCCAATTTTAAATTCAAGCTACTTGTGTCAAAAAACTTAGTAATTATTTGCCAAGAGATCCTACAATATTTTTTAAAGTAAAAGTAATGAGATGAGAAATTTTGCTTCAATTCAAAATCTGTAATTGTGTCTCAATTGAAAAGTTATTTAAAAACGATTTCAGCTTTGGTCTATATAGACTTTTTCAAGGTAACTAATTAAAACAAAGCTATTTGCTATATGAAAAAGAAAGGTAGGCATATTTAATGAGTAAAATATTGGAAGTTAAACATTTCAGGTTTTGTCATGAAGTGATTGGACTGAAGTTCTTTTTATTAGCAGCTTTTTAGATAGGAAATAATGAACACCTTATTGGCTTTAGGTATTTTTAACATTTCTTTGTGCTTAGCCCACTTTGTGTCATTTTCATAATTAGGTTTAAACTCAATTCTCGGAAAGAAGGTCAGAATTAAACTTGTGAGGGTGCTTATTAGCTACAGGGTCAGTAGCCTTCAAGATGCACATTTTGAATCCTTTTTTTAAGATTTTATTCTACCATGGGATATTGGCTGCTTTTCCACGGCTGTTCATCCTGCTTGATATAATGATAAAAACAATGCAGCCGTTTTGGTGTGCAGATACTCTATCACATAAACTAAAGTCTGATACCATTGCTAGGACCCACTATAGAATGCATATATGTTTCAGAATGCAACAGAATACCTCAGATCAGTCAATGCTTGATGCATAGATTTAAGGTATTAAAGTCAGTTTGGAAAATAAGTTAACTGACTGTAGTGACTGGAAATTTGGAAAAAAATTCAGAGCCTGGGTTCATTTGTTTTTGTTTTTCAGAATCCCATGATTTACCACAGGGAAAAAATCCCATAAAATTTCAGAACTTGATTACAGTCATGGTCTAACCTCATTTAAGAGTAGAAATTGAATTTCAAGTAGTATTTTATGAATCATTCTAATGTCTAACACCAAGAATCCTTCTGTGAGGAAGGATTCAGGAGAAAGCAAGAGTCATTTCTCATATTACGACTTGGTCTTGGTAAACCATTACTTCACACTATTGCTATGAATTATGAATTATCTCCAGGC
Source organism: Mirounga angustirostris (assembly GCF_029215605.1). NCBI lineage: Eukaryota > Metazoa > Chordata > Mammalia > Carnivora > Phocidae > Mirounga > Mirounga angustirostris. The sequence goes on from NW_026991719.1 coordinate 94,714,413, forward strand.
AGAAATGAATTTATCTGATTATAATGAATATCTAATCTTATTAGAGAAGGATCATTTGCAAATTGCGATATCATAAAATTCAGCTCAGGCAAAGGTTTAACATATATAAATTGAGCAAAAGTTTTAAATAAATTAATATCTATATAAATCCTATCAAGATGGATTTGTTATCAAACCCATGGAAAATGAAAGGGTCATTATTGAAAATGGTGAGGGGTCAGAGATTTTACCCTGTTTGCAAGCTAGACAGTCTCACCGATGTTGGCAGAAGACATGAGATTCCTCGTCAGAGACAAAGGACTTTTTAAGTCGCGGTACAGGAGGCAGCATGAGCATCATGTTCACCTCAGTTTCCACTGCCCTCCCCCCAAGTACCACAGGAGTAACACAGGGTGGCCCTTCCCCAAGTACCACAGGAGTAATGCAGGGTGCCCTCCCCCCCCAAGTACCACAGGAGTAATACAGGGTGGCCCTTCTCCAAGTACCACAGGAGTAATGCAGGGTGGCCTTCCCCCCAACTACCACAGGAGTAATACAGGGTGGCCTTCCCCCTCAAGTACCACAGGAATAATGCAAGATGGCCCTTCCCCAAGTACCACAGGAGTAATGCAGGGTGGCCTCCCCCCCAAGTACCACAGGAGTAATGCAGGGTGGCCTCCCCCCCAAGTACCACAGGAGTAATGCAGGGTGGCCCTTCCCCAAGTACCACAGGAGTAATGCAGGGTGGCCTCCCCCCCAAGTACCACAGGAATAATGCAAGATGGCCCTTCCCCAAGTACCACAGGAGTAATGCAGGGTGGCCTCCCCCCCAAGTACCACAGGAGTAATGCAGGGTGGCCTTCCCCCCCAAGTACCACAGCAGTAACACAGGGTGGCCTTCCCCCCAAGTACCACAGGAGTAATGCAGGGTGGCCCACGTAGGGAGTTTACATCACACCAGAGGAACCTCAAGCTTAGGAAGCCCTAATGATTTATAATTGGCTGCAAGCAAACCTGCCCCAGCTTGCTTTAGAAGAAGACATTTTCTTTGTGATACTGGAGAGTAAACAAACCTGCCCTTTGCTTTGGAGGGAGACACTGTATCTTCTAAATATATTTGCTAAACAAACATATTTGAAAGGCTAGTTTAGATCAAAGGCTATCAGTTTCCCTGTTCTCAGGACATACAGAAATGCAATGGACCCATGAAGAATTGTCTTCCAGCAGACATTTATTAATCATATTTATTTCAAGTTGCTGTTTTGTAACCTGAAATTGTAATACAAACAACTTGGTTCTTACCAGATATCACTGCCTAAGTGTTTTTTTTTTTTTTTTTTAAGTACGTGGGGCCCCTGTTGCTTTAGACAAGCTGTTTGTCAGTTACATTTTACATGATGGGTCCCTAGAACATTTAAACCCTTGGATTGACTTTGGAAGATCATATAATTCTCCTGAAGGCACAATATGGCTAATGGCTCATATTAGTGGCTCTGCATGGGCCATTCACTTTGATTCCGATGATGCAGCTGTATCATGGTTTCACTGAATGATTTTGAAATCCTTAGTCAAATCGCTTCTTTCAGAGGTCATGTTTACAGAACAGCTGACATTTTGAGAAGGCAAAAAGTTGGATATATGGGTGGAGACGTTAGTTTCTTGACATAGAAATCCATTTGCCTAATGCAGATTTTGACAGCTTTTCTTTTCTTTTTAAAGATTTTATTTATTTATTTATTTGAGAGAGAGAGAGAAAGAAAGAGAGAGCGAGCAGGGGGAGGGGCAGAGGGAGAGGCAGAGAAGCCCAAACTCAGCTTGGAGCCAGACTCGGGCTCGATCTCACAACCCATGAGATCTCGACTGGAGCCAAAGCCAAGAGTCGGCTGCTTAACCAACTGAGCCACCCAGGTGCCCCTTGACCGCTTTTTCTTTCTTTCTCTTCTTCTTTTTTTTTTTTTTTAAAAAGATTTTATTTTTATTTATTTGACAGAGAGAGACACAGCGAGAGAGGGAATACAAGCAGGGGGAGTGGGAGAGGGAGAAGCAGGTTCCCCACTGAGCCCGACATGGGGCTCGATCCCAGGACCCCGTTATCATGACCTGAGCTGAAGGCAGACGCTTAACGACTGAGCCACCCAGGCGCCCCTTGACAGCTTTTTCTCTTAACAGGCTTGGTTCTGTTGGGTCAAGGCAGTTTTTGATGCAAAAATCTTTTGATGGGCTGTCAGGGATTTCTGTTTGCCTTTGGTCACATGGTCAGCACTCCTTGTACCTATTTAGAGGGCACAGAAGCACACCCTATCACTGTTCGTTCAGCTATCTCCATGTGCCATTTTCTCTCTTGCTGGTGACTGGCACATGCTCTTCCTCCTTCTTTCTGGGAATTTCAAGCCCCTCTTCACCCCTTTTCCTTGACTACCTTCAATTTATCTCACTGGTTTCAATTTTAGAGGTGACTTCCTCCATGAAACCTATTCTGTTCCTCCAACTCTGGAATACGTTTCCTTCCTAGATGATTCACAGACCACCATGCTTACCTATAAAATAGCACTTACCACATTCTCATACGCATTTTTACTTACTTGTCTGCATTTCCTGTTGATCTTTGAGCTCCTTGAGAGCAGGGTGTATAATCATTTTATTTCTGTGTCCACAGTGGCTAGCACAGTACCAGACACAGAGTAGATAAGAAACTGCTGTTGAACTGAATTTTAAAAGAATTTATGAAGCTCAATTTAGATAATGTATACACCTTGAGAGCCCGTTCTGCAATTCTAATACATGTTCAACAAAGGTTCCTCAAATTGAATTAAATTGAAGTGGTATGACCAATTTAGATAATCAGTGATTTGCACATGCATACAGGATAATTGTAATACCTTTGTGGGGCCCAAACACTCTACATTTCATTTTTTTTTTCACTCGACATTTTAAGAGAAGTTTAAAGTAATTTTGCGTGGAAATTATTTATCTGCAAATTATTCATTTATTTATTGACTATGATTTCTCTGCAATCATTATGCACTGTTGGATTTTTTCTAAATGAGAAGATCTAACCCATAATTTTTTTCCAAATGCAGTTAGATTTTTATGAATACTAAATTTAACAATTAATAACGTTGACTTAATTCTATATTTTGTGAACATTTAATTAAGCATTCAATAATCCCGATTTGAAGTTTTTCCTTCTTCATTGGGTGCCAAAAGTTTTTATCTTTAATATTGCAAATAAATCTGGGGGGTTCTTGAAAAACTGGTAGGGCCTGGGGACCTTGCCGATAGTGACTGGTGAATAAAATTATCCTGTATATAAACTACTCAGTAAATGTTGTTAAGTCAGATGAAGGGCGGGTGACAGAGAAACAGGTTTATGATTTTGACTGTACACTAGAGAGAAAGTGATTTCTACTGAGCATACTCATAGAAGACCTTTGGAATTAGTTATTCCTATACTATGAAAGCCTGTATATAGTTAACTTAGAGAACTGCCTTAGTTTTGCTTAGATATTTGTTTTTTTTTTCCTAAAGTGCTGAGTGTGATCTTTACCATGAGCCCGGCTACCCAACTTGATGCTGTAATTATGTCTAATATAGGGTTGTTCTAATATTGGCAGCCCCCAAAGAATACATAAGCACTTAATAAGTGTGTGTTACATTAAACAATGAGTGGATTTTGCTGTGAGATTTTGCTACTCTTGCAATATCCTCAAAAGATGTAAAGTTGTGCAATTATTTTTAAACCAAAAAGACAAAGTGATTCAACAAAAGGTGCAAGCATAAAGGACCCTGTGGGTGAATATTAATTAAAATCACGGGCTTGTTATTTTTGGTTGATTTTATAATTCTCTTTTAGATGAAATTGAATCATATGCTTACTGAAATTTATTAACAAAATGGCATATGTGAAACACTGGAAATTAATCTCTTCTCATATTTTTATGTGTTTAAAAATTGAAGAGGCAAGGGGAAAGGTTAGGCTTTTAAAAATCAATTTCCTCAACAACATTTTTAATTAGGTCTACAACAGAATTGTCATCTGACTTCTCATTGTAGATGAACTACTAGCACGAGTTGAGTGTAGTCTTTAATACTGAACTTGCTAGAATACATTTTTGTCACTAAAACTATTGAGCTTTGTGTGTAAAAACCACGATGATTCTGTGAAGGATAAAATACTATCAATATCACAAAACAAATGAATAAAAAAACAAAAAAGCAGAAACAGAACTTATAAATTCAGAGAACAAACTGATAGTTGCCAGAGGGCAGAGGAGTGGGGGATGGGTAACGAGGGGCAGGTTACCAGTTATGGAATGAATTCAGTCACGGGGATAACAGGTACAACATAGGGAATATAGTCAGTGGGATTACAATAGTGTTATATGGTGACAGATGGTAGCTACACTTAATGGGGAGCATAACATAATGTATCAACTTGTGGAATCACATCAGTGTCATTTCAGAAACAAAACAAAGGAGCAAAGGGGAAAAAAAAGAGAGAGAGAAGCAAACCAAGAAACAGACTCTTAACTCTAGAGAACATACTGCTGGTCACCAGATGGGAGGTGGGTGGGGGTGGTGGGGGGAAATAGGTGATGGGGACCAAGGGGGACTCTTGTTGGTATGAGCACAGGGCATTGTATAGAAGTGTTCAATCTCTATATTGTATACCTGAACCTCATATTACACTCTATGTTAACTAACTGGAATTTAAATAAAGACTTAAAAAAATAGCTATTGTGACTCTCAACTACAAGTCTACAAACTAAAGAATTATATTCTCTTAAGAATTTGAGAGAAAGGCCAGCCATATTTCTGAGGAGATTTGAATGAAGTCTTCTTAGAAGAGCTCTAAAGATACTTCTAAACAGAATCAGTTTAGGAGGGCTAAATCAAGGGCCGATAAATTCCTGCTCCTAAATCTCCTATCTTCATTTCCCTTAATTATACTACCTGAAATTGTATCAGTTAGGGATTGAGTCAGATTTCCCACAGCTTCTTTTTTTATTTTTTTAAGATTTTATTCATTTATTTGAAAGAGAGAGTGAGAGAGCACGAGCAGGGGGACAGAGAGGGAGAAGCAGACTCCCTGCTGAGCAGGGACCCCCCCCCCCCAACATGGGGCTGGATCCCAGGACCCTGGGATCATGACCTGAGCAGAAGGCAGACCCTTAACTGACTGAGCCACCCAGGCGCCCCCCACAGCTTCTTTAAAAATGGAAATGTTGGTGAGAGGAAGAAAGCCGATGTGGCTTTCATACATTTCTGGTGATATCGTCAATACAATTGCTTCCACTTTGAACTCGGTTGTGCTATATGAGAGAATTGACAAGTGTGAGTGTGGAATGGAAATTGGTGATTTTAGAGCTGGGGCACAATATGAGATAGAGTCAGTAAGAGTGGAACGCTGACGTGTGTATGTGGGGTGCGGGGTGCGGGGAAGTAGTCTGGGACATTAAGAACCTACTGCCTGAGGAATGAGTCACTAGGTGGTCAAGAGGAAGGACTGGAAAGAAGTGGAAGGATGACGATGACGGCTGGTGTCTCCTTTGAAATTTTGCCTAATGCTAGCTCCTTCTCTTCTTACGTGGCCCACGTGTATCAAGGATAGTATCATTACTATGACAGTGCAAGTATATGAAATCGACTTTTGTGGGTTAGTAGAGTGGATGTTGTGGTCAACAGCTCAGATCACCTCCTGCTCCATTTTCATCGTGAAGCACTCATTCCCCCAGCTCTGGCAGTGCTGACCAGCTGATGGCTTCCAATGACGTCCCTCTTTGGGATTTGGCCCTGGGCAAAGATCATTTCACCCAAATCACGCCTTCTCCCCAAGGTCAGCTTGCGTCCAATGACTGGTCAGTGTGAAGGTACAAGGCCCCACCCCTTGTCTCCATTTGAGATAATTCTGAAAAGCCATTCCAGCTCCAGAGCTACCCAGGAGATCAGCTGGAGCCTTTGCTGTGAACACCACAATTCCACTTCTCCCTCTGCCTCGTCCTGCTGCCCTCAATCCTCCTCCACAAATGTGCATTCTATCCCTAACTTCCAACAGCACACCTGTGTCTCCAAGTGAACCCAACCTTCAACAGTTGAAATAAGAACTTAACTAACTTATAACTGTATTTTTATTGAAAAATGAATTTCAAGTTTCAGGCATCTTGTGAGGTCTAGATGATCTTTTGAGTTGCAATCCAGTTGCTTGTGTCTTGGAAACACAAACTCCTGGACCTTAGCTAACTTCCAAGAGTATTTTTTTTAAAGATTTTATTTATTTGAGACAGAGAGAGCACATGAGAGGGGGGAGGGTCAGAGGGAGAAGCAGGCTCCCCGCCGAGCAGGGAGCCTGATGCGGGACTCGATCCAGGGACTCCAGGATCATGACCTGAGCCGAAGGCAGTCGCTTAACCAACTGAGCCACCCAGGTGCCCGACTTCCAAGAGTGTTATAAAGCTTATTGTATGAAGGCACTTGATGAACTTGGTCAAGTTCATTGAATGCAAAGCTCGGAAAAATTATTCTTCTTTGTTCCTAGGCGTAAGTGGCTTCTTTCTTATCTAACCACAGATATGGCTTCTTTGGTTAGCCCCATTTCCTTTGCACTTCTCTAACACATGTCACACTAACAGCCATAATTTCATTTATGGCTCAGGATCATACTGACGAGAGACTTGGAGGTCAACAGGCAGTTGTTGGCAGTTGAATCCTCCTCCCTACAGTCATTCCATTCTTTCTAATTCTTCCCTTCCATTTCCTGCCCCGCTGCTCTTCCCAAGAACTTAAAAAAAAACCAAAAATCTTAAGCAGCGTCTGTTCAACCTTGGATTAAAACCCGAGATCTAAGTAGAAATGGGTTATTAGCATTAGGACAAGTATAAATGAAGGAGGAGACGAGGAGGAAAAGAAAGACATTTTCCAGAGAGACAACAACTGCAATCCAATCATGACACTAATTTAATAAAATGTGAGACCGTGTATGACAAAAGTGTGCATATGCTAATTGTTTCACGATTCTGGTTCACAGTAGGAATTCCAGAGATTGCAAGGAAGAACAAATGTTAAGAAGAGCTAGAGCAATGTTCTTTTCTCTTTGTATTATGAGAAGGAAAAATAAGCAAAAGGTACTCCATCATTTCTTATATAGGGATATATGCTCCCCCAACTTCTATTTCTCATTAAGGAAAGACATGGAATGAACTAAATGAGCAAATTGACTTAACCTCCTTTTACGTTACATGAGCGTACATTCATGTCATCACCTTGTGTCTATTTGTTTTAGAAAGAATTGTACTTACTTTGAAGGATTCTGCATGTTGTGAGAGTTCCGTTAATTTCCTTTTGTGCACTACTTTGTTTGGGATTTAATTGCTGTCAGGTAGCCTGAAATGATCACATGCCACAAAATGCAGAGAATCCATCAGGTTTATTTGTGAGTTTGGACCCATGGTGATCAACAGTCAGGCCAGATGTTTTATGTGCTAAAAAGAGATACCAGGCAGTGTTGAGTGAGATTATCTAAGTGACAACACCCACACTCCCTAGGTGTAATGGTGAGTGTGGATGCTTCAGTTTCATGTTACTAAGACTGGCACTGAAATAAAAAATCCTACTCAAATCTTTCATCCATAATACAGCACAGAGGAATAATTTCAGCCTGAACTCTGGATGCAATGTAGGAAAGGATAGAGATGCTGTGGCATTAACTCAAATGAATGGTAGTTTAAGTAGGGCAGAGCAACATAAAGGCAAGAATATATGCATATTCAAATTACCCATCTGCACCATCTACTTACACTTGAGGCATTTCAGCATGCTTATTACCCAGGAACATTTTAATGAGGTGCTCATTCTCAGTACCTGAGGTAATTTGTGTCTCCCCAAAGATTATTTTTGATATGATTCTAAAAGAAAAATAAGAGCTGGCTGAATATTTCATAGGTATATTTCAGGGGAAAAGCTGTCTATGAACCATCTCAATAGGTGGAGTTCTGTTATTGGTTAGCATGTAAGATTAATGCATGTGTCAATAAAAAGAGACACTTTAATTAGAAATAAGTAATATAAATAAGATAGAAAGACCCACCTTCAAAATATCAGTTTTTATTGTTGGCTTGTTGATGTGGAAAAATATGAAATTGTGGATCATAAAAGATAAAGGTATAGGTAAAAATGAACATAGGAATGATGTCTTCACTATTATATTCTACATGAACCTATACACATTTCCAAACAATCAGGAATCTAATTAAACCATTATGTTTCTGATTACATATTTTATTTTTTTATTTTTATTTCTTAAAGATTTTATTTATTTATTTGAGAGAGAGAATGAGAAAGAGATAGCACGAGAGGGGGGAGGGTCAGAGGGAGAAGCAGACTCCCCACTGAGCAGGGAGCCCGATGCGGAACTCGATCCCAGGACCCTGGGATCATGACGTGAGCCGAACGCAGTCAGTTAACCAACTGAGCCACCCAGGCGCCCCTGATTACATATTTTAGATAGAGTCAAGAATTTAAAATTTTTACCTCAAAGTCTACCACACTGAACTCATCATAGGGAGAAGTATGACTTTAGTAAGCTGTGAGCTTGAATTTTTGTAACAATTATCAAGTCATGTACAATGGAATAATTGTATACAATAAATAAATTAGAACAGCAAAAATAAAAGATTTTGGAATGTGAGCATAGTTAATGCCTTTGCATGTTAAATTTAAATGTACGGAAATCCAGGATATTTATGTTCCCCAAGTGATGACTTATGACATATTGTTTCCTTAAATGAAAGCTATGCCCATCACATGCATAATTTTCTCTTTCAAAGTTTCCATAGATGAAAAGTATCTTCCCATATGGTCTCACGTATAATACCAAAGTGTTCTAGACTTCAGTCTCCTCCTTTATAAAATGGAATATTTGAAAGCTATTTCCTTAGTCTACTTTTATATTTTCAAAGTATATGATTCTTTCACCTTGATATTTTTTCTTGAAAAAAGACAAGCCTTCTCTAACCAATAGCTATGTCCAGGGCTTTATTCAGATACCATGGTTACTATGATCCCAGCACTGTTGTAAGAGCCAACACTCAACAAAAGGGACCCAAAACCATTTTCCAACCTACATATTGATTCTGCAAAGAGAATCTTTGCAAAAGCAGCATTGTTTGTAGCTCCTTTCATCAGACTTCTACATGTTGTCGTGGGACTATATCAAAAAGCGTCCTCTCTGTTGTACTTTATTTATTAAGACAATTCCGTATTTACCGGTGGACCCATCTATCAGAAGAGTGCCTGCTTGCGTCCTGTCCAAATTTATAAAGGCTGGGCAATTCAGAACCCTTAACTCTGGTCTGTTGCCTTGGTTTGAAGATGCATGGGCAGACAGCAGGCTGTGCTTCTGCTTCTCACTTCCTTATAATACTCCCTTCTCACTCACTTATAACATGTCAGAGTTATAAGATGAAAGATCTAATTTGACCTTATTTGGGAGAAGCAAAAAAGCAGGCTTCTTGACTTTATTCAGTTTTAGACTCCTGAGGCCGATGCAGCCACATCACCATAAATGTGGGCAGGTTGTGTTCACTGGAATTCAGCAAACAGACCAGAGTCATCAGAAACTTTAGCTTTCATTTTTGATAACCTGTAAACAAGTAACACAACACTACCTACTGGTATTGCAGAATTATAACATATCTATATCCATACCTGTCTATTTATATATATACACACACACACATATATGTAAAATTTAATTTTGAGAAAAGTTGGCTGACATCTTTATGCTTTGGGGGGTTTTATGCATAAATTTATATACATTTTGGGCGCCTGGGTGGCTCAGTTGGTTAAGCGACTGCCTTCGGCTCAAGTCATGATCCCAGGGTCCTGGGATCGAGCCCTGCATCGGGCTCCCTGCTCGGCGGGGAGCCTGCTTCTCCCTCTCCCACTCCCCCTGCTTGTGTTCCCTCTCTCGCTGTGTCTCTCTCTGTCAAATAAATAAATAAAATCTTAAAAAAAAATTTATATACATTTTAAGCATATATAATTTTCAAAGAATATAGAATCACAAAGAATGCTAGAAGGGAATTTAAGGATGATTTATTGGAAGTCCCTAATTTTATAGATAGGAACTCTGAGACTCAGAGATATTGAGCGAATCACTACAAAACCAGTCGTTGGCAAGCCTAGGACTATACTAGGTTGTCTTTTTCAACATACGAACACCAGGTCTTCATGCCTTGAATTCAAATGTATTCTAAGAAATGTTTTGAAGGGTTTGTTTTGCTCACCTTAATTTAGGGCAACTTATCTACAATATCCTTATGTCAAGGTATGTTGAGAGTTTATGAGTTTGGGTCACTAAATAGTGCTTGAAATCGAGGCAGTGGAGATCTACCACACAACTATACTCACTGCCTATTTTTGCACCAGATTATAAAATACATTCTTCATTCATTCATTCATGTATGTGCTAAATACACATTTATTTTGAGTGCCTGTTTTGTTCAATAAAGAGTTACACACGCTTCAGAAGGCAGGAATTTTCCAGCACTGGGCCCAAATTATAGAGCTAAATTTTAGAGGAAAAAAACACAGCATGTTTCCAATCACATCTATTTTTATGCTGTGAACACTCTTTTTGTACTATGTCATTAAGACCTTTGTGCCTTATAGCTTCAAAATAAGCTTGTTGTGAGCAATATTTTACATCTTTATTTTACATTTCCTCCCATTCGCCTTCCAAAATACACACATATATCATCACTGTTGAGCACCATCCCATGGGATAGAGAAAACACAGGTGACCAAAAAAAGATGGCAAAAGAAGTTGAGAGGTCATGTGGAAAACAAAATGACATGAAACAAACACTAACTCTTATTTTCTTTTAAACAAGCAGGCTGGGAGGTGATTTTTTTGTTTTTTGTTTTTTTCTTTTGTTTTGTTTTCTTTTCTTTTTAGCTACAGACAGACTCCAAAACATTAAATAGCTTAACAATACTTCAAAAAAAATCTCTTTCAAAACATCTGTCCCTAGGAGGTGAAAATCTAGTCTGACTCCAAATCACCAAGAAACTTCAGAATGCAGTTATTCAACTCAATCACAAGATGTATCAACATTGGTGATTATTAATGTATCTTCACAATAAGTTATTCTTCAAGGCTCCCAGAATCTCAAGAATGAGTAGAGAAATAATCAAGCTTAAGGCACAATCTATTTTAATAATAGAGGGGCTGTTATTTATTGAATGCCTACCATGTACCGTTCATATATGATCTTCTATCTCTACAACAAAACTATGAGATTGATATTTTATTTTTATTTTACGATTGAGAAAACTGAGACCCAGAAAGTAAAGCGGTCTCCTCCAGGCCACGGTGGTGTAGCTGAGATGTGAAGCCATGTACGTGTCATTCCGAAGTCCCTTCTTATTCTACTGGGCCACCTTGTCCTAAGCGTCTATAGCTTTGGATATTTTTACTGTGGCAGGAGGGAATGAGAAAATGTATTCACTATTTCTCGACCCTCTAAACTTCTCCATAACCTTCAGCATCTAAATCACCTGTCTTTCACAGTCCATAACCCATTCTCTCAGGCTGAGAACCAATTTATCTGGGCCTGGAAAGTTGAGTTCCCTTCAAGAAGCCAGGTACTATCTCCTCAGTTACCTTGGATTTCAGTTCCTTTATTATTATGTTTCTTGTACTATTTCCACTTTGAATAACCTTGAATGAGGGGACCACAGCCAATTAAGAGACTGGACATTTCTGCTTTCTTTCCAATCATGCTGTATTCCCCATCAGTGATTTCCTCCTGCCACCAGTAGATAAGAGTACAGGGAGCAGCACTGACTATCAACCTCAAAGACTGGAACAATGGACAAGCATTCTGACGCATCAACCATATCTTTCCTTGGGAATACATTAACGACCATCTGGCCATTTCAGGGCATTAGATTTTCTTTTCAAAACTTTTAGTCCGGGGGGCCCCTGGGTGGCTCAGTCGTTAAGCGTCTGCCTTCGGCTCAGGTCATGATCCCCGGGGTCCTGGGATTGAGCCCCGCATCGGACTCCTTGCTCAGCGGGGAGGCCTGCTTCTCCCTCTCCCACTCCCCCTGCTTGGGTTGCCTCTCTCGCTGTGTCTCTCTCTGTCAAATAAATAAATAAAATCTTTAATTAAAAAAACACAAAAAACCTTTTAGTACCGATGATGATATTCTTAATGCTGACAGTACTTTATAGGGCACAGAGGTTCTAGTTTTAAAATAATTCTAGTTTGTTTTACAGAGTTATAGCCATAATCCCTGTATGTGATCCATTGTATATATTTCAGGTATATTTTTAAGAGATGTAAACCTGAAACTGGTCCTAACCAACAAGTTCCCTCAGGGTCTTCAACCTTCCCAGAAATATAAACATAAAGCACATTTAGCACCTGAGAAACTCAGTTTCCCTTTAGGCTAAGTTCTAAGTAGGTAGTGAGTCTGGCTGTCTGAACTCTCCCCCATCTCTCACTGTACTGCCCCTTGGAGAGTAACCCCTTCCAATATATCACAGTCTGGATTCTCTCATTACATGAAAAACTGTTCTCTCAAGAGTTATTATATTTGATTTCATTACATAAGTCTTTGAAAAATTTTCTTTGGCCAAATCTGTTCCTTGAGAATATTCATTTTCATCCACAGTATAAATCAGTTTGAGAATCACCATGTGTTTGAATCAAGTAAATAGAAGAGCAATCAAAATACCAAAGTTTGTACTCTGGTAAATAAGCAGAAGAAATACTGTCCAGAAATGAAGGAAGAGAGCCATGGTATGAGGATGTTAGACCTTGCAGTTCATCTCATCTTGCAGACAAGGAAATTAAGGACAAGAAAAATGAAATGATTCACTCAAGTCACAAGGTTAAGTTTGTGACTGAACCACAAAGAGAACACATGTCCTATGAAAGCTGTTTACCCTACTATATCACTTATTTTTAATATTCACTGTGCATTTGAGTTGCTTGGGGAGCTCTTAAGAATACAGATGACTGGGCCTCATCCCCAAAGATTCTGATTTAATTCGTCTGGGGTGAGAGCAAGGCATTTGTACTTTTGAGCACCTCATCCAGGCTATTCTACCCTGCAGCCAAGAATGAGAACTACCAAACGATATCATGGCGTGTCTCTAAAAAGATAAGCGCAAGTCACTGACTTTGAGGCTACAATGGAAATGTCTGTTCTCTCGAATGAATCGAGTAAGACCTTCCCTTGATGAAGTATGTTGGAGCAGTTGCTACACAAATGGCATGGCTATAAACGAATGTCGGGGTCTCCCAGACACTTAAGTGATCCGCCTTTGGCTTATGATGAGAGGAATTCTAGCTTCATGAATCTCTATATTTTGGAGAAAATGACTGGTTGTTCTTTATGTCATCTGCTTCAGGAAAACCATCACTGACCCCGCTTCCTTGCGGTCTTGCTTCGATGCCCCTCCTGTGTCCCATCACAGCACTCTGTGATTCTATCACCCCACGTGCCACCTTGCAAAGAATTGGGATCTTTTTTTGCCCATCTCTCCTCCTAGACTGTGAGAAACATGAGGGCAGAAATCAGGAACTCGTGTTTGTATTTTTGGAAATTTGGTGTGTTTTCTGCCAGAGAGTAGATGCTCGATAAATACCTGCGAGGGGAACTGAATTTGGAGTCCTCAAAACACAATTGCAATGAATTTAGCAAAACAAGAGGGAAAGATATTGCCAACTCAGAATAAAGATAATGGAAAAGAGTGCCTGGTGCCAAAAGGACCAAAAATCTGGCTGCCTCTGCTATTCTCATAAGGAAAGAATGTGATGCTCATCATGTCCTTGTACTAGTGAGTTTACATATGTTGCTTCATTATATGCTCACAGTAACGTTTCATAAGTAGTTATTATCACTTCTGATTGCTACGTAAGGAAATTGATGCTTTCGAGAAAGCGCCTAACTTACATAGGTTAACTAACTTGCCCAAAGTCACCCAGGTAGTGAATAGAGGTAGATCCAAACTCAGGTTTTTCTGGCTCTGCAACCCTTGCCTTTCTGATTATCCTTAAAACCTCACTTCTTGGGGCACCTGAGTAGCTCAATTGGTTAAACACGTGCCTTTGGCTCAGGTCATGATCCTGGAGTCCCAGGATTGAGTCCCACGTCGGGCAACTTCTCCCTCCAACCCTCCCCCCCGCCCCGCTCTTTCTCTCTCTTTCAAGTGAATAAATAAAATCTTAAAAAAAAAAAACCCAAAACCTCACCTCTTACGGGGTTCATTTATTATTTATTTTTCCCAACATAAAATTCGGAGGAAAAAGGAATTCATTTAAAATCCCTTATTGTCAACCAACTTTTTAGCTTGTTTCCTGCAATGTTGGATCCCCAGTGCTTTGAACAGGCCAGCACATAGTAGGTGCTGAAAAATATTTGTTGAAACAGTAATGCATGAGTAACTAATACTTTATTCTTAACAAATAGGTACATTTACCCCTACTAATCCTTACTCTTATCTATCACTTCGCCAAATACATATAAATTTCTTACACATAGATTGTTGTCCACGATATGTAGATAAACAATTAGTTGAAAATTCCATTCAATAAATCATTCCTTTGCTCTTCAGATATTTCTAGTCTTAGACTGTGTTAGGAAATGGAGGCGTTCTTGAACTCTGAAATAATGCTTCCCTGAAAGGAGAATTCTGATGCTTCACTGTGAGGGACATCAAGGAGGTCCTGTCTCTCAGGTTTGAACCGTACCATCTGGAGTTCATGTTGCTATGGTTCACTAATATATTTAGACATTCATTTACAGACAGACTCAAAAGTTAGGACTAGTATCAAAACTGCCTCTCTCGGCTTAACATCGGTAGCTGGGCTAACTCCCATCTGCCTCTCCCACCAGGCTATTGTCCTAAATTAGTAGTTGGTCTCTGCTCTTTTGCAGCTTTATGATGCCCCTCTTGACTGGCTGCAAAGGACCAAAAATGCTTTTTTACTCCAGATAAGTAGCCCACAAGGGCCAGCTAAGATATTAGGCTCTGGTCAAGTAGACTGGAATGCAAGGCTATTACTTTCCTTTGAGAGGAAACTAAATTATCAGCTCTTTGGGAGAAGAAGCATTGTCTTATTTATTGTCCCTGAGGAAACTTCTGCAACCCAGGGGCTACACAGAAGACGGGAATCAGCCTGACACATCAGATTCTGAATCTGGATACCAGTAGAGAGTTGAGGGTCAGTGCAGGAGGCCACATGTGACTTTAACAGATGTGGCAGGACCATGAGAACACAGTTTTAAATTGCAACAACATTCCAAGCTCCACAAAATACAGACTGAGAATTGAGGGACAGGCTGGAGGATGGAGCACTATTGTTATATGACCTGCTTCTGTCAGTATCGGCTCAGAAACGAAGATGAGGGGGTCCTGTAGTTATGATCAACTAGGAGGCTGAACTTTGGGGAGCTATGGAGGTTAAAATCAACAGAAAAGACAGCACTGACGAAGGTCCTATGCTCAGGTAAATCTAAGAAAGCTCGCAGGTCTATAGGGTTTTCTCCTTGCCTATTGAGTCTTTGGGAAGCTAGGTCTGAGGCATATTTCATGTTCATGATAAGGATGTGGGTGAGGAAGGGGTAAGATAGTAATTTGGTTTGGTATTTAAATGAGGAATACCAGGGGCACCTGCGTGGCTCAGTTGGTTGGGCGTCTGCCTTCAGCTCAGGTCATGATCCCAGGGTCCTGGGATCAAGTCCCACATCGGGCTCCCTGCTCAGTGGGGAGCCTGCTTCTCCCTCTGCCTGACACTCCACCTGCTTATGCTCTCTCCCTCTCTCTGTCAAATAAATAAATAAATAAGATCTTTTTAAAAAAAGTAAATGAGGAATACTGGATCTTTCAATTCTTCTCAAATAGAAAAATAAACAAATATGCGTGGTATCAGAATGAGAATTTATCTAGGCTGCCTCAAATCTTTTTTTGGAATAAAACAGAGAATAATAAACAAGTAAAAATATAATTGATCACATTTAAAATCTCTTATGAGGAAGAAAAGGATGAGGGGAATTTTAAAACATTGAACTTTCATATAGTCGGTATGCTAAAGAAGATTTAAATTTTTTTTTTTTCATCTGAATGTAGAAACAAATCTTTGGCAATTGAAGTTCTTTTAATTTTAAAAATAAACCATAAATTTGCTAGCTTTCACTACAAAACAACATTAATAAAGACAGTGCAGGACTGGCATAAAGATGAATATACAAATCAACGGAAGAAAATTGAGAGTCCAGACGGGCGCCTGGGTGGCTCAGTCGTTAAGCGTCTGCTTTCGGCTCAGGTCATGATCCCGGGGTCCTGGGATCCAGCCCCGCATCGGGCTCCCTGCTTGGCGGGAAGCCTGCTTCTCCCTCTCCCACTCCCCCTGCTTGTGTTCCTGCTCTCGCTATCTCTCTCTCTGTCAAATAAATAAATAAAATCTTAAAAAAAAAAAAAAGAAAATTGAGAGTCCAGAAATAAACCTACTAATTTATTGCCAATTGATTTTTGACAGGGGTACCAAATATTTCAATGGGGAAAAAAGTCCCTTTACTAAATGGTGCTGAGACAACTGGATATCCACAAGCAAAAGAATGAAGTAGGACCCTTACCTTACACCATACACAAGAATTAACTGAAAATGAATTGAAGAGCTTAATACAAGAGCTCAAACTATTAAACTCTTAGAAGAAAACATAGGTGTAAATCTTCACGAATGTGCCTTAAGCAATGGCTTCTTAGTTATGTCACCAAAATAAAAATCAACCAAAGGAAAAAAATTGATAAATGGAACTTCATAGACATTAAAAAAATTATATTTCAAAGGACACTCAATAAAGTGGATATAACTCACATAACAGGAGAAAACAATTGCAAATCATATATCTGAGAAGAGTGTAGTATCCAGGATATATAAAGACACCTTACAACTCAACAATAAAAACACAAATAAGCTGATTAAAACAGGAGAGCAAAGGACTTAAATAGAGATTTTCTCAAAGAGGATATAAAAATGGTCAGTAAAGGGGTGCCTGGGTGGCTCCGCGAGTTAAACGTCTGTCTTAGGCTGGGGTCATGATCTCAGGGTCCTGGGATCGAGCCCGGTGGTGTGCTCCCCACTCAGTGGGGAGTTTGCTTGTCCCTCTGCCCCTCCCCCTGCTCGTGTTCTCACTCTCAAATAAATAAATAAAATCTTTCCAAAAAAGGTTCAATAAATACATAAAGGATGCTAACCATCAATAGTGATTAGGTAAATGCATGCAAACCACAATAAAATACCACATTACATCCACTAGAATGGCTAGAATCAAAAAGTTAGACAACAACACGTATTGGTGAGGATGTGGAGAAGTTGGAACCCTCAAACATTGCCAGAGGGCTTGTAAAACATGCAGTTGCTTTTGAAAACAGGTTGGCAATTGCTTAAAAAGATAAATACAGAGTTACCATATAATCCAGCAAATTCATTCCCAAGAGAAGTGAAAACATATGTTTCTACAAAGATTTTTACACACATGTACACATAATAGCATTATTCATAATAGTCAATAAAAAGGAAACGACCTAAATGTCTATCAACTGATGGACAGACAAGATGTGGTATATCCATTCAATGGATTAGTATTCAGCCATGTCCGTTATTTGAAGGATAAAAAAATGAGATGTATTATTCAGCATTGAAAAGGAATGAGGTACTGATATATGCATTGAAAATGGAAAGAATTCAATATTGATACATAATCCAACATGGATGGACCTTGAAAACACTGTAAGTGAAGACTAAGTGAAAGAAGACAGTCACCAAAGACCATTGATTGTATAATTCCATTTATATGAGATGTCTAGAATAGGCAAATGCATAAAAACAAGAAGTAGATTAGTGCTTGACAGGGGCTGGAGGGAGGATAGGAATGGAGACAGCTTCTGTGTAAGGAGTTTCTTTTTGGGGTGTTTAAGATATTATGGAATTAGATAAAGTAGTGATTTTTGCACATTCTATGAGTGTACTAAAGAAAACTGGATCATATACTTTAAAAGGTTAAATTTTATGCGATGTGAATTATGTCTCAATAAAGATGTCATTAAAAAATATTGATGGCTCTCTGTAAACCTTGCCAGGAAATAGAACGCATTCAGAATGGGTCCTTGAATTTTTCATAAACATTTTTTCATCCAAACCCATTTGTAAGTTTTTCTTTTCACGCCTCTGTTCCAAAGGAATACACACACACACACACACACACATATATTTCTAACACATTATCATATTACCACGGGGAAAAAAAATCCAACACTTACAGAAACGTAAATACAAATGAGAAACTTATCTGAACAAAAACGAGGAGTGTTTTGTCACGAGCCATAGAAAAACCAAACTTGTTCATTTAACTTCTTGCATTCCAAGGTCCATTTGTGCTCCTGTGTTTGAGTCTGGTAACTGCATAACTTGTGGTCAGAATTACTGGATACTTCAGCATTCATTTAGAGGAAACTTTTAATATTTGTAGCCATTTGTTGCAAAATGGGAGTTTCAGTACTGCTTCAATTAGTTGGCTTTATGAAATTTCACAGATGAAAGTAGAACACACACACAAAAAAGAATTCTTGGAAATGTAAGGGTCTGAAGAGCCTGGGTGACTCAGTCAGTTAAGCGTCTGCCTTCGGCTCAGGTCATGATCCCAGGGTCCTGGGATCGAGCCCCGCATCAGGCTCCCTGCTCAGCAGGGAGTTTGCTTCTCCCCTTCCTTCCCGCTCATGATCTCTCTAGCTATCTCTGTCTTCTTAAATAAATAAATATAATATTTTTTAAAAAAAGAAAAAGAAATGCAAGGGTCTTTCAGTGCCCCAGAGGCTGAAGAGGGGTGTCTGGGTGCCTGCAAGCTCATGCACACAAAGGCAAAAGAGTGAAGGTTGAAGCTGCAAGACTTAAAAAATGGTGATTTAAAAAGGTAACTTAGGAGAGTGCTATATAAATATGACAGAGGACCTGAAATACTCATTTCTACCTCTCTGGAGGAACCTGTAATGTTCCAAAGGGGTTGATCATTGAGCTTCACAGGGCAAAGGCACAAAACATTGGAAGTTTCATAAAGATCAGTGGCCTATAGTTTTCTTTTCTTTCTTACTTTTTTAAACAAAGAAAAACAGGACATAGGGCATGTTCTTTTTTTAAAAAGATTTCATTTATTTGAGAGAGAGTGCAAGAGAGAGAGAGAGCATGAATAGGGTGAAGGGCAGAGGGAGAAGCAGACTCCTTGCTGAGTGGGGAGCCCGATGCGGGGCTCTATCCCAGGACTCCGGGATCATGACCTGAGCTGAAGGCAGATGCTTAACCGACTGAGCCACCCAGGCACCCTGGGCATGTTCTTTTCTTAATAGCTTTATTGAGGTATAATTGATGTGTAATAAGCTGCAATGTTTGTCTCTAAAGTGTTCAATTTGGTAAGTTTTGCCATATGTTTACACTTGTAAAGCCATCACCATAACCAAGAGAGTCACAAATCACAACAAATTCAACATCCCCAGAAATTTCCTACTGATCCTTTGTAGTCCTGTCTTCTTGTCCCTCCCTAAGCGTATCACCCTATCTTCATAACTTTCCCTCCTTCCTCCACACAGCACCTGCAAGTCTACATTTTGTCACTGTAGTTACTCTGTATTTTCTAGAGTGTTACATTAATGGAATCTTATAGAATCTACTCTTTATTTTCTGACTGCTTTTACTTACATCATTTTAAAATTCATACGTATTGTTATGTGTATCAATAATTCATTATGTTTATTGCCTATCCCACAACTTCTTTTTTATCATTTCACCTGTTGATGGACATTTGAGTTGTTTTCAGTTTGGGGCTGTTGTAAGCAAAGCTACTCTAAACATTTGTATACAAGTCTTTGTGTGGACATGTGCTTTCATTTGTTAATAAATTAATTTTTTTAAACATACAAACTATGAATATGGCAATCAGGATTTATTTTGACCCAGAAATAGTATATTAGAGTTGGCTTTTTTAACTTCAGGAGGAATTTATTTATATTTATTTATTATTATATAAATTATTTATATAATAATTATATAAATTATTAAATTGATATTTATATACAAAACCCTTGTCACAAAATGGCCAAGCTACTGTTTATTTGAATCAGTCCTGTGTAAAGTTTGTCAAATCATCCGTAGTACAATCATACACTTCTTTGTCAACAAATGTAAATTAATGCTTTTTTATTTTTAAATACATATGTATATATACATATATGTTTAAGTAGGCTCCATGCCCTGCATGTTCAAGCACGGCTTGAACTCACAATCCTGAGATCAAGACCTGAACTGAAATCAAGAGTCAGACACTCAATCGACTGGGCCACCCAGGCGCCCCTATTTTTAAATATATTTTATGCTAATGGTAGATATCACTGAATTGTCAGTGATCTCTTTTCTTACACTCTGTAGTTTCTATTATTTTTTTCACCAAGTGTGTATAAATTGTAAAATAAGGCAAAATTATTTATTTTTTATTTATTTTTATTTTTTTAAGATTTTATTTATTTATTTGACAGAGAGAGACACAGCGAGAGAGGGAACACAAGCAAGGGGAGCGGGAGAGGGAGAAGCAGGCTTCCCGCCGAACAGGGAGCCCGATGCGGGGCTCGATCCCAGGACCCTGGGATCATGACCTGAGCCGAAGGCAGATGCTTAACGACTGAGCCACCCAGGCGCCCCAAGGCAAAATTATTTAAAATTATTATTCTTTCACACAGATAAAGCAATCTTGAGAAAGAACAAAGCTAAAGGCATCACACATTTCAAACTGTATTACAAAGTTACTGTAATCAAACCAGTATGGTATTGACATAAAAACAGACACATAGACCGATGGAACAGAACAGAGAACCCAGAAATCAAACTGTGCATATATAGTCAACTGATCTGTGATGAAACCACCAAAAATACACAATGGGGAAAGGATAATCTCTTCACTAATGGTGCTGGGAAAACTGATATCCACATGTAGAAGAATGAAATCGGACCTTTATAACATATACAAAAATCAACTCAAACTTGATTAAAGACCTAACTATAAACCTTGAAACTTTAAAACTCCTGGAAGAATACATAGAGAAAAAAACTCATTGACAACTGGCTTTGGTAATAATTTTTTGGGTATAACACCAAATAAACAGGTAGCAATAGCAAAAATAGACAAGTGGGTCTACATCAAACTAAAAACTTCTGCACGGCAAAGGAACCCATCAACAAAATGAAAATGCAACCCACCAAATGGAAAAAAAAATATTTGCAAGCCATACATCTGATAAAAGGTTAATATCCAATACTTATAAGAAACTCATACAACTCAATAGCAAAAAGACAAATAACTGATTAAAAAATGCTCAAAAGACTGGGATAGATATTTTTCCAAGGAAGAGATATAAATGACCAACACGTACGTGGAAAGGTAGTCAACATCGTTAACTATCAGGTAAATGCAAATAAAAACCACAATGAGATGGTTAGGATGGCTATCAAAAAGACAAGTTATAACAAATGTTGGGAAGGATGTGAATAAGAGGGAACCCTTGCGCACTGTTGGTGGCAATGTAAATTGGGGCAGTCACTGTGGAAAACAATATGGAGGTTCCTCAAATAATTAAAAATAGAACTCCCCTATGATTCAACAATCTCACTTCTGGGTATTTATTTTTATTTTTATTTTTTAAAGATTTTATTTATTTATTTGAGACAAAGAGAATGAGACACAGAGAGCATGAGAGGGAGGAGGGTCAGAGGGAGAAGCAGACTCCCTGCTGAGCAGGGAGCCCAATGCGGGACTCGATCCCGGGACTCCAGGATCATGACCTGAGCCGAAGGCAGTCGCTTAACCAACTGAGCCACCCAGGCACCCCTTCTGGGTATTTATTTAAAAGAAATAAAATCAGTATCTCAGAGTGATATCTGCCTTTCCATGCTCACTGCAGCATTATTCAAAATTGCCAAGATGTAGAATCAACCTAAGTGTCTGAATAAAGAAAACATGATATATGAATATTTTTTATCCATAAAAAGAAGAAAACCCTGCTATTTGTGACCACATGGGTGAACATGGAGGACATTAAGTTAAATAAAATAAGTCAGGCAGAGAAAGGCAAAGACTGTGTGATCTCACTTACAGGTGGAATCTGCAAAAGTCAGACATGAGGAATCCAAGAGTAAAACAGTGGTTAGCAGGGATTGGGGGCAGGGGAATGGGGAGATGTTGGTCAAAAGGTACAGATTTACAGTTATAAGATGAATAAGTTCTGGGGATCTAATCTACAGCATGGTGATTATAGTTAATAATACTCTACTGCATACTTGAAATTTGCTAAGAGAGTACTTCTTGAATGTTCTCACCACACACACACACACACACACACACACACACACAAATGGTAGCTATGTGAGGTGAAGGATGTTAACATGATTGTGGTAACCATTTCACAGTGTATACATACAGCAAACCATGACATCGTACACCTCAAATATATGCCGTTCTTGTCAATTGTACCTCCATTAAGGCTGGAGAAAAATAAAATTAATTTCTTTTTCCTTTGGCCCTCAAACTATTCACTTTAACTTTTATATCATTCTGTAGTAGCAGTATTTGAAATCTATTTTTTCATTATGATGTATCTGGACGTGCAAATTAAAAGGAAAAATTGAGGCAAGATCTTATAAAGTTCAAGTTGAAGTTTTTCCCTTTAAATTAGTAGCTTTATTATTATTAATTTTAATGAAGTAAGAGATTGGGCCAGAATTCTCCACATAAGTACTTCAATGTTTCACTTGACTGTATATGTGAAGGTGTTCACAAATATCATTATAAAGTGGATTGGGGGAGCGCCTGGGTAGCTCAGTTGGTTAAGCATGTGCCTTCTGCTCAGGTCATGATCCCAGGGTCCTGGGATCGAGCCCCACGTCGGGCTTCCTGCCCAGTGGGGAGTCTGCTTCTCCCTCTCCCTCTGCCCCCTCCCTGCTCGTGTTCTCTTTCTCTCTCTCCCAAATAAATAAATAAAATCTTAAAAAAAAAAAAGAAAGCGAATTTGGACATATGGCCTTTCATAAGAAACATTTTGTCATATAATATGAATGAACTGGGCAGCTGACAAGTTTATCACATTATATTGGATCAAAGTTGGAATGTATTCCATCTTTCAAAGGAAAGGAAAGGGTTTTGGAAAACATTTACTGAGTTTTCTACCTCAAATCTACTTTCCATATCTTTTCTTCCTTCGATCATGACAATAATTTGTAAGATATTGTCCCAATCCAGCCCAAATTACTATGTTGTGAAAGCTCTTTTGTGCCTTTTCATGAAGGTTTGGGATATCTTCCCAATGTTGGCTGAAAGAAAGAATGTGGAAATGGGAAGAATTGTGTTGCTCACATCCTGCATGTATTAGTGTTGGTACATCTTTAAGGGAAGCTCTAGATAAACTATTAACAATAATATTTTGTACTTACTATCTTGTGAGAAGCTTCATCTGTGTTATGCCACAGTACGCTAAAATCCTCCTGAGAGTCTCAGTGGGTAGGTAATAATATTATCTTCGTTTAACAGAAGGCTTGAGGCTAGAGCAGTTAAATAGCTTGCTCTCAATCCCATGACCTGAAGAGGCAGAGTGGGAGTGGAACCTGATTTGATGAACTCCTTGGGTCTTTCTTGAAGGAGGGAGATAATGTTTATTTAACACTTATTATTATAAGTTGGAAACTCTGTTAGATGCATTATAAAATTGTCTCAAAACTTCATCATTACCAGAGGCACCTGGGTGGCACAGTCGGTTAAGCGTCTGACTTGTGGCTTCACTCAGGTCATAATCTCAGGGTCAGGAGATCAAGGCCCGCGACAGGCTCCATGCTCAGTGCAGAGTCTGCTTGAGATTCTCTCTCCCTCTCCCTCTGCTCCTCCTGCTTGTGCACTCTCTCGCACTCTCTCTCCAAAATAAATAAATAAATTTTTTAAAAAACCCTAATCATCACCATACTTCACGGAGTAAGAACCATTATGGCCTCCATTTAGTAACTACATATATTTCTATAAGGAAACCAAAGTGTAAAGAGGTGTAATAATTAGCCAATGGCATGTACACCGGAAGCGAGCAGAAGCCCAGGAAGACAATCCAGGTATTCTTACCCCTAGTTTAATGCTCTCTCTTTTATGCCAAATCTCACAATCTACCCCTAGTCTAATGCTCTCTCTTTTATGCCAAATCTCACAATCTGTTAGGAGAATTATCTTGAGAAGACATGGACAGGAATCCTCTTTCCTGTGCATTTTGGGATCAAGCTGGGTCTTGGTTCTATGCTTTTTGCCAGAGTTGTAGTGAGAATTCTGGAGTTTGAGTTTGAAGAACGGGGAGAGACGAAGTTAACGTGTTTGCAATGCTGTGCAAAGCACAATGAAGTAGTCTAAGCTTTTCCTTTATTGGACCCAAATGGATACCATTCTTTCATTTCTGCTTAAATTGATTACAAACAGAAAGCAAATTCAATGGCTTTGTAACCAAAATCATCTGGAATATTCAGAAGCCAAACACCTTCCTTTTGCCCACAATCTCAGAACAAACTCATATGGCAGATTCATAAAATAAAGGACCACAAAATTAATCAAATCTTAATTTTTTTCCTTTTCATATAATAGGCAATAAAGCAATAGTACACTTCATATAAAAGTATACCCATGCTCAGGGAAATGAAGATAAATATGAAACTGAAAAAAAAAACCCAGTAGGAAAAGATTAGAGTTTAATCAACAATGAAGTATGTGTATAAAATACCAATGTTATGGTATTTAGACATTTTTGGTATCTGGTGATAGCTACTAATCAACTGCAGTTTTGTTTAAAAAGAGCTTCCATAATTTATGGAAATATTAATCTTATTTAATATTTAAGAGTGTTTGAGAATTCTCAGAGATTGAAAGTTATAATTATATTTAAATAATTTAAATATGGGATTAGTCCCTAAACCATCATGTTTGTAAAAAACCAAGTTAGATCTGGAGTAAAAATTGTTAAGGAAACTGTACGATTTAATGACACTGAATTGATGTATTAAAATGCCCATTAACAGCCTTTTAATTTCAGGAAGATTCATATTATGTTCAGTTAATGATTTAATGGCAGGTCAAAGATCTTATCATTTCTTTGAATTTCTCAAATTCTAGTTCTATTTTCTAAAAGCATAATGTATTGGCCTAGTACATTTAATATCATTGAGACAATCATATTCAAATACCTCAATTTCATCAAACATGGAATAATTAGTTCAAATTGTTCAATGTCTGAGATTTGCATTTCAAATGCTATTTATTGCATTTTTAGAATTACACAAATAACACATACCTATTGTAAAAATTTAGAAAATACAAAAATTGTGTGAAGAAGAAAATAAAAATTGAGCATTATCTCACTACTCAGAGATAACCCACTGCAATTTTGAGTATATATCTTTTTCAGTTCTTCTGTACTTTTTCTATGCTCTTAGAAAACAGAGAGCTTTCTCCACGCAGATTTTTGGATTTTGTTTTTTTTCTTCAAGGGACATTGAATTTGCATCTTCCCTCTTATTCACACTTCAGCCCACTCTCATCCGGCTTCCTGTCATTCTAATGAAACTGATGAACCAAATGGGCCCTTTGCTGTCTTCGCCTTTCTCCATGACTCAAAGTGCACTCTCTAATACGGTAGCCACCAGGCGCATTTGGCCGTTAAGAGAAATTCAGTTCCTCCGTCATGGTAGCCACCTTCATGAGGCCAATAACCACTTGTAGCTAGTGGTGACTGTGTCAGACAGCACAGATCTAGAATATTTCCATCACTGCAGGAACTTCTTTTGGACAGTGTTATCTCAGCCCTCCAAAACCTATTCTCCTCTAAGTGTCCCCTAGTTCGGTAAATGGTATCACAATCAACCCAGTTAGGTGGCCTAAAAATCAAAAGTCATTTTTATTGATATCTTTCCATCTACTGACACAGAGAATCTGTCTCCTTCTCTTATTTAGTAAGGAAGAAATACTTATAGCATGATAGAAAAGTTTAAAAATAAAGTACAAACAAATTAAGTGACAATACAAAGAAAGCAGGTGTTGTCATGTTCATATCCAAAAGTCAGAGTCAACTGGGCCAAAAGCAATATTTCATGTTCATAAAACAGACACTCTGGATGGAAAACATATTTCAGATGACATAAAGGGAATACAGGTGAATGTGCAAGAAGAAACAGCAGAAAAATCTACATCAGGGGATGGATTTTTTTTTCTCAGAATTGAACACATCAAGGTAACCAAAAATGCATGAGATTTTTGTGCATTTAGATAATTCATTTAATCATCTTGTTCTAAAATATACAATATTGTACCAGAAAATACATAATCTGCTCAGATATTAAATATCAACAGAAAAGGAGATTTTTTTAAAAAAACTTCTATGCTAGCAACAAAAATTATGAAATACCTCAGAATAACTTTGGAAAATGTGTAGGATCTCTGTAAACTATAAAACTTTATTTTGGTAAATAAAAGAGAAAATCCTTAATAAACAAAAAGATGTACTACATCATTTGACAGGAGGAGAATTTGATGAACAGGTTATAAATATTATCTCTAAGTGCTAATTTAATGGTGTCACTGATAATTTTGAACTTAATAATGAAGGGAACTTGCACCACCAGATCGAAAATATTGATGGATTGCAAAGCTAAAATAAGTCAATGTGTAACTGATACAAGAGAAGAGAAACTCTTTATCTATATAAGCTGTGTCTTTATCGATGTCTATGAACTTTATATATTATAAAGGTGGTATATTCCAAATTAGAGAATAATGATGGAGCAGTTGGTTGCCAAGTCATCCCTAACTGTAGTGGGAAAGGTTGAAAAAACTTTATAGAATAAAACTAAGAATTGAAATCATATGTGGAATTTAAGAAACAAGACAGGATGAACATAGGGGAAGGGAAGGGAAAAGTAAAATAAGAGGAAAACAGAGAGGAAGACAAACCATAAGAGATTCTTAACTCTAGGAAACAAACTGAGAGTTGCTGGAGGGGAGGGGGGTGGGGGGATGTGGTAACTGGGTGATGGGCATTAAGGAGGGCATGTGATGGAATGAGCACTGGGTGTGATATGCAATTGATGAATCACTGAATTCTACCTCTGAAACTAATAATACACTATGTGTTTACTAAATTGAATTTAAATTAAAATTTTTTAAAAAACCTAAGAATTGACCATTAAAAAAAGAAAAACTCTGTATGTAAAAAACTCACAAATAATTATACTAAAAACCCAAAGGCTATTGAAACCAAGGTAACATTTGCAACACTTGAGAGGATAAGGGTAAGTACACTTACCACGTTGAGTTCGAACAAAGAAATGAGACAACTGAGAATATCCCAATAGAAAAATGTCTTTAAGACAAGACATTGCCGGGGGAGGGGGGGGGGGCGGTGTGGAGCCTGGGTGGCTCAGTTGGCTGAGCATTCGACTCTTGGTTTTGGCTCAGGTCATGATCTCGTGATCCTGGGATCAAGCCCCGCGTAGGGCTCTGTGCTCAGTGTCGAGTCTGCTTCAGATTCTTTCTCCCTCTCTCTCCCACTTGTGCGCTCTCTCTTTCTCTCTCACAAATAAATAAATAAAATCTTTAAAAAAGTTTTTAAAAATTAAAGAAAAAGGACAAGACATGGAGTTCACAAAAGAAGGAATACAAAAGGTAAACCTATACAAATCAATTTCATATTATTAGTAGTCTAATTTAAGCTAGAAAACTATGATAATGTTGCTTCTCTAGCTTCTCTATCAAATTGACACACATTTCTTTATGATTAACTATCCAGTATTGGCAAGAAGTTGAAAATTTTCATACTTTGCTGGTGAGATTGTAATTTACCAGAAACTTTAAGGAGATTAAATAATATATGTAAAAAACCTTTCAAATATTTGTCAAATATGAAAACTTTGACTCAGAAATTCCACTTCTATGAAATTATATTAAATAATTAAAAATAGGCATAAATTCAATGGAATCTATAGAATAATGCTTTCATTTTTCTGTCCAATATTTTTTCATAGGAATTATGAATTTATACATATATAAACAAAGCAGGTATATGTATATATGTATTTCATTCATTTTCATCACCCCATCACTATATATAGATATACATATATATGTAAAATATACAGGATCAGTATGTGTATACATACATATATATTGAACAAAGCAAAAATTATATATATATACATACTTGAACAAGCAAGATCTAGCCAGACTTTGTGATAGCCATTAAATAAAGTATCTACATTATACTTGTCTCTCCTTTGTCCAGAGGATATACAAGGCTCTTCTCATTTCTGTTCCTACCCACAGACTTTACTTATAGAACTCTACCTCGCAGGATACAATATCTACCACAGGCTTCTTGACGTGCTATATTCTGGCAATTGCAATTCCTGTATGAAATCAAGAAGAGTGGAGAGGTTGAAATAGTAAAATAACCCTTGCCTTGTCCCCAAGAACAGCTCTCTTGAAGCAGAGAGAAGCCTATCCTGTTCTTTGATTGGTCTGATCCTTGAGTATCAGATCTACGGTGCATATAACCATGAAGAGAAAAGGACTTCCCACCTCTTTACAGGCTGGCCTGCTTAGTCTAATTGTTGCTTGTAAGTCATCCCTGGATTTTTTAAAGCCAAGTTTCTGGTAATATCACCAGTTCAAGGTTTTATTTTATCTTTTATCTTTTGGGGCATCCTTATACATATTTTGGTGGGAGATTGAGAGCAGCTGAATCAGGATTTGCTCGCCAAAAGCCATTATAATTATGAACAACTGTTGATCTTTTTTTTTCCTGAAAGCAATCTTTTCATCTTATGGAAGTGGATATAATAATTATATAATCACTGGGCATTTTAAATATCTTTTGGGAGAAAATAGAGTATAATTTTTACACAGCTCCATTAAGATATAATTTACATACCATGAAATCCACCCATTTAAATTCTACAATTAGTTTTTAGTATATTTTCAGAGTTGTGCAACCAACACCATTATCCAATTTCAGAACATTTTCCTCACCCCAAGAAAGAAGCCCTATGCCCATTAACTGTCACTTCCTATTTACCCCTAACCCCCAACCCAAGCTCCTGACAACCATTAACCTACTTTCTGTCCCTGTGGATTTGCCTTTTCTGGACATTTCATATAAATTGAATCACACAATATGTGATCTTTTGTGTCTGGCTTCTTTCATTTAACTCACTATTTTCAAGGTTCATTCCTATAGCAGCATGAACAGTACATCATTTCTTTTTACTATCAAATAACATTCCATTGTATGGATATAAAATATGTATCAGTTTACATCCATTTGGGTCTTTTCCACTTTGGGGCTATTATGAATAATGCTGCTATGAACATTCATATATTTTTCAGATGTACGATTTCATTTTTTTTGTGTATATACTTAAAGAGTGGAATTGCTGGATCATACAGTAACTTTATGGTTAACTTTGTCTCACAGTGGCTTCACTAATTTACATCCCCATCAGCAATATCAAAGGGTACCAATTTCTCCACATCCTTACCAACATTTGTTATTTTGTTTTTCTTTCTTTTTTTCTTTTTAAATTCTAGCCATCTTAGTGGGTGTGAAGTGGTATCTCATTATAGCTTTGATTTGCATTTTCCTGATGACTAAGGATGTTGAGCATCTTTTCTTGTGTTTCTTGGCCATTTATACATCTGCTCTGGAGAAATGTCTTTTCATATCAGTAGAATAGAATTTTTATGACGTATGATATTTATTGTCAGCAGCCATGGGTGAAAAGATATCCGGAAAATACTTGAAAAATAAAATGCTAAGTGCATCACATCTTTCTGTTTTTATCGCATTCTGAAATTCTCTGTGCATGGACCAAACCTTATCAGGTATACCATGTGAGATAATTAGAAAACATCCTATTTTCCACCCTACATTCCTAATTATACTGATCTGTTGATGTGAAAATCTCTTTATGTTATCTAAATAAAAAGCATAATCAATTTCTTTATTTTTAGAATTTTGAACTATAAAGTGCATTAGATATTATTGTGGATTTACATTACAAAGTAATTTTAAAAAACTGTTTGGTTATGTGAATCAAATTCATTTCTAACCCAGGAGGAGACTGAATCTATAGGGAGCAGGATACTTTTTTTTGTTGTTTTTAATGATCCACTATCTTAAAGAAGATAAGGAAATTACTTGGGACCAACCAACATAATTCAGTCTTAAATTTACTCTGTTCCCCTACTAAGAAAATACTTTATTTCCACTACTTTCTTATTGTAGCCTCCTTGCTGCTTCTCCTTCACTTTGTTGCTGAAACTAGAGGGGAGCCTGATGGGGCCATGTGCTCTTACTACCCCCAAGTGGCTTCTAATCGACCTACAGCTGGACTCACTAGTAATAGGAAATTTAACAACTTTTAGAAGGAACACATTTCATATCTGGACACCTTTGATCTAAAAGAGGATTATTTCTGTACTCTTTTCCTTCTGATTTAGCAAGAGAAAGTGAGGACAGGTTGTTTGGAAGGAAATTCCATTTGGATTGCAACTGTTTACAGTGAAGCCTATAGTGGAAGTGAGATTCTTCCTGCT
The DNA here is from genome assembly GCF_029215605.1 of Mirounga angustirostris. Classification (NCBI taxonomy): domain Eukaryota; kingdom Metazoa; phylum Chordata; class Mammalia; order Carnivora; family Phocidae; genus Mirounga; species Mirounga angustirostris. The sequence continues at coordinate 94,745,109 of NW_026991719.1, forward strand.
CTGAAGGCTACCCAGTGGGGTCCATGGCCCCCACTCTCTCCATCTTCCATTTCTGGTCCCTCACAGGCCCATTCATCTGCCTTCTCAGTTCATCCACTATCTGTGGCTCATTAGCAGTTAGCCCGCAATAGAAATGCTTGCTTAGAGACGAGAGTCAATGTTCCCAACATTATTTTTCCAAGCACCTAATATTTTATCTGTCGTCCGCTTTATGCAACATGACCTTTTTCCCTCATTAATCAAATTGATCATGTATGCCTTCCTAGAAACCTCTCTACTGATTACCGGTCACAAATAAGAAATTTAAAATAGGAGCCTTTTGCGGGTAAATATTAAAGGAGGCGGAGGGAAGTATTTGAAATCACTTTCTGAATTCTTCCTCTCTTAATATGTAGTGAAGAACATATAGTAGAAAATTCAGTGGCTCATTATTCATGCTTATGTAGGTGTGGATGTGGGTGTAACTGTCTATGCTCTTTTCAATTTGCATTAAAGTGTAAAGCACAGGCAGAAATACTTAACTGGAAGTTTAATCTTTCCTTGGTAATAAAAAAGTTTCAATCTCAGCCTGGAGGATGGGGAATCTAGGGTCACAAAAATTATTTAAAACAAGAACTTAATTCACATGGAAGTTTGCTGCAGATAACAAAGTTCTCCTGGTGTGCTGTTAATTCTAGGAAGGCTTACTTTCTGTTCCCTACCATTACCTGCAGATGGCACCCTTTCCACAAACTAATTTCTCCGGACCCTGAAAGGTGGGCACTCCCACCTAGCCAACAGAACATACAAGGCTGAAAAGGTCAAACCACTACAGAAAACAGCCCTGTATCACAGAACATATTAAACAAGAAAATTCGGATACTTTATACACAGCTCCAAGATGACAGCAAAAAGAGAAAAGGAGAGGAAAAAAATCTCATCCAGCTGCATAACCAAACCTTGAACGAGAATCAGAACAGATCAACAAAGATGAGCATGTCTTAAAGACTTTCATGCTTTATCAAAGAATGAACTAAAATCCTTCAAAACTTCTGCATACAAATAGGACCCGGGCACCAAAAGGAGCTACCAGGGAACAAAGCACGTGGCTTCCAACGAACAGCATTTAGGGGATGTGAGGAGCAATGGGTGTGGTACGCAACTAATAAATCACTGAACACTACATCAAAAACTAATGATGTACTACATGTTGGCTTACTGAATTTAAATTTAAAAAATAAAATAAATAAATAAATAGGAAAGTTTTTAAGAAGAAATGATCTTATAATTATTATTGCAGGCCCCTACTTAAAATGACCCTTTTTCAGAGGTTCCACACCTCCAGCCAACAGTTTTGGGCAAAAAGAACCTTCTAGTGTTTCAGCAGTGTCTCAGGAATGTCAAGCTGCTCATTTGTTCCTGGCTTTCCTCAAAGAATGTATTTTATAACCAGTGAAAAAATAAAAGCAAATCTAAACTTTATCTACTCTTGAAACTAACCCTGGATGTAACTGTGGTTTTGTTTTTGTTTTTTTCTACTCGGGCCCGCACAAGAACAAAATATCAGAGGCCAGGGTTCGGGGTCGGGAGTAGACACGATAATGTTGGGCTACATAGAGGCAAACGTGAAAAGCCACCAATATTGTGACTCAGAAAATTAAAAGTTTGAGATCAGTTTGTTTGGTAGCAACATAAGAGTGCGTAAGAGTCTTCTGTGACAAACCTTGCATACGTTACTCACAAACAATTCCCTAATTCCTTTAAGAGTGTGCGGTTTTGGGGCGCCTGGGTGGCTCAGTCGTTAGGCGTCTGCCTTCAGCTAGGGTCGTGATCCCGGGATCTTGGGATGGAGCCCCGGGTCGGGTTCCCTTCTCTGCGGGAGGCCCGCTTCTCCCTATCCCTCTCCCTCTGCCTCTCCCCCTACGTGTGCTCTCTCTCTGTATCTCTGTGTCTTAAATGAATAAATTAAAAAGAATCTTAGAAAGAAGAGGGTGCGGTTTTATATTTCGTGACCCCTGGGCCGAATCCAGAGCCCGGAAGGAAAGGAGACTTCGCCGGCCCATTCTGGTTTTGAAACGGAGAGTGAAGGCCGAGGTAAATGCAAGCCTGCTTTCATACGGAAGAAAAAAAAAAAAAAAAAAAAGCTCCTTTTTTTTTTTTTTTTTGTTTCCCTTTACTTATGATTACGGATTTAAGCCAGCATTGGCCAACTACAGCCCAGGCAAAATCCAGCCCGCCACCTGTTTAATGCAGAGAAAGTTTTTATTTTATTTTATTTATTTTATTTTTATTTATTTTTTATTTATTCATGAGAGACAGAGAGAGAAACAGAGGCAGAGGGAGAAGCAGACTCCCCGCAGAGCAGGAAGCCCGATGTGGGACTCGATCCCAGGACCCTGGGATCATGACCTGAGCCGAAGGCAGACGCTTAACCGACTGAGCCACCCAGGCGTCCCTAATGCAGAGAAAGTTTTACTGGAACACAGCCAGGCCACGCTCTAAGGCTGCTTTTGCACCACAACGACACGGTTTTTACGAGTTGTGACAGAGCCCGGCTGGCCCGCGCGCGACACGGAAAAGAGTTTCCGCACCACGTGACAATACTCAGGCCCCGCCCCTCCAGAGAGTAAGTCACGTGGCGGCCTGGGCAGGGTGGATCTTACTCATGACTGTATTCCCTGCCCCGAACTCAGTGTCCCGCGCGTCACTGATGCTCCATAACTATCGGGTGAGGGAATGAGTGAATGAATGTCACCCCGAGCACGTTGAGGCAGGCGGTCCTTCTCTCCGTGCTGGCGAACGGCGGTGATCCCACACTTTTCAGGCCCCTACCTCACGAAGCCTGAACAAGCCTGGAGAAGCCATTGAAACAGTGGCTTCACATTCGAGTCGCACTGAGTGCATAGCACATGCACACCCATCTCTTAGATCGTGTTTACGATGACGATCGTCATCGTTTGTGAAGTCTTGGGGGGGGTGCATCGGGGACTTTGTGTGCGCTGTCTTCTCTAACAGTCCCAGCGCTGTTACATAGGCACTATTCTCGTGGTACAAATGAGAAATGAAGACTCAGAGGTTAAAGAAGTTGCTAAAGGGCACAGATAGATGGAAGCAGGGTGCGTCCAGGCAGATTGATTCTAGAACACGGTGTAGAAGGAGCGAAATTCATTGTTTAATAAGTGTCTTTTGTTTCATTTTCTTTGTTTTGTTATGCTGGTCAGAATGGTCGCAGAGATTCTTTGACTTGGTCGCGGATCTGCAAAAAGCCTTGCTAACCATAAATACCAACTCCCCCCGGCCCTCCAGCCTTATGACAAGAAACAAGAAGTATCCCCTGAGCTAAATTCTCCAGGGGGTAAATGCTGATGGAAGAGAAGTTCCTGAGGAGGTGAAAAGGAATCATGGTTAATAATGGCAGATGCATCAGAGACAGTGATAAAGGATGTGGACATTGGATTTGATCATCTTTGCTAGAGCAGTTGGGATGTGAGGGTGAACTTTGATACCTATCAGTGGAAGGTTAAAAGGGAAAGAATGTACCCAAACCAAAGACATCACAAGAGGAAAAAAAGCAAACTATAGACCAATATCCCTTATGAATAGAGGCATAAAAATCCTAAACAAAAAACTAGAAAACCAAATTAAATGATGCAACATGCAGAAAAGGAGTATATACCACAGCCAAGTAGATTTATCCCAGTGATGCAAGGGTTGACTCAACACACATAAATCAATTGATGCAATATACCGTACAAATAACATGGAGAACAATATTCTCACTAGACACAGAACAAACATTTAACCAAATCTAACAGCCTTTCATCATAAATACATTGAACAGACTAGGAATAAAAGGAAACTTCTTCAACCTGAGTAAGGGCCATCTCTGGAAAACCCAGAGATACCATCACAATTAATGATGAAAGACCAAAAGCTTTCTCCCTAAGATCAGAAAAAAGACAAGGATGCCCATTCTTCCCACTTCTATTCAACATTGTACTGGAGGTTCTAGCCAGAGCATTAGGAAATAAAAAGAAATGAAGGGCACCCAAACTGGAAAGAATTAAGAAATAAAAAGAAATAAAAGGCACCCAAATGGGAAAAAAAGAAGTAAAACTGCCTCTATTCACAGATTACATGACCTTGTAAACAAACAAACAAACAAATCCATAAGAAATCCACACACACACACACAAATTATTAGAACTAATAAACAAGTTCAGCAAAGTTTCAAGATACAAGATCAAAATACACAAATTATACAACTATGTACAATTGTTTACACCAATATTGTATTTCAATGCAATTCCTATACAGTGAATAATCTGAAAAGCAAACTAAGGAAACAATTCCATTAAAAAATATCAAGAAGCATGAAATACTTGGGAATAAACAACTAAGAAGATGCAAAACTTATACAGTAAAGACATTATTGAAAGAAATTAAAGACATGTATAAACGTAAAGACAGCTTGTGTTCATGGACTAAAAGACTGATATTGTTAAAATTGCAATACTCTCAAAATTTACCTACAGATTTACAGCAAACCCTACTGAAATCTCAGCTGTATTTTTTTTTTTTTTTTAGAAATGAATAAGCTGATCCTAAAGTTCATAATGAATTATAAGGGACCTGGAATAGCTAAAACAATTTTGAAAAATAACCAGGTTGGAGGATTAACCTCCCCAACATCAGAACTTAAGTTCCTCTAATCAAGATTATTTGGTAGTGGCATAAAAATGGCCATATATAGGGCACCTGGGTGGCTCAGTCTGTTAAATGTCTGCCTTCAGCTCAGGTTATGATCCCGGGGTCCTGGGATGGAGTCCCGTGTCGGGCTCCCTGCTCAGTGGTAGGTCTGCTTCTCCCTCTACCCTCTCCCCCTGCTCGTGATCTCTCTCCTACTCTCTCTTTCTCTCTCTAATAAATAAATAAATAAAATCTTTAAAAAATGGCTATATATATATGTAAATATATGTACATATATATCAAATGAATAGAATTGAAAATACAGAAATAAGCCTACACATTTATGGGCAATTGATTTTCAACAAGGATGCCAAGACAATTCAAGAAAGAAGAATGTTGGGGCACCTGGGTGGCTCAGTCGTTAAGCGTCTGCCTTTGGCTCAGGTCATGATCCCAGGGTCCTGGGATCGAGCCCCGCATCGGGCTCCCTGGTCGGCAGGAAGCCTGCTTCTCCCTCTCCCACTCCCCCCGCTTGTGTTCCCTCTCTCGCTGTGTCTCTCTGTCAAATAAATAAAATCTTTAAAAAAAAAAAGAAAGAAAGAAGAATGTTTTCAACAAATAATGCTCAGACAACTGGATATCCACATACAAGAGGATGAGTTGATAACCTTACCACACAACATACAAAAGTTGACTCAAATTGTATCAAAGATCTAAATGTAAGAGTTAAAACTATAAAACAGTTCACAGAAAACATAAGTGTAAATCTTCATGAACTTGGATTTGGCAATATATTTTTTGGCAATATATTCTTAGATATGACACCAAAAGCATAAATTACAAAAGAAAAAATAGATAAATTGGAATTCATCAAAATTAAAACTTTTGTGCTTCAAAAGACACTATTAAAAAAGTGAAAAGGCGGGCGCCTGGGTGGCTCAGTCGGTTAAGCGACTGCCTTCGGCTCAGGTCATGATCCTGGAGTCCCGGGATCGAGTCCCACATCGGGCTCCCTGCTCGGCGGGGAGCCTGCTTCTCCCTCTGACCCTCCCCCCTCTCATGAGCTCTCTCTCTCTCTCATTCTGTCTCAAATAAATAAATAAATAAAATCTTAAAAAAAAAAAAAGTGAAAAGGCAACCCGTAGAATGGTGGAAAATATCTGCAAATCATATATCTGATAAGAATCTAGTATCCAGAGTATAAGAAGAACTCTTACAACTCAATAATGAAAAGACAAATAATCCAATTTGAAAATGGACATAGGATGTAAGTAGACATTTCTCCAAAGCAGATTATACAAATATCCAATAAGCACATGAAAAAGATGCTCAATACCATTAGTCATCAGAAAAATGCAAATCAAACCCACAATGGGAGACATTTCACACCTACCAGGTGTGACTGTCAAAATGACAAATAACAAACACTGGCAAGGATGTGGAGAAGTTGGAACTCTCATATGTATAGCTGATAGGGATGTTGTAATGTGCAAACACTTTGGAAAACAGTTTGGCAGTTCCTCAAATTTTAAACATGGCGACCATATGACACAGCACTTCCACTCTTAGGTATATACCCAAGAGAACTGAAAACATGTCCACACAAAAATCACAAAAACATGTACACAAATATTCATAGTAACATTATTCACAATAGCAGAAATGTAGAAACAATCTCAGTGTCATCAACTGGTAAACATAGAAACAAAATATTATATATGCATAAAATGGAATATTATTCAACTATAAAAGGAATGAAGTACTGACTTGTATTATAACATGGATGAACCTTGAAAACCTATGCTAAGTGAAAGAAGCCAAACATGGAAGGCCACATATTGTATGATTACATTTATTCAAAATGTCCAGAATGGACAATTAGTGGTTGCTGGGCTTGGGGTCAAAAGGAAGATTGGGTAGTGATTGTCAATGGGTAAGGGGTTCCTTTCTGGGGTAATGAAAACGTCCCGGAATTGGATAGTGGTGATGGTTATGAATATAACAAAACCATTGAATTGTATACTTAAAAATGGCAAATGTCGTAATAAATTACATCTCAATTTTTAAAAAGATTTTCTTTATTTACTTGTCAGAGAGAGAGAGCACAAGCAGGGGGAGTGGCAGGCAGAGGGAGAAGCAGGCTCCCTGCCGAGCAAGGAGCCCGATGTGGGGCTCCATCCCACGACGCTGGGATCATGACCTGAGCAGAAGGCAGATACTTAACTGACTGAGCCACCCAGGCATCCCTACATCTCAATTTTTAAAAAGGAATAGATCATGAGGAAATGGGGAAAGAGCATATATATTGCAAGTTGAATCATTCTGAGACTAAGATATGGTAGAAAACTAGAACAATTCCTAGATAGGGGATCAGGGTCTACTAAACAAATGGCAGAATGGGGAAGCTTAGCTATGTTTGAAGGTGCAAGGAACCAGTGGAGAAACAGAAACTGAAAAAATTGGATGGAGACAGAGAACACACTTCTAACGGCTTCTCTCTAATTACAGCAGAGAACACTGGGGATGCATAAGTGCAGTTGGTTTCCTTTCTATTTAGCATCAGTAGCTTCTGAACCCAAATGGAGAAAAGAGCCAAATGGTCCAATTAATCTTCCCATGTGTAATATTTATGGTATATATGCATGACTTAGTTTCTTTGTAGCAAAGACACACAGAGATTTAATGGTTGTTATTTTGTAATAGATGAAAAATTGATGCCGTCCAAATAAATGAAAAGGAGAAGAATGAGTCGAACTGGGTTTACTAATTTTCCAATGTTGAAAGGGAAGGAAAAAGCCCTTGTAAATACGGGATGTTGATGCTGTATATGGTAAAGGCAAAATATTGTTATGTATTCAGAATAGCAATTTTTCTCATGCCATTTCTCCTCAAAGTATAAATCATTTATAATCTGTTTGGATGGGAAAGCTTTTTTTTTTTTCTGTGAATATGATATTTTATTGCCTTGAAGTTCTATGGGAGTGAGCGGAGACCCTCCACAGCAGAAAACTGAATCCAGACCTGGAAACAGATCTTGCAAAAGGAAAGAGAAAAACACAAGTGTGGCTTAAAATGAGGCAGTCTGGCCTCTTTCTGTACAGTGACAACACCACCTTTTCACATTAGTGACTTGACAAGAACCAGATCCCAGAAAGCTGCCTGTGTTGCATAAGGGAGGAAAAATAATTTTCCCTCTACCCTTCTATGTTCTTGGCTGAGAGCCCTCTATAATAAAAAGACAGATTAACAGGAGAAAAACAAACAGAAGTTCAATAACATGTATACCTCCTGTATATATAGGACACACCCAGGAAAACTGAGTAACTCCCCCAGATGGTGCAAGCCATCTCTTTACACACCATCTCCAGCTAAAGGCAAAAGACACTGAGTGGGGGAACCAATTATGGGAGGTTACCAGGAAAAGCCCAGTAAATGAGGGTAAGGTTGTTATGCAGACTTAAGTCAGTTGCCTTCTCCATTGATAAGAGTTTCTAGAGATTGAGAGTCATCCTCTTCCTGGTACAACCAGAATGACACCCTTACAAATGGAGATCTCCTTTATAAGTGTCAATGTCTCCTACAAAAGGGTAACTTCTACTCATTTTTTGGAGTTTTTACTTTGCCTACTATTTCTTAAAAGTAATCAGCCTCAAATAATCCTTATGCCATAGAGTTATATTTTGGGGTGGCAAATTCTGCTCTCTTTCAAAGTTGAATGAGTTCAGATTGTGACAAATGCTGTTAGAGAAACCAGTGATTTTGGATTGTTCAAAGGACAGAAGTTAACCAATAGGTGTCCTTTGTATGTTGAATATTTCAGCAGTTTTCCCTTCACACTTTTTTTAAGTCTTCAGGTAATATAGAAATATAAATAGACCCCTTATCTTGTCTTGGATTGATACATGCTACTATCAACAGGGCATTATGAATGATTGGAAGCTAAACCAGCATTGACTGTGTAGGTAGATTCAATTCTCCCCACTGCTCCCTTACCAATGATAGTAAAATTTTAAAATCCCTATTGTACATCAGGAGAGAGAAGCTTACATATGCACGTGTGCACAAGCATGCACATGCGCACACGCACACACAGATTGAGAGAGAGAGAGAGAGAGAGATTTTGATTATCACTGGAACATTCCTGTTCTCTCACCCTATAGCAGAGTTGTGTGATAGCACAAAGCAATCTGTATGTGGGTGGGCTGCTATTATGCCTGTCCTAAAATAAGCCCAAATACAGAATTTCAAAATCTTGAGGAGCTCTGAAAACTCAGCAGGATTGGTTTTTAAGAACTTCTGATTAAGAAATGAGTTTTGTAAAACAGATTTCTGTCTAGTTTAGAAGACACTCTGCTGTTTAACTCTACTCATTTCAGGCTAATCGAGTTTGGCATTTCACTAATTAAAGTCATTTGGAGCTTAAGCACATTTTCAGAAATTTCAACAGATTGAAAATTCAAGACATCTATACATTCCTGTCTTCCTCTATCTTCTTAAATTTATCTCTTTCTAATTATATTCTTGAACAATGCATCTCCTTCACTGGTACCTCACTGGTTCTCATTTGCCATTAATAATTGTGGAATTATTAATTATAATTATAATTAATTATAATTCTCTGACTGGAGGTAGGAATGGGAGGCAAATCGGCTCTGGTGCTTTCAAAATTCTTTTTTCAGTGCTTTTTATTTGTCTACTATTATCCTTTTTATTCTTCTTCCTTCCCTCCTATTTATCATCTCTCTCTCTCTCTACCTACCTATCTGTCTAGTATTGGGGAGGAAAAATTTACCTCTACCCTTCAAAAGTTCTTCTGGCTGGCCTAAAAATTAAATTGACATGAGACAGATTAACAGGAGAAAATTAAATTAAATTTTATAGATATGGGGACTCCACATACATGAGAGGTTCAAAGACAGACAGATAAAATGAAGTATATATGCCATCCTGAGCTAAGGAAAGGGATAGGGACCTGGAGTTTCAAAGGGGAGGAAGGCAATTCATAGGGCAACAACGAGCAAATGTTTGGTAATTAAACGTTTGCTCTATCATGCAGTTGGGTCACTCAGATAAAACTTATCTCTGGTAATGACCTTTATTTGGGGAAAGACCCCACTTTAGATTCTTCTAGGTAGTTAAGGAAAGGGCAAAATTTCTCTTAAGCCCACAGGGTCTTGATTGCCTTCAGCTCGAAATAGTCCACATATCAAAGAGGTGTATCTTGGGAAGACCTGTTATGAGCCCCTTTACTATCTATCTATCTATCTCTATATTATGTCTTTTGCTTTGTTCCAGCAAAGACCTTATTCTTAGCTGTCTATTAAAGAAGCCCATATTTTAGTGTATGAGTATCTGTAGGCTGTTTTTTTTTTAAGGGTTTGACTTTTTTTTTTTTTTTTAAGGTTTCACCTATTTATTTGTCAGAGAGAGAAAGAGAGAGAGCACAAGCCGGGGTGGGCGGCAGGCAGAGGGAGAAGCAGTCTCCCTGCTGAGCAAGGAGACCAATGTGGGACTTGATCCTGAGACCCTGGGATCATGACCTGAGTCAAAGGCAGACGCCCAACTGAGCCACCCAGGCTTCCGGGTTTGACATTTTAAATTATTATTTTGACATAGTACTTCATACAAAATATACATATAAACATATGTAAATTGTAAAGCACAATAAAATGAAAACCCGTGGGTCCTCAACTTAAGAACTAGAATATTATCAACATTATTTCTACATATGATTTCTCCTCTACCTTCCTGCTTCTTCCATAAGAAATAACCATGATCCTGAATCTTTATTTAATATTGTCTTGCCTGCTTTGTATTCATGCCCCCAAATCTTTAGTTTTGCATATATTTCAGCTTTAGAAAGAATATTATGCTGTGCCTTCTTTTTTTAATTATTATATTTCTAAGTTCCATCTAGGTTTTTGTGTATAGTAGTTCTTCATTTATTTTTTTCTGCCATACAGCACTTAATTATTAATATGCTACAATTTGTCTAGTCTATTGTTAATAGATATCAAAATTAGTCTAGATTTTCATTTTTTATTTCTATGAACAAGAGTGTTGGAAGCATTATTATACATATCTTTAGGTGCATGTGTGCAAGAGTTTCTCCAGTGTATGAACATGCAAATGAATAGCTTGGCTCTGAAGTAGCTTTACAAAATAGTACCAAATTGCTTAAAATAGCACCGGCAGTGGGTATTGTCACACTTTCTTTAATTTTTACCAGTCCTGTAGGTATAATGGTCTTAATTTGTATTTTATTGTTTACTAATACAATTCAGCGTATTTTCATATCTTTACTTGTCATTCTGTTTCTTTGTCTATAAAAATGCATACTAATATCTTTTCCTGTTTTCTATTGTGTTTTTCTTTCTTTTTCATATCAATTTTTACATATTACAAATATATTCATCATAATAATCATTTCTATTAATCTATGTAGCATGTATCTTCTCTTAGGTAGTGGCTTGTTTCTTCATTCTTTTTATGATGTAATTTGATAAATAAAATTCTTAATTTTGATGTAGCAAAATACACTAATGTTCTTACTTTAATGTAATCAAGTTTATCATTTTTAAAAAATGATCAGCAGGTTGTGTCTCATTTAAAAATCTTTCCCTATATTTAGTTGAGAAATTTATTCCTCTATATTTTCTTCTAAATATTTTTTAATGTTGGCATTCACATTTGAGTCAAGAGTCAGTCTGAAACTGATTTTTGTGAATGATATAAGGATCCAATTTCATGTTTCCATATAGAAAGCCAATTATTATAACATAATTTATTGAATATTTTCTCCTTCACGCAAAGACCTGCAATACCAGTATTTCTGCCATATAGTAAAGATACATACGTTTTTTGAAGTCTGGCTCCTCTAATCTGTTCTAGTTTTATTTCTTTGCACTGTGCACTGTTTTTAATAAATATATTTTTTATTAAACATAACAGACCATGTTTCAGGCCAAGCATATAACAAGCCATGTTTCCATCTTATTCCTTTTTTTCAAATACGTCTTAGCTATCCTTAGTCTTTCATTGATAGACTTGTATATGCACCAAGGCACATGCTAGAAGGAACTCATCAAATACCACAAAAATTATTAATGGAATTTTGAACAGGATTGGACTGAAGCTATAGACCAAATTCAGGAAAATTGAAATGTTAATAATGCTCAACAAGCCCATCAGCATGATATAGCTATCCATTTAAAAAATCTTCTTGGGGCGCCTGGGTGGCTCAGTTGGTTAAATCAGACTCTTGATTTTGGCTCAGGTCATGATCTCAGGGTCGTGAGATGGAGTCAAGGACAAGCCGCATGTTGGGCTCCGTGCTCAGCGGGGAGTCTGCTTAAGATTCTCTCTCTCCTTCTCCCTCTGTCCCTCCCCCTGCTTGTCCTCTCTCTCTCTCAAATAAATAAATCTTTAAAAAAATAAAAAACTTCTTTAATGACCCTCAAAATGTTATTTCTGAAACAGAGAAAATTACAAGGCAATGAGAGCAGACCTACAGATGGTCCAGATGTTAGTTTTCATGGACAAATACTTTAAAATAACTATGACTAAATGATTAAAGCACATGGGGAAAAAAGATGGAAAGGGAAAAAAAGACGGATAATTACACAGAGAATTGGAATTGATAAAAAATCAGATGGACACTCTAGAACTGAAAAAAAAATCTAAATTAGGAAGTCTTTGGGTACTTTAACAGCATACTACTTTTGAACATAATCATGGAAAGAAATAAGGAATGAGGGGATAAAAGGACACAGGGCAGGTAGAACTTAATCACATGGTCAAAATATGTATAACTGTCCTATAAATAGAGGAGAGAAGGGCGCCTGGGTGGCTCAGTTAAGTGTCTGCTTTCATCTCAGGGTCCTGGAATCGAGTCCCACATCAGGATCCCTGCTCAGCTAGGGGTCTGCTTCTCCCTCTGCCTGCTTCTCCCTCTGCCTGCCGTCCCCACTGCTTGTGCTTGCTCCCCTCTCACCCCCGGTGTGTGTCAAATAAATAAGTAAATAAAATCTTTAAAAAAAATAGAGGAGAGAGAAGGAGTAGGAAAGAAACAGTATTTGTGGACATAGTGGCCCTAAATTTTCCAAATATGATGAAAGGCCTCATTCCACAGATTCATAACACTCAGCGAACTCCAAACAGGATAAATGCAAATAAAAAACTTAGGTTTATCATAATCAAACTGTGGAAAACCAGCGATGAAGGCAGAATCTTCAAAGTATTTGGAGAAAAAATGACCTATTACCTTCAGAAGAAGAACAAAAAGATGGAGAAATAACATTTCAATAGCAACTGTGAAAGCCAAAAGCCAATGCAATGACATTTTAAAAAATGCAGAGAGGGATGCCTGGGTGGCTCAGTTGGTTAAGCATCTGACTCTTGGTTTCGCCTCAGGTCGTGATCTCAGGGTCCTGAGATCAAGCCCCGCGTTGGGCTCCACGCTTAGCGTGGAGTCTGCTTGAGATTCTGTCTCCCTCTCTCTCTCTGTCCCTCCCCCTGCTCTCTGTCTCTCTTAAATAAATAAATAAATAAAATCTTTTTAAAAAAGCAGAGAGAAACACTTCTAACATAGAATTCCAAATCCAGGAAAAGTAGCCTTCAAAAGTAAATGAAAATAAAGGCATTATCAAACACGAAATATAAGATAAAAGAATTCACTGACGACACACCTGTATTTCCAGAAATACTCAATGAAGTTCTTCAGACTGAGGAAATGATTCCAGATAGATTGCAATCCTTGATTTCCAAATGTTTTGAACTCCAAGCTTAACTTTTAGGCCTTTAAAATCTTGTGGGAAAACCTGCTGTCATTATATTCAGCCTCTAGTTACTTTTCAGTTCCTATGCTGCCCATGCCTGTTTAACTATATAAGGATTTTCTGCACCAAGAAGCTTCAAGACACAATCTCTAATCCTCCCAAACAGTCTGGAATGTCAATCTGTTGTAATCTTTTGGATCTGGCATGATAGATCTTGTCTAAAGTAGATTCCACACTTTTAGATGAATAGGCACTAATCCTAAGGTTGCTTTCTCAGACAAATCGAGGATAGGTAGAGATGATATTTTCCTTTAAAAGTGTTTGCACTTAGAGATTAATGTGATGTTCTTATGTACTAGTTAGAGTGGGTAGGAGGGTATTGAACTATCAAAAACATAGCCCCGACAGCCTGTCCCAACCAATCCCTCTGCTACTGAGTGGCACAATTTGACCAGTTAGTAACTAACATTTAGAACGTTTGCTACCATATATTTGACATAAATAAACACTTCTTAATCTACTGTTTTGAATAAAATAACATTTTGTAAAACAAGTGTCTCATATTTGTTCTTATTTTGGATGTGGTAAGTTTCTACAAAGTCAACTGATTTTGACCAAATTCCGCTCATTAATAAAAGCTATTGTTTTCAATTTAATGTATGAATCACTCTATCATTTTGAAACTAAGTGATATCAAATCAGTTTTCATATGGGCATATCCTCTGTGACTTGGCTCTCCCCAGTGCACAGACCTCCATCCTTTGACAGAACTGATTACCATATTGGAGAGGACACATAGCCTAAATATGGCTGCCTGCTTTGCCTTGGTATGTGAAGTAGGTGCCTAGCAGCCAAAGATCCTCTAATTCTGGGAAAAGCCTTTTTAAATTTGTTTTTGTTGATTTGTTTGTTTGTTTGTAATCCAGGCCATCAGCATGGTGTGATCAATCGTTCCTTTATTTAATTATTTCTTCATACACCATTGAGAAAATGCTAACATGATATTAGCTATAGAGAGGTCACTTTACTTTCATATAGGGAAGATCTGGATTGGAATACTGGCTCTGCTACTTAGCTAGTAAGTGAGATTTGGGGCAAACAAACACTGTGAGACTCAATTTTCTCTTCTGAAAAATGGGTATTGCTACCATAAGAACAAAGACACTTTTGCCTCATATTTCCATTCCAGGACAAGCTAAAGCCCAAGAAAGTATTATACAGTCTACGACTCTATGTATATCATAGCAGGCCTATCTTCTTATCTTATCACTTGAATGAAATAAAAAAGAGCCACAGAATTGACAGAAACTGAACATCAATATTCATGATGCTATTACATGGAGACAGAGCATTTACGATATTTTCTTAAGCTGTTATGTCTGGTTTATAATGAGTATCCCAGAATAAGCAAAAGGCTAGACTTTCAAGTCTCCAAAGAACCATTCAGCTCTATGCATCTGTCTGAATTTAAATAATGAAGCTCTGCATGCACAAAAAGGGAGCTCAAGGAAAAGGAAGCTAAGAAAATAGTGTGCTTACATGGAGAGATTTTAAGAGCAATTCTTCGGCTTGTTAAAATCCAATGTTGGTAAATTCACAGAAAGATCCATCTATGACATAAATGATCACCGGAAGTCCAGTGGAATGAAACCCCCTTGTGCCCTCTTGGTCCTAGAAGGGGGCCAAGATAAAGTGGAGTTTTGGGTTCTAATTTCTGGGGTACTCCAGCAGTGTCTGCAAACATCAGATCTTTTAGAAATGTCGGAGTTATATGTGAAGCCCAGTTACACATTCTTTAGACACAGAGTCAGAGAGAGGCCGAAGGAAGCAGAAGACAATGGATGCTGTATTCAGCATGAAAATATCCTGGCTCCTCTATTCTTGAAAGGACCTGGTCTAAGATAGTATCTAATCGTAAACATAGAATTCACTCATAATCAGGATCCTCTCAATAAGAAACTTTTTGGAAATATCTTCAGGAAATGATAGTATTTTCTTAAGAATATTAAATGTATACTGCCTTTTTAGAAATTTGGAGCTGCTGGCTACAAGAGCACTGTCAGCCTACGGCAATTTAAAGTTATCTATAGGTACACGAGCAAAGATTTATCTGTAGTCAGGACCAGAGAGCCCAATCTGAATGCTTAAGGTGAGTCCAGAGAAACTGAGTTTCTGTGGGCCAGGGATCTTAGGTTCAAACAAAAAATCATAGGGTAGACATTTCCCAGAGTCCTCTTTACCTTGAATAAATGTTACCTAATAATAATCTGGCAATCGGAGCAATTTATTCGTTCAAAGAATGCTACCACACACAAAATCTCATTCCCAAGTCTTTGTTGCATATGTTACAATTTTTAATATAATAAAAATCCAGGACAAATAATGGTATACCTTTTCTACCTGTAGCAGAAACTATTTACAGTAGTTTAATAAATAAAGAATGCTTTCTTAGGTGCATACCACTACTCTTTCTTTTAGACTGAACACCTAGGTAACATAAGTAAAATGGTGCAGTGTGTGTGTGTGTGTCTGTGTGTCTGTGTCTGTGTGTGTGATGTTCATAGCTTCGTATCATTTCATTATCATCATCATCGCTTCTTTTGCTAGATCATTCAAAACCTTAAGATACAGTAGTGGTCTTTTAAGGAAATGGTTTAAAGCAGTACATGTCATTTCTAATCACTTTGTTGTTTTCCTATATACTTTCTGCACTCAACCTCATGGTTTCCCACTTAAGCACTTGACTTACTATGAAAATTGCCCCTCTTCTCTTTGTCTTAACAGGATTCTTGGTTTCTCAGTCCAGTGATTTAGCTTAACAAGGGTTATTGAGCCTTACAAATTTCCAGGTACTTAGACTGCAGTGGTTAATAAAACGTGCTTCGTATCCTCAAATAGCTCAAAACCAAACTGGAGAAACAAACACATATGTATTTAACACTCACACATAGAGGCACCATAACTGTCCAGGCACACTGAAAATGCAAAATTCAAAAGGAAAGCAGATTATCTTATAGAGCAAATTTTAAGAAATGTAAACATTTCTCCCAACACTTGACTTTCATCAATTACAGCTTAATACAACTCTGGTACTTTCTACACTTTTTTTCCCTAGTATGCTTCTTTATATCTTTCTCTTTTTTTAATATTTTATTTATTTGTTTGACACACACACAGAGAGAGAGAGAGCAAACATGAGTGGAGGGCAGAGGAAGAGGGGGAAGCAGGCTCCCCAAGAGCAGGGAGACTGATGTGGGGCTTGATCCCAGGACCCTGAGATCATGTCTCAAGCAGAAGGCAGACGCTTAACCGACTGAGCCACCCAGGTGTCCCGCTTCTTTGTATCTTTCTGTTGTGCCTTTCTTGGAATCAGATTTTTTGGGGAGTGGTACAAAGCTTAGGACTCCAGGCTCATTATCTAACAACTCCAGTAAGAATTGACTTTTCTCAGGCTCTCTTCAATACTTGCAATTACTAGCCCATAGTCACTATTAGGAGTCTCTTAGGGAGCCATTAGAGGCCAGTTAACCTGGGCTGTTAAAAGACAATTAAAATGAAGGTCATCAATGTTCCTGATACCCTCAGGATCAGCTCAGTCAGTGTACTCCTACATTAGTTATTCAGTGGAATCACCTGGGAACCTTTTATTTTTTTATTTTTAATTTTTTAAAAGATTTTATTTATTTATTTGACAGAGAGAGCAAGAGAGCACAAGCAGAAGGAGCAGCAGAAGGAGAGGGAGAAGCAGGCTCCGCACCGAACAGGAAGCCTGACGCGGGACCCGATCCCAGGACTCCGGGATCATGACCTGAGCTGAAGGCAGACACTTAACCATCTGAGCCACCCAGGTGCCCCCTGGGAACCTTTTAAAACAACTGATGCCTACATGCTTCTACCACCATCCCCACTCCCCCACCGAGATTCTAGTTTAATTGGTCTGGGATGCTCCCCAGGTCTTTCTAATATGTAGTCAAGAAACATTGCCTAACTCTATACTATTTCCTCTGATTTACATACATTTTTCTTCCCCTATATATAAATGAAAGATTACAAATATTGACAGCTTCAAGCCCTCTCCATCCCCATGTTCAGAGCACAAACATTCCTCATGATAAGTTTCTCTCAAATTATGGGCTTCCTTGTCTTCTAGTTTTGTGCAGTGACATCAAAACAGGCCAGCAATTTTTTTTATACTCCTTCTACCAAGAGAGGAAATCTATGTCCCTTTGCCTTGAATCTGGGTTGACCTTTGTTTTATACCTATTAGAAGTAGGATATAGCAGAAATGCCCTATGCAATTTCTCAGGTGACATCAAACAAAACCAGAAGGCTTCTGGCTGGTTCTCTTTGAGCAGCACTTGAAACCCTGAGTCACCATCTGAGAAGTCCTACCATCCTGAAGCTGCCAGTCTATCAAAGAGCCAGGCCATATGGGGAGATCACCTGTCGCAGTCTAACTAATAGTTCCAGTCTTCAAATCAACCCAGTTTAGGTGTAAGGCATGTAAGTAAAGAAGTTTATAGCTGATTTTTCTTCCTGCCTACTACTGAGTCACCCAAGTCTTTGAGTCTTTCCAGATGAAGTCCCTGATCTTTTGAAACAGATCAAGTCATTCCTGCCATTTCCTATTCAAACTTCTGACCCACGGAAAGGTACAGAATTTCCAGGCACCTGGAAAGAGGATATTGCCAAGCCAAAAAAACATGTGGTGGTGGTTGTGGGGCCATGTTAGAAACTGGAATGTTCTTGAGACTATTGGTGTGAGCCTGATGGGGCCTCAAGGAGGCTGTCCATGTGGGATTAAAAAACTGTGGGAAAAATAGTTAGAAGTGGGAGGAAATGAGATAATTTTTTTTTTTAAAAGATTTTATTTATTTATTTGACAGAGAGACACAGTGAGAGAGGGAACACAAGCAGGGGGAGTGGGAGAGAGAGAAGCAGGCTTCCCGCCGAGCAGGGAGCCCGATGCGGGGCTCGATCCCAGGACCCTGGGATCATGACCTGAGCCGAAGGCAGACGCTTAATGACTGAGCCACCCAGGTGCCCCGGAAATGAGATAATTTAAAAAGATTTTATTTATTTATTTGAGAGAGAGAGAGAGAGAGACAGTGAGAGAGAGAGAGAGATCATGAGCAGGGGTAGGGGGTAGAGGGAGAAGCAGACTCCCCACTAAGCAGGGAGCCCAATGTGGAACTTGATCCCAGGACCCTGGGATCATGACCTGAGCTGAAGGCAGAGGTTTAACCAACTGAGCCACCCAGGCGCCCCAGGAAATGAGATTCTTGATGTGTAGTGGCAAAAAGTTTAGCAAAACTATCATTTATGGCTGTGTGGAAAAGAGAAAAGGTGTACCTTATGAACGGATGGTCTTGCTGAGTGTTTCCATGTAGGATGTCAAAAGCATCAGTTGTATTTTTCTTGTTAGCTGAGTATCATAAGGTATGTTTAGAAAAGGGCAAGCTAAAGAAGGAATGATTTATTAAGTTTCAAGCACAATTTACAAGAAATATAAAGAATCAGTAACTTGCTGTTTTTGAAAATAAGACTAGGGGCACCTGGGTGGCTCAGTCGTTAAGCGTCTGCCTTCGGCTCAGGTCATGATCCCAGGGTCCTGGGATCAAGCCCCGCATCGGGCTCCCTGCTCCGCGGGAAGCCTGCTTCTCCCTCTCCCACTCCCCCTGCTTGTGTTCCCTCTCTTGCTGTGTCTCTCTCTGTCAAAAAAGAAAGAAAATAAGACTATTTATAACTACCGGTTTTCCCAACAGAAGGTTATCAAGGAAAGACAGGGCTTGTATTAGTCAGGGTTCTCCAGAGAAACAGAACTAATGGGATGTCTGTCTATCTATCTATCTATCATCTATCTATCTATCTATCTATCTATCTATCTATCTATCTATCTATCTATCATCTACACATATATGATATATAGGAATATATATTTATACATGCATATATATGTATATATTATGTATATATATGTACACATATATGTATATTAGTTATAAGGAATTGGCTCACATGATTATGGAGGCTGATAAGTCTCAATATTTGTAGTCAACAAGCTAGAAAACCAGGAGAACTGATGGTATAGTTCCAGTCTGAAGACCAGCAGGTTTGAATCCAAGGAAGGGCCGATGTTTGAGTTTGAGTCTGAAGTCAGGATAAAAACTGATGTCCCAGTTCAAAGCCAATCAGATAGGAGGAGTCCCCTCTTATTCAGGGGACGGTCAGCCTTTGATCTAGTAAGGCCTTCAACTGATTGGAGGAAGCCCACCCACATGAGCTTTATTCACTCTGTTGATTTAAGTGATAATTTCATCTAAAAACACCCTCACAGAAACACTCAAAACAATGTTCAACCAAATATCTGGACATCGTATGGTCCAGTCAAGTTGACATGTAAAATAACCACCGTAAGGCTTCAAAGCAAAGATCAAGTTCAAGGTGTTACAAGAAAAGATCTCCTGATAAAGAAAATATCTCCTGGTAAAGATTATTGTGAAACCTTTTTTTTAAATTTCTCCAAGAGACTAAAGGTAGCAACTCCTAGACTCTTCTAAACAGACAAAAGAACTTAAAGGGAGATACAGCTGCAGGTATCTTTGGCAAAAAAATCTGTCATATGTCTGTAACTGTCCTCTGGGATTTATGCCACTTTTCTGATCAATATCTTATTTTCCTACAACACCCTTTGTACAGTTCTAATTACTTGTCAATAAAACAGATAGCTCTGACTTTTTTTTTACAGAATATAAACTTTAGAAAATCTTAGCTTCATGCTTTAAAATGGCCAATCTTCCAGAATAATGTAGTACAAACCAGTAAAACCAATTCATGACATTGTTTTCACTTTTTAAAAAAGGTCTTATTTATTTATTTGAGAGAGAGAGAGAGAAGGAGAGTGCCCGCTTGAGTGCACCAGCAGGGGAGGGGCAGAGGGAGTGGCAGACTCCTTGCTGATCAGGGAGCCCAACGCAGGGCAAGGTTCCATCCCAAGACTCCTGGATCACGGATCATGACCTGAGCTGAAGGCAGACAGTTAACTGACTGAGCCACCCAGGCACCTCATTGTTTTGACTTTTAACTCTAGCATATAGATTAAAGGACAAAATTGTTAAACATAGCTGTAGATGCAATAATTTGTGAATGATACCCAATATTAAAAGATGTAAAATATAACATAAACAACATAAAATGTGAGGAACAAATAAATGTGTAGAATAGTCTGGGGAGAAGAAAAGATGGTGGAGGAGTAGGGGACCCTATTTCAACTGGTCCCTGGAATTGAGCTGGATATCTACCAGACCACTCTGAGCACCCACGAAACCAGCCTGAGATATAAGAAGATCTGGATCTCTACAAGCAGAATATCGCAGGCGGTTGGTTTTGAGGTAAGAAGCGGGGAGCCCTGATTCCACGGGCAGATATCGGAGGATAAACGGCAGCAGGAGGGAGCCTGGCTGTGGGGATCCTACACCACTGGTGAGCGACAACCTCGCACGCTGGGGACGGGGCACAGACTCGCAGACCAGTAGTGGCAGGGAAAGGACTTTAGGGCAGCGCCCGGGATGGAGACCCGGAGCTGTGGGGTCGCGCCTGTGAACTGCAGCCCCTGGGGCGGAATCCCGGAGCGGCGGGCTCCGCGTGGGCGATCTGGGGGCAGCTGGTGGTTTTAGAAGCACAAAGGGCAGAGACGTGCACCGACCTGGAGGCAGGACTGGGGGTGCTGCAGAGGGGCGCACAACCCAGGACGCTGCAGTTTATAGCAGCATGGACAGAAACGGAGAAGGTGCGGCCTGGAGAGCTCACTGAAGAACAGACTGCGATCTCTCTGCTCTAGGCAGAGGGTTGGAAATGGTCTCTTCTGCTCTGACTCTCAGAAGAGATGTGGAAAGCCACCAGGGAAAGCCGCCAGAGAACAAAAGCCCCCAAAACTGGTTCCCACTGAGCCCATCCCCCGCCACAGGGGGGCAGGGCAACTCTGCCCAAACAAGGTTGCCTGAGTAACAGCGTGGCAGGACCCTCCCCTAGAAGACAGGCTGGGAAAACAAGAGGCCAGCAACCCTAAGGTCCCTAGAAAACAGGTGCATCTTGCTTGGGTTCTGGTCAATAATTTGGACTCTATACATTCCCTCAACCACCCATCAACAGAATGACTAGGAAGAGGAGCCCCCAAATTAGAAAAGACTCAGAGATTATGACTTACTCTGCAGATTTACAAATGGATGCAGATATAACCCAGGTGTTGGAGATGGAATTCAGGCTAGCAATTGTGAAGACAATGGCTAGAATGGAGAAATCAATGGCAACATAGAGTCTCTAAGGGCAGAAATGAAAGCTGAATTGGCACAACTTAAAAATGCTATCAGTGAGATCCAATCTAAACTAGATAATCTAACAGTTAGGGTAGGTGAGGCAGAAGAATGAATAAACGACCTGGAAGACAATTTAATAGATAAAAAGGGAAAAGAGGGGGCCAGGGAAAAACAACTCAGAATCCATGAAAATAGAATCAGAGAAATAAGTGACACTATGAAACGTTCCAATGTCAGAATTATTGGGATCCCTGAGGGAGTGGAGAGAGAGAGAGGACTAGAAGATATATTTGAGCAAATCATAGCTGAGAACATCCCTAATCTGGGGAATGAAACAAACATTCGTGTCCTAGAGGCAGAGAGGACCCCTCCCAAGATCAAGGAAAACAGGCCAACACCCTGGTGTGTAATAGTAAAACTTGCAAATCTTAGAACCAAGGAAACCATCTTAAGGGCAGTTAGCGGGAAGAGATTCCTTACGTACAGAGGGAGGAACATCAGAATAACGTCAGACCCATCCACAGAGACCTGGCAAGCCAGAAAGGCCTGGCAAGACATATTCAGGGTACTAAATGAGAAGAACATGCAGCCAAGAATCCTTTATCCAGCAAGGCTGTCATTTAGAATGGATGGAGAGATGCAGAGTTTCCAAGACTGGCAGAAACCGAAAGAATATGTGACCACTAGGCCGACCCTACAAGAAATATTAAGGGGGGTTCTATAAAAGGAGAAAGACCCCAAGAGTGATATACAACAGAAATTTACAGGGACAATCTATAAAAACAACGTCTTCACAGGCAACATGATGACAATTAATTCATATCTTTCTTTCTTTTTTTTTTTTTGAGAGAGAGCACATGAGAAGGGGGAGGGTCAGAGGGAGAAGCAGGCTCCCTGCCGAGCAGGGAGCCCGATGCGGGACTCGATCCCGGGACTCCAGGATCATGACCTGAGCCGAAGGCAGTCGCTTAACCAACTGAGCCACCCAGGCGCCCTAATTCATATCTTTCAATAATTACTCTCAACCTGAATGGCCTAAATGCTCCCATAAAATGGCACAAGGTTGCAGATTGGATAAAAAGGACCCATCCATATGCTGTCTACAAGAGACTCATTTCGAACCTAAAGATACATCCAGACCGAAAGGGAAGGGATGGAGATCCATCTTCCATGCCAGCGGACCTCAAAAGAAAGCTGAGGTAGCAATTCTTATATCAGACAAATTAGATTTTAAACTAAAGTCTGTAGTTAGAGACACAGAAGGACACTATATCATTCTTAAAGGGTCTATCCAACAAGAAGATCTAACAATTGTAAATATCTATGCCCCCAACATGGGAGCAGCCATCTATATAAACCAACTGTTAACCAAAATAAAGAGTCATATTGATAACAATACATTAATTGTAGGAGACCTCAATACTCCACTCCCAGCAATGGACAGATCATCTAAGCAGAAAATCAACAAGGAAACAAGAGCTTTGAATGATACACTGGACCAGATGGACCTCATAGATATATACAGAACATTCCACCCTAAAACAATAGAATACTCATTCTTCTCGAGCACACATGGAACTTTCTCCAGAATAGACCACATACTGGTCACAAATCAGGTCTCAACCGATACCAAAAGATTGAGATTATTCCCTGCATATTCTCAGACCACAATGCATTAAAACTGGAACTCAATCACAAGAAAAAATTTGGCAGAAATTCAAACACTTGGAAGCTAGATCACTCTGCTCAAGAATGTTTGGGTCAACCAGGAAATCAAAGAACTTAAACAATTCATGGAAATCAATGAGAATGAAAACACATTGGTCCAAAACCTATGGGATACTGCAAAGGCGGTCCTAAGGGGGAAATACATAGCTATCCAAGCCTCACTCAAAAAACGGAAAAATCCCGAATTCACCAACTAACTCTACACTTTAAAGAACTAGAGAAAAAGCAACAAACGATGCCTAAGCCATGCATTAGAAGAGAAATAATTAAGATTAGAGCAGAAATCAATGAATTAGAAACCAGAAACACAGTAGATCAGATCAACGAAACTAGAAGTTGGTTCTTTGAAAGGATTAATAAGATCGATAAACCACTGGCCAGACTTATCCAAAAGAAAAGAGAAAGGACCCAAATTAATAAAATTATGAATGAAAGGGGAGAGATCACGATTAACACCAAGGAAATAGAAACAATTATTAGAAATTATTATCAACAACTATATGCCAATAAACTGAGTAATCTGAATGAAATGGAGGCCTTCCTGGAAACCTATAAGCTGCCAAGACAGAAACAGGAAGAAATTGACAACCTTAATAGGCCAATAACCAGTAACGAGATTGAAGCAGTGATCAAAAACCTCCCAAAAAACAAGAGTCCAGGGCCTGATGGATTCCCTGGGGAATTCTACTAAACATTCAAAGAAGAAATAATACCT
Organism: Mirounga angustirostris; assembly: GCF_029215605.1. Taxonomy (NCBI): domain Eukaryota; kingdom Metazoa; phylum Chordata; class Mammalia; order Carnivora; family Phocidae; genus Mirounga; species Mirounga angustirostris. Next base: position 94,769,312 of record NW_026991719.1, read on the forward strand.
ATACTATTGAAGCTGTTTTAAAAAATAGAAACAGAAGGAAAACTTCCAAACTCATTCTATGAGACCAGCATTACCTTAATCCCTAAACCAGGCAAAGACCCCATAAAAAAGGAGAATTGCAGACCAATATCCCTGATGAATATGGATGCCAAAATCCTCAACAAAATCCTAGCTAATAGGATCCAACAATACATTAAAAGGATCATCCATCACGACCAAGTGAGATTTATCCCCGGGACGCAAGGGTGGTTCAACATTCGAAAATCAATCAATGTGATAGATCACATTAATAAGAGGAGGGAGAAGAACCATATGGTCCTCTCAATTGATGCAGAAAAAGCATCTGACAAAATACAACATCCTTTCCTGATTAAAACTCTTCAGAGTATAGGGATAGAAGGAACATTCCTCAAGTTTATAAAATCCATCTATGAAAAACCCACAGCGAATATCATCCTCAATGGGGAAAAGCTGAGAGCCTTTCCCTTAAGATCAGGAACACGTCAAGGATGCCCACTCTTGCCACTATTGTTCAACATAGCACTAGAAGTTCTAGCAACAGCAATCAGACAACAAAAAGAAATAAAAGGTATTCAAATTGGCAAAGAAGTCAAACTCTCTCTTTTCGCAGATGACATGATATTTTCTGTGGAAAACCCAAAAGACTCCACCCCCAAATTACTAGAACTCATCCAGCAATTCAGTAATGTGGCAGGATACAAAATCAATGCACAGAAATCAGTTGCTTTCTTATACACTAACAGTGCAACTGTAGGAAGAGAAATTAGAGAAACGATTCCATTTACAATAGCACCAAAAACCATAAGATACCCAGGAATAAACCTAACCAAGGAGGTAAAGGATCTATGCTCTAGGAACTACAGAACACTCATGAAAGAAATTGAAGAAGACACAAAAAGATAGAAAAACATTCCATGCTCATGGATCAGAAGAATAAACATTGTTAAAATGTCTATGCTACCCAGAGCAATCTATACCTTCAATGCCATCCCGATCAAAATTCCAATGCCATTTTTCAAGGTGCTGGAACAAACAATCCTAAAATTTGTATGGAACCAGAAAATATCCCGAATTGCCAAGGAAATGTTGAAAAAGAAAAACAAAGCTGGGGGCATCACGTTGCTCGATTTCAAGCTATATTACAAAACTGTGATCACCAAGACAGCATGGTACTGGCACAAAAACAGACATACAGACCAATGGAACAGAATAGAGAGCCCAGACATGGACCCTCAACTCTATGGTCAAATAATCTTCGACAAAGCAGGAAAAAACATGCAATGGAAAAAAGACAGTCTCTTCAATAAATGATGCTGGGAAAATTGGACAGCCACATGCAGAAGAATGAAACTCGACCATTCTCTAACACCATACACAAAGATAAACTCAAAATGGATGAAAGACCTCAATGTGAGACAGGAATCCATCAAAATCCTAGAGGAGAACATAAGCAGTAACTTCTTTGACATCGGCCACACCAACTTCTTTCAAGATATATCTCCAAAAGCTAGTGAAACAAAAGCAAAAATGAACTTTTGGGACTTCATCAAGATAAAAAGCTTCTGCACAGCAAAGGAAACAGTGAACAAAACAAAGAGGCAACCCACAGAATGGGAGAAGATATTTGCAAATGACACTACAGATAAAGGGCTGATTTCCAAGATCTATAAAGAACTCAAACTCAACACCCAAAAAGCAAATAATCAAGTCCAAAAATGGGCAGAAGATATGAAAAGGCACTTCTCATAGAAGACATACAAATGGCTAACAGACACATGAAAAAATGTTCATCATCATTAGCCATCAGGAAAATTCAAATCAAAACCACATTGAGATACTACCTTACACCAGTTAGAATGGCAAAAATGGACAGGGAAAGAAACAACAAATGTTGGAGAGGTTGTGGAGAAAGGGGATCCCTCTTACACTGTTGGTGGGAATGCAAGTTGGTACAGCCACTTTGGAAAACAGTGTGGAGATTCCTCAAAAAATTAAAAATAGAGTTACCCTATGACCCAGCAATTGCACTCCTGGGTATTTACCCCAAAGACACAGATGTAGTGAAAAGAAGGGCCATATGCACCCCAATGTTCATAGCAGCAATGTCCGCAATAGCCAAAGTGTGGAAAGAGCCAAGATGTCCTTTAACTGATGAATGGATAAAGAAGTTGTGGTCCATATATACAATGGAATACTACTCAGCCATCAGAAAGGATGAATACCCAACTTTTACATCAACATAGATGGGACTGGAGGAGATTATGCTAAGTGAAATAAGTCAAGCAGAAAAAGTCAATTATCATATGGTTTCGCTTCTTTGTGGAACATAAGGAATAGCATGGAGGACATTAGGAGAAGGAAGGGAAAAATGAAGGGGGGAAAATCGGAGGGAGAGATGAGCCATGAGAGACTATGGACTCTTAGAAACAAACAGTATTTTTGCGGAGGGGGATTGGTTAGCCTGGTGATGGGTATTAAGGAGGGCACGTACTGCATGGAGCACTGGGTGTTATATGAAAACAATGGATCATGGATCACCACATCCAAAACTAATGATGTATTGTATGGTGACTAACATAACATAATAAAATTAAAAAAAAATAAAATAAATGTGTAGAACACCTTTATGCAATTGAAGTTAAGTTTTTATCAATTTAAAATAGGCTGTTACAACTATAAGATGTATTATGAAAGCCTTATCGTCATCACAAAGCAAAAACTTATAATAGAGGCACAAATGATGAAAAGAATTCAAACATACCACTACAAAAAAATCATTATTTCACAAAGACAGCAAGAGAGGGGAAAAAAGAACAAAGGAACTACAAAACAATCAGAAAACAATTATCAAAATGGCGATTACCAATCAAAAATTCCTTTAGATGCCAATAATTTAAGTTCTCCCACTTAAAGGCATAAAGTGGTTTGAACAGAAAACAACAACAACAACAACAACATGACCCATCTATTTACTGCCTACAAGAGACTCACTTAAGCTTTAAGGACATTCATAGACTGAAAGGGATGGGGTAGAATAACATATTCCATGTAAATGGGAAACAAAAGAAAGCAGAGGTCATAATGCTTATATGAAACAAAGTAGATTTTAAGTCAAAAGTTGTAACAAGAGACAAAGAAGATCATTATATAATGATAAAGTGTCCGTTCATCAAGAGGATATAACAATTGTAAATATATACACACTCAATATCAATGGATATAAATATATTTAACAATTATCAACAAATCTGGAGGCAGAAATAGACAGCAGCACAATCAACAGTAGGGGATTTCAACACTCCACTTTCAACAATGGGAAGATCTTCCCAACAGAATATTAATAAAGAAATAATGGACTCAAATGATGCTTTAGACCAAATGGACCTAGCAGACATATACAGAACTTTCCATCCAACAGAAGCAAAATGCACATTTTTTTCAAACATGTATAGAATATTCCCGTGGATAGATTATATATTAGGTCACAAAACAAGTCTTAACAAATTTAAGAAGATTGAAATCATACCAAGTATCTTTTATAGCCACAGTGATGTGAAACTAGAAAATCAAAAAGAGGAGCAAAGCTGGAAAATTCACAAATATGTGGAAATTAAACAACACGCTTCTGAACAACAAATGGGTTAAAAAATGAAAAGTTAAATAAAAAATATCTTGAAACAAATGAAACTGGAAACATCACACATCAAAGCTTATATGATGCAACAGAAGTAGTTCTAAGAGGGAATTTTAAAGCAGTAATTGTCTACATTAAGAAAAAAGAATGGGGGCGCCTGGGTGGCTCAGTCGTTAAGAGTCTGCCTTCGGCTCAAGTCATGATCCCAGGGTCCTGGGATCGAGCCCCGCATCAGGCTCCCTGCTCAGTGGGAAGCCTGCTTCTCGCTCTCCCACTCCCCCTGCTTGTGCTCCTGCTCTCGCTGTCTCTCTCTGTCAAATAAATAAAATAAAATCTTAAAAAAAAAAAAGAAAAAAAAGAAAAAAAGAATGATCCAAATAAACAATCTAAACATACCTCAAGGAACTAGAAAAAGAACAAACTAAGCCCAGAGTTAGCAGAAGAAAGGAAATAATAAAGAACAGAGCAGAAATAAATGAAATAAAAATAGAAAGACAATAGAAAAGATCCACAAAAATAGTTTATTGAAAAGATAAAATTGACAAATCTTTAACTAGATTAAGAAAAGAGAGATGGCTCAAATTAACACAATTATAAATGAAAGAGGAGATATTACAACTGATACCACAGAAATACAGAGAATTACAAGACATGACTATGAAGTTATATGCCAACACATGAGATAACTTAGAAGAAATCAGTAAATTTCTAGAAACATACAACTTACCAAGACTGAATCATGAAGCAATAGAAACTCTTAACAGACCAATAACAAGCAAGAAAATTGAATCACAAATCAAAAATCTCCCAACAAATAAAAGTCTGGGACTAGATGGCTTCACTAGTAAAATTCTACCAAATTTTAAAGAATTAATACTGATCCTTATCAAACTCTTCCAAAAAAAAAAAAAAAAAAAAAGGAAAAAGAAAGAACTCTTCCAAACTCATTTCACAAGGCCAGCATTATCCTGATACTGAAACCAGACAAGGACACTGCATGAAAAGAATATTACAGGACATATTACAATATCTCTAATGAACATAGATACAAAAGTCCTCAACAAAATACTGGCAAACTTCATTCAAGAGTGCATGAAAAAGATCAGGCACCATGATCAAGTGGGATTGATCTCTGTGGTGCCGAGATGTTTGGACACTTGTAAATCAATAAAAGTAATAAACCATATTAATAAAATGAAGGATAAAAATCGTATGATTATTTCAATAGATGCTGAAAACGCATTTGACAAAATTCAACATCCTGTCATGATAAAAAGTTTCAACAGATTAAGTATAGAAAGAATGTACCTCGACTAATAAAACCCATATATGACAAGCCTGCAGCTAATATTATACTCGATGGTGAAAAGTTAAAAGCCTTTCCTCTAAGATCAAGAACACAACAAGGATGGCCACTCTTGCCACTCTTATTCAACATAATACTAGAAGTCCTAGCCATAAAAATTAGGCAAGAAAAAGAAAAAAAAAAGCACATATTGGAAAAGAAGAAGTAAAATTATCTGTTTGCAAATAACATGATTTTATATAGAGAAAAAGCTGAAGACCCCACCAAAAAATTTTTTTGGGCTAATAAATAAATTCAGTTAAGTGGTAGGATACAAAATGAACATGCAAAAAAGAGTTGCATTTCTATATGCTAACAAACTATCAGAAAGAAATTAAGAAAGCATTTCCATTTACAATAGCATCAAAACCAATAAATACTTAGAAATAAATTTAACCAAGGGGGTTAAACTGCACTGAAAACTATAAGATACTGATGAAAAAATTTGAAGAAGACACAAAAAAATGGAAAGATATTCTGTGTTCATGGACTGAAAGAATTAATACTGTGACCATACCAATATTACCCAAAGCGATCTACAAATTCAATGTGATCCCTTTCAAAATTACATTGACATTTTTCATGGAAATAGAAAAAGTATTCTAAAATTTGTATGGTACCACAAATGACTCAAACAACCAAAGCAATCTTGAGAAAGAACAAAGCTGGAAACATCATGCTCCCTGATTCTAAACTATTCCACAAAACTATAGCAATTAAAGCAATATTGTACTGACATAAGAACAAGCACATAAGCCAGTGGAACAGAATAAAAAGCCTAGAAATAAACCCATGCATATGCATGCAACTAATTTTGACAAGGACACCAAGAACACACAATGGAGAAAGGACAGTCTCCTCATAAAGCGTTTTGGGAAAACTGAAAATCCACATGCAAAAGAATGAAACTGGACCCCTAGCTCACACCACTTACAAGAACTAACTCTAAATGGACTTAAATGTAAGACTTGAAACTGTAGAAGTGCTAAAAGAAAACATAGAGAAAAAGTTCCTTGATGTTTGTCTTGGCAATGATTTCTTGGATAAGGCAACAAAAGCTAGAACAAACACATGAGCTATATCAAAGTTAAGGGCTTCTGCACAGAAAAAGAAGCAATCAATAAATTGAAAAAGCAACCTACAGGATGGGAAAAAATATTTGCAAACCATATATCTGATAAGGGATTACTATCCAAAATACATAAAGAACTCATACAGCTCTATAGCAAAAAAGCAAATAATCCAATTAAAAAACAGGCAAAGGACCATAGATATTTTTCCAGAGATGATACACAAATGCCTAATACATGCATGAGGCATCACTAATCATCAGAAAATGCAAATCAAATTCACAATATCACCACATGCCTATTAGGATGGCTGTTATTGAGAAGATAACACAAGTTGGTGAGGATGTAGAGAAAAGGAAACCCTTGTGCACTCTCAATGGGAATGTAAATTGGTGCAGCCAGTTTGGAAAATAGTATAGTAGATCCTCAAAAAATTAAAAATAGAGCTACCATAGGATCCATCAATCTCACTCCTGGGTATATATCTGAAGGAAATAAAATCAGTATCTCAAAAAGATATCTGTACTATCATGTTCATTGCAGGATTGTTCACAATAATAAAGAGGTGGAAACAACCTAAATGCCCTTCAACTGATGAATGGATAAAGAATATGTGGTACATATATCTACAATGGAATATGATTGAACCATAAAAGAGAAAGAAATCTCCCTCTCTGATTTCTTCCCATTCAGCTATGCTTCCCTTCTCCTATGATCCTATGCACTATTTCTTATATTCCATATATGAATGAGACCATATGATAATTGTCTTTCTCTGATTGACTTATTTTGCTCAGCATAATAACCTCCAGTTCCATCCATGTCGATGTAAATGTTAAGATCTCATCCTTTTTGATGGCTGAGTAATATTCCATTACATATATATCCCACATCTTCTTTATCCATTCATCTGTTGATGGACATCTGGGCTCTTTCCATAGTTTGGCTATTGTGGACATTGCTGCTATAAACATTGGGGTTCAGGTGCCCCTTCAGATCACTACATTTGTATCTTTGGGGTAAATATCTAGTAGTGCAATTGAGAGACTCTTAACCCTAGGAAACAAAATGAGGGTTGCTGGAGGGGAGGTGGGCAGGGGGATGGGGTAACTGAGTGACAGGCATTAAGGAGGGCACGTGATGTGATGAGCACTGGGTGTTATATGCAACTGATGAATTACTAAACTGTACATCTGAAACTAATGATATTGACTAATTGAATTTAAATAAAAAAAGAATTAGAAAAGAGAAAAAAGGAAGGAAATCTTGCCATTTGTGACAACATGGATGAATCTGAATGGCATTATGCTAAGTAAAGTAGACAGACTGAGAAAGACAAATACTACACAAATACTGTATGGTATCAATTACATATGGAATCTTAAAAAAAAAAGAGAGAAAAGCTGATTTCATGGAAACAGAAAATAGAATGGTGGTTGCTAGGGGCTGGGGGAGGGGAATGAAGAGATGTATGTCAAAAGGTACAAACCTTCAGTTATAAGTAGAATATATTCTGAGGGTTTAATGTATAGCATGGTAACTATAGTTAATAATAAGGTATTATATGCTTGAGAATTGCTAACAGTAAATTTTAAGGTGTTCTCATACGCAAAACAAGAGCTAATTCTGTGAGGTGAAGGTTGTGTTATCTTGATCTTGGTAATTACCACAATGTATATGTATATCAAACCATCACATTATACACTTTGAATACGCACAAGTATATTTGTCAATTATTCCTCAAAATTTGAGGAAAAAAGGAAGTAAGGTTTAAAGTAAATCTTTTCCATAATCCAAATCCTATTCTGTATGCTCCATGATCTAAGATTCTAGAAGTTGAATTGTGGCGCAAACTGCTAACTTAAGCAGTTAATATTTCACTTAATATTTTTAGATTTTAATGGGTTTACGAAGTCAGTTATTTTGAGGACCATATGGAGCAGGACTTTAAATACCTACAAAGGATTAAGATATTCTAATTCATTACTCCTTTGTCCCCATACAACCCTGTGGACCAGAATTTACGTGCCTTTCAAAATATGAGAGAATTCTGATAACTTAATAAAAATGTGGTAATGGTATTTGCAAAAGAAATATGCAAGTCTAGGATTTATTTAGTAGCTTACAATGTCTAGGATGTAATTTTGTCATAAGATGAATTTTTGCTAAAAGTGAAGTTGCCCTGTGAGACAATTTCCTTCAAAGTGACCTAGTTCCTCAGGAAATAGTAAACATCTGACTAGCGTGGTATAAAGTGACTTGCATTACTGTGGTCATAAAAAAGATTGTGGCTCTTTCGCTTGATTCTGAAGCTGACACATAGCCAGATAAATGGCCTCAAATGCCTTCATTCACACAGTCATTGCTTTAATATACCTTTCTTTAGCACCTACTGTGGATCAGGCACTGTTATGGAGACACTGAGCACACAATTGACCAATAAGACATGTCCCTTGCCCTGAGCTGCTCACCATCTAGCAGAAAAGCCACTTTATACAGATTTTAATATGATATGTTAAATAACTGCAGTGATAGAGGAGTACTCAAATTATATGAGAGATCAGAGGAGGAAGACTTACATCCTGTGGATCGGGAAATTCTTTGAGGAGAGGCTATCTAAATTCAATCATCAAAAATAAATAAATTTATCTGAGTAAAGAGAGTAATATAAGAGCATTATAAACATAAGAGCTCACAAAAACAGAGGCCTAAAGTAAAAAAAAAAATCACGGATGGCATCAAAGATTCTAAACAGTTCATTGTTGCTAGAATATCAGATACAAAACAGCAAGTGGTAGGTGACGAATCTTGATTAATAGTCCAGGGCGAATTGTAGGAATCATATGTTACATTATGGAGTTTGGACATATGGGAACTCACTGGAAGACAGAAGAAAACATTACCAAACTTGCTTTTTAGAGAGAGAATTCTGGTGCCAGCATTGATAATGAGTTAAGAAGGTTAAAACTGGACGCAGAGGAAACAATTAAGAGGTTTCTGAAGTCATCCAGTTGGGAAATGATGGTAGCCTAGACTACAGTTCTGGCAATAAAACGAGAAGAGGTAGAAAAATTCAAAATACATTTGGAAGGGAAATTGGGAAATCTTTGATGATGAATTAGATGTAGAAAGTAAGTGTCAAAGAGGACAGAAAGGGGTGAAGAATGACTCCTAGGCTCCTTAACTTGGGAAAGGAAGTGAATGTGAACACCATAAACTTAAAAAACACTGGAAGATGGCTACTTTTTTCCTGCGTAGACATGGAACGAGAGATGTCATGAGTTCACTTTTTGACAAGCTGTGTCTGAAGCGCATTTAAGCTGTATGTAAGATCCAGGTCTGGAACTCACGTAGACATTCTGAGGTCCATTGATATCTGGTAGTGAAAACAATGAGACTGGCTAAGATTACCCCGGGGAAATGTGTTGAATAAAATGAATAGTGAGGCAAGGAAAGAATCCCAGGCGACCCCAATGTTTAATGACCAGGCAGGTTAAGGGAAACCTGCAAAGGAGATGAAGACAAAATAGAGCGGTAGGGGAATGAGCAGTAGAAGCCTCGAGAGGGGAGGAGATCACTAAATCACCATCAGGGCTAACGACAAAGTTCTTAATTTTCACTGGGCCTAAGGGAAAATCCCCAGAGGACTTGACATTTTCCAACTGAGCTTTGGGGATGAGGGCAACAACAGGGCCTAAGGGATCTACTTATCACCACAAAAAGCTAAAAAGGAGTTATGAACCTCATTTACGGAGCTGCAGTTTGTTGTGTAATATTGCAAGACAAGTTATTTGGTAGCAGGACAAGGGATGTGGTTTGTTTTGTCCCTTTTCTGTTTAAAATATGCTTGGTATGCTCTAAATTTTTGCTTGGGAAAAACATGTTTTATGATTGTATTAGTCAGGGCTCTCCAGAGAAACAAACCAACAGGAAGACACACAACACACACACACACACACACACATACACCTGTGTGTGTGTGTGTGTGTATATATATATATATATAAATGTTTATTTTGTATATTATAATATATATTAAATGACTGTGTGTATATATGCATGTACTTATATATGTATATATAGTATATAGAATATACATATATATTGTGTGCATATATGCATATATGTATATAGTATATATACTATAGTATATTACTATTATATAGCATACTATAATATAGTATTATATATGAATAGTGAGCAACCTGGAGATGAAAACAAAATAGAGCGGTAGGGGAATGAGCAGTAGAAGCCACGAGAGGGGATGAGATCACTAAATCACAATCAGGGCTAACGACAAAGTTCTTAACTTTCACTAGTATATAGAGTATATATATATATAGTATATATAGTATAGCATATGTAGTATATATATTCAGGTTTCTCTTAACCTGCTTGGTCATTAAACATTGGGGTCACCTAGGATTCTTTCCTTGTCTCACTATTCATTGTATAGTATATGTAATATATATAGTATATATACTATATGCATATACTGTATATTCTATATATAGTATATATACATACATATATGTTTATATGTATATATATATGTACACGTGTATATGTATACATGCATATATATATGTTTGTATATATAGTTTTTTATTATGAGGAGTTGGTTCATTTGATTCTGTGATTCTGGAGGCTGAGAAGTCCCGTGATCTGCTCTCCACAATGTAGAAACCCGGGAAAGCTGGTGGTATAATTTAGCTCAATTCCAAAGGCCTGGGAAGCAGAAGAGCTAATGGTGTAAATCCCAGCCTGAGGACACAAGAGGATGGGATGAGATATGTCAATGCAGGGCATGGGGCACAAAGAATGAGGCAGAAAAAAAGGGGAGGATTCCTCTTTCCTCGGTCTTTTGTTCTATCCTGGTCCTCAGTAGATTGGATGATGTCTACCCACACTGGGGAGGGTGATTTGCTTTATTGAGTCCACCAATTCAAATGCTAGTCTCATCCAGAAATATCCTCATAGACACACCCAGAAATAACGTTTAATCTGGGGACCCTGTGGCTTGTCAAGTTGACACGTAAAATTAACCATCACAATATTCATTTCAGTAAGAAAACAAAACAATCATTTATTGGGTACCTGCTTTCTGTGTTTCAGGCAGAGTACCTTTATTTTTTAGAAACTCAAACCTAGCAAAGGATGCAGATACTCAAACAAATAACGATCGTATTGTGTACTGTGACCAATCCTGTAATATCAATAAGTGCAAAATGCTGTTAAAACTCAATTAAGGAAGTAATTAATTCTGACTGAGTTGTATTCTGGTGAGAAGAGAATATATAAGAAAGGTGACATGAATTGAAACTTGAGAGATCAGTAGCGTTTTGCCAGACAAACAAGAAGTGGGTAGGAGAAGCATTATAAGAAGAGTATACATATGATCGAGAAGAAATTAATATGAATAGACCGTGAGTTTGGGAATGATGGAATGCAATCTAAAGTAGCTAGATATTTGAGGGGCGCCTGGGTGGCTCAGTCGGTTAAGCGTCTGACTTTGGTTCAGGTCATGATCTCAAGGTCATGGAATTGAGCCCTGGCTGCTTGGGTGGGGGGAGGGGTCCCTGCTCAGCAGGGAGCCCACTTCTCCCTCTCCCTCTGATCCTCCTCCCCCCGCCCTATGCATGCACTCTTTCTCTCAAATAAATAAATAAAATCTTTAAAAAAAAATAAAGTAGCTAGATATTTGAGAGAAAATAATTGATACAAGAAAGAAAGGGTGCAACAGTTTTGTGGAAAACACTGAATTTAGACTTGATGGTAAAGGAAAAACAATGATATGTTTAAAGCGAGAGAGTGACACTGTCAGATTTGCACTTTGGAGAGATTGTTTGAGCTGTGATTGAGAGAATTCAGGGAATAGTGCAAGGCTAGAGGCAGAGAGACCCATTCAGAGACAGTTGCACTAGGGCCCAGTGAGAGATGTTGGTGGCATGAGTTATGACAGAGACAGGGATAATGGAAAGGAGAGATCACATATAGGAGAATTTTCAGGGGGAATGCAAAGGACTTGGCCCTCTTTGACATTTTCCTTCTCTTATTGTCACTAAGAGATTTCTTGCTCGATAGACTGAAAGATAATGCACTTACAAAGGATAGAAAGGATGGCTAAATGAGGAATAGGTATGAGGTTTGGCAAGGTCGTAGGGGTGAGGGAAAGATCTGGCAGAGAGAAACAATGAACTTGGTTTCATATATGTTGACTGAGGTTTTGTTCTTACTCTATTCTGTTTTCCATTCAGATGACACAGTGACCATTTGACTACCTGGCTTCAATGACTCTCCATCACGTAGGTACTAAGTGATGATTTGCAATGGCTTATAAGTCTTTTCACAATCTGGATCTGCTTTCAAGTATTGTGTTTTGTCACTTCTCACTCCCCACTCTCCATTACAGCCATATTGAACTATAGGTTCTAAAACGCCACATCTCTCCAGTCACTGAATCTTTGTATCTTTGTATGCATCGTCCCTCCCTCCCTACCCCCCGCCCCCACCACCAGCAACTGGAACATGATTTCCTGCCTCTTCAGCTAACTCTTACTTATTATCTGGGACTCAGCTTAGACATCATTTTTTCTTTAATTTGACTGGGTACTTGTTTCTAGTGACTTCTATCTTACGCATGCAATGAGGTCAGGAACTTTATCCAATTCATTGGTCATTTTATCTCTAGCACTAGTCTTTAAGACATCATAGATACTGAATAATTAATTGGTGAATAAGTGAAATTCCTGACAATCATCTGGGCAGAAGGGTCCTATAATCAATTAGATACGCAAATCTCTTTTTCAAAAAAGAAATGAATCGTTTTAAACTGTTTCAAAAAAGAAATTGAATCGTTTTGATTATATATGTGCTAGTTGAAGTCTTTAAAGTAGACATCGGGGGCGCCTGGGCGGCTCAGTAGGTGAAGCGTCTGCTTTTGGCTTGGGTCATGATCTCGGGGTCCTGGGATCGAGGCCCGCATCGGACTCCCTGCTCAATGGGAAGCCTGCTTCTCCCTCTCCCTCTGCCTGCCACTCCCCCTGCTTGTGCTCTCTCTCTCTCTCAAATAAATAAATAAAATCTTTTTAAAAAAATAAAGCAGGCATCATAATTCAGGGAGGCCACTCGATTGAGAAAACTGGCTTAATGGAACTCAGGGGAATACTCATGTTTAAAAACAGGATGAACCCTGGGAAGAGACATAGAAAAAGTGGTCAGAAAAGTGTGAGAAGAAAAGAATAGCATCTCAGAAACCAAGGAAGGAAAGAATCTCAGTAGGATCAACAGCATTATACTGCAAGAACAACCATGAGGAAGAACTGACAAGAGGCCATTTGCTTGGGTAATCTAAAAAGTTAAGGGAGAAAGAAGCCAAGATACAAAGGCCTCAGGAGATATTTTTTAAACTATAATTCCAATGATCCCTCTTTTTACATATTTGTGCTCTTGCAGCTTGTTATAGGTGAAAAAAATCCAATAAATATTGGCATTTGAGCTTAGCAACGGAAAGTGATACATCAACCCTTATTTGCCATTATGTGTGCATGTCTGTGCACTCTCAGCCATGTTATAAATGTGCTCAAAGCCCTTAACTAGCTAAATAAAATAAATAGGCTCCAATACTTTGGGTTCTGCATTCAAATGAGTAAACATTTTGTACATACTGGGCTGCATGTTGAAAATGTTTAGGAGTAAATGCTCGTTGTAAGTTATGCACCTAAAATTCTAATTATAGATCATTATTCCTTTTGCAAACATCATAAATTAAATTTTAGAGTGAAAGAAAAATGTAATTCACAGTGCCTTGCTTGATATATCTTTGGTATTCAACTGTACCTCCAAAATATGTTTTTAACTTTCGATCTCCTTACACCAATTTTAATGTTATCTTACTCCATACTTTCTTAATCACACGCGGCTTCAGATAGCTTCATTAGGTAACTAGATTTCTCACATGAAATAAATCATTACCACTTCTCAGATACTGGCAATAATGGTATGAAAATTCTCACTTTGGTCAACCCTGGGATCCATTCATCAAAGGCAGTCAGAATGGCATAATGCAAAGTGCAGGACCCTATCGCATCATTTTTTTACAATGTGTCTTCTAAAACCAATTTCAAATATCTTTTAAATGTATGTAGGGGAACTATTTAAGGCAATGCTAATAGAGTGAGGATAAAGAGACAACAAGAAAGATGAGATTGCTACACATCACTCAAGCTGTGAAAATGACAGAATAAGTAGACTGTGACAGGTCTGGATATAACATGGAATACCTACAGAAACTACTGGAAAAGCTGTACAAAAATATAACAAAAACGACTGATATGTCAAAATGGATCTGAAAAACAGTTGATGCAACCCACAGGAAGGTAGGACAATGAAAACAGAGACATGAAAACAAGGAGGAAGAAACAGAAAACAAAAAATAAAATGGCAGGGGCGCCTGCATGGCTCAGTCGTTAAGTGTCTGCCTTCGGCTCAGGTCATGATCCCAGGGTCCTGGGATCGAGCCCCGCATCAGGCTCTGCACTTAGCAGGGAGTCTGCTTCTCCCTCTCTGCCCCTCCCTGCTGCTCGTGCTCTCTCTCTCACTCTTTCTCTCAAATAAATAAATAAAATCTTAAAAAGATTAAATGGCAGATTTAAATCCTATCATATCCAGACTTAATAAAACCTAAAGACTAAATACACCAACGAAAAGACAGAGATTGGCAAAGTGGATGAAAAAATAAAGAACCAACGTTTATGCTGTATATAAGAAACTGACTTCAAATGAAATGCTGTATGTGGGTTGAAATTAAAAGGATGGAAAAAGATATACCTTACAAATATTAATCAAACCTCTACTAAGACTGACAAAAACAGAAAGAAAACACATATTACTAATACCAGGAATGAAACAAGGGATATCACTACATCAGAAGGATCATAAGGAAACCCTATAAACAACTTTACATAACATAAATTTGACAATTTAAATGAAATGGACCAATTCATTGAAGGTCACAGTCTATCACAACTCATACAATATGAAATAGATAATTCAGGGGCGCCTGGGTGGCTCAGTCGTTAAGTGTCTGCTTTCAGCTCAGGTCATGATCCCAAGGTCCTGGAATCGAGACCCACGTTGGGCTCTCTGCTCAGCGGGAAGCCTGCTTCTCCCTCTCCCACTCCCCCTGCTTGTGTTCCCTCTCTCACTTGCTCTCTCTCTCTCTGTCAAATAAATAAATAAAATCTTTAAAAAATAGGTAATTCAAATGACCCTATAACCACTAAAGAAATTGGAGGTTCTTTTTTTTTTTTTAGAAATCGGAGTTTTAATTTACAGACTCTCCCCACCAAAAAAATCTCTAGACCTAAAGAGTTTCATTAGAGAATTCCACAAAATATTTACAGAGTGAATTCCAAATGTACACAATCTCTTCCAGAAAGTAAGAGTTGGAAACATTTTCCATTTAATTTTACGAAGCTAGTATACCCTGATACCAAAACCAGACAAAGATAGTTAAAATGACTATTATCAAAAAGACAAGAGATGACAAGTGCTGGGGAGAACCCTTTTACACTTCTGGTGTGAATGTAAATTGGTACAGCCATTATGGAAAATAGGATGACAGTGCCTCAAAAAAATATTAAAAATACAACTACCATACGATCTATCATTCCCATTTCTGGGTATATATCCAAAAGAAACGAAATCACTATTGCAAAAAGACTTCTGCACCCCATGTTCACTGCAGCATTATTTACAACAGCTAAGACATGGAAACAACCTAAGTATCAATGAATTAATGGATAAAGAAAATGTGTATATATATATACACAGTATTATCTCACATGTGTAATCTAAAAAACTGAACTCATAGAGGGAATCATCTGGGGTCATGAAAATATTTTACAACTCAATTCAGGTGATGGTTATACTTTGTATGCTTTTGTCAAAGCTCCTTAACTTATACAATTAAGATCTATTCATTTTAACCTGTGTGAAATACATCTCAAAAATATATTTAATATCAAGTTTGTATTGCCTACCCTAAGGCACTTATGAGCTAAATCTTGTCTTCTCTCTGACTCTACTAATTAGGCTAGTTGAACAGATCCCGTGGGCAATATCAACAAATCATATGGGCCAAGCAACTTTAGTAAAGACAAAATCTAGAGCAGAGATCTGAACTTTATTGGTTTTGTGAATTTTTTTTCAAAACCAATATTCTTTTATGAAGCCCGAATATATTACAGTAAGCATCATTCCTTTAGTTTTGCTTAGTTATTCTAATTTTCCTGGTTTCTCAGTAATTTTGAATTTGAGGATATTTGTATATGTGGTAGGCAGGACTGGGTAGAACATGCTACAAGTGTAGGCAATGATAAGACAAGAAGGTACAGTTGAGAACCATTTCAAACATTTAAAAAAAAAAAAACCCTTGTAGGGGCACCTGGGTGGCACAGTCCATTAAGCACCTGCCTTTGGCTTGGGTCATGATTCTGGAGTCCTGAAATCTAGCCCCCCATGGGGCTCCCTGCTCAACGGGGAGTCTGCTTGTTCCTCTCCCTCTGCCCCTCCCCCTGCTTGTGCTCTCTCTCTCTCACTCTCTCTCTCTCTCAAATAAATAAATAAAATCTTAAACCAAAAAACCCTTGTAAACATTTTTTTTTTTTTACTCTGAAAAGCACAAAGGAAAAAAAAATGCCTAAAGCAAATACGTATAGCTCATCAAACAGTTATAAAACAAACCTGCATTTTAACTATCCACATTGGGGAATAGAACTTTGTAAGAGGCAATCCTTACATTACATTGTGTCCTTTCTTGATCACAATTCCTTCCCAACCCTCTAGAAGTAATCACTATCCTGATTTTTTTAGGGTAAGTTTCCCAGCTTGTTATGCTACATTTAACCATCGATGCATGCACTCCTAAACAATATAATTTAATTTTACCTGGTGTTCAACTTTATAAAAATGGAACTATGTCACATGGATTCTATGTCCTTTCCTCTTTTTGCTAAAGTTTATGTTTGTAAGATTCATCTTTTGACATGATCTTAAACCAAGCTTCTTAAATCTTTAGAGATAATGCTGATTTGTTTCACATTTATGATGATTTCACCTCTTGCTCTTTTAGTCTATTCTCTTCATTCTCTTTTCCTGGCCTTATACTCTGTTTTTAACTGCTTTTAACTCTGCACCACATCGCAACATTTTCCCATCAGTATCCAGAAATAGGGAAGTTCAGGAACCTTTACAGCTGACTGGGAATTAAAACGGATATCTAGCCTTGACATTTACCTAGAGAAAAGATATCTCAGGCAACTAAAGCAACAACTTTTTCTCTATCCTCCATGATTGCAAGGCCTTTATTAGATGATAAAATTTCTATCAGTTAATTGCACAGTTACTGGTCCCATTTCGTGATATAATCATGTGGTCTTTAGTGTGAATATTTCAAATATTTTATTTTATTTTATTTTTTTAAAGATTTATTTATTTGAGAGAGCGAGAAAGTACATGAGAGGGGGGAGGGTTAGAGGGAGAAGCAGGCTCCTCGCCGAGCAGGGAGCCCGATGTGGGACTCCATCCAGGGACTCCAGGATCATGACCTGAGCCGAAGGCAGTCCTTCAACCAACTGAGCCACCCAGGCGCCCAAATATTTCAAATATTTTAATTCAGAAAAGTAGTAAACTGGAAATCAAAACATCTGAAGTTAAAGAATATGTTAAGTTAAATAGATATTTCTTTTTTCATTGAAATTAAAGAAATGTACCAAAGCTATAGAGTTACTTTATTGGCTTAACATAAGTCTCATGAAATAAAATTCAGAAATATAGAGTGAAGTAGGGAAAATTGCCCTTTGAAAATAAGAACTACTCTTCCTTTCTCTCCCTAACCCCCCCCAAAAGTTAAGGATATTTCACGTGATGGAAGCATACATACGCACACACATGTACTCTTTATTGAGCAATCCCATTCCATTAATGGATACTAAACACCAACAATGAAAATGAAAGTGTAAGGGGAACAAAGCTTTTAGAAAAAAATGGTGAAATCACAAATGCCAGTATGTGTATTTTCAAATGGTTGTTGAAATGAAGGTATATTTGGGACGAGCTGGCCACTCCATTCCTTTTTTTAAAAAAAAGATTTTATTTATTCATTTGAGAGAGAAAAAGAGAGGGAGCATGAGTGAGGGGGAGGGGCAGAGGAAGAGGGAGAAGCAGACTCCCCGCTGAGCAGAGAATTCAACAGGGGACTCGATCCCAGGACCCCGAGATCATGACCTGAGCTGAAGGCAGACACTTAACCAACTGTGCCACCCAGGCGCCCCATTCTGTCAAGCAATTGACTTGATTGATTTTTGTTTAGTTTGGAGTGTGTGTGTGCATGAGTGTGTATGTTTTGATTTTTTTTAAATGACTGAATGAACTGATTATCATGATGTGATGCTAGACCCACACTTATTTCCTTGATTAAAAACACAATTTAAAAAACACAATAAAGCACCATACTTGCCTTATGCAACAGAAGATAGGTTAGTCAATAAAAGCATTCACTTGAATAGATTTTCACTTGATTAATAATGGATGTTTCAGGATCGACTGTTTTCTTTTTTATGTTGTCTTCTCGAAATGATTTGAAGCAATAAGCAGACTATGATATATTTCCCCCGAGATTCTTTGCCCTCCAGTCAAAGACCACCAGGCACACACCTGTAGTTTAACAAGTTGGATTTACTACTCACTGTAGCGAGAGAGGACGCACGCCTTGGGGAACCACGGTGTATCTTAGTAAAAGGGTGTGAGAAAGAACCTATCATGGTGTTCTTGCTTTGATTGGGTGATTTGGGGGGTTGGGTGCTGTGAAAACTCAGGGACAATCCTATGATTGTGTATCGCAATAAACCTTCTTTAAAGGGAGGACAGACTAGAGGGAGGATAAAACTGTTTTAATAAAGAAGTAACATTTTGTCCAAGAGAGCATGTATATAATATTTTGTAGGTTGCACAGTGACCTCATTTTGGTCTGTGCTTAGACAATCTTATGAAGTGGCCTCATTTTGTCTCACTCCATCATGGTCACAGAGTGACCTTGTCTGATGTTGGTGTTCTGTGAAATTGTTTATGTCCAACAGAAGAACAACGTGGACTAGCTCTGAGTGTCAGGCCAGCTTTGGAAAATCCCTGAAGCCTCGCTCTAACAGTCCCCAGATGTCAGGGGCTGGGTGTTTTTTTTTTTTCTCCTTTCTCACACTTTTGTTTTAACGTAAAAATACACAGAATCGAAGATCCTGCTTGCTCTTAAAATAACTTTTAAAGATATATAATGACGTTAAAGACTCAGTTTTTGGTGCCATTCCTACCTATGAGATTTTTTTATCAGAGGAGGAAAAACACAATATTCGAGGAAGCTTAGATTCCAAATGATAGAGGTAAGTGATGATTATTTTTCATTTCAATTTTTAACTCAATCTAACTTATTTTAATTCTCCTTTTCCCTAGTTTGTACTTCATCAGTCTTTCTCCTTCTCTCAGGCTCAAGACAACCATGGAAGAACCTGCTACCACCAACAGGTTTAATCTTGCCAAGTTGTGAGAAATCCAGCAGACTGCCTTTGAACTTGGTCCTCACTCTCAGCTCCCCTGGGTCTCCAGCCTGCTGGTTCACACTACAGGTTTTGTATTCACCAACCTCCATAGTTCCATGAGACAATTTCTTATAATAAATCTCTCTCTCTCCACACACACATACACATCTCTTCCCAGGGGCCTAAGACTGGCCTTAAGCACCTTCCTTTACACACCCAGCAGGAAGAACATGACTGTGCATGCACAACTATGGGTCCACTCCAAATTTCTAAATTCACACTCTCACCTCTCAGCAAGTCGCTGTCCCCAAGATAAACCAACTCAGACTCATGCTCTTTCACACACCTGTTATGGAGTCCAACAGACCCAGAGTCAAATTCCAGTCTGACACGAGAATAGGCAAAGTACTCAACCACAATGCGCCTTAGTTTTCTTATTTATAAACTTGCAGTTATATTAATAATTCAGAAATACATTTTAAGTTCTGCATGAGTCAAGGCATGTAAAGCCTGTTGGACACAGTCCAAGAAATGACGGCTGCTATTATTATTACTGTTCCTAACACTGCTAGTATTATTAAAATTATTAGGCCCACAAGTCTCCATTCTGATCATACAGTATCCTTCATGTCCTTCAGACAACAGATGGTTCTTTGAAAAGTCATGTGGGCAAGGATTGTGTGTTGCTTCGTAAATTTTTTTTTTAAAGATTTTATTTATTTATTTGAGACAGAGAGAATGAGAGACAGAGAGCATGAGAGGAAGGAGGGTCAGAGGGAGAAGCAGACTCCCTGCCGAGCAGGGAGCCCGATGCGGGACTCGATCCTGGGACTCCAGGATCATGACCTGAGCCGAAGGCAGTCGCTTAACCAACTGAGCCACCCAGGCGCCCTGCTTCGTAAATTTTAAACACTGAAGTTGTGGCTCTATCCTTTTGCTTGAGAATTTTATCCTATTTGTCCATGGAGGTGAAGCAATAAAGTATCTAAATATAGGACTAAATGTACTAGCAGTGTTTTCTATGAAATATGATTCTGGATAGTTTTTCTTACACAGGAATAAATAAAACATTAAAACGACCACCAATCTTTTATAATGGTTAAAGGCTAACGTAATTCGGTCTTCAAAAAACAGACAAGTGTAGCCTAAAATGGTGGCCCATCAAGATTATAAAAATGTCTAGGGGTGCCTAGGTGGCTCAGGTGAAGCATCCTAATTTGGCTCAGGTCTGATCTCAGGGTCCTGGGATTGAGCCCCGCAATGGGCTCCCTGCTCAGTGGAGAGTCGGCTTCTCCCTCCCCCTTTGCCCCTCCCCGAGCTCATGCTCTCTCTCTCAAACAAATAAATAAAATCTTTTTAAAAATCTGAATAATGCTATAATAAACATCTGATTAGAACAATGTGATTGTCCAAGCATCTAGGTGCAAAAATGCATCTTTAACAATAACATGTAGTAATCTTGTGCATTTAATTAAAAGAAAAACATTACACTAACAGCATCACCTGAGTTTTTTATTTTGTTTTGAAGTATAAAAGATAGATTTAGGAATAAAGACAATGAAAAAGGGGCACCTGGGTGGCTCAGTCAGGTGGGCATCTGCCTTTGGCTCGAGTAGTGATCCCGGGGTCCTGTGATTGAGCCCCATGTGGGGTTCCCTGCTCAGCGGGAAGTCTACTTCTCTCTCTGCCCCTCTCCCTGCTCTCTCTCTCTCTCTCCCCCTCTCAAATAAATAAATAAATCTTTTTTTAAAAAGACAATGAAAAAAATTGGGTTTTTAAATTTTATAATAGAACCCCCCACTCCCCAACTCCTGAGAACACCAGAGTGCAAAATACTAATCTTGCATGAAATCACAGTCAGATTGCACTTAGTGTTCTATGCAATTTTCTGGTTGCAACAGAAGAGTAAGCTTTCAGAAGTACGGGAAGTTCAGGAGATGAGAATTCAATCAGGATGGCAACACACTTCCTCAAAGCAACACTCTCTGGGAGCAAGGTCTTCAATATTTTGAGGAAAAGTTATTTCCAACCTTGAATTCTTAGTCAGTGAATCAGAAGTGCAGAATATTCAGATGTACAAGTTCTCAGATAATTTGCCTGCATTACATCCCTTTTAAGTAGGCGATGGAAGTACTCCACTAAAATAAGGGGGAGACAGAGCAAGAAACAGAAAGAAATGGGATCCAGAAAGAGGGGATCAATGAGAGAGACCAAGGCTTAGGTAACAACAAGTGGTCCAAGTTGAAATAGAATGATGGAAGACTCCAATAAAGCTATCTCCAGGAAAGAGAGAAAATTAATAGATTACCAAAAGTATTTTCTCAGTACATATGTACTGAAAGGAAATTTACATTTCCAGAAAATTAGTCATAAGTACATAAATTTTTAAAAAGAAATTTCAGGAAATGGGAAATTGTACCAGGAAGGATATGTAATTATTCTCAATTCATGGTTCAGATGTGAATCTAATTTAATCATAATGTTTATGCCCTGAATGTTGATCTAACCATGCCAATAGACAGTAGTGGTGGAGAAGTTCTTAATTAGCTTGTAGAAGTATTTCAATTTTTAATAATGGTTGGAATAATTAGTAAAGAATATAAAATGTCACCCAAAAGGTTTAGTTCAGAATGTCTGGGTTTCTACTGATAAGAATGAAACAGATTTGGCATAGAGATCAAAATCACAGAATCTGGACAGTCTGGCTCAGAGTGATTGTGCCTTTTTAAATAAATACATGCCATATCATTTCTCTGTAAAAAACAGATTGATCTGCATTTTTATTTGCTTAAGGAAGCAGAAATTATGCAAATGACATATGCAATAAGGGGTAAATAGCCCCTAAAGATAAAGAACTCCTAAAACTCAACACCAAAAAAAAAAAAAAAAAAAATCCCATTTTAAAATTAGGCAGAGGATCTGAACAGACATTTTTCCAAAGAAGACATACAGATGACCAACAGACACAGGAAGAGATGCTCGACATAACTAATCATCAGGAAAATGCAAATCAAAACCACAGTGGAGATATCGCCTTACAATAATCACAATGACTAGTGTCAAAAAGACAAGAAATCACAAGTGTTGATGAGGATGTGGAGAAAAAGGAAGCCTCATGCACCGTTGGTGGGAATGTAAATTGGTGCAGCCACTGTGGGAAACAGTATGGAGGGTCCTCCAAAAATTAAAAATAGAAATACTATGCGATTCAGTAATTACACTTCTGGACATTTACCCAAAAAACCAAAAGTGCTAATTCAAAAAGGTATCTGCACCCCTATGTTTATTGCATCATTGTTCACAATTGCCAAATATGGAAACAGCCCAGGTATCTATCTATAGATGAATGGATAAAGAAATGGTGGTGTACATATACAATAAAATATTGCTCCATCATAAAAATATAAAATCAAATCTTACCCATTTGGGACAACATGGAAGGACCACATAGAGCGTATGATGCTGAGTAAAATAAGTCAGAGAGAAGAAGACAAATGCCACATGATTTTACTTATATGCAAAATCTCAGAAACAAAACAAACAGAAACAGAAACAGGCTCCTAAATACAGAGAACAAACTGGTGGTTGCCAGAAGGGAGGGAGTTCGGGAAATGGCAAAGTAGGTGAAGGGGATTAAGTGCTACGAACTTCCAGTTATAAAATAAGTAAGTCACGGGGGTGGAAAAAGTACAGCATAGGGAATATAGTCAATATGGTAATAATGTTCTATGCTGACAGATGGCGACTATGCTTACCATGGTGAGCATTTCATAATGTATATCAGTGTTCAATCACTATGTCGCACACCTAAACCTAATATTTAAAAACTGAAATGGGAAGATGGAGAGTAAGTGATTTACTTTCTCCATTTAATAGAGAAATGGAAATTTCTCCCTCCACAAAGAGCAAAAAGGGAAAAGGGGTGGGAGGGATAAAAAGAGATACAGACATTCAAAAATCTAAGTCTATCATGACCCTAATTGTATGAAGAACAAAATTATTTTTTTCCTAATAAAAATATATTTTTTAAAAAAGGAAGCAGAAATTAATGTTAGGTGATAACTCATCTTCTACCGCAGCCACTTGTTTCTGCTTTTGTGTTGTTTTGTTATTTTCTATAGATCTGACACAATTTCACGTAGAGTAGTTTATTATGTGATTTTTTGGCTTTTGAATTCTAACCGGCATCAATGGAATTGTTTAAGCAGATGCAAACAGAAAGTTCATTTGCATATTTAAGCACCACTGAGCCAGGATATACAAACACAAACACCAAGTTCTTTTGTCAATATCAACTTGCATAAAGTTAGAGACACCGATAAGCTGTTTATTTAGAAGCACAACCGGTAATCCTGGGGACCCTCTGAGTGCTTGTCCTTTGCTACAAGTAGAGAAATTAGTAAAAATGCCCACACTTGAGGTTTTATAATTTCATATTGAAATATGAAAGTTTAGCCATGCAAGAATATTCATATTCTAGGATTAGCATAGGAGGCAAAGAACAGAGAAAAACCTTATTTGCATGATGGAACAAGTCACAACTCTGAATTTGCATAAGCAGGCCTAGCCTCAAAGGTAGATAGAGTCAATAATTAATTACCCATGTGATATGATTCACACAATTCACCCACAATAGTCCTCCTTCCAGCAGTGTAGAAAAGAATCCACAGCTAGCAATATTCAGTACTGAATGTTATTCTATCACCTACGAGAAAATCTTTCTAAAAATGAGATGGGTTCCGGGGCACCTGGGTGGCTCAGTCGTTGGGCATCTGCCTTCGGCTCAGGTCATGGTCCCAGGGTCCTGGGATCGAGCCCCGCATCGGGCTCCCTGCTCGGCAGGAAGCCTGCTTCTCCCTCTCCCACTCCCCCTGCTTGTATTCCCTCTCTCGCTGTGTCTCTCTCTGTCAAATAAATAAAATCTTAAAAAAAAAATAAAAATGAGATGGGTTCCATGATTACTCCAAATTGTGTGTACTTTCGTAAGATTTCTTTCCTCTCTGACATGCAAGACAGGTCGGGCAACATGGGAGTACTGGGATAGAGACTATGGATGTAGGCGAGGGCAAGGGGACAGCCAAAGTAGGGGAAAGAAAAAGAAGGGTAGGACGTTGGTGATAAATTTTCCCTAATTTCATGATTTTGTCTCCAGTGCTGATCAAACATGATCCCCAAATAAGCTGATAATACAAATCATTCCGGGAGAGATCAGAAGGTCAGTTGTATTATGATACAGGCCTATTTTAAAAAGAAATATCTGAAATCTAGATAGTTGTAAGGTGGCTGGCTGCATCTTCAGGTGTCAGTCATCGGGAATTCTTGCTGGGTTGTATTTTCTTCCCATGTTCCTCCATTCTATCTCCCCTCCCAACACACATCCCACCAACATTTTCTGGGTCCTGTTTCCCACACCCTGAAGTCACTACTCTGCTGGACTGAACTAATCCCCTAAAATACAATGTTTCCTCTTCCTTTTCTTCCTCATTCAAATCCTACACATTTTTCCAAATTGAGGTCAGTTTGAATGTTCTTTGAGACAGGCAAAGTTTGTTTCAGAGAATGAAGCATTGTCTTGCACTATATACCGCTAACTTCACTTGTGTTAGCCTCTCGATCCTCCCATAGGTTACATGCTTGTGGGTGAAATGATATATTCTCCAAAGCTGCGGTGATCTGATTTTTTAACCACCTGTGAATGTCAAACATCACATCGTATCCCATTTGCTCTACAAATCCATTCACATTTGTCAGATTATACGTTCCAATTACAAGTTTGGAAAGTATGGCTAGCCTACTCATTAGTGCCCAAGAATACTGATCTTCCATCCCTCTGTATGAAATATCTGCCAAAGTTCTAAATATGTCCTCTGGTGTATGCTCACCCCCTTACTGTTTGCAATTTTTCTCTCCCCTCTTTCCCAAGATTTTCAGTTGGGTCCTCTACTTAATGATAAACTAACTTCCAGACCTTCCCAACCCAATCACAGAATGTTTAATCCTCTCTGTTCTTAAAAGAAGAGCCTTCCTCAAGGAGGTCACACCCCCAGCCTCATCACTCTTGTTGGATCTTGCGTATGTGTCCATTTCTCACAGGTAACAGAGCAGTGTGTGTAGCTCTGAGGCCTGGATTGTAGAAGTGTTTATTTGCTCTCTTTCCATTGTAGCCACGGCTCTTCCACCACCTGCAAGTAAAACCATCCTGGGAAGGCTGTCGAACTGAGCCAAGTTCTACATGTATACTATGTGCTAAATTAAAAAAAGTGGACTGACTTCCATAATTTCACCCATTACGATTAGCAGGTAATGTAACTTGAGTGTCATACATAAACCAAAACTCTTAGACGGCCTGTGAATAGGTGAAATGAAGTTATTAACTTATTGGAATATGGTTATCAATATAAATCAAATAGGGATAGCTGCGTGGTACACAAATGGGTATAATCTTTAGTTTTTCAATGAAATAGCTGGTGTATGTACATTTTTAACTCGACGGGTACTATTCCAAATTAGGATTTATATAAATTAAATAAAAGTTAGAAAGCTGGTTAATTAAAGTATTAATAAGAACATAATTCACTTGACACTGCAGTTTAATTAAATCTAAATTTAATTTATTATCATGAAAATTACATTTTGACCATTTCGGTGATATTTAAGAGAGGGGACAAAATTATATTAATATATTTAAGAAACTAATTCCATTTGAATAATTGTATTTTAATAAACGAATAAGCACCATCTAGGTGCCTGAAAATTTTGATCAAAACTTGTATCATTCTGAATGTCCCAGAAATATGGCTCATTATCTCTCTGCAATCCTCCTTACAGACAGTTTCTATTGGAAATCATCACTTTGTAAGAAAAAAACGTCCTCTACATTCTCCTGAATTTCATAGAAATTTTCTTTAATATCTATCCTACTCTGGGTTCCCCCAGAAGCAGCCCCATAGATTAGTGTACAAGTGGTTTATTAGAGAAATGATCCCCTGGGGAGTATCAGTGAAGAAGTGAAACAGGAAAAGGAAGACAGTCAATATTGTGTTTTAATTAGCAGGTCAACCGGTGATGGGTGTGGGTAACTGGTGTTCCGTCTTCCTAGGGACCTCTGAGAACAATGCGTTTAGGTTGCTCCACTCAAGGGAGAGGGAAGCTGTGGTGCTCATCTTCCAAGTCCTGTCTATCATTGGCCTAGGGTTGTATTAGTTCACCAGGACTGATTTAACGAGGCATCACAAATGTACTATTATTTTGTTATTATTATGCCTATTATTATTATTAACCATCTTACAATTCTGTTAGTCCGAAGTCCACAATGAATCGCGGTGAGCTAAAACCAAAATGTCAGCCTGGCTGCATTTCCCTGTGGAGGCTCTAATGGAGAACACATTTCCTTTCATTTTCCAATTCTGGAGGCTTTCCTTGGCTCATAATGCACTTCCTTCAACTTCAAAGCCAGCAATGTTAAGCAAAGTCCTTTTCATGTGCCATCTGTCTGGTTTTCTCTCTTCTGCCTCCCTCTTCCTCTTATAAGGACCCTGTGCTTACATTATCCAGATAATTCAAGATCGTCTTCCTATCCCAAGGTTATCTGATTGGAAACCTTAGTTTTTTCCTATTGTGTATTACCTAACATATTCACGGGTTCCTAGGATTGAGGCGCAGGCATCATTTAGGGGCCATTATCCTCCCTTCCAAAAGGTTTGTTCCCCAGTCATTATATCCCCATGCTCCTGGCCACAGAAAGTCCTAAGACAGAGTTAAGCGGCTTGCAGCAGAAGTTTGTTGGCATGTAAGGGAACGCTGAATACCCTGTGCTTATGCGCGGGGCAGGACCAACCTTCTCTCATACAAATTCCTTGCCTTAACGGAAACATGGATCTTTTCAAGGAACACTGTTTCCTGTGCGGCCTTCTCAAACAGAGGCTCTTCATTGACAGCACATTGTTTTATGATGGATGCTTTAAAATCTGTGTCAGAAAGCTCCCACATCGAATTAGTCTCGAATTAGTGTTGGTGTCTGTTTCTTGTCTTTTCTCATTCACAATGTTATTTTTTGGATCTTTATACGATAGGTAAATTTCTATTGTATCCTGGATATTGTGTATATTATAACTAGGAGCCTCTGGATCCTATTGATTCTCCTATTTCAGCGGGCTATTCATATCATGGCCCACGGGCTTAATGTCCTATATTGATAGTAACCGAGTTATTACACCCTCTGCCCCTCTCTGTCCGACTCCCAGGTACCATGGCAGAGCAGACAATAACATGAACTCTGGGATCAGACTGTGCTTCTATCCTAGTTCTTTTACTTATTTGGCAGTGCAGCTAAGCAAGTTACTTAGCATCTCTGTGTCTCCGTTTTCTCATCTGTAAAGTGTCAATAATGCCTTCCTAATAAGGAAGTTAGGACAGTTATATCAAGTATTGTATCTAAAGTGCTTAGAACGCTCTCTAGCATTTAGTAAGAGCTATATGAATGTTTACTGCAGCTGCTGATCTGTCCATCTAAAGCATACTCTTCCTTATGCACCAATTTTTTTTTTCCAATTCCTTATCCTTTCATTTTCTTGGATGACTTTAAAATCCATAAACCACTCACAGACCCTTGATTCCCCAAACATTCCCATGTACCGGATCTTAGCAATCCATTTCCATGGCTACATCATGAATTCTGGTCCTACTGTCTGACCACAACTTTTTCTTTTTCCAGTTCATTCCCTTCCATTACACCTGCTTTTTGAAACTATTATGATTTTCTGTCACATTTTTCAACTTTCTCTTAGTCCATCAGCTCTCAACTCAGTATGTTTTTTCCCAGCCTCAATCCAATGGCCAATCACTGACGTGTTCTCTAACGAGCACCCTTAGTTCTTTTTCTTCTCCCTTCCACCATGCTTACCTTACAGAGCACCACATTTGGAGCAATCTTAAAATTAGTCTTCTCCGCTTCTATATCAGAGCTTGGGTGTTGATGGCTGTGCAAATGTTCAGATTAGTTTCTCTGCAAAATATTTCACTAAGTGAAAGAAGCCAATTTGAAAAAGGCTCCATACTGTATGTTTCCAACTGGGTGACATTCTGGAAAAGGCAAAACTATGGAGACAGTAAAAAGATCAGTGATTGCTAGGAATTAGGGGGAAGAGAGGGATAAATAGGCAGAGCACAGAAGATTTTTAGGACCAGCAAAACAACTCTGTATGATACTGTAACGGAAGATGCATGTCATTATACATTTGTACAAACTCAGAGACTGTCCAACACCAAGAGCGAACCCTAATGGAAGCTATGGGCTTTGGGTGACAATGACGTGTCAATGTAGGTTTATCAACTGTGACAAATGTACCCCTCTAGTGGGGGATGTTGATAATGGGAGAGGCTATGCATGTGTGGGGGCAGGGAGTATATGGGAAATCTGTACATCTTACTCTATACGTCTTTGAACTTAAAACTGGCCTTAAAAAATACAATCTACCAAAAAAATTGCTTGTTGGCACATTTTTTTATGATGGATGTTTTAAAATCTGTGTCAGAAAGCTCCTACATCGAATTAGTCTCAGTGTTGGTGTCTGTTTCTTGTCTTTTCTCATTCACAATGTTATTTTTTGGATCTTTATACGATAGGTAAATTTTTATTGTATCCTGGATATTGTGTATATTATAACTAGGAGCCTCTGGATCCTATTGATTCTCCTATTTCAGCGGGTAGTTACTTTGCTGATGTGTAGCATGAGGGGCAGGGTGAATGTGTTCGCTCAGCTTTCCGCTTGGCCTCACCAATACCACCCTGATAAAAAGTAGATCACTGACTCAGACTTCCGGATTGTAAATGAGTAAGGTGGAAGTTCACCTCCCCACTCAGCCTTGGTGACACTTTTTTTTTTAAAAAAAAGATTTTATTGGGGCGCCTGGGTGGCTCAGTCGTTAAGCATCTGCCTTCGGCTCAGGTCATGATCCCAGGGTCCTGGGATGGAGCCCCGCATCGGGATCCCCGCTTTGAGGGAAGACTGCTTCTCCCTCTCCCACTCCTCCTGCTTGTGTTCCCTCTCTTGTTGTGTCTCTCCCTGTCAAATAAATTTTGTTTATTTACTTATTTGTCAGAGAGAGAGAGAGCAAGCACAAGCAGGGGGGGAGGGGCAGAGGGAGAAGCAGGCTCCCCATGGGACTTGATCCCAGGACCCTGGGATCATAACCTCAGCCGAAGACAGATGCTTCTCAGACTGAGCCATCCAGGTGACCCGACCCTATCCTATTCAAATGGGACATCAACTGGCACTGTCTTGTCACCTGGGAATGAGCTTGTAAGCTCAGCTTCCCTTTGAACCTTGCTGAGAAGAGAGGCTGTGAGGGGACAGAGCTTCAACCACCCTGCTACGCACCACTCCATTCTCCCTTGTTGAGGTCTGGTAGGGCCGGAGGTTCAGCTTTTTGCCAGGTTTAGCTGACGTGAGGGTGGGCTGGGGAGGAACTGGAATCCTTACGAGTCTCTACTCACATGGTCCATTCAATCTTATTGATTCCAGTGGAGGGTGGAGGCTCAGCTTGCTTCTGGGCCCCATTGACATGAGAGGAGAGGAGGTGATGTATAGTGGTGACAAGCCCATTTCGCATCACCTCATTAAGTCTCTTTGTGACCATTGGGAGTGCAGGCTCTGATCCCTGCTGGTCCCTGTTGATACTCCCTGGCTTGGGAACTCAAGCACCACCATCTTCTGTCAGATGAGAAATGGAAGTTTAGTTCCATGCTTGACTGTACTTACCACTGGTTGGGGAATGGGAATGCTGCTACCGACTTTTGTTGGGATGGGGGATAGAGCAGAAGATCAACTACTCCCCACTCAGCCCTACTAAAACCACAGGAGGGTAGTGTGTGGTTTTCCTGTTGGGGGTTGGATGGAGTACTGTGAGAATTCCAAAAATGTTGCTGTTATCAGGCCACGCTTTTTCTGGTCCTTTTGCCAGAAGGAACAGGTGTTTCTTGGATCTTTTTTTTTTTTTTTTTTGGTCTGTGCTTGTTGGTAGTTCCGGGTTGGAGGATTCCATAGCACCTTGTCTTTGATATATGGGAGACAATAAGAAAATCCAGAGAACTCACAACCAGGTCATTCCTCAAGTCCCTGTGTCTCTAGGCAGACCATCTACTTTTTCCACCTTTGAGAATGTCCTATGCTTGTTTACTGTGCTACATCCAGGGGTTTTTTAATAGTAAGATGGAAAACATGGGAGGAATAAGGATGCTCCATTTTAGCAGAAATGGGTGTCCTGTTCCATAGTATTTTTAAAATATTTTTTAAAGATTTTTATTTGTTTGAGAGAGAGAGAGAGCACAAGCAGGGGAAGAGGCAGAGGGAGAAGCAGACTCCCCATGGAGCAGGGAGCCCAGAACCCTGGGATCGTGACCTGAGCTGTGGAAGGCAGACAACAACCAACTAAGCCACCCAGGTGCCCCACATTCCATAGTATTTTAATTAATTAACAAATTTATTTACTGAGTAACTACTGGGTGCAAAACAGGATGCAAGTTGATATGAAGAAATTCAGGAATGCTAAGCCATGTCCAATCCCTCTACAAGTTTACAATATACTTAGCCAAATAAAACATAGTGACATAAAATGGAATACAAATTTTATATAATAAGGATTCCTATGTGGTGTAAAATATTAAAACTATCACAGTCAAAAGAGTTCAGTATGCGCTGAGGTCGACAGGAGGGAAAGCAATTTAAGCTAAGGATCATTATATGAGAAGCAATTTCATAACAAAAAGTTACTGATATTTTTTAAAAGGGATTAGGCTTTCCTGCTATCCAATCATTGTGTTATTTTCTTACGGGTTAGCCTGTTTGTCGAGTGTCGAAAGTGGCAGAGGTGGGAGACAAAAACAAATCTAAGAAAGAGAAAGGATTTTGTCTTGCATCTTCAATTTACGCTTTGGTTTGGAGGACGCCGTTATATAAAGCATTCTATCTCCATGTAGTGATGCCAGCCAGTTCCCCATAGAGCCCTTCTTATCCACTTCCCCTTTCCCTCCCTGCCTCCCCATTTCCTTCCCTTTCTTTCTTTTTTTTTATTTTTTTAAATTTTATTTATTTATTTTTCAGAGAGAGAGAGGGAGAGAGAGCACAAGCAGGGGGAGCAGCAGAGGGAGAGGGAGAGGGAGAAGCAGGTTCCCGCTGAGCAGGAAGCCCGATGTGGGACTTGATCCCAGGACCCTGGGATCATGGACCTGAGCCGAAGGCAGATGCTCAACTGACTGAGCCACCCAGGCGCCCCTCTTCCCTTTCTTTCTTATGTGTATATTCATTGAGCACACATTTGCTGAGCTTTTTTTTTTTTTGCTTTTGGTACCAGATGATATCATATCATAGGTATAGTGTCTAAGATCCTTCTTTCTTGCAGTTTGCTGTCTAGTAAAAGAGGTTAGCAGAATATGGAATTAGCCACCATACCAAACAATGTATTTCCACGGTACCATCTGAGTGGTAGAAGCTATACATGCAGTAATAGGGCTTTTGGGGGGACAATTGCTATTTTCTATTATGCCTCCTGAAAGATCAGAGATTTTATCCGGCATATTCTCCCCTTGCCTTTCTCCCTGCCGCCCTTCCTAACCACTCAGCCCCAACTGTCATATCCATACTTAAATTTGCATTCCAAATGAAGATTAGTAATCAAGCATGGCCTGTAAATTCAACCCCACATTTCAGCGGCCAAGCTAAACAGTTTTTGGAACACTATAGAAGGAAGGCCGCGGGATACTGAAGGCAAGGTGATCAAAGGTTTTTTTCCAGGAAAAGATGGGAGAAATGAAGTGATACATTTTAGCATCATCCCAAATTAATTTAGAATTTTTCACTTTATAGCCCAATCACTCAAGTATTTAAAAACCCTTCTATAAAAATTTGGTATGAAATGTTCCATTCAGCCCAACAGTGAAATTTTTTCTTGTATTTGAGAAAAAGTGAAAAGAAAAACAACAGATGTTGAATTATAGAAATAAGAATTTCAGATGGTTTATTTTCTTTGGAATTCATGTAACTTTAGGACAGACCCATTTATTTAAATTACATTCTATGGATGGGTTGTCTGCGAAGAGATTCCTCCTGGGAGTGGAAAAAAGTAAAAAGAAAAAAAAAAGAAGGAAAATCTGAGTTCTCTTCTGCAATGGCTCTTCATGTCTTTGGGCAAAATCCTCCTTATGAATAGATTGTTTTCTTTAGCCCACATTTCTACCAAAAATGGCAGGGCCGTGCATCCATCCTGAATACACATAGCCTGCCTCTCTAATACTCAGCAGAATCAAATCCTCTCTGCTTTTGGAAATCAAGTTTCCTTCTAGGTAGGTTCTTGTAACAAAACTTCTTTCCTTCCTCATTTTTTTTAAAGATTTTTATTTATTTACTTGAGAGAGAGAGTAGGGAGAAGAAGAAGCAGACCCCTGCTGAGCAGGGAGCCCGACATGGGGCTCGATCCCAGGACCCTGGGATCATGACCTGAGCCAAAGGCAGTTGCCTCACGACTGAGCCACCCAGGCGCCCCTCCTTCCTCATTTTTTAAAAAGAAATTTGTGTATTTGCTCCCAAGATGGAATTTGCTGGAGGCAATTGTATAAATTGTACAAATCCCAACCATATTTCCTCATGATTGTTCTTTCCTACTTTCATTTTTCTTGTGCGTTCTGGTATTTTTATTTGTCTTCTTTGGCCTTTCTTGCTCTCTTGCTGTCGTCTGTCTCTCTTTGTCTCTCTGTCTGCCTCTCTCTCTCTTTTTAGGATTTATTTATTCATTTGAGAGAGAGAAAGAGAGAGGGGGGGCAGAGGGAAAGAATTTCAAGCAGACTCCCCGGGGAGCCCGACTTGGGGCTCAATCTCATGACCCTGAGATCATGACCTGAGCCAAAACCAAGAGTCCAACACTTAACCGATGGAGTCACCCAAGCGCCCCCCCTCTCTTTTAATTCCACTTTCTTATTCTCACCAACACATTTCTCTCTGTGGTAATTTGACTTATGTGTGATATATACTTCCACTTAATAACTGGGATTTTTAGATCCAACATCCAAAAGACTGTTTTGGTCTTTTCTCACAGATTTAAAGGACTACGGAGCCCCTTTAAGGAATCTCTGGCCTCAGTAACAAAACTGTATTTTAACCAATCTGTCTCTGTCTTTTCAAGCTCATTTATTCTCATGGGTTTGCTTAATTTCTTTACATAGTTCACCCTTAAGTTATATTTCTAATCAGCATTTATTCTAAATTCCTTCCTTCTCTTTTCCCCTCCTTTAACTATGTTACATGTTTATTTTGAAATATTAAAACTGTTCATAAAAATATAATAGACTGATTATACAAATGGACAATAGTCAGACCATATATAAAAAGAGAATTCTGGGGGCACCTGGGTGGCTTAGTCGGTTAAGTGTCTGCCTTCGGCTTGGGTCATGATCTCAGGGTCCTGGGATCAAGCCCCATGTCAGGCTTCCTGCTCAGCGGGGAGCCTGTTTCTCCCTCTCCCTCCCCCTGCTCATGCTCTCTCTCTCATAAATAAATAAAATCTTAAAAAAAAATAAAAATAGAACTCTGGGCTGCCTGGGTGGCTGTTGGTTAAGTGTCTGACTTTTGATTTTGGCTCAGGTCATGATCTCAGGGTCCTGGGATCAAACCCCACGTTGGGCTCCATGCTCAGCAGGAAGTCTGCTTGAGGATTCTCTCCCTCTCCCTCTGGCCCTCTCCCTGCTTGTGCTCTCTCTGTCTCTCTCTAAAATAAATAAATAAATCTTAAAAAAAAGATAGAACTGTGATCTATAATCTGCAGCTCCAGCTTAGGAAAACAACCCATTATCTACAGGAATCAGCCCAGGAAGCCAGCATGCTATCTACAAGTCAGACCTGTGGGAAATCAGTCCACTAGCTGTAGCAACCAGTTCAGAAAGTCAAATAATAATTCCTATAACAGCTGACCCCAAATGGCCATGACTCAATTAATAACTGGCAGCTTCCCTAATCTGTCTCTGCTTCCAACTTAGGACCAACCAGAGAAAGCCAAATACGAACACCCCCCAACCAATCCCATGTGATGGAGGCTTCTAGTTGGCCCACTTAGGACTTCCCCATGGCAACAGCCTCCAATCAGGGCATCCATGAGCCTGTCTCTTTTTTCTACTATAAAGCTTTCTCACACTTCGGCTTGACTTGGAGTCTCTGCCAAAGCCCAAGTGATGATGGTGGCTGACTCCCTTACTATGGCAAGCCCTGAACAAACAGCATTCGCTTGTCCTCATGTGGTTGGTCTTTATTTATTTCCAGAAAATTTTGCAAGGCCTCGAGGTCAGCCAGAACGGAGGGCTTCAGGTCTTCTCGGGTCTGTCTCAGACATGTGCCCAACCCTGCATATTTAGACCCTTAGTTCTCCAAAAACACACCGGAGTTTTTCAAAGGGCCTCAGGGACCTTGTATTCCTCAGATCTTCCTTTTAGGTTTTTGGTCAGGCTCTTGCTTGCCATGTCACATCATTGCCTCTGACTATTTTCGCCAAAGCCCCACGGTAAAGCTTTCCCCAAAGAAGTGAACTCTTGAGTCAGTTCAAATAATGCAAAGGCTCTGTGATGGGGGCTTTTCCAGGGAGGTGGGACACAGGTCAAATAGGGACCATTCTGTGTGGATGGTTTTCACAGCGATTGTGAACTGCTTTTTTTCAGGGTTGCCATTGAGCTGAGGAGAGGGGCTTAGAGTAGTCGAATTCAAAATACCTCAAACCCTACTAGTCTTCCGGAGGTCCAACGGTTTTCTTGAACAAACGCTTTTCAGATTTTTGAAAGTCTTTTGTTAATTTCCAGAGTTCCGAAAAAGTTGATTTCGACAATTTTTTTTTTTTTTTTTTTTTTTTTTTGCCAGTGTTTTCATTGCTTTTAGGGAAGATTACATTGATAGAGGTTCTCATTCCACCATTCCAGAAGTCCTCATGTTGTTTTGTTTTGTTTTGTTTTTCTGTCCACTGATAGACATGGTTTGCTTTTGTTTTTTCCTTTTGTTAGAATGTCTGGCACTTATCTTTAAGAATGAGATTGACCTCTGATTTTCCTTTTCCTAAACTGTCCATATCCCATTTTGAAATTAAGTTTGCATTAGCCTCCATATGGAAACTGTTCTCTTTCTCTGTGCAGTATTGTCTTTGGCTTCTAGCAAGCAGCTAGAAATGGATCAGATGACTTCTGTCCAGTAAGGAACAGAGATCGTTTGAGGATGAATTCAGTTTTCTTTTCCTTTTTTAAAAATTTTTATTTATTTATTTGACAGAGAGAGACACAGCGAGAGAGGGAACACAAGCAGGGAGAGCAGGAGAGGGAGAAGCAGGCTTCCCGCGGAGCAGGGAGCCCAATGCGGGGCTCAATCCCAGGACCCCGGAACCATGACTTGAGCCGAAGGCAGACGCCTAACGACTGAGCCACCCAGGCGCCCCATGGATGAGTTCAGTTTTCAAGCGTGGTGTATTTCTAGCTCACCCTTACTCCTCTATATAGTCTTCTGTGGTCCCAGGTGATAATAGCCTGGACTATTTCCCAGGGCCCAGGAACCTTCAGGCTCCTTCATCCCCATTTCTTTTTTCCTCCTTAATACTGTAAAGACGGTCAAGAGCTCTGCTCAGCGTCTCAATTTATTAGCAGCTGCTTTCTGCTTGGCTTTCCTTTTTCTTATCCTATGCCATTTAGAAATTGTCAAATGTCTAGAGAAGAAAAGGAGCTCAGAATGTCTGGCTCACTTTGTTGTGTTTTCTTCCCTTCCTTGACTTTGGTCTTGTAACTCCTGAGCTTTTTGAAAACTGGAAACTCCCACTTTTTTGACTCTCCCCTGCTTCTCTGCCTCTTAAGAACAACTTGCTACAGGATGTTGGGTTAACATTTAAAAAGAGAGAGAAACCAACTCTCTGGTGTCTCTTTATACAAGGACTCTAATCCCATCATGAGAGATCCACCCTCATGACGTCATGTAGACCTAATTACGTCCCAAAGGCCCATCTCCAAATACCATCCCATTGGAGGTGAGAAGCTTCAACATAGGAATTTTGCAGGGACACAATTCAGTCTATAGGCCCATATTTTCTGCCTCCCCCAGCCACCACCCATTCTGTCCCAAGGCTTTCTGTTACACTTTAGTCTGCATTTTCTAGAACTTTATATTAATTTATTCCTCTAGTCTATACTTTTTAATGGCTGTTTTATTTTTTCCCACTCTGCATAATTATTCTGAGGTTCATCTATGTTGTGGGCATTGATAGTTCATTCCCTTGTATTACTGAGTAGTATTCCATTATGTGACTATACCATGGATTGTTTGTTGAACATTTGGACAATTGTTGAACATTTGGATTACTTCCAGTTTGGGTCTGTTAAAAATGAAGCCGCTGTAAACATTTGTGTATATAAATTTTTGTGTGAACATATGCCTTTATTTCTCTTGGGCGAATACCTAAGAATAGAAAGACTGGGATCATATGGTAGGTGTAAGTCTAACTTAAAACAATTCTGTCAAACCTTTTTCCACTGCGGTTGTATCATTTTTCATTCCTATCAGCAGTATATGAAACTAACTATGATCAATCATTTTAATTTTAGCACATCTAATATATGAGCAATAGTATTGCATTGTGGTTTTATTATGCATTCCTTAATAACTATTTTTTTTTAAAGATTTTATTTATTTACCTGACAGAGAGAGACAGCGAGAGCAGGAACACAAGCAGCGGGAGCGGGAGAGGGAGAAGCAGGCTTCCCGTGGAGCAGGGAGCCCGACGCGGGACTCGATCCCAGGACCCTGGGATCACGACCCGAGCCGAAGACAGACGCCCAATGACTGAGCCACCCAGGCGCCCCTCCTTAATAACTATTAATGTTGATCAACATTTCATGCGCTTATTTTCCACTCAAAAGTTTTTTTTTGGGGGAAAGAGTCCATAAAACGTTTTACCTACTTTAAAATTATTTTCTTATTATTGAGTTTTGAGAGGGCACAGTGTGTTCTAGATAGAAGTCCTGTGGCAGGGTGCCTGGGTGGCTCAGTTGGTTAAGTGACTGCCTTCGGCTTAGGTCATGATCCTGGAGTCCCGGGATCGAGTCCCGCATCGGGCTCCCTGCTCAGTGGGGAGTCTGCTTCTCCCTCTGACCCTCCCCCCTCTCATGCTCTCTCTATCTCATTCTATCTCAAATGAATAAAAAAAAAAAAAATCTTTAAAAAAAAAAAAAGAAGTCCTGTGGCAAATATATGATTCAGAAATATTTTATCTTAGTACGTGGCTTGTGTTTTCATTCTTCACAGTGTTTCTTCAGGATAAGAGTTTTCGATTTTGATGAAGTAAAATTTAGCAATTCATTCTATTATAGATGTGCTATTGGAGTGCCCCCCACCCCCCGTAAAATTTGCCTTAACGCAGGCTCTCACACACAAAATCTTCTACGGTTTCCTCCAGAATTTGCACAGTTGTAGGGCTTACATTAAGGTATATGATCCATATTGGATTAACTTTTGTATTTGCTTTGAAGTATGGATTGAACTTCCTTTTTTTTTTTTTTAACAAATGGCTATCTAATTTCCAGCTCCATCTGCGGAACCATTCTTTTGCTGCTGAATTCCCTTTGCACTTGTGTCAAAAATGAGTTCTCCATGTACGTGTGGGTCGATTCCTGGACAATCAATTCTCTTTCCTTGGCCTATTTGTCTCTATTTGTATCAACCTTTGTACCATCGATGAACGTAACTTTGTAAGAAGTCTTGAAATTAGGTGACATGGGTTCTCAAGATTTGTTCTTTTTTGAAGTTATTTTGACTATTCCAACTTCTTTGCACTTTCATGCGAGTTGTCGAATGCTTGTCACTTTCTAGAAAAAAAAAGAGCGCAGGAATTTTGATTTGGGTTACATTAAATCTATAGATCAATTTGGGGAGAATTGATATTGAATACCCAGCTTGCCAGTCGATGAACAGATTGTGTCTCTCCATTTACTTAGGTCTTTCCTTTATTTCCTTCCTTCCCTCAGGTCTGTCATTTTTAGCATAAAGGCTTCTCAAGTCTTTTGACAAGGTTATCACTGGATATTTCCTATTCGTGACAGTCTTTTCGATGGTTTTTCTTTCAATTTGCGATTGTTCATGGCTTGTATGTAGAAATAAAATTGGTTTTTATATGTTGATTGTGTAGTCTACAACCTTGCTAAACTCATTATTTCTATCAGCCTTGCTATAAATTCTGTACCATTATCTACATAAATGATCATTATGAATATTATTTCTTGAAATATTTTTGCCATGCCTCCAAAGGAGGGGATGCTCTTGACATTGTCCCTCAGCTAACTGAGGCCATTTTCTTTGCTTTGGGTGCTTTTTTTTTCTCTCTGTTTCATTTTGAGATTTTTTTTTTTTTCTATCACGATGTCTTCTAGTTTACTAATCTATTCTTTGGCAATAGCTAATCTACCATTAACCTATCCAGCATAGTTTTCATCTCATACAGTGTCATTTTCATTTCTAGACATTTGATTTGGTTCTTCTTAAAAACAAATCTTGTATATCTTAACTTTTGAGCATATAGAATGCAGTCGCAATAACTTCTTTAATGGCTTTCTCTGTTAATTCTAACATTTGTGTCAGTTCTGGGGTGGTTTTAACTGATTATTCCCCTCAATATAACCCATATCTTTCTGCCTTTTTGCATGCATAGTAATCTTTTTTTAAAAGATTTTATTTATTTATTTGAGAGAGAGAGTGAGAGAGAGAGCATGAGTGGAGGGGGGAGGGAGAGAGAGAGAAGCAGACTCCCCGCTGAACAGGAAGCCCAACGCTGGGCTCAGTCCCAGGACCCTGGGATCATGACCTGAGCCAAAGGCAGATGCTTAACTGACTGAGCCATCCAGGCGCCCCACATGCCTGGTAATCTTTGATTAAAAGTCAGGTATTGTGAATTTCACCTTGTCAGCTGCTGAATAATTTTTATTCCTATCAGTATTCTTAAGCTCTTTTTCTGGGACACAGTGAAACTGTTTCATTTTTTCTGATCTTGCTGGTAAGATTTTTGGGATGGGACCAGAGAATTGTTGGGTCCAGGGTGAATTATTCCATTACTAAGGCAAGATCTTTATGTTTAATCTACCTAATGTCTCCTGAGTCATGATGTTTTCTTATCTTTTTTGGTAGAAGTAAACACTATTTCTTTCCCTGTGTGAGCACGGGGCATTGTAATCTCTAATCCTTTAGGACAGTCATTTTTCCAGTGTCAGTTTCCTTACATACCTTAACTTCCTAGTTCTCGGCTAAATACTAGCAAGGGGTTTCCTGAGGTCTCCCGAGTTTTCTCTCCACTCTGGTATCCTGTCCTATCTAGCTGTTTCGGTCTCCCCACACTCTCAGCACCATCTCCTCATCTCAGAGAGTCCTGGGGTCTGAATTTGTATATGGTGGTCCAGGGACCATACAATCCATAAACACAGGGGGGTAGAACAAAATGATCCCTCTTAAGGGCCACAGGGAGACCACAATAACTTTCAGGGAAGTTCAACCATGGGCTGGTTGGTTAGCAGTGCTATGCAGGTCAGAATCCGGGCAGAATGTCTAAGGTGACTGTGCAAAGTTTGCACATTGATCGATATAAAATCGTGACAATGAGGGCTAACATTTTTTCTCCTTGATTCATAGTCAAACTAAACATGTGCCTTGAATCAGCGTGCCAGAGAGTATGTGAGCAAATTATCTTTTGATCAACCTACCAAAGAAAACAAAATGTCTCTGACCAAGACATACTGCTCCCTAAACTGAATGGCAGCATTCTGCACTATGATTTTGATTAAATATGGACTCATATTTATTTCTGTCAGGACTTTTCTCTGAAATCATGATGGAAGTTCAAGGGACACCGTTCAGAGGACAAAATGTTTGTTTTCCACACACCTTGTCCAAAGAGTATATTCAAATGGTAAAAAGCTTGCTGATCATGTTCTGGTTTGGAGAGTACATGTGTGATTCAGGTGTAATAAATGAATCTGCTCAGTCACTCCCCATTGTCAGATAAAGAAGTACATAAAAATTACTCATGGCTTCAGGAATGTAATCCAAATAATTGAAAAGTATCATGAAAGCCTGAGGGTAAATAGGATGGCTGCCTTAAGATATTGAATGGCTGCCACGTGAAAGAGTAAAAATATTCTGTTTGGCTTAGGAGATACACAGTTCATATTAATGGTTCAAAAATTTTCGTGTGTGGGAGCCTGGGTGGCTCAGTCGTTAAGTGTCTGCCTTTGGCTCAGGTCATGATCCCAGGGTCCTGGGATCGAGTCCCACGTTAGGCTCCCTGCTCAGCAGGAGCCTGCTTCTCCCTCTCCCACTCCCCCTGCTTGTGTTTCCTATCTCACTGTCTCTCTCTGTGTGTGTCAAATAAATAAATAAAATCTTTAAAAAATTTTTTCGTGTGTTAAATTTGGTTTAGTTGAAGAATAAAGTTTCTACCAAGACTATTCCATCCTGGAATAAGTTTCTTCACATAATAACTATCATTTCTTTCACTCACAAATACTTTTATTTTCAAAGCATTTTATTTGGTTTTGATTCTTAAAACAACCCAGTGAAGTAGACAAGAGAAACTGTTTCAGTGCACTGAGTTATATCTGCTTGTAAGAACCGCTTTTGTGCATCTCTTCCCAAATCCATGTTTGCCAGTGTCATGTGAATAGCTTGAAATTGGCCATAGTAGGAGTATTAACACCTTGCAAATCAACAAATGCTACAAATACTTACCTGACGCCATCCCCCAGACAGCTGTGAAACATTCACCAGCACATCGTCGGATAAAGATGAGTAAGAAGGAGTCTGAGGCTTACATAAGTAAAGGGACTTCTCCAAAGTCTCATAGCAAATAGGTGACTGAGTAACTGAATCAACTCTACCTTAGGGCAGGGGTCAGAAAACTCCTGAGAGCTTACATCCTGTGTTTGTGTGGCCCTTAAACTAAGAATGGTTTTACTTTTTAAAAGGTTGTAAAAAAAAAAAAAAAAAAAGGAGTATGCAACAGAAGGCATACATCACAGGAAAGCTTGTCAAAGGCAAGCAGATTAAAATGTTTATTGTTTGACCCATTACAAAACCAAGTTTGCTAATCTAGAGCCTCAGCTCTATCATATGCCCTAAGGCGAAGACTGCTACTTGTCCATCAAACTCCATCATCCATATCTTCTATAGTAACTGAGCTGTAGCTGGACACACGATTGCCATATATAGCTAAGCTATATTACCCAGCATCCCTCATGTCGAGGTGTAGCTAAATGATGATGTGCTCTCCAAAGGATGAACATGGAAGTCAGCTGTGCAATTTGAATCATTTTGTACAAATGAAGATTGCTTTGGGATCACTATTCTTTTTTCCTTCCTGCTGACTGGAAAATTTGAAGGTTGGAGTAATGATGTTAAAAACTATTTATTGAGGATTGCAGAACTTCCCTACTAATCTGGGATCCTAGGGTCAATTTGTGAAGCAGAGTCCATTTACTCACCCAGGATTTTTCATATATATACTTTTTAAAAATTTTTAAATTTTTTTAGAGAAAGAGGGGAGAGCTCGTGCACATGAGCGGGGATTTGAGGGGCAGAGAGAGAGAATCTTTTTTTTTTTTTTTAAGATTTTGTTTATTTATTTGACACAGAGAGAGAGAGATAGCGAGAGAGGAAGCACAAGCAGGAGGAGTGGGAGGGGGAGAAGCAGGACTCCCGCCGAGCAAGGAGCCCGATGCGGGGCTCGATCCCACGACCCTGGGATCATGACCTGAGCCTAAGGCAGATGCTTAACAACTGAGCCTCCCAAGCGCCCCAAGAGAATCTTAAGCAGGGTCCATACCCCTGATATGGGGCTCAATCTCACGACCCTGAGATCATGACCTGAGCCGAAATCAAAAGTCAGATGCTTAACCGACTGAACCACCCAGGCATCCCCGGACCCAAGATTTTTTAATGTGAAAAAGAAAAAAAAATCTATCTTTTGTTAGCCATTGCAGTTTTTGGTCTCTTTGTTACAGTGATTTAGTCTTTATCTTATGATACTTCCC
Organism: Mirounga angustirostris; assembly: GCF_029215605.1. Classification (NCBI taxonomy): domain Eukaryota; kingdom Metazoa; phylum Chordata; class Mammalia; order Carnivora; family Phocidae; genus Mirounga; species Mirounga angustirostris. Next base: position 94,812,051 of record NW_026991719.1, read on the forward strand.
TCTTCCCTGCCCAAGGCTCGTGGCTGTGTTACCCCCCGCCACCCTGGCAGATTCTTCCCTGTGTCCCCAAATCTCTCTTCAATTACTATTTAAGGTCAATTACTTTGGCTTAAGGGCTAGCAAGTGGGAAGCTAACGTTTGAAACCAAGCGTTGTGATTTCATCATGGTATAAAATAAGTGGCTCTGTGGTGTATGTGTACTGGAACTTAAATAAAAAGCTCAATATTTTCCCTGTGAAGAAAATATGGAGAATAATTTCAGCCAGGCTCGCTGTGGTGCTCTCCTGATATCTGTGCTGGTGAGCAGAAAAGTCATGTTCATGCATCGTTATTCTTTACTGCTATAGTGGGCTTTCTCTGAGAGAATAGGTAACTAAACTAGTGCCTATGAGTTATCTTAAAAGAGAAGCCAATTTCAGTGTTTCTTTTCTCCACATCCTCGCTGGCTTTTGTCATCTCTTGTCTTTCTGGTAATAGCCATTCTAATAGGCGTGACGTGATGTCTCATTGTGGTTCTGATTTGCAATTTCCTGATGATGAGTGATGTTGAGCACCTTTTCATGGCCCTGTTGGTCATCCGTGTCTTCGCTGGAAAAATTTCTCTTCAGCTCCTTTGCTCCTTTTTAAGTTGGGTTATTTGGTTTTTTGCTATTGAGTTGTGTGAGTACCTTGTAGATTTTGGATGTTACCCCCTTATTGGATATGTGGCTTGCAAATATTTTCTCCCATTACATAAGTTGCCTTGTACACTGTTGGGGAAAATGTTAACTGGTGTAGCCGATGTAGGAAACTATATGGAGGTTCCCCAAGAAATGAAAAAAAGAACTATATGATACAGCAAACCCACTTCTGGGTATATATCCAAAGGAAATGAAACCATGATCTCAAAGAGATGTCTGAATTCCCAATGTTCATTGCCGCCTTATTCATAATAGCCAAGATATGGAAACAACCTAAGTGCCTGCCAATAGAAAAATGGGTCAAGAAAATGTAACACACACACACACACACACACACACACACAGGAATGTTATTCAGCCTTTAAAAAGAAAAGAAATCCTATCATTTGCAACATGGATGAACTTGGAGGGCATTATGCTAAGTGAAATAAATCAAACAGAGAAAGACAAATACTGCATGGTATCACTTACATGTGGAATCTAAAAAAAAAAAAAAAAAGTTGAATGCAGTGAAAGAGAGAACAAAAAAATAATTGCCAGGGGCAGGGGAAATAGGAAGACCTTGGTAAAATGATACAAACTTTCAGTTATAAGATGAATAAGGTCTGAGAATCTAATATGCAACATCATCACTACAATTGATAATATTATATTGCAGTGAGTGTAATTGCTAAGAGAGTAGAACTTATATGTACTCACCATCCTCCCAAAGAGTGAAGCAATGGATATGTTAATTAACTCAATGGGGGGGGATTGTTTCACAATGTATACTTACATCAAATCGTCAAGGTTTCACACTTTAAATATCTTACAATTTTATTTGTCAATTACACTTCAATAAAGCTGAGGGGGGAGAAAAGAGAAGCCAATTCAGTAGGCACTCTAACTTGCTCATCTAATGATGGATATAGAAAGAATCTTTGGTCTCAAATGAAATCTTCAAATGTCTTAAAATAGCTCACCATTCCAATCCTGCTCTCTGAGACCCATCTGTAAATTACATTACACCAACCTGTAATGGATAAAATGTATTTAAAGTAAAGTCATGCTTGTTTGGATAAATGGAAAAAGACTTTTTGAAATGAGAAATGCAATTTTGGTTTAATTTGTTGAGGCACTAAATCAATAGATTATGCAAGTTGAAAGAGCACTTAGGCCAAACTTATAAATTCAGATCTTCTAATATTTCCAAGCCCTGGTCTATATCTTCTCTTTGGTTCTTGAAAATTGCCTTTGCTTTGGTCCCTAGTCTCTAGTTTGGCGGAGCTTGTCTCTCCTATGTGTTGTGTTCAGGCATTTAATAGCACATAGGACAGACTCAATCACTGTCTCTCTGCCTGCCTTTCTGTCTGTCTGTCTCTCTCTCTCACACACACATAGAGTTTTTCAAGGTGGTTGGGTTGATCATAAGGCATCAGAAACGCTTTTACATTTTGTCTAAATATACTCCTCCTGCATAATGGTGTTGAAGGAGATCCTCGAGATGATGTGACTGCCTGTTTATCCTAATGCTGGACCAGGGGAATTGGTGGTTCCTCACCCCCTTTTCTGTCCTTGGAATGTACATTCCACCAACCATTCCACACCAGGAACCGTTTTAAGGATGCAGTCTTGAGACAGTAATGTGATGCTGAGACACTCTGGACTGTATATATGACTGAACCCAGCTAAGATACATATTATTAAGATATTATTGTATAGAGATATAAACTTTTAAGATTCTGGTGGGCAGATGTGGAGATCTACTTGTCTTGTGGCCACCTAAGACAAGCCCCCATCTGTAAGTTCCCTTATATTTTAAACCTGTCACCTACCACTCCAGAGTGCCCTCTTTTTTCTGTATCTCTTTACCTTCCATAGTATATGCCAGTTTCTAAGGTTGTGAACCAACAAGTGGTAACTTAGAGGTACAATTTCTGTGATCTGCTGGAAAATTACTTTATTTAAACCTGGACCCTGGCTATAATCAGGAGATTAGATAAAGGTACAAGACCAACTCCATAGGATTGGTCCTCTGAGTTAGCTGCCATCAAGTAAAGCCTATCTGGACAGCAAAGAGCTGATCATGCTTGCTTTGAACGAAGATCACTAAGAAAAGCAGGCATAAAATGCTCGTTTGTCCCTTTATTCATTCAAAAATATTTATCCAAGGGGCACCTGGGTGGCTTAGTTGGTTAAGCGTCTGCCTTCAGCTCAGGTCATGATCCTGGGGTCCTGGGATCGAGCCCCACATCGGGCTCCCTGCTGAGCAGGGAGTCTGCTTCTCCCTCTGTCTTTCCCCCTGTTCGTGCTCTCTCTCTCTCTCTCAAATATAAAATCTTAAAATACAAACAAACAAAGACCAAAAATATTTATCCAGGGCTTAATCAATAATACAGATTGAGGTAATACTGGGAAAAGAGCAGTGAAAAAAAGACACGGTTTCTACCCTCATAAGAACTTACCTACTGTGGAAAATAACATTGAGCCAATAACAACATGTGAGTTGAATGTTACGAAAAGCAAAGCAAAGGAGCAGTGGGATGCATAGTAGAGTTTCCTCCTTTCTCCAGGTAACCTTGCTGAAAATGAAAATATTCTTGGGAGAGCTGACTACTACCCGGTTGTAAATGATTCAGTATTTAAATCACTAGAATCAACTGCATTTTCTCATGAGAGTAGGGATCAGGAGAGAATGAACACATTGTCTTGGGGTCAAGGACAACTGGAAACAAGGAAAATATTATATATGCTAACTTTTTTTTTTTTAAACTGGGGATTGTTGTGACCAGCTCAAATGCCAACAGTGATGGAATCAATCAAATATGAGTGAAGGCAGCTGGCTAAATGGAAGATGATATAGTGTGGAGGGTTCTAGAGAACTGGATCAGATATCCTACACAGCTCAGTTGCTACTCAGCGACTCGCTGCTGGAGTATGTATGGTCAATATTTCCAGATCTTTCAGTGGTAAGAAAAGTCAGAAGTCCGGATTACAATGTAAAATTTCCCAATTTTAAAAATGTTGGCAGTTAATTCATTACACGTTTAACCATTTTCAAAATTATGTACTAAGCAAAATATATCTGTAGCCAAGATGTGGCCAGGGGTCACGACTTCGCAATTTCTCTTCTATATGATCAGTAAAAAGATTTGTGAAATGAGAGAAGTTTGAAAGGGAAATGAAGGGACAGTTTTGAAGAGAGTGAAAGGGAAGAAAACTGATGAGTTAGCAATGGTTTAAGATGCTTCCAAGGTCACAGAGGAAAATATTAACTGAACAGTTTTTTTGAGCAAAGAGCATCCAGGAAATGGAGTTTTGCTGAAGAGGTATTAATGAGGGCATGCGGGTGGCTCAGTTTGTTGAGTGTCTTAATCTTCAGTTCGGCTCACTTCATGATCTCGGGGTCCTGGGATCGGGCCCTACATGGGGCTCTGCACTGGGCTTGGAGCCTGCTTGGAATTCTCTCTCTCCCTCTCCCTCTGTTCCTCCCCCGCCCCCACTCTCTCTCTCTCTCAAATAAATAAATAAATCTTAAAAAAAAAGAGGTACTAAATGAAATATTTGTACCCAGAGTAACTACTATTCTTATTTGTGTGTTTATAATTTCGTTGCTTCTTATTATAGTGTGATTATATGTGTAGACATGTCAGGAAAACAGGACCATGACATGTACTATGGGTGTTACGGACTGAACAGTAAGAAAATAAATGTCTGTTGTGTAAGCCACCCAGTCTGTGTTATTTTGTTATGGCTGCTTTAGCAGACGAATACAATGGCAATACCTGGTTTATGGTGGCAATCCGATCTGACATCCACCCGAATCACTAATAGGAATGTCAGAGAACATGGGGACGTTTGAGAAATGGAGCATGTGTGGCTGCCATGTTCATACCATGAAAGATTTAATGGAGATTTCTATGGAGCCTGCCACCGGGGTAAGGCCATTCATCAGAAAGATGCACTGGCAAAGGAACAGAAGAGAAGGACAAGGTAGGGCCCTCTAAGCTTCTCTGTCTACCACTATATCTCACTCCCACAAACTTCTGCCTTCCCAATGACCAACTCAAATGCAGAATTATATAGGGAGGCGGATTCTTGAAAACACAGCTCCCAGTGCTAATTGGGAAGAAGCGTGCCTTGTGATTAGCACACTTCCATGCATAGAACATATCATTAACAAATATTATTTACTTTTGAGCTTACAAACAGTAACAGACGATATGCACTTGTCTATGACTTGGTCTTTTCACTCAACATTATGAACCTGAAATCAACCATGTTTATGAGTCCTGCCAGAGTTGCTTTCTTTTTTATTCCTATAGAATATACCATAATTTATCCATTCTCCTGCTGATGTACATTTGGGTGGCTTCTTGTCTCTGGCTTTTGTAGAGAATGGTTAAATAAAGAATGCTGTCCATGTCTTCTGACACTCAGGTGCAAGAAGTTTTCTATGGTGTATGCATGAAAGGGGGGTTCTTAGGTATGTGCATTTTTGAATTTTCCAGATAATGCCAAATCATTTTCCAAAGTGGTTTTCCCATTTTGAATCCGAACAATAGTATGTAAGAGTTCCCATCACTTCATATCTTGGAAGACACTTGCCTTTAGTTCTCAATTCCTTGATCACTAATGAAAATTAGCATATGTTACTATAATTTTTGAGCTTTGTTTTATGTGAAATTCTATTCGTGGAGTTAGTCCATTTTTTTGTGTTGGGTCATCTCTGGTTTTCTATATTGAGTCATAGGGGTTATTTATTTTGTCTATCAGAACTTTGACAGTTAAATGTGTTGTAAATATCTTCATTTAATTTTTTACTTGTCTTTAAATATATAGTGCTTTTGATGAACAGAATATCTTAATTTTAACATAATCAAATGCATCTGTCTTTTCCTTTATGGAACTTGTATCTTGTATATTTATTTATTTATTTATTTATTTATTTATTTATTTTAAAGATTTTATTTATTTATTCATGAGAGACAGAGAGAGAGAGAGGCAGAGGGAGAAGCAGGCTCCCAAGGAGCAGGGAGCCCGATGCGGGACTCGATCCCAGGACCCCGGGATCATGACCTGAGCCGAAGGCAGACGCTTAACCATCTGAGCCACCCAGGCGCCCTGTATCTTGTATATTTATAAAGAAATCCATTCTTACCTAAGATCATAAGGGTATTCTTCCATACATTCTTGTAAGAAAGTTTTGATTTTCACATTTAAGTATTTAATCTACCATGAATTTATTGTTGTGTGTGGCATTTGGCTTTTGCATTTCAATTGAATATACAATTATATTTTGTATCTAAAATGGATAAACATTTCTCTCAGCACTATTTCATCACTTACTGAATGATCATTCCCTTTCTATTTACTTACAATGGCACCTTTGTAACATATCGATCTATCCAATTGTCATCTATCCTCTTCCTCCTTTCCTCCTTCCTTCCTTCCCTCCCTCCCCTCCCTCTTTCCTTCCTTCCTTCCTTCTTTCCTTCCTTCCTTCTTTCCTTCCCTCCTTCCTTCCTTCCTTCCTTCCTTCCTTCCTTCCTTCCTTCCTTCCTTCCTTCCTTCCTTCCTTCCTTCCATTGTGATCCACTGATCTACTAGCCCTGATCCAGCACCACATTGTCTCAATTTCTTTATCTTATATAAAACTTTGAGATAAAGCAGAAGTATTTTCATTTTTCTTCTTCAATAGTATCTTCACTCCAAAATCATGTTCTTATGTTTTAACTAAAATGCTGTCATTTTGATTGGAATGCATTGAATCTATGGATGAATATTGGAAGAAGTGACATTTTGTATTGGTTTTCCTACACAAGAACAAAATTAATTTTACCATTTATTTATGTCATCCTTAGTTATTTTCTTTTTTTAAATTTTATTTTATTATTTATGTTAGTCACCATACAATACATCATTAGTTTTTTTTTTTTTAATATTTAATTTATTTATTTGACAAAGAGACACACAGCAAGAGAGGGAACACAAGCAGGGGGAGTGGGAGAGGAAGAAGCAGGCTTCCCGCCGAGCAGGGAGCCCGATGTGAGACTCGATCCCAGGACCCTGGGATCATGACCTGAGCCGAAGGCAGCCGCTTAACTGACTGAGCCACCCAGGCACCCCTTCATCATTCATTTTTGATGTAGTGTTCCATGATTCATTGTTTTCGTATAACACCCAGTGCTCCATGCAGTACGTGCCCTCCTTAATACCCATCACTGGGCTAACCCATCCCCCCACCCCCCTCCCCTCTAAAACCCTCAGATTGTTTCTCAGAGTCCATAGTCTCTCATGGTTCGTCTCCCCCTCCGATTCCCCCCCTTCATTTTTCCCTTCCTTCTCCTAATGTCCTCCATGCTATTTCTTATGTTCCACAAAGAAGTGAAACCATGTGATAATTGACTTTCTCTGCTTGACTTATTTCACTTAGCATAATCTCCTCCAGTCCCATCCATGTTCCTGTAAAAGTTGGGTATTCATCCTTTCTGATGGCTGAGTAGTATTCCATTGTATATATGGACCACATCTTCCTTATCCATTTATCTGTTGAAGGGCATCTCGGCTCTTTCCACAGTTTGGCTATTGCGGACATTGCTGTTATGAGCACTGGGGTGCATATGGCCCTTCTTTTCACTACCTTGTGTCTTTGGGGTAAATACCCAGGAGTGCAATTGCTGGGTCATAGGGTAGCTCTATTTTTAATTTTTTGAGGAACCTCCACACTGTTTTCCAAAGTGGCTGTACCAACTTGCATTCCCACCAACAGTGTAAGAGGGATCCCCTTTCTCCACAACCTCTCCAACATTTGTTGTTTCTTTCCCTGTCCGTTTTTGCCATTCTAACTCGTGTAAGGTGGTATCTCAATGTGGTTTTGATTTGAATTTCCCTGATGGCTAATAATGATGAACATTTCTTCATGTGTCTGTTAGCCATTTGTATGTCTTCTATGAGAAGCGTCTGTTCATCTCTTCTGCCCACTTTTTGACTTGATTATTTGTTTTTTGGGTGTTGAGTTTGAGAAGTTCTTTATAGATCTTGGAAATCAGCCCTTTATCTGTAGTGTCATTTGCAAATATCTTCTCCCATTCTGTGGGTTGCCTCTTTGTTTTGTTCACTGTTTCCTTTGCTGTGCAGAAGCTTTTTATCTTGATGAAGTCCCAAAAGTTCATTTTTGCTTTTCTTCACTAGCCTTTGGAGATGTATCTTGAAAGAAGTTGGTGTGGCCGATGTCAAACATGTTACTGCCGGGCGCCTGGGTGGTTCAGTTGGTTAAGCGACTGCCTTCGGCTCAGGTCATGATCCTGGAGTCCCGGGATCGAGTCCCGCATCGGGCTCCCTGCTCGGCAGGGAGCCTGCTTCTCCGTCTGACCCTCCCCCCTCTCATGTGCTCTCTGTCTCTCTCATTCTCTCTGTCTCAAATAAATAAATAAAATCTTTAAAAAAAAAAAAAAAAAAAACATGTTACTGCCTATGTTCTCCTCTAGGATTTTGATGGATTCCTGTCTCACATTGAGGTCTTTCATCCATTTTGAGTTTATCTTTGTGTATGGTGTTAGAGAATGTTTGAGTTTCATTCTTCTGGATATAGCTGTCCAATTTTCCCAGCACGATTTATTGAAGTGACTGTCTTTTTCCCATTGCATATTTTTTCCTCCTTTTCGAAGATTATTCGACCAGAGTTGAGGGTCCATATCTGGGCTCTCTATTCTGTTCCATTGGTCTATATGTCTGTTTTTGTGCCAGTACCATGCTGTCTTGGTGATCACTGCTTTGTAATATAGCTTGAAATCAGGCAACATGATGCCCCCAGCTTTGTTTTTCTTTTTCAACATCTCCTTGGTGATTCGGAGTCTTTTCTGATTCCATACAAATTTTAGGATTGTTTGTTCCAGCGCTTTGAAAAATGGCATTGGAATTTTGATCGGGATGGCATTGAAGGTATAGATTGCTCTGGGTAGCATAGACATTTTAACAATGTTTATTCTTCTGATCCATGAGCATGGAATGTTTTTCTATCTTTTTGTGTCTTCTTCAATTTCTTTCATGAATGTTCTGTAGTTCCTAGAGTATAGATCTTTACCTCTTTGGTTAGGTTTATTCTGGGGTATCTTATGGTTTTTGGTGCTATTGTAAATGGAATCATTTCTCTAATTTCTCTTTCTACAGTTGCATTGTGAGTGTATAAGAAAGCAACTGATTTCTGTGCATTGATTTTGTATCCTGCCACATTACTGAATTGCTGGATGAGTTCTAGTAATTTGGGGGTGGAGTCTTTTGGGTTTTCCACAGAAAGTAGCATGTCATCTGCGAAAAGAGAGAGTTTGACTTCTTCTTTGCCAATTTGAATAGTTTTATTTCTTTTTGTTGTCTGATTGCTGTTGCTAGGACTTCTAGTACTATGTTGAACAATAGTGGCGAGAGTGGGCATCCTTGACGTGTTCCTGATCTTAAGGGAAAGGCTCTCAGCTTTTCCCCATTGAGGATGATATCCGCTGTGGGTTTTTCATAGATGGATTTTATGAACTTGTGGAATGTTCCTTCTATCCCTATACTCTGAAGAGTTTTAATCAGGAAAGGATGCTGTATTTTGTCAAATGCTTTTTCTGCATCAATTGAGAGGACCATATGGTTCTTCATTCTTCTCTTATTAATGTGTTCTATCACATTGATTTATTTTCGAATGTTGAATCACCCTTGCATCCCGGGGATAAATCCCACTTGGTTGTGGTGGATGAATCTTTTAATGTATTGTTGGATCCTATTAGCTAGGATTTTGTTGAGGATTTTGGAATCCATATTCATCAGGGATATTGGTCTGAAATTCTCCTTTTTGATGGGGTCTTCGCCTGGTTTGGGGATTAAGGTAATGCTGGTCTCAAAGAATGAGTCTGGAAGCTTTCTTTCTGTTTCTATTTTTTGAAACAGCTTCAGGAGAATAGTTACTATTTCTTCTTTGAATGTTTGGTAGAATTCCCCAGGGAATCCATCGGGCCCTGGACTCTTTTTTTTGGGGAGGTTTTTGATCACTGCTTCAATCTCGTTACTGGTTATTGGCCTATTCAGGTTGTCAATTTCTTCCTGTTTCTGTCTTGACAGCTTATAGGTTTCCAGGAAGGCCTCCATTTCTTCCAGGTTGCTTAATTTATTGGCATATAGTTGTTGATAATAATTTCTAATAATTGTTTCTATTTCCTTGGTGTTAATCGTGATCTCTCCCCTTTCATTCATAATTTTATTAATTTGGGTCCTTTCTCTTTTCTTTTGGATAAGTCTGGCCAGTGGTTTATCGATCTTATTAATTCTTTCAAAGAACCAGCTTCTAGTTTTGTTGATCTGATCTACTGGTTTCAGGTTTCTAATTCATTGATCTCTGCTCTAATCTTAATTATTTCTCTTCGAATGTGTGGCTTAGGCATCGTTTGTTGCTTTTTCTCTAGTTCTTTAAGGTGTAGAGTTAGTTGGTGAATTCGGGATTTTTCTATTTTTTTGAGTGAGGCTTGGATGGCTATGTATTTCCTCCTTAGGACTGCCTTTGCAGTATCCCATAGGTTTTGGACCAATGTGTTTTCATTCTCAGTGGTTTCCATGAAATGTTTAAGTTCTTCTTTGATTTCCTGGTTGACCCAAACATTCTTGAGCAGAGTGGTCTTTAGCTTCCACGTGTTTGAATTTCTGCGAAATTTTTTCTTGTGATTGAGTTCCAGTTTTAAAGCATTATGGTCTGAGAATATGCAGGGAATAATCGCAATCTTTTGGTATCGGTTGAGATCTGATTTGTGACCCAGTATGTGGTCTATTCTGGAGAAAGTTCCATGTGTGCTCGAGAAGAATGAGTATTCTGTTGTTTTAGGGTGGAATGTTCTGTATATATCTATGAGGTCCATCTGGTCCAGTGTGTCATTCAAAGCTCTTATTTCTTTGTTGATTTTCTGCTTAGATGATCTGTCCATTGCTGAGAGTGGAGTATTGAGGTCTCTTAAATTAACGTATTATTTTCAGTATGACTCTTTATTTTGGTTAACAGTTGGCTTATGTAGATGGCTGCTCCCATGTTGGGGCCATAGATATTTACAAGTGTTAGATCTTCTTTTTTTTTTTTAATTTTTTATTTATTTATTTGACAGAGAGAGATAGCGAGAGCAGGAACACAAGCAGGGGGAGTGGGAGAGGGAGAAGCAGGCTTCCTGCCGAGCAAGGAGCCCGACGTGGGACTCGATCCCAGAACCCTGGGATCATGACCTGAGCCGAAGGCAGACGCTTAACGACTGAGTCACCCAGGTGCCCTGCAAGTGTTAGATCTTCTTGTTGGAGAGACCCTTTAAGAATGATAGAGTGTCCTTCTGTATCTTTAACTCAGTCTTTAGCTTAAAATCTAATTTGTCTGATATAAGAATTGCTACCCCAGCTTTCTTTTGAGGTCCATTGGCATGGAAGATGGATCTCCAACCTTTCACTTTCAGTCTGGATGTATCTTTAGGTTCAGAATGAGTCTCTTGTAGACAGCATATGGATGGTCCTGTCTTTTTATCCAATCTGCAACCCTGTGCCATTTTATGGGAGCATTTAGGCTGTTCACGTTGAGAGTGATTATTGAAAGATATGAATTTATTGTCATCATGTTGCCTGTGAAGTCCTTGTTTCTATAAATTGTCTCTGTAAATTTCTGTTCTATATCACTCTTGGCGGCTTTCTCCTTTTATAGAACCCTCCTTAATAATTTTGCAGGGCCGGCTTAGTGGTCACATATTCTTTCAGTTTCTGCCAGTCTTGGAAACTCTGCATCTCTCCATCCATTCTCAATGACAGCCTTGCTGGATAAAGTATTCTTGGCTGCATGTTCTTTTCATTCAGTACCCTGAATATGTCTTGCCAGCCCTTTCTGGCTTTCCAGGTTTCTGTGGATAGGTCTGACATTATTCCGATATTCCTCCCTCTGTACATAAGGAATCTCTTCCCCCTAACTGCCCTTAATATGGTTTCCTTGGTTCTAAGATTTGCACGTTTTACTATTACATGCCAGGGTGTTGGCCTGTTTTCCTTGTTCTTGGGAGGGGGCCTCTCTGCCTCTAAGACACAAATGTTTGTTTCATTCCCCAGATTATGGAAGTTACGATTTGCTCAAATATATCTTCTAGTCCTCTCTCTCTCTCCACTCCCTCAGGGATCCCAATAATTCTGACATTGGAAAGCTTCATGGTGTCACTTATTTCTCTGACTCTATTTTCATGGATTTTGAGTTGTTTCTCCCTGGCCTCCTCTTTATCCTTCTTTTCTATCCGCTGGTCTCTTAGATCACTAATTCGTTCTGCCTTGCTTACCCTAGCTGTTAGATTATCTAGATTAGATTAGATCTCATTGATAGCATTTTTAAGTTCTGCCTGTTTAGCTTTCATTTCTGCCCTTAGAGACTCTATGTTGCCATTAATCGATTTCTCCATTCTAGCTATTGTCTTCACAACCACTACCCTGAATTCCATCTCTGACATCTTGGTTATATCTGTATCCATTTGTAAATCTGTGGCAGAAATCACAGTCTCTGAGTCTTTCCTATTTTGGGGGTTCCTCCTCCTAGTCATTCTGTTGAGGGGTGGTTGAGGGAATGTACAGAGCCCAAATTATTGACCACAACCCAAGCAAGATGCACCTGTTTCATAGGGACCTTAGGATTGTTGGCCTCTTGTTCTCCCAACCTGTCTTCTGGGGGAGGGGACTGTCATGCTGTTACTCAGACAACCCTGTTTGGGCGGAGTTGCCCTGCTCCCTGTTGGTGGGGGGAATGGGCTCAGTGAAAACTGTTTTTGGGGGTCTTTTGTTCTCTGGCAGCTTTCCCTGGTGACTTCCCGTGTCTCTTCCAAGAGTCAGGGCAGAAGGGATCATTATTTTCAATAGTTTTATAACTGTCACCATAATGTTCTTAGATATCTTTTAATACTTCAAGCATAGATGCCATATTATTATTTTTTAAACATCTTTATTGAAATACAATTCACATACTATACAATTCACTCATATAAAGTGTATAATTCGGGGTGCCTGCCTGGCTCAGTCAGTAGAGCATGCAGCTCTTGATCTCGGGGTTGTGAGTTCCAGCCCCACACTGGGTGTAGTGATTACTTAAAAATAAAATCTTAAAAAAAGTGTACAATTCAGTAGTTTTTACTATGGGCACAGAGTTGTGTCACCATTGCCACAATCAATTTTAGTACACTTTTATTTACCCAAGAAAATAATCCCATATCCATTCGTCATCACCTTCTAACCCCCTCCCTCTCTCTCCCAGGCCTAAGCAGTGACCAATATGCTTTATGTCTCCTTGGGTTTGCCTCCCCTGGACATTTCATGTAAATGGAATTATACAATCTGTGGACTTTTGAGTCTGGTTCTTTTCACTAGCACAAATGTCTCTGTGAGTCCATGCCTTTGGTTGCTTTGGACATATTCCTAGAAGGGGACTTGCTACATCATGAGGTAATTCTATGTTTCTGTTTTTTTGAAGGGCCACCATGCTGTTTTCCACAATGACTGCATTAGCTTACATTTCAACAAATAATTGCAAGCTTTCTCATTTCTCCACATCCTAGTCAACATGTTATTATTATTTTTTTAATAACAGCCATCTGTGATGGTTGATTTTATGTGTCAATTTGTCTAGGCCACAGTACCCAGATATCTGGTCAAACATGATTCTTTATGTTTCTTTGGAGGTATTTTTTTAGATGATATTAAAATTTAAACCAGTAGGCATTGAATAAATTAGATTACCCATCATGATGCAGATGGGCTTCATCTAATCACTGGAAGATCTTAATAGAAACAGACTGATCTCCTTCCAAGAAGAGGGAATTCTGCAGCAGAATGCTTTTGGATCCCAATTGCAACATCAACTCTTCCCTGGATCTCCATTCTGTTGGCCCACCTTGAAGTCTGTGAACTTGACAGTCTTTACAGTCTTGTGAGCCAGTTCCTTTAAATCAATTGCTCAGTCACTCCTATATATCCTATAGGTCCTGTTTTTTTAGAGAACTCTGACAGATACATCACTTTAATTGGTAGGCTATGGTTTTCATTTACATTTCCCTAATGATTTGTGATATTTATGATATATCCAATTATATTCACTTTATTGGGATATAATTTACATAGAAAATAGACACATTTTATGTGAATGAATTTGACAAATGTATATATCTATATAACTGCTATTACACTCCATATGGAAAACATTTCCATCACTCTAACAGTTTCATCTTAAATCTTTTCAGTCAATTCCCCCAACAACTCTAGCCCCAGACAAGTACTGATATGTTTTCTGTCACTATAGATTCAACTGGCTTCTTCTAAAATTTCATATAAAGTTAATCATACATTATATATACTTTATGTATAGTTACTGTCGTACAGCATAATATTTCTGAGATACATCCATTTAATTAAATGTATCAGTAATTCCTTCCTTTTTATCACTTAGTACTATTCCATTGGACAAATACACCTCAATTTGTTTACACATTCACAATTTGGTGAGAAATGTTTGGCTTTCCCCCCAATTTTTGGCAATTATGAATAAAGCTGCTGTGAAATTTTATCACAGTAGAGTTGATTTTTAAATTATGGCAAACACACCAGTAGCAAAATAGCAGAAGAGGAAGTTCCAACTCCTCATTCCCCCATACAAATATTAAAGCACCAACAGAAATTGGCTGAACATACGTTTTGTGAGAAGACAGGGATTCTTTTAACTTAGGTATTTACCTAGGATTGAAATTGTGGGATTCTATGGAAAATGTATGTTTTACTCAATAAGAAATAGCTAAGATGATATCCAAACTGATAGTAGCATTTTATTAAAAAAAATTTTTTTAGACGGAATGTGTTTTACGGGCAACCAATGAGCAGGTTAATGAACCATATAACTTTCTTTACTTCCAACTAACAGTCAAGAAAGATGAACCCAAGATGCATCCTCTTATACTGACCAACAGAACTAAGTACAAATGAAGTCCATGGTGTACCCCATTAGCATGCTGCGCTGTATGTTAAGAAAATGAGCCCTGCCCCGCCCTGAGCCCTGGCCCCCTGGCAAACACAGAAAGATGATTGTGAAATGTGAGATGATGATACTGTCAGGTAAGAACTTCTTTTCATGCAGTCAATTGCCATAGAGGTGGCACTGAAAACCCACAGCGCCCACACCCAAACTCAGTCAGCGGTGGTCCGCTGGTGATGTCAACTATGCTCCTTCCACAATATCAGGGGAATCCTGTGGTCAGGCATGCTGGTGGCAAAGCCCAAGCTCAAAGCCCAGGCCCAAAGCCCAAGCCCATCCAATCCATTGAGCCAGGATGCTTCATCCACGAGGAAGCTTGAGCCTCTCCTTGATTTCCCATACTCTGGCAGAGGCCAGTGGCTAATCAGGCCCTCTGTCTGCAAGTCCATGATATACAGCTAGCGGTTGTCAAACAGCAGGGCAAAGATATCTCCAAAGCCAAGCAAGGCCAAGTTTGCTATCTCAGGAGTCTGATGACCCTGAGAATATCACAACTGGCAAAGTCCCGTAGTGCCAAACTACAGACTGTATTTGCCATCGTACTGAAGTCTTGGCTATGGGCAGATACTTTTAGCCTCAGAGACAGACAATGTCTTTAAACACTTGCAGTTGATTTCTCTCCCACTTGGCCAAATCTTGATCTCATAGCTGCCCACACTTTAGAGTATGTAGTCTCCAGGGCTGTGCAAAAGAGACTTGACTTCACACTCGTGCAGAATCACCTTGGTGACCCATTCCGTGCACTGCTGAGTGTGTTCAGGCTTGTCCCAGCACATAAAGCCCATATTTTCACAGTGAAATCTTCAGAGCCACTTACCAAGATATCCAGTTCATCCTTGTGATTACCACTAAACACCGCCCCTGTGTGACCCCGGAAGTGCTGGGTCCTGGCTTCCGGAACTCCATGCCCAACAGGCCACAGTGTTGTCAAAGGAGCCCGTCCCAAGCTTCTGCTCATCACACTTGACTGCTCTGCAACTGTGGGTCTGGATGCCATCAATGCACTGCCCTGTGCTCACATCCCACAGCTTTGCAGACAAGTCGTCTGACCCTGTGCAGAGAAATCCAACTTTGTTTTCAAGTGCATAGACTCTGGCAGTGTGTCCCGTTAATGATGAGGGCTCAAAGGCTTCGAGGTTCCAGTTGCTTCATTCTCAAATAGGCCTTCAAGCAAACCTTCTTCCAGGGCAAGACGTCCTGAACAGAATCACCTACGTGCCAGCCCAAATTTTTACAGGCAGTCTGAGGATTGAGCCATTTCAACAAATAAAAACTCAGCTCCAGGGGAAGGAGTTTGAGGAAGTCTCCCAAGTTATTGGAGAGATGCCTGAGCTGGACTGCCCTGCTCTGACTAATCAGGTGATCCAGAGTTTCATTTTCCTGCCAGTCCCTCCGAGAAAGAAATGTAACAGAAATGATACTAAGCCACCCCTCGAAGTCCTTTCTCTCCAAAAAGTTATGGAGAAATTGACCTGAGCTAGCGCTGCAGGGGCTGGGAACCTGGCGCCAAGTTCACACCAGCTAGGTGCGCTGGGCTGCTAGAGCTTTCCAGCAGCAGGTGCACTGGGCAGCCCTGGCACCTGCAGGGAGAGAAAGACAAAGGGCCCTGGCACTGGTAGCAGCATTTGGAACTTCCACCAGCAGCGCGCGCGAGAGTTCCAGTTGTTGCAAATACTTGCCAAATAAGGAATTTGGGGCCTTTCAAAAATGTTAACCATTCTGTGGCTGTGTTGCCATTTCTCGTTGTGGTTTTAATTTGCATGTTCTTTAGGAGTAGCCGATGCTGATTATGTCCTTACTACTCTATGTATATATAAACTATTTTTTATATATTTTTATATATGTATTATATTTTACTATCTATATAATGTTTAATTGTTCAGCCATTTTGCCCATTGTATTAGTGAGTTGTCTTTTTTTTTTAGTGAGTTGTCTTCTTAATAAAGAATTGTAAGTGTTCTTTCTATATTTTGGTTAAAATGTTCTTTTTAAGATATATATATTCAAATGTATTTTCTTATTCAGTGGCTTGCCTTTTCACTTCTTTTTTTTTAAAGATTTTTTATTTATTTACTGGGTGGGGGGGAGAGAGAGTACAAGCACACAGAGCAGCAAGCAGAGGGAGAGGGAGAGGGAGAAGCAGGCTCTGCACCGAGCAGAGAGCCAGACGTGGGACTCGATCCCAGTACCCTGGGATCATGACCTGAGCCAAAGGCAGCCGCTTAACCGACTGAGCTACCCAGATGCCCCTGTCTTCTCACTTTCTTAATGGCACCTTTAAAGTTATAAAAGTATAATTTTGAGGAAGTCAAATTTGTTAACTTTTTTCTCTTTTATAGTTTGTGCTTTTTGTGACCCATTTTTTGCCCATGCCAAGAAAATCTGTTTATTTGACTAAGGCTAGATAAAAATTTCTCCCAAAATTGTTGGCTCACATATTCTGTGGGACAGGAATGAACACTGGGCTTAGTAGAGATGCCTTGTCTTTACTTCATGATGTCTGGGCCCCCAGATGGCAGACCCAAAACCTGAGTATTATAATCTTCTGATGACACTTAGACTAATGTGTAAGTTAATGCTGACTATCCACTGAGACCTTAGTTTGGATTTTCAGTTGGTAAGCCTACATATGGCCTCTCCATGTGACCTGGAGTTCCTTAGAACATGGTGTCTGCGTTTCAAGGGCAACTGTCTCAAGAAAAAGGAAGAACAGGTCTAAACTATATCCTTTTTATGATCTACCCAGAAATCATATAACATTATTTCTACTACACTGTATTGGTCAGAGAAGTTACAATTCCCTACCTAGATTCAACAGAAAGAGGACAGAAACCTCAACTCTCAGAGGGAGGAGATGTCACTCACATTGTCACAAGTATGTGGCATATATTTGTCATGGATCTACCATCTACCACGGTCTGTCCTCTGGTCAAAATAATTCACATTCTTCCTACATACAAAATTCACATGTGCCTCTTCCAAAACCCCAGACTCTCATCCCATTAAGTAACAGGTTCAATCTTAAGACCCAGGATCTCACCTAGATCTGTACTGTGTTGGATGAGGCTGCTCAGCTGTCATACCTCATGTACATGTGGTCAAGTATAGCTCCTCTTGATTTGAAAATCCTGCGAAGAGATGTTATCTGTCACTCACACCCACATGCAAACATTCACACGCCAACATGAAATGTTTGACAGGCATAGATCCTCCTTTGCAAAGGGAAAAAAGCACGAGGCATGTTGGAGTCAATGGTCCATAACAATTTAGAAATCCAGTTAGGTACATGTTGCTAGTTCGTTGGTTACGGTTCAGTCCTACTGCTTGGGAATGACTCACCAAAGCTTTTGATTCTATGCTTTTGTTCATCCTTCCTTCTCAATAAAAAAGTGGGATATGTTTATAGCTGACTTCTCTTTTTTCTCAACATGCTTCCTACTCATAAACGTTGGGGCTACAGGGCGCCTGGGTGGCTCAGTCAGTTAAGTGTCTGCTTTCGGCTCAGGTCATGATCCTGGGGTTCTGGGATTGAGTCCCATGTCGGGCTCTCTGCTCGGTGGGGAGCCTGCTTCTCCTTCTCCCTCCGCCTGCCTCTCTGCCTGCTTATGCTCTCTCTCTCTCTGCCAAATAAATAAATAAAATGTTTAAAAAAATGTTGGGATTACAAAAATTTCTTTTAATTTTGTAGTCCAAGCTGATATAAGTCTTTCAAAAACATAGTGATTTTCTTATGAATCAATACATAATCTTCTCCATTAACAAAAGGCACACTCATAAATCTCTTTGAGTTTAGTCCTGCTTTATTTGGGCATCCCCTATGACTTCTGAGGAATACTGAATGCTCTTTAGATCTTGCAAACTCCATTGTTAAATCGAGAAGATCTGTGAGACAAGTCTGTAAAGAACTTTAAGGGAGCTTTTGTTCAACTAAATGATTCTTGGAAGTACCACATTAGATTTTTCTTTGGTCTTACAAAGGATCTTATAATTTTCCTATGCATTTTCTCTTTTCTCTGAAACCCTTCTTTAAATCTAGACTCTTGGAAAGCCTGCAAGTAACAGTTTTTGAACCTTCCTTTGTATTTAGCAGTTTTTCCTTTGAGTTATTTCTCTAACATTTTCCTGTAAGCAACAACAAGTTAGATGGCCCCTTTGATACTTGGCCTCAAATCTCTTTAGTTGCATCATTCGATTTATTACATATAGTTTCTATTTTCTAGATATCTGCAGGTGACATTGTGTCTAAACTTACCGCCACTACAAGTAAAGGTTTTCCTTTACTCCATGTTCCAATAACAAATTCCTTCTTTCCTTTAAGCCTTAAATGACACATTTTATGATGGCCTTGATGCTTCTACTGATAATCTGAAGGCTTTTCCAACTTTGGCCTAATATCTGGGGCTCAAAGGACTGCCACATTAGGTTTCCCTTTTATGGTGGCATCTCCATGTAACAGATATCTTCAGTTAGTATGGTTGTGTGACAAATTAGCCCACCACGTATGATGTAAAGCAACCACTGATTGTGACTCATGGATTTCATGGGTCAGGAATTCGAACAAGGGAAAAGTGGGGACATTTTTTTCTCTGTTCCATGGTGTCTGGGGCCTCAGCTGGAAAACAACATCACTGTATATAGAATTTTTTGCACCCTGTTCCAAATAATCTTAGCGCCTCTTACTGCCCTGGTGGTATTTCTTCATTGTGGAGTCAGGAAGGGTGGCTATGTTGGGAGTATCCCCAGGTTAAGACACCATGGATTTCACTGTTCTTACTAAGATTCAGTACATTTTCTTGAACACTTCTTACATTGTTTAATGCCTTTGACAAAATTCCAGAGTCTTTAAATTGTAGTTGCTGTTTTTTTTTTTTTAAATAGTTTTGTTCATTTTTAGTACTGCTTTTCCAGGACAGGAATTACAAGATCCTCATTCAGCCATACTGGAAGTCCCCCCCCCTGCTTTCTTCACCTTCATTTTTGAAAGAAATTTTCATTGAGTAAAGAATTTGTGCTCCACTGTGTTCCAGCTCATATTATTTTCAATAAGAAAGCTACCATTGTCTTTATCTTTGTTCTGGAGCATATAATAAGTATGTTCTTTCCTCTAAACACTTTTAAGATTTTCTCTTTATTGATGGGTTTACATGATTTAATCACAGCATAATTTAGGGTCACTTTCTTCATGTGTCTTGTGCTTAGAGTTCATTCAACTTCCTGAAACTATAAGTTGATTATTTTCATCAATATTGGAGCCACTAATTCAAATATTCTTTCTATTCCCCCACTTTCTCCTTTCCTTCAAGGACTCCAATTCCACATACATTGGCATCTTGGATTTTTTTTTTTTTTGTAGTGCATATATGCCTACATTTTTTTTTTCCCTCTGCTTCATTTCAGAGAGTTTCCCCTCTGCTTCATTTCAGAAAGTTTCTATTATAACATTTGCATTCACTAATCATTTATTCTGCACTGTCTGCTCTGCTGTTGATAACAGTCAGTGTATTTTTTATCTTAGACATTGGGATTTTATCTCTAGGAATTTTGTTAGGGTCTATTTGTACTTTTCATGTCTCTATGTAATATAGTCAATTTTCTGTAGCTTCTTGAAAATATGGAAACTATACTAATAACCATTTTCATGTCTTTGTCTATAATCTATAATGTCAATTTGGGGTCATTTATGATTGATAAATGTTTCTTATTGTTACATTACTATGTTCCTTATTCATTGCATGCTTGTTAATTTTGGCTGGATAACAGCCGTTGTGAATTTCATCTTGTTTGGTGATGGATATGTTGACATTCTTTTTTTTTTTTTAAAAAATTTTATTTATTTGACAGAGAGAGCACAAGCAGAGGGAGAGAGAGGGAGAAGCAGCCTCCCTGCTGAGCAAGGAACCCGATGTGGGACTCGATCCCAGGACCCTGGGATCATGACCGGGGTCGAAGGCAGCTGCTTAACCGACTGAGCCACCCAGGCGTCCCAGATATGTTGGCATTCTTAAAAATATTCTTGAGCTTCATTCTGGGGCATAGTTAAGTTACGTGGGAAAAGTTTGATCCTTCTGGGTATTGTTTTTATTGTTAGGTGACACCAAAGCAGTGTTTAGTCTAGCATTACTTTTTCCTATTCCTGAGGTAAAAACAAAAACAAAACAAACAACATACTTCTGAGAACTCTACCCAGTGCTCTGAATTATGAAATTGAGATTGTTCACTCTGGATGGTGGGAATGGGCTTTATGTCTAGCTTATATAAGCTCTGAAGACTGTTTTCTGTAATTCTTTTAGGTGATTCTTTCTGCAACCTCACACATATGCAATGATCAATATTTAGCTAAATACTCTAGCAGAGGGGCACTTTGGGTGGCTCAGTCAGTTAAACATCTGCCTTCGACTCAGGTCATGATCCCAAGGTCCAGGGATCGAGCCCTGTGTTGGGCTCCCTGCTCAGTGGGGAGCTTGCTTCTCCCTTACCCTCTGCTCCTCCCCACCCCACCTGTACTCTCTCTCTCTCTCTTTCCTCTCAAGTAAACAAATAAAATCTTTAAAAAAAAAACCGCCCCAAACTCCAGGAGATTTCTTTGCAGATACCAAGTTCTTTCTCTGTGCAGTTCTCTCTTCTTCATTATTAGTCCCTATGAATTCTAGCTGCCTTGGCCTCCCCAGACTCCCAGCTCTATCTCTTCAAATCAGGGAGACTGCTGTGTTCCACCTGAGTCCCCCATCCTATTCTCTAGGCAGTACTTGGGCAATATCAGGGAACAGATTATTTCTTCTCTGATTCTTGGAGATCAATGTCCATCATTACCCAGGGTCCAGTATGTGGAGGACCAGTTTTAATATACTCATGTGGTTTATTTGTTGTTTCAGGTGGTAAGTTAACGATCAATGTAACTCTTGTATTCACCCACATAGTCTTCATATTTATTGCTCTAGGTTTTTTTATATAATTTTAAATTGTAATTGATATAATTTTTCCTTCAATCTGAAGAACTTCCTTTAACTAGTTTTTGTAACGCATGACCATTGACACTGAATTATTGCAGCTTTTGTTTGACTGATTTTGTGTTTTCATTGTGCCTTCTTTTTTAAAGAATATTTTCACTGGTATAAAATTCTAGGCTAACATTTTTTTTGTTTCTTTCAGCACTTACTGAAAGTTTCACTGTCTTCTGGCATGCATTTTTTTTCTGATCAAATATCTGCCATCTTTTAAAAAGAATTTTTTCTCGGGGTACCTGGGTGGTGCAGTTGGTTGAGTGTCTGACTCTTGATTTTGGCTCAGGTGGTGATCTCAAGATCATGAGATTGAGCCCCGCATGGAGCTCTGCACTCTGCATGGAATCTGCTTGAGATTTTCTCTCTCCTTCTGAAGCCTCTGCCCCTCCTGCTCGTGCTCTCTCTCTCTCTAAATAAATTTAAAAAAAAAAAAAAGGATTCTTTCTCTTTGTGTATTCATCTTTCTTTTGGTTGATTGAATGATTTTTTTCTTTGTTACTGGTTTTCACCTATTTGATCACCATGTGCTTTGGTGGTGGTGTTTTTTTTTTTTTTTTTTTTTTTTTTCCTGCTTGAAGTTTGCTGAGATTCTTGGATCTGTGTTTATACTTCTTCTCAAACTTGGAACATTTCAGCCATTGTTTTCTAATTTTTTTTTGCCCTCCTTCACTTCTATTACAATTATACATATGTTAACCAGATTCCCTGATGGTCTGCAAACTCTATTCGTTATTTTCTCTCACTGTAGCTCAGTTTGGACAGTTTCTATCTCTACCTCTTAAAGAGCCTATCCTTTAATCTTTAATATTTAACTCACTGCTTTTCTCTTCCAGTAAAGCTTTTGTTCTCAGTAGTATATTACTCAGCACTAGAATATTCATTTGGTTCTTTTTGTAGCACTGGTTTCTCTCCTCATTTTCATGTGTTTCTGGAATCCCTTGGGCATATGTATAACAGCTGTTTAAAATGTTTGTCTGCAAATTCTACCATCTCTCTAATTTCTGGGTCTGTTCCTATTGACTTATTTCCATTCAAGTTATAGGTCACACTTTCCTGCCTCTTCGCATGTCTATTAATAGGAATTATCAATGCTTCAACAGTGTGAAGTTTACGTTGCCAAGTACTGGAAATTTGTTATCTTGCTTTAGCCAGTGTTGGATTGTGTTATGACTGGCATTAAGTGTACTTTTGAATCAGCTTGATTCTTTGGAAGCCAGTTTTAGGCTTTGTGGCATGGGTCTAGGATGGCATGTACTCCAGGGCTTTTGTAGTCCTGTTTCTAAGGTTGACACTTGTGGGATTCTTAACCAAATTACTTAGATGTGCAGCAAATTTCACACTAGCTGCTGAGAATTTGACTATTTCACCGCCCTAGGAAAGCTCTGAGAATTGTTCGTCTCAGAGCTATTTTATTTTATTTTATTTTATTTTTTAAAGATTTTATTTACTTATTTGGCAGAGAGAGACACAGCGAGAGAGGGAACACAAGCAGGGGGAGTGGGAGAGGGAGAAGCAGGCTGGCTTCCCAAGGAGCAGGGAGCCCGACGTGGGACTCGGTCCCAGGACCCTGGGACCATGACCTGAGCCGAAGGCGGTCGCTTAACCAACTGAGCCACCCAGGCGCCCCGCAGAGCTATTTTATTTTGATTTCACCATGGATTTTCACCTTCTTCGTAGGTGTCTTGGTATTGTGCTACAGACTCAAGGAATCATCTACAAATACCCTAGAACACTTTCTTTGAATAGGTCCCTCTCGTTCACAAATTTCAGGGACTTCAGCCTTCCCAAAGGCCAATATCTGTCTTCTCAAATCAGTAAAAATGTCTATTCTCTGCTTAGTTTTCTATTCCTTGTTCTCCAGGAAGAGAGACAAAATGATCATAAAGCTCAACTCATTGTTTTCACTTCTCTCCAGGGTAAAAGTCTTTCACTTTCTATTGTCTAATGTTTGTAGACAGTTTTTAAAAACATTGCCCAGGGACTCCTGGGTGGCTCA
Source organism: Mirounga angustirostris (assembly GCF_029215605.1). NCBI lineage: Eukaryota > Metazoa > Chordata > Mammalia > Carnivora > Phocidae > Mirounga > Mirounga angustirostris. The sequence continues at coordinate 94,835,760 of NW_026991719.1, forward strand.
GTCGGTTAAGCATCTGCCTTCGGCTCAGGTCATGATCCCAGGGTCCTGAGATTGAGTCCTGCATCGGGCTCCTTGCTCCGCGGGGAGCCTGCTTCTCCCTCTGCCTGCCGCTCCCCTGCTTGTACGTGCTCTCTCTCTCTGACAAATAAATAAATAAGATCTTTTTAAAAAATTGCCCAGTTTTCTAGTTGTTTTAGAAGGACTAGTACCTGATAGTCCATATTAGAAGCAGAAAATGGAATCTAACTTGTAAAAATTTCTCTTGTAAGTTGTTTGATTTTAAATTGTATTTTTTAGTTTTTTGATATTGGTATATAGAAATGAACTTTAATGTTTTAATATTAAATCCAACAACCTTACTTTTCTAAGACAGTTCTGATAATTTATCTGTGGTTACTTTTTCTAGTTTTCTATGTAGACCATTTTATCATGTGTAAATAATAACTTTTTGTTTTGAGCTTTCCAAAACTTATATTTTGTGATTCCTTTTATTGTTTCCTACACTGCTAGGACCTCTGGCCCATGATAAATAAAAATAGTGATAGTCAGCTCTGCTATCTTGCTCCGGATTTTAAAGTAAACACTCCTACTGTTCTGCCATAATGTCAGATGTGTTGTATGGCGTTCTCTTAAATACTCTATACTGCATTGCAGAAGTGTGCTTCTATCCCTTTGTATTTCTCAAGTGTGAAAAATATGGCTCCTCAGATCACCAGGAGTCAGAAACAAGCTCCAGACCAATTGGTTAGCAAGTAAAAGCTGGTAAGAACTCCTAATTATACTTAAGTTAACCAGGGCAAGAAAGGTCAAAAATCAATGAATCAATGTTGATGTCCCCAACAACAGTGTTCTGAATTCATCAGTAGTCTTGAGCCTGATATTAAATTTAGTTCCCAACAGTTGTTTAGGTATCCCTGGCTTAGATGGGAAGCGGTATCAGGGTAAAGGCATCCCTAAGTCCTAGGAAGTAGTCATTGTTGGCTAAGAGAGCAGTTGCTTGTGAGCTGTGATATAGTCAAATACGATCTTTCCGTTTTAGATTGCTAGAGACAAGGAGTGCAATTATCAACTTTATTTGCCAGCTGGCCAAACTGAACTATCGAGATAATGCTAGAAAAAAGATTCCATTCATTCTTCCTTCAGAAAATGTTTGCTCTGCCAGAAAATATGTTAGAAATCAAGAACCCACAAGAGAATTAAGTTCACATGGTCTCTTTCTTTCCTCACAGAGCTTGACGTCTAATGGACTCATGGGTGATTTGGGTCTATAGTTGTCCTTTAGGGCTGTTCCATTTCCGTTCTGCAACACTTTCTTCCCATTCACGTGCCCGTTCAGATGGTGCAGTGCCTGCCAGCCCAGATATCGGACTGACCTCTTTCTACCTTCTACCCACTAAATAAATATGTGTTATAAGCAGTTCACAGAGGTGCCCCAAATTCCTCTGTTCACGGATCACTCAGTGTCTCAGTAATTGTGTTCACTTTCCCCCTACCAGGTCATAAGAAGATCTCAATTTCAAACCAATTAGTAGTTAATTGCAAACAATTTGGTAAGTGGTGTTTTTTACAGTTTTTTTTCTAATTCCCATATAGTTAATACACAGTGTTATACTAATTTCAGGTTACAATATAATGATTCAACAGTTCCATAAATTACTCGGTGCTCATGAAGGTAAGTGTACTCTTAATCGCCTTCACCTATTTCACCCATCCCCCCACCATCCTCCCCTCCGGTGACCATCAGTTTGCTCTCTGTAGGGAAGAGTCTCTTTTCTGGCTCGTCTCTTTTTTACTTTGTTTGCTTTGATTACCGATTCCATTTCATTGCTGGTAATCAGTCTGTTCAAATTGTTTATTACTTCCTGATTCAGTTTAGGGAGGTTATATATTTCTAGGAATCTATCCATTTCTTCTAGGTTGTCCAATTTGTTTGGCATATCATTTCCCATAATATTCTCTTACAATCGTTTATTTCTGTGATATCAGTTGTTATATCTCCTCTTTCATTTCTGATTTTGTTTATTTAAATCCTCTCTCTCTCTTTCTCTCTTTTTTTTGATGAGTCTGGCTAGAGCTTTATCCATTTTGTTGATCTTCTCAAAGAACCAACTTTGGGTCTCCATTGATCTGTTCTATTGTTTTTTAGTTTCTATATCATTTATTTGTGCTCTGGTCTTTATTATTTCCTTCCTTCTACTGGCTTTGCTTTGTTTGTTCTTTTTGTACCTCCTTTAGGTGGAAGGTTAGGTTGTTTATCTGAGATTTTTCTTGTGTCTTGAGGTAGGCCTGTATTGTGATAAACCTCCCTTTTAGAAGAGCTTTCACTGCCTGCCAATGATTTTGGACAATTGTGTTTTCCTTTTCATTTGTTTCCATGTATTTTTTAATTTCCTCTTTGATTTCATGGTTGACCCATTCATTGTTTAGTAGCATATTATTTAACTTCCATGTGTATGTATTCTTTCAGATTTTTCTCTTGTGGTTGATTTCTGGTTTCATAATATTGTGGTGAGAAAAGAAGCATGGTATGACTTCAATCTTTTTGAATTTGTTGAGACTTTAACTGTGACCTAATATGTGATCTAGTCTGTAGAATGTTCCGTGGGCACTTGAGAAGAATGTGTATTCTGCTGTTTTAGGATGGAATGTTCTGAATATATCTTTTAGATCCATCTGGTCTAGTGTGTCATTCAAAGCCACTGTTTCCTTATTTATTTCCTGTTTGGATGATCTATCAATTGATGTAAGTGGGATGTTAAAGTCCCCTACTATTATTGTATTATTATCTATTATTTCCTTCCTATTTTTGTTTTTAGCTGCTTTATATATTTGGGTTCTCCCATGTTGGATGCATAAATATTCAAATTTTGTATCTTCTTGTTGGATTGTTCCCTTTATGATTATGTAGTGTCCTTTGTCTCTTGTTACAGTCTTTGTTTTAAAGTCTATGTTATCCAGGGGCGCCTGGGTGGCTCAGTCGTTAAGCGTCTGCCTTCGGCTCAGGTCATGATCCCAGGGTCCTTGGATCGAGCCCCGCTTTAGGCTCCCTGCTCTGCGGGAAGCCTGCTTCTCCCTCTCCCACTCCCCCTGCTTGTGTTCGCTCTCTCGCTGTGTCTCTCTCTATCAAATAAATAAATAAAATCTTTAAAAAAATAATAATAAAGTCTATATTATCCAATATAAGTATTGCTATTCCAGCTTTTTTCACTTCCATTTGCATGATAAATGCTTTTCCATTTTTTTCACTTTCAATCTGCATGTGTCTTTAGGTCTGAAATGAGTCTCTTGTAGACAGCATATAGACAGGTCTTGCATTTTTATACATTCCATCACCCTATGTTTTTTTTTTCAATTTTATTTATTTATTTGACAGAGAGAGATACAGCGAGAGAGGGAACACAAGCAGGGGGAGTGGGAGAGGGAGAAGCAGGCGTCCCACAGAGCAGGGAGCCTAATGCGGGGCTCAATCCCAGGATCCTGGGATCATGACCTGAGCAGAAGGCAGACGCTTACCAACTGAGCCACCCAGGTGCCCCACCCTATGTCTTTTGACTGGAGCATTTAGTCCACTTACATTCAAAAGAGTTACTGATAGGTATGTACTTATTGCCATTTTGTTTCTTGTTTTATGGTTGTTTTTGTAGTTCTTTGTTCCTTTCTTCTCTTGCTCTCTTCTCTCATAGTTTGCTAGTTTTTTTTAGTGATATACTTGGATTCCTCTCTCTTCATTTTTTGCAGATTGATTACTGGTTTTTCATTTCTGGTTACCATCAGGTTTATATATAATACCTTATGCATATAGCAGTCTATATGAAGTTGACGGTTGCTTACTTTGAACCCATTCATTGCTCCTCTCCTCCCCACCTTTTAGGTATATGGTGTCATACTTCACATTCTTTTATTTTGTGAATCCCCTGACAGATATTATAGATAAACTTATTTTTGATGCTTTTGTGTTTCCTACTTTTCTTACTCCTACTTATGGTCTTTCCTTTCCACTCAGAGTTCCCTTTAACATTTCTTGTAGTGCTGGTGATGAATTCCTTTAATTTTTATTTCTATTTCTATTTATTCTATTTTATTTCTATTCTTAATGATAGCTTTGCTGGATAGAGTATTCTTGGCTGCAGGTTTTTTTTCTTTCAGCACTTTGAATATATCATGTCATTCCCTTCTGGCCTGCAAAATTTCTGCTGAAAAATCAGCCTTATGGTGTTACCCTTCTCTGTAACCATTTTCTTTTCTCTTAGTGTTTTTAAAATTCTCTCTTTATCACTACTTTTTGCCATTTTAATTACTATGTGTCTTGGTGTAGACCTCTTTGGCTCGATTTTGAGGGCTGTCTGTACCTCCTGCATCTGGATTTCTGTTTCTAGATTTAGGAAGTTTTGGGCCATTATTTCTTTAAATAAATTTTCTGCCCTCTTTTCTCTCTCTTCTCCTTCTGAGATCCCTGTAAGGCAAATGTCATTATGCTTGATATAGATGATCTGGCTGAGTTCCTTAAGTCCATTCTTATTTTTTATTATTATTTTTCTCTCACCCGTTCAGCTTGATTGCTTTCCATTACTCTGTTCTCCAAGTCACTGATATGTTCTGCTTTCTCTAGTCTATTTACTCTATCTAGTGTATTTTGAATTTCATTTACTGAGTTCTTCATCTCTAATTCATTCTTTTTTAATTTTTCTATTTTTTGTTAAGAATACCACTGATGTCCTCTGCTCTTTTCTCAAGTCCAGTGAGTATCTCTATGACAATTACTTTAAATTCTTTATCAGGCATTTTACTTATCTCCATTTCATTTAGGTCTCTTGCTGTGATTCTGCCCTGTTCTTTCATTTGGGACATATTCCTCTGTGCCCTCATTTTTTTCTGTCTGTGTCCGTGTCTATGTGTTAGGAAGTTCAACTATGTCTCTTGCTCTTGGAAGTGCTGCCTTTATGAGGAAGAGGTGGTATAGTGCCCTGTAGTGCAATGTCCCTTGTTCACCAGAACCTGGAACCTCAGGGTGTCTAATAATTGTGTTGGATGCACCCTGTTGTTGCTGCTGAGCTGTTTTGCCTTCAGTTCAATTGTCTGCAATGGCTCTCGTTGCCTGTTGTGGCCAGAGTTTGGTACCTGTGTTGTTAGTGACCTAGTCTAGGGCTGCTTTTGTTGTAAGTTGAGTCACACCAGGCATTTGCCAGACATGCAGTTAGCACCAAACTGCAGGAGAACACAGTGGCGGCGGCGGGGAGGGGGGGCGGTCACTGTTAGCAAGTTAGGCAGCAAGTGTTGGCGTCATACTGGTTCCTGCAGGTGTTCATGTGTCTAGGCCGGGGGGTTAGAGAAGGAAATGGTGCCCTATAGCTCCTTTGTTCCTGGAGAAGTCTCGCAATGATCCCTACCCCTCTAGCGTGAGTGCTCTGAGATTAGTAAACAACTCTCCCTCGCATACACCCCAGGTGTTGTTCAAACTACTGCTTCTATGCTGTTTGTGGTGCTGTCTCTTTAACTGCAGGGACTCAGCTTCCCCTTGCCCTCCTGGCTCTCCTATGAGCCTGCTGGGTTTTTTAAAAAAAAATTTTATTTATTTATTTGAGAGAGAGAGGGGAGAGAAAGAGAGAGTGCAGGGGAGGGGCAGAGAGAGAAGCAGACTCCCCACTGAGCAGAGAGCCCACTCCGATCCCAGGACTCAGGGATCATGATCTGAGCTGAAGGCAGATTTAACTGACTGAGCCACCCAGGTGCCGCGAGCCTGCCGATTTTTAAAGTTCCAGGTTTTAAGCCCTGCTGATTGTAAGAACTCATGAAATTTGGCCCCTCTGGTTTTCAAAACCAAATGTTATGGGGATTCGTCTTCCCCATGTGGGCTTGCCTGTGTGAGTCTGTTTCTCTCCTCTCTCCATGCCTACAGTGTCCCTCCCTTCCACGGACAGACCCGCAGGTCCATTTAGCTCCTGATCATGTCTGTGCCCTTCCTACCCTCTTCAACGTAGCTCTTCTCTACATTTAGATGTGGAGAGTTTGTTCTGCTAGTCTTTAGGTTGTTTTCTGGGTTATTTACACTGATATGGATGTTATCTAGTTGTATGCATGGAATGAGGTAACCTTAAGGTCCTCTTACTCGGCCATCTTCCCTGGAAGTCTTAGAAACTCTTTATGTCCTAACAAATTAGTGGCAATTTGAAAAAAAAAACAAAAACCTATACACATAAATGAAAAGAAAATATATATTTCATTTTCAAATAATCATAATTACTTACTTATTTGATACGTGTTCCTGCACAACTTGTTAAACTTTTAAAATCAGGTTGGATAACTTCATTTCATGTTCCACAATGGTTTTCACGCAGTACTTGCTTTTTAATCACGAGAACTGCCAAAACCCCAGCATAGTGAATGGAGGATGCCACAAACACAAAGTAGCACAAACTAATGTTGAAACTGTGAACTAGCTTGAGCTAGTTCTCCATGTGCTGACTGCTATATGTCAAATATCATATTGTTTCCCTTCAAAGTTTAAAATATCCCGCAGCACCGCTGTGAATTCCCCACATCTTCCTGGGGTACCTTGGTGTAGTTTGGAAACCATATCTTGTGTCCTTTTCCCCTGTCATATGAGTGTTTCTTCATTTTACTAATAAATTTGATGAACAGGGGTGCCTGGGTGGCTCAGTCATTAAGCGTCTGCCTTCGGCTCAGGTCATGATCTCAGGGTCCTGGGATCGAGCCCCACATCGGGCTCCCTGCTCGGCGGGAAGCCTGCTTCTCCCTCTCCCACTCCCCCTGTTTGTGTTCCCTCTCTCACTGTGCCTCTCTCTGTCAAATAAATAAATAAAATCTTTAAAAAATAAAAAAATAAAAAAAAATAAATTTGATGAACAGCTAACTTGGTAATGGATGGCAATGGGTTAATATACTACCATTCCTGGGTAAATTCTTGTTATGAAAGCCACCTTGCTAATCCTATTCAAAACAAACAAAAAAAATCTCCAAGTATTGTACTTGGGTGGTGAGGAAACAATTTTAGATGTGGCGAGTGCGTTTCTTGACTCCATTTTTTTTTTAAGATTTTATTTATTTATTTACTTGAGAGAGAGAGAGAGAGAGAGAGAGGAAAAGCATGAGAGCGGAGAGGGTCAGAGGGAGAAGCAGGCTCCCTGCTGAGCCAGGAGCCCGATGTGGGACTCGATCCCAGGACTCTGGGATCATGACCTGAGCCGAAGGCAGTCGCTTAACCAACTGAGCCACCCAGGCGCCCTTGACTCCTTCATTTTTAACCGGGAGCAGGCTACCTAGTTCATCCTTCAAAAGAAGCACTTCTCTCAGAACTACTATTATCACTAGAGAATGTCCACATTTCCTCTAAAGATATGGTTAAGGTAGGGACCAGACTGCTGCATTCAAATCTTGTCTCTGTCAGTTACTAACTCTGTGACTTTGCAGGCTACTTAACTTCCTTGTAACTTACTTTTCCTATTTTTAACATGAAGGCAAAAATAGCATTTATTGCATAATCTGGGGAACAAGATTAAATGAGGTAATGCATATATAGCATTTAGAACAGTGCTTGTCCCCGATTAAGTGCTCAATAAGTGTCAATCATTATTATAGACAGAAATAATAGGGATCAGTGGTCTCCCGTGAAAGAAAGGTATATGAATGAGTGGATCTGTGCCCTCTCTTTATCATTTGCCTAGACCCAGTAATAGGGTTATAGGATAATGGGGCATCTGTAGTTTTTACCTGTAATACAGTGATCCCAGCAAGTGGTTGTGGTTATATGGATTGTCTTGACTTTTCTTCCTGTTTATACCGACCAAATTGTTGGCAATGCTAATTCATTTTGAGTTATAGGGATAAGACTATAGACCTGGATACCAGCACTTGAAGATCAGCCATATTTGGTGTAGAGAGAGAGAGAAAGGAGAGAGGAGAGAGAGAGAGGGAGAAAGGGCTTATTAAGGACTCACTGATTGGCATTCAGTTGAAAATAAAGGTAGAGGAGAAGGTATAAATGTACAGATTTTTGAATCCTTAAAAGGGTTTAATTCTAATTGCTCTATCTTTAGATCATTTTTCAGTTTACATTAAAACTATAAATGCGAGGGAAGAAAAAAATAAAAGGAACTTTGTAACTTGAAAGTCTTGAGTAATATGGTATTTCTATTTTATAATACCCAGGAGTAGAGAGAATCATAAAATCTCTACCAACCGATACTGGTTTATTCAACACAGCACACCACTTAAGACAACTGATAATCCCTGGCCTCTTAGATACCCCAATGTATTTTTAAAAGAAAATTCCAATAATTTAGCCAGTTCAGTCTTTTTCTCTAGGAGTCTCTAAAGAAGGATTCACATCTCATTGGAAAAGAGGTAGACACCAAAAGGAGGAGTCACGAGGAAAATATTTTGTAGTTCTCCCTAAGTATATATTGAGTGTACTCCCTTTGTTGTCAATAAAATTCACCTTACACAAGTTTTGTGTGGAGGTTTATGGATACACACAGTAATAACCAAGAGACAACATCATAATTGAACAGGAGCAAAGTAGAGGGGAAAAATATATTCGGAACCAGATGTGTGAGACAAAACCAATGTATCAGGAAACAGTGGGAAACCCAGGATGAAGGGGGTCTTTTAGGGTTCCCAAACCCAATTCCAGTGTACTCCTCCCCACACCGCCCCCCCAAAGTTCAAGCAATTCGGGAACACCAACTCAATTCTGACACTATTTACTTGGAGATAGCATCAGATTCCACAGGTTAAGAGTTCAGTTCTACAAAACTCCCCCTCACCCCACTTTAGTCACCAGTTGCATGCCCTAGGCATGGTCCAATGACCACTTCATTAGGTTTGATTAATTTGCTAGAGCATCTCACAGAACTCTGGGAAACAAGATAAGCAGTTTATTAAAGTATATGATAAAGGACCAGCCCCTGCCCTAATACTTAGGTTATGGAAAGGCTTTCCACATGAAAAAATGCTCCACATCACTTGCCATCAGGGAAATACAAATCAAAACCACAGTGAGATACCACCTTACACCAGTTAGAATGGCAAAAATTACAAGACAGGGAACAACAAATGCTGGTGAGGATGTGGAGAAAAGGGATCCCTCCTACACTCTTGGTGGGAATGCAAGCTGGTGCAGCCACTCGAGAAAACAGTATGGAGGTTCCTCAAGAAGTTAAAAATAGAGCTACCCTACGACCCAGCAAGTGCATTACTGGGTATTTACTGCAAAGACAGAGATGTAGTGAAAAGAAAGGGCACATGCACCCCAATGTTCATAGCAGCAATGTCCACAATAGCCAAACTGTGGAAGGAGCAGAGACGCCCTTCAACAGACAGAATGGATTAAGAAGATGTGGTTCATATATACAATGGAATATTACTCAGCCATCAGAAAGGATGAATACTCACCGTTTGCATCGACATGGATGAAACTGGAGGGGATTATGCTAAGTGAAATAAATCAAGCAGAGAAAGACAATTATCATATGGTTTTACTCATATGTGGAACATAAGGAATAGCACAGAGGACCACAGGGGAAGGGAGGGAAAACTGGGAAGAAATCAGAGAGGGGAAGGGCTTTCCAAAAGTCACCTCATTAGCATAACAAAAGACACCTTTATCACTCTTATCATAGGAAACTCCAAGGGTTTTAGAAGCTAGGAGACAGGAACTGTGGTTGAAGACCAGATGCCAATGACAAATATATTTTGGTTGATTTAGTGACCAAACATAGATTTCCTGTAAATCACAGTATCATAGTGGGTTAAGCATTCTTCCAAGCCTATTTGGAAAGTGGTGGGTCATAAATAAGAAAATAACACCAGTTAGGGCTAGGTCAAGGAGGAAGCCAGTTTGGCAGGTGAGAGAGCTGGAAGCCGAATAGTAGCTATTTCTTTTTTTTTTTTTTTATAAGTCTACTACAGTATCATTTTTTTTAAAGATTTTATTTATTTATTTGACAGAGAGAGACAAAGCGAGAGAGGGGACACAAGCAGGGCCAGAGGGAGAGGGAGAACCAGACTCCCCACTGAGCAAGGAGCCTGATGAGGGACTCGATCCCAGGACCCTGGGATCATGACCTGAGCCGAAGGCAGACGCTTAATGACTGAGCCACCCAGGCGCCCCAAATAGTAGCTATTTCAAACAGATTTCCACGAGAGACTGGAGGAAATCAAGGCTCTGTTGGCAAGAGGCTAACTGGGGCATGACCTTGAATGTTGAACCAAAATAAACTTGATTCCTCCAGGATCCAGAGACCAAGCATAACCATGGGCAGTGATAATTACTATCATGAAATTTTAGAACTGGTAGAAAACGTAAAAATGCTTTAGTTCACTACTTCATTCTGTAAATAAAGGAATGGGTGCTCAGAGGCAGGACGAGACTTGTCCAAGATCACACAGTGAAATAGAGTCAGGCTGGCTGGCTAACTTCCTCTCTGTGCTCTTCCTCATCATAGAACTATCTTTAGAAGCAAGGAATTGAACAGACTATATCAATATATGAAGCAGGATAAATGGCAAGGTCAGGTAAGAATCACCAGATTGCAGCGCATTTCAAACAACCAAAGGTAGCCAATATTGTATTCACAAATCACTTGATTTTTATCACGAAACTTACCACCCAAGTTAGTCACATGAAAAGGTTAGAGGGGGAAGTTAATGAAACACTCTTAAGAGGATCCAAGAAGGAGGCATCCCAATGTGCACAGTGAAGCACCAGGCTTATCTTTGATCCCGAGACAAGGGTCAGCCTGGAGTTCAGTCAGGTGTCTTCTGTGTGGACAGAGCCTCCAAGTGCACCTGTCTGGAGCAGTGTATTGCCTGGGTGGTCCATCAGCCTTCCAGCTGCTGCTAGACAGTTCCTTCTTTTAAGGGTTCACTTAGGTGGGTGTAATGTAAAAATCTGAGGATTTTTGCCATGCCAGCTTAGTCCACTCTGTCTCCCCCAAGTCTTTCTGTGGACGTTTCCAAGCAAGGTTTACCTATCAGTTACACAGCTTATCTACATGGGCACACTCAAAGCCCTATATCAGACATTGACAAGCAACTAATCTGGGAGTTCACATTGGCCACTGCGACTCCATTTTGTCTTACTCTGACCGAGCTTATTCTGTACCTTCTAGGAGTAGGAATCATAAAAAAATATCACACCATGATAAGTATCCAAATTCCTCTTCATTTTCCCTTTATTTAGCATGTCTTTATTCTAGGCTTTTAATCTTTATGCAGAAATGCAGTTGACTGAATGTCTTTCCACAAATATACAGATCATCACTTCCAAGGAATATTTCCAGAATGTAACTAGAATAGTAAATGTATTCTTTTTCTAATCATTTGATATTATCAGAGAATATTTCAGGAATGCTCTTAGGGAAGAAAGTTTATCTTCAGAACATTCTAGTTTCAATCATCTCTATCAAGAAAAATAAGCACAGGGAAATGTCCCCAACCTCCCTAAAGGCTTGACCCTATCAAAAATTGTTATATTCTTGTGGGTTAAGACATTGAAAAGGCTGCTAAAACACAAATAGGTCCCTAATAGCAATATTATTAACAAAAATGCACTTAGAAAGTCTGTGAGGAAAAGGTGAATTGTAAAAGATGTCAGTCTGGGGAAGAGAGGGCCAGAAAAAGGGGGAAATAAAAAAGTCTCTGATGCAGTTAAGTTCTCTGGAAGGCAATTAGGACATCATGGTGGGAGGAGGGTGATGCGGGACAGAAAAGTTGTTAATTTTGCACCTTTGTTTCTGAGAAAAAAGAAAGGGTTCCTCATTGTCTCTGAATTGGCTTCATTTTAAGGCTATTGCTTCTAGGACTCGATTAATGAATCCAGCACAGATATTTTTTCATCCATTTTTTTAAACAGTCTGTAATATTTTGGGGAAAAAACCCCTCAATATTTCCAAGAAACACTTAAAAAAAAAACCACACAGTTTGTATATTATCAATAGAAATAACTGACAGACGTTCTTCCTTCAGTGACTTGAACAACCTATCAATCTGACATTATTTTTCTTGAAGAAAGCTGAGACAATGTGTGCTAAAAAAAAACCATTATGAATATATTAACAGCAAATTCCAAGCCAGCTACAAAGTTGTATGTTCTATTGACCTACTCGTGTTTGGCTCATTAAACGCATCTACTGGGGAAGAGCCTGACTGCCTACGGTGAAAGGGAGTGTTTTCAGTTCTCCCTGGGAGATTTCACTAGTTCCATGAAAATGAAAGCAGTTTTATGGGAGATGCTTGACCCTTCAAATAAGGACGTCTCTGAAAAAGAGGCAGGCAAAGCATGAAAAAGGGTCTCTAACTAGGCTGCCTTCTTATATATGTTTAAAGGAGATGTAAGTCCATTGATATTGTTCTATAGCTGGACCATGCTGACGGTGGTCCCTCCCAGAAGGAGCAGCCCTTCTGTGGGTCACTCTTCTTTGAATGTTTATAAATAGGTGTGGCACAAAAGTCACAAGGCCTGCCATCTGACTCGCTGCATCAGGTTAAGTATTTGTTGAGGTTAGCCCATGGACCGAGCGCTGTGCCACGCATTTTGCATGCATCACAGGGCTCATTTCATGAGACCCCCAGCTACGCATATTGGTCTCTCTATTACTAATGGAGACACTAAGGTGAAGTCATCTGTTCGAGGTCACATGACAAACCTGTGGCCAGACAGGGATTTAAACCCAAGAAGTCTGGTTCCAGAGCCAATTCCCCTGACCTCTCACCTCACTATCCCAGAATACGTAACCGAATCAACTCGGTTTCTTTTTAAAATGGGATTTGAAGGTAGATATCATTTTTTAGAGATATAAAATTCAGAAATTTAGAAACCTAGAACTTAGAAATGATTCAGTCCGCCCCTACCTACTCCCTGCTCTTTTACAAGTAGGGAAACTGAGGCACAGAGAGGAAAAGAAAAAGTGGCTTAATTCAGGGTAGAAAATTTATGGTTGCTATGGTTTGAATGTTTGCATCCCCCCAAATTCATATACTGAAATCTTAATGCCCAGTATGATGGTATTAGAAGGCAGGGCCTTTGGAGGTGCCCAAATCATCAGAGTGAAGCCTTCATGAATAGAGTTAGTGCTCTTATAAAAGAGAGCCCACAGAGCTCCTTAGACCCTTCTACCATGTAACAGCGTAATAAGCCGGCAACCCAGAAGAGGGCCCTCATCCGAGCATGCTGGCACCCTGATCTCGGCCTTCCAGCCTCCAGAACTGTGGGAAATTGATTTCTGTTGTTTATTAGCCACCTAGTGTGTGGTATTTTGTTATAGCAGCCTGAACGGGCGAAAACAAACCTAGAGCCAGGATTAGGTCAGACTTAGGGCTCCTGAGGTTCTCCGTATCCTGCCATGGTTTTTTCCTTCTTCCCTTCCTTTATTCCTCCTTCCTTTCCTCTCTTCCTATTTCCCATCCTCTTTCATTCCTTTCTTCCTTATTTCATATGCTTTTTGAATTTGTGTAAGCCTGCCGCATGTTTAAACGGCTGCCCTGTGTATGCTGAAATTTCTTTCCTAAATATTAAGTAAATGGAGGGTCAGGACAGAAAATACACAGATCAGTCTTATTACTGAGAAAAGCCATCACACAGGAAATATCATGCAGAACAATAAAATACTGTTTTATTTGTCATTTTTAAGAAACCATCTTCTTCTTGACATTATTAAAAGATTATTTACGGGTGCCTGGGTGGCTCAGATGGTTAAGCATCTGCCTTCGGCTCAGGTCATGATCCCAGGGTCCTGGGATCGAGTCCCGCATTGGGCTCCCTGCTCAGCGGGGAGCCTGCTTCTCCCTCGACCCCTCCCCCACTGCTTGTGATCTCTCTCTCTCTCTCATGCTCTCTCCTCTCAAATAAATAAATAAAATCTAAAAAAAAAGAGGTTATTTACTTACAATGTTAGGCACCCATTTTGATTACAGTTTGAGGCACTTTGAGAGAGATACACATGTGAGACGACCTCCACAGTCGAGATATACAGTATTTCCATGATCATGGAAGATTTCCCTATGCCCCTTCCAGTCAATACCCTTCTCCAACTCCCAGCTCAGAGAATCACTGCTCTTCCTGTGATTGTAGATTAAATTTGGACTTCTAAAGTGCTTTATAAAAAAATGGACTTCTCCAAAAAAAAGACATGTATCATATGATCTCACTGATATGAGGAATTCTTAATCGCAGGAAACAAACTGAGTGTTGTTGGAGTGGGGGGTGGGGTGGGAGGGATGGGGTGACTGGGTGATAGACACTGGTGAGGGTATGTGCTCTGGTAAGCGCTGTGAATTGTGCAAGACTGTTGAATCTCAGATCTGTACCTCTGAAACAAATAATGCAATATATGTTAAGAAAAAAAAAAAAGAAGAAGAAGAAGAAGGTAGCGGGAGGGGAAGAATGAAGCGGGGGAAATCGGAGGGGTAGACGAACCATGAGAGACGATGGACTCTGAAAAACAAACAGGGTTCTAGAGGGGAGGGGGGTGGGAGGATGGGTTAGCCTGGTGGTGGGTATTGAGGAGGGCACATTCTGCATGGAGCACTGGGTGTTGTGCACAAACAATGAATCATGGAACACTTCATCTAAAACTAATGATGTAATGTATGGGGATTAACATAAGAATAAAAAAAAAATGGACTTCTCCCTCTCCCTCCACTGTTCCCCCTGCTTGTGCTCTCTCACTCTCTCTGTCAAATAAATAAATAAAATCTTTAAAAAAAAATGGAATCATAGAATATGTATTGATTTTTTTCCTGGTTCCTTTACTTTAGAAGAATGTTTCTGAGATCCATTTATGTTATTTTGTGTATCAGTCATCCATTTTTTCCCTCGGTATTATTCTGTTGTTGTTTAGACCACAGTTTGCCTATCCATTCACCAGTTGATGGATATTTGGGTGGTTCACTGTTTTTGGCTACGAGGAATAAAGATTTCATGAACCTTCATGTTCAGGTTTTTGCTTTTGGATAAATTCCCTAAGAGTGGCATTGCTGGGGTCATGGTATTCATTTAACTTTTAAGGAGATGCCAAGCTGTTTTCAAAGGTGGTTGTATCATTTTATGCTCCCACCATCAGTGCATGAGAGTTACGTTTCCTCCACAAACGTGAACACATGGCATTGACGTTCTTTTTCATTTTAGCTTTTATCACGAGCTTATCTTCTTATCAATGAGTTGTAAGAATTCTTTAAACATTTTTTTTTGAAGATTTTATTTATTTATTTGACAGAGACACAGTGAGAGCAGGAACACAAGCAGGGGGAGTGGGAGAGGGAGAAGCAGGCTTCCCGCAGAGCAGGGAGTCCGATGTGGGGCTGGATCCCAGGACCCTGGGATCAAGACCTGAGCCGAAGGCAGATGCTTAACGACTGAGCCATCCAGGCGCCCTGAGTTGTAAGAATTCTTGATATAGGCTGGACACAGATTCTTTGTCAGACATAAGTATTGTCAATAACTTTGGAGCTTATCTTTTCAATAGTATAAGTGTTTCTTTGAAAAGCACAGTTTTCAGTATCGAGGAAATCCAATTTATTAATTTATCTTTCAGGGTTCATACCATTTGTGTCTATAGAAGAAAACTTTGCCTTCCCTAATTAGATTTTCTCCTGTGTCTTTTTTCCCAGAAGTTTTATAATTTAAGTCTTTACATTAAGGTGTGTGACGCATTTTGAGATAACTTTAGCATATGGTGTTAGGTCATTTTCAAAGTGATTTTATTTCCATATAGATAGCCAATTGTTTTAGCACCATTTATTAAAAAGACTTTCCTCTCCTTATTGATTTACATTGGCACATTTATTGGAAATAAATCAACCATAAATGTAAGGGCTTACTTCTGGACTTTGGCCTATTCCATTTATCTATCTTTCTATCCTTACGCCAGTACCATTACTCTAACTTTTCATGAGTGTTGAAATTCGGTAGTGTAAGTCCTCCAACTTTGCTTTGAGTCCTCTCTTCTTTATTCTCTTTTCTATTTCCAGCTTTCATTTGGAATCACTAATTACTTATTTAAGATTTTATTTGTCTCCACAATTAGCTTATTAACTAACCATCT
This sequence comes from Mirounga angustirostris, assembly GCF_029215605.1. NCBI lineage: Eukaryota > Metazoa > Chordata > Mammalia > Carnivora > Phocidae > Mirounga > Mirounga angustirostris. The sequence goes on from NW_026991719.1 coordinate 94,851,821, forward strand.
GGTTTTACTCTTATAGTCATTGCTCTAAATTTTATACTATATACCCTTTAGCTTACTATCGTCTAACCTCAAATAATACTGTATTACTTCACGTCAAATATAAGAACCTTTCAAAAGTAGGCTTCCATTTTCCCTTTCCTTCCTTTGTACTAATGTGTTAGTACACATTATACACCAATATAGGACTAGCATAGTATATAGCATATATATTAGTATATTATATTAATTAGTATATAATGTGTACTAACACATTAGTGTTACCCAAGTAGTGTTAAATAAGATCTTATTTCTATATGTGTTATAAACTTCACAATGTGTTATTATTTTTTAAACAATTGTCTCTTAAGGAAGTTAAAAATAAGAAAGAAATGCCTTTCACATTTAATCATATACTTATTTTTTATGCTTTTCATTTCCTTTTGTGTATATCCTTGCTTCCATCTGGTATCATTTGCCTTCTGCCTGAAAAACTTTGCCCATGCCTTCTAGTGACAGTCCACTGAGGCCAAATTTTATTCACTTTTGTTTTTATTTCACTTTTGAAATGTATTTTCTCTGGTTATAGAATTTTAAACTGTCTTTTTTTCATAGTGTTTTAAAGGTGTGATTCTATTGTTTTCTGTCTGGCATGGTTTCTGAAAATAATATGCTCAAAGTCTGATCATTGTCCTTGGTATGAAACATGCTTCTTATCTCTGGCTTATTGTAGGATTTAGTATTTAACATTGCTTTTAAGCAATTTGAGTATGATGTACCTTTGTCTGGTTTTCTTTATGTTTAATCTTGACAGTCCTCCATTGATCTTAGTAGATCTGTGTGTTCTATCTCTCCAAAATTTAGAAACTTTTCAGCCGTTATTTCTTCAAATAGATTTCTATCCCACTCCTTCTGGTAATCCAATTAGGTGTCTGTTAGAATACTTGATACTGTGTCATGTTCCACTGATGTTATCTTGATTGATAAACCTTTGTACTGTGCTTTGTGTTGGATAATTTTTATCGCTAGATCTTCAAGTTCATGTATCTCTTTTTCTACACTGTCTGGTTTACTCTTAATCTCATTTAGTAAAATATTAATTTCCAATATTGCATTTCACCTCTAGATTTAAAAAAAAACAATTTGCTGTCGGGGCGACTGGGTGGCTCAGTTTTTAAGCGACTGCCTTCAGCTCAGGCCGTGGTCCCGTGGTCCTGGGATCGAGTTCCACATTGGGGTCCCTGCTCGGCGGGAAACCTGCTTCTCCCTCTCCCACTCCCCCTGCTTGTGTTCCCTCTCTCACTGTGTCTCTCACTGTCAAATAAATAAATAAAATCTTTAAAGAAAAAATTAAAAATCATTTGTCTGTCTGTCAAATAAGTAAAATCTTTTTAAAAAAAATACTTTGCTGTCCTCTCATTTTCTTCTTTAAATTGTTGGACATCCTAAGCATATGGCAGGCGTTTTAGTAACTTGCAGATAACTTGCTCCTTTCTCTGACTGTTCTATAGTTTTGTTGTGGTGCGTCTAGATCAGCCTTTAGACCAGGGTTAATTTTGCTCCCTACTAAAGCATAATCCTAGGGTCTATGCTGAATGCTCTGTGTGGTCAGTGAGGTCTCTTCACTCTACCTAATAGGAGCTCAAATGATCCCTTGCCCTGTGTGAGCTCTGGGATAGTTTGCCTTACAGCTCTTGTAATTATTTTCTTCTCTGGAAGTTGCACTTGGCCAGGCATCAGGGGATTTCACCTTATATGCATGCAAATGAACATTCAGCCACTCATACAATTCTCTGGATCCCTTTTTCTTTGTAGCTCCCTTTTTTTCAGTATCCTGCCCATCAATTTCTAGCTGTCTCAGACTCTTAAAACTCATATATGATTTTTTTAAGATTTTATTTATTTATTTGACAGAGAGAGAGATAGCGAGAGCAGGAACACAAGCAGGGGGAGTGGGAGAGGGAGAAGCAGGCTTCCCGCGGAGAAGGGAGCCCGATGTGGGACTCGATCCCAGGACCCTGGGATCATGACCTGAGCCGAAGGCAGACGCTTAACGACTGAGCCACCCAGGCACCCCTCATATATGATTTTATTTAACTCAGCAAGAACACTAGGCTCTGTTTGAGTTTCCCCTCCCTGCACTGAGGCCCAGAAATTTCCTCCTGACAGAAAGCCAGGTAATCGTAGGGCTTAGCTAAGTTCTTTTTCTTTTTTTCCAGGATCATAATCCTATGTTGCCCTTTTCAGTCTAACAACTGAAAACAGATGTTTCATATATATGATCCAGTTTTCTAATTTTTTATGGCTGGAAGCTAATTTTATACACCTTTACTCCCTTACAACCAGAAGCAAAACTGACATTATCTTTTTGGGAAAGAAAATGAAATGCTCCAATATGGTATGTATATATTGATTTTAAAAGATGGCTTCTGGAAAATGATGGAGTAGGGAACTCCAGGATTTCATCTCCACAATAGCAACTAATGAGCTGGCAAAAACTGTCATGGTCAACTTTTACAGAACTCTGGAATCGAGTAAAGTTTTTGTAACAACCAGGAGAAAGCTTAATGAGGTAAGAAGGTGCTGCTTTGCAATAAGAGAGTAATGTGGCATTTTAAATTGCCAGTTCCTAGACTGATAGTGGCCATGAGATAATGGTGCAGGTTATTAGTGTCAGAGTGAATGATTAGGACCTTATTCTTAAAGAATCGTGGTTGTCAAAAAAATAAAAATTAAAAAAAAAAAAAAAAGAATCGTGGTTTTCTTATTTGAACTGCCTGATGGCTCATGAAGGACAAGCCCATGAGCTTGCGTTTGTTTTACCCGATGAGGAGTGTTCCCGGGGCAAGGATGGCTTTCTGAGTGACATTTTCCAGAAGTATTTAAAGGTGCAAGTTTTAGCCCTAGCAGATTGTGGCAAGAAACAAGGGTCTGGGCAAGCGATAGACCAGAAAACCTGGGAAGGAAGATGTTAGGAAAGAAGATATGAGACAGAAAAAGGGCTTTTAAAAGGTCCCATATATACCAGGAATTCAAAATGGCTATGGGCATGAGTAGGACTGCCCACATACTCAGGAAAGTCCAGAGAAAACCTAAGCTTCACCTCCAGCTGATCTAAAGATGCTGTATAAGCAGGAAGTGAAAACTAAGGCAGAGTTATCAATGGCCTAGAAAAGTTCTAACACAGATTCAGTCTGTAAAGATTGGGAGGTTGGGGCGCCTGGGTGGCTCAGTTGGTTAAGCAACTGCCTTCGGCTCAGGTCATGATCCTGGAGTCCCGGGATCGAATCCCACATCAGGCTCCCTGCTCAGCGGGGGGTCTGCTTCTCCCTCTGACCCTCTTCCCTCTCATGCTCTCTGTCTCTCATTCTCTCTCTCAAATAAATAAATAAAATCTTTAAAAAAAAAAGATTGGGAGATTGTTATTCCATTGACTGACTGATTGATTGATTGATTGATTGATTTAGGCTTCAGGTATTTAAAAAAAACCTGTCAAAATAGTAGCTGACCATTTGACCATCTTTGGAAGACAGACTTCAAGCCCACACATGACAAAGATTACAGACTTTACCAAAAAAAGTTTAGAAAAGTCACTAAACAAGCAAATAAGCCACAAGAAATGGCAAAACAAACCCCAGAGAGGGAAGGAAATATGATTTCTATGATTGCCACATTATAATGTTTAATTAAAATGTTCAATTTTCAATAAAATTAACAGTGTATGTAAAGAAATAAGAAAGTATGATTGATTCACATAAAAACATAATGCAGTAAAAACTGTCTGTGAGGAAACCCCAGCATTGGACATATTAGAAAAGGAAATCAAATCAACTGATTATTTAAATACACTCAAGGAGCTGAAGAAAACAATGAACAAAGAACTAAAAATAAACCAAAAGAATGATGTCTCATCAAATAGAAAGTGTCAATAAAGAAATAGAAATTATAAAAAAGGGATCAAATAAAAATTCTAGAGCTAAGGGACGCCTGGGTGGCTCAGTCAGTTAAGTGTCTGCCTTTGGCTCAGTTCATGATCCCAGAGTCCTGGGATCGAGTCCCACATTGGACTCTCTGCTCAGCGGGGAGTCTGTTTCTCCCTCTGCCTGCTACTCCACCTGCTTGTGCTCTCTCTCTGACAAATAAATAAATAAATAAAATCTTAAAAAAAAAAAGAAATTCTAAAGCTGAAAGGTAAAATAAAATTTAAAATTCACTACAGGGGTTCAACAGCAGATTTGAGCAAGCAGAAGGAAGAATCAGCAGTCTTGAAGATAAATCCATTCAGATTATCCACTGAGGAGCAGAAAGAGAAAAGAATGAACACAAATTAAAAAAAATGTGGATGTTTGTGTGCTTGATGGCGTTGCACAATTCTAGTCTCTTAAAATGGCTATTATCAAAAAGACAAGAAATAACAAGCATTGGCAAGGATATGGAGAAAAGGGAACCCTTGTGCACTGCTGGGGGGAATGTGCAGCAACCATGGAAACCAGTATGGAGTTACCTGAAAAAATGAAAAATAAGGGTGCCTGGTTGATGCAGTCAGTTGAGCGGCTGGCTCTTGGTTTCGGCTCAGGTCATAATCTCAGGGTCATGAGATCGAGCCCCACACGGGGCTCTGCACTCAGCATGGAACCTGCTTAAGACTCTCTCTCCCTCCCCCCCCGCTGCTACCCCCCACACGAGCTCTCTAAATAAATAAATGAACAAACCAATAAATAAATAAATAAATCTTTAAAGAAAAATTCAAAATAGAACTACCATATAAACCAGCAATTCCACTTCTAGGTATTTATCCAAAGAAAATGAAAACGAACTCAAAAAGGTATATGCAGGGGCGGAGCAAGATGGCGGAGGAGTAGGAGACCTGGATTTCGTCTCCTCTCAGGAATTCAGCTGGATAGGGATCAAACCATTCTGAACACCTACAAACTCAACAGGAGATCGAAGAAAAGAAGAGCAACAACTGTCTCAGCAGAAAAGCGACCACTTTCTGGAAGGTAGGACGTGCGGAGAAGTGAATCCGAGGCGATATTCGGGAGGATAGACGGCGGGGGAGGGGCCTCCGTCGGCCGCTTCTGGCAAGTGATAGAGCCGCGGAGCACAAAATCGGAACTTTTAAAAGTCAGCTCCGCCGAGGGACGTCACTCTGGTGGCTCAGCGGGGGGTGGAACCCTCCGGGACAGTGTGGTCTCAGGACCCTCGGGGTCACAGAAAGACCGGGGGCGCCTGAGGGCAGCAGAGCTCCCAGGTAACACAGCAGGGAAGCCGGCTGCAGAGGCGGAGCCCAGGCGCGGGCTCTCAGCTGGGGTTGCCATTAACCGCGATCCGCGGCCCAGTCGGGCCCCTGCTCCTCCAGCAGGGACCCAACAAGCGGCCGATCCGGGGAGACTCACCTTCCTCCCCCGGGAGGAGCCGCGCGGGAGTGCACCGCAGGGATCTGCTGGGTTTGGAGACTCCAGACCGGGTCCGGTGCCAGAGATAGAAACGCGTGGTCACAGGCCGGTTGAGCACGGAGTGCAGCTGCAGACCGGGGAGACGGGAGTGACTGACGGCTTTTCTCTGGGGGCTCACTGAGGAGCGGGCCCGAGTTCTCGGCTCCTCCGGGGCGGAGATTGGGAGGCCGCCATTTTCACTCTCCGCCTCCAAAGCTGTACGGAAAGCTCGCAGGGAACAAAAGCCCCGGAGAGCAAACCCGAGCAGATTACTTAGCCGGGAGGGGGCAAGGGCGGGGCTATTCCGCCTCCGGCAGAGACATCTGGAAACCACGGCAACAGGCCCCTCCCCAGAAGATCAGCGAGAACAGCCAGCCAAGACCAAGTTTACCGATCAATGAGAACAGCAGAACTCCAGCGCTAAGGGACTACTGCACATAGAATTCACGGCTTTTTTACCATGATTCCTTAGTCTTTTAAAGTTAATTTTTTTTTAACTGTCTTTTTGTCTTTTTATTTCTTTTTGAATTTTTCTTTTTCCCTTTTTCAAACAACATCTTATCAATCCCTTTTTTTAAAAAAAAATTTTTATTTTTCATTTTTAGAGTCATATTCTATCCCTTCATAGTAGTTACCCATATTTTTGGCTTATATATATAAGTTGTTCTCTCTTTAAAATTTTGAGATAGTTTCTTCTAACAGATTAAAATATACCCTAAATCTCTAGTATATGGTGTTCTCTATTCCCCTGCCTGATCACATCCTCTCCCTTTTTTTTTCTTTTTCTTTTTTCTTTTTTTAAATCCTCTTTCTTTTTTCAAACAACTTCTTATCAATTCCTTTTATAAAATTTTTTATAATTTCCATTTTTACAGTCATTTTCCATCCCTTCATCATATCAACCCTTATTTTTGTACATATATAAGTTTTTCTTTCTTTAAAATTTTGGGAGACACTTTCTTCTAAAAGACCAAAACACACCCCAAATCTAGTGTGTGGCACTGATCTATATACCATATAGATCATATTTGATCACATTCTGGTTTTTCTTTTGTTGTTGTTCTTTTGTTTTGTTTGTTGTTGTTTTTATCTTTATCTTTTTCTTTTTTTTTCTTTTTTTTTTTTATCTCTCTTTCCCCTTCTTATCTCACTGCTTCAGGTCTTTTCTGATTTGTTTAGAGTATATTTTCTGGGGACGTGGTTACTCTGCTAGCATTTTGTTCTCTCATTAATCTATTCTCCTCTGCACAAAATGACGAGACGGAAAAAATCACCTCAACAAAAAGAACAAGAGGCAGTACCGACTGCCAGGGACCTACTCAATACGGACATTAGTACGATGTCAGATCTAGAGTTCAGAATCATCACTTTAAAGATACTAGCTGGGCTTGAAAAAAATATGGAAGTTATTAGAGAAACTCTTTCTGGAGAAGTAAAAGAGCTAAAATCCAACCAAGTAGAAATCAAAAAGGCTATTAATGAGGTGCAATCAAAAATGGGGGCACTAACTGCTAGAATAAATGAGGCAGAAGAGAGAATCAGTAATATAGAAGATGAAATGCTGGAAAATAAAGAAGCTGAGAAAAAGAGAGATAAACAACTACTGGATCATGAGGGCAGAATTCGAGAGATAAGTGATACCATAAGACGAAACAACATTAGAATAATTGGGATCCCAGAAGAAGAAGAAAGAGAGAGGGGGGCAGAAGGTATAATGGAGCAAATTATAGCAGAGAACTTCCCTAATTTGGGGAAAGAAACAGGCATGAAAATCCAGGAAGCACAGAGAACCCCTCTCAAAATCAATAAAAATAGGTCAACTCCCCGACATCTAATAGTAAAACTTACAAGTCTCACAGACAAAGAGAAAATCCTGAAAGCAGCTCGGGAGAAGAGATATGTAACCTACAATGGTAGAAACATTAGATTGGCAACAGACCTATCCACAGAGACCTGGCAGGCCAGAAAGGACTGGCAGGATATATTCAGAGCACTAAATGAGAAAAATATGCAGCCAAGAATACTCTATCCAGCTAGGCTGTCATTGAAAATTGAAGGAGAGATAAAAAGTTTCCAGGACAAAAAAAAACTAAAGGAATTTGCAAACACAAAACCAGCCCTACAGGAAATCTTGAAAGGGGTCCTCTAAGCAAAGAGAGACCCTAAAAGCAACATAGACCAGAAAGGAACACAGACAATATATGGTAACAGTCACCTTACAGGCAATACAATGGCACTAAATTCCTATCTTTCAATAGTTACCTTGAATGTAAATGGGCTAAATGCCCCAATCAAAAGACACAGGCTAACAGACTGGATTAAAAAACAAGATCCATCGATATGCTGTCTGCAAGAGACTCATTTTAGACCCAAAGACACCCCCAGATTGAAAGTGAGGGGGTGGAAAACCATTTACCATGCTAATGGACACCAAAAGAAAGCTGGGGTGGCAATCCTTATATCAGACAAATTAGATTTTAAACCAAAGACTGTAATAAGAGATGAGGAAGGACACTATATCATACTTAAAGGATCTATCCAACAAGAAGATCTAACAATTGTAAATATCTATGCCCCTAACATGGGAGCAGCCAATTATATAAGGCAATTAATAACAAAAGCAAAGAAACACATCAACAACAATACAATAATAGTGGGGGACTTTAACATCCCCCTCACTGAAATGGACAGATCATCTAAGCAAAAGATCAACAAGGAAATAAAGACTTTAAATGACACACTGGACCAAATGGACTTCACAGACATATTCAGAACATTCCACCCCAAAGCAACGGAATACACATTCTTCTCTACTGCCCATGGAACATTCTCCAGAATCGACCACATCCTAGGTCATAAATCAGGTCTCAACCGGTACCAAAAGATTGGGATCATTCCCTGCCTATTTTCAGACCACAATGCTTTGAAACTAGAACTCAATCCCAAGAGGAAAGTCGGAAAGAACTCAAATACATGGAGGCTAAAGAGCATCCTACTGAAGAATGAAAGGGTCAACCAGGAAATTAAAGAAGAATTAAAAAAATACATGGAAACTAATGAAAATGAAAACACAACTGTTCAAAATCTTTGGGATGCAGCAAAGGCAGTCCTAAGAGGAAAGTATATAGCAATACAAGCCTTTCTCAAGAAACAAGAAAGGTCTCAAGTACACAACCTAACCCTACACCTAAAGGAGCTGGAGAAAGAACAGCAAATAAAGCCTAAACCCAGCAGGAGAAGAGAAATCATAAAGATCAGAGCAGAAATCAATGAAATAGAAACTAAAAGAACAGTAGAACAGATCAACGAAACTAGGAGCTGGTTCTTTGAAAGAATTAACAAGATTGATAAACCCCTGGCCAGACTTATCAAAAAGAGAAGAGAAATGACCCAAATCAACAAAATCATGAATGAAAGAGGAGAGATCACAACCAACACCAAAGAAATACAAACAATTATAAGAACATATTATGAGCAACTCTATGCCAGCAAATTAGATAACCTGGAAGAGATGGATGCATTCCTAGAGATGTATCAACTACCAAAACTGAACCAGGATGAAATAGAAAACCTGAACAGACCTATAACCACTAAGGAAATTGAAGCAGTCATCAAAAATCTCCCAAAAAACAAAAGCCCAGGGCCAGATGGCTTCCCAGGGGAATTCTACCAAACATTTCAAGAAGAATTAATACCTATTCTTCTGAAACTGTTCCAAAAAATTGAAACGGAAGGAAAACTTCCAAACTCATTTTATGAGGCCAGCATTACCTTGATCCCCAAACCAGACAAAGACCCCATCAAAAAGGAGAATTACAGACCAATATCCCTGATGAACATGGATGCAAAAATTCTCACCAAAATACTAGCCAATAGGATCCAACAGTACATTAAAAGGATTATTCACCATGACCAAGTGGGATTTATCCCTGGGCTGCAAGGTTGGTTCAACATCCGCAAATCAATCAATGTGATACAGTACATTAACAAAGGAAAGAACAAGAATCATATGATCCTCTCGATAGATGCCGAAAAAGCTTTTGACAAAGTACAGCATCCTTTCTTGATCAAAACTCTTCAGAGTATAGGGATAGAGGGTACATACCTCAATATCATAAAAGCCATCTATGAAAAACCTACAGCAAATATTATTCTCAATGGGGAAAAACTGAGAGCTTTCCCCCTAAGGTCAGGAACGCGGCAGGGATGTCCACTATCACCACTGCTATTCAACATAGTATTGGAAGTCCTAGCCACAGCAATCAGACAACAAAAAGAAATCAAAGGCATCCAAATTGGCAAAGAAGAAGTCAAACTCTCACTCTTTGCAGATGATATGATACTTTATGTGGAAAACCCAAAAGACTCCACCCCAAAACTGCTAGAACTCATACAGGAATTCAGTAAAGTGGCAGGATATAAAATCAATGCACAGAAGTCAGTGACATTCCTATACACCAACAACAAGACAGAAGAAAGAGAAATTAAGGAGTCGATCCCATTTACAATTGCACCCAAAACCATAAGATACCTAGGAATAAATCTAACCAAAGAGACAAAGGATCTGTACTCAGAAAACTATAAAATACTCATGAAAGAAATTGAGGAAGACACAAAGAAATGGAAAAATGTTCCATGCTCATGGATTGGAAGAACAAATATTGTGAAGATGTCAATGCGACCTAGAGCAATCTACACATTCAATGCAATCCCCATCAAAATACCATCCACTTTTTTCAAAGAAATGGAACAAATAATCCTAAAATTTGTATGGAACCAGAAAAGACCCCGCATAGCCAGAGGAATATTGAAAAAGAAAAGCAAAGCCGGTGGCATCACAATTCCGGACTTCAAGCTCTATTACAAAGCTGTCATCATCAAGACAGCATGGTACTGGCACAAAAACAGACACATCGATCAATGGAACAGAATAGAGAGCCCAGAAATGGACCCTCAACTCTATGGTCAACTAATCTTCGACAAAGCAGGAAAGAATGTCCAATGGAACAAAGACAGTCTCTTCAACAAATGGTGTTGGGAAAATTGGATAGACACATGCAGAAGAATGAAACTGGACCACTTCCTTACACCACACACAAAAATAGACTCCAAATGGTTGAAAGACCTCAATGTGAGACAGGAGTCCATCAAAATCCTAAAGGAGAACACAGGCAACAACCTCTTTGACCTCAGCCGAAGCAACTTCTTCCTAGAAACATCGCCAAAGGCAAGGGAAGCAAGGGCAAAAATGAACTATTGGGACTTCATCAAGATAAGAAGCTTTTGCAAAGCAAAGGAAACAGTTAACAAAACCAAAAGACAACCGACAGAATGGGAGAAGATATTTGCAAATGACATATCAGATAAAGGGCTAGTATCCAAAATCTATAAAGAACTCATCAAACTCAACACCCAAAGAACAAAGAATCCAATTAAGAAATGGGCAGAAGACATGAACAGACATTTTTCCAAAGAAGACATCCAAATGGCCAACAGACACATGAAAAAGTGCTCAATATCGCTCGGCATCAGGGAAATCCAAATCAAAACCTCAATGAGATATCACCTCACACCAGTCAGAATGGCTAAAATTAACAAGTCAGGAAACGACAGATGTTGGCGGGGATGCGGAGAAAGGGGAACCCTCCTACACTGTTGGTGGGAATGCAAGCTGGTGCAGCCACTCTGGAAAACTGTATGGAGGTTCCTCAAAAAGTTGAAAATAGAGCTACCATATGATCCAGCAATTGCACTACTGGGTATTTACCCCAAAGATACAAAAGTAGGGATCCGAAGGGCTACGTGCACCCCGATGTTTATAGCAGCAATGTCCACAATAGCCAAACTGTGGAAAGAGCCAAGATGTCCATCGACAGATGAATGGATAAAGAAGATGTGGTATATATATACAATGGAATATTATGCAGCCATCAAAAGGAATGAGATCTTGCCATTTGCAACGACGTGGATGGAACTGGAGGGTATTATGTTGAGTGAAATAAGTCAAACAGAGAAAGACATGTATCATATGATCTCACTGATATGAGGAATTCTTAATCGCAGGAAACAAACTGAGTGTTGTTGGAGTGGGGGGTGGGGTGGGAGGGATGGGGGGACTGGGTGATAGACACTGGGGAGTGTATGTGCTCTGGTAAGCGCTGTGAATTGTGCAAGACTGTTGAATCTCAGATCTGTACCTCTGAAACAAATAATGCAATATATGTTAAGAAAAAAAAAAAAAGAAGAAGAAGAAGAAGGTAGCGGGAGGGGAAGAATGAAGCGGGGGAAATCGGAGGGGTAGACGAACCATGAGAGACGATGGACTCTGAAAAACAAACAGGGTTCTAGAGGGGAGGGGGGTGGGAGGATGGGTTAGCCTGGTGGTGGGTATTTAGGAGGGCACATTCTGCATGGAGCACTGGGTGTTGTGCACAAACAATGAATCATGGAACACTTCATCTAAAACTAATGATGTAATGTATGGGGATTAACATAAGAATAAAAAAAAAAAAAAAAAAAAGGTATATGCATCCTCATGTTTATTGTAACATTATTTACAATAACTAAGACATGGAAGCAACCTGTTTCCATTGATGGGTGAATGGATAAAGAAGATGTGTTGTGTGTGTGTGTGTGTGTGTGTGTGTGTGTGTGTGTGTATATATATAATGGAATATTATTCAGCCATAAAAAGAATGAAATCTTGCCATTAGCGACAACATGGATGAAACTTGAGGGCAGTATGCTAGATGAAGTAAGTCAGATAAATACACATACAATATGATCTCACTTACAAGTGGAGTCAAAAAAAAAAACAAGCTCATAAACACAAAGAACAGTTTTGGGGTTGCAGAGGTGGGGAGTGGGCAGAATGGGTGAAAGGAGTCAAAAGGTACAAGATTCCAATTAAAAATAATAAGTCACAGGGATGCAATGTACAACATGGTGACTATAGTTAATAATACTGTATTGCCTATTTGAAGGTAGCTAAGAGAATAGATTTTAAAACTTAACCATCACAAGAAAAAAAATTGTAATTATGTATGCTGATGGAAGTTAATGACTTACTGTGGCGATCATTTCACAATTTATTCAAATATTAAATCATGTTGTACATCTGAAACTAATGTTATATGTAAATTATACCTCAGTTTTCTTAAAAGTGAAGAAATTAAGTGGTATGTTTAGAGACTTTGGAAAAAAAACTAGTAGTTTATCTGTTCTTTCATTGGGAAATTTAGTGTTGCAATTTCTTATCATAATATGAATTTGTTTTAAACTTAATCTTTTCCTTATCAAGTATTTTGATATATGGATGATAGTCGAGTTTTTACAGTGCACATGCCGAATTACCATACACACGTGAAGGCAAAAAAATATTTAGGATGTTACCTCAACCTTTAGTTAGATTCATCACAAAAACAGAGAAGACTCAAAACTACTAAGATCAGAAATGAAGGCAGGGACATTACTACCAACCTTATGGAAATATAAAAATGAAAAGAATTTTGAGGGCATACTATGAACAACTATATGTCAACAAATTAGAGAGCCTGGAAGAAATGGACCAATTCTCAGAAAGACACAAGCTACTTAAACTCACCCAAGAAGACACAGAACGTTGCTTCCACACACACCTACTAGAATGATCTACATGCCATAACAAGGATTTAAACAAAGTGCTCGGGGGTGGGGCGGACTTAAAAAAGAGAGATTAATCTCAACCTCGAGAATCAGGGTGGGTTTAATAAATGTGGCATTGAGGTGAGCTGCAATGAATAAAATGAATTTTGTTAGATGGGAAATGTATTTCAGGTAGTGGGAGTAGTAAACACATGGAGATATGAGCTTATGTCGCTTGCTTGTTAAATTTTGTGGGCATTGTGGTTGGAGCCTGAGTGTGCAGAGGGCTCCAGCTGGAGATGAGATTTTTGAAAAATCTATGTGTTGGGACTAGTGGATAAAGGGATTTAAATTGGTGTCTTTAGAATCAAATCTGAATGATATGATTAGCAATCTATACTTTTTTCCCTTGGGGGAATGAAGTGCTATGAATTGTATTTGTGGACAAATCCCTCTGTGGGTAGTATAGAGGACGTATTTAAGAGGACAGGACACAGTAAGAGATAGTAGAGTAGTATTAGTGAGGAATAGTGAGTACCTGACACAAGACAATGGCAGTAAGAATGAAAAGGATCGTTTTCTTTCTTTTTTCTCATTTTATCTCATAAAATAATGCTTGACAAATTGCTTTCTCTGGAGAGAAAACTGTATCTCTGCATCGCCTAGAGAGTGACTATGCCCAAATGAGTTTAGCCTTATCTATTATGATTATGTGAAGGAAGACTAATTCCTGTCTACCTAGAGTTTAGCTTTCAAGAAAAAATATGATGGAATGGAAATCCACCTGTACCTTGTTATTCTGAGCCTGAGGACATCGACTATGACACTCTTGAACATGACTAACGGATTAAAAATAAGAGCCCTATGCAGGCTTTGGCTGGCTCAGTCAGTAGAGCACACGACTCTTGATCTCAGGGGTTGTGAGTTCGAGCCCCACATTGGGTGTAGAGATGACTTAAGAAAAATAAAATAAAAAGTAAAAAAAAAAAAAAAAAAAGGGCCCTATGAATACTTTGCAGGTAAAGCCTGTATTTTATATCAAGAATTTAATGCAAAGCTTGTCCTATAGTATGAGTATAGTAATTATTTTTTTCTTAATGAATGATTAAAAACTATGAACTTTTCTAATGGCTGTGATTTATAATGGCAGTAACTGCATATTATAGATCTTCTGGAGCATTTCCAGGTGAGGCAGCCAAAGTTCAAAACACCTTTGCACTCTTCCTCAGGAACCCTGCATATCTGGGCCTTCCTTCTGATTTTTTATCTTTTTCGATTACATTACTAAGCACAGAATCAGAGCAGGAAAAATCCGCCCCCCCCCGCCCGTGGTGGACAAGTGCATCTAAAAATGATTAAAATGAATAAATGAATTAATGTGCTACAATTATTTGATCTATACTAGGGGAACAAACAAGTTCCCTAAATCTTCAGAACTACCCATTTAGCTCAACAGAATCCAATGATGATAAATCAAATTTAGAGTGGATAGATCTCAAGAAAGAAAAACATGCAAGTACCTAGAGATTTGTTGGGCATTTATTATTGTTTCGTTGGTTGTTTTAGTTTGTTTTTTTATGAACTGCAAACCCTAAAAATTATTGATACAGGAGAAAGTAATAGGACATCTTACCTACAATATATTCATTTTCCTTCAGCCTTACATTTGACAATTCTTTTGATTGAAATCAGCCAAAGATAAATAAGGAAATGAATGCCTCTACGTTTGGTCCTGAATAATCTTGTTGTTCCTGAAAGCATAAAAATCATGACCATTAGTAATACCATCTCTAGGCAGCTCGAAATTAAAAAAAAAAAAAAAAGGAAAAATACATTTTGATTGGTATATATGCTGAAGGTTCATGTTTGGGGTTCTGTGGAAGACAGAAAAAAGTTATATGAAGGGGAGACGAGGATGAGAGTTCAAGAGCTATCCATCAATGACATTTAAATGATAGCAAAGTCAGGATAAAAGAGATGTGTTTCAGATCTGCAGAATAGAATGAAAAACCCCGGAAAGAATCTAACTCCAGCATTTCCAGAATGAAATGCAAGAATTAATTGATTCAACGAAGAGCTTGTTCTTCTGAATACTAACTGAGACTTCTCATTTTCGGCTGCTCTAGCTGACAGATTTCACATTTTTACTCAACTGTATATTAATAAAACAATGTACTGTGTGATCTCACTTTCATGGGCTTTTCGTTGATGTGTTGACATGAATTTTCATTATTCTTTTTATTATGCAACCTGAACACACCTTTGGTTCTTTTCCTTGAGTTCAAGCTGACAAGAAAGACTTCAACTGTCTGAATGTAGATTCCCAGAAAAAAACAAAAAAAAAAACAAAAAAAAACACAACTTTGTCAATAAGGGTTATGGAGGGAAATTTAACTGTAATGGATAATTGGAGGGGAGAGGGAGTGAAGCTGCCTTACACATGAAAAATGAGAGGAATTTAGAAATAAAGAGAGAGAGAGAAACAGAGACAGAGGAAGAGGGAGAGAGAAGAGAGGGAGAAGGGAAAGGAGAGGGACAGAGACAGAAAAAACAGAAAGAAAAAGAAGAGAAGGAAGAGAGTGAGAGCCAGAGACAGAGACAGAGAGAGAGAGAGAGAGAGAAGGAAGGGAAACAAGGAGAACTTTTAAAACTGTCAGGGGGACTAAAGGGAAGGCATTGCCTTTAAAACTGCAGGGTTTCATCTGCCTTTGGCAGGAGGATTTCTCCACAGGAGGGAAATTGCCTGGGGATTCTGAAAATTACACTGTACTTATAAAACATTGAACATATCCCTGGTTACAAGTACTTAACTGTGCAATTTGGTCCTTCTTAGGGAAAGTTTCACATTACACAAATTCGTGTTTCAGAGCCTTCTTCCCATCCTGCGTGTAGGCTGAAGAGCCCAGTGAGTAGGTGATGTAGCTTTTAGACCAATCGTTATGCCAATCTGCCTTTGGCTTTGCCTCAGGTGGAAAATATTCTCAAGTCTGCAAAAAGTATGGTAGCTGGGGGAAGTCACGTTTTACCTATATAAATGCTCTTCCTCTCAAATCAACCTGCGTTCTCCATTAACAACAGCCTTTATGTGAAAGTCAAAGGAGGCAGGCTGGGCGAGTGGTAGTGGAAATGACAGATTTGATGGGTATCTCCTTTACAATGGGAGCTAGAAGAAATTCTACTCCTACGAAGGTACAGAGCTTGAGGCAACTTCTCTGGGAACTCACATCGGATTAGTGACACAGATGAGACTAAGTCTTGGGTCTTGTGGCCACCAGGCCATTGAGTTAACCGAGAGCTCGCATACAGCACAGTCACTCCCTTTCCATTTCCCTGCTTCCCTACCCTCCTAGTCACCCTCACCACCTACCTGCCTGGGGATCCCGTCCTAGCCTAAGCAAAAATGGACCTCTTTTGTGAAACCTCTGACTAACTCCATGCTCCAGCCCACACTGATCACAGACTTAACACCTCTGTTAAGTTTTAATTTTTATGCGTGATTATGCTCTTCAGCATGTAATGCTTTGGAGTTATTCTTGATTATTTCATGGGGCTTGTTTTGTCCCCCCTCCCCCCTGATTTAATTGCGGACTCTTTAAAGGGACCACGTTTCCTGCTTGCTTAATAACTCACAGTCCTTTGCCACCCGCCCACACACAACCTTACACGGAACAGACAATTGATATATCTTGTTAAAACTAGAGTTTTAGGGGCGCCTGGGTGGCTCAGTCGGTTAAGCAGCTGCCTTCGGCTCAGGTCATGATCCCAGGGTCCTGGGATCAAGCCCCGCATTGGGCTCCCTGCTCAGCTGGGAGTCTGCTTCTCCCTCTCCCTCTGCCTGCCTCTCTGCCTACTTGTTCTCTCTCTCTATCTCTCTGTCAAATAAATAAATAAAATCTTAAAAAAAAAAACCAAAAGAAACCAACAAAAAACCCCCTAGAGTTTTAAGTGAATCACAGGCACTTTCAAACCCATTTTTATTTTTTTTATTTTTTTTTTCAAAGATTTTTTATTTATTTATTTGACAGAGAGAGACACAGCGAGAGGGGGAACACTAGCAGGGGGAGTGGGAGAGGGAGAAGCAGGCTCCCTGCAGAGCAGGGAGCCCGATGCGGGACTCGATCCCAGGACTCCGGGATCATGACCTGAGCTGAAGGCAGTCGCTTAACCAACTGAGCCACCCAGGCGCCCCTCAAACCCATTTTTAAAGAGTGTGGCTTTCCTCTTCGTACATTTCTCTATTTTTGAAATTCTATACAATGACTCTGCATTACCTTTAAAGTAGAAAATTATATGCTATTAAAAAAAATTGAGAGGCCCCACAATTTTGTTTTCTTTAATGATTCCTTTCCTCACAGCTTCAGCTGGTACCTCTATTCTGAGGCCTCCTAAAACTACAACTCTCCCTTTTCGCCCAAGCCACATACACGTATATCTCAATGCTCCTGACCCATAGGTCTCTCTTCAAACTCGGTGGTCTTAAATCTATTCCATCATAGTGTTTATTCAGTCAGCTAACAAACATTTATCAAGCGCTGGTAAATGCTCGGGGCAGCTTGAGGTCTTGGGTAGACATCGGAAGTGAAACAGACAAGGTTACCCAAGGAAGCTGAGTGGGGGAAAGAGACACAACAAAGAGATAAACAAATCAATAGATCTGTGACTTCTAATTGAGAAAACTACATTGCAGATTCAGATTCAGAATCTGAGGGCTAGAAAGAATGTGAACGAATTTCAAATCTATTTTCTATTTGTATTTTTAAGGTCCAGAGAGAAGTTGTTTCATTCCCCCCATTACTCCTCTGGGCCCAGACTTCTATGGAGGCCCTGGTTCCATTTGGATGGTAGCTCATCCTCTCAAATCCAACATCTCTTGAGTAAGTATTAATCGACAAACCAGATGTTTCAGGATCTGTACTAGGTTCCAGGGGTAAAGTGGTGGGAAAAAAATGATAAACAACATCGAAAATGCAAATGTAATCTCTGCGTTCATGGAATTTATCCTAGAGAGTTTGAATCTTGCCAGAGATTTCTCTCTTTTATTAGACCTTTCAGAGAACCAGCGTTTGATTTTGTCGGTTTTCTCTTCCTGTTACCATTTTTGCATGAGATTGATTTTCTTCTATCTATTATGTATTTATTATTTCCTTTTTCCAGTTCTTTGAGTTGGCTCTGTTGTACCTTCTTTACCCTCTTAATTTGGCTACAAAGGCAATTTTTATCCTTAAAATCCTATATTGGAAGAGAAGATTTTAAGAATATACATTTTTATTTTATGTACCATTTCAGCTTCATCCTTAATCTGAAAGGTCATGTTTTTATTATTGTTCATTTGCAAACGTTTCTTGATTTCTATTATGACTTCTTTGGGCTATAACTTACACAGAATTTTTTTTTGTTTTTCATTTTCTAAATATATGGAGGTCACTCTCTTTTTGTTGATTTTATCACATAGTCATCAGCAAAAGTGGGCTATATATCTTATTTTTAGACATGTTTTGTAACCTAAACGTGGTCAATACCTGTGTTATATGACTGGGTACAGATGTATATTCTCCAGATAGAGCTTTTTAATTGTGTTTTTCGTGTCTTTCATATCCTTATTTGTGTTTTGTCTGTGTGATCTATCAATTTTGGGGAAAATCTGCGCTAAAATCTCCTGGTATAATTACGGATTTGTTTCTTTTCCTGTGCAATGCTCTCCGTTTTTCCTATTTTATTTTTTTTTAGATTTTTTTTTTAAATTTATTTGACACAGAGAGAGAGAGCACAAGTAGGCAGAGCGGCATGCAGAGGGAGAGGGAGAAGCAGGCTTTCCGCTGAGCGGGGAGCCCGACGTGGGGCTCGATCCCAGGACCCTGGGATCATGACCTGAGCCGAAGGCAGTTGCTTAACCAACTGAGCCACCCAGGCGCCCCTTTCCTCTCTATTTTAAACCTAGATGACTGTAGCAGCCTGTTACATTATCTTGTATCTTGTCTTTCCTCATATAACCTCTAATTTCCTACGACGCAAATTTGAGCACATTGTTCTTCTGCTCAGAATTCATTAATGATGCACTTGTCAGTGCATCCATCTGGAATAGTTTTGCATGATTTCCATGTTTGGGATCTACCTTCTATCCCCACTCCTATTTCCACTAATTCCTTATCATGAGATTTCAGCATGAATTGTTCTTCTTTCACACCAATCTCATTTTTAGTTCCATGTTGTTCCCACATCTAGGAATGGCCTCTGTTCTATCCCTTATTTACCTAATTCCCACCTGTTCCTTAAGGACACTTCCTTCACAGAGCCTTTCTATTCATTCGAACCTGTACTTACCACTCCTTTCTCAGACCTCCAGAGGGTCTGCAGGGCATTTGATGGTTTTGTGTTTTCACTGGACTGGAAAATCTTTGGGGGAGAAGCTCTATCTTCTACATTAAAAGGTGTGCCATAGAGCTGGAATTTAATCCATTTATGATGCTTAAGAGTTTTATTGCACTGTACTCTAAAGGAAGAGGTTGATGTTTATTTGCCAAGTTAAATGGAAACCAAGACTGAAGAAGATAAAATATGTTGAAAGACCTGGCATGGTAGCTTAGTTTGGTCTAATTATGAAAATGCTGTTAATCTTATTTTGGGGGGATAAAGATTTTTCTGACTATTGATATATTAATTCCTGTATTTAAGACCAATAAAGTGAAAAGTTTTATCCCTCTAATAAAATAAACTGAAAAGAGAACAGCAAGACAATTCTAATCGCTCAACCATAGGTGATGCACATTTATGCATGCTAGATATAACATTCTTATTTACAATTCCTGCTTATATTTTGCCTGCATCCAAACCAAGAATAAAATGGAAAGAAATAAGTCTTTTCACCTTCTTTTTTATGAAAAAGATCAAATAAATTTAAAGGAAATTTTCAAAAGGTTAGGTGCTGGTTCAATTTTTTTCCTGACAGTTTATTACATGCTTCACTACACAGGATGTTTTCTGCAGAGTGATCACTAATCAATGTCTTATTAAGAAATGGTATTTCTTGTAAATCACAGAAAGAGAATCTGTCTCAATACCCTAATTCTTTTTCTCATAGTTTGATTTTGGGAAGCTCAATTATGTGGCATAGAATTTTATCCATAAAAAAGACCACAATGAAGGCTGTGCTATCATAGTCAAAGCCCTATTATCTGAGGGTACATCTTACACAGAAAATCATACTTTTAATTTCTTCAAATATTCTGGTTGGTGTATGTATGGTTTAAGGATAGTTCATACCATTACATCTTCTTCTTGAACATGGAACTCTTAAGAAATGAGATTTATAATTCAACTTGAACACTAGGCAATTCTTACCTGTTTATTCCAAGAGTTGAATGATTTTTTGGAGGTGAGTGGTTACTTATCCCCCACTCCACTTGTTCTGTGTGGAAGGCCTTTCCCTAGAGTAATACTCTTGGCCTTTGTCCCAGCCAGAGGAGAAGAAACTGTTAAACCCTTTCTCCCTTTCAGCGCTGGATTTATTGTCTAGTTGACAACACGTGTTTCCATGTCACCTCTATATCATGACCTAAAGGGTATGTCCCAGCACAGTGAGGCCCGAGGTTCACCAGATGTGCTGGTGACTTCAGAGTTCATGTTCTTAACTGTTTATTTGCTGTCCAGTTTTCCCAACACCATTTGTTGAAGAGACTTGTCTTTTTTCCATTGGATATTCTTTCCTGCTTTGTCGAAATTAGTTGACCATAGAGTTGTGAGTCCATTTCCGGGCTCTCTATTCTGTTCCATTGATCTATGTGTCTGTTTTTGTGCCAGTACCATACTGTCTTGATGATGACAGCTTTGTAATAGAACTTGAAGTCCAGAATTGTAATGCTTCCAACTTCACTTTTCTTTTTCAGGATTGCTTTGGCTATTTGGGGTCTTTGGCGGTTCCATACAAATTTTAGGATTGCTTGTACTAGCTCTGTGAAAAATGCTGGTGGTATTTTGATAAGGATTGCATTAAATGGGTAGATTGTTTTGGGTAATATAGACATTTTAACAATGTTTGTTCTTCCAATCCATGAACATGGAATTTTTTCCCATTTCTTTGTGTCCTCTTCAATTTCTTTCCCCAATGTTCTATAGTTTTCAGAGCACAGATTTTTTTACCTCTTTGTTTAGGTTTATTCCTTGGTATCTTATTGTTTTTGGTGCAGTTGTAAATGGGATAGATTCCTTGATTTCTTTTTCTTCTGCTTCATTATTGGTGTATAGAAACGCAACAGATTTCTATACAGTGATTTTATATCCTGCGACTTTGCTGAATTTGTGTATTAGTTCTAGCAATTTTTTGGTGGAGTGTCTTTTGGATTTTCCACATATACTATCCTGTCATCTGTAAATAGTGAAAATTTGACTTCTTCCTTGCTGATTTGGATGCCTTTTATTCCTTTTTGGTGTCTGATTGCTGAGGCTAAGACTTCCAGCTGTGGGTGTTGACTATATGGCTTTTATGATGTTGAGGTATGTACCATCCACACCTACTTTGTGCAAGGTTTTTTTTTTTTTTTTGAAGATTTTATTTATTTGACAGAGAAAGACACAGCGAGAGAGAGAACACAAGCAGGGGGAGTGGGAGAGGGAGAAGCAGGCTCCCCGCAGAGCAGGGAGCCCGATGCGGGACTCGATCCCAGGACTCTGGGATCATGACCTGAGCTGAAGGCAGTCGCCCAACCAACTGAGCCACCCAGGCGCCCTGTGGAGGGTTTTTATCAAGAATGGATGCTATAGGGCGCCTGGGTGGCTCAGTTGGTTGAGCGACTGCCTTCGGCTCAGGTCATGATCCCGGAGTCCCGGGATCGAGTCCCGCATCGGGCTCCCTGCTCGGCAGGGAGTCTGCTTCTCCCTCTGACCCTCCTCCCTCTCATGCTCTCTGTCTCTCATTCTCTCTGTCTCAAATAAATAAATAAAATAAAATCTTAAAAAAAAAAAAGAATGGATGCTATATTTTGTCAAATGCTTTTTCTGCATCTATTGAGAGGCTCGTATGGTTCTTATCCTTTCTTTTATTAATGTGGCGTATCACATCAATTGATTCGTGAATATTGCACCACCCCTGCAGCCCAGGAATAAATCTCACTTGATCGTGGTGAATAATTCTTTTAATGTACTGTTGGATTCAATTTGCTAGGATCTTGTTGAGAATTTATCTATTTGAGTTTCCAAGCTTTTAAGCAGGGTAGGATAATCCAGGTGGGGAACTTTTGGTATCTCTGAGGTAAGGAAATGGAGCTGAAAGTCCAGGGAGAACAAGGTAACTAGAGTTCACAGAAGAGAATACCACACAGGAGACAGCTGCACAGACCGAGAACCCTAGAGATCTTCAGGGGATGCCCCTATAGTATTTGGTTGAGAACTGATAAACGCATATGTACGAGGAAATTACATGAGGTGGGGGCAGGTGGGGAATATAATCCAAAAACATTAGAGACGAGTGGCCCATGTTCATATGGGACCAGTAACAATGCCTATTTTCATCAGCCAGACTGGAAAAACATATAATTCATGTGGCAGTGAGTGTAGTGTTTAAGAAGGTCTTGCCTCAGTAAACAGGAATAATTAGCCCTAGGACACTATTGTGGTCCTTCCTAACATATTATAAAAGAAAGACTCAAAATGATCAAACTGATTCTGAGTATTTTAATTGCATCCCAAGATAAAACTCAAGAATATTTACAGGAATGTAAAAATATCCAGTTCCCAACAAAGTAAAAATTCTGATGTCTGACATCTAATTAAAGACTATGAGACCAGCACAGAAATGGGAAAACACCATAATAAGGAAGGTAATCAATTGATTAAAACTGACCCAAATGTTGTAGTTAGTGGACAAAACATGGAAAGTTATTGTAGCTATATTGCATATGCTCCAAAAGTTAAGATTCATATGAAATACCTGGAGATGAAAACTAAAATATATAAGATAAAAAATACACTGAATGAGATTGACAATAAATTAGACATTGCAGAAGATAAGGTTATGTTATAAAGATATAACAATAGAAACTATCCGAAATTAAACACAGACAAAAAATAATTTGGTGAAATTAAAAGAGCATTCACATTGAATCACTATATTGTACACCTGAAACTAATGTAACATTGTGTGTCAACTATACTTCAATTTAAAAAAAAAAGATCCAACTAGGTGCAATCTACAAGAAATTACCTTCAAATATAACAATTTAGGTAGGTTGAAAGTAGAAGAATGGAAAATAATAAACCATACAAACAAAAAAGAGCATCTGTGATCTGTGGGACTATTTCAAGTAACCTAATATACATGTAATTAGACTCCTTAATGGAGATAGTGGTGATACAAAATATATTTGAATAAATAATGGTGCTTAATTTCCCCAGGTATATGAAAATGTTCAATCTGGAGAAGCTCAGCAAACATCATGTTTAGGAACATGAAGAACTCTATACCAACTCACATCATATTCAAGTTGCTGTAAACCAAGGATAAAAAGAAAAAAAATAAAGCATCCAGAAAGTTTCTGGGATGCCATTAAAGCAGTATTAGTGAGAATTTTCTAGCACTAAATGCCTATATTAGAGAAGAAAAATGTTCTTCCACATTAAAAACCTGTAAAAGAAAGAGTAAATTATATCCAAAGTAAGCAGACAATGGAAATAATAAAGTTAAAAGGAGAATTCAATAAAATAAAAAAAAACAGAAAAATAAAAGAAACCAAAAACTGGCCCTTTGAGAGGATGAATAGAATTTATAAACCTCTAACCAGACAGGTCAGGAAGAAAAAGAAAGAAGACACAATTTACCAATATCAGGAATGAGAGAGGTACGTACCATCACTACATACTCTTTTAAAAATGATAATAAATGGACATTATCAACAAATTTATACCTACAAATTCAACAACTTAGATGAAATGGAAAAATCCCTTGAAAGCCATAAACTATCAAAGTTCAGTCAAAAAGAAATGACAACCTATCTATTAAAGGTAACGAATTTTTAGTTAAAAATCTTTCCACAAAAAAAATCTCAAGGCTTATATAGCTTTACTGGTGAATTGTACCAAACACTTATGGAAAAAATAATGTGATTTCTACACTTACACATACACATACTCCTCCAAAACATTGAAGAAGAGGGATATTTCTCACTCATTTGATGAAGCCACATTATCCTAATAGCAGAAACAGACAAATACAAGATAAGAACACTACAGGCCAATATACCTCACAAATATTGATGCAAAAACAAAAGATATATAGAAAAAGATAATAAGTTTGAAAGATAAGGATTTATTTATTTATTTATTCAGCAAACTTAATCCAACAATATATAAAAAGATAATAGATCATGATCATAAACCTGGGAGTTTATCCCAGGAATGCAGGTTTGGTATAATATTTAAAAATCAATCAATGTAATTCACTGTATTAACAAACCAAAAAGTGAAATCATATGATCATCTCAATAGACATAGAAAAAGAATTTGACAAAATCAAGCAACCATTTGTAATTAAAAACAAACTCTCCAAGTTAAAATAACTCGGACAGAGAAAGATAAATACTGTATGACATCACTTATATGTGGAACCTAAAAAAGCCAGACTCATAGAGAGAGAGACCAGAATGGTGGTTACCAGGGGCTAGGGGGTGGGGGAAAAAGGGAGATGCTAGTCAAAGAGGACAAACGTCCAGCCAGTAAGAGTAATAAGTTCTGTGGATCTACTATATAATGATTATAGTTAATAATACTGTATTACATACTTGAAAGGTGCCAAGAGAATAGATTTTAAATGTTCTCATCACAGAAATGCAATGGTAATTATGTGACATGATGCAGGTGTTAGCTAATGCTATGGCGGTAATCATTTTGCAATATATGTGTATCAAATCAGCACATTGTATACTTTAAACCTACACAATGTTATGTATCAATTACAGTAGTCCCCCTTATCCAGGGTTTCAATTTCTGCAGTTTCAGTTACATGTGGTCAGCCATAGTCTGAAAGTAGATGATCCTCTTGCTGATGTATCTTCAGAAGGTCATTAGTAGCTTAAAGCTATGTCACAAGGCCTATGTCATTCCCCTCACTTCATCTCACCAGATAGGAATCTTATCATCTCCCATCATAAGAAGCAGGGTAAGTACAGTACAATAAGATATTTTTGAGAGAGAGAGAAAGAGACCATGGTCGCATAACTTTTATGATGGTATGTTGTTATAGTTGTTCCATTTTATTATTAGTTATTGGTGCTAATCTCTTACTGTGCCTAATTCATAAATCACACTTTATCATAGGTATATATGTGTAGGAAAAAATATAGCACGTGTACGGTTTGGTACTATTCACAGTTTCAGGCATCTACTGGGGGTCTTGGAATGTATTCTCCATGGACTGGGATAGTTAGTGTATATCTCAATAGAGGTGGAAAAAAAAAAAAAACTCTTAGCAAACTAGGAATAGAAGGGAACTTTCTCAACTTGATAAAAAGCATCTACAAAAACCTACAATTATCATCATACTTAATGGTGAAAAACTGAGTGCTTTCCTCTTAAGATTAGAAGCAAGGTAGAGATGTCCACTCTCATTCCATTCAACATTGTATCAGAGGTTCTGGTCAGTGCAACTAGACAAAAAAGAAATAAAAAGCATCCAGATTGGGAAGGAAGAAATAAAATGGCATGTCTATGTAGAAAATTCAATAAAATCTACAAAAAACTTGTAGAACTAATAAGTGAGCTTAGAACATTTGAAGGATGGGTGTACCTGAATGGCTCAGTGGGTGAAGTGTACAGCTCTTGGTTTTGGCTCAGATCATGATCTCATGGGTCTTGAGATCTAACCCTGCATCGGGCTCCATGTTCAGAGGGGAGTCTGCTTGAAGATATTCTCCTTCTGCCCCTCCTCCCACCTCACGCTCTCTCTCTCTGTCTCTCTCAAATAAATAAATAAATCCTTAAAAAAAAAGAAAAGAAAATTTGAAGGCTACCTTACAAACCTATGCATCAAAGATAATTCCATGGAGATAGGACAGTCTTTTTAATAAATGATACAAAAAACCCAGGATATTCATATGTAAAAATATAAATTTTGATCCAGATCATATATTAAAATTAACTCAAAATGGTCAGAGGGCAATTTACAACCCCAAACTATAAAAATTCCAGAAGACAACATGCGACCTAGCAGGGACTTTTTTGTGACTTTGGATGAAGCAAAGTTTTCTTAGATACAGATCCAAAAGCATAATCCATAAACGAATTGATTAACTGGACTTCATCAAAATACCCACTCTTCAACACTGCTAAAGATGAAAAGACTAGCTGAAGCCTGGGAGAAAATATTTGCAAATCATACATCATATAAAAGAGATCTCCAGGATATATGACGAACTCTCAAAACTCAGTAATATGAACACAAATAACCCAATTTAAAAATGGGCAAAAGATTTCAACAGTCACTTCACTCAAGAAGATATATAGATGGCTAATAAGCCATGGAAAGACACTAGCTTTATAGTCATTAGGGAAAAGCAAATTAAAACCACCATGAGATACCACTGTACATCTAGTCGATGGTTAAATTTAAGATGTCTGTCCATGCCAAGTTTTGTAGAAGATGTGGAAAACTAACTCTCATACATTGGTAGTGGGAATGTAAAAAGGTACAACTTTGGAGAACAGTTTGGCAACTTTATAAACAGTTAAACATATACCTACCTTACAATCCAGTCATTCCATTCCTAGGTATTTACTCAAAAGAAACAAAATCCTATCTTCATGCAAATATTTCTCATGGGGGTTCAAAGAAGTTTTATTCATAATCACCAAAAACTGTGAACAACCATTATGTTCTTCAACAGATGAATGGATAAACTTGGTATATTTATACAATAGACTATATATAACACCACAACAAAAAGGAATGAACTACTGATACACACAATATGGATGAATCTCAAAATGATTGTGCTCAATGAACAAAGCCACATGCAAGAGTCCATACTGTTTGATTACATTTACATAAAACTCAATATAGTGCAAAATAATCTATATAACAGAAAGCAGATCAATGGTTGCCTTGGATGGGGTGGAGAGGTTCAGGAGGAGCAAAAGGGCGTATGAAGATAGATGAGAAAACTTTTGGGGGTAATGAATATCTCACTACCTCAATTATGGTGATGGTTTTACAGGTGTTTTTGTATGTCAAATCTTATTAAAAATGCACAACTTAAATTATATGCAGTTTAGGTTATGTCATTTATACCTCAAAACTATTAACAAATTCAAATAACGAGTCAGTCCAAAATCATGAAACAAAATGGCAACCTCGGAATGGGCAAGTTTGCATCTTTGAATGGCATTTGTATACTGTGACCCCGTCTTGCTTCATAGCTGTTCCTTAAGTTTTCCCATAGTGGGGTATAATGTCATTAGCCTAGCATCACTAAACCCCATCTCGTAATATTTGTAATATTTGTTCATAATGGGCACAGGAGCAATTCTTTTTGTTAAAAAGTATCATGCTTTTATTTTTTATACTAATAGGTGGCACTTGGCTTAGTCCAGGAAAGAACTAAACAAATCACAAACTAAGGACATTATTTATTTAAACAAGAGCAGCAAATTACATGCCCAACTAAGTCACCATTTTACCCTGCTTGGGCTGCAATAACAAAACACCATGGGCTCTGTGGCTTGAAAAACAGAAATTTATCTTCTCTCAGTTCTGGAGGTTGGAAGCCCAAGAGCAAGACGTCAGCAGGGTTGGTTTCTGTTGAGACCTCTCTCCTTAGCTTGCAGAGAGCACTTTTTCGTTGTGTCCTTATATGGTCTTTTCTTTATCTGTGCCAGTGCAGAGAGAGTTCCGGCGCCTCCTCTGCTTCTTTTTTTTTTTTTTTTTTTTTTTAGATTTTTATTTATTTATTTGAGAGAGCGCACATGAGAGGGGGGAGGGTCAGAGGGAGAAGAAGACTCCCCGCCGAGCAGGGAGCCCGATGCGGGACTCGATCCCGGGACTCCAGGATCATGACCTGAGCCGAAGGCAGTCGCTTAACCAACTGAGCCACCCAGGCGCCCGCCTCCTCTGCTTCTTATAAGGATTTCAGTCTTCTAGGATTAGGGTGCCACCCTTATGACTTTATTGAACCTTCATTACCTCCTTAAAGGCCCTATCTCCTAAAGGCCCTACCTCCAAATAGGAGATACTGACAGTCACATTGGCAGTTAGGGCTTCAACATGTGAATTGGGAGGATATAATTCAGTTTATAAGAATCATTATGTCCTTAACAATGACAACAGTTCACATTTATTGCAGCTGGCCTATATACCAGGCACTCCACTAAGAGCATTACATATCAAATCATTTAATTCTACTAACAAGCCTATGAGGTAAGCAGCAGTAACACCTCATTTTATAAATGAGGAAAATGAGGCTCAGAAAAGTTCTATCGCTAAGTTTCTTGAAGATCTATGCACAGTTAAATTACATGCAATAAATTGTATGCAATTATTTTATTAAAACATGCATCCATTAGAATGTAAACTTTATAAGGCAAACATATTTTTCAACTTTTTTTTCCACTGAGGTATTTCCGAGTGTTTAGACAGCTGTGCCTGGCACATAGAAGGTGGGTTGACAAATATTTGTTGAATTAAATCAAATTGAACTTGTCCTTAGTCAAATAGTTAACATATCACAAAGCTAGGTTTTGAACATAGGTCTGTCTTATTTGGGTTCAAATTCCTAATCAATATTTTATACTTATTTTATTAAATAGAAGAAAAAATCTTAGAGTCTGAACATTCAGCAAAGCACAAAAGAATTCTTTTCAGACAATATTTTTGGTAAAAGACAGATTAAAAAGGGCACTGAACTTGACATCACCGATTTCCCCCCTAGATATACTGTGTCCCAACTCAGAATCTCCCTTCCCCTAGCACTTAATCTTTTCTACAATGTAGAGTAAGTACTTGTATACTTGTCTTATCTTCCTAACTAGGTTGAAAACACCTGGATGGTAAGAACTAATTCTTAAGTAACTTTGCATAATGTAAGTCCTTGCATCAATAAATTTTTGCTAAATAAAACCAATTTATTTATTTATTTATTTATTTATTTATTTATTTATTTATTTATTTAAGGACTATGTGGCAGTAGACCTCAGCTCCAGACCCAGTACAACCTCTAAATTGGTTTGTGGCTCTGGGTAAATCACATCACTCCTTTAGATGGTCACTTAGATTTCTTTTAACTCTAATATTCTGTG
Source organism: Mirounga angustirostris (assembly GCF_029215605.1). Lineage (NCBI taxonomy): Eukaryota > Metazoa > Chordata > Mammalia > Carnivora > Phocidae > Mirounga > Mirounga angustirostris. The sequence goes on from NW_026991719.1 coordinate 94,881,130, forward strand.
ACTAAATCTAAGTCCATTCTCAGTAAACTAGACTTGGAGTTAAATATCTGAGATAGAGACAAATCATAAAAGACATTCATTGAAACAAATAGATCAGTACCACTAAGAAATAAGACTCATGTCAGGAATAAGTTTCATCAAAATTTTATTTCCTCAAATATAATGGACATAATAGCTATCCCACAGCACCCTGTTTTGGGGACTTAATAAAGAGAACACTCATACTTTTTCCCTAAGTAACAAAATTATTAAATATTGACAGAACTCTGATAAAATCCTTTCAGACATGTCCACAAGCTGGAAAAACATGAATCATACTTATTCAACTATAAAGAAAAAAACCACAAATAATTGTTATAAGCACACGTTAAAAGTTTCTATGTGGTTTATGAGACATACTCTTACTACTTTATCAGCAACCTGGCCCAGAGTACCGCAATCCACTATGGAGGGAGCTCTGACATGCTAAGAGCTTGCAAGTCACTCCTCCCATCCTTACAAGAGAAAAGCTGAACAAACTGAGAATCAAAGAAGCCCATCAAAAACCTTGGTTTGCAGGAATACCACCCCATGAATAATGGAAGACAGGCAATCAGGAAAACCATCAATGACATCTGCTTACTTGAAGCAGAAACTGCTGGAGCCATAAACTGGCAAGAATGCTTAAATGGTAATTCTGATAGATTGTTAGAGGCTGAATGTGGATGAATGTGAAAGGAAGAAAAACTGAGGGCCATAGACTTAGGAGGGCCCTCACACTTCTGAGTTTAACCTTCAAGAATTCTATCAGTTTCTCTATCAGAAAAATCCTTTCATGTCTCTGGCAGAAGTAGGGGAACGTAACCATTCTGATATACACCCAGAGCATTCTCCATAAGAAAGAAAGGCCAGCTCTCCAGGGGAAAGACCTTTCTGGAGCCTTTTTCCACCTGAAGGGATGGCATTTCTCCCACTGCAGCCCCCTCTAGCCTTCTAGTTTCACCAAAGAAAAGGTGGGAGAGCTTTACAAGAAGAAACACTTGTGAAGATCATAGACCAAAGGCATAAACCTACTGAACAACTAATATTTAATCAGAAAATTATAGAAAGTTCTGTCTCCCCTACACATTACAATGACACCAATAGGACTGTAGTATACTAACTGTGGATTACTACTGAAAGAGTTACAAAACAGAGTATCTCTCTGAGAAGGAGTACTTCTAGAACCCCAACTCAAGAAGAAAAAACAAGGACACTGTAAGAATTTGATGCCTTCAGTATCTAGAGCTACACAAAACAAACAGTGTAATTCTTGGAAAAATTAACAAATTCTCATACTAAAGACCTCTTTATCTCAATTCTTCTCACCCAATGCATCCCTTCTGATTTTTAACAACAACAACAAAAAGTACCAGACATGCTGAAAAGAGAGAAGGAAAAACAGAGTCTGAAGAGACAAAGCAAGCATCAGAATCAGACTCAGGTATGACACAGATTTCAGAATTATCAGGGAATTTAAAATGACTATAATTAATATGCTAAGGGTTCTAATGAAAAAAAGCAGACATTCAAGAAATGATGAGTAATATAAGTAGAGAGATGAAAATTTCTGAAAAAGAATCAAAAAGCAGTGCTATGTATTAAAAACTCTGTAACACACATGAAGAATGTCTTTGTTGGGCTCATCAATTGAGTAGACATGGACAAGGAAAGAATTAGTGAGCCTGAAGATAGAGCAATAGAAATTTCTCAAGTTGAAATGTAAAGGAAAAAAGGAAAAAAACACTGGAACATCCAAAAATTTCAAAGGAAATAACTGAAATACCAGAAGAAGAAGAAGAAAATAAAAATAGAAAAGAAATATTTGAAGTAATAACATCTGAGGAATTTCTAAAATGATAGTCACTAAGTCATAGATCCAGGAAGTTCAGAAAATGCCAAATAGAATAAATACCAAAACACCACACCTAGGAGTATTTTATTCAAAGGACAGAAAAATAAAGACAAAGGAATATATTTTTAAAAGCAAAATTAGGATACCTTATCTATAGAAGGAAAAAAATGTACAAACAAGAAGAGAGTAGCATGAGATATTTAAAATGTTAAAAGAAAAAAATCCCCAGAATCCTATATCTAGTGAAATTATCCTTAAATATGAAGGCAAAGTAAAGCCTTTTGCAGACCCCACCTTAAAAAAACAAAAACAGGGCGCCTGGGTGGCTCAGATGGTTAAGCGTCTGCCTTCGGCTCAGGTCATGATCCCAGGATCCTGGGATCGAGTCCCGCATCGGGCTCCCTGCTAGGCGGGGAGCCTGCTTCTCCCTCTGCCTCTACCTCTCTCTCTCTGACTCTCATGAATAAATAAATAAAACATTAAAAAAACAACAACAACAACAACAGAATTTATCTCCAGTAGACTGGTCCTCCAAGAAATGTTTAAAGGAAATCTTCAGGGAGAAAGGAAATATTTTAGGTCTACCTGAAAGAAAGGAAGATCTACATAAAACAAAGGAAGAGCATCAGATAAGGAATAAATAGAGGCAAAATAAAATTTACTCCTTTCCATACTCTTGGTTTTCTTTTTTTTTTTTTTTTGGCAGAGTCGGTTGAGGCTTTATTTGGGAAAAGACACTTGAATCGGCTTTTAGTTGGGAGCATGGACAAGAGGGGGTACCCAGGGCAGAAGACTCCCCCCAAGGATAGGCTGAGGACTGGGGCTGAGTCTTAGGTGGCTCTCCCATTCCCGACACTCCCCGGCACAGCTCCTTTCCCCCCAAAGGCTCTATGGCAGCCGCAAGAGTAGGGAGGCTGGGAGGGACCACCATGGTTGTTCACTTGGATAGGACATCAGACGACTCAGACACCAGCTTCCCGTCACAGGTCTCGATCTTCTTCACGACCACAGCCTTGGAAGAGCCACTGCGGCTGAAGGAACCAGCAGGGCCAAAGCTGGACTGGAAGGAGCTCAGGCCATAGTTGAGGCCGGGGCTTGTGAGGCCTCCATAGGCCGAGCTCAGGCCACCTGAGCAGCCACTCGTGGTCTTAGTATGGATACTCATGTTCTGCATCCCAGACTCCAGCCGGCTCTCCTCGCCGTCCAGCAGCTTGCGGTAGGTGGCAATCTCGATGTCCAGGGCCAGCTTGACGTTCATGAGCTCCTGGTACTCGCACAGCCACTGGGCCATGTTCTGCTTGGCTCGCTGCAGGGCGGCCTCCAGCTCAGCCACCTTGGCATTGACGTCCTTAATGGCCAGCTCCCCGCGCTGCCTAGCATCAGCAATCGCCGCCTCCAGGGCAGCCCTCTGGTTTTTGAGGGCCTCGATCTCAGCCTGGAGTCGGCTGATGCTCCGGTTCATCTCAGAAATCTCCATCTTCGTGCGACGGAGGTCATCCCCGTGCTTCCCAGCCAGTGTCTGCAGCTCCTCGTACTTGATCTGGTACATGGTCTCGGCCTCAGCCCGGCTGCGATTGGCGATGTCCTCGTACTGGGCCTTGACCTCGGTGATGATGCTGTCCAGGTCCAGGGAGCGGCTGTTGTCCATGGACAGCACCACCGACGTGTCCGAGATCTGGGACTGCAGCTCACGGATCTCCTCTTCATACAGCTGCCTTAAGAAGCTGATCTCGTCGGTCAACCCTTCCAGGCGGGACTCCAGCTCTACCTTGTTCACATCCTTCTTGATGAGGACAAATTCATTCTCCATGTCTGCACGCTCTTTGATCTCCTCCTCATATTTATTCTTGAAGTCCTCCACCAGCCCCTGCATGTTGCCAAGCTCCACCTCCAGCTTCAGCTTCTCCTGGCCCAGGGTGTCCAGCTACCGCTGGAGGTTGCTGATGTAGCTCTCGAACATGTTGTCTATGTTGCTCCGAGCGGTTTTCTGCTGCTGTAGGAGGCTCCACTTGGTCTCCAGGATTTTGTTCTGCTGCTCCAGGTGCCTCACCTTGTCAACGAAGGAGGCACATTCGTTGTTGAGGGTCTTGATCTGCTCCTTCTCTTGGGTGCGCACAGCTTGGATGTTGGGGTCCACCTCCAGCTTAAGGGGGCTCAGCAGGCTCTGGTTCGCTGAGACAGCCGTGATGCCCCCCACGCCGCCGCCGTAGCCCCCGACCACACTCACGCTGCTGCTCGGGACACCCCGGAAGCTGCTGGGGCTGCCGCCCACCCGGGAGAAGGCAGAGGAGCTGATGCGGGAGCCAGGCCCGCTCGTGTAGGAGCAGCTGCTGAAGGCCCGGGGGCCGGAGGCGGACATCTTGTAGGACTTCTGGGTCACCCTGATGGACATGGTGGAGGCCGGAGTGGAGGCTGGAGTGGAGGCGAGTAGGCTAAACCTGACAGAGGTTCCAGAAGGAGCCGAGAAGCTGCTTCTAGGTGGGACCCATACTCTTGGTTTTCTAAAAGATAACTGTTTGCTTAAAATAATAATAGACACCATCTATTGGGTGATTATAGCCTATGAATAAATGAAATGAATGGCAGCAATATCATATGAGCCAGGAGGTAGGAATAGGGAACGCTTTGTTATAAAATATCTGCACTACATAAGAAATGGCATCATGCATTTTAAAGTAGACTTAGGGTTAGTTTAAATTGTATATTGCAATCACTAAAATATTGGCAGAGAATTATAACTGACACACTAAGAGAGGATATAAAATGTAATAATATAAAGTGCTCAGTTAAAACCAGAAAATGTTGAAACATAAGTCTCTGGTAATAAATAGAAACCAGTTACAGACATAGATAATATTAATTCAAATATATCAATAACTACTTTAAATATTTGTGATCCTAACACACCAATGAAAGATAAGATTGTCAGAGTGAATAAAAAAAATCACTCAACTATCTGTTTCCCACAAGACATGCATTTCAAATATAAAGACATATAGATAGAACATAAAGGGATGGAGAAAGATATATTATGCTAACACCAATCAAAAGAAAGCAAGAGTAGCTAATTAATAAAGACAAAAACTTCAGAAACAAGAAAAAATACTAAGGGTAAAGAAGGACACTACATAATGATAAAGGGGTCAGTTCTCCAAAAAGACCTAAGAATCCTAAGTGTGTGTGCACTTAAACACTAGGCATCAAAATATGCAAAGCAAACTGATAGTACCAAAAGGACAAATAGGGAAAACCATCATTATAGTTGGAGATTTTAATACCTCCTATCAGTTATTAATAGATCGAGCAGGCTGAAAAACCAAGAAGTATATAGTTCACGTGAATAGCACCATCAATCAAATTGATATAATTCCAATTTATGGAATACTCCAACAACAGCAAAATATACATTCTTTTCAAGTTCACATAGAACATTCAGAAGACAGACCACATCTATGCCATAAAATACACTTAATAAACTTAAAAGAAAATAGATTATAGGGGCGCCCGGGTGGTACAGTCATTTAAGTATCCAACTCTTGGTTTCAGCTCAGGTCGTAATTTCAGGGTCATGAGATCGAGCCCCATGCTGGGCTCCCGGCTCAGTGGGGAGTCTGCTTGAGTTTCTCTCTCCCTCTGCCCCTCCTGCTCGTGCTCTCTCTTTCTCTCAAATAAATAAATATTTTTTAAAAAGAAAATAAATTATAAAAAGTACGATCTCATACCACAATGAAATTAAACTAGAAATCAATAATGGAAAACATAGTTGGATACTCAAGTATTTGAATATTAAACCATATACTTTTAAACAACAAATGGGTCAAACAAGTCTCAAAGGAAATTTATAATATTTGAACAAAATAAAAATACTTGAACTGAAAAAAATCCGTATAAATTTGTGGGATGCAACAAAAGTAGTGCTTAGGGGGAGATTTATAGCATTAAGTGCATATATTACAAAAAAAATCTAAAACCTAAGCATATACCTTAAGAAACTAGAGGTGAAAAAGCAATTTAAGCCTTAAGCAAGTGGAAGAAAATAAATAATAAAAAACATTACAACAGAAATCAATAAAATTGGAAACAGGAAAATGATAAAGAAATTCAAAGAAACCAAATGTTGTTTTTTTGAAAAGATAAATAAAATCAATAAACTTCTAGCCAGGCTAATCAGGAACAAAACAAGACACAGACTTCTGATATAAGAAATAAAAGAGGGGTTATCATTTTTGGCCTCATGTACATTAAAAAGGATAACGAAAGAATACTTAGGAAAAAAAAAAGATGGTCACAATTTGATAATTTAGATGAAATGAACCAATTCCTTATAGACACAAACTACCAAAACTCACACAAGGAAAAATAGATAACAAGAAATTTATCTATCTAAAATAGAAAACAAAAAAAGAATCAATAATTAATAACCTAATAACCTTCCAAAAAAGAAATTACCTATCCCAGATGATGTCACCAGTAAATTCTAGCAAACTTTTAAGGAAGAAATGACGTTAATTCTTCACAATGTCTTACAAAAAATAGTAGCATAATGAACATTTTCGAACTCATTCTATGAAGCCAGCATTACTCTAATGTCAAAATCAGATAAAGAGATTACAAGAAAGAAAAGCGACAGACCGATATCTATAATTAACATAAATGTAAAAATCCTTAAGAAAATGTTAGCAAAATGAATCCAACAATGAATGTATTAAAAAATTATACACCATGACTAAATGGTCTGTGAAGCTGTTTCAACATTTAAAAATTAATCCCTTAATATAATCTACCACATCAACAGAGTAAAGAAGAAAAATCATATGATCATATTAATTGATGCAGAAAAAGCATTTGACAAAATCCACTACCCATTCATGGTAATAACTCTCAGCAAACTAGGAATAGAGGGGAAATTTCTCAATTTGATAAGAACATCTACAAAAAGCCTACAGGTAATATCATGGTTAATCAGAAAAAACTGGACACTTTTTCCCTGAGGTTGGGACTAAGGCAATATGTCTTTTCTCAACACATCTATTCAACATCATAATGAAAGCCTTAGCTAGTGCAATAAGACAAATAAAAACATGAAAGGTATACAGCTTGGAAAGGAAGAAATAAAACTATCTTTATTCATAGGTAACATCACTGTTTATGTAAAAAATCCCCCCAAAGAAGAACAAAAAATTTCTGGAACTACTGAGTATAACAAAGTTGCAGGATGCAAGGTTAATATGCTAAAGTCAGTTGCTTTCTTATATGCCATAAATTAACAAATAGAAATTTAAATTTAACAAAACAGTATGGTTGTTAATAGCACCTCCCCAAAATGAAATACTCAGGTATATATATAACAAAATATATACAGGAACTATATGCAGAAAGCCACAAAACACTGATATAAAAAAACAAAGATCTAATAAATGGAGAGAGGAATTGGAAAATGAATTGGAAGACTCAATATTGTTAAAATGTAAATTCTCCCCAAGTTGATCTGTAGATTCAACACAATCTGATTTAAAACCTCAGCGAGAAGATAGCAGGAGGGGAAGAATGAAGGGGGGGAAATCGGAGGGGTAGATGAACCATGAGATACAATGGACTCTGAAAAACAAACTGAAGGTTCTAGAGGGGAGGGGGGTGGGAGGATGGGGTAGCCTGGTGATGGGTATTGAGGAGGGCACATTCTGCATGGAGCACTGGGTGTTATGCACAAACAATGAATCATGGAACACTACATCTAAACCTAATGATGTAATGTATGGGGATTAACATAAGAATAAAAAAATAAAAATTAAAAAAAATAAAACCTCAGCGAGATATTTTTTAATTATTGACAAACTTAAATGGTAAGACAAAGAATGTAGAAAAGCCAATATAATATGAAGAACGGAGTTGGAAGACTCACATTATGTGATTACAAGACTTACACTAAGGTTACATTAATCAAGACACCATAATGTTGGATGAAAGAATAAATACATAGATCAGTGTATAAACAGCCTAGAATAGACCCATACAAATATAGTTAGCTGATCTTTGACAAAAGTGGATAGGTAATTCAATGGACAAAGGTAGTCTTTTCAATAAATTGTGCTAGAACAATTAGACACCCATATGCCAAAAAAAGAACCTAGATATATATTTTATATCTTACATAAACATGAACTTAAAATGGATCACAGGCCTACATGAGAAAAGCAAAACCTCTGACATTTCTAGAAGAAAACATAAGAGAAAATCTATATGACCTTGGGTTTGGTGCTGAGTTTTTAGATAGAATACTCAAAAGATGAGCCATCAAAGAAACAATTGATCAATTAGATTTTATCAAAATTGAAAACACATGCTCTGTAAAGAAAACTGTTAAGAGAATGAGAAGTCAAGCCACAGCCTGGAAGAAAATATTTGCAAAATGCATATCTGATAAAGGGTTTGTATCTAAAATATACAAACACTCAAAACTCAATAATAAGAATACAAGCAACTCTATTAAATAATGGGTAAAAAACATATTAGGGAGAGAATAGACAAATCTCCCATGCAAAGGAATTCTAATAATTTATGTAGATACTCTGCCTTCAAAGAGATAGGGAAAAAAAAACCCAACTCCTTAAGTGTGAACTACACCTTGTGATTTCCTTCCAAAGAGCATAGTATGGAGATGAAAGGCATCTTCACAGTGGAGACAACTGACCAACTCTACCTCAGCCAGGTGGTCAAGGTTAACAAAAGTGATGTGTCATGTTGATGGTCTGTACTCTTGATATGATGTGATGAGAATGGCACTTTGCCTTGTGTTCTTCCTGCCTAAAACTCATAACCCCAATGAGAAAAACATCAGACAAATTCCAGTAGGGGGGATTCCTGCAATATTCCTAACCAGTACCCCTCCAAATTCCCAAGATCATCAAAAACAAGGAAAGTCTGAGAAACTGTCACAGCCATGAAGAGCCTTAGGAGATAAGACAACTAAATGTAATGTGGTATCCTGGATGGAATTATGGATTAGTAAAATCCATGGAATATCAGTTTTATAACTGATAATACTAATTATGGAAATCATGGAAATACTATATATGGAACATTAGTAAGATGGTGGAATAGTAAAATAACTCTAATTAAAAAATGAAATCTGAATAAAGTATGGACTTAAATTAATAATATATCAATATTTGTTCATTAATATTGGGAAATAACCATACTAACATAAATGTTAGTAAGAGAGGGAAATGTGTGTAGTATGTGGGAACTCTCTGAATGATCTAGTCAATTTTTCTGTAAATCTAAAACTGTTCAAAAAATAAAGTCTATTACCTATAGAAAATTAACATAGATAAGCATCTGGCCTGAACAGAGAGCTTCTTCCCACCAGCACAAAATAAATTCCACAAAGTCCACCTCTTCAAAACAGTACCACCAAAAGGGGAAAAAAAAAAATCCTTAGATGTTAGAAATTCCCCAAGAGAACCCTCCTACACTTGTTGGTGGGAATGCAAGCTGGTGCAGCCACTCTGAAAAACAGTATGGAGGTTCCTCAAAAAGTTGAAAATAGAGCTACCCTATGACCCAGCAATTGCACTACTGGGTATTTACCCTAAAGATACAAATGTAGTGATCCGAAGGGGCAAGTGCACCCTGATGTTTATAGCAGCAATGTCCACAATAGCCAAACTATTGAAAGAGCCTAGATGTCCATCAACAGATGAATGGATAAAGAAGATGTGGTATATATATATACAATAGAATATTATGCAGCCATCAAAAAAATGAAATCTTGCCAATTGCAATGACATGGATGGAATTAGAGGGTATTATGCTAAACAAAATAAGTCAATCGGAGAAAGACAATTATCATATGATCTCACTGATAAGAGAAATTTGAGAAACAAGACAGAGGATCATAGGGGAAGGGAGGGAAAATGAAACAAGACGAAATCAGAGGGGGAGACAAGCCATAAGAGACTCTTAATCTCAGGAAACAAACTGAGGGTTGCTGGAGTGGAGGAAGGTGGGAGGGATGGGGTGGCTGGGTGATAGACATTGGGGAGGATATGTGCTATGGTGAGCGCTGTGAATTGTGTAAGACTGATGAATCACAGACCTGTACCCCTGAAAAAAATAATACATTATGTTAATAAAAAAAAAATTCCCACAAGAGTTTGATAGTTCATAATGCTAAATTTTTGCTCTATCTGCAAGGTATATTTTGAATGCATACAATTATTTTCTAATCTTTTCACCCTTTTGAAGTCAGTGGAACTTTATTCCAAATCCTTTTTGGTTTGTTTCATTTTCTGGAGGAAAAAAAAAAGGAACTGACTTCAAATCTAAGTTCTGCTACTTTTACTGGTTCTATGGCCTTGGAAAATTGATTTAACCAACCACCAGCAAAATAATAATAATAATCCTTTCCTTGCAGTATTATCATTGTGACTGGGGAAAATAATCATCCTTTCTCTTCATCTAATTTCTAAGGACAATGAATTCCCTTTAACTAACAAGTTAAAGTTTGTGATAATGAATGAGAAGACAAAGCAAAACAAAACAGTAAAGCCAAAGAGGCTCCCCAGATACTCAGTGGAGTTCAGGAGGAGACCAGGGAGCAGCTGCTGTTTGGATGGTATTTTGTGAATAAAACCTCCCTTTGACAATTCATCAAAAGGCTATGTAAAATGTTTAATGGCTTTTTATTTATATTTAGATTCCTGATTGATGTTTCTTTGAATGAAATATGAAGCGGTTCGGCTTCTTATATATAATAAGCACTCAGAAAAGTATCACTTAAAGGAAAAAAAAAAAAAGCCAGAACAGGGTCAAGTTGAAGAAGAGAGCTGGCAACACAGTGGGAGAAAAGTTACTGTTATCATGGCGAAAGCCACAATGATTAAGTTATTAATTAAAGGGTGCCTACTAGGAATAGAATTGATCTAGCAGGAGATAGCACAGCAACTCTAGTTTCCAGGGCAGAAGAACTCTGGCTTTTTCCCTTCAATATCAAGTTTATGGACATAATCCACCCTCAATGAATATAGGAGTTTTGTGAGGCTTTTTGGCATTGATCTAATATCTATAGTTTTATTTTTGTCATATATGTGCATTTTTTTCTGTTCATTCCTGTTTAGAGGCCCTCCTTTTACTGGACTTCAGGTTTCTATGTGGAGAGACATTAGTTACCATAATACTTCTGCCCTCTCTATAGGAGGAGGAGGAGTGATTTACTTGGTTAGTGAGTATAAGAGAGAGAATTGGATGGTTTTGGCTCCAGCATGTCTCTTTGGAGGATCCGTCTGACTACAAAGTAAGGACACGCTGCTCTGCTCTCAGCCACATAGAAGAGTAAGTGGTCCAATCTCGACATCTGTTAGAGGTGGTCTGGAAGTGTTTAAGCAGTGCCTGTGATCCTTCTGGGATGCAATAATAGAAAGTCATTTGTCAGTAGACAATCTAATGCATGCTCTCCAGTATCTCTTTATCTTATGTCTCCATTGATTTAGAATGTAGGAAATTGTTAAAAACGAGACAGGCCCAAAATGGAGTCACTTGTGCTAAGCCACATGTCACCAAACCAAGGCTTAATACTTAATGTAATTACAGCTTGGGCTCTCCCAGAAATAGAATCTTAAACCAGTCAATCAGGAATTACCTAATCAATACTGGTGAGGTAATCTGCCTGATAAAACTGCTATCCCCTAAAGGAAAGTGAACTTGCTACAACCAACCTACTTCTTGCTAGTATAACTTCCTTTCCCCATTCCTGCTGCTTATAAAAGCTTTCATTTTGTGCAGATCCTTGGAGCTCCTTTCTATCTGCTAGATGGGATGTTGCCGGATTGTCATGAATCATTGAATAGAGCCAATAAAATATTTAAATTTATTCACTTGTGTTGTTTAATGTTTATTTTTATTTTTTTAAGATTTTATTTATTTATTTGACAGAGAGAGACAGTGAGAGAGGGAACACAAGCAGGGAAAGTGGGGGAGGGAGAAGCAGGCTCCCCACTGAGCAGGAAGCCCGATGTGGGACTCGATCCCAGGACCCTGGGATCATGACCTGAGCCGAAGGCAGACGCTTAGGGACTGAGCCACCCAGGCGCCTCTTGAATTGTTTTTTTAAAACAAAGTTAAAGGATATGGCATTTATTGTTTCTATTCCAATGCAACTCTCCCCAAAATTACATCTTTATAAAAGAGCCCTTGCATCAAAATTGAGCCATGACTCTGCATTTCCATTTAGCCAATAGTTCCAGAACTATTGGCAAAGGGTATTATGCTGTGAAAGTTGACACTTCTGTTGGTGGCATAAAGACTGTCATGGGAAGGGTGTGCCAGATACGAGTGATGCATAATATGTAACTATAGATGATTGTCTATTAAACCAGATACCATAAATATAATTCTTGTCATCCAAATTCAGCACAACCTATAAAATATACTATTATGAGCAATGCAGTGACAGTGACAATGAAATACTATACTAACAAAGTGCTGAAAGCTGCCAGTAAGAAACAGTTCTGACCTACTTCTTTTTTAAAAATTTTATTCAATTTATTTAAACTAAAAAACAAACAAAAAGCAGTTCACCCATTTCTCCCGCTTCCTTGCAACCACCAGTCTGTTTTTTTTTAAGATTCCCTAAATAAGAAAGGTATATGGGATTTTTGTCTTTTTCTGTCTGAATTATTTCACTTAGCGTAATGCCCTTAAGGAACATCCATGTTGTCACAAATGTCAAGATTTCAGTCTTTTTAATGGTTGAATAATAGTCCACGTTCTTTATACATTTACCCATCAATGGACACTTAGGTTGTTTACTTTTCTTGGCTGTTGTAAATAACACTGCAATTTAACATAGGGGTACATATATCTTTTCTTTTTTTTTTTTAAGATTTTATTTATTTATTTGAGAGAGAGAATGAGAGAGAGCAAGCACATGAGAGGGGGGAGGGTCAGAGGGAGAAGCAGACTCCCCGCTGAGCAGGGAGCCCGATGCGGGACTCGATCCCGGGACTCCAGGATCATGACCTGAGCCGAAGGCAGTCGCTTAACCAACTGAGCCACCCAGGCGCCCCATATATCTTTTCAAATTAGTGTTTTTATTATTTTTAAATAAATACCCAGAAGTATAATTCTGGGATCATATGATAGTTGTATTTTTAATTTTTTAAAAACATTCCATATTGTTTTCCATGGTGGTTGCACCATTTCACATTCTCAACAACAGTGCACAAAGGTTCTCTTTTCTCCACATACTTGCCAACACTTGTTATTTCTTGTCTTTTATAATAGCCATTCTAACAAGTGTGAGATGGTATCTCATTATGGTTTTGATTTGCAGTTCCCTGATGATTAATAATGTTGAGCATTTTTTCATGTACCTCTTGGCCCTCTGCATGTCTCCTTTGGAAAAAAAATGTTTATTCAGATCTTCTGCCCATCTTTTAATTGGATTGTTTGGGTGTTTGTTTTTTGCCATTGAGTTGTATGAATTCTTTATATATTTGGACTATTAGACCCTATCAGATATGTGATTTGCAATTATTTTCTCCCATTCGGTATGTTGCCTTTCCATTTTGTTGATGGTTTCTTTTGCTGTATAGAAGCTTTGTAGTTTGATGTAGTCCCACTTGTTTATTTTTGCTTCTGTGGCTTTTGTTTTTGATGTCAGATTTTTAAAAGATCATCACCAAGACCTATGTCAAGGAGCTTCCCACCTATCTTTTCTTTTAGGAGTTTTATGGTTTTAGGTCTTAAATTTAGGTCTTTAATCCGTTTTGAGTTGATTTTTGTGCATGGTATAAGATAGTGATCCAGTTTCAATCTTTTCAATGTGACTGTCTAATTTTCCCAACACCATTTATTGAAGAAACTGTCTTTTCCCCATTGTATAGTCTTGGCTTCTGCTATAAATTTATCAACCACATATGTGTGGGTTTATTTCTGGGTTCTTTATTCTGTTCCATTGACCTATGTGTTTGCTTTTATGCCAATACTATACTATTTTAATTACTATAGCTTTATAATGTAGTTTGAAATCAGGGACATGATGCCTTCAGCTTTGTTCTTCTTTTTCCAGATTGCTTTAGCTATTTAGAGTCTTTTATGGTTTGATACAAACTTTAGGATTGTTTGTTCTGTATCTGTGAAAAATACCACTGGAATTTAGATAGGGAATACATTAAATCTATATATTACCTTGGGTAGCTACCAATAAGAGACATTTCTGACCTATTTAGAATTTAGTATTGCATATCATTCTTCATAATCCCTACCACAGTGCCAGGCACAAGATAATCCCTTCAAAACACATCAAATTGGATTGCTTTGTCTCTATTAATGCACAATGGTTTTATTTATACTACTTCTGAAGCAGTGTAACCCAATACTTAAAACTAGAAGTAAATAATTTATCTATAAAAGCCAAAGACAGGCAACATGCTGTTGGTACATTTGAACAATGATGGTTTCTTACTCTCTTTTTCCATTCTTATCTTAATGGTAAATGTTTACTCATCTCTCAAAGTCATGCTCATATATCACTTTCCTTATGCAGTCTTTCTTTCTTTCTTTTCTTACTATCCCCCTCTCAATGAATTATTATCTATATTATGTCAATATGATGTCAATATGATACGCATATATTTATTATCACATTATCCCTTTGTGTTGTAATGAATTGTTTACATGTGTGTTTTCCACACTGGATTATGACTTTTTCAAATGTAAAAATTATTTCTTGTTTGTTGTGTGTCCCAGTGCTTCTTATATGGTCAGTTTCATAAATGAGAGTCAATAAATGTTTGTTGAGTTACAAACTTCTAGGCTCAAGAGATACCACCATTGTATCTACCCAAAGAAAATGAAAACACTAATTCAAAACTATATATGCCTCCCTATATCTATTGCTACATGAGTTACGATAGCCAAGATGTGGAAACAATCTAAGTGTCCATCAACAGACAAATAGATAAGGAATATGTGGAGATATATATATATATATATGTGTGTGTGTGTGTGTTATATTATCTGTTTGTCTGATGATATATACATATATATATATATCCAATGCAGCCATAAAAAAGGATGACATTGTGTCATTTGAGACAACAAGGACCTACAGGGTATGATGCTAAATGAAATAAGTCAGACTGAGAAAGACAAATACCATATGATTTCACTCATAAGTGTAACCCAATTTCACTCATACGTGAAATGAATACATAAAAAATGAATACATAAAAAAGAGACTCAGACCTATAAATACAGAGAACAAACTGATGGCTGCCAGGGAGGTTGGGCAAAATGGGTGACGGGGAGTGGGAGATGCAGGCTTCCATTTATGGAATGAATAAGTCAAGGGAATAAAAGGAACAGGATAAGGAACATAGTCAATGATATTGTAATAGCATTGTGTGGTGACAGATGGGAGTTACACTTGTGGTGAACATAGCGTAATGTATAAACTTGTGGAACCACTATGTTGTACACCTGAAACTAATGTAACATTGTGTGTCAACTAGACTCAAAACAAAAATTAGAGATACCACCATTTTCCACCCATATTTAGGCAAGCAACACATTTTCCTTTGACTTAAGAGTTATTTGATCGATTAGTGGCTATATCTGATTGGTAGGTGTGGTAAATACAGATAAAACTCATTAACTTTGTAAGAATAAAATTCAGGTTCTTGTGAATATAACTTACATATTTATTATTTATAGTTTTATGATACTGACCTTATGTATTCCTGCAAGATAGATTTCAATGATCAAACCACACTGTTCTTACTAGTCTCCCTGGTGAAGGGATTGTTTGCAGTGCAACCAGTGACACAGAAATAGGATGAGGAGGGGCGCCTGGGTGGCTCAGTTGGTTAGGCGACTGCCTTCGGCTCAGGTCATGATCTCAGGGTCCTGGGATCGAGTCCCGCATCGGGTTCCCTGCTCAGTGCAGAGCCTGCTTCTCCCTCTCCCTCTGCCACTCCCTCTGCTTGTGCTCTTCTGTCTATCTCGCTGTCAAATAAATAAATAAAATCTTTAAAAAAAAAAAAAGAAATAGGATGAAGCAAAGGCAAAATGCGCCACAGAGGGACTAAATCCATGACTAGGCCCTGATTACTTCACAGCTTTAGCTCAAGGGCCACCAACCAAATGGTCAATACCTATCAGTACTATCAAGTGCTTACTACTTACTTCTTTTCCTCCTTACTTTACCCATAAAAAAGAGATAATAACCTATTTCATAGAATTATTGAGAGATTAAATAATATCATACTTGTACTTACAATAGTACTTGTATGTGGTAAAACTTGTTTATTATTAACATAACAATAAAAAAATTAAAAAAAATTGTTTATTATTTTCCATACTGAGTGATTCCTCAAGTTGGTGGCAATGACTCTGCCTTCTTTTATAAGCTTTTTGAGATTTTCAGCAAGTAGGGAAATCTCCAGAAAGAGTTCCTACCCAACCCCTTCTCCTCATGGAATTTGCTGTCTTATGTGCCATCCACACTTTTGGAACTTAGCTCAATATCCACTCACAACTCCAAATGATCTCAAAGATTTAGATTAGGGTATGATGATCTAACCACTCTTCCCAAGCACAAAGTTAAGCCAGTTATTATATGCTTGACCTGAAGAAATTTAATGCTCAATAACTTACTTAGAAAAGAAGGCAGGAACACTGAATTCAATTAATTGAATTAATTAAGAATTGAAGATGATAGGGACACTGAATTAATTTAATATTGATGGAATCAACCATAAAGTTGCTTATTTGTATATCAAAATAGAATTTGAGCATCTTGGAAGCATGTCAGTTGCTGCCTGGTAAATGTGATATATTTCTTTAAGCTTAGTTCTTCACAGAGTGCATTTTGCATGGTTATTAAGTATACCACAATAAAATGGGACAAGTACCCTGATTACTATGCTACTTTGAATAAAATTAATTTAGTATGACTTAAGCATATGGATCTGAAATAAATTAATGCCAACATTTCTTATATATTGCCTTTTATGCACCCATTCTGTCTAATGTTAAATTTCTCCAGAAGCTTTGAAAAGTATCCAGAGGTGCAATATTAATGGTGACATTTTGTTTATTACAAAAGCCCATTAAAACATTGTTGGTCATTTCAAATAAAATAGAAGAGTGTAGGGAAGGAGAACAGTCAGAGAGATATATTAATTAGTAGCTTATTAGAAAGGCTCTAGACACTGAACTTGAAAAATTTTTAGAAAGACCAGCTCTCTTAACTCTGCAAGTGCTATTGGGAATTCCAAAAATAGGAATTGCTGGTTTGCTAAATGGATAATGTAGAAAACATTGTACAAACACTATTCTGGTCCTCTATAGTGCTGGATTATGCAAAGGAATAAGGCAAACAGATTATTATTGCATTTTTAAAATTTCAGTGACAATTGGGTTTTGTTTTACCTTATGATAACTAAATCCTCACAAAAATGATTTGTTTAAATAGGTGTTTTGTGATAGAGTGATAACCAGGTTTAAGTAATCATAGAAGCAGCTTAATTTAATATTGTTTTACAAATATACTGAGGTTATTTGGATGCATATTTTGCTCAAGCACAAGATAAAACCCCAAATTCCTAGTAAAAACATGGTGATGCTGTGATGACAGTAACAGATAATTACAGATGCTGTTCGTTTCTTAACCATCCCATCACTAAAAATGAAAATTTTAAACATCTCAGTAAAGCAAAAATTAGGGAGGGGACATGGGCTATTGCACACATGTATTTTTCCATTCATGTTTTCCAGGCTTTCTATGGCAATGAATGATCATACAGTCACTTGTCTCATTTATTTGACAAACATTTTTTGAGGATTTACTATATGCCAAGGCATATATTATGATATATTCATGTGAAGATTGTATGAATTTATTTTTTTAAAAAAAGATTTTATTTATTTATTTGACAGAGAGACACAGAGAGAGAGGGAACACAGGCAGGGGGAGTGGGAGAGGGAGAAGCAGGCTTCCCGCTGAGCAGGGAGCTCGATGCAGGGCTCGATCCCAGGACCCCGGGATCATGACCTGAGCCGAAGGCAGATGCTTAATGACTGAGCCACCCAGGCGCCCCAAGATTATATAATTTAAATACAAAATTTCTGCTTTTTAAGATCTCATTATCTAGTTTCTAGGTCATCATAAAAATCGTTAGCCAAGTTTGGTCAAAATCAGTCAATAACTTTATTATCTAGCATACCAATTGTGCTTTAAATACTTAGCAATGATAGGTGCAATATAAAAAGAGAAAGACAAGAAGACATAGCTAAGAACCAGAAATATAACAAAAATGAAAGGAAGTTAAATTTGCTGTTCTCTGGGGCATGTATTGTGGGCCAGGAGTTTGGCTACTCAAGTGTATTAAAGACAAAAGGTGTTCCATATGAAATGGGATCAATGTCAGTTTCTCATCATAAAGCCAGGGTTTGAGGAGGTGGCACCCTATCTATTCATTAAAGGTAGGAGAGATCTTCAAGTAGCTTTACCAAACATGTTTAAATACATGCATGTAGAGGCTGGTTCAAGATGACAATATAGGAAGACTGAACTCACCTCCTCCACAGAACGCCCCAAATTATACCTATGAATAGAACGATTCCTCCTGAAGAAGAACTGAGGGCTGACCCGACAGCTACTAATCAACCAAAGACAGAGAGAATGCCAAGAGAACAGCAAGAGAGACGGTGTGGAATCCACAGGTTTTCTTATATATTGCCGTTGAGAGTATAAATTGGTATAGCTATCTAGAAAACCACTCCGGTATTTTTATAAAGATGAATATTGGGCGCCTGGGTGGCTCAGTTAGTTAAGCATCTGCCTTCAGCTCAGGTCACGATCCCAGGGTCCTGGGATCGAGTCCTGCATTGGGCTCCCTGCTCGGTGGGGAGCCTGCTTCTCCCTCTGCCTGCCGCTCCCCCTGTTGGTGCTCTCTCTCTCTCTCTCTCAAAAATAAATTAATTAAAAATTTTTAAAAAGGATGAATATTTACATACTTTATAAATCAGCAATAACATGAGAACTCTTGCACACGTGTGCCAGAGACATTTACAAGAATATTTGTAGCAGCACTGTTGCATGTAATAAAAAAAAAGTCAAACAAAAAATGAAATATCCAAATGCTTAGTGACTGAAGAATGGATAAATTATGGTATATTTACTTTGGCTCAGGTCATGATCTCAGGGTCCTGGGATCCTGCCCCACATCAGGCTCCCTGCTCAGCGGGGAGTCTGCTTCTCCCTCTCCCTCTCCCTCTGTGCTCCCCCTCTCTCTGTATCTCTCCAATAAATAAATAAATAAAAATAAAAGAACTAAATGTATAAAACAATACAAGTTTAAGCATATATATACATACAATGAAACACATAAAAATAGCATTGAGAGTACAGGCTACTTTTGGGTCAAAGGGGATGGGATAAAGGAGTAGTACATAGTGTATATTATAATTGACAAACAGATAATAATAAATACAACTCATTGTTTCCATATTAGCAAATGAAAGGGAAGGAGTTCATATAGAACAATATCAATCTAAGCTAAGGTAAGGAATGGAGAATGTAAAAAGAATAAAGGAATGATAGATTGAAATGTTAAAATACAATTCAAAATAGGGGTGCCTGGGTGACTCAGTCAGTTAAGCTGCCAACTCTGGATTTTGACTCAGGTCATGATCTCAGATTCCTGGGATCGAGCCCCACATCAGGCTCCGTGCTCAGTGGGGAGTCTCCTTCAGGATTCTCCTTCTCCCTCTCTCTCTGTCCCTCTCCCTGCTTGCACATTCTATCTCTCTCCTGAAATAAATAAATCTTTAAAAATATATATCCAATTTGAAATATATCCATATTGAAAATAAATGCAAAAGGATTAAACCTGCCTATTGGAAACAGAGATTAATTGATTTATTTTTTTAAAGCCAGAAAACTGTTGCCATAAAGAGACATACTAAAATAAACTGTCACAGGAAGGTTAAAATTAAGAATAGTTAAAAAAATTTATACTAGGTAAATACTAGCCAAAAAAATGGCACAAAAATGTTAACACTTAAAATATATAAAATTTGAAAAACCATTCATAGTGATAGAGGTTTACAGTATGATAATAAAAAAATAAAATCAACCAAAAGGATGTATTAGTATGAACTCATATGCATCCAGTACCATTGCGTGTGTGTGTATGTATGTGTGTGTTGATAAACCTGGACATAAAAGTTGACAAATTCATAATTATAGTTGAATATATTTAAGTCATTTGTATAAAAAAGATAGATCAAACAAAATGTAAGTAAACATAAAGATTTTGAGCAGTAGCAGAAATAAATTTGATCTAAAATATAACACAACACATATTATCTTTCCCAGTACACATTGAATGTTGTTTTCTAAAAAGAAAAAAACAGGGACGCCTGGGTGGCTCAGTCGGTTAAAAAAGAAAAAACACAGTGTGCTGGGTTTAAGTGAATTTTCAGGAAATTTCAAAGAGTCGCTATCATGCAAATTGTAGTCTGAAAACATTGCATTAAATGGGAAATACAGAGTCTAACTATAGGGGAAAAACATGTTTAGTGAGTTTAAAACTCACTTCAAAACAATGAAAGTACCACATATCAAAACTGAAGTGGTACTTACAGGTAAATGTACAATATTAAGTCTATATATTTAAAAACAAAAAAAAAAATAGAGAAAATAATTGAGTAGAGTATTGAAGTAAATAAGCCAGGAGAAGAACCAAACAGGGGTGGGGGTGGGGGAGCATGAGGTAAGTAAAAAAAAAAAAAAAAAGAAAAAAAAGAAAATTCAACTACTAGAAACACCACCAAAAACCTCTTGAGAATATCAGTAAAACTGAGGGTGACATTTCCAAAGTGTTAATAAATAAACACATTGAATATGATTTGGAGAAAATTATTGTGAGCTGAAAACAGAATTATCTATATCCAATTAGAATAGACGCCCAGATAACCCCTAAGCCTTGAGAATAACTTTTTTATGCCCAGAAACAATAAGAAGAGAGAATGAACCCGTAGTTAAAAAAAAAAAAAAAAAAAAAAAAAAAAAAATTCAGCATTCTGATAAAGCCATCATATTGCCACTTCACAACTTCAATGTATCTAGGACCTTTAACATTTCACGGAGTGATTTCATATAGATGATTTCATTTTTAGAAATTAAGAATCACAGGATGTGCATCTGTCATAGGTGTGAAAATGCCTATAAGTGTCCTTGAAAGGGAGTTACAATCCGCTGCCGGTTCTTGCAGCCTTCCTGAAGAAAAGGGCAGCAATTCAGTATTCATAAATATGCTTTCCCTTGAAGTAAATGCAGTAACAAGATTAGGTAGATAGATATACCGTAGCTATTAAGGTGTCAAAAGTGAACTCCATGGGCGCCTGGGTGGCTCAGTCGTTAAGCGTCTGCCTTCGGCTCAGGTCATGATTCCAGGGTCCTGGGATCGAGCCCCACATCGGGCTTCCTGCTTGGTGGGAGGCCTGCTTCTCCCTCTCCCACTCCCCCTGCTTGTGTTCCCTCTCTCGCTATCTCTCTCTGTGTCAAATAAATAAATAAAATCTTTAAAAAAAAAAAGTGAACTCCATAAATTATAAGCTCAACATTACTAAGCTAGACCACTTTCAGAAGTTCATTTTTCTAATCTTAAAATTCATCCTAAAAACAGTAACAGGAGGATTTCTGTTTACCTGCTGCATTAAAACTTAAGAGCGTTTTACTCGTTCATTTGGGACAATTTAACAAAGAGGAAGTTCAAGGCAATAATGCGTTATAGAAACTGCTAGTGCATAGCAAACTAGCTATTGGGATAAATTGATTATAAGGCATGGACTTTGTTTGTAACAAAATGTTTTTTACAAAATATTCATTTTTTTTTTTTTGTCTTAAAAGCGATTTTGCAATCCGAGGAATCCTTGATAGTATATATGAATAAAATCATTGCTTATATTTTAATCTTCCACAGCAGGGAGTCTGCTTGTCCCTCCGCGTACCCCCCTCCCCCAGCTCGTGCTCTCTCTGTCTCTCTCTCAAACACATAAAAAAATCTTTAAAAAAATATCCTAAGTTGAAAATGCATTTACTCCACCTAACCTACTGAGCATCGTAGCTTAGCCTCGCCTACTTGAAATGTGCTCAGAACACTTACACTAGCCCACAGGTAAGCCAAATGATCTAACAGAAAGCCTATTTTATGACAAAGTGTTGACTATCTTATGTAATTTATTGAATGCTGTACTGGTTGTAGGTCCTCGTGATGGCGTGGCGAACTGGAAATTGCCACTGCCCAGCATCACAAGAGAGTATCATATTGCTAGCCCAGCACAGGATCAAAATTCCAAATTTGACGTAGTCTCTACGGAATGTGTATCACTTTGGCACCATTGTAAAGGTGAAATATTGTAAGTCAAATCATCATAAGTCAGGGACTGTCTATATAATGTAATGGAGTTTGATTAAGCACACACACGTGCACACACACACACAGTCACTGTGATCTCCTTCATGGAACACAACAGTTATGTGAAAAAAAAAAAAGGTAAGAGCACATTATTTTTCCCAGACTCAGAGAAGTAATTGGAAAAGATACCCAAAAATGTAAACAGTGGGTTGTTTTATTTTCTTGTACTTCTAGTGTTGGTCAATATTTTGACAGTAACTGTGAACAGTAAGCATGTGGTTAAGGCATATACTATATTTTTAAATGATGATATTTACCAGAAAGATGGAGGTTAGAACACAATTATCTAACACACTCCTTTATGATCACAGTAATAAAAATCAATATGATTTCGTAGATATACAGTATAGTGGGTGGATAATTAGACAAGTCCCTGCCTAATCCAAGGCAAAAAGAACCTTCTGAACTGGAACGTGTGGGCTGCAGGTTAGGGTAAGACTGGGAACAAATGTGGAACAGGCCCTTCGAACAAATTCATTACTGTAGATTCAGACCACTTGGACTCACCAGCAAGTGGACCACAAGGTCAAGTCTGGCCACATCTAACAGGAAATCTAGGGGTGGTGGGATTTTTCTTCTCCCGGCTTCCAGCAATTACCTGCAGTAATCGATGACAACACTAGGAAAGAGAACTGACATAGCCACATTCTGTAACTGGAGTAGAGTTTAGACAGAGTGGAGAGAAATAGATGCAAAATTTTTAATCATGGAATATCACTTCACCAAACGGTGAAGAGGAAGTGTGCAGAGACTAATTTTCCCCAAAAGGTCAGCCCCCAAGTTCCAAACTCTTCCTCATTCAGGTCTCAGTATCACTAATTTGGTGATATAAATACAGATCAGGCGCCTGGGTAGCTCAGTTGGTTGAGTGTCTGCCTTCGGCTCAGGTCATGATCCCAGGGTCCTGGGATCGAGGCCCGCTTTGGGCTCCCTGCTCAATGGGGAGTCTGCTTCTCCCTCTGCCTCCCCCCCATGCTCTTGCACGGGCTCTCTTTCCCTGCTCTCTCAAAGATAAAAAAATAAAATCTTTTTTAAAAATAAGTAAATATACATCAATGCAGGCCTCCTGCAAAACTTTGGAGTCATTAAGTCTAATAGTGTTGAGACACAGTGAGGAAGTTTACAGAGACTCCTTCTACGCTAATTTGGGTCACTGACCAGTTTAGTATGGACCTGCCCTAATTAAGAGATAAATAATTATTTCTTAAAACCAGCATGTGGCTTATAAAAGCATTCTGCAAAATGAAAGGAAAAAAGATAAACATGAGATTTAAGGAGTCGAAGTAGAGAACAAAGGAAACAACAAAGTGAAAAAGCCAAAAACAAATTACCCAATTAAAAAAAAAATGGGCAAAGAACTTAAATAGTCATTTCTCCAAAGAAAACATAGGTATATGAAAGGATGCTCAACATCACTCATCATCAGAAATATCCAGATCAAAACCACAATGAGCTATCATTTTATATCTGTTAGGATGGCCATTAGAAAACAAAAACAGAAAATAAGTGTTTGTGAGGATGCGCAGAAATGGGAACATTTTGTACGCTGTTGGTGGAAAAGTAAAGTAATGCCACTAGTGTGGAAATAGCATGAAGGCACTCAAAACATCAGAAACGGAACTACCGTAAGATCCAGCAACCCCGCTTCTGGGTATATAAGCCAAAGGAAATAAAATCAGGATCTTGAAGAGATAGTCACCCTCCCGTGTTCACTGCAGCATTCTTCACAATAGCCAAGAGGTGGGAATTACTCCAAATGTCCCTCAAAAGATGAATGGATAAGGAAAATGTTGCATATAATACAATGGACTATTATTCAGCCACAAAGAGAAGAACATCCTGCTCATGTTTTAGGTTAGCAGCTTTTAACCCAGTACCACTGACATTGACTTAAAAAAAAAAAAAAAAGTGTGCTGGGGCGCCTGGGTGGCTCAGTCGGTGAAGCATCTGCCTTCAGCTCAGGTCATGATCCTCGGGTCCTGGGATCAAGTCCCGTGTGGGGCTCCCTGCTCAGCGGGGAGCCTGCTTCTCCCTCTCCCTCTTCCTGCCAGTCCCCCTGCTTGTGCTCTCTCTCTCTGTCAAATAAATAAATAAAATCTTGGGGCGCCTGGGTGGCTTAAATGGTTAAGCATCTGCTTTCAGCTCAGGGCATTATCTTAGGGTCCTGGGATCGAGCCCCATATCAGGCTCCTGGCTCAGCAAGGAGTCTGCTTCTCCCTCTCCCTCTGCCTCTCTCCCCTGCTCATATTCCCTCTCTCTCCCTCTATCTCTCTCTCTCTGTCACATGAATAAAAAAAAAATAAATAAAATAAATAAATAAAATCTTTTTTTTTTAAAGTGTTCTATTGAAATCCATATTTTGCAAGAGTATATTCTTCAGAATATTTTTAAATCCCAGCTGGGTATTTATATTTGCCACCAATGATATGCAAAAACATGTAAAAGGGCAGCTTTGGGGGGTATTTTTTTTTATTATCTGAAAATGATCTGATGCCAAAATTCTCATCCTATTTTTAATCTGGAAAAAAAAAAAGAAAAAAGAGGAACATTTTTAAAACAGTTTACTAGAGTAAGCAGAAGTAACTTGCGGAAAACATCTGCTTTCTGCTTTCAATAAAGTTTCAATAAACTAGGAATCCATAAGAGAAACTGTGAATGTTGATAAAATAAGGCAATGGATTCATATGGAAAGGGAAGTAGGAATGTTCCAGAATTAGCATAATTAAATAAATAATAACATGACACAGTAACAATGTTACTAGAAATACTGAACTATAGAATCAACCTTATAAAAATTTCAATCTGTAAGAAAATACAAAAGTATTCTGAAGCAGAAAGATACATAAGGAAAAAAAAAAAAACCCACCCAAATTATATCCACTAAAATAAGGAGATATTGTGGGACAGGAAATAACATACACTAAATTTTTCAGGAAGCCTACCCTTTCCATGTTGTTTAAAGTTAAACCGTTCCCCACGTGACACCTCTATCCTCGTCGATCTGCTCTGTCTTCCCCCATAGCACACTGATAGCCATTTAACGTACCATATAAAATAATCTAACGACACAAAAACTACTTATGTTTATTTTTGCCTGTTCTCTTAACTAGAAGGAGAGCTTAATGAGGGCGGGATTGTGTTTTTTTTCTTCACTGACTTATCACAAGTCTCTGGAGGAGGACTGGTACATAGTAAGAGACTCAATGAATATTTTATTGATACAGGAAGGGATGAAAGACTTTGGAATGAATTAATCAAACTCTAAGTAGTAAAAGCATATAATTTCTTATGGATAAAAATGAGGCAATACAGGGTTAAGCACTGGACTCTTTTTTTTTTAAAGATTTTATTTATTTATTTGACAGAGAGAGACACAGCGAGAGAGGGAACACAAGCAGGGGGAGTGGGGGAGGGAGAAGCAGGCTTCCCGCGGAGCAGGGAGCCCGATGCGGGACTCGATCCCGGGACTCCAGGATCATGACCTGAGCTGAAGGCAGTCGCTTAACCGACTGAGCCACCCAGGCGCCCCAAGCATTGGACTCTTAATTTCAGCTCAGGTCATGATCTCAGGATCCTGAGATCAATCCCCAGGACAGGCTCCGCACTCAGCATGGCGTCTGCTTGCGGATTCTCTCTCCCTCTCTCTCTGCCCCTCCCCCTGCTCACGTCCTCTCTCCCTTTCTCTCTGAAACAAAGAAATACATCTTTCTTAAAAAATGAGGCAATACATATGTATATAAAAATATGATGTTTTGGGGGGCCCCTGGGTGGCTCAATCTGCTCAGGTCAT
Organism: Mirounga angustirostris; assembly: GCF_029215605.1. NCBI lineage: Eukaryota > Metazoa > Chordata > Mammalia > Carnivora > Phocidae > Mirounga > Mirounga angustirostris. The sequence continues at coordinate 94,907,282 of NW_026991719.1, forward strand.
GATCTCAGGGTCCTGGGATCGAGTCCCATGTTGGTCTCTGTGCTCAGTGGGGAGCCTGCTTGAGGACTCTCTCTGCCCCTCCCCCCACTCTCTCTCGTTATCTCTCAAATAAATAAATAAATCTTTGGAAAAAATATGATGTTTTCTTCATTTGGACCTCAACTAGAAAGGCTTGAGTTCATCTTATTTCTTAATTCATAACTCATTATCATTATTGGTCAGAGAAGGCCCTCTCATTTATTTTTCCTTTTTTAGACTTCATACTCCGTTTCCATTCCTCTCTACCTCATAGGCAGCTATTTTAACATATTAAAAGTCTATTTGCATATTTGAATGAGTGTTTTGCAAAACATGTATTCTTTTGTGCGTTTTTTTATAATTTGTGTAAACTATACTATCTTCTCTCATTCGGTTTTTTTTCAACTTTAACCAAGGTGTGGTTTTAAGATCCATCCACGTTGCTACAGGTACATACTTCTAACTGCTACGTAACTGGCCACATTTAGCCAGTGATGGTGATTAGATTGCCTTGTATTCCCCTCCACACCAACATGCTTCAATAAACATCCTTGAATATATCCCCTTATGCAGCTATAGCATAATTATTTTGGGATATATACCTAGGAAAGGAACTGGTGGGCCACAGGATACACATATATGCGATTTACTTATATATTGCCAGATTTCTGTCTAGAAGAGCTGCACAATTACATCCCCACCAGCAGTACATGATGGTGCATGTTTTAGCCAAAGTTCCCAGAAAGAATGAAACCAGGATTTATGAGCAGGTAGTTTATCTGGAAGGTGATCTCAGAAGGCAGGAGTGAGCTTACAGGGGAGCCTGAGACTGAGAAGACACTGGAAGAGACCAGCATAGAAAGTGGACATACGTGATATGTGCATGAGGTGAGACATAAATCTTCATAGATACAGCAGGACTAAAATCAGAAGAGAGACAGAAAGCTGTGGGTCAAGACACCAGAGCGTCTGGCATGGCTCCCACAGCCCAATTTCCTTACCAACACACAGATTCATCCAGCCTCCTGATTTTTGCTAGTCTCTTAGATTTAAAGTGAAAGCTCATTGTTTTCTTAATTTGTAGTTCTGTCATTACTGGTGAATGTGAGCAACACTTCATAGGCTTGCTAGCTTTTGAGGTTTCCATTTCTGTTCGCTACTTGTTTGTACCCGTTGACCATTTTTCTGTTGAGGTTCTTCTCTTTGTCTTACTGATTTGCAAAGGCCAATCATGTGTGCAGTTGTAAACATTAAATGTATTTAGTTCCACTCTGCCATTGCGCCTTACTTCTGTCTATAGTGTCTTTTGTTCAATGTAAATCTTGAATTTTAATTTAATTGGGCTATTGTAGAGAGAATTGACATTTTTACAAATACTAATACATGGAATGCCTCTCCATTTTTTAAAAAGATTTATTTATTTATTTTAGAGAGAGAGAGAGAGCGCATGCATGAGAGAGGGGGGAGGGTCAGAGGGAGAGAGAGAATCTCAAGCAGACTGCCCACTGAGCATGGAGCCCGACTCAGGGCTCCATCTCATGACTCTGAGATCATGACCTGAGCCAAAATCAAGAGTCAGACACTTAGCAATTGGGCGACCCAGGCGCCCCATAAGTGATCATTATAGGCCTTTTTCTTCCAGCTCCATTGAAGTATAATTGACAAATAAAAATTTTATGTATTTACGATGTGTAACATGATGCTTTGATATATGTATACACTGTGAAACCCTGACCACAACCAAGCTAATTAACATTTCCATCATCTCACATACTAGCCATTTTTTTGTGATGAGAACCCTTAAGATCTAGTCTTTTAAAAAATTCAAGGCTATAAAATAGTGTTACTAGATATAGTCACCATGCTGTACATTAGATCTCCAGAACTTCTTCATCCTGCATAACTGAGACTTTGTACTCTTTGACCAGCATCTCTCTCTGTGCCCCACCCCCTGCCCCTGGCTACCACTATTCCACCTTCTGCTTCTATGAGTTCCACATTTTTGGATTCCATGTACAAGTGAAATCACACATTATTTGTCTTTCTGTGTCTGGCTTATTTTGTTTAGCATACTGTCCTTCAGATTCATCCATATCGTGGTAATAGGCAGGGTGTCCTTCTTTTTTAAGGTTGAATAATATTCTAGGGTATATATATATATATATATATATATATATATATATATATATATATATATATGTATACCATACACGGCATGTACCGTATTTTCTTTGTTTATCTATCAATAGAAATTTAGGTTATTTCTGCCTCTTAGTTATCGTGAATAATGTTGCCATGAACATGAGAGTGCACATATCTCTTTAAGATCCTGATTTCAGGGGTGCCTGGGTGGCTCAGTCGTTGAGCATCTGCCTTCGGCTCAGGTCATGATCCCAGGGTCCTGGGATCGAACCCCGCATCAGGATCCCTGCTTGGCGGGAAGCCTGCTTCTCCCTCTCCCACTCCCCCTGCTTGTGTTCCCTCTCTCGCGGTGTCTCTCTCTGTCAAATAAATAAATAAAATCTTTAAAAAAAAAAAAAGATCCTGATTTCATTTCCTTTGGACATATACCCAGAAATAGGTTTCCTGTATCATATGATAGTTCTATTATTAATTTCCTGAGGAGCCTCCATATTGCTTTCCATAATGGTTGTACTAATGTACATATCTACCAACAGTACCCAAGGGGTCCCTTCTCTCTACATCTATGCCAACAGTTGTCATCTTTTGTGTTTTTTATAATAGCCATTCTAACGTGTGTGGTGATATCTCATTCTGATTTCTATTTCCCTGATCATTAGTGATGTTGAACACCTTGTCATATACATGTTGGCTGTTTGTATGTCTCCTTTGGAGAAATGTTTATTCAAGTCCTTTGCCCATTTTGTAATGGGGTTACTTTCTTTTCTTTTCTTTTCTTTTTTTTTGCTATTGAATTGAGTTTCTTACATATATTGGATAGTAACCCCTTATCAGGTGTATGGCTTGCAAATATTATCTTCCATTCCGTAGGTTGTCTCTTCATTTTTTAAAAAAGATTTTATTTATTTATTTGTCAAAGAGAGAGAGAGCACAAGCAGGGGGAGCATCAGGCAGAGGGAGAAGCAGGCTCCCCACTGAGCAAGGAGACCAAAGCGGGGCTTGATCCCAGGACCCTGGATCATGACCTGAGTCCAAGGCAGACGCTTAACCGACTGAGCCACCCAGGTGCCCCTAGGTTGTCTCTTCAGTCTGTTGTTTGTTTCCTTTGCTGTGCAGAAGCTTTTAGGTCCTTGTCTATTTTTGCTTTGCTTGCCTGTGCTTTTGGGGTCAAATCCAAAGAATTATTACCAAGGCTAATATTAAGAAACTTGTCTCCTATTTTTTTTCTAGTAGTTTTAAAGTTTCAGATCTTATAGTTAAGACCTTAATTCATTTTGGATTGATTTTTATATATGGTGTAAGATAAAGGTCCAGTTTTATTCTTCTGAATGTGGCTAGCCAGTTTTTCCAACACAGTTTATAGAAGAAACAATTTTTCCCCACGTGCACTCTTCTATATGTGTTGTATGCTAGATATAGCTATCATAATCGAGATGGTATAATACTGGTTTAGGGATAGACACATAAATCAATAGGATAGCACGGAGAATCCAGAACTAAATCAGCACAAATATGGCTAATTTTTTTTTTTTAAAAAGGAGCAAAGACAATTAAATGAGATAATGGATGGTCTTTTCAACAAATGATGGTGGAGTAATTGGATACCAGTAGACTAAAACAAAAACAAACAAACCAAAAACCAAAACCTCAATCTAAACTTCACACCTGATACAAAAATTAACTCAAAGTTGAACATGGATTTACTTTTTTTTTCAGGTTGAGATAAAACTGATGTAGAACACTCTAAGTTCAAAGTGTAGAATGTATTGATTTGATGCATTTACATATGGCAAAATGATTACCACCATAGTATTAGCTAATGTCTCCATCACATCACATAATTACCATTTATTTTCTGTGACAAGAACACTTAATATCTACTCTCTTAGTATTTTTCAAGTATATAATACTGTATTATTAACTATAATCACATGTTGCACGTTGTATCTCCAGAATTTATTTATCTTATAACCAGAAGTTTGTAACCTTTGACCAACATCTTTCCATCCCCTGTGCTGACCTCCCAGTCCCCAGTAACCACAATTTTACTCAGTTTCTGTGAGTTCTGCTTTTTTAGGTTCCCCGTAAGTGATAGCATATAGTATTTGTCTTTGTCTGGTTTATTTCATTTAACATAATGTCCTCAAGGTCAATCCATGTTGTCACAAATGGCAGGATTTCCCCCATTTTAATGGCCAAATGATATTCCATTGCATATACACCATATTTTCATTCTCCATTCAGCTGGTGATAGAAACTTAGGTTGTTTCCGTGTCTTGGCTATTGTGAATAATGTTGTGCAGTGCAGTGAACATAGGAATGTAGATAACTCTTCAAGATAATGACTTCATTTCCCTTGGATATATACCTAGAAGTGGGATTACTAGATCACATTTGTCTTTTTCCCTCCAGTTTTATTGAGATGCAATTGACATATAACATTATATTAGTTTAAGGTGTATAATATAACTACTTGATGTATGTATATTTAGTGATATAATTACCACAGTAAGTTTAGTTAACATCCATCACCTCACATAGTTACAATTTTTTTTTCTTGTGGAAAGAACTTTTAAGATTTACTCTCTTCACAACTTTGGAATATACATTACAGTATTGATAACCACAGTCACCATGCTGCACATTGCATCCCCAGGACTTATTTATTTTATACCTAGAAGTTTGCTCCTTTTGGCCACCTCACCCATTTCCCCCACTCCACCTCACCCTCCAGCAACCACAATACATTCTCTGTTTCTATGAGTACAGTTTTTTAGTCCCATGTATAAGTGAGATCATACAGTATTTGTCTTTCTCTGTCTGGCTTATTTCACTTAACATAATGCCCTTGAGGTCCATCTATGTTCTCCCAAATAGCAGAATTTCTTTCTTTTTTTATGGCTGAACAATATTCCATTGTATAATGTATATACCACAACTCGTTTGTCCATTCATCTATTGATGGACACTTAGGTCATTTCTCAGTGTTGGCTATTGTAAAAGATGCTTCAATATACATGAGAGTGCATATATCTCTTGAGATAGTGATTTTTCCCTCCTTTGGATATATACCCAGAAGTGGAATTGATGGATCATATGGTAGCTTTATTATTAATTTTCTGAGGAACCTCCACGCTGTTCTTCATAGTGGCCGTACCAATTTACACTCTCAGTAACAGTGCACAAGTGTTCCATTTTCTCCATATCTTTGCCAACACTTTTTTCTTTTTTTTAAGATTTTATTTATTTATTTTTGGGAGAGAGAGCATGAGCTGGGGGAGCGGCAGAGGGAGAAGCAGACTCCCCGCCGAGCAGGGAGCCCGATGTGGGACTCGATCCCAGGACCCTAGGATCATGACCTGAGCAGAAGGCAGATGCCTAACAGACTGAGCCACCCAGGTGCCTTTGCCAACACTTTTTAAATCTTATCTTTTGGGGGTGCCTGGGTGGCTCAGTTGGTTAAGCGACTGCCTTCGGCTCAGGTCATGATCCTGGAGTCCCTGGATCGAGTCCCACATCGGGCTCCCTGCTCGGCAGGGAGTCTGCTTCTCCCTCTGACCCTCCCCCCTCTCATGTGCTCTCTCTCATTCTCTCTCTAATAAATAAATAAAATCTTTAAAAAAAATCTTATCTTTTGATGATAGCCATTCTAATAGGTGTGAGGCATATCTTTTTGTGTCTTTGATTTCCATTTCTATATGATTGGTGATGTTGACCATGTTTCCATGTACCTGTTGGCCATTTGTATGTCTTTGGAAAAATGTCTACTCAGTTCCTCTGCTCATTTTTCAATAAGAATGTTTTGTTGTTTTCCTACTGAGTTGTGTGATATATGGTTTACAAATATTTTCTCCCGTTCTGTAAATTGCCTTTTCATTTTGCTGCTCTTTTTCTTTTGCTGTGCAGAAGCTTTGTATTTTGATATAGTCTCACTTGTTGACTTTCACTTTTGTTTTCTGTGCTGTTGGTGTCATATCCAAAAACTTATTGCCAAAACCAATGTCGAGGAGTTTATTCCTAACGTTTCCTTCTAGGTGTTTTATGGGTCCAAGTTGTACGTTCAAGTCCTTAATTCACTTGAGTTAATTTTTGTGAGTGATGTAAGATGATGGTTGGATTTCATTATTCTGCATGTGGTTGTCCAGTTTTTCTGGCACCAGTTTGAAGAGACTATCCTGTCTCTATAGAGTATTCTTGGCTCTTTTGTTAAATATTAGTTGACTGTATTTGTGAGGGTAAATTTCTGTGCTCTCTGTTCAGTTCCCTTGGTTTATGTGTCTATTTTATGCTGTTTTGATTACTGTAGCTTTGTAGTAGAGTTTGAAGTCCAAAAGTGTAACGCTTTAGTTTTATTTTTCTTCTGCAGGATTGTTTTGTCTATGTAGAGTCTTCTTCTGCAGGATTGTTTTGTCTATGCAGAGTCTTTTGTGGTTCCATACAAATTTTAGGATTACTTTTTTTATATCTGTGAAAAATGCAATTGAGATTTTGATAGGGATTGCATTAAATCTATAGATGGCTTGGGGTGGTATGGACATCTTAACAATAGTAATTTTTCCAATTCATGAACACAGGATACCTTTCTATTTATGTCTCCACTTTCTTAAATCAAAATCTTGCGGTCCTTACGGTACAGATCTTTCACCTTCTTGGTTAAATGTGTTCCTATCTATTTAATTTATTTTGAGTGCTGTTGAGAGTTTTAGCTAAAGCACTTTGTAATATTGCTGCCTCAGCATCCATTTTGTGTAGCCAGGAGGCCTGCAGGGGACTTGAATTGACACCAGCCCGTCCCACAAGAATATGCCCTGGATAGCAGCCTGTAGAATCACAAATAAATGTAAGTTACTGATATGACTCCCCCAATGGCGCTTTTGATAAGCATTGTCCCACACCTCTCACGGTCTTCCCTTTGTATGCCCGTTAGAAAAGACCCCCCGTGAAGCATACATTATTGGGGGCTTGATATTGTCCAGCCCTTTTTTCTGAGATGTGTTTATGTTATTGGAAACTGTTTAATCACTTCATGTCATGCTTTTAAGATTTGTTACGTGAGACCCAAGCAGTTTGTTTTCTAGGGATACTTCTCATTACTGAAGCAAGATACTCCTGTTTCCTGTACACAGTGCTTTGTAAATATTGAGATTTTTCTCTCTAGCTGGTGGGAATAGTCACTATCCCTGGGCCTATGTGGATGCTGAGAATTTTTTCTTTAAGTTTTTTTAATTTATTTATTTGAGAGAGAGAGAGAGCACACGAACAGGGGGGAGGGGCAGAGAGAGAGGAAGAAGCAGACTCCAGGCTGAGTGCAGAGCCAGATGCGGGACTCGATCCCAGGACCCTGGGATCATGATGTGAGCTGAAGGCAGACGCTTAACCGACTGAGCCACCCAGGTGCCCCAATTCTGGAAATTTTTATCTCATCCTCTGGAGGTTGTATCCAAGGCTATGGGTAGTTTCTTCACAGACAAGCAACTAATACTCAGCTGAACACCCGAGTGCAACACTCTCTTCTCCAGTACTCTCTCCTATAAACTCTAGTTGCCTTGATCTACCTAGACTCCTCAGCTGTTTATCCTCAACTCAGAAAGAAATCCACTGGGCTCTCCCAATGGTCTGGAAACTCAATACAGTAAGCTGAGACACTGACACCATAGGATTCGCCTTTTTTTTTTTTTTTTAAGGGATCACTTTCTTTTATTGCCAGATACCCAGTGTCTTGAAAACCTTTCTTTTGTATATCTTGCTTTTATTACTGTTGTTTCAGAAGGGAGGAGAAATCTGGTCTTACCACTCCATTTCCTTTGGACGCAAATGTCCTGTGCAGTTTAGAAGTAATCAGCAATGGGAAATCTTGGGCATCTCAGAATGTAGGAACTCATTCAGTAGTTGGCCCCTAAAAGGTAGAATTTGATCCTAGAGTCAATAGTTTATGTATTCGTTGAACACTTTGTTGACTATTGTGTGAATAGGCCTCATGTTGTCTGTATTGCTAATCTACCATAGATATGGAATTTACAGACATGCCTTAATGTGACTTCAGTAAAGGCCAGGTTTTAAACTTCAAGGGTTTTCAAAGCAAGAAACATGCCACAAAATGTTTGCTGCTCTTTACCATCTGTCTTTTCACACAATATCATCCATTCACAGGGTGGGAGAATTTCGAGTTTTTCTGCTGACATCTGGTCACATAATTTAGGTCTGCAAGTGGAAATCAAAATGCAGAGTTGGGGCTATTATCTAAATTATTCTGCCTTCAGTCTCTCTGCACCCCAGAACTAAATAAAATCCAGAAAGAGATGTGTGAAATCTTCATCAATACAAAGCAGAAGTATTTGAGAGGCTTTCATCAAAATAGTTAAAATAATTTCCATGCAATTCCTACCAGAAGCTTTCTTTCTTGATGTGTAGTATAGTTCCAGGTAGCCTGGGTATATAAAAAATACCTCCTGAACAAAAGCAAAATACATAAGGTGAAATACCGTGTGTTTAGTGCTGAAGGATCTCCCGGGAGTGCTAAGAATTGGGCACAGTATAGTCAGTGAAGTAGAATTTTATAATGTTTGATGATTATAATTTTGTGCCTAACCAAATTGATGTAAATTGATTGAGAAAAATAAACAGATAACATTCCAAACAGTGGCAATGGCACTAAGAAAGGTATGGTGGTGGGGTGGGGGTGGGGGGCAGTGGGGAGCAAGATGTACTAATGAGAGTGATGTGACTGGAGAGATGAACTTGGTATGAAGAATGAGAAACACATTTATGGAGATAATATGATCGGTAGGAGAAGTCTATGGAGGATTTGCCTGCTAGGTTAAGGATTTAAAAATGTATAACTTCAATTTCCAGAAGTAAAAATAAAGTAGGAAGTCTTACCAACCCTTTCTCTCTGAAAACAATCAACCTGAAAATCTGGTTTAAAAATAAAACAAAACAGCCTTCTGACTTGGGACAAGCTGGCATAGACTTATCTTTTCCAGGTCCTCTCTACTAACTATAATTAAAAAGCTGGGGGGCACCTGGGTTGCTCAGTTGGTTAAGCATCTGCCTTCGGCTCAGGTCATGATCCAAGGGTCCTGGGATCGAGCCCCACATCAGGGTCCCTGCTCAGTGGGGAGCCTGCTTCTCCTTCTCCCTCTGCTGCTCCCCCTGCTTGTGCTCGATTTCGCTCTCTGTGTCAAATAAATAAATAAAATCTTTTTTAAAAAAAAAGCTGGAAAATGGGGCACCTGGGTGGCTCAGTCGGTTAAGCATCTGCCTTCGGCTCAGGTCATGATCCAGGACCCTGGGATCCAGCCCCGCGTTGGGCTCCCTCTGTCTGCCACTCTGCCTGCTTGTGCTATCTCTCTCTGTGTCAAATAAATAAAATCTTAAAAAAGAGACAGACAGAGAGAGAGAGAGATACTGCCTTGCATTAGGGTGGTGGCAGAAGAGATCAAGAGAGGTGGATAAATGTAACAGATTTGGGAGGTAGAATCCATGAGACTTAGAGCTGGGTTAGCAATGAGGTAAGAATGCAGAGGTGACGAGGATGCATTCTGATAATAGGAGATCCTGGAAGAGGACTGTATTTCATGGGGTAGGAGTGTGTGTATGTGTGTGTGTGATGTGTTCAGGGTTGGTCTGAGGTGAGGTTAAAACAGCTAGGATGTAGAACAAGGGGACATAAATACATTGCTTTGAATCATATATTTCAGGTGTCTGATATATATAAAATACTTAACACAATATCTATACAACACTCAACTGTTAAGACTTCTCCTTCTCTGCCCATTACATGTTACATACTTTTTAATTTTTACTACCTTCAGTTTATGTGCTAATTGAAGCCAAGGCGAGGAATAGAGAATGAGAAGCCAGTGGAGTCTATGAGAAACATTTGTTAATTCTTTTTTTTTTTTTTTAAGAGAGAGAGAGAGAGCAGGACAGTGTGGAGGGGCAGAGGGAGAAGGAGAGAGAGAACCCCAAGCAGGGTCCATGCCCAGTGTGGAGCCTGATGCGGGGCTCAATCTCATGACCCTGAGATCATGACCTAAGCCAAAATCAAAGGTTGGTTGCTAAACCAACTGAGTCACCCAGGTGCCCCTAAACCTTGATTAATTCTAACATGGGATGGCTGGGTAGAGAAGGATGAGCCTGCAAAGGAACAGAGAAGGAATGGGCAGAGAGGCGGAAAAGTAAATAATAGTTAAGTATTGTGTCGTATACGGTAAGGAAAAAGAATATTTCAAGAAGGGTTGTGAGGTTTTAACATGAACATGGCTGATGAGAGGGCAAAGAAAATGTGAACTCTAAAGTCCGTTTTATTTACTGACATGGAGGACATTAACCAGACCTATTTTTGGAGGGATGGGGCAGAAAACGAAATTGAAGTGGGTGAGTGGGTGACAAAGAGACGAAGACAGTGAATATAAATAATAATGGAGAAATTAGCCTCGGACAAAATAAAGGGCTGCTCTTTGTCCTAATTAGGGAGAAGGATGATAGGCTGCTTGAAGATTTAAGTAAATGTGTGGATTTTGTATTGAGAAAATGAGAGCACTTCTCTGACCCCTCCTTTCACTTTCCACATAGGCACAGGATGGAAGAGGGAGCCAGAAATTTGAAGATAGCAGAGAAGTTTTAGTGACCTAAACAGAGAACATGGTAAGGATATTGAGTAGTGTTGAAGTCCTACACAAAGTTAGTAAATGTAAACTTACACTGGAAATAACTGGCTGACTATTATTGAAATAATGTGCCATGCTGGCTAAGGAAAAAAGCAATGAAAGGAAGAACAGGAGTGAATGGGAGGAAAGTAGAAGAATCAATAGACTGGAAACCTCCATGACCCTGAGTTAGGACCATAAGGGAAACAACTGAACAACAAAGCTGGAAGGATAGGAGGTTGAAGTCAGGGGAGGAAAACTTGAATGGTTTCTTTGGATTAGAACAGGTGTGAATGATGGTGAGGTCCACGTCAAAATTGTGGAAGTGATTTATGTGGAGTGGAAGAAAAAGGTATTAGGATTAGTTAAAGAACTGAGAGGTATTGGTATTAAATGCATGATCCATGGAGGTATGAGAGTCACCTGGATGAAGGCAGAGGTTCTGAAAGGAAAAAATTAGAAGAGCTATGAGTCAGTTGGCAAAACGTTTAATAAAGGAAGGGGAGTGAGTGGCCGGGAGGTGGTAGTTGACTGACTAGGAGAAGGAGAGGATGGTATAATGGAATGGCAGAATTAACAACAAAACAGGAATTCGTTGTTGCTGTTTTATTTGTTTCATTTCAAAGAAGAAGGTGGAAAAAGCAATGAGTGGAAGTGGCAATGAACATCAAAGAGGACACAACCCTGTCAATTTCATCACACAGTCTCAGGTAAGAGCTGGGATTCAGTTGTTGGGGCCAAGGGCAGGTGGCCCCAAGATGGGCTACTTTGGCATGAAGATTATTTTGAATTAAAAATCAATTGAGGGGCACCTGGGGGGCTCAGCTGGTTAAGTGTCTGACCCTTGATCTCAGCTCAGTTCTCGATCTCAGGATTGTGATTTCAAGCCCTGTGTTGGGCTCCACGCCCAGTGTGGAGTCTACATAAAACAAACAAACAAAAAAGCCCAAAAACCAGAACAACAACAACAAAAAAAAGCAATTGAAACCCAGCAGATTCAGGAAAAGCTCTTTACCTCCCCTCTCAACTGCCTATAAAGGATGTAGATAGAGGACCTGTTCCAGGAAAAGAGTGATCACCAGAGGTAACTATAAAACTAGGTATGGTAGACAGGAAGGAAGCTAGCAAGACCCGTTTCATCGAAGTCCTCTATGTCCCATTGTTTTTGAGCCCAGCAAACGTTTACTAAACATTTATTCTTTTTCATCTTCCTGTGAATTCCACTCCTTCCCTTTAAAGTCCCAGACACTGACCCCTTTCTCCTTGGTTCTCAGTGACATATATACCTCATTTTCCTGTCTTTGGAATTTCCATGTCTGTGTGGATTTCCCATATGTATGAAATTAAATTTGATTTTCTCCTGTTAATCTGTCTCATGTCAATTTGATTCTTATTCCAGCTAGAAAGTCCTTGAAGGGGACAGGAAATTCTTGCTCCCTGACACAGTTAAGACCATGAATATAATGCTCACATGTATTTTCAGTATAGGATCATTTGCTAAATATGAATCAAGGACCATCTACAGAGGACCTAGTGAAGGCATTTGGGAATGGGAGGAGTTGCTTCAGTTATGGGCAAGGAAATGTGGAGCATCCCAGAGACTAGAGAATGTAGAAGTCTTGGTTTTATGGGTGATGAGTCATGAAGATGGGGAGGAGATGGGCTGCCTGGTCTGGGTCATTTTAGTACCAGAAACTTTTTTCATGCGATGGCCACAGGAGAGAAATATTGCAAGTTTTAATCCCAAATATTTTTTTCTCTTTCTTTATTGTTAATCTGTAAGGACACAAAGACAAGCTTAAAAGGACATCAGTAGAGGGGCACCTGGGTGGCTCAGTTGGTTAAGCGTCTGCCTTGGGCTCAGGCCATGATGCCGGGGTCCTGGGATCGAGCCCCATGTCAGGCTCCCTGCTCAGCGTGGAAACAGTTTCTCCCTCTCCCTCTGCCCCTCCTGCTTGGGCTCGCTCTCTCTGTCAGATAAATGGATAAAATCTTGAAAAAAAAAGTACATCAGTAGAGATTTCATCAGTAAGAGGCAGGTAGACAGTCTCTGCGTCCCTGGCTCTTTCCAGATTCGATTCTTATTCTAGAACTCAGGCACAATCACAGATCCCTAAGATAAGATAAAGCCATCTTTTTCTCAGTGCTTAGGAATTTCTGTTCAGATTAGTTGTCCCAGTATGTAATCACAATTTGCCTTGCTCCCTAATGCTAATCTTGCTAAAATTCATCCCTGCTCTGAATTCTAGGTCCATTTCTTTCCCAAGGCAGGAGAATCTAAAGAGACGGAGCCCAGTAATTCAATGCTTCAAAAGGTGTAAGTCCTTTTCTCAAATCGGACACTAGTCCAAATAACAAACTGCTCCTTTGACTTCCTTTCTGGTATCGGGATGATGCTTCCTACCTTTATTTATTTATTTTTTTTAAGTAATAAGATTTGTATGAAGATGTTAATGACCAAAGGCCAGCTTGGGCTGAGAGCGCACTATCTCAGGACATCAGTAACTTACCTTTCTGGAGTGTAGCTGTGTGCTATACCAGTTGGGAAGCTCTGGATAGGGGAATATTCTGATATTCTAGTTCAAGTTTACATCTAGAACACCTTATTGGTTGAAAAGACTTGAGACAAACATTTTAATTTTATCTGGTAAATTTGTAAAATATGACATAATCATAATCTGCTTTTTTTTTTTTTGCTACTCTGTCCCATTCATACGGCTGCCAAGGTACTATTCTGTACCCACTGCCTGAGGGCACCATAGTTATGACAGAAATTCAAAAAGAAAAGAATCAATTCCTAGCTTTTGAGTTTCAAAACAGATTTCAAAATGGGCTTTGAAGTTCATAGGAGAGGCAGCTACTTACAAGAACAGGTTTGTGAATCTCAAAATTTCTGGCTTTTCATTTTTAAGAGACAAAGTGTCTGAAGAAGTCAGGCTAGTAGAATGCATCTTTAGAGAAAAGGGGAGGCAAACCACAAATATAATGAATTTACCCTGAAATAGATGAGAAAACCCTGAATTATCTGAGTTTACCCTGAATTCACAAGATTAAGTACACCACCAGGGGGCAAAACAAAGACTCAAGTTGGAAACAAATTATCAGAGAAACATAAAGATTCAGTTAGAGAAACATAAAGATTCTTTTGCACATCTAATTTGCATATTAAGAGAGATTTTCAACTGCGACATGTCCAGATCCTTTGACAAGTATAATTTGAAAATATAACTCCTCAGTTAAAACTGATAAGCCCACCCATAGTGACTTCCTCTAACTGACAAAAATCATTGCACTGATCTACCCTAGGTAAACTAATTCAGCTAACCAAACTTTTTTTTTTCCATTCATAACAGATGTCTTATTTTCCTCCATTTATTTTCTCATCAGGTAATAATTATACGCACAGTACCACAGTGTGTCATCTGTATGCCTTTGGACAGCTTACTGAGTTTCCTTGAGCCTCAGTTTCTTTGCCTATAAAATGGCCATAGTAGGGGTGCCTGGGTGGTTCCGTCGGTTAAGCGTCTGCCTTCAGCTCAGGTCATGATCTCAGGGTCCTGTATGGAGACCCACACTGAGCTCCCTGCTCAGCGGGGAGTCTACTTCTTCCTCTCCCTCTGCCCTTCCCCAGCCCGGCTTGTGTTCTCTCTCTCTCTCTCAAAAAATTAAATAAACTCTTTTTTAAAAAACGACCATAGTGAAAACAGTCGTTCAAGCAAACTAGAAGATATGAGGTTAAGGTCAGGAAAAGAGATCCTTTATATAGCGATTTGGGTGATGGAGAAATATTGGATGATGCTCTTAAAAACAGTAAGAAAGTGGAGCCTGGGTGGCTCAGTTGGTTAAGCTTCTGCCTTCTGCTCAGGTCGTGATCCTGGAGTCCCTGGATCGAGTCCCGCATCGGGCTCCCTGCTCAGCGGGGAGTCTGCCTCTCTCTCTGTCTTCTCCCCTCTGCTCATGCTCTGTCTCTGTCTCTCTCTCCCTCAAATAAATAAATAAAATCTCTAAAAAGGAAAAAAAAACAGTAAGGAAAACAAAAACATTTGGAGAATTGTAAAAATAATTTAGTAGAGGCTCAATATATGTACTGAGGACATAGAAAGATGTGGTCAGGGTTGTAATAATAGCTAACATTTCTCACTTACCATGTATAAACATCATGGTAAATGTCGACACATTACCTCCTTTAATCCTGATAATAACTCTGGTAAGCTGTAACTTTATCATTCCTCACTTCAGAGATGAGGAAATGGAGGCTCAGAGAAGATAAGTAATTTGTCCCAGTTTTCACATCTAATAAATGGTGAGTAATGAGTCTCAGCTCTGACAAGCAGTATTACCATCATTCTTGAGTAAAGTTTCCTCAATCGTATAATTACTCTTAAATCATCTTCATCAAATGTTTTCTTATTGTTTTCTCTTATGTAAACTGAATCTCATTTTTTGTCTTACATTTTGTGTGCCTATATCTCCTTATTGGTCCTATTCTTGCTTAGACTTGTTGATTTTTGCATTTCCAGTTTTTGTTTTGTTTTATTTTTTGTTTGTTTGTTTGGTGGGGTTTTTTTGTTTTGTTTTGTTTTTGCCCTGGAATCCTCTCTATCATTTTGGGTGCAAGCATCATGAGATAGGCTTTTCTGTCCTCTATTCACTTGTCTCAATAAGTCCTTTTTCTCAACATTCAGTACATTTAAAGAGTATCTGCCTTTTGTGTTATTTTAAGTTCTAGAAATTGTCTATGCTGCCAATATAAATTGAAGAATTGAGAAATTCATCAAGAGAATTCAAAAGAACATTCACTTTTGCAACAAATTATTACAAAAGGAAACTTTATGGCTCTGAATTATCTGTACAAATACTCTGATAATCACTTCATATTGCTCGTCTGGACTAGTTTATTTACCTCCCATTGGAAATACCACCCCCTAGTGGTTTTTAGTTTTCATTTTGCTGATTTGTGGATTTTAAAAATAATGTTATACCATTCTGGGGTGTAAAGTCTCAAGTCAATCATCTGAGTTCCTACTCAAGAAACTGGAGGGTCAAATAAACCAGAGCAATCAGAAGAAATGAAATAATAAAGAATAAAGAATAATACAGAAGTCAATGACATTAAAAGCAGGAAAACAATAGAGAAAATCAAAGAAAGCTAGTTTTATGGAAAAAATCAATATTGGTAAAACTGTAGCAAAATTGAAAAAATAAATAAAAAGAAGACACAAATCACCAATATTGGGAATAAAATAGGAAATATTGCTATAGATCCTGCAGCTATTACAAAGATAATAAGGCAATACTACAGATAACTTTAAGCTTATGATTTCAACAACTTAGAAGAAATGGACCAGTGTCTCAAGAATCACAAACTATCCAACTCATCAAGATAGACATTAAAGAAATTGAATGTGCAATTAAGAAGTTTCCAAAAAAAGAAATCTCCAGGTCCAGATGGTTTCACTAGAGAACTCTACCAAACAGTTCAAGAAGAATTAACGCCATACTCACACAATATCTTGCTGATATTTGGTTGAGGTATTTCGAGTCTAAGTTCATGAGAGATATTGGTCTGAAATTTTCTTTTTTGCACTGCCATTGTCTGGTTTTGGGATCAGGGTAACACTGGCCTCATAAAATGAGTTGGGAGTTTTTCCACCTGCTTCTATTTTCTGAAAGAGATTGGATAAATGGCGGTCTTCATTCTTCTTTAAATGTGCTTCCCCAGGCATGATGCCCCCAAAGTAAGTAGGAGACATTGAGTTTGATGGGGCACATGGAGCCTTCTCTGTCAGATCAGCTGGACCTGGCAGAGCTCCTTCCTGATTCTCCCTGGTGCTGCCTAAAGGGGCAGGATGTGATTTCTGTGCTACTGGGTGCCGCTAGGTCCCTTTGGAGGTAGCTGGGACTGTTGGACGGGGAGTTCTTCCCAGGTCCTGTTCTTTTAGTTGCCTAGTGCCAGTGGGACTACTAGTCTATCAAAACACTGAGCCTAGAATGCTTTCTGTGCTTTGGAAAGTTGGGAGACTTTGGGCCTGGTTTTGCTCCTGCCCCTGGGTGGGTGGTCAGGAGATACTGGGTCACTGAGTTTTTCTTCAAGTACTGTGTCTCCTACGTCATCTGCTTTCCCCTTTTCACCTTTCAAGGTTCTCCTATGACAATTTTATTATTTCCCAGCTTTTTAAAAAAAGATTTTATTTATTTATTTGAGAGAGAGAGCAAAAGCGAGAGAGCAAGAACAAGCAGGCAGAGAGGCAGAGGGAGAGGGAGAAGCAGGCTGCCCGCTGAGCAGAAAGCCCAACACGGACTTGATCCCAGGACCCTGGGACCATGACCCAAGCCGAAGGCAGACGCTTAACCCACCGAGCCACCCAGGTGCCTCAAGGCAGTATCTCTTGACTGAACTACAGCAGCTTTCTAATTTCAGCTCATCTTATCCACTATCACTCCCTTCCTGTTTCCAACTGCTGCCAAAAAAATTTAATGCAAATTTTATCAATGATCCCTCTCCTTTCTCAACTTAAAATCTTCCAGTGTTTTCCCAGTGCTCTTATATATGGTTAAAACTCCTTAACATTTTCAGCAACCCCCTGTGCGGTCTGCCCTTGGCCTACCTTTAAAGGCTTTCTTGCCATATTCCCTCACAACACAGGCCTTTGCACATGCTACCTCTCATTTTCTAGGACATTGTGTCCCGGGCCCCTCCAAGTCATCCAGCAGAACTCAAGGCAAATCCTTTTCTGGTACTCTTTCCTTCTTCTTGGCATCAACCGTAGTTTATAGTTGCTTATTCGTATGGCTATTATTGCCTGTATCTTCCCTCTAAGGTCCAGACTCTAAGCTTTCTTTTTTTTTTTTTTAAGATTTTATTTATTTATTTGACAGAGAGAGACACAGCGAGAGAGGGAACACAAGCAGGGGGAGTGGGAGAGGGAGAAGCAGGCTTCCTGCTGAGCAGGGAGCCTGATGCGGGGCTCGATCCCAGGACCCTGGGATCAAGACCTGAGCTGAAGGCGGATGCTTAACAACTGAGCAACCCAGGTGCCCCAGACTCTAAGCTTTCTAAGGGCACATCTGTTTTTGTCCACCTTATACTCCCAGTGCCTGGTGAATAATTGTTTAATGAATGAATGAATGAATGAATGAATGGACGCTTTACCAGCACGCCAGTGAAATTTACCAAGTAGGAGTTTAAATCTTTTTCCCTGTTTTCTTTTCTTCCCAGTGCTACAGATTGTACCCACCTTCCTCGCACACCCAGTGCTCTCAAAACTGTTCTTTTACATTCTCTCCTCGCCTTAAATCTCCAGTTTTTAAGAAGGGAGGTGACACGCACATTGAAACTTAAGAGTGATGAGCTGGTGAGACTCAATAGTTTGCTTCTCCAAACTGAATTTACCTTTTTAAAAATGGATTAAACCTTAGAGTTACAGAAAAGACATTCTATTGTGAGATTTCTTCTATCAGTCAGTGAAGGGCAAGAGGGCTCTGAACCGATGCTGGAAGGTCTACTGAAGAGACAATCTTTTCCTTACTCAATTATTGTGAAATCTGTTTCCTGTTCATGGTATAAACTCTTCTAGAAAGTTATTGATTTCAATTTTTTACCAAGGGTTAGCCAAATACCTAATTATGTTTATGATGTTTCAGAGCTTAGCATGACTTACTTGCTCTCCACTTCCACATAATGTAATAACATTTATTTTCATTTCCTAATTGCCTTGAGTAGTAATTACTGTTGACGTGGCTATTGTCAAGACAGCATATAAGGTATGTCAACTGCTGTATAGCTATTCAGATAAAGATATACATAATTGATTTTATCATACCTAGGTTATCGGTTAAGATGAATGATCATAACATGCCACTCCTCCTGCTCTCCCAAGGAAGAATAACAGAATAATATGAAATAATATAAAATGTGAAATAATATGGCCCCTGAGAGCCGTGGACCCAATGAAAGACTTAGCACTGGAGCCAACAGATTTGCTCTGGCATTTGTGATTGTAGGAGCCTATACATCCCGTTTGTTGGGAAATTTAATCTGTGCATGAACCTGGCAGAAAAAAGAAATCCACAAGTAGCCGAGAATCTGATTCATATGTGGCTGCATTAAAATGAGAGAAAATGTAGTGCTGTTTGCCTATGGTTTCCTTCAGTCACCACAGGGTAATAAAAGCAACATATTTTTTAATTACCATTTCTTACTAGAATGTGGAAATATTAGCCTCCAGATACCCATTTAAAAGCTTGAAACCAGATGGTGGAAAATATCCAACTGAATCGAAGTAGAGGGGAGAACAGTCTGAGTAAAGTGATTTGGAGACATCTGATACATGGAAAGGGGGCATATAAAGACTCCAAGAGAAAAGAAGGGAAGGCAGAACTCAACTACTCAAGCCTCTGAAAATGTCAGACGTATTTGAGAAAATTATATCAAGTCAATAATGGCCAAATTCACATCTTATTTCAGGGAATGGCTGGAAATCATAGGCTGTAATTTCTAGCATCAGATGTGAAATTGCTCCTTTAAGTGAAAGTAATTTTGATACCTTAAGTTTCTATGGTGTCTTTCTTTTCAAAGAAAGTTTTCTCTGACTAAGGCTTGCAAGTATATAGAGTTCGTTGTTAGCAGAAACTTGCAAAGAGAAAAAAAATGTCCCAAGCTTTTTTATCTTCTTTCTCCTTTCTTCCAGCTCAACTTCACGATCTTCACCACATCTGCCCCCCAAACTCAACCACCCTATATTCAAAGAAAAAGACAAAATATATGCCACTACACATGTGAACACCTCTCCTGGAGGAGAGGAACAGATTATTCCAAGAATCAACTCTTTCCTGGGGCATCCCACTATTTTTGTTTATTTACTGAGTGAATAATTTTTTGAGCAACCATGCTTTGCCAGACATTTAAAAAGGAACTAAACATGAGTAAGGTATACAAGATTCTTGCTCTTATTCGGCCCTCTGCTGGTAGGAGATAAATAAAAGTAAACCAAAATTATAATACAGTGTGAAAAATGACAATAAGGAAAATACAGACTGTCATAAGTAGAATGTACTACATCTGTTGACCCAACAGAATTACCAATGTCATCCTCTGTCATCTTCAATAATGTCCCTGTTTAGATGTTGAGTTATGTGACCACCCTTGATATAGAGTCTAAGAGGGGATACATCTAACCCAGTCCTGGGGCTTCGGGAGCAACCTCCCAGAGGAAGCCATGGTTAAAAGTCAAAACCTAAAGGATGAGTAGGTGATGACAGCTCTCTGATTAGGTGACATATTAGGTGACATGCGAGCATAGGCTACAATGAAGTGAGAGAGAGAGCACAAGCAGGGGGAGAGGCAGGCCGAGGGAGAGGGAGAAGCAGGCTCCCCGCTGAGCCCTTCCTTAACCTCGCCATCTAAAATAACATCTCTTCCCATTATTCTCCATCCCTTGATTTGCTTCATTTTTCTTTATAACACTTATCACTACCTCAGATATTATTTATCATCTTTCTTCACCCCCAGGAGAATGTAAGCTACATGAGAGGTCCTTTATTTTTTCTTTTCACTGTGATATCCTGAGTACCTAAAATTATTCCTGATGCATTGTAGTTGTTCGATAAGTATCTGATAAATGAAGACATGAAAAGCACTTAAAAATGCCTGACAGATAAAAAGCACTCAAAAAATGCTATCTATTTCTATCATGAAGTATGGATAGGGTAGAGGAGATCATAAAAGGATAAAATAAAAACGTGAGTATTTTAATATCACGGTATTACTGACCAGAAACCTGGTTTTGACTCTCTGCTTGAAACCTTTCATAAAGGGAGGAGTTTGGCCACGTCCTGGGGCAGATTATACCAGAGGTCTATCATTGAAAGGTTTTCTCTTAGGCTGTGCTGAAATCTGCCTTTGTAATTTTTTTCTATTCTCTTCCAACCTTCTTGAAAAACACAAAGCAAATAACTTCTAGAGAGTTAAAGTCTGCTGTTATATGTTTCTTTACTTTCAATCAGAACAAAAAGACTCAACTCCTTGAACTATATTTTGTGAATTTATGTTAGCGTTTTAAAGTATGATCTAACTAATAGGCTTCATTGGTCCCTGGGTATCATTATTAATGCAATTTATAATTCTATAAGCATTTTAATAACTGCATTTACTCAAGTAGTTATGTAATTGTATATGAGCATTGGTTCATTTTCAGGCATTTTTCTCTATAAGACATATGCTTTACTGATTAAAGTTGTTAGTTTACCTGGTTAATACAGAATTCTATTTAGGGACATTTAGCCACTGGGTGGCTCAGTCAGGTACGCGTCCGACTCTGGATTTTAGCTCAGGTCATGATCTCAGGGTCACAAGATCAAGCCCTCTGTCGGGCTCTGTGCTGGGCATGGAGCCTCCTTAAGATTCTCTCCCTCTCCCTCTGCCCCTTCCTCATGCGTGCACACGCCTGCTCTCTCTCTCTCTAAAAAAAAAGAAAAAAAAATACAGAATTCTATTTTTTATACTTGAAACAAGAAAAGCTGATCTCTTAATTAAATGCTTCTCCTTAAGCTTAATATAGTAAATCCTTGGTGTTTGAGGATTTTCAATTCAAGGTTTCAAGTATACACGGAAGACCCAGATATTAATGGCATGTATAACAATCTGTCATTTTACTGAGTCATGGTTTTCCCGATGCGTGAGCTACATACTTTGCAAGGTTGGCATGTGGCAGGGTCTCTAAGCTTATAACTGAACCAAACTAACTCCAAGGTTATATATCTTAACATGGCTCTGCTATTCTCCGCTCAAACTTGCATATATATATTTTATGGGATTGAAATATGTTACGGTAATATTAGAAAATATGGGAGGGCGCCTGGGTGGCTCAGTCGTTAAGCGTCTGCCTTCGGCTCAGGTCATGAGCCCAGGGTCCTGGGATCCAGTCCCACATCGGGCTCCCTGTTCGGCAGGAAGCCTGCTTCTCCCTCTCCCACTCCCCCTGCTTGTGTTCCTGCTCTCACTATCTCTCTCTATGTCAAATAAATAAATAAAATCTTTAAAAAAAAAAAAAAAAGAAAAGAAAATATGGGAGATTTAGTACCTGAGATTTAGTAGTTTTTCCCAACAACTATTTGTAGGTCTGCTATCCAGTTCTTCGATGGGTGGTCATAATACTCTACTGCCACCTGGTGACATCATGTTATCCACTCAGCATAAATTTATGATCCCATACCTTCCATCCTACTATGTGCAGATGCCTTTGCCAGTTTGAATGAGCTCTTGATCAATATCCACACGCTATACATTTTCAAGTTAGAACAAAGAGACCAGGGTTTATGGGAATGGTTCCAAGTGGAAAAAAAAAAAAATCAGAGGATACACATACTGCTGGACCAGAGTAAAAACAAATGAACAAAGATAAAATGTTTTTTAAGCAAATTCAATTAAGCCATGACTGAATACTTTTTGGAGAGTAAGATTTTCTGTTTGAAATTATTATGGGATTTAAATACTCTATGTATCTGGTTATATCTAAAGTTTGGCTGAACATAATGTCTTGGAGCAACTTCTATGTTTTTTAGAATCCATTTACTTGAAAAAAAATGTGGTCTTTTTTCCCCTTTTAAATTTTGAGATAATCATAGACTCATAGGAAGTTGCAAAGATAGTAGAGGTCCCGGGTCCCCTTCATCCACTTCCCATAACGGTTTATATCTTGGGTAATCACATTATAATATCAAAACCAGACATGACAGTGGTAATTTTATCACATGTCATCACCACCAAAATTGTGGTACAGGATGAACTATCCCATCACCACAAAGATCCCTTGTGCTACTCTGTATAGTTGCCCACTTCCCCCCACACTGCCCACTACCGTAGCTAACCAACCCCTAATGACTACTAACCTGTTCTCCATCTGAATAGTTTTCTCATTTCAAGAATATTACATATATTGAATCATAAAAGATATGACATTTTGAGATTGGCTTTTTTACACCCAGCATAATGTATTTGAGATCCACCCACGTTGTTGTATGTTATAAGCAACCTGTTCCTTCTTATTGCTGGGTAGAAATTCATGGTATGGATATACCACAGTTTGTTTAACCATCCATCCATTACAGGACATTTTGTCTGTTTCTAGTTTGGGGTGACTACCAATAAAACTGCTATGAACATTTGCATACAGGTATCTGAGGATGCTCAGAGACAGAGCACGTCCCTCTCTCCTTTGCCATTCCACGAAGCTTTTACACAAAGAAAAGGGTAAAAAGGGCTGAGCATCCACTAGTAACTTTGTCAAAAGCAAAGTCCCAATGAAAGACTTTAGTTGTAGAAAATAATTTGTAAAAAGGGGGTCATCCTACCCTGATATGTATCAGTGTCTTTCATTTGGGCCTTCTTTGTAGTGTTTTCTTCAATGTCCTGGATGAAAACACCAGCTAAGAAACGTTAGCAACTATTAACCAACTCCTGTATGTGC
Source organism: Mirounga angustirostris (assembly GCF_029215605.1). NCBI lineage: Eukaryota > Metazoa > Chordata > Mammalia > Carnivora > Phocidae > Mirounga > Mirounga angustirostris. The sequence goes on from NW_026991719.1 coordinate 94,930,560, forward strand.
CTTGGTATGTCCTGCACCAGGGAAATCTGTTGACCAAATGCAATAGGGGTTAAAGGTCATGTATTGGGTAAATAGGTGTGAGAGGGGGATTTAGTGGGCAAAAGAAGAATAAACATACTTAAAATATTTCCTTTTATGGGATTATTGAATGTCTGTTGATTGACAATGTGGCCAATATCAAGCATGAAGGATGAAACATCAAGCATAGTGCATAATAAAGACGGTGATGTTTCCGGCTGGGCATTTTTTTTTTTTTAATCATCTCAGGAACCTCTACAGAGGCCTGATCCTGCTCTGGGATCCTTCTTCCCAGATGAATAAATGGGAAGGTCTCACAATAGACCAGCCATTTAAAATGAGTTCAAAAAGTTCATTATATCACATTCACTATTTTTCCGCCAAGTATTTCCTAAGTAAAATAAAGCCCCACTTTCAAGAAGTCTCTTACAGATTGGTGGTTGGCAGAGGTGGGAGGTGGGCGGTAGGGAAAATGAGTGAAGGTGGTCAAAAGGTACAAACTTCCAGTTATAAATAAGTTCTGGGGATGTAATGTATACCGGGATGACTGTAGTTAACAATACTGTATCATATATTTGGAAGTTGCTGAGAGTAGATCTTCCAAGTTCTTACCACAAGATAAAACTTTTTAACTCTGTGAGGTGATGGATGCTAACTAGACTTCTTGTGCTAATCATTTCACAATGTACACATATATTAAAGCATTCTTTTGCACACCTTAAACGAATACAATTTTATATGTAAATTACATCTCAATATAACTGGGGACGAAAGTCTTTTGTTTCTCAGACAAAGAAGTCAAGATTTCTTTGCTCTTTACATTCAGCTATAAACAGGTCAAATAAGTTTAAACATCATTTGGGAATGATGAGTTCAAGTTTCTCCCCAGTTTCTCCTTATGGGAAATGAGGTTCAGAAAACCTCTTTCCTGTTCACAGAGTTTATCATGAAGGTTAGTTGAAGAATGGGGGAGACATGTTTTAAGCTCTTCATTAAAAATATGCAATACAAATTCAAAACACTGATATTGTTGTGCAATTATTATAAAACTGGACAGGCTGTTTAGTTCAAGAGGTGAGAAAAGCTATTGCCCCCAAAATGTGGTGACAAATAATCTTTGGGTTGAGTCCTAAGCTTATTAAACTGTCAGCGCTGAATTATCAGTAAATCAAGAAGGATGTTAATGAGCATCTGTGCTTCAGTTTTCATTGCCATTTGGCAAACAGTAGCACAAAAAGAAAATGGTAATTAGCAATAAAGGTGTGTTTATTGGTTTGTGCAATTGACAGAGGCTGTATGTCTCTTCTGCGCAGTATGTGTCCTTTATAAAACTGCCAGACAATGGATGCAAAACCTGTTCTCTTTTCCTTTAGGCTAGAACTCCATGACCTTGAAGTGGCACTAGAGGAAAATCAATTAATGTGGAAATGAAAGTTTAGCCTTTTCATTGAAAAACAAAACAAAGCGACTAAAATTTGGGAAACTCTCAGTCCCCACCTCCTCCAAAGGCCTTCCCTAAAGCCAGTCTTCCCACCCCAATCCATCCTCCATACTGCTTCCTGTGATCTTTCTAAAGGGAAAATGATCATTACTTTCTCCTGATGAAAACCCTTCAATGGGCTCTTGGGACAGGATCCGTGTTTTCTAGTATGTTCTGTAAGTCACCTTGCCTACTCTCTAGCCTCTTCTCAGACCATAGCACCAATTCCCTTATCATCCACACTCTGATAAAGAAAGTGTTGGTAAGGAGAGGGATAAGGGAATGTTCATACACTTCTGGAGAAAGTGTGCATCGGCCCATCCAGGTGTGACGGCAAGGTGGCAATGTGTAGTAAAGTAAAAATGTTCACACTCCGCAAGCCTGTCATTCTGTTCCTGGGTGTACCACTGCAAGCCTCCAGACACAGGCATCCGGAAGCGCACTGCCATCTTCATTGCAACATTGCGTGGTACAGTGGGAAGTGGTATGCCAAGAACAAAAAAACCTCACTTAAGTAGGAGTATAAACCAACTGTGGTTTACTCACGTAATGGAATCATTCAGAGGGAGTAACAGAGAGGTAATGGTATACCACATGGATAATGGTCAAAAACCTAATGTGGAATTTAAAGATAGATTATCAAGTGATAAATACAATACAATGCAGTTCGTGTAAGGTTTTTGAATTAATAGAAAGTTATTTTATTGTTTATGGGCACATACACATGTGCCTATACATAAAAAGGACACACAGCCACTTCAGGAGAAAGTTGCTTCTGGGGAGACAGGTAGGAGGAGAATGCATCATAGAGGATCACAAAGGGGTTTCACCTTTTTTTTTTTTTTTTTTTTAGTAAGCTCTATGCCCATGTGGGGCTTGAACTCAAGATCCCCCCAAATCAAGAGTCACACGCTCTACTGACTGAGCTAGCCAGGTGCCCTAAAGGGGCTTCATTTTTTTTTTTAAGATTTTTTTTATTTATCCATTAGACAGAGAGAGACACAGCGAGAGAGGGAACACAAGCAGGAGGAATGAGAGAGGGAGAAGCAGGCTTCCCGCGGAGCAGGGAGCCCGATGCGGGGCTCGATCCCAGGACCCTGGGATCATGACCTGAGCCGAAGGCAGACGCTTTAACGACTGAGACACCTGGCGAAGGGGCTTCATTTTTAATTGAAATATTTTATTTCATATCTATCTATGATACTGTGATTTCTGATAAGAAATATATATTTGGTCTTCTTCCCCATTTCTTTTTTTTTTTAAATTTTATTTATTTATTTGACAGAGAGAGACACAGCGAGAGAGGGAACACAAGCAGGGGGAGTGGGAGAAGGAGAAACAGGCTTCCCACGGAGCAGGGAGCCCGATGCGGGGCTTGATCCCAGGACCCCGGGAGCATGACCTGAGTGGAAGGCAGACGCTTAAAGGCTGAGCCACCCAGGCGCCCCACTTCTTCCCCATTTCTGGCACAAGGCTCCTAAAACCCTTGGAATTGTCTGAGTGATGAGAGCATAATGGTGTCTTTTGCTGTGTTAACGAGGTGACTTTTGGAAAGCACCTAAGGAAGGGGGCTGGGTGCCAGTGGAGCCAACCACGGGATTAGAGGGTTGGACTTTTCAGTCTCACACCCTGATCTCTGGGAAGTGGGGAGGGGGTGAAAATTGAGTCCAGTCACCAATGATCTAGAATTTAATCAACCACGCCTATGTAACACAGCCTCCATAAAAAACCAAAGGGATGAAGTTCGAAGAGCTCCCCAGTTGGTGAGCACTTGTATATTTGGGGAGAGCGGGGCCCTCAGAGAGAGAATGGAAGCTCCACGCCCCTCCTCACATACCTTGCCCTATGCATTCCTTCCATCTGGCTGTTCAACTGGTAACAGAGCACGCTTCTCTGAATTTTGTGAGCCACTCTAACAAATCCGTTAGAGTCACAATGCCAAACATTGGAGAATGAAAAAATTGTGGTAGTCACACAGTCCAATTCTATAAAGCAAAGAAAATGAATGAACCAGAATTACAATGGGTCATGGGAGAATACATACTGAGTGATTCTGTTTACATAAAGTCAAAGACATGAGAAAAGTAAACTATGTATTTTTAAGAGGTACATATGTTTGTAGAAAAACTATGAAGGAAAGCATTGGAATGATGGATATGTAATTCAGGATATTAGTTTCCTTTGTTGGGAGGAAGGGACAATTGCTTGGCAGGAGCTTAGAGGGAAAGTCAAAGAAATTTACAATGTTTAATTGTCTAAAATTAGCCATGTATGTATGTTTTTTTATTTTGATTACTTTAAATATATGCATACGTATTTTTGTGTATATGTTTTATTTTATTAAAAAATAAGAGCATTTTAATTCAGAAGGATAGTTCTGGATATAATGCACCAAGGTATTCTCTTCTCAGTAAAGATTGGAGACCCACTGGGCCAAGTCATGGTCTTGCTGACGTCATGGCCTGGCAGTCTCCTTTCACCTCTGGGTCATTGAAAGCCCACCTAAGTGTTTTGTTGGAATGCTAAAAGCTGCTGAGCTACCAAACTGTAATTTTTGTGGAGTATCTGGATGACAGCCTCATCCATAAGTGCCTCATCTGATGGATGGAATCTCCTGCTAAATATGCATGCTGTCCTTTGAGGATTTTCTTAGTCCTTATAGTTCCTTCAAAATACAACCCTGCCTCAAAGAAGTGTCACCGAAGCCTCCGTTACCTGAGTGTGAATGAAACCATCATTTACCTACTTGGGAAAGGAGAAATATGAGCAGGCTGAGGACAGCAGGTGTCTGAGTATGGAGCAAGACAGGGATGGCGTCCAGAATGAGAAGTGGGAGAGGCTCACCAAGAAACTCTGTGGACTTCACCTTTTGCCTGCACACGGTAGAACAAGCATTGGAAGGACAGGTCAATGCTTATTTACTGAATGGGGTATTTATTAGTTTTGGGTCGTTGTGGAGAAAATGGGTTTTAGAAGGCCCCTCTGCGTAAGCACATCGTTCAACAAAGAGCAGTGAGGTGCTGGCTTAATCTGGGAAAGCGATCCAAGGTCAAGGTCTAGAGGAAATTTGGTAGACCGAATGCTCGATGAATTGGAGTCAGGGTAGGGGGCAAAAATCATAGGGTCAGTCATGGGCAGAAATCCCGAATTGCAGAAAACAAACAGCATGTGGGGATCCTAGGAAATGATGGCAACAACAAATCTTAGGACTGTGTAGGGTGTTTACCATTCAGAAGCTCAAAGCCTGCCACAGGCACTTAAGGGGTGGCAGGCAAGCAATATGCCTTCCTGAATCAATTTTCACTAGCTGTGGCATACCCGCATGAGCATACAGACAAAAATCTGGCTTTATTTATTGAGTAGTAAAGTTGACTCCGGAGCTTCCGACAGAAGGCTCGGGGATTCAGCGGTTTTTGAGGAAGGCAAGGCTGGAGCTAGGAGCTTCGCTTCTGGCATGCAAGCCAGCATGAAAATCACTCCCCATCTAAGGGCCAAGTTTGACAAAATCAACTTCAGTTGTTTTAATCGTCATGCAGCTGGGTTCAAATTGCTTGCTTGTTATGATCCCATTAGCCTTTCAACTAAATATGTACATTCATAATCGTTTGACAAAGGTATAAAGTCATGAAAATGCACTACTGAAATATTAACTCTGACTCATTTAAATTTTAAAATGCAGTTCCTGGCACACAGTAGGTGCTCTATAAATGTTTGTTGAGTGGAGTTGAAATCAGGAAATTAGAAGAGATTGTTCAGCTTTCCAACAGTGCATTAAATTGAGTACACCATTTCTCAAGCTGAAAGGAAGCTAAATGAAAGGAAATGGGTTTATTTGATTGGCTCACATCCATAATGACATGAAGTAATAAGGAAATTATTCAGATTATTCATCCCAAATTTTGCCCGATGTAGACAGATGATTAAGGCTTTTGTTTTTATAACTCTGCATTATTCAGAGAGCCCCCTTGCTGCTCCCCTTCCCTTTATACATTAAAAAGCAAAGTGCTCTAACCCAAGTCTTGGACTTGTAAACATAATGTGTCATCTATTTGCCTATGCCTCCTCTAAGAAGATAAGTATAAAGTCATTGCAAAAGACTCAGAATGGAGATATGGCAAGTTAAGTGGCTTCCTGACGTCCCAGCACCTGCTTTCCTGTTTCTGATTTGGCCAGTGAGACCCTTTAAAAAACGGAGGAGGGGAGTGAGATTCTTTTTATTAAAAAAAACACAAACCCAGATTCTTCCTAGCCACGGCATTGCATTCTGGTGGTTCAAGGGCTCGTTTTTGTTTGTTTGTTTGTTTGTTTGTTTGTTTGTTTTTTAGACTAAAACCTTGACCATAGGACATATCTCTTCTCCAGTGGTCAGTGGGCATGCCTCAAACAAAACAGATTATTTGAAGAGAGCGAAAGGATAGCTAGGTGCAGCATCTTAGAACCATCTGCGATCAAGACACCACTTCAGCCTCTCAGAATACGTTTCCCCTAAATCAACTCCATCCACCAGCAGCATGAAGGGGTACATGGAAATGACTCAATGCCCAAAATAATCAAATGCCTCTAACCAGATGCTTTCCATAGAAAACTCGTTCTGACCTGAAATCACATAGCTTCCCTCTGTCTTCATTTGAAGATCAACCACGTGCTTTCACGGAAACTGAGCAGTATCAGGTAGAACCTTAGTAGCTTTAGCTAGGTAGGCAGAGTGCAAACACAGGCACACACATCAGAATTCACCCATGTTGTGCGACATAAATAAAACTCTCTTTACTATGACAGAAAAACAGACAAAATACACACACTCGCAATATACTCTTTTTTTTTTTTTAAGATTTTATTTATTTATTTGACAGAGAGAGATAGTGAGAGCAGGAACACAAGCAGGGGGAGTGGGAGAGGGAGAAGCAGGCTTCCTGCCGAGCAGGGAGCCTGATGTGGGACTCGATCCCAGGACCCTGGGATCATGACCCGAGCCAAAGGCAGACGCTTAACAACTGAGCCACCCAGGCGCCCCGCAATATACTCTTTAATAAAGGCTATTTTAAGAGCAGTTTTAGGTTCATAGCAAAATTAGGAAGGTACAGAGATTCCCCATATACCCTCCTCTCTCACACAGGCATAGCCTCCCCTATTATGAACATCCCCCACTAAAGTGGTACATTTATTACAATTGATGAGCCTACATTGACACACTATAATCATCCAGAGTCCATAGTTCACATTAAAGTTCATTCTTTAAAAAAAAAAAAGGGACGCCTGGGTGGCTCAGTCGTTAAGCATCCCGCCTTTGGCTCAGGTCATGATCCCAGGGTCCTGGGATCAAGTCCCGCATTGGGCTGCTAGCTAAGCAGGGAAAGTGCTTCTCCCCCTGCCTGCCGCTCTCCCTGCTTGTGTGCTCTCTCTGACAAATAAATGAAATCTTAAAAAAAAAGAAAAAAAAAAACAAAGTTCATTCTTGGTGTTGTATATTGCAATTCATTTAATATTCCACAAATATTCATGGAGTACCCACTATACCAAACATTAGGATTATATTATTATAAATTCTCTGCCTTTCAGAAACTCATACTTAAGAGGAAGGGAAACACAAATTTGATAAATGCTAAAATATATGTATGAAATGTAAATACCTAGAAGATTTGGGGACAGTTTCTCGGAGGTGGTGACATATGGCCTGTATGTTGTGGGTATGGACAGAAGAGTCTGCTTGTCATAAAAGGGGTAGAAGTGCATTCTAGGCAGAGAAAATAAAGAGGACAGGCAAAGGCTTGGGGGTCGCAAAAGGGTATGAAGTCTTCAGAGAACAGTGAAACATTTACTGCAGCTGGAGCATACAATATAGGGAGGGGATGTGAGCAGGTTAGACTGGGGAGTTTGGTAGGAGAGAGATTACAAAGGGCCTTGGATGTGTAGCTAAGAAGTTAGACTTTATCCAGTAGGTATTCAGGAACCAAAAGTAGTTTAGAAGCTTGGATTCAAGTGGAGAAGGCTTTCCCTCTAGTGTGTGACCTAGGTTTTGCTGCCTTGGTAGCCTCAGCTAGAACTGCATTTGGAGCTGATTGGCAACTCAGGTACCATGGTAGTTCCTAGCAGACTTCAAAGTCTAAATTCTGAGACACAGAAATATTCTAATTTGTGATAATTATATTTCTAGATTTATCCCTACACATTGTAGCCACATGTGGCATGAAGCCAGTAGGAGGTGCAAAGTTAAGAAAACCATGTTAAATAGAAAACTTGATCTTGACTATGTGACTGAAGCCCTCAATTCTCTCTCCAAGCCACAGATGTCCTGGCAGGATCTGCCTGATCCAAGCACCAGAAGAGATCATCAGATTAATGTTTTATTGCTTTGTCTTCCTATTTCTAATATCCTTAAAAATCATTTGGCATCAATCCATTTCCTATGTCTCATCAATAGGGGAATGTTAGAAGTATGTGGGGAGGGGAGCCCGGGGGACTCAGTCGGTTAAGCAGTATCTGCCTTCAGCTCAGGTCATGATCCCAGGGTCCTGGGTTCGAGCCCTGCGTTGGTTCCCTGCTCACTAGGGAGTCTGCTTCTCCTTCTCCCTTTGCCCCTGCCCCCAGCTTGTGCCTGTGCATGCTCTCTCTCAAATAAATAAATAAATAAATAACATCTATTTAAAAAAGAAGAATGTGGGGATACAGCCATAGTGAGAGAATGAAAAGACTTAAGCATGAACAGTTAGTGCTTGCTTTCACATCTGATATCTCTGGCTCTACCAGACATAATCAAATTTATGTTATAGGAAGATAACTCTTGGCACTGTGATGATATATTGAAGGGGGAGAGATTGATGTCAAAGAGACCAGTTAAAAGGTTGTTAGCATAGGTCAGGCAAGAGTTGAGGATAGTCTGTATGATGGCAAGTGGTAGTGAAGATTTAGAGCAATGGACAAATGAGGGAGCTATCTACCTCTGTGGTAGAATCAGAAAAATTGCATGGCCGATCAGAAGAAAGAGAGGAGAAGGTGGAGAGGAAAGGTGTCTAAGATGAGCACTATGTTTCTGGATTGGAGGACTGAGTAGCACTATGAGCTGAGAGCATGGGTAACAGAAAAGCTGGTGTGCAGGCAAGAGGATGTATCTAGTTTCAGACCCTCTGAGTTCAGAGTGCTGATAAGACATCCAGAGGAGCTATCCAGTGACAGTAGAAAGAATTGTATCTCTTTATAATTCTTCTATGGCACATTTTTTCATGTTTTAGCAGTTCTGAATTTGAAATATATTTTATAATAAATGTGATCTTTTAGTGTCATCATCCTTTTCCGCTCAGAAGTTTCTCTATCAATAGTTCTTCTTACCTAGAGCTGTCATACTCAGTAGTGATAGACTAAAAGTTTTTCCTCTAAGATCAGGAACAAGACAAGGATGGCCACTTTCACTACTATTATTGAAAGTTATAGACTGAGCAATTAAACAAGAAAAAGAAATCAAAGTCATCCAAATTGGAAAGAAAGAAGTAAAATGATCACTGTTCACTTACAACATGATCTTATATGTAGAAAACCCTAAAGATTCCACCCACAAAAAAAAAAAATTTGTTAGAATAAATGCATTCAGCAAAGTTGTAGGACACAGAATCAACACACAAAAAATCAGTTTTTCCTAAATGCTAACAATAAGCAATCTGAAAAGGAAAATAAGAAAACAATTCCATTTACAATAGCATCAAAAAGAATAAAATACTTAGGAATTAGCCAAGGAGATAAAACACTTGTACACTAAAAACTACAAAACATTATTGAAAGAAATTAAAGACATAAGTAAATGCAAAGACATCTTGTGTGTTCGTAGATTTGAAAATTGAATATTGTTAGGATGTCAGTATCTAAAGCGATCTACAGATTCAGTGCAATCCTTATCAAATCCCAATGATTTTTTCTTGCAGAAATAGAAAAATCTACCCTAAAATTCATCTGGAAGCTTGAGGGACCCTAAATAACCAAAACATTCTTGAAAAAGAAAAAAAACAAACTTGGAGGACTCACACTCTCCGATTCCAAACTTACTACAAAGCTGTAGTAATCAAAACAATGTCGTACTGGCATAAAGGCAGACATAATTGACCAGTGGAATAGACTACAGATCCCAGAAGTAAAGCATTGTATGTTTGGTTAAATAACTTGTAACAAGGATGCCAAGACCATTTGATGGAAGAAAGAACAGTCTTTCAAACAAATGGTGCAGAGAAAACTGGATATCCACATTCAAAAGAATGAAATTGGACCCTTACCTTATAACATATACAAAACTTAACTAATAATAAATCAAAAACCTAAACATAAGAGTGAAAACTATAAAACTCTTAGAAGGAAACATAGGGGAAAAATTTCATGATATTAAATTTGGCAATGATTTCTTGGATATGACCCCAAAAGCCCAGATAACAGACCAAAAAAAAAAATAGATAAATTGGAGTTCAGCAAATTAAAAACTTTCATGCATCAAAGGACCTTACTGACAGAGTGAAAAGGCAACCCACAGAATGAGAGAAAATATTTGCAATTCATATATCTGATAGGGGATTAATATCCAGAATATATAAAGAACTCATATAACTCAACGAAAGACAAAAATTTTAAACAGGCAAAGAACTTCAATAGACATTTCTCCAAATTTATGCAAATGGCCAATAATCACATGAAAAGATGATCAACATCACTAATCATTAGGGGAATGCAAATCAAAACGACAATAAACTACCACTTCAGACCCATTAGGATGGTTATTAGTACAAACAAACAAACAAACAAACAAACACAAAAAGCAAGTGTTGGATATTTGGAGAAATTGGACTCCTGTGCCTTGCTGATGGGAATGAAAATGGTGCAGCTGCCATGGAAAACAGTATGGCAGTCGCTCAAAAAATTAAACATAGAATTACCATATGATATAACAATTCTATTTCTGAGTTTATAAGCAAAGTAATTTAAAGCAGGCATTCAGACCGAGACTTGGACACCCATGCTCACCCCAGCACTATTCACAACTCCAAAAGGTGAAAAGAATCCAAATATCCATCTATTGATGAATAGAGAAGTTGTGGCAAGGGCATAGGCTGGAATATTTGTCAGACTTAAGAAGGAAGGAAATTCTGGGGCGCCTGGGTGGCTCAGTCATGAAGCGTCTGCCTTCGGCTCAGGTCATGATCCCGGGGTCCTGGGATCGAGCCCCACATCGGGCTCCCTGCTCGGCGGGAAGCCTGCTTCTCCCTCTCCCGCTCCCCCTGCTTGTGTTCCCTCTCTCACTGTTTCTTTCTGTCAAATAAATAAAATCTTAAAAAAAAAAAAAAGAAGAAGGAAGGAAATTCTGATGCATGCTGCAACACGGAGAACCCTCGAAGACATTCTAAGTGAAGTAAGCTAGACACGAAAGGACAAATCTTGTATTATTCCACTTCTATGTGGTACCCAGAATAGCCAAATTGATAAAGCAATAAAGTAGAACAGTGGTTACCAGGCACTGGTGAGGAGAGGTGGACGAGGAGTTTTTATTTTTTTCCGTGTTTTTGCCATTCGCTAAATAACCCGAACTGAACCCACTGGAAAGATTGCAAGGCATTTCAAATCCCTTTGATTCCTCCATAGACGGAAAAGGCTAACATAGCCCCTAATGATATTTACTTTAGTTAACAGAGCAGCAAAAGTGGGGCCCAGTGCTGACTCTGCCTTTTTGAAAACAATTAAGCCAGGCTCGCCCATCCCATCACCCTATTCTTAGCCGAAATTCTGGAAACTTCCACCTGATTCCCACCTTGGTCCTACCTCCATTCTTGAACACACCTGGGATTCTGACCTGTATTTCTCATCTATTCTCAACGGTAGTTTTTCCTTCTGGCCCATTTAGTTTATCCAGTTTGACTTCCTCACTGTCTAGCAGTACTTACTGCAGAACCATTCATTTTTCTGAGTCAAGCTGGGCCCTTGGAAAGACATAACACTCTTGCGCTGCTCTTCACCCTAGCAGCCCTCTTTTGATTATTTGAATGTGCCAAGTTCTCCCTGCTTCTGGGCACTTGTGCATGTTGTTTCTACTGCCTCATATGTTTTAACCCAGTCTTTGCCCAGAGGAACCCCTGCTCATCAGTCAGATCTCAGTTCAAATGTCACTTCTACAGAAAAATGTCCCCTGACCCTTTCCTCCTCCTGCTTCTAAATTAGATGTCTGTGAACGTGTCTAAAAGGCTCTTTCCTTTCATAAGATAGCCCAGTTTGCGTATGTATACTCGTATGATTATTTTATTATTATCTAGAAGATCATCTTTATAAGGAATGAGGCCATGGTTGCCCTGGTTATAATAAATAAATGAGAAAGAAGTAAATGAATGTAAGTGTCCATTAATTTGGCTGGCATTCTCCCACCACCTGAAGAAGTGTGGACAGTCCTTCTGTTTCCTGAATGTCCTGTGTACCATACTCTGGGTTCCTAATATGGCCAGAACTGAGCAGGGAACCAGTGAAAGAGATGGTAAGAAAGGAAATGGGGATCCCCACCAGCTATTGTGAAAACTGCCAATAGGCTGATACATGCACACTCATCCAATACCTTGCTGTCAACATCATTACTAAGACAAAATGGTGGCACTGGCTCTCCTTGTCTACGGCACTCCCCACCCACTCCACAATGTGCTCTTTTCTGACTTTGTCCTCAACTATGTTATTGATGCTCATTTTAATCTGATTTCATCGGTTTTCAATACATATTTTGTCGGGAGCATGTGGTCATGGTGGATATACAGTCTGTCTAGACACCCCTCCACAGGGAATACATTGAAATCATTCCTTTCCTTCCACTTACTAGAGAAGGGGTGGAAGAGCTGAGGTCTTATGAGTCCCATTTCATTTGAACTTTGGGGGTATTAATCCAATTTTACTGTTGTTCTAAACAATTGTGTCCTGGGAAATGCACTTGTAATGAACTTTCATTCTGCTCATTTATATATTAATTCATCAGTTGTAAATATGCTGCCTCTAATAAGCAACGATCTCTGTATCTTTTGGGTCAGTTATATAGCCGTTCATCCGAGACAATATAATGAGGCTTCACTTACGCAAATAGGTTGTGTTGATTGACAAGTTCCAAGCTACCATCCGATCTGTCATTTGAACCAGGCAGTCTGTAATTTACTGCAGCATCATTTCTACCATAGAATTACAGAATATTGGATCTGGAAAAGACTGCAAATAGCCACTGGGACAATCCCCTTATTTTAGAGTTGAAGAGACTGAGGCCAACATGACCCACTCTGTGCCAAGTCATACTAGGATCCTACCGCCATAGAAGATGACTTCCTATGGCTATTGTATTCATTACTTTAAAAATGTTCATCTTCCCCATATAACTCAACACATGTCCACTTATTTCCTTCAACTTTTTCTTCCCCACCCTCTCCCCAACTATCCCTATCTATGATCCATTTCAGCAAGCCATGGCATTACCTTTACCCTTCCCCAAAGCTACACATGCTTGCTCAGGCTATGAACAAATTGAATCCCTCCAGCACCAGGCCAGAGCTCCTAAGCTAGTTCTGTAGAAGCCCTGTAGCCATCCATAACCCCCCCCGCAACATCTGATCATTTTGATCTCTGCACAAGCACAGAATTTTAGTAGCTATTTTCATACCAACATTGGACAGCCCTTTTTATGACAACCATTTTATAGACATTGTAATAAAGTACCAACTCCTAGGCTGTCAATAGCCTCATTCCAAATTTGCTTTAAAACAACTCTCTGCACAGATGTGGAATGGGACCACTGTTGTCAGAAAATAACTTTGCTGGAACATGAAGCCCAGAGTGACTTAAGCCTGAGGGAGATTATGAGGCTGTTAGGACTTTATAGAGAATGCAGGCTTGGTTATCCAGGACAACGTAGGTTAAAAGATACTTAGAAAATCATCTCTTCTTTTTCTGGAATCCAAGACACACTTGCTAAGACAATGAAGCCATGATTGCATAAACGATCACATGCTAGTGTTCGATTTTTGTCATCACCGTAGAGGAGACCACCTCGCCTCTTAACTGTACATTTCATTGCCCCCCCCAAAAGCATTAAGAGCATTTCCTGCTGTTGATCCAGCCAGTCATCGAACAGGCTATGGACATTCGCTGACTATGTAATATGGCAGGTACTGTGTGATGTTCCAGGGACATCACGGACATTAAGTCCTACTTTGTCTCTGTCTCCTGGAGCTGATGCTACTGATAAACATGGCTATTAACTCAACAAACATATTGGGTGCAAATGTTGGTGTAATGAGGACATCTATCCTGACCAGGGAAATCAGACTTGACGGATCTAAGGACACATGGCCACACTATTTGTGTCTGGGAAGAGGGCAATAAAAGGGAAGGGGCAAGTTTGGAGGAGAACTTCAACTTTACCTATTTCACAGTGTTGTCTGGGCCCACCACTGAATAAAGGATACTTCCTGTAATAGCTATCCTTCTCAAAATCTTACCATGTTACTCCCTTCCTCGCAAACTTCTATTGGCTCCCTGTGGCTATTGGGGTTAGGTTGTAGCTCCTTACTCTGACATAATAAAAGGAAGGCCTCTCACAATTTAAAGACAATTTCTTCCTCTCTTTTTTTTTAAGATTTTTTTTATTTGTTTGAGTGGCAGAGGGAGAAGCAGATTACCTGATGAGCAGAGAGCCCGATGCAGGGCTCAATCCCGGGACTGCTGGATCATGACCTGAGCCAAAGGCAGACGCTCAACCGACTGAGCCACCCAGGCGTCCCTTCTTCCTCTCTTTTTATCTTCTGTCATATGTATCTGTATACTCTGGCCAGTGAAACATCACACCACTTTCATTCCTCCATGCTTTTAGACTTGCTGTTTCCTAGAATGCTGCCCTCCCCCAACCTCCTCCTACCTAGCAAACTCTTTTTAGTCCATTACAACTCAGTTCAAATGTAAACTCTAGAGTAAAGCCTTCATTGGCTGTCCCTGTTACACTCCCCCATCCCATCCCACCTAACTCTGCCCTCCGTGGTTAGCAATAGTATGCTATAAACTTAATAATAGGGCATCTTTTGAGTACTTATTATGTCCAATAAAACATTAGACATTTTCACGTGTGCTCTCTAATTTCATACTTAAAATATCCTGTGAGGTAGGTACTATTATTATTCCCATTTTACAGATGAGGAAAACATTTTGAGAAAACGAGGTTAACTTGTACAAAATCATACAACAGTGAATAGTAGATTTGAGACTCAGACTCAGGGTGTTTGATTCCTGAGACCGTATCTTTTACTATTGATTTATTCATTCATTTGTCTTTATATGTCCTAGGCATTATGGATATGAGGTAGAAAGAAAAATGTTTCTACACGCAGAGCTTTCAATCCTTACTACCTCCCAAAGAAAAAGCATGCAAGGGAATGGCAAAGAATCAAACTGAGGTGCCGCCCCCACCCCTGCCACGTGGAGGGCAAGATTTCTGCTACTGTTGTATTCATAATTCCTTTGGCAAAATATTTTTCTATGAATAAAACCAAGTGAAATATAAACTTCTGGGGCACCTGGGTGGCTCAGTCGGTTAAGCTTCTGCCTTTGGCTCAGGTCGTGATCTCAGGGTTCTGGGATCGGGCCCCGCATGGGACTCCCTGCTCAGCGGGGAGTCTGCTTGTCTCTCTCTCTCTCTCTCTCTCTGCCCCTCCCCCCCGCTCGTTATCTCTCTCAAATAAATAAATAAAATCTTTAAAAAAAAATAAACTTCTTACCATGGCCTCAAAACTGCATAGATTGGCAATTGTCTACCTCTGAAACCACATCTCACGGGTCCTCTCCCCTCTTTAATTGTGTTCTAGTCACACTGCCACCTATCTGATCCTTGAACATCCCTTTTCCGCCTCAGGGCCTTTGTTTACTTTTTAGTATTATCACAATTTTATTTTATTTTATTTTATTTTATTATTTTTTTTAAAGATTTTATTTATTTATTTGACAGAGACAGAGACAGCGAGAGCAGGAACACAAGCAGGGGGAGTGGGAGAGGGAGAAGCAGGCTCCCCGCGGAGCAGGGAGCCCGATGCGGGACTCCATCCCAGGACCCTGGGATCATGACCTGAACCGAAGGCAGTCACTCAACCAACTGAGCCACCCAGGCGCCCTATTATCACAATTTTAATAAAAGATAAAATATCACACTTGAATGAATACTCATATTTATGTCAGACTTGTGCAAAGAAATAAAACATTACAAGTCGAATCCCCTCTGCTCTACTCTGTAGCCCCAAATCCTTTCCTCCTTCCACAGAAGCAATCACCATCATGAATTTGCTTTCTCTGCAGTCCATGTTTTCTTATGTTTTTCAACTTATTGGGCATGTGTGTTCATTTCTAAATTTATAAGAATGATTTCATGCTGTATATGAAGTTCTAGAACTTGCTTTTCTCACTTACCATTCAACAAAATACAATGTTTCAATAAATATTCTTGGACAGTAATTGAGGGCATTATGCTACGTGAAATAAGCCAGACACAGAAAGACAAATATTGTCTGACATCACATATATGTGAAATCGGAAAGAAGCCAAATTTATGGAAACAGAGAGTAGAACGTTGGTTACCAGGAACTGAGGTTTGGGGAAAATGGGAAGATGTTAGTCAAAGAACACAAACTTCCAGTTATAAGATGAACAAGTCATGGGAGTCTAACATACGGCATGGGGATTATAGTTAATACTACTGCATTATATAGTTGAAAGTTGCCAAGAGAGTATATCTTAAATGTTCTCATTACAAAAAGAAATGGAAATTATAGGACATGATAGAGGTGTTAGCTAAAGCTATAATGGTGATCATTTTGCAATATATCTGTGTATCGAATCAATACATGCACCTTAAACTTGGGCAATGTTACATGTTTATTATATCTCAATAAAGCTGGAATAAATAGCAAGAGGATAACTAAGTACATGTTTATGCCAATAACTTCGAAAGCCTAACTAAAATAGATAAATACCTAGAAAAATATAACTTACTTAATTGATGAAGAAAAAATATTCCCAAATATTCCTATATTCCAACTAAAGAAATAAAATAATTAAAAAATGTCCCACACAGAAAAAAACCCCCCAAACCTGGTCAAGTTTTATGAAAAGGTGTTACCAGACTTTGAAGAAGCACATAATTCTAATATCTCACAAACTTTCTGGAGTATAGAAAAAGAAGAAATAATCTTGATCATTTTATATGCTAACATAAACTTAATATCAAAACCTAGCAACAAATATCTGCAAAAGAGGCAAATTACAGAAAATGTTCTCATGAATGTAGATGCAAAACTCTTAAAACATTATCAAAGCAAATCCAGCAGTGTATAAGATAGATAAAACATCATGACAAAGTTGCATTCTTTTCCACGGACTTATGATGCCACATCTGTCATCTGCCAAGTTTTCTTATATACATGGACATATTTTAGGGCACTAGTGTGTTCCTTTGTCATTTGCCTACTTCTCTGCCAATACATCATTGTTTTAATTATTACAGTTTTAAAATACATCTTAAGGAGCACCTGGGTGGCTCAGTAGGTTAAGCATCTGCCTTTGGCTCAGGTCATGATCCCAGGGTCCTGGGATCGAGTTCCGCGTCGGGATACCTGCTCAGCTGGGAGTCTGCTTCTCCCTCCCCCTCTACTCCCTACTCCCCCTGCTCATGCTCTCTCAAATAAATAAATAAAATCCTTTAAAAAATACTTTAAAATACATCTTAAAATCTTATAGCACATGTTCCTTTGCCACACTCTTCTTTTTCGGATTTGTCTTAGTTCTTGGATTTTACTCTCCCTGATAAATTTTTGAATCCATTTGTTTAGTTCTAAGAAAAAGCCTATTGGATTTTTATTAGAATTACATTTAAATTACAGATTAATTTGGTGGATAACTGACATCTTTATAATGAATATGGCAAGTCTTTCCACTTATTATGTCCTCAATTTCTGGACAAAGATCTTAAATGAACTGCTCATATTTATTTGTAGATCCTTTAAAATTTCATTGTCATTTTGAAGATCTTTTTGTCTTACTACATTTCCTAGTTGTTTACAAGTACTGCATGAGGACAATATTTATTTTGATCTGTCATTGATCTCTGATGTCCTCCAAGTTTATATGAAAATAATAGCATAATTAAGACATAAACATATAAGGAGAAGAGTAAACTGAGCATTCATTCTGAATGGTTCTACCTTTTATTATTTGACTGTTCATTTGTTGCCTGCTTGTGCATTTTAATAATAATTTTTAAAACCACCAACTTTCCAATACTTCTTCGTGGTTCTACCCCACTGACCAGGTACTAAAAATAGTCATGATAAAAAAGGTACAATTTGACGCCCAAACCACAGGATGAGTGGTTCAATAGTCATCAGATAACATGCATTCAGTTATTACATTAGCAAATATTTAACCAACTACTATATTTACTGAACACACACTGTGTGACCGGCAATGTGCTAGAGGTGACCAGAAAAGCCAAAGTCTCTGCCCTTTTATAGAGTTTATCATCTAGCAGGAGAATCAACAAACCTGTTGTGATGGTTAATTTTACGTGTCAGTGTGAATAGGCCATAGTAGTCTGTTATTTCATCAAACATTAATCCAGGTGTTGAAGGTGTTTTGTAGATGTGGTTAACATCTACAGTCAGTTGACTTTAAATAAAGTAAATAATTCTTTTTTTTTTAAAGATTTTATTTATTTATTTGCGAGAGAGAGAATGAGAGACAGAGAGCATGAGAGGGGGGAGGGTCAGAGGGAGAAGCAGACTCCCTGCCGAGCAGGGAGCCTGATGCGGGACCCGATCCCAGGACTCCAGGATCATGACCTGAGCCGAAGGCAGTCGCTTAACCAACTGAGCCACCCAGGCGCCCTAAAGTAAATAATTCTTGACAATGTGGGTGAGCTTCATCTAATGAGTTGAAAGCCTTAAGAAAAAAAACTGAGGTTCCCGGAGAAGAAGAAATTCCACCTGAGGGCCTAGTTTCCAGCCTGCTGGCTTGCCCTAAAGATTTCAGACTTGCCAGCCTCCTACAATCATGTGAGCCAGTTCCTTCAAATAAATTTCTTTTTTTACATATATACATATGTATATGTTATATAAATATATATACATATATACAACATATTAACATATGCTATTACGTTAACATATCTATAACATATGTAACATATATATTCACATATATACACATATAATTTTTTACATATATACATATGAATATGTTATATACATACATGTGTGTATACGTATACTCAATAGGAGATACATACACACATAAAGACTCCTATTGGTTACTTTTCTCTATAGAATCCTGACTGATCCATCTGCAAAAACATAAATTTGCAGTGCATGCTATGAAGGGAAGACTTGGCAGGCATAGCATGGAAGGGGGAGATTGCAGGAGAAACTGCTTATGTGGTCAAGGAAAGTCTGATGAATTCTCTTCTAGGCTGAGACCCGGAGCATAAGAAGCAGCCAGCCAGGTGAAGGGCTTTCAGAAACATCTGGATCAAATTACACTCCCATAAGGACCCTGGCCACTACGGAATACTACCATTTTATTGTTAACTCTATGGCAATTTGGTGGGTAAAAGTGGTATCATGTGATTTTTTTTCAACTTGTTTGTCATTATTTGGGAAGCTATTTTTTTTTCACATTATATGTCATTTAAGTGCTCTCTTTTTACAGTTTTGACCAGAATGGTTTGACAGTAGTTCCAAAAGAGTGTCTTGTCATAGATAGTATCATAGATTAGCAGAGGTGGAAGAGATCTGTGGGGTCTCACCAGCTCAAGCTATGCTTAATGCAAGAATTCCTTTGAAAGCACCTGTAACAAGTTTTAGCTTTGGCTTGATTAAGTTCAATGACACAGAACTAACTAGAGAACCATAGATTAACCTGGAAAGAATGGACTTTACATATCACTATTAGATTCATTCATATCAACAAATATTCATCTGGTTTTATAATAAGAAATAGTCCAGCCTCTTCATTTTAAAGATAAGTACAGGTTAGAGTTTAAACTATTTTCTCTAGTTCCTCAAGGGTGAGGGAACAAATCAGAGGCAAGAATCAGGTTTCCATAATGCAGATCCACCATACTTTTTATTATAAGGTGATATTTTCTCCCAGAATATTGAGGGGGAAAAAAAACACACAACTACACAAGAGTAACCCTAAAAGCCCTTTCTTGTAGTTTTATAGCTAGGGCACTCATAAATTTCAATGCGATCTTCTGAAGATCCCTTTGAGAGAGAGAATAAGAAAATTTAATAGGCCACTTTCTTACATTTCATATTGGGAGGTGTCTGTCAGCACCATTAGCCAATGTTCGTATTTAGATTTAGTAGCATTTTGTTTTCTGGATTCTAGTCCTTTAATCATAAATGTGGCAAACAGCATTTAAGGATTTGATAATAAGGGCGCCTGGGTGGCTCAGTTGGTTAAGTGACTGCCTTTGGCTCAGGTCATGATCCTGGAGTCCCGGGATCGAGTCCCGCATCGGGCTCCCTGCTTGGCAGGGAGTCTGCTTCTCCCTCTGACCCTCCTCCCTCTCATGCTCTCTGTCTCTCATTCTCTCTCTCTCAAATAAAAAAAAAAAAAGAAATTTAAAAAAAAAGAATTTGATAATAAAAGGCACGTGAAAAAATAATCGTGTGGCTTTGTGTTTAAAAATGTGTATCTAGGGACGTCTGGGTGGCTCAGTCGGTTGAGCGTCTGTCTTTGGCTTAGGTCATGATCCCAGTGTCTTGGGATCAAGTGCCGCATCAGGCTCCAGGGAGCCTGCTTCTCCCTCTGCCTGCCACTCCCCCTGCTCGTGTTCTCTCTCTGGCAAATAAATAAATAAAATCTTTTAAAAAAAAATAATGTGTATCTCATGGGTGCCTGGGTAGCTCAGTCAGTTATGCACTTGCCTTCAGCTTGGGTCATGATCCCAGAGTCCTGGGATTGAGCCTAGGATCAAGCCCTGTGTCAGGCTCCCTGCTCAGCGGGGAGCCTGCTTCTCCCTCTCCCTCTGCCCCGCCCCGCCAGCCACCCCCCTCCCTGTTCATTCTCTATCTCTCAAATAAATAAATAAAATCTTTAAAAAAAAATGTGTATCTTAACAACTGGCCTCTTAACATCTAACATACCTATCGACATAGTTAAGCACTTGCTTCTAGCTTGGAGCGCCGGCTTTTACATGATTATTTTGCTTTTAATAATCAGAGAAGAGAAATTAAGAACTCAGGGAAAGCGCCTAAAATTTGCATAAGAACAATATCTACCAATCCTCCACGATGCATTTAGCTATTCCAGTCACTCAATATTTGAAGTGCATTGACAGTGCATGGTGCTGTTTTCACACTATAGGGTGATGACTTAGCTAAACACTTGCTTGACAGGAAACAAAATGAGATAGAGGTGACCATATTATTGCAGTCATTCTGACAAGCTGCCCATGTCTGAGAAGCAGGTGGTCAGGGTGATGATGGAAAATACGCAGCTGTAACTTTATGATCCATTTGACGCAATTGTATAGTCACCAGCACAGAAAATTGTTTCATCACTCAGAATCATTTCTTGTCCTAAAGGCCTAACTTTTTGCTGGGCTGCACTGGCCCTAAGAAAGGATCTGAAATGTTATCAGTAATGATTGTGCTGTGCAACATTAATGAATTGACATTGACTCCTATTAGAGATACGGATTTATTTTACCCATACAAAACATTATTGAATTCTGAGCCAGGTTCTCTTGGGATCCTAGTTCATTCATTCTTTTTTTTTTTTTTTTAAGATTTTATTCATTTATTTGACAGAGAGAGACACAGCGAGAGAGGGAACACAAGCAGGGGGAGTGGGAGAGGGAGAAGCAGGCTCCCTGCAGAGCAGGGAGCCCGATGCGGGGCTTGATCCCAGGACCCTGGGATCATGACCTGAGCCGAAGGCAGACCCCTAACCGACTGAGCCACCCAGGCGCCCAAGTTCATTCATTCTTAAATGCCATCTTTCAAGCAACACTATTTTCAGACCCAGACTAGAAGGCCCCCTGTTGATGTAAATGAGATGATCAGAAGACGTCCATTGATAGCCCACTGCAGCCCAGTTGATTGAGATGCTATACGATGATGGGTATCTGATAGCTCAGGTTCTCCATGTTGTGCTGTGTTCTTGATGTCAGGAGTCTCCACCATCCATTAGGGTCGCCTTTGATTAGTGCCCAGCTGAACCCAGCCCCAACGGAAGCAGACTTTCGGCCTGACATCGTGCCACATTCTGGGGCTGTTTAGGTGAAGTCGTTGGAGGCAGCACGCAGAATATTCAAAGAAAAGGATGAATCCACAACCAAGGTATTGCTTAAGCCACTGGAATCAGTCAGTATATAATTGAATCTGCCTGAAATCGCTACAGCTCTGATTAATCGTATTGTCCCAATACAGTGCTACAGTAGGAAGCCTACATGCACCATTAATCTAGCAGCATTACTATCATCTACATCTTTCCCCAGCTCAACAGCTATCTTTTATCATATACTTGAACTTTAGTGTGCAAAAAATTTCACTACACGTAATCATCATATTACTTATTCATTTATCAAACATTTTATTAAATGTATACGTGCACCAGGGAGTTTTTTTTCTGCATTGCAGAAATGGAGATGAGGAGGAGATTTTGCCCTCTTTCAAGGATAAACACAGTCATGTCAACGGTTATTCCAGAACATGTGAAGCATTGGGATAAAGGCAGTAGAGGGAAATCAAGACTAGATTTAGCTGGGACGGGTAGTGGTGGAAAGCTTCTTGGTAGGACCTTCATTGAGTCTTAAACCACAATTAGGAATCGTTCCGTTGAATAGGAAAAGACACTACAGACAGGGAATAAAAAGACGAGAGGTCTAAAGCTATGTGAGGTATGCGGGGATTTCCAGAGAGTTCTATGTAATGGTGTGAAATGTACCGCAGAGGCAGTCAGGGCATAAATGACGCTGTAAGTTACGTTAAGAACTTTTGAATTTCATCCTCCCTGTAGGTGAAGGGGAGGAATGACTTCAAGCGAGAGAATCACACAGTAAAAAGTGGTTTTAGGGAGCCTGGGTGGCTCAGTTGGTTAAGCGACTGCCTTCGGCTCAGGTCATGATCCTGGAGTCCCGGGATCGAGTCCCGCATCAGGCTCCCTGCTCGGCAGGGAGTCTGCTTCTCCCTCTGACCCTCCTCCCTCTCATGTGCTCTCTCTCATTCTCTCTCTCTGAAATAAATAAATGAAATCTTTAAAAAAAAAAGTGGTTTTATTTGTGTATGTATTTATGTACGTATTTATTTATTTATTTATTTAACGTTTTTCCAGCTTTTTGGAGGTATAATTGACAAATAAAAATGGTATATATTTAAGATGCACAACCTGATGCTTTGATATACATACACATTGTGTAATCATCACCACAGTCGAGCTAATTGGCACATCCCCCTTTCCCTCACGTAGCTACTAGATACTTTGAAGGTAAAATCAACTAGACTAGGTAATTGATTAAATCCAGGAGTGAGGTAAATGAAGGAGAAAAGAAAAACTCTATGATTGCTGATGCCATTAAATTCGATAGAAAAAGCGGGAGACAGCCAATCACAGGGCCTTGGGATGTAAAGGAAAGCAAGAAAAGATGAGCTCTTGCTTACAGGGCTCTCTGCTTCCTTAGGCAGGGCCAATGCCATTTAATTCAGCTTTCTTGTGGTAAGATAACCATTCGGAACCAAGGGAATCAGAGAGCTTTGAAATTTGATACTCAGGGACAAAGGCTCGATCCTTCCGAGGACGATTTTGACAAATATAACCTAGGGTCCAAACCAAAGCTAAAACAAAGATGCCAGAATATTACCGAAGGCTAAATTCAATTGGTGAGGAGCAAAAAAAAAAAAAAATTGCTCACTTTGTGGAGGGCAGGAACTCGTTCAGAAGCCGCCCTGCCTTTTGGTAAATTACTCATCCAGCATTTCCTTGCTGCTGAGCTCATGCACCATGTGTGGACCTACCACAGGTGTGGACCCCAATTTCAGCAACACGGGTAATAAGGACAAAAATTATTTTTTTTAACACGTCAGTAATGTGATAAGGTATTACTTAAATTGTAGAGATAAAAGAAAACCGAGTGACGCAATCGGAAAACTGGGCAGAAAAGAATCAACTCAGACCACAGACAAAGTCGTATCTGGATTTTTGAGTCCACAAGGCTGAGGGCCAGGCAGTCTTTGACACAGAAAAATGGTCCTCTAGTTAGCTGGCAGCCAGTCTCAAGAAAAATCATCTCCTCTACTTTGTAGTTAAATGTGGCTTTGACACATAGACTAATACTAGAGAACATCCAGAATTCAGTTTAATGTGATCAGTATCATAGGATACAGGGACAAATGTCACCTTCTACCAGTCAGCAGGACATTGCCACCTGCCATAATCTCAAACACAACCACCTGAAACCTTGAATGGTCTCAAACCACAATATCCTGCATACAGGCCCATTTTAGCTCAAGAGATGATAGCGCACTCTCCATGTCCTGTTTTTTTTTTTTTTTTTTTTTTTTTTTTTTATCATTCTGAGCCATGCTTCACCCCAAACACTAGTAAGTTAGTTACCTACCAAATCTGACACTTTATTCTTTCTCTCACAAATCCCCTTTCATTGTGTGGTATGCAGAATGATGCCTCACAGAAGACGTTCACATCCTAATCCCTGGGACCTGGTACGTGGCAAAAGGGATTTTGAAGATGCAATTAAGTTATGGAGATTATTCTGGATTGTTTAGGTGGCCTCAATCTAATTACATGAGTCCTTAAAAGATGAGACCCTCTCCCTGCTGAGATGAGAGAGAGATGTCATGACAAAAGAAGGGTCAGAGAGATAGCAGCATGAGAAGGATTTGAGGTCCCCCTGGTGGTTCTGAGAGTCAGGGGACTATGTGAAAACCGGAGAGAGGGCTCGAGCAGCTAAGTATGGCTCACAGATGAACGCCAGCAAGGCAGCAGAGATTTCAGTCTTACAATGACATGGAATTGATTAAGGTATTTTTTAAGTTTTTATTTAAATTCCAGTGAGTTAGCATACAGTGTAATATTAGTTTTACATGTACAATGTAGTGATTCAACACTTCCATACATCACCCAGTGCTCATTACAATAAGTGCACTCCTTAATCCCCATCCCTATTTCCCCTGCCCCCCCATCCACGTCCGCTCTGGTAACCCTCAGTTCTCTATAGTAGAGAGTCTGCTTCTTGATTTGCCTCTCTCTCTTTTCCCCCTTATGATCGTTTGTTTTGTTTCTTAAATTCCACATTTGAGTGAGATCATATGGTATTCGTCTTTCTCTGACTGACTTATTTTGCTTAGCATTATACCCTTTCCCTTTTTCTCATTGAGTAATATACCAGCCTCTCTCTCTCATGTATTTGTGAGATATATACATGTGTATGTGTATATATATCTCTCACAAATTTTTTATCCATTCATCAATGGACACTGTTTGCTTCCATATCTTGGCTATTATAAATAATGCTGCAATAAACATGGGGGTTCACATATCTTTTTGTACTAGTGTTTTTGTGTTCTTTAGATAAATACCCAGTAATTGAATTACTGGATCATATAGTATTTCCATTTTTCATTTTTTGAGGAAACTCCACACTTTTCCACAGTGGTTGCCAGAGGGGTGGTGGGTGGGGAGATGGGGAAAGTAGATAAAGGGGATTAAGAGGTACAAAGTTCCAGTTATAAAATAAATAAGTCACAGAGATGAAGATTACAAGATAGGGAATATAGTCAATAATATTGTGATAACATCGGGTGGCGACTACATTTATCATGGTGAGCATTTCATAATGCATATAATTGTTGAATCACGATGCTGTGCACCTGAAACTAATATAACATTGTATGTCAACTATACTTCAACAACAAAAATTGTGTAAAAAAAAATCTTTAAGAGCCTGACTTTATAATAAAATTTTATAAATCTGGATTTATTTTAAGCCAACACACTGCAAACTCCTATTTATAAATGTCTTGATAGGTAGTGTTTGGGAGGACAGTTCAGGGAAAGAGGTTGCTGCTCTTAGAGAACTTCCATTCTAGTGTGAAAGGGAAACATTATATAGAAGTGGGCTCTAGGAAAACAGAGGAGAAAGCAATTAATTCTGAGTATGGGGGCAGGATTTATCAGTATTACAGAAAGTACAATGTTTAAGCTAGGTCAACAAATATTTACTGGGCGCCTATATGTGCCAGGCCCTGTTCTAAGCGTCAGAGATGCATAAATGAACAAGACAGACAAGGTCTCTGTTAGGCTTTCTGGCACTTTCATTCTAATAGGAACCAAAGGCAAGAAATAGAGCCGAAAAGTCAGACTGGGACCAAATATCAGGGCCTTCAATGACCAACGAAGGTCCTTGGACATTGTCCTGAGAGCAATAGGGCATTATTAAAGGCTCTTTATCAGAGGATGGGCATGCTCAAATTTGTTTTAGAATAATCACTTTGGCTGCAAAATGGAGAGTATATTCTGGGGGTGGTGGCAATGGGTAGGTAGCAGAGACTAGAGGCACAAAGGCTGCTCAGAAAGCTATTTCCGTACATGTTGCTAGAGAGAATAAGGGTCTGAAACACGGTAGACACAGTGGGATAGAAAAGGGAAGTCATGAGAGTTTCATTAACAGGACTTCGTAACTGATTGGATATGGGGGTCTGAGAGGGGTGATGCCTCTGGGTCATACCTTTTAAGGAAGTAGATGTTTCATCAGACCCCACATCCCCGAATCCTACCACAGTATATTTATTAAGGACATAGTATACACACCAAAATGGAAACATCAGCCAAAGTACATTCGTGATCCTCATTAAGCCAAGAAGTAACCTCCTCTATCTCCCATCTTACCTACTTTCAATTGTCTAGCATAGCTCACCTAAGAGGGTGGTTATTCCATAAAACTCCTAAAAGAAAATGTAGGCAGTAATCTTTTGGATATTGGCGTTAGCAGTATTTTTCTAGATCTGTCTCCTCAGTCAAGGGAAACAAAAGCAAAAAATAAGCAGTAGGGACTACATCAAACTAAAAACCTTTTGCCCAGTAAAGGAAACCATCAACGAAGCAAAAAGACAACCTACTGAATGGGAAAGGATATTGCAAATGGCATATCTGATAAGGAGTTAACATTTAAAACATGTAAAGAACTCACACAACTCAATACCAAAAAAAACCTCCAAAAACAATCCAATTAAAAAATGGGCAGAGGACCTGAATAAACATTTTTTCAAAGAAGACAATCAGATGGCCAAGAGACACGTGAAAAGATGCTTAACGTCACTCATCATCAGGGAACTGCAAATCCAAACCACAATGAGATATCATCTTACACCGGACAAAATGGTTATTATCAAAAAGACAAGAAATAACAAGTGTTGGGGCGCCTGGGTGGCTCAGTCGTTAAGTGTCTGCCTTCGGCTCAGGTCATGATCCCAGGGTCCTGGGATCGAGCCCCGCATCGGGCTCCCTGCTCTGTGGAGAGCCTGCTTCTCCCTCTTCCACTCCCCCTGCTTGTGTTCCCTCTCTGGCTGTGTCTCTCTCTGTCAAATAAATAAAATCTTTAAAAAAAAAAAAAAGAAATAACAAGTGTTGGCGAGGATGTGGAGTAAAGGAAGCCCTTGTGTGCTATTGGTAAGAAGGCAAATGGGTGCAACCGCTATGGAAAACAGTATGGAAGTTCCTCAAAAAATTAAAAATACACAACAAGATACTGTGCAACCATAAAAAAAGGAGTGAAATCTTGCCATTTGTGACAAAATGGATGGACCTAGAGGGTATTATGTTAGGTGCAATCAGTCAGAGAAAGGCAAATACGATGTGATTTCACTTATATGCTCCAGTAAACAAAACAAATGAGCAAACAAACAAAAAAGGAATTGACTCGCAAATACAGAGGACAAACTGGAGGTTGCCAGAGAGAAGCGGGGTGGGGAGAAGGGCTGAAGAGGTGAAGGAGATAAAGAGGTACCAACTTTCAGTTATAAAATAAATAGGGGGATGAAAAATACAGCATAGGGAATGTAGCTGATCATATTGTAATAACTTGCTAGAGTGACATATCATGGTGAGCATTTTGTAATGTCTATAGTTGTCGAATCACTGAGTGTGTTGTATACCTGAAACTAATACTATATTGTATGTCAACTGCATTTTAACAAAAAATAAAAACTAAATAAAGTGGTTATAAAATATTTACCAGAGGGACGCTGGGTGGCTCAGTCAGTTAAGCGTCTGCCTTTGGCTCAGGTCATGATCCCGGGGACCTGGGATCAAGCCCCGCGTCGGGCTCCCTACTCAGTGGGGAGCCTGCTTCTCCCCGCTGCTCAGGCTCTCTCTCTGCTCACTGTTTCTCTGTCAAATAAATAAATAAAATCTTTAAAAAACTATTTACCAGAGGGGCGCCTGGGTGGCTCAGTCGTTAAGCATCTGCCTTTGGCTCAGGTCATGATCCCGGGGTCCTGGGATCGAGTCCCACATCGGGCTCCCTGCTCATCGGGAAGCCTGCTTCTCCCTCTCCCACTCCCCCTGCTTGTGTTCCCTCTCTCACTGTGTCTCTTTCTGTCAAATAAATAAATAAAATCTTAAAAAAAAAAAAACTATTTACCAGAGAAAAGCAGCAAATACTACACATAACAGAAAATGCCCAACACTTACCATCTCTCTATAAAATTGATCACTATAGAGTCCAATCAATTTCTAATCTTTTCTTCCTAGGGATAAATTAAACTTCTGACAAAGCACATCCCTGTTCCATTGCTCCCACACTGTGAGAAAAGTGTCCTACTTTATGTACAAAGCATCTCCCTCATCTTTGTTTGATTTTTCTTATTCTACTCAGGCCCAGGAGGAAGAATGCCTGGGTAGAAACTGCCATTTATTTCTTTGGCAAGTGTTACAACAGCTGCCAAGCAGCAACCTAGAGTACCTTCATGAAAAATGGATGGAGCTCCTTCAACAGGTTCCATCCAGGCTGTGGGAAAACGGGCACTCTGACGATGTATTGTTTCTGGGAATGCACAATGAGGCAACACCTATGGAGGGGAATGTAGCAACAGCTACTAAAATTACAAATGTTTTGCTTATTGATCCAGGAATCCTATTTCAGGGAATTCATCTTAGAGATATGTCTACATGAATGCCATATGTATATGTTTACTCCTTAAAGCATCATTTGTAATAACCAAACACTGGGAATTATTAGTGTCTACCAGTATGCGTGGTCCAGTCACATAATCAAATATTATGTGGGCTAAAAAGTGAGGAAGATTTTTTTAAAGATTTTATTTATTTATTTGAGAGAGAGCATGAGAGAGCATGAGCGGGGTGGGGTGCGGCAGGGACAGAAGGAGAGGGAGAAGCAGGCTCCTGGCTGAGCAGGGGGAGCCCGACGTGGGGCTCAATCCCAGGACCCCGGGATCATGACCTGAGTCAAAGGCAGACTCTCTACCAACTGAGCCACCCAGGCGTCCCAAAAGTGAATCATGGAACACTACATCAAAATAAATAAATAAATAAAGTGAGGAAGATTTATATGTACTGATATAAAATGATCCCCATTACTTACTAAATGACAAAAAAAATCAGAGTACATTTTAGACTACATAGATGTTACCTTTCGTTTAAGGAATGGTGAAAATAATAACACACGTTTGTATTTGAGTGTATTTGCATAAATGAACATTGAATGGATTTTTTAAAAATAAGATGTGTTTATCTATAGGGGCTACAGGGTGCAGTAAGGAAGGGATACATAGGGACAGGCTGACAGGGAGACTTCTTAATGTTGCCTTTCTATTTAGTTTTGCACTCTGAGACCTATTAATGAATAACCTATTCAGAAAATAATTTAAAAGAAAAATTACCCTATTATAGCATAGCACGTGATGGTAAGCTTCCAAATTTAATTTTATGCAGCTGATATAGCCTCAATGCTAGCACCTCATAAAGGTAGTCTAAAAGAAAAAGTGCAGAACTATCTGACTTTTAAAAACAGATGCAAAAATTATAAACGGAGTGTTAAAAATCAAGCTATCAGTGCATCGAATAATATACCGTGACCAAGTATCATTTGTTTCTGGAATGCAAAAACGAGTTGACTTTAGCAAAATCTATCAACAAACTAAAAGACAAAAACATTACTAATGCAGCAAAGGCATTTGAAAAATGTAGCATCCATTCCTCATTAAAAACAAAAAATATAAGTAAAATGGAAATATTGTAAAACTATATAATAAAGTCTAGCTACCAAAACTCAACAAGAAATAATTTGTGAATATAAGTAAAGCATATATGGGGGTTATAGTTATACTATTCTTGTAAATTTTGGGGGCACCTGGGTGGCTCAGTCGGTTAAGCATCTGACTTGGGCTCAGGTCATGATCTCGGGGTCCTAGGATGGAGCCCCACGACAGGCTCCACACTCAGCAGGGAGTCTGCTTGTTCCTCTGCCCCTCCCCCCACTTGGGCGCTCTCTCTCTCTCTCTCTAAAATAAATAAAATATTAAAAAAGCTGTTCTTGCAAATTTTCTAAACATTTGAAATTATTTCAAAATAAAGAATTCAAGTTCAAAAAAAGAATCAAACTTTAAAAATAAACTAGATGATTGGGATGCAGTAGATTGTCCAGAAAATATGTACAATGATTTAGTAATGAACAGAAGCTAATCTCAACTCAGGAGAAGGGAATATCTCATAATAGATTCTGGTGCAATTGGTTATCCATTTGCTAGAACACAATATTGGGTCACAATGTCATACCATAATCCAAAATAAATTTCAGGTGGATCAGAGATTTTCCGAAAAAGAAAAAAAATAAAGGAACTTGGAGGTAGAGACAAGCTTCTTAAACTAATCAGAAAACTAAAAGCTGTAAAAGATACGATAGTCCTCTTTCGTTTACAAAAAAAAAATGAAATCTTTTCTCTAAAGCATGAATCAGCTCAAAAAACAAACAGAAGTTGAGGAAAAATACTTCAGCATAAATTCAAACATTCACATTTATAATCTACAAAGAGCTTCTATAAGTGGAAAAGTAAAAAAGCAAAGAATTCACTATTAAATGTGCTAAAGATAGAAAAAGACATTCCATGGGAGACAAAATTCAAAGGACCAACAAAGTTATAGAATGATATACGTAACTTCTCATTCGATTAAATGCAAATTACCCTGGGGCGCCTGGTGGCTCAGTCAATTAAGCCTCTGACTCATGATTTCGGCTCAGGTCATGATCTCAGGGTGATGAGATGGAGCCCAGCATCAAGCCTGCTTAAGATTCTCTCATAAGAGACTCTTAATCTGAGGAAACAAACTGAGGGTTGCTGGAGGGGAGGGGGCTAAGGGGATGGGGTGGTTGGGTGATGGACATTGGGGAGGGTATGTGTTGTGGTGAGAGCTGTGTTATTGTGTAAGACTGATGAATCATAGACCTGTACCCCTGAAACAAATAATACGTTATATGTTAATAATAAAAAAATTTAAAAAAAGATACTCTCTCTCCCTTTCCCTCTGCCCCTCCCCCCTAGTAAAAATAAAATAAAATAAAGGCAAATTACCCTGAAAAATAAAATAGTTCTTCACTCATAAATCTAGCAAAACAACAACAGCAACAAATGCTGAGTGAGGGAGAGAATGAAGAGAAAATATCCTCAATGAAAGGGCCTGATGATGGAAATGGAAATTGCTAGAGCCTTTTTTTTTTTTTTTAAAGAAATGAGAACTACACTTTGATTTTCCAATTCCGTACGTCTATCATAATGAAATAAGAACAGCGGCGTGTATGGATACGTGGAAAATAATTCTTATTAGCCCATTGCTTGTCATGGTAAAATCTCTCAATGACCATCACCAGGAGATTCTTGAATAAATTGTGATATGAGTGCTGTCAGCACCATGGCTACACAGGACTCTCCTCCTTCCGCCCCTCCTTTTAACAATTAAAATTGGGTTTCCATCCATAAACAAAAGTGCCTCTGTGGGAGCTGTGGGATCCAGCACCATATGCCGAAGGACCTGGGAGGAGTCCCATCACTCTGTGAGTCAGGTAACAGGCAAACTGACTGAGTTTGGGCTGCAGAACCAGCAAGAGCTGGTGAACTGGGCCCAGACCCTCAGCTACAGTTGGGCAAAACCTGCAGAGCGCTGATTTGGGCAAACTTCCCCAGATGAGGAAGCCTTTGTACAAGTTCAGGCTTCCCAAGGAGAGATTCCAGGATTTCGCTGATCTCTCTATATAGGAGTTTGGAAGCTGCGCCGGACGCTGCTAGAGAAACCCATTTTTCTCCTGCAGCACCCAGAGTACTGAGGCAGGACCTCCATGACTGTGAAGAGGGAGGAGATCAGGAAAGAGGCAGATAATAACATCAGAAGGCATTAGAGGGATGGGGATCCTGCGGACTGCGTTTAGGACTACGGTAAGAAGCCTACCCACAAGCCACTAAGAAAACCTCATCTGAGGATTGCCCCACCTGGCCTGTGGGCACACCCAATGACTCGAATATTAAACCTACGCTTCCCACCTCTGCAGATGTCTCCTAGCGCACATTCCCGAGCGCGGTGGCGAGAGGGAGCTATAGTTAACAGGGAGAGTGCTCACAAAACAGGCCAGGGTCCTTGGGCCTGGGAGAAACCACAAACTGAAACTATAGCACCACCTTCTGGAAAGAAAAGAGAGATTTCCGGGGCGCCTGGGTGGCTCAGTCGTTGGGCGTCTGCCTTCGGCTCAGGTCGTGATCGTAGGGTCCTGGGATTGAGCCCCGCATTGGGCTCCTTGCTCCGCGGGAAGCCCGCTTCTCCCTCTCCCACTCCCCCTGCTTGTGTTCCCTCTCTCGCTGTGTCTCCCTCTCTGTCAAATAAATAAATAAAATCTTAAAAAAAAAAAAAGAGAGCGATTTCCAGCAGCGCGGCGCCACCCAGCAAGTTGTAAGATCAAGAGAAGATATCCAAGCTAAAGAATTCTGCTAAAAGAAGGGGCAGGAAGCATGGGGCAGGTGTATCCAGACAAGTTCAGAGAAAGCCCGAAATAATGAGCAGAACCAACAAACAGTAGATCCCACCCGAAAGCAACTACTAAAGATTGAAGGAGATGCTACTCTGAAAGGAAAAATCTCAACACAAAACTTCAAGGAACATGAAGAATCAAGGAAACGTGATACCACACACACACACAAAAAAATCTCAATAATCCTCCAGTAATCAAACTCAAAAACATGGAATTCTGGGGTCATCCAATATAGAATTCAAAATAGCTGTTTTGAGAAAACTCAATGAGCTACAAGAAAACACAGAAAGACCATTTAACAGAATCAGAAAACAATACATCAACAAAAGGAGAAATTTAACAAAGCGATAGAAATCATAAAAAAGAACCAAACAAAAATTCTGGAGCTGAAGAATTCAAGGAATGAAATAAAAATTGCAAGTAGAGAGCACCAAACAGAAGCACCAATAGACCAAATGGAAGATAGAATCAGTGAGTCAGAGAATAACACAGAGGAGAAGAAAGGAAAAAAGAAGGGAAAAGAATGAAGAAAGCCTATGTGATCTATAGGACACCATCAAACAAGCAAATATCAGAATCATTGCCATTCCTGAAGAAGAGAGGGGGGAAGGAAAAAAGAAAGCTTATTTAAAGGAATAATAGCTGAGAACTTTCCAAATTTGAGGAGAGACTTGGACATCTAAGTTCGCAAAGCTAATAGATTACCCCATTATCTCAATGTAAAATGACCTTCTCTAAAGATCGATTATAATGAAACTGTCAAAAATCAAAGACAAAGAGAGAATCCTAAAAGCAGCAAGATGGAAAAAAAAGATTGTAACCTACAAAGGAACCCCTATTTTTTATATGTATATATATCCCCTATTTTATATATATCATATATATATATAACAACTTTTTAAGACAGTGACAGAAACAAAAATGGGCAGATTTTAAAAGACTGTTTCAAAATGAAACGCACATGTGATAATACTGCATAAAATGTAGAATATAAAATTCTATTGTTGTGTCCTCAAACCTAAGTAACCTGAAAAAAATGAAAACTGATTTCATGGCATTTAGGATTTTTTTTTCTTGAATTTCTGCTTTAATAAAATAATGACAAATTGATGGACACGTTTTCAAGCTAAGACATTATGAAAAGAACACTAATGAACTAAAGCTAAATATCCTAATTCGAAATTGGACAAAGACTATGAACAGGTGTTCACCTATGTGTCTCTCTCCCATGTAGCCCACACACAATCACAAGAAACTGAATTCTGTCAGCAACCTGAATGAGCTTGGAAGAGGATCCCTAGTATCAAATGAGATTGCAGCCCCCCCCATTTGACATGTGCCTTGATTAAGCCTACCCTAATTGTATAAGTCAGTTTGAGGATTTTTTTTTTTTTTTGAGGAGGGGCTTGCAACTGATAACATCCTAACAGAATGAGATGCCTGGGATCCAGTCACTATATGGTCACCAGCTTTTCCTTTAAGACATGGGATACAGTTGGAAAGAATACACACTGTTGCTTTCTTGCTTTAAGGATTTGGCTGCAAATCCCAAATTATTGTCCTGGACTACATCCGAGCCTTGTGGGACATTTTTTCCCCCCCTAGATGGTTCAGGAATAGAAGGCCAATCCTTTCTCCTGATTTCCAGGGACTTATCCTCCTTGTGTCTACTTGTCCTCAAAAGTAGGCAATCATCTCTTTCCAGATACATCCCTTTTACTAGATTAGCACCGGGGAAGAAGAAAGACAGAGACACCAACCAAATGGTCTCTTAGAATGAGCAGTCCGAAGGGAAAAATGCAGAGAACACAGAAACAAGAATTTTCAACATCTTTCCTTTCACAGAAAGCTCCACCTCTCAGTTAAATTATGTCCCCATTCCTTGGCTTGACCTACATTCGCAGTCTTCTTGCTAATAAGCAGTAAGGAGGAGGTTTGTAGACTTAAGTTCCTCCTGGACATGCAAGTGTACTGCTAGTACTCACCCACCCGCACCCCCCCCCACTATTTTATTCTTTCCTTTTAATTCAGTGAGCTAAATAGCCAGGATTATAAGCAAACAGGGCATTAACCATCCCATTTGGGGGAGTAGATCAGTCATAATCCAGAAAAGTTCAATCTATACTACCATGAAGCTACTTCTCCAAAACATGACATGGTTCTTGGATGTTCCACTGTGTCCAATTGAATGGACAACACAGCTCCTCAAAGACTTGACAAACAGATCTTTGATATTGTTCCTAGAAGTCACATAAAAGGATCTGGGTAAACTTCTGTGACATTTACCTCAAGATCGTCTAGATTCTATGCAAAGAAGTGATCCATGGGTCTACACCTCATGTCAAATTACACAGATGCTAGACTACTGCCTACTCAAGATCGTCAAATAAAACAAAGTGCAACAGACAATAGTCTAAGCAATAAGAAGCTCACATTCTAAAATGCCCCCAATTTGTCATCACTCTATTTAAAACAATACACCACATTCATAGTAACTGTTCTCAGTTAAATTTCTTGTTTCCTTAGCCAAAGGTCCAAAGGAATGAGTATCTTCCTCTGAATTGCCAAGAGCCAGTTAAGTCCTGCCATATGTACCAAGCCACAATACCCTATTCCATTTCTTCTGGTGACATTCAATGTCAGCCAGAGAATGCCGTTTATGTGCTTCACGTTGGGGTTTCTTCTTAGCACACGCAAAGATTGAATATCCCAGTGCCCCGTCAGTCTTCTATACAACTTGTCTAAGTGCTTTAAGTACTAGGACACAAAAATATCCCAACGCTGGCCTCATACCTGCAAAATTACAGATAAATCAGTTGATTTCCCAGAACAAAAGAAGATTTTTTTTTTTAAGATTTTTATTTATTTATTTGAGAGAGAGAGAGCGGCAGAGGCAGAGGGAGAAGCAGACTCCCTGCCGACCAAGGAAGCCTGACGTAGGACTCGAATCTGATCCGAAGGCAGACGCTTAACCCACTGAGCCGCCCAGGCGCCTCAAAGAAGATCTTTCAATACATTTACAATCTAAGAATCAATTCCCACAACTTCCCAAGAGAAACTGACAATTTCAGAACCCAACACATATTAGAATCTGGACCATTCTTATAGCCACAGACCAAAACAGAAATGAATGATGTTTGAGGGAGGGGGGCAGGCACAGAAAATAACCTCATAGGTGTTTGGCTTTTAAGGGAAATAATGTTGTATCGGGGCGCCTAGGTGGCTCAGTCCATTAAGCATCTGACTCTTGATTTCAGCTCAGGTCATGATCTCAGGGTCGTGAGCTTGAGCCCCACATGGGGCTCTGTGCTGAGCGTGGAACCTGCTTGAGATTCTCTTTCTCCCTAAAAAAAAAAAAAAATATTCTGTCTCTCCCTGTCCTTCTGCCTTTCCCCGCCCACTCTCTCTCTCTCAAAAAACCCCCCCAAAACAAAAAAAAAACATGAAAAAGCAAAAAAAAAAAAAAAGAGAGAGAGAGAAATAATGTTGTGTAATTGTGTTGATCTTACCTTGCTTCCTCTAAGACTTCTTTCCATGTGGCAGTAGCCACACACAGAACACATGAAACAGTGTGGATTCACAATAACTGGTTTATTTACACTAGCTACGATCACAACAGCTAGGTGAATATCAGACAAGTATCATACTCCAAGACACTCTTGAGCATGCAAGCTCAATACACTGGTCGGTCACAAAAGTGGAAAAAAGCTAGCATCCTCCTTGGGTTTATCTTCTTATATTCCACTGACCAAGAAATATTGTGAGATCCACTCATTTGTAACATTTTGTTTCTAGTAATATAAAACACAAAATAGTTCAAAACCTTTATAAACCCTCTCATCCACCAGATTCTCAAATTCCCAGACACTACATTTTTATTCTGAAGAGTACTACTCCCACTTGTTGAAGACCTCTTTCTGTATTTCTCTCCCCATGAAAAGAAGCTCACATTTCATTTCCCCACATTTTTCTCTCCAAGCTAAAACGAATGCCTTTCCACATAGTAATAAATCATGTAGTCCATATGTCTCAACCATCTGTGTTAACTGCTTCATGGACTAAAAAGTGGAGTGTAGGAGTTGCATATATTGGATGGATTGATATATAGCATTTTTACAGACAATAGTGGAAATTCTTGGGTGTACTATGAACATCTTTTATCCTGCTTTACGTCACCTGTAGATTGTTAATATCATCATGGATTTATCATTTTTTAACGGACTCAACCGTTCCAATAGACTACAATTGTTGCTTGGGGATTTTTTGTTTCTGTGTGTGTGTATGGGGGGGGGTTCTTTTTATGCTCAAGTGAGCGACATTTTCAAGTGGGCCTCTTTTTTAATGCTCAATATGCCACTCTGCTAATTCAGAGATTTTTAGGCTTGACAGAGAAAGAGACTTCCATCCAGGGCAAGTGCACACATTCCCAATTTATCTCCACTTTTTCCAAATCCCTTCACTGATCACGATCACCACACCATGCCATATATTGCTACACACAACTCATGGACTCAGATTTCACTGTTAATGTTTAAAAGCTTCTGCCGCCTTTTTCTTCTTTTTGATTCTTCATCCATGGATCCTGAATGTCGCTCCAAATTGTAAAGGTCCAAATGCTCTTCTCTGCCAGGAGAGTCTATACTATTTTTTACTTGAAAAAGAAAATAAATGCCAACCTCCCTCCAGGTAGCTTTGTCAGAGTTACAAACAAAAATGCACACAATAGTTGGTACATACTTATGCTAAAACAAGACATGCTGTTTATCTGAAATTCAAATTTAACTGGGCATCTTGTCTTTCATCTGGGCATCTTATCTCTAAGGGAAGAGTGGAGAATCTAAAAGCAGAGGTCATCTACTGTCCCAGAGAGAATACCCTAACACTCTTTAATATACATGAACCAAAAAGAAAACTATTCCCTCACAAGGCTCTTCTGATTTTCATCGTCATAAGACAAAATGCAGACCTCAATTTCTTTATCCGAGTCCCTAATTTTGAACATAGGTGTTTCCCCCTTATAACGATTTCATTAGTGTTATTCTATTCTAAGTGCTGTCTCCACATATAATTCTGAATAGTGTACATTCTTGTTTCAGTGGCCCTTACATCTATAGACTTGACCCGTGACCAGAACATTTCAGTATTTTAAAATCCCTCAAAGCAACCTAAAATATCAGAAAACACAATGACATTCACATCTAGAATCAATAGGAAAAAAAAAAAAAAAAAGGCTTTCTGCCTACTATTACCACTTTCAAACTCCCCACGCAGGAGATTCATGTGAATCAATTCTATAAGTTCTTAAAAATTTTCACATTAACATCTTAAAACACACAACTTGGCTGACAGTCTATTCTGAAGACCATTACACATTCCTTTTACTTTAAGCACTCCCTAAAAACAATACAATTGGAGGCATTTTTACATATTTCAAAAGTTTTTGTTCCACATTAAAATAAACAGATAATAATAATAATAAAATAATAAAAAAATAATCCAGAAAGCTATTGCCACTTCTAAAAAAAAGAAAGAAAAAAAGTTATTGCCACAGAAAAATTCAGTGCCAATGTCCTCATCTTTGCGTGGATTCAAATATACCATGCTCGTTCTCCCAATTTTGCG
This sequence comes from Mirounga angustirostris, assembly GCF_029215605.1. Lineage (NCBI taxonomy): Eukaryota > Metazoa > Chordata > Mammalia > Carnivora > Phocidae > Mirounga > Mirounga angustirostris. Next base: position 94,968,758 of record NW_026991719.1, read on the forward strand.
GCCTGTGGTAATCGGACGGCTACCACAGAGGTGAAACGTCATCAGAAAACAGAGTCAAACATATTTACGTAGTAAAATTCTCCCCTCTCAATTTTTACCATTTCGATTAGTAGTATCAGATTAGAATCCCCAGCCGGGAGAAGACATGAAGGATGAAAATAAACGCACTGAGCATAAAATCAAGAACTTAAAATGCAAACAAAAATAATCATAACAAACCCTCAAGAAATGAGAAGGAATGGGAGAAAAATAAATGAATTTGGCAGCATACAAATAAAAGCAGGAGCCGGTTCTTTGGACCAAAGAAAGGAAAAAAACCAAAACAACAAAAACCAATCTCCAGCAAATCCACTTAAGGAATGAATCACCAAATCTAACACATAGTACCAAAGGGGGGGGGAAGATGGGGAACAATGTTAAGCTAAACAAATACACACACATATGGTTTTAAAAACCACATAGATGACATATGTAAATTTAAAAAATCATATGCATATGTATTTAACTTAACATAATTCTTAACATTTTATTGACATCGAAACAACATATACATTTTTAAAAAAATAATGTGTATATGGACAAACCATAACGGTTTTTTGAATAATGAGATTATGCTTACAATTTAATTTCTTCTTTTTACTTCTCCACTGTTGCTTACTTTTAGTTTTTTACTTTAGAAATAAGAGAAAAGAATTAATTTTAATAACAACGTATAGACAGGTAAAAAGGGCTGAAAATAAATGCGACTAAGTATTTATGTGAGTTATAAACTTAATTTCCCAAAAAGATTCAATTTTCCTAAGAAATCTATTGAACTCCAGCAGCTCATCTATGTAGTGACCCTCAGAGCTGGAGGTAAGTAAGTGAAATGTTAACTGCTGGTAAGGTTGAAGACGATTTGTCTGTCTTCTTTTTTGCTTGCCTAGTTTTAACATAACATCTAACCAATAACATGCTCCTGCTCTGTTTCTAAATCAGAAGGGAGCATTGGGGAACGAAACTGCCAGAATTCAGTGAGGTCCCTAATTGTGGGCAGAACCTTCACTTTCCCTGGTGTCCTGGAATTTTTTACACTTAAAACACTTCTTCCGCCAGGAAAAATTCACTGAATGACACCTGTCACAGTCCCAGCCCCTGCCTTTGCTCCTGGCGGCCTGTCTTGCCGAATAAGAGAAGCCAGGTTCTTGATTAAGCCTTTTGGTGTGGTGAGCCTTACCCTTCCAGCAGCTTCTGGAATTGCTCAGAGCAGGACTTGCCACTGCTTCTGCGGCCGCTCCTGGGAGAGGAAATGCAGAGGGGAATGACTAAGGGGTGGCTGCTGATCAGCCTAAGACCTCAGAGCAAGGAAAACCCGGTCCCCCCGCCCCGCACCCCATCACTGCCCCATACAGCAATCACTTTCCCCTCCTGTGCCTCTCCCCCCTAGGGCACCAGTCCCCAGGAGGAGTAGCAGACTCCGGGCCTGCTCCTTTCGCTGCCTCCTTCCCTTGGCCCGTCACGTGCTGCAGCCTTGAGCAAAAGCAAACATACCAGATATCCACGCCTCCTGGGCCTTCTTGTTTTCTGCAGCACCTTCCCGCTTTTGAGCCTGAGCGCTTAACACCCTGAGCAGCTCATTCCTCAGTAAATTTCGCTCCTCCTCTACTCCACGAAGGGCTCTGAGGCTCTGCTGAAACTGGAACTGGGCCTTCTCCTTTTCCCTTTTTTGCGCATTCCTGAGTCTGTTCACCGTCCCCACCAAGACATTGGTGAACAGCTTCTGCTCATCCAGCTGATCCTGGAGCTTCTTCACCTTTTCTGTATCTTGCTGCTTCTGCCTCTCAGCCAGGCCCACTGCCAGGGCCAGGGTTTTCCAGGCACAAGCCTCCTTGGTGGTTTTTGCCACAGCTGAGTTGGTCAGGATGTCTCGCAACTTCTTCTCCATATCACCCCAGGACTCACACATCTGCACCGAGTAGAAGTGCGGACTAACCCCATTTTGAAGTATTTGCTTATTTATGAAATCCACCACCTCCCTCTGAAAGAAGCCACAGGTTGGGTCATTAAAATTTACAGCCATTCTCACTATCAGCCCTCTCTGACCTGTTATCCCTCAGAAAGCACACGGCAACAGGATATGACCTATGACCTTGACCTCTCTTCTCAACTGTCACTACCCCTTTATGGAAAGTTAAATGCCACCTACTGGTTTGAGGGTTTAGCTACCAGGGAATGAAGTCAGCTACTTCAGAGCTATGCGAGACTAAAGCTGGAGGATAAAGTCCCAGAGAGTCAGTGCACTGGGTGGATACAAAGTTTATAAAACAAAACAAAACAATCTGCTTGTCTCCGGCTATCCGGCTATCTGTCCGAGCAGGGGGTAAATACAGACACAACCCACGCTCAGTCCCTCCGAACATGTACTTGACTGATCTGGGCAATATTGATTTAATAAGCGTATTCTGTTACATCATGCCACAACTAGTTTATAAAATATTGGAAAGCAGGGAATTTTTTACCATTAGCAAGCACCTAGGATGCACAGAGAAATGCAAGAATTATTTTTGACTGGTATATTTCATAGGTTATGTAAACTTGCTCAAACTGTACACATTTATATTTTGCCAAGTGAGAGTTGATTCATGCAGCACGAATTTGAAACTTAGACTGTGTTTAATAATTTAAAAAAATGTATTAACTATCTTTTTAGAGCAGGCATTATGTTAGGTGGTAAGGAGATAAAAGATCAGTAAGACATAGCCCCTGAACTACAGAGGCCCATTTTCTAGTATAATTTTGAACAGATAAATCTGTTAAAAATAAAATTCAAAACTCAGAAAACAGCTTCTCAGCATCATTGTTATTATTAAAAGTGAATATTTCTCTCATTCTTTTTTTTTTTTTTTTGGCAAATGTAAAGACATTCTATTTATTTCTTTTTTTCCTTTTTTTAATTTAAAGTCAAGTTAGTTACAATATAGTGTATTATTAACTTCAGGGTAGAGTTTAGTGATTCATCACTTGCATACAGCACCAGTGCCCTCCTTAAAGCCCTTCACCCAGTTACCCCAGCCCCCCACCTACTTCCCCTCCAGCAACTCTTAGTTTGTTCCCTATACTTTAGAATCTCTTATGGTTTGCCTCTCTCTCTGTTTTTATCTTATTTTTCCTTCCCTTCCCCTGTGTTAATCTGTTTTGTTTCTTAAATTCCACATATGAGTGAAATCATGTGGTATTTGTTTTTCTCTGACTGACTTATTTTGCTTAGCATTATACCCTTTAGCTCCATCCATGTCGTTGCAAATGGCAAGATTTCATTCTTTTTTGATGGCTGAGTAATATTTAAAATCTTTTAAAAAATAAAAAACCTATTGCTTATCCCGTTTTTCCTTTATAAACTGTATTTTAGAGTAATCAAATAGTCAAAGAAGGAAAATTCTTCCTCATATAAGAATTCCAGCTTATAGGGCGCCTGGGTGGCTCAGTTGGTTAAGCGACTGCCTTCAGCTCAGGTCATGATCCTGGAGTCCCGGGATCGAGTCCCGCATCGGGCTCCCTGCTCGGCGGGGAGTCTGCTTCTCCCTCTGACCCTCCTCCCTCATGCTCTCTCTCTATCTCATTCTCGCTCTCAAATAAATAAATAAATAAAATCTTTAAAAAAAAAAAAGAATTCCAGCTTATAAATGCAGAATGATGAGATTAGAAATTCACCAATTTGCAACCTCTGATGAAGTAATGGATCTAGGCAACATTACCCAATAGATGTTAGAACCATTAGGTGAAAGTTGGATGAGGGAATTTTATATTGGGGAGACCTGATTGACACCATCCAAACACACTGATCAAACGCCACATCATGAAAAGTGAGACATATAGGTATAATTTACCTCATAAAATGATATAATAGAAAGTATACAACAGCACCTCTGATATGTGCCCAAAAAATTAAAATTGAATCTAATCTATCTCCTTGATTTAACTAGCAGTTTACAGGAAAACAGAGGATGAAGCTAAACACTAAGATAAGGAAGCAATCAGTCAAACACTAAATGTATTTCAGAGGTGAACTGCCCAGTTTTTCTAACAAATCAATGGCATAAAAATAAAGTGGGGAAAAATGACTCTGACAAATAACAGACAAATGCATATGTGGACCTTGACCTTATTTGAATCCTAATCTGAATAAATATAAAGTAAGAAAAAATTTTGAGACAATCTGGAAATGTGAGTATGTAGGATTCAATATATGGGATTGAATATGGATTCAGTACTGGGTGATACTAAAGCTTTTTTTAACATAGCAACAATGCCATTTTTCATCCATCTACAATGCCGGTATTGCTATATTTAAAAAATATCCTCAGCTAGGGCATGTGGGTGGCTCAGTCGGTTAAGCATCTGCCTTCGGCTCAGGTCATGATCCCAGGGTCCTGGGATCGAGCCCTGTGTCTGGCTCCCGGCTCCGCGGGAAGCCTGCTTCCCCCTCTCCCACTCTCCCTGCTTGTGTTCCCTCTCTCGCTGTGTCTCTCTTTGTCAAATAAATAAATAAATAATCTTAAAAAAAATATCCTCAGCTAGAGATGCATGAATGACATGATACCTGGGATTTGCTTTAAAATAGTCTAGACTTCTCCCTCCAGTTTTTGGAGTATAGATTTAAAAAAAAAAAAATGGATAACCTTTGATAATTGTGGACGCAGTGTGAAGAGTGCATGTATGTTCATTTAGGTTCGTTTACATTTTGATAATTAGATCCCTACCTTATTCTCATACCTGGCACAGAGATAAATGTTAAAATCAAAACTCTGAAAGGTATAGAATAAAATAGAGGATAATATGGTTGTGATAATGGGTAAGAATTCCTTAAACAGGACACAAAAAGCAAGAAACATGAAGGAAGATTTCATAAACTTGACTAGGTCATATATTTTAAAAATCTGTGTGAAAAGCAAAAAAAGAAGCTAGAGATTAGCAGATGATATTTGTAACTGGTGTAACTTAAAACAGTTAGTATCCCAAATATATCATGTATTCTTACAAATCTAAAACAAATAATAACACTACCATAGGAAATAAAGGGGTCTTTATAAATGACCAATAAGCATTTGAGAAGATGCTCAACTTCAGTAGTATTTAGAAAACAGAAATATGATGCCTATTCAAAGCAAGCAGATTGACAATAATGAAAAAGTATGACTATATCAAAATTAGGGAAAGGAAAATGTTCATATGTTGTTAGAAGTAGTATAAACCAGTAAAACAATTAGGAAAAGTAATTTAGTTATAACTAGTAAAATTGTAAAAGTACTTACCACTTCTAGATAAATCAACTATTTACCTATAAATAATCTCACCTGTACAAAAGGAAAGATGCACCTATAATATTTATGCCAACATTTTTTCTTATAAAAAAAGTGAAAACAATTTAGGTGTATACCAATGGAAGTCATGTATAATGATGTGATATATTCATACCATGAAATTCTAAAGAACAGTAAAAGGTAATTAACTTGATATAAATCAACATAGATTTCAAATAATGAAATTCTGAGAGAAAACAAAGACTTTCAGAGTTCACATCATGATGACATGTATATAAAGTTAAATAGAATTCATACATATATATGTATATATAATATATATTCCAAAAATACAAACCTAATATATAAGAGCATTTTTTTAATAGACATGAAGGATGCACAATAGATTCATGATAATTGCTTCTTCTGTGTAGAAAGGAGAGAATTAGGGGCACCTGGGTGGCACAGTTATTAAGCGTCTGCCTTCGGCCCAGGTCATGATCCCGGGGTCCTGGGATTGAGCCCCACATTGGGATCCTGGCTCAGCGGGGAGCCTGCTTCTCCCTCTCCCTCTGCCTGCAGCTCCCCCTTCTTGTGCTCTATCTCTCTGTCAAATAAATAAATAAAATCTTAAAAAAAAAAAAAGGAGAGAATTAGAACTGGAGGTGGGCAAAGGGGAAGTCAACTCTCTATGTTCTGTCATTAAAATAGGTTGAAATAAATATGAAAATATGTGATAATGATCAATTCTTGATGATGGGCACAGGGATGTTTTGATATTCTTTGTATATTTTTGTATTTTTTAATTTCTAAAAATGGAGGGGAAAAAAGAAGATTGAAAGGCCTCCTAACCTACAGGAAATGAAATAATAAAATTAATAGATTAAACTTTAAGAAGCGTATTAAGCTTTTTATATTACCATTGAGAATACATATTCATTTCAAATGCAAATATAATATTTTTAACTGTACCTTTTAAGTAGATAACTCAAATTCCTCAGTGTAGTAGAAATCATAATAGTCAAATTCTATGACTATATTACAAAAAACCTGGAAATTACCACGAGAGTAAAGAAAAAAACAAACAACTTTGACTTTGAAAAAAATCTAAATTGATCTTTCAAAAAGGTGGCATGGAAAAGGAAACAAAGCTACAAGTAATGTTATTAGAAAATAATGACAATTAGTTTTGTGAAACAAAACTCTCCTCAGAAGATTTTGAGAGGATTAAATGCCTTTGTTGTAAAACAAAACAATATAAATAAATAAGCTAAGCTTTAAACTAAATAAATTAGAAAATCAATAACAAAATAAACCGAAGGAAAATATTAAAAGATCAATTTAGTCACTGCAGCACAAATCCATGAATCAAGATAAAGAAAAAATAGAATTAATTAATAAATGGAAATTGAGGCTAAGGCTTTCAACAACAGTTTTTAAAATATTGACACATTCTTCAACATGGATGAATCTCAAAAACATTATGTTAAGTGAAAGAGCCAATTATAAAGGACCTCATATTGTATGATTTCATATATATGAATTGTCCATATCAGAAAGTAGATCAGTATTTGTCTGGGGCTGGGAATGAAAACAGGAATTGACTACAAATAGCACAAGGGATCTTACTGGGTAGATGGAAAAGTTCTAACACTGGATTTTGGTGATGGTTAAACAACTCAGGAGATTTACAAAAAATTATTGAATTGTACACTGAAAGTGGGTAAACTTTATGGTATATAAATTATATCTTAATAAATTGTTAAGTTTAACTTTTCAGCCTTATACTTAAAATAGTAACTTCATTTAGGAATGAGGAATATCTCCACTGGAATCAAATAGTTCTTGTGTTTTATCAATATTCATAAAGGTTAAATAGTTAATTCAGGGCAGCTATATGAAGTAAGAGTATTCATTTCAAAGAAGAGAAAATTCAAATTCTCTTAATCCAGTGCATGCTTGGCATGTTCAGGAACTTTATGGATCAAAGAGTACAACTTTTCAGTTATAAGAAGAATAAGTTTTGAGATTCTAATGTACAGCATGGTAACTATAGTTAATAACACAGTACTGTATGCTTGAGAGTTGTTAAGATTAGGTCTTAAGCATTCTCACCACACACAGACAGAGTTAACTGAGGTAACGAATGTGTCAATTATCTTGATCTTGGTGATCATGCCTGTATATATAAAAATATATATATAATATTATATATTATAAATATGTATTATAAATGTCATATATATTATAAATATATATAAGATATATTATAAATATCATATATATTACACATATCATGTATAATATATATTACAAATATACAGATAGATAATCATTATGTTGTACACTTTAGATATATATAATCATATTTGTCAATTATTCCTCAATAAAGTTTAGGGGGAAAAAAACCATATGGAAACCAATATGGTTGAAGTGGAATGAGAGTGGAAGAGTATTAGCAGGTAAGGTAAGATGGCAGAGGGTCAGGTCTCATAGGGACTTCCCAGGCCATTGTTAGGATTTTTTTTTTTTTAAGATTTTTTATTTATTTATTTGAGAGAGAGAGAATGAGAGACAGAGAGCATGAGAGGGAGGAGGGTCAGAGGGAGAAGCAGACTCCCTGCCGAGCAGGGAGCCCGATGCGGGACTCGATCCCGGGACTCCAGGATCATGACCTGAGCCGAAGGCAGTCGCTCAACCAACTGAGCCACCCAGGCACCCTATATATATTTTTTTAAGATTTTTTTTTTTTTTTGAGACAGAGAGAATGAGAGAGACGGAGAGCACACGAGAAGGGGGAGGGTCAGAGGGAGAAGCAGGCTCCCTGCCGAGCAGGGAGCCCGTTGCGGGACTCGATCCCGGGACTCCAGGATCATGACCTGAGCCAAAGACAGTCGCTTAACCAACTGAGCCACCCAGGCGCCCATATATTTTTAAGATTTTATTTACTTATTTGACAGAGAGAGCACAAGCAGGGGGAGAGGCAGAGGGAGAGGGAGAAGAGCGCTCCCCACCGAGCAGGGAGCCCGGAGGCGGGGCTCCATCCCAGGACTCTGGGATCATGACCCCAGCAGAAGGCAGACACCGACTGAGTCACCCAGGAGCACCAAGCCACTTTTCTTTTTTTAAAACAGAGGGACTGCTGCACCTGGGTGGCTCAGTCGTTAAGTGTCTGCCTTCAGCTCAGATCGTGATCTCAGGGTCGTGGGATCGAGCCCCGCATCGGGCTCCCTGCTCAGCGGGGAGCCTGCTTCTCAACCTTTCCCTCTGCCTCTCCCCCTGCTTGTGCTCTCTCTGTCAGATAAATAAAAGAAAAGAAAAGAAAAGAAAAGTGGTTTGGATTTCAACAATCATTACTTGGAGACAGAAGATGAACTCTTGAGACTGAGGAAGATAGAATTTGGAACTAAAATCCTTGAAGAAAGCCAGAACAATCATAGGGCTACATTGTTTGAAAGAAGAGACTAGAAAAAAATCTGCCTACAGATAACACATATGATAAAGTATGTGTATCCAGAATATATAAGAACTCTCAAAATTTAGTAATAAGAAAATAAACACCCCAATTACCAAATGACAAAGTATTTGAACAGACACTACACCAAATAAGATATTTGGAAGACGGGAACATGAAAAGATGTTTAACTCATTATGATTAGGGAAATGCAAATCAAAACCAAAATGAAATTCTACTTTGCACCTATTAGAACTGCTAAAATTTAAAAAACTAACCATCCTGGGGCACCTGGCTGGCTCAATTGGAAGAGCATGAGACTCTTGATCTTGGGGCCATGAGTTCGAGCCGTACACTGGGTGTAGAGATCACTAAAAAAATAAACAATAAAATTTAAGAAGACTAACTGTACAGACTACTGGAGAGATTTGGAGGAACAGGTGCTCTCATTCACTGCTTGTGGGAAAACAGTTTGCTAGTCTCCTAAAAGTTAAACCTACCAAATGATCCAGCCAGTCTATGCCTAGATATTTATGTAAGAGTTAGGAAAACATACGTCCATGCAAAGTCTTGTGCAAAAATATTCATAACAGCTTTATTTGTGATAGCCAAACTGGAAACAACCCAAATATTCATCAACAGGTGAACAGATAAGTCGTAGGACATCAATACCATAGAATAGTACTGAACAGTAAGAAGATGTTGAATGCATGCTCCATACAGTATGACATACACAACGACATGAGTGAACCTCAAAATAATCATACTGAATGAAAAAAGCCAGACCAAAAAAAAAAAAGTTAATACTACATTATTCCATTTATATAAAATTCTAGAAAATGAAAGCTAATCTATAGTGACAGAAAGCAGATCAGTGGTTGCCTAGGAAGGAAGGTAGTACTGAAGGCAGGTAAAATGAAAAGGTCCAAAGAGTCTTTTGGGGTGACGCATGTGTTCATTATCTTGACTGTGGTAATGGTATCTTGGTTGTAAACACCTGTCATATGTTTTGACTAAATGAATATTATTTAGGAACACATACATTGGTAAGTAAACTATAAAGGAAGCAAGAAAACTATTGGTATGAAAGTCCGAAGAGTTTATCTCTGTTAGGAGGAGAGACGGAACAGGGGTCAGAGTAGTACCCTGGAAATGTTCTATTTCTTGACCTCTGTGGTGGTTTCTTGGATTTGCATTTTATAATTATTCATTAAACTGTTTTATGTTTTATGTAACTTTCTGAATTTGTTTTATTTAATAATAAAAAAGAAAAAGAATAAGCAATGGTTAATAAAATCCTAATAAATTTAAATAAGTCTTGAGACTATAAAACAAACATGAGAAGGTTTAAAAACAGATTAGGATATGGGGCGCCTGTGTGGCTCAGTTGTTAAGCACCTGACTTTGGCTCAGGTCATGATCCCAAGGTCCTGGGATCGAGCCCCCACATCAGGCTCCCTGCTCTGCGGGAGGCCTGCTTCTCCCTCTCCCACTCCCCCTGCTTGTATTCCCTCTCTCGCTATGTCTCTCTCTGTCAAATAAATAAATAAAATCTTAAAAAAAACCAGATTAGGATAAAAGTCGTTAACAGAACATATAAAACTTGGAATGTTTCAAGATATCGTCTCTATTTATCTCACTAAGTCCCATGGATTTAAATATATTTATATGCTGACAACTCCCAAATTTTTACCTCTAGTTTGCTTCCCTGTTAATTTTCAGGCTTGTATATCCAAATGTCCACTCGCATTTTTACGTGAAAGTCAAAAAGATCTGAAAATAACATCCTGACATCATACTGGCAAAACTATAGAAGCATTCCTATTAAATCATGAATAATACAATATTACCTATTTTCAACACTATTATTTAACATCATCCTGGAGCTTCTAGTTAATGCAATAAAATGAGAAAGAAATAGGTAGGGAGGTGAGAAGGGGTAGGAGAGAGAAAGGGAGGGAGAGGGAGGGGAGGAGTCATAAAGGAATGGGAAAGAGAAGAAAAACTGAAGTTATTTGAGATGATAAATTGGTTACATAAAAACATCTAAGAGAATCTACAAACTATTAGAACTAATAAGAAATTTAGCAGGTTGCTAGATACACTATCTCAGTAAATGGAAATCAATAGAGTCCCCATCATTAAAATTTACCAATCAGATAATGTGATAGAAACACAGCTATAATTCAAAGTAGCAACAAAAAAATTAGGTACCTACAGATAAATCTAGAAAAAGCTGTCTCCACTCTTTAAAGATAAAATTATATAGCATTATTGAATGCCATGAAAGAAAACTAGAATAAATAAGAATGTGTATCATCTTTATGGAAAAGAAGATTCAATATGAAATTTAAAAATGACAATGCTTTCCAAAATAATTTATGAATTCAAGATAATTCCAATCAAATTCACAGTGGGAAATTTTTTAAAGATTTTATTTATTTATTTGACACAGAGAGAGCACAGCAGAGGGGGAGCGGCAGGCCGAGGGAGAAGGAGAAGCAGGCTCGCTGAACAGGGAGCTCTATGCGGGGCTCGATCCCAGGACCCTGGGATCATGACCTGAGCCTAAGGCAGACGTTTAATGACTGAGCCACCCAGGCGCCCCCACAGTGGGATTTTTTTAATGGAACTAAACCAATTGATTCTAAAATTTATATGGAACAATTAATATTTAAGAGTAGCCTAGAAAATTCTGAGAAATAAGAACAAGAAGGGGAAACTTACCCAATCAGATTTCAAGGCTATAATAAGCTGTAATCATTTAAATATCAGGGTAATTTGCAGAGCTAAAGTAGATGACTGGAACAGATAAATTCAGAAATACATTTTATCATAAATAGGAACTTGTTGTATTAAAGATGCAATCCTACACATCAGATCGGGAAAGGCAAATAATTCATAGATGTTGGAAAAATTGACTCTCTGCATATGAAATTTTAAAATTAGGTTCATACTCTAAATTTCTAATTTTAGGTTCTTCTACATCTACATCTTGTTAATTAATAATGTAAACATTAATGCTCTATAGATTAATCACCTAAACTGGTGATTTTTTTTAAAGATTTTATTTATTTGTCAGAGAGAGAACACAAGCAGGAGGAGCAGCTGGCTGAGGGAGAGGGAGAAGCAGGCTCCCCACTGAGCAGGGAGCCCAACGCCGGGCTCGATCCCAGGACCGTGGGATCACGACCTGAGCAGAAGGCAGACGCTTAACTGAGCCACCTAGGTGTCCCTAAACTGGTGATATTTTTTAGGGCAGTTTTAGGTTCACAGCAAAATTGAAGGGAGATACAGAAATTTCCCATCACCCCTGTGATATAGCCTCCCCAATTATCAACATTTCCCCCCCAATAGTGGTACATTTATTACAGCCGATGAACCTACGTTAACACATCATAATCACCCAAAGTCTATAATTTATTTTAGAGTTCACTCTTAGTGTTGTACATTCTGAGTTTGAATAAATGCATCATGGCATGTATTCATCATTATAGTATTGATACAGAGAATTCTCATTGCCCTAAAACTCCTCTGTGCTCTGCCCATCCATCCTCCTCCTCAATCCCTGTCAACCACTGATCAGTCCGTTGTCATTTTGTCTTTTCCAGAATGTTGTATAGTTGGAATCATACAATATGTAGCAGCATTTCATTTTTTTAAGATTTTATTTATTTATTTGAGAGAGCGTAAGTGGAAGAGATCACAGAGGGAGAGGGAGAAGCAGACTCGCCGCTGAACGGGGAGCCTGACACAGGGCTCGATCCCAGGACCCTGGGACCATGACCTGAGCTGAAGGCAGACACTTAACCAGCAGAGCCACCCAGGTGCCCCTGTAGCAGCATTTCAGATTGGCTTCTTTCACTTAGTAATAAAAATAAAAATTAAAATTAAAAATGCATGTAAGCTCCCTCTTTCCATGCATGGCTTGATAGCTCATTTCTTTTTAGGGCTAAATAATATTCCATTGCCTGGATGTACCACAGTTTATTTATCCACTCACCTACTGAAGAACATCGTGGTTGCTTCTAAGTTTTGGCAATTCTGGACGAAGTTGCTGTAAGCATTCAAGTGCAAGATTTCACATGGAAATAAGTTTTCCAGTTCATTTGGGTATATAGCAAAGAGTGTGATTGTTGGGTCACATGGTAAAAGTATGCTGAGTTTTATAAGGAAGTTCCCAACTGTTTTCCCAAGTGGCTGTACCGTTTTGCATTCTCACCAGCCATGTATGAGAGTTCCTGTCGTTCCACATCCTCGTCAGCATTTGCTGTTGTCAGTGTTCCAGATTATAGCCATTCTTAATAGGTGTGTAGTGGTATTTTATTGTTGCTTTAATTTGCATTTTCCTGATGACATGTGATGTGGAGCATTTTTTCATATGCTTATTTGCCACTTGTATATCTTCTTTTGGTGAGGTGTCTAAAGTCTTTGACCTATTTTTTTAATCAAAAATAAGTTGTTTTGTTTTCTCATTTTTGAGTTTTAAGAATTTTTTGCACATTTTTGGATAACAGTCTTTTATCAAATATCTTTTGCAAATATTTTCTCCCAGTCTGTGGTTTGTCTCCTCATTCACTTGACATTGTCTTCTGCAGAGTGAAAATTTTTCATTTTAATGAAGTCCAGCTTATCAATTATTTCTTTGGGATCTGTCTTGGATCTATTTCTGCCTTGGTGTTGTATCTGAAAAGTCATTGCCATACCCAAGGCCATGTAGGATTTTTCTATGTTATCTTCTAGTTTTATAGTTTTGTGTTTTACCTTTAGGTTTGTGATTCATTTTGAGTTAATTTTTTTGAGAGAGTGTGTGTGTATGGGGTTGGGGGAAGGGCGGAGGGAGAGGGAAAGAGAGAATCCCAAGCAGAATCAATGCCTAGTGTAGAGCCTGACATGGGGCTCAATCTCACGACCCTGAGTCAGAACCAAGAGTCAAACACTTAACTGACTGAGCCACCCAGGTGCCCCCATTTTGAGTTTATTTTTGTGAAGGGGATAAGGTTTTTGTCTGGATCCATTTCTTTGCATGTGGATGTCCAGTTGCTTCAGCACTATTTTTTGAAAAGATTACCTTTGCTCCATTGTATTTCTTTGGTTCCTTTGTCAAAGATCAGTTGACTATATTTATGTGGGTCTATTTCTGGGCTCTCTATGCTGTTCCACTGATCTGTTTGTCTATTCTTTTGCCAATACTACCTTGTGTCAATTACTGTAGATTTATAGTAAGCCTTGAAGTCGGGTAGTGTCGGCCCTCCAACTTTGTTCTCCTTCAATATTGTATTTGTTATTCTGGGTCATTTTCCTCTCCACATAAAGTTTAGAATTAGTTTGTCAATATCCACAAAATAGCTTGCTGGGATTTTGATAAGGATTGCATTGAATCTATAGATCAAGTTGGCAAGAACTGTCATCTTTTTTTTTTTTTTTTAAAGATTTTATTTATTTGACAGAGAGAGACATAGTGAGAGAGGGAACACAAGCAGGGGAAGTGGGAGAGGGAGAAGCAGGCTTCCCACTGAGCAGGAAGCCCGATGCGGGACTCGATCCCAGGACCCTGGGATCAGGACCTGAGCCGAAGGCAGACGCCCAACAACTGAGCCACCCAGGCGCCCCAAGAACTGTCATCTTGACAATACTGAGTCTTCCTATCCATGAACCTGGAATATCTCTTTATTTATTTAGTTCTTCTTTGATTTCGTTCATCAGAGTTTTGTGGTTTTCCTCATATGATCTTATATATAGTTTGTTAGATTTATACCTAAGTATTTTGATTTTCTGGGTGATAATATAAAAGGCATTGTGCTTTTAATTTCAAATATCATATATTCATTGCTGGTATATAGGAAAGTGATTGACTTTTACATATTAACGTTGTGTCCTGCACAATTACTATAATCACTTACTAGTCGCAGGAGGGTTTTTTTTTTTGTTAATTTATTCAGATTTTCTATCTAGACAATAATATCATCTGCAAAGACAGTTTTATTTCTTCCTTCACAAACTGTATACCTTTTATTTCCTTGAATGTTTAAATAAATTTGTAAAACTTATGGACAACAATCAATAGTATTGAAAGCCAAGTCATTTTCTGGTTTTCTAGAATCTCTATTAAGACTTTAGGATATGAGGGGCGCCTGGGTGGCTCAGTTGGTTACGCATCTGCCTTTGGTTCAGGTCATGATCTCAGGGTCCTGGGATCAAGCCCCATGCCAGGCTCCCTGCTCAGCCTGCTTCTCCCTCTCCCTCTGCTGCTCCCCCTACTTGTGCTCTCTCTCTTAAAAAAACAAACAAACAAAAAAAAACTTTAGGATATGAAATGTTTTTTTGGTTACTGCAGCCTGAGTGTAAATATGAACATCTAAAGCCTTCAAGGACTCTGTGCATAACATTTATATCACAGAAATCGGTTAGAGAAGAATTCGTAATTATATATAAATTATTTTAACTCTCCAAAAGGAGATGAGTTTGAACCCGTGGGGAAGAGAGAAAACAGAGGAGAACAATGAAATTAATAGACAGTGAGTATCTCTAATAATGAATCTTATGTTCTCCAGACTCATCTCAGTGGGGAGATGGTGTGAAGAAAACCCTAGATAAGTTGGAGGGAGCTCTCTAAAGCAGAGGGAATCTGTCTTGCTGCTCAGGTTGTTAATTGAGGGCATTGTGAGACACACAGTAAGCAGAGGACTCAACTATCAATGATTTTGTGAAAGTCAAAGCAAAACAAATGGATCTGAGGGTAGCCACACTGAGATCTATGTACCTTACTGTAGTTTGGAAAATTCCTATTCCACGGATGGGTATAGAGGAGGCTGATATAAGGCAGGCCAAGTAAATGTGGACTAGTGGTTAGAATAAACAAGAGACAGACTGCACAATCTATCAGGGGCCCTCACTGGACTAAGATCATCACAGCAAATGCCAGTGAGGGTGAAAGCCAAAGACCAGCAGAGATTAGCTATAGCTTGATTTATGCCAGCAGAAGATATAAGACAAACATGGAGCAGGAGTCTGTTCTACCTACTGCCATGCCAAGACAATATAGAATCCTCCAAACTGCATCCCACTTTTTGTACTGAGGACACAAAAAGGAATAGGTGTTCCATAAATCATGCAATTCAAAACAACAACCACAAAAGCAAAAAGGGAAATTTTGGTATGTTACCATTAGGATCAGTTGATGGTGGTTCACTTGTGGTTTTTTGGTTGATGTATTTGCTTTTTGTTAATTTTGAAATAAATTTGGATCTAGAGAAAAGCTGCAAAATAGTAGAGAGTTCTCATATACTCTTTACTCAGTTTCTCCTACCGTTAACATTTTATATAGCCAAGGTATATTGATCAAATCTAAGAAATTAACATTTATACAATATATTAAATAAACTATACACCTTTTTCAGATTTTTAAATGTTTCTATTTTTTTAAAGTTTTATTTTTTTATTTGAGAGAGAGAGAGGGAGAGTGAGCACGAGAGAGAGAGAGAGCGCACACACCAGTGGGAGGAGAGGCAGAGGGAGAGGGAGAAGAAGACTCCCTGCTGAGCAGGGAGCCCAATGCGGGACTCGATCCCAGGACCTTGAGATCATGACTTGAGCCAAAAGCAGACCCTTAACCAACTGAGCCACTCAGGTGCCCCCACTTTTTTCAGATTTAACCAGTTTTTCCACTAATACCCTTCTTGTATTCCAGGATCCAATTCTGGATCCCACATTACATTGCGTTACCATATTTCCTTAGACTCCTCTGAGCTGTGGAAATTCTTCAGGCTTTCCTTGTCTTTCATGTGCTACTACTTTTGAAGTGCACTGGCCAGGTCTTTTCTGGAATGTCCCTCAACCCGGGTTTCTCACGTGTTTTCTGATGATTAGATTGAAGTTAAGCATTTTTTGGAAGACCACTACTAAAGTGGTGTTCCACCTTTGCCAGTGAATCATGTTGGGGAAACACGAGGTCTGTATGTCTTAGTTCTGGTGACCATTAACCTTGATCACTTGGTTCAGGTAGTGTCCGCCAGCTTTCTCTACTATCAGGTTACTATTGTTCTCTTTGTAAGTAATAAGTATCTTGGAGAAGGTGCTTTGAGACCATACAAATATGCCATCTCTCCACAAAACTTTGCCCACTAATGTTAGTATCCTTCAGTAGATTTTTCTAACAAAAATTGTTCCTGGGGTGTTTTAATAGTGATTTTCTATTACTCTCTTTTCTTCTGTATTTGTTAAGTATATTTTTCTGTGAGGAAGAGTTGTTGCTTTTTCCATTATTTCTATCAGCATGGACTCATGGATATTTATTCTATGGATTATAATCCAGTATTATTGTTGTTTATTTTATCATTTAACTTATTCCATTTGCGATGTAAAGCCTAAAATTAAGACCTAATAGGATGTGCTTCCTTGCGACCTAGTGAAATCAGGAGAGCCTCCAGTGGCCTAATCACAGTTGCCCACCTCATTCTGTTCCCACAGATAAGTCCCATAGCCAAACAATCCTCCTTATCAAGGGGCCCAGGCAAGGTGCCTGCTTATCCTGGAGTGGAGGGTTCCAGTTCCTGCCAAACCATGGAATTATTCGAACAAGCCAGTCACATTCTCCTGCAGGAACCAAGGGTCACACCACCCTCTGGATACCACAAAACTCGCCTCCCACAGCCTGTGCTTGTTCAACGTGCTCCCAAGGGCAACACCTTTGTGTCCTTATATGGCATGTGGTGCCCTGGGCTGTGAGTGTATGTGACTAATACACTTCAGTCAGTCCCATCTGTCCAAGGCTGGGTGTCCCGTGTTTGGCCATTCCCATACCTCTAGGGTGGGAATCCTTCTCTTGCTAATAGGGTGAAGAGGAAGAGATTAAAACAGCATTTCAAGGGGTGCCTGGGTGGCTCAGTCGTTAAGCATCTGCCTTCAGCTCAGGTCACGATCCCAAGATCCCGGGATCGAGCTCCACATCGGCTCCCTGCTCGGCAGGAAGCCTGCTTCTCCCTCTCCCACTCCCCCTGCTTGTGTTCCCTCTCTGGCTGTGTCTCTCTCTGTCAAATAAATAAATAAATAAATAAATAAATAAATAAATAAATAAATAAATAAATAAATAAAAACAGCATTTCAAGCCCCTAGGAGTTATCTCAGGCTGTTCCTGTGCTCTCTTGAATTGCAGAAGTGGTTGATTCTTTGGCTGGGTAGAGAAAATACCAAATGAGTCTTGAACATCTTGTGATGCCGGTAAGAAAGTGCTTCTTTTCATTTTACAAAAGAAAAATACAAACCAACATTGCTCCCCCAAGATTTTGGCAGTTTCCAAAGTTGTAGCCCTAGTAATTCTCTGTCCATTATAATCGTTTTCATATCCCTTACTTAAATTATAATTCTCAAAGAATTTTTGTAACAGTAATACTAAGTCCAGGCTTCCAAGAATGTACCAGGCTTTTTCTTTGCATGGAGTCTAGTAACAATTGTGTTTATAACCCAACATTTAGAAATGTCCTCTGTGTGTTCCATTAAATTGCCAGATTCTCCACATATGTTGCCTCCCCTCGGAGAGCCCTGTTATGCTCCTTGGTAAGTCACAGGAAGTCATATACAGTAATCCCCATTTAACCAGCTATCGACTCCTCAAGCAGTGGTCACTCCTGGGAAGCTGGGACTCATAGCAGGAGGCAAAAGAGAGTCTAAACACTGGTACTTCAAAGATACTGGTCTGAAACTTTCAGACAAAAGAGAGAAACTACACAAAGCACCATGAGCAACTTTGCAATTGCTAATTGCATCCCAAAGGACAGCAAATCATGGATAATCTTTCCAGCCTAAAACGAGTGTATTTTTGTTGTTGTTTTGGTTTGATTTTGGTTTGCCTGTTTTTTATCTGGGGTTTCAGATGGCTGAGATGTATACCTCAAAATGAAATTCTACCTTATAAATGGAAAATACTACATTATGGGAAGCAACTATTATGTAACAAAACATAACGTTAAAACATTAATTTTGTTCAAGTGTTGGGGTCGCAAGCACTATTTTTCTCTAACTAGTTGGTTGTTTTTTTTTTTTTTTAAGATTTTATTTATTTATTTGAGAGAGAGTGAGAGCAGGTGCATGTGAGCAGGGGGAGGGGTGGAGGGAGAGGGAAAATCAGGCCTCCCACTGAGCAAGGAGCCCGGTGCGAGGCTCGATCCCAGGACCCCGAGATCATGACCTGAGCCGAAGGCACACGCTTAACTGACTGAGCCACCCAGGAGCCCCTAACTAGGTTTAATAATAGACTTATATGTTATTAAATGTGATTTAAAAACACATAGAAAAAAGTGTACTTCAAATGAAAGTTGTTCCCTTAAAGTTGTCCTCTTAGAAAAATTACACACTTTCCAACAAATATGCTATGGCGTCAAGATCCTTTTAGAACTCCTTTTTGAAAAATGTCTTTGGAGTAAGTTTATAAGCCACGTAAGAAAAATGGGATCGCTATTTGAATAGCCACCACCTATTTGTTTAAATCAAAATCACATTCCTTCATCTACTCACCCACTTTATTCACAGCTTTGGCTCCAAATTTTGGCTGCTCCTAAAAATAAAATTGAAACTTCCCCAAAAAAGAGAAAAGCATTTGCTACCGCTCAGTCTATTCAAATAACCTGGGACAGACTCGGTAAGATGTTGCAGCTAGCTTCTAAAACAGTCCAAGTTTCCTTTACCATCTGATATTTTAAAAATTGATATACCGTTGTCCCCTCCATCATCACATCCAAGACTGGCCCTCTTTCCTTCCTGAAGTAAAAAGGTAACAAAGAAGTTCACAGTCATTTTCTCAGAATACGAGTTCATTAAAACTGAGATAGTAATCAATTTCTTCACAAACTATCAATCTTTCCTCAACGCTTAGCACAGTACTTGGCACATAGTATATGTTGAATAAATGTTTACCTACCAGGCAATAATTGTGTGAATGAATGATAATATCCCCCTAGATGCTGATTTCTACCATTTATCAAGAACTCAAAGTTTCAAAACACAAAGAAGTCTGTCTGCTGTTAGCTCACTGGCCTAATGACCACTTACCAAAACTCAATGACGGTTTTGGTTTTTTTTAAAGATTTTATTTATTCATTTGACAGAGGTAGATACAACGAGAGAGGGAACACAAGCAGGGGGAGTGGGAGAGGGAGAAGCAGGTTTCCCGCAGAGCGAGGAGCCCGATGCGGGGCTCGATCCCAGGACCCTGGGATCATGACCTGAGCCAAAGGCAGACGCTTCACGACTGAGCCACCCAGGCACCCCATCAATGACGGTTTTTATTATGTTTCACAAGTTACAATTTCACCTGCATTACTTTATTTTCCTCCTAGCTCTCTGAGGTTGTTACTTCTGCTATTCCATACAAGAGATTATGAAATGAAAACATGGGATAATTACAAACACCTAATTGTAGATAGATGGTAGAGTTGGACTTCAATCAAGCCTCGCTGTGTGCCTATGAAATAGATCGCTTTTGCTACTCCAACGACCCAAGACAGTGAGCAATCACCTTCAAGCAAACGGACTGTCCTCCCTTAGCAAGATAAATTTCAGTTCTTGGCCCTGAATCCAAAACACCAGTAAGGACCCTTCCTCACTAGTTTTCTTTGGGAAACCAACTAATCAGAGTAGAGGGATTTCTTTCTTGTTAGGTCCTCCTTTTCCCTTCTACTGTTATCCCAAGAAGGCAAAGTGAGGACAAAATTCATATCCCTAATATTCGCATACAAATTTTTGTCCTTGTTCTTTATATTAGGGATAAGGAATCAAGAAGATGCACTACTGATCATCTCCTGGGATAAACAACCATCTGGTTCTCCCAGAACTGAGGGGCTTCCCAGGACCTGGGACTGTTAGTGCTAATACTGAGACAGCCCCAGGCAACACAAGATGGTCAGTAACCACTCTCCATATACAAACCTAGGAAGGTCAGAAATTTTTTGAACCAAATTGCACATTTCTCCAAGACTGCCACCATGTAATTTAGGCTGACTTTAACCCTCAATACATACTGTACGATTAACAGAGTGAAGAGTTCACAAGGTTTTGGAAAACAGAAACTATTCACCAACTGTTAAAAGAAAATTCTTGCAATCCAACTGATTACCTGGAAGGAAGGGTCTGAAAATAACCAGGCCATAGAAGATGCTGCTCAAATTCTATCTTCTTATAGCTCTTAGATTCATTAAGGACCACAATGATCTATTCTGCATTGACCACACAGTCACTGGCTATTTATTATAAACTAGGTCTCTGATAACCAAGGAAGGGGAAATCCTTGTCCTCAAGGAACTTGCAGTCTATTATGGAAGACATATAAGTCAACAATTCCCGATGCATCCTAATAAATGCAGCAACAGAAATAAGCTCAAGTCACAGTGACAGCACAGGGAACTGATTTTTTCTTTCTGAAGGTAGAGGAAATCTCAGAGAAGATGAAAAGCCATTGGATCATGGTAGGTGAACTGGAAGGTAACCAGGCAGCACGGTGCAGAAACAGCATTCCAGAGAAGGAGGGGCATGTACAAAGATATGGGGACATGCCGTTAATCGACTATGTGAGGGAAATTACAAGCATTCTGATATTTATGGAGCATAAATTATATGAGTGGGAGCAGTTTCCAAGAGAGACAAAGCTGGAGATATTTGTGGGGTCAGAACCCAAAGTGTCTGCTAAGACTGTTGTGTTCTTTCCCCGAGGGAATGGGGAGGCATGGAAGGTTTTAAAGTAGGGGAGTGAGATGCTCAGATTTGCTTTGAAGAAAGATCAGGGTGGAGGATGGAAAGGGCCAGGTCAAGACAGGTCAGAAGGATTGGGACAGAACTGAATTAATGAGTGAGAGAGCATAGTGTTCTCCCATTTTTGTCTCAATTTTTCATAAGCGCAGAATGAAGAGAATGAAATCCAATTTTCTACTTTCCCACATCCGGACATCTAGTGTGCTACCTTATGCTTTTTGGCACTTACGGCATGACATGAGTTCAATTTCTATCCATTCCCCAAGTTCAGCAGGCAGGAACCAGGCAAATCAAGGCCCCACTTGGTTAGTCAGTATTGCAATATGGTGACTATAACACAGAAGTTATATTTGACTTCATTGACTCCCCTGGATCTTTTCCATTGTTAAAAGTTTTACATCTAGGGGCACCTGGGGGGCACAGTCGGTTTCCAACTCTTGGTTTCAGCTCAGGTCATGACCTTAGGGTCATGAGATCGAGCCCCGTGTCAGGTTCCACGCTCAGCATGGAGTCTGCTTAAGATTCTCCCTCCCTCTGCCCTCCCCCCAAAAATAAATAAATCTTTTAAAAAAAAGTTTTACGTCTAGAGGTTCTTCCCTTTTTCCCCTTCCAGGTCTCATTGCACAGAGGCAGACTCACCATAGGGTGCTTGCTAGCAGCTTGCAGATAGAAACGAGGCACAGCTGGAGTCCCCAAATGCAGCAGTCCCCTGAAGATTTGCTGAGGCTTCACATCACTTTGGGAACCAAATAATGGGCGGGGGGGGGGGGGAAGAAAACATGAAGCTGTGAGTTCAGTCCCAAGTATCTTTAGTCCTATGTCTGCTACAGAACTCACCTTGAATTTTCCAGGTTCAAAGGGCTTTGTTACCTTACAAAAGTTGGCAGCCTCCTTTCACCTCTGCCACAAAGACTGATTTTCTTGGGCACAAGTACCACTGCTGAGAGGTAGCAAACAGGAGACTCATCTTTTGCTATTACAAGCCAGAAATCCTTAGCCTTGCTGTGTGTGTGTATGTGTGTGTGTGTGTGTGTGTGTGTGTGTGTGTGTGTGTGTGTGTGTGTGTGTGTGACTAGAACTGTATCAGGGGTTTCTTGGCTTATATATCAGTCTCGGTTCACATCCATATCTACCCCTTTTCTAATTTCAGCCCATCCTACACACACACACACACACACACACACACACCTCTTCCCACCTCCCTTTCTAAGAATATCCTGTCTTCTCTGGTCATCCTGGTCACCCGACAAGGCTAAGAGTGTGTCCAACCTTGTTTATAAACAAACCTTGGCCAACTCAGACCACTTCAATTTCAACTACCTCCATAGAGTATATTCCATTCAATATATACTGAGCCTACTAGCATCCTACTGTGTGCCAAGAATTGCACTAAGCATTTGACGAGATTTAGTCTCATTTAATCTCTGAAACAACCCTGTAAAGAAGATGCTGTTATGGTACTCAACTTCTTAACAAAGTGAGAACTTAGGCAGACACTAATCTGACTTCTTCATATATGCTATGATATATTTTTTAATTTTTAAAAATTTATTTGAGAGAGAGATAGAGAGAGTGAATGAAAGAACACGAGCAAGGTGAGGGGCAGAGGGAGAAGCAGACTCCCTGCTGAGCAGGGAGCCCAATGCAGGACTCGATCCCAGGACCCTGGGATCATGACCTGAGCCCAAGGCAGACGCTCAACCAACTGAGCCACCCAGGCGCCCCATATATGCTATGATATTAATTATGAGTGTGTGTGTGTGTGTGTGTGTGTGTGTGTACCACTTGTTCTACGCTTTTTCCCCTCTTTCTACCTGATTTGGGTTTGATTAAACACTTTTATGATGCTATTTTATCTCCACTAATTATGTACTACTCATACCTCTTTTTCTAATGTTTTTACTCATAAAGGCAAAGACTATTATATGCATTTTTAAGTAAGTCCTGTTTTTCCCTATAGGTCCCTACCAGTTTTTTGGGGGTTTTTTCCTGGGTTTTTAGTTACTTGTTTGGACTGCAAACTTAGTTCTCTGAAAGATTCAAGAAATTTCATTAACTGGAAGTTTGTCCAGCTGGAGCAGAGCTCGGTCAAGCTCTCTACATCTCTGAGCTGAAAACAGAAGCTCCAATACATTTCTAAAAATAATTTTGTTTGCGGGGCGCCTGGGTGGCTCAGTTGGGGCGCCTGGGTGGCTCAGTTGGTTAAGCAACTGCCTTCGGCTCAGGTCATGATCCTGGAGTCCCAGGGTCGAGTCCCGCATCGGGCTCCCTGCTCAGCGAGGAGCCTGCTTCTCCCTCTGACCCTCCCCCCTCTCATGTACTCTCTCTCATTCTCGCTCTCTCAAATAAATAAATAAATCTTTTAAAAAAAAATTTTGTTTGGTCGTTGAAGAAAGGAAAACATAGTTTATCCTTTTTTTAATGTATCAGGTTTTTATTTAAATTCTAATTAGTTAACATATAGTGCAGTATTAGTTTCAGGAGTAGAATTTAGTGATTCATCACTTACATATAACACCCAGTGAACGATGTACATTTGTACATAACATGATCAAAAATATCTGACAAATATGAACTCTGCAGGGTTTTTTTTTTAAGATTTTATTTATTTATTTGACAGAGAGAGAGACACAGCGAGAGAGGGAACACAAGTAGAGGGAGTGGGAGAGGGAGAAACAGGCTTCCCGCTGAGCAGGGAGCCCGATGTGGGGCTCGATCCCAGGACCCCGGGATCATGACCTGAGCCGAAGGCAGACGCTTAACAACTGAGCCACCCAGGTGCCTCTGAACTCTGCAGTTTTAAAATTATTTTCTTTTAATTAAATTGGAAGATGTGTATATCTTCATGCTTCACTGTCAAAATTGATGTCTAGTTTATGAAGGCACTTAATAAATGCTTATATGATTTTGACCACATTTTAAATTTTGCTTCATACTTTGAAAAAAATAGCGTAAATTATACCCTTCATTACACACATACACACAAAAAATATACACACAATACATAGAGCAAATATATGAGGTACTACTGATAAACTGTCTGAATGCCAGTCTCTGTATCCAGAGGAGAATTCACCAAGTTGTCAATTTATGAGAACTGTCTAGAGAGTCAACAAGACTCTCCCTGCTGACTCCTTGCTCACCTTCTTAAAAATTCTAAACTTTCTTTATAGAATGCCCTTTCTCTTTCCTCCTATAAAGACTCGTGCAAATGTTAACTTCCCATAAAGCTTTCCCCATAGTTCCATCTCAAATAAATTGCTCCCTCCTTTGTACTCTTAAAACACTTTTTCTGGATTCCTATAAATTCATCCTATAAATCCTAAAAGACCCTGGAAATGAAGCAACCAAATAACTTAAATATCTTCAATGAGGAGTTAATATGTGTCATTCGTATATATATTCATTTACATAGATTTCATTCATTTCCAAAGAAAGCTGTGTGGGATATAAAGAAATTCTTCTGCAAATCTCAATTGCAGGTGAGATATTGTTCAAGCAATTAAAAACTTGGGGCGCCTGGGTTGCTCAGTCAGTTAAGCACCCGACTCTTGATTTCGGCTCAGGTCATGATCTCAGGATCATGGGATCAAGCCCCACATCAGGCTCTGCACTCAGCGGGGAGTCGGCTTGAGATTCTTTCTCTCTCCCTCTGCCTCTCCCTCCCTTGTGCACTCTCTCTTTCTCTAAAAAATAAATAAATTCTTTAAAAAAAAGAAATTAAAAACTTTATTTACATCAACAAATAATAAATTGGGCAAATAAACTATAAAACTTCAACACTACAGTACACCTTGTATTAATTACACATGATATACATATGATGTTATGATGATGCACATCCTTCCTGTTTGGCATAGAGACTTGTCTATTATTTAATGTTGTTTGGAAAATCTGGTTATGAGATAGCATTATAATATAATACTGTTAGAGTATGCAATTTATAGTATTCACTATAATATTTATTAATACATATGCATAATTCTGGAATGATAGCCACCAAAAACATAACAGTGGTTTTGTCCAGGTAGCAGATTTATAGATACTGTTCACATATTTTAAATATTTTTTGATAGTATCTGAATGTTTTATAATGAATGAGTATTGTTTTTATAATCAGAAGAACACCTAGTTATTTTCGTATTGGGAAAATATACACGAAAATAGTGTTGGAAAATGAAAACCTTGAGTAAACCGATAAAGGCTTTTAAACAGTAAGTAAACAACAAAAACGTTAATTATGTGAGGTGAGGAATGTGAGGAATGATCTTGGTAATCATTCCACAATGTATATGTATATCAAATTATCACATTGTATGCTTTAAATATATACCATTATGTTAGTCAATTATTCCTCCATGAAGTTAAAAATAACCCAAGCAGCACAGTAAACAAAGAACACACCAATGATATCCCACAAATCTTAAATTGGTAATAATGGTATTTGTACGATTAATTTCCATTTACACCCCTTGCTTGCTAGAAACTTTTAAACCACACCCTCCTTTTGCAGTTTCAAGGCGATGCTTGCAAATTTTCTTTTATTTCAGATAAAATACATGCTAAGAGGAATGGTTTCTGTCTGGCTCTCAATCCAAATATCCCAAGATGTTTTTCTTAATTAACAATGTTCCTTCTATTGAAAAAGTATTGTGCACATGGTAAAATTTTAACAAGGCAAAGGGTATACAATATAAAAGCTATCTCCCTACCACCTTTGACACCCAGATCCTTTCCCTGAAGACACTCACTATTAATAGTGTCTTAATTAATAGTGTCTTATATACTTTCATACAAAAGTTGCATCTGTCCATTTCTCTTTTACACAAATGAGAGCATAATACTCACACTGTTCTGTATTCTGCTTTGTACAGTTAACCATAGATCTCAGAAACTTTTTTGTAGGTACATACAAATTTGTCCCATTCTTCGAACAGCTTAACATTGTACAGAATTTATGTAAACCTTTACCTGAATGAAAGGCACAAAGGGTGTTTTTACTCTTTGGCTATTATAAACAGACCTGCAATAAATATCCTTGTGTGTAGATGTATATATATTTTAGCATGTGATATCTCCAGGATAAAATTCAAGCAATACAGGAATACAGTTAATGGACCAAATAATATGTGCATTTTTTTTATCTTGATAAATGTCCTTAATTGGCCTCCAAACTAATGTCATCAATATAGGCTTTAACCAACAATATGAGAGTGTCTTTTAGTTCACAGCTTCCTCCGCTCTATGTAGGTGACTATTCTTCTATGTATGACTTGATATTGGGATCTTTAGCAATCTGGTAAGAGAAAAAGTATTGTATACTCGTTTTCATTTACATTTTTTAAATTATGGGTAAGATTAAGCATCTTTTCATATTTACAAGTCAATTATATATATTTTTTCCTATGATTTGCCTATTTGTACACTTTGCTCATCCTTATATTGGTTTGTCTTTTTCTTATTTGGGAGGGCTCTTTTTTTTTAAGATTTAATTTATTTATTTGATACAGAGGGAGAGACAGCTAGAGAGGGAACACAAGCAGGGGGAGTCGGAGAGGGAGAAGCAGACTCCCTCCTGAGCAGGGAGCCCAATGCGGGGCTTGATCCCAGGACCCTGAGCCACTCTGGGCTCTTTATATCTTAGGAAACCTAGCTCTTTGTATGTCATATGTGTGTTGTCAATATATTTTCCAGTTTCCATTTATCTTTTGACTTTTCTCAGGTGCTTTTTCCTGAGAAAATTTGTTATTTTTTTGTCATTAAATTTATCATGACTTTTCTGTAAAGCTTCTGGGTCTTGTGTGTTGCTTTAGGAAGGCTTTCTCTGTTTCAGGGATATAAACGTTTTTCCCAAGTTTTCTTCCAAGAAACATTTTCCAAATCTATTCTTCATGTGTAAATCTCTGAGCTATCTGGCATTTATTTTTAAGGAAGGAGTAAGTTAAGAATCCAGGTTTATTTCTTTTTCCTTCATAATAGCCAGCTGCCCCAACATAATTTCTGGAACACTTTATCTTTTCCTCATTTTAAAAAATACTCTTTACTGGGTTGCCTGGGTCATTCAGTTGATTAAGCGTCTGACTCTTGATTGCGGCTCTGGTCATGATCTCAGGGTCGTGAGATCGAGCCCCAAGTAAGGCTTCTTTCTGGGTGTGGAGCCTGCTTAAGATTTTCTCTCTCCCTCTCCCTCTGCCCCTCCTCCTGCCTATGTGCTCTCTCTCTCTCTCTCTCTCTCTCTCTATTAGAAAGAAGGAAAGAAAGAAGAAAAGAGAAGAGAAGAAAAAGAAAAATATTCCCCATCATATACTAAATTCCCATATTTACTTGGGTCTATTTTTGGACTCTTTTCTGTTTCACTGATCTGACTGTCTATTATTGTGTCAGCACTGAAGAGTTTTATTTTCTGTACATACAGAGTACATTTTAATATCTGGCCAGATAAGGCCCTCCTTGTTGTTTGTCTTTTTCAGAAAATTTTATTTGCCCATTCTGTTCTTAATTTATATCTAAAAAAGTTAGTGTCTACCTCCTTGATCCTAGAGCGGTCAATGTTTTATTTACCCCTACTTCAGCCTATATGGTGGAGGGAGTCTTGTTCTAGGGCCACAAGGATGGTCTAACACACAGCAGACACTTTACAGATGAGATTGACAGCAGTGTATTAATGACATATATTCACAACCTCGGGGAAGAGGACACAATATCATGTAGCGCCACACAGGTGTTTCATTCAGGAACAGAGTGAACCAGCAGGTGCTAAGGAAGGCAGGCTTTGTAGGAACAAGAGGATGAGGTACCCCCCGGTTCCTGTGGGAGGATGTGATTAGTTTGTCTAAATTCCTCTTGGGGCCCCTGGGTGGCTCAGTCATTAAGCGTCTGCCTTTGGCTCAGGTCTTAATCCCAGGGTCCTGGCCCCGAGCCCCGCATCGGGCTCCACGCTCGGCGGGAAACCTGCTTCTCCCTCTCCCACTCCCCCTGCTTGTGTTCCCTCTCTTGCTGTATCTCTCTCTGTCAAATAAATAAATAAAATCTTAAAAAATAAAATAAAATAAATTCCTCTGGCTGGGAAGGAGCCGAAACTTTCATAAGCAGGCACCATGCCTGGTCCTTGTACTAATGAGGGTCATTTGCTAGGGGACCATATCCATGTGAGCACAATGGATAGGGGAACTTGCAGCTAGGCTATTTGAGGCCCTCTTAGTTTTTCCAAGATACTGAGACACACATAATATTAGGCTTTACTCCACAATTGACCCTTGGTGCATTGACGTCCATTTAAACCTTGATGACTGAGCCTTCTAGAGAGTAGGAGTAGGAAACAGAGTAGTTACTTGACCAAGAGGAAGAGGGCCACATGGTGAGGTTGTTGTAAAAAATTTACAACAATTTAGAAGTGTCCCCCTTTATAGCCAAGAAAGTATATTGAGGGACCTGTGTCTCGTTGTAGGGAGCGTATGTCCCGAGGGAGTACAAATTTAGCTTAATCAATGCCTGTGGCAAAGGTGACAACCAACCTGGGCTCCACTGGACATTTTTTAACTTAAATAGGATTCTTTGAGAAGCTCATTATGCCTCCTGATTAAGCCATCTGCCTGGAGCCTACAGGAAAGGTAGAAGTTCCATTGAATATCTTCTTCAAGAGCTCAAATGTGGGCATTCTGAGGAGCAAAACTAGTGCTTTGCTCACCATCAGTAATGTCCGGAATTCCAAAGGTCATAAGGAGTGTTTTGGTGAGGTTTTGTATTGCAACTTTATTATACGGAGAAACAATCTTTTACCTTGATTGACATTTTGGGTATCTGTAAGGCAAGAGCTTCCCAGTGTTCTTTACCCCGAAGGGGACAAATTTTAGGCAACGGCCCACAGGTTTGTAAACTTGAACAAATGGGGCAATTTTCTTGGCCAGGGTATCCAGTGCTACAATGACTGTCTGATATGGGACCAATTGTGCTGACTCTTGAGCCTCATTCTTTACCAGGGACATTCTGAAAATCTATTATGTGTGATGCAGTCCATCTGCAAAGTGTACAAACTCCCATTGTTATTTATTCAGCTGGTGCTAAGGGGTTCTCCAAGCAGCCAATGGGTCTGGGAGAGAGGTGACCTCCTCCAGCCCCATGGCATCTGGCAGGGGACTGAGGACAGGAGAGGCCACACCCACCCGCAGAGGGCCCTGGTTTGTCTCCATCTTGTAGCCAGGAGGTCTCAGTAGCCGTGCTAACCTTGGGGAGCCTCTTCCATCACTCAAGGCATAATGTGCAGCTGGGTACATAAGGTCCTAAACTCAATCTCCAAGAGCTTCCATTTCCAGGCGAGCCCAATGTAAGGCCACAACTGCCGTTCCAGTTGTGAATGGTGCAGAGCTGAGAAGGGCAGTTTATTGCATCAGAAGCCAATGGCCAACTGGTGGCTGTGACAGGTGGTTCAGAGATTCCCAGGGGCATGAGAGGAGGTTGTTACAGCCTCTACAGGGAAGGGGTCGCTGAGGGCACTAACAGCAGTACCTTTTGATTTCAATTGGGACAGATTCTGGAGCCTTTTGTTGCAGAAGACTTCATTTAAGGTGGGCTCTTTTGCAAGTAACAGCATCAGTGAGATGAAGTAAAATTATAAATGAGGAATATGTTGCCTCCAGAATGCAAAAAGGGCTAGAAGATGTTGGGCTTGTATTAACCTTGTGGGCGCTGAAAGCGTCAACCACTGTTTCTTGAGTGGCTCTTGGTTTCCCAAAGACTTTTCAAGAATTTAGGTGGTGGGACCTTGCACTATGTGTGGCAATGGTCTGTCCCTTTTCTGTGAGCTCCTTTGTGAATATTTCTGGATCCTTAATACATGTGCCAAACAAATCTCCTTGGAGGAAGATGCCATCAATATAATGTCATATCTGTGTTCCTGGAGAAAGGGCAAAGACAGTGCGTAATGGCAAGGCTGCTGAGGTACCTCCTGAGTAGCCTGGTAAAGGTGGATTGTGTCCTTTCAGAGGTGAGGGCACACTGTGCTGAGAGGCTGTTGAAATAGATACTTGAACAGAACACATTAGCCAAACCTCTAACAGCAAAATACTTACCAGTTGCTGATTGGATAGGGTCCGTATTTACAATACTGGGTGTAGGCGCCTTAAGTTTGCTGTGTTCCGCTATGAGGCACCATTCATTCTTTCCAGGTTTAAGACCAGGCCAAAATGGGATGTTAATGGGGAAGCAGTAAAAATAATCACCCTTTCACTCACTAGGTCATATATAACATGTACGTTGAAATCCTTGAAGATCCTGGTTTAATTTATATAGGGTGATAGGAATTATTTTAACTTGGGGAAAGGGGATACTGAGATACTGACGGATCGTAGCAAGGAGGAGGTAGAGCACAAGATGGCATCCACCAGCCCACGTCTCCTGAGGGCACCTCCATAGACCTCTAAAATGTGTGCCGAATCTGAAGCTTACAACTCAGGCCAAAGCTTTAGGACTAGCAAAGAGGCCTGTTTCACGGAAAGACTAGGGGTGCATTTCAGGCAGCTGTCTGTGCAGTGCCGTGGGGCTGGTAGCCTGCCAAAACCCATCTCTCCAATTGTTACAGTTCCATGGGACCCAGGAACACAAGTCCCCCGGCTACCAGAGCCAGGTGATCAAAGGGCATTGCAAAAACTGGGGCACCAGACACGAGGAAAACCTACCCTCCAGGAGATACTGACATTCTGCAGTGCAACAGAGAGAGAGAGCACAAAGATGGCACACTCCTGCCCCTGTCCCTGGAGAGTGCGCCAGCAGGCCCCCAGATGGGGGTTAAAGACCTGCCCCTCGGACCAACACTTTAAGATTGGCAAATGAACCTCTTTCACATAAAGTCTGACACCTCTGCCTTGGCTACTCTTTTCCTGGGCCCTGGAGCAGACTGGTTATTCTTTTCCTGGGCCCTGAGGCAGGGGAGTCTGAGCACGAGTGTCCTTTAAGAGCCATTTCTTAGTTTGCTCTAGCCTTGTGGGTTTTGTGAACACAAGCCCTGTTGGTTTTTAAAGCTAGATGTTTTGGGGGTTTGTCTCCCAGATGCAGATCTTAAAAGCCAGGGTGCCCGATGTGGGGTTCAAGCCCTCTGCTCCTCAGGAAGAAGCTCCAAGTTTTAAGTTCCTCCTGGACTGTGGTTGCCATGCCAGGGGAGGGGTTAATGGCAAGAATGTGTCTCGACTTCACCTACCT
Source organism: Mirounga angustirostris (assembly GCF_029215605.1). Classification (NCBI taxonomy): domain Eukaryota; kingdom Metazoa; phylum Chordata; class Mammalia; order Carnivora; family Phocidae; genus Mirounga; species Mirounga angustirostris. The sequence continues at coordinate 95,000,426 of NW_026991719.1, forward strand.
GCTTCCATGTGCTTTTTTTTTTTTTTTTCCATTTGCCTGATGTGTAGGAGTTGCTCAGCTAGTTTTGGGGTTTTTTTCCAGAGGAAATTGTTCCATATGTAACTGTAGATTCAAGGTGTCTGTGGGAAGAGGTGAGTTCAGGATCTTCCTACTTCACCACCTTCGATACAGTTTGACTTTTGCTTAAAACCCTTGTACCTAGGAACTGGAATGTCTTGACTGTCTTTCATAACCAAGATGGTAAGATCCCCGGGGCCAGATGCCATCTCCTCTGGGTGCTCTTTTCTTTCTCCCTAGTACCTGGGTCACCTCCAGACCTGGTGAACCCTCTGCAAATGCTAATCATTTCAGGGCAGCCTCTATTCAGCTCAGCTCAGAGGCAAAAAAAAAAAAAAGACACCCACTTGGAATGAAGATGGGAAGTAATATACACAGGAATCCAGGTTTATATCACTCTTGACATTGGAATGCAGTGTATTTCTATTTTTTATAGCCCCATCTTTTTTTCTGTAACTGAGATAGCAATGTTACATTCCATACAGTGATTGAAGATTACAGAACTCCCTAAATTGGTTAACTGGTAGTTGGATATTTTCATCTTTAACTAATGAAGCACCATCAACCCATCTCCTAAAGTGTCGGAGAGCCCAAATAGTTAAATCGAGCTTGTGTTCTCTTATAAAAGGAATATCTGAAACACCAACCAATAGCTGTGACAAAATACCTGTCGTTCCAACCTTTGGAAGCTTTCAGAAATAATTTAGCAGAAGTTCAAAAAATCATTTGGTAAATTGTCATTTGCTTGCATATTTTGTTCCTCAAATAGTTCTTCCTTTCCATTTAGAGAAAGAAGGAGGGGGAGGACATGAAGAAGAAAAAAATGTATAAGTCGTATAATTTTTCTTCCCACCTATTTTTCCTGCTTTTAAAATCACCTGATACTTCAGTGGAGGTGTCTCTAAGCAGAATTAATCTTGTCTTTGTAGATCTGGAAATTTAAGGATTCCCAATGTTTACAATTGCGAATTCCCGGTGTCTGGAAGGGTGAGTGGACTAGGAAAGGGAAGTTCAATACACTAGCTGTATCTCACCTCTCTTACTTCAAAAAAAACCAAACCAAAACAAAACAAAACAAAAAACCTCTATTTCTATCTTCCTTCCCTGTTTTAGGATTAGGAGAGTCGTCCCTTCTTCCTGACCTTGCAATATTCTTTTTTTTTTTTTAAAGATTATTTATTTGAGAGAGCGAGAATGAGAGAGAGAGAGAGTACATGAGAGGGGGGAGGGCCAGAGGGAGAAGCAGGCTCCTTGCTGAGCAGGGAGCCCGATGTGGGACTCGATCCCGGGACTCCGGGATCATGACCTGAGCCGAAGGCAGTCGCTTAACCAACTGAGCCACCCAGGCGCCCGACCTTGCAATATTCTATGTTGAAAAGTATGAATGAGCCTTTTCCAATACAAAGGCCCCACCTTAGTTGATCCAGAATACGTACAAGTATCTGCAGGGGGTAGTAATGTCAAGGAAAATGAAAATGCCACAAAAGAAATGTAAAGGGGGATATTCATCTCTCAACTTTCAAAATCTGATTGTGCACACATTCTAAATCACTAGCTAGTACGTTTGGTGAGTAGCAGACTTCTAAGTGTCCCTAGGGATAAGGGTAGCACTATCAGAAACTAACCACAAGTTAACCCTATGCTTATACAGTTTGTTTATAGTTTTGTGGGGTTTTTTGTTTTTTTTTTGGAGAGAGAGAGAACAACAGAGAGAGAGAGAGTGCAAATGGGTGGGGAAGGGCAGAGGGAGAAAGAGAGAGAGAATCTTAAGCAGGCTCCATGCCCAGCGAGGAGGAGCTTGACACAGGGCTGGATCTCACAACCTCAAGATCCTGACCTGAGCTGAAATCAAGAATCGGATGCTTAGTCGACTGAGCCACCAAGATACCCCAAGTCTGTTTATACTTTTAATAATCTTTTTGTTATTTTATTTTTAAAATAATTACAGTAGAATAAGAGAACATAGTCTATATGGTCATTTTTTTAAAATTCAGACTTGATTTAAGACTGAGAAATTGTTTTACTTTCACAAAAATGTTGTCATATGCTTGAGAAGGATCTAGACTCTAAAATTGCTAGAATGGGCTAACATATGTCTTTTAAACCAATTTGTTGATTAAGTTTATCAAACCTTCCAAAACTTTATTATTTTGTTCACCTATCAATTAGTGAAATAGACATGTTAGAGAAATTTTTATCATGCTGGATTTCCCATCTATACATGAAATACTGTCAATTTTTTTCTTATATGTTTGAGACTAGATAATGGCATTCACCTAGGTTTTAGAATTTCATATCATCCTGGTGAAGTTAAACTTTTTTCATCATGCTGCCACTGTTTCCCCCTAAATTCTATATGCGATCAGTATGTATATTTGATCTTCGCAGCAACAATTTTATTAATTGACTACATGGAGCACTGGGTGTTATATGCAAACGATGAATCATGGAACACTGCATCAAAAACTAATGATATACTGAAAGGTGACTAACATGACATAATAAAGTAAATAAATAAATAAATAAATAAATAAAATTGACTGAAAAGAAAGAAAATAGACAATATATTTTTAAGTTGTTTTTTTCTTGGTGTATTTTTCCTAATCTTTTATTTTCAACATTTCTGTGTTTTTATATCTAAGTTTACTTTTTATAAAATCATATAGCTGTATCTTTAAAAAGTCAATATTAGAGTATCTTTTTTTTTTTAAGATTTTATTTATTTGACAGAGAGAGACACAGCGAGAGAGGGAACACAAGCAGGGGAAGTGGGAGAGGGAGAAGCAGGCTTCCCGCTGAGCGGGGAACCTGATGCGGGGCTCGATCCCAGGACCCCGAGATCATGACCTGAGCTGAAGGCAGACGCTAAACGGCTGAGCCACCCAGGCGCCCCGAGTATCTGTCTTTTAATTGGTGATTTAGGTTACTTTACATTTATTGCAATTACTTATTTATTTGAATGATTTCTCCTATCTTTTTTTCCTGCTTTCTATGTATCCCTATTTTTTCTCTACTTCCTTTAACCTCCCCCCCCCCCCCCCCCCCCCGTGGCTCCACGCTAAGCCCAGCACGGGGCTTGAAATCACAACACTGAGATCAAGATCCTAGTGGAGATCAAGAGTCAGATGCTTAACCAACTGAGCCACCCAGGTGCTCCTTACCCTTCTTTTACTGCATTCTTTTTGGCTGGGAAATGTTTTTCCCTATTTTCCTGGAAGTTACATACTTAGTGCTTTTTTTTTTAATTTTTTTTTATTAAAGATTTTATTTATTTATTTGAGAGAGAGAATGAGATAGAGAGAGCATGAGAGGGAGGAGGGTCAGAGGGAGAAGCAGACTCCCTGCTGAGCAGGGAGCCCGACGCAGAACTCGACCCCGGGACTCCAGGATCATGACCTGAGCCGAAGGCAGTCGCTTAACCAACTGAGCCACCCAGGCGCCCTTTTTTTTTTTTTTTTTTTAAATGCAACCTTTAAAAAAGAAAAAAGTTAAACAATTAAAAAAAAAAAATCTGATTGTACAGGCAAAAAAGTCTTGCAATCCAAGCAGCTGTCTTGTAGATTCCCTCTCTCTCTTCATCCTTTAGTGTATTAAGGGCCAGGGTAGCACAGAGTTCTACGGAGGGAAAGAAAGAGTTCTACACGAAGGAGAAAGATCTGCATTTTTCTGGCCCCAGGGGATTATGACAAGGAGACCAATGGTATTTACTAAACAAATAACCAAATTGTGAGTCCCAATTAGTGTATTAAAATAGTGAGGGCACTGCCCCCTGAGGGCAGGGGCCCTTCTTTCTCCTTACTCCCCACTTAGTACTCTGGAGAGCAATATCTCCGGCTGTCCCTGCATTAACCCGGGGTACTGCCTTATCAGTTTAGCTGTGCAAACGGAACTCCTAGGGTTTGGCTTTCCAGAGTTACCCTCTTTTTGACTGGCTTAGATATTAGATTAAGAGTCATTTGGGGCACCTGCGTGGCTCAGTCGTTAAGTGTCTGCCTTCGCCTCAGGTCATGATCCCAGGGTCCTGGGATCGAGCCCCACATCGGTCTCCCTGCTCCGCGGGAAGCCTGCTTCTCCCTCTCCCACTCCCCCTGCTTGTGTTCCCTCTCTCGCTGTGTCTCTCTCTGTCAAATAAATAAATAAAATCTTTAAAAAAAAAAAGTCTATCGGGGCGCCTGGGTGGCTCAGTCGTTGGGCGTCTGCCTTCGGCTCAGGTCATGGTCCCAGGGTCCTGGGATCGAGCCCTGCATCGGGCTCCCTGCTCGGCGGGAGAATCTAAATTCTCTCCCACTCCCCCTGCTTGTGTTCCCTCTCTCCCTGTATCTCTCTCTGTCAAATAAATAAATAAAATCTAAAAAAAAAAAAAAAAGTCAGTGGCACTGCCCGTGGACCCTCCAAAGCAGGAAAAGGTGACCCAGCAGAACAGGCTGGGTCTGAACCACTGGGCTAGTTGGCTCAATGGAGGACGTGGAGAGAACGAGAAGTAAACAACTAGTGCAAATTGAGGTGACTTTGACGTTATCAAGAATGGCAGCCGCTGGAGCGCCTGCGTGGCTCAGTCGTTAAGCGTCTGCCTTCGGCTCAGGTCATGATCCCAGGGTCCTGGGATCGAGCCCCGGGTCGGGCTCCCTGCTCCGCGGGGAGCCTGCTTCTCCCTCTGCCTCTTCTCTCACTTGCTCTCTCTTTCTCTTGCTCTCTCTCTGTCGAATAAAGAAAGAAAGAAAGAAAGAAGAAAGAAAGAAAGAGAGAAAGAAAGAAAGAAAGAAAGAAAGAAAGAAAGAAAGAGGAAAGAAAGAAAGAAAGAAAGAAAGAAAGAAATGGCAGCAGCTCTGAAAAAGCCAAGAGAGCGAGATGGGGATCGCCAAATACACTAGTCCCATCTTCAACCCTGACTGACAGCACATCAGTGTAGGGGGGCAAGGGATATTAGCACAGAGAACGGAGGTCAAGGACCTGATATGCGAGGACCTGATATGCGAGATTGACATTCCCTCTGCCCTGATGCTACCTAAGCCATATCCCTCCCCCATAAAACCGCGCTTCAACCCAGGAGAGAAGCAGGGAGGAGGGGAAGCTGCCCTAGAAACTAAGCTGTTTCACCAAGAGAATCTGAACATTTTCTAAAGAGACTGTTTAATTTTAGATCAGACTAAGGTTTAAACTGGATTGAACATTAATTTTAACCCCCACCAACCAGAGGGTGGGGAACTCCAGAAGAAGGCCAGATTAGTTATAGATAAAATAAGTAAGTTGCATTTTCTCTGCACAATGAAGTTTTAGTGTGAGGTAAAATTTTTAATATTGCTTTTGAAACCTGAAGAGGATGGAAACGCTAGATGTAAACCATGCCTCTCAGTGATTTTCAGATGGTTATTTTTGCGTCAAAGCAGGACAAAAATGCTGAAAGAGGGGAGAAATTATAGGGGAGTTCAATTCCAGTTACACTGATCCCTGATTCCTGTACAAATCTGAGTGAATCCCTGGTTCTTAGCAAATGGTGTTGAGAATATACAAATTTAAGAAAGATTTCCACAGATGCACTGGTACCCAGATGCTTGCATAATGTTACCTTCCTGGTTTGGAGTAATAATAAAGGGAAGAGAGTACAAACTAGACCAATGTATATGATACATCAATATCATTACATATGGGGTAAAAGAATAAGTAAAAACAATATATATAATTAGGGTCTAAACATATTAACACTTGGATGGAGATGTGAGTAATAGATTTCGTGACATGGGGCGCCTGGGTTGCTCAGTTGATTAAGCGTCTGCCTTCGGCTCAGGTCTTGATCCCAGAGTCCTGGGATCAAGCCCTGCATCGGGCTTCCTGCTCAGCGGGGAACCTGCTTCTCCTTCTCCCTCTGCCTGCCGCTCCCCCTGCTTGTGCTCTCTCTCTCTCTGTGCAATAAATAAATGAAATCTTTTAAAAAAATAGATTTTGTGACTGTTACAAACCATTTTATTTACTCAATGCAGATTATTGCAAAAAATAATAAGAATATAATGTGGATTGAAAAGTAGGAAAAAACCCAACTTGCAAAAATGTTACTGTTATTAATAACCCACTTTTATATCATACTTTATAGTTTATAAAGCTCCTTCATATTCACTTAGAAGTCATAATTGATTTTAAATATGCAAATGAAAAAAAGATTATTAACTAAAGCATTTCAAATGAATTTATGTGAAATATATTGAAAAGATAGGTCCAATATTTAAATGTCACATAAATCCAACTGTATTTCTAGAATTAATTGATTCAAGTGAAACTGATTATGAATTTCTTATTCCTATATACAATATTTTCCCTTTTATATATTGGTTCTTCTCAGAAAATTGAGGCTCAGAGATTTTTTTCTCACACACTTCTCCCATTAAAGTCATAACAAAAAATATATATGTTGTATTCTCTGTCAGTTAATTTGAGATTTGGGGTCTCTGACATGTTTAGGTTTATACCCTTGAGGGAGGCAGTTACCTAAGCAAGATGTAGTTTCCTTATTGCAAATTGAGAAGGTTGGGTTAGCTTCTAAGACTATTTCCAACCCCGACATCCTAAATTCTATGAAATATTCAATATAGTCTTTGTACCATAAGTACACCCACAACTTCTCATCACTGACACGTCCCCTCTAATTTCTCAGTTATCACTATCTGGGAGAGCTTACCCACATGCTCAATGAATATGCTTTCAACCAAGTGGAAAACAAAACAAAGCCTGGAAGTACTCTCTGGATTCTAATTCTTCAGTTTTCATCCACGTACTAAATATGATTTCATTCAAATGTCACCGAACACCGAAGACCATCTGTCTTTCAAAAACAAAGCAAAATGACTGATGCTGTAGAGATTGCAGAAGGGCATAATTGGGGGAGCAGGCTTAAAATGGAGTACTGTTTCCAGTTTTCTCAACCTGGATCGTTGAGAGAAATGGGTTGCTTCATCCATCCTCAGATGGTTTTTTTATAGTCTATGCTCTATACCAAATGCTTATTGTAAGAAATTTTGGAAGTCTAACAGCTTTTAAAAATCACTTTTTTATTATGTCTGAAGCATGTAATTTGAACTCATTGGTTTTAAAATAGAGATATTTAAGGAACTTGACACAATAATGAAAAGCTATTGAATTTATCCACATCTTTAATGGGAAAACCAGTGCTTTTTTAAAGGAAAATACAATTCTGGAAAACCTTTATCTGGTCACATTACTACTACTATTTATAGGTGAGTCAACATTTGATAAACTGATTAAGAAGCAAATTTCTACCCAAATACTTGAGACTGAAGAAATAGAGAAATATATTCTCTTTGGATAAGCAAACAATTGATGAGGCTAAATAAAACCATGCTTTCCACCCCGCCCAGCTTCGTTGAGATATAATTGACATAAAACATTCTGTAAGTTTTGGATATACAACATGATGATTTGACCTACATATTTGTTACAAAATGATTACCATAGTAATGGTAGTTAACACATCCATTACCACATATACTTACATTGTGTGTGTGTGTGTGTGTGTGTGTTGAAAACTTTTAGGATTTATATTCTTAGCAACCTTCAAGTATACACTTTATTAACTATAGTCACCATGCTGTACAATAGATCCTCAGAATTTATTCATCTTATAACTGGAGGTTTGTACCCTTTGACCAACATCTCCCCATTTTCCCTATCCCTCAGTCCCTGGCAACCATCATTCTGCTTTCTGTTTCTGTAAGTTCTTCTGTTTGTTTTAGATTCCACATATAAGTGAGATCATGCAGGATTTGCCTTTCTCTGTCTGACTTGTTTCACTTAGCATAATGTCCTCCAGGTTCATCCATGTTGTTGTAACAGCAGAATTTCCTTCTTTCTCCTGGCTGAATAATATTCGTATATATTCATACACAATATCCATATATATATATCACATCTTCTTATCCATCCATTGACAGACACTTAGGTTGTTACCACATCTTGGCTATTATAAATAATGCTGCAATGAACATGGGAGGGTAGATACCTCTTCAAGACCCTGATTTCATGTCCTTTGGGTATATACCCAGTAGTGAGATTGTCAGATCATATGGTAGTTCTATTTTTCATTTATTGAGGAGTCTCCAAACCATTTTCCATAATGGCTGAGCCAATTTACATTCCCACCACCAGTGCACAAGAGTTCCCTTTTCTCCACATCCTCCCCAGCACTTGTTATCTCTTATCTGATTGATAATAGTCATCCTAACAGGTGTGAGATGATATCTCATTATGGCTTTGCTTTGCATTTCCCTGATGACCAGGGATGTTGAGCACCTTTTCATGTATCTGCTGGCCATTTGTATGTCTTCTTTGGCAAAACAGCTAGTTGGGTCCTTTGACCATTTTTAACTGAATAATTTGGTTTTTTGCTATTGAGTCATCTGAGTTCTTTATATATTTTGTATATTAAATCCTTATCAGATAACAGTTTGCAAATACCTTCTCCCATTTAGTAGGTTGTTGTTTTCTTTTGTTGATCATTTCTTTTGCCATGCAGAAGGTTTATAGTTATATTACCTCACTTGTTTATTTTTGCTTTTGTTGCTTGTACTTTTGATGTCATATCCAAAAAAATCATCGCCAAGACTAATGTCAAGGAGATTTCACCCTATGTTTTCTTCTAGGAGTTTTATGATTTTGGTTCTTACATTTAAGTTTTGTTTTTCTTTTTGTTTTTAATTTTATTTTATTGTGTTATGTTAGTCACCATAGTTTTTGATGTAGTGATCCATGATTCATTGTTTTCGTATAACACCCAGTGCTCCATGCAGTACGTGCCCTCCTTAATACCCATCACCGGGCTAAACCATCCCCCCACCCCCCTCCCCTCCAAAACCCTCAGTTTGTTTCTAATGCATTTCAAGTTAATATTTGTGAGTGGTCTAAAATTAGTGCCCAGTTTCATTCTTTTGCATGAGAGTATCCAGTTTTCCAACACTGTTTATGGAAGAGACTGTCTTTTCCCCATTGAACATTCTTGGCTCCTTTGTTGACCATTAGTTGACCATATACACATTGGTTTCTTTCTGGCCTCACAATTCTGTTCCATTTGTTTATGTGTCTCTTTTTATGCCAGTGCCATCCTGTTTTGATTATTATAGCTTTGTAATATACTTTGAGATCAGGAAGTATGATGCCTCCAGCTTTGTTATTCTTTCTCAAGATTGCCTTGGCCCTTCAGGGTCTTTTGTGGTTCCATACAAATTTTGGAATTTTTTTTCTATTTCTGTAAAAAAAAATGCCATGGAATCTTTTTAAAAAGATTTTTTTTTTATTTGATTATAGTTAACACACAATGTTACACTGGTTTCAGGTGTATGACCTAGCGATTCAACATCCCTATACATTATGCTCTGCTCACCCCAAGTGTAGCTACTATCTGTCACCATACAGCACTATTATAGGATCATTGACTATATTCCCTATGCTGTACCTTTTATTTCCATGATGTATTTATTCCATAATTGGAAGATTGTATCTCCCACTCCCCTTCACACATGTTGCGCATCCTCCATCCCCCTCCCCTCTGGCAACTATCAGTTTGTTCTCTGTATTTATAGGTCTGATTCTGCTTTTTGTTTGTTTAATCATTTGTTTTGTTTTTAAGATTCTACATGTAAGCAAAATCATATGGTATTTATCTTTCTCTCTGACTTATTTCACTTAGTATAATACCCTCTAGGTCCAACCATGTTGTCACAAATGGCAAGAGCTCATCCTTTCTTGTGGCTGAGTAATATTCCATTAGATATATACAATGGAATACTATATGTATATATACATATAATGTATATACTATACACACCACATCTTCTTTATCCATTCACCACACTTAGATTGCTTCCATATCTTGGTTATTGTAAATAATGCTGCAATGGTGCATATATCTTTTTGAATTAATGTTTTTGTTTTCTTTGGGTCAATATCTAGGAGTGGAATGAACAAAATGGTAGTTCTATTTTTAATTTTAGGGAGAACTATATTACTGTTTTCCACAGTGGCTGTAGTAATTTACATTCCCACCAACAGTGCAAGAGGGTTCTCTTTTCTCCATATCCTTGCCAACACTTATTGTTTCTTGCCTTATTATTGTAGCCATTCTGACAGGTGTAAGGTGATATCTCATTGTGGTTTTGATTTGCATTTCCCTGATGTTTAGTGATACATAAACAATCAATTCTATTTACTAGGGTCAGGGGAGTAGAAAGAAAGTCAAGACTCTTTCCCCATATTAGAGTTAAAATAAAATGTCAATCACATCTCAATTATTTGGGTTGATTGGCTGAATCGGATGGGAGAAGAGACAGAGGCAACGTTCACCACACAAGGATGGTAACTAATTAGACAATGGCTGGTCATCAGTCCCCCTTTCCTGTCCTCCTCCTTCAGGCTGAGCAAGTAAGCACATGAAACAGGGGAGCAGGGGGATAAGAAAGGGAGAAAAAAATTTTAAGTCCAGGAAATAATAAAGAAAAACCAGCATTATATTTTATTTAAAAAACTAACAGAGTAGGAATTAAAGTGCTATGGAAAAAGAATGAAAACCAAACTGTGAGGATAATTTGAAAGAATTGATTTCTTCTGCCTGGGGAAATCAAAGAAGATCTCACAGAACAAATTGCATATGACCTTGACCTAGAAGGATGGGTGGGAATAAGCATTTGGAGATTGAGGAGGGAATGGAAGGCATGTGAAGTGGGAATAACATGGTATGCAGAGACATGGGAAAACACGGAGTGTATTCGAGTGATCTGTTCATCCTGTCTAGAGTTTGAGATGGTGAATGAATGAGAGAGAGTGAGAGAGATATGTAGGAGATAAAGGCTGTTGTAGTGGTTTAAAGCAAGATTGTGGTGAGTTCGGAGGGAAGACACAGAGATTAAAGCTGGTCCTGAAAGCAGCGGAGAGCTAGTGAGAGTATTTGAGCAGAAAAAATGACATAACTTCACCATCAGTAGCTTATAGAAGGAAAATAAGATCGGAGGGAGAGATAGTAGAAACAGAACTAGGAGTATGTAGTCACGGTTGGTGGAAGCAGAGAGGGGAACATGAAATATGCCATTCTGTCCTGAATGGAAGTCTCTCCCCCAATCTGCCAACTGTCTTCTTCTCAGTTCATCTGACTTCTTCCTTTCACTTGATTATAATTTTCCTGATGGCATTTTTATGTTGGTGGATTCAGGGAGCTGGGACCAATATTCTTTTCCTGCAAAACGTGCTGCCTCATATCTAGAGAATTTCACAGCCCTCCTCGCCTTCCACATTCTTCATACTTACACTTTCCGAGATTTGCAACTACTATAGCAGTTCAGTGTCTGAGAGGGAACTAAAGGGCAGAAGCTAAAGGGATCCTGAGAAATGACTTGGTAATTCTTTGTATGCTGAGGTGAGTTGATGCAGGGAAATTGACTAATCTCAAAGAAAAAGAAAATGTATGTCCAACTTTCCAGCCTGTGCCTATCACAACAGCAGTAGAACAGGATCCTTATAGAATATCAAGGGGCTCTTTGCTCCCCTAAAACACCTATGCACCTCAGAAGGCAACTTCAAGGAGAAATGAGCTGCTCTGGAAACACCTGGACAAGGCCCACTACTACCTGGGAAATCATTGCTATTGTATCATTGACAGGAAAATTGTCAAATAATTTTTGAATAAATTATTTTTCTCCTTTCATGCATGCATTCAGATCAGCAATATAGTTTGATTTCTTGCAAGGAAGGGATAGAAAACGATTTGCTCAGCGAGGTAAGTTCAAAGAGACATTGCACACATGTATTAAAATGGCAAAACAAAACAACGGCGCCTAGGTGGCTCAGTCGGTTAAGCATCTGCCTTTGGCTCAGGTCATGATCCCAGGCTCCTGGGATGGAGTCCCACATTGGGCTTTCTGCTCAGCAGGGAGCCTGCTTCTCCCTCCCCCTCTGCCTGCTTCTCCCCCCATTTGTGCTCTCTATCAAATAAATAAATAAAATCTTAAAACAAAAACAAAAACAAAAACAAAACAAAAAAACCCCACCAAAACCTGACAATACCAATTGCTGGCAAGGATGCCAAGTAACAAGGACTCATTCATTCATTGTTGGTGGGAATGAAGAATGGTACAGCTACTTTTGAAGACAATTTGGAAGTTCCTTATAAAGCTGAACATAGTCTTTACCATGCAATCTGACAATTATACTCCAGATATTTACTCAACTGAGTTGAAAACTTATGCCCACAAACACCGGTACAGAAATGTTTATCGCAGCCTTATTAATAGTCACCAAAAACAAGAAGCAACCAAGATCCTTCAACAGGTGAATGGATAAACAAACTAGGGTACATCCATAAGGTGGGCTACATTTACTAAAAAACAAGAAACAAAAAAACAACCTCTCAAGCCATAGATGAATCTTTTTTTTTTTTTTTTTTTTTTTTAAAGATTTTATTTATTTATTTGACAGAGAGAGACACAGCGAGAGAGGGAACACAGCAGTGGGAGGGGGAGAGGGAGAAGCAGGCTTCCTGCAGAGGAGGGAGCCCGATGCGGGGCTCGATCCCAGGACCCCGGGACCATGACCTGAGCTGAAGGCAGACGCTTAACGACTGAGCCACCCAGGCGCCCCAAGCCATAGATGAATCTTAAACAGGCATTCTTAAATGGTAGAAAGCAGTCTGAAAAGGCTATATACTACATAATTCCATTCATATGACATTTTGGAAAAGGCAAAACTATAGAGACAGTAAATATATCAGTGACTGTCGGTGATTTGGAGGGAGGGTAATAAGCAGGTGAAGCAGAAGGGATTTTTTAGGGCACCAAAACTATTCCATATGATACTGCAATGGTGGATACATGACATAATGCATTTGCCAAATCCCATAAAACTTGACAGTACAAAGAGTAAACCTTAAAGCACACAAATTGTTAAGTCTATTAGGAAGTCAGAGGATCTCAGAATGAAATACAGAATATAACATAAGATTTTAACCATATTAAAAAGGCATGAAATGACCTCACTGAGGGGGTAGGAGAATAATATGCTGACTTAAATAACTGAAAATAAATGGACTGTAGGAATTAAGTCAAAAGGAACTGGACTCTACTTGATAAAGGTATTTCCCAGGGCGGTGAGGGTTACCACTATTCCTGTATACCAGAAATGAACCATTAACTAAATGGATGGCAGATGGGAGGAGCAAGGTCTCTTGCTGTTGGAGTTGTGGGGTTATAAGTAAGCAAGGGAAGGGGGCTAGCAGGATCCACCTAGTAATGGATTAGAGTTGGAGACATCAGTAAAAACTCATATTTGCCTTAATATAGGTAGAGACAAATTTCTCTAGAAATATTTCTAGATACGTGTATTTACATGGGTTAGTATACACAGTTTTCCTTGCTCTCTCAGCAGAGAGGGCCTACGATAAATACCACTGCGGTAACAATGAAGATGCCTAGCACACAGATCTTTATTTCTAAGACCATTCTCCAATAAAAGGAAGCAAGAATTCTCGGAGAAATGACTGATCCTAGGACTGGGGCAGGAAATGTCCATTTTTTAGTGCCAGAGCATCCTCTAGCGCTGGAAACTAAGGTAGTTCTCAAAACAAAGCAAAACAAAACAAAAACACAATAATGGGGATATGTCAAAGGGACAGAGAAGCCAAGTGAAAGAGCTCCCAACGGCCAACGCTCGAACAATTTGGGCAACAAAATAAGGTCGTATTGGATTATAACACAACTTATAAAAATAAGTATCTGTGAGTTCATACTAATAAAGAAATGACTGAATAAAGAAATCAATGGGTAGGGGAGGGAGAATAGAGAAACCTCCCTTGTGAAAGATTTATATGGATTGTCTGCTTTCAGGGAGATGGAGCATAGTGACTTCCTTTCCAAAAACTGTGTACGGAAGAGAGTGTGGGGCTGGGGGGGGGGGGGCAATAGTAAATTTATATTGGAGAAACCCCGACCAACACTACCTCAGCCAGGTGATCAAGGTTAATAGTATCAGTGATAAAACATGTGGAGGGCCACCTGGTGGCTCAGTCGGTTAAGCGTCTGTTTTCTGCTTAGGTCGTGATCTCAGGGTCCTGGGCTCCCTGCTCAGCAGGGAGCCTGCTTCTCCCTCTGCCTCTCCCCCTGCTTGTGCACTCTCACACTCTCTCCCTCAAATAAATAAAATCTTAAAAAAAGAAAAACATATGGAGAGCAGGTACCCTTGATATGAAGTGACCAGAGTGGTTTACCTGTGATCTTCCTCCATAGAACCCATAACATCAGTCTAATCATGAGGAAAACACCAGAAAAGCACCAACTGAGGGACATTTGACAAAACGTGTGACCAGGGCTCTTCAAAAGTGTCAAGATCTTCACAAACAAGGAAAGCCTGAGCAATGGCCACAGCCGAGACAGACTCAAGAGACCTGACAACTAAATGTAATGTGGCATCCCGATGGAACCTGCGAGAAAAAAAGAACAGGAGGTAAAAACTAAGGAGATCTGCACAAAGTATGAGCTTTAATTAATAACGTATCAATATTGGTCCATTAATTGTGGCATTTTTCTTTACTAAAGATGTTAAAATAGGCAAAACTCGGCGTGGGTTACTCAGAAACTTCGTACCAGCTCTAGCAATTCTGCCAGTCTAAAAATGTTCTAATATAAGAATCTATTTAGGGGCACCTGGGTGGCTCAGTTGGTTAAGTGGCTGCCTTTGGCTCAGATCATGATCCCTGGGTCCTGGGATCGAGCTCAGCGGGGAGTCTGCTTCTCCCTCTGCCCCTCCTGCTGCTCATGCTCTCTCTCTCTCTCTCCCTCAAATAAATAAATAAAATCTTAAAAAAAAGAATCCATTTAAATCAAAAAGCATAGCAGAACAGTTTGAGGTTATGAAAATCAATCTATTCTTAATGATTCACAAGGTGTTGGACTGAGACTCAGAATTTGTTGACAATCCTCTCGGCCTATATTCCCCTCCTTTGTTCTCAAGACCATTCATCTGAGTATTTTCTTAGTGTCTTCTTTTTTTAAGGCTCTTTAGGGAGGGTGTGCTCAAGCGAAGAATAAAAATGGCTCAATTGTGAATATAAGCCCTTTACTGCAAGAAACCACGCTTAAGGCCTGATTGTAACTTCTATTTGGGGCTTGCATTTAGCACGATCTAGAAAATGAAGTCCCTGCAGACTCCAGATGGAGAGGAAAGGAGGCAAAGGAAGCCCGCCGTTTCAGTTTTCTTTGAGCAATAGTCATTCCGAAGCCCGTGTCAGACCTTAGCCCGTTGTGGAGTACTGTGCTCTGCCATTCAGGGTCCTTCCCTGTGTGACAAAATGGTAAACTTACGAGACAGGCGTTTTAACCAACTAAGCAATAGAGCCACCTCAAAATGGTAAACTTAGATGAATTCTCAAACCTTGGGGAAATGTTTTCTGGCTCATTTTAGAGGATGACGTGAAAGCTTTCTGTGCATATTGGGTTCACCTGCTCTCTGAACTGTCACCTAAACAGAAACATCCAAAAAATTCTATAGCTTCTGCAAGCATGCCGATTTCACTTCTTCACAGGTGCTGCCTGGTCAGAGAATCTTAGGTCTCAGCTAAAGATTAGGTCAAACTCCTTTAAAGAAAAGTTCACCAAGCCTATGTATTGATTCAGTCAACGGAAGGGGTAACATTACAGGACTATTCGAACCAAGATCGAAGTCAATGGCAGAGAGGAATGCAGTTTGGGGAGCAGAAGCAACTAGTAGCTACGAAAGAATATTTAGGCATCTCCCTCCCTCGATTCATGAAACAAGTCTCTGCAGAGAAGAAGGCTAAAGGACTATAGCATTTAGCAAATGAGAAAAGTATTTCAGAAGGGCAAAGGTATCCTGTTAAATGGAACTTGAACAAAGAAAAAATCAGAACTTTAAAATATCTCAAACTTAGAGCTTGATAGAATATATTGTATATGGTGCTGATAATTTATAGACTTGATTTTCCCTTTATCATAAGTCTCTTTAAATCCCCAGCACCACTCCGTTACCTCCTGCCATTACCCATTTGATACTTACATGTTACAAGAATTGTCCTTTTCTTTTTATTTATAGATTGCTGATTCTGCTGGTTCCTTGCCTCTTTCATGTTCCCCTGTTCTCTTCTCTGTTCTGCCCAGTGTTTATATTTAGAAATAAGCTAGCAGCATGCACAAAGTGGCAGGAAACACGACTCCAAAATCCACATGCACTGACCCTCAGAACTTGGGAAAGAAGTGTGTTGATACAAATTGGGTAGTTTTTTTTTTTTTTTTAAGTGGATTTCGTGAAACTGGCAGGTTTATGTTTTTACTTCTAGGAATTCTAAAGTTTTATTTACGATGAATAGGCCTAAGTGCCATAGTTTTGGTTTTTTAAAGATTTTATTTATTTGAGAGAGAGAGAGCGCGCACAAGCAGAGGAGGAGTGTCAGGAGAAGAGGGAGAAGCAGGCTCCCCACTAAGCAGGGAGCCCAACGCAGGGCAGGGCTCGATCCCAGAACCCTGGGATCATGACCTGAGCCAAAGGCGGACGCTTAACCAACTGAGCCACCCAGGTCCCCCTAGAATGTGGTTCTTTATTCTCCTTTGTAACCCTTGTATTTTATTTGGTTTCATTTTATCTATTTCAAGGAGTAGATCTCTTATGTTATAATGAAAGTCAAGGCAAAAAGCGATTCAAAATATATATATTCAATTACAGAAAAGATAAAGCCCATGATGTGAATGAACTCCGCCCTGCCAAAACCATGGAAGAACTAACAAAATCTATTATGCCAATGTATTGACTTTGGCCTCTGAAAGTTCTGTAGTTCACTTCCAAGATTTAGAGATTTAGAGAAGCGTCAAAACTGTGCTTATATGGCAGATTGAATCTGAGTTTGGGATAACTAGTCCTTTATATGGACAGGTATTGTTAATGTAATTAAAATCATAATATTGACAACCAAACTGGTGCTGTGATTGACTCAGATCGTGGAGATTATGGAGTCATGTCTTTCATGTAATAATAGTGGTTAGTGAGATAGGATTCTCAGGTTCTTCTGATGGATATCATGCAGTTCCCTGACTCTGAAAAGACACTAGACTTATTCCTCTTCTTTTTCTGCCTCTTCTACTTGCCTTCTTTACTTCTATTCAATATATAAGTCTATACCATACTTCTCCCTTCACATATGGAGATAGACAGATATAGATACAGATATATAGATATAGATATAGATATAGATAGATACAGACATAGACATAGAGCTATTTCAAGGGATGGGGATGGTTTGGGTTTGTGGAGGAGAGAAAGGGAGGTAGGGACGAATGGAGTACTCTTCTTAGACCATTTGCAAATGGAAGGGAGAAATGATAAGCTTTCTTGATCAAAGCTTTAATCCCTTTTGTAGATTTACACAAATCACCAGGATTATAGATCAAAGGTGTTTTATTTGCAGTTTTCATAGCCTTTTATGGAGTGAGAAGTGGTAGGCAAAAAGGAGGTTGTGCAAAAAGTTATTTTTACAAGGAAACAACTTGGTTTATTCCTTTCTTATGATACTTTAGACATTCTGGTTGATAACACACTAACCTGGGTAAATGTTGTACCTCTCCTCCTATGCTTTAAAGCTCTTTGATGGTAATGACAGTGTTTTGTTCGTATTTTATCCATCAAGGTGGCTGACATAGTACCTGGTACAAAGCAAGACTCTCTAAATGCTTCTTGAATAAATGAACCCTAGGGAGTGGAGACCTGTAAGACAACTTTTTAACTTTGAAGAAAACTGTAGTCCTTGAGGTACATTACCTAGGTTCTGTATACATTTCAAAATGATTCAAAAAGGTGAAAACTTACCCTCATTAATTATAAACGTTTATGTTAGCAACCACTTAGTTCCTATGGTTACATCTCCAAGAAATTATAAAATAGGCACTTCAAGGGTTTGGGAACAGGAACAAATTGGCTGTTATAGAATTCATGAATGCTAATAACTCATTTACTTATAATGCTTATAATTAATTGGTTTAAAATCATCTACTGCAGTCTTAAAATGAATAGGATATTTAAAGGTCACCATTGCTCTTGGCTCTCATTTAAAACTCGAATCAAACAAAAATACATTGCAGATATCAATTAAAACATTTAAAATTATTCTCTAGCTAAACTTGGTCTAGAATACTAAATGATGTATTCACTTGCTATCTTTTAACTATGGTGATCTATAGTCTGTGATTAAGTTATTATAAAACCATAATTTTCAAGATTTTGGATGATGGAGGACATGCCCATAATTTATGAAATGGAGTGAAGTAGAATGAATTGTGTACACACTAAGGTAATTTCTTGTGAGATGTTTAGCAACGAATCTTCACTTTTTTTCCTTCACTGGAAATGCCAGTCGTTAGCATGTGCTACACCAAGGTTAACACTAAAGATATGAAATTCAATGAGGACGTTTTTTTCGATGGAAGATATAGTACACAACAATAAATCTCAGCAAAATGAAGCAACCTATCTCCACGTAATGCTAATACAGAGAAATAACATTTCTTGTTGGAATTTTTGGAGGTGTGTAAGCGGGTGTACTGAGAATACAAAAATTGCCGATTTGTCATTTTTAAAATTATAAATCCTTACAAAAAGTTATCACCGTTGGTTTGTAGCAGAAACTTTCAAGCTATATTCCATGGAATGCTGTTTCGGAAAATGTTGATAGAAATGCTATCGATAAGGCTTCACGACTGAATACGTTTGGAGAACTGTGCATGTTGGTTCTCTCCCTACATCTCCTTAGTCTAACACTCTATCTCCTTAGTCTAAACAGGTTTTTCTATAGTCCTGAAGGAATGTAGGAAAGTGTATCTACCCACTTAATGATGTCTTTTCTATGAAAACAAACTATTTATCAAAACATCCAAAGAACCCATTCTGTTCAATATGATACATAAACCAACAACATATAAAGAAACACAAGTGCCAAGTGTGACAGATTGTGATTTTCCAAAGATAACCGCAACCGTATCTCCCATCCCACGTGTTCTTCTTACAAAATAATGTTGACATTTTCCCTTTGGAGAAGTGGGGTCTGCATGGCCTCTCCTTGAATCTGGGCAGGCTTATAGTTATATGTAACTTCTGCATTGCATGCAGAAGTAATGCAATTTGACTTCTGAGGCTAGGTAACAACATGTGATATGGTGACTGCCTGATTCTTTTGGATGCTTGCTTGGAGCCCCGAGCTGCCATGTAAGCAGTCCAACGGTGGTCTTGGGGGCTCCATGCCGGGCCATGAGCATAGCCCAAACTAGCCCATATGGAGAGACCACGTGGAGAGGCCCTGAGACTACATAAAGTGAAAAGAATGCCTGTCACTTTAGCTTCCCTAAAATTCCAGCTCCAATCACCATCTGACCCCAATTACATGTGAGACTCTGAGCCTGAACCACTCAGCTGAGTCCTTCCAGAAATTCTTGGCTCACAGAAATAATGAAATAATTTTTATTGTTTTAAACCACTAAGTTTTAGGGTGATTTGTTATGCAGCAATGGCAGCTGGAACATTGGGTACCGTGTTCAGTATAATCTCTAGTAATAACACTAATTCTTTCATCATAATAATAAACCATTCATAGTTTCTTTGACCTTCAGCTTTTATCATTGTGAAATGAGGACAATCTTTTGAATTTAAAAAATGAGTATGAGAAGCAGAAAATATTTCACAAGTTCCAAATCTCGAGGTCTGTAGTAGACAAGCTGTGCTCACTGTCCAAAGTATTTCCAGGAACATAATTTAGGGTTACTAAGTCACCAGGAGCATATGGTTGAACTGTTCTTCTTGAATTATTTAAATACAAGAGAATATTGGAAATTTTGGCACCTGTTTCTTTACCATTCACTGCCCACAGAGACCTTAATATGATTCAGTCATTCAAAAGGAGTTGAGCATTCTTAGATCCAGATGCATATCTAGACTTGAAAAGGCCCCATGAATACCTAAGAGCAATCAGATTAACTTAAGGATGATGATTCAAAGACTTCTTAGAAAATGATGTTCCCTCACATGGAGGAAAACCAAAACACACTGCAAGATTTCCTGAAGATAGGAATCCAATGTGCTTCATTAGTAATAAAGAGCCAGTTCTTTTGCCTGGTTGCCAATGTTTTCCTGGGGAAGGGAGGGAAGACCTCATAGTCACTATTTAGCAAATTTGAAAAAAGCCATTTATTTTTTAATTTTTTAAAAGCTTTTATTTAAAAAAAAAGCAGGCATGGTAACAGAGTAGCAAGGTAGAGTATAGCATGGAAAATGTCCTGATATAGATGCCATTATTCCCTAATGATGCTCAATAAATGTGATTTAACCATAAAAAAAAAAAAGCTTTTATTTAAACTCCAGTTAACATACAGTGTAATATTATTTTCAGGTGTACAATATAGTGATTCAACACTTCCACACATCACCTGGCACTCAGCACAAGCACACTCCTTAATCCCCATCCCCTATTTCCCCCATCCCACCCCCAATTCCCTTCTGGGAACCGGCAGTGTGTTCCCTATAATTAAGAGTCTGTTTCTTGGTTTGCCTTTCTCTCTTTTTTGTCCATTTGCTTGTTTGTTTTGTTCCTTAAATTCCACACATGAGTGAAATCATATGGTATTTGTCTTTCTCTGACTGACTTATTTCACTTAGCATTCTACTCTCTAGTTCCATCTACATCATTGCAAATGGCAAGATTTTATTCTTTTTGATGGCTGAGTAATATTCCATTGTGTTTCTATACCGCATCTTCTTTTCCATTCATCAGTCTATAGATACGTGGGCTGTTTCCATAATTTGGCTACTGTAGATAATGCCGCTATAAACATCAGGGTGCATGTATTGCTTTGAATTAGTATTTTTGTATTGTTTAGGTAAATACCTAGTAGTCCAACTGCTGGATCGTAGGGTAGTTCTAACTTTTTGAGGAACCTCCATACTGTTTTCCAGACTGGCTGTACCAGTTTACATTCCCCCCAACAGTGCATGAGGGATTCTTTTTCTCCACATCCTCGCCAACACTTGTTATTTCTTGAGTTTTTGATTTTAGCCACTTGACAGGTATGAGGTGATATCTCATTGTGGTTTTGGTTTGCATTTTCCTGATGATGAGTGATACTGAGCATCTTTTTGTGTGTCTGTTGGCCATCTGGATATCTTCTTTGGAAAAATATCTGTTCATGTCTTCTGCCCATTTTAAAATTGGATTATTCATTTTTGGGGTGTTGAATTTAATAAGTTCTTTACATATTTTGGATACTAATCCCTTAATGGTTATGTCATTTGCAAATATCTTCTCCCATTCTGTAGGTTGTCTTTTAGTTTTGTTGATCATTTCCTTTGCTATGCAGAAGATTTCTATTTTGATGAAGGCCCCATAGTTTATTTTTGCTTCTGTTTCCCTTGACTTGGAAGGCATATCTAGAAAGAAGTTGCTAAGGCCTGTCAAAGAAGTTACTGCCTGTGTTTTCTTCTAGAATTTTTATGGTTCCCTATCTCACATTTAGGTCTTTCATCCATTTTGAATTTATTTTTATGTGTGCTGTAAGAAAGTGGTCCAGTTTTGTTCTTTTGCATGTTGCTGTCCAGTTTTCCCAGCACCATTTGTTGAGGAGACTATCTTTCTCCCATTGGATGTTCTTCCCTGCTTTATTGAGGATTAAGTGGCCATATAGTTGTGGATTCCGAGAAAGGCCATTTAAAAGAAGTGCTGATGATATGCATTTGAAGTAGGGAACAATATATGTCTGGGAAAATATTTTAAGCTTTAGAAACCCAGTATTTGTCTAGTAGTGTGAAATATTAACTACCTCTTTCTAGTCAAAATTTGAACTTTCTTTCTTCAAATATTGACATGTAATGTTATCTTAGTAGAGAGGTTAATTTCCTCTTTATCATCTAACCAGTGAATGATTCATCATCTATATATCTATTCATATCAATACTACCTAGCATTTGTATATCTTTTACCAAGTACCTGGTATATGCATTAACCCTTTTAATCTTCACAACTCTATGGGATAAGTACTGTTATTATCCCCGTTATACAGGGGAGGAAACTGAGGCCCCAAAAGATTAACTTGCCCAAGATTACAGTCTGTAATTGATGGAATCTTCAGAGCCAGGGCTGTTTAATACCGAGTCAGATCGCTCCTCTTGAACAGTGGTTTGCATATAGTGCTAACCAAAGATGATACTGAGTTAGAGTTCTGGGTTTTCAAGGTCACTGACTCCGATCTTGGATAAGTTACTCAATCATTCTGACCCTCTATCTCTGCCACTGTGTGATGATGATAATACCATTCCTATGCTTATGGTGCAGTTTTGAGGATTATAGGTAACATATAAAATACCCAGTATAGCACTCAATACACGCTTGCTGCTGCTAAGAGTGGTGGTAGCTCCTTCTTCCAGGACTGTCTGCTCAAAGCTTAACATGATCACACACAGAGACACACAGGGGCAGATAATATAACTCAGCAAGCATTGGATGATATATTTGAGGAGGTCAAGACTGTGATAAGAATGTTATATTGGTAAGGCAGGCTTGAGGCAGAGATGATTCTCTTGGGCTATCCATCTGCCCTATGACAGGCAGGTAGGGTAAGGGAAAGGCCTAAAACAGTTCACTGATCCCTGGTCTCCCAAGTCTGTCCTTCCAAGGTTTATGCCGGGGCAAGGAAGAAGTTGGCAGTAAGATCGTTGGATGTATCTTTGAACATGTAAATTTGAAGTTATGATTGCAAGAGCAAGCATTTTCTTGGGAAAGCTCATTTGTATTTGAAAATGTGCTGAAAGTCCATAGAAACATATTAGAAACAGTTTAAGAGACTATAATTATAAACAGTAACAGAAAATAATTATGATAATGATATTCCCAAAGTCTTCAGATAATCTTTTCCTTTAGAAATGATTTTGGACTATTTATAGTATTCTGTGGGAAAATATATCTATTTTTAAAGTGCTTCAGTTAAATAACTAGGACATTATAGCAATCTTGCATCTAGTACTTTATGAGGACTAGGTGAATATATTGATAAAACATCTGTACAGAAAAAATCTGATGTAAAATACCCATGTGGGGTGCCTGGGTGGCTCAGTTGGTTAAGCAACTGCCTTCGGCTCAGGTCATGATCCTGGAGTCCTGGGATCGAGTCCCACGTCAGGCTCCCTGCTCAGCGGGGGGTCTGCTTCTCCCTCTGACCCTCTTCCCTCTCGTGCTCCCTGTCTCTCATTCTCTCTCTCTTTCAAATAAATAAATAAAATCTTAAAAATAAAATAAAATAAAATACCCATGTGTTTAGCAACATCCAGATAAGCTGCTAAATTTGACATTTGTTTTATGGTTTAAATGTCACAGTGGGTTTTATCCCTACCTCCTTTACACAAACTTATTTCTAGGAATTGTTTTCAACTAGATGAGTTAAGAATTTGAAAAACTAAATATATCCACATCCCCCAACCACTAAACCCACACTTTTAAAACATGCTTTAATTATTTTAAAGAAGAAAAACTTCTGGGTATATTTTAGTTTATTCCTCTTGAATAAATTCCTTAGTAGACCTTTTGTTGACTGTAAACAGAAGCAAATGAAAATCTCATTTAATAATTATGTTTGGTAAAATATACAATTTGTCAATGAAATTTACTGAATTCACTTTGTAGCACCAAAGACAACTAAACCCTGAGAAGAGACACAAAAGAAGCTGAAGACATACCATTACGTATTGAACGGTGGTTCTTACATTTTAGCCTTTATAAACATAACTTGAGGAGCATGTTTAAAACGGAAATTCTTGGGTCCTCTCTCCCAGGAATCTAGACTTACTAGGGCTTGGGTAAAGTCCAGCAATGTGCATTTCTAATAATCTTCCCAAGGTAATTCTGATACAGGTGATCTTTAACTACTTTTAACTCTAGAGATAGACATATTCATGTGCACAGTGTTTTTTCAATATTTGCAGTGGATTGGAATCCGCTGGGAAGATGAAAAAATACAAATGCTTAGTGACCATATGGGACAAACACTGATCTAGGATGCGCTAAGACTGCTCCTATCTCCCCCAATCTCTCGTTCATCTCCTATTGAATTTACTCCCAATGGATTAGAAAAGATCTGTGTCTGCAAATTTAAACTAAATTCCATTTCATGCAAAGCACATGCATTTAACCCCCTGACCAGTTTCTCTTGAAGCATGAACCCATTGTCCAACTATATCAGAATTATTTGGGTATCTTCTTAAAAATGCACATCCCAAGGCTTAATCCCCAGATATTTTAATTCAGTAACTTTTGGATGGGGCCCAAGCTACAGTAATGAAAGTTACCCTTAGATGATTACGATCCAAGTGGATCATTATCTATACTGAGAAATAATGATTTTCAACAGCCCAGAAAATGCATCTGACACTTTTACTACAACATCTCCAGTAAAATAAACCCACAAATTCCTCAGGTAGCCGATTCTTTTGAAAAGTTTTGGTTTTTAAATTCCTCCTTAAAATCAACCTTTAAAATTCTTCCTTAAAATCGACCTCCTAGAGACTTCGACCTATTGAGCTCTTTTTTCTCCCAGGGCCATTTCTCCAGTGCCCACCCACCCCCACTCCCCACTCCTAATACATTTCCTCTTTTGCAAACTAGACATCCCTTGACCTCTTATGAAGTGGACCAGATGTTGATATTATTTGTCAATGTGTGTTTCATCCACCGTTTACACCAGAATCATGTGAAGGGACATACTAAGATTGAGACTTCTGGGCTCTACTCTAAACCTATTGAATTAAAACTATCTGGTGGAGAGCCCTGGGGGCCTACTATTTGTAGGGGCGGGGCCCACTGTTAACAAGCTAGGTGGAGGGTGTTCGTGCTGCATTGGTTCCCACAGGTGTTGGTGTATCTAGGCTTGGGGGGCGGGGCAGGGGGAGGAAATTATGCCCACCAGCTCCTTTGTTCTTGGAGAAGTCTCTCAAAGATCCCTGTCCTTCCAGCACAGACCCTGAGATTAGCAAACAAATCGCTGCCATACACCCAGGCATCTTTCAAACTGCTGTTTGTATGCTCTATCTCAGTGGGGCTGTTTGTTGTGCTGACTCTTCAAGGGTGAGGACTCGGTTTCCCATCACCCTCTGGCTTAGTCTTCTCAGTGTGGGTCCCTCATGCTTGGTGTGCCTGGTGTGGGCTCTGCTCCTCTCCCCTCTCCATGTCTGTGATGTCCCTCCCTCCCGTGAACTGTCCCATGGGTCCATTTGGTTCCTGGCCATGTCTTTGCCTTTCCTACACTCTTCCATGTGGCCTCTTCTTTACATTTAGCTGAGGAGAATTGGTTCTGCCAGTCTTTAGGTTGTTTCCTGGGTTATTCACACTGATGTGGGTGCTATCTAGGTGTACTCTTGGGATGAGGTGAACCTAGGATCCTCCTACTCTGCCATCTTCCCCCTAGCTCCAAGGAACATGAATTTTTGACAAGAACACCAGGCCATATTGATGCAGAGGTTTATAGAGCACAGTTTGAGAAACACAGATCTAGGAGCTTGTAACGTAATAAAGGCAGCAAAATAAATGCTTACTTTCTCAGAGTATATCAGATGAATACCAGCCATGGGCTTAGTATTATTGTAGAACCATCAACCTGTACACACTACTTTTACCTCTAGAGATAGGCTCATTCATGTGTAGTGTTTTTCAACTCTTATTGTGGATATTTTTTAAATATAGAGAAATTCCATTTTAAAATGTAAAAATGCAGGGGCGCCTGGGTGGCTCAGTCATTAAGTATCTGCCTTCAGTTCAGGTCATGATCCCAGGGTTCTGGGATCGAGCCCCGCATCGGGCTCCCTGCTCTGCGGGGAGCCTGCTCTCCCTCTCCCACTCCCGCTGCTTGTGTTCCTTCTCTTGCTGTCTCTATGTCAAAAAATAAATAAATAAAATCTTAAAAAAAAAAATAAAATGTAGAAATGCTGATGTAGTTAGTCAGAGGTGGGACCTGCCTGGTATCGCTTGTAAAGCTCTTCAGGTGGTTTTAAGGCATAGCTTAAATTGAAAGTGCTGTATTTGGTTGGGGCACAGGTGGGGACATGGAAGTGGGGAGAGAATCTGAAGAATCTGTAGCCAATAAAGTAGTGACTGGAGAAACTACAGACAAGCTGTGTTAGCCTCAGGGAAAAAATGAAGAAAGTTGTATGTTTGTGAAGAGAAACAGCATCACTGAGTAAACTTTAACCATTTTTTTTATATATATAGATTACAATTGTTTATTAAAAATCTATTCAACAAAAATTTTTGAGGGCCAAGCAATGCACCAGGGTTCTGGAGGTATAGACTTGAAGAAAACATACAGAGTCCTTGCCTTCATGAGAGTCTGACATATGTTTTCTTATGTCAAATAAATAAATAAATAAATAAATAAACAAACAAACTAATTACAAATATTATGCATGCTATGAAAAACATATCAAGAGTATTTAGCCTAGCCTGGAAGGTCAAAGGGAGGCTTTCATAGGGACAACTTTTAAAGTCTAAACTTGCTGTATGACTAAAGGTTTGTATGTGTTTGAAGGCTCTTGAGCAATAAGAAAAAGCATTGCAGTAGTTCCCAAAGTGTAGTCCCCAGGCCAGCAGCATCAGCATCATCTGGGAACTTGTTAGAGATGCCAATTCTCAGGCCCTACCCTAGACCTACTGAATCAGCAGAAACTGGGGGGTTGAAGCCCAGCCATCTGTGTTTTAACAAGCCCTCCAGAGGCTTCTTATCCAAACTGAAGTGTGAGAACTACTGGTTTACTCTGAGAGCCTGAACGACAGCCAAAGTGGTAGAGCACAGTGAGCAAAGGGGGAAATGGCAAAGGAAGAAGCCAGAAAGATAAATAGGAGTGAGATTTTACAGGGCTCTGCAAGCCGTACTTAAAGGTTCTGAATTATTTTTTTTTTAAAGATTTTATTTATTTATTTGAGACAGAGAGAATGAGATACAGAGAGCATGAGAGGGAGGAGGGTCAGAGGGAGAAGCAGACTCCCTGCCGAGCAGGGAGCCCGATGCGGGACTCGATCCCGGGACTCCAGGACCATGACCTGAGCCGAAGGCAGGTGCTTAACCAACTGAGCCACCCAGGCGCCCAAGGTTTTGAATTATTTGACCCCAATAATAACAAATCACATTTCCTGAATGTGTATTCTGTGTAAGAGTCACAATAACCTTATGAGGTAGGTGGCTGTTATTGTTTCCCTTTTTAGGTGAGTAAATGGAGTCTCAAAGAGGTTGCTTTTCCAACGTTCTATAGCTATTAAGTAATGGAGCTGGGATTAAAATCCAGCCAGTTTTTCTCCAGAGACCAGTTTGTTAACCATTCAACTGTATGATTATTTTAAGTCAATGGGAAGCTACTGAAGGGTCCTAAATAGGAGAGAGGGATAATTGTATAGAACTTAAAAAAAAAGTTGCTGTGTGGAAGATGACTTGTAGAGGTCAAGTCAAGCAGCAGGAAGACCTGTTAAGAATCTATTGTTGAGACATGGATGGAACTGGAGGGTATTATGTTGAGTGAAATAAGTCAGAGAAAGACATGTATCATATGATCTCACTGATATGAGGAATTCTTAATCGTAGGAAACAAACTGAATGTTGTTGGAGTGGGGGGTGGGGTGGGAGGGATGGGGTGACTGGGTGATAGACACTGGGGAGGGTATGTGCTCTGGTAAGCGCTGTGAATTGTGCAAGACTGTTGAATCTCAGATCTGTACCTCTGAAACAAATAATGCAATATATGTTAAGAAAAAAAAAAGAAGAAGAAGGTAGTGGGAGGGGAAGAATGAACGGGGGAGATCGGAGGGGTAGACGAACCATGAGAGATGATGGACTCTGAAAAACAAACAGGGTTCTAGAGGGGAGGGGGGTGGGAAGATGGGTTAGCCTGGTGGTGGGTATTGAGGAGGGCACATTCTGCATGGAGCACTGGGTGTTATGCACAAACAATGAATCATGGAACACTTCATCTAAAACTAATGATGTAATGTATGGGGATTAACATAAGAATAATAAAAAAAAGAATCTATTGTTGAAATTTCTGTGAAAGATGATAATGACTTGAATCAGGGTACAAATGAAAAGAAGTGCGTAAATTCAAGGTATGTTTTAGAGGTAGAATTGGTAGATATAGAAATATCTTCACTATTTTTTTATGCATGTCAAAGTTACTCTGGCTGCTGTGTGAAGAATGGATTGAAGGTGGGCAAGAGGCAGGGAGTCCAGTTATCATCCAGGAATGGAAAGTTAGTGGTGTGAAATATAGAGAAGTGACAGGAAATAAGGTCAGAGAGGTAGTCTGAGGCTAAATTAAATAGGATCTTGAAGGTCATAATACAAAATGTGGTTTGTATCTTAATTCAAGTAGAAGCCATTGGAAGGTTTTAAGCAGATAATTAAACACAATCTAATTCATCTTTTTTAAAAAAGATCATCTTGGGAACTATGAGGGGAATTGATGGGGAGTGTGGGGGATGAAAGGAGGAAGACCAGTTAGAAGGCTACTGCGATATAGGCAAGACATGAAGGAAGAATGGTAATAATGTGGATGAGAGATAACAGGTCATAAAACTGATAAGACTTTGTGATGGAGGTTTCTGGAATCAAATACTGGGTGCCATTGACTGAAATAAAGATGGTAGGGAAAATGAAAAGTGCAGCCAGTTTGAAGGGCAAGTGTGTGTGTGGGGGGAGGGGTCAAGTGATAAATTTAATTCTCATGATTATCACAAAAAAAAACTTGATTGTAGAGATAAATGAAGTAATTTGCTCAATCTCACACATTTGGTGAGTAGCAGAGATGGATTCAAATCTAAGTCTGCCTGATTACAAGTTATGTTCTTTTCATTTATACCACATGGCATTTTCATAGTAGTGAATCTTTAGTAGAATGTTTAAGGCAAGAAATAACATGACATGGCAGAAAGGAAGTAAAGAGGACACTTTCATTGGATTCTCCTGGCCTGATGGACAATGTGGAAGTACCAGGAAAGAACTTAGGTTTAGGTAAAGGAGGCCATGGTGAAGAACTGAGTGAGAATATTCAGCAAAATGAGAGATGCTAAGTCATAGAGTGTAGCCTTTTGGTGAAGAGCCTAAAAGTTCACCCATACACAAGATTATTGTTTGGATCTGACACGCTGTAGGGGTGGTATGCTACAGGCTTGAGAGTAGGGGAGTTACATAATCTGGATATCACATAGGGAATATATTTGCTCATTTAAATGGGAAGAGGACTTGATGTCATTACGGAGACAAGCAGTCATCCAGCTGGTTGCAATTTGATTTTGGGTATCGGAGGAAGGGGCACCTCTGAGACCTCTAAATTTTCAGAGTTCCTTGAAATTCTTGAGGGTCATGTCTTAAGATCTTTGCAGATTTCCAAGTTTATAAATACCACTATAGGATATAATATCCCTATGAAATGTACTGAAGTATGACTGAAAATTTTAAGGGAACCCTTTGGGCCTATAACAGTCCTATAAATACAGGTTTAAAATAATTCATAAAGCTCTTAAATTCTACCAATAATATAAGCCACCATACTCTTAGATTGCTTCACTTTCATCAGCATTACTGCAAATTGGCATTCTTTGTACAGCCTTTTTACAAGAAAGTTACCACCCCCCACCCGCCCAATTTTTAAAAATTACTATGTCTTCCATTTCCAATAGAGAACAACAAAGCCGTGTTATGATGCGGGCACTTAAAGCAAAAGAAAATGATGTCCGTGGTGGATGATCAGCTAGGTTCACTCACTAGCTAAGTAACTCACCTCCACACACCAGCCACAGAGAGTACATGGTCATGAACCTTCAGAATCACTTGAGAGTGATTGGAACTGAGTTTCAAACCTGGGAATGCTTAGTAAAGGTTGACTATACATTAACGTTTGTGTCATTTAGTTAAGGTAAGACTACTGGCCTAAAACCCTACCTGCCCAGTAATCATAATCACACATCAAAAAGGGACTGCATCTGAGCGTGCAAGGGCCATCACTTTTACATAGCCCTGCTCAATTATATATGTGAAAACCCTATGTCATTGATTTTTGCCTCCTGGGCAACATTTGGCAAGACTGGTTGTTACAACCTGGGGAGTTGTGTCACGGGCATCTAGTGGGTGAGGGCAGGGCTACTGCTGTTAAACATCCTACAGTGCACACGACAGCCCCCTACACCCCAAGATGTCTATACTATCGATGTTGAGAAACCCTGCCCTATGTCAAGGCGATGGTCTAATCAGGGAGAGGCCACTTGTAATTGTTCCTCTTGGTTCTCTCAGTCTTATGATTGGAAAAATCTACATTCCTAGGGTAAAGGATACAAGATTTTTCTATCTGCAAACTCTCTTCTTTGGAGTCAGTCACTGACCTTTGCGATGTATATATCTATTCCATGCGTAAATATTGCTATAGACCAGGGGCGCCTGGGTGGCTCAGTCGTTAAGCGTCTGCCTTCAGCTCAGGTCATGATCCCAGGGTCCTGGGATCGAGCCCCGCATCGGGCTCCCCGCTCGGTGGGAAGCCTGCTTCTCCCTCTCCCACTCCCCCTGCTTGTGTTCCCTCTCTCGCTGTGCCTCTCTCTGTCAAATAAATAAATAAAATCTTTTTAAAAAAATATTGCTATAGACCGACTATTTTGACACCTCAAATTCATATGTTAAGACACTGATCCCAGTGTGATGATATTAGGAGGTGGGGCCTTTGGGAAGTGATTAGGTCATGAGGGTGGAGCCCCGAATGGGATTAGTGCCATTATGAACGGAGACCAGAGACTGAGCTTGCTTCCTTTCCACCTCCCAAGGGTACAAGGAGTCAGCCGTCTGCCACTAGGTGGAGGGCCCTCACCAAGAACCTGACACGGCTGGCTTCCTGATCTCCGGCTTCCAACCTCTAGAACTGTGGAAACTACATGTTGTGTAAGCTACCCCATTTATGGTATTTTGTTATAGCAGCTCCAACTAAGACAAATATTTTGCATCTACTGTGCTAGTTCTTGAGTTACAGGGCAAGCAGTCTTTTCTTATGGTCCCATAGCATTTGTATTTTTGTGAGGGATACAGACAAGCAAGCAGATGATCGCAATGCTGAACGGTAGGTGCTGCGATGGAGAAAGTCCAGGTTTTCTTGGAGCTTGGTATGTATCTGTTAAGACCAGCCATTTAGAGGCAACTCACCTTAGAAGTGTAACTATTCTCTGATAGTTCCTTTATCATTTCTCCTTTTCACTGGGCAGGCATTTAACTGGGCCAACTGACAACCTGCTCGCCTGATCCTTGATTCAGCCCTGCCTCGCAGGGGGATGAGTGGGAGAATGGAGGAAGATGGTGCAGAGTGGCATGTGGGGATATCTTTCTGGAAGAAGTGACCTCTAAGCACAAACAGCAGGATAAGAAGAACTTAACCATGGGGAAGGAGGGGAAGAAGCGTATTCTAGGCTGAAAGGGAAGCATGTGTGAGAGTTTGGACTCATTGAGGAACTGACTTGACCCTCCCTAGCCTAAGCTATTTTGAACTTGTATTGGTGGATGAGAAGAATAGAGAGTTCAAGGGCAAGGCTTATGTGGGTCACACGGATCTCATCTCTAGTCCTGAAATCACCTTCATTTTTTTCCCCTCCTCTGTAAGTTACAAAAAAAAAAAAAAATCCTCATTCATTGTTAAAAATTTCCAAAGTATACAAAATGAGAGATGAAAGGCCCCATTAACACTTGTCAACTTCCCTTCCCAAAGGTAGCCAACATTAATAGTGTGTATCCTGCTGGCCTTATCTTCACTTCTTTTTAACACCTTTGCCTTCACATACTGTTTATAGTCTTCAGAGTTTTAAAACATAAATTGTATCATGAAAAAGTTACAGATCTAAGCCTTTTCCTCCTTTCACTTTTTTGCAATAATTTCTGGAAATTTTTTACATTGGCACATATGGACCTACCTTATTCTTTTAATATCAGCTCAGTATTCCATTATATAGATGTATCATAATTTATCGGGGCTTTTACTTCACCGGAGTTCCCCCAGTTATAGATTCCTTTTCTGCTAAGTGGGCAGGGCAGTGGATTGCCCACTGAGGAAGCAGTGGGCTGTGTGATGGTGGGGAAGATAGTGAGAACTCCTTCGCTGAGAATTACATACAGACGATCTGCACCTGAAGCCTCCCGCCTAAACGACCGTCCCCTGCCCAAGGCCTTTTTCCCTTCCAATTTCTGCACAAACCCTTTAAACTGCAAGTTTTTCTCTGCCCTGCCCCTTCAAGATTGCCTCTGATGCTCACTTTAATGTGATTTCATTGGGATAAATGTATCTGTGGAGGGAAAGGCAGGGAGGGACCCCGAACCCACCCACCTCCTTTTTCCAGCTATGCTTTGGAGGGAACACAATCAGTTGCTTGCAGGTATAACTGAAATGATAATCAGGTTTTTAGAAAAAGAATAAGGCAAGGAAAGGAACTTGGGAAATTCTCCAAAAAAAAGGGAACTTGGGAAATTCTCCAAAAAAAAAAAAAAAAAAAAGCAGAATGCAGTTAACAGGAAGCAGAAAGTAGAGACACCTGACTGCACGTCAATAGCAAAATCACGAATGTTTGAAAGGTCCCAGGCTCAGAGGGATTTATTTGAACTGTTAACTATACCACGGTTTTCTTCTTATCTTTACTGGGTTTGTTGGTATATGTTTACAGGATCAAGAAAACCGGCAGTCTGAATTACTGTTTAAAAAGATGGTATCTGGGGCCCCTGGGTGGCTCAGTCGTTAAGTGTCTGCCTTCGGCTCAGGTCATGAGCCCAGGGTCCTGGGATTGAGCCCCGCATCAGGCTCCCTGATTGGTGGGGAGCCTGCTTCTCCCTCTCCCACTCCCCCTGCTTGTGTTCCCTCTCTCACTGTCTCTCCCTCTCTCTGTCAAATAAATAAATAAAATCTTTAAAAAAAAGAAAGATGGTATCTGCACACCATCTTTCACTTGACAATTTTCGTGAATGACGGAATCATCTTCATCCTTCTAGATGATCACAAAGCAGAATTGGATATCAGCTTTTGTTTCTTTTCAGCCCCAAATTGTGTGGACTAAGGCCGGTGTGATCATTGGAGAGGTAGATTGTTCAAGTTATACTGGGAATCCTGGAGTGACAGAGGAGAAATGAGAACATGGGGAGCTGGGCTAGGACCCTTGCCAAGAGAACGCAGGAGAAGGAAAAGGGAGGTAAACTGAGGAGGGCAGGAGCCAGAGCAGAATTCAGGGCAGAAGTCAAGAGAGGACTCAATCAAGCCAGTCAGGGACAGGAATACAGAAACCTAAGGACTCTTCAAATAAGCCCGCCAGTGGGCCCGGTTGAGTCTGTAGGGAGCAGGATTGGAAAGAAAGGGCCACTGTCGAGAAGTTCACTACTGAAATGAGTTGCACCAAAATTGCTTGATCTTAAGTTTGAAAGACTCTGAAGATCCCACTGGAGTGAGGTAGCAAGAGCTCGGTTTTAGGGGGGCAGATTAAAGGACATTGGGTGAAGCATAGCAATGGCTGGTTAATTCTCAGATGTAGAGCACTTTGCTCCATATTCTTCCCAGCCTCCTAGGTACTTAGTCGTCCTTGAGTAGAATTGGGGATCCAGGCCAATCTGTATTTAATATTCTTCTGAGCCATTTACTGCTTCAGAGTGGAGTAGTTACAGTCATGGTAAGAGGAGAACAGAGTTAATTGTAGTTGGAGTGGGCAGAGAGCGCGTCATGAATATGGACAGCACCTATAACAGAAATGTTTGAGGCTAAAGAGCCTTAACAATGTGGAGAGCTCTATGGAAATGTCCTCCAGTTTCCTGAAGAGATAGACTGATGTGGAAACATAGCTTCTTATCCTTTCCAGGCATCTGACTGATGCAGGCTCCTCACTGGGATGCCATGTGTTTGCTTATGCCTTGTAATTGACTTCGCCCTACTAAACTTTGAGCTTCAGAGTTCACTTAGGACAACAGTTTCTAAATTTTATTTTTAACAGAAAGTTTTATCATTATCAAACAGAATCTTACAGAAAGCTGTAATATGTAAACATATGTTAAAATATTTTAAATTCAAATTTATACCATTTACTATAGGGTATAATCAGCACATGATTAGAATTTTGATAAACACAAACCTTGGAAATATGGGGGTCTGGGTGACAGTTGTATTCTTATGTTCAGCTTCAGTATCGAATTTATTTTTTCTACAAGGTTTTGGTTGCACAGTGTGGAGACATTCCTAATTCACACAGATAAATTACAAATAGAAGCAGTGTTTTGGATAGCTCAACTTACAATCTCTGGGGGCCCTTGAATTAAATAGAAATGGTAGGAATAGCTATCAATCAAGGCCTGCACTAAAAACTAATTTACCCAGTAGCACAAATTAACACTGTAGTGGTTTCCAATATATTACAATTTGATATTTATTCGAGTGTTTTTTAATTTTACTATGTTTTGAAAGATATTTAACAATATGATTAGTGTAATTCAAACTGAATACTCTCAGAAACACCATAACCTCTTTAAGGAATCTTAAAGGTCTTTGAACAGAGTTACAAAACCCCTGACCTAGGGAGATGTCTGCTCTGGGAACAGCATTGTGAGAAGTGAGTGTAGGAATTGAATCAGAGGAAAACCATATCTCTTAAGAAAACAATGTTCGAAATCAAGTTGGATGATCATGTAAGCAAATTCTGTGACTCCTAAGAGGCATACTCGGTTGTTCTGTGGATGATGGAACAATGGAAAGACTGCCTATCTGACTATCCATGTGTGGGACCCAGTGGAGGTTGGGAGGGTGATCCTCAAAGTTCGTCCTTACCTGGGGTGCACAAGAGACAGCTCCTGAAGGCTTTTTGTTTCCTTTCTTTTCCCTTGGTGTTTTTGTGTTCTACCACAATACTTGGCACCCAGATTTTCCAATAAATATTAAGCAAATGAGTGAAGAGGACTAGGACTGGTGATTTGCTTGAGGAGCTCACAGAAGCCAGAGAGCCTCTGGAAGTATATTGCTGCCTTCAGAGGCCATAAGAATGCCTTGCATGTAACAGATACCCCACTCGTGTTTATTGAATGAATTTAGACCTCTAGCCTTGAAGGCCAGGGCCTGCCTGTTTTTCTTCAGCCTCCTGCACTGACTTGTCTTCTTCAGCCTGCCTCGCCCCTTTACAGAGGGCCTTCTCATAAGGAATGTGGTTCAAGCTAGGACTCTGGCTAACACTGGTGCTTTATGAACTGATTCCTTCTTCCTGTTCGCTCTCAGTCTCCCAGAACAAACACCCCAACTAGTTCTCTGGAGCTTTCATTTGCCTGAACCCAGTCCCAGCCTCAGTTGCTTCTGATGGTTGCCTTTTCCCTTCCTGGTTTAACCAACTCACACCCGCCCCCATCAACATATGCTCCACAATGACATTGAGCCCACCCCCTGAGACAACTCGTGTCATGCCTTTGTTTGCATCACCCCATCTCTTCATCTCCTTCTATTTCCCTTGATGCATCCAAATGTGGAGTAGTGAGGCTAAATTATAATAATAGGTCATATTTATTCAACATGTGCTGTGTGCCAAGCGCTGAGCTCAGTACCTCCTATGCTTTACCTCAATCCTCATAGAAACCCAGTGAGGTAGGTACTGTATTTTTTCCCCATTCCACAACTGAGAAAAATGAAGTCAGTCAAGGAATAATTAACTTGCCCAAGTCATACAACTTGTTAGTGTGAGATCCAGAATCTGATTCTAAACCCTGGCCTCCTAATTACTTCTTACATTCTTCCCTTATAAAATAGCTTGTTGGAAGGAAGCATATTATGAGCAAATAAGTCACTGTTAGGGATTCTGGCTGGCGTCCAGCCTATATACAGGTTTGCCAAATGAAGATCAGGACACTTTTTTATATTTCTGTTGCTGCTCCCAAAGGCAAGCACCGATACAATTCCCCATGTTCCTTGATCAGATTTGGGGCTAAAGGATGGTTTTCCCTCTTTTAGCAATGTGAATGTAAGTGGCACTGAGAGGGCAAGAAGCTGTCCCCGAGTCACACGTCTAAGGTGTGGGGGAAGCAGGAACAGAACCTGTGAGTTGGCGATCCTGACCCACCTACTCTCCCAGGCTATGCCTAGATACGGGACATGGGGAATTTCTAAGAGTGCTTGAGAATTCTGTATTACTCTCAAAAAACATCTTCAGTGAGTCCTCTTCCTTTCCTTCCGATGTCATCCCCCATCAATGTTTTTCCTCCGCAAAAATTGCTTGTGAAACCATAGCCTGTTTATTCCTAATTTCCATGGAATTCTGTGGGGAGTTCCATGGTCTTCTCCAGATGGATTATCTCCTGTCTGCCTCTGTCTCTTCTTCCCTGGTCTCGGGTGTTTTAGGCTAATACTCCTAATACTTAGTGAGCACCTTGATGTGCTTCTCTTTTCCAGACACGAGTATAAAAATCACCAGGTTTGGGGCCTGTGTATATGGAATTGAATGTTGCTATGTGAATGTAGTGTCTGCTCAGGACCTTTAAAGGTCATGGTCATGTCCCCTGTGGCAGCCTACAAAAGCTCAGTGTCAGGACTACCGGTAATAGTAATAATATAGAGACAGGCTAGAAGCTATGACTGGGAAAACAAAGGCAACTGGATGAGCAACTGAATAGGTCAGCGCTTCTCATTTGCATGTTTGATAACTTTAGCCACACCACAGGAGGACGTGGAAGTCAAAAGTCAAAGTCAAATTCCTTTCCTGGATTATCTAATACTGTCTTCCTCCAAACCTACAAAGAATCATTATTATCCATAGGAGTGTGACATATCCCCTTTGTACAGGAGGAAATGATAATAATTAACATCAGTTGAATACCTACTAGGTGCCAGGAATATAGTGTTAAGGTGTATTAATTCATATATTCATCATTCATATATTCAGATTCATTAATTCATAATTCATTCATGTCATCCATGAATAGACTTTATGGAGTAGGTGCTAGGGTTATCATCTCTCTTTCATTTGGGGGAGCGGCTGCACAGAAAGAGTTGGTGACCTGGCCGGGCTCACATGGCCAGTAAGTGGTTAGGTGGGATTTGAATTAAGACAGTCTGACTCCCTAGCAGCAATGTCCACAATAGCCAAACTGTGGAAAGAGCCGAGATGCCCTTCAACAGATGAATGGATAAAGAAGATGTGGTCCATATATACAATGGAATATTACTCAGCCATCAGAAAGGATGAATACCCAACTTTTACATCAACATGGATGGGACTGGAGGAGATTATGCTAAGTGAAATAAGTCAAGCAGAGAAAGTCAATTATCATATGGTTTCACTTATTGGTGGAACATAAGGAATAGCACAGAGGACTTTAGGAGAAGGAAGGGGAAAATGAAGGGGAGAAATCGGAGGGGGAGAGGAACCATGAGAGACTATGGACTCTGAGAAACAAACTGAGGGTTTTAGAGGGGAGGGGAATGGAGGGATGGGTCAGCCCAGGGATGGGTATTAAGGAGGGCACGTACTGCATGGAACACTGGGTGTTATACAAAAACAATGAATCGTGGATCACCACATCAAAAACCAATGATATAGTGTATGGTGACTAACATAACATAATACAATTTAATTAAAAAAAAAAAAAAGGCAGTCTGACTCCAGAAGCTACCTTTATCCCCCCTACTCGGCTATGCTGCATCTCAGAGGCCATGTGCCAGGGAAAAAGAAGAGATATGTATAGGGCCTCTTTCCTATGTCTGTCTTACCATAAGCCACTTTAAATTTCTTTCGGAGAGGCTCAAGGGGCAGGTAATACAGAAAAACAAAAATCATTGGGGCACCTGGGTGGCTCAGATGGTTGAGCGTCTGCCTTCGGCTCAGGTCATGATCTCAGGGTCCTGGGATCGAGTCCCGCGTCGGGCTCCCTGCTCCTCGGGAGCCTGCTTCTCCCTCTGCCTCTCTCTCTCTCTGTCTCT
Source organism: Mirounga angustirostris (assembly GCF_029215605.1). Classification (NCBI taxonomy): domain Eukaryota; kingdom Metazoa; phylum Chordata; class Mammalia; order Carnivora; family Phocidae; genus Mirounga; species Mirounga angustirostris. The sequence continues at coordinate 95,038,487 of NW_026991719.1, forward strand.
CATGAATAAATAAATAAAATCTTTAAAAAAAAAAAAAATCATTCCGGGGACCCGGGTAGTGACTGAGACATCCACAAGGAACCCCGAGGAGAACATCGTTAAGGAGTTGAGGTTGAAGGACTCATGTTGCAGCAACCCCACAAGGTCTCTGCTAATGGTTTGCTCCGGCATTTCCTGGAGTGTGTCTGATGTCTTTAAATATCAGTGATGCTCTGGGCCTCTTAATTATTTTTTCTCAAACAACCCAATTAATTAGGCGATGCCTCGGTCCTCTACATTTCAGAAGAAGGGACTGAAATCCTAAGAGGACAACTGTCTTGTCTAAGGTCACAGAGCTGGCCAGGGGCAGAGCAGCCTGGATTTAAACTTCCGTAATTTGTTTTAAGGACCCACGTGTTTCAATGTTGCCGATGATGTAGGAAATCAGGAGTCCAGAAGCTCATGCAAATCAAAGGTCAGGGCAAGGAGTCAGCAATCTGGGGGAAAGCAAAAACCTGGAGGACCAACTTATTGAAAAGTGAAGCCGGCAGCCGGTCAAAAGGCCAAGTTCAGAAGAGCCTCAGACAGTGAAGGAGCAGAGTGGGGCAAAGTGGATTGGAAAACAACCTGGAGGGCTAGCACAAAGGACGTTTGAATTTCGCGTGAACACCTATCCCAGCCAGGAAACTTCATGTTATGTTTTCTGTTAGTGCAGGGACCAGGCTCAGGGCTTACCCAGCTGAAGAGCTATAGGGAAAAGCAGGTTAAGGAGGAATGCCTGGATGGAGGGCAATGGTATAAAAGAACATATTCAGGGGCGCCTGGGTGGCTCAGTCGGTTGAGCATCTGACTCTTGATTTTGGCTCAGGTCATGATCTCCAGGGTCGTGAGATTGAGTCCCCCATCACACACTGTGCTCAGCGGGGAGTCTGCTTGAGATTCTCTCCCTCTCCCTCTCCCTCTGCCCCTCCCCTGCCCTCTCTCTCTCTCAAAAATAAATAAATCTTCAAAAAAATAAATAAAAGAACATATTCAGATACACACTTGCTAGAGACCATTTAGAAAATGATAAAATTATGGACTATTAGGGGTCAGAAAAAAATCCTAGGCTCCTCCCCACCGCATTTATCTTTGAGCCCTTCTGATGACGTTTCTGGCAAGGTCATCTAGCTTCTACTCAAACACTATCTCCTGGGGCAGCCGGTTTGATGGTCAGGCAACTTTTCACAGTTCCAAAGTCACTCTTTATGTTGGCCTGAAATCTGCCTCCCTGTCCTTTCCTCCTTTTGGCTCTGGCTATTTTCTCCAGGGACATGAATAGGTCTAATTCCCATCCACAGGACAACAGACTTTGGGGCACATTTTGGGAGCTGGATCACAGGAGGATATACTGTGCTATTAGTCTAGATAGGAAAAGGAAGCACAGACTAACTTTTCTCATGGAAAGCCTGGTTTCTTGACCATGGAAAGTTGAGTTTCTTAAGCCATGACTTCTCCAAGAGGGGATTATATTTTGGATTTACTATTGTCTGAGCTCATTCTTATGGGTCTTCCAAAATACCCTCAAAGCAGTTTGTTCCCATGGAAAACTCGGTTTTAGTTTGACTTTGTTTACTTATTTCTGGCCCTGAGGTCTTGGCCTCATTCAGTGGAGAGTATGAGGAAGGAATTCTTGTTCTAAATAAAGCAAAAGCTCACTCACTTGTTCTCTCTCTCTCTCCCTCTCACTACCCCAAATAAATGCTTTCTTTATAGCTAACCTGGTCATTTGGGATAAACACTCACTATTTGCAGGGATACAGCATAAGTGTAATAAGGACAGAAAGGAGAGGCTTTGTCTTATTTTGTTGATGATTTTAACAGCTAAATTAGTAAGATAAAGTAGAGGCAGGTTAAGGGGACACAGAGAGTCATGCATTCGTTGTTTCATGAGAAAGAGAGAAATTGAGAGACTTAGTACCAGACAGAAAGAGGAATGTGCCATACAGGATAGTCTGGAAAGATCATCCAAGATATACAACTTCTTGGCCTCTGTATGATGAGAAGGGAAGGAAAACTTGAAACAATGGCAACTATAGATGAAAAATGGAGTTTGTGAGTCAAAATTAAGAAGGATTTATGAACCACATAAAGAGAGAAATTCCATACTGGATACTTGTGAATTTTTCCAACCAGAAGTCCTGGAAATTAAGAAAAGATGTATTAAGAAGTTGAGGCAGTGTAAATTTAAGAAGAAAAAAAAAAAGAATGGTTGGGTTTAAATTGGAACTCAAAGAAGCAGAAAAAAAAAATATTTTAACAGAAGCTTGGAATTACGTTCCATGAAGTTTCTTTTCGTTCCCCTTGGATGTGTGCAGAGGCCGGGGCTCTGACTTGGCCAAGATCTAAAACCAAACTGGGCTGCTGTGGCCTTCATCATGTGGCGCCAGGGCACAGCGGGGTGGCACTGGGGTGCAGAGCGGGACAAACCTGGTTTAGGCCGAAAGGGAAGGGGGAGCACAGAAGGCGACAAAAAGAGGGAGGAGCCCTCCAGATAGGCCAGAAACTCTACTGGATTTTCTAAGAGCACTTTTTCGGTTCTGCCACTGCCAAAGCCAAGTTTGTAAAGGGCAAAGGAGGGCCATGAGGCAGTTTGGGAAAATAAGTAGACAGCCAGGATGTGGGAGAGGCATCTCCAAACACACTTGACCCAAGCCGAGTTTGCAAGACACGCAGTGGGGCCCATCACTGAGACATTTGGTATGCACAAGGGAAATGGTTTGTCCCAAAGGCCTCTTGGAGAGGGAGGAAGGAAGGAGAGAGAGAATCTCAAGCAGACTCCCCGCTGAGTGCAGAACCTGACGCGGGGCTCGATCCCACTGCCCAGGCGATCATGACCTGTGCCGAAATCACAAGTCCGACGCTCAACCGACTGAGCCACCCAGGCGCCCACCCTGAGTCAGGAAGTTTTTAAAGGCAGGTGAAAAAGGGTCTGGGTGAGGAGGAGAAGACTAGTGACTCAAATTCAGATAAAGGATGTTACTAAGTAAAGGAGGGTTAATCTCACTTTGTTGAGCTCAAAGAGGGGGTCAGTGGTCCCAACTGGTGCCTGCCAGCTCCTTGATGGAAACTTGAGTTCCTGCAAGCAACTAAGTGAACACTTGGTTATCATGGTGTCAGGCAAGGATACTATCTCATGGGAATGTGGTGGCAGACGGCATTTGGAGAAGGGGCGGAAATGGGAAAAAGAGTTGCAGCTTCACTTTTTTTTGCCGTTAACTCCTTGGTTACAAGTCTCAATCTCTCTCTCTCTCTCTCTCTCTCTCTCTCTCACTCACACATGCACGCATGCACTCTCTCTCTCTCTCTCTCGCTCTCTCTCTCTCTCCCTTGTGAGTGGCATTATCTGGAAGAGCCTATAACTCAACCCCAACAGCAAATTTAGGCTAAGGACTCAGTCTTATAAGTGGCTCAAAGACTAGTGAGCTGGTACTAAGAAAGTTCCCCTAGCCCTGACCCACAGAAGGTAAACCCCGGATGCACCAGCAGGCCACACTGTTGTGAGTAGTTCCTGTCAGAATTTAGAAGTCTTGGGGAGGAGATACTCTAGGGTTTCTTCAGGGTCACGGAGAAGGAAAAGTTACACTGAGTGCCCCAAGCAAAGGAAGCTGGCAGAATCTTCTCGTCCCTGTTGTTGCCAAGTACACCCTCAAGAAATCTTGAGTGTATATTGTGTGGAGCACGAGGCAAACTTCTCTGACCTCATCATTTTGCTGAAGATGATGAAAAGGATGAGTGGGTCCTTTCTATTTCCAGGAGCAACAATTGGATAACGGGAATGGAAACTCTGCTGTCTCTAAAATATGGGATGGGAGAACAAAGGGTCAAAGGGCCTAATCCGTTATCAATAATTAATTGATCTCCCTACTCTGAGGAACCCTGTCCAGATTTTAAGATCTGATTATTTAATCACTTCATAGTGCAACATTGTTTATAATTTACCCCAGATAAGTGCATTTTCCTGCCAAAGCTCAAAATGCAGAGATCTTCAACCTTGAACAAATTAAAAGTAACATAAAGTAAATGACCTTTATTCATGATGACACTCTCAGCTCTGACTGAATAAAGAATATCTTTTTTCTGCCTAAATTTTAAATGACAGAGTGCCCTGGATCAAAATCATAATGACATTTATCCTGTTATCTGATGCCTCTAAGAGGTTGAAGAGAGTCATAAATATAGTTGTCTTCATGTTTCAGACACATTTTATCCTCTTTTTGACAGTTATTAAAGGCATTAATTTTCTGATGGTAATTTCAATGTAATAACCATATGAAAAATGTAGGTCTTGTTTTCCCATCAGAAAAGAAGAAACTGAGAAGCATCTTGAGAGCCATAAATCAGAGTATGAAAGACCCGTACAATGCCATTCAGGGAATGGGCTGGAATTCCACGTGTCAGAATTGAATTGGAGCAGAAATATAATATGGTTACAGTTCAAGGGACTTTTCCATGCAATATTTCCCTAACCCAGATAGATATGGAAGCCTTACCAGAATAATTAGTAAGCAAGAAACACACAGGTACAAGACAAGGTCTTGAATTCTTGGTTGAGTCTACCAAAGTAAACCCACAAATAATGTAGGGGGAATGGTTTATTGAAGCAGATAGCTTGAAAATCAAATCATTGGGGAGTACAGGTTGGCTCTTAATGGTACAACACTCTGCAAAGGATTTGAATTTATTTCCCCCAGGTGAGGTGAGTTGGCTCAGCCCTGTTTCATGGCTCTAGGCAGGACTCCCTAACCTGAGCTAGGTCTCTCGGAAATATATGTGTCGGGCCCCAAGGTAATTAGACCAAATATCTGGTAAATTGCGTGCATCTACCATAACAATGTTAAAACAATCCAAAGTGCATTCCTTCTCCATAAGTGAAAAGTAGCTCCTTATTAGTAATGAGAATGCCACTTTTATTCAGAAACATCTATTTTAGAATATGGATGGTTCTTTTTTTAAGATTTTTAAAAAGATTTATTTGAGAAAGAGAGAGATAGCAAACCTAGCCGGGAGGAGAGGGAGAAGCAGGCTCCCCGCTGAGCAGGGAGCCCCATGCAGGGCTTGATCCCGGGACCCTGGGATCACGACCTGAGCTGAAGGCAGACGCTTAACCAACTGAGCCACCCAGGCACCCCAGGATATGGATGGTTCTTAACATCATTGTCAAAAGCCCCCCAAATGAGCCCCAGAGAATAGTAGGAAGCAAGCATAATCAAGCACCTTTTCAGTTTGGCTGGTAGCATTAGCCCTATCAACACTTTTGAGGCAAAACAGGCTGATTTCCTGTTCATTTTAAAGATCTTTCTTTCAGATACATCCAGACTATTACATTCACTTCCTGCTTCTTTGGCAATTCATTTCATTTTGCTTCATTACTGTCCTTCCTTTATTCCCCTTAAAAAACTTTTAATGTTACCCAAGTAATACAGGTAGATAAAAGATTAAGTTTAAATTGAAAAAAGCAGTCCCTGTATTCCTATTTCTGCACTCCTCAGTCCCATTTGAAACTTTCAGCCATTTCTTTTAGTATTTATCTCCATATTTCTAAATGACATGCTTTTGTTGCAATTTCTTCCTTTTTTTTTTCTGTTTTACGCTGCTCATCATCACTTCTTTTTATTACTGCAATATAACTGACATACAAAATCCTATTAGTTTCACATGTATAGCATAGTGATTTGACATCTGTATACATTGAGAACCGATCAACGCTATAAGCCTAGCTACCATACAATTTCTTGGTTTATCAACATTACACATTGTCTATTAACTTCTTTTAATGGAAGATGAGAAATTTAAGCTATTTTCTCTCTCACACACATCCACTTCTGTTATTATTTAAAATGCCATGCCTATGTAAATACTATGCACTGTTGAACCAAGTTGTCTACCATCTTTGGTAGACAAAAGTTGTCTGCCATGATTCTATATCTTTTCTCTTACAATTTTTGGTCACTAATACTCTTTTTCATTTGTTTTCATTTGCCTAACATTAACTTTTCCCCCAAATGACCCTCCAGAATTATCAAATGCCCATCAATATTTTTTACAACTAATCAAATACTTAGAAAAAGTTACCAAAAATCTACCATTTCATTTTGCCCTGTAGGCCTCTTTCCCAGCACCCTGAACCATCCTGTTTCAATCTAGAATGGCTACTTCTACTCTCTAGGCCTGGGACACAATTCTTGTCCTATAACCTCCTTTCATCATTCCATGTTGGATTCCTCTTTCCTAAGTTCTCATCTTTCTAGGTTTACTCCCTCACTTTGATGAAGCATATGAAACCTAAGATACATGGAAAGTTTCAAGTTCTTATAAACCTTCTTTTCTTAAGGTTTCTCTCAAGTTGGAGAATTTCTTGGCAATTCTTGGCAGTATAACAGTGATCCATGATAAAAGAGATTAGAAGCTGTGTGTGAATGTGAGGTGAAGGCTTGTGGCTTGCTGACTGGTGGGTTTGCTTGAATGGGGATCAGGCAGAAGTGGGCCTCTTCACAAAGACACCCAAAATATCAGAGTCCTTTTTCTCTAAGGACCTTAGTTTCTCCAAGCACAGTTGTCTAATTCTTTATCCTGACCAGAACAGTAATAGTATATACCTGGCTGTGTCTAGGAACATGGTATAGGGAAGGAATGAGGATCCCACTATAACATATGAGATTTTCTCTTAATCTCCTTGTTCTCAGTTCCATGCTTTATCCCTGTTCTACACTCTCATCCTGGAGTCAGGAACCTCCCCAAGTTCGGTTCTTCCAAAGACTAAACTTCTTGTCTCCTATTGGAGAAGGAAAGGTAGTCACCATCTGTGTGAATCAGAAGAGGGAACCCAGTGAGTCCAAGCACTCTGTAGATTATCTTTCAACCAATCATTCTGTTTCCATTCCGTGCCACTTCCCTACCTTCTGTAGTACCTGGTGCCTCCACCCCTCAGTTTCTGCAGGGCTACAGGGGTCCCGTCTCATTGCTATTTCCCCTCTGCAGGGATTTAGGTTATAAATTCCTTTACTCTGTAGAATTGACTTGTACTTTTCCTTCCACTTTTGTTTTTCTAAACATCTTTTGAAATCTTTTGTCTGTTGTTGTCTCCTCTCCTATTTTCTTAGTCCCTGTGGGTTAATACCTTTCATTATTGCTATCCTTGCCATTTTGATAAGGGTTTGGGAAGGAAACAAGATAAATTCACGTGGTTATTTTCCTATATTTAACTGGAAGTCTGTTTATCCATTACTTTTGTATAAGCAAGGTGGTTTGTACAGTCTTCTCTGTTTATCTCTGATTACAGTTGATTTAGTGAGGCTTTAAGTGAAAGGCCAGAAGGCTAAATTAAAGTAGTCTATATATAAAGTTTAATTTTGACTCCAACTCAACAGTACTTTTTAGGGTCCTTTAGAAAGTAGTTTATTTTTCTGCACTTGGGGGACAGCATCAGCACCATCTTGGGCCTGTGACTAATTAGCAAAAATAATATCAGTGTACCCTTAATAGAATGTCTTTCAGTTTGTATCCTAAGCATTCTGATGAGAGAATTAGAAGAAGATAGTAGGGGGCGCCTGGGTGGCTCAGTTGGTTAAGCGACTGCCTTCGGCTCAGGTCATGATCCTGGAGTCCCGGGATCGAGTCCCACATCGGGCTCCCTGCTCAGCGGGGGTCTGCTTCTCCCTCTGACCCTCTTCCCTCTCGTGCTCTCTGTCTCTCATTCTCTCTCTCTCAAATAAATAAATAAAATCTTAAAAAAAAAAAGAAGAAGATAGTAGGTTGAAATTCCACAAAGACAAATCCAGGCATTTGTATGGGAATTTTTTCAGCTAACTTTCATTTATTATGTAAATTCAAACATAAGAAAATTATATATACAACTTCAAGTTGCCCTGGAAAGTTTCATGCAATTTCATGGCCAACTGATACCTCAGTCATTTATTTAAAAATGGCCCTGCTAGCAAGAACCAATATAGTCTCCATTGTTTCCTACTTATTTGGATAAGAAAAATCTATGGCAGGAGGCTGGACTTCTTTTTTAAAAAGTGAAAGGAAAACACTGTATAATTCCTTTTTCAAGAATTTATTATATTGCTAAATGCTTTAAAGCAGTGTAACAGTTTTTAAAAATGGTCTTTTGAAAAGAAGCTGTGGGAAGCAGAATAATCCCTCCCGCCAAAAGATTTCCTCTTCTAAATTCTGGAGCCTGTTGCCTATGGTATACTACTTGGAAAAGGTGAGTGTAATTAAGTTCCCTAATCCGCTTACCTTGAAATGGGGAGAGTATCCTGAATTATCCAGGTGGGCCCAGTGGCATCACAAGCGTACTACTTACAAGTGGGAGAGGGAGGCAGAAGTGGGCCAGGGTGCTGCAATGTGATGCAGTCTTGACTGGCCATTGCTGTCTTTGAAGATGGAGGATGGAGACCAGGAGCCAAGGAATGCAGGCAGGAACTGGAAAAGGCAAGAAAATGGATTCTTCCCTGGAATCTCCAGAAAAGGCGTCCTTATTGACGCCTTCATTTTAATCCAGCCAGACCTGTTTTGACTTCTGACTCCCAGAACTATAAGATAATGACTTTGTGCTGTTTGTAAGGCCCTAAATTAGTAGTAACTGGTTATAGCAGCCATAGGAAACTAATATAGAAGCCATATGCTGGAAGTTAACTTTATCCATTTAACCCGCTAATCAAACGTTAGCTGCTACAAATCACTATGCAGGTAATATAAGGGCTGCAAGGATGAAACATGAAGACCTTGATCTTTAGGAATTTACAATCTAGTAGAATAGATGAGATATTGCACTGCTTCAGGTGTGTTACAGATTGGAAAAGACCTTTTTTTTTCTTTCCTTCCCCCACCCCCTCCCTTGCTTCTTCTCTCCCTCCCTCTCTCTTTGTCTCTCTCTCTCTCTCTCACACACACACAGTAAATTCTCTTTTTTTAAAAAAAGATTTATTTATTTGACACACAGAGAGAGAGAGAGAGCACGAACTGGGGAGGGGGAGAAGCAGAGGGAGAGGGAGAAGCAGGCTCCCTGCCGAACAGGGAGCCCAATGTGCAACTGGATCCCAGGACCCCGGGATCATGACCTGAGCCGAAGGCTGATGCTTAACCGACTGAGCCACCCAGGCGCCCCATAAATTCTTGATTTATTTAGCCAAAGATCCACAAATATAGCACAAGTGTGGTACCTAACAAGAGCTGGAGCAAAGCAGCATTACTCCTTTAGCCCTTTGAGTCCCTAATGTTAGGCAAACAATAATAGGAAATCCTGCTTGAATAAAACAAAGTTTCTGGGTGCAAGAAAACTGATTTTGTGCTGCACCATATCCCTTTCTGTGTGTGGCTTATACCGCCATTCAGGAAGAATTAAATAGCCTTTGCACTTTATAAACACGAGGTTCTCCTGCTTCTTCAACTGAACTCAATGTCATGAGTCTACATGTTACCCCAGGTGAAAAAGCAGTCAGTGAGTATCCAGGTGCCCCTGAGAAGTATTTCTTCCTTGAGCTCCACAGGGTACCAGAAAACCCATTTCCCCATGGGTATTTATGGAAATGAATTTAATCACTTTACGTAGAAGGTAGGGGTTGATAAGAGAAATATGTATATATACACAGAAATTCACACATAGACATGTGGCTCTAGATACTTACAAACATACGTTGCTAAGGTGATTAATGTATTCTCTTAAGCGAACAGATGCAAGGCAACTTTTGGGATAACTCTGGGCTTCAGAGGGTCGGAGAGGAGAAATTAATCATGTAGAAAAGAAAATCTCTTGATTGAGAAAAAAAAAGACAGTGACAGAACCTGCAAATGTTGGGTCATGTTCATAATTTTTCTTTTTCTCTCTTCTTGGTTTGCAACAGGAGATAAATACAGTGACAGGGAAAGGCTAGGAAACTATAAAGGCCTGGCAAATCTAGGATAAGGGAAATGGGGGCTAGATTAAATAGTGAGTTTAGCATTGCAATCACAATCATTACATTCAACAATGATCTTTTGGCACCTACTATGTGCTCAGGAGATTTTGTGAAAATCACAAAGGTGAAAGAGACCCAGTTTTAGTTCTTGCCATCAAGTAATTTTCAATCTAGCATTTGGGTATAAATCCCCATATAACTCTAATGCAAGGCCAGATATAGGGGCTATTAGATAGAAGCACAGGGCCATGTTACTCAGAGAGAGAGAGAGAGAGATCAGACTGATGGCAGGGCCGGGGGATGTGAGCAGGGAGGGATGATGGAGGAAAAGAGAAAAGCCTCAGTGAGGGAGGAAGGATTCCAACAGAACTAGAACGATGAGTAAAAGTTCAACAAGAAAAAGGGACTGAGGGGCTGCATGAACAAACAGCACAGCACTGGGAAAGCAACGTTAATTTGATCCTTCATTCATTCATCAAGGTCTCTGCTCTGTGAAATTGGTTCTACTCTGAGGTTACCATGGGGGGGGGAAAAAGGAGTATCTGATTTAAGCACATCTCGAATTTGGATAGTAGAGATGGCACTTCTCTATCTTTCCCAAACGGTCAAGATGCATCCTTCTGTACTGAAGAGAGGAAAGCAGATGCATGAATTAGAGGAATACCCTGACATAATTCTGGTATAAATCCATCATTACTGCTTCTCGAATGAATATCGTGCTTTCTGGGTGACTGTGAGCGGTCCTCCTTTCTACAACAAAGAGGTTGTCTACATAGCAACAAGCACTCTGGGGGCACAACAGCGAGGCAAGTTTGAGTCTCTGCCCCCAGTGAGCTCAGAATCTTTGCGGGACTATGATGGTGTGACCTGTAGAGTGCACATTATCCTTCTGGAGCCTCACTTTTCTCTTCTTTGGGAATGGAGCTTGGCTGGCCTTTCCTACATAGGGATAGGATGTGGTGAGACTGAAAGAAATATGAAGGGCATTACAAATATTCAGTGATATAATCATGCGAATTGGCTTTTATTTCCCACTCTTAGTCCCTCTGCATTGCATAGAGGAGTCTCCTGGGCCAGACTGAACCAGGGTAAGTGCCTATCCCGTTCTCTGCTGCAGGACTCCAACACATCCGCCTGGCTCTCTGACGCTCTCTGGCGCTGTTTCTCGAACAAGGATATTTCTATTTGATTGACCCATTGGGAAAATGGATTCTTAGCTGGGAGTACTGTGGTATCTGAACACTCAGTCGGAGCTTTTTCTGCTGGGGCCCTTGGCCAGTCTCTTTCCCCAGACTGCCACCGCTCTTTCCCCAAAGCACACCTTGGTGGGCTCTACAGCTGAAGTCTTTTCTTTCTTTCTTTCTTTTTTTTTAAAAGATTTTATTTATTTATTTGACAGAGAAAGAGACAGCTAGAGAGGGAACACAAGCAGGGGGAGTGGGAGAGGGAGAAGCAGGCTTCCCGCGGAGCAGGGAGCCCGATGCGGGACTCGATCCCAGGGTCCGATGCGGGGCTCGATGCCGGGACCCCAGGATCATGACCTGAGCCGAAGGCAGACGCTTAACGACTGAGCCACCCAGGCGCCCCTGAAGTCTTTTCTCCCGGGGAGATGTGCAGCAGCAAACTGAAAGCTTTCAGAAATCTGTATGTGGGCAACTCTTACTGAAAAATATTGCTACGAATGCAAACACAATCACCTAAGAGTAATAGAACAAAAGCCAGGGTACAGATTACAGCTTTCAGAGGAAGGGGGAGTGGGCTTTTGAAATTGATTGCTTGGGTGCACACAATCTGTACTAAGTTTGGCTCTCAAATGGACTTGTGACAGCTTTCAGCTAGGTTTGAAACACCAGAGAAATTTCTCTTTTGTCCCTTGAAGGGGAAGTGGCTAAATCGATGTGGGTTATTTGTCTGGAAAACTGTCTTGCTATCTGGAAAACTGTCTCTCTGGATGCATAAAACAGCCTCTTTTATAAAGACGGGGCCCTGGGCCATGGCTACTTTCTATAATTACAAAGCGCACAACAGTTATCAGCCATCAAATATATAGTTTCTCTCTGGAAATGTTCTGGCTGAATTTAAGCTGTTTATCATTATTTCTAAATAAAAAGCTCTGAATGGGTTGTGACAACTGCCAGACAGGTGTTACTTAAATAAATAAATAAATAAACAGAACATTGGAAGAATCCTGATTACATTTTTCGAAGAAGTGTCATCTCGGGTAGTTAGAACAATAATCATGAGCACTGGTCTCCCCCCAGCAGCCTGCACCTGGGGAAGTTGAATGACAGCTGGGGTGCGGGGGTGGGGGGAACCCGCTTAAAGTATCGCTGTCCCAGGATTATATGGGAGATGGAAGGAGCATAAAGTTTGGATGGCCCCCTGGTTAATTTGCCTATTCCCATCTGGTACCTAATGAGTAAATTGGACGAAACTGGATGTATCCCTTTATGTAACTAGAGAGTAATATCTTGAGAAGTGATACCGAGTCCAAATACAGAGAATTTTTTTTTCGAGATAGAACCATTGTCATGGGATCAACCTCAGTTGTCCGGTCTATGAAATGGGTAAGGTGATGCTGTCTATCTACCTCTAAACGTCTTTATGTGGGTTAAGTTAAACAAGACAGTGCCTGCAAAGCAATTACCACAATACCTGCCTGGCACAGAGTATTGATTTATAAAGACAGCTTTTTGAAAAATGAACACATGAACAGAAGAAATGGGGAAGCTCCGATTGGACATGTCTCTTTGGGAAGAAGGAGGGTCTGCTCCTGGGTTAACCTCTGGATATCTTAAAGGGAAACAGGTGAGGAGTCAATCAGGGGAAGAGAGTTCTATGCAACACTTACACGGATGGCCAAACCAGTCATGAGCACTGTCTCTATCAGGGAAGGAACTACAAAGATTCTTCTTTGACTTCCCACAGTGATTCCTCTACCCTCTTAATCCTGCAAATGTATCTGACAACTGAATATCTATACTTCCCTCTCCTATTATATTAAGCATGGCTCATCATGTCATTAGAGGACTATTATTTCCAGTATGAGGTTCTCTCTTTTATGAGTAGTAATAATATTAATAATAGGTACAATTTATTGAATGCTTATATGTTAGGCACTTGGAGAAGCACCTGTACATGCCTTATTTCATTTGACACTTGATACCTTTCAGGTGTAGGTATTATTATCCCCATTTTTGGAGAAGAAGAAAGTGAGTCCCAATAAGGGTAAATAATTTTTGTAAGATCATATGGCCAAAGGAATGTGAATACATTTCAGAAGACTCAGAATTACTAAGTATTTGTAAGTAGCATATTGGAGGAAAGGAAAAATGCCAACGGAATTGCTTTGCAAGGCTACGTGAAATCTGAGGAGTGAATTCCTAATCACCTTCAAGTTTATGAAGAAGGATTACAAGAGATACAGCCCAGCTGACCTTGATTTCTTTAGGGATACTAGCAAAAAGAAATGGGCTAACGTGGATGAAAAGACGTATTCTGTGGTCAAACCTCTGGAATAAATGACCCATGGATGATGACCAATTCCGCAGTCAACCACGGGGCTTGGTTGATTTGCTCAAATGCTTGCTCAGTCACAAGGGTCAAATGCACTAGCCTTTTGAAACACAAGGCTCAAGAGATAGAAACATGTTTCTGGTTCCAGATTTATGTAGTTTTCCATCTATTGCTTTAAAGAGATACATCGTGTTACCCTATTTTCCTATTTTAAATGCATTAACTTGGTGACATGACTTACACTTTTTTTCCCCGTCTGGGCTCCTGGGCCTACTGCAGGGATGTATGGGGCCTGGGTGACTTACATTTTTATATAATATGAAAAATATTATTTTGGACTTTTAAATATTCTCATCTAAAATCCTAATTGGTGGGACACCTAGGTGGCTCAGTCGGTTAAGCATCTGCCTTCGGCTCAGGTCATGCTCCCAGAATCCTGGGATCGAGTCCGGCATCGGGTTCCTTGCTCAGCGGGGAGCCTGCTTCTCCCTCTCCCACTCCCCCTGTTTGTGTTCCCTCTCTCTCTGTGTCTCTCTCTGTGTCAAATAAATAAAATCTTGAAAAAAGAAAAAATAAATAAAATCCTAATTGGCATTGACTCTGAAAAAGCAATTGAGAACAGTCAGCAATCCTTAAATCCCAGGGTTAGGGGTCTGGGCTACATATTCTTTGAGGATACACCTAAGATGATCTTTATCCTTTGGGGAAAAAAAAGATGTGACTAGAAAACATAAAAGAGTCTGATCTGTAATCTCAGAATAAGTTATGTGTATATGGCAGGATATACATTAAGTATCCAGATCCAACATCTTTTTACCATGTCTGACTTGAGAATTGCATGGCAAAGTAGAGCCCATAGCTCTTGCCTCAGGTACGGTGATGCTACATATCAAACAAGGTCCAAGGAAATAAAACACTCACTTATCATTTCCATAATGTGCGAAGTTATTTATTGATCTTCCATGAATTTCTCTGGTGCTGATAACTGTAATACCTAGGCACTCAATGAATCAATTGACAATGAAATCAATACGAACCACATTTCTCTCAGCAACCAGAGACCACTTGTTGGGCCCCGCCCGCATTAGCTCTCTAGAGTACTTAGAACAATGTAGGCATTTAATAAATGATTCATAACAATACAGATAAGTCCATGCATTAAAGAAGATTGGATTAGAACTTTGGATCAATTTTTTTGAAATGCTTTCACTTGAAACGGATCTGAAATTGATCTAAGGCAATGAACTTCAAATATTGATAACACATGATTTTCTTTCAAGTGAAATATGAACAAAATGTGTGTTTAATCCTTACTACTGCCTTGTTATGCTTATGGTATTTAGGCCTGCCTAGGATTTTATCTAGCTACTTTCCTGAAGTCCCTCCCTACCTCTGGACCTGGGTCTGCTCCTGGGTGATGCAGTCATGCTAGTTTTCCCACTCAGTCTCTTTGAATGATTTAGGAACACTTGTATCAGCCTCAGGGATCTCCTTCGTGGACTTGTTCTCAGTTCTCATGATTGACAGGACAAACCTAAACACCAAAACTCAAGTCTTCCATAACTAGGCTGGTTGTTGAGTCCTGTCTCTTTGCTTCCACAGAGGTAACCTTGGAGTTTCTAGTACTTGAACCTGACCTGAACAGACTTCTCTCTGACCGTTGATTATTCCAGATGGAGTCCTATGGACTGGCATTTTGTTACCTGATCGAGTTCACAAATGCCTCAATAATCTTATGAAACTTATGGACCATTGGTTGCCCCCCTCCAAAATTTTTCCAAACAATCCTAGATTATTTAACAGATCCCCAGAAACTCCTCTACGAGTGCCAGGTTAAGAATCGCTGCTTTAAACTGTCACAGAAACTTGATGATACACTGGAGTGAGAGCCAAAGATTACAGGAAAGTGGGATATTCCGAGAGTTTTTTTGGGGGAAAAGGTAATTTCCACTCTAAGCAAATTTGTGTAATTTATCCCCTAGTTTGACATTGTCCAGAGACTCAAATTGCATTGAAACTGTCACGGGGTAAAAATTTAATACAAAACTGTAAGTGGAAAATAATACAGCAGCTTTATTTATGTTGCTAAGATTAAGGTCAGAGTATTTTCTCTTGGAATTGTGCATTTTCGGGGTTGGCAGGCATATTAAAGTTCAGCTTGTCCAACAGCACCTCTGATGCCTGAATCTCCTCTGTGTTGATCAGTTTTCTTGTTGCTTCAAAGTTAGCTGTCACATTTTTAATGTGTGAGGACAAAACGATGGTTTTTTAATCAATTGGTTTAAGGATTTAAATATACTTTCTTTTTATATAGGGAAACTTTAGCCTCGTGTAACCTCAGGTGTTTTTCTCACAATGGTAAAGAATGCAAATATATTCATGCGGTAATAGAATATGACATAGTCCTTTTTTTCCTGACCTATTTCTCTCCAGATTCTAAGATTTGGCTTCTGCGGTTGTTGACATGGCATCGTTCTTTTTCTATGCTGAGAGATGCTATCAGTTTTTGAATGAGAAATAAAAGATCATTGTGGACGAAGATAAAGAAAAACTGAGTCACTTATTTACAAAATGCTTTTCTCTCTGTGACAACCAGCATTCACCACCTAAATTAATAGCATATTTTAGAAATCAGCCTTTTGTACCATGGATATTTTAACTCAACAACTTGGATGGAAATGTAGTGAAGAGAACAAAGTATTTCTGCATGTCAGTTCCAGGAATTCTGGTTATACTTTCCATCTGTTTTCATCAAATCCCTGGATTCCAAATGTCTTTATCCTTTCACAAACTCTTCCTCCCTGTTTTGCTGTCACGTTGAATCTTTGGGAAGCCTTCCTTTATGTCTGAGGAAAGATTGAAAACTAATGAGGCCGACTTCCATCAACGATATATATATATGCTAATGAACATTGACCTTCAAAGCAGTCCACTTAGAAGCCTGCACAATTATCCCAATGTTGTTACTGCTAAAAATCGTTTAAAAAGTTTGTTTCAGAACTGGTTTATGAGCCACGTGATGCTGTTCCACCAGCCAGTGAGGCTAGATCTAGGGTTATCAACCTTGTTTGACACTGGAATCACCTACGAAGCTTTAACAACATGGTGTCCAAGCCACCCCTAGAGAGTCTGATTAATTGGTGTGGAGTGTGGCCACACAGAATTTTGGGGGTTTCCCTCGTTCGTTGCAGCCAAGGTTGAGAACCATTGGGTTAAAAGTTTAACAAGGTTCTGAAGGCACCTAATAGCTTATATGCCATCTAAGAATGCTTTAAAACCAAATTTCACAGCTTAAAGCCATTCAAAGTGAAGTAATAGAATAGCCTGTCAGGTAATTTACCATGGCTCGCTAATTCACCATGATTTCTCTAGTCCAGTGGCCAATTCAGCACAGTGCCCAGAAAGCCACTGAACTGTCTTTAAGAAAGGAAATCTAAAAGGGAAACATATACAAAGCAAGGCAGTCTTATTAATTTGACTTTCAATTGACTAGGCTTAGATTTATATTAGTTTGTTGAAGAAGATTGTTTTTGTTCTGCACTCTCCTCAATAAGTGCATACTGAATTTATGTGTTTTTACCACATAACAGCAATGAAGGGGTTTTTGTTTGCTTTTTCAGCAGAGGGAGAAGAGCAGCTAAAAATACTCTTTTTATCTCATGGTCTTAGCTTATGTGGGTTTGAGATTTTGTTCCAGGTTCATGGTACATGCTCTTTCTATAAACAATTTCTCCGTAATGCCGATTTCTTGTTAAATATGTCTTACAAGATGAGATACTATCTAACACTCCCAAAGTTCCGAATGATTTTACAGAAATGCTTGATGTGGTAGAAACATTTTCAGCTCGCCCTCAAATTAATGAGGTTCGACTTTTACCACGTGGATAGACATATTTATTTGATCAATATATTTGATGGAATTAGATTTAGGAGCAGAACTCATTCACTTAGGGATGATAAAACACAAAACAAAAGCACAATAACTTACAGGTAAGATGGGTGACAAAAATGTAATTATAGAAAGAACAAGGGAAAGTTGAAATTATGGCCTATGTGTTTTCCATAGGAAGAGAAACTTTTAAGTAACAAAGAAACAAACAAAACTCATCGCTGTGGAAATCCTCCATATCTATCAATGGTGAACCGCAAAGAATCCTCAAGTTCACTGGTGAGGCTGGTATACTTATGTTCTTGGTGCTGCTGCTGACCTTGTTCTCTCCATTAGTGCAAATGAGAATGTTAAAGGGGTGTTAATGAATTTCATGATAGCCGTCAAGAACTACCTGTGAGAAACTGGTACAATCCCAATCCATAAGTAAGGCTGGAGGGAACTGGAAAAAAAAAAAAAATCCTGAACTGCAGGCATCTCCTAATTCCCACGAAACCTAGTCTTTCAAAAATTCCATATAATTCTACTGTCCGTGTAAAATTTCCAAAATGACTCAGGTGAGTTCAACATTTCTTATTTACCAGAGTGATAAAGAACTTAAAAAAAAATTAGATGGGTTTCATGCATGTACCCCACAGACGAATGTCTTATCCCCTCTTATTCTTTAAAGATATCATAATAACCACTGTTTATTGAATTTATATTATGCTGGATTCCAGCCACTGTGCTACATGTATTAGATTGAAGCATAAAATTGCCATATTTGACCATTGTTCATCTACATAAATAGCAGTTGCTTACAGTTCAACCTAACACCTTTTTTCAATTTATCCTTAGAACTACACTATGAGGTGGTTACTATTATCCTCCTTTCATAGATGAGAAAACTGAAGTTCCGAGAATTACTTTATCCTGAGTCCAGAACAAGATAATGGCAGAGGGATTATTCAAACCCAAAATGGCATGATTCCAAAAGTGAGTGATTTTCTGGTAATAGTACTGTTTCTGGCATTTTCCAGTTCATTTAAATGATGTAAGCATAAGGTACACCCAAGCTAAGGGTTCAATTTTCAGTCTTGCGAGAATAGAGCAGTATTGATGAATATAAGTTATTTTAGTTACACTAAATTGGAAGTTACAAATTAAGAAGGAATGACAAAATATGAAAGTATGAATGCCAAAGAGAAATGTAAATCTTGCACTGGCTGGCATAACTCTAAATGTTATCTTTGGCAGTTGCTAAAAATTAGCAACTATACATACTAGGCATATGGGTATGAAACCATTCCCTAAGTTACTATATGACCTTGAGCAATTAACTCTTTACTCTCAGCCTCAGCTTACCTATGTGTAAGATGAAGGGTTTGGCCTCACCAAACTTTAAGATAACTTCCACGTGTAAGATAACTTCTGTAATTGGTCGGATTCTATGGATTTTAGCATTTAGATTCTTTGATGTAGTATTCACTCAATAGGTACTATGGAATACATGGATTTTTAAAATCACCAAAAAGCAGAAATTTTCATGCTTTTATCCCATTAATTCAAACAAGTATTCGAGAATCTATGTATCTACCATCTTGCCACCTTGCCTGGGACTAGTTGTGTGTATGTATGGAGGGGGTGGGTAGGTGGTACTCAGAGTCAATGGGGAGACAATAAAGGGATATCATCAGAGGGGTGAAAAGATCAGGTATGCATATTAGAATATATAGAATATCGGATATAGGGGGATGGCATGGCCCTACCCTGAGTTAGGAAACATTGAAAGATTGAGTTGAGGAGAGGATGAAGAGTTTCAGTTTGGGATATGGTGGGTTTATCTCACTGCTTATGAGATATTCAAAGTAGAGATGTCCTATTGGACTTTTAGGGCTGAAGCTCAGGAGGGAAAAACTGGCTTGGGATCCATGTTTAAGAGGATTTGTTGATAAATACATTTTCTTTCATTCTTTGTTTCATGTGAGGTTTGGCTACACAGCAGAAACCATTTATGTACAACATTCTATTTAAGGAATGCATATCCTAAGAAGCAATGTCAAAGGAATGGAGGGGGAGGAATTTTAAGAGAAGATGCTGAGAATCTAGCAAGGACATTCCAAAGCCATAATGTGGAGAGAGAGCTGAGATTGGAAGCTAAGGGTACACCGTTATGAAATGGGTCATAGGAGTATGAATTGGGTTTCAGGAAAGTTCTGCAAGGTCCTCCAAATCTCTTTTTCCTCATTTAATGCAATTGCTATTTGGCTGCCTATACATACGTAGTAAACTTTGCCATGCAAAGTTTCTGCTTAATTTCAGATATCACTATAGCAGTTGACCGGAAGGGTCCTTGGGGGATCGAGGGAAAACATGACAGACTCACCTTCAGAAAATCAAGTAACTGAAAACAAGGGACACTGACAAGATGGTTTGGAAAAGGAGAGGATTATATTATCACTGCTAATTATAACTAAACCTTTAGTGTTTTCTTCTGGATAATAGGATGAGAAGTGAGAGTACAGGAGGCCAAAAATCAATATGCCCTTTTCTCTCTTTACTTTCAATCCTGTTTGTCTTGTGGTTGCATTAAAGTTTCTGTTTAGGTCATTCTTTGTGAAAAGTTCATTGTCTCTGAAGTCCCTTCGGCAGTGAGGTGTGAGCTACAGGTTGGACAATCAAACTGGAGAAGGTACCACAGTGGAAAGGCCATAAATGGTGAGCATGGTGAGAATGTCCAATCTTTTCTTTAATTAGTATTCCATAGTAAGATGATGTCATGTCATTTATCATGGACAGACACTAGAGAGCTGGAAGTATATTAACCAGATTGCTTATTTCCCTTGAAGTATTTAATTTTCTTGTCTGTGGTTATTACTTTGGAGCATTTAGAATGTTCTTGACTCTGTCCATTCTCATAGAAGGTGATAAGGGCATATGTATAGATTTAGACATGATTTTGAAGTTCTGGCTTTTCTACTCAAGTTAATCTTAACTGTTACCTGTGGAAATGTGTCAAAAGCATGAAGTCAAAGAATCGCAGGCAGTAAATATTGTTATCCCTAATCTGTAGAAGAGAAACACAAATAATGCAAGGCAAGGTGATACTTTATAGAAGATTAAATTTGGGGGAACAGTGTCAAGATTGCCTGAGCCACATATGAGCTTTAATAGAGTACAAAACAGAGAGATAAGTAAATACCTTGTCTTTGCCAATACTCTGAGAAGAAATCAGGCCAAGGATTTTACACTCTGCCAGAGGAAAAATTGTGTGGTGTCTGTGCTGTCTTAGCCAAAGTCTCTTCCTAGGCCTTGGTTGGAAAAAAATGGAAATGTTGATGCCAAAGAACGAGGGCAGACATTAAGGAAAACCCACAGAGGCAACACAGCACACCGAGTAGTTAGAGAAGAGAAACAGAAGTGAAAGAAATTTTGTTTCCCTCTTTAGCTCCTTACAGATTAGCTCTTACAAATACCAGAGGGAAAGTTAAAATAATTAGAGAATTCTTTTGTAAATATTGTGTCCTTTAACCTCCATCTCTTCTATTTTGTTACCTGTTCTATTCTTTATTATTTATTATTCTTTCCTGTATTACAGGGATACCTTGTCAGTTTCTTTTACATACTTAGTCACATGAACCCAATAACCTTGAAATGTTCCTGTGTTTCAGCTGTCACTATGATTATGGGTATTTTGTTGTTATTGTTGTTGATCGTCTTTCCCAGATATTGAATAAACATGCAAATTATTTTAGATTCACATAAATGGGTTTAGCTAATCAAAACCACAATGAGATACCACCTTATACCAGTCAGAATGGCCAAAATTAACAAGTCAGGAAACCTCAAATGTTGGTGAGAATGTGGAGAAAGGGGAACCCTCCTACACTACTGGTGGGAATGCAAGCTGGTGCAAACACTTTGGAAAACAGTATGGAGGTTCCTCAAAAAGTTAAAAATAGAGCTACCCTATGACCCAGCAATTTCCCTACTAGGTATTTACCCAAAGGATACAAATGTTGTGATCCGAAGGGGCACCTGCACCCCAATGTTTATAGCAGCAATGTCCACAATAGCCAAACTATGGAAAGAGCACAGATGTCCATCGACAGATGAATGGATAAAGAAGATGTGAAGATGTTGGGGCGCCTGGGTGGCTCAGTTGGTTAAGCGACTGCCTTCGGCTCAGGTCATGATCCTGGAGTCCCTGGATCGAGTCCCGCATCGGGCTCCCTGCTCCAAGCAGGGAGCCTGCTTCTCCCTCTGACCCTCCCCCCTCTCATGTGCTCTCTCTATCATTCTCTCTCTCTCAAATAAATAAAATCTTAAAAAAAAAAAAAAGATGTGAAGATGTGATATATATATATATATATATATATACACACACACACACACATATATATATATTTGATGCTGCATATATGTGCAATGGAATATTACTCAGCCATCAAAAAGGATGAAATCTTATCATTTACAATGACATGGATGGAACTGAAAGGTATTATGCTAAGTGAAATAATTCAATCAGAGAAAGACAATTATAGCTTCACTCATATGTGGAATTTAAGGAACAAAACAGAGGATCATAGGGGAAGGGAGGGAAAAATTAAATAAGATGAAATCAGAGACAAACCATAAGAGAGTCTTAACTGTAGAGAACAAACTGAGGGTTGCTGGAGGGGAGGTTGGTAGGGGGATGGGCTAACTGGGTGATGGGCATTAAGGAGGACACTTGATGTAATGAGGACTGAGTGTTCTATGCAACAGATGCATAACTGAATTCTACATCTGAAACTAATGATACACTCACTATATGTTAACTAATTGAATTAAATAAAGTAAGTTAAAATAAAAGAAATTTAAAAAAATAAATGGGTTTGGCTAAAACAGCATTCTGGCATTGAGACCAGAATTTACCCTACATGCTTACAATGTTGTAGGGACCTATTCATTCATTCATTCATACAGAATCATTTATTGTGTTTCTTCTATTTTCCAGGTTCTCTCTAGGTATTGAGAGATCGATGCCATACAAATCCTGCCTTCAATGTGCTAATCATCTGTTCAGAATAATTTTGCTTCTAAGAGTCTATGTAAGTACCATAAAAGCAATTTTAGTCTTCCATATTATTTCTCTATCACAGTTGACCTTTCTTTTTGAAATGTAAAGCCCTTCAAGAGAGTTCACCTTGCAATCTCAAGTGATAGATATCAAGCAAACTCCAAAACCTGACGGTAAACAAAATGAATGTTTAGGGATGAGTTTTGGTTTCTTGTTCCTTCTATTTTAAAATTATAGTGAGATTACATCATAAAAATCTTCTCTAGATCCCAGACTTGAAAACCTTCAGAGTCATATTCTCTGCTTAACCCAATTATCAAAGCAGTTCTATTGTTCCAAAATTAGGGATGGAAAACCACAAAATATTTCTAAGAAGGTTTCTTTATGAAAAAGTACCCTAACTACTGTCTGAACTACAACGGTGCCCAGAGCTTGTCCTAAGGTTAATTCAAATTTATAAAATATTGCTTCAGTCATCATTCAGAGAACGGACTCCTTTGAGTCAAATTGCTTTCAGATGAGCTCAATGTTTGTACTTGTCCATCTGGTGACCCTGCATATTTCAGTGACTGTGTCCAAGCCACCTATATCAGCAGTCTCCTGTCGTAAGCCCAGACTTGGGCATCTGACCAGAGAAACTTGAAGTCATGTGAACAGTTTTAGGAACAGGAGAGGTGGGTCCTTTTCTACTCCTTCACATTGAGATAGTTAATATAGTTGGTCAACATGTTGTCTCCCTTTAAAAATAAACATTTTGTGCTTTTACCCTCTTGTTTCTTCTCCTATCTGTGGCAAATCTTGAACTCCATTGTCTATAAATTTGGTTGGGAGTTCACACCATTGCCTGTCATTTTGGTTCTAAGCCAGCACATGGAGGAGTCAATAATCAGGAAATATTCTCTCTGTGGAAAGCCATTTACGTCTTTGAGGCGTTGAGCCTTATGAGAAACGAATTGCTCATCGGTATTTCATTATTGCTGTTTGGGTTAAGTTTTCCATCTCGCTTCCACCTAAGCTATTTTCATGCTGCATCAAATCAACTAAATCAACCAATTTATCATTATGCTACTCACAGAGAGCCTAGGAGCCAGGACTCTGAAGCAAAAATTAGAACTTTTTTCTTTTCATTTCTTTTTTCTTCCTTTCTGTGGTGACAAGAAAGAAAAATACGCTTCACTGGCTAAAGGGTTTTCATACCATGGTCCTTGCCAAACGATATAAGCCAGCAAGTTTGTACACATCTCATCCATACCATGCTTTATCCAGTTATGCTGCTTAACACAAAGCAGCCTTACTGGACAGCTTAATATTTAGTGAGGTGCAATTGGTTTCCTTTTACCCCATCAGCCTGAGAGACAAATCACCCATCCCAATGAGCAAACATCTTTTCTTCGATCAACCTTGCGGTGACCTTGGGATGACTCCTCTCTATTTGGAAGTAATGATACCCAGGTCCCATTAATCTTCCCCATGATGTTGCCTGGCCTCCTGTAATGGTTACCAACCCTTGAGTTGCTCTAAGGAAATGAAGCATTATGCAAATTTGCACTCATTCCACTGAGGTCAACGTTTTCAGAACTTCCCCCAAAAGAATAATGCTTCATTCATGCTTACTCCTGCTTTATGAATGGAGCCTCTTAGGAGCTGTGCCTGCCCTTTCTCATTTGCTCTGTAGCCTGAATGACCTTCCCTGAGAGAAGGACTCCTTGGCAGTGTAATTATGATGACAAACCCCGTGTTGTAAGTTGATGTCTACATCAGCATAGACATTTAGGGTACTGATGGGATTAAGGCAGTGAAAAAAAAAAAAGAAATAGATGTACCTTTTTTTTTTTCCTGGAGTAATTAGGGTATTCATCTGGCTCCTAGTTCTCTGAAAGGCAAGATCTCACTCAAGCTACAGTAAGCTCAAACCATTAAAAGAGCGAAGTTTTCCTCACACTTCTCACTTCCAGAATGGTTAAGTGCTTGTAATCTATTATAGGATGAATGGAAACTTTATTTCTGAGATACTTTCATATAGTTGTGTTGCGCCAGGATGAACAAAATTAATCTGTCCTGAAATGTTGTTTCTTAACCTTATATAATTAGTCAAAAATATTATAAAGCCATGCCCAGCTTTAAGAACAACAGATATTAGACAAGAGGTCATTATTTGCATTTCAAAAGCCTTCTTCACTTGACTAAAGAATTATAGAAAGTTTCTTGAACTCCATAGTGCATCTCTCCATTTATTTACAGAATATTAAATGTCTGACAGAAAGACAGATAGAAAAATTGAAAATGTGTTAGGAACCACTATTAGCTGAAGAACAGAAAACATAACACATAAGAGAGCATAAGAGAGTTAATTTAAGAAAGTCAGCAGAAGATTACACTCAATTTGAATATACTGATTTATATACAACTTTTGAGAAACTCAACTCCTGTGTTACAGGGAACCCATGGCCAGGTGAAATGCTTTGGCATCACCAAGCCCTGATGACAAATAACAACTTGGAATAAAGATTAAACATCTTTAGGAATTGCACAGACCAATCTCATGGTATATATTATACTGGTTAAAAGAATGGACCTGTGGGATGCCTGGGTGGCTCAGTGGGTTAAGTGTCTGCCTCAGCTTGGGTCATGATCCCAGGGTCCTGGGATCGAGCCCTGCGTCAGGCTCCTTGCTCAGTGGGGAGTCTGCTTCTCTCTCTGCCTGCCGCTCCCCCTGCTTGTGTTCTCTCTCTTTCTCTTTCTCTGGCAAACAAACAAACAAACAAACAAACAAACAAACAAATAAATAAATAAAGTCTTAAAAAGAAGAAGAAGAACAAGAACAAGGAAAAGAAGAATGGACCCGAAAGGCATACTCGGTTTTAGAACCCAGATTTTTAACTTACTAGCTATCTGAATTTGGGCAAATTACTACAACCCTACGTTTCTTCATTTGTAATGTGGGACAGTAATAATAATGATGATGATGATGATGACACTTTTGGCAACTGTGATAATTAAATGATTTAATCCATTTGAAGTGCTGAGCCTGGCCCATGGTAACCACTTAATAGCTATCAGATATTACTACTTTTATTATCATCTTCATCATCATCACTTTTAGATCCATTCATTGCCTTACCTTCATGGTACTTTCTAAGGCAGTAACTTTCAAACTTTAGCCTACCTCAGAATCACTTGGAGGCTTTGCTAAACCACAGCTTGCTGGGCCCCACTCCCAGGGGATTTGACTTAGAAGGCGGGTGGTGGAGCCTAAGAATTTACATTTCTACCAATTTCCAGGTGCAGCTCATGCTGCTGGTCCAGGGACTGCACTTTGAGAACCACTGTTCGAAGGTATTCAGGGCAAGGTTCAATGTACCTCTTTTATAAATGGGATACATCAATATAAGTGTGCATTGAACAATCACAACTCATGGCATATAATCTCAAAGCACCTTTATTTTTTCCTCCTACTGTTGCTTTAATATGTTTTCAGTGGTGAAAGATCTCTTTCTCGGGGATGAAAATCTGAGCAGATGTAGACTTTCAAAACATTCTCAATGGAGCAATTTGTCAAATATTAAGGTTTCTGAGCCAATGCTTTGGCACTGATAAGAGAATTGCCTATACAGAAAAATTTTAACTAGGTGCAGTAATCCATTCCAGCTAAAAACACAAATAACAGAAGCTTCAAATGTTCTATGAAGAAACTTTTCAGTTATAAAGTAGCGCCGACTTTGTGACTTGCTTTCTCTTCCTTCCTCCTTATAGAAAGAAGGAGAATCTCTCTAAAGGAGCTGAAATATGTGGGGGACGGCTTCCGAAACACTCTATAAACAAAGGCTGTTACACAAATGATTTGAAGCTTAAGTACTTACGTCTGGTGGCTGAGAAAAACTTCAGGGCCTTCTGCGGTCAAACCAATCCGAAATGTTAGAATGGTATACCCACCCTAGTCAGTGTTTCACTATATGACAATAATCTAGGGCAAGTAGCAAAGACATTTCTACCCAAACGCTGGAGATCAAACCAGGGTTAGATAAAGCCATGATTGATAATGCTTAAGAGGTAGAGGGAAAAGTATCTGCTGTGACATAGGGTGAGTTGAAATTCATCTGAGGTCCAGGCAAAAAACAAGCCTCTATCTTCAAAGCATTCCCTCAATTTTAGGGAATCACATAAATATAGAATAGGAAAAATGACAATTTAAGCACTGGAACTGGAAATCTAAATATACAAAAGTAAAACAAAATAATTAAGAAATAAAAATCTTCACATATTTTCATGTAGAATCATGAGAAATAAGATGCAGGGAAAAGAACTAGGGAATGTAGTTTCATTGTCCTTGCTCAACAAACTTTGAACTAATCTTCGTTTCTCTGCAAATCTATATTTCAGGTCAGACTGTGTTTATAACACCTCAACCAAAGTTAAGCCCCTACTATGTGCCAGGCACTTTGCTACGTGCTTTAGCAATAATATCTTATTAAATAATAGAAATAAGTATGTATTAATCAGGGTAAGTGATATGAACTATTATAATAAGCAATCGCATAATCTTCCTGGCATGATATAATTTTTTTTTTTTCCATTCATGTCTCAATCTATTCTGACACTAGTAGATGTCTTTCCATTGAGTTTCCCAAGTAGTGACTCAGGGACATAAGCTTTGTAGGTTTAGGGATTCCACATTAGATAAGGTTTCCTCAGAATTCTGTGCTAGATCCTCTGCATTCCACTAGCCAACAAGCCAAAGGAGAGAGCATGGAGGATCACATGAGATGTTTCATGGCCAGGCCTGGATGTGGTATGTGTATGTGTGTGTGTATATATATATATATTTTTTTTTTCTGTCCATTTTGCATTGCCAGAACCCAGTCAAGTGCCACAACCCAATCTCAAAAGAGTCTGGGAAATAGTCTTTCCATATGGTCATGCAAAAGAAATAGGATTGGTTAGCAGCTTGGTAGACTCTGATACAACATGAGGTAAATATTCTACACATAAGGTAATTGCAGCTTAATGGACTTCAGGGAGCTAGGAGTAGCTATTGGATCCAAGAATCGAACCCAAGTTATGATTCAAAAAAGTACAGATTTCCCAACACTGCTTTATAAAGCAACAACTAAAAAATATTCCTACAATGTTCTAGGTCTTCCCAAAAGTACATACAAGAAGAGGGGGTGAGTATGGAATCTGATGATGAGAATAGGAAACAACCATTGATTTGGGGTATATAGAGTTGCTGTTACGAACCATCTTGAATTGTTTAAAGAAAAATCTAAGTTGGCAAAGGCGTGGGGAGGTTAGATTCAGGGAAGCCTGTCCTCAATATTTATTGCTGCCTTAATCTACCCAGAAGACTGCTAACTGTCTGGAATAACAATTAGAGGATTTGTCTCAGGCTGCTTTGTTATACTAGCTCTCTTCCTTCCAACAGTTGTTTGATGGTATTTTTTTTATTGCTTTTCATTCTTCCTCTTTATTATTGTCCCGCCACTGGACGACTATAGAGAAATACTTTAGCAAATGCCAAGGCATCTCTGCTGGATGCAAATCAGAGTTGCCAAAGGCAGCCAAAGTACCACAGGCAGATATATAACTTGATGTCTACTACTCAGTACCATGCCATATGTTTTTCCTGAAAGTCAGGTATTTGCCACCAGCTCTCTTTGATCTGAGCTGGTGTCACAGGTTTGGGGAGTTTCGGAATGGCCAGGCTCTGAGAGCCACATGATCAAATTTGTACCTTAGCCAAAGCAGGAAGGAGGCAGCATTTGGTGGGTGGCCTTCTATTCCCTTTTCTTCATTCCTTTCCAGCCCTGTTTCTTCAACCTAAACCCCATCATTTAAACTTCTACTTCTGCTCTTCTTCTCAAGATTGTTTCTAAGTAGTTCCTAGTACCCTTAGTGTAAATTAGTTTAATGTTTCTATACCTCCTTGAAGCATTCGTGTTTTAAAAGTTGGTCAGCCTTGTTTCATGGACACAATCATATAAATTTTCTCTCTTAATCATCACGCAAAAAAACCAGCTTGTAAGGAATCCTCTTTAGAAGTGTTTGAGTCTGGTGCCTTCTATGCAAAAAGATTTTTAATAACTTGGTGTTTTCAATGATTTCAGATCTATTTGAGTTTTCTGTTTCTTCTTGAATCAGGAATATTGTTTCATTTATTTCAATATTTAAATGTATTGACATAAGGTTTTCCATAGAATTATCTTGGGAAATTAAAAAATTCATCAGTGTATGTATCTTTCCTAATATTGTTTATCCCTTCTCTTGTGTTCAATTTTGACAGAATTTTGTCAATCTCATTAGTCTTTTCATTGAACCTTTTACTCTATTGATCCTAGTGTATTTTTAGTTTTAATTTCATTATTTTCTGTGCTTATCCTTATTTTTTTCCCCATCAACTTTATTTGGGTTTAACCCATTTTTGTTTTTCTAATTTCTTTTTTTTTTAAGATTTTATTTATTTATTTATTTGAGACAGAGAGAATGAGGGAGAGAGAGCACATGAGAGGGGGGAGGGTCAGAGGGAGAAGCAGACTCCCCGCCGAGCAGGGAGCCCGATGCGGGACTCGATCCCGGGACTCCAAGATCATGACCTGAGCCGAAGGCAGTCGCTTAACCAACTGAGCCACCCAGGCGCCCCATTCCATTTTATTTTTGCCCAGAATTTTACTTCAATCATTTTACCTTAGCTTCCATCCCAAATTAATCATTATTATTTTAAATATTTAATCACTATTTCTTATGTTGTAGCCACATATTTACCACTCTCTTTGTTTTCCATTCTCTTACGTCTTGATGTTTGCCTCTAGGTTCAGTTTCCTTCTTTCTGTAATATTACTTCGCAAAGTTCCTTCAGTGGGAGTCTGTCAGTGACAAACTCTCCCCATTTTGATTTTCTGAAAATGTGCCTTTTTTACTTTACCTTTGAATGATAATTTCTATATGGATAGTTATTTTTCCTCATCCCTGTGGAGTTCTTGTCCAGCTGTCATCTGCTTTCTGCTACTACAACTGAGAATTCTACTTTTGTTCCATTGAAGATAATCTACTTTTTCTCTTTGTACACTTTAAAAATCTCTGTCTTTGGTGTTATACACTTTCAGTAGAATATGTTTATGTGTAGATGTCTTATATTTCTCCTGCTTGGAAATTTTTATCTTCCTGAATCCAAAGATCTGTGTCTTTTATCCATTCTGGAAAATTCTCAGCCATCATCTGTCTATATTCCCCTCTGCCCTCAACACGTGCATTTCTTTACTTTTCTGCTGCACTTCAGTTATATGTATATTGGGCCTCACAGTCTATCCTCCATGTCTCTGGACCTCTGTGTTTCTTTCTTTGTGTTTCTCTGCTGCCTTCTCTGCTTCTTTCTTCAGCTGATACCAGTGTGCTATTTAGTCATTGCATTGTGTTTTATTTTTGATGATTATATTCCAAATTTCTCAAAGTTCTAATTGGTTCATATTCAAATTTCTTAGTCTTTTTTGCATTTCTTATTCTTGCTGGTATTTTTTTTTTAATTTTATCTTTTGGTCTTTAAACTTTAAGACACTTATTTTACATTCTGTATTTTATAATTTCAGTGTCTGAAGTACTTGAAGGCCTAATTGTGCTTCTGTTGGTGGCTTCCATTTCTTGTTATTCTCATGATATCCTGCTTCTTTCGTGTGTTTCCATTTTATGGGTTATTGCTTGTTGTGTCTTTATAATGGGCATACTCTGTGGAGTGGGTGAAGGATGTGTCCCATGTTAAGGATCTGTGTTTACTTTTACCCATCAGTCTCCAGTGCTACAAACCTAAGACCACTTGGTGTCAATTTCCTGGCTTGTGGTTTCTTAGCCCTGAAATTCTCAATGCTATGAACTCTCAGGGGAGAGTTTTTTCTTTGTTTACTTTTTCTTAATCAGAGCCCAAGCTAAGATGGACATGTTTCTTATGGTGTCCCTTTGCCAGCAGGTGGATTTCTTTCTAAACTTTCCTTTTACTACAGAAATAGCCCTTAAAGGACCCAGCTTAATGCTGGGGTTTCATTTTCAATTTCTGTTTTACTGGGGCCAAAGTCTTGTCTCCTGTTCTTTCACAGAAATTAAAACTCAAGCATTTTAGTTACAAAGGTCTATTATATTTCCAGGGCGTTCATAGAGCTGTTGTCAGCTTACCATTATAGTTTTCAGATCTCTCTCTCTCTCTCTCTCTCCTTTTTACCCTGGACATATTTTATACTTGTGAAATCAGCCACACATCTAAAAAGAATGTTTGTTATATTTTATCAAGCCATACACACACACACACACACACATATATATAATATAAATATTTACATTTATTAGCTACACTTTATTTATTTAGTATAATTTTAACTGGATATGTTTGCAATGTTTGTCATTTATAAGTGACTTATTTTTGTCCAGGAGTCTAGACCTTTTGTACCTCCTGTTCTTCCATAGCCCATTCCTCATTTTCACTGTAAATTTAGATTCGATTAACGATTTATTGAGTACCTACTACATGTCTGACTCATTTACATATGTGTTCACAGCTAAAACTTTTTGAGACCCTGTGAAAAAGACACTGCTAACCTCAGGGTGGATTCCCTCTAGTTCCAAGAAGACCATCACTGACTTTAAATAGATTGAGCAGAAAATAGAGGCTCAGAGAAGTTAAGATTTTTCCCAAGTCACAAAATGCGCCTAGGGTCACACATACAACAAATGGAATTATTAAATATATTCTTTTGCTCTATGCATTTACGATCAGAAATAAAAGAATAATGCCAGTGTTTCGATTAAATTGACACTGACTAATGTCACTTTTCTTTGTTCAGTGGGTGTGAGGATCTTAACAATTAATGACTTAACCTATTATGAATAGAAATGTTGAATCTCTGAAAAGAAAGGCACCTGAAAGATAGCCAAAAAATAACAAACAAAGCCTCACGTTTTCCATAAGGCTCACACACTGACATGCAGCTGAGTACATTTAAACTCCTTTATAGAGATTTTATGCTTCACAGATGCTGAAAGGACATACTAAGCTTTCAAGACACATTTTCTCCCCAAACCCTAAAAAAAGAAAGACTTTAAAGCTTTTATTGTAATTATTTCAATTAGAATGAAGGTTTGTCTGATTGATTTTTCAGTGTTGTTAACTTTATTCTTAGTTTACTAAGACTCCTATTTTAGCTAACTTAGGACATTTGTAACTACCAGGGTTTTTTTGGGGGGGGAGGATTGGTTTTTTTTTGTCTTCTGTGTCTCTTGGAAGCTTGGATATGATTAATGACAGATGTACTCATTTAATAAAAGAGGCAATATTAACAATCTTCTTGAAAAAATAGAACTACACTGCTGTTATTTATTTAATATAATCAACTGTGAATATATTTCCAATTATTTGATGAACTGTATTTTTGAGGACCGTGGGATGGTGATACAGAAATCAAGATGTTATTTAGAGCTATAATCTTTCAGTATTATCTGTTTTCACAACTTGGAACACAAGAATTGTAGAGATATCCAGGGCCCCTTTTTAACATTTAAATAAATTGAAGTCTACACTTCCAGTATCTTATTATTTTAATTGCAGCTCTTTGAGAAAAGATGGTTGTACGTATGGTTTTACAGAGCATTTGCGGTAACTCTGTGCCTCCTGAGGAATCTGGTGCACACGGTCTGGGACTGTTGCCATACTAGAATTCATATATGTTTCGTGTATTACATCAGAGCTTGCTCCTCAGTGTTGCCAACAGAAGACTGTTCAGCCATTTGGTAGTGAGTCTGGGTCATGAGTTGTTAAGCAGAAGGAAAAATAATAATAGCTAACATTTATTCGGTGCTTACTGTGTGCCAGATATTTTACATGTATTCACCCACTTAACCCTCACAACAACGCTATGAGAGAAATGCTCTTTCTCATCCCCACTTTTTTTTTTTTTTCAGATATAGGAACTGAGGCACAAAGAAATCAAGTAACTGTCACATAGCTAGTAAGTGGGACAAGGTGAGATTAGAACTCAGGCAGTCTGGCCCACCTCTTCAGCGCTGTCCAATACTCCCTCTTAGAAGCATGGGTAGTCAGGGAAAAGACATAGTTCCATTTAAGCCACTTCAAATCTATTTTGAAGGGAGGCAATATATAAGAGTCCAGGAACCCCAGATAGTATCAGAGACATCTGCAAAGCGCTATTAGGAACTGAAGTTGAAGAAAGAATGCAGGACAGCGTATAGTAAAATGTGATCATAGCAATCCAAAAAGATTGTTAACAATTGTTAATTGTTGTCCTCATGTTTGAAGGAGTGATTCTGATGTCTTAAAAAATCAAGTGCTGACGATATGCCTGACTCTTCACATAATTTTCTTAATCCTCACAACTGCCCTAGGAGGCTGGTGATTTTTTTTTTAAGGTTTTTTTTTTTTTTTAAGATTTTATTTATTTGACGGAGAGAGAGCACAAGCAGGGGAGTAACAGGCAGAGGGGGAGGGAGAAGCAGACCCTCGCTGAGCAGGGAGCCTAATGCGGGGCTCGATTCCAGGACCCCGGAATCATGACCTGAGCAGAAGGCAGACGCTTAACTGACTGAGCCACCCAGGTGTCTCAGGCTGGTGATATTTTGACCTATTTTACAGATGACAAAACTGAGACCAAAAGGCATAACTAACTTGCTCAAGATTATGCAACTAAGGAAGTCACATAACTGGGTTTTCAGCCTAATTTTTTTAGACTTCAAAACCTATGCAGGACTATCTCATGCTGCTTTTTAGGTGGAAACATTTCAGATGTACCTCCTTAGTGCTTGTGTATTTGAAGGACCCTTACTAGGTTTTGACCAGGTTTGCTCTCTTTCAGTAGTCTCTTACTGCAATACATTCTTGAACAGATTGCTAAGGGAATGTTAATTCTCTAGGGACATGGAAAACAAGACCCCAAGCCTAACCATTGTTATTCTGTAGGAATAAGAAGGACGTGGTTCCTAAGAGCAGGGGCTCTTATACTTTAAGCATCTGGTCTTTTATTGTGCTGAAATATATCATGCCCCCCCCAAATCATCTTGATTTTCTTTAATATCTCACTAACCAAAAACACATTCTGAGCCTATGCACACATCTATTTTCAGCCTATACCACCTTTATAAGCTATTACTTCCAAACGTTTACTCCCTGTTGTGTGATAACGATAATAACTCATTGATTTGGCAACATTGGGGCCAAGTCTGTCCGTGATCTGCTGGAAACAAGCGCTTTCCTATCTGCGTTCATTTTAGTGAGGTCGGGGTTTGTTTTTGCTTTTCCAACTCCAAATTTTATAAAACTCTAATATCTGATTTCAAAAAAGACAAAGGTCCAGTAGTATTTTAAAATTCAGAGAACCTTTGGATAAGGCCATTACTCTTCATCCTGATTTGACTATAAGCAGGCTCTTAAAAGGCTTGGCGTTTTTAAATGTCTATGCTCCGTCTGCTCATAATATGGGCAGTAAAATAGGCTTTTGATTCTTGTTCCTGTAGGTTGTCTTGTGCTCCAGTAAATATGAGCTGAATGAAATATATAACCAAATTTTTTAATCCAATCCAAACTGTTAATAATTTGCCAGACTAGCATTATGCCCATTAAGGAAACTGGAAGATTCAATCTGCACTTGAACTCGGAAATAAACATTGCAAAACCATTCTCCAGTTTCCTGGTATTCTCTTTTAACCAGTCTGCAGTTGACATATAGGATCAGATGTCCTTCTTGGTGAGATGAGAAGCTAGCTTAAATAATAGACCCTTGATGGAAAATCCATCACCATCCCCTATTCTCTTCCCTTCTCTGAAGTGTAGGGATCTTACACTTTGGGTATGTGCATTATTTCCATGGGGTGATGAAATAAAAAGGACATCCTTTCTCAAGTTGATAATGATCAGGCATTTCTATAACCCATTGAAACTTTTCAAGGCAGAGGCCGTAAAAGTGAATGCAGTGATATAAGCAGTGAAGGGGATGATTCTCTTCTCTGTATCCCCTTGCTGGGCACTGCTTCTAAGACTGAACCCGGACACCCATAACTGGTAGGTAAAACAGTCTACTTGCAAAGAACATGGGTTGCCACATTGAATGACGAAATCGCAGCTCTCTGGCTTCCCAGGTTTGCTATCTGTGGCGAGTGATGGAACCTCTTTCAAAGCCATAGTTTCATAATTTGTAAAATAGAAAAATAATAGTACCTCTCATAGGATTGTTTTGAGGATTAGATAAAATAACCCATGTAACCTACTTAACCACAATGTCTGACATATAGTATGTGATCAATAAATATCAATTACTCTTATAAATAGTAAACGTATTTTCAACGAAGGAGGAAGAGAAGTGCATCATCTCCCTGCCCTTTCATTTCATATTTTCCCCACATGGAAGGGAGGGGTACAGTTTGCTGTTTCACAGAGCAGCGTCGCAGAAGCTTTGGTAAAGGCAGAAGTGGGTATTCTTGACAATGGGTGACCATGCACCAAGGTCCTCTAAAACTGTGTGTAAAATAAGAGTATGTAAAAATAAATAAATAAATAATAAAATAAATAAATAAAAAATAAATAAAATAAGAGTATGTAGGCACTGGTACGTACACACACACACACACACACACACATACACTCATCTTCACAAGCAGTAATAACAATCCTCTTTATAAAGAGTAAACCTGGCCCCTATTTAAAACCATATAATGGCTTCCCATTACCCTTAGGATCGCAGTGAAACCGGTTCATGAGATTCATAAGGTCATCTGTCTTCTTTTTTTTTTTTTTTTAAGATTTTATTTATGTATTTGACACAGAGAGAGCACAAGCAAGGAGAGCGGCAGGCAGAGGGAGAGGGAGAAGCAGACTCCCTGCTGAGCAGGGAGCCCGATGCGGGGCTCGATCCCAGGACCCTGGGATCATGACCTGAGCCGAAGGCAGTGGCTTAACCAACTGAGCCACCCAGACGCCCCGGTCATCTGTCTTCTGTCTACTTCTTCCGCCTCATCCCATTCTGGTCTTTCTATGCCCAGCTGCTTTTTACTGCTTTTAAGTTACTTTACTGAATGTGCCATATTTTGTAACCTTTGTACACTCCGTTGCTGCTTTAACTACTCTGCCCCTATTCTTCCTGAGCTATTACTCATGCTTTAAGCTCCGCTTCCTTGACTTCTTCAGGGAAAGCTTTCTTGATCCCCTAGACTAAGGTATCACATCCATAGATCTGCTGTGCTAACGTAATGGACGCCTCTATGTTTTCTAACGTGTATCAGAACTTGTTAAGAACTGAATTGTGTCCTCCCAAAACTCCTATGTTGAAGCTCAGACCTACAATGTGACTATGTTTGGAGATAAGGCCTTTGAGAAGGTAATTAAAGTTGAATAAAGTCATAAAGGTGAGGCCCTATTCTGATAGGATTGGTGTCCTTAGCGGAAGAGGAAGAGACACCAGAGATCGTTCTCTTTCTCTCTGTGTCTCTCTTTCTCTCTCTCCACATGCACAGAAAAAAAGGCCGTGTGAGGACACAGCAAGAAGGCAGCTGAATAGAAGCCAAGGAGTAAGTTCTTACCAGAAACCAACCCTGCTGGAATCTTGATCTTGGCCTTCTAGTCTGTAGAATGGTGAGAAAATAAATTTCTGGTGTTTAAGCCACCTAATCTGTGGTATGTCGTGATGACAGCCCAGGCTGACTAATACAACACTATAGTATTCTAATTGCTTGATTATTTAATGTCTGTTTTCCCTGATTGCTTTTAAGTACCTTATGAGCTAGGGATAATGTCTGCTTCATTTATTTTTTTAGACGTCCAGGGCCTATCAGAGCACTGGGCACATAGTAGGTTTTCAAGAAATATTTATTCAGTGAATGAGATGCTAGCCCCTCTTTTTTTTCCCTTTAAAAATGATGGGGTCATTGGAGAACATGTCTTTCTTGTTCACTGCTATATGTCAAGCATACCTAACAAAGGAAAAATCCATTCATTTCCACATTTGTCAAATACATATATTTTTAAAAGATTTTATTTACTTATTTGACAGAGAGAGACACAGTGAGAGAGGGAACACCAGCAGAGGGAGTGGGAGAGGAGAAGCAGGCTCCCCGCTGAGCAGGGTGCCCAATGCGGGGCTCGATCCCAAGACCCTGGGATCATGATCTGAGCCGAAGACAGATGCTTAATGACTGAGCCACCCAGGCGCCTTGTCAAATACATATTAAGAGCAAAGTGCAAACCCGTGATAACCAGAGAAGAAAGCCAGAGATTTAGTTCTGGCTCACAACCTTTTGCTATGCTTCTTTTCTGACAAAACCCAAACAATGGCACCAAACAAAAAGACATTTTTGTTATTCCTTTACATGATGATCACATAGATTCCCAGAGGGTAAATACTGTGGAAATGTTATATGCCTGAATCACCAGCATTAATTTTAATCTTGAAAAAGCTTTTAATATGGGTGAATGATATTTCCTTATAGACCTCTTTAATAGGCCAGGATTTAGATTTAAATTTAGATAGTTTGGCTGGAGAATCAGCTGCTTATTATTTGATGTTTTCTCATCTATTACTCCTAATTTACACAAATAATATAATGGCTTTCTTCAAAACAGCGAATGGGTCCTTGGTAATGATGCTCTTCCCCACCCCCATCCTTCTCATACTAGCTCTTGTCACCATCAAGAAGAAAATAAATAAATAACCTTATTAAGGGTAATGCTATCCTCAACGGCTTCCCAGTTCTAGTCAGTAGCGAGGAGATGCTTTGTCTATCAAAGAATAAAATGCAGCCTGTGAATTTGTGACTACCCACTGCATTTTACATGATTTAGTGATGCATTTAATGAGCATTTTCATTATGGTGTCTTCCAGAACTCCCTGTGTATCTTTTGGGTCATTTCAGCATGTTCAAATCTTTTCATACTATTTATCAGGAAAGATGGATTGTTTGCACCAACATTTTTCCTAGACAATTTGGTACCCTTTTGGTCTCTTTCATGTAATGCATATTTGGAAGATAAGGAACATCCAAAGGCCAAATGTTGACTCAAAGTAGCTAGACCTCTATTCATCCAATGATAGACTTTTTTGTCAGAAACTTTGCTAGCAGAGGTAGCAATATTTCAGAGACCTAGGATAGAGCATTTTAGCTCCATATTGGCATAATGGTGCTGTTTCCTATCTCTTGGAGCTGATCCACCCCAGGGACTCCTGTCTCTCTTGGAATAATATGCCAATCCCTACTGAGACACAATCACTGTTCTTCTCACTCTGGGCTCGGGTATGTAGTCCTCTGTTCTGCCGGGTTCAGGGTTCAGGTCATGCACTTCGGAGAGATCTTACTCCTTCTTCTTCTTTTTTAAATGTGAATGAGATTCTTTTTTTTTTTTTAAGATTTTATTTATTTATTTGACAGAGAGAGAGAGAGCGAGAGCAGGAACACAAGCAGGGGGAGTGGGAGAGGGAGAAGCAGACTCCCCACTGAGCAGGGAGCCCGATGTGGGGCTCGATCCCAGGACCCTGGGATCATGATCTGAGCCTAAGGCAGATGCTTAACGACTAAGCCACCCAGGCGCCCCTTACTCCTTCTTCTTAAGTTATTATCACCTCTAACTCTTTACTGGAGAGACTAGAATTTATCCCGCTCCTTCTGATCCTAGGGTAAATTTTTTTTACAATGAAATTTGACCTCTAACGATTCATAGTACATGGCTAGAATCTGTAAATTCGGAAAACACTATCAGACATTGTCTTTCCTTCAAAGGATATTCCATTAGAAACATTCTGTTTCATTATTTACATGGTCTAGTATAGGAAGCTGCAGGAT
Source organism: Mirounga angustirostris (assembly GCF_029215605.1). Taxonomy (NCBI): domain Eukaryota; kingdom Metazoa; phylum Chordata; class Mammalia; order Carnivora; family Phocidae; genus Mirounga; species Mirounga angustirostris. The sequence continues at coordinate 95,076,669 of NW_026991719.1, forward strand.
CAAAATGGCAAATCACAGAGTATTTCATATTGTCATTGTTTTAATCTACAAAAAAAAAAAAAGAGAGAGAGAAACGTAAAAGTGAAAAAGTTCCTAGGTTTCTAAGACAAGGAAGGGCATATCTTATCAGTCATTCTGAAAATGAAGCCAATCTGTCTTGGTTGATAATCCCGTAATATTACCACTGATGGTTTGTGTGTGGTGATAGTCATGTAGATGGAGCCATGATCTATGATGCTTGCATAATAGGGAAATTTTTTTTTTAAGATTTTATTTATTTATTTATTTATTTGACAGAGAGAGAGAGAGAGGGAACACAAGCAGGGGGAACAGCAGAGGGAGAGGGAGAAGCAGGCTTCCCGCAGAGCAGGGAGCCCGATGCGGGGCTCGATCCCAGGACCCCGGGATCGTGACCTGAGCCAAAGGCAGACACCTAACCGACTGAGCCACCCAGGTGCCCCGGGAAATTTTTACTTGAAGAAATAACTGCTGAGTGTGTCTTCAGCTAGTAGTAAAACATAGCCAACATGAAAACTATAGGGTGACAAGGTAGGGGAAGAAATGGGGGCATGAGTATGGGTTCTGGAGTCAGGCAGTACTGGAGATTGAATTCTAACTCTTCCTCTTACTAGTTGTGTGATCTTTGACAAAATACTTGATTTCTCTGAACCTCAGTTTCCTTAAGGATTATTTGCTTTCCCCCTCACTTCCGAAGTCTCTTTATGCTGGGATCAAGGTCCACTACCATCCCTGGCTTCGTGCCCCAAACCTATTATTTTTCATGGAGGTGCAGTGAGTTTCCTAACTGCTATGTACAGAAGACGAGCAAGGTATTTATAGCCCAATTTATTTTCTTGCCCTTTATCTTGGGAGATAGGTTGGCTGCAGGTACACATTCTGCTCTGCTCCTCTGTGCTGACAAGTGGCAGGAAAAGCCTGCAGTGATCCAGTGATGCCTGAGACTGGTTGCACTTCTCATATGCCCAGTTTGGGTGTTAAGCCTGTTCAGTTCTCTTGCTCAGTATTTTTTTTTTTTTAAGATTTATTTATTTATTTGAGAGAGCGAGAATGAGAGAGAGAGAGAGAGAGTACATGAGTGGGGGAGGGTCAGAGGGAGAAGCAGGCTCCTCGCTGAGCAGGGAGCCCGATGTGGGACTCGATCCAAGGACTCCGGGATCATGACCTGAGCCAAAGGCAGTCGCCCAACCAACTGAGCCACCCAGGCGCCCTCTTGCTCAGTATTATGAATCCTATTTGGCCACAGCTATAAGCCACATTTTCTTTTTTTTTTTTTTAAAGATTACGTATTTATTTTTGCAAGAGAGAGAGAGTGAGCATGAGCAAGGGGAAAGGCAGAGGGAGAAGCAGACTCCCCACTGAGCAGGGAACCCAATGTGGGACTCGATCCCATGACCCTAGGATCAGGACCTGAGCCGAAGGCAGACACTTAAGTGACTGAGCCACCCAGGTGCCCAATAAGCCACATTTCCTAATTTATTTCGAATTGTTTTATCAGTAAAGGTAGAAGTTAGTTCTCCATATGCTGATCTCTATGGTTTTTGTTCTCAATTAGATCACAACTAAGGCAGGGGAAAGAGATGTTATTTCCAGGCTGCCTTCATGTACTCCAACAGGTACATGAGAATTAAATTAAATAATATAAGTAAAATGCTAGTAAAGTGCTCCACATATAGTAGGTGACCAATAAATGGTATTTCCAAATCATTCAGGTAATTATGGGTAGGCAGTATTCTTTCACTGAACTTAATTTAATGTAAATGTTACCTCATTCCCTTGGATCAAGCATCATGGAAATAGAATATGTTATTCTATTAATCTTGGCTCTTTTTGTGTCTATAAAGGCTTTGAGAAAACATTGGACAAAGGTTTGAGGAGAAACTAGGATATGTTAAGAGGACTTAATCTTTATATCCTAATGCCTTAAAATCATAATTTGTTTTCAGCCAGAGAAAGTTGAATCATCTGTTCCAATACCTCATTTTATGGAAGCAGAAACTGAGGCCAACATAATTTAAGAGATTTCCTTAAAGTCCTACAGACACTAGCAGAAGGGAATTATAATTCAGATTCTTTCCATTGTACTATGCAGAAAAGAAAGTGACCATAAATGACTTCATTATTAAAAGTTAGGCTACTAGAAAATTTCAGTTTTAAAGTTTCCAGCACTAGTTGCCTTAGAACCAGTTTGAGGGACTGATCTAAATGACCACTTATTTCTGAGATGAGGTCTACCATCCTTCTGCATCAGGATATCTATGGCGGTAAATATCATTTGGACACAGCCTGGTAATGGTGATCATCCATTTTTATAGTCTTAGGATCTGAATAGCGTAAGTGTTGACCCATCATCTCCCTTAACACATAGAAACATTCATAGTTACTAAAAAGTCATACTTGTGAGAATTGTGTCTTTCAGTTTTCCACCAGGATCCTGGCCCAGGCTTTCCTCCTGGCTTAGCTGACTCCAGCCTCATAATCTGTAATCATGTGTATAAAAACCTTAGAAAACACCCATTCTGCTCAACTAAGCTAATTAATCAGCTAAAAAACAAAAGCAAAAAGAACAAAACAACTCTCTACTCCCTGTGGCTATCAGTATTACTGGGCAAAAGTACTTGACACCCGGGGAGATGATGCTAAAGATTACTACTGCAAGCTGAAATCTAAGATCACTCAAGAAGCAAAGCAAAATGAGAATGAAAGGTGGTAAACCTGACATTTAAAAACTCTCTGATATTTTTGAAAACTGCTCTCTTGCCATTTACTTCTCAGCAGACAGAAGCACAGAGCCATCATTGTGTCCTTAAATACATATTTGAGGGAACATAGCTGCTTACTTATATTTAGTTTGTTTTTTCTTCAAACTGGAGACCAGAAATGTTTTTCTTTCCAAATTGATTATTTGTGGTACAAATGGATCTAAATCCGTAAGCATTAATACCCACCATTCATTACGAATCACACCATCTCACTGAGCAGGAGAAGACTATGTTAACACTGTATTCTTTGTTCATTATGGCTTAGTACCATAAATGGTGGACTGCTGAGCTATGAAACTTGGCAAAATTTGCTGTATGTCAGAAACAAAATACCTAAATATTTAAACATCTCCAGACTGACAAGACTTTAGACATGAAGAAAAATTCATTCCTTATGAAGCCAAGTCAAGCCACAAGGTAGTATAGCCTATTCCTAGAGGAGAGCAGTAAGAAAAATCAAAATATTAAATGTCATGCTTATTACTTGTGTGTAATTGTTACATCCTGTCTTTAGCAGAAAGCAAAGGGATGGGATCCTATTTCAATGACCCTCATGCTAACATCCAGTTCTATATTGTAAGGCTATTTCTATTTCTACATCCAGGCAGATAGCCCAGAGCAATACTGCTTTGCTGAATTAGAAACAAAGAATTCTATTTGAACAAGAAATTCTCTATAAAAGATACATTCATAAGCCTCTGCTTTTAGTAGGACATCTATGCTTACAGACTCATAAAACCTTAAAACTGAAAAGGATCTGAGAAAACATCCAGTATTGTATGGTTGTATTTCTTGTATTTCTAGGTTAGAAAACCAAAGCCCAAATAGGAAAAGGAGTTGCCCATGGTTACATGGCTAGCCAGTGGCAGGACTGGGATTAAAATCAAGGTTTTTTGATTCTTAGTCCCAGAGTCTTTTCACTAAATGTATGTTGCCTCTCTTCCCTTACAAAGGAAATATCCCATGGTTGTTAGGAATATTGGCTTGAGATCAAGTTCAAATACATGAATTGGACGCCTTATTCTGTCCCCTTGGGGATGTGTCATTTAGGACAAATCACTTAAACTTTGATTCTCATTTTTCTCATTGTAAAATGGAGATAATAATGGTGCTTATTTCGTAGGATTGTTGTTAGGATTAAGTGCCTCAAATAACGTAAAGCACTTAGGAAAGTGTCTGGCACATAGTAAGCTGTCAAAAATGTTTGATAGTGTTTTCTTATTACACTCTTAAGGTAATTGGTTTAATCAAGACAGGCTTTTTTGATAAGATATTTAAGAATAATACATGATATTTGCGAACAGCTGAGAAGGAAACAATCAATGGAAATGTCAACAGAAGAGATTAAAAAAAAAAAAAAAAGGCCCAGTGTATTGGCAGAACTCCATTATGTGAAGTCTAAAATCTTCATGGCTACATCTGGTCTCTCAAGACATACCTGATGTCAGAAAGGAAGCACTACTGCTTCTACACAGTTCTTAAACTAATTATGCTTGGTTTCTATTTCTCATACGTTTTAAATTAATGCATGCATATTGCCACAGAGATATATATAAGACAATATATATGATCTACATAAAGGAATACATATATATATACACACACACACACACGGGTATATATACATACATTATATATATGCATACATTTGCAGCAAGACTTCCTTGATGTTGGAAGGAGTGGATTGATTCACATTCTGGCACAACACTCCAAATCTCCAGATTGACCAGTAAAGAGTTCATAGAATGGCACTAATCTTTTGACTAGCATTGGCCATCAGACCACAGTTTGATTAGCACTGACCTAGACCATGACTTTAGGATGCTCTAGCAACACACTCCTTCTTTAATTTCATATATAATTCAGTCTTCCTGGAAAATCCCATTGGTTTGCTTTCTCTAATAATTGCAAAATAGCTCTTTTAGCAAAAGAATCTATAACATTTTTACTTATGACTGTATTAAAGTGGTAAGTATTAATCACTACCATTTGTATTTCAATATCTGCCCGATATTTTGTTTATTGTATAGTTGACACACAATGTTGCATTACTGTCAGGTGTACAACAAAGTGATTTGACAACTCTGTACGTTATGCTGTGCTCACCCCAAGTGTAGCTCCCCTCTATCACCATACAATGCTATTACAATACCATTGACTATATTCCTTATGCTGTACCTTTCTTCCCCATGACTTATTCATTCCCAAACTGAAAGCCTGCACCTCCCATTTCCCTTTACCCATTTTGCCCATCTCCCTACTCCCCTCCCCTCTGGCAACCTCCAGTTTGTTTTCTGTATTTATGGATCTGTTTCTACTTCTTGTTTGTTCATTTATTTTGGTTTTTAGATTTCAGATATAAGTGAAATCATATGGCATTTGTCTTTCTCTGTCTGACTTATTTCACTTAGCATCATACCCTCTGGGTCCATCCATGTTGTCACAAATGACAAGATCTCATTCTTTTTTATGGCTGAGTAATGTTTAGATAGATAGATGATAGATAGATGATAGATAGATAGATAGATAGATAGATAGATAGATGATAGATAGATGATAGATAGAAATATATAGGTAGATACCACAATTTCTTTATCCATTCATCTATTGTTGGACATGTGGTTTCTTCCATATCCTGGCTATTTTAAATAATGCTGCAATAAACATGGGAGTGCATATATCTTTGGATAAATATCCAGTAGTGGAATTACTGGATTATGTGGTATTTCTATTTTTAATCTTTTGAGGAATCTCTATACTGTTTCCCACAGTGGCTGAACCAATCAACATTCCCACCAACAGTGCGTGAGGGGTTCTTTTTCTCCACATCCTCACCAACACTTGTTATTTCTTGTCTTTTTGATACCAGCCATTCTGAAAGGTATGAGGTAATATCTCATTGTGGTTTTGATTTGCATTTCCCTGATGATGAGTGATGATGAGCATCTTTTCAAGTACCTGTTGGCCATCTGTATGTCATTATCTGCTCAAAATTAAAATAAAATAGCAGTGAATGCAAGTGAAATGGAGAGCATGTGACAAGGAGAAAAGCGATGGCTGTATTTCTAATCCTGCATAGGTTTGTATATCACCTAGTTTTACCTTCTGCCTTTTCCCTAAGGAACTGTGGTCGATGCTTCCTATAATACTGAACTTCTGGATCATTACTTCATAGGGATGTTTCAAACACTTAGAAGAGTACCCATAGTTTTACCAGCACCAAATTAATGAGGGTTAACTGCCCTTCTTCCTTACTTCCTGCTTTCTCTGTGAGGAGCATACATCTTGGCTTAAAACTCTGGTTTCACAGTCTTCCTTAGGAAGGGTCAAGATCTGGAAGCAGCCTACAAGTGCATGAGTAGTTTGGTTACAACTGCCTTCCCTTTCCCTCCGAGAATCTCCTCACTTTTTTTTTTTATTCTTATGTTAATCCCCATACATTACATTATTAGTTTTAGATGAAGTGTTCCATGATTCATTGTTTGTGCACAACACCCAGTGCTCCATGCAGAACGTGCCCTCCTCAATACCCACCACCAGGCTAACCCATCCTCCCACCCCCCTCCCCTCTAGAACCCCGTTTGTTTTTCAGAGTCCACCGTCTCTCATGGTTCGTCTACCCCTCCGATTTCCCCCGCTTCACTCTTCCCCTCCCACTACCCTCTTCTTCTTCTTCTTTTTTTTTGTTTCAAACCTTTGCCTCCAAATTCCTTAGCATTGGGTAAAACTGACCTGTCCCATTAATCCATTAGACTCTACTCCTGGGTTTCACCCCTCACACTACAAACAGTTTTGTGGACAGAAATCCATTCTAGCTCAGAGCATTTCCAAGTCCAGTGGCAGAAGGTATTACCAACCTTCAGCACCTAGCCCTGTCCTTCCCAACATCTAATAGCACTTCCCCAAGCCATTTATTTATCATCGTTTTATAAATACTTTTCATTTTGTTAGCAAAATTTATTGCTAAGGTTGAACCCAAAGAAAATATAAGGACCAAACAGCATTAATGCTTCAGGAGCTAAGACTCTAGAACCTGAAAAAAAAAAAAAATCCCATGTGGTAATCATTAATGATGTTTGCCAAATACTGCAATTCTCTTCTCCTTCTGGGAGAAGGCTCCCTCCAGACCCTTCCAGTTGGGTAGGGCTATGTGACCAGCTCTGGCCAATAAATTGCAAGTAGTAGAGACATGTGACACTTCTGGCTAAGCACTTAATGAACGTATCAGTTACAGCTCTCTTTCTTTCTGCCATGACAACAAGCAATGCTCCAGAGAGTGGCTGTTCCATCATCCTGGGTCTGAAGAAAAGACAACATGGAACAGACCCCCAGAATGACCCTTGAGGAACCTGTAGCATGAGGAAGAATGAAACCTTAATTGTTTCAAGCCACTGAAATTTGGGTTTTTTTTTTTACTGCACCATAACTTAAACCATCCTGATTGGTTAAACCAACTTCTTTCATGCAGCCTTCTAGAAGCAACCCTACTACCTATCTTCGCTTGCAAATTTAAGTGGAACTAAACATCTATTTTCTATAAACAATATAACATGGGCAAAAGGTACACTGGGGATCTGAGTTTTTGAAAGTTGGATGTGATGTGAAAATTTCATTATGCTCTGTAGCTTGTTAAATGACAGTCTACCTACGTAGCTTTCACTGAGAAATATATCTAGTAAGTCAGGGTTGTATATTGTAAGCTCTGGAGCAACCGACACACACAAAAATAATGAAAATGGTGGTAGACTTAAAACCAACCACATCAATAATTAAGTCAAATATAAATTTAACTAAGCACGCCACATAAAACGCAGAGATTTGCCAGACTGGATTAAAGAAACAAGCCCCAACTAGATGCCATCTACAAGACCTATGCTTTAACTTTAAAGACACAGGTAAGCTGAAAGTAGAAGGATGGAAAAAGATACAACATGCAAAAAATAAGCTTTACAAATGTGTTTGAGGGAGAACCAGAAATTTACCCTGGCAAATATTCTAAGTTGTTTAATGAGAGAGAAAGAGAGAGAGAGACAGAGAGAGAGAGAGAGGGAGATGTTCAAGCAAAGCACAGGCTTTATGCCTTTTCAAACAGTAAAGCATTGTCTTATACATTTGTTATTTAAATGTAGGTGTTTTGCATCTTGAAAGAAGAAAATATCTGGAGCCTTAGAGAAAAAAATGATCATACAGAAGAACCTCATAAAACAATAATACTTAGGGCACCTGGATGGCTCAGTCCATAAATAAAATCTTTTTAAAAATAATTATTGTTATTCCTTTTGATACCGGAAAATTAAAGTTGTTGATGCATTTAATTGATTTCTATACTTGCCATTGTTTTCAGAAATAACGCCTTCCCTCTGTGTTTACTTTCCTTCTTTCCAAAATATATATTTCAAGAATTCCTTTCTTAGTCTTTACATATCTGAAAATGCCTTAGTTTTGCCCTTGCTTATATATGATAAATTAATTGAATATAAAATTTCAGGATTACAGTATCTTCCCACTCTCTGTACTTTGAAGGTATTATTTCACTGTCTGTGGACTCTTTTTTTCTTTTTACCCAAGAAATCAGCTCAGTGTTCTGGTATATCATTGGTCTTTTATCTGTGGTATCTTTTAAAATTCTCTCTTTAACCTTGATGTTCTGAAGTGTTATAAGATGTGCCTAGATATAAGTTTATGTTTATTTAGCCTGTTTGGTATTTGGAGTGTGCTTTCTATTTGAGGAGTTATGTCTTCAGTTCTGGAATATTTTCAGCCATTATGTCCTCAAAGAGTTTTGTCTGCCATTTACATCCATTCCCCTTTCCTAGACTTTGATGAGACAAATATTAGAAACTCTTGTTCTAGCTGTATCTCTTGAATTTATCCTTCATATATTTTGAAATCGCTGTCCCTTAGTGCCATGTCCTGGGTTGATTTTCTCAGAAATATTTTCAAATTCCTTAATTCTTTTTTTTTTTTTTTTTTAAAGATTTTATTTATTTATTTGAGACAGAGAGAATGAGAGAGAGAGCACATGAGAGGGGGGAGGGTCAGAGGGAGAAGCAGACTCCTCGCCGAGCAGGGAGCCCGATGCGGGACTCGATCCCGGGACTCCAGGATCATGACCTGAGCCGAAGGCAGTCGCCCAACCAACTGAGCCACCCAGGCGCCCTCAAATTCCTTAATTCTTTATTCAACTCTGTCCAGCTGAGAGCACCTTTAATTTCAGTGAATAATAAAAGGGATGAGTCCCTCTAAGGCCCTAGGCTCAAGCCTGGATCTGGCTGCACATCGTTCAAGAAGTACTTTTACTTTCTTTTCCTTGTTGCAGCTGGACTTCCAGCTCCCTCTGCCTGCTTCTGAGCAGAGAACCTGGAAGTGGCTTCAGGAGCACACATTATTTTATGCGTTTATCCTATTTCTGGTCCTCAGTGAGAGCCATATTATTTGTTTGTTCCCACTATGTCTTTTTGGTTTTTCTCTTTTTATATTTTTAAATCATAACTTGGTGTTTGGAGCAGAGAGGTAATTAAAACATGAATTCACTATACTATCCCAACCAGAGGTCTCTTTCCAGAAGTATTTGTACTTACTAGAGATTATTTAAGAATAAATGCTTAAGAGAGTCAATCTCAGGAAACAAACTGAGGGTTGCTGGAGTGGAGGAGGGGGGTGGGAGGGATGGGGGGCTGGGTGATGGACACTGGGGAGGGCATGTGCTATGGTGAGCACTGTGAATTGTGTAAGACTGATGAATCACAGACCTGTACCCCTGAAACAATACATTATATGTTAATTTAAAAAAATTAAAGAAAAAAAAAGAATAAATGCCTTCAGGGACACCTGGGTGGCTCAGTCGGTTAAGCATATGCCTTTGGCTCAGGTCATGATCCCAGGCTCTTGGGATGGAGCCCTGCATCGGGCTCCCTGCTCAGTGGGGAGTCTGCTTCTCCCTCTGTCCCTCCCCCCTGCTTGTGCATGCTCTCTCTCTTTCCCTCTCTCTCTTTTTCTCTCTCACTCAAATAAATAAATAAAATCTTTAAAAAAGAATAAATGCCTTCAGAAATATAGAAATATAAATGAATAAGTTCATAACAGTGACTCTTCAAGCAGTATGGCTTGTGGTTAGGGATTTAGGGGAAGGGTCTCTATGGGGTTCCTTACACCATATCACATAAATAACCACCTCCTTCAAAGGTGGACACTGCAATGACATGTAGCCTCCTATTAGCTGGGTTCTTCCAGCTATATAAGATTCACTTGAACTCCATTCCAGACCATATGGAACTTCAAATACCTTCTAAAGATTTCTTTGAATTTTATGTACTATGTATTCTCATGGTTCCCTTTACTTCAGGACTCTTATTCCTATGTGTGCTGTCCATCTTCTATACTGTTCTGACTCAGACCAGAAAAAAAATATTTTGCTTTATTTACTCAAACAGACAAAACAAAAAACTATTAACATAAAAAAACCTGTGGAGACTTGGTAAGAAGGTTTACATTGAATTAATGAAGCTATTTTCAAATTGAATATTAGATACCCTGTTTTTAAAAGTCTTTCACAGGCACACAAATGAATACAAGTAAAACTGGGAAAATCTGATGAAGATCAATGTCAATATCTTGGTTGTGATATTGTACTATAGCTTTGCAGACTTTATCATTGAGGAAAATTGGGCAAAGTACACAAGGGCTCTCTCTGTATTACTTTTTACAATTGCCCATGAGGCTATAATTATCTCAACTTTTTAAAAGTAAGGAAAAAAATGGGGCACCTGGGTGGCTCAGTCAGTTAAGCGTCTGACTTTTGATTTAGGCTCAGGTCATGATCTCAGGGTCTTGAGACTGAGCCCTGTATTGGGCTCCCTGCTCAGTGGGGAGTCTGCTTGAAATTCTCTCTCTCCCTCTCGCCCTTTGCCCCTCCCCCCCGAATAAAAACAAATAAACCTTTTTAAAAAATTAAGGAAAAAAATCAAACAACTTTGCCACTGAGAATTTTCATCTCTGGTCATTCACGTCCCATAGTATCCAATATTCCAACATTTTGATGGCACCTCACTTTTTCCTTCTTTTCCCTTCTCTTCCTCTCCTTTTCAGAATAAAAAAAAGGAAGAAAAACAACAAAATCATTTATTTCTTTGTAACATATAGAAAAACATTGGCCATTATCTTTCATTGTCTTGGCTCTGTAACTTGCCTTCCATTCTTTTTTTTTTTTAAAGATTTTTAATTTATTTATTTGACTGAGGGAGAGAGAGAGAGAGAGAGCATGAGCAGGGGGAGTGGCAGGCAGAGAGAGAGGGAGAAGCAGGCTCCCCACTGAGCAAGGAGCCAGACTTTGGGAATCAATCCTAGGACCCTGGGATCATGACCTGAGCTGAAGGCAGACGCTTCACCGACTGAGCCACCCAGGTGCCCCATTACCTACCATTCTTAAGGCCTTGCAAGTTATTTTTACTAAGAAGTTTTATTCCCAAGAATTCTGATGGCAGCTGCTGATATAATACAGGCTTTACCTCCCAGAATGAAAATATTTACTGCTTCCCTAAAAGGTCTTGACGAAGAACTTGAATTCTAAACAGGATATTAACTGGGTGGTAGTCAATTGATTCCGTGCTTCTGATTTGCTGCTGAGTGGTGGTATTAGCGTTTCTGCCTTCATGGCGATTGCATGATCGGGAAAATGGGCGGTGTCGTGTAGGAAAGTTCAAATGATTCCTTGGCACCTTATCTAATTATGGGTATACTTAGAGACAGATGGAGTTTGATAGAAAGAATGAAGCAAGGATTAGGACATAAAGGGAGAGGAGTGTTCTTTGGAACCAGAGGCAAGAGTGATACACAGTTTATATGAAGATACTAAGTGAAGATTCATTTGCCTGTAGCAGATAGTTCAAGCAGTCCTAGAATGGAGGGTAAGAAAAGCTAATGCCCTGGAATGTTTCTTTGGGAGGCATGCTCTGGATAATAATGACTAACACGCCACGGTGAGTCACAGCAATGCTCTTATTGGTCTAATCAGTGGCTCCGTATTAAATTAGGCTTAGAATAAATTGATGAAAGGGCGCCTGGGTGGCTCAGTTGGTTAAGCCACTGCCTTCGGCTCAGGTCATGATCCTGGAGTCCTGGGATCGAGTCCCGCATCGGGCTCCCTGCTCGGCAGGGAGTCTGCTTCTCCCTCTGACCCTCCTCCCTCTCGTGCTCTCTGTCTCTCATTCTCTCTGTCTCAAATAAATAAATAAAATCTTTAAAAAAAAAAAAAAGAATAAATTGATGAAAATTAAGAACTCTGTGTTATATTTAGTTTTATTTAAAACTTGCCTTTACAAGATGCTTTAAAAATCTTTCAAAATATATATTTTTCAAGAGCAATGGGAATATAAAATGGGTAAATTTCACTCATTAGTTAAGAAATGCAAAATAAAGCAACAACCAGCTACCATTTTTTCCTTATCAGATTGAAGCTGACTAAAACACTGACAATTCCCAGTTACAAGCATACTCATATGCTATGCGACCTCTTTGGTGAACAATTTAACAGTATCTATCAATATTTTTAATGCATGTCCCCTTTAACCCAGCTATTCCATGCCTAGATATGTATCTTACAGCAATGCTTACCCAATTGACCAAAGATGCACATACAAAGTTGTTTGCAGCATTGTGTTTGTAAAAAAAAAAAAAAACTAGAAAGAGCTTAAATGTCCATCAAGCTCTCAATACTGCTATGAATATGTGCAGTGCTTTCCTAACAAGCATCCCTACAGCTAAATTTCTCTGCTTTAGTAACTAAAAAAAAAATGCTCTCTATCCAATGGACTTGTCTATTGCTTTTCGAATAAATCGTTGAGTAATTTCAGTGGCTCTATTATTGTTTTCATAAACCCGAGAAGAGTTACCAGAGATGTTATGATACCATATAAATGTCAGGAGGTGATTGAAAGGAACCAGTTTTAGTGTTTAATCATTGCTCACTCTCATTTCTGGGCTATTTTTCCTACCCTAAGGGTTTAGCAGAATCATGTCTTATTTTCCAAACAGATTTTTCTCTCTAAAGTTTCTTGTGTTTCTCTAAACGCTGACTGTCCTTCATCTCCTACCTGAAGGGCTTAGTCATTGTCAAATTCCTCCAGTATTAAAAAAAGAAGAAGAAGAAGAAGAAACACCTGGGTGGCTTTGGAGAAATGGTGTTTCACATCTCTGTGGAAATAGTGACACCTCACCAAATGCTACCCAGGCAATTAACATATAAGAAGGAGAGATGGCCAATGAAAGAGTGGATGATGTTTTGAAACAAAATTCCAACATGGTCCTCTAGGGAAGAAATAAAAAGAAATGTTTTATATAGCCCTCTAAATGCTCAATTAAGTTTATTTAGCAAATTTTCCTAATGATGGCATAACCGTTCAGAGTAGACATAACATTGCTTTACCCTGGATATTTACAATTGGATCTCAGAGCCCATTTGTCCTTGAGAGACTAGCAATCAGCAAAGCAGATGATGAAGCTATAAATCTATGGAATCGCTTTGCCGAATATCAGTGTCTCAGCGTTATGGTGGTGAAATGAGTTCTTCTACAGAACACTATTGAATACGTCTCACATCGCCATTTTTCAGTGGCTTAATCTACACTGTGAGTTGACTGGAAATTTTTTTCCCCGAAGCGTTGGCTATAAATAACACATCACAAAAGGACAAAGCTGAAGAATGAAAAGGGCTGGAACAGATTTCATTTTAAATCTTTCAATTTGTGTATTTCTAAAGTGAGCTTATGTATTTGCAATCTTCTCTCTCCCCTATTTGTGCGTCTGTGCTCAAGAGAGAGAAAAAAGAATGTGGCCATATTTAACTCAGAACAGCAATACAAATCAGCTCTTTGTTCTACCGTCAACTCTTTCTTTCGGGCATTAGAACATAAATATGTCTTGTATTGCTACCATGCTGAAGAACAGGATCCCAACAATTTACTTAAGAACTTCAATGGAGATAGTAACTTTTTACACCCAAGAACATGTTGGATGAGATGGGATGCAAATTTTAAATGCCTTTAAAACTAGGCTCTTTCCTTCTGTTTAATCAAAATGAAGCAATCCTTTCCCCCATCACCAAATACACACATCTGTTAAAAGATAAACTGAGGCATATTCAATTTTTTTAAGAGCTTATTTGAGCAAAAAATCCATCCAAATAGGGCTGTGCCCTATTTCAGTTACACTCCTAACCGAACCAAAGAGTTTGTCCACTGGATGCACAGCAAGCCAATAAAAACTGATACTGAGCTTTTGCAGTGAAGAAAGAAAGGCTATTTCTTGGTGTGTGGGGCACCACACAGGAGAATGGGGAGCTAATGATCAAAAGTCCCAAACTCCCCAGTGGCTTGCAAGTGAGGGCTTTTAAGGGCAGGATTTGGGGCAGTGGTCTCTTGAGGAGATGGATGTTGTTGATTAGAGGCCCATGAGGTCCTGTCAGCAGGGGTTTCCTGAGAAGGTAGACACCATTGATTGGAGACCCATGAGTCACACTAGCAGATGCTCTAGTGCCATCTTGTCTGGTCCCCAGAAGGTCTCCACTATCTCCAGAGACTTGGAATCTGAAAAATACCTTTACTTAAAAGCTATTGGGGTATCTACAAGGTTCTTTGGCTAGTCCAGCCATGCCTGGGAGCAATATGACCTCTAGTGTTCATTCTTTCATTTGAACTGACGATGGATGCTTTCTTCAAAAGCACTCACCAACAGGAGCCAGGGAAAAGACTTATATAGGGAAAGTAAGGAAGCAAAACAGGAAATTACTCGATTGGCTATAGCTTAAAGCCTGGTTAGCTGTTTGTGATTGGTTGTCCTGAGCATGTTGACTTCGTAACTCTGAGGCATTAGATTTTGGTTTGCTTAAGTAGGCTGCCCTGGCATTAAAACCACCCCAGTCTAATGGACTCCTTGTTTAATTAACTGAGCACACCTTTGATTTAAGCTTTACCATTCTAGATGTTTTCCATTAAATAAAACCCATGCTAATGTAGCTAAACATTCTTAACTGCTTGAAACTACTACATCATTCACCTTTTTATCCAGATAACCAGCTGTCCTGCATCTTGCTGAAAGTCACAAAAGTTTGAGGTGGCAAGTTTCAAATTGGTGGAAATTTGGGATTTAGGGAGTCATTAGACATCACACCTCATTTCCTTACTAAGTAGACATGGAAGAAGCAAAGAATTTTGTCTATTCATCAGATGTAAGTTTTATTATTGGCCTTATCCAGAGCAGGAACTTCCAGAGCAGGAAACTGGCACTTAATCACATTTAATAAGAACAGATTGAAGTTCTGGAAATTCCTGTTTGGCTACTTATCTGGATGCCATGTAAATCCTATAAAATGATTCATTTTGAGCTCGGAAAATAAAATTTCATTTTCATATTCTAACACAGTGAACATTTCTTAATTCCATTAACAATAATTATGCTGGAATTAAATTGTTTTCTTGTCTATCATGACTCATTATAAGTTACACTCTTAATTTGAAAAAATGGACTCCATACTTGTAGACATTGATCCACAGCACCAAAGCATTTTTTTTTTACCCAAAAACTGAATAAACAATTGAAGGAACTATAGGGTCAGGATAAGGGTAAGTAAATGTAATTTTACCTGGATACTATATTCACTTTTTGAAAATGCTGTTTTTTTTTTTTTTAGTCAGTGACACATAAGGAAAGATTGCTAAAGCATTTTTTCCCCTTATTATCATCTGCCCACGTAAATCAGTGGCTTTCAGTACCTGAGTGCCAGGAAAGTTTAGCTTCAGTTATTTTCAAAGACCTAAAAATCACAGAGAAAAATGTATCTATTACTTTGGTAATCCACCTGAAAATTTCAATGCATAGTAATACTACTTTTGAAAGTGTTCTTTTGCAAATAGGAATTGATGACAGTTTAGCTGCGTTTTAGATCAACAGTCTTTGTGTGTGTATACATGTATACATGGAGGGGGAGTGACTTTATGGACAGATAGTTTGCAAATACTTCACCATTAGCACAGTAATATCAGATCAGTATACAACTGAAGGAATTGGGGCCTGAAGGGGAGCAGAATTTGCTACCTGAAAATATGCCTTTTTGACATAGGATCATTTTAGGTTATTTTTAAGAAACAGCAGACATAGGAGAAACTCTGAAAACCTGGTAGAAGTTACCCCTTTATGAGAAAAATTTATATATTTTTTTATTTTTTTGCAATTTCAGTTTTCCTTTCAATTTTGTCACCTTAACCATTTTTTAATAATTTTTAATCATGATAAATATACTCTTTAATCCCCATCCCCTATTTCCCCCATCCCCCAACCCACCTCCCTTCTGGTAACTATCAGTTTGTTCTCTATAGCTAAGAGTCTGCTGGCCCTTTTTTTTTTTAAAGTTGTTTTTTAAAATATTTTATTTATTCATTTGAGAGAGAGACAGAGAGAGCACAAGCCGGGGGAGAGGCAGAGGGAGAGGGAGAAGCAGACTCCCCACTGAACTGGGAGCCCAACATGGCTAGGACCTGGAGATCATGACCCGAGCCAAAGGCAGACATTCAACCATCTGAGCCCCCCAGGTGCCCCACTATAGCTAAGAGTCTGTTTCTTGGTTTCTCTCTCTCTCTCTTTTTCTCTTTGCTCATTTTTTTGTTTGTTTCTTAAATTCCAGTTAAGAGTGAAATCATATGGTTCTTGTCTTTCTCTGACTGACTTATCTCACTTAGCATTATACTTTCTAGCCCTGTCCATGTTGCTTAAAATAGCAAGATTTCATTCCTTTTTATGGCTCAATAATATTCTATTATATATATACACCACATCTTCTTTATTCATTCATCTATTGATGGATACTTGGGCTGCTTCCATAGTTTTGCTATTGTAAAAAATGCTGCAATAAACATAGGGATGCATGTATCCCTTTTAATTAGTGTTTTTGTATTTTGGGGGTAAATTCCAAGTAGTGCCATTACTGGATCATAGGGTAGTTCTATTTTTAATTTTTTGAGGAACCTCCATACTGTTTTCCACAGTGGCTGCACCAGTTTGCATTCCCACCAACACTGCATGAGGGTTCCTTTTTCTCCACATCTTCGACAACACTTATTGTTTCCTGTGTTTTTGATTTTAGCCATTCTGACAGGGGTGAGGTGATATCTCATCGTAGTTTTGATTTGCATTTCCCCAATGATGAGCGATGTTGAGCATCTTTTCATGTGTCTGCTGGCCACCTGTATGTCTTCTTTGGAGAAATGTCTGTTTGGGTCTTCTACCCATTTTTTAATTGGAGTATTTGGGGGGTTGTCAAGTTGTATCAGTTCTTTATATATTTTAGATACTAACCCTTTATCAGATATGTCATTTGCAAATATTTTCTTCCATTCGGTAGGTTGCCTTTTAGTTTTGTTGATTGTTTCCTTCATCGTTCAGAAACTTTTTATTTTGATGTAGTCCCAATAGTTTATTTTTGTTTTTATTTTCCTTGCCTCAGGAGACATATCTAGAAAAATGTTGCTACGGCCAATGTCAGAGAAATTACTGCCTGTGCTCTCTGCTAGGATTTTTATAGTTTCAGGACTCACATTTAGCTCTTTAATCCATTTTAAATTTATTTTTGTGTATGGTGAAACAAAGTGGTCCAGTTTTATTCTTTTGCATGTGGTTGTCTTGTTTTCCCAACACCATTTGTTGAAGAGACTGCCTTTTGCCCATTCTTCCTTTGTCTAAGATTAATTGACCATATAAATATGGGTTTATTTCTAGGTTTTTTGTCCTAGTCCATTGATCTATGTGTCTATTTTTATGCCAGTACCATACTGTTTTAATTATTACCACTTTGTAATATAACTTGAAAAATGGGACTGTGATGCCTCCAGTTTTGTTTTTCTTTTTCAAGACTGCTTTGGCTATTTGAGGTCTTTTGTGGTTCCCTACAAGTTTTAGGATTGTTTGTTCTAGTTCTCTGAAAAATACTGCTAGTATTTTGATAGGGATTATATTAAATATGCAGATTTCTTTGGGTAGTACAGACATTTTAATAATATTTTTTCTTCCAATCCATGAGCATGGAATATTTTTCCATTTCTTCATGTTGTCTTGAATTTCTTTCATCAGTGTTTCATACTTTTTAGAGTACAGGTCTTTCACCTTTTTGTCAAGATTATTCTTGAATATTTTATTGTGCTTTTTTAACAACTGATAATCAATTTATTAAAAAGGCTGATTTAAGCATCTGCAGTGGTGACCTCAATCTCGACTCCTGGCTCAATACCGATGGAAGTAATCTGCTTAACAATCTCAGAAGGAAAGTGCAAATCAATGAGTCACTTGTGGATCCTCATCTGAAAATGATCCCAAGTCTTAGAACCTTCACCACAAGTTTTTCTTGTAGTGATTCTCAGAGTCTTGGTAGGCGTCCAAACTGGTGCTTTCACTTTGAGATTCTTTTCCTTTGCCCCTCCGATCAAGTCAGCACATACCTTCCCCAAAGATTTTCTGTTGCAGCTGGTTAGAGTAATTCTAATTCAGTGAATCACCATCTCTGGTTCCCTGGGTGTCTTCCCAGTGTCTCTAAAAGCCATGGTTGTGGCACAGTTTCCTGACCGACTTGTTCCTCAGTGAGAGCAAACAGCGGTGAGTCAAGAGCAAGAGTGAGGCATCCAGAGCTCTGCTATAGCTGTGACCATGTCTTCCTCAAAGAGCTGAATATTTTATTGGTTTTTTTTAAAGATTTTATTTATTTAATTGACAGAGAGAGACACAACAAGAGAGGGAACACAAGCAGGGTGAGTGGGAGAGGGAGAAGCAGGCTTCCTGCTGAGCAGGGTGACCGATGCGGGGCTCAATCCCAAGACCCTGGGATCATGACCTGAGCCAAAGGCAGATGCCTAATGACTGAGCCACCCTGGTGCCCCAATATTTTATTATTTTTGGTGCAATTGTAAATGAAATTGTTTTCTTAATTTCACTTCCTGCCGCTTCATTATTAGTGTATAGGAATGCAACAGATTTCTGTACATTGGTTTTGTATCCTGTGACTTTACTGAATTCATTTATCATTTCTAGTAGTTTTTTGGTGGAGTCTTTGGGGTTTTCTATATTGAGTATCATGTTACCGGCAAATAATGAGAGTTTTACTTCTTCCTTACCAATTTGGATGCCTTTTATTTCCTTATGTTGCCTAATTGCTATAGCTAGGACTTCCAGTGCTATGATGAATAAAAGTGGGGAGAGTGGTAAGAGAGTTTTTGACTTCTTCTTTGATTTCTTGGTTGACTGAGAAATTTATATTTATAAAGGAAATCTGCATTTGTCAGGGTGTCTCCCTCTCTGTACCAGGAAGAGAAGGATGACTAAATCTCTAGAAGTGCTTATCAATGGAGAAGGCAACAAATTAAATCTGCATAACAACCATATCCTCCTTTACTGTGCTTTTCCTGGTAACTTCCCCCATAACTGGCTCCCCACCTCTATCATCTTCCTTGGTCTTTAGCTGGAGGTGGATTTAAGGTGGTGGCTTGGACCATTTTAGGAAGTTATTTGATTTTCCTGGGTATCTGCCATGTATACAGGAGTTACACATGTTGTTAATCTTGTTTGCTTTTCTCCTATTAATCTGTCTCTTACTATGGGGGAGGAGAGTTCCTCAGCCAAGAACCTAAAAGATTAGAAGGAAGATTACTCTTCCTCCCTCATAGCCATAGAACCAAAATCATGAAATAAGGAGGTGATTCAGGCATAATGAAATTCAGGACTACTGTAGTCAAAATAACAAAATCCTTTATTGATGCCCTAGTAAGGAGGGATTATATATTCTAGTTACAACTTGTAAGGAAATTTTAAAAGTCCTGCCAGCAATAGACCCCTCTGTATGAATAGAGAAAGGAGAAATTTAACACAATTTAATATTGCATAAGCATGATCACATTCACATGTGTATAAGGTAGCATAACCGTCTGGACAGACTTACAAAGTCTGGACAGAATTTCACATAAACGTATACCTTAAAATAGAAGAAAGAACAATGAAAAGTTCTCTTATCTCCTTGAGAGACATGCACTGTGGTGTTGCTTGTATATTTCCTGAGAGACTTCATTTCACAAGTGTCTGCTTATGTTTCCAAGGAGCAGAAGATATGTGAATTGAATTATAAAATCAAAAGGGTTAGCCTCCTCTTCAGCTATTTCAACTTTCAAGAGATATCCTAAGGAGAGAAGGATCCTCAAAGAGAAGTTCGTCATTTTACCCTTACAATCTACATTTGTCATTTATGATTCTTTTTATTGTTTAAGCATATTCACATGTGTTTACTATTTATAAAATTTATCTGTTTAAGTACATGTGGTTCTGCTGAGGGTTTAGTTCTTCTCAACTAATATTTGTTCACATTACCAGGGAGATCTAATTCCTGTGTTCTCCTTTCAGGCATTCACTCACAAGTGTAGACATTTGGTTCAGAATGAGTTGCCCCAAGATGTGTCACTTTGGCATGCAGATTATTTCAAACTGAAAACAATTAAGGCCCAAATGACTCAGGAAGAAACTTTGATCTCCTCCCTGCCCCCCACAACTGCCTAAGAGAATTTAGATGGAAGACTTGCTCCAGAAAGAGAGCAATCACCATAGATAACTACATTATAATATGAACTAGGGATGGCAGACAGGTATTTAGCAAAGTCTGTTTGTTAAAATTCCTCTCTGTGTTTCATTGTTTCTGTGTGGCCTAGCAATCATTTGTTTACCAAACATTTATTATTTTTCATCTTCCTGTGAATTGCCTTCCTTCCTTTTGAAGTCCCAGACTCCTAACCCCTTCTTCTTAGTTCAGGATGACACACCTCATTTTTCCTATCTCTGGAACCATTCATGTTTATGTGGATTCCCTGTAGTTAAGTAATTAAATGTGATTTTTTTCCCTGTTGATCTATCTCATGTCAATTTAATTCTTAGACCAATTAGAAGAACCTTGAACAATAGAGAAAATTTTTATTCCCAACACAAGCATATATCAAGGGGATAAGAATGGAGACAGGAAGGGCACCTGGCTTGTTCAGTCAGTAGAGCATGTGACTCTTGATCTCAGGGTTGTGAGTTCAAGCCCCATGTTGGGCATAGAGTTTACTTTAAAAAAATGGAGGCAGGAAGATCTATGGAAATGTTTGGTTGAAAGGAAACATTTTCTTAAAGCATCAACACAGTCTACCATGTCACAAACTTTTAGCCATACTTGCTCAGTAAGAGGATATAAGAAAAGATAAAGGCAGCCTATTTTGCTAGAATCACTCAAGACAAATAGCAGAAACTAGCAAAACCCTAGACAAATGTATGGTATTGGTTGTAAAAGTCACACGCCCATCCTTAGACTGAATCAGCCCTGGAGAGAAAACAGGCTAAACTATTAGATTTTTCTGAATGACAGAGATATTCTAGGTAGTTTGTGAATTGGCCCTTATCGTAATATTATTTTGGCACACATAATTCTAAATCTCAGTTCCTTTTTCTTGAAAGAAAAAGAAAAAGGATGAGAGAGACCTGTCTAGTGCTCTTCTCTTCCCATTTAGAGTTATAAAAGATTGTGAGTCTCTTTAAAATAATAGTTATTGGGGTACCTGGGTGGCTTTGTTGGTTAAGCATCTGCCTTTGACAGGATGGGGGGTGGGATTTTAGATCACATTAATAGAAGTCTATCAAGTGGGAGGATTAATAGTCTACTGTGGAGTTTGTGCTGGTCAAAATACATGTAGAGCAACATATTCAGCTCTGTATATGCATGTTGCAGTGTTTTACACAGATTCCAAACTTAATTCTTACATTATCCCTTTCTAAAGTAAATAGGCCTATCTTCAAATATTTGAAGAACTGTCATATTAAAGTGGGATTATATGTATATCTGTAACAGGGAAAAACTTTATATTGCCTCTATTTTCCTTGTTGCTGTGACCTATAGATTAGAAACTTCTGCTTAGCCCTGCAGATAAGGATATTAATCATCGAAGGAATTTTGCTTATAGCTAAGATTTACAAAAACTGTTCTTTACCCAAAATCTACCTTACCTGAGGAGATAAGGAAGTAGCCAGAGCAGTCATCATCCCAGTTCCTCAAAATTGAGGAATGATCATAACTCAGGGGGAAATTGAAACTGTGCCCCATAGAGTTAATGAGGCAGAAACTAGCAAGAAATTTAAAGCTTGATTTTCAGAGAACAATTTCCTCCAATCTGCTATTGTTCCTTTTTTTTCCCCAAAGATTTATTTATTTATTTGAGAGAGAGAGAGCAGGGGAAGGGGCAGAGGGAGAGAGAGAATCCTCAAGCAGACTCCCCACTGAGTGTGGAGCCTAACGTGGGGCTCCATCCCAGGACCCTGAGATCATGACCTGAGCCAAATCAAGAGTCGGCCACTTAACCAACTGAATCACCCAGGTGCCCCAGCTATTGTGTCTTTTTAGACCCCATTAACAAACTCACTAGCTATCTCTGTAGAAGCCTGGACTCAGGCATATATATATATATATATATATATATATATATATATATATATATATATATATATATATATATATATATATTAACAAGTTAAGATAAGATAGATATATATATATAAAAGATACGTAATTGAACTCAAATCCATCTGCCCAATGTGCAGCAAAGCCAATCACTGAGACATCAAGTATGCAGCAAGAAAAGGGTTTATTTGAGAGTCAGCCAAAGGAGAAGATGGGAGGACAAGCTTCAACTATGCCTCCCTGAAGGGGGAGAGAACATAGTTTTTATAACCATAGGGGTTGGGAGATTACATATAGACTGATGAAAAGGGTGGGAAAACTTATGATTATTCATGAGGAAAAATGGAGCATGCACATTGAGCACACATACGTGTAACATATATCCCATGTTCACTTTGGGGTGAAGACTTAACATCAGAATGAGGAAAATTTCAGCCCCTGACTTTAGGAGGTTATTTTAGGACAAGGAGAAGGGGCTATGGGCATATTCTGAGAGCTGTTATAAACTGGATGGAGTCTGGGGCTTGTTATCTTGAGTAGGGAATGCAAGACCTTGCTTGTCCATAGGCTGGAACCCTATCAGTTGACCTTGAGTCCAGGCTTCTACAGAGATAGCTAGTGAGTTTGTTAATGGGGTCTAAAAAGACACAATAGCTGGGGCACCTGGGTGGTTCAGTTGGTTAAGTGGCCGACTCTTGATTTGGCTCAGGTCATGATCTCAGGGTCCTGGGATGGAGCCCCACGTTAGGCTCCACACTCAGTGGGGAGTCTGCTTGAGGATTCTCTCTCTCCCTCTGCCCCTTCCCCTGCTCTCTCTCTCTCAAATAAATAAATAAATCTTTGGGGAAAAAAAAGCAACAAGCTTCTGTGGGTGGAAGTAAAGTCAATGCATAGGAGTTATGGAAGGCAAATTTCTGCTCAACGAAAGGAAGATTATCACATTTTCCTTCTCCAAAGGACTTCCAGTCACTCAAAGTATTCAAGCAGAACCTGAATGCTCACCCAGCCCAGATGTTGTAGAAGGGGTGTTTCCTTGGATGAGAAGTCTGGTTGAATTTCTTAGTTCCCTTTCTAATTCTGTGATCCTGGGACTCTCCTAATTGACAATCTAATTATGATTCATCTTTCTTTGAGAGACTTTGTCTCTTCAACTTTTAAAAAAGAGTTCTCCTCAGAAATACCAAGTGCTTATGACAGGACAGTATTAGTTTGGGGAAAGTGCATGTCACCCTAGGTAATAAATGATCAAAGGACTGGGATGTTAAAGACTGTCTTCTAGCCTCCAGTCCCTGTCTCTCTACATTTTAGGTCCTCTGGTCCTCCGGGACTTATAAAAACTGTGCTGTTCCTTTGTCACCCTTGATTTCTTTCTTCTCTGCCTGATTAAAATATCTGTGTTTATTTCCATAGTCAGTAGCCCCTATTGTTGGTCATTAGCATACACACATCCACACACAGGCTAAAACTGGGCTATATGCACTTTTTCTTCGGATTAAAATGTTTTATCTTCTATGCAAGTTGGAGGGTGCTTATCTGAGCTTCACAACCAAAGGTAATAATCTTCATGTAGGTCACAGTTTCTCCTGAGAATCTTAGAGAAACACAGAGATAATTAGTACCTGGTTACACTTCTATGTATATTGTAAGGGAGGAAAAAAATAATTTTTCTTGTACTTTTCTAAATTCTTAGATGGGGATCCCATAACACAAGACAGAACAACTAGAAAAAAAAAGCTTATTAACACATATATCTCATGTATACATGGGAGACAGCCAGGAAAAAGAGATGGCTTAAAATTTGGGCTTAAATATCATCTTCACTGGAAAACATAAAAAGAACTTCAACAAAGCAATACAGGTATGAACAACTGAATAGAAAAGTGAGCAAATAATGCAAACAAACAATTCACAGAAAATAAATAGAAATAGCCAATAAACACATTAAAATATGTACTGGTTCATTAACAAGTTAAGAACCCAACAGGCCTCAGTAGTTGAAGGGAAATGGCATAGTCAAGAGCACAGGTGGACTGACTGGTTCCGCATTTGGCTTTATATCAAAAAAATTCAGTGGGGTGCCTGGGTGGCTCAGTCAGTTGAGCATCTGCCTTTGGCTCAGGTCATGATCCCAGGGTCCTCAGATTGAACCCTGCATTGGGCTCCCTGCTCAGCGGGGAGTCTGCTTCTCCCTCTCCATCTGCCTGCCTCTCCCCCTGCTTGTGCTCTCTCTCTCTCTCTCTCTGCCAAATAAATAAATAAAATCTTTAAAAAGTCAGCTACACCCTTGGAGGAATTATTATCCTCAATTCCACTGCCTTCATGAAGCAATACTGCTAGCTCAATGGGGTTCTTGATTCACAGATGTTCTCCTAAATTTCTAGGTCTCGATTTACTGAGAGCTCAACTAAATTAAAACATTATGGTGTTGATCAAGCCACTACTGATGTTCAGTCTTAGTTCCAGCTACTTGTCAACAAAAGTGGATGTTGTTACTCCACTCAGTGGACAGAACTTAAAGTAGTCTTAATAGCTCTGGCCAATATGTCCCTTAATTAATCTTTTTTTACATTTTGGGCTGCTGCCAATGTCCCAGGTATCTGGTCTGCCACTTAGAAGACTACAGACTGGTAGATGAAAATATACCCCTCTTTGGAGCCATGAACTGTGGAAACAAATTTCAGCTGACAATAAGACTGAGTCACTAATGTAAATGTCTATAGTAAGGGCCTATTCTCTGATGAGACCAAAGGGAATCGAGCTGCTGATCAAGCCTGCTCAGATGGCCATCATCACTAGCTAAATTTATCATTGTACTGAAGATGGGAACATATCCACTTTTGTAGACTGGGCATAAATTAAAGGACTGTGTGTTTCTGGTGCAGAAGTTAGCACTTCATGCCAAACTTGTGACTTGCCAAAAGTTGACCCATTTGACTCACAGCAGGAGGACATGTTGCAAGAGTCATTGCTCCTTCCCCCTTCTGGCAAATTGACTAAATGGAATCTTGATTCCTTTTTTAAGGCTATCTGTGGTACTTCATTACTCTCAATACTTTTTCTGCTCATGGTTTTGCTGTTTCAGTCCAATCAGATAACTTTGGCCACCCATTTGTGACCCTTAAATCAAAACTGTACCATGTTCCACTTTCCAAACCATCTACAGTCTGACAACAGTTTGCTTTTTGTCATAAGTCACCCCAAAATGGGCTGGTGATCATGGTATTTGATGGACATTCATGTCCCTTAGCATCTTCAGGCTTCTGGCATCATTGAGAAGTGGAATGCATTTTTTAAAAATCATCTAAAAATTACTTCTGACTTGACCTATCTTATCTCTTCCTGGTCCATACCTTTTAATAAGATAATTTGGTTGCAGAATGTGGTGTAGCGGCAGAAAAAGTTTCCCTTCCTCTATTCTAGGTTATTTGGTCTAGTAATTATATTGATATAAAACAGATTAACAGGAGAAAAACAAATTTAATTTTATACATATGGTCGACCCATAAAAATATGAGACCATAAGGCAGTCAGGCAATTGAGGCTTCTATAACACCCTGAGCTAAGGAAATAAGTGTCTGGGGACACAAAGGGAAGGAAGGCCATTAGCAGGAAAGTAAGGAGATGTTTGGGAAACAAAGGTTGCCCTGTTATGCAGGTAAGTTTCTCAAGTAAAAAGATATCTCTAGTAATATCTCTCTTCCTGGTAGAGGCCCTCCCCCCTTTCCAATGTAAATTTAGGCAGTTGTGGGAGGTAAAAAGCTTTTCCTGAATCTGGTGAGTTTTGATTGGCTTTAGCTCAAAATAATCTCCATGCCAAAGTGACATATTTCAGGGTGGTAAATTCTGCTCTCCTTCAGTGGCCATTCCAGAATGGGTTGATCTGTTGGCTTCCTCTTGGGTTATAATCAGAGAAAAGGGGAGAGGAAATATATAAAACTGTTTGGAAGATTCAGGATTCTTCCCTGACCATTCCTGGCATTATGTGTCTTTTTCTCCTACCAATAACCTCAATTAGGCCTGATCGATACACACTCTGGGTGGTAGCCCGGCCAGAAGAAATGCTAGGAGATTCAAAGACAATTTTGGTTCAGCCACCTGGATTCTAGCAACATGGATGCCTGTATGCACATTCATCAGGAACCTCTACATCACCCCTAGAGAACATGGGGGTAAGGGAATGGCCATCTGTTGATGGCCAAGTTCTGTTTGCTGTATTGTAAGTAATAAAGTAATTTGCCTTTGAAGAAAATCATCTTCTGCTAAAACAGAAGAAGGATGTGGGGAAGGCTGGTTATGGAAGGTGAGCCAGAAAAGCTAGGTAAAAAAGGGTAAGATTTGTTAGGTGGAGTTAAGTAGGGTCTTCTCCATTGATAAGATTCTCTTGTGATTTAGAGTCATTCTTCTCTTCCTGGTACTGAGAGAGAGAGACACCCTTACAAATGGAGATTTCCTTTATAAATGTAAATTTCCCTGACAAAAGGTAAATTCTACTCCGTTCTCAGAGCTTCTCTCATAACTGCCGTTTCTCAAAATAAGCAGCTAAAAATAATCCTTGTGCCAAAGAGACATAATTAGGGTAGCATATTCTGGTCTCCTACAGTCATATTTGGGGTGGCATATTCTGGTCTTCTGTAGTTCTGTAATATAAATACTCGTAGTCATCCCTAAGTGATTTTTATATACATGAGGAGATTAGACTCAGTGATAGTTGAAAGAATTGAAAACAGGGTATTTAGAAAAGTGGTGGAATTACCTTCGTTGCTGGATTTAATTACTCGGGGACATTGTAAAAACTAATCTCTACTGCTTAGAATTCTAGGTTTGGGTTAATTGACCCCTGAGGCTGTTCCAGTGCTAATTCTTTAGTATTATATTGCACACCCGAGGGAGTAAATCACTTTTATATAGATGTGGATGGATCATAAAGCAATAAAAATGCTAATGCTCTGGAGACAAATCCAGAGCTTTCTAGTGTGCAGGTTGCTTTTGGACCTCGGTGGGAGCTGCTCATCCATGGCACAAGCATCAAACATTTCCAGTTGCCAGTTGCCTGATTCCACAGAAACGCTGACTTCTGGGGGAACGTTTAATTTACTTATTTTAGAACCAGTTACATTCATGGCCAGGAAGGACCTTTCTTGAGACACTTTCTTTTTTTTTTTTAAAGATTTATTTATTTATTTGAGAGAGAGAGAATGAGATAGAGAGCACGAGAGAGGGGAGGGTCCGAGGGAGAAGCAGACTCCCCGCTGAGCAGGGAGCCCAATGCGGGACTCGATCCTGGGACTCCAGGATCATGACCTGAGCCGAAGGCAGTCGCTTAACCGACTGAGCCACCCAGGCGCCCAGAGACACTTTCTTTATTGTAACTTTATTCACAACTATTTCATACATAGGGAGTTTGACTATTAAAAAAAAAAAAAAAAAAGTATCCACGGAAGATTTTTACTATAGCTGCAATACTTTGGAAGTTTTTTTCTTACACCAAGTCTTAACTCCTTATGCTGCAGTTTAAAGCCTTTTCATCTTGTTCCCTTCTCGACAGAAGTTGGAGGCTAAATTATGGAATCTGATCAAAGATAAACTGGGGCATATTCAAATTTTAAGAATAAATTTGAGCAAACATCAGTTTGAATCAGGCAGTACCAAACAAGAAGTGGTTAGAAGTACTCCACCGAAGGGAGCTGGGGACATTTTTTTAAAAGAGAAAAGGCAGAAACAAAGTAAAGAAATTATTGATTGGCGGTAGCTTAAAAATCACATTGGCTCTTTGTGATTGGTTCTCTTTAGATTTCAATTTTTATAACTTCGAGGCATTTACTGCCTTAGATTTTGTTTTTATGTAGGTGCCATTAGAGCTTCCTTGTTATCATTAATTGAACAAATCCGCTGCATGCTGGTTTATTATTTTCACATCCAGCTGCTGATGACAAAAATGAGATTGTATTTAAGAGAAAAGTTCTGAGCTAAGAATGAGGTAAGTCATGTCCGGATGTCATCAGCTCACCTGTTCTCACTGATAAGAACTCAGTAGCTCAGCTGCTGAGGGGCCCTACTGGGGACTCATCGATAAAAACATATGAAAATAAATAAATAAATGCATACATACATAAATAAATAAGAAGAAGCAACTATGGCAATGGGACATTGCTACTCTAAATACCAAGAGTTCGTGAAGACTAGCTGAGAGTCTTCGGTCTGCGAAAGGCTAGGCTTTGTTGATCTAAACTAGCTCTCTGAGGACCTTGGGGCAATTAGCTCTTGCTGTAGTGAAGGTGAGTCTTTTACCAGCAGGGGCGAAAACTGCGCAGTGGTTCCTCAAAGAGTATCCTCTCGCCCATCAACACCAGCACCATAGGTCCCTAGCAACATGCTCTAGCAACAGGGGATTTTACTTTTGTGTTTGGAGCTGGACATCAACTCTTGGGTGGCTGAGCCATCGCTCCCAAGTACCAGCTTGTATAAAGATACATGCAGAGGACGCTCTTAGGCAAGAGGCTTGAGCGATGGAATGTAGGACGGGCCCACGGGACCCTCCTGGCTCAATCCCGACAGGTCCCTCCAGCGACTCACCTCAAAATAGCCATAGGCCCTAACTGACCAATGGGCTACTTTCAACCAGGCACAGTTACCAAAAAAGGGAAAATGCCATTCGCGGCCATACCTCCTCATCTTCCCCCTTTAAAAACAGCCCCCAGGGCGCCTGGGTGGCTCAGTTGGTTAAGTGGCTGCCTTCGGCTCAAGTCATGATCCCGGGGGTCCTGGGATCGAGCCCCGCATCGGGCTCCCTGCTCCAGGGAGAGCCTGCTTCTCCCTCTCCCCCTGCCTGCCGCTCCACCTGCTTGTGCTCTCTCTCTCTCTCTGTCAAATAAATAAATAAAATCTTTAATAAATAAATAAATAAAAACAGCCCCATCCACTGCCTCCTGGCAGACAACTTTTCCACTGTTCTGCGCCCAGCTCCGTGCAGTGTATTCAATAAACTTCTATCTCTGGGCGCCTGCGTGGCTCAGTTGGTCAAGCGACTGCTTTCGACTGAGGTCATGATCCTGGAGTCCCAGGATCGAGTCCCGCATCGGCCTCCCTGCTCGGCAGGGAGTCTGCTTCTTCCTCTGACCCTCCCCTCTCTCATTCTCTATCTCATTCCCTCTCTCAAATAAATAAATAAAATCTTAAAAAAATAATAATAAACTTCTATCTCCTTTGCTCTGCCTCTGGTGAATTCTTTCCCCGCCTACACCACCAGCCTCCACCTGATCGTCACCGTGCATTTGGGGGCCCCCAACCCATCAGGAGAGAATTTTTTTTTATTTTAAATATTTTATTTATTTATTTGACACACACACACACAGATAGCACAAGAAATGGGGAGCAGCAGAGGGAGAGGGAGAAGCAGACTCCCCGCTGAGTGGGGAGCCCGATGCGGGGCTCAATCCCGTACTCTGGGACCATGACCTGAGCCAAAGGCAGGCACTTAACTGACTGAACCACACAGCCACCACAGTATACCTCAACTAACTTTGGGCTTTATTCCTCTCATCTCCACTTCCCTGCAACAATAGTGTAGCCGGGGCTCGGGGCTGCAAGAGCATCTCACTCCAGAGGTCCCAAACAGACCAGGTTTGGCCACTGGCCACCGACAAAATCCAAAGGCAGAGAAATGGGTTGTGGTGAAATAAGAAAGGATTTATTTCAGTGAGGCCAACACCGAGAAGACAGCAGACTAGCGTCTCAAAAGACTGTCTCCAAAGTGCCAAAAATCCTACCAGGTTTATAAGGACATTGTGGGGCAAAGGTGGGTGGGTACATGCAGGTGGGCAGTAAAGGTCAAATCGATCATTGTTTTGGTGTGGTGTCTTGCTGGCTCAGGGCAGTCCTTATTGTTTGAGGGGATAGTCTCTGGTCCTATCGGGGGATAATTTGCCCTCAGGATCTTATGCCTAAGCCAAGGGACAGCTGAAAAGAAGAACCCAGCTAAAAGTTTGAGGTCAAAATGGAGGCAGCCAGAGTCTTCTTTCAATAGTGTGATTAATCTATCATTGGTTTGGAGTATGTTATTTCTTTACTGGCTTATTAAGAAACGTTATCCTGTGTGCTATTGACTTGTGAAATTCCCACAGTGAACCTGTGTTAAATAAATTGCTGGCAAAGACAAATTCAGTCTCTGAGCATAATTTCGCCTTCCAACACAAAACAAAATCCGTTTTGTTACACAAATAAGAAAGCCGAGGTCCACGGTGGTTAACTCAGGGCATTACTCTAGGTCACCCAGTTAACAGAATTGAAAAGGCTGAAGTTAAAATCTTTAGCTCTTTTTTTTCTCCTGTTTCGAGCTGTTACTGTAGAATCCTGGTAGGCCTCATGGCTTTTGCCCTTCAATGCACCGTGTCCACATTAGCATATGATTCTACACAAATCTGGTCTTTTCATCTGAGATTTTACCTTTTCTATCTCAATCAATTAACTTAGATAGATGAAAATACAAATATCTCATGGAGTACTTAAAAGGATGACTCAAGTGACCTTGGATGTGGGGCACCTGACACTTGAAAACGTGGACGGGCAGTAGGGAAAAAAAAAACCAAAAAACCAAACCGAAACAAACAAAAACCCTCTTTGAGTTGGATTTAACTTATTTTCTTCTTTGTGTTGTTTTAGAGATAACCCTGTTTGATCTCTCACATTTATAAAAGAAGTCTTAGATAAAATAGGAGGGTCTCTGTCAAAAACTCCTTGGCTTTGGCACATCCCACAGAGCTCCCCTTTGTCAGCTGTATGGGACCTACGGTGGCTTGGAAATGGAGGAGCTCTGATAAAGACTGAAGTTTATTTTGGTAATACGAATCAGAGCAAATTCAAATAAATCATCACTGTCTGTTAGAATCTTCTTCATCAGAGGATGACGATTTGGAGGAACGTTGCTATTAGCTGTGTCCTCCTGAAATGGACCAGCCCTGGACAGCGACCGCTGAGAGTGGGTTTGATGCCTGGAGATGGAGCTAATGGAGAAACACGGTAGATTCAAGAGGAGGAAGACAGGTAAGTCCCCTTCCTCCATAAAATCATGTCTGTACCTTCACCCTCTCATTTCACAGGAAGAAGTATCATTTCTCCTGGCCCAAATTTACACTTAGACTTTTTTATGTCAATACTTCTCTCCTGTTCTGGAGGCTTTCTTCATCAATACCTCTGTTCTCTTGCAGATTTCATGTCCTCTTCTTGCATGTTTTTTTTAATTCTCAGCTTGCAAACTTTTTACATTTGTCTGTGTAAGAAAAGTGAAGGGGATCAGGATATGCCACCCAAAGTATGCCACTTTGACATAAGGATTGTCTCGAGCTGGTTATTTTTAAGAAACAGCAGACACAGGAGAAGCTCTGAAAACCCAACAGAAATTACCCTTTTGTAAGAGAAATTTATATTTATAAAGGAAATTTTCATTAGTAAGGGTGTTTCCCTCTCTGTACCAGGAAGAGAAGGACGACTGGATCTCTAGAAACTCACCCATGAAGGACACAGTGACTTAAATCTGCATAGCAATCATATCCTCCTTTACCTTGCTTTTCCTGATAACTGGCTCCCTACTGCATCATCTTCTTTTGTCTTTAGCTGGAGATGGATTTAGGGTGGTGGCTTGGGCCATTTCAGGGAGTTACTCAGTTTTCTTGGGTATCTGCCATGTACACAGGAGGTACCTTCTGTTTGGTTTTCTCCTGTCAATCTGTCTTTTTGGGGGGTGTCTCAGCCAAGGACCTTAGAAGGGTAGAGGGGAAATGATTTTCCCATCTCCTTCTTTTAAGGAAGGAAAGTCTCCTTAATTCTGATATCCCCTGTAAGGACAGATACAAATCAAAAATCAGAGGCATAATTCTCCCTGTTAAAAATAAAGGAAGAGATTTCCTCCCTCCCCTTTTGTTTCAGAATTTCTTTCTCTATCCTTTTCAAACATATAGAAAACTTAATATTGACTCACTCAGCTTGCTCTCCAGTCTCACAACTCAGGAACATTTCCTCAAGGACCTGGGAGCCATTTTTTTAAGATGCAACATCAAGGGAGATAGCACCCCATTACTGTGTGAGGGTAAGACGCCAACTTCAGTGGGCACTTTGCTCCAATTTGCAAAATTGCCACCTGGCATTAAGACATGACAAATTCGTTTTCCTACTGGATAAAGCCGATCAACTGATATAGACGGTCTTCCCAATTTCCATGATAAAGGAAAAATAATATTAACAATTATTATTATAAGTTATATTTCCAATATTCTTCTTTTTCCCAGTTTCTTCAAGCTCTCTAAGCCCTTTCTTGTTGCTTATCATCCCTGCCTTGCACTTCTCTCCTCTGGCCTCTGTTTAATTGTATTCTGCTTTTGCTCTTATCTCTTTGATTTTCCCTTCTCCCACTTCCCTTTTCCCATATCCTAAGTGTAAGAATGACAGTAGCATGTGGCTTTGGCTCTTCACCTTTCTTCACACCTACCCTTTATAGTCTCATCCAGCGTTTAAGGATTGCAAGTCTACTTTCTGAGCATGTGCTCCCCACAGTAGAGAACAGAATCTGGCACCCAATAGCCAGTCAGTAAACCTTTGTGGAAGGTATGAATTGTGTAATTTTGTCCCTTACCTCTCCCCAATTTCACAAAGGCCTGCGGAGTTAGATATCTCTATCTGGATGTTCTGCTCTATCTCCACACCTTCAGGGTCCGCCCCCCCCCCCCCCCGCCCCACCCCGCTACCGTTTCCTATTTCTTTTAATAGTACAAACACCTCTCAGCTGCACGGATTACAAAATTGAAATCATCTTTGATCCTCACACACTCTTGCCTACATAGCCAATCATCTGTAGGATGGGTCAAATTCTAACTCCAGGTAATTTGTAGGAAATGACCTAGTAACTAATCTTGCTGCATTTAGTTTCCTGGAAGCCAACTATTAAAGAAATTATCCCTCTCATCCTTTTAAACTAATACTTGTAAGGGTTTGTAAAAAAAAAAAAAGACCAGGAAAAAAAAAAGGGTTTTAATTTGCCATGGCTGTCAATTTGTACTTTAGGCACAGATGCAGGCAAGAGAAAGATATAGCAAATCTAATTTTAATATATAAATTACATTTTTTGCTATGAAACACCAGAGGTTTCAGTAAATCTGGAGGAGAAATGTTAAAAGGCAAAATTTAGTTTATTTAGCAATTTGACAAAGATATAAATGGCAGATACAGCAATATCTACCAAGGACAAAAAGATATACTACTTTTTATTGAAATATTTTTAGTGACACCATGGTAACTCCTGCCTGTGAATAGAGTTATTCAGTTTCAAGGAGAAAAGATCAAAGGCAAATCATGGTTAGGTTACTGGTATATAATTCTGTTGTTGAACACATTTGCGGTTATTTGGGTTTTTTATTCTGTTCAGAGTAAGGCCACTGTGTAGCACCCCTTCAATGAGCACTTTTCTCATTGAACACTTTGGTGCTCCCTGGAGTTGTACAATGTGATGGCAACCCTGAATGAGAAGCCTGTATAGATCTCAACTCAATAGCCTTCCTTAAGAAACTAGGAAAAGGAGAGGAAAATATAACTCTAACACAAGCAGAAAGAAGGAAATAATGAAAAGTGTAAATCAATGGGAATGATCACAGAAACACAATGGAGACGCTTAATTCACACACAAAAAAAGCAGGTCCTTCAATTAAAAAACAATAAAATTGGCAAACCTCTAGGAATACTGACCAAAAAAAAAAAAAAAAAAAAAAAACACCCCACAGATTGCTAACACTAGGGATGAACAGAAGATTTAACTATAGACCCTCCAGGCACTAAGAGGGTGTATGGGAATGCTACAAACAACTCTATACACAGACATTCGATTAGAAAAGATGGACCAATCCTTTAAAAAATATAAATTACTCCAACTCACTGAATATGAAATAGATAATTTGAAGTTCTATAGCTATTAAAGGAGTTGATTTTGTAATTTAAAAACTGCCAAAATAATATCAGTAATCCCAGATGATTTGACTGGAGAATTCTATCAAAGGAGAAATTAACACCAATGGTGAACAATCTCTTCCAGGAACTAGAAAAGGAAGGACCGCTTTCCAACCCATTTCGTGAGGACTGTATTAACATAATGCCAACTTGAAAAAAAAAAAACCAGGCCAAAAAAGGAAACTACAAGCCAAGTCCTTCATGAATATAGATGCAAAAGTCCTTAATAATATTAGCAAAAATAAATCAACTATATACAAAAAGAATTCTATAGCATGACCAAATATTGTTTATTCCAGGGATGAAAGGCTGTATCAATATTAAAAAATATTCAGTGTAATACATTATATTAACAGGCTAAGTAGCAGTCACATGATCATGCCAATCAATGAGGAAAAAGCATTAAAAAAATTCATTTTGGCTCAGTTGGTTAAGCATCTGACTCTTGGTTTCGACTCAGGTCATGGTCTCATGGTTGTGACCACATCATGGATGGCACATGGCCGGAACTAGTTTCCCATGGTAGGAGTAAGAGTTTATAGACAAGCAAGCAAGGGAAGAAGGCTAGAATGATTTATGGTGTACTGGAGTAGAGTCCATGCTTATATAACCACATGATTTAATTAATAAATAAATGGAGGAAAAGAGACAAATCCCCATGAAGAAGAATTCCAATTCCATAATTTATGTAGATATTTTACCTGCAAGAAGATAGAGTAACTCTCCACTGCATAAGTGTGCACTAGGCATAGTGACTTTCTACCGGTATGGGAAAGGCAGGGGGAACAGAGTAACTTTATAGTGGAAAAACTACCACCACCTCAAGCTAGGTGATCAAAGATAGTATCAATGGTGATGTCATGTTGACATCTATACTATAGACCCTTGACATGGTCTGATGAAAACAGCACATTGCTTCTGTAGCCCTCCTCCCCAAAACCCATTACCTAGTCCAATCTAGAGAAAAACATCGGACAAATCACAGTTAATGGGCATTCTACAAAATACCTGACCAGTACTTCTCAAAACTGTCAAGTCATAAAAAGGAAAATCTGAGAAACTGTAATAGCTAAGGAGACATGACAATTGAGTGTCATCCTGGATGGAAAATCTGGAACAGAAGAAGAACATTAGGTAAAAATGAAGGAAATCTATAAAGTATGGACTTAGGTAATAATAATGTATCAATATTGCTTCATTAATAATGGCAAATATACCAATCTGAGATAAGATGTTAATAATAGGAGAAACGATGTAAGATACTGGAACTCTCTGTACTACCTTCACGACTATTTTGTAAATCTAACACTATGCTAAACTTCATTTAAAAGTGTTAAAGAATAAGTTTAGAGCTAGGGCTTAATTGCATGGTTTGTGGTGAAAGGACAATTCCTAAACAAGAGCTGTTTCATTTAGAAATGCACCCACTAATGTTTCAAGTAAAGAATGGCAGTTTCTTCTCAAAATATGATTGTTCAGAGTCACAGAGACTAAAACAAAGGGAATCGAGGATATTATGATGGCAGGAGAGCCTAAAGACTGCTTTGCTTCAGCTTAGGCATTTAGAATGCCCAAGAAGCAGTGCAGAATGTTCTTTTTTTTTTTTTCCTTTCTGTTTATCTTAGAACATGTTAGAAGTTGTTCCTTTGAGAGACACTATAGATAGTGTATCAAAAATATAATTCTGGGCATTATTTCAGTACACATAGTCAACCATTCCCAGGGCTCTAAATGATGAGATAGGAGGCAAAAATGAGCCTCAAATAAGGGTATGTTGGGCAGAAAGTACTCCAGGACTCATGAAATAGTAATCGGAAGCCATTTTGGCTTCTGAAGGTGTATGGTGACCCTTTGAAAGGTTTGAAGTCCATCTGGGAAGGTATCTCTTTCAAATTTCAGAGGTGGACACTTCAGGCATGATGTACAGCTTTCTGGCAAACTAAATATACAAAGATCTCCTGAACCTGCTCAGTGTTCACATAGCCTGGGAATAATCCCAGTTTAGCATAGAATCCTATGCAATTGGTAATGTTGAGCTGCTTCCATGTGATCTGGTTTGAGGCTGGACTACTTAACAGGGATACCTTAAGCTACATAGCAATCAGAATGTGGTATCTGTTGGCTGCTTTCTTGTATGATAGTGTTGATGAGAATGTGTTGGGAAAAGAGAAGAGGGATTACAAAGGGAAAATTTCTGGAGTCATTTCAAGACCTCTTTGTCTTCCTGGAGCAATCAGGCCTTCTCCTAAGAAACTAATGTTCGCATCCAAGAGAGTTTTTAAAAAAAGATCACCACACAACTCCATGCAAACTATAGGGGTGGTTCATTCTGTATATTTAACCCCTCAGTTGAGATTTGCAAATCTGAAAAGACTCCGAGTTGTTTTAGACTTTTTTTTCATTTCTGTAAATTCTGTAGATGTGTTTGTAAATTCCTGTTTGTTTATTTCTAGGAAGTGTGGGTGGGCGGGGGTGGGGGGAGAGGAAGGTCCTTATCTCCAACTGTTCCTTTGCGTCTCTATGAAGTAATTTAATTTTGTCCACTGTTCTGCTTGCAATGTTTTCCTTCCTACATCCGTTCTACATAATTAAAAATTATTCCTTACAAATCTGTCTAATGAGTAATGACTTTACCATCAAATCCCCAGGCTCCCACAGAGTGAAATTATAGAGAGGCAGTTAAATTTGCTTGAAGAGCAATGGAAATCACTTTTGGAATCAAAGAAGTGAGAAAGAAATCTAATCCAGCATGGTCTCTTAGGCTCTTAGGATTTACCTGTGTGTGTCCACAAGTGCTCACGTATCATGCAAGACAGGACCCTTAGTTGTATGAATTAACTGACTATGATTTATGTTAGAGGATTGTGTTATCCTTAATTAGTAAATGATCCTATTTATTCTGGAAGTCCTATTTCTCCTAATCAGTTGATTATATAAGCATCCCATTTTTTATGCTATGTGTTTCTAAAAGCATTTGTTTCTAAAAACACTTCTTTAAAATGATAATACCATTTGAAATATACTTAAGGGAACTTGGTACACCACACCACTATTTTTCCTTTCCAAAAAGGGTTAGTGAAGACACACTCCTTTTTTTTTTTTTGAATTGAGATATAATTCACTATAACATCGTGTAAGTTTGAGGTATACATGTTGATTTGATACATTTATGTATTGCAATATGATTATACTGAACCTTTAGCTAACACCTCTATCACATCACATACTTAGAATTTCTTTTTTTGTAGTAAGAACATTTAACATTTAGTCTCTTAACAATTTTGAAGTACATAGTACAATATTGTTGACTGTGATATATATATAGATCTCTAGAACTTATTTATTTTCCAGTTGTAACTTTGTACACTTTAACAACAGCTCCCCAATTTTCCCACCTGCTAGCCCCTGATAACCACCATTCTACTCTGTTTCTGGGAGTTTGGCTTGTTTAGATTCCACTTATAAGTGATATCATAGACTTTTTTTATTTTTTATTTTTCATAGTCTTTTTTTCTAAAATAGCATCTTGGGGTTTTTCTTGAAGATTTGATTTTTATTTTCATTTTTATTTACTAAGCTCTATGCCCAACATGGGGCTTGAATTCACAACCCCAAGATCAAGAGTCACATGTTCTAAGAGTGACTTAGTGAGCCCCAAGGTGCCCCAATATCATATAGTATTTATCTTCTCTACTATCTCACTAAGCATAATACCCTCAAGGTCCAACTGTGTTGTCACAAATAGTAGGATGTCCTTATTTCTTATGGCTGAATAATATTCCAGTGTGTGTGTGTGTGTATCACATTTTCTTTATTCATTTATCCATCAATGGACACTAAGGTTGTTCCCATAAGTTGGTGTATATCTGCACTTCCATGTTTGTTACAGCATTATTCACAATAATATATACCCAAAGGTGAAATTGCTGGATCATATGGTAGTTGTATTTCTAATGATGATTAGTGATGTTGGCCATCTTTTCGTCCATTTGGATGTTTTCTTTGGAAAAATGTCTGTCGAGGTCCTCTGCCCTTTTGAAATTGGATTGTTTGGGGTCTTGTTGTTGTTGTTGTTAATTGAGTATGAATTATTTATACATTCTGGATATTAACTCTTTATCCAATACATAGTTTTCAAATATTTTTTTCCCATTCCATAGGGTGCCTTTTCATTTGTTGATTATTTCTTTTGCTGTACAGAAGCTTTTAGTTTGATTGAGTCCTACTTGTTGTTTTTTTATTTTGTGCCACATCTGCATTTGGTGTCATATTCAAAAAGTCATTACCAAGGCTAATGTCAAGGAGCTTCATCCCTCTCTTTTCTTCTAGGAGTTTTATAGTATCAGGTCTTATGTTTAAGCTTTTAATCTATTTCAAGTTAATTTTTATGTGTGGTGTAAGATAAGGGTCCAATTTCATTTTTCTGCCTGTGGTTATCCAGTTTTCCCATCACCATTTGTTGAAGAGACTCTCCTTTCCCCACTGAGTGTTCTTGACTCCATGTCAAATGTTAAACAATCATATATGAAGTGGTTTATATCTGGGCTCTCTATTCTGTTTCATTAGTTTATGTGTCTATTTTTATGCCAGTACCATACCAGTTGAATTACTATAGCTTTGTAATATAGTTTGAAATCAGGAAGCATGAAGCCACCAGCTTTGTTACTCTTTCTCAGGATTGTGTTGGCTATTTGGGATCTTTTGTGGTTACATTCAAATTTTAGAATTGTTCTTTTTATTTCTGTGAAGAATGCCATTGAGAGTTTAATAGAGACTGCATTGAATCTATAGATGGCTTTGGGTAGTATGGACATTTTCACAGTATTAATTCTTCTGATCCATTAACACAGTACATCTTTCCACTTGTTTGTGTCTTCTTTCATTTCTTTCATCAAAGTCTTGTAGCTTTCATTGTACAGATCTTTCACTTCCTTGGTTAAATTTATTCCTAGGTATTTTATTGTTTTGATGCTATTGTGAACGGGATAGTTTTCTTTATTTCTTTCTCAGATATTTCATTGTTAGTGTATAGAAACGCAACTGACTTCTGTATGTTGACTTTACTTCCTGCAACTTTACTGAATTCACTGATTAGTTCCAATAGTTTTTTGGTTGAGTCTTTAGGATTTTCTACATATAAGATCATATCATCTACAAATAATGACAGTTTTACTTCTTCCTTTCCAACTTGGATGCCTTTTATTTCTTTGTGTTGCCTAATTGCTCTAACTAGGATTTAAGTACTATGGAATGAGTGGTAAGAGTGGGTACCCTTATTTTGTTCCTTATCCTACAGGAAAAGCTTTCTTTCTGGGATTATCTCACATCTTTACAGAATTTAATCTTCCCATTCATGATCATTGTGTTTCTCTATCAAGTCTTCTTTTACCTTCTTTAGTGTCATTTCATAATTCTCTTCTTTTTATCTTATTCATTTATTTATTTATTTTTAGAGGGAGAGGGGGGAGGGACAGAGGGAGAGAGAGAGAGAATCTTAAGCTCCACGCCCAGCATGGAGCTTGACATGGGGCTCAATCTTACAATCCTGAGATCATGACCTGAGCTGAAATCAAGAGTCAAACTGACTGAGCCACACAGGTGCCCCATTCCATAATTCTCTTCTTAAAGGCTGTCTATTGCTTTTCTTGTTTTAGTCTAAGGTAGCAAGGTAAATTATTAAAATATTTTGATGGTATTCTGAATAGGATTATTTTTTCATTTTTACTTTCTAATTAATTGTGACTGCTATTTATTCTTATATATAAATATTGTACCCCTAAAACTTCCTGAATTTATTATTTCTAATAATGTATCTTAAGAATTTATTTTCATGACATTAAGAAAACAATCCCATTTACAATTGCACCAAAAAAGTATAAAATATTCAGGAATAAACCTAACCAAAGAGGTGAAAGACCTGTACTCTGAAAACTATAACACTGATGAAAGTAATTGAAGACAACACAAAGAAATGGAAACGCATTCCATGCTCAATGGATTGTAACAACAAATATTGTTAAAATGTCTATACTACCCAAAGAAATCTACAGATTGAATGCAGTTCCTATCAAAATATCAACAGCATTTTTCACAGAACTAGAACAAATAATCCTAAAATTTGTATAGAACCACAAAAGACTTGAATAGCCCAAGCAGTCTTGAAAAAGAAAAACAGAACTGGAGTTATCACAATTCCAGACTTCAAATTATATTACAAAGCTGTAGTAATCAAAACAATATGGTATTGGCACAAAACTAGACACATAGAGCAATAGAACAGAATGGAAACCCCAGAAATAAACCCACAATTATATAGCCAATTAATTTTCAGCAAAGCAAGGAAGAATAGCCAATGGGCGGGGGGGGAACAGTCTCTTCAACAAATGGTATTGAGAAAACTGGTCAGGTACATGCAAAACACTGAAACTGGACCACTTTCTTACACCATAAACAAAAATAAACTCAAAATGGATTAAAGACCTAAATGTGAGACCTGAAGCCATAAAAACCCTAGAAGAAAGCACAGATAGTAATATTTCTGACATCAGCCATAGCAACATTTTTCTAGATACATCTCCTGATGAGAGGGAAATAAAAGTGAAAATAAACTATTGAGTCTACATCCTTGTACAATTTTGAGATCAAGGTTTTAAAATCTAGCTCTTGGGGTATCTGGGTGGCTCAATTGTTTAAACGTCTGCCTTACAGTCAGGTCATGATCTTGGGGTCCTGGAATCAAGCCCCGAGTTGGGTTCCCTGCTCAGTGAGGAGCCTGCTTCTCTCTCTCCCTCTGACTCTCCCCCCCACCGCTTGTGCTCTCTCACTCACTCGTTCTTGCCCTCTATCTCAAATAAATAAATAAAATCTTTTTAAAAAACTAGCTCTTAAATGCATGTTAGCAGAAATAAAAACAATTCATGAATGAATGGAAGACAAAGCTGAGGAACTTGCACACAAAATCAAACTGGTTAAAAAGACATAAAGACAGAAAATATAAGAAAACTGGAGGATCTCTTTAGCAAGTGAAATATTTAAATAATATGAATTCGCTAAGGAGAGAAAAATGTGAAAGGGAGAGGAATTAATTCAAAGTGGTTCAAGACGATTTTCATTTCCCAGAACAAAAGGGCATGAGTTTCCAGATTGAATGGCCCACTGAGAACAAAGTGTGGAAAAACATCCACAAAAAGGCACATCATAGTGAAATTTCAGAACAATAGGGACAAAGAGACAGTGGTAAGATCTCCCAGGTAGGAAAAAGTAGGTTACTTACAAAGGATCAAGAATCAAAATGACATCTGACTTCTCAACAGCAACACTGACAGTTTTAAGACCATTCCTTCAAAATTCTGTAAGAAAAGTATTTTTCATTTAAAATTCCATATTCAGTCAAAAAGTATCAATCAAGCAAGAGAATAAAATAAACATGTTTAGATATGTCAAGTCAAAAAATTTAACTTTCAGGCGCCTGGGTGGCTCAGTTGGTTAAGCGACTGCCTTCGGCTCACGTCATGATCCTGGAGTCCCTGGATCGAGCTCCGCATCGGGCTCCCTGCTCGGCAGGGAGTCTGCTTCTCCCTCTGACCCTCCCCCCTCTCATGTGCTCTCTCTCATTCTCTCTCTCTCAAATAAATAAATAAAATCTTTAAAAAAAATTTAACTTTCATGCACCTTTTTGAGGAAATCTACTGAAAGATATGTTCTATCAAAACAAAGAATACCAGTAAAAAAGAGCAAACAAAAAATGAGTTGGCAGGAAAATGACATCAGCAAGATGCAGAGTAGGAAGTCCTAAACCCTTCTTTTCCCAACAAACACACTGATTCAGCAATAATTTATAGGCACATTCCATTTGTGAGGAATCAGAAACCAATGGATGCCAGCTCCCCAGCAGAACATGAAACCAGGCTCATTGATGCTGGTAGGAAGATTCAGGACAACCTAACATGGAGACGCTGCTCTCAGTGCATCCCCATAATAGTGGGAAGAGATGCCCTAGCTCCTAAACTCACCTAGTGGCCCAACTATTCAGAAGGGGCTCTGAGAGGATTAGCTTCTGTCTTAGTAGTTGGAACTCTTGAGTCCAGCATGGACAAGCTGCCCAGGGAAGAATGGAGGTGGTAGCTTAAGCTGGTAGCTGCCGTTGATCCTTATCCTTGCTCAGCACAGTGTGAGCAAATGAAAAATCCTGGCTCTGTTCCCACCTACAGAGGGAAAAAGTTGATCATGTGTCTTGTGTCCCAATTTCTCAGGAACTTTCCAAAGAACTAACATTGGTCTTGCCAGTCTTGAAGTTCTGATGGGTCCTGGACAGTGTAGCCACCAAGGGAGAACAGAGGCAGGGGCTTGAGCTCTAGATGCCATAGCTGCCCCCATGTTCCCTTCCTGGAATCTCCCATCCTTTTGACTTCATCATTATCATTTTTTTATCCTATCCTGGCTAAAGCCTGCTGTCTTTCACAGACTACATCATGGGCTACTGGGAAATTCCTATAGAAAATTATCGATTGAGAAATTATCATTGAGAAAATTATCAGTGTTCATGGGGTTCACTGAAAATCCATTTTCCCTAGTCTTAGAGGGCCTTCATTATATTTAAAAATCCTTGTATTCTTATAGAACCCCTATCCCAGTAACCAATGACTGTTCCGGACTTTTTAGATGGTGGCGTCCTACTTGAGTTAAACATTGTGTGCTCCCTCAAGATCTAGTTTCTCCATTTAAAAAATCTCTCTCTTCTTTGCTTGGCTTGTCTCCTTCTTGTTCTAGAAGACTGAAAGATGTTTTCCTTTCATTTCCAAGGCAAATATCTCCCATCTTTCTATTCACTCTTTTTCTGGGACCATACTCCATCAATTATAACCTTCTCCAAGCAATTCTAGGCTCTTCTTTTCTGGTTTCTTTCCTTCTGTTTCCACTTTAAAGCCAATATAACATAATGTCTACAAGCACAGTCTCTGGAGACAGAATACTTAGATGTGAACCCCAGTTTAAACCCAATTCCACTACTTAAGTGCTGCGTGAGTCATCTAGCCTTTCTGAGCTTAATTTTCCTATCTATAAACAAACAGGATTGTTTCAAAGGATTAAGTGAGATAATCTACATAAAGTGCTTAGCAGAGTGCTTGGCATATGGTAAGAACTAAATTGTTAGGTATTATGCTAAAAAGTATGATGTCGACAAAAAAAAATGAAGCTCAGTTTTCCCCTATTCTAAAACAACTCTCCCTCTTCCCTGCTATCTCCCGTTACTTTTAATCACAGCTCTAGCTACAAGAATGTGGCCTATTCCCACCAGCCCCTCTGTACTTAACCACAGCTTTCTCTTCTCACTGCTTGACTAACACTGCTCTCCTGATGGGGCTGAATCTTTCTAGTCCTAGTCCAGTGCCTCCTGTCAAATATATTGGCTGATTCCACTGGCATGTTTTTCCAATCATACATGATCTATCTGGATCTAAAAGATGGATCTTACATTTGTCATTATGTAGGTTGTCAGAAAAGATAAGATAGGCCTTCCACAGAAAAAGTGACATTTAATTTCTCAAGTGTCATTTCTTGAAGTACTATAATCCAATGCTTCTGACCTGGTTTCAAATCATTCTCAATTCACTCTCCCACTCTTGTCAATCTCATCACCCTTCATCTACTCTATGCTCTCCTAAGAAGTTTTAAAAATAAAATATTTCATAATACTCTACAAAAAGTTGAGGACCCTTGAATCAGTAATCATTATAGTATGACTTTTTTTGTGGGGTAGGTCTGCATTTGATACCACTGAACTGCATCAAACTTGGGTCATGGAGTCCCCTTTCTTTGAAAATTGAGCTGTAGCTCCATACACAGCTTTCTTGAAAAAGTGCTGAAATCGTTCCGCCTTTTCAGAGAAGTAGAAGGTCCTGCTTCAGGCAGCAGAGAAATCTAATTTTAAAGTCTAATAAGGAAATCTAGGCAGATGAATACCAAGGAGAAGGTGATGTTGATCTAGTTGAGTGCACTGCAGAATTAAAGCTTGATGGGAAATCATTGCGCTTCAGGGAACAGGACCAGCAAAGGCTTAGAGTACGGTGTGAAGATCAATATTGGAAGAATAAAATAATTGAATTAGCAAACTCTCAGGACAAATAGGCTGAAGGGAACAATGGGCAGTACAGCTCCAACTGATTTAGGAAAGTTAACAGGGAAGGGAAATGGGCCCATATCTTTTGGCGTTAGGCCTGCTAACACCATGGCTGAACACAGAATGCACCTTGTTCTACAAGTGAAATTGACACTGCTGTTTCACGGTAACCCGAGGCTGATTATTGCAGATCTAAGAGTAGTCAGCAATTACAATCCAGGCTCTTGTAATGAAAAGAGCAATGTGTTCATTTCAGTTTCCTTTTTAGCCACTTATTAGCTGTGTGACTTGGGCAAGGTA
The DNA here is from genome assembly GCF_029215605.1 of Mirounga angustirostris. Taxonomy (NCBI): domain Eukaryota; kingdom Metazoa; phylum Chordata; class Mammalia; order Carnivora; family Phocidae; genus Mirounga; species Mirounga angustirostris. Next base: position 95,121,364 of record NW_026991719.1, read on the forward strand.
TTTAAGCTCAGGTCCCCATCGGTAAAATGGGGTTGAAAAGAATTCCTATGCTTTAGGGATATTGTACTGCTAAAATGAAATCAAGTATATGGTATCAGGTATCAGGTAAATGCCTAGCACAGTGCCTGGCATGTAATGGAGCTCAATAAATGTCCACTTCCTTTATTTTTCCTATTATCTCCCAATAATTTTGTTTAGTATCACCACTCTCATAATCTAGGGGGAAAAATTAAAATGAAAGAAGTTGCCAGCAATTTTTTTTTTTTTGCTTCCTTGTTGCAAAAATCAAAAGACTTAGTGAAGAAGTTGAAAGTATTGGCTAAAACAAATTTAAGAATTATCAGCGATTCTATTATGTATACTTATTTTATTATCTAAGTGATTACACATTGCACTGTTTTTTAAAATTACTTTTTCTATTCTTTTTTATTTTTTTACTGAATTATAATTGACATACAATATTACATTAGTTTCAGATCCACAACATAGTGATTTGATTTTGTATACATTACAGAATGATCATCACAATAGGTCTAGTTCCCATCTGTCACAGTACATCGTTATTTACAGTATTATCGACTATATTTCCTATGCTGTATATTATATCCCTGAGACTTATTTACTTCATAGCTGGAAGTTTGAAGCTCTTAATCCCCTTCACCTATTTTGCCCATCTCTCTACCCCTGATACTGTCTTAAACGAAGGTGGTTGAATGTTGGCTGGTTATCCTCTGTTGGAACAGTTCTCATTAAGGGCACATTAGAAAGTGTGATTAAAAATAAAACAAGCCATAAGTGACTCTTAACCATAGAGAACAAACTAAGGGTTGATGGAGGGAGGTGGGGAGGGGGATGGGATAGGTGTTTGATGGGTATTAAAGAGGGCACTCATTGTGATGAGCACTGGGTACTGTATGTAAGTGATGAATCACTGAATTCTACTCCAGAAACCAAGATTGCACTGGATGGTAACTAACAAAATTTAAATTAAAAAAAAAGAAAGAAAGAAAACAAACTACCTACCACCCCATTTAACTTGGAGACCAGAAGTTAAATACAGTTTGTAATAATAAAGAGTTGCTTCATAGAGCATCTACTATTGGTCCTAACTAGGTGCTTTAGATATCCCTATTCTTCACCAAAATTCCTGAGTGGCAGATATTATCCTATTTTATAGATGAGGAATCCGAGATTCAGAGACATTATTCAAGCCAATAGCCAACACTCCAACTCAGGTCTCTATGGCCCCAAATCATATACATTTTTCACCGTGCTGTTTGCCAGGCTAACCTAATAGCAATTGGTTGGTTGGTAGCCTCTCTGCAGTTACTGAGTTCAGCTGAGGTCAAACTCACTTATTCTGTGCTTTTCAGTGGTATCACACTTTTGAAGGGACAGTGCCAGACCCATTGTTTAGGCTGAGAGAGGTGTTCCTTATTAGCAAATCTCAACTATTCCAGGAAAAAATTTCAGTAAGAAGGCCTTGTAAAAATACACTATTTACTGAGGTTTACTGAAGTGAGGCATTTTATGCATTGTGGTGTGAATCTTGCCTTTTGTGGGAGGAATTTGTGACGCAGTAAAAGTAGGTATGTTGGTTGAATTTACCAGCCAAGCCTGCACTCTTTGCCTAATAATTACCAGCTTCCATTCAGTCTCAGACTAAGTGGCCAAGACCATTAGAATAGTGTCAGACCTATATTTTCTACATAATAACCACTGCTGTTTATTGGGCTCTTATAAGTACTCAGTATTGTGTTGGATACATAAAGTATGTTATCTATTCCTAGTAACAACCCTGTGAAGTTAATGGATGGGGAAACTGAGGCACAGAGAGGTTCTTTAAGTAGCCCCAAACCAGACAGCTTGTAAGTGCAAGAGCTAGGATTCATACCTGGTCTTACTCTAGAGCCCAGACTCTAACCATTCTGTTCTGCAGAAACTTGTAAAAGTACAGTGGCTTGGCCAAGACCGTTTGAATGTTGTCAGACCTATATTTTCTACGTAAGTATGTCAAGTTCCAAATCCCATGTTCTTACAACTATAAGGTGAACAGGTTGCACAAAACTTCACAGAAGAGCTCAAAATGAAAAATCAGTGCACTTTTTACACCAAAATAAAGAGTAATTGTGGCCTTGTGGATAACACTTAGCTCGACATTTTTAAGCAGGCTTAATTACACTTGACTTCAGACTCTCTTATCCACTAATTCATATTTGTCCTCAGCCAAACAAACCTATCAACTTTTAACTTTGGTTTTCTTAGCCCCATATTTGACTTTGTAACTATCATCTCCCACTCCTGGATTTTACTCTCCCTTCATCCTCCATGTCTGTGAGATCACTCTTCAACATCTCGCCGCTACGGTCAGACCTACTGGAAACCATTCCGTAGGATGAAATACTCCCCGAAGATTATATCCAGTAAGACCTTGATTATCCATAATGCTTGGTTGTTGTATAACGTGAGTGTTCGGAGTTCAAAATTTCAATTTAACTCAAAAATTCTGTTTAAAATTGTAAAAGGTTGTGATTTGTTTCAATTCTTTTTTTTTTAATTTAAATTGTTGATTTCTCAGAAATACCAAAACATTCTCACTCTCCCTATACCTGAATAAATGTCACCGTTTTTGTTTTTTTCTTAATTTTTTATTACTTTATTTTATTTTTATTTTTAATTCCAGCATAGTTAACATACGTTATACTAGTTTCGGGTATACAATATAGTAATTCAACACTTCCATTCAGTGCTCGATTTGTTTCAGTTCTTATTTAAAATCTTTTTAAAGTGTCCAGGGTGACTTTTTTGTCTTAGTAAAAATAATACACCGAGTAAAATGAATTTTTTTTTTTTATGATTGAGGGTCTTTTCACTGATTTAGGCTTACCAGAACTCCGATTTCCCTATTTGTAACATATAACTCATGGAAGTATTTCACCGGGTGGTATAAGGATTAAATGAGATAATATATATGAATAAAACTTTGCCAACAGTATAGAGATCGGCAAATATATTTTATTGTTCTCAATAACTTATGCAGGGCTATTTTTTTAAAGATTTTATTTTTAAGTAACCTCTACACCCAATGTGGGGCTCAAACTTATAACCCAGAGATCAAGAGTCACACACTCCACCGACTGAACCAGCCAGGGGCCCCATTAGGACTGTTACTCAAATGAAAGAGATAAGAGTCTTTTGTCTCAGGGACATAACCTAACAAATGTTATTGTTCAACTTTTCTGTATTTGTTTCTTTTGTCATTGCCTTTTCCTTAAATGTAAAATGTGGGGAACACCTGAATATTAAGTAATTTAGTTAATTGAGATTTTATTGTATATAGCTGTGTATAGCTGTTGCTGATTATAAATGGTTTCACTTTTTGTTGTTGTTTGTGATTTGAATAGTTTTCTCAGTATTTTGTCCCGTCTTCTCGCAACCTATTGTATGTAACAACTTTGAAGGGAAAGTCTTTGTCCCTGACTTCCTGATTTCTTTCCTTACCACCTAGTTGGTCTCTCCATACACAGAGAGCCAAAGCCCCTCCCCGACATAGTCACATACTGATGCACACATTCATACATACAAAGTTAATCAGAATGAAGGAAGTGTCCTGACATGAGAAAACTGACAATTACAGTTCAACATGACCTACTGTGATCATGTGATTTTTGTTGTTGTTGTTGTTGGTGGTGTGTGTGTGTGTTTGTGTAAATGGCATGTTGGTCATATGTGGGCACAGTATGTGTTGAGTGTGTGTATGTTTTATATGTGTTGGTTGTGTATTGTGTGTTTCCCTATGTGTGTGCCATGTGGATATGTATGTTGTGTATGAGTGGTGTCTGTTGTGTGTAGTGTGTGTGTTTCAGTGTTGTGTTTGGTGTTTATGTGGTGTTGGTAATGTGTGGTGTATATGTGGTACATGTGAATAATATTGCTGTAGTTAGTGGTATAATCAGTGTGTGTTGATCTTGTGACGTATAATAAATATATATTTGGGTGGGGGGGATGGGTGATGGGCATTAAGGAGGGCACTTGTAATGAGCACTGCGTGTTATATGCAAGTGATGAATCACTAAATTCTACCCCTGAAACTAATATTACACTATATGTTAACTAACTTGAATTTAAACAAAATCTTGAAAGAAAAAAATTTATATATTATATATATATAGTCTTTGCCTTCAGTTTTAGCACAGAGCTTCTAAAACCTTGGGAATTTCCTAAATGGTGAGAGAGAAAAAGGTATTTTTGTTATGTTAATGAAGCAACTTTTGAAAAGCATCTAAGTATGGCAGCTGGTTGCCCAGAGAGCCAACCTTGCATTTAGAGGATTGAAACTTTCAGTCCCACTTGCAGACCTTAAAGGAAGGGAGAAGGGCTGGAGGTTGAATGGATCACCTATGGCCAATGATTTAATCAGTCAAGCCTAGGTAATGAAGCCTCCATAAAAGCCCAGGTTTGGAGAGCTTCCAGGTGGTGAGCACGTGCAGATTTGGGGAGAATGGAGCACTTGGAGAAAAAATGGATGCTCCGTGTCCCTTCCCAATACCTCGTCCCATGCATTTCTTCCATCTATCTGTTCCTGAGTTACATCCTATTTTCATAAACCAGTAATCCGGTAAGCAAAATGTTTCCCTCATTCTGTGAGCAAATTAATGGAACTCTAGCAAATCAATGGAACTCAAAGAGGGGGTCATTGGAACCTCTGATCTATAGTCAGTCAGAAACACAGGTAACAAACAACCTGGGCCTACAACTGGCATCTGAAATGTGTGTGGGGGCAGGGGGCAGTCTTGTAGGACTGAGCCGTTAACCTGTGGGATCTGATGCTATCTCTGGTAAATAGTGTCAGAGTTGAGTTGAATCGTAGAACACTAGCTGGCGTCTAGAGCATTGCTTGTTTGTAGCGTGGGGGAAACCACCCCCCCCACCCTGTCCGAATTGGAATTGGGTGCATAACCTAAAGACACACTTTAATGTGCTTTCCTTTTCTCTCTCATATTTAGACTCTAAGCTGCCTGGGAACAGGAGTAATAGCTTTCCTTTTCCTCTAACATTTTGCACAGCTCCAAGAATAGGTCAGTTGCTTAATAAATACTGGTCAAGTATTACACTGGCTCTAAATTTCGTTGTGGTGTAGTAATTGTTGGTCTATACTGCACCTTCTTGTTTGAAATATCTCAGAGGGAGAGTTTAAAATTGGTGTTTTAAATATGGGCCCATAGCTTCATACTTCAAGAATAGCCGGAAATTGGCCCTATATCATACCTTGGGGGTCAGAGGGTCTGCAAATCATTCCTGAAAGATACATAGTTCCTGTTTGGTTTATGGACTAATTGTAGGACATGAAAAATCTTGCTGACCTGACAACTGCCAAGAGAGAAAGGGGCATAATGGGGGTGGGGAGCTTGTGTGTGTGTGTGTGTGTGTGTGTGTGAGGGGGTGGTTGAAGGATAGCTTTGTCCAGTAACTAACATCCATGAAGAGCTATTGGTGTGTTTGTTCCCCTGGTACACAGAACCCACTAGACAGCTACCTTAGTTTCATTCTGAATATTGCTCTAGAGCCTGAACTAAGAGAAAAACACCACTGGTAGTTGGGCTTGTATGCATGCCTGTAGCCCACAGGCAAAATGACTCAATGGTCTGTGGCCTGCAGTCCCGAGTGTAGTAAGTAACCACACAGAAGAGCCGGAGCTGGAGCGTAAGGGGCTGTCTCAGGCATGACGTCAAAGATGAATGAGGCTATTAGACTTCTGGAGTCTGGTCTTTCATTGCTTCCTGCCTTTGGAAAACTCTAGACCAGGGTTTCTTCCACATATCATTTATCAGATTCGTCTGGGTGAAAGGAAGAGGCTTGCTTGGAATTCAGATTCTTGGGCCCCACCCAAGATCCTGAATCAGAATCATTGGAATGGGGACCAGAAATCTGATTTTTTTTTTTTTTTTTTTTGGAAGGTGCTCCAGATGGCTCAAGTTTGAGAATCACTGGTAGCTATCCGGAAGACGCCAGTCGCTGAATTCATTGTTATTCTCTGTTGCTTTCATGCATTTGTGCTTTCTCTTCTCTTCTGTATGTTTAGAATTCCCTCCCCCTTTTCCATCATTCATTAAGGTCTGGTATAAATGTCATCGGGATTTTAGGAGTCAGCCTTTTTTGGATAACAATGAAAAAAAGCGAAATAAAATATGCACTGAAATTAGATTCCATTGCAAAGAATGGCAAATACTTAATGATAATTCATCCCCTCCACCAACCAAGAAAAATGCTAGAGCTACTTTATTGCATTGCTGGTAATTATTTTACTTATGTGCTCCCTCACTAGGGTACAAGCTCCTTCAGGACAATCCCTAGAGTAGTGGTAATCCCATTAATTGCTTGATGCGTTTGCTAAATGAGCGATCGACAAGTGATATGAAGAAGAAATGGAGATTCAGACTCTCCAACACATAGTGTGTGAACCTGACTGGGGAAGACCACACAGCACAATGGATAAGCCCCAGGGGCTTTTAGAGTCAGAGATGCCTAGAATTCAATCCAAGTTTGGTTGCTTATGGTCTGTATCAATTTGACAATTGCTTAATCTTTCTGTTTTCTCATCTATAATGTTGGGATAATAATGGTGCCAATCTCAAAGGATTGTTATGAGCATGAAGTGACAAAGCACATATAAAACCCTGCTTTTAGAGGCATCTGGGTGGCTCAGTCAGTAGGTGTCTGCCTTTGGCTCAGGTCATGATCCCAGGGTCCTGGGATCGAGCCCCGCATCAGGCTCCCTGCTCAGCGGGAAGCCTGCTTCTCCCTCTCCCACTCCCTCTGCTTGTGTTCCCTCTCTATCTCTCTGTCAAATAAATAAATAAAATCTTTTTAAAAAACCCTTCTTTTAGTATCTGTCTACATAATACATGTTCAATCAATAGTAGCTGTTATTATGTCTATAATTACTGCTCAGATTTATAATGTCTTGACAACCCCAGGGGCCATTAAGCTTGTAGGCCTGTTTGTCTCTGTAGAAGTCTCTAGACTGTGTGTGTGTGTGTGCATGTTTGAACAATTTTGCTATCCACTATTTCTTTTATTACAATTAGTCTCCAACAGTTTTCTCAATTTGTCCTCCCCTCCCCTTTTAATGCGCTGCTTACAATCTTTTGTGAGGTGAAATGCCAGATAACCAAACTTTGAGTTGGTGCATCCACTCATTTAGTGAAGACGTTTGTTCAAAAATTCTGGATAACACGAAATCTGAACTCCAGATAAGTGTTGAATTTTTTTCTTCTCCATTAAAAAATGCTTTGTAAATTTATTGCAAGGTTGTAGCAAGAGGTTTATAGTTGGTGGCATTTCCTCTATCCATATTTTTGTATCTTTTTTATAAAATAATTTTCCTCTGATTTTAAAACTGCATTTCTGTATTTGTTTTTCACTTGTGAGAACAGTTCTTTCCATCAAAGTACTACTACTACTACTTCTTCTTCTTCTTCTTCTTCTTCTTCTTCTTCTTCTTCTTCTTCTTCTTCTTCTTCTTCTTCTTCTTCTTCTTCTTCTTCTTCTTCTTCTTCTTCTTATTTTATGCAGGATGTGCAGGATCAACATAATTAGAAACCTTTTCCTAAGACATTATGTTTCCAAGAGAAAAGATTATTCAAATTGTGTTTTGTGTAATTGCAAGTGACAAAAACATCTAACAAATTTCATTTTCCCCAGCAGCACAGAAATATGGACTTGGCTGGGATCACCTATATAAAGCAAGTGGAAAAATGATTCTTTACAAAATGATGACTGAGCTGCACTTTAGCCATGCTGAAAGGGCATTGTGACCCACCTTTTCTACCAATAAATCCATATGGGAATCTGCTAGATCCTGCCTTTCCTTGGCATGGTAAATTAGCATACCCCCATTCAAAGACTGGAACTCACTGTTAATCACAGTGGATATTTTATGACCAGTCATCTGTACACACTCATGGATATTAAAGACAAACTATTTTCTTCCTTATTTTATCACTTTACATATGAGGATTTTGAGACTTAGAGGTTATGTATGATCTTGCCCATGGTCATACATCTATTTTGGTTGAATTTTTAATGTTTAGCTACCATTTATATTTTCCTTTTAATGACTGTCATTTTAGGTGCTATGCCCTGTTTCTATTGGGCATTGATATTTATTTCTCTAACTCACTTTTTAGTACTTTTATTTCCAAAATGATAATAGTTTTCAATTATAAAAATCACGTTTTGAGAAATAATCACTTGTTTCCTTCTGGTTCCTTCTGGTTTTATTATGTATTTATTGTTTTATATTTTATTTTGTAATTTACCTATTGTATAGTTTAGTGTTGTAAAATATTATTGGGTTCTTTTTTTAAGATTTTATTTATTTATTTAAGAGAGAGAGAGCGTGAGAGCATACAAGAGAGCACAAGCAGTGGAAAGGGAGAAGCAGACTCCCCACTGAGCAGGGAGTCTGATGTGGGACTCGATCCCTGGGATCATGACTTGAGCCAAAGGCAGCCACTTAACCAACTGAGCCACCCAGGCACCCCAATAACATTGGGTTCTAACATAATATTGTTTTCCAAATAATCACTTGTACCAGGAAATTTATCAAAGAATCCATTTTACTCTTATTTGAAATAACATATTTACATTTTTTTCTATTAAAATATGTTAAGGCTTTCTACTCTGTTCCATTGATCAGATATTCTACTTACAATAGTGTTACAATTTTAATTTCTTTGATTTGTGATGTGTGTTTATCTGATAGAGCGAGTCTTTCCTTACTATTCTTTCTCCAAATTTTCCATTAAGCCCTCTTATTCATTGTTATGATTATCAGTCTCCCTTTGTCAATTCCCAGTAATTGAATTTAGTATTTGATTGGAATTGATATACATTAGTTTGGGGAGAATGAACAAATTCACAATGTTGAGTACAGAAGCTGTAAGTCTCAATGTATTTGTCTGCTGTTACTTATACAATTACATACTTTAAAAAAAATTTCTGACCAAAAAAAAAAAAAAAATCTGGGCAATTTAACTGAACTCTATTCCAAAAAAAAATTTCTGACCAAAAAAAAAAAAAAAAATCTGGGCAATTTAAATGAACTCTATTCCACTTGAAATTTATTTTCTTGGATTTTTAGGCATATAATCCTATCATTCACAAGGAAAGATAATATTGCCTCCTTTTTTCTATATGTCATTTCTTTTTATGATCTCAATTTCTTCATTTGTAAAATGGAGATAAAATAGTACTTATGGTTAAGATTGCCATGAAAATCAAAGGGGATAAGTCACGTAAAGCAAATAACATCTCTGTTTTACATATGGTAAATCCTCTGTAAATGTTGTTGTTCTTGATGTTGTTACATTTTTTGGCTACTTGAGGAAAAATATTGCAAACATTGGGATAATCCTTTATGGGAATGTTTACAATAGATAAATTACATCACCTTAAGGAAATATGCCTCTATACTTAGCTTATTTAGAAATTTCAAAATCAATGATAGGACTTTAAGTTTATTAAATACTTTTGTTTTTCCATCTTTGTTGATTATTTATCTGGTTTTTCTCACTTGCCTTTTTAAATTGATGGATTATATTAATAGATTTCCTAATGTTGAAAAAGCTTTGGAATCTACATTTCCCTGGGATTGTCATGGTGCATTTAGTTTTTAATATATCAATAAATTTGTTTTATCATTATTTTAATTAGGACTCATCTATATGATGAGTGAGATTTATCTCCTGCTTGCTTTTCTTTGAGCTATTTTTGTCAGATTTCAGTATCAGGGCTCTGTTCTCTTCCAAAAATTGTATGGGAAGCTGTTCGTACTTTTCTGTGCTTTGAAACAATTTATGTAAATTGCAAAATATTTGTCTTTGTGTCATTTAAAAGAACATCAGTGTATTTCCACAGAACAGTTATCCTTTCCTTTTGAAAAGTAAATCGGATTATATTCCTTCTTAATTTAAAACTTCTTGATTTTGGAATAAACCCACAAACTCTTGCTATAGCCAATAAGAGCCTACAGGATGTGGCTGTTCCTGCCAATCTGGTTAACATCCTGTCCCACCCTCTGTTCCCAGACTCACTTTGAAAGAAGCTAGTAAGGCTCTAGCTGGGTTCTTCCGGTATGCCATGCTCCTTCCCTCCACAAGACCTCTGTGCTTGTGGTGACCTTCTGCTCCTCTCTCCCCCAACTGGTCACATTCTCTTCCTGCAGGTCTCGGCTTCAGTGAAACATCCTAAGAAAGTTATTCTCTGAAAGTAGGTCCCCCAGGTATTCACCACCATATCATCCTCTGTACTTCCTTCATAATATTAATAGTATTTACAATGACTTTTTTTGTTTATTTATGTATTTATTTATGCCTGTACTCAATCATTTATTAATTGCCCATCTCCCCAACTTCCATTAGAGTTCAAGATCTAGTTATGTGGTATGCAATTATGTTTTTCTCATCATAGATCTCTTATGATACAACTTTTGACCATTTGCATTCAAATTTTATATTTATATCCTTTGGGGGGCTCTGTATTTCATTCAATTCAGTGAGCCATGGTAGTTCTCTTAAGGTAGGACTAGCTTTTGCTTAAGTTACTCATTTAGCTTCATTGCTGGGTGGGCTAGAATATACAGTCAAGTATTTTTTTTTTAAGAAGGGTTTTCGGTTGGTGCCTTTTTCAGGCTCTTCCATAGCTGGTATGAATAAATGATAACTCATTTAGGTATAAAATTCTTGGGGCAGAGTGTTTCTTCTGGAGAATTCAGTATATACTGTACAATTATTAACAATGTCTTTTGAGCACATCAAAGAAGACTTCTGAAGTCTGAAATGTCTGATTTTTATTTCTGTGTAGGAAATCTTGCCCCTACCCATGCATGCCTCAAATTTTGTAGGCTATTTTTTAATTATTAATTAATTTAAATCAAATATTTGTGAGAATGTGTAGCTGTAGGTCTTTTTTTTTTCCAAAAAAGTATTTTTGCTGAGAATTGTGTTCTCTGATATTTATTCAGCTCAGACAAGTTTCCAATTATTACAGCTTTTGTTATTATATCTGTTCCATTTATTCTAGTCTTTTGCTTTAGGAATGCCACTTATCTGTGTTAGAATCTTTTTTAAAATTTTCTTACTGTTTTTGTCTGTCTCTTCCTTGCTGGTATTGTTTCTTCATTTGCCCTCCATTTCATTATTTCCCCCCCTTACTTTCAGTTCTGTTTTACACAGGTAGAGTGTGTTTTATTCATGGTTCACTAGTTTCTTCAGAATCCTTTTCCTACACAGCTCCTTTTTAGCTCATCCAGATGCCTTTGAGTAGCATTCTTATCCTTACTCATCTTTCTCTGTTCTTATTTCATAAAGACCATGTCTTGTTGAATTCTACATAGAATGCTAAGAAGTTTAATTTTTTTTCTTTTTCCTAGAACAAATAATTGTCAGCATCTGCTTCTTTACGAAATCTCCAAAAACTTCACTTTTTCTTGGTTCTGCAATATCCTTTCCTAGACTCCACATTAATCATTTATCCTCCTTCCTTCTCTTAAGACAAGGAGAGCTCTAGTCTGTCCCAATATTGGAGATACATGTAGGCAACCCTTTTCCCCCATTCGTTTCCAACTTATACATAGATAGAATCTTATTCTCAAGTTAGATTGATATTTCTATTTCTTAGCCCTGTTTGCAGTGCTAGCAGGCATTTATCTAATCCAGGGTTTCCCAACTTTGGCACCATTGACACTTTGGACCAGATAGTTTGTTTGGTTTTTGTGGGGAGCTCTCCTGTATATTATAGGATTTTAGCAGTATCCCAGGCCTCTAACCACAAGATGCCAGTGTGACCATCAAAGATGGTGTACTCCCCTAGTATGACCACCAAAGATGTCTTTAGTCATTGACTATTGTCCTCTTGTGGGCCAAAGTTGCCCCTGGTTTGAGAACCACTTATCTAAGCAGACTTTGATCTGGGATCACATTCATGTTTCAATTTTATCTCCATGCTCATTTCTGACATTGAACTAAAGAAGAACATGGAAAACTCTAAGTTCCAGAGTCCACCAGTGACAGTTACTTTTCCATCTCTTCCTCCAACTATAGCATTTTACTTGCTGGGACTCTTCACAGCTGCCAGGTAGGGTTGTACAGGTTATGCTCTACACAAGGGCATCTGGTTTAGTGGGGGATGTGATCCAGCATATACTTCATTCTCTTAGATATGTGTGTGTGAGGCTGGATCCACCAAGAGGGAGCGTCTTTTCAAAATCAAACGAAGATAGTGAACTTGGGTCTATTCCGTGCGGAAGGCAGTATATACTTCACACTTTCTGCCACACTGTTTTCTTGAGTTGCAGGCCCTGAATGAATTACAAAGGTAAGCACTGATACAAGAGTCTAGTAGTATCTTGGTGACCTTTAAAAAAAAATACCTGCATTGCATTGGTTGGGCTGCCTGTTTTTCTGAATGGTACGTATCCTGGGGCCAGACAGTGTGGGAGGGGTGACACTTCTCCCCAGCGCTGTAGAACAACAGGTGTTCTGGGGAACCTAGGTGGCACAGTGGGTTAAGCATCTGACTCTTGGTTTCAGCCCGGGTCGTGATCTCGGAGTCGTGAGATCGAGCCCTGCATCGGGCTCTGTGCTGCTTCAGATTCTCTCTCCTTCCTCTGCCCCTCCTGCTCGTGCTCCCTTTCTCTCTCTAAAATAAATAAATAAATCTAAAAATGATATTTAAAAAAAAGAGACAGGTGTTCTTCATTTCTACTTGCTAAGCATATGCCAACTTCCAATTGTGATTGCCAATTTCATTCTGTACATCCTATAATTAGAGAAAAACTGTTCCAGGTTCTGGCAATTGCTTGCTTGTCAGTCATTTCTTTTCCTTTTGGCCTTGTTACTTTTTTCTTGTCTTTTTTCCTGTCTTTAAAGGTATTATTGGAAAGTGGGAAACAGGAACTGCTAGCCAGCATCAGTTTAAACCTGAAGTTCTGAATCAACCTTTCAGCTTGGAAGACGGTTAAACTTTCAACCAAACACATACTTTTAAAGTATTTATTCTGTGGTAAGGGACATAAAAAGATGGTGACATGATCCCTGCCCTTGAGGAGTTTATAATCTCACCGGGGCAAGGTAAGCATACAAGGGAAAGGAAAAAGGCAAAGTAAGATAAATGTCATAAAAGAATTACAGGCAGAATACTCTGGGGTTTAGAGGAGGTGCTGCCTTCTCCATCTCGATCAGGAAATGTTTCCTAGAAGAAATGATATTTGACCTGATTTTTAAAAGCTGAGTAGTGACACCCCAAAACAGGAGAACACTCATTATAGGCAGGGCTAACAGCATGGAAAGAATCACAGTACGTTAGCCCCTGCCTCTCCCATTCCTGCTTAGCTGGAGGTGCTGAAAGGTTTTGGCCTGCAAGCTTAGACCCCCCCATTTTTTTTATAGCAAACATGACCATTCAACCAGGCGTTTTCATGATCATATTCATTATCCAGATGTATAATACTGGCTATGAACAACTATGATACTCCTGGGTGCCTGAGCTCTAGCCTTCCCCCATAATATAATCTTTGGCCAAATCCATATCACATGACTTCTGTCTTGATTCCCTAATCTGTACACCAAGCCTCTTCTGGAACTCCTAGACTAACTGAGAGGGTTCTAGATTTCCTGGAGGGTCCTAGACTCTCTTGAGGCTAGGTCTTGATGCCTTTTCCCCTTTATACAAGCTATCATCCTTCTCCTACTGGATAAAAATGGAACTAAGATGATGCTACCTATCTGATTCTGAGCATCATTAGAACTTATGAAGTCACACTATGCTGTGATAAACCCACAGGTCTGTCCCCTTGGCTCGTTACACTAGCCTGTGTCAAGCCCAATTTTACCCATCTTTTTCATATTGAGTTTTATACAGCAGACCACTTAATTTACTTCTTTTTTTCCATTGGAGCTAGTCTATCAGTAGGATAAATCCTGTTAGCTTCATTATGACCCTTCTTAAACTAGCTGACATAAGTTATCCTGATAGAATATAGGAAAGACAGGACACCAAAGGATTTTTTTTTTTTTTCCAGCTTCGCTGGACTGAGGAAGAAAAAAATCAACTTTTTTTTTTTTTTTTTTGTCTGAAGGACTTTGTGATAGGTAGAATAGATCCATCTACCATTCTCTTCCTAATAGCGTTCAGGCAGGAGACACTAAAATGACTAAAATGGAAGGTTTGATAGTAAAATATTGAATCAAATTTTATTTACTTATTTCTAAGCTTCAGACTGAAATTTTGTGACTATTTTATTGAAATTTTCAAGCATACACAAAAGTAGAGAGAATAGTATAACATGCTCTCATATGCCTCATTTCGCTTCAACAATTATCAATTCATGACTGGTCTTGTGTCATCTACACCTCAGCCACAGAGTTAACATTATTTTAAAGAAAATTTCAGATATAATATTATTTAATTTGAAAATACTTTGGGATATATCTCTAGAAGCTAAGGGCCCTTTAAAAATAATTCCTAAAAATAAATGAGAATAATTCTTTAATATCCTCAAATATCTATTCCTCAATAATTACTGCTTCATAGTTTGTTTAAATATGAATCCAAATACAATCTCTAGAGTCTCAGATAACTAGTTTTTCTCTGTAAATTTTTTTTTGAAGAAAGAATTTTTTGTCTGTGAAAGTTTCCACAGTTTAGTTTTACTGTCTACATCACCATGGCCTCATGAACATATTTCTCCATTCCTCATATTTTCTATAAATTGAACATTAGATGTATAGTCTTGATCAGATATTCAAATTTGTATTTAACTAAATTAATGTTTTTGGCAAGACTGCATCATACCTGGTACAGACAACACATTAGGGGTTTCCAAATGGTGATATTCTCATTCAATCATACTTTCTTCATTTATTAGCTGAGATACTTTCCCAAAGACAAACTCCCCCTAATCTATTATTTAGTTATCATGAGGTACAGGTCATATAGGAAAAGCAAGAGAAATGATTGTTTCTCCTCATTTACCAGTTTTCAAAATAATGGATTTCTTTCTTGGCATCTTCCAAAAGTGATTCAGGATTCTTTTAGTATCATGACTATGTTATGGATATCAACATATTTAAAGTATTTAAATTTATTGTAGCTTGTCTCATTATTGATGCTCATATGATCCCATCTTAAGCCATTCAGAGTGAATCCAGATTTGTTCTTGAGTCCTTTTGACATGACTGCCAAAAGTTTTTGATGGTTTTCTTGCCTTATGATATTGAAACATGTTTTACGCTCATTTTGTACGTTTTGCACACTAGTGCTGAAATCAGCCATTTCTCCAAAGGGTTCTTTGTGGTTCCTTTGAGGTAGGAAGTCAAAACAATGGTTTGGGCACTAGGGATGTTTACTGCTACTGGGATGGTCATTGTTTCTAATACCTTTTAGCATTCAGAGCTAGAGAATGAATGTTGTTTATGTTTATTTTTAGGGTAAAGCATACTACAAGTTTATACCAATACTTCTATTGCTTACTTAACCTTATTAATTTTACCTATGTATCTTTTTAACCGCATTGAAAATCATACTTCTCAATAACCCTGATAAAATTGCTCATTTGCTTCAACCTCAGAATAATAATGTAAAACTACTAATAATGATATGATTACTGAGGGGGGGGGACTGTAAAGATGCTTTTTGCAGTCATTTGTATCTGTAGGACCTATCCCAGTAACTCAATGCCACTGAATTACTATGACTTAAGTCACTTGGAATTGTTCCTCTTTAGACTTATGTCATCGATCAGAAACATGGCAAGGTTGATTTGTTTCAGTTGCTTTCTATTTTTTAGGGATTGCTTTTCTAAATGGAATTTTGTTTTATAATCATATAAAATATTTACATGCTTTTGGAGTCAAAGCTACAAAATGAGGTATATTAAAAAATAAATTATATTCTACTAAGTAAATCTATGAAGCAAGAAGCCTCACATCTATCACCATTCATTTCTCTCCATTCCCTCCCTTCTACTGGTAACCATTATTTTGTTATTTTATACTTTATCCTTTTATTTTTAATAAAATACATTTTAGATAAATAATAATATGCAACCTTTTCTCTATCTTGCTACTTTTTATTTAACAATATATCTTGATGATTATTTGGTAAAAGGATGTACAAATATTTTTTTTTGTACAGATATTTTTCATCTCTGTTTACTATTTTCTAGATGTACCATAGTCTTTCTTTCATTCAGTCTTCTATTGGAGTATTCAGGCGATTTTCCGGTCTTTTACTATTACAAATAATGCTGCAGTAAATAATATTGTGCACACCTGTTTCCATATTTTTGCCAGGGAATCACTGAGATCAATTCCTACAAGTGAGATTGCTGGGTCAAAAGCTAAATACATACGATAATTTCCCTATATATCCCCCAATTTCCTCCACTGAGATTATAGGATTTTGCCTTCTCAGCAGCAATGATTTAGATGTTTCTTTCCCCATGGCCTCACCAACAAAAAGCATACTGTGAAACTTGGAGATTTTTCTCAACCCGCTAGGTGAAAATGGTATCTTAGCACAGTTCTAATTTGAATGTTGAGACTGAAATTTAAAACGCAACTGTATTCCATTTGATGTGTACCTATTTTGGGCTGGGTGTAGTTTTGTACATAAAGATTCAGAGATGAATTAAACCCAGTTATTGCTCTCAAGAAACACACAGTCCAATGGGAAAAATGTAAAATCAACTATATCGGTACAGCATGATGAAGGCTTCAATAAAAGTATGCACAGAGTATTATGGGCATATAAAAGAAGAAGATAGGGAGGGAGGAAAAACCAAACTAGATGAGTGAGGGGAAGTGTTTAGGAAACTGTAAGGTGGAGAGATGCCCCGAGTTAGGTAAGTTGTAGAAAGCAGTTAAATTTAGGAGAATCATAAACAGAAATACACTAAGAAATCTTAGTTCTAGTGCCCACATTTCTCAGGACTATTAATTGTGACTTTGGTAATTAATTTCTTTTCTTTTTTATGGAGTTTGGTTTCCATATATGTAAAATAAGAGGATGGGCCCTATGATTTCTAAGGCCCCTTTCATCCTTTGTGTTTTATGAATGCTCCTGCTTTCTTCTCTCTGCATGCTGGCTTCACTCTCCACACTCAATGAAGTGAGGGACAAGTTAAAATAAATTGTTAACATAATGTAGTTAATTTACATACAGTGATCTCATTTGTCAAGAAAGGATTATGGAGGTGAAACTTGGGTCAGGTGAATAAAAGTTAGAGATATAGGGCAAAGGTGACCAATTTCACAGGTGGCCAAAATGGACTGGGATAGAGCTCATATAGATGTGGTTGCATATAAAGTCAGTAAAAATTTGGGTCAAAATTGAAAATATTATTACTTGGGAAACTGAGGAGTTAGCACACATTCTTAAGGGTCAATTGTTCAGGTGGCAAAATACAAGATTGTTGCAGGCAGATCAGCTGTGGTAAAAAGTTTCAGTAACGGTAAGATTCTGGAACACAAAAAGCGTTCCCATAGTTAGCAGGTCATCACACCTTTTTTTTTTTAGGTGACATACCTCTAAGGACAATGAAGTATAGTAAATGCCCTTCATCTTCAGAGAAAGACATGTGAACTTAATCATTTACTAAAACAGTCCAGTACATCAAACAGAACTTTATTCCAATAATGAAAGGATGTAATTAGTGAGATGGTATTTTCATTTTCCAGCTGGGACAGCTTTCTATAGTCTGGGTAAATGTAAAGCTTCTTTGAAATGTGTTCTTTGCAAATAAAATCTCCAAAAAGCCCTTTAGGGACCCTCATTTATACAGATACAAAATAATCTTTTTAAAATAGGTGACCCATTTTTTTTCCCCAAGCACCGTTCACAAGCAAATACAGAAAACTAGACTAAAGTTGAGTGGGAAAAGTTTTGTTTGATTCTGCACAGGAGGCCAGAACAGACATTAGCTTAAATATTCACAAAGAAATGTCAGCTCGTAGATCAGGTGCACCCTGGGAATTACGTGGAAGTAAAATCTGCATACATCATTTATGGGGTTGGGGAGAGATGCACAATTCTGCCTAGAAACTTCTCAATAATGTTTGTCTCATAACCATATCCATATTTGTTCTATGGAAAAATAAATGACCAATGGCTATTCTGAGCTTTAGTTTTTGTTGTCATGTAACTTTCGAGGTGATGGCTGCTTTTTTTTTTTCAGTTAAAAGTTGGAATGGAAATGAGTATAGAGCAGGCTCGGCAGATATAGCTTCTTTGTGTCATGCAAGTATCTGATTTGTACGTGAAAGTAACTAAGGTGGAAATATCCACCTTCATTTTGGACGTTCTGTTTGAGACAAACAGAACAAATGTCATTACACACAGTCCATTGGGAAAGCACACTGACGATTCTGCTTCTGTCTGACCTGCTCTGCAGAGTTGCATCTGTCCCAGGATGTCCCAGGCATCCCTGATCACTTAATGTTTTTAAAAATTCACAGGTAATAATGATTTTTTATATTTTTTAACAGCTTTAATGAGATGTAATTCATATGCCGTATAATTTACCAATTTAAAGTGTACAGTTCAGGGGCGCCTGGGTGGCTCAGTCGTTAAGCGTCTTCCTTCGGCTCAGGTCATGATCCCAGGGTCCTGGGATCGAGCCCCGCATCGGGCTCCCTGTTCAGCGGGAGGCCTGCTTCTCCCTCTCCCACTCCCCCTGCTTGTGTTCCCCCTCTTGCTATGCCTCTCTCTGTCAAATAAATAAAATCTTTAAAAAAATAAATAAAGCGTACAATTCAATGGCTTTTAAGTGTATTTGCCAAGTTGCAGTTACCTAGTTTCAACCTCAGTGCTCTCCTCTGACCATGGAGTTAATAAAACCTGAACCTCCTGTGTCACAGGTGTCTTGGAAGAACAGAATGAGATGATGTGAGTCTAGGAACACAGGAAGGTTAAAATAGCTCTGGAACTATGAGTTGGCTTTGTCATAATGAGCTGCTAGGTGTGGCCAGAGCCTTGAAGAGGACAATGAATAGACTGAAGGGACCTTGGCAGTGATACAGTCCTTTACATGTATATAGCAATTTATAGTTTCACTGTGTTTTCATATACAAACTCTCTCTTAAGACATTATGGGTGAGGATGTTGGAGTGCCACTTGGACAATCCCATTCCCCAGGACAGAAGGAGAGAACCCATTTTGGAAGCTCAGAGAGAGTCTTCTGTAAATAAGGAAAAATATCTGGCCAATTGTGCGTTTTTTTAGTCCTAGAATTTGACATAATATACTTTTAAAAAAATGGACTCACCTCTTAGCAATTCCTGCCATAGTCCCTATTATAGGAGACTTTGTTAGAAGGGTTTGTAAATACCAATGTTAACAGGACCATCTGAAGGGCGTGTACTCCCAGCCAGCTGGATCATGTTACAGTCCTCAATTTTTTCATGTTCATCACCATAATCTATGAAATGGATGTTGTTAAAGAGAAACAGGATGCTTATAAAGTATTCCACTGAATGTTGCTGCCATTAAGGCATATTCTAGTTTGGCCCAAGGATCATTTTTATCTAACAGTTAACAGATGTTCAATAAAGGAAAAATTAAATCTAGAAATGTATTTCCAGAAACTTCTTAATATGCCAACTGGTTTTGTTCTTATATTAGTTTCCTATTGCTGCTGTTTAAAAAAATCACCATAATAGATAGATAGATGATAGATAGATATCACCACAAACTTAGTGTCTTAAAACAACACAAATTTATTATGTTATAGCTCTGTAGATTAGAAATCTAGCATGGGTCTCACTGAACTAAAATCAAGGTGTCACCATGGCTGTGTTCCTTCTGAAGGTTCTAGAAGGCTTCTACAGACCATCTACATTCCTTGGCTCATGATCCTCTTCCTCCATCTTCAAGCCAGCAATGTTGCATCTCTCTGACCTTCCATCATCACATCTTCTCTAAACACAGCTGGGAAAACTTCTCTACATTTAAGGACTCATGTGATTACATTAGTCATACTCGGATAATCCAGGATAAGCTCCCCATCTGAAGGTTTGTAACCTTCATCACATCTGCAAAGTCCCTTTTGCCATGTAAAGTAACCATTTATAGTCACAGGTTTTGGGGATTAGAGCATGGACATCTTAAGGGTTCATGATTCAGCTTACCAGAGCTCTGGGGAATATTTGCTTCACTTTGAGATCTTCTTCAAAACTAAAATATCTGCAAAGTCTTGATTGGGGATCTCTGGGTTACATATAAGGATACTGTCTGGCATGGTTTTCAGATTTCATTAATACCAGATAGTTCTGATTTAACTTACTGGTGGAAAATGTCTGTACAAGATGGACGTACCCATCCATTCAACAAATATTCAGTGAGCATCTACTATGTGCCAGGCACTGTGCTTGACATTATGCATATTGAAATGAATGCAGTGTCCCTAAGCACTCATACTTTAGTGCAGCAGATGGACCATAAGGACTATGATAGAGTTATATAGTAGGTGCATCACAAGTAAGAATACAGTCACCTAACTCCTTTTAATTTCAACTATTGATAGTGAAAAACAGGAAAGCACCACAACAGTAAGAATTTCAGGGAGCAAAGTCTTCCAGATAGGACTGAACCTGAAAGACATTCTTTTCTCTCCCTACAGTCAAGGAAGTTATAAAATTCATCTCACTGCAGTTCCGAAAGCTATTTTGCAGAAGCCATTAGCAGAAACAATGTTTTTCTGAGGTCATGGCACTCCCTGCATTTCAGCACTGAGCACACTGAACAGTAGTAAATAGGAAAGGAAATAGCTAGAACAATAGATATGCACCTGTTTTCTTTATAGTACAAGATAAGGTTTTAAGTTTTAAAAGGCTGAACTTTGAGCAACAGCAGATCCAAAGATTAGTGTTAGTTATTAATATTAAGTAATATATATTGACTGATATGAGAAGTGGCATGTATGATGTGAACTCATTGGATCTAAATTAACACAGGATATGGCCATAGAAATACCACAAAAAAATCTCTAACAAATAAAAAGAAAGCACAAACTCACAAATGCAAAGAACAAACTGGTGGTTGTTGGAGGGGAGGGGTAAGGGGTTGGGGGTGGGTAAAGTAGGTGAGGGCGATTGAGAGATACAAATTTCCAGTTATAAAATAAGTCATGGGGATAAAAGTACAGCATAGAGAATATAGTCAATAATCTAATAACTTTTATGGTGACATATGGTAACTACACTTATTGTGATCATTTCATAATGTACATTGTCAAATCCCTCTGTTGTACACCTGAAACTAATAACTTCAATAAAACAAAAAACAAAAAAAAAAAAAAGGAAATACCAAATAAGGTCAACAGAAGAACATAATCCAGATGAGAACTGGGAGAGACACTGCCCTAACCACTTCAGATTGCTTTATTTCCACTAATATCCTACAGAGGAGGGTTGGAGGTAGCTCACAAGAGAGGATTCAAATTGGCCAGCGATGGGCCACATTTGATTTAGAGATGCCAGGTGATTTAGAAATTGAAAAGTTCTAATACAAATCCGAATTTCCATCTTCTTTTGAAAACTCAGAGCTGACACACCCATATTTGCATTCCCACATGACAACAACCTGTGTTAGATGAGTGATAGCTGCCCTATCTAGAGTGAGCTTGTATTCCCTAATTTTCCAATTTCTACCACTCTTGTTTTCTTACACCTGGCCCACTTACTCATGTTAACTTCCTGGCTTTGCAGGCCACCTACGCTTTATAGAGTTAAATTGATATAATATTTATAATTTACTTTGCATACAACAAATGTATATGCTTATGGAAGCTGTATATATTTTATTCCACCTGATGGGTTCAGTTATAATGTCTTGAGGTTAGGCCCTGTGCAGATATTGTTAAGTAGAGGTAGCTGCTGGGTGCCTGGGGGGCTCAGTCGTTAAGCGTCTGCCTTCGGCTCAGGTCATGATCCCAGGGCCCTGGGATTGAGCCCTGCATCAGGCTCCCTGCTCAGCAGGGAGTCTGCTTCTCCCTCTCCTCCCTGCCTGTGCTCTCTCTCTCTCGCTATCTCTGTCTCTCTCTCTCTCTCAAATAAATAAATAAATAAAATCTTTTTAAAAAATTATGTGTTTTTCCCTAATCAGAACATTCTTTCAACTTTAAAAGGCTATTGTTATATGTCATTGGTAGGGTTAGCTTTATACACAGGTAGAGTGGAAGCTACTTACCTCGTATGATTAATCAAACACTAGAAAGGAAGACCTCTTCTTCATTGGCATGCACTTCCCTTACCTCCCAGAGGCCTGAAGTTCCTTTAACAGGAACAGTGTTCTTGTTAAATCCAAACTCTTAAATATGAGAATCATCTAGAAGGGAAACCATAGTTTGAAAGTGTCTTGAGTATCTCTCAGAATGGAAACATACTTATTAAAATTCATTAAAATGTAATTATTGGTAACAAGTATAACTACTATTGTAAATTATAAAATAAGGAAATACAATTTTTTTGGCTATACATGCAGATAAAATATTGGCACAGAGTTTTTGTTGTTCTATTAAATGGCTTATTAAAGCAAAAGATCTTTCCTTACGTCACATTTTTCTTCTGTTTTACAAAGATAAACTAAAAAATTAGACAAAGTCAAGTTTATCCCATTCACAATATTCCAAAAAAGAAGAAACAATGGCATATGTTGAATACTCTTTTGAAACATCAAACAGGACAGCCCTTGGATCTAGAGTGAAATCTGATTTAGCTGGTCAAATAAAGGACAAATGAGATCAGAATTTACTAGAATAGTGTCACCAGCTTTCTGAAAGTCAGGCCATTCTTTACTTCGTCAGTCCACACAGAGGTCATCTGTTTGACATTTTTTTTCCTACTAATCAGTGTTAGTTGTCTATTCTTAAAATTCAGCTGAAGTTGGTTCTATGTTTTGTAAGATAAACTGTGGCCTACTGGCTCTATGGAAATCTTTGCCCCCAGTGCAATCCGTGGGATCTCTAGATGCAAGTTTTGGACATTTTCCTCCTAAGGGCTGGTAAAAGGAAGGAGGAGAGAAAAAGACATCCTTTTTCTGCAAGTTGCTATTTCCTTCAGTTTTCCACATCTAGATTGTTAGTCTCTTGATACACCCACAAATGTTCTATTTTGGGGGCTATTATTATTTCTGGACTGAGAGGAGTGTATTCTACCTTCAGCTGTATTCTTGACAGGGTTTCTAATGAAAGCTCTACTTTCCACTGGAAAATTCTTTGGGGATTAAGTCCTTAAATAAAGAGAGCTAATGAAATCCAGCATTTCCTCCTACTCTGGAGCTACCCTGGAACCTAGCTCACATGAGCCTCCTTCTTCCCACTTTCATAGTTACAGATGCAAGTATTCTAGCTAGGTTTATTGTAGCCATCCTTGTGGCAAGGCATCAGTAATTTAAAAATAGTCTAAGGGTTATGTCTACATGTTATCAAAGAGCTTGTGTTATTTGTAAAATGTATTAATTGCTCAATCAATGTTTCTCGAAGTATAGTCTGTGCAAATGAAGTAATGGAAGATCTTCAGAAAAGTCTGGAATAGAGTTTATTGATCAAATATGTTTAGCAAAATCTGGGTTTAAAAATTTAACAAACTACTTCATTATTTCACAGACCTTTAATATGCATCGTATTATCTTCAGGAAAAAGGATAAGCAGTGCTTTCCAAACCTTTTTGACCATGGAATCTTTTTCTGAGGAGCACTTTTTTTTTTTTTAAGATTTATGTATTTATTTATTTATTTTAGAGAGATAGAATGAGAGACAGAGAGCATGAGAGGGAGGAGGGTCAGAGGGAGAAGCAGACTCCCTGCCGAGCAGGGAGCCCGATGCGGGACTCGATCCCGGGACTCCAGGATCATGACCTGAGCCGAAGGCAGTCGCTTAACCAACTGAGCCACCCAGGCTCCCCATGAGGAGCACTTTTAAATAATATTGCTTAGGAATAAATTTGAGAAATGTTTATTCATGTCAAATTACGATATTTTTGGGTCTATTACCTGTTTGCCCGTCGGTAGCCTTTATTAGGAGATATTCCCAGGATTCTTTTCCATGACAGAATCTATCAAGGAAAAGCTTTGCCATTATTTTCAAGGATTAATAGGATGAAAAGGCCCAAATATTATTTTTTTTCAAGGAGAAACTGACATGATTCAGAATCAGAAGTATCAGATTTATTTAAATTGTCAAAATTTCTGAAGGCAGGACATTTGCCACAAACATCTAAATTGATTCTTGTCTCCATTTCATTTTTTAATTATTTTTTAAAATAAACTCTATGACCAGTGTGGGGCTCACTCTCACAACCCTAAGATCCAGAGTCACATGCTCTACTGACTAAGCCAGCCAAGGGCCCTGATTCTTGTCCCCATTTTAAAGTACACATTGCTATGGTCACCTATTAAAAACATGAAAACCATGAAAAGCAGTAACAATTTGATTTTAGACACTGATGTAAGAATTTACAAAATCATTCTTACAATCTATTCTTTTTAAATACTGTATTGTATATTCACAGGGTTGTACAACCATCACCACTAATTCCAGAAAATTTGATCACTCCAAAAAGAAACTCTATACCCATTAGCAGACATTCCGCATTCCCTGCTCCCCCACCAGCCCTCTAGAATCATTAATCTACTTTTTGGACTTGTCTATTCTAGAAATTCCAAATAGATAGATTCCTACAGTAAGTGGTCTTTTTGTGTCAGGCTTCTTTCACTTAGCATGTTTTCAAGGTTCACCCATGTTGTAATATGCATCAGTACTTTATTCCTTTTTATGGGTGAAAATACTACATTGTATGGATATATCACAATTTGTTTATTCACTAATTGATGTATATTTGGGCTATTTTTGCTTTTTTTACTATTATAAAAAATGCTGCCATGAACATTTTTTACAAGTTTTTTGGAGACATTTGCTTTCAGTTCTCTTGGGTACATGCATATGCATGGAATTACTGGGTTATATAATAACTCTATGTCTAACCATTTAAAGAACTGCCGAACTATTTTCAAAAGTGACTACACCATTGTAACACTAATATTGTTAAAATGTCCATATTACCCAAAGTGATCTACAGATTCAATGCAATCCCTATTGAAATCTCAATGGTATTGTTTACAGAAATAGAAAAAAAAAACCTAAAAATTCATATGGAACCCCCCCCCCCAGACACACAAATAACCAAAGCAATGTCTAGAAAGAAAAACTAAGCTGAAGGCATAACACTTACTGATTTCAAAATATATTAAAAGCTACATAATCAAAACGGTATGGTGCTGGCGTAAAAACAGACATACAGACCAATGAAATAGAAGAGAACCCAGAAAATAAATCCACATATATACAGTAAACTGATCTTCAACAAGAATATCAAGAGCACACAATAGACAAAGGATAGTCTCTTTAATAAATGGTGCTGGGAAAACTGGATATCCACATGCAAAAAAAATGAAATTGGAACCCTATCTCACACCATACACAAAATCAACTCTTAAGGGATTAAAGACTTAGACATAAAACTTGAAACTATAAAAATAATTGAGGAAAACATAGGGGAAAAGCTTCTTTACATTGGTCTGGGCATTGAGTTTTTTTGTTTTTTTGTTTCTGGATAGGACACCAGAAGCCCAGGCAACAAAAGCAAAAATGGACAAGTGGGACTGCATCAAATTAAAAAGCTTTTGCACAGCAAAGGAAACAACCAACAGTGATTGGGAGAAAACATTTGTAAACCATCTATCTGATAAGGGATTAATATCCAAAATAGATAAAGTATTCATACTACTCAATAGCAAACAAATACATAACTTGATTTAAAAATGGGCAAAGGACCTTAGTAGGTATTTTTTCTAAAAAAGATACACAAATGGCAACAGGTGTATGAAAAGATACTCAACATCACTAATCACTAGGGAAATGCAAATCAAAACCTCAAAGACATTATCTCACACCTGTTAGGATGACTATTATCAAAAAGACAAAAGATATCAAGTACTGATGAGGATATGGAGAAACGGGAACATTTCTACACTGTTGATAAGAATATAAATTGGTACAACCATATGGAAGTATGGAGACACCTCAAAACATTGAAAATAGAACTGCCATATGATCCAGCAATCTCACTTCTGCAAAATGAAATCAACTATCTCAAAGGGATATCTGCCCTCCCACGTTCATGACAGCATTATTGCAATAGCCAAGATACGGAAACAAAATAAATGCCCACCAATGGATGAAAGGATAAAGATATGGGATGTGGGGTGTGTGTGTGTGTGTGTGTGTGTGTGTATTCAGCCTTTAAAAAAAGAAGTCCTCCCATTTGTGACAACATGGTTAGAGCTGGAGGACATGCTAAATGAAATAAGCCAGACAGAGAAACACAAATATCATATGATCTCGCTCATATGTGGAATCTAAAACAGTCAAACTCAAAGAAGCAGAGAGTAGAATGGTCTATTCTAGAGACTGTGTATTCTCCTTTTGTTAAGTGTAGTGTTCTATAGGTGTCTCTTAGGTCTAGTTAATTTATAGTGTTAATTCTTCTATTTTCTTGTTTATCTTCGGTCCAGTTCTATTATTGAAAATGGGGTTATTAAATTCTCCAATTATTATTGTGAAATTGTCTCTTTCATTCTTTCAGTTTCTGCTTCATGTATTTGCTTCATGTATTTCATGGGTATAGTTTTGAATATTTGGAAGTGTGAAAGCCAACAGTGGGGGACCCATAAAGTCCCTGTAGCACATTTTGCAATTCCAAGGATGACCGAATAGATTATAACCTAGAGTGAGGAAAAGGAATATGTCCCTCTGACATATAGGAGAACCCAAAGTTGCAGCTAAAAAATACAGTGAATGATGAAGGGCATAGGATTAGAAATCAAATTCTGCCATTGTGTAGCTGTGAAACCTTGAACAAATCCCTTAATTTTCTTGGCCCACTCCCTTACCTGTCACATTCATACTTCCAGCACCTACCTGATACTGCTCTTTGGTTGACCCTGTGGTCAGACATCTGCTCTGCTCGATTGTTGAGAAGATTCTTGCAGAGGATGTTTACTTTTTATAAAAAAGATTTTATTTATTTATTTGACAGAGAGAGACAGCGAGAGAGGGAACACAAGCAGCGGGAGTGGGAGAGGGAGAAGCAGGCTCCCCGCAGAGCAGGGAGCCCGATGCAGGACTTGATCCCAGGACCCTGGGATCATGACCTGAGCCAAAGGCAGATGCTTTATGACTGAGCCACCCAGGTGCCCCAGAAGATGTTTACTTTTATGAATAAAGATGAAATGTTACATTTTTTCAGGAAAACTTCTATGACACATTGGTCTACTATCTTTGTTTCTAGGATGATTTTTAGTAATTTATTTCATCTTGAAATACACTTTTTGCCCATCCTCACTGCTTTCCTTACCAGTTATCTCATTGTAATAATAATTCTTAGGAGGGCTGGAAACTGTAACCAATTGCAGTTGAGCAAATTCTCAATTTTTTTCATTTAGAAGTAGGAAACAATAGGAATTATGTTACAAAAGCAACTGATTTTGCCTTTTCTCTCTTTTTGAAAAATGTCTGCTGTATTCAGCATTTGCTGTGGTAATATTTCAATGAGGCCATATTACGTATTTTTCTTTTATACTTTAGTATTATTTTTTAGAGCAGCTTTCAGTTTACAACAAAATTGAGAGAAAGTTGCAGAGATTTCCCATATACTGCCTGCCTCCTCCATTATCAACATCACTCACCAGAATGGTACTTTTACCAGGGACGAATCTATATTGACACGTAATCACCCCAGAGTCTGTAGTTTACCTTAGGGTTCACTCTTGGTGTTGCGTATTCTGTGGGTTTGGACAAATGTATAGAGCCATATTTCCATCTATATAATACCACACAGAATGCAAGTGGCCCTTGAACAGGCAGGGATTAGGGGTACTGACACCCTACAGAGTTGAAAATCTGTAGAACTTTCGACTCCCCCCAAACTTAACTAGGTAAGATTAACAGCCCACTGTTGACTGGAAGCCTACAGATAACATAAATAATTAACACATATTTTGTATGTCACATGTATTATATACTGTGTTCTTACAATAAAGTAAGCTAGAGAAAAGAAAATATTCAGAAAATCATAAGGGAGAGAAAATACATTTATAGAACTGTACTATATTTATAGAAAAATCTGTGTATAAATGCACCCAAATAATTCAAGCCCCTGTTGTTCAAGGGTCAACTGTATTTTCACTGCCCTAAAAATCCTCTGTGCTCCGCCTATCCATCTCTTTCCCCTTTTTCCCTGGCAATCGCTGATCTTTTTACTGTCTCTGTAGTTAGGCCTTTTCTAAAATGTCATATAGTTGGAATGCTATGGTATATAGCCTTTTCAAATGGGCTTCTTTTACATAGTAATATGCATTTAAGGTTCCTCCATGTCTTCCCATGACTTGATAGCTCCTTTCTTTTTACTGCTGAATAGTATTTCATTGTCTGGATGTCCCACAGTTCATTTATCCATTTACCTACTAAAGGATACGCTGGTTTCTTCCAAGTTTTAGCAATTATGAACAAAGTTTCAATAAACATCTGTGTACAAGTTTGTATAGACATATTTTTTACTCCTTTGGGTAAATAGCAAGGAGCATGATGGCTGGATCATATGAAAAGAGTATGTTTAGTTTTATAAGAAACCATCAAACTGTCTTCCAATGTTGCAATACCATTTTTCATTCTCACCAGCTCTGAATGAGAGTTCCTTTTGCTCCAAATCCTCACCAGCATCTGATGTTGTCAGTGGTCTAGATTTTGGCCACTCTTAGAAGTGTGTGGTGGTATCTCATTGTTGTTTTAATAGGCATTCCCTTGATGACATATATGGAGAATCTCCTGTGCATATTTATAACCCAAAGTACAATCTACTGGCCAGGATAAGTAAATATCCACAAATACTCCATTATTTCCAGCTTTACCTTGTAAGAGGTGGCTTAGAAAGGAAAAGAAAGTTTGCAGAGCAATATGGATGAGATGGAAGGGCAGCAAATGTCTTTAGCTTAAGGTATTTGTCCAGGATGCAGAAGTTTTGGGGGATACTCATCACACAATTGCTTCTATTGTTTGATTCCCTTATTTTTTTTTAAAGATTTTATTTATTATCTGAGAGAGAGAATGGGAGACAGAGAGCATGAGAGGGGAAGGGTCAGAGGGAGAAGCAGATCCCCCGCCGAGCAGGGAGCCCGATGCGGGACTGGATCCTGGAGTCCCTGGATCGAGTCCCGCATCGGGCTCCCTGCTCGGCGAGGAGCCTGCTTCTCCCTCTAACCCTCCCCCCTCTCATGTACTCTCTCTCTCTCTCATTCTGGCTCTCTCAAATAAATAAATAAATCTTTAAAAAAAAAAAAGAAAAAGAAAAAAGAAGTACTATAGCATTCTAGTTTTATAGGTGGGAGTCCTGGAGCTCAAGTGACTTGCCTGTGCCTCTGCAGCTAATTAATGGAAGAACTGAGTTTTTAAACTAGGATCTGATCACAAAATCTGTGCTTTATCTACTATAAGATAGTGTCTTATCTTGATAGTGCAGTACTTGAAAGGTATTAGAGGAATATGTTTTCGCCTCACTTTCCATCGTTTGTTTTTACTATATCACACATTTATCAAGGGAAACCCCATGTGTAAAGTGCCTGTGTGATGCTTGGCCCATATCAGGTGCCTAGCAGATGGTGTTTTCATTTCTTCCCTCGATCAATCTTTTTGAGGGCAATTTTTTGACCTATACATTTTGGGTGGCTTGCCACATAAATAGTTGTCTTTTTAGTGCCCTCAGACTTTTTTAAAAAATGTACAAAAATACAATGACTTTAGCAAACTTTTGAAATGAAGATTTGTTTCAAACTAACACACATACACACAAATATGCATATACATACACATGCACAAAGTATATGCATTGTGTGCTCATAGATGCACAGTATTTTAACACTTTTTATTAAAAAAATAACTGATTTGCTGAGATAAAATTCACATATCATACAATTCACCCATTTTTTTTAAAGGATTTTTTTTTTTTTTAGATTTTATTTATTCATTTGACAGAGAGAGAGACAGCAAGAGAGGGAACACAAGCAGAGGGAGTGGGAGAGGGAGAAGCAGGCTTCCTGCCGAGCAGGGAGCCCAATGTGGGACTCGATCCCAGGACCCTGGGATCATGACCTGAGCCGAAGGCAGACGCTTAATGACTGAGCCACCCAGGCGCCCCACAATTCACCCATTTTAATGGGATAGTTTTTGGTATATTCACAGATATGTGCAACCATCACCACGGTCAATTTTAGAACATTTTTATCACCCACAAAAGAAACTCAGTACCCTTATGCCTTCATCCACCAATATTCGCATCATTCCCCATCCCCACCACTAGACCCACCGTAGCCCTAGGCAACTGCTAATCTACTTTTGGTCTCCATAGATTTATTTCTTCTGGACATTTCCTATAAATGTAATCTCTTTTTTTAAAGATTTTATTTATTTATTTGTCAGAGAGAGAGAGCAAGCACAAGCAGAGGGAGGGGCAGAGGGAGAGTGAGAAGCAGGCTTCCCGCTGAGCAAGGAGCCCAATGTGGGGCTAGATCCCAGGACCCTGGGATTATGAGCTGAGCTGAAGGCAGACGTTTAACCAACTGAGCCACCCAGGCACCCCCCTATAAATGTAATCTTATTATATGTTTCCTTTTTATGTCTGGCTTCTTTCACTTATTTTCTAGGTTTAATCTATGTTGTAGCATGAATCAGTACTTCATTCCTTTTGGTGACGAAATAATACATAATAATCCATTATTATATGGATATACCATATTTTGGTTATCTAGTCATTGGGGGAGACATTTTTTTTTGTTTTTTTTTTTGCATCCCTGGGCGGATATGAAAGGGGGTAGACATTTAGATCAATTCCACTTTTTAGCTATTTTGAATAATACTGCCACAGACATTCATGTGCAAGTTGTGCAGACTTTGTTTTCATTTCTCTTGAGTGAAATTTCATTTTTGGGGGGAGTGAAATCACTGGGTCAAAGGGTAACTGTATGTTTAACAATTTGAAGAACTGCCAGACTGTTTTTCAGAGCATCTGCCTCATTTTACATTAATACCAGCAGTATGTGAGGGTTCCAATCTTGTCATATGCTCTCCCAAACTCGTCTATTTGATTATACACATCCTAGTGAGTGTGAGGTGGTATCAGTTCTCTGATGACTAATAATGTTGAACACCTTTTGTGCATATAAATTTGATGACAGTTAACTTTTATTGAGCACCTGCAATACACAAAATGTAATGGTACTGTAGGGCATATAAACAGATCATAGGAATTAAAGTCTAGAGGGATTTTTAAGGTAGCCCCGATTTTAATTTTGAATTCAGCCACTTATTGAATATGTGATCATGGGCAGATTACTTAATCCCTCTGTGCCTCATATTTCTCAGCTGTAAGATGAATGTAATGATATATATCTCAGAGAGTCTGTAAGTCCGTAAATAAAAATATTTGTTGCATCCCTAATTTGTGCCTTGCACTCTATCTATACATATATGAATAGGTGAGGTTTATGCATGTCGCTAATCCAAAGCCTGGCTTCACTCATTACACTAGTAGGTTGGCAAGAACGAGATGACAATGTTGACCATCTAATCAGGGTGTTCTTGGATATATGATCCCATGTTATTGTTGTTTGTTTGTTTGTTTGTTTTTTAAGATTTTATTTATTTGACAGAGAGAGAGACAGCCAGAGAGAGAACACAAGCAGGGGGAGCAGGAGAGGGAAAAGCAGCTTCCAGCAGAGCAGGGAGCCTAATGCGGGGCTCGATCCCAGGACCCTGGGATCATGACCTGAGCTGAAGGCAGACGCTTAACCATCTGAGCCACCCAGGCGCCCCGATCCCATGTTATTGTGATGAGAAATCATTTTAATTTAGAAGGAGGGGTTTTAAACCGACTGCCAGTTCTTTGCTGTGAGTCTGTGTGCGCGCGTTCACCCTCAGCCATGTTGGCACTAACTGGCATACTGGTAGGTGGTTTCAGCC
Organism: Mirounga angustirostris; assembly: GCF_029215605.1. Classification (NCBI taxonomy): domain Eukaryota; kingdom Metazoa; phylum Chordata; class Mammalia; order Carnivora; family Phocidae; genus Mirounga; species Mirounga angustirostris. The sequence continues at coordinate 95,153,492 of NW_026991719.1, forward strand.
AGGAGATCAAGGACTGACAGGAGGAGAGCGCTGTGCCTTTGGTGAGGGCAGGGGTATGTTGGCAGGAGGCAGAGTGGAGAGAGCCCACCTGCCACTGCTGTGTCTCAGACAGAGAAACAAGCTAGAAACAAACTAACCATTGTAGACACCAGTTTGATATCTTTAGAAAATCATAACTATCATTACTGGAAAGAAATTAGGAAACCAATCTGGGTACCAGCTCTCAGTCTTGAGATAGTTTCTCCTGAGGGCGCTTTCAAGAATGCTGTGTAGGGGGACGCCTGGGTGGCTCAGTGGGTTATAAGCATCTGCCTTTGGCTCAGGTCATGATTTCGGGGTCCTGGGATCGAGCCCCACATCAGGCACCCTGCTCAGCGGGGAGTCTGCTTCTTCCTCTCCCTCTGCCCCTCCCCCTACTCATGCTTGTTCTCTCTCTTTCAAATAAATACATTAAATTAAATTTAAAAAGAATGCTGTGTAGGATATGTAGGCTTTCAGTTGTATACTGTGAAATAGTCCAGCATGTTCAAGAACTAAAGTACAGTAGCTAATTCTTAGGCAACCTAGAAAACGGCTAATGATGTGATCAGTAAGTCTCAGGACAATATTTTTCAAATAATTTCAGCTGGAAAGAAGCATTTTGCAGTGCATATGGCTGGACACATTTTCAAATCAACACCGTGAAATGTTGATTTATATTTTAATGGCTTGGACAGGCATCAGTAATAGCAAGAGGAGGCTAGGTGAATAATTACAAATGAACTTTACTCTTGGGAAAATTAATATGTGAAAGTGCAATCAGAAAAGATATTTATTTGTACAACTGATAATACACATACATATTTTTATAATGCTTATTGTGAAAAGATAAAGTGATAATTATTACAGCTTGCTTTATTCTATATTTGATTTTATATATAAATTTCCTTGGGATTTCTTCAAGTATGTTTCATCATTTTCAGCATGATTGGATTTGTGAAAAAATTATATTATATATATATGAAAATTTTTAGGATTTTTAACATAAAATATGCATTACTGTATTATATTCAAATTGTATGGGCATAACTGCATTATACTCAAATTGTATGTTGATGTGATTTTTTAGGAAAACATTTTCTCGTTATAAAATTAAGAAACGCTCTGAGTAAAACCTGCAAACTATTAAAAAAAACAGCTGTTTTTAATAATGTCCATTTTTTTACATTCTTATTTAAAATGTTACCAATTTAGTAAACAAATCTTCATTTTTTAATATTCTTTTTTTGGATTACTGATGATTTTGTAATCACTTTTCATTTATCATTCCCCATTTCTATTTCTTTTACAAACTACTTATGCAAAACTGCCTCTTTCTCTTCTGAAGTGTTCAAATTTTATTGATTTTTAAGTCTTTTTTATAGTAAAGATTTTAACCCTTTTTTTATTGCAAATACTGCTCTGGGGAAATATTTTCAATCGTGAGTTGTTGATTTTGTATAATGCTTAAATAGGACTTCCAAACCTAGACATCAGGTATTATTGTTAAATTTTGTTCCTTTTTCCTTACCTAATGATTGAAGAACAATACTGATACTATCAATATGACATTTTATATTTTCATATGCATTTCATGTAATTGTCTAAGTAAAGCCTCACATGAATTCTGCTTGGTGGGCACCTGTATTATCCTATATCCCATTCCCCAGAAGAACAATCCCTCATTAGGCAGTGAAGCCCAACTATATCTTGACCCTATATTTTATGCTTTTGCTGCATTCACACTACATATTTTTATTGATTTGGGGTCCCTGTAGAGCCTTCAGGTCACCTAAAAATCCTGTAACTGTTTGTTGGATATTCCACTAATGAAAAAAAATTGATTAGGAACACTCAGCTTAAGAAGACTAAAGAATGCAATTATTTGGCATAGAATTGTTTTTTAAAAGTTATTTTAAGAGTATAACAGATAATTTTATAAAATCTGAGGAAATCAAAATACGATAGTGGAAAAGTTTAAAACATTCCCCATAATCTCACCACTCAAAGATGTAAAGACTAATAGGGTTTTTTTTTTTTTTTTTAAGATTTTATTTATTTGTCAGAGAGCGAGAGCAAAAGCGGGGGAGCTGCAGAAGGAGAGGGAGAAGCAGGCTCCTCGCTGAGCAGGGAGCCCAATGCGAGATTCGATCCCAGGACCCTGGGGTCATGACCTGGGCCGAAGGCAGACGCTTAACCAACTGAGCCACCCAGGCGTCCCACTGATAGAATTTTTGTATGTAGTTTTCCCATTTTTGCTTATTTCTCTTTGTATATTTATATATGCATTTCTGATCATACCATATATATGATATTGCATCTTGTTTTTTCTACTTAATTTATTTTTAAAATGTCTCCATGTAGTTAAATATTACTAGTTTATATTTTAAAATTTTTAATATTTTATATATTACTGCATAATATAACCAATCCTCTATTGTTCAACATTTAATTTTTCCCTATTTTCCAAGCACTACAAAAACGCTTTACTAAATATTCTTGTCTTATTATTTGTTATGAAATGCAGTTTCTGGGTCAAAGGCTATTCACTTTTAAGGTGATGTAATGCAACTTTTCCAAATGCCCTCAGAAAGTATGTTTACTAGACCTTCATTAGACAGTGAACTTCAAACATGCAGACCTCCAGTACCTAGCCTGGGACCTGTCATACAATAGATGCTTAATAAATATTTGTTGAATGATCATGTGGATAGATGATGAAGAGAGAGAGAAAAGAGTGCGAAAGTAGAGAGGGAAGAATGTATGCCCTATTCAAGTGGGGGGAAAATCAAGCTTGTGTATTCATCGAGAGCAAATGAAACCTTGAGACTATGCTGAGTGTCGGGCCCCCAGACTACCTACCCACGTATGAAAGAATAGGGATGCTTCGTTTAATAGATCCTCTTTGTAAAGGGTGATGTTTGAGAATGGGGGGGACAAACAAGAAACCTCTTTCTTTGTATCTGATTTGCTCCTAAAATCAAACTTTGTTTTGTTCTTCCTCATAGATGCCGCACCAGACCCTCAAATTCCTCCTCCATTTTAACTCTCAAGTTTTGTCCCAGACTAGACCTATGTTTGCATAAACAAAAAAACCCAATAATGAACATTTCCATACAAGAGTCATTTACCTCAGACCTTTATCTTCAGCAACCCCAAGAACAAATGGAAACTTGAAATGATGGTTTTCTTTAACCAGAACTAGATACATTTCTCAGGCATGACTTTCTACTCCAAGGCTAGAGCAAACCTTAGGGATATTGTTTTCTTTCCCCTCCACTTATGTGAAAATACCCCCAACAGTTCATTCGACATGCAGAGCAGAGCAGTACACATTTGTCTTCACAGTGAGCCATGTAAAAAATTCTTTGTAGTTCCTATTTCCCACCTAGAAGATACACATAGAAGTACTTACAAATTTGCCGCATCTGTAGCCTCCTTTTCTTGCATCCTTTTCTCTGCCCAGTGGGCTTCCTGCTCTCTTCTCCCCCTCTCCATTATTAGACCAAGGTTTCAGTGCCGGTACTTAATCCTTGGTGATTGGAGTGGCTAATGAGACATTGTAACTCCTTTGCTGCCTCAATCAGGCATTCAGATTTGAAGGCACCTAGCTCCATTTGCGACCTATACAGCTTTTCCATGTTAAAGGACTTCGAGGCCTCAGCAAGCAGATGAAGAGGTACATTTTGGGTAATGGGGGCCCCTGCAGTCTCATGAGGCCTACCTCCCCTGCTGGCTCTCTACTGAGTCTTCTTAGAGAACTGGTATAAGGGAAGAGTTGGGAAAAGGTAACCTATGATCTCTTCCCAATATGCAGCCCCCAGCAGGGAATGGGTTCCTTGTCAGCAGAGCCTAGAATCTTCTTTCTGCTAGGAGCTGGCATCAGAGAAGCTTGCAGCCTTTTGTCCTTGTCTTTTAAGACCAGTAGCCTGCCTTAGTATATTTCTCCCCGGCAGCATCTGAATGTAAGCCAATTATCCCTTACTTAGCCTCTTCTCTAAGACTCCCAGATGCATATTTCATATTTCTGTTGTTTTGATGTTTAATAAGTATTTAATAAGAGTTTTATGCTAGAACATCCTTCTATGATAGCCTCAAATGAAACTCTCACTTCCTATGTTATATCCACCTCCAAGAATGTAGTTTCTGACAAATGGAGCTATAACCTTTGTAATTAGATTTGTGGCCATAGTTTTGGTCTTCAATGGTGAGATGAGTGTTTGTAACTCTGGTGGTTTACTGGAGGTAGATGGACACTGCCAAGTGGTAAAAGGCAGGGCTTAGGCCAAGGCTGTGGATTCTAAACTGGAGCCCCCTTATCCCTTGAATGGTACCAGGTTGTGGATGAAAACTGCTGCTTTCTGTTTGAGAGGACCGTTGGATGTGATCTTTGAAACTTATTCTGCAGCCTGCTGCTTGGGTGGGAGAGGTGCCCAGAGGAACTTAGTCACCCATGGGATTTTTATAGGAAAAAAAAATCCTAATGATGCCTTTGAAATGTTCCTTGTGCTGCTTTCTATTATTTTCTTCACACTAAATTATCATAAAGGGATATATGGGAGTATTTTATACTCTTACTGCTGCATGCATTACTTTTTTTCTTTTTACTTACAGCAATAAAGGTAAAATCTAAAAAGGCTGGTTGTCTTTTCTGTTTTTGTGGTCTGAGTACTTAAGTCCTAGGATGGAGATGCGGAAAGGTAGAAACAACAGTGGCACTTCAACCATGTCTTTTTCAGAAATATTTTTCAGCATCCTTTGGAATTCTAATCAGAAGGCCACTGAGTAAAGAGTTGGAGAGTTTTTGTGTGGGGGGGTAAAATTATGTTCTTCCCTACAATGGTGTCAGCATCTACAATTCTGACTATCTTTGTAGAATCCCTCACCAATATAGCAATTACTATTTTTGTTTATGGATTCAGCAAACAAATTGACCACCCACTATGTGCCAGGCACTATGATTGGAATTCAGAGCGAATATGAGACCATGCCTATGTTCACTGTCTATTGCTGCTATAATAAATTCCTACAAACTTAGTAACTTCAAACAACATAGATTTATTATCTTGCAGTTCTGGAGGTCAGAAATTCTAGAAAAAAAATATCAAGGTGTTGGCAGGGCTGTGTTCCTTCTGGAGGCTCTAGGGGAGAATCTCTTTTCTTGCCTTTCCCAGCTTCTAGAGGTCACCTGTGTTCCTTGGCTCATGGACCCTTCCTTCATCTTCAAAGCTAGAAGCATATAGCATCTTCTCTCCTACCCGACCTCTGCTTCTATCTTTATGTCTTTCTCTGTTCACCTGACCCTCCTGTCTCGTTCTGGTAAGGATGCTTGTAATTAGATTGGTCTCACTTGGATAATCTCCCCATCTCAAGGCCCATCTCCTTAAACACATCTACAAGGTCCCTTTGCCAGTCAGGCAGCATATTTGAACGTTCTGGAGATTAGGACATGGACATCTTTGGGGGGGAGTCATTATTCAGCCTACCACAATACCCTTGTCCTTGGACTAGTTCATAAAATAGCATACAATGATATACGTTAGACAGATGTTTATCATTAAATACAATAAATTATAAGATAATGTCTGCACAACTTACTATGGAAACACAGAAGAAAGGACATCAGACTCTCCCTTGAGGAAGTGCTTTACACAGGAGGAGATTTAGATTTTATGTTGAGTTCTAAAAGAAGGTGATGGGTTCAGTAAGTGAGGAAGGAAAGGGTATAAAAGGCGAAAAGGAGGAGCATCTGGGTGGCTCAGTTGGTTAAGCGTCTGCCTTCAGCTCAGGTCATGATCCCAGGGTCCTGGGATCGAGCCCTGTGTCAGGCTCCCTGCTCAGTGGGGAGTCTGCCTCTCCCTCTCTATCTGCCTCTCCCCCTAGCTCATGCTGTCTCTCATGCTCTCTCAAATAAATAAATCTTAAAAACAAATAAATACAAATCTTTTTAAAAAGTAAATAAAAGGCTGAGGGAGAGCCAGGCTTGAAAGAGCATGACTTTCTCAGGCAGCAAAGACCAGTTCAGTATGACTGAGATGTAGGGGCAATGACGAAGGATGAGGCCAGCGAGGAAACAGTTGGGACCAGATGAAGGAGGAGTTTGTACCCAGGTGCCATCATAACAGGCCTGTATGTTATTTTCCTTTAGGCAGTGGGGAGCCATGGAAATAAGTATTTCAGAAAGACCACATGAGGTGTAGTGTGGAGAAGGCTTGGCTGTAGGAAGAGAGGAATAACTGAAGGCAGGCAGGTCACTGTTCTTACAGTAAGATGTCTGAACAAATAGAACATATCACTGGTATAAACATGGTTAAATCTACAAGCTGCTTGATTGGACTATTTTTCTATCTGTGGTAGGTTGAAAAATGGCCCCCAAAAATATGAGATCCTAATACTTAGAACCCGTAAGTGCTATTTGATTTAGAAATAGGGTCCTTGCCAATGTGATTAAAGTAAGGATCTTGAGATGGAGAGATTTTCCTGGATTATCTGGGCGAGCAGTGAAAGAATCACATGTATCCTTATAAGAGAGAAGTAGAGGGAAGTGACAGACAGAAGAGGAGGAGGCAGTGTGACCACGGAGGCAGAGATTGGAGCGACATGGCCACAAGTCGGGAATGCCAACAGCCACCAGAAGCTGGAGGAGGCAAGATTCTCCCTGAGAGCCTCCGGAAGGAATATGGCCCTGCCTCACCTTGATTTCAGCCCAGTGAAATTGATTTTGGACTTCTGGTCTCCGGAACTATGAGGAAATAAATTTCTGTTTGTTTTTAATAAGCTACCAAGTTTCTGGAAATTTCTTACAGCAGCCACAGGAAAATACAGTTGACCTTTGAACAATGCAGGAATTGGGGGAGTCGAACACCCCCCCCACACAGCTGAGAATCTACATTTAACTTTTGACTTGCCAAAAACTTTACTAATAGCCTACCTTTGACTAGAAGCCTTACTGATAACATAAACAGTCAACTAACACATATTTTGTATGTTATAGGTGTTATATACTATCTTCTTACAATAAAGTGAGCTAGAAAAATGAAAATGTTATTAAGAAAATCATAAGGAAGAGAAAATACATGTACAACACTATACTGTATTTATTGATAAAAATCAGCGTATAAGTGGACCCAAGAAGTTCAAACCCATGTTGCTCAAGGGTCAAGTGTAATACCCTCCTTTACTCTGAATGGACACGTTCCATGGCTCCCTGGCTATTTTTAGGGCACCATGATGCTCAGAATTTTATGCCAGCTTTAGTTTATGTGATGCATCTCTCCCAAATAGCTACCTTTTAGTCTTCATAGCCAAGAGGTTAATGGGGGATACAGGTTTCTATTTTACACAAACAAAGAAATCGTTTTATAGCTCTTGGTACAAGCCTTGTCATGCTCTATATACATATGTAGTTTTAGAGTTTTATCTTAAGAAGTTGCGATGGTGTGTGCAGCAACAACAAACAAATGAAAGTGTTAGCGGGAGTTGATGGATCAGCAAGCTTTCTCTGAAGGGCGGCACCATTCTGAGCTAAGGCTTGGTAAGGAGAATATTTGAAAAAGAACATTAGCTCTCATGGTATTTTGAAGAAGTTGCCATTCCCACAGGGGCAACTAGAGTGCCATTCAGAAGAGACTCATGTGTGTGTAAAGTTTTCATGTATGCAAATCAGATGCCTGCCATATTTTATTTAATGGGTTGTAAAATTTTATGCGTGTTAAAAAGCACTGGATGGAGTTATCTTCTGAATGAGAGGCAGTGGAATAGAAGATAAGGAGCAAGGGCCCTCAAGTCAGAAAGTTTTTCCAACTTCGGGACTACCATAATAAGTGGAGAACCTCAGTTTGTTAATCTCTGAAATGGGATTAATAAAGGCGCCTGTTCCGCTGGGTTGTTGCAGCAACTAGGTGAAGTAAAACCTCCGAAGCATCTGGCGTAGATTTTGACACGTGCCCAACACTCAGTGAATATCTGGGGTTGTTATTAAAATTAAAGTCAGAATGGGGGTCTGCTTCTCCCTCTGACCCTCTTCCCTCTCATGCTCTCTGTCTCTCATTCTCTCTCTCTCAAATAAATAAATAAAATCTTTAAAAATAAATAAATAAAATTAAATTAAAGTCAGAGTAATGGTGAAGACGTTATTTTTGTTATCTGGTATGGCTACCTGGTGAGATGCCTGTTAAGAGCAGCATCTTGGGGCACCTGGCTGGCTCCGTCAGTTAAGCATCTGCCTTTGGCTCAACTCATGATCATGGGGTTCCTAGATGGAACCCCACGTTGGGCTCCCTTTTCAGGAGAGAGTCTGCTTCTCCCTTTCCCTCTGTTTCCCAACCCCCCGCCCTGGTTTGTGTTCTCTCTCTATCTCAAATAAATAAATAAAATCTTTTAAAAAGGGGGGAGCATCCAGAAAATTCCGGAAAAGTACAGATACCACGTGGATAACTCAGTTTTGAAGGTGGCGTTAAGCCCTGAGCCGATATCCCTTTTGACTGTACTGCTTTGGTTCCAGGGGGAAGCAGAGCAATCAGGAAGAACACCCTGCCTCTGATAAGAGGAAGCAAATTAGAAGAAGTAGGCCTGACCTTTAATGATCAAGCTTATTTTACTTGGATGTGCTAAGAGCTGGCCAGAAAGGACTTGGCCTGTTCATGGCCAGTGTAACAGGCATGACTCTGCACAATGCAAGACAATGGTTCATTAAGTACTGAACTGTATAATACATATTAAATGCTATGACTAATCAGAGAAAGGCTGGAGTAGTCAAAGGAAGCCTCAGGAAGTGAAAAATTAAGCTTTTTTTTTTTCTTTGAAGAAAGAGGAGGAATTTGAGTAGAGTGGCGAGTTCAGAAGAAAGGGGAACATTTCAGGCGGGGGCCACTGGGGTAAAAGTAGAGCACCACAGTAATGGTCCTAATTCAGCCAGTTTGTCTAGGTACTTCGCTAGCTCCTTCCATCCCCATTCCTTTGCAGCCAAAGTAAACTAATCATTAGTCCCTGAATTCACCCTTGGCTTGCCTGCCTCTATAGTTTGCCAATACTGCTCTGAAATCCAGTTCATCTCCAAGTCAGTCTCCAGTCCTGCTTCTCTCCAAAGTACCTCCTCAGCACAAGATCATGTGTTCTTGTGATTCTCCCTGTAAGGTCCCCATCGCACCTTGGGTGGTCCTCGCTAATGTTACTAAGAACATTGGGCTTCTAAGTAGAATTCTTTGTATAATTGAGTTCCTCAAGACCAGGGATTGGGAATTATTAATCTTCATACATTCTGGAACAATGTGCAGAGAGCTTGGGCATGTTAGATGCTCTCCAGTTTTTTGTATGGAGCTGAAAGATATTGATCTGTATGTTTTCTGAGAACTTCTCAGACTGGCGCAGAAATATTCACATCACATATAGCCCCATAATGTTGGAACTGGAGGGCCCTGTGATTTGTCCAAATATTTTATGTCTTCCATCCTACTTCCTGGTTTGCTCATTTATGAGGAAGGACATCTCATTGTTTATTACGTAGTAGGTACTTGAATAATACACAGTCCTACCTCAGAGATATTGCAGGTTTGGTTCCAGACCACTGCAATACAGTAAATAGTGCCCTAAAGTGAGTCAAAAAGTGAATTTTGGGCTTCCCAGTGCTTATCAAAGTGATGTTTACACCACCCTGTAGCCTATTATGTGTATCGTAGCTTTAGGTTTAAAAAACAATGTCTATCCCTTCATTAAAAAATACTTTATTGCTAAAAAATGTTAATCTGAGCTTTCAGCAAGTTGTAATCACTGGCCACTGATGACCATAACAAATATAATAATGAACAAGTTTGAAGTATGGCCAGAAGTTACCAAAATGTGACATAGAGCTGTGAAGTGCACAAATGCTGTTGGAAAAATGGTGCCTAGAGACTTGCTCCACACAGGGCTGCCACGGACCATCAATGTGTAAGAAATGCAGTATCTGCAAAGTGCAGTAAAGCGAAGGGGAATAAAATGAGGCATATCCGTAAAGAGAATGCAATCGTTCTCAAGTGGCCTATTTACAAACTGCTACCAAACATGACTTACACAGGTGCAGATAAAAGTCCTTTATTCAGTGGCTTAGATCGTGATGTCAGTTAAAATTTTGTACTACCAAAAATCAGTTTTGGTATTGAGCTCCGAATCAACATTCCTTTGCATTTCACCAGGTGCTGATTGGAAATTTACCGAGAGTCCATCTTGTTTAGAAGCAGGCTAGTTTCTCCCTCTGGGCGGTAATATATGCATCTATATATTTCTGGCATGATTGTTTTCATTCGTTTGTCTTTCTCGTTGATTATAAAAGGCATCAGGACAAAGACTCCAGCCCCCCCTTTTTTATAACCACTATACTGAGCTGTATAGTAGTGATCTATCTACTCATGCTCAGCACTCAATAAATACTGACTTACTAAAAGACCATGACCTCGAGACAATTGATGGTGACAGAAATATTTGGTGAGCATTGTTGGCAATATAGCCTTGTTCTTTTGAAGAGAGAGTCAAGAGCGGAGACAGTATTAGAGGTTTGATTCTGAGGTCTGGTTTTCTGTGTTGTAGGTAAACTGGCAATTTTCTTTGAATCTCATTAGATTCTATCAAATAAAAACATAGTTCTCACAGTTCTTTGTGTTCGTTAATGATGGTTAAATAGAATCATCTCTATTCCCTCTAGCCTGATTTCTGCTTTATGCAGGCTACATAAATCTTGCATTGATTACTTGTCTATGGCTTGGTTCACAAATTGTGGAATTTTTTTGTTTTGCATAATAACTCTAGAAAAGGCCCTTGGTTTTATTTATACACTGGATTCTAAATGACGAAGCAGATTATCCCCCAGTGGTAGTTATTTCATATACCTGACGACATTATTTTTCAAGGATCTGCTGTGTTTTGCCACTCAGCAGAATGCATAATCCCCCACCACCCAATAAAAAACATAATGGGTAAAGTACAAACTCCATTTTATAATAGGAGACTTCTAGCATTGAGTATATGAAGCTTAAGAGAAAGATCATTAAGAGAATATCTATCACCAAAACAAAAAAAAGACAATTGTTGTGTCTATGTACAAAAACCTTATATGAACCAATTTCGTTGCAAAGTGAACTCTTTAATAAGCCAGAAGATTTATCCTCGTAAAGGAAAACATAGGCATACTCACAGCGATTCATTGTTATCAGTTCTTAAACTAGAGTATCATTTATGATTCTCCATGTTTTACGGATGAATTATATAATAAAAATGTCCTGCTGATCTCTTCCCAAGTATTTCTTTTTTTTTTAAGATTTTATTTATTTATTTGAGAGAGAGAGAGAGAGAGCATGAGGGGGGGAGGGCCAGAGGGAGAAGCAGACTCCCCGCCGAGCAGGGAGCCCGATGCGGGACTCGATCCTGGGACTCCAGGATCATGACCTGAGCCGAAGGCAGTCGCTTAACCAACTGAGCCACCCAGGCGCCCCCAAGTATTTCTTTTTATTGTTATATCCCTAACTATGGTTAAACTAAATGAAAATAATATGTTCGAAACTGGAAAGAGTGCTTATTAATTTTTAATAGGGGCGATTTCTCAATGATACCAAGTGGCGAGGTTTAAATCTCTCTCTCACTCACTCACACAGCCTGAGTCTATGTATTTTGTCTAAGATTAACCACTAGATCTTCTAATTGGATTCTTCACATAACAACTGAAATCTGAATTGCGTAGAACCAGTATTTGCCATTAATGGTATTCATCTTGACTTTGTAACTGACAGACCCTGGGAGTGAGCTTTGAAGCATATTTAGAAGAGCATCCCGATCTGCACTCCACTCCCTGCCTCTCGACATTTTTTACTGTAGCTTTTAAGACCTTAAAATATTCAGCATGGTCAAAGCAAGCCATAATCTACCCAGGAATAGTGCAATAGGATCCTGGTTCCAATTTTTAGGCTTTTGGAATTGAAGCTGGGATTGAGACAGCACTCTAGATCATGCTTCTAGAGTCTCTTCGATGACTCTATACCTTCCCGCTCTTACCTCGTCTTACCAAACAGAAATTGCCCTTGCTCTCCATGGGGACGCCGAGCTCCTGAATTGCCACCCTGGCCTTTTCCTTTGGAAGGTAACATAGCAGGCTTATTGAGAGATAGCCACCTAGCTGTCTGATAGCAGAAGAAAGCTGTCATTACTCACTCAGCTAATGAAGATTATGATGACACTAAGACAGACTTCCTGGAAAACCTAATTATGCAACAGCTCTATAGCAGAAAGCGATTTGAAGGATAATGTTCATTGTCAAGCATCAGGCAATAAACAGCTTTGGCAGGTGATTGAATACCCCCAAATAACTGGAAACGTTTGATCACCATAAAGACACCTTATTGTAAATATTCTCAATCCTGAATGGTATTAATATCCTATGACACCAAAAAAGAGTATGCAATAAAATACATTAAACTCTTCCTTCAACCCATTCATGATCCAAGGTGGAATTCTATTTTCTCAACCCTGGCTCAGTAGTCACTTACTAGCTTTGAAAATTTGGGCAAATGGATTTGAGTCTCAGTTTCATTATCTGTAAAATGAGGATAAAAACAGCTGTTCTACCTAACTTAGAGGTTTATTTTTAGTATTGAAGTACTCAGTAACAACACCATGATGGATCTATTTTCTTCATAGATGAGCTTTATGTCTTTGACTGTGAACCCTCCTTCATGGAGGAGGTGAGTGAAACAAGGCTCATTGCCCCTCTCCACTGATAAACCCCATGCTCCAGTTCATGACTGCCCATGCAAAGGAAAGAGGATGAGAATATATTACCCAGTCAGATTCTCATAATCAGCAGATCAAGAATCATTGTTTCAGCATTTCATCTGAGATAGCTCTATGGAAATGAAGACCTAGAAGAAGATAGGGCCTCTATTCTTAAGTCTGTGGTCTATGATGACAGCAGGAATGCACACTAAATTAGTGGTTCTCACAGTGTGGGCTAGGGACCCATTGGGATTCCCAAGAACCTTTCAGGGACTCTGAAAGGTCAATACTATTTTCATTATCATACCAAGATATTATTTTCTTTTTTCACTCTTGATCTTTCAGGAGTGTACCGTGAGGTTTTCCAGAGGCTGTATGATGTGCAATACACAGCAGATTGCCCACAGAAACATATACAAGAATCTAGCTGTGTTCTATTAAACCAGATATCAAAAAATATTTTTAAAAGTATAAAACAATGCCACTCTTCTTACTGACTTTCTTAGTTTTGGAAACATTCTTCACTAAGTTATGTTCACATACAATGGGTTTATTATTGTCACTTGAACTGAAATAGCCATTTTTAAAAAGTCATTTTAATTTCAAACATGGTAAATATCAAATGATAACCCATCTAAACAAAGCTTCTGGGAGGCTTTTATACTTTAAAGAGCTCTGGGGGGTCCTGAGACTAACGTTTGGTACCACTGCACTAACCAATACAATCTAAGTGTTAATTTTTACGTTACTGACCGGGAGTCTCTTAGGACGTGGCTACTGAAAGTGTGGATTGTGGACCAACAGATTTAGCCTCACCCAGGAGCTTGTTAGAATAGGCAATCTCAAGTTCTCTGCCTCTCTAAATCCCAAAGATTTCTATGCATCTTTAAAGTTTGAGGGGTATGAGGCTAGATGATACAGGGGAAGCTTCATAGAAGTGGCTTTACAGAAAAATAGGCAAAGGATTCAGTCTACAAATCCAAACTTATCACCCTAGCTGATATTCTACACTATACTGGTCTCCAATCCTGTCTGATAATTAGAATCACCTGGGAGATTTTATAAACTCTACATATCCCTAGTGAGAGTTGGCACATTTTTTTTTTGTGGAGGGGTATTTGGCAATATTAAAATTAAAAAATTCACATATCTCTTGAGCAGAAAATTCTATTTCTAGGGATTTATACTATGTAGACACTAGCATGCGTGCAAATATCATAAATATGAGAACATTCACTGTAGCATTGTTTCGTTATCACAAAAAGTAGGAAAGAAAATCTCAATTTCCAGCAGGAGACTGTTAAAATACATTGTTGCTTATCCAAATGATGAAATCCATGAAACTATGTATATACATACATATATATCATTTCTTTGTGTAATAATCTGGAACAATTTCAAAACTTTCAAAATATGGGAAGTGGATAAAGCAAAGTGCAACATGGTATGCATAGCTTGTTTCTCTTTGTAAAAGAATGATATATATGTACATATTTGCTTGAATATATATCAGAGTTTTTTTCATAAAATGCTCAAGAAACTGGTAACCATATATTCACTAAACTGGTAATAGTGGTTTTATCCAGCAGGTAGAGGTGGGGCTCATAATGTGTATTTGGGGAACACATATAGTATAAGCTTCCGAAGTGACTCTGAGGGGCATTCAGGTGTGGGCAGTCTTGAACTTAACCGATGGTCACTCAGAGCTCTCTTTCCCATGAGCACGTCATGGTGGGAAATAAAAGGGGATGTGCAAGCTCATCGCTCCTCTCCTATTGATACATTGCCCATCTCTTCCAGAAAATAAGAATTTTAGCCTGATCTCCTCTGAACACAGGGACTGGCAGAGGGCAGAAGGTAGTCACCAGAGGTGTTCTTTTTGAATTTGTAAGGGCTTTTTTTTTTTTAAGATTTTATTTATTTATTTGAGAGAGAGAGAAAGTGAGAGAGAGAGGGAGAGCACAGAAGGAGAGTGAGAGGGAGAAGCCGACTCCCACCAAGCGGGGAGCCCAATGTGGGACTCAATCCCAGGACCCTGAGATCATGCCCTGAGTCAAAGGCAGACGCCCAACCAACTGAGCCACCCAGGTGCCCCTGAATTTGTAAGGACTTTTACTGCAAATATTTTTTGGCACCTATCTTCAGGTGTAAAACAAAATGCTAGTTGACCCCTGAACAATGCAGGGGTTAGGGGAGCTGACCTCCACACAGTCAAACATCCTGGTGTAATTTTTGGCTCCCCTCAAACTTATCTAATAGCCTATTGTTGACCAGAACCCTTACCAATAACACGAACGGACGATAAACACGTATTTTATGTTATATGTATGATATACTGTCTTCTTATGATAAAGTAAGCTAGAGAAAAGAAAACGTTATTAAGAAAATCATAAGGAAGAGAAAATACATTTACAATACTGTATTTTTTTAGAAATGTGTATAAGTGGATCTGCGAGTTCAAACCCATGTTGTTCAAGGGTCAACTGTATACTATTTTGGAGAAGCTGTTCTTGAATTGAAAAAATCTGATGTTTTTATTATGTTCACAGGTGTAAAGAGCTGATTATTTTCCCCCTACAAATCGTCCTTGCACAAGATAATTTTTAAGATGTTTTTCCTCTCGCAGCTTTTACATTATTCATCTCACCTGCTTTGGGAGGAGGATACCAATGTTGTACTTTTATTGAGATGGAGGATGAATGTGTGGGGAATTGCCTCAAATCAGTGTATATACATACGGTTTTTTTATGTGTATCTACACACACACATGCGCGTCAAACTTTACAACTTTCAACTCATAAGCACAAGACAACATGTTACTTTATCTTCTAGAAGATCCGTTCTTGCTCTGGAACCCCGTTCCCATAACTGTAAAGAGAACAGCTTTGTTTGGAATCAGCGATGGTATAGCCCCCATCAGATAGCACAAGTCTAGATACAAACTTGCTGGGTTTAGCAAAGCCTCCCCATTGTTCCCTAAGATTGGGTCACATTATAGTTCATCTAGACTTTCCTATTTTCATTAAGCTGAGCTGTTATCGGTAAACTGTACTGTCCTATCCCTTTAAAGTGTTTCTCATTTTTCCTCCGGTCTATAAGTAGGATCTACTTAATGTGGGAGTATTTGTCTGATCTATTGATTCTTAACAAATGGGAGGAATGCAAACAGGATTTTCAGCAGGTTGTTAACAAGGCGCTTAGAGTTTACAGGAGATAAGAAGGGCCCGTCTCAGGACTAACTATCCATATCGAGGTCATAATGGAAGGTCATAAATCCTCCCTATTACCTCTCTGGTTGTGTTGGTGATAGGAAGGCCCTGCCCTGGGAGAGAGTTGTGCATTTTTACCATAGGAACATGAAGTGTTCTCTAATGTAAGCCTTTTTAAAAATATAGGCTTTAGAACCGGGCACAAGACTATCTTAATCTGATGGTAAGACAGGAAAAGTATCAAAGGCTCTCCTGAAAAAAATAATAACATGGGGTAAGCAGAACCCCTGGGTACATTGGGATGATGGGTATGTTTACAGCCTTCATGGTGGTGATAGTTTCATAGGTGTATACATATCCCCAGACTCCTTGACATGTATCCATTAAGTATGCACAGCCTTATACACACATGCGAAAGTACTTCCGATCGTGCCAGTCAAACGGGTGTCCAGTTTTGGAGAGGTGTCAGAAAACCACTAAGGGCCAAGGGCTACAGAGTGTGGGGACCTGTACTGATAATAGACAGAACCATGGGACTGACTCAATGGCAGTGTTTCTTATTTTTTTTAAGATTTTATTTATTTATTTGAGAGAGAGAGAACATACAAGCGGGGTGGAGGGGCAGAGGGAGAGGGAGAAGCAGACTCCCCGCTGAGCAGGAAGCTCAAGGTGGGACTCGATCCCAGGACCCCGGGATCATGACCCCAGCCGAAGGCAGATGCTTCACCGACTGAGCTCCCCAGGTGTCCAATATGGCAGCGTTTCTTATTTTGAAAAGCCACTATTTTATTTTGCATTCAGCCTGCGTGATAATGTGTCTTTAGGAAGGGTTGAACGCCTAACGTGTCCAAATTTTACAAACCAAGAAAACAAAACATTTTACTTGAGGTTTAGACTATTTTCTTACTGTGTGGGTGACCTTGCTTTATGTCACATATCTAATTATATATTTCTGCCTGGGCATTCAATGTTTATTTTATTGTAATCAGGGGGGAAAAAAACAACCATTACTCCAAGTCACTTTATTTTTCACAAACTTGTTTACTGTTGGACCGGCTCCACCTGAAATTGTAGCTTTATGAAAATCAAATGTGACTCCATATGCCATTTGGGTGCCAGGGGAAAATTATTAATATATTTAGGTAAATATTATTTATGACTGGTCAAGATAAATAACATTTTTATGCCTGAAATGTACCCTGTCAGGGCTTAGATTTATTGGGCACTGAGAGATGCATGCTAGCCTGCTTGAAGATTCTGGAAGGAAATAAACCCAGCTCTGATATGTTTTATTTATATATACTTATTTATATATATGATCGTATAGGAAATGAAGACGCCATGTCATCCCAGTTCTAAATTTTTAGCTGTGTGTACACCAAAGCATCATTATGACCGTGAGAAGGTGTGTCTGTGCCCCAAATTATTAGAGGCAGCAATAAATATGCTTTTTACCCCAGTGCTGAATATGAAGGCCAAAGTACTTATTTAATATTCTGTGCAAAGCCTCTGGATCCCCTTTTACATAATGTGTGCTATGCTGATGTCTGGATAATTCCCAGGAGCCAGCAATTTAAAATATAAAGGGTTTGGATCAATAAAAGAGACAGGCTTCTAGAATTTGGAGCTGTGAAATCCCCAAGCCCTACTAGAGTGTTATATATGATGAGGTATTAGAAGTTAATTGCAAGACTGTGTTAAACCTGATGTTTTCACGTTGCAGAATAAGGCACAAAACAAAAGGTATAATGACAAGTTGTATTGTTGTAAGAGGAAAAACTGTAATGGCGAATGGAATTGGTGAATCCAGGTCACAGGGAAATCACTCGAGGGCCTTCAATGGGTTTGGCATATAAAAATGAAGATACGAATGGACAAGCTGGTGGAAGAAGGTAAAGAGGGTAAAGGTGAGAGGGATATCAATTTCCTCGGTGTCTGGAGATTTTACACAAGGAAGAGGGATTCGATTTGTCATTTGAGGCCATAAGAATTAAAATTGGGAACAGAAAAAGATCGCAGTTCACCAAGAGGTAGTGAATTCTCAACTCCTTCTGGATATTTTAGGGGAATAACTGGGAAAAATTAGTTGGACTAGACGATTTCATTTACTAATTTTTTTTACTAATATTTTATGTAATTACATAGTGTTTACTAGTATTTTATTTAATTACATAATATTTACTAATATTTTATGTAATTACAACTAGAATTAATGTAGGAAATAGAATATATGCTTTCTTAGGGTAAATTAGAATCAACTTCAAGGTGGCACCATCATAAGCAATCTGGGGACAAAAAAAATCACAATACATCATAGATAAGAGCTAAAATCTCTACTCTGCAAAAGCTTCTTTGATTTAATAGACAACCAAGGAAAGATAGGCCAAAATATAGAAGATAAATTTGTACTGAAAAGAATATAAGTAATAGCTACTATTTATATAGCACTTAGAGTAGGCGCTATTCTTGGTGCTAAATTCACCTTGTCCTCAAAACATTTTAGGTTGAGTACTGTTATTTTCTCCATGATAAAGATGAATAAAAACAGAAGCAGAGAGAATTAAGTAAAATCTGTGCTTTTAATCGCTACTCTGTACCACAGGTTCACAAAACTTTTCCTGTGAGGACCAGTTAGTAAATACTTTAGGCCTTTCCGGCCCCCCAGTCTGTCAAAACCATTCAACTCTGCTGTTGTCACGAGAAGGCAGCCAGACCCACGATGTAAAAGAAGGCATGAGGCTGTGTTCCAATCACACTTGACTTACGAACATAAAATTTGAATTTTATATCATTTTCGCATGTCATAAGGTTATTCTTCTGTGGATACTTTGACCAACCATTAAAAAACGTAAAAACCATTCTGGCTTGCAGGCCATCCCGTAAAGGGTGGTAGGCCAGATTTGGTACACTGGCTGGTTTTGGCCCATGACCTGGGCTGACCCCTTTTCTATACTGTCACGATCCGTATGGTGCAGATGAATGATCAATAAACTCATGGAACTATGATCAGTTCATTAGAAAGAAAAAGAGTGCCAACAAAAAACATGATACAGTGGGGCACCTGAGTAGCTCAGTCGTTAAGCATCTGCCTTTGGCTCAGGTCATGGTCCCAGGGTCCTGGGATGGAGCCCTGCATTGGGCTCCCTGCTCCATGGAGAGCCTGCTTCTCCCTCTCCCACTCCCCCTGCTTGTGTTCCCTCTCTTGCTGTGTCTCTCTCTGTCAAATAAATAAATAAAATCTTTAAAAAAAAAAAAACACGATACAATGAATAACTCATCAGATCGAAATAAATGAAGTAGGAGAATAAATTACTGTAACCTTTCTGGTGGGGCTAGGGAACAGTTTGACGGTGTAACAAAGAAATTTAAGGTGTATAAGCTTTGGCCCAGGACTTGTGCACTTTTCCCAAGAAGGAATTAGGTGCACAAATATGAGTGTAAAACTATGTTTCATGGATCTTTGTTTCTTATTAGGAATAATGGGGGCATGAAATTTTCTCTAACGTAAGGAACAGGAAACATCCTAAATATTCTTTAATAGATTAGTTAAATAAATTATGGTACATCCTCACAGTGAAATAATATCTATTTAAAATGATCAGTATTGGGGCGCCTGGGTGGCTCAGTCGGTTAAGCGTCTGCCTTCAGCTCAGGTCATGATCCCAGGGTCCTGGGATCGAGTCCCTTGTTGGGCTCCCTGCTCAGGGGGGAGCCTGCTTCTCTCTCTCCCTCTGCCACTCCCCCCACTTGTTCTCTCTGGCTCTCTGTATCTCTCTGTCAAATAAACAAATACAAATCTTTAAAAAAATAGAAATAAAATGATCAGTGTTTACTGATCTAGAAAAAATATCCATAACATTATTGAGGGAAACATCAGGTTATAAAAGAGCATGTATAGGGTAATCCCTTTTTGTTTAATGGCTTTGTATACATGCTTATGGAGATGTTGGAAAGTCTGTTCATTGAAATGTTCGCAGTGATCATCTCTAGGCAGTTAAGTTTGGGGTGATTTCATGTTTTGGAGGGAGCAGGGTTAATTTTTTTCCGTAAGCATTCTGCGCTGCTTCAGCTTTGAACCATGGTCTTTATTAGTTTTATCTTTAGAGAAAAGTAAAGGTAAACCTAATTTTTATTTTGAACCAAAGTAGTGTTTGACATGAAACCTCTACTATACTGTCTTTGATTCATAGCTTGCGGCCTGTAGTCACGTCATGCACCTCGGTTCTGCCTCCAGCCCTTACCACCCCTGTCTTCCCCCTCATTTGTACTCACAGTTTACTCAGAAGCCTTAAAACCATGGTGTGTTTTTCTGTCCCTCTTTATTGCCTCACCACTTCCATGCTCATGTCCTAATGTTCTGGCTTTTTCTACTGGCTCTGAGGAAATCCCTTCCCTCTGCCAGTTCTCTGGTGTTGGCGCAAGATTGCAGAGACTTTTTCTGGCAGGTAACAGAGGATAAAACTGAGAGAATTTGATTATCATCACTTACTATTCTTTTGAAGTCATTGTGCTGCTATGTTTTGGCTCCCAGGAATGCTTGTATCCTCCTGACAGGCTTCTGTGCTAGGCTGAGATATTTCTCCTTCACTCTGAGGCCCGGCTTCACCTCTGATGCCCTGAAAATGTATGTGATCATTCCTAAGGATTGTTTGTTTTTTGAAAACATTGCCATGGCTCTAGATCCTCCCCCAGAAAGCAGGTACATTTGAGTTTTCCATTGGCCCAGGATCCTCCAAGGTCAGGCTAGGTCTATTCCGGAGTGAACCTCAACACTTCCCTCAGGCAAATTCTGTATTTGAACTACCCCTTCATCCCAGGATCCTTGGGCTCCAATGGTGACTTAGTATGTCCTAGATTTCTTCTGGCTCCTGCAGATTACAGGGGGGTGCTGCTTTCTGTTACAGTTCAAGCCTGATTAGTGTTTGAAGGAGGATGACAGAGGCTAGTGAGTGTGTGCTGAGAGAATTTGCCACAAAACATGCCAACTGTCACATTTGGTCTCCCATTCTACCTTGTCTTCACTGTCCCTGTGTTGTCCCGCCTCTCATTTAGCTTTATCGTTGATGCCCTCACAATCCATTTCACGGAAGTAGCAGGGATCTTTCTGGGCTTCTTGTGGATCCTTTTCAAGTTTGCTTCTGTCAAAATATGTATATAACACAACCAAACCAGAAAGACCGGCTGCCGTGGAAAGCCTACTACATAATAATAGGGTATCACTGTAGAAAATGCCTCATGGAAAATATAGGTGGAAAGTTCCTGAGAACCGTAAAAGCTAATGACTCCAACACTATTTGCTTTCCTTATATGAAATGGGGATACAGGGATCAGTAATCTGTGCCAAACGGGATTGTGTACAGCAGTGGGGAAATGACAGTGACCACCTAGCACTGTTATTTGGTGATCTCCTGTCTCCTATCAACTGTTAACGGCCCTTCAAAAAGAGAGATGAGATTGCACTGTGCGATCAGGCTTGCAAGATCCCCTGGACTTTGTCACAAGCACAAGAGGAAGCACTTGGGGAGACCTGGGCACTGAGCCAGTTGGAAGAAGATATCCATGCTTGTCATGTCATACCTGCTGGAGCTGAGAAGGGACATAATCTGACATAGGAGCCTATTTTCTCCTGGTCTTACATTTACACCTAAGGAGAATAATGATGCATGGTAATGGTATCATAGGATAAGACTCTGAGGATAAAAATCTTCCCTGCTGATGTCTGGAATTCCACCATTAATGATCTATTTCTTTGTTTTAAATGCAGTCATCTATGCGCACACATCACTTAAACAAATTTTTTTTCTATTAACATATAATGTATTATTTGTTTCAGGGGTACAGGTCTGTGATTCATCAGTCTTACACAAATCACAGAGCTCACCATAGCACATACCCTCCCCAATGTTCATCACCCCATCCCTCCCACCCCCCTCCACTCCAGCAAACCTCAGTTTGTGTCCTGAGATTAAGAGTCTCTTATGGTTTGTCTCCCTCTCTAGTTTTGTCTTGTTTCATTTTTCCCTCCCTTCCTCTATGATCCTCTGCCTTGTTTCTCAAATTCCTCATATCAGTGAGATCATATGATACTTGTCTTTCTCTGATTGACTTACTTCACTTAGCATATTACCCTCTAGTTCCATCCACATCATTGCAAATGGCAAGATTTCATCTTTTTGATGGTTACATAATATTCCATTGTATATATATACCACCTCTTCTTTATCCATTCTTCTGTTGATGGACATCTAGTTTGGCTGTTGTGGACATTGCTGCTATAAACATTGGGGTGCACGTGCCCCTTCAGATCACTACATTTCCATCTTTGTGGTAAATATCCTGTAGTGCAATTGCTGGGTCATGGGGTAGCTCTATTTTCAACTTTTTGAGGAACCTCCATACTCTTTTCCAGAGTGGCTGCACCAGCTTTCATTCCCACAAAGAGTGTAGGAAGGTTCCCCTTTCTCTGCATCCTCGCCAACATCTGTCATTTCCTGACTTGTTAATTTTAGCCATCCTGACTGGTGTGAGGTGGTATCTCATTGAGGTCTTGATTTGTATTTCCCTGATGCCGAGTGATGTTGAGCACTTTTTCATGTGTCTGTTGGCCATTTGGATGTCTTCTTTGCAGAAATGTCTGTTCATGTCTTCTGCCCGTTTCTTGATTGGATTATTTGTTCTTTGGGCACACACGTCATTTTAAATAAAATTGTTCTGGGGCAGAGAAACCTTCAAAAACATAAGTACTTTTTTAAAGAAATTATGACTTAATATAGCCAGAGGTCATTCCTTAAAAATGGGGGAAAAATGAGAAGCTTGCCATATGTTAGACACTGTGTTAGTCACGTGGGTGTAGGGTTTACCCAATCTGTGATCTCAAGGAACACACAGTCTAGTGAAAAAGACAGAACAGCACTAGTGGGAAGTGTTGAACTGGATGTATGTGTTACTGTGAACAGAGAGACAGATAGGGAGAGACTGACTAATTCAACATTAAGTGTTAAGAAAGATTTCACAGGCCAGGGAAGTAACTTTTAAAAAGACACTTGGTGGGGGGCACCTGGGTGGCTCAGTTGGTTGACATCCAACTCTTGGTTTCAGATCAGGTCGTGATCTCAGGATCGTGGGGTCGAGCCCCACGTCGGGATCTGTGCTCAGTGTGGAGTCTGCTTGAGATTCTCTCTCCCTCTGCCCCCCACTTTCTCTCATTCTCACTCTCTAAAATAAATAATCTTTAAAAAAAATTTCTACAAACAAAGGCACTTGGGGGTGCCTCAGTGGCTCTGTCAGTTAAGCATTGACTCCTGATTTTGGCTCAGGTCATGATCTCAGGGTAGTGAGATCAAGCCTGAGTTGTGCTCCAAGCTGGGCATGGAGCCTGCTTGAGATTCTCTCTCTCCCTCTTCACCCCCACTCACGTTCTCTCTCTCTTTAAATTAATTAATTTAAAAAAAAGTAAAAAGGCACTTGAAGATGAATGAGACAACCACATAAAGAAGGCCAGAAGGACATTTCAGGCAAAGAGAACACCATGACCAATTTTAAAGGACTGAGGTGTACAACTGGATGGTTGTCAGGCAATAGCAAGTAAGTCTGAGTTTGGGGTGGGCAGGGTGATGTCACGAGTAGAGAATAGCCAGTGTCCAAATCATAAAGGGATTTGGTGTTTGGAATTCACTCTGTAGGCCAGTTGTTTTCAATAATACTGATGCCTAAGTCCAACCCTCCACAATTCTAATTTAATTAATACGGACTGGGGCCTCTGGACTGGCATTCTTCTTCTTTTTTTAAAAAATATTTTATTTGAGACAGAGAGCAAGCAAGTGAGAGAGAGAGAGAGAACATGAGCGGGTTGAGGGGCAGAGGGAGAAGCAGACTCCCCACTGAGCAGGGAGCCCAATGTGGGGCTCAATCCCAGGACTCCGGGAACATGACCTAAGCTGAAGGCAGATGCTCAACCAACTGAGCCCTCCAGGCGTCCCTGGACTGGCATTCTTAAAAAGTTCTCTTGGTGACCTAATATGCAGCCAGGATTAAAAACCATGGTGAGGGTTCTAGAGGGGAGGGGGTTGGGGGGGAATGGGTTAGCCTGGTGATGGGTATTAAAGAGGGCATATACTGAATGGAGCACTGGGTGTTATATGCAAACAATGAATCATGGAACACTACATCAAAAACTAATGATGTAATGTATGGTGATTAACATAACATAATAAAAATAAAATAAAATAAAATAAAAACCGTGGTGAAGACCAATGTAAATCAAAGGCAATGCTTAAATGGAACTATGTGAATGAGTTTATCAGCTTCCTTTTACCCGACAGTAGAGGATAGTGGGAGTGCCCTTCACCCTGGAGTTAGATGGCAGGGGAAGGGACCAATGTCTAGGGAGAAGAGCAGTATGAGAGAGTGAGCCCAGGAAATGAACTCAGAAACGTGGAGGCCGAAATCCTGGCTCCACTGATTCTGTCTATTCCACATTTTAAAGTGTCCGTTTACACACCAATGAAATAGAAATAATACCCTTCTCACAAGGTTTTGGGGAGCTTCAATGAGCTAACCCATGTAAAAGCATCTAATAACAGACCTGGGACAAATAAGAGAGCGATATGGGTTTGCAGTTATTTGTACTTAATAAGCCAAGATAATCTTTGCCTTACTCAGGAGGAAAACTTCCCCCTTCTTCCTTCTAGGTTCTTTGGCTGGGCTAATAATTCAATTGACATAAGATGGATTAACGGGAGAGAAATTTCATTTTGTCCATATGGGACCCCCACAAAGACAAGAGAGGCTTCCAGACAGTCAGGCCATTGAGGCTTAGATGCCATGCTGAGCTTAAGGAGAAAGGGGTAGGGGCCTGGGACTTCAAATGGAAAGCAATTCACAAGAAGATGAAAAAGAGTAAATGTTTCGTAAACAAATGTGTGCCACACCATATAGGCAAGTGTTTCTTTCTTTCTTTTTTTTTATTATGTTATTTAGTCACCATCATTAGTTTTTGATGTAGTGTTCCATGATTCATTGTTTGCATATAACACCCAGTGCCCCATGCAGTACATGCCCTCCTTAATACCCATCACCAAGCTAACACATCCCCCCACCCCCTCCCCTCTAAAACCCTCAGTTTGTTTTGCAGAGTCCATAGTCTCTCACCGTTCATCCCCCCCTCTGATTCCCCCCCTTTGATTTTCCCTTCCTTCTCCTAATGTCCTCCATGCAATTCCTTATGTTCCACAAATAAGTGAAGCCATAATGATAATTGTCTTTCTCGGCTTGACTTATTTCACTTAGCCTAATCTCCTCCAGTCCCATTCATGTTGATGTAAAAGTTGGGTGTTCATCCTTTCTAATGGCTGAGTAGTATTCCATTGTATATAGACCACTTCTTCTTTATCCATTCTGATGTTGAAAAGTTGCCTCTGGGGGCGCCTGGGTGGCTCAGTCAGCTAAGCATCTGCCTTCAGCTCAGGTCAGGGTCCTGGGATCAAGCCCCGCATCGGGCTCCCTGCTCAATGGGGAGCCTGCTTCTCCCTCTCCCTCTGTACCTCCCCCTGCTTGTGCTCTCTCTCTCTAATAAATAAATAAAAAATCTTAAAAAAAAAAAGTTGTCTCTGGTATTAGCTCTCTTCCTGGTAGGGGCCCCCTGTCTAAAATTCTCTTAGGCAGTGAAGGGACAGGTTAAAAACAACAAACAGCAAACAACTTTACAACTCTTCCTGAGTCTGTTAGTCTTTGATTGTCTTCAGCTCAAAATAATCCGGTGGCATATTAGGGGTCATGGCTTCTGCTCCCCCTTATTGGCTTTCCTAGTGGGTTTAGAAGTGTCATCTGTGCTTGATGGCAGACATGTTCATCACAATGTGATGTTTTCCTCTTCATTATAAGTAAACTGATTTTCTCATTTGCCTGGATTTCTAAAAACAGACATCACAGAATTCAAGACTTGGAAGGGATTTCACGGGTCACCTAGTAGAATGTACAATTCCATACAAGGATTCCATTTAAAACGTCCTCAGAAAGCACCTTGGCTTGAATAATTTTAGTGATTGGAAACCTATTTCCTTTACAAAAAGTACACCCACACACACCCCCAGCCTTCTTCTTTAGATCAGGAAAGATTAATTAAAAAAATTAAAATTAGCCATTACATGTTAATACCAATTTAATTCACATTTATATAGACTGGAACCAAAAAAAAAAAGAGGGCCAGGGTACAATTGAAAAATTTCCATCTCAAACCTTCCTTATAGGCAAAGAACACAATAAATTTCTTTTCCATTACATTATTTTGAAAACCCAAAGAACTACAATGCGGTGTTCTGAGTTGTAAAATGACAACTTTCCACAGTAGGCAGAGGTACACAATTTTATGTAAAGGGATTTTAAATGCATCATTATTTGCCTCTTTTTTAGTGTCATCTAGTGTCACACCTGAACATCCTCAGGGTCTCAGAGTTTGTATAGACAGCTGTTTTTAAATGATCTAGTGTCCACCACATAAAATAGGTTTGGAGGACAGTCTGATTCTTATTGTGAAATTTGGAAAATGGGGAACTGAAAGTATACTGGTGTCTTTGAAATGCTATGTGGCATCTCTTAACACTTGAACAAGGTAACCACTCCACAAGCAAACAAAAACTCGTTTTAACTAATCTAAATTAAAAAATTAAAGTATTCATCTTCTGCAGATGTACAAAGCATTATATTTAGTTTCACAAGGATTTTTTACAATGACTCAATTATGTAATTATATGTTATAGCTGATTACATGCACTTACACTAATTATATAATAAAGCATAATTACACTAATTACATAAACAGATGATCAACTAAAAATCAATTCTGTCCTAGAACTCAAGGATATTCTCAGATAACAAAGGTAAGAGATTATTGTTTTGAAACTACCAATTCAGAATAGTCTCTAATATTCTTTGGCCCTTGACATGATAGTGTACAACTTTTTCTGGCCTTTCCAAACCTACTCATCCTCGCCTAACTTGAAATCCCAGGCCTTTCAGTAATAGCTGAGAAGGTGCTGTGTACTCAGATGTGCATTCAAAGTAAAGTGAGCAGAGAATTTGCATTAAATCTTGCTGTGGAAAGTAGATAGATCTAAATCAGGAAAAGAACTCCAGAGGTACTTAAGCTTTATGAAATAGCTATGTTCCTTGAAAGTTACATTGAAATCTATTTTCCTCGAGGACAAAATAGCTTTGGAATAACATTGCTGGTTGATTTTCACTTGGCAATGCTGCCCATACTCTATTCCATGGAAGGAAGTTGCAGAGGGTAGGACAGTCGGCGGACTTTCAGCTTCAGATTTCCTTATAAAGAAGTAGATAAATCAGCTGAACAGTACTTGATATGTAAGAAAATCAGCAGCCATGGTTTTCATAATGTAATTAATCCCTCAGTGATGGCAGCCTTTCTTAGTGTGAAGGACACGTGTAAAAGGTTAAAATCAGAAGTTCATGTTCCTGTGACAAAAATAACGAGTGGTAAAGTCCTTGCCAGATTAGGTCCCTTTTCCAGCATGACCACTGGAGCCTGAAGAGGAGAAACATTTTCAAGTTTCGCATTCATCAATCATGCTATCGAGATTGCCAGATTTATCATAGGTCTTTTATTAAGGATAAAACTCCCCCCCACCTCTAGACTTAATATCATCTCTGTAGGATATATTCCCTGAAGTAGAATTATAGGGTCAAAGACAGTCTATTGCTCTTGATCCATATTGCAAAATTGTTCTCCAAAGAAACTGCATCAATGTGCTCTGCCATTAGCAATGAGATCATTGGGGAGGTACCAATCCAACTACCAACACTTTTCCAAGCACTTCTCCTTCCCTTTTGCCCTTTAGTCTCTCAAGAACCAAATGACCATTCTGTTCAGAACTTAACCTGGCTCCACCTGGTTCATGATGCCCTTCCCTTTTAATCCACATTACATGGATTTTTAAAAGCCATTCTGAGCAGAGGGATTAGGTGCTTTGGATTTGCCAATAATTCTTCCTTCATTAACTCACCTTGCTTCCCAGGGTTAACCATATTCAAAGGGCCCAGTAGTAAGGATGGGGTCCTCTTAGGAAGGCAAAGAGGGGTGCCTGGGTGGGTCAGTCGGTTCAACATCCAACTCTTGATTTTGGCTCAGGTCATGATTTCAGGGTCATTGGATTGAGCCCTGTGTCAGGCTCCTCATTGGGCATGGAGCCTGCTTAAGATTCTCTCTCTCTCTCCCTCTTCCTACTCATGCTCTCTCTCTCTCAAAAAAAAAAAAAAAAAGGAAGGAAGGAAGGAAGACAAAGAGAAAAGAAGCTTTGTTGGCTTAGTCAGTAGCCTCTGGATTACTCCTGAAGTTGATCTTGTGGGGATAACTGATTTAGAATGATGCTCTGGCATCTAATTTTAGGCTTGTAATCTGGACTGTAGCTTAGTTGATTTTGATACACTTGGATTAAACCAGTGGCCATTTCCCCAGACTGACAATTGGTTATACCCTCGTTTGATTTTCTCTATCCTATCTTCATGCCCAGACTCAGAATTTTTTCTAACGTTCCATGTTGCATAAAGTGTGAAGTAGTGTGATATGTTGGGAAGGTAAATCGAGATCAAACTTGGTTTTGTACAAATTAGCTGTATGGTTTTAGGTGACTTATTGCTTCACATTTCTTTATCTGAAAATAGATGCAATACTACTTTTCTTGTTTTTGTAAGGATAAAGTGACAGGGACCATGTGATCATGAAAATAACAACACAGTAATGATAATATTAAGAGCTATTTGTTGTGCACTTACTCTGACATGCTTTATTTACATTATCACATTTGCATTTCACATAAGAAGCTCAAAGAGGTTAAGTGACTTTCCCAAGTTTATAAAGCTAGTAAGTGGTGAAGACAAAGTTTTAACTTCAGAGCCCATGTTAATAGCTATATAAAAATAACTAAAATATAAAATGGAACATAGAATGATTGAGTCCAGAGAGTAAATATGTGGTAAGTGTGTAAAATCTAGAAAGAATCTCTGTATGTGGGGCAGTGTGGTGTTCCTTAAAATGGACCATCAGACCTTCAAGAACTGGAAGTGATGGAAAGGAGTTGAGGCCGTAGAGCAGAAGAAAGACAGATGGCAGGGCGCCTGGGTGGCTCAGTCGTTAAGTGTCTGCCTTCGGCTCAGGTCATGATCCCAGGGTCCTGGGATCAAGCCCCACATCGGGCTCCCTGCTTGGCAGGAAGCCTGCTTCTCCCTCTCCCACTCCCCCTGCTTGTGTTCCCTCTCTCGCTGTGTCTCTCTGTCAAATAAATAAATTAAATCTTAAAAAAAAAAAAAGACAGATGGCCTTATGGTGCTGGGGAGGCCAGTGGTAAGCTCTGGTAATGAAAGCAGGGAGCCAGACAAGCTACAAATAGCGTATGCTTACCT
The DNA here is from genome assembly GCF_029215605.1 of Mirounga angustirostris. Lineage (NCBI taxonomy): Eukaryota > Metazoa > Chordata > Mammalia > Carnivora > Phocidae > Mirounga > Mirounga angustirostris. The sequence continues at coordinate 95,182,876 of NW_026991719.1, forward strand.
CCCAGGATGGTAGTGAGGATAAACTGAGAAAGAAAATCCTATTAGCAATGACTTCTGATGAATGAATCCTTAACTAGGAAGCAGGCCTTGTGCTGAATGTTTAGCATATGGGAATCTTTTTTAACCTAAAGGGTTCTGATTCACTAAGTCTGGGGTGGGGCCAGAGATTCTGTCCTAAAACTCTCAGGTGTTGCCGGGACTGCTGCGCTGTGGCCCACACTTAGAATAGCAAGGACATGCTTTCCCTCATTTAATCCTCAAAGCAAACACTTTGTACACAGGATGAAATTGAGCTAGGGAAAGGTCAGTTTGTCCCATTGTCCTACAGTGGTATGAAGGAAGATTCAAACCCTACTTCCTACTTGTAACTAGAATGCTCTGCTGCTTCTCAAATATACTTGGAAGGAAAGGATGCCTTTATGCTTGTATGATAGTTTTTCGCTGAAGTTTCTGAAGAGTCAGTTCTACAAGTACATTATCACTAAACCCACCAAGTGATCTCCTTATAGTAGCAGTTGCCGAGAAAGTCTGGGAAGGTTTTGGTTGGTCTATATGTTGGCCTGTCATGGGCATAAATGGCAGAAAACTTCATCTGTAATTAACAATCCAAACTGAGAAGCCAAGGAAGTGGTGGAGGTAGATTTTCCTCTAAACTCAGGTATTGCCCTTTGAAACCTTCCACTTAGAACTGTGGCCTTAAGTAAAGTCCAGCTGGGCTGATTCTCTTTCAGAGGGAGGAAAGCCCATTGGGTTCAGCCATGGTTGATGCCTAGTGAAAACTTGGCAGGCTTTAGTTATCCACCTTAAATTTGCCTTCAACCTAAAGGAATTATGGCATCTTCTAAATTTGGGGAAAAATTATAAGAGATTTTGAAGAAGAGAAAATCATCTACGTTGGCCAAGTGTTTCATAAAAGAAGCAGAGAAAAAAATGTTAGTACTACAAAAGAACCTCTGGCAATCAACTATTCCAAATCCTTTGTTTTGGACCCATGGAAATGGGGGCCAATGGACTACCTAAAGTCTCACACATAGAGCTAGTTAAGTTAAGGTACAGCCCATGCTATAACTCAGGATTCCTGATACCTAATCCAGTGTTCTTTGTAGAGCACCATCCAAACCTGGATAACGTATGTGCTACTTTTAAATCAGCTGGCTGTATTATCTTTCAGATATTTTGACATATTTCCTCAGTTTTTGAATTGTGTGAGCATGTCTCACTTTATTCATTAGATGTGTTTTTGTTTATACTTTTGATAATTTGGTATTTTCCCATTTTTTAATGTCTTTCCTAGTCCCAGGAAGGATTTGAGATGATTTGTAAAAATATAATAAAAAAAATAAAAATAATAAAAAAATTAAATTAAATTAAATTAAAATAATAAACATGGTGTATTAGAGTCAAAACCAGAGCCCAGGTTTATTTGCTTTCTCAGTACACAAAAAATATGGTCCAAGGAACATCAGCATCAACCTCTCATGGGAGCTTGTTAGAAATGCAGAATCTTGGGCCTTACCCCAAAACTCCTGTATCAGAATCTGTGTTTTGAGTTTCCCCCAGGTGATGTGCAGGCATATAAAAGTTTGAGACACACTGCTTTATAGCATGTCATAGTTTGTTGCTTAACGTGTCTCTAAATTTCCCCATGGCACATATGTGCCACTATTTCTATATTTCCAATTATGTAAGCTATTCTGAAATGTAACAGAAATGCATAGGTAAGGGATCATTTTGTGTAGAGCATATCTTAACTGGTTTTGCAATCCTGAGGTAAGAAGAATAAAACTGCTGCAACAACTAGAGCTAAGTGCAAATGAGGTTTATTGACCCATTTTTATTTCTGTTTCATTATTAAGCCAAAGAAGATGCATCCCACCCTCCCCCAAATTGCAAGATTGAAAAGCAATTTAGTTAAGGGGACTCTACTTGTAAATATCTAATTACAAAAGCAATTTTCCCTCTTGTCTATAAGAAACTAGAATAATATGCCAGTTTATTCCTTTAAGTGATATCTGTCAAATGAATGATCTTCCAAAATGTACGTAGCTTCTGAATGTCAGTTCTCAATTTTCCAATAGCCAATTACTTGTTAAGTGTGTTTTCTTCTCTTTTTGTTACCTCTTTTATCAGAACATAACCATGTGAAAGAAAGCTAAGAATTTTGTCACATATTTGTTAGGGGAGGCTGAAACCCTTGTCCAAATGGAGATTATTTTTTTTCTTTTATCCATGCTTCATTTTTGCAGGAATAACAGAGTTCAGTCTAACATCAAAGTTAGTGTTGGACTTGGACCACCACGCAATGGAGGCCAAAGTTTTGGGTTCTCTTCTCATTAGGTCAATTAAGTTTATCCCTTTTCTGGACAACTATGTTTTATTTATCACAAAGAGCCTGGATATGGAAGTGTGGATGAATAGGGCAGATTCATCACTATTACTCTACTAACAAGCTTTATTGGTGTTGCATCAATAATATCGTTTTAGTATACAAAGGATAGTATTTAGTAGATGTGTGTGTGAAAGAGAAAGATCTTTCACAGGACCGTTGTATTAGTAACTATACTAACATTCTATATTTAATACTTCAGTTACATTAATATCTTCTCTTTTTGATCTGGTGTGGGGCAAAATATAAGGCTTATTACCAGAGTTTGGAAGAGTCAGGTCACACAAGAACACTGAATAATAACTGCTACAAATGTGAGCCATCGTTGAACTTCCAGATGGTGGAGTAAAGGCCACTGTGAATGGTACCCCTCCATAAAAACAACAAAAGCACTGGCAAAATTGTCAAAATTAACTTTCTTAAAACTCTGGAAATTAACCAGACTTGCCACAATCTGATGATGGCTTATTTGAAGAAAAACTGCTGACTGTTGGTAAGAAAAGCAGGATTTATGGTCTTGTAGCTTAACTTGCTCCTCATCTTCCTCTTTGCAGCTCTGCAATAGCCTCAAAAATCAGAAGCCTCACAAATATTGGCCACTATGAAAAGCAGCAGATTTGCAGCTACGGGAGCAGGCAGACTGGGTATAGAGCTCCTCAAAAAGTCCCATTCTCAGAACATTCTCATTTAGAGAGTTTTGCCTCTGTTTGACCAGTCTGATAGCTCCCTGAAAAAGTCCCACTGCCAGTGTGTTGTCATTATTAGGACCTGACTCAGTGCTCACTTTGCATAACCACCTTATTCCCTGGCGTTTGTCAAGAACAATCAGTGACAATTGTTCAACATCACAATTGCTTAAGGCAGCGATAACTGTTGTGACCAATAAAAAGCTGACCAAAAAAACTTAGAAAAATAATGCAGGGTAAAAAGATGTTTATAGAGTAATTTGAAAAGCTCTGAAATATTTCCAGGCAATGCAGAAGGCCAATGCACATGCAGAGTTGTGTGCATGCTCAGGAAATACCTGAGAGGAAGCCAGTCTCTCATCCCTGGCTGACCTTGAGGCCTTGCACAAGGCAGGATGTGCAGACTTGTAAACTAGCTGGCTGAGTATTGAAGGTGTGTTCCAATACATACTGAGCCCCTTGGCAAAGACTAGGAGACTTACCCGATCCAAACATTTAAGGAACTCTTAGCTCAACTGTTAGCTGATCAAATATAAACAGAACTTACATACAACACATACCACAAACTCACATACAGCAAAGAATACACACTTTACAAGATTAGCCCCACAAAAAGTGATTTAAACAAAGAGTAGCAAAAACAACAAAGAAAAAATAATAACAAACAACAAAAAGGGAGTGAGCTCTGGTTTCAAGAGTTTTCACATTATCAGAAAGGTCCAGTGTTCAACAACAAAAAAATTTATGGGATACACATAGAAACAGGAAAGTAGGTTCCATACACAGGAAAAATAAAACAGTTAATAGAAACTGTCCCAGATGCTGGCCTTTCTATACAAAGACTTTAAATTATCTATTATGAATATATTCAAAGAACTAAACTGAATCATGTCTAAATAATTAAAGAAAGTAAAGCAATGATGTTTTAACGTAGGTATAATATTAACAAAAAGAGAAAAGATTAAATAAAGAAACCAGATATAAATTCTAGGGTTGAAAAGTGCAATAACTGAAATAAGAAATTCACTAGAAGATCTATACTCTCATCAATACTTTTGTCTTTTTGATAATAGACATCCTAACAGGTATGAGGTGATAATCTCATTGTGATATTGCATTGTATGAATTTGTTATATATTTTGGATATTAGCTCCTTATCAGATCTATGAGTTGCCCTGTACCAAATCCAGATAAAAACATCACAAGAAAAATATAGCCCAATATTTCCTGTGAATATGGATGTACGTATCTTTAACAAAATACCAACAAACTGAATTCAACAGCATATTAAGTGGATTATGCAGCATGAAATAATGAGATTTATCCCAGGAATCTAAGGGTGGTTTCATACCAAAAAATAAATTAATGTAATACACCGCATTATCAAAGTGAAGGAAACAAATCACATGAAGATCTCAACTGATGCAGAAAAAGTGTGAAAAATCCAACAGTCTTTCATAATAGAAATACTCAACAAATTAGGAATACAAGGGAACTTTCTCAGTGTGATATAGGATATTTATGAAAAAACCCCATAGCTGACATTATATTCAATGGTGAAAACTGAAAGCTTTAACTCTAAGATCAGGAGCAAAACAATGATATCCCTTTTCACCATTTCTAGTCAACATAGTAGTGGAAGTGCTTGCTAGAGCAATTAGGCACCAAAAAGAAATGAAAGGCATCCAAACTGGAAAGGAAGAATTAGAATTATCTCTATTTGCAGATGAATGATCTTATATAAAGAGATACTAAAACTCCCCCCACCACACACACACCAAAAAAGCTACTTATGGTTAGTAAATGAATACAGCAAATTTGTAAGATACAAGATCAACACACACACACACACAGAATAGTTATATTTCCATATACTAGCAATGAACATTGCAAAAAGGAAATTGAAAAAAAATTTTCATTTATGACAGCATCAAAAGGTATAAAATACTAGGAATCAATTCAACTAGGGAAGTGCAAGACTTGTTTCCTGAAAACTACAAAATATTGCTGAAAGAAATTAAAGAATCTAAACAAATAAAAAGTCTTCGATTTTAATTTATTCCAAGATTTACTGTTATGATGGCAACACTGCCCAAGATGATCTATGAATTCAGTGCAATCCCTATCAAAATCCCAATAATAATTTTTGCAGAAATGGAGAGGCTGATCATAAAATTCATAAGGAATTGCAAGGAACCCCCAAGAGACAAAACAATCTTGAAAAAGAAAAGCAAATTTGAAGGACTCCCATTTCCTGGTTTCAAAAGTTAGTCAAAAATCTACAGTAATCAAAAAAGTGTGGTACTGGCATAACAATAAGCACAAGATACAATGGAATAGAACCAAGAGTCCAGAAATAAACCCATACATCTATTGTCAATTGATTTTCAGCAAAGGTGCCAAAACTATTCATGGAGAAAAATAATCTTTTCAACACATGCTCCTGGGATGCCTCGATATCCACATGCAATGAGTGAGATTGACCCCTACCTCACACCATATACAAAAAATAACTCAATATGGATCAGTGATCTAAATATAAAAGCAAAAACTATAAAACTCTTCAAATAGGGGGTATATCTCCATATCCTTCTATTTGGCAATGGATTCTTAGATATGACAACAAAAGCACATTCAACAACAACAAAAAATAAATTGGATTTCATAGCTAAAAATCTTCGTACATCAAAGAATACTATCATAAAAGTAAAAAGCAACCTACAGAATGGGAGTAAATATTTGCAAATCATATTCCTGGTAAGGGTCTATTATCCAGAATATAATGACCTCTTACAACAATAAAAAGACAAACAAATCCAATTTAAAAATGAGTGGAGTACTTGAATAGACATTTCTCCAAAGAATATCTTATAAATGACCAAAAATCACATGAAAATATGCTTAACAGCATTAGTCCTTAGAAAAATGCACATCAAAACTGCTATGAGATACCACGTTATACCTTGTAGGATGGCTATAATAAAGAACAACCAAAAAATTGAATATAACAAGTGTTGGTGAGGATATGGAGAAATTGGAACACTTATACATTGCTTGTGGAAATGTAAAATGGGCAGCTATTATGTAAAACAGATCAGCAATTCCTCAAAAAGTTACCATCCTTGTGGTATGCACCATAGGTGAAAGGCAAACTCATTTTGCTTCCAACATGCTATTTGGCTTGGGCTTGTTGTCCTGGTCAACCACCTGAAGTGGTTGCATTTTGTTTTGCTTACTCTCAGCAATGTGCCCTTTCAGGATTGCCCTGTGACACACGTGTAAGGGTTTGAAACTATCAGTGCCTGGTGGGGTAAGCAGCCGTATCTTCTCACTCCTCAGCTGTTTTATTTCAGCAGGTCAGTTGATGAAGAAGTCAGGGGAGGCAAAATTGGCCTTAGCAGAGGCCGCGGAGATAATGCTTGAATGCAGAGGCACCGAGGACATGATGGGTACTTTCTTTATAAATGTTCACTTAAAATCTGGTGTATAAATTTTTATAGGTTATTTTACTGTAAATTAAACCCATTGCAATCTATTTAAAATATATCTGCTCTGAGGAGGGGAAGAATGAAGGGGGGGAAATCGGAGGGGTAGACGAACCATGAGAGACGATGGACTCTGAAAAACAAACTGAGGATTTTAGAGGGGAGGGGGGTGGGAGGATGGGTTAGCCTGGTGATGGGTATTGAGGAGGGCACGTTCTGCATGGAGCACTGGGTGTTATGCACAAACAATGAATCATGGAACACTACATCTAAAACTAATGATGCAATGTATGGGGATAATATAAGAATAAAAAAATTTAAAAAAATAAAAAAATAAATATATCTGCTCTGAACCCTCTGATAAAACAGAACTTACCCTTTTTGGGTTTTTTGTAAGTTATAGAAAATAAACTGGACTGGTAATTTGGGGGTGTGGTTGTAATAGGGAAAAGGTGCATTGCAGAAGTTGGTGTAAAACTGGAAGAAATTAAAAGAGCTAAGATTGGGAATGTTTTCATTTTTATTTTTTTTAAGATTTTATTTTTTATTTTTTTATTGAATTTTCTTTTTTTAAAGATTTTATTTATTTGTTTGAGAGAGAGAGCAAGCATGAGGAGGGGGAGAGACAGAGGGAGAAGCAGGCTCCCCGCTGAGCAGGGAGCCCGATGTGGGTTAGGTCCCAGGACCCTGGGATGATGACCTGCACCGAAGGCAGACGCTTAAACCACTGAGCCACCCACGCGCCCCTTAAAGATTTTATTTTTAAGTAATCCCTACACCCAATATGTGGCTCGAACCCACAACCCCGAGATTAAGAGTCACCAGCTCCACCGACTGAACCAGCCAGGCACCCCTAAATTTGGAAATTTTAGATTTAGACTCTACAACTCGGGCTTCTTAATTTCTTTATATTTTTAACAAAACTGAGTTAAAAATAATCTCCCTAATGTATACTTGGGAGAAGGTTCTCTATAGTACCTAAGACTAATATTTTGTGATTTTATAAATTTAGCCTAGCAAGTACCTGAGTTCACCTCACAAGCCAAACCTAAAATTTGAAATTTACCTTTAAGAGAAAACAGGTGGTAAAGGAAAGGACATTTAATTCTGCCTTGGACGCTGACTTCAGATGATTCATTTCACCACTCTGGACTCAGTTTCTCCATGTATAAGGGTAAAAGGGTTGGACTAATGATCCCCAAGGACTCTTTTTTTTTTTAATTTTTATTTAGGGGCGCCTGGGTGGCTCAGTCGTTAAGCATCTGCCTTCGGCTCAGGTCATGATCCCAGGGTCCTGGGATCGAGCCCCACATCGGGCTCCCTGCTTGGCAGGAAGCCTGCTTCTCCCTCTCCCTCTGCCCCCCCCCCCCCCCCCCGCGGCTTGTGTTCCCTCTCGCGCTGTGTCTCTCTCCGCAGATAAATAAATAAAATCTTTAAAATAAATAAATAAATTTTTATTTAAATTCTAGTTAACATACAATGCAATCTTGGTTTCAGGAGTAGAATTCAGTGATTCATCACTTATATACAATACCCAGTGCTCATCAGAACAAGTGCCCTCCTTAATGCCCATCCCCCATCCAGCCCATCCCCCCACCCACCTCCCCTCCATCAACCCTGTTTGTTCTCTGTCGTCAAGAGGACTCTTTTAGATCTTTCATTGTTTTATTCCATCACGTAGCATTTCGAAAGATGCTGTTTTCCTAATTGCAACCACCTTTCTCATGCTTCCGAAGTATCCAGTGGAAACAATCCCTGTTCAAAAATCCTTCCCCCATGCCTCCCACTCCCCCAGCCCCCTGCGTTGAGCTTATCCCAATTAAAGTTAAAATAAGAAGACACTGAATACGTGTTTAGTAACAGAACTGTCATGTAAAATTAAATCCAGGAAATGGCAGCATCTGGATGCTCATTTGCTAGAGCTGCCAAATCCAACCACTGTTACTCAAATGGCTTTAAAGGAAATTGTGGCTTAATTGAGGAATTAGTGATTTTTTAAAAACTGTTATTATAAAATACTACATTTTTTTCTGATTCTTCTTGGACACTTTTTGAAATTTAAACATTTTGTTTTGAAAATATTTTCAGAATGATTGCATGTGTCTTCAATACTATTTTAATCTGCTTAAAACTTCATGGGAGAAATCATTTTCTTGGGTACAAATATTCAGAAGATAAATTTGGAAGTATGACAGTCAAGTCAGAATATGTATAATGTTATTTAAAGCTTAGCCTCCTAAACATCACATTTTAAAACCCAATCTGTTCCCTGAATTTGTAATATATGATTTGTGGCAGGACTATCCTCATTTATACTCCAGTTGCAATTTTTAAATTTAAAAAAAAATTCTAATTTAATTTAGTTTTAATTTCAATTTTAAAAAAATTAAGTGCTAAGCAAATTCTGCGTGTGTGTGTGCGCGTGCGTGCACGCGCACAAGCACGTGTTGGAGATAATCTCATAAGTGTAAATAGACAAAGTCTGATTTTTAATAATATGTATTCAAACACAATTTGCATATCTCTTTTTTTCAAAGGTCTCTTGATGACAATTTATAATATGATGATAATAGTAATGATGGTACAATGTCAGGCTTGACCATAAAAATATAATTTTATTTGACACAATATTTTTTCCTTTCAAATACAGCATTATCTTTTTTTTTTTTTAAAGATTTTATTTATTTGTCAGAGAGAGACAGCGAGAGAGGGAACACAAGCAGGGGGAGTGGGAGAGGGAGAAGCAGGCTCCCCGCAGAGCAGGGAGCCCGATGCGGGGCTCAATCCCAGGACCCTGGGATCATGACCTGAGCCGAAGGCAGACGCTTAACGACTGAGCCACCCAGGCGCCCCTCAAATACAGCATTATCTTAAAACAACATGTGCAATGCTGCTACTCACACAAACTTGGCATTTGAGTTGGTTTCACTCACATTAGCACTAAAATATCGCTTGACATGGTTGGTCTTACGGCCTCTGAAGGAATTCTTACAATGCCTTCAATCAGTAACATCTGCAGCCACTAAAATCCCTGGATGGTCTAATTTGTCACTGATCTGAGACAGAAAATTTCCTCAAGTAGTTCTCACATCACAGACTTTCCACTGTGGTAAAGATTGGAATCTTTTTCACACATTGGAATTTGGAACTATTAAGAGGAACCAGTCAGACATAGAATTTGTACCGTTTTCCCAACATAAATCCTTCTTGCAGAACTATTTGGTTTCTGCATGTGTGAGGAAAATGGCCCAAATTTCGGGGGCCAGTTTCTTCCAGTTGAAGAGTAAGTGGTGAGGTGACTAACCGCATTGAACTCCTACCCTTGTGCTGTACACAGAAAATTCACAAACCGCCCGGTGGCACCTCAGGTCAGGAGGTGAGAATGGATGTTGGTGGCTTAATCCAGTGTCATTCAATCTTTGATTGATTTCACCAATACTTAAGCAATATGTTTGGTTTTGAGAGGATTGCAAAGACTTGCTTTTAGCCCTCAGAGAGTTTAGAATCTAATTAAGGAAAAAGGGTATATTTTGCTTGGTATGATTATTTGCTTTTTCACACGGAGAGCCAAAGGAGAGGATGGGGAGGATCTACCTCGGCAGAAGGAGGAGAAACTTGTGACATCCTTCCTGATTGTGAGATGGAAGTGTGCTCTTTTAGGAAACAGGGAATCATTAGAAATCTTTGAGCAGGGGGCGCCTGGGTGGCTCAGTCGATTAAGCGTCTGCCTTTGGCTCAGATCATGATCTCGGGGTCCTGGGATGGAGCCCCCCATCGGGCTCCCTGCTCAGCAGGGAGCCTGCTTCTCCCTCTGCCCCTCCCCCTGCTTGTGTTTTTTTTCTCTCTCTCTCTTCCTCTTTCTCTCAAATGAATAAATAAAATCTTTGAAAAAAATACAAAAGGATAAAGTTAGGATAAAAGAGCAGAAAACTCAGATGACCTTGGGTATGGTGATGACTTTTTAGATACAACAGCAAAGGGACACTCCATGAAAGAAATAATTGATACTCTACACCTTTAAAAAACTTCTGCTCTATAAAAGAAAATGTCGAGGGGTGCCTGGGTGGCTTAGTTGGTTAAGCATCTGCCTTCAGCTCAGGTCATGACCTCAAGCCCCACATCGGGCTTCCTGCGGGGGGTGGGGGGAGAGGAGTCTGCTTCTCTCTCTACCTCTGCCTCTCCCTCTGTGCGCGTGCTCTCTCTCTCAAATAAATAAATAAAATCTTTTAAAAAATTAAAAAGAAAGAAATCTCTGAGCAGGTTTGGGTTTTAGCACATTTATCTAGTGGCAGTGTGTTAGAATGGTGGTGAAGCATAAGCTAATGAGAGGAGGGGCATTTAGGAGGTCATGGTAATAATCTAGTCCTGAAATGATGGACATCAAAACTGTGGTCTTTAGAAGTAAAGGTGAAAAGAAAGACATGTGAAAGAAATATTTGAAAAATAAAGTAAGGATGATTTTTTTCTGGCTCTTGAATATGGGAGGTAAGAACTTAAAGAAGAATAAGATGTCTGAGATCTCCAGCTTCAGTGTTTGGGAGACGAGTTTTTTTCTACCAGCTAAAAATTGCTAAGCCCAATTAAAAGCACGAGGACTTCATGCTTTAGGGGACAATTAATTAGAGAGCAGACCTCTTCCAAACCCTTTGGTCCCTACGGTTACTTTCACATTTTCCCAAGAGTAGCTCTGGGTCCTATTCCACTATCAAACTGTTCCGTCTGGAAGACTTTTCTTCTGAACTATAGCTGCTTTTGAATCCTTGGGGTATCCTGAGTGAGTGCATTTATGAAAAAGGTCTTGGATTCCTTTGGTAAAATAGAAGAGATAAAAAGTGAATTTCAGGGCGCCTGGGTGGCTCAGTTGGTTAAGCGACTGCCTTTGGCTCAGGTCATGATCCTGGAGTCCCTGGATCAAGTCCCGCATCGGGCTCCCTGCTCGGCAGGGAGCCTGCTTCTCCCTCTGACCCTCCCCCCTCTCATGTGCTCTCTGTCTCTCTCATTCTCTCTGTCTCAAATAAATAAATAAAATCTTTAAAAAAAAAAAGTGAATTTCAAGACCAAACTGGGGTCCCAACTTCACTTAAATGAAATAGCATTTAGGTTGTTCTCGGGCAGTGGTTCTCATAATACCGGGGGGCCTTTAATCACCTAGTATCCATGGGCCTTACCCCAGAGGCTCTGGATCTTACTGATCCAGAATATCAGTACTGTTGTTATCAGTATGTAGATATCAGAATTTACATATCTTTGGACAAGCACCCCAGGATATTCTAATGCAAGTGGTCCAAGGACTTCACTGAGAAACACTGTCTTAGACTGAGTATAGATTCCTTAGCTTAATCTTGTCCCTAGGGTTGGATATTTAAAATTTTCTACGGGCACAGGGTTTGAGTTGGTAGTCCATTGGGGCTGTGTGTGCGTGCATGCCTGGAAGCGCATGTGCACTACTACGTGTAATAAGTAAACACCAGAAGATCTGCTATCATTTCAGGGGATTTGAAATGAGAAGTCCAAAGTTAGAGAAGAAATCTTCCCAGTTTCATTTTCTTGGTCTTAAAAATCATTTTCCGTATCTTCGATATTTTGACCAAAGCCTCAAACAGTTCTACTTGTAGGATCCATAAGCACTGAGCTTTGTTATACACAGTGGAATTCAACAAATATGAACCCCAGAAAGAAAACTTTTACCTTCAAACATCCCAGATGATAGAATTAGCAACTGTCTATTATAAAAAGGGAGGTTGGGGGAATCATTTGGTAACCTTGAAAGATACCTTAGTGACATCCTTTAAAAATAAATGCCATATGGTCCTTGTTTCCAATCTGGAGGAAACGGCTGATTTCTCCACCACTGTGAAAGGTATATGACATGCCTTTTCAGTGCTGACAGCACCCTGGCTGGAACACCATTCTTATGGTGACACCTGCCAGGGAAGCCCACATCAGGCAAACATCTGGGAGTTCTCAGATGTAAGGCAGACTGTGATTATTTCCAGACCTGCTCAGCGTGCTCCCTCACTGAGCATGGTTCCAAGATGATTAGCATATATCTAGAATGGATAACTGAGTCTCTGTATTTCAGAATCTTGAACCATGTCAGTGGATTGCCGACTAATTTTGGCCCAGCTCGAAGGTAGGCATAGCTAGGTCCCCACAATTTTAATATATATAAAGTACTCTTTTTTTTCTTTTTTTTTTTTTTACTCACGTACCTATTTATTCTATCTCCTTTGTTCTGATCCAGATGAGTAAGGCTAACCTTATCTGCCATCAGGGAAGGGGAGGAGTCAGGCACTGATTGGGCTTTTATGGTTGACATGATGCCAAAACTGTTTCAGACTGAGTTTTCTACTGTGTGGATGGTTTTGAGGCATGAATACTGCCTTAGTTGAGCAAGAGACCGCTGATGCCTTTGGAGGGCACTGTAGGGAGGTGTCCATTAAACTACCTTGCCTTGGGGCACCTGGGTGGCTCAGTCGGTTGGGCATCTGCCTTGGGCTCAGGTCATGATCTGTGGTCCCGCATCGGGCTCCCTGCTCAGCAGGGAGTCTGCTTCACTCTCTCCCTCTGCCCCTCCCCCTTGTGTGTACGCGTGCATGCTCTCTCTCTCAAATAAATAAATCTTTAAAAAAAATAATAAACTACCTCACCTCTGCTCAAAATGTCCTCATTGGAGTCACTGCACCCAGAAACCTCTCAAGGGATGGCTTTCTAAGATAGCACATGCAGCTGGCGAAAATGGGGCAAATCTACTATGTGTTAGCTCTTATTTTATAGAGGAAGCTGGTGAGAGAGACTCAGTTTTGACAAGTGAATACAGCCATTGAAGTCTGCAATACAAAATAAGTTGTGAGCTCACTAGAAACAACTACGCAATGAAGTGTTTGTGCAGTAAGACAGACCCCTGCCTTCTACCACCCCTGTGGCATTCTTCCTTGAGCCTCAAAATCATCCCGAGGTGTGACAAGAGATGTCTTTCTCCAAACGCGGAGATGGCCGGGTATTATTTTCTAAGGGAAAAATTGACCAAAGCTGAGCAGTTCTTTGGGATTTTTCCTATTTTGTCAAACCGCCTGCAACTTTCCCCACTTCTGCTTGTTACTCCACCACCGCGACCCTGTTATGTGCCATTTTTCAAAATATGAAGGAGTCATTTCTCAGAGACTCTAACTATGAGACAAATATCAGGTAATAGGTAAATTCATCTCAATATGTTGAGGGCAGAAGAAGCCAACAGTTTCTGATGAAAATGAAACACATCAGTTAGATACATTTGTAGAGAAAGATAACATGCAATAGTGCAACAGAATAAAGTACACGGGCCTGAGAACAGCGATTTCTCAAATGGGAATATTATTACTTTGGTCAAAACATGGTATTTTCCTTTATTGTAAATGCTAACAGTTAATAGGCAACTAAATAATTGAATACTTACAGATTACACATATAATGAACGTGCTTGTGTAACGTGGTATGGCATATTGAAAGATTATATGGTTGATTTAATTGTCTATGGACATTTGCAAAGATGATTTTGATACCAGGAGTCCTTTCTGCATTACCTACAGATCTTAAAATTAAGCACAAGGAGAAACTGTCTTGACTTATTCAAACAGACAACAAAGAGGGCTGTTACATAGAAACTGGGAGACCTTTCCAAGTAGTAAATCAATAACCTCAAGTATTTGATGGAAATAACAATTTTAAATAAAATTAGGCCTTAAAGACAGAACAAGTGAGTCTTCTGGCAAAAATTATGATTGGAATGTGCAATGGTGGGGCAAATTTGCATTTGTGATGTTTCTTTTGCTGTTGATATTTATTTGTTTTAAAAAAAAAAAGGTGGGGGAGACAGAAAGAAACTGATCTCTGGTGAGCAGAGTGAATGTATTTGTTAACAAAGGATCTTCAGCTTAGGGTCAGAGCAGCATTTGAACCTGAAGAGTTGAGCAGGAATCTTGGGCATCCGTATATGTTTGTTGAGGTTCACAGTCTCTAACTATCTGAAGAGATGTCAGTGAAGGGTTCAGGGTTTCTCTTTATAAAGAAAGCAGTGGAGGGGTGTCTGGGTGGTTCAGCTGGCTGAACATCTGCCTTTGGCTCAGGTTGTTATCTTGGATTCCTGGGATTGATAGCGTCCCCTCCCCACGTAGGGCTCCCTGTTCAGCAGGGAGTCTGCTTTTCCCTCTCCCTCTGCCCCTCTCCTCTCCCTGCTGTTCCTGCTTGCTCCTAAGCTCTCTCTCTCAAATAAATTTTTTAAAAAACTTAAAAAAAAAAAAAAAAAGAAAGCAGTGGAATCCAGTGAGTGCTAGGGACTAAATGTGTCCATCCCATGCCCACCACCCCAACCCCCTTCCGACTCATATGTGGAAACCCGACCCCTCAATGTGATGAGATTTGGAGATAGGCCTTTGGGAGATAATTAGGTTTAGATGATGTCATGAGGTTGGGGTCCTCATGATGAAATTTATGCCCTTGTAACAAGAGAGCAGAGTGTCCATCCACTCCACGTGAGGATACAGCAAGAAGGCTGCTCTCGACAAAGCAGGAGGAGAGCTCTCACTAGGAAGGGAATCAGCCAGCCCCTTGACCTTGGACTTCCCAGCCTCCTGAACTATGAGAAATAAGTTTCTGTTTTTACGCCACCCAGTCTATGGTGATTTATTATAGCAACCCAAGGTGACTAAGATGAAACAGAGCAAACACTGTAGGTTGGATAAGGAAACGGATTTTGCCTCAAGGCCTATTTCTATTAATCCATCTCTAAATTTTATGATTCTTAAAATAGGTGGGATGATTAAAACAGTGCTTGCTTTATGAAACTGACTTGTGGGGAGAAGTATTACATGGATACATGTGTTACTTCATTTTCCATGCCTGGAGGGAACCCCAGTTTTGACCATATGGACATGACCTGGGGTGTCACCCTTCACCTGCTGGCCTCTGTGAATCTCAAACAATGAGGTCAGGGGGAAATAAAACACCCTTAAAAGTCAAATCCTGCAAACCCAGATCTAAGCTGTGACTGCAGATACTGCTGGACTGCCTTAGGAATTCGTTTCGTTTTCCTAACCAGCTTGAAAGTAGTTACCATCCGCCCTATGACCTTTTACATTTCCTTTACCTCAGAGCTTCAGCCAAAGTATAAAAGGAGAATGTGATCTAGTGGCATAATTATGCTGTTGCATACATAACTTATTATTGTTTTAAACTTAAAAATCGTGGGGCGCCTGGGTGGCTCAGATGGTTAAGCATCTGCCTTCGGCTCAGGTCATGATCTCAGGGTCCTGGGATCGAGCCCCGCATCAGGCTCCCTGCTCAGCGGGAGGCCTGCTTCTCTCTCTCCCTCTACTACTCCTCCCTGCTTGTACTCTCTCACTCTCTCTGTCGAATAAATAAATAAAATCTTTAAAAAAAAACCTTGAAAATCGCAAAGAATAAAGATTTTAAAGTCTAGTAGAAGTTGCATCAAGGAAATAAAAATCTAAATGAACTCACTTGTGAGGCACTCTGAGACATTTGAAGTGGGGGGAAGGGGAATTTATTTGGGGGGTGCTGATCATAATCTAAGAGGGAGAAACAGAATAAGCCTACAGGTGTAGATATCAGTTCCTGTAATTAAGTGAGGTTGGGTTAAGCAGGCGCCACTGGAACATCAGTATTTCTCAGCTTTCACAAAGCACCCATTCATCCAGGCTAAGACACAAAACTGGTTCCTTTTAAGGATTTCAGGGCACCAGTGTAGTTGATCAGAACATAATTGAGGCTGGGAAGGAAGACAAGGATTGTTTTCATGAGTTATTTATTTTTTAGCAATATTAAACATCGATTAGGTTTTTATGACATGAGAATGAACATGTATGTCAGGGGAGGGCGAGCGGAAATGTGAACACAGTGAACGGGGGAATGAGGACAGTGTAGTCAAAATGCACATGACTATAGCAGAGTCGCTGAGCACCAGATCATTTTCCTTTGCTTCTTCTAGTGGCTGGGGTACTCCATGTCAACCCAGCTTTGGCTCCTCTGGTTCCCTCAGTTAGCCTGTCCCTGACCATCCCTGGCTACAGAGACTAGCTCTCAGAATTCTGGCTACTTGACCCAGAGGCAGCCTTGGCTCTTTGACCCCGGGGGGTTTCCCTCACCCTGTGGGTGGGTAGTGTTCTTACCATACAGCCTGGGTTGTTTGTGGACTACCCCATGGAGGGTCTCCGTCTCCTTCTTCCACTTCCCTGCATGGTCGTAGGTTCCCATCTCCTGGAGCAGGGGCCATGGATGCCGCAGTATTTTCCAGAGACTCTGGCTTCAATGTCCCTGCACGACAGAGCCTTTTGTGGCTGCCCCTGTGCTCCAAAGCCTGGACCATTTGGGGTGCCTCCTCCCTCCTCTCCCCCACACTGCTTTCTTGCCATGTGTCACCAGCACCCTTCTTCCTGACCCTGGCTAACCTGAGAGTTGGAAGCATAAGGCTTGGCCCAAAGTTGCCAAAGCATCTTGCGCCTCAGTCCCAGGCTCTGCCTCCTGCAGCAGAGAGCCATTGCTCTCTAAGCTCCCCCAGCTCCCCTCGGAGGCTATCAGCGCTGTAATCTTTCCTGTTATCTAATATATGCCTAATATATCAGAGGCATCTTGGCACCATTCATGAACGACCTGGCCGCTGAAGAGTATGACGGCTAAACTCAAAAGTGCATAGTTTCAATAAGATAAGAAAAAGAGGGCACCTGAGTGGCTCAGTTGTTAAGCGTCTGCCTTCGGCTCAGGTCATGATCCCAGGGTCCTGGGATCGAGCCCCGCATCGGGCCCCCTGCTCCGCGGGAAGCCTGCTTCTCCCTCTCCCACTCCCCCTGCTTGTGCTCCCCCTCTCTGTCAAATAAATAAATACAATCTTAAAAAAAAAAAAGAAACTGAAATGAAACAAATACAATTGCTGAGTCTCAGATACGCATTTCTTTAGCACAGGAGGTATTCATTTCCGAAAGATCTCTCTATGGTTATACAAAAGATTATTACAAATTATTTAAAACATTGGGGGGCCTGGCTGACTCAGTCGGTAGAGCATGCAGCTCTTGATCTCTGGCTCATGAGTTCAGGCCCCACGTTGGGAGTAGAGATCACTTTTAAAAAAAATGTTTGTTAGTGCCCACTGGTGATGGTTAAAAGTTGAATCAGGATTTTTTTAAAAGTTATTTAAAAATGAATTAGCAAGTTGAGGACGTCTTTGTACTTTTCAACTTCACCTTTTAGTTCTAAAGGGTCTAAAGTGTATTAAGTATCTGCTATGAAAAATGAGGAAATTAACACCCTAACACTCTCGGTCTGCCTTGAGATTTTCATTATTTTTACTTTTTCAAGGTTTACACGTTATGTTCTCAAACCGTAATCCCCACATTAGTCTCAGGTTTGTATTCAAATGGCTTCAGTCCTTCCCACTGCCACTTTTTAAAGAGCCTTCTTCTGAGTTGTTTTTTAAAGCTCACCACCTGATCCTCTGATGTGCCCCGAGGGGTCAGAACTGTTGCTGCTTTAGGGTCAGTGGAGGACGACTGAATGAGGACTTGAAGAACGAAAGCAAACCAGGAGATCGCTAAATGCCAGACCTCTGAAAACGGCTCTGGGGCTGTGCAATTTCTTTAAGGCTTTGAGTTTTATATGGAAAGGGGAAGGCTGGCCGTCTGGAGTTCTGGGTGAGAGAGACAAGTCGGGATAGAAGTATTTCATCTAGGGGCGCCTGGGGGGCCCAGGCGGTGAGGCGTCTGCCTCCGGCTGAGGTCATGATCCCAAGATCCTGGGATCGAGACCCACATTAGGCTCCCTGCTCCGCGGGAAGCCTGCTTCTCCCTCTGCCTGCCGCTCCCCCTGCTTGTGCTCTCTCTCTCTCTCTCTCTCTGACAAATAAATAAAAAATATATATATAAAAAAGAAGTAACTCATCTATATACAGACTTTTAATTAAATGGCTGAGGTCAGACGCTCTGCAGAGTTTGGAGGGTACGGTGGCTTCCTCCTAAGCTGAACACAGCAATGCTTCTCAAAGTGTTGTCCCTGGACCAGCAGCATCAACATCAGCTGAAATTGGTTAGAAATGTAAAGTTGGGGGCCCTATCTCACCACCACCCCCTGCCCCCCGCCCAGACCTACAGAATCAGAAACGTTGGGGGATGAAAACTAGCAAGTCTGTGTTTTAATAAGCCCGCCGGGGGCTTCTGTTGCACCCTCAAGCCTGAGAAACCCCAGGCTACAGAATCCAAGCGTGGTGGCTGGACCAGCAAGGACCCGCCATCCCCTGAGAGCCCGCTAGAAATGCAAATTCACAGGCCCCAACCCCGCCCGCTTGCTGCCTAATCTGCATTTTAACAAGATGCCCGGATGTTGCCTATGCATATTCGCATATGTGAAACCACCCTTGAAAAGCACTGCTTCGTCTAGGCTGTAGTTACCGAATTACCCAGGCAGCTGTAAAAACTCCCCCGTGCCCAGGCCTCACCCTGGACGAATTAAAGTAGAATCTCTGGGCGGAGGGGTGGGTGTTAGTAGTTGCAGAAGCTCTCCGTGTTGATTCCAACGCGCCGGGGAGGTTGAGGACATCTCTCCAGGCTGTGGCTTATTTAACCCTGCTTTATTAAATTACCACTCCTCTCTCTGCTTCCAGGAAGTTATTGGTAGTGCTTATTTGCTGATGATGCTGATTCATTCACTAGTATTCTATGATCTATTTTGTGTGTATACATGGTTCTTGTTTGTCATTTTAATGGGGTCCTTGGAGGTAGTGGAGATGAATGGGAATAGTCAGCTTGCCTATCAAATCAGAAGATCTTATCTTTAATTAAAAAAAATGCTATTAACTATTTTCTTATGAAAACTTGAGGGGAAAAAAGAACACAAAAATATCACTCTTAATCTCACGACCCAGAGATAACCTCTGTTGGCTTTGCTTTGGTGTCTATCCTTCCAGGCCTTTTCTGTCTGTACCAGTCTAAAACAAAGTTGTGATCATGTGTATATAGAGTTTAGGATTCTAATTTTGCTTATCAGACCTCCTAAGCCTAAGTTCCATTGAAAACATGCATCTAGGGGCCCCTGGGTAGCTCAGTCGGTTAAGTGGCTGCCTTCGGCTCAGGTCATGATCCTGGGGTCCTGGGATCGAGCCCCACGTCTGGCTCCCTGCTCAGCAGAGAGCCCGCTTCTCCCTCTCCCTCTGCCTGCCACTCTGCCTACTTGTGCTCTCTCTGTCAAATAAATAAATAAAATCTTAAAAAAAAAAAAGAAAACATGCATCTAAAAAAATCTGTGTCTACTCTTCTATAGCATAGCTGTAATATATTCTATTTAGTTGTTCTGCTATTGGTAGTCAGCTAGGCTGTTCCTAATTTGTTTATATAAAAATATAAAGCTGTTAGAATAATTTTGTTTTGAAATTTTTGTGCACATCTATGATTATTTTTTAGATGGATACTAAAATATAGAATTACTGGCTCAAAAATATGAATAATTCATAGGCTATTAGTACATATACATTTGCATTTCTATAACTCTCTATGATAGTTAATTTTATGTGTCAACTTGGCTAGGCCCTGGTACCCAGATATTTGGTTACACACCGGTCTAGATGTCTCTGTGATAGTATTTTTTCTCTTTTTTTTTTTTTTTTTTTTTTTTTTAATTTTTTTATTCTTATGTTAATCCCCTTACATTACAACATTAGTTTTAGATGAAGTGTTCCATGATTCATTGTTTGTGCACAACACCCAGTGCTCCATGCAGAATGTGCCTTCCTAAATACCCACCACCAGGCTAACCCATCCTCCCACCCCCCTCCCCTCTAGAACCCTGTTTGTTTTTCAGAGTCCATCGTCTCTCATGGTTCGTCTACCCCTCCGATTTCCCCCGCTTCATTCTTCCCCTCCCGCTACCTTCTTCTTCTTCTTCTTTTTTTTTTTTCTTAACATATATTGCATTATTTGTTTCAGAGGTACAGATCTGAGATTCAACAGTCTTGCACAATTCACAGCGCTTACCAGAGCACATACACTCCCCAGTGTCTATCACCCAGTCCCCCCATCCCTCCCACCCCACCCCCCACTCCAACAACACTCAGTTTGTTTCCTGCGATTAAGAATTCCTCATATCAGTGAGATCATATGATACATGTCTTTCTCTGTTTGACTTATTTCACTCAACATAATACCCTCCAGTTCCATCCACGTCGTTGCAAATGGCAAGATCTCATTCCTTTTGATGGCTGCATAATATTCCATTGTATATATATACCACATCTTCTTTATCCATTCATCTGTCGATGGACATCTTGGCTCTTTCCACAGTTTGGCTATTGTGGACATTGCTGCTATAAACATCGGGGTGCACGTAGCCCTTCGGATCCCTACTTTTGTATCTTTGGGGTAAATACCCAGTAGTGCAATTGCTGGATCATATGGTAGCTCTATTTTCAACTTTTTGAGGAACCTCCATACAGTTTTCCAGAGTGGCTGCACCAGCTTGCATTCCCACCAACAGTGTAGGAGGGTTCCCCTTTCTCCGCATCCCCGCCAACATCTGTCGTTTCCTGACTTGTTAATTTTAGCCATTCTGACTGGTGTGAGGTGATATCTCATTGAGGTTTTGATTTGGATTTCCCTGATGCCGAGCGATATTGAGCACTTTTTCATGTGTCTGTTGGCCATTTGGATGTCTTCTTTGGAAAAATGTCTGTTCATGTCTTCTGCCCATTTCTTAATTGGATTCTTTGTTCTTTGGGTGTTGAGTTTGATGAGTTCTTTATAGATTTTGGATACTAGCCCTTTATCTGATATGTCATTTGCAAATATCTTCTCCCATTCTGTCGGTTGTCTTTTGGTTTTGTTAACTGTTTCCTTTGCTTTGCAAAAGCTTCTTATCTTGATGAAGTCCCAATAGTTCATTTTTGCCCTTGCTTCCCTTGCCTTTGGCGATGTTTCTAGGAAGAAGTTGCTTCGGCTGAGGTCAAAGAGGTTGTTGCCTGTGTTCTCCTTTAGGATTTTGATGGACTCCTGTCTCACATTGAGGTCTTTCAACCATTTGGAGTCTATTTTTGTGTGTGGTGTAAGGAAGTGGTCCAGTTTCATTCTTCTGCATGTGTCTATCCAATTTTCCCAACACCATTTGTTGAAGAGACTGTCTTTGTTCCATTGGACATTCTTTCCCGCTTTGTCGAAGATTAGTTGACCATAGAGTTGAGGGTCCATTTCTGGGCTCTCTATTCTGTTCCATTGATCGATGTGTCTGTTTTTGTGCCAGTACCATGCTGTCTTGATGATGACAGCTTTGTAATAGAGCTTGAAGTCCGGAATTGTGATGCCACCGGCTTTGCTTTTCTTTTTCAATATTCCTCTGGCTATGCGGGGTCTTTTCTGGTTCCATACAAATTTTAGGATTATTTGTTCCATTTCTTTGAAAAAAGTGGATGGTATTTTGATGGGGATTGCATTGAATGTGTAGATTGCTCTAGGTAGCATTGACATCTTCACAATATTTGTTCTTCCAATCCATGAGCATGGAACGTTTTTCCATTTCTTTGTGTCTTCCTCAATTTCTTTCATGAGTATTTTATAGTTTTCTGAGTACAGATCCTTTGTCTCTTTGGTTAGATTTATTCCTAGGTATCTTATGGTTTTGGGTGCAATTGTAAATGGGATCGACTCCTTAATTTCTCTTTCTTCTGTCTTGTTGTTGGTGTATAGGAATGCCACTGACTTCTGTGCATTGATTTTATATCCTGCCACTTTACTGAATTCCTGTATGAGTTCTAGCAGTTTTGGGGTGGAGTCTTTTGGGTTTTCCACATAAAGTATCATATCATCTGCAAAGAGTGAGAGTTTGACTTCTTCTTTGCCAATTTGGATGCCTTTGATTTCTTTTTGTTGTCTGATTGCTGTGGCTAGGACTTCCAATACTATGTTGAATAGCAGTGGTGATAGTGGACATCCCTGCCGCGTTCCTGACCTTAGGGGGAAAGCTCTCAGTTTTTCCCCATTGAGAATAATATTTGCTGTAGGTTTTTCATAGATGGCTTTTATGATATTGAGGTATGTACCCTCTATCCCTATACTCTGAAGAGTTTTGATCAAGAAAGGATGCTGTACTTTGTCAAAAGCTTTTTCGGCATCTATCGAGAGGATCATATGATTCTTGTTCTTTCCTTTGTTAATGTACTGTATCACATTGATTGATTTGCGGATGTTGAACCAACCTTGCAGCCCAGGGATAAATCCCACTTGGTCATGGTGAATAATCCTTTTAATGTACTGTTGGATCCTATTGGCTAGTATTTTGGTGAGAATTTTTGCATCCATGTTCATCAGGGATATTGGTCTGTAATTCTCCTTTTTGATGGGGTCTTTGTCTGGTTTGGGGATCAAGGTAATGCTGGCCTCATAAAATGAGTTTGGAAGTTTTCCTTCCGTTTCAATTTTTTGGAACAGTTTCAGAAGAATAGGTATTAATTCTTCTTGAAATGTTTGGTAGAATTCCCCTGGGAAGCCATCTGGCCCTGGGCTTTTGTTTTTTGGGAGATTTTTGATGACTGCTTCAATTTCCTTAGTGGTTATAGGTCTGTTCAGGTTTTCTATTTCATCCTGGTTCAGTTTTGGTAGTTGATACATCTCTAGGAATGCATCCATCTCTTCCAGGTTATCTAATTTGCTGGCATAGAGTTGCTCATAATATGTTCTTATAATTGTTTGTATTTCTTTGGTGTTGGTTGTGATCTCTCCTCTTTCATTCATGATTTTGTTGATTTGGGTCATTTCTCTTCTCTTTTTGATAAGTCTGGCCAGGGGTTTATCAATCTTGTTAATTCTTTCAAAGAACCAGCTCCTAGTTTCGTTGATCTGTTCTACTGTTCTTTTAGTTTCTATTTCATTGATTTCTGCTCTGATCTTTATGATTTCTCTTCTCCTGCTGGGTTTAGGCTTTATTTGCTGTTCTTTCTCCAGCTCCTTTAGGTGTAGGGTTAGGTTGTGTACTTGAGACCTTTCTTGTTTCTTGAGAAAGGCTTGTATTGCTATATACTTTCCTCTTAGGACTGCCTTTGCTGCATCCCAAAGATTTTGAACAGTTGTGTTTTCATTTTCATTAGTTTCCATGTATTTTTTTAATTCTTCTTTAATTTCCTGGTTGACCCATTCATTCTTCAGTAGGATGCTCTTTAGCCTCCATGTATTTGAGTTCTTTCCGACTTTCCTCTTGGGATTGAGTTCTAGTTTCAAAGCATTGTGGTCTGAAAATAGGCAGGGAATGATCCCAATCTTTTGGTACCGGTTGAGACCTGATTTATGACCTAGGATGTGGTCGATTCTGGAGAATGTTCCATGGGCAGTAGAGAAGAATGTGTATTCCGTTGCTTTGGGGTGGAATGTTCTGAATATGTCTGTGAAGTCCATTTGGTCCAGTGTGTCATTTAAAGTCTTTATTTCCTTGTTGATCTTTTGCTTAGATGATCTGTCCATTTCAGTGAGGGGGATGTTAAAGTCCCCCACTATTATTGTATTGTTGTTGATGTGTTTCTTTGCTTTTGTTATTAATTGCCTTATATAATTGGCTGCTCCCATGTTAGGGGCATAGATATTTACAATTGTTAGATCTTCTTGTTGGATAGATCCTTTAAGTATGATATAGTGTCCTTCCTCATCTCTTATTACAGTCTTCGGTTTAAAATCTAATTTGTCTGATATAAGGATTGCCACCCCAGCTTTCTTTTGGTGTCCATTAGCATGGTAAATGGTTTTCCACCCCCTCACTTTCAATCTGGGGGTGTCTTTGGGTCTAAAATGAGTCTCTTGCAGACAGCATATCGATGGATCTTGTTTTTTAATCCAGTCTGTTAGCCTGTGTCTTTTGATTGGGGCATTTAGCCCATTTACATTCAAGGTAACTATTGAAAGATAGGAATTTAGTGCCATTGTATTGCCTGTAAGGTGACTGTTACCGTATATTGTCTGTGTTCCTTTCTGGTCTATGTTGCTTTTAGGGTCTCTCTTTGCTTAGAGGACCCCTTTCAAGATTTCCTGTAGGGCTGGTTTTGTGTTTGCAAATTCCTTTAGTTTTTTTTTGTCCTGGAAACTTTTTATCTCTCCTTCAATTTTCAATGACAGCCTAGCTGGATAGAGTATTCTTGGCTGCATATTTTTCTCATTTAGTGCTCTGAATATATCCTGCCAGTCCTTTCTGGCCTGCCAGGTCTCTGTGGATAGGTCTGTTGCCAATCTAATGTTTCTACCATTGTAGGTTACATATCTCTTCTCCCGAGCTGCTTTCAGGATTTTCTCTTTGTCTGTGAGACTTGTAAGTTTTACTATTAGATGTCGGGGAGTTGACCTATTTTTATTGATTTTGAGAGGGGTTCTCTGTGCTTCCTGGATTTTCATGCCTGTTTCTTTCCCCAAATTAGGGAAGTTCTCTGCTATAATTTGCTCCATTATACCTTCTGCCCCCCTCTCTCTTTCTTCTTCTTCTGGGATCCCAATTATTCTAATGTTGTTTCGTCTTATGGTATCACTTATCTCTCGAATTCTGCCCTCATGATCCAGTAGTTGTTTATCTCTCTTTTTCTCAGCTTCTTTATTTTCCAGCATTTCATCTTCTATATTACTGATTCTCTCTTCTGCCTCATTTATTCTAGCAGTTAGTGCCCCCATTTTTGATTGCACCTCATTAATAGCCTTTTTGATTTCTACTTGGTTGGATTTTAGCTCTTTTACTTCTCCAGAAAGAGTTTCTCTAATAACTTCCATATTTTTTTCAAGCCCAGCTAGTATCTTTAAAGTGATGATTCTGAACTCTAGATCTGACATCGTACTAATGTCCGTATTGAGTAGGTCCCTGGCAGTCGGTACTGCCTCTTGTTCTTTTTGTTGAGGTGATTTTTTCCGTCTCGTCATTTTGTGCAGAGGAGAATAGATTAATGAGAGAACAAAATGCTAGCAGAGTAACCACGTCCCCAGAAAATATACTCTAAACAAATCAGAAAAGACCTGAAGCAGTGGGATAAGAAGGGGAAAGAGAGAAAAAAAAAAAAAAGAAAAAAAAAGAAAAAGATAAAAACAACAACAAACAAAACAAAAGAACAACAACAAAAGAAAAACCAGAATGTGATCAAATATGATCTATATGGTATATAGATCAGTGCCACACACTAGATTTGGGGTGTGTTTTGGTCTTTTAGAAGAAAGTGTCTCCCAAAATTTTAAAGAAAGAAAAACTTATATATGTACAAAAATAAGGGTTGATATGATGAAGGGATGGAAAATGACTGTAAAAATGGAAATTATAAAAAATTTTATAAAAGGAATTGATAAGAAGTTGTTTGAAAAAAGAAAGAGGATTTAAAAAAAGAAAAAAGAAAAAGAAAAAAAAAGGGAGAGGATGTGATCAGGCAGGGGAATAGAGAACACCATATACTAGAGATTTAGGGTATATTTTAATCTGTTAGAAGAAACTATCTCAAAATTTTAAAGAGAGAACAACTTATATATATAAGCCAAAAATATGGGTAACTACTATGAAGGGATAGAATATGACTCTAAAAATGAAAAATAAAAATGTTTTTTTTTAAAAAAAGGGATTGATAAGATGTTGTTTGAAAAAGGGAAAAAGAAAAATTCAAAAAGAAATAAAAAGACAGTTAAAAAAAAAAATTAACTTTAAAAGACTAAGGAATCATGGTAAAAAAGCCGTGAATTCTATGTGCAGTAGTCCCTTAGCGCTGGAGTTCTGCTGTTCTCATTGATCGGTAAACTTGGTCTTGGCTGGCTGTTCTCGCTGATCTTCTGGGGAGGGGCCTGTTGCCGTGGTTTCCAAATGTCTCTGCCGGAGGCGGAATAGCCCCGCCCTTGCCCCCTCCCGGCTAAGTAATCTGCTCGGGTTTGCTCTCCGGGGCTTTTGTTCCCTGCGAGCTTTCCGTACAGCTTTGGAGGCGGAGAGTGAAAATGGTGGCCTCCCAATCCCCGCCCCGGAGGAGCCGAGAACTCGGGCCCGCTCCTCAGTGAGCCCCCAGAGAAAAGCCGTCAGTCACTCCCGTCTCCCCGGTCTGCAGCTGCACTCCGTGCTCAACCGGCCTGTGACCACGCGTTTCTATCTCTGGCACCGGACCCGGTCTGGAGTCTCCAAACCCAGCAGATCCCTGCGGTGCACTCCCGCGCGGCTCCTCCCGGGGGAGGAAGGTGAGTCTCCCCGGATCGGCCGCTTGTTGGGTCCCTGCTGGAGGAGCAGGGGCCCGACTGGGCCGCGGATCGCGGTTAATGGCAACCCCAGCTGAGAGCCCGCGCCTGGGCTCCGCCTCTGCAGCCGGCTTCCCTGCTGTGTTACCTGGGAGCTCTGCTGCCCTCAGGCGCCCCCGGTCTTTCTGTGACCCCGAGGGTCCTGAGACCACACTGTCCCGGAGGGTTCCACCCCCCGCTGAGCCACCAGAGTGACGTCCCTCGGCGGAGCTGACTTTTAAAAGTTCCGATTTTGTGCTCCGCGGCTCTATCACTTGCCAGAAGCGGCCGACGGAGGCCCCTCCCCCGCCGTCTATCCTCCCGAATATCGCCTCGGATTCACTTCTCCGCACGTCCTACCTTCCAGAAAGTCGTCGCTTTTCTGATGAGAGAGTTGTTGCTCTTCTTTTCTTCGATCTCCTGTTGAGTTTGTAGGTGTTCAGAATGGTTTGATCCCTATCCAGCTGAATTCCTGAGAGGAGACGAAATCCAGGTCTCCTACTCCTCCGCCATCTTGCTCCGCCCATGTGTGATAGTATTTTTTAGATGAGATTCACATTTAAATCAGTAGACTTTCTCATCCAATCATTTGAAGGCCTTAAGAGAAAAAGAAAAAAAAAGTCCAAGGTCCCCCAGGGAGAGGGAATTCTGCCTACAGACAGCCTTCAGACTTGAGCTGCAATATCAACTCTTGTCTGGGTCTCCAGCCTTCTGGCTTACTGTGCAGATCCTGAACCTGCCAGGCCTACAGTCATGTGAGCAAATTCCCTAAAATATAGATTACTCTCTTCACCTCCCTCCCCGCCCCCACACCCTATTGATTGTGTTTCTCTGGAGAACCTCTACTAATACACAGTCCTTCCCCAGTATCTAGCACAATGCTTTCTCCAGAGAAGTTGTATCAATGTTTATTGAACCCTAGCATTAACTCATTAAGATATTCAAGAGTATAAGAAAGTGTTTTTCTCATTCTCTTAAGGTTGTTTATTTATTTATGTTTACATAGAAAACTTTTTGTTACATAAAGTTCAATGTGAAAAAGGAAGCTTTTGTGGTTATTTTACTTGATTTATCCATGTCCAAAGCATGTGGTGAAAGAGCAAATAAAACGAAGGGTCCCTTTTGCTGGGCTTTGCTTGAGTTTCCTCAAACAAAAATATACGAAACAAAAACAACAATAAAAATTGTTTATGTCCTTTATTAAATCCCAATTTGTTGAGCAACTACTATGTCCCCAACATTGTCTGAAACTGTCCAGAGACTGCAAAAGCTACTTTATTTAGTGGGTCCCTCTTAAAAATAGAATGAAGTTACGGGTTACTAGAGATAGTTTCTGTGCTCTTTGTGTGTGTGTGTGTATGTGTGTGTGTGTTTCCGTTTCTGCAGGTGGGGTAAAAAAAAAAAAGACACTTGGATGGCATAAAGGCTGTCTTAGCATGTCATAGTAGCATAAGCTTATGATAGCTTTGGTTTAATAACTTATTTTTATTTAAAAAATCTGTTTTGACTTAATAGCATGCTTTTACATGATGACATCATTAATGGCACCTAGTATAGAAAATAAAATATTTTCCTGTGAAACTAAAGTTTAGACTACTTTTAGATAAATCAGGATATAACTATAAAGTGCGATATTGTCTGGCTTGCCATTAAATATTCTTTATTATATTAAACTCCATTAAAAACAAATGATAGGACATTTCCTATTATACTGAGTGAGCTATGGTACTAGGAATGCCAGCTGCTTATTGACAAAGGAATATTGAACTGCTTTCTTGCCAGAAAATATGAGTGCAGATATTTGATAATATAGTACAGCAATCCAACAAAGACGGGCTAAATTCAGACTAGAAGGATGATTCACTCTCAACTTGGGCAGGAAAGGAATTAAAATTGCTCTGAAGTGTAAATAAGTCTTTCATCTACCTGATTGCATTTATCCTAGATGGCAATGGCAAAAATCTGAGTGAGTACCTTACAGTAACCATGGTCACTCCCTGGAGTCTTTTAAGGTCAGTGTTCCCAAGGCTGACCTAACATCAGATTTACCCAGAATGCTTGTTGCAGACTCCTGATCCCGCTCTAGATACCTAAATCGGAATCTCTTGTGGAATGGTCTAGGTATATGTATTTTCAACAAGTCTCCCCTGGTGATTGTTATGCTCAATCAAATTTGGAAAACGCTATTTTAGGCTATCAATACTCCTATGCAGGGTGCTAGACCAGGAGACTGGGGCAGCCATACAGATAAGTCACAATGAACTGGTTTGGTTGTAGTTGGCATGTAGGGTTTGAGGGATGGAGATGATTATATAAGATTATCTTCCCTCTCTTGTGTCTATAATCCTGCCATTCAAGATTAATATTTTACTCTCTTCATAGTTCTTTTTTGTAAGTTACACATCATGGAAATATTTGCATTATGAGATGTTAAGAATTTTACCACGTGACAGGAAGAACTGGGCATAATGGAAGCTCTAGGCTTGTATGGGGGATGACAGCAGTGTGGACACATATGTAACGGGGATTTGTGCAACACCACAGGTCTACTGTGTCTATTCCCAGACATCCCCAAGAAGACAGCTCCATAGCAGATAGAGTTCTAAAGAACATCCTATATTTTAACAAGGAGTCAATTTTCTTATTGAAATATTGGGCCTCTGTTTATTTTCCCCTTAATAGAAGTGTCAAATGGGATAATATATGAAAAAATAGATAAAATATTATACACATTAGACCATAATCTAGTGAAATAATTTAGTAACTTATGATTTGGGGTATGTAATTATATACCCATGCAATGTGTGTGTGTGTGTATATATTTATATACACACTCATACACACATTCCAAACACACACATATACACATATGTATATGTATATGTACACACACATATATACATATGTATGTGTATATTCGTATACGTTTAAGTATACCCAAGGGGTGGAGTAAGGGAAAAAAAAGTATACTCAAAATAACTTTGTTTCCAAGAATTGTAAGATGACTTCCAGTGCTCTAAAAACCTTTGTCATAGACAGCTCCTCATACAAAGCAAAGATTCTCTCTTGCAATGGGATTCTTTGTTCATGTCTTTTGTTTATAATGATGTATGAGTAATTAAGGTAATTAATGTAGGTGTTCACTGAGCTTTTGAGAACTACCTGTCCAGGGAGCACTCAGCATGCATTCCAGTGCTGGCCTCCTTCTGAATTGGTAATTCAATCTAGTGATAAAGAATATGAGCTTTGCTGTTAGGTTAGACTAGGGTTTGGGTACTGCGTGTATTACTTACAAGTTAATGTAAGTAACTATTTTTGAGTCTCAGTTTTCACATCTGTAAAATGGTACTAATAATACTATAGTGGAAATAACTCTTGGAATTAGTATAAGGGTGGAATAAGGTTTTACATGTAAAAAGAATATTTAACTTTTATTATAAATATTGAGACAAGCCTCCGAGGATACTGCCATCTCTTAACAACAGGGATGAGTGGCCTGACATATAATCGATTACTGTTATTTCCATAGAGACAAGGGGAATTCTGGTTCTAACAAAGTGATGGAGAAGAGTGAATTCAGCTGGTCCTAGAGATGATTCAATGTCTGCCTTCAAGGAGCAGGAGGGGGCTCTTGGAGTAGATTCATTTGGTAACAGTGGCTCCTTATTACAGAATGAGGATGAGAACTCCTCATTTTGGCTCTGATGGTTGCCCAGGAGTCAGAGGAAAAGTAAAGAGTGAGATTAAGAGGGGCGCCTAGGTGGCTCAGTCGTTAAGCATCTGCCTTCAGCTCAGGTCATGCTCCCAGGGTCCTGGGAACAAGCCCCGCATCAGGCTCCCTGCTCCACGGGAAGCCTGCTTCTCCCTCTCTCACTGCCCCTGCTTGTGTTCCCTCTCTTGCTGTGTCTCTCTCTGTCAAATAAATAAATAAAATCATTAAAAAAAAAAGTGAGATTAAGAGTGAAACATGCAAGTACACCAACATGACATGACCAAAGAGGGCAGACTTCAATCGAATGAAGTATACTCAAAATAACTTTGTTTCCAAGAATTGTAAGATGACTTCCAGTCATCTTACATCTAGCGATGAGAAAAGATTCATTCGGAGAATGAATGAATAGCATTTGAGATAGAGAGGCTCTAGAAAAGGTGAGGGTAAAGCCAGGCTCAAACTCTGAGACCAGAGAGGTCTGATTAAGTTAAAAAATCAGAATTATTTATTTTTAATGGCATTGGAACGGAGTATGGATCTCATCGAACAAGATGGAAATATTAACAGTTATGTGGTAGAGATTTTTTAGCATCGTCCATTTTCATGGAAGTCATTTTTAGCCCATTCTAAATTCTATGTGTTAAAAGGATACATGAATTCATTAAATTATTTTTAACTCAGCTCATTATTACAGTCAGCTTGACATCTCAGACAGTTGCTAATTTTTAACCAATTTAACAAAATGTCTTTTGTTAAGACTTAAGTAGCAATGCTTCCAACTTTTTATAGTTGAAGCAAAAGAAAGCCTTTTACAGAAGAAATAAATGTTTTGAAGGTATACTGAGTATAGAATCATGGTGAATCAAAGCCAGAAAGACCCTACAAATGATTTGGTTCCATCTTCCCTTGGACAGATGAGGTAACAAAATCATGCCCCGATACCCACATTAAGGTGATAAACAGTAAATAAGTAATGAACCTATCACATCTTTAGAGACTGTTTAATATATTCACGGCACTGTGCTACAGGGTGAAACATAAAGGAACTGTGTAAGACATGCCCTCTTCTCTTACATAGGGTCATGATCTAGCCAAAGGATCAGACATGCTTGTGTAACCATGTTTGAGGTAGCTTATTTTAAGTGGTACAAAATGTTACCTGAATTAAGAAGTTGGAAAGATCTCTTTGGAGAGTCTTTTTTTTTTTTTTTAAGATTTTATTTATTTATTTGACAGAGAGAGACACAGCGAGAAAGGGAACACAAGCAGGGGGAGTGGGAGAGGGAGAAGCAGGCTTCCCACCGAGCAGGGAGCCCGATGCGGGGCTCAATCCCAGGACACTGGGGTCATGACCTAAACTGAAGGCAGACGCTTAACGACTGAGCCACCCAGGTGCCCCTGGAGAGTCTTTTCTTAAAAGTTCACCCATCGGGGCGCCTGGGTGGCTCAGATGGTTAAGTGTCTGCCTTTGGCTCAGGTCATGATCTCAGGGTCCTGGGATCGAGTCCCGCATCGGGTTTCCTGCTCAGTGCAGAGCCTGCTTCTCCCTCTCCTCTGCCACTCCCTCTGCTTGTGCTCTTCTGTCTATCTCTCTGTCAAATAAATAAATAAAATCTTTAAAAAAAAAAAGTTCACCCATCATTTTTTAAATGATAGAGATTTACATCTAGTGATGAGAAAAGATGCCTTGGTAAGTTTTGAGTGGAAAAAGTAGCTTACAAAACAATATAGTGTAATCTATTGACTTTTTTTGGTGAATAGTTTTATGAACTTTATTTATTTATTTATTTATTTTTATTTATTTGACAGAGAAAGACACAGCGAGAGAGGGAACACAAACGAGAGAGGGAACACAAATGGGGAGTGGGAGAGGGAGAAGCAGACTCCCTGCCGAACAGGGAGCCCGATGCGGGACTCGATCCCGGGACTCCAGGATCATGACCTGAGCCGAAGGCAGTCACTCAACCAACTGAGCCACCCAGGCGCCCCTAGTTTTATGAACTTTAACACATACGTAGATTGATATAACCATGACCACAATACAGAAAAGTGCAATCATCCCCCAAAAAACTCCTTCATGCTGTCTCTCCATGCACCAACTCCTAAACCCTAATAACCATTGATTCGTCCTCCATCACTATTCTCTGTTTGTGACTTTTTACAACTTTTTACCACTATCTTCTTTCACTTGGCCTAGTGCCATTGAGATTCATTCAAGTTGTGTGGATCATAAGTTCATTCCTTTTTATTGATGAATAACATCCCCCTGTATAGATGTAGCACAGTTTATTTGTCCATGCACCCACTGAAGGACATTTGAGTTGTTTTGGAGAATCGTAAGAGAAACTTCTTGAGCAGGGTGGTATTTTAATTCACTCTCAGATTTTTGCTCAAACTGTGCTTGTATGTAAGTTCATTTGATAATAATGCTTATGCAAATAACAAAAAAAATGCATCGTTAAAATTATTCATAGGGACTAAGAGGTTTTTCTTAAAATACAGTCTTGATGCATATATTGTCATGCTTAGAAATGTGGTTGTTCATTCATTCGTTGAACCAATATTTAGTGAATGCCAATTGTGTGCCAGCCACTATGGATAAAATAATGAAACTAAGTGCCTCTGCTCATGGTAGAATCTAGTTGAGGAAGAAGGACAACAAACAGATATACAAATGGTCCTTGAATATTTCAGATTGTGGTGAGTCCTACAAAGAAGCAGGGTAAGGAGCTAGCGAAGAGGGATGGGTGGGATGAAGTCATTATTTTAATACAGACTGGTAAGGGAAGGTTTCTCTGTTGAGCAGGACTTGAAGAAAGGGGAGGGGGAAGTGAGCCATGCAAATATCTGAGGGAAGAGCATTCTAAGCAGAACAAACAAGTAAATTGTATTAATATTGTTTATTGAACTAGCACAAAAGACATTTATTAGTCAAGCCTGCTTTTCTTCCCAATTACAGGTCAGGGTAAAGGACTTTCACTTGATGATGGAAAGGAGTTAATGAACTTATCACCTTATCACTACCAATGCAGACCTTCTATGGAAGGTAAGAGGAGAAAGAGAGAGGTGGGGAGGAGAGAAAGAAGGAAACGGCAGGATGGAGCTGAGTGAGAGAAATGAAGGAGTGGAGACAGAGGAAAGGAAAAGAAAGAAAGACAGATAAGACATAGGATAATGATGGATTTGAATCCCAACATCAGCCTGTCCAGACAAAAGCCAGGAACTTATCTCCTGCATAGTAAGTAGCATCTGCTACATATTTGTCTCTGAAATTGCTTGCACCAACAATACCCTGTTGTAGGGCTCTAGGTTCTCATTGTTTTAAGATTTTATTTATTCATTTGAGACAGAGAGATACAGAGAGAGAAAGCATGAGCAGGGGGAGAGGCAGAGGGAGAGGGAGAAGCAGGCTTCCCACTGAGCCACGTGGGGCTCGATCTCAGGACCCAGAGACCATGACCTGAGCTGAAAGCAGACGCTTAACCATCTGAGCCACCCAGGTGCCCCTATTTTATTTTATTTTTTTTAAAGATTTTATTTTTAAGTAGTCTCCATACCCAACATGGAGCTCGAACCCACAACCCCCAGATCGAGTGTCACCTATTCCACCGACTGAGCCAGCCAGGTGCCCCAGTTCTCATTTTTAAGGCAATCTATTTAATAATAAGGTCCCTCTGGATACCTGGTGTATGACCAGACCTGAGATAGGGCAGAGAGAGAGGAATGACAAGGCACAGCCTTATAGGCAGAAATGAATATTTATGTGTTCATAATATATTTTACAAGGTGTATTTCCTTGGATTTCTCTTATATGCCCCCTACACACACACACACATGGAGTATGGTAAGGTTGCTCACAAGCTTGTATCCAGCCCAACACATGACATATTTGAGGGATATAATAAACCCCCAAGAGTACCAGTGACTTCACTACAGTAATGATTATCCTAGTGTTGGAGCATGAATGTAATTCTGATCTGACCCCGAGGGCATAGAAAAAGTCTTACTAACCTTTTTCACATCACAGCATATATAGAAAAAGATAATAAAATTACAGCACACTGAAATGATAAGAAGGATGCCCCAGACCCCAGTCAGTCGACCCCCAGGACTGAGAACAATCTCTGGGCACATTAACAGCCCATTCGCAGAATATCATTTGGAAGCTCTGGTTTAAGGATAAAACCCAAGATTTTCATTTGTATACTTTTCCCTGCTTCTGCTCCCCCCGGAGCCCCCCCGCCCCCGTCAAGATACCTTTTGTAGGCTAAAGCAATTTGAAAATGCTGAAATATTGTAAACCAACACATACATACAAGGTCCTTCCATTAGTATTGTGAATTTTTCTTTATCGCTTGAGATCCATTTTAACTTAAAGATCACCATCCAATGTCTATAAATAATAGCTAATAGCAAATGCAGGAATGAGGCTCCTGTTGTATTTATTGTGGCCCATGATTTTTTATCTGCTTAAGACTTGGGCCTTTCTGAGAACCAAAGCCTGTGGCTGGGGAGGGGGGTGGGGGGATAGGGGAAATAGGGGCTTGGGATGAAGGAGAGCACTTGTCGTGATGAGCACGGGGTGATGTATGGAAGTGTTGAATCACTATATTGTACACCTGAAACTAACACTGTATGTTAGCTAACTGGCATTTAAATAAAACCTTTTTTTAAAAAAGCCTGTGGCTAAGCCTGGTGATGGGTATTAAAGAGGGCACGTTCTGCATGGAGCACTGGGTGTTATATGCAAACAATGAATCATGGAACACCACATCAAAAACTAATGATGTAATGTATGGGGATTAACATAACATAATAAAAAAAACAAAACAAATTAAAAAAAAATTTAAAAAGCCTGTGGCATAATATTGCACGCGAACAAAGCAAGATAGATGCTCCTTAGGAAATGCAGAATATGCGCTTCACAACTTGTCAAATTTAAGCTTATTATTAAACATTACCTCCACTCAGATATAAAAATCACTCGATTGAAACAAAAGATTGCAGTTCATGACAAGTGTAGATAAGATGCTAATTAATAAAAGTGCTTACAATTGTGCCATTCTGAGTTGACTCTAGCCTTAGTTTGCTGTGAAAGATTTCAGTTTGCAATTGTAGTCCTTTTTTCAACCTGTATTTATATGGCAGAACATCATACTGAGGCCAATATTTATGCTGTATGGAGTAGCTTCCCGAGAAAAAAGCCCTGTCTTTTAAGACTAAACTTCTTTTCGGGCGCCTGGATGGCTCAGTTGGTTAAGCGACTGCCTTCGGCTCAGGTCATGATCCTGGAGTCCCTGGATTGAGTCCCGCATCGGGCTCCCTGCTCGGCAGGGAGTCTGCTTCTCCCTCTCCCACTCCCCGTTTGTGTTCCCTCTCTCGCTGTGTCTTTCTCTGTCAAATAAATAAATAAAATCTTAAAAAAAAAAAAAGACTAAACTTCTTTTCTTCTTGCTGGCAGTCATAGTATTTATTACATGTATAAAGATGGTGATTAATTAATAGGAAGGAGTTCGGGAACAGTGATCTTCCTCTCTAATGGAGGAACTTGCCAACAAAACGGAGTTCTGAACATAATGAAGACTTGAAAATGAAATCTACCTCATCTGGAGAAAAGCTCTCCCAGCCACTGAAGATATAAATAGGGAAAAATCAATTAGCACAAACTAGAATTGAAAATCATGGGGTTTATTAGATAATGAAATTGTTTTTGGTGAAGGAAATGCAAACGAATCCGTGACCAAGGATGATAACACTAATATCTTTCTCTGGAGGGACGGTGTAAAAATGAATGCTGGCAGACTGACACCCTTCTTTCCTCATTAATTGAACTTCCTCCTAGGCTGGGGGCAAATATGTAATTTTCACGCCCAGATGATAATAGGAGGATTAGGTTAAAACCTATTCTGGAATGGAGGGGGGGGAAATGCACAATCTATTTGGCTCAAGGCAGTTGTTTTACAGAAGTAGGAAGCTAATAAAGGAGGAAGGAGGGAAAAGCTCTTCTTTAGTGCTCTCTTGGATCACATACACCCTGAGATCTTGATGAGCCCAATATGTCTTCCCGCATTGTCCTTTCAAGGGCAATCGGTGGTGTGTAGAGTCGTTTCTTACCTATCACAATGAGAATTATTGACAAAATGATGAGTATAGCCCAATACTGTATAGAGACCATCCTGTATGCACCATCTCCACTTGGAGATCAGCTATCAAGTACATAGACTCTCAAACATACCCAGGGAGCAGAGGAGATGGACCCCCTTTCCAAGGGTGATGAAACACCAGACTCTCAGAGCAGGAAGGGTGCTGACAAATCATCTAGTTTAATTCTCTCATGTCACAAAGGGGGAAACTGAGGCCAAGGGAGAGAAGGGACTCTTCCAAGGTCATTTACTCGGTTAGTTAAAGCTCGTCATCTTCCTTGACTCTGAACCTTTCTATCAAACCATGCTACTTCTTGCTGAAGGTGAAATTAGGGTGGGGACAAATGAGAGACACTTCTTCCTTCATTCTCTCACCCATTCAACTAGGTTTGCCAGGTTTAGCCAATAAGCAACCTGGCTTATTGGGATAAGTATATCCCAAATATCACATGGGGCATACTTATGCTAAAATCTATTTGTTGTTTATCAGAAATTCAAATTTAACTGGGTGCCCTGGATTTTATGTGGCTGTCCTACAGTCAACACATAGCTTTCATTCCTTCCCTGTGATTTCATTCTTGTCCATGCCAACGAAAGAGAGGATGGACAAAATAATTTGCGACACAGGCTGAAGTCAACGGGGCTTCAGAATCCGTGGCTATAGCTGTTCTGCTTGCTGCAAACTCACTAAACCACAAATGCTTCATTCATTCAAGGGACTCTTCTGCATGAGGTCACTTCTTTGGAGTTTCTCTCTCTTGCTTCTAACAGGTATGTTGTGAAGCCAGACAAGAGTCAAGGATGGATGGCAGGAGATATTGATGAGTTGAAGACTGCTGTATAAATACTGGCTGCGTTCGCAGAATCTTACAACGCATCATTTTGGAAACTATGGTTATAAGAGATGAAACAATTAGTACCAAAGTACTAGAGAATTAGTACTAGAGAAGAGAAGGTATGAGGAACTCGAGCCCAGAGTATATCAGACATGGCTGATTTTCACAAACACCTGGAAATTTCTGAAACTACAGGTTCTTACATCTCACTCTCAAAAGATCTAATTTAGGAGACCTAGGATTTAACTCAAAATCCTAATGGTGCTCATGCAGGTGGTGCAGGGATGACCCTTTGCAAAAAACTGGCCTGAGATAAGTGAAGACAGTCTTTTTTTTTTTTTTTTTTAAGATTTTATTTATTTATTTGAGAGAGAGAACAAGCTGGGAGGAGGGGCAGAGGGAGAGGGAAAAGCAGACTCCCCATTGAGCAGGGAGCCTGATGTGGGGCTCTATGTGGGGCTCGATCCCAGGACCCCGGGATCATGAGCTGAGCCAAAGGCAAATACTTAACCGATTGGGCCCCCCAGGAACCCCTGTGAAGATTGTCTTCATCTCCCCTCCAGTTCCAATCTCTTTCTGCTCTCCTGTTACTCAACCATAAGTAAGTCCCCTTCAGGATTTTAACCTTCCCCCCACATTTATTGTACTGTGGAGCGGTCTATTTGCTAGTCACTATTTACTCCTTCTAAACATAAATTCCAAGTTATGAAGTAGCTTCCAATCTTCCTCCCAAAATAAGATGGCTAAGTGGTTGGAATCATAGGCCTGTTGCAGGTTACTTTTGTTTGATTTTGACCCGAATGCACAAACTCTAGTGGGAAATGTCAACGTAAAACTTAGATCTCTTTCTCCACCCTCGTTCTGGATGTCATATACCAGTGCCCTCCTGTACCTTGAGAACAATGCCTCCCACCCATCTCTGTCACATTGGGAGATATCCCATCAAGAAAGGCACCACACTGAATCTGAGCTGTTCCTTGAGGCATGAGCTAGACTTCAAAATACAGCGATAGAGGAAAAAATATCCTAGAAAGAGACACCACCACTAACAGGTTAATGTTTCCGAAAACCTGGGTTATCATCAGAATCACTGGAAAATTTTGGTAAAATTTATTTGGGGAGAGTATTCAAAATCAGTGTCAGATTTAAGTCATATAGAATGGGCTCCAGAGTCTGCCTGCTAAGCCAAGTCCACATTTATGAAGTATAATTAAGTTTAAGAACTACTTGAGCTAAAGTAGGGGCACCTGAAAAAAAAAAAAAAAAGAAGTAAAGGACCCTAATATACTTGAATCATTTTTTTGGAGGCGGGTGGTCTAGGAATCAGGCCGTGACTTGCTGCATGCTGC
Source organism: Mirounga angustirostris (assembly GCF_029215605.1). Taxonomy (NCBI): domain Eukaryota; kingdom Metazoa; phylum Chordata; class Mammalia; order Carnivora; family Phocidae; genus Mirounga; species Mirounga angustirostris. The sequence continues at coordinate 95,221,701 of NW_026991719.1, forward strand.
ACGTCTCCTTGATTTCTACTGCCTTGCCATTACGAAGTCAGACATGGTTTAAGGATGTACAAAAATATGTTTTCCTCCTATTCACCCAACAGCAAATGTGCTAAGGAGAGCAGCGTGTGGAAGTGAAGTGCTGACCTACATTCACTCAAATAGTAACAGACAGCACTTCGCCAGTCATTACTTGGACCATCAGAATCAGTAAAGTGCCTAAAAATGACTGTGCACTATTCAGCAATCTAGATGTGCTTTGAAAGCCTCCTGTGATGGATTGGGCTTTCTTCAGTGTGATTGATGGTTCAGACACCATATGCCTGGTGACCCAGAGAAAGACATTGAACTTCTATCTGCAGAGAGGATTCCAGTGCCCTGGTGGCACTTGTATATATACGATGGCCAGAATTTGAATCCCATCTTTTAAAATCGGGAACCAGACATAATGTTCTGGGGTTAAAAAGGCCAGTGTGGATAATGTGATTAGTGAGACCAAAGAGTGTCTATTATGGGAGCTGGGGAGAAATCCTCACTGCCTTATTGATACACTCAGGGTGAGATTTTCCCCATGTTGTTCATATTTGTAGGTATAAATTCAATCTCTCTGGAATAATAACAACAATTACTCTTACTGTCATTTGGGGGGTGCTTATGTGTGCCTGATACATGGTAGGCATTTTACACACATCATATTCTTAAAAAAAAAAAGATTTATTTATGTATTTGACAGAGAGAGACACAGCGAGAGAGGGAACACAAGCAGGGGGAGTGGGAGAGGGAGAAGCAGGCTTCCCACGGAGCAGGGAGCCCGATGCCAGACTCGATCCCAGGACCCTGGGACCATGACCTGAGCCGAAGGCAGACGCTTAACGACTGAGCCACCCAGGTGCCCCGATAATTTCTTTTTATTTTTCAAGATTTTATTTATTTATTTGAGAGAGACAGAGTGAGAGAGAGCACGAGCAGGGGGAAGGAGCAGAGGCAGAGGGAGAAGCAGACTCCCAGCTGAGCAGGGAGCCCAATGTGGGGCTCAATCCTAGGACTCTAGGATCATGACCCGAGCCGAAGGCAGACGCTTAATGACTGAGCCACCCAGGCACCCCCATATTCTTTAGTTCTTCAAACAAGTCATACAGGTAGATGTTATTCATTTCATTTCATGGGAGAGAAAACTGTGGTTTAGAGACGATTCCTTCATTCCTTCGACGAAGAGGCACTGAGCACTGACTGTGTGCTAGGCACAGCTCTAGGTGGGGACAAAGCAATGAACCCAACAACATTTCTTCTCTTGTGGGGCTTACATGCTAGTGGAGGAATGCAGATCAAAACCAAAGAAATGGATATTTGCAGGTGATGATTAGTACTAAGGAAAAAAGTACCAAAAAAATAAGATTGTGTAAGAGGGGGAGAGAATAGGAGCTGTTTTAGAAAGGATGATCAGGGAAGGCCTCTGATAAAGTGGCATTTTTGCAGAGTCCCTAAGGAGATGAGGAGGGAGGGTGACAAAGAGTCCACTCACCATTCCATTACCAGAACAATCTACCACCTCAAGTCACTCTCAGCACCACAAGATACCTCCACCCAAAGATCCCCTTTGTCACAAGCTACCCATGTCACAAGAAAGAGATAAAAACAATTATTGGAATAAAGGACCACTAACCACAGAGGAAGACAGGTTTCACAGAGAAACCTCTGAGAGCTTGCTCAAGTGACTAGGCTAGTTGCAGATTTGTTCCGTATTTTATGGCATATTTGTTGTTGTTGTTGTTTTTTAAGTGAGCTCTACATGCAACGTAGGGCTTGAACCCACAACCCCGAGATCAAGAGTCGCATGCTCTACTGACTGAGCCAGCCAGGTGCCCCCTTGTATGACGTTTGTAACTTGCAGGTACTAAAGAACTGAAAGTATATTGCTGTCCACCTATAGATTGTGCACTTCTCTCTCCTGTTCTTGCCTGCAGAATATCAGCAGTAAACAGCAGTCTCAATTTGAGTAAGTCTCTAGCCTTTATTTCCACAACACAAGCCATACATATATCTGTTCAAAGAGCTTCCCAAGAAAAGAGAACAGAAAGGTTGAAGATCTGAGGCAGGAGTACTTTGGTGAGTTTGCCTTTTGGGCCAGCATGGCTGGAGTGGAGCAAGGGAGGCAAGAGTGGTAAGAGACAAGGTCACAGAGGTCATAGGGTCCAGGTCATGCAAGTCACATAGCCAGGGAGTGGGAGAAGCAGGATTTAACAAAGACCTCTCTAACTCTAACGTCCTCATTTCCGATAAACTCCAGAAAACAAAAACTACCAGATAGAATGCCCTCATCCTCCCATTGCCAAATCTCCCCTCCAACCTGCATCAGTATTTTTTAGAACGAAGAATGAATGGTCTTGCTCCATATAAAGGACAAACTTCTCCATGTGGGTTCCAGATCCCAGCCTTCTTAGTTTTCCAAAGGCATTCCTCCTGCAATTCTCGCCTCTCTCCTGAATCGTCAATTTCTTCTACTTTATATTTTCCATTAACATAAAAATATGCTGTAGTATCTCAGACCCTTAAAAAAAAATGAAAAGAAAAAAGAAAAAAACCAACAAACCTCCACACTCCCTCCTGTCTTTAAACCAAAGGATAAGTTACTGTCTCTACTTCTTCCCTTAGTAATTACTTTCGGAAGCTACTCCTACATCTCCGCTGAGGTTCCTCATGTCAAGTTCACCAGTGATGTCCCTGATGCCAAATCTTTGGGCTATTTTTCCATTTTCATCTGAATTTACCTCTAAGAAAATTGAACAGAATTGTCCACTTTACTGCAACACTTTCTCCACCTTTTCTAAGACCTCACATTCCTACTTCACTGGCTCTTCCTTCTTAGGCTCCTTTGCTGTGCTCTCTTTTCCATCTCTATATGGATAATTGTCCTGTTCAAACTGTGTCAATCCTGTTTTTCTAGGTGATCTCATCAAGTTCACTGGTGTTTAACTGCCATTCATACACCATCTCTACCTCCATCTGGCATCTTATATCTGAGTCCCATATTTATTCATGTCTTGTTATCTATTTAATATGTCCCTCTTGGGGCACCTGAGTGGCTCAGTCGGTTAAGCATCTGCCTTCAGCTCAGGTCATGATCTCAGGGTCCTGGGATTGAGCCCCGCATCTGGCTCCCTGCTCGGCGGGAAGCCTGCTTCTCCCTCTCCCACTCCCCCTGTTTGTGTTCCCTCTCTCACTGTCTATCTGTCAAACACATAAATAAAATCTTAAAAAAAAATAAAAATAAAAGATAACATGTCCTTCTTAATGTCTCATAGATATTGCAAATCTAATATGTTTGGATTTCTTTCTTAAGCCTGTTGTTCTCCTGGTATTCCTTCACTCAGACTAAGGCATCCTCCTCCTCCCAGAGATTCAAGTCAGAAAGCTAGGAGTCCTGATTTGTCTTTCCCTCCCCTCCATTAACGAGCCCTGTTAGCTCTACCAAACACATCGCAAATGCATATACTCTTCTTCACCTCCATGAGCCACCAACTTACTCCTGGCTAGTATCATTGTGCACCTGGGTTACTACAGTGGTGTCCCAATAGGTCTCTTTGCTTCCAGGCTTGTCTTCCAACAACAACAAAATGTTTTCCCACAAAACAGCCAGTTATTTTTTAAAAGTTCTCGCTGGTTTTTGCTGGTAGTATTTTGAAGGGACAGAAGGAGCTGCCTCAAGCTGAGCCACCTGGTGCCTCTAGTTGGGGGAGGAGAGTCTGGCCCCCTGGGTTTCCTGAGCAGGCACTTGATGTGGTGGGATATTCCCTGTCCGTGGGAGATGAAAAGAGGTTGCCAGGTCCATAGCTTGTTGTGGCGGGATCTGGATCTGTCTTGCTGGTGCCAACCTGGTATTTTTGGGTAGGGGAGGGAAGTCTTGGGTCATTTCCAGTCTAGGTGCTTGTTGAGGTGAGATTCTCCTTTGCCAGCTTCCCAGTGGCCACTCATCATTCCTTTGGGTGGGGGGAGGGGACTCCACACATTTTGCGTTTCCAAATTACTATCTCCATTCTGCACCTCTTATCTGAGTTCCATGCTTGTATATTCCACCATTTACTTAATATGTCCACTTTCGTGCCTAATGGATATCTCACATCTAATATATCTAGATCTCTTCTCAACATTTACTTACTTATCTAATCCTTGTCTTAGGGTAGTTTCTTTGGGAAAGCATTCCTTAGAACCCATTTGAGCCTAGTGGGTAGGATATTTACTAAAAAGTGTTATTAGTGGTAAGACTTGTGGAAGAGAAAGGCAGGAAGCAGGGCTGGGCACAGGGAAGAGTCAAGGTGTGATGCACACCCAAGAAGATCCTACAAGGAGGGATGCTTGGGTGGCTCAGTCGGTTGAGCATCCAACTCTTGGTTTGGCTCAGGTCATGATCTCAGGGTTGTGAGATGGAGCCCTGTGTCAGGCTCCGTGCGCAGTGCAGTCTGCTTGTCCCTCTCACCCTGCTCCTTTCCCTGCTCACGCTCTCTCTCTCTAAATAAAATCTTAAAAAATAACTCCTACAAGGACTTATAGAGCAAGAATAATCCTTCATAATTGCTGCAAATTTGGCAAATTTGCCGGGCCCTTATATTCTCCGTGAACCGTACCTTGGATGTGGGCCACCTGGGAAGGGGTGTGGCCTGGGGTGAGGCAACTATTAGGCCAGCTGCAGCTAAAGGCTGTCTGCAAATAGCGCTCGCAGCCACTGGGGCATCAAGTCCTTCACCGAAGTGGGGTCTGAGCAGCGCATCAGTTCCACACAATCCCTGTGTATATAACCGTGGTCCTGACCCAGTGGGCCTCATCCGTCTCAGCACGGTGGAACTGAGTAGACCAGCACAGGGTGTTTCTAGTTCTTCCTGGAGGAGAACCTAGCCAAAGGTTCTTCCTTCAGCCTCGTGAGCTGCTAAAAGTTTTCCTGGCCCCAGCGATGCTTCCTGGGTGTGCATCCACAGAGGGCACACCCTGGTCTCGGCAGAATGCCAGCTCAGAGTTTCCTCCAGCCCCCACGAGGTACACCCGTTCCTGTTGGTCCATTCAGGCCAAGATTTCCTCCCTAGCCTGCTTGCCAGGTGAGAGTTCTCTGCCTGGACCATGGTGCGCCCTCTGCGCAGGATTTCCTCCCCAGCCGTGCCTGCCCTAGCGAAGAATTTCCTCCTGGCTGCAAACGGTCTCGCCCTTAAGGGTTACAACCCTAGCCCTCTATAGGTCCAGTTAAGAGCCCTTTAAATATTGTAGTGATTGTGGACTTCTTTTGTGTGTGTGGGACGATAGCGATGAATAATGTTTTGCATGTTTTCACAACTGCTTATTGGCCCTTGGTACATAATCTTTGGTGGATTTTCTGATTCCTTTGTTCAGTTGCTGGGAATGTTTGTGTTCTTATTGACTCGTGTGGGATTTTTGACTTGACATGGGATATTATTCACTTGTCTGGGACTTCGTATATAATATATACGTATATATGAGGGAGATTTATTCCTGGACAAGATTATTTTTTGAGTAAGATTACCAGCAGAGAAGCTAATTAGCTTGCTACTGTCTCTAGGCAAAATCTCCTTTTAGGTGACTTAAAGGGCACAGCTGTTAATCATCTGACCGCAAACAACTCTGGTCTTTGGATGTGAAGCTTCTGACTAGAACCTACCAACGTAAGCACCACGCACCCCCCCATAATTTCAAAAGCATGTAATTTTTTGAGTTGCTCTGTGCCATTTGTCTGCATACATAGCTCTTCACTCAAGTTAAACATTCACCACCAGACTGTTTGATATTCCAAGCTTAAGTGCACGTCTGAGAATTCAATTCAGAAAATGAGGCTGCAACTCTAAACGCACACCCAAATGCATTGCCTGAAATCTTGATCTCTAATGAAAATACACTGTCACCGTTCTTCAAACAGCAATCATTCTTGATGAGGAAAGTGCAGGCAGAAGTTATAAATTGGGCGCTGCTTTAACACCAACCGGAGGATAAGCCCAGTTTTCGTGTGGAGAGATTTAAAGGTGCAAGAGGCAAAGAATGATGGGGACCAGTTCAATCGAACTGGAGTTCGTGTCAGTTCGTTCAGTTGTTCTTTAACCTGTCCTGTATGTGCTAGCAAAGCCAAGCCCCTGGTTTTGCCTCTCTGCTACTGGTACCCGGGGAATGGACCGCTGTCCTGCAGGTGCATTCACATCCGGGAAGATGGGCTATGTCGGAGTTAGAGTTGAGTCACGAGAGCCAAAGGAGACCAGGCTTGGAAGTTCTGTAATCCTTACCCCTCCCTTCATCAAAGGTGAAACCACATGGAGAGGAAAAGGAAATTTCCAAAAGTCAATTGAATTAGTTTCTGGTTTAGGTTACCAGGAGATTCGTCAGAGATTCTTTCCTCTATACTACTAATTTCAATTGTATTGTTTTTGACAGCGCAGTTTGGTTTGTGTGAGAAACGAGTTCTGAATCTCGTCCCTAGGGCTGGCCTTCTAAAGTGAAGAAGGACATTGATGGTTTCTGATTGCCTTCCAAATCAGTTCCCTATTGCTTCTATTTCCTCTTCTAGTGCTGGTCTCATTTCCTGTTCTCTGGGGCCCATTCTATTAAAAAAAAAAAAAAATTCTCTCCACTTAAGATTCTGTTGCTAATGTCTAGCACTGGATATATATCCTTGAAGAGCGTTCCATTGTCACTTCAGAGAAATAAGCCTGCTAATGAAAGGTGTTTTACAGGGCGCCTGGGTGGCTCAGTCATTAAGTGTCTGCCTTCTGCTCAGGTCACGATCCCAGGGTCCTGGGATCAAGTCCCACATCAGGCTCCCTGCTCAGCGGGAAGCCTTCTTCTCCCTCTCCCACTCCCCCTGCTTGTGTTCCCTCTCTCGCTGTGTCTCTCTCTGTCAAAAAAAAAAAAAAAAAAGTGTTTTACAAAATTCTACATGGGATCTGAGGAGAAGGCTGTATTTATAGAACCATCAGTAATTCCCTAGCGTGGTTTTGGTTTCTGTAGGTTCCCACCCCCCATGTGCACTTGGAAGAAAAGTAAAATAATAAATGGAAGTCTTCTTGTGACAGTTTGATGGCAGGTGAAGTCTGTTTCTGAAATGTGTGATAGACTTGTTAATATTGTGACCATGTCCATGTGTGAACAATTCACAATTCCAAGCCAGCATGGGCTAGTTCATTTGGGCATGGCGATGGGTTTCTATACTAGAAGGTGCTGTGAAAATCAAACTATTAATGGTAGTAATTTCCCAGTTGATATAGGCATGGTTTTTATAGCAGATCTGGGGTTCTCAATATTTGGTAAAGAGTCAGAATAGTACGTCTAAAAAAAATCTCAAGTGCTTCTCATGTGCAAATAGAATTGCAAAATATTGAACCTCAAGAGTATACTGCTGGTGTTTGACAAAATTTTAAATTACACGAGCTTTCCTTTTTTTGTTAATGAGGTATAATTTCCATACAATAAAGGGAACGGATTTTTAAGCGTGCAGCTCAATTAATTTTGACAAATTTGATACCTGTGTGACCACCCAGCCTCAAACTCTGATCTGATTTCTCACCGTAAGTTTGTTTTGCCTTTTTTTAACACTTCATATAAATGTGGTCATACAGCCTGTACTCTTTTGAAAATAAGTCACTCAGCAAAATGTTGCTGAGACTCCTCCATGTTGTTGTATGTAAAGATTGCTCCTTTCTCCATAGTATTCCGTTGTATGAATATTACCACAGTTTGTTTATCCAAACAAATTTACTTCTGTTCACGGATATTTGGGTTCTTTCCAGTTTGGATTTTTTTTTTTTTTTATTAAAGTTGCTATGAACAGTCTTGCACAAGAATTTCAGTGGATATAGGTTTTCAAGTCTGTTGGGTAAATACCTAAAACATGGGGAAGGTATATGCTTAACTTGATAAGAAACTGCCAAACATGGGCGCCTGGGTGGCTCAGATGGTTAAGCGTCTGCCTTCGGCTCAGGTCATAATCCCAGGGTCCTGGAATTGAGTTCTGCCTCAGGCTCCCTGCTCCTTGGGAGCCTGCTTATCCCTCTGCCTCTCTCTCTGTCTCTCATGAATAAATAAATAAAATCTTTTAAAAAAAAGAAAAACTGCCAAACAGTTTTTCAAGGTAATTGCATCATTTTCCATTCCCGGCAGTGATGTATGAGGGTTCTGTTTGCTCAGCAACCTTGCCAGCATTCGGTATTAGAGACCTAATGTACACTTGAGCCATTCTAGTAGGTATGAAGCGCTATCAGATTGTGCTTTTAATTTCCATTTTCTTCATGACTAGTGCTATTGAGTATTGGTGATTTCTTCCAGCTTTATTGAGATATTATGGACATATAACATGAGTTTAAGGCATTAACTGGGATGATTTGCTACACCTACATATTTTAAAGTGATTGCCACAATGAGGTTAGTTAATGCTTCCATCCCCTATCATAATTACCACTCCGTGTGGGTATGTGCGCACGTGCATGATAACATTTGATTTACTTTATCAACTTTCAGGTATTGTTAATTATAGTCACCGTGCTTTACATCAGATCCTTAGAACTTACCTTAGCGCTGCAAATCTGTAGCCTTTGAGGAACATCTCATTTCCTCCTCCCCTAGCCCCTGGCAACCATTATTCTATACTGTTTCTATGAGTTGAGCTTTTGTAGATTCTGCATGTAAGTGAGAACATACAATGATTATCTTTTTCTGCCTGACTTATTTCACTTATCATAATGCCCTCTTGGTCCATCCATGTTGTAGCAAAAGGCAGCATTTTCTTCTTTTCTGTGGCTGAATAATATTCCGTTGTGTATATATACACAATTTATCGATTCCTCTGTTAATGGACACTTAGGTTGTTTCCATGCCGTGGCTATTGTGAATAATGTTGCAATGAGCAAGGAGGTGCAGATAAGGCTTCTGAATAGTGTTTTCATTTCCTTCAGATATGTACCCAGAAGTGTGATTGTTGGACCATATGGTAGTCCTATTTTTATTTTTCTGAAGAAACTCCATACTGTTTTTCATAGTGATTGTAGCAATTTACATTTCTACCAACTATGGTACGGGGTCCCTTACTCCACATCCTCGACAACACTTGTCTCTTTTTGCTAATGGCCATTCTAACAGGTGTGAAGTGATACCTCTCACTGTGGTTTTGAATTGCATTTCTTTGGTGATTAGTGATGTATCTGAAAATGAGCAAAACAAATCTTCCCCAGCTAAAGCCATAAAGAAGGCCACATTGAGAAGAGTAGGAGGGGCAGTCACGTGGTTGGGAACCTGAACCCCCAGCAAGGCATTAACCCATAAGTAGGAGGAAAATCACGCACTCAGAGGAGCCACCTTGGAAGACTGGCCGTTTCTTACAAAACTAAACCTACTCTTAACCATTTGATCCAATACTCTCCTTGGTATTTACCCAAAGGAGTTGAGAGCTGGTGTACACACCAAAACCTGGGCATGGATGTTAATAGCAGTTTTATTTATCACTGCCCAAACCTGGAAGCAACCAAGATGTCCTTCAGTAGATGAATGGATAAATAAAGTGTGGTCTATTCAGACGGTGGAATATTATTCAGTTCTAAAAAGAAATGAGACTTCAAGCCATGAAAAGACATGGAGGAACCTTAAATGCCTATTACTAAGTGAAAGAAGCCAATCTGAAAAGACTACGTACTATATGATTTGAGGTATAGGACATTCTGGAAAAGTCAAAACTATGTGGACTGTAAAGTGTTTAGTTGTTGCCAGGGGTGGGGGTTAGGGGTGGCATGAATAGTTGGAACACATAAGATTCAGGGAAAATACCCAGTATAATACTACAGTGGTGGATACATGTCCTCATACCTTTGTCCAAATCCATAGGATATGCAACACCAAGAGTTTGGATAACTCCAAACCAAGAGTTTGGACTTTGGATAACTATGATGTGTCAATGTAGGTTTATCAATTATAACAAATATACTGAGGATGTTGATATTGGGGAAGGCTATGCATGTTGGGGGTATATGCGATATCTCTGTACCTTAGTCTTAGTTTGCTATGAACCTAAAACTCCACTAACTGTTTATTTAAAATGTCTACGCATGAACATTTTAGGTCCTATGATAAAGGTATGCTTGACTTAAATGCCAGTTGTTTACCAAAGTATCATACAATTTTTCATTCCTGTCTCCAATATATGAGAATTCCAGTTGTTACACATATTCTCCAGTAATTGGATTGTCAGGTTTTTAAAAATTTTGTGCGTTAGACTAATTGGTATCTTACTGAGTCTTTAGTATGCATTTCTTTTATGACTAATGATATTGAACATCTATTTCATTTTTTTTTTCATTCATATATAGTCCTCTGAAAAGTGTTCAAGTAATTTGCCCAGTTTTTAATTGGTTTGTTTCTTGTCTTATTTACATGGAAGAATTTTTATATATTCTGTATGCAAGTCTTGTGTCAGATCTAAGTAATGTGAATATTGTCCTATAGTCTGAGGCTTTTTAAATTTTCCTAAGGATGTTATTCAAAGAACAGTAGGTTTTAATTTTCATGAAGGCAGTTTATCAATTTTCTTTATGATTCATGCTTTTTGGTTCTATCTAAAAAAAAATCTGCCTACTATAAGATGCAAAGGATTTTCTCTTAGGTTATCTTCTGGAAGTTTTATTATTGTAGCTTCCACATTTAAAACTATGATCTATTTTGAGTCATATGTTTTTGTTTTTGTTGCATGGTAAGAATTGAGTTTTTTTTTTTTTCATATGGATATTCAGTTATTTCAGCTGTGTTTTGAAAATTCAATCCTTTTCCCACTGAGTACTTTAGTGCCTTTGAAGAAAGTTGACTATGTACATGTGGATCTATTTTAGATGTCTCTATTCAGTTCCATTGATATAGGTCTATCTTTGGCTAATACCACACTGTTTTATTTTATTAAAAGCCTTGGGACACCTCGGTGGCTCAGTCGTTAAGCATCTGCCTTCGGCTCAGGTCATGATCTCAGGGTCCTGGGATCGAGCCCCGGGTCGGGCTCCCTGCTCCGCGGGGAGTCTGCTTCTCCCTCTCCCGCTCTCCCTGCTTGTGTTCCCTCTCTCGCTGTGTCTCTCTCTGTCAAATAAATAAATAAAATCTTACAAATAAATAAATAAATAAATAAATAAATAAATAGCCTTAACATCAGGCAGTGTAAATTCTCCATCTTTTTTTCTTTTAAAAGTTGTTTTCTAGTCCTTTTTTTTTTTTTTCCAAGCTATTCCAAAACCAGTTTGGTTATTCAAGTTGGTTTTACATTTTCATATCAATTTAACAAGAATGTTAATTTTTATTTAAACGCCTGCTGAGATTCTGATTGGGATTGCACTGAATCTCAGTTTTGGAAGAACTGACATATTAAAAATGGTGATTTTTCTGATCCAATAAGTAGTATATTTCTCCATTTATTTAGGAATTCCTAAATGTTTCCAGTAATATTCGTAGTTTGCTATGTACAGGTCTTCAGTATACAGAGCTTTATTAAAGCTATCTCTAGTTTGTCTTCAGAAATATTGCACTACTATGAAATACCCCAAAAGCTTGTCATTTATTTCTAAATATTTCATGTTCTTTGATGATTGTATAGATAGGGTTTTGTTTTCTCTTCCCAAATGTCTGTTGCTAGAATTAAGAACTACAATTGATTTTTTTTTAAACTGGTCTTGTATCTTGCAACCTTACTAATTTCACTTAGTAATTCTAATATAGATATTATATATTACTTAAGATTTTAAGATTTTCTCATTAAAAAATCATCTTTGAGGAAAGACAGTTTTAAAATTTCCAGTTTTATTTTTTATTTCTTGCCTTGATGCACTGGTTAGTATACCCAGTACAATGCCAAATACAAATGGTGAAAGTGGATATCCTTGCCTTATTTTCAATCTAAGGGGAAAAATGTTTAACATTTCACCATTAGATATGATGCCATCTGCTAATTTTTCTCTGGTCTTTGTCAGCTTGAGAAATTTTCCTTGTTATTTTTTTTAAAGGAATTTCCCTTATTTTAACATTTTGCTGATTTTTTTTTAAACATGAGCAAATGCCAAATTCAATCAAATGCTTTTTCTGAATTTATTGAGGGTCATATTTTTTTTTCATTTTTTACTTTATATGGTATATTACATAAATTGATAAATATTGAACAAATTATGCATTCTTGGGATAAACTGCACTTGATGCATTTTAAACATTTTTGTTTGCTGGATTCTATTTGCTAATATTAAGAATTTTTAAATTTATTTTAATTAGAGGTACTGTTCTTTAGTTGTAATGTTTTTGTCAGGTTTTAGTATTAGGATAATACTGACTTCAAAATGAGTTGTGACGTGTTCTCTCTTCCTTTATTTTTCTGAACAGCTTTATGGAAGATTGATATTATTTGTTCCTTAAATGTTTGCTACAATCCACCAGTGAAACTGGGTCTAAATATTTTTGGAGGTTTTTATTAATTATATTCACTTAATATAATTTTATTGAAATTTTCTATTTCTTGTGTGTCTGTTTTATTAAGTAATTTTTTGTAATTCCAGTCTGGTTAACAGTGTTGTATTAGTTTCACGTGTACAATATAGTGATTCAACAGTTCTATATATTACTCTGGGCCACCAAGAGAAACGTACCCTTAATCCCCATCACCTATTTCACCCATCCCTGTTTATTAGGTCATGTTTTGCAAGGAATTTGACCATCCAAGATGTTGAAGTTATCAGCCTAAAGTTTTTTCCAATAATAACCTTTTAATGTCTGTAGGATCTGTAATGATATTCTCTTTTAATTCTAATATTAATAAATGGGTAGCTCAGTCAGTTAAGTGTCTGCCTTCAGCTCAGGTCATGATCTCAGGGTCCTGGGATTGAATCCCGTGTCAGGCTCCCTGCTCAGCAGGGAGTCTGCCTCTTCCTCGGCCCCTTCCCCTGGGGGTTGATTTTGAACCTTTTCTACTAATATAGGCATTCAGTGTTACACGTTTTTGTCTAATATATTATTTTCATTATCTCTCAACTGAAGTATTTTTAATTTTCCTTCTAATCTTTGATCTTTAGGTTATTAGATGTGATATTTAATTTCAAAACATTTAGAAATTTTCTAGATATTCTATTAATATCTAACTGAATTCCATTGTTATCAGATAATATACTTTGTAAGATTTCAAATATTTTAATTTAATGAGCTATATTTCATCACTTAGAATATAATCTCTTGATGAAAATTCTATGAAGTTGTTTTTGGATGTTACTGAGTGTAGTATCCTGTAAATATCATTTAGGTCCTATTCTTTGATAGTGGTGTTCATATTTTTTTTGTGTTTTTAGTAGTTTCTTTTCAACTTCAACCAGTTACTGAGAAAGGTCTACAAAATCTCTAAACATTATTGTAGATTTCTCAATTTGTTTTTTCAGTTCTGTTTTTATTTCATGTATTTTGTGGGGTTCTTTTTAAGATTTATTTTTTTTATTTATTTTTTATTTTATTATGTTAGTCACCGTACAGTACATCATTACTTTTTGATGTAGTGTTCCATGATTCATTGTTTGTGTATAACACCCAGTGCTCCATGCAATATGTGCCCTCCTTAATACCCATCACTGGGTTAACCTGTTCCTACACCCCCCTCCCCTCTAAAACCCTCAGTTTGTTTCGCAGAGTCCATAGTCTCTCACGGTTCGTCTCCCCCTCTGATTGCCGCCCCCTTCATTTTTCCCTTCCTTCCCCTAATGTTCTCCATGCTATTCCTTATGTTCCATGTATGAGTGAAACCATATGATAATTGACTTTTTCTGCTTGACTTATTTCACTTAGCATAATCTCCAGTTCCATCCATGTTGATGCAAAAGTTGGGTATTCATCCTTTCTGACGGCTGAGTAATATTCCATTGTATATATGGACCACATCTTCTTTATCCATTTGTGTGTTGAAGGGCGTCTCAGCTCTTTCCACAGTTTGGCTATTGTGGACATTGCTGCTATGAACATTGGGGTGCATATGGCCCTTCTTTTCACTACATCTGTATCTTATTTTATAAAGAACATGCACACAAGTGGGGGCAGGGGCAGAGGGAGAGAATCTTCAAGCAGACTCCTCACTGAGTGCAGAGCCCAACATAGGCTCAATCTCAAGAGCCATGAGATCCTGAGCAGAAACCAATAGTCGGGTGCTTAACCAGCTAAGCCACCCAGCCATCCCTACTTCCTGTATTCTGTAAATCTGTTATCAGTATACATGTTCAGGATTATTATGTATTTATCTCGAAGTGTTCTTTTTATCACTCGCAACATTCCTATTTATCTCTGGTGCTAATCTTTGTTTTATAATCTTCTTTGTCTGAATGTGTAGGCACTTTTTTTTGCATTGTTTTACTTCAATCTATTTGTGGTCTTTATATTTAAATTGCAACACCTGCAGACAGTGTATATTTCAATCTCCTTTTTATCCAGTTTGAGAATAAACAACTCTTCTATGTATATTTAATGTATTTAATAATATGGCTCCTTTTGATTCTGTCATTTGCTGGTTGTGTTTTAGTTTCATGTGTTTTTATTCACCCATTCCTCTTTTCCTGCTTTCTTTGGGTTAATGAAATATTTCATGGAATTTAATGTTCTTTATTGTCTTTGTAATGGTCTGTGTGGACTATACCTCTATGTGTTAAGGTTGGAATTGTATGCTAATAGAGAGCCTAGAGTGAACATGGTGCTCATCTTCTCTGTTGCTGTTCTTTAAGTGTCGTGTGTTGCCTTCTGTCCAGTGCCTGAAAACAATAGCTTCATATAGTTCATTCAGTTTTATAACGGTTTACACTGGGAGGGCAAGTCTGGTACCACTTATGTCAACATAGCTGGAAATGGAATTCTGATGTTTGCTTTTTAGATTCTCTTTCTTGTTTTTTTTTTTTTTTTTTTTTTTAAGACTTTATCTATTTGAAAGAGAACAACTAGAGGGGAGAGGCAGAGAAGCAGGGAGCCTGATGCAGGACTGGATCCCAGGATCCTGAGATCATGACCTGAGCCGAAGCAGACACTTAACCAACTGAGCCACCTATGTGCCCCTCTTGGTTCTTTTTCTATCTCCTGGCCCGTCCCCTCCTTTCCCTACCCCTGCCTTCTCAGATATCCTGATTCTAGCATCTTACTCTCAAAAACTGTGAATTAATAACTTTGTTAAGGTTTTATCTGATAAAAGCTGAGGGTGCGATATTTTCCTGAGTCATTTTCATGATTTTAGGACTTTAGGAGATTCCATAGCCTCTAGGATGCATAGAACTTCATCTCTGGTAGTGGAATGCACACAAGTAAGCAATATTTATTGGATATTATTGGATATCTACTGTATAGTAGCTATTTTCATAGTATCCATCAGAATGCTAACCCATGGGGTGCCTGGGTGGCTCAGTCGTTAAGCGTCTGCCTTCGGCTCAGGTCATGATCCCGGGGTCCTGGGATCGAGCCCCGCATCGGGTTCCCTGCTCCGTGGGAAGCCTGCTTCTCCCTCTCCTGCTCCCCCTGCTTGTGTTCCCTCTCGCTGTGTCTCTCTCTAATAAATAAATAAAATCTTAAAAAAAAAAAAAAGAATGCTAACCCATATGTTTCTGTCCACTTCCCCTACTTTTATAACCAAGACTGTAGGAAGGAGAAGGGGTTTTGATGGTTAAATGAACTGTCAGCACAAATCCTTGGTGTTGGCCAAAAGAGGAGTCTGGGGAAAATATAAAGTGAGAGTTGTAGGGGTTGGGGATTTCAGCATAAGAACTGTACTCAAGAAGAGACAAAGCAGATGGAAGCAAGGCATTTGGAAACACATCTCTCACATTCAGAGCTGACATTTTCCAGTCTTCTTGAGCTATTACTGGACTGATCAAAATTTTCCTGTTTTTATTTCTGACTGCCTCTTCTCTGTTCTGTTTTCTTAGAAGCTTTTCTGTTTTTAATGCATGTTGATGGGTACAGTATTCTTTTTTCTTAAATTGGCATTCCATAGATTTACCAGTCAGTGAATTTTGTCTACCAGAAAATGATTTGGGTATTATCTTAGGCTATTCCACCATACCAGGAATTTCACTTTACAAATAACTGATTTAATAAGTACACTATAAAACCTTTTTTTTTTTAATAAACTCTTACTGAGGACTTGTGGTAGACCAGTAAGAACACTACATTGTGAATCAAAAAACTGGAATTGTTGTCCTGGTTCTATAATTAAGTGTGTGGCCTTCAGGAAGTCACTTTATGTGGGAACTAAGCTAGATGGTCTTTAAGGCCTGTTTCAGCTGTAAGATTCCATTTGCAGGTAAGACTTCCTTTATTTCTTCTTCCTCCTCTCATTTTGGGGGATGAAGAATGTGTTGTTCTTGTAAGACTCTTTGGTATTACTTGTACATAAGAACAGAATAGGTCCCAGTGAACAAACTTGTAAGCCCAACACAAACTTGCTGCCTACGCTCTGCCTTAATCATTTTGTTTCCCTTACCCCCAGTGTCTTGTAGCAACTTTCCAGATGATTCGGCTACAGTTGACCACATAAAAAAAGAAAGAAAAGTTTTATGTTAAACTGGAATGTTTGTTTTTTTCTGTTGTCTTTCTAAGTCAGAATTCAGCCTAATTTTTCTAAGAAAAACATTTTGTAGGGCGCCTGGGTGGCTCAGTTGGTTAAGCGACTGCCTTCGGCTCAGGTCATGATCCTGGAGTCACAGGATCGAGTCCCGCATCGGGCTCCCTGCTCAGCGGGGGGTCTGCTTCCCCCTCTGCCCTCTTCCCTCTTCCCTCTCGTGCTCTCGGTCTCTCATTCTCTCTCTCTCAAATAAGTAAATAAAATCTTTAAAAAGAAAAAAAAAAAGAAAGAAAAACATTTTGTAGCTTTAAGAGTATCTTGCAAAGTCAGAACTTGAATTTTTGTATATCAATGATTCCAAGTAGCTTAGCTACCAAGAAAACAACTGCATCGATTTCCAGTCTTAAGAAAGCAACCCTCGGGCGCCTGGGTGGCTCAGTTGGTTAAGCGACTGCCTTCGGCTCAGGTCATGATCCTGGAGTCCCTGGATCGAGTCCCGCATCGGGCTCCCTGCTCGGCGGGGAGTCCTCTTCTCCCTCTCCCGCTCCCCCCTCTTGTGCTCTTTCTCTCTCTCACTCTCTCTCTCAAATAAATAAATAAAATATTTAAAAAAAAAAAAAAAGAAAGCAACCCTCTCAACTAAGATTGAATTGCCAGTGCAGTATGAAGAAAAAATTTATTACCCTCTCCCTAGAGCCAAAAGGACTCTGCTTCAATCCTAAAACGGCAGACTTTGTCCCTAACTAAGCAGGAGGGAATAACAGAAGTCCGGCCTATAGGCAAGTGGGGTGTGTGTGTGCATGTTTCCCAAATAAAAGAAAGAAACTTTTGAAACCATGTTGATGTTGTCCCTTATACTGATGAGGGTGCCTTAAAAGATTTTGAAAGAAGTACGTGGAATTAAGTTTGTCCAATGTCCTAGGTAAAATTATTATAATTACCTGATATTTAGGTAGTGTTAACCTCTCAGTAAACCCAATTCTACTTTAAGTTCTTAAAAAAAATATGGTAAGCTGGACAAATTAAAGCTCTATTCAGGACATGCCAAAAGATCCAGTCTGTTCTATCAAAAATTCAGCTCCTAATCTGGTTGGTTTGATTGCATGACTATAAATGTCCCTATTGGAATGAGTATTGGACTGATTATTTTGGCAAAGCCTCCATTGCAGCAGTGTAGAGAGAGAGAGAGGGAGATTTTTAGGTCAACTTGATAACACAGAAGCTTGAAACCGGCAGGGATTTTAGGCATCTGTTTGTACACCTTTACTAATAAAAAAATTTAGGCCCTTAAAAATGTTTAATATTCGAAATAATTATGGTGAAGGAGGAGCTCTTTGGGTACAATTTAATTTTAATGTTAATAATTTTGAACATTTAATCTGATACTTAATAGTTGAGATTTAATCTGATATACTCTGTAATCAGTACTTTGTATATATTATTTAATCCTAAAATCCACCATTTGAGTTAGGTGCTATGGTTGCCCCTGTTTAAGGGCACAGAAACTGATGCATAGACAGGCTAACTGACTTGCTCAATGTTAAAGAGTTAATAAATGGTAGAGTTGGGATTCAAATCTGGATAGTCTGATTAGATTTAACTACTCTCTTCTATTGCCTCCCAATTAGCAAAGGCGATATTCTTGAATTTGTAGACAATAATCAAAATGTAAACTATTGTGGGTCTGTTCCCCAGGAAGGTATGCCTTCACTGTAAATATTATCAACCATTGTCAGCAATGAACTATCACTTTAGAGCTCTTGTTTCTAGGGTAGAAAAACAGTACTTTAATTACCAGGATTTATCTTAGCATAAACTCTCAGTAATATCTAGTACTCTAATACAGAATCTAGCTTTATTCATGAGGTGTTTTACATTGTGACTTCTAGTATGGCAGTATAGCTCATTGACTACAAATGGGTTTTCGAGTCAGATAGACATAGGCTCAGATCCTAGCTCTGTTCTTTATTCTAGAACCTTGAATGAGTTACTTGGGTTTGCTTTGCCTAGTCCTCTCAACTTAGTTTTCCCATCCTGGATATGGGGATGATAATAGTCATACCCACTGGGGGTAATGATGATCTTAGCTACTTCCTAGGGTTGTTATGAGGATTACATTAAAATTATAAGGTCCTTAGCACAGTGCCTGGCATATTGTAAGTGCTCAAAACTGTTACCTATTAGTAGAATATGTATATTATTATTAATTAATTTGCTATGCCCATTCATTATTGATTGAGGGCTTTCTTTACCAGGGCCTTAGCTAAACATGTCTTCACTTTCATCCATTTCTTTGGTGAATAGCATTTAGTTGAGGGGAGTGGATGGTTGGTTGGTTGGGTTGTAGTGCTTTAGACTCTCCAAGAATTTGCATTTCTTGCCAAGCTTTACTGTTTCTGACTCTAGGTCTAAACTGGATTTTGTCCTCATGAATCATAGGAAGCGGATGATTACTATGGTTAAGAGCACCGAATGCTAACATTGTAATAAATATTTGGCATATGTAATATTATTTAAAATCCTCTCTGGGTAGCTCAGTAAGGCTAGACCTGATCGGATACACGTTTTTGGAATTCGTACTAGCCTACCTGATTCTATTCTTATTCTGCTATAACCCATATTTTCTCTGCAGAGTAAATTTTCCAAAATGAAACTCTGATCTTATCTAGCTCTGTTCTCTAAACGCTTCAGGGTTTTCTCATTGTCTTCAGACCATGGTTCTCAAATTAAAGTCAAGAAGACCCCTAGAGGTCTGTGAGATCTTTTGCTTTGCAAAGTCTAAACAATGTTCATAATCATATTGAGAGATTTGCCATTTTCACTTTCATTTGCTCATTAAGTCTACAGTAGAGTTTTCCATAGGTTAAGGGACATGTGACTGCAGTAAATAGACACAAGTCAGATGTGAGAATCAGCTTGTTTTCTATATAAGCCAGACATTGAAGGGATTTGCAAAAAACTCTTTATGTTAACATGTAATGGGTTTTTAATTATTTTAAATCTTTTAAAATTTCCCAGCTTTTTTAATATGGCAAGTATTGATACATGTAACACTGACACTAAAGCTCTTTGGGGCCCTACAGAATTTTAAAGACTAGAACAGTGTCTTGGGGCATCTGGGTGGCTCAGCGGGTGGCTCAGTCAGTTAAGTGTCCAGCTCTTGGTTTCAGCTCAGGTCATGATCTCAGGCAATTGGTATCATCTATCTATCTATCTATCTATCTATCTATCTATCTATCTATCTATCTATCTATACATATGTAACAGGTTTTTGAGACCCAAAAGTTCGCAAACTGTTACCTGAAGTTAATGTCCAAACTCTGTTATATGCTTCACCAGCCATCATGTTTTGGGCCCTGCATGCTTTCCCGGCTTTCTCTCTCTGCCTCTTACCTATGTTCTAACCACCTTGAATTTTCTAATTCTTGCTCTTCACCCATAGAACACATTGTTCCTTCTGCCAGGGATCTTCTCTTCCCTCTACTTGACTAAATCATACCCATACTTTTAATTCAAAATTAGATATTACTTACATTGCAGTTGTCCCTCTCTTAGTAGTTATCATGCTATATTATAATTGCATGTCTATTTGTTTTACTTTCCCACCAGATCATAAACTGCATAAAAGCAGGCACTATGTGTTATTCATACTGCTTTTCCAGGTCCTAGGACAGTAATGCACTAAGTAAAAAGTTTTGAAATAAATTAGAACAAACTGAAAGTTTAGTGAGATCCATTTGACAGATGTAGAAAAAGAATCTGGAGAAAATGACTTCCTCGTTTCATATAATAGGTCCAAAAAGAGATCTGCAATAGTTGAGTTATTGGGTTCTACATTTACTACATTTACTAATCTCCAGGGTAGGCTCTTCATCAACACAAGATAAATTGCTGTGACAAATAGCAGTCAGCTAATAGAATTCTGAAACCTGTAGTTTCATGTAGATAAATCCTTTAGTCCTAAGATGCCTGTTAGACCAAGAAAATCAGCTAGACTATGTAGAGCAGATGTTCCTTTATACCTAGTAGTATCCAGCCATACAGTCTAAACAGGAAGCCAATAAAAATGGTTTAATAAGGCAGTAAGCTGAAAAACTTATTTTGTGAATATAATTCCTATTTAGCAGAGCCAAGAAACAATTCATTTTTGCTCCATCTTATTTTCATATCCTCAAGTGTAATCATTAAGATTTTGTTACTTATAATACTGAGTGTGGTTAAAGAGGATTGGACTGAATTGATAAAATGATAATTACCTCTCTGTGTTGTGCCATTTGCATTTGATTAGGAATATATTTAATTTTCTTGCAAGAGTAGGAAATTATAAAGGAATGAAATTTTAATTGGAAATGGATGTCTAGAAGTTTAAGTGGGAATTCCCCACAAAAGTCACAGGAGAGTCCATTTTAGAAAATTGAGGTTACAAATGAAGAATTTATAAAATAGAGGTTATAATGAAGAATTATGAGACATTAAACTTTAAGGTTGAAGAAATCATCATAAAAGCACACCTAGTTGTTCATCCCTAATATCCATGATCACTCTAAGTTTTGGAATGATTGTATGATATATTCTTGTTACTCAGAGTGTGGACATGCTGGTGCATAATCAATAGTCATCTGGGATCCTATTCGAAATGCCTCACTCAGACCTACTATATTAGTTCTGTATTGCTGTGTACCAAATTGCCACAGATTTAGCAGCTCAAAATAACACGTTATCATTTCAAAGTTTTCATGGGTCAGGAATCTGGGGACAGCTTACCTGAATCCTCTGCTCAAGATCGCACAAGACTTCAATCGAGATTATCAGCTAGGGCTAGGGTCTGATCCAAGGCACTGAGTCCTCTTCCAGGCTCACATGGTTGTTGGCAGAATTTATTTCCTTGTAGCTGTAGAGCTGCTAGAAACTCACAACCTCAAGGACAGCAAGAGAGTCTCTGACCTCTAGGCCCTCTTTTAATGGGCTTGCTTGATTAGGTCAGGCTCACCCAGGGTAATCTCCCTTTCATTAACTTCAAATCAACTGGTTTAGGACCCTAATTACAAAATCCTTTCATCTTTGTCATATAACCTAATCCTGAGAGTGACCTACCCTATGCACAGGTACTGTTCACACTCAAGGTGAGGGGATTTTATAGAGCATGTACACAAGGTGGGCAGGAACCTTAGAATCTATCTAAAAATTTGTTTACTATAGCTACTGAATCAGAGTCTGCAATAAAAAAAAAAAATATATATATATATCCAGGCAATTCATATGCATAGTTTGAAGCTTTGTGATCACCTTCTGAGATATGAGAAAACCAAAGTAGCTACAAGTTAAGTAATAATATCATAGTTGATTATTAATGGAACCACTTAAACCTATGCCTTCAGTTACTGATGAACACAAAGCATGTCCTATGTTGGGTAGGTCCCAGACAATTAGAAAAATAGTCTGATGATCTGGAGTTTATGGGAAGAGTATAAAAGATCATTATAAAGAGTATAAAATTGATCATTACAAGGTACAATATGGTATGCTTTGGCACTTCCACATATGGCATTACATGTAATTCTCATGATAACTCTACCATTATTATTGGGTGGTGGTAGTATTTTACTGATGAAAAAACTGATGAAGGTCATACATCTAGTATATGGACCTAGGATTCAAAGCAGTCATGCCAGACCTGATCCTTCCACCACATTGTCATGTCTCCAAAGTGGGAAGGAGGACACAGCTGAAGACACAGCTTATATCAGGGTCTTGAAGATCCCGTTCTTCTGCCTACCTTAAAGTGAGAACTCCTGAGTTCCCCAGAGCTCTCAAGAAACCAATAAGTGGAGATGTAACCAGTAGAGAACGCAGCTCTCCCCCAGCAGCCCCTGCTCCATTCACTGGGATTTCCTGGAAGATCATTATCTGAGTATGCTATCCATGTTCTGAGAACCTAGACTTAAGGGACCCTGCCTAATGATGAAGAGAGAAACTCTGTTTGGTGAGGACATTTAAATTTGTGAAAGCCAAACTGAAGACAGCATAGTTGCCAACTAATGATCGTAGTCTTCATATTAGAAAACATGCTCTTTTTCCTTTTCCTTGTTTCTTTCCCCCCTGGCAAAAGTTGACTACTTCAGGTATTTTTTTTTTTCCAGGTAGCATTCAGGATGGGACTGATCTCTTCAAAACCAGAAAACATTTAGGATTTTATCCAATAGAAGGTTGCTTTAGAGAGAGAGAAAGTAGATTAAAAGTTGCCTAAGGCAGGGGTTACAGGGGCTTAGAGGGTGATGGTTAAGGGGTATGATGTTTCTTTCTTTTTAGGGTAATGTAAATGTTCTAAAATTGATTTTGGTGATGGATGCACAAGTTTATGAATATACTAAAAGCTATTGATTGCATGCTTTAAATGAGTCCGTTTGGGGAACGTGGGCAAAACCGTGGAGTAAAAGGAGCCTGAGCTCCCCTCTTCCCATGGATATACTAAGGCAACAAATACATGTATTGCAACTAACTAAAAACAACCTAAAGAATGGCAGAAGGGAACTTCCCCAGCTCTTCCTAGAGAGAAGGCCACAGAGAAAAGGGAGGGGCAGAGATGCAGTTGGGTACCAAATACCCTGTGCAATTAACCACAGATGGAAGGGACTTTACAACCATGGAAGAGCAAGGGGATCAGACCCCACATGGGTATCCCTGGCCCCCACTGGGAAGAAGACTCTCCATAATGTCTGGCTTTATATATCAGCAGAGCTTAACTCTAGGAGCTTAAGTAATTAGCAGGGCTTAACTCCAGAAGAGCTGGAGGGCTATAGGAAACCAAGACTCTGCCCTTAAAGAGCCAGCACACTAGATCACTCAGTCCAACACCCAGCACAGAGACAGCGGTTTGAAAAGCAACTGGGGTATACATGAAGGAGATGTATTGACTAATTTTAGAATGTGTGCTGGAGGGGCAGGAATCTGCCGGAGATTTCTCGGGGAACAAAAGTGCTGGCAGGCCCCATTTTTCTCACCATTCCCCAGACTATATAGCTGGACATTGGCAGGAGCCGGTTTTAACACACTCCGTCTACCTTGCTGGCAGAGCATGGCCCACTCTGGCCCTTCCCTGCTTTCCTGCTCCACCCAACCCAGCCACCTCAGTAGGCACCCTTCCAAAGTGGCTCCTGCCCCAACACACCCAGCTGGGACAGGACCAGCACCACTCCAAAGTGATTCCTGCCCTGGGTGGGGGCAGGGGGTGAGAAATAACCCCATACCCACAGCTCTTGTAGCTGAGCCTCCTAGCTGGCTGTGCAGGGAGTAGGCCATGTTCTTCAGAGAGACAGCAGGTGTTGCAGTGGCTAATTGTAGACAGCTGGGCTGAGTGTCAGCCCAGCCCATCAGCTTGCCCATGGTGCTCCTCAACAGCCTGGGGGAGCAAATTCTGTCCAGTATGCATATAGGAGGTGAAGCCGGTTATTGCAGCCAGCTGGGATGAGGGTCAGCCCCACCTACCAGCATGTTCAAAGGAATCACAGCTGAGCTACAACAGGGGTGTGCATACAGAGCACACAGGAGAGCCTAATTCTGGTGACCAGAGGGGATTGTACTAAAGGGCATCACAGGACCTCTTTGACATAAGACCACCACTTTTAAGACTGGTAGACATAGCAGACCGACCTAATACATAGAAACAAACATAGAGTATTACACAAAATGAGGATACAGCAGAATATCTACCAAATGAAAGAACAAGACAAAATTAGAGCTAAATTAAATGGAGCTAAGCAATATGCTTGATAAAGTGTTAAAACTAATGGTCCCAAAGATTCTCACTGGACTTGAGAGAAGAGTAGATGAACTCTGTGAGAACTTCAACAAAGAAATAGAAAATGCGAAAAGAACCAGAGTTGAAGAATGCACTAACTGAAATGAAAAATACACTAGAAGGAATCAACAGATTAGTGGATGCAGGAGAATGGATCAGCAATCTCAAAGACCGGGTAACAGAAAGCAACCAAGCTGAACAGCCAAAAGGAGAAGAATAAAAAATAGGCTAAGGGAACTCTGCAACATGATTAAGTATGAGAACATTAGCATTATAGGGATCTCAGAAGGAGAAGAGAGGAGGCAGAAAATTTATTTGAAGAAATAATAACTGAAACTTCCCTAACCAGGGAAGGAAAAAAGACATCCAGTTCCAGGAATCAAAGAGAGCCCCAAGCAAGAAGGTCCACACCAAGACACATAATAACTACAATGGAAAAAACTAAAGGTAAAAAGAGAATTTTAAAAGCAGCAAGAGAAAAGCAAACAATTAAGGACCCACCCCCTCCACTTAAAGATATCACCTAATTTTTTAGCAGAAACATTTCAGGCCTAAACAGACTGGCAGGATATATTCAAAGTGCTGAAAGTAAAAAATTTACAACTATGAATACTCTACCCGGAAATTTATCAGTCGCAAGTGAAGTAGAGGTAAAGAGTTTATCAGACAAACAAAAGTTAAAGTTGAGTTCATCACCACTACACCAGCCTTACAAGAAATGTTAAAGGCAAGTCTTTGAGTGGAAGGAAAAGAACGTAACTAGAATTAAGAATATTATGAAAGGAAAATATTTTACTGGCAAAACAAGCATATAGTCAGGGTAGTAGATTAATCACTTATAAAGCCAGTATGAAGGCTAAAACACAACAGTACTAAGCTCAATTATATCTACAAAAATTAAAGATGGGCTACACAAAATAAAAAGATGCAAGATATGTAAAGGTGTAAACTGTTTGATTTCACACATAAAACTTGGAGGGGGGAGGAACAATTTAGTGCTTTTAGAATATGTTCCAACTTAAGCCACCATCAACTTTATGTAGACTGTTAAACACATGTTATATATGAACTCCATGGTAATAAATCAAAAACCTGTAATAGATAGACAAACCCACAAAGGGATCTAAGCATAACACTAAAGAAAGCCATCAAACCACAGGGGAAGAGAGCAAGAGAACAACAAAGAACTACAAAAACAACCAGAAAGCAATTAACAGCATGGTAGCAAAATCTTTGAGACCCAGCAAAAGCAGTTCTAAGAGGGAAGTTACTTTTAATATAAGTGGACTAAATGCTCCAATGACATAGGGTGGCTGGATAAAAAAGCAAGACCCATCTATCTATATGCTGCCTACAAGAAACTCATTTCAGACCTAAAGACACATACAGACTGAAAGTGAAGGGATGGGAAAAAATTCCATGCAAATGGAAGGAAAAAAAAAAAACGGATAGAACTACTTCTATCAGACAAAATAAACGTTAAAATGAAGACTATAGGAAGAGACAAAGAAGGGCATTACATAATAAAGGGATTATTTCAACAAGAGGATATAGCAATTGTAAATATCTATGCACCCAACATAGGAGCACCTGAATATATAAAAAAAATTAACAGATATAAAGGGAGAAATTGACAGTAATACAAGAATAAAAGAGGCTATTCATCCTACTTATATCAATGGATAGTTCAGACAATCAATAAGGAAACAGTGGCTATGAGTGGCACATTAGACCAGATGAACTTGACAGATATATGCAGAACTTTCCATCCAAAACCAGCATAATACACATTCTTTTCAAGTATACATAGAGCATTCTGCAGGATAGATCACATATTAGGCCATAAAACAAGTCTCCGTGGATTTAAGAATATTAAAATCCTATCAAGCATATCTTCTCACCACAATGGTGTGAAACTAGAAATCAATTACAAGAAAAAAAACTGGGAAAAGCACAAACAAGTGGAGGCTAAACAACATGCTATTGAATAACCAATAAGTCAACAAAGAAAGAGGAAACAGAAATATATAGGGGGCAGCTGGGTGGCTCAGTCAGTTAAGTGACTGACTCTTGATTTCAGCTCAGGTCATGATCTCAGGGTCGTGGAATCAAGCCCCATGTTGGGCTCTGCACTCAATGGAGAGTCTGCTTGAGATTTTCTCTCTCCCTCTCCCTCTGCCCCTCCCCTTCACTCTCTTGCTCGCTGTCTCAAATAATAAATGAATCTTTAAAAAAATACATGGGAGACAAATGAAGTTATAAACACAATGATCCAAAATCATTGAGACCTAACAAAAGCAGTTCTAGGAGGGAAGTATATAGCAATACAGGCCTATCTCAAGAAAGAAGAAAAATCTAAAACAAAATAACCTTATGCATGAAAGAACTAGAAAAAGAGCAAAACCCAAAGTTAGAAGAAAGGAAACAAAGATTAGAGCAAAGATAATTAATTGAAATAGAGACTAAAAACAGTACAAAAGATCAATGGAATCAAGAGCTGGTTCTTTGAAAAGATAAACAGAATGGATAAACCTTTAGCCAGACACAGGAAAAAAAGAAGACTCAAAGTCAGAAATGAAAGGGGAGAAATAACCAACAGCACAAAAGTACAAATGATTATAAGAGAATACTAGGAAATATTGCACAAAATTGGATGACCTAGAAGAAATGGTTAAATTCCTGAAAATACACAGTCTTCCAAAATTGAATCAGGAAGAAGTAGAAAATTTGAATAGACTCAGTAGTGATAAAATCGAATTGGTAATCAAAAAAACTCCCAACAAAGAAAATTATAGGACCAGATGACTTCACAAGTAAATTCCACCAAACATTTAAAAAAGAGATAATACCTATTTTTCTCAAACTGTTCCAAAAAATAGAAAAGGAGGGAAAACTTCCAAGTTCATTCTATGTGGCCAGCATTACCTTCATGCTAGGAGGACAAAGATCCTACAACAATTTACAGGCCAATATCTCTGATAAACATGGATACAAAAATCCTCAACAGAATATTAGCAAGCCAAATACAATAATACATTGAAGAAATCATTCATCATGATCAAGTGAGATTTATTCCAGGGATGCAAGGATGGTTCAATATTTGTAAATCAGTGTGATACAACATGTTAACAAGAGGAAAAATAGGGGCACCGGGGTGGCTCAGTCGGTTAAGCAGCTGCCTTAGGCTCAGGTCATGATCCTGGGGTCCTGGGATTGAGCCCCACATCTGGCTCCCTGCTCAGTGGAGAGCCTGCTTCTCCCTCTCCCTCTGCCTGCCACTCTGCCTACTTGTGCTCTCTATCTCTCTGTCAAAGAAAATCTTCAAAAAAAAAAAAAAGGAAAAATAAAAAATATATGATCATCTCAATAATTGCAGAAAAAGCATTTGACAAAATACAACATCTATTCATTATAAAAACTCTCAACAAGTGGGTTTTGAGGGAACATACCTCAAAATAATAAAGGGTGCATATGAAGAACCCATAGCTAACACCATACTCAATGGTGAAAGACTGGAAGCTTTTTCTTTAAGATATAGAACAAGACAAGGATGTCCACACTCACCACTTTGATTGAACATAGTACTGGAAGTACTATCCTGGGGCAAGAAAATAAGTAAAAGACATTCAAATTGATAAGAAGTAAAACAAAGTATTTGTAGATGGCATAATACTCTTTACAGAAAACCCTGAAGACTCCACCAAGAAACTATTAAAACTAGTCAGCGAATTCAGTAAAGTTGCAGAATACAAAATTAATACAAAGAAATCCATTGCATTTCTATACACTAATAATGAAGTAGCAGAAACAGAAATTAAGAAAACAATTCCATTTCCAATTGCACCAAAAAGAATAAACTGCCTAGGAATAAATTTACCAAGGAGGTGAAAGATCTGTACTCTGAAAACTATCAAACATTGGTGAAAGAAATTGAAAATGGTACAAATGGATAGATATTTCATGCTTGTAGATTGGAAGAATTAATATTGTTACAAAAATACTGATTTGAAGGGGTACATGCATCACGATGTTTATAGCAGCATTATCAACAATGACCAAATTATGGAAAGAGCCCAAATGTCCATCAGCTGACAAATGGATAAAGAAGGTAACAGTGGAATGTTATTCAGCCATAAAGAAGTATAAAATCTTGCCATTTGTGATGGCATGGATGGAACTAGAAAGTATTATGCTAAGCAAAATAAGTCAGAGAAAGACAAATACCATATGATTTCTTGCATATGTAGAATTTAAGAAACAAAACAAATGAACGTGGTAGAGGGGAAGAGAAGCAAACCAAGAAACAGACTCTTAACTATAGAGAATGAACTGAGGGTTACTGGAGGGGAAGTGTTGGGGGCGGGCAATGGGTTAAACAGATGATGGGTATTAAGGAGGGCACTTGTGATGAGAACTGGGCGTTGTATGTAAGTGATCAACCACTAAATTCTACACCTGAAACTAATATTACACTGTATGTTAATGAGCTGGAATTTAAATAAAAATTTGGAGAAAGAAAAATAAAATATCCATACTACCCAAAGCACTCTACTGCAATCCCTATCAAAATACTAATAGTATTTTTTTCAAAGCTAAAACAAGTAATCCTAAAATTGGTATGGAACCACAGAAGACCCTGATGAATACCCAAAGGGATTTTGAGAAAGCAGAACGAAGCTGGAGGTATCACAATCCCAGATTTCAAGATATAATACAAAGCTGTAGTAATCAAAACAGTATGGTACTGACACACAAAAAAAGACATATAGATCAATAGAACATCATAAAGAGCCTAGAAATTAACCCACATTTATATGGTCAATTAGCTATGACAAAGACAAGAATATACAATGGGGAAAAGACCATCTGTTCAATAAATGGTGCTAGGACAGCTGGGCAGCTACATGCAAAAGAAGGGAACTGGGCCACTTTCTTAAACCCGAAAATAAACTCAAAATGGATTAAAGACCTAAATGTGAGACCTGAGACCTTAAAACTACTAAAAGGAAACATAGGCAGTAATCTCTTGGACATCAGCCTTAGCAACATATATCTGTCTGTATGTCTCCACAAGCAAGGGAAACAAAACCAAAAATAATGTATTCGGATTACATTAAAATAAAAATCTTTTGCACAGTGAAGGAAACCAACAAAACAAAAGGCAAGCTACTGAATGGGAGATGATCTTTGCAAATGATTTATCTGATAAGGGATTAATATCTAAAAAATATGAAGAGCTGCTACAACTCAACAATGGTTCCAAATAAAACAATAATCTGATTAAAAACTGGGCAGAGGACCTATTCAACATTTTTCCAAAGAAGACATGCAGATGGCCAACAGACACATGAGAAGATGCTCAACATCGCTAATCATCAGAGAAATGCAAATCAAAACCACAGTGAGATACCGCCTCACACCAGTCAGGATGGTTAGTATCAAAAAGACAAGTGTTGGCAAGGATGTAGAGAAAAGGGAACCCTCATGCACTGTTGGTGAGAATGTCAATTGGTGCAACCAATGTGGGAAACAGTATGGAGGGTTTTTTAAAAAAAAATTTAAAGATACCGTATGTTCCAGTAGTTCCACCTAGAGGGTATTATGTTAAGTAAATCAAAGAAGGACAAATATCCTATGTTTTCACCTACATGCATAGTCTTAAAACAAATGAAAAACAAAAACAAGCAGATTAGTTGAATACAGAGAACAAACTGGTAGTTACCAGAGCAGAGGGGGTTGTGAGGATGGTTTAAATAGGTGAAGGGTATTAAGAAGTACAATTGCCAGTTATAAAATAAGTCATGGGGATGAAAAGTACAGCATAGGGGATATAGTCAATAATATTGTAATAATGTATGGTGACAAATTACCCTCAGTGTGGTGAGCATTGAGTAATGTATAGAATTGTCAAGTCACTGTTTTACACATGAAACTACTATAACATTGCATGTCCATAATAAAATTTTTAAAAATGCATGAATTTGTTCGTATGTGAATTAAGATTTTTTTTGTTAAAGTTGCTTTTGTATCAAATTTTAGTGGATTAGAACAGGTCTCAAATTGAGATCGAAACACTATACCAAATAACCAGATTTTCAGCCTACATTTTAAATTAATTTTCTAGCAAATGGCCAAGAACCTTATGTGTAGATTTTGTCTTTACTTATCTCCCTCCATAAGGAAGAAAAAAAGATAATTTGTTCCCCAGGAAATACCACTTTGACCCAATCCCTGAATGAGTGGAATTACTTTTGGCAGAGTTGCAAAAGCAATTGCCATAGAGTTTCATGTAAACTATCGTCGGATGGTCTCTTTGCCCTCGTGAGCCCTTCAGAAAAGTTTTATAAAGTAGAAGATCCAGTTCTGTTTTGATCCACAGAATCAGAATTGAGTGTATTTAGTCACAATTAGTTGATAGATGAGTGGGTTTACTTGGCTCCTCCTTCCATGCTCTCCTCTCTATTTCTTCTAATCTCTAACTTCTGTTTCTTCATTGCTTCTGGAAAACAGGGCTCCCTTCTCTAAAACCTTGCTGATATGTCCATTGTTTTTATGAAGCAGCTAAGCATAGTGGAAAGAGCGTACTGGCTTGGGAATAAGAGCTGTGACTGCTGGCTCTCTCAGTTACGGTGACACTTGGGGAAAACTTGCTCTTACTAGGTTTAGGGTTTTGTTTTTTGTTTTACATTACATTAGTTTTCACTCACTGAATATTAATCTGGAATATTTAGAGTTTCACGTTTTGTTTTGTTTTTTAAATTTATTAGAGCACGAGCAGGAGGGGCAGAGGGAGAGGGAGAGAGAATCTCAAGCAGACACCGCACTGAGCGAGGAGCCTGACTCGGGGCTCGATCTCACGACTCTGAGATCGTGACCTGACCCGAAACCAAGAGTTGGGAGCTCAACCGACTGCGCCACCCAGGCGCCCCAGAGTTTCATGGTTTTAAGCTCAGCTAAAAGTCACCTCTTTGTGACTTTTAGCCTCCTAAGTTCTGTGCCTGTACATCAAGATGCTCTCACATTTTACACCTTGCAGCCAAATAATATATAAATTAGGTCCTCTAGTAGAAGATTATAAGGCATTTTCTAGAAATGCTGAATGCTCCTATCTGCTAGGAAGTTATAATTACAAATGTGATTATCTCCGGTTCTCTATCCTTTATCAGGGAAGGAGGGGTGGGTGCAGTCCATGTGAAAATAGTCTGCAAAACAAGAAAATGTTTGGAATACTGAAGAATGTTTTGAATATTTAATTAAATGGCAGGTTTCATATATCCTGTATTTCAGAGTCTATATGGTGGTGACAGTTCATGTACGGTTTTTTCATTCCATTCAATTTGTCCCCAGGCTTTAATGATGTGGGGTTCTAACTCAGAAGTCGTGGGGGCACCACATAGCCAGCATTTCAATTATGTTCTTCAATCCTTCATAGTTTCTTGATTATTTAGAACCAAACAAAGCCCTGTCCTTTTGTGTCTGACCATATGGTAGAAATTGTCAGTAAGTATGGGTGTCTTGTTCAGTTCACTTACTGGATGAGGAACTGGGGGCATTGGATCTTTGATGGGGGAGGATGGGACAAAAATAAGCCCTCATTGAGGTATGTGCTTCAGTTGTATTCTTGAAAAAACAAAACCAGGCCTTTACACTAGGAAGAATAGATTCCTTTTAGCATTATCTCCTACACTTTATTATGTTAAAAAAAAAAAAAACTATCCTCAGCCTCAATTTATGTTACCAAAGGTCCTTGACAGAGCCCCTAGCTTTCATAATCTCCAGGAAGATAATCATGAAGAGAAAACCTAGACTGCCATGAGAAAAATGTAGTAAATTTAGGAAGTGTGTTTCATATATACATTTAGTTTTATTTCTTTTAAATGTAATGTTCTGAACATTTTCATTGTAGATATATGTAATTTTTAATGTCTGCCTAGCATTTTATACATATTAAAATTTATATATTCGTTTTCTTCAGTTGTTTGGCATTTGGGGCTTTGCCCTTAATATATAGTCCTAGATTCCTTCACCAAGTCCCTCTTCACAGGAGCAATAAAATAAAGACAAATGGAAAAAATTTAGTGTGGGACTCCCAGGGCCACATTTTACCTTCTAACACTCTTTATTTTATTGCAAATCCTTACTCTGGCTATTTTTGTTTTCATCACAGCGATTCCTGGATTTTTATCATAAGAGGGTAAAATGGATCTAAAACCTTGATTGCTGACAAAAGCAATCATTAGCGGTGTACTTTCATCATCCAGCATGAGACCGAGGAACATGAAGCAAAATACATTGAGCAGTTTTTACCAGAAGTCAGCATATCTGTCCGTGCAGACCTAGCACTTTAAATGGATCTGTGTAGAGTGACTTAGCAAAGCAGTTTATGACTACATATTAGGTTGAAAGCCCAAATGAAAAGTTGTCACCTTGGTGACTTTTTGATGTGGATTTAATATAAAACACTATGATCCAAGATCATGGGGGAGAAGGCAGAGGAAAAGTGTAGCATAATCAAATTCTAGCTGTGATTCCTTATCTTAAAGTTGACATCTTTGTAAGATGAATTTGTTCTCAGAATATCTTTATGAAATTGCAAAAAGTAATACATCACTTTATCAAAATGCGGATACAATAGAAAAAATCAAAAGAATCAGCTGGGCCTGGCTTGTGAAAATTGTCATGAACATTCATGTTAGTAGTTGAACTATATAAGAGAGTTAAGAATCCCATCACTCATCACACGGATGCTCAGCCTATTTGGGCCCAAACAATTAACCCGTTTCCATCCAAATACACTCTGTGCGTAATGTCTGATAAACTTGTACTTCCCATGATTAACCCAAGCTAAAGCTTTCATTAGAGGTTTTTATAGTCCCGGTATTGAGTATTTAATTCAAATTAACCCAGATGTTTAGCTCTTAGTCCCTAAAAGTCCCAGTCCAACACTCTTCTCAGGGTGGACACAGAGGAGAATGTATCACTCAAGCATCTATCTTGCTTATTACTCAAGCATCTTCTAACCTACTTGGCAGTAGTGTGGAGAGAAAGAGATGGTCGGGGCAGATATGACAAGACAAGGGCACAGTGAGGAAGATTATGATTAGCACCATAGAAAAGTCCATAGAGCCATTAAGTAATTTCAGAAGAGGAAAGAAGGAAGGGAAGATTTGGGAAGAGGACGGGAAATGCAGCAAATAGCAGTTCAACATCAGCCAAGTTTGAGACACCGTGAAAAGTAGTAGCCACAGTAGAAGGATGAGAGAAAACACAATATGTGGTTTGCAGAGTTCATAAACTAGTGGAAGAAGTAGACCCACGTGTGGCATATGCTTGTGTGTGAGCACATCCATGCCGTGATGGAAGTCACAATGTGGTAAGCAGAAACTCACATATGCTCAAGGCCATCCTGTAGGCCAGGCATTGTACTTGACACTTGAAATATTTTCACAACTACCCTGGGCCTTAGTTATTATTAGAGCTATTGTACATAGAAGGAAACTGAGTTTGGAGAAGATTAAGACACTTGATATGCGTTATGTTTGTTTTATAACAATTCTGCAAGGTATATGTTCTAACCACCTTTTTGTAGATCAAACTGAGTCTGAGAGAAATTTAACTTTCCAAGGTCTCAGTTGTTATTGGAACAATTAGGATTCAAATCTGTGTCTAACTGATTCTAAGGAGTATGTCTTTTACAGTTTAACTGCTCATTGGAGGGACAGGAGAGGTTTATTATGGAGATCTTGTGGGGGTGCCTTTTGGACAGGGTACATTTGAGACAGGCTTTTAAAATGGCTAGAACTTCAACAGCTAGAATTGGAGTAGAAAGATATTTAAGGAGGCAGGAAACAGCGACATAGCGATGTAATGCAGGGCGTGGCTAAATTGTAGGGAACATCCAATGGAAAGAAGATAGAGCAAATGGTCAGGACACCAGATTAGCTACAGTATTATAAAGAAAAGTGGGTGTTTTCTTCTGCTTTTAAGGAGGAAATATGAGGGGGGCCTGGGTGGCTCAGTCGGTTAGGGGTCTGCCTTCGGCTCAGGTCATGATCCCAGGGTCCTGGGATCGAGCCCCACATCGGGCTCCCTGCTCAGCAGGAAGCCTGCTTCTCCCTCTGCCTCTCTCCCTGCTTGTGTTCCCTCTCTCGCTGTGTCTCTCTCTGTCAAATAAATGAAATATTTAAAAAAGGAGGAAATATGAAACAAGAATTGACATGATCAGATCTGTGCTTTTTGCTCATTTGTGCCTCTCATCCCTAGACTGAGAACTCCAAGAGAGCAGGGATTTTTTTTTTTTTTTTTTTCCTGTTTAGGTCACTACTATGCCCCTAGTGACCAAAGTAGTGCCTAGAACGTTATTAGGGATTCTGTCTACAGCCACAAGGTTTATAACCTGCATGATTTTGCGGGTGGCATTCACATATACTTACAATACAAATGGAGTAGTACAGTTTTATGCACAGCAGTCATAATATACAGTTGAGAAATAGTTTGAATAAATGAATGATTCACTAATTTGCTTTAGGACAATGTGTCAGAATGGAGCTTCTGGGATGTATTGCAAGGGGGAGAGAAGCAGGGAACAGGAAATGTTAGGACAAAGCATTAAGGAGTCTAAGCCAGAGATAATGATCTGAACTACCTAATTGGGAGTGGACCGGACAGGATAGAGGAAAGACATGCTTCTGTGGTAGGATTAATATTGTTTTTACTGATTGGATATAGAAACGGGAGGGTTATAGGCAGGGGAACGTTGAAGATAACCCAAGGATTTTTAGCATCAGTGCCTGGGAGCATGATCATGGCACTAACTTAGAAAAGGAAATAAGGAAGATAAGCAACTTTGATGTATGGGGTAGGTGGATAGATAATGAATTCAAAGGTGTAGAGGTTGAATTTGAGGAACCTGTGGGATACATATATAGACCTGTCTATTTGCTGGCCTTTGAATAAACTGATCTGAACCTCAGCAGAGAGACCAGGGCTAAGAAGAGAGATTATGAAGATTCTGAAGTCACGGGAGGAGTTGAGATGTAGAATGAGAAGAGAAGACAGCCAAAGGGAGCACCTTAAGAAATGCTCAAAATACAAGAGCGACACTGAAGGTGAAAATACAAGGACGCTGAGCAGATATGGTCGGGATGCCGAAGAATAGGAGCATAGAGTGTCACTTAAGCAGGAGAGACAGAGGGGGCCATTTGTGCTGACTGCTGTCAGGAGGTCAAGGAAAAGGAGAACAGAGAAGCCACTGGCTTTATTAATTGATGATCATTTCTGTTGAGAGTAAACCCAACAAGGTGGGGAGATCAGAAGCTAGATTACAAGTTATTAAAGAGCGAGTGGGAGGGGAGAAGACAGAGCCAGCAGACACAGATTATGAATGACCAGTCAAAGGAACTAGAAAGATGGGACTGGAACTTGAGAAAGAAGCAGGGATAAGGAACAGTTTTCTAGGGTAGAGGAATGTTCACGGGTTTGTGTATTAAAGGGAAGGAATCAAACGGAGAGATCGAAGATAGAGATGACTGATGAGACAAGGTGCCCCAAAGACAAGAAGGGAACAACAGCCTAGCAAAATGGTCAGTCTTGCAATGTGTGAAGTACGTGTCTTTCAAGATAGGGCGGAAGAGGGGAAAGAGAGGTACAGATATAAAATCTAAAATGGAAGCAAGGCAATTTTCAGGAGTTCATACTAGATGGCCTCAATCTCCTCTGTGAGGTGGGGGGCAATTCCATCTGCTAAACTATGGACTCTTCCTTAGATTAAGAGGCTTAAGGCATTAAAATACAAATACCCTTAGGGTCATTCGCATTTTGACAGCATGTGGTGAACTGTTTCTGTACTTATTCACAACCTTACTAAATTATATTTCAATGTGTTTTGAAAAGTTTTGTTCTAGAAAGCTTGGCTTGGCAGCTCTAAGCCCTTTATCAGAAAGCAGTCATATCAGAGAGCAGTTTTATATCTAATCCTGTGCATGATGGTTGCTATGGAGACAATCGAATGCAAACTTTATTTTATATAACACCCAGCTAAGCTATTGATCAGGTGGGAGGGAGAGAGCTTCAAACCATTTCACTCAAGAAGAAGAAAAAAAGAAACATTACAGAGGTTGTTTGGTGGAGACCTTTTGGTTGGGAAAAACACAATTATGGTTTCACATATACAAATGTAGGGCACAGATGGTTGGGGCTT
The DNA here is from genome assembly GCF_029215605.1 of Mirounga angustirostris. Taxonomy (NCBI): domain Eukaryota; kingdom Metazoa; phylum Chordata; class Mammalia; order Carnivora; family Phocidae; genus Mirounga; species Mirounga angustirostris. The sequence continues at coordinate 95,258,253 of NW_026991719.1, forward strand.
TATCTTTCTGCTTTTAACAAACAAAGGTATTGGAATCGGGTGCCCAGGGAGTCAAGCAGGGAAGGTGACAGGAGTCCTTAGCAGACAGAGCGATAATATATAAAATCCAGTTCACACAACTGAAGGAAGGACGAGGACTGGGTCATTAAGTCCAAGTTAAATTAGAGCAGAACCAATGCCTGGGCTTCAAAATCAAATAGAGCAAGTAAGTAGAAAAGAGCCAGAGAAAATGGCAAAGCTGGAAAAAAAAAAAATCTTGTTTAACGGGAACACATCACACATCACTGAGCTTTTTTTACACTCTCATGTTACAAGAAGATATCAAGGAAAAATAGTTATTACTATTGGCTTTTATACCAGACCACAGTTCGGGTCTATACAGAGGCAGCAGAATCCCCTGTACTTTTCTATCTCTGGTCCCAGACAATGTTAGGGTGTTTATAGAACATATCGGTCATAGTTAGGGAATTGTACTTTCAGCTGTCCATAGCCTGAACATAGAATTTTGCCGAGATCAGAAAGAAGTGAATGTAAATACAATGCATTGGTAAAGCCCAAGAAAATAAAAATGTCCGTTGTATGGGGGGGTGATCAGCCATGTCAGCATAGAAACAAAACAGTCACAGAGAGAAATGGAAGGAAGTCACTAATACGAATTTCATGTGGGGGCGCCGGCTGGCTCAGTCAGTAAAGCATGTGACTCTTGATCTCAGGGTTGTAAGTTTGAGCCCCATGTTGGGTGTGGAGATTACTTAGAAAAATAAAATCAAATCTGAATCCCATGAATAACTCCCCTTGTTCAAAGTCCACACTTAGCATGCAAACTTATTTGGTTAACATTCTATCCTTCACTTGTTTGCACATTATAAAGATCATATACAAAAAGTTTAAAAATTAAAATCAATTATGACCTACAAATGAATATTGGTAATATTTTGGCATATTCCCTTCTCATATTATGCTTTTAGAGTTATATAACTTGATATGGAGATAGATTTGCCAAGATATAAAGAAATATCTGCTTAATACATGCAAATATTACAAAATTAGAACAATAATATGTAAATCTACACTGTGGCACTTCACATTCTATAAAGACCTTTTCCCAAAAATCCTTAAATATCTTTTGAGAACATAATTTTTAAAGGTTCCTTAGGAGCACTAATTTTGGGAATGTAATTTATTATGTAATGTAATCAATTCCTTATTGTTAGAAAACTGACTTCAAGTTTTAGACGTTCATAAATTTTTAACACCTTTGTCCATAAATCTCAGTGTATATTTATAGATGGAGAATTTTTAGGTCGACGTTTACGTATATTGTTAAGGCTTTTGATAAATATTGCCAGACTGCCTTAAAAGATAACTTTTCAGAAGTAGAGGTTTTAGATTAAAGATTATGAAAATTTTAAGGCTTTTGATTAATAGTGGCAAATTTCCTTCCAGAAAGATCTTAACAGCTTATACTACTCCCAACCAGTATATGAAGTCTGTTTTGTTCTCACATCTACACAGGATACCAATATTTTTATACATGTTCGCAAGTTTCATAGGTTAAAAAATTGGTGTCTTGAATTAATCTGTGTTTTAGGTAAGGTTGGACATTGTTACATGCTTCTTTACCTTTTGTATTTTTGTGAATGTTCTATTCATGTCTTTTGTCTAAATTTCTTTTTCTTTTTAAAGATTTTATTTATTTATTTGAGAGAGCGAGCAAGCACGAGTGGGGGAGGGCAGAGGGAGAGGAAGAAGCAGGCTCCCCACTGAGCAGGGAGCCCCAATGCAGCACTCAATCCCAGGACCCCAAGATCATGACCCAAGCCGAAGGCAGACGCTTAACCCACTGAGCCACACAGGTGCCCCTCTAAATTTCTTTTGATGTCTTCATTGTTTGCCAGAAATCCTTTTATATATAAAGAAAGTTAACCCTGTGGTGCCTGGGTGGCTCAGTGGGTTAAATTACCTGCCTTCGACTCAGGTCATGATCCCGGGGTCCTGGGATGGAGCCCGCATCAGGCTCCCTGCTCAGTGGGGATCTGCTTCTCCCTCTCCCTCTGCCTCTCTCCCCAGCTTGTGTTCTCTCACTCTCTCTCTCTCAAATAAATAAAATCTTTTAAAAAATAAAAAAATAAAAAGAAAGTTAACCCTTTATGTGTAATGTATGTAACAAGTATATTTCTCCTGGTTCTCATTTGCCTTTTAATTTATGGGGTTTTAATGTACAAGGGTTTATCATTTTAAATATAGACAAGTATATAAATCATTCTCTTTATGGCTTCTTTCAGTGCTTTTTCATTAAAAAAACATTTTATGCTGCATCAGGTACATTTTTACCTATTCTACATTTTATGATTTATTTATAAAATTTTGATATACCTGGTGTACACAAGTGTATGTGTTTGTATACACACACACACATATTTGCGAGGACCTTTTAACTATACCAAAAAAATGAGTTTTAATTTTTATTCCCAAGCCTCATTTTATGATTTATTTATAAAATTTTGATATACCTGGTGTACACAAGTGTATGTGTTTGTATACACACACACACATATTTGCGAGGACCTTTTAACTATACAAAAAAAATGAGTTTTAATTTTTATTCCCAAGCCTCATCCCCTAATCCCCTGCTGGTGTTAAATGTTAACTCAAAGACACTTCAGGTTCCATCTTACTAAAGAAAATGCAAGGGTTTGTTCTTAAGTTTTTTGGTGATTGGGAAGCACTGTTTAAACCTTTTATTTCATAATAAGATAGTTTTATTATGTTGTAGTTTTATTTAGTGAATTGGTGGAGGGTTTTCAGTAAGGAATACTGCACTATAATTTTGTTCCCATTGAAATAGTAAGAAATAGTTCTTGGTTAGTGTTTTTACACAAAATATCTGATTTTCAGGGATGGATTACTGATGTCAACTGGAAGGTACCTGGATCTCCTCAAGATTACATTCATATACACATCCAAATGTATCCAAATGTGGGAAACTCAGTTACTTTATATTCATTCTATGAATTGTGTGTCAGTGCATTTTAATAATTGTTTCTTTTACAATACAGTTAAGTATACTTTTCTTCCAAACCTTTAAGTTTTGGAATTTATCCTTATAAATGAGCCACTGCTTCTTCAAAAAAACAACTTAGCCATAATTTTTATTGTAGTGGAATGAACTTATATGGTAAATTTCAGAAAATTTACTATCCTTACAACATTTATTCTTCCCATCAAGGAACATTTATTAAACATGTATTTGCTTTAGGAAAATTGTAAAGAAATTCTCATGTAGCCGTTGTGCTTTTCTTCTTTTCTTGTTAACTTTATGCATTGATTTTTAAAAAAATACATATGTGTGTATATATGTATATATATAATACATTATCTACGTGTAGTGGGATTTCATATAGATGAACCATTAATATTCATATTACAAGAAATGGAATTTTCCTCACTCTGTCTTCTATTTCTAGCATCTAGGGTAGCTCTGGCTACATCTCATATTTATTCAGTTGATTCTCTAGTTTCCTAACTAATCATTATCTATAAATAATGATAATTTATTTCTATTCCAAAAATTTTGTGTTTGCTTTTTTGCATATTATTATATTACTCAAAACCTTCAGAACATTTTTTGGATTATTTACCATTTTATTCACATCACACTGGTACAAAGTAAAATAAAAATTATGCATATGCAGTTTCAGAACTTCTTTTAAAGTTTGAGACGGATGTTGAATTTTATCAAATGCCTTTTGAGCAGCTATAGAATGTTGCTTTTTCTGCTATGTCTTAGTGATGTTATGATTCATATTAATATATGCCTAATAATAAACCACACCTACGTTCATTGAAAAAATACAAGTCAGATATTATTCGCTTAGCCCTATAGAACATTTTTCATATATTCATAAGTGTGATTATTTTGTAATTTATATTTTCTCTGGTATTTGTTAAGTTTTGGTATCAAGGTATCTAAATTTCATTAAATCTATTGAGAAACTTCCTTTTTTATCTGTGGTCTAAAATAATTTCCATTTTTAAATTTGATTTTATTTATTTATTTATTTATTTATTTAGCGCGAGAGAGGGATGGTGAAGGGCAGGGGGAGAGGGAGAGAATTATTGAGCAGGCTCCACACCCAGCATGGAGCCCAATGTGGGGCTCAATCTCACGACCCTGAGATCATAACCTGAGCTGAAATCAAGAGTCAGACTTTTATAAGTCAATCAGAGAAAGACAATTATCATATAGTTTCACTCAGATGTGGAATATAAGAAATAGCACAGAGGATTATAAGGGAAGGGAGGGAAAATTGAATGGGAAGAAATCAGAGAGGAAGCCAAACCATGAGACACTCTAGACTCCAGGAAACAAACTTCCGGGTTGTGGAAGGGGTGGGGGGGTGGGAGGATGGGGTAACCAGGTAGTGGGCATTAAGGAGGGCATGTGATGTGATGAGCACTGGGTGTTATATGCAACTGATGAATCATTGAACACTACATCTGAAACTAATGATGTACTATATGTTGGTTAACTGAATTTAAATTTAAAAAATTGGGGTGCAAGATGAAAAAGAAAAAGAATCAGACCCTTAACCAACTGAGCCACCCAGGTGCCCCTAAAATAATTTCTATGCCATGGAAATTATATGCTGCTTAAAAGTTAACAGAACTATCTGGGCACGGAAACATCTCTGACGATAGTTGTTTCACATTTCCATTTTTTGCCCTCATGGTTATTGACTTGTCAGCTATTTCGGTCTTCTAATTAACTATGGTGCTCCATTTTTTAAGAAAATTATTCACTTAATTGAATTTCTCACATTTATGTTTTTTAAATTTTTCTCAAAGACTGTTATTTTAAGAAGTTTCAAGTTCACAGCAAAATGGAGGGGAAGGCACAGAGATTTCTCATTATATGCCCTGTCCCCATACACATATAGCCTCCCCCATTATCAACAACCCCTAACGCAGCGGTGTATTTGTTACAATTGATGAATCTACATTGGCACGTCTTTTTTTTTTTTTAAAGATTTTATTTATTTATTTGAGGGAGAGAGAATGAGAGACAGAGAGCATGAGAGGGAAGAGGGCAGAGGGAGAAGCAGACCCCCTGCTAAGCAGGGAGCCCGATGTGGGACTCGATCCAGGGACTCCAGGATCATGACCCGAGCCAAAGGCAGTCGCTTAACCAACTGAGCCACCCAGGCGCCCCACATTGGCACATCTTAATCATCCAAAGTCTGTAGTTTATGTTAGGACTCACTCTTGGTGTTGGACATATGAGTTTGGATAAACGTATAATGACATGTACCCACTATTGTAATATCATACACAGTATGTTCATTGCCCTAAAAATTGTCCATGCTCTATCTATCCATTACTCCCTGCCCCCTAGCAAGCACTGATCATTTTAGTTTGCTTAGTTTTGCCTATTCCAGAATGTCATATAATTGGAATCCTCCAGTATGTAGCCTTTTCAGTTTATCTTCTCTCTCTTAGTAATATGCATTTAAGTTTCCTATATAAGGTTTTTTTTAAATGCCTTGGTAGCTCATTTCTTTTTAGCACTAAAAAATATTCCATTGTCTAGATGTACCTCAGTTTATCCATTCAGCTACTGAGAGACATCTTGATTGCTTCAAGTTTGGGCAGTTATGAGTAAAACTGTTATAAACATCCATTGCAGGTTTTTGAGTGGACGTAAGTTTTCAATTCCCTTGGTAGATATGAAGGAGTATATTGCTGGGTTGTACAGTAAGAGTATGTTTAGTGTTATAGGAAATTGCCAACAGTCTTCCGAAATGGTCATACCATTTTTTATTCCCAGCAGCAATGAATGAGAGTTCCCATTGTTCCACATTCTCTACACTCTAGCATTTGTTGTTCTCAGAGTTTGGGATTTGGGCCATTTTAGTAGGTGTATAATGGTGCCTCAATTTTTATTTCCCTGACAACATACGATTTGCAGCATCTTTTCATATGTTTATTTGCCACCTGTATGTTTTCTCTGGTGAGGTGGCTGTTAAGGTTTTTTCTCTCAGCTTTACTGAGCTATAATTAACATATGACAGTGTAAGTTTACGGTACATGATGTCATGTATAGATACACGTATGTATTGTGAGGTGATTTTCGCAATAAGGTTACATCAGTCACCTCCTATTCTCACCATTTTTTTTTTAGGGGGGGAGAACATTTAAGACCTACTCTCTCAGAAATGTTCAAGTATATAACACAGTATTGTTACCTATAGTCACCATGCTGTACATTAGATCCCAAGAACTTATTCATCTTTTAAGTGAATGTTTGTATCCTTTGACCAACATCTCCCCATTTTTTCCCAGCCCTGCACAATTGCCACTCTGTCTCTACAAGTTCTGCTTATTGTGATTCCACATATAAGTGAGATCACCTAGTATTCCTTTCTCTGTCTGACTTATTTTACCTTAGCATAATACCCAAAGGGTCCCTCTGTGTTGTTTCCAATGGCAAGATTTCACTCTCTTTATCATTGAATAATATTCCTTTGTAGAAATATATATATGCCACATCTTCCTTATGCATTCATCCACTGATGGACATTTAGTTTGGTTTTATGTCTTGGCTATTGTAAGTAAAGGTACAGTGAGTATGGGAGGGCCTATATTCCTTTTAAAAAATTGATTACATTTTCTTTGGACATATATGCAGAAGTAAGATTGCTGGATTGTATGGTTGTTCTATTTTTAATTTGGGGGGCATACCTCCATACTATCTTCAATATGGTTGTAATGATTTACATTTCCACCAGCAGTGCACAAGGGTTAAGGTTACTTTGAGTATTTGGGGTCTTTTGTGGCTTCATACAAATTTTGGGATTGTTTTTCTTTCACTGTGAAAAATGTCATTGGAATTTTGAAAGGACTGCATTGAATCTATAGATGACTTTGAGTAGTATGGACATTTTCACATTATGAAGTATTCCAGTCTATAAATATGAGGTAGGTTTCCATTTATTTTGTGTCCTCAATTTTTAAAATCAATGTTTTATAGGTTTCTGTGTACAGATCTTTCAGCTCCTTGGCTAAATTTATTCCTAAGAATTTTATTGTTTTTGATGTTATTGTAAATGGGATTATTTTCTTTCTTTTTATTGAGATATAATTTACATATGACATTGTATTAGTTTTAAGTGTACAGCATAATGATTTGGTATATTTATATATTGCAAAACAATTACCACAATAAGTTTAGTTAACATTCATCACTACACAGAAATTTTTTTTTCTTGTGATGAGAATTTTTAAGATCTACTTTCATAGCAACTTTCAAATATACAATATGGTATTAACTATTGTCACCATGCTGTACATTACACCCCAGGACTTATTTATCTTATAACTAGAAGTTATGATTAGTTTCAGTTGCATGCATTTGTTTTTTCCTAGGTCAAGATCTTAAAGAAATATGTCTATTTCATCTTTTTGCTTTCATTTCTGCTTCATAAAAAATGTTTTGATACCCTAATGAAAATAAGTAAAATAGTTTTCTCTATTAATTTTTAGAAGTGTGTTTCCTTTTTAAACTAACAATAAGGAAAAAAATACTAACCATAAGGTTCACTTTTTCTGGTACTATATGGTATTTTTTTTTTATAGTCCATATATTAGATTGGGGTGTTTTTTTACTGAGGTTAGCTCTGCTGAAATTACTTATAATTAAATAGAACTCTCTTTAGAATCTTTTTGAGGGGGGCAATAAACACACACATGGCTTATCATTTCCCCTTCCTGATTTCCATTTGGGTAACGCTGCCAAATCATTTCAAAAGAAATACTACATAGTAAGGGTCACACACCTGCTAACCACTTAGCAAATTGGCAAAATATCACATGGTAAAACCCTATAGGTGTGGAAAATGGTTGTGCACAGATCCCTTTGTCATACTTCCTTATTTGTAGAAAAGGAAAACTGAAATTCTAGACTCTCTTTGGTAAAAAACAAAAAACAAAAACAAAAAAAACCAGCCAGAATTAGGCAGTGGTACCTTTGGGTGTCCATAGATCCTTTTCTCAGATTTGTCCTTGAGAACAGGTTATGTATAACGTCTGTTCTAATTTTTCATTCTTGTTTTGTTTTCGTATGGTTCCACTCAACTGAGATTTAACTGTCTGCCTTCCATAAGGGAATGGCTACCGCATGGTGCCCTGGCAGTCTTGCACGCGTCTACATGGGCCACATAGACAAAGGCTTATCCTAAAACTGAACGTCAGTGAACATCTTGTGTTCCTCCCAGAGTGTGAGAGGAATGGGAGGTTTGTGAGCCATCTCCCACTCCTCTACCTACCTTCCTGTGAAAGTCTGAAATCAGTTCCTCATCACCTCCCATATTCTGAGGAATTATGGGAATTTCAGACCTGTACCTTTCAAAATAGAGCTACAGACTATAAAAGTTCTTAACTGCAATCTAGAACTGTCTCCTCAACAACATTGTAGTCACCCACACCTTTTCCTTTTTGATGTGCAAACCAATAATTATGGGGAGCTGGCCCCTTTGGGTACTCTTTCTTTGGCTCTCTATGCAGGTAATACAATGTCTGAATCTACAGGTGGATTTTTATATCTTTACTGGCTAAATCAGTCCTGCTTTGTCCTTAGCCATGGCCTGCTATCTTGGGTGGTTGACATCTCTACTACCCCTTTCTTTGACACACTGAGTTAAAGTATGCAACAAAACAGTTACTATTTCTGCAGTAGGAGAATGGTTCACAATTTTCTGTTGGTATAAACCTTGGGTCTCTAGTTAGGGTAGAGGCAGCAGAAAAAGGGCCATGTGTCTCCTTATTATCCATCAGGACATTGACTTTGCTGTCTTTCAAGTGACCGTGCTTAAGTCAGCATCTAGTGATGGTTAGGGTTTACATTTTTTAAAAATAGGTTTTATAATTAGTGAAAATATCTCCAAGGATGGATATAACAGTAGGTGGAATGTTGATTTAGGTTTCCAAAGCATTTACCAGCTTCCACTTCTGCTAAATCTTCACGGAGACCTGAGCCAGGGTCAGAGCATCAGATTTTACCTCAAATGAGAATCTTTTGCAACCAATGATTTTATTATAGTAATAACGACAGATAGGACTTAGTGGGTGCCAGGCATTGTGTTGAGAGCCTTGCATGCTTCCTTTCCTAGTACTCTCAACCTTGTGAGAGGGAGTACCATTATTGCCCCACTTCAAATATAAGGACACTGAGGTTTAAGTGAGGCTATGTGACTTGCCTGAAAGCACACATCTAGTTAGCCACGCTTTGCAACAGTGGCCGTCAGTGCACAAATTCTGGTCTTTGCGACAGTTTGATTTTTTTTAATCATGCAGGGGAGGAAAATTTTTCCTTTGCCCTTCTGAGTTTTTGGCTGAAACCCGGGTCATAAAGGACACATTAATGAGAGAGAAACAAGCAGAAGTTTATTAACATGTACACCTCATAGATACATGAGGAATACCTAGAGAAAAATGAATAACGTAAAGACATGCTTTATTTTTTTTTCTACTTACGATTGCCATTTTATTATAAAGAATACAACTCAGTGAATAGGTGGCTTATAATGCTGGCTTAAATACCATTGGCAGCTAATGACAAAAAAAAGGGGGTGTGTGTGTGCGCGCGTGCACGTGTGTGTGCGTGCACGCGTGTGTGCATGTGTGTGTGTGTGTAGGTAAGGAGGCCAGGTAAGCAAAGATAACCAGGAGAAGCATGATAAACAAGGGTAAGATTTGTCATGCAGATTTAAGTCAGCACCTTATCTCTTGATGTTTTTTTTATGATTTAGTCATCCTTCTGAACTTCCTGAACAGAGTAAGAGATACCCTTACAAATGCAGATTTTCTTTAGAAATGTAACTTGCTCTTATAAAAGGGTAATTTCTACTCTGTGTTGAGAAGTTCTCCTGTGTCTACTGTTCCTCAAAATAATCAGTTCAAAATAATCCTTACAATAGAGGCATATTTTGAGGTGGCACATTCTGCCACCCTTCAATAACAATTAATACTTTGATATTTTGATTATATAAATCAATTATCAGGGGCGCCTGGGTGGCTCAGTCGGTTGGGTGATTTCCGCTGAAGTCGTGATCTCAGGGTCGTGAGATGGAGCCTCGCGTTGGGCTCTGCACTCAGCGGGAGTCTGCTTGAGATTCTCTTTCTCTGCCTCTACTCCTCCCTCAAATAAACAAATCTTTAAAAAAATAAATCAGTTATCTATGCTATAGGCTTCATATTCCAATCTTGAGAATTGTACTTGTATTTAAAATCAATTTTCAAGCCAGGCATTGTGAAAATAAACCTTGGATGGTGATTAACTTTGAGTAATGCTTCTTCATGATGACCCGTGTGGTAAACTAGATGGTGTTCTCTGGCACCATCCCAGTCTCTTTATTGAGTGGGCACCTTTTCAGGGGAACTTCAACAAACAGTGATCATCGATGTTTATAATAATCACATGGGTACCCTCTAATATCCTTTTTTCAGAACAGAAAGTTATATTTACAGTATCATTCTTAGCAAGTAAGTGCATGCATATTGTAGAATCAGTTCTATAATGAAGACTGAAGCCAAACAAGTTTTTTTCCCAAAGATTTATCTACCGATTTGAGATAGAGAACACACGTGCACAAGAAAGAAAGAGTGCGCGAGCATGCAGTGGTTGGTCGGGGCGGGGGGGGTTGCAGAAGGAGAGGGAGAGAAAATCCCAGACTCCCCACCGAGCACGAAGCCCAACATGGGGCTTTGTCTCACAACCCTGAGATCATGACCTGAGCTGAAACCAAGTCAGACACTTAACTGACTATACCACCCAGCCTCCCCCAAACGAGTTTTCTGATAAGGCTTCAATTAATGAAAAAGAAATAAAACTCCATTGATGAGAACAACCTCATTCGATTTAAATGAAATTTTATTTTATGATACCTCTTGAAAATAGTGTAGCTGGAGGGACATCTGTGACATAGAGCTGGGAAGCCTGGAAACCTCTGTCCTTCAGTGGTCGACCCAACGATTTCTGTTGTTAGTCCCCTGCCATGCAAGGTAGTGCAGGGGACATCTCCAGGCCCATATCTGCTCTCTAGACAGGGCCCAGAAAGGACTTTTGTCCAAACTTGCCTTTTACTCTTCTCACTGCTATTCAAGACATTAGAGTGTGTCTGATAATCTGTCAGGCACCCACATCCATTGCTTTGATGTTGCAACTTTAATTTTGATGTAAACTTCAGACAAGTTGAATTAGCACATTTATTTCCTCCCTATCAAGTTTTGCCCTTCACTTGTTCACCCTGCCCAGACAAGCAGAAAAGACTCACTATTTACAAAACATAATAACCCGGCAGGGCCAACTCGCTTGCTTATCCTGGGTCCCTGAGGAGGCAGTGATGCATTGTACTAATCTTCTCAGGGTTCATTGCCCTTTATATGAGGCTCTGGGAGAGGAATTCTTATCCCCCTGGAATGGATCTCCAAAGCTCTCTTGCAGCGTGGCTAAGAAGAAAGAATTTGACATCACAAAGATGTGTGTTCTAATCCTGCTATATCGCTAACAAGTGTGTTCCTTGTCCAAGTCCTTAATTCCTCAGTTTCCTTATCTGTCAAATGGGGATAATGATACGTTCTGTCTCATGTAATACTAAGTAATTATCATAGTGTCTGGAAAGCCGTAAGTACTAAAAATTATTAGCTATTAGTACTGGAAATACCATTTGTCCTCTCCACCACAAGGATAACTACATATGAAGGGGAATGAGCCAGAGTCTTGTTGCCTCTTTGGCAATTTGAAAAAGCCCCTAGAAAATCCAAAACGTTCCCCCAGAGGGAAAAAATCGCTCTGATGGTAAAAATTCAGACCTGAGATTGTTTAAATATTTTGAGACTGGGGATCTTAATGCAGCCCGGAGACTGTAGCTATGTCATTGTTTCTGAAAATTTGTCTGTGGACCACTTTCATCAGATTTGCCTAAGGAATTGGTAAAAAAAAAAAAAAAAAAAAAAAATGCAGATTCCTAAGACCCTCCCACTCCAAACCTGCTGTAACAGAATCTGTGTAGGCAAAACCCAGGGTTATATATTTTCCAAAAGCTTTCCAGGTAGGTAGGCTGAGAACCATTGAATAGTTCAGCTGTAGAGTCAGCCTATAGGAAATGTCAGTCTAGAACCTTGTGGGGAGGTGATTGCCTTCAACTGTAATCAATATAGATTGGGGCAGTGGCTGTGGGGGGTGGTGAGAAAAATCCCAGGGGAAACTGCAATAGAATATTCTGTTCATTTTGTATCCAAGGGAGTCACAGCCTTCTGTGAATAATTCCTTCTCAGCCGTGAGCTCAGTCTGACCCTTCGTTCCTTGTACTTGGCTTGTCTCCCTCCAAAAATTCCTCAGAGAATGTCCAGTCAACACCACCCTCTGCTTACTCTATTACCATTTGGTCTATTTAGCTACGTAATGCCTCTTTTTTATTTATTTATTTATTTATTTTTTATTCTTATATTATCCCCATACATTACATCATTAGTTTTAGATGTAGTGATCCATGATTCATTGTTTGTGCATAACACCCAGTGCTCCATGCAGAATGTGCCCTCCTCAATACCCATCACCAGGCTAACCTATCCTCCCACCCTCCTCCCCTCTAGAACCCTCAGTTTGTTTTTCAGAGTCCATCGTCTCTCATGGTTCGTCTACCCCTCCGATTCCCCCCCCTTCATTCTTCCCCTCCTGCTACCTTCTTCTTCTTCTTTTTTTTTTTTTCTTAACGTAATGCCTCTTTTTAAAAGTATTTTGACCTTCCCTTGTTGGGCCACAGCTTAGGCAAAATACAGACCCACCTGAGGCTTTATTTCTTCTTTCTCCTCCTCTGCTTTTCTTCATTACTGCCACCATAGACAACATTCCTGGCTGCCACCACTCTTGATCTCTCTCCAAGAGGTGAGATTCAAAGCAACCACAAGAACAATAACCCACAACAGAAACAAACAAGTAGAGGCCTAAAATTCCTTCGTGGCATGCACCTGGGTCATCTCAATTCTCTCCCCACCCAGAAAGGTGAGAAAAAAAAGTTACTGCTTTTCCATCTTCAACGTGGGTTTGGAAGATCATCTTCTTAGGAAGGTGTTTGGGCTAAGACAATATTCTAATTAATGACATAGAATTACTAGATCGTACGCCTCACTTTTGGGATTCCTGATTGAAGCCAGTGTAAGGCAATAATTCTGAAGATACTATACTACCCCGCCTAGGATTCTTGCTACTACCACCTCTATTACTAACAGCATCACAAGTACTACTACCGGTTTTGACATTCATTGAGCACTTACATTGTACCAGGCACCGTTCTAGGTGCTGTACCTATAGTACAACGTTTAATCCTAAGAACAATGTAAGGTAGCTGTTACGATTATCACTCTTGTTTTTTAAAATGAGGACACTGAATTAGAGGAATTAAATTACGGGTCAAAATCACACAGCTGGTAAGTGGTTGAGTTGGCTTTAGAACCCAAGCAGCGTGCCTGGCTTTCTACTCTCAATTTAATCCAATCTTTCGTCAAGAAAGAAATCTTTTTATCCCCCCTCTAAGTAATCTGGGTCCATGTATATAGTCTTTCAGGGCATAGTCACAGTGCCTGATACCTTTTGTCTATAGCCCTCAGGAGGTCAGCACTTTTATTTTTTTTTTTTTATTTTTTTTTTTTTATTTTTATTTTTTTATTTTTTTAAGATTTTATTTATTTATTTGACAGAGAGAGACAAAGCGAGAGAAGGAACACAAGCAGGGGGAGTGGGAGAGGGAGAAGCAGGCTTCCCGCAGAGCAGGGAGCCCGATGCGGGGCTCGATCCCAGGACCCTGGGATCATGACCGGAGCCGAAGGCAGACGCTTAACGACTGAGCCACCCAGCTGCCCCAACACTTTTAGATCATTGACTTCATTGTTGATTTATGACATTGTTGGCTACTTTTTCATGGGAAGGGAAACAGGGCAGGTTTTTTGTTTTGTTTTTACTAACATTTTTGTATTTTGAAAACTGAGGCTTGGAGAGATTAACCTAACGATCGTCTTGGCAGGGGCGCCTGGGTGGCTCAGTCAGTTAAGTGTCTGCCTTTGGCTCAGGTCATGATCTCAGGGTCCTGGGATCAAGCCTCACATTGGGCTCCCTGCTCAGTGGGGAGGCTGCTTGTCCCTCTGCCCCTCCCCCTGCTCATGTTCCCTCTCCCCCACTCCTTCAAATAAATAAATAAAACCTTAAAAAAAAAGATAGTCTTGGCATAGCCATGACTGAAACCAGACTTTAAGCCTTCAGTATTTTATTGTCAGACTGGAGTTTGGCAAAGAATGGAAGAAGTAAAAGGGTCTTGCTGTAGGAACTATGAGTTCCCAGCTATAGGAATATTTTCTATCTAGTCACTCAGAAGACAAAAATACTTCACAATCCAAATTTATGTTGCAATAGCAATTAACTTCCTGTCATCTATCTTGAACCATTAATTCTATTTATCAGTTCAAAAGAGTTAAAAAGTTATAAAACTTTTGAAGACGCAATTTTTAAGACATTGTGCCTTAACAGCTCAAACACATTGCTCTGTATTGAGCGTTGTTTTGTGCAGCCACATTGTGACTTATATTGTGTCTGAGTCAGCTAATCAGGATAAAAATTAATGGAAAGGAAGGATAAAAGGGTGAAGACCATAGCTGAAAATTCAAATCCATATACAGTTTTGAAACAAAATGAAAATAAAGGAAACAGCCATTTGGGGAACCTCAAAATAAGTTTTGAAAACTGTTTTGTAGGAGTCAAAATTGAATTTAACCAGTAGAAGTAACTTCCTGATATGAAGATGCATAGTTCAAATCAATGTTTTAACTTGGACTATTATTTTGTCTGAGTGGTACTGGTATAAAGACACATAAAATACATGAATTGAGAAGTCAAGAAAAGCACAGATTGTCTTATATTCTGAATTTGAGAACATGACTAGGAAGACCACAGAAATGCTCCTTGACTTTGGACTTGGGAAAGAAGGCATTCTGATGTTTTCATAACACACTGATACATATAGAAATGCAATGTAATTTCAAAAGTGGACTGGCAGAGGATAGAGCTGAAGAACCAAGAAGGTGTTGTATTTTTTGTTTGTTTTTGTCATTTGCGCTAGGTATAATGAAGATATTTATATTTCAGTGTGCAGTGGAATTGGTCAACAGCCGAAGCCTCCAGGTAACTTAAGCTACATATGTTAAGAATATCAGGTACTAAATCGCAGTGGTTGAATTTATATAATAAAATCTTCAGAAACACTTAATCGGCCAAGAGAAAACACTGCTCAACTGATAATCACAGAAACCAAATCCTGGATCTGCCATGGTAATGGAAAGATAGCTGAGAAATATAATCATGACCATGATTAAGTGGTATAATTAAGGATGAATATAGAACTATTGAATGGAAGGCATGGAGAAAGAATTTGACATCCTATTGATAATGTTAGAGTTCTTTTATGAATTACTGTAGGTTACTGAGTTGAATAGCATCCCCCTGAACCCCAAGTTCATTTTCATTTGAACCTGTGAACATGACCTTATTTGGAGGTAGAGTCTTTGCAGATGTAATCAAGTTAAGATGAGGACATACTGGACTAAGGTGGTCCCTAATCTCATGACTGGGACCCTTATAAGAAATCTGGATACAGACACACAGAGGAAAATGGTCATGTGATGATGGAGGCAGAGATTTGAACTATGCTGCCATAAGCCAAGGAATGCCAAGAATTTCTAGCAACCACTATAAGCTAGAAGAAACGAGGGAGTATTCTTCTCTAGACATTTTGGAGGGAGCATGGCCATGTTCACACCATTATTTCAGGTTTCTAGCTTCCAGAAATGTGAAGGATTCAATTTCTGTCTCAGTTTGTGGTACTTCATTATGGTAGCCCTAGGGAATGAATAGAGTTATGTTCCTTGAATTCTGGATGCAGTCTGATGATGTCTGTTAAAGTTCTCGAAGAGGGGCACCTGGCTGGCTCAATCAGAAGAGCATGTGACTCTTGATCTCAGGGTTGTAAGTTCGAGTCCCACATTGGGTGGAGAGATTACTAAAAAAAAATAAAAATAAACTTTTACAAAAAGTTCTAGAAGATTAATTTAGCTTTGCAAAATGGAGTTCCTGCAAGGCAAAATTGGTCAAAGTTTTGATCCCAATAATGATGAATGGAAGACCTAGATAAAGAAATGAGTGTCTTCCCTGAGATTCTGCATGAAGGGGATGATAAGACCACACAGGAGAGAGAAGTACAAACCAATAAGAAGGTTCTGGGAGGTTAATGTGCCAACTTATCCGAGGCCTGCCACAAATGGTAGGAACATAAATAAAGATTTTTAAAGCTAGGATGACCACCCATTCCAGTTTTCCTGGGACTGAGGGGATTTTCAGGACATGAGACTTTCAGTGCTAAAACTGGAACAGTCTCAAGCAAACCAGGATGAGTTGGTCACCCTGTTAAAGCTACATACAGAACAGTAAAATAGTCAAGAAAGAGGTTTTCTGCTGCTTGAGCTATATTAGGTAATGCTAATAGACAACAAGAGAAATCACAATTCTTCAACTCTTACTTGATGCCTAAGTTCTCGGTCAGTGAGAATTATTTTCACATGGAAAAGGAGGGAACAAAAATAGTTGTGAGTAATTTGAACTTGGTGGAAAGATTGGGAACACATAACTGCATCACATTGGCTCACCTTCTATTCGTTCAGCATTTAATGCACCAGACATGATTTTTAAGTCCTGGGGATACACAGTGAACAATGTTTCTGTCTACTTGGCAGCCGATAACCAGTACAGTGGAAGGCTGGCCTTGCCTGTGCCTCTCCCCACCCAAACCAGCCTGCAGAACCTCGCAGCCCTGCTTCTCTGTGGTGCTTCTATCCTCCTGGGATTCTGGACTGTCAGGATTCACAGCTCTAGAAGTGCCCAATTCTTTCCTGTCTCCACCTTTCCAAATACAACCAGCTTCTTCCTCCTCTAGGTTTCACTCCCCTTCAGAGCCCCAACCTGCACTGTGGTCTTTGAATCTGAGTCACTCGCTTCCTTTAACACCTGCTGAAAACTCGCCTGCTTTTGTATATGAGAAATTTGCTAAGAATAGATTTCAGGTGCTCTTACCACATACACAAAGATGTAACTGTGTGAAGGGATGGCAATGTGAATTAGCTTGCCTGTAGTAATAACATGTCACTATGTATATCAAAACATCATGTTGTATAACTTAAATACAGTTTTTATTTAAAAAAAAGACAAACTCACTTCCTCCCGAAAGTTTTTCTTGATCAAGTTCACTCTAATCACTCATATTATTTCATAGCTCTGTGTTCTTATATACTTTATTAGGTATATTAATTGTAACTGCCATGATTAAAATTGTAGTTGTGGGCTTGGTCTACAATCCATGCGATGTTCACCAATTCGAGGATTATGTATTAGATAGGAATCAAGATGTGGGTTGCCAAAAGGTAGGGTGATTGTCTCTGCTCACTTGTGTTTTATCTTGTACGTGCTCCTAATTACTTCCTCCCGAGAGGAGAGATAGGATGTGTGATGTCTATCAGAGTGCAATAAGGATGGGAGCCCAGGATCCTGTCCCGTGCACTAGATTGTTGATAACTGGCTAATTCTTGGGGCTGATCCTTTGAACTGATTAGAAGTTGCTTACTTGAGACTGCTCTGCCACACAGGAAGGATCCTAGAAACCCCTCACATGACTTACATTCCAGTCTCCAGGCTCAAATGAATGAACTCTTCAGGGCTGTGGCATCACTTAACACCTGTGATGGCTACCAAAACTGTGTACTTTTTATTAGCATTGCTATATTGAAGCCTGAAGCTCATATGTATGTAGTCAGAAGGTTTTGATGAACATGTAAATTTGGGGGATGGAAAATTAGAAATAAACCCAAAACATCTCAAATTTTAAGAGAAAAGGGTGAGACTGACGTGATCTTTTGCCAAATTCTAGAATGATCCTTTTAAAGCAAAGTTAGTAACTAGATGTAACTAGATGCAGTGATCACTCGTGTGCACTCTGGGTTTACTAAAAATAAGTCATATGAGTATAACCTAATACCCTTTGATATCACAGAAATCCACTAAACAAATGAATCGGAACTTCAGTGAGATTTGATTTGATATTTGACTAAGTACGGAATGACATCTATGTGAAAAATATGGAGAACTGGGTCTAGTTGTCAGTATAATCCAGGGGAATTATTAGCTTCTTTAATGGCCAGACCTGAAGGGACTGATTAATAAACTGCCGTGCTAAAGAGAGATTTCCAGTGAAGAATCTGTCGTCGGCCTAATCTTTCTAACAATTTATTAAAGGCCCGCATGTTGTATAGAAGGCATACTTATAAGATCTGTGCATGTGAAATAATTGTGAAGGTTAGTAAATGCATTAAGTAATGGAATCAGGGTACATGATTTGAATATACTAGAGCAATGGCCAATTGTAACAAGATACCATTTAACACTGATAAATCGCAGGTTATATACTTACATCCAGAAAACCAACTGAATGTGAATTCATTTGGGGAAATACTGCAGCCTCTAAGAATAAGAGACTTGAATGTTTTCACCGATCAGTATCACTCAGTACTGCTAAGAGAGCTAATGCAACCCTAAGGTATATCAATAGAAATGCAGTATCTGGATGGAGTGAGGTAATTGGTCCATATCTCATAGTCTTTTGTGCTTAACAGACCATATCCGAAGTACTGTGTTAAATTCTGAGCCTGACCCTTTAAGTGAATCTTTCCTTCTCCTTCTACACCTCAAGGCAACATTTCCAATTCTACCTGGAAATCAATAATGTCCAAATCTATATCTCCAGCTAGAAACTTCCTTTGGTTCCCACCACTGCATTTCTCTAACTGCTTACCAGGTACCTCTAGTTGGTCATGTTTTTGGCATCTCAAATATAAGACATCAAAAATCAAAGTCATCATCCCCACCTCATATGTCTGTGTACTAACACACCATAAAACCTGTTTTTCCATGAGTGTTTTTTAAAGATTTTATTTATTTTAGAGAGAGCGAGACAGAGAGAGAACGTGCGTGAGCAGGGGGTGGGGCAGAACAAGAGGGAGAAAGAGTCTCAAGCAGATTCTTCCCTGAGCACGGAGCCCGAGGTAGGGGCTCCATCCCAGGACCCTGAAATCATGACCTGAGCCAAAACCGAGTCAGCCGCTCAACCGACTGCGCCACCCAGGTGCCCCCATGAGTATTTTTAATCTCTGATAATGGTACCTACATGCTTTAACCTGAAACCATACCACGTCGGGTATATGGAGTTTCAGGTTAAAGCATGTAGGTACCAAATCTATATCTGCAGCTAATCATCTATTGCATTAGCTCTTGACTCCCTGAATTTCAGAATTTAGTTCATTATTTCTCAGATTAGCTGCAGTTCCTTGAACCCCAAATTTCCCTAGTATCTCTGCTTTTGCACTTTACTAATATTTATACCTATAGGAAATATGCGTGTCAGACACTGGGCTGTGTGATAGAGATGAAAACATGTATTTGCACTCAGTTTGCTCATGGGGTACTGGAAGAAAAAGCCATGTAAGTTACTGTAATATAACCAGTAAAGTGTAAAGATTGAGGTCTTATGGAGGTGCAGAGGAGAAACCCTGCATAAGTCAAGGCTGGGTGGGGATTTTCTTGGAGGAGATGAGACCTGAATTCAGAGGGAAGAGGAATTCGCAAATTCTGGAATTCCTGGTGGAGGATATAGAACATGAGCAGTATGAAGGTAAGGAACGGATAGGTATATATGGGAAAACTAATAACGTCTGGTAGTGCTATATAGTAGAGCTCACGAGAGAAAGCTGATAGTATTTGAGTCTGAAGAAGTAGAGAGGGTCCAGCTTATAATGACATGATAAGGAACTTGGGGCATTATTTTACAAGTAGCAGTGAGCCATAAAGTGATTTAATTAGGGAAAATAGTCAAATTATCTCATTAGTATCTGTAATTTTAGTGGTCTTTAATAACAGTGTTTCATGCTTTAGCATTAGCTATTTTTAACAGCCTATTGAGATATAATTCACCCATTTAAAATACGCAGTGCAATGTTTTTCTGTATATTTACAGATATGTACAACAAGATCACAGTCAATTTTAGAATATTGTCATCATTGCACAAATAAACCCCTTACCTCTAACTATTACACATCCTCCCATCCTCCTCTCCCTGCCCTGAGGAAACACTTAATATAATTTCTATCTCTATAGTCGTTCCTGTTCTGGATATTTCATGTGAATGGGCTCATACATTTTGTGGTCTTCTGTGACAGGTTTCTTTCACTTAGTGTAATGTTCGTCCATTCATCAGTTGATGAGCATTCGGGTTATTTCAATCATTTGGCTAATTAGAATGTTATTTCTGTAAACATCTATGTACACATTTCTATGGAAATATCTTTTCATTTCTCTTAGGTATGGCCCAGGAGTAGAATCTTGGGATCATATTGTACCTCTATGTTTAATGTTTTGGAGAAACTGCCAGAATGTTTCCAAAGTGGCTGCAGCATTTTCCATTCCCTTCAGAGCATATGGGGGGGGAGGGGTGGCAATGTTCCAATTTCTCCACATGCTTGCTAACACTTATTAATGTCTATATTTTTTCATCCCAGCTATCCTAGTGAGTGTGAAATGCTACCTCATTATGGTTTTGATTTGCATTTCCCTAATGACTAATAATGTTGAGCATTTTATTTGTGTGCTTATTGGCTATGTGTAGAAATGCTTGTTCAGACCCTTTGCCTGTTTTAATCGGGTTTTTTTTGTTGTTGTTTTTATTACTGTCATTATGAGTTCTTTATATATTCTAGATACAGTCTTTTATCAGGTATATGATTGAAAATATTTTCTCCTATTATGTGGGTTGTCTTTTGACTTTCTCAATGGTGTCCTCTGAAGCCCAAAAATGTTTAATGTTTACAAAGTCCAATTTTTTCTTTAGTTGTTCATGCTTTTGGATTTATATCTAAAAATCCTTAACCATATCTAAGGTCATCAGGTTTCTCCCCTATGTTTTCTTCTAAGAGGTTTATGGTTTTAGTTCTTATATTTATGCCACTGATCCACATTGTGTTAATTTTTATACATGGTGTGAGGTAATGGTCCAATTTCATTATTTTTCACATAGCTATCCAGTTATCCCAGCATCATTTGTTATAAAGATCTGTTGGGTGGTCTTGCCGCTCTTCTTGAAAATAAGTTAATCAGAGATGTATGGGTTTCTTTCTGAATTCTCAGTTCTATAGGTCTATCCTTGTTCCAGTATCACACTTTCTTGATTACATTTAATTTATATAATAGTCCCCCCTTATCCACATTTTCAGTTACCCATTGC
The DNA here is from genome assembly GCF_029215605.1 of Mirounga angustirostris. Taxonomy (NCBI): domain Eukaryota; kingdom Metazoa; phylum Chordata; class Mammalia; order Carnivora; family Phocidae; genus Mirounga; species Mirounga angustirostris. The sequence continues at coordinate 95,279,676 of NW_026991719.1, forward strand.
AGTCTAGAAGCAGATGATCCTCCTTTGAACGTATCATCTGAAGGTCAGTAGTAGCCTAATGCAACATCACAATGCCTACATCATTCATCTCACTTAATCTCATCACATAGGCATTTTATCATCTCACATTATCATAAGAAGAAGCGTGACTACAGTACAATAAAGTATTTTGAGAGACAGACACCATATTCACATAAGTTTTATTATGGTAAATCATTATAATTATTCAATTTTATTATGTTTTTGTTGTTAACCTCTTCCTGAGCCTAATTTATAAATTAAACTTTATCATAAGTATGTATGTATAGGAAGGACATCATATATATATGGGGTTTGGCATCATCTGTGGTTTCAGTATCCACTGGGGGTTTTGCATCATAACCCTGATGGATAAGGAGGGGACTACTTTACTAAGTTTTGAAATTGAGAAGTGTGAGCCCGCCCACTTTGTTTTTCTTTTTCAAGATTGTTGGGCTATTTTGGATCCCTTGAAATTCTGTATGAATTTCAGAATCAGCTTGCAATTTCTACCAGGGCATAAGCTGGGATTCTGGTGGCTATTACCTTGACTTGGTAGGTAAGTTTGGGGAGAGTATTGCCATCTTAACAGTGTCAATCTTCCAATCTATGAACATGAGACATTTTCTCAATTGTTTTGATGTTCCCTAATTTCTTTCAACAATTTCTTACTCTTGTTAAATTTATTCCTAAGGATTTTATTCTTTTTGATGCTATCACAAATGGATGTGTTTTTCTTAATTTGATTTTTGGACTGCTCAATGCAAGTGTATAGAAATACAATTGATTTTTGTATATTGATCTTGTATCCCACAAACCTACATAACTTGTTTACTGGTTCTAATGGTTTTTTAATTAGATTTCTTAGACTGTGTCATCTGTAAATAGAGATAGATTTACTTCTTCCTTTCTGGTCTGGATCCTTTCATTTATTTTTCCAACCTTAATTGCTCTGAATAGGATCTCCAGTATAATATTGAATAGAAGTGGTAAGAGCATACATCCTTGTCTTATTTCTGATCTTAGGAGGAAAAGACCTAGTCTTTCACAATTAAGTATGAAGTTAGCCGTGTGGTTTTTGCTGATGCCCTTTATCAGGTCGAGGAAGTTCTGCTCTGTTATTTGCTTGAATATTTTTCTCATGCATGGGAGTTGGATTTTGTCAAATGCTTTTTCTGCATCTATTAAGATAATCAGGTGGGGGCGCCTGAGTGGCTCAGTCAGTTAAGCGGCTGCCTTCGGCTCAGGTCATGATCCCAGAATCCTGGAATCGAGCCCCACGTCGGGCTCCTTCCTCAGCGGGGAGCCTGCCTCTTCCTCTCCCTCTGCCTGCCACTCCCCCTGCTTGTGCTCTCCCTCTCTCTATCTCTATCAGATAAATAAATAAAATCTTTAAAAAAAAAAAGATAATCAGGTGATTTTTGTTTTTAATTTTATTGATGGGATATATGAATTGATTTCCAGATGCTGAACCAGTTTTGTTTTTTTTTTTTAAAGATTTTATTTATTTATTTGAGACAGAGAGAATGAGAAAGAGCACATGAGAGAGGGGAGGGTCAGAGGGAGAAGCAGGCTCCCCACCGAGCAGGGAGCCCAATGCGGGACTCGATCCAGGGACTCCAGGATCATGACCTGAGCCAAAGGCAGTCGCTTAACCGACTGAGCCACCCAGGCGCCCCTGCTGAACCAGTTTTGCATCGCTATGATACATCACACTTGATTGTGGTATAGAATTCCTTTTTATATATTGCTGGATTTGTTTTTGTAACATTTTGTTAAGGACTTTTGCATCCACATACATAGAAAATATTGGTAGATTTTTGTGATGAGTTGGGAAGTTCTTTTTCTTATGTTTTTTTGGAGAGTTTGTGAAGAATTGGTATCCTTTAAATGCTTGGTAGAATTCAGTGATGAAGGCATCTGAGTCTGGGTTTTTCTTTGTAGTTAGCTTTTGATTACTAATTTAATCTCTTCACACATTTTAAACTTAGATTTCCTATTCCTATTATCGCTTTTAGAAGTTTTTGTCTGTCTAGGACTTGTTTCCATTTCAACTGAGTTATATAATTTGTTGGTATACAGTTGTTCATAGTAATCAATTATGGTCCTTCTTATTTAATAGAGTTAGTAGTAATTTCCTCTCTTTCATTTCTGATTCTATTAATATGAGTTCTCTCTTTTTCTCTTGGTCAGTCTAGCTAAAGGGTTGTCAATTTTGTTGATCTTTGCAAAAACTAGATTTTGATTTCATTTATTTTCTCTATTATTTTCTATCCTGTATTTCATTAGTTACTGCTCAATCCCTTACTATTTCCTTCCTCCTACTTGCTTTAGGTTTAGTTTGGTCTTCCTTTTCCAGTGTCTTAAGGTGGAAAGTTAATTGATTTGAGATTTTCCTTATAGGCATTTGCAGATACAAATTTTTCTTTCAGCACTGTTTTAGCTGCATCCCATAAGTTTGGGTATGTTGAGTTTTTATTTCCACTTATCTCAAAGCATTTTCTGATATATCTTGAGGTCTTCTTTGACTCATTGACTACTTAGGAGGTTTTATTTAATTTTTACATATTTGTAATTTTTCCAATGTTATTCCTGCTATTTCTTTCTAATTTAACTCCATTGTATTTGGAGAACATAATTTGTATTATTTCTATGCTTTTAAATTTATTGAGGATTGTGTTATGGCCTAGAATGTGATCTATCCTGGAGACTGTTTTATGTGAACTTGAAAAAAATGTATATTCTATTGTTTCATGGAGTGTTCTACAGAGTTCTGTTAAGTCTAGTTGGTTTATAGTGTTATTCACATGTTCTAATTCCTTGTTATCTTCTTTCTAATTTTTCTATTTATTATTGAAAGTAGGGTATTGAAGTCTCAACTATTATTGTTGAATTATTTCTCCTTTCATTTCTGTCAGGTTTACTTCATGTATTTTGATGCTCTGTTATTAGGTGCATATATGTTTATAACATATTTTCCTGATAGATTGACCCTCTTATCATTATAAAACAAACTTCTTGGAGCACCTCAGTGGCACAGTTGGTTAAACATCCAACTCTTGGTTTCCGTTCAGGTTGTCGTTACCTCAGGGTGGTGAGATAGAGTCCCAAGTCAGGCTCTGGCTCAGCGTAGAATCTGCTTGGGACTCTCTTTCCGTCTCCCTCTGCTACCAACCCCTCCCCCCACACACATACACCTGCCCTGCACAGGCACAAGCTCTCTCTCTCTCCCTCTCCCTAAAATAAAATAAATAAATATTTAAAAACACCCTTTTTTATCTCTAGTAATATTTTTTTGTTTTAAAGTGATTCATCTGGTATCATTATAGCCACTTTGGCTTTTTTTGTAGTTGCTGTTCATATAAAATATCTTTTTTGCATCCTTTTACTTTTAATCTATTTGTATCTTAGAATCCACAGTGTCTTCTAGACAGCATATAGTAGGATCACTTTTTTTTATTCCAGTCTGATGATTTCTGTCTTTCGCTTTGATTATTCCATTCACATTTAATATTATTATTCATATTGTTGGATTTATGTCTGTCATTTTATTTTGTTGTGTTCTATATGTTCTATATGTTCTTATGCTTTTATTTTCCTAGTATTGCTTTCTTTGGCATTAAGGAAATAATTTATGATATAGTATTTTAATTTTTAAAAGAAATTTTCACTGGTTTTTTTGAGTTGTTTTCTTAGTAATTACTCTAGGATTTACCATATACATCATAACTTGTCCAAATCAACTTCCAATTTGTTATATTAGCTTAATTCCAGTAATATGTAGAAATGTTATTCCTATATAGGTCTATTCCTATTTCCCTCTTTTTTGTGGTACCATCATTATACATATTCTATCTAATAATATTGCAAACAGCAATGCATTGTTATAATTCTACTTTGCAGTCATTTCTTTAATCCAATAAAGCTTTGTTCCTATTCACTGCCTTTGTGCTGTTGGCAAATATATTACATATGTTACTTTTCTGTATGTTGTAAGTCCAACAGTATATCATATACATATTATTATATACAATTGTCTTTTAAAAACAAGAGGAGAAAATATGCATTTCTATTGTCTTCTATAATTACATAATTATCTTTACCATAATTTGCATTTACCCTTTGTTTTTATTTTTGTTTTTTAATATAGATTCAAATTACCTCCTGGGCTCCCTTGCTTTTGGCCTAAAGAATTTTCTTTTTCTTTAAGGTAGTTATTGCCGCAACAAATTCTCCCAGTTTCTGTTTATCTGGGAATGTCTTTATTCTGTTTTCATATTTTATTTTATTTTCTTTAAGTAAGCTTTATGGCCAACATGATGCTTGAACTCATGACCGTGAGAACAAGAGTTGTATCCTCTACCAAGTGAGCCAGCCAGGTACCCCTGCTTTCATATTTGAAAGGTTGCTTTGCTGGATATAGGATTCTTAGTTGATAATGTTTTTCCTTTGAGCAATTTGAATAAGTTATCCCACTCTCTTCTAAACTTTATTGTGTCTGCTTGATAATTCAGCTGTTAAATTTACTCGGACTCCCTTATAAGTAATGAGTCACTTTCTCTTGCTGCTTTAAAGACTTTCTTTTTGTCTTTGACTTTGAATATTTTTAGTAAGCTCCTTTCTGAGTGGCACCTCTAGTCAGTGGAGGGGTGGGCAGCAGCCTTATGTACCCTCAACTTGCCTTTCCTGGCATGAAACTACCACATCCCAAGCCAGGACAAGAGTGGTCAGGGCCCCAATATCTCTGTGTGCTGTACCCTAAGTCAAGTCTCTGTTTCATCAGTGCCTGTTAAGCAGAAGCTCCAACCTCCCCACCACACTATCCTGGGACTTAGCATCAGGTGATAGGGGGCAGGATGAAAAACACGCATATCTGCTCCTCCTTGGGGTGGGGGAGACCCTCTGAGTATTGAGAGGAGAAAGGGAGTCTTGTGTTCTTGGTTGAAGCAATCTGTAGTGGAATCTCTGCCTTGCTGAGCTGGGATGAGGTGAGAAGGGGTATTCTTGGTTCAAATACCACAGTCTCTTACATTTCTTACTGAAGTTTTAGAAATGTGTTCTCCCATTAGACTCATTGTGTCCCGAGTGGTGGGAATTTTATACTGTTCATTACAGTGTCAGTTCACCTAGCACAGTGCCTGACACATAGAAGGGACAAAATCATTAGTTGGTAGTGTGTGAGAGACTAGGAACATTGTTCTACAAAGGACAGCTGAAGGAACTGAAAATATTTATGAAAGAGAAAAAATAATCTCAAGGGTGTTCACCTGTCTTCAGATATTTGAAGGATTGACGTATGGAAGAGGGATTTAACTTGTTTTCAGTGGCCTCTGATATCAGAATGAATAGAAGAAAGTGTGAAGAAAAGAGAATTTGCTGAATTTGAGAAATGGTTTACTGCATGATTTACTGCAAACATTAAATGAGTGGTTTTCTAGGTTGTGACAATTTCCTGCAAGATGAATGACTGCTTGTGGAGGACATTGTAGATAGCATTTACACATCAACTGTGTGACAGAATTTGATGATCTTTAAAAATTATTATTCAGGAGATTTTTATCACTATGCTTCAAAATTCCATATATTATCAATTGGGCACAAGCTTCACACTCAGCAAACCATAGATGTGGAATCTTGGTTTCAGAAAAATATAAATATACAATCTGGGCTGCCAGATTTAGCAAAGAAAAATATGGGAGGCTTAGTTAAATTTGAATTTCAGATGAAATGAATAATGGTTTACTTGTTTATCCCCATGTAATATTTGAGATATGCTTATACTTTTAAAAAATCATGGTTTATTTGAAATTCAGATTGAACTGGTTACCCCGAATTTTATCTGGCAACACTCTCTGTAACGTCATGTACCAGGTACTCCACTACTATCACTGATGATGATATAAGGGGTGGGTTTTTAACATTGTGTCACAAGAAATATAATTTTCATGTCTCTGTGTAAATAAGGGATTCCATTCTCAGCTTATTCTAAGGGAGAGTGACTTTCCTCATTAAAAGTGGTTTATAATGCATCACCATCAACATATTGACAGAAGACTATTCAGTCTGCAGAGACCAAAGACATGATGCATGTGGGGTAGAGATAGAACTGCAGCATCAAGCAGCGATTGGCAGCACCTCGTTGAGCCATATGTAGAGGCAAAGCTGCCCTTAAAGATAAGTAGATAAAAAACTCAATACTAAACATTTGTAGTTTGAACAAGTGTATGCACGAAGGCAAACGTTGGTAATAGAAAACTTGAAGTAAGAGATGGATAGGCCACGCACTACAGACTAGACTGCATGAGATGACTCATGTACAAAGGGTTAATCACCCCAATGTATAAAGAGCATCCCCAAATGAATAAGAAAAAGTAAGCTAATAGAAAAGTAGACAAAAGATATGAACAGAGAGTTTGCATAAGAACAAGTACACATGGCTTTGGTTTGTGTTTAACCTTATTGACTCATAATAAAAGATTTTCCCATTAAAGTTCTATCAACATGCCACTTATTGCCTTACATATTGAAATAAATCAAAGGCCAATGAGGCTGTGGCGTAGGGAAGTAGGCACTCTCACATGCTGACGATGGGAGTGCGAAATGGCACAATCTGTATGTGGTCCAACCTGCTGATATCTCCTAATATTCAAATGCATTCACTTCTAGGAATACATCTACAAATACATCTGAGATGTATTCTCACAATGAGCAAAAGAAAATATGTATGGATATATGTACTTATTGACCAATTGAGGCATTCTTTGTAATACCAAAAGCAGTGTAAATGCCTACCATCCGGGGGCTGGCTAAATAAACTGTGGTACATCCACACAATGGGCTATGATATAGCTGCAAAAAAATAAACGAGGAAGCTCCATATTTACTGATAAGGCAAGGTCCCCAAGAATAAAGAGTTAAATGAGAAAAAAAAAAAAGATGCAGAAAAGTATGTTTAGCATGCCACCATTTTTATAAAAAGAGAGCAAGAAGAACAATTATTGATATTTGTATTTGCCTAAAAAATCACCAGAGAGCTACACAGGAAACTAAAAAGAGCACTCACCTCTTTGAAAGTCAGTTTGAAAATTGAGAAAAGACAAAAAAGATATGAGAGGGAGGCTTTTCAATGAAGACACACATTTATACTTAACTTTTACATTATGTGAGTGAGCATTTTAAAAGATGTTGCAGAAAGAGTTCTGTGATCATTGTAATTTTTTTTTTTTATAAGAACTGCTCTTTACGGGGCTCCTGGGTGGCTCAGTCGGTTAAGCGGCTGTCTTCGGCTCGGGTCATGATCCCCGGGGTCCTGGGATTGAGCCCCGCGTCCGGCTCCCCGCTCAGCGGAGAGCCTGCTTCTCCCTCTCCCTCTGCCTGCCGCTCCCCGCTGCTTGTGCTGTCTCTCTCTCTGTCAAGTAAATAAATAAAATTAAAAAAAAAAAAGAAATGCTCTTTCCTATAACCCCATGGACCCACCTGTCTAGAAATAGAGACACTCTATCGGGCTCGATTGTTGCACTGCTGGTGGTATTTGTCAGCATTGGTTAGAATGCACCCTTTTAATCTAACTGTCTCAATATCCAAAACATCAGTGTAGTTGTGTGAAGTTGTATGTTGTGTGTGTGAAATTGTGAACTTGTTCTAATTCTTTTGCTCTATGACATTATCATCTCCCCTTAATGGGTCCCTGTTCACCTGATTTCATCACCTTTCTTTTTCAGTAACCATCATTTAAAAATTTCTCTTGTTAGTTTTACTTCATCTCACCTCTACCTGTCCCATCTCCCTGCCTTTTCTTTAAGATTTTAAGTAATCTCTCCATCCAACTTGGGACTTGAAACCCGAGATCAAGGGTCAAGTGCTCCATGGACTGGACTGAGCCAGCCAGGCAGCCCCTCCCTGCCTTTTCATTTACACATACCAACTCTACTAATCTCTCACTTCCAGTGTATGTGCATACACTTGAGAGCATGCACATCTGCATGGAATTGTGCATGCTTATTTCCTTGTTCTCTGAATCCTGGTTGGAGGTATCAGCCTACTTAAACTTCCATTTGTTCTTTTATTTTCTTATGCTCGATGGGATCAGTGTAGTAGCAAGTAGATACTGATAATATGGTTGCCAGAGGGGAGAGGGTTGGGAGGGGTGAGCAAAATGGGTGAAGGGGGTGGGAGATACAGTCTTCCAGTTATACAATGAAGAAGTCACAGGACTGAAAGGCACAGCATGGAGAATATCATCACTGCTATTTTAATAGCGTCGTGTGGTGGCAGATGGGAGCTACACTCATGGTGAGGCTAGCATAATGTATAAACTCATCAAATCACTATGTTGTACACCTGAAACCAATGTAACATTGTGTGTCAACTATACTTCAATTAAAAAATATCAATCTTGGCTATTGGGATTGCCTCAGGAAGTGGGGCAGATTTGAGTTTGTTTTTTTTTTTTTTTTTTAAAGATTTTATTTATTTATTTGACAGAGAGAGACACAGCAGGAGAGGGAACACAAGCAGGGGGAGTGGGAGAGGGAGAAGCAGGCTTCCCGCTGAGCAGAGAGCCCGATGCGGGGCTCGATCCCAGGACCCTGGGACCATGACCTGAGCCGAAGGCAGACGCTTAACGGCTGAGCCACCCAGGCGCCCCCAGATTTGAGTTTATAAGTGGCTCCATCAGATAGAGAACGGGAGTGTTGAGAGAGATCAAACAGGCTAACAGTATATGATGGATGGGAGATTGATGTTAGCTGTTCTGTGGGGTTTTTTGCTTGAGCCAAGGACAGTATTCTTAAATTAGGGATGCTTTGAGCTGTGAAATTTCTGGCATCAGTGTGTAGGTAGGGTATATAATTTTTGAGTTTAGGGGAAGAGCGGGGTCTATTTTTTTTTAATACCTATCATGTTCATCTAGGATGATTCCTCTCCGAAAGGGCAAGCCTTATTGACCTCATCTTTCTTTCATCTGTTGACTCAAGATAACAAGAAAAAGAAAATGAAATCCCCAGCGGTGGAGTAGGAGAGGGGGCTATTAATCTATCATTTATTGTCATTACTCAGGACTCCTAGAGGTAATATTAAATAGGTAATTAGAGGAAGGGTTTGGGATCTTGTTCTGGGGCATGTGCAAGTGTCTAATCAGGGTTGATGGAGCTAAGGGTGTAACTATATGCACAAAGGCATGCTATACCATATCACAGTGCAGACTAAAGATGGTTTCAATGCCTTCATCAGGTGGATAGGATCAAAAACTGAACAGGATATATAGAAGATAGAAGGTAGGTGGGTGGAAGTCATCATCTGGGAGATCCATCATAAGGAGAGACTAGCATTACTTTCTTCCTCACAACTCTTTATGCAGCCACTGTGCTAGGTGTGCAGCTCAGAGAACGCTCCTGACCAGGGCATTAAGCAGGTCAGTTGAGTGATTAAGAGTAATAACAACAATAGGTAACATCTAGCATGTCCTTGCTATATGAAGACATCCCGTTAAGTGCATTAAATGCACCATCTTATTTAATCTTCCTAATGACCCTATGAGTCATGTTTGATTACTATTTTAATTTTCCAGTTTTAAAAATTGAAGTTCAAAGTAATTGAGTTATTTGTACAAAGTCTCAAAGCAAGTCAGTGATAATTAGGATATGAACCATGAAATAGGATTCTAGACCCCAAGCTCTTTCATTAAAAAAAAAAAAAGATTTATTTTATTCATTTGAGAGAGAGAGAGAGAGAGAGAGAGAGAGAACACACACACAAGTGGGAGAGGTAGGGAGAGGGAGAAAGAATCCCAAGCAGACTCCTGCCAAGCACGGAGCCTGAAGCAGGGCTCAATCCCATGACCCCAAGACCATGACTGGAGTGGAAACCAAGAGCCGGACACTTCACCGACTGCACCACCCAGGTGCGCCTAGACCCCAAGCTCGTAAACTTTAAGGACCAAAGCCAAAACTGGGGACTCAGTCCTAGGATGGCAGTGACAAGGGAAAGCTGCAATCCAGAGGCAAACTAGCACCTAGGTGTCTTTAGGCGTAAAATCACGGGCATATCTGAAAGCCACGTAGAATCGGGAACAATTTTGAGGTCCCTTACTTGTGACTGGAATTCAGTGTGAGGTATGTGGTGTACTTCTAAGTCCCACTGACTGTTGTGGTTGATATTACAGATAAATTGTCTCAGGCTGGAAGTGGGGCATACCTGGGCCTAATAAAAATAGCAATAAAACTCAGCTTTGAGGAACAGAGGGAAGCAGAAGCGGTATCATGGAGTAAAAAGCACTGCTCTCCCAGTCAATTGCAAGTTTGGTTTTTTTGGGGTTTTTGTTGTTGTTGTTGTTGTTGTTGTTGTTGTTGTTGTTTCCCATACAGGAAGGAGGCCTGAAGTAGTGTGAAGCATGGGAGAAGGGAAGGGTTTGCTGCATTTTGTTTTGTCTATTCTGTTATTTTGTATCTGTCATTCAGATTACATAATCTTCCTTTGGATCTCGACATGCCTGCTGGAGAGTGACTAGATCTTTCAGGCCATCATGACACCTTTTATAAGTGACTTAGAATTTGTTCAACTGGACCCTTAAAGACTTGACAGGTTCAACATTCGTTCTGAAAGTGAATACCACTCAGGGGCGCCTGGCTGGCTCAGTGGGTAGAGCATATGACTCTTAATCTCAGTGTCGTGTGTTCAAGCCCCGTGTTAGGCATAGAGCTTACTGGAAAAAAAGAAAAAGAAAGTATCGCTCAGAAGTTTACAGGGAAACTCGTGAAAGCACTCTTCCAAGGTAGATTTGTGGTCATCTAGCTCTCCCTAATCAGAAAGTGACTGAAAGGGGACTGGGGCTTTCTCTAACTGTGAATCACTAAAGGTCGCAGACATTTCAGGAAGAAATTGTGAATTACGTACTAGAACACTGATTGGTGTCCATCTAACTTTGAACCCTCTGTGCTTCCTCCTTAAGCATTAGCACCTCTTTGTAGATACTGATTGGCCTTTCCCACATTGGTAAACAAGCAGGAGGCATGAGTCTGCACGTTTGCTTTTTCTATGTTTGGATAAGCAGGGCATATAAAAATAAAAATTAATATATGACTCGAGTCATCATGTGCCTTTTTTAGGTTGAGTACGATAGCACATAGGCAGGCTGAAATCAGCACCGTTCCAAAACCCACAGGAGTTCTGTGTTGTCACTTGTTCAGCAATCAGCTAGTGGGCAGACCTTGCACAATAACTTGCTCACTAAGGACATTTGCATGTCTCACAGAACACCAGGTTCTGCAAGATGAGAGGCAAAAATGAGAAAACCACTACATCTAGGGACTTCAAGGATCTTTCTTCCTTGGGATCTTTTCTGAGTCCTCACACTTCATCTTATTTGATAGTTGCCAGGAGAAGTGACACTATTGATGGGTAATTTGGTCAGTTATCAAGGAAGAAACTGAGCCACTGTCTCACGCTTTTTGAGGAGCTCTCTTGATAGATTCAGAAATCATGGGCATTGTGGAGGTTATCAGTCAGCTGGATGTTCTTAGGGAACAGGAAAAAAGAAGTCACATTGATGGATGAGTCAGGAAAGACCTCCACAAAGATCACTCACTGCCTGTGGGCAGCTAAGAAAAACCACTGCATACAATGACCTAAAAATCTCTGTAATAGAAATTTGAAGGACCTTGTCAATTGTTTTTCAAAAAAAAAAAAAAAAATCACCCACTGCTTTATTAAAACACAAAAACTCCCGATGAAATTTTTTCCTGAAATAACCTGTTCCTTAAAGATAATATCCTGATCAGATCCCAGTGTCCACTTTCTAGAGTAGAGTGGTAGAGTCTCTGTTTGGAATGCAGGCTCGTGTGAGAGATAATGGTGCTATATTTCTCAGTTTATTTTTTTATTTTTTTTAAAGATTTTATTTATTTATTTGCCAGAGAGAGAGAGATAGCGAGAGCAGGAACACAAGCAGGGGGAGTGGGAGAGGGAGAAGCAGGCTCCCCGCCGAGCAGGGAGCCCGATGTGGGACTCGATCCCAGGACCCTGGGATCATGACCTGAGCCGAAGGCAGACGCTTAACAACTGAGCCACCCAGGCACCCCTATTTCTCAGTTTAGACTCAGACAGTCTATATTCAAATCCCAGCAAACAATTGACTAGTTTAGCATTGCAGTGCCCTTATCACTGCTTTCGCCTGCCCATGATTCCCATGAACCATTAATTGAAGCCAACCCAATAATCTAAGATAATGGTTTATCTTGCCAACAAAACTTCAAGACAAGTCCCTTTGCTCTTCCCATTGGGTACCCCTACTAAACCCCTCTTTTACAGACATTCTGGAGTTATTATTTGACCTTAGTCAAGGTACTTAAATTTTCATTTTGAGAAAGGTAATGACTAACCTATTCAATGTGAAGAGATTAAATCAAATGATATTATGTAAAGAACCTACCATAATTTTTGAACTTTATTCACCATTCAATGGCAGCTTGTTTGTCAACTTTTAAAATGAACAGCACCAATATTTTTAATAATAAAAATAAGAATACTATTTGCTTTTATTACTGATTCTGCTTAGCTTGACTCCAAGGATTCCCTTCTTCCTGACCCTATCTGACTTCTTGAATTTTTTTCTTTTATGGTTCCAGTGGTATTTTATACCACATAGGAGACATCCATTACTGAAACTGAGCAAGTAAGACTTACTGCATGTACATTTTGTAAGGCTTCATGTTAAGAATCACTATTTAGGGGCACCTGGGTGGCTCAGTCGGTTAAGCATCCGACTCTTGGTTTTGGCTCAGGTCATGATCTCATGGGTTCTGGGATCGAGCCCCATGGAGGGCTCCAAGCTCAGTGGGGAGTCTGCTTGGAAGAGTCTCTCCCTCTGCCCCTCCCCCACTCACATGCTCTCATGCTCATTTTCTCTCTCTCTAAAATAAGTAAATAGATCTTTTAAAAAAGAGTGCCTGTTTAAAAAATCACTATCTACTTGACCACTGCAAATATGTATTTGTCCCTACTGTGTGCCTGTCTCTGTGCCAAGCAGTGTCATATTTAGACCAGGCTTGATTTGTTTAATGATATTAAGATGGAAGGGGGGTGCCTGGGTGGCTCAGTTGGTTAAGCGACTGCCTTCGGCTCAGGTCATGATCCTGGAGTCCCGGGATCGAGTCCCGCATCGGGCTCCCTGCTCGGCAGGGAGTCTGCTTCTCCCTCTGCCCCTCCCCCCTCTCATGTGCTCTCTTTCTCATTCTCTCTCTCAAATAAATAAATAAAATCTTTAAAAAAAAAAAAGATGGAAGGGATCAAAAGGGTCAGGGCCAGGAAACCAGATGCCTCCCTTGGATTGGAGTAGATGTTGGTGAGGCAAACAGAAATAAGGAAGTCCAGTCCAACAAACAAAACATGATAATCAGGAGACTATAGGCAAGTAGTTAACTACCACAGTCAACATCAGAGAATCCATCAAAGAGCAATAAAGTAGGTGGGCCTACGACAGCAATAAGCAATCTTGGATCAATAGAAAGTCAACAGTTGAGTCAGAAAATTGGAATAAGGGATGTCTGCTACATGACCACGTAACAGACCATGTTTAGTTACATCATCCCAGTCACCAACTTAGAATACACTATCAAAAGCTAGTCCCTGATGTTGAGCACACAGAATAGTAGAAGAGATATGGATTCTGAAGCCAGATGAATCTGGTTAAAGCACCAGTTCTGTCACTTATTTGTTAGATGACACTAGACACACTATGTAATCTCTATGAGCTTTAATTTCCTTATCTCTAAAATAGAAGTAATATACATAATCAATGCTTTAACATTGTGCTGAGGATTAAAGGAGCTGGACTGTGGCATTTAAATGGGACTTCTCCCCTATTATCAATGTTTACTAAAGTTGTGAATAGGTAGTAGGAACTCCAATTTTGTACTCTGGCACAGGGAAAAAATATAAATAGGAATCAAGTACAAGAACTAAAGGTGGCCACTTTGTCATAAAAACAAGTTAGAAATCCAGTCATTAGAACTAAAGCACAAGAAAAGGGTAGGATTATGAACCAGAGTAAAGTAATACTGAGTTTGGTGGCCTAGTTAAAACTCCTAAAATCCCTCTTTATTTACAGGATTATAATTTGTTCAAGAAATGGAACTGAGCTCATAGATGTGTGTGTGTGGTGGGAAGTGCCTTTAGATAAGGAATTAAAGGGGTTCAGGAACAGGGAACTAGGGAGGACCAAACATCCATATATAAGGTCCTGACCTTATATTCTGGGTCAGTGCTCTCCAATAGAACTTTTAGCAATTATTGACATTGTCTCTATCTGCAATGTCCAGTATGGTAGCCACTAAGCCACATGTGGCTATGGAGTACTTAAAATGTAGCTATTGCAACTGGGGACTTATTTTTACTTGTATTTAATTTATCTTACTTGGAGTTTGTTGAGCTTCTTAGATGTGTAGATTAGTGTTTTTTCATCAAATTTGGAATAGTTTTGGCCATTCTTCAGCTATTCTTTCTGCCCATTTCTTTCTCTCTTCTCCCTCTCAAACTCTCACTGTGTGTATCTTAGTATGCTCGATGTTGTCCCACAGGGCTCCGAGGCTCAATTCATTGTTCCTCATTTTTTTCTTTTATTGTATAAACTTAATCGATTTTCAATTTCACAGAATCTGTCTTCTGATTGCTTAAATCTGCTGTTGAGCCTGTCTAGTGAATTTTTTGTTTGAGTTACTGTACTTCTCAACTTCAAAATTTCTACTTGGTTCTTCATTTTAATAATTTGTCTTCACTGAGATTCTCTACTTGGTGAGGCATTATTTTCATACTTTAGTTGCTTAGACATGATTTCCTTTTGTTCTTTGGCCATGTTCAAACTATGTGACTTAAAGTCTTTGTCTAGTAAGTCCAATATCTGGACTTCCTGTATACAATTTATTGATTCGATTTCTTATGCATGGGCAATCCTTTATTTTCTTTTTTTTATTTTATGTTATGTTAATCACCATACATTACATCATTAGTTTTTGATGTAGTGTTCCATGACTCATTGTTTGTGTATAACACCCAGTGCTCCATTCAGTATGTGTCCTCTTTAATACCCATCACCAGGCTAACCCATCCCCCCCCTCCCCTCTAGAACCCTCAATTTGTTTCTCAGAGTCCATAGTCTCTCATGGTTCATCTCCCCCTCTGATGTACTCCCCTTCATTTTTCCCTTCCTGCTATCTTCTTTTTTTTAATATAATGTATTTATTGTTTTTCTACATGTCTCGTAATTTTTTTGTTAAAAATTTGACACTTTAAATAATGTGGCAACTCTCAATCAGATTCTCCCTCTTCTCCAGGGTTCATTGTTGTTGCTTTTTGTTGTTATTTGTTTATCCCGGGAGGTGTTTTTTTGTTTGTTTTACTTTGTTTTGTTTTCATTTTTGTTTTAACTTTCCAGTGTACCCACTGAACACTTTTTGAACTGAACTTGTAAAGCCTACATTCTTTGTTATGTGTGGCCACTGAAGTCTCTGTTTGGTTAGCTTAGTTATCAGCTAATAATTGTTTATTTTAAAATAAATTAATTGAAATTGAAATTGAAATCACTTTTTTTTTAAAGATTTTGTTTATTTATTTGAGAGAGAGAGAATGAGAGACAGAGAGCACGAGAGGGAGGAGGGTCAGAGGGAGAAGCAGACTCCCCGCTGAGCAGGGAGCCCGATGCGGGACTCGATCCCGGGACTCCAGGATCATGAGCTGAGCCAAAGGCAGTCGCTTAACCAACTGAGCCACCCAGGCGCCCTGAAATCACTTTTGACTACCCTATTGAGCAGTGCAGTTCTAGGTTCTTAAAATTGTATGTTTGGACAATTCATTATGAAAAGCTAACTAATAATTTATCAGTATACAATAGGAGTCAACTTAGCATTAATGAAAAGCTAGCTTTCAGGGTAAGCCAATGAAAGAGAAGTCTTTCCTAAAGAAGTAGAATTTGATTTGACCTTGAGAGTTTTTTTAAGGTTTGTAATGAGGAAAAGGAGTAGAGGTTTCTTTTTAAAGATTTTGTTCATTTATTTGAGAGAGAGAGAGAGAGATAGCGAGAGAGAGCATGACCAGGGGGCAGGAAGAGGAAGAAGCAGGCTCCTCACTGAGCAGGGAGCCTAATGCGGGGCTTGATCCCAGGACCCCAGGATCATGACCTGAACCAAAGGCAGACGCTTAACAGACTGAGTCACACAGGCGCCCTGATGAGGAAAAGGAGTAGAGATTTTATGTGGTCAGGCAAATGGCATGAGAGAAGCCACGATGAAAGGCAAGTTGTTCCAGAGACCATGCTTGCATTAATGTATTTAACAATAAGTTCAAAAAGACGATTGATCAGTGACAACTTTGGAAATATAGGCTGAGTATAGATAATGGAGAGCCTCAAATTACCAGACTGAGATATTTAAAAGTTGTACAGAGTGGACAGCAATTGGAATTTAAAAAAAAAAAAAAAAAGTTTAGTATCTTTCTTTTTTTGGTTAGAGAAGTAAATACATGTTGATTTGGTATTGATTTTCAAGTCACAGAGAGTGCTACTTCTCTTTATGACATTTTTCTATTATAAAACCAATACAGATACTAATATAACACTGTATGTTAACTATACTGGAATTAAAATTAAAAACTTAATAAAAAATGTTTAAAAATACATGTATATTTTAGAACATTTGGAGAACACAGGAAAGTATGAAGAAGAAAACAAAAATTGCACATAATTCCAGACCAATGTCCGTTTTCCAATAAGACATTAACATAATTAAAGGTGTTTAGGGTACATTGTTCTGGTCATGGTATGCAAGATAGATTGAAGGGGGTTGAAGTTATCTAGGTCTCTTCCAAAGCAGAGAGGTTGGTGAAACTTAGAACATCTTGGAACATTATGTCTAAGAAATCTAGATTAATAGTTGCCACTTTCGGCCCATGTATAGGTAGACAAATTACAAAGGGGGCAGAGTGTTCTTCCAAATAGTCTGCCCAAATCAAAACTCTTTTTAGAATATCTCTTCTGTGCTGTGCATTCAAAACAGAAACAAAACCCTGTATTTGGCAATATATATTCAAAGTAAAAATGTGTATACATTTGGCCCAACAATTGCTCTGCTAAGAATTTATCTTAAAGACATTCTTCAACAATTACCCAAATGTTTATTAAACATTGTTTAATAGCAGAAAAATTAGAAATATTAATAACCATCAGAAAAGGAGTTTTTTAATTTAAATTCAGTTAGCATATAGTGTATTATTAGTTTCAGGGGTAGAATTTAGTGATTTATCAGTTGCATATCACAACCAGTGCCAATTCCATCATGCCCTCCTTAATGCCCATCACCCAATTACCCCATCCCTCCACCTACCTCCCCTCCAGCAACCCTCAGTTTGTTTCCTACAGTTAAGAGGCTCTTATGGTTTGCCTCCCTCTTTGTTTTTATCTATTTTATTTTTCCTTCCCTTCCCCTACATTCATCTGTTTTGTTTCTTAAATTCCACATATGATTGAAGTCATATGGTATTTGTCTTTCTCTGACTTATTTTGCTTAGCATAATATCCTCTAGTTCCATCCACATTGTTGCAAACGGCAAGATTTCATTCTTTTTGATGGCTGAGTATTCCACTGTGTGTGTGTGTGTGTGTGTACCACTTCGTTATCCATTCATCTGTCAATGGACATCAGGGCTCTTTCCGTGCTTAGGCAATTGTGGACATTGCTGCTATAAACATTGGGGTGCATGTACCCTTTTGAATCACTATGTTTGTATCCTTTGGATAAATACCTAGTAGAGCAATTGCTGGGTCATAGGGTAAGAAAACAAGTTACTGAATGAACAATGGAATAATATAAAGCTGTTAAAAAGAATACAGTCACTATGTACTGATAGAGGATGTTTCAGAGCAGCATGATTAACATGATTTGATTCATTTTTCTTTAATTTTCTTTTTAGATTTTATTTATTTATTTGAGAGAGACGGAGATAGTGAGAGAGAGCATAACTGGGGAGGAGAGGGAGAAGCAGGCTCCCCGCAGAGCAAGGAACCTGATGCGGGACTCGATCCCAGGACTCCGGGACCATGATTCATTCATTCAGTAAACACTTATTGACCTTGGCCTTGTGTTAGGAACTGAAAATCCAACCATGATAGAAACAGTCATGGTCACTGACCCCATGAAGTTTACACTATACAAGGGGTATTGCAACATTTATATAAGAAAGTATTGTGGGGCGCCTGGGTGGCTCAGTCGATTAAGCATCCGACTCTTGATTTCAGCTCAGGTCATGATCTCAGAGTCGTGGGATTGAGTCCCGCATTGGGCTCCCTGCTCAGCGGAGAGTCAGCTTCTCCCTCTCCCTCTGCCTCTCCCTCTGCCCCTCCCCACTACTCGTGCTTGCACGCATGCTCTCTCTCTCAAATAATCTTTAAAAAAAATAATGATGCTATTTCCTAATATCACAGATAAACCTAAGGGCCCATCCAAATGTCATGTTGCTTATGGGCTCAGAATATGTTACTGCAAGCGTTTCAAGGGAACTTGGAAAAGTTGCTCCTTATGGTTTTTTATATTAGATTAGGATACCTGGCAGTGCAATCCACCGATAGCATGCACTTTTTGATGAAGCTGAGCGACTTCTTATTCTTTGAATGCCCGGCTTGTAGTTGGGCTGGGGTTGTATCTTCAGGGGTATAATCAAACCTTTTTTTCTAAATACCTCTTAACTCCCTAAGGAAACATATGTGAATTTGGAAAACGAGTTTCAGTGTTTTTTATTTTGCTTTCTTTGTGTTTTCCCCAAAGGGTGAGAGGATGATGGAGGATTTTGGAGACAGAACTTTGTACTTTAAATTATCATGTGTCCACACTGAAAGGAATCCTTGGGGCTGATTTTTTGCTTCATTCTCAGTCTGGTCCAGTTTGCAGTTGTTCCTACATGGTTGCTGTTCACAAGACCGGGAGTTAGACTGAGTTGTAAAGATCCCCAGCATGGCTTCGCAAACATGTTTAGTGAATTTGATTGCTTGGTTTGGGAAGTAATACGAGACCTTGAACTGTCTCTTTGGGTTAGGATACAGCCTCCTTTGTGAGAAATTAACTAAGGTGTAAATGATTCCATTGTTTCTCCAAGTGACTTCAGGTTGCTGAGTGACTCCATTCCGCATTCCTGTCCTGCTGAATCTTCCTAGTCTATTGTTAAAGTCACGTTACCGTAGCAGTTTGGTCCATTGCTATAGCCAGGTTATTTATCAGCAGAGGACTGAGAAAGAGTGAGTAAAGAGAACAGCAATGGTGGAAAGTGATAACATCAATGAAATCAAGAAAGCCACTATCTGGTAACAGCTTGGCTGTTTCTAGACTTTTGGGACCTTTGCTAGTTCAGGCGTTACTCCACCTTAGAAATCATATGTGGGGATCACATTTCAAAATAAATGTCCCCGATTTACTTCTAAACAATGGTATGCTGGTAAATGTTTAACTGGCTGGAGGGGATGGAGTGAGGGAGGCTGATGATAGCATTCACTGTTTTCTATGGTGGAAATACTCCCCGCCATGGCTGCATTTAAGCCAGCAACATAACATCCCTGAACAGAGTTAGGAAAAGAGGTCCACAGTCAGATTTTGAGATCCCTGTTGATTCTACTAAAACATGGTGGTGGGTGGCCCTGAAACTGGCATTCAGTTCCAAATAATCCCTCTCCCAGGCTCTGCTTCTAGGGAACCCAACATCATCATGCCCCCAACACTGCCGTCATCATTTAGGTAACTGCTAAAACTAATTGGTAATATTTATTAAGCTCTTACTATGAACCAAACACTGTGCTCTAAGTGCTATTTGTATTTATATGATCTCACGTAATCCTCACAGCAACCTATGGTAGATTGATCATTATCATTTTATACGTGAGAGGACTAAGGCTTAGAGAAATGAATTGGTTTGTCTAGAGTCACACAGCTTGTAGATGGTCTAGTTGGGATTCAGGAGCACAGTTCTGTCTGGTTTCAATGCCCCTGGATTCTGTGAAGCGTTCACAAGGCTTGTGGGCCTGCGTTTTCTAGGTTACTGCTTCAATTTTTGCCTTTCCTTAATCATTTTGCAGACACAGAATCAGCGCTGGGGCCTGTAAGTTGTCTCATTAGCTATCCATCTGAGCTTTCCCAGTTTTCTCTTCACACACAGTATGTTAGTCCTGCCCACATGCCTCGACCTGCCTGACTGTCCTGGCTCTCTCTCTATTAGAGAAGGCAAATACAATTAGACTTTTCATCACACAATTGCCATCTGCTCACAAATGCCTTTTTAGCTGTTTAGGATCCAAGGGCACTTTGCAAACCAGCATTCAGCTACCAGGGAGATGTCTGAGCACCAGGATGCCCTGTACTAATGCCATGTTGTCTGAATATGCAAATTAGGAAGGCTGGAGTCTATCATGCCCTCATTTAGGTGGCCATGAGAGACATTTCCTGCTTTATTGTCCAGAAGAAAAACAACTGTATATAGACACTGCTGTTCTCTTTAGTTCCCTAATAACCCTTTTGTTTTCTCTCCCTCCATTGCCCTCAGACCTATTTTAAGCTTATAAAAAAAAAACTCTTAATTTTCTGACCAAGAACTCAGCATTTCATCAAGAATGATCTTGTCGCTGGTGTTTTATCAAAGGGTGGCTGGTTTGACCTTCAAGCATGAGTGAAAATCATTTAATTTAAGAACACGTCAATAAGCAATACACCCAGACCTTGTACATTTAATAGCATCTATCAAACATTTTCCCTTAAGAATTTGCTGACCTTCCTGTTAGAAGGTGTTCTCTGAAATACACAGGTTCTATTCATCACATTGATTAAGAAGATTGACGTCTACTCATTTCACCACCTAATAAATTAGGTCAACAATTAGTACAAGCAGCAGTGAAGTTTCTAAGTCCACCCTTTTGCATTGTGTTAAGCAGTGTCTCAAGTCTCCTTTTAAATCCCACAATATTATATTTACATGCCTTCCTTTGGTATCACCAAGGAGAAAAGTAAAGTGTTTGTGATACAGTCTTGATGTGATTTCTGTTTTATTATTAAGGATCAGTAAATAAAGAGATCAGTCAATTAGACAATATTAAACATTTAACAATAAAATGTTTTAATGAGTTAGTCATTAAATTATTTTGTACTTGTCCTAATATGAAAAATATGGGAATTTTACAACTTGCAATTCTTAATAAGATAGCTTGCAAGAATGGCTTTTCTTTAAAATCTAGTCTTTTCTGGTTCAGATTAATTTTAAACCTTTGGTGGAGAGAATTGTTAACTCCTGAAAAAAAAATGGGCTCTCCTTTTAATGAGGGAAAGAAGCGAAATTCCAAATACTGACATGAATTTAAAACTCAAACTATAAAAAAAACTTCCTGAATATCAACTGAACTATTATATGTAATGATGAGATTCATACAAATAAATTCTACTGGTGTATAAAATTGAAAAAGAAACCTGCCCCAAATAGAAGCATGAAATCAACCCATCTTGGAGGTTTTTGGATTAGTAGTTTGAAAAATATGGATGAGATTCACGGTGCTGTCTGTAAGGTGAATCAATCTCAACAAGAATGTCCAATGAAGAAAAGTAACATCCATAATTTCTGAATCTTACAAGTAACATCAACAAAGCCCGCATTGGCTGCACACCTAGTTTATTGACAAAAATGCCCACAATTTAGGGAATAAGCATCATGAGACTTCCAGGGTAGTATATTTTTCAAATATTTCAATCTTTAAAAAATATTCTAAAGCTGTACAACTTTCTGATCTCTGTCACTGAGATAAAACTTGCAGATGCACTGAAAGACAACAGATGGTGTGCTGAAGGAGTTTGAATATTGAAGGGCCTTACAGAATAAAAAAAAAAAACATTTTTATGAGTCCACTATGAATTAGCTGAAAGGGCAATTAGTTTTCATTTATCTCAAATTCTATGTAAATATAGTGATTTTCTATTTAATGTCATTTTGCCAGAGGTTTCTCTGAAACAAATTGAGAAGAGGCAATGTAAATGTTCATACCCAGATTAAAGCCTGAACATTAAGTGACACTGAATCCTCTATTCAAAATTAGTCTTTCAAATGTTTTCACCATCCTATTACGCTGCTTTGAAAGACTATTTGTGTAACCTCCTTTTGAGTGGGGCCTTCCAAACTCCTTTATTTCCCAGTTGCATAGAAATTTGTCTTTCTCAAAAATGTCTTGAAAAAACAGGGAAAATATTAGAGCAGGCACCTTTTTCTTAGAAATGATGGGAGCCAATTGATGTGTTTCTACCATAACATAAAATCATGAGTTCTTATTGTCTGAGAGCATGCAAAATGTGATGACTTTGATTTTGAAGGCTAACTTTATTGAGTCTACACTATAGACTCGTGAGGCACATCAGAATCACCTCTTTAAAATACAGATTCCTGCATTCCACTCCTAGGGAATTTTTTTTTCATTAGGGCTAGGGTTGACCTCAGCAATTTTCATATTTAAAAACCACTACAGGGACACCTGGATGGCTCAGTTGGTTAAGCGTCTGAATCTTGATTTTGGCTCAGGTCGTCATCTCAGAGTTGTGAGATCGAGTCCCATGTTGGCCTCTGTGCTGGCCGTGGAACCTGCTTGGGATTCTCTCTCTCCTTCTCCCTCTGCCCTTCCCACCCCACTCTCTCTCTCTCTCTCTCTCTCTCTCTCTAATAAAATAAAAGAAAAGAAAAAGAAATCACTACATTTGAAAAACATTAACATGGTGTTTATAACACACCTAGCAGTGGAATTTTCACCACATAATTATTTGTTCTTTTTTCTCATACTGTTGCTTACTCATTTAGGACTCAGCTTAAGTGCACCTTCCTCTGTGGAGCCTTCCATGAATCCTGCTCCCAGGCACAAAGCTGTGATCTCTAGGGTGATGGAACAGAATAGGGGCCTGGGGATGGAGGGAGGGGAGAGGGTAGGAGTGGGGTTGTCATGGGTACACAGAGTGTTGGCTATCAAGATATGGGAGATGTTAGATGGATCTGGAATATTCTGAGATTTTTTACTTTAGATTGTGCAGTAGTGTAGAGGTTGTTCTAAGGGGTTAGAAGCTGGATCAACATATAACAAAAACTGCCTCTGAGTGATTGGAGCAGTGAAATTCAACCATGTAGTTTTGACGTCTGGGGAGGAGAGTTAGCAGAGATTTTATGGGAGTGTATGAAAGAAATAAAATGGTTACTGATTAGACAATTATACATGAGCAATGAGGAAGGGGCAGGTAGCACTTAGTGAGGTGGCTTAGATAGAATTACACCTAGGCAGAGAATAGGCAATTACTTATGTTCCTAATCATATCTATATTATATGTATGCATGCATGCATGCATGCTTTCCAATCGGAAGAAAACTGCTTCTCACTGAGGAGCTGTCTTCCCCACCATCTAAGGTTTATTTTTAATACATTGTTTTAAAAGACAAAAAAAATCATGTTTTAAAAAATCCAGTTATGAGGGCGCCTGGGTGGCTCAGTCGTTAGGCGTCTGCCTTCGGCTCAGGTCATGATCCCAGGGTCCTGGGATGGAGTCCTACATCGGGCTCCCTGCTCTGCGGGATGCCTGCTTCTTCCTCTCCCACTCCCCCTGCTTGTGTTCCTGCTCTCGCTATGTCTCTCTCTGTCAAATAAATAAATAAAATCTTTAAAAAAAAAATCCAGTTATGTAGTGGTTTTTCCCCCCCACTGTTTGGTAATTTGCTGTGCATGAAAAAACTATCCATAATACTCCATGTGACTGAGACCAATGGGTGGTCAGAGGTCAAAACCCTTGAGAAAACCTTGAATTCCTCAAAGGCAGCAATGAATGAAAGGTTTCCTGGAATAACAACAATAGCCAACACTTATCATCTAATCTTTCTATTTTTTTTTTTCTAATAGAAAGAGCTAGTTCTACACATTGGCTATAAAGTGCATATTATTAAGACTACAGATTAGGGACTGTGTAATATGAGGGGGACCAGAATATGCCACCCCAAAAAATGCTACTTTGGCACATGTGTTATTTTGAGCTGAAGACAATAAAGGCCCAACAGACTCAGGAAGAACTGTTTACCCCCACCCCCTGCCCCTTAACTTCCTGAAAGAATTTAGATAGAGGGACTGTACCAGGAAGAGAGCTAATACCAAAGATAACTTTATAAGGATAGACTTATCGGCAGGACGTGACAAACATTTGTTTACCAACCATCTGCTCTTCTCATCTTCCTGTGAACTGTGGTCTCCTTGGAAGCCCTAGACCCCTTCTCCCTTCTCCTAAGCCTCAATTTCCTGACTGTCTTTGGGTCTCTCTCATGTCTTTGGGGCTGTCATCCATACAAAATATGTTTTTCTCCTGTTAATCTGTTTTAGGTCAGTTTAATTATTAGACTAGTTGAAGAAGCTAGATGAGAAGAAAAAAGTTTTCTTCTACTACAAATGCTCTTCTCAATGTAGCCAATCCATTTAGGGATCTATTCACTGAAATATTTGTAGGAAACTTCCAAGTATAGATTATATTACAACATTTAAGAATGATGTACATCTTATAGCTGAAATACATAAATTTGAGTATCTTTCACTTTATTTACCAGTCAATGTTTGCCTAGAAGCCTTTTCCGGAATTACAAATCATCTTCATTGTAATCAATCTTCACAAGGATGTTGATGGCTTATTATTCTCCTGGTATCATCATAATAGTTTCCTTCGGATTGTTATTGAGTTGTAGAGTCAGGGTTTTTAGGGATTCCTAAATGTCTTCCTTGAGCCAAATTCTGTGGATGTGAGAATTTTGTAAAAGAACTTAGAGTAACCTTCACAATATTAAAAGTTTTGTCAAGAGAGAAATAGAAAACAATAAATTCCCCATATATTTTTAATTCCAAACTGAACTCCATGCTTATCTTTTGCACCTAGATCTCATTTACAATTCTTGCAGCTTAAATGTGTTTGTCATATCAGTTTATTTTCTGTTTCCCCCGTTTAGACTGTTAGGGAATAAACACCGGTTCGAAGAAGAGTTTTACCCTTAGCTGCTCATTTGTTTGTCTGTAATTTAATCCCCTGAGGCTGATGTGTTTTTCCCTCCGCTGAACTGGATGCTTAGTCCTATAACTATCTGCACATCCTTCCTTAGGAGTAGCTGGTTATGCTTAAAGTCTAGCTGCATGTTTCTCTCCTCACATCATTTTGGCTAACTCAAGGAAGGAAAAATTAAAGAACACAATGATGATGTGCAAAATTAAGATGTGTTTGTTCTCTCTTCTATCAGTTTCCTCTAACATCTTTTTGGAGATGGCTTTTTTTAATTCTGTCTTCCTTCCAGATGTCTATTCTGCATTCCATTTTTCCTCTTAATTGCCAACTAATCCCTTCCCATTCTATTGAACCCATATCTATACATACACACATATCATATCTCTCTCCTAAGGTGATAAGATTGTTGAAAGTAGGGATCAGATCATATACTCAATTTTTATTTTATTTTTTCTTGAAGATTTCATTTATTTGAGAGAGAGCGCATGTGAAAGAGAGCACAAATGGTGGGGAGGGGCAGAGAGAGAGAGGGAGAAGCCGACTCCCTGCTGGCTCAATCCCAGGACCCTGAGATCATGACCTGAGCTGAAGGCAGACACTTAACTGACTGAGCCACCCAGGTGCCCCCATATACTCTATTAAAAAAAATTATTTCAATTTAATTAACATATATTGTATTATTAGTTTCAGAAGTAGAATGTAGTGATTCATCAGTTGCATACAACACCCAGTGCTCATTACTTCAGGTGCCTTCCTTAATGCCCATCGCCCCCACCTCCTATACTCCATTTTAAAAAATGTTTTGAGTAATGTTACATTATTTTTTGTCAAAGTATATCCCCCAAACCTCTAGAAATTTACAGTTATTTCAGAAAACTTCATATCCTAATGCATCTTTGAAAGAAATAATGATTTTTTTCTAAGCCATGAGTCAGTATGAATGCATGAGGAGTATGTTCACTAAAATATGTTAGGTCTCTATTATACAATTTATCTCCACATTATCTAGTAATATTTCTTCATACTCTGAGTCAGTCATTTTTTTCAGCATATATGCACCGAGTGCCTATTTTCTATTTCAATTTATTGTCTAATTCCATTTCAGATCCCTGCCACACCTCATCTTGTACCTTATTACCCCCATCTCTTTTTTTTTTAGTATTTATTTATTTATTTGAGAGAGCGAGAATGAGAGAGAGAGAGAGTACATGAGAGGGGGGAGGGTTAGAGGGAGAAGCAGGCTCCTCACTGAGCAGGGAGCCCGATGCGGGACTCGATCCAGGGACTCCAAGATCATGACCTGAGCCGAAGGCAGTTGCTTAACCAACTGAGCCATCCAGGCGCCCCTACCCCCCATCTTTAAGGACGACCCTCAACTTGGGCATTAGACCATATTCATTTTTGAACCTTCTCAAAGTAACTTGTGGATAGTAGAATCTCAATATATTTGTTAAAAGAGTGAATCGATTAATGAATAAAAACTGTTTGAGGGTCTGTCCCTACACAAGAATATTGTTATCTTAATAAGGAACTCAGGCAGACCAGAATCCTCAGGGCTAAAGGAACCAACTTTCGACTGCAGCCCAGTATGGTGCCTCTTAGGCACATGGTACAGGCAGGACCTACTCATTAGGCTGCCTCTAGTAATCACTGTATAGATTAGCACAATCAATACCTCAATTTCATAAATGGGTTCTTGCAGTGTTGCAGGGATTTACAATCTATGAAATCAAAGCAGCTTTGTCAAGCACTCATGCGTAATGACCAAACACATCAATTTCAAAGCTATTTCACATTCTCAGATGGAGGCATGATTTCTATGATTTCAAAGAGAGCAATATTGGCTTTTCCCCGGGGGACAGTCCTAAGTCTTTACATTTCTAGGAAATGTATAATTATATTTAAGACAGTCAACTCACTGGAATTTAAATGAACTGATGTTCTCAAGCCAAAGCATGAAAGATGTTTCTCGATCAAAGATCCATGAGAAGCATTTCCTCCCTCTGTTCCTCTTTAAAAAATGTCATCCCTGTACACCTGCATGCTTTATGGTGATGAATTATTATTTCTGAGGGTTGATCATTCTGTACACAAGCAAATCAGTCATCCTATAGCTCATTATCAATTCATTGCTTATTATATTCTAGATGCAATGTGGGGGATGTGTTAAGTCAAACTCATTAGCATTTATCATTTCGTATAACTTGTTTGAGGAAATACAGTTGACTAGATAGCTCTGTAGTATCTCAGTGTGGCCTAAACAGCTCCTTTTCTTTTTTCTTTCTTTTTTTCTTTTTTCTGAATGTGTCCTGTAGGCAAAGCCTTAGAAAAAGTTTGTTTGGAAGAGATTTCCAGAGATAAAGAAAACCTGAGGTCTCGTGGTCATAGGAGATCAAAGAAACTTCACTTTGGAAACTTCTAAGTAAGACAGACTTTCAGATGGGCAGATCAAAGGAACTAAATTCAACAAGCTTCTGTGCTTGGCAGAGCAATAATCTAGCCCAATGTTTCTGGACTGAAGAGCTCACAGATTAAGTGCTTTTTTTTTATGAGACATGATTATATTTAAGATATTTCCTCAAACTAACAACCACATGAAAAAGACCAGTTTGTTTCCTTTCCATTACCCTATGGAACCAGAAAGAAATCACATGGATCATATTTTTAAATAATGGGGGCCGAGGTAACAATTATTCATGCTTCCTTAATCTGTATGCTATAAGGGAATGCAAAAAAATCAATAAAAAAATGCCCAAATAAAATGTCGTATGGAGTTAATCTGTCAAATATATCGTGTTACAAAGGAAATAGAAAACTGTATTCACGCAATAGAAAAATCTTGGTTTAGAATTTTGAATAGCTGCCTTGGCAGGAAAATTATGCACCCAAATATTTTCACATAAAAGACCAATGGAAATCTGTTAGAGATATGGTTTGTCACACAGGTTTCTGCTGTTTTTTCCTTTCTGCCAACATCAATTTGAACTCTTAGATTTTGTGCTGGTAGTTTCATTTTCTTTATTTCTATTCTTCTGTAGTATCAGATATCCTTTCTCAACCACATTGACTGTTACATTACTGGCAAAGAGTTTTCTTTTATCCTTACCAATGAGATCTCATTATTTTCTTATGAAAAATGAAGACATACATTCCGTCCCCGATTCCTGCTCATCTATGAGAATTTTGTCCTTATGAAGGAATCAAGGTATATTGTGGCACTCATTTGCTTAGCAACCCCCGTCCCACTCCCAAAAAACTCCTCTTGGGTAGAATTAGTGCTCTGGTGGGTGGCCCTGTCTGCACAATGGTTGATTTAGTTGACTGGAACTCTGGAGACTGTCATCTTGTAGAAAGGGGCTGGCTAGCCAACCCATATGTGGAGAAGGGTGGATCCTTCCAGGCCTCCCTTTCCATACCAACCCTTCCAGGCTGGGCCTGGGAACCAGACAGATCTATCGATGAGGCCCAAACCACAAGCAGACAGCCTTAACAGAAACCTGAGCTACGTGAAAAGAATGAAGTTGGTTGTCTCTGCCATATTGTGCTCTTGCTTAAATACTGCTCTCCCATGGAAGTGAACTCTGTCCTTTCTTTTTCTCACATCTCCTTCCCCTCTCGCCTCTCCTCCTTCTCTTGTTCCCTTAAGCAATCACTTACACATAGGCACGATACCAGTCGAGTTAGTCGTGGAGAATGTTGACATTGGTTTGAGAGTCTCACTGCCCACTGAATCAACATGGCCACAGGGTCTGGTGGTGGTTTTTGTTTCGCTTTTCAGTAATCAGAATTTGCTGCTAAATAACTACAGCTTCCTTCTTTTTGGCTGCTTTAGTGAGAATTTAGTCAACATTTCAACAGACATTATTAATCCCTCTTTCATTTTTCTGATCATCTTTTTGTCAATATGTGGCCTTCTAACCGAAATAATATTTCCCGACAAAGAGGTTGCCAACAGTGCTTACAGATCGACAGATCACAGTGGATCTTAGCTGCATCTCTAATCTTTCGCCTAGGCTCTGGGTATCCAGGCAACATTATGCCCATTAGTCCTGTACCACTGTAATTGTACTAGGTTGCCACAACCTCAGTCTTTCTCTCTCCGTCACCAAATATTTTGAGAACAATTTTCTCTGCCCTTTGGAAGAGGTAAAAACAACTACTTATACCGGCCTTGGTTTGGGTTCCATTTTGCTAAGCAGTCATGGAGCCGAAGAATGAAAAATGTAGTCAATGATCTAGATCATTCTAAACATCAAGGTATGTAGTATCATAGAGTCTGCCCTTCTCTATGTAAAAGATTTAGGGAAGGATTGAGTTAGGCTTTTGTGTCAATTGGGCTAAGATACACTTTAGTTGGTTCAGATCATTACAATGAAGGCACGGAACTTCTGGAATTATTTAAAAACCACCTCCCATCTCTTCACTTTGCATGTGTAGAGACAGCCTTTGCCAATAGCAGTCCCAGCTGCTAGAATGCTTACATATTTGGCTTTTTTCCCCTCTGTATTGAATTCAAGCTCTTTGATGCAAAATTTGTTTCCATTCGAGAACAGCAATTTTGACTTTCTAAAAATGGAATGTAATGCCTCTTTAAAGTTATAGATCTTTTAAACTATCTAGATTATGAAAAAGCCAGAACTTTTTGAAATAAAAAAAAGATTTGGCATTGTAGGTAGCTCACATGGAAACGTTAGACACAGAAATAAATTTGGTCAACTCTGCTTTATGAGTAGTCAGTGGAAATGTCTCCCCTTGTGCCAAGCCTACCTTTTAGGCAAAGTACCCTTTTTCAAAAGCTCCCTGCAGGGTATTCTGGCAGACCAAGCTGGGCCTAATCCCCTGACGTTCATCTCCCACAGGATTTCAGAGATTCATGATTGGATGAAATGAGGCTTTTGTTTGACTCCATGTGACATTAGGTGGGGTGCTCTTGTTCCCCAAGACACAAACTGAAGCTCTCCACCAAGCTTTCAAGTGAAACACCTAACTACTCCCCAGTTTCCAGTTACTTTTTAATTAAATGTTACCCAGTGTGTCTTAAATGTCTTTGTCTATTTATTATACAATTGTATTGACATCTCCCACGATAACCCGGGATATCAATCATTAAGTATTAATCTGTCAGACTTTTGTGCATTAGGGGTCAACAGGCAAATATGGATTTGAGACAGAGGTAGGAATTGTTTATCAAGGAGTTACCTTCTATAATAAATCTCTTTTCCCTAAGAGTCATGATGGATTTGAGCCTGGTTCAAAATAGGGAACTTGGCCCAGAATTACAATGTAAAGCACTGATTCAGAGTTTCTCTACTATGATAATTGTTCACATGGCAAACCAAGCTTTGGAGATGTGGATGGGATTGTCTTGGATGAAAATAGGACCTCTGGGCATGAGCAATTTTGCTAAGAACACTTAGTAGTAAAGATCAGAATTAAAACATTGGGAAAATCACGATTAGTGGAGAGACTGGGGAGGAGTTCATTAAAATAATAAAAAGAAAGCATAAAGTCAGGCAAAAAGGGAAGGACATAAACAAAAGCAAATGGATTATGTTGGTAGGGATAAATTATTGATTTCTATTCATTCATTCAGCAAATATTTATTGTCTAGTTTGTGCCAGGCAGTATCATTAGTCTTGGGGGGCATGGTAGGAGTAGGACAGCTCAGGAAACTTCCATACTCAGCTCAGAGAAAACAGCTGGAAGTGGTTGTATACACAGAACCTTGAGAAAGGCCTGGTAGCATTGCTTTCAGAGTATAAGTCACAATTGATGGAGGACCAAAATAGGAAAGGGGGCTATGCGAGAACCTATTTGGGATTCAAATTCAGAACTGAATCAAAACAGAAGCTGTGCCAACTTCAGCACAGCAAGATCATGTGCTCCTTCATTATCTTTAACACAC
This sequence comes from Mirounga angustirostris, assembly GCF_029215605.1. NCBI lineage: Eukaryota > Metazoa > Chordata > Mammalia > Carnivora > Phocidae > Mirounga > Mirounga angustirostris. The sequence goes on from NW_026991719.1 coordinate 95,310,666, forward strand.
AATGTACTGACAAGGCCCGGAAACTAATGACATAATCAGTGGGTAAAAGTAATCTGACGAATTTGTAATTTCATCTCACATAGTTTGTACAATAACAGTTCAGCATGCTGCAACAGACATTATTTGGTCCCCTCGAAAGTACTGTGAACAAAATGGTAGGTGAGGGTTGCCACCAGTTAGGAGAAGGCTTGAAAAGGCCATGAATCAGAAGCATCATGATAAAAACCTACCCCCCACATACATACTTAGAATACAGTTCTTACGCACTAGTCCCTACTCTAAGGACATTACCTGCATTGCCTCATTTGGTACTCAGAACAAAGGAGGGAGGTTCTAGCCCCATTTTACAGGGGTATAAATTGAGGTAAAGAGAAGCTGTACATGTGTCTTCTGGGTCATAGAGCTAACAGGTTGCAGATTTTGGAATGAAACCCAAGAATTCTGGCTCCAGAATCAAACTTCTTTTTTTTTTAAGTTAATTTAATTTTATTATGTTATGTTAGTCACCATACATCATTAGTTTTTGATGTAGTGATCCACAATTCATTGTTTTTGTATAACACCCAGTGCTCCATGCAGTACGTGCCCTCCTTAATACCTATCACCAGGCTAATCCATCCCCCCACCCACATCCCCTCTAAAACCCTGTTTGTTTCTCTGAGTCCATAGTCTCTCATGGTTCATCTCCCCCTGATTTCCCCCCCTTCATTTTTCCCTTCCTTCTCCTAATGTCCTCCATGCTATTCCTTATGTTCCACAAAGAAGTGAAACCATATGATAATTGACTTTCTCTGCTTGTCTTATTTCACTTAGCATAATCTCCTCTAGTCCCATCCATGTTGATGTAAAAGTTGGGTATTCATCCTTTCTGATGGCTGAGTAGTATTCCATTGTATATATGGACCACATCTTCTTTATCCATTCATCTGTTGAAGGGCATCTTGGCTCTTTCCAAGTTTAGCTATTGCGGACATTGCTGCTATGAACATTGGGGAGCATATGGCCCTTCTTTTCACTACATCTATGTCTTTGGGGTAAATACCCAGTAGTGCAATTGCTGGGTCATAGGGTAGCTCTATTTTAAATTTTTGAGGCACCTCCACACTGTTTTCCAAAGTGGCTGTACCAACTTGCATTCCCACCAACAGTGTAAGAGGGTTCCCCTTTCTCCACAACCTCTCCAACATTTGTTTCTTGCCTTGTCAATTTTTGCCATTCTAACTGGTGTAAGGTGGTATCTTAGTGTGGTTTTGACTTGAATTTCCCTGATGGCTAATGATGATGAACATTTTTTCACGTGTCTGTTAGCCATTTGTATGTCTTCTTTGGAGAAGTGTCTGTTCATGTCTTCTGCCCATTCTTTGACTTGATTATTTGTTTTTTGGGTGTTGAGTTTGAGAAGTTCTTTGTAGATCTTGGATACCAGCCCTTTATCTGTAGTGTCATTTGAAAATATCTTCTCCCATTCTGTGGGTTGCCTCTTTGTTTTGTTGACTGTCCTTTGCTGTGCAGAAGCTTTTTATCTTGATGAAGTCCCAAAAGTTCATTTTTGCTTTTGCTTCACTAGCCTTTGGAGATGTATCTTGAAAGAAGTTGCTGTGGCCGATGTCAAAGAGGTTACTGCCTATGTTCTCCTCTAGGATTTTGATGGATTCCTGTCTCACATTGAGGTCTTTCATCCATTTTGAGTTTATCTTTGTGTATGGTGTTAGAGAATGGTTGAGTTTCATTCTTCTGGATATAGCTGTCTAATTTTCCCAGCACCATTTATTGAAGAGACTGTCTTTTTTACATTGCATATTTTTTCCTGCTTTGTCAAAGATTATTTGACCATAGAGTTGAGGGTCTTTATCTGGGCTCTCTATTCTCTTCCATTGGTCTATATGTCTGTTTTTGTGCCAGTACCACGCTGTCTTGGTGATCACTGCTTTGTAATATAGGTTGAAATCAGGCAACGTGAAGCCCCCAGCTTTGATTTTCTTTTTCAACATTTCCTTGAGGGTTCGGGGTCTTTTCTGATTCCATGAAAATTTGAGGATTGTTTGTTCCAGCACTTTGAAAAATGTGATTGGAATTTTGATTGGGATGGCATTGAAGGTATAGATTGCTCTGGGTAGCATAGACATTTTAACAATGTTTATTCTTCCAATCCATGAGCATGGAATGTTTTTCTATCTTTTTGTGTCTTCTTCAATTTCTTTCATGAGTGTTCTGTAGTTCCTAGAGTATAGATCCTTTACCTCTTTGGTTAGGTTTATTCCGTGGTATCTTATGGGTTTTGGTGCTATGTAAATGGAATTGATTCTCTAATTTCTCTTTCTACAGTTGCATTGTTAGTGTATAAGAAAGCAACTGATTTCTGTGCATTGATTTTGTATCCTGCCACATTACTGAATTGCTGTATGAGTTCTACTAATTTGGGGGTGGAGTCTTTTGGGTTTTCCACATAAAGTATCATGTCATCTGTGAAGAGCGAGAGTTTGACTTCATCTTTGCCAATTTGAATACATTTTATTTCTTTTTGTTGTCTGATTGCTGTTGGTAGAACTTCTAGTACTATGTTGAACAATAGTGGTGAGAGTGGGCATCCTTGACATGTCCCTGATCTTAAGGGAAAAGCTCTCATCTTTTCCCCATTGAGGATGATTTTCACTGTGGGTTTTTCATAGATGGATTTTATGAACTTGAGGAATGTTCCCTCTACCCTTATACTCTGAAGAGTTTTAATCAGAAAACGATGCTGTATTTTGTCAAATGCTTTTTCTGCATCAATTGAGAGGACCATATGGTCCTTCTCTCTCCTCTTATTAATGTGTTCTATCACATTGATTGATTTGCGAATGTTGAACCACCCTTGCATCCCGGGGATAAATCCCACTTGGTCGTGGTGGATGATCCTTTTAATGTATTGTTGGGTCCTATTAGCTAGGTTTTGCTGAGAATTTTGGAATCCATATTCATCAGGGATATCAGTCTGAAATTCTTCTTTTGATGGGGTCTTTGCCTGGTTTGGGGATTAAGAATGGCCTCATAGAATGAGTCTGGAAGCTTTCCTTCTGTTTCTATTTTTTGAAACAGCTTCAGGAGAATAGGTATTATTTCTTCTTTGAATATTTGGTAGAATTCCCCAGGGAATCCATCAGGCCCTGGACTCTTGTTTTTTGGGAGGTTTTGGATCACTGCTTCAATCTCATTACTGGTTATTGGCCTATTCAGGTTGTCAATTTCTTCCTGTTTCAGTCTTGGCAGTTTATAGGTTTCCAGGAAGGCATCCATTTCTTCCAGGTTGCTTAATTTATTGGCATATAGTTGTTGATAATAATTTATTTATTTACTTATTATTTATTTGAGAGAGAGAGCACGAGAGGGGGGAGGGTCAGAGGGAGAAGCAGACTCCCCGCTGAGCAGGGAGCCTTATGCAGGACTCTATCCCGGGACTCCAGGATCATGACCTGATCTGAAGGCAGTCGCTTAACCAACTGAGCCACCCAGGCACCCAATAATAATTTCTAATAATTGTTTCTATTTCCTTGGTGTTAGTCGTGATCTCTCCCCTTTCATTCATAATTTTATTAATTTGGGTCCTTTCTCTTTTCTTTTGGGTAAGTCTGGCCAGTGGTTTATTGATCTTATGAACTCTTTTAAAGAACAAGCTTCTAGTTTCATTGATTTGATCTGTGTTTCTAATTCATTGATCTCTGCTCTAATCTTAATTATTTCTCTTCTAATGCATGGCTTAGGCATCATTTGTTGCTTTTTCTCTAGTTCTTTAAGGTTAAAGTTAGTTGGTGAATTTGGGATTTTTCTGTTTGTTTGAGTGAGGCTTGGATAGCCTTTGCAGTATCCCATAGGTTTTGGACCAATGTGTTTTTATTCTCATTGGTTTCTATGAAATGTTTAAGTTCTTCTTTGATTTCCTGGTTGACCCAAACATTCTTGAGCAGAGTGGTCTTTAGCTTCCAAGTGTTTGAATTTCTGCCAAATTTTTTCTTATGATTGAGTTCCAGTTTTAAAGCATTATGATCTGAGAATATGCAGGGAATAATCTCAGTCTTTTGGTATCGGTTGAGACTTGATTTGTGACCCAGTATGTGGTCTATTCTGGAGAAAGTTCTGTATGCACTCGAGAAGAATGAGTATTCTGTTGTTTTAGGGTGGAATGTTCTGTATATATCTATGAGGTCCATCTGGTCCAGTGTGTCATTCAAAGCTCTTGTTTCTTTGTTGATTTTTCTGCTTAGATGATCTGTCTATTGCTGAGAGCGGAGTATTGAGGTCTCCTACATTAATGTATTATTATCAATATGACTCTTTATTTTGGTTAACAGTTGGCTTATGTAGATGGCTGCTCCCATGCTGGGGGCATAGATATTTATAATTGTTAGATCTTCTTGTTGGAGAGACCCTTTAAGAATGATATAGTGTCCTTCTGTGTCTCTAACTCAGTCTTTAGCTTAAAATCTAATTTGTCTGATGTAAGAATTGCTACCCCAGCTTTCTTTTGAGGCCCGTTGGCATGGAAGATGGATTTCCACCCCTTCACTTTCAGTCTGGATGTATCTTTAGGTTCAAACCACCGTGAATGTGCCCAATCTCGTCAGAATCAAACTTCTAACTATTATGTTAAATTCACTGCTTTCATTCCCACATAGTAAAAACAAAACTTACCCAAGAAATGCTGCCATTCCATTTTGTAAGAGATATCTGTTCATTCTGACTAGGTGGAAATGGAGCCTTCTTAGGCTTAGCGAATCAAAGATACTGTTAGAGTGCAGTAATGCCTTACAAAAACATTTTTTAGTTAAACAGCCAAGGATTAAGGTATTCCTTTCCCTGCCTCCTAGCCATCTCAGTGTGTGCACATGTCCTTTTTCAAAATTTGCTCACATGAGCAATCAAACCATTTATGGTCAGCTCAATCAAAAGCTAGTCTGGGGAATGCCTGGGTGGCTCAGTCAGTTAAGCACCTGCCTTTGGCTCAGGTCACGGTCCCAGGGTCCTGGGATCAAGCCCCACATTGGGCTTCTGGCTCAGTGGGGAGTCTGCTTCTCCCTCTGACCCTCTCCTGCTCTCTCTCTCAAATAAATAAATTTTAAAATCTAAAAAAAAAAAAAAAAGCTAATCTGGTCTCCTTGACTAACACCTTGTCTCATGACCAACTAAAGTTGAACTAGCTGTGCTTCCTGTACCAACTTCCAGTGAAGGTGCTAAATGTTCCCTTGAGACACACACTCAAGGAGAAGTATTGAAATCCTAAATTGGGGGGAAAAAGGAATATTACAGAATATTAAATCCTCAGTGGTGATGAACTTCGTGCAGGGCTTTAATGTAGTGTTCTGTGAACTTTCAGAGTTGCAGCTGAATAGCAGATTGAATTGGATAAAGTAATTAGCTTTCTCTTGTCAGAACACTGCTCCACACTGCCACTTCTCCATTCCAGTTTGTTCTATTACTGCCACGTCGAATATTCAAGTCATTTCTTTTTATTAAATGGAACCTTTATTGTAGTTTTCTAGAAGGCTTTCATTCATATTTCAATACAATTGAGTTGAATTTTCTTCACATTCACAACAATTAATGAAAACCTATTTAGCAGTAAATATGCATTAGAATTATTAATGGAGTACTCCACAGTTGTTCTTTTGTGTGGTTAGAAGAGCAGTATTCAATTTTTAGCATGGCTGTAAATGAATGATGGGTGAGGAAATTCTGACGTGATTTCTGATTTGTAGGAAAAAGACACAGTGTTTTTCAAAGAATGATCTTAAAACACCTGTATCAGAGAGGCCCCCCCGGGTGGCTCAATTGGTTAAGTGTCTGCCTTCAGCTCAGGTCATGATCCCGGAGTCCTGGGACTGACCCCGAGTTGGGCTCCCTGCTCAACGGGGAGTCTGCTTCTCCCTCTCCTTCTGCCTGCAGCTCTCCTTGCTTGTGCACATGTGCTCTCTCTGTGTCAAATAAATAAATCTTAAAAAAAAACCCACCTCTATCAGAATTACCTGGGTAATCTGTTAAAGGTGCAGATTCCCTGGTCTCACCCCAAAACTGGTGAATTAAAATTTCATAGGGTGTAGCATGGGACTCAGCATTTTAAGAAGTTCCCCAAGTGAGGTGAGTGAAGTTTGAAACCACTGCCTCACAAGCCTATACTTACATGTGTTCTCCATATGCACATAGCTTGCCAGGCTGACCCTGCAACAGAAATAGGGATGTTTCTCACTGGAAGAGCCCTGAGAATTTACCTATGTCAAGCACTTCTCAACTTTGCATTTTACTATAGGGTTGCTAGATTTAGCAAATAAAAATACAGGGCTTCTAAATAAATTTGAATTTCAGATAAACAAGTAGTTTCTTTAGCCTAGATATGTCCCATGCAACACTTGGAACATAATTATACTAAAAATATTTGTTGTTTGTTTCTCAGAATCCATAGTCTCTCATGGTTGGGTTCTAGAGGAGAGGGGGTGGGGAGATGGGTTAGCCTGGTGATGGGTATTAAAGAGGGCACGTATTGAATGGAGCACTAGGTGTTATTCACAAACAATGAATCATGGAACACTACACCAAAAACTAATGATGTAATGTATGGTGATTAACATAACATAATAAAATTTAAAAAAAATTAAACAAAACAAATTTAAAAAATAAAAATATTGTTTGTTGGAAATTCAAATATAACTGGGAGTTCTGTATTTTATCTGGCAAACTATAATGAGGAAATTAAATTTCAGAGAGGTGGAATGACATTCTACAATGCTATGCAGTCCCTAGAATTTCTAGGACTTTTTTAGTTTCTACCTTTAGTATAAATCATCAATTTCTGCTCTACTGAAGGCTTTCTTTTTTGACAATACTGCTGTAAAAACATAACTGAAATATCAAATGCATAAAGACCTATTTATTTCATAACTGAGACACTGCTGTACATCAATGTGTCTTTTCATAAATCATTCAATACTACTTAGTCACAAGAAAAAAAAACATGATTATACACAAAGTGATTTTTATATAGATTTTCTCTTCTTAGAATTTCCTGAAAGTCAGACCATCATCTACCCACCTATCTATTTCAAATAGAGTCATTGGCTGACCAAAGGAGCTTGGGTAGAATTCTAAAACCTCAGTTCTGCTAATTAACTGAATTCTGAGGCTTCAGGAATTAAGGCAGGTCAGTCTGAAAACAGGATCTTAGAATCTAAGTGGTTTGAGCATAGAAAGAAAATTTGACCTTATGCTTTCAAGAAAAAACAAAGTGTTAGGGACAGGTCCAAGGAGGTGGGGGTGGTGAATGGGTCATGCCACCACACCCTCTCATCCTAAGCATAAAAGGGTCCAGACAACTTGTTAAAAATGTTTTCTTCCACGGTTGAATGCTTAAAGGTAATTGATTCAATTCATTCATGTGCTGTATCTTTGGATGCTAAAAGTGTGGCAATTCATTTTTTAAAAGTTTGATATATTTGATTACTAATTGAATTGATTCCCACAGCATTTGATCTAGTTTCTTACACTCATTCAAATTGTATCATCCCCAAAGAATTGGAACAGTTTTGGAAAAGGTCATTCATGTATACAAATAAGGGTGTGTATTTAATACAACAAGAACAAATTCTACTCTGCAACATGTTTCATATATTATATAAGTCCATTTCAAATACAGTATTCTGTCTTACCCATAGAAAAATATTCTAAGGAGTGGGTAGATAACACCTGTCCTCTTCTCCAGGTGCAATCAGGTCCATATAAATGCTATGGAAGAGATTAAGAAGCAGCTTTATGTCAAGTAACACTTCCCTTTATTACCTATTTGCTTAACCAGAGGCTTCACAGACTTTTTGTAGTAATTATCTTTTAGGCTTCTATTGAATTCAGTAGGGATCAAAGTTCTTTCACATCCTTTATTTCACTTAATTCTCACTACAGTCCTGCAAGTATGCATAGCAATTATTACAATTAGATTCTAGATTTTACACATTAGGAAATGGAAGTAGGATCAGACAGATAAACTAACTCATTTGAGGTAACACAAACACTGTGGCAGAAATCCATGTTCTTTGCCACCATTCCACCACCACCAAAACCATCATTGCCACTTCTTTCTACCTCTACTTCTCTTCTTCCTCTTTTCTTTCCCTCCATATGTCCTTCTTCTTCCACCATCTTTGCCTCTACCTTCTCATCCGCCAACAGATTAGTTGAGCTTTAGTGCCAGGAATGATGCTTAGTGCTTTAAATACATATTTTTATTTGATGTGTACAATAACCTTATGATTGTCCTCATTAAACAGATGGAGATAACCTTATGATTATCTCTATTAAACAGATGTGAAAACTGAGCCTAGAAAAGTGAAATGTCAGAGTTAGTATGTGATGGGCCATAATTAGAACATAGGCCTACTAACAGCTCGTTCATTGTTAGCTGACATGAATATCTGATCCACGAAAGCATACTATATAAGTATAATAATGCATATTCTGCCATATGAAACCAGGAGGAAAAAATGTAGGAAAAAACTTGTCTCTGTAACTTGCATTTCCTCTGCATCATTTGACTCCTTTGATTTCTTCATTTTAGTTGAATGTACCCAGTGCTAAGATGATAACATTTAAATGGTTGAGATAAGGCATTCAACTTAAGGGATAAAGGCAGTATCCTGGTACTTAACTGAAACTAGGAGGCAGGTCCTTGTGAACGGCAGTATCTTTGACTTGATATTGAACCTCAGAATTTTGGATCTGTGAGTGGAGTTCTTATACTTAAGTCACCTAAAAGGTAGGTTTTTCCTTAGAGCTGCAAACTAGACTGAACCTGTGGGCACGAGTTAAGTGACTTTGCTGAGAATTGTCACAGTGGCGACAGTAAGCCAGGGTTGTCATTATAGCATATGGATGAAGTACTGTTTTCATGCTTTGAGGTGAGAAAACACTAACCTGCCATAAACTCAGACTCTGCAAGTTATCTTCATTCCCCAATGTCTGGAAGATGTGTTTACAAAGCTTTAGTAGACTATTATAGCTCTCTGTAGTTTGCTTTGGATAAACTCTAGATGCTAAGGTTCCATATAAATACAAGTATTTCCTACATATTCTTGATTGCCCTCAGGTTGTACCTTCTGGAAAATTAAGCTCAAAAAAACAAAAAACCACTTCCAGGCAGGCACTTCTTTTCTGGGTGGCAGAGGATATTTATACATGTTGGAGCATAGGGATTTGAAAGCACATGTAATATTATTATTAATGAATGGTGGGGACACTTGTTTTTCATCATGGTCTAAGCAAGGGTTTCAAAATATCTTGGACTTCTCATTATTATGAAGGAAAAACTATCTCTCATTCATCTTTGTGAGCTATCAATATTTGAGCTTTTTTTTAAGATTTTTTTATTTGACAGAGCACAAGCAGAAGGAGAGAGAGGGAGAAGCAGGCTCCCTGCTGAGCAAGGAGCCTGATGTGGGACTCGATCCCAGGGCCCTGGCATCATGACCTGGGCCGAAGGCAGCCGCTTAACCGACTGAGCCACCCTGGCGTCCCAATATTTGAGCTTCTTGAACTTAAATTATATTCCGCACATACCATCTTGTTCCATTTCCTCTAAATGCAGTTTCAGCCCTGTGGTTGAAATATTTATTTTGAAAGTCATTCTTGTTATCTTTTGTTATAGGGAAAAGATATGGGATGAGTAGGAAGAACACAGGAAGTAATTGCCTGCTGTGAACAGCATTTTCCTTGAGCACACGTGTTGAAAGCAACCAGAGACAATTGTTGAACATTGTGGCTGCCTGAGGGGTTGGATGATTGTTGGGATAAAAATTAAGAAAATTTGTTGGTAGCATATCTGCCCTACGTGAGATACTAAAAAGAGTTCTTCAGGCTGAAATGTAGGGACATAGACAGTAACTTAAATCCTCATAAGTAAACAAACAAACAACAAAACACCCTGAACAGTAACATAATAGGAAATATGACATATAAAAACACATTTATCTATTTTTATACATTTTCCCTGACTTAAAAAACAGCTGCACAAAGCAATAATAAAAATCTTTTCTGATAGGTTTACAATGTATAAAATTACCTAATATCATTCCTCATTAGGGAAATACAAATCAAAATCACAATGAGACCATACTCCACACTCATAAGATGGCTATAATTAAAAACAGAGATAATAATAATTATTGGAATGTATGGAGAGAAAATGACACCGTCACATTGATGGTGAAAATATAAGAATTGCAGCCAGTTGGAAAAGAGTTTGAAAGTTACTAAAAAAAATGGATAGAGTTATCAACCCAGCATATTCCATTCCTAAGTGTATACCCAAGAGATTTTAAAATCTATATCCACATGAAAACTTGCACATGTCATTCATAATACCAAATCAAATGTTCATCAGCTGATGAATGTATTAAGAAAATGTGATATATTAATACAATGGAATATTTTTCAGTCCTAAAAAGAAACAAAGTACTGATTCATGCTACAGCATGGATAAACCTAGAAAGCACTGTGCTAAGTGAAAGAAGCCAGACACAAAAGGCAACATATCATTATATTTATATGAAATGTTCTGACTACACAAAGCTTTAGAGAGAAAGTAGATTCGAGGTTTCCAAGGACTGAATTAGAGAATAATGAGAGGATTGGTGGATGAAGTTGAAAGGGTATAGATGTTCATCTGGGGTGATGAAAAATTTCTGGAATTACTGGTTATAGCTGGACCCTTTGAGAATATAACCAAAGCGACTTAACTGGACACTTTATAGGGGCTAATTTTATGTCAATTATATCTCAATAAGATATTATATTTAAAAAGGAAACAATGTGTAACAAAAGTTTAAAGAAAATATATCGAAAATATTAACAGCAACCAAGTTTATCGAGAAAATGTGTCTCCCTCTCTAAGAATTCTCCCACATTGGTGGCATTCAGCAACTTAGTTATCAAATGGAGATAAAATATCTCTGCAGAAACAGGTCATTAAGAGGAAGTTGTTTTGCACTTCACTCTGCTGTTTAATCTTTTGAGTGTGCCAAAAGGAAGTCCAGGGGCAGGGACAAGTATCCTTGCCAGCAGGCCACATGTGACTGATGATATTTTTATATGGTTCAATTAAAATGATTTTTTGTATGTGTCAGAGACAGGAGATAGCTTTCAGAGTTATGATATTGAGGGTGGAGGACAATTAACACTTAAACACTTGGATAGACATCCATGAATTAACTTTTCAACTTGCATAGAAGATTTATTCAGCATAACGAATACTTGTAGGTATTGCTTCAATAAAAAAAAAAAGATTACAAGAGAAAAATAAAGCTTATCATGTCACATCCCTTTGATACATAAAATCCTCAAAAACTAATGATGATAAAAAAAAAACCTAATGACAAATCAAAACAGTGAACCCTGGTGTATAGGGTACCCCTTGACCCAACTGCCTACTTTTCTATTACCTAGAACCCTTTTTCATGACTCTATAAACATGACTGCCATCTTCCTTTGATCATCAGACCCCATTTCCTTCTTGGGTCTTTACTTTTGGTTTCTCTGCCCCAAGATTTCCTTCCTCAGTCTCATGTCTAGCTCCAATTATGACCAATTCAGGTCATAATCCCAACTGTTACCTCCTTAACTGATTTTTCTCAGACTTCACTCTCTATCAAATCATTCCATTTTAAATATTTCCATGCTTTTTGTTGAGTAGTTGTTTTATTTGGTGACCATGGTGGTGTGCAGCCAAGGAAGAGGAGGCAATTCTTATTCTTCAGGTGTGCAGGATGACCTCTCATGATAAACCCCAAGTTCGTCAAACCTAACAGTAGAAATGCCTGGGAAACATCTGGTTTCTTCAGTGCTAAAGCTGTCATCCATACCACTGTCATGGTCTCTGAAGTGAGGAAAAATGGCAAAAAAGAAAAAAAAATGATTAAGAATTTTAGCCAGTCTATTCCTAGGTAGAAGCAAAATGGCTGTGACAGTTTCTCAAACTTCCCTTGCTTTTGGTCATCTTGACAATTTTGAGGAATGTGGATATTTTGTAGAATGTCCCTCAACTGGAATTTACTGAAGTTTTCATATTAGATTGGGGTTATAAATTGTGGGGAGGAAGACTCCCAGAGGTAAAATGTCATGCTCATCACAGCAAAGATACATGCTATCCAGATGGTTTATCACTGATGATGTTAACCTTGATCACCTGGCTGGGTTAGCATTAGTTTTCTCCATTGTATATTTACTACTGTTTCTGTTGTCCATACTCTGTGAAGCCCACACTTGAAGATTGAGAACTGTGGTCCACCATCTTGAGGGCATAGTTTCTACACAAATTATTTGAAATTCTTCTTCATGGGAGATTTGTGTCTTCTCCCATGTTTATCACATTTATTTATTTATTCAGTCATTTATATCAATAGACTCATGGTTATACTTTCATACCTCTTTACTAGTACTTTGTCAGACTGATCTAGTTTTGGCCACTGAGAGCTCTTTCAGTTGTCTTCTGTGTCACTTTGACACACTCCCAATGTTCTGATTTTTTGAACATTTCCTTAATTTGTTCACTACAAGATGCTGCTGGCTCATCTTGTATATTACCTGTCTTGATCCTTGAATCAGCCTCTTTTGTGAGTAACCTTGGTTCCCTTTATCGGAGATGAATACTATAAACCAAATACCGGATGCAGGCTATTCTCATTGCTACTGGGGTATCATTGCTCCTAGGCATTGGTAGCTGATAGAGTAAAGAAATGTATTTAAGTATAAAAATCTGTGTTTGCATATAGCTATCAATCTTTCCACTATATCTCTATATAGTCTATTACATATATTATATGCATCTATCACATTTATCATGTAAACATGAGTTCAAAGTGATGTTTCCCACTCTAATCGGTTACCACATGATCATTCTAGCCTTTCTCCCCTTGCTTGTCTGTAACCTCCCATTCCAATAACAAGACTCCTGGCTCTCACCATTTGTCATCAATTAACTTCTATTGCTCAGTTCTAGTATACATGTTATACAGTCTTAGAACTGTTAACCAGTATTTCCACGGGAAATACTTTTGTCAACTAGACTACAGTGTTTATATGTACAGTTCCTTTTGCTTTTATAGTCTCCACTCATTTCCAAAATTACTCATGTCAGCATCTATTCTCCCTTTAGTGAGGTTGTTGGATATATTTGTAACCTAGTTAGAGACTTTTATCATGGTCTGCCTTCCATCCTGGGCTCTCCTGACCTCCTAAATTATTTACGTTAAATTTATAGACATTAAGTTTCCCCCTTCTGCTATAAAGTTCTATGGCTTTTGACAAATGCATAGTGTCATGTATCTTTGGATACAGCTCTTTGAATTTGATCATGTTAACACAAATGAGACGAGAATATATTGTTTGTGAAAGAGATTTTTTAAAACTGTGGCTTTCAGTGAACACATGACTTTAAAACATTTTTTATAGAATTTAGTTTCTTATTATTTCAAATCCTTTATTATCTCTTACCAGATATTTTTCTCCTGAAAGGAAGGTGAATTATTTAATTCTTAATCTTTTAATAAAATGGTACCTTATGAGACTAAACATTTTATCTCTTTAATCTCCTCAGTGTTTGGTCTTTGCATTTTAATATCCCTATGAGCAACATCATATCTTATCAAGTCAGATTTTGTTTGCGTTGTCCTTGTTTTTATTTTCCTTTGATGCAGCTTTAGAAATGCATACTAGGAGGTTCAGAAAGGAACGGTAACATAGCCTAATATGAGCAGCTATTGAATGGATTTAAAGTATTTTATAAAACCAATCGAGCTCTGGTTACTTTCCTTTTCCTTCCTGCCTTCTGCCTTCCTGTATTAGTGCCAGCCTGCCTGACTCTAGCCCAGCAAAGCATCTTTGACTAAGTTGTATATGAGAAAAATTAAAAGTCAGTTTGCACTCAGCCAAACATAATAATGACAAATATGCTGACACAGTGGTTTTTAAAGTGTGGCCCCAGGAGGTACACCCAGCTGGCTCAGTTGGTAGAGCATTCAACTGTTGATCTTGGGGTCGTGAGTTTGCACCCCATGGGGGCATGCAGAGTTTACATACATACATACAGATTAAAAAATAAATAAAGTGTGGCCCCAGGGAACTTATTGAAAATACAAATTCTCATGCCTCGCCCTTTACTTCTTAAACTAGAATCTCTGGGAGTAGAGCCTAGTAAACTCTGTTTTAACAACTCCTCCAGGTTATACTTAATTTTCAGAATCACTGGGATAGGGGAAATGATTAAAGAGCAATGCTTCTTCTTTTTCAGTAGGACACTGTCTTTCACTATGAAAATCCTTTTATCTTTTTCTTCATTTGAAATGCAATTGTCAGTGAAACACTCCAATACCTACTTCTTGGGGCGCCTGGGTGGCTCAGTTGGTTAAGCGACTGCCTTCGGCTCAGGTCATGATCCTGGAGTCCGGGGATCGAGTCCCGCATCGGGCTCCCTGCTCGGCGGGGAGCCTGCTTCTCCCTCTGACCCTCCCCCCTCTCATGTGCTCTCTCTCTCTCATTCTCTCTCTCTCAAATAAATAAAATCTTTAAAAAAAAAATACCTACTTCTTGATTACATTGTCATTTATTTAGAAGTGGATAAAAAAAAAAAAAAAAAAGGCCTGTACCAAATAGGGTAGATAGGGACTCATTTTATGCCTCTGGAAGGAGGGAAACTATAGAGGAAGAAAGTATGCATGTGGTCCCAGTACATGAGGGACTAGGTACGAAGGATCACTATCTTCTTTCCACAATTGGTTATTATGCTTTAAAAGCAAATCTGTGTGATCAAATGTGATTTTAATCTTCTTAAGGAACATAAAAGACTTGAGAGTTGTGGAGTAGCCCTCTTTCAACATGTATAAAGATAAGCTGGTAAAGCCAGTCTGTAGAGAAAGGAAAATGAAAAGGCCAAATAGAAGCAATGATGAAAAACCATGAGTCGCAAAGAAAGGAAAAAGATGAGCACAGGATGAATAGTTTTCAAATGGCTTTTCAATTCAGGTGTCCACTACCTCATGAGGCCTGCTTGAGGATCTCTAACATAGCTCAAAAGAGGGAGGAATTAATTTCAAGCTCATTCATTTGACATTTGGCAGAGCTCAAAAGACTGACCATGAAGCTCCCTTGCATGGTGTTCAGAAAGTCTAAGTTCCTCTTAGGCCACTGCCCAGAGATCTCAGTTCCTTGCTACTTGGGCCTCTCCACAGAGCTCCTGAGAATATGGTAGCTGGTTTCCCCAGAGCAATGGCGCCAAGAGAGACAGAGTGAGAGAAAAGATGGAAACCAGAGTCATTTTGTTAACCTTGAGCAGTGATTTCTATGAAGTTTACCACTTGAACTGTATTTTCTTTGTTAGAAGCAAGTCACTGGTTCCACTCCACAGTCAAGGAGAAAGAATTACACAAGGACATTAATCTCGGAAGGCAGGGGCCTTTGGGACCGTTTTGGAGACTGTCTTCCATAACTGAAATGGAGTAAAGCAAAAGATAGCTACTAATCCATTTTGTCAAATCCAAATTATTAGTTAAGGGTCACTTTTTAAAATGTTACTGATTAGATATCTCTTACTAATAGCATTCCCTCTCCAGGCTTAAGTATAACTGCCATTACTATGCCTCCTTTAAATTCATTTTCCTTTCAATATTTAGTATAACTTCCTCTGGATACCTCTATTTTCCTTCCTTTTTATTAGCTTTCCACATGTTTTCCACCAAAAATGTTCAGGAAAAAGACAGACTGCATTAAATCAAGAGTGTAATTATTTCGATTGCCTCACATGTGATACATATGTCTGAGGAACTGAGTCTTTTCTGTGAAGTGGATTTAATTAAGAGATCATGAAATCAATATTTAACATTAAATATTTAACATGAAATCAAGTTTTAACATTACTAGGAGACTCTAGAGTAGAACAAGAGAAACATATCCAGAAATGACTATGGATGTCAGCTGAATAGGTCTTCTAGGATGCTTTTTTTCAACTGCTTATATGCACTGAAAAAATTGTCAAAATGTGCCGGAATCATTTATACTTGCTTTCATTTTTATTTTTATTTTTTTAAGATTTTATTTATTTATTGAGAGAGAGAATGAGATAGAGCATGAGAGGGAGGAGGGTCAGAGCGAGAAGCAGGCTCCCCGCCGAGCAGGGAGCCCGATGCGGGACTCGATCCCGGGACTCCAGGATCATGACCTGAGCCGAAGGCAGTCGCTTAACCAACTGAGCCACCAGGCGCCCCTCATTTTTAAACACTAACAGTAGTACAGTTAGAAACTGGCAGAGTTTGAACGTTAATATACACTTCTGTGAGTTTAAGAAGTTATTTATGATTTTTGCTCACCTTTCCACATGCCTCTGTGGGAAATAATTGCTATTCTATTATGAAAATGGGAAAGTTTAATGGCCTTATAATATGCTGCATTTGGTATATCTCTATTTCAGTCTTCAAATAGAGCTCTCATCAGTGGCATTTGGGAATGTCAAGAACATTCTGTGGCCTGTTATATATATGTACTTAATTAACCTGACTTTGTGCCTAACTCTGGCTCCATAGAAAAAGTTTAGAATAAACCCAGGGTTTACCTCATTCTTACCATGTGTATCAACCCAACAGGAATCTTTTTTTTTTTTTTTAAGATTTTTTTTTTTTAAGATTTTATTTATTTATTTGAGAAAGAGAGAATGAGAGAGATCACATGAGAGGGGGGAGGGCCAGAGGGAGAAGCAGGCTCCCCGCCTAGCAGGGAGCCCGATGCGGGACTCGATCCCGGGACTCGATCCCGGGACTCCAGGATCATGACGTGAGCCGAAGGCAGTCGCTTAACCAACTGAGCCACCCAGGCACCCCCAACAGGAATCTTTGATCACTGACCTACTCATTGATGCTACAGTGGCAGGAATACAAAGCGGAGGATTGGGTTTATGTAAAAATAAATACTGGCCAATTTTATTTTAATGCATCACATAGGCACATAGGCAACAAAGTAAAAAGTAAGTGTAGTCCCATTTCTCAGTCTGCTCTTTTTCCATAAGTTTGCGCTTTAGCATATCTTTGTGTTTTCAAGACAAATCTATGCATCTACAAGCAACTATATACATTCATCTGTCTAACTCAGTGCATCTTACAGATCTTAAGTATGTGCCCATCTGGTATCATGACATGCATTCTTGTGTTACATCTGCTTAACAATGTATCTTCGATAAGTTTTCACGGCAGTATAGATATAATGTCATAATCTAGTTTAATAGTTGTATGGTATTCTCTTGTATAGTTGGACCACGATTGATTTAACCAGTCTGATACTGATGAACTTCTATGCTGTTGCCAACTTTTCCTTACTAACACAATGCCACTGAAAGTTTTATCTTTGCCTGCTTATGAGATTTTGTATGACAGATTCCATTGGGTCAAACGATACATGAGTTATAAATCTTTATAGATTGCCAAATTGTCCTCTAAAATGTTTGCACTGACTTATGAAGGTGTGAATTAGTTTTGTAGACTTTTCACAATTATATAAACTACTTACCGAGCTATATAAAGGAAAAACAAACATTTCTGATCATGGAACAGTAACATATCTAATACTGAGAAGAGGTCCTCATTGCTTACCTTGCTTGGCTTCATTCTGAATTTGAAGTTGCGACCCAAGTTTAGGTAATTTCACATCAGTTCTCATCTTACCCTGATTTTCAGCAGGCAAATTTTGTTCTTTCAATTAAGAAATTTTTATCTCACTACTAGTTGTTATTTTTAAATTAAAACCTTAAACTGTGTACTTAGTGATAAGGATACCTTTCTTCATAAGATTTAATGTTCTATTATAGAAACCAGACTTAGCCTTAGAAATCATTAACAACAGAAGATTAGACCAACAGGGACACAGGCAAGATGATAAACTACAGGGTCCCAGACCTCATACCCGACAGAAGCAACTATTTAACAACTACTCGCGGATGGAAATAGTACTGGGAGAGCCCCAAGGTACAATGAAGTAGCTCCACCCACAAAGTGGATAAAAACCAAGAAGGACAGCATAGAAAAGAGTAGGAAGCATTTCCCCTGTGTCACCCCATCTCCCAGGCCAGGGCAGCTTGGTGGCAAAGGGAATCTCCTTGGCTGTGGCTCCCACCGTGGGGCAAAAGGAGCAGAGAAGCCTTCGCTATTAAGGACCCCAGCAGTTGAAGTCACCACCACAGAAACTCACGACCTTTAACCACTGATGAGCCTCAGAGTCTTGGCCAGTGCTGATGCTGATGCACCTGCACAGAGTCTGTACCATAGCTAGAGCCACTCCTGCATCCTTCTGGAGCAGGGGCTGGCCCTCTGTCCCCCTTTCTACCCTCCCTAGCCATGATGTCACTGTGGGCAAGGCTGTGCTCTGGTATCACCATTGTGTATGCACCTATAACCCTGTCTTGGTATTGGCGTGGTGTGTGGGCCTATAATTCAACCCTGCAGTCATCCCACTTCTACCCCGCTAAACCGGCATCTCCATATGCATCTGTAACTGGCATCCCCATGTGTCCCTTTACCCAGCACTAGCCCCTGTGCCACCATGCACCCAAATCAAGTGGCAACTTTCTGCTCATCTGCAGGTTAGTCTTAGAAAGGCAGTAAAAGGTGACTGACTGTTCCTTCAAATGTGAAAATAACAACTCAAAACTATAAGGAATATGAAAAATCAAGGCAACATCATGCCACCGAAGGAACACAACAAACTTCCAGTAACTAACCCAAAGAAATGAACATCTATGAAGTGCCTGACAAATACAAAATAAGGATTTTAAAGAAACTCAGTGAACTATAAGAGCACAAAGATAAAGACATCAACAGAAACACAGGAACAAAACAAATTCACCAGTGAGATAGGAAACATACAAAAAACCCAAACCAATTCTGATGGTGGAAAAGAAAATGGAAAAAATACAAAATTAAATACAAAACTTCAACAGCAGATTTGATCAAACAGAAAAAAGAATCGTTGAATTTGAAAACAATTCATTTGAGCTCAGGGAGGACGAAGGACAACAAGGCTTCTGGCAGACACATAGCAGCAAGGTCCGTGAACTAAGCAAGTGCTATGAAGGCAACATCAGGACTTTGCATGGGGCAGGGCAGCCCAGGATTTGACCTCCCTCTGGTTCCTAGAAGGCTAGGCGTGAGCCCTCACTGTAGCACCATGGGCCCCAGCAGATCTTTCTCCTCCCCTTCAGCCTGAGTTGGGAGACAACTGGTCGACCAGATGGTTAGAGGGGGGTGAAATTTAGGAACTATCTTCTATTAAGGATCACCAATAACATATGCAGGCATGCCATGCTCTCATTGCAAGGGATTGTGCTAAGGACTTGAATGGATGATTTTAACCCTGAAGATTAGATGAACTCTACTGTCCTCTCCCCATAAGCTTTGTATAAACAAAGTGCTGGACTTTACCTGAAAGCTGCAAAAATTAATGGTTCAGATAGATTTATGATGAACTGATTTAAACTTCTTCTGTAAGAAGAAAAATGAAGACCAATTATTTCAAAATGAACATGAAGTCTCACCTTCTAATGTGCTTTCTCATTAGTTCCTTCCATAGTAAGGTGTTAAAGCTGTGATTGACGTTATTCTCATAATGAATCCACATTGCCTGTACAAAGGGAGAAGACATTTTCAAATTTAAGAACTTCATTATCAGTATAACCTTCCCTAGTTGAATGTTCTTTTCTTGTTCTATGAATCAAAAGACATACCGGAATCTAGGATTTTAAAATGTAGTGTTACTTATGGAAAGTCTTGCACAAAGTTGTTTATGTATTGTGTATTACCTCAAATTCAAATTTATGGCTTCGATTTATCTTTTAAAGAAAAGTGAATAACACAAATTAATACTTAGTCATAACCACAAAAAGATGAGTACAGGCATTAGTTTTAAGTGTCATTTTGTACCATTTCCCTATGTTCTCTATATTACACTACTCAGCCCTGAAAATTATTGACCTGCTCTTTAAAAAAGTTAAAATAAAAAAAACTTGACATTGTGTACCCATTTCTCATTGATCAAATCACATACATGGAAGCATATAATCCAACTGAATGGAATAACAAATTCCTGGTGTAGTGTTACTAAAAGGTAGAAATGCACATTGAACAGTTATTAGATTGTTCCCTGTATTGAACTTTACACAATTTGAAACACTGAATAAAGTGTTAATACATTAATGAATTATTGTGATTAAAATTATCAAGTGTTTTTTTCAGTATTAATTAAAAACTTGTGTAAAACATTTACACAAAGAAGTATCACACTATATAAATGTGATCAAATAATTTAGCTAGTGTAAACAAGTATTAAATTATATGTCAAGCTTTGAATTAAATTTGAGATTTAAAGTGAAGCATTTTGCAAGCAACAAAGATAATTCATTAATTTTTTTTTAAAGATTTTATTTATTTATTTGTCAGAGAGAGAGGGAGGAAAAGCACAAGCAGGAGGAGCAGCAGGAGAGGGAGAAGCAGACTCCCTGCTGAGCAAGGAGCCCGATGCGGGGCTCGATCCCAGGACCCTGGGATCATGACCTGAGCCGAAGGCAGCCGCTTAACTGACTGAGCCACCCAGGTGTCCTGATAATTCATTAATTTGAAAAACTCTTAGGAGTTGGAATAGTTTGAGGTTTATTATTTCTATGTTTTATCTTCATATACAGTGTGAATTCACTGGCAATTATAAAACAGAATTTGGTTGAAAAATTGATCAACATGATATATGTTTTTCATAATTCAGAAGCTACATAATTCCATTATTTATAATCATCATTACTATTTTTTAAAGTAATCTCTAACCCCAACATGGGGCTCAAACTCAGCCCCAACATTAAGAATTGCATGTACCATTGACTAAGTCAGCCAGGTGCCCTGATCATCATTACTATTTAACAACTCTTGTAGATGCTGTGACATGGAACATTATCATTTACTTTTCTTATTGGGAACAAACACTTTTTTTTGGTTTTTGTTTATACCTCAAATTAACACTGTATGTTAACTACACTGGAATTAAAATACTAGATTCAGGTGTACAACACAGTGATTCAACAGTTCCATATATTACTCAATGTTCACCAAGCTAAGTGCATACTTAATCCCCTTCACCTATTTCACCCATCTCCCGCACACCTCCCCTCTACTAACCCTCTGTTTTCTATGGTTAAAAGTCTGTTTCTTGGGTTTGTCTTTTTCTTTGCTCATTTTCCCCCTTTGTTACTTAAGTTCCACATATGAGTGAAATCATGGTATTTGTCTTTCTCTAACGGACTTGTTTTGCTTAGCATTATATTCTCTAGATCCATCCAAGTCATTGCAAATGGCAAGATTTCATTTTTTTTTCATGGTTGCATAATATTCCAGTGTGTATGTATGTGTGTGTGATACACACCACTTTTTCTTTATCCATTCATCTATTGATGGACGCTTGGGCTTCTTCCATATGTTGACTAATGGTAAATACTGCTGCGATAAACATATAGGGGCGTGTATATCTTTAGTGTTTTTGTATTCTTTGGATAAATACCTAGTACTGAAATGCCTGGATCATAAGGTAGTTCTGTTTTTAACTTTCTGGGGAACCTCCATACTCTTCCACAGTGGCTGAACCAGTTTGCTTTCCCACCAATAGTTCACAAGGGTTCCTTTTTCTCCATATGCTCGTCAGCACTTACTGTTTGAGTTTTTTATTTTAAGCATTCTAACAGGTTTGAGGTGTCATCTCATTGTGGTTTTGATTTACATTTCCCTAATGATGAGTGATGTTGAGCATCTTTTCATGTGTCTGTTGGCCATCTGGATGTCCTATTGTCTGTTCAGGACTTTTGCCCATTTTTTAATTGGGTTATGTATTTGTATGTTTTGAAATGTATTAGTTCTTTATATATTTTGGATACTAACCTTTTATCAGATGTATCATTTGTAAATATCTTCTCCTATTCATTAGGTTGTCTTGTGGTTTTCTTGGTTGTTTCTTTTACTGTGCAGAAGCTTTTTATTTTTGATGTAGTTCCAACAGTTTATTTTTGCTTTTGTTTCCCTTGCTTCAGGAGACATAGCTAGAAAAATGTCACCATGGCAGATGTCAGAGAAATTACTACCTGTGTTCTCTTCTAGGATTTTTATGTTTTCAGGTCTCACATTTAGGTCCTTAATCGATTTTGAGTTTGTTTTTTTGTATGGTGTAAGTGGTCCACTTTCATTCTTTTGCATGTTGCTGTCCAGGTTTCCCAACACCATTTGTTGAAGAGACTGTCTTTTTTTCATTTCCTCTTTTTGCCTCCTTTGTTGAAGCTTAATTGACCATATAATCATGGATTTATTTCTGGGCTACCTATTCTGTTTCATTGATCTGCCTGTTTTATTGCAAGCACCATACTGTGTTGATTACTATAGCTTTGTAATATAACTTGAAGTCTGGAATTGTAATACCTACAGTTCTGTTCTTCTTTATCAGGACTCCTTTGGCTTTTCAGGGTCTTTGTGATTTCATACAAATTTTATGATTTTTTGTTCTAATTCTGTAAAAACTGCTGTTGATATTTTGATAGGGATTGCATTAAATCTGTAGATTGCTTGGGTAGTAAAACATTTTAAAAATATTTGGTGTTGCGATGAATGAGTGTGGAATGTGTTTCCATTTCTTTGTGTCATCTTCAGTTACTTTCATCAGTGTTTTAGAGTTTTCAGAGAACAGGTCTTTCACCTCTTTGGTTAGGTTTATTTCTAGATATCTTATTACCTTGGGTACAACTGAAAGGGGATTTTTTTTTAAATTCACTTTCTCCTAATACATTATTACTGTATAGAAATGCAATGGATTTCTGTACATTGATTTTCTATCCTGTGACTTTATTGAATTCACTTATCAGTTCTAGTAGTTTATCAGTGAACTCTTTAGGGTTCTCTATATGCAGATAATGAAGCTTTCACTTCTTCCTTACCAATTTGGATGCCTTTTCTTTCTTTTTATTGTCCGATTGCTGTGGCTAGGCCTTCCAGTACTATGTTGAATAAAAATGGTGAGAGTGGACATATCTTATTCCTGACCTTAGCAGAAAATCTCTTGTTTTTTTCCCCTTTGAGGATGATGTTAGATGTGGGTCTTTGATACATTGCCCTTATGATGTTGTAGTATGTTTCCTCTAAGCCTACTTTGTTAAGGGTTTTTATCCTTTCTCTTGTTGATGTGATCTATCATATTGATTGATTTCTGAATATAGAACCACACTTGCATGCCTAGAATAAATCTGACTTGATCATGGTGAATGATTTTTTTAATGTATTGTTAGATTCATTTTGTTAGTATTTTTCTGAAGAGTTTTACATCTATGTTCATCAGAGATATTGGCCTGTAGTTCTCTTTTTTTGTGTGCATGTGGTGTCTTTATCTGGTATTAAATTAATTTGGAAATTTTCTTTCCTCTTCTATTTCTTAGGAAGGTTTGAGAAAAATATGTATTAACTCTTCTTTAAATGTTTGGTAAAAATTCACCTGTGAAGCTGTCTGGTCCTGGACTTTATTTGTTGGGAGTTTTTGTATGTTTTGTTTTGTTGGTTTTTTTACTGATTTAATTTCATAGCTGGTAATTGGTCTGTTCAAATTTTCTACTTCCTGCTTCAGTTTTGATAATTTATGTGTTTCTAGGAAATTATCCATTCAAGGGTGTCCAATTTGTGGCATATAATTTTTCATAATATACTTTTACAATTGTTTATATTTCTGTGGTGTTTGTTGTTATTTTTCCTCTTTCATTTGTGATTTGAGTCCTCTCTCTTTTTTTTGATGAGTCTACCTAGAGATTTATCAATTTTCTTGATCTTTTCAGAGAACCAGCTCCTGGCTTGATTGATGGGTTCCAATATTTTTTTAGTTTCTCTCTCTCTTTTTTTTTAATTTAAGTAATCTCTACACCCAACATGGGGCTCGAACTTCCAACTCTGAGATAGAGTAACATGCTCTACCAACTGAGCCAGCCAGGAATCCCTGTTTTTTTAGTTTCTAGGTCATTTATTTCTGATCTAATCCTTATGGTTTCCTTTCTTCTGGTAGTTTTGGATTTTGTTTGTTCTTTTTCTCTATTCCTTTAGGTGTAAGGTTAGGTTGTTCAAGATTTTTCTTGCTTCTTGAGGTAGGCCTGTATTGCTATAAAATTCCCTCTTAGAACCACTTTTGCTGCATCCCAAAGATTTTGGACAATTGTGTTTTCATTTTTTTTTTCCTCTGGGTATTTTTAATTTCTTCTTTGATTTCTTGGGTTGACACATTCATTGTTTAGTAGAATATTATTTAACCTCCATGTATCTGTGCTCTCTCCAGATTTTTTCTTGTGGTTGATTTTGACTTTCTTAGGGCTGTGGCCAAAAAACATGCATGGTAGGACTCTGATCTTTTCAAATTTCTTTATACTTGTTTTGTGGCCTAATATGTGATCTATTCTGGAGAATGTTCTGGAGAATATGCAGTTGAAAAGAATGTGTGTTTTGCTGTGTTAGGATGGAATATCCTGAATGTATCTGTTAAATCCATCTGATCCAGTGTGTCATTCAAAGCCACTGTTTCTTTATTAACTTTCAGTTTGGATGATCTACTCATTGATGTAAGTGGGGTGATAAAGTCCCCTACTATTATTGTATTACTATTAATTAGTTCTTTTATGTTTGTTATGCACCATGTTGGGTAAACTACAGGACTTCTTTTCATAAGGCCATTACTTTCAAGTGCAGGAGATGGAGCTGACTTTTCTAACACACAAAACAGACACACAGTGTTAGAAAAAATGAGGCGGCATAGGAATATGTCCCAAATGAAAGAATAGGACAAAACCACAGCAAGAGACCTAAGCAAAACAGATATAATTAATATGCCTGATAAAGAATTTAAAGTAATGATCATAAAGATACTCACTGGACTTGAGAAAAGAGTGGAGGAAAAAGGCAAGCCCCTTAGCAAGATACAAAAAAGACTCAGATGAAGAAACAATAAATGTAATTAAAAATACTTTAGAATAAATAGCAGGCTAGAGCATGCAGAAGAATAAATTAGTGACCTGGAGGACAGAATAATGTAATCAAGCTGAACAGGTGAGGGAAAAATTTATGCAAAATGAGAATAGACTTAGGGAAATCAGGAACATCATCAAGCAAAATAACATTCAGATTATAGGGCTCTCGAAAGAGGAGGAGACAGAAAGGGGGCAGAAAATTTATTTGAAGAAATAATAGCTGAAAACTTCACTCACCAGGAGAAGGAAGCAGATATCCAGATCCAGGAGGCACAGAGATCTCTCAATAAAATCAAGCTATGGTGGTCCACATAGCAAAACACATAGTAATTAAAATGGCAAAAAGTAGTGATACAGAGAGAATTTTAAAAGCAGCAATAGAAAACAGTTACATACAAGGGAAACCCCATAAAGCTATCAGCTGATATTTCAGCAGAAACGTTGCAGGCCAGAAAAGGCTGACATGATATATTTGAAATGCTGAAAGGAAAAAAATCTGGACCCAAGAATACTCCATCCAGAAAGGCTGTCATTCAGAATAGAAGGAGAAATAAACAAAGGGTAAAGGAGTTTATCACCACTAATCCAGCCCTGCAAAAAATGTTAAAGGGGACTCTGAGTGGACAGGAAAGGACATAAGTAATTGTAAGAAAAGTAGGAAGAACAAAAGCAGTAAAAATAAGTATATCTATAAAAATCAGTCAAGGGACTCACAAAATAAAAGGATATAAAGTATGACATCATATACTTAAAACGTGGGGGAAAGGAGGTGTAAAGAATGGGTTCAAAAATGATCAACTATCAACTTAATATAGACTGTGATTGCAGAGGATGATGTATACAAATATAATGGCAAACACAAATCAAAACCCAGTAATGGATAAGCAAAAGACGAAGAAAATGAAATCCACATAGATCACTAAAGAAAGCCAGCAACCTGTGAGAGAACAGAGCAAGAGGATTAGAGAAGAACTACAAAAACAACCACAGAACAAGTAACAAAATAGCAATAAATACATACCTATCAATCAGTGCATTGCATGGAAATGCACTAATCACTCCAAAAGACATAGGGTGATGGAATGAAAAAAACAAGACCCAGCTATTTGCTGCCTATGAGAGACTCATTTCAGACCTAAAGACATCTGCAGATTGAAAGTGAGGGAATGTAAATATATTTTTCATGCAAATAGGTATGAAAAGAAAACTAGGGTAGCAATACAGATTTATGGCTTAGGAGATTGGCTGGATGGAGTGCCAGGCAATATAAAGAAATTCAAGGAGGGCGCCTGGGTGGCTCAGTTGGTTGGGCGACTGCCTTCGGCTCAGGTCATGATCCTGGAGTCCGGGATCGAGTCCCACATCGGGCTCCCTGCTCGGCAGGGAGTCTGCTTCTCCCTCTGACCTTCCTCCCTCTCATGCTCTCTGTCTCTCATTCTCTCTCTCAAATAAATAAATAAAAAAAAAAATCTTAAAAAAAAAAAAAGAAATTCAAGGAGAAGTAGTCTGGAGTACATAGAAGCATAATGAGTTTCAGAAATTTGTGGGTTTTTTTAATCATTGTATTTTGTTGTTGTTGTTTATGGCTGCAATTTTTGCCTATACGGGGTTTATTTAATGTTAGTGAAAAGATTTCCTCCCACCACTTTTGTTGTTGTTGTTGTTCCATTATGGTAAGCATATCCCTTAGTCCCCATCCTCTATTACCCCATCCCACAACCAACCTCCCCTCTGGTAATGATCAGTTTGTTCTCTATAGTTAAGACTGTTTCTTGGTTTGTCTCTCTTTCTTCCCTTTCCTCATTGATTTTGTTTCTCAAATTCCACGTATGAGATCACATGGTATTTGTCTTTCTCTGACTGACTGACTTTGCTTAGCATTGTACTCTCCACCTCCATCCATGTTGTTGCAAATGGCAAGATTTCATTCTTTTTTTTTATGGTGGAATAATATTCCATTGTATATATATACACCATCTCTTCCTTATCCATTCATCTGTGGATGGACACTTGGGCTACTTCCATACCTTGACTATTGTAAATAATGCTGCAGTAAACATAGGAGTGCATCATCCCTTTGAATTAGTGTTTTTGTATTTTCTGGGTTAATAACCAATAATGCAATTCTTGCATCGTAGAGTAGTTCTATTTTTAATTTTTTAAGGAAACTCCATACTGTTTTCCACAGTGGGTGCACCAGTTTGCATTCCAACCAACAGTGCATGAGAGTTCCTTTTTCTTCACATCCCCATCAAACACTTGTTTCTTGTATTTTTTGATTTTACCCATTCTGACAGGTGTGAGGTGATATCTCACTGTAGTTTTTTTTTTTTAAAGATTTTATTTATTTATTTGAGACAGAGAGAATGAGAGAGAGAGAGCACATGAGAGGGGGGAGGGTCAGAGGGAGAAGCAGGCTCCCTGCCGAGCAGGGAGCCCGATGCGGGACTCGATCCAGGGACTCCAGGATCATGACCTGAGCTGAAGGCAGTCGCTTAACCAACTGAGCCACCCAGGCACCCTCACTGTAGTTTTTATTTGCATGTCTCTGATAATGAGTGATGTTGATGCAAGTGATGTTGAGTCCCAACTATGAGGACTACATCAAATAAGTTTCTGCACAGCGAATGAAACAATCAACGAAACTAAAAGGCAACCTTACTGAATGGGAGAAGATATTTGCAAGTGACATATGTGATAAAGGGTTAGCAACCAAAATATAAAGAATTGATATAACTCAATACCCAAAAAACAAGTAACCCAATTAAAAAATGGGCAGAAGACAACAAACATTTTTCCAAAGAAGACAGACACATGAAAAGATGCTCACAATTACAACATTTTAATATTTGTCAATGTATTTTTACAAAAATAAATCCTAAATTACTAAGCTTTGTAGAGAAGTAATTTGAAATTATACACTTGGAAGAAGAAAATGGAAAAAAGGAAAAAGAGTAGAAAAAGTACAACAGGATTTAGGAACGCTTTTTAAAAATTCATTATTGGAATCTCAGCAGGAGAAGAGAAAAAAACTCAGAAAGCTTATTTAATGAAATAATGGCCATAAGTTTCCCAAAATGTAGAAGGGAAATGGATATTTAGATTCATGGAAATCTAAGAACTATAAAGAGGGATAATCCAAAGAAGACCATGCACAGACACACTACAATAATACAGTGAAACTTCAAGGACACAAAGAACTGTGAAAGCCACAATAGTAAAGTAGAATTGTGTCTAATTAAAAAGTTTCCGCTCAGGAAAAGAGTGAATAGAAAACTTACAGAATAGTAGAAAATGTTTGCATACCACATGTAAGTGATGAATACCCAAAATACATAAGGAACTTCTACAACTCATTAGCAAATAACTCCATTTAAAAGATAATGAGCAAAGGACACAAACAGACATTTCTCCAAAGAAGACTTAGAAATGGACAACAGGTATATGAAAAGGTGCCCAACATCACTCATCATTAGGAAAATGCAAAGCAAATCCACAATGCAATACTGCTTCACCCCTTTAGAATGGCTTCTTTTAAAAAGTCAAAAAATAACAAGCATTGGCGAGAATGTGGAGGAAAGGTCACCTTTGTACATTTTTGGTGGGGATGTAAATTGGTACACCCATTATGGAAGCAGAATGGAGATTCCTCAGAAAGTTATCGATGGAAGTACAACATGGTCCAGCAATTCCATTTCTGGGTATGTATCCCAAGGATATATTTGCACTCTTGTGTTCATTGCAGCAATATTCACAGTAGCCAAGACATGGAAACCACCTGTCTACTAATGAGTGAATGGATAAAGAAAATATGAAATATATATAGCACATATATCTTTGTGTGTGACTGTGTATATGTATATATCCACATGTAAAAAAAATGTATGATCGCACTGAAATGCAGAATCTAAAATAGTCAAATTTGTAAGAAAAAAGTAGAATATGAGTTGTCTGAGGTTGGGTGAAGCAGGGAAACAGATGTTGGTCACAGGGTAAAAAGTTTAATTTATATAAGGATAAATAAGTTCTGGAGATCTACTATATAGCAATGTGGCTAAAATTAACAATACTGTATTTTATACCTGAAATTTGGTAAGGGAATAGCTCTTGTGTTCTCACTACAAAATAAGAAAAATAAAAGAAAATGGTAATTATGTAAAGTGATAGATGTTAATTAGCATGATTACTTCACAATGTGTATGTATATTAAATATTACCTTGTACACTTTAAATATATAATTTTTATTATTTGTACATCAATAAAGGTAGAAGAAAGAGACAGCGAGTGGGGAGTAGTGATTAGGTACATCAACAACTTTATGATTGACTTAATTGTTCAAATGCTAGCTCGTCTACTGATGAACTCTAAATTTGCATGTGAATAAATCTCCCTAAGATACTTTTCTCTGCTTATGTAATGGCAGTAGTAATAATAATAAAAATTGCATGGGATTTTTTAAAAATTTAAAAGAATTAATGTATTTAAAATATTTAGCACACTGGGAAACATTAAGTATTTATTACTTTTATTACATGGTCCTAACTGAATGGCACATGAAACGAATGGCTTGAGTTTTGATCGTGGTCTCATAGGAGTCTACTTTATTGATCTAAGTTTGTAAATTCAATGTTTTCAGAACCTTACCCCAGCTATGTCCTTTACTACATTGATATCTTTCACAAATATATCTCCTATCTACCTATCTATATTCTGACTCTCGCCCCAGGTCCTCATTGTCTCATTTATGTCTCAAAATGTAGTAATTCAACAACTATAGATGGATATTTTTTCTTGCTCCTCTGTTTATTATGGCTTTATTGAGTTTTGAGTGTGATGGTAAATGTTTAATAACTGGCAGTCTGGAAAAACGTGTGTATGTATTTATGTGCTGAAATTATCATATATTTCACAAATAAAAAGTTTAGCACACAATTTACAAATAACAAAATACACACTTTACTGTAAATTACATGTAATTAATTAATTCTCAGTAAATGCTATCATTGTTTCTGGTCAACTTGTGGATTCCTAGCCAATCCGTGATTGTAACTGACAAATGAGTGTAGTTTTGACATGAACAAGGACTGATATTTTTCTTTATGTTAATGAATAAGATGAAAGTAAAAAAAATGAAAAAGTGTGTAAAAATATAGCATGTTTGTCAGTGATGTGATTTTCTTTGGTGTATCACATAATACTTTTTGAACGCTAGAAAAATATTTTCTCAATTTTTTTTGTACTTTTCACAGTGTAATGGTAACAGACACAATTTTTTGTTTAATAAGGATTAAAATTGTCTCTATCCTGTTCTTTCTAGACAATCAACGACAACAACAAAAATGAATAAATCAAGCCCTTATTTGTAGTATTTACCAATTTCTGTGGAGTAAAACTCCCTCCATGGCCAATTTCAGGCTACCAACATGGTGTTACTGACCATACAGTTGAGAACAGGTGTGCACTAGTAAAACATTATGTATATTATTCTCACCATACAGATAAAATTAACATAAAAAAACCTCAAGTGTATATGTAATATAGTTACATAAGAAATAATGACTTTTGAGTTTCTTTGTCTTTGATTTTAATGTAATTAATTCAAAGTTTATAAAACTTAGTTTTTTTTTAAATGGCTACGTTTAACAAGGGCTTGAAAATTTTGGAAAGTTAAACTGACTCTCATGAGTCAGGTCAAGCTCAACATTGTTATAAACGTAATATTTTTCTCAATTAAAAAAAAAAAACCTTCCATAATTTCTCTTCTCCCTTTGGCAACTTCCAGAACTTCCATATCTCTGTTTTTTGCTTTTATCAGCCAGAAATCTTTAAAAAATCTTTCTTTTTTTTTTTTTAAAGATTTTATTTATTTATTTGACAGAGAGAGACACAGCGAGAGAGGGAACACAAGCAGGGGGAGCGGGAGAGGGAGAAGCAGGCTCCCCGCGGAGCAGGGAGCCCGATGCGGGGCTCGCTCCCAGGACCCTGGGATCATGACCTGAGCCGAAGGCAGACGCTTAACGACTGAGCCACCCAGGCACCACTAGTATTATGGTTTTAGTTGACATTTTCTTAAGTGTTAATGATATTGAGCATAATTTAATGTGCATATTTGCTGAGTTCCTTCTTTTGTTAACTTATCAACTATTTTGCCCAGTTTTAATTCAGTGGTTTATATTCTAACATTCTGAAAGTTTTTTGTAAC
Organism: Mirounga angustirostris; assembly: GCF_029215605.1. NCBI lineage: Eukaryota > Metazoa > Chordata > Mammalia > Carnivora > Phocidae > Mirounga > Mirounga angustirostris. Next base: position 95,341,932 of record NW_026991719.1, read on the forward strand.
TATTGTAGGTATAAATTCTTTCTCAGTTATTTTCACTGTAAATATTTTCTCCCAGTCTATGGCTCACCTTTTCGTCATTGTATCTTTGCCATTTTAAGAGCAAAGGCTTATAATTTTGATGAACTGTAATTTATTACTTTCATTATTAATTTGTTCTATTTTATGTAATACATTTTTGTGAAATCCAAGGTTGCTAAGATTATCTCCCGCTTTATTCTTAGTTTTATAACTTTCATTCCTAAATTTCCGTCTGTGAGATACGTTTTCTGTTAATTTTTATATATTGTGTGAAGTCGAAGTTCAGTTTTTTTTCTATTTTGGCATATGTCTATATAATTTTCCCAGCACTATTTCCTCAAAAGATCACTCCCCATGAATTACCTTGGCAAATTTCTCAAAAATCATTTGACTATATATGAGTTAATCTATTTATGAAGCCTCTCCTGTTCCTTTGATCTATGTTCCTATACTTCCATAAACTCTACAGTGCCAATTATTGTATTTTTCCCAACTTTATTGAGATACAATTTACAGATAACATTGCATGAGCTTAAGGTTACACAACATGTTGATTTGATACACATATATTATAAAATGATCACCACCACAGAGTTAGCTAACACCTCCATTAGATCACATAATCACCATTTCTCTTTTGTGGTGAGAACTTTTAGCACTTAGCTAAGTCATAAAATTGGTTAGTAAATCCTCCACCTGTATACTTTTTTTCAAATTGTATATAAACATTTGAGTAAGGTGTATGCTAAGCACTTATCAAGTTATTCTGATGCTCCTCAGTATTCTGTTCCTAGAAATACCCATTGTTTATTGGCTTCACTGGATTTACTTTTACTCGATTTTTCTAAAGTCAATATGGAGGTGAAAGTTATATAAGTTAAAAAATGGTACGTGGAAGCCTCCTGGCTTGGGAACTCAATTCTAACTGTGTGAGGCCATCATTAATGAAGTTGAGCCGGGGAGTTCATCTGCCAAGAATATTATACCATAAATTAATGGCTTAGAAGTGCTACCTACAGGAAATTCCTGAGAGTCGATATCACTATATGATTATATTTTATTAATTTCAACAGTTTTACTCAGATTTTTTGTAGTTTCTGACTGGTGAGATAAAATTGGCTACGAGTGAATATATATGTTGCCTTTTTCTCTTAATTCTTCAATATGGAAGCAAATTTAATGTGATGTCTACAAAAGCATAAAAACAACAGCTACAATTTGAATAATTCATTCAATCAAGTAACTGGATTTTTTATAACATCAAATGACCGATTTGACTTTCACTAAATTGACTGATTGGTTGACACTTTGAAGAGCATTAACTTGTCATCATCATCATTACCATGAAATAGTATTTATTAAGCATCCACCGTCACAAGCGATATAAAGTTAGCCAAATAATCATAGACTCTGCCCTTTAGGAGTTTATGATCTGGAAATTCAACACATCCAGATGAGCTGGATGCCATTTAGCAAAGTACTGCTGCAGGACTCTGAGAAATGGTACTAAGTGGCTGTGAAAGATCAATTTCCTCACAAACAGCCAAACTATCAACCAGAAAGTAAAGCAACGCACATGTTGGGTGGATGGAAGTGATCTTCTCAGTTGAGGTGGTATTATTTCGGCTGAATTTGAACTAGAGAGATCTTTTCCCCTGAAAAGATTGAAGCAGCACTTAGAGAAAATGACATGTCTGAGCTTATCAAAAGCAAATTAGTTCTTCAGGAGTCTAGGATCAGGTAATGATGGTGGGGAAAATGGAATTTTTGGCATCAGAATAACTATGTTCTATTTCAACTTTGTTCCTCGTGGGTGAGCACTGGGTATAATTCATCTAACTTTTCTGTATCTTAGTTTAGTCACCTGTAAGTGGAGAAAGCTGTAATCATGTTAATGCCATCATATTTAAAAATTGTGCAGACATCCTGCAATGAAAAGTGAACCCCGAATGAATTTATGCAACTGTTCTTGTCACAACAGTGAATGATTTTTTCTAACTAGATGGAGAAGTCTATGCTTTTGAAGATAAGCATTTGTATAAAATGCCGTTCTAATTCTTAGAAAGTTTATATAGGTTGCAGTAGTTTGGATTAATCTTTAAGAGGTAAAAGTATTGTGTCACATAGCTCAATTTAGAGCTTAGTTTTAGCTGTTAAGAATTAACTATGTCTAGGGCGCCTGGGTGGCTCAGTTGGTTAAGCGACTGCCTTTGGCTCAGGTCATGATCCTGGAGTCCCTGGATCGAGTCCCGCATCGGGCTCCCTGCTCGGCAGGGAGTCTGCTTTTCCCTCTGACCCTCCCCCCTCTCATGTGCTCTCTCTCATTCTCTCTCTCTCTCAAATAAATAAATAAAATCTTTAAAAAAAAAAAAAAGAATTAACTATGTCTAATCAATAATTATTCTATTAGAATTCCCCCCTGTTGGAATAATCATAGAACGTAAGATTTGAGAAGCCTATTAGAAATAACGTGATCCTGGGACACCTGGATGGCTCAGTCGGTTAAGCAGTTGACTCTTGGTCTTGGCTCAGGTCATGATCTCAGGGTTGTGGGATGGAGCCTCACTTTGGGCTCTGTGCTCAGCAGGGAGCCTGCCTCTCCCTCTCCCTCTGCCCGTGCTCTGTCTCTGTCAAATAAAATCTTCATGTGATCCTACTTTATCATGAAAAACATAATGAAACTTTGAGTGCCAACTACTTGCCCAAGATCCAGCAACAAGCTGAAAGGAAAGCCAGTACTGGAATCCAGGATTCTGGACTCCTTATTGCAGTACTTCTGTACACATTCCTGTCTCCTAATAGTGGGCTAGAATGGAAAACCACTATAGTACAGTAAGGCAAACCTTGTGAACACTGAAGGGACAGCTGGTATTTCTGGGTGGGTCCTAGCATGGGCAAGACACAGTGTTCAAGGTGTGCATATGCTATTTTGGCATCTCACACAGTCCTGAGGAGGCATTCCTAACTCTTTAACAAATGAGGAAATTTAAAGTTGATATTGCTCAAGGTGGTAAAGGTAAACACTCCAGAATGTCTGACATAAAAGTCCATCATCTTTCCACGACACTGCGTGCTCTGTGGGGAAAGTGCCATCATCATATTGAAAATTCTTTCCATCCCGACCAGATGAGTCAACAGCACTGATCAGAGAGGACGTTGGGAAGTTCATCTTGAGCAACCCTATTTTCTCTTCCCAAGGTTTTCTTCCACATTTCATCGATCATGTCCATTCCTAGACCTCCAGCTCTACCAACACTATTCTCACTATCCTTTTTAGACCCGGTGACCTCGAACAATATATAAAATTACCTTTCTCCTGCCTTTTTTTCCATTGATCTATTGCATTATCTTATCTCATACTTTTCCTCCTTTGAAATTCTTTATTGCCTGAGTAATTAACTTTAATTGTTACTAGGAAGGAAAATAATGATTTTTATACTATGCAGACAGACAAGATAGAGGCTACCTATATATTTTTCTTTCATTGTTCCATTTTCACACTGACATTTAATGATTGATGTGAACCCTTTTTCACACCCATGACATAAGAACAGGGCCCACCTAGCGCAGACTATGACTGATAAAACCCACAAGCTGAAGGAATTCAGAAACAGCCTGAGAGCAATCTATTCATTTGGTGTACATGAGGGAGAATTATGGATAGACATTAAATAGACTTTACAAACTCTCGGTAATGTTGTTTACATTAAATAAGGAGTATAAAGTGCTTAGCACATATATAAATGCTCAACAGGAGTTAGGAATTATCCTATATTGCTCTGGATATTATAGAAAGGTACAGAAACTAAAGACAATCTGATTTTGTTTGGAGTTTAAAATCCTAGGAAAGGTTCATTTAGGATTTAGATTTGTTTTTGAATCAATAGCTATTTAGAGATTCACGTTACTTGTGTGGGGGAGAATTAGCTAATTATGCAGATGAAATATACAAGTTCTAGATGGATTTATAAAATAAACTGGTATCATCTCATTTTTTCTTGGTATTTGGGATAAGTTCATAAGAATTATCCTTATCTAATGATATAGTAAATAAATCCTAAGGACCTTAATTGTCAAAGATCCAATGTTTTCCCTCAGGATGATATGTGAAAAAAAAAAAAAATACCATTGCTTGTCTTCCAGTGAAACATGTTTAAATGTAAGGATGAAACCTGCACATTTGCATGCCCTGATTACTCATAATAGGAGAGGATACTGTATATTTTAATATATAATTACACTCAGCAAATAAAACAGCAAATAAAGAAAGGTTGCTTATTCTCATTCTGGTGAAACATAATTTCAAGAAATATCCACAACCGGATCTACCTTTAGACAGGTACCGGAAAGCTTTGTTTGGCTTTAGAATCACTGATAGGATTTGGTGTGTTACTGTGGGCTAGTTTTCTGCCCTGGGGAGTGTGTATTTTGCCTGAAGAGACTCCCCTGGCTTCACAGCCTCTTTACATACCAACTTTCTTTTTTTTTTTAATCTCAGTTATTGTGTTGCGTATAAACCGCGGAGTCAGACACTTTTCCCATCACCTACTTTTAAAACAAACGTATAGAGAAATTTGTAAACTTTAACAAATATTCTATTTCTCTCTTGGAAGCTACTACCATTTTCTCTCATATTTAGTCGCATGAGTATATAATTGTTCCAACTCCTTCGGGAGTTTCACAACTTATAAAATGCTCAAATGATAATGAAGTGAGACTTCAGGTAAGATGTATTATAAAATGCTAGCTTGCTTTTTGTAAAGGTTTCATTTATTAACTAGGTGAAGACTACGAAAAATGGGTCTTTGAGTAAATTTAGCATTGTGTATACTTTTTTTAACACACTGAAAAATAGGCATGTCTCACGCCTAGAGAAATTCTAGGTGCATATAACTAAACATAATGATCACACAAAATAGTAATTTGGACAAATTTGTTACTTAATTTTCAGGGAATTATGTTATTCAAGGATTCAAATTAGCACTGTACTTTGAAAATCTTTGGGGAGCAATAAAATTGCATATAACCTATTTTACCCTAATCAGACCCTTCAGCATGATTTTGAGACATGTTTGATGATTTGTTAATCTATATGAAAATGATGAATTAGTACTTTGAAAGAGGGTCTGACCTGAGGACTGGAGAATCCACGTAATTCAAAACACGCCAATAAGCAGTTACTGATATGTTCTGGTTTTGGAAAGGACACTGGATAAGACACAGTGGGATACATATGGATGTGTCTGAAAATGTGATGTGTCGGGGGTTGATGGAAGAATCGATATTTTTATCAGTGTAAAAGAAACTAAAGACTCTCATTTCTATAGGAAATATCTCCCATTCAGCCTCTCCCTTTCCCTTACTTCCAGTATCATGCTGCTTTTAACACAACCAATAGAGAAGTACGAGACAGAGTGGCTAGTCATGGTTAAAAACATTTCTATTGATGCTAATAAGTTAATGAAAAGACAAAAGGGCTTTCCGGGCCTTCCCCTTCATGCAAGGCACACAAAAAAGACATTATAAAAAGACAATGAAAAATAACCCGTGATTTCAATCACTTTTCTTTCTTCTGACTGGTCTTTTTGTCTCAAAGAACTGTGTCAAATCTGGCCTGGTTTTTCCCACAATGCTCCTACTGTGTGGAGTCCACATTGTGGAGCCAAAACACATGGACTTTAGAAATAGACAAATTTGAGCTCCACCAACTGTGTATGATTCTAGGGAAGTTCCTTAGCTTTTATCTGAGACTCACAGAAAATTATCTCTACATAGTTAATTTAGCATGTGTGAAATTCTAGTGCACATGGACTCACTTCTGTACCTCTTTCAGAGCCATATCATTTTTGGATCAAGTATTCATCTGAACTTAAAGTCATATCTGATTAGGATAATTTTCAGTAGAGGGAACTACGGATTGGATATGAAAATGGAAAGCACAGACATGAAAGAGTAAGAAAAGAGGGATTTTGTACTGAAACTTTAGGAAAATCATAGGATATATGGAAAATTAAACCAGTCCTAGGATTCGCTTCTTTTGTCAATTAGACATGGAGAAACTTAACTAGTGATAGGGTCAAGAAGGTTTAGCTCCTCTGTAATCTTTACTAGCCCCTCAATACATTGTTAATCACAAATAAGAATACATTTAAGAACAAAACAATGTGCTCATTATACAAATGCAACCTCAACACGAGTGTTCAAGGACATTATAATGTAAAATACCATTATACATGCAGAAAAATGAGATTGGACCCCTATATAATACACACAAAATTTACCTCAAAATGGATCAAAGACTTAAACTTGAGATGTAATACCAAAAAACTCCTTGAAAACAGAGGGAAGAAGGTACTCAACATGGGTCTTGGCAATGATTTTTTTGGATATTTCACCAAAAGCACAAACAACAAAAGCAAATGTCACCAAATAAGACTACATCAAACTTAAAAGCTTCTGCAGAGAAAAAGGAACAAAATGAAAGAGCAACCTACAGAATGGGAGAAAATTTTTATAAACCATATTATCAGATTATCAGGTAAATATCCAAAATAGATAAAGAACTCATATAACTCAATAAAAAAACAATCTAATTTTTTAGTTCCTCTGCCCATCTTTTAGACATTTGTCCAAAGAAGACATCCAAACAACCGACAGATATGCAAAAAGATCATCACTAACCATCAGGAAAATACAAATCAAAATCAAAATTAGATAGTCATCTCACACCTGTTAGAATGGCTAGCATCAAGAAGACAAAAGGATTCTGGTTCAAGATGGCAATACAGGGGATGTCTGGCTGGCTCAGTTGGTTGGGCGTCTGCCTTCAGCTCGAGGCGTGATATCAGGTCCTGGAATCATACCCAGTGTTGGGCTCTCTGCTCAGCCGGGAGCCTGCTTCTCCCTCTCCCTCTGCTTGTGCTCTCTCTCTTTCACACACTCTCTCAAATAAATAAATAAAATCTTAAAAAAAAAAAAGATGGCAACGCAGAAAGATCCTGTACTCCCATCCTTCCACAGACATGCTGAATCTACAACTACCTATGGAACAACGTCCTGAGGAAAATATCCTAAAAATTTGACTTTTTCTTTTAAGATTTTTATTTTTTAGAGCATGAGTGAGGAGAGGGGCAGAGGGAGAGGGACTCTCAAGCAGACTCCCCACTGAATGGGGAATCCAACATGGGGCTCAATCTCACGACTCTGAGATCATGACCTGAGCCAAAATCAAGAGTTGGACGCTCAACCAACTGAGCCACCCAGGTGCCCCCACCAAAACTGGTTAACTCTTAAACATTATAAAAGTGAGGGGGAAAAAATCATAAAAGTAGATAGGAGAGGTTAAGACATAACCTTTACATAAACCCTATTCCCAGCACGACAATCCATAATCAGGAAGGACCTAAAAACCTGCAGCTTCCCTGTGAAGAGCAAAGGTTTTGAACCCTACAATTGGGCACCCCAACTTTTAAGACCTGCACCAGAGAGAGAAAACTCCAAAACATTCAGCTGTCACAACAAGTGGGGCTTATGTCCACAAAACCCACAAGGCTTTAGCAAACTAAGAAATGGCTAACAAAGAGCTGGTGCACTTGAACTCACTTGCCTGAGGACCCAGTGCAGAAGCAGCCAATCAAGACGCTCCAGGTGTTATGTTAAAACGTCTTTTGGTAATCTGAAAGCATAAGCCTGAGAGGCAGCCATCTAATGTACCACATATCTAGGAACCTCCCGGAATACTCTTATGGGACAGAGGTTGGTGGGTACCATCTTGTACTCTCTTTCTACCATGCTCTAGCTGTTGGGTATAATCTTTTTTCTAAAAATGATTTTATTTATTTGAGAGAAAGAAAGAGAGAGAACAAGCAGGGGGAGGGGTATTGGGAGAGAGAGAGGCAGGCTCCCTGCAGGGAGCCTGATGCCAGGACTGAGCGAAAGCAGATGCTTAACTGACTGAGTCATCGAGGTGCCTCTGTTGGGTACAATCTTTAAAAAACAAAACAAAACAAAAAAAACTCTTGGCTTTTTATTCTCTTCCCCACAACCAATCCTTATAGGGACCATCTTCAAACTTTACCTCTGATGTGTCGCAGAGCACAAGTATTTGTTGCTAGGGAACATTTACACTCATCCTGTGCCGCTATTATTGTGGCTGCTACCCAGGGATCACCCCCTCAATCACCTGACTCGGTTATCCAGGAGTGCTTGCATTCATGGATCCCATAAGACTGTAACATTGGAAAGTTGGTTCTTAGTAGGCTACCACCCCCAGGGCACTGCACGGAAAAGAGACTGAAACACACCAGCAGTCTTTCTGTGAAAGAGGCTTCTTTGGTTCTCCTGGAGTTTCAGGCTAGGGTGTAGGCTTCAAGTCTGGCACACATTTAGAGGACTGCAGAATTACTCTTTTTTTATTTTTTTATTTTTAAGTAAGCTCTATGCCCAGTGTGGGGCTTGAACTCATGACCCTGAGATCAAGAGTCCCATGATCCACCAAATGAGCCAGCCAGACACCCTGCAGAATTACTCATAAGGAATGTAGGCTGGTGGATACCACTTTTGTATTTTCCCCTCTTGCTACAGCTTGCTGCTTTCTCCACTCATTTGGAGCCCCGATTTTTGTAACTGTCCCCCAGGGGATACTTACTGATTGCCAGTCTCTGGTGGCCAGTGGAGCTGAAATTTGTGGACCCAGAAGTCTACATATATATCTTTATACCTCAGTTATGGCTGCTTGAGGGTCAGGTTTCCAATGAGTCTCAATCTTGGGGCTAAGATCCTCCCCTTTGGGATACTGAAAGGTCTTGACACATCCTCATCAACTGGGAGCTCTTAAAAATAAAATAGGTGGCTTGGACAATTACAAAGATTTCCTAGACAACCAAGAGCTAGGGCAGGTTGAATGATAACGATCATCTTCTACATGAGGCCACTTTTTCAAGAAGGAAGAGGTCGCTGCTTCATCTAATGCACAGGAACCATCACACGGTCAAGCAAAATGAAGAAACAGAGTATTATGTTCCAAACAAACAAACAAAAAAAACAGTTATGGTCATAAAGATGCTCACCAAAACTGGGAGAAGAAAGGATGAATACAGTGAGAACTTCATGAAAGAGATAAAAGAAATATTTTTAAAATGACAAACGGAAGTCCCAGAGCCGAACAACACAATAAGTAAGCCGAATAATATATTAGAGGGCTTCAACAACAAACTACATGAAACAAAAGTCAGTGAAATTGAAGACAGGATGTGGAACTCAAGTGCAATAAAAAGAGGAGAAAAGTGAAGATGGTTTGTTAGTCTCTTATAAGCTAACATCCACATTATAGGGGTCTCAGAGGAAGAAGAGAGCAAGAAAGGGACAGAAATAAGGCCTGACAACATCATTGACCTAGAGAAGGAAACACACATCCAAATCCAGGAAGACCAGAGAGTTCCAAATAAGAGAACACAAAGAAATGTACACAAAGATACATTATCTTTAAATGTTTACATTTTAATTATAAAGAGAATCGTTAAAGCAGCAAGAGAAAGACAACTTTTTTTTTTTTAAGATTTTATTTATTTATTTGACAGAGAGATAGCGAGAGCAGGAACACAAGCAGGGGGAGGATTAGAGGGAGAAGCAGGCTCCCCGCCGAGCAGGGAGCCCGATGTGGGACTCGATCCCAGGACCCTGGGATCATGACCTGAGCGGAAGGCAGACGCTTAACGACTGAGCCACCCAGGCACCCCAAGAAAGACAACCTTTTATGAACAAGTGAATCCCCATAAGACTATAAGGAGGTTTTTTAATAGGAACTTTGTAGGCCAGAAGGAACTGGCATGATGTATTCACAGCACTGAAAGGAAAAAGAACTTCCAAGCAAGAATACTCAACCCAGAAAATTTATCATTCAAAATTGAAGGACACATAGTTTTCTAGACAAGCAAAAGGTACAGGAGTTTACACCACTGAAGTGGTATTATAAAAAATATTAAAGGGACTCCTTTAAGCACAAAAGAAAGGGCACTAATTAGAAAGAAGTATATATATGAAAGTAGAAATCTCACTTGTAAAGACAAATTGATAGTAGTTAGTTGAAGAATTGCTCATAAAGCTAATATAAAGGCTAAAAGACAAACAAAGTTAAAATTCCTATAAATACAATAATTAGTATTAGGGATGCAGAAGATATAAAAGGTGACCTCAAAGAACAAAATGTGCAGGGGGGAAATAGAGTAAAAATGTAGAGTTTTAAACTGCATTCAAACTTCACTTGTTATATTTCTAACAATCTATTTAAACTGATAAATTGTTATATGTAAGTGTCATGGTAACGGCAAAACAAAAACATACAGTACATAAATAAAAGACACACAGATAAGAATCTAAGCATACCACAGAACAAAGTAACAAAACTTTATGAAACCATAACAGAAGAAAAAAGAACAACGTAACTTCAAAACACAATTAACAAAATTGCAAAAGTAACTATCAATAATTAATTTAATTGTAAATTGACTCAATTTCCCAATGAAAAGACATAGAGTGGCTGAATGGCTTAAAAAAACAAGACATACCTCTATATGCCGCCTACAGGAGACTCACTTCTGATGTAAGGACACATAGAGACTGAAACCGATGTGACAGAAAAATACATTCTGGGCAAACGAAAAGCAAAAGAAAGCTGGGGAACCCACACTTCTATCAGACAAAATAAGTCTTTATAACCAAGGGTAGGGGCACCTGGCTGGCTCAGTCAGAAGAGCATGTGACTCTTGATCTTGGGGTCAAACCCCACCTTGGGTGTGAAGATCACTAAAAACAAATTTAAAAAATGTAATCACAGCAAAGGCATTACTTAATAATAAATAGGTCAATCCAACAAGAGGATATAACATTAGTAAATATGTATAAAGCAAATATTGACTGGCCAAAAAGCAAAAATTGACAACAAAACATTAATAATAGGGACTTTAATACTGCAATTACATCAAAGGAGAGATCATCCAGACAGAAAATCAATAACAAAACATTAGCCTTAAATGACAAACTGGACCAGATGGACTTAACAGATTTATATATATATATATATATATATATATATTAATATTTCACCCAAGAACAACAAAATGCACATTTTTAACAAGTGCCCATGGTACATTCTCCAGGACATATCACTAAGGCCGCTAAACAGTCTCAGTATTTTTTAAAATTTATTTATTTTAGGTAGAGACAGAGAGAGTGCATGCGTGCAATGGGGAGAGGCAGAGGGAGAGGGACAAGCAGACTCCCCGCTGAGTGCAGAGCCCAACATGAGGCTACATCCCAGGACCCAGAGATCAGGACCTGAGCCAAGACTAAGAGTCAGACTCTTAACTGACTGAGCCACCCAGGTGCCTCCAGTCTTGATATTTTTGAAGAAGACTGAAATCATAATCAGCATCTTTTCTGATCACATTTCTAGTATGAAACTAGAAATCAATTACAAAAAAAAAAATAGAAATAACACAAACACGTGCAGGCCAAACAACTTGCTACTAAACAGCCAATGGACCCATGAAGAAATCAAAGAGGAAATTTAAAAAAATAACCTGAGGTAAATGAAAACAAATATATCAAAGCCTATAGGATGAAGCAAAAGCAGTTCTAAAAGCAACCTTCATAGCAGAAGTGAGAAAAATTTTAAAATAAACAACCTAACATTACACCTCAAGAAACTAGAAAAACAAAAACATATGAAGCCCAATGTTAGAAGAAAAGGAATGACAGAGATCAGAGTGGAAAGAAATGAAATAGACATGCAAAAGACAATAGAAAAGATCAATGAAACGAAGAGCTCATTGTTTGGAAAGATAAAATTGACACACATTTGGCTAAAGACACCAAAAAAAAAAAACCCACAAAAAACAAAAACCACCCCAAGAACTCAAACTCAGTAATGTAAGATGAGAGGTACAACAGATAGCACACAGATACAAAAGGCTCTAATCATACAACAAAATGGACGATCTAGATGAAATGGATAAATTCCAAAAATCATACAATCGACCAATCATGACAAAAACAGAAACATCTGAACAGAGTGATCAATAGTAAGTATACTGAATTAGTATAAACCATCTCCCAATAAATAAAAGGCTGGAGCCACATGGCTTTCCTGGGGGGAATTCAACCATTTAAAAAAGAATTACTAACAATCCTTCTCAGGGGCTTCCAAAAAACAAAAGAGGAGGAAACACTGAATTTATTTTATGAGGCTAGCTTTACCTTGATACCAAAACGAAACAAGGATACCACAAGAGCAGAAAATAATATGACCATATTCCTGGTAAATATAGATTTTAAAAAAAAACAAAACAATAAAGCATTAAAAGCCAAATTCAAAAATATATGAAAAGGATCAAGCACCATGATCATGTGAGATATATTCCAAGGAGGAAAGCAGGGTTTAACATCCACAAATCAATATGATAAACCACATGAACAAAATCAATGACAAAAATTACATGGTAATCTTCTTAAAAGATGCACAAAAAGCATTAAACAAAATTCTCCATCCATTTTTCGTAATAACTCTCAACAAAGTGTCTATGGAGGGAATGTACCTGAACATAATAAAGGCCATGATATATAAGAAACTCACAGCCAGGTGCCTGGGTGGCTCAGTTGGTTAAGCGACTGCCTTCGGCTCAGGTCATGATCCTGGAGTCCCGGGATCGAGTCCCGCATCGGGCTCCCTGTTCAGCAGGGAGTCTGCTTCTCCCTCTGACCCTCCCCCCTCTCATGCTCTCTCTATCTCATTCTCTCTCTCAAATAAATAAATAAAATCTTAAAAAAAAAAAAAAGAAACTCACAGCCAACATCATACTCAACAGTGAAAAGTTGAAAGGTTTTCCATTAAAATCAGGAACAATGCAAGAAAGCCCACTCTGTCCACTTTTACTCAACATAGTATGGCAAGCCATAAGTGAAGCAATTAGGCAAGAGAAAGAAAGAAAACACATCTAAATTGAAAAACAATGAGTAAAACTGTCACTATTTGTAGATGACATATTATATATGGGAAATCCTAAAGATTCCATCAAAAAACTGTGAGAACTAATAAATGAATTCAATAAAGCTGCAGGATACAAAAATCAATATACAAAACTCAGTTGCCATTCTAATCACTAATAGTACACTTTCACAAAGAGAAATTATAATGATTCCAGTTATAATTCCATCAAAAAGAATATACTTAGGAGCATGTTTAATCAAAGAGGTGAGCTACTTTCATGCTGAAAAATATTAAGATCTGTACAAAAGAAAGTGAAGATACAAATGAATGGAAAAATACTCTGTCCTCATGAAAGAAAAATTTCAGGAACTACATACTCCCAAAGCAATCTACAGAATCACCATAGTCCTAATCAAAATTCCAATGGCATTTTTCACAGAAATGGAACAAACGAAATTTATGGAACCACAAAAAGATCCTGAATACCAGAAGCAATCTTGAGAAAGAACAAGTTGGAGGGATCATACTCCCTGATTTTAAAGTATAACAAGCTGTAGTAATGAAAACAGTACAAAATTCATAGAAAGACAGACACATGGGGTGCCTGGGTGGCGAAGTCAGTTAAGCATGCGACTCTTGACTTCGGCTCAGGTTGTGATCCCAAGGTCCTGAGATCGAGCCCCACCCACATCGGGCTCCGTGCTCAGGGCGGAGTCCACTCGAGATTCTCTCTCTCCCTCTCCCACTCATGCTTTGATTTTTGTGCATGACAGATGTGCACGACAGATGTGCACAGACGTGCTCTCAAATAAATAAAACTTAAAAAAAAGATACATAAATCAATGGAAAAGAATAGAGGGCCCAGAAATAATCGTACACATGTATAGCCAATTATTTTATGATCAAGGAGCCAAGAATATACAATGGAGAAAGGGACAGTACTGTCAGATGATGTTGGAAAAACTATACAGCCACATGCAAGAGTATAAAACAGGACCACTATTGGGGCGCCTGGGTGGCTCAGTCATTAAGCGTCTGCCTTCGGCTCAGGTCATGGTCCCAGGGTCCTGGGATCGAGCCCCGCATCGGGCTTCCTGCTCGGCGGGAAGCCTGCTTCTCCCTTTCCCACTCCCGCTGCTTGTGTTCCCTCTCTCGCTGTATCTCTCTCTGTCAAATAAATAAAAAAAAAAAAAAAAAAAAAAAATCTTTAAAACAGGACCACTATTTATGCCATACACAAAAATATACTCAAAATGGATTAAAGACTTGAATGTAAGCCCTGAGACCATAAAACTCCTTAAAGAAAACAGAAGTGGTAAGCTCCTTGCCATCTGTCTAGGCCATGAGGTTTTGGATTTGACACAAAAAGCAGAAGTAACAAGAGCAAAAATAAACAAGTGGGACTACCTCATATTAAAAGGCTTCTGCGTGGCAAAGGAAACCATCAACAAAATGACACAGTGATCTAATGAATGGGAGAAAACATTGCAAAAATTATACGTATGATAATGGGTTAATACCCCAAATTTATAAAAATCTTAAAAAAACTGAATAGCAAAATGAAAAATAACATAATTAAAATGGGCAGAGGATATGAATAGAAATTACTCTAAAGACATACAGATGACCAACAGGTACATGAAAAGATGATGAACATCACTAATCAGGGAAGTGCAAATCAAAACCATAATATCACCTCTCATCTAACGGAATGGTTATTACCAAAAAAACAAGAGATAACAAGTGTTGGAGAGGATGTGGAGAAAAGGAAACCCTTGAGCATTGTTGGTGGGAATGTAAATTGGTGCAGTCATTTTGTAAAATGGTATGCAAGTTCCTCAAAAAGAATTAAAAGTGGAACTATCATATAATCTAGCAATTTACTTCACGGTATTTACTCAAAGAAAACAAAAGCACTAACACATTAAGTTATCTGCACCCATAAATTCATTGAAGTACTATTTACAATAGATAAGATATGGAAAGAATTTGTGTCTTTTAACGGATGAATAGATAATGGGGTAATATTCAGCCATAAAAAAGAAGTAAATTTCCCTAATTGCAACACCATTAATGGAGTTGAGAGCATTATGCTTAGTGAGTAAGTCAGAGAAAGGCAAGCACTGTGCCATCACTTTTACATGTGGAAGCTAAAAACACAAAACTTAAAACCAAAACACCAAGCTTATATACACAGAGAACAGATCGGTAGTTGTACAGGGAGGGAGGGTGAGAGAGGGTGAAGTGGGTGAAGGTGGTCAAAAGGTGTACAGGCTTCCAGTTATAAAATAAATAAGTCCTAGGGATGTAATGTACAGCATGGTGCCTATATTAAATAATACTGTCCTGCATATTTAAAAGATGCTGAGGGTGAAACTTACAAGTTTTCACTGCACGAAAAAATTATAACTAGTATAACGATGGACAGTTATTGTGATGATTTTGCAATTTATACAAATTTTGAGTCATTATGTTGTACACCCAAAGTTAATATAAGTTCAATTATACTTGAATTTCAAAAAGTTAGAATGCTTCACAATACAGGGTCAATACAAAATCAGGGCAAATAAGAAAATTAGGCATCAGCCTTAGCCAAGTAAAATCATCCTACTTGTTCATGCAGTCAATATTTTTTAGGTGGTGTAAGTACTAGCTCATAAGAAGGGAAATTAGAGCAATTATTGTGAACAAATATTTGTATTCTTTTAGGTCAGTGACATGGGAAAAGGTCAAGGAGTTAAGAATTGCAAGATGAGCATTAGATTGTAAGATAAAATGCGGATTAGATCAATACATTAGACATTTGGTGAACAGATTTTTTAGGTTTAGTGGGGAAAAAAAAGCAACCAACCAAAAAATAAATTTGGAATGAGAAAGATGAATGTTTTCGTAAATTATTCAAAGTAATATAATTAACTCATGTTTCCTTTCTGAACTTTAGTTTCCTCATGTAATACATTATGTGGCTAGACTACATTGTCTTTATATGGAATTATTTTGGAATAATTCTATATTTACCAAGAAATTACAGAGAATTCCAATAGACATTTTTAAGATTTTATTTTTACACAATCTCTACACCCAACATGGGGCTCGAACTCACAACCACAAGAGTGGCACGCTCTACCAACTGAGCCAGCCAGGCGCCTCCCAATAGACTTCTTAACCAGTTTCTGTTATTGTTAACATCTTAGAACACCATGATAGAGTTGTCTAAACTGAGAAACCAACATTGGAAAATTAGTATCGACTAAAGCCTAGATTATATTTCAATTTCAGGTTTTGGGGTTTTTTTTGTTGTTGTTTTTTGTGTTTTACTACTATCCCTCTTCAGTTCCAGGATCCAATCCACATTTGCCTTTAGTCATCATGTCTTCTCAGTAGTCTCTGCTATGTGACAATTTTTCAGTCTTCTTGACTTTTCATGACCTTTAATGTTTGGAGTAGTAGTATGGTCAGATATTTTATAGACTGTAACTCAGTTGGGGTCTTAAATTCCTTTTCTTATCATTAGCCTGAGGTTATGGGATTTGGGTAAGGATACCAAAGAGGTGAAGCACCCTTCTCATGTCACAACAGCGAGTACACGATATGCACATGACTGATCATTGGTGGTGGGGATATTGACGACTTGGTTAAAGTAGATCCATACTAGTTTTCTATGGCTGATAAAACAAATTGTCAAAACTCATTGGCTTGTAACAATACAAATATACTAACTTAGAATCTGGAGTTCAAAAAGTCCAACATTGATCTCACAAGGCTGAAGTGAAGGTGTTGGCAGGGCTGCATGTCTTTCTAAAGAGTCTAGGAAGAATACATTTCCTTGCCTTTGCAGCTTCTAGAGACCACTTGTGTCCCTTGGCTCATTGCCTCCTTCTTCTGTCTTCAAGGAAAGCACCTGAAAGCCAGCTCCTTCTCACATTTCATCACTCTGCTACCCTCATATCTCCTTGTGACATTGTGATCTTCTCTTCCCTATTTAAAGATTCACAATATTATGTTGGACTTGGCCAGTTAATCCAGGACATTCTTCCTGTCTTAAAGTCATCTGATTAGCAAAATTTAATTCCATTTTCAACCTTAATTCCCATTTATCACATAAATATATAAATATATATTCCAAATATATTCACAGATTCCAGGGATCAGGACATAAACATCTCCAGGGAGGTGGGCATTATTATGCCTACCAAGGGTAGTAGTTGCCAGTTGTCTCCCCTATAAAGCTCTCAGTCTTACCTTTTCATACTCTTACTTAGAAGTGAATCATTAAGGGGCACCTGGGTGGCTCAGTAGGTTAGGCACCTGCCTTCGGCTCTGGTTGTGATCCCAGGGTTCTGGGATCGAGCCCCACATCGGGCTCCCTGCTCAGTGGGAAGCCTGCTTCTCCTTCTCCCTCTGCCCCTCTCCCCAGCTCGTGCGCAATCTCTCTGTCTCTCAAATAAATAAAATCTTTAAAAAAGGGTGCCTGGGTGGCTCAGTCATCAAGCGTCTGCCTTCGGCTCAGGTCATGATCCCAGGGTCCTGGGATCGAGCACCACGTCGGGCTCTCTGCTCAGAGGGAAGCCTGCTTCTCCCTCTCCCACTCCTCCTGCTTGTGTTCCCTCTCTCGCTGTCTCTTTCTCTCTGTCAAAATAAATAAATAAAAATCTTAAAAAAAAAAAAGGGAGTCATTAAGTCCATATTCAAGGAGGGGATGGAGATTAAGCTCTACATACTGGGTGTGTGTGGGGCTTGGGGAAAACACAAGGGTACACGGGCACACAATTTGGAATTCTTCTATAATGAAATTATTAAAACACTTGTTTCTGTCACTATTGACTGATAATTATTTTCTACTTGAGTTATAATCCAAACCACAGTTGTTGTTTTTTATTTTGTTGATCATTTGATAGTTTTTCTCCTTTATTTTTTACTGTTTAATGTTCCAAAATCATACACCATTCGTGGTTTTAAAAAATGATCAGTATAGAAATATGTACTGTAAAAGTTGTCTCTTTACACTTTTTCAATTTTATTCCTGAGAGAACCATTATTATCAGTTAATACATATATTTTAGACTTGTCTCTGTAAATGTATAATTTTGGATATACTGTATACAGACTTTTGTTCACCTTACACTGAATTATACTTCACATAATGACATGCAACTTTCTTTTATCATAACAATGTCTTAACGGTCATGTCAGTACATTTATATATGTTTACCTCATTCATTTTAATGCGACACAGTGTTCCCCTAGTATGTATGCACCTTATTTACTTTATCTCCTCTTGATGTTCTACTCACATATTGTTTCCATTTTTTTTTTTGCTATTGCAAGCCACGCTATAGTGAATGTTCTTACATATTTTGCAAAGTGCACTAGTATTTCTATGTGATTAAAAGTTTTCAGGTCCTTTCTAGCCCTTATTTTTTTCCCTACTTCGGTATTTCTAGAAAAATACTACCAAAACTTGTGTTAAAGTGTAATTTTTAAAGATTTAAAACCTGAGTCTCATGTAAATAAATGAAGATGTGTCTAAGATTTTATGTAATTCATTAATGAAGGAAGAAGTAAGATTGAGACTGGTTCCTATATCTATCAAATACCTATATATAAAATCAGGAATCCTTAAATAAATTTACTTGGAATTTTAATATTGGTCAATATCCTACAAGGCAATAATATGTAGTGTTTCGAGTTTCCCTTCTACAGGACAGAATTTCTACCAGACAAAATATATTTGCATATCCATGATCTGGAATAATTATTGTTGCCATCAGTTTTCTACAACTAACAGCTACCCCCACAATGTTGTAAATTAGCAAGGTAATTGAGGATGCCTATATCTATAGAATCACATAAACCTCATAGGACTTACAAGATAACTCACAGCACTCTTCTGAAATGACACTCAGTAATCTCCTGCTCATTTTGCAGCCTCGGACATTACTTCTGACACTGGAATTGGATTACTGAACCACAAAGACAACATGATTATACCTGGAAGCATAAACCATTGTTCATGCACTCTTATTGAAAGAAGAGAAACTTCCCTCTAAGTAGGCTCCATGAAAGCAGTAATGCCACCTTTGGCCTGTATACGGCTTTCATTTTATATATTTAAATTACAGGTATACAAGAGCAATCATTTTTTCATAAGTACTTTACTTGTGATTAGGGCATGTTGCCAATATGCAGGAAACGGTGTCTTGGTTAGAGTCTGCTATTATATGGTTACCATAGTTAACCATAAAAGTGAGAAGCTACTTTTATTCTATCTTAACCATGGCTCATTGTCAGTTATTTATTTATCTATTTATTTATTTATTTTGGGGCTTATTGTCATTTAAAGCTAACATTAACAGAATATTTGTATAAACTAGGATACATACAAAAAGAGATACAAACTTGCTTATAGCATTACACAACGTTGATAAATAACCTCAGCTATAACACACATAACATTTTAAAGCACATTTAAAAATAACTGAATGAAACTTTAAAACGGATATAAAGTACGAATCAGACCTAAAATAAGATCACAAATACATAACACACTGAATCTGCATGATTTCATTTAATTCTCCAAATATTGTCAGTTGTCCATGGTCACACAATGAGAAAGTTTCAGAATTGGGATTAGAAGCTCAGTTTCCTGGGGCACCTGGGTGGCATAGTCAGTTAAGCGTCAGACTCTTGGTTTCACCTCAGGTCATGATCTCAGGGTCCTAAGATCGAGCTCTGGTCCAGCTCTGCACTCAGCACAGAGTCTTCTTAAGTTTCTTTCTCTCTCTCCCTCTGCCCCCTCCACACCCCCGTGCCTAGGCGCTCTCTAAGTAAATACACCTTTAAAAAAAAAAAAAAAAGCTCTATTTCCTAATAGTTCATTGCTCTATTGCATAAAACTTGGAAGTTATTATTTCTTAAAATTATATCCAATAGAGGGGCACCTGGCTGGCTCAGTCAGAAGAGCATGTGACCCTTGATGACAGGGTCATGAGTTTGAGCCCTGTATTGGGTGTGGTGATTACTTAAAATCATAAAAAATTTATATCCAATAGATAATTCAGGATGCTTTAAGTAAAATAATGACTATGAGCATATCTTCACTATATCTAATCTATCAGAAAACTATTTGAGTACCTAGTATCAATAGGGTACTGTATTAATGCTGTGAGTGATACCGATCTAGAGAATGATTTTTCTCTTCAAAGAACTTGCAAATATAGTTTTGCATATAATACTCAGGAACTTAGCAAGTGCTTATTGATCCAACAATATGATATGCATTGTTCTAGGCACAGGAAGTATATTAAAGACCTTGTTTCATGGTATTAAAGCTGATATCACAAATTTTCATGACTATTATTCCTAGCAGGTAACAGATGTAAGGAAATAGGTCTAATGGAAGTGTTGAGAAGAACATATGCACGGTCTAAATGGGAAAGAAGCTACTCAGCTTTAGCTGCTTTTTGTCATGTTGGAATGCAAACTCAGTTTCTACTTCTTCATATGTCTAGAAAAGAAGGAAATTGGGATTTTCTTATGGGATGCAATGGAAACTAAGTTTATTTTTTTAAAAATTCTGATGGGCCAAATGAAACATGCCTGCATGCCAATCTGGGTCATTTCCTGACAACTTGTGACCGTGACATTAGAGGGTAACAGCCAGGTGAAGGAAAGACACAATCAGCACGAGCTGGGTACCCAGGGAAAGAAACTAACTTGAGTCTAGGGTAAGAGGACAGATTTCATAAAGGAAGGGGGCACTAAGACATGGGAGAATGAGCAGAGAGTGTGAGACTCCTGACTACAAAGCACTATCTACACGTCCTTTTTTGGGAATGGAAATCACCATGAGTCCATGGCACCCTGTAACTCCAGGGATAGTACGGTAGTATCAGAACACAAGAAGTGATAATCCTGTTTCTTCTGCCAGGGACAGCGGCCAAAACTGGAGGGGGGGGGCAGGTTTACAAACTGGAGCCTTCCTGAATGCAGAACATTGGAAAAATGGAGCATACCCTACCTAATGCAGGTAAACCAGGATACTAAAAGAAATGGAAATTAGAAAGGACACATATGTGTACCCAGAATGAGCCAATAAATAGATGGCTCATATACATAGCTCCTACTACCCCTTATAATGACGAGGATGGAACTAGAGGGTATTATGCTAAGTGAAATAAGTCAGTCAGAGAAAGACCAAAACCATATGATTTCACTATATGGAGAATTTAAGAAACAAAACAGATGAACATAGGGGAAGGGAAGGAAAAATAAGATAAAAACAGAGAGGGAGGCAAAGCATAAGAGATTCTTAACTATAGGAAACAAACCTGGAGGGGAGGTGGGGGGATGGGGTAATTAGATGATGGGCATTGAGGGCACTTCAGCTAATGGGCACTGGGTGTTACATGCAACTGATGATTCACTGAATTCCCCCTGAAACTAATAATATGCTATATGTTAAGTAAATTGAATTTAAATAAACATTTTTTTTAATTAAAAAAAAATCTTTCCAGGAGATTTTTAGCATAGTGTACTTATAATAAAATTTACATTTCTTATGACCAACACGGCCCTGAAACTCTGGCTCCTACCTAGGTTTTTACATTCCTCCTCTACTATAACCTACCTTACCCACTCTACTCCAGCTCAAAGGGCTCTTTTTATGATCATCATAATTTCCAAACATTTCCATATACTGTTCCCTCTGCCTGGGACACTCTTGTTTCTTTTCTTCAATTTTATTTTAAATCCAGTGAAGTCAGTGTTATATTACTTTCAGTTGTACAATATAGTGTTTCAACAATTATATGCATTACTCAGTGTTCATGGTGATAAGTATACTCTTAATCCCCTTCATTATTTCACCCATCCCTCCCCCCCCCCACCTCCCCTCTGGTAACCATAGTTAAGACTGTTTTTTGGTTTGTCTCTTTTCTAAAAGTGTTCATTTGTTTTGTTTCTTAAATTCCACATATGAATGAAATCATATGGTATTTGTCTGTGACTGACTTATTTCACTTAGCATCATACTCTCCAGATCTATCCACATTTTTGCAAATGGCAAGATTTCAGTCTTTTTTTATGACCAATCCTCCATTGCATATATATACTACCATTTCCTTATCCATTCATCTATCAGTGGACTCTTGAGCTGCTTCCATATTTTATCTATTGTAAATAATGTTGAAATAAACATAGGGATGCATAGATCTTTTTGAATTATAGTATTCAAATTATCTGGGTAAATACCCAATAGTGGAATTACTGGATCATATGGTAGTTCTATTTTTAATTTTTTGAGGTACCTCCATACTGTTTTCCACAGTGGCTGCACCAGTTCGCGTTTCCTTCAACAGTGCATGAGGGTTCCATTTTCTCCACATCCTTGCCAACACTTGTTTTTAACTGAGCTTTGATTTAATCATTCTGATAGGTGTGAGGTGATATCACATTGTGGTTCTGGTTTGCATTTCCCTGGTGATGAGTGATGTTGAGCATCTTTTCATGTGTCTGTTGGCCATCTGTATGTCTTCTTTGCAGAAATACCTATTTGTGTCTTCTGCTCATTTTTTAACCGGATTATTTATATTTTTGGTGTTGAGTTGTAGAAGTTCTTTATAGATTTTGGATACTAACCCTTTATCAGACACGTCATTGGCAAATTTCTTCTCCCGTTCAGTAGGTTGTCTTTAGCTTTCTTGGTAGTCCCCTAGGCTATGCAGAAGGTTTTTATTTTGATGCATTCTCAACAGGCTCTTTTTCTTTTGTTTCCTTTGCCTGAGGAGAAGTATCTAGAAAAATGTTGCTTCGGTGGATGTCAGAGAAAGTACTACCTGTGCTCTCTTCTAGGCTTTTTATAGTTTCAGGTCAAATTTTTAGGTCCTTAATCCATTTTAAGTTTAATTTTGTGTAAGATGTAAGAAAGTAGTCCAGTTTCACTGTTTGCATGTGGCTGTCCAATATTCCAAACACCATTTGTTGAAGAGACTGTCTTTTTTCCCACTAAATATTCTTGCCTTTGTTGAAGATTAATTGACCTTTTAATTTTAGGTTTATTTCTGGGCTCTCCATTCTGCTCCACTGAGCTGTGTGTATCTTTTGGTGCCAATACCAAACTATTTTCATTAGTACAGGTTTGTAATATAACTTGAAATCTCTGATTGTGGTATCTCCAGTTATGTTCCTTTTTCAAGATTTCTTTGGCTACTCAGGGTCTTTTGTGTTTCCATACACATTTTAAGGCTGTTTGCTCTACTTGAAAAAATGCTGTTGGTATTTTGATAGGGATTACAATAAGTCTGTAGATTGCATTGGGTAGTACGGACATTTTAACAGTATTTGTTCTTCCAAATAGGTTATCTTTCTATTTGTTTGTATCATCTTCAATTTCTTTATCATTGTTTTATAGTTTTCAGAGTACAGGTTTTTCACCAACTTGGTTAAGTTTCTTCCTGGGAATTTTATTATTTTTGATGCAGTTGTAAATAGAATTGTTTTCTTAATTTCTCCTTCTGCTTCATTAATAGTGTATAGAACTCCAATGGATATCTGTATATTTTGTATCCTGAGAATTTACTGAATTTATCATTTCTAGTAGACCTTTTCTTTTTGTTGCAGTCTTGTTGGATGTTATATATGTACTATTATGTCATCTGCAAATAGTTTTACTTCTTCCTCACTAATTTTGATGCCTTTTATTTCTTTCTGTTATCTCATTTCTATGGCTGGGACTTCTGGTACTATGTTGAATAAGGGTGGTGATAGTAGACACCCTTGTCTTGTTCCAGACCTTAGTGGAAAAGTTCTCAGTTTTCCCCATTGAAGATGATGTTCTCTGTGGGTTTTTCATATATGGCCTTTATTATGTTGAGTTATGTTCCCACAAAACCTACTTTGCTGAGGGTTTTTCTCATGAATGTCAAATGCTTTTTCTGCATCTATTGAAATGATCATATGGTTTTTATCCTTTCTCTTGTTGATGTGATAGGTCATATTGATTGAACTGCAAATAATGAAACACTTGCATGCTAAAAATAAATCCCATTTGATTGAGGTGAATGATTCTTTTATGTACCATTGGATTTGGTTTGCTAATATTTTGTTGAAGATTTTTTCATCTATGTTCATCAAAGATATTGGCCTATAGTTCTCTCTCTCTCTCTCTTTTTTGTTGTTGTTGTTGTGGTGGTGGTATCAGGGTAATGCTGGCCTCATAGAATTAATTTGGAAGGTTTCTTTCCTCCTCTATTTTTTGGAATAGTTTGAGAAGAAGAGATATTAGCTCTCCTTTAAATGTTTCATAGAATTCACCTGTGAAGCCACCTGGTCCTGGACTTTCGTTTGTTGGGAGTTTTTGATTGCTAATTCAATTTCATTACTGGTAATCAGTCTGCTCAAATTTTCTATTTCTTCCTGAGTCAGTTTTGGGAAGTTATGTGTTTCTAGGAATTTAACCATTTCTTCCAAGTTGTCCAATTGGTTGGCATATAATTTTTCAAAATTTTCTAATTTTTTGTATTTCTCTGGTATCATTTGTGATTTCTCCAATTCCATTTGTGATTTCATTTGATTCCTCGCCCTTTTTTTCTGAAAACTGTGGCTAAAGTTTTATCAGTTTTGTTGATCTTTTCAGAGAACCAGCTCTTGGTTTAATTGACCTGTTCTGTTTATTTCTGCTCTGAACTTCACTACTTCCTTCCTCCTACTGGTTTTGAGTTTTATTTCTTCTTTTTCTAGCTCCTTTGGTTGTAAATTTAAGTTGTTTATTTGAGATTTTTCTTGCTTCGAGGTAGGCCTGTATTGCTATAAACTTCCCTCTTTTTTTTTTGAAAGATTTTTATTTATTTGAGAGAGAGAGCATGAACAGAGTGAGGGCAGATAGAGAAGCAGACTCTCCACTGAGTGGGGAGCCCAATGCAGGGCTTGATCCCGGGACTCTGGGATCATGACCTGAGCCCAAGGCAGACACTCAACTGACTGTGCCACCCAGGCACCCCAGATAAACTTACCTCTTAGAAGAGTTTTTGCTGCATCTCAAAGTTTTTGGAACATTGTGTTTTCATTTCTCTACATGTATTTTTTTATTTCTTCCTTTTTTGTTGACCCTTTCATTGCTTAGTGAGTGTGTTATTTAAGCTACATGTATTTGTGCGCTTTCCAGATATTTTTCTTGTGGTTGATGTCTAGTGTCATAGTGTTGTCCTTGGAAAAGATGCATGACATGACTTCAGTCTTTTTGCATTTGTTGTGACTAGTTTTGTGGTTTAACAGGTGATCTATTCTGGAGAATGTTCCATGTGCACTTGAAAAAAGTGTGTATTCTGATGTTTAAGGATGGAATATTCTGAGTATATCTGTTAGATCCATCTGGTTCAATGTGTCATTCAAAGCCACTGTTTCCTTGTTGATTTTCTTTTTGGATGATCTATCCACAAATTTAAGCAGGGAGTTAACATGTCCCGCCATTGTATGACTATTGATTACTTCCTTTATGTCTGTTATTAACTGCTTCATGTATTTGGGTGTTCCAATATTGGGTACATAAATATTTACAATTACTATAACTTCTTGAATTGTTCCCTTTATCATTATATGTTTTTCTTTGTATCTTGTCACAGCCTTTATTTTAAAGTCTATTTTATTCAATATTAGTACTGCCACCCTGGCTTTCTTCTCCCAATCCTTTTGCATTTTACTTTGCCATTTCTTCACTTTTAATCTGCATGCATCTTTAGGTCTGAAATGAGTCTCTTGTAGGCAGCATATAGATAGAGTGATGGAATGGATAAAAATGTAATAACCATGTCTTCTGATTGGAGAATTTAGTCCATTTTATTCTATGTAATTATTGATAGGTATGTACTTATTGCCATTTAGTTACTCATTTATAGTTCTTTTGGTAGTTCTTCTATAATCCCTTTTCTTACTCTCTTCTCTCATGGTTTGCTGGCTTTCTTTAGTGATATATTTGGATTCCTTCCTTTTTATTTATTGCACATCTATTACTGTTTTTTAATTTGTGGTTATCATTCAGTTTGTATGTAACATCTTCTGTACATAGCATTCTATATTAATTTGATGGTTGCTGAAGTTTGAACCCATCTTTGATTTGTCTCACCCCATTTTAGGCATATGATATCATACTTTGCATCTCTTTTTTTTGTAAAATGAGTCCCTTGACTGATTTTTTAATAGATATACTTATTTTTACTGCTTTTGTGCTTCCTACTTTTCTTACTCTAATAGTCATTCCTTTCCACACAAAGATTGCCTTTTAACATTTCTTGTAGGGCTGGTTTAGTGGTGATGAACTACTTTACCTTTTGTTTGTCTGGGAAAATATCTCTCCTTCTATTCTAAATGACATCCTTTCTTTTTTTTTTTTTTTAAACTAACTGATTTTTTATTGTTAAACTAAATTAGAAGAGCTAACAAGTCTTATTAATCTATCTACTTGACTTATTAAAATTTTATTTTATTATGTTATGTTAATCACCATACATCATTAGTTTTTGATGTAGTGTTCCATGATTCATTATTTGCATTTAACACCCAGTGCTCCACCCAAATGACTTCCTTTCTTGATAGAGTATTTTTGGCTGAAGATTTTTTCCTTTCAGCACTTTGAATAGATCATGCCACTGTATTCTGGCCTGCAAAGTTTCTGCTGATAGCCTTATGTGGTTTCCCTTGTACGTAAGGGTCTTTTTTACCTTGCTGCTTTTAAAATTCTTTATCACTACTTTTTGCCATTTTAATTACTATGTGTCTTGGTGTGGATCTCCTTGGGTTCATTTTTTTGGGGGATCTCTGTGCCTCCAGGATCTGGATGTCTGGTTTTTTTTCCCAGATTCAGGAAGTTTTCGGTTATTATTTCTTCAAAGAAATTTTCTGCCCCCTTTTCTCACTCTTCTTTTGGGATCCTGATAATGTGAATGTGATTATGCTTCATGGTGTTGTTGAGTTCCCTGAGTCTATTTTCATTATATATTATTTTTCCCCCTCTCACCTACTCAGCTCAATTGCTTTCCATTGCTCTGCCCTCCAGGTCACTGAGCCATTCTTCTACTTTCTCTAGTCTTCTGTTATTCCATCTAGTGTATTTTCCATTTTACTTATTGAGTTCTTCGTCTCTGATTGGTTCTTTTTCATGCTTTCCATCTCTTTGTTAAGGGTTTCACTGAGGTTCACCATGCCTTTCTCAATTCCCTTAGCATCTTTATGACAATTACTTTAAATTCTTTATCAGGCAAATTACTTATCTCCCTTTTACTTAGGCCTCTCCTGATGTAAATGTCCCGTTCTTTCATTTGAGACCTATTCCTGTCTCCTCATTTTGTCTAACGCTCTGTGTCTGTTTCTATGTGTTAGGAAAGTCCATATGTTAGTAAAGTCAGCTGCTCTTGAAAGTAATGGCCTTATGAAGAAGAGGTCCTGAAGTGGCATGCAGTGCAACATCCCCTATGTGTGTCTCCTGTGTGTGTTGCATGCACCCTGCTGTTGTGGTTGTGGCTGAGCTGCTTATTCCTTCAGTCATCTGCAATGGTTCTCTCTGCCTATTAGGGACACGATTTGTTCCCTGTGTTGTTAGTGGGCCAGTCTGGGGCCGCATGGGGCTTGAGTTGAGTGACCAGGTATTTGCCAGAAATTCAAATGCAGTAGCACCAAACTGCAGGGCGCTTTCCCTGTTTTGTCCCAAGATGTATTCGTTGATGGGTGGGGCCTGTAATCAGACAAGCTGTCTGCCCCAGGCCCACTGCTGAGGCTGCAGTCCTTTTATTGCATGTGGTTATCTGCCCCTCTTCCCTAGGCAGGAGTCACTTTGAAGTGGTGCTGGCCCTTACTGGGGCTGTTTATAAACTACCAGGCTTATGGTACTGCTTTGGATGGGCTCTGGCCAAGAGCGTATCAGAAGGGTCAGATCCACAGAAGTGAGTGGAGGCAGGACACACAGTATTATAGCAAGGTTTGTGCAGGTCGGCTGAGGGAGGGGACCTCGAGGGGAGGACAGGTTGGAGGGGGTGTGTCTGCAGGAGGGCCAACACTGTTAGCAGGTTAGGGATTGTGGTTTTAGCAGGTGGCCGTGTGTTTATGTTGGGGGGCAGGGGTGGGAAATGGTGCCTGCCAGCTCTGTGTTCTTGGAGAAGTCTCCCAATGATCTCTGACCCTCCAGCATGTGCTCTGAGATTAGTAAACAACTCTCCCTCGCATACACCCCAGGTGTTGTTCAAACTGCTGCTTCTATGCTGGATCTCCGTGGGCTCTCCATTGTGCTGTCTATTTAGGAGCAGGGACTCAGTTTCCTCTCACACTCCTGGCTCTCCCAGAGCTAAGCTTGCTGATTTTTAAAGTTCCAGGTTTTAAGGCCCACTGATAGTAAGAACTCACGAAATTCAAGACCTCTGGTTTTTGAAGCTAAATGTTATAGGGATTCATCTTTCCCCTGGGGGATCCCCTACGTGAAATCTGTTTTTCTCCCTTCTTCTCACCCACAGCATCACACTTTGGACAATCTCGCAGGTCTATTAACTCCTGACCATATCTCTGCCCTACCTATCCTCTTCATTGAGGCCTCTTTTCTATATTTGTTTGCCTGGAGAGTTTGTTCTGTCAATCTTTGGGTCATTCTCTGGGTTATTTACACTGATGTGAATATGATTTGGTTGTATTCATTGAATGAGGTAATCTTAAGGTCCTCCCATTCCACCATATTCCCTGGAAGTCTGTTTGTTTTGTTTTAATAACTGGTTTGCCTTTAGGCTTTAGTGTTAGCTAAAATGTCATTTTTCTAGAGAGAGATCTTACCTGACTATTATAGCTCAAGTAGATTTCTCCTCATATTCTCTGGCATAGCACCCTCTTCTTTAACTTAGCTCCAGGAGGGCAAGTACTATGTAAACCTGTTGACTGTTAAATCACCAGCCTAGAATATAAAGCCTGGAATCGATGGAGTACTTAATAAATAGTTGTTGAATGCAGAGAAGACTATGAATAAATGAGGCATGAGCATTTCTTTGCACATCTAAAGGTATATTTTGAGGAAAGTCAAACACCTCATGAATATGGCTCCCTACTGGGTACATGGACATTGCCCAAAAAGCAACATATGTAGAGAGCAAGAAGAAATAATTTACAGGGTAGAAAAAAGATGGCTGAAAACATTTGCTAGGCCCAGGATCCTGGTAATCACACACATTCATACAATAAACTTTCTCTCCTAAAGGTCAATAGATTTTTCCAAATGCACATATAAGGATAACTAGTTTGATCATCTTTCTCAGTCCCTGTGGGAAGAGCCTTTAAGTACACTATTACTGTAGGCATGTTTGCTAACAGCAGCATTTTATTAGTCATATCATAATTGGGTTCAGTTATGTCTGGCAAACACTTTACCAGTCCCTACTCTCAAGCAAATGCAAGGACAGCCTCCACCTGACAACTCCCGGTGATCTTCAGTTCCTTGTTCATCTGGCAGCCAGAGTGAGCTAGCCAGCTGAAATGCAAACCCTGCAGTGAGTCCAGGGAAGAAAGACAATGGCACTACCTTTTCATACAAATGGCAAAAGAGAAAAAGAAAATTTCAGAAGGTCACATAGCAGGTTACTGTAGAAAGCGGAAAATGTCAGGGGAATGCAAAAATACAAGGAGAGTGTCAACTGTAAGTGGAAAATAGATGCATATTATTCTACGAGATCAGTGTCAGTGACTGAGAGTGAAAATTAAAATGTAGCATCTACATGGCCAGAATGAGTAACAATCAGCAAACAGAGAAATAGGTTGAACTTGCGACTACAACTGCACAAGGATGAAAGAAAGCCTAAGAGGGCATGATAGATTGAGGAGGGCTTGGATAATTTAATGATCCTAATTTTGTCTTCAATGCCATCTCATCTGAGGTATTTCCCATGGCAGACAGCTAAATAAAGGATAGAAAGTTTGCAATATATAACCCAGATGCTAGGCCCTTTAATAAAATAGCTCACTTTCCCTATTCATGTACTTCATATATTTTAGTAGAGCCACAGGCTTAATACATAGAGTAAGGTCTTAATTATCCTAATGAGAAAAAGGGTAAGGTACAGAAATTCTACAGACCCAATGTGGATTTGAGTTTTGAACTCGAACCTTCTCAAATACTAAATTTTTTTTTTTAAGATTTTATTTATTTATTTGACAGAGGGAGACCCAGAGAGAGAGGGAACACAAGCAGGGGGAGGGGGAGAGGGAGAAGCAGGCTCCCTGCTTGGCAGGGAGCCCGATGCGAGGCTCGATCCCAGGACGCTGGGATCATGACCTGAGCCAAAGGCAGATGCTTAATGACTAAGCCACCCAGGCGCCCCTCAAATACTAAATCTTGAGAAAACTACTGATATATATTATCCCCTATTTACTATAGTATATTTCCTTACTTTGACTCTATGTGAAATGATGGCCCAAAGGTTAGTAAGGAGAAAAGAGGAAAAATCAGATTGTCTGGGTTGCCTACAAAATCATTCAAGAATAAGTGAGGGGATAAAGGACGTTTCCATATACATTGTCCACAAAGATACCCAGGGATGAAATGAAGTTCTGTTTCCCATTTCATATGGAAAACACTGGGTTCAATTATTTATGATGACTCTATGCTAAAATGGCATACGAGATTGGTTGGCTATAGAATTGTGCTCAAAAGGTTTAGATCATGGGCTTGATTTTTTATTCACCCATACAGCCCATTCATTCATACACAAAGCTTGGAATGAACATTGGGGTATAGCAAAAAGCATATTGAACCTAGAATTCGAGGCCTGGATTCCAGCTGAAGTTCTGACAGTTACTCATTTTAAGTGACTTGATATTGGGTCAGTGAACTAAATGGACACAGCTTTTTTGCCTGCCTTACAGGGCTGTTGGGAGACAGTGGATATGAAAAGGCTTTGTAAATTGTCACCTGCCACTCAGATGCTACCAGTACATATCAAATACCTTATAAGGAGGACAATCTGGTCCATTTTCATAGGATCTATCATACTATACATTAGACAAGGATACAATTTGGGGAGTGAGCTAAAAGGGTTAAGGCAAAGGCAGGAAACCGAAGAGGAGGAGGAAAGCAGGTCTTGTAGCCAAGCAGAATATGAAAATTGATTTTTAATAGCTATTCACAGAAGCACAGAGTCCAGAAGACTGAGTACTTCCTACAAAGGCAACCCTTCCATCTGTGCTCTTGATTCCAATCCATTTCCATCTTTCTCAGTACATTCTAGCATTCACTCCCTTCTCCCATATCCTCAATTATCTCTTTCTCTGCAAGATTTTTTCTTCAGCCTTATAAATATGCTTTCTCATCACTCTGTGATCCAAGCTCAAACTTTCTGACACAAGAAAGCCTTCTATCAGGGGTGCCTGGGTGACTCAGTTGGTTAAGCGTCTGCCTTTGGCTCAGGTCATGATCTCAGGGTCCTGGGATCGAGTCCCACATCAGGCTCCCTGCTCAGTGGGGAGTCTGCTTCTCCCTCTCGCTCATGCTCTCTCCCAAGTAAATAAATGATATCTTAAAAAAAAAAAAAAAGAAAGAAAGAAAAGAAAAGAAAGAGGGGCGCCTGGGTGGCTCAGTCAGTTAAGCGTCTGCCTTCAGCTCAGCTCATGATCCCAGGGTCCGGGGATCAAGACCCACATTGGGTTCCCTGCTCTGCGGGAAGCCTGCTTCTCCCTCTCCCACTCCCCCTGCTTGTGTTCCCTCTCTAGCTGTCTCTCTCTTTGTCAAATAAATAAATAAAATCTTAAAAAAAAAAAAAAAAGGAAAGCCTTCTATCCCCTGCCTCTGTCTTCCTGTTTTATGTTTCATTCTTTAACACTTTATTTATTTCTTAAGATTTTTTTTTCCTTTTTTTTGACAGAGACACAGCGAGAGAGGGAACACAAGCAGGAGGAGTGGAAGTGGGAGAAGCAAGCTTCCCGCCGAGCAGGGAGCCCAATGCGGGGCTCGATCCCAGGACCCCGGGATCATGACCTGAGCCGAAGGCAGATGCTTAACGGCTGAGCCACCCAGGCGCCCAACACTTTATTTATTTCTAAATTGATGGTAGTTTTTGTCATACACAATGTTCTTTCTCAGCTCTCTTGCCTTATGGCTATCCGTTTTATGTGACTGAAGCCATCTCCTCAAATGCAGGTCACATCTTTTCTTTCAAGTCACTTTCCTTGATTCCTTAAGACCGAGTTAGGTACCCTTCTTCTATAACATACTGTATCTGTATCACTGCAAGTACCACACTGTATTATATTAACAATTTTATCTTTGTCTTTCTCACCCTCAAGAGTATAGGCTCCCTGAGAATTGGGATTTAACAGACCCATACCAAAGGGTCTGCACAAAGGAGAAACACTGACTGAATCG
Source organism: Mirounga angustirostris (assembly GCF_029215605.1). Lineage (NCBI taxonomy): Eukaryota > Metazoa > Chordata > Mammalia > Carnivora > Phocidae > Mirounga > Mirounga angustirostris. Next base: position 95,374,316 of record NW_026991719.1, read on the forward strand.
ATGAGTTTACCTTAAGCCAGCAAAGCAATCCGTGAGGACAAGGAATTCTCAGCCACTGACATATCAGGGTGAATGAATTCAAAATTATACCTTTCTCTTGACTCATAAGTAAAATAATCTGTCAAGGCAATGCCAATTTTGATTGGCACAGGGATTCATAAGTAGGTAATTTTAGGACATAGGACATTTAGCATCTTCCAGAAAGCTTAGACAAAGTGCCACCATGAGAAGCACTAAGCAGATCCAAAGGGAACAATCAAAGGCTGGTAACTCTGGTCCTTAGATATTCTCATATCCAATTTAGTCCCTGGGAGCACAAAAATTCAAGGTATCATAGCCAGGGAAGTAGTTTGTGAATCAGAAGCAGACATAGTACTCCATAAGATGCAACAGTGAAAACTCATTCTCCTCCTCTTGCTATAGAAATAGCTAGCTTAGGGGCGCCTGGGTGGCTCAGTTGTTAAGCGTCTGCCTTCGGCTCAGGTCATGATTCCAGGGTCCCGGGATCGAGCCCCGCATCGGGCTCCCTGCTCGGCGGGAAGCCTGCTTCTCCCTCTCCCACTCCCCCTGCTTGTATTCCCTCTCTTGTTGTGTCTCTCTCTGTCAAATAAATAAATAAAATCTTTAAAAAAAAAAAAAAGAATCTTCTACCAGCTCCCAGTGCATTCTATGGACATAGTGTTATATGGTCCTTAAGAGGGTCAATGGTATCATTTTTATATGTTGAGCATATTTTATTTAACTTCAGCCTGACCAAAGGTAGAGAACAAATGTGTTTATTTGGCTCTTACGTAGCCAGATATTCAATTCTGCTGAGGCAGCCCCAGGACATGATCCCCAAGCAAAATACAGAGTATGTCACTCAGCACTGTCATTAATGAATGCAACAAAAATCACAATATGAGTGATAGCTTTCTAATGAAAGAATTGCTGGTAATTAGACTCTTCATTTGTTTATCTGAATGTCTCGCCACCACTCCAGATTGCCTGTAACGTTATAGCCTGAAGGTTGAATCAACTCAAACCAACTCAATCATCGGTACACTCTTTCAAAGGTGATTAGCAGAAACAGGATTATTAAGTACCCAGTGACTCTAAACCTACTAGAGTATGCATTCATTACAATGAATTTGTGAATTTCTGGATGAATGGTTATAGAGAATAATAAGTAGCTAATATTCATCAAGTATTACTATATACCAGGAGTTTAATGTACATTATTTCATCATTTCTGTACAACAACGCTGGGAGGTATGATTATAACCTGTTTCATAGATGGGAAACTGAGAATCATAATGTTTAGAAGATTTGGTTATGACCACATGGAGATAGTAATAAGCACATAGCAGATCCAGGATTTGAAAACTACATCAGTACAAATTGCAAAGCCTTTGCTGTTAAACGTGCACTGCACTGTCTAACCTATAGTTTTCCCAATTTTCCCAAATTTTCTAGGGTAGTTGTTCTTCAGTAACAACATTGAAATCTCATTTAAAATGTGTGAAATACTTAGGATTTCAATTTCAAAACAATTTTGTTGAACCCCGGTTTTTTCCTAATTTTTAAAATTTTTTTATTAATTTAGGTACTCTCTACACACAACGTGGGGCTTTAACTCACAATCCCAAGATCAAGAGTCATATGCTCTTTCAACTGAGCCAGTCAGGAACCCAGAGCACTTTCGTCAATGTAAGGAACTGTACACGTTGCCGGGAAGACACGCCAGTTCCTACCCTCTGGGGTATACAACTGGTACAATGTGTATGAACATCCTTGCAATATACTAGAAAATGATTGAAATTCCAGTAGGAAAGTGCAAACAAAGGTTAAGAAAGTACTAAATAAGGACAGAGGACTTCTACATAGGGGAGAGAAAAAAGGCTTTATAAAGGACATAACTTATAAGCAGAATTGTAAAACATACTTGGGATTTTATTTTTCATCAGTTTTCAAAGTAATAACCAGCACATTGTTGAAGATATAAGTTTAATGAAAAAGGGCAGGAAATGACTTGTAAAGAACCTCTGTTAACATGGTGGAGAATTTCCTTATAGATTTTATTCTTTGTCAGAGTTGATATCCTACTGCGGCCATTACACATTGTTTATTCAATAACATCATAACCTAAGCATTTTCATTTGCTTTTTTTTTTTTAAGATTTTATTTATTTTATTTGAGAGAGAGAATGAGAGAGAGAGAGAGAGCATGAGAGGGGGAGGGTCAGAGGGAGAAGCAGACTCCCTGCCGAGCAGGGAGCCTGATGCGGGACTCGATCCAGGGACTCCAGGATCATGACCTGAGCCGAAGGCAGTCGCTTAACCAACTGAGCCACCCAGGCGCCCTCATTTGCTTTTTTGACCACTGAAATATTTCTTCTATCCTTGCCGTCTCTGAAACACCAAAGTAACTCTCATTCTAGTAGGCTGTTGAAGAGTGATTATGGGGTCCCTGTGGATTCTAGAGTCCCTTTCAGGGGATCCACGAGGCCAAAACCATGCATGAAAGATACATTCAAAGTGAAAAGTAGACCAAATAATTTTAATGTAACAGACTACCAGAAGTTCATTGATAGTTTCACATTCTACATTGGAACTAACCTGTGAGAAATTACCACTTGTTGAGTTTTGGAGTGTCAAAGAGGAATATCTACGATTATCTGACAAGGCTATTAAATTACTTCTCCATTTTACAACTATGTATCTGTACGAGGCTGGATTCTCTTTATATCCTTCAACCAAAATAACCTATCGCAAAAATTAAACTGACAGGCAGATAGGAAAATCGAGCAGTCTCCTATTAAGCTGGATACTAAAGAAATTAGTAAAAATGTAATATGACGCCACCCTCCTCACTAAATTTTTTTGTGGTGTGGAAACTATATTTTTCATAAAATGTGTATTTTAACAAGTTGATTATTTCTAATTAGGAAGTATTTTTGTTTTCTCAAATTTAATGCCTTTTTCAAATTTCCATTTTAATTTCTAGTTCATTTTAAATTATTGTTTAATACAATTATTTTTAGGAATGTAAAGGGGTCCTGAAACCAAAAAGTTTGAGAATCACTGTTTTTCCATGTGTCAGGTTATGACTAAAACCTGGACACCTCCAAGAAGCTTCCTTTTACCTTTAAACTAGGTTAAATGTCTACTTCACCCCACAATGGCTGTTCACTCAGCACACCCGCTCTGAGATCCTCAGTGCCTGTTTCAATCTACCATAAGCTTCATGATGGCATCAAGTGTGTCTGTTTTAGCATGTGATGGAGTTTCTGGCATATATAAATGTTCTGTAAGACTACTTATATAAGTGAACCAATGAAATTTACAATCCTTTGTCAACCATCATGTTAACAGTCACAAAGTATTCCATTATGTGGATCCAGCATCATTTATTTAATCATTCAAAACTGAGAGGATTTGGGCTAAAAGAGGTAGGACTTGTTGACAGGGAAAAAGTAAAATGAAATTGTGAGGTACTTAGGTACACCAGAGCACAGGGAATATAAAGAAAAGTGGTAGAATATAAGGACATATAATTAGGTGGAAACAGATTATCAAAGGTCTTGAATGCTGTATTTATGAATTTAGAGATTATTTAATAGATAATGTAGATCCGTGGGGTATGTTTGAGCATGACATGTTAGATTTGTACTTTAGGAAGATTAATCTAGAAGTGTACAGGATTGCTTAGATGAAGAGACCAGAGGATAGGAGATCAATAAGAGACACTCCCTTCTGACATCTTCCCCACCGAGTTATTGAATAAATGTTCTATAACAGAGAATAGAATCAAGAGTCATTGGATGATAGAAATGCCTAAAATAATTAGTTGACCCTTGAACAACATGGGTTAGGAGCACTGATTGATGCCTATGTAGCAAAAATCCTGCGCATAACTTTGACTCCCCCAAAACTTAACTATTAGTAGCCTACTGTTGACCAGAAGCCATACTGAAAACATAAACGGTCGATTAACAAATATTTTGTATGCTATGTATACTGTAACAGCAAAGCAAGCTAGAGAAAAGAAAATATGAACAAAAGGATAAGAGAAAATACATTTATAGTACTATACTGTATTTATCAACAAAAAGAAACCATTTGTTTGGGGAGAGGGTGAGGTATGAAGGAATGAATAAGACAGGAGATATAATTTGAAAAAGCATATCTAAAAGATCTATAGGCACTATACTATGAACACATGAGAATAATGTTCTTTAGTGGTTTCCAATTTCTATCATTGATGTGTCATTTTGTTTTCTTTATATCAACCCATTTTCTTTTACTTAGCCTTATAATAAGCAGTGATATCTGTTAAAATGTGGATTTTAAGTGTTAGTATAACTATTAAAAATTTTAAGGGCTCCTGGGTGGCTCAGTTGGTTAAGCGACTGCCTTCGGCTCAGGTCATGATCCTGGAGTCCCTGGATCGAGTCCCGCATCGGGCTCCCTGCTCGGCAGGGAGTCTGCTTCTCCCTCTGACCCTCCCCCCTCTCATGTGCTCTCTCTCATTCTCTCTCAAATAAATAAATAAAATCTTTAAAAAAAAAAATTTTAAATGTTTACCTTGTGCCACCTATAGTCACCTCATGAAATCCCAGTGGTGAATGTATCAAATGTTAGGGAACAGAGCTCTACAAATCTTCTTGGTTGATGGACATATACTGAAGCTGGAGAAGGAATGTTTTCATAACTGTTCCTTTTTCTGTGACTTTGGTGGTTTCTCAGTTTCTGCTCAAGAAACACGAGCACCAAGAAAATTTTCTTAGGTTTGTTAATCAGAAGGTTACTGCTATGGGGTGCCTGGGTGGCTCAGTCAGTTAAGCATCCACCTTTGGCTCAGGTCATGACCTGGGGGTCCTGGGATCAGGCTCCATGCTCAGTGGGGAGCCTGCTTCTCCCTCTCCCTCTGCCCCTCCCCCCACTCATGCTCTCTCTCTCTCTTTCTCAATTAATTAAATAAAATCTTTTTTAAAAAAAAGGTTACTGCGAACCTTTTAAGACAGTGGTTGGCAAACCACAGCCCACTGACCAAATCTAGTCCATTGACTATTTCTGTAAATAAAGTGTTAGTTCAAGAAAGCTAAGCCCACTCATTTACATATTGTCTATGGCTGTTTTCACACTACAAGGGGAGAGTTGAGAAGTTGGAACAGAGAGTAGAAGGCCCACAAAACCTGAAATATTTTCTATTTAGCCTTTTACACAAAAAACTTTGCTGACCTATGTTCTATGGCATTGATTTTCAAACATTTTGCATTTTTTTTTTCCCAATGGGAAGCCACTCCTACCATACTCAGTGCAGTTCTAGTCATCCCCATCCAGAACATTTTATGTCTCTAACCACAGTGGTTGTTTCTGGGACAGGAATGTAAACAAGGTTGGTTCAATACCATTCTAAGGCTAACTGCTCAACTATGTTTTTGAGCATATTTCTTTTTACATTTTCCATTAATGAACTCTCTTTCCCAATGGTTCCATTTCTTCTTTCTAAAAGTATTTCAAGCTTCCTTCACTTCCTAAAAATAAGATTTTGAAGAATATACTCAAGAATAGTGATTTTCAATATGGTCTCTAGAGTCGCAGAGGTATTTCGGACATGTCCATAGGAGTATCATCCAGGACTCAGTAGGTCATAGGTGACAGAAACCCCACTCAACACAGCTCAAGCAAAAACCTAAAAAATGTCATTTATAAGCTTATATAACTTAAAAGTCTAGGGATATATGTAGTTTTCAGCTGGGCAAGATCCATAGGGATTTAAATGGTGCCATTTTGATGGTCTCTCTCTCTCTCACTCTCTTCTGCTCCTTCCCTTACACATGTTTCTCTTTCAAAAGGTCCTTCCTGGGGCACCTGAGTGGCTCAGTCAGTTGAGCATCTGCCTTTGGTTGGGGTCATGATCTCAGGGTCCTGAGATCGAGCTCCATGTCAGGCTCCCTAGAGCCTGCTTCTCCCTCCACCCCTCCCCCATTCTTGCGTTCTTTCTCTCTCTCTCTCAAATAAATAAATAAAATCTTCAAAACGCCCTCCTTTATGTGGTGGCCCTTGACAGATCTAGGCAAATGTGCTTTATATTATAGATGATTTTAGTTAAAATTAATTTGTATTGGTGAATCTACCCATTTGTTGGACAAAGTCATCAAAATGATGTGACCGACTGACCCAAGAGCTGGACCCAGGCACTCAGAGGCTCCTCACCCTATCCGCTTGCAATGTGGGTTCTTCTTACCTTTCTCACCCCCAGAGGCTGCTCCACGGTCATAGCCTCGGGATGGTGATGTGATATCAAGGACACCTTCATGGTATAGAGGACTGAGCCCAGTTCGAGCCTCCTTATAAACTCCTTATAAACATTTGGAGGGTGGGGTATGGGTATACCCACCGTCTTTCTACCACCGACGACAAGCCTTGTCTGTGAATTCCCACTGCTGTTAATGAAACTGCCACCTACCATCCCAGAATGGCCTGCCTCTTTCTTTGGTCTCTCCGTGCGCTCTGTGTACAGGGGTGCCGATTTCAGATTACACCTGGGAAGCTCCCAGGAGGGTTACAAACCAACACCAATAGCCCTAAATAGCTGACGTTACCATGGCTTGTCAAACTAGGTTTGGACCTTAATATACTTAATCTGCATGTACAAGCCGGGCCCAAAATGTTTTAGAAGTGAAATTAATTGAGTTACGATTTGGTGGTATGGAGACACACGTGTCCCCTTTCAATCTTGAGCCAATGTACTGCCTCTGCAATTATGACCTAAATTAGTGAAGAAAGCTAAAATACCATCACATCAGTTTCCTACTATGTAACATAGTAAAGCCACACCAAACACTGCACTCACCACTAAAGAGTGTAATGGATAGAAAACTGGAACAGAAACCCTATTATCATGGCCAAAGATTTTAGTAAAGAATAATACACCAAGGGGTGCCTGGCTGGCTCAGTCGGAAGAGCATGCAACTCTTGATCTTTGGGTCATGAGTTTAAGCCCCATGTTGGGTGTAGAGATTAATAAAAAATAGATTAATTAATTAAAATTAAAAAAAGGACTACTACACCACAATAGCCATAAGACTTTTTTGTGGACGTGCATATAGTCAAATATTCTTTGGCCTGAGCATACTGTCAGCTTCGGCCTCTCAAATGCCTATGAATTTTTGCCAAACCTTCAGCCATATGCCAAAAGCAAGTTCACAGCCAGTAAGTACTGATAAGGCATTAATTGATAAGGTCAGTGCCCATTCTGATTGGCAAGTTGTATGTTAAATATTTTTAATATTACTCCTGCCTAAATGACTAATATACTAGAGTAGACAAGGCTTAAAGATTAATATTAAAAAATGTATGAGTCAAAGAATCAGACAAAATAACAGATTCAAAGAGAAAGAATGTATCTTTCATCGAAAAGAGGATCTTACCATAAACCCAGAGAACAAACTGGTGGTTGCCAGAGGGGAGGGGGTTGGGGGAAGCGGGGGTACAGCCTTCCAGTTCGTGGTGAGCATAGCGTAAGGTACAGAGTTGTTGAACCTCTATGCTGTACACCTGAAGCTAAGATAACATTGTGTCAAGCTATACTTCTATAAAGAAAAACCAAACGAAAAAGATGTTAAAAGATTGTTTTACGGGGGCGCCTGGGTGGCTCAGTCATTAAGCGTCTGCCTTCAGCCCAGGTCATGATCCCAGGGTCTTGGGATCGAGCCCCGCGTGGGGCTCCCTGCTCGGCGGGAAGCCTGCTTCTCCCTCTCCCACTCCCCCACTTGTGTTCCTGCTCTCACTAACTCTCTCTCTTTGTCAAATAAGTAAATAAAATCTTTAAAAAAAAAAAAAAAGATTGTTTTACGATGTTTAAATGCCTAAGAGTAATAGTAGTGGCGGTCGAAAGAATTTACATGTATTAAGCTATATTTTACTGTGCTAAATAATTTATATGACTCATTTCATTTAATTTAAGCCTCATTGACAGTACTCTATAAGGTAGACATGATTTTCCCTATTGTAGAGATGAGGAAACTGAGGTTGAGATAGATTACAATCTGTAACTTGCCAAAGAATTCCATAATTAGAACCAAGATTTAAACCAATCCGCTTGACTACAAAAACCCATGCACTTAATAGCTAGTCTATTTCATCACCTTCTATCACATTCTACTTTGCTATGAAATACTATATTCTTTTAAATTAGTAAAATAAATTCCAAATGAGAGTTACTATAAACTGCAAATAATAAAACCTAGGGGTTGTTACATGTCATATTTATGGTTATATAACATCTGATTTAAGTTCAATGAGTTGGGTTTATTTCACTAATATGACTTAGTGTTGAATCCCAAATGACTCAATGAGATTTGCTGTAATAAATCCAAATATAAGGGAGAATGTCACACAATGCAATTAGAAATGCAATACAAACTTTGTTTGCTGAAAGTTTAAATTATGGACAAGAGAAAAAGTTATTGTGATTAAGGTCATGTCAAAAAACAATTATAAGGAGAATAGAAACATTTGTGCCAAGCATCAGTAATTTGGCAATATGCTTGCTATGAGACATGTAACCAGTTTAAAAAGTTAACTCCACAATTTTCAAGTTACAAAAAAAATTTTTTTTTGTCAAGAAAGACTATATTGAGGAAAATATATTTTAAGAATCTTCATAATAATAAGAGCTATCATTTCCTGAAAATTTTTTATGTGCTAAGAACTGTACTAAATGATTCATGATGCTCTATTTTCTTTAATCCTCATGTTAATCTCATGAAGTTTGACTTATTATCCCTAGTGTAGACATGAAGAGACAGAGTCAAACAAAATGTAGATGCTTCACATACTTCTATTATTAACAATCTGAATTTTCAAAAGATTATAAAAATCGAATGGAAATATGGGGTCATTTCATCCAAATTTCATCAAATGTAGACAATTCTAGCAAGTTCCTCATCCCCATGCCTTTAATCTGCAAGGCCTCCTCTTGTGCTAGAGATAGCTACCACCACACACGAAAACGGCTGCCAACACCCTGTAGCTCACTGTTACTACTCATCCTGATCCACCTTGTACTCTACCTTCCTACCCTGTTCTGGATCATCCCCACCTGATTACAAGGTAATTCGTTGACCTCCATTTGCCTTTCAGACCAGATGTTTCCATAGCTTTAGCCCTTTGCATCTATACCTGACCATGTTTTAAACTCTCTTTTGGGGTTCATGCTGTGTTGGATAGATGTCCAGAGCACTGTTATTTCACATGAGGCACTTTAGAGTGGCACCACAATTTGAAAGTATTTTCTTATTTCTGGCGAAAATTTGCCTTACAACAGCATTTGCCTTTTGATTTGAGCCAGTTATAAAATTCCTTTTAACAAGAGAATGTGACTTTTCTCTCTACCTCCTACCTTTATTCTATTCCACATCCAAAGCAAAGTGATGTCAGAGAAGTCTCGGCATTAAAAACTAGACCAACTTGTCCTGGTTTTCTTAGACTGTCCTGGTTTTGAAACTGTAAGTTCCTCTTTTAATGAACTTCCTCAGTCCTAGAAAAACTGGGATGGTGGTTCATCCTGCAATATATTTAAACTCTAATGTTTCTGTGCTATATAACAGCTTTCAAAAACCACCATTCCATGAGCACAGTCCAAGTAAATCTCACATCACACAGGCAATTCCTTAAATGTAGAAAGAGCACTAAGGTCATGACCCTACCAAGAGTTGTAAATACCACAGCCTAGGCATTGCATGCTTCCCCTAGTCCAAAAGTGTGGAATAGGTTGGAAAACAAGAAATCAAGAGGACTTTGCTAGAGATCTATTTAATTTATTATTATTAGGCAGGAAGGGAGCTTGTCGAGAAATCTGGTTTGGGAGTGACAAGATTTAAACTTGTGACACTGATTTAATCTGCAGCCCTTGCTCGTTATTTGTTTGTTTTATCCCTAAAACTAATACTGTACCTAGGCTGGGGGTCTTATGTCTAGATGATCTATTCCAGTATTCCAAATCTTATGGTTTAATTGGCTACTCAGTGACATTGCCCAATCTACCCCTCAATATCCTAAGATATGAAGGATATTTCAAAACTCTGTTAACTTTGTAGGATAGACAATTGCATGATTAATCCAAGAATGTGTTTTCCTTGGGCCACAGGGTGCATTAAAACACACATACACATAACCTGACTCAGCTGCCCATCTGCTCAGCCCGAGTTCTTCACAAACGTGCATAGCACAATTTAAAAGTTCCTCAATAAAAGAAAGCCAGATTCCTGGTTTTTCTTGGGGAAAAAAAAAAAAATCAGAAGATCTGGCCACACACTGGGCCTGCATTGCTATACAACAGTGGTTTGAAAACTTTATATTGTATTAGAATCCTCTGAGGGGCTTGTTAGACCACAGATTCCTGTCCTCCCACCAACAGATTTAGATTCAGTCAGTGGCTCTGGGGGCAGGGCTTGAAAATTTGCATTTTGAACAAGTTTTCAGGTGATGCTCCCAGTCCCAGTAGGACACTTTTCTCAAAGTTCTCACTCTACTCTTAAGAGAGTAATTGGCTGGGGCGCCTGGGTGGCTCAGTTGGTTAAGCGACTGCCTTCGGCTCAGGTCATGATCCTGGAGTCCCGGGATCGAGTCCCGCATCGGGCTCCCTGTTCAGCAGGGAGTCTGCTTCTCCCTCTCACCCTCCCCCCTCTCATGCTCTCTCTATCTCATTCTCTCTCTCAAATAAATAAATAAAATCTTTAAAAAAAAAAAAAAGAGAGTAATTGGCTGGATGGCAGACCTACCCTTACTTTATACGGGATCTGCAGTCTCTAGTTCACCAGAGTCTCCTTCTGGCTCGCTTCACCCATTTGCAATACCAGCTCTACCCGTATAACCATTGGAGATTTTGACTACTTGATTGCCCAAGTCTTCACTCCTTGGGCGGGGGGAGAGCAGAGGGGTATCTATTTTATAAGCCCACACTCTAATATTTACAAAGGATGAGGGTGACCAGAAACATACAGGGAAATGAGAACAGGGAGCAGGTAGTTTGGACCTAAAGCCAAATTTCTCATAGTCCTCCCTTTTTATTGCATTTCTTCATTAGCTGGAAGCTTGGATGGAATAAGATACTAGAGGCTAGTGGTTATGCAAGCCAGGATGGACAATGAGAATCACCGGGAGAGCTGCCCAAACTACACTGCCAAACCAAGGAAATCAGAATCTTAGTGGTAAACCCCAGGCAAGCTTGTTGGGTGATTTTGCTATGTATAATATGAAAGCCCCTACTATAAACCTCTGAACTTCAGGTCAGGAACTATTCTCACTTGATGAAACAACTTCTATCTCAGTCCTCCTGCTAGTTCTTCCAAATAGAAGTTGCCAAACTCTCCCCAGAGAAAGAACACTCTGAACAGAGGAGATGCTCGCTCCCTAGACATGTAGAGCACAGAGTAAGGGTGCTCCATAAATATTTATTAAAAGAAATGAATGCTGGAGAAGAATCACCAACGTTCCAAAGTTAGGTCATCTCTCTGAATTGTAAAAACAGGTGCAGTTACTTAAACAAGAGACATACGCTGGCTCTAAGTTTTGCCTATTGCTCCCAGAGTCAAGACAAGTCATCAATTAGCTTATATTACATTTAAGCTTTTGCCACTTTGGAAAAGATCCAGTATAGCCCTAGGCTTTGTCTACATGCTGCCAAGCATCTGGATAAACAATGATAGCCTCAGTTAATCATTTGTGTAATAATAAGCCCTTCCATTTTGATAGTACTTCTAGGTTTTTAAAACACCACCACAATTACAGTCTCATTTGAGTCTCGCAGCAATTGGGGATCATCACAAGTAGCTTAGTGCGTGAGATCTGGGCTACAGAATCAAACACATTTGGGCTGGAATCCCCATTCCTCCATTTACTAATTGCCTGAATTTTGGCAACCTACTTAGCCTCTCGGAGCCTTAAAGGGTTTGACTTAATGTGAGAATAAGAACAGGAACTGTCTCATCAGACTGTTGTGCTGATTAAGGGATTATGCAGGTCAAGTACTGAGCACAAAGCCTGGAAAACTGCAAAAGCTCATAATTATTCGCTACCATTATTATAATTATCATTACTAATATTAATGTTGATATTGTATGAGGGGTCTCCAGAGAAACAAAACCAAGATAATCTATAGAGAAATGTACATAAAAGGAAATCTATTACAGGAATTGGCTCATGTGGTTAGGGAGGCCAAGAAGTCCCACAGTCTGCCACCTGGAGAATGAGGAAGCTGGTCATCTAATTCAGTCCAAGTCCAAAGGGCCTAAGAACCAGAAGCTCTGATGTCTCAGGGCAGGAAGAATGGAAGTCTCAGCTCAAAAAGAGAGAGTGAGAACTCACCCTTCTTTTGCATTTTTGTTCTATTTCAGCCATCAACAGCTCCAATGATGCTCACCCACGTAGGTGAGGGTGGATCTCTTTACTCAGCCTACTGATTCAAATGCTAATCTCCTTCAGAAACACCCTCACGGGGGCACCTGGGTGGCTCAGTCGGTGAAGCTTCTGCCTTCGGCTCAGGTCATGATCCCAGGGTCCTGGGATGGAGCCCCGCATTGGGCTCCTTGCTCAGCAGGGAGCCTGCTTCTCCCTCTCCTTCTGCCTGCCGCTCACTCTGCTTGTGCTCGCTCGCTCTCTCCCTCGGTGTCAAATAATTAAATAAAATCTTTAAAAAAAAAAAAAAGAAACACCTTCACAGACACACTCAAATAATGTTTTAACCGCTATCTGGGCATCGCTTAGCTCATTTAAGTTGTCACATAAAATTAACCATCACAGATATCATCCATCTTATAGTCAAACGTTTACACACTTAACTGTATTTTCCATTTTACCATGTAGGCCAGCCACAGTGAGTTGGGGGGGGGAGAGGGGAGATTTATTATGTTCCTTGTCTAACAAACCACAGAAGGGCATATCAGAAGGTTAAGAGATGCACACACCTTATGTTCCTCACATTGACGGCTAAGGTCAAGAATCAGTCAAGAGATTGGTGGCAGCAAGGGTATACAAGATGATTCGAGGCACCACAACAGACACTTTTCAATAGTTCTGTCTGTTTTCTCTTGTGGGAACCCAACCTTTGTTTCTCCTAGAGTGACAAATAGTTGCTGAATACCTACTTTGCTAGGGAATCAAATCATCATTCCTCTTTCACATAAGAGAAAACCGAGGCTACCAGAAATCACATAACTTAATAAAATCACCCTGGTAGAAATGGGGAGCGGTAGTACTCAAACCCATATATATATAGGCCTCTAAAACCCATGCTCTTTCCACTATCATGTGGCCTTTCTTTATACCTCAGCATGTCATCTACCATACTTCAAATGGACTCAGCTATTTTGGTTCCCAGTGGGCTTACCCTTCCTATCTGTTCTCCCCCTTGTGAAGGGGGATCACCATGGCACATGTACTCACCAGCTCATGGGATAACAAACAGTGAGTTGACATGCACTTCAGAAATGTTGTGACATTCACTTACCCACAGTTGGTGTGGTTGGGTGGTCAGCTATAAAATGTTTCCAACCTTGGGGTGCCTGGGTGGCTCAGTTAAGGGTCTGACTCCTGATTTTGGCTCAGGTCATGATCTAAAGCCCTGCATCAGGCTCCACGCGGAGTCTGCTTGTCCTTCTCCTTCTGCTCCTCCCCCTGATCTAATAGATAAATAAATAAAATCTTAAAAAAATATATGTTTCCAACTTTTTGCTGAAAGAGCTCGGAAACAGTATTACAGTGGGGAGAGGGGGTCCTGTGAATGAGAGAGATATTTTTCTCCAAACACCTTTCACAGGAGTTGGAAGGGAAACTTAGAGATCTAATGCAGACTGCTGTATTGTCATAGTAATTACAGATCATGTCTCATTCATTTATTCATTCGTCCTGCTTCCCTTCTAAATCCCTAGGAAAACCAGAAATGCTATCAATAGGACGAACTTCCTCTCTTAGGTGGCCTAATCTCAGACACTGAGTAGGCTTAGAAGTCCGCTTTCTAAGCAGTGGGCTTCTATATCAGGTGGCTTCTACTAAAGTGTGTACCTAACAAGGCTGTACACATGTGTTTGGATAAGTAAATTAGTAAGGCTGCCATTACAGAGCAAAATGTCCCCCCAGATCAGGACATAAAAGACTAACTACTATAAGAAGGGTTGTCAATTAGAAAGGAGGCTCGGATGGTGATTTCAAGTGGCGAATGGAGGAGGTTCCATCTCTGGGGTGAGCTGCAGCTGGCCCAGGCAGAACACATGAGGTAAGTGTTGACCCCCCTTTATTGACCCCACTGCACTGTCTCGGTAAGTCTCAGTCTATTCCAATGACACTACAAGTACAGAGTTTATAACGATCTAGATAGTTTGATTAGTACCAGTAAATGTGTCTAGAGACTTGTACGATATGCTAATTCTCCTTAAACAAAACAAGACCTAGCACATTTCGGATAAACTAGAGTGAATAAGAAAAGACATTACACTATAGAATGCACTAGAAATAGTTCAAAAGGGAAAGCGCCTCATGCAATGGATGTGTTGTGTTTTTTTTTAAGATTTTTTATTTATTTATTTGAGAGAGAGAGAAGAGAGACAGAGAGCATGAGAGGGAGGAAGGTCAGAGGGAGAAGCAGACTCCCTGCCGAGCAGGGAGCCCGATGTGGGACTCGATCCCGGGACTCCAGGATCATGACCTGAGCCGAAGGCAGTCGCTTAACCGACTGAGCCACCCAGGCACCCGCAATGGATGTGTTTAATTCCAAATTCAGCTGGTAACTTGCAAAGAAGAAAGAAATCAACAATTCATCAACTTCTGACACAGCTTTTTCTTCAGATAGTGCTGCTCAGCAGAGTCATCATTTGAGCCAATCTTTGTTTTTTGTGTTTTTTTTTTTTCTAAAGGGATTTTTAAATGAATGGGATGCTGGTATGTGTTCTCGAGCTATATCCAACATCATAAAATTATTATTTTGTTAAAATTGCCTCAGAGTGTACCTATAATGTGCTATTTGTCTAGCCAAAGATTGTCCACAGAGTTTCATGAGGTCTCTTTTCTTATCCCTAAATATTCTTCAGAGCTTCTATCTATAGGAATTAGTCAAGGAGAATTCTCAATAAATCTATCTTGATCAGTCTTCTCCCTTAGAACTTTCTGGAAACCTCCAACTAGAATCCATCCTCCTTTCCTGTAATGCTATTCAAAACATGTGCAATGTTTCAGTCAGCTGCTCAGGAAAACTCTTTGTCTTTTCAGAATTTCAACTGCCACCCACTCTTGATGCAGTTTGAACAGTCGACCAATTTTCATTTGCTAATTGACTTTGTTTTCCCATTCTTTAGTTTCTTTTTTACTTCCATTTTCAAACTTAATGGGATAAATAGCAAATTTAGTAGGCCATTTCAAATGATTTATTCATAAGGTTTCAAAATCTGAGCAAACTGTTTTATACAACTCTTCCAAAAAGTTAAAAATAAAACGTCTACCTGTGCCAAAATAAACATAGAAACAAAGCTGCTTTTTGAATGCAAAAAGGGTTACTTTTAGAAATATACAGGAACCTTTTGAAAATGCAAGTTGCAATTTTCTAGTCCAGGATAGAAAGAAGACATTGGATAGAAACTGAACGACGGACCCCATCTCTCACTCCCCTGTCCCCTCCAAGTCAATAGCAAGTCCTGCCGATTTGGGGTCCCAAGTAATTCTCCCATTTGAATACTTCCGCATCTCTGTTGCTACATAGTCCAAGTTACCATAACTTCCTGTCTAGATTCCTACTGAAGCTTTGTAACTGGCTTTTGGCTTTCATTCTCTGATCTTGTGGTAGATTGACTAATGCCCCCTCCACCTAATGCTACACACGCTTGTGAAGGAATCCACATCCTCATCCCTGGGATCTGTACATATGTTGCCTTCCATGGTAACAGGGATTCTACAGATGGGATGAAGCATGTCGAGATGTGATCATCCTGGACTACATGGTTTGTTCCAATGTAATCTCAAGGGTCATTTTCAGAAAGAGGGATATAGAGTCAGAGCCAGAAAAGGTAATGAATGGAGTGGATGTCAGAGAGAAGAGAGGATGCTATGTTGCTCATTGGGAAGATGGCAGAAGGAGCCACAAGGTAAGGAATGCAAACAGCATTCAGAAGCTAGAAAAGTCAAGGAAATGAATTCTCTTCTAAAGCTCCCACAAGGACGCCTTCTAGCTTGATTTTAGCCCAGTAAACGGATTTTGGACTTCTGACTTCCAGGACTGTAAGATTAATAAATCTGTTGTTTTTTTTTTTAAACCTCTAAGTTTGTGTTAATTTGTAACAGCAGCAAGAGGAATCTAATATAGCCCCCTACAGTAGATGCTTCACACAGCAGAAGGACCTTTTTAAAAATTAAAATCCTTCAGTGGCAGCCCTAAGCACTTAAAGAAGAGGCTAAAATAGTAACATGTCCTCCAAGGCCCTCTTTTATGAGTAAGTCCCTCCCAAATCCCTATGTTGAAGGCCTAACTCCCAATACCTCAGACTATTACCTTATTTGGACATAGGTAATTGAGTTAAAGTGAGCACCAGTCTACTATGATGACTGTGCTCATAAAAAGGGGAAATTTAAACAAAGAAACACAAAGAACACAATGTGAAGAGATAGAGGGAGGAGATGGTGAGGTAGAAGCCAAGGAGAGAGGCCTGAAAAAGTTCCTTCCCTCGAAGCCCTCAGAGAGATCCAACGCTACCAACAACTTAATTTTGGACTTTTAGCCTCCAGAACTTTGAGACAGTAAATCTCTGTTGTTTAAGCCATTCCAGTTTCTGGGACTTGGCTACAGCAGCCCTTGTAAACTAAGACACCCTGCAGGACCTGACCTCTGTCCTACCTTTCCAGGTTTATCTGGAGCTAGTCTCTCCTCTTCTCTCTGCCCTCAAGCCATAGAGCCTATCTCTTCCACTCCTTTGCATCCACCGCAGTGCATCCCCGCCCCCCCGCCCCCCACCGGGGCCAACTTCTCTTTATCTGGTCCACACCTCCTCATCCTTCAGGTGTCAGCTTAAATATCTGTCTTTCGAGACTTTCCCTGATGGACAATCTGAAGGTGCCACCAGCCTGCATTATTCATTCATATCACACTGACCTTTTCTATAACAGTACATATAAAATGTTTTAATTACAAATGTATTTGGGAGATTATTCTGTTAATGACTGTCAGGGACTGTGCCTATATTGTTACCTACTGTATACACAGCACCTAGCAAATCGTGCATGTAATAGATACTGAGTAATATTTCTTGAATGAATGGATAAATTCATGGTCTGAAACAAAGGATCTCTGATCAAACCTGCTTCAAATTCACATTACTCTCATCTAGGCCTCACATTTCAAGAACAGAAATCTCGGGGCACCTGGATGGCTCAGTCGTTAAGCGTCTGCCTTCGGCTCAGATCATGATCCCAGGGTCCTGGGATCGAGCCCCACATCGGGCTCCCTGCTCTGCAGGAAGCCTGCTTCTCCCTCTCCCACTCCCCCTACTTGTGTTCCCTCTCTCACTATGTCTCTCCCTGTCAAATAAATAAATAAAATCTTTAAAAAAAAAAAAAAAAAGAACAGAAAGCTCAGAGGCCATCCCTTAGAGTCTTGGTAAAAGACTCCCGAAACCGCGTTGTCCCTGTCTGTACCTTTACTTTGTATGTTGAGGACCCAGACTCCCAGATAAAAGGACACCACCACAGACAGCTGAGTGGAAAGAGCCAGGTTTAGGGGCGCCTGGTGGGCTCAGTCAGCAGAACATGAGGTTCTTGATCTGGGGGTCCTGAGCTTGAGCCCCACAGTGGATGTAGAGTTTACCTTAAAAAAAAGGGGGGGGGGCCATGTTCAACCACAGGTAAACTACTTCTGTACTGTTTCCTCAAGATGGTAACTTTTTTTTAATTATATATTTTTAAAATAATCCCTCTGCCCAACGCGGGGCTCAAACTCATGATTCTGAGATCAAGAGCTGCATGCTCTTCCAACTGAGCCAGCCAGGCGCCCCAGGATGGTAACATTTCTGAAATGCACAAGCAAGGGAAAATCTCGTGAAAGAAACAAAACAATCAAATATTCATCATTACAAAAACCAACAACAACAAAAAGGAAGTTTAAAAGGAAAGCAAGGACATTTGTAAGGAAATGTTATTCTACTGAAGTTGGAGGATTTCGTCTGTCCCCAGCATTTTCCTTGTTAAGGAGATACTGTAACAGAGTCATCCTGACAATTGCTTCTGACCTCCATTCCACTTAGTATGTGTAGTCATTGCCTCTGCAGTCAGAAATGGAGCCAGAAGTCATAGAACTAGAGGGGATACTTCAGCCTTAATGTATACAGATCTTTGCTTCATAACACCGCTATTTCCTTTGTTAGCTGTTAATGCTCTTCATTTTCACAGTTCCCTAATACTTGGTAACAATCTCCCTTCAGAATACAAGGGAGCAAGGAACACAGGTATCAGTTTGCCAAGACTCCTTTTTCAAACTGCTCTTGTGCAACAAGCTTATGAGTCATGACATTTGTGCTGTAAATTCATTATAGATTCTAATATCATGGTCCATCGTCATTTTAGTCAGGCATGCTTTCAAGACTTCTCGATAGCCCGAGAAATTCATTGCTTTTCTTTTGAGCTGCTTTAATATCCTACTCTTTAGCATGTGATGTGCATTATGGAAAAATCTGAAAATACCCGCAATTAAAGTGATCTACTGCAGTACTAATTCTGAGCTAGCCATCAAGGCTGAGGGCTTCCATTTAATCTGAAATTCAGGCTTTGAAGTTTCTACATTAGCCATCTCTTTGAGATGTGAGATTGTGTTAACAATCACCATTGATTCAAATATTGTCACAGTTGAATTTGTTGTTTCAGTCATCATTCCAATCAAGCCATCTGGTCCTTTTGGCCATTAAGAAGACCAAATCAAATTAGCTGTTCAATCTCTTGGCAATCGACCCATAAAATGATCAATATAATCAATTTTGTCAAGCTAGCCTCAGTCTGCAGAGGAAAACTGCTAAAACACCACCCTTCCAGGGAATGCAGATTGCTTTGCTTTCCCTGTCAGCTAGCACAGAACGATATTTTAGTGCTTCTATGCAAAGGCATCTTTAATAAGTAATGACAGCTCAGTACTTATGTTGGTTGAGTTTCAGGATTTTAAATATTAAACTTCACAAAACACCTATGCAAATGCTAAGTCCATTTTTTAAAAAAAAATGTATAGTGATCGGTTTCCTTTGGTCATCCATAAAATTCCGTGTGCATTCTTTCATGTGACCAGAATGTTAAAAGTGAAATGGCCAAGAAATGAATGAGGAGAGAGGAATCACACTGAATGGCATAAAGGCACTTATTAAACTACTAACCCCAAAGAAAAACAAAACACTTTGTTGAGAAATAATTATTTGAGCATATTCATATTTCAGGGCATTGAGAAACCAATTTTGAAAAATTATGGGTATGGCTAAAGGTACAAATAAATCATAAGATGTTGACTGAAACATTCCTAAGAATTAAATTGAACTGCTTTTTTTCAAGCGAGAAGCCATAATTCTTTGTAACGTTCGCTAGAACTCAGTTTCGGTAAACAACATTTGTAATATTTGCAAATGAGTTAAGGAGACTATAATCATGATGTTTCCATCCTACGATTTTATATATTAAGAGCTGTATAAGGTCTTAATGTTTGTTACTCCTTGTGGGGGAATTAGGTTTGCTACATTATTCCCATATACATTTAGAGTATTCTATTTTACATCTTAAAGTTGGGTCATCACAGCCAGAAAATTCACACCAAATTGCAGTTCCTGGACACACAGGCCGAGTTGTCAAAATATTCTCATCAGTGGAGTAAATTTTTGCTCAGAGCAAAAACAGCAGGCTGGAAAACACAAATACTCTGTAAGCTATCAAGTAGCCCACACATGAGAATAGACTCATATCACACAGAAATTATGTCTGTGCCATAAACCCCACACGTCCAGGTATGCACACACATGCATATAGAGCTACACGCTTGATGGCATGCCTTTGAAGTCATTTTTTAGAAAAAAATCTCCTTGGCAGAAATCCTTGCCCGCTGATTAGAAAATAGAAGGTATTATCATCATTTGAATTATAGGAACAAATTTCAGTGTGTCAAATGCCAACATAGCAAGAGAATCAAGAGTCACACAGTAACCTTTGATAATGGGACCCATTAAGAAATCTAAGGCTGAGGAAAAGAGTAAGAACCCAACATCCTCATTCATCTCAAGGTGCTGAGATACCAGGCTGAGATCAAAGATCAGAAAGGAAAAGCCTCATAACGGGTTCTCCAGGAGGAGGGTTGTTTCCGGAAAAGATTCTGGGAGAGAGTTCTACCAGCCACAGGCAAAGAAGATTCTGAATAAGCACGATTATAGAGAAGGAGATGAACTAACAAGCAACAAGGTCCTAGATTAGGGTGGAATATAGTGATGGCAAAGGCTGAATGGTTTTGTGATGAAGAGTCTACACGACTGAATGAAAAAAATGGGTTAAAGTGATGTGTTTTCCCCCCGTGGTGATTAAGCCAGCTACTTGTGTTCCTTATCTGCTACAGAAACCTGCTCTATTTGTTATTCGTTTTCTCTTGTATCTTCAAGCACTTCCCCGTTATTGGGTCTTTCTTCTCTGCCTAAAATTAACCACAAATCCATATGGGCTTCAAAATAATGAAATAAGAAGAAAACAACAAAAATCTTCCTTCAGCCCTGCATCCTCCTCACCTGTCAAACTTTCGTTCTCCTTCCCTCAGCAAGTAAACCCCTTGATAAAGTAGTTTATATTTGTTTTCCTCCCTTCAGCTCATTTCAACAATTTAATGAATATTTAATGAGCACCTACTAACTACCAAGTGGTATACAAGGGGCTGCGAACACAAAGACAAATAAATACATGATCCTAACCTTAAAGGACTATGCAGCTAGTAGGGGAGAAAAAATGTATAAATAAGTGTTCCACTATCAGAGCTCTAGTCATGCAATCTCAGAAACCAAACAGGTTAGGATACTTTTTTTTTTTTTTGCATTAGGACAGATATCCCTCATTATTTGCCTCTTACTACTACTCACTACTCAAAACTCCAGAACCAAATATACTCAGATCACGTGGTGTTCTTTCTGATTTGAACCATCAACTACTACTCACTACTCAAAACTGCAGAACCAAATATACTCAGATCACGTGGTGTTCTTTCTGATCTGAACCATCAACTACTACTCACTACTCAAAATTCCAGAACCAAATATACTCAGATCACGTGGTGTTCTTTCTGATCTGAACCATCACAATACAAACTTGGAAACCAAACAGACTTGGGCAGTGAGGGATGTTTGGTTTTTTAATAAGATGTGAGGTTTCAAATACCACATATAGGTACAAAATAAGTAGTATAACTTCTGCTATAAAACCGAGACTAATTTCACGTTTGACAAACCTAATCCTGGAGATTTTTTTTTTTAAAGATTTATTTATTTATTTGACAGAGAGAGAGACAGCAAGAGAGGGAACACAAGCAGGGGGAGTGGGAGAGGGAGAAGCAGGCTCCCCACTGAGCAGGGAGCCCGATGCGGGGCTCGATCCCAGGACCCTGGGATCATGACCTGAGCCGAAGGCAGACGCTTAACGACTGAGCCACCCAGGCGCCCCTAATCCTGGAGATTTTAAAACTCTTGGTCCCTCTATCATTCTTGATCCTCTCTTTCACTGCCCTTCATGACAAAATTTATTCTCTACATTTCTGCTTGCCCGTCTTACTTTCTTAGCACCCTTTAGTGTCTACCCCTCAAGCCATAGAGATATACTCTATGCCCATGTTAGGTAAAGTGCGGTCCCTGGCCAACAACGTATCATCTCAGAGCTTATCAAAAATGCATAATCTCAGGCCCCACCCCACACTAACAATCAAAATCTGCAACTTAAAAAGATACCTAGGTGTCTCAAAAATACCTTAAGTCTCAATAAATGCAGAAAAAGCACTTGGCAAAGTCCAGTATCCATTCCTGATAAAACTCTTAGCAGGGTAGGATTATAGGGGAACTTCCTCAACCTGAGGAAACTACAGAACCATAGTTTTCCTATTTAGTGGTAAGAGATCAAATGCCTGCTTTCAGTGACGAGGAACGCAGCAAGCAGGTCCACTCTTACCACTCCTATTCAACATATTATCTAGAGGAACTAGCCACTGCAAAAGGCAAAAGGCAAAAGGCTTAAAAAAAAAACCAAAAACCTAAAAAGCACATAACCAAAAGAAAACTGTATCTACAGATGGCATGATTTTCTATGTCGAGTGCCTCAAGGAAAATACAAAAGAGCTAAAAAAACAAGTGAATTTCGCAAGGTCTCAGGATACAGGCTGAACATGCAAAAATAAACTATACTAGCAATGAACAACTGGAAATTGAAATGTAATGTGCCATTTACAGTAGCATCAAATAACAAAATACTGGTCTAAATTAATCTAGGAAAATATGTGTAAGATATGTATGTGGGGGAAAAAAAAAAACCCTGTAAAACATTTTTGGAAAATGTCAAAGAAGACCTAAATAAACGGCGAGATATACAACACTGATGAACTGGAAAACTCAATACTGTCTGAAGGTCAAATCTCTCCAAATCTATCTACAAGTTCAATGTAATTACAATCAAAATCCAAGCAGGAATTTTTTTATACAAGTAGACAAGTTGGCTTCAAAAACATTCATATGGGAAGGGAAAAGAACTAGGATAGTCAAAACAATTTTGAAAAAGAACAAATTCGGAATGAGCCTACTTGATTTTAAAGTTTACTCTATAGCTGCAGCAATCATAGAGTGTGGTATTGGCAAAAGGATAGACCTGCGGATTGATGGGATAGAGTCCAGAAATGGACCTACACAAATACGACCATTTGATTACGACCAAGAATAAAGACAAAGGTGTGTGTATAACTGGATATCCACGTGCAAAAAATGAACTTGATCCATCCATTATACACAAAAATTAACAAAAACTGAATCATAGACCTAAATGTTAAATCTAAAACTATAAAAGATCTATATGGAAACATCATCTTTGTAACCTTGGTTTAGGCATAGATTTCTTACATGACAAAATGTGATCTGTGAAAAAAATGTCAAATTAAGAACTCCAAAAACCACTATTAAGATAACAAAAAGAGGGGTGCCTGGGTAGCACAGTTGGTTAAGCATCTAACTCTTGGTTTGATCTCAGGGTTGTGGGCTCGAGCCCTACATCAGGCTCTGCACTCAGTTCAGAGTCTGCTTAAGTTTCTCTCTCCCTCTGCCCCTCCCTGCATATTCTCTCTCTCTCAAATAAATATACTTTAAAAAAGATAACAAAAAGAGAAGCCATAAGACTCAGAAAAAACATGTGAATAACATATCTCATAAATGAGTTGTATCCAGCATATATAAAATATATGTTACCATATGATGGATTCCAGTTCTAGGTATACATCCAAAAGAATTGAAAACATATGTAGTCAACAAACTTCGTATAAAAGTTGATAGCAGCATTATTCATAAAAACCAAGAGATGGAAACAACCCAAATGTCCATCGACTGATGAATGGATCATCAAATGTGGTATATCCATACAATGGAATATTATTCAGCCATAAAAGGAGTAAGGTACAGGCTACAAAATGGATAGTCCTTGAATAAATGTATGCTGAGTGAAAGAAGCCAGACACAAAAAGGCAATATATCATATGATTCGATTTATACAAACTATCCTGAGTATGCAAATCCATTAGTCATTGCCAGGTGCTGGGGGAAGAAGAAACGAAGACTGACTGTTAATGACTATGGGGTTTCTTTTTGGGGTGATGAAATTAGATAGTGGTGATGGCTGCATAGTTTTATGAATATACTAAAACCCAGCAATTTGTTTACTTAAAAACGGTGAATTTTATGGGATGTGAATTACATCTCAATTAAAAATATATAAGTAGAAAAACTCAATAATAACAAAGTAATTAAAAATGGGCAAAATATTTTAATAGAAATCTCATGCAAGTTATACAAATGGAAAATAAAGATATAAAAAGATCTTCATATTTAACCATAAGGAAATTCAAATTAAAACCACATTTAGATACCACTGCACACTATTTAGAATACTATAATTAAAAAAAAAGAAAGAACCGATATTCCCAAGGACCAGCAGGGATGCGAAGCAACCAGAATATTCATACATTAATCTTAGACACAGCCACCTTTCGAAAAGACTTTGGTAGTGTCTTATAAACTTAAACATAAAGCATACCATACACCCCAACAGACCCATTCCTAGATACTTACCAAGGTGAAATTAAACATTGTGTTGACACCAAAAAAACCCTGTATACCCTGAAGTGGAAACAACCCAAACGTCTTGAAGTTGTGGGTGGATGGATGAACTGCAATCATCCATAAAATGGAGTGTTAGATGGCAATAAAAAAGAATGAACTACTGATAGAGTCAACAACATGGATGAATCTCAAATGAATTATAGCCAGTGTACAAATGCTTTACAATGTATGGTTCTTTTTTATGACATTCTGGAAAAGGCAAAACCATAGACAGCTAACAGATGAGTGGTTATTGGGCCAGGGGTCTGGGGAAGGTTTGGTTAGGAAGGATCAAGAGGGATTTATGTAGTAATTGAATTGTACACTAAAGAGGGTAACTCTTCCTATATGAAATTTACACCTTAAAAAGGGGGGGGAAACATGCAGCTCAATTATTCCTTTCTCTGTGAAACCTTTTTTCATTTTCATTGCCCAAATTCTGTTTGTCCTTTTCTTTTTTTAAGTTTTATTTATTTGAGAGAGAGAGAGCGCACGTGCATGCAAGCAGCCTGGGTGGGGGGCAGAGCGAGAGGGAGAGAATCTCAACAAGACTTCCCTGTGAGCACAGAGCCCCACACGGGCTCTATACCGTGACCCCAAGATCTTGACCTGAGCCAGAATCAAGAGTCTGACGCTTAACTGACTGAGCCACTCAGGCGCCCCTGTTTGTCCTTTTCTTACAACTTCATTATAACCTTTCTATTAATATCAACCTTTCTATTTTTATTACTTATGTAGGCATCCTTATTTCACATTTGACTGTGACCGTCTTGGTGGTGACTTGTATCCTTCCAATCCTTAGCACAGATGGTCTTTGAGCACAATAGCTGCTCCAGAAATATTTTAAGTGACGGGGGGACGAGGGGGAAAACTTCAAATGTTTGTAAGCCTGGATGAGTGAGGCAATGATGGTACCACTAACAAAGACAAGGAGAAAAGGAAGGCCAAGAGTTAGGTGAACCGCACACAAAATGGCATGATGGCCATGACGCCTCGCACCTTCCAATCCACACTACCGGTCACAAACCTTAGGCGGCGGGAAAAATCAGAGCCCAGGCAGAGTGAGCCTAGTATTACTGCATCCAGCCGGGAATCTAGAGAATTGGGACCCCTGAGACAAGTAAGTTAAGCAACCGAAATCCCAACAGGGAAGCCAGTGACCAGAGGAAAACTCCAAATTCCAAGGGTCGCAAAACACAATGCGTTTTTGCCGAGGACGACAAGAACATAAAATATAAGGCAGCATCCGCGAATAGCTTGCAGCAGACAATAATGTGAAGTCTAAAGCACAAACCTTAATGACAACAGCAAGTGCATTTGCATAGCGCTTTCTACTTTTCAAACTGCATTCCCAGTCATCTTGTTTGGTCCTTGTAGGTTTTTAATTAGCAAAGTTATTTACATATTATACATATTTATCATCTTTTCCCACCACCAAATAAAGCAATAACATTTCCATAGATGTTTAAGATTCATTTCTTATTAGCTCAATACTCTCAAATTTTCCATAGTTTCCCTTCATATATACAGTTCAGTCCTCTTTTTCATCTAACCTACTTTGTTCTTTATGCCAATATTCCTCCTGCATCTCTTGTTTATCTATAGTATGTCTACTATTGCAGTACATTTTTCTTCATATATATATATACACATATATATATGCTTTTTTATTAGGCTATAACTAGTTTCAGTTGTACAACATGATTCACTCTTTCCATACATCACACAATGATCACAAGTCTACTTAGCATCCATCACTACACATAGTTAGAATTTTTTTTCCTTGTAATTAGAACTTGTAAGATCTACTCTCTTAGCAACTTTCCAATAGACAATACAGTACTAAATACAGTCACTATGCTATACATCACATTCCCAGGACTTACTTAGTTTATACCTGCAAGTTTATACCTTTTGTTAAAGATTTTATTCATTTATTTGAGAGAGAGCAAGCAGGGAGAAGAGCAGAGGGAGAGGAATGAGCAGACTTAAGAGCCAGATGTGGGGCTCAATCACATGACCCTGAGATCATGACCTGAGCAGAAATCAAGAGTTGGTCGCTTAGCCAACTGAGCCACCCAGGAGACCAAGCAGTTTGTACCTTCTGATCACCTTCACCCATTCATCACCAACCCACACACACACTGAGTTTTCATCTCCCAAATTATGATTCGATAACTTTCTTCTTCTCTGCTTTAATAGAACCTGATGGAATTTTTGGTGTATTCGCTAATATCATAAATAATCCAACTAACTCAGAAAGATTTTCAGTGGGATACCTCCAAAGAAGAAGAGCTAAGATATCTCCTCCTCCTCCTCTTCATAATCGTCCCTTGAGCAGGTACCGTGTCTCCTCTGAAACTCTGCATTAATTTTTAAGAAGTAGTTTATTATCTTCTGCAAAGTATTACAGCTTTGTCCTGGTACTTCTAGTTCCTGCAACCTCTTAAAGACACCTCAGTTGTGGGGCGCCTGGGTGGCTCAGTCTGTTAAGCGTCTGCCTTCGGCTCGGGTCATGATCCCAGGGTCCTGGGATCCAGCCCCACGTCGGGCTCCGTGCTCAGCTGAGACCCTGCTTCTCCCTCTCCCTCTGCTGCTCCCCCTGCTTGTGCTCTCTCTGTCTCTCTCCCTGTCAAATAAATAAATAAAATCTTTAAAAAAAAAGATACTTCAGTTGTTCTCTTTATTGAGTTCATCAGTTCGTTTCACAAGCAAAGTTCATTTATTTTCTTATAACCCTTTCGTGTCTCACTTGTCCTAAATCCTGTCTTTAGTGTTCTCTGTAACACTACATTTAGTTTTGGAAAATGTTTTCCCTGGAGTGCCTGGGTGGTTCAGTCATTAAGCATCTGCCTTCAGCTCAGGTCATGATCGCAGAGTCCTGGGACGGAGCCCCACGATGGGCTCCCTGTTCCACTGGGAATCCACTTCTCCCTCTCCCTCTGCCACTCCCCTTGCTTCTGCTCACTTGCTCTCTGTCAAATAAATAAAATCTTTTAAAATAATGTTTTTCCGGGGTGCCTGGGTGGCTCAGTCGTTAAGCATCTGCCTTCAGCTCAGGTCATGATCCCAGGGTCCTGGGATCGAGCCCCACATCGGGCTCCCTGCTCCGCGGGAAGCCTGCTTCTCCCTCTCCCACTCCCCCTGCTTGTGTTCCCTCTCTCGCTGTGTCTCTCTCTGTCAAAAATAATAATAATAATAATGTTTTTCCCTTTTGAGTAGAGGGAAAGCTTTTCATGAGTCATTTATAGTTTTGTCTTTCAATGCTGTGCAGATACTCCATGTAAGTAGTGATTCATGCTACAACATGGGTAAACCTCAGAAACCTTATAAGCAAAAGAACCCAGTCACAGAAGACCACTCATCATAGGATCCCATTTACATGAAATGTCCAGAATGGACAAATCCATAGAGACAAAAAATAGATTAGTAATTTGCCCCGTGCTGGGGGACGGGAGAATTAGGAATTATTGCTAATGGATACAAGGTCTCTTTTGGGGGAGAGATGAAAATCGGATTGTGAGAATAGTTGCAGAACCCTCTAAGTTAACTAAAAAAAAAAAAACCAAAAAGATTCACTGAACTGTAAATTTAAAATGGACAAGCCTTTGGTATGTAAACTACGCCTCAATAAAATTTACCTTATTGTATATTGTATACTGTATTATAACGGTAACACGGTTATAAACAACTGTGATATAAAGACCAAGCTTCAAGCTTCAGAGTCAGAATATACCAGACCCTCCTTCCTCCTGTGACTCAAGGTTGACTTCCTCCTGACTCTGCCCTATCCGTGTAAAGCAACTTGTGCCAGATTATCAGGGGGAACAGCACATTATGAAAATATGTGAAAATTGGCAACTCAAAATGTTTAAAAAGTCTTACTGCACATGCTAACGATGATTACAAATCTCCCATGATTGCCCCGGTAGTGACCACCATTTTGCTTATACAGTCCACATACTGCCAATACTATTCTTCTTTGCCTCACCTTGCTGTTACTACAAGCTCCAAATATTCAGGCAGTATAATGTTTTGGGAAATAGTATAGTCACTAATCATCAGGGTACAAGAATAAGACAGATCTGGATTTGCATTATAGTTCTACAACTTAGTTGTCTAATCCTAAAGGGTTGGCTTGATTTCCCTAAGTCTCAGGGCCCTCCTGTATAAAATGGATGCGTGACAAAACCCACCCCCACCCCCGCCTCAGAGTGTTGTGTTGTTTAGGGGATTTAAAAGGATATTACATGTTACGTACTTACTCAGTGACTGCCAAAAGAATACTTGATACAGAGAACTTCTAGTATGACTATTAAAATAGTGATGAAGCGCAGAAGAAAATAACTGGATTATTTGGAATTCAAACCTTTGGATTCTTGGCCATTGAAACTTTCTCTCGCATATGCATTACAAAATGATCGACTAGGCAGAAATCTGCCACAATTCCAGCATCTAGAGGAGCATCAACTGAAATTAGAAACCTGTATCATATACTGAAGCTAAACACAAATGAAGCATATATGGTCATACCTACTTCTGCCTCTTTAGTCCCCATGTGGAATGGCTTCATCACGATGCAAGGTACCATGCTTGCAACCAAACAGAACAAGCTGAACAAGTTGGGGAGTGGCATGAGTCATAGTAAAATACTAATTCTACTGCTACTAATTAACAGGGTGGTGGTTAACCATGAGGCTCACAGGCTTCTGTTTCCTGTGAAGAGTAGCTAAGTTTCAGCCTAGGGCCCCTAGATGTAGGCCAGCCAAAATTTTCAACCTGATTGCTAGAATTTAGAACCCCTTCACCCAAGACCTGGGCAAAGAAACAGGAAAACAGATGGCTTGGAGAACCACAGGTCCAGATTTCTTATCCCTCAATTCAAAGGTCTATTCTAGGATCTAATTTTGAGTTCTATCTTCCTATACAGCTCTCTTGGCAATTGCAGAATAAACAGGAAAAAAAGGGGGGGGGGGCGGGGAGGCAATTTGCCAGTTGTTATTCTCCAAGACCAATGGAGTGCCAACAGGCACATTCAAGCAAAGGGAGGGGGAAAGCTACCCCCAAGTCAACTCAAACAATGTTACACATATCTCAGTGCTACAGCATTGGTCCTGGGATTCCTAGTATTGCTCAGCTACAAGCAGTTTTGCTAGTGTTGTAGCGAACGCTGGCTGAGGACTGTAGTTTTTGCAAATATTTATGTTGCATAGGCAACATAGAAGTTTCCATAGCAACGCAGCTGGTCTTGAGAAATAAGGAAACATCAGTGTAGCCTTATGGAAGGCACTGGCTCTTGGCATAGAAGCCAAAAGTGTGATTCAAGCTGGGATTATAACCCAGGTGTACTGACCCGCTTCCTAGAATTTTCTAGTATGCCCCCCACTGTTTCATGAATTGGTAACCTGGTATGTGATTTCTTCCAAAATCTGTATTCTGAAAGGGTAAGGAATGTTGCTATTACTAGCTACTTCTTTCTTTCCTTCCTTTTTTTTTTCTTTTTTAAAGATTTTAAGTCGTATCACCACCCAACATGGGGCTCGAACGCATGACCCCAAGAACAAGAGTCACGTGCTCCACCGGCTGAGGCAGCCAGATGCCCCTGAACTACTTCTTTCTAAGTGGGAAGGGAGCATGGAAGTGTCGGTCAACCGCTATTTCTCGTGGTAGAAGTAGTCCAGTGGTGAGTGAATCTAGGGGTCTCACAAGAGATGACAAGAAAGAGCCCATAGGGGAGTACATGCCCTACAGCTGGGCAAAAGTATCAGTCACTTACACCTTTGGGGTTGTCTTCTTTGGCCACACACCTTGTCTGCATAAACAGCACAGCTAACTACCTGCAGACTTGGACTCCAAACCCAAGAATAGCCATCCCACTGAATGATCAGTAGCCAATGATCTTTCTCTCTCAGAAATTTGAACTAAGGACAGAGACAGCGTGGAGTTTAAGCTGATTTAAGATTTCGTTGTCTGCAAACCAAAGAGACTTGCCTAAGACAATGAGAATAGAAATATAAAAACTTCAAAGGCAACTAGGCAATTGAGAGTTGCCTTAGATTGATGAGGTGGGTGTGGTTAGCAGCTATGCTAATCAGAAGAAGTAGAGGTTTTAGTTTCAACAGAAACAAGCAGGAAACTGATGTCCCAAACCCAGAAGAGGCCAGGATAGCTGGAAAGCCAGAATTAGGGGTTTACAAAATAAGTAGGCAAGAAGGAGGATCACCAGGGATTCCATAGGAAGACGTCCTTGCGCTGCTTACCACTTGCAAAGAACATACAAATGTTCCTAACTGATGGAAGATCCTTCGGATCACAAATAGGTGGTCTGGAGGTAGAACTGCTGAACTCCCATTGGGAGCTTGGTTCACCTGAGAACAGACCACATGGCAGCCCTAGGGAACTACAATGGAAAATACACAGGGCTCCAGTACGACAGAAGAGTAAAAGTAATAACAACTAATGGTGACAGAGCATCTACTATGTGTTTTTATTTTTTTAAGATTTTACGTATTTATTTGAGAGAGTGAGCGAGTGAGAGAGACAGCAGAGCAAGAGAGAAAGAGTGAGTGAGCACGATCAGGGAGAGCAGCAGAGAGAGAGCTGAGCAGGGAGCCCGACACGGGGCTGGAACCCAGGACTCTGGGATCCTGACCTGAGCCAAAGGCAGACGCTTAACCAAATGAGCCACCCCGGCGCCCCTACTATGTGTTTGTACACTGTTCTAAGAGCTTCACACATACGAACACATTCAATCTTCACAACAAGGCACTATTGGTATTATTATACCCCATTTTATAGGTATAGAGAAGTTAAGTAGCTTGTCTAAGTTTGCAGACTTGTACTAAACTGCCTCTCTATTAAGACTAGTTCTTAGGGGCCCCTGGGTGGCTCAGTCGGTTGAGTGTCCGACTCTTGATTTCGGCTCACGTCATGATCTCAGGGTTGTGAGATGGAATCCTGCCTCGGGTTCTGTGTTGGGCGTGAAGCCTGCTTAGGATTCTCTCTCCCACCTTATTATATAAGATAATAAATTTATATAAATACATATATAGGTTTATAGTGGTTTAAGCCACACGTTTGTGATAACTTGTCACAACAGCCATAAAAAATTCATACAATGCCCAAATTAAGTCTTGCTATCCTTTTTTTTTTTAAAGATTTTATTTATTTATTTGTCAGAGAGATAGAGAGAGAGCACAAGTAGGCAGAGTGGCAGGCAGAGGGAGAGGGAGAAGCAGGCTCTCCTCTGAGCAGGGAGCCCGACATGGGGCTCGATCCCAGGACGCTCGGACCATGGACCCAAGCCAAAGGCAGCCTCTTAACCAACTGAGCCACCCAAGTGCCCCAAGTTTTGCTATCCTAAGGGAGTCCTACC
The DNA here is from genome assembly GCF_029215605.1 of Mirounga angustirostris. Classification (NCBI taxonomy): domain Eukaryota; kingdom Metazoa; phylum Chordata; class Mammalia; order Carnivora; family Phocidae; genus Mirounga; species Mirounga angustirostris. Next base: position 95,406,061 of record NW_026991719.1, read on the forward strand.
CTTCACCTTGTGATAATTATCTTAACTGCAGAGCTAAGCTTTCATTTCCATCAGGATCGCTTGAATATGGTCACAATGCAGGTTCCTGAACTCCCAATCCCAGATGGTCGGATCAAATTAGTCTTGCGGGTTGAGACTCCAAAATCTACACATCCTGACAAGTACCTACAGGTGATAATCCAGGGAGTAGAAGGACTACACTTTTTAGAAAGACTAATATTGTCAATGTACGTGGACCTTACAGAAACCTTGGCCCAACCTGTGTATGGCTGTATGCACGGCCCCTACCCCTCTCCTATACTACTGCTTCCTTTCTGCTTGGAACTCCCCTGGTCTTTACCACTAGCATCCTCTAATGGATTAAACCAAGTCCCAAATCTACACACTCAGGTCTCTCTTGTCACTGGCTGTAAAATCGCTCCCAGGGAATGTTGTTCCCTGTCCTCTGTTTCCTACATCCCTCCCCCCCACACTTATTGTGCACCTACAACTGACCAACGTCCAGCTATTTTCTCTCTTTTTCCTCCAGGTCTCATAACTGCAAAATCATTTCTTAAATATGGTTGCTATACATACCTGGTTGGCATTCCTTGTTGTGACCGATCAAGCATCCAGTTGTGGGAACTTTCATCGTGGTTGGACAAGCCTACAACCCTTGAATAAATGTGTTCACCTGACTGTCCTTTGCCAAAAGCTTTGACATGAGATGCTATCAACATATCCTGTTCCACTTTGAAACAGGAATTCTCAAACATGACTGTGCAAAAGAATCACCAAAGAGCTACTTAAAAATGAAGGTTTGTGCCTATGTGCTGAGAAATTCTAAGTTAGAGGGGCGCCTGGGTGGCTTGGTTGGTTAAGTGTCTGACTCTTGGTTTTGGCTCAGGTCGTGATCTCAGAGTCATGAGATGGAGCGCTGCACGGGGCTGTATGCTGGGCATGGAGGCTGCTTAAGGTTCTCTGCCCATCCCTGCCCTCCCTCTCAAAAAGAAAAAAGAAAGAAAGAAAGAAAGAAAGAAAGAAAGAAAGAAAGAAAGAAAGAAAGAAAGAAAGAAAGAAAGGAAGGAAGGAAGGAAGGAAGGAAGGAAGGAAGGAAGGAAGGAAGGAAGGAAGGAAGGAAGGAAGGAAGGAAGGAAGGAAGGAAGGAAGAAAGGAAGAAAGAAAGAAATTCTAAGAGGTAGTTCTCAAAAATTTGCATTTTTAAAAAATTTTTTCTTAAGATTTTATTGATTTGAGAGAGAGAGATAACGAGAGACAGCACAAGTGGTGGGGAGAGGCAGAAGGAGAGGGAGAAGCAGACTCTGCACTGAGCAGGGAGCCTGACGCGGGGCTCGATGCAGGGCTCGATCCCAGGACCCCAAGACCATGACCGGAGCTGAAGTCAGACACTTAACCGACTGAGCCACCCAGGCTCCCCCAAAATCTACATTTTAAATAAGCATTCCAAGTGATGCTGATGAAGGTGGTCCACAGACCAGACTTTGAGAAGCACTGCCGTAGGGTGAGTTAATTAACTTTTATGAAACTAACATTGTATCCCTTGGATCAATTTAGGGATGGAAATACTGCAACCTTTGTGAGACCCTAAAATGTTTGCTTAAGACACTTCCCCCTTCCCTTGGTGCTCATTCAAATGTATTCATTATACAAGGCACCCAAATTATCTCACTGTGAATCCTGTCTCTCTCTAGACTTTAAAGATCATCATAACATCATTCTTTTAAATGTCACGAAGACACTTTTTCTTGGAATACGAGGCTTAATGAAGGGTAAAATATCACTTTTGAGATACATGATGCTTGGGAGGCTATTAAGTGGAGTAAACTCAGGATGAAATTCTAATATAGATAGGTCTAAAAGATATATTTTGTAATGTAAAACACAGGCCAACCACCGTTGTGACTAACTCCCATTACTGTCACCTCTATGGAGAAGAGTGGCATAAGGGGATTACAATAGGACGGGGGCAATGTTGTGTGTTTATAAAACTCCATTTGGCAGATTTTCCTCTGTGAAATGTCTCCTAATTTAATCAGTGTGAACATTTGCCATTTTCAGCACTCTGCATCTTGACTGATTGCCCAATCTGCCTCTTCCTCAATTGTTATCGAGCCATTTAGAGGAGGAAAATAGCATTAGCCTGCAAAAGAAATTACTCCCTGGAAAGGTCAAAGTAACACGATTTTTGTTCTATTTCAAAAGAAGAGATGGAAATTCTAAACGGCGCAGCCCTCGATCCCACCTCTACAAAGTACAAATGCTATTCTAAAAGTTGGTCTCTGATGCTCATCAAAGCCCATTAAAACGCATCAGATTGTACTTATTCAGTCAAATCCTTTCAGTGTATAAATTACTCTCAGGGACTTGGAGAGGTTCAGTAACTCTTTGAGGCCCTGGTTGGTGAGTAACTACATCACAGCAGTCATTTCTCAATCGACCCTGTGGCCTAAATGTGTTAATGCACTCCCCAGGGGACAGGCTGGCTTAATAGTCTAGTCATCTATTCCTAAAGGACTTAAAAATGGATGTCATTATGGTGACACTCTTCCTTTCAACACAGATCTTAAGCCTGCCACACGATATTACATTGAAGATATTCTAATTCTCAGGATGAAGCTTCTTAGGGCTAAGATTCACATGCTCTTACCAGCTCAGGCTCCCGGCCTCCATTAGGGCAAAAGAAACTCTCCAACAATGAAACAATTGGCATTTCAAACCTTCTCAACAGCTGATATTTCATCCTAATGAAATATCCTAGGGAAACAATTAGGATAGTTTAAGCATTTAAACAATATGGGAGTCGCAGGGCAAGTTTTAGAGTGGTCCTGAGTCTTACACAACCTTGGAAATTTGCTTCAGGGTGAAGCCTTTGTGGGGTGATACAGAGGGAGGAAATTCAAGTTGCTGGGGACCTAAGGATGAGAGACAAAAAGAGATACACCGGAAAGACTCCTCCCCAGGCCTTTCTATAAAAACACAGTCTTGTTTCATATATACTGGTTAACTGACTTCTATGTATAAATTGGAAAGCATATACATTAAAGTGAAAGTTGAAAAGGAAGACTCAAATAAAGTGCTTGGTACCTCAGGGGCCAATGGCAGACCACCCCAAGAGGCACCCACCCACAATGGCATATAGATTTTGAGCTGAAAACAATCAAGATCCAAAAGACTGAGGAAGAAGCTCTGATCGGCCCACAACCCCTCTCTCCCAACAACTGCCAACAAAGAATTTAAAATAAAGACTCTAGAAAGAGAGCTATCACCATAGACAACTACATTATAAGAAGAACTGGAGGTGGTAGATAGGGAACAATTGAGAAAAGTCAGTTTGTTAAAATTCCTCTCTAGGTCCCATGTTTGCTTCTATGTGGCCCAGCAAACATTTCCCCTTTTTCATCTTGCTGTGAGTTGCATTTCTGCTCTTTGAAGTCCCAGACCTCCTTCCCCCTTCTCCTTAGTTCGGGGTGACACATATCTCATTTGGCCTGTTTTGGGAATTTCCTGTGTGTGTGGATTTCCCATAGGTAGGAAATTTTACTTTCTACTGTTAATCTGTCTCATGTCAATTTAATTCGTGGTCTATCTAAAAGAACCTTGGACAGAGGAAAATTCCACCCCATCCCCACCCCACCTCCAGACATTACTAACCTAATGTAATTCCTAGCTCTTCAAACGTTGGCTTTTTTCCCCCCACCTACAGGGTGTCTCAAGTTCCTTGATACCATTTTGTCCTCAGCTACTATTTTGAGTACAAGTATTAATTTTATATTCATTTATTTACACTCCCACATTATTCTTAGAAGGAGTTAAAGGACAGGTATTCATGATCTATTTTAAATCTTTGTTAGTTACCTTGAGTATAAAAGACCTGAAGACAGTAGTATTTTCTTAACCCACACAGTTTCTTCCTTCCTGGGCCTCCAAACTTCTAACAATTGCCTGTCACCTCTGTCTCGAGCAGCTCTGAACCACCATTTAAAAAGTACACAAGCCTTTCCTCCTTCCACTTTTGTCTCCCCTAATTTTATTGTGTCTCTCATTTACTCATCAAGTCTATTCCCTTTGGACATAATCTGGTTTTTTTACAGAAACTACCCACAAAGAATTTCAAACAACGCGCCTCAAAACACATGAAGACTATTCATTGCCATGATTTTCACATAACCTTGGGTTTTTACTTTTATGTATGGGCACTCTCTGAACATTGAATCTATGTTTGCGTATCTTTCCTCCATGGCTGAAGCTGTTCACACAAAATAAACTGGCAAGCATAAAATGAAATTTATTACAGTTCATCATAAGAATGGTCAAATATACCTTATCTGCTACAGCATGGTTGAATTGTTTGCATCATTTAGACATGGTGTTAACTTTAAGAGAGTCCAGGAGATTACCAACAGCATATATTTGCATGCTATTTTACAATTCATAAGCCCTTTCACACACTGGGGCCCCATTTAAGCTAGGAAGGATTAGGGATCAGAGAAGTAAATTGATTTGCCAAAGATCACAAAGCTAATAAGTATCGGAATATGTAACTTTCACCTGGCATTTGGAAATGTGTGAATACACAGATTAGATGAGTACACAAGACAAGAATCCTTGAGAAAATCATAACCAAGGGCCTGGCATAGCATCATTGTCAACTTTCAATAAATATTAATGGACAATGGACCCAAACTCATTTTGAGGACACTTGGTGTAGTAAAAGGCAGCCCATGAAGCTTTAACTCCCTGCCGAGACCATAGCCCCATTTGGAGGCTCAAGTAAGGAAGAGGCCCCATCACCCTAGTCATTCAGTGACTGGTTCCAAGGTCATAGGCAACTATACACAGCTTGGACACAGGAAGGCCGAATACCCGGGGCTTCTTTGAAACTCAGCCCAACAGAGATTGCCCAAACCAGGGGATGTTTAACGAACTAGACTATAACTTCTGTTAGACAGGAAGTTAGGTACACACAGAGCTTAGGTTGTATTCCAAACAATTGTATCCTAAAATCTTGCGGGAGAACAAATGGCTTTTAGAAAAAATAAATGGGCCTTGAGGAGAATAGACGGGAAATATGACAGTTTTATGACAGTGTCTGGTTGGGCGATTTCGTATCCAGGTGCTGCTTTGTGCTAACTTATCCTCTTCGGCCATAAGAGTTAGTCTTCCTCATTCGGGAAACTTCCAGGGATGGGGATTTATGCCATTTGAATTCTTTTTGGAGGCTTTGCTTTTAGGAAGATACAGGGAGTTAAGAAAAAACCTCTTCCTGCAGCTGTTGTTTCTTCAATGTCTTCAGCTGAAAATAATCCTTATGCCGCTGTGACATATTCTAGACCCCTTCGGCGCATAACCTTTTGTCCATTGGCACTGCAGACCCCCTAATTAACTAAGGAGACTCTTTTAATTTTCTCTTCTCTGATAGAACCTTTTGGAAATCAGTTATTCCCTAGGATCCATAAACATTCATTGGTAGCTGGTCAAGGATACTCGAAGAGGAAAGAACATCTTTTACTATCTTGGACAAATGAGGGTCTATTTACCTTGTCTCTAAAAGTATCCTGATATTTAGAGCTCCTCTAAACACCTAAAATACTAGCATAACAAGTTTCAATGGGATATAACTGGGTGATAGATTGTAATATGTGTGTGCTTTTTGAAAGGAGGGTGAAAGATCATGGCTAGAAAATTTGTTTGACCAATGGCCTGTAACACTGAAATGGAAAAGTCAAATGCATATGCATTGCAGTGGTAAGGAAAGGATGTCTGTGGAGGAAATACTAGGATTCCTGAGAGTTCTTTCTACCGTGTCTTTAACATATTTTCTACGAGAGCATGTTTCTGAATTCACAGTGAAAATAAATAGCAATATATAGTTCAGTATTCAAATATCTGCTTGATAAAAGAGCTTTTCAGAATGTACCCTTGGTGACAGGAAAATAAAATCAGGAAATTTATTATGCAGAATAATGACCATCCTTAAGACATCCAAGATCTAATAACCAGAAATTGTGACTATGTGACCATATGTAGCAAAAGGGACCTTGACGATGTGATTGAGTTAAGGATCTTGAGATGGGGAGATTATCCTGAATTATCTCGGTGGGTCCAGTGTAACTACAAGAGTCCTTACAAGAGAACAAGGCAGGCAGGAGAGTCAGAGCAAGGAGGTATGACAGAAGAAGCAAAATGGGACTGATGTGATTATTGGAAGAGGGCAATGAGCCAAAGAATGTCAGATGACTCTAGAAGCTGGACAAAACAAAGCACAGAGTCTCACCTAGGCGCTCCAGAAGGATCACAGCCCTGCTGACACCTCAATTTTAGCCCAGTGAGACATGTCATTCTCCCGACCTCCAGAAAAGTAAAATAATAAATCTGTGTTGTTTTAAGCCACTTCAGCATGTGGCAATGTGTTATAGTAGTGATAGGAAATGAATATAGTATTACTTATTATTCTGTTGATACTTTCACTTCCTTAAATCAGGGCTTGCTTATTCTTTAAGTTTAGTCCTTGGCAACAAGTATGAGGATGTGACAGTCAGATTATTTTGCAGTGAAAAATACCATTCTTATTCATTAATGTCTCCATAAGACTTCAAACCATAATTAAAGACCAAAAAACCAGCTCGTTCATTTGATGTGGAACAAAAGCATAATTTAATTGTTTTTTCTTCCCCAATGCACCCAATACACAAATTTAAGACCAGAGTGAAAACTTTACATGTTAGAACTCACATCCTAAACATAGAAAAGGAAACCAAAGTCCACCAGAGGATTTGGCATTGCCCTTAGTTTACAACATAGAGGGATGCCTGGTAGATGAGGACATAGCCTCTGACCTTTCAGAGCAAGATCTGCTTCTGTGCCTGAGCAGACTAGGACCATCTAGGCCACCGGTAGAAGGAAGGGCCTCATTCACCTGAGTCCCAGACTGGAATGACCAGCTTGGATAAAAGCCTGCCTCCCAATAATACTGCCCCACCTGTTGACCCTGAGCATGACCCAATTTCTGATTCAAGGATCTACAAACATAAAATGCCCCTCCACAACATGATTTGACTATATCCAGGAAGTTCCCACAACCAGCTTAAACATCGCCTCTTCCCACCATATACTGACCCAGAATTTGTGTCCCTTTACAACCCGGACTCTACCCCAAACCCGTTTGTTCCCAATTTCAATTCTCCATTGACCCAGCGCCACGATTTTTCCCTAGGTCAGACAATTGGAAATAGATTAGCCTTGAACATTAAATATATTACAATTTATGCAGCAAACATTAAGATAGCTAGTGAACACAGTCAATGTTCTCAGCAGCTGTACCTAGCAAATGAAGAAGCTAGAACGTCAATCAGGTCACCTTGATTCCAAAGCTCCTCCCTTACACGCTATTGTATATTGTCTTTCACTCAGACAATCCCAAGTAAGGTCAGAATCTACCAATAGTAGAGAATCATTCGATCCTTGTGCCCACACAAGGTTGTCAAACTCTAGAACTCCAGTTCTACCATCTTCTGCCTCAACATTGTCCCCCCAACTCACTTCCTAGATTACCTTAATTAATATGATAAACTTTTACATGCTAAATATCACTACTGTGGTTTGCATTTCTGCAGTTTACACCCATAAGGCAAAGCAATGATGAATGTAAGCATTTCATGACATAAAGCAAGTGCATATTATAGTGATGCCTTTCAATGCCGCCCAAAGAATCTGAGAACAAAGCTGCCTGCTTATAGGAATGACTGTGTTTATGAAATACTTGAATTAATATCCTAGAAATGAAAGAAAGCTTTTGGGGTACTGTCTGATACATCCTACAAGCTGAAATTCAATGGGTATTTCACAACAACTCTTTGACCCAGAGGGAGGCTCAGTGCCTGAGCCAATGCATACTTAATACCACTAAAGAAAAATGTTCATTGTCCTTCCAGTTAGGAGATAATTTAGTGGCCAATAAAAATTGAGAAAATCACTGTGTATTGAAGGTTGATGGGACCCAGTAAATCTTGTGATTACAGAGTTAGATTTTTCTATAATGATACTCTCTTTTGGAATGGAGGCTGAAAAGAAACATTAGCCATTTCTTCAGGAAGAGTTTGGAACAGATTAGGAGAGAGGTGGCAAGCTTTACCATCTTTCCTTCTTATTATCATCATATCCCCCCACCCCCAGCTGTTTTGCAATGTGCTACATGAGAGCAGTTTATAGGAGTGGTTAAGAACTGGATAAGAACTCAAGGTTTGGAGTCAAACAACCGTAGATTAAAATTCCAGTTCTGCCATTCCAAACGCATGAGCCTATGGAATAGTTAGTTTCTGTGAACCTCAAAATGTTGCTGTGAAAATTAAGTAACGCAACAGGGTATCTGCCATATCACTATTCTGAAGAACTTTTGTCGTTTCCCCTCCATCAGTAAAATATCTTCCAGAGGTAGAGGTTGTGGGGCAATTTTGTAAACCAAAGCCAAATTGTAGAGCTGCTCTTCTAGTAATTGACAAAATCTATCAGAACTATATTTAGCGTAGTGTGGTCTGTCACTTTTGTTTATGACAGAGTGACCACTACTGGGCTTGTCCTCCTGCGGTTAAAAACAAACAAACAAACAAAACTACAAAAGGACAAAAAAGGTGAAACATCTGTTTTTATACACATGACAATAGATGGTGCAGGTTGGAAATCCTTGGAATGAAAATAATAAATGGGCCCGAGAAATATGCCTATAGGTCTCATTATGTCTTTGGCCGAACAGGAAGTTGTTCATGCACAAGGGGACACTCTGTGAGGACAGGCAAGGGACAACTATAGGGGACTTACAAGCTGAACAATTCCCAGAGCTCACATAGGATTGCAAAATATTCTAGTTCTCATCAGCTAGCAGGGACCGGCAAACACTTTCATTAAAGGGCCAGATAAATACTCTAAGCTCTGTGGGTCACAAATGGTCTCTCTCACATAATCTTCTTTTTTCTTTTTAAAATTACCCTTTAAAGATGTAAAAATAATCCTCACCTCTCAAGCTGTTCAAAGTCAGTCCACGAGCTGGATTTGATCCACAGGTTGCAGTTTGCTGTATTTTCAGCTAGATTGTAGACACCTCTTTGAGCACCAGAGTATTCAGTGGAGACCAAAAAAGGTTACCCCTTAGTAATAGCATTAAAGTAGACATGGAATACAGTATATTCTTTTGACTCAGACTAACAAAGCCTAAACACAAACCAAAAATGAATAAAGAATAAGGAACAGTTATAAGAATAAAAGAGAGAATGTCACTAAAAAATCCTACTGATATTAATAAGGTAACTAGACAATATCAACAATATTATGCCAATAAGTCCTCCAATCAGATGAAATGGGCAAATTCCATGAATGACACCAATTATAAGAACTGACACAGGAATAAATAGAAAACCTGAATAACCTCACAACTATTAAAGAAATTGAATTCATAACTGAAAACCTTTGCACAAAGAAAACTTCAAGCCCAAATGGCTTCTTTAGTGAGTTCTATGAAACATTTTAAAAATGAGTAATACCAACCCACAAATACTTCCAACAATTAGAAATAAGAACATTGAACCCATTCTATGAGGTCTGCAATACTCCTGTACCAAAACTAGGCTAAGATACTACAGAAAAGAAATTTATTCACTAATATCCATGAAAACAGAAAGTACTAGAAATACTGAGTCAAGCAACACATAAAAAGTATAATATATCATGATCAATTAAGCCTTATCCCAAGATTAAGATTGCAAGGCTGCCTCAACGTTTGTAAATCAATCTATGTAAATCACCATAGGACCAAACCAAAGAAGATACCATCTCAATAGATGCCCAAAAAGCACTCTTAAGACATTCAACACGCATTCATTATAAAAATTCTCATTAAAAGGGGCACCTACAAGAAACCCACAGAAAATATCATACCTAATAGTGAAAGACTAAATGCTTTCCCCCAAAGTCAGAATTTAAGGCTGTCCACTCAACACTTCTCTTCAACCTTCTACCTGATGTTCCAGCGAGTGAAATAAGAAAATAAAAGGCATATATTTTGGTAAGGGTCAGGTACTGTTCTAACAGCAAGGATGAGTTTTGTGTATTAATTTTTTTGTCTTGAGCTTGAAGCTTGTGGACTTACTGAACTCAATTATCCTAGCACTTTTTTTGGTAGATTCTTTAGGGTTTTCTAAAAGACAATTTTTCCTTTCTAATATGATTTTATATTTTATAAAAAGTACAAAAATAGACAAAACTCATCTGTGCTGCTAGAGCAGCGTCTGGTACATGGCAAAAACTCAGTAAATATTAAGTTTCTATTTTATTTGACATAAATATTTGAAATGGAAAACAACAGTTACGCAACGTTGTAGTATACATATACCTTATGCTAATGCCTTCTCAAATTCTTGAAATATCCAAAATGATTCTACAAGTCATCTGTTGGGTTTTCTGTAAAAGAAGTTTTTCTAAGGCTAAGAAGTTGTTTTAGCCTTAGTTGATGTATATGATTAAACTAACTCACACTAAGTTATTAATGTTGTGCTCTAAGTGATTTTTTTAACATTTTATTGAGGCATAATCTACAGATGATGAAATATACCAATCTTAATTATACAATCCAATCAGCTCTGACAAATGCATACAACTGTGTAACTAGCACCCTTATCAAAATATAGAACATTGCCAGAATGCCAGAAAGTTCCATGGTGCCCTATCCCAGTCACCCTTTTCCCACAGAACAGCTATTGATCTGCTATTACCACAGATTAGTTTTCCTCATTTTTAGAATGTCCTATAAAGGAAACTATACAGTGTTCTCTTATTTGCCTGGCATCTTTCAGCATAATGTTATTTTTTAATTTTTATTAATATTTTGTTGCAATAAGAAAACATAAGATGTACCCTCTTAACAGATTTTTAAGTGCACAATCAAGTATTTTTAACTACAGGCACAGTGTGGTACAGATCTCTAGCCCCTATTTGTCTTGTGTAACAGAAACTTTATACACAGCAACTCCCTGTTTCCACCTCCCCCTAGCCCCTAGGAACCACCATTCTACTCTCTGCTCCAATGAGTCTGACTACTTTAGATACCTTATGCAGCATTTGCCCTTCTGTGATTACTTCACTTAACATAATGTTCTCAAGGTTCACCCATGTTGTCCCATATTGCAGAATATCCATCTTTTTAAAGGCCAAATAATATTGGATTCTATGTATACACCTCATTTTCTTGATCCATTCAGTCAGCTTTTGATGGGTATAATTCTTTTGGATAAATACCTAGAAGTGGGATTGTGGGCTCACCTGATTGTTTTAATTTTTTGAGGAAGCTCCATATTTTTATAGTGGCTGTATCATTTTGCATTCCCACCAACAGTCTGGAGAGGGCAAAATAGAATTGCTTAACCTGAAAAAATGAATTCGCCATAGAATGCAGGTCCTAGTAATCAAGGAAAGATAGGTCCTCCTATCTCACATGATAAGTAAGAATATAGATATATGTCAGGGTAATATTTTCAAATGTTAACCTTAGTTCCTTTCGTCTAGTCACTCAGAACCACCAGACAATCCCCCATCCTCCAAGTAGCAAAGCTATCCTCTAGTCATTACTTTATGTGAGGGATAGAACAGAAAGGAGATACAAAACCTAGATTTAGTCTCTAGAGATCTTAGAGAACAGAGGAAGCTCCAGGCATAGACAGGAGTTTGGAGAGAAATGTCAGGACTTTCATAAATCTGGATTCCTCTCTAAGAGCCCAGAGAAAATCCACAAACCAGGGGGGAGGTGGAGGGAAAGGCTTTGGTGAGATGAACAGTGAGATCAGAAGGGTAGAGAGAGGGAGAAGGCAGGATCTGAGGAGACCGGAACATAAATGAGGATTTCACAGCAAAGGGTGACTATGAAGAGCATTGTTACACTATCTAGGAGTTTCGTGGAACCATTCTGCCCACACTTGACCTTAGCAAGCAGAGTCTGTTAACCATACATGATGGCAGTCCTTCTCAGCATATCTTATAAACTCTCAACAAACACCAGCACCTCACCCAGTGACTACCAAGTCTGGCCAGCGGACTACTCAGTATGGACAACATCTTTAGCAGTATCCAAGGACAGCAGGGAACCAAGAGAAAGGCACTGGCATTGTGGTGGTGTTCAAGAAAAGCTCTCACACATGTAACTGTCAGCTAAGGGGAAAAAGATCCTCCTCAAGTCAGGAAATTGGTCAAATGCTCCTAACCTCCAATCTCTCCTCTCATGAAAACAAATAATCATCTGGTCAACCAACCAACTTCAACGAAAATCAAGGATTTTCTTTTCCTTTCTCAAACTACTGGGATCTGAACGCATTATAATTACACAACCCCAAGGCAAAACTCATAAATTTTGACTGGAAATTAAGGACTACACTACTATGGAATGTGACTGTAGGGTCCCTATTTCTTTCAGGACTGTCATATATGACAGGTGACAGATAGAAGGCAAGAACATATGCTTTGCAGCAGGCACAGGTAATAATCCTAGCTCCAGTCCTTACTAGATGTGCATCATTAGACAAGTTACTTAAAACCTATGAGCCTCAGTTTCCTCATCTATAGTGGGCCTGACACCACTTTCCTTGCCAGGTTGTAGTGAAAAAATAGAGACAATCATCTGACACTTAGTACTAAAATCACCTATTACAATGACTGGCACATGGAAGACATTTAGTAAATGGAATTATTAATGAAAAATCGTTCTGCCAAAGTGCCACCATTAAAACACTCACTCCTTTGGGTTAATGAGCTGCTCACTTAAACAGAGTCATTGCTAGCCAAAGTTGTAAAATACATAATGTGCCTTTAGCACCTACATTTAGACTTTCGTCTTTATGCCCTTCTGTCCTTAAATCAGTATTTTGTTAGAGAGAGAGATCAGAGAATACTTGGGAGAAAATGGAACACAGAAAAATTCCCAATTCTAGTTTAGATTTGTGACTTTGGAAGCTGGGTGATAGACGTGACATATTTAAGAACTTATTTTTCCCGAAAATGGAGCTGGACCAGGCAGACAATATAAATTTCCCTGATGTTATGATAGAGTTAGTGCATTATCATGTAAGTAGTACTCTTCAAATATGACTAAAAATATATATGTGTGTGTCTTCCCCCAACTTCACATATTTCTGATTACCTTAATCATTCATTACTTTCTCAAACATTACAACATAAAAATGAGGAATGGCGTTTAGTTAAGAAAATTTGCAAGAGAGAACATAATAATGTGGAACAGCTGCAGCTATGAATTTTATGAATGCTTTGTTGAAAATAACATTAAATGGTAAAATCAGATCACAGATTAACTCTGCAGGGTTTCGTGCTATGCGCAAAATGCATCATTCTTACTTAGCTATGATGAGAAGAACATGAAATACCTTGATTTTTATTGGGTAGAAATCATCATCATCATCATGATATCTTTATTGAGGGCCTAGTATATAGAAGGTAATGTGCAAAAAGCTATAGATATGAAGATAAGGTGCCTACATTCAAAGAACTTAAAAACAATTCAGGAAACCAGCGGTATAGACAAATATGAAAGCACAGTATCAGGGTCAGAGTTGATTGGTAAGTATTCCTTGTTCTCATGCACTATCTAATTCCTGAGCTTTGGATCCCTTCTCTACATCAAGTAGATATCCCGACACCCCACCTCTCCACTGGGTTTCTGACATTAGTAATACACGTGTAAGGCTTTTCCAGCCAAATTTTGCAAAATTATGTCCCAGAAGCCAAATGGGACCCAGAAACAGATTTGCCACACTATCCATATTTTCAATTTGCTCGTTGACTTAGCTGTACACATTTTCAAATTGTTTTGTTTCACTTTATAATTCAGACTTCCAGTTTCGCTTGCCATATCAAAAGATCTGGCAAGGCTAGAGCCATTTTCCACTTTCCACAACACTTAACTGTTCCTAATAGAAGCCCTCTAGACAGGACCTAGGAACTCTACTTCTGTCATAGACCCCACCACTGTTTTTTGTTCCTTATACCTGACCGGCTCCACTCCTTTACCTCTCAGTCTCTAAAGGCACTTCGGGGGTGCCTGGGTGGCTCAGTCGGTTAAACGTCTGCCTTCAGCTCAGGTCATGATCCCAGGGTCCTGGGATCGAGTCCCACATTGGGGTCCTTGCTCAGTGGGGAACCTGCTTCTCCCTCTGTCTGCCACTCCCCCTGCTCGTGCTCTCTCTCTTCTGACAAATAAATAAAATCTTTAAAAATAAATAAATAAAGGCATTTTGGTGTGCCCTATGACCTAGCTACACTCCCATACTTGGCAAGAAATCTCACAGTGGCCTTGTTCTGACAGTTTCTACCTTGGTCCTCCTGCCATGTTCCTTGTTTCAGGAATCCTTCTTGCACTGGCATTTCCTGACTGTTGACTTCTTGCTCCTGCCCCATCTCTACAATATTTCTTATTGAAACCTGTACCCACAAAGTGTTGGCTCAGACCTTATTTAAATTCTCTGAATGACTGTTAACTTTCCTGACACGGGATTTAGGGCAATCAGTAGTGATGAGAAAATATGTGGGGAAAACGACTGAATGGTATTCATGGATAATCTGACAGAGTAAGTTCATGAGCCTCTAAGCCAAAACTTCAACAAAACCTCTGTTTCCCTTCAAAATATGTAAGAATAGGCAACAGTGAAATCCCCAGTGGAAGTAATTCATTTGGGCAAGGATAATAAAGGACAATGAAAACTATGAGGTGATAGGTTGATGGGGAACACCATACCGATATGGTGTCAAAGTATCACCCCCGCGGATTACTTGCTGGCTTAACAGGTAGAAGAGGGTCACTTTCCAGTAGAGGAAGAAGGCAGTCATCACATTAAGCCAGTGATCTTTTCCCTAATACAGACATCACATCATGTCTCTGAATATCATGCAATAGACAACACACAGCCTCACCCATGATGTAACATAGCTCTATAAAAAGCATTTAACCCAAATCCAGTAAAGTTGGGCGCCTGGGTGGCTCAGTTGGTTAAGCGACTGCCTTCGGCTCAGGTCATGATTCTGGAGTCCGGGGATCGAGTCCCGCATCGGGCTCCCTGCTCGGCAGGGAGCCTGCTTCTCCCTCTGACCCTCCCCCCTCTCATGTGCTCTCTCTCTCTCATTCTCTCTGTCTCAAATAAATAAATAAAATCTTTAAAAAAAAAAAATCCAGTAAACTTTAGTTCTAAATTCTAGTTTTTAGAACTATAAGGAATAGAGGAACAAGTTCAATCACACCACAGGGAAAAACAGGTGACACCAAAATATAACTTATTCTAAAGAACAATATTCCCATCGAAATCATGGAAAGGAAGGGGTGGGGGTGAGTTACCTACATATGAACAGAGAGAGACTGATGCTTTTAATTAAATGAGGGGCAGGAAACGCAGCACATTTTCAATGTAAGTGAACCATGGTTGGATCATTCACAGAAAGAGAAATGATTGGCATAACATCTAAGTACTGGGAAAGCTGTGATTATAGATACAGGTGGTGACTAACTCAGAACAGTTCACCTTGAAAACATCACCAAGGAACTGATTAGACATTAAGTGAAGTGCTCCAGGATTTTGGGTCTCTCTCACTTATCCTATCCTTCACTAATTCCTGCTCACCAGGGATCAGCTCGGCCATTCCCTCCCCAGTTTACTTTAGCTCCCCTCTTGTGTGTTCCCACAATGCTCTCTTCTTCCATCAGGACTTCATCTACTAAATTACTTATCTGTCTCTCCCTGTGGTTGGAGAGCTTCTACAGGACAAGATTAATACGTCCCAAGTGTCCAGTCCAGTGTCTGGCACAGCACGGGCTTTCAGTAAATCTGGCACATCTCGTTACTTAAAATTGAAGTCTTTCTAGGTCCTGTCCTAAGATTTGGAGCCTACGTCTTAATCCCTCCTAATAACTGAGGCCCAGGTATCGAACAACATAAGATTTCATTGTCTAGCTGCCTATAAGTCTGTCCTAATATCGCCTCCTCTGGAATCTTATCATGCTGCTCTGTTCATCTGTCAATGCATCCCTGTTACTTAATTTTCTAAAATGTCAAAATCAATGTCACTGTTCTTTCTTGTTCTCTCAAAATGCTTAAATTTTCTGGGGGAATTTTTCAATACATGAGCAGTTTGCATGGCATCTTTGTGACACCTTAGCCCTCCAAGTTCATCATCTGAATGGTAGTTAAGCTTGACGCGCAAGAACCATCCAATTAAGTTGTTTCTACTGCATGTGATCAACATAATCATTTATCCTCATTGTCACTCTGCCCTAATTGTCAGCACTTTCATCCTGTAAAATCCCAAAGAGGCTATCAAATTCAAGTCTAGTTGAAATTTTGAGTAACTCCATTTCTGGTCTTGTCAACATCTCCTTCACATAGCGGGCGTGTCTGCAAGTATTTAGACCCTTTGACAGAAGGCAGAAGTCAGTGACTCTACATGAATCCAAAGTAAAATATATTCAGGAGTAAGGCTGCTTTTGTGGCGTCAAACGGAAAAGTACTGCTAGGGTTCGGGACCAGTTATCTTCAAATCGGCCATGAGCCAGGTAGCATTGTAGCATAAAGATGTTTATTAGCTAGGCATTACTTCCATTTTCTGACAGGACCATCAGCATGTTTCATTCATAGAATAAATGAGGTCCCATAAAGATCCATACCTTTCATGAAACTCCTAGGAAGCAATCTAGTCTTCATTCTGGAGGCTAATAAAGGGCGATAGCTAGCTTTATGAAGTTTAAAAAATGTGAACATTTGGACTGGTTCGTTCAGACTAGGAAGAAAAAAGTTCAACAGTCTAATACATCCTGAGACCTTCACAAAGAAAGTACGTCACCTCTATTTGCCTCACTGCTGACTTTGGTTAATTGTCAATGGGGCTTGCTGCCAAATGACGCTGCAGTTGGCCAAATTGTACTCAGCACCCTCCAGCCTTTTGACTGTCTGCCATTTTAAGCTTCAGATGCAGCACCCAGCACAAATGGTCAATGCAGGGATCTGCCAGACCAGTCCTTTCTTTGCCTCTTCATCAACTTAGTACGATGTCATGTTGATTCAAGGTTGTCAGACGATACCTGACCGCCCTATGTTTCTCCCTTTTTTTTAATAGCAATTACCATTACATCTCTATTCCCTATTAGAATGTAATCTCTCTGGTGGCAGAGTGCACCCCATCCCTAGCACCTAACACAGTGCCAGATATATAAAAAGTGCTCAATCAATATTTGCTGACCACACGAATAAACACAGTGGCTAGTGTTTAGTGAAAATTTACCATGCCACACACTGCTAAGTGGTTTACATGTTTTACTGGCAATTAGTCCTGAGGAACATTACCATGAAAGAGGTGTTATATGTAATCATGCCCATTTTACAGTTGAGGAAATGTAGGATAAGAAAACTGAATTCTGGGGCGCCTGGGTGGCTCATTCGGTTAAGCGGCTGCCTTCAGCTCAGGTCATGATCCCAGGGTCCTGGGATCGAGCCCCGCATCGGGCTCCCTGCTCAGCGGGAAGTCTGCTTCTGCTTCTCCCTCTCCCACTCCCCCTGCTTGTGTTCCTGCTCTCGCTATCTCTCTCTCTGTCAAATAAATAAATAAAATCTTAAAAAAAAAGAAGAAGAAAACTGAATTCTGATTAGGAAGGCCATGCTTGTGATTATTGTTAATACATCAGTATTCCATGAGGAACAGTAAAGAAGTAAGGGACATTTAGAAATTCAACATACCCTGGAGATACCAATGGAGATTATTAATAATAGCTAACATTTATTGAAAACTTTCTATGCATCAGGCACTTAGACATTTTACATCTCCTTAAATCTCACAACAACCCTAGGTAGTAGGTACTATTATTATTTTCTTATTATTATTATTGTTCCAATTTTATAGATTAGGAAACTAAGGCACAGAGTAGTTAGGCAACTTGCCCTAGGTCTCACAGCTAGTAAGTGATAGAACTTGAATTCAATCTTTGGTTGTCTGGCTACCCAAACAAACCACTGAACACTTCCATGAGTACAGAAACTACATTGAGGAGTTATATCTTATTTTTTATTTTTTATTTTTTTTAAAGATTTTATTTATTTACTTGGCAGAGAGAGAGAGACAGCGAGAGAGAGGTAACACAAGCAGGGTTAGTGGGAGAGGGAGAAGCAGGCTTCCTGCTGAGCAGGGAGCCCGATGCGGGGCTCGATCCCAGGACCCTGGGATCATGACCTGAGCCGAAGGCAGTCGCTTAACCAACTGAGCCACCCAGGTGCCCTGAGGAGTTATATTTTATATAACTCCCCAAAGAACTATGCTCTATTATCTTCAGTTTATGGATGAGACAAGGGCTTAGAGAAATTTCTGGTCCAAGGTCACACAGCTTGAGAGTATTCTAATTTCAAGGCCTGTCCCATTTCCCTGAGCCCAGAGGATGGGCTGGCTTATGGACAGAAGCAGGGTAGAACTGAAAGGAGAAAGTAAGAGAACAAGTAACCAACATAAGAAAAGCCTAGACTGAGAAGATCAGAGTCCAAGTTGAACGAAGCAAAAAAACAAGGACAAGGAAAAATGAAGACTTATTTCTTCAGTGACCGAGATGGATTTTGTTTGAGGTATGGAATATTAGTGGCATGATGTAGTCATTAAGAAGATCATTCAACTAGGTTGAGTTTCTAACTTGACTGCTTACTGGCTTTGTGAATTTGAGTAAGTCACTTCAATTCTCAAAACCTGTTTCCTGGGCGCCTGGGTGGCTCAGTCGTTAAGTGTCTGCCTTCGGCTCAGGTCATGATCCCAGAGTCCTGGGATCGAGTCCCACATCGGGCTCCCTTGCTCGGCAGGAAGCCTGCTTCTCCCTCTCCCACTCCCCCTGCTTGTGTTCCTGCTCTCGCTATCTCTCTCTCTGTCAAATAAATAAAATCTTTAAAAAAAAAAAAAACTGTTTCCTAACTGATCAAGTAGACATTAAAATAGTGCATTCCTCTGAATGGGGTTGGGAAGATCCCGTGGTATGTAGCATGTACTCATTAAATGCTAGCAACTGTTATTGGTGGAGAAACAGGAGACAAATATTGAGTTTCATTGCATCCACTTACCACTCAATCCTAGCCTGGTCCCTGCTTTGCACACAGTATTAGGCACCAGAGATGAGAAACATAATTCTTAAAGACCTTTTACACATAATTGCCAAGATGCCTGAACGTTGTGATTTTGATGGATGACTGCATTACCTCGATCATGTTTTTGAGTAATGGTTAACTCTTTCAAGCATGTCCATAAGTTGACTAAAGGCATTTGAAACATGGTCTAAGTTTGCGGATAGCCTACATCCCTCAGATCCTGGCATCTGTGGGATTTACAAGGGCCCTTTCCTGTCTTAACATTCTGAATGAAGGCTCTCTAAAACATAGCTTCCCACTAAGGTAGCAAGTTAATTCACTTGCCATATGTGCTCTTTTCTAAAATACCCACATATCAGTCTTCTGCCAGTTACTTTGTCTTTTGTAAGGGATTTTCCAGTATCTTTGCTAGTTCCATATTTCCAATGTTAGTTCTGTCCTACCTTTGGTCCATTCGCCCAGTGACTACCAGACCACAGGCTCTTTAGCCTCGAAAAATGGCGAATTTGCCCTTGTCTACTTGAATAAAGGAGGAGCTCTCTGCTAGGAAATCTACTCAGAGCTTCCACAGGATTTATCTCCCTGAATGTTAGCAATGGCCCCACAAGGTTAAGAGCTCTAACCACATGTTAAAGAGAAGGAAACTATCATGAAAAGAGGGTAAGTGTCTCTCTCCAAATGACATAGCCATTTGGTGATCCTGTGGTTTGAATGTGTCCCCCCAGAATTCATAGGTTGAAAGCTAATGCCCACCGTGATGATATTTGGAGGTGTAACCTTTGGGAGGTCATGAGTGACCAGGATTAGTACCCTTATAAGAGAGATCCCAGGCGGCTCCCTCTTCCCTTCCACCATGTGAGGACACAGTAAGCAAACAGCCAGCTATTAAACCAGGAAGCTGGTTTTCACCGGGCAACAAATCTGCCAGCACCTTGATCTTGAAATTCCCAGCCTCTAAAACTGTGAGAAATAAATTTTGGTTGATTAAAACTACCCAGTGTATGGTATTCTTGTTAGAGCAGCCCAAAAGGACCAAGACAGGTGGCAAAGCTGAAACAGGTTAATGGGACCATCAGACTCCAAGTCCAATGTCCTTTATACTTTGCTAAGGGATTATATTCAGCTGAGCTTTAGGATAGCCTGTATTTTGGCTTAAAAAAACATACTTCTTATTGCAGTGTAGGGGGTTGTGGGGCACAGTGTATGTTCCAGAGGTCCTAGTAAATATGCCTTTTCTTTTGCACTAGAGAAAGAACAGTGATAATAATTATCTGCCGATAGACTAGAACATGCTACATTCTTCTATGCCTCTGGACAACACAATCAGCTCCTTCCAAAGAGAATACACTTCCCCTTCTTCCTTTTACTTAAGGAATGCCTAACCTACCGTGGTAGGCAGAATAATGGACACCCCCACCCCCATAGACATCCTTATTCCCAGAATCTTTGCATGTTACCTTACATAGCAAAAGGGACTTTTCAGATTTTTCTCAAGATTATCCTGGATTCTCCAGTTGAGCCCAGTGTAATCATAAGGGTCATTATAAGAAAGACCGGAGAACCAGAGTCAGAGAGAGATTTGAACAAGCGATCCTGCAGATTTCTAAGATGGAGGAAGAGGACCAGCAGCCGAGAAATGCAGGTAGCTCTAGAAGGTGGGAAAGGCAAGGAAATGATTATCTCTTAGAGCCTTCCAAAGGAACTCAATCAGGTCGACAGCTTGATTTTGGCCCCGTGAGACATGTGTCAGTGTTCTGACCTCCAGAACTGTACTATGATAAATTTGTGTTGTTTGAAGTCACGACGTTTGCAGTAATTTCTTTTTTTTTTTTAAAGATTTTTATTTATTTATTCATGAGAGACAGAGAGAGAGAGGCAGAGGGAGAAGCAGGCTCCCAAGGAGCAGGGAGCCCGATGCGGGACTCGATCCCAGGACCCTGGGATCATGACCTGAGCCGAAGGCAGACGCTTAACCATCTGAGCCACCCAGGCGCCGGGCAGTAATTTCTTACAGCAGGAATAGGAAACAGATATGCCTACTTGCAGGACTTAGTTCAGACATCACCTCTTCCTGAAAGGCTTTTATAGCTCCCAAGGCAGACCCAGGTGTCAGTGCTCCCATTGCTTGGTGTATGTTTCTATCTCTTTTACAGGCTTCATCACCAAGAAGCTGAATTACAGTCCACTGCGATCCTCCTCTTCCTCTCTTCTGGATGCCTCGTGCTGAATGAAGGGAAGAGGAAGAGATGTGCAGCTCATTTCCCATTTTGCTACAAGTGACATCCTGGGAAACAAACCGAAATTTCTGGGAAACAAATACTGGCCTTTCAGTGGCTGAATATGTTTTTATCTGAACACCTTTCTGGAAGTTCTTTTCTGTGGTAAGCTTGCCTACCTGTGCGAGAAACAGTCATTCACCAATCTGGCCCTAACCATCTTAACAGTCTTGTCTTTTCCACTTGCTGATACAGACTGTATCAGTCACGATCCAGCCAGGAAAAGAACCCACACCAGCTAGCTCAACAGAGGGAAATCAATATAGGAGACAAGTTACATCCATGTTAGAAGAAAAGAAAGAACAAATGGGGGAAAGATGAGGCAACCTAGAACTTCGTGACCCCAAGAGGCTGCTACCACCCATAGAGCTAAGGGACAAAGGCAGGAGATAGTATCACAAGTCTGGGAACCAGGAGTCAGGGCGACCAGAATGGAGCTGGAACGTCAGAGGAAGCGAACACTCAACAAAAGCTGGGACCCTACATCTCAGTAAGAACAAGAGCCAACGAGAGGAGACATTGCCAACTGGATGAAATCCAAACTATAGCGAGGGGATTACCATGGTTTCTAATCTTCTCCCGTCCTCCAATCACTAACTAGTGCCTCCTATTGGTCAAATCAAACCAGAAGCCATTTGGCTATGAAGACCAAAAAACCTAGTCAGCCAGGGTCAAAAACCCTCACAGAGCAAGGAAAGAAAAGAGAATGAATCTAAAAGCAAAACTAATCTTCTTCCAGCTTCCCAGATACAGTGTACCTTTTTCTTATTCCCTTCCCTTGAATTGCACCCTACTTCTCTTATCTCAAATATTATCTCCTCTGTGAAACCTTCCCGAATTATCCCAGGCTTGTGAAATCAATTATCTCGGCAGACTCCACTGTTCATCGGGTAATGAACCTAGTCAATACTGAGGAGCAACACTATTATCTTCGCCTGCATCAGTGAAGCAGATCTAGACATCCACATTTCCTATGGCCATCTAGCACATGGTGGGTTTTTCCTCAGCTGCCTGTAGCCTAATTCTTAACAAGTGTATAATATCTTTTAGCATGTTAAAATTTTCTGAAATATTCAGGGGTAATATTCAAATATTTAGCAATCGGTATGGCATGGACACCATGCAACCAGAATGTATCTTGGCCACAAAAGAACAGACCCTGGCTATAGACAACTCTTAGGCCTATACCGGGACAAACCTGCTGAATATCTGGCTGGGCTATGTAGAAAGGAGAAAAGAGCCTGCAGGCATGAGATATGTACTAACTCCACTATTTGGTTATGTGAGCCCAATTATTAAAATAAAACAATGTTGGGGAGCCTGGGGGACTCAGTCATCTCAGCATCCCACTCTTGATTTCAGCTCAGGGCATGATCTCAGGGTCCTGGGATCAAGCCTCACATTGGGCTCCATGCTCAGTGGGGAGTCTGCTTGAGATTCTCTCTCTCTCTCTCTGCCCTTCCCCCCGCTCACACGTGCTCTCTCTCTCAATAAATAAATCTTTTTTTTTAAAGATTTTATTTATTTATTTGACAAAGAGAGAGACAGCGAAAGAGGGAATATAAGCAGGGGGAGTGGGAGAGGGAGAAGCAGGCTTCCCGCGGAGCAGGGAGCCCGATGCGGGGCTTGATCCCAGGACCCTGGGATCATGACCTGAGCTGAAGGCATACGCTTAACGACTGAGCCACCCAGGCACCCTTCAATAAATAAATCTTTAAAAAAATAAAACAATGTTATTAAACAAAACAGTAGCACATAAAATATCATATTCTCTGAAAAATAAAACATTCTATATGTACATACACATGTCGTGTGCACTGCATTAGAGTCTATATTTTTATCTATATTATATATTAATATATATTATTTATAATACTCTCTGGTTTTCATACACACACATACACAAATGTATAAATGCATAAAAAACAGTATAATGCAATGGTTGCCTCTGGGTTCACATTATGGATGATCATTATTTTACTCTTATTTTTGCTTATTTACATTATCTGATTTTTCTACAATACTCAAATACTCGAGGATATTTTTCTACAATGTCCCACTTGGGGAATAAAAAAGTTTGTAAACTAAATGAACTTCTATCTTTCTAATGTTTCCTTAATCTCTAGCACGTGGATGATAAATGAAGAAAAGAGAGGGTAAGCATAATACATGCTCTAAAAATACATTTTTAAAATACACAGTATTTTGCATGCTCTGTACATGCTCTCTAGTCCTCAGAGATTCAAAGTGAAAAAAAAAAATACATTTCATCCCAAACCACTGTTTCCAAGCACTGTTCTGAAGAGGAAGAAGAAAACATGTAAAGAGCAAAAAAGTTTGTCATAAGGCATGGCTTCACGTTTTGAATGGAGATCGGTATTTCATAAAATTTTGGGAGGATTCGTTTAGAAAATCATCACTCTTCCTTTTCACAGAACCTGCCTGCCACGTCAAATGACACCTCAGCAGCCCTTCCATCTCACTCCCTGCCAGAACTGTAAGCATCCTGTGGCTTGACTGCTCAGGTCAACCATAATCTTCATCATCTCCATGATTAGGCCAAGCTGGGAGGTCATGGCCAGCATTTGGGTTCACAGCAGGTAGACACAGAGGACAGGCAGACAGGCCAACCAAAGATGTGGTAACACAACATATTTCCATTCTGAACCCCCCTAAGAGCTGAGCTGCCAGTTATGGGTGCCCAACAGGGGCAACCCATTTGCAGGGGACTAAAACACAATGCCTCCCACGTGACCTGCTCTGTGATCTCCGTATAACTATGATTGATTTCCTTTACCGAGACTCTTGATTGCTATTTCAGTTCCACAATTACTTCTCAAAAATCTGTCACAGTGACGCCTCCATTCCCCCAGTCTCATCTCAGGCCGCTACCAAGGCAGCAACAAATCCTGTGTTTTTCCAACTCTGGTAGTGTTCCATTAACTTTCTCTTTGGCTTGAACCACTAAACTAGGTCAGCTCAAAGTCTGAGCATTTAATTTCTTCTTTTCCAGCAACTAACATAACTTATAAGCCTTGTATTTAAAAAAGGTTTAGCCAAATGTCAACCACATCCCTAGTCTATAAAGATAAGACCTATATTTAGCTAGTTCTAATTAAAAATGGCTAAGATGCTGCTTGCTATGGGAGGAAGGGGAAATCTGTGCGGTTCATGTCTCATTTGAAAAACTTTGACATTTGAGTTGCTCAGTGCTGTTTATAGTTTGACTTAATATTGTTCCATTTAGTTGGAAATACAGCGAGCATCTAAATCATATTATTGATCCTTGTAAAACATGTCAAGGTCACCAGTCTCACAAGCAGTAAATTCCGGGCATTTAAAAGGGGTTTTGTGACTCTCGCTGTCAGTTACAGTCATCCTAGCCAGAGAATTGGATCCTGGATGAATTGTCCCCCGACAGTCATGCAGATGGCTCCCTCTTGTCACGGATATCAGGTGGTCAGTCAGTTTTGATATGCCATCACTGCCACTTGACAAAAACTATAAAGCAAAAACTCAATATCTGAACCAATCAGAGACGCGAGGCTCAGTTCTTTATGGAGCACAAACAGTACAGAGACTTGCAAGTTTACAAACCGATGTCTGCATCATTTTGTTCTTCTATTTCTTTTAAACACTTCCCCATGATTAAAAAAAAAAAAGAAAGAAAGAAACTACTGTCCATGAAAAGGAACTCAGTTTTGAAGAGGCGAAGGCAATAGGTTGTCATCTGGCCCTCCATGGGATGAATGTTCAGACCCCAGGAAGGAGATTCCTAGGGAGAATGGACACTTCCCAATCTAGAAACCCCAGTAGTTGGGGATGGGGGGTGGGGGTGGGGGAATATAAGTGAGCCTTAAACTCAATGTCGTACAATGACCTTATCACCAAACTTCATGCCTGACAGAAAACATCAGGAGCCAGGGGCTGCAGTCAGGGCTTCTGAGGGTGCATGCATGTATGTCTATGCCATTGTGTGTGTCAAAGTGTTTATGAACATGGTTTTTTTTTTGTGTGTGTGTGTGTGTGTGTGTATGAAGCCCTGTGGTCCGGGTTGTGTGTATAATAGGACAACGGAAAATTTCAAAGGCCCTTAGATATCATCCTTTTTGGCCTTTTCCTGTCTCGAGAATGTCCTATTTTTTATTTATTTATTTATTTTTTTTGAGTACTAGCCATATTCTTGACGTTACACCTGGTATGCAGAGGTACCAAGGCAGAGCAGGTGAAATCAAACAGGACTCGTCTGACAAGAAGGCCAATGTGTGTATCACTGTTTGATGGCTGGTTGACATTTCCTGTTCTGCTTTTGTATGCCTCTGGAATTATCAAAAGCAGCCAAGAACAGGTAATAGGAAGGTAGGAAACTAGGCCTTCAAGAATCTGCTCTCATTTTAGCTGTCTCCCATGTCTAATTGGTGTCAGTAATCTTTAATGGCTTTCCCTTCTGTTTCTTGACACATCTCACCTCCCCGGATTCCACATTCATAGACAAGGAGCATCTTAAAGACAGGAATTATGTCTCATTCATCTCTGTACTCCTAAGACTGGCACAGTACCTGGCATTCAAGTCGGACTCAGTGTTTAATGAACGGTGCCAATTTTTTTTCTATTCCCAAGTCAGGTTTTCCTTGCTCCTCCAAAACAAGATTGACCCTTCAATTTAGCTTCATGTCCTCAAACCCATTCAGGGTAGGACTCAGTACAGAAAAACTAAACTGATTAACTTGTCTTTCAAAAAGCACTGCCTTTGCCTAACACTTTGAAGATGTCATTTCCCAATGTTCTCTTTGAAAGTCTAGAGTTAAATACATATCATACATGAATTAATTCAATTAATATTTTCTGAGGGCGTGCTATGTACTCAGCACTGTAGATTCCATGGGGCAATATAAAGATATGGGAGATATAGTCTCTGTCCTTTGGAAACTGATCCTGTACAACAGGTAAATTTAACCAAATGACTCTGGTACAAGGCTTTATGTGGTAAGTGTTACATGATGGTCAACAAGGTGTCAGTTTAAAGGAAGATGAGAGCTCTTCCTTCCTCTATAATTGGTAGAAGCTTCCGGAAGAAGAGGGCATCCAAGCTGGACCTTACATGGTAAGTGGGACTTATATAGGCAAAGAGAAAAATTTGGGAACCCTGAAGCACAAGGGCCAAGGTGATAATAATCCCAGAATTAGGAATTTCTAAGAACCCCCATCCAGGGCTTTCTGGTATATATTCATAGTTAAAAAAAAAAAAAAATCTTGTGATAATGTGAACAGTCTGTCAGCTTCTGGAATACAGCCCCAAATGCTGTGGTTTACAAATCAGACAGGGACAGATTAGGCTGTTTCCTAGGATGGTATAAAACTCTTAATTGAGCTGGCCAAAAAATGGGTTGTTTGGGGGTATGCCTTCCCCTTTGAATAATGTGTCAGTGCGTGTTTCACAGACAGCTGCATTTCAAAGAGCATGGGAAGGAACGAGAGAGAGCAAAAGTGAATTTTCAGCAGTTTCTTAACAACGGCATATTTCTACCAAGATTCTAAATTCACACACACACACACACACACAATTCCACAAGAAACATGAACAGAAAGCTTTCTCATCATGAACAGAATTTTGTCTACACACCGCCAAGCATCTACTCAAAACTAGTAAAAAAAAATTCGGCAAGAATGCTGCCTATTTGGTATGAAACATTTGGAAATGTACAGAAATACCTGGATAGTGGGCCAAAGTTCTGTTTTCCCCCAGCATAAAACAGAGAAATCAACACTGTGTAGATACAGCCTTCCTCTACTTAGTGGAATGCCAAATCATGGAGCAGGCTCCCAAGCAAAACACCAGGCTTTTCTGCTGGAGTCTCTAACGCCTCACTGAGTTTGAAGAGAAAATGCGTGCTACAGTATGGATAGATTGGATGTTTTATAGTAGCGATTCACCTAATTTGCCCTCAATTTGGTACTAGTCATCCTGTGATAACGATTTAAAGGCACCATACTCTCTTAACCGATGTACTTAAAGAGGATTCCTACCTTGTCAGAAAATTTGATACCAAGTGCACAATGGTCCTAACTCCTCATTAGAATTCTTTATATAGTGTAGTTAATGCTAAAAATATTTAAAGTAGATTAAGAATAGAACAAAGAAATGAGGTGCAACTCTGACTATGACAGGGTATGAATATTAATGACGCTTTTCCCCCCCATTCTTGTTCTCATATCATACCATCCCCTGTGCTTTCTGATTCAAGATCTTACTTAACTTAGACTGCAACGATGAATAGCAGCCTTTGGTGATCTGTGATACGACACATATATAAAGATACAATTAATCTTTAGTCTACTATCTGTCTGAGGGATAAGGTGCTAAGCCACAGTATTATAACTACCCCACTGCTTAAGGGATAAAGTGCAATCTCAGCCTGACGTATAAGGCTCTCTGCAGGCTGGTCCCAACCAGCGATTTCCAAGTCTTATCTCACGACTCCTATACACAAATCCTCTGGGACTGCCATTCCATCTCTTCACTGCCTGCCCAAGAAACCATGCTGAGTCTTCCTTGTGCATAGTGACTTATGCTGGGCTCCTTATTTGAATCCTCACCCTTTCCAACTTGTACCCACTCCTCAAGCCTGCGCACAGATTTCCCTTCTATGAAGCTTCTGGCAGCCAAGCCAAGCCAAGCCATAATGAGCTCTCCCTCTCCCAATTACACCACTCTTATACAGTCTTATTTAAGTAATATTTATATCTCCAATTACAAACCTCTTAGTGGACAGGGAAAATGTTGTGCTTGTGTGTCAGCCTCCTACAGCTCTTAAAAATGTTGCCTGGAGCTGAACTAAATAAATGGCTTATAAGTTAATAAATAGATGGATGGGTGTGGATAAGAACACGAAAATACCTAACATGTAAACCCACCACTCCTGATTTGTTTTTGTTGTTGTTGTTGTTAAATGCCCTCACAGTTTCTGTCCTCTACAATATAAATATCCTTTTGCTAACAACAGCAAAAAATGCAGCAACACAAAGACTTGCAACAAAGCTCACAACATTCAAGAGGCCTAGATCTCTGTCCTGTGATTTCTACTTAATGAATCCAATTGATTTCAAAGGATACTGTAGTGATCAATGCATGGAGAACTGGAAAAACAGCCTTGATTTTAATAATAATCAAGTTGAGTCTAGAAAATCGGCAGAGAGTCTCTATGGTATTTCAGGTGCTGAAGAAAAATAAAGCAACTAGGAAGTAAAGAAACTTGTTTCAATAGCGGGTCAATAAAAGCATATAAACGCAACAAGAACTACCAACTCTCAGTGGACATGCGTCTGAAATGTGCCCATGACACCCATTCTATAGGCAGACTCTCATCTATAACCCAATGTTGCCTAAAAAAAGTTTATGTTCTCATAAAATAAGAGAAATTTCACCAATGCTTTAAATGTCACAAAGCAAATGACTAAAGTGCTTCTGTTTATGAAAAGGAATCTCCTCTCTTCCTTAAAACCCAGTCTGATAGGGGCGCCTGGGTGGCTCAGTCATTAAGCGTCTGCTCAGGTCATGGTCCCAGGGTCCTGGGATCGAGCTCCGCATCAGGCTCCCCGCTCCACAGGAAGCCTGCTCCCTCTCCCACTCCCCCTGCTTGTGTTCCCTCTCTTGCTGTGTCTCTCTCTGTCAGATAAATAAATGAAATCTTAAAAAAAAAAAAAAAAAAAAAACAGTCTGATAGAAATGGCCTCCCCTAGCTGTCCCACCTCCCATCCTCATCTCTTACCCTCCCGGATCAGAGGAAGAGTGGCCTCTCCTCGGAACACCAACCCTTGTGTTTGCAGGACACCGAGCCCTCCTTGTCTCTTTGCCCAACTCTGTTCCAGAGTAACTAGTGAGTGCCTAAAGAGGACTATTTAGCCTGACTAGATTCCAAGTTCTTTAAGGGCAGGAAATCTGCACACAACCAAGAGAGGACTGAGTATACAGCAATCAGTGTTTAGCACCAACAGAAATGTACAAAGCTCCAGCCCAGTTACTGCCTGATGTCCTTTACCTTCGGGAAAGGGGACATAACCATGTGGCCCCGGACCTCATCTCTGTCCCACAGGCAATTCTTTGTGTAGCAATGATAATCTATGTTCTGCTCTCTTCCTTCACAGTTCACTCTGATCCAACCAAACAGGACTGTGTTCTACAATCCACACCACACTCACTCCCCATCATGGGACTTTCTACCTGTATTTCCCTTCTCCTTTCTACATGCCATTCTCTTCTCTAGGAACACAGGCATACCACAGATACTGTGGGTTTGGTTCCACACCACCACAATGAGTCCGATGACTTTTTTGGTCTCCCTGTGCATATAAACATTGTATCTCCACTATACGGTAAGCTATTGAGTGTGCAATAGCATCAGGTCTAAATGAATGATGTACGTACCTTAATTTAAAAATACTTTATCACTAAAAATGGGAACCACCATCTTAACTTTCAGGGAGGCCTCATCTTTTTGCTGGATTGTGGAGGGTCTTGCCAAGATATGGATGGCTGCTGACGGATCAGGATGGTGGCTGGGGAAGGTTTGGGTGCCCACGGCAATTTCTTAAAACCACAACAAAATTTGCTGCATTGATGGATTCTTTCCTTCAGGAAGGATTTCTCTGTATCAAGCGAGGCTATTTTACCTACGATAGAACTTCTTTCAGAATTGGAGCCGATCCTCCTTTTTTTTTTTTTTTAAGATTTTATTTATTCATTTGACAGAGAGAGAGAGCACAAGCAGGGGGAGGGGGAGAGGGAGAAGCAGGCTCCCCGCTGAGCCGCTGAGCAGGGAGCCCTGTGTGGGACTCGATCCCAGGACCCTGGGATCATGACCTGAGCCAAAGGCAGACACTCAACCGACTGAGCCACCCAGGTACCCCAGAGGTGATCCTCTTAAACCCTGCTGCTGCATTAGCAATCGAGTTTATGTAATGTTCTAAACCTTTGGTTCTCCTTTCAACAATCTTCACAGCATCTTCACCAGGAGTAGATTCCATCTCAAGAAGCCACTTTCCTGGGGAGCCTGGGTGGCTCAGTCAGTTAGGCGTCTGCCTTCGGCTCAGATCATGATCCTGGAGTCCCAGGATTGAGTCCTGTGTCTGGCACCCTGCTCAGTAGGGAGTCTGCTTCTCCCTCACCCTCTGCCCCTCCCTCTGCCCCTCCCCCTGCTCCTTCTCTCTGTCTCTTGCTCACTCTCTCAAATAAATAAATTAAAAATTTTTTAAAAAGCCACTTTCCTTGCTCATCCAGAAGGAGCAGCAACTCCTCATTCCTTAAAGCTTTATCATGAAATTGCAGCAATTCAAATATAATAACGAAAACATTTAAAATATTGCAAGAATTAACAAAATAGGACAGATAGAACATGGGCAAATGCTATCGAAAAACTAGTACTGACAGACTTGCTTGATGCAGAGTTGCCACAAACTTTCAATTTATGAAAAACACAGTATCTGTGAAGCTCAATTAAAGAAGGTGCAACAGAAGGAGGTATGCCCGTAGAGTGCTCCTCCCTGTTACCCCCCATGTAAATCCTATCTGCTTCACCTCATTTTCTTCTGTGAAGCCCTCCCCACCGAATCCTGCCAATGATTTTCTCTCCTCCAACTACCTACTCAATTTATCATCTACCAATGATTTTGTTGTTTAATTTATCTACACCTGAGTATCTTTCCATTGTTCTCTATTGGTTCCATGCAGAGGGCACAGAATACTAGCATCTGATCAAATCACATCTTTCATCCTAAAAATTTTTAATTCATATGGGGAAGCCAGTGAACAAAGTCCAAAATCCTTACCATAATATTCAAAGTCCTGCTTCAGCCAATCTCGCCAGATTCTGGCAAATCTCTATGTCTCTCTCTCTCTCTCTCTCTCTCTCTCTGTCACCTCAGGCTGCCATTTTACAATACCATAAAGTGGGGCACTTAAATAACAGAACTTTATTTCCTTGTAGTTCTGGAAGCTAGAAGTCCAAGATCAAGGTACCAGCATGGTCAGTTTCTGGTGAGAGCTTTCTTCCTAGTTTATAGATGGCTGCCTTCTATGGGGATGGAGGGGTATTTTTCAAGATCTCTGCTATCTCTTATTATGAGGGCCATAATCCTATCATGAGGATGCCATCCTCAGGACCTCATCTAAATCTAATTATCTCCTAAGGCCCCAAATAATAGCACATTGGGACTCGGTGCTTTGATGTATAAATTTAGAGGGGAAACACAGCCAACTCCCACTAAAGCACATAAAATGACTCAACTGAAAGTGTAAATGTGTAGACTCAATTTGTAGGTTCTCGATTCCACCACTCATTAGCTATGTAGATTTAGACAAATAGCCTATTTGGGGCCTTAATTTCCATATCTATAAAATGGAGTTAATTAATCGTACTCACTTCATAGGACTACACTGAGGAATAAATAAGATAATTTCCATAAGACATACACCCAGTGTTACCTAGGGCACTAACACAAAGTTAAGTGCACAACAAATGGGCACTATGCATCGGCTACTTTTCCTAGAATATATTCTCTCCAGGTCTGCTTATCTATTGCTTACTATCAAGTCTTCAGGGCCCAACTCCAGATACTACCACCGTATCTTTCACAAGCCTCCTCAGATCCCTTGAGGCAGAATTATAGTTTCCATTTTCTTCTAAAATACTGTGTTAATATCTTTATTGCTGCATTGCTAAGTCTAAGCTGACTTAGTCTACCAGGATGAGCTATTTAAATACAACAGCATTAAACAGTACACTCAGGGCTTGGAGAAACATGCATTACCTTGTTGACAGAAGGTACTCCATGCAATGAACTTCACTGGGCTACGAGTCAGGATAGACCATGGTTATGATTCTGGTGGCACTACCTTTCTAGAGCAGTAATATTTTGAGAGAATGAATCTTAGAGCTTTTGCTTCAGTTTTCTCATCATAAAAATGAGGTGACATCCCCAGCTTACAAATATTACTTACTAATGAACTTATTTAATATAAAAACTTCATGGAATTTGATTATGAATTCCAGCCATGCCATTTACTAGCTGCGTGACCCTAGGAAGGTCTTTTCTTTGATTCTCAGTGAGAAATTGTTTTAAGGATTAAAAAAGATGTGTGTAGGGGCACCTGGGTGGCTCAGTCAGTTAAGTGTCTGCCTTCAGCTCAGGTCATGATCCCAGGGGTCCTGGGAACCAGTGCCGTGTCTGGCTCCCTCCTCAGCGGGGAGTCTGCTTCTCCCTCTGCCCCTCCCCCACTTTCACGCACGCTCGCTCTCTCTCTCAAATAAATAAAATCATTAAAAAAAAGTGTGTATAAAATGTCCAAGGCATACCAGTACTCAGCTGGAACTCAATAAAGAATAACTCCTCCCCTTATTCCCCCCCTACCATCCTGGGTAAGGATGTACTTTCTTACCTATGCTTTATGTCTGCCTATGTTGACCTTGGGAACTCATGCTTCTCTAAAGTAACTGGTCACTTCCTTGCCTCTCTTTTCTTTTCAGCCCTTTCTTGCTTTCCTGCGGAATTGCTTACCTCCATCTCCCTTCCTGGTATATTCGCTCCCCACTTCCATGTAGCACTCGTAATAACCTGGAGCTGAGAAAATAATTGAGCCCACTGGTTTACCATCTAGAGGGATGGCAAAGCAAGGGTTTTTTCACACACTATTGAAGCTTCAGTGGGAAAGACTGTGTTGCTGGGACCCATGGTTGAAACATGGAGTGGATTTTCCCACAGAAGCACAGCGTTGCATGGTCATTAGCATGTATGGTATTATTAATATAGTGTGATCCTTCAGATTATGCATTACATAGGCTTTTACGGGCTGTCCTGGGTACCTAATTACCATGGATACCATTGTTTTCTGTGGGAAAAATGTATTCCACATTCCAAGGAGCTGACTCACAAACGTAATACAGGAACACAAGCCACACACAAGTCCCAAACTTTCTGTACATCTTCTCCAAACTACCCAAGGTCAAGCTTAGAGCTAGGTATTCCAAACTGCTGACTACTTACAAAAATTGAATAATTACAAAAATCATTTACAGATATCTGTCTCAGATACTCATCTCTGTCCCTAGAGGGCTGACATGCATACCACTCCCAGAACACTTCTAACAATGCATTACCACTACCTACTTACCTATTTGCTTATTTTTCTCTTCCACTTAAGGAAGGGAACTTTTATTTTTGTGTCTCTAACAGGTAGGATAGTATTGGATCCTCAGTAGTCAAAGAGAATTTAATAAATGACTAAAAAAAGAGCCAAGAGCTACCGACTTCCAAGGAAGATGGCACAGTAGGAGGACCCTAAACTCACACAGTCCCAGGAATACAACTAGATAACATTCATATCGATGCAAATAAACCAGAAAATGACATGAAGACTAGCAAAACAAAAGAGGCCACATTGAAGAGGGTAGGAAGGACAGAGATGTGGTAGGGAGCTAAACTCCATAAGTCTGGCTACGAGAGAGAAGGAGCCACGAGTGCACAGAGGGATGAGAAACAGACTATCATACCAGGGAAGACAAAACCCTACAGTATTTGGCTTTGAAAATCAGAGGGACCGAATATCCTGAATTCTTACAACCAGTGGGACTTAAAGCCTGGAACTTTAAAAATCACTGGCTGGGATCTGGGAGAGGCCAGAGGGCCATAGGAAGCTGAGTTCATACCCTTATAAGAGACAGCACCACAAACAGTCCACTGAGACACATCTTAGAAGCAGCATTTTGTAAAATGACTCAGGCGTATGGGAGGGAGAGTTAGTTACTAATCTCAGAGTTCCCTAAGGGACTTCTCTAGGAACAAAGGAGCAAGCAGGCACCATTTCCCTCGCAAGCTACCCAGCATAAAAAAATGTAGGAACAAGTTAGGTGCCTGTAATTCAACCTAACTTGCTTACACTGTGCCGCACCCATCCAATCAGGCCTGCCTCAGTCTTGGCCCTGTAATGAGAATACACTTAGGGACCTCAGTGAGTCCATCAAATGTAATCATGCTCACATAATATGGAATCCAGAAGAAAAGAGAGAAACGGTGGCAGAAAATTTATACCAAGAAATAATACCTGAAAACCTCCCAAATTTGGGGAAGGAAACATCCAGATCAAGGAGGCACAGAGATCCCTGAACGAATTCAACCTAAGGTGGTCCACAACAAGACATATAGTAATTAAAATGGTGAGAAGTAGTGAGAAAGATTTAAAAGCAGAAAAAGACAGGGGCGCACCTGGCTGGCTCAGCTGGTGGAGCATGTGACTCTTGATCTCAAGGTCAAGAGTTCAAGTCCCATGAAAGGAAGGAAGGAAGGAAGGAAGGAAGGGAAGAAGAAAGAAAGGGAGGAAGGGAGGAAAACAAAAGACAAGTTACATACAAGGGAAACCCCGTAAGGTTATCATTGGATCTTTCAGCAGAAACTTTGCAAGCCACAAGGGAGCAGCACAATATATTCAAAGTGCTGAGTGGGAAAAATTGGCAGCCAAGAATATTCTATTCAGCAAGGCTATCATTCAGAATAGAAGGAGGATAGAGTTTTTCAGACAAACAAAAAGACTTCATGACCACTAAACCACCTCTACAAGAAGTATTAAAGGGGACACCCTGGGGCACCTGGGTGGCTCAGTTGTTAAGCATCTGCCTTTGGCTCAGGTCATGATCCCAGGGTCCTGGGATCGAGCCCCGCATTGGGCTCCCTGCTCAGCGGGAAGCCTGCTTCTCCCTCTCCCACTCCCTATGCTTGTGTTCCCTCTCTCATTGTCTCTCTCTCAGTCAAATAAATAAATAAAATCTTTAAAAATAAATAAATAAAAAATAAAGGGGACACCTTGAGTGGAAAGAAAAGACCATAAGTGAGTATATAAAAAGTAGAAAACACAAAAACAGTAAAAATAACTATATCTAAAAATCAGTCAAGGGATCCACAAAATAAAAGGAAGTTAAAATATGACATAATATTCCTAAAACATGGGGCGGGGGAGAGTAAAGAATGGATTCAAAATAAGTAAGCATCAACTTAATACAGATTGCTATATGCAGATGTTATATACAAACCTAATGGTAACCACAAATCAAAAGCCAGTAATAGATATGCCAAAAAATAGAGAAAGGAATCCGAGTATATCACTAAAGAAAGCCAGCAAATCATGAAAGAAAGCAAGAGAGTGACAGAAGAAAGGATCAAAGGCAAAAAACACATAACAAATTGGTAATAAAAACATATTTATCAAAAAGTACTTTGAATAAAAAGGGACTAAATGCTCCAATCAAAAGACATAGGGTGACAAGGTGTATAAAAGGACAAAACTCATCTATATGTTCTCTAAGAAAGACTCATTTAAAACCTACAGTCACCTCCAGATTGAAACTGAGTGGGTAGAGAAGTACTTATTGTGCAAATGGATGTCAAAAGAAAGCCAGGGTACCAATGCTTATATCAGACAAAAGAGACTTTGAAACAAAGACTGTAACAAGAGACAAAGGACCCTATATAATAATAAAAGGGGCAATCCAACAAGAATATAACAATTGTAAGTATTTCTGCACCCAAAATGGGAGCACTTGAACACATAAAAGATAAAGGAGATAATTGATAGTAATACGATACTAATAGGGGACATTAACAGCCTACATACATAAATGGACAAATCACCCAAACCGAAAATCAAAAGACACGATGGACCAGATGGGCTCAACAGATATATTCCGAACATCCCATCTTAAAACAGCAGAATACACAGTTTTCAAGCGCACATGGAACATTCTCCAGACTAGATCATGTTAGGCCACGAAACAAGTGTCAACAAATTGAAAAAATCAAAGTCACACCACACATCTTTTCTGACCACAACATTTTGAAACTAGAAATCGACCACAAGTACAAATCTGGAAAGAGCGCATATACATGGAGGCTAAATAACATGCTACTAAACAATGAATCAGTGAACCAAGAAATCAAAGAAGAAATAAAAAATTACATGGAAACAAAGGAAAATGATAACACAGTGGTCAAAAACCTTTGGGATGCAGTGGTAAGTTTATAGCAATACAGGCCTACCTCAAGAAACAAGAAAAATCTCAAATAAGCAACCTAACATTACACCTAAAGGAACTAGAAAAAGAACAAAGAAAATCCAAAACAAGCAGAAGGGAGGACATAATAAAGATTCGAGCAGAAATAAATTATATAGAAATTTTTAAAAACAATAGAACCAGATCAATGAATCCAGGAGCTGATCCTTTGAAAAGATCGAAATTGACAAACCTCTAGCCAGACTAATTTAAAAAATAAATAAATAGAAAACTCAAACAAAATCACAAATGGAAGAGGAGAAATAAAAACCAACACCACAGGAATACAAACAATTGTAACAGAATATTACGAAAAATTAGACGTCAACAAACTGGACAACCTAGAAGAAATAGATAAATTACTAGAAACATATAACCTTCTAAAGTTGAAGCAGGAGGAAATAGAAAATGTGAGCACACTGATGACCAGCAATGAAATTTAATCAGTAATCAAACAACACTCAACAAACAAAATTCCAGGACCAGATGGCTTCACAGGTAAATTCTAGCAAACGTTTAAGGAAGAGGAAATACCTATTCTTCTCAAACTATTCCAGAAAGATAGAAGAGGAAAGAAACCTTCCAAATTCATTCTATCAGGTCAGCATTACCCTGATGCCAGGATCAGATAAAGACACTACAACAAAAGACAATGACAAAGGAGGACTGGTTGGCTGTCAGGAGAGCATGAGACTCTTGATCTTGATAAAAACCCTCAACAAAGTATGTTTAGAGGGAACATACCTCAACATAATAAAGGCCTTATATGAAAAACTCACAGTGAACATAATACTCAATGGGGAAAAATTGAGAGCTTTCCCCTGAGGTCAAGAACAAGACAGGGACATCCACTCTCTCTACTTTTTTTCAACATGGTACTGGAAGTCCTAGCCACAGCAAACAGACAACAAAAAGAAATAAAAGGCATCCAAATCAGTAAGAAAGAAGTCAAACTTTCACTATCTGCAGATGACATACTATATCTAGAAAACCCAAAAGATTCCACCAAAAAAAAAAAAAAATACTAGAACTGATACACAAATTCAGTAAAGTTGCAGGATACAAAATCAATGTATAGAAATAGGAATGTGTTACATTTCTGTACATGAATAATGAAGCAGCAGAAAGACAAATAAGAAAACAGTCCCATTTGTAAGTGCACCAAAAACAATAACTAAGAATAAACTTAACCCAAGAATTGAAAGACCTGTACTCTAAAAACTATAAAACACTGATGAAATTCTAAAGAAATGGAAAGACAATCCATGCTCGTGGATTGGAAGAACAGAATTTTTAAAGTTCCATACTACCCAAAGCAATCTACAGATTTAATTCAATCCCTATCAAAATACCAACCGCAGTTGTCACAAAGCTAGAACAAACAACCCTAAAATTTGTATGGAACCACAAAAGAGCCTGAATAGCCAAAGCAATCTTGAGAAAGAACAAAACTGGAGATATCACAATTCCAGACTTCAAGTTATATGTCAAAGCCGTAGTAAACAAAACAGCATGGTACTGGTGCTAAAATATACACATAGATCAATGGAACCAGAATAGATTGCCCACAAATAAACCCACGACGATATGGCCAATTAAGCTTCAAAAAGAGAGGCAAGAATATATAATGGAAAAAAGTCTCTTCAACAAATGGTGATGGGAAAACCGGATAGCTCCAGGCAAAGAAATGAAACTGGACCACATTGTTACACCATATACAAAAACTCAATATGGATTAAAGACCTAAATGTGAGACTGAAACCATAAAAATCCTAGAAGAGAGCATAGGCAGTGATGTCTCTGACATCAGCGGTAACAACATTTTTTGAGAAATGTTTCCTGAGATAAGGGAAAGAACAAAAATAAACTATCAGGACTACATCAAAATAAAAAGCTTCTGCACAACGAAAGAAACAACCAAGAAAACTTAAAGGCAAACTGCTGTATGGGAGAAGATATTTGCAAATGACATACCTGAAAATGGGTTAATATCCAAAATATATAGAAAAAAACTTATACAACTCAACACCAAAAAACCCCAAATAATCCAATTAAAAAATCACTGACCATCAGGGAAATGCAAATAAAACTACAAATAAGATATGACCTCACACCTGTCAAAATGGCTAAAATCAAAAACACAAGAAACAACAAGTGTTGGCGATGATGTGGAGAAAAAGGAACCCTCTTGCAGTGTTGGTGGGAATGCAAACTGGGGCAGCCACTGTGGAAAACAGTATGGAGGTTCCTCAAAAAGTTAAAAATAGAACTACCTTATGATCTAGTAATTGCACTACTAGGTAGTATTTAAAAAAACCCACAAAAAACACTAATTCAGAGGGATACATGCACCTCTATATTTATTGCAGCATTATTTACAATAGACAAATTATGGAAGCAGCCCAAGTGTCCATCAATTGATGAATGGATAAAGAAGATGTGATATGCGTGTGTGTGTGTGTGTGTGTGTGTGTGTGTGTATATATATATATATATATATATAAAATATTATTCAGCCACGAAAAGAATGATGTCTTGATATTTGCAACAAAATGGATGGAGCTGGAGAGGACAATCCAAGGGAAATAAGTCAGAGAAAGACAAGTACCATATGATTTCACTCATGTGGAACTAGAGCGGGGGGAAACAAGCAAAGGAAAGAGAGAAAAAGAAAGCAAGAGAGAGAGAAACCAAGAAACAGACCCTTAACTATAAAGAACA
Source organism: Mirounga angustirostris (assembly GCF_029215605.1). NCBI lineage: Eukaryota > Metazoa > Chordata > Mammalia > Carnivora > Phocidae > Mirounga > Mirounga angustirostris. The sequence continues at coordinate 95,445,298 of NW_026991719.1, forward strand.
AACTCATGGTTACCAGAGGGGAGGTTTGGTGCGGGGATGGGTAAAATAGGTGATGGGGATTAAAGAGTCCACTAATCAGATAAGCACTGAGTTGTGTATAGAATTGTTGAATCACTATGTTGTATACCTGAAACTAATAGAAACACTGTGTGTTAACTATACTGGAATTAAAATTTAAAACTTAATTGAAAAAAGGCAAGAGCTATGGATGCAATGGAATACACACAGGTAGTTATTTTCATGGACCAGAGTGGTAGGTCTGGGAGAAGGGTACAGGTCTAGGCTGAAAAGAAAGAGCTAGAAACCCTAGCCTAGGTAGCATACAGTGTACCACGGCTTAGATGCTAGATCTTTCACAGATCCTGAATGATCAAGCACTCAATATTAACAGAAAAATTAAAGAATCAAATAATTATATGATGTCAGAACTGCTAGGGACCTAGGAGATAATTTTATCCTTCTCATTTTCCAGAGATGGACGTTGAGACCCAAACAGGAGCTAGGACTTGCCATTCACCCAAACCAAACATCCAGGAGCCAGCTCTCCATCATCTGACAGTTCCCATTTTGGATGAATAGTCAGCCAGGAAAGATAACCACTGCACTCAAAGGGAAATCCAAACTGCTCCTGAGAATCTTCTACCTATCTTCTTGAGTCAGCCCTACCTAGTTATCAAGGCCAGCTCAAGTTATAAAACCTAAACAAGAATAAAATATCTCTGATATAGTAAGAGCCCTGGAAATGCATACAGCTCATACTGTTCTCATACAGCAATAAAAATACTCCCAACAAGTGCCAACCATCTCCACACAAACAAATGTATTCATGCTATATTACACTGCCCAGGATTTCTGGCAGAAGTATACTATATTCATAATATTCAATAAATATTCTATGTTTATGTACATGATATTTAACATTCAATTTTTAAATTTTATTTTATTATGTTATGTTAATCACCATACATTACATCACTAGTTTTTGATGTAGTGCTCCATGATTCTTTGTTTGCGTATAACACCCAGTGCTCCATTCAATTAACATTCAATTTTTCAAAGCATGAGTGTGTTTTCAAGTAAATGGCACCAAAATAGGCTGTTTGAATAAGAAAAAAGGGTCAGAAAATACATCAATGTACAGGGGCACTAGTGGAAATTTCCAACAGCAAAAATGATCCCTGCCATCGCTCATTTTTTTGTCCATCAAAAGAGTGTTTGAAGATTTCAATGGGGATTTTCTAGTCAGAATTGTCAAAGAGTACGTTGCAGAGATCATTCAATGCAGAAACCAGTTTGCTTCTCCATACTTATCTTTGTACATATTTTATGAGTACTAAGTGGTAGAGTAAAAATAGCACTGAACTAGGAATCAGGAGAATCAGCTTCTAGTCCTCAATCTGCCTCCAACAAGCTGAGCTGCCTGGGAAAATCTCTCACCCTCTGTGAGCATCAGTTTCCCCATCTAAAATGAGAAGATAAAAATAGATTGGAGTTCCCTCAGAGACCTGCTTTAATATTTGTGTGTGTGTTTTGGACACAATTTCATTTGTCAAAATGAATGCCAGTGCCATAAGATGACTATTCACAAATTATTGAAGTGAAACTTTCATGATTTTGTTCTTGATTGATCATGTATAACTTAATTGGCTAATTGGGCAGAAGGATCTAAGGATGCAACAGGTTCAAAATGGGGACTAGTCTCAATAATTGTCAAGCAAGAAACTGTTACTTTCTGAAAGTTAAAGAAAGTAATGGGTAAAGCAGGTGACCTAGAGAAATTCTTCCCATCCTAAGAAACAGTTTGCAAATATGCTGCTGATGAATGTTCAATGTCAACTCAGTCTCCATGCAGACCAAACTAGGATTAACGTAAACTAGGCTGTGACAAACCCTATCATAAAAGTGGGGATGGGATGGCGTTTGCATGGATTCTAGGGAGAGCCATAGTGTGAGAATATGTCAGTATGCTCTGCCCAGGAGAATCAGTGCTCTGATTCTAAAAACAAGTACCAATTCTCTGGAGATTATTATTTCAGGAGTGGAGAAGGACAATCTGTCACACCACCCTGGCGTGATGGAAATGTCCATGGAGAACATCACATTCCCTTTGTTCTAACTCTGTATTCTCAAAGTAATATTCTGACATACCATCTGACCTCCAGAGTAAACTTTCCAAACAGGTATACAGCCGGATACAGTCTTTATCATAAATCAAGAAAATGTATGTTTGGAATATCTGATCTGTGGGACTTTGATTAGCATGGGTAAACTGATCTAACGAGATTTTGTTCTGAAAAACTAAAAAACAAAACCAGGATCGTGAGTCAACTCACCAAGAAGGGCATTCACCCATACCTCCTAGGCTGAAATGTATCAGTACCTCGATACTAACCCTTAACAGAAACTTCAGTATGGCAGACCATTTCTTGGGGTCTCAAACTAAGGACACAAAGAATATTTTCCTATCTAGACTCATTAATCCCATTACCTGAGCTCTTTCAGGGCTATTCTTTCAGTCCACTAGCCTGACAGTAGGTTCAAAGTCAATAAAGCTAATAAGCACTATATAAAAGGCAACAACTATAGGGAAGCTAGATGAAAAGCGGGGTATATACACCACTGAAAACCTACAAAGACTTACTGCTGGAAATAAAATAGATGTGTGACTTTATTTTAAACTCCCCAAACCAGCACGTGACATGCTAATTCCTGTCTATATCTTTGACCTCATTTCCCGAGACCCTCTTTCAACACCCCCTACCCTCCAGTCATATACTATATTAACAGTTCCCTATATATGTCCGTGCTTTGACATATGTAATTTCTTCTACCTGGACAATCCTTTTCACTCTGAATTTCCTGATTCAGCTTGAAGGGGAGCAGAATATACTACCCCAATCTTTGACATAAGAATTATTTTGGGCCACTTGGTTTGTTTGTTTTTTTTTCTTGTAAGAAATAGCTTTACATACTTGTTTACTCATGCTGTTGTGATCTATTGTTGATTCTACAACCCATTTCTCTTCACTAGCTTTTGGGAAGACCGAGAATTTTTTTCCTCCTTTTTGAAGTATACTTGACATACATTATTATCTTAGTTTCAAATATACAACATCGTGAGCTGACAACTATATACATTATGAAATGCTCATCATGATAAATGTAGTACCACGTGCCACCATACAGTTATAACAATATTATTGACTATATTCCCTATAATTTTTATCCATGGGACTTCATTTATTCATCAATTTCTAAATGGAAGTTTGTACCTCTTAATTCTCTTAACCTAGTTTGCTCATATCTCATTCTGGAAACCACCAGTTTGTCTTCTAGATTTGTGAATCTATTCCTCTTTTGTTCTTTGTTTAGTTTCTTAGATTATATATATAAGTGAAATCATATGGTATTTATATTTCTCTGTCTCTGTGTTTTGGACACAATTTCACTTGTCAAAACAAATGCCAGTGCCATAAGATGACTATTCACAAATTATTGAAGTGGAACTTTCATGATTTTGCTCTTGACTGTTTATGTATAACTCTTAATTAGCTAATTGGGTGGAAGGATCTAAGGATGCAACAGGTTCAAAATGGGGACTAGTCTCAATATTTGCCAAACGAGAAATTGTTACTTTCTGAAAGTAAAAGAAAGTAATGGATAAAGCAGGAGACCAAGAGAAATTCTTCCCATCCTAAGAAACAGTTTGCTAAACTGTCTAACTTATTTCACTTAGTGTAATAACCTCTAGATTCATCCACGCTTTCACAGATGGCAAGATCTCATTCTTTTTAATGGCTGATATACACCGCCCCCCCCCCCGCCACACACACAATGGAATATATACACACACCACCATTTCTTTATCCGTTCATCTTTTGATGGACACTTAGGTTGCTTCCTTATCTTTGCTGTAAATAATGCTGCAATAAACATAGGGGTGCATATATCTTTCTAAATTTGTGTTTTCATTTCCTTTGGATAAATACCCAGAAATGGAATTACTGGATCGTACAGTATTCCTATTTTCAATTTTTTGAGGAACCACCATATTGTTTTCCACAGTGGCTATACCAATTTACATTCCAAACAACAGTGCACAAGGGTTCCCTTTTCTCCTCATCCTCCCCAGTACTTGTGATTTCTTGTCTTTTTGATACTAGCCATTCTCACTGGTGCAAGGTGATATCTCATCGTAAAAAGTACAGTTTGCATTTCCTTCAGCTGGTTATTCTTAGGAAACAGCAGACACAGGAAAAGCACCGAAAACCTAGTAGATATAAGGAAAACCTCCATCTGTAAGGATGTATTCCTCTCTGTACTAGGAGAAGGAGAAGGAGAAATCTCTAGAAACTCTTATCAGTAGAAAAGGCAGGGACTTAAATCTGCATAACAACTTAACCCTTGTTTAGGGGTCTTTGCCTGAAAACCTCCCATAACTGGCCCCCCAACCCCAACATCTTATTTTCTTTACTGATGGCAATACTATTTAAGGTGATGTCTTGGGCCATTTGGGGGAGTTAAATCAGCTTTTCTGGTATCTCCCTTGTACACAGGAGGTATACATGTTATTCAACTTCTGTTTGTTCTTTTCCTATTAATCTGGCTTTTATTACAGGGGGATATCAGCCAAGAACCTAGAAGGGTAAAAGGCAAATTATTTTTCCTACCCTACAAACTCAAGCTTTATCTTCTTTCATAAAGCCTCCGGTGACAATTTAAGTGTCTTCCTATGTGTCTTCATAGAATCCTGTCTCTCTGTATATGCCTATCAAAGCTCTTATGCTTATGAATTATAATTGCTGGTTTTTTGCTCTATATTCCCTCTGATGCCATCAGCTCCGTAAGAGAGGATGTAACACCTTATTCATTTGTGTATTTCCAGTTCCCTAATAAAAGGTGAGCCCTTGTTAATATAGGTTTGTTGAATAAATGATCAAATGCTTGTACAGGAAAGTATACAGCACAGTGGGGAAGATCCAACCACTGGGAGCCATGGACATGAATTACAAAAACATTTGCTTCACATAGTCCCACATTAAACTTTCCAATGTGGTTTCTCCATGTCTCAAGCTTCCTTTCCAGCAGCTCCAATATACAAAAGTCATTCAACATTGAAGATTTTGTTTTTAATTGTCAGTCACTTTCTTAATGAAACTCAAAATAAACCATGCTACTGGGTGCAGAATGAGCTCAATAACCAGAGGCTAAGTTAAAAGAAAGAAGACAAAACCAAGGCCAGAATGGTCTAGAAGGGGGTCAAAATGCCTTTCCATTCCTCTGAGAACTCTGAATTAGATCCCACATTCATCTTTCCTTAGGGGTATTTCAAATAATGTCAGACTAAGTAATAAACGTCAGATGAGCTGAAAAATACCTAGTTAAGAGGACGTTTCTTACACAGCCAAAAAAGGCTATTCAAAACTTCCCACATAAATGTGGCTTCCAAACATTTATAGACTTGAGGCAATGTTGCATGATCTTGGAAGGATAGAGAACATTTCTTTCCTTGTTCCTCCTGCAAATTTTCAACAAATACCTACTCCTCCTCTCGGTGATGTTGCACTTCAGCTTATCCTTCACAAAACAGATGGCAGGAATGAAAGAAGAAAAAAAAATCAATCAAGAGTAGCCACAAAGTTCTTGCTTCAAATGGTTGTTTTTGACGTACCTTCTCTCAGGTAGCCCATGACAAAGTTGAAAGTGAGATCTGCTTTTGTGAGCATGATTCCTCTTCCCTCCAACTTACTAACCTCTCTGTTATCTCTCCTTCCCTCCCTCCACTCCTCTCCCTCATAGTTACTTCTAGAGTTATTATTTTCCCATGTCCTGACATATTCTGTAAATTGGCCGCATTTGGAATTATTGAATGGACTTTTGTTGCCATTGTTAAATTTTACCATGTATTGATTTCAGTTTGGGGTCCTTAATTCCATGAAATAATAGGTAAATTCTTGTTTTTACACTTCAAAGTCAAAGATAGATGTTTTGGCTATGGTGGACATTATCATTATTTACTTGATATTTCGTTTTTCTTACCTTAAAGCACAACGTTGAGAGGAAATTAAAAGAACTGATGGATGAATACCCTGGGTCCACTCATAGCCCTAGTGGGAATTTTCTATACAAAGCAATAAGAGTGAGTAATGTTTGAAAGTCTTTCTGAATTATAGAGCAATGCAGTGTACATTCTTGAATTGGGTACCAGAGAGAAATCGGGAGACTGCGAATCAGGTAAAGTCATTTAACACAATTCAAAGTCAGATCAAGCCTCCTTCAGATACCTGGCTGGGTTTGTGAGCCAGGCACAACTTTGTAAGAAGAGCATTTGGTTCACTTGGTTAGCACAGATTTGACTTCGTTCTTAAGTGGAGTTTTTTTGGTTTGTTTTTGGGGAGGTTTTTTGTTTGTGTTTTAGTAATCTCTACACATAATGGGGGGCTCGAACTCACGACCCCGGTATCAAGAGTTGTGTGCTTTGACCATGCCAGCTGGATGCCTCCACAGATTTGTCTTCTTAATGACAACAACTCACTTTACCTTCTCATTCATCTAATTGTGCTCCAATTGTGATTTTCCAAATAAGAGATGAAACAAGTATTCCAACCCTTTTGACCGAAATATTTATCATTGTCCATTAATAAGTTGAGTTTTCAACATTTCTCTGGGCCTTGCTGGTAGAAATTTTATTTCCCAGAGTTATATCAACCGGGGATGAACACTGCTAAAGTTAGCCCATGGAACTAAGACCAGACAGAAACAGGAACACCTAAGTCTTCAATCAATATCACAATTATCTATGGTCTACTGTATAGGTTCCTAAACATAGGATTCCATATAGTTCGTAATCTGGATTCTACTCTTCTGGCTTTAATTTCTGGACCTTCTTTCTGTTCTACTGCATTTCAGCTACTCTAATTTCTGTGCACTTGCTCTTACCCCAAATCCATTCCACCCTCCATGCCCATTGTGCCTAGGGACTCCAAGGCCCGATGTAAATACCAACTATTCCATAAAAGCTTATCCTAATGCCTTAAGCAGAACTGTTAGTTTCTTGAAGTGGTCTTGTTAGTTGATTTGTATCTCTAATACAAGATACAGTAAATTATACTATTTATGTGTCTATCTTCCTTCCTTGTTTGTGAATGCCTTGAAGGCAAAGGACCATGACTTCAATCTTGATTCCCAACCACTGGAGTTAATCACATCCTCCTTTGAATGACCATGGCCCTCGATTTTCACACATAGTGTATGAGATCAACATCACTTCTTTACAAGGCTGTCTCTTCGACAATGAGCTCATTTAGATCAAGGACTATATTGTACCCATCTCCAGCAATGAGCACATGAACAGAAATATAGCAAGCGGTCAATAAATATTTGGAAAAATGAAGCAGAACACAAACCTTACAGTCATGTGCACCATTTTCTTTCTTTTTTTTTTTTTTAAAGATTTTATTTATTTATTCATGAGAGACAGAGAGAGAGAGAGAGAGAAGAGGAGGGAGAAGCAGGCTCCCAAGGAGCAGGGAGTCCGATGTGGGACTCGATCCCAGGACCCTGGGATCATGACCTGAGCCGAAGGCAGATGCTTAACGATCTGAGCCACCCAGGCGCCCCATGTGCACCATTTTCTAACCACTGAGTTACCATCAAATGGGACAGATTAAGTATTCAGAATTTAAAAGTGATTACAGCGTGAACCTTCTGGTAAAACTTTAAAAGGATGGTCCAATCAAAAACATAAATATAGGTCTACTATTATCCATACAAGGAAAATATCATGGAAAATCAACATAATTCAACAGGTATTTACTGAGCACCTACTATGAGCCAGGATCTTTTAAGGGCGGCTGATACAATAGAGGACAAGACAAATTCCTTTTATTCACATAGTTTACATGTTAGAGGGAAGAAAAAGACAACAACAAATACAAATTTTTTTGAATATAGACTCTGCCAAGAGGTAGTTAAGTACCATGAAAAATAATAAAGCAGGATATATAATTCTGATCATTTCAATAATTCAAGGAGAAAATACATTTGTTTCGATTACGTGACAGGACCCTGAGTGTTTCTTTAGGTCTACTTTATAAGTTTTGCATTCTGCAGGTCATTTGGCACCTAAGGAAATACAAACTGATTCCCTTAGCATTCATCAGTGGGGGATGTAATCCACACAACCACTGATGCTCACGTCAGTATAATAAACCGCTGCAGGGGACGGGTGGAGAAAGAACAATGAGAAGGAAAAAGATGGAAGGAAGCAAATCGATAAAAGGAAATTCGCTGCTCTGAATCTGCATTTATTCAAATGTGAATTTGCCCTTGAAATCCCCATAACAGGGCTACTACATAGGCAACTCACCTTTGTTATAAAATCCCCTGGACACACTAGTACCTAAATCCAGATGGACCTATCTTATACTGGCTTCTACAGAACAGAGAAATATTAGAGCAAGATGCCAGGTGCAGCATTCTTCTCGACAGACACTTCTCAACGCTGCAGGTGTCTCCCAGTCCCTCCCTTATCACAAACCCTCTCCCCTCTGGCAGTGGAAATTATGTTTCTTTGAAATTCTCACTTCCTAAGAAGTGATGCAGATCTGCTTTAAAGCAGATGCCAAAGTGCTCAACATTGTTTTTCCGTGGAATTTCTGGGAAACAAAACAGTGAAGCTTTATCTTTGAATAAAGAAAGTTGGCACTGTTATTATAGGATCACCCATAGTCTTCAAATCTTTAAAAAGACATCAGTAGACTAAATCATTCAGCAAAGAATGTGTATATGTGTTTTGAGCAGGCCATACTCAAATTATCATGCTGGTTCTTTCTGCATATTCTGTCTGATATTAAAACCAGACTTTCATATCTTAAGAAAAAAAGATTGACATTCAAAGCGGAAAAGTGTAAGACAATCTGGTTACCTAAAGATATTTTTCTTTGAAAATCACTGGGTATTTCCAAATAACAGGGTAATAAAAATTCTTTTAATTGCTTAAAAATATGTTTAATAACATTTTTGCCACATATTTAGTCATTTTCTTGCCAAATATTCTTTACCCAAAATGCAAAACAGTGTCCTCTTTCCATGTCAGTTCTCTTTAAAATGGAAAACCAGGATGACCTCTATTACCCTTTTTAAAATTCATATTCTCATTTGCACTTCACTGACTTGGGGCTAAGCCATCAGGAATGGAATCAGCATGAAACTGTTAATAAGTATTTTGTAATTATTCATTTGTTCAATCATTTCCCCTACCTTCCTTGTATTCAGTTAGAAACAAATTTAAGGCAAGTGCTAAACATTCACTTCAGTAAAGAGGACACTAATCAGCAGAGTAAAAGAAAATTTAAAACATATATAATTAAGCCACTCCAAAATAAACATTATTAACATTTTGGCATATGGCTATTCAGTCCTTACGTATAGATAAGTATAGATATATAGAAAAAGAGATGTGTATTAAAAATGGAAGCATGCAGGCGCCTGGGTGGCTCAGTCGTTAAGGGTCTGCCTTCGGCTCAGGTCATGATCCCAGGGTCCTGGGATGGAGCCCCACATCGGGCTCCCTGCTCCGCGGGAAGCCTGCTTCTCCCTCTCCCACTCCCCCTCTTCGTGTTCCCTTTCTTGCTCTGTCTCTCTCTGTCAAATAAATAAATAAAATCTTTTAAAAAAAATGGAAGTGAAAACTGTTCTCCCCAACTCAAGTCTACAGGGAACATTCTTTCAGTCTTAATAAAGGTGTTTCTTAATAAAGAAACATTGTTTCTTAGTAGTTGCAAATGTATGCATATTACACAGTCTATTTAACTGCTTTCCTATTATTAGATATTGAGGTTGTTTACTTTTCCTATTATATTCAAGCCTGCTATGATGATTCTTACAGCTAAATTACAGCAACCATTTGTTTTCCAAAGAAAGAAATTCTAGAAGTGAAGGGTCAAAAGGCATGAAAATATTTAAGACTTTAAAACACATTGTCCAAATGCATTCCATGAACATTGCCTGATTTATACTCAACTGCCATTAAAAATAATTTAAGGACAGTGTAAATACTAATACAGCTACCTAGTTCCTCTGCCGTCTCCCCGGTACTTGGAATTATCATTCTTCTTGATGTCTGCTCATTTGACAGGCAAAAAAACATATCATCTACCTCTTAAAGAGGAGAGTCTTTGTAAATTACTGAATCAACAAACATTTGTTCTATCTGTTTTGTGTCAGGTATTGAGTTCAGCTTTAAAGGTCACACAACTAAGACACCAATGTGGCCTCCAAAGAACTTACAATCCAGCGGAGGATTCGGACAGGTACACGAATGGTAGACCAGAAACATGCTAGTCTAAGATCTGTAACAGAAGTAGAAATGGAGTATATGGCAGAGCTGCACCAAATAACTCGTTTTCCTGAGTCTATTTCAGCAAACAAAGGCGTTTCCACTTTTCATAACCTGATGGATCCCATATACATAGCCAGGTATTTAAATAAGAGAGAGCTGAAAATACACAGACCTGAAAAGAAAGCAAATAAACTCTATTTAAAGTTAGATATGGGTAAAGGATTACCAGGGCTGGATAGAGTAAGAAATGGATCTGGGCTCCTTACAAAGAAAACTCATCAACTTCAAGCTGCAGGCTCTACACTTACCCTACAGAGAAGAGGGTACGTGACAGAGTTTCTAGGAGGCTTCATGGTGGGTCAACTCTGATCTATACCTAATCACCATTGACCATTTCAGCACCCAGAGAATTGAAAGTATTCAGCGCCAACCATAACAGTGTTCGTAAACCTTACCATATTCTTTCTTCCACCCTACCTTAGTGATGAGTAAGAGCAGTACTGATAAAGGAAATGGTTGGGGTTTGGAGCCGATGTCCAAGAAAGAATTTTTGGAATGTCATCAGTGCAAAAAGGTGGTTTTATTAAAGCACTGGGGACAGGACCCGTGGGCAGAAGGAGCTGCACCGGGGTCGTGAGGAGTGATCCAATATATACTTGCAAGTTGGGAGGGTGTTAGGGAGAGCATAAGTCTCTAAGGAATTTTGGAAATAAGGTTTCCAGGACCTTGAAGGGGCTAGCTACTGTTAGGAAAATGTCATTTATTACTGTCTAATAAAACCCTAGTCATGAGACCCTTCAGATGTATATCGGTGAGTCATATGCTTGAAGGATGATTGCCAACATACATCTTGGGGGTTAGAGATAAAGGAAGATTCCAAAGGAATTTTTATGTTAAGGTAGACTTACAGGATCCTGGGGGGTCGGGATAATGTTAAGCTAAGATTGCCTTTTGCCCTTAGCAAAGTATTAACATCGAGGCAGCTGAGTTGCTAGGGGAAGGTCACTCTGCCTGTTTCAAGGACTTGTCAACGGACTGTAAGTAGTAAGGAAATTTATTTTTTCTTTTGCCTTTATCTCCAAACATTTTCCCCACATACAAAGATTGAGAATATTAAATTCAGAGAGGTTAAGACATCTTGTTGCATCAGCTAAAACTACAAGGTTTCTCCACTTACTAGGGACAGAAACCATCTGAGGTCCATTTTTACTATATCTATGGAACAATTTCTAGTTTCATAAAGCAGCCTAGAGAAAGCTGAGATCTTATAATTGCCTTAATTATTTGTCATAAATAAAATAAGCACATTATATATATATTTTTTAAGATTTTTTTATTTATTTGATAGAGAGAGACACAGCGAGAGAGGGAACACAAGCAGGGGGAGTGGGAGAGGGAGAAGCAGGCTTCCTGCAGAGCAGGGAGCCCGATGTGGGGCTCGATCCCAGGACCCTGGGATCATGACCTGAGCCGAAGGCAGACACTTAATGACTGAGCCACCCAGGCGCCCCAGCACATTATATTTTTATTTTTCCTGTGGAGATGAAATTCTTGGTAACACTTTAATGCAAATCAGGTAACATTTTAATGTGAAATATAGAAATGTTTATTCTCCTCTCTCCTCCAGCAACCCAAGATGCCGAAAGGGAAGAAGGCGAAGGGGAAGAAGGTGGCCCCGGTGCCTGCTGTTGTGAAGAAGCGGAAGGCCAAGAAGGCGGTCAATCCCCTGTCCGAGAAGAGGCCCAAGAATTTTGGCATCGGACAGGACATCCAGCCCAAAGGGGACCTCACTCGCTTTGTCAAATGGCCCCACTATGTCCGGCTGCAACGGCAAAGGGCTATTCTCTATAAATGTCTAAAAGTGCCTCCCGCAATTAACCAGTTCACCCAGGCCTTGGACCGCCAGACAGCTGCTCAACTGCTTAAGCTGGCCCACAAGAACAGACTAGAGACAAAGCAGGAGAAGAAGCAGAGATTGTTGGCCAGGGCCAAGGAGAAAGCTGCAGGCAAAGGGGATGTTCCCACTAAGAGGCCACCTGTCCTTCGAGCTGGGGTTAACACTGTCATCACCTTGGTGGAAAACAAGGAGGCTCAGCTGGTAGTGATTGCACATGATGTGGATCCCATTGAGCTGGTGGTTTTCCTGCCTGCCCTGTGTCGTAAGATGGGGGTTCCCTACTGCATTTTCAAGGGGAAGGCCAGGCCGGGGCGTCTGGTCCACAGGAAGACCTGCACCACTGTCGCCTTCACACAGGTCAACTTGGAAGACAAACGAGCTCTGGCAAAGCTGGTGGAAGCCATCAGGACCAATTACAATGACAGATATGATGAGATCCAATGCCACTGGGGAGGCAATGTCCTGGATCGGAAGTCTGTGGCTGCATCGCCAAGCTGGAAAAGGCAAAGGCTAAAGAACTGGCCACCAAACTGGGCTAAGTGGACGCTGTTGAGTCTTCTGTACGTAAAAGTAATAAAACGTTGTCTTTCCAAAAAAAAAAAAAAAAAAAAAAAAGAAATGTTTATTCTCAGTCCACTAAGAATTCCAATGAAGCATTTTGGATGGCTGTCTTATGCTGCCTACCAACATGCATGGTGAAATGGAGAACAGAAGCCGTTATTAATAATACTCTAATCAAAACCTTTTTTTGCCTTAATTTTTGTAGAGTTCATATAAACTGCTTTAGGGCCTGAATAACCCAGACATTTTTTCAATTTTTGAACTTCAGGGAGATACAGATAATGATAGATCATTAATTACACACCTAGAAACCCACCAGGTTAATGGAAAATTAATGGATCTTGCTCTTTATGTCTGCATCGAGAACAGTACATATGTTCTCTATCTTTGCTACAAACTTCCAAAAAAAAAAAAAAAAAAAACTAGGTCATCTTTAGAGCCATTTTTTGTCTTTGCTTATAGTAAGGTCTTTTTGTGCCTTTTTTTTTTTTAATTTGTCAGTGATTCATTTTATTTACAATGAAATCCTCTTACATAAGAATTTTTTTTCCTCCAGCTGAACTGCACTGTGAGTGAAAAGTCATTAGACACAGATTTTCCATTTGTATTCTCTGAGGCAGCAAAACACTTCAGGACTCTCCCATTTTCCTTTCTGCAACAGGAGTATTTAGGGCCATTATAAGTGTATGTGGGTGCCTCTCTGCATTTTGCCCTTCTAGCACTTGGAAAGCTTTTTCATACCTCATGCTGCTTTCAGCGCCTTACATTTGCATTTTAAAAATTCAAATGGAAGTAACCAACCCCTTGGCTATTATAGCCTGTGAATCAGAGCCAACCTGTGTAAATGACAAGGTTATTTGAAAATGAAAGAATTAAATTGACCTGACAACATGGGCAAATGTCACTGATTATCCCATTGACTGCCATGGAGGAGCTTGGTTGTCCATACTACTGAATAAATCCTATACAAAAGAATGCAATATATAGTACTGTTACTGATTTTTTTTTTTTGCAAATGGGGTTGGATGAGAAGAAGGAGAGGAAATTAAGAAGTTACAGTTACATGGACAATTTATGCCTTGCTTGCCAGTATGATATTACCCTATGTAAAGACAAGTAGACTTGGGAACATTAAATAAATTGAAAATATTGAGAAAGTAAAAAATGTTAAATAAAATGAAGATTCTAAAAAGTATCTGCCAGGGGCACACAATGTATTCTTTAATATGTTTATTTGTTTATGTGGGGGGATATGAACACTAAAAAGCAATGGTTTATTCTAGATCGCACACATCATCACTATGACTACTAAACACCACAGATGAAATTATTTGGTCCTTTAGACAAAGTACACATAACCATCAATTAGTGGAGAGAAAGAAGTGATCAGAAAAGAATAAACACCAAAAGGAACTCCCAGATACCTAGACGCAGAAAAGAAAGAACTTGTGCTTTTATTTATTTTTTTAAAGATTTTATTTATTTATTTGACACAGAGAGAGAAAGCTAGAGCACAAGCAAGGGGAGCGGCAGGCAGAGGGAGAGGGAGAAGCAGGCTCCCACTGAGCAGGGAGAGCCTGATGCAGGGCTCGATCCCAGGACCCTGGGATCATGACCTGAGCCAAAGGTAGATGCTTAACTGACTGAGCCACCCAGGCACCCCAAGAACTTTTGGTTTTAAAAGCAGAACGAATGAAAGCAGTACTACCAAAACAGGCAGTGAGGTTGACAAGAGGAGACAGAACAAAGACAGAGTGAATAGACAGGAGGGTAGAAACACCAGCCACCTCAACACACACCCTGTCCTGCGCAGCCTTGTAGTAAGTCTAGGAATCCGGCACATAAAAACGAACACCAAACCAAACCGTGTTACATTACGAGCAAGGAGCTGTATGGCAAGTACAATTTTTTAAACATTGTGCAGAGGAAGAAGTACTGAACAAGAAGCCAGGAGATCTGTTATGGCTTCTTCTACAAGACTGATAGACCTCGAGTGCATTATGCTAAGTGTAGTGAGACAGAAAAAAAAACAAACAAAAATATAATATCACTTCTGCGTGTAGTCTAAAAACACAACAAGAAAACCCGAACTTCTAGAGAACAGATTGGTGCTTGGGAGGGGGGTTGCAGGAAGGGGGTCAAAAGGTACAAATTTCCATTTATAAAAAAAGTCATGGGGATGTAACATTCCACTGGTGATTACATTTCTGAAGTTCATAATTCTGCATTGTATATTTGAAAGTTACTGTGGGAGTAAATCTTCAAAGTTCTCACCACAAGAAAAATATTTTTCTTAAGTATTAACCACATGCAAGATATTGTTGGGAAATGTGGTAGGGACTAGAGGGTTGAATGAAATGAGTACCAGTCCTTCACTCTATTGGGAATGATTGTTGCTCTCTATGGATCTCCTGAATCTTAGAGGAAATGGATTCAGTCTTTCAGCTTAAGGATGATACTACCTGGGTAGATGCTTTTTATTGGGCTGAAGAAATGTCCTCCTATCCCTGGTTTGAGATGTTTTATCAGAAATGGATGTTATATTCTACCAACTGTTTTTTATGTACAAATTGATACGATCATACAGTTTTCTTGCTTAATCTGCTAATGCAGTGAATTACATGGATTGACTCTCAAATACTAAACTAACTTTGAATTCCTGGGATAAACTCCACCAGTTCATGATGTCTTATCATTTTTATGTACTGTTAGATTTCATTTGCAAACATTTCATTTAGAAATTTTTCATCCACATATAGGAGAGATATAGGCCTGCAGTTTACTCATAATGTGTTATTTCTGCTTTTAGAATCATGACAATGTTGGACTCCTGGAACAATGTGGAAATTCTTTCCTCTCCATAAATATTCTAGAAGGATTTCTATATACTCGATACTATTTCTTCTTCAAATATCTGGCAAAATTCCACAGGGAATCTATTTAGATCTGCTAAGGTTTGTAAATCCAAATTCAATTGTTGAAAACTAGATACATGTGCATTCGAATTATTGAGTTTACTGTACATGAGGTTTGGTAGTTTGTGTCCTTGAAAATGTGTCCATTTCATCCGAGTCATCATATTATTGACATAAAGTTACTCACAATTTCTCCATTAGCTTTTTAGTATCTATATAAAATGTAAAGATATTATGTCTCTCATTGCTAATATTTTAATTTGTATATTTTCTTTTTTATCCTGATAAATCTGGCTAGAACTTTATCAATCTTATTCATCTACTAAAAGAACCAGATTTTGATTTCATTGATTTTCTCTATTATTATTTTTATTCAGATCTTTATTATATGTTTTCCTCTACATTTTGGGGGGGGGCAGAAAGAGACTCTTAAGCAGGCTCCACGCCCATCACTGAGCCCAATGCGGGGCTAGATCTCACAACCCTGAGATCATGACCTGAGCCAAAATTAAGAGTCAGACAATTAACCTACTGAGCCGCCCAGGCAGCCCTACATTTTTTGTTTTAATTTGCTTTGCCTTCTTGTGCTTTTCTAAGGTGGAGGTTGAGATCTTTGACCTACAATTTTTCTTCTCTTCTAGTAAGGGTGTTAAGTGCTATAAATTTCCCTCCAATTACTTTTCTTTGACATTATACCACAATTTTTTCTTATTTAAATTTTAGGTAGTTAATATACAGTGCAATATTGGTTTCTGGGATAGAATTCAGTAACTCATCACTTACATACAACACCCAGTGCTCATCATAACAAGTACCCTCCTTAATACCCATCCCCAGGGTGCCTGGGTGGCTCAGTTGTTGAACGTCTGCCTTAGGCTCAGGTCAGGATCCCAGGGTCCTGGGATCGAGCTCTGCACTGGGCTCCCTGGTCAGCGGGAGGCCTGCTTCTCCCTCTCCCACTCCCCCTGCTTGTATTCCCTCTCTCACTGGTCTCTCTCTGTCAAATAAATAAATAAATTCTTAAAAAAAAAAAAATCCCCCATCTAGCCCCTCCCCCACCCCCCCTCCATCAATTATCAGTCTGTTCTCTATTCTTAAGAGTCTCCTATGGCTTGTTACCCTCTGTCCTTTTTTTCTTTTCCCCTTCCCATATGTTCATCTGTTTTCTTTCTTAAATTCCACATATGAGTGCTGGCATATGGTATGTCTTTCTCTGACTTATTTCACTTAGCGTAATACACTCTAGCTCCATCCATGTCATTGCAAATGGCAAGACTTCATTCTTTTTGGTGGCTGAGTAGTATTCCAGTGTGTGTGTGTTTGTGTGTGTGTGTTTACGTACACACACACCACATCTTCTTTATCCATTCATCAGTCGATGGACATTTGGGCTCTCTCCATAGTTCAGCTATTGTTGATAATGCTGCTATAAACTTTGGGGGACATGCATCCCTTCAAATATGTATTTTTGTATCCTTTGGGTAAATACCTAGTAATGCATTGCTGGATCATAGGGTAGTTTTATTTTTAACATTCTGAGGAACCTTCACACTGTTCTCCAGAGTGACCAACCAGTTTGCATTCCCACTAACAATGTAAGAGGGGGTTCCCCTTTCTCTACATCCTCACCAACACCTGTTGTTTCTTGTATTATTAAATTTAGCCATCCTTAGAGGAAAGAGGTGGTGTCTCATCATGTTTTTGATTTGCATTTCCGTGACGATGAGTGATGTTGAGCATCTTTTCATGGGTCTGTTAGCCATCTGGATGTCCTTTTTGAAAAAGTATCTATTCATGTTTTCCACCCGTTTCTTAACTGGTTGTTTTTTTTGAGTGTCAAGTTTGGTAAGTTCTTTGTAGATTTTGGATACTAACCCTTATCAGATATGTCCTTTGCAAATATCTTCTCCCATTCCATAGGCTGCCTTTTATTTGTGTTGATTGTTTCCTTTGCTGTGCAGAAGCTTTTTGTCTTGATGAAGTCCCAATAGTTCATTTTTGCTTTTGTTTCCCTTGCCTCTGACTACATGTCTAGTAAGAACTTGCTAAGGCCGAGGTCAAAGAGGTTTCTGTGTTCTCCTCTAGGATTTTGATGGTTTTCTGTCTCACATTAAGACCTTTCATCCATTTTGAGTTTATTTTTATGTATGGTATAAGAAAATGGTCTAGTTTCATTCTTCTGCATGTGGCTATCCAGTTTTCCCAATTCCATTTGTTGAAGAGACTATCTTTTTTACATTGGATATTCTCACCTGCTTTGTCGAAGATTAGTTGACCATAGAATTGAGGGTCCATTTCTGGGTTCTCTATTCTGTTCCATTGATCTATGTGTCTGTTTTTGTGCCAGCTTTGTAATATAGCTTGAAATCCAGAATTGTGATACCTCCAGTTTTGTTTTTCTTTTTCAGAATTGCTTTGGCTATTCTGGATCTTTTGTGGTTCCATACAAATTTTTGGATTGTTTGTTCTAGCTCTGTGAAAAATGCTGGTGATATTTCGTTGGGGATGGCATTAAATTATACCACAGTTTTTAAAAAATTTATCATCCAGTTCAAAATACTTCCTAATTTTCTTTTTAATTTATTCATTCATCCATGGGTTATTTAGAAGTGTGTTAGTTTCCGAGAAACTAACATATCATGGATATTCCAGAGATCTTGCTGTTACTGACTTCTACTTTCATTCCACGGTGGCCCATGAATATACTTTGAAGGACATGAATTCTTTTAAATTAGTTGAAACTACTTTTATAGCCTAGAATGTGGTCCATGTTGGTAAATGTTCCATATGCACTTGAAAAGAATGTGAATTCTGCTGTTCCTAGGTGGAATATTCTATAAATGTCAATTAGGTAAGTTGGTTGACAGTGTGCCATTTCTTTATTGATTGTCCATTTACTTCTATTTTTTTGTAAGCTCTACACCCAACCTGGGGCTCAAATGCACAACCCTGAAATCAAGCATCGTATGTTCTACCAACTGAGCCAGCCAGGTGCTACTTCTTCTATTAATTACTGAGAGAGGGATACTGAAATCTCTAACCGTAACTGTGGATTTTTCTACTTCTATTTGCAGTCCTTTCAGCTTGTGTTTACCCATCTTGAAGCCCTATTCTTAGGTACATAAACATTTAGGATTTGTATAGTTTTTTTTTTTTTAAGATTTATTTATTTATTTGAAGAGAGAGTGCGTGCACATGTGTGAGCAGGGGGTGGGGCAGAGGAGAAAGAATCTCAAGCAGATTCCCCACTGAGTGCGGAGCCCTATGTGGGCATAGACCCCAGAACACTGAGATCATGACCTGAGCTGAAATCAAGAGTCACACACTCACCAGACTGAGCCACCCAGGCACCCCTGGATTTTTATTGTGTCTTGATGAACTGACCCATTTTTCTTATGATATAAGCTTCCATATTCCTCACAATATTCTTGGCTCTGAAATCTTTGTGTATTAATATATTTACTTGGCTAGTGATTAGCATGTTATATGCAAGGTAATTTTATTTTTTGCACCTTTTATGTATAACCTATTTATGTCTTTATATTTAAAATGTTCTTCTTATAGGCAGCAAATAGTTGTGTTTTTTAGTCTTTTTTTATATCCAATCTAACAATATCTGTATTTGGAGTGCTCAAAATATCTGCATTTAATGTGAGAATGTGACAGCATTAGGTTTAAGTCTATTATCTCACTATTCACTATTTGTCCATTTGCTCTTTGTTCTTTTTCTAATTTTTTGTCTTCTTTTGGATTCACTGAATAGTTTTTAAAGATCCCCCCCCTTTTTTTTTTTTTGCCTCAGTAGACATCTCAATGTTGTTATTTTAGTGATAGATTTAGGGTTTACATCATACGTCTTTAAACTTAACAATCTGCTGTCAAGTAGTGTTACTTTGTGTGTATAGTATAAAAATTTTACAAATTACATACCTATCTCTCCCCTCTTGACCTTTGTACTATTGCTGGCATACATTTTACTTTCATATATGCTATATACCCCACAGTATATTTTTTTTTTTTAAGATTTTTTTATTTGACAGAGAAAGAGCAGGAAAGCACAAGTAGTGGGAGCAGCAGAGGGAGAGGGAGAAGCAGGGATTTCACCTTCATTTTTGAAAGGTATTTTTACTGGATATAGAAATAGAAGATGTTTGCTTTTTTTTTTTTTTTTTTTTTTTTTTTTTGGTACTTTCAAGGACCTTTATCTACTATCTTCTTGCTTTAATGGTTTCTGATGAAAAATCTGCTGCCATCTGTATCTTTGTTCTTCTGTACATAATGTGACTTTTCCCCTCTGCTTTCCAATGCTTTTTTTTTTTCAAGATTTTAGTTTTAAGTAATCTTTACACCAAACATGGGGCTTAAACTCTCAAGAGTCACATGTTCCACCAACTGTGCCAGCCAGGCACCCCTCCAATTCTTTTAACAATGATTTAAGTAGTTGGATTCTGGTAGGTGTTGGGGTAGTTCAATAAACTTGTGCTTGGGATTCACGTAGCATCTTGGATCTAAGGCTTATAGTATTCATCAAACTTGAAACACTTTTAGCTATTATTTTTTCCATTATTTTTTTCAGTATCCTTCTCTCGGCTGATTCTCCGAGCTTCAAATTAGGTGTATATTGGACATCTTGAAGTGATCTTAAAGCTCATTAATGCTGTTATTTATTTTGTTCTCTGTTCTTCTGTTTCACTATGGATAATTAGTATTGCTCTATCTTCAAGTTCATGAATATTTCCTTCTGCAATGTCTAGTCTGCCATTAATCCCATCCAGTGCATTTTAAATCTCTGGTATGATAGTTTTCATCTCTAGAAGTTCAATGTTGTCCCATGTTTTCATCTTTTATAAGTCTATGTTTTGGAACATAAGAAATATAGCTGTAATAACTTTTAATTTCTTGCCTGCTGATTCTAATATCTGTGTTCTGGTTCAGTTTTGATGATTTCATCATTTTAAATTGAATTTTCCTATTTCCTTATATGACTGGTAAATTCTGATCTGATGTCAGGCATTGTGATTTTTGCCTTTTTGAGTGCTTGATATTTTTATCTTTGTATAAATTTTCTTGAGCACTATTCTGGGATGCAGTTAAGTTTTAAAACCGTTTGATCCTTTTGGGTCTTCATGTTAAAATTTGTCAGGTGGAATCAGAGCACTGTTCAGTCTAGCGATTATGGTTTCCGCTACTCAATTGAAATCCTCACGTTTATGCTACCGAATACCGCAACGCCTGGCTGGCTCAGTTGGTAGAGCAGGTGACTATTGTCCTTAGGTCATGAGTTTGAGCCCCATGTGGGGTTTAGTTTTCATAGAGCCTGAATGAAGGAAGGAAGGAAATGAATGAGTTAATTAATTAAGGCTACCCAATACCTTATAAATCTTGAGGTCTTCCAGCCTAGCTGATACAACCAGGCACTATTCTCAATGCGGTGAGAGTGCCGAGCACTATTAACTTTCCTCAGAGGTTTCCTTTCGCCAGCCTTGGGTCATTTCCTCATACACAAGTGATCATCTGAATTAATCTGAATGCTCAAAGGGGGTTGTCTACACATCTCTAGAGTTCTCTCTATATGCAACTCTTTCCTCCCCCATTACTCTGCACTGTGAATTCTAGCTTTCTTAATCTCCCTGGACTCTCATTTCCATCTCAACACATAGAGCTTGGAGTTCACTGGGCTCTGCCTGGGTTGTGCCTCCTTGCAGTATGACCTGGAAAGTGTCACCAAGCAGGATCGAGGGCAGTCATAAGGGTTGCTGAAGTTGTCTTGGGGATCACTGACTTTGTTTCCTAATGTTCAGTGTCTTGAAAACCATCATTTCACTTACATTGTCCATTGTATATTTCAATGGGAGGGGCTCTATCTGGTCCCCATTTTTCAATCTTGTCCAGAAGCATAAGTGCTTGCTCCCATTTTGAAATGTTAGGAACACACTATTCCTAGGGAAATGGTACTCACTAAGAAGAGCTATGATTACTTAGTTATCATTTAAAATCTGCAGCTCTCATTTGACCCACACTCGGCGCCAGAAGAAGCCTGTGAAAACAGTAGAAGGAGGTAGCCTTCTATTGCTTGATATGGTGATAATTTATAGGTGCTGACAACATTGTCCTGCTTCTGTGCTTCGGTATGTAGGTCATTTACCCATGATATTATTCACCTGTTTGGAAGGTCCCCTTTGTTCTGGGCCTGAAACAGACCTAGTCCACATGGAGAGACCTGATCAATGATAACCATAACAATCTGCATATGTATAGGCTTATATATTTTTATATATAGTTATGTTTATATATTTTTATTTTTTTATTATGTTATGTTAATCACCATACACTACATCATTAGTTTTTGATGTAGTGTTCCATGATTCATTGTTTGTGTATAACATCCTGTGCTCCATGCAGTACGTGCCCTCTTTAATACCCAGCACCAGGCTAACCCATCCCCCCACCACCCTCCCCTCTAGAACCCTCAGTTTCTTTCTCAGAGTCCATAGTCTCTCATGGTTCGTCTCCCCCTCTGATTTCCCCCCTTCATTTTTCCCTTCCTGCTATCTTCTTTTTTTTTTTTTTTAATGTATATAATGTATTATTTGTTTGAGAGGTACAGGTCTGTGATTCAACAGTCTTACACAATTCACAGCACAATAGCCAAACTATGGAAAGAGCCAAGATGTCCATCGACAGATGAATGGATAAAGATGTGGTGTGTGTGTGTGTGTGTGTGTGTGTATAATGGAATATTATGCAGCCATCAAAAGGAATGAAATCTTGCCATTTGCAACGACATGGATGGAACTGGAGGGTATTATGCTGAGCGAAAGAAGTCAGTCAGAGAAAGACATGTATCATATGACCTCGCTGATATGAGGAATTCTTAATCTCAGGAAACAAACTCACTGGAGTGGTGGGGGGTGGGAGGGATGGGGTGGCTGGGTGATAGACATTGGGGAGGGTATGTGCTATGGTGAGTGCTGTGCAATCCAAAATGGAGGCTCTAAGTTTATATATTTTTAAAAAGTGTTCATACTCAGTCACATCCTCTTTGATCCTTGATGTATCTGTCTATAAGGCACTAAAGATTAGGTACATCATACCCATTCACAGAGAGGTCAAATGATCTGCTTGATCACATCATTAGCTAGAACAATGGCTGGCACTCAAGTCATCCAAATCCCTCTCCAGGATTCTGTCCCTAGATCCTATGGTTAATGACTGACCTATAAAATTAGGATTGGTATATTGTGGCTATGTGAGGAAGGGCTTATCCTTTTAAATGGAAAATCGGACAAAGGAGACCCTAGGAGAGCCACTAGAGCAGAAATCCCATAGAAGTGTAGAGTAGCAGTCCTCTCATAATATATTTTAATATAATGCAAAATTTCAAGCCCCAGCTGGATGTGAAAGCTTGTTTTCCTCCCTCTTAGCCATCATGCATTATTCATGTGAAGTGACCTCACTTACATGTCACAGGCAGATTGTGATGACAGAGGCTCCTCTGGTGCTGGCATACAGAAGCCCTGATTTCCTGGTGCTCCAACTCGGTCTCCTTCCCCTGCTTTATGTGCTGCCACTGGGGCTGTCACTCCCCGGCAGTAATGAGCTAAAACGAGTGTTTAATCACTGCAGTTACCCCTCATTCTGAAGCAAAGCCCTTGTGTGCTCAGCCTTGTCTTCCATCTTCACAAGGAATCCTATTCACCTCCTGGAAGCCAAAGGTCCCATTCCTCATCTGCCTGCCCCTAAGGCTCCGCCACCTGTCCCATTGAGGGGCTGCAGAGGGCCACAGGCTGACCAAGTGACTGGTTTCTGCACTGATGGGGAACTGCTCCTGTCTGGCTGACCCAAGTTTTGTGCTTCTGGAACAGAACCAATAGGAAGTCTGGCAGGATTACTTTAGAACCTCTCCTTGACTTTTTTTTTTTTTCCATCCTTCCTGCCCTGCTTATCTGTTTCTTTCACTTAAAATAGATAATGCAATAAAAAGGCTTCAATATCTTTGTGGGATCCTGAAAATGGCCAGCTGCTAACCAAATCTAAATGTTAAAAAAAAAAAAAAAAAAAAACTTCTTAAGAGGAAGTAGAAAAAGATTGGCAAAAACAGGTTCTTAAATGGGATATCACTAAAGAAAAAATGTATTGGAGGACTGTCCTAAGAAAAATTTAATATTAATAACTACCCAAGGTTACCGAGTGTATAGAATAAACAATGTTCAAGAAAGGGACTTCACAGAACTCTATGCTGGTTAATGGTTCTTTGAAAAATGACTTTTGAGTGATTTCAGAGATGTTCTAAGAATGAGAATATGTACAAATGACTCATCTACTGACTTTTTTTTAAACCTGTCCTGACCTAAAAAGAAAAACCATAAAGCAAGACAATACAATTTGCTTTATACAAAGACAAGAAGAAAAGATTTTTTTAGAATTACATACTACCAAAAATTTTTGGTAACAGTAAGTTTTTTGTTTAATAAGCAAGGCAGGTAGACAGCTTATACCCAAGAGATTCTTTTTTTTTTTTTAAGATTTTATTTATTTATTTGAGAGAGAGAGAGCAGGGGGAAGAGGGGGAAGAGAGGGAGAGGGACAAGCAGACTCCATGCTGAGGAACTCAGAGCCCGATCCCACAACCCTGAGATCATGACCTGAGCTGAAATCAAGAGTCAGATGCTTAACCAACTGAGCCACCCAGGCGCCCCCACCCAAGAGAATTCTATTGCAGGTTTCTAAAACATGAAAACCAAAAACAAGGCTACAACTTTAAGGCTTCACAGCCCACCTCTCACACTCATTCTTCACCTTGATTTCCACAGCTGTAACTGTAAGACTCTATTGTTTGGCTCTACTGTCTCTCTGGACGGACATTCAGGGAGAGATTAATTTTCAAAAGTAGGAGTATATTAGTCCACATGTAGAAGTTCTTAAGCAATAAGATAGCAGGTCCCGACCTTGGCTCTACAGTATCCAACTCTCTGGAAATGGAGATCAGATACGTTTTTGAACAGCAATACATGATTAAGATGGGCATCTCCATTAAGTTTTAGATTAAGAGAGATTTGAAGATATTAGGTCACTAAATTCATTGCAGTAACCAGTTGCTGCTGTAAAAAAAAAAAAAATGACATTCCGCTTAGTTATTTGAAACAACGCAGATTTATTATATTATAGTTCTGGAGGGCAGAAGTCTGAAATAGGTCTCCCTGGTCTAAACTCAAGGCGTGGGCAGGGCTGCATTCCCTTCTGGAGGTTCTATGGGAGAATCCTTTCCTTGCCCTTTCCAGCTTATAGAGGCTCCCTGCATTCCTCTGCTTGTGGCCGAGTTCCATATCTAAAGCCAGCAATGGTTGGTCAAGTGCTTCTAATGATGCTCTCTCGGATTCTGTTTCTTCTGCTTCCCTCCTCCCCCATTTAAGGACCCTCATGATTACACTGAGTCTACTTAAGTAGTTGAAAATAATCTCTTCAAGGTCATCTGATCAACAACCTTAATTCCATCCACAACCTTACGCCCATCCCTTGCTGAATAAAATAACATATTTACAAGTTCCAAATTAGGACACAGACAACTTTAGGGCATCTGTTATTCTCCCTACCCAAGTCAACCACTTCATTTGGCAGATGAGGCAAGAGAGACATAAATATGTGGAAAGATATCGCCAGTTAATGGTATTAATGGCCTCAAAGTTACTCATCCCTTAATGTCACCCCAAAAATCGAATAACTAAATTCCAGCTATTTGGTACCTAATAATCTACATCGACACTGTCCTCCTCCTTAATTCAGAACAACTTTGTCAACCTCAATGTAGACCTCCACCTGATGTTCCACAGGTACACTGCAGATGTTCGAGATATGCTGCCCATTCCAATATAGCCAATAAAAAGGCAACTAGAATGTAACACCGGACTTAAGTCAAGTCCTTCCCAAAGTACCAGTGGGATTTAAAATCAGTCTTATTTGCGCCACACTTAAGGATGCATCCTATAGGACACCTGTGCAATCTGAGGTTAAACAGTCTGAAAGGATGTTCTTCCCCTTATCCCCAAACCAGTGCCTGGCCCCTGACCCATACTTTGCTCTGGCAAAGGCCGACAACATTCCACAGGGAGAAGCCAACTCCTATTCCCGAGCTTCAATCAAACTTCTAGCATAATCCCCCAAGTTGGAAACACTGAAATTGCATCGCCATCCTTGATGTCTCTTTTCAGGTTTCTCACTCTTTCTCACTCCTTTAGTCTGTTGTTTCTCTAGGCTGAAACACTGCCTTTTCCAAATAGCTGTTCATTTAATGCTTGGTGAATGAATGAATGAATGAATGAATGAACGAACTGGCTATTGAAATAGCTTTCTAATTGGTTCCTCAGTCTCCAGTCTCTCCTTTCAGACACATCCTTTACCCATCTGCTGGAGAGATCTGCTTAAACCAAGGATCTAATTGAGTCTTTTCCCAGCTTCAGGTGCCTACAAAAAAAAGTCCACATTCCTTAGCTTGACCTTCAAAGCTATTCAGATTAACACCCTAAACTTTCCACCTTTGTCCCCTATTGCACTAGCTCTACTCTAAAGTGCTCATCCCCTTATTTATAGCCATTCTGTAGCTACAGCTAATCCCTGATTGCAACCTGTTCTTTAAGCCTTGCTGCTTCACACTTTCTCAACATGCAGTCTATCTCTGTCCCTTCCATACTCCATGACCTAAGCCTTAAGCATTCTTCAAGTGCCAGCATTCGAGCGATTTCCTCCATGAATTTCTCCCAAAGCATCCAGCATGTTCCTAGCCACTCAGCAGGTATTACTCATTTTGATCCTCCACAAGGCTTTGCACTAAGTACAAACTAATATATATTTACTAATCAATCCCAGATTTTATAATAGATTAGTATTAAAAATATTGATCCTCATAAAAAATTGATTCCTCAATTCATAAAGAGTTTTATTTTTTGCCTTGTACTGCACTGATGGAAAACAGCATTTACTACATGGTAGACAGGGTTTTTTACCCCAAAAGGAGAAAACTTTCCAGTCAGCTACTGGTTAACCAAAAAAGCCAATTAACCAGAAGATCCATTCCTTGCTCTCAATTATACACACCAATGGAGTGAAGCACTGAGGCAGATGATCTAAAACAGTAGATAATCAAAAATTCTACCCACTGGCTTGCAGGCTCTCCCCACACATCCTCCCCCTTTCTCTCCTTACTACACTACACCCCCTGGCCTCTGGCAAACTCATTATCCTGATTCTGCCTGGCTTGGGCTATACAGAAATGAGTTTAAATTTTCTGCATATACATTCATTTACCTGACTTGACTTGGCCACCTCCTATCCGCCAGCCACCCAGCAAGGACCTGGATGGAAGAAGAGAAATGGAGGCAAATCTGACAAAGTCCCTGTCTGGAAATAATTTATAATTTTCGTATAACCCAAGTTAGAAATACAGTTCAACACAGCATTTTTTTTTCAGTCCCAAGAAAGCAACAAACTTGACACATCCTCATCAATTGAGATGGCATACGAAATGACAGAGATATGAAATATCATGATCGACTAAGGAAAAGTCGAGATGGCACAGTCAGGCGTGCTCTGCAATCTGGTTAGGAGAAGCTGAATGCAGAATGCATCAGGGTGAAAATTCAGGGGTAGAGAAAACAAGACTGAAAGGCGGATTGAGGCCAGATTTGTGAGGACCTGGTAAGCCAATCCAAGGCATTTGGACTTGATCCTAGAGGCAATATTAAATTGGCAAAGGAAATAAGATTGCATAATGGCAGGGGTGACTGCAGAGTCATGGGAAGGGTCTAGCAGCCCTGGGTTAATCATCTGAACCACAAAATAACCCCCAGCCAGAAAACGAAATCTGAGCATTTAAAGATACAATTTCCTATTGAAGGTAACTTTTTCAGAACTCCTACTGCCTAAGAATTTAGACATGAGATCTCTACTAAACAAACAGCAAAGAAGTGCCTAGGACAGAGGCTTGCACATGATAAGCATTCAGTAAATCACCACCAAATTCAATAGAATAAGAGATGAGCCTTGATAAGAAAGAAAATTTATTAAGAAGCCACCAGGGCTGAGTGATAAAAGGCCCACAGAGAGACATTACCTCCCTGGTGCTTATGGTAAGTAAAGGAAAATCCTATACTCAGGAAGTTGAAAGAAAATCATGTTCAAAATCCCCTGCTTAAAATTCTCAAGTGGATCCCTGCTGCAATCAGGATTAAGTCCAAATTCATTCGTTAGGTCTAAAAAGCTTTCCATGATCTGGCCCCCACCCTGCTTTGCCTGCCTGCTTTCCTAATATTCCTTAACACAAAGCCTCTACTATAACTAGATGGTCCCCTAAACACACACTGGAGAAATGTCAATCCTAATCTGACCACGGACATGCTCTGTAATCTGGATAGTCTTGATTTTTCTCCAAGTAATGCTGTGTGGATTCCTATGATAACCAATTATTACAGTGGTCCCTTAAAATGCAAACTGAGAATCACAGTATCTAGTGTGGTGACGGTTAGCCTTTTGGACTAAGCCAACACTTGGATCCATTCTTATATAAACAACTCAGTTTGCCCAGTCCTAATGAATGAGTAATGTCTCAATGCCAGAGGCAAAGCCTGCCTTACTCTTTAAATTCCAAAGGACAGAATTACAAATGGGCAGAGCCCTTGGTACACCTGCTACAGGATGCATACATGATCAGAATCAATTTTAATGACTATGTGTGTTTTTCCCCTAACCCCTGGAAGACAACCATGCAGAAGGATGCCTGAGCTGGAAATAAGTCTGCAGTTATTTTAATGATTTGGAAACTATCCATTAATTTGAAATGTTTCAAGTAAAGCTTTTAGGTTATATTTATGGTCTCTCAAACTACCCCCATAACAAGTCAACTATTTAGCTCTTAAGTTAAATTTTAAGACAGTTTTAACACTTTTTAATTGAGCACCCACTATGTGCCAAGTGCTTTTATATAGGTCATTTCCTTAGCACAAAATTATCTCACAGTTATGGATTAGCAACTCAAATTTTAGATGTGTGCTTATTTCTTTCCATTCAATCAATTTTTCTTTAAGCAGTAGTAACATTTAATCAAACCACAGAACTGAGTTGGAATAATTCTCACATCCATCTACTTCGCTCTTTCCCCACAGCCATCATACTAATAGTCACAAGTGACCATCGTTCATCTAAAATATTCCAACAGTCTCCTCTGGACACAGTCAGCTTCCATTCTTGCCCCCTCCAATCTATTCTATACAGAATAGCAAGAATCATCATCTTCAAAGGTAAATCACATCACTTAATCTCCTATTAAGAAATATCTGCTGTCCCCGACTCCACTTTTGCATACTCAAGAGTTGCTGAAAGAGTAGACCTGAAATATTTTCACCACACACACGAAAAAGGTAATTATGTGAGGTAATGGAGGTGTAAACCAATCCTCTTATGGTAATCATTTTGCAACATATACATGTATCAAATCATCATGTTGTACACATTAAATTAACACAATGTTGTTTGTTAATTATATTTCAACTAAGCTGCCAAACTCCTTACTGTGCCTTTGAAGCCCTACATGATCTTCCCTAAGCTCTAGGATTTCTGTGCTCAAAGCCTAAAGTGCCAGGGCTAAGTTGGTTGCATAACACACTGGGACTGGTGCCTAAACATCCAAATCAAAGTAAAACAGAGTATCTGCAAAAGCCCCACAAAGAGATGTTGGAAAGGAGTGTCATAAGCAAATGCCTACAGACTGGTCATTACTAATGGGTATATCACCTTTAGCGACTTAGAAATGAATGAAAAATATCCACTTAAGACAAGAGATTACCTATTATTGTGCCTTGATAGTATCTTCAGATTTGCTACAATTAAACCACTCTACCATGCTCTAGATCGCATTCCATTTTGGCTCAAGAATTTCAATCCTATTATGTCCTCTCCTACAACTCTACCAGATTATACTTATCTGCAAACAAACATGACATAGTATCTCCTATCTTAAAAAATTAAAAACCATACCTAATCTTACATACCCATATATATAATTTATAAATAAATACATTATGAGATTATATATATATAATGTTCAATTGCCCTAATCAATTTCCCATCACCATTTCTTCAAAGAGTTGTGTATCTGTCTGTTCCTGCTCCTTCACATTCCATTTTCTGTTCAAAGCACACCATTCAGGCTTATGTCAACTCTATATGAAATGGCTATGTTAAAGTCACCAATGACATCCACGTAGTGAAATCCAGTGGTCACTTTTGCTCTTAGCACTTGGCATAGATTGCCACTCTCTTCTCTTTAAAACACTTTTTTGTTTGCCTTCCTTAATACTGTGACCTTGGCTTTCCTCCTGCTGGTTGCTTCTACTCAGTCTATACTGCTGGATACTCCTCTGCTACATCTCTTGAAGTTACAGCGTGCGAAGGCTCAGACATAGGCACCACTCTCTAATATAGCTATACTCCTCCTAGGTAGTCTTATGCAATCCCATGGATTTAAATATAATCAGTGTACTGAGCATTGGCAAATCTGTATCTCTACCCTTAAACCACTACCTGACATTTGCATATAAGATAGGCATCTCAAACAAAATGTCCACAAAGAGCTACCAATTTCCCTCCATTCCTTCTCCCCTCTTTCCAAATTCTTCACTATTCTTCCCCATTTTAGAAAGCAGCATTGTCAAATATACACAATGGCCAATCAAAAATCTAGGAGTCAGGATGCCTGGGTGACTCAGTCGGTTGAGCGACTGACTCTTGATTGTGGCTCAGGTCATGATCTCAGGGTCCTGAGATTGAGCCCCGTGTGGAGTTCCACACTCAGTGGGGAGCCGGCTTGAGATTCTCTCTCTATCCCATTGCCCCTCCCCCATCTCTAAAATAAATACATAAATCTTTTAAAGAAAAATCTGGGACTCATCCCATAGCCATACTTTCCTTCATCACCCCCTAAAATCGAGCCCATGAATAAGTCCTGTTGATTCTACTTTTCTGAGCTTATTTTTTTTTAAGATTTTATTTATTTATTTGACAGAGAGTGGGAGAGAGAAAGCACAAGCAGGGGGAGCAGCAGAGAGAAACAGGCTCCCCGCTGAGCAGGGAGCCCAATGCGGGGCTCAATCCCGGACCCCGGGATTATGACCTGAGCCGAAGGCAGACACTTAACCGACTGAGCCACCCAGGCACCCCTCTGATCTTATTTATACTACTATCACCCACTAGGCACTTCATTGTTCAAAACTGTCACCTTGTAACTGTCTTAGAACCCTTGCACTAGCTGTTCTCCTTTTCTAGAATGTTCTTCCTTCAGAGATTGACATTCCTGACTCCATTATGTTATTCAGTTCTAAGCATAAAAATCACCTCCGAGAAAAGCTGCCTCTGACTGCAGAAAAATAAGTTTCTAATCAGTTTCCCATTACAGTCTTTTATTTTACTGTGTATTACTTACTGGTATATGATATTTCTTTTACATATATATTTTAATGTGTTCATTAGTAATCTCTACTAAAACATAAGCTCCATAACAGCAGGAGTGTGCTTTCCTTTTTCAACACTATATTCCTTGTGTCTATAATGGTGCCTAGCATATAACAGGCACTCAAAAATTGTTGAATGGGTGAATGAACCTATAAAATTTCTAGAATAAGGGATTTTCACTATAGCAAGGTTTTATCAAATAAAACAGGGAAGAAGGAATTGCAAATATGGTGAAAAGCTGGGACAAATAATAGAAAGGAACATAAATCAATGCACCATACAACAAGGTTGTTACGAATTACAGAGAAAGACTATAAGAACTTTTCTCTTATAACACCCCATATTTACAGGTTCCTTTATCATTAGAAGTAAAAGCCTTGGGGAGCCTGGGTGGCTCAGTCAGTTAAGCATCCGGCTCTTGATTTCAACTCAGGTCATGATCTCAGAGTCCTGAGATCGAGCCCCATATTGGGCTCCACACTGGGCATGGAGCCTGCTTAAGATTCTCTTTCTTCCTCTCCCTCTGCCCCTCCCTACTTTGTGGGGGGGAAAAAAAAAGAAGTAAAAGCCTTAAAAAGAACTGGACCTATATATTTGACTTTGAGGTCAACAAGCAAAGTGTGGGCAAGAAAGACAGTCTCATCCCCAAGCCAATCTATGAGAGAAGACTCCTGAGGGATTACTCTGGTGGTGATGGCTACTAAAAGGCAAAAACAACAACAACAAACCCACAGATAAGTCTTGTGTGCTGATACATTTTAAAAGAGAGAGACAGAAAGAGGGAGAGGGAAACACACAAGGACAAAGATTTGATAAGTGGCCTTCAGAGGAATTCTTCTGACACGAAGCTAAGAGAATAGGACAGCTGGTTGAGGTAAGCACAAGGTCAACATGAGGATTATCCAGAAGAAAGAAGACAGAGATAAGTCTGACATATAGATGGGACACAGCATTAGACATCCAGGAACTATTTGTCTGATAGCATTAGCAGAAAATAACCCAATGGGCTGAAGCCTGGGACACAGCTCAAATTTCGAAGAGGGCTCCAGAAAGAATAATGTTGGAACCTCGGGCCGAAAGATTCAAGGCTGGGTGTCTAATACAGAAGCCCATTTATAAGGACCAGGGTGTAAGAACAGGTCTTTGTCAAAGAAACAAAGGAGAATCTCAATTGTTTGACCAATAGATGGGATCAAACCATGATCAAATATAATGCCCACAGTGCTAAGCTATTGCTCTAGGGCACCTCAAAATCTCACAATCTCAGCCAGGGTTGGGCCCAGAGTCCACAAGCTAAGCTGAATGTGCAGGTGATTAAAAATGCCCTTAGTCGTGAAAACTAAAGTCCTGGGACCAGAGAGCCCAGCAGGTCATTACTGAATGTGATACAAGATATATCTCTGTGGCCAAGGCTTTCTTCGATGATTTAAATAGTCCAGCATGAGTATGAGAGTCATTAGTGGTGGAAGGCATCTAATTAGGTTGGTGAGAGGCCACCAGGAATCAGACCTTAATTACTCCCAACCACCTGCTCTCCCAAAAGTTCAGCCAAAAGTGAAGATTCTCCTTGGATTCTCTCGATAGTCCTGCTGCCTCTGGGAAGCCAATGGCCAATTTCAGACATCAACAGAAGATGAACTGCCTCCAGAGTAGGTAGGGTATTAGTCTCCAAAGGTTTGGAAGCATGAACTCAGGCCTCCTGCCTATGCAGCTAAACTCCAAAAGATGGCTTTCCTAGCAATGCTGCTTAGTATGAATTTGTAATAAATTGAAGAGTTTCTCCACACATTAACATAGAGTATTTAAATGTGCACCGCCAAGAAATAAGAGTCATGTAGAGTTTTGCATTCTTTCAGCTTCAAGGTGGAATGTGGAAGCAAGCTAAGCCAACGCAATTTCCCTTATATTGTATACTCAGTAGTAGCATTTATTCCTAGATGAAGGAGTGATGATGATTATTTAGCATTAGGGCTGTTTGATATTGGTAATGAAGTTTAGCTGAGCAATGAGAACCTTAGATGCGGAATACATCATACTCAACCTGCCACTTTGCTTTTGTAAGGGCACTTTGAAGACTTCAAACACCTATTATGTTAAACTGGCACCTAAACCAAAGGGCCTTACAGCTGAGAACTGCCACGTTGCTCGGATTCTAGAAACGCAAAAACTCTTTCTGGCTGCTCAGGGCTTTCTTGCACTGAAGTTCTTAAAAGGCCTGAGAAGCATCTAAATACCTCCACAGGAAAACTCTTCCTCCCATCAGATTGGAGTTGATAGGAGTTATTGATATTTGACTTGGTCACAGATCTCAGAATCATATCCCCCCCTGCAAAAGTCACCTCTCACCTGACTTCCTCTGTGAAGCCTTCCCAGATCACACTTAGATACATAAAGGCCAGCCTCCCTGAACTGTCATGGCACCCCCAGCACACTTCCATTATAGCAGTCATCACACGATACTGGATTTATTGGGTAACCTCTATTTTGTCTAACTAGATTATGAGATACTTGAGGGAAAGGAGCCATTTTTATTCACCTGTGATTCACCAGAATCTAGCAGCGCACCTGGCACATATAGAGGCTATCTTCGGAACACTGAATGAAATAAAATGTTACGAAAACACTGGCTTAACCTAGTTCGTTTGACTGGAGCAGCTCCCACCCATTCATGTCTTCACAAATGTCATTTACATGATACTGCCCTAAATTAATAAAGGTCTCTATTGATCTCCTGTTCTGTACCTAATAGTGTGAAGGGTAAAAAACGTGGAATCAGCCCTCCAAGGGTTTACCATCTGACTGGGAAAATGTGGACAATCATGAATGAGCCTTTTGCCGTTGGGTTTTTAAATGGATGAGAGCATGGAGAGTCCAAGTAGCATTGAGAATGTAGGATTGAGGATGCACCCCGAAAAACTGGTTTGGCAAAACAAAAAAAGCAACAAAAATGAGTTTGGCAACAATAAACAAAGGAGGACAGGCTAAAGGCAAAGCACAAGCAAACAAGACCATGAAATGGGAATAAGCGTAGCAAGCATTTAGACAATGAGGAGTTAATTTTGACAGGAAATGGAAGGTAATTGAAGGGTGTAAGGTAAAGCATGATAATGAATAAGAGGTGCTGAAAGATGATTAATTTGAATCAATAAACAGTATGGCATTGTAAAGAATAATGGAGAGTAATTGTTCTAGAGGAACATATTCTATGTCTCAACCAACCATGACAGTACAAAAGAATGACTTTCCTTTCCCTTTGCAAAGCCTTGCATGAGAAGTGTTCACCAATGCTCTTATATCAGGTGGCATTATTATGTAAGGACTAACTTCAAAGTCTGTGCTAGGGACCAAGTGATAGAAAGGTCCTTGGCAGCAATTAGAGCAGGAGGAATTGTCTCACCCTCACAGCCCTTGCAAATCTCAGGGATATGAGATCCCTAGACTGAAATCCCACAATAATAAAAGCTACTCTTGTCTTGCTTACCACTGTATCAACGGCATCAAGAACAACGACGGACACAAACTAGGCACTTACTGAATACATTTTGTCACAGACTGAAACAAGTAATACTGTAGAACTAGGCATAGTCAATCATGCAAAAATAAATATTGGTCATGCCTATGTAAGTATCATATCCACTGCATTGATTTAATGCACATATAGCTGGACATGAGTACTAAGTACAAGCAGTAACAAAAGAATGAGATACAGTCTCTGACCTAAAGGGTCATAGTGTATTGGGTTAAAGGGGCACATGTGCACGCACTTTTCCATGGTCGACTCATACAATATCTATAGCACCACTGTCTGAAAGTCTCAAAGGCTATTTTAAGTATTTCTTTCCATATGCATAGCAGGGGACATAAGTGATAGACATCATCTTCATTTTACAGTCAAGGAACAAAGACTCATTAAATATAGTTAGAAAATTAGCAGTCATCTAGATCTTCTGTTACCTTACCTGCAAGGAGGAGACCAGAGTGATGCTGTTCAAAGATGTGTATATCCCAAGAGACAGGGTGCAAGAAATGGAGGTAGATAGGTCTGTAAAGAAAGGGGAAGAAATGATTATCTCAAGTGGTGGCACCTTCAAAAACATGCTCAAATAGTTTACCAAGTCTCTCGAGCAATAGATGGAGAAATATGGCCCCAGGCTCAAGATTCAGGAGGCCTCTGGCTAAGGACTAACATGACGGATTAAGACCACAGAGGTTTAAAAAAAAAAAAAAGGAGACAAGGAAGCCTTTGGGACAGTGAAGAAGCAGTCCTTATTTAATGAAAGCATCCAGACTCATTTGTTTGACAAGTATTTTTCAAATATGTATTACTTGCCAGTCTCTGTTTAAGTCTCAATACACACACAAGATACACTTCCTTCTCTTGAGGAACTTGTCAACCAGTGAGAAAGACAAACAAGTACATGGATAATATCCATTATGGGAAACAATAGCCAGCATCATTGGAATACTATCCACTGTCAACTACCATGGGGAAACAGTTGCACATGTTCAAAACATGGCATTTTTACAAGAATAATCCCTGTGGCAGTGTTCATAAAACCCCAAATCAGGACACAACCTAAATGTCTTTCTATACCAGAATGTCAGCATACATCTATAGCATGGCCATACTATGTAATAGCACTAATGAAAGAGAACAAGGTATATCTTCATGTCCTGACATAGACATACCTCCAAGGCACCGAGTTAAAAAAAAAAAAAGTGGTGGAATAATACATATAGTTGACATGAGTAATTATTGAAAACATTAGCTTGATTTCCAAGGATTTAAATGTTTAAATAATTTTCAATAAGAGGATTATATACTAAGGCACTGAATAATTAAAAATAACTTGAAAACACGTGTGTACTAAAAAGTGTCTTAATCTCTTTATCCCATTTTTCCTTCCTAGTATTTATTGTCTTTGTTATTCTTAAATAGGTAAGAATGGGGGAGGTGGAAGGAAGAGGGTTGTCAAGAAGGAAAGGAACATGTGCTAAAACATGAAAGCCTGAGAAGGCAAAAGAATGCTAGATTATAGGGCATCAAGGATGACGGGTGTGGGGGTGAGTGGTAGGGAAGGTACAGGGTGGGTTGAAAATGGAATAAAATGAGAACAAATCATAAAGGTATATATATGTGTGTGTCCAACTAAGGAGGTTAGATTTTATACTGAAGGTGCTGGAAAACCAATGAATGAACTTTAAGAAAATAAGTTTTAAACAGATCCTTCTGGCTATGGTATGGAGAAAAGATTGGGAGGACAGAGAGGCAGCAAGAAGGTCTTTGTAGTAATCTTGAGAATTTTTGAAGTCAACTGAGATAATGGCAACAGATAGCGGCAGTAGAAATGAAAAAAAAAAGGCCAGGGAGAAAGGACTATGCATATAGTTCTGATTAGAAGTGGTTGGTGCTGGCCTGGGAGAGGGTGTTGCCAAGAACGTTGTGAAACTTTATGGCTGGGCCAGTTAATTACCATTGACTAATTAAGAAAACAGAAGTAGTTGATTTGGAGTGATATGGGAGGAGGCTGATGAGTTCCCTTTTAAGCATCCTGAAATTGAGGTCCCTGTGAGAATTCCATTAAAAATGTGATTGCAGAGTCATCCTCATTTATCACAAATGTCAGAATCGCCTTCTTTTTAAAGGCTGAATAATATTCCATTGTATATATAGATATATGAACACATTTTGTTTATCCATTTGTCCACCAAAGGACGTTTAGGTTGTTTCCTATCTAGGATGTTGTGAATACTACTGCAATTAACATGGGAGTCCAGATGTTATTTAGTGATTCTGTTTTCATTTCCTTTGGACATACATGCAGAAGTGATATTGCCAGATCATACGATAACTTTTAATTTTTTGAGACAGTTCCATACTGCTTTCCATAATTGCTGTACCAGTTCACATTCCCAACAACAGTGCACCCAAGTTCCCTCTTCCCCTCATTCTCACCAACACATTTCTTTTTGATAATAGCCATTCTAACAGTTGTGAGGTGATAGCTCATTGTGGTTTTGATTTGCATTTTCCCAACGATTAATAATATGGAGCATCTTTTCATGTACCTGTTGTTCATTTGCATGTTTGTTTTCAGAAATGTCCATTCAGTTCCTTTGCCCATTTGTTAATCAGGTTTCTTTTTATTTTTTAAAGATTTTATTTTTAAGTAATCTCTACACCTAACATGGGGCTCAAACTCACAACCTCAAGATCAAGAGTTGCACACCCCACTGACTGAGACAGCCAGGCACCCCAGATTGGGTTGTTTTCCTTAATTTTGGTTTTCTGTTGAGTTGTCTGAGTCCTTTAGATATTTGGATAGTCCTCTCTAACCAGATACATGGTTTGCAAATATTTTCCCCCATATCATAGGTTGCCTTTTCACTCCTTCGATGGTTTCCTTTGCTGTGCAGAAGCCCCTTGGTTTGATACAATCCCACTTGTCTAATTTTGCTTTTGCAACCTGTAATTTTGGTGTCATAACAAAAAATATCATTGCCAAGACCAAGGCAAAGGAGCTCTCTACCTGTTTTCTTCTACTAGTTTTACATTTTCAGGTGTTATATTTAATAATCACCTCATTTTGAGTTGATTTTTTATTTGATGTGAGGTAAGTGTCCAATTTTATTTTTCTGCCTGTGGATATCCAGTTTTACAATCACCATTTATTGAAGAGACTATCCTTTCTCCATTGTGCGTTCCTGGCCCCCTTAATGAGATCAGTTGACCATAAATGTATGGATTTACTTCTGGGTTCTCTATTCTATTTCATTGATTTATATCCATTTTTATGCCAGTATCATACTGTCTTGATTGCTCTTATGCTAAGTGAAATAGACCAGACACATAAAAACAAATACTGCACATCGTCACTGACGTGGAATCTAAAATACTCAAGCTCATAGAAGCAAACAGTAGAATGCTAGTTGCCAGGGGCAGGAGGGAGGGGGAAATGAAATCTTGATCAATGTATACAAAGTTTCATTTATGCAAGATGAGTTCTGGAGATCTAATATACAACATGGTGACTATTATTAATACTGTAATGTACTTGAAATTTGCTAAGAAGGTAGTTCTTAAAATAAATGGTAAGAACATGAGATGATGGAAAGGTTACTTAGCTTGAGTGTGCTGATCATTTCATAATTTATACAACTACCAAAGCATTGAGTTGTATACCTTAAATACATACATTCCCATTTGTTAATTATATCTCAAGAATACTGAAGAAAATAAAGCCTCAAGATATAAATTTTTTTTAAAAATATGACTGTAAGAGTCAGACATAAAGGTCTAGACTCAAGAGAGGGCTATGAAATGTGATCATCAGCATATATAACTTCAGTTTCAGAATGAAAATAAATGAAATAACCAAAAGAGTTTGTACAGATAAAAGAAGAGAATTGGGTTGAAGACTGAATTCTGGAGAACACCAAGGTTTAAAGGAGAAAGTAGATGAACACCAGAAAGATAGAAAAGAACTGCTCTTAAGAGGAGATAAATTAAGGGATTGAAGAAAGAAGAGTTCCTCGCCACTGTCACATGTAGAAACAAAGTACAGCAAAACAAGTATTAAAAATACCCATCGGAGTTCTCAACAATGAAGTTTTTGGTAATTTCAGTGAGAACATTGGCGGGGTGGGGGTGGGAAGAGGCGTGGTTGACAGAAGAATATCCCCCATGTCCTGATCCCTGGATCCTGAGAGTACGGTTGCAAGACTAGAAATTCTAATCAATGGAGAAGGCACAGACTTAAATCTGTATAACCATCATATCGTCCTTTAATGTGGTTTTCCAGAAAACCTCCAATAACTGGCCTCTGCACCCCCCAAGGACTTCTTTTGCCTGTAGCTGGCTATAGTATGTAGGGTGATCGCCTGGGCCATTGCAGGGAGTTACTCAGTTTTCCTGGGTAGGTCCCATGAATACAAGACGTATCCATGCTATTAAACTTTGTTTTCTGATTAATCTGTCTTTTTATTACAGGGGGATCTCAGCAATGTATCTAGAAGGGTAGAGGGAAAATTATTTTCCTCTCCTCCACTTGCAGGATTGACAAATGCTATAGGACCTACAGTATCTGTGCCTTATATTCTGCACAAAATTTTAACTCTGTGTCTGCTATCATAGTTCTGTGAATATGCTGGCAAGAACACAGCAGTCCACAGCTCCGTTTCAGTTGTCAAAGGACTCAAACAAAACCCAACAGAAAAATCTGAAAAGCCCCTCTTTATCTTGATGAGTATGTAAATATTCATGATAACATTTGATGATGGCACTGTATTTGAATAAAAAAAATTAAATATTTTAATCAAGTCAGCCATCGTGTGCAACAGAAGTAATCTTCCCTTTCAGAGGTTCCTGAGTGGATGATGGGATGTTGGCTGAGGTATCAGTGATTGGCTATTTACTTGTATACTTAAAATTCATCTCTTCCTTTCATCATTTTGAAGGGACATTGATTTCAGTAAAAACCTCCAAATGAGAAGAACAAGAAATTTAAATCAGCAAAGTGATAGTGAATGGAGGAAGGCAGGAAAAGTTCAAGGGGAAGTCAAGAGAGGAAATGTGACAGATTTTAACCGCCATGATTACCTGCAGGCTATACAGGGGTTCCTGAGATTTTGCTGGATTCTAAGAGCTGGTCTGATATATTCCATTTAAGGGCGAGCACAGGGCAGGGTCATGTGTCCTACTCAAGCTGACCCAGTAAAGGGAGCAGAGCCACACAAGGTCACCTCCCTCACTGCTCCCCAACATCCTCCTTTCCCACCACCCGGCCCAAAACACACACTCTGCTACAGGAGGGGGCAGAGGAAAGCTGAGCTTCTTATGAGGTACTATCATTGGGGTGTCAAGGCCAAGGATAGGCCACAGCACGGCAGGCTACAGTGACATGTAAGATTATTCTGCCCTGAAAACAAACAAGACCAAAAGACCCAGGAAGAAACTTGGACCTCCCCCACAACTGCCTCAAAAGAATATAGATAGAGGACCTGCTCCAGGAAGAGAGTGATCACCACAGATAACCATGAAGGGGCTTGGGACAGCTTCCCCCACCCCCAATGTGCCAAACTGGCATGAGGATTATTTTGAGCTGAAGGCCACTAAGACCCGGTGGGCTCAAGAGAAACTTTTCCCCTCCCTTAACTCCAAAGAAGAGTCCCAATTGGAGGGTCTTTCCAGAATAAGAGCTATTAGCAGAGATGAATTTTATCTGAGTGACCCATCTATATGGCAGGGCAAACGTGTAATTACCAAACACCTGCTCTTCTTCTTGTCCACTCCTTTCCTCTGAAGTCCCAGACCCCTGCCCCCTTCTCCTTAGTTCAGAATGACAGATACACCTCATTTTGCCCATCTTTGGCATTTCCAGGCCAATCCTGTGTGGATTCCCCATACATACACTTGTTAAATTTGATTTTCTCCTGTTAATCTATCTCACGTCAATTTGATTCTTAGTCCGGTTAGAGAGACATTTAAAGGGACAAGAGTCTGTACTCCCCAACAAGGGGACAAGACATTCTTGCTCCTAGACAACACCATTATAATAGGAACTAGGGATGGTAGACAGGGAGGTACTTAGCAAGGCCTGTTTGTCAAACTTTCCAAGCCCCACTGTTTCTGTGTGTCGCCCAACAGATATTTGTTTACCAAACATGTACTCTGTTTCATCTTCCTGAAAATGGCTTTCTTTCTCTATGAAGTCCCAGGCCCCTGCCCTACTCTCTCCTTAGTTCAGGATGACAGATACCTCATTTTGCCTGTCTTGGGAATTTGAGGTCTGTGTGGGTTCCCTGTAGGTAGGAAACTAAATTTGATTTTCTCTTGTTAATCTGACTCATGAAAATTTAATTCCTAGTACAGCTAAAGAACCAGGACAAATGGAGTGCCTGGGTGGCTCAGTCATTAAGTGTCTGCCTTCAGCTTGGGTCATGATCCCAAGGTCCGGGGATCGAACCCCACATCGGGCTCCCTGCTAGGCAGGAAGCCTGCTTCTCCCTCTCCCACTCCCCCTGCTTGTGCTCCCTCTCTTGCTGTGCCTCTCTCTGTCAAGTAAATAAATAAAATCTTTAAAAAAAAAAAAAAAAGAACAAGGACAAAAAAACATTTCACACTCCCCAAAAGAGGCCAAGAAGAGCCTCACTATCCATGCAGAATGTCTC
Source organism: Mirounga angustirostris (assembly GCF_029215605.1). NCBI lineage: Eukaryota > Metazoa > Chordata > Mammalia > Carnivora > Phocidae > Mirounga > Mirounga angustirostris. The sequence continues at coordinate 95,486,681 of NW_026991719.1, forward strand.
AACTCTGGCTTGTTATGTTAACCTGCCTATTCTGTAGGGATAGCAGAAAACTGCCAGAGAATATGAAGTCCTTTTAGGATCCATTTTACCCTCTGGTGTCAGTTGTGTTCAGTTATGTGACCCAGTCAGTAGCTCTTTATCTACTGGTTTGGGGTTTTTGTTTTGTTTTGTTTTGTTTTGTTTTGTTTTACAAAATGGAAGACTTAGGACGCCTGGGTGGCTCAGTCAGTTAAGCGTCTGCCTTTGGCTCAGGTCATGATCCCAGGGTCCTGAGATGGAGTCCTACATCACGCTCCTTGCTCAGTGGTTCTCCCTCTCCTGCTGCCCCCTGCTTGTGCTCTCCCTCTATCAAATAAATACATTTTTAAAAATCTTTAAAAAAAAATGGAAGACTGGACTTTTGTGCCCTGTGGCCAGGCTAAGGAATTTTCCCCCTGGTGAGTTCCCATAAAATTTGGCCCCAGATCTTGGAGACCCAGCTTTAGGGACTTGGCTGCTACTTTTAGGGGCACACAGATTGCCCATGGTGGTCCCCGCAGGGCCCCACCTGTGGCCTCCAAGAGCCCTGTATCTACTGAGAATAAAAGAAAGGAAATGCGCATGCTCCATCTGTCAGACTTAAGACGCTATTTGCCCTGGCGACATCTCCCAAAAGTCACTTGTGCCTTGCAATCACAGATTATATGTTGCTGAGTTGTTCTTTTTTTTTAAGCCTGAGAGGTAGTCGGTGTCTCTTTAGGGATTACTTTTCTTAAGCAATACACTCCAATAATCAATTATTTTAATGATCCTACTCAGAAGGCGGTCCCATATTTTACTAAAATTAATATCAGCATATGCCTGAAAAGCCCATTAATGGCTTTGGAGAGATCCGTTGCAGCCTCTGAAATCTCTCTAAACACTATAAAAAAAAAAAAACCCTGGGTAAACATAAATTGAGATGATCAAACTCTAAATAATTTATATGCATTCCTGACTGTCATCTTTTCTCAACGCTACTGCCTTGAATTAATAAGAGTGTCATTTTCCCCAAGAGCCCAAAGGACTCCACAAGCAAAACACATCCATCCCCCTGCTATCCCTGGGGGCGAGGAAAGCACAAGAATGATGATCCCCATTTCACAGGCTGAGAAAATGAGGAACTAGGGCTGGGAAGGATATGCTCCACAGAAGGTTCGAGACAGAGCTGTAAGGCTCCCTCCAAGTAGGATAGAAGAAAAGGGTTAGGAAATGAATGATCCTGAAAGATCTGTGACACTGGAGTGGATTTGGAGACAGCATTAGTCCCAACTGGTCAGGAATCCCATATGGGCAAGCCAGTCTCTAAATGCCGGTGGTATCAAAACTGAACATCGATATCGGCTTAGGTACCAAGTGAAAAATATGCAGCGGCCTCTAGAGATGGAACAGAGGTATCTTCCTCGAGGAAACCAAGTTCGTAAGATAGAGTGTTCCTACAGACCGAAGGGGTACGGCAACAACACCAGAGGCTACCTAAAAACCAACAGCTGGACAAGGAAGGCTTCTTTGAAATGTGGGTAACAGAGATTCTGTCTAGAATAGAGAAGAAATAGGCCTTAGGCGGCAACCTTACTGCAGTATTGTTTTTAATCAGGCCTGTAATCAGCCAAGGACAAAGAGTCAAAAAATAATGGTGCAATCGTAGAAGGAAGAATTACAGAAAGCAATCACATCACACAGTTAGGTGTAATCTACGGAAGTTAAATATTACTATTCTGAACGCTTTTCATTTGAACAGGAACATGAGACCAAGACAATTTCAGCGCAGGGTAGGATGAGGCTGAAAGTAGGTCCCCCAAGAGATGCCTGTTCGCATCAACGGAAAGACTACGTATCAGGCAGGCATCAAAGGAACAGAGCAGAAAGGAGAGTCGGAAGTATGAGTTAAGGGGCGCCTGGGTGGCTCAGTTGTTAAGCATCCGCCTTCGGCTTAGGCCATGATCCCAGTGTCCTGGGATCGAGTCTCGATCGGGCTCCCTGCTCAGCGAGGAGTCTGCTTCTCCCTCTCCCTCTGCTCCTTCCCTCTGCTCCCACTCCCTCTCTAATAAATACACAAAATCTTTAAAAAAATATATGAGTTAGTCAGCCACTTTACCGTGTTTACCCTACTCCTTTCTTCATGAGGATCTTCACTGCTTGCCTGGGTAGGTGGGTGCTCTGGGGGAAATAGCCTATATAGTTACAACCAAAGAGAGGCGGGAAATGTGACTTGGCTTGGCAGTTTATTAGCTTAATGATCTTGGGGAAAATCAGTAAGATATTCTGAGCCTGGGTTTTCCCATTTGTAAAGATGGGTATATTAATAGTACCCACACACAGGTTGTTCTAAGGAGGAAATGAGATGAAGCAGGTCAGCATTTCTTACAGACCTAATAAATATGTGCTGTTATTACTATTGCCCTTATCAGGATCATCCTTTAACTCATCTTCACAAGACTTAGGATTCTTTATGGGTCTCAGCTCTCCTAGGCAGGTAAGATCCATTTTAAGCCACTTCCTGAATCATACCCATGGATAAAGGGGGACACCTCCATTCAGTCAGAAGTTCTAGCCTCACTCCAAACTGCCAAAAAACCCAGAAGTTAAGCAATCCCTGACTAAGGGTAGGACTTACCCCTGTGCTTCTATATAGCTGGTCTGTGGTCTGAAAATACCGAGAATTCTGGATTTCTGACTGTCATTACTTCAGAGATGTCATTTCTTCCCTGCACCCTGCCCGTATGCCTGGATTCCAGACTTTTGAGTTTACTTCTGACCATGGGTAAATCCAGCTAGACTCCTCTTTGCCATGGCTTCTTGGTTTCCAAGTCTTGGCTCACATTAGCCTTCTGGCGATCACTAATACCTAGAATCACATCCCTATTTCAGGTTGGCAATCTGATCGTTCCTGTCATACTCCGGTACCAAGGAAGCCTGGTCTCATTAGGTTGCGATACTGCAAGATAATTTCTTCTGTTCACCCTCAAGGAGCCAGTTGGTAGCAGCAGTGACTGGCGTGACCACTTCCAATTTCTGATTGTCCCAGTCCGGTCTGCTAATGGCAGCAAATACAGGAAGCGAGAACACAAGGCCACCAAAATCGGGAGATTACCAGTAAGAAGGGTTGTATGTGATTCAACCACAAAAACCCACTTTAAGCTAAATATCATGCTAGAAGATTTCCAAAGTGGGAAAGGATAGTCTCAGATATGCAAAGCAACACTAAATGTAAGCACAGACGAAACATAAACGTCCGCATAAGGAATGGTAATAAATCAAGGAAATTAATGAAATTAATTAATTTGGGTAGTGCCAGGAAGGATCGTGACCCTGTGGCAGTTTATGAATACCAAAAACAAAAAACAAACCAGAACTCTGAGGCCAGAATTGGCAGCCAAAGAAAAAGTTAACATTTAAAAAGTCTGCCTGATGCTTTTTCACAAGATTATTGGGAAACGGAACTCAAAATGATCTCCAATCTCAGGGACATAACCTCCTGAGCTTCTGGGGTTTCTGTCCAATCAGTTTCTGGTGAATATGAGTTTTTTAAGCACAGTTCCTTAAGTGTGCAAAGATGAAGGTGCATAACAGACCCTTCACAGCAAAGGGCAAGAAAGGTCATGCGCCAAACTTCTATGGCATGTGTGAATTAATACGGCTCAACCCCCCCCAAAAGTGACAGGACATTGGGGCAGCCACCTCTCCCTGCAGAGGGACTCGTCCTGCAGAACTGGCATTAGTTTGAGGCACGACTACATTTTTTTGTCTTTTTTTTTTTTTTTAAGATTTTATTTGTTTATTCGACAGAGAGAGACACAGCGAGAGAGGGAACACAAGCAGGGGGAGTGGGAGAGGGAGAAGCAGGCTTCCCGCCGAGCAGGGAGCCCGATGTGGGACTCGATCCCAGGACCCCGGGATCATGACCTGAGCCGAAGGCAGACGCCCAACCGACTGAGCCACCCAGGCGCCCCAATGACTTTGTATTTATTTTTTTGAAGATTTTATTTATTTATTTGACAGAGAGAGAGAGATAGCGAGAGCAGGAACACAAGCAGGGGGAGTGGGAGAGGGAGAAGCAGGCTTTCCATGGACCAGGGAGCCTGATGCGGGGCTTGATCCCAGGACCCCGGGATCATGACCTGAGCCGAAGGCAGACGCCCAACCAACTGAGCCACCCAGGCGCCCCCATTTTTTTGTCTTTGATGTAAGTTTCTCCCTTACTGGCTAATCCTTAAAAAGAATCTATGATGAATTGCTACATTAAAAATATAACCTGATATTAGTGAATGGGGCCCCTAATTATACGTATTGTTTTGCTTCCCCAAGTCGTTGGGGTCTCCAACACTAGGCAAGGGAAGAGTTTGATGAGAAAAGCCAAGCAGGGAACAGAAAGCCAGCCTCCCCTGCAGTGTGCCAGGGATGGAGTCTCCCAAGAGACTCAGCCTGATAGATAGGATGATCATAAATACCCTGAAAATGTTAGTGTGGGTTCTAAGAGACATCAGAAAAAAGAAAAAAAAAAACCTGCAAAAACAAAATGCAAACCATCCGTCCTTTTTGCTCCTATCTAAACAGGCTGTCATTGAAGAGTCGCTGCGCACGCTGCCCCTTCTGGAAGAGTCATCATGAGTATAACTGCTTGCTCGTTGTCCGACTCCCTTGGTACACCACAGTCCCCACGAGGATGGAGACCAGGGCTCTTGTGCCAAGTGACCTTCATCTCCGACCTTAAGGAAGTGTTAAAACTCAAATACTCCCCCTAGTATCTGTTATCTCCATTTACACATCCACAGGGTGGACACAACCTCGAGTTCGGCCAGTAATTCCAACGCCAGGCAGTGTGCACGCATTTCTGCTGAGAGCCACTCATGACTGAAGGGCAGGGGTTGTGTGGGGGTGAGATGGAACCGAAAGATCTAGGCAGGCCAGTTACGAAGCCAGTGACAGAGGAGGAGGCAGAAGGACCTGGAAGAAAATCACCATTTTGCTGAGTCAACTCTGAACCTGCCCAGAAGTGACTTGAGGGTGCCTCAAATCTGGCCTTCCAGACAATCTGTGTGAGCTCAGAGGATGACCTGGTCTGAAAGAGAGCACTCTTCCTGCCCCCACGATTGGATACTGCACCTGCAATCTCACTTGTCAACATTCTGGAAGCTTGACAACAGCACTGAGCTCAAAAACCACCACTGTGTGAAAGTAACGAGTCATCTCATATTTCCTTCTATCTAGACTGGGAATGTATCTCTGCTTTTTCCCTTAACTCGCTCCCCTTGGGCTATCTTTCTCCCAATGAGTTTATTTATATTTATCAGAAATGCATTAAAAATCACAGCATCACAGAGAAGAAAGCTAGAATAGAATGATGCTGCTTCCTATTAATCTGGAACCAGGGGCCAATTTAGTAAAAGCCCACATACACTTTCTGTGAATGTGAACTCATCTGCCAACTGAGTGTGTGTGTCCTCCCACCGATGCTGGAAAAAAATGCCAGTTTATTTCTCAAATGTATGTGCATTTGGAGGAATCGTGGAAGACCGGTATGGAGAATTCTCAGGGGCTTTTTCAAACTTCACATGCTCCCTGGGAGATTCTGGAACTTCCCTCATACCAACCCCATTTCTCCAAGATTAAAAATCACTGCAGGGGGTGGCACCTGGGTTAAGGTCATGTCATGACCTTCGGCTCAGGTCATGATCCCAGCATCCTGGGATCAAGCCCTGCATTGGGCTCCCTGCAGGGAGCCTGCTTCTCCCTCTCCCTCTGCCTGCCTGTCTGCCTGCTTGTGATCTCTCTCTCTCTCTCTGTCAAATAAATAAATAAAATCTTAAAAAAAAAAAAATCACTGCAGGGTAATGAGTGATGTTCCTGATGGATGTCAATTTCACCGGGCAGAGGCAGCAAACAAGTTGAGAATCGCTAAATTAAGCTCAAGATTAATAACCAAAGGCTCTTCACTCCTGTCCCGCCAGTTTTGCACATCCATTCCATTAGGAATCCCAGTGGAAATTGCATTAGCAAACCTATTAAAACCTGCCTCAGGAAAAGACAATTAGTCAAAATTCACATCTTTTATAAATTATATATAGTTTAGATCTTCCTGAATCTTTTCCAAACGGACTCTCCTCTCTTCTCCTGCCCAAAGTCAGGCCTTCATCATGCCACACAATTGCCTTACAATGGTTCTCAGTGACCTTAGTCTCATCAGCCTTCCAGGAAGTTTACCTCGCTCAACTAAGAGCCTAATCAGTTACTCTGTTTGAAACCCTTCCAAGGTTTGAATCTCCAAGCTTCATGGCAGGGCTTACAGAGCCCTCTATCACCTGGCCTTGCTTTGTCCCTGCAGCCACATCTCCTACTACTCCTCCTTTTGGTTTAAAGTTGTGATATTCAGCTATTAATACACAGAAGTCTCCTTAAACACACCACTATGCTCAAGTCCTCCATGCCTTGGTAATGCTATTCATGCTTCTTGAAGGAGCGCCTGGGTGGCTCAGTCAGTTAAGCGTCTGTCTACGGCTCAGGTCATCATGTCAAGGTCCTGGGATCGAGCCCCGGTAGTTGGGCTCCCTGCTCCGCGGGGAGCCTGCCCCTCAACCACCACCCCCCTCCTGGCTCCTGCCTCCTTGCGCGCTCTCTCTTTCAGCCTCTCTCTCGCAAATAAATTTAAAAATCTTTAAAAAGAATACTTCTTGAAATATTCTTTCCTCTCTTTTTACATGGCAAACTCCTATTTATCCTGTAAAGGCTTGCTGATACATACCATCGCTCTGCGATATTCTACCTGACTTCCCCAGGCAATCTCTCTTCTCTCCTCTGTATCATTTCCGCCTCTTGTGCATATTTCTGTTGCTGCACTTGGCACATTGTAATGTAATGTTTGGCTTACACATCTCTCTGCCTTCTCTGCTAGACGGTGAATTCCTTGAGGCCAGAATCCATGTATATATTCCTATCTCCAGCTATAGGCACAGGGGTTGGCATATAGCAGCTCATAGTAATTGGTGAACTGAATGAAGCAGAAAAGAAAATGCACTTGTATTTCAAATCAAGAGATAGCCCTCGTGTCATTTAATGGAATCAGAAACCTTCAAGTTCAGCATAATCAGTAACTCTACAATCATCCTTGCCTGGGTCAATGCTTCTTCTGGAATATCTCCTAAAGCCATTCTAAGCCCACCAAAACTCCCTTAGGGGAGACTTCCGCCCCAACGTGTTTGAATAATAACGCATCAGCCTCCAATCTGATCTTACTTCCTCCCTTCTATCATCCAGGCCCACCTCCCATGTTGCCAAAGCTATCTTCTTGAAACCCTACAATTCCTCTTTTCCCCCAGTGGTTGCTCATCAGCAATATGATAAAGTCCTCAGCCAGGTATTAAAGCTCCAGCAGACAGCTCCTAACTCATAACTACTTGATAAGAACGCTCCATTCAAAGCCCTGCCCCAAAGAGAGGAATAGTTAATAGAGCATTGAAAGATTAACCGTATATAGATTTAAAATATCTATATGGTGAAAAATGTCGGAGTCAGATCAAATACCAACTAGATAATGTATTTTAACCCATAGAACAGAATCTCTGTAACACACAAATAGTTCTTAAAATCAACAACTGAATAAAAAATGCTAAGCGAGAGGGGGCGCCTGGCTGGCTCAGTCTGTGGAGCATGTGACATGATCTTGGGGTTGTGAGTTCGAACCCCATGTCAGATTTAAGATGACTGAAAAAGAAAGTCTTTAAAAAAAATGGTAAGCAGGAGGAAAAGTTCACTGAAAAACAAGTAAAGTGGCCAATCAACATATAAGATACTACCTCATTCATAGATAAACACAACTTAAGACAATAAGACATTATATTTTATGTATAAGACTGGCAAAAAGTCAAACTATGAATACCATGTGTTGGGAAGGACGTATATAAAAGTAACTTACATAAACTGTTGGTGGTAATAGAAATGGTTATAAGCTATTTGCGGATAAATTTAACACTACCAAACAAAAGTAAAACCACACATACTTTTCTACCTGGAAATTACATTCTGAAGAATTCATTCCTACAGAAAAACCCACACCCAATGTACAAAAATAATAGTACAAGCTTTTTAAGCAGCACTCTTTAATGGTAATAAACTCCCCTCAAAATCGAAAATATCCACCAATGAAGGAACAGTTCAATAAATTATCATACAGCCATATGAGGGAATTCTATAGAGCTATTAAAATGTTTTATATGTATTTATTCACATGAAAATATATCAGTGATATTCTTTTTTTTTTTTTAAAGATTTTATTTATTTGAGAGAGAGAGTGAGAGAGAGAGAGAGAGCACAAGAGGGGGGAGCGGGAGAGGGAGAAGCAGACTCCCTGCCGAGCAGGGAGCCCAATGCGGGACTCGATTCCGGGACTCCAGGATCATGACCTGAGCCAAAGGCAGTCGCTTAACCAACTGAGCCACCCAGGCGCCCATATCAGTGATATTCTTTAAATGACGTTATAATACATTCTTTAAATGAAGTTATAAAACATTATGTATAGTATGAGTAAATCTATAAAAATAATACATACACATAACCTTACATATATGTATAGTCAGTATGTAAGGATACAAGACTATGCTATTTATTTTTGATATGTATTTTATAAGTAAAAAGGTTAACCCTTTTCAGGTTTCAAAGTTCAGCTTTTCAAAAGCTAACTGCTCCACAATGCTTTCCTGATCACCCCGACACCAATGACTCCCCTCCTCCCCTGAATTCGAATGGCACATATATCTCGATCTCACGAAACACAACATTCTCTAATGTGGTCATTTTCTGCACACGTCGTAGCTCTCCATCTAGATGGCAAGCTTAAAGGCATGGAACCATATGTCAGGTCTTTTTCTAGATCCTGGGGCACCTGGAGAATGTGCTCAGTAGACCTGGTAGATGAAGTGAAAGAACAGAACCCTATGAAAACACCACTTAGACCTTTTTTTTCTTTTAAGTTCAAAGCAACAAACACTTACTGCAACACCATTTTCTATAGACAATTTGTGAGAGCAGTTTTAAATCTACAATAAAGTTGAGAGGAAGGGACAGAGATTTCCATTATGTATCCGCTGCCTACACACAGAAAGCGCTTCCCCATTATGACGATCACCCACCAGAATGGGCATTTGTTACCAAGGATGAACCCACATTAATACATAACCACCACAAGTTTATAGGTTACCTAAGGGTTAATTTTTAATGTCACATGTTCAGTGGGTTTGGACAAATGGACAATGACATGTACTCATTATTATATCATACAGAGTACTTTCACTGCTGGAAAAATCTTGTGTTCCGCCTATTTCTTGACCCTGAACCCTAACCCCCATTCTTTTTTTATTTTTTCCATAGCTGTGCCTTTACCAGACTGTCATATTGTTGGAATCCTACACTAAACAGCCTTCTCAGATTGGCTTCTTTCACTTAATAATATGCATATAACTTTCCTCCATATCTTTTCATGGCTTAATAGCTTACTTCGTTTTAGGGCTAAATGATATTCAATTGTTTGGTTTTTCCATTTGCCTACTGAAGGATGTCTTGGTTGCTTCCACGTTTGGGCAATTATGAATGAATCTGCTATAAATGGCTCTGTGTGGGTTTTTGTGTGGCCCTGTTTTCAACCCTTTTGGTTAAATACAAAGGGGTATGACCACTGGATCCAGGGCTAACAGTATGGTTACTTTTGAAACAAACCACCAAACTCTCTTCGCAAGTGGCTGGGCCATTTCATATTCATACCAGTAATGTAGGAGTTCCTGTCACTCCACACTCTCATCATCATTTGGTGTTATCAGCGTTCTGGATTTCAGACATTTGAGTGGGTCCTGGTCTCTCTTTACTATTTTAATTTGCATTTCCCCAATGACATAGACTGTGGAACATCTTTTCATATGCTTGTTTGCCATCTGTATATATGATTTGCTCAGGTGTCTGTTAAGGTCCTTGTACAATTTTTAAAGTGCGTTGTTTTCTAATTGCTGAGTTTTAACAATTCTATATATGTTGTAGATAAAGAATTATCAGATGAGATTTCTGCAAACATGGTCTCGCATGGTCTATACCTTTCCTTCTATTGACATTGTCTTTCACAGGGCAATACTTTTTGATTTTCATGAAGTCCATCATTTATTTTCAATTATTTCTTTCATAGATCATGTTTGGTGTTGTAAAAAGATGTCACCATATCAAAGGCTACCTAGGCTTTCCCCCATGATATCTCCTAGCAGTTTCATGCTTTTACAATTTACATTTAGGTCTGTGATCCATTTTGAATTATGTTTTTGTGAAGAATGTACGGTTTGGGGGCGCCTGGGTGGCTCAGTTGGTTAAGCGACTGCCTTCGGCTCAGGTCATGGTCCTGGAGTCCCAGGATCGAGTCCCACGTCGGGCTCCCTGCTTGGCAGGGTGTCTGCTTCTCCCTCTGACCCTCTTCCCTCTCGTGCTCTCTGTCTCTCATTCTCTCTCTCAAATAAATAAATAAAATCTTAAAAAAAAAAAAAAAGAATGTACGGTTTGTGTTGAGATTCTTTTTCTTTTTTTTTTTTCATACAGATGTCCAGAACCTGCACCATTTCTTGAAGAGACTATCAGTATTTCCTTCTATTGCATTTGCTCCTTTGTCAAAGATTGATCCCCTATGTATGTGTGGGTCTATTTCTGTGCTCTCTGTGCTGTTCTACTGCTGTATTTATTCCTTTTTTAAAAAAGATTTTATTTATTTATTTGACACAGAAAGAGAGCAAGTACAAGCAGGGGGAGTGGCAGAGGGAGAGGGAGAAGCAGGTTGCCCACCCCGAGCAGGGAGCATGACGCAGGGCTTGATCCCAGGACCTGGGAGCTGAGGGCCAATGCTTAACTGACTGAGCCACCCAGGCACCCCTGCTGTATTTATTCTTTTACCAATACCACACTTCCGTGATTACGCTAACATTTCCTTGATGTGAAGTCAAATAGTGCCAGTCATTCAAGATTTTTCCTCTGTTCTGTATCGCATTAGCTATTTGGGGGTGTTTGTCTGTCCATATACTTGTTAGAATCATTTGTCAAGGGGCAACTGGGTGGCTCAGTCAGTTGAGCATCCACACTTGGTTTCAGCTCAGGTCACGAACTGAGGGTCGTGAGATCAAGCCCTGCATTGGGCTCCATGCTCAGTGTAGAGTCTGCTTGTCCCTCTCCCTCTGCTCTTCCCCCTGTTCTCTCTCCCTCCCCTCCCTTCATAAATAAAATCTTTAAAAAAAGGATCATTTATCAATAGCCACAAAATAGCTTTCTAGGATTTTTATTAGTATTGCACTGAATCTATAGATCAAGAACTGATATCTTTAGAATACTGTGTCTTATTTATGAATATGCACTATCTCTCCATTTTATTTTTAATTTTGTTCATTATAGTTTTATAATTTTCCTCATATAGATCTTGTATATATTTTGTTATATTTAGACCTAAGTATTTTAGTTTTAGGGGTACTAATATAAATGGTATTGTACTTTAAATTTCAAATTCCACTTGTTCATTGTTGGTGTGTAGGAAAATCACTCACTTTTGCATGCTATACTTTTGCTTTGCAATCTTGCTGTAAATGCATATTCCAAGAGAATTTTTTTGATCTTTTTATATTTTATACATAGACATTCATGTTAACTGTAAACAAAAACAGTTTCATCAATTTCTTCCCAATCTGTATACATGTTATTTACTTTTCTTGCCTTATTGCATTAACAAGGAAACCTAGTACAATGTTGAAAAGGAGTGGTAAGAGGGGGCAAGCTTACCCTTGTACCTAACCTTAGTGTGAAAGCTTCTAGTTTCTCATTAAGTATAATGTTACCTTCAGGTTCTCTGTAGGTAATCATTATTGGGTTGAGAAAATTTCCCTCTATTCTTAGTTTATTGAGAGTTTTTATCAAGAAATAATGTTGGATTTTGTCAAATGCTTTCTCTCCATCTATTGAGAGGATCATGTAATTTTGCTTTTTCCATCTTTTGATTATAAGAAGTGTGAGAGCTGAAGCCATAAAACTAGAAGAAAATATAAGCAGTAATTTCTTCAACATTGGCCATAGTAACATCTCTCTAGATAGGTCTCTTCTATCAACCAACCAACCAATCATTAATTTTTAAGAAAGCAAAAATAAACTATTAGGACTACACCATAATAAAAACTTTTGTACAGCAATGGAAACCGTCAACAAAATGGCAAGAAAACCTACTGCATGGGAGAAGATATTTACAAATGATATATCCCATAAAGGGTTAAGAATTTGTATAAAATCAACACACACAGAAAAACAATTTGATTGAAAACGGGCAGAGGACTTGAATAGACATTTCTCCAAAGAAGACATCCAGGTGACCAACAGACACATGAAAAGATGCTCAACATTGCTCATCATCAGGGAAATGCAAATCAAAACCACAATGAGCTACCATTTGTTAGAAGTGTTAGTATCAAAAAGACAAGAAATAACAAGTATTGGTGAGGATGTGGAGAAAAAGGAACCTGCATGCACTGTTGGTGAGAATGTAAATTGGTGCAGCCACTGTGGGAAACAGTATGGTGGTCCCTCAAAAAATGAAAAATAGAATTACCATATGATGCAGTAATTCCACTACTGGGTATTTACACAAAGAAAACAAAAAAACAAAAATTCAAAAACATATGAATCTCTATGTTTATTGCAGCATTATTTGCAATGGCCAAGATATGCAAGCAACTCATGTGTCTACTGATAGATGAATAATTAATGATGTGCTATACAAATAAATGGAATATTACTCAAAGATTAAAAAAAGAATGAAATCTTGCTGTGACAACTTGGATGGACCTAGAGGGTATTATGCTAAGTAAAATAAATCAAAGAAAAATACCAACTGATTTCACTTATATGTGGCATCTAAACAACAAATGAACAAACTAAAAGCAGAAATAGACCCATAAATACAGAGAACAAAGTGATGGTTGCCAAAGGAAATGGGAGTGGGAGGGATGGGCAAAATGAGTGATGGGATGTGGGATACAGGCTTCCAGTTATGGAATAAATAAGTCATGGGGATGAAAGGAACAGCATGGGGAATACAGTCAATGGTAGGGTGACAGATGGCAGCTATGTTTGAGTGAGCATAGAATAATGTATAGACTTTTAAAATCACTATGTTCTACACCTGAAACTGGTATAGCAATGTCAACTTTGCTTCAATTTAAAATAATAAAATAAAATAAAAATTATTTTGAGGTGTAATTTTTTTGGTATTTGTCCTGCTTGGTGTTCTCTGAGCTTCCTGGACCTGTGATTTGGTGTCTACTATTACTGTGGAGAAATTCCCCACTGTTATTGCTTCAAATATTTCTCCTTCTGTTCCCTTCTGTCTTTCTTCTCCTTCTGGTATTCCTATTACATGTTACACATATTATAGCTGTCCCCTCACTCCTTAGGTGGAACAAGATGGCTAAAATGGGCTGCTGCTGAGTACTTCCTTTCCCCTGTTTGCTTAAGCTCTGATAATATTCCAGTAGGTTAGGCTCTGGTTAACTAGTTTCCCATGATGGCAGGCCTTGTTAGGAACAGAGTGCTCTGGTACATTTTTAAATGGTTTTTATTGCGGGGTTGGGGGGGAGCGCCTGGATGGATCAGTCAGTTAAACATCTGACTTCGGCTCAGGTCATTGATCCCAGGGTCCTAGAATCAAGCCCTGCCCCAGACTGCCCACTCAGCAGGGAGTCAGCTTGTCCCTATCCCCTTCCCTCTCCCCTACCCCCCACACTCAAGCTCTTTCTCAAACAAATTAAATCTTTTAAAAATAAATAAATAAAATAAAATGGTTCCTTTCGGAACCTGGATGGCTCAGTCAGTTAAACAGCTGACTCTTGCTTTCCGCTCAGGTCATGATCTCAGAGTCCTGGGATAGAGACCTGCTTCCAGGTTCTGCACTCATTGGGGAGTCTGCTTAAGGATTCTGACTCTCCTTACCCCTCTTTCCGCCCCCCCCAGCTCACTCTTTCTAACCTACTCATTCTCTCTCTCAAATAAATAAATAAATCTTTAAAATGGTTTCTTTTCTCCTGCATCTCCCAGAAGCATTAGGGGATTTTCCTACATTTACTATGGTAATCTGGTGGAGTTTCTAAAAGCAAATCTCACAGTATTATGGATGACACCCTATGACTAGGTCCACCTTGGAGTATTTTGCCTTCACGAGTTTTCTGCACTGAGCTTTAAGAAATTTGACAATTGCAATCCAGGTTTTCCTACCCTGACACTGGTTCTAAAGGCAGTTTCTGCTTGTTAGTCTCTGCTCCAATAAGCCACAACTCACAATGTTTACCTAGTCTTCCAATCTTGGAAACACTGGTTTACCCCGTGTTCTCCTCTTCCTTCTCTTATAGATTTAAGAGCAGGTATGGAATTTTCAATCTGTTCACCTTTTTACTTATTGTTAGGAAGAAATGGAAGAAATCTCCTTCCATGAAGAATTGACTGAGCATCCTTAAATTTATGTTATATTTCAATTTGATACTTTTTTCAGAAAGCAAAAGTGATCCTCCCATCTATCCCCTCTGACACCACTCCCAAACCTATGAGATAAGTTATGTTAATAATATTAACATATTGAATCTTATACCTTTGATTTGCTCTTAAAAACATACAGAAGCATAGAGATCCCTATCTAGGAGATTTTTGTTTACCAAGACACTTGCTCCCTTTATCAATGTCGGCATGACGTCCTCTTACATATTTAGATATGCTTTGTGGTCAAAAAAATGCTTCAGACTATAAGCTGTTCATATATATTACATCAGGAAAAGAATAGTAATCCTATTCTCTAACCCTAAAATCATGATGAAGGGACACTTAGGGAAAACAGGCAACTAACTAAACCATCAACCTTCAATCATCTAACTAAACAATACGCCTAATCAGTTTCTCTCTGGTTAAAATCCTTCAAAGGCTTGACGCTCCAAGATCAGGGATTCTCTAAAATATTTTCTAATTGTCCTAGCTACTTTCGAAACACAGGAAGGACACAAGGCAATGCCATATATTGGACAACAGAGGGATTAGAACACATAACACCAAGACTCTAGTTTCTCTTGGCGACCAAGTAGCCATAGCTTTCAGGCAAACTCCTTCCAAATCATCTCCCTCATGTGTCAAATGACAGTGTTGTACTTTAGGCATTGTAAAGGTCTTTCCAGACCTTTTAGTATTCTAATCCATGTTAGCCATTCCCTTAGTTGGTAAAGGCCAGGGAAATAACTTCATGCGACTCAATGAGCTGGGCTCAGCACATACATACCATGGATCCGTGTCTTCTACATTCTCTGCTTCGCACCTCAGGAAGGCCAAGGCTAGCTCATCTGATAACCTAATGTCTGGGTCATTCATTGTCTTGTATCTAGTACAACTATAGCTTTTTTTTTAAGATTTTATTTATTTATTTATTTGAGAGAGAGAGAGAGCACGAGCAGGGGGTGGGGCAGAGGGAGAAGCAGGCTCCCTGCTGAGCAAGGACCCTGATGCGGGGCTCAATCGCAGGACTCCGGGATCATGACCTGAGCCGAAGGCAGATGCTTAACCAACTGAGCCACCCGGGCACCCGTAAACTATACCTTTCTACCACTACTTTGACATTGAAAATCCCTTTCAGCCCTTTTTATTACTAAGGAAATGTCTATGCTCCAGATTGTCTCTTCAGTTTTCAAGTTCTTAACACCCCCTGTCTCCAGATACAGAGATATCTCTTTTGACTATGGTTTGTTGATCCCTAGTAGGGTCCATGTCTGAGCCGCAAGGGGTCTTCAAATGCCCTGACACTGTAGGCAAAAGTTTGCGTGCAGATACACATGTGTAGATTTCTATAGAAAGTGTTTTGGACTTTCAGAAGATTCACATGGGAGGCTGGGATCCAAAAATGATTGAGCATCCCAAGTCCTTAACTCCAGCCTGAAAAGTCCTCCACCTCCTCCTTTGTTCTAAACACCAGTCCTTCTGGTGTGATCCCTCACAATCATACACAACTCTTACTGCTTTTACTTTCTTCCAGTAGATGAACTGCCCTGGACAACTCATCGCAATCAGTTCACCTGTGAGGCTGAGGAAGTGATCCTTTCTTCTACCTTCTACAGCCCCACGGCATTGAACAGCCCTGGTCCCTATAATCACCTGCTGCTCTCCCAACTTCCCATTCCATTTAGTGTTCTGCATTTCTGAACTACAACATCTCATTAGATAAACTTTCCATGAAATAGTATTTGCAACATTTACAACGCAATAATAATACCAATATATGCCAGTTTCTCTGCAAAGTGCTTTACCTGCATTATCACATTTACTTCTCATGATTCTATCAGCTTATTACTACTATTTTCTGTTTTATAGCTGATGAAATGGAGGCACAGAGACATCAGATAACTTGCCCAAGGTCACACAGCTGTCAAGTAGCAGGGCCAAGACTTGTTTTCAAGTCTACTGACCCCAAAACCCATGTTCTTCAACACTATATATTTTGTTTTTCCATTCAACTTCTTAGATTGTCATTATATCTAGATTACAGATAGATTCCATGGCGGAAACATCATGGACTTTCTCTGTGGACTAGAATATATATATATATGTTTTTTAAAGATTCATTTATTTATTCCAGAGAGAGAGAGAGAGGGAAAGAGAGAGCACGAGCAGGGGAGAGGGGCAGAGGGAGAGGGAGAAGCAGACTCCCCACTGAGCAGGGAGCCCAATGGGGAGCTCAACCCCAGGACCTCAGGATCATGACTTGAGCCACCCAGGCGCCCCTTGAATATATTTTTTAATCACTTAAAATATTTTTGTGACATGGTATGACACAAGATTTCTACTACCAGGTATACATGTGAGAACAATGAACATATGTGTCCACAAAAAGATTTTCACATGACTGCTCATAGCAGATATACTCACAATAGTATAAACCAGTAGATAACTCAACTGTCCATCAACACTAGTGCATAAACTAATGGTAATATACAACGGATTGGTACTTAACAATACAAATAAAATACCTATACATTCAGCAAAAATGGCTAAATCTGGAAAACATGATGCTGAGGGAAAGAAACCAGACACAAACAGCCACACACTATATGATTTTATTTATAGGGAATTCTAGAAAACACAAAACCCACGTACAGTAACACAAACCAGATAAGTAGTCACCCTTTGGGCTAAGAGGATTGCCCAGAAAGGGGACATAAGGAGATAATGGGCAATGTAAACTACCTTGATCTGGATGGTTGTTAAATAAGGTTATTCACTGAGCTATATACTTAAACTCTACATCAATAAAATGTTGAACAAAATCCATTAGGAACATGGATTATAAACACTCCGATCCTATGCATGTGAAAGTAGGGAGCCAACTAAGTTGAACACCAAAAGGCCCAAAGTATACATCTTTAAAATATGTAACTAGGGGCACCTAGGTGGCTCAGTCAGTTAAGTGTCTGCCTTCGGCTCAGGTCATGATCCCGGGGTCCTGGGATCCAGCCCCACATCAGGCTCCCCTGCTCAGTGGAGAGCCTACTTCTCCCTCTCTCTCTGCTCTTCCCCCTACTTGTGCTCTCTCTCTCTCTCTGTGAGATAAATAAAATCTTAAATAAAATAAAATAAAATATGTAGCTATTTTCAATTCAAGTCCCCACTTACTCATCTTCTCACTGCCCAAACTATAGCCAATAAAATCGTCAAAATAGATGGGTTCTCTAAGGATAAAGCAATGGTTCTTAACTGGGGGCTATATGGATCCCCAGGTGACCCATAGCAATTTGATGAAGTATTTTCCATTCTCTCAACTTCTGGATTGCTGTTAGCATTTGGTCAGGAGAAGTGGGGATGCTGCTAAATACACTACAAGGCCCAGGACACGTCCCCATGACAAAGAATGAATTATCTGACCTGAACTAATAATAGGGCAGAGTTAAAAAACACAAGGATAACATATTGCTATGGTAAAACAAATGTATATGTAATGAGGAAGAATTGAAAATGCAAACAAATCAACATCTGTTAAAACCAACCTTAGGTGTCCCTTTGGAAAACATTGGGCAGTGTCTGAGCAAATGGGCGGAGAATGACTAACTTAAGATTTGGGTGGAGAATACAGGTGGTATTGAAATGCCTCCTTACCATGAAGCTGAGGTGGGGGGCGCTGGGGGCATAGATCATAAAAGGCATCAAGAAGGCAGCTGAAGGGAACTGAGATACCAAAAAGCCCAAAACTGCTCAAACTTGGACTACTCGAGCCTAACCATTTTGCCTCATATTATCTGTGCGCACGAACACGATGTCTTTTTGTATTCTAAGTTTTATTGAAGAAAAATAAGTTGGTGTGAGGGGCCTTATTCTTTTGCCATAAGCCTGGAATTTGGGTTCTTTTTAAAAATAAATATCTACTCGAAAGGAGTCAAGCTGCAGAGAGAGAAATCACATTAACCAGAGACAAAAGGAAATGTTGCCCTAGCAACCAAAAGTACTTACAAGCTTTCATCAAACTCACTGTACGCAATTTCAGTTTTTATTTGATCACTGTTTTTTTTCTTAACATGGAAAAGCTTGAAATAGATTGATAAATAGTTGTCTGAATAGGCCTAACACTTCCTAATATCCCATCGTGAAATTTCTTTGAGCACCACCAAGGACACAATTCTGAATTGTAAATGCAAAACAACATAATAGCCTCCTTCCCCCTTCCTTCCATTAAAAAGGTCTACAGTGTAAAGCAACAAAGGAGCCCTCATACAGTACAAAAGAGGTTTCTCTCACATACCAGAGCTGTACACTCTACTAAGCATGTAAAAAGCATTTCTGGAATCATTCCTTTTGAAAAGTAGCAAGCCTATCTTTTTTTTTTTTTTAAGATTTTACTTATTTGACAGAGAAAGACACAGTGAGAGAGGGAACACAAACAGGAAGTGGGAGAGGGAGAAGCAGACTCCCTGCCGAGCAGGGAGCCCGATGCGGGACTCGATCCCGGGACTGCAGGATCATGACCTGAGCCGAAGGCAGTCGCTTAACCAACTGAGCCACCCAGGTGCCCAGTAGCAAGCCTATCTTAAGAACCAAGCATGTTACTAGCTAATCCCCTCAGCTGTTACAGATGCGGTACACCCAAGTAGGGTGGAAACTTATCAATGATTTTTGAAAGGAAGTAACTTTTCATTTCAGTGGGATGGTTCTACGATTGGTACAATGTTTGGAGTTGGTAAACAAATATAGAAAATCAGCGAAGGACTGTAAAAAGTACGCAGGGATAGACAATATAAGCAAAGTCGCTGTTCGGCCAATAAGTAGCTCTATGAAGCTGGGCAATTCACAGCACCTCTCTGGGGCTCAGTGACTTCACGAGTTAGTGTCAGGACAAGCAGATGACCAGCAAATCCCCTCCGCTGCTACCCCCGGGGGTACACCCAGGTCGGAGGGAAAAATATCAGTGGTTTTTGAAAGAAAGTGGCTGTTCATCTCATTCAAATAGTTCTACTCTTCACAGCATGTCTGGAATACGGTAAGCCAAATAATTTCTAGGTTCTCTCAGATTTCTCAGTCAGGTTTTAATATAAGGTAACACAATGGGGAAAAAAGGACTCAATTTTCTAAATTCGTTTTATCCTTTTAATCTTTTTTGGATTGTTATAAAACTTTCCTGAATAGTGTATGATCTACTGCCAGAACCTTATCTAAATTCATTTTCAAACCAGTATTCCTAATAGTAGTGGAGAGCAGTCCTTGACTTTCAAAGAGGAATTGTTCATACCCTTGGTTATCCAATAACGTCCCCTTCATAATGTCAACAGCCTATTTCGTAGCTAAAGGTACATCATTCCAGAAATGCTAGCTTCTAAGGAGTTCAATACAGACAGACTGTGGGCTATTAAAAGCTGCAGGAGCACCTGTATTCACCAGAGACCACTGAGAACTGAACAGTAGAAGCTCCTCGTGTGTCTATACAAAGAAATTAATCCACAGGAAGAAAAGCCTGCTAAATTAAGAACAACTTGGGGAATTAACAGAGCAAGAGAAAGCCCATCGTTCTTTCCTAAAATGTGAATAATTGAGTTAGCTATGTAACTTGATACTTGAGATTGACTTTCATTTCTATCTACTAAAACTACATTCATTTCTCCACAACCAAAGCTGCTTAAATGTTTTTAGATTTAAAGTATAACCCAAGTCAGATCTATAGGCTTCTTAAATATATTCAGAATATAGAAGCATTTGGTATAAGTGAAATAAACAAGTTAAAGGTCTTAGATTTGGGGCTAGGACACTTTTTAATCAAAGTACATTAAGAAAAATATAGGATCCCAATAACCACAGTTAATATACTTATTTGATGGTGGTAAAATTCCCTGGGACTTCCCATATAAAGCTTTCAGTTTGGTTTGCTTCATGGTTTCTATCAATATTAGACACTACCCTTCAAGGAAAGGATTTATTGTTACGCCTAAGAGTGAACAGAGATAATTCAAACTCAACTACTTTATACATTCTATTCAATCACTTTTTAGATATGAGACAAAAACATACAGTCATGGCACACTAAAGGAAATTGGAAAACCCTAATTAGAGAAACAAATCTATTAGGAGGCAGGAATACCATAAGCAAAAAAGCCAAAGAGAATCAAAAAGGAATTTTTTTTTTAATTTATTTTATTTTATTTTATTTTTTTTAAAGATTTTATTTATTTATTTGACAGAGAGAGAGACAGCGAGAGCAGGAACACAAGCAAGGGGAGTGGGAGAGGGAGAAGCAGGCTTCCCGCCAAGCAGGGAGCCCGATGTGGGACTCGATCCCAGGACCCTGGGATCATGACCTGAGCCGAAGGCAGATGCTTAACGACTGAGCCACCCAGGTGCCCCAAAAAGAAATTTTTATGGATTCTTCCCATAGAAGGTATTCCAACTCTGTCCTCAATACAACTTGAATCACCAGAAAGTAGATGATTATCTATTTAAAGGTTTCAACTATGACTAAAGACCAATGAATATGACAGGTACACCAGGCTCTTTCACTCTGTTTCCATCACATATAAACACACAATTCACACCAGGAAGCAAAAAAAGGATGAATACAATCATGGAGAAAACCTTGAACTCCAGAGGGTGAAAATTCGCAATCACGTTAGTTCTTAATTAGAATGAGATCTTGAAGCGAAGTCGGTTCTGAAACTGGAGTTTAGCTGAGTACAGCTGACCCTTGAACGTGGGATTGAACTGTATGGGTCCACGTCTATGTAGATTTTTTTCAATACACTACAGTACTGTAAATGTGTTTTCCTTGTAATTTTAAAAGCATGGTCTTTTCTCCCCTTTATTGTAGGAACAGAGTATAAAATACATATAACATACTAAACGTGTTAATGGATCATTTATGTTATAGATAAGGCCTCCAGGCAACAGCAGACCATTAGTAGTTAAGTTTTTGGGGAGCCAAAAGTTATACTTGAATTTTCCACTATGTGGAGGATTGATACCCAGAACACTCGTTGTTGTTCAAGGGTCAACTGTAATAGCCCTCCAAATTTTGACTATATCTTCTCATTTAGAATAAATCCAATTATGTGGGGGTGCCCGGGTGGCTCAGATGGTTGAGCGTCTGCCTTCGGCTCAGGTCGTGATCTCTGGGCCTGAGGATCAAGCCCTGTGTCGGATTCCCGGCTCTGCAGGGAGTCTGCTCCGCCCTCTCCCTCTGCCTCTCCTCCTATCTCTCTGTCTCGAATAAATTTTTTAAAAATCTTTTAAATAAAATAGAATAAATCTAATTATTCAATCACATACTGAGAGTGCCTATATGTGCTAACCTCCTTGTCCAAGTAAGGAGAAAGTGAAGCAAGAAGAGAATGGGTAGGTCTGAGTCCCCTTCCTGAGAGCATTCACAGTCGTAAACCAAAGTGATTTGATGAAGGATATGAGTTTTCAGTGGAAGGAATGAATAATTTTGCCCAAGGCCAGAAAATTGGATGGTACAGAGAAGTCTTCATAAGGAGATATTTGAACGGAGGTGCCTGGGTGGCTCAGTCAGTTAAGCATCAGCCTTGGTCTCAGGTCATCATCTTGGTCCTGGGGTCGAGCCTCATACAGGGCTCCCTGCTCAGTGGGGAGTCTGCTTCTCCCTCTTCCTCTGCCCAACCCCCCGCTCATGCTCTCTCTCTCTCTCTCAAATAAACGAAAATCTTAAAAAAAAAAAAAAAAAAAAAGAAGAAGAAGAAGAAGAAGAAGATACTTGAACTATGCCTTGAAGGACTAGCACCAAACAAGAAAAATCATGGGTGGGGTGTGTCCGGTAAACAAACAAGCTGTGCATAAGACACAGAAGCATGTGAAAGTATGGCATGAACGAGGAACTCCAATTACTCATATCATAGAGTTTGAGGTGAGTTTCCTGTGTGGGGGTTATGAAGAATAACCTTAGAGATCATCTCCAGAAGGTCCTTTGATGCCAGATTAAGGAGTTGACACTTGGTCCTGAAAACGATGGGAAGCCATTACATGATTTTAAATACAGCCCGACGTGATCGGAATCGCATTGTACCCCCCCACAAAAAATCCGTTAAGCAGCAGTGAGAGAAAGGGGCTGGAGGACGCTCCTAAAATATTCCAGGAGGCAAGTCACACAACTGAAAGCCATAACTGTGTATTACCAAGATTTCCCACTTTCCTTAGCAACCCAGAGGTAGGAATGACCAAGGTTGTCATAGTGACCCACAGTTAAGTAACTAGGATGGGTTCATAGAAGAACAATGGGGTAAGAAAATAAAGAATGATGGCATGATGTTTGTAGAAGTGCTAAATGATGGGGTTAGGGCTGGTTATGAAATTCAGTTATGCAATAGGAAGGATTAGAGAGGTCATAAGTCAGATTTTGGTCCCCATGATCTTCACTCCCTGGTGGCACGCCCAAGATTGTGTGCTACTCCCTTGGCCTTATTTGACCAAAGGGAGTTACCTGGGTGTGAATAATCTCATCATACATGCCCTTTAAATGCAGAGTTTGGTCAGCCTGGTGCCAGAAAGGAAGGTCAAAGAGACTGAAGCTGTACAAGGGAGATTTGTGACTGATTCTGAAGATGGAGAAGGTCACAACCTGAGGAATAGAGGCAAGCTGTAGAGTTTGAGAACAGACCCTGGCTGACAGCAAACAAGGAAATGAGACCTTAGTCTGACAGCAGCAAGGAAGTGAATTCGAGCAACCATCTGAAATGAACGAGAACAAAGATTCTTTCCCAGAATATCCAGATAAGGTCCTCACCCAGCCAACACCTACTTTCAGTCTTGTGAGATCCAGAACAAAGAACCCACTTAATAGAGTATTAATACAAGTCATTGGGAGAGGAGGATGAACATCAAAGTGTCATGGTTCTGAGCAGTTGCACTGAGACTGATGAAGTAGGGATGAATACTGTTGAAGTAGTGGATCACCATGTACAGTTGTGCATGCTGTGCACCGTATAATTGTACATGGCACCATTAGCGTAGCAGATACCATATATTTATATAATAATTTTCCAGCAAATAGAAATAAAGGGCTTTGAGGAAGGAGTGTATTTGCTAGTACATGAAAAAAAAGAATGCTATGAGCTAACGAAAATTATTATAAGATCAAAAAAACAAGTATTAAGTTGGTAGAATTCAGATGGCATGAGTCTCAACTGTAGGATGATGCACGAATAAAGAGAGCAGAGAAGGCTCTGAAACTAGCTCCATAAACCAGAAGGATAGCAAGATGTAAATCTTGTAAGAATAATATAGTATGGGACAGTAACAGTAAGTCAATAATTACTTCTGCTCCCAGGAGATCATTCTCCTTTAAATCAAGTCACTTCCACATACAATGAACTTAAAAGACAGCCAAGGAAGATGAGTCAATGCTAATATAATTACCATTTATTGAATAATTCAAAAAAGCCCCACAAATATGTGCAAACTTTCTATTTCTTACAACCTACAATTACATGAGAATTACATGGTAATTACAAATTACCTTGATTTTGCATAAGAGAGAACTGAAGCTCAGAGAAAAATGACTTGCTTAAGGTCACACAAGTGAGAAAATGCTGAGGCTAGAATTTAAAACTGGGTCTGTCTCTACTCCGCTAAGCTTCCTTCAAGGAGTGAAAAGGTGTAATAGGAGCTTCTTAACCTACTCTATGTTCCAAGTATCCAGATGCCTAGGGCCACTCCGTGTGGTGGGCCGGTGTACCAGTTAGCCCTCTAGGCTCCTGTCCTCCTCACTTTACCTGTGACAGACCCATAGCACCCTTGTGTCTAGGAGGGTTAGCTCTCCACACATTAACTCCACCCCAAGGAAATAGTAAGATGACTCAGGTCAAGTGCATCTCTTAGTCAACTAGAGACCTCCTCCCATTTGTACAACACAGGTGGCCATGTCTCCTCAAAATACTGGCTTTGGATAAAGTGGCTCTGATCCAGAACAGAGCATGCTGGGGCCAAAACTATCTGCAACTCCGAGGACAGAGAATTCAGAAAACACTCAAAATCCCCCCCTATACACCACACATAGGTAGGCCGACTCTGGCTCTCACACACAGATAATAGCAAAGAGAACTGGCCAGCCCTGCTGCCTAGTTCTCAGCAGACAGCCAGCTCTTAATGGGAAACAGTTTGAATTTAGAAACTGATTGAGATGCCTAGGTTCTAGACTACACCAACATACTTTTACCACGCTAATTATAGCATTGAAAATAAATACTGATGACAAGCTTGCTGCTCTGATATTATCTCCTTTCTTTCCTCTTTTGTATGAGACCCGGACTTTTCCCGTTTGATGTTTCCTCCATTGTATGCATGAACAGTTTAATTAATAAAGTAATAAAGTAAGCTTATTTTATTACTAACATCTAGACAGAAAGAAAATCTGTATCAAATATGACTGAATGTTTTTGCTTTTCTACCCATTTTACTAAATCCTTATAGAGATAAAAGAGGTAAACTCAGACTATCACCGAAACCGTATTTGGGATCTTTGTTCTCTTTCTGCAGGTCATTAATTTCTTGAAGTGATTTAACAAAGTCTGAACATAATTGTTAACACGGCGTCCTGCCATCCTTTGTTAAGTGTGCATTGGTAATTACATACTCATGTAGAATGTCAAAAAAAAAAAAAAAAGAAACCAATTTTGTATGGTATTTTCGTGGATTACTGCTCAGATAATTCCCAACCACAAAACTGCTAGCTACCAATGTCTACATATGCTGAGAAAAACAGTATATGTGGTGCCAAACGCTTAGCTAATTGACACAAGGCACTGAGTCACTTTTAGTTGAAAGGAAGGATAATTACATTTTCTTTTATTCGAGCAGCAAATCTAAGAGGAGTTTCTTGACCAGGTGATTATATGGATGGGCCAGGGAGGTGGCTTGGTTTCATCAACAGAATCACTGCTTGATACAGGAAGAGATATCCTAGCCTGTTCCTTTTATTTGTCCAACAGAAAGAACAGTCTCTTAGTCGTATGGGCAAGGCTTATATTTACATGATAAACTCTCAGTCACAATAGAAGCTAAATTCCACTGGATGCTGGTTAGCGCATGGTGGATCCAAATTATCACACATTGGTTTCCATATGAAAGAACTCTGGGGAACCTGCATGACTTTTCAAAGAAAAGTTTTACCAAACACAAACAAAATCAAGAGTTATATTTAGAGTCCTCTATATGTCGGTTCAGTGTCCACACTAAGTTCGACCTAACTTCAATTCCGCAGTACTTGGCCCTGTCAACATGTGTCCCTGCTTCACCTGTAGACAAGAAAGTCCCAAGCACACAAGGGCAAGAAGGTCTCAGTGTTGCGAACCCTGGGACAGCATGTATGTTCATTTCACGTCTCTTTCAGCACCAGCTGGTAATGTCCTTTTCCTCCACCCAACCTGCACCAGCAGCAGAGTCTGGTGGGGACAGACCATCAACCATTCCAGCATACACGAGTGGTGACTCGGACAGCATTTGAGCCACAATCCTTTCTTTGTTCAGAGCTGAAGTGAAAGAGTATTTATACATAGCTGTTCTTGGTCCCCAAAAACCTTATTTCCATACTAATGAATGAGCCAATTAATAGTTTGACAAACATGACTTATCCTTGGCAAAAGGAATATATATCACGCAAACAAAGAGGCCGATTCAAGAACGTACCACTCCCCACCCCAATCCGGTTTAGAAGGCGAAGGAGGACCAGGCACATACCACACACACCATCTGACATACACACCCGGCCCCACAAACACCACATATATAACCTCTCCCGTGCCCGCACACCACTCATGCACACTCATAGAGCCTAGGTCATATTTTCTGCCAAATTCAGCATGTAAATGCTTTAACCTCTGTGATTTGCTTCTTTCATCACACCTCTAGAATCTTCTTTGGTTGCCTGCACTTACAAATGGACATCACTACTGGGGCCAAATGTATAAGCCACAGGCTGACTGTCTGGGCTCCGGGTGGGTGGAAAAAGAAGAAAAGGAAAGCTGGTTCTCTCCTTCATCCCGTTTTTCAGATACAAATCCACCATGGACTGGGGAAAGTGAATTGTATTCACTTACTTTTCAATCAAGTCCCTTTTCCAAATGTATCGTAGCTCTCAGACTTTGTGGCCACCAAGCGTGGCTGCTACCAGTTGGCAGGGATGAAAAGTCCTACTGACTACCTTCACAGAGTATCTTGTGCGTGATGATTTTGCAAAGTGTTTGCGTCATCTTTACATTCAACCCAAGTCATCTAAGAAGAATAGCTAATTTGGTGACAGACACTAGGAAGGCCTATACATGCATTATCTCATTTTATGCTCACACTAGTTATTTCATAGAGTTCCTAGAAGTCTCCTTGCCTTAGAAATAAGAAGACTGAGGTTCAAACATTAGGTTAAGTGAAGTAGGGGGAAGAAGGTTGTGGCTTTTCTCCTAACTCTCTCCTTCCCACAGCACTTCTTGGGAGCCAAAGCCTCAAAAGAATTGCTACATTGATGGGTTTCCATGACACTATGTGACAGACATTTCTTATAGGTGGGGTAACACTGCATAAAAAGGTCACAAGCATGTTATGACACTCTTTGACATCAATAAATTAGCCAGGATCCCCTCAAAACCCAGTCATGTTGTTCTATCCTTCCTTCCTCACATGCAAAACCATCTCACATTTCCATGCCATGGATGGCCGGAGGCCATGAGCTGCCAGAAATAGATCATAGTTTGCTGAGAGGTAGCAGCCCTCTCTGTAGGCTACATCAGTCTTCAAACCAGCTTTCCTTGGTGCTACATGTAGATGATCAGGCACTAGCCCAACTGAAAACAATTACTTACATTGTTTCTCACAGATGAGGAAAACTAGATCAAAGCAACTTTTAGGCATTCCTATTTCCCTGCCATTAATGCCAACCCAACCTAGCCTTAAATCCTCCCTACTCACTGAGCTCCAGTCCCATTGGTCATCTCTCTGGTTTTCAACACACTGAGCATTTTCCTGCTTCGGAACAATCACACACCTCATGGCCTCTACCGGATATGCTCGTTAGCACATCTTCACCTTCACAAGATCCATTTCATCTTCTGATGATCTACCTAAATATCTTTCCATATCAGGTTGGTTCCTTCACCACCCTTGAGCATGATTCCATTTCTCAGCCTCTTGTTTTATTGGCTTCAATTTGTTTTTCCATTCGTCTTTTTACTTGTTTTCGTTTATCAGTCTATCCGACTGGAACGGATGCTCTAAGAAAATAGGAAGTTGTCTGCCTTGTCCGGCATCATTTCTGAGACATGTAGCAGACCACATGGTGCAGAGTCCACCAGAGGCCGGCAAGAAATATCAAAACCCATAGATGAGGTGAACGGAGCAAATGCTCCTGTAACGTACTAGAGTCACAGAGCTATGAAATGGCAGTGGTAGGATTTCAACCCAGGTCGTTTCCACTTTCAAAGCCTTCAGAAAGGGTACAGACACAGGAACTAATGTGTTGACTACCTGTCATTCTCCAAGCCTTCAAAAAGGCCCCAGATAGAAAGACAAGGACCTGCCACTCAAGAGTTCAATCTATCTTGAAAGAGAAGCAAGGAGGGGCACCTGGGTGGCTCAGTTGGTTAAGCGTCTGCCTTCAGCTCAGGTCATGATCCCAGGGTCCTGGAATCAAGCCACACGTCGGGCTCCCTGCTCAGTGGGGAGTCTGCTTCTCCCTCTCCCTCTGCTGCTCCACCCTGTTCGTGCTCTGTCTCTCTCTCAAATAAATAAATAAAATCTTTAAAAAAAAATTTTTTTAAAGACAAACAAATAATTCATCTGTCCATTCATTCGATAAATATTTATTCAGACAAAAGACTGGAGAAAAGAAAGAATCCTGGCCCATGGAGAGGTGATTTTTTTCCCACGTTAGTTCTCCATTAGAAATAGATATCAATGGAACAACCTCGATGGAAAACAGTACAGAGGTGCCTCTAAAACTAAAACTACCATAGGATTCAGCGATTCTGCTTCTAGATACTTATCTGAAGAAACAAAAACACTAATCTGAAACGATATCTGCGCCTGATGCTCAGTGCAGCATTGTTTACAATAGCACAGATTTGGAAACAACCGAAGAGGCTATCATCAGCGGAAGAATGGATAAGGAAAATTGGATTACATGCACATGCATGCACATGCACACACAAACCATGGAATATTAATCGGGCATAGAAAAGTAGGAAATCTTGCTATTGGGACAACACGGATGGACCTTGAGAGCATTAAGCTAAGTCAGACAGAAAAGGATAAATGCCATATGATCTTACATATATATGTGGCATCGAAAATGATAACAACAACAACAACCACAATGAACTCATAGAGAGAGAACACATCGGCAACTGCCAAAGGCAGGGGCAGGGGTCTGGGCAAAATAGCTGAAGGGAGCCAAAGGTACACATTTCCAGTTATCAAATCACTAAGTCATGGTGATGTAATATACAGCACGGTGACTATAGCTAATATGGTAGCTCATGCTTGGAAGTCACTAAGAGAGTAGATCTGCAAAGTTCTCAACACGAGTTCGCTTCAGCAGCACATACAGGACACTGGAACTATACAGAGATCAGCATGGCCCCTATGCAAGGATGAAGTGTTGCATATTTTTACATTTTGATTCCCTGGGAGACCAGTCTTGTAAGTGCATGTGAAGTGGTGGGACCCCCGTCCCCACCCCAGCACACTCTCCCTCTGGGGATCCACTCACACTAAACCCTCTTCCCATGCCCCCACAACCCCACCTCCCTGGAGAGAAACTAGACATGGGGAATGGGGAGGGGCCTGGCCAGGAGAGGGCTCCTTGCCTGTCATGATGTTGCACAGCTGAAGCTAATTTTATATATCAATTATACTTCAACTAAAAAAAGAAATGCAGGGGTGCCTGAGTGGCTCAATTGGTTAAGCGTCTGCCTTTGGCTCAGGTCATGATCCCAGGGTCCTGAGATCGAGTCCCGCATTGGGCTCTTTGCTCAGCGGGGAGTCTGCCTGCCTCTCTCCCTGCTTGTGCTCTCGCTCTCTGTCAAATAAATAAATAAAATCTTAAAAGCAAAAGAAATACATATCAAACTTACCAAGCAGATTATTTTTTATATCTATGCCTAGGATGTACGCTCCCCTCCCCCAAAGTTTGTGATTCAGTGGATCTGGACTGGGCGTCTCTGTTTGATTAAAAGCTGTACGGCCAATTTGAATTTACAGCCAGGCTGGCAAATTGCTGTCTACTGGAATACAGTATGATAACATACTATTTTAGAAAAACAAGTGAAATGGGAATCAATAGGACAAAAGGTATTCACAACAGAAGTTGACATTTGAGCTGGTTATCGAAAAAGATAGGTGGTAGGTGCAGAGGGGGAGGAAACGTAACGGAGACACAAGTAAGATCAATTCAAGTAATAACTGCAATGAGAACAGCAGGAGTACAAATATTTACAAGTTTCCTTAGAATCCTAAACATTAGACCTCAAAGGACTACAGGGGTCACCTAGAGGTGTACTTCTCAAACGTCAATGCACATGGGAGTCATCTTGGGATCTTGTTAAATGAAGATTTGGACTCATTAAGCCTGGAGTGGAACCCGAGACTCAGAGACCACACTTTAAGTAGCGAGATTTTAGGGCTTCAGGGAAGAACACTGACATATCAAGCTGATTATTAAAGTAGCAGCACACCGACAGACAAATACAACCCAAAGACAGATCAAAGATCACATCAGTCCATTCAGAGACCAAGACCCGAGCTCTGACTGTGGGGCTGACAGGGTCCAAACCAACACGTATGGCCATTCAACAGCCATCACTCTCTGTCTAAGGCACTTGCCCTGGAAAAAAAGCAAATCTTACACCTCGAGAGTTTAGGCCTCTATTGGCTCACAGGAACCTTTTTCTTCTTCAGTTTATTCTGAAAAGGGGCAGGAATGAGAGAGAAAATAGCTACTCCTTTGACACCTCATGATAGCAACCTTCCTTCTACTTCAAAATTATTCCAATTCAACAGAGTCCAACTGTAGGAGAATTTCAGAAATAACTCATTTCCTTTTTTTTAAAAAAAAAAAAGATTTATTTATTTTAGAGAGGGAGAGAGAGCATGACCATGAGGGGCAGAGGGAGAGGGAGAGAGAGAATCCCTGGCGGACTGCACGCTGAGCACAGAGTCCGATGCGGGGCTCGATCTCATGATGCTGAGATCACAACCTGAGCCAAAATCATGAGACGGATGCTTAACTGACTGCACCCCCCAGGCGCCCCAGAAATACTCATTTCCTAATCATAGATCCTAACTGGCAAATAATATTATTCTGATATTACAGAGATACCAAAGTGATACAGAAGAACAACCTTCAGGGCAATAAATATTCAAACTGATGAAGGTAAAGCACAAGTAAAGACACACAATTCCACGTACGCCTTCAAAAATCTACTTAGGTACCATTTTCTTCAGTCAAGTGCACATGGATGAAATATTGAATCAACACAGATGTCCAAATTCAACCTGCATTGTTGTATTTAATCCTCCCAGCAATCCTAACATATTATTCAACCTGTTTTGGAGTTAAGACACTGAAGCTCAGAGATGTAACTTACAAAGGTATACATCTAGTAAAATCACAGCTGGGATGGGAATCCAGACAGTCTGACTCCCAAGTCTTCTTTTCTTTCCATTTTACAGAACTGTTTTCCATTAAGAATGGAAGATATGATCTCCCCATTACTGATCTCAATTTACTGAACACAGGACATTTCTATCAAAGCACTCAATTCTCCCATAAATCAGCGAAGGGTTTAATTGTTGGTTTCACCTGATTGATTCTGAGATGGGTCCTTTTGAGAAATCAGCCTAGGAAAGTGGTTATGGTCCTACAAAAACCAGCATTAACATTACCTGAGTACTTCTTAGAAAGGCAAATTCTAAGGACGCACCAGAGACCTACTGCATGGGAATCCCTGGAAGTGGGGTCCCAAGAACTGTGTATTAACAAACCTTTGGGTGATTGTTTCTGATGTAGACTCAAGTTTGAGAACCACTGCTCTTTATCTACACCCTTTCTAATTTAAAACCTAGCTTGAGGGGTGCCTGGGTGGCTCAGTCTGTCGTGTGGGCAACTCTTGATTTTGGATCCGGTGGTGATCTCAGGGTCATGGGATCAAGACCTATATAAGGCTGTGCGTTCAGCGGGAAGTCCACTTTAGATTCTTTCCCTCTACCCCTCTCCCACCCACTCATGTGCTTTCTAAAATAAATAAATTATTAAAGAAAAAAGCAAAATTAACTGTAAATTAGGTCATTCTTCCAGACAGTGGTAGCTTAAAAGGGGTTGGTTGATTCAATTGTTTCTCTTGATTAAAATCCAATAATGGAACAAAATTAGAGATAGTACTCTCATGACCCTGAGATCAAGAATCGAATGGTCTTTCAACTGAGCCAGCCAGGCACCCCAAGATATATTTCCCAAAAATAAGATCAGCCTTTGTTAGAGAGTCTCTGTTCAATGTAGTGGCTATCTGACTCACAAAATCTCACAAAATAATCTGACCCATTACCCCCTTAAAATCCCTAAAAGGTCATAAATCAACATTCCTTTCCACTTAAATGTGTGGAATGGGGGTTCCTGGTGGCTGAGTCAGTTAAGTATCAGACTCTTGGTTTCAGATCAAGTCACTATCTCAGGGTTGTAAGATGGAGCCCTGCCTTTGTTCCCTGCTGGAGCATGGAGCCTACTTGAGATTCTTACTCTCCCTCTGGCCTGCCCACCGCCCCCTGCCCACCTCCTCCCCACCCCTGCTCGGTCTCACTCGCTGTCTCTCAGGGAAAAAAACTGTGTAGGATAACAACATTTCACATAACTGATTTAACCAAATAAAGACTTAATTTTTGTCACAGTGCACTAGCCTACCCCTTAAATCAGAGAATAAAGTTTTACTGTAGTTTCTACCATCAAATTTCAACCACATGGCTTAGAGTTCAAGGAAAATCCAACTTCTTATTCCTATCCTTAACCCAGAGTCTCCATTAAAACCAGGAACCAGGTGGGTCTTGTGACTAACCAGCCAGGTCATCATTCCCATCTCTGTAATGCACTTTCTGTCATGGGAATTCCCTCCCCCCACCCTTCCTATTGAAACCCTATTTGCTTATCAAGGCCCATTTCAAACTCTATTACTCCCACATTCAGGTAAATAGCATCATGCATCAAAACATGCATCTCCTGGCTTTGGAGACAGAGAAACTTGAGTCTTGGTTCTAATATTCACCATCTTTACGACCACTGGAAAGCTTGTTAACTTTGAGGAGCCTCAGTCCCTCTTCAATAAAATGAGGATGGTGACAACATGCTCTATAAACTGCTGTGTGGTTTCCATAATAAAGCAACCTGGTTCATGAACAGGATTATCAAAAACTCTCATCCTACATTTCGCTCTCTCATCTATGGATGCCTAGAGCAATTGTAAGCTGTATCCCACAACTGGCCAGGTAATATAACTCTTACATTGTGTACCATGCGGGCCATCCAAGCCCAAAGCGTGGATAGACTACACTTATAACCTTCTTCCTCCAAGAAAAGACAGGGAAGGTCATGATCAGATTTGAATCTAAAATTCAAAGGCCTGAAAGAGTGAAGGACTCTGATACAAACACAGGAACTAAAATCCCTAATAAGTGGAATTTTAGAAATTTATAGCAGCCAAAGCACTGTAAAGGACACTTGTGTTAGCATGAGATTTCTTATTAAAAATAAATCACCAGAGTGGGTGAACATTTTTAATATGAATGAAAGACAATTCTAAACTATCCCTGTAATCAAGAGAATTTCCCTCCCTTTCATCCGAAATGTACATTTTAAATGGGGAAGAAAAGGTGGGGTTGTAGCTTGCTGCTAACCCTGGTTATACACACAACTGCTGCGTGGCCCAATTTGAGGACCATTGACATAGAGAGGGCATGACGTGATGCCCTCTGAAGAGGAATATTTCAAACTATAGTTCCGCTGGTTGAGATAACCACACCTCTCTCTGCTACGTGCCCATTATTCGTTTCATCACTGACTTATGTGGCACAGAAGTAAGAATCAGAAAACATGGCACCCATCAGCAAGCCACTGATCTGGTTCTCATGGAAGGCCTCCTCAAAAAGGAGTTGGGTGGTGCTGAAGTGTAAAGGCTAGACATTCTACAGTGAACAGCGAGCATGATCTACCTGGGATGGTGCCAGTTTTCCTCAGGGTTGCTACTCTGCTCAAGCTATTGGAAGTCATCCTTTCTCTCTGACCAAGACAGAGATAGAGTGGAGTTCCATGAAAGAGAACTCAAACTGCCCAACTGAATACAAACTCTACTAGGCATGTATTGTGTAGTATTGTTAGTGTTTTTTGAGTCTCGGACTTTGATTTTTTTAAGATTTTATTTATTTATTTGAGAGAGAGGATGAGGGGGGAGGGGCAGAGGGAGAAGCAGACTCCCCACTGAGCAGGGAGCCCCACCGGGGCTCGATCCCAGAACCCGGAGATCATGACCTGAGCCGAAGACCGATGCTTACCCGGCTGAGCCACCCAGGCACTCTGAGTCTTGGAATTTGAAAAGACTCTAATGAAAGCTACAGACATTCTTCCAAGAAAGAAATTCCTACATTTGTATATATTCATATTCTGCAAATGATCAGTTGTTACACCAACATCCTGAAGCTCATCTGTGGAACCCGTGCAAACCACCCCGACCCTAGGTAGACCTAGAGCACAGTAGAGCTACTATTTCTGATGATCCTGACACTAAATTCTACTTAAATGCATGGTGCCATTTTCATCCCCATAAAGGAAGCAAAGGGATAGAAATAATTAATTTTGAGGTAGGAGTTCTAATATAATTGCTATACGTGTTTTCAGGTATTTTTAATGAGAGACTTGTGGGACTTCAACGAAGAAATGATGGAACCCACCTATCTGTATAACGAAATTGAGTTAAGAGACATGTTAGCAAACATTGTGACTATCCTCCAAGTGCCAATTCATGCTAATGCACCTACTAGTGCCAGGTAATCTCTCAGATGATACATGTTCAACATCAGGATAATGATTCATTCTTAGTATGAGGAGCTGTCAAACGGAAAAGATACCATCATGCAACCCAACACATTTCCACCCATCAAGGAGGTGTTTTCTGGTATTCTAATTCCCACAGAAGAGAGCACAGTAACCCTCTATTGAACACTCAAGTGAAGTGAGACATGCTCATGGGATGAACAGCAAGCTGTTTAATGTCATTCCTTTTCTGAAGTACAATAACATTTTTGCTATGGCTATTCCTAAGGCACAGAGAAAATGTGGCTGCAGATGCTTTATTCTTGGTGCTCTATTACTGCTCTGGTAGGACGTTTGTCAATAGCCATTTAGGGGCACCAGGCTGGTCAAGTCAGTAGAGAAAGCAACTCTTGATCTCAGGGTTCTGAGTTCTAGCCCCATGTTGGGTGGGGAGATTACTAATAAAGCTTTTTTTGGTTTTTGTTTTTGAGGGAGAAGCAGACTCTGTCCCTGCTCCTGTGCTTTATCTCTCGCTCATTTTCTCTCTCAAATCAAAAAAAAGATTTTAAAAAAAATAAAGTGGACTTGTACAACTCAAACCTGTTTTATTCAAGGGTCAGCTGTATACCCTAAGACAATGTGTATATTATACATTATCACACACAAACACACATACGCACTCAACAAAAATGTTGACTGCCGAGTTTGTGCCAAGCACTGTGATAGACACAGGGCATGCCACAGTGAGCAAACAATCCTCCCACGGCTCACTGGCCATTGGCTTGAGCTTCACAATAAGCCTCATACCTCGTGGCATAACGGGAAGTACAGTGGGGTGTCAAAAAATCAGGGCTAGGAATCATGTGGTTTTATTTCTTTATAAAGCAACTAATGAGATCCATTACTAAGAGCAATTCATAATTATATTCCCCTAACCATGCTTCAGTTTTCTGTCAGGAAAAGACAATGTTTCACATTGGTACACTTTCCAGATAACTGAAGTCTGCATCTCAAACTCTGAAATCTGAACAACTTTGGTGGAAGATTGTATTACCTGCTTCCCTGTCATCTCAAATGACGCAGAACATTATTTAACCTTTCCTCAATGACTCAAAGGCATCCATAAGACCCACAGTTATTATGCTGTATGGTAATCAAGCTCTAGTTCTGTCTCCATGTTTCTCTTTGTCCTTGTCAGGCGGTCGAATGTCTATTCTTCTGTCACCCAAACTACCTGCAATAGTCTTCCTTCCCTACCTGCTTTCTGCTAACTGCTGCATCTCCACCAGATTACCAATCTTATTAAGAAGTATGTATTAGGGACGCCTGGGTGGCTCAGTCGGTTAAGCGTCTGCCTTCGGCTCAGGTTGTGATCCCAGGGTCCTGGGATCGAGTCCCGCATCGGGCTCCCTGCTCCGTGGGGAGCCTGCTTCTCCCTCTGCCTCTGCCTCTCTCTCTCTCTATCTCTCATGAATAAATAAATAAAATCTTTAAAAAAAAAGTATGTATTAAAAAGAAGCTCAGGGGCGCCTAGGTGGCTCAGTCGGGGAAGCATCTGCCTTCGGCTCAGGTCATGGTCTCAGGGGTACTGGGATCGAGTCCCGCGTCGGGCTCCCTGCTCAGCAGGGAGCTTGCTTCTCCTTCTCCCCCCTGCTCATGTGCTCTCTCTCTCTCTCTCTCTCAAGGAAAAGAAAAGAAAGAAGCTCGAAGACTCAGAGCGTGCTCCCCTGGTACTCTTATGTCAAGTGCCAAGTTTCAACACATGGGCTTCGTAATATCTGTTCCTGTCCATAATTCTTCCTTGCCAACTTCAAGGTTCAAGGCTAAGTATTCTAAAATACAGAGGCTACTGCATAAAAGTCTGGCCTTGCAGGGGGTCTAATGTACCTTACATTTTATTGCCCTTTAGAGAATTTGAAGTGTTTTTTATCCATATAATCATACTTAATAATCACAGTACTGTTCAAATACCCAGATGGAGAGGATCTGAGACCTAAATGGACTCTTGCCCTCGCATGCAGGCAGAGGACTTTCTGTTCTCTCCAAACACTTAGTAAAGATTATAAAAAGTCAACAGTTGGAGGCCCTAAAACCTAAAGCACCACGCAGCTCTAAGTAGTTTCTTTAAAAAATAAGCACCTGACATGAACTAGGACGTCAGGTATTCAGACTTTCTAGCTCATGAGCAAAGAATAATGGGCAAACTCACACTCTGGAGCAGAAAGAGAAGACGGATGAAAACTCTGCCCACACTGACTGAGCTTTGGAATTTCACGATCAGTTCCACAGAATGGCATTTAACTAAGCAAATTAGACTGAACTATCCTATACGTCGCTTTACGTTTTAAAAGCAGTATCAGTCTTACTTTCTATCTCCCAGAATCAAATTTTCATTTTGTCAGAAAGCTAAATTAACGAGAAGGATTTACATGCTCATTTTCTTGGCCTCACCACCCGTTACGGGGCTGACGAGGACTTCATTCCAGAGAGCACAGCAGATGCGGTTAGGTCTGCCGTTCCCATTCGCTCTTCCTCCCACATCCAACCCAGTGTCTGAGATGAAAAGGCACTCAATTAATCTTTGATGAATCAATGAATCTGTACACTCATCAGCTTTGTAAATTATTTGCCTCGTTTCTTCTACTTACGGCTATTTGGGAATCAAAAAACAAAAAAAAATCGAACTAGATTTAATAAACCACTAGCTGATCATTTACCAAGCTATTTGGATTAACGACAGCTTCCATTATTAATTGCCTTTTGTGTTAGGAAATGTCCAGCAGTGGCATGGAGAGAAGAAAATAGGCACAGGAAGGGAAAGCAAGCGGGGAAAGCAGCAATTATGCGGAAGTAGAACTAACTGTTGCAAATCCATCGCCTTCACCTTCAGATCGCATCATAATAGTCCCCGTGCTCCCTTTGACTACACACTACACAGCAGCACCAC
Source organism: Mirounga angustirostris (assembly GCF_029215605.1). Taxonomy (NCBI): domain Eukaryota; kingdom Metazoa; phylum Chordata; class Mammalia; order Carnivora; family Phocidae; genus Mirounga; species Mirounga angustirostris. The sequence goes on from NW_026991719.1 coordinate 95,524,210, forward strand.
GAACAGAATGCACTAGAAACCAAATTCCTTTTGCTTCTCTCCATATCCAGTCTATGCACGTAGCCAGTAAATGGGCTCAGATGCCCTCACAAAAGCACATTCCAGCTGTGGGCTCCATTTGCCATATGTGGGGTCATGTGGACAGGGTCCTGGGAGAAGGTCTCAGTTATGGGGGAGGAGGCGGGGGGTCTCGGCTATCTTGTTCTCATTCAATCTGACAGTGTTTACTAATTTAGGACAGAAAAACAAGAAGTAGTACGGACTGACTGTTCCTATGTCCCTCTGGAATCCACAGGGCTCTCTAAGCCATTTAATCATAACAGGTAGACATTTACATATACTGTACATATTTATATTCAGCAGCCCTATAGAGAGAGTCTTCCAATAGTTGTCTAAACATCATGCATCCTGGGGAGCCTAGGTGGCTCAGTCGGTTAAATGCCCGCATTCAGCTCAAGCCATGATCTCGGTGTCCTGGGATGGAGCCCCATGTAGGGCTCCGGGCTCAGCGGGGAATTTGCTTCACCCCCTACCCCTACCCCTACCCCTGCTTGTGCTCTCTCTCTCTCTATATATATATATATATCAAATAACTAAATAAAATCTCAGGGCACCTGGGTGGCTCAGTTGGTTAAGCATCTGCCTTCAGCTCAGGTCATGATCCCAGGGTCCTGGGATCAAGTCCCCCATCGGGCTCCCTGCTCAGCGGGGGAGTCTGCTTCTCCCTCTCCCTTTACCCCTCCCCCTGCTCATGCTCTCTCTGTCTCTCATATAAATTAAAAAAAAAAAAAAACTTTTAAATAAATAAATAAAATCTCTAAAAAAATAAAAACTAAACACATTAATCCTAAATTCAGTTACTTCCTAAAATCTTAAAACCATCTATGTTCTATTTGTTCTAGTTTATTAAAGAGATTACGTGGTGAATTCCTTGAAAGTGTTTCTTCATTTCTGCTCATTAGGACAAAGAAGGTTAGCAGGGGGAAAAGTAAAAAAGTGGTTCCAGATATTTCCCACTCTTCTCCCAAACTCACCCTTACCAACAAAAGTATCACTTCACATTTGCATGTGTATGTTTCCAGTCAGACTCCATGAACTTCCTAACACCCAGAGACACACGCACGCATGTGCACATATCTAAACTTATACTCGCCATGTACAATTATTCATAGAAAATGTTCTGACTTTCCATGATGCTTGCTACTCCTGGTTTTTGTAATCATATTTTCTGTTCAGTTTCCTGCAGCATTTTAAGGTCACTCCTCATACAGGTGTAGATCGTAGCAATCAATACAGAAATCAGTGATCATCTCTGTCAGGTATCAAGTGTGTGCGTGATGTCTGTTACACTTAGCAGACCCAGACAAGATAGATGTGAGAGAGTTAGTGAAATCTACCTAGAAGCTTCTTGTTTATAAAGCTTAAGGGGGCTTATTAAGTGGAATATCATTTAATTAAAAAAATAAAACTACATCAACATAGAGATGTCTCAAGATACAAATAGTACCATAAACAATTAAATCAGGGGGTGCGTGAGTGACACAGTGAGTTGGGCATCCAAATCTTGGTTTTGACTCAGGTCATGATCTCAGGGTCTTGAGATTGAGCCCCGTGTTGGGCTCTGTGCAGACTCTGCTTAAGATTCTCTTTCCCCCTCCCCCTGCCCCTCCCTCCCACACTCACTCTCTCTCTAAAATAAATAAATCTTAAAAAACAAATTAAGTCAGGAACAATGATTTATCCTCCTTCACAAAGTATGAGTTGCCAGCTGTGTGCTAAGCATAGTCCTAAGAATTGTTGATACAAGGAGAAGACATAGTTTAACTACCACGGCTAATTACAAAATGTATTGTAAGTGTACTTTTCACTTAATTTGTAGTCTCTTTTCACTAATAGAAAGATAAGAGCTTCTAGCCATGTGTCTAAAGGCAAAGTTTTAGTACCAATTTTCATATAAACCTGAGGGACAGTCTATCTTAGTACTCTTCAAACATGTCAAGGTCATGAAAAACACCAAGAAATTACCACATATCAGCAGAATCTAAGGAGGCAGGACAACTCAACATGATATGATATCCTCGACTGGAGTCTGTAATACAAAGACGACATTAATGGAAAAACTAGGGAAATACAAGTGAAGTTTGGAGTTGAATTAATAGCATTCGAACAATGTTGTCTTAGCTTTGACAAATGTACAAAGTAACATACATATGCAGAAGCTGGGTGGAGGGTATAGAGAAACTCTGTGTCATCTTCACAACTGTTCTGTACCTGAGAAGTTAGCCCAACATAAAATCTTTACTTAAAAAAAATAACAAAGCAATAGGAGTAAAGAGAGCAGAGAAACAGAATATGGATGTCATATTTTTGTTTTCTATGTGCCAGACACGATGCTAAATACTTACATGTATAATCCCAATGAAATCTTGAAATGAAATCACTTGTCCATCGACATATACATAGAAAGGGGCCGGCACAAAGTTAGAAGCCTGATATCAAGACAAAACCAAAGTCTAGAATCAACCACAACACTCCACCACCCCCACAAAAGGATTTTGCTCATTTTCAGGAAGCTCTAGATTGCCTAATGTCCTGTAGTGTTAACATGTTTAAATAAATGCTATCTTTAAAGAAGATTTTGTACTTCCTAAGTCTCATTGAGACAAATGTCCAAGACTTAGACATCAACGGCAGTTGATTTCAATTTGTACTGCCATTTCTCTTCACTGTCACGGACCTCTGTCATTTTCCATTGTCATATTCATATATATCCCTTCCCGCACTGAGTGGAAACCCATCTTCCAGACTCATGAGAATGACGGAAGCCTATCTATCGTACTGTGCACTTGGAACACTACATTAGTATACACCAGGAGCTGATTTCTACACCAACAGAGTTGGGTTACGTAAAACTGCCTTTGCTTCTTGTGTTCATCTGTGCCTGAGTGTCTCAAGAACTCCTTTTCTTCATCTTGACCATCTGTCGCGACCATCTGTCTCAGACTTCCTAGTTATCTTAAGAATCTCCCCTGTAGGGACACCTGGGTGGCTCAGTCGTTAAGCGTCTGCCTTAGGCTCAGGTCATGATCCCAGGGTCCTGGGATCGAGCCCCACATCGGGCTTCCTGCTAGGCAGGGAGCCTGCTTCTCCCTCTCCTCCCTGTTCATGCTGTCACTATCTCTGTCTCTCTCGCTCAAATAAATAAATAAAATCTTAAAAAAAAAAAAAAGAAAAAAGAACAGAACTATAATTTATACAAACCAATGAGAGGGAAATGCTAGCCTCGCCAACAAATAGTCACGTACTCCCTCAGGACTATACAGTCAGTGGAACAGCTTGGACCCAACAAGAAGAAAGGAACACCCTTCCAGACATAGGGATTTTACCAGAAAGGAAATACAGTAAGGTATAACCCAGCTGATACTTCTCCTTTTAGTATTTTCACAGGTTAATTTCACCACTAAGGTTCAATGATCTATGTAGATTCAGATGCCTGACTCATGTTGTGAGTTAGAAAAAGCCCTTTCTCACTGGGCTCCAGTTTCCAAATCTGTAAAAGGAGGTAGTTAAAGATCTCTAAGGGTCCCCGTCTGCTCTAACATTATAACGGCTCAAGAACAGGAAAATCCAATCCAAACTGCAGTTCGAGTGATGGCCAGCTCCTGGACATGGTCCCAATCTTTCCCTGCCAGCCTCGCAGGTCTACAGCACAAATTCGTATGCAAAAAAGGAAACAAAATAATGTGCCCTCTCAACATCAGAACTCTTACCTTCTCCAAATGCTTCCGAATTTCTGTCACTTGAATTGTATCACCCACTTTCACTTCTGCATCTTTGCCCTCCATATTACCCTCTCTGGCTAATCCTCCTTCCCTTCTCAGGTTCTATCCCTCCTTCAAAGCAAGGCACAAGGTTTGCTGTACCGAATTTCTACAGATTTCTCCCAACCAGTGATCCTTCCCTTGTTTGAACCCCAATAGCACTGGGTGAAAAGGCTGGTAATTCCGTTGTCTGTCAGTTCAAAATGTGTTCTATGTTTTGGTTGTATCTTTTAGAAAGGTCTTTCTGGGGGCACCTGGGTGGCTCAGTCGGTGAAGCATCTGCCTCGGGCTCAGGTCATGATCCCAGGGTCCTGGGATGGAGCCGAGCCCCGCATCGGGCTCCCCACTCAGCAGGAAGCCTGCTTCTCCCTCTCCCGCTCCCCCTGCTTGTGTTCCCTCTCTAGCTGTCTCTCTCTGTCAAATAAATAAAATCTTAAAAAAAAAAAAAAAAAGTCTTTCTGATTTAACCCAAGGCATCTCTGAGGTAAAACAAGCATTCTAATTAACTATCAAGTCCCTTCATATTTATTAAGAAAAAGGAACAAAAAGGTATGACTTATTCTACTCCTAAAAAAAAAATGTTAAAAGTAGATTTAATTCAAAAGAAATCTCAGCTCTGACTACAGAAACTTCAAAACAGGGCTTGGAAGTGGTCTGGAGTAAAGGGACCCTGAGGTTTTATGGCTTTTCTTTTTTCATTATTATTAAAAGAGGTAGTGTTAGCACTTATATCATTAGAAACCATTGTTGTTGTTGGTTTTGACAGGAAAGAGCTAGATTTTCTGCTGCAGGAGAGGTTTAGCAAAGGCTTTAAGGAAAGGCATAGACTATTTTACCCGGGAGGAAAACCGAGACATAGAAGGTACTGTATTTTCGGATCAACTCATGAAGGAACACGGAAAGAGCTATTGCTTGAGTCACATGAAGATAAAATGTGAAAAAAAATGTTTAATAATCTACAGCAAGGGTTTAAATCTTTTCAAAACAGTGACTCAGAAAAGCACATTGATTCTCTTCATTGTTAACTACTCTTAAAGGAACAATCAAGTAGCTCAGATCAAACACTCAACCAGTATTTACTCCGCAATATCATGGGCTGGCAGTTATAAGGGACACGGAGAGAAAATAGCACAGCTAGGATTGAGTTTATGTTTTAATACCGGGAGCTTTTGTCGGAAGGGAGGGAGGGGGTGTTTATAAGACAAAAACTTAGGAATCCTCGACTTTCCTCTAATCCATCATGCCCTCTTCTTTCTTTTTTCATTCATTCATTCATTCACTCATGTTTGCATCTGTCACATCCTTTTCCTAAGGTTCTCCTGGGCTACATTTTTAAGCTTCTCCAAGCTGTCCCATACACAACCAGAGAGTTGTCTTTATACTACACACACCCCAAGATTCAACCACACCAAACTATGTGCAGGCTCACGTGTCTCTGGACTTTCTCAGGCTGTTCTCTCTGCTCACATCACCCTTTAAGACTCAGCCAAAAATCACCTCCTCAGTGAACTTTTTCCTGACACCTGCGGGCAAACATAGTCTTTTCTCTATGATCCCACAGCATGTAGCACAATACTGGATTGCCCCTTGGCAAACTCTATGGGAACTATTTATTTATAACCCATCTCCTTCTTCAGATAGTTGTCTAAGACAGGACTCAGTTGCAGGAAACAGAAACCAGTCCCGAATGTTTCACCAGAAAGCGATAGAAAACAAAGAATTGGATCCTTATGAAATTGATGGAAGCAATGGGGGAGCGGGCTCTGGACTGGGCCTCCATGAATGGCTCTGAGAACTACACATCTGGCTGGCCCCGCAGAAATGCAGAGAATCAGGGGATGCCTCCCCAACCCCTGAGGTCCAGAACACACTTCTCTGCATGTCATCCAGAAGGAGCTGCGTAGCCACCAACATAGGGCCTCCAGCCCCCACAAAGCTAGTGAATAAGCCCTAGGAGTCTGCTTCAGAAACGCCTTCGCTCTTCACAGCTGGGCTTGGGGGCAGCAACAGCTAGGGCTGCTGGACGGCCACCACCTCATCACTGCCCCTAAGTCCCACGTGAGCCCACCTATTTGATGAAGACGAACAGAAGTCTAGCTACAAGGAGACTTTGGGAGACACAGATTCTTATTTTTCAAAAACTCAGCAATACAGAAAAGCACCCAGAAAGAAGTTGGAGTAGATGCTGAGGGACAGTCTCCCATAAATACCATGTAGGCTTTAGCGCCCAGAAATGGTTCCTGCCTCATAGGATGTACTTTAAAATGCTCATCGAATTCATGAATTCCGAAAGTAAAAGTACTTTGAAGGTTGTTGGTATCTTTCAAAGTGGCCCTGTTTCCTGCTTTCTTCTGTTTTTCTGACAGCAAAACATATTCATTTTAAAAGAACGTTCACCTTAGGATCATTTGTAAAAGGGAAAAATCTGGACTAACCTAAATATAAAATATGAGGAGATTAATTGAATGAATGATGATAGACAATTATGCAGTTTATTAAAATGATTATGTAGATCTCTCTGTGGACAAGATAAGATATTCATGATCTATGTGGAAAAGCAGGTTGCGATCCATCTCACACTACAAAAATATACTAAAGGTAAATTAAGGATAGAAATCTGGGAAGCAAAATTTGAAAGCCCCAAAAGCAGAAAAATAAATTCCGGACGGGGAAAAAATTTCAAAATACGACAATAAATGAGCACACACCATAATAGAAACTGACAAATCTGACTCCATTAAAAGGCATGAATTTCTATACTATGAAGTAACCGGAAAACCCATCAACACAGGATTAGCATCAAGATTATACAAAGAGGGGCGCCTGGCTGGCTCAGTCGGTGGAGTATGTGACTCTTGATTTTGGGGTTGAGAATTCCAGTCCCACGATGGGTATAGAGATTACTTAAAAAATGAAATCCTTAAAAAAAAAAAAAAAGATGACATAAAGAAAGAATCCTAAGAAAACCCAGGGAGCCCAATAGAAAAAAAAAATGGGAAAGGCTATTAACAGGTAATTCACACATTTAAAAACAAGAGCTGATAAACATTTGGAAAGTTGCCCAACCTCACTAGTAATCCCAGACATGCAAATTAACATGACAAGAGATCCCAGAACCATACAAAAGTCTGGAAAAATGATTTAGGTCTCACATTGACAAATGTTGGCCAAAACTGGGGGCCACCGGAAATCGAGCACCATGGTGAAAGAGGATCATTTTGCACAAGTGCATTGCAGAGTGACTCGGCTCTACCTCTCAAATTGTTAGATATGCACTCTGCAGCTAGCAACTTCATGCCTAGGTACTATGCCCGATGAGGGGTCACCAATTTTCCTGCAAAGGGCCGGACAGTAAATATTTGAGGTTTTGCAGTCCATATCATCTCTATGGCAAGTACTCAACGCTGTCATTATGGGATGAAAGCACAAAGAAGTGGGCGGAGCAGTGTTCCAATGGACTTCGATTTACAAACACAGGCAACAAGCCAGATTTAGCCCATGATGTATAATTTCTTGATTACTGCCTAGAGAAACGATCCCATATATACACAAATGAGGAGGAAGGCCCCAGAATATTCACTGCATTATTCATAATGTTGGAAGATTAGAAATAATATCAATGTCCACGAGCAAGAGAATAGATAAATAAAGCATGCTAACGACACAAAATGGAATACAACACAGCAGGTGAAAGAAAGGAGCCAAATTATATTTAATGATATAGTCAAACGTTAAAAAATAATGAGGATGGTAGAAACAGCAAGTGTATATATAAAGTTTAAAAATTTATGAAGGGGTGCCTGGGTGGCTCGGTCGTTAAGTGTCTGCCTTCGGCTCAGGTCATGATCCCAGGGTCCTGGGATCGAGCCCCGCATCGGGCTCCCTGCTCGGCGGGAAGCCTGCTTCTCCCTCTCCCACTCACCCTGCTCGTGTTCCCTCTCCCACTGTGTCTCTCTCTGTCAAATAAATAAATGAAATCTTTAAAAAATAAAATAAAATAAATAAATAAAAATTTATGAAAAGCCATAGGGTGAGGGTTAGGGATGATTTTGATTTTGTTCATTGTGCTTTTCCATATTGTTTTATTCTTGTAAAAAGTATCATGTATTGATATTACGTTTAAACCACACATTCATGAAGGAGTATTTGGAAAGCACACAAAATATGGCAAAGAAAAACAGAAACCACCCGTAATCCCACCACCTTCCTAAAGGAACACACTGTAAGTACGTTTGACACAGTTCCTTTTCGTGATGTCTTTAGTCCCTTATTTCCTCCTAGTTGAGACAGTACTAAATATACCTTTCCACTGTCTGTTTTTTTTTTATTCTAAGCATTTCTCCATGATATCTTCAATTCCTTATAGGCATCATTTTTATACTTCCATACTATTTATAAGTTTATAAATCTGCAACTTCAAACCTCTTTCCCAGGAATTCTGGAATAATTTACACTAAATTCCTAACATAAGCCTCCAATTCCACACCTTCTATACGTTCTGCACACTGACAGAGGGTCAATGAGGTATCTCTATTCTTGCCACAATTACTAACAGACCCACACGAATAAGCTAAAAATTAAGTGGCTTTCATAAACTATGTTTCAGAATCAATCAACAAGACGCTCTCTAATTAGCAAAGCTGCGTTAGACTCTCATGATCATCTGGTAAAACAAACAAGTGCCGAAAAGATTTCTTTTTGTGGCCTGGGTCCAAGCGGTTAGAAGCTGATGGTTTGTCACTGTGTGGCCCCGACACGAACCATGAGCGGGTGGCCTCCATCCGGGACACTGAACATGCTTTGCAAACCTCTCAACTACATGCCAAGAGAGGTGACATTTTGAAATATGATTTCATGGTGTAATCGCCCAGAAACTCATCAATGCCCACAGGCACCTTGACATTTTATTGCTGTAGAACTCATCATCTACAACCTTATAATAAGTTGTTGGATCCAACTTCGGTAGCTCTGTCATTCCCTAGGTGTTATTTTAAAAGGTTATTGATGTCTGAAATAATAAGGTGATAAATATAAATAAGCTGCTTTAAAACCGCAACTTCATTAATTCAGTTAATCGTTTTTCATAATACATATCCTTGGGTCATTGAAAGTTACTTCACTTTCTTCAGCAAGGTAGAAATCAGTTTTGCCTTTTTAGACTATAATACATACAAAATCAAGACAGTTGAAGATCTTATTTTGAATGGTTCAATGTTCAACTTCCAAAGGTTGTTGAATAAGTCACTAGTCATCAATTGGCCTCGGTCCTGCCAACTTCCTACTAGGCCCTCGCACCATCCAACTGCTTCCGACCTACCACCGTCTTCCCAGAACACTGGTTATCACCTCTCTTGTTGACATAAGAATAATCTGAGAGCACATTCAGGATTTTAGGACCACACAGACACTTAGCCTACCGCTGTATCTGGTGTATCTAAAAGAAACAGGGGGATGTCTTACTCGTCTTCATAATACCGGCCAGTGCCTGGAATAGAACCTGTGACACATAGTCGGGAACAAGGAAGCCTTGTTGAAATGAACTGCAAACACCCAGGAATGAAATTCCCAATGAAATTTTGGGAGATAGGCTCCACCACCAATGAATGCTACCGATCAAACCAATTACTGGTATAAAACAGTATCCTACTTATGCAGACTAAACGTTTGCGTCTTTGCAAAATTCATTTTAAAACCTAAGTTTATGGTATTTGGAGATCCGTCCTTAGGGAGGTGATTTGGCCACCAGGGTGAGGCCGTCAAGAATGAGATTAATGACCTTTGAATAAAGGCCCTAGCGCATTCTCTTTCCATTTCCACCATGTAAGGACACAGCACCATGACTGGAAGAAGCAGCAGGCCCTCAAAGGACACTGAGTCTGCCATTCATTCCCTTGATCTTGGACTTCCCAGCCTCCAAAACTGTGAGAAATAAATTTCTGCTTTTTCACATGCCCGTTCTATGGTATTTTTGTTATAGTAGCCCAAATGGACTAAGATGTCTACCACATAAAATACATGTTTTGCTTATGAAATGTGCGTTATTTCTAGAACTCAATCCAAAGGAACATGAAGCTTACCTACCTTAAGAAAATATACCTCTCTCCGACATCACCAGTAGCAAAACATAGTATATATGCTCACATACATCCAAGCTTATCATAGCACTGGTGTTGTCAACTTTAAAAAAGAAGGTGGCTGGCCCATAAATAGAAACTCTGTATTCTGCAAGCCCTAACCTTCTTTAATCATCACGCCCTGCAACTTGCCACATTGGCAAGGAAAGCACTAGCAGACCTCTCTGTCCCCCTAAGTTTTACTGCCAACCACAACCAACATTATCAACTTCCTTGTACAGGAATACCCATGTGGTAGACTGGAAGGTTCTTGAGGGCTTTGGGCACTCCTGTATCCATAGTGATTATTACTTCCTGGTGTCTGGTAGGAAAAAAATATTGGTTGAGTGCCCTTACCTCCTCTAATCCGTGGCCCAAAGAGTGGGAGTAGCAAGCGGCTGCCAGAACTTGAAATACTTTTGAGGCCCATGTTTCACTTCGGTTCCTATTTCCAACAGTAATAACCACATCTACGGCACAGTCCGATAGATGGCCAATGGCCGCCCAGAAACAGAGCTTGTGACAGTGTTGTCCAAGGACTCAAATAACAGGAGCGCTAGACTATGGCGGCATCACAAAGCTCCCAGTTAGTTCTTCAGTGTGTCTTCATAGAAAGTGAAAAATAATATCAATACAACTGTTGTTGCTGTGTTCATAGACACAAGATGCGATGTCTTCATAGACACAAGAAGCGACGGGGGCCCCAGGAAACACGGTTTACACCTGCATCACATACATACTGTCTGCAATTCCTCTGCTACAGCTCAATGCAAGCAATGAGATTTTTCATTAAGCAGACCATATGCTTTTATTAAAGTAGCTACTTTAAAGGCAAATCGATGCACTTGTAAATATTTCGAAAACATTTCTAGCTCTGTGCCCACATTATTATATAGGCTCCCTTGTCCTTGGAATGTTCATAGTGCCAATTAGGCTTAAAAAGAAGTGTAAGCTGCCTGCATTGTTTATCGTTGCAAAGACAAACTGCTTTAGGAGGCTGCTCTCCCAGCCAATCTAGTGAAAACCAAAGGTGATGTGAATGTTAACGTTAGTTTGGGAAGGTTCATTAATTGAAGCTGGGGAACCCCCTTGCATGACTTAGTTGGTCCAAGTGTTTCAACCTTAGGGCTTTAGTTCTGCTACCTGGGAGGGGCTGTTCTACTGACCCCCCAGTCCTCAAGCCCCAGGCTATGCTGCCAGTCAAGGGAGAGAGGTGATGTTAACATTGTGTTCACAGGTTTTTCAAAGCTCATGCATATGCACTATTTCCTCTGAATCTTAAGACTGGGATGAGAGGGGCTCCTGGGTGGCTCAGATCATGATTCTAGGGTCCTGGGATCGAGCCCCGCATTGGGCTTTCTGCTCACGAGGAGCCTGTTTCTCCCTCTCCCTCTGCCTGCCACTCCGCCTGCTTGTGCGCTCTGTCAATCCAATAAATAAAATCTTTAATAATAATAATAATAATAATAAAAAACTAGGATGGGAGACAGCCAGGGTAGCCTTTCTCCTTATTTCAAAGAGGTTCTCAAAGTCCCAGGTCAGAGGTTTGGTAAAGCAATTGGTGCTAGCGGGAGGCCTTGCCTAGACTACTGTGGGTGATGCAAATTTCAGACTGGATGACAAAGAGAAGAAAGAAAAGATTTTGAATCCTTATAAAAATATGTATAATTTTAAGACATCCAAACAATTCACAAGTGTATACATTACAAAGTAAAAGTAGAGCCCATGCTGCGTTCAAATGCCTCCTCCAACAGGTGACCATTTTAAACCATTTGGTCCAAAGCAGCTTTTTTACACATGTAACATGCATGGGGGTGTATGTGTCTCCATATGGGTGCATATACAAAACTAAGATGTTCCACATGAAAACCTGATTTGACCCTAACAAAATGCATGACCATCTTTCCATTGTCACTGCCTATTGCTCTGCCTCCTCCTTACTAAAAGCCGCATCCCAGGGAACGGATGTACCATTAACCAATTCCCTGTGAGCTTGTGGGTAGATTCTTTTCTTTCTTTTATAAACAGTGCCTCAAAGCAAACCCAGGTTCACATAAGGCTGGCACACTTGAGTATTCCCATAGGATGGCTTCACAGAACTGGAATTGCTAGGTCAAAGTATGTATGCATTTTAGATTTTAATAGATAGTGTCTAAATGCCTTCCAAAGAGGTTGTAGCAATTTCCAATGTATGAAAGTGCCTAGGGGTTATTTTGAAGAAATAACTGACAGCATGTGAGGACTGGTGGATTAGGAGGGTAAAGCAGAGTCAAAGAGAACTTCAAATTCCTACGTCTGAGTGATTTAAAGCATGGTGTCAACCTTTGACAGACACAGAGAAGCTTGAAGGGAGCATGGTTTAAGGGGAAAACAAAAAAAAAAAAAGAGAGAGAGAGAGAGTAAAGATAAAAGAACAAAAGGCCTAAGACTGAGTCTCTAGGCTCCCTGTGGTAGGAAAGCAGAAAGAAAAGCCATCAAAGGGAACAGAGGATGCGCAATCCGAAATGCAGGAGGACAAATCTACAAGGAAAGACTTCTAAAGAGAGGCTAATCCCAGTGGCAGAGCACAGAGGTAAGGAATAAAAGACCGCTTTGCATCTAGTGATCAGAAAATCACTAGTAACCTGTGAGAATGCAGTTACACACGGGGACAGGGCAGAGATTGGAAGGGATTTTTAGAAAAGAGAAACAGAAAGATCAGTCATTCCGGAAAGCTGGCAACGAAAGGAAAACAAAGTGAATGGCGAATAATCTGTCCTTCTGCCCATCTGAAGGACATAATGAGGAGTTCCTTTATTTGTGCCTTGACACTTCTTCAGGCTACGCGACATCTCTGATGACACAGTGGAGTGGGCTCTTCAGCTTAATTAGCTTAGAGGGACCCAGGTGCCGGAAGAATGAAGAGAAGGAAACAAGAAGGGGCGATGGGAGGAAATGGAAGAGAATACCAAGATGGTAAGACACATTTTGTCTACCTCAAATGCCTGCTTTGTTCAAATTGCCGATCCAATTAAATAAATACTATTAAGATGCACAACGCTCCATTTCACAACCATTAAAATGACTGCACAACTCTCTCTATAAATTGATGTGGAGAGAGATCTTCAATACTTCGGAGTGAAAAGTTATAAAATGCCATGTTTGTGTAATCTCATGCATTTAAACTTGCAACTATCTTGGTATCCAATATTAGACGGAGGAATGTTCACCAGGTGTTTCTTAACTGGTCCAGCAGGTGGACTGTCTGTGGGATCGAGGGATTATGGGTGATTTTCATTTTCTCTCGGATACTCTTCTATATTATTTGAATTGTAAATGTGAGTTTATCATCTTACCTAATTTATAAAGGCATTTTTTTAGTGCCTTCCTGGCCTCAGGCTTTGGGAAGGGGCAATCCCCACTGGAATGGACAAGCACGGACGGCAGAAGAGAAAAGATGGGGATGGGGTTGGGGGACACCTGAGAGTCTTCCAGAAAGATTGTCAGGACCAATAAACCACAGTTAAAAACAAGAGAACACAGGATATTTTGACAAGGACAACTTCTGAAGTAGGAATCAAGGAGAGGATGAGGAAGAAAATGAAACAGAGGGATAGGATGGAATGGGACAGGATAAGTTCCACAGGTAGTTTTATGCCAGACATAAACTGGCACACTGTACTCTGTTCCTTTTCTGGAAGAATGAAAATATAATGGATTGGTCTTACGTCAAAACGTCTTGTTCCTAGTCAAAGAGACCCAGGCCATGCCCTAAGAAAATCACATCTTGTGGATACCTTCTGTTAATTCTCCTGACATATTTTCAGAAAGTCACCAGATTGAATCCCAACTGTACATCTCAAAAATTCATTGATGTCAGACACACTGTCTGTACGATCCCTGCTGTGGGCAACTCTCCCAAGGTAGCAATCATTTCTCAGGATTCTGGTATAAAATGGTCACTACGTTAAGAAAATGGATTCGCAGGGCGCCTGGGTGGCTCAGTCTTTAAGCATCTGCCTTCAGCTCAGGTCATGGTCCCGGGGTCCTGGGATTGAGCCCTACATCAGGCTCCCTGCTCGGCGGGAAGCCTGCTTCTCCCTCTCCCCACTCCCCCTGCTTGTGTTCCCTCTCTCACTGTGTCTCTCTCTGTCAAATAAATAAAAAATCTTTGGGAAAAAAAAAAAAGAAAATGGATTCGCCAGTTCTAGGAGAAGCTCTTTGCAGGTGTGGAATGCTGCCAAGAAAAGGGACCCTCTGGACTGTGAGGCAAAAGCAAAGTCACCTTAGTCAGCGGCTCCAATCGCCCATATTCAAGTAAGTCCTCTAAACGGCCTTGCTTCCTTCCCCCACGTTTCCTATATAACTTGTTGAAAAGTATCAAAGGATCTTGGCAGACGCTTCCGGCCACGACTGAAAAAGGGACGCATGATGAAACCAGTCACTTGATAACTTGGGGCAGACACTGGAGGTGAAAAAGATTACTCCGTTCCATTAAAAGTTCCACTTCAAGATACAGATTTTCTTAAAATGCTTTCACAAAGCATCCTTTTTAACCTGTTTTTCATCAATATTCAAAATCTAACAGTCCCGGGGACAGAATCTCTGCCGGCACTCCTCACCCGATGCCTACAGTAGATTTGTGGGTAGGTCAAAAACTGTTAATCATGGGGGCCTTTGATTAATCTACTTTAATTATCTCCATGGTCTACATGGCAAACCCAAGTGGATTTTCATTACGAAGGAAGAATCCTTCTGTAGTTGCCAGTGATGCAAAATTTATGAGGCTAACTCAAGTCTTATTTATGGTGCACTGGCATGGAAAGCAAAAGCTGTAACAGGTGCTGAGTCAAAGTGATTTCCAAACTTCACCACTGATCTTCCTTTTGCTTTTGATAAGGCAGAACCACAGCCATGAACACGCAAAGAAAAATATCACCCAGTAAAATGTGTTCAGATCACATAATTGCCCCAGAAGTATATGCCTCTGTACTGAAAGGATGGAAACACCTCCTGGCAAAGTGATGACTTTAAGTTTTTAAGTGCTTGCCTTGGAAATGATGACTTATTCAACCAAAGCGTTGGGCAAACAACTAATGAGCAATGGAGAATCCTTCTTGGGCCTAATTAATGCTGCAAAACAGCCTAAGTGGCCACACATTTCGATCACATACGCACACGTTGGAGCTCCCCTCTCTTCTGCGCCCCATCTTCCACTCAGCTTCCTTGGTGCCATGGCATAAAGGAAACTGCAGCTAAATGCATATGCTTTTCATGCAGGCAGTGATCGCTGAGCACGGTCATCCCTATCATTGCAGAGGTCAGAAACTTACGAGTAATCCTTGGTATTTCCTGCTCCCTTCTTCCAAAGCTTTAATCCAGGTATTCGTTCTGTTGGTTTTGCATGCTCAGCGTCTTCTGAATTAATGTCCTTTGCTCCAGGGCCACTAGCAACATCCTAGTCAAAGCTGTTGTTTTGTTTTGTTTTTTTCAGGCAAACCTGCATAAACAAAGGTCTGCATGGTAGCTCACTCAGGTCTTTGGAAATCAACATCCCTAAAACGAATGGATGATGACAGCCCCTAACCCGAACCGTACCCGGTCCACTTCAAGAAATTCCTCTCTGAGCAAGTGGAACCACTAACCAGCTGGTTCTGTGAGACAGAAAACTAGGTGCCATCCTTGAATGTCCCCTCTCCTCCCATATACAACTTAAAACACATTTACCTCCTAAACACACTTAAATCCTTCTACTATTCTCTGTTCTACCAGCATCATCAATATACCACTTTAATATGGATGTCTGAAACATTCTACAAGGCTCTAATTTGTCTACCCATATGCATGACCCAACCCCCCAATTCTTTTGATATGCTGCACAGAAATTGGTTTAATCATGCCCGCCCCCCCCCCCACCTTCTTGCTCAAGTCTTCATTGGCTTCCCATGGCTCTTAGGACAAAAATAAATTTCTCCACAAAAATCTGTAAGGCCGCGAGTGTTCTGGCTCCTACCTGCCCGGTGCTTTAACTTGCACTCTCCTTCTTCGTACTCTGGCCTCGCTAACCTTTTTATAAGGCATCCAACTTTCCATGCTTGTTCCCTTCTGCAACAGGAACTTAGGACGTGTTATTATTCCTAGAAAGAAGCCCTCGTGATATTAACTTATGTCACTCCAACTCGTCTTTCTGATCCCAATTAAATCATCAATTTCTCCAGGACCATCACATCGCACAACTCCTGGGTATGCTAGTCATGTTGTATGTACTCTCTGAGGATAATTACCTCCTGCAGCCATAAAGTACACAGCCCGGGAGAAGTCCCAATTTCTTCTCCTCTCTCCAGGGAGTGCTTCTTTGTCCTCCATAACAAAGTTTTAGAACTATGTAGTTTTCCTAGTTACCACTTAACGACAGTTCTATTTTTGACATGTGGTTATTGCTTGTTTAGGTTATCTCTTCCTCTCTAGACTAGAGGACCCATAAAGAGTGATGGCCTTATTGGTCTTATTCATCGTCATATATCCTATATCTCACACAATGCTTGGTATACAGAAAGGTCCTCAAAATATCTGTGTTGATTCGAGATAGGAATCAAGTTTTTGGAGAAGAAAAGAGTTGCCCTTCTTTTTCTTTTTCATATCTTGTTGATTTTATTTTAATTGTCACCATCTGTGGACCCTGTTGGTCTAACATCTGGTCTCTATGTGGCTGGCCATTTCTCAACAGGCTCCTCTGGAGAGACAACAGATAATTTGTAGGTCTCTAGACCTCTCTACAAACAGTGCATTACTTTGATCGGTGGAGATCTACCCAGTCTCTCGGTTCTGCTCTGATTCTGACTCCTATTTTGATTCACTCTCTTCCTCAGCTGGTGGTAACTAATGGTATTCATCTCGTCTGTCTCTCTCTGTGCTTTCTTGAACGGGTAATAGACATTTCAGTTTTCACCACACAAGCCTTTGTGGGCATTTCCATCCCCATGGCTGCCATCCACACCTTAGTTCTGTCTCTGGATTTCCATTAATAGGGGGTCATCCTCTCCATTCCTTCTTTAGCACATGTGTATGGTTGTTCTGTAATTGGGGTCAGCTGTTCTGCACATTCGGTTAGTTGCTGCCTGCTCATGGTTCGTGGCTCTGCACTCGTGGTCAGCTGTTACCTGCCGAGGGCTGACTGTTCTCCAACTATGGTTGGTTGGTTCTGTGTTTGTGGTTGGTTGGTCCAAATCCATGCTAAAATCCCGAGATTTACTAGTAATCTCAGCCATGTTGAAGCATGTGGTCTATCCGAGAGATTCTGATCTCTGTATACATGCCTTCCTGAGGACAATGAGGAGCCCCACCCATACATTTTCTTTGGTCATCAGTGCACTGCTCCAGCCAATGGCAGTCCTCAGATGGCTTAGCTTTCACAAAGCACCAATCCTAACACCCTTGACTTCTACTTCGGAATTCAACATAGGTATTATCATCACTACCATCATTTCTTTCTTCTTGGACTCTCTCTCTTATGGAACTAGATAATTGGTTTACTATAGAAGTTCTTAATTTCAAGAACAGGAGAAGGGAAAGAGGCATGGGTCTAGTTATGTGGGTACGAGTGCTAAGCTTCCCTACCTTCTCTGACCATGCTATTCTGCCCAAATCTCAACTTGTTCATCACTCAAAAGTTCCACTCTTCCTCCTTACTTAAAAATAGACTATTGTTCTACCTACCTCTACTCTCTGGATTCTAATAGATTTATATATTTTACCATGGCATGTTCCATTTAATACATTTATGGTGATTCTTTACCCCCTTCCCAAATGCTTTCCTTCAAATAATATCCTTAAAGCTTAGGAAGCTCGCTTTCATTGGAAGCAGAAGTGAGTCAGCCTAAAGAATCAACATTTCCCAACCAGGAAGTACTGAGCATGTTGTAAGAACACAATAAAGTAATTACAATTTGCATTATCATTCATTCTTATTATATATTTTCATTATGCAAGTCAAGAGGATTTAAAAATCAATGTAATTCACCATATCAACAGATGTAAAAATTATTGTCAAAATTCAATAATCACTCATAAAATTTCTTGACAAGTGACAAATAAAAGGGAATTTCCTACATCTGATAAACAGCATATGCCAAAAGAAATAATAATAATAATCCTACAGGTAAGCTTATGCATAATGATGAAAGACTGAAACTTTTCCTCCTACAGATCCTCCCAAGGATGTCTGCGCTCACCAGTCCTATTCCACATCATGCTGGAGAACTTGATGGGTGCACAAAGTCAATAAGAAGAAATAAAATACATAAAGATTTAAAGGGAAGAAATAAAACTGTCCCTATTCACCAATGTCATGATTTTTTGCTTAGAAAATCCTTAGGAATCCACAAAAATAGCTCCTAGAACTAATGAGTTTAGCAAGGTCACAAGATACAGTGTCAACATAAAAAAATCAATTCTATTTCTTTCTACAAGAAAGGAATGATTCGGGCGCCTGGGTGGCTAAGTTGGTTAACCATCTGACTTCTTGATTTCAGCTCAGGTCATGATCTCAGGGTCATGGGATGGAGCCCTGCATCTGGCTCTACACTCAGCAGGGAGTCTGCTTGAGATTCTCTCTCTCTCTCTCCCTCTCTCTCTGCCCCACCCTGTTCATGGTTCATGTGCATGCACGCTCTCTAAAATAAATAAAATCTGTAAAAAAAAAAAAAAATTAAAAAAAGGAATGATTAGAAAATTCAATTTTTAAAGTACCATTTACAAAAACACCAGAGGGGCGCCTGGGTGGCTCAGTTGGTTAAGCGACTGCCTTCAGCTCAGGTCATGATCCTGGAGTTCCGAGATCAAGTCCCGCATCGGGCTTCCTGCTCAGCGGGGAGTCTGCTTCTCCCTCTGACCCTCCCCCCTCTCATGTGCTCTCAATCTCTCTCTCTCAAATAAATAAAATCTTAAAAAAAAAAAAAAGAAAAACACCAGGGACCCCTGGATGGCTCAGTTGGTTAAGCGTCTGCCTTCAGCTCAGGTCATGATCCCAGGGTCCTGGGATCAAGCCCTGGGTGGGGGGCTCCCTGCTCAGCGGGGAGTTTGCTTCTCCCCTTCCCTCTCCCTCCGCTGCTCCCCCTTCTTGTGCTCTCTCACTCTCTCTCTCCTGTCAAATAAATAAAATCTTTTAAAAAAAAAAACAGAAAAACATGAAATACTTAGATATAAAGACAATAAAATACGTGCAATATGTATATATTATGTATGTATATGCAATATATGTATAGCCTGAAAACTAGATAACATTGATGAGATAAACCAAAAACAACCTAAATAAAGGGAGATATGAAATGAGTTTAAAGACCAATTATTGTTAAGATGTCAATTCTCCCCAAATCAATCTATAATTCCAATATAATCCCAATCAAAATGCCAGTAGGATTTTGAAAAATTGAAATCCACAAGCTGATTCTAAAATTTATATGGAAAAACACAGGCTTTAAAATAGTCAAAATAATTTTTGAAAATCAAAGTTGTTGAACCAATGCAATTGGATTTCAGGCCTTATTATACAGCCATAGGAATTACCACAGTGTACTATGTTGGGGAAATAATAGGCATGAGGATGAATAGAACAGAGCAGCGTCCAGAAATAAACCCATACATAAAGGGTTGAATGTTTTTCTGCAAAGGTGAAAAAGCAATTAAATATAGGATAGTCTTTTCAATAAATATTGCTGGAACAACTGAACAGACATATACAAAGATAAAACTTTGATCTTTACCTCTGTACTTCATTTCATATACAAAATTTACAGGAGAGGTGTCTGGCTGGCTCACGTGGTTGGGCATCCAACTCTTGATCTCAGCTCAGTTCTTGATTTCAGGGTCGTGGGATCGGGCCCCTTGTTGGGCTCCAAGCTGGGTATGGAGCTTTCTTAAAAAAATTTTTTTTTTACTTGAAATGGATCATAGTCCGACATATAAAATTTAAACTGTAAAACTACTATGAGAAAATAAGGGAGAAACTCTTAGCAACTTCAAAGATTTTTTAAATAGGATCCAAAAAACCACAAAAGAAAAACACTGAGAAATTACATTTCATCAAAATTTAAAAATTGATCTTAAAATGTACTCTTAAGGAAATGAAAAAGCAAGGTACAAACTGAAGAAAGTATTTGCAAAACAGATATCTGATAATGTGCTAGTATGCCAAATATATAATGAATTAAAACCTCAAAAATAAAGGCATCAATCTTTTTTAAAGGACATAAGATTTGACGAAAATTGTATATAATGCAAAAGATGGCCAGTAAGTACATGAAAAGCAGCAGCTGTACTTCATCAGACGTTAAGGAAATACAAATTAAAGTCATAATGACATACTACAGTACAACATGAGAATTAAACTTTTTATTTTCATTCCAGTATAGTTAACATACAGTGTTATATTAGGTTCAGGGGTACAACATAGTGATTCAACAATTCTGTACATGACTCAGTGCTCATCAAAATAAGTGTACTCTGAATCCCCTTCACCTATTTTCCCCATTCACCCCACACACCTTGCCCCCGGGTCACCATCAGTTTATTCCCTATTGTTAAGAGTCTGTTTTGTGGTTTGTCTCCTTTTTCTTTGTTTTCTTTCTTGAATCCCACATGATGGGGCACCTGGGTGGCTCAGATGGTTGAGCATCTGCCTTCGGCTCAGGTCATGATCTCCAGGTCCTGGGATCCAGCCCCAAATCAGGCTGCTAGCTCAGCGGGGAGTCTGCTTCTCCCTCTCCCTCTGCCTCTCTCCCTTCTCATGCTCTGTCGCTCTCTCAAATGAATAAATTAAAAAATTATCTTTAAAAAAAATCTCATATGAGTGAAATCATACAGTTTTTGTCTATCTCTGACTCATTGCAGTTAGGCTTATATGCTCTAGATCCATCCATGTTATTGCAGATGGCAAGATTTCATTCTTTTTTATGCCTGAGCAATACAGAACTACCAAAATTTCAGAAGTTGACAATATCAAGTGATGTTAAGGAAGCATAGCAACTGGGACACTCATATATTTGATGGGAATACAAAATGGTACAGCTACTTAAGAAAACAATTTGCATTAGCTTATCCACTTACGCAAGCATACACCTACAATATGACTCAACACTTCCACTCCTACGTATTTAGCTTGCAGAAATGAAAACTTACAGCCACAGAAAAAAATCTACATATAAATGTTGATAGCAGTTTTATTTATCAAAGCCTCAAACTGGACACAATCCCATAATCCAACACTTGTATAGATACACAACCTGCGTTACATCCGTACAGTGGGTTCCTACCCAGCAATGAGAATGAACAAATTACTAATATATGCAGAAACATGGGTGGATTTCAAATGCATTATGTGGAATAAAACAAGCTAAACTCAAAAACCAAACTGTATGATTCCATTTATAAGAAGTTGTGGAAAAAGCACAACTAGATGTAAAGAAAACAGATCAGTATTTCACAGAGGCCGGAGTTCACAAGGGATGGATTACAAAGATGTATGCATGAGGGAAATTTGGGGAAGTAATGGTACTATTCTTTATCTTGGTTATGGTGGTTCACTGAATGCATTTTGATCAAAACTCATAGAACTGTACACTAACACAAGTAAACTTTTCTGTATATAAATTATACCTTAATAAATCTATTAACAAAAAGAGTACTGAAGTCATCCTGTTGATGTGGTCCTATCACTCTTGAGGTCAGTGATGTTTATGACTTTTTCTTTAATGAAAAAAGTGCTCTAATTTCTTCTTCTGGGGACCAATCAGAATTAGTTGATCACGTGAGACCCCTGGGTCTTTATGATTGTCTCTTCTCTCTTAGTCGTCTTAAGAATCAGCCCTAATGCCTCGGGACATCTGTTCAACGAGTGTAGTTGAAGGCTAATGCTAGTCATTGGTTTCAATCATTTTTTAATGTGGCAAGATATTTTTTGTGTGTTTCAATTCTCTTTCAACACACCAAAATCTTTTCTTTTTTCCCCTCTCCCAAAAGAAATTTCATGTAAGAACTTCACTATATGAGATGGGTAAATTGTATTTTGTTCCAGGTCATAGAGTAAGTGATTACAACTCAGAACAAATGGAACATCGTGTTTAAGAGAACAGACTTTGGAATCATACAGACCAATGTCACACTCCAGGTTCTGCTTATTTATTTATTTATTTTTTTTTTTTAAAGATTTTATTTATTTATTTGACAGAGATAGAGATAGCGAGAGCAGGAACACAAGCAGCGGGAGTGGGAGAGGGAGAGCTGGGTTCCCGCCGAGGAGGGAACCCGATGTGGGACTCGATCCCAGGACCCTGGGATCATGACCCGAGCTGAAGGCAGACGCTCAACGACTGAGCCACCCAGGCGTCCCCAGGTTCTGCTTATTTAGATAGTTGGCTATGGATACATCATTTAATATTTTTTAGAGCCTCTAGTTTTTCTTCTGTAAGATGATCATAGCATCTTTCTTACAACAAGGTTATTGTGATATTAGAAGTGATGCATGGCTCAGCATTTTTATTCCAGTTTTATTGAAATATAATTGGCATATAACATGGTATAAGGTTTACAACATACTGAATTGATACACTTACATATTGCAAAATCATTAAAACCATCACCTCATAATTAACATACCATTTTTGTGGTAAGAACATTAAAGATCTACCCTCTTATCAACTTGGAAGTATATATAATAAAGTACTATTAACTATAATCACCATGATGTACATTGGCTCCTCACAACTAACTCACGTTGTAACTAAAAGTTTATATCGTTTAACCAACATCTTCCCATTTCCCCAACCATCAGCCCCTTGTAACCACCATCCTACACTCTTTCTAGGAGTTCAACTTTTCTAGATTCCATATTTAAGTGATATGGTCTAGTACTGATTTTTCTCTGACTTCTTTCACTTAGTGTAATGCCCTAAAGTTCCATCCATGTTGCATTAAGTAGTAGGATTTCCTTTATCGTAGCTGAATGATATTCCAGTGTATAGATGTAGGACATCTTCTTCATCCACTCATGGACACTTAGGTCATTTCCCTATCTTAGCTACCGTAAATAATATTGCAATAAACGTGGGGGTACAGGTATCTCTTCTAGTTTCTGATTTCATTTCCTTTGGATAGACACTCAGAAGAAGAATCGCTGGATCATTTGGTAGTTCCACTTTCCATTTTTTAAAGAACCTCCACACCATTTTTCCACAGTGGCTGCACTCATTTACATTCCCACCAACAGTGCACAGGATTCCTTTCTCCACGTACTTCCCTGAACTTGCCATTTCTTGCTTTTGATAATAGCCATTCTGACAGGTCTGAGGTGATATCTCATTGTGGTTTTGATTTGCATTTTCCTCATTATGAGTGCTGTTGGGCATCTTTTCTATACCTGTTGGCCATCTGTCTGTGACTTCTTTGGAAAAATGTTTATTCAGCTCCTCTGTCAAATTTGTAATCAGACTTTTTTAAAATATTGAGTTGTAGGACTTCTTTATAGATTTTTGATATTAGCCCTTTATCAGACATATGGTTTTCAAATATTTTCTCCCACTTCATGGGTTCCTTTTACATTTTGTTAATTATTTCTTTTGCTGCCAGCACAATTTTAAACACCCATAGGCTGCTCTTACTACCTCTACCATCCACCCTTTTCCATCCTTCCATCTTAGGCTTATCAGGATCAGTTAAAGCCTGGATTTCTTCTTCACCAACTTTAAACAATTTCCCATTTGAACAGTGGACCGCTCTGTTCAACAGAGGTTGTGCTCTGTCTGGTCTGTCCCCTTCAGAGGTAAGTCACTCCGACACGCAGTTGCAACCTAAAGAAGAACCACCAAACTACCATATGACCCGTAGCTCTAGGAAACCATTAGGGCATCTAGTGATACCATAGTACCAACTTCTGAACTTTAAAACAAGCACAAACCTCATACACACAAAGATATCCTCACGCCAACAAAAGCCTTAGTTGAATATTCAAGAGTTAAAGCCATCTATTACAATCAAAGAAGAATCCCAACCTCGCAAAGAGAGGAAAGGTGTAGCAAGGGGACAAAGGAGATAATGAAGAAAGGAAGGGGGTTGGCTTGCCACTATTTCGTAGGTGCAAAAATTAGACAATAAGACTCAGATCAGGTATGACAGTGTATTACAGCACAGCAAAGAACAGGAGCATCACCCAGGTAATTTTGCTTTCATTGGATGGGATCAGACAGATGAAATCTACACATGTAGATGTATTGTATCTGAGGAACCCAGAGCCAAGGGTTTGCATATTTTACAGCAAGCAGTAAACAAACTAGTCCCTCCCCAGCACCCTTTCCTCAGGTAGCTAATGTGATCATCTCCTGTGTGGTCTTCATCTACTTAATCCCCCTAGGTGAATAACCACAGAAACTGTCCAGTATCAAAACAGTGAAGCTTTGAAGCCTGACACACTCAGCAGTCTCATTCAGGAACACATGGAACACATGGCATACCACCTCTCCGAACAATTACCACAACTTATAGTTCAGGTAATGGTCTCTTTCCATCATTTTTCCATAAGGAAAATTAATTTACCTAAAACCTGGTACATTTTTCTACCTTTAGGTTAAAATGTAGTCCAAATTTGCCATGGTCATACATGAACTTTTTGCCAGTTAGTCAGAGTTCGGACTCTGACTATTTATGGTCAGTAAGTCAGAACTGAAACTGGAAGAGTGACATCTGCATGATGAAAGACTAGTACCATCCAGGACCTCGCAACCCCCCAACACACAGCCACATTAAATACTACCTAGAGACTGAATAAAGTAACTTCACAGAAGCTCTGGAAATCAAACAAAAGATCTATAGCAACCAAAAAAAAAAAAAAAATGTCCAATTAAGAAAAAGCCACATTCAAAATGGTAGAAAGAAATTTCCTCAAAATTTTAGTCATCCGTGCTCCAACCCTTCTTGACCTGGAATACTGTGGTTTGAGATAAGTGATAGACCAGTCTCCACTTCCCTTTTATGAACTAGAGAGAACATGGTGGATGTAATTTGGAACATTTTAACTGGTTTCAGGGACTGCCTGAGTGATTGATTTCTGTGTCCCATGATTCTCATATGAGACAATCAAAAGTGGCATAGCTTGGTAAAGACTAGGAAAATCAGCAGGAAACAATGTACTAGAAACCACTAGTGATAGCTGCAGAGGTACTTGAGACCCACAGATGCCTAGGACAAGAGATTATGGACAGAGGAATACATTAGAACAGCTAAGCCTGAGAAGCATTAGAGTGAATAAGAGGAAAATTAAGACATTTGAAAGCAGTTGTTCTTTTGAGAGATTTAAACACACACGCGCGCACGCCCAGAGAAACCATATAACCAGAAAATAATTAAGAACTGAACCCTTTATGAAATGCTGATCCCAAGTCTCAGAACATGCCCTGATAATCAGTGAAGGTTTTCCTCTGCACAGAGGCAATCTGCAAACACTAGAAGATGTGGCTGTGTTTTTGTTTTTGTTTTTTTACAAACATGCCATCTTCATTTTTAAAGTTTATTTATTTATTTTTACTTATCTCTACACCCCATGTGGTACTCAAACTCATGGCCCCAAAATCAAGAGTCGTAGGATCTTCCAACTGAGACACCACGCACCCCTACACTCAATTTTCAATCAAAGTTCACAAGGTATACAAAGAAATTGGAGGTTGGGGAGGGATGGCCTCTTGAAAGGAACAAAATAAGTGTCCAGAAACCATCCCTAAAGAACACAAGCACTGAACTTGCTAGACACAGGCTTTGAAACAGCTCTGCAGTATGCTCAAAGAGCTAAAGGAAAACACAAAAATCTCAAAGAAATCAGGAATAGAAGATCTGAAAAGAAAATAAGAATATCATCACAGATAGAATTATTAAAAAATAACCAAAGAGAAATGATGCACTTAACCAACATACAGCTGCCTCAGTCAGTGGAGCAGGCAACTCTTGATCTCAGGGGTTTGAGTTTGAGCCCCACTTTGGGTGTGGAGATTACTTTAAAAAATAAAGAGGGGTGCCTGGGTGGCTCATTCATTTAGCGTCTGCCTTCAGCTCAGGTCATGATCCCAGGGTCCTGGGATCGAGCTCCACATCGGGCTCCCCACTCTATGGGAAGCCTGCTTCTCCCTCTCCCACGCCCCCTGCTTGTGTTCACTCTCTCGCTGTGTCCCTCTCTGTCAAATAAATAAATAAAATCTTTAAAAACTAAAAAAATAAAAAATAAATGATGCACCTAATATATATAAAAACCAAGTTGAAAGATTCACTAGAGGGGTTCAACAGCAGACTAAAATAAGCAGAAGAAAAAACTTGTGCCCTTGAAACCAAGTCATATAAATTACCAAGTCTGAGGAAAATAAAAAAAAGGAATGAAATCAACAAAATCTAAGGGATTTATAAGATAACAACAAGCAGGCCAATATATACATTAATGGAGAACAAGAAGAAGAGAGAAACTGGTAGACATTACTTAAAAAATTATGGCCAAAAACTGCCCAAATTTGAGAAAAAAAAAAGTTAGATATACAAATACAAGAAGCTTAGCAAACTCCAAGTAAGATAAATCCCCAAGTCTCCAGTAAGACATATTATAGTCAAACTGTCAAAAGCCAAAGACAAATTCTTGAAAGCAATAATAGAAAAGTGACTCATCACATACAAAGGATCACAAAAAGTTTATAAGCAATGTCTCAACAAAATTCTTGGAGACCAGGAGTAGACATTTATTTCATATTATTAATATTGATATTATATTATAGTCTATATTATGTGTATACATACATGTGTATATGTGTGTGTCCACACACACACACATATGAGCAGTGGCAGAGAAAATATGTCAACTGAGAATTCTATATCTGACAAAACTATCCTTTGAAACCAAGGAAGAGGGGCGCCTGGGTAGCTCAGTCAGTTCAGCATCTGATTCTTGATTTTGGCTCAGATCATGACTGGAGGGTTGTGAGATGGAGCCCCAAGTCAGGCTCTGTGCTGGGTGTGGACCCTGCTTAAAATCCCCCCCCACTCTCCCTTTCCCTCTCTAAAAAAATAAAAATAATAAAATAATAAAACCAAGGGAGAAAGATATACCAATATATAACAAAGCAGAAGTTCATTACCTCCAGACGCGCCCTATGAGGAATGCCAAAGAGACTGCTTCAAACTGAAATGAAAGAACTCTAAACAGTAACTTGAAGCCATATAAATATATAAATTTTTCCAATACAGGTAAACACAATTTTTTTAAATACAAGAAATAATTCCAAGAATATTAACACTGATCCTTCTCAAACTCCTTCAAAACTCTGAATGATGAAACACATCCTATCTTACTCTATGAAAACAGCATTACTCTGATACCAAAGCCAGACAAAGATACGACAAAAAAAGGATGACTGTAGACCAATATCCCTAATAAATATCAAGGCAAAATATCATCAGCAACATATCAGCAAATCAACTTTCGCAGCATATTTAAAGGATTATATACCATGGCCAATTTGGCTTTATCTCTGGAATTCAAGCATAGTTCAACCCACAAAAATCAATCACTGTAATACACCACACCAACAGAATGAAGGACAAACAACGCATGATTATCTCAATTGCTGCAGAAAAGATATGTGACAAAATCCCACACCTTTCATGACAAAAATACTCAACAAAAAAGGAATATCAGGAAAATACCTCAACATGATAAAGGCCTTATGTGAAAAACTCACACTACCATCATCCCCAGTGTTCAAAGAAAGTTATCCCTCTACCATCAAGAACAAGACAAGGGTACCTACTTTTACCACATCTAGTGGATGTAAGACTGGAAGTCCTTGACATAGCACTTAGGCAAAATAAAGAAACAAAGGAGATCCAAACTGGAAAGAAAGGAGTAAAATTATCTCCATTGACAGAAGATAATATATCACATGTAGAAACCCTAAAGATTCAATTAAAACAAAAACCAAAAAAACAAAATCCTAGAAGATACACTTATGCTGAACATCACATAATGTATAGAGTTGTTGATTCACAATACTGTACACCTGACACTAAGGTAACAATGTGTGTCACCATGTACAATTGAAAACAATTTTTAATAAAGATATCTTTTTAAAACTCCAGAAAACAAAAAAATTATGCTTCCTCTGAAATTAGAAAATAAAAAAGGAGTGCCGTAAAAAAGAATTAAGTTACTAAATATGTGACTCAAAAATTTAAAAAGGCCCTGAAAGAATGAACAAATTCAGCAAAATTGCAAGATACAAAATCAATACACAAAAATCATTTGCAAATCTATACACTAACAAAGAACCATCAAAAAGGAAAGAAAACAGGGACACCTGGGTGGCTCAGTTGGCTAAGCATCTGCCTTCAGCTCAGGTCATGTCCTGGGATCATGTGTCACACATCAGGCTCTTTGCTCAGTGCAGAGCCTACTTCTCCCTCTGCCCCTCCCCCTGCTCATGCTCTTCTTCTCTCTGTCTCTCTCTAACAAATAAATAATAAAATCTTTAAAATAAAAAAAGGAAAGAAGGGGCGCCTGGGTGGCTCAGTCGTTAAGCATCTACCTTCAGCTCAGGTCATGATTCCAGGGTCCTGGGATCGAGCCCCGCATCGGGCTCCCTGCTCCGCGGGAAGCCTGCCTCTCCCTCTACCAGTCCCTCTGCTTGTGTTCCCTCTCTCGCTGTGTCTCTCTCTGTCAAATAAATAAATAAAATCTTTTAAAAAAATAAAATAAAATAAGAAAAGGAAAGAAAACAATTCCATTTACAATATCAGAAAAAAACAAATTTAACCAAAGAATCAAAATACCAGTACACTTGAATACAAAATCTTGCCTAAAGAATTTTAAAAAGACACAAATAAATGAACTGTCATCCAGAGTTCATGGGTTGAAAGACAAAATAGTAAGGTATCAACACTCAAAAAAGTGATATGCAGATCCAGTACAAATCCCTATCACAATCCCAGTGACTTTTTTTTACAGTAATAGAAAAAGCCACCATAAAATTTTTATAGCGTTGCAAGGGGACCTCAATAACCACAATTATCTTACACTAGACGAACAAATTTGTAGGACTCATGGTAACTGATTTCAAAACATACTACAAAGCTACAGTTATCATAGTAGAGTGGGACTGACATAAAGACAAACATATAGCACAGTGGAATAGAAGAGAGAGCCCAGAAACAAACCCTCACAAATATGGTCAAATGATTTTGAAGAAGGAGATGTACTGAGCAATAATGAAAGAAATTCTTTTTGGGCACCTGGGTGGCTCAGTCAGTTAAGCATCTGCCTTTGGCTCAGGTCATGATCCCGGGGTCCTGGGATCAAGTCCCGCCTTGGGCTCCCTGCTCAGTGAGGAGTCTGCTTCTTTCTCTCTCTCTGCCCTTCCCCCTGCTTGTGCTCTCTCTAATGCTCTCTCTCAAATAAATAAATAAAATCTTTAAAAAAAATAAGAAAGAACATTCTTTTCAAGAAATGGTGCTAGGAAAACTGTATATTCACATGCAGAAGAATGAATGTGGGCCCTTACTTATACCTTATACAAAAATTAACTCAAAATGGATCAAAGATGTAAATGTAAGATGTGAAGCTATGAAAGTATTAAAAGAAAACGTAGGGAAAAGGCTTCACAACACTGGATTTAGCAAGGATTTCTTAGCTTTGACACCAAAGACATATTCCACAGTCACAACACACAAAATACACTTTATAAAATTAAAAACTTTTGTGCAAAGCACACTATGAACAGGTGAAAAGAAGAAAACATTTGCAAATCATATTATCGGATAAAGGATTAATACCTACTTTATATGGCAAAGTCCTAAAACCCATCAACAACAAAAAATTTGATTCAAAAATAAGCAAATGACTTGAATAGACATTTCTCCAAAGAAGATATACTATAGCACATGAAAAGATGCTCTAGATCACTTGTGAATAGGGAAGTGGGGTGCCTGGGTGGCTCAGTCAGTTAAGTATCCCACTCTTAATCTCAGCTCAGGTCGTGATCTCAGGATCCTGAGAGAAAAAGAGAAAAACAAACAAACAACCTACACAGTGACATCAAGTCATACCCATTAAGATGGTTTCTACCAAAAAAAGAGAAACTACAAAGTGGTGAGGATGTAGAGAAATTGGACCCCTTGTGCATTGTTGGTGGGACTATAAAATACTGTGGAAAACAGCATGGTAGTTCCACAAAAAAATTAAAAATGAAATTACCATAGGATCCAGCCATTCCATTTCTGGGTGTAAAGCCAAATCAATTGAAAGCACAAATTTCAAGAGATATTTGAAAACCCATGTCCATGGTAGCATTATTCACAAAAACTAAAATGTGGAAGGAGTTTAAGTATCTATCAACAGATGAATGGATAAAGAAAATGTGCTATAGTCATACAATGAAATATTACTCAGTGTTAAAAAGGAAAGAAATTCTGACACATGCTACATAAATAAGCCTCAAGGACATTATGTTAAATGAAATGAGTTGGTCAGAAAAACACAGATTCTGTAACAATCAAGCGTATATGAGGTACATAGAGTAGTGAAATTCATCAAGACAGAAAAGAGAATGGTGGTTGACAAAGTTGGGGTTCAGGAGAAGTGGAGAGCTAATGTTAAATGGGTATAAAGTTTCAGTCTGGAAGGATAAAAAATGTTCTGGAAGAGGGTGGTGGTGATGATTGTACAACAGTGGAAATGTATTTAAAGCCAAAGTATGCACTTAAAAATGGTTAAAATGTGTATGTTCTTACTACAAAAGAAGAAAGAAGGAAGGAGGAAGAAGGAGAAGAAAGAAAGAAAGAAAGAAGAAAGAAAGAAAGAAAGAAAGAAAGAAAGAAAGAAAGAAAGAAAGAAAGAAAGAAAGAAAGAAAGAAAGAAAGAAGAAAGAAAAGAAAGAAAGAAGAGAGAAAGAAGAGAGAGAGAAAGAGGAAGGAAGGAAGGAAGGAAGGAAGGAAGGAAGGAAGGAAGGAAGGAAGGAAGGAAGGAAGGAAGGAACAAAACTGAGACTGGAAAAACATAGATGCAAAGAGCCAGTATGCCAAAAATTTTCTTAGAAAGAAAAACAGGAGGATAGAAAATATACATTTTTAAACACCTAAAGTGTTCAATTTCTACAGGGCTTTATTTAATCCATGAGTTTACTACTTATTATCTTCCAATTCAAATGAAAAAAACGATTTCATCTATAAATGTAATTTACCTCTTACATTACTATTAACAAACTATCCACTATACTCTTGGATCACCTCTTCCTCGGGAGAACAACAATTGAAAACAACCAAGATTTCAAGAGTGATGCCTACCATTTCCCGACGTCTCTGTCCATATTCCCCCTCTTTATCTCAACTGAGTCAACTAAAGAAAAACTTATTGAGGGCCTGTTGTGTGTGGTCACTGTGGACATAAAAAGGAATATGATATGGCTTCTGATCTCAGGATGCTCAAAATTTAGGGGAGTGCAAAGAACATGTAACAGCTAATTCTGATACAGGGCCCTAATTAACTAGGTCCTCTCATTTGTGCACATAACACAAAGGGAACAGGAGGAGGGCACAGAACTTGAAGAGTTGAGATGAAAAATGCCTATCAGAAAAAATGGACAGGGAGCCCTGAGTTTACTTAAAAATGAATAAAATTGGGATACCTGGGTGGCTCAGTTGGTTGAGCATCTGCCTTCGGCTCAGGTCATGATCCCAGGGTCCTGGGATCGAGCCCCGCATCGGGCTCCCTGCTCAGTGGGGAGCCTGCTTCTCCCTCTCCCTCTGCTGCTCCCCCTGCTTGTGCTCGATCTCTCTGATAAATAAATAAAATCTTTAAAAAAATGAATAAAATTATGGGAGATGAACAATGAACAGGGTATCACATATGGCCAGCCCAGACAGTATGAATACTTCTAAAATGTGAGAATCCCAAAAATGGGAACAGATAAAGTCTAAGAGCTGGCCACAAATGACAGCCCCAATTTTGTGTCAGTGGCTTGGTGAGGACACTTAATTCTAAAGGAGGATACAGATAGGAGAAGGTCTCTCTAAGAGGATCCAAAGCTTTTGATGGGTAGAAATGCCATATGCATACAAAATCAGCATATGCTTTATGAAACGTTGATCTTTTAACATCATGTAAGCTGGAAGAAAGAGAAAATTAAGAAATAGTAAGTTAGAAAAAAATTGCTAGAAAACCCTTGGTGGGAGGCCCTCTTTTAGTATTTTAAATAAAGTTTCAGTTTAAATAAATGTAGCAGCATATGCAAAGGTGCTAGTTGGCAGTCCTATGAGGGTGTTATCAATATGTTAGCTTTTGGTATCCACATTTCCCCAGCTTCAGTTTTGACCTAATTATGAGACTGGTGGGGAATAACTATTTGGAACTTACTGGCCATTAAATAGCCATTAAATGGATTTTAAGGGTCTTTTAAAGTGTGGAGGTATTTTAATTATTCAAACAAGAGAGCAGAAAAGCTTTATCAGAATGAGAATCAGAGAGGCTTTTTTAATAGGACAAAAGCCTATTTCTACATTATGAAGTACTAAAAATAGTAAGAAAGAAAAATATAAACTATATTGAAATTGGTTTTAAACACATTGGTGACTATGAATGGGTACCTATGTAATACTGATCACAAGGAATTGGATTTGACGTTCTGGAAGGAGATAGGAAACCTATGAAATCAATCAATCACACAGATAATCTAGAAGAGGGAGTTAAATCAAAATATAGACATTAGAGGGGAAAGGTAATAACCAAGGAACATGGAGACTTTAAACATAGCAAACTGAAAATCTAGGACAGGGGCGCCTGGGTGGCACATTCGGATAAGCGTCTGACTCGTGATTTCAGCTCAGGTCATGATCGCAAGGGTCCTTCGAGCCAGCCCTGGGTCAGGCTCCATGCTCAGTGGGGAGTCTGTTTGAGTTTCTTTCCCTCCACTACTCCCCCGACTCATTGCATTCTCTCTCTCTCTAATGCTCTCTCTCTCTCAAATAAATAATCTTAAGAAAAGAAAATCTAAGGCAAAACTTTTGAGTGCCAAGGATGCAAAATATTAATAATCCTTCCTATCCCCCACCAAAAACATCCAAAAACTGTCTGACCCTATTTTCCACACCCCTCTAATATTCCAAACATAATTCCCTAGTTTGTACCAACAAACTCACTTAGCTCCGAGAATTCATACACTGTCTTTCTCTAATCAAGGGAAATTGAAGGACTTCTACATAATTAGTTTGGCAGCTTCACACTGAATAAGACTAGCAGAGGGCCCAGCTAAGACCCCACACCCGAGTCCTAGTGACCATTCCCTTCCTATTTTGTTTCTGATCCAAGTAGAACCTAGAATCCTGATCTAATTTTTCTGGTCCTGGAGTCTGCCTCGCTTTTTACTAATAGTCCTATGACTAAGCTTCCAAAAGTTAGTATCAGACTTGTTCATACACTAAGTCATCACCAATTGCTTGCTTGAAACCCTGGCCATGGCTAGCTGCCACACTTTTCTGATTCTAACTCCAAACTGTCTGTCTTGTCATGATCTTCTAGATTGGCCTGCCATGCCTTGACAACAGTGTCTCGCCTCTCAGCCTTGACACTTAAGTTTGACTCCCTATAGTCTGGCTGGTCTTAGTACTAGCCACACCTTGGGTACTCACAATAACTGGAATAATCCAAATGATTTTGGAAGACAAGACAGGCTTGTCTAACAGATCGTGTCCTGGAGAGGGGCATCAGCAAGATGGCAGAATAGGAGGCCCTGGCTCAAATCATCCCTAAGTCACAATAATTTCACAGCTATCCATGGAGAAAAGGGCCTTTGTGGGACTATTGGGCACCAAGTAGGAGATTGTCAGTCCAGATGGAGTATGGGGTTGAGGAGAGCCATTTTAAAGAGGCAAGTTCACATCCAGGTGGCAGTCTCGCTGACCATAGTCCCAGCTACAGATCCAGAAATAGTTCTGTACCCCTGAGGACCGCGTTATTGCTCCATTTGGCCTTGGTCCTGTCACCAGCACCATATGGCAAGGGACCCAAGAGGACTCACACCTACCCATGATTTCAGTAATAAGCAAACAGAGCTAGGCCCAGCTGTGGGGCCCACGACCTGGCTCGAGACCCTCTCAGCCAAAGTTTGGATACACATAGAGGTAAGCCAACAAATTCAGCCCAACAGTAGGTTCTGAAATGGTCCTTTTTCTGTAACCCAGTCCCTCCAAGCCTCAGTCCACAAGCAGGCTTGTCAGCACAGGGATGAAATAGCAGACACTCCCATCTGGCCTCCACAGATCCTGAAACGACCTTGTACTCCACTCCAGGCCATCCTACCCATGGTCAGTTAGCAGTGCTACACACCCAGGGACTGGGAAGGAAACTCACCCATCCACGCCACCAGAGCCAAGTTGGCAGATCTCAGTCTTGGTTGTGGACTCTGAAGCAGCCTTGGGATTCAGTTCTAAGCCCTCTCAGCCATGGTCAGGGGACATTCCTGCCTGCCGAAAAGACACCCGGTGACCCAGGAGAAGCCCTCTCAGGGACCTGGTAGGAGCAAATCTGTCCATGCATCTGGTAACAGAATCTCTCTGCGTACCCAAGTGTGGACCCTACAGCACACACTTGCACCAGTGCCACTCGACTAAACAAAGTCCTGAACGCATCTGATTGGCCCAGAGATCAGATAGGATCTACACCCTTACAAACCAACAGTAACAAGCCCATGAACCATGGACCCAACTATAGACCAGCAACAGATTCGTAACCCAGCTTCAACTCAGCATAACTGTGATTCAGGAGGTAACCCATCAACCCGGAAAACCAACAAGAGATGATATTTACCTGCTGAAACCAGTCTGTGACGACTGGAAGAGGCGTACGGTATTTCAAAGGTAGACACCAAAGCAAAGCTAAATAGATCATAAAGAACCAGGCAAATATGGCACCACCAAATGAAACTAATAAAGCTCCAGTAACCAACCCCAATGGAATGGATTTTACAAATTGCCTGACAAAGAATTCAAAAGAATCAGCTTAAAGAACCTCAAAAAAACCACAACACAACACAGATAAACAACTAAATAAAATAGGAAAACAATGCAAGAATAAAATGAGAAGCTCAATAAGGAAACAAAAATCATAAAGAACCAAACACAAATGCTCAGGCTGAATACAATGACAGAACTGAAAAATTCAATAGAGAGCTTCAACATCAGACTTGATCATATAGAATCATCATATAGAATCAGCAAACTTGAAGACAAGTCATTGGACATTAGCCAGTTAGAGTAACACACAAAAAAAAGAGTTTAAAAGGTAAAGAAAGCCAGCATGAATAATGAGACATCATCCAGTGAATGAATAGTCACATGATAAAAGTCCCAAAAGGAGAAGAGATAGGAAAAGATAATTTGTTTAAGCACAGAATTAGCTCAACAAACACACACAAAACAAAAAACAGGCAGTGCTTTAAAAAAATTAAAATAACAAAATAATAAAAGAAAACTTCCCAAATTTTGAAGGAGGGGCATCCAAGGGGCGCCTGGATGGCACAGTGAGTTAAGCGTCCAACTCTTGGTTTCGGCTCAGGTCGTAACCTCAGGGTCCTGAGATCAAGATCCAGGTTGGGCTCTGCCCTCAGCATGGAGTCTGCCCGGGATTCTCTCTCCCTCTCCCTCTGCCCCTCCCAATCATGTTCTCTCTAAAATAAATAAATAAATCTTTAAAAAAAAAAAAAAAAAAGGAAGGGATCACACATGACGATCAAGTGGGATATATACCTGGGGTTCAAAGATGACTCACCACACACAAAATCAGTAAATGTGATACCCATTAATAAAATGAAACATCAAAATCTTACAATTGTCTCAATAGATGCAATTAAAGCATCAGAGAGAACTCAACATCTTTTCAAAACATAAACTCTCAATATTTTGGTATAGAATGAACATACCTCAACATAATAAAGACCATATATGACAAACTCAAAGCTATCATCATACTGAATGGTGAAAGGCTGAAAACTTTTCCTCCAAGATCAGAACAAGGATGCCCACTCTCACTTTTACCCAACATAGTGCTGGATATTGTAGCTGGTCACTCTCACTACTCCTATTGAACACAGTACAATAAAATAATAGCTGGAGCACTGAGACAACTAAAAGGAATACAAGCCATCCAAAGGGAAAAGGAAAAAGTAAAATTGTGTGTTTGCCGATGACATGATCTTATACACAGAAAACCCTAAACAGTCCCCTAAAAATTGTTATGATGCAAGCGAATTCAGTGAAGTTGCAGGATACAAAAATCAACATACAAAAATCAGTTGTATTCCTATCCACTAACAGCAAACTAACCAAAAGAAATAAACAATCCCATTGCCAATGGTATCAAAAATGGTAAAATTACTAGGAATAAATTTAAACAAGGAGGTGAATGATCTCTACATGGAAAAATATAAGGCTTTAATGAAAGACATTGAAGAAGACACAAATAAACGTAAAGCTATGTCTTGTTCATGGATTAGAAGAGCTAATACAGCTGAAATGCCATCTACAGATTCAATGCAATCCCTAGCAAAATGCCAATGGTATTTTCACAGAAATAGATAAAACAATCCTAAAACTCAAAAGGAATCAGAACCTTGAATAGCCAAAGCAAACCTGAGAAAGAAAAAAGCTGAAGACATCACACCTCCTGCTTATGAACTATATTACAAAGCTATAGTAATCGAAACAGTATGGTACTGGTATAAAAACAGACACACAGACCAATGGAGCAGAATAAAGAAGCCAGAAATAAACACACACATATATGGTTTCTGTTATTTCGTTAATATGGTCACTATACTCAGGGACTGGTAGACAGCAAATGTGACTTCTGTTTGTAAGGACTCATAGGGGACTTATAGAATTTCAGAGACTGGTGATTCTCCTCCATTTCAAAATGGCTAACACATAGACTAGAGAGAGAGTCTAGGCTATGTAATATGGAAACATTCTTGTCTATTTTTAGTGTAAACACCTGATCATAAGAAAGCCTAAGACATCATTATGAAGGAGACATTGTAAACCCTGCGGGTCATAAAGATGACTGGCTAGCAAATGGGAAACAGTGTTCGGAGGTTTCTTATATTGTGACACAAGCAAGGCAGGACTCAAAGCAAGTTCTCAGCAGACCTAATTTGCAATCCCAGGAGCTGGCCACCAATCCTCAGGCACCGTTTCCTTTTTCTAAGGCCATTGGGTCACCTCAGCCCCACGTAAACCCAAGGCCCAAGGCCAATTCCTTGGCGGTGATTTACTCACAACTCCCTGTCATTGTCTTTGGCTTCCAGGGCTCCCATCGCCCTTAGTGACCTATCTGAACAGGAGGGCACACATTTGCCCTTAATACACATTGTGGCATAGCCTTCTCCACAACACCCCCACAGATCCCACCAACCAAACACCACCTCAGCTTGGCCCAGGTATCACGATGTGTGCCCTAAACCATGGCTTCCTGATCCATATAAACTTGGAAGCCCACAGAAAACCACCACCAGTGAAGATAGTTAAGATCTGAATAAATGAATGTATTCAGATGACTTTGATGAAGCTCTTTATTTAGGAAGGGCATAAGAGTCCATGGGAAAGCCTTGTAATAAACAGAACTCATGCTGAGAAAGCTCTCAACAGCTTTTAAAACCTCCCACTCTCGCTTTTACTCCCCCCCACCACCACCACCTTCCACCACATAATGATGTACTCCTTTTCTCAATAATATTTTAGCTGACAGATGAGGTCATTTCCAGAGAAGCAGTGACATTTGAACAGAGGAGGGGTTTATTTATTTAATTTAAAAAGATTATTTAAGGTTTTCCAATGCTCTTGGCCCCCTAGCAGCAAAAGAAACAGAAGGCTAATGTCAAATGCTTATACCAAGAGGTTTCCTAATGAATTGATGCAATTTCTACCAACCCCTCAGCTTTTATTTCTTGGCACAACATCTGAAAAAGACCAAAAGGTTATGGCCTCCAAAGGGAAAGGATACAGCTTTACTTTTTTAAAGTGAGTTATATATGGGGTTCTCTCCATGCCCTTTAGATTCTCCTCCAAGATAAAGGGTCTCATTATTTAGAGCCATATGTTTAGTGAGTCATGTCAATGATATCAACTCCTGTTTCTTTCATCTCTTCCTATATCCCACAAGAAACACTGAAAACCAAATGGTTCCCGTGAAGGGCTATCCCCAGACAAAACTGTGACATGGGGCAGGTGTGTCTTTTTTTTTTTCCCCCACTCCCTTTATTTAAGGTCTATTATATTTCCTCATACCATCTTCAAACCACAAAAGCAGGACCTGCTGTTCATCGGATTTCAGTTCCCTGGGCACGTTAGAGAAAAAAGCTCCAATCATAGCATATTCCTCTACTCAGCCTCCTCCTAAGAAAGTCCTGGTCCCATGTGCATCTTCTGAAAACCATCCTAAAGACAAAATAGACAGACTGTGAGGATTTAAGAGACCTGCAACGTTGTAGGGAAGGCAATGTTGGAATACCTGTCTCCCCACTGGGAGACCAGGAGGGTCGAACAGTATCTGTGAGTTGATACCACTAGCCATGAGCTCCTACTCAAGTTAAAGGGGTTTACAATGCTAGAAAAAAATGTTTTCAAGTTTTATTTTTTTTATTGGTAATCTCTACACCCAATGTGGGGCTCAAACTCACAAGGCTGAGATCAAGAGTCACACGCTCCTCTGAGCCAGCCAGGCCCCGACAATGCTAGAAATTTTCATGAAGTGAAATACAAAATCATCTTGGAAGCAGGGTGTTCATGGGAAAATGGTAGCAAACAGGAAGTAACAGTCTAGAAGTTAAGAGCACCAACTCTAGAGACGACGGACTGGGTTCAACCGACAACTCTGCCATTTACCAGGTAATCTTGGATAAGTTATACCCACTCCCCATACTCCTATTCCCTCACCTAGTGAGACAAAGGTAATACCTACCTACTTCATAAGACTATAATGAGAATTGAGAAATCAGATGGATACCAAGGACCTAACACTCGATAAATGGAAGATATACCCCTTCCTAGAGGTATTCTCTAGGTCATCTCACCTGTGTCCATTTCTTCATCTATAAATTGGAATAAAGTAAGTTACTCTGCATATCATATGATTATCATAAAGCACAAATGAGGAAATCAATGTGAAAAGCCTTTGGACAGTCAATGCAATAGACAAACCAAAGGACCCTTATCAGCAATGGAAATCTATAATCCAAAAATACTACCTATGTTGGGGCACCTGGGTGGCTCAGTTGGTTAAGCGGTTGCCTTTGGCTCAGTTTGTGATCCTGGAGTCCTGGGATGGAGCCCCATGTCGGGCTCCCTGCTCAGTGGGGAGCCTGCTTCTCCCTCTCCTCTCCCTCTGCCCCCCACCCCCGGCTTCTCATGCTGTCTCTCTCAAATAAATAAATATTTAAAAAAAATTTTTTTTAATAAAAATAAAACTACCAACTATGTAAATAAAGGTCAGGGTCTGATGGGTTTCATACCCTTTTTCCTGGCTCCCTAGTTTAAATGTAACCTGTTGCCAAATCCAGTCACAAAATCCATACTAACCAAGTCTCTTGCTAGTAAACTTGGTTTCCTCCTGTCAGTCCAGCATTCGGACTATGCTTTACACTAGCTGGTTTTGGCTTCTGCGCAATCTCCTTATGAATTTAAGTACCTATACTTCCTGATTCCGGCATCTGGATCTTTCACAATACCCACCTAATTTAAGTTGACAAAATTTATGACCTCTAATACTGTTTCTACCTATGTTTCCAGACTTTTTCTATCTTCTTACCATCCCTCCTGGTTCTTGTCTTCCTAAAATGCTATCCATTGGTCTCTCAGAAGGGAGTCGAGCTGCCCACTTGAATCCAATGTATGAACATTACAATGGTATCTGGCAATCTTTTAGCATAAAGCTGCATTCATTAACAGTTATGAAACCTTCTTGGGTGCTGTGCATTCTTATGGAAAGGAAGTGTGGCACAAATCCCATTACCCCACATGGGTAATAAGATTTCAGGTTCACTCAGTACTGATGAAGAAAGAAACGGCTAGGGTCAAAGGATGAAGATACACCCTAAGATCTCTCCATGAGCAGTGTACTTCTTTGGCCTATGGTCAGGGCTTGGAGTAGATGGAGAAGTCCCCATTGTGTATTGGAGTGAAATGGAAAATTAAAACTATTTTGAGAAGACTAAAAAATGAACGCATTTAGGTCTTAAATGTATTTGTCCATTTCGAGCAGTAAAAGTTTGAGGTGGATGCAATTAACATAGTTCCTGGCACAAAATGGATAGTCAATTACATGATTGATAAAGAAATTAATTACCTACTGAGTTTTTAAGGTCATATCTAAATAAGAATTTCAAAAGGTCAATTTTTTACTATGTGTTATAAATCACATTATTCTTCTAAACCATTTCAATAACAAACACCTTGGAAAATTATTGGCATAATACAAGAGATATTGGGATGCTCTGGCAGTCTTGAGCTTTATTAATAAATCAAAACTGGGTTAAAGATTTAGAAAGAACACCGATGGTGACTGAAGGACTGACAGATGACTTCTTAGCCAGAAAATACAACCCTATTTTCCTAATAGGAACTAAAAGTCATGAGAAGCCCCAATTTCACCTCAGTTAACTATGATATTATTTACTAAACTATATGTGATAATGTCTATGTGTGAACAATTTTGAGAGTTCTGAAAAGTTGTCATATGAAGTGTCAAGTTTCTGGGGGCCTGGCTGGCCCATTCGGGGGAGCATGCGACTCTTAATCTCGAGGTTGGGAGTCCAAGCCCCACATTGGCTGTAGAAATTACTTTAATAAAATACAGTCTTTAGGGGCTCCTGGGTGGCTCAGTTGGTTAAGTGGCTGCCTTCAGCTCAGATCATGATCTCAAAGTCCTGGGATCGAGCCCCACATCAAACAGCTCCCAGCTTAGCTTCTCCCTCTCCCCACTAGTGCTCTCTAATAAATAAAATCTTCAAGAACTCTTTTAAAAAATTAAAATTAAAAAATAATGTGGGTGGGGCGCCTGGGTGGCTCAGTTGGTTAAGCGACTGCCTTCGGCTCAGGTCATGATCCTGGAGTCCCAGGATCGAGTCCCGCATCGGGCTCCCTGCTCGGCAGGGAGTCTGCTTCTCCCTCTGGCCCTCCCCCCTCTCATGTGCTCTCTCTCATTCTCTCTCTCTCAAATAAATAAATAAAATCTTTAAAAAAAAAATAATGTGGGAAGTTTTTATTATTTTTTAAAGTCTATTAAAAAAGAAGACAGACGCAACTCATTTGAGTTGTTCCCTGTCAGATTAAAACTCAAGACTCCTTAGGGAGAGTGACAATGTAATGCTATTGTTTAGCATAACTCCTGTGCAGTGGCTGAAGACATGAGCAAGGGTAGGCTTCCCACCAGAGGCCAGAAATACCTTCCAATTCCTTTTGTTTGTTTCCAAATCCTACCTGTTATTTTTACACATATCCGCACCCTTCATTCACCTTTTCCTTTCTTTTTGTTCTACTTCTTGCATTGAACACTGTGAGGGTGTAGGTTAACAGAAATATTGAGCTAGGAAATTCACCTACAGCAGACCCAATGGGAAATCAAAACTATTAATAGTGCCTATTTCAGCCATGGTTATATTCAACTTTTCCTTCCTTTCCTGTTTTCTTCCTTTATAAAAAATCTGTGCATTTCCTGCCGTAAGTCTGGGCTTTATAATGACATCATTGGTTAGATGATTTTAAGATAAAGAAAAGTTGTCTCTGGGAAAGCTTTAACAAAGACAAGGACAACACATACAAAAGAATTTGAAAAACAGAAGAGTGAATTTAAAAAACAATTATTAACCAGTTTCCAGTTAACAAATTTAGTATAAAAACTGATTATAATAAATCATCCCATCTGTGTACACAGTTAAAGTATAATGCATGATTATCTACTAGTAGTTCTGAGAGTCACAGCATTTCAGAGCTAGGAGTGTTCCTAGAGATCATCTCCTCCAACCCCCTTGTGTTTCAAAAATGAGACAGAGAAAGACTTTCTCAAGTCATTCAGCTGGTTAGTGACTGAGCAAGATTTGAAAAGAGTTCCAATACTGATTCAAGTGTTCATTGATTTGATCATCTAACTTGATTTTGACTAAAACTTGTAGGTTCATAAACATACCCTCACAAAAAGAAACAAGTTTTAAATCTGTATTTGAACTTACTCTTTCATCATGCCTTAAAGGAGTCAGAAATGGTATAAAAGAATCCTTGCTATGAGAAAGCAAACTAATCATGCAGATAACACAGCAAGGAGATGAGAGACGCAAAATAGAAAAGCTTTATATCCTTTTACTGGGTTGGTAGCTGGGCCTTGAGAAAATGCCTTTCGGTTGGATTTTTATGGTGATCTGAATTATCATGGGGATCTCCAATAGGAGATGGTGACCTACAAAAAAGGTACAGGGGAAAAGAGAGACTACCCAAAAATCTTTCTGCCTTGGAAAGCAAAATGACAGCTCTGTTTCCATAATCAAATAAGACTGCCATCTTTAAAACAGCCATCACCTTTCTACTCCCAGAACAGCACAGGAGATACTACAAGCCTAAACCATTATTACTAAATTCAAAAATTTCATTAAATTGAATATTCTTCATGGGGAACAAAAAAAAAACTGGGTCTTGTATTTTACTACTATCCCCAAACAGGGCAATTTATGACACTTCAACTGGCTAGCCAGCAAATTATCAATTCACCAGTGAAGACTAAAACAAGATTGTTCTGCCAATGCAACTCTGTAAACTTCCATTTTGGATGATACTGTTTTAATGGTCAGTATAACTGAATTTCCTCCGAATAAAGTTGAGCTATACATCATAAAGACAGCTCTCAAATACTTCCTGAAAATAGCCGAACAATTCTGTGATTAAACCAACATGTAATTGAATGAATAACACAGAGCTGGAAATTATGCAAATGCACATCTTAGTTTCACTTGGCGCAATTCTTTCTCCTAATGAGTTAGTATTAGAAGTTAGGAACAATCAACAGAGCTAGGACAATGCACAGACACAGCGTAGAAATGTACCAAGATGCCTTCTAACTACCATACCTAATTCTTCCTCGTTGAGGAGCAATACCTACTCCAATAATTAATACATTAATTCAGACCCTGTGGGAAGAAAAATGGCAAAATGCATAAGTAGGGGGTTCCAAAAGCTGTTAAGGGTGATCTTTCCCACAATGCAGCAAATGTTTAAAATTATATAAAAATGTAAAGGAGTCCAAATGTATTTGCAATATAAAAGCCAAGTACCTGTGACTAGAAAATATAATTTTTAACCTAAAATGTGAAAATATGCTGACAGGTCATCAGATCCTTTCTCCTATAATAATGGGGAAGAGATGAATAATGAAATGGAAACTCTCCAGCCTTAGTAGTTTAGATCAGCCGTTCCTCCTTAGGTGGGGATAAATTTGCCATAGTTCTTATCTCACAGGAGCCCTTCTAAGAAAGCTGTCAGACTTGCTTAGATGAGCATGGAGGCTTAGAGTATATTCTGAAATTGCAAAAAAGTACAGATTCTGGAGGCAACCAGCTCTGGATTCAAATCTTAGATCTGTCACTGTTTTAGGCAAGGTAGCATAGTAACAAAGTAACCCCCAAACCTTAATGGTTTAACACAAAATATGCTTATTTCTCACTGAAGCTATAAATCCAACACAGATCACTGCAGGCCGGGGGAGAGAGTTCTACTCCACATGGTCACTCAGAGATCCAGGCTAAGGGAGGCTCTACAGTTTTGTAGCTACATCCTTCCAGGTCAACAAGTAAAGAGTAAAGAGAGCTGGAGAGTTGCACACTAGCTCTTAATGGCTTCCATATGGAAATGATAGGCATCACTTCTGTTCATAACCCATAGACCACAGTTGAGGCACGGTCCTGCCTAACTGCAAAAGTCCTAGACAATGAAGGGAAGCATATGAATCTGATGAGCAGTTCATTCCTTTTTCCTTGGCCAAGTCATTTGACCTCTGGATATTTTCATTTCCCTATACATAAAATGACATACATAATAGTAACTACCTCAGAGAACCGATGTTAGGGTTTAAATGAGTTAATACATAAAAAGCATTCAGTACAGAGCCCAGCACATACCTACCATTGCCCTACTCTCGAGCATAGTGAACTAGTGATGGTGCCACATATAAGAGACTC
The DNA here is from genome assembly GCF_029215605.1 of Mirounga angustirostris. Lineage (NCBI taxonomy): Eukaryota > Metazoa > Chordata > Mammalia > Carnivora > Phocidae > Mirounga > Mirounga angustirostris. Next base: position 95,568,400 of record NW_026991719.1, read on the forward strand.
TGAAAACAGAATTTTAAGTGGCAAGAGGATGTTCTACTTCCTCTCAAGAACTAGCCAAATTTTCCATGTCTTGGAGTCCGTAAGACCGTGTTCATGGGATCTAGGAGACTATATGAACAGACAAATAGGCAAGCCACAGCAAGATGGGCAATTGGGTTTTTCTGGTATTGCTGATTTGTTAGAGAGTATGATGACTGAATAAAGAAAAACAACAGTTTGAGTCACATAAATGTGGATTTGATGCCTGGCTCTATCGTCTATAGTTGTAAGATTGTGGACAAGTCCATGAGAGGGTGTCTATGAGAACCTTGCTTGCATTTCAGCGTGGACAGGAGGTAATGGCTTCTCATGGAGAGATCAGGAAACGACAGCACCTCAGTAGTGTTTTAGCCGAACACAAGCTTGTATACATTTGAGAAAATTTTGCACGATTGCTGAACATCACTCTCACCTATAACCTAGGGAAATTAGTAACTACCTAGCAGGGGGGCCAGAAAGATTCAATGAAAACACTAACTGTAAAACATATAGAGAATTGCCAGCTGATAACAAAAAAATAATGGTCATTCCCTTGTCCTCAAAAGTAGTTCAAGCCCGTTTCTAGAAACACAATTCTATAAATAGCCATTAAGTGTTCCCACTGACTGCTGCAAAATATTGGGAGCCTATGTAGTGGCAAAGCCTTCCAGTATTCACAGCAGTTAGGACCAGGAGCAGATAATACCACCTTTAGGCTAACATCATCAAGGTTTTTCCCTTCTTCCCTAACTCTGGGGAAAACATATACAACACTCCCTGTACCTTTCTCTCTTCTTGGATGTCATCTGCCTCTCTCGTTTATACCCACCTCCTTTAGTGAAGCAATGTTTGTGAATAATACTAATGAAAAACTGCTCTCTGAAACAGCCAAGTATGGTCTCCAAAATTCACAGAGGGGGTTCTTTCGGAAGTTAAAAAAAAAAAAGTGGGGTGGCTGGGTGGCTCAGTCGGTTGAGTGTCTGACTCTTGATTTTGACTTAGGTCATGATCTCAGGGTCGTGGGATTGGGCCCCTCATCGAACTCCAAGCTCATCATGGAGTCTGCTTGTCCCTCTCTCTATACTTCTCCCCCTGCTCTCTCAAATAAAATGAATGAATGAATGAAAGAGAGAGAGAGAGAAAGAGAAAGAAAGAAAGTCTCTCTTTAAAAAAGAAAGAAATACTGATTTCCAAACAATGTTACTCTTCTCCTAAAGTATTGTCAGTGTGGGGTGGTATTCTCAGGTATGCATAAAGAGAATAACAGGATGCCATTTGAATGAGTAGACTCATACATCAGCCTCACCTTCAATTGGGACCTTCCATGTTCATATACTTGAGAGACCTTCCATTTCATATACAACTTAGAAGTTCAGAGTTCTAAGTACCCACAGAGATCTGCTAACCCAATACTCTATTTTAAAGATAATGTAACCAAAACAAAGACACTTAGGAAAAATGCTTGTAGAGGCCTATCTACCTCTATGCTCCAAGGATGATGCCCTTTCCACCATACCACACTGCCTCTCTCCTCCACACTTTTCTCTGAACTAGAATAGATGACTGTCAGGGTTGTAGCAGCTTTGTATTCTTCTCAAGCTGGGTATGAAAGCCTTACTACAACGTTGGTAATTTATTTAATTACCAATTTATTTATTTAATTTATTTAATTACAATACTTAAAGGTGAAATTCGTTACAGGCTGGCTACAGCAGCCAGTAGGAACAACCATTAATTCTTCTCAAGATTTCATTGAACTTCTATGGCTCTTGCTGGAAATATGCTTAAGTATTCAATGGAGAAAAAGCACATGATACATCTCCAATTAATAACAAAGTGGACTCATACCAACAATGGTCTTTAAAAAAAAAATAACCTCCGGCGCCTGGGTGGCTCAGTTGGTTAAGCGACTGCCTTCAGCTCAGGTCATGATCCTGGAGTCCCGGGTTCGAGTCCCGCATCGGGCTCCCTGCTCAGCGGGGAGTCTGCTTCTCCCTCTGACCCTCCCCCCTCTCGTGTGCTCTCTCTCTCTCATTCTCTCTCTCAAATAAAATAAATAAAAAATCTTAAAAAAAAAATAAAATTAAAAAATTAAAAAAAATAACCTTTCCTTGTGAGTTAATTTTTTTCCTGCAGTCAATAAATACTAGTTTGGGGCGCCTGGGTGGCTCAGTTGGTTAAGCGACTGCCTTCGGCTCAGGTCATGATCCTGGAGTCCCGGGATCGAGTCCCGCATCGGGCTCCCTGCTCGGCGGGGAGTCTGCTTCTCCCTCTGACCCTCCCCCCTCTCACGTACTCGCTCTCTCTCATTCTCTCTCTCTCAAATAAATAAATAAAATCTTTAAAAAATAAATAAATAAATAAATAAATAAATACTAGTTTGAATACTACAGTTGAATGAATACTGTAGTTGAATACAGCAGTTCAAAAAATACATCTATGGAGATGGACGAGCCTATAAGGAGGAAAGTGTATGTGTGTGTATGTGTGATTATGTGATTTTAATGACTGATTCGAAAGAAAAGGCATATGGTGCTTTTCCAATTATGTGAGGACATGATCACCTTCACATTACCATAGAGATTCTAAATGCTTAAGTGAATCACCTTCTTCAAGTCCATTCCAGGTGTAGAGGAATAGAGGAATCAAAGGCCCAAATACCACCCAAGGTTGACGTGCTTCTACACTGAAATGTATCCCTCTTTAAAGCAGTGAATACCAGGAAAAACTTCCAAAGCAATTTCCATTTACGTTACATAGTGTCAGGGCGCCTGGGTGGCTCAGTTGGTTAAACGACTGCCTTTGGCTCAGGTCATGATCCTGGAGTCCCGGGATCAAGTCCCACATCAGGCTCCCTGCTCGGCAGGGAGTCTGCTCCTCCCTCTCATGCTCTCTGTCTCTCATTCTCTCTCTCTCAATAAATAAATAAAATCTTTAAAAAAAAAAGTTACATAGTGTGAACTATATTTACATGACATCATTTACATAAATAATTCTGTACACAAAACACTAACGGCAAATTAGACTTTTTCAAATTGACAAGTTTGCAGCTAAACTGATCGAAGACATGAGCACTGCATTTTACATGCATACACTAAGGAAAATAATTATCCACCAGGATGTCGTGAAAATTCAGTTGACAATAAGAAACGTAGAGCACACAGTAGGATCGTCAGAGGATAACAGGAAATAAATGGTCTTTTGCTTGTTTTCAAAGGTTGTTCAAACCAGTCACTAAATCTTTGACATTGTAAAAAAACATGAGTTTCCAAACAGTAGCTCAATAATTTGGCAAATGGATTCAGCACAAGGGAGACTTGTGCTCTCTCTCTGATTTCAACCAGCAACACAGGAATTCACTTCCATTCCTAATCCCATGCTTTCCAACAAGGTAGATGGAAACAAAGCTCTCTCCTCCCCTCTGCCCATCAGGGCTCCACATTTCCACCCCGCTACCAATTCTGTTTCAAATTTTCACTGGCCAGAACTTTCAGCCAACTATCCTTATTTCCTTGACATATCAATGGGCAATGAATTCTGCTAGTTCTCTCCCGGAGGCATCTGCATTTCCTAGAAGACTCTGGATGACAGAAAAGCCATTTGAGAGCCAATACATCTGTTCAAACAAGTGGAAACATTATAATTGGTGGGAATGTTTTCATAAATTTTCTTGTGTTCATCCCAATACCAGGACTGGGAGTCAAATCTTGGGTGGGACAGGAAAATGAAGGGACAATACGGTCTACTCTCAAATGCCTTGTATGAGTCGTCCCCCACCCTTTGCCCCAAAAAAGGCCAGCGTGGCCTCTGTGTTTGAGTGTTCTGATGTCAGGATGAGTTGCATTTTAAGCTCATTTACCATCCACCTCTTTAAACCAAGCCAGGAAAACTGAATTGGCCAGAAAATTAATATAATTGGATAGGAATAAATCCAATCATAGCCCTTTCAAATAGGACTAAATGCAGATTCAATGAGGCATGGAGAAAGACTCCTAGTTCCTGCTTAAAATGTAGGGAGAAGGAAGTAGAGAACACTACATAACTCACAACCATGAGCACTCATGTCTTAAGACCTTAAACATCATGCATAAAAGGCTTGTAGCTGGCCTATTCCACTGAGAGTGTTGGTCATCTCTCAAGTTCTACCTACCTGCTTCCCAGGTGAGGCTACATCTAAAACCCAAAATGTTTGATATTGTTCCCTTATCAGGGTTTTGGTTGGAAGGGGCCAAAAATTCTACCTCAAACTGGGATGATGGAAAATGACATTGTTGAAGAAAGCGATGCTCTTTACTGCTTATTCCTTGAAATATGATGTGATGTGGGTAAATCTGCAAGTCTTCTATTCCAAGTATCTTTCGCATCTGTCCCTTTTGCTGGATACAACTTGTCTGCTTTTTAAACAATATTGTAGGGCGCCTGGGTGGCTCAGTTGGTTAAGCGACTGCCTTCAGCTCAGGTCATGATCCTGGAGTCCCGGGATCGAGTCCCGCATCGGGCTACCTGCGCGGCAGGGAGTCTGCTTCTCCCTCTCCCTCTTGTGCTCTTTCTCTCTCTCACTCTCTCTCTCAAATAAATAAATAAAATCTTTAAAAAAAAAAAAAAAAAACAATATTGTAGATCTCTTAGCAATGCCCTGGCAACAATTTAGTATCCTTTCTATCATGCTCAGTCTGAGAATCCTCTAACGCTTGCCCAAAGAATCAGAATTCATAAAGAGCCACATACCTTAAGTAAGCGGTTTTCAAAGACCCAGAGTGATCTACAGGGAGTCCATTCACTGTTGCTCAGGTAACTCACCTATACCTTAATTAAACCTGCCTCATTTATACCTGTTTAATAAATTGAGGTTTTGAGTTGCTCTCGAAAGCTTTCACAGCCGAGGGGCTCCTGGGTGGCTCAGTTGGTTGAGCGACTGCCTTCGGCTCAGATCATGATCCCGGAGTCCTGGGATCGAGTCCCGCATCAGGTTCCCGGCTCAGCAGGGAGCCTACTTCTCCCTGTGACCCTCTCCCCTCTCATGTTGTTTCTCATTTTTCTCTCTCTCTCAAATAAATAAATAAATAAAATCTTTAAAAGGAAAAAAAAAAGCTTTCACAGCCGAAAACAATTTCTTAAAAAAGCCTAATTTTATATATATGTGTGTGTGTGTGTGTTTTCCCATGCATATTAAGGTTATCAACATATGTATCAACATATATATTTAAAGTGGGCTCCACGTGGGGCTTGAACTCATAACCCTGAGATCAAGACCTGAGCTGAGATCAAGTCAACTGCTTAACTGACTGAGCCACCCAGGCGTCCCCAACATAAATTTTTTAATGGAATTTTCTATTTGGATTGTTGTTTTACCATATACAGATAAAGCAGGACATGACACTCAAGTAGGGACCTCTTCTCCCCCAAATCAAGCTGACTCTCCAAGGCCACTGTTAGTTACCTTGAATACAGCCCATCAACCACCTAGGGAAATTGTATGCACTTTAAAAAGAATCCCTATGGCCACCTGGCTGGCTCAGTCAGTGGAGCATGCGACTCTCCATCTTGGGGTTGTGAGTTTGAGCCCGACAGGTACAGAGATTAAAAATGAAATCTTTAAAAATAAAAAAAATAAATAAATAAAATAAAAAGAATCTCGGGATGCCTGGATGATTCACTTGGTTAAGCATCTGCCTTTGGCTCAGGTCAAGAATCCAGGGTCCTGGGATCAAGTCCTGCCATCTGGAGCCTGCTTCTCCCTCTCACTCCACCTGCCACTCCCCCTGCTTGTGCTCTCTTCTCTGATAAATTATAAAACCTTTAAAAAAATAAAAATAAATAACAAAAAGAATCTCTAGGTCCTAAAATGAATTCCTTGTACCCAGATCATTATTGGCATCAGAAGTATGAGGAAAATCACGGGTCAGTAACTATTTTTGCCACACTGAATCCCATGTCAATGTACACACCTAGCCAGTGCATGGCCTTAGGTTAGTTGGCCGGGATCAACCAGAGCTGTGCAGGATGTGGAGCTCTGATAGATCCAAAAGAAATAGTTTTATGAACTCCAGACAGCGACCAATGCCTCATACCTTGGGGTACAATAAACACTTGAAGTGAAGGGTATACCAAAGACATTGCCTTAAGCAGGTGAGTACTGTAGAAATGTTTCAGGGTGTGAAGTGTGAGTTGGAGAGTGTATTAGTTTGGTCTGCTAGGGCTGCCATGACAAAATAACACAGCTTGGTGTCTTCAACAACTTTAATTTCATTTCTCCCAGCTCTGGAGACCAGGAGCCAATGATCAAGGTACCACCCGAGTCAATCTTTGGTTAGGTCTCTCTTCCCTGGCTGACAGCTACCTTTCTCCCTGTGTCCTCACCTTTCATCTGGGCAGAGCGAGAGAGAGAGAGAGAAAACTCTCATGTCTCTTCCTCCTTTCATACATTTATTTATTTTTGGTGGTCCAATAATGCTTTATTGAAATCGTTTCCTTTGCAGTTCTTAACTACCTGGGCATTCTGCTACACCACTGTGGGTGTCGTCTAGGACGTCATGAGGGTGGTGGCCCAGCAACATTGCACCCCAGATTGGGACTATTAAAGAGATACTGGGGACTGCCCAAAGTTCTCTGGTTAAAGAGCGGTGCCATGTCTGTTGGACAATGTCAACAGTCTCATCGAAAGTGCTATTTCCACTGTACTTAATGTTTCTCTGCCTCCTTCGGGCTCTTGGTGCTTCCTTGAGGGCTTTGATAATCAGGGCAGAGGCAGAAGGTAGCACTTCAACGTGGATCAGTCTGTTCTGAATGCTCAGTTTCACTATAATCTCAAGGCTTCCAATCACCGGTTGCCTTAGCGATGGTGCCACCAACCATTTTTAGAGACAGATCCAGGGGGCCAACCTTTGGGGCTAGGGCAGACAGGGTACCGACTTCCCCACATGTGCACCTCAGGAATGCCACTTTGATCGCCTTGGGGTCCAACTTAGGTGGCATGGCGGAGGCGGCTGGTGTCGGATGAACCTGGAATCAGGACACCATGTTCAATCCCACATGAAACATCACTCTTCACTAAACTTGTCCATGGACATGAGACTGGACACAAGACTCAAAATGTAAGTAGAATTTTGAGAGGAGACAAGGAAATCCTTGTTCCAAACCTCTCCTTCTCAAGACTGTCATGATGCTGGCCATTTTCCCCTCCTACCTATCCTAAATCCCCAACATCAGAGTTAGCCCTGTGATTCACGAAGGGAAGGAATGAAATAAAGAAACAAAAAACAAAAAAACCATTCTCTAGGAAATTCTTGGTTAAGTGAGTAGTGAATACCTACTGCCAGGGAAGAGAAAGGTCACTCCCCACTCTTTCTCCTCAGGATTCCTCTATTAAAAGATCACCACATCTTAGTTCCTCAAATTAGCTAGTTGTCGTTTTAGGAAAGTACAGAGTCTGGTCTTCAGAATTTAAGAACCAAGCTGGCATGTTTCAAGGAGGGTTAGGAAGCATGAGAGTGTAACAAATACTTACATGAGTGAGATGGAAGACCCCACGCCCAAACCCAAGGACACTGAACTTGGGAGAATCAAAGGAAGAAAGGCCTAGTTATCAAGTAAAATGGGGGCAGCAGCAAGGTGGTATGGGAACCCAGTGGGAGGAGAGGCACAAAAACAAACCACCTATATTACCATCTGGACCAAGGAACATTCTAGAAGTTTAACAAGAGAGTGAGTTAGAGCAAGTCAGAACTGCAAACCAAAATGACCACTGGAACCAGGTCAGACAGCAAAAGTCAGCATCTCCAAGAGTGAATACCTAAGAGGTACTCAATGCATGTTTGCTAAATAAATTGAACAGAATCTTGGGCTCACCTTCCATATATCCTTGATTTAGATACTTCGTGGCATTCACCCTTACTTCTTATTGGTTATCTGTTACAATCTAGCAGTGCATCTCTTAATTACCATCCACACACCTCGGTAGATCTCAAAAGTGAAGACAAATACAGATAAAACACACACATCAAAAATCAGAAGAAAAAAATTTTTAATAGAAGCATACATTTGTCCTCGGCACTGCTGGCTTCATTTTGCCTCTGAGATGTGATGAAGAAAAACAATAAAACTTGAGGCATCTGGGTGGCTCAGTCGTTAAGCGACTGCCTTTGGCTCAGGTCACAATCCCAGGGTCCTGGGATTGAGCCCAACATCGGGCTCCCTGCTCAGCAGGAAGCCTGCTTCTCCCTCTCCCAATCCCACTCCCCCTGCTTGTGTTCCCTCTCTCGCTGTGTCTCTCTCTGTCAAATAAACAAATAAAATCTTAAAAAAAAAAAAAAACAATAAAACTTGTCTTTCTCTAACCCCTTTACGTTAGTGAGGGTTTTTCGTTACTTCTCCTAGACTGTTTGCTATGAACACAATTCCAAAACACAGAGGGGTACCAAATCAGAGAGCCCTTATTTCATCACCCCCTGCCCGAGAGAGGCAGGAGTGTGGAAAATAGAAAGAACCTGTCATTCACAGCTTCAAGCAGCTGGAATACCTTTGGGACTGGAGGTGACCCAGAATGAAACTAACCCACCAAAGCCTTTCTTGATGATCCCTCTTGTTCCTCTATTTAAGCCAACAGACAAAGCCCTGCATACCAATTCCCTAGCTTCTCACTGTGCCAAAGTAATTTCAACACCGAAACCCACTCAGCCCTAGAGAGTAAGAAACAGCACATGCGGGCGCCTGGGTGGCTCAGTTGGTTAAGCGACTGCCTTCGGCTCAGGTCATGATCCTGGAGTCCCGGGATCGAGTCCCGCGTCGGGCTCCCTGCTCGGCAGGGAGTCTGCCTCTCTCTCTGACCCTCCCCCCTCTCATGCTCTCTATCTCATTCTCTCTCTCAAATAAATAAATAAAATCTTTAAAAAAAAAAATTGTGGGGCGCCTGGGTGGCTCAGATGGTTAAGCGTCTGCCTTCAGCTCGGGTCATGATCCCAGGGTCCTGGGATCGAGTCCTGCATCGGGCTCCCTGCTCAGCGGGGAGCCTGCTTCTCCCTCTGCCTCTCTCTCTCTCTGTCTCTCATGAATAAATAAATAAAATCTTAAAAAAAAAATTGTGGAAAGGTAGAGTTTCCCTATAACCTCTCAGCCCCTCCCCTCACCCCACCCACGGTTTCCCTGTTATTAACATCTTGCATTAGTTTGGTACATTTGCTACAATTCATGAGCCAATACTGATACACAGTTATCTAGAGCCCATAATTTAAATTAGGGTTCACTATATTCTATGGGTTCTGGCAAATGTAGAAGGACATGTATCTACCATTATAGTATCATACAAAAATTTGCACAGCTCTAAACATGTCCTATGCTCAACAAATTAATCCCTCCCACTCCTTCAACTCCTGGCAACTACTCATCTTTTAATGTCTCCATAACTTTGCCTTTTCCAGAATGCCTTGCACTTGGAATAATACAGTATGGAGCCCTCTCAAACTGGCTTCTTCCACTTACCATATGCATTTAAGGTTGCTGCACATCAGTTCATGGAATAAAAGTTGACTTCTTTTATCACTAAATAATATGCCATTTAATGGATGTACCACAGTTTAGCTGTTCACCTACTGCAGCCCATCTTGGTTGTTTCCAAGTTTTGCCAGTTATGAATAAAGCTGCTATAAACATCCGTGGGGAGGTTATCATGTACATGTAAGTTTTCAGCTCCTTTGGGTAAATAACAAGGAGTCCAATTACCAAATCTTACTTTAAGAGTATGTTTCATTTTGTAACAAACTGCCAAACTGGAACTAAAGTGGCTGTACCATTTCGCATTTCCTCCAGCACTGAAGGAGAGTTCACTTTCTCCACATTCTGACCAGCATACAGTGTGGTCAGCGATTCAAATTTCAGCCATTCTAACAGGAGTGTGCTAGTATCTTGTTGTTTTAATTTACAACTCCCTGATGTCATAGGAAGTTGGGCATCTTTTCATTTGCTTCTTTGTCTTGTGCACACCTTCTTTGGTGAGGTGTCTGTGCAGATCTTTTCCCCATTTTTTAATTGGGTTGTTCTCTTATTGTTGGGTTTTAAGAGATTTGGGGATATTTTAGGTGCTGATCCTTTATCAGATATGGGTTTAGAAAAGATTTTCTCTTAATCTGTGCCATTTTTTTCATTCTCCTAATAGTATCTTTAGCAGAGCAAAAGTTTTTAATTTTAATAAAGTCCAACATTTCAATTATTTCTTCCATGAACCATGCTTTTGCTATTTTATCTAGAACATCATCATAAACCCAAAGGTAACCTAGATGTGCCGCTATTATCTTCTAGGCGTTTTCTACTTTTGCATTTTTCAATGAAATCTATGATTCGTTTTGAGGGGATTTTGGTGAAAGATGTAGAGTCTGTGACTATATTTGTTTTTATTTTTTATATGTAAATATCCAGTTGTTCGAGCACCATTTGTTGAAAAGACTATTCTCCACTGAATCGCCTTTGCTCCTTTCTCAAAGACCAGTGGACTCTATCTGTGTGGGTCTATTCCTGGGCTCTCTATTCTGTCCCATTGATCTATTTGTCTATTCTGTGATTAATACCACAAGCAGCTTAACAGTAAGTCTTGAAATGGAGTAGTGTCAGTTCTCCAACTTGGTACTTTTCCATATTGTGTTGGCTATTCTGCGTCTTTTGCCTTTCCATATAAACTTTAGAATTCCTTTATCTGTATCCACAAAGTAACGTGCTGGAATTTTGGTAGGACTGTCTTGAATCTATAGGTCAGTTAGAAAGAACTGACCTCTTGACAAGATTGAGTCTACCTATCTATAGATGTGCATGAAATGGGTCCCCATTTATTTAAATCTTTGATTTTTGTTCATCAGAATTTTATGGGTTTTCCACAACTAGATCTTCTCTATAATTTGTTCCATTTATAACTAATGATTTCACTTTTGGTGCAGATGTAAAAGGTATCCTGTTTTAATTTTAAATTCCAATTGTTCATTGCCGGTATATAGGAAAGCAACTGATTTTGTATTAACCTTACATCCAGCAACCATGCTATAATCGTTTATTACTTCCGGGAGTATTTTAGAATTTTTACAAAGACAACCATGTCATCTGCAAATAAAGACATGTTTCTTTCTTGCTTTTCAATATGTATACCTTTTATTTCTTTTCCTTTTTTCTTCTTTTTTTTTTTTTTAACACTTACTTAAGTAGCTAGGCCTTCCAGTACAATGTTGAAATGGAGTGGTAAGCAGGGACATCCTTGTGATTCCTAATTATAGAAAGGAAACATCTAGTTTCTCACCATTAAGTATGATGTTAGCTGTAAACTTTGTAGATGATCTTTATCACATTACAGACGTTCTCCTCGTTTCCTACAGTTTGCTGAGAATTTTTATCATAAATGGATGTTGGTTTCGGTGACGGTTTTTTTTTCTATATTTACTGATACAATAACATGATTTTTCTCCCTTAGCCTACTGATATGATGGATTACATTAATTGTCAGCAACAATTTTGAAACCTAATGTTTCAAGTATCAAAACCTATTACTGCAATATCAATAAAAACATAGTATGTCGTTAGGATGGAATATTAGGCAGGTATTAATCAGGTTTTCAAAAATATTTAATAATCTGAGAAAATGCTAATAAAAATGGAAAGAGCAGGCAGATGCCCAGAAAACCCTAAATCACAAATAAGATGGCAAAGAGACAAAAGCAGCAGATCCACTAGCTCAGAATTCGTCTGTTCCCAAAGCTGAGCAGAGCACGGCTGAGTAAACGCTGCATACCATCTTGACCATCATCTGGTTTAATCAGCCAACAAGAAAAAATGAATATAAAATTCCAGCAATAAGACATAAACAAAAGACTGGAGCTAAAGACCTTTCAGCAACTTGCCTTTTGCTCACTGACCAGATAACGAGAACTATCTGCGTTATCAATGTAGCATAAGCATGAGGATTTTATCACTTGTACTTAAAGACATCTCTTTTTGGTAATGACCAACATGGGTGTTTTTTTTTTAAAATCCTGTTTTTTCTCAATACATTTTTAAAGATTTTAAAATTGTTTCCTATCTGCTCAAGTTGAGATGTTTAAGAACCTCATTTTTAATTTGTAATAAAAGCTTACAATTTGATTTTTTTTTTCAAAAAGGTCAACAAATACTAAGCACGTGTTAACAAAGGTCTTAAATAATTTTTAAAAACTGAAAGAGTGTACACGAAACACACATACAATGCTCTATATATCGTATATATACACACATTTACATCAACAACAACAAAAAAAACCCACAAAATTTTTAAAACATGGCACTTAGACTGCAAAAAGGATCATTGTTGGGGTGCCTGGGTGGCTCAGTCATTAAGCATTTGCCTTCGGCTCAGGTCATGATCCCAGAGTCCTGAGATCGAGCCCCACATCGGGCTCCCTGCTCAGCGGGAAGCCTGCTTCTCCCTCTCCCACTCCCCCTGCTTGTGTTCCCTCTCTCACTGTGTCTCTCTCTGTCAAATAAATAAATAAATAAATAAATAAATAAATAAATAAATAAATAAATAAATAAATAAATAAAATCTTAAAAAAAAAAAGAATGTAGCTGGATCAACAACAACAACAAAAAAAAGGATCATTTTTTCACAGTATAAGAGCTAAAACAAGAAGGAAGAACATCACTTTGCTCAAGCTCAGCTGGGGATATATAGGTGTATTGGGGAACTCAAATATTCAGCTGCTTGGTGAATGTCCATGAATGACCATGAAAGCAATGGGAGTATTGATTTCAGGGTTACAGTAAGTTTTCACAAGCAGGGAAATTTGCAAATATGATATCCATGAGTAATAATAAACTTTACATATATGTGTGTATGCATATATATAATGATGGTTACACATTGTATAATACTAAAAAGAAATAGATTAAATTGATAATAATGTTTATTGCAGGTGATTTTAATTTATATTTCTTATCTTTTCTCTCTTTTTCAGTTTTTATGTGAAAAGGGGTTCATTGCAAAATTAACTACAATGGTGATAAATTTTCAAGCCCTAAATGTTATTGAAGAATGGTTTATTATAAGACTTCTATAACATTAAAACTATGCATTTTTAATGATTATATTTAAGAAGAATTTTTTATAATATAGAAAATGCTTATGATATAGTGTTAAATGAAAAAATATAATCTCCGGGGCACCTGGCTGGCTCAGGCCATGGAGCATGTGACCCTTGATCTCGGGGTTGTGAGTTTGAACTCCACGCTGGGTAGAGACTACTTAGAAATAAAATCTTTAAAAAGTACAATCTCAAACTATATATACAAAAGGATCTCAGCTCTGTGGAGAAACGGCTATCTGGACATAGGTCAAAATGTTAGCAATATTTCTCTCTGGTGGGTTGGAAATATGAACAACTGTTACCCTTTTCCTTAAACATTTCTGCATTTTCTAAACCCTTCAAATGAGTACCATATACTCCTCTCACAAATAGAAAAAAAAAAAAAAACTGTTTAGTGTGTCCAGTAACTAACTAAAATCCCAGAGATTTAACTCATTTTTCTGGAGTATAAGATGACCTCATAAATCCCAAATCCCTTCCCAGGGAAGATATCCAGATGTGGGGATATTTTAGATTTCATTTTCTCTGTGTTTCTGGTATTTCTATAATGAACAGGAAGTGCTTCCATGATAAACCAAAAACAATAAAAAAAAAAAAAACTGTACTGGGGAGTGTTACTTAAGATGTTAACATTGGGGGCACCTGGGTGGCTCAGTCGGTTAATTAAGCATCTGCCTTCGGCTCAGGTCATGATCCCAGGGTCCTGGGATTGAGCCCTGCACTGGCTTCCCTACTCAGCAGGGGGCCTGCTTCTCCCTCTCCTTCTGCCCCTCCCCACTGCTTGTGCGCTCTCTCTCAAATAAATAAAATCTTTTTAAAAAAAAGTTAACATTATGCAGACGTGCATTTAATGTGAACCAATACATATAGCCATTTCAAGGTAACATAAATTGGAGGACAAAATGATCCCGATCTGTATTTCTATGGAAGACAGCAGGGCAAAGGAGAGTAAAACATATGTGAGTACAAGTCACACTCAAAGAGTAGTAGAAGCTGATGGTGAACATTTGCTTCCTTACGCTACCATGCTGCAGCATGTTAACAGCCTAAGACTCCTTACAAATACATACTGGCTTGGAAAGTGTGGCTATTAAGTTACAAAACACATCAAAGTAACCACTGCTTCCAAAACAGATGTCCCCACTTCTGTTAAGGCAAAACTCTTCTTTAACCCCGGGGGGGGTGCGCCATCTTTAAGTCTGCGTTTTGTCCAACAGGATCACTTCCTCAGTAAGCCTCCTCTGCTCATGCCATAGAGCCTTCTTCCCAAGTCCCCACATAAGACTCAAACAGAGAATAAAGACTAGGGGTTGCCTCAGAACCTCCCGGGTTTCTAAAACCTGACAGCAAGAAGCAAATAACATGATCGATGCAGCCTTCGGAGAGCATATGCCATAAAAAACATTTCAAAACAATTTTTAAGGTGTAAAAAAGACGGAAAAACCAAATTATTAAGTGAAATAACATCAACATGTTACTGGGGCTTTGTATCGTTGTCAGCTGTCGCGTATTCTGACAATATATCTTCACAGGAGCTGTCAAACGTGCTCTTCCTGTCTGTGTCATCTCTTGTTTAGAAAGAAGTGTGATTAGAAAGTAATAGGACTCTTTAAATCTAATATACCATACACACTTTGCCACATAATGAGCGCCTTTCTCTTCAAAGGAGTCACTTGAAGGTGCTACATTATTTCATTGCTCAAAACCTGCTCGAAACGCCGTTTAGTAAATACTTTCTGACACAGGAGAAAGGCCATCTCCACATTTTACGGTCCCTCTCTTTTCTGACCGTAGCTTGATGGCAACACACTGCCTTGAAACCCTTCTGTACGTCTCCGCCACATTGTCTGTCCCCTCAGAAGATAATGCTGGACCCTTATTAGGACTATTTTTAAACCGCAAACATAAAGTTGATAAGGCATATCAGTATTTTCAGATTCAGAAGGGTCTCAATGTACAGTTAAATGTTAAAACTGATTTCTGAAACGGCATGTGTGAGATTTATATTTTTTTCACACATTTTATTTTTTTATTTTTTATTTTTTTTAAGATTTATTTATTTATTTATTTGAGAGAGAGAGAATGAGAGAGAGAGAGCACATGAGAGGGGGGAGGGTCAGAGGGAGAAGCAGGCTCCCCGCCGAGCAGGGAGCCCGATGCGGGACTCGATCCAGGGACTCCAGGATCATGACCTGAGCCGAAGGCAGTCACTTAACCAACTGAGCCACCCAGGCGCCCCTCACACATTTTAAGCAACAGACGTGTCTTGAGCACCTACCATGTGCGATGCCCACAAGAAACAAAATCTCTGTCATTATGAAGCTTATGGTCTATTGGAGGAGACAGACAACAAGCAAATACAAAACACGTATATGGAATGATGTCAGGTAAGGATACATGCCATAAAGGAAAATCAAGGAATGGAAAAGACAGTATTAAGAGAGGGTGCTGAGATACAAGAGTGGCTGACACGCAGATACTGCAATGAGGTGAAAGCGCAAATCAAGTGAATATCTAAGTGTAGAATATTCCTAAGAGAGGAAACAACAAGCCCAAGTTCCGAGGCAGAACCATGCCTGTGTTGTCTGAGGAACAGCAAAGGAGTCCGGGGCTAAAATGGAGTAAGCGAAAGGAAGAGTGACAACAGAGGGACGCAGCACCCAAGAAGGGACTGTAGGCCATGTAAAGGATGGTGGACTCAAAGTGTGATGGGAAGCCACTGGACACTTTTGAGTAACAGAATGACATGATCTGATGAATGTTTAAAAGAGGATCACTCTGGATGTTGGGTGAGGAATAAACTGTACACCATCTATGAGGTTATTGATATTCTCCAGGCAAGAGATGATGATGATTTGAACAAGGGTATCAATGTTGAAGACAGGTGAGGACTAATCAGATGGAATGCATGTTTTGAAGATACCACTAATAGAATTGTGTGCGCATCACAATATGTGTCGATACATACTAACAGAAAATGTGAACAGTAGGTACCTATAAATTTGAGTTCTAAGTGATCTTCAGTTTTTTATTTGTGCATTTCTAGACTAGTTGAGGACTTTTTTCCACTAGTACTAAAAAAAAAAAATTCTTTCATTTGGGGATGAGGAGGGGTCCACAATCCAAAACACAGACACCAAAGGCAATTAACAAAAATACACGACTGAATATATGCAGCCATTTGGTGGCTGAGGTAGCTGTTGCCAGAGTCACAGATCAGCGGTGGGGGGGGCCACGGGGAATACTCTGCAGGGGTAGCCACTGGGCAGTCAGACTGATCGGTCCAAGGAAAGTCCAGACTCCAAAATCATGCATACTTCCTGGCTAGGGCAGACCGCTGGGGAAGAACGTGACAGTAATCCGAGAAAGGAATCCTAATAAATGGAGGAAACATTCTGGGAACCAGGCAACAAACCGCAGGCAGAGGTTAAGACCTACAGTATGGAGAATATCCAATAGTAGGTGAGATTTCCTATCAAAAGAGTAGTCCAGCTTCAAATGAACACAGCAGGAGGCAGAAGCCCAAGCAAGCAGGTAGGTTGCGAAACACAATATGGCAGAAACATGGAAGTCCATCCTCAGTAAACTCCTGGAAAGCTTAGTAACCCTCTGTGTTCTTGGCCAAGTCAAAAATTCCTTGGATGAGCAATGGTTCCAGCATAGGAGAAAATATAATTTTCTTAACCTACCCTAATGGTTCCATGAGCCTTTCAAGGATCCTTTGATCCTTAAGGGGACAAAAAGGCCTGCCTCATTTGCAAGGCTAGCTGGAGTCAATCAAAGTTTTCAAGAGAGATAAAGAA
Organism: Mirounga angustirostris; assembly: GCF_029215605.1. Taxonomy (NCBI): domain Eukaryota; kingdom Metazoa; phylum Chordata; class Mammalia; order Carnivora; family Phocidae; genus Mirounga; species Mirounga angustirostris. The sequence goes on from NW_026991719.1 coordinate 95,585,312, forward strand.
TGGCAAGAATTTCAGGCCTTCACGCCCACAGCATACTTACCAGAAATATTTCCTCAGAATGTCATAATACCCCAACCCCAGCCTCCATCATCTCTTCGCTCCTACCCTGAAATCTTGATTCTAAGTTCCTTGGTAACAAGGGCCTAACCAACTGAGCCACCCAGGCGCCTCCTTATCTTACGCATCTTTAGATCCACAGTTTGTCCAAAGTCATGTTCGTGGTAGTTGTTCCATAAGTATATATGGAAAGGAGGAATAAATGAATGAACCTAATATCAGAAGACATTCTGCCTGGTGACATTATGAAGACACTGTACTTAATTACACTCTCATGTCCTTGTACATACACTGAACGTGCAACATCCTGTCATCAGCCTAAACTTCTTGCTTCAATTTTGACTTGGCAAATAACGGGTAGAAATGCCAACTAAACCAACCAAATGCTTTTTCAGTTTTTCCTACAATTTTAAACATTCCTACTCATCATCTTGAGCCAACCCTCTGCCTAGCAGTCTCTCAGGGCTGACCTGAGGCATCGGTGTCCTTCTAGAAATATAGGCCTGGTTTTTCCTTCCATCTGCATGGTGTAGCATTCCCTACCTCAAACAAGTCACTGGAAACCAAGGCAGTATAATGGGAACAAGTGGGCCATTTCTCAAATTCTAGCATTATCCAAAGGTGCACTGACAGGACATCAGAGACCTAGGTCCTAGCACCAGCTCTATCACTAAATAGCCCTCTGACCTCAGATTAGTTACCCCCCCACCCCCCACCACCGTGCTATCATTTCCCAACCTATAAGATGTGTAGATAGAGTCAGGGCTCTCCTGAAGTCCCTTTAGGCTTTATGATTATGTGAGGTCCATGAGGACAGGGACCCAGAGCCCAGCAAGTCATCAATACTCCAAAACACTTTTTGAAGCAAAGAACAAAGGAGTTCTAAATACAATCAAAACTACAGGGGTGGGGTGCCTGGGTGGCTCAGTCGTTAAGCGTCCGCCTTCGGCTCAGGTCATGATCTCAGGGTCCTGGGATCGGGCCCCGCATCAGGCTCCTCGCTCCACGGGAGGCCTGCTTCTCCCTCTCCCACTCCCCCTGCTTGTGTTCCCTCTCTTGCTGTGTCTCTCTCTGTCAAATAAATAAAATCTTAAAAAAAAAAAAAAACTATAGGGGTGCCTGGGTGGCTCATTCGGTTAAGCATCTGCTTTTGGCTCAGGTCATGATCCCAGGGTCCTGGGATGGAGCCCCGCACTGGGTTCCCTGCTCAGTGGGGAGTCTGCTTCTCCCTCTCCCTCTGCCTGCCACTCCCCTTGCTTGTGCTCTCTCTGTCAAATAAATAAATAAAATCTTAAAAAAAAAAAAAACTATAGACAATTTGTCTCCCAACAAAGTAGAAAGGGCCTTAGTGAGTGAAATAGGAGAAAGAGTCTGAACATACTGAAAACTGAAATGTAAACCCTTGTAGTTGAAAAGGAATTTCTATGGGAACTCAAGGGCTGTCTATCACAATTCAGCGACACGTTCGCAACACATGACAGCTAGCTCCCTGACCAAAATGCGTAATGAATTAAGGAGAGGAGTCTTCCCTAAAGCATATAGGACAAACTTCAGCCACATGATCAGGATGAATGTATCTTGGGTAAAGTCAGGCACTTTCTTGGTCATATTTAGTTAACATTTTCAGACCTGTGGGCACCATAGTTTATAAGAGTCATTTTTTATTTAATCCAGTTAAATGTCCTTTCAGATGCCTCTATTCCTATGGAATATTTTTTTAAAGATTTTATTTATTTATTTGAGAAAGAGCATGAGTGGAGGTTTGGGGAGGAGGAGCAGAGGAAGAGGGAGAAGCAGACTCCCTGCCAAATGGGGAGCCCAATACGGGGCTCAATCCTAGGACTCTGAAATCATGTCCTGAGCCGAAGGCAGACACTCAACTGACTGAGCCGCCCAGGTGCCACATCCTGTGGAATAGTTCAACCCAATCTTCAATCTTTTCAGACTTTTGTATAGTCTTTCCAGTTTTCTACAAGCAAACCATTTATTCAAACTTTCCTTTCCCCCTGCCAATTCAGTCAACAAAAAAAAGCATTTCGGTTAATAGTAAGGATAAAAAAATCAAAACTTATGATAACTACAATTACCAGAGTATTTACCATGTGCAACTATGAGCATGTGAAATACATTATCTTATTTAACATTCAAGATAACCGTATCACCATTCTACAGCAGAGCAAGCTCAAGCAGGTGAAACAACTTGTCCAAGGTAGTCATAACTCACAAGCTATGGATCTGGGACATAAATCTCAGCCTCACTACAAAGTCCAAGCTCTTAACCCTTACATTATGCTATTTTGTAATGCACTCATATTGGGCTATTTTTCTTTTATTAAGTATTCATCGAATACTAAGTGCTGGGCACCATGCTACATGGGGGAATAAAATGGCGACCAAGAGAGCTCCAGTTGCTCCCATGTGGTGCTTACACACTAGCAGAGAAGACAATGAAACAGGCAGTCAGAAGGTGGTGATTTGTGATGGTGAACAGGTTGCAGGCAATCACAGAGAAAACATGTGGAACTCAACACCACACCCCATTGTTGGAATAAACCAACCTCCATTTTGTACATGCATCAGTTTCTGTAGGGACTAAGTCAATGAAGTAAACGGGTCACACACACACAAATGGATCTTCCTAAGCTCTAATTTTCATTGGATAATAAATATTTGCCTGCCCCTCCAGATGACACCGAACCCTGGTCCTCTTACTAGACAGTTCCTGCAACATACAATTAATGAAATGGAGGCTTTGGTCACGCTTTCCTCTCATTGAAAACCCCGATAACTTAATCTACAAAACGCTCATGAAATATACATGTAAACCTGAACACATTTATTCTCCAAATTATCAAACCAAATTTCAGAAACATTTAGCAAAAACATGGGCAACTTCAAAAAGACAAGGGCAACATAGAGAGATGGTGGTCTTTGGGAATAATCTACTTTTATGAAAAAAAAATCCCTCTCCAGTTTCACATAGATTCCTCAAATGCCAGTTTTCGTTCACATATATGCAGTTACCTGGCTCCCTTGCCCATGGATCTGAAGAGGCAGAATCTGTATTGGAAGTGTTACAATTACAATCGTTACAGAATTACAGTAATGCCTACAGTTCTTGAACATGCAATGTGTGTCAGGCATTATACAATGTGCTTCCTAAGCACGATCTTATCAAATTCTCACACTGAAGAATGAACTTTGCCATTTTGCAGATGAGAATGCTGCAGCCTGGAAACAAGATCCCTACCCAGGAATCTAGACCTGAGCCCAAAACACTGGAATATGAACCCAAAGTCTTAACCACTCAAGACACTGGCAAGTACTTAGCGGGAGGCTTGCACTTAGTAACTTGCCGAGGATCATAAACATCCTAACAGTTACATTTTGTACACAAAGACCACTAGACACATAATTAATAACCAGCTTTAAGACCCAGGAAAAGGCAAATGTCAATTTCTCTTGCCTTTTGGTTTTGCCCCCTCCCTCTGTAATCCTCATCACACGCTTCCCGGACCTGGCTCTGGGATCCATGCTCTTTTCCCAAGACATTCTTCCTCTAGGATTTTCCACTTTCCAGGGCGATCACTGTGATCCAACCCCACCACCATTTATTTAAGTAAGGCTACAGATTCCTAATAAAACACAAAACTGCTCTCTAGAAGAAAATTTAAAAAATCACAGGGAAAAGTGTCACGAAATACTGGCACAAACATTTCCCTCCCACTAGGTCTTCCTTACAGAATAAGGTTCTTCACCCTGACATTGCCGTGGATGGCATATGAAGAATCAAATACAACTGTTGGCATTTATGAGAGCCTACATCTGAGGGGAGGGAAGAGTAAAGGACATAGCTTTTATCAGATGCAAAAAGGAGTCCCTGACAAAGACGAAAGGATCTTTTCAAATGAATGAATCTTTTCTAGAAATCTAAAGAATTCCTGTCCTGTATATAGCATCCCCCTACTATCTTCTCCTCTTCCATCTCAACCACCATTCAGGTCCAACTCCAAAGGCGCTCTCTCGCACCCACAGCCTTCGGGAAGCCCTCTCTGCTGACCCTTACCCTGTCTACGTCCCTGAATTTGCTGGTAATTCCCAGGGACAAGCTCTGTCTGTGGTAATCAAAGGAACGAAGGAAAGTGACTGAATTCACAATTCTCCAGCCCCACATGGCATGCCAGCTGCAGTCTGGGCAGACCGATGACCCCACAAGCTGTGTTATCTGGCACTACCCCAGCAGGAAAGAAAGGGAAAGCACCGATTCCAAAATACAAATCTCTGATCCAATAATTGAAATTGATGCCATTGAAATGCAACTGCATTGACACAACACTTTGAAAGAGACCTGATCAAAATGCAAAGCTAAAAGTTGTCTCTGATGACTTGCACTGAGCGGCATAAACCCGGGGGGGGGGGGGCGGGGGCGGGGAGGCAGGGTGCGGCAGAATAAAATCTAACCCACACACTGTATGCAGACTGAAACAAAACAAAAAAGATGGAGCACGTAGAAATGAGAGTTAGTTTCAAAACCTTGAAAAGTACTTCTTTACAGTGATTAAGAGGACTACGTAATACTGTGGCAATGTGTAACACAATGTTAAGGGACAAAATAGGACATACAATCATTAGGATCACACCTGTAAAACTCTGTAGGTTATCTGCAAAACAAAAGGGTGTAAGAGTGATTTCGTTCTTAATTTTAAACTGTTGGGACTCCATGATTTTTTTTTTCCCTTTTTCGAACGTATGTAGCATTAGTGTCGTGTGTTTATTATTTAAAGGAGGAAAGAGAGCACACTCCCCAACTAAAAAAGAAGTACTGAAGGAGCTTGGTAATGTCATCAAGCTCAGAGAAACAGATTCTAGAAAAACTGAAGTTGCTTCTAAATTAATGTATCAAGAGACTAAATCTATTTTCTTCCTACCAAAACTGCTGCCCTTAAAATATTGAAAGGACAGAAGGAGAAAGGAAAAAAACAAAAAACAAAAAACGGTTGCAAAGTCCTTGGGATGTTTAACTCAATTAACAAAGTTTATGGGACTGGAAGTGCACGCTGAGCTAGGTGAAATGACAAGAGAAGTAGATTTACTTATTTGTCAGCTCACCCCTGCCCCGCCCCAGAACCCAGGCTGGGGTGTCTCCTGCCCCCCAGGTGCCCTTCCTGGGCATGTTGCTTTTGCCTTTCGATCCCTGCCTCTTGAAACTTGCTTAGGCTCCAGCGTGAACTTAACTCTTGCCTAGGGGCAATCCTTTTATAAGTTCCAGAAGCAATGAATGGGATTTTTTTTTTTTTTTTTTTTTTTTTTAATGTAGTGACAACCGCATCCCCACCGTCCTTCTCCGAATTCATTAAGCTTCCAGCTCAGGGCTGGGCACAGTGGAAATAGTGCGTGATGGCAGCTCAGTACCCACTTCCTCTTTATTTCCCACTACGTACATAATTCAGGTCCGGGACCAGGAGGTTAATGGTTGCCTGGACTGGTCAAGGCTCCTCATAGGAATGAGAAATGCATCCAAGACTGCAATCTCCTTACGGTTTTTCACACAGGAAAGATCACAAGTTAACAATTGCACTTCACTATTGTAACAGAACTCCAGTGAGTGTACTGAGTCATAAACTCAGAGCAACAGTTCTAGAAACGTTGTGATCAAGACCTTGATGGATACCACTCTGACATTAGTATAAGAATCAGTCCTAAATCTGAAGCATTTGAAATTCATTTGATATCTGTGAGCCTCAGTGACCTCACCTGTAAAAACGGAATGTTCTTACCTGCCCCGCAAGAAGGACGTGGAACCAGATTATCTGAGGCCCCTTACTAGCCTTGAAGCATAAGATGCAGTGTGACTAGGTTGGAAAATAGTTCTGGCTCACCTGAATGCCTGGGGTATTCCCCTATTATTCTCCTGCCATCTACCCCCTTCAGGTCTTCTTCCAGACTGCTCTGAAGTTGTTTTGCAAAAGCAGACCTGATTCTGTCTCTACCCCCATCTAAAAGTCCTGATGGCTAGCGACACCCAGCTACATTTGGATAGAATAAAATCCAACCCCCGCAGCTGGGCAACCACAGGTTCCAGGTATGAATATTAATGGTCTTCATTCTCGGGTCTGAAAAATGCAGGATTGTTGTTTCAGAACACAGCCGAATCACTATTTTGAGAGCACGTTCCACCAGAAACCAAAAAAACTCAATTTAGCCCATTTCACGAAAGTTCAATTCTGTATGGATTTTCTCAGGCATTTTAGGTTGAAACACAATTCAAGATTTTCCACATCTCTCTGTTCCTCCACTTTGTTCTAGCATTGATCTCATTTCAAGGAGCTTACTTATCCACAAGGGTCTCGAGGTACCGGGTCCACAGCCATCCTCTACCAAACACTGGGGAGAACATCCTAATCGAGTTCTCGAATGTCATCTCCCTTCTATGCTAACTTAGACATCTTCCCTTCTGGCCTCAGGGCTTGTACCTCAGGCTTTTTTCCACCCTGGTTGTCCCCTCACAATGATTAACAGGCCCCTCCAGGTCTGTCGGCTCTCAGTGACTCCCAGGAAATCTGGCTTTTTCCCACCCCAGGTCTTATTTTAAAAAACATTTGCTATGCATTTTAAACCACTTCTGTGGTGTCTGTCTCCCCAGTAGGAGAATAGGGATAAGGGGAGAGACCATGCCTTTCGCATTCACTGACACATCCTTTTGGGGGCACCTGGGTGGCTCAGTCAGTAGAGCGTGCAGTCGGTTAAGCATCTGCCTTCGGCTCAGGTCATGATCCCAGAGTCCTGGGATCGAGTCCCGCATCGGGCTCCCTGCTCAGCAGGGAATCTGCTTCTCCCTCTCCCCACCTGCTACTGCTCTGCTCTCTCTTCTCGTTATCTCTCTCTCTTAAATAAATAAAATCTTGGAAAAAAAATAAAAAATAAATACAGTTGCTGAATGAATAGAAGTTGCTTCACAACCTGGTTTACTCTAATCCTTCTGGGTTCCACACACCTATTCACACACAAACACAGAACAAACACAGAGTGCTATGGAATTATGTACTAGGGAATACTAGCTTAATATGAGTTTATCAGGACAGATCTCTAAGCGGAAATAATGTGTAAGTCCTGGGACTAGGACATAAGGTGCTAACCCCCATCTCCCTTCCAAACAAACACACACGAAGGTTAATTCATAAGTAATCACAATCACTTCACAGAAGTGTTTTTAAAATGCCTTTAAAATCAAGGCGCCTGGCTGGCTCAGTCAGTAGAGCGTGCGACTCTTGACCTTGGGGTTGTAAGTTCGAGCCCCACGTTGGGTGTAGACATCACTTAAAAATAAAATTTTTTTAAAAAAATAAACAAATAAATAAATAAAAATAAAATCTGTACAAAAAAACTGTCTTTGAAGTCCTAGGAGACTTCAGAAGTGTCTCAGGGGATGGTATGAGAAACGAAGCAGCAGAGTCTAGGGTCCTGGTAGGCAGAATATTGGCCCCCCAACATGTCTGCGTCTAAATTCTCAGAACCTGTAAATATGTTTCCTTATGTGGCGAAAAGGACTTGGCAGCTTCCCAGGAGAGCCCAACTGGACCACATGAGTCCTTGAACAGGTAGAACATTTCCCAGCTGTGACCAGAGAGAGACAAGAAGGGGCAACATCACAGGAGAGATGGGACGTTGCTGGCTTTGGAGATCACCCAAGGGGCCATGAACCAAGAAGGTGGGCAGTCTCTGGAATCTGGAAAAGACCAGGAAAGAGATTCTCCCTTAGGACATCCAGAAAAGAACACATCCCTGATAACACCTTGATTTTGGTTCATTGCCTTCCAGAGCTGTAAGATGACAAATCTGTGTTGTTTTAAGCCACAAAGTGTGTGAATGTTTGCGATGGCAGACATAGAAAACTACTGCAGTTCCTCCATTATCTTCTCTGATACTTCAAACAAAACAGCTCTGCACTGACCCATCATCCCTACTGGGGCTTTGCAGGAAAGTTCATCTGGGGTCAGGGTTCCAAGAGGACGAACCTCATTCCCTCAAACGTCTCGGTAACTTTCCTATTGTTGTTACCTCTATCCCAGACTCCCTTTCCCCCAGATCCTTCGTCTTCACCCAGCACTATTTTAGTGACCCTCCAAGGATGCCACCCAGTTCTGGGTCTCTGATGTCCCATCCCTAACCTACTCCTGGCAAAACCAATTGCTTCTTCTTCTCAGTTTCTATTATGTTCCATACATGCTTTGCTTATTGAAATGACAAACTGACAAATCCTCATGGACAAGGACAATCTCATACCTAAGGCTTTTTTTTTTTTTTTAAGATTTTTTATTTATTTCTTTATTCATTAGAGACAGAGAGAGAGAGGCAGAGGGAGAAGCAGGCTCCCAAGGAGCAGGGAGCCCGATGCGGGACTCGATCCCAGGACCCTGAGACCATGACCCGAGCCGAAGGCAGACGCCCAACCATCTGAGCCACCCAGGCGCCCATACCTAAGGCTTTTTTAACTAAGCATCCACTGGAGTGTTGGGCACATAGTAGACAGTCTTCTCCGACCACCTTGTCTAAGCAAGCCTCAGCTTACTATATTTTCTCTTTTTTTTTAAGATTTTATTTATTTATTTGACAGAGAGCACAAGCAGGGGGAGTGGCAGGCAGAGGGAGAGGGAGAAGCAGACTCCCCAGTGAGCAGGGAGCCCAATGCGGGACTCGATCCCAGGACCCCAGGATTATGACCTGAGCCGAAGGCAGACGCTTAACCAACTGAGACACCCAGGCATCCCAGCTTCCTGTATTTTCAATCACGGTCCCAGTGTCTTTCTTTCACAACACCTACAACTGATCATTCTCTATATGTACTGTCTATCTTCCCCACTAAACTGAGTTTGATGAAAATATGTCAGCTCTGTCTACCATGGTATCTGTGACATCCGCCCTGTTGTGCACTCTGAATAAGTATGCAGGGAACGAATTCACTGTTGAATGTGTGTTTAACGTAGTTCGCATCTGAGAGAAAGGGACCCACTGGCAAGATTAACCCAATGCATAGCTGATGGGAACTATGGAACGAAGCCTGCAGCAAAGGAACCCAAAGACTATGTCTGGCCACCCTCTCTCTGACTCACAGGACCCAACCTCAGTGCCGCTAACAGGAAGAGCAAGGCCTTCTCTCCCCAAAGCAGCTCCTCACTCCCAAGAGAGCGAATAGAGTCCTGGCACATAGCTCTGAAAGGTGGCCAACTTCCAATACAACTTGCCACTGTGTATTGCAGACATTTACTGGCGAATACTTAGTAGCCCTTCTGTGCATCAAAAGTGACCAGATTTATAGCATCTCTATTGAGATTGATGACCTTGTTTTCCCAAACTCATCAGGGAAGACGTTTTTATCCATTTCAGTGCTAAAATCAATATGCTGAGCACAAATACCTGTATCGCATGTTGGGTGCCTTTCAGTGAGTATGTTGGTCTGGTAACTAATGGGTTGCTACAGATGAAGTGTTCATACCTACCAAAGAGGAAATCCTAGCAGAGATGTGCTCCCTTTGAAGCTGCTTCATAAGGCAAACACACCTAAGGCGATAAAGTGTTTCAGGCAGCTAACTAGTCTTGAGTTTGTTTTTCCTCCACCAAGGCCAGTCTTACTGGCAAGATAAATAGCAAGGAATATAGTGAGATTTAAGGGACATCATGAAGGTGGGACCTCAAAAATCTTCCCCCCGCTCTTGGTACCACCTGCAAGTCCCCCATTTAGCAATCCTTGCCCCTAAGGGCCAGCCATGCATCCCCCTTTCTAATCAAAATTCAAAAATGTAGAAAGGGAGGGTCTAATCCCTAACTAACCATGAATAAGGTGGAAAGAGTCTTGATTTGGCTTTGACAGGCTTTATATGGAAGAAGGAAAAGGAAATCTAAGAGTCTGAAATGTGGGAGTGCTTTTGCAGGCTGTGGGGGTGGGGAACCAAGAGTTCAAGCACAAAAAGAGTTCAACACCAAAGGAAGAGAAGCAAGCGCGCAAGCCCCGGAGGGACGGCACCTGCACTGCGCAGTCTCAAGCCCACCCTGGAAGCCACCAGGCTTGCGCATTTCCGGTCACGCACAGGCGTGCCGCCCAGTCAAGGTCGTCTCTGGGAAAAGGCAAAGCTCTTCCTGAAATGAGTGCGTCGTGCTCCACAATGCCTAGGCCAAGGCCATCACTCAGACAGACTGTAAAGCTGATCATATTTCTCTAGGCTCTCCATTCTAAGCAGTGCTATTTTTTTTCCCTCCTAACTTGAACTCTTAAAGGATTTAAAAGTTCTAAAATCAGGGCACCTGGGTGGCCCAGTTGGTTAAATGTCAGTGTTTGGCTCGGGTCATGATCTCAGGGTCCTGAGATTGAGCCCCACATCGGGCTCCCTCTCCCTCTGCTCCTCCCTTCTGCTCTTGCTCTCTGTCAAATAAATAAATAAAATCTTCAAAAAAAAAATTAAGGTTCTAAAATCAGTCGTTTACTTGGCTATGTGATTGTGGAATTAAGTAACTTGATGCATATTAAAAAGATGGGAGGCGTTGAGGAAGAGTTAGGAGAGGAATTTAGGATCACAAAAAGGATTTAGATAAATGGAAAGCTTGCCCCAAATTTCTGAAATGAGGCTGCCATGACCTTAATCTTACGCCCCAGCACCACCAATGGCGGGACAATTTTCTAATGTGATCCAACAATGCCTAAGGTATAATCTTGTCACAATGTCTGACTTGAATCTAAGCTAGCCTTCCCAATCAATTCTCAGTTTACAAGAAATAAATGGTAGAGAGAAACGAGCAAATCGGCACCTCAAAGGAGCCTACAAAACTATGGACCCAGCTTCTGCAGCAAGTTCTTCTGATGGAAGACAGGAACTATTCTAAGAGAAAAGACACTTATTATGACAATCAGATGCACAATATGGTCCTGTACTGAATCCCGGTTTGGATAAAGAGGCAGGAAAACACATTTGGGGAACCACTGAAGAAATTTGCATATGCATTCGGGTATTAAGTAACATTAAACAATTTTTCTAGGTGTGCTGTTAATTTGCTTCTGAAGGAAAAGCATTCTTATTTTTTAGAGATGCCTACCAAAATATTTATGGTTAGAATGTCACTGTATCTGCAATGTACTTCATCATTTAACAAAATTCTGAAATTATGCCATACCAGTTATTGGTTATTCTGTCTGCGCTTAAGGACAATGAAACTGTTAAAAAAAAAAAAAAAAAAAACTGACCAGATATTTCTACCATACTTAAGGAATAATGACTTGAGATTTGCTATGCCAACAGCCCTTGACATACTCCTAAAATACACGGAATGAAGTAAGGGTAGAATAACGGTTTCCAGTTCTTATGCAAGAAACATTCTACCATTTGTATTTCACTGCAGAAATTTCTACCCTAATGAAAAATAGGACATTCTATTTATCTAATAGCAATGTAACTAGACCAACGGTATGTTGAGCAATACTGACAATCAATAGAATTGAAAGGGCAGAATATTAAAACTCAAAGTCGATCAACACCTATTTAAAGGAGGATTCCCCTGAAACAAAAAGGAAAGAGAAGATTGATGGTCAACACTACTGACGTACAAAGGTTCAATCAGAAATTAAGTTTATAAGACTCACAAGAGGCTGAATGGCATCAACATTAAGGTCACAAGCTCTGGAACCAGCCCATGGTTGAATCCCAGTTCTACCACCCATCAGCTGAAAAATAAGCGTACTGGCCCCTTGTTTCCTTGTGTGGGTCCTTGTTTGGCTTAAATGAGATGACAATTATCAAGGGTTAAATACAGTATGTGGGGGCGCCTGGGTGGCTCAGTTGGTTAAGCAACTGCCTTTGGCTCAGGTCATGATCCTGGAGTCCCAGGATCGAGTCCCATATCGGGCACCTTGCTCAGCAGGGGGTCTGCTTCTCCCTCTGATCCTCCCTCCTCTCATGTGCTCTCTCTCTCTCAAATAAATAAATAAAATCTTTAAAAAAAAAATGTTCTACTCACTTCTTCTAACAACACTTGGTTTTGCTGAGCATCTATACCCAAGAGAAAACAAAGAGATTATACACAAAGGGCAGTGACATCTTTTTTCCTGTCTAATCCTCGTTGGCTCCAGAGAGGGTGGCCCCGATTTATGCCCTGTTCTAACATTTGTAAAGGTCAGCTTATCTAATAGAGGTACCGTGGCCTCGCTACCTCCTTAGAGAGCCCACCTTCATCCAGGAAGATGTCATACTACTTCGATGGAATTGACACATTAGCCAGAAGCCATTGACTTGTTGGAAATCTGATGAAAATTTTAAAGTCCCTTGGCAATAATTTTCAAGCACCACAATTTTAATCTGCTACAGGCAAATCCCTGCAGAGTCTGAAAATTTGTCAGAAGGAAGACATATCTATAATCAACGATTAATCCTATTGACCATGATTAACACTTCCGTACTCCGGCCTATCAGCTCCAAATGCTATGTCATGATTCCACTTGTCACCACACATCCCTCACAGGATTAGTCTCTTTCAAATCTCCTTTCGGAGGAGCTGGAAGATTCTGACACATAGGTCATATCCATTTTAGAGATGTTACGTTTCTCACTTCAGCTAGAGCCTTTTTATCTCTAATGTGATTCTACTTTATATTTGCAGTGGCCTGGTTTCAGTGCAATTCCCACGTGGGCGCAAGCGTAGGAACTTGGTGGTCAGATGGTTTGTCCTTATAGGAAATGAACAAAACATCAAAAACAGCCCATCTCTGGGCATGCTCAGCATATGACCTTGGACAAGTCACCTGTACATTTGACAAGAACTTATTGTGTACCTACCAAGTTCCAATCACTGTGCTAAGCTCAGGGAATGCTTACTAAAGATAGTCTTCCTGCCCCCAAAGAGCTTACAATGTAGAGAGGAGACAGACAAGTGAACAGGGAATTTCAGTACAGTATAATAGAGGATAATTATGATGGAAATAATTATAGAATACTGTGGAAACAGTCAGGGAAGCCATCTTAAAAGAGCAGGCATCTGGGGTGCCTGGGTGGCTCAGTCGGTTAAGCGTCCAACTCTCGATTTTGGCTTGGGTCATGATCTCAGGGTCCTAAGATTGAGCCCCACATCAGGTACGTCATGCTCCACTGAGCATGGACACTGCTTGAGATCCTCTCCCTCTGCCTCTTCCCCCACCCCCAGTTCACGCTCGCTCCCTCTCAGTTGTTTTTTTTTTAAAGAGCAGGCATCTAAACTAGAAGTTACCCAGGCATATGTGTGTATGCTGGAGTGTTCCAAAGGGAACAGCATGTACAAAGGCTCAGAAGTAAGAGAGAGCATGATAATGTTCACGGAACAGCAGGAGATCCATGGATGGTCTGAGGAGATCGAGCGAAATTGCAAGAGCTGGGGCTAAAAATGAAAATCTGATCATGGAGGGCCTGGGGAAGCCATATTAAGATGCTTAAACCAACCAGAAGACACAAAGAGACATCAAAGAGTTGTGAGCCATTGCAATATGATAAGAATTGCATTTTAGGAAGATAACATCAGGTACAGTGTAGAATATAGATTGAATGAAGTCAAAACTGAAGGTAGGAGGCCAGTTTGAAGGCGATTGCATTTATCTAGGTTAAAGATGACAGTGGTCAAACTAGACTCTCTGAAATGATAGTGGAGGCTCTGGTACACCACCCCAGTACAGCTTCAGGACCTCACTCCCCTAGTTGCCAGCGATATTAGCTGCTGACGGCTCACAACTGAATCCCTCTCCAGAAATTGCCCTCAGTCATGGGGAGCCTACCTGTCCGATGTTATGGCTTCTTCCAATGGGCAGCCCACATGCACCAACTGTATGACAGCTCTGAAGGAACACCTCAGTGTGTGAGATCCCCTGCAGAATAGGTGAAGGCTTTTCTTTCGACGGCATCGTGGTTCGGTTGCTCCATCTCCCTGATCCTGCATCACTAATGTCCTTATGCCTCTGTTCCTGACGGTGCTCTCCAGTATATTTCCTCTCTGTTTCCAAAGGACCAGATCTAAGGCAGAACCCCAGTAGTTCTCACCTGTAAAAGGAGAGGGTGAATTAGTTCCTTACTAAACACACTTCCTGTCCATTCTACCATTTCATAGTCTTTGGAATTTTTTGAAAGTTCTTGCAGATGTTTCAAAACACCAAAAAATGGATACAACAGACGCTTAATTTTTACAACCACAGCAGGACTCACCACGATAATTAGAAATGTTTCACAAACAGACCACCCACAAATCTTGCACCCAGTCGGGGTTTCTACTGTCTACTTTTATAAATATAAAATTCTTTATGGTTTCCATGCCAAAGCTTGCTTCTTATAAAAAATACTGCTGCTCCCCGTAGACCGGCATGCAACGGAGCTGTTATCTTTTGCTGATTGCAGAACTAAAAGCAGTAAGTCTAGCACTTTTCTAAATGCACAGCAAAGCTGAATGTATGATTAATATATCGAGTTGGATATTGCTGCAATGACTCTCTCCTCCCTCTTCAAAAAAAGTTCCTCAGCAAAATAGAATTCTTTTGTGAACTATTATAGCTATACCTCACTGCTAACAATGGTGAGCCATTCATAAACTCTGTATCACGTGATTCTGACCATCTTGGCATCGTGGCTTCATACAGACTTTCCATGATATATGAAGGCCATATTCCTGTGAGGAACTTTTTAAGATTTATTTTTATTTATTTGTCAGAGAGAGAACACAAGCAGGGGGAGCAGCAAGCAGAGGGAGAAGCAGGCGCCCTGCTGAGCAGGGAGCCCGATGTGGGGCTCGATCCCAGGACCCTGGGATCATGACCTGAGCCAAAGGCAGACGCTTCACCGAATGAGCCACCCAGGTGTCCCCCTGTGAAGAACTTTTTTAAAATCATGAATTTACAAAGTGTGATTCCAATCTTGGAATCTGAGAGCTGCAAGAAATTCCTAACAACGAGACCAGGAGTTTTTAACCTAGGGTCTCTGGAACCATGGATGGGCTTCCAGGGGTCTATGGAACTCTAAAGTTGTGTACCGAATTTGTGGAGTGGTGCCATAGTTGTTATTAGAGTATATAAGCTGATACACAGGAGGATCGCAGGTCCTGCAAAATTAAGACCCATTGTCAGTACCAATGGTCTTGCTTCATGCTTAATGAAACTTAAGGTTTAGAGCAATTACATGACTTAGCCAGGGTCATCTAGCTTATTAGAGCCCAGGGTTGCTTCTTTTCAGTCCAGTGAGCTTTCTGCTACACTGGGCCGGGAAGGCATTTCAAACCAAGGCATCATTCCGAGGACATTATAACTTCTTCCCTATCACACCAAAACGTTCCTCCTGCCAAAAGAACCCTTCTTCAAAGGAAACCAAAGCCTTCTGTTAGGCTCAGTAACTTTTATAACACCTTCTATTTATCTAGCATTGTATGGTTTTCAAAGCACTTTCCTACCTCTGATTACATTGGAGGTGAGCCTCCAAACCCTTTCAAGATAGGAAACAAGGAGTTAAAAAGCTCTGGAATAAGGCTGCCTGGGTTGCATCCCCTCTTCCTAGCCGGGTCACCCTGAGCAAGCCACCTACCTCTTTGTGCCTGGGGCACCTCATTTGTGAAATGAAAACACTTAATAAATATTAGCTAGGACCATTATCCCTATTTTAGAATTACTAATGAGGGGTTTGAGAAGAAGCTAGTGTAACTTTCTTAAAAGTGCCCTAGAATTGGTGGATCTAGGACTCAAAAACAAGGTGCATTAACTCCAAGTCAAAAAACATTACAACGTACAACATACAGAACTCTGAATATAAATATAACCACCAGCAGGCAATCGACCTCCCAATGACTGAAACAGCTATTCATTTATATCCAGTGATTATCTAGATGCCATCACTGGGTACCCAACTATGAAATTCCAAATCTGTTCTGAGAATCGCCTCTTATTTCCTGTTTTTAAATGCATAGAAAATAAATCAAATAATTGAATATGTTACATCTAAGCTGTTTTTCAAGCCACATGAGACATGTCCCTTGAGAATGTTTGAATTCAGAAGACATGTTGCACATGGTCAATTCTTACGGGCATTTTTCTTAAATGAAATGCAATGCCGTATTAAATACCCCAGTAAATACAAAGGCATAGGACCTTAGAAATGCTTTTCATAAGCTCAGAATGGTCCAGGTTATATCCCACAATGGTCATTAAGGCCTGTGCTCATGGTGTGTTTAAATGAGCAAGGCCCCAGACAACAGCCAGCCAAGAGCCAGAGTGCTTTCCTCCTGGCTTAAAAAGACAAGAAGACCTCACTCACCGCTCACCAAATTGTGCAGTGACCATTCGGCTGCACTAACGAGGAGCTCCCCAAAGCACTTGGGGTGAAGAAGCCTTTAAATGGGTTTTTCAATTACCATAAAACACATTATAGGGGCACCTGGGTGGCTCGGTCAATTAAGTGTCTCACTTTTGATTTCAACTCAGCTCATGATCTCAGGGTCCTGGGATCAAGCCCTACGTCAGGCTCCACACTCAGAAGGGAGCCTGCTTGAGATTCTCTTTCCCTCTCCCTCTGCTCCTCCCCCTGCTTGCTTGTTCTCTCTCAAATAAATAAATCTTTAAAACACACACGTACAGGGACACCTGGGTGGCTCAGTCGCTAAGCATCTGCCTTCGGCTCAGGTCATGATCTCAGTGTCCTGGGATCGGAGCCCCGCATCAGGGTCCAGCCCCGCATCGGGCTCCCTGCTCTGCAGGAAGCCTGCTTCTCCCTCTCCCTCTGCCCCTGCTTGTGTTCCCTCTCTTGCTGTGTTTCTCTCTCTGTCAGGTAAATAAATAAAATCTTTTATAAATAAATAAATAAATAAATAAATAAATAAATAAATAAATAAATAAATAAAACAAACACACATACACATACATGTACACACACACGCACGCACATTGTAATCTTCTTTACCCAAGTACCTTTATATGTTGCTAACTGGACTGGATTGTGTGAAAAGCATCCCCTTTTAACAAGCACGTCCCTGGGGCCAATGGGCACAGTCTTTGGTGACAGATTGGCAGGCAAATTAGAACACACAAAACTAGAAGCCCTGCAACCCTTTTCTTTAAACAAACTCACCCATTCTCTTGCCTTGCAACTGTCCATTTGTAATTTGTTTTTACAGGCCACCTACTCTTGGTTTCAGTCAGCTGAGGCCCCATATAAAGTGACAAGAAGGGTAGCATTATGAATGGGAGAAGACTTATTTAAAACAAAAACAAAAAACCTTGATCTCCAACCCCCACACATAAAACCATCATTTTCTCCAGTGTCATGGAAACGTATGCTATCTATGAATTGCTTTCACTAGTGGCTTTGCGCTTTCCTGTAACAGAGCACTCCAAGTGATGTTATTTAAGCAGACAAGAGTCTGGTCCTGACTCTCCTTCTATTTACGCTCAAATTAACCTAACCCAATGTGTTTATCATAAAGCTGATATAGAGGTTATGCTTGTAGTCTGGATACCCAGGACAGAAGGATGCTGAGGGTGGGGCTAGAACCCGGACATAACCATGAGCTAGGTTTACTTGACCTCCTATCTGCAGAGTCAGCTGCAACCCACAGTCTAAGACCAGCCCTATGTCAAGGACATAGGGCACTGTAGTGTGACGGAAAGAACACCGAGTAGCGTTGAATGGGGACAGATGGGAGCTTCGCCTGTGGGAGCACAGTATAAGGTATCAGCTGGTCAGTCACTATGTTGTGTGCCTGAAACTCATGTAACACTGCGTCAAGTCTACACAAAAATAATTTAAAAAAAGAAAGAACACCAAGTAGATAGGGCAACCAAAGACCTGAGTCCTAGTGCTGGTTCTATTGCAATTTAGCTAGGACCTTCCACACATTACTTCTCCCTGGGCCTCTTTTCTCTTCTAGAACATGAGACAGATTAGAGAAACGATCATTTTTGCTACTTATCACATGCTAAGATACAGAGCCCCAAACCAGTAACTTAGCATCTAATTTGTTGTATTCCTGATTCCATGATCAACCTTGACCGCAACATCCCAGTAACCAACCAAGTCTGTATCTTGTTCCTGTACATGACAGTCCTTGCCTGGAACTCCAATTCTCTGATATGCTAACTACCTCAACTGCCCTCCCTCAAACGTTCTCCCATCAGGCACTAGCCACCCTCACCTCCCCGGACCATGTGGCACACACCAGTCTGGGTACACAGTATGTTTGTTGGTTGCTCTTTGGCTGGCTTTGGCTCACAATTCTTGTGAATCTGCCCACCTGCCCCCCCCCTACAGTGAGGCCATTCAGCATTCAGACCTCTCTCAGATGCAGGTTCTCGTGTCATTCCCATTTCATCAGAAAGTTAATTTGCAGAACATCTACTGTTGCTTTTTTGTGGGGGAGGGGGCCTCCTTTGAGAGACCGTTGGGAGGAAATTAAAGCAAGAAACCTAGGGGCTACCTATTTGCATGTATTGTCACAATTTGGTTCAGTTTCCACCTCACTTGGGTTCTTATTTTGTTAGCATACAGTCTAATTCCATCCAATATGCAAACCTGCTGAGGGAGGGATTCGATTGGTAGGAACTGTAGGTTGACTGGACACATGCCATTCAATTAGCATTTCAAACAGGTATCAAAGACGCTGAGGAAGATGTATTTTCTTTTACATTTACTAGTATTAACCGAAATGCTTCAGAGACTATAGGAAGCTAATTTCTCCTGCAAAGTTAGAAACAAAGGATGAGAATGAACTTAATTGGAATTTGGGGGTATGATTTTGGTTGGTGTTTTGGTTTTTTGGGGGTTTTTTGTGTTGTTGTTTTTTAGTAAATGGCAACTTTTCCAGTGCAGGAGCTGTAAATTTCTACAACAAAACAATATTGGAGATTTCTAAAATGCTTTCTTTTTCTGTTTCGGCCATACATCTTTGCCTTCTAAACATAAAAGATCTTTAGAAACTTGCATGCAGACACAAATGGCCACTTCAGTGATCTTAGACAAGAGGCTACTGGGAATGCCAACCTTTTCATTATGTTGGAGATAGAGTTAAGGAGAAGAAACATGTAGCAAGTATGGAGGACTTGCAGACCACCTCCCCACTACCCCAAGACTTTGTGTCGGCTCAAAGGCCCCTACAGATAGCCTTGGAAACAGCCTAAGCCTCTCTTGGGTACTTAACATACTTCGTTGTAAACGCCACATTAAAAAAATAACCTTGATCTTGCTGAGAATTCTCAGACATTTTAGTGTCCTAGACCTCCAGACACCTCTCAGCCTCCCTAATCCTGATTTGTTCTGGCATCCGTAAGCCCTAGGGGACACCAGGCCCTCTGCACTCCTGGACCTCCCAAATCCAGGGTGTACCTCTGGTGCCTTCATCTTAGGCAACAGAGAAGACTGTGCGGGAGTTGCTCAAGGCCATCTGACCACTTGTATATCATTTTATTCATCAAGTAAGAGTTAGAAATCAAAATGAGTGATTTGGGGACACCTGGGTGGCTCAGTCGGTTAAGCGTCTGTGTGCCTTTGGCTCAGGTCATGATCCGAAGATTCCAGGATCAAGTCCCAGGGATCAAGTCCCACATCGGGCTCCTTGCTCAGCAGAGAGTCTGCTTCTCCCTTTGCCTGCCGCTCCCCCTGTTTGTGCTCTCTCTCTCTCTGACAAATAAATAAAAATCTTTTTTTAAAAATGAGTGATTTAGGTAAGTAATAAACAGAATGTGTGTCCTATACTTAAACCCCTCCGTCATAGATCTGCGGGCGGCCAAACTGCAGATATGCCCTCAAGGAGACCCTTCCCCCCACTCCCCAACCCCCCCGGCACCTGGTAGCAGGCAGCTCCCTGAAATTCAATCCTAGCACCTGTTAGCAATGGAGTCAATCCTAAGTGTTTAAACTTGCCACTCCCTACTCTTTCAAGTGACCCTGAAAAGTCACAGGTGTCCTCACTGGAAGGTTCTGGGCCAGACTTTTCCGACACGTCTCAAATGGCCAAGAAGATAGAGCAGAGAAGGACAAAGGGCTAGGAAGAGGGGCCCCTGTAGCTTTCCATCCTGGAAGGCAGCTTGACAAAAACAGGTCTAATGTCTTCGCACAAAGGAGCCCCTTTCTGGCCTTCAATAACTAGAAGACACTGCTACTGTGATTGGCCGCAAATTCAGACAAACGGATGTGAAGGGGAAAGGGGGCAGAGACACACCTCTAAAGTACGGAAGTCTGAGGATCAGATCCTTCCCAAGGATAGATTAAAAACGGGGGACATCAATAGCCCCAAGTCTACCGCACCAGGATTGGAAATAAGAAAACTTTAATATAAGGACGAGACACGCCACCAACGTGTAATGTGGCCTCTGGCTAGTCAGTCATATTCTTTTTTTTTTTTTTTTAAAGATTTTATTTATTTATTTGACAGAGAGATAGACAGAAGAGCACAAGCAGAGGGAGTGGCAGAGGGAGAGGGAGAAGCAGGCTCTGCACTGAGCAGGGAGCCCGATGCGGGACTCGATCCCAGGACCCTGAGATCATGACCTGAGCCGAAGGCAGACGCTTAACCATCTGAGCCACCCAGGCGCCCCGTAGTCAGTCATATTCTTGCTGTGCGCAGACTTCCTGAGCTCCCATCGGCCATGGACACCGCGTGCACGCTTACTTGCAGCAGCTCATTCAGGATGTCTTCTCTGAGAATCTTTCGCCTTGGTGGCTGGTGAGGCTGGAAATAATAGCACCCCAGAAGAGCTGCAGACCGAGATGGACCACTGACTACACCCACCGCTTGGCCTCACGCAGCCCTGTGGTGCGGTGGATGGATATTAAAGAAACGACAGTCTCTCTGGCAGCCCTGCTTAATAGACTATTCCCTCCCATCTCTGTCTTACTGGTCCAGGAAAATAAGGTTTTGCAAGGTTTCACAGAATCTCCGATGAAGAAAAGGCTGGCGTTTAAAAGCTCGCAGAGAAGACAAAAGTAAGGAAAACCAAAGTTAAAAGTAATACCCAATGATATGTCTATTAACGTGGCTGTTTGCAAGACATAAAATGGACTCGAGGAGCAAAACAAAAGCCCAGGAAACCAAGTAATAGTCTGTGCTAGTAAAAAGTGATACCAATGGGGCGTCTGGGTGGCTCAGTCGGTTAAGCATCCGACTCTTGGTTTCGGCTCAGGTCATGATCTCAGGATGGTGGGATCGAGCCCCTCAGTGGGCTCCCCACTCAGTGGGAAGTCTGCTTGAGATTCTCTCCCTCTCCCACTGCCCCTCGCCCCTCCACACTCTCTTGCTCTCTCCCAAATAAATAAAATCTTAAAAAAAAAAAAAAAAACAGTGATACCAATGCTACCTATCCGGGGGAAGGGGGGAAAGAATCAAATAGTTTCTCATTTTCCCTCTACCCTCTAACTCTGGGCCATGTATAGGAATGGCTCTAAAGCAAATTAAACTATGTTTTCTAATCTGCCCTCGTGCCCTCTCTAAATCTCTCCTGTACTCCCAAGAGACCCATGGACGACCACAATGCCTATACCCCATTCTTCCTAACAGGATTTTTCCAATCATGCAAATCACCCGAAGGACCTGTTTGAAATACAGTTCCCAAATCTATGCCCTAGAGATTCTGTTTTCCAATGTTTAATAAATACCCCAAGAGATTCTTTGACCAGGCAAGCTGGGAAACTCTACCCCAAGTAACGTCTTCTAAATCCTTACTAGTCAAAAATCTTGATGCAGCAAGGGCATCACCTAAGAACTTACTAGAAATGCAGATTCTCAGGTCTTGTCCAGCCCTAGAATGTGTCTTTTTCTTTTTTATTAAAGATTTTATTTTTAAGTAATCTCTACACCCAACGTGGGGCTCAAACTTACAACCTGGGATCAAGAGTTTCATGTTCTACCGACTGAGCCAGCCAGGCACACCCCCATCTTTAAACAAAATCCCTAGGTGATCGTTATATACAATCAAGTTGGAGAAGCACGGTTTTAAATGGTTGAGTCATCTGGGAACCTACTACCCTCTAATCATATTTCTTCATGAATTAGTTTAAGAGACAATTCTGCCAATTCACTTAGTCATTCAACTAATACCTGGGGATCTACTTAGCGTCTCAGCACTGTGCTGTGCACCAACATTGATATTTTGTAGAGAAGGCCTTAAACTACAGGAATCCATCTGCAACAGTAGAAAACCAGGCACTAGGACAGTCTCATGAGGAGGATATTTTAAGGGTAAGGCAGAGCAAGGCCATGTCCCAATCATTCCATTTAATTGACCACCTACTCTATCTGTGCATAAGAAGGGTTTGGACTTCTCCCCCTACAATCCCAACTCTCTCACTGCTCCACTTAGCCAAGACATCAGAGGAGGCTGGTTCTGAGCACAGGTGTGTATACAACATCGATGAGAAGCCTCGCACTTGTCCAAGCAAGCGCCCCTGGAGAAAAGACCAGCCCTGGGAAAATGACCGGAGCATTGGCAGAAACCAATGAAGTGAGATAAAGCAGGGGACCACTCCAGACAAGGTCCAGGGCTGTTTGCCCCACAGAACAGAGCCAAGTTTGAAGGTAGGCAGCAATGGTATCATGGCTTTGCTCCAACTGCCTTCTATAAAAAACTCTGGCCTTGGCCACTGGCTATTTTGAGACCAGTGCAACCCACAGTTACAGAGGTATTTCATTCCTTTCTTATGTTACAGCAGAGCAGACTCTCCCAAAATTCCAATCCACTGACGTTTCAGAAGGATGGTGGGAGAGTATGAGGACCAATATGTAACAGGTCCTTCTGATGAAATATTTCCCATATATAGAGAACAGATAGCAAAGATTTTAATCTAAACCCGCTGCTGGATGATCATAGTCCTATACTGGACTTTTGCTTTGTGATTTCAAGTAACTTCAAGTAACGTAACAGGAAAAACAAAGACTTGATTTACCAGGGATTTAAATATTTGTAGCCATACTGATATCTTATAGCTGAGAAAACCAAGCAATCCTTTGAGGTTCCATGAATAAGTTATAAGAAGTCGTGGGGGGGAGTGGTCATCAAATTTATACCAAGATATCAAAAAACATGAAAAATTTCCAGCAAAAGAAGAAAAAGCCTCCAACTTAGGTTAAAGCTTTTAGAAGCAACTATAAAAAAAAAAAATCACCCATTTCATTCCTTTTTACATAAAAACAGAATTTCAGACAATGGTTTTATTCCATAGATTTGCTTTATCGTAGACAAAATCAATTGTCTGAACAGAGAAAGATATATTTTTTTCGATCTCATTTTGCAGTCTTGTCAATCCATATGGCCAAGGAAAATAAAAACCAAATGGCTACCAAACTGGTTCACGTGTTTTACCTTTCACTGTCATTACATCCCTTGTTGCGGGAATTTCCATCTTAAATACAATGTTTAAGAAATAAACAGTGTTAATTAAAATGAATAATTTTAAACGAAGAAATAAATACTGTGTTTCTGTGATGTTTGCCATCATATTGTAGGTTTGGGTTTGCAGTGTTAACAATCTGGAGGCTTCTTCCCGCAATTCCCCCTCCCCAACCTTTTTTTTAAAGTAATGTCTACACCCAACAACAGGCTGGAACTCATGACCCCGAGATCAAGAGTTGCATGCTCTACCAACTGAGCCAGCCAAGCACCCCCGCCTTTCTTTCAGGATATGAGGGCTATAAATCAGGTGTGGTGCCATCAGTTGGATGGGCTGGCTAAGTTATGGCCTCGTGATCCAAGCACAAAGAATTCTGTCAGGATCTGCTCCAGCTTAAAGAATGGCCAAGGCAGGAGAAATGGAACCCTGAGGCAGCGTGTGGCTGCTCCTTGGGAAGCCAGTTGTTCTGTGCTAGCCTGAGAAGTATCTGGTCTGTATCTCAAACACTTCTTTTTTTTTCTTTTTTTTTTTAATTTATTTGAGACAGAGAGAATGAGAGACAGAGAGCATGAGAGGGAGGAGGGTCAGAGGGAGAAGCAAACTCTCTGCCGAGCAGGGAGCCCGATGCGGGACTCGATCCCGGGACTCCGGGATCATGACCTGAGCCGAAGGCAGCCGCTTAACCAACTGAGCCACCCAGGCGCCCTGTATCTCAAACACTTCTTATCTCTGTTGCAATGTCTGCTTCTGCTATCCCTACCATTCCATGGACATTGACTTCGGTATTCTGAATCTTCCCTCATTCAAGACCACGAATTCAGATTAATCCTGTGCTTCACTTACAACCACATCTTTTGCTTCCCGAATCTTAATATTGAGCCCTACAGTGTTGATTAACCACCCCCCACAATTTAGAGGGACAGTTCCCATCATAGATAACTTAGAGGAACCTCAGGGTACATGTGCGTAGGTTAACCCACACAGACATTTGAACTTCTTTACAAGTCCAAATCTACACATAAAACTGTGAAAAACAATAATTTCTCGTTTCAACCAAAGAAAATGGGGTATATAATCTACACAAAGACTTTAACACTCCCTAAAATGAGGCGACCCTGGTGAAGAACACGCCATTGTGGCTAGAGTTCAACTTCAGTTGTTCATTTCACTCCTAAGTAAACAATGACTCAAACTCGCCCTGAATACATTTTTTTTTTAGAGTCACAAATTTATAGGAATATATATATAGCTCCTGTATATGATTCTAGCACTTTAAAGCTTTGGTGCAGCTTATCATAAAAAGCTCTTTCAAACAGCTTTCATTCAATCGTTGATACCCCCACTGGCAGGTCAGACCTGTAATTGTAAGTTTACAACCCTTCTAAAAAAGTCCTATTTTCCTTTCCAAGTTTCTAGCCTCTAAATTCTCCTTCCGTGTTAGCAGGAAGAAAAGGGGGGACACAGGGAGAAGATTACAGTCATACCCTGCGCATGTTCACAGCATGCTTCCAGTGACTTCTAGTTGTCATTAACACATGGTTGGTTTCCTTAGAAACTTATGTAACAGACTTAATGTTTCGTCCAAATCCATTCAATGTTTTTTTAAGGGGCCAAGTCCTTTTTCTCTGAACAATTTAAAAAAATATTTAAGCAGTATACTGTGGCTTTTCAACAGCAGGGAAGCTGTAAGTGGCTTTTCTACAGCCACATTTAGAGATGTTTATAATAAGCTGTACTTTCAAAGATGTGTTTATGTGTATTATATGCAGGCATAAACAAAAACATACACATGTGGACCAGAAATCATACTTGAACCATTCTTTGATTCTTTGATTAGACACACACTGAAAATTATATCATAGAGAATTATTGAACATACTTATTCCCCTGGGGTTATAAATACTGGTGGGACAGAGCTATTCTTAGGAGGTAATCCAGGCGTCTCTAGTTCTACATGGTATCTGAATCTACAGACCGACTTCTTAAAGCTTCCCTCCTTAAAATCTTTCTCCTTCCACGTTGTTGATGATACTACAACGGTCTTCATTATTCTATTTCTTCAACCACAGCTTTTATATATACCTTCATAGGTGGTGCTTTTTCTTTCTGCCGGAATCAAGGATAAATCTTAAACTCCCTCTACTTACTTTATACTCTCTACCTCAGTGACAGCAGCTAATGTCATAATTTCAACGATCACCTTATTGCAAATAATTCCCTGATTTATACATCTAGACCTGACCTTTCTCCAGAGCTTTATTCCCACATACCCAGCCACAAATCTCAACTGGCAAGTTCTTCTACCATCTCAGTACACGCACACACACGCGTGCGCACCCCAGCTTAATGTAACTGAAATCAAACTCCTCTTCCCATAAATTAGCACCCTTTCTGGCCTTATCCTTTGTCTGTCAGTGCCATCATCACCCTCTTGGACTCAAAATCTCGGTACGCTTGTTTATTCCATTCTGTTCCTCCCCCCATGAGCTGTGAATCATAAAGTGCTCAGAAAACATTGATTTCTTCAACAAATATCTATTGAGTACCAAACATTTGCAAGCCATTGGTTAATGCATTAGAAGAAGAGTGGGGCTGTTTCCATTTTTTTCCCATTTACAATGTAAAAATCTTCAGATTTCAATAATGTAGTAGGACTAGGAACCCCCAAACCCTTCTTGCTGTATCATATCTAGAAATGAGAAATGAGAACCTCTCGTGAAGGTAAGAAAAAAAAAATCACCAAAGACCAAACATAAAGAGGAAACTGAAAAACCAGGGCAGTGAGCATATGACCTGATGATAGCAGAGCCATAAAGGTATCTGTTGGTACCCTTTAGCTAGAATCTTGAATTTTAATGGTCACATGTATACAGAAGACAAGGTCATGGCTCATATAAGGAAAGGAGTTGAAAATGAGGGTTCAGGATAAACCTGGCACCCTTAAAAGACTACCCTTTCATCAAAAGGGTAGACAAGATAAAAATCTGCATACAGTCACAGAAAAGCCAAAAGTATCATTTTGGGGCGAGGGGAGTCACAATTTGTATTAAACTAGAAAGAGAAGGGAACTTCCTTAGCCTGATAAAAGATGTCTACCAAACGCCACATTTAATATTAGGATAACATTAGAAGCATGCATTTCAAATTTAGAAACAAGACATAGATGAATTCTATTTATACTTCTGCTTAGTATTTTGCTGGAGGATCCTACGGGTGCAATAAGAAAATAAAAATGCTTACAAGTTGGAAAAGAAGCAAAATGATTTACCTTTGCATATGATACTGATGAGGGTTAGAAGCAGAAAAATGTTTCTCTTTAGCCCAGAAGGCTGACCTATAGCCTGGATAGTTCCAATTGAGGATCAAATATGTACTGTTTGCTGCATTCTTAAGGGGTCTCATGACTGCCTGTACATCTCATCGATAGTTAGTATTGAGCTGAATAAGCACCAGAGAAATCTTGCAAAAGTAGTTCTACAAGTAGAAATTCGAAGCAGAAATTTATGATCTAATTCTCCCTGCCCATCCCCCACCCCCTTGAGCACTAAGCATACAGCTGCCAGCCTCATGCAGCAAGAGTGCTGCTATTTCTGCCCAGGGGTCCTGTCTCCATGCTCCTGGAACAAGCTAAGTTGCACCGTAAAATATCTCAAGAATTCTTTCTTGACCATCGTGCTCAATGATCCCGCAACAATAGGACGATATACGACAATTATACAAGAGAAACCACAAACTAATATAATAAGCATTCATGACAAGATCATTGTAAAATTTGGATGGGAAGGCAAAGCAATAGAATAGTAAAACCAATTATTCAAAGGAAGAATAATGGTGGAGGCCTCATAGAGAAGATTTACGATAAATCTATAGTAATCAAGACAGCATGGTATTGCAGAAAGCCACAGAGATTAACGGAAAAGAATGGACAGTCAAAACAGGGTCCTTTGCAGGGGCGCCTGGCTGGCTCAGTCGATTAAACATCAGACTCTTGATTTCGGCTCAGGTCATGATCTCAGGGTTGTGAGATCCAGCCCTGTGTCAGGCTCCTCGCTGAGCATGGAACCTGCTTAAGAGTCTCTCTCTCCTTCTCCCTCTGCCCCTCTCCTCCTCTCTAAAAAAAATAAATAAAGCGGCGTTCTTATACATTTGCAAACAGAAATTAGAAAGCAAATTTTTAAGGGCACCTGGCTGGCTGTCAGTGGAACATGTGACTCTTGATCTTGGGGTTATGCATTTGAGCCTCACATTTGGGGTAGAGATCACTTAAAAATAAAATAAAATTTTTGAAATTGTTTAAATATACTATTTGTGAAAGTAATGACAAAGTCTAAGATACTTATAAATAACATACTATTCTGGAAGAAATTATAAAACTTCATTGACAGTACAAAAGACTTTCCTAAGTGAATAAATAAAACGTGACCATGGATGGCAAAGCTCACTATCATAAAGATCTTAATTTCCCCCTAAAGAGCATATAAATTTGATACAATTCCCGTCAAAATCCCCAAAGTGAGTTTTCAAGGAACTTAATAGCTGATCCTAAAATTCACATGAAAGGACAGAGAGCCAAGAAAATTTTAAAGGTAAGCAAAGTGGAGAGAGTCCCTCTAACAAATACCAAACTTTTTTTTTTAATCTTCAGTAATTAAAACACTGAGATATTGTCACAGGGGTGGACCAATGGACCAATGTAACACAACATGGAGCACAGAAACAAACCCACACTCTGTGGAAACTTGATGTATAAAAAAAGGTACCATTACAAAAAATGGAATATAGGGGACTGTTCAGTAAATGGTTCTGAGACTACTGGTTCACTCTATGGAGAACATTTTTTAATTAGATCCCCACTTGACAACATTCAAAAAAGTAGATTGCCACTGGATTAAAATCTTCATTGTTAAAAGAAACTAAACACTTAGCAAGGAAAATTTTGCAGAATCTTTTTAGGATTGGGGCATATGAAAGCAGATCCGAATGCAGGGCTCAATCTCATGACCCTGAGATCATGACCTGAGCTGAAACCAAGAGTCGGACGCTCAACCCACTGAGCCACCCAGGCGTCCCAGGGTATGAAAACTTTCTTAGACAAGACACAGAAAAGCACAAATCATAAAAGAGCCAATTATGAATATAACTAATTAAAAGTAAAAAGCTTTATACAATATAAATCAACATGTACAGAGTAAAAAGACAAGTTATAGAGTGAGTGAAACGATCCTAAAAGGCATCAGACATTAAAACTGCACTTTCCAATCTGGTGGCCACTAGCCCCATGTGTCTGTTGAGCAGTTGAAATGTAGCTGCTCCCAGTTAAGGTGTGCTATTAGTGTGAAATGCTAAGTTCTTTTTTTTTTTTTTTTAAGATTTTATTTATTTATTTGACAGAGAGACAGCAAGAGAGGGAACACAAGCAGGGGGAGTGGGAGAGGGAGAAGCAGGCTTCCCGCTGAGCAGGGAGCCCGATGTGGGGCTCGATCCCAGGACCCCGGGATCATGACCTGAGCCGAAGGCAGACACTTAACAACTGAGCCACCCAGGCACCCCATGAAATGCTAAGTTCTTAAGAGGTAGTATAAAAAATACTGTAAGCTCTCTTATTTGCAATTTTCATGGTGACTAAATGTTGAAATATTCTGGATATACTAGGTGAAATATATTAAAATCAACTCACCTGTTTCTTTTTTTTTTTTTTAAAGATTTTATTTATTTGGGTTTTTTTTATTCTTATGTTAATCCCCATACATTACATCATTAATTTTTGAGGTAGTGTTCCATGATTCATTGTTTGTGCATAACACCCAGTGCTCCATGCAGAATGTGCCCTCCTCAATACCCACCACCAGGCTAACCCATCCTCCCACCCCCCTCCCCTCTAGAACCCTGTTTGTTTTTCAGAGTCCATCGTCTCTCATGGTTCATCTACCCCTCCGATTTCCCCCGCTTCATTCTTCCCCTCCCGCTACCTTCTTCTTCTTTTTTTTTTCTTAACATATATTGCATTATTTGTTTCAGAGGTACAGATCTGAGATTCAACAGTCTTGCACAATTCACAGCGCTTACCAGAGCAAAGATTTTATTTATTTGATGGAGAGAGACACAGCGAGAGCAGGAACACAAGCGGGGGGAGTGGGAGAGGGAGAAGCAGGCTTCCCGCGGAGCAGGGAGCCCGATGCGGGGCTCGATCCCAGGACCCTGGGATCATGACCTGAGCTGAAGGCAGACGCTTAACGACTGAGCCACCCAGGCGCCCCCACCTGTTTCTTTCTAATCCGACAGCACTGATCTAAAACAAAGCAATATGTATATAAACCCAAAAGGCCAATAATATATATATAAAAGTACTCAACATCCCAATGAACAGGAAAATGTAAATTAAAACAACAATAGAAGATGCATCAGACTAGCAAAATTTTTAAATTTGACTTTAGCAAATAATTGTGAAGATGTAGAAAAACTGGAAATTGGACACACGGATAGAAAGGGAGGAAAGGGGCAGGCAGGGGAGGAAGATCAATTGGTGTAAGCACTTAGAAGAATAATTTGGTGAAATCTCATAAAGCTGAGGATAGAGCTGCATTCCCTCCTATACACACTATAGAAACTCACAAAGGGCACAAGAAGGCACGTACAACAAATGTTTACTATGACACTGTTTATAATCATGAAAAATTGAAAACACATGTCCATCAACACAAGCATAGATAAATATATAGTGCAACATTCAGACAGTGTACTACCATTCTTTAGCTAAATTGAAGGAACTAGAGCAATGGTTCTCAAAATGTGGTCCCAGAAATTTGTCAGCAATGTAAATTCCCAGAACCTAACCCAGAGGGAGTGAATCAGAAACCCCCGCTGGTGCAAGGCAGCAAGCCCTCCAGGGGATTCAGATACGTGCTTAAGTTTGAGAACTACTCAGCTAAAGCTCTATGCATTGACTGAGGAAAGTTCAAAAGTGAGGATGTTACAGAAGGTTGTGTACAGGATACCATTCAGATCAAGTTTAACCCTTGTACATAGCCCTTCATATTGTTTGTGGATGCATTCATGGGATTACCACCCAATTCATGATAGCACTTACGGAGTAGGCAAGTCAAACGGGGTATGGGACAGGAGAGATTAAAACAGATTTGAACCACATTTCTGATGTTTTATGTTTGTCTCTTTGTTTAAAGAGGGAGAGGGCAGGGGCAGAGAGACAGAGAGAACCCCAAGCAGGCTCCTTGCCCAGCGTGGAGCCGGACATGGGGCTCAAACGCACACCCCTGAGATCAGAACCTGAGCCGCAATCAAGAGTCGGACACTTAACCGACTGAACCACCCAGGAGCCTCCACAGTTGTGACATTTGGTTTAAAGAATGTTAAAGATGCTGGGAGAAGCATCTCTGGACATACATCTAAGGTTGGGGAGGTGGTGTTGCTGAAACACTTCTTGCCTTACAACCTTATGACCCGAGTCATTCTTCTCTCGGGTATGGGTACTGTTGCAACTGTTACTGATAAATTGACTCGAATATAGACCCACTAGCTCAGTATGCACAGTGCCATCTCCAGCTTCCAAAAACATCACTTTGTACGCATCATCTTCCAGTTTAGACAGCTTCCAGAGTAGTCAAAATTGCTCACCTGATAGTCAAGTCCCTCCAAAATATGCTTCCTACCTGCTTCGAATAAATGACACCAACTACATGTAACAATGTACATAAAGATTCTGCTTTAGTCAAAGGAGTCTCTGCTCCCTAAACTCATCACACATATTTCTGCCTCCTTGCCCTTCCTCATTATTTACAATCCCTTTGGTTCCCAGACATCTGAGTCTGGCTTGCACCATAAAATCCGGCCCATGTTTCATGCACCAGCCCCGCCCCCCTCATCATCCTGGAACCTCTTAGATCATGAATCGCCCTCAATGATCATTTCTTCCGCTGAACTCCTCTAGCATAATCTGTGTCACTCCCATGGGGCTCGACCACACCATACTTTTTTTTATTTTTATGTACCTATGCCTGATCAACCCAGCTAGACTGAATTATTATTCCAGTTAAGTTCTGTCTCACTCCAAAAAGGATTGAAGGTGGTGCGACTGAATTGTAAACCTGTCAAGGTCATAGTTCAAGTTTCCTGAGCACCAAGGGTAGTACTCTACAAAGGACCGAAACCACCAGCTCCATGAGAGGAAGAACCATGACCATTTTGTTCATAGCTGTCTATCTAGTATCAGCAAATTTTGTAGTACTCACTGCACACCCAAAGACCATTTGTTGTTTAGTGCATGAATAAATGAATGGGCCTTACAATTTTGTTATCATGATACATGCTTCCAGGTACCAAATGCTACTTGAGAAGTGGAGAATGAATATGGCGGACAAACACATCAGAAGCTCCATGGCCCATACCATTAGCTCCCCCAAAACCATCAGTCCAATTGTATACGATCTGCATAAACTTGCTGTGTGCCTCTTACTTCAAAGCAAGATCTAGAGCTAACGTGAATTGGGTGCTTGATTTGGACAGGTGCTGTACAAAGCATGTTGCATGTAGGATAGGATCTTTAAGACAGTCTTGTGGGGCGGGAACTAGGATTATTGCAGATTACAGAAAAGGAAACTGAGGCACAAAAAATATATAAACTGACCTGCATGCCACACAATGGGCCAGACATGACATGGAAGCAGGACATCCAGGTTTACACTCTTAATGACACTGGGACCATATGGAAAAGATAATCATGGATTCCAACAGGTAAATTTGAATAAGGTTAGTATCTGGTTCTAAACCATTCAAGTCAATGAATTCAATCACTTGTTTGCAAACAGGTTTGTATTTGCAAAAGGAAAGGCAACACTGGGGCTCCTGGGTGGTTCAGTAGGTTAAGCATCTGCCTTCCACTCAGGTCATGATCTAGCCCTCAAAGCATCTAGCTCCCTGCTCAGTGGGGAGTCTGCTTCTCCCTCTGCCTCTCCCCACCCCCTCCTTGTGCTATCTTTCTTGCTCACTCTTTCTCTCAAATAAATAAAATATTTAAAAAAAAAAAAAAAGGACAGGAAACACTGATGGGGCTTCTGCTGGACTCAGGTGCACTCATGTCCCCTTATTTGATTTGTTCCCTCCCCAACACCGGCTCTGAGAAGTAGGTGTCACTGTTATCCTCATTTTGCAGGTGAGACCAATGAGAAACAGAGAAGCAAAGTACCTCGTTCAAGGTCACAAAGGTAGCAATAGGCAGAGCTTGGTTTTGACTCCAAGTCTGGATGTTTCACCATATACCACAGATGCTCAGATCAGACACATTTGGGGGTTATAAAGGCTTCCGTGTACTATACAAAAGTCTCCTAACAGTTATTATTGCGGTATGTTATCTAATATCCTAGCAACCAACACAAGATGAAGGAAGTTCTAGACCATTTAATAGCCATAGACCTTAAGTTCCATGTTGAGGGCATCTAGTCAGTGTTTACCCTAACTCCGTTAACCTTCAGTACCATAAAATATCAATTTTCCATAGATCCTAGTACAGGCCAACACATAAATCAATGTCCAGAACATATTGTTAGCTGACAGACCTCGTTAGACCAATTGAGAAAAAGCTGGCACTATCAAGACCATAATTCTATTTACTACATACATCCCAGAGACCATCAAAGTGATAGTTATTAGCAGTCTGGGACATCTTATAGATTTCGTGAAATACGACCTTTGGTGAAGTACTCTGTGGCTCACTGACTTCTCTTAATCTATCTATTAAGGTATTTGTAGAACTCTAATTATAGCCACTATATCTTGTTTATGCAATATTCAATTACTAACATGGCATGCCATTTATCTCAATAATTATCTCAATAATTATTCTATTAAATCTAAACGAGCGTTCTTAACTCAATGTATATGCTGGAAGTTTTCTCCCCCATGCTGGTGTCCATCATCTGTTTCAAGAAGTAGCTCCCTTGGAGGTTGTAACAAGTCAGCATGCAGGGAACTTAAGAGAACCAAGTCTTTGTGGATCTTAGACATTGTTTATGCAAAAGAATTAGCAAGGCGCTTCGCATACCAAAAATCACTAAATCTACTCGCCTGTTCACTCATTCCCCCCAACCCCAAACTCTGAAGAGATCCTTAAGCATAACACACAGGACAGGAAAGAATTCAATTAAGGGAGCTGATACTCCTGACCACTCACTAAGATAGAGGGAAGAAAATGGTCAGCACCTACCCTCTCCCTCCTGATCTGCTGAGTTGCTTCATCCCGCTGATTCCAGTTTCTGTCTCTTTCTTAACTCTCCCACTCCCTGCCCAACGCCACCCAGACTTGTGGGAAGAAAAAGTCAAAGATATTGTCGTGCCTTAACGTTCTTAATCTGGACTAATGGGGAAAGGCAATCGTAAATGGAAACCATTTTCTGTGGCATATCTACTTCAAGCATTCTGAACTCAAAAGAATCAGCAGACAACGCCATAGTGTGAAGCTAAACCGTAATGCATTTTTCCTTGATTGCCATGCCATGATCCTTCATGAAATGTAGGGATAACGTGCAGGAACTAAGGTGGTCATTAACCAATGGTGGGGAAGCAGCACCATCTTCCCCGTTACTGCCACCTCCCACACACTTCCCCTAGGAAGAGGGGGATGGACAGAGAAGTTCCTAGTAGTATTTGCATCCATTATTTTCCCTGTTTCCCTCTAAAATACTCTCTAGAGCCCTAACTGGTGTGCTCTTCCTCCTACCCATCTTCCAAGAAGGAGCAGACTTGAATGGTAGAGCTTGAGGGCATCTGGAGAGAGCCACGGGGGGCTGAGGAACAGAGGGAGATACTTGTGATAAAGGGAATGCCCCCTTTTTCATATGGTCAAAACAGATGGGGCAAGAGGAGGGAGGGAAGCTAGGATGCCTGAAGGAAGAGGCAAACCACCGTCCATGGAACCCGCCCCAGGAGAACAGGTGTTCGCCCTCCACATCCGCGCGCTCTATGCAAACAGCGAAGCGCTGTGGTGCTATGTGCTTCACAAAAGTCATTAAGAAACTGGGGAAGATATATTAAGTACCAGTAACAGTCATTTCTTGAATGCCAGCAGTCATGGCCAGACCATGAAATTACACAGTTCTTTCAAGTATCATAAAAAGGGTATTAAATTTATAGTCAAGTACAAATTAGGAGAGACGTTAAGGAGCATGGCTCAGGGCCCACCTGAAATGAAAGAACCTTCTACAGCACCCCCGGAAACAGATCCTGTTCACCAACAGGTCACTCTCCTCTTAGAGGCTCAGTTCTTCTGTCTTTACAAAGTCATTGCTGGACCAAGCCAACGTTTCTCAAAGCGTGCTGCATGAATCACCTGGATCAAAATCACTTGGGCAGGAAGGGTGGGGGCTGTTAACATTAAGGTTCTTCAGGGGCGCCTGGGGGGCTCAGCTGGGTAAGCATCTGCCTTTGGCTCAGGTCATGATCCCAGGGTCCTTGGATCAAGTCCCATATCGGGCTCCCTGCTCAGCGGGGAGTCTGCTTCTCCCTCTCCCACTCCCCCTGCTGTGTTCCCTCTCTCCCTGTCTCTCTGTCAAATAAATAAAATCTTAAAAAAAAAAAAAATTAAGGCTCTTCAGTGCTATGGAATTGAAAACTCTGAGGCTGGGGCCCAGGAATCTGTATTCTTAACACATCTGTTGCCCCTCACCCCAAATGTCCTGATCTATATTTAACAAGCTAGAAAATGCTCCAAGACCCATGCAATTATGTCTATATTGTCACCTTTTTCTAGACTGTGCTTTCCCCTCATACATTCTCTGCAGCGGTCCTTCCTGTGTTTCTAGACTCAGCTCAAATTCCATCTCCTCTGTGAAACCCTCCATTATTCGGTTCAACAGATGCCGGCTCCCTATTGCCGTGGGGTGGGATTTGGGCAAGCACGGATACTGAGAGCAAAGTGTCATGCGCAACAGGCAGGGGCTTGAGGAAGGGCTCGGAAATTTGCACTGATATTCTGTGCCTGAGTTTTCAGCTGCCAGGAGAGATTTAAACCGTGCAAACCCCTAACTAGGACTCCTACTGTCTCAGCCTGTTTGGGCTGTTGTAGCAAAACACCGCAGACTCGGTGACTTATAAACAACAGAAAGGTATTGCTCACAGTTCTAGGGGCTGAAGGCAAAGGTCAGGGTGCCAGCAAGGTCAGATGAGGGCCCTCTTCCAGAACACAGATTTCCCACTGCACCCTCACACAGTGGAAGGGGCTTAGGGGCTCTGTGGGATCTCTTTGGGAAGAGCACTCATTTCAGTCCTAAGGGCTAGGACCTCATGGACCTAATCACCTCCCACAGGCCCCACCTTCTAATATCACCACCTCGGGGGGGATTCGCATTTCAATACCAGACTCTTGAGGAGATGCCAATATTCAGACCATAGCACCTACACGCAGCCTCTGATTGGTGAGAACAGTCCATTGCGAAGAGTCGAGAAGGCATTTTAGTGTTCATTTAGGGATGGAAGAAGAGGAATCAAAAGGAGACAAGAGAATGCCAAATGGACAATTGTACCTGGGTAGTAAGGGAGGGAAGTAATGTCCAATATGGGGCCTTCTCTTGCCCAAATACCAGGCAACTACCTAATGGATCCTGTGCAGGTCGGAAGACAGAAGGGGGCGGGGGGTGGCGCTGATGACAGGTGTAAGGTTTAGGCTAGGCTAAAATGCCAAAACTTTGTGAGGTGAAAACACTAAATCAGTGTTTCTCACTGCATCAGAAACACCAGGCAAGCTCGTAAAAATGCACATCTCTGTACGTCACAGTCTCTAGTGCCCAATACCCAGCATTTGGGAGCACCAGATGGGCTCCCCCATCTAGTTTCAACTCCTCACTCTCCCAACTTGTCATCATACTGATTCTGGGGGCTTTGAGAGATGAGCAAGCAGCACAAGCCCTGAGAATTTGTGACAAGGAGATGAGGGAGACTCAGGGGAGAATTTCAATCTCTCCACTCGGTGAGAGAGATTCAGGGAAACCCAATCAACAGAGATCACCACATCTGGGTTTATTTTCAGATCCCTTCCTGCTTCATAGTTCCAAACCCCTCCCCCCACCCACGCCCAAAAAAACCCAGAAAACTAAATAAACCAATCAAGTGCCTCAGTCAAGGACACGCTGCCTTTGTTTATTCTGCAAGAACACCAGAGTGCCATTGCTTATTTTTCCAGAGACCTTCAATTATTTTCTTAATAACCTTCCATAGACAATAAAATTGTCAAGCCCAGGCTCCTCTATGGACTTTGCTAATTTATGCCAGCAGACTCACCACCTGCACCCAGAGGGTTACATGCCAACTCTCTCCCCAACTCTGGCTATTAGTACTTCTCAAGCCAGGTGTCTAATATTCCTAATGCCTCCTAGAGCCTGCTCAACTGGACTGAGAACTCCAAAGCTCTATCTACATTCAAGGTGAGGCATAGGAAATTAGCCGGGGAATTCAATATAAAAAAAATTACCTTACATGTTGTTGCCTAAACACAAAGCATAATTTTAAGTATCTGACGCACTTCTAAGGAGAAATGCTATGTAGAGGACAGTGCATTAGGATTCCTTTCCAGTTAGAGATGTAATCTGTTTCTAATAAGCAACTGCCACATAATTTGCAGACAGTTCCATACCATGGTGGGATACCACGCTCAGCCATAATGACAATCCCAAAAGCCAGAGTGAAGATCTTTGCCATATCTATCCATCCATCCATCCATCCAGTAAATATTTCTTCTACTATTCCCCAAAAGACTTGTTCTAGCTGCTGTGATATAGCAATGAGCCAAACACAGAGAGTGGCTGCCCTCATGGAGCTTAGCTTCTTGGGGGGAAATTGACAACGAAAGCAAAATCAAAGAAAGTAATTTCAGATAGCAATAAATATACAAAGAAAAGAAAATAAATATACTAGAGCAGAGTGTCTCAGGAAGGGGGAAACTCTGCAGGGTGGTTGAGAAAAGCCTCTCTGAGCAGGTAACACTACAACTGAAACCTGAAGGACAGGAGGGAGCCGCCAACTGTAAGGTCCAGAGACAAAAGGAGAGGGAACATAGCAAATGTAAAGACCCCGAGGCCAAAAAGAGCTTGATCTGGCTGAGGAATAAAAAGAAAGCCAATATGGCAGGGTGGTTGGAGGGGTCCTCAGTTAAGTAGGCAGAGCCAGATTGTGCAGGGGTCTCTAGGCGATGGAGAGAAGGAAGGGCTTTATTCTGTGCACAATGAGAAGACAAGGAGCTCGTGTGGACTGCTGTAAACATGTAAGTGAGGACATATTTGTCTTTTTATCAATAGCGCTCCCATGGGCCGAGATGCTTTTTTTTTTTTTTTTTAAAGATTTTATTTATTGGGACACCTGGGTGGCTCAGTCGGTTAAGCATCTACCTTCGGCTCAGGTCATGATCCCAAGGTCCTGGGATCGAGTCCCGCATCTGCTTCTCCCTCTGCCTGCCACATCCCTACTTGTGCCCTCGCTCAGTCTCTATCTCTGACAAGTAAATAAAATCTAAAAAAAAAAAAAAAGATTCTTATTTATTTATTTATTTGAGAGAGAGAGAGCAAGAGAGAGAACACAAGCAGAGGGAGAGACAGAGGGAGAGGGAGAAGCAGACTCCCCCGCTGATCAGGGAGCCCGATGCAGGGCTCGATTCCAGGACTCCAGGATCATGACCTGCACCCAAGGCAGACGCTTAACTGACTGAGCCACCCAGGTGCCCCGGGCCAAGATGCTTTAGAAAATATCTGCTTTAAACCTCTCAAAAGCCCTATAAAGTGTAACTGTTCCTAGACAAGGCCGGAAACAAAGAGTTCACCCAAGGTCACAGCTAATAAGTGGTGAAGCCAAGATTCAAACCTGTGTCTGTCTGAGTCCAAAGTCAAAGACAATTAATGGCTACACAACGTAAGATGATGTTCTGTTCAAGCATACCCAAGTATGAGTAACCATGGAAGCTGCCATTCAGGAAGAGTTTACTATATGCCAGGATCTGGACTAGACATTCCTCATCCTCAGCCTTACCCTTTCAGATGGGTACTATGATAGCATTTTGCAGGAGTAAATTGAGGAAAAGAGGGGCTAAGGCCTCATGCAGAGCACATCCCAGTATTATTTCCCCACAATGCCAAATGTCACCTTTTTAGAATTACCTTAACCCAAATGTCAACCTGGTTTAGACACTTGTCCCTAGGCTGCTCCTTTATGCCCAGTCAGTGAGCGCTCCGGAGGGGCGGCAAATGTCCCCATCAGAACAGAAATGGTGTAGAAGGCAAGGCAACATTTGTAAGCCAGCCCCCGTTGCGGGGCTCTTTGCAGGCCGAGGACACTGCCCATCTGTGTGCGAACAGGAAGCTGTAAGATTCTTTTGCATGTCTGTGCATAAAGGACAATGACTCTTCTATCCGAGCTGTGAATGAGAAAGAAGCGACTGGGCAGGCCTGTAAGGTCTGTGACCGCACGCGGATGCTAAGATCCAAGCAGCCGATAAGGTAACGCACGCTGAACAACCTCTGGTAGCCACTCCTCCCCCACGCCGCACCCTGCCTGGCAGGGACAGGGAATGAAACTCTATGCCAGTATCAGGCTTGTATGAGTCCTTGTAT
This sequence comes from Mirounga angustirostris, assembly GCF_029215605.1. Classification (NCBI taxonomy): domain Eukaryota; kingdom Metazoa; phylum Chordata; class Mammalia; order Carnivora; family Phocidae; genus Mirounga; species Mirounga angustirostris. The sequence goes on from NW_026991719.1 coordinate 95,624,325, forward strand.
GTAATAGGATTCCTAGTATTTTTTCCCCAGCAGCCCTCCTAGAATTCAGACTATAGAGCCCTACCTGTTCCCTCCGCTTTGACCTTCTAGATATCTGCACCTCAATTTACTTTTGTTCATTTGGGCAGCCACAGGGGATTTCTCCCTCAGCCTGCTCTTCCTCGCCTCAAACCACTCTCTGGCCCTTTCATTGTCCTTAGAATCCTGACTTTGGCCCTGCCCGTATCCGAACGTGAGCACGCATTTTAGATTTACTGGGAGGACAGGGAACCAGTGGGAGGTTTCCTGCGGTTTATCACATAAACACGGGAAAACACCAGACGATGGAACTATCAGTCGGCCACAAAAAGGAATAAAGTTCTAATACATGCTGCAGCACGAATGAGCCTGGGAAACATGACACTAAGTGACCTACGTCAGACACAAACTGCCACGGATGACAGGAGTCCATCTAAATGAAAGGTCCAGTTGGGGCGCCTGGCTGGCTCAGTCGGTAGAGTGGGCAACTCTCGATCTCCAGGTTGTGAATTCGAGCCCCACGTTGGGTGGAGAGATTAAACTATTGTTAGAAATAATAAGTGAATGAATGAATGAATGAATGAATGACATATCCAGAATAGGCAAGTCCAGAGAGACAGAAAGTAGATTAGCGGTTGCCTAGGGCTGGGGGGGTGTAGGGGAACAAGGAGTGATCGCTGAGGAGTTTGTGTGTCTTGGAGGTGGGGGTGGGGGAGTAATAAAAAAAAAATTTCTCAAATGAGTGATCCTGGTCAATCAACAGTGTGGATATATTAAAAACCACTGCATTTTATACTTTCAATAAAATGAATTTCATAGTATGTGAATTATAGCTCCATAGGGCTCTCATAAAAATTATGAGATAGATAATATTAGCTATATATTATTTATTACATATTACACATCTCATATATATATATAAATTCAACATCCATACAAGTCTCAGAAGCTATCTAGACAAAAGCAATTCTGCCTAATAGAACCCAGGCTGCATAATACCTTACTCCTCATGAGGTTTTCCTTCTTTGTGCTTCTCTTTTCACTTAGCATCCTAACAAAAATCCTCCTAAAACAACCCCAAGCAAGCAAGCAGTGGAGTGGTTTGAGACTCAGACAGGAACCCCTGGGAACCCCTAACTTGTTACACTGGAAATAACATCACAAGGCACCCCTCATCATTAATTATCCTGATGGTTCCATCAGGGATATTTAAAATGGCACCTGATATTTGAGTGCTCTCTATACGCCAGGCACAACACTTCAGCTGCTTTCTGTACATTATCTCATTTACTCCTCCCAAATATCCTGTGAGACAGGTACTACTGTTCACCCCACTTGACAGATGAGAAAAATGAGACCCTCAAAGTTAAGCAACTGGTCCCATGTCAAATCACTGGTGTGTGCTGGGACCAGAAGAGAAGCCCAGTGATTCTGATACCTGTGTCACATTTTAGCCCCTACATGACACTCCACTTCCCATAGCAGTGGTAAATAATCATCAGAGTCCTATTAGCTAAAATGCATTGCACACCTGCTTTATACCAGGTATTCTACCTGAGGTAGATGATGCTATCGATCTATCATTTTATAGGTGACGAAACAGAAGCACAGCAAGGCTTGGTAACCTCCCCAGGGTAGAAGGTGACCAACCAGCCCAGAAAAGGCGCAGAGGATGGAATGAAATGTAGGCGGTCACTAAGCTCTGCCCCTCCCTTCCTGACAGGTCGGTCCTAACCTTGAGCATGGGGAGATTCAGCACCTGCGTGACCCACGAGCCAACTGCATTCACAACCCAGCTGACTGTACCCAGTAAAAACCAGCCAGCACGGAGGCCTGGCAGGTGTCTCTCCTGTCTCTGCATGCCCGCGGCTGTTCTCTGTATCCCCCCAGTCCTCTGGCCTGTCTGCCAAAGAGACGGATTTCTCTCCCCAACATAAAGCATGCAGCAGTAAGGACCCTGACCAGATCTGAAGTGTACAAAGGCGGTTCTGGCTTTTCCCTTTTCATGCATTTTGCACAACAGTCAACCACCGGGGCAGGCAAATCCCCACCGCCTCGAAGCTCCAGCAGGAGTTTTATAGGGCTCCTCATCTAATTAAGAAAAGGGTCAATTTTTTTCAGGGTCTGAAAAATCCCTTTGGTCTGAAATCTATCCATTATATTAGCTGAAAAAAAAAAAAAGTCTTCCTAGAATGAGGCATTAAATAAAAGCCCTGATTGAATTTTATCACCCTATGTAATTAGAAAATAAAAGTGAATCTGATAATAGATTTTTAAATGATACTACCCTTCACACACAATAAATTTCTTTGATTTTTATCCCTCATATATACATTCGGGTCTGTATAACCTACTTGAAAGCAAATACGACTTTAATGTGAATGTCACAATATCGCCCGTCAGATGTAAATCTAAAATGCGTGCTCACGTTCGGATACGGGCAGGGCCAAAGTCAGGATTCTAAGGACAATGAAAGGGCCAGAGAGCGGTTTGAGGCGAGGAAGAGCAGGCTGAGAGAGAAATCCCCTGTGGCTGCCCAAATGAACAAAAGTAAATTGAGGTGCAGATATCTAGAAGGTCAAAGCGGAGGGAACAGTTGGGCTCTATAGTCTGAATTCTAGGAGGGCTGCTGGGGAAAAAATAGTAGGAATCCTATTACATACAAGGACTCATACAAGCCTGATACTGGCATAGAGTTTCATTGCCAGGGGTCTTTTACAGACACACACACACACCCGGACTAGGGAGGAAACGGTCTCAATGTATGAGTGGAACTGGATTTGAAAGGGTCAGAAAAGTGGCGGCAGCTGGAAATGCAAAGAAGGAGAAATCAATAGCTATGGCCGGGTCCTGATAAATGTCAAAAAGTCCTCTATTAAGGCAGGGTTGTTCTCAACTATGAATATGCATGGACTGAGCTGGTGGGCAGCAGATCGTGTGAATGGCTCTTTCAACAGGGACCCAGTGTCACTCTGGAGTCACTGAGCCAGGGACGGCACACAAAAACACCGCTGTCAACAGCACCTGCTCTAGACTCTTCTCTCTTGTCAGTACATACTTCAGATGGTGGTCTTCAAAAGGCCAGACTGCATTAAGCACGTCTTATACAATGTGGAAGGCGTTCTTTCTAAAGTCCCCGATTGGAGGAAAACGGTTACTTTTGTGCCCCTCCAAAGAAATCTTGTATTATTTAAAGGGAAGGACAGCAGAACACTTGGCACCCACGCTGGTGGCCTGAGAAAATCCTTTCATGAGACCTGACCAGCCCAGAGGGAGGAGCTAAAACCCCGATGGTTCATCTGTTATGAAGCCCAACTCCCATTTGTATTACGCTCTTGCTACATCACCTTTTTGTGGTATCCTCCGCAGGCCGTGCGGCGGCAAGTTTCCTTACGTGACAGCCGGAGGGAGAGGGGATGAGGACTGACTACTTTGTGGGTATGTGGTTGTGAGATTTCCCTTTGGGGTGAGGAAAAAGGTTTTGGAACTGGACAGAGGTAATGGGTTTTCATCACTGTGAACGTACTAAATACCACTGAACTGGACACTTTCAAAAGGTTAATTTCATGTTATGTGAATTTCAATGTAAAAAAAAGGCACCGCGCTACGTCAAAGGAGCCCGTACTGCATCTGTTGTTTGGGATAGGGATTGTGCTAGGTTCTGGGTGGACAAATAATCATCACAATTAAATGTTTGTTAAGTCCTTACAAGATGCCAGAAAGCATTCTAAACACTGCCTACGTATTAACTAATTTCACCATTAAAGCAATTCCCCTGAGGAAGGCACTATTGTTCCCATTTTACAGAGGAAACTGAGGAACAGGGAGATTGAGTGACTGGCTCAAGATATTATAACTTGTAAGCAGTGGAGCCAGGATTTAGACCAGCCGGTTTAAGAACTGTGCTACACTGGGGGGGCCTGGGTGGCTCAGTCGATTAAGCATCTCCCTGAGGCTCAGGTCATGATCTCAGGGTCCTGGGATCGAGCCCCACATCAGGCTCCCTGCTCTGCAGGAAGTCTGCTTCTCCCTCTCTCTCTGGTCCTCCCCCCCCCCCCCCGCCCTGCTCCTGCTCTCTCTCTCTCAAATAAATAAACAAAACCTTTAAAAAAAATGAGCTACATTGCCTCAGACACAGACACTAGCCTCAAGAGGCGCACAGTCAATTGATGGTGAGTGTAGAGGCACCTAAAGGTGGGTGGAGACCAGCCAAGTAGCCAAGGAGAGAAGGCATGTGAGATGAATCACAAATGATGAATCTGAATTAAAACACACAGAGGAAGAAGGAGTGCTTCAGATCAAAGAAAAGATCCTAAATGGCACAAACAGTGGGACTCTGTTATAAGCACCCGGAGTCACTAGAGTAGCAAGAGTTGACAAGTGCCAGGTTGCAAAGCTGGACAGCAAAACAGGACAGACCACAGAGGCTTTCTACTTACCTGGTAGGCAGAGAAGAGCTATTGACGGCTTTGAAGTGGGGGTGACCCAGAGTTGTGTTTTGGGAATACCAGACCCGTAGCTCCCTGGTAGTTACAATTGAGAGGGACAAGACAGCAGGGAGGAAGGGAGACAATGATGAGCTAACCTAGACAAATGGTAATTGGCATCGAGAGAAATGGATGGAGTGAATATTTAGTAATTCAAAGCAGCCAGACTCATCAGCTCAGAGTCTCAGAAACTGCCAGCAAGATCAAAAGCAAACCATTTCCCTTGATAAGCGTCACCTTTCTATTGTTCTTTAAGAAGTGTTAAACATCATCATTTCTAAACAGTTCAGGAACAGCTAGTCTGTTCTTCATTTTCAGAAGCCATCCCATTGAAATTCTAAATGCAAACCAAACTTTATAAAGCAGCATTCAAGAATATCAAGTTTCCTTAGGGTGGAAACATCCAGAATCGGCGCATAAATAGAACTCGTGCATTCCCGGACACTTGAAAAGAGAATGGTTTGAAATGAATATGAGAAATTAATGATGCAGCATGAGGTTGTCTGGAGCAGGAATTAAAACGCCATGCCAGGAGAGTGAAGACTTCACTGGGAAATGATCCTGGCATGAGAAAGAAGATATTGAAAAGAGAGGGGGATAAGAGTGTTTAAAATTAGATTACCATGTGATGAACTGTTAATCCATTTTGTTAATCCAAGGACCATTTGGTCCTCACAAGGTGCTGGGCTATTTGGAGGCCACAAAAAAAAAAAAAGAAAGAAAGAAAGAAAAGAAAAGAAAAAAAGGGTTAGAGGCACCTGGGTAGCTAAGGGTCTGCTTTTGGCTCAGCTCATGATCCCAGGGTCCGGGGGACCGAACCCGGCATCGGGCTCCCTGCTGAGGGAGGGAGCGGCTGAGCAGGGAGCCTGCTTCTCCCTCTCCCTCTGCTGCTCCCCCTGCTTGTACTCGCTCTCAAATAAATAATAAAATCTTAAAAAAAAAAAAAAAAGGGTTATATTCTCCCATCCTCAAAGGATCTACAATGTCACCAAGGACTTAAGATGTACTCAAATGAAGCAATTAGAGGGGCGCCTGGGTGACTCAGTCAGTTAGGCGTCCGACTCTTGATTCTGGCTCAGGTCGTGATCTCACGGTCAGGAGATGGAACCCCGCATCAGGCTCCAGGCTCAGCGCAGAGTCTGCTGAAGATTCTCTATCCCCCTCCCTCTGCCCCTCCTGCTCAAGCTCTCTCTCTCAAATAAATAAATAAATCTTTAAAAAAAGAAATGAAGCAACTGGAAAGAGCCAGGAGATTCAATGTGGCGCAGGGTCACCACGAGTGTTCCTGAAGATGTCCACATTGGGAAGTCAACGAGAGGGTGCTTATGGGAGCTGCAGGGTTCACTCCAAGTTCACAGACCCCACACAGCGAGCAAGTACAATGGGCCAGCGAGAGAAGAGGGAATGAAGGCGAGGCACGAGGCAGCACGAAAACACCAGAGGCTGAAGGCCGGGAGAGGCCTCAGAGAGGTAGGGACAAGAGGCCAGGGTACCATTCGATGAGGAAGGTGGGGCCGGATGGCTTGGAACACTAGATAAACACGGTGCCTCTAGGTTTTCTTCCTGGCACAGGGCCGTGTCCCTCACCCCTTTTTTACCTCTACGAAATACTTAAAAACTTTCCTGAAAGGAGAATTACTCATAGGGAGGGGCAACCAAAACCAGAGAGGTTGCCAAAGGATTCTCTCAAGTTTCCTCCACCCACCTCACCCCCACCAAATGGACTTGGGCCGCTCCCAGGGCTTAATTTTCTATTCATCAGGGACTGGTGATCTAAGCATGCCATGGTCCTGTGTGAAACTTAAAATGCCACCTCTCTTTTGATCAACATCCCATCAGCCTAATGGTTTCCCTGGGCAGGGACGAGGTCAGCAGATTTTCTTTAGTCTAAGGAAGGCCAGACTTCCTAGTGAAAAGGAGAGAGGAGGGGATGGGGGACAGTCGGATCTACACTGAGGTGCATCGTTTGCATGGCAGGATATGCAGGATATGATGCCCAGAGAACATTCTCGAATTTGTCATCTGTCAGTGCCTTGTCATTCCGGAAGAGAATTGGTGATCTCAGTCTCTAACCTCATTCAGGCTACAGAAACCTCTGTAGTCCCAGGGTAGGCTGCATCTGACAGGGATGGCTGAGGGCACAGCAGAGAACAGACAACCTCTGGTCTCTTCGACGTGCTCACTGGCCCTGCTCCCCAGCACTGCTCTGAAGCACCCTAACCCTCCCTGAGCTTCACAGCATGGCCGCCTACCTAAATCTCAGTACCTTCCGTAAGTGACTTTCTACTCTCCACCCCTCAACCATCTACGCTTGTGATACAGGTCACACTCCACCTACTGGATGGGTTCCAGAGCTGGTCCAGCTGTAGCCTTATGACCAACCGTCTCCCTGAAATCCAAGGTTAGGTGTCCAAGGGAACAGAGAGACCCCTTCCCTTCTTAGCCTAGATAAATCCTGTCCAGGAGGAAGATTCTATGAGAAGAGAGCCCAAACAAGTTTTTCCTCTGCTACACCAGAGTAGGTTCTTTTTTTTTCCCAGCCCAAACGTAAAGGGGGAACCTGAGGAGGTGAATCCTGCATTTAGATAATTATCCAAAGATAATCCTACATAATCACACTGCCTACTTGTTGTCTACCAAATCAAACCCTCCTTGCTAAAACAACTCCATTCAGGAAGAGCTTAACGTTAGCATGTGTGATGATCCATAATCCCCCCCAAGTGGTCAGCCCCAAATTGAGATCAACAGGATAAAAAATATATATATGTAAAAAATGTGAAGGCTTTGGTGTTTCGATACAAAAAGGCCGAGCCTGCTGGGGCTTCTCGGGGCAAGATGGGTTATTTACTGTGCAGAACAGTCGCATTCGTTGAGAAGGGCTGTGATCGGCACAACTGAAATGGAATACATCTAAAGCTGGGCCTGGGAAACTGATGACCCGGGGGATGCACTAGAGAAGGCTGGGAGAACTCCAAGAAAAACAGGGTTTAAGAAAAAGAGATGATAGGGGCACCTGGGTGGCTCAGTGGGTTAAACGTCTGCCTTTGGCTCAGGTCATGATCCCAGGGTCCTGGGATCGAGCCCCGCATCGGGCTCCCTGCTCAGCAGGGAGTCTGCTTCTCCCTCTGATCCTCCCCCTCACACGCTGTCTTAAATAAATAGATTAAAAATATAAAAAAAAATTTTTTTTAAAAAAGAAAGAAAAGAGATGATAGTGGGGCGTCTGGCTGGCTCCGTCAGTAGAGCGTGCGACTCTTGATGTCAGGGTTGTGAGTTCAAGCCCCACGTTGGGTATAGAGATTACCTAAAAAAATAAAATATTTTACTTTTTTTTAAAGATTTTATTTATTTATTTGACAGAGAGAGACACAGCAAGAGAAGGAACACAAGCAGGGGGAGTGGGAGAGGGAGAAGCAGGCTTCCTGCCGAGCAGGGAGCCCGATGCGGGGCTCGATCCCAGGACCCCGGGATCATGACCCAAGCCGAAGGCAGATGCTTAACCAACTGAGCCACCCAGGCGCCCAAAAATAAAATATTTTAAAGATTTATTTATTTATTTGAGAGAGAGCAAGAGCAAGGAATTGGCAGAGGGAAAAAAATCCCAAGCAGGCTCCCAACTGAGGGTGGAGCAGGACGCGAGGCTCAATCTCGCCACCCATGAGATCATGACCTGAGCCAAGACCAAGAGTCAGACACTTAGCCGACTGAGCCACCCAAGGCGGCCCAAAAAACAAAATCTTTAAAAACAAAAGAAAAAGAATAGCATCCCTGGAAGAGAAGCCTACTCACACACCTCCCAACTCATGGCTTCCCGTTTTAAAGCTAACATAGCAGTGAAAACTCATTTGGGGAAGTATTGTGTTTACGGGACTTCTAAGGAGTTGGGGCTGCCGTGGAGCTCCATTTCATTACAGATTATAACAGCAATATTTTTTTTTAAAACTTCCACTCTATTTACTCGCCTTTAAAACACCCGGGGTCTTCCTTTCCCCCCCTCTCCCAAGTGATTTGGTAATAGTTGTTTACAATCCAAAAGATGCCGCTATAATCAGTGAAATTGCTGGAACTCTCTGCTTTGCTGATTCAGCAGATGTGCTTAAGATCTATAAAAATATAATGATCTTCTATAAATAGTCAGGGCTGGCAGTTCCAAAAGAAATAAAAATAAAGGTATAATCATCAATCATTTTCATATGCATTACTTGGAGGGGGTTGGAAATGAACGGATAAATTACCACAGGAAAATGCTATGCTGAGAAACTAAATACCTGTTATAGTTGAAGGAAATGTTTGGACTACCAGTGTCCTGGGCATCCTCCCTAATAAAAACAGAATACCAAATGAGGTAGCCCCCAACTGATTCACTGCTGCGACAACGAACAATTCATTATATTTATGGAAAAAAAAATAAGGATACATTTGCTAAGGATACTAATTTCTTTGGCGTCCACAACTATCCACCAAGTCAAAAGAGTTTGTCTTCTTTAGCAGCTTTAGCTAGCTCTAATAAAAATCCCATCAAAATCTTGGATTTTTTTTTTAATTTCTTTTTCCTTTTTTTTTTTTAAAACAAAATGTTGGTAACTCTTGAATGGAAGATTTTTTTCTCTCCATGGAATACGTGGCCCCAAAAGTTAAGACCAATTTAAATCTGTGAGCCCCCCCACGTCACCAATACTGAGGAGATCTTCTGCATTTCCTCATGGTGAAAGGTACTTTCAATCATTTTTAAAGACATACGAATGGAGAAAAATTAAATTGCCAGCCCTGATGAGTGTGAATGCCTGAGCAGAGGACTCAGTTCTGCTTTTACAATAAGCAGAGAAATCGCCTCTTGTGCAGCTTCTTCACGAGAAAGAGACTGATTTTGTTTTCTATCCCCACCCAAGCCACACAGGCAGAGACCCATGAGACCATCCCTCAGTCACCAGTAACCGTGATTTTAAAAGCACAGCTAATTGCACTTAGAGGTGTATAGCACTGAGGCGGGGCCAGCTGCAGGATCAGAGCTGTCTGTGCCGACAAATATTACACTGCTCGCTGGCCTTCATTTTTTGGTTCTAAATTAGAGGAGGAGAGTATTTTAGTGTGTACATGAATTACTCACCAAATTAAAAACAAAAACAAAAACCAGCACTGGAGAGATTTTGGCAACAGCATGGAGAAAACACCACCTAGCCAAACATCAGACTAAGCTGTAGAAAACAATGTTAATTTGGACCCTAATGTGCTATATTAATTATGCACGGAGAATGTAAACAAGCACAATAAGGAATAACATCAGATTTGAGGCTTTTGCACAACTCAAATTAGCTGCATCTCTGTTTTTCTCAGGTAAACAATACTAAAACCCTGAAAAGGAAATTTTTCAATAGGAGAATGGAGGATTATTCCAGCTTCAAGGGAAGTTACACAAACACTGATGACCCTATGAGCCTCTGAGCCTGTAAGGTATCTAGTGGACATGATTTTTATCCAAAGCCAGCAGCTGCGGACGCCTTGTCTCTCCCTTGAGGAGATAGGGCACTGGAGTGGCAAAATGGCGGAGCAGGGCCCAGAGTGGGCTTTGGGGATGATGTCACACCCTTGAGGAAAATGGTTTTCTTCACTTCATCTGTCATGGAGGGGCGCCTGGGTGGCTCAGTCAGTTAAGCATCTGCCTTTGGCTCAAGTCATGATCTCGGGGTCCTGGGATGGAGCTCCGTGTTAGGCTGGGAGCCTGCTTCTCTCTCTTCCTCTACCCCTCCCCCCTGCTTGCTCTCTCAAATAAATAAATAAAATCTTTAAGAAAAAAAAAAAAGGAAAAGTCTTCAAGGAATGAAGGGAATAAAATTAGGAGAATTCTTGGGGGAAAAATTAATGTAAACATTGTAGGTATTTTTAGTCATCATTCTCAGTATCTTTTCATTGTCATATATATTCATCGTCTCTGGATGATGAAAAAAAGATGGATGCTTCTTTTTTAGCAGTGCCACATATAATTTTTCAAGCCTATAACCCAACTAGCAAGGTCTTGAGTCCCCTTCACATAAACAAATCAAGAATCCTTTTGTTACTTCACTGTCTCTTCCCCATAACAACAGTTCTATTCTAACAAGAGTTAGAATTTTCCACTTAAATGCAGGGATTTATAGATCTTGCCCCAAACCAAACCTCATTGTATTTTAAGTTTTTATTTATTTAAGTAATCTCTACATCCAACGTGGGGCTTGAACTCATGACCCCTGAGGATCAAGAGTCACACACTCTCCGACTGAGCCAGCCAGGCACCCCATCATTGTGTTTTTTGTTGTTTTGGTTTTTCAGACCTCTCCAAACCATCTGCATCTGGTTGCATCACAGGTAAACTTCTACAAGTCAGGATATTTGTGACTGAATAACTATTATCTGGGTACAAGTATATTCCAGGTAACGGTAACTCTTTCATACCATTAAATTCATCCTCATCCTGATTGCTTTATCTTCCAAGAGGCAGAACACGGACACTAAACGGAACCATCTACTGCCACGTAGTCAGAGTACTGCATATCATCCCTCCTAAAATGAGTTCTTTTGGGGGCACCTGGGTGGCTCAGTCGTTAAGCGTCTGCCTTCGGCTCAGGTCATGATCCCAGGGTCCTGGGATGAAGGCCCGCATCGGGCTCCCTGCTCAGCGGGAAGCCTGCTTCTCCCTCTCCCACTCCCCCTGCTTGTCTGTCTCTCGCTATCAATCTCTCTGTCAAATAAATAAATAAAATCTTTTAAAAAAATAATAAAATGAGTTCTTTTGTGAGAAACAGCTCTCTCCCCAACTCCCTGTATATTCTACGCAGACATATTTTTTTTTAAGATTTTATTTATTTATTTGAGAGAGAGAGAGCACAAGCAATGGGAGGAGCAGAGGGAGAGGGAGAAGAAGACTCCCCACTGAGCGCGGAACCCCATGCGGTCCTGGATCCCATGACCCCGAGATCATGACCTGAGCTGAAACCAAGAGTCGGTTGCTCAACTGACTGAGCCACCCAGGTGCCCCAATACTGACATTTTTAATGAAGTCTACAAAACCAGATATATCTGTTTGCTGGTACAAATGGAAATCCACACAAACAAAAACAGTTAGACCCAAGTCCCTTCATACCACATACAAAACTTCACCCAAAATGAATCAACAATCATATATATATGAGAACCAAAACTACAAAATTCTCAGAAGAAAACAGGAATACTCAGGACCGTGAATTTGGCAGGATTTCCTTAGATAGGACACCAATAGCACAAGCAATGAGAGGAAAAATAATCAACAAATCTGATTTCTTCTAAATTAAACAGTTTTTCCATCATACAATGCCATTAAGGAAGTGAAACTATGACTAGGAGAATGGAACATATTTGCAAATCCAATGGTTGGCGAAGGACTTGCATTAGAATAAACATCTATTACAATTCAATCACAAAAAACTAAATACCACAATTTAAAAAATGGATGAAATATCTGAGACATTTTTCCCCAGAAGATCTAGAAAGAGCCAATAAGCACATAAAAAGACGTTCCTCATCATTAGCTGTCAGGGAAATGTAAATCAAAACCATAATGCGATACCACTTCGCACCCCCCAGAATAACTACCATCTAAAAAACAGACGACAGTAAGTGTTAGTGAGGATATGGAGAAACTGGTACCCTCACACACTGCTGATGCAAATATGAAACGGTACAGCATCTGTAGAAAACAGTTGGGCAGTCTCTCAAAAGGTTCAACCTACAGTTACCATATGATCCAGTAATCTCACTACTAGGTACATACCCAAGAGAAATAAAGACCTATGTCCACACAAAATCTTGTACAGCAATGTTTATAGCAGCACTTCATAATAGCCAAAAAGTGGAAACAACCCAAATGTCCATTCAGTGATGAATGGTTAAACAAAGTATACACTGGAATATTGATGAATGTTCTGGAATTAGATCATCATGGTGGTTGCCTAACTATGTGAATATACCAAAAGCCATTTAATCGTACACTTTATTTTTATTTTTTTTTAAGGTTTTATTTTTAAGTACTCTCTATGCCCAATGTGGGGCTCGAACTCACAACCCGGAGATCAGGCGTCGCATGCTCCCGGGCCTGAGCCAGCTGGGCACCCCTTCAGTGTATACTTCAAATCGATGAATTGTAGAGTATGTGAATTATATATCAGTAAAGCTTATATTACACACACATTTTTTTCCCCAAGCCAGAAACATTTGGCTCAATAGAACTCGAGTTTCTCACATAGAAAGGCTTCATAATAGGATAATATACTGTTCGTTTGGGCCTAATGCCATTATTGAATAGCTATCGTCAAGGAGAGTAGAGAAGGATAGTTAGTTAAGAGAAATGTGTGAGGGACAAGAAAGGAAGGGAGAATTAAAGTCATTGTCTACCCTCCTACTTTTTAACAATCTTCCAAAGGGAGTTCTTTCTTCATGATAGATATGCCTTGATTCAACTGTATGGGAAATATTCTTTTTTTTCCCCTGTAGACCGTGATCTCTTAATGTCCTACACATAATGGAATACAAGGTGGGATAATAAAAACAGTGGCTTATAAACCACTGCTGCTGATCGGCGTGCTGTCCCGATCACCCATGAGAAACCAGGACCTCCAGGTCTCCACCTCTCCATAAGCTCTAGGACCTTCTCAACTGAGCGCTTCAAGACAGAGGGATGTTATTTACTCACGGTGCTCTCCTGGAGGCCCACACGGGCATCCACTGCTGGAAATGAAGTTACCTATCTCCCAAGTAGAGGTGGGCAGAAGAAAGGATGCCCTCCCCACTCTATCCAACTGTTAAGGAAACACATTATTTGGTTTGGCCATCCAGAGAGTTGCCTTCACCACGCTGCTCTCCCTTCATCTTTATCATCAGGCTGACCTTGATGGATTGCATCAAAAGAGCTCTCCTGCCCTCTGGCTTCCCAATGGGAGGGCCCCCCAGGAGACCTGGCTATCTTCCTGCCAGGCAGTGGGATGGCAGTGCCTGTGGTCCCCCGTCATAGGCCACGATCCCTGTTGGGTGGCCCTCCCCTGCAGTTATGTCTCTTGCTGAGTTTCAGCAATGACTCCCCCCTCCCAAGGCCCTTCAGAACTAGAAAGTGGCAGCAGCTCCTTGGGGGTGCTTCACCAACCGTTATTTGTTCCCATTAACCCTGCCCACAGTCTTAATGAGGCCCTTGATTGAATTCCCTTCAATCACTCCTTTTGCATGTACCTGCTTCCTGCTGGGACACCAAAGGATACTGGAGCTTTTCCTTCTGTGGGGCTAGAACAGTCAGGTCATAGTGATCTCTCCATTACAGGGACGTGGAAGAGCTCTGTACATTTCTCCCGATTTTCTTTTCCTTCCAGCAATTCCATAATGCATAATACATGTCTTTGTTGCTTAGAGGAACACAGCCCAGGTCACTTAGGCCCATTTAAGTGGTAGGTTCCTTGACATTTTAAAGAAAGACCAAATGATGCCCTTTTCAAAGGCTCTGGCTAAATGCTCCTGCAGAATGAAAGCCCACCTCAATCTGAAAATGACTGTTCATAAAGCCAAATGCCCACTTCAGTTGTAGCTAATCACTGTTATTAGGGAATTATTTCACAATTGCTAAGGCAGGGACTATTCAGCAGTCCCGGCCTAAATGTATGAATTTGGCATGCGCTCTCTTAACACCCAAAATATAGCCTATTGTGCCACCCATCCCTAAACTCCGGTCTTGCAAGGCCACAGTTCATTCCAGTATCTATTCCGATCTCATATTTGCAACTTGGATTTTAAAGGTCTGTTTACTGCAGGCACGATAATGTTCTATTAGATTTCCACCTGCTTCGTGCTTGTTTATAAAAACCTTCCACGGAAGTTAAAGGAACCATTATTCTTAAGAGAACCCAAACCAAGAAATGGCATGATTCACTATCACGTTAGAACCTGTCCTCAGCTCTAAAAACAACATAGTCGGGGTTTCATTTTGTCAATTAATTGTCCCTGCACTTATTGCTATAAAAAGAGCAGGAACGTGAAGTTGGCATTTAGGCATTTACTACAATACTACAGAAGTTGTACAAGCCGATCTGACACTTCCAATCATCTGGTTTCCTAGTAAGCCCTAAACTTGCACCATCCCTTTTACACCCCCTACTTCTCCTCCTTCCCCATCCTCCTCCTTGCCCATTCCCCTTACGATATAAGAATGTGACCAATGTCACCAGGCTCCCACTGAATTTGAAGGACAATATTAGTGCACAGGCCCTTCTTGTCCTCCACAAACGTGGTGTGGTACATGGAGCTGGTCTTCAGTGTCCTCAAACTTGTCATCTTTTACCCTTCCTCCATCAGTCCCTCACATACCCCAAGTGTCTGCATACTTAGGTATCATCTATTGCTCATGCAGGAAAGAGATCCAGTAGGGACGCCTGGGTGGCTCAGTCGGTTAAGTGTCTGCCTTTGGCTCACATCATGATCTTGGGGTCCTGGGATCGAGCCCCACATCAGGCTCCCTGCTCAGTGGGGCACCTGCTTCTTCTTCCCCCCTGCTCTTGTGCTCTCACTTGCTCTCTCTCTTCCTCTCAAATAAATAAATTAAAATCTTAAAAAAGAAAAATAAAAGAATTTTTTTAAAGATTTATTTAAATAATCTCTGCACCCAACATGGAGCTCAAACTCAAGACCCCAAGATCAAGAGTCACACAGCCAGCCAGGTGCCCCGTAAACTAAAAAGAATTCTTAATGGTTGAATTTCAAACATCTCCAAGAGATTTATGCAGGAAGGACCTTCGGTGTTTGTTTTTGTTAGCAGTCTTTGAAACCTCTTTATTACAAGTGTTCTTAAATACTTCTGTACAGACTTCACAGAATGGGTATAACTTCTATTCACTGGTATAACACTGCTTTCAATGCTGGATGCTGTAGGGTTTTCAGAAACATATTACAAGTAGAGTTTTTTAAGTGAAATATATTTAACATAACATCGTGAAAATTTAAGTTGTACAACATGTTGATTTGATACACATTTATTGTAAACATAAGTGCCAATGTAGCAATAATTCACACTTCTGTCATGTCACATGATTATCGTTCCTTTTTAGTGGCTGGAATAATTAAGATCTGCTCTCTTAAATTTGAGGATTATAATAGAACACTGTTGTCTATATTCACTATACTGTGCATTAGATCCAACATTTTTGGAATTCCATAGCATGCAGGTGGCTACGCACTTGACTTACCGATTAGCTGGCCATATTCAAGGTAGAAAAGAGGCATGAAGGAATGATTCGCCTAATTATGTCTAAACACTCTTTAAATTCAATTAATTCAAAAGAAAGAGAAAAAACTTTTTTCCCATTAGAAAGATTTAAATGATCACCTCATCATTTATGGAAGCCATTGCCTCAAAGTTATAATAACTCTGTGTTCACGAATATAAAAGAGTAGAAATACTATATTCAAAAAAATACATGAAATATTAATCCAAACTAGGAAAAAAAAAAATCCTTACTACTGTCTTCCTTGACAAAAACCACTGGCTTTGAAAACATAGGTGCCTTTACTATCAACGATTATTCATGCTCAGACACAAAATAATAGAGGGACACAGGCACGACAGGCCACTTAAATAAAAAGCAATGGCGCACAGCACATTCTGCTATGAACCACAGCTGGTGCAAAAGTTTCCTTCGAAGAAGGTTCCTCTAGCCGGGAGCCTGGACTTCAGCCTTGGCATTTGTTTTCCCTACTCCAGTGGCTGGAGTCTAGGCTCAACAGGATTTATTTGTACTCAAAAATTCTTTATCATCCTTCTTTGGACAATCATGGCTAAACAAGGAGTTATCATCAAATGAGCTCAAGAACCAACCAAGTTTTGGTAAGATACCTATTTTTATTTTGACTCCCACAGTCAAAGTTCCAAGCAGGCTGTGAGAGCACAAAATCAAAGGATAGATGTAATTTCAACTGCACCAGTCATCATAATGAAGGCAAATGATCTCAGTGTTCCAGTTAAGAGGCCAACATGGGCAGAGTGGGGAAATAAGAAATTTCAATTCTATGTTGCTCACAAGAAACCGGGTGAACCCCATGAATCTAGAAAGGATGACAATAAAAAAAATGGGAAAAAACATACCGGATGAATTCTACCCAAGATTAAGAGGTTGTAGTTATATTCATATCCAGCAAAACAAACTACAAGTCAGAAAGCATTCCTAGAGATAGAGACCCATCCTCCAGTTTCCTTTGTTCGAGAACAGCTGCTCTCAGGGTGAATACTACTTGCAGCTTGCCTTACCATTCCAGGGTCTGACTCCTAACTTACCATTTGGGCCTAAAAAACACTCTTCTTGGGGCACCTGGGTGGCTCAGTTGGTTAAGCGACTGCCTTCGGCTCAGGTCATGATCCTGGAGTCCCGGGATCGAGTCCCACATCGGGCTCCCTGCTCGGTGGGGAGTCTGCTTCTGCCTCTGACCCTCCCCCCTCTCATGTGTTCTCTCTCTCTCATTCTCTCTCTCTCAAATAAATAAATAAATAAATAAATAAATAAATAAATAAAAATAAAAAACACTCTTCTTTTGCTAGCCATTGATGAATTTAAGGGGACTTTTACGAGATAATTTTGTACAGGATATACTTGTTTTCGAAAGGAAAGTTGACCTAGTGGCCTAACCTCACCTAATATTCAAATCAATATATTGGGTTTCTCCTCTAGTTAAATTTATCTGAAGGTCTAGGTTTAGTCTGAAATCATGTCTTTAATACTTTAAGTTCATGTTATAACATCATTTATATATCTTTTAAAAAATGAGGGCAATTAGTAAAAGTCCCCAGAAACTGGCAATCCATGTTAGTTTCCCTCCATCTTCATTTTGATGTACAAGGTCACAGATTTCATCAATCCAAAGGTCTGCAAACCACTTCCTTAAAGGATAACCAGTTCAGGAGGACTGGGCTTGAGAGACAGGATGCTTTTGGGGGTAGGCATGGAAAGTAGAAAAGTGAGGTTGTTACAGACAGCCCATTCCCCAATAGCATTTAAGAACGTTTTCTTGCCTTCCAAGCTTGAAGCCAGCATAGGATAAATACATATGTTTCTGGTATGTGAACTCAACGGCTCAGCAGACTGGTTCTGCCAAAAGGTGGGGCAGCCAAGCAAATTCTAGCTTTTGTTTATTTGCAAATGAAAGAGTACTTTCCTGAACCGAGGACTCCGGTTTTATAAATGTTAAGTGAGAGACAAACCTCAACTTTTCTAATTTGAAGACAAGTATATTAGATTTTATTTATTGATGTTCTCCTTAGGCTGTGTTATTCTTTATTAATGAAATGGAGCAGACAAACAACGAGATGACCCAAGATGGGCTTTTCCCCTTTATGGGAAATGTATTTCAGATGCCGAGTGATGTATACCAGAAACCTTTCTGTTGATGAATACTTCAGCTCGATCAAAAACAGAACCTAATAGAGGATTATGGATGAATCTGAAATAATGTCAAGTATGATGGGATTTTCCTCAGTAAACAAACTAATGGAAACTTGATTGGTTTGAGTCTAGAATCTGATGAAACAAAATAACTTTTATGGTATCACAATTAAGAGCAAGCCATTTACTGAGGATCAGCTATGGATGAGTTCCAGGAAGAAATCTTTCAATCAAGCATTCAAAATAAGAAGCTATTTATTTGGGACAAAGTTACAATAATTAGTTCAGATGGTATAGTCTGGCTCGTAACCTGCATACATTTCTTTTTCACAGTGTTTCCATGTTTTTTGAGGTAGAAGTAGTAACTGGACTCTCTCTCTTTCTTGTCTTTATGGTTGTTGTTGTTTTCCTTCCACTGGTACTATTACCATGGTGATAAAAATAAAAACAGGTACTTTTTTTCTTCAACTTTTACAGATTCTTGAGTGAGCAAGTAGCCCATTTGATGACCATCGCATAGGGCTCAAATATTATCATTCAAAAAGAATGATAAAAGCCTTTTTACGTTTAAAAAAATAAAAAAGTTGGGCTCCACTCTAGACTCCAGCCACCCTGCTAAGAAAAACAAACACCCTGTGGTGAGCAGAGCAGAGCAGAGTGGGGAGAGTTGAATCGCTCACCATGCGGTACCCCTGAAACCAATGTCACAACTGGGTTGTCAACTTTACCCACCCACGCCCAGAAAACTTTTCAATTAAAAAAAAAAACACTAAGGGGAAGTCAAGCAGGGATGAGTTTTGGGTTTTTTTGGTTTTTTTTAAGAAGGAAACCTTTGCACCAGCTAGGACTCATAGCAGAATGTACTGTACATTATTGCTTTCTTTCTCAACCCCCCCTTTTTTTTAGCTTAACTTTTTTTTCAAACTATTAAGGGCTTTAGTAACATCCAAATCAAAATCCCAACATTGCTCTTTTGCGAAACTCAGCAAGCTAATTCTAAAATCAATAAGGAAGTACAAAAGACCAAAAATAGCCAAGACACACATGATGAGAAAGAACAAGCTGAGGAAATTTCCCTACCAGAAATCAAGAGTTATCATAGAGCTAGAGTCATTAAGATCTTGGTAAATAGGGCAAAGGGACAGGCCAAGAGATCAGTGGAACACAACAAAAAGCCCAGAAATAGAACTGTGCATACATGGGCAGATGACCTAGAACTGTGGTGTTAATGCAGATCAGTAAGGGAATGGATGGACTTTTTTTTTTTTTTAAGTCAGCTAGTGCCCAACATGGGGCTTGAACTCATGACCCCAAGATCAAGAATCACAAGCTCTACCAAATGAGCCAGCCAGGCACCCCCAGAAGTAGATAGACTTTTGAAAAACTGGTGTTGGAACAAAGCGTTCTGCATTTGGAAAAAAAAATAATCACCTGAATCTTATTCAAACCATACACAAAAACAAGTTCCCAGTGGATTAAACATTTAAAAGCAAAAGATATAAAAAAAAAAAAAAGCAAAAGATAAAAATCAGAGCAATTATTACACAAAAAAAAAGGATACTATTTTTAGGACATCTAGGTAAGGAAAGGCTTCTTAAAACACAAAGTACAAGTCACACAGGAAAAGACTGATAAATTCACCTACACTTAAATTAAGAACTTCCATTCATTGAAATACCATAAAGCAAATAAAAAAACCACAAGGTGAAAGATATCTACAACATATAACACTGCATGTATGTGTATATTTGCACGTTTATACATATTCCTAAAAATGAGTATGAAACAAACCACCTACCACACAGAAAAAAAATGGGCAAAAGGATGTAACAGACTTTTAGGAAGAAGGAAAACGCAATGAAAACCTCAATAGTAAATCAGCATCACACAAAATTAAAATCCTAATCATATG
The DNA here is from genome assembly GCF_029215605.1 of Mirounga angustirostris. Classification (NCBI taxonomy): domain Eukaryota; kingdom Metazoa; phylum Chordata; class Mammalia; order Carnivora; family Phocidae; genus Mirounga; species Mirounga angustirostris. Next base: position 95,644,160 of record NW_026991719.1, read on the forward strand.
CCCACAAATATTCACCAATTTGGCAAAAAAAAATAAAGTCCAACAGAATACCAATACTGAATATATGATGCTTTGGTATTTCTTAGATACCTTAGAAAATTCTAGAATCTTTAGAAAACAGATTGGCATTACTCTGTGAAGTTGAATGTCTACATATTCTTTAACCCAGCAATACTATCCTTAGGTAAATACCCAAGAGAAACCCTCACACGTATGTAGTAAGAGACAAGAAAAATAATGTTTATAATGGCATTTGCTTGTAATATAAAAGCAGCTGGGAAAAAATCAAATATCTATAGACTGGCTAAAAGAATTGTTGTATTCCTACACAGAAATAAACTACAGAAACGCACATTAACATGGATAAAACTCACCAACATAATGTTGAGTCAAAGAAGCAAGTCAAAGAAGAATGTATGGAATAGGAGTCCATTCACACAAAGCTTTAAAAAACAGCCAAACAGGGCGCCTGGGTGGTTCAGTCGTTCAGCATCCGCCTTCAGCTCAGGTCATGATCCCAGGGTCCCGGGATCGAGTCCCACATCAGGCTCCCTGCTCGGCGGGAAGTCTGCTTCTCCTTCTCCCACTCCCCCTGCTTGTGTTCCCTCTCTCACTATGTCTCTGTCAAATAAATAAATAAAATCTTTAAAAAAAAAAAAAAAGCCAAACAATATACATATGCAGGAATACATACCCGATTGCTATAATAATAAAGAAAAGCAAAGACTGATTATCGCAAGTCGAGAGTGTTTTCTCCTGGGGACAGGAGGAAGCCGTGAAGGGGCTATTGAGGAGGGACCCATCAGTGGAGTTTTAAGGTAGTGGGAATATTCTATTTGTTTATCTAAGGTAATTTTTTTCCTTTATACTTACACGTTTTAGGATATACACATACAATTATTTCAAAGCGAAGACATGAGATACTTGAACTACATTGTATCAATATGGATAAATCTCACCCTGCCGCCCCGCCAAAAAAAGCCTCACTGCGTATTGTCCTCATTTTTCACATTTTATGAAGACCCGTGAAGGCTTAATCATGGAGAGCATCAATCCACCTTTCGGGAATTATGGAATCCGGACTTCCTGTCCTTAGAAATCTTAATGTCAAGCTTCGCACATGAAAAGGATGAAGGCTGAATGTTTCACAAAAGGACTCTTTCAGGGAGGCACTCAGACAAGGTCCTTATGATCAAATCCACCTTCCTTTGGAAGCAGAACTTCAGGCCGGGCAAAAAGAAGGGTCAAGTAAATCCGGGACAAGGGCACTATCTCCTCCCAAGACCCTAACTTGATGGAAGAAACCCTGAGTTATCTCTGTAAAAAAAGAAACACAACAAAACACTGCCAATACAACTCCCTGGCTGAACCCCTAGTGTTGCATCCAAACACCTCACCTCTTTGTACTTCTTCTGTTTCCCTAGAACAACCAAACTTGGCTTCCCAGACTACTTGGCTGCTGGTTCATCATCTGTCTGTTCCAGTTTATAATTCAAAACATTTCATGTTGAGTTGATGGCTTCCGGAAAGAATTTGGGCTTGATTACTGCTCATGATCCTGCTTTGGCCGCTAGTCCCACTCCTTCCTTTCTCCTTCTTGGCCATTTTGATCCACACCCGCTAGCATCAGCTGGCCTTTGCCTTGCTTCTTGCCAGCATCCTGCCATCCCAATTCCCAGGCCTAAGTCCATGACCTTCTGCCATTACCTCCTCCTCAAATCCACCTTAAGTATCCCTTTCGGCTGGGCTCCGGTGCATGCAGCAACTACAGTAACTCCCTACACCACCACCAGTTTGATGTGTCTGAAGATGGCCTCCTTGGGGCGCCTGGGTGGCTCAGTCTCTTAAGCACCTGCTCACGGCTCAGGTCATGATCCTGGAGTCCTGGGATCCAGTTCCATGTTGGGCTTCCTGCTCAGTGGGGAGTCTGCCTCTCCCTCTACTCCTCCCCCTGCTCTCTCTCGCTCTCTCACTAATAAATAATCTTAAAAAAAAAAAAAAGATTGTCTCCTTGCCACATCCTAAATGATAAATGACACTTATGAGTGCGATTTCTGAGCAATTCCAAATGCCCCTTTGTCCAGGAGCACAAAATGTATCTATGATCTGCTATCCTAATCAGTGCCGGAGAGACAAAGTGGGGTTGGCTAAGGCCGAAAGACCAGAGAGACCCACAGGGCACATATCTGGAAAAAGTCCACCTGTGTGGACCTCATCATGGAGGTCTCTAACTCTAACTCAGAAAAGTCTTCCTTTTGGGCGCCTGGGTGGCTCAGTTGGTTAAGCGACTGCCTTCAGCTCAGGTCATGATCCTGGAGTCCCGGGATCGGGTCCCGCATCGGGCTCCCTGCTCGTCAGGGAGTCTGCTTCTCCCTCTGACACTCCTCCCTCTCATGCTCTCTGTCTCTCATTCTCTCTCTCTCAAATAAATAAATAAAATCTTTAAAAAAAAAGAATCACTTTGGTTTATCCTTCCTGTATATTAGGAATCCACCATCTCTTCCTGCGAAGAAACTACTTTTGATTGATCTTTGGTCTTAGGGAAGAGAGGTCTTCCCACTAGGAATCCAGGAAATGTGCATAATGGAGAACCCGGGATATGCGTACAACCAGGAGAGCAGACAAGGCTCCAAGGTCAACTGGTAGGTGAGGTCAAGTGTTTTCTGCTAAATAACTCTAAAAGTAACAACAAACACTAACGTTGATTTAAAAGGAGTACCCTGTACGTTCATAGACTATCTTTGGAAAGAGACAACAATACTGTTAACAGTGGTTGCTTCTGAGGACAGACTCAAGGAGGCTGGAGGTGGGGCGTGGACAAGAGCTCAAAGGAGAATTAATTTGCTTTGTAGACCCATTTGTACCTTTTGAAATCTGTTCTTTGCTTGTCAGACTTCCAAAGTTAGGCCAATTTCGTGCTCAATAAACTAACATAAGCATCCTTCTCAAGGCTTGGTACTACTTCACAGTCAAGCTCAGCCTTCCTTGGGCAACTCCCATAGCACACTAGCCCAAAGAGATCTGGAGTTTCGTGTGGGGGTGAGTATTTTACAGGAGGGCCTACTGCCAAGCAGAGAGCTCTACGTGATCATTACAGAGCCAGCGCGGGCTACCCCGAAGCTGGAACAGACGGCAAAACAGCTGCTGCTTGGGCGCCTGGGTGGCTCAGTCGGTTAAGCGACTGCCTTCGGCTCAGGTCATGATCCTGGAGTCCCGGGATCGAGTCCCGCATCGGGCTCCCTGCTCGGCAGGGAGTCTGCTTCTCCCTCTGACCCTCCCCCCTCTCATGTGCTCTCTCTCATTCTCTCTCTCTCAAATAAATAAATAAAATCTTTAAAAAAAACACCTGCTGCTTGTAGGGCCAGTGGGTATGGATCAGACTGGATCCTTTCAACTGCCTGACGTCAACGGCAGTGTGCTCCCAGTGTGTTCGCCTCGGTTAACCTGGTTTGGGTAACTGGAAAGAGCATCTACCAGACTTCAGCCTAAATTAGTGAAAACAGCGGAGTTATTTGGAAAGCTTACTGAAGAGGAGAGTACAAATGCCGCAATAATAAACTACAAGGCTGGGGGCGCCTGGGTGGCTCAGATGGTTAAGCGTCTGCCTTTGGCTCAGGTCATGATCCCAGGGTCCTGGGATCGAGCCCCGCATCGGGCTCCCCGCTCAGCGGGGAGCCTGCTTCTCCCTCTGACCCTCTCCCTTCTCATGCTGTTTCTCTCTCGCTCGCTCTCTAAAAAATAAATAAAATCTAAAAAAATAAATAAATAAAAATAAATAAATAAAAATAAAATAAACTACAAGGCTGGAAGATTCCAGAGGACAGGGCCCATGGCGGTCACTGGAAAAGTGCCTGGAAGCAGGTGTTCAATGAATAACTGTTAAAAGAACAGATGTAGGAGAGGTAGACAAGTATGCCCCCCTTTTGTCAGAGAAGTTAATGGACTTGTCTGAAGTCATGTAGCTTAAAATCGGCAGATCTCAGACTAGAACAAGGTCTGATTCCTCATCCACTGATCATGTCATTATACGAAGCTATGGACAGACCAGCAGCAAGAGAGTAAGGGCTTCAAAAATTAAACAAACAATTGATCAGCAATTTTGTACAATGTAACCAAAAAAAAAAAAAATGGATTTCAAGATAACGGAGAACAAAGAGGATCCAAACATATAATTTCCTTTAAATCTGTGTATAAACATTGGACAAAATTACTATGAAGGTCTCTTCTAAATATACTATAAGTACTTTCAGCTAATAGCCTTCCTTCCAGATGTGAGGGATATCTCATTGTGGTTTTGATTTGCATTTTCCTGACGACTAGCCTTGTTGAGCCCATTTTCATATACATAGTGACCATTTGGAGGTCTTTTTTGGAAAAAAAAAATCTCTAAGTCCTTTGCCCTTGTTTCTAATCAAGTTATTTGGGTTTAGGGGTGCCTGGCTGGCTCAGTTGGTAAAGCATGCAACTCTTGATCTCGGGGTCATGAATTCAAGTGCCATATTGGACAAAGAGTCTACTTAAATGAAAAAGAAGGAAAAAAAAAAAAAAGAACTCCCAAGGGCAAATACCCCACTGCCTTAAAAACAAAAAGTTATTTGGGTTTTTTTGGCTCTTCAGATGTAGGAAGGAATTCTTCGTATATTTTGGACATTAACCCTTCATCTGATGTATTGTTTACAAATATCTTCTCCCATTTCATTTTATCGTTTTTTTTGCTGTGCTGACGTTTTTTAGTGTGATGAATTCCCACTTATTTTTGCTTTTGTTACCCAAGCTTTTGGTGCCATATCCCAGAAATCTTTGCCAAAGCCAATGTCAACGAGTTTTTCCAACATTTTCCTCTAGGATTTTTTTGTGGTTTCAGATCTAACGTTTCTGTCTTTAATCTACTCTGAGTTGATTCTTGTGTATGGTGTAATGTAAGGGTCCAATTTCATTCATTTGCATGGATATCCAGTTTTCCCAAGATCATTAACTGAAGGGACCATTCTTTTCCCATTGTATATCCTTGGTGCCCTCATCAAAAATTAGTTCATCATACATGCTTGGGTTTCTTTCTCGGTAGTCTATATTTCTGCTTTTATGCCAGTACCACTCTGTTTTGATTACTATAGCTTGGTAATATAGTTTGAAATCAGGATGTGTGAGGCCTCCAGCTTTGTTCCTCTTTCTTAAGATTGCTTTGGTTATTCAGGATGTTTTTTGGTTTCATAAAAATTTTAGAGTTGTTTTTCCTAGTTCTATGGAAGAGGTCATGGTTGTAGAGAAAAGGGAACCCTTGTACACTGTTGGTAGGAATGTAAATTGGTACAGCCATTATGGAAGATGGTATGGAGATTTCTCAAAAATTTAAAATTAGAATTACTATCTGATCCAACAATTCTTCTTCTGGGTGTATACCCAAAGGAAAGGAAATCAGCACCTTGGGAAGAGAGCTACTCCCCCATGTTCATTATAGCACTATTCACAATCGCCAAGACGTGGAAACAACCCAAGTGTCTATTAATGGATGAATGGATAAAAAAAAAAATTGTACTGTGTGTAATAAAATGGAATGTTACTCAGCCTTAAAAACGGAGATCCTGTCTTTGGACATTATGCTAAGTGAAATGAACCAGACACAGCAGAGACATAACTGCATGATCTCACTTATACGTGGTATCTAAGAGTCAGACACATAGAAACAGAGAGTAGAAGAGCTGTTACCAGGAATGCAGAAGTGAAAAAATGGGGAGATCTTAATCAAAGGGTACAAATCATGTAGGATGAATAAATCTAGGGCTCTAATGAGGACTATAGCTAATATGACTACACTGAACACTAGAAATTTGTTCAGACTGCAGATTTTAGGTGCTCTTACCACAAAAAAAAAGTGTCAACTAGGTGAGGAGATACGTTAATTGGCTTGACTGAAGTAATCATTTCACCATGTACTTGTATACCAAATCCTGTTGTATGCCTTTTAATATATACAATTTTTATTTAAAAGAGTAAAATAAATCTGTAGGAATAAATGTATGCCAATCCTAATTATTGTAATATAAAACTGTCTTACAGGTGCCTGGGTGGCTCAGTTGGTTGAGCATCCAAATCTTGCTTTTGGCTCAGGTCATGATCTCATGGGTTATGAGGATGGAGCCTGAAGAGAGCTCCATGTTCAGTGGGGAAACTGCTCAAGGATTTTCTCTCTCTGCCCCTCCCCACCCTTGCTTGCTCTAAAATAAATCTTTTAAAAAATAAAATAAAATAAAATGTCTTAATAAAAATCTTTTGTTAGAAGGAGCACCTGGCTGATGCAGTCAGTAGAACACGTGACCCTTGGTCTTGGGGGTTGTGAGTTCTAGCCCTACTTTGGGTGTAGAGATTACTCAAAAATAAAATCTTGAAAAAGAAAATCTTTTGTTACAAAAAAGTTGCTTTCAGCTTAAAATTCAATTTATTGTGAACCAACACAGAATAGAAAGTATGTTTGTAGCTTCCAATATAAAGCAGCATTCTTTAAGAGTAACAAAAAGAGAAGGCCAGTTCCTTGGACTTTCAAAATTAGTCCCCATAGACCAGGCCCTGGATCAAGGAAGAGCAATCCACAAAATTGTGCCGTCCTTGTAATAGCATTGCCCAGCCCCCGTTGCTCCCTCCCCCTCCCCCCACAGCCAGAAGAAAAACCTTCCTAGTACTGACTGCCCTTCTACTGTCTTCCCGAACCCTTTCCAAACTACAGCCTGTCATCAGCTGGCTGATAAAACTATCCATTCTTCCTCACGATAAAGTCATGCTCAAATTTAAAAAAATAACACACGATTAACTTGGTGGTAGGAATCCTGTCACAAGGTACACATATATCAAATCACCACGTTCTACATTTTATATTAGAGTTGTATTTGTTGATTAGAACTCAAAGCAGAAAAAAACACAATTTTAAAATGAAATCAAGAAACACAAAAACAGGGCGCCTGGGTGGCTCAGTCGTTAAGCATCTGCCTTCGGCTCAGGTCATGATCCCAGGGTCCTGAGATCGAGACCCACATCGGGCTCCCTGCTCGGCGGGAAGCCTGCTTCTCCCTCTCCCACTCCCCCTGCTTGTGTTCCTGCTCTCGCTATGTCTCTCTCTCTGTCAAATAAATAAATAAATAATCTTTAAAAAAAGAAAAAAAAGAAACACAAAAACAGCTAGGCTAGAATGTCAGCCTTTAGGTTAACTCACCAAAAAAAAAAAAAAACCAAATCACCCAAAGCCAATTCTCTGAAATTTATCTCACAACATCATCGATTTATCAAAGCCCGTTAGTTGCCATTGGGTTTCAGAGCAACCCCAGTCTTTCTGCCCCCCTGCCTGCCCCCACTGAGCATGTGTGATACATATGTATGTCTGAGGGGCGGGGTGGGGGTGGGGGGGACCAAGGTCACCAACAGTAAGTCTTACCTGCTCCAGCTCCGAGGGCGGAAAAGGTCACCCAAGCCCCTGCCGCAGCCTCCCCTGCCAACCCTCATTCATCACCCATTCCATGCAGGAAAACGACAGTTACAAAACTCCGTAAACCTAAAATTTCAGAAAAACTGTCCAAAATGATTAAGTCCATGTGTTGATATTCTTAGTGGTCACCAATTCCTGTTCTCCTTTCAGTAAAAGAGACCTAGCCTGTCTGTAGTTAGGTAGGAATATGTGACTAGCTCTGGCTAATCAAACACAGAATTACATGTATCACTTCCTACCTGAAACAGTCAAAAGCCTTTAGTGACTCTCCAGTTTCTTCTCTTACGTTGGAACATGTTCCAAATAGAGACTCTACCATCATGTAGCTGCCCTACCAGCCTGGGTTCATCCTCCATCAGCTTGGGTCCCTGAGGGTCTGTGTTTTTTTGGAAACCACACAAGTTGCACTAGTATCCACCATATGTGAGAAATAGACCTTTCCTGTTTAAGGACACTGAGATTTTGAGCCTAGTTACTGTAGCATAGCATAGCCTTTTGGCTAATACAGATCCCATAGAGCACATTTTTTTTTTTTTTAATGTTAAGTCATTAATTGAAACAAGTCTTTGCTGAATCAGTAATTAATTTCGGGACACCTGGCTGGCTCAGTCAGAGCATGCAACTCTTGATCTCAGGGTTGTGAATTTGAGCCCCATGTTGCATGTAGAGATCACTTAAAAAATAAAAAATGAGGGGCACTTGGATGGCTCAGTCGGTTAGGCGTCTGCCTTCGGCTTGGGTCATGATCTCAGGGTCCTGGGATCAAGCCCCACGTCGGGCTCCATGCTCAGTGCAGAGTTTGCTTAAGGATTCTCTTTCCCTCTTCCTCTGCCCCTCAACCCCACTCGCTTTCTCTCTCTAAAATAAATAAGTAAAAATAAATAAAATTACATTAAAATTAAAAATGAGATTAAAAAAAATTAAACAATTTCAGAGGAAGCAGAGGTAAGATACTATCTTGAAGGGACAGGATCTCCCTATTGCTCCCACCTCACTTCTCTCCTTCACCCCATATTGGCTATAAGATGGCTCAGCCAAGGACAGCAAAACTTAAAAAAAATCATCAATTGGTGACTTGGCCAATTAATCATTCAGCAAGATAGTTTTCAGTAAATAGACTCTGAGTGAACTGACTTTCAGTAATTTGGTTGGCTTCTGAAATAGCAGACTCCTGCTGCAGGCTGGTAAAAGATACTTTTTGCAAGGGGAAACCCTTGAAGCATGGCACAGAAGAAACCCTTTCTCCATCCACCCAAGGTCAACCCTGTCTCTTATTACTCCAAATTTCTTCTTTCCTGAACATAGCATCTTACCTTTGTTCAGTAAATCTGGTAACTTCAAGAGGTCCTAGAAATCGGTTGGTCAGTGAGCTGAAAGGGAGTCCAGAAGCTGAAGCTCTTACTCCTCTATCCTTCCCAATCAAGTTTAGACTAATGACTCATCAGTCTCTTGACCAATACATGCCTACTGGGCTAGTGGGACTCCAAGAGAAGGATTTGACTTTGCGGAGGATTAGCACAAGGACCTAGTGATAAGTTGAATGAAAAGACTTTAAGGACACTTTAATGCCTGGTAGAAAGGCCATTATTTGGTCTTTTCCTTCTCTGGCCCCCTATTTTTCTTTTCTATCTTTAGAAATGAAAGTTCTTTGAATTATCCAGAGGCAAGACATGATGGCTCTAACAAAAAATAAATGTTTTCTTCTTAGCAGCACCTAAAGAAATTTTCCTTCACAAAAATGAGATAATGCTCCAGCCTCTAAGGTTACTTTCCATGAGACACCGAGCACTCTGGTTTGCCAGTCCTAAAAGAGCAAGATCTAAATGGTTCCCCCTTGATAAAGTGGACAGATCCTGTGCTCACCATCAGCACAGCCACCTTTGGTCCTGGGATACTGGTGGTCTCCTCTTGATTAGGGCTTGGGGACTAGGGAGATAACAGAAGGGCAGAAGAACCTCAGAGCCTGAGCAATAAGAGAAGTAAAACCTGAAGTTTGGTGAGTATTAGGTCCCTGTATCCTATATTCTGACATTACTTTTTATTTCTTTGTAGCATCTAACACATCTTTATATCCTCTTTCAGTGCCAAATAAAGTGCCTGGCAAACTGTAAGCCCTCAAATATTTGTTGAATGAGTCAGTGGATGACTGGATGGATGGATGATCAATTCTTGGCTCCATCTCCCCAGGATCACACCCAAACTAAGAGAAGCAGGTACAGGTGAAGAGAAACTTTCCGGTAGTAAATTCCAAGAGTGCTACATTGTGTGCGCATGCGTGTATGTACTGGGGCAGGAGAAAAAAGAGGACCATTGGCCTTTGGTTCAGAAAGTATTTGTAGTCCTAGTCTTCACACCTGAAATACAGGTCCCATAAAACCATTAAGAGAATGGAATCCAGAGAAAGCAGTAGGTCTAGTGATCTGTATGCCAGGGGCTAGGGAAAGGGGGTGATAGGGGATTACTATGGCTCAATGTGAGGGTGGCTCACTGGGAGTTTCGGTTCCTCAGGAGTTTCTGTCAAGGTCTGTTCAGGTTTCCCTAGCTACATGAGCAGCAATTCATAACACGGTTGTCCAGAACGGTTTTTGCCTCCGTGAGAGCCTGTCTTCTCTTTGTCCCATTCCTGTTCTCTAGAAGGACACAGACTACAGTAGCTCACTTCCTTTTACAAATGAAAAGACTTGGTGAGCAGGCAGAAAGTACAGTAGTGGGAGTGGAAATTGCTTACTCTTGGGAGTCTAATGGAATTTCAGAGAAATAATTTGCATACTGTAATAGATGGAAACAAGGAAGTTCCACGAGACCCTTCTTTAACTTCTACTCCTTCCTATCGCAACTCTCTTCCCGCCCAAGGTCACACAGTAGAGGCCGGACACAGAGTCCCTCCCAGTTAGCCCTCACCCCCAGCGGCCAGGAAGAAAAGATGCCAAGGCAACAGGTTTCACGACACCACTTTTTGTCATATTAATGATGTGTAATTTTAACTCAAAGATTTACCACTTTTTTTTTTTTTAAGATTTTATTTATTTATTTGACAGAGAGAATGAGAGAGAGAGCACATGAGAGGGGGGAGGGTCAGAGGGAGAAGCAGACTCCTGCCGAGCAGGGAGCCCGATGCGGGACTCGATTCCGGGACTCCAGGATCATGACCTGAGCCGAAGGCAGTCACTCAACCAACTGAGCCACCCAGGCGCCCCAAAGATTTACCACTTCTAAGAGTCCGATTATAAAATATTGTTGGAGCCTGCTCAGCTGAAACAAGTGCTGTTAGTGGTATTTTTGATTGGGCTTCCACTGAGCAATAATGAAGTCATTTGTACACCTATTCTGAAAGATTCTACAAGCTATATGGTGGCAGCACTTCTCCCAGTCAGTCTTTCAGTTACAAGCCTTTGGTTGCTACAGTGAAACATATGTTTTCTATTATAACCCTTCGCATGGTTCTGCTGTTGTCAGCCTGGCCCTGGGATGCCGTCAAGTTCCTCCGACAGTTTCTAGGAACTCTTATCAGGAGGATAACAGGATTAGCTACCTTATCATGACAGGAGGAAGTCCTAGAAATCACCTGTCATTGTCATTTCCCCATACTAGAAGTAGGAAGCACAGGATGCAGATCCCAGGGCACAAGCTTAGGGTCAGTCAGGAACTGAGCAGAAGGAAAACCAGACAGATGGGAGAAAAGGCCCTTGAGGAGTTTCAATGTCCTACACCAAATGGGACCAACTGCAGGAACTTAAGGGCTAGGGGAAGTCTAAACTTTGTGGGCTGAAAGCTAGACCAAGAGGCAGAGCAGGAAGACGAAAATAGGGACTTAAATCTGCAGGACAGACAGCCAGAGTGGAATACAGAGGAAGGAATCCAGGTGACCAGCCAGCTACATTCAAAACCCTTATACATATAGATAGATAGATCAAGTTGATGATGGTGCCATTTGCTAGCCATAAAGATATCTGAATAACATTGTCTCAAATACTTTTCAGAGACCATCATGTCTCTACTCCATTATTATTCAAGAATTTGACATCTGAAAAGGCAAGAAAAATAAAAGGGTCACCTATTGGAATGGCCCACATCCCGGACACTGACAACAGTAAATGCTGACAAGGATGGAGAGCAATAGGAACTCCTCATACATTGCTGATAGGAATGCAAAATGTTACAGCCACTTTGGAAGACAGTTTGGTGGTTTCTTATAAAACTAAACATGCTCTTACAGCACCATCCAGCAACTGTGTTCCTTAGTATTGACCCAAGGGGGCTGAAAACTTACGTCCACACAAACACCTGTGGAATTTTATAGCAGCATTATTCAGAATCGTCGAAACTTGGAAGCAACAAAAACATCCTTTAGGAAATGAATGGATAAACCGTGGTACATCCAGACAACAGAATATTATTCAACGCTCAAAAAAAATGGCTATCAAGCCATGCAAAGATATGAAGGCAGCTTAAATGCATATTACTAAGCGAAAGAAGCCAATCTGAAAAGGCTGCCTACTGCATGATTGATTCCAACTATATGAAATTCTGGAAAAGGCAAAACTATGGAGATAATAAAAAAAGATCAGTGGTTGCCATGGGGAGAGATTAACAGGCAGAGAACAGAGGATTTTTAGGGTGATGAATATACTCCATAACATTATTAAGATGGATATATGTCATTACAGATTTGTCCAAACCTACAGAATGTACAACACCAATTTTTAAAAAGGGAATTATTATCTGGGGAATTATTGTGGGATAGAAAGTACTCTGGGGCGCCTGGGTGGCTCAGTCGTTAAGCGTCTGCCTTCGGCTCAGGTCACGATCCCAGGGTCCTGGGATCGAGTCCCACATCGGGCTCCCTGCTCAGCGGGAAGCCTGCTTCTCCCTCTCCCATTCCCCCTGCTTGTGTGCCCTCTCTCGCTATGTATCTCTCTGTCAAATAAATAAATAAAATATTAAAAAAAAAAAAAAAGAAAGAAAGAAAGTACTCTGAACTGAGGAGACCTTGGTTCTAATTAGGATTTGGCCACTTACCAGCTTACTGGGCAAGTCCCTCACTTCTGTATACCTCAATTTCCTTTACTATCAAATGAAGTAAATACTTGTAGACAGGAGACATCAAAGATATTTAGAATCAAAGAACTACAAATTATTCAACTTCAAATGGTGATTTTTGTCAGTTCATAAAAATACTAATAGTTCTTTCTTTAAAAGGAGTCCAGGGGCACCTGGCTGGCTCAGTGGGTAGAGCAAATGACTCTTGATCTCAGGGTCATGAGTTTGAGCCCCATGTGGGGTGTAGAGATCACTTAAATAAATGAATAAATAAAAACTTAAAAATAAAATAAAAACAAAGCAAGTCCAATACCCACTCAGCACTTGTCATTCTCTTTCTAGAAGATGATTTCCAGGAGACTCCTGTTAGTCTCATAAGCTGGTCCTGCACCAACCTTTTTTAGAGCACTAAGAGGAAGGACAGGTAATCCGTGCATTCCAAATACTAGACTGAAGATTTTAACTGTTACCTCAATTTGGCATTTTCTTATAAAGAGCCATCTACCACATGTGACAGTTGACAGAGCAGTGCACTGTGCGTGTGTATAGGCCAAGGAGTCAGGGACCTGGGTTCTTGTGCCTGTTCCGAAATAAAATGCTCAATTACCTTGAGGAACTCCTTTAATCTCCACTTTCCAGTTTCCTCATCTGAAACCTAAGGAGGATAGTAATAATGGCAGCTACCATTTGCTGAACACCTACAATGGGCCAGGCATTATTCCCAGTACCGTAGATATGCATGATCTCCAAACCTCACAACAGCCCACATTAGAGAACATTAACATCCTCATTTTGCAGAAATGAAAACTAAAACCCACAAAGGTCTACTTTCCCCAAGGTCACCCACCAAAAGTGGGCTTCCAACCCAGACCCTTCTGACTCCAAAGCACAGGTTTCTTCCCCTATGTCCCCATTATTCTGCGCTGCCTCCCATTAGATGGATAAGCTAAAGAGTCTTGAGATCCCTTCCCAAACCTGACATTCCACTATTTTAGGACCCCAGCAGTGTTGTAGGTAGGCTTACCTAACACATCACTGATTTCACAGTCCTCATGAGCTGTCCCTTTATTTTACCATGACTTTTTTTAAAGATTTATTTATTTTAGAGAGAGCGTGGACGGCGGGGGGGGGGGGGCACTAAGGGGGGGGGCACAGGGAGGAGGAAAGAGAAACCCAAGTAGACTCCGTGCTGAGTGCGAGCCCGATTCGGAACTCGATCTCATGACCCTGAGAGCACGACCCAAGTGGAAACCAAGAGTCAAATGCTTAACCGACTGCACCACCCAGGTGCCCTCTACCATGACATTCTTAAACTCACTTCCTAAAGGTTTGCTCACATCTTCATTGAAGACCTTGAACAGTTCGTTCTTAGCAAAATGAATTCAAATACTTTTGCAACTTTCAAAAACCTTAGCCCTTTCATTGAATCAGGAGATAGGTGAAACAGATTCCTGGCTTTAGAGAAAATGTTAAACCCCTGGGAATGGAGGCCACCATCATTACAAATGCCATTTATTTCCCCCATTGAAAACTGCTAGAGTATGGGACTGCCTCTGAGTGGAGGGGCATGGAAAATGAAAGAAGCTCCCAACCGACATACACACCCTTCTATGAAATTCCACCAATAGAGACACAGCCCCTTGGTCTTTGAAAGATTTAAGTCTTTGAAGAGGTCCCTATTAAAATAGCAAAGACTATGAAAACATAATACCTTAAGCCTAGAAGTGAGTGGGAAGCAAAATTAGTTGCTTTCTAGGCAAGACTATAACCCCACACAGTGGGGTCACAGTTTCAATTCCCAATGAAGATAAGGAAGAATTCTTCCAGGAGGGAGTGGAGTAGAGAGTGGGAAAGTGTCAAGATCAGCTTGGCTGACTTCCAGTTTTGCTGCAGATGAATCCTGCTCATGGAAAACTAGGAGAAGTCTGATAAATGAGAATGAGCATTAAAGCAGCCTTAAAATCGGAGAAACAATGGTCAGAAATTAGAGACTTGTTTACTTTCATACCTAGAAAAATCCTGGAACCAAAAAAGGAAAATAATAAGTTTTTGAGGTACACGGGGCACTCTATCAAGCGGACAATGAAGAATACGATGTCAGACAAACCTAATTTCCTTCTGTGACAGAGTGACAAGCCCAGCAGTTTGGAGAAAGTAACAAAGGTAGTATACATTTGGTGGGCCTTTGTATTCTACCCCCATGATGAGTGAGGGAAAAGAGGTCCTGAAACAGCTTGCCAATAGTAGGACCCCAGAACTGAGCCTGAGCAAGACCCTAAGCAAAGGGGCTGCAATTGCAGGGTCACTTAAAGGCTACCACAAAGGGCATTTGTCATTCAACTTCTATTACTATTGTCCAGAATATATGATTTTTACATAGGCTCTAAAGGTCTTGCTTAGGGATTTTATCTCAGCCCCGAGCTTTCACTCCACATGCTGGAAAGATCCTAATATTTGCCTGCTGTACCTGAACTAACTGCCTATCAACCAAGGAATAAGTATGAAATTGAGATAGTTTAGGTCAGAAACTAAATAAAAATCTAAGCTACTTATTTATTTATAAGCCCAAACTACACTCTAGTTAGTAAATGAAATTGGAGTTAAGAAATACCCATTAGATACATACCTCAATATCATAAAAGCCATCTATGAAAAACCTACAGCGAATATCATTCTCAATGGGGAAAAACTGAGAGCTTTCCCCCTAAGGTCAGGAACGCGGCAGGGATGTCCACTATCACCACTGCCATTCAACATAGTATTGGAAGTCCTAGCCACAGCAATCAGACAACGAAAAGAAATAAAAGGCATCCAAATCGGCATAGAAGAAGTCAAACTCTCACTCTTTGCAGATGATATGATACTTTATGTGGAAAACCCCAAAGACTCCACCCCAAAACTGCTAGAACTCATACAGGAATTCAGTCAAGTGGCAGGATAGAAAATCAATGCACAGAAGTCAGTGGCATTCCTATACACCAACAAGAAGACAGAAGACAGAGAAATTAAGGAGTTGATCCCATTTACAATCGCACCCAAAACCATAAGATACCTAGGAATAAATCTAACCAAAGAGACAAAGGATCTATACTCAGAAAACTATAAAATACTCATGAAAGAAATTGAGGAAGACACAAAGAAATGGAAAAACGTTCCATGCTCATGGATTGGAAGAACAAATATTGTGAAGATGTCAATGCTACCTAGAGCAATCTACACATTCAATGCAATCCCCATCAAAATACCATCCACTTTTTTCAAAGAAATGGAACAAAGAATCCTAAAATTTGTATGGAACCAGAAAAGACCCCGCATAGCCAGAGGAATGTTGAAAAAAAAAAGCAAAGCTGGTGGCATCTCAATTCTGGACTTCCAGCTCTATTACAAAGCTGTCATCATCAAGACAGTATGGTACTGGCACAAAAACAGACACATAGATCAATGGAACAGAATAGAGAGCCCAGAAATGGACCCTCAACTCTATGGTCAACTCATCTTTGACAAAGCAGGAAAGAATGTCCAATGGAAGAAAGACAGTCTCTTCAACAAATGGTGTTGGGAAAATTGGATAGCCACATGCAGAAGAATGAAACTGGACCATTTCCTTACACCACACACAAAAATAGACTCCAAATGGTTGAAGGACCTCAATGTGAGACAGGAGTCCATCAAAATCCTAAAGGAGAACACAGGCAGCAACCTCTTTGACCTCAGCCGAAGCAACTTCTTCCTAGAAACATCGCCAAAGGCAAGGGAAGCAAGGGCAAAAATGAACTATTGGGACTTCATCAAGATAAAAAGCTTTTGCAAAGCAAAAGAAATAGTCAACAAAACCAAAAGACAACGACAGAATGGGAGAAGATATTTGCAAATGACATATCAGATAAAGGGCTAATATCCAAAATCTATAAAGAACTCATCAAACTCAACACCCAAAGAACAAAGAATCCAATCAAGAAATGGGCAGAAGACATGAACAGACATTTTTCCAAAGAAGACATCCAAATGGCCAACAGACACATGAAAAAGTGCTCAATATCACTCGGCATCAGGGAAATCCAGATCAAAACCTCAATGAGATACCACCTCACACCAGTCAGAATGGCTAAAATTAACAAGTCAGGAAACGACAGATGTTGGCGGGGATACGGAGAAAGGGGAACCCTCCTACACTGTTGGTGGGAATGCAAGCTGGTGCAGCCACTCTGGAAAACAGTATGGAGGTTCCTCAAAAAGTTGAAAATAGAGCTACCCTATGATCCAGCAATTGCACTACTGGGTATTTACCCCAAAGATACAAAAGTAGGGATCCGAAAGGGTAGGTGCACCCTGATGTTTATAGCAGCAATGTCCACAATAGCCAAACTGTGGAAAGAGCCAAGATGTCCATCGACAGATGAATGGATAAAGAAGAGGTGGTATATATATACAATGGAATATTATGCAGCCATCAAAAGGAATGAGATCTTGCCATTTGCAACGACGTGGATGGAACTGGAGGGTATTATGTTGAGCGAAATAAGTCAAACAGAGAAAGACATGTATCATATGACCTCACTGATATGAGGAATTCTTAATCACAGGAAACAAATTGAGGGTTGCTGCAGTGGGGGGTGGGGTGGAAGGGATGGGGTGACTGGGTGATAGACACTGGGGAGGGTATGTGCTCTGGTAAGCACTGTGAATTGTGCAAGACTATTGAATCTCAGATCTGTACCTCTGAAACAAATAATGCAATATATGTTAAGAAAAAAAAAAAGAAGAAGGTAGCAGGAGGGGAAGAATGAAGGGGGGGAAATCGGAGGGGTAGACAAACCATGAGAGACGATGGACTCTGAAAAACAAACTGAGGGTTCTAGAGGGGAGGGGGGTGGGAGGATGGGTTAGCCTGGTGATGGGTATTGAGGAGGGCACGTTCTGCATGGAGCACTGGGTGTTATGCACAAACAATGAATCATGGAACACTACATCTAAAACTAAGGATGTAATGTATGGGGATTAACATAAGAATTAAAAAAAAAATACCCATTAGAGCAAATCCAAAAACATAAAATCATTTCTCTTAATGATTTTTGCATTGACTTACACCCAACCACTCAAAGACCGATTTCTTTCCAAACCTTAGCTCTGCCAAGCACTGTCAGTCATTAATTGACCTGATGCTTCCCCCTCACCCTCCTGACAGATTTCTGGCAGGCTTTATAAAGTAAGTTAAGGACAAAGCTGCTTGGTTTTCTCGTCAACATAGTTAAGAATTCTTAACATGTCATCAGGGTAAAGAGCATCCTTTCAGTTACACTCAGCCATCTGACCATAGCGGGCCCCACATTATCTTGTTTTATTACAAGTCCCATCTCAGATCCCCCTGGGACTGCATCTAAGGGATAGTCCAGTAGGGTTATTATTATAGGTGGAATTGTGTCTCCCCACCAAAATGCATATGCCGAAGCCCTAATGCTTAATGCGACTGTATTTGGAGACAGGGCCTTTAAAGAGGTAACTAAAATTAAAAGTCATAAGGGTAGAGTTCTAATTCAATCTGACTGGTATCCTTATAAGAAGGGAAAGAGACACCAGGGATGTGTATACCTAAGAAAGGGGTTACAGTGAGAAGGTGGCCATCTGCAGGCCAAGGACAAAGACCTCAGGAGAAAACAAACCTGCTAACACTTTGGTCTTGGACTTCTGGCCTTGAGAACTGTTAAGAAGAATTTCTGTTGTTTAAGCCACCCGCTCTGTGGCATTATTAAGACAGCCCAAGCCAGCGAAGACATTAGGGAAGAGTACACGCTGAAGAGTTATGCCAAGCTGGATTCAAAGCCTGGCACTTATTATCTATGCAGAGTGTTAGGCAAGTCACTGCACCTTCTAGAGCCTCAGTGTCCCCATTTCTAAAATGGGAATAAGAATATGCTCTGGTGGCAGTGAGATGAAAGTCAGCAAAAGGTATGTACTCGGGCAGTCACATAGGAGGCCCTCAATAACCGGGCTTTTTTTTTTTTTCCCCAATTCAAATGTTTGCATAGATTCGGATTTATTTTTATCCCAGCTAGGGTTTCACTGGCTTAACCAGACCAGAGAGGATTATTCTCAGTTAAAATTCAGGCTTCCAAGTTGAAGTCTTTTTGCTGTTTGAAGTTGCTGTATTTGCCTCCCAAGCTCATTTCAAACTGCTGCTCTAGGTCTCAGCAGCAGACAGAAAGCTCCCTAAAGTGTTAAATGCACTCACTTACATGAAGAAGGATTCCCCTCGGTTAATTCTTCATTTTAACTGACTCCTTTTCAAAGTTCATCTCTAGAAATTAAGATCTGCATATTCAGGTCAGAGTTCTGCTCACGCTGAATGCACAGGCAGATCTTTTCACAAAGCCTCATCAGAACTGCCATGGCTCCCCAAGCCTTTATCAGAGGCCCCCCTCCCCGGCACAGCCAGAACCCCACTGCACCTCCCCCCCCAAGGGCGATACATTCCAAACCAGCATATTGGCACAGGGCCCATTTGACTTCACATCACCCGACAGCATTCAGTGATAGAGAGATGTAATAAATGTAATTCAAACATTTACAGAAAAAAAAAAAAAATCACAGGAGATTGATTTCCTGTTGTTCTCTTTAATCAGAGCTAAAAGCGTGCTTGTTTTAGAAATGGCAGAAAACATGCAAAAACAGAAGTATATAAACACAGATCATCCCAATTAAAGACCAAACACAACTTACACCCATAATTAAGGACAGATATGTTCCTCAGATGAGGTTCCACATATACTCCTGTTGCCCTAAATGATTGTTATAAAGAGCTTTTTCCTTGGAGGCCGTTTGCGGCCATGAGAGAATGAAAATATTGGTGTTTCCAAAATCTAGCATAACATCGGATAGACCTCAGTTCAAATCCCATCTGGGCCTCTTGCAACCAAGGTTAAGTTGCAGACTATAGGTGCTCAATAAATATTCGCTTTATTCCCCCTTCCTAATGGGGACTAAGGCAAAATTTTAGTGTTCTGACAGCAAAAATCCAGTCCTATCGTTTTACGTGTTATCTTAGGTCAAGTTATAGATGAAGGAAGCCTTCATTAAAAGACTTGCTGATTCTTTTTTTAATTTTATTTATGAGACAGAGAGAGAACATGAGCAGGAGCAGAGGCAATGGGAGAGGGAGAAGCAGGTTTCCTGTTCAGAAGGGAGCCCCGACGATCATGACCAGAGCCGAAGACAGCCGCTTAAACAACTGAGCCACCCAGGCGCCCGGTTTTCCTTCATGATACAGATATTAGTGTTTATTCTTCCACATGCTCTTCGAAGAGCTGCACTCTATGGTCGAGCACATGGGTGACTGATGCTGGTAGTGCAAGAGCAAGTCCTCACACGGTGCCAGGCGGCGCAATGGGTATGCGTATTTATAGACCTAAGAGGCGTGCACTTTCTTTACACAGTCCCTGAAGTCATTTATCCTTTGTGGATAAGCAGAGGTGGCAAGAAGGTGGCAGGTGCAACAAAGGATTCTGGATGAGCATCGGTTAGGAGGGCAGGAGCAGAAACAGGAGTTAGCAGACTAAGATGCCAAGTGAAGGTCAAACACAGAGATCAGAGGCCTTTAGCCAGGTCACGTCAGAGACAGGCAGGGTGGGGAGCAGTGCTCGGCCCTGAGGAGTCGGCTAACAGTAAAGAGCTACATAGAGACAATCGAAACCGCCTTGTCATTGCCATTCTTCCATTGATTGGGCACTGGTCCGGACTTATTTGAATTTTAACAAGTTCTGTCTCTTCCCATGAATAAAGTATGCTGTGATGACTGGCTATGGACTTTGAAACAAAGAGATAATGGAGTGGAACAGGGTGATTTGTTGTAACCCCGGGAATTGATTCCAGGAGCACGTATTCAATTTTGCAAGAAGACACCGCAGTGGGGGCTCTTGACTGAGCCCGTTCACCACAGTGAGAGTGACCTGAAATCAGGAATCATATTGTTTTCCCATTTTCTATCATCCACTTAACTATAGTGATAATTATTTATCAACTATTGTTGAATTGCATTTCATTCCTAGCTGTTCTTGATTGTATCCAGGAGGAATATCGGAATCGGGTAGGGTGCATAAGGCAGCTCCTATTTGGAATGAGCTTTACAGAGCTACCAGGGATCCTGGAGTCAATATCATGAACTCCTCTAATGATTAATTACAATTGACATATAGAACAATCCTTGCCATCCTATAGGAGGGACAGTCTTTTGTGGTGGTGTTTCTCAAGCTTGAATGTGCACCAGAATAGTGGGATGTTTTTCTGAACATGCAGATTTTCTAACCTCACTTCTAGGGGTTCTACTTCATTTAGGTCTAAGTCAGGGATCTCCTATTTTCACCAACCATGGCAGGTTGTTGCAAGAGGTCTATGGATTACACTTTGGAAAATGCCAAGCATGTGTATGCACAAAAAAAGAGGGGGCACCTAGATGGCTCAGTCAGTTAAGCATCTGCCTTCGGTTCAGGGTCCTGGGACCGAGCCCCACGTTGTCGGGCTCCTGCTCAGTGGGGAGCCTGCTTCTCCCTCTCCCTTTGCTGCTCCTCCTAGCTTGTACTCTCAAGTAAATAAATAAAATCTTAAAAAAAAAAAAAGAAAGAAAGAAAAATTTCTCATTTCAAACAAGCCCAGTGAGCCTATCTGCTGAATGTGGATTTCAAACAGAACCACAGAAATATTCTAAAACAATGGATTTGACTTGCCCACTGGCCTGGGGACCACATGGAATGTTAAACTAAGAACATTTGACACTAGGTTTGCAGGTCTCATGCACAAACTGCAACATCCCCACCAACTCTTCGCCTTTGGTTCTCTTGCAGATTCTAATCCACTGAATACCTGTCAAGACCTATTTGGGGTCAGAAAAATACCAGCAAATGATTTGTGCTGTTCAAGCATCAACATTACACCTGCAGCAATACCCAGGCATCTGCCTCAACCCTAAGTTGAATATTCAAGGTCAAGGTTTTTTGGGGTTTTATTGTTTTGTTTTTTAGTAGGCTCCACGCCCAGCATGGAGCCCAGCGTAGGGCTCGAACTCACGACCATGAGACCAAGACCTAAGCCAAGATCAAGAGTTGGACGCTCAACCAACTGAGCCACCCAGGTGCCCCAAAGGCCAAAGTGTTTCCATTTCTTTTAAACTCAATATTCTCTCACCTTTTCTAGGCCCCCACCTACCTACCACCTGCTTCATCATTCAAGCTTTTAACTGGGGGTCTATTTTGTATCAAGCTACTGAGATGCAAAGCAGTGATAATCCTACTTAACATTTACTCAACCTTCATTCAGTTCCAAGTGCTACGCTAAGTTCTCTATATGCATTATCTTGCCCGTACACCAATCCTAGGAAAGGGGTACTAATATTATTCCGATGTACAGATCAGAAAGGTGAAGAAACAGGTCCAGAGCCACACAGGAAGGGGTAGAACTGGAATTTAACTACTGGTTGGTTACCCCAGCACAGTTCCCGGGCCAGCCGCGTTATTAGCATTACCTGGTAACTTCTCAGAAATTCCAATTCTTGCCTCCCCCCGACCCCGCTCCAGATGTAATAAATCAAAACCAAGGTTAGGTCCAGTCTGTTTTAACAAGCCATCCAGGTGCTTCTCACGCACGCAGAAGCTGGAGCAGCACGGAGTGAGAGAACTGGGTACGGATCTCTCAGTCCTAGAAACTGTTCAATCAACTCTAGCCAACTCCGCTATCCTTGTCACAACTCCCCCCATGGGAGAAGTCGAACCTCAAAACCCAGGGCGGGACTCATCGCCCCGCGTGGTCCACACCTTTTCTTCTTTTAAAGGACACTTGATTTCTCGAGTGCTGCAGTCAGAACTACCACTCCCTTTGCTAACAGGCCAAGATGATCGTCGAGGCTTCCATTGGCTCATTCATTCATTCCCCGAGCCTCGAAGAACCAGTCAGGTGTCAGGCACTGGAGCTGCAGACGACTTAAAAGGTACAGAAGTGATAACCACACGGAGGAAACTGCACAGCATAGAGAACCGTACTCTGAGATGCGGCGGAACGACAGACCACTTCAAAGGCTGGAGCGATCCAAGCAGAGCCTAGATCCGTTCAAACGACCCAGGTAATGGAACCCTCTGAGGAGCAGAGCCTGACAGCCAGAGTCCAAGGCTCTTTTTTTCCATTCTCAGGGCCCAACAAAGGTGTGCTTGGGGCAGGAGATAAAGTCACCCAAGGACTAAAATCCAATTCTCTATTCCCCAGCCAGGTGTCAAACCCCAGCCAACATCCAGATGGCTTTTCCAACATCTCTCAGGTGGCATCAGGATTACTGTCATAGCGGATTTTACTTCAAAGTGTAGGCCCTAAAATGCTGACACCTGCAAAGACCTTGCCTTTTAAAAACATCCCAGGGGGGCGCCTGGGTGGCTCAGATGGTTAAGCGTCTGCCTTCAGCTCAGGTCATGATCTCAGGGTCCTGGGATCGAGTCCCGCATCGGGTTCCCTGCTCAGTGCAGGGCCTGCTTCTCCCTCTCCCTCTGCCACTCCCTCTGCTTGTGCTCTTCTGTCTATCTCTCTGTCAAATAAATAAAATCTTTAAAAAAAAAATAAAAAATAAAAATAAAAATAAATAAATAAAAACATCCCAGGAAGGGCCTTTGAAAGTTTGAGGATATACAACCCTACTTCTAGAATGTAGCTCCACAAGGCCAGAGGTACTGGTTTTTATTTTGCACCCTGATAGATTTCAAAGACCAAGAAGAGCACCTGGTACGTAACTGATGCTCAGTAAATATCTGTTGTGGATTCTTCTGGCCGGCTCCAATTTCAGATAATCCTTTAGGTTCTTTTCCATAAAGAGGATTCGTCAAATTTGCTGACTACGTGTTACTTCATTTTCATACCTTCATAAGGCTTTTCACATATATAAATTCCTCTCCCCCAAAACCCAGGGTTAGACCATCTAACCAAATTGTGGTTCAGGAAATACGGTCATCCTATTTAAAACATAAACCCACTGACTCTTGTGCAATAAGCCATGAATTAGCTTTGGAAAAATAAGCCGCTTAAGTTAAGCATACCAGCCAGATACAGTTTACAGTCTCTAGAAAGGCTTTCCAACTGGAGCAGCTCGGACTTTCTGGCTGCAAGCCAGGCAAACAGAGCACACAGGGCTGGTCCTCCCTGGCCAGCCTCTGGAAAGCCCAGGCCTGAGGAAGGTCATGGTGCTCGTCTCCTTTCTCGAAGGGGCTGGCATGCCTGCGTACCCACAGCTAGACCGCAGTGGGCAGAGAGCATCCAAAGCCTGGGGTCAGGACGCCACCTCAGGACAGGAGCTCGGGGCGCCTGGGTGGCTCAGTTGGTTAAGCGACTGCCTTCGGCTCAGGTCATGATCCTGGAGTCCCGGGATCGAGTCCCGCATCGGGCTCCCTGCTCGGCGGAGAGTCTGCTTCTCCCTCTGACCCTCCTCCCTCTCATGCTCTCTGTCTCTCATTCTCTCTCTCGCAAATAAATAAATAAAATCTTAAAAAAAAAAAAAAAAGGACAGGAGCTCGGGGACGCCAAGCAGGAGAGGAAGGCGGGAACAAGGATTTGCCTTCACATACTGGCCAGAGAAGAGTCCTTGACAGAATGGGGGCCCTTGGGAAGGTCTTGCCAACACCTCACCGGAGCTCCGCTGAGTCACTTTATCCAAAAGCACCTGACAGGGCCAGGCCCAAACACTGACAAACTGAACTCATCTGGGGAGGCTTTTCTCACAATGCCTCACTTGAGACAGCAGGTGAGTTAAACTTCAGGCTTCATTCTGGAAGGCCAAGAAACTTCCCATCTATAGAACTACACAGAGCTACCATCGGTCCTCAGCCGCCTTAGTCACCAAACACCTACACACGCACACATGGACGGACACACACACACCCCTTGTGAGGAAGGGGAGAAGTGGGCATGTGTGACTTGACTCCACAAACGTGCAAAAGAACATAGATCCAGCTTCCTCAGTCCTTAATGCGGAGCTCCAAGCTCTCTGCTCACTGTCACCACCTTCTCGGGCAGCCCGTGGATTGGGGGCTGGCTCTGGAGATACACAATTTCCATTCTCCAGGAACCTTCAGACTAGCGAGAGCCTCCCAAAACGTATAACATGGTGTGAGTTCACAGTCCATGTGTTCCTCATTCTCCAGAATACAGGCTTAGCTGGAATTTGGCAGTGGATCAAGGGTTTTAGTTTGCTAGGGCCTCTGTGACCAAGTACCACAAACTGAGTGGCTAGCACAACAGAGACTTACGGTCTCGGTTCTGGAGGCTGGAAGTCTGAGATCAAGGGGTCAGTAGGATTGGTTCCTAATTTTTTTTTCCTTAAAGATTTTGTTTATTTATTTGAGAGAGAGAGCGAGCAAGCAGGAGCTGGGGCGGGGGGAGCGGCAGGCAGAGGGAGAAGCAGACTCCCCGCTGAGCAGCGAGCCCGATGCAGGACTGAGTCCCAGGACTCTGGGATCATGACCTGAGCCCAAGGCAGATGAGCCACCCAGGCGCCCCAGGATTGGTTCCGTCTCAGGGCTCTGAGAGAAAATCCGTCTCATGCCTCTCTTCTAGCTCCTGGTAGCTTTGGCGTTCTTTGGTTTGTAGAAACAGCACCCTGATTTCTGCCTTTACCTTCACATGGTGCTCCTTCCTGTAAGTCTGTCCCCAAATCCTCACCACTTTTTTTTTTAAGATTTTATTTTTAGGTAATCTCTACACCCAACGTGGGGCTCAAACTCACAACCCCAAGATCAAGAGTTGCACGTGGTACAGACTGAGCCAGCCAGGCACCCCTCCAAATTCCCCCTTTTCATAAGGATATCACTCGTTGAATTGGGGCTGACCCTACTCCAATATGACCCTATTCACTAATTACATTTGCAGTGACCCTATTTCCGAATAAGGTCACATTCTGAGGTACTGAGAGTTAGGACTTGAACATAGGAATTTGGGGAGGATACAATTCAACACATAACATCAAGTTTCTAAATAGAAAACTTTTGTTTCCCCACTGACTTTCACAAAAAAATATTCTAAATGGGTCCATTCAGGTAAAATTGTCAACAGATAATATAAACTACATTAGATAATGCAGCAAACATTTTTAAATGGCATAATTAAAGAAATCGTAGGGGGAGAAAAAGGCACAGAATGAGAATGCAAAGTAGTGTCTCTCTTATCCTAACAATAGATTAGAGGGATAAAAAGACAATGACAGTCTAGCAGAACAAAACACACTGGATTTAAGTGAATGGCTTTCTCCCAACCCTTGACCCTCCCTGACATAATTGCAAAGGGTGGGGGGGGGGACCCAAGTCTCTGGTTACCCAGACCCTGTTTCCTAGCACACTGTGGAAGCTGCTGGCTCGTCAAAATGAACAGATTGCTCTGAACTGAGGAAAGGGAAAGACACAAACACAGCTGAGGCATTTGCAAAATGCAAGAGGAAATGGGCAAACAAGATGAACACACCCAACAGCAACGGATGGGGGTGGAGAGTGTGGAGGAGGCACGTGCTGGAATCCGAAGCCTCTCCAGTCTGCCAGAAGATAGTGCGAAGAAGCTCATCAATTCCCTCACTGTAACTGGAGAAGGGTCGCCATGAGGTGGAGGAGTGTCCAAGGGGAGAGCTGACAAGCCAGCCAGCCAAAAGGCTTTTCAGGGAACCTCTGGCAAATGCACCATAGTTCAGAGCTTGTTCCTTCGGCCTCCATGTCTGGAAACTCAATCTCGTGTGTACTTCCAAGTGGGTCAGACCCAAGAACACGGATTCATACTACCAACATCCCAAGAGATGGCTATGGTAACCAGAAGATGGTGTGTTCATTCGTTTAGGGAGCATCCCTTAGAGAGACCAAAGAGGGGGAGGTATGTACTGTCCAAACCTCTTCTTGCTATTAAGGTACCACAGGCCCAAATTGTAGGATGTGCATGGACTTGGTGTTCAGAGTAGATGCTGTTCCTCAAGGATATTTTACCCAGGCCATAGTCAGGCCTACTACCTCCCAATTGAGGAAAAGGCCTTCCCAGTGCCTGGAATGGGCATGCACCCCTAGGATCTGTCTGAGTCCCTCTGGCCCTGGCTAGTCTAGGCTTCCATGCTGGCTATTCTCTTCCCATTGGCCTATTCTTTCCTTTAATTCCTATCATCGATTATACTAAAACTACATCTTTTCTCCCTATGGCTAGTCTGACCCACAATATTTGTCTCTATGTTGGTTGTATGAGTCAATATCTCTACAATCGCATGGTTCTTTACTACTACTACCTCCAAGGGTGGGCTTCAACCTCATTTAAAAATTCAGTATTTCGGGGGCGCCTGGGTGGCTCAGTCAGTGAAGCATCTGCCTTTGGCTCAGGTCATGATCTCAGGGTCCTGGGATCGAGCCCCTCATCGGGCTCCCTACTCAGCGAGGAGTCTGCTTCTCCCTCTCCCTCTGCCCCCCACCCTGCTCATGCTCTCTCTCTCAAATCTTTTAAAAAATTTTTAAAAAATAAAAATAGGGGTGCCTGGGTGGCTCAGTCATTAAGCATCTGCCTTCGGCTCAGGTCATGGTCCCAGGGTCCTGGGATCAAGCCCCGCATCGGGCTCCCTGCTCCACGGGGAGCCTGCTTCTCCTCTTCAGCTCCCCCTGCTTGTGTTCCCTCTCTCACTGTGTCTCTCTGTCAAATAAATAAACTCTTTAAAAAATAAATAAAAATAAAAATTGAGTATTTCTTTTTTTTTTTAAAGATTTATTTATTCATTTGAGAGAGCGAGAATGAGAGAGAATACATGAGAGGGGGGAGGGTCAGAGGGAGAAGCAGACTCCCTGCTGAGCAGGGAACCTGATGCGGGACTTGATCCAGGGACTCCAGGATCATGACCTGAGCCGAAGGCAGTTGCTTAACCAACTGAGCCACCCAGGCGCCCCAAAAATTGAGTATTTCAAACTGGTGTTTGTTGAGCCTCTAGGCCTCATACAAATATATATGAGAGTTCATAGATCTGAAGGAAAAGTGTCCTTGCTCTCTTGAGCATATCCCTTACCCTCCAGAATCCAGAGAAAGAAAGGGGGACAAACAAGGGAGAAGAAGACCTGGCACCTGCGATCAGAGCTACAGGTAAAATAAAAACACCAATGCTACCTAATTTGGTAACACTGGCTTCCATGGCAAACTTGGCTTCCATGGCTCTCCATGCTTGGCCCAGCTACTCTTCCAGCTACCCCCCAACTGTCCTGCAAAATGCATCTACGAAGGCAGACTCCATGAAGTCCTCTTTGCTCGTTCTGATACCCCCTCCCCGCCCCCAGCCTGTCAACGGTGACAGTTCTCTCAGATCTCTAGGCTTGCTGCTGGGGTTGTACCCCACCCATGCCCATGGGACTTTGTTAGAGTTGCATGTCACACGGCTATAGGATTCCTAGTGAAGGGTCATGGCTGTGTTATGCTTTACTGCTATTTGCTTTCCCTGCTTAGAATGGAAATCAAACAAATCATTCTCTCTGAAATTGCTCTCTCTCCTCGGACTCCATGAAATTGCCACACAAAGCCAAGAGCTGCTCTGTCAGAAATCAACGTCTTTCCGTCACAGTAGGAGATGGGTTACTGCCCAGCCACCAAAGGGAACGTCACAATGGCTACAGGGACAGACAATGGGTAGGGATCACGCAAGCCTTTATTTTGTACCTTCTGCCTGATAATAGGGAAAAAAACAAACAAACCCTCAAGAGCTCCTTTATCCACTGTCAATTCAAGTCACCAGACATTGAGCACCCATAAGCACTATGGAGAACAAAATGATGAATAAGAAAAGGTCTCTGCCTTCAAAAGGCTTTAAGTCTAGAGAGGAAGATGTGTCCATGAAGGAGGTAGGAGGGCAAAATGGTAGTTGAAGAATGGCACAAAATGCTTGAGGAATGTAGAGGAAAGAGCAATTGTAGTGATTAAAAATTGTTTTGTGATGGCGTGCCAGGCCAACAGAGTGGCGCCATTTTTCTTCTCAGAGCAATGTTGAAATGCATCCTGTCTGCTCCAAAGTCCCCAGCTTGACTGCCTTTTTGGTGGAAACACTCAGGTTCTCTGCCAGTAGGAACAGAGAGCGTGGGAAGTCAAGTTGGGAGGAGAGAGGAGATGCCGGAAAGAACCCGAGGTGGAAGGCATTCTTTGTTTTATCAACATTAAGAGTCTTCACGCTTCATGTTTTATTCAAGAAGCACAGCTTAGAGGGGCACCTGGGTGACTCAGTCGGTAGGGCAGCTGCCTTCGGCTCAGGTCGTGATCCCAGGGTCCTGGGATCGAGCCCAGAGTCGGGCTCCCTGCTCAGCGGGAAGCCTGATTCTCCCTCTCCTCTGCTGCTCCCCCTGCTTGTGCTCTCTCTCTGGCTCTCTCTCAGATAAATAAATATCTTTAAAAAAAAAAAAGAAGAAGAAGAAGCACAGCTTAGAAAAATGAATAGGATTAAAAAAGATCTGAGTAGTCAGCTCACTCAACCACCACATAAGGCTTGATTCCCTTCACCAGATCCTTGCCAAATAGATGCCCCCAAGGGAGAGATCAGAAAGCTTAATGGGGGAAAATGGCATTTAAACTGGGTCCTAAGGACACTGAATTTCGATGCTTGAAAACAAAAAAGCTGGGGAAATGACAAAATCCTAAAGGCTCTAAGAAACAATAAGACATTTGCAGAGGCGAAATGTTACAGGATGGATAGAATATTAAAGAATATTAGGAGAGGGGCGCCTGGCTGGCTCAGTCGGTGGAGCATACAACTCTTGGATCTTGCGGTTTTGACTTTGAGCCCCATGTTGGGAGTGGAGATTACTTAAAAGTAAAATCTAAAAAAAAAGAATATTAGGAGAAAGAGGATGAAAATCTTGAAAGGAGATCACAAAGACTTTTAGATACCAGGCCAAGGAGTTGGGACTTGATTCAATAGGTACCAGGGAGCTACTGAAGACTTCAGAGCGAGGGGGGAGCTATGATTAAACATGGATTTTGGAAGATGAATCGGGCAGTACAGTGGAGAATCTATTGTAAAAGGGAGACTGGAGGCAGAAAGAGAAACTAGGAGGCACGTGCCCAGAAAAAGCCTATGAACTCTAGTCGTAGCAGATCGAAAAGGGACAGGGGGCACCTGGGTGGCGCAGTTGGTTAAACGTCTGACTCTTGATTTCAGCTCTGGGCATGATCTCAGGGTCATGGGATTGAGCCCCGCATCAGGATCTATTCTCATGGCCAGAGTTTGAATTGCTCATGACAGACTAACCAGCTTTCATGAGCTGGTCTCCGTATCTTAAAAGTAGCTCCGGCTGGAGGTAATCCGTCCCTCACAGAACTGCAAACTCATCTGAGCCATGCTGATCTCTGGATGAACCACGCCAAAGGAAAAGTGTCGCTCACTCAGCCTTCCCCCAACACGAGTGGCCACTGGGACAATGGAGTAAGAGAAGCCTATACTAATAGAATAAACGTTACCTCTGTTTTCAACTATTGATTTTTGAGGGTTTCTGCTAGAAATAAAATGAAAAAAAAAAAAAAAAAAAAAATATATATATATATATATATATATATATATATATATCCACCTGGGGCTATTAAAATTACTTCCAAATGAAAAGCAATGTGATGACTCACCAGTAAACATGGCCTGGCCCTGAGAATAGACATAAATGGACATGAAGAGACCTTAGCAGACCAGCTCTAAGCAGAAGACAACAGACCCCAGACTAGGGGCAAAATGAAGGGCAGAAGAAAAGGCTCATAAAAGAATTCTTACAAATGTACCAAGAGACCTTCTAGGATGTTCCAAAGGCCACGATGCGGGAAGGGAACCGAGATTGGAAACCATTGGTACCATTAACTCGGTACGTTTTTCTCCTATAAACCGTAAACTGCTTTTGACTTCCTGCTATCTTAAAGGAGCCA
This sequence comes from Mirounga angustirostris, assembly GCF_029215605.1. NCBI lineage: Eukaryota > Metazoa > Chordata > Mammalia > Carnivora > Phocidae > Mirounga > Mirounga angustirostris. The sequence continues at coordinate 95,674,587 of NW_026991719.1, forward strand.
CTCAGATATGTACCATTCATAACTCTTCCTTTGTAACCAAAAACTGTTCTTGTCTCTGCCTTTAGGCCTTAGCAGTGTTTCAGGACATATATTTTGGGTGCTGGTCGAGACATATGGGAGTCAAGGCATCAACCATCTGGAGTACAACCATGAGGGGAGGTGCGCCTGGCTGGCTCCGTCGGTAGAGCATGTGACTCTTGTTCATGGGGTCGTGAGTTCGAGCCCCAAGTTGGGCTTAGAGCTTACTTAAAAAATAGTATACGTGGGGTGCCTAGGTGGCTCAGTCATTGGGTGTCTGCCTTCGGCTCGGGTCATGATCCCAGGGTCCTGGGATCGAGCCCCGCATCAGGCTCTCTGCTCCGAAAGGGGCCTGCTTCTCTCTCTCCCACTCCCCCTGCTTGTGTTCCCTCTCTTGCTGTGTCTCTCTCTGTCAAATAAATAAATAAAATCTTTAAAAAAATAGTATTTGTACTGAAGTAAGCACTAGCTTACTTAAAAAAATAAAAAATAGGGGCACCTGGGTGGCTCAGTTGGTTAAGCGTCTACCTTCAGCTCAGGTCATGATCTTGGGGTCCTGGGATCGAGCCCTGCATCAGGCTCCCTGCTCAGCTAGGGGTCTGCTTCTACCCCACCCACTCATGCTTTCTCTCACTCTCTCTCAAATAAATAAAATCTTAAAAAGAAAAAATAAAGTACAACCACAGGACACACTGTCTGTTTCAATCCACCCAGGACATAAGTGGCCCAGTGCCATGGAGTATGGGGAAGATCACCTCCCAGTCTAGGCTACCAATCCACAATGAGAACTTCCTGTTAACTTTTCCCTGGTAATTGAAACAGACACACACCAAAGCAAGTGTTCTCTGCTGGCCTCCGAGGCCCTGCCCACCTCCACACCAAGCTCATGAAGAAATGGTCAATCTAGGCGATGTGGTAATAAGAAGACCATGCCTTTCAAAACTACCCTGGGGGCATCTGGGTGGCTCAGACGGTTAAGCGTCTGCCTTCCGCCGGTAATGATCCCAGGGTCCTGGGATCGAGCCCCACATCGGGCTCCCTGCTGAGCAAAGAGCCTGCTTCTCCCTCTCCCTCTCGCTCCCCCTCCTTGTGCTCTGTCAAATAAAAAATTAAAAAATCTTTAAAAAAAAAAATCTACCCTGGATCTTTCAACATTTCTTAATTCAGTTGTATTCCTGAGCTCACCAAAAAGAGCTCCTCTGAGCCACCAACGGGAGGCAATAGGACATGGTGGAAAGATCACCAAACTAAGGACTCTAAGTCATGCCTCTGTGATGGACCCCACGTCTATCCTGAAGCAACTTCACTCAACTCTTGGACCCTTGATGCCTCATCCACAAAAGGAGGGTATTTTCTTCTTCTACCTATTTTATACTTAACTGTGGTGTAGCGCCGTGGTTTATAAACTTTCATTGATCAGCAATGAAAGCTGATACAGAAGTTCACTAAAAACAAAAAACAAACAAAAAACAGAAAAAGTACTTCCTAGAAATACATTTTATTTTTAAAAATTTTTTCCTTTCCTTTATTTTTTTAAAAGATTTTATTTCTTCCCCCAAAATGAAATCCTAGTTGAAACCCTGGTACCAGAAGAGCAGGCAAAAGTCGGGGAGGGGTGCCTGGGTGGCTCAGTGGGTTAAGCGTCTGCCTTCAGCTCAGGTTATGATCCCAGGGTCCTGGGATGGAGACCTCCTCGGGCTCCCTGCTCAGCGGGGAGTCTGCTTCTCCCCCTCCCTCTGCCCCTCCCCGCTGCTTGTGGGCATACCTGCTGACATCTGCTGGGCCTCCACTACTCCTCACAGACTTGGGGGCGGCTGGCGTGAAATCACTGGCCCCACAAGAACCCTTAAAGGAGGGCTCATGGAATCTCTAGTTTCACTTTACCAATAACTAGCTGGAATCCCATCATTAACGTCCTATCTCATCAGGTTAAGGCTCTGATACCTGAAGAAATCCCACACCACACCCCCCGCCCCCCTCCCAAGGGCGATCGATATTCAGAACTCTTGTCAAGTCAACTTGCAGCTCAGTGTGACCAGAGGACATCGAAAAGGACTTTTGGTTTCCTTTTTAAGGAAAGATCTACTTACTATAGTAATGTAACACACATTTGTTATAAAAACAAAACAAGGAAAAATATAAAATAAAAAGGCAACTTTCCCTACAAACCCCACCTACACCTGCCACCAGATAAAGAATTGATGGCCTTTGCTAAACATCCCCTGGGCGTCTGTGAGTACATACACAAAGTGAGCATGTGTGCACATATATATATATATATATAATTTTATTTATTTATTTGAGAGAGAGGATGAGGAGTGTGGGAGGGAGCGGCAGAGGGAGAGGGAGAAGCAGACTTCCTGCTGAGCAGGGAGCCTGATGCGGGACTCAATCCAGGGACTCCAGGATCATGACCTGAGCCGAAGGCAGTCGCTTAACGACTGAGCCACCCAGGCACCCCTCCCCGACTTTTGCCTGCTCTTCTGGTACCAGGGTTTCAACTAGGATTTCATTTTGGGGGAAGAAATAAAATCTTTTAAAAAAATAAAGGAAAGGAAAAAATTTTTAAAAATAAAATGTATTTCTAGGAAGTACTTTTTCTGTTTTTTGTTTGTTTTTTGTTTTTAGTGAACTTCTGTATCAGCTTTCATTGCTGATCAATGAAAGTTTATAAACCACGGCGCTACACCACAGTTAAGTATAAAATAGGTAGAAGAAGAAAATACCCTCCTTTTGTGGATGAGGCATCAAGGGTCCAAGAGTTGAGTGAAGTTGCTTCAGGATAGACGTGGGGTCCATCACAGAGGCATGACTTAGAGTCCTTAGTTTGGTGATCTTTCCACCACGTCCTATTGCCTCCTGTTGGTGGCTCAGAGGAGCTCTTTTTGGTGAGCTCAGGAATACAACTGAATTAAGAAACGTTGAAAGATCCAGGGTAGATTTTTTTTTTTAAAGATTTTTTAATTTTTTATTTGACAGAGCACAAGGAGGGGGAGCGAGAGGGAGAGGGAGAAGCAGGCTTCCCACTGAGCAGGGAGCCCCATGCAGGGCTCGATCCCAGGACCCCGAGATCATGACCTGAGCTGAAGTCAGACACTTAACCAACTGAGCCACCCAAGTGCCCCGACATATATATATTTTTTTTTTTTTACAAACGTGTATTGTATTCTACAGTTTGCTCTCATTTAATGATGTACCTCAGAAGTTGCTGAACATATGCATAGATCTATCTTCTTTTGAAACAGCTGCTTAGCTTCTGGTTGCAACCTAAGTAAATTATCTAATTCCTTACTGATGGATCTGTAGGTGTTTCTACATTTTGAGGAGGGGGGGGGTGGCTATTGCCCACAATGTGCAACACAGACCTTTTCAGTCTTCTCTCGATTGAGGGTGGGAGTGGAGAACTTGGAGGCCCTGGTCCCTGGTGGTGAAGGTCACGATCAGCACCAAAGCCACAAAGGACAGGGAAGCTGGGGCACCACAATTCAGCTTGGCCTCCTTTGTTTGCTGGAGGCTCTAAATGATTCCTTTTATCGCTGCCCAAAAGCCTCAACCAGTTTTTATTAGCACGCGGCTTTGAAATCCAGCAATGATTTCCCAATTTCCTCAAAGGTTCCTATGGACTGTATGGAGTCCATTCCAGCCTTTCTGGATCACCAATGGAAACCAAATGACCCACTGAGAATAATTATTCTTCAAGCCTCAAGCCCATCTATCAACCCACCTATGACAGAACCAGACCCCTCAGTGACATCAGCTCTCTGACCCGCTGGCCTCCCACTCGTCAACAGGAAGTGGTGCATGACTGGTCTTGAAATTTCTTCAGGGTGAAAGAGCTAAACGGCCATAAACCTCACCTTAATTAGTCACTGATTACACTAACCATGCACATTCATTTTAGAGCTTCCCAGTTTATGGGTTTGCACTCCATTTACTTTTCAAAGCCCATCCTGTTGAATATGAAATTTAGCACAAGCCAAGACTTCTCAGCGACTGACATCAATACTGATTTGGAAGCAAAACTAAAGAATTACAGATCCCATGCCAGCATGGCGGATTGAGGGGAAAATCTACTTTCCGTCTTTCCCAGGAAATGATCTGGTTGGACACTTCTTGAATTCTTACCAAAACATGTTACTATGCATTTCTAAAACATATTTCTGGGGTGCGTGGGTGGCTAGTCGGTTAAGCGTCTGTCGTCGGTTAAGCGTCTGCCTTCAGCTCAGGTCATGATCCCGGGGTCCTGGGATCGAGCCCCACATCGGGCTCCCTGCTCAGCGGGGAGTCTGCTTCTCCCTCTCCCTCTGCTGCTCCCCCTGCTTGTGCTATCACTCACTCTATCAAATAAATAAATAAAATCTTTTAAAAAAAATAAAGGAAAGGAAACAATTTTTAAAAATAAATAAAATGTATTTCTAGAAAGTACTTTTTCTGTTTTTTGTTTGTTTTTTGTTTTTAGTGAGCTTCTGTAGTTCAGCTTTAGAGCAAGGACGATTTCGTGGACTAGTCAAATGAGCCTCTAAGTTCCTACCTCACATGAGCAAGACAGCTGCAAGGAGGCTGCAAAGATGAGTAAGACAAGATCCCTGTCCTGAAGGACCTTGGACTTCAGTGAGCGCCTCAGTAAGATTCACACACGCCATTGCCACACAGCAGAGGAGGAAATACATTTTGTGCGCTTTAAGAGAAAAAAAAAAAGAGTGAAGCAAGAAATTTCAGGTTACGTTCAGATCAAGGAAGATTTTCGTAGGAGAGAAGGAATTTGAGGTGGCCCTTGAAAGATGAGCAGGACTTAAGCGAGGTGGGGGGAGCTCTGCAGGAAGCCTGCTTCTCCCTCTCCCACTCCCACTGCTTGTGTTGCTTCTCTCACTGTCTCTCTCTGTTACATAAATAAATAAAATCTTTTATTTTTTTTTTAAAGATTTTATTTATTTATTTGAGAGAGAGAGAATGAGAGAGAGAGAACACATGAGAGGGGATAGGGTCAGAGGACGAAGCAGACTCCCTGCCGAGCAGGGAGCCCGATGTGGGACTCGATCTCGGGACTCCAGGATCATGACCTGAGCCGAAGGCAGTAGCTTAACCAACTGAGCCACCCAGGCGCCCCTAAATAAAATCTTTTAAAAAACAAAAAGAAAACAGCAAGCAGTGGGATATCAGCTGAATGAATCCGAGCATGCCCCATTTAAAAGCAGGCAATAAACACTGGGCAAACTGAACAAACGTTCTGATGGGCAGACTTTGTCCTTCAAGAGATGCCAGTCTACAACAAGAGAAGCGAATGGGGGCGTTTCAGGAAAGGGCGATGATGAAACCAATGGCAAAGAGGTTGGCAAGAGCAGATGATGCTTCAAGAAGAGTAACTAAACCAGTATGTCTAGAGCACCCCCAAAGGGGGAAAGGGGGTGAGGGTGGGGAAAGGGAAGAAGGAAAACAAGCCGACGGGAGAAAGGAAGGCCTACAGTATCTCAGGTACACTCAGCAACTGCCTAAGGTAGGCATTACTATTCCTGGTGGGTTTTTTTGTTTTCTTCTAAAGATTTTATTTGAGAGAGAGAATGCATGGAGGGGATGGGGCAGAGGGATAGAGAGAAGCAGGCTCTGCACTGAGCAAGGAGCCCGATGCGGGGCTCTATCCCAGGACCCCGAGATCATGCCCTGAGCCGAAGGCAGACGCTCAACCAACTGAGCCACCCAGGCGCCCCTATCATTTCTGTTTTAAAGAAAAATAAAATTCAGATACAAAGAGGTAGGTAAGTCGCCCAAAGCCACATAGTGGAAGAGGCAGTGAACAAACCCAAACTTGCCTTATTTCTAAAACTTCTTTTCAGGGCATCTGGGTGGCTCAGTTGGTTAAGTGTAGGACTCTTGATTTCGGCTCCAGTCACGAAACAGAGCCCCATGTCGGGCTCCGCACTCAGCTCCTGCTCGCTCTGTCTGTCTCAAATAAATAAATAAAATCATGATGTCATACTGGGTGGTATGAGTTAAGGTAGATATGAAAAGCAGAGGCCAGATGGTGAGGGTCCTTGAATGGCAAACCAATTCATTCCATAAAAAATGTATCTGTATCAAATCAAATATTTCAAGTCTTCTGCTATACACAGGGTCCATTTGTTATGAATGGGGAACTTACACACATTTCATATGAAAGCCATGCTGCTCTTACAGTGCCCAGCTCTCCTCCCTTCCTCCTCTTCCCTCTTCCCTGTCCCCAACTCTAAGCAAATCAAGCAGTGCTTGCCTTCAAATTGCTTGCCTTTGAATCCTGAGTCTGCCACCACAGAGGAAGTTATCTAGCCTCTCTGTGCCTCAATGTCCTCATCCTTAAAATGGGGATGATAACAGAGGCAACATCACGCATGATTGTGCAGTGCTCAACATAGATGAAGCACTCGATGTGAGAGGTTCATTTCAATGGAACCAAAAATCCCGCCTAGTTACAAATACTGAAAAGAAGGGGAGTCTTAGTGATAGTCCCAAAGTGAGAAAAGGGAAAGCCACAAAAGTGGGTAAGAATTTGCACCAAGAAGTAGATTGGTGCTGTGGCAAACATGGCCAGGTGCTTCCCAATGTCCATTCTCCCCTTCTTCTTCAGTAAAGAGAAACTCAGCGGTTAGCTGAGCAGCTTCAACACCGAATACTACATTGCCCAGGCTCCCTTGCAGCTAGGTGAAGTCAGGCACCTAAATTCGAGAGTAAGATGTAAGCAAACACATTACATGAAACTTTTAGGAAGTCTCCTGGAAAGACAGAGGACACCGCCATTCCCCTTTCTGTGTCCATTCTTCAGCCCGAAAAATGGAGGTGACAGCTGGAACTCCAGCAGCAGTCCTGGATTCCGGTGATGGGAATGACTCCAAGGTGATTCCAAAGGGCAATAAAATGTAACAATGGATTTATAGCTAATGTGAACTTTGCTTTTTGTAGAAATGTAAATGTGTTAAAAGATTGTTCAATGGTGTAGTACAAATGATCTTGTAAAATTTTTTCCCAGGAAAATGTTATGACAAGGGGCTCAGTTGGTAGCGCATGTGACACTTGATCTCAGGGTCGTGAGTTCAAGCCCCACATTGGGTGTGGAGCCTACTTAAAAAAATAAATTAAAAATAAATGAAGTCAACTGAACAGAAAAAAAAAATTTTTTTTAAAGATTTTTATTTATTTATTTGAGAGAGAGAATGAGATAGAGAGCATGAGAGGGGGGACGGTCAGAGAGAGAGAAGCAGACTCCCTGCTGAGCAGGGAGCCCGACGTGGGACTCGATCCCGGGACTCCAGGATCATGACCTGAGCCGAAGGCAGTCGCTTAACCAACTGAGCCACCCAGGCGCCCCAGAAAAAGAATTTTTTTAAAAAGTTTTATCACCTCACACCTGTCAGAATGGCTAAAATCAACAACACAAGAAACAAGTGGTGTTGGCAAAGATGTGGAGAAAGGAGAGCCCTCCTACACTGTTGGTGGGAATGCAAACTGGGGCAACCACTCTGGAAAACAGTACAGAGCTTCCTCAAAATGTTAAAATAGAACTACCCTACACCCAATAATTGCACTACTAGGTATTTACATAAAGGTTACAAAAATACAGATTCAAAGGGATACATACACCCCAATGTTTATAGCAGCATTATCTACAATAGCCAAACCTTGGAAACAGCCCAAGTGTCCATCAACTTATGAATGGATAAAGAAGATGTGGCATATATATACAATGGAATATTACCATAAAAAATGAACAAAATCTTGCCATTTGCAATGACGTGGATGGAGCTAGAGAGTATTATGCTAAGCAAAACAAGTCAGTCAGAGAAAGACAAATACCATATGATTTCACTCATATGTGGAATTTAAGAAAGAAGACAAATGATCATAAGGGGAAAAAAAAAAGAGAGAGAGACAAATCAAGAAACAGACACTTAACTACAGAGAACAAACTGATGGACACCAGAGGGGAAGGGGTGGGGGGGATGGGGGAAATAGGTGAAGGAGATTAAGGAGTGTACTTGTCCTGATGAGCACTGGGTGTTGTATGGAATTGTTGAATCACTATATCATACACCTGAAACTAATATTACACTGTATGTTATCTAACTGGATAACTGGACTTTAAATAAAAACTTAAATAAACAAACTCAACTGAACAGAAAAAAAATTTTTTTAAAGAAAATGTTATGACAAGATATAAACAGTATCAGGATATTGGATTCATCAACCTATTCCCTCCCTTTACTTACCATGATCTAGAAGTATCTATCTTCCCATTTTACAAATGCAGAAGCTAGGGCCCAGAGAGGCTTAGTGACCTACCTTCCATCAAACAGCAGTTTAAGTAGCAATGTCAGGATTTGAACCCAGGCAGTCAGATCGCCAATTTCCTAACCAATACTCTATGTGGCTGCTTTGTGAAAATTAAGATCTTGCTTTGTTCACCACTGGTATTCTCAATGCCTAGTACAAGGCCTCAGGAATAGTGAAAGCTCAATAAATACGTTTTAAATGAAGAAAAGGATGACTGAGCAAAAAAGAACAAAGGACGGGAAAATTAGAGGACACTGCATTTCACTTCAGGTACATCACAATCTGGGCTTCAAGCCACGTTCTTCTAGAGGTGATAGAGGATTTAGGGATCTCTAATAGTGTGGATCTAGATCCTACAAACAAGGCTCTGCAAGCTTGTATTGGCTTTAACCAGGAACACCTTGTGGTGGAGCAAACAAGATGAGGATTCCCTGCTACAAATGCCGAGTCACAAACTCGAGAGTGCTCAGAGATGTTACAGGGTTTGTCAATAGAATCATCTCACCTTTCTTTTGGGACAAGAGGAGACCCTTCTTGGTCCCAATGGACTAGCTTTTTTTCTTTCTTTTTATTTTTTTTTAAAGATTTTATTTATTTGAGAGAGTGAGAGAGAGAGCACAAGCAGGGGGAGCAGCAGGGGGAGAGGGAGAAGCAAGCTCCCTACCGAGCAGGGAGCCCCACATGGGGCTCGACCCCAGGACTCTGAGATCATGACCGGAGCCCAAGGCAGACGCTTAACAGACTGAGCCACCCAGGTGCCCCAGACTAGCTTTTTTCTAAGTAAACTCCATCCCCCAATGTGGGGCTCAAACTCACAACTCCAAGATCAAGAGTCACATGCTCTACCAGCTGAGCCAGCCAAGCGCCCCACCAGTGGACTAATTTTAAGAGTTAAAGTTAAGAGTTTATAAGAGCTATTTCTATCTAGAACTCAGCAATGAAAGGGGAATGTGGGTGGCTCAGTGGGTTGAGTATCAGACTCTTCATTTTGGCTCAGGTCATGATCTCGGGGTGGGAGGATCAAACCCTGCACTGGGCTCCACGCTCAGTGCGGAGTCTGCTTAAAGATTCTTTCCCCCTCCCTCTTCTCCTCTCCCAGCTCACACTCTCTCTCTAAAATAAATAAATAAATAAATAAAATCTTAAAAAAAAAATTCAGCAATGGACGTTACCATCTCAACCTGATTTCTGAGGCAACTTTTAGGAGATGAGCATTGACTCTGGTTGATCAGGATCACCGGTTAAACCAGAAATGTAAAAACACTTCCACTCTTTCCCATCTCTTTTGCTTTGTTCAGGAAAACAGAAAATTTTCATCCAGAGTTAACACAGTGACAACTACAAACTCAGGGGAGTAATAGCACCTTCGGATCCCCACAGCTGAGGAAAGGGAGTAAATGGAGTCCCAGTCATCTCAGCTGCCACCCTAACCTTCAAGGAGCCAGGGACCTTTGGTTCTTTGTTTCAAGAGAAAGAAACACTCCTAGGAGGGGAAAAGAGACTTCACTTTGTCAAGTAGGAAAAAGAAACTGTTTTACATTCAGGGTTCACACTATATTAAAATTTTCAAATACTCCTGTTTTCTAAGAACACCTTCACAACATTTATAGAAGGTCCAACTATGCATTTAATCCTCTTATGCAGGAATTTAAGAAAGAAAATAGACGAACATATCAGAAGGACGAAAAGAAAAAAAGGAGAGAGGGAAACAAACCATGAGAGACTTTTTTTTTTTTTTTTCCAGAGAAGATGTCATTAGTAGTCAAGGACTTTTTTTTTTCCCTGAGGTTGGGCAGGGGCAAAGGGAAAGGGAGAGTAAATCTTGGGCACGGAGCCTGCCACAAAGCTCAATCTCACAACCCTGAGATCCTAACCTGAGCCAAAATCAAAAGTCGGACACTTAACAGACTAAGACACCCAGGCGCCCCCTCTAGGAGACTCTTAACTATAGAGAACAAAGTGAGGGTTGATGGAGGGAGGTCGGTGGGGGGGTGGGCTAGATGGGTGAGGGGGAGCAAGGAGGGCACCCGTTATGACAAGCCCGGGGGGCTGTATGTAAGTGATGAATCACCGAATTCTACTCCAGAAACCAATATTGCAGTGTATGTTAACAAACTAAAATTTAAATTAAAATAATAAACAAACCTCTTATGCACTCAGGCTCTCCTAGTGGTCTGAGTGACCTTGGACCTGAGACATAAAGAGCCCTTTCCATAATAATAATGGCTTCTCTCTAAGGAAGCATTTTCCCTGCCATTTGCATTTAAGAAAGCTCCTTCTTCACACCCTCCTGAATGTTGGCCACTTTATTCCCTATCAGTCCAGGAGTTTGTAAGACTCTTCAAAGGCACATGCCTCCCAAAATTTCACGTATGAAATATGAGCACTAAGTAAAGATACTAATTACACAAGCCACATGTCAAGACCTTTATGGTTATATGAGCAGCAATTCAATATGGCGCCTTCCTTGCATTATCTTCACACAAACACACTACTCTCACAATGCACAGTTTCTGTGGCGAAGTGGCTACAGAACCGGAAACAATGAACAACCAGAACTCACCAGGACTTTATTGGGGTTAAAACTGGTCTCATGTGACCTGAAATCTCAGCAATGGAGAACAACAGAATCTCACACGGAGCAAAAAAGCTCAGGAGGTGGATGCCTAGCATCCTCTGTCACAAATAGGAGTTTTAACAAATGTTTCCATATTGACAAAATTTGAACGTGCTTGTTTTTCGAAGAATGGTGTCTATACCAATGGACTTCAAATATTCCATCCCATTGTTTCCTTAAGCACACTGGAATTTGTCAGCCCATGTGTCCTGACTTGCAATTGGAAAATATGGTCACCACACTGATAGAGAGTTTGAACTATGCTTGGCAGCTGTTACATTAGCTCTAAAGAAAGATGAGAGCAGAATAAAAACATACCACAAATTTGCCACTGAGAAGCTGATAAAATGCAGAAAGGACTGGGGTTTTTCCCATGGCTGCAAATATGCAAACCATGCTTGGCTCAGCGAAGACTTGAGATACAGCATCACTGTGTAAACCACCCCTCAGCAAAAAGAGGACATTCACCTTACTCAGAAGGCAAGGGAGTTTGTGAATCGGTCTACTTCGGGCGCCATGACCAGGACCATAGGTATTTCTCTCCTATCAAGTGTCTAATTCAGCTTCAGCATTGTTCTGGAACAAGGGCCATCAGGAAGGGGATACCTCAGTATTCAAAGGCAAAGACAAATCATTTGGAAATGCACCCTGTTGATAACAAAGCAAAGCTTAGCCACATCTTCGTATAAAACATCTGTATCACGACCAAGGTTGTTTTCATCCAGAGATGAAACACTATTTCATGTCAGTGAATTTTTTACAGACCTAAAGCCACTGGCAAAATGCGAGGTACATGGCAGGGCTGAGCGGATAAAGGGAAAAATACAATAGAAACAAAAAGTCAAGAAAAAAAATGAGAGGGGGCACCTGGGTGGCTCAGTCTGTTAAGTGTCTGCCTTCGGCCATGATCGCAGGGTCCTGGGATCGAGCCCTATGTCGGTCTCCTTGCTCAGTGGGGAGTCTGCCTTTTCCTCTCCCTCTGCCCATGTGTGCACAAGCACTCTCTCCTCTCTCTCAATTAAATAAATAAATAAAATTTGAAAATAAATAAAAAATGGGGGCACCTGGGTGGCTCAGCCAGTTAAGCATCTGCCTTGGGCTCAGGTCATGATCCCAGGGTCCTGGGATCGAGCCCCGTGTCTGGCTCCCTGCTCGTCCGCTTCTCCCTCTCCCTCTGCCTGCCACTCTGCCTACTTGTGCTCTCTCTGTGAAATAAATTAATAAACAAAATCTTTAAAAATAAATGAACAGGGGCGCCTGGGTGGCTCAGTCGTTATGCATCTGCCTTCGGCTCAGGTCACGATCCCAGGGTCCTGCTCGTCTGCTTCTCCCTCTCCCACTCCCCCTGCTTGTGTTCCTGCTCTCGTTATCTCTATCAAATAAATAAATATTTTTAAAAAATAATAAAATAAAATTTTTAAAAATAAATAAAACAAACATAAATAAGTATAAAAATAAAATTTCAGGGGATTGTTAATCTATACTCAAGAACCCTATTCTACTCTGAGATCTAAGTAGAGATAAACAGAAAAAACCTCCAAAGGAGCTTTTTTTTTTTTTTTTTTGAGATTTTATTTATTTATTTGACAGAGAGAGACACAGCGAGAGAGGGAAGACAAGCAGGGGGAGGGTTAGAGGGAGAAGCAGGCTCCTCGCCGAGCAGGGAGCCCGATGCGGGGCTTGATCCCAGGACCCTGGGATCATGACCTGAGCCGAAGGCAGACACTTCATGACTAAGCCACCCAAGCACCCCTCCAAAGGAGCTTTTAATAAAAGTAAACAATAATATCATTCGATGACTGGATATATACATATATATATCTCTGAAGAAAACAAAAACACGGAGTCGGAAAGATATCTGCACCATGTTCAGTGCAGTATTATTGACAGTAGCCAAGATATGGAAACAACCTAAGGGTCCATCAACAGATGAATGAATAAAGAAAATGTATATATACACACACATACATACAATGAAATATTATTCAGCCTTAAATAAATGAAATCTTGCCATTTGCAACATGGATGGACCTTGAGGGCATTATGCTAAGGGAAATAAGTCCGACAGAGGAAAGACAAATACAGTATGATCTCACGTCTATGTGGAATCCACAAAAAGAAAAAAACCACCACCCAGCTCCTAGACAGAGAACAGACTGGTGGTTACCAGAGGCAGGAGGTGGGTGGAGTGTAAAATGTGTGAAGGTGGTCAAAGGTGCAAACTTCCGGTAATAAAATCAATGTCATGGGGATGTAATGTACATCATGGTGACTATAGCTAACAATGCTGTATTACAAAATTGAAAGTTGCTAAGAGAGTGATCTTAAAAGTTCTCACCGCAAGAAAAAAACATTCTGTAACTATGTGTGATGATGAGCATTAACTACGCCTATTGTGGTGATCATTTCACAATACATGTGAATATTGAATCATTGTTTTATACATCTAAAACCAATATAATATAGGGGCACTTGGGTGGCTCAGTCAGTTAAGCATCTGACTTTTTTTTTTTAAGATTTTATTTATTTATTTGACAGAGAGAGACAGAGCGAGAGAGGGAACACAAGCAGGGGGAGTGGGAGGGAGAAACAGGCTTCCTGCGGAGCAGAGAGCCCCATGCGGGGCTCCATCCCAGGACCCTGGGATCATGACCTGAGCCAAAGGCGGATGCTTAATGACTGAGCCACCCAGGTGCCCCAAGCATCTGACTTTTGATTTCAGCTCAGATCATTATCTCAGGGTCACAGGATCGAGCCCCACGATGGGCTCCATGCTCAGCAAAGAGTCTGCTTCTCTCCTTCTCCCTTTCCCTCTGCCCCTACCCCTGTGTGCACTCTCGCTCTCTCTCAAATAAATGAATACATAAATCTTTAAATAAATAAAATCTTTAAAAAAATAAAATATGTTCTATGGCAATTATACCTCAATAAAAATATAAAACAATGGCTTTCATCAGCATCTGTATACCTTCCTACAGTTCTATTTCCTTTCTTAGTTCATCAAGGAAAATCTTTCAACCCATCCATGATTCCTGGCCCACATTCCTATTCCTGCCAATGTGCCCCATAAGTGTAACCATGCTGTGTTCTCAAACATGTGATATTCTATACATACCTTTAAGTTTTTCTGGAAGGATCCGTGGGACAGCTTAAAGAGGTGTTATTAGCAACTCCCGTCATGCTTGAAACATCCTTTCTCCCTTCAGCTGAACTTACTAACTCTGAATAGTTAACCAGTCTCTGGATTCTGTAGGACTAATGAAATTACTCCCAGTGGTGACCTCTTTAAACCAATTACTGAAGTCCAAAGCAATCAAAATATCTTATATACACACCTCACACTTCAATTATATGTTCCCACCTGGTGATAGAAAGTTCAGGTCACTGGGGCCTGAGGCTCTCCAAAGCCTTTGATTCCTGAGTCAGGAAGGACACTCATCCTCACAGGCCAAACAGGGATCTTAAGGTTCTAGAATCCTCCATCTGTGATACCATTAGAGCTATGATGTTTGTTAATCATCACCTCTAGGCTAAGTAGACATTCAAAGCTTGAACATCTTTAACATTTTATGGTCCAGGACACTAAGATGGGCCCATCACACAAACTATTTTCCACATTTACATAAACCAGTTAAAAATAATCACATATGGTGATGAGTCCTAAATAGTGCTCCATAATGAATAAGGGCCATTTCAAGAACACAACAAAGTGAGGGAGCACTCTCAAGTCTTCTAAGTATTTCGTGACCCCCAGTATGCTGGACAGGCCTCACCAATGTGGTGCCGCAGAGCAATCATGTACTTAAAAGTCAGATGGGGGGGCGCCTGGCTGGCTCAGTCATTAAGCGTCTGCCTTCGGCTCAGGTCATGATCCCAGGGTCCTGGGATTGAGCCCCACGTCGGGCTTCTTGCTCAGCCAGGAGCCTGCTTCTCCCCTGCCTGCCATTCCCCCTGCCTATGCTTGCTTTCTGTCTCTCTCTCTGTGTCAAATAAATAAATAAACCTTAAAAAAATAAAAAAATAAAAAAAATAAAAGTCAGATGGGTCCAGGGGCACATGGCTGGTTCAGTCTAAAGAGCATGTGACTCTTGATCTTGGGGTTGTGAGTTCGAGCCCCATGTCAGGTGTAAAGGTCACTTAAATAAATAAAACTTAAAAAAGTCAGCTGGGTCCAGGTTCAAATCCTAATTCTGTTACTTCTTCCCCATGTCATCTGGTCAAGTCACTCAACCTCTGAGATTCCATTTTTCTCATTCGTAAAAAGGAGATATTGAAAACAGTAATAGCCATATTAATGGGTTTTAGGAGTGACATGAATATAAAGTCTATAAAGCACAAGGCACTCCAGAAATTCTACAGACGAGACAATCAAGTGTGACATTCTGGTTCAAAGGGGCAGGTACTCAAGGGTAATAGGTTACATGCTGGTGTTGCATTGGTTAATTTCTATTTAGCATAGCTGGCGTCATCAAGGAGATTAAAGCTTCCCAATAACCTCGACACTGGCACTCACACAGACTCATAAATGAAGGTCTCTTCAATGCCCACACCATCGTAAAGGTCAGAGATTCAACATCTTCCAAGGCCAGGGTCCATTTAGGAGCTAATGCCAGCACAATCTTCTGTATTTTTTTTTTAAAGATTCATTTATTTTAGAGCCAGAGAGTACAAGCGGGGGCGGGGGGAGCAGCAGAAAGGGAAACAAGCAGACTCCGTGCTGAGCGGGGAGCCCGATGCAGGACTCAATCCCACAACCCTGAGATCAAGACCTGAGCCGAAGTCAAGAGTCGGATGCTCCACCGCCTGAGCCACCGAGGCGCCCCCAGCACAATGTTCCTTAAGCCTGACCGTTCCACCTTCTCTGAAAACAAAATCCAGAAGGATTTTCTTACCTTTTTTTATCTAGCTGGGACCAACCCGCTGAGGCACACTCAGGAATGAACCAATCTCGTTACAATAAAGTAACAGAGTAGAGGTTTCACAGTCCCATGTGCAATGTCCATGCTCAGGTCCGTAATCAATTCAAGCTCTTTTTCTTTTGTAAATGCTACGAGGAATTAGTAGTTCTCTTCGGGCCTCTGCATAAAACAAAGGGGAGCTAACTTGATCCAAACCCAAAATGCTTCAGAACAAGTAACAAGTGCAAAAGCCTTGCAAAGCCACTGTTTCCCTTGGCCAGAATCTAGGAAGATGGATAAGAAGCCTCGGGCCACCATACCCGAGACTCAGTCTGGTGTCTCCACAATGTTTGTGTTTCCCTGGGTATGTACCAGCTGCTGGTACATGGGTGGCAATCCTTGGCATTCAGAGAATAATTCCATTCCACTTCAAAGTTCGATCCAAGCTCTGCTAATCCTGTATGTTGCCCTATTCAATGAACATTTGCTAAGCAGTATAATTTAATGAACATGGGGTTTGGAGTCCAATAAACCCAGCTTCCAGTCCTAACTGCCACACACCAGTTGTCACATAACCACTAGGGGAGAAAGGACAAACTGGGGCATTGAAACCAACTAAAGACCATAGGCACACATGGGCCTGATTTCTTCATCTAAATGGTGAGTAACAGCTTCAAAGAGTTGTCTTCATGTAGCACAGGGCCTGCTGTAGAAGCATTCAATAAATGGCAACAGGTAACATTTCAATTTAAAAAAGATAAAAGCAGGGCTGCCTAGGGGGCTCAGGTCAGGATCTCAGGGTCCTGGAATCGAGCCCCGTGTCGGACTCCCTGCTCAGCGCGGAGTCTGCTTCTCCCTCTGCCCTTCCCCCCACGTGTGCGCTCGCACTCTCTCAATAAGTAAAATTTTTAAAAATTTTTTAAAAATAAAGATAAAAGTAGAAGTTAAATCTTTTAACCAAATAAATAAATGATAAATTTGTGAGGGGGTAAAAAGAGCAAATAGTATTTACCAAGTGTCCACTACATGCCAGGCACTATTCTAAGTGCTTTATAGGTAAAAAAGATATTTGAGATACAGAGAACAGAGGATTATGTAAACTCTATAACAAGAAAATAGTAATAAATACCGAGTGAGTGCTTAGTGTCCTGCACTATTTTTTTTTTTTAAGGTTTTTAAGTAATCTCTACACCCAATGTGGGGCTCGAACTTACAACCCTGAGATTAAGAATCACATGCTCAGGGGGCACCTAGCTGGCTCAGTCAGCAGAACCTGCAACTCTTACTCTCAGGATCGTGAATTCAAGCCCTGTGTTGGGTATAGAGATGACTTAAAAATAAAATCTTAAAAAAAAAAAAAAAAGTCAGATCCTCTACCTAATGAGCCAGCCAGGCGCCCCTGCCCTGTACTGTTCCAAAAACATATAAGGACTTTTTAAATCTTCAAACCACCCTACGAGGTAGGTACTGATATCCCCATTTTACAGATGAGTAAATTGAGGCTCAGAAAATTAAGTAAACTGGGGCGCCTGGGGGGCTCAGTCATTAAGCATCTGCCTTCAGCTCAGGTCATGATCCCAGAGTCCTGGGATCGAGCCCCGCATCGGGCTCCCTGCTCAGCGGAGAGCCTGCTTCTCCCTCTCCCACTCCCCCTGCTTGTGTTCCCTCTCTTGCTGTGTCTCTCTCTGTCAAATAAATAAATTTAAAAAAAAAAATTAAGTAAACCGGCACAGGGTCATGTGGCTGAAAACTGGCATAGCTTCCCCTCAAAACCAGGTAGTCTGACTTCAGAACACACGAGACTTCTGAGCATGGGCTGTGTCCACCTCTTCTCCAACCCCATTCCTGTTTATTTAAAGCCGCTCCATTGTAGTTTGGGGTGGAGAAGAACCACAGTGCAACTCAGATTGTCATAACAGATACCACTTCCTGAGCTCCTCTTGTGTGACGGATACTGAGCTCGGGTGTTTTATAGGTTATATTCAATTGTCACATCAATAATGTGAGCTGACTACTAATGTTCATAGATTCTAACAATGGAGCTGCCCCAAATCACACAGCTAGGTTTCCTGCTCTCCACAAACCTAAATTTACCTGGGGCGCCTGGGTGGCGCAGTCGGGTGAGCCTCCAACTCTTGATTTTGACTCAGACCTTGCTCTCAGGGTCATGAGATCAAGCCCCAGGTTGTGATCCGGGCTCAGCAGGGAGTCTGCTTCTCTGTTCCTCCCGAGAGCGCGCGCGCGCACACACACACACACACACACACACACACACACACGGGCGGGCATACGAGCTCGCTTTCTCTCTCCCTCTCTCAATAAATGAATAAATCTTGAAAAAAACAAAAACAAACATACATTTATCTGACTCCAAACTACACATTCTTTAGAATTCTCATGCTGATCCCTTAGTCACCCATCCCCACCCTCCGCCCCCCAGAGCAAATGGTCCTTAACTAGGAGGGATAGGTATTTTTTGATTCCTGTCTTAATATACTTTGCGCTTTAAGAAATTTCTAGCCACTGAACACAAAAATAGAGTAGTATCTTGTCTTCATCGGAAAAGCCCTTTTTTCCCTGCCTTTATTTTATTTTATTTTTTTATTTTATTTTTTTTTAAGATTTTATTTATTTATTCATTTGACAGAGAGAGGCACAGCGAGAGAGGGAACAGAAGCAGGGGGAGCGGGAGACGGAGAAGCAGGCTCCCCGCAGAGCAGGGAGCCCGATGAGGGGCTCGATCCCGGGACCCTGGGATCATGACCTGAGCCGAAGGCAGACACTTAACGACTGAGCCACCCAGGCGCCCCTCCCTGCCTTTATTTTAACCAGGAGCGGCCCTCAGCCATCAGGGGACGTTGAATGCTCTCCCAAGAGATCTTGAAAGCTTCTGTACAGACCTGAGGCTGAAGGAATCAAGCTTCCTTCTTAGCCTCCATTTACGAAGTGCCACGTGTCCCTTGTAGCCTCGTAAATTCTGACCTAATAAGCCTGCCCATGCTTACAGACAAAATTCACTTTCTTCCCAGGACAGACAGAGCAGGGGCCCCAAAACATGAGATGTGGGTACGGTGCGTGTGTATGGTGCGGGGAGGGGGATGTTTATGAACACTAGGAGTACTTGAAATAGGGAAAGAACCTGGAAAAAATAGCTCTTTGGACAGTAATTCACCCAACTAAAATGGTTTAGAGTGGCTGAATAGCCTGGAAGGCAAGCCTTTTAATGCACTGGGTATTGGGTAGCATGGAAACCAAATAAAGTTTCAGTTGTTGTTGTTTTGTTTTGTTTTGTTTTTTTAAGTAGGGCCCAGCACAGGGTTTGAACTTAAAACTGTGAGATCAAGACCTGAGCTGAGATCAAGAGTCGGATGCTTAACTGACTGAGCCACCCAGGTGCCCCCAAAGAAAGTATTTTTCAACTCAACAGAGAAAGCAATTATCACTTTGTATCTTAACTAGTTCAGCTAATGGATTTCTTTTTTTAATCTCCAGGGTCTGGAAGCCCAGAACCCACAATCTTCAAATAAATCCTGTTATTTCCAGTTGTCATCTGTCCTAGTACTGAGGTAAGTACAAGATCAGACCTTAGGAATGCGGAGTTCTAATCAAAGCCTTGTTGCTGACTCATCAAATGGCCACGGGAAGTAGCCTAAGCTCCTTGCTCCAGAGTGTTCAGTGTTAGCAACAGTCAGAACATAGATGAACTCAGTAGGTGAAACCTGACTGTCGTCAGGCTAAGAAGAAGCAAAGAGGGGCGCCTGGCTGGCTCAGTAGGAAGAGCCGGCGGACTCTCGATCTTGGGGTTGCAGGGTCGAGCCCCGTGTTGGGTGTAAAGATGACTTAAAAATAAAAATCTTTAAAAAAAAGAAACAGAATAACTAGTAGAAATAAGCTACTGTGAAGTCCAAAGTGGGGCTCCCCTCCCTGTGTAGTTTAAAAGAATCCCCTTTTCCTTACTCCTACCAGCAGGAAAAATGGGCTAGTTTAATCAAGAACATGGATCTTGGCAAGCACGTTAGAGAGAGAATGTATGTTATTTTTCTTCTTTGGGGAGAGTAAGCTTACTAAAAAATAGAAGGCAGATGCCTCAGTGTCGTAGTTAATACTGAGGGCTATTCTAGAAGTATCTATTGATACCCAGAATAGACACCGAATAAAGGCTCTCAGCAGAGGCTGTGACCTCAGAGGGACCCTCCAATCCATATCTTTAAATTCTCTGCTCTTCTACTCAAAACTGTTGAATGAACAAACAATAAGATTATCCCATTTGCCCTACTTAGAAAAGGGACCTCATAGAGCAAAGAAGTGATTTACAGGTTTTTGGAAACACAAGTGCTCCTAAACTGGGGGTAACAAAATAGCTATAGATCAATAAGGTAGACACTGCTAGCAAGCACTTGCATCAGAGATTGGGTGGGATTCTTGGCTTTGCCAACTTACTTGGTAGTTGAGCAAGTCACAAGCCCTTGGAGGTGATCAGTTTCCTGCCATCTATTTCATATTACTGTTGAATCTATCATTTAACTAAAAATGTTTGAAAGTATATCCCAGATACTGCAGAAACCCTACCATGACATTGTATCTTCCTCAATGAAATAGCTCCCACTTATTGAGCACTATTTTGTTGCAGGTATTATGCTAGAAGCTCTTTAGAACATCCCTCAGAAATTGGCATTACCATATTCATTTGACATGGAAATAGGTTTCTGAGAGGCTGAATAGCTTGCCCAAGGTCACACACCTTGCAAGTGTCAGAGCTGGAATTTCAATCCAGAACAGTCTGACTTGTGCTCTTTCCACCCCACCACACTGGCCATTTGTGACGTGGCTATTAGCCAGATGGCTTTTTTGTTTCTTATCAAGCATACAAGTGGCTAACAAGGTATTTTTTGCCCTAGCGGGCTTCTGAAAAAGACAACACATCTTCGTTAACTAAGCCCTGGCACAATGCAATCTGTCCGAGTTATCCCCTTTATGAAGGTTGAAAGCGAAGAGGACGAAAATAGTTCTAGGCAAAAAGGGCACATCAGCCCCATCACAGCCTGATAAGATGACACATGCAGCATTTAGTACCAGTCGACAGGGACTTGGTGTGCACGGACTCTGGGACTCAGTGTCAGGCCAATTATGGATCGAAGGGACAAATGTGCTTCCATTTTTCCTTCAGGGATTATCACGAACACTTAGCATCACCGGTGACGGGGCAGTCCCGTCCTAATGTAGCATGAGCAGCAGTTTTCTGGATCACTTATGTTGATGCAGGTCACTGGACAGAGAAACCTGAAAATTCTTTCTCGTGCACGTCACAGTCGCAACCCTGAGGTCCAGGTTTAAGCATTAACTCTTCATGGATTCACGTTCAGAACGCGGTAATATCTCCACTGCAGTAACTATGTAGTAAACAGAACCAAATACTGTATCAATGATTCGGAGACTGTGCCCATCAGCTCTTCATTAATTATAAAAGATCAGGGCTGAAGGGAAACTTGGAACGCATCTGACCCAACTGTCACTTTACAGATGAGAAAACCAGAGCAGGGCACAGGCAAGTGACTTCCTCACAGTCAACAGGCATTGCTTACTACACACCGATAAATAAAAATCGGGAAAGGATGGGGACAGGGAGGAGACAAAGTTCCTCATCCTTCTTGATCGAATTTTTTTAAAAAACCCAGAGGAGGGGGGCGCCTGGGTGGCTCAGTTGAAGCGTCTGCCTTCGGCTCAGGTCATGATCCCAGGGTCCTGGGATCGAGCCCCGCATCAGGCTCCCTGCTCAGCGGGGAGCCTGCTTCTCCCTCTCCCTCTGCAGCTCCCCCTACTTGTGCTCTTTCTCGCTCTCTCTCTCTCTCAAATGAACAAAATCTTTAAAAAATAATAAAAAATAAAAAACTCAGAGGTAAACACAAGTTATTTCATGTTACAGCTGTAACCAACAAAAGAACTGAAAATAAAAGCACTCCTGATAGGGCCACAGACCAGCTATGTGACTTGTGTAAACTCCTGGACCTCAGTTTTGTCATCTATAAAATGGGGATAACTGCCTTTGGCATAGCTCACTTCCTAAGGTCCTTATGGGGAACAAACAAGAGAAAATGTAGAAAATGGAAATAGTTCTCAGCCCCAAACAGAGATGGTTTCTAGCAATCTCTCCAGCTCATTTATGTAATAGGGGTCCTGTTACAGCCCCCCAAAATCTACACTGGCTTCTGTCTCCAATACTGTGGTCTACTCTTTCTAGCCTCTGACTAGAAACACTTAAATCTTTGAGATAAAAATGCAATTAGAAATTTTCCAGCACCCAGAATACCTCGCATAGGCATGATTGCTCTGCAGCCCACTCAGTAACATGAGTAATGATCTTTAAGTTCTCTCTCAGTCTCTCCCCTCTAATGAAGATCCTCTACCTGTTGAGGTTTCCTCTTTGGGGTTTGAAGATTCTTTCTTCTAGAATGACTCACTGTGAAAGGAGAGGAAAAAAAATCAACCCTGGTTTCCCTCTCTTTGTCAGAGGTGCTGAGTAGGGTATCAGTCAATGTAGGACAAATATCCTTCCCCCTAAAGGGTTTTAATTCCAAGTTGGCAGAGCATCAGAAGCTGGTGGTGTGAAGAACAGTCAGTCATCCCAGGAATATGCTGTGTCCCTAACAAACAGTAGAAAAACACCATCTAGGCTTTCAAAGAAAAAAAAGAAAAAGATCATCTGTGCTCCTCTGTCCAGTATATATTATTCATGGGTCTGAAAGGAAACTGCCCATCTACCATCCCAGTGTCTGGAGATACGCATATATACCCACACACAGGCACACACAGACCATATGCACCAGGCATGCACCCTCCCCGGCTTGGTGGAAAAAAAAAAGAAAACAACAACAACTTTCTGGCCCTCTGAAAGGATTTTGCATTAATGGATTGTGTAGTCCCACTAAGCAGAAAATCAGAGTGACATTTTTTAGAGAAATGCACACTTGTTCCAATTTTCTTGTCTAAATTACCCAAAGCCCCTACAGTCCTGATATGGTTCACTTGAAGATCATTACTCATGTTACTGAGTGGGCTGCAGAGCAATCGTGCCTACGCGAGGTATTCTTCTGGGTGCTGGAAAATGACAGGCGTTCGCTCTAGTACTGAATGTGATGAAATTAACTCAAGCTTGCAAAGTTCCATCAGCACCAAATAAGGGGAAGATATTTATCCTAACGCTGAAGTCGGGGAGGGGGAGAGGCAGAGGGTTGGGGACCTTAAGTGATTTGTAATTGAAAATGTTCCAGTCAGCAGCCAGGCTAAAGGTCCCATAAGATGTTGCTAACAATTAGCAACGTAGCCATGAGTAGCTGTGTTTAATAGAAACCACTATATGCAAATTAGAAGAGTTTACTAAATAAGGTCTGTCAATTTCTCCCAAAGTATTTTATTTGACACAAAAGGCTATTTGTCATGTGTCACTGATAACAAAGATCAAATGTGCATCATTTTGAAAGAAACTGAAAGACTGCCTGAACACAGAGATGGAAAGGATTATTTTTAAAAAGTGAAGCAAAACCCAATTAAAAGCATCTTGTGCCTTATAATACTCCACAAAGAAGTGTCTAAGGTCTTAATCAGCTTTCCTCCTTATCTCTGGTAAAACAGGCTCACAAAGTTTTCCGTGTCACTTCCACAAAGGCATTTGAAAAATATACGATCACCCACATGGAAGATGTGTAAGCTCATTTCCATCCTATTTGAGATGTATTGCCAGCAATGTCTGTTATGTTAGTATGTTTTGAGTAATAACTATGGAAAATTATGGAAGATGCTGTTAGGAAAATTGGTTCCATTAGATTAGGAAGGAATATTCTTCCAGTATTTCTACAGGCAGAGGTCTAATATCCTAAGAAGCATGATTTACAAAATGAATTTTAAGTCATTTTAGTGGAAATTATTCTCTAGGCTGTGATGATATACTCTTTCATTTGGAATTCGATTCTGCTCCATTGTGTTCTTTTTTTAAGTTTATTTTTATTTAAGTGATCTCCACCCCCAAGGTGGGGCTTGAACTCAGGACCCTGAGATGGAGTCTCATGCTCCTCCATCAGAGCTAGCCAGGCGCCCCTGTATCCATCTCAAAACACAAGAAGTTAGGGGTGCCTGGGTGGCTCAGTCATTAAGTGTCTGCCTTCGGCTCAGGTCATGATCCCAGGGTCCTGGGATCGAACCCTGCATCGGGCTCCCTGCTCCGCGGGAAGCCTGCTTCTCCCTCTCCCTCTCTCCCTGCTTGTGTTCCCTCTCTCACTATATGTCTGTCAAATAAATACATAAAATCTTTTTTAAAAACCACACACACACACACAAGAAGTTAATTGAAATTTATTTTTAAAATAGTTGATGCCTAGGGGCACCTGGGTGGCTCAGTCGTTAAGTGTATGCCTTTGGCTCAGGTCATGATTCCAGGGTCCTGGGATGGAGCCCCATGTCCGGCTCCCTGATCAGCGGGGAGCCTGCTTCTCCATCTCCCACCCCCCCCCGCTTGTGTTCCCTCTCTCTCTGTCTCTCTGTCAAAAAATAAATAAAATCTTTAAAAAATAAATAAAATAGTTGATGCCTAAAAAGGACCTTGTTTTTGAAGAATGCCCTAAATAAAGGTATCCACAGATATCCTGTATTGCTTCTTACTCTTCATTCGCCAACTCCAGCTTTTTGATATTTTGGTAAATGCATTCTTTTTTTTTTTTTTTTTTTTTAAGGTTTTACTTATTACTTGAGAGAGAGAAAGAATGAGTGGGCCGAGGGAGAAGCAGACTCCTTGCTGAGAAGGGAGCCTGATGTGGGACTCGATCCCGGGACTCCAGGATCATGACCTGAGCCGAAAGCAGTCGCTTAACCAACTGAGCCACCCAGGCGCCCCATGGTGAATGCATTCTTCACCAACACAAATAAGTATTGAACTACTTCTACTAATAAGACTTTGTTGCTTGGGGCACCTGGCTAGCTCAGACAGAAGAGCATGTGACTCTTGATCTTGGGTCAAGAGCTCCAGCCCCATGTTCAGTGTAGAGATTATTTAAAAAAAAAAAAAAAAAAACCTAAAAAATAAATAAACTTTGTTGCCAATGTTTCCACATTTAAGATTCTTACCTCCAGCTGAAATGCACATTTTGAAGTCTGAGTCATTGTATCGTTCGACCATGCTCCCCCCCACACACACCCTTCCCCCCGAGCTCCTCCACCTCCCAAAGCAAAAAGGGTAGAATATTTGTTTGGGTCCTGGATGGTCAAGTGGCCGCTTTTTATCATGCAAAAAAGTTTCTGTTTTCTTTGTGCTATTCCGGGAATACAAGACAAAGGAGACAACAGATTTGTCAGGCTCCCCCCTTCCATTCTGTAGGACCTTAACCTGCTGGTGTGGCGCGTAACCCAGGAAGCGCTCTAGAAACTGGCTCCCTGCAGAATTCAGAGTTTTCTAGAACAGAACTATTCAGCAGGCCTGCTCCAGGCATCTCTGCTCCGCACTGCAATCAGTCTTCAACCATAGGCACTCTTCCCCCGACCACACACCCACACCTGCACCCAGACAGTCCCATGGCTTCCCGCCGCGCCATTTGGGAATTCCTCATACACTCAGCCTGAAATGGCTGAGCATCACAGAGCTGAAGAAAAATCAAAATGGCTGCACCAGGGCTTCAGAGAAGCTCGATTTTAAAGTAACCTTTCGGCGCTCTCCCTCAAACCTCCCCTCCTCCCTTCTTAGCCTTTTGTTTCAGGAACCCTAAAGGCCGAACAGAGGAGGCTGACAGGTAGCACAGAATTCCTGTCAAAACCGGCTAGATCCTGTATTTCCCTAATAAACCACACCCCCAGTGGCCCCTTCCTCCAGGAAGGCCTCCTGGTTTTGAAGGCCACAGGGTGCTGCTGCGTCCTTTGCGCAATAAAGCTCTTGTTGCTCTTCATCCCAAACTCTGTCTTGGCATTCCATTTTGGCTCCAAAGCCCCGAGGTCAGTTTTCGACAACAAATTCAAAGTAGCCATTATTTTAAATACAGAGGGATAAATCATTATTCAGCATAATATTACTATTATTTGCCATGACAGTAATGATACAACGATAATAGCAGCTGTCACTTACCACGTGCTTCCGTGCTTTAGGCACCAGGGCTCTAGGGTTTATGGACCTTGTCTCATTTCATCCCTACAAAGTTCCTGTTGGGTCCAGGACCTTAATTTCACAAATGGGGAAACTGAGGCTCAGAACGATTAAGTTAGCCCAAACCATAGCAGCTAGCAAGTGAGAGACATATGGTTTGAATCCTACTTTGTCTTCCCAAATTCCTACTCTTGCGTTCCAAGCCGGTGACTCTTAACCCAGTCTGCACACCAGCATCACAATTACATTTGTATCTCTACAAATAGGACCCAGGCATCAGTACTTTTGGTGTTTTTTTTTTTTTTAAGTTTATTTTATTTTGTTTTTTTGTAAGTGGGCTCTCTGCCCAGCGTGGAGCCCCACGCGGGGTGTGAACTCACGACCCTGAGATCAAGACCTGAACTGAGATCAAGAGTCGGATGTTCAAATGACTGAGCCACCCAGGCGCCCCTCAATTTATTTACATGACCTCTACACCCATCATGGGGCTCGAACTCACAACCCCGAGATCAAGAGTTGCATGTGCTACCGACTGAGCCAGCCAGGTGCCCCCACATCAGTAATTTTTAAAAAAGACTCCCAGGTGTTTCCATATTGCCAAACAAATTTCTGAAGTTTTACTGAAACTTTTTTTCTCGAAAATATGTGTAGTACAGTTTACTTTTATAGGTTGCTGCATTAGAAGACCATGTTTCCCCCCTGGAAATCGTCTTTGCAAAACACTTCACTTCTGGTCCCCAAATGTGTGGAGGTTTTCCCGCCACACCAAGCAATTCTCTACGACACCAGCTGGGTGTCCTACAATTGAACTCAATGCTGACACTACCCAAAGATCGCTTCAGATCCCACAGGTTAAGGGTTCAGTCCTGTAAGACTGGAACTTCCTCCCTACCACCCCCCCCACACACACACTCCCATGGCCAGTTGCAAGGCCAGGTTTTTACCTGTGCTTCTGACCGACCGAGTGTAGATCAGAGGCTCCAACAACCCCCTCCTTCGGTTCGATTAATTTGCTAGAGTGGCTATCGCTTCTCGGCCTTTTGGCTAAGATCAAGTGTAGTATCTGTTCTTATCAGTTTAATTTGCTAGAGTGGCTCACACAAACTCAGGGGAATATTTAACATGTAGCAGTTCATTAAAGGATATAATAAAGATACAGATGAACAGCCAGATGGAAGAGATGCACAGGACAAGGTACAGGGAAGGGGCGCGGAGCTTCCATTCTCTCTGCAGGCACTCCATTCTCCCCAAATTTCCACGTGTTCCCCAACCCAAAAGCTCTCCAAACCCAGTCCTTTTGTGGACTTTGACAGAGGCTTCATTGACTAAATCACTGGCCATTGGTGATAGAGTCAAGCTCCAGCCCCTCCCCTCTCCCCTCTAATCAGGTGGTTCGCTCCACTGGCAACCAGCCCCCCATCCTTAGATGCATTCCCAAAGTGACTTCATTAACATAGCAAAAGATACCTTGATGGCTTTTATCACTTAGGAGATTACAAGCGTTTTAGGAATGAGTGAGCCAAGAATTGCCAAAGACCAGATACATATATGAAAAATATATTTTGGTTATCTGAGTGACAAAATATGTATTTCTTATAAATCACAGGATCACAGTCTACCCACAGATCACTTACAGCAAAAACCACCCTAGAAGTCAAAAGACACGGGCACATTACTAGAATCTCATTCGGTCATTTCTTAACAATCCAGCACATCACCATATCCTGTCTCCCAGGGCCTTGCCACTCAGGTTTGCAGGGTTCCATTTGATCTTGTCGGGGGAGCGGCCCTGTTTGATCTCAGGCAAGTTGCTTCCCCTGTCCAAGTTTCACTGCCCTTACGATGGCCATCCCACCCTCTGTTTCTGTTTTCCAGAAGCTGGCCAGAATTAGTGGCACTTGTCCACGTTCACACCTAACTCCTTACTCTTCAGTCTTTCTTCCTTCCTTTATTCAACAAATATTTAGAGTAGATGCTATGGACCTGGCTCTGTTCGAGGAGCTGTGAATTTAACATTGAACAAACCAGACAAAAATCCTGCCCATATGGAGCTTATATTCTAGTGGAAGGAGCTAGACAAAAATGACTAAACAAAAATTTAGTCTCTCTGATGGGAACAAGTGCCACGGAGGAAAAGGAGATAGAATATGGAGTCAGAACGCTGGGGCTGCGTTTGTGGATACGGTGTTTAGGGTAGGCCCTTCTGAGGAGGGGATGGTTGAACAGAGGTTGAGTGAAGGGAAACAGGAAGGCCATTTGATGCAAGAACATTCCAGGCTGCGGAACTGAACATTTTTCTGGAACCACACTGCACCACTTCGGAGGACACCTCCTGGGTGAGCATTGGCCACGGCTGAGGCTGCAGCTGCGCAGTTTGGAGAGACGAGTGGCTCACCTTAGCCTAACCTTGCCTTTTTAGCTCCTACTTCCAAGCCCTTTGCTACCACATACTCATGGAAATAACTTTTGCAAGGGCTTTGTTTAGCCAAAGAAGCAGGCTAACAAATATAGTTATAATTAAAGGCATACTGGTAAGAGAACAGAGCTTGTTTTGTTTAAGTAATTGCCACACCCAACGTGGGACTTGAACTCAAGACTCCAAGCTTAGGGGTCGCTACCAATTGAGCCAGCCAGGCACCCCTAAGAGAACGGAGCTAAAGTCAGACAAACAGGAGATCTGATCTCAGCCCTAGCCTTGTAAGAGGTGTTCAACGTTGACCAAGATGTATCACCTCTCTGTCCCTTAACTTCCTTGTCTGGGGAAAATGAGAGTAGTGAGCAAACAAGTAAAAGCTTTTACAAGATCTGGTATAAGACAGTTGTTCAATAAAATAATTATTACATTTCAAAACATGGGGGTGGAAGAACCGGTCCTGGGCACAGGAGGCCTAGGATAAGGTCCCAGCTCTACCACTCACTAGATGCGTGATCAGGAGTCAGTCACTAAACTTCTGAGTCCCACATTCCTTACCTCATCTACAGAAACAGGATAATAGGGGCGCCTGGGTGGCTCAGTCGTTAAGTGTCTGCCTTTGGCTCAGGTCATAATTCCAGGGTCCTGGGATCGAGCTGCATCAGGCTCCTTGCTCTGTGGGAAGCCTGCTTCTCCCTCTCCCACTCCCCCCTGCTTGTGTTCCCTCTCTTGCTTTGTTTCTGTCAAATAAATAAATAAAGTCTTTAAAAAAAAAAAAAGAAAAGAAAAGATAGAAACAGGATAATAATCCATGTCTGACCTCAAGGGTTGTTATATTTCAAAAAATTGAAAATTGGGGCGCCTGGGTGGCTCAGTCGGTTAAGCATCTGCTTTTGGCTCAGGTCATGATCCCAGGGTCCTGGGATCGATCGGGTTCCCTGCTCAGTGGGGAGTCTGCTTCTCCCTCTGCCTCTGTGCCTCCCCCAACTCATGCTCTCTCTCTCACTCTCAATCTCAAATAAAATTTTTTTAAAAATAAAATAATTTAAAAAAATTGAAAATTGTGAAATACTGTTTAAGCATGTGGAGTTTTCTTTTTTTCTTTTCAACTAGATGAAAAAATAAAGAGTAAAATGTGAACTGAGAACTACTGTTGGCTCAAGGTTCAGGATCCTGTATTTACTGACACTTGGCAACGCAAATAGCCATTCTAAGCTAATTTTTATAAAATCTCAAAAATAGGCAGTTCAGTTCCCCTTTAGCACTAATCCTTACCTTTTCTGGCCACCCAACTTTAACAAAATTGTTCTATTTTTTTTCTCTATAAAATTACTGGAACACCGATGTTTGTAACTGGAAGGGATCATAGCGTTCATGTTATCCAATCCAGTCTTTGTACAGATGAAGAAATGAGGCCCAGAAAGGTAAAAATGTCTAACCCATGCCACTCGGTGAGTTAGTGAGCAAACCAGAAACAGAATCAGATTCCCTTGACTCCCTCCAGTCCTCTTCAGGTTCTAGAAATCTCTCTTCCATCCGGTTTCCAAGCCTCAGTCCCACCTATCTCATTGCATTTTGAAAGGGGGTCTTCGCTTATAAAATGCACTCCCTAGCTATGTTTCTTAAAATTTCTGTGTTTCCTTATCTGATTGTAGCCACAGGCGCATTTGAAAGTGGCCTATCACAAATCTCTAGTAATAGCCCACATTGGTCATTGAAACAGTACCAACAGGGGGCGCCTGGGTGGCTCAGTCGGTTGAGCGCCTGCCTTCAGTTCGGGTCATGATCCCAGGGTCCTGGGATCGAGACCCACATCGGGCTCCCTGCTCAGCGGGAAGCCTGCTTCTCCCTTTCCCACTCCCCCTGCTTGTGTTCCCTCTTTCACTATGTCTCTCTGTGTCAAATAAATAAATAAAATATTTTTAAAAAAAGAAACACTACCAACAGTTGGACTGTGTTCAATTATACATTCATTTCTCTGGGGCCATTCAAACAGATTACAATAAAATTCCTCTTACCCTTATAAAAATCATATTTGAAATAAAAGAAAAAAAAAACCAGGTGGCTTTATAAACCAGAGACCATGAAAACCCACAAATGGGCGAAATGGCCATAAAAATTCTAGCATGGCTGGAAACAACAAAGCATGGTATCCGGCCACAGGCTGGCCAAACGTAAGGATTCCTATGGAGAATAATAGGAAGCGCCATCTAGACAGACAAGACTTGTCATCCCACTTGACACTTTGTTCCCAAGCCCTGGAAGCACTTAAGTCACAGATACGGTTTTCCCTAATGACATCATGCTGTGGGAAAATAATGAACCGATGCTTCCTTGAATGGTCTCTTAGGAAACTTATAGCAAAACACACTCCATGGCCACTGTACTAGAAAGTTCCACCTCCGCTGAAGTTCCAGTGACATCATCTGAAAGGCTTGGTAAAAGCGAAGAGGTCAGTGGAGTGTGAGAATGTTCTATGGCAAGACACTAATAGAAACTCTCACAGAAACTATTTCTTTTCTTTCCTAGGGACTCAGGACCAGCTCAATTGTTCAAGAGACTGACACTCTCTGGCCACCTAACTAAATTAAATTTTAGAAATGTTTCCTGCTGAGTCAGCACCTCTCTTTATAGAGCCAAAGAGAAAAAAATGATCCTGGCTCACCTGGTCCTTCCCTCCTGCTCCACCTCACTGGTCCAGAGGTTGCGAGCGCCACCCAAAGACAATGGTCTCCTCTCCTGAGGCAGAAAATACCCCATGTCATTTCAGATGCTGATGCTACGTGTTAGAATAATGCTGGGCACGCTGATGACAGATAATCTTTCCTGAACACTCTACTCTGTGCAAAGTAACTCCCACCAGCTCATTTAATCCTCGTAGCATGCTGTGGGCTAGATGTAATAGCTTACCTTTACAGATAATGAAACTGAGCCTCAGAGAGATAAAGGAACTTGCCTGAGTTGCAGGACAGGTGAGTGACGAGTAGGAATTAGGTCTGAACCAGAGCCTCCCTTCTCAACTATTCTTGCCAGTAGAGGTTAAACCCTACAGCAAAGGGATCACTCAAGCTCAAGAGGACATAAAACAAGGACTGCTGGGGCGCCTGGGTGGCTCAGTCGGTTAAGCATCTGCCTTCCACTCAGGTCATGATCTCAGGGTCCTGGGATCGAGTCCCACGTCGGGCTCCCTGCTCAGCCAGGAGCCTGCTTCTCCCTCTTCCTCTGCCTCTCCCCCTGCTCATGTGTTCTCTCTTTCTCTCTCAAATAAATAAATAAAATTTTAAAAATAAAAAACAAAAAACACAACAAAAAAAAGAGATCGTTAAGATTCCACACACTGTCTCCAGAAAACCTCCCCTTCTGATGATTCTTACAAATAATGCACCTCTCTTTTAACAGATTATTACACCCAAATATAGATATCCTATATCTCTCTATAATATTTTTTTTATTTTTAAAAACTTTTTTAAATTTATTTATTCATGAGAGACAGAGAGAGAGGCAGAGGGAGAAGCAGGCTCCCCAAGGAGCAGGGAGCCCAAAGTGGGGCTCGATCCCAGAACCCTGGGATCATGACCTGAGCCGAAGGCAGATGCTTAACTATCTGAGCCCCCCAGGCACCCATCTCTCTCTAATATTTATATCTATCGAAACTAGAGAGAGAGGGAAAGAGTTGTACAACACTGTGAATGTGCTAAATGCCAATGAGTCATACACACTTTAAAATAGTCCGTCCATTTTATGTTATGTGGAATTCACCACAATAAAAACAGAACCTGTACCTGAGAGATTATTTTAGGATTTTTTTTTTCGGCTTTACAGAGGTATAAATGACAATCAAAAATTGCATCTATTTAAGGTATACAACCTGATGACCACAGATCACCGCCAACAGTCACGATTTTCCTTTTTTTTTTTCCCCCTTTTGTGGGGTGAGAACCGCTAAGATCTACCCTCTTAGTAAATTTCAAATACACAATGCAACATTGTCAACTATGGTCACATTGCTGTACACTCGTTCTCAAAAACTTATTCTTCTCACACAACTGAAACTTTGTGCCTCTTGACCCACATCACCCATTTTCCCCTCCCCCGAGTCCCGGCTAACCACCATTCTGCTATTTCTAGGAGTTTGACTATTTTAAACTCCATGTGTAAGATCGTGCAGTATTTGTCTTTCTGCATCTAGTTATTTTGCTTAGCATAATGTCCTCCAGCTTTCTCCATGTTTGCACAAACTGCACGATTTCCATTTTTTGGTATGGCTGTTTATATTGTTTAATTCCATTGTTTATATATACCACATATTCTTTATCCATTCTTCCATCAACAGACATGTAGCTTGTTTCCATATTTGGGCTATTATGAATAATGCTGCAATGAACATAGGAGTGCAGATACCTCTTTGAGATCCTGATTTTTATTTCCTTTGGATATATAGCCAGAAGTGGAATTGTTGGATTATATGGTAGCTCTACTTTTAGTTTTTTGGGTTTTTTTTTTTTTTTTTTTTTGAGGAACCTCCGTACTGTTTTCCCAGTTGGCTATACCAATTTACATTCTCACCAAGAGTGTACAAGGGTTCCCTTTTCTAGACATCTTTGCCAACATGTATTATTTGTCTTTCTGATAACAGCTATTCTAAAATGTGTGAGGAGATAGCTCATTATGGTTTTGATTTGCATT
Organism: Mirounga angustirostris; assembly: GCF_029215605.1. NCBI lineage: Eukaryota > Metazoa > Chordata > Mammalia > Carnivora > Phocidae > Mirounga > Mirounga angustirostris. The sequence goes on from NW_026991719.1 coordinate 95,707,637, forward strand.
TCCCTGATGATTAGTAATGCTGAACACATTTTCATATACCTTTTGGCCATTTGTAGGTCTTCTTTCAAGAAGTCTATTCAGGTCTTATGCTCACTTTTTTTTTTTTTTTTCCCTAAAGATTTTATTTATTTGACAGAGAGAGACACATCGAGAGAAGGAACACAAGCAGGGGGAGTGGGAGAGGGAGAAGCAGGCTTCCTGCGGAGCAGGGAGCCCGATGCGGGGCTCGATCCCAGGACCCTGGGATCATGACCTGAGCCGAAGGCAGATGCTTAACGACTGAGCCACCCAGGCGCCCTTTATGCTCACTTTTAATGGGGTTTTGCTACTAAGTTATAACAATTCCTTATGAATTTTGGATATTAACTCTTTATCAGATATATGGCTTGCAAATATTTCCTTCCATTACATAAGTTGCTATTTTACTCTGTTGACTATTTCCTTTGCTTTTCAGAAGATTCTTAGTTTTTTGGAGTTGTGTGGGGTTTTTTTTTTAAAGATGTTATTTATTTAAGTAATCTTTATACCCGATATGGGGCTCAAACTCACAAGCCTGAGATCAAGAGTCACATGCTCCACCGACTAAGCCAGCCAGGCGCCCCAGAGGATTTTTAGTTTGATGCAATCCCACTTGTCAATTTTTATTTTATTTTTTATTTACGTTTTTATTTTTTTTGCTTTCACAGCCTATGCTTTTGATGTCATCAATGTCCAGACCAATGTCAAGAAGCTTTCTGTATTTTCTTCTAGGTAGTTTTACAGTTTCTGGTCTTACGTTTAAGTCTTTAATCTATTTTGAGTTGACTTTTTTAATATGGTATGAGATAAGGGTTCATTTTCATTCTTCTGCATGTAGCTAATCCAGTTTTCCCAAACACCATTTACTGAGGAGACTATCCTTTCCCTGTTGAGTATTCTTGGTGCCCTTGTCAAAGATCAGTTGACTGTAGATGTTGGACCTATTTCTGGGTTCTCTATTCTGTTTTATTGGTCTATAGGTCTGTTTTTAGGCTAGTACCATACTATTTTGATTACAATAGCCTTGTAATATATTTTGAAATCAAGAAATGTGATGCCTCCAGCTTTGCTCTTGCTCAAGATTGCTTTGGCTATTTGGGGTCTTTTGTGGTCCCATAGAAGTCTAAAGATTGTTTTTTCTATTCCTGTAAAGAAGGTCATGGGATAAATTCCTAAAACATACAAACTACCAAAAATGAATCAAGAAGAAATAAAAAGCCTAAACAGATCAATAGCAAATAAGGAGACTGAATCAATGATCAATCTGAATCTGCGTCTGGGTGGCACAGTCAGGTGAGCACCAGATTCTTCTTGGGTTTGGCCTAGGTCATGATCTCAGGGCGGTGTAATCAAGCCCCGTGTTGGGCTTCATGATCAGGACAGAGTCTGCTTGAGACTCACTCCCTCTCCCTCTGCCCCTCCCTGACCTCTCTCAATTAACTAAATAAATCTTTGGGGAAAAAAAATCTCCCAACAAAGAAAAGCCCAGTACCAAATGGATTTATGCATGAATTCTATCAAACATTCAAAGAAGTATTAATGCCAGTCCTTCTTTAAGTCTTCTAAAAAACTGCACAGGAAACACTTCCAAACTCATTCTAGGAGGCCAGCATCACCCTGATACCAAAACTAGACAAAAACACTGTAAGGTAAGAAAACTACAAGCCAATATCCCTGATGAACCTAGATGCAAAAATTCTCAAGAAAATACTAATAAACTGAAATCGACAGCATTTTAATAGGACATTCACCGTGACCAAGTGGGAGTTATCCCTGGGATGCAAAGATGGTTCAGTACATGCAAAGCAATCAATGAGATACAAATTAGAAGGAAAAACCCCACATGATCATCTCAATAGATGCAGAAAAAGCATTTGATAAAGCTCAACATCCATTCACCATTAAAATGCTCAACAAAATAGGGGCACCTGGCTGGCTCAGTCAGAAGAGCACGCAACTCTTGATCTCAGGGTTGCAGGTTTGAGCCCCACGTTGGGTGTAGAGAGGACTAAAAAAAAATAAACTTTTTTTAAAAAGGCAAGAAATCACAAGTGTTGGCAAGGATGCGGAGAAAAAGGAACCTCCCTGCAATGTTGGTGGGAATGTAAAGTGGTGCAGCCTCTGTGGAAAACAGCATGGAGGTTTCTCAAAAAGTTAAAAATAGAACCACCCTATGATCCAGTAATTCTCCTACTGGGTATTTACCCAAAGAAGACAAAAACACTAATTCAAAAAGATACATGCACCCTTATGCACTGCAATATTTATTGCGCCATTATTTACAGTAGCCACGATAGAGAAGCACCCCAAGTGTCCATCAACTGATGAATGGATAAGGAAGAAGTGGTATATATATACATGATGGAATACCGCTCAGCTATCAAAAAGAATGAAATCTTGCCATTTGCAACATGGATGAACCTAGAGTGTATTACGCTAAGTACAATGAGTCAAAGACAAATACCATATGATTTCACTTGTCTGTGAAATCTAAAAACAAAAACACAAAAATGAACACATACAAAGAAGCAGAAACAGACCCATAAATACAGAGAACAAACTGGTGGTTGCCAGAGGGGAGGAGAAGGGGGGGATGGGCAAAGTGGGTGAAGGGGAATGGGAGGTACAGGCTTCCAGTTACAGAATGAGTAAGTCACAAAGATGAAAGACACAGCATAGGGAATGTAGTCGAAGATATCATAACAGCGTTGTAGGGTGACAGATGGGAGCTACACTTGTGGTGAGCAGAGCATAATGTATAGACTTGTCAAATCGATACGTTGCACACCCGAAATCAACACAACATTGTCCACCAACTATACTTCAATTAACAAAATTAAATTATAAAAATAAAACAGAATTTCAGTGCCTCAGATGAAGTGGCCATATACCAAGTGCTCCTTAGACACATAGGGCTAGGGGCTGCTATTGACATTTTCCGTCACCTCAGAAGGTTCTATCCGACAGTACTGTTCTATAGTAAAACAGAATACTACTTCTCGCACATGAAAAGCCATCCAAATGTTTCCCTCGTGATTTCTCATCCAGAATAAATAGCCTTAGTTCCTTTCTACTTTGAGAAATGGTCGTTTTCGTTTTCTATTATTGCATAACAATGAGCACAAATGAGGTGGCTGAAAACAACATTCATTTATCTCATGATTCTGGAGGTAGGAGGTCAGAAGTCGGCAGGCTTGGGGCGCCTGGGTGGCTCAGTCGTTAAGCGTCTGCCTTCAGCTCAGGTCGTGATCTCAGGGTCCTGGGATCGAGCCCCGCATTGGGCTCCCTGCTCCGTGGGGAGCCTGCTTCTCCCTCTTCCACTCCCCCTGCTTGTGTTCCCTCTCTCGCTGTGTCTCTCTCTGTCAAAGAAATAAATCTTTAAAAAAAAAGTCGACAGGCTTACCTGGGTCCTGTGCTCTGGCCCTCACAAAGCCGAAACCACATCGTCCACCGCACTGGGCTCTTATCTGGAGGCTCTGGGGGAGAATCTGCTCTCAGGTTCACGCAGGTTGTTGGCAGAATCCCGTTCTGTGTGGTTCTAGGAAGGAGCTCCCTGTTTCCTTTCTGGTTGTCAGCCAGGGATACTTTCAGTTTCTAGAGGCTGCTCTTCACTCCTCGCACGTGGACCACCCCCCTCATTTGTCCCCTCCACTGCAATGTCAGCAACGGCGCCTCGAATCCCTCTGAACTCCCTATCATGCAACTAGGCGGAGAAAACCTCTCTGGGTTTTTGTTTTAAGATTTATCTATTTGGGGGGAGGGGGGACAGAGGGAGAGAGAAAAAGAGAGAGTCCCAAGCAGACTCCCCGCTGAGCGCGGAGCCCGAACGTGGGGCTCGAGTCCACGGCCCTGAGATCACGACCTGAGCCAAAACCAAGAGTCAGAAGCTCAACTGACTGCACCACCCAGGTGCCCAGAAAAACTCTCTGTTTTGAAAGGGCTCCTATGATTGGATTGGTCCCACCTGGAGAATTTACCCACCATAAGGTCAACTTACAAGTAACCTGCAAAATCCATTTGCAGATATGTCGTCATATTCGCAGTCTGAGGATGAGGATGGGCACCCTTGAAAGTCATCTTAGAATTCTGCCTACCAGAAGGGATTTCCTGTAACTCTCTAATTGTGGCTATGAGACCTCTGTTTTCTTTTTTTTTTTTAAAGATTTTTTTATTTATTCATTTGAGACACAGAGATACAGAAGGAGAGAGAAAGCATGAGCAGGGGAGAGAGGCAGAGGGAAAGGGAGAAGCAAGCTCCTCGCTGAGCCAGGAGCCCGATGCGGGGCTCGATCCCAGGACCCCGGGATCATGACCTGAGCTGAAGGCAGACGCTTAACCATCTGAGCCACCCAGGTGCCCGGAGACCTCTGTTTTCTAAAGAGCTGTTAGCGTGGTGATTATAGTCAACAGTACTGTATTATACACTTCAAAGTTGCTGGAAGACTGGGTCTTAATTGTTCTCACCACAAAACAACAAGAACAACAAAATGATAATCTGCCATAGAGGTGTTAGCGAACACTATGGTGGTAATCAGACTGCAATATATCAACACACCGTACACCTTAAACTTACACAATGTTGTATGTCAATTCTATCTTAGTAAACATTTTTGGCCTTAACCAAGTTTTGGTTGGAATTCGAGTCTAGAAATGTTTCTTGCTGAGCTAGCACCTTTTTTTTGTAGACCGCAAAGGAAGAAATGACCTGATGAACCGCTCTTTATTTTTTTTTATTTTTTATTTTTTTAAAGATTTTATTTATTTATTTGAGAGAAAGACTGAGATAGAGCATGAGAGGAGGGAGGGTCAGAGGGAGAAGCAGACTCCCTGCCGAGCAGGAAGCCCGATGTGGGACTCGATCCCAGGACTCCAGGATCATGACCTGAGCCGAAGGCAGTCGCTTAACCAACTGAGCCACCCAGGCGCCCAACCGCTCTTTATTTTTAAAAAATGTTTACAGGCCAAAAATCATCTTGAGATGAGCAATTAGCCACAGGAGCACAATCAAAACCCAGAAGTAAAATTGTGTTCTACCAATTCACCATTCAAAGGAACTAGTAGATCACAGTTATTCACTTAATGATGTACACATGTTCTGAATTAATGTTCAATTGGAAAAGCTGATTTCGAGGCGAGTTCTATGGGATTAGCTCTGTGGGGCTAAGATATAGAGCTTATCGAAAGGCAATATAGCAGATTTTAAGAATTAAAAATTTAACACAGAAAATCACACAGAATTAGTAAAGGCAGTGGCCTCAGAAAAAGGTTAGCAAAATATTACATTTAATACTAGTATACAATGATGATTTTCCATTATTCTCACTTGATTACCCTTGCTAACTCTTTCAAAATGCCAAGTTTTTCAGAAATACTTCCCTCCATATGGCCTCATAAAAAAGATAGGTTATTAGTACTTGGGGCACCCTACAAGCAGCAGAGTGATATTCTAAAAAGTCTGAATCCTGGGGTGCCTGCCTGGCTCAGTCAGTAGAGCGTGCGGCTCTTGATCCTGGGGTCATGAGTTCAAGCCCCATTGGGCATAGAGCTTACTTACAAAAAAAAAGTTTGAGTCCTACCAGGAAAAAAAAAATGTTCAAATGGTGAACCAATGACAACCTTCTCCCACCAGAAGTACCAGCTGGGGGAGATATTGAAAACATACCTTACAGCCACTGAGCATCCTCCCTTGAAGAATTCAGCACCACCTGGGCTCAAAGGTCCACGTATGGTCTGTGGATCAGTGTTTTCAAGCATGTTTTCCTCCTTTACAAAATGCAGGGGTCATGGGGCATCTGGGTGGCTCAGTCAGTTAAGCGTCTGCCTTTGGCTCAGGTCATGATCCCAGGGTCCTGGGATCAAGCCCCCCTTCAGGATCTCGGCTCAGCTCCCGTATTATAATATTTGTTGTGTCTCTTTGCTCTCTTCCACTCTGTGGTAGTCCTTTAGTATTTGACTCATGATCTTGACGCTTTTTCTTTTTAAGATTTTGTTTATTTATTTGAGAGAGAGAGAGAGTGCACAATCAGGGCAGGGCGGGGCGCAGAGAGGAAGAAGTAGGCTCCCTGCTGAGCAGGGAGCCCAACACAGGGCTCGGTCCCAGGACCCTGAGATCATGACCTGAGCTGAAGTCAGACGCTTAACTGACTGAGCCACCCAGGCGCCCCAATCTTGACACTTTTGATGAGTACTAGCCAGTTATTTTGTGGGATAGCTCTCAATTGCATCAGATCATTTTAGAGAAATCCAAATCACATGGTTCAATAAAGTGGTGCCTTCATTTTGCATGTGGGTCGGGCTCATATGTTTTACCACTCACCCCTACTTAAATAGTACCTGTTTTGTTCTGTTTTGTTTATTGACCATTCCCTAAATGATTGGAGTCAATTTCATCATCCCTCATTTGCCAGAATTAGGCTGACTCGTCTTCCAGTGTCTCTGGAGAATCAGCTTGTGATGCATTATGCGTGATGAGAGGCACTGTTGGGATGTATGATGTGAAACTGATTAATGTGTGAGTCGTGAGTCTGTGCTGTTATCCGGCCTGGGTTAATTAGGACGGAGTACTGTGATGAAGCCGAACAACTGGACACGGTGGTACAGTCAAAAGCCATGAAAAGATGATGTGTTTGTTACATGAAAAGCTCTGGAAGCACAAACCATTGGAGGGCCAGGCAATGTTAACTCAAGCCAGTCATATCCCAAAGCACCAGAACCCTCAAGTTCTGGGGGATGTTGGGCATGACGGACATCAAAAAACACTCCAGGGGCGCCTGGGTGGCTCAGTTGGTTAGGCGTCTGCCTTCGGCTCAGGTCATGGTCCAGGGTCCCGGGATCGAGCCCCACATCGGGCTCCCCGCTCAGCAGGGAATCTGCTTCTCCCTCTGACCCTCCCCCGTGGCTTGTGCTCTCTCTCTCTCACTCTCTTTCTCTCAAATAAATGAAAAATTTTTAAAAAATTTTAAAAAAATAAAAGCACTCGAAAACAATGGGTATCTCTTACATTCTCATTACATTATTTGAGATCTGGTATGTATCCTCTTGGAAGGGTGGTGCCACATGAAATCCACATTTCCATCTGTGGTGTCAAGATACCGAACAGATTTCCTGGCTTACGTCGTTGAGGAAGCAGAGAGGGCCAGTCAGAGCTCCTGATCCCAGTGGCGGCATAAAAGGAATCAGTGTAGAGAGCTGGTGCCTTGGTAAAAATACCATAGACTGGGTGGCTTATAAACAGCAGAAATTCATTTTTCACGGGTCTGGAGGCTGGGAAGTCAAAGATCAAGGCGCTGGCAGATTTGGTATCTAGTGAGAGCCTGCCCGGGTCACAGAGAGCCATCTTTTTTCTTTGTCCTCACAGGGCCGAAAGGACAAGCTAGCTCTTTGGGGTCTCTTTTATAAAGGCACTGATCCCAATTACGAGGGCTCTGCCCTCAGCCCCTCATCACCTCCCAAAGGCCCAGCCTCCAAATTCCATCACCTTGGAGATGAGGATTTCAACATCAGAATTTCAGAGGGACACAAACATTCGGACCATAGCTGCTGGCGTGCAGGGAATCCAAGAGCCCACATGGTTCCTAGAGCCCCTCAGCTCAGAAGGAAAGTGTTGGGGTGTACCTTCTACTTATTTAATGAGGTGGGAAAACCTGGAAGAATCTCGAAGGGCACAGGCATCCTGAGGCCTCGTCAGCCACACCAGACTTGACGGTTCCTCCTTCTTGGGCGCAGGCGTGTGCCTCCCAAGCCCCAGCCTCCCTGAGGTGTGTTCCTCAGGTCGAAGTGTGAGGCAGGAGGCCCGGCAGCTGTTCAGGGTGCACCGGACACGAATTCCTCTTGATCGTTATATGCTTTCTGCTTTCCAAAACTATTAGGACCAAGATCCCCTTCCCCACCTCCAGCCTTCCCCGCTCACTTTTGCTGACAGTTACTAGCCTCCTGTGCACGAGACAGTCCCACCCCAGGCTGCCTAGCTCCCTCTTGGCCCATCTTTTACTTCATTTCTGCCATGGCCCAAACCCACTGCATCCTCGCCCTCTCTTAAACACTGAGGGTCAGAGGTGTTGACAGACCCCCTCGTTCTGTGTGGCCACCTTGGCGGGCTTCAGGCAACTCCCTCGATTCCTTCTGTCTTTGATCAGAGACCACACACATTCTCCCTTGGACTCTCAGAAAGCAACAGCAGATACAGATGGGATTTCACGGTTTTCTTGCCTCTCTGCGGACTCCTGGGACCGCCTATAGGTTACCTCAGACAGGCCTGGAAACAGTAGTAAGAACACCCAATATTTCCCTGTCTCTTTGCGGCCCCTTTAAGAGTGGAGGGGACCCCAGTTTTCATTTAGTCACTATTCCCAACAGAGCCTCTATCTCTTGTGCTTTGCGAGTGGTTGGGAGGCCTTCCACCCAGGACTATCAGCATCACTGCTGCTTTTCTTTTCCCTCCAGTGGCCAGCCTTTAATTATGTCCTTGTTACCGTGCTGGGTCCCTTGAAGGGACACAGAGCCCAACACAGGGATCTATCTCAGGACCCTGAGATCAGGACCTGAGTAGAAACCAAGGGTTGGACGCTTAACCGACTGCGCACCACCCCCAGGCGCCCCCCAACAGAATCATTTTCCAGAGACATTCAGGTGGTGGAATAGGCTCGTCGTTCTTACATCTGATTCTTAGTCCACCCCCACCCTCCAGCACCCCAGGCCACACAAATGTCCATTTCCTACGTCTGTTTAGAGTCTGAGCAAACTGGGTGTGTGGCTCACTGGGCTCTTAGGTCTTTGTGAGCCTGTCTGCTTGCTATAGAGAGAAAACTAACAGATTGAAGGCTCCCTGCAGAATGAAAGAAATGCTCAGTGGGTAGCTTCGCTACAAGACGCCTGTTGCTTCCTCCCTCACACTCTGTTGGGACATTTCAATTTCCTATGGTGCTTTCTTGGATTTTTACCTATTGCAAGATAGCCCCTGGGGGTCCACGTCGTGGCAGGAGTGGTGTGGCCAGGGTACCCCACATGCACGGGGGCCCCGATCTTATCAGGGCTGCCCTCACAGGTATGCAAGAACACGAGTGGTCTGTGCAAGACTTGGCCTACATCCTTAAGTATGCTGTCTGGGTCACTCAGTGAACAGGAAGGCGGCAGATCTGGGGGTGCCCTGCCCAATGTGTTTATGAGGAACTCCTCCCTGCTGCCTCACCACCTTCAGACTCCCACGAGATAGTTGGCTCCTCACAGCGCCCCCCTCTACAAAGGGATCGGTTCTCCCGTCCATTTACGCGCCCCGCCAGCTTGCTGAAAACTATCTTCTTGACCTGTGAGCACACACACTTTGTCCCTTGGAAGCAAAATTGGTGGTACCTTCCTGACGGATGAGTGCATGCTCTTTCGCCTTCCCAAGTCTTCCACCCTTTCCGTGGATCCCCCCGGCTCAGATCTCTGTCAGATGGAAGAGAACCAGATCTGCTCAGTGACATGACGAGGTAAGAGACTGCTGGGGGTTCAAATGGGAAATCTGACAGAAGAGAACAAAAAAGCAGCTGCCAGATATCACCAGTGTGCAGAGCCGTGTATTCCAGCCAGGTCCCACGTGCCCGGGACACAACACTCCTTCCCCGCCCTCTCGGGACGGAGCTCCGCTCATGGAGATTTCTTGCTGGACGGCAGTCATGGGCCTTCTTTGAAGCATGGGCCTCCCTGGCCCCAGAGTCTCCCTCAGGCTCCAGGCACCGCACTCAAACCCGTCTAGGTCAGAGGTTCAAGTCCTCTGAAGCTTCCCTATGTGACCGGACCAGGCCACCACGGCCGTGTCCTCCTCTTGACTTCTGCCCACTGCAGGGCAGTTTCTATAATTCTCTGGGCTTCCTGGGGCCCGGGCGGCTGGCCAGCATGCTGAGGACCGGCCCGCTGCGGCCTCCCTCACCACGGGAGCGTGCCTTCTCGGGTACTCCCAGCGACTGCCCCACAGACCCATCCGTCCGGTCGGTCAGGTTCTCCCCACCCTCTCTTCCTGACTGACCCTTCTAGAAGATTGTCCCAGCTTCTTAAGACACCCAGGCTTCTTATTTCAAAGAGGTGGTGCTCCTTGGGGCGCCTGCGTGGTTCAGTCAGTTGCGCATCTGCCTTCGGCTCAGGTCGTGATCCCAGGGTCCTGGGATTGAGTCCCGCATCGGGCTCCCCGCTCGGCAGAAAGCCTGCTTCTCCCTCTCCCTCTGCTCCTCCCTGCACCCACCCTGCTCTCTCTCTCTAACTACATAAATTAAACAAATAAATAAAAGGAGGTGGAGCTCCTTGATCAATGCTTACAAATTCCTCCCATTTCCAATGACATCCGTCCCTTCCACACACCCCTTTCAGGCCAGTTTCAAGCTTCCACGAAGCAAGGCCGTGATCTGTTCACTCAGTGAATATGACACTTGTGTGCCGCGGCTGGCTCACACAAGCTCCTGAGAAATTACCGTGTGCATCTTTCTCCAGCTCCGCTGTTAGACATGTCACACGCGAGCTTCCAAGCGGCCACGGTGGGAGTACTTACAGCATCGACATCAGCACATGCTATAAACCGAGGCACCGCCTTTCTTTTCCCCAGGTTGTTAAAATATTTACCTGTACACCACTTGAGTATAAATGAACGATCAAGGGGCGCCTGGGTGGCTCAGTGGGTTAAGCGACTGCCTTCGGCTCAGGTCATGATCCTGGAGTCCCGGGATCGAGTCCCGCATCGGGCTCCCTGCTCGGCAGGGAGTCTGCTTCTCCCTCTGACCCTCCTCCCTCTCATGCTCTCTGTCTCTCATTCTCTCTGTCTCAAAAAAAAAAAAAAAATCTTAAAAATATATATATACGGCGCCTGGGTGGCTCAGTTGGTTAAGCGATTGCCTTCGGCTCAGGTCATGATCCTGGAGTCCCGGGATCGAGCCCCGCATCGGGCTCCCTGCTCGGCGGGGAGTCTGCTTCTCCCTCTGACCCTCCTCCCTCTCATGCTCTCTGTCTCTCATTCTCTCTCTCGCAAATAAATAAAATCTTAAATAAATAAATAAATAAATAAATAAATAAATAAATAAATAAATAAACGAACGATCAAGTTTAAATAGGGGAACCTCGTAAAAGGTACAGGATAGGAAATATAGCCAATGGTGTTGGGATAGCATTGTAGGGGGACCGAGGGGAGCTACACCTCAGTGGTGAGCACGGCATAATGTATGAACTCGTCAAATCACTACGTTGTACACCCAAAACTAACGTAACATTGTTTGTCAACTATACTTCAGTTAGTAAAAATACAATAAGGAAAGAAATACGGGGAACCTCAGGAAGCAGGGGGGGCACAAAGCAGTCACAAAGTATGATCATACAACCCCAAGAGTCTCATAGAAGTGATTCACCTGGCCCAGCTCTTGAACCTTTTCCTGTGTTCGCTTGGCCAATCTTGGGTACTGGGGGTTTCCTCTGCAATAGTGATCAAAAGCCTCCTGTCTGAGGGGCGCCTGGGTGGCTCAGTTGGGTGGGCGTCTGACTCTTGATCTCAGCTCAGGTCCTGATCTCAGGGTTGTGAGTTCAAGTCCCGCATTGGGCTCCATGCTGCACATGGAGCCTACTAAAATAAAATAAAATAAAATAAAATAAAATAAAATAAAATAAAATAAAATAAAATAAAATATAAATTAAAAAAAAAAAAAAAAGCCTTCTGTTTGAACCCCTGGTCCAGAGGGTTTAGGTCCTGCTTCAATGATTTGTAAACAATTTCTACCAACCCTGCTGCACAGCTATGAGTTGGGAGTTCTCTCTCTCTTTTTTTAAGATTTTGTTTATTTGACAAAGAGACAGAGAGAGAGAGCACAAGCAGGGGGAGCGGCAGGCAGAGGGAGAGGGAGAAGCAGACTCCCCGCTGAGGAAGGAGCCCGACGTGGGGCTCGATCCCAGGACCCTGGGATCACGACCTGAGCCAAAGGCAGACGCTTAACTGACTGAGCCACCCAGGTGCCCCTGGGAGTTCTTCTCTTACAAAAAAGAAGAAGCAAACCCTGCCTTAGAGGCCATGACTCAGTTTCTCCCTGCATTTTGCTCTTGATTTTCCACTTGACCAAAGAAGTTCACGGTTCAAGCTGAATGGGCAGAGCCGACAGTTCCCTGCCGTTCTGGCCCTGTACTTCAAGAAATCATCCAAGATTGAGTAGTAGGAGTGTAGTTCATGAGAGTTTCATGCACCTGCTACCCTGATCTCGTGGTCTGAAGCCAGAGCAGATGGGGCTCCCTCACTGATACCTGCCAAGGAATCTATTCTTGTTCCCTCTCTGACTTCAAGATCTCATGCCCCACGAGACTTTTTGATTGACAGGCCCTATATGAGATTCTGCCAGTTCCTTGGAAATATGTTGCCTCTGAAATCAAAGAGGTGGGACTCTTTCACCGTGGCAGAATCTGCTAGTGCTTCACTGTCATTGTTCTTTTTTCCAAGTCCTACCTTAGATTCTATTTCTCAGCCTCCTTGAAAGTCGTGTGGGAAGGTGTGTGTACCACACCCAGATCCGGCCCCCAAATCCTCTCACTTGCTCCTTGGTTACTCGCTGCTCCCCTGTTCTTGCCCACTGGGTTGCTGATGATCATGGCTGTTTGGAAGCCATATTTGGAAGCCCCGGCTCCTGAGTGGCCCCGCATGGAGGAGAACTGCCCTCAGACCCAGAGACTGCGTTTGACCGTTCTGTGGGTGAGAAGTAAAACCTGTTTTGTTTGAGCTCTTACCACTATCATCACCCTAAGAAATATTTTTTTTTAAAGATTTTATTTATTTATTTGACAGAGAGAGACACAGCGAGAGAGGGAACACAAGCAGGGGGAGTGGGAGAGGGAGAAGCAGAAGCAGACTTCCCGCAGAGCAGGGAGCCCGATGCGGGACTCGATCCCAGGACCCTGGGATCATGACCTGAGCTGAAGGCAGTTGCTTAACCAACTGAGCCACCCAGGCGCCCCGCCCTAAGAAATATTTTTAAGAGCTCACTTTTGCTCAGTTTTGTACCCATAAATGTGTCAGCTTCTCAGGCTTCTGGCCCCGCTCTTGAGAGCTGTGGGGAAAAAAATGTCACCCTCCTGAATCCCTGGTGAAAAGTTCTGTTGTTGGAAAAATGTTCACTGACCAGGATTATTAGCCCGTTCGGGTTAGGGCAACCCCTCCTCCTGCCATAGGCCGGCATGCTCGGGCACTGGGCTGGAACTTCATCCAGAGACGGTCCTTTCCTTTCTTATTGTCTAACCGGCACATATTCTGAAGCTGTGATCTCTGGCCACAAAGCCCTCTTCTGTCCTAGCTTCAACAAAGGAGGAAGACATAGTTGAGAAACAACTGGGGACGTTGAACTATCTAGTGGGCATTTACATGGATACTGAGTAAGGTATTATACATTTTGGTAGGCAGGATAATGGTATTGGTACAAGGAAGAAAAATTCCCTTAGCTTTAAACATACGTTCTGAAGTATTTAGGGGAGAAACATCATAATGTCCATATTTACTTTAAAATATTTTACCTTCAGAAAAATCAGATGAAGCAAATACGACAAATTATTTATAATTGTTACACATAAGCAATGGGTACGCAGGTGTTCATTATACTATTTTCTCTATATGCCAGTGTGTTTGAAAATGTTCCTATTGATAAGGAAATGTAGGGGCGCCTGGCTGGCTCAGTCAGTGGAGCGGGCAGCTCTTGATCTCAAGGTTGTGGGTTTGAGTCCCACGTTGGGTACAGTTTACTTAAAAAAAATAAAATAACATCTTTAAGAAAAAGTGAAATGGAAAATGGAAAGCCTTCATTTCTCCACTGCGGGCCAAGGCGGCAGTTCTCCGAGCTCCCACACATGGACACTGCCAACGTCCAGGAAGCCGGGCTGCAGAAGGAGGCGGTGAATCCCACCCTCAGGGCCAAGCCGAATGACAGAGGGCTGGCAGCCTCGGAGTCGTTCTTTGGGTTCTCCCTGCGTCCCAGCTGCAGCTTCTGGTCTTGCTGTGCTTCTGTGATGCGACCTGCCCCACCATGGGTCTAGGAGTTTTCCCCTCTTAACCTCAGCTGGTCAGAGTTTGGTTCCTTTGGCTTGCATTCAGGCCTTTGTTGACTCCTTATTAATTCATGTCTACTGTGACTACTGTTCCTTTTGGGACATGCCGTAATTAGGAGATTTGTAGAAGGAAACAAAAAGCCTGCTACCATGATTTTGTCACCAATGCGACGCTTGGGGTATGAGTTCTCTTCTAGTCTGGCTGTTACACCAACTCCGACAGGGCTCGGAGGGACTTGATAGGTGGTTGTGGCCGCCTGGCTTTAATCAGCGAGGGAACGGGTAGGTTTGCAGACAAGACATGAGAACGGAGAAGTCGGACCTTAGGGGATCTATCTCTTGGAGTCTCACTCTTCGGTAGCAGGACTTCAAGTAATCCTGAGTGATGGTGCTAAGAAGGCCTTTGTTACATGGAGCGTGGTCAGGGGCCAGTGAGCAGCACTTTCAGCCACTCTCGATCAGGTCCTACATTAATACATCTTATTTATATTGTAACGACATGCGTGCGCGCACATACACGCGTACTGTTTTGTGAATTTTATTAATTAAAATTAATCAAATCTTTTGATATTAATCAAAAGAAAAGTTCACAAAACACTTGAAATAATATAGAGTACACTCTAGTTTTATTGCATTTCTGTAAAAACTGCTAAAATTGATTTTATTTTATTCTATTTTTTTAAAGATTTTATTTTATTTGACAGAGAGAGACACAGCAAGAGAGGGAACACAAGCAGGGGGAGTGGGAGAGGGAGAAGCAGGCTTCCAGCTGAGCAGGGAGCCCGATGCGGGGCTTTTTTTTTTTTTTAAGATTTTTATTTATTTATTTGAGAGAGAAAGCGTGCACACACACACAAAGGGGGAGGGGCAGAGGGAGAAGCGGACTCCCTGCTGAGCAGGGAGCCTGATGCAGGGCTGGATCCCAGGACCTTGGGACCATGACCCAAGCTGAAGGCAGATGCTTAACCGACCGAGCCACCCAGGCGCCCCTAAAATTGATTTTAGAACTGATACAGCAGTTCTCAAACTCTTACATCTCAGCACTGTTCCTGTACACCGTTAAAATTTTTTGAGGACACTAAAGAGGCTTTGTTTATGTGGGTTATAGCTATTGATAGTTACTGTATTAGAAATGAAAAATGAGGTTTTTTAAACACACGAATACACAAAGTCATACCCCACCACTTGACAGAGCAATGGCATCATCGTGCATCCTTGACCCTCTGGAAAACTCCAGTGTCCACTTGGGAGGGAACAAGAGTGAAACAGGGAAATGATGTCTTAGGATTCTGATGACAACAGTTTTGACCTTGTGAGCTCTCTGAAAGGGTCTCAGGGACACCAGGAGCCTAGACCACACCTTGAGAACTTCTGTGCTAATAGGGTGTGACCCAGACTTTGAAAAACACTCATTTAGAAAAAGGCAATTATGGACAAATTGAACCAAGTAAATCCAATTAGCTATATTTCATTCTCTGTGTTTCCTCTTGTTCTTCCGGAGTGAGGAAGGTATTATGGTTAATTCCCCAACAACAATTTCACATCAGATAATTAATCTAAGCCAATCCATGCGTGGCATAGCAACTGGTCCAGGGGCAGTCATATGTCCTGAGTTGGCTCCCTCAGACTCAAGAGGAGGATTTAAATTCCAGAGTTGAAGGAGATTTCTTCTCTTCCTGGATGTGAACAGGAACACTACCAGCAAAACAGAGTGTTGGAAATGTTCTTGCAAACAGAGTGGGGAGATAAAAACCAAAATAAACAAAAAACTCCAGGTATTTGAGGACAGAGCTAATTCTAGCACACCTGGGGCCTCCTTTCCCTCTAGTGGGCTTTGCAGTTCTGTGAGTCCTTTAAGGAACAGGTTATGTGCGACCCTACCGGGCACAGCACTAGCCAGTTGTTGGTCGGGGTGATCAGTGAGAGCTCTGTAAGATCAAGCTGAATCTCAAGGGACAGGATTTCAAGGATTGGCTGCTCCTTCCCTATGGGTACTCTTCTATTTACAGCTTTGTGGCAAGAAAAGTTATATTTTATTAACACACGCACTCTTTGCTTTGTAGCCTCCCACTTTATAAACATCTATGCTTATAAGCACAGTGTTACTGTGCTCAGATGTTGCTTCTTTACACACCCCCTCATGGCCACTAGAACGCTACATCTGCTCAGCTAGACTAAGCACCTTGAGGGCAGGGATTAATTTGCATTCATTTTTGTCGCCCTAGGACTCTTCATTGGCATTAATATGAAATAGGTTCACAATAAATGTTTGCTGAAAGAATAAATGAATGATAATGAAACATGCTCTTGTAACAGTAGGAGTCAGCAAACTATACCCCGTGGACCAAATCTGGTCTGTGGCCTGTTTCTCTTTCTTTTTCTTTCTTTAAGTTTATTTATTTTTTTGCAATCTCTACATCCAACATGGGGCTCGAACTCACAACCTTGAGATCAGGAGTCACATGCTCTTTTAACTGAGCCAGCCAGGCGCCCCTGTGGCCTGTTTTTCTGTGGCCCTTGAGCTAAGAACAGTCTTCTCATTTTTATTTTTATTTTTATTTTTTAAGAATTTTATTTATTTGAGAGAGAGAGAATGAGAGACAGAGAGCACGAGAGGGAGGAGGGTCAGAAGGAGAAGCAGACTCCCTGCCGAGCAGGGAGCCCGATGCGGGACTCGATCCCGGGACTCCAGGATCATGACCTGAGCCGAAGGCAGTCATTTAACCAACTGAGCCACCCAGGCGCCCCTATTTTTATTTTTCAAGATTTTATTTTTAAGTAACCTCTACACCCAACGTGGGGCTCGAACTCACAACCCTGAGACCAAGAGTCACGTGCTCTACTGACTGAGCCAGCCAGGCGCCCCCACTCTTCACATTTTTAAATGGCTGAAAGAAGTCAAAAGAAGAGTGGTATGTTTTAATCCAGGAAAATTCTATGAACCTCAAATTTCAGCATCCATAAAGTTTTAGTGGAACACATCCACACTCATTCATTTACGTACTGTCTACACTTTGGAACTACCATTAGCAGGGGTGAGTAGTTGCTACAAGACCATATGGCCTCCAAAAATTAAAATATTTACTGATTGTTTACAGAACAAGTCTGCCACCCTTGTTGTTTCCTGGGTTTTTTTTTGGGGGGGGGTAGGTTAATGGAAGTATGGTCTCTATAGTCATTTTTAAAAATTCAATCTCCATTCATCTTAGTCACTTGGCCAAAGAACACAGGCAAGGGAAAGAAGTGTTCAACAATTATATGGCAATACACGATTTGTGTAGCACTAGGGGACACTAAATTTAAATAGAGACTGAGGGGCACTTGGGTGGCTCAGTCAGTTGGGCATCTGTCTTTGGCTCGGGTTGTGATCCCAGGGTCCTGGGATCGAGCCCCGCATCCGCACTGGGCTTCCCGCTGGGTGGGGAGCCTGCTTCTCCCTCTCCCTCTGCTGCTCCCCCTGCTTGTGCTCTCTCTCTCGTCAAATAAATGAATAAAATCTTTAAAAAAATTTTTAAATAGAGATTGAAATACTCACTTTGAGATCTGAATTATACAAATTACTTAGACTCACTGAATTAAATAAATACTTTCAGTGTCCAGGATCATTATTAATTCTGCAAACACCTGATTGGACATTGATGTTTCGATATTTCTAAACTGACAAAAGCCCAAAACATTGCCCGGTAGTTTCACCTCACTTAATAGAGGGGTTTAGAAAATCTTATTCTAAATACTGCATTGATGTATTTTGTATCAGAAATAAATGCATCGATATATCAGAACATATTTTGTATCAGAAAATGTGGATTGGCATACCAAAAAATTTATGATGCATACAGAATTTTTAAATAAATAATTTAAATTATCTTGGGCTGAATTTTTTTTCAAGACTTTATTTTTTTAGGTCATCTCGATACCCCACGTGGGGCTGGAACTCACAACCCCGAGATCGAGAGTCGCATGCTCTACAGACTGAGCCCACCAGGTGCTCCTATTTAGTCTGTCTTTAAATGGTAATGGTGTAAAAAACAATATCCTCATATTTAGCAGTAGTTATCTCGACATGGGGGAGATAACTATTTTTCTTCCTTCCTGAATTTTCCAATTTGTCTATATTTTGCACGTTGTAATTACCAAAGGAGTTTTTAAATAGGGCATTATTTGACCAATTTAAAATTCCCTTAATCCTCATGAAATTGCTTTGCATTTACTTTACCCCTAGCCTAGCCAAAGAGCTATCTGATGTGGCAGGAAATAAACCTGAGGTTTGGCAGTCTGAAAATGAAAAACAAGCGCCAAATTTCCACCCAAGAAAGTCTGCTCACTGTTCTTGGGGGGAAAAAACACAAAGGCCTTTGAAAAAGTGGGGGGTAGAGAAAAGGTCACATGGTCGAAGTAATTAAATAAATAAAACACTACTTAATTGCCCTGTGGAGCACCGTCTCGGGGCTAAAGTGAGGGAATTATTTCAGCAACCTGCAAACATTACATACCTATATATTTTCCGAAGTCCCTACAGTAATATCAGACAGGGAATAGTTTTGGGTCATAATGTTACTTTTCAGAGCAAAACCTGATTATTGGATGCGTTTTTAAAAATTCTAGAAAGAGGCAAAGTAGATTTTTTTTTTTTTTAAGATTTATTTATTTATTTGACAGAGAGAGACACAGCGAGAGCAGGAACACAAGCAGGGAGAGTGGGAGAGGGAGAAGCAGGCTTCCCGCGGAGCAGGGAGCCCGATGTGGGACTCGACCCCAGGACCCTGGGATCATGACCTGAGCCGAAGGCAGACGCTTAACGACTGAGCCACCCAGGCGCCCCCAAAGTAGATTTTTTTATTCGTCTTTCCCACCCTACCAACGTTGACCAAGAAGGCAAATTATGAACCTTCTGAGATTTAATGTGTTCTAGAACTCCTTTTGCAAGGAGATCGAGAACCTAAGAAAGGCAAGTGTGAGAAATGTTTGCAAAGCCAACCAATGACTGGCAGATATTTTTCATGAAGACAAAGAGTTAATTCATTGTGAAGGACAATGTGTAATCACTTGTCAGCTGTTGGAACTGTTTAATAATAGCACCGTGCGACATTAATTGCTATTCCAAATACCGTGTGGTGTGGATGCAGAAAAGGTCAGCCATCAAACAGAGCCCAGTGGCGACCTGCTAACAGGTCACCAACCCGATGCCCTTCTTTCTGGGCACGCAGCTCTCTATTTCTTTGACCCCTTTGTGCTTATGGGTGACCACGGGGCGGACTTCCGGCCAGGAGGATGTGCGGAGAAGAGATGTATGGCTCTTTCAGGCCTGACCCTTACAGGGCCTCCCGCCTGCCAGGCTCCATTTTTCTTCTGCTGACTGACTGGGGACTCTAAGGCCAAAGAGGCAGAAGAGGCGACAAGATGCAAAGAACCGTTGCTGTTCAGAGGAGAGCCACCTGACCGAGGACACCCACACTGGACTGTGACAGGACCAGGTATCTGTCCTGTATATACCCCCGTCTTGAGGCAGGTGTTCACTGTGTGTGAATGGCTAAATGCACCCTGCCTCTGAGCACAGGACTGAAATCACTCGACCAGTGATTCTGAGGGGAGGGTAACATTTTTTTTTTTCTTTTTTAAAGATTTTTTTTATTTATTTGGGAGAGAGAGAGGTAGTGAGAGAGAGAGAGCACAAGCAGGGGGGACAGGGAGAAGCAGGCTTCCCGCTGAGCAAGGAGCGCGACGCGGGGCTCGATCCCGGGACCCTGGGATCATGACCTGAGCCGAAGGCAGACGCTTCACCGACTGACCCACCCAGGCGCCCCAGGAAGGGTAATGTTGACGAAGGGGGTCTTTCAAATTCATACCAGGCTTCTCCCAACATTCAAACTACCATTGATGGAAAAATTGTTTTCTTCCTTATGTTTAACTCAAGACAGAGGTAGTAACATCTGCATTGCTCATGCCTCACTGGGGAAGAAATCTGGTGACACTCTCGTTGTTTGGGAATAGCTCAAAATTTTTAGTTCAGACTTAATTGGGTCATTTGCAGATAAAGTCAGAAAGATCATGCACATGGCCCTAATGGAATCCTCAAACGATCTTTTCCCAAAACATTATTCCTTTACAGTCCTAGGTCAAGAACAAATCTCTTAGGTCATTTCACAGAATGTCTTCTCATTAGGCAAGATGGATCTTCTTGAAGATCAGGGAAACTGACCTCAGAAAATAACTCCTCTTAAGGTTTCCACATGTCTGGCAGTTCTTCTGTGGGGAAGCGGCGGGGGGGGGGACCGATTAGCATCTTCGATGAACTAATTCCACAGAGACAACCAGCACTGAGTTTGACCAATGAGGTTAGACCTGGTCAAATTATTTTTTTCCTTGAATAAAAGTCATTAATATTAATTAATCCAAACTGTTCGGTGCTCTCAGTTCCGATCACTTGAATCTTGCCCACCAAAAAAAAAAAAAAAAAAAATTAATGAAAGTCCAACTGGACAATAATGGGATGCCTCAGACCAAAATGACATTAAATGTTTTTTTTATTGAACAAAAAGAGATAAAACATGGAAGTTGAAATCACTGAGCAAAAGCAGCTTCCCACGTGAGGCTGCTATACTTTGTGCTAAATAACCTTATGAACTGAGAATATACAGAACACATATAATATGCAAGTTACCTCAACAGCAAAGGAGAAGGTGTAGGTTACAGCTTCGGAAGGAAAAATTTGGTCAAGTGACAAATTTAGTTGCTCAAAATTTCTAGCCCTTATCCACCTAAATCCAGTAGGATTCTCCATGTGTGCATTCAGTATGTGCATACTGAATTCCCATTTTAAGGGAAGCTGTTTTTGGTAGAAATTTAAAAAGATCTTTCATGTTTATTTGACGTGCCATTCAATTTTTAAAATTTTATATTTGCTATATGTGTGTGTGTGTGTGTGTGTATTTATACACACTTCAGAAACCCCAAACCCTTGTTTCTAAGTAGAGGGGTCATGCTGTTTCTTTTTTAAATTAATATTGGTGAGTTTCAGTTATTATTTCTCCTGTGTGTCTAAGAAACTTCATATGTTTTCAATGCACCCACACAGACCGGTGGGTTGACAGATATGTCAAAAACACTTTATGCAAAGAGGGAGGTAGCTCATGCGAGTTGGCAACCTTTTGTCTATTGTGTCCTGTTGACATCTCACAGTCAAAGATGAAAGGAAAACTTTTGGACTTTGAAGCCTAGTTAGCACAGTTGTACATTTACTATAATCCACCATCAAGTTGGTTTATTGGGCTTTCTAATGTAAGATGACAAATACCTTACACCCAATACACAGCATCAAAAAAGTACTGAAGAAACATTTTATAGACAATATCTTGGGGTTTTTTTTTGTTTTTTTTGTTTTGTTTTGTTTTTTGTATGTTAAACATCAGCTTCAATGGGATACATTTCCAGAAAGGTTTTGTTACCACTTTATAAACACTCTAAGCCAAACAAACAGCACAAATAACATCAATGTTGTCTTTTTTTCCAATATCTGTATCAATGACTGGAGGCTAATCCTAACATACACTACTAAAGGGGGCGCAAAAGAAGAGAATTCTTGACACGTTGCAAAGATAGGACTACAGCATCTTAGTTGTAGGGGGATGATCCTAAGGTGCAGAAAGGGGGGACTCTCTAGAGGGGGATGGTGTGGTTTCTTCGGGCGGGAAAACCGTGAGTGTACAAGCTCGGATGCCACCGAGGGACTCTGGGAGATCAAACACCTTATGCCACTCATCTTTATCGGGGTCATATTTCTGCACTATCTCCACCATACAGCGATTATTCCAGGAATACCCACCGACCACGTAGATCTTATTTTCAAAGACCGCAACCCCAACATCACTCTGCCCCCTTAGCATGGCAGCAATTGGGGTCCACTGGTCAAGGATAGGTGAGTAGTATTCACAGCTTAGGACATCATCATAATCACTCGTGCCTCGGAAGTGGTTACCACCGATGACATAGAGCCTCTCGCCCACCGTACACATGCAGTGCAGACCTCTGACGGTGGTCATTGGCGCCTTCTGGATCCACTTGTCAGTGTCAGGGTCAAAGCACATGAGCTCCTTTTGGAAAGTGTCATGAGTGATTCCTCCTAAAGCATGAACATAGGCATGACAGTAAACAGATTATTACAAAGATGCAAAAGTAAATAAAAGGCTCTCTGTCCCTAGATCATCAAAGTCTAGCCACCTATTATGCCATCTTATGGCTTTATCGCTGGTGTCCTTATAAATGTCTGCCCTCCAGAAGTACTTGCTCTGGGATTAAAAATCCAGAAAGTAACATTTTCAGCTCTTAGAGAACCAAAAAGTGTAGCTTATGTTATCGCAAGGACCTTCCGAAGCCGAGACCCGTGGAATTTAAGAGGCTTTGCTAAATGAAAATAGATTTGGGCCACTTTTAGAGTTGGGTCTGCTGTCAATCTCGTGTATGAAGCATCATGCACTTCTTTTTCTTTAAAAAAAAAAAAAAGGCATTTATTTATTTATTTATTTATTTGTCAGAGAGAGAGAGAGAGAGAGAGAGCACAAGCAGGGGGAGCGGCAGGCAGAGGGAGAGGGAGAAGCAGGCTCCCCATTGAGCAGGGAGCCCGACGTGGGACTCGATCCCAGGACCCTAGGATCATGACGTGAGCCGAAGGCAGATGTTCAACCGACTGAGCCACCCAGGCGCCCCAGCATCACTCACTCCTACTGCTTTGGGGCGAGCACGCCCTGGCAGCTGAATGCTGGGCTTGGGCATTTTAATTCCAGTTGCCCATTTCTGCACTTAGCACATAAAAATCTCTACTCTCATTATCTCATCAGCATTGGGGCTATGAAGTCAAATCCATCAAAATGCTTTGAAAAGTTGACAGGATTATGCAAATGTCCAAGCCTATAAGAATACTCAGCACCGTGTTTTTGTAGAGTTTCTGTTGGGTGGGTGCGGGAAGGTACTGTCATGTGCTATCGGCCTGGACACTTAAAGAAGCCGCGTGCTTGGGTGGCTCAGTCGTTAGGCGTCTGTCTTTGGCTCAGGTCATGATCCCGGGGTCCTGGGATCGAGCCCCATGTCGGGCTCCCTGCTCGTTGGGAAGCCTGCTTCTCCCTCTCCCACTCCCCCTGCTTGTGTTCTCTCCCTCGCTGTCTCCCTCTGTGTCAAATAAATAAAATCTTTTTTTTTTTTTTAAAGATTTTATTTATTTGACAGAGAGAGGCACAGCGAGAGAGGGAACACAAGCAGGGGGAGTGGGAGAGGGAGAAGCAGGCCTCCCGCGGAGCAGGGAGCCTGATGCGGGGCTCAATCCCAGGACCCCGGGACCACGACCCGAGCCGAAGGCAGACGCCTAACGGCTGAGCCACCCAGGTGCCCCTAAATAAAATCTTAAAAAAAAAGCCGAATGCTGAATACATATGGAATCTTGTATGTGCCTCAGTTGGCTGTTGATCCACTGAGTCTGTATTATCTACAGAGTGTATTCTGAGGTCACACAGAAATCAGTCTCTAGAAGGAAAGTATCAGACTCTGTTCTGCAGATTAGCAAGAGAACTACACAAATTTTCAGCTGTATCAATCAAAGCGCTCCTATCTGGGGACCAGTTGGCAATCACTGTTTCCTCTCTGCTTTTTAGTTTAGTTTTTTGTTTTGTTTTGTTTTGTTTTCTGTACTCTACAGAATTCTCAGGAAGCAAAACGGTGTTTGTTTTTTTTTGTTTGTTTGAGATTCAGCTCTGGTCCTACCCTATTCTTGACCGGTGAGGTCATTTATAAAATACATGTTAGCTATGCCAAAGTGCCACGAGAACAATTTCATGTCATTTTTGTCCCCCCAGAGGATCTGGAGCTCTCATTATAATGGCATAGTATCTACACACATAAAATAGGTAGAGGGTGTAAATCATTGATTAGCGGAGCATATGATTTCCTGGATGGCTCTTTCAGTATAAGACGTCCTGGAGTTGCTCATAAATTTAACACCCCAAACCTATCAATCACCCACTCCAGGCCTTTCGCTGATCCCTCTTGATTACAGACTTCGTAAGGCAGCGGCGTTCAGAGACCCAGACCACCATAACCTAATGCCTCCGTTCTCTAATAATGTAACTGCTGGCCTGGCACTGGCAGGCTCTCGGAAGGGGGACGATGTGTCAAGAGAAAAATACACACGCATGTGGCCAACATATATACAGGTAATCAGCACAGAATTATTCATGCAAGGACCCCACAGTAGATCCCCTGATAGTGCTGAGGAAAAAAGGAAACACCTATTATCAGTCGCACTAAATGACAGCGTGAACATTATTATGCATTACGTGTGTATCAGGAGCCAGCTTATGCACGGCAGAGTTTATATATTAAATAATGATAGATTTCCTCATAGAGCTGAGCTAAATGTAAGCTCAAAATGAATTAAGGGTCGCTACCGGGACTATGAATGGGGGTTGTTGGCCTACAGGGTTCATTAGAGTACAGAATATGGGGACCAAAACGCAACCTGCAGAAGCTGAAGGCTTTCCAGTTTCTTCCAAGTTATGTATTCACAGCACGACGGGTTTGCTGCTAGTCTTATGAACTTCTAGAATACCAAAGGCATCTATACGCAAACACGCACGTACAAGGTATCTTCTAAAATCACCACAAATTATCTTTTGATGATCCCTTTTTCTGTATTCTTCTTCTTTTTTCTAATGTAGCAGCACTTACATTATTTTTCTAATATTGTATGGAAAGATGGTGCCATAGTTAGAAGCGTACGTATTATATTAATTGCATCTGCATTATAATGGTTTACCTGAAATATACATGACTCCTCCATACACAGTCCCGGCATGGCCATAGTGGGGTTCACTCATTTTGGCAACGTAGGTCCACTCATTTGTTCTTGGATTATAACACTCCACTGTGGCTGTTGTTTGACGAAAAGAAAAAAAAAAAAAAAAGAACAAAAGAAAATAATTTATAATTTCAAATTTAGCAATGAGTTATTTTTCCCTTTAGGTAAAATAATAATATTTAAAGAACGGAACCGTATCTATTACAGATATGAGATACTCTTTGGGGGTCTCTTTTTTTATTTACTGAGATTATACTACTAAGATGAACCATTAATACATTTTACATTAGACTAGAGACTTATGTAATAATCTAACACATTTCTGTCACTGCAGAAACTGCTAGGGTTTCTTTTCTTCTGGTATCTTGTTACATCTTTCTAATTTGACATTTCTCCCAATTCCTTGCTCTAAATATGTGGGAAGATGAGGGAGCCTGGGTAGCTCAGTCGGTTAAGCATCTGCCTTCGGCTCAGGTCATTATCCCGGGGCCCTGAGATCGAGTCCCGCATCGGGCTCCCTGCTCAGTGGGGAGTCTGCTTCCCCTTCTGCCCCTCCCCCCCGCTCGTGCTCTCTCTCTCTCTCTCTCTCGCAAAAATAAACAAAATCTTTACAAAAGATAAATATGTGGGAAGATGAAAAAATCATAAGGAAGAAGAAAAGTCAGTTCTAGGCCCCCCGTGCTGATCCACCATCTAGGAAACAAAGGTTCATAGACAGGAAGCAAAGTCTGAGGGTGAGAATGAATGTATGTATGTATGCACACCGCCTGCCGTATGTGCTGGCTGCCTCTTGCTTTATTTCACATCCAGACTACACAATAGACATTGGTAATAATTTTTCCACATTTCCATATTAAAGTCAATAGTGGCAGCATGACATGAAGGGAAGATTTTTATTGGGGCCGCTTCCTTCCAGTAATAAATTTATCATCTTTAACATAAAGTATTTTGGAGAAGTGACCTCAACCTATTTAAATATCACTCTGTTATAACCTCAAGAATAGAACAATGACAGATAGAAAACGTAATCCTTTTTAAAAGGCAGAAAGAAATAGGGCTGTTCCCAGTACTCTGGTCAAAAGCACCAAGTCTAAGGGCACCTGGCGGGCTCAGTCAGAAGAGCACGTGAGTCTTGATCTTGGGGTCGTGAGTTCGAGCCCCATGTGGAGTATAGAGATTACTTAAATACATAAAACTTTAAAAAAGAAACAAACAGAAACCCCACACAAAGTCTAGGGAGACTTGAAAAGTTTATACTATTTACTACAGATGCTGTCAGTTGGCAACCCGATTTCTTGTCTCCCCTCACCCTGCTTTTTTCTCAGGAACAGAAGAACCAAGACACTGCACACCGGAGTGCTGTGCTAAACTCAACATTCAAATTAGCGGGTTCCCTTGAACCTGGAATGGACCATATGATTAATTCTAGGCAATGAAACGGAAGCAGAAATCTACTGAGTGGGGCCATTTGATCAAGCCACTGGAACACCTAACTGATAAATCATCCCTTGAACAAGATTTCCTATTAAAAAAAAATAATAATAACGTGAGAACAGGAAAAACCAGAGAGAAAAAATGAGAGATGCACTTTCTACTCTATTCAACAATTTCATTTCTTCATCAAACTGACTACACACAGTACTTATTTCTCACCTAACGACTCCTATATTATACCACTTCTCATCTCCCTTTACTGACTGCTTTTTGCACTGGCTTGAGCTTTACATTTTCAGGCTCATCTCAAAGGCTTTTCCTGTTCTCATTTTGATCTACTGTCTTGTTAGTTTTGTTCATTGCTTTAGGCCTGGACCCTCACCAACTCTATTTCTTCTTTTTTTTTTTTTTCCCTCCCAACTCTATTTCTTCTAAATCCTTCCATTAAGTAGCTGGATCCTGCAAAATCTTTCCCCCAAATAAGAAGAGCTATTGCCACAATTCATGACAAGCTGAAACTGATTCCTCCGATACTGGTTTTGGCTCTTTGTAGTCACTGGACATCTTCTCCAATGTTTATTTCCATTTGCCTTTAGCATGACTTTCACTTCATTGACAAGCTCAATCCTACTGAACATACATTATTATCTCTCTCTCTCTCTCTCTCTCCACTTACAGAGGATCTAGTATATTGATTGGTACTTGGCATCAGCAAAGTAATTAATGGTAGGGTTTTAGCTGATAAAAAAAAAAAGTAGTCTAATCACACACCCTATCAGTGAAAGGGTTTTAAAAGACTTTCAGAGATCACATTTCTGATGGCAAAGACAGGTTTTACTATAGTTCTATGCTTCCCTTAATGAAAAATTCTGCCTTGAACTTTGAAATTTCTAGAGTGTCACAGTCTGTCCTTATGTCTAATTCAATCTATTTTGATGGAGTTTCCATTAGTTTCCTCCTGTTCTTTTTGGAGTGGAACTAGCGCTTGAACAGCTATTCACTCTTTATGATTATTAAAATTTTCCCATGTAGAAAGATAATGCTGTTCTTCCGTCAGTGAATTAATTGCATTTTTTTCCCTAAGAGGGGTTATAAGAATCCATCTCTATTTTCTCATACAGGAGTAACCTAAGTGTAAGATGGCTATTAACCACCAATAATATAATAACTATGTAATAGTTCATCATCCCTCAACTTTTCTTCCTTGGGCAAAATAATCCATATCCTTTAGTTTTTCCTATCATTTAATATCTACTGTCAACCTCTAGACTGTCTCCATGAAGAATTGTTGTTCTTAGTAAAATCAAGAGTATTTAGTTTTAAAATAGAACACATCCGATTAAAAGTGTATACACACACATGTCCTTATTTTCCATATTCACAAGGCAGTGGGATATAGGCTTGTGCCAACAGCCTTGATAGGGGGAGGGGGCAAGGGATGATGCAAGGGACAAAACAGTGGTTCCATCATAGTCTATGAGAGGTAGGAATGGTAATGAACTAATTAGGAAAGTCTAGAATAGGGTCAGGCAAATTATAGCCTGTCAGCCAAATCCATCATGCTGCCTGCCTTTTGTATGCCCCACAAGACAAAAATATGAATGGCTTTTACCTTTTTTTAAAGAGTTGGGGGAAAAAAAAATCAAAGGAAATGTTTTGTGACATATGAAAATCATATGGAATTCAAATGCTGATGTTCCTATAGAAAGCTTCATTGGAACACAGCCTCACCCGTTCATTTATAAATTGTCTATGCTTGCTTTTGCAATACAACAGCAGAAGTGATAAGCTGTGACAAGATCCTATGGCCTACAAAACTGAAAATATTGATTTTCTGGCCCTTTACAGAATTTCACTGACCCTTATTCTAGAGAATCATCTTCAGTAACCTGGTTGCCTGCAATTTAAATTAGAGACCCTCTCCAATTTAAGAATTACATGGAGGTTGCTTAGTTCACATAAATCATTAAAGATTACTATTTTCTCAGGTGATTCTACTGGAGCCTGGAATTGGTTCCAAGGGATAATGTGGAACTTGTTCTTTTTGAGAGTAGAAAGGGATGAACCCTGAATCACCACCGGAACAATGATGGTTCCCACAGAGGGGCTGTGATCTCTAGAATCTTAAGAGTGCCCGCTGGCGATGTGTTGCTTAATGAAGAAAACTGCAAATCCATGAAGGGATATGGAGACATTTGATAAATTTCAGTAATTTTATTGCACATTTACTTGAAAAAAAAGTCTAACACCTTTTTCTATAAGTTATTTCATTACTTGAAAGCTTGACTTATTAATATTTAACAGAAATGAAAGCTATCTGAGCTATCATATTTCTCTTCAATATAGAAAACCTCAATGGAAGATCGATTTCTTAAATGACATAAGTTTGAAAGATGCCAGGAATAACTGACTTCTCTTTCACTTAAGTGACAGCTACTCTAAGCTTCACGTAGTTTCCAATTGTACCCAGTGTCAAAGGAAAGCAGCATTTCTAAGGAATTATATTTCAGCAATATATCAGGCTCACACACACATTAGTAGTATCTTTTTGATGTACTATGGGCTTAGGTCCATCCATACACACTCCATGAAGGGATTTTAGAAGGCCAAATGCATTAAAATGATCTAAAATGTCTTACAAATGCTGCCACTGTTTTCTTTTCATAATTACATCTAGGAAATGGTCATTGCGTATATGAAGAATAAATAATATACTGGTACTAATGAACCAAACTAAAATTTTCTTTTAAGAGAAGATTTTACTTTTAAGTCGTCTCTACACCCAACGTGGGGCTCAAACTTATAACCCTGAGATCAAGAGTCACATCCTCCACCGACTGAGCCAGCCAGGGGCCCCAAACCTATTAAATTGTTAAATGACCCTCCCATCGATTCCCTTTTGCCTGCCACCCATTGCTACCCCCTTCTCTATTTACACAGGCCTATTAATATGGCAATGTAATCAGTTAAGATGGCACTGTGAAGTTACTATAACAGATGTTCTTGTGTGTGCGTGTAGAGGGCAGTCCCATAAAAAAAAAAAAAAAAAGTTTACGGAGCAGGAGAAATGTTAAAAAAAAACCCAGCCTCTGGCTGGAACATTCAGAAATATAAGCAAGGGTCTCTTTAGGACCTAAATCTGCTATTCTGCAAAAACCATGGGTCCAAGAAAACTGGAAAGGGCAAGTGACACATATACAAAGAGAAACATTATTAATAAAGAGAATTCAGAAGAAGTCAACAATACAGAATGTGACACGATTGTTTTAAAACAGTCTATTTCCTGCTCCCAAGTGGGTCTAAAATAGGAAAAACTCAAAGGAGTTGGGGTGGCCTGAAAGTTCTTGTGCAATTAAGATCCAAGATTTCAGTGCACTTAAGCCAATCAACTGATTTTCTAAAAAAAACTTCCAATATATTTTAACTTAAAATATTTACTACAGCCAGGCTTTGCTGGGTATGCTGATTTTAAGGCAAACAGTCATTTTCTACAAAAGCGTACTTACTTACAGATTACAGGAGGTAATTTCAAAGGGAAAGAAATGTCATTGGCCTTTAAAGTGGAATTAGAGCTGTTTCTTGGTATTGAGGGTTTGTGTCTATATTACAACCATCTATGTATTTGTGAAACATGCAGTTTACAAATTTAGATAAAAATGGGCCTCTACCATCTAGAGGGGTAATCATTTTTTAGGCTATATAAGTCATTATCCTTAGGTTTAAGCTCTGGGAGACTGATTTTAAAACCTAAATATAATCAAATAGTTACTATGAATTAGGAATAGCTCATGAAAAGCACGCTTCTCATTTCTTTTTACTTTCAAACTGAAATGCAGAAGGGGCGCCTGGGTGGCTCAGTCATTAAGCGTCTGCCTTTGGCTCAGGTCATGATCCCAGGGTCCTGGGATGGAGCCCCGCATCGGGCACCCTGCTCAGCGGGAAGCCTGCTTCTCCCTCTCCCGCTCCCCCTGCTTGTGTTCCCCTCTCTCGCTGTGTCTCTCTCTGTCAAATAAATAAATAAAAAATCTTTAAAAAAAAAAAACAACTGAAACTCAGAAGACTATTTTTAATAAGAGA
The DNA here is from genome assembly GCF_029215605.1 of Mirounga angustirostris. Taxonomy (NCBI): domain Eukaryota; kingdom Metazoa; phylum Chordata; class Mammalia; order Carnivora; family Phocidae; genus Mirounga; species Mirounga angustirostris. Next base: position 95,738,043 of record NW_026991719.1, read on the forward strand.
TGGAGGGTGTGATTTCTGAAGGTCATGAGCAAGGAAGGCAGCCACTTGCCCAACGGCGTCGTCTACTTCTCGTTCCCAAATGAGTATAACATGGCAAGAGCTCAGCAAAAGAAAGCCTCTAGCTTCTTGGTTTTATGTAATGACTCTCCTTGGCCTGAAGATGATAAATTCTCAGAAGAATAAGGCCTCTAATTAATAGGAGGAATGATATATTGAAGACTGCATATTAACAGCGGTGATAACATCAATAAGCAAGCACTGACTAAGAAATTGGAGCTATTTCCCTTGAGGAAAGAAGGTCTGAAATGACCACACACTGCCAGGACCGATGACCTATAATTTGTAAACTTGGAAAGATTATCTTATACAAGCGGTTTTCCTAAGAAAGTGCCAAATCACTAGTTGCAGCTTCTGAATATTTCCAGACACCGTCCATTTAAAATAGTATCACAACATGAAAATAACGTGTGTGGGCTGAGTGAGGAGACCTGAAATGACAATTCGACACGACAGGTACTGATCCCTCGAATGCGTTTTAAAGCCTGATTATTAAAATATATTGGGCAATCTGTGTGGTTCATGATAAGGATCCCGAGTCCCGCCTTTTGGAGAGCCCAGTCTTAGAAAAAAATATCACTGCGACAACAAAGGGAAAAAAAACTGTAGGTAGGAAAGAGCAGTAACATTAAGACGTGACTAACGAGAAAGGGATTGATCAGCTGGAGAGTATAAGAGCTGAGAGCAGTTCTTTTGGCCTCCAATAAATAACTTATTCTTAAATCCATTAAGCTACCAAGAAAAAGATGCTGATAGTCACTCTGAATTGATCCAGAGCCAAGGCCAATATTTTCCACATTCCCAGCATTACAGAGCCTGGACTACTGGTCAACTACAAGGACTCTGGTCATTGCAGCATAAAAGAGGGGGTGAAAAAAAGAGGCCAAACGATGATGGTAATGACAGATATGGAAGGCGTGACAGAAAATGGGGTCTTCCTGACTTCTTTTTGGACAGCTATCTTACTCCAATTTCACCTAAAATAACAAAATTAGTGTTCATTTATGGAGCCAAAGTACTATTCTACGTTAACTGCACTTGTGACCAATCTTCAATTAGGGAGACAAAAAAAGTGGCCCCATCTAATGAAGCTTACCAGAGCAGTTTACAGTGAAGAAAACTGTTTGGTATTTCACTAAGAGAGAATGATTTTTTTTTTTATGATTTTATTTATTTATTTGAGAGAGAGCAAGAACATGTGAGTGGGGAGGGGAGGGGGGAAGAACAGAGGGAGAGGGACAAGCAGACTCCCGTGCTGAGCATGGAACCCGACGCAGGACTCGATCTCATGACCTGAGCTGAAATCAAGAGTCAGACGCTTAACTGACTGAGCCACCTGGGTGCCCCAAGAGACAATGGTTTTTAAAACTGATAGTCACAGATCACATTACTCAGAGTAAATACATTTTGGATAATACTGAACTTGGTACATTTAATTGACAAAGAAAATGATCTTACTATGGCGGTCAAGGGTCTAGGATAGGGTAAAAGATTACGTAAACGAAGAAACGATAACAGTCAGTCCTCTGTAAGGAAGGATTTTAACCTGTACAATAAAGTATTATGTGGGCTTTTAAAAATGGAAAATAAGGAAACATGCCAAACTTCTGTCCGAGATTCTATTAGTATTTAAATTAGCAGAATATACTTTGTAGTTACACTGTCAAGATGAAAACCATATATACTGCCAAATAAAATATTCTGCAACATTCCCAGCATTACAGATATAATTTGTACCCTGGCCAACAACATAAATCCGGATTAGGCATATAGATTGTCTCGGATATTTCCTGAGCCAAACAGTTTAAATGAAACCCTAGCTACATTTTTCTCTTTAATTTTATAGAACTGCTTATTTTATGATTTAACGAGAATTTGGGGGTAAAGAAATCAGTCTCTATGTTTAACAGAAATGCACACACTTACGCAGTTCACCAGCTGCGTTTCGCCCACCGACAGCATACAGATATCCTTTGAGGGCACTTAGGTGGAAGAAGGTGCGCTTTTCATTTAAAGACGCAACCTGCATCCATTTATTGTAGCGAGGATCAAATCTGAAGACTGTATCGACTGCCGTTTTTCCTTTTGTGTCATAATTACTCTGTCCACCGACGACATAGAGGAAATTTCCAATGACGGCGATGCCATGCTGGTACCTTGGGGCATCCATGGGGGCTAACGATTTCCATTCATGGGCCTTTTCATCATACATGCGCAATTCCTTGCTGACAACCAGCTGCTGCCTCAGCACTCCTCCAAGCGTGACCAAATGAGTGGTGTCAGACCGAATGGCAGTCCTGTCTGACTGCATCACTGGCTGCATGTACGGCATCATTTGGTAATTGCTGGCTTCCAAAAGCAGATTCACACAGGTATTGTCAGTTCTCATGAAATCCACGGTTTGCACATAATTAATGAGCTCCTGCGGTGTCATCAGTGGAAATCGTATGTTCTTCATTAATTTTGCAGCAAAGTCCATCCGAGGCTCTTCTAGGCGTAGCCAGCGACAGGTAGCCTTAAAGAGCTCAAGTTCAGTGCAGTGCTTAAGGCTATTGCTGGAAAGCACAAAGGCAAGACGCTCAAAAGGGAGTTTCAAGAACTCCCCAGTGCTCAGCAATGCAGGAAAATTCTTCAGGACAAAACTGTTGACGTATTTATCCACTTCTGTCAGATTGTAGGTGTTGGCAATCCGACCAACTTCGACACAATTGTCTAAAGTGACCTATTAAACCAGTAAAAAAAAAATTAAAATGCTACCAATTTCATGACACTCATATTCTGGATAACAGAAATACCTGTTCTAGAAGAAGAGTCAACTAAGCTTTTTACTGTCCATAGAGATGCAAATAAAAATTCTTACCTAAATACATTAATGATCTAAAGAGAATTCACAAACCACCTTTACCTAATCCAATAGAAAGTAACTAAAAGAAAATTATCTACATCACATCAACAAGAGAAAGGATAAAAACCCTATGATTATTGCAATAGTTGAAGAAAAAAGGCATCTGACAAAGTACAATGTCCATTCATAATAAAAACCCTCAACAAAGTACGTTTAGAGGGAAAGTACCTCAAACATAATAAAGGCCATACATGAAAAACCCACAGCTGACATCACACTCAATGGGGAAAAACTGAGAGTTTCTCCCCTGAGATCAAGAACAGGACAAGGATGTCTCCTCTCACCACTTTTATTCAACACAGTACTGGAAGTCCTAGCCACAGCAATCAGACAAGAAAAAGAAATAAAAGGTATCCAAATTGGCAAGGAAGAAGTAAAACTGTCAATATTTGCAGATGACGTGATACTATATATAGAAAACCCTAAAGACTCCACCAAAAAACTACTAGAACTGATAAATGAATTCAGTAAGGTCACAGGATACAAAATCAATATACTGAAACCCACTGTATTTCTATATACTAACAATGAAGTAGCAAAATGAGAAATTAAGAAAACAGTCCCATTTACAATTACACCAAAAATAACAAAATACCTAGAAATAAACTTAGGAGGTAAAAGACCTGTACTCTGAAAACTATAAAACATTCATGACAAAAAATTGAAGATGACACAAATGGAAAGATTATCCATGTTCATGGATTGCAAGAATAAATATTGTTAAAAAGTCCATACCACCCAAAGCACCAAAGCAATCTACACATTTAATGCAATCCCTATCAAAATACCAACAGCATTTTTCACAGAACTAGAAAAAACAATCCTAAAATTTGTATGGAACCATAAAAGACCCTGAATAGCCAAAGCAATCTTGAAAAAGAAAAACAAAGCTGGAGACATCACAATTCCAGACTTCAAGTTATATTACAAAGCTGTAGTCATCAACACAGTATGGTACTGGCACAAAAACAGACACATAGATCAATAGAACAGAATAGAAAACCCAGAAATAAACTCATGATTATATAGTCTATTAATCTTTGACAAAGGAGCAAGAACATGCAATGGGAAAATGACAGTCTCCTCAACAAATGGTGTTGGGAAAACTGGACAGCTACATGAAAAAGAATGAAACTGGAACACTTTCATACACAAAAGTAAACTCAAAATGGATTAAAGGCCTAAAAGTGAGACCTGAAACCATACAAATCCTAGAAGAGAGCACAGGCAGTAATTTGACATCAGCTGTAGCAACATTTTTCTAGATATATCTCGTGAGGCAAGGGAAAACACAAGCAAAAATAAACTATTGGGACTATGTCAAAATAAAAACTTCTGTACAGCAAAGGAAATAAATAGTCAACAAAACAAAAAGACAACCTACTGAATGGGAAGAGATATTTGCAAATAACATATCCAAAAAAGGGTTAGTATCCAAAATATATAAAGAACTTATACAACTCACACCAAGAAAACACGAATAATCTGATTAAAATATGGGCAGAAGACAGGACAGACATTTCTCCAAATAAGGCATTCAGATGGCCAACAGACACATGAAAAGATGCTCAACATCACTCATCATCAGGGAAATGCAAGTCAAAGCCACAATGAGATATCACCTCACACCTGTCAGAATGGCTAAAATCAAAAGCACAAGAAACAACAAGTGTTGGCGAGGACATGGAGCAAAAGGAACACTCATGCACCGTTGGTGGGAATGCAAACTGGTGCAGCCAGTGTGGAGAACAGTATGGAGGTTCCTCAGAAAAATAAAAATAGAACTATCATATGATTCAGTAATTGCACTACTGGGTATTGACCCAAGGAATATGAAAACACTAACTTGAAAGGATATGTGCACCCCTGTGATTATTGCAGCATTAATCACAATAGCCAAATTATGGAAGCAGCCCAATGTCCATCCATAGCTGAATGGATAAAGAAGATGTGACACACACACACACACACACACACACACACACACACAGGAATACTATTCAGCCATAAAAAAGAATGGAATCTGGCCATTTTGCAACAACATGGATGGATCTAAAGAGTATAATGGTAAGCAAAATAAGTCAGAGAAAGACAAATACCATATGATTTCACTCATATGTGGAATCTAAGAAACAGAACAAATGAATGAAGAAAAAAGAGACAAAACAAAAAACGGATTCTTAACTATACAGAACAAACAGATGGTTACCAGAGGGGAGGTGGTTGGGGGGGGGATGGGTGAAACAGGTGAGGGGGATCAAGAGTATTCTTATCTTGATGAGCATCGAGTAATGTACAGAATTGCTGAATCAGTATATTGTATACCTGAAACTTATGTAACACTGTATATTAACTATATTGGAATTAAAATGTAAAAAAGAAGTGGATAATAAATATTTATTGACTATTGAAAAATAAAAAAAGTATCAAAATCAGTACATTAGAAGTTACCCCAAGAAACAATGTTGTAAGTTGGTTATGGCCAAAATAATTCCTTTTCTCTTCTTGAAAATGTGTGTTCCCTCTCAAAAAAAATACTAAATGAAATTCTGGCTAGATGGAAATTTTGGAAAAATAGAGGGTTATTCTATTTTGGCTCACCTTAATCCACTTCTTAGTCAGGATTCTTAAAAGTTACATTGCTAGCAGATCCACAAACAGAAAATCTCTAATACAGGATCTCTTTCATGCAAACAGTCACGGTTCATTACTGTAATTCATTTTGATTCCTTCAAAAGTTATTGTTTCTAATGAAGGTAATTTAATAAGGCAATTATTCCTAGGGTGAAGTTATTTTCACATTATTTATGTGGAAATACAAGGAAAGGAATCACTTCGGTGAGGATTGGAACAGGTGTATCTCCATCAAATTTACTCATGGCATAGTTAATTTCTGGTGTCTATGATGATGGCTTGCCACAGTTTCCCTTGGCAATTCTCTTACTCCCAGCATAATCTAGCTCTGCCTGGAGTCAAAATGAGCCTAGAAAAGTCTCCCCTGCACAGATGACAATGTAGCAAAAACCGAAAATAGGAAAAGGAGACAAGTGATGGAGAGGCCCATCTTCAGCAAGAGCTCTTTCGGATGCTTTCATAACTGGTCAAAAGTGAAAACAGGAGACACTGGGGAGGGTATGTGCTCTGGTAAGCGCTGTGAATTGTGCAAGACTGTTGAATTTCAGATCTGTACCTCTGAAACAAATAATGCAGTATATGTTAAGAGAAAAAAAAAAAAGAAGAAGGTAGCAGGAGGGGAAGAATGAAGGGGGGGAAATCGGAGGGGTAGACGAACCATGAGAGACGATGGACTCTGAAAAACAAACTGAGGGTTCTAGAGGGGAGGGGGGTGGGAGGTTGGGTTAGCCTGGTGATGGGTATTGAGGAGGGCACGTCCTGCATGGAGCACTGGGTGTTATGCACAAACAATGAATCATGGAACACTACATCTAAAACTAATGATGTAATGTATGGGGATTAACATAACAATTAGAAAATAAATAAATAAAAGTGAAAACAGGAAAATCATATCAGCAAATATTATGCAAGGAATAAATCACTGAAACAAGCCTACCATACAAATACCTGTGTGTGTATACAAACACACAAGCAGGTCACAGGCAAAGGACTCAGTTTTCTCTTAATTTTCTCAGTGTGTGTATTCACGTATGTCATGTAAACTTCACGAACGAAACTGCATTGTTAACAGATTGGCAGATGATTAAGAGAAAATTGGCTAATCCTTGTATTATCCTTTTATTTAAAAGCTGAAATGAGACTAAAATAATTACTCCTCTGCATAAAATATCAGCCCAGTTAAGACATATCATCACTGAAAGCTCAAAGGTTAAGACACACACACAAGGCTATTTTCATAGATTGATTACTCAGGAAGAATTTGAACAATTTTAAGCAGCTGGTTTGCTTTATGGGAATCGCCAAAAAATTTTAATTGCTTATTATCCTTAATAGCTATATATTAAAAAAATAGTTAAAACACAATTGCAACACAGAAGAAGTAGGAAAAATAAAGTAAGAAATTAGGGGCCTTTTGAAATACACAGTTTCACACCATTCAGTACCTTGGATTTCCAGTGTGGTTAATAAAAAGTACATTTCAATCCAATTTTAGGCGTGGCAGGTTGGCGTCTCATAAAAGTTTTCATTGTGTAAATGAAGTTACAGTGAATTCCCAGTTGCCCAAATCACCTTGGGTGGCAGGAATTAGTATCTGAGGTAATGAGTCCACTTTCTGGAGCAGGAAAGAAGTAGCCTTTCCCCAGAGCAAAGGGTAATTTGCACTTTTGAACACATTGACTAGTATGGATAAGTGAAAGTTGATGAGAACACAAAATTAACTATTCCCAAGTTTGCAGATTCTCACCATTACGGATACAATTACAAATAAAAACGACAAAAAATTGGGTACTTCAAATAGGCAAAATGATACCATCAGTTGTTGGTCACCAAATATAAGTCTAAATTTATAGCATATAAAACAAACAGAGATAAAAAATTAAAAACCAAACTGTGTAATTTAGAAATAGGATCAAGGTATTTACTTCCTTCCCCTTTTCCCCCTTCAACTTTATCCAGTAGGAAGACAATTACTAAAATAACAGCATAAAAAAAAACCTACCTTTGATTTAAGGGCATTTTGAAAATATCCTCTATATATCGGTATGCTCAGAGACAGATACACAAAACTGCAAAAGACTGTGACAGACCACCTAGTACATACGGGTAGCTGCCTAATCTTTTCTTAAAAATCACCAGAGAAAGGTATTTCATAACCTCCCAAACTGTCATTTTCTTGATGGAAGGACTAGGATTTTCTATACCCCACATACTATAGGTATCACACTGTGGGTATATAACAAAGGTTAAACACTAATTATCAGCAATATAAAAATTAAGGATGTGATGATAGATACAACTAAAAATACAATACATTTTGAATATAAAACATTACCAAACCCTTAATTTTAAAATGAAACTCAGATAAAAACTATGTAATAGAAAATGAGTTGTTTTTGAAGTGTGTGTCATCAAAGCTAAAACAATTAATCATAGATTATAGGGATTATATAGAAGCAAAGTCTAGAATAACAGTTAACAATATAAGCAGATCAAAATGATGGAATAATGGTAAACGATTTTGGAAAAATACACGATTATTCAATTATGGCTCATTTTCATCCACCTCTCAGTCATGATTCTTAAAAGTGCTTCAGTTAGCATATATGCAAACATTTAGCCTAGACAGTATTTAAATAATGGATACGTGCAGTAATGTAACATTTAACGAAATTCATGTATATATTAGAGTACATTACATTTTGAAATATAAAATATGAAGTTTAAAGCTTATTTAAAAAAAAAAACAGCTCATAAGTAGAAAGAACTCTAATTTCATCTGAATATAAAACCTGTCCGCGGGAAGCCTGCTTCTCCCTCTCCCACTCCCCCTGCTTGTGTTCCCTCTCTCGCTGTGTCTCTCTCTGTCAAATAAATAAAATCTTTAAAAAAAAGAATATAAAACCTGGCCGAAATTCCAAAGAAGAGTTATTACAGACATGAATTCAAATATATATTAGTGTTTTAAAGGAGAGAGAAGCAAAAAAAGGACAAAACTTCTCAACCACTTATGAGAACCAATAAAATTGCTTTTAAAAATAATCAAGTGCACATTTAGCTTTCCTTGATATAAAATATTATAAATTATTCTACTGTAATCAAAGAACCTTCCTAGGTCACCCTAAAGGCAGTTCCAGGCATCATAATTTTCAAAGTGGTAGTCTCATTAACATAGTTACTCACTGCTACTATATTAAATTGTTCAAATCACACTCAATGCACCCAAACATTTCATTACCATAACATGATATTTTAATGACAGGCTTCATCAGCAATCTGTGATGTTATTTTGTTGAAGATCAATGCGTTACACGAATAAACTTCCACTTAGGAAAAAAGCAAAAATGAAAACGAGTATCTGCTTTTGTACCCTCAAGGAAAAGCAAAGACTAAGAAGTTAGTTGACAAATTTGGGGGGGGACTCCTCAGATAGTCAATGCACCAGATTCTCCTTGGTGCTATCTAGTTTATTAAAATGGCAGCCTGACATCAACTACAACCAATGCAGAGAGAGAGAAAGCAAGTCCACAGACTGGGAAGAAATCAAATAAGCTACTTTGGGGCGGGGGGGGGGGGGCAGGCAGAGGATATAAGAGACATCTTGTCCCAGGCCTCCTTCCACAGGTGGGAACATCACAGGACACCGGGAAGGGACCTTTTGGTAAGAAGAACAAAAAGATGACTAAAAACCAAAAACTTTTCTGTCTCAGTCTTTGTCTTTCTTCAAATTCTAACAGCCATCTGAGGGGAATACTGATGGTGTGTCTCCAGCTTGGGGGATCCAATTGTCTTACTGCTTTGCACTCTGAATGCATGTCCCTTCTTGGATACAATATTACATATTATAATGGTCATGGGAGAATGGATTGGTTTGAGCCCAGGTTGGGCCTCTTCTTCCCCTACGGAGTCCCACATGGCAGATGGGCAAGAATACGGTGATTCAAGTTACAGGCAGGAATAATATTTAGAATATTTAACAATCAGCACAGTCTGGGTACCAGCTAGTGAGAATAGATGCTCAACCATAAACAACGAGTATCTGGGTATTACTCGCTGAATGTCTGCCTTGACAATAAGGAAGTCAAGAATGGTTTGGTTGGGGAAGGGGAGGAAGAGTTTTGATTCATTGTAAAATTATCTATACCATTTTTCCTCTGATTTGCATTAAACCTTCCCAAAGGCAAAAAAATTATCTGAAAAGACATGTTTGTTAATTTTTATGGGCAAATCCAATTTAGATCAAACAAGGAATGTGAAACATAATTACCATACAGGAAATTCTGACATCAAGAAGAACATTCCCAAAGTTTGCTGCTGATATCATCACTGAATAGCAAAAGAAACTGTCTTTTCCAATAACTTATTCTGATTTCCTTCGTTATTCCCTTGAGAGAACTCCTTTTCTCCGCCTTTTACCTCTCCCACGTATGCACCTCCTTTCTTTTCTTTGTATTTTAAAGATATATGTTATTTGAGAGACAGAGAGAGGGTGGGGAGGGGCAGAGGGAGAGGGAGAGACAGAAAACCTCAAGCAGACTCCCTACTAAGCGTGGAGCCTGATGTGGGGCTTGATCCGGCGATGCTGAGATCATGACCTGAGCCAAAACCAAGAGTGGGACACTTAACCGACTGAGCCACCCAGGCGCCCCTCACCTCTTTTGTTTTCCACTGTTGCTAATTCTTTATTACCCCCAGTCGCCTCAATAAAATTTCTCTACATTTCATTGTGACCTCCCCACCCTGATCAGTGATAATAAATCTACAAGGGGAACCAATGCTATAAACACATCAAGGAAAAAACACACACACACACACAACTTCAAATGAGTTTAAAGAAAGTCTAAAGCACAATGGCATCTTCCTTCTCTGATTAAATATGCTTTTATAGAAAAAGAAAATGGTTTTTTTGCCCACTTTCATTCTGGTTTGTTTATTCTGGATAACTGTATACTTAAATTATAACATTTCCAGTTCAATGACAAATGTCCTCCTTCAGCAATCTTATGTTAAAAATTGGGTTTTGCTGCTAGCCTGTAGTCCTCCATAACAGTAATTCCGTGGGGCAAATGCTAGATGTCACACATTCCAAGTAGCAGACAAATGATAAACAAAAAATTTAACCACAACCTGCTTGTAAATCAGGGAATGGCTGCACAGCATTTAGCATGCTGTAGTTATACAATGTCCTAAAGACAAAAACAGATGTCATTTTTCGGCCCGTAACTAAACGAAGGTAATTTTCCATCATCTCCATGATATACAAGAGAATGTTTTTAGTTTAACAGACAGTTTTACCTACTCTGCTTTACATCCTTTGCTCTTATCTCTTTGTATCCGCTCCATAGTTTTCTTTTCTACAATTGGCCAGAAAGTAACATAGTGAGAACAAAAGCACCAGATCCCATAAACTATAATACTAATTGATACCTTAAGAGAAAAGCATTACTGCAAAAGATGACCACGTTGGCCGGGGAGTGGTTCTTGTTCTATGGAGCCTGGTGCTCCGTTCTAGAACACTGGTGCTTCTACCTCACCAAAGGTGAGGGTGGCTATATTATCGTATTTAAAGTTATCATTCAAGGGGCGCTTGGGTGGCTCAGTCGGTTGAGTGTCTGACTCCTGATTTCGGCTCAGGTCATGATCTCAGGGTCAAGGCATTGAGCCCCAAGTGGAGCTCTGCGCTCCGCAGGGAGTCTGCTGGAGATTCTCTCCCTCTCCCTCTGCTCTTCCCCCCTTTTGCACTCTCTCTCTCTCTCTCAAATAAATAAATCTTTATTTATTTTTTTAAGATTTTATTTATTTATTTGAGAGAGAGAGAATGAGAGACAGAGAGCACGAGAGGGAAGAGGGCAGAGGGAGAAGCAGACCCCCTGCTGAGCAGGGAGCCTGATGCGGGACTCGATCCCGGGACTCCAGGATCATGACCTGAGCCGAAGGCAGTCGCTTAACCAACTGAGCCACCCAGGCGCCCCAATAAATAAATCTTTAAAGCTGTCACTCAAAACTACCATAAAAATGTTTTGTGAGTTATTTGCTAAGTCACATTTTCACCTACACAAATGGTTAAGAATGGGATAGACTATAGATGTACTGGAAGCTAACTTTTCTTTCTAAAAGCTCAAACCCAAGTAGTGTCTTGTTTATGTGAAGTATAATCACACCATATCATTAAAAACAAAAACCTGGGGCGCCTGGGTGACTTAGTCAGTTAAGCGTCTGCCTTCGGCTTGGGTCATGATCCCAGGGTCCTGGGATCAAGCCCTGTGTCGGGCTCCCTGCTCAACGGGGAGACTGCTTCTCCCTCTCCTCCCTGCTCCTACTTTCTCTCTCCAATAAATAAATAAAATCTTTAAAAAATAAAAAAATAAAAATAAAAACATAAATCTATCACTCAAAACCTTTGGTTTAAGCACACAATCCTTAAAACATGAGATTGTTCTATTTAAAAACTATCCATAAAACTTAGCTTGTGGGAAAGCTCAAAACAAATCTACCTTTGAAAAATACATTATCTCGAAACTTCCAGTTCTCATAAGTAGAAAAGACACCCAAGGGCTACTCTTTTGCCTGATCCACTTGATTGCTGAGAAGGAAATAGGAAATTGTTAAACAGAGTAAGGCTGAACATTTAACTAAGAAATAGAACGCATGAAAGAAGGATAAAGGAAAAGTTGGATTTTATATAATCCTTATGCTAATAATCTACCAACTGCTCTCAAAAATCATCATGGATTCTGAGATGGAATATTTCCACAGTAAAATCATGCAGACATATCCTTAGCAAACAGGATGAAAGACAGGTAAACAGAATGGTGCTAAGAAAAGAGGTGTTTCCTCAGAGCTCATAGAAAGTTCTAAAACCAAGAGAAGGAGGAATAAACTATACCACAGGTAAGCTTTGTCTGAGACAAGCCTCTTCTCCTTTAGAAATGGGTTTTAGGATGTCTGCAGAGGACACTAGAAATGAAGAATTTAATCTTTAAGACAATATTAAGTGTTCATAAAAATGAAGAAATTTCCAAACAGGTAAAACACACAGTTATAATAAATGTTTCAAACAGGTGAAAGAATCAACATTCTAACTACAGAAAATTTATCACTATTGCAAAATTACTGTGATGTCATCTTTAAATAAACTTGTTTTAGAGTTTTCTAGAACAAAATTGTTTTCTAATACTGTTACTTTGACAACTGTATGCTTTTATGACTTTTCATAAATCATGCTTTATTCCATTTGGTCCTTTTCTTTCAGGTAAAGGAACAGATCACAACCAATATCTAAAGTTATAAGTACTAAATTCTGATATTAGAGAAGAAGTCGACAATAAATGTCTATTATTAATGATTAGTTCCAAAGAATCACCACACTGTACCTAGTTTGGCTCAGGATGACCAGGTGTTGCTGAGATCAGTGTAAAGCAATGTTAAGAGTCGATAAATGTAAGCATTAAGTGTTATTACTAAGTTAATTGTTGGACTTGATACCTTTAAAAAATACATGTAATTCAGTTCCTTTTTTCCAGTGGCACAAAACTAGAGGAGAGATGCTGATAGGTCCTAAGGGGAAGGGCTTTGTGTGATTAAATTAAAAGGAAATTTAGTGCTCAGATTCAGTAACGACGACAAACAGTATCATGGGAAATAAACAAACTTCATGCGGGTTACTTATACAATAGCGAATAGGACAACACGAAACTCTATAACACCACACTGCCTTAAAACCCTGAAAAATAGCAGTTAGTTTTAAAGTTTATAAATAATTGTGAGGCAGTCGTGTGAGTACTTTAAAATGGAAACACAGAAACAAAACATATTTTCAATAGTCCGGTTAAATTAGCTGTTGGCTGACTCTGTAAGATAAGGAATAGCTTATTAATAAAATCACTGAGGACATGTTCTCTTGAAACTTAGGGTTTTAAAAACGGGGCTCCCGGTTTAGTAACTGCAAATTTAAAAAAGCTCAACAGCAATTATTTACTAATATTAAAACTGGTATGAATTTAAATCAATTATAGAAAAATGTATTCTCCACTTATTTAATAAATCAGAAAATATATCAAAATTTACCACTGCCATAATTTTCAGTCACAAAAGCAAGCTCTATAAGCTGTAGAAATCTTCTTGGCAATATTTCTTTGCAACCAAAGCATTTTGTTTCCCAGAAGTCAAATTTAAGGGTCTCAAATAGGGCAGGGCCTTCAGGAACCATGTGACTGCTACGGCGTTCACTGATTGGTAGTTGTACCCTCTCCTATTTCTTAAGAGAGGCTAAAAATGATTTAGTAGGTGATGTGTTTCTATGGAACTAAGACTTATATCTTACAGGCTGTCACGTAATGTGTTACTTCTTCTCAAGACCTAGATCCCGTATTTAAGGAAGAAAAAAAAAATTACTGAGCCTAGTTTAAAAGACTTACAGAAGTTCAAATTACATTTTCATGGAATTCCATTTAAGAAAGCCTGCCTGCCTAATATCATGAAGGCAAACAAAACCAGATTAAAATATATAACGTCAGTAAACAGGTTAACATATATATCGTTAGCAAACACTATTCCTGTCTGATGTCATGGGATTACACAGAAGGCTTTTATGAAGTGATTCCATTTTATAAAATGGCACCTTGTACTGTTTCCCTCTCAACTTCGTTCCAGAACACACACTACCTGAGCCCTCTCTCTCATGGCCGAAGTTTCACCTGCCTACATAATAAATTCAGCAGCCTTTCAACAGGCTACACCGGAGTATACTGCAGGAAAAGTTCTGAAGATTTGAAAACGCCTTACCCCAGATATGAGAAATACTTTGCAGAAGTCCAAAACCGGCAGAATCTGAAGAAAACTGGCAGCTTCCAGTGTGTCTTGAAGGTTGTCCATGTTAAGAGAAAGCTTTGCGGTATAAATGAAATCAATAATTTTCCTTAAGCCGACTTTGCTCACACCATGAAGCTTAATGCACATTAAATCTTGTTCTTTCATTCCACCTTAAAGAAAAAGACATTCATTTAAATGGGGGTGGATAATTTAATTAAGGTCAAACGCACTTCTGCTGCTAATTAGATGCAATAAAATCAAGGAAAAGTTTTATTCTATGTAAGCATTCATGTCAGAGTCAGACTTCTGCATATTTTACAGTTAAAAGAGAGTACTTAAAAAGGAATATCTCTATACTAATGGAAGTCGTATATAATGCAAGTGCTTCCAAAATGTTCTCCTGTCACTTCATATCCTTTGATGGATTAAAGACTGTCTTAGTCAGACCCAGAGTCTCTAGTAGAGCATTCAGATGTGTATCTGGACAAGAGAAGTTGTGAAACAAAGATGGACAGAAGTATGAAAAAGGCACATTCATTTCCCAAGTTTAAAAAGCACCACTTACAACTACACGTACCAGGTGTATATTCCTTTTGAGATGATTTCTTCTTGGAAAGACACAGATCAAAAGAACTGAATTTCACTTTAGAAACAAAAATATGTAAACATGCATTTTTCAGATTGTTTTAAGGGGGGGTGCAGAATTTAACAAGCTAACTTACCTGTGAACATGGCCTTGAAGTAATCACTAGCAGAGGCCATCATGACTCTATGCACAGGGAAGGCGTCATCGGTGTCGCCTGGCATCAAAGTCACATCACAAAGCAATCCTTCAAGTCGAAGCTGGTCAAAGCCCTACGCCAAGAGCGGGAGTTGAGTCACTAATCAAGGTTAAATGGGTATGCAGATTTCTGCCCACTAAAATTCTGTGTATGTATTAACGGGTGTGTTGGAACATAAAACCAGTAGAATAATTACTCAGAAGAAAACTGAACAACTTACTTGATGTGTGACGATGTCTATTTAATTCGCAGTAGGAAAAGGTAAAATGAAGACTAATTCAGATTAAGAGCACATATGGAAAGAGCATAGAGTATATATATTCACTTATTTACACAACTATTGGCTTTATCTTATTTTGAAAAGAAATTACCACGTACGCGTTCATTTTCCCATGTGTAGGATCAGGGTGGATAACATGCTTTCTGCAATAATATGTTTATAGTTCTTCTATAGTGCATTCCGGACACACCTTGTTTTTATACTTTTTGTGGGGTTTTTTTGCTTTTTAGAGATTTATTTATTTATTTGAGAGAGCGAGCGAGCACGGGGGGTGGGTGAAGGGGCAGAGGGAGAGAGAGAATCTTAAGCAGGCTCCACGCCAGTGCAGAGGCAATGTGGGGCTCCATCTCACAGCCCTGAGATCATGACCTGAGCCAAAACCAAGAGTCGGACACTTAACTGACTGAGCCACCCAGGCGCCCCTAGTTTTTGGGTTTTTTTGAGAAAGAAAGGTATAGAGAATCTATGTTAATTGCAAGATAGGCATTCCTTGCTACTAACTAGATTGTTCCATCTCTTTGAGAATTAGGGATTGTCTTAGATATCCTTATACTCGGCACATTGCTGCTGCTTGGCCAATTATCTTTCAGGTTTCAAGCTTGGAATTTAATTACCTTTGGAAAAAAGAGCCCAGGTAGCTCTGACATGGGACATAATTGTCCCCAAATGCCTAAAGTTCAGTGGAGAATTAATAGGCTGGCACCCACGATTCAGGGGATGGACAGGGCTCTTGCAAGAAGAGGGCCTATCGGTTAGCTCTTCCACTCACTCCTGTGATGATCCCAACCTATGACAAATAGGCAGACGTTCCTTTGGTCTATTCTTGGGAGAAGGAAACATTTTAAGATGATAATCGGCTGGTAAAATGCACAAAAGGGAGACAATATGTAATTTAATACTCAGGCTCAAAAATGAAGATTTCAGCAAGATTTCCTCTATAGTTTCAAATGGTAATATATTATTATTAAAAATCACGAAGATCCTCATACAAGTTACCTTCTAATATATATTGTAATGTAATAATGTAACACAACAAGAACTAACAGCAAAGAGTACTCCATCCCCTTCGCATTTTAATGACCCCAAATAAAACTTTTATTTAAAGTTGTGTTTCACGGATTTAAGAAGCAAAAGGCATGACATACTGAAGAATGCAGTTTGAGAAATACTGATCCTACACATATGTATAATATAAATCTCAGTCTAAACATCTTCTCATCATAATTTTTAAATTACTTTTTAAAGAAAATGCTTGAATCTACAGAACTGGAACTTCAAAGAGATAATGTGATCCAGCCACTTTCTCTCTTGAGAGAGATATAAATACTTTTATTCCAAAAATATTTATACATTATACATATACTTTAGAACAGGATTATGTATATTTTTCTTTCTCCAACAGTGACTGACATATGTTTTTGTTCACAAATATCAAATATTTCACAAATGCCTCTTTTCTTCTATAAACACAAACATTATATACCCCACCCTTGATATTTTCCATTTTCCCATTGCTAAATGATCTCCAGCCTCTCTTATTTAGAAAAGTAAAGGTAAAAAGCGATGTCCATTTTAGGGGAATAGTCTCACGCAGAAGGCAAAGAGTAGCTCTTTGAAAATTCATATACGGAGTCAAAAGTGCAATAGGCTTAAGAGGACTGCCTTTCAAAGGAAAACAGCACTGGGAAGGACTGAAAGTGACCACTGGGGTGGGGACGGGATGGTCAAGAAGATGGTGGGAACCATCAGAAGAGTTGAGGGACTAGCATGTTTGCATTCCCCACTGCCTGGTACACCGTTGGCACTTAATATATGTTTGATTTATGTTCAGTTACTGCAGGAACAAACAACTCTGATTTTACCAAGAAGCCACCACTTGGTATTTTAAAACCATGGGGTCATGTTGAGCAGAACTTTAGTTTTGGGCCAAGCTAACCAGAAACCAGGCACTTTATTTGGGAAACTTCTCCCAATAATAAAAACTAATTGCACCCACAGTGTTTCTTTGTATTAAACTGTAATGGCTAAGATGAGAGAAGAGGAATTGAACCAGGGTCCGGGGGTGGGGGAAGGTTGACTCACAAAGGCTTGGCTTTTCCTCCCTCAGATAAATTGCAGGTTTTTAAAAAATTAAATATATGCTTGTTATAAAAATACAAGATATAAATTGAAAACTAAAACACCATTTCTACATACAGGAAGTAATTATTGTTAACAGTTTAATATATATACGTCCAGGCCTCTTTCTTTCTTTCTTTTTTCCTAAAGATTTTATTTATTTATTTATTTAGAGAGAGCGCGCATGCGAGAGAGCGTGCACGCGAGCAGGTGGCGGGGGGGTGGGGGAGAGGGAGAAGCAGGCTCCCGGCTGAGCAGGGAGCCTGACGTGGGGCTCAATCCCAGGACCCTGGGATCATGACCTGAGCTGAAGGCAGGTGCTCAACAGACTGAGCCACCCAGGCGCCCCTCCAGGCCTCTTTCTATACATATGCATAATATATCATTTGCTTGTATGTATAATAGGATTTTTTAAAGTGGAATATTATACATATTATTGTGCATTTTTAAAATTCACTTGAGCACATAAAATGGACAGCACTCTATACACACAAATCTACTCCATTCTTTTTAGGGGATGCACAGTATTCCATCATGGCAGCATACCATTCATTATTCATCCGTTCCCCTCTGGACACTTAGGCTATCTCTCAACTTTGGCCATTACAAGCAATGCTGTAACAGACTTTCTTGTACATATACTTACCTGTGTAGGTAGATCTGTGGGAGGTATTCATAAAAGTGCAATTGTTGGTTTGAAGAAAACGTATTTTTAAAGTTTGAATAGCTACTGGCAAGTTCAAGCCTATGGTTTATCTTGGGAAAAGGATTATACCTTGGGTACTGGCAAAAAAGATGTCAAAATACCAATGAAGTGAGACTAGGTACTGTATGCCACCTTGCTTTATTTTTATCCATGAAAAAAAATTCTGAATCTTCTCTAAGGTATATATAGATAATTATCTGTGAAAGGCAATCATGACTTATTCTGTCAAAAGCAGTGATTGTATCCAGTCAGTTATTTTGTTCCACTAAAAACAACAATAAAAGCCCAAGAGACAAACAAACAAACTAAAACCTCAGTTCATTTGCTAGCCCTTCTGTCTTGAAAATATTCCTACAAGTATTTTATACTGGGAATTGAGTAATGTAAGTAGGCTCCATTCCTATTCCTTATTATTCCTTCTTTTTCCTTTCGAACAAAGGAATAGCTAATGCTTCCTGTATCATTATTTGTGTCCTTTCTCATTTTGTCCATATTCTATTAAGATACTGCTTGTTGAGGTGTATATACTCAATCCTCAAAATCTGGACGGCTCAGCTAAGACACCAAGGGCTTTTACCTGCTTCACAAATCTGATCATTTTGCTGCCCTTTGCACTCTCTTAAAAAAAAAAAAAAAAAAAAAACAAATCCTTTCCCTTCATCAGTATGATCTGGCATCCCCAAAGAAAGGAAGCTGAAGCTCCAAGACCACTTTGAGTGCATTCTGAGTATCTTTTATTCTAAGCTTAATTTATCTACCTTTGGCAAAGTGTCTGTTTCTGTGAGGTTCTGCATTTATTTTCACTGCATATGAAGTAGTTTCCCTATCTGTATATTTCACAAACTTTATTTTCAAGTGCATAAATGAACAATCCCACCATCCAATTCCATATTTGCCCATTTTATTCCTGATTATTGCTATCTTTATCCAAATAAGATCTGTCAATCCAGATTGTTTTCATACAGATTCGAAATATCTTGTTTGCATGCTGTTATCTGTATATCCCAGCTCTGCCTCAAGAGAAAAAAACTAAAGTTCCTTCTACAGCATATTCTGTTGTATAGAAGACAGTCATTTCTCTAAACAACTTTTATACTCTAATCTTGTGAAGGCACACATTCGAAGAAAAGGGGAGGTTATTCTCCCCCACAATTCTCATTTGCCCTGTATGTATCCACCTTTTGCTTTCACTCTTATAAATCTCTTGCCCTATTTAACTCTGGGAAGACTCTCAAAGATGCCTTGATGGGCAGCTGGCTCAGTCGGCAGAGCACGCAATTCTTGATCTCAGGGTCGTGAGTTTGAGCCCCACGTTGGGTGTAGAGATTACTTATTAAATAAATAAAAAGATACCGTGTACACTTAAAATGTGTCCTTTTATTATAAAATTGTTTTCTTCCACCAGATTTGTATTCATTCCTCTCGTCAAAATTCTCTAAAGTCTATTGTCTTTTTCTGTGTCTAGTTCACCAAACACTGATACAGCTCTGCTTTACACAAAATGGCGCCAAGTTTCCAGTGAGTCTTTTAGAGTATCTGTAAAGTGGTTCCTGTTGCTTTAAACTAAACTTTTTTCTGCCCCAATCCATATCTTAGTTCTTTATTTTTCTATTTCTTCTGGGCCTTGGGTTCCATTGATGTAGAGATTATTATCTGTTTTTGGTTTCTTTACTCTAATGTTTCCCTTTCCCCCTCCTATAAAACTCCCCACATCTATTTTTTCTTCTTCTTCTTCTTCTTCACATACTTTTTGGGGAAAAAAAAAAAAACCCCGAGCATTAAAAAAAAAAAAAAGTTTTTTCAGTTCCCTCTATTAAACTTACCCTATGTATCAAAACTTCAAATCCTATTTAGTAGGGGGAGGTATATATGTAATACCCTGAAGGACTGAGCCATTTTAAATGAGTTTGATAAATTTTTAAATGGCCACATTAAAACAGAAGGGGATATGTGTTGACATTACACAACTACAGTATAGAAACCATATGAGCTACAAATAATTACTACCAAAAGTTGGTTGGATGTCAATAGCTTTCACATTCAATATAATGTCATTTTGAAAAAAGTTAGATTGATAATTTTGGGTATTAAAAAGCAATCTGGGGCGCCTGGGTGGCTCAGTCGTTAAGCATCTGCCTTCGGCTCAGGTTATGATCCCAGAGTCCTGGGATCGAGTCCCACATCAGGCTCCCTGCTCAGTGGGAAGCCTGCTTCTCCCTCTCCCACTCCCCCTGCTTGTGTTCCTGCTCTCGCTGTCTCTGTCAAATAGATAAATAAAATCTTAAAAAAAAAAAAAAAGCAATCTGATAAGCAAATCTTTCCATTAAATTCTGCACTGGAAGTAACTTACTAGCATATTGTATCAGTTTTGATCAGTATAATTTTGAAAAGGAAGTGAGATAAAAAGGAAATGCATCCTGAGAAGAACAATAAAGATTATTAATGGAAAATATGTTTTACAAAGATAAAGGAACTCAAAAAAAGGTTAAGGAATGGGCTTATTCCAATCTTTAAGTAAATGTAATGTATTTGATCAAAACAATACCATATCCACGTTTTTATGATAGTGTTCTTCATTTAATTCCGAGGACAGAAAAGGAACAGATGCATGTTTAAGGCAAAAGAGAGATACAGACCGGATATAAAAGTTTCTATTAATATGAATTAAACTGTGCTCTTATTATATGGCACGGCCTGGAGTTTAAAACTTCTAATGGCTTTCTATCAGTGTTATATCACAATATAGAAATTTAAAGATTTTGTGCTTTGTTTTGCTTTTTAAGATTTTAAATAATCTCTATACCCAACCTGGAGCTCGAACCCACAACCCTGAGATCAAGAGTCGCACGCTCTACCAACTGAGCCAGCCAGCCACCCCTGGAATTTAAAGATTATTTAATCTGGCCCCGGCTCAACGGTTCAACCTTATTTTTCATTATTTCCCTAAGTACTCTGACCCACTTTATCAGGTTGTTGTCTAGACTGGCTCATTGGTAAAAACCAGGCTTACCTCTTTTCTAATACCTTTATTTATGCCATTAGTTTTCACACAGAATATCCTCCCTCCTTCAAAGCCTAGTTCAAATCTGACCTCCTTTGTAAAGCTACCTCTAACCAAATCTCCAAAATAATCAGGCACCTTTAGTCGGAGTCTCACAATTTAGCATTTAATTATATCCTATAGATTTTTGTTTTCAGCGAAGATGAAATAACAGGCACTGGATTTGCCTTACCTCTTGAAGCAACTTAAAACCAGACAAAATATATGAAAAAAAAAGTTTAAAACTGCACGAAGGAGAAGGGAAAGATGAGAAGCAAGTTAGATGAGCCCCATGATTGTTCTGGACTTTCCAAGACAGAGGTATAGAGAGTAGGAAGGCAGGCGAAGCCCAGCGTTCTCTCCTGGTGAGTGTTGAGGGAGTTAAGACAGCTAGGTGTGTAGGGCAGAACACTGGAGAAGAGATCTGCATAGAGAGGAGGCTATGGAGATCAAAAAACAAATAAAATAAAGTAAAATAAAATGAAATAAAATTTTAAAAAGTCTCCCTCAAGTATTCAGGTGAGTAGTGATAAGTGTATTTGTCTGGGGAAAGAACCACCCAGAAGCAACACAAGAAAACACACCAAGGCTCACAAGGGTTGAGCATAACTCATTCAAACCACCAAAATGGAAACCTTATGATTCTAGGGCCTTAGGCAGAGGACTCGTAAGCATCTGCCTCAGTACTGGGAAGTAGTTTGCCCCAGAATAAATGCTGTTCTGGTACTACCACACAAAGCTTAAAAGTTAATGAAAAATAGGTTAATAATAGCAAAAGAATTGGGGAAGGAAATCAGAATGCAAAGTATGACCAAACTGATGGTGAGCCCTCCACCCTACCCCCTACTTTTTCCCCCAATATATCCCAACCTGGAATTAAGGTACCATGTCGCCTGGAGGCAGTCATCTGGGAGCAGACAGAGGAAACTCCCAAAGCTCAGAGAGAGTGGAGAAAATCCATTTTACTTGTATTTCCCTCTGCTCTTTTGAGTCCCAATCTCCAGGCAATTCCAAGGCTGTGTTGGTGGCAACAGTGACAGTGAGAACCGAGGGAAAAGAAGCTTCCTCTTTGATCAGAGGACCTGTGACTCCTCTGCAATAAATACCTCTCTGTATTTGGACCAGGATCTGGGTTCAGTGGCGGTCAGTGTATGGCAGAGCAGGATAAATAAAACCCAGCTTTCAGGCCAGAGGACCACAAAGAGAGCCCTAGAGAACCGGACAGTCCTGGGGAGATGGTCAAGATGGAGGGGCATGGAAGAGAGACCCCGCAAAGCTCCACACCATGGAATACTTCTCAACAATAAAAAGAAACAAACTACTGATACACACAACAAAGTGAATGGATCTCAGAGATGTTAGACGAAGAAAAAGAAGCTTCTGGACTGTCCGATGCCATTTATGTAATACTCTCAAAAGGACAAAACACTGTGACAGGAAACAGATCAGTAGTATCCAGGGTTTAGAGGCGGAGATGAATGTGACTACCAAGCAGTAACAAAAGTACGTTGGGGCAACAGAACAGTCCTGTATCAACTGTGGTGGTGATTACACAAAAACAATGTATTTGTTAAAACTCATAAATGGAGGGGCTCAGTCATTACTTGTCTGCCTTCAGCTCAGGTCATGATCCCAGGGTCCCGGGATGGAGCCCCACATCGGGCTCCCTGCTCAGCCAAGAGCCTGCTTCTCCCTCTGCCCCCTGCTCATGCTCTCTCTCAGATGAATAAATAAAATCTTTAAAAAAATAAATAAAACTCGTAAATATAAAATAAAAACCAAAAAACAAACTCGGGGGCGCCTGGGTGGCTCAGTCAGTGAAGCGTCTGCCTTCAGCTCAGCTCATGATCCCGGGGTCCTGGGATCGAGACCCGCATCGGGCTCCCTGCTCAGCGGGAAGCCTGCTTCTCCCTCTCCCACTCCCCCTGCTGTGTTCCTGCTCTCGCTGTGTCTCTCTGTGTCAAATAAATAAATAAAATCTTTAAAAAAACACAAAAAACACAAAAACCAAACTCATAAAGGTACAGCCCAATAAAAAATCCATTTTACTGTATGTTAATTTACAAAATAACATGTAAACATGTATGTTAATTTACAAATAAACAAAAGATTTGCCAATTTAACACTAGTTGAAAGAAAGCTGGCATAGGGGCGCCCAGCTGGCTCAGCTGGTAGAGCATGCAACTCTTGATCTCAGGGTTGTGAGTTCAAGCCCCATGTTGGGCATAAAGCTTACTCAGAAAAAAAAAAAAAGCTGGTATGACTATAATATCAGACAAAATAGATTTCAGAGCAAAGAACATTTATTACCACTCTCAGTTTCCTCCTTCAGAAACTAGAAATAGGAGAGTAGATTAACCCCGGGGCATCTGGGCGGCTCGGTTGGTTAAGCATCTGACTCTTGATTTCATCTCAGGTCATGATCTCAGGGCTGTGAGATCGAGCCCCACGTCAAGCTCTGCACTGGGCATTGGAGTCTGCTCAACACTCTCTCTCTCTCTGCCCTCCCCCCGCCCCATGCCCGCACGCATGCTCTCTCTAAAATAAATAATCTTTTTAAAAAAAGAAGAGAAGATTAATCCCCAAAAGGAGGAAATGGAAATAATAAAGATCAGAGAGGAGACTGAAGAAATGAATTTATTTCATTGATTGATGAAAACACAGAAAGAGAAAAAACAATAAAACCAAAAAACCTGGTTCTTTGAGAAGACCCATACATTTGATAAAACTCCAGCCAGATAGATTATGGAGATAAAGAGAAAAAATGCAAATTACCAATACCAGGATTGAGAGAGGTGATGGTACTAGAGACTGTATAGCTTTTAAAAGGATAATAAGTAAATATGAACTGTATGCCAATAAATCTGACAACTCAGTTGCAATGGATAAATTCCTTGAAAGATACAAGCTGTTAAAAGATTACTCTAGAAGAAATCAATAACCTGAATAGCTATATGTCTAACTATAAAATTAAATTTTCACTGGTGAATTCTAGCGAACATTTAAGGAAGAAATAACACCAATTCCACACAAACATATCCAGAAAATTAAGAGGAGGGCACATGTCTCAACTCATTATCCTAATGCCAGCATTATCCTAATGCCAAAACCAGACAAAGGTAAGAAAACTAATAAAACGAAAACCAAAATTCTTCATGAGCATAGACGCAAAAATTCCTAAAATTTTAGCAAATAAAATTTAATAATATATAAAAAGGATAATATATCACGACCAAGTGGGGTTTATTCCTGCAATGCATGGTTGCTTTAGTGTTCAAAAATCAATCACTATAACTCACAATATTAACAAATTAAAAAGAAAAATGATGAGATCATCTTGATAGGTGCAAAAAAGTATCTGACAAAATCCAACATCCATTTCTGATTAAAAACACGACACAAAACTCTCAGCAAATAGGAACAGAAAGGAACTTTTCTTCAAACCTATAGTTAACATCATACTTAATGGTGAAAGAATGAATGCTTTCCTCCCTGATGTCAGCAAAAAAGTAAGAATGTTTTCTCAGCTACTTCCATTCAACATTTCTCTGGAGTTCCTAGGCAGTGTAGTAAGGCAAGAAAATGAAATAAAAAGCATCAGATTGGAAAGAATGAGATAAATATCTTTATTTATAGGCAAAATGATTGTCTATGTAGAAAATCCTACAGACTCTACAAATAAAGGCTCCTAGAGTAAGTTGGTTTATCAAGGTTGTAAGATATAAGCTCAATAATCATTAACAAACTGTATTACTCTATACTAGCAACAAACAATCAGAAATTGAAATTATGTATTACAGCATATTTAACTATCAGTTGGTATGTGCTAGTCGTCTCTATGACTTCAATGTATGCTAAATAACAACAACAAAGACTCATTTGAGAGAGCAGGGTAATAATATACCAAAGTACACTAAAAGGAACGGTGGTAGACTCTCTTCCAACTGGTATCTTAAAGATGCACACTCAATTGTGGAAGTAGTAGGTTAACTTATTGTACCCTATCCTGAGTACCACAAAAGCTAGTCCCAAGAAAAATTATACATTCATTTCTCTATACTCTAGCTGCCATTTAGGTAACTGAAATAAAGAAATAAAAAGTTTCATTTTGATAAAAGGTTCAACAATCTAGATTATTTGAGCTCTTCTTTTATACAATACAATTTACTCTAAAATTTTCATGCCTTCTTTTTTTTTTTTTTAAAAGATTTTATTTATTTATTTGAGACAGAGAGAATGAGAGACAGAGAGCATGAGAGGGAGGAGGGTCAGAGGGAGAAGCAGACTCCCTGCCGAGCAGAGAGCCCGATGCGGGACTCGATCCCAGGACTCCAGGATCATGACCTGAGCCGAAGGCAGTCGCTTAACCAACTGAGCCACCCAGGCGCCCCATGCCTTCTTCTTTTAACCGAAGTATAGTTGACACAGAATGTTACATTAGATTCAGGTGTGCAATATAGTGATTTGACAAGTTTATATGTTACGTTATGCTCATCACAAGTGTAGCTCCCATCTGTCACCATGCGACACTATTACAATACCATTGACTATATTCCCTATGCTGTACTTTTTATTCCTGTGACTTATCCATTCCATAACTGAAAGCCTTTACCCATTTTGCTCAGCCCCCCAACCTTCGCCCCTCTGGTAACCATCAGATTGTTCTCTGTTTACAGGTATGTTTCTGCCTTTGTTTGTTTGGGTGGTTTTTTTTGTTTTTTTGTTTTTTTTACATTTTACATTTAAGTGAATTCATATAGTATTTGTCTTTCTCTGGCTTATTTCACTCAGCATAATATCCTCTAGGTCCATTCATGTTGTCACAAATGGCAAGAGCTCATCCTTTTTTATGGCTTAATAATATTTCATTATATATGATTCATACATTCATATTATATATTCCATTCTATATAATATATAATGAATTTTATTCTTAACAGAAATAGAATTATACAGAAATATATATGCATATATAATGAAATATTACTGTATGTAATATATATTAAGTAATACATATATATTAATACATGTGTATCTCCCACATATTCTTTGTCAATTTATCTATTATGCCTCCCTTTCTTATGTTAATACATCTTTATTTTTTAATTTTTTAAAGTAAATTCTATCCCCAACATGGGGCTCGAACTCACAACCCTGATATCAAGAGTAACATGCTCTACTGACTGAGCCAGCCAGATGCCCCAACAATACATTTTTAAAGTTGTTTATTTTATGATCATAAAGTTTTAAAATTGGGTACAGTTCATCAACATGACATGATAAGCAACCCAAATGTCTACCTTAGCATAAACATTTCATAAAGTTAGCCCACTGGAAGTCAAGACAAGTTAATTTGTATATGCTCTTGGGATAATTCATTTCTTTAACATTGTATTACCTAGATAATAATTTGAGACTATAAAATGATCTTTTATAGGCTTTACAACTAAAAGTGGATAGGAAAAAACAGTAAATAGATAAAAATGGAGGAAAATATAGGAAGAACAATCTGGTAGGCACTAGTCTTAACATGAGAAAATGCCAATTAGGAGTCTAGACACGCAGAGCAAGGAGGCATTTTGAAAACTCTATAGGTCTGAGTAAGCATAGCCACCAATCAAGAAATAATTTGTTTCTACCTAGAATGTTTCTAAACATTCTACAATTAATATACACTGCTACCAGCTGAAACATGGTACTACAGTTATGGCCTCCTTGTCTTAAAAAGGATGTGTCCAGGGGCACCTGGGTGGCTCAGTTGGTTAAGCGACTGCCTTCGGCTCAGGTCATGATCCTGGAGTCCTGGGATCGAGTCCCGCATCGGGCTCCCTGCTCGGCAGGGAGTCTGCTTCTCCCTCTGACCCTCCTCCCTCTCATGCTCTCTGTCTCTCATTCTCTCTCTCTCAAATAAATAAATAAAATCTTTAAAAAAAAAAAAAAAAGGATGTGTCCAACTGGCACTTAACATTTTTTCTGTTTTGTTTGTTTGCTTTTGTTTTTTCCAATTTTGATAGGGGAAGGGAAGTAGGGCAGAGAGGCAGGAAGACCTTCTTCATAATTCTACTATTTCTATCAAGAATAAAATCTTTATGGGGCGCCTGGCTGGCTCAGTCAGAAGAGCATACAGCTTTTTTTTTTTTTTTCACTTTAGTAGACTTTTTATTACAAAGCTGTTAAGCATAAAGTGATAGATCTTTTCTCTCTTTAGTTAACATGGGTAAATGTTCATTTAGTAATGTTATCTCAACTGGTTTATTGCTGACATTTATTAGTGAGTGTGCAATATTTCGTTAACTGGTAGGCTCAAGTTATGAGTTAATACTTTGAGGATAGCTCAGCTGTGTGTGACTTCTAGATCACTATTTATCTTGGGGTTGTGAACTTGAGCCTCGAGTTGAGTGTAGAGATTACTTAAAAAAAATCCTTAAAAAAAAAAGAATAGGGGCGCCTGGGTAGCTCAGTTGTTTACGCATCCGACTCTTGATTTCGGCTCAGGTCATGATCTTTGGGTCGTGAGATCGAGTCCTGCATCAGGCTCCACATTTAGCACAGAGTCTGCTTAAGATCTCGCTCTCCCTCCGCCCCTGCCCCTGCTCTCTCTCTCTAAATAAATAAATAAATAAAATCTTAAAAAAAAAAAAGAATAAGGGGCGCCTGGGTGGCTCAGATGGTTAAGTGTCTGCCTTTGGCTAAGTGTCTGCCTTTGGCTCGGGTCATGATCCCAGGGTCCTGGGATCGAGCCCCACCTCAGGCTCCTGGTTCAGCGGGGAGCCTGCTTCTCCCTCTCCCTCTGCCTTTCCCCCTGCTCATGATCTCTCTCTCTCCCTGCATCTCTGTGTCTCAAATGAATAAATAAAATCTTAAAAAATAAAATAAAATCTTTACTATATCATTCACAACAAATTGTGAGCCTTTGTTAATGTTTTTACACTTACAGTCAATGAAAACTTAATATTTACAGACATTATATTTAAAAAGATAATACAGTTTAGAGCAAGGTTAGAAGAAACAAATTACAAAAACAGATTATAAAACCAAATTTGCAGTCAGAAAACCTGTGTTCAAGTCCTAGGTGTTGTCACTTATTGGCTATGTGATCTGGGCAAGCCTCTTAACCTCCCCAAGCTTCAGTTTCCTAATCTATAAAATGGAGAGAATAATTCTTGCTTTTTCTACCTCACAATATTGTTTAAAGTATCATGAGGCAAGTATATATGAAAGTTATTATAACTGCCACCCAAATTCATTTATTCTGCCAATAATACCAATAATAGCAGTGAAAAGCACTATTTCCTCTGTGCCAGGTGATGGGCTAGGCTCTTTATATGTATTATCTCTTTGAATGACCATAAGTCTTACAATAATAATAATAATGGACACTTATTAAGCATTCTCCATGTACCCCAGAACACGATCACAGGCATACAGAAACAACAAATTAGATCCTAGATGTTGTGAATCGCACTGATAGGTCATATTACCAAGGACTAAGAGGGAGGAAGAGAAGAAGCTGCTAACTCTGCCTGGCTCCCACAAACTCTAGCTTCAAAAGGCAATTAAAGTAGCTGTCAGGGGAACAGGCCCATGGGGAGTGACTGTTTTCAGAAGTCCCACTCTGCAGATTACCCATTATATAACTGTCGTGGGAAGGACATGAGTTTAGGGCAAAACTAGAATTCCAGTTTTATCACTTACCATTTAAGATGGATAATTATGAATAAACAGGGGTTTTTAAAAACAAAAAGTAAAATAAGGGCAGTTCAGGGACAGGAAATGGGTGCAGAGCCTGAAGTGTGCAAAAAAAAATGTATGTTTAGAGAATAGTGAAAAGTCAGAAGTCTTCCAGGTGTTTGCCTTGACCATCTGTCCTATGAACTCTACTAAGGTTAAGCAGAAGCAAAGATCATATGATTGAAATGATAAAGGACAGGGGTTAGGCAAGGCAGCGATGACAGAACAACAAGGGACTATAAAACCAAAGGTGCTGAGCAAAAATGCTTGCCAATCATTTCTCATAAGGGATTTGTATCTAGAATATATAAAGAACTCTTACGACTGAATAAAAAGATAAATAACCCAACCAAAAATTGGGGAAAGGATCTGAATAGACAATTCTTAAAAGATGATAGACAGGGGTGCCTGGGTGGCTCAGTTGGTTGGGCATCTGCCTTCGGCTCAGAATGAGTCCCGGGATCGAGTCCCACATCGGGCTCTCTGCTTGGTGGGGAGTCTGCTTCTCCCTCTGCCCCGCTCTTGTGTGCTCTCTCTCTCAAATAAATAAATAAAATCTTTAAAAAAAAGATGCTAGACAAATGGCCATAAGCACAAATGAAAAGATGGTCAACATCATCAGCAATCAGGGAAGGACAATGCAAAACCACGTCACACCTACCAGTATGGCTACAATCAAAAAGAGATAATTAGTGTTGGCAAGAATATGGTACAATTAGAATCCTCATGCACTGTGGGTGGGAATGTAAAGTGGTGCAGCCACTTTGGAAAACACCCTGGCAGTTCTTCAAAAGTTTAAACACAGAATTACTGTATGAACTGGCAATGCTACCCCTATGTATATATGAAAGATAAATGAAACCATGTCCACACACCCACTTCTCCATGAAGGTTCATAGCAGCATTATTCATAATAGCCAAAAAGCAGAAAAAAACCCAAATGTCCATCAATGGATGGATGAATTTTTTTTTAAAAAGTGGTATATCCATACAATGGGATAGTATTCAGTCATAAAAAGGAAAGAAGCACTGATACATGCTACAACATGGATGAACCTTGAAAACATGATGCTAAGTAAAAGAAACTGGTCATAAAAGACTACATACGATGATTCCATTGGTAGGAAATGTTCAGAATAGGCAAATCTATAGAGACAGAGAATAGATTAGTGGTGGCTTAGGTTCGGGGAAGGAATTGTAAGTAGATGCAGAGTGACTGCTAATGGATACAAAGTTTCTTTTTGAGCAGATGATAATGTTCTACAATGGATTGTGGTGATATTTGCAAAACCCAGTGAGTATACTAAAAACTAAAACCATTGAATTGTGCACTTTATGTGGGTGAATTAGATGGTATACGAATTATATCTCCATAAAGCTGTTATTTTTAAGGCATGAAGGCGCCAAGGAATAGTACGATTCAATGAATTTCCATAAAATGGGGCAGTAAAAGAAAAATGCTGACAACGTGGGATAATAGGTGAAGCCAAAGGATGGAAGCTTTCCATGGGAAATAACCATTATCTTAGCACTACATGAGTGAAGAAAATGAGATTAGCCCTTGATTTTACCAGTTACTACTTAAGCAAACCCTGGTTAACCTTCCTTAATTGAGTGAAAGCAATTTGCACTGCCTAACTCCATCATGGATTCTCTGGGGATCTGTTCAAGGTTCTAGGAATCCAAACCTATTAGGTATCGCCATTCTTTAGGCACTTTCTTCGACAGCCGAGTTTGCAAAAGCCTGTTTAACGGAGATGATTAATCTGCAAGAGCAGATCAAGCCAACCCAGATGGATGTCTTATGTGGCACACCCACCACTTCAGATCAGCTACATTTTCTCTGACGCCTTCCATGTTTGGCTCAAATGGAAGTAAAAGAAAATGGATATTTATGATGCACCTTACTTTCCCATAAATTGTCACATTTAATCCTCACGTCTCTTACCCATTTTATAGATAAGGAAACTGGCCCAGAGAGGATGGAGGGCTCCCAAAGTCACATAACTATTGGTAAAATTAGGATTCCAGGTTTGGCCTAAACTCATGTCCTTCCCACTAGAGTTATGCAGTGGGTAATCCTGCAGAGTGAGACTTCTGAAAACACTTTCTCCCCATGGGTCCCTTCCCCTGACAGTGACTCTCAATGCCTTCTGAAGCTGACATTTGTGTGATTGCTAATTTTAAAACAATGATAACATTTACACATTAAACACTTCTCCAACTTGTTCCCTTGACAACCATACACCTAAGATTAGATGCGGGGGGGGGGGGGGTAGTTCTCTGTTAGTGCTGCTACTTAAAAATCTCCCTTTGTGAGAACATCATTTTTAATGGACTTTTAAAGAGAGCAAACTTTGGCAATAGCGATACAGAGTGGTAGCTCTATGCCACCATAGAAAATAGTATAATAATAAAAAATGTCAGCTGATGAAAGATCACCTTTAACTCCATACAAACTCTCTAGTTACTTTCACATCATTGTTCTTTCCACCAGTCGGGACCAACAAAGGCTAAACTAAAACATAATATAGCTAAGGGTCTAAGACCCAGCCATACTGGTTTTGTCAACAATTATATATATATATATACATACACACACACACACACACACACATATATATAACTTTTTAAAAATTTCAATTCAATTTAATTAACACATAGTATAGTATTAGTTTCAGGGGTAGAATTTAGTGATTCATCAGTTGCATATCACACCCAGTGCTCATTCATTACACCACATGCCCTCCCTAATGCCTATTACCCAGTTATCCCATCCCCATCCCCCTCCCCTCCAGCAACCCTCATTTTTTTTCCCCATAGTTAAGAGAACAATTATCTTTTTTAAACTACACAGGTTATACACAAAAATATTTCCATTGTAAAAAAAATTAAACAGTGCAGGATCGTACAAAGCAGAAAGTATAAGACAACATTCACCAGCCTCCCTTAATGTTTCCAGACCTTTTGCTGTGCATTTACATTCATATATATATTGTATAGTCTTTTTCTTTTTTAAAAAAGATTGATTTATTTATTTGAGAGAGAGCGAGAGCACGAGCAGGAGGGGCAGAGGGAGAGGGAGAGAGAATCTCAAGCAGACTGTGCTGAGCATGGAGCCCAACACAGGGCTTGATCTCACGACTCTGAGATCATGACCTGACCCAAAACCAAGAGTTGGGAGCTCAACCGAATGCGCCACCCAGGCGCCCCATTTATTGTATAGTTTTTCTACCAGTAGATGGGATTATACAGTACATACTGTCCTATAACTTTAACAGCTTTATTGAGATAGAATTGATATACTATACAATTCACTTACATATAATGAAAAGTTCAGTGGCTTTTAGTACATTCACAGATAATGTGTGCAACCATATCCACAGTCAATTTTAGGATATTTTCATCATCTCAAAAAGAAATCCTGGACCCTTTAGCACCCTCGTATCCTCTCATTCTCTCCACCTGTAAGCAACCACTAGTCTATTTTCTGTCTCTATAGACTTCCCTCTTCTGGCCATTCTGTCTGAATGAAATCATGTAAAATACGGCCTTCTGTGACTAGCTTCTTTCACTAGCATAAAGTTTTTAAGGTTCATCCACGTTGTAGCATGCATCAGTACTTCTTTCCTGTATAGAGCCGAATAATATTCCATTCTTACACACAGATCTACCTCACCCTCTTTGGTGACTGCACAGTAGTACATAGTTGTTATACCACATAATTTATGTAAGCATTTCCCTGTTGATAGATATAGAAGCTACTCCTGATGTCTCCCCATTAAAGCAATTAGCTTATCACCCTCATACGATATGTAGGGAGAAAGGGAGAGGCCATCTTTCTCAGCAGAAGAAGGACCCTGTCTCTAGAACAGTGATTCTAAAGGTATGTTTCCTGGTCTTGCAGCATCACCTGGGAACTTGTTAAAAATACTTGTATCTGAGGGGCGCCTGGGTGGCTCAGTCGGTGAAGCGTCTGCCTTCAGCTCAGGTCATGATCCCAGGGTCCTGGGATCGAGCCCTGTGTCGAGCCCCGCGTCAGCCTCCCTGCTCAGCGGGGAGCCTGCTTCTCCCTCTCCCTCTGCTACTCCCCCTGCTAGCTCTCTGTCAAATAAATAAATAAAATCTTAAAAAAAAAAAATACATGTATCTGAGTTTGTGATTCAAAAACTCTGGAGCAGGGCCCAGTGCTCGCTGTTTTACCAAGCCTTCCTCCTTGTGATTCTGAAATGCACTAAAATTTGAGGCTGACTGCCCCAAATCTGTATCACTACACTAAAGTGGCTTCCATTATTTAGTTTAAAGTTCATTTAAAAATTAGCAGGAACACACACATTGGCTTTAACACAAGACTATGGGCATGGATGGGGTAGATGTATTGGGGGGGGGGTGAGTCTCTTTTTCTTTAGAGAGATAACTTTAATATAACAAAAAAACCCTCCTCCTCTCAGACTTTTCCTATCTGCTTGACCCCTCATTCTCTTTTCCCATAGCCTTGAACAGCCAACAATTAAACCATTTACATAGCACTGAGATGCCAGGAATTGGCAAGCTTCTCCTTCCTGACCCTCACATCTCTGCTGATGAGACCCACAGGACAACAAACCATAAAACCCAGCTCCCATTACAAACCAAAATAATGGAAGATATGATCTCATGGAATTACAGATGGGAACTAGAATGGAATTTAGAGATCTCCTAGTCAAGACACATTGTGGAGATAAGACAAATGAAGCCCAGAAAAATTACATGACACAACAAAGCCGCAGAGCGAGCAGAAGGCCTCCTCTCTTACTACACTATATACTGGACTGTACACGAAACACTATATACTATATACTGCTTTACCCTAATGGTCGCTGACCAGGAATATGCATGAAATTCACCTGGGGAGATTTCTTGGAAAAACACATTCAGAAAAATTTCTTTTCTTTATCTTACTAGAGGGAACACGGATCTAATTTGCCTATATCTAGAAGACATTGAGGGACATCCAATAGTATATTGTTTCCTAATTCAGCCATGCCCACAGAGGTCAGGGAGTGTCCATAACTGCCGGAAGTACTATGCCTGCTTATCCTTAGGCTAATTAGCTCCACATTGCAGTTTTTGATGGGTTGGGTTTTTTTGTTTTTGTTTTTTTTTTTTTTTGGCTTTCTACTGTATTTCCGTCCTCTCCTTTGAGGTCACTTACTACCTCTTACATCTACCAGTGTGTTTGCATCCAGCCATCCTTATCTACACTCCCACACCTACTACTGTCAATGTGAGCTGAGACGCCAAATAAATATGATCTTCAGAACTATGATAAAGGTGACAGTGAAGCAGGTCATGAGTGAGGAACTAGAAAATTCAGCATAGGGATTTGTGATATTTATATTGGCTGAGACAAAATGGAAAGTCAATGCTGCCAGACATAACATTCTGTAAGCAAAGTGGCCGACAGCGAGACCTCCTTCATACAAACAAAACAAATAATGAACTCTGGGTTTGGGGTTTTTTTGTTTGTTTGTTTTTTAACATCAGGAAGGTATGTAGTTTTCCCCTCAAGGTTTCTTCCTGATGTTTGCTTGCTCTTTTTTTAATTAATAAACTTAATTATTTTAGAGCAGTTTTAGGTTCACAGCAAAATGGAACAGCAAGTACAGAGGGTTCCCATAGGCGCCCTGCCCACACACATGCATGCTCCTCGCCCCCCGCTATCAACATCCCACACCACAAATACTCTTGAGTGGTTTTTAAATCCATTTAAATATTACAAAAGGGACAGTTTAGATTACCTGTAACACCACAGAACTGTGGGTATTGCTGGTAAAGATGCGTGTGGTTCCTGCCTTGGAAGACTGCAGATGGGATGAGAGACCCATTTCGCTGCTTCCAAGGGACAATTTCATGTGTTGGTCTTCCTCTTCCACTAGAGATCTGAAAATGTGTATAAATCAGAAAGAAAGGCAAGTTAAAAGTTGACATATAATTCACAAT
This sequence comes from Mirounga angustirostris, assembly GCF_029215605.1. Taxonomy (NCBI): domain Eukaryota; kingdom Metazoa; phylum Chordata; class Mammalia; order Carnivora; family Phocidae; genus Mirounga; species Mirounga angustirostris. Next base: position 95,773,089 of record NW_026991719.1, read on the forward strand.
AATGGCATTGTTTAGAGTAATAATCAGTCACTAGTGCCAATCATTTGACTATGGAATATACTGGATTTTGTTTTGTTGTGCTTTAGGATGATACCATTCTACACCTTAGAAGAAATTATATTATGTATTTGTAAAAAACTTTTCAAGGTCAGAAAAAAATTAGAAGTGAGAAATCAACCTAAAAGCTGGTTCAAAACTACATTCACAAAGGGTCTTTGTATTTTCAGTGCAAGAGTAATTGCTTTTGGTATTGTACTGTTTAGGTAGCAAGAACATCAAATTGTGTTATACATAGTTAAAATTTCTTTGGAATACCTAATTTGAGAAAGATAAAAATAATAGCTATCAGTTATTGAATAGTCACTATGTATCAGGTACTTGTCCAGAAATTTACAAACATGACCTCATATAATCCTTAAAACAATCCAATGCAATAGGTACTATTATTATTTCCTTTGTATGAAGGGCAGGGAAAATGAGCTACAAAAAAGTTAAAAGTAAGTCACCTAAGGTCGCAAATTTATTAAAGTAGTTGGGTCAGGATTTGAATGTAAGTCTAGTGTGATTCCAAACTCCAAAGACCCCATTAATAAAAGTCAAAGATTAACTGTGACAGTAATACACTGCTTCCTCTTCTGTAATTAGTTATAGTTCTAATCAACCCCCAACGGAACAAAAACTTTTACACCTGACATAATTCTTTTTCCAGCAGTCTCTCTCACTGATCATTTTGGGATTTATTCAGTTAAATCGCTAGAGTCTAGTGGCATTTCCATCTTTTCTAAGAAATAAAAAGTAAAAAATAATAAATGCAAGCTATGCTGATGTATATATTACACTAATAACTTTTGGGGGGCCATAAAAAGGATTGGAGAACCTGTAGTTAACAGGTCAGCTTGTTTCACAGAGACCACACAAAATATTTAATGAAGGGCCTCAGGTTACCCTGAAAATTGACCACCACAGTACAACATTTTATTATCCCTTAGACGAGGCAGGCCTGTGTTTCCTTAGGTATAACATTGCCCAAAGTGTCTCTGAATCATCTAAGAGCAGGGAGCTGGTAGCTCTGAATGGGTTTGTGCATTCATGATGTAGCGTTAAAATGGACACTGGGAGAGGAAGAGGAAGAACACATTTTCAAGCGCTAGAACTCCACTTTTGCTATTTACCTCTAACTTCCTACATGTTGAATCATTTGGTTTTCTTTTTTCTTTTTTTTTTTTTTTAATGATTCTATTTATTTGAGAGAGAGAGAGCGAGAGGGGGGGCAGAGGGAAGGGAGAAGCAGACTCCCCGCTGAGCGCAGAGCCCAACATGGGGCTCGATCTCATGACCCTGAGATCATGAAATGAGCCGAAGAAAGATGCTTAACCAACCAAGCCAACCAGGCGTCCCTGTCTTTTTCTTTTTTAAGGTTTTATTTTTAAGTAAGCTCTACACCCAACATGGGGCTGGAACCCACACCCCTGAGATCAAGAGTCACATGCTCCACTGGCTGAGCCAGCCATGCACCCCAAATTCTTTGCTTTTCTAACTCTGGCCTATCCAATATCATGAAGATTTCACTTGTTCCCTACCTTACCTGTAACCTCAGTTGATCAGTTTGAACCAGAAAAAAAGTTTTAAGACCACCATACTTTAAGATCCTGCTTCTTGAATCCGGACATCAACGAAATGGTTTTAAATCTTCTAATAATTAGCAAAAGTTCAGGCCTTAAGGGTGAGATCAATTCTTCTTAAGGATATTAGAGCCATAGTATAACCAAAAATGAATTAATAATATATGACCATGTTTTATTCAACTCTCATGGATATTTAATAAAGAGAATAATTTAAATAAGATTTTAACAAGCATAGAAGAAAATGAATATAGCTTTCTACTAATTTCAGAAATAGCCTTAAAAAGAATTAAATTATATACAAGACATATCATACACACACTCACACACCCTTTTAAACAGCTTTTGCAGACAGATATTCAAAAGTACAGAATTAATGGGAAGAGTGGGAAATAGACTGATAGTGATTGGTACCCCTAACCAGAAAATTTCCATTCAAACAGAATTATTTTAATGAAATATCCAAGCAGAATGTTTTATTATTTTCTGTATTCCCTGCACAGAACCTAGCACATGAGAATTTTAACATATGTCATCTCAATGAACACAGAATCTCATTTTTGTGGACATTTCTTTCTCACACAGTGCGTTCAGTGACCATCAATTATCATTTTTATAGAACCACAGATGTAAAAGGGACAGGAATAAAGCTGGAGCCACATTGTGCCTATGACATATCCTGGAAATTGCTTTTTTTGAAGAAACTATAGATAACAACTTGTTTACTTGTCATTTGTCTCTAGCTCCTAAAATTGAAAAGCAGAATGTGAAAATGCAGCCCTTTCTTGGCAAGATAATATGGTTGGCTTTCTAATTAATTACTTCAAATGCTGAAGAAGCCTTCACTAAAGTCATCTTCTTCATGACTTCTTATCAACATACTTTGACTTTTTAACATTCAGAACACTCCCTATTATTTCTGCATCAGTAACAATACATGCCATGTCAACCTTCTCAGCAGACTCAATATTCTCTTCTATCTGCTTTTCATTAAGTTTACTGACTGGGTGTGAAGAGAATGGTTTTTCAACATCGCAAGGAGGTAAAACCTCTCTGCAAAGCCCAGGCCACAAATACATCACGCTATCCTTAAAGGAATGATTCCCTGAGTAAGTCCAAGGACAAATAACAGTTTTTAAGTATTACTTTTCCAAGTCATATGGTTAAAAGCAATTAAAAAGACCAGTCGTTCTCAGAAGGGGTTAGGGGACCAAGGGGATTTTGTTTCTCCCCTCCCCACGTGTGGCGAGGTTTGGAGACGTCATTCATTGTCGCAAGAGGGTGTGTGTGCTACCTTCGTCTAGTGGGATGCTGCTAAACATGCCACCAAGGCCCAGGAAAGTTCTCCCCGGCTAATTTGTACTTCGGCAAAAATGTCAAGAGTACCAAGATCGAGAAACCCTGAAATAGAGGGATTAACCTACTCAGGAAAATTCTTCTGTTTTTGTTTTTAAAGATTTTATTTATTTATTTGACAGAGAGAGACACAGCGAGAGAGGGGACACAAGCAGGGGCAGTGGGAGAGGGAGAAGCAGGCTTCCCGCCGAGCAGGGAGCCCGATGCGAGGCTCGATCCCAGGACCTGGGATCATGACCCGAGCCGAAGGCAGATACCCTATGCCTGAGCCACCCAGGTGCCCCAGGAAAATTTTTCTAAAGCAATTTCATGTTCTAAATTACTTCTCAGTCTGAGGGTTGACTACATAAGGTTAATGCTGGCAGTAAGAAACACAGTAGGATTATTAATTACCACTAATTCTTCCAAGACTACCTAACAAGAAAATACCTCTGTTTCCTCCAGCCCCACAATTTGAACAATCAAGTGTTTACAGTAGAGAAGTAGATAATGGTTTTGAAGTTTACCAGACAGTTGTGCAGGAAAGCTTTTGTTCTATGTAAATTCATGTAAGAATAATAATTCCGTAGTTCTGCTTAAAACAATTGCTATTTGGATTCACTTTTTCATGCGGATTTCGAATCAAGCAAATCCTGCCTAAATAGTCCCATTGCATCAATGCTATAAAATTATTCATGGGAGAGAGTATGTTCATCAATTTTCTGTCCAAAACTCAAATCTTCTTCCTACGTCTGTGCTATCAGGCCCCCCAGCCCACCCCACTGCCACTGGACACATCTTATTTTCTTAACAATGACCAACCACAGAGCACAAAAGCAATCTTTCACAAAGTGTACACGAATCACTCAACTGTGCTTGTTCAAAGAGAACAACTACTTTTTCAAAGAGCATGAGGGTAGAGACACAAGCATTGTCTGATCATTTTACTGAAAGCATTGCAAAGGTGGTCAAATTGAACATACACAAACTATGGTATTTCTTTGCATTGCTCTGTGAAGATAAAAGAAAGTCTAAGCAATTGTCAGGCTTAACAGGGTGATGCTAACATTGTAATCTTGCCTAAAATATTTCTATAATTTAAAAATCACCCCCAAGGGAAACATGTGTACATGATGTGAGCACACAATTCATAAAGACATAAGTACACATGGTTAACAGAGAGAAAAATGTTCTAACTCATTAGTATTCCAGAATATGCAAATTAAAGCAAAGATTCCATCTTGAAATTCATAGACTTAAAGAGTTGAAGATATACTTTTGAAATTGCTAGTGCAAACATGTATTAAGCCCCTGTTGTCTACATGGCACTGTTCACCCAAATGGATTTTTTAAGTTTTAAAAATCATCAAACAGACACATTTTTTTTTCTTTTTATAGTGAACACCAGGACAACAAAGGATTGTGTATTACACGTCTGACCTGGTAGGTAAGCTGCAGCCAGAGTGTTCTGTCAATCTGGTTGAAATATGTTTTCTATAGTGAATAGTTCTTGGAGGTTAATAGTTTGGTACATACTCTATAAAGAAGCCATACTCTCAGAATTCACTATAGCAATTGGGTTTTTTGATATGCAGTGTGAGTAAGGGAAGAGCATCTCACAATTACACCATTTGGCTCCAAAGCCTCAAACAGTCTTCCAACGCTCCATACCAAAAAAAAAAAAAAAAAAAAAAGAAGAAGAAGAAGAAAAGAATCCCCCCCAATCCACTGAAATGAGTATTTCTGTGTTTAAAAAATGAGGTCTTAGCTTGAGAAACGATGAAACACCCATCTCAGTTCCTTGCTTTCTATCACAGATCATGTTATACAGAAAGCCATGTGAGGTCAAATTTCCTTGTTGAGGAAAAGGGGTCGTTTTAGTGCTTTTTGAAATTACCAGCATGAAAACACATGAAACACTTGACTGTTTTTGGTGGAGATATTCTATGCGCCAACCCATGCGCGGGCACATTCACTTCCTGCTCACATCAAATGAAGAATAGCACATTAAGAGGGCTCTGCATGAAAGACGCTGGGAGAATATAGGACTTGCAGAAACAAAGTGCTGCCCAAGACTCTCAGAATAGTCATCAAATTGTTCTTTATATTTTCCTATATTGTTTTTAATTTCCGGGGTGGGGGTGATGAATCAGAGAACACTACAAAGGTACAAATATATGAATAACACCTTTAAGTTTTCTCTAGTTAGTTCCCAGTTAGCTTCACAGCACTTCTTTTTGCTTGCTACCATTACATTACAAAGTGGTTAAACCCATCAGTGTATTTTTTTTTAAGATTTTATTTTTTTAAGTAATCTCTATACCCAACATGGGGTTCGAACTCACGACCCCGAGACCAAGAGTCGCATGCTCTACTGACTGAGTCAGCCAGGCACCCCCCAACAATGTATTTTAATAACATAATTCCACCGTGACAAAAGAGTAGGGGTTTCTAAGTTAGTGTTAAAAGTACTATACAAATATTGTAATTTCTCAGAGTAACAATATAATCCTAACTGAAAGTCAGCACGCAGTGGGTTAGTATGCAAGAACAGCAACAATAACAAAACAAAACGTAAGTAAAAACAGAAATGAAAGCCATGAATGGTGTAACAAGACAACAAATCGGGTTAATCAAGGCATTGACTCATGCTTTCCACCATCTATCCCCCAGAAAAATAAAATACATATTTGTCACACTCACAATTTAAAAAGAAAATCAAGAAAAAGGTTTTCTTCAAAGAAGTACTCCCCCTCCATTTGTTTTTCTGCTCTGAAACAGAGAAGTGTCTGTTAGCCGTGGCATTTGCTAAATGAAACATTTCTTGTGATAAAGTTGCATGGCAGGTGGAGGAGAAATTTAGCCACCTGTTCTCATACTCATTTGAATTTGAGTGCTAAATCTGTCAAGGTATTTCCTTCCACCCTTGAGAAATAAATTAAAAACTTAAGATTGGTGGAAGTTATTCCCCATAGATTTTTCTATAGATTCAAAGTATGCATACTGCACTGAATTCTAAAGATCTTTTTTTTTAATTCTAAAGATCTTAATAACCTTCCTACCTCACCAAAGTTAGAATCTTAACCATCCTCCTTCAACCCTCCCAAACAAAAACTGAATGATAGACATGACAAACACATACACACACAAACAGACGCACGCACACACATTCTCTCTCACTCAACTTCCATTAAAAAAAAACGGGAAATTGTTTTTAAAAAATCAGAAAGAAAACTTCAACTTATGACATAAGGAAATACATATAAAATAAGTCTGGTATTTTCACCTAAAGGAAGAAAAAAAACCTTAAAAACTTCAACTATTTTAAAGATATGTCCCAATGAAAATGGCATTTACAGCATCATTATACAAAGAAATTACAAATATCATAGCAGCTTTTCTTAGTAAGGCCTAAATTAATTGCTGTTTAAGAAACAATGGAGAACAGAGCTCTTACCGAGGTGCTTGCCTGAAAGAAATCAAGAAAGATAAAGCTTTGGTTAGTTATTTACTTGTATTTTTTAATGACACAAGTGTAAGTACTTTATTGTCAACTTGCAATGAATTCACTAATGGAAATCTTTAGCATGTAGGATATAAAATGGAGGCTAATCTTTCCAAGGCTTTCTTTTGTGCTGTGGCAATACCAGAATCCACAAAAGAGAAAAATTCTCAGTTCAAGGTGATAGGGTCAGACTGCAAAATGATTTTCTGAAGTAAAAAAGCTTCTCGACATGCATATGTCGGTCACATTTAAAATAAAATCACATTAATAAATAGCTGATGTCAGTTTTAACATAGGAATAAGATCGTTTACCCAGCACCTGCTATGTACTAGGCATTGTGCCAGACACATTCTCTGGGCTACTTAATCCTCATAGCAATCCCATTTTAAAGACAGGAAACTGAAGCTCAGAGAGTTTACGGCTTCACTGTGAGTCTGGCAACTATGGTTTGAACTTGAGTCTGATCCCAGATCCCACAATGTTCCCATTACACCAAGCCTGGAAAAAAAAAATGAAAAATACGCCCTAGGCAATTGTCATTTCAACGCTTAGTTGATAAATACGAGGAAGATCTCAGAAAGACACATTCTGTTAAAGGAAAGTAATTTTTTGGTTGGATTAATTCAGTCTAAAATTACCCACTTTTCCCACTTGCATAAAAACAATACCAAGGCTAAAAATCTCTCATGCCATTCTCCCAACACACAGAGGGTAAGGAGGCAGCCTATCTTAGGATATAACTGAGATCAAATTTAGGGAGAACTTTACATTACCGCTATCAACATTTAAGGGAACACATTCTGAATTCCAAAGCCACCCATCGCTATCACAGAAATAGCACTACAACACAGATGAGGGAACTGGGCTAAACAAATGGAATGACAAATGATACTCCATTAGATAACTATGACAGGATGAAAGTTAATTATCCAATGCATAAAGCATTTGCACTGAGTATCTCAATCCTGTCCCTGCAAAACTTTAAAATTAATGTTTGTTCCCTCTACCATATTTCAATACTTTAGTCTTTCTTCATCTTGTAAAAATTCACATACCAATTAAACTATATCAAGTCTCATGTATCTAGACCAGAAAATTCTTCTGCTTAGAAGCTTGGTTCATATACTATTTCTCATTCTTCACATTTTTTTTAAGATTTTATTTATTTATTTGAGAGAAAGAGAGACAGTGAGTGAGCAAGCATGAGTGGGGGGGGGAGGGGCAGAAGGAGAGGGAGAAGCAGACGCCCCGCTGAGCAAGGAGCCCGAGGTGAGGCTCGATCCCAGGACTCTGGGATCATGACCTGAGCCAAAGGCAGATGCTCAACCGACTAAGCCACCCAGGTGCCCCTCATTCTTCACATTTCTTATTAATATTGTAATAAAAGATATAGATACATACACACATACCTGAAGTAGAGTGAAAAGAGTAAGCAAAAGAATGAATTCCTAAATGCTGATTCCATACCTACTATATATAAAATAACTAAGTCAAAGCTCCCTTGCCCTAAGAAGCCATACAGGGTAAGAGAGTCCACAAGAAATAGTAGTAGTATAGGGAGATGGCAATATGTAGATGTGAGTTGGGGAAAACAGCATGTACTCCCATCACTCTCAATAACCCCATTCTCAGGACACAGAGAAAATAATAGTTATAATCCTCTGGCCACACATAAGCCCTATGGAAGGATGATCCACCCTACAGCCAGCACCAGGCCTACCATTGAGAAATCTAGCTGTACCTAAGGCAGGGAGCATGACTTCTTCTTCAATTCCCAAATGAAGAAACTGGAATGGGAGCTCCAATACCCTGGCCAACGTTCTTTGAAGGAGCTTTTTGCTTTTGCTCCCAGAAGATTTGTTAACCAAGGTGTCATTTTACTTCTATTATCTGTAGCGCACTAACTTTGAAATTTGATTCTTGAGCTATGGTGCATTTCAATGGAAGAGTGTGTTATTAAAGAATTGGGCTTATGCCTGCCTAAAATGTCAGTTTATTAAATATTCAAACAGCCAAGTTATCCAATTTTTTGAGTTTATTATAAAGACAGATTCCACAAACGCAAAACCAATTAGAAATCACTTCTGTTTGGGAACAGAAGAATCATTATTCAAGTGGTAAAAATCCTATCCTTTTCTGAATTTCCTAGTTACATTCAACTTCATAAAGTCAATAATTCATGACCAGATCTTAAGGGAATGTTTATTTCTCTTTTAAAAGGAAACATGACCAAAAAAACCAAAGAGTAAGACTTTTAAACTTACAAAGTAATAACCAATTGCATTTGGTTTTAAGAATTATAATTGGCAGCTCTGAGTCCCATTGCCTCTATGTCTTCAAAGCCTGTAATAAATGTAACAAATCTCAACCTTGATTCTGCAAGTACCTAGAGGCATCCCTAATTATTTCAATGAACGTGGTAAAAATTTCAGTATTGAATCAATCATGTTTTAATATAGCATGTTTAATGTGATGTAATCAAATCAGTGTTTTAATTTGGCAACCAGTATTTTTCATACAGGGCAAGGTAATACAAAAAAAGTATCAGAGGACAGACCCTCAATACCAATGAATCTGGGAATCATACTTATGATAGTTCTTTCAAGCTTATCTCAGATATCGAGCCAATGGAAACAAAGAATCAAAGTTATATAATATTTCATATTAAAATTATTTTCCATTTTGTACACATCTGTGTCATCATTAAGATTTTTTCTTAGTGGGGGGCAGAGGGAGAGGGAGTGAGAGAATCTTAAGCAGGTTCCATGCCCAGCACGCAAACCCAGTGCAGGACTGAATCTCACAATCCCAAGATCATGACCTGAGCCAAAATCAAGAGTCGGACACCCGACTGACTGAGCCACCCAGGTGCCCCAAGGTGGGTTTTTTTTTTTTTCATAAAACTTTGTTAGAAGACTTTAAGTTATCCCTCTTATAACAATGCTTACATAACCATTGTCTACCTTAATTTCTCAAGTTGTTAGGAGATGCAAAAAAATCTTTACTGTCCTTTATAGCCCACCCACCTATCTACACATTCAAGTATCATAGTCTGAGTTAAAATGAAGTTGTTGTTTTTTTTTTAAGGTTTTATTTGATTTATTTGACAGAGAGAGCGACAGCGAGAGAGGGAACACAAGCAGGGGGAGTGGGAGAGGGAGAAGCAGGCTCCACGCCAAGCAGAGAGCCCGATGCGGGGCTTGATCCCAGGACCCTGGGATCATGACCCGAGCCAAAGGCAGACGCTTAACTGACTGAAGCCACCCAGGCGCCCATATTAAATATTCTTAATAAAATTAGTAATGACTTCCTAGAGGGCACAGACTGTTCTGTTTTGTTTTGTTTTTCCTTTTTGGAGGGAGTAGATGCAAAATAAAATTCATTGGGAAGTTTGCCACTTTGGGGACAAGGTGTTTCTTTTTAGGAAAATTATGACTTCTGGCTTAAATAGAGGGTGTCTTCTTGCGTGGAATTCCAAAAGGGTAGAGGCAGACCATATCATTTAAACAGTTTGACACAGTAGGAGTCAAGCATTCACATTTCCCAGTCATTTAAGTGGGAATTGTATTTTATTATTTTTAAAAGATTTATTTATTTGAGAGAGCGCCCACGCAAGTGGGGGGAGGGGCAGAAGGAGAGGGAGAGAGTTCTAAAGAGATTCCCCCCTGAGCTCAGAGCCCGCCATGGGGCTTGATCCCAGGACCCTGAGATCATGACCTGAGCTGAGATCAAGAGTCAGACACTTGAGTGACTGAGCCACCCAGGTGGCTCTTTCCTAAGAGGGATATCAAACAAGAGAGAAGCTTCCTTTCCTTCCTTCCTTCTTACAGTCTTTTATTTTTTTTATTTAAAAAATTTTTTTAAGATTTTATTTATTTATTTCACAGAGAGAGACACAGCAAGAGAGGGAACACAAGCAGGGGGAGTGGGAGAGGGAGAAGCAGGCTTCCCGCAGAGCAGGGAGCGCAATGCGGGGCTCGATCCCAGGACCCCGGGATCATGACCTGAGCCGAGGGCGGACGCTTAACCGACTGAGCCACCCAGGTGCCCCCCTACAGTCTTTTAAACCAGTGTTTCATGCCCCAATTTATAATTTTTGACTCTCAGAGTACAGATGAGAAGGAGACAGGGGAGAGTCACCAAGTAGGTAAGGAGAGCAAAGAGTCGAGGTGTTAAAATTCTGCCCAGCTAGTTGGAAAATGCTGCTCTAAATGCTACTTCCCTCACTCACCCCATTTACACCAGCTACTTCTTGAAGCAGTAAGGCATTTTAAATCTCCAAAATCTAATCTTTTCAGAGATCCCACTTTAATGAGAAAAAGTGGTTTATTTAAATGTACTCTTAATGGAAACAAATTTGACTACATAGCTCTTAAAGATTTTATTTTATCTTATTGAAGATTTTATTTTTTAAGCAATCCCTACACCCAACATGGGGCTCAAGCTCACAACCCCAAGATCGAGTCGCACACTCCACCTACAGAGCCAGCCAGTGCCCTGGACTATATAGCTCTTTTTTTTTTTTTTAAGATTTTATTTATTTGTTTGACAGAGAGAGAGAGAGATAGCGAGAGCAGGAACACAAGCAGGGGGAGTGGGAGAGGGAGAAGCAGGCTCCCCGCCAAGCAGGGAGCCCGATGTGGGGCTCGATCCCAGGACTCTGGGATCATGACCTGAGCCAAAGGCAGACGCTTAACGACTGAGCCACCCAGGCGCCCCCAGACTACATAGTTCTTAATGATCATTTTTGGGAAGCTTGGCCAGACAGAAGAAAGTTCAGGAATCTAAGTGTCATGCATTCAAGAGAGCTATAGATAGGACATTTTAGATTCTAGAAGAAAATCGTTATCATCAAAATATTTCAGTCATCTATGACTCCTGTTCCTTCCCAATCTCCTATGTCCAGTCAACTGTCAAAGTACTACTGAATATCTCTCCAGTATGTTCCTATCCTTCACTTCTCTCCACTGTCACTGCCCCTACACCATGCTTCTGGCATCTATTACTTCTTACTTGGATTTGGTTATTAATATAAAGTACATATTTGTCACAGCATAGCTACTTCACATACTGTGACTGTATTTATAACTCTGTATTTATAACTTCTTGCTCAAAAGTATTCAATGACTCCTCACGGCTTCCTGAACAAAAACCAAATGCCACACTCGGGTTCAAGGCTTCTTTGATTAGCCTTCCTTAACCTAATACACATTCCAGCAAATAATTCAAAATAAATATATATTTAATGGTTAGAATATAAATAAAAACCCAAATCTATTCACAAACTATCAACTGTTTTGTTTTAGAGTATGTTGTTTTCATACATAGTAACAGCTATGCCTTATTTCTATTGTTAACCAAGTAATGTGTAAAAACCATTTATTTTAAACATTTTTATTTTTTTAAGATTTTATTTATTTATTTAGAGCAGGGGAGGGGCAGAGGGAGAGGGAGAGAGAGAGAGAGAGAGAATCTCAAGCAGACTCCATGCTGAACTCAGAGCTGGACATGGGGCTTGATCTCACAACCCCGAGATCATGACCTGAGCTGAAATCAAGAGTTGGACGCTCAACCGACTGAGCCTACCAGGCACCCCTTTGTTTTTTTTTTTTAATTTTCATTCCAGTGTAGTTAACATACAGTGTTATATTAGTTTCAGGTGTACAATATAGTAATTCAATAGTTCCATAGATTACTCAGTGCTCATCACAACAAGTGCCATTCTTAATCCCCTTCACCTATTTCACCCACCCCCTCGCCCCCCTCCCCTCTGGTAACCATCAGTTTGTTCTCTATAGTCAAGAGTCTGTTTCCTGGTTTGTCTCTCTCTTTTTTCTCCTTTGTTCATTTGTTTCTTAAATTCCACATATGAGTGAAATCATATGGTATTTGTCTTTCTCTGATTTATTTCACTTAGCATTATTCTCTGTAGCTCCACCCATGTTGTTGCAAATGGCAAGATTTCATTCTTTATTATGGTTGAGTAATATTCCTGTGTGTGTGTGTGTGTGTGTGTGTGTGTGTGTGTGTACCATACCATCTTTATCCATTCATCTATCAATGGCTGCTTCCATAGTCTGACTACTGTAAATAATGCTGCAATAAACATAGGAGTGCACGTATACCTTTGAATTAGTGTTTTCACATTCTTTGGGTAAATACTCTGTAATGTGATTACTGAATGGTACAGTAGCTCTATTTTTAATTTTTTGAGGAACCTCCATATTGTCCTCCACCCTGGCTGCACCACTTTCCACTCCCAGCAACAACGTACAAGGGTTCCTTTCTCTCCACACCAACACTTGTTGTTTCTTGTGCTTTTGATTTGGGACCTTCTCAATGGTGTGAGGTGATAGCTTATTGTGGTTTTGATTTGCATTTCCCTGATGATGAGTGATGTTGAGCATTTTTCATGTGTCTGTTGGCCATCTGGATATCTTCTTTGGAGAAAACGTCTGTTCATGGCTTCTGCCCACTTTTTAATTGGATTATTCGTGTCTTTTTTTGTTGAATTATGTAAGTTCTTTATATATTTTGGATACTAACCCTTTATCGGATATGTCATTTGCAAATATCTTCTCCTATTCACTAATGTTGTCTTTTAGTTTTGTTGGTTGTTTCCTTTGCTGTGCAGAAGCTTCTTATTTTGATGAAGTCCCAATAGTTTATTTTTGCTTGTGTTTCCCTTGCCTCAGGAGACATATCTAGAATATTTTCAACATTTTTGATAGCAGGAAAATTTATTTAATTTAAATCTAATATTTGCTAAGCCTTTGCAATTAGGCCGAAGTCCTTTTAGGTATAAAACAATTAAGAAGTTAAGTAAATGTGGATGATTTTTTTGAATACTAATTTTAAAATTCATGTCTCCTAAGCCCTAGTCAGCATTCCTTTTTTCCGAATCTGCCATTCCTTTTTCCAAATTACACACGCAAAACATGTTATCATTTAAGTGCAAACATGCTAGCTTTAAAACATAAATTTGTCTAAAATAGCTTTTCCCATGATGGTAGAGGATATGTGAACACAAGTCAAATAACTCTTAAGTCTAAGAGTAGTTGCAGTCTTGGAACAGATTATAATCTTATTTTCTTTATCAAATTACTATTTGATGAACCATGACTAAAGTATTCTCGTCATTGGGAAATTGTTTCTACTAAAATTACTTTCAGTCTGTGCCAGCATCATGGTATTTATCAGCAAGCAAGAAACAGAATCAGGATTTTGGATTAGTTTTTTTTTTTTCATAGGAAAGATAGGCATAACTTACTCTCTAATGAGACTGTGATATATTAGATTACTGCATATATCAAATGAAGCAATTCAACACTCTTACGTGAAATGATCTGCACAGGGCTCCAGACCTAAAAACGACTCTCCCTAAATCCATTCATCTAACTCAGCATTTATGGAGCTGCACTAGAAGATAGGTAAGACAGGGCAGGACACTTGCTTGTAAAGAAATCACAGCAAAAGAAATAATTACTTTCCAAATGGTTAAATGGTATAAAAAATAATAATAAATTCTCACCATTATCTACTAACGAATACCATGTTGCACAATTCATATAAGCCACGGTAACAAAACTAATTGCAAACTTTGCTCCCTAGTACAGGAGTGTATCAGTCCATTGACAGCATATAAGGACCAAAGAAACAAGATAAATAACAGTAACTTTCCTTACTATTATTTTAAAAGATTGTTCATCCCAGATCACATTACATCATTTGAAAAAAAGGCAGTCTCTAATTGCATCTGTCTCTACAGCACAGCAGTAGGTCTATGAAAAATATTCTGATGATCCAGGTCTTCAGTCTCCTTAAGATCAAAATGTTGGTTCCAATTCCATGAACTTTTGTTTAGCTGTGAATCAGTCAGAAATGATTATATACACTCAACCTTTGTAGGAAAGTGCTCATAATAAATGAAAATTGCTTCAGTTTGGTGATGCTAAAGGGATTGGATAGCCTATTCACCACCTAGAACATCCACACACTTTTCAAAATTCTGTTTCAAATATTTCATGGGTCCATTCAAAGTAAAGCTAGGTCACACTAAGTGAGTTAATAAGGAATTAAGTGAGTTAACTGCAGACAAGAGAAGAGCTCCAATGTAAGCCCACCTATAAAGACAAATCTAGTTGAGGCTTTTGTAGTAAACTAGTCTTAAACATTAATTTGTAATACAGTTGATGGAATGGGATAAAATAATAAAAAGGAAATACAAATTAAAAATGGGTTGAATCATCAAATACAACCATGCATGAAGGAAAAGTGATCCAACATGAATATCACATTCTCTTCCAAGGTATAAAGGTATGACAAAGAGTAATTTGTGAGGTTCCTTCCTTCTTGGATTCAAAGAACTCTCCCTGAATATGATAATTATGTTCTTTTTTTTTTTTTTTAAGTAAGCTCTACACCTAACGTAGGACTTGAACTCATGACCCCAAGACCCAGACTCACATGTTCTACCGACTGAGCCAGCCAGGCACCCCAGTAAGTATGTTCTTCTTAAGATGGCAAGGTCTTATCCCACTGATCAGTGAAAAGCACTATATTTTTGAAATCAGAGAAACAAAAAGTGAACACAGAAGATGTTACAGGGCAAGTTGGAGGTGAAAAGAAAAGGTGATTTAGAATTTCTAAAAACACTTGCAGTGAGAGACTTTAATGTGGGAAGGAAAAAGGGGGAGAGAGGAGGGTCACTAATGTAGTCCAGTAGCCCTCGAACACCCAACAGAACTTGACCTACAACCTATCATTCTCATGATGTTCCCTTCTCAAGTGTTAGTGCCATAAAATATAGTAAGTATCCAAGCCTTTCAAATAAAAAATTCAATCAAGCCCCTATACCTTCCATAAGAGAAAGCAGACAGTGTCCAGAGAGTTAAAAATAACCAGTTCTGAGTCCAGAACATTCCCACACTCAATTCCAAGTTTAAACATGATAATTCCAAGATAAAACATGAAGGTGGAACTTTTGGGGCGCCTGGGTGGCTCAGTCACTTAAGCATCTGCCTTCGGCTCAGGTCATGATCCCAGGGTCCTGGGATCGAGCCCTGCATCAGGCTGCCTGCTCAGCCGGAAGCCTGCTTCTCCCTCTCCCACTCCCCTTCACCGCTCGTGCACGCGTGCTCTCTCTCTCTCTCTGAAATAAAAAAATCTTAAAAAAAAAAAAAAAGAAATGGCACTTTTCTACATACTGACTTGCAGGAGAATCCAGTTTAATGTTCAATAGCTGAGTGGCATAGACAGTCCTCATTTGTGCTTTTATGGTTCCTATTTCACGGATGTTAACAAAGTAACATCCGAATTTCGGTGTTTTCCTCTGCACTAAGCACTGAAGGGCATTAGCATGGCAACAGTCACACAATTGTATGCCACCACCAGCTAATTTTTTTAAGCAGGTTCCATGTTGGGCATGCAGCTTGAACATGGGGCTTGAACTCAGGACCCCAAGATTGAGACCTGAGGTGAGAATAAGAGTGGTATGCTTAACTGACTGAGCCCCCAGGCACCCCATGCCAGGTAATTTTCTAATACCTTTTGAAGATTTGTTGAAGGTTCTCCCCAAATAAGATGAAAATGTTTTGAGAAAGTGGAAAGGAATGCAGAGTCCTTTGAAATGTTTTCTTCAATTCATCAATAAAATACAATCAACATCAACCAACCTGTAGGATGCACTCATTTTACAACGTTTTAGACAGCTCTAATATCAATGGAGTAATTTTGAATGTTTCTGCTCATTTCATAAAACTTTATTAAGAAAACAAATTCTATGATTTTATTAAAAAGTTGGCACTATGGGGCACCTGGGTGGCTCAGTGGGTTAAGCGTCTGACTCTTGGTTTTGGCTCAGGTCGTGATCTCAGGGTCATGAGATCAAGTGCCACATTGGGCCCTGAGCTCAGCACAGAGTCTGCTTGAGATTCTCTCCCTCCCCTTCTGCTCCTTCCCCACACACTCTCTCGCCCTCTCGAATAAATAATAAAATATATATATATTTTAAAAAGTGGCACTAATGCTTATTAGCTTTTAAAAGGAGACTTTGGACCATGCAAATCATCTCAAAAACAGCCTGCATTTCAAGAAGTCAAATCAATAATAAAGTCTGAAATTATTAGGATCTTGGTTTTAACTCACACCTGCATTTTATGTGTTTGCGTATACTTGCAAAACTGATGTATACATTTGTGCTTATTTTATAGGACTTGGGAGTATAATACAAGTTCTAACAGTAGAACTGGTTTTCATGATATTTTCAACACAACCCCAGATTATAATGCCGTGCCTGGAGAATTCTACTTTTTAATAAGATTTCCAGGAAATCACGGTTGCAGAGTTTGAGAACTGCCTAGTGATGTTTGATTTATCAGAATTTTTGAGAGCAAAGTCACTGGTGCAGAGATTAATAAATTTGCCTTACTGATAAAAATGTACAATTTGTGGAACCCCTCCTGTATTCTCCAGGCAGGCCCAATCTAGTCACATGAGTCCTCAGAAGTGGAAGATGAAGGCAGAAGAGTGGGTCAGAAAATGATTCATGTGAAAAGGACTTTGGCCACTGTCAGTGTTGAAGATGGAGGAAGGGAGCCACAAGCCAAGACATGCAGGCCGCCTCTAGAAGCTGAGATCAACTCTCAGCTTACAGCCAGCAAGAAGACAGGAAGCTTGGTGGTCCGACAATGGCGAAGAACTGAGTTGTGCCACTGACCCCAATGAGCAGGAAACTGATTCTCCCCTAGAGCCTCCGATGCGAACACAGCCTTGCTGTCACCTTGATTTTAGCCCAGGGAGACCCATACCAGACTTTGGAGCTAAAAAAACTGTAAGGTAATAAATTAGTGAGGTTTTAAGCCATTAGTCTGCAGTGATTTGTTATGGCAGTAAGAAAACTAATACAGAGTTCTTTTCGAGTGCTTGCACGCAATTAAGCAATGGGACAAAAATGTCCGCAAGAAAATACTAAACATGCTGACTGGGGAGTACCCTAGGAAAGTACTAAAAAGAACCTAAGAGCTAGAGCATTGTCCATGGTGGCTGATTACCATGGGGGGAAAACGCGGGGAGCCAATGAAGATAGAATAGTGTTGCAAGAAAAATAGGAAACAGTGAAGTGAATCCGGATACCCTAACAGCAAGTAAAGATAATTGCCCCAATATTTCCCTACAACTTCACCACTTGACAGTACGGCCAAGTAAAGCTGACCTCTCCTTATGCCACCACCCAATTCAAAAAAGTTTACCTCATCTATCATACTTCTTTGTGCTTCTGACCCTAGTAAGATATTATCTAATTAATAGCTGGCAGGAAAGTAGCAAAAGTCGACAAAAACAAAATGGCATTAGAGAAGTTAAGAGCTTTGAAATCAAGCAGACCTGAGTTTGAATTCTCACTTCACCTCTTCCTTTGAGTGTGACATTGAACAAGTTAAGTAACCTCTCTGAACCACTGTGCCCTTCGGTGTAAAACAGAGACAACTTACTCGTATAGAGTGTTTGGGAGGCAGCCTGCAAAGGGCTTGGCATTTTTATAGTAGCACTCAACAAACTGTATTATATGTAGCTCTGTTAAACCAGGACAGTTTCTAAAAATGGCAAACAAATACATTTCACATGAAATGTAGAATATTGGTCTCACAGGCTAGATTCAAGTTTTAAGCTCCTGGAGTTCTGAAAGTTGTTTTTATTTACCTTTTTCTTAGAGAAGAGTAAGTTACTGCTTTTCACTATTGAACCATATCCTAAGAAGTACTCTCCAACAAGGTGGAGATGTTCTTATCTTAGCATACCATAAATACGGCAACACTGGATAAAAGCAACATATACCCTCATCATGGGAAGTCACACCAAAGAAAATATTTTACTCTAATTGAAAACAAAATATAATTTTATTTCTCAATAAGATGACATCCTACAGACCAGGATCAAATTATTGCTGCTTGAAAGGTAAAATATGTACACTTATGCCCTAGAAAGCACCTATGCCCTGTCCAGTTTAAAGGATGGTACTCTGTTCCTCTTGTTTTAAACGGTTACTATCAAGTTTAAACATAAATTGGTTCACTTTCCATCCTATGTAATATGCACTTTATAATCTGGTATCTATTTTCGGGGCACCTGGCTGGCTCAGTCAGTAGAGCATGCAACTCTTGATCTCAGGGTTGTAAGTTTGAGCCGCACGTTGGGTGTCAAAGTTACTTAAAAATAAAATCTTTAAGGGGCGCCTGGGTGGCTCAGTTGGTTAAGCGACTGCCTTCGGCTCAGGTCATGATCCTGGAGTCCCGGGATCGAGTCCCGGAATCGAGTCCCGCATCGGGCTCCCTGCTCAGCAGGGAGTCTGCTTCTCCCTCTGACCCTCCTCCCTCTCATGCTCTCTGTCTCTTATTCTCTCTCTCTCAAATAAATAAAAATAAAATCTTTAAAAAAAAAAAAAGAACCAGTTCATCAAAAAAAAAAAAAAAAAAGAAAGAAAAGAAAAGAAAAGAAAATCTTTAAAAGAAAATTTTAAAAAAATCTGGTATCTATTTTCAAAATTCATGTCTTCATATTTAGCTCAGACACATTTCTCTTCTATAGTATTTTCATTCCCACTAAATCCATTATCAATACTGAAAGTACAATAAACAAAAATTAACCTGATTATCCTGGATCAGAATTTTCATACCGGTAAAATAAATTAAGCAATTTAATTGTTCGTGAATAAAGATAAGATGGAAGAATAGTTACTTTGAGTGATTGTAAGGACTACACCCCTAATACCCAGCAGAGTTATGCCTGGCTCATAACAGAAAGTGAGTAATTCTGAATATTATAAAGTCAATATACAAGGTGAGTGAAAAAGAGCTGAGCACTTTCAAAAATGGTTTACTCAGCAACTTCTTTACGTACAGATTCCCCAAGAATCACACACTGACACCACCTCTTTCTCACAGTCTTGAGGAAATAAAGCAATACTCTGTGGCTGCCATTTCAATTTAAAATATCATCATGCACAGTGCTTATAATTCTTGACTCTTTAACCAGAAGTTAAAGTCATTAACACAAATACTTGCCTATCTCTTACTTCTTTCTTTCCCCTCCCCCTAACTCGGCCCGACTTAGCTTCTCATCTAAATATTCTAACTTTCAAGCAGAATGTCTGGAATCCTTAGAATTCTTAGTAACTCCAGACTTCCCGTGAGGCTATAAGAGATTTGCATTTCTGCCTCTTCTCTATGGGGCAAGTGTTTTGAGGGGTACTTGGAAGTCACATTAAAGTAGAAAAAAAAAACAATGCATCTAGAGAAATTCTCAACAAGGAAAATTCTTGGAAATTTCTGAAAGCATCAGAAATACTAGCTTTCTGTCTTGCAAGTTTCTTTTGTGAGGTATTCTTCAGTAACATTGAATGGTTTCAAGAGATCTTTTAAAACACACACACAATTGGCTTTAAGACAAGATTCTAACTTCCCTTGCACATGCCAGGCAGGCGTCCCCAGACTAAAAATTCTGAAGTAGTGAAAAGAACCCACACTGACTAGGAGGTGCAAGCCATCCAGTCGTGAACCTCTGGAAAGGAAGTTTGTAAACTTGGAATTCACTACGGAACAGTGTGAATCCTGTGATTAAAAATGATTTAATCCCAGTCTCTAAGACAAGGAGAAAAGTGTCTTCTAGTCGGACCTCCACATGCAGTCGGAGGACTGCATTCAGATGTAGTATCTCCCATAAAGATTAACATGAAAAAAACGGGGCCAGGTGAGGACAACCAGCAGAGTGAAGGGTCTGGAAAACATGTCATACAAGCAAGGGTTAAAGAAAGAGATTTCCAGGCTTGTATGTAGTACAGAAAATAGGGATTTTTCTATCTACCTCCAAAAGGCTACATGAGGATCTGGACTTAAAAGATCTAGAAAAGATTTTGCTCAATGCAAGGAAGAGCTGTCCACGCATGAGAGGTGCTGCCTTGGTGAGGTAGTGAGCTCTCTGTTACTGACAGTGATCAAGGAGAATGTGTATTAAACCATCTTTCAGAGGTGTCGCAGAAAGGATTCCTGCTTTAAAAGGGGGTTTGGATTCTCTAAATGACCTCTAAGGTCACCTTTATCTCTATGGTTTCCCATTAATGTATGTTAAGCTAGCCCTTCTGTAAGCTCAGACAATAGAAATTCCCAAGGACATGCCACCAAAGTTACACACTCCCACTAAACTGTTCTTAGGCGTTGTTTATGTTATTTCTCCACGTAATTTTGTTAGAGTGAGCATGTAGTAAAAACAAATTAAGCAGACAGAAATAAAAGTTTATATATGTGGTAACTGTGAAAATAGCTACATATATTCCTTTCCTATTTGAGATGATCAATTTAAGAAGTATTTTGCCAAGTAAAAAATGACTTCTAAAACCATGAGGTTTTGTTGTAATCACTAAATTAGAAAAAAAGACAACCTTAGGGAATAGAAAACGTGTCAATTTTTTAAATATGCCTATTTTTATTCTTTTTTGAATCATTTTCTCTTTTTTGAAACAAGGGATACTTAGTCTGCACAGTCTTTTCTCAGGAAATCTAGATACTGCATTTTAATGATACAATGATAGAAAACAATTGCTATAAAATACTATGCTGTTGATATTTACTAAAACTCTATTTTACATATTAAACAAAATAACCGTAAACAGGAAGCTGACGGAAGGCAAGTGCATTCATTAGCTTAAGGGGCACAAGCTTAATTCACTAACACTCATTCTACACTCATTGTCTTTTTGCTTGAGAAAGGTAAAATTTGAAGGAAAACATCCCACCGTGTGTCTGACTTGCTAGAAAATTCACTGTTACATTGCACTGGTTAATTCCTACCCATTGTCTTCCTCTTTATTGCCACACCATTGTTATCAAAACTTACAGCTCGTGAAAAAAAGATAAAAGGATCGCTAATGCTAATCCTGTTCTATTTCAGCATGCTCTTAGAAACTAGCAATACATTAACCCTGTAACATTAGCCCGAAGGAACCATTTGCTGTTTTGAAACAATGAATACCAAAATACCAGAAAACCACTTAGATGTGACTGCCCTTTCAGCTTTATTAATTTAGGCAAAATGACAGGTTAATTTATATGGTTCACACCTGTCAGGAATGGAGTCTTTACTAATTCAGTTTACACTGACCAGGAGATCCTCCCTCAGGCTAAGGCTGAACTTCAACCTACCGTTGAACAGAGTGTAACGCAAATTCCACATGGATGGCACACCACCCTTCAAGGGTTCAAAACGGAAGCTGAAGGAGGACTCAATCTACTCAGTAAAGACTAAGCATTTGGTAACCAAGCTGCCTGAAGGCAAAGGATTTTTTTTCCTCCATCTTTTGTCTTTAAGGTACTCCCACTATTCCCGAATCATAGGATAACACAATTTGAAAAGCGCTTTATGCTATCTATATAAGAGATGATTCTCCTGCATATCGTCATCAACATTGTCCTTATCATCAGTCTTGAATATGTGGAGAGAGGCTGCACCTCTCATTCAAGCTTTAAACAAGCAGAAAGAAGGCAAACTTGGATTTGAAATCCACAAGGGGAAAATTGCCTTTCTGTTCAATGTTTGCAGTAAGTGAAAAGTTGTCTGTTGTACCTTTCACGGGAGGAGAAGCACTGCCCTACCTATAAGCGTCAATAAAGGAGCTCCAGGGGCACCTGGGTGGCTCAGTCGTTAAGCATCTGCCTTTGGCTCAGGTCATGATCCCAGGGTCCTGGGATCGAGCCCCGCATCGGGCTCCCCGCTCGGCAGGGAGCCTGCTTCTCCCTCTCCCACTCCCCCTGCTTGTGTTCCCTCTCTAGCTCTCTCTCTCTGTCAAATAAATAAATAAAATCTTAAAAAAAAATAAAAAATAAAAAAATAAAGGAGCTCCAGCTAAGTAGCACCTACACTGGGCTGAGAACAAGACCATAAGGAGCCCTTATATTTTTTCCATACTTGCTCAATTACCACAGCACATTTTTACTACAGCCCGAAAGATTTTTATTGAAATTTCGGTCTTTGAAAAACAGACTCAAATCTTCGATGAAAACCACGGAATGTGTTATTTGACAAATCACAATACATATTGATGAAACACTACAAACCAATACTGATGCGACTCAAGCAAACATACAAAAAAAGATGTTTCTCTTAACTGTCAAGAATTCTATATTCCAGATAATATTGTGAAGGTTTAGATATAATTTTATAGATAAACTCTCAGATATCACAATTGACCAAAAAGTCAGAATTAAACTATTCTATTTCAAGGCAAAGACTTTAGACCCAAAGACACAAATAACCATTTAACCCAACAACTGTGAGAGCAAACACAATGTTACTTGACCCAGTTTTCTAACTTAGTCCTTGTAATTTTTGAGAGTGAAAATCACACTCAACTTAAGTATCATTTTGTGTGCAGAAGTGTTGTGGAATATAAAGAAGCTCTGATGAGAACAACGTGTTACACATTATATTTTTATTTCTGGCCAAGTAAGACAATGAACTCCAATCTGAAACAGTCACAAACTAAATGATATATTTAGACACCTGATTTAAATTCCCCAAGCTAGTCTTTCCCTGTGTATATTAACATGATATTTAAAACCCCGTATTAATTCATTTATAAAGAAAAATAAGTTAAGGCCAATTTAATAACTTGGCCTGTCACAATGTCAAAATGGTGTAACCTAATGCTAGCCCTTCAAATACATTTTCCCATTCTACCTCTGTGTACTACCAACAATCAACATCAACATGCAAGATCTGTGGTATTTTCCAGCTTCTACCATCTAAATCAATTCACTCATATCATCAGGTCAAAGCGGTGAGTACTTAAAAGGAGGAAAGTGATTCATTACAGATGCTGTATTAAGCTGTACCTGAGCCTATGGCTAGTATGAATACAATATACATTTTTTAACCATCTCTAAAAATTGAGCCACAATAGGAGCTACAGTTTGGATCCTCTGTATGGTAAAATATAGGAGGAATACCAGACTCATTAATAGCCATTATTAATTGTACCCTGCTGATTTCAAGTTTTGGGGTGTGTATGTTTTGTTGTTTTTACAATGAAGTTGCTTTTGGTAAATCTTTGCTCATTTCTCACCAGCTAGGATTCATAAAGTCAACAGGCACATCTCATTTTCTCAAATGATCTGAAGGAGCTCCATTAACGTGTCACCTCCATTAACTTGTCACCTCCATTAATTTGTGCTTTTGACAAATTCAGCTTTTGAGAAACAAATATAGCTGATCTTTTTTTTTCCCTTTCTTTTCCAAATCTGACTTAAAATTTTAACTTGAGAGGAAAAGTCACACAAGTAAACAGATAAAATCACTTCAAGCATCTCTCAGGAAGAACATAAAAAATAATCTGAAAATGACATGATGACAGAATTTCACTCTGAAATGTCCTCATTTTTCAGCGCTTTCTAGGGAATTGCTTCGTTTGGACTGAGGACACCAGCATACTTCCTCAGCAGCTGAAAGCCTTTCAAAGAACCAGACTAAGACACCACTGTGCTTCTGAACCTCCTATAAAACAAAAACCAATAAAATGGCAACTCACCGGTTTTCTAAACACACAATTAACCTAAAGCAGGAAGAATTTTCCACAGCTTTCCTGCTGAAAAATATTGTGAAGGAAATACAGTTAAAACAGGCTTCTACTCCAAAAGCTTTTCTCGTACTAATATTTAAAAAAAATTTTTTTTAAAAAAAGGTCCAGCTTTCCCTTACGCCTTCCCCTACCGAAAGGAAAAAAAAAAAAAAAAAAAGGATCACAGACAATATTTTAAAAGAAGATTTAATTATATCTCCTGGATTTTGTTTCTAAGGCAACAGTTTGCAAGTTTAAAAACTCAGATTTTCAAAAATTCTAGTAAGACTTCCCAATATATTTTAGTATATATTTACTTAAAATAAATTTCTAAAACAGGCATTTGTAGAACACATTTTTCAACTCCACGTATGTACATAACTAATGAAAGAACTAGAACTTGCACAAATTTGAACTTACACTTCAGAACCGCAATTATAAAACTGGGAAAGCTAGAACATCGAACTTATTAATATTCATACACAACTCAAGTGTAAAAGTCCTGGTTACAAGGCTCATTTTCTGATCCATGTGTTAACTCCGAACGTTTCCAATTCGTCCAAAAATTATAGAGAGCCACTACACAAAAGAAGTCATCTTAAATATTTCAGATATACAAAAATTCGAAACAAAATCCACCCGTCGTGAAAGATTAACGTCTATCCTTAGGCATTTCCTTAGGTATACCTTTAGACTTGTACATTAGTAATCCGATGACCATTAAGCACGTTAAATAAAAATAAACATCAACTCCCAGGACAAGCAACCGAAGGTAAAATGTGGGCATGCCCATATATCTTATTATAAGCCAGCTTGCGGTTTTTACTCTTGTGGGTTTGGGGATGTGGCTGTTTGGGATTTTTTTTTTTTTTTAAACCCCTTTTGCCACAAGGTTGATTCAAGAAAGAAACCCCACTTTAATATCCTATTTTCTCTCACTTACATGTATGCTGGAGAAAGTGGAGTTGACCTGGATGTTTTAAGCACAGGAACTGGGAATTTCCAGATAGCAGGAGAGCTCGTTTTCCATTTCAATGGCATGTTGTCACCACGGTACTACAATAACAGTAAACGGCGTTTCCATAACAGACTACCGACTAGGACTTCCATTCCACACTGTCCCGACACACAGCAGCGGCTGCCGCAGAGAACAAGCAAGCGATCTGCCCGTGCCCTTAACACCGAAGCCTCCGATCTGTAAAATAGGGCTGCAAGGCACCTCCTTTAAATCCTCCTGTCCCCTAAAGCAATACGATGATCCTATCGTTCTAACTCAACAATAGTGCCACCTCGTTAGGAAAGCGTTGACTGCAGTATATATATATATATATTTTTTTAAGACTGCACCGTGCAGACCACACAATGCAGCTGTATTTCATAAAAAGCGGCTGGGGTTTTATTTTGTTGTTGTCGTCGGTGTAAGCTGGCATTACCATTGTTCTACCTTAACAGGGATACTGCAGCGCTGTACACCTATTAACCTGATTTCTGACCAATGGTCGCAGGAAAAAAAAAAATAGATGGGTTTCATATGAAAATGAAACAACATACCTACTCAGAATACACTTGTCATCCTCTGAACATTCTTCTTTTGAGCTGCAACAATACAAATGGGATATAAACCTCAGCATAGCCTTAGGCCACAGCTAATAGAGATCAATGACTAAATTCAGCAGCCCGCTTTCCTCCCGCACAAGCTCTGGCCACACAATAAAAGAATGCCATTATGGGAAAAGCCCGTTTAAAAAATGCCAGTCTCTCAGTTTTCCCGTTAGAAGAAGGCAAAATGTAAGAACAAGTATAAACTGCTGCAGAACTCTGCACGCTCTTCTAGCGGCTTCTGATTCAAGTTGCTCTCCTTTCCCTATTCTTATTTCCAAGCCGGGATGAGCAGAATCTCATCCATTTACAACATGCTGTGGTACCACGAATATCACTCTGTCTTCTGCAGCAGAGAAGTACAGAGTGGCGTGCTCTTAAGAGCAGTCCTCGGAGGGACGCTATCAACAATCTAATTCAGTGCTGCCCTCCCCTTCTTCTCTCCCCCTTTCCCCTCCCGTTCGGCCCCCTCCCTCCTCCCCCACCCCCAAACAGCTCACAAATTGCCTAGAGGAGAGACCAATGCGGCTGGCCAAGCAGGTGTCCAGCAGGGACCATTCCAAAGCTCAGCGGCGGGTCCGGTAACCTCTAGGGGTTAGCAACTGTCAAGGAGATTGAAAAATTCAAGTTGCTGTCAAAGCCATGAAAGCAGCGGCAAATATACGGTTCATCCATATCATTTTAGAATACTGCCAGAAAACAGCCTTGTAAGTGCCCCGAAAGTGACTGGGTGTTGTAAGTTTCTGTTTAAAGCCCCAATCTCACACATTTTCTACGCAATTCTAAGAAGTGAAAATAGGAGAGGCTGGTATTATGCTGAACTCTTTATTTATGGGCTGAAGCATTTCACCTCTGATATTGGCGAGTGGCCATCACTAAGCATCTACTGTCCTAGCACCCTTCTACATCTGCCTAAAAACAGAATTACCTTGCCTTCACCAGTGCAAGCTTAGTAAAAGCAGACTGCCCTCGACACGGAAGCCACTACCTTTTTAAAAAAAAGCACTGCAGTGACAAACAGCTCATATTTACTTTCAGGTCTGTATGCAAAAAATCAACTTGTGCTTCTAACTTGAGTAGGCTGGCTTTCAGATACTCCTTCCAAATCATTCCTAGTTTTTAAAAGACGGAGATTTAGTCCCTTAAGAGGCTTCTCATTTGTATTCAAAAAGCACAGATGAATGTTACCATAGGAAGCAACCACCTTCAAAAATTCCACAATATAGAACTTAATATACCAGAAATACAGTGTGAAATTAGCTCCAGGTAATCACAAATACCTTCCTGTGAGATACACGTCAATATTCAGGCAAAGAGTATTTTCCTATGAAAACCACCCATACATGTGGCAGTATATACATACATACATCTATGGAGAGAAAGCTTATTTTGAAAGATTGACGAGTAACGCATAAACTTTATTAAACATTAGGTAGTAACTCACAAATAATTTTTATTCAATCGACCATACACAAGCACCCCCCAAAACCCCAGGCAAGCAACTTAAAAAGTTAAATTATAATTCTCTTTTTTAGTACCCACACACAAAACTGTCTCATAAAAATCTTCAAAGGAATCAGAGAAAGGAGTATTTATCAATACCCTAATGAGCAAAATACATTTAAAAGGTTAAAAAAAAAAGCACCACTAATACAAATAAACCATAGTCAATATTTTACACCAGAAGGCTTTATGTAATAACTCTTAATAGTTATGGAGCAAAAAGGTCCCAGGTACAACAATCAGCCTTGCCAACTTGTTGGAAATCCCCAGAATAAACACACACATACACACACACACACACACACACTCTCTCTCTCATCAAGCAAGTTTGGAATGTCCCATTCCAAAAACGTGAAGCATTCTCAAACATTTCCAAATATAAAACATAAAACAGCTACAAATTAGCTGTATGTAGCAAGGAGGTGATATTTTAGAAAGGAAATTCAACCACTTTCCAGCTTATGAAAATATTACAAAGCAGTAATTGCAAATACAACTTCTGAGAACAAAGACCCCCAAACCTACGTAAAAACATGGTTAGTAAAGTGTTGCGAGCAGTCTATAAAGTCGACTCAAAATTTATGAGTGGGATATGGGGTAAATGTGGAGTTTTCGAGATTTCCCAGGGGGTAACCCCCACAAACAGGTGAAGATCACTTCATTGCAAAGGTTCTCCAGTTATTATTCTTCGTGAGCAATCAATGTATTCAAAAAACCCACATAATCTTTGTCTAACTTCAGGCTCCAAAGAAATCAACCAGTAGCACCAAATCCTCTATGTCAACTGCCTGTCTAGGTTTCTCTTAGATTTAACGTTTACAACCTGTTTTGGGGGCCCTTGAACAACTGTCATATTTGCCCAAAGTGAAAAGAAAATAAGACAGACTGCTTTCCCTCCACCCCACCCTCAGCACCGGTAAAGACCCCAAAACCCTAAATAAAAGCTTACATCCAATGATGACCATTTATTTCTATTCAGTTCTCCCCGCTTTAACAAATTGCTAGGAGTCATTTTTCATTATCACTCACGAGCAAACAACTAATATGCCAAAGGTTTTAAAAATAATTCCTTTACGTAGAAATACAGTCCATGAAATCTACTTTACACTATTAATTTGCTTAACAACAATGCTCCTCATACATCGTTTAGAAATAAACTTCAGCCAGGTAAAATAACCCCAATTACAAATTAGCAGAGTCCAAATTAATCAGATTTTACTACCCTGACGGCGACTCTGGTAGCAAATATCGAGCGTAATTACCATTACATTCTGGACCTGAAAATGTTTTCACCTCCAGAGTGAAAGGGAGAAAATGATTAAATGTATATTTTAAATAGAATTTTATGCTGGGAAATGTCAAAAACCCTCGTTGACTTCATATGAAACACTGATTTCATTTACAGAACACTTGGTTCCTATTAGGGACCAGTGCATAAAAAAGGACAGAAAGACAACATACACAAAAACTCTTCGAAGCATTTGAGGAACATTAACTAATCACTTGAAAATACCTGTGAAATGCGTATTTCAGAGATGTCATAAACAAAGGACGATGCTGGGACTTGGCCAAGGCCACAAAAAGAGGCATCCCTGGCCAAATCTTACAAGGCAGAATTCCCTGTTTCCCCACGTAGAAAGAGGAGATATTTTATAAAACTTTTAGAATTCTTACAAATCATCTTGCTCAGAACCCTCATTGTACAGATGAAAGAACTGAAGCCCAGAGATGTGAACTTGCCCAATGTCACCCAGCTAGCTAGCAGCAGGACTGGGACTAGGAACCAGGTTTCCATCTGCTAGCCTGGGACTCGCACTCTAGAATCCTCACTGTCCCTCCTTCTCGATGAGACCTTTCCTGAAGACGTGTGTTTCTCTGTGACGTGAACCACATTCTGTAAGTACCTCCATGTGTCTAAATAAACAAGAATTACCAAGAGCTATTTATTCCTCCAATGATATGTATGCTCAAAGATAGAAGTGGGAGACAAACACCAAAAATACAAAAGTGTGTGCAAAGACCATTCACAAAATCTTCATTCCAGAAGGTGTTTAAGTATGATGAGGGAGAAAAAGGTAAATGAGAATTTAGCCAGTCATAGTATGGGAGAGAAGTGAAATATACAGCTAGGAGGGGGAATTTTTTTTCTAAACATAAATGTTTCTAAATAACTTTACAGAAAAATCGAACTCACTGGCTGACAGTGATGGTTCTTTCATCCCACCACCCCATGAAATGAACTGACTGATAATGTCACCCATCTGACCTCTGTCTCTCTCCATATTTTCATGATACTCCCTAAGAACTAACCTACCTTCTTGCAAGTTTTGGTGAATCCTGTGGTAG
The DNA here is from genome assembly GCF_029215605.1 of Mirounga angustirostris. NCBI lineage: Eukaryota > Metazoa > Chordata > Mammalia > Carnivora > Phocidae > Mirounga > Mirounga angustirostris. The sequence goes on from NW_026991719.1 coordinate 95,802,602, forward strand.
GTACAACTACAAACTAATAGCATTGACCACGGTTTGTGTGAGCAGGCACCGTATAATCTTCTCTTCGGTCCTGACAATGTCTCCTCAGACTAATGTGGGCTATCCATGTTATTCGTGTTGCCCAGACAAGACTATAGATCAGCCAAACTGTGTGCTCTGTTAAGTTCTACCAATCAGTAAGAGTATTTGGATGGCGACCAAGTAGGGCTGTTAAACCTTTTAAAGCACACAAAAACTTGACTTCTGCACAACAGAGCAAAATTCTTAATACATTCAGGGCTCCTTATTACAGAAAACAGAACTGTTCACATGAATGACTACATATACATGTGTGCGCGCGCGCGCCACATCTCCTTTATTTCTTTCAGGAAACTGAATATCAACGACATTAAAAAATTTTTACCGGATACTCAGATATGTAGCCTTGGCTAAAACCAAAATGGAAAATCCCAGATGTCTCCTAAGACGACCGCTGGAAAGTCATAATTTCATCTTTTATCAGTACCCTTCTCACATGTCAATTTCCTTTGCAGAGCCAGGTGGGTCCTTCCAGTCCCACAGAGGATTTACATCTCCTGACTATGTCTCAGATTAATACAGTACCTATCTCCTTCTTCACAATGCAAACAAGTGTGTACCTGCACAGTTGTGTTTGTGTACTTGTAGCAGGAGTGAAGCGAAGGGAAGCACTCTTTCCATCTCTTAACATTTCCAAAAGAGAAGAAGGATACTGAGTTTTGTGGGGAGGAGGGATAGAACAGCAATAAGTGGGGCTGGTAGGCTGGCAAGCCAGGAAACAATAGGAAAAGGGACAAAAGGGGAAAACGGAAAGGGTAAGGAGGGGAATGACGGGATGGAAGGAGAATGAAGAGCCAAGAATGGGAGTGGTCCCAGTATGTGGCAACTTTTGTAATTGGGGGTCAGATGGATGAGGTTCTGGGGCTAAGACAGGAGTTGGGGTAGGAGAGCAAATCCAGAGGGACTGAGCAGGTGACAAGAAAGGTCCAACCGTTGGGGCATCAATGACCCACAGCTTCTGCCTACCCTTACTCTCTCACTACAGCTGAAAACAGGATTAGCACTGAATGAGAAATTTAGAAGTTCTTGCCTTTCCTGCTTTCGTTTCCTGGAGTAGCTACATTCTAGTAAAATCTGTAAGCTTTTTTTGTTCTTGGCTACCCCTGGGTGCCTCATTCGTATATGATTCCCAAATCCACACGCCCAAGTAAGTCTTTATACAACTCTGACATGCACAAACTAAATTAATCCTTAAGTAGTCCCATCTATTAAAAACTGCCTTAGGGGCACCTGGGTGTCTCAGTTGGTTAAGTGCCCAACTCTTGATTGTTCACAGCGTCATGAGATTGAGCCCCACGTTGGGCTCCATGCTGGGTGTGGAGCCTGTTTAAGATTCTCTCTCTCTCCCTCTCCCTCTGCTCCTCCCTTCCCCCATGGGTAGCCACATTCTCTCTCTCTCAAAACAAAACAAAACACCTGCCTTAAACTCCAAACCAAAGTGTTTGTATGTGTTGGGAATGGTGGCGGTAGAAAAAAATGATTTTTAAATATATAATATTTGCACAGCTGATTTTGTATTACCATTGTCAAACTGTTTGAAAAAAGCAACTCAGAGAGGCAGTTTATCATCAAGTAGAGATAACGCATCTAGTGCTCCAGTAAGACGCCATGCTTTAGCACACCCTGTGTTCCTGCCATGGGACTTCATATGGCCGAGACACCCTCCCCAAATTCCTGCTCCTCCTTCAAGAAGGAATCCCTGAATCTTTGTATCTTCCTAACTGAGCACCACCCCCAGCATACTGGAAGGCCCTCCATAAATATTTGTTGGGTAAGCGGAAAGAGAAGTTTATAAGCAGAGGGGTGATTAAGCAAGAATTGGGTATCAAAGCCAGGATATATCCTGGAAGGATTTTTAAGTGTTTCCAATTCTGCTATGACTAAAAAGCAGAGTACAGGTAAAAAGACTATTCATCTGCTAATTGGATAATTTTAGGCTATGAATTCCTTAAAATAAAAAAAAATTAAATATACACATTATCTTGTTAAAAGTAAGTATATGTTGAAGAAAATCACCCAGAATATAAGTTTTTTAAAATGAAATAAATGCATCACTTATAGTGATGGTGGATTACTCTAATGAAAAATCCTTGCTCTCATCTCAAATAATGATAATGTATCTGTTTAGTTGTCTCTCAGCAAATTCCTAAGTATCTCCTTAAATTACCACAGGTAAGTAAAACAGCCAAACCATCATTAGATTTTCTGATGTGTTTGTCCATTAAACCTGCAAATTTATCAAAATAAAAAGCCATTAAAAATGTACAGTGTTAGGGGGCCTGCCTGGCTCAGTTGGTAGAACATGCAACTCTTGATCTCGGAGTTGTGAGTTTGAACTCTATGTTGTGTGTAGAGATTACTTAAAAACAAAATCTTTAAAAAAACAAGCAAAAAGAATATGGCTCTCCTGGCTAAAAAATATAATCATATAAAGCTTTTTATTTATTTATTTATTTTAAAGATTTTTATTTATTTATTCATAAGAGACAGAGAGAGAGAGAGAGAGAGAGAGAGGCAGAGGGAGAAGCAGGCTCCCCACTGAGCAGGGAGCCTGACGCGGGACTCCATCCCAGAACCCTGGGATCATGACCTGAGCTGAAGGCAGATGCTTAACCATCTGAGCCACCCAGGCGCCCCATATAAAGCTTTTTAAATAGTTTTGCTACTTTCTTTTAATTTGGCATCACATAGAGAAGCAAAACCATAAAAGCTGCACGCAAAACGCTTATCTATGATGATTGAAAAACTTTTCAATAGTAAGCACATCATGTACCCAGTCTCAAAAGGCATGTCAATTAAGGAAAGGCAACATTTGCTATATTCTACATTGTTTCAGAAATAAATATACTTTTATAAAACTCTGAGTTACGGAAAGACCTTCAGAATAATACATGACATTTTCCTCAACATTCTGATTAAAATTAATGAAATAATGCTACTACTTAAAAAAATGATATTTATTTCCTTTTATCCAAAGAGTTATTATAACATTCACATCTGTACCATAAATGTTATAGCTAAAATGAGATCTAGAAGTAAACACTTCCATGGAAAGCTAATTCTAATGACTCACTAAGGTCATACAACACTACTTAAAATTTCCACGAAAAAGGGCCCTTTATATTCAATTGGTTTAACTTTATTTTTAGTACTTCCCAGGCCTAACTATTACAATTTTAAATTTCCTAGACATACATCTATAGAAACTACTGTTGACTAAAATAAAAGGCTGTAACCAGATATGAATGAGAAAATTACTTAAACTCCAGAGAAGACTCAACTTTGAACTTGAACCCTATGACCTGTTGCCATGACATGGGGCTCACCAGTTTTCCTAAAGCTGTGTAGTTTTATAGTCATGGGATATGCCTCCTATGGTGGTATCCAAGAGATTTAGCAACCAGTTCAAACCTCTATTTTCTAATTTTGAAATCCTTCTCATTTTCCAATTTGTAATTCTTCTCTTGGGTGATCTTAAGTTAGAAAGATTTTATTCTTAGTGAAAGAAAGGGGGTATAGAAACACACTGAAAGATAACAAATATATGCTGGTAAGTCTAAATTACAGAAGCTAGCCGAAAAGTGTGCAATTTAAAATTGTTATGCCTTGGGGCGCCTGAGTGGCTCAGTTGGTTAAGCGTCCAACTCTTGATTTCAGCTCAGGTCATGAGATCTCAGAGTCGTGAGATTGAGCCCGGCATCAGGCTCCTCACTGGGCATGCAGCCTGCTTAAGATTCTCTTTCTCCTCCTCCCTCTGCCCTTCCCCCTACCCCGCTCACACTCTCTCTAAAAATAAAATAAAATAGTTATGCCTCAAAAACTATTGAGCAATTCAGTGAAAATCCTATGATGTCAGACATCATTAATTCATGATATATAAAGTGTTCATGTGTTACGAACCAACCACAACACCGTTGTAAAGTTATGTCTAACTTCATTACGTGGATGCAATGGTTGTCCAGTGGGAGGCAATAATTTCTTTTCCTTGATCTCATGTTCTATTACTAACTAAAGTAAATGCAGTTTTGATATGAGGAAGTAAAAAACACACTTTATTTTCTAGGGGGTCCCTAGATTTAAGCTAGATGAAAATTTTATTTATTTATTTATTTATTTATTTATTTATTTATTTATTTAAGTTTATTTATTTAAGTAACCTCTACACCAATGTGGGGCTTGAACTCAGGACGCCATGATCAAGAATCGCCTGCTCTTCATACTGAGCCAGTCAGGTGCCCCTTAAGCTAGATGCAACTTAAATTTGGGTTTCATGACTGCCTAAGTCTGTCTACTTCAATCAGTAAGTTCAGAACCACTTCATGTCTTCAAAATCAAATATATGTATTAAATAATCAGTTACTTCTCATGGAATTCTGAAGCTACATAATATTTAAGTGAACTATTATCTTCCCATTAGCTAGCATATATTTATTCATTCATTCCTTATTCAGCTTGATCTAAGCCACAGACACTGTTGAGCATTTTTATGAGTCTTCTACCACTAGGTCTGGACATGTTATTTAAATTCCTATCATGCTGTTCAGTCAGTAAACGAAAATATTTATGTTTGGGAATTTCCAGAATTACCAATTTTTGAGATTCTGATCTGTAAAGCACAGAGCAACATAACTTATATTCCAAAAAGGGTGAAGAGGCAGCAAGACTGAGCTTAAACTGATACTCTAAACATGGAACAAACATTAGCAAAATAATTAGGACCATGTTTTCACATCTGTCAACTAAAATGCATTTGTTTCAACTGAGGACTTCTTCCCATATTAGCATTACCGACAGTGCAAGACTGACTCCTTGAACTTCACAAATACCAAAATCAATCAACTCGCTATGCCTAGCCCAAAGCCTATAAAGAAGAGGTACATGCTGAATTAGTTCAATCGTCAACAAGTACTAAGAACTTAGGACTTTGCTAGATATTACAAGTATACAGAAGAACGCATGTTCCCTAGCCACAAATCTCTGGCAATCTAATCAGGCAGACTGCATATTCACATATGGAACATGAATGGGTAAGCATAAATATATTGCTACTGTAAAGCCTTGACAATCCAGAACCCTGGATAAGCCTAGTTTATTAGCCAATTTTTTTTTTTTAAGATTTTTTAATTTATTTTTTAACAGAGAGAGAGACAGCGAGAGAGGGAACACAAGCAGGGAGAGTGGGAGAGGGAGAAGCAGGCTTCCTGCGGAGCAGGGAGCCTGATGTGGGGCTCGATCCCAGGACCCTGGGATCATGACCTGAGTCGAAGTTAGATGCTTAACGACTGAGCCACCCAGGCGCCCCAATTAGCCAATTTTTAAAAATTAACTTCAGGGGCGCCTGGATGGCTCAGTCAGTGAAGCGTCTGCCTTCGGCTCAGGTCACGATCCCGGGGTCCTGGGATCGAGCCCCAGCATCATCGGGCTCCCGGCTCGGTGGGAAGCCTGCTTCACCCTCTCCCACTCCCCCTGCTTAATGCTCTCTCTCTCTGACAAATAAAATAAAATAAATAAATAAATAAATAAATAAATAAATAAATAAATAAATAAATAAATAATTTCCAATTAAATTAAAACAAATCAAATTAAAACAACAGGAATGGGCTAACTCTTCAAATACCAAAACTTCCTTATTTTTCACCTTTTGACGGAAATCTTTTGGCCCTTCACCGTCTTCAAGTCTAAACCGGACACAAGTCTTTTAAAAGTACTTCACAGACACCATAACTCGCAAGAGCTCCTGTGATGACTCCTCGGGTGGGCCGGCAATCTGTCACTCCTCACCCTCGCCTGACTCTGGCCCCCGTATATACTTGGACATGAAACACGGACGCTATGGAGAGAGAAGGGGCTCTTTTCTTTACACTTGGGTACCTATACCAAGAGAGAAGCCCTATACCTTGAAGGCGGATAGTCTCACACGTTAGTATGCCTAAGAATCATCTGGGGTGAATATTTTAAAGGTAGAAGTCTGGACGTGGGGCCTAGGATTTTAAACAAGGACTCCAGTTGATTTTCAGACCTGGTCTACTAAACTTGGAGAAACACTGCTTTAAAGTCAAGGTCGCTAACCCCCACTCAAGATAGCCCCAGCTGTGGCGAGACTGTTTTCTCTCTCAGTTGCCAGCCTTCCTCAACATATCAGAGCCAGCTGCCCACCACTCGTTGTCAGACTGCATTGTCCAGGGCCATTATCTTGCCCTCCCACACTCTAGATCCTTCCAGGTCTGGGAGAGTCTGACAGCAAGGTCTCCAACTGGCTGACAGAGAGGCACAGAGGCAGACCAACAGACATCTTCGAAGAGGGGAATTGTGAAACCCCAGCAATTAGGAAACAAAGGTGCTATCCATTGTATCGATTGTTCAATGCCAGGTAAAAGTTAAAGAAAACTTGTCTCCAACTTTTCCGATGAGGAAGGATGGGGGAGAGGACAGAGGTAGGCACCTGTGGTCTGGTTGCAGATCTCCCACTAACTAGCTTTGTGGCAGCCCGTGTTAATCCTCCCTTATCTGTAAAATAGGGAAGATGCCCCCTTTCTTTGCCCGACTCACGGCAATATTCTGAAAGCCAACTGAACTTGGGTTTGAGAAAGCCCACTGGAAAATACAAAGCACAATACAAGGATGTATGGTATTTCTGTAACAGAATAATTTATCATTTTTTTCAGCTTAATAAACAAGCAACCTAGACATTATTGAAAGTTTCCTTGATGACTGAATGTCTTGTAGTATCTCAGGGTCTTTTCTGACGAAAATAAATTCTCACTGACAAAAAAGGTAGAGGAAAATGCAGACCCTTGGACATACCCTGGAGTTGATTTTTTGAATATATCCTTGAAATCGGCTTGTTTTAAAGACAATTGCCTCCGTCTCCTGAAGTGGAGTGCAAAAAAAAAAAAAAAAAAAAAAATCTGGTTAATGGTGGCTTTACTGGATTTAGTTCGGATTTTTCAAAGCATGCTCTGCAGATACTTTAGCTGTAAGTTAATAAACCACGTTTCTAAATCCTGAGTAGCTAATACCACACAGAACAATTTTTAAACATGTAAATTAACTGTAAAACACTTAACAAGAAAGCCATAAGATTCTATTTGTTTTTAGACGCTCTCTTAATGTTTCAGAAAGTCTGGACTAAAGACTGATATGAAATACAACATCTATTGGCAGCTGATCAGAAAGACTAAACTAGCCAAATGTGGACAGAAGGAAACACTTTTCCAGTAAATATATACGCAGCCTTGGAATGCTTTGTCATCTTCTTGTTTTTGAAGCCTAAAAAGTTCAATTCTTTGCTGATAGACTGTTTCGCCATAAAAACCTGAAAGCAAATGACACACATTACAAGCTTTCAGGGAACAGATGGCTAATGTTCTCCTAGGTTCGTTTACTACCAATTTTCTTATTTTCATACTGCTTGTAATTAATAAAAACATACAAATAGACGCAGTGTCTCCTAAGCAGGGGATTTTGTTTTGGTGAAGTTCTGCCATGTATCTCATCCCTTTGGGCTAATCTAAAAGATGATGGTGATGAAGAGACAGACTTCAGCCACTGCCTGGGGCAGGCAGCATTCAAAATAGAGACTACCACAGGAGCACTGCGGTGAGCTGTCGCCAGTCAACTTTGTGGGGAAATGAAAGTACAGCGGCAGGTGCTGGAGGAGCTCTAAGCCCTAATTTAATGCATTTAACATTTGTGACATTTACGTTGCTTTTAGCTTACAGAAAGTGACCATTACTAAGCATTACACTTACCTAATTTTTGCTTCAAAATAAGCAGTTTGGGCTCTTTTCTGGGTCATCCCACAAGCACCACTGCATTATTAAAGTCACAACTAAATCAAAGTCATAGCCTAATAGTATCTTTAGAAAGACCTTGGCAGAGACCTTACCCAAAATGGGATCCTCAGCCTAAGGACCTGTTATGCCAAAGGTAGGCAGCAAGTCTTTTATTTCTTTTTTAGGACGATGAATTCAAAACGGCATCTCTTTAATGGCAATACTGTTTCAAAGTCTACTTTTAAAACGCTACACACATCAAAATTGTTATCTTTGAATCAGAAAAAGCTACAATGGATTGAATTAATATCTGCCCCATTTTAGCATTAAACCTCACCACGCAAATAACAATTATATTATCTTTTTCCTTAAAAATGCAGGAAAGTATCTTTAAATACAGCTTATTTTATATTCCTATTAATATTCCTTTCCTTTGTGTATTTAAGAAGAATCTGGTGTGCCACCTTCTGGTAGCTCAGTGAAATTACGTATCGCTACACAAGTCCCTATTCTTTATTTTAACTTTTAAAAAATATATATATTTCTTAACCTGTATTACATTTAAGCTATATAGAGAAACATAGACACACATCTCTACCACACTCTGAAATACAGCAGGATTTCCCCAGTGATTTTTTTTTTTTAAATATCAAGCTTTATATATGCTTTCCTATGATTTTTGCATGGTTACCAATATGTCTCCTGAATTCTACAATACATATAAAATTGATTTTTGTACACCGCTTCACAGGCACATAGGAAAACAACAGGCTTGCTATTTTAATGAATAAGCAACAGCAGTAAATAAAGGAAAAGAAAGGTCTCTTACCAATAAGCCCATTTTTCTCTTAAGGTTTGAACTCTCATCATTTGTCATGTTCTTGTGGATCCCTCTCTCATCAAATTCTCTGGAGTTTTAAAGTTGAGAGCGGCGATGCACAGCTAGGCTCTCCTACATAGTAGCGCACCCTAGTGCATCTGCCTGGTATAGCACTTCAGTTGAGGCTCCCAAAAGCAGAAAACAGCCTTTATGTATTCAAAAACCCATCCACTGAACACCTTCCCTTGGTAGCAAATTGTAGCCAGCGTGGCGGAACTATTTCTATTTCTTATCTTAGGTGCGGATCAGATACAGAGATCAGAACCACATGAATCTTGAGCTTAGTTCCAGTTAATTGAACAGGAACAAAGTGTTCATCTTTAGAGCAGAGGTGGGATGAGACAAATACTAGCATCAGGAGATCTGACGTAGAAAACAAAACAAAACAAAACATGTTTACCTGAAAGTAACCTGATTTTTTCAAGGGTCACTGCCCTGTTATCGGTCCTATTCCCTTAAATCTTCATTACCTGTAACTCTTCCCTCCCTCGTGCCGCTAGCCGCCAGTCATTAAGTCCTATCCTTTATCCTTTATCATTTTGTACAGGTGTCTAATCCCTAGTGTTTGTGTCTTTTTTTAACAAATGAGCTTCTTCCAAAAATACATATAACTGGTCTCTCTGCACCGCCGTGTTCCATCAATCACCTCGCTTCTGGATGAGCTCTCTTAAAATGCAACTACACATGATGTAAATTAAATGTTTGATAAATATTTTATTCAACCAATACTTGTTAAGAATTTGCTACATGTGTGGTAGGGACTCTGCCAGGTGATATGGATATAAAGGTGAACAAGACCACCCCTTGTTCTCAGGAAGCTCTTAGTTGAGTGAGAGAAGCAGACACGCACCCTGACAGCACAAAATATGGCATAGAAACTTTGCTAGGATATGCCTAGGATTCTACAGAGGAACGATAAAAATCAGAGGAGCAATAAAAATTGGGCTGCAACTGAGGTCGAAGAATGAGGCATTCCCCAGGCAGACTCCAGAAGACACCATCTGTGTGGACACACAGAAATTTAAAGGAGTCCAATGTGTTGGAAGGATCGAGAAAGTCTTCAATATTACTGGAAGAAGTACAGGTACATAGTGTTGAGGGGAGCGGATTTTAAGGTCTACAGAGTGAGTGAAGAGGCTTGGATCTTATCCCATGAGCTACGAGAAGCCATCTGTTGAATGAGTGGATCACTCAAGGAATTAATCAAGCAACAATGCCCAGCACTAAGAACTCATTACAAGCTGGCTAACCTAGTCTTGGAGTCCACTGATGTAGCTCCTAACCCCAACTGCCTATTCTCTAGCTCACAAACTTGTTTTGTTCTTTGTTTCCCTTTGCTCCGGAGGTCCTCCTACATGAAATCTCTTTCCCTCTCCACTCTTCTGAACTCAACTCATCCTTCTAGATCCAGCTCAAATTCCATTCTTTTCTGTGATGTCTCCCGTGGTACTTTGAGTCTCCTCCAGTTTTTAAATGTTCCTCCATTACACAGACCACGCATTACTCCTACCATTGAACACTGTTTGAAAAACCCTTTGGACTCTTTGCCCATAAAGCCTAGCAAGCAGAGAGAAGGCCAGTGAGAGCCTGAGGGTAAGTGGCCCAAGAAAGCACACCTCCCCAGACTTCACAGTACACACCAGTCTCGGTACCTTCTCTTACCACTCTCAAGCCTGAAAAAAAAAGGCTATGAACTGTGAAGTGAACTCTATCTGCATTGGACAGCAACTCTGCATTACCATGTAACAATGCTGGTTATATACCTCACAGCTCCCATTTGAAAATTCCAGAAAATTGATGAGAAAGGGATACCAACAGAATAGCTTAATTATGGAGGTGTGATCTTTGAGGGGAAAAAAAAAAGAGCTGTAAGGGGGCTTGGGGGGTTGCTGTACTTGTGTTTTACTATCTGCAGTAAACCGAGAGAATTCACCTGAAGGCGCATACAATAAACAAAAAGAATTCATGAAGACCACGGAAAGAGATGGGAGAGAGAGTGAGGGCAGGGCATTAGATCCGGAAGGTTTAGCATCTCATGAGGTTTAAGGGAGAAAATCCATGTGTGTGTGTGGGGGGGATGTTTAAAAGGTGGGGGGTAATAGTGTTAGCTGGGAGATGAATCTAGGACAAGAAGCTTTACCACAGAAACAAGTCCTGGGGGTGTAAATATTGAGTGTTCTCTCCCTGTGGAACCACACCCCATTATGCTCAGCGTCAAATACTCAGACAAGCTTTCGTTGATGTTGGCATTTAGCATTCAGCTTTGTCTCAACCTTTTTATGTATGCATAATCTCTTAGATTTTGCAATGATGCAAAAACCATGGAGCTTTCTTTTATGTAGACAATAAAAAAATCTTTTCATCTTATTCAACAATTTTATGTTAAAGTGGGTTAAGAGGAATCTGCCAATAATTTCAAAAAGCGGATAATACTTGAAAATATTCATTCAATGACTTAAAAATGTCCCAGATAAAAGCTGTCTACACCTTTTTTCTTGTTTATTGAGTGCAAAAACTGACCACTTCCCTTTCCATTAACTTATAAGGAAAAAATTCGAATACAGAAAAAAAAAGGAGAATGTGATTTTGGATATGGGCCACACTTTTCTCAAGAATTCTTCAAAAAAGGGCAGTACTTAGGGGACATAAAAATGATTTAATCCACGAGGTCCTCAGAAGAATGTTTTTAAACTATGTATCAATGGTATCGTAGACTTTAAAACAAAGAGAAAAATAAACCAGACCATTTCCTCACTTAATTTTGTGGAAAACAGAACAATTGCCAGAATATTTCCCCCAAGCCTGGCAGAAAAAAAAGCAATCACCATTTTATATTATAGTTTGAACTAGAATAGGTATTTAATCCAAATTCACATACACATTTACATGCACGAGCTCATCTAGAAGAGGAGAAAGGAGGAGAATAACTACCTCCTGGGAGTGCACAGTAAATCTCTTAGAGTATTAGTGATTTTGATGACAGGGTCTATATTAATCTAATATAAATAATGCACTTACATTCCATTTAAAATAGCCTCATTGTGTTATCTCATCCATAGCCGCACTGGACTCTCCTTCCTTCTGCCGTATGTTAAGATGGTTCAGAGCAGGAGGACTTGAGTGGTTTAGAGAGTTTTCAGTCATGCAGAAATGTCCTTGGATGACAGATTTTGAAAACCACTGATCTAAACAAGGGTTGGTCAGGGGGATTTATACCTGGAGCAATTGCTCGTATTCCTACAGCCCAGGAGTTCCTTTTAGTCCAGATTCCAGTAGTCTCACCACTCAATCTAGTGGGAAAGGTGGGGTCAAAGGGGGAAGAAAAGCCTTTTCCTGTTACTGATAACTCTACCTGTACTGTCACTGGATTAGGAAAAATGGCAACAACAACAACAAAAAAAGCAGAAGGCCATAAAAGTTTCCTAACTTGCCATTCTTACTGGAATGAATCACAACCTTTTCATATATCCCTGAAATGTAACAAAGTGTGGGTCCTTCCACTATATGGTAACACAAACAACTGAGGGTAATTCATGAGTAATTCAAACTACCTGGTGGATATAAATTATTCAAGGTTGACTATGAAATATACCAACTCATATTTTACTAGCCTAAGTCTTTTTTAAAAATTATTTATTTATTCATTTATTTACTCATTTATTCATTTATTTATTTGAGAGAGAGAGAGAGTACAGGGAGGAGCAGAGGGAGAGGGACAAGCATGGTGCTCGATGCGGGGCTTGATCTCACGTCCCTGAGATCATGACCTGAGCCGAGATCAAGAGTCAGACGCTTCACCGACTGAGCCAGCCAGGCGCTCCAGCAGCCTAAGTCTTAAATCTATTACTATTTAATAGCTACTGCGAGAATCTAAAATGGGTGAAGATATACATGACAGACCATGGGGAAGAAGGAGATTTTATCATGTGAGCGAAGAAACACAGAAATAAGGGAAATGACATTCCACAGACAGAAGGGCCGACGTAGGGAGTTAATGAGGAAGTAAGAATATTCCTATTTGTCAACTTCCTTTCAACCTAATTTTCGTATCCAGATACTCCATGAAGTATTTTACTTGTCTTAAGTGTCAGGTGACAGACAGCCTGAGCTAGCAGAATTCCAAATAAAAAAGTGTACTGTTCCTTTTAATTTTTAAGAGTCTCATTTTCCTTTCACCCAGACTCTGAGGTTGGCAGTGCAGGTGTTAATATTCCCATTTGAAAATTCCCATTTTATAGAAAGTTAGTTACTAAGTGACATAGCTGCTGAGAGAGCTGGAAAACAAGAATCCAGGTCCCCTGACACCTAATTTGGTGTGCATTAGTCACCCCTGTATTGTATTAATATTTATTTGAGGGGAAAAAAAACCCCCGCAAATATGACTCCTCAACACCACCATGGAGTTACTTTACGAGGAAGTCAGTAAAAGGCTGGAGGAAAAAGAGGACTATGTCACAAGAGACATAGAATGATATCTGATTAAAGTTGCAGAATCATCGACCTGTACCTTTGCCAGAAAGACCCTCCCAGTGACAATTCTCAGACCTTCCTTTTATCCCTCAGGTGGCATTTCCTGGCATAGACCTCTAACGTGCCATACTCCCTCAGGCCTCAGTAGTTTTTCCTAGGACACTCTCCCCACTTGCAATTCCCTGCTCTCCTTGTCTACCAAGCCAATTTCTAGTCATACTCGAGTAAGTGTTCAAGTATATCTCCTTCCATGAGACCTCCCCTCACATCCCTTAGCGGCCTCCGTTGCTAGGTTTTCTAAACCCCCATGACACTCTAAATATTATAGGTCCTGGTCACTTTGGATCGTAACGGTTTCTATAAACTATAAACTAGACTATAAACTCCGGAGAGCTGCCTCTGGGTCCTCCTTACGTTTTTATTCTACCTGTCTCAGTGCCCGTCACGCAGAAGCCCAATCATAGGAGGCGATTTTGGTGAAATCAAGTTTGGCAGAGGTCGGTTTTCTCTCCTCCAAGACTAAGCTGTTTTGGGGTGATAAGGAAACAAGAAACTGTGAAAGGGCCTTATCCTTCCTGAACTAAGTTATGAATGGTAAGAAATAAATGAAAGGCTACAATCACAAACAGTATACCTAAATACCTAAACGGCTCCTTTTGATGTCTCTCTGATGGACCCCGTGTGTGCCTAGCAGGATGCCCAGAACAGCAGGCAAACAACAACTTTAGGATGGATGGACAGAGGGGTGAATGGCTCAGGAAGTGACGGCTGAACTAAACCGAGCCAACGAGACCCTTAGGCTACAGTAAGGAAGGGCAATGCCGATCATCATTTGTCTAAGCAAGGTAGTCCTGGTGAAACTAAAAACTGAAGAAACGCGTTTCACTGGTTCACCACCTAGACCAGAACACTGAAATATGAAGCAGCATCTCCTAAAACCAATAATTTCTACAGACTGCTAATTGAGAAGAATAAAAGCATCTTCTTTGGACTGGTAGATCCTCTTCAATTATTGTAGCCAGTGATGTTGAAAAAGTAAGCCCCCAAATCCAATTTTGACAATAACTGCTCCACTAGATTGAATGAAAAAATAAAATAGTGAGTTCAACCAAGCAAGGCACTGTACATCACCAATACCTAGTCACTCAAACGGCACAGCGAGCAGTCAAGAGTAAAATACACAAATGAGGCACAGGAGGGCCCGATGCTAACAAGGCCCTGTAACTTTCAAAATAGAGAAATATATATATATATATTTGATGAAAGATCTATGAATCTTCTGTTCCAATATGAGAGTTATAATTGAGGCTGAAGGAAAGGCCTCAAATCCTTTTCTCATGCCGTTTCCTGGCCTTCCCATTTATGCAAACCGGCGGAGTAGAAATATCAAGGATAGCAACATAATGAGTAATAAAAAGAATAAAAGACAATGGAGTTCCCCACAGGGAAGAGCATATTCACAACACACTGTAGCATCTGCTTAGCGCTGGGTAGAGGGGGTGGAGGCTCCTGCCGCGGGGACGGGCTAACTGATACAGATCATTAACCGCTATCTGGGGGAGTGTTCCGGGGTACAAAGGCTGGAGGTTTTTATTTAAATGAAAGTAATATGGTCTTATAAAAGGGAGCCGTGTTTTGCTAACACTGCACTTGAATTTTGCTGCTGGGACCAAGAAACACAGTGTATAGGTCCCTATGGGCTAGTTGGAAACACAAGAGTCATAAAAGTCTCTAGGATCCTGAATCGGAAAGAGAAAGATCGGCTCGGAACCCACACAGGACAGTCAGATAGGCAGGGATTCAGACACCGACAGTTAACGGAAGAAGTCCCAGAACAATGAAAAAAGGGTAGCAAAAAAGTAGGATTCTGTATTGACTACTCACAAGAGCCAAGAGTGAACTTGACACCCCGTCATTACTAATCCAAAACTCAGAATGAATTATGCCCTCCATCTTGCTTGAACCATCTCAATCCTCTATTCAAAAACCTTCTATGACTCCTTACTTGTGTGGATGGATTTGTAGACTCCACATTCAAGGTTCCCTCCATCCCAGCTCTTCCTTACTTATTTAACCTTATTTCCCATTACGGGTTGTCCCAGATTTGCACACAACTGGAAAACACAGAATCTCTTTAGCCAAGAACTGCCATGGGAGCTGTAATTTTTTTTTTTTAATGCAGCTTACAGTTGCTGTGGATTCAAGAGAAGAATATACCAAAAATATATAGAGAAGGGATTAGAGCAGAAAGGGAAATTAGCAAAGGCTTTCCCTGTCCCAAAATATCTTCTTCTATAGTGCCAACAAGCTTTCCCTCCCTCCGATGTTTGCACCTTCACTTATTCTCTCCCTCTCGTTGTTTGCTGTGTACCACTGCCAGAAATTCCATCAAGTACGCATTCATTTGAGCTAAAAGAGAATCCTGTTAAAATGATAATAAGGAGAGCTGCCAGGATAAGGTGGCTGTCAGTTATTCTCACACTGGTGTGAATGAGTTCAGTCAAGTTTCTTCAAATAGCAAAGAGCTGTTGCCCTCAGGGAATGGGGAAAGGCTGGTGGTGAGAACCTTCTGGAGTCTTTGCGAACTTGGGTGGGGTGCTCTATGAAGGAAGTTGGGGGATGGGGGAAGCTGGGGGGCTAGAGCAACTATGTCTAGAGATAGAGAAAGAGAAACCGAGGTATCGATAAGCGTGCAGAGAAGGTTGTAGAATAACAAAGCCCCACTTCCTCTACTACTCCGCGTCTTCCAGCCCAGAACCTGTCACGCCTTTCCTGACGCCCTGCTCCTAGGCCCTGGAGCTCAGGCGAGTACTGTCCGTGGGACAGATCAGCTACTTAAGTAGGTTCAATACAATATTTTGGGCACGGCCAGAAACTTCACCATCGTGCAAACAATCTGTAAATAAACTAAACCTTCAGGACACACACCATTGTTAGGCTGGGATCTGCTTGTGCGTCCCTCGCCTCACCCTGCACACACACACCCTCATTAGGCTGCTCTCTTCTCTTTGGGAGATGCTACATGTTTTTGGGTTTTTTATTCGCTTATCATCTATTCAACTCACAAAACATTCCCCCTGCCTAAAATATGTTCCTCTGTTCACACAAGTTCTGCCTGCTCCTCTTTATTTCTTTTTAAGATTTTAAGGAATCTCTACACCCAACATGGGGCTTGACCCCATGACCCCAAGATCAAGAGGCACATGCTCCACCTACTGAGCCAGCCAGGGGCCCCAACTTCTGCATGTTCTTAAGTTCCAAATCAAGTTCTACCTTTTTTAAAAAAGATTTTCTTTCTTAGAGAGAGATAAAGAGAGGGAGGGAGCACGAGCGGGGGAGGAAGAGAGAGAGAGAGGGAGAAGCAGACTCCCCACTGAGCAGAGAGCCCCAACACAGGGCTTGATCCCAGGATCCTGGATCATGACCTGAGCCGAAAGCAGACGCTTAACCGACCGAGCCACCCAGGCGCCCCTCTAACTCTGCCTGTTGAAGCCTAATTTGATTTGTCTAACACCCACCAAATGCCCTTTTCTGAATTCTTGTGGCCCTTAACACACACTGTTCTTATTTAGTCTTATGTGTGCTCACCTCAGCTTGCAAAATCAAGGCTGTAAAAGCTAGCTTTCCCCAGGCAGAGGCAATTCATTCATCCACCCAAACAATTAATAAGCATCTACTTTGTAACAAGTGTTGTATTTCAGCTCGAAATTCAAACCCCAGTCTAAGCCCAGATCCCCATCCCTCAAGGTGCTCACAGCCCAGGGAATATCAAGTACAGTCACAGTACTGTGTGAGATGCACTGCAGAGGAGGCCTGCTCAAGGTCATATGAACGCACGCGGACAGCCTGAGAGCCTGCACTGGGCTCGGCCAGGGAGTCAGGGCAAGTTTCACAGAGGGGACCCCTGAGCTGAGTGCTAAGCCTGAGCAAGAAGGTGTCAGGCAGTCAAGCGAGACAGAGGGAAAGGTGGGGCGGGGGAGGTCCAACTAGTTAAGGCACAGCTACAATCAACTGTAACAACATGAAGTCTTAAACTAAGCAGGAGTAGTGGGGGTCGGGGGGTGATTCAAAAAGATTTTTTAGCAGATGGAATGGGCAGGAGATGACGATAGTGGCTAATGTTTGTGGGCCACATAACATGGAACGAGTGGCCTTCTAAATGCTTTACCCATTTACTCGCTTAGCTGACTTACTCTTCACTGTGACTATGTACTGTAGGTACTATTAATATCTCCATTTTACAGGGTCGCCTGGGTGGCTCAGTTGGTTAAGCATCTACCTTGGGCTCAGGTCAGGATCTCAGGGTCCCGGGATGGAGCCCCACATCCCACATCGGGCTCCCTGCTCAGTGGGGAGTCTGCTTCCCCCTCTACCAACCCCCCCACTCATTTGCGGACACGCTCTCTCTCTCTCTCTCTCAAATAAATAAATAAAGCATTTTTTAAAAATATCTCCATTTTACAGAAGAGGAAACTAAGGCCCAGCAAAGTCCAGTGACATGACTAAAGTTATACAGGGGGTAAATGTTGGGCCTGGAATTCGTCCACAGGCAGTCTAGCTCTGGGGTCCAGTACGTAAACCCTCCACTCTGCTATCTTTAAATGTAGGATCGTTGGGGAGAAGGGAGCCCAGGATGACCGCAAAGTTAATAATTACTAATAATTAATAGATGAAACTTGAATACCATCAGCTGCATTTATTAATTACCTCTGTTCCTTGTTCCTAATGGCAAAAGCAAATTTCTCAGTTCATTTTCTCCAGATATATTCTAGCATTTTCTTCACTGGGACTGGTCACCTGGTCTTGATCTCAGTCTGCTGGTTCTCAGTTTTAGCACTTGGCACATTTAGCCTCTTCCTATAATTATTTATCAATGTAGCTTATCTCCTTTATTAGGTTAAAAGTATCCAAGGCAAAAAAAAAAGTCTTGAATCTTCACCTTTGATGAATAGCAGCCAGGACCCAGTATACACAATTAAAATTAATTGGCTTAAACATGGAATATAACATTTCTTAAAGTTTCCAATTCTACACACAGCTGTGAATTACCATTATTTGTCGCATCTCAGTAACACCTTTATTATTATTCTATTTTTAAATCGGCCCTTTTAAATTTACACTTGTCTTCAAAGGAAAACTTTCTACTTATTACTGCAAATGGCAAACTGCTATATCTTACAATAATGAGAAGGCAGCTATAAAAATAGATGCGTAACTCCTAAAATGAGAAATGCTTGCACACAACTTAACACATCATCCTATTCCCCACACAGTGCCACACTTACCACACTCTGGGGCAGGTTTTTTTTTTTTTAATTGAAGTGAAATTCACATCACATAAGATTAACAATTTTTTTAAAAGTAAGCTCTGCGCCCAACATGGGGCTTGAATTTATGATCTCGAGATCAAGAGTCATGTACTCTACCAACTGAGCCAGCCAGGTGCCCCGAAAATTAACAATTTTAAGCTAAAGAATTCAGTGACATCCAGTGCATTCCTAATGTTGGGCAATCGCTACCTCTCTTGTCCCCAAGTATTTTCATTACTCCCAAACAAAAACCAATATCAGTTAAGCTGTTGCCCCTTGTTCTCCTCTCTCCCACAGCCCCTGGCAACCACCGATAGGTATTCTGTCTCTATGGATTTATCTATTTGATATTTCACATAAATGGAATCATACACTATGTGATCCTTTGTGCCAAGTTCTTTCACTGAGTATAATGTTTTAGAGGTTTATCCACAATGTATAATGCACCAGTACTTCATTCCTGTTGATGGCTAAATATTCCATTGTAGGAAACATTTTGTTTATTCATTCATCCACTGATAAACATCCGAGCTGTTTCCCCCTTTAGGCTCTTGTGCTACTGTGACCACCTGCTTTCAATTCTTCAGGGTATATACTTAGAAGTGGAATTTCTGGAACATATAGTAACTATGTTTAACCTTTGGAAGAACCTCTGGGGTTGGTTGAGTACAACACCCTGTGGGTTTCAAAATAACACATGTCAGAATGTGTGTCTCCAAACATAAGACATGCGAGGAAAGAAGTTCATTCTCAGGGTGCCTGGGTGGCTCAGTCGTTAAGCATCTGCCTTCAGCTCAGGTTGTGATCCCGGGGTCCTGGGATTGAGCCCCGCGTCGGGCTCTCGGCTCAGCGGGGAGCCTGTCCCCCCACCCTGTCTGCTGCTCCCCCTGCTTGTGCTCTCTCTCTCTGTTGAATAAATAAATATTTTTTTAAAAGAAGCTCATTCTCATCGTGCTTACTAAAATATAAATTTCAAATTTCATCATATTGGTGTGATAGTTGTTTTCTTTGCAGCTGGTCCTTTTACATCAAATAGTAGATGGTTCAGGCAATTATTAAATGAGGTCTTCATATCTCAAATTTCCTCAAAATCATGCCTGCGTATTAGCATTTCCCTCACAGTCTGGCACCTTTACGTTTTCAAAATTCCATTTTATCCATTGATCCATGTTAGTTCAACAACAAAATAGAAAAAAAAAAAAAAAAAACAACCACCACCACAACAAAAAAAGAGCACAGGCCTGGTTCCAATTCACAATTACATATACTATAAATACTTGGTATTTCAAAGTTAGCATTTTCTAGATGTCAAGTTTTGCTCTAACCCTAAAAAGATTGTAGCCACGCATTCTTGGGCATGCCTGAGCACTGCACTAGTAATTCAGTTGGTCTGGATAAGATGTTGTAACCTGCTCTAGTCTTGACTTCAGCAATAATATTCATGAAATCATGGGTTTGATACACCAGGCTTTTTTTTTTTTTTCTAATAGCATTAAAAAAAAAATAACAAAACTATTCAAATTGAAAGTTCAGGTCTGCATACACATCATCCTTCAGAAAGCACTGATGGGTTAGGAGCGATTTCTTAAGACTGCACATGCTATCCTCACATATTTTGTTTGCCAGAGAAACAGGAAGCTTCTATCTTGTCTGCAAACTGACAAAGAAAGAATGCACAGCTCATCCCAAAGAGTTCAAAACTGCAGAAGGGGTTTCTAATGACTCTGAAGATGTAGCTCTCCTGACTTCCTAACGGGAAGATGAATTATCTTTGGTGGGCATCTCGCAGAAGCCAAGCAATGAAGACAAGTGCGTTCGGAAGAACTCAGAGTCACTTGCACTTTGCAACATCTTCCACTGGGAGATGCACTCATCCTGTGATTTGACAGAACACTTGGTATTCAAAGAGCACGCGTCTCTAATTTAAATGGTATGCTATGTTTCTTCCCGTAGTCAACCATGTCATCCCCTAGAATGTACTATGCCCACTGACACACTATCTACTGACAAACAAGGGAGAGTAATTTTTAAACAAATCATTTCCCTATTTCAATATAGAGATTATAGAGAATCCTTCTGTCTACCCTTGTTCTAAGGTGAAAGCATTTGACCAATTTTTCAAATGCAGGTATCCAGGGATAGATACAAAAATGGAATATACCTGAAATGCTGCAATCAAAAAGTAAAATTTTCTATCGTGAAGACTTTGACTGCCACTGACTACTCACATATAAGTGGAAGGGGCTTTCAGTTAAAATAAAACAAAACAAAACAAATGAATAAAAATCTGTCCTCGAGCCAAATATTTAAAAAATGAGTCCAAGACATAATAATTTAAGATTATAAGAATAAATGTAAAGACTAAATATGATAATATATGTAAAGTGCCCAGCACAAGGCCCACTGGTAGCACAGAAATTTATCAAATGGCAGCTTTAGATCCTTCAAGATTAGGTGGCTCTCCTTGGAACTAAAACACCAATCCTCAGGCCAAAATTAAATCATAATTGTCAGGGCTCCCATAATCCTATATGTTCCCCAATTTTAGCACCCAGCACATTCTGCCTCATCTAATAATTATATGTATTTCTATATCTGTATTATTAGGTTGTAAGTCCCCTTGCAGGCTCCTTACAGCTTTTAAAATAAGATGTAACCTAAAAATTCAACACATGGAAGAGAAAACTATTTAATAAACGCAAGTAGTCACACCTTACTTTTGTATGATGCCCTACCAATTACAAAGCACTTTCATGTCCTAATTTCATTAACTTATGATCTTTCATTATCTCTGCCTCAACAAGATAGACATTGAGACATGACAGCTTATTAAAGGCAAAGCTGAAATTAGAAAGAGTTGAATCAGGCGAATAGGGAGAGAAGGGGAGGAGAAGTGTAACAACAGATACGAGTTAAGGCAGGGGACATAGAGAGAGAGAGGGGAGAGACAACTGCACTGGAAGAACGTTTCAACTTTATGGTATTTTAAGATATTTCCCTGAATACTGTTTGAAATGCACGGTCTTAATTTTTTCAACTGCAGGCACAATGGTATCATCTCTTAAGAATTGCCTTGCAAGTAAGTGATGCATGGTGGCTCCTAAGGGCCTTCAACTGCTCGTATCTGCCTAGGCCTAATCAGGAGAGAGAAACCAAACAGGAATTCGAACCGGGAGAGTTTCACATAAGGAATAATTAACTACGACAGAATTAGAATCACAGAAAATTGGAGCGATGAGCAACTGCCTAGTGGTAAGTAAAGAAAATTCTAAAAAAAAAAAAAAAAAAAAAAATACAGGAATCGTAGGTATCAGGAACAACTACTCTCCGTAAAGCTGAGACAGAGCACCCAAGGAAGAGATCCCTCCCCCAGGGCTGCAATAGTGTCTAAGTGTCCAAAGGAGCACCCCGCACCCAGATGGAGATCCAGACCTTATCTGGAGAGGGCAGAATTATGGCTCACTAGAGGGTAGAGAAGATGCCGTGGTGACCATCTTCTGAAACTGGCCAGAAACCCATCCTGTAGAACTTTCTGAGACTCACCCTTTGGAACATGCCCCAAATGTACCCTCCGGAAAGTGTCTTATCAGAAGCACTCTGCTACAAAGCTACCTAAGGGGGCACCGGGAAAAGCTCCTGACCGTTGGGTGAAGAAGTTAAGCTCTAAAGAAGAACCGGAGTTGTAGGAACAGTCTGCGAGCAAGCACACAGGAACCAGGAAGCAAAACCCTCTCCTCCTGGTATGCCTTCCCAGCACACTCTACTAACAAAACTTCAATGCCAGGTGTAAAGGAAACAAATATTTAAAGGGCTCAGGTCCATGTTCCCAGAGCAGACAAAAAGGATGAATTTGCAGCTGAAGGGCAATAAGTCAACTAACTGGCACCTTGGTTAACAGAGAAATGCTGGTTGTAAGCATGCAAGAGCCAAATTATAGCACAGCTAGGTATATTATTTGTTTTACCAAGCCCACACAATGGACAGATTTGGTAGGAGGAGAATTAAGTAGCTGTGTTGCTTTGATTCTATTACTTTTAGACTTCTTACTTAGATAATACATCCTTTTAGAATGCTAGAAAAGAGAACCTTTAAAGATCATATAGAATAAAGAGGTCAAATCACCTCTCCATCTGGAAGCCAGATTGGACCATGTAGTATGAAGGGTAATATACAGTAGCTATGAAATTACTCCTCAAAATACCAGTTTTACACGTTAAAGTGGTCTTTACTGTCAAAGTGCTTTCATGGCTGCTAACTTGTTTTAAACTTGCAAGAAGGAAATTTTTAGCCCCATCTGATGGATAGGAACTTCAACGACAAATGCCAAAAATTCATCAGTTAACCTAAGTTTACATAGTTATTTGCTGGTGCCCTTCCCCAACACAACCTTATCTCCAGGGTCTAAGGTTCAATTATCTATTTGGCCAAACAGATGCATTCAATAGGATCTTTCAGGCTATAACCAATTCCTACCAGAGAATCCCAAGCTATCACTGGGAGTCACGGGTGGTTTTCTGCTACAAACTTCTCTCCTGCTCCAGTCTCCTAAAATTGCTACAAGACAAACTTAATATCAACTTACTTTGATTAGAAGTATACTTGAGGAATCTTCCAGCATTCAAAGATGACATTATCACTGGATAGGGATGAGTAGAAAAGTAAAGCTATCCTCACTTCAGTAGCTTTCAAGGGCGTGTCTTTCTATGCTCTTGGATTTTTGCGGACCAGTGAAATCTCAAAAACATCTTCGGGTCCTACAAAGGGTAGCCAAATTTATTTTGCAAAGTAAGAAAGTTTAAAAGGCAACTATAAATGCATGACCCCTTACCCACAATTCAAAAATCCAAACAATTGGAAATCAGATGCTCCCCCTGCCCTTTTTTTTCTTGCCTGTAATTCATTTGGCAGCAAAATGTGAACTGACCTGAACTCATCTGGCAGTAAAGCCTGACCTGAATGAATGTGAGGCTATCCACAGGCTTTTTCTGTCTAACTTGGTATAAATATTCTTACATTTCACTGCAACAATATTACTGAAACTGATTATGGGGTATCAATTCAGTCCTGGCTGGGGCTGTTTTTTTGGGGGGGGGGGGGCTGTTATACAATACATGCATATTATTACCTGTACAAAATCCAAAAAGAACCTAAATTCTGAAGCATATCTTGCCTTAAGGTTTTTAGATAATAAGGGTACACAACCTCTTATTGCCATCAT
This sequence comes from Mirounga angustirostris, assembly GCF_029215605.1. Taxonomy (NCBI): domain Eukaryota; kingdom Metazoa; phylum Chordata; class Mammalia; order Carnivora; family Phocidae; genus Mirounga; species Mirounga angustirostris. The sequence goes on from NW_026991719.1 coordinate 95,826,332, forward strand.
TTCATTACAGAAAGGGCAAGAGGACTTTTTAGCCATCAAAGTGAAGGGCAGTCTCAGAAAAAAGGATGGCTCTTTATACTCAATAGATTGAGCTTTCTGGAAGAAAAAAAAAATCACTAAATTGTGTTTTTCTTTTTTTATTTCAAACATGTAACAATAACCACAACAAACCAGCTTCCATGTACTAAATGGCATCTGGGAACCACTGCTGTTGGAAGACATTCTACTCAGATGGCTCCACGCTCAAAAGAGTATCTTTAGACTCTTTCTTTAGTCTGGGGCAGAGCTGAAATTCTAGGACAGGAACAAGTTAAGCCATGCTATGACTGCGGTAGCCCATAGATAAATGATGTTTATGCAGTACAAAAGCTAGTGGTCATGTGGAATTCCATCCAACAAGAGAAGTTCTACATCTTTCCCACCTTAAACTACCTCTAGTGAACAGATCAGAAGGTGCTTACACCTCTGGTCCAGATCTAACTGAAAAGGTTCTTTGATTTTGATTTTGATTTTTTTTAAAGATTTTATTTCTTTATTCATAAGAGACAGAGAGAGAGAGAGAAGCAGAGGCAGAGGGAGAAGCAGGCTCCCTGGGGGGCAGGGAGCCCGATGCAGGACTCCATCCCAGGACCCTGGGATCATGACCTGAGCTGAAGGCAGACGCTTAACCAACTGAGACACCCAGGCACCCAGTTCTTTGATTTTTAAAGAACCAATGCAATTGGATAAACATGTATATACAAGAATAAATCTAAAAAATTCTAAAGATGTATCCTGATTGTTAGAACACTGGGCAAGCAAGAAGGAAACACCACCAGTAGACCCACCTGTGGCGTGAGTATCTTCTGGCTTTCTCAGATTGCCAATTTCTGAGCACTGCCTATTCCCTGAGCAGTCTGACGAACTAACAAAACTGACCTTCTTGGACATGTCAAATTCTATCCTAACAGATGCTCATGAATCAGGTGTCCTGTAGTTTAAGAGAGAACATTTCATCTCTCCTACAAGGGCCACCATCTGCATCCATAGACAGTGCAATAAATGATTCAGTTGGACAACATTTAATGAATCTCTACTTTGCATCAGTCACTGCGTTAGACGCAGGAAAGGGATGGCTTGATAGGAACATCTCATTTTCCTTGTGGACTTCATAGTCCAGTTAGGAGAGACTACTAAGAAAAGTAATTATTACACCATGTGCTCTGTAATATGACAGGTGTCCAGCCAAATGCTGTGGGATGGAAGATCATGTCATTCTGTTGGGGGCAGGGAGCAGAGTTCACAGACCCAGCAAGACCACAGGCACAGAAAACGTCTTGAATAAACCTCAAGAGGCTTTCATCGCAGAAAAGGCCATGGTAACTCTCATATGTATTTCAAAATATAAATCCAACAACGATCTAATGTCTTTGATGACAGCAAATCAGATGCTCGTGAAATATCATATACTCTTTTTCTCCCCTCATTGTTTGGGACCTATGCCTCGTATGTGCTTAACCTACCTGTTGGGTAATCCAACAGTATCACAGAAATATGAAAGAATATGGTACATTTGGGGAAGGACAAAAAATGGGGTGCAGCAACAGCATGGGGTGCTGAATTGAGAAGTGGCAGGAAGTAGGGCTGGAAAGGTGGTTTGGAGCCTAATACGAAGGGCTCTCTATGCCATGCTAAGGAAATCAGACTTCTTGAACTCAGGACCCCAACCTTAAATAACCGGGGAAAGGTTACTATGCAACAGGTTTTTAAATAATCTCCATTTTAGAATGATTATTATGAGAAAGCAGTAGTGACTCTACAAATTATACTCCGGTTTCTCTTCAAAACGCATAAATCTTTCGCCTTTTACTCTACAAATTATACCGTAACTATCTGAAAAACCATCCTACTCCCAACTGCCTCTTTTTCAGACAGCTTATTCTATAATTAAGTAAAAGTGAAATCAGCAATAATAAACCAATAAGCTAATTAATATTCATCTAAAGAAAAGTACTCAAATTGAGAAGCAAATAATCATCAAATATAATGAAGAAAATATGGATGTTGATGGCAGGAAAGTGTTATTTAGAAGAACAACAGCAAGACGTATGTGAGGTAACTAGCCATTCAAAAGGAGGGTAGTGATCATTACAAATTATGTTTATAAGGAAAAACATGACAATAACTTAAAAGTCAAAATATAGAGAACATTCAGGGCACCTGGGTGGCTCAGTCATTGTCTGCCTTTGGTTCAGGTCATGGTCCCAGGGTCCTGGGATCGAGCCCCACATCAGGCTCCCTGCTCAGCAGGAAGCCTGCTTCTCCCTCTCCCACTCCCCCTGCTTGTGTTCCCTCTCTCGCTGTCTCTCTCTCTCTGTCAAATAAATAAATAAAATCCTTAAAAAAAAATAGAGAGAATGTTCATTCCCTTCTCCTTCCTGAAGAGTTTAGTCTAAAAGCCATTATTAGTTAGGGTAAAGCAAAGAAGGCCTCCTGGCCTAGGCAAGGGGGTGGGAGGCAGAGGAAGCCTAGGTATTGCTGGGGGCCTGACACGGTGAGTTGAGCTCCAAACCAAATGAGGAGAATATTCGTGCGGGTGGACAGCACCACAGCCAGGCAGGGACTGTCGCAGGCCAACATTTGAGGAGGGAAAGGGCAAGGATGCATCAGTAGGGTACTGACTACCTACTGCGTCCAGGGGCATTGGTCAAATAATGAGACACAGGTTTGTTTCTCAATGTTAGAGACGAAGGGGGTAAAAACATGGAAAGGGAGAAATCTAGAATGAGCTCCATGGCGTTGGACTGAAACTTGAGGTATTGGCGAGAACTCATGGTTTTCAATATAGAAAGATATTGAAATATAGATGTATATGTATATATATGTGTATAAATATATATACATACATTTCCTAGCTCTGTCCACTGAAAGGGCCTGGGGACAGCAATACCGCAAAAGCAATGAACACACGTGAGCATGCAGGTTTCAGCTCTAGATATCATTCTCCATGAAAAGGAACCAGGATGGCCGATTCCAGGGCTAAGGCAGAGAAAGTCCAAGATGAACCATAACCTAAGGAAGTGCTCAGAAAGTAAAAGATAACTCAAAATGCAAGGAAGAATGATGGAAACATGTCAAAAGGACATAGAAACCAACCTGAATGGGCTCCTACTGGCCGAATCTGGGGCCAAGTGGCATCAAAAGAAATAACAGCTTATAATTCTTCGATTAAATTGGGAACCTAGGACTACATACTGATAAAAATAAATAAATGAAATATTAAAAGTTTGCTGAGGAACAAGCTATTTACAGAGCCTCAACATCCTCCCAATACCCTGCCCCAAAATAGCACTGATGAGAACAAGCTGAAAACCTAATTTTACAGAGAAGCTAACAGACACCACCTTAATCAACCTAACATCATCAATATGGGCAAATCAAAACCACGTGTCACCTGACAGGATGCAATGAGAATACAGCATCATTACCGTGCAATTCCTCCCAAAGAATCAAGACCTGAATATAATCATGAAGAACCACTGAGACCAACCCAAACTGAAAAACATTCTACAGAATAACCGGCCTCTATAGCCTCCAAAAGTGTCAAGGTCATGAAAATCGAGGAAAGACTGAGTTAAGTGTTCCAGATGGAAGAAAACCAAAGAGACATCACATTAAATGCAATGCGTGACTCTGAACTGGAACTTTCTGCTATCAAGAACACTTTGGGGATAATTGGAAAAATTTGAATAGACTTGATTAGAATGTAGTAATGTATTAATGTTCATTTCCTGATTTTGATGGTTGAATTGAGGTTATATGGGAGAATGTTCTCATTTATAGGAATTATACTCTAGAGAATTTGGGACTGATGGGCACCGTGTCAGTGAGTTACTCCAAAATGATTCAAGGAAAAAAAAAGTCCTGGGTCCCGATCTTGCAGTTTTTCTGTTAATTGGAGATGTTTCAAGATAAAAAGATTCACAAAGAGAAAAAAGCTAATATAAATTTTGGCACATACATACAATAAAATAATTCTTAGGATGAGGCTGACAACGATTACAAGAAATGACATTTGAGTGCTTATTATGTTCAAACAGAGTTTAAAATACTTTATAAGCATATCTCATGTGATGCTATGTAGAATGATGTTGAAAATCAATGAGGGCACAAAATAGACCCTTGTGATATTAAGTGAAAAATGCAAATACAAAAGAGTATGGATAATATGAGTCCATTTTTATAAATCAACTACACATTTTATATGTATATAGACCCAAATATCAACTGATTGAATTATGAAATGATATAAATTTTCTTATTTTTCATGTGTACTTTCTAAGTTTCAAAAATAATTTTAAAAAATTAACGAAAATAAAAATAATGACCAGGGGCTCCTGGCTGGCTCAGTGGAGGAGCATACAACTCTTGATCTCGGGGTGTGAGTTCGAGTCCCATGCTGGGAGAAGAGATTACTTAAAAATAAAATCTTTTAAAAAATTAAAAATAAAAAAATAAAAATGGCCATATTAATTTTGCAATACAATATATTTTAAAATTTACTGTTGAAAACAATACATACTAAAAACATGGGAAAAATGTTAATATATTATTATTAGAGAAAAGCATGATACAAAGCTACACAGAAGATAGGAGTCTAAATGTTGCCTTATTAAAAAAAAATAGGACGGAAAAAAAAATGACTGAATGAAATACACCTAAATGTTAAGAGTAGTGAAATTTGAATAATGGGATTGGAAATTATTTCTTATTTATACTTTCCTATATTTTCTAAGTTTTCTACTAGGAATATGGACTAACATTATAAGAAAAATGTTATTTTTTTTCCATTAGGTGATTAGGAAGACTATTAACAGTATGGAAAGTGTTCATGGTATCATGTTTGTAAGAAAAGCAAAATCCTGGGGCGCCTGGCTGGCTGAGTCAGTGGGACATGCAACTCTTGATCTCAGGGCTGAGTTCAAGCCTCACATTGTGTGTAGAGCTTACTTAAAAAAAAAAAAAGACAAAATTGTACATAATCATGATAACTATGTAAAATATATGCATGGAAAAAGTTGAAAGGAAGTATACCAAGATAATAACTGTTTTATTTTAGATAGGGTGGAATAATGTGTGATTTATTTTCTTTTCTGCATTTTCCAAAACTTCTATAAATTTCATATATATATATATATATATAACCTTTAATGGGTGGAAATTCACTTAATAAGCAAAGGAAGTACATGGGAGTATTGGGATAAGCATTAATGATGAGTGTTTTAAAAAATAATATTTGCAATCGAAAAAGATCCATTCATCTTAATATCCTCAGAAGAAAAAGACACAGCATGGAATAGCTGACATGGATATTGGGTGTGATAGGCAAAATACTGTCCCTCCCCCAAAGCTATCTACTTCCTAATCCCTGGGACCTGTGAATATGTCACCTCACATGGCAAAAGAAACCTTGCAGATGTAACTAAATTTTATGAGATGGAGAGATTATCCTAGATTACCCAGTTGGGCTAAATACAATCAAAGGGGTCCTTCAATTAGAAGAAAGCAGAAGAGGTCTAAGGGGTGAGATGTGAGAAGAACTCAACCTACAGTTGCTGGCTCTGAAGATGGAGGAAGGAGACTCCAGCAAAGGAACACAGGTGGCTTCTGGAAGCTGGGAAAAGCAAAGAAATGGATCTCTCCAGAAAGGAAGGCAGCCCTGCCTGAATCTTGGTGTTAGCCCAATAACCTCCAGAACTGTCAAATAACAAATCTGTGTTGTTTTAAGCACTGAGTTTGTGGGAATTTGTTACAGCACCAAGAGGAAACGAATACGTGGGGTTATAGATAGCTAGAAAAAAAAATCTGATCTTAGCAATTTGTTTTAGGGAGAACAAAATGAGGCCGGAAAGTGCGCTGCAACTGAATTAACAATGTTGTTAACGGCAAGAGGTGTGTCTGGATGTAAATGTGTCATTAAGTATATGTTTAAGGCCAAACGATACACCAGACTTGCACTCAAAGGAAAGGCTAGGACAGACCGGGTTGAGTTTCCCTTCTATTTCAATCCATGTCCCTACTCCCCACTGATCATTAGATTAATACTTACTCCCTATCCAACCCACAGAAAAGAAACTACTTGAAATATGTAGCCAAGAGAAGAAGTATTTTATACATAAAAATAATGATAAAGGCTGTACCAATTTAACTGTAAATATTAAATATATCACATGCACTGTACAATACGGAAAATCTGACAAAATAGTTTTTAGTATGGAAGTTTGTTTTTTACTTGAAATAGGTAAAATGCAGCTTTCTGATGTATAACCGACGCTTAAGTATATCAGAAAACCTGGATACTCGTGTGTTGGCTCTTTCCCGTGCTAGGTGAACTTCGAGGAACTCTCTCACCTTTGCATATCAGATTCCCTGTCTTTTTACATTTAAGAGGGTTGAACGCTCTCTCTGCAATCTTCTCTCTCTCAAGAAATGTAGGCTGTTATTTGGGGAGCCACAACTATCATTAGCAAAACAAATAACCGTACCTGTGTTTTCAACTCCTTTCAAAAACCAAGGTAAACTGATTCAGGGTCTACCTTCCAGGGAGAATAAAGTAATTCAGCATATCACCTCATTAATTTTTGAGGAAAGGAGAAAGTATTTCTGTTCGGAAAACAAGGAGAAAGAAAAAGAAACGGGTAGCCGATGGCAGAGCCAGGGCCAAAAAACACGGTTTCTCAAACTCCAAATTCAGTATTGCATTCCGCCTTTTCCACAGAAGTGTCAATCAGGTAAATGAATTACCTTTATGGGGAATGGGTAGGAATAGGTAGGCTCAAGAGCTAATATTTAAGTGCTTTCCCTTCATGTGACACGGTCAAAGGATAAATGTAACGTGGGAGTGCAGACTGCAGGGTCTGCAGATCAAAGAGCTGTTGTGTCCCTAGAGCCCTTACCCATTTTAGCAGTGCCTCAGGGAACCCAGAGAGAAAAGTGTGTTCTAGGGGGCTTCCCACTGACGCGAACAGCCATCGAAGCTTGAGAAGGCCGAAAATGGGAGCTTCGCTAAGCCTGACAGACCTGCCAACTCTGGACAGTGGCTGAGCTCAGACAAGTTCAGACAAAGTTACATAAGAGTATTTTCAATAAGGTGCCCAGGAAAAATAAATGACAATGTATATCTAGGCATAGCTCTAGCTCCTGTCAAAAACAACATCAAGCTTGATTTGAATTCACTCTGCTGTCTCTGTTACTTTGTTTCCCAGAAAACAGATTGCTAAGACCACCAGAGGATTTCTCTCCGGCTATCTATAGCCTGTACCACACAGGAGAATTCATTTCATAACATACTGTGAATAAGGAGATCCTGAGGAAGGGAGGAGGACACACTTCTTTTCTTTCAATGCCAGGTTAAGGCCTTGGGCTCTCAGAAGAGCCCCATGGTAGGGCTGTCTAAGGTTCACAAAGCTTTAAATTGCCATAGTTCAACCCTGAAGGCAGGTACGGAAACTCTAAGCTAATCAAAGGGTAGAGGTTCCACGAAAAAGTAAAGGTATTACTCTTTTTCTGTTCATTTCAATCCAAAATGAAGCAATGGTCAAAAAAAATTTGTTTTTGTTTTTTGTTTTCTTCAAAGGGTATTTTTTAAAGATTTTATTTATTTATTTGACAGAGAGAGAGAGAGCACAAGCAGGGAGAGTGGCAGAGGGAGAGGGAGAAACAAGTTCCCCGCTGAGCAGGGAGCCCGACATGGGACTCGATCCCAGGACCCCAGGACCATGACCCAGGCCAAAGGCAGATGCTTAACCGACTGAGCCACCCAGGCACCCCTAAAAAAAGTGTTGATGGGGCGCCTGGCTGGCTCAGTGGGTAGAGCATGCGACTCTTGATCTCGGGGTTGTAGGTTCAAGCCCCACATTGGGTGTAGAGATTGCTTAAAAATAAAATCTTTAAAAAAAAACCAAACAAGTGTCGGGGGATTGGGAGTTGAAATACCACACAACACCGGTAACTAGCAAGACAAAGGAAACCTCTGTTTTCTGGCTATTTTTTAAAAGCATCCACATTCATTAAGGCTCTGAATTATTTCACGGGTCCATAGTCCTTGTCACCCAAAATAGAACCGAATGCAACCCAAAACAGAACATAACCCAGCTGGGGTTCAGCAACGCTTGGAAATTTGACATCGTCTTTTAACACTCTCCATGCAACAGCATTTGCTGGGAAGATGAAAAGGGAGGGAAATGAAAGATAAGAAAAGGAGAGAAGTGGAAAGTTTTTAGAGAAAAACTTACTTTCATCCCCTTTCAAGCCCCCAATTCATTTATAGCACTGAACCTATCAGTCAGAATGTATGCATACACCCAGAGTCAGCAGAATTGGCCTGGCCTTAGGGTCAACACCGTGGGTAGCATTTAGAAGCTCTGCACCAAACTTAGAGCCGTTCCTTTTTATTCGTTTGCTGCCCTCTCTAAAAGATCATCATGGAATTGGTTAACCATTACCTATCTGCCACGTATTCGTTTGTCAGAGATTAGCAATGCAGTTAATGGAATGCATTCAGGGAAGGGAATGTAGGACAGGTGACACAGGACAGTCACAACCCCCCTCCCTGGGGAGTTCACAAACCAAGGAAGGAGACGGAGAGGCAGAAGGTTAAATGCACCGACTCCGGAGCTGAACTTCCTGGATTTGAACTCTGTATCCATGCGTATTAGTGTGTGACTCGGACAACTTACCTAAACTCTCTGTGCCTCAATTTCTTGTTTGTGGAATAAGAATAATGATAGTAGCTACTTCATGGGGATTATTATGAAAACAAGATCAATTAATAGGCAGGGTTTGAACCTGGCCCAATGTAAACGCTATATAAGTGTTAGCTATTATAATGACTATTGCCAATGGAACTATTAATACCATTTATTGGGACACTGATCGCTGCTACCACCACCAGAGAAATGAGAGTCGATGCTAAGAAAGCCATAAGGGCAACTGGATGGCTCAGTTGGTTAAGCGACTGCCTTCGGCTCAGGTCATGATCCTGGAGTCCCGGGATCGAGTCCTGCATCGGGCTCCCTGCTCGGCAGGGAGCCTGCTTCTGCCTCTGACCCTCCCCCCTCTCATGTGCTCTCTCTCTCTCATTCTCTCTGTCTCAAATAAATAAATAAAATCTTTAAAAAAAAAAAAAGAAAGCCATAAGAAAGAACACCAAATTCTGCTTGGAAGAGGCAAGGGGGTACACAAGTTTCACAGAGGAGTTGATACTTGTGCTGAGTCTTGAAGGATAAACAGGAGTTGGTTGGGCCAAGAATGAGAGAGAAGGCATACCAGAAAAAGGGATGGAAATATGAGGGACTATGTCACCTTCCAATGTTGGGGAACATTGCAATGCATGCTCTAGGCAGAAGAGGAGGCCAGTGAGGCGGAGGGGAGCTGCACAAAAGGCCCTGTCACACCTGAGTCGCTGAAGAGATCTAAACAAGGAAATGATACGAACAGATTTACATTTCAGAAAGATCATCATGGCTGCCACGGGAGGGCTGGACCGGAGGGGGAGCCAGGGGAGGAACGGACTGGAGAAATAATTAGGAAGGAGAAATAGGACCTCGTGACTGGCTGAATATGGGGGATGAGAAAGAAAACGAAGAGTCCAGGATGATGCCTAAGTTTCTGACTCAAGCCACTGAGTGAGTGGTGGATCGTTAAACAAAGCCAAGCCTAAAGAGCAGGAGACAGGTGCTGGGAACTGCCATTATATGGGTTTGGACCCACAGTGCTTACAGTACTGGGGAATCTTTTTTTTTTTTTTTTAATATTTTATTTATTTATTTGACAGAGAGAGAGAGGGAACACAAGCAGGGGGAGAGGGAGAGGGAAAAGCAGGCTTCCGGCTGAGCAGGGAGCCCGATGCGGGGCTTGATCCCAGGACGCTGGGACCATGACCCAAGCCGAAGGCAGATGCTAAACAACTGAGCCACCCAGGCTCCCCAGTACTGGAGAATCTTCATACGGAATAACCACTTATGAGTTTTAAAACATTAAGAGTGCTTCAGAAAAGTGGAATCATACTTTTCCAAATACTTCACAGTGAGCATATATTGTACAACTGGGTGAGGAAAACTTTAAGACAGATACACAGAATGGGCTGCCTTCCCCAACTTCCCACTAAATGTCAAACAGACAAAAGAGTGAGGAAAACCAGCGTCCGCATGGCAACTGAGAGCTGGCAAAGGTGCTGTTCCTTTCTACTGGAGGCCCCTTCCAAACACCGCCGACCCCAGTACCTCTTCTGAGTTCCTACCAAGTCAGAAAGGAAGCCTATGTGCCACACTCGGCAAACATGGTGTACTCAATTCTTATTGCTGCTGTGACAAATTCCTAGAAACTCAGTGGCTTTAAACAACACAAACTGACTGTCTTACAGTCCTAGGGGTCAGATGTCTAAAATCAAGGTGTTGGCAGGGCTTCAGGGGAGAGTTTGTTTCCTTGCCTTTTCCAGCTTCTAGAAGCCCCTTGCACTTTGTCGCTTGTGGAACCTTCCTCCATCGTCAAAGAGTATAGCTCTAACTTGTTTCCATCTTCCTAACTCCTTCTTCTGACTCTGACTCATCTTGCATCCCTCTTAGAAATAGTCCCTTGTGATAACATTGGGCCCTTCAAGATAATCCAGGGTAATCTTCCCATCTCAACTCGATCATGTCTGCAAAGTCCTTTTTGCCACATAGAGTTATCAGTCACAGGTTCTGGGGATTAGGATGTGGGCCTTTTTACGGGGCCATTATTCTGACTAATACAGGTAGTATTTGCCAGTTTTCTTCACTGTAAAGGTATTATTTTTTTCTTTTCCACACTCATTTCTTTGGAAGTGAATCAGGAAGTCCAAACTCAAGGGAGGAGGGAGATGAAGTTCTATTTCATAGATGGGGAAAATGAATATACATGAACACACACACATACACACATATAAAATTTGGAATTCTTCTGTAAGCAAGATTTGGGTCTTCTTCATTTTTTTTCTTTTCTTTTTTTTTAAAGATTTTATTTATTTATTTATTTATTTATTTATTTGAGAGAGAGAGAGGGTGTGTGTGTGTGTGAGTAGGGGGAGGGGCAGAGCGGGAGGGAGAGAGAGAGAAGCAGACTCTGGGATGAGTGCAGACCCCAAAATGGGGCTCAATCTCAGGACCCTGAGATCAAGACCTGAGCCAAAACCAAGAATTGGGTGCTCTACCGACTGAGCCACCCAGGTGCCCCTCATTTACTTTTTTCCGGTTGTTTATTTCTCTTAGTACTGACTTGTAGGTAAAAGTCTGAGAAAGGGGTTGGATTAGTACCCAAGAGCACACAGAGAGGGACAACAGTTAATTCATTCACTCTGCAAATGTTTATTGAGCAACTAATATGTCCCAGACTTGGTTGTGAGTACTCACATTAAAGCAATCAATAAGACAGACAAGGGGCGCCTGGGTGGCTCAGTCGTTGAGCGTCTGCCTTCGGCTCAGGTCATGATCCCAGGGTCCTGGGATTGAGTCCCGCATTGGGCTCCCTGCTCAATGAGAAGCCTGCTTCTCCCTCTCCAACTCCCCCTGCTTGTGTTCCTGCTCTCGCTCTCTCTCTCTGTCAAATAAATAAAATCTTAAAAAAAAAATAAGACAGACAAAATCACTGTCCTCCTAGAGCTTCTATTTTAGTGAAAGGTGGTAAATAATAAATAAACAAAGAAGGAAGAAGCAGAGATTGAAACTAAGGTGATGTGCCACTACACAGGTAGCTGATTCAGACTGGGTAGTCAAAGAAAACTTCTCAAAGGAGAGGCCATTTAAGTAGGGATCTGAAAAGAGGAGCCAGCCACACAAAGACCATGGGGAAGGACGTTTCAGACAAAGGGAACAGCCAGTACAAAGCCATTCTGGGAATCTTTCTTCCTTTGAGAATAAACAAACAGAAAAACAGCTAGCATGGGGCCAATGAAAATGTATTGAGAAACAAGGAAAAATTTGTCATCATAAACACTCAGGGAAAGAGCAGAACTCTGCAAATGCTTTCATATAGTAGCCAGAAAACAATGTTGAAAGCCTCTGGCACATTCAAGGAGAATACGAAAACATGGCCTCAATCAAGTAGGAAGAGGAAGTCAAATGTAACACGACCGGATGAGGAAAGTATACATTCTATTGGTCAACTGCAGGGAAACTCAAGAGCCACATCCAAAATGTACATTAGAGGGAGGAAAGAGAAGATTTGACCAGTATAAAATGAATTCATGAAATAGAAGGAAAAAAGGTAAATATTAAAACGAGGAGAGAGAAGATGATATATATGGAAGACACTATAACTAATAACACCCCAAAGTGGATTCAACCTAAATATTTCATATGAAGAAATCGTTTGTCCCATGGAAGAGTTTCTACTTTGTAGCTACTATGTCTCTAACAAGTTTGCACTGACATGTGAAAATGCCAACAGTACAACTAAGAAAACTAGCAGGATACAGACATAATATACAGCATATAAAATAGTGAGTGCTGGGGCGCCTGGGTGGCTCAGTCAGTTAAGCGTCTGCCTTCGGCTCAGGTCATGATCCCGGAGTCCTAGGATCGAGCCCAGCATCGGGCTCCCTGCTCAGTGGGAAGCCTGCTTCTCCCTCTCCCACTCCCCCTGCTTGTGTTCCCTCTCTCGCTATGTCTCTGTCAAATAAATAAATAAAATCTTAAAAAAAAAAAAATAGTGAGTGCTTCCAAATACTGAGCATTTACCATGTGCCAAGAACCTGACTCTCTTAAAAACATTTTATTTTATCCTCAGAGCAATCCCACAGAGTGATACCATTTTATTTTATAGATGAGGAAACAGACTGAGAGAGGTTAAGAAACATTCCAAAGTTCACACAGCTACTAAAAGTAGCGGAGCTTGATTTGAACCTGTATTTGGCAGACTTCCGAGCCTCTGCTCTTAACCACAACACTGAAACCAGAGCATGTTCAATAATTACAAACGCAGTTCCACTTAAAGAAGCACCAAGAGGCTAGAGCAGAAACGTCCCAAGGGGTTAACAGGGATTCCTTTAGGTGATTATTTCCACCGTGTATATGTAATTTTCTCTTTTTCAGCGTTCTATAATAAATATGTATTACTTATAGAGTCAAAATGGTGGAGAAGGGGAATGAAGAACTCTTTAGTCTGGGACTCATGAAAAAAATTTAGACTTGAGATATAAATGTTAAGGTCTTCAGCCTATCATCTGAGACTGAGGTAACGGCTGTAGAAGAGCTTGCCCAGAAAGATACGTGTAGAATATGTACAGAATTATGAACAGCAACACTCAAGACATAGGTAGAGGAAGAGGAATAAGGGTAGTAATACTTTCTATGGCCTGGAAAATTCCTCTAGATAGATCAAACATGCAACATTACTAATAAGTTCGTGTCCTTTGTATAAAGGTACACAAGTCTTCAGTGAGAGGAAGAAGTATGCTGACAAACTGCACATGCAGTTTGGCAATATGTTATGACAATAATAACGTGTAAGCCAAATCTACAAAATACCTGGGCCAAAAGAGAAGTCCATTATATAGAATGTAAGTGGCCTCAGAAATGCACGTATTACCCCCTTGTATTATAACCCTCAGAGGCATCTTCTAGTCTAAAATTTGAGTTTATTATCATCATTGCCTCACTTACTTCAGCAAAGGAAAAACTAGGTCCTCATAAGTTTTCAATCCTTAAAAAGCACAGAAAAACATATCTTTGTGGAAGTTTATAAAGCCAAATTATGAAAACAGTAATAAAAGGGCTTATCTTCCATGACTGATCATCCTTGAACTTAATCAAAGATGTGTTTATTGGGGCGCCTTGATGGCGCAGTCGGTTAAGCATCTGACTCTTGGTTTCAGCTCAGGTTGAGATCTTAGGGTCTTGAGATTGAGCCCTGCATGGGGCTCTGCACTCAGCATGGAGTCTGCTTGAGACTCTCCCTCTCTCTCCCTTTGGCCCTCCCCCCTGCACAAGCACTCTCTCCCTCTCTCTAAAATAAATAAATCTTGGGTGCCTGGGTGGCTCAGTCAGTTAAGTGTCTGCCTTCAGCTCAGGTCATGATCCCGGGGTCCTGGGATCGAGCCCCAAGTTGGGCTCCCTGCTAAGCAGGGAGCTTAGCTGCTTTCCCCTCTCCCTCTGCCTCTCCCCTCTGCTCATTCTCTCTCACACAATAAATAAAATCTTTAACCAAAAAATAAAATAAATCTTAAAAAAAACCCCTATGTTTATTTATCACCTACTATGTGCTCAGGCTTAGTGATATAATTCCAGGCTTTTAAAATTAAAAGGGAGGATGGGATCTTTCAATCCTTAAATTTTACAGATGAGGACAGTGCTTGACAAAGAGTAAAGGCTCAATATTTTTAAATATCTAACGAACTGAATCAAAGCCCTGTGTTCCGTTTTGACATCATACACTATTAAGAAGTAATTATATAGGGGCGCTTGGGTGGCTCAGTCATTAAGCATTTGCCTTCCGCTCAGGTCATTATCCCCAGGGTCCTGGGATCAGGCCCCGCATAGGGCTCCCTGCTCTGCGGGAAGCCTGCTTCTCCCTCTCCCACTCCCCCTGCTTGTGTTCCCCCTCGTGCTGTGTCTCTCTCTGTCAAATAAATGAATAAAATCTTTAAAATAAAAAAAGAAGTAATTATATATTATATCAGTAAAAAAAAAGCTTGAGCTTATTCCTAGATTCTGTATTGAATTTCATTATCCTATTTTACAATTTTAATGACTGTCACTTAATATTCAATTACTTAACTATAAGACCTGACTGTGGGAAACAAAACTACCCAAACAATTTAACCAAATAAAATCATCAGCAACAAATAATTATTAGTGTTGTACATTCTCAAATATTTAAGGAATTCCTATTATGCACAAAATCCTGTATTATATGGGATTTAAATACAAATTAGATACAGTTAGTCACTCTCTCAAAGAGCACCCTTAATGATGGTGTAAAGCAAAGACATGCTGAAATTACTTTAGTGCAGAACCGTATGTGATAAAACAGTTCAGAGGCAAAGGAGACGCTACTGGTCATCGGCTTGGATCCATCAAGGAAGGCATTAGGTAGGGCATGGAATTTGATCTGCGTCTTGAAGAACAGGTGCGATTCTCAACAGTCAGAGACAGGAGAAGGCAATCTGGGTGATATTATCAGATTAGCAATTTTAAAAGATCACTTTGACTAGAGTGTGAAGACTCTAGCTGAACATCAAATACTGTGAAATTTACCCCAAAATATTTCACAACTCCATCCCCACCCCTCTTCTTCTCTACTGACCTCACCTTTGTTCAGACGCTCCTCATTTCTTATTCTGACTACTACAATAACTACCTAGCAGGCAGGGAACCATGTATTATCATTCACTGGTATATCCCTAACACCTTGCATGGTAAGTGGTACATGATATTATTTAAAGGGATGGAAACTGTATTATGCAGTGTTCGGCACTCTTTTTCCTGTATTGCAAGTACCAGACAGTATTCTATACTGTGTTTTATTCATCAGTACTTTTAGAAAACTGAAACACTGTCAGAGCTTTACACATCATTGCAGAATTCCTTATTAGAGCTAGGAACCTCCTCAAAACCCACGACCAACACAATACCAAATGGGTGACTCTTACCACCATGTGCCCTCCCAGACATTACTGTAATGTGTGAGTGAGGATGATGTTTGGATAGAGATGCTGTTCCCAGCAAAGTAAGCCACCTATGGCTGACCTTTCGCAGAGCTTCCTGAATCACTGGAATAAAACTTCAGAAAGGGTAAAATGTACGCTGAATGGCAGACAACAAGACTAAAAACATCTAAGATGAATAAGAGGTCAATGCTCTCTTGTGTTGCCACCCCAACCCTTAATTATCTTTCTACATGCTTTATTAATTTTTCATAGCAATTTTCTCCAATATATATAAGCTCAATGAGAACAAAGATTCATCATTTTCATCATATTTTAGCACATGAAAGTGGTTAGTTAGCACTTAGCAATTGCAGAGTAAATGTTTGTTGAATTACCAATCGGAGAAACTGTTAGATATTTTTGATGAGCAATTACTATATGCCAGACATTGTGCAACACAATGGGGATACACTGCTTCAATACACTCATTATCTTACTTGAATAAGCACTTTAAATTCATGTTAAACCGGGTGCCTGGGTGGCTCAGTTGGTTAAGCGACTGCCTTCGGCTCAGGTCATGATCCTGGAGTCCTGGGATCGAGTCCCGCATCGGGCTCCCTGCTCAGCAGGGGGTCTGCTTCTCCCTCTGACCCTCTTCCCTCTCGTGCTCTCTGTCTCTCATTCTCTCTCTCTCAAATAAATAAATAAAATCTTTAAAAAAAAATTCATGTTAAACCTATATAATAATTTGGGAGGAGTTAGTTTTTTAAACCAGGATCATGGTATGCCTGCTTTCTTGAATTTGTCAATTTTCTTCAGATAGGTCTGAGACATTTTTGTTGGGGTTATTTTTTATTTTTTATTTTTTTAAAGATTTTATTTATTTATCTGAGACAGAGAGAATGAGAGAGAGAGAGCACATGAAAGGGGGGAGGGTCAGAGGGAGAAGCAGACTCCCTGCCGAGCAGGTAGCCCGATGCAGGACTCGATCCAGGGACTCCAGGATCATGACCTGAGCTGAAGGCAGTTGCTTAACCAACTGAGCCACCCAGGCGCCCCTTTGTTGGGGTTATTACTACATACTTCTGTTTTATGGTTTTTGTAAATTTTTTTTTATATTATACCTTTTAAATGGCTACTTCTGGGATAAATAAAAGGTATTGGTTAATTTTTACCTTATATCCCACTACTTTTTTAGCACTCATTAGAATTCTATCAACTAAGAAGTTGTTTTTAAGTCTTAGCTTTTGTAGGTTACGTAAGCCTATCTTCTAAAACTTGATCTTTTTTTTTTGTCTCCTCCTTTCTGTTAGTTATGCTACTTTATTGACACTGGCCAGAATTTATTTTAAATAATGATGACTGTAGGCATCTTTGTTGCTGCTTATGGAACTACTATATTACATGCTGGATTGTTGGTTTTAGAGAGATAATTATTTTTCTTATTAAGAGAGCAAGTTTCTTTGACATTTTTAAAAAAATTTTTTTAAGTTATCTCTACACTCAACATGGGGTTTGAAGTCACAGCCCTGGGATCAAGAGTCACATGCTCTCTTGACTGAGCCAGCCAGGCGCCCCTCACATTTTTATTCTTAAAATGGGCACTGCATTTTTTCAAACACTTTCAGCATTTATTTTTTTAAGATTTTTATTTATTTTTATTTTTTTTTAAGATTTTATTTATTTATTTGAGAGAGAGAGCACATGAGAGGGGGGAGGGTCAGAGGGAGCAGCAGACTCCCCGCCGAGCAGGGAGCCCGATGCGGGACTCGATCCCGGGACTCTAGGATCATGACCCGAGCCGAAGGCAGTCGCTTAACCAACTGAGCCACCCAGGCGCCCTAAGATTTTTATTTTTAAGTAATCTCTACACCCAACGTGGGGTTCAAACTCAAGACCCCGAGATCGAGTCACGTGGTCTACTGACTGAGCCAGCCAGGTGCCCCCCTTCAGCATTTATTTTATTTTTTTAATGAGATCTATTGACACAATGCATCATATAACTTTCATTGTATTAAACAATTAACACTCTGGGATAAAACATTCTTAGTCACAAGGGGTCAATTCTTTGCATATATTCCTGAATGTGTTTGGTTTATATTTTATTTAGAATCCAAAATTGATCTATAATATATATACACAAACAAGCAAAATTTTTCTCAGATTTTGATACCTGAATTATGCAGCATTATAAAATGAATGGGGCAGTTTTCCATCATTTTTTATGCTCTCAGTTTATTTAGTATCAGAATTATCTGTTTCTTTCAAAGGAGTCTTATTTATAATAAAGTTTGTAACAGTAGGAAATCACAAGTCACTGATTTATAAACTAGGGGTCATACAACTAGTTCCTTATGTCTTATGAGGTATGGCTCAGGTTATAATTCAGATCCCTTACGTGTACAAAGGTATTAATTTAAAATTAAAACTACAAAGAGGCTTTTCTTTTATAAAATGTTCTTATTAATTATTCAGATTCTATGTCAAATCTAGGACATAAGTTCATTTCTTTGGTTTCTGGTTAAGAATGCACTTATAATGTGAGGGCTACAACCATAAAACTTCAGGAAGAGGGCGCCTGGGTGGCTCAGTTGGTTGAGCGACTGCCTTCGGCTCAGGTCATGATCCTGGAGTCCCGGGATCGAGTCCCACATCAGGCTCCCTGCTCAGCAGGAAGTCTGCTTCTCCCTCTGACCCTCCTCTCTCTCATGCTCTCTGTCTCTCATTCTCTCTCTCAAATAAATAAATAAAATCTTAAAAAATAAAAAAATAAAAAAATAAAACTTCAGGAAGAAAGTCTAAAATTTGGGAGAGCACAGATTTATTGGGTAAGATGCAAAAAGCATGAGTATAAAAGAAAAAAAGATAAACTGAACTTCATCAAAATTTTAAAAATTCTGCTCATCAAAAGACACAAATAAGAAAAACAGGATGGCAAGGCACAGATTGAAAGTATCTATAATGCAACATATTGAAATATTCAGAATAGGCTTAAAAACTCCTCAAACGATGGGGGCACCTGGGTGGCTCAGTGGGTTGAGCATCTGCCTTCGGCTCAGGTGGGATCGAGCCCCGTGCCGGGCTCCCTCATCAGCGGGGAGCCTGCTTCTCCCTCTCCCCCTGAGTGTGCTCTCTCTCTCTCACTATCTCTCTCTCTCTGGGTCAAATATATAAACAAAATCTTAAAAAAAACAAAACACCCCTCCTTAAATGCAAAAAGAAAACCACCCAATTTTTTTAATGGGCAAAGGACCTGAACAGATGAAAATATTCTCAAAATCATTACACATGAGGAAAATGCAAACTGAAATTCATTATGAGAAACCACTACACACCCAAGAGAATGGCTAAAATTAAAAAGGCTAACAAGGGAAGCCTGGCTGGCTCAGTCAGTAGAGCATGTGACCCTTGGTCTCAGGGTTGTGAGTTCAAGCCCCACCTTGGGCATGGAGCCCACTTAAAAATAATTAAATTAAATTAAATTAAATTAAAATGCTAACAATACCAAGAATTAGCGAGGATTCTCACTTGTCACTGGTCAGAGGAGAAAATGATACAATCACTTTAGAAAAGTCTTTGGCAAGGGGAGCTTGGGTGGCTCAGTCAGTTAAGTGTCTGACTCTTGATTTCGGTGCAGGTCATGATCTCAGGGGCCTGGGATCGAGCCCTGCATCAGGCTCTGCATTCAGCACAGAGTCTGCTTGTCCCTTTCCCTCTGCTCCTCCTCTGGCTCTCTCTCTCTCAAATAAATAAATGAAATCTTAAAAAAAAAGTCTTTGGCAGTCTATTAATGTTAAATAAATTATATATACATATTTAATATATGTTACAGAAAATAAATTTAATAAATTAAAATAAAATAAATTTAATAAATAATTTATATATGTTCATATTTTAGGGACATATCCAAAGGAAATTTTGTGGCTATATATAGCCACAGAAAGATTTGTACAAAAATGTCAAGAACAGCTTTATTCCTAATAACCGAATAATGGAGCAACTTAAATAACTATGAACAAGAAAATGGATAAACAAATTGTGGTATAGTTTAAAAAAGGGGGTGGGGGGCACCTGGGTGGCTCAGTCGTTAAGTGTCTGCCTTCAGCTCGGGTCATGATCCCAGGGTCCTGGGATCGAGCCCCGCATCGGGCTCCCTGCTCAGCGGGGAGCCTGCTTCTCCCTCTCCCTCTCCCCCTGCTTGTGTTCCCTCTCTCGCTGTGTCTCTCTCTGTCAAATAAATAAATAAAATCTAAAAAAAAAAAAGGGGGGGGGTGGAATACAACACAGCAATAAAATACAACTACTGATACTGGCAGGAATGATAAATTTCAAAATCATTATTTGGAACTAAAGAAGCCATACAGAGTGTCAGACTCCATTTACACAAAGTTCAAGAAGAAGCAACATGGGGGCGCCTGGGTGGCTCAGTTGGTTAAGTGTCTGCCTTTGGCTCAGGTCATGATCCCAGGGTCCTGGGATCGAGCCCCGCATCGGGCTCCCTGCTAGGTGGGAAGCCTGCTTCTCCCTCTCCCACTCCCCCTGCTGTGTTCCCTCTCTCTGTGTCAAATAAATAAGTAAAATCTTTTAAAAAAAAAAGGAGACGAAACAACACTAATATGCTAGTCAGCATACTTGTTCTCTTCAGTAGGGGTAGAGGGGATAGAGACTGGAAAGGGGAAAGAGGTAACTCTCTGGAAGGATGGAATTGTTTTATATCTTGATCTGAGTCGTGGTTACCTGGATGTATGCTGTGTAAAAATCTATCGTGATGTATATTTAAGTATTTGTATATTTTATTGCACTTAATTATATCTCTATAAAAAGAAAGATGTATATTTAAGTGTTTGTATGTTTTACTGCGCTCAATTACACCTCTATAAAAATAATGGAAACAAATTCAAGTATGCTATAACTACCTCAGTTACTGACTTGACCTTTGGAAATCCTGCCCTCCTACTCTCTCCTCTTCCAAATGTGTGATACAGACCCTCCTACTCAGCAGTGCTTGGACTCTGCAGACTCAACTCACCAGTAGGAATTCACCCCCACACACATTACTCTTTTCTTCTCTCTTCTCATCCAACATGGCCACACATTATTCCTGCTAGGATTTCCTTGCTTTCTGCATCTCTGAACAGTTTACCTTACAGCCCCTTGCCCACATGAGAGTACACATTCCAACAAACAGGCACCCATCATATAATATTTCCGTAATAGGATTATTATGTAAAATCCCTAGTATGGTATCTGGCAAGTAACAATGACTTCATATATGACCCCTTCCTACTTCAAACTCCCCCCTCTTTTCTTACTCTTTTAAGACACACCTATTTTAAAGCATATCAGAATTCAGAAACACAATATTGTATTTCAAAATAGTTAAAATCTCACATTTACATTTCAATAAGAGCACCAATATACCATGCATTATTTGCCAAGCTCTCTCCACACCCCACAGATGCTTACTTAATCCTCAAAATAACCCTGAGATGTAGGTAATACTATCCCCAATTCATAGATGAGGAACTTAAGGCACTGAGCAATTAAGAAATTTGCCCAAGACTAGACAACTAGTAAGTGTCAGAGCCATGATATAGACAACTCCCGCATATTATTTCGAAGGATTCACTCAAACCATGCAATTCAACTACTGGGAATAAGGGATACTCTTTTGCTCCTACAAAGCAAAGGCTATGTTTCTTTAAACCATGAATTTAAAATCATAAGTTGCCAGAGAAAGTTCAGAATTTCTTATAACTCTCTGAAAAAGTTTTAACTGGATTTTTAAATAACAGAAATGTACCATCACAGGACAATACTATTTTAAAAAAATACTTGGTTGAGACATCTGTTCTTAAGCAATGGATACCTGTATTTATTCACTAACATGCTTTAAAATTAAAAAATCAAGTCAATAGCTCCATTTACTGAATGTCACGTGATCACAATTTACACCAATTATGATGTCTAATTATATTCTCTACTTTTTCATTAGCTCAGAACACACGGTCGCTAACATGCTCTTCATTCCATCTCTTTGTCACTCATTCTTACATTCACTCATATAGTAAATATTTTATATTATTCCAGGCATTCAACAAATAGCAACTATGTTAGGTATATAAATAGGCGGGAGAGACATTATATAACTTATAAGGTAAATTGCTTCCATAAATATACCGGTTACGGAGTATTGCAGCAACTGATTCCCCTCTATGAAGATGATCCATCACCTCTAACACTTGGATAATGACCTGTTCAGGAGGAAAAGAAGTCAATTATTTACTACAGACATCAATACTAGAATTTTCAAATTATGCTATCTATGTAATATTTTCTATATTTTGTGACAGAAAGACAAAAATGTATGTCTGTGTTCCCAATGTCCATATTCTAGCTTATGAAAACTTAAGAAAATGGAGAACATTGAAGGAACTGAATCTGCAACAGTCAAATTATCTACAAAATTCCATAGTGGCTCATTAAATAGCACTGACTGCATTTCTGTGAAATCATTAGAATAACAACCAAGTAAATGGGAAGTTGGATTAACCCTGGGGAGACCTGAGGAGTCTGGGTGAAGTTGGGAGAGACAAGAGAAGTTAGAGGTGAAGAGTGGAGGCAAACATGTGCCAAGTAGAGACACGGACAGCACTAAATCCCGAGTTACCAGGAGCACGTGAGGCCTCAAAAGACATAATTAGGGCCCACAGTTTTAGAAGTGGTTGGTCAAAATTAAGGCTAGAAAGGCATAGAAATCTTAAAGACATAAAATAGGTAGTGGGGGTTGTTTTCTTGATCCGGACTGAATTTTTGTTTGGTTGGTGGTTTTTTATGGAAAAAGAGCCGGTGAGGTGGTAGCAAACTAAATCTAATACATTGTTTCTAGTCGTGTGAATGCTTTGCATTGGAGATGTGTATTTCAAGGGTTCTATTCATTTCAAATATACTGGGAAGCAGACCAGTATACTTTACTTAAATATTTCTTGTTAATAAAATCAATTTATTGCACGGGGGAGATAAAAATGTAGAGTATGCAATTTAGTTTGTTCATATAATTATGGTTGTTATAAAACTATGTGAAGACCTCAGATAATTAAGTCAGAGAAAAAAGGTTCTCTTCATTGTTCCGCTGCCCCCTTCCTGTCCCTTAATTTGGGGTCAGAGCAAAAGATGCAGAAGGGGAAAAAGTACTCTATTTCTTGGGTCTGAATTCTGAATTCTGAAAAAGAAATCAAATGATAATTTAGCATTTTTATTTATTTACACAATCATATTTTCTGTTATTACAAGAAATTGAGTAGCCTAAATGAAAAAAAATTTTTTTAAGCATCTCAAAATCAACTGACCTTTGGACTTACTTTTTTAAAAAATGTTGAAGTGGTGAGAGAATTTTAAGGTGTTGAGAAATTTTAATTTTTTTTAGACTACACAATTTTTTAGGAGATGTGCCAAGAGATAAACAAGCATATCTAGATTATCAATAGGAATCTGGGAGTGTGAAAATAAATAACTCTTGCCCCTTTTCATCAACTGCATCTAGAGTAGAACACAGAAGTCCCCAAAGTAGGTATTCAAACTCTCACTCAGTCCCATGGTTTCAACTAATCTACCTGCTGCATCTCAGAATCTGGGGCTCTCCCATTCAAATTCTCCAGATTACAAACCTCAGGTCTCCTGAGGAGCAGGGAGTAGATGACAGGACATGGAACTCCAGCCATTTACTATAAAGACTTTCAAAGAACAGCCCACATTTTCAATCTCAAGACTTATTCCTGCCTTCCGCAGACCAGATGCCCCCAAATCTTGAAATATTAGGAGTTGTATGGAAAGAATTAGTTGGTTTCTCTCAAAAGTTCGTGTAGGGGGAGATTCTCAAGTTGTTAACTTCCTTTGACTAAATAAAAAATCAGTTTAAACCTTGCAATTGTCAATGTTGCCCCTCCTGTTCTCTTTGTCCTTTTGAATTTTTCCATTTCTTTAGTCTCATTTTAATGAAGTTAGGAAGGGAGAGGAAGTAAACAATGTAAACAATGATCAATTTACACAAGATTTAACTAAAACCAGCTGTTTTTCAATCAGGAAATCTATATGATCAAATCTATGTATTAGAAAATTGACACAGCTTGCAACGTGGGGGTAGATCAGAGAGAGAGAAACTGGAAGTATGGAGACTAGTTAAGAAACCACTTCTATAATCAAGGCATGAAATAAGAGCACAGACAAGAGCTATGGGAAAAGCCAGGGAAAACGAGGACTTCAGACTGACAGATTATTGGTAGATATTAAAGGGATAAAGTGACGTCAAAGACAAAATCTATTTACATAACTGGGGGAAATGGTAATGATAGCAGGTGAGGCAGGGTAGAGGGAAGAAGGAAAAATATCAGAAGGAAGGAGAACAAGGGTTTGGTGCAGACATACTGAAGTCCTCTAGGGCACGCCATATAGCATCTAACAGAAAACTGGATATATATACCCAGATTTAGACTGGAGCTAGAAATGAAAATATGAGGATATTTAGCCAGTTAAGTAAGTGCTGAAGTAAAGAGATTGGGAAATATTCCTCAGAAGTGTATTTGCCATGAGAAGGTGGAATCCCCAAAACACTGTTGTGCCAGAAACCGAGGAAGATCAGCTAGCAAAGAGAGAGACAGCAGGCAGGAGGGAAACTAAGAGAAATGTGAGATTAAAGCTAAGGAAGGAGGTGGGTACAGAAGAGTGGTTGGAAGGTATTCGACTGTTGCAAGTTCTGTCCAGTCCAAGTAAGATGCCAGCTAAGTGATGTGACAGCTATAGTCAGTGATTACTTTTTTTAGAGAGTATTTTGAACACAGGTGCAGAGAACCCCACTGCAGTGGTTTGAAAAATAAAACAAACATAAATGGGGGTGCCTGGCTGGCTCAGTGGGAAGAGCATGCGACCCTTCATCTCAGGGTCGTGAGTTGGAGCCCCACGTTAGGGGTAGAGATTACTAAATAAATAAATAAATAAACTTAAAAAAACACAACAACACAAGTTCTTTCAAGAACTTGAAAGGAACTCAAATTCATCAGGGAATTACTCTATGGTAATGGTAGCCTCCAAACAAGTAAGGGAAAAGACATGATTAAATAAGTGATTGGGGAAGAATGAGGCAGCCATTTAGAAAAATAAATAAGCTTATACTACTTCACTTCACATTAGGGGATGCTAAATAAATTCCAGATAGATCAAAGATTTAAAGGGAAAAAATGAAACCCTGAAACAGTACGAAAGAAAACCCAAGTGAAATTATTTATAATCATGCAGCAGAGAAGGTAAGCAGGACCCCAAATTGAGGAACCATAAAAGAAAAAAACCGTTAAATCTGACTGTACAAAACAAATTAAAACTCTGTACTTCAAAAATATCACAAAGTCAAGTGGCATTTGATGAGCTAGGAAAAAAATATCCCCCCCCCCACATGACAGACAACAAAGGGCTAATGATTTTAACTTACACACACAAAATTAATAAAAACAATAAAACATAATAGTAACAGTGAACAAATGAGAGAAATAGGACGTGCACACACAAAAAATACAAATCATTAAAAAACAAATAAATACAATTTAAATTGAGGCATTGGTTCACCTATAAGATTCAAACACACATGCACAAAGTCTGTATATCCATTATTAGTGAGAGGGACTATAAGTTTGGGAGGAATGTTCACTTTTCATTCTAGACTCTTCTGTCCAACTTATTCCAAAATTTAAAAAAAGGGGGATCCAGCAAAAGAAATAAGAAAGAGTGGCCACGAGGTAGGAGAAAATCAGGAAGGTACGGTAACCGAGAAGGCTGAATAAAGTGTTACATACAGAAAGATGTAATCAAGTGTGTCATATACTGCTGAGAAGTGAAGAATTGAGAAATGACAACTCGATGTGGTAACAAGGGGGTCACTGGACACCTTGATGAGAGCGGTTTACATGGAATGGTGGAGAAAATGGCTGCTGAGCATGGGTTCAAGAGAGAATGAAAGGAGAGAGAGGAAACAAGTACATACAACTCTTACCAAGAGTTTTGCTTTAATAAGGAGCAAAAAAAAAAAAAAAAAAAGGTGGTAGTTGGAGGGGGGATATAGGGTGGAAGGAGATGTTTTTTATTTTGTTCTGATAACGGGGGATACAATGGCAGGTGAAACCCACAAAAATGGAAACTGAAGAAGTATGATAATATATAAAAATTTCAAGAGCACGTAAGACCATACGTGTGTGTATACACATATACGTACACGCATACCCACTATATACACATACATGCATACAGAAAAAGCATTAAAATATTCATGGGAATGATAAACTCCCAACTGGGGACAGTGTTACCTGAGGAGAGAAAGGGAGAGATGCAACTGAGGAGGGACAGACTAGGAGCTTCACCTGTATTTAACATTTTGACAGGTGTCTGAAAAAAAAAGGCAAAATGCTACGGTATCACATAGCTAAGTGGTGGTTATAGGAGGGGTTGTGATACTGGTCTCTCTACTTTTCTGTATGCTTGAAGTGTTTTAATAAAATGAAACGAAAAAGTATAATACATGATCTCTCCCCTAAAGTAGGGACCGTGTAGATGAGCAGACCAGACATGACATACAAAGGCCAGCAAATATAGATAGGTGGATAGAACATTTGCAAAGATGACGGAAAAAGGCAGGACAAAAACATAAGCAGACATGCATTATAATTTAAAAAGACACACTCCTCCACAGCCATGCTACTCTCGTGAATAAAGGGGAAACTAATCATTACTAAGAGCACACACCTGACAAAGACGTAATTGTGGTTTTGCCCTTAAAATATCCTACCTAGCTCACCAGAAATAAAACTGACAGGACTGCTTTGGATTGCTGAGATAACTTGCATAAGTTCAACCAACTTTACTCTTAAGCATTTATGTTAGGTAATTCGCAAATCTAATATTTCACAAGCACCTATCCTATAGTTAGATGTTATTTCAAATAGAGATTCTAGTTTACGACTTAGCACTTAATTCAGATCCACTGTCTCACTCTGTCCTGCTCTGCCCGAGAACCAACAGCTTTAAAAATAATGAAATTTGAGAAAAGCCTAGCCAACTTTACACCATGTAAAGTAAACCCTGCTTATGAGCTAACCTCATGTTACATAAAAGAAATTCAGAGTGGCTAGGATCGTCCGCCTTCATATAAAATTTTGTCAAGCACTCTGATAAGAAAAGCTGACAGAAAAGATCAGTGAAAAGTGCTCAACACTGCAAAACTGAAAAACTGCACAATGTAGAAAAATTGTCCATAATTGCACTTCTCTCAATCAAGTTATATACAGCAGCAGCACCAAAAATTCCGAATCATCTTGACACGGCAAAAAGTGACGTGTAAGAAACAGAATTGTATTCTTTGGGAATATAGTTTGTCATACAAAAGCTAATTTTTAAAAATGTCACGGAGGGTTAGGCTATCACCTCTTTCGGCTTTCACCCAGGCCAGACGCCACACTCACCTCCCACCTGGGGCGCTGAAAAGGGCCCACCCGAAGACACTTGCATACTAGATGTTAAACTGGGTGGTGATTTTTTCTTCCCTAGAGTAAATCTAAAACCCGCTGCGACTAGGTAGTATGCTCCCACATATGTGCACCCATCAGAAAATTTGCAACGCTAAAAATTATGAAGGCTGCAACTGTACCTGATTTTAGAACACTTATGCAAGTGATCCATCTGCCTGTTTTCCTCCTTATCAGCGTTCTGTGCTGAAACGAGGGGGTCCAGAGAGGTCTAAGAGCCACTTCTTGTTCTAAACTCCTACCAAAAAGACTAGATTCCCCATGTTCTAGAAGTTTCTCCCTTTACCCTGGCCGCATGCCAGGATGGCTGATACACTGTCCTCAGCAATTACGGTTTCCTTTCCATAGTCACCGAGGCCTGCCCCTGGACCACCATGTGGTCACTACCATCTTGTTCTGGATTGCTACGGCATACAGCACACACCCGGTTCTGCTAATTCTTGCAATAATACCATTCTTTCCTTCTTGCTCTGATCCCTTGGTAGTCCCTTTTCATTTCGTCACTCAGGCTTCAGGAATTCCGCTGGGACATATCATTAGCTGATGGCCTCATTCATCTTATCACTGCAACTGGCCTTTTTACCCGTGTTCAAGTTGCTCCCCTTGTATTAATACAATTCTATCTGATTTTTCTAATAGTGGCTGCCCTCTTGTAAAAAGGGCTGAACTTGGTCTAACAACTGTTTAAGTGTCAACTGCCAAGCTTAGCTGTCTTCATTTCTTTCAGTTTCATGTTATCACCCTTATCTACAGGAGCGACACTGTAGTATGTTTCACTTTTAAGCACACCTCTTTCTGCTACCCATCAAAATCCTTATGCTAAATTATATCCTCAGTCTCTCTCACTCCATCTCCCTCTCTCTCAGGCTAAGTTACCCCCATTCACCTGCTTAAGGAATAGTGCATTTCTCACCATCCCCGTCTACAGTCTTACTTTTGGAAGTTAGCAATTTGTTTCAGCCTCTACAAAGTCCATTCTACATAATTCATTAAGCACTGTTACACAAACATCTTGCAAGAAAAAAGAAATGAGAAAAGGAAATATGTGTAAGTAAAAATAAAAATCATTATTTACATCGGTGGTCCACAAACCAGAGTATGTATCAGAATCCTCTCGACGGTGAGATAAACAGAGATTGCTGGGCCTCATCCCCAGAGTTTCTCATTCAGTTGATGTGGGATGGATCTAGAGAATTTGCTTTTCTAAGAAATTCACAAAGGATGTTGCTGCTGGTAGATCATGGATGACACTTGAAGAACAAATGATTTACAGGTAACACAGCTTCTATACAAAGTTCAGAAGAGTCAACTGGAAAACTAATATAGTAAAATGCCCACTACAGGAATATCAGCTCTATAAAGACAAAGGTGTCTTATCTTCCAACAAAATCTGTAAAATATCTAGGAATGAGCTTAAAAAGAAATCTGAAAGACATAAAAAATAAAATTTTACTGGAGTTTATAAAATCATAAAGGACATGAATAAAAGGATACATGGATACAAATACACACACACAAATATCAAATAGAAAAACTCAAAATCACAAAGATGCAAATTTCCCTCAAAATTCATATAGAAAATTCAACTCAATGCCAATCCAATTAGCAAAGGGTCAGAATTTTTTTGGTGGAAGGGGATGGATATTTTCCATGTTGAATTCCTCAGCTCATCAGAAAAAGAGAACACATGAAAACCATCCGAAATTTTTTTAAAGCGGAAAAATAAGGGAGGAGGCAACCTTTCCCTGCTGATATTAAAATGTGCTATAAAGAGGGCACCTGGGTGGCTCAGTTGGTTAAGCGTCTGACTCTTGATTTTGGCTCAGGTCATGACCTCAGGGTTGTGAGATCAAGCCCCACATCGGTCTCCATGCTGGGCGTGGAGCTTGCTTAAGATTCTCTCTCTCGAAACAAACTGAGGGTTCTAGAGGGGAAGGGGTGGAAGGATGGCTTAGCCTGGTGATGGGTATTAAAGAGGGCACGTACTGAATGGAGCACTGGGTGTTATATGCAAACAATGAATCATGGAACGCTACATCAAAAACTAATGATGTGATGTATGGTGATTAACATAATAAATTTTTAAAAAAACGATTTTCTCTCTCTCTGCCCCTTCCCTCTCCTTCACCTTCCCTCTCAAAAAAATAAAATAAAAATAAAACAATAAAATGTACTATAAAGGCACAGTAACTATAACAGTATGGTACCAGTATGGGGACAGAGAGATCAATAGAATCAAGTCCCAAAACAGATCCAATTGCATATGGTTATTAACTACATAGTACATGTGGTACTTAGGATCAGTAATTAAAAGATGAATTTCTCAATGAATAGGTTTAGGGAAACTGGCTATGTTAGGAGAACTGAAATTCTATCTACACCATATATATACATCCCACAGATGGAATAAATAACTAAACATGAAAAAATAAAGTTGTAACAGTAAAAGATAAAAAGAATATACATTTTTAATGAGGCAAAGATAAAGTCTTTCTAAGGGCCAACACAAAACTCAGAAGCCACAAAGAATATGAAAATGGTTTCTAAGTCTGTTAGTGAAAAACAAGGTTACAATTCTATAAGGTACAACGCACCATAAACATCCTGAAAAGATAGAGCAGCCGGTGGGGAGATGAGGAGGAAGCCTGCAACATGGAACAAACAGGTCTCTTAATGTTCACAGTACATCAAGTATTCCCCCCCAAAATTCAGTAACAAAAGTGTGCGTTCCAGTAGGCAAGTATCTGAAGAGGCCTGGCAGAGAGAAAGAATAACAACAGAAAGAAAGAATAACAACAGAAAGAATAAGTGTAAGGAAAGATGTTTGACTTCAATTGCACATGCACGTGTGTGTGTGTGTGTGCGTGTGCGCGTGTGTGTAAAACTGGAGAAAATCCACAGCCATATTAAAGACACATTAGTTGCACAACACCCTGCTCTTTCCCGCATCTTCACCTTCAAAAGATAGAAAGACACTTCTCGGGTCCTATTCACCATGGAAAATCCTATATCTCCTACGAAAACTTCCAAACAAGAGAAAGACAACAAAACAGAAAGAAGGCGGCTTACAAGAAACCTACAAATGAAATCTATACCAAAATTCAGGAAAGGTAAACAATTATTGTGCATTTTACTGAGGAAGGAAACGAAGTGGGTATCATCTATTAAAGCTTCCAGTTTGGGGTGCATTTAAGAAAGCAGGTGAAGGTTGTTTTTCCCCATCTCTATGCAAGCAGGCCATAATTCAATTTGTCCTCAATGTTCCAAAGGGCAAAATTCTTAAGTGGTTTTATATTACAGTAATCATCTTACCAGAAAGCTGTTTATCCAAGCAAAATGAGATTCACAAGCGATCTGAAAACAGAAATGCTTGTATCTCCAATATAATGGAATAATCAAGTTCCAAGTGACTGCTGAAAAATCTAGATGCAATGCAGTATTTTTATTACATTATATTTTTCTAGTATTATCAAAGTAAAGATTGAATCATTTTATTGTCTTTGCACAAGAGATCGTTAAGCTGACGGATTCTGGTTTTCAAATCAATCTATAGCTGAAGTCTAAAGTCCATGCTTTAAATGCTAAGCAATATCTAAACAATAACAAAAAGAAAAGTATTTCTTTCACAGTGATAAGTTCAGTATGGCATTTCTTTAAAAAGTATTAATCATTCCTCAATAACTTAGGTTAATATGAATAGAATCCTCTGACTATATTTTGAACAAAATTTTTATGAGAAACTTTTGAAAAATTCACACAGGTGAGATTCATTAGTCTACTTGTTCATATATAATACATTTATATATTTTTATATAAAATACTAGATATAATACTTGTTATTCTGACCAAGAAGAATATATTGAGTTCTACCCATATGATCGATCTGTTATTTATATTGAATTAAGAACCCTCTTTAATTAAGAACCACTGTAATTTATAGACCACAATCTCAGAAAAAAATTGGGCATTTAATAGTAATCTGCCTTGGGGCGCCTGGGTGGCTCAGTCGTTAAGCGTCTGCCTTCAGCTCAGGTCATGATCCTGGGGTCCTGGGATCGAGCCCCGCATCGGGCTCCCCACTCAGCAGGAAGCCTGCTTTTCCCTCTCCCACTCCCCCCTGCTTGTGTTCCCTCTCTCGCTGTCTTTCTCTCTCTGTCAAATAAATAAAATCTTAAAAAAAAAAAAGTAATCTGCCTTCTTGAAGTTTTATCTTATTCTTCAACATTAAATTAAAAAGATAAAGAATTTCCTTTTAAAAAGATACAATACTATTTGACATCCCATTTGGGCATAATCCACATGAATCAACTAAATGAAAAACAACAATAAAAATCTGGTATCACAATTAGTGTAGTCCATTTACTAGAGTTTTACCTCTTTTTAGTAAGTAACTTTCAAATATGGTAAGACTTGTTAAGTGACAATTCATTAGTCAGAACTCCACAGAAAGCCAACTCTTTCAGACTAAGAGTTTTCCAACATAAGTCTCCACTTTACTAATTAGGCCACCCGATTTTTACTGCGCAAGGGATTCAAGGGATTACAGGATGCAGGTGTGGATAAAGAGAATCGTTGGGGCGCCTGGGTGGCTCAGTCCTTAAGCGTCTGCCTTCGGCTCAGGTCATGATCCCAGGGTCCTGGGATCAAGCCCCGCATCGGGCTCCCTGCTCTGTGGGAAGCCTGCTTGTCCCTCTCCCACTCCCCCTGCTTGTATTCCCTCTCTTGCTGTGTCTCTCTCTGTCAAATAAATAAAATCTTAAAAAAAAAAAAAAAAAAAAGAATCGTTTTCCCGGGCCGTAACAGGTAAGTATAGCAAATTTAACAAAATGAAAGAAGGTAGGAAGGGAAGTTACATATCCACAGTGGAAGTTGTATTATGGGATTTAGTTAGGTCCATAGTTCACTGATGAATCAAAAAAGTGGAAGTAGGAGTCATTTGTGATTTGCCTTATCATTTGATCTACAATCAAAGTTTTTTCTCTGTGCATTGGCCTACTAATTGAATCTTGGCATCTTCTTTCATAAATTAAGCTCACCATCACAATAAATGCATGAACTGTGATTTATAGATTTGTTTTCTTTAAAACAGACAGAGAATATAAAGGCACTTGCATAGCAATACAAATTCAGAATCCTTAATAGGTTTTATAATTTCCCCCAAAACTTTTTTTCTTTAATTTTTTTTTATTTTAAGTAAACTCTATACCACACACGGGGCTCGAACTCATGACCCCAAGATCAAGAGTTGCATGCTCTATCAACTAAGCCAGCCAGGTGCACCCCTCCCCCAAATCTTTTAAAATGGCAGGTGCAAGACTGAAGTGAATGCAGTTACACCTCAGGCTCAAGATTTTAAGAGGGTGCCCAAAACTCAGTATTAAAATAAATGCTAATTTAATGCAATTTTTAAAAAGCAACCCACAACCCCTGTTATAGTTAATAATAAAAGATTGGATTCTTTCCCTCTAATATGAGGAACAAGACAAGGATAGATATCCTTGTGCTCTTACCACTTCTATTCAACGATGTGCTGGAAGAAGTAGCCAGAGCAATTAATTACTCAAGGAAAAGAAAAACTGGCATCTACATTAGAAAGGAGGTAGGTAATAAGACTATCTCTATTAGCAGATGACTTGAGCTTGCATAAAGAAAATCCTAAGGAACCAAGTAAAAGACTACTAGAATTAATAAACGAGTTCAGCAAGGTTATATATACCAAAATCAATTGTATACATTTGCAATAAACAAAAGGAAAATGGAATTAAGAAAACAATTCCAATAATAACAGCATGAAAAAGAATAAAAAAACAGGAGGGTGCATGCATCCCAAATAGGTGGACACCCCTAGAGTGTCTGGCTCAGGTGACCACAGTGGATTACACTACTGGGCCCCACAGGACACCTTCTATATAAGGCCACTACTTTCAAGAGCAGGCAACATAGCTGACCTACTTAATACATAGAAATAGACACAGAGAGTCAGACAAAAAACAGAGGTGGGGGGGCACCTGGGTGGCTCAGTCGTTAAGCATCTGCCTTCAGCTCAGGTCATGATGCCAGGGTCCTGGGATGGAGCCTCACACTGGGCTCCCTGCTAAGTGGGGAGCCTGCTTCTCCCCCTCCCCCTCCCCCTGCTTATGTTCCCTCTCTCTCTGTGTCTCTCTCTGTCAAATTAAAAGAAAAAAATCTTAAAAAAAAAAAAAAAAGCAGAGGGGAGTATGTTCCAAAGGAAGATCAAGATAAAACCTCAGAAAAAGAACTAAACAAAATGGAGATAAACAATCTACCTGATAGATTGCTCAAAATAATGGTCACAAAGATGCTCACTGGACTTGGGAGAAGAATGGATGAACTCAGAGAGAACTTCAACAAAGAGAAAATATAAAAAAGAACCAATCAGAGCTGAAGAATACAATACACTAGAAGAAATCAACAGCAGATTATAGGAAGCAGAAGAATGGATCAACAATCCAGAAGACAGCGTAGTAGAAATCACCCAAGCTAAACACTAAAAGGAAAAAAGAATTTAAAAAATGAAAATAGGTTAAGAGATCTCTGGAACAACACAAGAGTGCTAACATTCACAGGTTTCAGAAGGACAAGACAGAAAGGAGCAGAAAAATTCTTTGAAGAAATAATACCTGAAAACTTTGCTAACCTGGAGAAGGAAACAGATATTCATGTCCAGCAAGTACAGAGAAACCCAAACAAGGTGAACCCAAGAGGGTCCATACCCAGGTACATAGTAATTAAAATGTCAAAAATTAAAGATAAAGAAATAATCTTAAAAGCAGCAAGATAAAATAGTTACTTAAAGAGAAACCCCAGGGGCGCCTGGTTGGCTCAGTTGGGTAAGCGGCTGCCTTCAGCTCAGGTCATGATCCCAGGGTCCTGGGATCAAGACCCATGTCAGGCTCCCTGCTCAGTGGGGAGCCTGCTTCTCCCTCTCCCTCTGCCTGCCACTCCCCCTGCTTGTGCTCTCCGTCAAATAAATAAAATGAAATAAAATAAAATAAAGGGAAACCCCATAAGGTTATCAGCCAATTTTTCAGCAGAAAGTTCGTAGGCCAAAAGAGGGAGGGGAATGACATATTCAAAATGCTAAAAGGGACTACCAAGACTACTTGGCACAGTTATTATTCAGAACTTAAGGAGAGATAGAGTTTCCCAGACAAATAAAAGTTAAAGGAGTTTGTCACACTAAACTGACATTATAAGAAATATTGAAGGTACTTCCAGAGCAATAAATCAAGGCCATAACTAGAACTAACAAAATTATGAAAGGAAAAAAATTTACTGGTAAAAGCAAACATATAGTAAAGGTAGTAGGTAAATCCCTTATAAACTAGTATAAAGGTTAAAAGACAAAACTAGTAAACTCAGTTATATCTAAAAAATTAGGGGTGCCTGGGTGGCTCAGTCATTAAGCATCTGCCTTCAGCTCAGGTCATGATCCCAGGGTCCTGGGATTGAGCCCTGCATCAGGCTCCCTGCTCTGTGGGAAGCCTGCTTCTCCCTCTCCCACTCCCCCTGCTTGTGTTCCTTCTCTTGCTGTGTCTCTCTCTGTCAAATAAATAAATAAAATCTTCTAAAAAAAATTAGTTAAGGGATATACAAAATGAAAAGATGTAAAACATGACATCATGTACATAAAATGTGAAGGGGGAATATAAATGTAGTGCTTTTAGAATGTGTTCAAATTTAAATGACCATCAACTTAATATAGACTGCTATATACATAGGATGTTACATATGAACCTCATGGTAACCACAAAACAAAAACCTATAAGATATACACAAAAAAATAGAGAAAGAAATCCAAGCACAACACTAAAGAAAGGCATCAAATTACAAGGTAAGAGAGCAAGAGAAGAGGGAATCAATAATTACTTTAAGTGTAAATGGAGTAAATGCTATAATCAAAAGACACAGGGTGACTGAATGGATGAAAACAGGACCCATCTATATGCTGCCTACAAGTGGATTCACTTCAGACCTAAAAACACATACAGACTGAAAGTGAAGGGATAATAAAAGATATTCTATGCAAAAGGAAGTGAGAAAAAACAAGCTAGAGTACCCATACTTCTTTCAGATAAAATAGATGTTAAAACAAAGACTGTAATAAGAAAGAAGGGCATTACATAATTAGAAAGGGATCAACCCAACAGAGTCTATAACAATCTAAGTATCTATATACCTAACATAGGAATACCTAAATATATGAGGAAAATATTAACAGACATACAGAAAGAAATTTACAGTAATACTATAACAGTAGGGGACTTTAAACCCCACTTACATCAGTGGATAGATCAGACAGAAAATCAATAAGGAAGGAGTAGCTTTTTTTTTTTTTTTTTTTTCATTTTAGAGAGAGTGTGCCAGTGTGGGGTGGAGGGGCAGAGGGAGAGGGGGAGAGAGAATCTTAAGCAGGCTCCATGCCCTGGAAGGAGCCTGACACAGGGCTCAATCTCATGACCCTGGGATCATGACCTCAGCTAAAATCAAGAGTTGGATGCTTAACCAATAGAGCCACCCAGGTGCCCCTAGAAAGAGTAGCTTTGAATGACACGTTAGACCAGATGGATTTAACAGATATATACAGAATAATCCATCCCAAAACAGCAGAATATATATTCTTTTCAAGTGTACATGGAACATTCTCCAAGACAGATCACATGTTAGGCCACAAAACAAGTCCCAATAAATTTAAGAAGACTGAAATCATATCAAGCATCTTTTCTTAAGACTAAAATGATATCAAGCACCTTTTCTGACCATAGCAGCATGAACAACCTTGCAGAGATTAAAAGAGGTTAAACAACATGCTACTAAACAGACGGGCCCAAAAAGAAATCAAAGAGGAAATCAAAAAATAAAGTGAAATGAAAACACAACAGTTCAAAACCTTTGGGATATAGCAAAAGCAATTCCAAGAGGAAAGTTTATAGTGATACAGACCTACCTCAAGAAACGAGAAAAATTTCAAATAATCTAACTTACACCTAAAGAAACTAGAAAAAGAAGGGGGTTAAAAAGCCCAAGTGAGAAGGAGAGAAATAATAAAGATCAGGGTGGAAATGGATGAAATACAGACTAAAAAAAAATCAATGAAACTATGAGCTCTTTCTTTAAAAAGACAAATAAAATTGATAAACATTTATTTATTTATTTATAAAGATTTTGTTTATTTACTTGACAGAGAGAGAGCACAAGTAGGCAGAGCGGCAGGCAGAGGGAGAGGAAGAAGCAGACTGCGCACCAAGCAGGGAGCCCAATGTGGGGCTTGATCCCAGGACCCTGGGATCATGACCTGAGCCGAAGGCAGACGCTTAACCAACTGAGCCACCCAGGCACCCCAAAATTGATAAACATTTAGCCAGTCTCATCAAGAAAAAAAACAAGGACTCAAATAAATAAACTCAGAAATGAAAGAGAAGTGATAACCAACACCACAAAAATACAAAGGACTGTAAGAAACTACTAAGAAAAAGTATACACCAACAAACTGGACAACTTAGAAGAAATGGATAAATTCCTACAAACACACATCTTCCAAGACTAAATCAGGAAGAAACAGAATATCTGAACAAACCAATTACTAGTAACAAAATTGAATTGGTAATCAAAAACCTCCCAACAAACCAAAAACCAAGAGCAGATGGCTTCACAAATAAATTCTACCAAACATTTTAAAAAGAATAAATATAGGGGCGCCTAGGTGGCTCATTCAGTTAAGCATCCGACTCTTGATTTCAGTTCAGGTCTTGATTTCAGGGTTGTGAGTTCAAGCCCCGCACTGGGCTCTATGCTGGGTGTGGTGCCTACTTAAAAAAAGAGTTAATACCTATTCTCAAACTATTCTAAAAGAGAGGAAGGAATGCTTCCAAGTTCAGTTCATGAGGTCACCATTTCTCTGATACCAAAACCAAAGATACTAAAAGAAAAATTATAGACCTATATTTGTGATGAACACAGATGTAAAAATCCTCAGCAAAATATTAGCAAACTGAATTTAACAACACACTAAAAAGATTATTCATCATGATCAAGTGGGATTTATCTCAGGGATGCAAGGATGATTCAATATCCACAAATCAATCAATGTGATACCCATATTAACAAAATGAGAGATAAAAATCATATCATCATCTCAAAAGATGCAGAAAAAAACACTAGACAAAATTCAACATCCATTCAGGATAAAATCTCAACAAAGAGGTTTACAGTGAACATATCTCAACATAATAAAGGCCATATATGATAAACCCAGAGCTAAGATCATACTCAATGGTGAAAAGGTGAAAGCTTTTCTTCTAAGATCAGGAACAAGATAAGGATGTCCATTTTCACTTTTATCTACATAGTACTGGAAGTCCTAGCCACGTGCTCGCTTCGGCAGCACATACACTAAAATTGGAAGTCCTAGCCACAGCAATTAGACAAGAAAAATAAGCAAAAGTCATCCAAATTGGTAAGGAAGAAGTAAAACTGTCACTATTTGAAGGTGACATGATACTGTATACAGAAAACCATAAAGACTCCACCAAAAAACTCTCAGAACTAATAAATGAATTCAGTAATGTTGCAGAATACAAAATTAATATACAGAAATCTGCTGCATTTCTATATACTAATAACGAAATCACAGGAAGAGAAATTAAGAAAACAATCCCATTTAAAATTGCATATAAAGAATAAAATACCTACAAATAAATTTTTTTTTTAAGATTTTATTTATTTATTTGACAGAGAGAGAGAGAGAGAGAGAGATCACAAGTAGGCAGACAGGCAGGCAGAGGGAGAGGGAGAAGCAGGCTCCCTGCTGAGCACAGAGCCTGATGTGGGGCTCGATCCCAGGACCCTGGGATCATGACCTGAGCCGAAGGCAGATGCTTAACCATCTGAGCCACCCAGGCGTCCCACCTACAAATAAATTTAACCAAAGAGGTGAAATACCTGTACCCTAAAAACTAGAACAATGATGAAAGAACCTAGAGATGACACAAAGAAATGGAAAGATAATAACTTGCTCATGGATTAGAAGAATTAATATTTTTAAATGTCCATACTACACAAAACAATCTACCAATTCAATGCAATACCTATCAAAATACCAATAGTATTTTTCACAGAACTAAAAGAAATAAACCTAAAATTCACATAGAACCACAAAAGACCCCAAATAGCCAAAGTAATTTTGAGAAAGAAGAACAAAGCTGGAAGTATCACAATCCCAAATTTTAAACTATATTACAAAGCTACAGTAAGCAAAACAGTATGGTACTGGCCAAAAAATGGACACAGAGATCAATGAAACAGAAGACAGAGCCCAGGAACAAATCCATGCTTATATGATCAATTAATCAATGAGAGAAGGCAAGCATATACCATGGGAAATAGATGGTATTTTCAATAAATGGTGTTGGAAAAGCTGGATAACTACATGCAAAAGAATGGTACTGGACCACTTTCTTATACCATATACAAAAATAAATTCAAAATGGATTAAGGACCTAAATGTAAGACCCGAAACCATAAAAGTTTTTTTTTTAAGATGTTTATTTATTTATTTATTTATTTATTTATTTATTTGACAGAGAGAGTGAGCCCAAGCAGGGGAAGCGGGAGACGGAGCAGGGAGCCTGCCGTGGCACTCGATCCCAGGACTCTGGGATCATGACCTGAGCTAAAGGCAGATGTTTAACCTACTGAGCCACCCAGATGCCCCGAAACCATAAAACTCTTAAAAGAAAATACAGATAGTAAACTTTTAGACATCTGTCTTAGCAATATCTTTCTGGATTTGTCTCCTCAGACAAGGGAAACAAAAGCAAAAATAACTAATTGGGACTACATCCAACTAAAAAGCTTTTGTCCAGCACAGGAAACCATCAGAAAAATGAAAAGGCAACCTACTGAATAGGAGCAGATATTTGCAACTGACATACCAATAAGGGGTTAATATCCAAAATGTATTTTAAAAACCCTAACAACTCAACACCAAAAGAAACAAACAAACAAAAAAAAACCCAATCCAATTCAAAATGAGCAGATGACCTAAAGAAACATTTTTCCAAAGAAGACATACAGATGGCCAACAGACTCGTGAAAAGATGCTCAACATCACTAACCATCAGGGAAATGCAAATCAAACCCACAATGAAGTAACCCCTCACACCAGTCAGAATGGCTAAAATCAAAAAGACAAGAAGTGTTAGTGAGGATGCAGAGAAGAGGGGGTAGCTCTTGTGCACTGCTGGTGGGAATGTAAATTGTTACAGCCACCACAGAACACAGTATGGAGGTTCCTCAAAAATTTAAAAATGGAAATACCATAGATCCATTAATTCCACTACTGGGTATTTACCCAAAGAAAACAAAAACACTAATTCAAACAGATACATATGCACTCTTTGTTTACTGCAGCATTATTTACAATAGCCAAGACATGGAAGCAATCTAACTGTCCTTTAATAGATGAATGGATAAAAAAGATGTGGTAGGGGATGCCTGGGTGGCTCAGTCGGTTAGGCATCTGCCTTCGGCTCAGGTCATGATCCCGGGGTCCTGAGATCAAGTCCCACATCGGGCTCCCTGCTCAGTGGGGAGTCTGCTTCTCCCTCTCCCTTTGCCTCTCCCCCCCTGGCTTGTGTTCTCTCTCTCTCGCTCACTCTCTCAAATAAATAAAATTTTTAAAAAAGAGAGAGAGAAAGATGTGGTATATATACACAATGGAATATTAACCATAAAAAGGAATGAAATCAGTGAGACAGAGAAAAATGCCATATAATTTCACTTACACACAAAATCTAAAAACCAAAACAAACACAAAAGAAATTGAAACAGACTTATAAATACAGAGAACTGGTGGCTGCCAGAGGGGAGGGGTATGGGGGGATGAGTTAAATAGGTGAAGGGGATTAAGAGGTACAAACTTCCAGTTATAAAATAAAGAAGTCAAGGGAATGAAAAGTACAGCATAGAGAATATCATCAATACTATTGTAATAACATTGTATGGTGACAGATGGTAACTACACTTATGGTGGGGAGCATGTGTTAATGTACATAATTATCAAACACTGTATTGTATACCTGAAACTAATATAATATTGTATGTCAACTATATTTCAATTAAAATTTTTTAAAAATGAATACAGAAAAAATTAAAAACAAAACCAGTGGGAAAAAATTAAAAACTTTTCGGTACCAAAGGACATTATCAAGAAAAGTAGGGGGCGGCTGGCTGGCTCAGTTGGTAGAGCATGAACCTCTCGATCTCAGGGTGTAGAAATTACTGAAAAAAATAAAATCTTAAAAAAAATAATAATATCCTTTAAAAATAAATAAATAAAAAGAAAAGGAAGAAGAGGCAGCCAGAAGGAGTCCACTGTGGCGAAGAGATTTCTGAGCAGTCACACAAAAGGAGGGCTGTGGGAAATAAAAGTTTTGAAGCCTTGGGCTTGCTGCCCGGACAAAAGAGAGAACCTGGAGATGGGGTGGTTAAAAGATGCATCCTGGGCCCCTCTCCAAAGGGCAGGCACAGACAAAGCTCCTGGGCCTGGAAGGAAGAGGGAGGGGGCCCCAGCTGCTGGTCAGCCCCATGCAGCCTGCCTGGGAGGCCTGAGCACCACACTCAGCCCCATTTCAGAAGTAAAATAAATGAATAGATGTTTTCAAAGTGAGAAAAGAAAATGAAAAAAGAAAACTGAGAAGACAACCTCCAGAATGGGAGAAAATATTTGCCAATCACGTATCTGATAAGGTATTAATACCCAGAAGTCCAACTTAACAACAAAAAACCCAATTAAAACATGAACAGCGAACCTGAATAGATATTCTCCAAAGAAGATAAACAAATGACCAAAAAACACATGAAAAGATGCTCAACATTACTAATCATTAGCAAAATGCAAATCAAATCCACATTGAGATACTACTCAACAAAACCCATTAGAATGGCTATTATGAAAAACCAAACAAAACAGACAGTAACAAATGTTGGCAAGGACATGGAGAAATAGGAACCCTTATGCATTACAGGTGGGAAGAGAATATGGCGCAGCTATAATGAAAGAGTTTGGTAGTTCCTCAATACATTGAATGTAGAATTACCATATGACATGTACATCACCTCCTAGAAATATACCCAAAGATCTGAAAACAGAGGATCAAACAAAAACTTACACATGCATGTTCATAGCAGCACTATTCACAATAGCCCCAAACTGGAAACAACCCCAGTGTTCATCAGTGGGTGAATGAATAAAGAAAACATGTTGTATCCACACGATGGGACGCCAGTCAGCCATAAAAAGGAACAAAGTACTGATTCATGCTATGACAGAGATGACCAGTGAAAACATTACACTAACTAAAAGAAGCCAAAAAGGGGCACCTGGGTGGTGAAGTCCCTTAAGCGTCTGATTCTTGGTTTGGGCTCAGGTCATGATCTCAGGGTCCTGGGACTGAGCCCCACGTCTGGCTCCATGCTCAGCAGGGAGTCTCCTGGAGATTCTCTTTTTCTCTCTCTCTCTTCCCCTCCCCCCTCCATGCTCTCTAAATAAACAATAAATCTTTAAAAAAGAAAACAATCAAAAAAGGTAACATATTGTATGACTCCATTCATATAGAATGTCCACACTAAGGAAATCTATAAAGACAGGAAGTAGATTAGTAGTTGCTTAGTGCTGGAGGAACTGGGGGTGGAGGGTGAGATCTAAAGGGCAGGGGGTGGTGATAAAAACATACCAAAATGGCTTATGGTAACAGTTGCACCTATCTGTGAATATACCAAAAATTATGGAGCTGCACATTTTAAATGGATGAATCCTATGGTATGTGAATGAAGTCTCAATAAGCCTGCTTTTTAAAACATCTAAGTTAATGCAGAAAACCCATGATGACCAAACTATCAGTATTTTCAATAAAGACAGCATCAGCGCTACTGGTCTGTCCTATGGCGTCAGGTTCCAGCATGGTTCTGCAGGTAAGGCAGCTATCTCACCCACACCCAGCAGCAGCTCCTTAAAATTCAGCATTTAAATGGATCCCTGAATTTTCAGTAGTCATTCCAACATACAACTTGTTTTCTTAGAAACAACTCTCTGTTCACTCGCATTTGATGGGTGAATGTAATACATAAATAATGTAATCACAGTAACCAGTACAAAATGCATAGAGGTTTGGTTTCAGGGCGCCTGGGTGGCTCAGTTGGTTAAGTGTCTGCCTTCGGCTCAGGTCATGGTGCCAGTGTCCTGGGATCGAGTCCCGCATCGAGCTCCTTGCTCAGCAGGGAGTCTGCTT
Source organism: Mirounga angustirostris (assembly GCF_029215605.1). Taxonomy (NCBI): domain Eukaryota; kingdom Metazoa; phylum Chordata; class Mammalia; order Carnivora; family Phocidae; genus Mirounga; species Mirounga angustirostris. The sequence goes on from NW_026991719.1 coordinate 95,868,850, forward strand.
CTCCCTCTCCCTCAAGTAAATAAATAAAATCTTTAAAAAAAAAAAAAAAAAAGAGGTTTGGTGTCAAACCACTGACTCATGACACCAACTGAGACTAGAAGGACAACTAGAAAAGAGACCCCTAGTCAAGAGAATTCAGTGTGTCAGGGCTTCCATTATTATGACTTAAAGGCTACTGACTTGTTAAACGGGGCTTCTAATGTATTTGGCTTAGAGTAGGGTTGCCAGGTAAAATTAAGGACATCTAGTTAAATTCAAAACTTCAGATAAACAGTAAATACACTTTTTAATTTTTTTAAAAGATTTTATTTATTTATTTGAGAGAGAAAGAGTGAGAGAGAGAGGGCACGAGTGGGTGGGGGGAGGGGCAGAGGGAGAAGCAAACTCCCGCTGAGCAGGGAGCCAGACACAGGACTGGATCTCAGGACCCTGGGATCATGACCTGAGCCAAAGGCAGGCGCTTAACCCAGATGCCCCAGTAAATATATTTTTAGTATAAGGATGCCTCCAATATTGCCCAGAACTTCCTTATACTAAAAAAAATTAGTTGTTGCTCATATAAAATTCGAATCAAATGGGGCATCCTATATTTTTATTTGCTAAATCTGGCAACTCTACTTTAAAGAAATTGCTAGTAGGGCAAACCATGGGTACTGAAAAATGGTCAGTGAGTGGCTGAGAATCTGGGAGTCTACCCTATGAAATGCAGCTTCATGAATTCTGAAATAAGAGTGAGGAAAAGAAGATCATTTGAAAACACAAGATTCGTTTTACTAAATATTTTTATTACTTAGCATTTCCAACCACTATTCCATCGACCCCAATAGACTAGAACACAAAAATTTTATGACTATTTACATATTTACTCACGAAAACACACACATAAAAAACTTTTCCTGATATTTTCAATTAAAATATTTCTCCTTCAACCATTTGGAGTCTATTTTTGTGTGTGGTGTAAGGAAATGGTCCAGTTTCATTCTTCTGCATGTGGCTGTCCAATTTTCCCAACACCATTTGTTGAAGAGTTTCCTGAAATTTATATTAGTAACAGTAAAAGGCAGGTTTAAGGCTTTGGTTTGGGTTAGTGTTTAAAAGGGAAAGAAAGAAGTTCAATTGCATGCGTCCAGAACACCAAGGCTTACATTTGGAACTTCCTTCTCCCTGCAAAGTTCAGGACTCATATTTGACAGGCTCCTTTTTCTCTACACTTCAGGAAGATGACCAGCAGTCCAGCTGAGAAACCTGTGGCCCTACACAGAGGCCCAACTTCCCATCACCAACCTGGGCAAGAGTTCAGAGGCACTGGCGCGTTTAATCCTCTATCTGCTTTTTCAAGGACAAAAAACAGTTTGCTTTAAAAAAGCTTTTACCTAAGTGGTTAGAAATCATGAGAGAGAAAAAAAGGCTGAAAGAAGAAAAAAAAGGTATTTTTAAGTATTTTCTTCTCACAATATGTATGAGAAGGGGGAAATACAACATGTAAATATGCTATCCTTAATAAGTTCACATCCGTCGTAGATTTCTTAATCTCCGTGGCATCTTAACTAAATCAGAGCGATGCACTATGGCCAATAATGAGGGAACTGAATACAAACCCTGAACACATTAACTGCTAACATAATAACCTACATCACCACGAAAAGCTCAATCATACCAGCGTTAACTCACTAGCTGGTATTCCACATTCCCATTATCAGACTACACAGGATGTCTGTAAGTTTCATTTAAGGTAGAAATTTTCTTAGAGATCTAACTAAAGGTCTTCTTCTTATCCTCCACAAGGCCTTTGTTGCAGTACTATTTGCAAAAGCAGAAATAGTCCAAATATTCCTCAAGAGGGGACTGGTTGAGGGGTCGCCTGGGTGACTCAGGCGGTTAAGCATCTGACTTTTGATTTCAGCTTAGGTCATGATCTCAGGGTCGTGAGATCGAGCCCCACATCAGGCTCCACGCTCAGCGTGGAGTCTGCTGGAGATTCTCTCTGTCCCTCTGCCTCTGCCCCTCCCCTTGCTTGCATGCTCTCTCTCTCTCTCTCTCAAAATAAATAAATAAAATCTTATATCTATATGGAGTGACTTTAAAACACAACTTAACTATATATTTCTGGTGGGATATACCTTAAGGACAAAAACACCTGCCCATGAGCACAAGTATGTAAGCATGCATGTGTCCATGTGCACACACAGACATAAATTGTAAATTGCCTCCAATAATCCTGTAGTTGATGGTACTGTTGATATTGTTATTCTGAGGCCATTGAGTATGTATACTGCGATAAACAAAATAATTATGTAGGGGTCACTGAATTTTGGATTTGTTGAAAGGGGATAGAGATGTGCTATCAATGAGGTTAAGTAAAAATCATGTAGCCCTAAATCTGGATTGGCATCATCAAAAAGAACACGAGATACAGTTTATCTTAAAGGAAAATTATAGCTATGTACCAGAAAAAGGCTTCAACACAATGACCATCCTAGTAGTAATAATGCTCCTACCAGCTATATAGTATATCTAAATAACATTCCCCCCCACCCAAAAAAAGGAACAAGAACTCCATTTTTTAAATGGCTGATTATGGGGTCTAGAGCAGAAAATGTAGGCGAGGAGACTGGAAAAGCTTACATTGAAAAGCAAGGAAGTCATCAAAAACTATTAGGGCCATGCCAAGAGGACTCTGAAACCAACACAAATAAGCCTCCATTGGCCAAATATGGGATCATTTCAGCATCCTTAAGGGTAATAGCCACAAGGATTGAAGCACGTCATATATGTTTAAATGCAGGAGTTCATAAGGATGCTAAAAATGATCCTTGATCATCTTCGGAAGTTGCTAAAAAGCCAGCTCATTATTTTGGAAACTGGTAAATAAAGGGAAAGTATCAAGTACTCCTCTTGCCTTTTCCATGTGATTTCTACCTCAGGACAAATGTACCACAATAGAGGTAAGTGTACAAACTTGGGCACCAGTGAGAAGTGTGTGAAAATCAAGCTAGAGGAACTGGGGAGCACGAGCCACAGTGTGGAAGACCAATGGGGAGGTGCAGAGAGTAATGGCAAGAACAATTTGCAATCATCCTAACAGTCTAAAGGAGTGGCAGGTAGATCTGGAAACAACATAGTGGTGGTGAGGATGGAGTGGAGTGAGTTAATAATGTAACTAACTGGATGGATGGAAGGAGTTAAAAATATCACTAATGTTTTTGTATCTTGGGTGACTGATGGATGGTGGTGCCATTAACCAAACTGATGACTGTCAGGAAAAGCAATACTTCCATCAAATTCCAACAAAGTTCAGAATTATCCTTAGAAAAAATGCACAGTGGCCAATTAGGGAATAAAGAAAACCAGGAAAAGTAAGGGCTGGTATTACCCTTCTTCTTTTACTACCTTTTAATCTTTACTTGGTCCATAGGATCCATTATAGCCACTTCCACTGTACACAAATACTTTTTAAATGTTGACTTTGCTAGGTTCATTTCTGTGGAAGACAGTTCAAATAAGTGATTCTATGCTCACTGCTTCTAGGATGATGAGACCAAAGACCTGGGTTTCAGTTCTCGCTCAACCAGTTTCTAGCCATGTGACTTTGGCCAGTTACCTTTCTAAGCCTCATTAGTCTTATCTATAAAACAGGTGATAGTATTTATCCTACTTATTTCCCCTGCTGTCTATTCATTCACCTAATAAACTACAAGGAGAGCAGTGATAGCAGCAGCTATAAGGCAAGTTAAAGCTGCTTTGAATACTGTAAAGCAGGAGAATAAAAGGAGAATGCAAAAAAAGGGCACGTATAGTTTAAAGTATTCCAGAAGATATTAGGCCTTCAATTTATAATTACTTATCAACAGTTGCTAGATGTACATCATGGACCAGGATTAACCATACATTAGTAGGTATTTGATGAAAAATTAACTACTTGCCAAGCACTCTCCTAAGCAACCAGTGTGTATATTTTCAGTAATTCTCCCTCTCCTTGAAGATAGACATAATTATCTGAAATTTACCGACGAGGACCTTGAGATCTGTCCAATGTCAAATCAGCCAGAAGTGATGAAACCAGGAATCTAAGCCAGGAATCTCTTCTGGATCAAGAATTATAACTCAGGAGGCTCCTGGGTGGCTCCGTTGGTTGAGTGTCCGACTCTTGATTTTGGCTCAGGTGATGATCTCAGGGTTGTAAGATCTAGCCCCGCATTGGGCTCTGTGCTCAGCAGAGTCTGCTTGTCCCTCCCTCTGCTTCTCCCTCAACTCGTGCTCACTCTCTCTCCTTCTCTTTCTCTCTCCCAAATAAATAAATAATCTTAAAAAAAAAAAAAAAGAATTAGAACTCAGTTACTCACCTGCAAAGTACCTAAATAAATGCAGGTCACAAAACTACCACTGAAAATATTTGTTGACTTTTCTCCTCCTTTTCAACAGAATAAATGACAGCACCATTTCTTCCGGTAAAGCAGAAAGGATTTTACTTTCCAATATATCCAGTTACAAAACGTCACTGAAACAATCTGCTGGAAAATTATTGAATATTAAGCCAAATAATTCTTTTTAACCCATAAAATGAAAATGTCTAATATTTTACAATATAATGCCCATAGAATAGAATGAACCCATTTTGTGGGGACTTTATTCAAACTGCAGCAAAGAAGGAAGTAAATAATAAGAGGCCTTAGAGACAAAACAGATGTCACAAAGCTCAAGCACAAATGAACATTCACTTTGTAACTGACATGCCCCTTGGTCCTTCGAGTACAATTCTTAAGAAGCTTGGCAAACTGGTTTTGTGCCTGCAACAAATCAGAAGGGGGCCAGGAGGCAGCTACAGGAAGGCACACTGACGATGCGACCACATGACATCCGATAGCAATAGAAAGAGGAAAATCATAAATACCAGTTCAACGAAGATAGGAAGAGCATAACCACCTGAGATCATATATTATAGAACCAAGTATTTCTGCAAGTCTCAACAAATCCTAAGGGCATCTCTAAAACACTCTACAGCAAAAGCTGTAAAGATGACCATGCGTCAGCAAGAAAATATTTAACCAAAGTATTTAAAATGAAAAACATGTTGATGATAAGGGGGTAAACTGTTATTTAAAAAGAAAAATTCTACCGTGGTCCATTGCCCAAGGAATCGAGAAATCTGAGCAGTATATATCATCACCTTTCCTCACCTTACTTTCACTAAAAATATAGCAAATTCCCTAAAGGCATATCAACTGCCTTAATTCTGCTATCAAAGTAAATCTCATAATGTATGAAGGAGTCAGGGGTAATGATAACGTGCATATTGAGAAATTTAGGGGGCTTATGGCAAGAAAAAATCACTCTTCCTCACTATATAAATACATTGATAATGACCAAAATGCATTTCAGAGATACAATTCATTGTCTGCACCTTCATTACTAATAGTTGATATAATATAGGAAAAAAGTGTGTACAATAAAATAGAACTTCCTTTCTAAGCCTCAGGAAACACACACACTCGCGTGCACACACACCAACTTGCCTCCAGGTAAGATGTACTTCAGGCTCCTGACGCTCTCCACGAGACGCTCCACATTCTCTCTGGCTAACCCTGCCCTACAATATCCCAGATGATAACTCTTTCATCCTCAGGGGGAGGCATTCTGGTATCATGGTTAAGAGCATGGACTCCTCAGATAGCCAACCTGAGCTCAAATGCTAGCTTATCAATGAACTGTGTAACCCTGAACACATAATTCTCATCTGTAAAGTGGACATTAAAAGTACCTGGTGCAAAAAAACAATAAAAAATAAAAGTACCTAGTGCTTAACATCACTCAAAAATTGTTAGCAATACATAATTTATAGCATACCTACAAAGAAGCGGGCACTGCACAGGGCATCAGGCATACAAAGATGAGTAAGGAAGAGCCACCACTTTCAGAGAACTCAATCTCATGGGGAAAACAGAACACTCAAATAGAGCATATACACGTTATGAATAAAGGTATGTGAGCTATGGTGCTACGGAACGCAGAGAAGGACTTAACCCAATGTATTCCCAGAAGACAGGTCTCCTGTGTCTTAAATGAAGTTAGACAAGCAAAACAAAGGCTACAATAATATCTCCTGAGGCACAATTAGGGTTAATCCTTGCGCATCATGCATAGCTGAGAGTGAATCGCTATGTGTTTGTAAACGGCAAAGCATTCTATGTGCATTATTGAGTACAGAGCCCAACCGCTCCCAAACCATCCCCCATCCAGTGGTCAGGCAGCCTGAAATTCCCACAAGAAAGGCTCGTCTCCCAAGCATGCCATCACATCCTTTTAGAAAATGCAAAACCGATCTAAAAGTGGAGGCAGATGTAAAGGGAACTAATATTTATAGAAGTCTTCGATGTGCCAGGCTCTTTACAGGACTTATTTTACCTAATCTTCACAACAACCCAGTGAGGAAGGCATTATGAGCCTCATTTTATGGATTAAAAAAAAAAAAATGGAGCCTTGGGGTGCCTGGGTGGCTCAGATGGTTAAGTGTCTGCCTTTGACTCAGGTCATGATCTCCAGGTCCTGGGATTGAGCACCACGTCGGGCTCCTGGCTCAGTGGGGAGTCTGATCCTCCCTCCGCCTCTCCCCCTGCTCATGCTCCCTCTCTCTCTCTCTGTCTCAAATGAATAAATAAAATCTTTAAAAAAAAAAAAAGGAGCCTTCAGAAGGTTAGGGTGCCCAAGGTCATGATGACTAAGTGGATGAGTCAGGATTCTAACCCTGAAAACATGAACGACAACCACTCAATTACACTGTCGCCCTTGTGTGCCGGCATGGCGGGTAACCCACATCTGGATGTATGGGTCAGTCACTGGATTCGTTTGTTGGGGCCGCTGTAACCAAGTAGCACAGACCGGGGGACTTAAATAACAGAAATGTACTGTCTCACTATTCTAGAGGCTGGAACTCTTCCTTACAGGTGTTGGCAAGATCGTTTTCTTCTCAGGCCCCTCTCCTTGATTGCAAATGGCTGTCTTCTCTCCAGGTCTTCACCTGCTCTTCCCTCTGGGTCCTAAGCTCCTCTTCCTTATATAGGACATCAGTCATATGGGATTAGGGCCCAGGCTAAAATAGCCATCTCCAAACACAGTCAAATTCTGAGATACTGGGGGTTAGGACTTCAATATCTGAATTTGGCAGGGGACACAATTCACCCCATAACAGTCACAATGTGAAAAAGATCCTCTTTGTAAGAGAACATGGAGAAGCACTGTCAATGTTGTTTTGTTTTGTTTTGTTTTGTTTTTATTTGAGTCATTGCTACACCCAACATGGAGCTCAAACTCACAACCCTGAGATCAAGAGTCGCACGCTCCCCCAACTGTGCCAGCCAGCAGCCCGTTTTTAAGTCATAAATGCAATTTGTGAAGGTTGTTTTCAGAAATGCAGGCATGTACTCATAGCAAGGTAGAGCCAATAAGTCAGTGATTTCCCCTCCCTAGGGAGGATTTTGGAAATGTGTTGAGGTGCTTTTACAACTCCTAATTATTTGGGGAAACTACTAATATTCGGTGGGCAGAGACCAGAGTCACAGCATGCTTGGAGCAGTCCCAGGCAACAAAGAATTGCCCCATATCCCAAACGAGAGGAATGTTCTAGCAGACTAAATCCAACACACATGATATCAGGAGCACTCTCGGGTATACTAATACTAGGTAGCTTTTATAAGAAGCTAAGAGGGGGTGCCTGGCTGGCTCGGTCGGTTAAGTGTCTGACTCTTGATTTCGGCTCAGGTCGTGATCTCAGGGTCATGGGATCGAGCCCAGTATCAAGCTCCACACTCAGTGGGGAGTCTGCTTGAGATTCTTTCCCTCTGCCCTTCCCCCTGCTCACACACACTCTCTCTCTCTGATAAATAAAAAAATGTTTTTAAAAAATAATAAGAGAAAAGCCTAATAATTTAGGGCAAAGTCTTCATGGAGATAGAAGTTTGAATCAAATAAAGACATTGTCTCAAAATTAAAAGATGTACTCACTCCATGCTCTATATATTAAAACATTTCTCAACAACCCATCGTTGAAAAGGGTTTCAGTGCGACAGTGGCATTACTGCAAACACAAGGGAACCTTTGCAACAAGGTCAGAGGGTATGGCTTTCTTTTTAATAAATTTCAAACAAAATGTCATTAAATTAGACACATAAACCACATGGCTCTCGAAAGTTATGTTTACTATTTCAGATTATTGTCATGCTATATATATGTATATATGTGCATGCATATATATTTTTTTTTAAAGTAGGCTCCACACCCAGCATGAAGCCCAACATGGAACCTGAACTCACGACCCTGAGATCAAGACCTGAATTGAAAGAGTAGGACACTTAACTGACTGAGCCACACAGGCGCCCCATGATATATATGTTTTTTAAAAATTTGGGGGCACCCGGGTGGCTCTGTCGGTTAAGCATCTGCCTTCGGCTCAGGTCACGATCCCGGAGACCCGGGATCGAGCCCCGCATCGGGCTCCCTGCTCAGCGGGGAGTCTGCTTCTCCCTCTGCCCTTCACCCTGCTCATGCTCTCTCTTTCTCTCTCTTGCTCTTGCTGTTTCTCAAATAAATAAAATCTTTGGGAAAAAAAAAAGAAATCTCTAAAAAAAAAATTATAACACTAAAAACCTTCAGCTCTGAAAGACCATCCTGGAAGTATTTAGGAGCTGCCTGTTTTTCCATCTTCTCTGTGCAGAGACATCTATTGCCCAACTTCTGTATCGCTTCTTCTTTGATTGTTTCTCTTCTTAAACCATCCTCTATTCCTTACCGCCTAAAGAAGGATATGGTCTTCAAGATTTTTTCAAGTGCTGAGAACCTAAAAATATGCATCGACCAGGGGTAGTATTTGAAAATCTCAGTCCCCTGCCCCGTATCACAACAAAGGGAGTTATTTTGTCACCAGACTTATAAATCTGGCCCAGGTCATGTGTGAGAAGTATCATACTTCCTCATATTCCCCATTTTGACAGTTATCATTTGTCCTGGCATGCTTCCTCTACTTCAACGAATTCCTTCTTTCTCTTATCATATACAAACAAGTCTGGTTGGTTGTTACATATGCTAACATTTTTATTTTATGGTTCATGTGCCTCACTGATTTTTTTTTTATTTCCCCAGCTTCTTATACAGAATTATCTTCTTACTTCTCACAAACTCAAACTCGCTCTTTAGAAGTAGGTACAAACATTCATTGCTTCATTCCATCTTCTGGTACAACTGTGCCTTCACAGTTACATCCTGGAATGTATGCTGTGTTATTAGACGTTACATTCACTTACCCTTTATATTACAATCATGGCATTATATGTAGAGGTAGGTTATATTATCTGTGAACATTATTTCTGGTTAAGAAAATATTACAAAATCTTTATTTAAAAGCAGGATGTGATACTCTGGTTTCTCTTCAGATCGTATAAATCTTTCGCCTTTTAAAAGCAGGATGTGGGGTGCCTGGGTGGCTGGTTAAGTGTCCGACTCTTGATTTCCGCTCAGGTCATGATCTCAGAGTTGTGAGTCCGCTCAGGTCATGATCTCAGAGTTGTGAGATCGAGCCCCGCGTCGGGCTTCACACTGGGCATGGACCCTGCTTCAGATTCTCTCTCTCCCTCTGCTCCTCCCCCCCTTCTCTAAAATAAGGTGGAGGGAAGCTTAGGGGTCCAATATGGATAAGAGCGCGTACAGTGCCTTGCAGAGATCTGAACCAGGAGAACTCAGGAACAGGTCCTGAATCTGGTCAAGAGGAAAAGGAAAATGTTCTTCATTACTGATACTCAGATAGCTTAGCAAACGAACTAAGAAACAGAAATTGGAAGCAAAGAAGTTAAAGAAAGAGCAGAGAAGTAGCTTATCAGAAACCCAACAATTAAATGTGAATATGCAAAACTGACTCCTGGTAATGTTCTCAGATCTAACCCAGCAGCAGCCAGAGCATCAGGGTGGATTAGGTGTCTAAGATGGAAGATGTGAAGACAGACTAGTTAGAATTTCAATCCTGAAAGGGTGGCAAGAAGCTGACTTTGATCAATAGATTAATCCTTTAAATAAAGTCTATGACCCCCAGAACATGCTCACCACTAGGCGGAAGCTTAGTTGTACTTTGACTGACCTGTATATGTGAACTTTGGGGAATAAGAAAAGGGGGTCAAGAAGTTAGAAAGAATGTAAGGTGAAGAGGCCAAGAGGGTTTAGCTTCAGAAGAAAAAAATTCTGTCATTAATAAGTTTCCATTACCTGCTCTAGGCATACCAATGACAAACACATTAGGGGCACTGAAGAGAAATAAGAAGACATTTGGTTCAACCCATTAACTCTAAGCGTGCTTCATTTTCCCTAAGCCTGGACCAACATCTGAGCCAGTTAACTCAGGGTTACTTTTAATTAGGTACTTTTAGAACAGAAATGCTGAAAACAGTTTGGTCTGGACTCTGTGATGTTTGACGTTTAAAGCATGTCATGCTATATTAGTTTGTTCCTTAACTAGAAAAGATAGTTTCTAAAGAATGGCCAAACAATTAAAGAACTAAACAATCTTCATTCCTACTTTTCATGTCCTGAAGGATATCAGCAATATAAATTCTGGAACATCGAGCTCATCCACATCCCCCGTCCCTCTTTTTTAAAAAGGTCACTGTGAATTCTTAATAAATAAAGCATTAAGCTAGATTTAATTCATATCAAATTAATCTTAAGTGAAAAACCAGGGAGACCACATTTGATCAGATTACCTACAAAGAGAGCACATTCTTATCTTTTGCTAGAATTTTAATGAATATTCTTCACCACCCAAAAGGCAAAAATTAGTTCAAACCTTGCCATGGTTTGAAATTCTTTCAGACTGAGTCTGAAATTACAAGAAACCAAATGGTGATTCATTTTAATTTTATTTGCCAAAGCCATTTAGGTTGATAAATTAAAAGGTAAACTCTCATTAACTCACAGGTAAAAATCATGAATATTTGAAGGATAGCTTTGCCTCTGTCAAGTTAATATCATCAATAACAATTTAAATTTGTTTTACCTAACTAAACCATAAAGCATTTATGTTATAAATATTTGTCTACAACAAACATTTCTGAAGCATGTATTTCTTGATTTTTCACATTAAAAAAGGAAAACTGAAAATACTGCTTTACACTATTTAGCCAGTCTTTGCTTTCCTCTTCCTGTTTATTCAGACAAGAAAGGTCAGCTTTCCCTTTTCCCCTCCAATTCCCAATTTAGCATGCATTAATCTTTAAAATATAAGGTTGAAACACAATTTTTTTTCCAAACTGAGGAACCTATCGCTATTTTTAAATATTGATTTATCCCTTTGGTCACCTCTGAAAAATCCAGGTGCTTAAGTGACTAACATTAATTAGATAACTGATAGGACTCTCTTTTTGTTCCAGATATTGGAGAAATGGTTGCCACACGTTTAACTCTGAGACTGAGTCTTAAGTATACAGACAAGAAAATGAGCTAGGTAGTTTCTGTATAGTCCTACTTACAGCCTCCTTTGGAATGGTTTTGCAAATAACCTTTTCTTACTCCCAAATGGTAAAGTGGAGAGAAAAGAGACTTTCAAGTCACTCAGATTTGAGCTTAAATCCTAGGCTGGTCACGAATTTCCTCTTTCTCCTGGGATTCAATTTCTTCATTGGCCATGGGATGATAACACCTACTTCTCAAAGGGTAGTTATAAGGGCTGGCTAGAATAATACAATGTTAAGTGCCTAACTAAGCAGAACTGTAATAAATGTTAGTTTCCTATCTTCCCCTCCCAACTTGGAGATGACTTTATTATTTTTTTTTAAGATTTTTTTTTTTTTTTTTTTAATTCATGAGAGACAGAGAGAGAGGCAGAGGGAGAAGCAGGTTCCCAAGGAGCAGGGAGCCCGATGCGGGACTCGATCCCAGGACGCTGGGATCATGACCTGAGCCGAAGGCAGACGCCCAACCATCTGAGCCACCCAGGCGCCCTGGAGATGACTTTAAATTTTAATATATCAAAATGAAAACTCTTCAAATAAAGTGCCTTCAATGCAAACCATGAGAAAAAACTTATTGCAGTTTTAATCTGTAATACATGTTTGATATTTTAAATTTCTATTTTCTTTAACCTCAAACTCCCTCAGTTGTTGAACCCACAGATATTTTTATGTTAATGACTGCCATATTTTAAAATAAAGAGTACTCCAGGGGTGCCTGGGTGGCTCAGTTGGTGGAGCATCTGACTCTTGGTTACAGATCAGGCCATGATCTCAAGGTTGTGAGATCGAGCCCCACATTGGGCTCCACGCTGGGCGTGGAGCCTGCTTAGGATGTGCTCTCTCTCTCCCCCCCTCCACTCCTCCCCCGCTCATACTTTCTCTCTCTCTAAAAAAATAAAAATAAAACATAGAAAAATAAAGAGCACTCTGTACTCAATACATTAAACTCAATTTCTATGTATTATATAAGTTCAATTACATAAAAAAATGAAGGAAATAAAGTCATTCTTAGATGACAGTGTGAATTTTCTGGTTTTGCAATCCCTAACTTACTTTAGGTTTTTTAATCCCTACAAACTTTTTCTGAACTTCTGCATTCTGAAAACCAAATTAATTTAAAATACATATTAAAAGATAAATGTATGCCAATCAGCACTTACTAAACTTGTGGGAGACTCTTCTCAGTCTCTGAGAACTGCATACCTTCTATGAACAGTAAGAGACAAGGGTTATATTTTCTGGTCCTACCCCACTTGGGCAAACTAACTAGACCAGAAGTGAAACTTGCCCCAAACTAATTATACTGTCTCTCCTGGGCACTGGAGCAGAGTAATTCTAGGATGGATTGAAGTAAACTCAAGGTCTTGGGGCAGCCATGTGCAAAGAGAATCAGAGAAAGGGAGTCTTCAGGGAGAGAGGGATGAAGGAATCACACAGAAAGAAGCAAAATGAAGCCAATGGAGGGGCGCGTGGGTGGCTCAGTCAGTTAAGCGTCTGTCTTCGGCTCAGGTCATGATCTCGGAGTCCTGGGATGGAGCTCCACAACGGGCTCAATGCTCAGCAGGAAGCTTGCTTCTCCCTCTGCCACTCCCCCAACTCGTGCGCATCTGTGCGCACACTCATGTGCTCTCTCAAATAAATAAATAAAATCTTAAAAAAAAAAAAAAAGATGAAGCCAATGTAGCCCAAAACACAAATGCTACAATAGCTGCAAGGTTACTGAGACTTGCCAGTTCACTGCCCTTGACTCCTCCCCATAAAACCATTCCTTAAGCCAGTGGTAGCTGTGTTTCTGTTACTCAGAAGCAAAAAAAGAACAACAACAAAAAACTTGACTAAGAGAGGGATAGACAGTGAAACACAAACACCAAAGGTTTTATAGCTCCCCAAGGGCTGAGCATCACTATTTTAACAGATGCTAAGATTTTATCACAACTAAAATAACGGAGAGAAAAATCTCCGCTTCTATGGTAAATTCTATTTTCAGTTGTAACAAAAATTACATTGTGTTTAGAGAAAAACTGAGTAGGATTATTACTTAGCAGAAAGAAAATGGTAAAAACAAGTTACGTTTATGAGTGGAAGTGGTGAGGGTTGTAAGTTCTAACTAAGAGTTAAGCCAGAGTTTTTCACTGATCTGGACCCATTAGTGGGATATGAAATCTCTTTAATAGGTCAGCACATGCATTTGTTTGTTTGTTTGTTTGTTTGTTTGTTTTTTAAAGATTTTATTTATTTATTTGAGAGAGAGAGAATGAGAGACAGAGAGCATGAGAGGGAAGAGGGCAGAGGGAGAAGCAGACCCCCTGCTGAGCAGGGAGCCCAATGTGGGACTCGATCCCAGGATTCCAGGATCATGACCTGAGCCGAAGGCAGTCACTTAACCAACTGAGCCACCCAGGCGCCCCATGCATTTGTTTTTAATGACACAGAACTGCAGGAAAAATGTAGTAAGAATAAATACTGGTATTAGGGTAAGTATTCTTCCATGAACCTTTTATTTCAGGTACATACCCTTTTGAGTAACTAAGTCACAAAGTCAACTATATATCTTACTGCTGGTCAAGGAGCTTAAAAGTCATTGACAAAGCCATGTTTCCAAAATACCAACCAGAGACAATGGGTCCTACAATTATACTTCCAAACTATATTTATTCTCGGAGTTAAAAAAAATGAAATTATTCCTAGAAAATAAAACTTGAACTCAAAATGGATCACAGAGCTAATATAAAATGCAAAACTATAAAACTTCTGGAAGAAAAGATAAAAGAAAATCTTTAGGATCTTAGGATAGGCAAATATCTCATAGCTATGCATGAAAAGTACAATAAATCTTTTTTTTTTTTAAAGATTTTATTTATTTATTTGAGAGAGAGAATGAGATAGAGAGAGCATGAGAGGGGGGAGGGTCAGAGGGAGAAGCAGACTCCCTGCCGAGCAAGGAGACCGATGTGGGACTCGATCCCGGGACTCCAGGATCATGACCTGAGCCGAAGGCAGTTGCTTAACCAACTGAGCCACCCAGGCGCCCTACAATAAATCTTAAAAAAAAAAAAAAAAAAAAAAAAAAACCTGATGGCGGGGGGCGCCTTGGTGGCTCAGTCAGTTGAACATCCAACTCTTGGTTTTGCCTCAGGTCATGATCTCATGGGTCCTGAGATCAAGCCCATTTTGGCCCCAAGCTCAGCAAAGAGTCTGCTTAAGGGTTCTCTCCCTTTGCCCCTACCCCACCTCGCATGCCTGTGCACACTCTCTCTCTAAAATGAATAAATACATCTTAAAAACAAAAAAACCTGATGAAGTGGTCTTTATCAAAATTAGAATCTCTTGTTCTGAGAAAGATACTATCAATAGAATGAAAAGACAAGCCACAAACTAGGAAAAAGTTATCTGCAAACCACATATCTGATAAAGAATTTGCGTCCATGATCTTTCAGGAACAAATACAAGGGGGGAGGGAAATGAATTACAAATAATAATAATAATAATAACGAAGAACAGTTACAATTTGACAATAAAGACAACCTATTTTTAATGAGCAAAAGTTCCAAATTGATACTTAACCAAAAGATATAAGAGTAGCCAAGAAACACATGAAAAGATGCTCAAAATCATTAGTTATTAAGTACATGCAAATTAAGACAGTAAGGTAATTCTTTATCCATTCTCCTCTTTGGTACATATTTAGGGAGCTTCCAACAGTTCCTCATACAAGTAATATTATATGAACATTCTTATTGTGAAAATTAATAAAGGGAAACCTCATTAAACTGAAGTCGGGAGGCCAAAAGGGGTAAGGTCTCATGTGTTACCACTCCCCATCAACTTAGACATACCTTCTAAGTCCCAAGTGAATACTACTTTACTATTCCAGCAGGAGGAATAAAGGTTTTCTCCTCCCCTAGCAAGAACCCAGCCAATGAGAGATTGTCATGACTCAGCCAATGAGAAGCCACTATACTTCGAACTCCCAGTTTGCTCCCACGAACATTTTGTTTATAACAGCACCCCCCAACTACCTCCTTTCCTCTATAAGAGTGCTGCTCTCCTTTGTTCTCTGGATTTGCCTCTGGTTTTGCCAAGTTGGCATGTCCTGAATTGCAATTCTCTGCTATTCTTCCCAAATAAACCCATTTTTACTGGTAAAATAACTGACAGCTTTATTTTTAAGGTTAACAATGTTCATACATCTTTGCACGCATGTGAAACACTTTATTCAATTCAGTCTTCAAAGCAGAATCACTGGAATGAAGGGTATATGTATTGTTCCAAAAGAAAATCTTTAGGATCTTAGGATAGGCAAATATCTCATAGCTACGCATGAAAAGTACAAAACCATAGTAATTGACTCCCAGGAAGAATAAGGAATTGAATTTCCCTAAAAAAAAAAACAAAAAACCATTGAATTTCCTGATACTTAGCTAGTGAACCTGTATTATACTTACTGGCTATTCACACATCTTTTTCTGTGAATTTACCATTTCAATCATATACCGTTTATGCTTTCCTTTTTAATTTTATGAGTTCCTTCTCTTCCTTAGATAGTCATCCTTAGTCACTTTTGTATGTTACTATTGCTTTTTCCTACTTTGTTGCTGGTACTTTTCAAAAAATGATGAACTACTGGGGTATAATTTACATACAAAATTCATTCATTAGGGGCACCTGGGTAGGTAGCTCAGTCAGTTGGGCGTCTGCCTTCGGCTCAGGTCACAATCGCAGGATCCTGGGATGGAGCCCCACATCGGTCTCCCTGCTCAGTGGGGAGCCTGCTTCTCCCTCTCCCTCTGCTGCTCCCCCTGCTTGTGCTCTCTCTCTCTGTGTCAAACGAAATGAATGAACTCTTTTAAAAAATAAAATAAAAAATTTAAAAACATTAAAAAAAATACAATTAGTTATCTTACTACCTACAGAATGGCTAAAAAAAATTTTTAAATACAATACCAAGGTGCCGGCAAGGACGCTGAGCAACTGAAATTCTCATACACTGCTGGTAAAAATAGTCTGACATTTTTTTATAAAGTTAAACATACACTGACCGTATGATCCATCAAGGCTACCCAAAGATATTTACCCTAAGAAATGAAAACTTAGGTTCACACAAAAATCTATAAACAAATGTTTATGGCAGCTTTATTTATAATCATCCCAATCTGAAAACAGTCCAAGTGTTCTCCAAGTGGTGAATGGATAAACAGTGGTACATTCATACCAAAAGATATCACTCAGCAATAAAAAGGAACAGACTACTGATCCATGCCTGAATGAGTCTCAAAGATGTTATGCTAAGTAAGTAAAAGAAGCCAGATTCACAAGACTAAATACTGTGTGATTCCATTTATATGACAAACTGGGAAAGGCAAGAGTATAGGGACAGAGAACAGATCAGTGCTTACTGGAGGCCAGAATGAGATAAGAGGCTGACAACACAGCAAGTGAATCTGGATGGTCACAGAAAGGTCCTATATCTTTATCGTGGTGCTGGTGACATGACTATTACAGGTTTGTCAAAACTCAGAACTATACACTAAAGCGGGAGAATTTTTTTCTATATGTAAATTACACCTCAATAAACCTAACCAAAAGTGTTTAAAACTTCAATCTATGTGACTTGGATTACCAACTGGACCCATATTTAGGGATTATGAAATAAGAATGTGCTACAGGACTCCTAGAGGTGACACAAAGGAGTTCTTTTTGCAGCCTCTATTAAATCCTTTGAATGAGGTTTCAAAATGGCCCATCAGGAAAATAAAAGTAACTTAAAGAGAGAAAAAAAAAAAAGATATTTACCCTAAGAAATGAAAACTTAGGTTCACACAAAAATCTATAAACAAATGTTTATGGCAGCTTTATTTATAATCATCCCAATCTGAAAACAGTCCAAGTGTTCTCCAAGTGGTGAATGGATAAACAGTGGTACATTCATACCAAAAGATATCACTCAGCAATAAAAAGGAACAGACTACTGATCCATGCCTGAATGAGTCTCAAAGATGTTATGCTAAGTAAGTAAAAGAAGCCAGATTCACAAGACTAAATACTGTGTGATTTAGGGCGCCTGGGGGCTCAGTCGGTTAAGCGTCAGACTCCCGATTTCAGCTCAGGTCATGATCTCAGGGTCCTGGGATCAAGCCCCACATCGGGCTCTGAGCTCCACAGGGAGTCTGCTTGAGGATTCTCTCTCTCCCTCTCCCTCTGCCCCTCCCCCTGCTCATGCACATGCACATGCACACACTCTCTCTCTCTCAAATAAATAAATAAATAAATCTTAAAAAAAAAAAAAAAAGGCTGTTATACCAATACTTGATTACAGAAAGTTAGAGTTAAGGCCTCTGCTCAAAAACTTAAATGACACTAACATAGCATCCACTGTCTGTAGAAAAAAAAAACATAATAATGACTGCATCTGTTCAGGACTTTGCAGTTTACAAAGTGCTTTCGTATACGCCATGTCATTTGAGTTATTACAAAATACCTCAGAGCAAAGAATACCTCACTAACAACAACCAAAATACCTCACAGGGCCTCCCCCAGGCACGTTCCCAGGGAGCAGCAAGCCCCAATGGCCAACGTGAGACAAGCTCAGAGCACAACTGTGAAGTAGGGATTGTGAACCCTCAAGCTTCATTTGCCTTCCATCCTCTGAGTGATGCGGAGCCCAGAGGTAAAATTCAGTCCATCCCTGATAGTAGAAGAGACCAGATTAGAAGATAAGGCTATGGCGTCTCTAAATGACGCAACCCCGGTGGAAGAAGGCGGAGCACACATGTATACAAGCATTTGCACACATTTGCATTCATTCCTGCCCACAGCTGCTGAGAGGAAACGGCAAGCTGTCTCTTTTCTAGGGTCCATTTCATTCTGAAAATAGCTCGCTAGAGAGTATTCCTGTAAAATAACAGTCACATTTTTTTCTTATTCCCCGTGCACCCCCTACTTCCTGAGTCCTGGGCCTTTGTTCATCATATTACCTCCTTCTGGGATGTGCTTGTATGAACCACTTCCTCTACCACAAGGCAGTAATTTAAACCCCGCTGTCCTTAAGGACCAGTCCCAAACTTCCCCAACCAGCCAAGCAGAACTCATCACCCCCTTCTGATTTCTACGGCATGCTGCTTAGCTTTCTCTTACAGAACCCATCACCAACTGCCTTATCTCACGGATGTTTGCTCACTTCCGCTCTTAAACTCCTCAAGAGCAGAGACCTTGCCTTACTCAGCTAGGAGCCACCAAATAGCGAGCAGTGTACCTTACTCTATGCACAGGGAGGTCCCAGCATGTTCGCTGACCTGCATCTGTAATCAAGTGTGTCACACATTTCCAGAAAGCACCAAACCAAGAAGAGATACAGAGGTAGACATGGAAAGCAAAAATATTTAAAATAATGAAGCAAAGCTGTGTTTCCCCTTGCACTAGTGAGGGTTGTCCAGAGAAGAAGAAGCAATAAGAGATTTTATATAGAGAGAGAGAGAGAGAGATATCATATATATGAGATTTTATATATATGTATATAGAGAGATTATATATTTTATATGTATATATAAAACATACAAACATAAAACATTAAATATAAAAATATATTATATATATATATATAATTTTTTTAAGTAAGCTCTACACCCAACATGGGGCTTGAGCTCACAACCCCGAGATCAAGAGTCACGTGCTCTACCAGCTGAGCCAGCCAGGCGCCCCTATATATTTATATATACACATTATATATATTTAAATATAAAACACACACACACACACACACAGAAAGGGGGGGGAGGGGGGATATAGATTGTAAGGAATTGGCTCACACAATTGTGGAGGCTAGTAGGCTGATGTTGAAGCTTGAGTCCCAAGGTAGTTGGGCTGCTGGCAGAATTCTTTCTTTGGGGTGGATCAGTCTTTCTCTATTAAGGCCTTCAAATAATTGGATAAGACCCACTCACTCTATGGAGGGTAACCTGCTTTACTCAAAGTATAATGATTTAAATGTTAGCCTCATCTAAAAATACGTCCAAAGAAACATTAGAATGTTCAGCCAAACAGCCAAATTGACATAGAAAAGTCATCCTAACACTCCCTTTTTTCTACACAGCACTCCACACCCCCCTCCTCCCAGTCCTTCTCCCCAGTGCTACTACTACAGAGGGAGCTACTCCCTTTAGAAAGGGACAGTTTTATTTAAGGGAAGCTATACAAACTCCTGCTAGGTTCTAACAAATGATAATGTTCCAGAAGCCCAAATGACTAAGGCCATGTAAAACAAATTAACCAATTATGAAATGTTCAAAGGCTCTTTTAAACACCTAAATTGTGTATAATTTATATTGCAATTGATGTTAGTTTTGTTACATTGCAGTACCTTTTAAAAAGTCACAGAGTTCATTTCAAAATAACCTGACTCCTAGAACACAACCCAACATTCTCTTCCTATGCTGCTTTTTCTAAATAAGATCCAAGCCATCTCAACAGAAAGTGAAGTTTCAACGTATCAAGGAAGAAGAAACAAAAGAGAAAAAACGTTGCAAAATAAAGGATAAGGACTAATCATCTTGGATGCTAAAATCCCCTGATGCTCAAAGAAAAACAAAGTGAGAAACTGTCTTGACTATTTTAACTAAGAATTTTCAAGATTTTATCCACAAATATCTTGTGAACAGAAGCAGAATCTAGCAGACTATTCCTCTATCCACCAAATACCAAACTCTTAGCAGAGCAGAGCCAGACTTCAATCAGGATTTCTCCTGATAGTAAGGACGATCACATTCAAATTTATTAATGCAGCAAATATTTATCGAGTGCTTACTATGTGTTAGGTACTGTGGACAATATAAAGATGTCTCCAGTGGAGAAGACTGGATAAAAGCATAATTGCAAATGAATGCATTACATGCAACTGCTCTCACCCACCAAAGTCACTAAGAGGCTCTAGTAACTAAATCCAAGTAACTGACCACGTTCACTCCTTCCTGACCTGGCATCGCTGGAGCGTGACACTGAAGACTACTCTGTAGATTAAACATTAAACATCTCTTCCACCACGTCCTAAATCCCTCGGTCTTGGTCTCCTGGTTTTCCTCATGGCACAATTTGAGATCTCTTCCTCTCTGCCCAGCTCTCTCTACAATGCTGGTGGTTCACTTATTTCTGCCTTTCTCACTTCATATGCCCACTTTGAGCAAACAATCTCGTGCATTCCTTTGGCTTCAACTACTACCTCTTTGCTGATAATTTCTAAAATAAAAATTTTACATTTATGTTATTTTAAAATTATTTGTCATTGTGGTCAAAAACATGTAACATAAAATTCTTTTATTTTAAGCCAAGACCTCTTCTGAGATCCAGAACCACATAGCCAACTGTCTACTAGATAACAGAGGGGGAAGACGAGTGCCTCGATTTTAATGTGTCCCGAACTGAACTCATCATCCTATCTACATGATTTGCTTCTTCCCTCCCCCACTCCTGTTGTATTCTACGGCACTGGGAATGTCGGGTCTTCCACCAACTCAGTGCAAGCCAGAAACCTGGGGCTTCATCCTTTATTCCTTCCCACATTCTCAATTCTTCATCCATTCAAGCTGCGAAGCCTTCAACTGGCTTTCAAATCCATCCTTCCTCCTCTCTCTCCTCTCTATTAGACCTTAGTTCAGACACATTATTTTAGCTTGAATTACTCTATCAGCCTTCTAACTAATCTCCTGATTAATCTTGGGATTTGCTCTCCTTCAATTCTTTCTAGAAGCGACAGCCTGACTAATATTGCTAAAAGGCGACTCAGAAGTCACCCCTCTGCTTACAAATATTGCAGTGGCTCCTCAGGGTCATCAGCATAAAAACTCATCTCTTTGGAGTTATATATAAACCTTTTAGTGAGGACCTGGTCACTTGCTAATTCTCATCACTCTCCACCACCGGCACACAGAGTCCCTAGCTCTGGTTCACGTTTTATCTCCCTTATACGGTTCACTCACCCTGGAATGCCCCTCCGTCCCCCAGGATACCTAGTTAACTCCTACACATTGTCAAGACTGAAATCTCTCCTCATCACTGATGAAAAGCTCTAAGGACACAGGAAGATGAACTATAGTGTACTGAGCTTGGGAGAGGAGCACAGATCAGAGATACTGAAACAAAAAGCCCCACAGATGGGAAACTTAATAAAAGGAAACCTCATTTAGAATGGAGTCAGGAGGCCAGAAGGGGGAGCTCTCGTGCCCTACCACGGGTGGTCAATGGCAGACCCAAAGGAAGAGACCTACCTTACAAGTTGATACTACTTTAGCTACGACTTTACTACTCCAAAATGAAGAAGAAAGGTTCCCTCCGTCGCCACCACCGCAGCAGAGTCAATGAGAGATTGTCACAACTCAGTCAATGAAAAGCCACTACACCTTGAACTCACCATTTGGACTTTTTGTTTATAACAGCCACCCCCCCCCCAACTCTTCTCTTTCCTCTGTTAAAAGAGCGTTCCTCTTCTTTGTTCTCCAGACTTGCCTATGGTTTTGCTTCAGCTTGCTCGTCCCAAATTATAATTTTCCACTATCTCTGAATAAACCCATTTTTGTTAAAACACCTGACAGTGTTATTTCTAAGATTAACATAGGCCACAGAAACAATTCTCCAATCCAAAGGGGATAGACAGAAGTTCTCAAAGTATTATCTTCTGTCCTACTGTTCATCTGTGTAGTACATTCCATCGGTAACTCTCAACACATGCAGTGACCCTCTAGAAGGTAAAGGGAAGCTTAGACAGAGATAATTAAAAGTGTACATGGTGGGGCAGGAGGAAAAAAATCAAAGAAAGGGAACCAGCTACACAAACCCACAGATACCTTCTCCAACTTTTATGCTGCAAGCGCAGGGGCAGTAAAATAAAAAATGGATTTACTAGAGTCCAGCCTTCAAACATATAAACTTAGGGGCAAAGAGCCTGTGATGTTTACAACTTGATAAATTCTTATAAAATCACCAGTGGAAAATGTTTGCCATGGTCATAAATTCAATGACCAGCTTGAAGGACATATGGAACTTACCATAAAGGGAAGTCCATTTGTCCCCACGAGCTCCTATACCAAGCAGTGGCATGATCCGAAGGAGTGGGATCATCCATGGGATACATGCTAACAGTCACATAACTGAAGAAAAAGCAAACTATTAAAAGCACTACAGTGGAACCGCTGTAACAGGATGAAGCCAACCAACTTACTGTGCTCGGTGAAATACATAGGAACGTCTGCTGCCAGGTCAGACTCAGAAATAGGCATCTGAAGAGGCTCTGGACCCTCTGAAAACCAGTTTGTCCCCAATCCCCAAGAGTGGCTGAACTGAGAAGAGCTGACATATTTACGGTTGAGGTTTTTACTTCAACAAGCAAACCCTTAGGTAGAATCCACGTTTCCGTTGAGGTCATAGTATCCTCTGCACCAAAGAGAGTCCAAAGAAGAAATAGCTTGTAGCAGCTTATATAGGTAGAACAGTCCAGTAATTCAGCAGGTTGCTCGGTCTGTGACTATCAGGAGAACTTCAAGTAGGAAAAAAGCAGGAAATATAAGACAAGGAAATCAGAAGGGGGACTTTTTTTCTCATCTCCACTCTGCTAAAAGGTCTAACTCTGAAAAAGTTAATTCACCTATAAGGAGCTGAGCTTCCTCATGTATCAAGTGTACTGGGGGTGAGAAAAGACAGCTAAAAAAATCTTCTAAGGTCCCTCCCAGCTTTGAAACTAGATGAACTCCCTGACAAATACACAGGAGGTGGAAGAGAAACAGGCAAACATGAAAACTATCGGCAAGGAAGACAAATAGGTACTGACAGCTGGTAGAAGTGAGTAAAAATTATATAGGGAAGCTGGATATAAGGAGTCAACATAATTTTATTAGTCAAGAAGCTTTAGCCATTGTTTTCCAAACACCCTTTCCCCTAACCTTCAGAATTATTTCCTTCATTCTTCTAAGACCTTCTATGGTTACACACCATATTGGGAGAAAACTGAATTACAAATGATGTGGTTGCTTTCCCCAACAGATAGAGCTGAACGTCCAGTCAATCTACCGTTACTCCCACAGCCAGGTGTGTGCAGGGAGGATGTTACTGGGGGAAAAGGAGAAGAAAAAAGCAGGAGGGACAGAGGATTCTTTCTCCTTCTGACCACATCAGGATAGAAGTTTCAATTTACAAGAAAGGCAAAAAAATTCTAAACTTTTATGCAATACATAGCTTCAAAACATACATAAAACAAAAGTGGCTGAACAATACTAAGAAACTGAAAAACGCACAGATTAGAATATTTTATTTTATTTAAAGATTTTATTTATTCATTTGAAGAGAGAGAGAGAGGCGGAGAGAGCACAAGCAGGGGGAGAGGCAGAGGGAGAAGAAGACTCCCCGCTGAGCTGGGAGCCCGATGTGGGGCTTGATCCCAGGACCTGGAAATCATGACCTGAGCCAAAGGCAGATGCTTAACCATCTGAGCCACCCAGGTGCCCCTAGAATATTTTAAACCACCTCTCTCGGTAACTGATAGAACAAGCAGACAAAAATAATCTGGTAAGATTACACATACTTTGAATCCAATTATCCAGTTTAACCTATTGAGTACACATGGAACATTATTTCATCAAATGGAGAAAATACCTTGTTTTTACAAGCACACACAGAATATTTGCAAAAATTGACTACATACCAGGCCATAAAGTAAGTCTCAACAAATAGCAAAAGGACTGAAAATCCAAGTATATTCTAGGGGCACCTGAGTGGCGCAGTTGGTTAAGCATCCAACTCTCGGTTTTGGCTCAGGTCCTGATCTCAGGGTTGTGGGATCGAGCCCCAAGACAGGCTCTGCACTCAGCAAGGTGTCTGCTTGAGACTCTCTCTCTCTCTCCCTCTGCCCCCCAACTAGTGCACTCTCTCTCTCAAATAAATAAATCTTTTTTTAAAAAAGTATATTCTATACTCACTATGAAATTATGCTAAAAATCAATAAGTGATAACTAAAACCATCCAAGTTTGGATATCAAGAAACACTCCTAAACTACACATAGGTCAAAAAAGAAATCACGAAAGAAATTAGAAAATGCTTAAAATGGAAGAAGAACAAACACAACACAGCAAAACTTGTGAGGTGCAGCTAAAGCAAAGCTTAGAGGAAAGCTTATGATATGGGCGCCTGGGTGGCTCAGTCAGTTAAGCGTCTGTCTTCAGCTCAGGTCATGATCTCAGGGTCCTAGGATCAAGCTCCACGTCAGGCTCCCTGTTCAGTGGAGAGCCTGCTTCTCCCTCTTTGTCTGCCTGACGTTCCCCCTGCTTATGCTCTCTCTCTGTCAAATAAATAAATAAAATATTAAAAAAAAAAAGAAAGCAAGCTTATGACCTTAAGTGCTTACGTTAAAAAAGAAAGGCCAAAAAAAAAAAAAAAAGACTAGGCATCCAATGTAATAAGGTAAAAAAAAAAAAAAAAAAAAACCGACGTAAAAAAATTTTCAAAAAGTATACAAATAATAAAGAGCACAAAGAAATGAAATAGAAAACAAAAATAATACAAATCAAGAAAGTCAAGAGTTGGGATGTTGGGGAACAGGAGCAGTTAGCCTAATAACAGTGCCAAACCTCTGGCAAAAAGAGACAGCATGAAATATTAGGAATAAAAGTGAACATTACAAATGCTGGAGAGATTAAAAAGATAACAGAAAAAAAACTGTGGGGAAACAGATATGTGGAAGCATAAATTGATGAAATTTCTCCAGGAGGCAATGAGGCAATATATTAATCAAAATGAAAAATTACACATATCGTTTGATGTGGTAATTCTACCGCTTAGAATGCTGTCTCACAAAGCTGCATGGAAATGGATGCGCAAGACAGTTTGCAAGAGATATAATTACAGAGTCTACAACTAATCCAAATGCCCTGAGTAGGAGACAATTTAAATAAGCTACAGAGCATCCACATGATGGGTTACTATGAAGTTATTAAAAATAGGAAGGTAACACGCCACATAAACGTGTGTACATGAATGTTCATGGCAGCATTCTTCATAAGAGCCAAAAAGTGGAAACAAGCCAAATATCCATCAATGGATGCATATATAAAAAATTCTGCAATATCTATCCAATAAAATGTTATTCAGCCATAGAAGGAATTAACTACTGATACATGTTAGAGAACATAAAGGAACCTTGAAATCATTGTCCTAAGTGAAAGAAGCTAGACAAAATACACCATATATTGTATGATTCTATTTATATGGAATGTTCAGAATAGGCAAATCCACAGAGACAGCAGGGTGATTGCCAAGGACCGTGGGTGTGTGTGTGTGTGTGTATGTGTGTGTGGGTGTGTGTAGTGTCTGCTAATTTTGTGAACAAATTTTCAAAAAAACGACTAACTTGTGTACTTGAAAAGGGTGAATTTCATGGTATGTGAATTATATCTCAATTGTTAAAAATTATATAAAGTAGGTATTTATGTCCTGACATGGGAAGATCTGTAACATATATTAAATCATTTTTTAAAAAGCAAAGAGCAGTTTCTCTATCATTTGTTCTCATTTGTATGGAGTCAGTTAAGCATCTGCCTTGAGGAGGGGGGAAAGATGGCGGAGGAGTAGGGGACCCTATTTCAACTGGTCCCCGGAATTGAGCTGGATATCAACCAGACCACTCTGAGCACCCACGAAACCAGCCTGAGATGTAAGAAGATCTGGATCTCTACAAACAGAAGATCATAGGCGGTTGGTTCCAAGGTACGAAGCGAGGAGCCCTGATTCCACGGGCAGATATCGGAGGATAAACGGCGGCGGGAGGGAGCCTAGATGTGGGGATCCTGCACCGCCGGTGAGTGACAGCCTCGCACTGCAGGCGGGCACAGACTCGCAGATGGGTAGCGTCGGGAAAGGACTTTAGGGCAGCCCCCGGGGTGGAGAACCAGACTGGCGGGGTCGCGCACACACGAACTGCAGTCCCCAGGACAGGACTCCAAGTGGCAGAGTCGTGCGCGCTTGCGACCTGGGAGCGGCTGGCAGTTTTAGAAGCACAAAGGGCAGAGACGCCCGACCTGGAGGCAGGACTGGGAGCGCTGCGGAGGGGCGCACAACCCAGGCCCTGCAGTTTAGAGCAGAAGGGACAGAAACGGAGACGGTATGGCCTGGAGAGCTCACTGAAGAACAGACTGAGGTCTCTGCTCTGAGGCAGAGGGTTGGAAACGGTCTCTTCTGCTCTGACTTGAGGAAGAGACACGGAAAGCCACCAGGGAAAGGCGCCAGAGAACAAAAGCCCCAAAGACTGATTCCCACTGAGCCCATCCCCCGCCACAGGGGCGCAGGGCAACTCCGCCCAAACAGGGTTGCCTGAGTAACAGCACGGCGGGCCCCTGCCCCGGAAGACAGGCTGGGAAAACGAGGCCAGCAACCCTAAGGTCCCAAGAAAACAGATGCATCTTGCTTGGGTTCTGGTCAATAATTTGGACTCTATACATTCCCTCAAACACCCATCAACAGAATGACTAGGAGGAGGAGCCCCCAAAACAGAAAAGACTCAGAGATCATGACTTATGCTGCAGATTTACAAATGGATGCAGATATAACCAAGATGTCGGAGATGGAATTCAGGCTAGCAATTGTGAAGACAATGGCTAGAATGGTGAAATCAATTAATGGCAACATAGAGTCTCTGAGGGCAGAAATAAAAGGGGAATTGGCAGAACTTAAAAATGCTATCAATGAGATCCAATCCAATCTAGATAATCTAACAGCTAGCGTAACTGAGACAGAAGAGAGAATAAGCGATCTGGAAGACAGTATAATAGATAAAAAGGGAAAAGAGGAGGCCAGGGA
The DNA here is from genome assembly GCF_029215605.1 of Mirounga angustirostris. NCBI lineage: Eukaryota > Metazoa > Chordata > Mammalia > Carnivora > Phocidae > Mirounga > Mirounga angustirostris. The sequence continues at coordinate 95,896,165 of NW_026991719.1, forward strand.
AAAACAACTCAGAATCCATGAAAATAGAATCAGAGAAATAAGTGACACCATGAGGCGTTCCAATGTCAGAATCATTGGAATCCCGGAGGGAGTGGAGAGAGAGAGAGGGCTAGAAGATGTATTTGAGCAAATCGTAGCTGAGAACTTCCCTAATCTGGGGAATGAAACAAACATTCGAGTCCTAGAGGCAGAGAGGACCCCTCCTAAGATCAAGGAAAACAGGCCAACACCCCGGCATGTAATAATAAAATTTGCAAATCTTAGAATTAGAAGAGAAATAATTAAAATTAGAGCAGAAATCAATGAATTAGAAACCAGAAACACAGTAGATCAGATCAATGAAACTAGAAGTTGGTTCTTTGAAAGAATTAATAAGATTGATAAACCACTGGCCAGACTTATCCAAAAGAAGAGAGAAAGGACCCAAATTAATAAAATTATGAATGGAAGGGGAGAGATCACGACCAACACCAAGGAAATAGAAACAATTATTAGAAATTATTATCAACAACTATATGCCAATAAACTGAGCAATCTGGATGAAATGGAGGCCTTTCTGGAAACCTATAAGCTGCCAAGACTGAAACAGGAAGAAATGGACAACCTGAATAGGCCAATAACCAGTAACGAGATTGAAGCAGTGATCAAAAACCTCCCAAAAAACAAGAGTCCAGGGCCTGATGGATTCCCTGGGGAATTCTACCAAACATTCAAAGAAGAAATAATACCTATTCTGCTGAAGCTGTTTCAAAAGTAGAAACAGAAGGAAAACTTCCAAACTCACTCCATGAGGCCAGCATTACCTTAATCCCCAAAGCAGGCAAAGACCCCATCAAAAAGGAGAATTTCAGACCGATATCCCTAATGAATATGGATTCCAAAATCCTCAACAAAATCCTAGCTAATAGGATCCAACAATACATTAAAAGGATCATCAACCACGACCAAGTGGGATTTATCCCCGAGATGCAAGGGTGGTTCAACATTCGCAAATCAATCAATGTGATAGAACACATTAATAAGAGGAGGGAGAAGAACCATATGGTCCTCTCAATTGATGCAGAAAAAGCATTTGACAAAATACAACATCCTTTCCTGATTAAAACTCTCCAGAGTATAGGGATAGAGGGAACATTCCTCAAGCTCATAAAATCCATCTATGAAAAACCCACAGCAAATATCATCCTCAATGGGGAAAAGCTGAGAGCTTTTCCCTTAAGATCAGGAACACGTCAAGGGTGCCCACTTTCACCACTGTTGTTCAACATAGTACTAGAAGTCCTAGCAACAGCAATCAGACAACAAAAAGAAATAAAAGGTATTCAAATTGGCAAAGAAGAAGCCAAACTCTCTCTTTTCGCAGATGACATGATACTTTACGTGGAAAACCCAAAAGACTCCACCCCCAAATTACTAGAACTCATCCAGCAATTCAGTAATGTGGCAGGATACAAAATCAATGCACAGAAATCAATTGCTTTCTTATACACTAACAACGCAACTGTTGAAAGAGAAATTAAAGAAATTAAAGAAGGGCTGGTATCCAAAATCTATAAAGAAGTTCTCAAACTCAACACCCAAAAAACAAATAATCAAGTCAAAAAGTGGGCAGAAGAGATGAACAGACACTTCTCTGAAGAAGACCTACAAATGGCTAACAGACACATGAAAAAATGTTCATCATCATTAGCCATCAGGGAAATCCAAATCAAAACCACACTGAGATACCACCTTACACCAGTTAGAATGGCAAAAATGGACAGGGCAAGAAACAACAAATGTTGGAGAGGTTGTGGAGAAAGGGGAATCCTCTTACACTGTTGGTGGGAATGCAAGTTGGTACAGCCACTTTGGAAAACAGTGTGGAGGTGCCTCAAAAATTTAAAAATAGAGCTACCCTATGACCCAGCAATTGCACTGCTGGGTATTTACCCCAAAGACACAGATGTAGTGAAAAGAAGGGCCACATGCACCCCAATGTTCATAGCAGCAATGTCCGCAATAGCCAAACTGTGGAAAGAGCCGAGATGCCCTTCAACGGATGAATGGGTAAAGAAGATGTGGTCCATATATACAATGGAATATTATTCAGCCATCAGAAAAGATGAATACCCAACTTCTACATCAACATGGATGGGACTGGAGGAGATTATGCTAAGTGAAATAAGTCAAGCAGAGAAAGTCAATTATCGTATGGTTTCACTTATTTGTGGAACATAAGGAATAACATGGAGGACATTAAGAGAAGGAAGGGAAAAATGGGCTGGGGGAATTGGAGGGAGAGATGAACCATGAGAGACTATGGACCTGAGAAACAAACAGGGTTTTAGAGGGGAGGGGGGAGGGGGGATTGGTTAGCCTGGTGATGGGTATTAAGGAGGGTACGTACTGCATGGAGCACTGGGTGTTATACGAAAACAATGGATCATGGATCACTACATCAAAAACTAATGATGTATTGTATGGTGACTAACATAACATAATAAAATTTTTTAAAAAAAGAGGATATATGTACCTACTTTTATTTGCATAGAAAACACCTGTAAGCATAAAGACAAAAATAAAAAACTAATAGTGTCTGCCACTAGAGAGAGAAGACTTATTTTTCATGGATACTTTTTGGGTTTTTTTAAAGCATTCTGCTATGTGTATGAGTTACTCTATAATAAAGACTAGAAAGCACCTGAAATGTCTGTACTGAGAAGGAACATTGGACATTACTGTATTGACCACTACTAGAAATTAAAACACATTCATATCTTGTTATAGCGGGAAATCTCCAGCACACAGGCTAAATCTGGTGTTCTGCTTCAATTCTTCTACCCATGAGGGATCCGTGGACTAAACTGTTAGTCCTATAGACACCTCTGGTAAAATACAGTGATGCCTAATGTAATATATAATCCCAATAATGAGAATGTTACTCCACAATGATAGATTTTTTAATGTTAGATATGACACTTTAGTTCTCTAAAAATCAAGAAATATAGGATTTCTGTGTCAAGTGAGGAAAATAAAATATTTAAACGATGCTTGTGTCTCTAAAGCTTAGGCAGCAATTGAAATAACTTAAATAATAAAATCTTAGGGTCCAAAGGGAACTTAATAGATCATCTAGATCCCACCACCTACACAATGCTTAATTCTCCTATAAACTATCATTCCTGTCAAGAGGTCAGTGAGCCTTTCCTAATTCACTTCCAGTGACAGAATTCTCTGTACCCTGAGATGACTCATTCCATCATTCAAGGGCTTTATTAGAAAATCTCCCTTCTTGGGGCGCCTGGGTGGCTCAGTTGGATAAGTGACTGCCTTCGGCTCAGGTCATGATCCTGGAGTCCTGGGATCGAGTCCCGCATCGGGCTCCCTGCAAGGAGTCTGCTTCTTCCTCTGACCCTCCTCCCTCTCATGCTCTCTATCTCTCATTCTCTCTCTCTCAAATAAATAAAATCTTAAAAGAAAAAAAGAAAGAAAGAAAATCTCCCTTCTTTCTGCTGTAGGCTTGAGTGGCTGGTGTCGAGATGGGCAAGTTCATGAAACCCGGGAAGGTGGTGCTGGTCCTGGCTGGACACTATTCCCAATGCAAAGCGGTCATCCTGAAGAACATTAATGATGGCACCTCAGACTGCCCCTACATGCTCTGGTGGCTGGAATGGACCACTATCCCAAAATGACAGCTGCCATGGGCAAGAAGAAATTGCCAAGAGGTCAAAGATCAAGTCTTTTGTGAATGCTTATAACTACAGTCATCTCATGCCTACAAGGTACTCTGCCGATATCCCCTTGGACAAAACTGTTGTCAACAAGGGTGTCTTCAGAGAACCTGCTCTTCAATGCAAGGCCACACGAGAGGCCAAGAAGGTCAAGTTCCAGGAGAGGTACAAGACAAGAATAAATGGTTCTTCCAGAAGCTGCAATTTTAGATTGGTTTTGTTGCAGTCATTAAAAATACCCCCCCCCCAACAAACAAACACCACACACCCAAAAGAAAATCTCCCTTATATTGAGATGTCTAGCTCTTTTATGTGCTGTCCTCATCGAGCCTTTGTCATTTCTTGTAGAGAGCACAGGCAGAGTAGACGTAGCACAATTCTTAAGGCCCTGGGATTTCTGGAATGGTCCATGAGCATTGGCTTCAACTTAAAGTCACGGGCCATAGTTGCCTCTAATAATCAGAGCACCGGCCCATCCTTTGCAGCTTTGAAGCCAGGCACGGACTTCTCCTCTCTAGCCATGAAAGTCCTAGATGGCATCTTCTTTCAGTAGAAGGCTGTTTCATCTACACTGAAATTCTGTTGTGTAGTGCAGCCTCTTCGGTACCGATCTTAGCTAGACCTTCTGGATGACTCGCGGCAGCTTCTCCATCGGCACTGGCTGCTTCCCCTGGCACTTGCATGTGCGACAGATGACTCTTCCCTTAAACCTCATGAACCACCCTCTGCTGGCTTCACACACTTTGCTTCCACAGCTTCCTCGCCTCTCTCAGCCTTCATAGACTCGAAGACAGTTAAGGCCTTGCTCCGGGTTAGGCTTTGGCTTAAGGGAATGTCGTGGCTGGTTGGATCTTCTGTCCAGACCACTCAAACTTCCTCCGTAGCCACAGTAGGCTGTTTTGCTTTCGTATCATCCGTGTGTCTTTTTATTTCCTTCGAGTAGCACTTTTAATTTCCTTCGAGAACTCCTTTTTTGCATTCACAAGGAGGCTGTTTGGTGCAAGACGCCTAGCCTAGCTTTCTTTCAGCCTGTCTCGGCTTGAGACATGCCTTCGTCACTAAGCTTCATCATTTCTACCTTGTGATTTAAAGTGAGAGACATGTGACTTTTCCTTTCATTTGAACACTTGCCGGCCATTGTAGGGTTATTAATTGGTCTAATTTCAATAGTGTTGTGTTTCAGGAAATAGGGAGGCCCAAGAAGAGGGAGACTGGGGAACATGTGGTTCCCCATGTTGGAGCAGTCAGAACACACACAACATTTATCAATTAAGTTCAGCATTTATATGGATGCGGTTCATGACGCTCCAAAATAATCAGAATAGTAACATCAAAGACCACTGACCACAGATCACCATACCAAATATAAATCATGAAAAAATTTGAAATATTGCGAGAATTATCAAAACGTGATACAGAGACATGCAGTGAGCAAATGCTATTGGAAAAATGGTGCCGAAAGACTTGCTCCATGCAGGGTTGCCCCCAAACCTTCAATTTATAGAACACAGTAGCTGTGAAGTGCAATAAAAGCAAAGTACAATAAAATGAGACGTGCCTGTACAGAAACACTTTACGTCAGGCTAAATAAATTATGAAAAATGCTAAACCAAGCACCACTGTCTACACTTTTATCCTACGAGCCTAAGTTTTCAAAATAAAAACCAGTAAGCTCAGGGATCTTTCTCTCTAGAAGAGCTTGGAAGTAAGGTTTCTGACTTCTTTCCTTTTCCTTATGTATTCATAGGACAGAACTGAAGTAGATTTTTTTGAAATGACGTATATTTTTAAATGATTGAAGAATTACACTTCACAGAACTTTATCTGACCATCCTTTATGAGCACAGTAGCTTTCTACCACATTCCATAGTTTCTTTTATCCTTGCCATCTCCCCCACTAGAATTTTGGAGGGCAGGCTCTGGGTCTCAGTCTCCCCTCGTTGTACCAGCTAGTGGAAAACACAATGGCCCCAGGATCAGGGCATCTGAATTTGAGCGCCATTTTTTTTCCAAGTAGTTGTTACCTCTCCCAGGTCTGACAACATCTCTGGGCTTCAAGTTCTTTGTCTCTAAACTGAGAGGATATATATGTTCACATTCGGCTCTGAATATTTCATTATATTAAGTCAAATTTTAGCTCTGGGGCCATCAATGGCCCCTTCTAGCCCTATCAGCAGTATACATCAACTCCAAGAGCAAAGGAAGGCTTTGCCCCTGCTATTATGTTTGTAGCCATGTTCTCGAACTTCCTTAAGAGGCAAACAACAGAAAAGACAAAGTAAAATCACAGTGAGATACTGAAGTACAGAGGAAATTCACTGCTAAAGCAGAAAGTCTTTCAATCAGTCCAATCTATATTTATTGTTTCAGGACATGTAAAACAGTAATGTATGCCAATACAATATGTCTCTAAAGGATTTTAAGGAGAGTTATGTGTTTGCCAGTTAACTAATGCTGCAATAACATGCAAGTTTAATCATTACTTAAGCATTATAATTACATTACTAAATTCAGTACGACACTAGTCCCGCACTCTCACTCTAAGATTTTATCCTCTGTGAAATCTGCCATCTATACATCCGTCCTCTTTTATTGCCCTTACCTCAAGACAGATTTGTTTAACATATGTAAATTCTTAAAGGTATAACAGACTCTTGAATGTGAGGTACATGGTTCTTAGAATTAGCACTTTGCCTTAGAAACTAAAGAAATGTTGCCTATATAAAGATACCTTTAAATAATATTACTGCCAAAGTAGCAAGATGGCATACAAAGCTACTCCAAAAAGTCTCCGGTTGTAAGTTCTGAGATGGAATTAAACCTTAACAACTAGCAAGAATTCAAAAATACCAAAAATAAGTCACACTTCTGCTTTGGAAAAGATGAAGTAGATGTGTGTTTCCCTATTCCTCCTGCAAAGTACCACTAAAAACCATGGACATTATATATAAAACAAATACAAGAAAGCTCTGAAAGGTGGAGAGAAGAGGCAGACTGGCCAGGGAACTCAGGACCCAAAGAACAACACAGTGGTGAGTTCCGTGAGCTTTCTACTAACCCCATATATTCCACCTGTGAAGCCAAAGAAGCTGAAAACCTAGAAATGACAATGAGCACAGAGGAAAAAAGAAGCCCTAAAAAAAGCCTGTTCACCTAGCCAAAGGATCAGGAAAGGGGCAGCTTAGCAGGACAGAACACTTTTAGGTAAGAACTGTTCTATTCCAGCACGGAAAAAATGTAACTATACCCACATCAACAGAGACTTAGTAGGGAACCGAAACTTCCATCCTCACAAGCCTGTAGGGAGGCACACTTACCCTGGCTGGGGTGGTGTAAGAGAAGCCTAACTAGAACATCAGAACTTGCACCACTGCCCCGTGGTAATGTGGTTATCCCCCACCAGGGTGTCCGTGGAGGCCATGTGCAGAGCGGTAACAATGCACTCTTACCCTTCTCGGTCAGGGAGGTATCACTGGAGGCCTAATGGGGAACCAGTACTCCCACCCTCACCCATCGGTAATGAGGAGCTGACCCCTCAAGTGTCAATAGAGGTCAACTGGGCATCTGGACACCAAGACCCACTTGGCAGTAATGGGGACCGTTGTCCCCACCCCTGACAGAGTGGTGCCAGAAGAAGCTGGCTAAAACAGAAAGTGTCAATAAAACTCCAAATCTCATGACGTGCTTAAAATGTCCAAGTTTACATCCAAAAAAATCACTCATCATACCAACAATCAAAAGGATCTCAAGCTGAATGACAAAATAAATAAATGTCAACATCAAGATGACAGAGATGTTAACATTATGTGACAAAGATTTTAAAGCAGCCATCATAAAAATGCTTTAACAAGCAATTATGAACATGCTTGAAACAAATGAAACAGTCTCAGCAAAGAAATAGAAAGTCACAGCAAAGAAATAGAAGATATAAAGAAGCACCAAATGGAACTCTTAAAACTGGAAAAATACAATAACTGAAAATAAAATACTCAGCAGATAGGCTCAGCAGCACAATGAAAGGGGCAGAAGAAAATAATCAGCGAACTCAAAGGCAGAATAATCCTAATTACCCAACCTAAACAAAAGGGAGAGAAAAAATAAACAGAACATCAGGACTTGGGGGACTATAAGATTTAACATTCATGTCATCAGAGTCCAAGAAGGAGAGAAAAATAGGGTACAGCTGAAAAAGTACTCAAAGGAATAATGGTTGGAAACATCCCAAATTTCAAAAGCCTACAGATTCAAGAGGCTGTGCGAACCCCAAACTAGGTAAATCTGAAAAAATCTAATCTAATATACATCATAGTCATACTTTTGACAAATAAAAATATCCTGAAATCAGAGGGAGACAGAGAAGTGCCACCTTGCCTACAAGGGGAACAATTCACACGACAGATTTTTCATCAGTAAACCTTGGAGGCCATAAGGAAGGGCACACAAGATTTTTCGAATGTGGGAAGAAAGGAACTGTCAACCCAGAATCCAATATCCAGCAAAAATTTCCTTCAGGAATGAGGGAGAAATCAGTCTATTCTCAGATGAAGGAAAACTAAGAATTTGTTGACCTACTTTAAAAGAAAAGCTAAAGGAAGATGTCTAAACTGAAAGGAAATGATTAAATAAGGAATCTTATAATATAAGGAAGAAAGAAAGAACATGGTAAGAAAAATATGGGTAAATACAATAGATTTTCTTTCCTTCCTTATTCTCTTGAATTGTCTAAATTGTGTTTATGGAGATGGAATAGTTCTATCTCTTGATCTGGAGGTGGTTACATGCATATATAATGCGATAAAATGGTGTAAAATTATAAACACATTGTACCAATGTTAATTTTTTAGGCTCTGATAAAATAGTTACATTGGGGAAAACAAGGTGAAGGCACAGGTTTTCTTTCTTTCTTTTTTTTTTTTTTTAAAGATTTTATTTATTTATTTGAGACAGAGAGAATGAGAGACAGAGAGCATGAGAGGGAGGAGGGTCAGAGGGAGAAGCAGACCCCCTGCCGAGCAGGGAGCCGGATGCGGGACTCGATCCCAGGACTCCAGGATCATGACCTGAGCCGAAGGCAGTCGCTTAACCAGCTGAGCCACCCAGGCGCCCATCTTTCTGTACTATCTTTACTAGTGCCCGAAAATCAGTAATTATTTCAAAATAAAGTTTTTTTAAAAGTCTAATTAAAATCAGGTTATTTCCTAAGTAATAGTGAGGCAATTTAAAACTTAAGAGTTAAGGTAAAGTCATCTGAAGCCTGCTGGTTAATTTTTGTCATTTTCTTTAGTTATTTGTCCAAATAATTGACAACAAGTAATTCACCTGACAAAAACGTCCCCTATTCTTTGATAACTATTAAGTTGCTGATATTGTCACTTAGCTCATTCTTTTGATATTTTTTCTTCTGTAGATGTTTGCTTTAAATAAAATAGCTGGAAAAATTTTAAACTAACAGCCAAAATGCTTTTGAAAATCATATTATACTATTTATATAAAATAATAATAGCTAGCATTCATTGAATCTTACAATATTGTAAGTACTGTGCTAAACACTCACATGCATTATTTTATTTAATTCCTTTTTTTAAAAGATTTATTTACTTATTTTAAAGAGAGAGAGTGAGAGAGAGCGGGGAGAGAGGGAGAGAGAGAGGATCTCCAGCAGACTCCCCACTAAATGCAGAGCATGACACACGGGGCTCACCTCACGACCCCAAGATTACGATCAGAGCCGAAATCAAGAGTCACAAGTGTAACCCACTGAGCCACCCAGACACCCCTATTTGATTCTTATAAAAATTCCTTGTTTTTAGGGTGCCTGGGTGGCTCAGTCGGTTAAGCGACTGCCTTCGGCTCAGGTCATGATCCTGGAGTCCTGGGATCGAGTCCTGCATCGGGCTCCCTGCTCGGCAGGGAGTCTGCGTCTCCCTCTGACCCTCCTCCCTCTCCTGCTCTCTCTCAAATAAATAAATAAAATCTTTAAAAAAAAAATGAAAAAAAAATTCCTTGTTTTCTCCATTTGAAACAAGGTAACCATGACTCAATGAAATTAAGTAACTTGCTTTTTTTTTTTAAGATTTTATTTATTTATTTGACAGAGAGAGAGATAGCGAGAGCAGGAACACAAGCAGGGGGAGCAGGAGAGGGAGAAGCAGGCTTCCTGCCGAGCAGGGAGCCCAATGTGGGACTCGATCCCAGGACCCCGGGATCATGACCTGAGCTGAAGGCAGACGCTTAACGACTGAGCCACCGAGGCGCCCTAAGTAACTTGCTTATTAACACACAAGTAGGAAGTGGCAGTCTAATTTTTTTTTTAAAGATTTTATTTATTTATTTGACAGAGAGAGACACAGCGAGAGAAGGAACACAAGCAGGGGGAGTGGGAGAGGGAGAAGCAGGCTTCCCGCAGAGCAGGGAGCCCGATGCAGGGCTCGATCCCAGGACCCTGGGATCGTGACCTGAGCCGAAGGCAGACGCCTAACGACTGAGCCACCCAGGCGCCCCATGGCAGTCTAATTTTAAATCAGGCTTAGAGCTGATACTCCTAACCACTACTATAATTCTTAAGTCCACAGTGATTAAGTACTGTTTTTATATAATAAACAGCATGTGTGCTGATGTCTATTGAATGATTCCTATTAAATAACACACTGCAAATTACTTTAAGTATTCCAATTAGGATTTCAATCACACTGGGAACTAGAACAAATAAATGTTTTTCAATATATTATAGCTAAGAGATCATGAGAACTGGTTTTAGGTCTTAAAGGCACATTCAATACCATGACTTCCCTACAAGAATAATAAGTCTTATAATAGTGTATGATGCTAAAACTGGTTGTTACAGATTTTCATGTTTTAATCAAGGCATAAAAAGTTTATGATGGGCTAAAGGTTACCAAATTTGGGGCGCCTGGGTGACTCAGTCGGTTAAGCGTCTGCCTTCGGCTCAGGTCATGATCCCAGGGTCCTGGGGTTGAGTCCCGCATCAGGCTCCCTGCTCGGTAGGGAGTCTGCTTCTCCCTCTCCCTCTGCCCCTCTCCTCCCCGCCCCCCACTTGTGCTCTCTGCTCTCTCTCATGTTCTCTTTCTCAAATTAAAAAAATCTTTTTTAAAAAATCAAGTTTACCAAATTATCTAACAGAGTGGGGGGTTTGGGGTCAGAGAAAAAATACACTCCTTTAGTTGTTAAAATGCTTTTAATTTTCAAAAGCCAACATACAGTTAACTTTAAATCATGGTGAAATACAAAAATACTATACACTAGGTATTGATACCTTTAACTGTACAATATCTGAAACAAATACTTTTGGGTGAGCTTCCTAAAAGTGTTTCACAAATATGCTAGGCTCAAATAAACATAACTTAAATGAACCTTCATTTAACTGAGATTTTTCCCTGTAATTCTTAGGAGAAAGATAAATAATACAAACTATTCTAATATAGAACCTCAAAAAATGATTAGGTATTCAAGATATGTTTCTGAAGCTATACACTTAGACACTTTCAAAAGTCTACGTGAAGCCCATCCACAGGTCCCTTCACATCCACACATTTATCACCCTTAAAGAAATACGCTCATTCCAGACTATAAAAAATGCTTTTCATTTTTGGATAAAGTTTAACTTAGTGTATATCTCTGACTAGTGTTCCCTCTTGGCTTCTGTTTTGTACCAAAATACAATATTGCATTTTAGTTTTCTAAAGAAAACATTTTTAAAAAAATGGTTTCCAAATGCTTTGAGAGGGTTCATGCCGCTTCACGTTAATCGGCTGGACTGACAAAACAGCAAGGCCTGGTGTTGCAGCTGCTACCACGTTCTCAGTTACTTCCGGAATTTGTACGGTTTATTGGCGTAATGTGAGAGTTTATACAATTATCTACAGTATGTCATGTCATGACTAATACATGCACATTGTAACAGCACAAGCTTGCAGCTTGGGCTTACTGTTTCCATTAAGAAGAAAGCTGACATGTTAATTATCATAGGAACTCGTGATGGTTCATGTTTTCACCACTGAGCGAAAACTTTAGAATCCATTAAGTTCATTTTTTTTTTAAAGATTTTTATTTATTTGACAGAGAGAGACACAGTGAGAGAAGGAACACAAGCAGGGGGAGTGGGAGAGGGAGAAGCAGACTCCCCTCTGAGCGGGGAGCCTGATGCAGGGCTCGATCCCAGGACCCTGGGATCATGACCTGAGCCAAAGGCAGATGCCTAACGACTGAGCCACCCAGGTGCCCCAAGTTCATATTTTTTAATCGGCATATTAGACCAAGTGCCAGTTTCATGACCCATTTAGCCTTCAACCCAGTCCATCTACCAGTCAAATAAAACATGCAAAAATCATTTTCATTATATCAGTCAGTGCCAGTGGTCTCCCTCCACAGCACGATATTCAAGTCCCTCCATTTTCTGACTCTATTTTCCTTTTTCTCTTATTACTAAATACCATTTAATGGAACAGATCCCAACAGTCACCTGTACATCCCCATATGTGCACTTTTTTTTAAGCGGGGGTGGAGAAGGAGTGAGAGAATCTTAAGCAGCCTCCACACCCAGCACGGAGCCCTACAAAGGACTCCATCTCATGACCCTGAGATCATGACCTGAGCCAAAAATCAAGAGTCAGAGGCTTAACCGACTGAGCCACCCAAGCTCCCCTTATATGCGCACTTTTATTCACACATTCCCTACACCTGGAATATCCTCTCATCTCAAAATCCTTCGCAGCTATCAAGACTCACCTCAAAAACTAAGTCTGTGGTTGAACCTACCTTGACTAGTCCAGGCTTCTCTGTTCCTTGGGCACTTTTTTCTCAATCACCTTTTTCATGTCTGTACATATCATCTATCCAATGACATTGCAAGCTCCTTGAACACAGAGGCCCTTGAGCAAGTGATTTAACTTTTTCCTCTCCATTATATTATATACCTTTTTAAAATCAGTAGGGTTGAATGAAATGATACCTAGGGCTCCTCCTCGCTCTAAAATTTTACACATCTGTTTCTTGTATCCCCTAATATGTGTATATTTTAGTCATCTGATAAATATTTCAAACTGTCTGTTTGAGTTTACCAATACCTACTATAAACTTACCCAGTGCTGGCTACTGGAGAATATTCTAAGTATGGCAATTTCCAAATGGCAAAAGAGCTGCCAGCTTAATCAAACAGCCATAATTAGTAAGCCAAATGTTCATTCATTCGTTTTCTCACTCAACAAACATTAGTTAAACATCAGGGCCAGGGGGCGCCTGGGTGGTGGCTCAGTGGGTTAAATGTCTGCCTTCAGCTCAGGTCATGATCCAGGGTCTTGGGATCGAGTCCCACATCGGGCTCTCTGCTCAGTGGGGAGCCTGCTTCTCCCTCTCCCGCTCCCCCTGCTTGTGCGCTCTGTCTCTGACAAAAAAATACAATCTTTATAAAACAAAAAAAGCATATCGGGGTCAGGTGTCATAACAGACAACAAAGAGGTGACTGACTTGGCCCTTGCCCTCAAGTGACTCACAATCCAGTGGGAGACACAGAGAAGTAAAAGCACTCATTATAATAAAGGTTGCTAAAGAAAGGCACAAATGATACTATACAAATATATGAAAGAAACAACTGGCAACAGCTGTGAAGTAGAGGAGGCTCAAGGAAATGTTCCCAAGATGGGTGACAACTAAACCCCTGAAGGACAAAAAGTAGTCATCATTTCAGGAAAAGCAGCAACTACAAAAGTGTGAGGGTAAGAAAACACGGAAAGTTTGCTGAAGTGCAGTTTACAACGTGACGTTAGGAGAGGTGAGAGAGGAGCTAGAGGGATAGGCAGGAGCCAAAATCTGTCATGCAGACGAGTTTGGATTCTAATCCTGAAGCAACTGAGTACCCAATATTATGAGAATAATATCTCCAGATAAGTCCTAAAATTGTACATCAGAAACCGTGTACAGTAGAGACTTTGAGTTGTCCCCCAGTATCTTTTCTTCCTTTCTAAGAAAGTAATCATCATTTTAACTGGACACATGGCTACGTAGTTAAGGACCACATTTTCCAGCCTCCCTTATAGCTAGGTGTCATCATATGACTAAGGTCTGGCCAGTGGGATATGTGAGCAACCGTGATGTACACGTCTGTTAAGTTAGATCCTTAAATGGAAGGAGTGTCTTATCTCCTGCCCCTTCTGCCATCCCTTTGGTTAGAATAAGAATGTGATAGGGGCGCCTGGGTGGCTCAGTTGGGTAAGCATCTGCCTTCGGCTCGGGCCATGATTCCAGGGTCCTGGGATTGAGCCCCACGTCAGGCTCCCTGCTCAGCAGGAAGTCTGCTTCTCCCTCTCCGCCATTCCCCACTCTTGTGCGCTCTCTCTCAAGTAAATAAATAAAATCTTAAAAAAAAAAAAAAAAAGAATGTGATAGTGAGTTAGAGCAGCCAGCTCAAATCACAACATGGAGGATGCTTTTTGAGGACAACAGAACGAGAAGAACGAGCCTGCGTACCTAATAATTGAGGAGCTGCCATCCAACCCTGATGTGGGAAAGAGCAAGCTTGTTTAAGGCACTCTATTTGGGGGCCTCTGTTACAGCAGATAACGTCTATCTACATGAATATACAGTGGAATTTAAAACTGGATCTGAAGGATTCAAGAACTGCTCATACCTACAATAACACCAGACAATAGAAAAGGAGTTCTAAAAATAAATACATAATAGACAGAGAGATAAGGAGTTCTAGAATTCACATCTTTCAAGTTTAGTGAGCATGTATAGGTTATCAGAATGTCATTATGTTTCTTAAATTCCACATACGAGTGAGATCATATGATAATTGTCTTTCTCTGACTTATTTCAGTTGGCATAATACCCTCCTTCACTTAGCATAATACCCTCAAAACAGAGGATCATAGGGGAAGAGAGGAAAAAATAAAACATGACGAAATCAGAGAGGGAAACAAGCCATAGGGACTCTTAATCATAAGAAACAAACTGAGGGTTGCTGGAGGGGAGGGGGAGAGGGGGATGGGGTAACTGGGTGATGGGCATTAAGGAGGGCACGTGATATCATGAACACCGGGTATTATATAAGACTGATGAATCACTGACCTCAACCTCTGAAACCAATAATATATTATATGTTAATTAATTGAATTTAAAATAAAAAAAGAATGTCATTATGTTAAAACAATGCTAAGTAGTAAACATGAATAGAAGACAAAAATGGGTTGTCAACACGAATTACTTGCATAATGTGGTTAGGACAGTACAGCAATGGGCTCATGTTAATTCATGGTCCTAAAATTATTATTCCAGTATTCAAAATCAGTTTTCTAAACTGACAGAAAAGTTTCCATTAACAAAGATAACACAGGAAAGGAAGTAAGAGATCTACACCTAAATTTACCAGTACCCATGCCCCTCAAACTAAGGAAATTGATCTTTCAGGTTCTCAAACTAGTTAAGTAAAAGTGAATAAGTCTTCAGGAATCTCAGGTTGCCCTCTCCTACCATTCCTAACACAACAACCTACACATAGGAGCCTAAGAAGCCCTTTGGAGGTACCCCACTATGGCCAAGCCTAGACTGCCAGCATCCCATGCTGCCTTCTATGGTTGATATCCACCCCTCTCCAACCCCACCATATTGAAAATTACTGTCATGGTCAGGTTCTTAGTATCTTTCAATAATTACATATCAAGTAAACTATTCCATGTTAATGAATAAAGTTTAGAGAAGACAGCACCAGGGCTTTCTATAAACCTATTTTGATCTGGTACAGCAAAAGTACCTAACCTTCACTTGGTTAGGCTATTTTTTAAAAAGTAGTTCTGTTGGAGAATGCCTGGGTGGCTCAGTCAGTTAAGTGTCTGCCTTCAGCTCAGGTCATGATCCCGGGGTCCGGGATTGATCTCTGCGTCCAGCTCCCTGCTCAGCGGGGAGTGTGCTTTTCCTTCTCTCTCTGCCCCTCCCTACTCTCATTCTCATTCTCTCTCTCTCTCAAATAAATCAATAAAAAAAACCTTTAAAAAGAAAAAAAGTGGTTCTGGTGGGGCACCTGGGTGGCTAAGTTGGTTACATCTGACTCCTGATTTCAGCTCAGGTCATGATCTCAGGGTCGTGAGATCGAGCCCCGCATCAGGCTCCACGCTGGCAAGGGAGTTTGCTCAAGATTCTCTCTCTCCCTCGCCCTCTGCCCCCCCTCTAAAAAAGGAAAAAAGGAAAGAAGGAAAGAAGGAAAGAAGGAAGGAAGGAAGGAAGGAAGGAAGGAAGGAAAGGAAGGAAGGAAGGAAGGAAGGAAGGAAGGAAGGAAGGAAGGAAGGAAGGAAGGAAGAAAGAAAGAAAGAAAGAAAGAAAGAAAGAAAGAAAGAAAGAAAGAAAGAAAGAAAGAAAGAAAGAAAGAAAGAAAGAAAGAAAGAAAAGGAAAGGAAAGGAAAACAGTGGTTCTGTTAACTAAAACTCAAAACCCAAACTAACAAAAATCTTCAGAAGCCACAGGTGTAACCAACTAGTGGAAATGTCCAACAAATCGTTAAGACTTCAGTATGTATGGAAGTAACATTTTTCACACAGGCAGGACCACTAGGTGCCTGTCATGTCATCCTATGGCATGGAAATTACCTATTCCTATACAAGTCCCTTGGCAGATTGTATTTCCACTAACTGTGTTTCTCCGGTTGAAAATTAAACGATTATGGTCACAGCTGTGAGCTTATTATTTCCATTAAGTTACTGGAAAGGGATACAGGGAACAACCAAGAAAGTACTTTGGACTCATAAGAATTAAACAAGGGTTTATAACTAAGGGCAGCACTTCAGCTTGATGGAGCCAGAAACCAACTTTCCTTTTCCTCCTTCCAGTTATGACTCCAAACACAGAATGCCAAGGGAGACTCACTAGGCCTTCTAAGGTCTTTTTGCAGCATTTTAGAAGAACAAAGAAAATGAACAGGATACTGCAACTGCCTCTGGGAAGAAAAGTAGGATTTTGCCTTGTGTTCACCACTGCATCCCCAGGACATGGGTGAGAAGGTGCTCACTAATTTTTCTTGAATGAATGTACATGAAATAACTCATTTCCTCTCATCAAAGAGCATTGCCCTATACAGGAGGGCTAATTAAAGCCAGTGAGTCTCCTTTATATGCAGAAAAAGCAGATTCATCTTTAAAACAGCTGGATGGACCTAACCCACATACAGTCACTCAGAGACATTCTAAACGCTTAAGGAGTCTCTACCATTTTTGGCACTAAATTAAGCAGAAAAATCAAAGTACTGTGAAGTTTCTGAGTATACTGTAATGGGTTCATTTTTTAATATCAGTGAATGATATCTCAAGTCATAGGAAACTGATTACTCACATCACTCTAAATCCTCTTTTCTAAATGGGTGATACTTTCTCGTTGTCACAATGGTCCTCTTAAACCAGACCAGTTTGGCTTGTCTTAAATCAGCAGGTTCCTGACCCCTTTCCATATCAAAATGGCTTAATAAACAAAATTAGCAATGATAAAAGCAGCATCAAAATACAGACACCAAAACTCCTAAATCAAGCTTTTTTTTTTTTTTTACTCCACAGCATCTTATATGCTAACTCCAGGTGATGTGAACTATTAATCTCTATGATAAAGATGTGCTTCCACCTAATTAACATAAAGGTATACTTAGTTTTCTTCCTCCAGGGACAGCAGTGCCACCTTGTCGACTTCCATCCTACCTACTAGCTGCGAGATCGTGACACCATCACCACACATGATGAACAGAGAATCCATTTAAGCAAATAAAATATATACTCAGGGAAGACGGCAGAACAGGAGGGTCCTGGGCTCACCTCCCTCCCACAGACACACTGAGGCTGCAACTACATCAAATGCAACATGCTCTGAAAATGACCTAAAGACTAGCAGAACAGCTCCTCCCCAGCTCGGAATATAAAGAAAAAGATCATTGAAAAGAGTAGGAAAGAGGGGGGCGGGGGCGCCTGGCTGGCTCAGTTGGTTAACCGTCTGCCTTCAGCTCAGGTCATGATCCCAGAGTCCTGGGATCAAGCCCCGCGTCGGGCTCCCTGCTCCGCGGGAAGCCTGCTTCTCCCTCTGCCTCTGCCTGCCACTCTGCCTACTCGTGCTCTCTCTCTCTATCTCTCTGTCAAATAAATAAATAAAATCTTTTAAAAAATTAAAATAATTTTTAAGTAATCTAAGTAATCTCTACACCCAACCTGGGGCTTGAAGTTACAACCCTGAGATGAAGATTCACACACTACACCAATTGAGCCAGGCAGGGGCCCCCAATAATTACTTTAAATGTAAATGGAATAAATGCTATAATCAAAAGACAAAGGGTGACTGATGGATAAAAAAACAATACCCATCTATATACTGCCTGGAAGAGACACAATTCAGACATAAAAACACATACAGACTGAAAGTGAAGAGGATGAAGAAAAATATTCCATGCAAATGGAACAAAAAACAAGCTGAGGTAGCAATACTTAGATTAGACAAAATACACTTTAAAACAAAGACTGTAACAAGAGACAAAGGAGGGAATTACATAATGATAAAAGGATCAATCGAACAAGGAGATATAACAGTTGTAAATATATATGCACCCAACATAAGAGCATTGAAATATGTAAAGCACATATTAACAGACATAAGAGGTGAAATTAACAGTAATACTATAATAGTAGGGGACTTAACACTCCACTTACATCAATGGATGATAATCCAGACAGAAAATCACTAAGGGAACAGTGGCAGTGAGTGACACATTAGACCAGATGGATTTAACAGATAAATACAGAACATTCCATCCAAAAACGGCAAAATACACAATCTTTTCAAATGGACATGGAACATTCTCCAAGATAGATGACATGTCAGCCAACAAAACAAGCCTTTATAAATTTTAAAAGATTAAAATCATACCCAGCATTTTTTCTGACAACAATGGTATGAAAGTAGATGTAAATTACAAGAAAAAAAACCTGGAAAAAAACACAAAGATGTGGAGGCTAAACAACATGCTACTCAAACAACCAATGGTCAACCAAAAAAATCAAAGAGGAAAACAGAAAATACCTGGAGACAAATGAAAATGGAAATACAATGGTTCAAACTCTTTGAGACACAGCAAAAAAATTTCTAAGAAGAAAGTTTATAATGCTACAGGCCTATATCTCAAGAAACAAAAATCTCAGATAAACTATATAACCTTATACCTAAAGGAACAAGAAAATGGAGAAGAAACAAGGCCCAAAGTGAAGAGAAGGAAGTAAATAAAGATCAGAACAGAAATAAATGTAATACAGACTAAAAGCACAAGTGAAAAGATCAGTAAAACTAAGAGCTTAGACCTTGAAAAGATAAGCAAAATTGATAAATCCATAGCCAGACTCATCAAGAAAGAAAAGGGGACTACTCAAAGTAAGTAAAATCAGAAATGAAAGTGGGGCACCTAGGTGGCTCAGTCAGTTAAGCATCTGCCTTCAGCTCAGTCATGATCCCAGGGTCCTGGGATCGAGACCCACATCGGGCAAGCAGGGAGCCTGCTTCTCCCTCTCCCTCTGCCACGCCCCCTGATTGTGCTCTCTCTTGCTCACTCTCTCTCTCTCAAATAAATAAATAAAATCTTTAAAAAAATCAGAAATGAAAGAGAAGTTACAACTGATACCACAGAAACACAAAGGATTATGAGACTACTACAAAAAATTATACACCAACAAATTGGAGAAACTAGAAGAAATGGATAAAGTCCTAGAAACATACATCCTCCAAGACTAAATCAGGAAAAAATAGAAAATCTGAATAGACCAATTAATAATAAACAAACTGAATCAGTAACAAAAAAAGAAAAAAAAAAGCTCTCAACAAATAAAAATCCGGGACTAGATGGCTTCATAGGTGAATTCTACCAAACATTTAAAGACTAGTTAATAGCTATCCTTCTCAAACAATTCCAGAAAACAGAAGAGGAAGGAATGCTTCCAAATTTATTCTATGAGGCCAGCATTACCCTGATACCAAAACCAGACAAAGAAACTACAAAAAAAATAAAATTACAGACCAATGTTCCTGATGAACATAGATTTAAAAAACTTCAACAAATTTTAATCAACCAGATTAAACAATTCATTAAAAGCATCATTCACCACAAGTGGGATTTATTTCAGGGATGCAAGGATGGTTCAATATCTATAAATCAATGTGATATAGCACATTAACAAAATGAAATATACAAATCATATGATCATCTCAATAGATGCAGAAAAAGCATTTGAAAAATTCAATATTCATTCAAGATAAAAACGCAACAACATGCGTTTAGAGTGAACATATCTCAACTTAAAAAAGGCCATATATGACAAACCAGAAGATAAGATCATACTCAATGGTGAAAAGCTCAAAGCTTTTCCTCTGCGGTCAGGAAAAAACAGGGAATTCTACTCTTGCCACCTTTATTCAACATAGTACTGGAAGTCCTGGCTGCAGCAATCAGACAAGAAAAAAAAAAGTAACCAAAGTGGTAAGAAAGAAGGAAAATTGTCACTATTTGCAGATGACAGGCTACTAGATATAGAAAACCATAAAGACTCCACCAAAATCTATTAAACCTAATAAGTGAATTCAGTAAAGTTGCAGGATACAAAATTAATATACAGAAATCTGCTGCAGGAGTGCTTGGGGGAGCTCAGCTGGTTAAGCGTCTGCCTCCAGCTCACGTCATGATTCCAGGGTCCTGGGATCGAGCCCCACGTCGGGCTCCCTGCTCAGCGGGGAGCCTGCTTCTCCCTCTCTCCCCACCCCCGCTTGTGCTCTCTCTCCCTATCTCTCTCTCTCAAATAAAATCTTAAAAAAAAAAAAAGTCCGCTGCATTTCTATACACTAATAATGGACTAGTAGATAGAGAAATTAAGAAAACCATCCCAGGACGCCCGGGTAGCTCAGTTGGTTAAAAGTCTGCCTTCAGCTCAGGTCATGATCCCAGGGTTCTGGGATCGAGTCCCACATCAGGCTCCCTAGGAGCTTGCTTCTCCCTCTGCCTCTGCCTCTCTCTCTCTCTCTGTCTCTCATGAATAAATACATAAAATCTTAAAAAAAAAAAAAAGAAAAGAAAACCATCCCATTTACAATTGCATCCAAAAAAATAATACCTAGGGATAAATTTAATCAAGGAGGTGACAGGCGTGTACTCTGAAAACTATTAAGACACTGATGAAAGAAACTGAAGACTACACAAATAAATGGGAAGATACACCATGGTCATGGATTGGAAGAATACTGTTAAAATATCCATATTACCCAAAGCAATCTATAGATTCAATGCAGTCCTTATCAAAATACCAATAGTAATTTTCACAGAACTCAAATAACCCTAAAATTTGAATGGAACCACAAAAGACCTTGAATAGCCAGGGAAATCTTAAGAAAAAGAACAAAGCTGGAGGTATCAAAATAAAAATCTTCTGCAAAGCAAACAGTCAACAAAACTAAAAGGCAATGTACAGAATGGGAGAAGATATTTGCAAATGACATATTTGATAAAGGGTTAGTATCCAAAATATATAAATAAAACCCAACACCCAAAAAATGAATAATCCAAGTAAAAATGGGCAGAAGACATGAATAGACATTTTTCCAAAGAAGATATACAGATGGTCAACAGACACATCAAAAGATGTTCAACATCACTGATCATCAGGGAAATGCAAACCAAAACTACGAGATATCACCTCACACCAGTATGGAGGTTCCTCAGAAAATTAAAAATATATCTACCCTACAATGCAGTAATTGCACTACTATTTACCCAAAAAATATAAAAATACTAATTCAAAGGGATACATGGACCCTGATGTTTATAGCAGCATTATCTACAATAGCCAAATTATGGAAACAGCCCACTAAGTGTCCACTGACTGATGAATGGATAAAGAAGATATGGTGTATATATATATATATACACACATAGGAGATATATATAGATATATATAGATATATATAGATATATATAATGGAATATTACTCAGCCGTAAAAAAGAATGAAATCTTTCCACTTGTAACATGGATAGAGCTAGAGTGTATTATGCTAAGCAAAATAAGTCATCCAGAGAAAGACAAATACCATATAATTTCACTCATATGTGGAATTTAGGAAATGAAACAGATGAGCAAAGGGAAAAAAGAGAGTGGCAAACCAAGAAACAGACTGTTAACTATAGAGAACAATGTAGGGGTTACCAGGGGGGAGGGGGCTGGGGGGATGGGGGAAGTAGGTGATGGGGATTAAAGAGCGCACTTGTGATGAGCACCAGGTATTGTATGGAAGTGTTGAATCACTACATTTTACACTTGAAAGTAATACTACACTGCATGTTACCTAACTAAAATTTAAATAAAAACTTAAAAAAAAGAACAAAGCTGGAGGTATCCCAATCCCAGATTTCAAACAGTTATACAAAACTACAGTAATCAAAACAGAATGGTACTGACACAAAAAAAGGACATAGGACTGATATAAGAGAATAAAGAGCCCAGGAATAACCAACTCATGCTTATAAGGTCAATTAAGACAAAGGAGGCAAGCATATACAATCAAAGACAGTTGCTTCAATAAATGGTGTTGGGAAAACTGAACAGCTACATGCAGGAGAATGAAACTAGACCCTTCTTCTGCCATGTACAACAAATTCAAAATGGACTAAAGACCTAAATGTAAGACCTGAAACCATAAATCTCCTAAACAAAAACATAGGTACCAAACTCTTTTTTTTTTTTTAAGATTTTACTTATTTATTTGAGAGAGAGAGAGAGGGAGAGAGCATGAGTAGGGGGAGGGACAGAGGGAGAGAGACAAAGACTCCCCACTGAGCACAGAGCTGACACGGGGCAATCCCAGGACCGTGAGATCACGACCTGAGCCGAAGTCAGATGCTTAACTGACTGAGCCACCCCAGCACCCTGGTAGCAAATTCTTGGACATTAGTTTTAGCACTGTTTTTCTGGATCAGTCTCTTCAGGCAAAGAAAACAAAAGAAAAATGAACTACTAGAACTACATCAAACTAAAAAACTTTTGAACAATGAAGGAAACCATCAACAAAACGAAAAGGCAATGTACTGAATGGGTAAAGATATTTGCAAATGGTACATCCAATAAGGGGTTAATATCCAAAATACATAAAGAACTCCTACAACCCACATCAAAAAGAGATATAATCTGACTAAAAACAGAGGACCTGAATCGACTTTTTTCCAAAGACATATAGATGATCAACAGACACATGAAAAGATGCTCAACATCAGTATCACCAGGGAAATGCAAATCAAAACTACAATGAGATATCACCTCACACCAGTCAGAATGACTGGTATCAAAAAGACAAGAAACAATAGGTGTTAGTGAGGATGTGGAAAAAAGGGAACCCTGGTGCACTGTTGTACAAATGCAAACTGGTGCAGCCAGTGTGGAAAACAGTATGGAGCTTCCTCAAAAAATTAAAAATAGAAGTACCATGCAATCCAGTAATTCTACCTCAGGGTATTGAACCAAAAAAACCAATACACTAATTCAAAAAGATATAGGCACCTCTATGTTTACTGCAGTATTGTTTACAATAGCCAAGATATGGAAGCAACCTAAATATCCACTGATAGATGAATGCATAAGAATGATGTGGAGTGTGTGTGTGTGTGTGTGTGTTGGAATATTACTCAGCCATAAAGTGAATGAAATCTTGCCATTTGTGACAACATGGATGGACCTAGAAAGTGTTAAGTGAAGTAAGTCAGAGAAAGACCAATACCATATAATTTCACTTATATGTGGAATCTAAAAAGCCAAAGCAAACAAACAAAAACAGAAACAGACTCACAAATACAGAGAACAATCTGGTGGTTGCCAAAGGACAGGGGTTTGGGGGGATGGGCAAAATAGGTGAAGAGAATTAAAAGGTACAAACTTCCATTTATCAATAAGCCACAGGGAGGAAAAGTACAGCATAGGGGATATAATCAATGGTACTGTAATAACTCTGTATGGTGACAGATGGTAACTACACTTATCTTGGTGAGCATTTCTTAATGTATATAATTGTTAAATCGCTATGTTGTACACCTGAAATATTATATTGTATGTCAACTATAGTTCAAACATATAAAAATATAAATTATATATGTATATATATATATTCATTCACACACACACACACACACACACACACTTAACATTTATAGCAAATCATTTTGAGTGAATCAAGCCGCTTTAACTTCAAATGAAACTACTTTGGCCCCTGAAAAGAAACTCAATTCAAGAATATAATAAGCATAAAAAAACTACTGAGGAAGCATAAAATAACATTACAAAATCATTCTGAAAGAAAAAGGAGGTGAAATTAGAAGTAGGAAGAGACCAATCCAAGATGAACTCATTTAAAAAGATAGCTACAGTCTTCAAGACATCTAATTTTGTCCAAAGATTAGTTTTATTTTTATTTTTTAAAGGCTTATTTATTTGAGAGACAGAAAGAAGAGAGAGAGAGCACAAGCGGGAGGTGAAAGAGGGAGAGGGAGAGAGAATCCCAAGCAGATTCTGCGCTCAGTGCACAGCCCGGCACGGGGCTCGATCTCATGACCCTGAGATCATGACCTGAGCTGAAACCAAGAGTCAGACGCTTAACCGACTGCACCACCCAGGTGGCCCCCCCAAGATTATTTTTAATAATAAAAAGTAAATAGCCACTCTTTAGCTGGAAAGTTAACATTGACTATAACTTATCACTCTAATGGATAACTGGGAATAGCCTGCCTTCCCTGCACCACACACAGATACCTGGTTTGGTAATTCCCACTAGACAGAAACGTTCTTGACTGTAACAACAGACTATATCTTAGTGAAGTGTGAGTAGCTGAAAAATCTTCAGTTTTCTTTTTTAAGTTCCAGTTATTTCACAATACCTGTACACAATATCACGGAATATATTTTATGGGACATTTTCCAAAACACACCATCCCAATACTATATCCTGGCCAAAAACAAGTGTTACTTTTATTTTTTTTTAATTTTTTTTTTTTAAAGATTTTATTTATTTATTTGAGACAGAGAGAATGAGAGACAGAGAGCATGAGAGGGAGGAGGGTCAGAGGGAGAAGCAGACTCCCTGCCAAGCAGGGAGCCCAATGTGGGACTCGATCCCGGGACTCCAGGATCATGACCTGAGCCGAAGGCAGTCGCTTAACCAACTGAGCCACCCAGGCGCCCCAACAAGCGTTACTTTTATCTCCACCATCTATCCATTACTAACCTATGTCAGGCATAATCTTTAGAAATACTTAAAAATGCCAGTATGTACGCATAAAATTTCTCAGGTGTCTCTGGCTCTGGCACACTATAGAAGCAGGTCTAGACAAGGAGCGAGCCATTCATGGTAGGGAGTTTAGCAGTTTTGTTTTTATTTTTTATTATTTTTTTAGCAGTTTGGTTTTTAAATAGAGCCTGGCTTAGTTATGTAGTACGAATATCCATATGCTTGTGATAAGTACACAATGAGCAAATCTATACCATCAATATGGATACAGAATTCAAAATCAGATAAATATATAATCCTTTCAAAGACTAGCCAATGATTGAAATGAAATTAAAAGAAGGTGCTCTGCAGCCAGTTAGAGCTACACTGCAAAGAATGGTGCGGGATCTCTGAACATTTTGCTAGAAAAACAGTAGGACCAACAGACACTTTACTTCCATTCCCTCGTGGTTATATTTGTTTCAAAACACCTATTTCTCTTTTTGGGGTGATGAAAGTGTTATAAAATTGATTGTGGTAATGGTTACCCAACTCTGTGAAGATACTAAAAACCACTGAATTGTACACTTTAAATGGGTCAATTGTAGGGTAGCTGAATTAGAGTTCTATAAAGTTGCTACATATTTTTAAAAACATATTTGTGGAGCCATACAGTGTACACAAAAACAGAGCTATGATTGGCTGTCAATATAAAGGATTCTCAATTTGATTTACCCTTGCAATTTTTTTCCAGTTCAAAATGAACACACACACACACACACACACACACGACCCTGTGCATACACATGCAACATACATGCACACAGCTTTGGGCATTAAAATATTCAGAATACATTCCTTGCTTTTCAAAAGTACCTTATTCAAAATAGCTTGCCAACTTTAATACCCTACTCTGATCCTTTCTTTTTATCCAGAACACTTTCTAGCATGCCTTGTTTAGCTATCATGCTCTTATATAATGTCCCCTGTCAGAGACAGAACAAAAAGGAAGCATTGTGGTTAAAAAACACAGACTCTAAATCCAGGTTGCATAGATTTTAATGCTAGCTCTTCTACTCATTAGGTGTGCAACCTTGGGAAGTTATCTAACTTCTCTGTGCCTCAGTTTTCTCATCTGTAAAATGGGGATAATAAAGTCACTACCTCATAGCATTGTTATAGGGTTTAAATGTGTTCGTGCATATAAAGGATTTTACAATGGTGCCATACTCATGGTGGGTGCTATGATAACTTAGTAATTACTGACTGGTTATTAATATTACTATTGGCTGGGACGCCTGGGTGGCTCAGTCGGTTAAGCATCTGCTTTCGGCTCATGTCATGATCCCAGGTCCTGGGATCGAGTCCCGCTTCAGGCTCCTAGCTCAGCGGTGAGTCTGCTTCTCCTTCTGCCTCTCCCCCTGCTTGTGCTCTCTCTCTTTCTCTCTCTCTCTCTGATAAATAAATGAAATCTTTCAAAAAAAATATTAGTATTGACTGATACCAGGTTGCTTCATGTTCTTTCTTGCCCCTGCTAGACTGCAGGATATTTCAGGGCAGTGGATATATTTTCTTCCTCCAAGTAGAATGCTTTACATATAATTATTAACAAATGTTTGATCATGAATGTTTAAATAAAACACCTCTATGATGCCAAAAGTGCTTAGAAAATTTTCTAATAAACCTAAAATTCACTTTCCTAAGTGCCAAATTGCGCATTGTCCACTGCTGAAACTCTGGTTTCACCCTGTCAACTGAAAGACAAGATACATGAAAAATCTGGGGTGCCGGGGCGCCTGGGTGGCTCAGTTGGTTAAGCGACTGCCTTCGGCTCAGGTCATGATCCTGGAGTCCCTGGATCGAGTCCCGCATCGGGCTCCCTGCTCGGCAGGGAGTCTGCTTCTCCCTCTGACCCTCCCCCCTTCATGTGCTCTCTCTCATTCTCTCTCTCTCTCAAATAAATAAATAAACTCTTTAAAAAGAAAAAAAAAATCTGGGGTGCCTAGGTGGTGCAGTCGGTTGGGCCTCTGACTCTTGGCTTCAGCTCAGGTTGTGATCTCAGGGTCCTGAGATCAAGCCCCATGTCAGGCTTCCCACTCAGCGCAGAGTCTTCTTGGGACTCTCTCTGCCTCTGCCCCTCCCTGCCTGCGCTCTCTCTTTCTCTCTCTCTCTCTCAAAATAAATAAGTAAATCTTTAAGAAAAAAAAAGAAACATGAAAGAATCCTTTGGGTAACAAGTCTTTTACATTATCATTGAAAAAGCACTTCGTTAAAAACCAAGGGCCCTACATTCTGCTCCTAGGTCCATCTCGGGCAATGTGACCTTCTGCAAGTCATTCAACCTCATTGTGCATACTCCACTGAAGTAAAGAAAATAAGAATAATTAACCATGCTTCAAAAGAAAGTTGCTCTGTAAGTAAATGGCATTATCCTTAACATTTGAGCTTATTACCTAAGGACAGAATAAGTCTAATTTTTCTAAAGATACTTAAATGTTGTCTTTCCATGTTCAAATATGAAGCTGATCATGATGACTATCAATGCAGGTAACACTGTTAATACATAATATATCTCATTAGTATGGTGAGCTAGGCTTTTCAAGTACTTGAATGTACATTATCCTAATAACCATCACAAAATATACAGTGAATATACAGTTACTTGAGCAATGTGTCTCCTGGTTCATTCCCTTCTGTATACCAATGGCATTCCATAACCAAGTCAGCTACCCAAGGATCAACTGTCCATCATCTGTCTGACACTGGAACCGAAGAACACTGGAACAGGGGAATGCAGGAACACTACCTTCATGCACTTCCAACCCAAAAGGTTACACCAGCCCTAAACCACCGGAAGCTACTCTCAATAATCTATTTAGACTTATCCGTTCATTTACCAAAACTGCTACTGAACTTTTATTATCTCTAAGGTTTTATTTGATTTGTTGCCAGAGTAACTATAACAAAAGCTTAAGATAACCATCACAACTCAAAATCTATAGAAGACATTATTCACACAGAATTACTCCTCCTCCCAGCGGATTAACGGTTATAAATATTTCAATATTTTCTTCTGTGAGGACCTCAAATCTGGAATAGAGATAAATCAAGAAAATATATGACCTCTTTGAACATCAGAACAACAAAAAATTTTCATTTCAAAGTCAACATTGTTTATTGTATACATTTTCCTGTGTCTCCCTTTCCCTTCGAAATGAAGATTAAACTTTTAAATTCTATTAAGCTAAATACTATCATATTTAAATATATATTGGGTCAATCATATTAAAAAATTGACAGTTTCCTTGCATTCAATGTGATATCATCTTTGAATAAGTAATAAACCAAGCACTTATCATAAACTTTCTTGTCTGCCAGAAAACTACTGTTACTTCTAAGCAGTCAGTTCACTATTTAAGAGATAGTATGTTCAAAAAAATATCATTCCCACTGGGAGTAAGGCAATATAAAGGAAAGATACAATTTTCCCTTACATTTCTGGTTCATATATAAGTGGCAAAGCTCCTATAGTATGCCACAAGTTTTAGCTAGTTAAGCCATTAAATCTATTAAGAGTCAATAATACGAATATCTACCATGTAGCTTGAATTATGTTTAGGACTTTATATGCATTAGTTCATATAATCCTTAAAACCACCAGATGAGACTGTTTTCAGAGGAGGCAAACAAGGCTCAGAGAGGTGAAGGGAATTGCCCAAAACCACACTGGCAACAAGAGGCAGAGTTGGAATTTGAACCCAAGCCTGTGAGTCCAGGGCCCAAGATCTTTTTTTTTTTTTTTTCACAGAGAAAGACAGCAAGAGAAGGAACACAAGCAGGGGGAGTGGGAAAGGGAGAAGCAGGCTTCCTGCTGAGCCGGGAGCCCGATGTGGGGCTCGATCCCAGGACCCTGGGATCATGACCTGAGCCGAAAGCAGACACTTAACAACTGAGCCACCCAGGCGCCCCTCCAGGGCCCAAGATCTTAGCCACTGATTTCTACTGCCTTCCCACTGAGAAATATTTAACAGTAGAACAGAAAACAGTGCTGACATGAAGTTCTTTAGAAAAGTCTGGCCATTTTCATAAAATGGAACCAAGAAGCAAAACTCTACAACTCTATTATCCCCTTTTACTGAAAAGACTGTAAAATGTAAAAGCACTTGACACACAGAATATAATGACCATCCCTTAATCGCCCCTCTATACCCATGTCCTGATGAGCCCTGGGCAGTAACACAACAATACAACAATGGCAGGCCCTGTGAACTGTGTCTGGAGTGGGGGGACAACAATGAAAGTGGGACAGCAATAATCAGAATCAGTTGAGAGATTTAGCGTTTGACTTAACTCCTTTTCTTCACTTGTCTTTCTCTTCTTCATCTTCCTCATTCAGAGCAAATCAAATCATTGGCTTGGTAACAGGCATTCCTCCAATGCACTGCTCACCCCTTTTCAAAACCGTCTAAAACTCTAGAAAGCTTTTGTTACCCTCAACGCGCACGAACCTTGACAACTTTCCTCTATTATTACACATTTTGGTAGCCAGCAATTAACAAAGCAATCTGTAGCCTGTATGTGTTAGAAATGAAAGCAGCTTTAAAGTTAGCAGGAGTTAACTTCAATCGGTGAGAGAGGCAAGTGCTCATGGGATGGGACAATGCTGTGACCCCATCAATTGTGTTGCTTTAAGTTCATGGTCATTGTGTTCTAACAGCCTGTCTTCTGAAGACCAGTCCCTTGGCAGGCCCTTCACTATCAATCTTAGCTATTTCCCACCAATATTAAGAACTCTGTTAGGACTCAACACATTTTAAGATTTAGACCGTTATCAAACAACCAGAGTGTTCTCTTGAACTAAAAGAAATTAGGCAACATGGTGGAAAAATTTAATGTCTGTTACCGCTCTTGAAGGTCACCATGAAAATTTAGGGCTATGAAAATGTCCAGGCATTTGACTAAAGGAACAGACTCGGCATATTGTGGCCTCAGTGCTTTTCAAAGGGTCACCCCAGGGTTACCACAGCTGACCTCGCGCAAGCAGAGACTTTCTTCGAAGTACTGGGTTTTACCTCAAATTTTCATGTGAATGTTGCACTCTAAAGCACAAGGTATAAGAATCTGTTTAAATATTATTAGTTTTAATTAGCTACCAGTGAATGTTCTCCTAAATCTTTGTGGAAAACAGATTCCTCAAGAATACACAAGCTAGGGGCGCCTGGGTGGCTCAGTTGGTTAAGCGACTGCCTTTGGCTCAGGTCATGATCCTGGAGTCCCAGGATCGAGTCCCGCATCGGGCTCCCTGCTCGGTAGGGAGTCTGCTTCTCCCTCTGACCCTCCTCCCTCTCATGCTCTCTGTCTCAAATAAATAAAAAAATCTTCGAAAAAAAAAAAAAGAATACACAAGCTAGGGGCACCTGGGTGCCTCAGTCGTTAAGCGTCTGCCTTTGGCTCAGGTCATGGTCCCAGGGTCCTGGGATCGAGCCCCACATCGGGCTCCCCGCTCTGTGGGAAGTCTGCTTCTCCCTCTCCCACTCCCCCCGCCTGTGTTCCCTCTCTCGCTGTGTCTCTCTCTGTCAAATAAATAAATAAAATCTTTAAAAAAAAAAAAAGAAGAATACACAAGCTAGTTTCCTCTGTAGCTCCCGAGCACACTATCACATCCCCCCCACCCCCGCATACCCAGTGTACTCCAGTTTGAGGAAAAGAACACTGAGCAGAGATTCTATTTGCTTAAACTAGTGCAATGCCTAGACTATAATAGGTACTTAATACATATCTGTTGAATGAACTGGCAGAATGATTTCAAGAACTAATTTTCCACTGCAAGAAAACATTCCCAAAAAATCTTTTGAGACATATAATTACTCCCAAACCCACAAAGGCAAAAGGACAAAGAAAATTATGAGTTATGACTTACAAATATTGATAAGGAAGAACAATAAAAATCATACTGTACTTAATTTAGTTAGAAAGGAAAGGTTGCCAGGATGTCATATAGGGATGATATTTCAGGGGGTGGGGAGCAGTTAAGGTATTAAAAACCAATTCCATATATTGGACACTAAGATGAGTTTTCAATTGCCTATTGTGTTTTCATTTGTACATTTTTAATATTAATGATCTCAAACTTACAAAGTAAAAGAAAGAACTGTAATGGACAACCATGTTCGCATGTAACCGTGCATGGTACTGGACCACTAAAAGCCAGGAACTATGCCTCATTTGTTTTGTACCTTTCTCCTGTTTTTAATACTGATTTCCATATACATGAGGAGTTCAATAAATATTTAGCAACTGCAAAGTATAATGTCTAATCATATTAAATGAATTCTTCTTAACTCAATCCTCCCCTCTCCCCCGATGAAAAGACTCACCCTAAAGAAGCATGCTTTGGTTTAAATAACAAAAGCAAAACAAAAAATAAATATTCCTAATGGCATTCGATGAGAGAGTATTGAGAGACCTAGTTCTTGGCTCATTTCAATCACATGACCCATATCTGTTTTCCTATGATAAAATGAGGCTCATACAGCCAGCCCTCTATTCAGAGTTGTTACATGAATAAATCAGCATGTATTTACATGGTAACCAGTATGAGAAAGGTATTGGGAAGAAGACAGTTGTATATTTACCTCTCTAATCTCCACCACCAAGAGCAACAGCTTCTTATGTGCAAGGCGCTGATTTAAGCACTTTACCGTGAGGTATACAATCCCTTATCTGAAAACCTTGGTGCCAGATGTGTTTCCAAATTCAGATATGTCCGGGTTTTTGGAGAGGCAATAACCTACATATACGATATATTATGTAATACCCCAATAGGGTCTGAGGCATTACCCCATAAACATACTACTAATTCTACAGCAAAACCAAATAAAGAATAACATGAAATAGAATAAAGACTATAAATACCCTCATATCAGTTCAAGTCAGATTTTGCCACCACCTGAGTATGGCACTTACCAAACAAAATTTCTTTCGGTTGTCAGAGCTTCTGAATTTTAACAATTGCAAACAACAACTTGTAGACTTAGGTGACTCATTTAATCCTTACAAGTACCCTAAGAGGGAAGTTCTATTATCCTTACCTTACAGATGAGAACTATGAGGTACAGAGAGGTTAACCAACTTGCCCAGTGTCCCCCAGCTAGTAAGTCTCCTAGCCAACACTGGAACACAAACAGCCTAACCCCAGAGCTTGTGCTCCTAACAACTGTACTCCAGGTCCTCTCAGAAACTGCTTGAGAACACTTGACAAATATGTGAAAAGTAAAACAGCATGAAGCGATTTAAGTATCCAAAACAATAATAGGAGAAACATCACAAGGCAGTGTCTATTCATTATTCAACAACTATTTATAGAGGGCATAGCAAATGCCAGGTGCTCAGGATACAATGGATGAGTGAACCAGACCAATCCAGGTCGCCTTCATGAAGTCAGAGACCCGTGGGGAGGTAGCCAGGCATCAAATCAACATAATGATGTGACATGTGGCAAGTGTGTGATTACCGCTCACCTCCAGAGGAAGAGATTGGGTCGGGGGTGTGGTGTAAAATAGGACAAGGGATCTGAACTGTTCCATGACAAGTGTTGGGATTTGCAATGACAGAAAAGAAAGGAGATAGCTTTTCAAAGAGATGGCATGGCATCCATTCAATGAGCAGTTACCATGTACCTACTCTAGGCCAAGAATGAAGCTAAGCAGAAAAGTTCCAAACTGGAGAAAATCAGTTTAAACCAACGGAGGATTCATGTAAGAGAATAATAAAGACATGGAGGACAGTAGGCTTGGCTCGAACCATGAAGAATCCTTGAGTGCTAAGTTAAGGAGTAGGAAGTAGACTCTGTGGGAGTTGCTGAAGATTTTTTCGCAGGTTATTGCCCCATAACATTAAGATTTACCCCTATGGGGGTGCCTGGGTGGCTCAGATGGTTAAACATATGCCTTCGGCTCAAGTCATGATCCCAGGGTCCTGGAACCGAGCCCCGCCTCGGGCTCCCTGCTCTGCAGGAAGCCTGCTTCTCCCTCTCCCACTCCCCCTGCTTGCGTTCTCTCTCTGGCTATCTCTCTCTCTGTCAAATAAATAAAATCTTAAAAAAAAAAAAAAAAAAAACCTTTCTTAAAAAAAAAAAAGATTTACCCCTATGGAATGTCGACGACCATCTGAATTCCTATTTGGGGCCAACCAGACCTCAAAGCTGGATTGCTTTTGAGCAAGAGCTCAGGGCACAAAATAAATACCAAATCTAAATTCATGTAAGCCTCAAGGAATAGAGTAACCCTAATCTCTCAAAAAATGGCAATTGGAAAACCCTGGAGAGGGGCGCCTGGCTGGCTTAGTCGGAAAAGCCCGCGACTCTTGATCTTGGGGTCATGAGTTCAAGCCCCACATTGGGTATAAGGATTACTTAAATAAAAACTTTTTTTAAATCTTAAAAAAAAAAAAAAAAACTCTGGAGAAGGCAACAGGTAAAGGAAAACAGGAAACTCCCCTGAAAAATCTCACATGCCATTTCTAAAACCGAAATATTCTTTCATATTCAAATGAAACGTCCAACCTTCCAAAGGAAACATATTTCTGTGAGAAAATAAAACATCATTCTTTGAAAAACAAATTCTTAGGCTGAACAATGGTCCGATTTTTAATAAAGCTGGTGATAACTTACCTCAGGGCACAGGTGACATAACTCTGGAAAGTAAACTGCTTTTTAACACATTCACCTCAGAGTTCCCAGTCCCCTATCCCCTTATCTACACAGAGTGGAAGAACTGAATTACTTATTTATTTAGTATACATATCAAACAAAGCTTTTCATCCTCAGGTCTTAATGTAAACAACTGAGGAGCTAGAGAACCTCTGCAAAACACGTTTTTATTTATTTCCACTGAGTAATTTTTTTTCCAGCCAGTGACCTTCCACAGAAAAGTAGTTCATAAAGATTCTGCCCTGGCTTCCCCTTGTTCTGAGAATCAAACCCAAATTCTTCTTCAGAATTACCAGGCCCTATATTATTATCCGACTCCCTTTAGGCTCTGGAACACCTTTAACAACTCCCCCCACCCATGTCATTGGGGCTGGCCATCCTGGCTTGCTTTCTGTTCCTCAAACACCCTGCTGTCTGTTTGCCTGCCTCAAGGCCTTGGCTCTTACTCGTCTCTCTGCCCTTCACAAGGTAGGTTTATTCTCTCTTCTCTTTCAGGTCTCCATTCAAAGGTCACCTTCACTGCTAAGAGGCCTTTCCTGACCATCCTTGCCAAATAAGCCCTTCTTCTCAGGTCTCCAGATCACATTTCCTTACTTATTTCCTTCATTGTTCTTTCTACAACCTGTGAGGATCTTCTTTGTTTGTTTACTGGTTTGTTGTCTCTATCCTTTGGTGGACTATAGCCTCTGGGAGACTCCACAAGGGCAAGGATCATGCCTCGTAATAATACAGGGCCTCGTGCCTAATAGAGGGCTTTGGCAAATGGAAGGTGCTCAACAGATTTTGTCAAATAAATTACTAAATGAATGAACAATATATTTAAAAGGTGATTGATATGAATGTCAGCAACTTGAAAAAAGCCTTTTTTCCCTCTAATTTTGAGATGCTTTCTCTAGGGCTGTTCATTTTTCCATAATCTTTCTACATTTTCTGAAATCTGACGATGCCTGGCAAATTGTTGAGTTATTTCACAGCAGTAAAAATAGATCCGTTTCAAGCACTGGATTTAAAAAAAAATACTTTGAGGAGGTTGTAGTAGTTTATTAAACATCCAAATCAATTTGAAAACTGCTCAGTCCCATTTCACTACTGCAAGTCAAATTACATGAAGAAAAGTAATGTAAAATGTAAAGAAAATGAGAAAGACAATTCATTAGCAAACTGCAGTTATGTTTAGTGACATCTGAAACACCCGGTCTGATAACCTCTAGGTCTACCAAGTGGGTTTATCAAATACATATTGAGACATGTTGAAAAGATTCAGAGCAAAATGCTCAGGATGAACTCATAACCAACTTTATTTTTTTTCTGGCAAACAAATAGTTCATATTGGTGGCAATCTTAACTTAGACTTAGTATCAATAACAATCACAAAAGGAAAAAAAATAACA
Source organism: Mirounga angustirostris (assembly GCF_029215605.1). NCBI lineage: Eukaryota > Metazoa > Chordata > Mammalia > Carnivora > Phocidae > Mirounga > Mirounga angustirostris. Next base: position 95,931,239 of record NW_026991719.1, read on the forward strand.
GAATGATACAAACTGTTTTCCTTGAAACAGTTTGCAAGTTAGTATGTCTTTCCAGAAGGGGTTGCCAAGAAAATTACAGATTTAGGTTGGCCCTATTACTATTAATCCTCTTTCCCTACTCTATTCCATTTTTTAAAAAATAAAACTAAAGTGAAGTCAGGAATTTACCAAACAAATGAGGGAAACTACAGATCATCTGCAATCCATCTAACTAAACTGATAATCAATAGCCATTACTGTTCTCCTAAAAACTGCTTTCCTCAGAACCTCAACTTCAAACTCCATAGAGTCACACCACACTTTTCAGAGTGTGCTTATGAAAGTGCAGATTTTAAAACCAGGGGAAATTGAGGCTCTTATTCATCTATTTTCTAAATACATCACCGGATGCTGCAGCAGAAACTTAACATTCCTTGTCTCACTGCCAACACAATTGCTACCAGGACAGTGAAATTTAGCCCTTACCTTCATTCCCAACTCAGTTTCTTCTGAGATTACTGCCCGTTAATGCACATCATGTCAATGGCAACACCTGATCACTTACCCAGCAGACAATGCTATCATTCTTTTTTTTTTTTTAAAGATTTTATTTATTTATTTGACAGAGAGAGAGAGAGGGAACACAAGCAGGGGGAACAGCAGAGGGAGAGGGAGAAGCAGGCCTCTCGCAGAGCAGGGAGCCCGATGCGGGGCCCGATCCCAGGACCCCGGGATCATGACCTGAGCCGAAGGCAGACGCTTAACCGACTAAGCCACCCAGGTGCCCCCAATGCTATCATTCTAAGTATAAGGATAGTAATAAAAACTTGCAATTCAAGGAGCTACTATTTTTAAGTGTAAAATGATGTCATAACTGCTGGGTTGATCATTTCACTTTTCTCCCTTTTCAAATCTGAGCACTAGATACAGCCCATTTCCAAAAAAAACACAGCCACGAACGTCAGCATGTGCTAATTCACTGTATCTGCCTCCACTTTCAGCCTTTCCATTCAATTTTCTTCACACACTAATTTCAGCATGGAAGTGAGTAAATGAGCCTCAGAATGGGAGCGACTGGACATCGCTGAGAAAGTAAGTGGTACTGTGTGAAATTGACTTAAGCAAACTAATCTCCAGTCCACAGCAAAGTAGTCTCTTTTCTAACTACGTGCTTTGTAAATGCTGCTTCTTGAGGGTTTATGCAAATAGGAGATGTAAACTAAGAAACTCCGGCTTCTTTAAAAAAAAAAAAATTTTTTTAAGGCAGGTGCCCTCCCAACAAACGCAGTTTGAAACCCCGAATTTTCTCAGTTCCCATGCAGTGTGCTTAGTAAACAGCCTACACTAACTTGAGTGACTATCCCAAACCCCTAGAATTCTTTCTGAGTACAATAAAAGATGAACATTCCAGTTTGCAGATGGAGAAATGGAAGCAGGCATCCAAAGTCTTTCTCTCTCTCTCTCTTTCTCTCTCTCTCTCTCTCAGGCCTGCTCAGCAGTGGAGGAAGAATCAGATTTAGGGCCATGTGCTACGATTGCGTACAAACACACAAACATACATAACATACATTTCAAGTGGCTGTGGTTCTTGGACTAAGTTATTGAAACCTAGAAAGAAACTTTTGAGTTCCTCAGCTAATATATACTAGAAGATCATTCCCATCTATTTCAGTAAGCCGTCGGCTAGACAGCAAGCTTCCAAGAAAATCATTAGTCAACTGTGATTAAACCAAAGAAGCCAAGACATTCAGAGATGAAGACGTCCAGAGAGGAGTAAAAAGCTTCGAAGAAGAGGAGTGTGCTCCTGACTCGAGCCAGCAGCGAAGCCTCGCAAGTTAGAAGATTCCGAGGGAGGGATGGGCTGGGAGGCACAAAGCCGAAACTGTTAGAGGGCAAGAGACAGTGGGGCTGAGGCGAGCAGAGGGACCGCAGACCATCAGGGCAGCGACAGCGAAGCCCGGACGAGAAGATCTTGGAAGGATAACAAAGAAGCAAAGGAAAACTGGGGGTCGGGAGGGTGCTGAAAGAACCCAGGCGTCTGGCGGAGCCTCCGAGTCCGGGAGGTCAGGATGAGAAGGTGCAGGGATGAGCGCGCACCCGCACGCGAGAGAAAAAAGAAGGGGGGGCGTGCAAAGAGCGCAGCTGGTTCCCTGTCCCTCTGCCCCCGGTGCAGATCGCAACTCCTTACCGCGCACCGCCTGCCGCGCCGCGTCCCGGAGGCGGGGAGGTGGCTGACGGAGCCCCTGCGACTTCAGGACCCTGCCTCACCTTGTTTGCCGCGTCCCCGCGTCCCGCCGCCCGTCAGCCCGCCGCTGCGCTCCGAGGGCCAAAGAGCGAGTCGCGCGGCGCAGCCGGGGCTCCCTCCGGCTTGCGAGACACCGGCCCCGCACCTCCGCAGCCCCTTGCTCGCCCTGGTCGCTTCGCCCTCGCGCAGGCGGAGAGCACGGACCCTAACCCGAGCGCCGCTCCACTTATTTTCGAAAGTGCCCGTTCCAGGCTTCCCCGGAATGCCAGCTGAGCTGCGGCGGCCGCAGCGGCAGAGCCTCCGCCTGACCTCACCGGGGGGGGGGGGGGGGCGGGGGGGGGGAGCGGGAGGGGGGCGGGAGCCCAGTTAAGGAGGGGAGGGGGCGGGGGGAGCGAGCGCGCGGGCGGGGGAAACATGGCGGCGGGGGTGGCCCCGGCGGCGCCTGCGCGGGAGGCGGGGGGCGGGGTGGGGGGAGAGCTGGGGCTAGGACGGTGTGTAGGGTCCGAGCAGAACTCCTCCCCCACGGCCGGTGCGCAGCGCGGGTGGGCCCGGCCTGCCGAGTGGCCCTCACGCGTCCGCGAGCGGGACGCTCGCGTTTGAGCCCGCGTGGCCTCGCGCGCCCCGGAGGCAGGAGAGGTGAAAACCGTCAAGTGTCCAGGGCCGGCAGCGCGCCCGCCCCGGGTTGGCGGCTCCAAGGAGGAGGCCGGCCGTACTCTCGGCCCCTCCGATTCACCGAGGGGCCCGGGCACCTCACCTCGGCGGGGCGCGCACCTCAAAATCTGCCTGCCCGTGCGCCGAGCGCCTCGCGTCTCCCCCTCCCTACGGGAGTGCGGAGCATTAAGAAGAAGAGGAAGAATAACCACAGATCCGGCAGTTTCACAGTTTACCGAGCCTTTACTATAAACCACGCGCCGAACTGTTAATTCCCTGAACCCGCACAGCTCCTCCGCGAGGTCCACATTATTCTCCTCTCCGTTTTGCCAGTGAGAAAACCGAGGCGTAAAGGTCAAGCAAGTGGCGAAGGTGACAGAATTAGGAAGGGACAGAGCGGGACCCAGGATCCCAAGCTCTTAACCGCCGGGCTCTACCGCTGGCAAACTGGCACGACGGCTGCTATTCTAAGTCAGAATCTTGACTCTCCTCCCAGTTCGGTCAGCCTAGCCCCCAACAAAAACCCCAGTCCAGCCTGTTGTTCCCCCTTGCAGGTCTCCTAGTCATTCCTTGCCTTCCAGAAGGTTACAGGCCGAGGCCACCTTCTTAGACCTCTCCGTTCGCCTAGTCTACTTGTAATTCCAGTCTCCTCCTAGGATAAATGGTGGGCGCTTGCTGTAAACAGCCAGTTTACTCACTGTTTTGTTTTGTGTTTTCCTTAAGGAAGTGATTGGCTGAGTGTGGGGACTGTAGTTCGTGACATTTCCTAATATTTCTCCCTTTGCCTACCAGTGAATGGAGCAGGGATCTGAGCTCTCAGCATTGCTGACTTGGTAATTCAAATTCCATACGCTGAAATTGTAGCAGCGGGTTTGAGGTAACTTTGAAAATAATCAGCTGCTCAAAGACTTTCTAGAACTAAAGACATGACCACATTGTTAGGCTTTATCAAACTGGTGAAAAGAAGCAACTCCAAATGCACATGGAATTTGCATTATTATCTTTTACCTGTCAGTATTTTCAACACAATTCATCTTTGTTAACCGGAATGCATTCATTGGCTTCTCTACCATGCTTATTCATTAATTGCCGTATGCCTACATTACACACAAAATGCCTATTATGCCAAAAGCACCTGTTACAGAAGTTTACAGTCTTGTTGAGGAGATATGTTTAAAGCAATCGATTTCAGCATATATTAAAAACCTGGCAGGTAGGTCAAAAATAAATAAAAACTGAGTTGATACACATCCAAGTCATTGCATCACCCCGCCATAAAAAGGTTCAAGTGGGGTTGTTTTACAATAAATTCTCAAACAGAAAAGACAGGAAAATGGAATAATCACGTGTGGCCCCAGGGGCCCTTAGTCACAGGATGAGAAAACCCTTCATGGTGCATAGCAAGGAGAGGGTTAATTACAGAATCTGAATTTGAACAACCAGATGGGAATAAGTCATTATAAATACACTTACTCTGTAGGAATTAGTTGCTGTTTGGGTTAGGATGTTTTGAATAGCTAATCTAGTGGACAGAGCACTCCAACTTGGAGTTAGAAGACACTTACGTACTATGTGACATTTTTAGCCCCATCAACTCTCTGAGTGTGTTTTCCTGAATTTACAGTAGGGATCATAATGATATTGGCTGGACCTGCTCACCGTGTTATTCTGGATTTCAAGTCAAATAAGGCATGTGAAAGTTTCTTATAAACATGTCAAGAAGATATGCAAATGTAAAGTGATGTTTTTATTAATATCAGACTGGCCACTACAAGCTACAGATGTAATTATGAAGGATTTTACATGCTAACCTGTACCCAAAAATGTCAAGAACTGAGAAAAGCATTTGAAATACAATTGTACGGTAAAAATCTGAAGAATGGGGAGATACAATGGAGATTCAAGAAAAAAGAAAACAAGTCAAAAGAAAATATTGGTACAAAGAATACAGAAAAGGATAATGGCTATAAGGGGCTGAATTGTGTCCCCCTCCCCAAAATTCATATGCTTGATCTTAACCCCTGATACATCAGAATGTAATCTTGGGCGCCTGGGTGGCTCAGTTGGTTAAGCGACTGCCTTCGGCTCAGGTCATGATCCTGGAGTCCCTGGATCAAGTCCCGCATCGGGCTCCCTGCTCGGCAGGGAGTCTGCTTCCCCCTCTCCCGCTCCCCACTCTTGTGCTCTCTCTCTCTCTCACTCTCTCTCTCTCAAATAAATAAATAAAATCTTAAAAAAAAAAAAAAGAATGTAATCTTATTCAGCAATGAATTCTTTAAAGAGTTAATTAAATTGAAATGAGGTCTTTAGCGTGGGTCTTAATCCAACATGACTGTTGTCCTCGTAAGAAGAGGAGATCGGGACACATACCTGCGTGCACACAGAGAAGAGACCACGTGAGGATACAGGAAGAAGTTGGCCAGCCAAGGGAAGAGGCCTCAGAAGAAACCAAACTTGCTGACGCTTGGATCTCCAACGCGTAGCCTCAATGAGAAACGTGAGAAAATGCGTTTCTCTCATTTGTTACTGTTCACGTCATCCAATGTAACAAACTAATATAATGGCAAACATTTTAAATTCCAGCTAGAGTATCCTCTGTATTAGTAATTGTTCATTGCTGCACAATAACCTGCCACAGACTGGTGGCCAGCCTAAAACCACACACGTTTCCGTTTCCATGGGTCAGGAGTTCAGGCATGGCTGAGCTGGGTACACTGCTCAGGGTCTTACAAGGCAGCAAGCAAGGTGTCAGCCGGGCTGCATTCACATGGGGAGCTCAGAGTCCTCTTCCAAGCTCATTCACATTGTTGTCTGAATTCTATGCCTCATGCTTGTAGGACTGAGACTCTCAGCATCTACAGGCTCTAAGAGACTGCCCCTCTCCATAGGCAGTTTATAACATGGCTGTTGGCTTTGTCCGGTCAGCAGGAGAACTCTCACCTCCAGAAGGGACTTGAATTACATCTTCAGATTCTCTTCTCCTTTGTCATATAATGTAGCCTAACCATCAGAGTGACCTCAGCATATGCACAGGTCTCAACTACACTTAAGGGGAGGGGAGTTTATGGGGCATCTACACCAGAGGCCAAGGATCTTGGAGGTCATCTTAGAATTCTGCCCACCACACTCCCCAAAGTTTTGATGGCACCAGTTTAATTATATATTTATAAAAATTCACCAAGACAGAGACCACATAGGCAGATATGGACACGCACACACACGCGCGCGTGCGCACATGCGCCCAAAAGCACAAAGTCATGGCAGAGGCCTAGTCCCTCAAGAAATATTTGTAAACCTGCTGTGTGCCTAAGAGCTGTGAAACCAAAGGATTACAATGATGTTCACTCTGATTAAAGAACAAACGAGAAGTATGAGGACACATTTTTCATCTCTCTGCTCAATTTGTGTTTCTTTGAAACATTCATCTGATCCATTACTGAATGGAACCAGTATTTATGGAGAGCCCACAGGGTGTCTGCTTAGGCCTTTACTCCACTGAGTGGAATAAGGAACAGAATCAGGAGGAAGGTTTCTATTCTCTTGTGGCTCAGAAACTAGTCCAGATAAGAAAAGTAGCCAGACACACACACACACACACACACACACACACACTACAGTGAGGTCAAGGCAGGGTTGTGTGTTTAAACACAGAAATAAATAATTACACACTTGCTAAGCAAAGTGAAACCAACATGCTCCCCCAACCCCTTAGCCAGTTGATGAGCACTAGAGTAAGTGAGCTCTTAACTGGGTGTTAAGGAGAGGTCAAACTCAAGATGGAAGAGTCAGAGGGAGGAAAGGATCTAAAGGATCTGTACAGGTTTTCTAACATCAAGGATGACCCTAGCCATAACTACACTAACTCTGTGTGGGGATCTTTGAGAAGATTTTAACCCTGCCCTCTTCTGTCAAAACTTTTCAGAGCCGACTTCTAGCACAGCTCCTATTCATTAAATACTTACAGGAGCTCGAATTTGGAGGGTTAGGAATCAAAACTTTCCTGGGGACTCTGTAAGTATAAGGTTTTAAAAATAAAGATATAGGAGGAGCTCCTCTCTCTGCCTTGATGCTCCAGTCTATGTCCCGACTCTACAGAGAACTGCACCCATAGAAACCCCCACTGCCCAAAGGGTCCTCAATTTCTATGTCTCAACTGACTTCTTATTCTGTGTCTTCAAACAACACACAAGTTTCCCTTTTAACTTGCCCATTTGTAGCCCTCTGGCTGCAGTCCTCTCTCCTTCATCCTTTCATTCATACCAAAAGCTCATCATGGGTAAAGGCCCTGAAATGGGAATGAGCTTGGTGCCTTTGCAGAATGAAAAGAGGCCACTGATGGGGCGCCTGGGTGGTGTCTGCCTTCAGCTCAGGTCATGATCTCAGGGTCCTGGGATCGAGCCCCCATCTGTCTCCCTGCTCAGGGGGGAGTCTGCTTCTCCCTCTGCCTCCTCCCCCCTGCTCATGCTCATGCTCTAATTCTGTCTCTCTCAAATAAATAAATAAAATCGAAAGAAAGAAAGAAAGAAAGAAAGAAAGAAAGAAAGAAAGAAAGAAAGAAAGAAAGAAAGAAAAAGAAAGAGAAAGAAAGAAAGAGAAAAAAGGAGGCCACAGAGTACCAAGGGAGAAGAGGAGAACAGGAGGAAGTTGGAGATGTTGGCAAAGGCTAGATCCTGTAGGGCCTTGCAGGCCACAATGAAGTGTTTGGAATTGATTTCAAGTGCAAATGATACCATTGATGCACTTTTTAAGTATGAGAGTGAGAAGAGACAATGTATGCTTTAGAGTCACCATGGCTTCTCTGAGTTGGCCGTGGGCAAAAGCCAAGCCAAGAGACTGGGAAGAAGGCTGCAGTAAGCAGACTAGTGACAGTGCAGCTTCGAATAGGGTGGTGGCAGTAGAGACAGAAAAAAAAAGACAGATGGATTAGTGATCTATTGAGGAGGATGACCCAGCAACTAGGAAGACCCATTCAACTAGAGGAAAGATGATGTCATTTAATAAGATGGGGAAGACTGGAGCAACCAGATTTTGGAGGAGGTTTTGTTTTTTTTGGGGGGGGAGAAGGGTGGGGGTTGTTGCCTAAAAAGTTCCTTTTTAGACATGTTACGTTTGTCTGTGAGATAGATATTCAAGGGGAGAAAACAAGCAGGCAGGGATGTATGCATCAAAGGCTCAGAATAGATTCTCTGTGATGGAGAGTCCTCATTGGCAGGCCTCTACAAGAAACAGTGTGTAACCATTGTCTGTCCCCCCACCAACAGGCTACAACATGATATACATAATAGCCTGGATGAATCTCAAAAGTGAAAGATGCCACACACACAAAAAGGTACATGATTCCATTTATATAAAACTCTAGAAAATCAAAATGAATCTATAGGGACAGAAAGCAGATGGGTGATTGCCTGGTGATAAGAGTAGGGAGTGAGGGGAAGAATGACAAAGGGATACCAAGGAAACTTGAAATGGTTAATGGTATGTTCATTATCACTATACAGCAGTAACAGCTTCACCTGTATATACAAATGTCAATATTTATCAAATTGTACACTTTAAATATGTGCAGTTCATTGTATGTCACTTATCTGTTGAGAAATCAGTCATACGCCTTGACCAACTGCAGTGTCTCTATTTTATTCTCTTTCTCTGAATAAGAATACCAAAACAGGGACACAGTCAAAGCCCAGGAATGGATTAGAATCAGAGACTAGAAAGCTGGCAGGACTATCTCCATCTTTGTCTCTGTATATTATCAAGGAATCTACTTCATTACTCTTATTACAGACTGGCATTTTATGCTTTCCCAGCTGCATGGTAGGACATGTTTGGCCACAAATCGTTAAGTTATAGCTCCTCTATTTGAGAGACCAACCAGACTTATGTGAGGATCTCTAAAACTCAATTCCATAGTCCATTGGAGTGTCTCTGATTGGCCCTTTTGTATCAGGTATGGACTTCTGGATCAATGAACCAATCTCTGGCCCGCACAGAATCTAAACTAGATGAGAAAAATCTTAGCCTAGCCATTAAGAATTTGGGCCAGCCAAGAGTCCTAACTAAACCGTCTGGCATTTATAATGGGGGATACCAGGGGAAAGCCAGACATACTAGGTAAGGAACTTCAACTTCTAAATTCTTGGTCTCACCAACGAATTTCCTGATGCATCCTCCTGCTACACAAATGTATTCATGGTTTTCATTGTAAAGCCAGTAACACCATGATTGGTGGAATATATAATAGAGGCATCCAGAAATTAGAGAAGGGAAGCCCCCATTCTTTACCTTCACCCTACCACAGAGTTTTCCACCACGCTCTGAAGACCATTAAATAGGGAACAGTGGGAAGGAATAGAGCCTCAAATGTCAGCTTTTAATCAAATTAAGCAAAGAGAGGGTGCCTGGGTGGCTCAGTTGGTTAAGCGACTGCCTCTGGCTCAGGTCATAATCCCGTAGTTCTGGGATCGAGTCCCACATTGGGCTCCTTGCTCAGTGGGGATTCTGCTTCTCCCTCTGATCCTCCCCTCGCTCATGCTCTCTCTCTCTCTCTCTCTCTCTCAAATAAACAAATAAAGTCTTAAAAAAAAAACCAAGTTAAGCAAAGAGAGTATCATTCTCACCATAAGTAACCAAGTGTTATAGTAAGGAATTCAGGATGCCAAATAACACAAAAGGGCTCTGGAATTGTCCTGTAGCTTGAGTCTCCTGAAATGAAATTGACAGGCAAGAGATTAAGCTATTCCAGGAGTTGTTAAAAAATATTTTTAAAAAACTAAGAATACTATCACCTCAAACTAACATGTTAAAAGTCAGATTCACCATCTTCTCTTTTCCCTCAACCAATGCCCCTCTTTCTGTCAATAAATGTATCATTCTTCCTGTTACCCAAACTTGGAACCTCATCTCCCCATTCACTCAATGAGTATTTACTAAATGTCTCCCTTATGCAAGGCCAAACCTAAACTCTATGAGAGACACAAAAAAATATAAGATCTGGTCTCAAGGGGCGCCTCAGATGGTTGGGCATCTGCTTTCGGTTCGGGTCGTGATCCCAGGGTCCTGGGATGGAGCCCTGAATCGGGCTCCCTGTTTGGTGGGGAGCCTGCTTCTCCCTCTTCCTCTACTGTTCCCCCTGCTTGTGCTCTCTCTCTCTCTCTCTCTGTCAAATAAATAAATAAAATCTTAAAAAAAAAAGATCTGGTCTCAAAAAGTATAAAATCATTTTGGGGAGATACATCAAAGCTCAAGTAACCTCTACAGTAGCTGTATGTGGTAAGTGCCTGCAAGCAATGGGAATTCATATAAACACTGTTTGTTCTATCTATTTATATGGATGTTGGAAATAAATTCCCAGCATCAGGAATTAGGTTAAATACATTATACGAGTATATAATTGAATAATCCACAGTCTTTCAAAATGATATATGATTTTATGTATTGAAATGGAAAGATGTTCACAGTAGGTTACAAAACAGTATGTATGATACCATCACGATACACACACACATATATATACAGAGAAAACTCTACAATAAAATAGTACCAGTGATTAATCACTGCTGTGTAGGAATATAGGTATGACTATACTCTTCCTTTTGTACTTTCTGATTTTTCTGTACTGAGCATGGAAGAAGAAAATAATGTGATTTTTTTTTCTAATAAAGAGAAAAGGCTTCAGAGAAAATTTGAATACAAAGTCATGTTTTAGCCATGTCATTTCTAAGGGGGACTATATCCACTAGAGATAAAAAGTAGAGTAGTTGGGGCACCTGGCTAGCTCAGTTGGTAGAGCATCTGACTCTTGCTTGATCTGAGGGTTGTGAGTTCGAGCCCCACATTGGGCGTAAAGAGCACTTAAATATCTAGGGGCGCCTGGGTGACTCATTCGTTAAGCATCTGCCTTCGGCTCAGGTCATGATCCCAGGGTCCCAGGACCGAGCCCCGCATCATCAGGCTCCCTGTTCAGTGGGGAGCCTGCTTCTCCCTCTCCCACTCCCCCTGCTTGTGTTCCCTCTCTCGCTGTCTCTCTCTCTAATAAATAAATAAAATCTTTAAAAAAAAATAATATCTAAAAAAAGGTAGAGCATTTAATCAGAAGATATTTATATAGAGATGGTAGCTAAAACAATGGAAACAAGAAAACTCAGGGGAACAGAGTTTCACAGAAGTGTTAGGCGCCAGATGAGAGACCAAAGAATGATGGAAAAGAAAAGAGGTCACCTCCAAGTGAGAAACAAGAAAACATCAGAACCAAAGGAGAATTAGGTGTGCTAAACATAAAAGAGAGAGTGGAGAGGCACATGGAAACACTCTCCAAGTGGAAGTGTCCAGAGCGAGTGTTGAATTTTAAAGCTTAAGAAGACTTTTAAAAAAATTTACCATGGGGGCGCCTGGGTGGCTCAGTCGTTGAGCGTCTGCTTTCGGCTCAGGTCACGGTCCCAGGGTCCTGGGATCGAGCCCCGCATCGGGCTCCCTGCTCCGCGGGAAGCCTGCTTCTCCCTCTCCCACTCTCCCTGCTTGTGTTCCCTCTCTCGCTGTGTCTCTCTCTGTCAAATAAATAAAATCTTTAAAAAAAAAAATTTACCATGGTATACCATGTAAAATAGTGTCATCTTTATCAAATGCAAATCTAAATTTCTCACTTATCAATTCAAAATTGGGCGCTTTTTTTAAGATTTTATTTATTTATTTGACAGAGAGAGAGACAGAGAGGGAACACAAGCAGGGGGAGTGGGAGAGGGAGAAGCAGGCTTCCCGCGGAGCAGGGAGCCCGGTAGGGGGCTCGATCTCAGGACCCTGGGATCGTGACCTGAGCCGAAGGCAGACGCTTAACGACTGAGCCACCCAGGCGCCACTCAAAATTGGGCTTCTTGTTTGCACATTAGAACCACAGACATCATGAGACCAGTGCTGGAAGGGAATGCAAAGACCCTTTTGTCTTGACCCTTGATTTCACCAATGAGCAAAGCGAGGCCCAGAAAACAAAACTGATTTGCCTTGGGTCACACAGCCAGTGACTTAAACAGAGTTAAAAGTTTCCAACTGTCTTTGCTAAGGGAATGCAGGAGCTTTGGTAAATGAATACTTAGATATTCTGTTAAACTCATGTACTCAGCAGTTTCAAGTTTCCTCCTTTTCCAACCTTTTCCTTCCCTGGAGCTCGGAATGGCCTACTCTGTTTCCCCCCTCTTTCCACCTTCCCTTCTCCTTTCTCCTGAACCTGTTTATTTTTGAGCTAACTGCTTTATTTTGCCAGGTCTCTGTTAGGATCACCATAATAGGCACACCCCCTTCTTGCCATCCCAGCAAACAGCTTCTCCTTTTACCAGACTCAGTTCAAGGGTCATTTTCCCTAACAAGCATTTTCTGTCCACCTAGGTGGTAATGCACACACACCTGTGCGTGGTGGTAAAGAGCAAAGTTTACCTGTGTTCGAATCCAAGCTCTGCCACTCACTGTGACCTCAGGCAAATTACTGAATCTCTTTTTGCCCACTTGCAGTATTGAGTAAAATGGGAATACTATTCATTCCTTATCTATAGGATTCTCCTAAAGGTTGAATAAGTCATTACACAGAAATACGCTTAGAATCGTGCCTGGTCCACAGGAAGTGCTACGTCAGTCTTGGACATCATTAGCTAGGACCTACTCCTCTTATCAGAGTAGCAGAAATACCTTCTGGTATTTCTAACATGTCCGCCTCTTCTTACTAGACCATAAGTTTCTTGAGGTCAGGGATGATGGCAATAATGAGTGTTTAATAAATGCTCATGGGGCCAATAAATGACTGTGTCAAACAAGTAATCCCTCCCCTAAACAAACTAGGCCCCAAATAAGACTGTTACAAGAACGTATAAAGGGAATAAATTAATGTCTGTATATCCTTGCTTTAAATATTAAACCCTGCAAGTACATTTGAGTCAATGTCCATTTACAAAACACTCACACAGTTGTTCAATTCTGTTAGTCAAGGGAATGTAGAAAGTGGGGATGTGCTATTCTACTACATCCTTTTTTTTAAATTTTTTTGTTATGTTAATCACCATACATTACATCATTAGTTTTTGATGTAGTGTTCCATGATACATTGTTTGCGTAAAACACCCAGTGCTCCATTCAATACATTCCCTCTTTAATACCCATCACCAGGCTAATCCATCCCCCCCACCCCCTCCCCTCTAGAACCCTCAGTTTGTTTCTCAGAGCCCATAGCCTCTCATGGTTTGTCTCCCCCTCCGATTTCCACCCCCTTTCATTTTTCCCTTCTTACTATCTTCTTCTTTTTTTTTTTTTGTTTGTAACATATAATGTATTATTTTTTTCAGAGGTACAGGTCTGTGATTCAACAGACTTACACAGTTCACAGTGCTCACCATAGCACATACCCTCCCCAGTGTCTATCACCCAGTCACCCCATCCCTCCCACCCCCCACCACTCCAGCAACCCTCAGTTTGTTTCCCGAGATTAAGAATTCCTCATATCAGTGAGGTCATATGATACATGTCTTTCTCTGATTGACTTATTTCGCTCAGCATAATACCCTCCAGTTCCATCCACGTTGTTGCAAATGGCAAGATCTCATTCCTTTTGATGGCTGCATAATATTCCATTGTGTATATATACCACATCTTCTTTATCCATTCCTCTGTCGATGGACATCTTGGCTCTTTCCACAGTTTGGCTATTGTGGACATTGCTGCTATAAACATCAGGGTGCACGTACCCCTTCGGATCCCTACTTTTGTATCTTCGGGGTAAATACCCAGTAGTGCAATCACTGGATCGTATACCACCACATCCTTTTGAAAACAATCTCAAAAGTGCTTTGGAAAAGGCTTCCATTTCATTTCTTCGATGCTGGTCAGTGAGCTCTCCTAAACACTTTCTAACTTGGGCAAGCCTTTTACCTTCACTGACTCTTCCCTCATCCAGAAATGTGATAATAACACTACTAAACATTTGACAAACTGCAATGATTCATGAATTAACATTACTAATGTACTTCAAGATGAAATGGGCTACGGAATTGCAAACTATTGTTGCTGGGGTTCGTCATCTTTATTCTTAGCAACAGCGAATGTGAATATAGGAACTTCGTTTATAAGGAGGCTCAACTTCCATTTCTTCAGGTTAACTTTCCTTCTGATACAACATGGCATACTCTAGACTTCTTTAATTTGCCTATGTTAGCAAAGGCCGAGGCTAGTCAGGAGACATGGCTAATATGTGCTGTGGCCGTTAGCAAGCGTGGGGAGTCCTTATGGGCTTGCCTTGCTTTCAGGGGCAAAATAAGCAGCAAGAACTCCTTGGGAATAATGGTTCCACTTTCATAAACATGACAGTGTTAAGGATCTCCTCTTATTGTTAGGTGGGACTTGAACAGCATCTGATCAAGTTTCTTCCCCCAATCCCTCATCCCCAACAAAGTCTCCGTTGCACCTGCAGATGTTGATCTCTTTCAGTAACTGATTCGATTTAAAACCCAAACACTCCTTAACCCGCAGTGATGACCCCCCAGGCTCGCTAACAGCCAGAGCACATACTAGCCATGTCTCCTGACTAGCCTCGGCTTTTGCTAACATAGGCAAACTAAAGAAGTCTAGGGGCGCCTGGGTGGCTCAGTCGTTGGGCGTCTGCCTTCGGCTCAGGTCATGATCCCAGGGTCCCGGGATCGAGCCCCACATCGGGCTCCCTGCACCGCGGGAATCCTGCTTCTCCCTCTCCCGCTCCCCCTGCTTGTGTTCCCTCTCTCGCTGTGTCTCTCTCTGTGTCAAATAAATAAATGAAATCTTTAAAAAAAAAACAAAAAAGAAGTCTAGAGCAGTGCCAGCCAAGAGAAGTATAATGTGAGCCCCAAATGTGAGCCACAAATGCAATTTTATATTTTCAAGTAGCCACTTTATAAAAAGTAAAAAACAAGCAAACAAAAAACAGGTGAAATCAATTTAATAATAAACATATAGTATCTAATCCAATGAAACAAAACACCTTTAACATGCAATCATTACAAAAAACAATGAGATATTTTACATTCCTCTTTTTTTGGACCAAGTCTTTGAAATCTGGTGTGTATTTCACACTTACTGCGCATCTCATTCAGACGAGCCACATTCTAACTGCCAGATAGGTGCACGTGGCTCATGGTTACTACGTTGGACAGTACAGGTCTAGAGATCTGGTTTATTGACCTAAAGTCACCTCAAATTACGCACGCGTGCACACACACACACACACGAAATTATATATATAAGATATACCACACACAAAAATACCACAGAATGGTCCCCAGCACTACTCCCCTCACACAACACCCTATGAGTGCAGGAATTGACATGGAAAATGTGGTCATTTTTTATTGTCTACACATTAGAGGTTCTGCTACATACCGCTAATAAGCGACAATGGTATCATGCAGTAATATGTTACACTAGTAAATGTTATATACATTGTAAAGGATTTGGATTGCACATACAAGCCACTGTTACATTTCTGACCAATCCAAAGAGAAGTGGGCACCAGGAATGACCTACTGAGTGTTATCAAGTGGAGAACAGAGGACATTTTTTAAACAATAGCAATGCTTGTCTGAAGTTGTGAAGATTTGGAATCACAGAAGATTTTTAAGAAAAACAATTTATATTCCGCTCAAGTACATAGAGAAATGCAAATCAGACTGGCAAAGAGTTGATAGAAGCCCTTGACAGACCCGCTCTATTAATCAGAAAGCCAGCCGAGCGATGCGTCCAAGTCTTCCCACACAGTTTCCTCCGTCTAGGCACACCATTCCCCAGGCCATTCTCCTCGACAACTTCTACTACTCTTCAGGTCTCAGCTTCATGTTTTTCTCCGGAAGATCTCTCCTCATATTCTAGACTACAATGGGTACTTCTGTACTATTCCCACAGCACACTATACTCCTCAAATCATAGCCTCCTGTGAATGCAAACCTTTATTCGTCTTCTTACTAGAATATAAGCCCTGTGAAGGGATGCACCAGGTCTGTCTCATTTGTTACTGGATCCCGGTGTTTCAAATAAAGCCTGGCATATTAGTAATGCACAAGTAAATACTGTTGACTTAATCTATTGACTCAAGTCCCTAAGTATGTTATGTGAAGGACTGACTATATTAGCATACCAATTATACCTAAAAGAGTGCAACAACAGTGTTTATTCTTTTAAGCACTTTATACTTTCTTGATACAATCTTGTTTATAATATTGATGCTTTTGGCAATGCTTTTATTTTTCCATAAAAAGGGCAAAATCTCAGTCTCCGTCTCAATGTTCTCAGATTCTCAAGCAGTCAACGACACTTTAATGAGGCTATACTGTATTCTGATTAGATTGTCCTTGAAACTTCATAGCAGCCACCTCATCTCAAGGATTAAAGTTTCAGAATGTGATTTATCTACCTAACATGAATGATTTTAAACTGTGCATCTCTTTTTGATTCAAGCCCTATGTACTTCACCTAAATACAGAGTTTTGATATAAATCCCACATTCATACATTCAAGATAGGGGAAATTACATTTCAATTGCATTCAAATTTTTCTGGCACATTTGGAAAAAAAATACTTTTTTAAAGTTTTATTTATTTGAGAGAGAAAGCATGAACGGGGTGGGGGAGGCAGAGGGGGAGGGAGAAGGAGACTCCCCACTGAGCAGGGCGCTGGAGGGAGGCTTGATCTGGGACCTGAGCCGAAGACAGACGCTTAACCAACTGAGCCACCCAGGCGCCCCTGGAAAACATATAATAGTTTAACAACTATTTCCTTGCAGAACAAAATCTGTACAGCCAGGAGCTACTCCCTTAAGTAGCCATACATGACTTGCTCAACTCTGACAATATTCTACTTACTCGTGTAGCCTCATGCGTGTCCGAAATGTCCTGAACTCTTCCAAACCTCCCACCTCCCTCTTCACCCCAGCCTACTCACCAGCCTTCACTTGCCATTTTTTGGGTTTCACATCCGCTGCTGTTTCCCTGATTATTCTTACTAACGAGAGCTAATATCTGTTGAATGCTAGAGTGCACCAGGAACAGTGCTACACCCTTTGCAAACATGATCTCATTTAATCCTTGCAACAATCCTAGGAGGCAAGTGCCACGGTGTCCTCAGTGTAGAGATGCACTCTGAGGCACAGAATGTTAAATAACTTCCCTACGGATTCCCAGTGACTCAGCGGCAGAGCTGGGCTTCCATCTTAGGCAGGGTGGCTCTGAAGTCTACATTACATCATCTTGATGGAAATGTGGACACTCAGGGGCCACCCAGGGGAGGGCTCCCATCTGCCTTGCTCTGGCTTTCTCAGTGGAATAGGGAAAAAAAAAACGGTATTATTTTTACTCAAGATACTTGGGTATATAACAACACATCATTGCGTTGTATACCTTCAACTTACACAATATGTCAATATGTCTCAATAAAGCTAGAAGAAGCCTTTTTAAAAGATACTTGGGTATATAGATGCAGTGACAAAGAATGCTGAATAATTTTTGTCAATATAAGTTTCCCCATCATTCCTCAACCTGAACTCTATCCACATTCTTATTTATTTGGAAATCACTATGGTGTGTTTTTTTCCAACACGAAAGTTATATATAGAATATTTATTCCCACACTCCTTGTTATTGACTGGTTTTTTTTCCCCCTGCTCCAACTTCATCTAAAAACTGAGTTATAGGCATGGGAAGAACAAAATGTATGACTTGGGAAGGACTTTAGAGAAGATCCAACCTTTCCAATTTACAGGTGAAGATTCCAAGGTCAAGACTGAATAGGCCAGGCCTTTACTTACTTAATTCACTAATTCTGCATGTATTTATTGAGTACCCACTATCTATTCTACATGGTGCAAAAGAGACAAAGTATGCCTTTAAAGCTTATATACTAGCAGGGAGAGTAAGATAATAATCAGGCAAACAATTGAATAAATAAGATAATTCCAGGTAATAACAAGTGTTATGAAAAAAATAAAACAGAAATGGGATAGTGAGTGGGGCACCTGGGTGGCTCAGTCGGTTAAGCATCTGTCTTCGGCTCAGGTCATGATCCCAGGGTCCTGGGATGGAGCCCCGCATCGGGCTCCCTGCTCAGCGGGGATTCTGCTTCTCCCCCTCCCACTCCCCCTGCTTGTGTTCCCTCTCTAGCTATCTCTCTCTCTCTGTCAAATAAATAAAATCTTTAAAAAAAAAAAAAAAGAGGGGCACCTGGGTGGCTCAGTCATTAAGCGTCTGCCTTCGGCTCAGGTCATGATCCCAGGGTCCTGGGATCGAGCCCTGCATCGGGCTCCCTGCTGGGCAGGAAGCCTGCTTCTCCCTCTCCCACTTCCCCAGCTTGTGTTCCCTCTCTCGCTGTGTCTCCCTCTGTCCTATAAATAAATAAATAAAATCTTTAAAAAAAAAAAAAAGAAAGAAATGGGATAGTGAGTGATCTGGGATAGGAGGAGGCTTCTTCTGAAGGAGGGGAGAGCAGATTGCTCTCAAGAAGTAAAATTTGCACAGAGCTCTGAATGATGAGAGGAAGCCATCCAAGCAAAGATCTGAGGGAAAATCATTCCAGGGAGGGAATGGCAAGTGAAAAGCCCTGAGGTGGAATGAATTTGATGCATTGAAGGAATAGAAAAATAGCGATTATAGCTGAAGAACAGTAAATTATCAGCCGAGAGGTAGGGCATGATGTCATGAAAACAACATCATGTAGATGTAGATAAAAACAAAATCATTTAGGGCCTGTGGGCTGTGCCAGGAAATTTTAATATTATTCTGATTGCAGTAAGAAGCCATGGGAAAATTGGGAGCAAGGCAGTAATATGATCTTAGTATTTTATTTTATTTTATTTTATTTTATTTTTTAAAGATTTTATTTATTTATTTGACAGAGAGAGAGACAGCGAGAGAGGGAACACAAGCAGGGGGAGTGGGAGAGGGAGAAGCAGGTTCCCCGCGGAGCAGGGAGCCCGATGCGGGGCTCGATCCCAGGACCCTGGGATCATGACCTGAGCTGAAGGCAGACGCTTAACGACTGAGCCACTCAGGCGCCCCTTATTTTATTTTTTAAAAGATTTTATTTATTTATTTGACAGAGAGATAGAGCCAGCGAGCACAAGCTGGGCGGGGGGGGGGGGGGGGGGGCCGCTGGGCAGAGGCAGAGGGAGAGGGAGAAGCAGACTCCCCACTGAGCAAAGAGCCCGATGCAGAACTCAATCCCAGGACCCCGGGATCATGACCTGAGCCGAAGGCAGACACTTAACTGACTGAGCCACCCACGCGCCCCTTAGTATTTTAAATGATAATATTAAGTGGTGCTAAAACCTTAAATCAGAGTATGACAACAGCTGTAACTTATCATTAGTGTTCAGGGGTTTACAGAATTCCCTGGTCATGAGTTGAATTCGTTGAACATCGAAGAAAACAATGGACATTTTTAGAAATCGTAACAATTACTTTCATAGTAATGGCCCCACACTGAATCACATCTCCCGGTACTCATTACCCTCCCATAGCCCTCTACCACACTGACTCGGTGCTTGGCCTCCCACATTGACTCTCTGATTTCCCTGGCCTACGTACGTACGAGCCAACAAGTCACAAACAAAGGCTTGAAAAGCATCTAGGCATTGGAGCTTGCTCTCCCTTGCTGCTGGTGGAAGGCAGCAGCATGTGAAGCTCAGGCTAGCCTGCAGGAATGTGAGTGACACTTGGCGCAGTTACTTCCATCACCCCTGCTGATACCCAGCGAACTACCACCAGACATATGAATAAGCCCAAGCCCAGGAGTAGGGCATGCCAACACCGAGGGCAGCAGGGACCAGCCATCCCAGCTAAGCCCAGCCCACACTACCAGCTCACAGGAGAATAAGCAAATCAGAGATTGCTGTTTTAAGCCATTAAACTCTGGGGTAACTTATTAGGCAGAAATGGGCAACTGAGACAGCTATATAAATAGAATCCTATTTTAATAAGCCCAAAAGCTTATCGAAACTTGTGCATCACCATATCTAAACTACTTTAAGTTATGCTTTATAAAAGCACTCAGTTTCAAAGGTGCTTAAGGCAGTTTAAAGTGATAGATTCACACAATGCAAAAAATACAATATTTTAGAAACCATTGATTAGTAGACTTATTGTGACAAGCACTGAGTCATGTGTTGAATCACTATATTGTACACCGGAAAGTAATATAACACTGTATGTTAATTATACTAGAATTAAAATTTTTTTAAAAGGGAAAAAAAATATTAATTAACCAATTAACAAATCAATAAAAGCCATTATTAATTAACCAATATATTAATATTACTGAATCCTGTACATACACCCAAGTTTTGTTAGTATACATAAACATCATTCCAAATGGGATGCATATGTATTAGTCTAAGTGGTTATTTCTTGGGGAGGGACTTGTAAATTGATTTCATTCGTACAATTTCCTTTTCTTTAATTCAATTTTTGAATAATGAATAATTTTACAAGATTCAAAACCAAAAAGTGATAAAATCATATCCAGCAAAGAAGTCTTTCCATTTCTGTCCCATCCACCTACTACCAACATCCCACGTAACCATTATTATTCACTTCTTATGTATCCTTCCAGAGTTTCTTTATGATTTTTTTTATTCAAGAACTAAATCATCAGGGTGCCTCAGTGGCTCAGTCAGTTAAGTGTCTGCCTTTGGCTCAGGTCAGGATCCCTGGGTCCTGGGATGCAGCCCTGTGTGGGGCTCCCTGCTCAGTGGGGAGCCTGCTTCTCCCTCTCCCTCTGCCCTTCCCCCACAACCCCCATCCCATATTCCCCCCACTCATGCTCACTCTCTTCTGTGCTCTCTCTCTCTCTCAAATAAATAAATAAAATCTTTTAAAAAAAAGAACTAAATCAGCAAAAACATATATGTATGGATTTTAAAGTAGTAAATGGGGCAATAAAGGGAAATATAGTGGTATTTGTTAAAAGAGAACACTTTCTGTACAGTATGTTTGCCCTTCTCTTTACTATCAACTTTTGGTTGGGTTTTATTAACTGACTTAGTTGAAGAAGGATTTGTTGCGTTCTCTCTGGAGCGCAAGTCTAGGTGCCAGCTATGTATGTATCCCATATAAGAACGTCAGCAAAATACTACGGTGAAACCAAAAACAGGTTTTAATGGATGACTTAAATTTCACAATAAACTAATTTTGATAAATGGTAGCATTCTCTACCCTAGAAATTGAAATTTTCCACTGAACATATTAAAGGAAATTGAATATTTAGAAAACAACAGATCAAAACATAAACAGCTGGGAAGAGCCAACGTGAAGTCAAAGAAAAGAAAAATGTAAGAAACTTGAGAAAACAGCTTGAAGAATGTCCATAGTTACTAGCTTTCAGCCACCAGGAAGATGTCCAACCAAAACTAAGATTTAAGTGCCTTCAGGGAAAAAGGAGTTTTCAACATTTAGCAGCTTAGTTACTAAGAGAGTATCTGACCTAAATTCACAGAACCACTCATATTTTAAGTTACCTCATATACTACTCCATTTTTTAAATGTATTGGTGATGTGATGGACGCAAATGCATTTAAAACAAAGACCACACAGGAATTTTAATATTAACTTGCATTGAGCTAACAAGCTAAATAATGTATGTCCCAGGAGGAATCACAAGCCAAAGCAACCACAAAGCATTACGCTGTGCAGAAAGCCAGAAGGCAGGCTTGGTCAGCCATGAGATCACCACTTGTATCCATGTATCCCCCATTCCAGACATTTGAAAAAACTTCCACAACTGAAATCAGTTCAAACAAATATGTCCACAATGTCTCTTAATATCCTTCAGAGTTCAACATTTCATTTTCACGTGACTACTTTTCCGCACGCCATTGTAACTACCGTCACATTTTGATGTCAAAGGCAAGCAGGTCTTGGGGTGCCTGGGTGGCTCATTCCATTAAGTGCCTTCCTTCGGCTCATGATCTCAGGTTCATGGGATCAGGTCCCACATCGGGCTCCCTGCTCAGCCGGGAGTCTGCTTCTCCCTCTCCCCTCTGCCACTCCCCCACTCGTGTTCTCCCTCCCCTAGCTCTCAAAATCTTAAAAAAAAAAAAAAAAAAAAAAAAAAGCAAGCAGGTCTTAAAAGTAGATATTTCCAAAATGCGTTTAATATATAAAGTTTTCCAAATCTGTGACTTTTTTTCTATTATCCTTGTGATAGACCCAGGTGGAAGAAAAGGATAGAGATCCTACTAATGGAATAGTTTCAAAGGAAGCATGACATAAGCAGGTGATACCCTTCAATGGAGAAAAAATCATGTAATTCTTATTAGACAACTGTGTAAGGGTTCTAGAGAAACAGTCCCAATAAGATCTATAGAGAGAGGGGTGCCTGCCTGGCTCAGTAGCTGGAACATGCAACTCTTGATCTCAGGGTTGTGAGTTCAAGCCCCACATTGGGTGTGGAAATTACTTAAAAATGAAAGTCTTTAGGGGTGCCTGGCTGGCTCAGTCAGTTAAGCGTCTGACTCTTGATTTCAGCTCAGGTCATGATCTCAGGGTCGTGAGATTGAGCCCTGTGTTGGGCTCCTCACTGAGCATGGAGCCTGCTTGGGATTCTCTCTCTCCCTCTCCCTCTGCCCCTCCCCCCATGTGTGCTTTCTCTCTCAAAAAAAAAATTTTTTTTAAAGATTTTATTTATTTGTCAGAGAGAGAGAGCACAAGCAGGGGGAGTGGCAGAGGGAGAGAGAGAAGCAGGTCCCCCACTGAGCAGGGAGCCCGACATGGGACTCGATCCCAGGACCCTGGGATCATGACCTGAGCCGAAGGCAGACACTTCACCGACTGAGCCACCCAGGTGTCTCCCCCGCAAAAAATCTTTAAAAAGTAAAAAATAGGGGCGCCTGGCTAGCTCAGTCAGTAGAGCACGTGACTCTTGATCTTTGGGTTGTGAGCTTGAGCCCCATGTTGGGGGTAGAGATTACTTAAAAAATAGCAAAAAATCTTAAAATATAATGAAATAAATAGAGAGAGACAGAGAGACAGAGAGAGATACTTAAGGAATTGGCTCACACAGTTGTGGAGGCTAGAAGGCTGGAGACCCAAGGAAGAGTTTATGTTTAAGCTCAGGTCAGTCTGCCAGCAGAATTCTTCCTTCCTGGTGGAAGTTAATCTTTGTCCTAAGGCCTTCAACTGATTAGATGAGGCCCACTCACATTACGGAGAGTTATCTGCTTTACTCAAAGTCTACTGATTTAAATGTTAATGTCATGTACCAAATACCTTCACAGTAACATCTAGAATAATATTTGACCAAATATCTGCATACCATGGCTTAACCAAGTGGACACATAAAATTAACCACCACAAGAGCTAATCTTCAACAAATATTTGAACAATACAGATGTTCCTGGAAAGTGGTACTCTCCCACTCCCCCATCTTGTGGTCCCTCTCTTGCTGTGTCTCTCTGTCAAATAAATAAAATCTTTAAAAAAAAAAAAAAGAAGTATCATTCCTCTTAAACTGGTAGACCTGAAGTGAAGAGTGAACATACTCACACCTAGTTATTCTTCTAATCCCCACTGGCTTTGTTCAGTCTAGAAAAGTGGCCTCCTACCTTGGATTCTTGCTTTGCAATCCAGTTCCTCAATTTGAGGCTCAATGCCTGCCCTAAACCTCAACTTACTTGACCAGAACCCAAACGCTCCCTTTACCCTAAACTGGGGCTGCTCCAACCTACGAACAGCAACTATCAGCCTGACCCCAAACATCACTACCTGGCTGTTCTTCGAGGCCAGAGTTTGCTGTGTCCCTTTGAACACTCAGTTTGGGTTCTGTACCCAATTCCAATGTGTGGGGGGTGGGGGGTGGTCTCCCACACACCAACAAACAATTCTCCAGACAGCAGCTGGGTGTCCTACAATTGAACTCAATTCTGACACTATTTACCCGGAGATAGCATCAGTTTTCCCAAGTTAAGTGTTCATTCCCACAAGACCGCCCCCTCACTGTCAGGTTATTACCTGTGCTTCTGACCGACCAGCTATAGATTGTACAAGTCTAATTACAGGGCGCCTGGGTGGCTCAGTTGGTTAAGCAACTGCCTTCGGCTCAGGTCATGATCCCAGAGTCCTGGGATCGAGTCCCGCATCGGGCTTCCGGCTCAGTGGGAAGCCTGCTTCTCCCTCTCCCACTCCCCCTGCTTGTGTTCCTGCTCTCACTGTCTCTGTCTCTGTCAAATAAATAAATAAAATCTCTAAAAAAAAAAAAAAAACAAGTCTAATTACAAAGGCATGATTTGTTAAACATTGACTATTGGGACGCCTGGGTGGCTCAGTCCTGAAGCGTCTGCCTTCGGCTCAGGTCATGATTCCAGGGTCCTGGGAATCGAGCCCCGCATCCGGCTCCCTGCTCGGCAGGAAGCCTGCTTCTCCCTCTCCCACTCCCCCTGCTTGTGTTCCCTCTCTCACTGTCTCTCTGTCAAATAAATAAATAAAATCTTAAAAAAAATCATTGACTACTGGTGATTGATTCAACCTCCAGGCCCTCTCCCCCTCCTTGGAGGTCAAGGGGTGGGGCTGAAAGTTCCAACCCCGCCAATCACAAGGTTGGTTCACCTGGCAACCACGCCCCATCCTTAGGTGCAATCCCAAAGTCATTTCAATGACATAAAATAGACACCTTTATTGCTCTCATCACAGGAAATTCCAAGGGCTTTAGGGGCTCCGTGCCAGAAACAGGGAAGACCAAATATATATTTCTTATTAGAAATCACAATATTGGGGCACCTGGGTGGCTCAGTTGGTGAAGCATCTGCCTTCCGCTCAGGTCATGATCCCAGATCAAGCCCCACATCGGGCTCCCTGCTCAGCGGGAAGCCTGCTTCTCCCTCTCCCTCTGCCTGCAGCTCCCCCTGCTTCTGTTCCCTCTCTCGCTGTGTTTCTCTCTGTCAAATAAATAAATAAAATCTTAAAAAAAAAAAAAAGAAATCACAATATCACAACTCTATTTGGAATGCTTTCTCCCCAGCACACATTCCCAATACATAGACTGTTTAGTTCCTCTATTTTTTCCCGTCCTTCCTCAGGCTCCATGGCTTCCCCACCAACCTCAACCAGCTTAGGCAGCTTATGGCAGTAGATGAAAAGGAAAAAAAAAAAAGTAAACGTGAATGATCCAATAGTAATATGAAAAATCCCACTTATCCACTTTGCAAGGTAAGATTGACAAATATTTTTATAGAACTGAGTACATCCCGATTTGAACATGGATTCAGCTTATGAAACTGAATGAAGGTTGGGACGCCTGGGTGACTCAGTCAAGTTAAGCATCTGCCTTCGGCTCAGTTCATGATCCCAGGGTCCTGGGATGGAGTCCCACGTTGGGCTCCCCGCTCAGCGGGGAGCCTGCTTCTCCTTCTGCTTCTCCCTCTGCCCCTCCCCCTGCTCACGCTCGTGCGCGTGCTCTCTCTCTCTCTCTCTCTCAAATCAATAAACAAAATCTTTAAAAAAAAAAAAACTGAATGAAGGAAACCTCATTTAAATTGGAGTCGGGAGGCCAGAAGGGGGCGCTCTCACCCGCTACCACTATTCGGAAATTACAGACCCCCATCAAAAAGAGGAGTACTTTGCATTCACTATAGGAAGAAGCCTACTTGACTATTCCAACAGGAGGAAAGGATTTCTCCTCGCCCAGCAACAAGCTCAGCCAATAAAAAATGACCACAAGCCATCCAATGAGAAACCATCACCACCCTGAACTCTTGCTTTCCTCGGAAGTATTTTTGTTCAAAGAGCCCCTCCCAACTTCCTTCTTTTCTCTGTACAGCTCCTCTCCTTTGTTCTCCGGTCTTATCTATGGTGTGCCATAGCTTGCATATCCTGAATTGAAATCCCGCTGCTATTCCCGAATCAACCCATCTTGCTGGTAAAATAAATTTGCTGTTTTACTTTTGACAAGCTAAATCTTATAGAACAAAACTCTGAAAAGTGTACACTATAAACAACAATACAGTCATATTTCTGCTAATGAGTCTCAGTTATTTTAACCCTATTGCAAAGGGACTTTCTTTGTATTGGAATCACATATTCTAAAATTATGATCTTAACAGGAAAATGACCTACAAAAAATATTTTTAAGTGAAAAAATAAAAACTGAATCTAAAATTACTTTTTAAATATCTATTAAGTATATTAAACTAGATTGTCCAAGAGAACCTAGTTTGTATATTGGGCACCTCTGAAAACTAATTTCTTTTCAGCTAATGTACATTTTTAAAAATACCAGATGACAGTTTTAATAGTAACTTATATTGATATCCCTAAGTATTTGATATTTACCATTCATTCCTTGCTTTTTTTTGAAGTGTTGATGTCTTTATCGTCCCCAAATGGACTGTGAGCTTCCTAAGGGCAGCAAGCCATGACAAATTTTTATTGGTTAGCACTCACCTCCTCTCTCAAGCCACCCTCACCCTCAGTCATTATGACTGACTGATACAGAATTCAGACCTGAACAGGTGTTAGGAGCCCATTGGGCAGGAAAACAGGGTGAAGAGGGAAGTGCTCTCACCTGAGGCAATAGGAAACTCTGGGGCCATAGTGGTTAGCTAAGCCAGAAAGGATACCAGCCGGCCAACGTCCGAATGCCAAGGAGAAAGTTAGGGAAAAGATCAAATCCCAGAGGAGTCAGGGACGGGAACGATCAAAATCAGAGTACACAGCCAAAGGAGAGAACGAGGGAGACAAGATCTAGCAAAACCCAATCAGGACTAATTAGGGGCAAGAGAAGCTATAGGGATCCTCTGAAGTGCCCGATAGCTATTGGGACTGGCTTCATAGGCCCACAAGGGACTGTTGAAAAGAAGGGTGGGTAACTCAGCTCAATGTAAAAAGTCAGGAATGGGGTGGATTCATATTTCCTATGGTGCCTTTCCCATAGTAAATTGTCAGTTAATATTAACTGGGCTAGTCACGCAATAATTAGTTACACACCATCCTGGTGGTCTGAAAGTTAATGTGGCACATTAACGTGCACAAGAATAAAATAGATCAAAGTTTAGAGCACACCCCTAAGTCATGAGACTTTTTTATGATAGGAAAATGAGAACTGCTTCAGAAGTCTGCAAGGCTCAGAACAGCTATGATGAGGCACATGGAAGAAAAAAGGAGAGAAAAAGAAGCTCGTAGTTAATGAATACCAATGCATTACCAGGTGCCTTGATGTATTTGGCTGAATTCAATCCTTCAAGGCATAGGAGGTCCTCTCGATTTTACAGTTGAGGAAACTGGAGAAAGGTTAAGTACCTTTCCTGAGGTCACAGGGTCAGGATTCAAATGCAAATCTGTCTGATTCCAGAAGCCATGCTCTTTTTGAATATTTCACCCTCCACGTTATGAACCAGGTTGGGAAAAGGCGCAGACTAGTCCAAGTAGAAAATCTGAGAGAGGGAGACAAACCATAAGAGATTCTTTTTTTTTTTTTTAAGATTTATTTATTTATTTATTTGAGAGAGAGAGCACATGAGAGGGAGGAGGGTCAGAGGGAGAAGCAGACTCCCCGCTGAGCAGGGAGCCAGATGCGGGACTCGATCCAGGGACTCCAGGATCATGACCTGAGCCGAAGGCAGTCGCTTAACCAACTGAGCCACCCAGGCACCCCACCATAAGAGATTCTTAATCTCAGGACACAAACTGAGGGTTGCTGGAGTGGTGGGGGGTGGGAGGGATGGGGTGGCTGGGTGATGGACATTGGGGAGGGTATGTGCTATGGTGAGTGCTGTGAATTGTGTAAGACTGATGAATCACAGACCTGTACCTCTGAAACAAATAATACATTATATGTTAATAATAAAAGAAAGAAAGAAGGAAAGAAAAAAGAAAAGAAAGAGAAGAGAAGAAAAGAAAAGGAAAGAAAAGAAAATCTGAGAGAGTGGTAACATGTCCAGAACAGGGCAAGGGGGATCTGTGAAGGAGAAGAATAGGTCACTCCTTGAAAAGATACTGCAATTCAGCAACACTCTTTGTGATTTGGTTTGGTTGACCTGCAGTAACCAAGCGATGGTCCCGGTAGCAACAGCTATTATTTACTGAAAATCTACTGTGTACTAATCGCCTATGCTAGAACCTTTACATGTATTAAGTTCTATCATTTCCAAAACATTTCCATAGCCATTATTTCACCTGGCTGATACAAGGACTCAGATATATATATTAAAAAAAAACACACAAACACCAAGAAGCCCTGTTTTTAAAAACGGGAAACAAGGTTATGATAGGAATAATAACCCAATACTGAAATCTGGAGGGCTAGGCTAGAACTGCCTGAGTCCCTCCTGTCTAAAATCAAAATTGGACCAAGGGCTCAGGTGGGATTGAACTGCAGGTGGGAGAACAGGTAGCCACTGACTGTGGAGGAAGAAAAGCAATAAGGCCGGGGAAATAGGCAGCACTTGATGGCAAGCTCATTCGAGAATGCCACGCAGCACTGGACATCCAGATCAAGGGACAGCTTGAGTTTGACACCTTTGAGAATGTGACAAATTGGTGTGAGCATTCCCACATGGCAGCAAATGCAACAGAACTCTGAGTGATGGAGTTGAACAGGACACCCTGAGCATCAGTTGAAGCTGGGGCCCATCGCTTCCTATTGAATCATTTCCTGCCCTCCCCCGCCCCACCCCATTTCCATGCTGGTCTCCTGCTTTGCCTACTGCCTCGCCAACCACTATTCTATCTCTTGCAAGCTCCTTTCACTGTCTTTCAATATTCCCTGCCTCAATGAACATACCACCGGCCACTCAGTTGTACAAATCAGAAATTTAAACATTTTCCTTAACATTTCCTCTTACCCCCCACGCCCACGGTACCATGAATTACTATCAATTTTCCCTGCCGAATGTCTCGTTAATCTGTTTCCTTCTCCCCATCACCACTAAGTTTGGCCCAAGACACAATCCCATGAAATCCCAGTTCTGCCACATTCCAGCTGTGTGATCTTGGGCAAGTCTCTTCACTTCTCTGAGCTTCAGTTTCCTCATGGGTTATGTGGGGATAATAACCAGCCACCCGACAGGTCATGAAGATTCCATAACGGTCTATATAAAAACCCTTTACAGCAATGCTTAACACAGAGTACGTGGAACCCACATGAGAGCTTTGTACATTTTGTCTGCATTCACCTTTCCCCAGCCACCCATTCATTCTCCACACTGTAACCAAAGTAGCATTTTCCAAAATAAATATGATCATATCCTCCCACTGCCACTATGTACCAGTACCCACAGAACCTTCTAATTGACTGATATTGCCTTGAGGATAAACTCAAAACCCCCTAACATAGGCTAACACAAGGTAGTAGGTGAATTTCTACAGCATAGACCCACAACTGAGCTTCCCACTCTACTCTCTAGAACCTTCCTACTCCTTCACTGGCCTTCTCTTCGTTCCTCGTGCTCAACCTGCTTCCTCCCACCCTGGGGCCTTGTTCTGCTTGCCTTGAATGATTCCATTCCTTTTTCTTAATGGCTCCTTATCCTTCAGTACTCAGCTCAAACCTCACTTCCCCAAAGAACACACTCCTAACGATTTATCAACACTGTCAATTCGTCACATACCTTTCCTGTACTGCACATATCACGGGGGCCATTTTTGCTTCTTTGTGTGAATGGAGGATTCATTTCTGCTTCCCCTACCTAACTGGATGCTCAGTGACATTATGGAACTTGATTTTGTGCACCGCGAACTCAGTAGCTGGTAGCATGTGCCTGGCGCATAATAAGTGCTCAAGAAATTGACAGACGAAATGAATGAATCTAACTGGTATAGAAAGATCAAATGGCAGCAAAAAGAAATGGAAAGTTGAAGCTCCAACTCTGCAGATGAGATGGTAAAATAGTCTGGAACTTGCAACAGTTATGAGGCTATAGAAGCAAAAGCTCTGAGACAAAAATGGTGTTTTAAAGGGTAATAAGATGGGGAGCATGTGGGTGGCTCAGTCGGTTCAGAATCCGACTCTTGATTTAGGCTCAGGTCATGATCTCCCAGTTGTGAGATGGAGCCCCGAGGTAGGTGTGGAGTCTGCTTGAGATTCTCTCTCTCCTTCTCCCTCCAGCTCTCCCCCCCTCCACCTCCACGCTTGTGCGCACTCTCTCTCTCTCTCTCAAAATAAAAATAAAGGATGATAAGATGGAAAAAAGTGGAGTTTTGAAAAACAGAAAAAGGAGGGAGGAAGGGAGAGGGCTGTTGAATCCACTGAATTGTGACAGCTAAGCAGGATTTTAAAGTTTGGGGCGTGTGTGCGTGTGTGTGTACATGTGCGTGCACTTTACAGACTTTCACTTTGTGGGGATTTTTTTTTTTTTTAATCACTCAAAGGCTATTTTTCATAGGAAAACGAAAAATCGGAAAAAAGGGAGAGTTCCTGGGACAGGAGAGAGACCCGTGTCTACCTGGCCTGTCCTGCCAGCCGCATTTCAAGGGAATCGTTCCTGTTGCTATTTTTCTTTCTTCCTTTGTTTTTGAATAGAACTGCTGGAGTGACCTAGCTCTGTACTGAATGCTTTCACCTTCAAAACTCAGCATTTCCAAGTCAAAGCTCTATCCTCCCCAGCCCTAGTAGTCTTGAGTTGCCTCATCTCTGCTATTTAGACTTGGTCCCTAAGTGTCCTTAAAGCAATGGCCACGTGGCGCAGGCCCAGCGTTTCTGGTAGCTTCCCACTCACCACACCCCCACCGTCAGTGGGACAGTCAAGGCTGCTTCACGGTCTAGCCCACGGATTTAAAAACCACAGGCTGAGACTCACTGGCAAGTTTTGAAACAAATGGAGCGGGCCAAGATGAGACTTTTTTAATGGAACGAAACAGAACAGAAAAGACAATATCAGACTGCATGGCATATAATATGGTTCATCTTGCACAACTCTCCAGATTCGATTACGTGGGTATGTATTCAGTTACGATGGAAACCAAATTGGGCCACGGTAAAAAAACCACTTCAGCCTCACCTCTTCCTTCGTGCTGCCTCGCTGGGCTGGGCCCTACGGGGTATGAAGCAGACAAGCATTCTACCCCCAAGGAGCCGGGTTCAGGAGTTCAGCCCTTATTAAATAGCTCCGATACAAGAAAGACGGTCATAGGTGTCAGAAGAGAGCCATAAATAAAGTTTACAGATAAGAGATAACAATTTAGCCTCCACGATAATCAAACGCTATTTATAATCCTTATTGAGGACATTTGTGTCAGGCAATGTGCTAAGTACTTTACAGGCAAAATCTCATTCAATCCTTATAACAACACCATGAGATAAAGCCCATTGCAGGCCCTATGTTAGAGAAGTGAAAATGGCGGCGCAGACGCGTTGAGCAAATCATCCCGGGTCCCACAGTGTCACTGGAGTCCAAGGCCCTATTGTTCTACCAATACCTGCCAATAATGTATCTACTTCTACTGCTTCTCATGACACCAAGGAAATACTCCCAGGAGACTCTTCCTATTTACCAACGGGGTACGTTTCAGTTCTCCAGGCCGCAGCAAATTCTCAAAAACTAAAAAGTCCCCTCACTACTTGTCAGTTACAAGATCAGTTATGTCCCACGAAAACAGAACTTCTCTGGTCATGAGACCCCGATGGAACAACAAAAGCAAAAAAAAGGGGCGGGGGGAGAAAAGGGATCATTATGTAGTGTGTCCTTGGTTGCCTCACATTCTTTATGTCTTTGGGCTCATAAACACGAACAGGAAGACATTAATACTTTTCCCAAAGGCCATCAACCAATTCCTGCATAAATTTTCTTTTACATCCAGGAAGTTCACTATAAATATGAATGGTGTTTTTAAGCTAATAAATGTTAATATGCTTAGCTCATTAAACCTTCTTCGGATTAATTTATAGCGAGGGAGGGCTTATTAACATCCATATGCCCATCTGTATGTCTGCCATGGGTATATGTGGTGCCCAAGGAAACGCTGGGCAAGCCTTGGCCCGAGCACAGCCTGGGAGCGAAGGCTACTAACTAGGGCACTGGCTGCCAGGGCCCGGCAGCCGGTCCAAGGAGCACTCGAGTGCTGAATGTGAGAGGTCACATGGGATCAGGCCTCTTCAAGAAACTGGCTGAGATACGCGAGGAAGGAAGGGGAAAACAGAAGCATGGACTACAGCTTGGATTATCCTCATATGAATTTTTTTCCAAAACACCTCCAGATCATTGACATTTTAATTATTCAATATCAGAAAGTTTTAAAGAAATCTCTGCAATGTATATGTACATTAGAAAGCACAGTCATGGGGCACCTGGGTGGCTCAGTCAGTTGAGCCACTTACTCTTGGGTTTGGCTCAGATCACGATCTCGAGCTGGTGTGATCGAGCCCCGCGTCGGGCTCTGCGCTCAGTGTGGAGTCTGCTTCAGAGTCTGTCTCCCTCTCCTTCCTGCTCTCTCTCTCTCTCTCTCAAATAAATAAACAACATCTTTGAGAGAAAGCAAGCAAGCAAGCAAGCAAGCACAGTCACAACACCTGTGAACCCACTGTCCACCAAAGAGATGCTGAAAGTTGCCTTTGGCTTCTGTATTTGGACCAAGTCTGTTACTTGGTTTTGATTTTGGTCTAGGTCTTTGGAAGGTTGAATAGCAAATGCCTACATCAACAGCTTTTCAGCTTTTCTGAACTTGTGCATGACCAAAGCACAGCATTTGGAATTATTACGAATATCAAAATATTCTGTTTCAAATATAAGTAAGCATTCCAGATGATACTTAGACTGAAAATTCCCTTATTATTGCAAGAGTAAAATGCTACACTAATAAATGATTGATATATAAATGATCTGTTAAATTTATGTGCAAGCACAATTATTATGAATGTCAAATAGTTAAACAGGGAGATAGATTTAGAATATAAATATTAAAAGAGTGCATTCACTAGATTAATCTATGAGGAAAATTACATACTTTCTGAGCTAATGTTACAAAAGTTAAATAATAATTCAAGGCCAAATAGTATAGGTTAGATTACTTAATAATTAGGATATTTTTTAATTGTTTGGTGTGCTTGTATTTCTAACATGAAACAAAATGATGTCTAAGGACTGAATTTAATTTTTAGGTATATAATTCCACTTAGGCCATCAGCTTTTCAAAGAAAAGCTCTATTTGAGAATGCTTTACATTTTATGAGGATAAATTAAAAATGGAATATCAACTTTGTCACCTTAAAATTTCACAAGGGAGGGAAAAACCCAAATCAGTTATAACCACATCCACACCAAACCATCTTCAACCTCCTATGTAATCAGAATGTAATGAAGAAAAGATATATATATATATATAAATGATTTTAATTATTTATTTATTTTAGAGGCAGAGAGAGAGAGCGTGGCGAGGAAGGGGGCAGCAGAGGGAGAAGGAGAGAATCTTAGGCAGACTCCACACTCAGTGCGGAGCCCAACGCGGGGCTCAATCTCACAACCCTGAGATCATGACCTGAGCTGAAACCAAGAGTCAGATACTCAATTGACTGAGCTACCCACGTGCCCCCCAAATATATATATTTTAAAGTTTTATTTATTTAAGTAATCTCTATACCCAGTGTGGGGCTTGAACTCACAACCCCCATTGTATTCTCTTCTAACTGAGCCTGCCAGGTACCTCAGTATTTTGTATTTGTTGATCTCTTACTGCTATTTATTACTTTACCACATATATTGCTGAGCTCCGCTCATAATTGAATTTTCTATAAATGATATTGACTGTATTTAGTCCTCTGGGCTTTTTTTCACTCAACATTATATTTGAGATTTGTTTTCTTTGCTATATCATGTTCCACATTATGTACATGCTTCCAATATCTATCCATTCCGTGCCTAGACATTGGGGTGGTTTCTCATTTTGTTTTCTACTATTATTCATAAAGCTTTAAGGCTTTTCTGAATATACTTTTTTTTGGTGGGAGAGGGACAGAGGCAGTCCTAAGCAGACTCCCCACTGAGCACGGAGCCCGACACAGGGCTCAATCTCACAACCCTGAGACCATGACCTGAGCTGAAATCAAGAGTCGGACCCTTAACCGACTGAGCCACCAGTCACCCTATTTCTGAGTATTCTTTTACATACATGCCAATTACATAAAAGTCCAAGAATGCTAGGATGAATTCCTGGGAGTTGAACCCGAGTCATAATGGACAATCATTTTTACCAGATACTAACAAAGCATTTTCCAACGTGGTAGCACTAATTCATACTCCATCCACGGTATTCATATCTATTGTTTCCCTGTAACTTAACAGTATTCTTGTGATACTACCAAAGCTTACAGGGAGAAGGAACAAGGGAATGTGAAAAGAAAATTATTATGTGTTCCAGAACATCTGATCTCTTCTTGGTTCTTCTACTAACTTGTTGTGGGACTTTAGAAGGGTGGCTTAATCTTTCTGTGTCTCATTTTGATCACCTCTCGAATGAAGTATTTGGACCATTATGAACTTTCACTCAGCTCTAAAATTCTTGTTGTACCTAACAGTCGCAAATACTGAGACACAGAATGATAATGTGCTTTGGCCGAAGTCATACATCATACCGAGGGGCTCAAGTTCCTCATATATAAAGGGTGGGCTAGACTATATGATTGTAGATATCACTTCCTATTTTATGGGTCTGGACTGAGAGTCTCTGATTTCAGGGCCAAGATTAAACCAGTATGCCTTAACGGATCCATTACGACAAACATTAATGAGGTATATGCTATGTGCAAGGCAGGCATTGCATGTACCAAGGAGCTTATAGGCCAGGTTGCCTGCCATTGAGGAACTCACAATATAAGAGAATGGAAAGGTAGGTAAACCAGGACCATTCACAGTATAATGAAATAAGTGCTATGATGGAGATATGCACACATCATGGTGGGAAGGGCAGAAGGGGGAACCAGGGACTACTTATTGAAGGAAATGGTGCTTGGAAGGAGTTTTGAAGGGTGAGTTATCTAGAAGACGAGCAAGGTCTCCAGAACGTAGCTCATATTCTTACTGACTCTTCCACCTCCTCCGGAATGTAAGCTCCATGAGGGGCTGGACTATCCCTTTGCCTGCCTTAGTCTCTACATGTTCCCCAGCATCTAGCACAACGCCTGGCTCAGAAGAGTCTTTCAGTAAATATTTATGAAATGAAGAAGAAGAATACCTCCCCTTCCTAGAACACTTTGACAATTTACAAAATACTGCTCAACACATTATCTCAGTCGATCATATCAGACCCCTTCTGGTACCATCCAAACAGATGGCCTTGAGAAATAGTCTGTGAAATGGCAAGTATCAGCAGAGATTAAAGAAACCCTGATAAAGTTGTTGTGGTTACGTTAATGAGATAAAATCTGATCGTCTTAGCAGATGTTTCTTTCGCACTGTCCCTCCTCATTCCTTACTGACAAACAACTGTCTCACGTCAAATGCAGGAGGCCACTCTCTCCCATCTTCCTGCCCCTCCCATCCCGCCTGTAAGGGCTCAAGAAATGAAAAAACAAACATAGGGCTAATTGCTGTGAAAATTCAATGCCTGTCATTTTCTATTTTTATCATGACAGTGAATGCGGGATTGTTGTCTCTGAACACAAGAATGGGAATTATTCATGTAGAAGAAATCAGACATGGAACAAAGAACAGCTCTGTAGGAGCCGGGTTCAACATTTCTGAGCTCGTTCAGAACCACTGCCGAAGATAGTTGTTCAATTTTCTATTTCTTATCTTCTTTCTTTCTTTTCTTTTCTTTCTTTCTTTCTTTCTTTTTTTGCAAAGCTGCACTGCTGCTTTGGAGCTATATTTTAAGACAATTGCTCCTGATCTGAGTAATGACCTAATTTAGGTCTCTGAGAATCTACCAAAAATGGGCCAAGAGTGGAAGAGTAAGCCTTTCATGCTTTCCCTATCTAAATAGGGTCCATCGGTTGTCTTGGCTCTTAGCCCCTGGGCTCTCGCCTCACAACCCTTATCACAGCAAAACTCCAGCTCACCCACGGGTTAGGTTCTGAAGTCAGCATGAGGTGAAAATAGCAGACTTAAATTTACCATTAACAATCATTCAAGGGGCACCTGGGTGGCTCAGTCGGTTAAGCATCTGCCTTTGGCTCAGGTCATGATCCCAGAGTCCTGGGATCGAGTCCCGCGCCGGGATTCCTGCTCAGCTGGGAGCCTGCTTCTCCCTCTGCCTGCCGCTCCCCCAGCTTGTGCTCTCTCTCTCTGTCAAATAAATAAATAAATAAAATCTTTAAAAAATATATATTGTTAAGAAAATAAACTTAAAAAAAAAAGATTATCCAAGTTAGAGACAATAGCTCATTTACTGAAATAACATTCATTTCCATAAAATTCAAGTACATTGAGAAATTTGTTATCAGGAGCCTACAGCAATGAGACTTTACTTAAAACTGGAAATAACGAAAGTGAATCAAAACAGTACAAGGAAGTTCATCAGTTCCTTAAGGAAGTTACTATAATCAAGTCAAATATTTTATGCGGAGATTATAAGCACCAAAGTTTAAATTCCAATTGGGCTGCCGTCTGATATGTTTATGGTTGCTTCCTTCCAGTTAAGCCACATTTTGGATTTAAAATCTAAATAGATACATAGATTCCCTGATCAAAGACCCACAGCATCATCTGTCCAGTCCAGGAGTTTATTACCAGCTTCCCTGTGTTCCCAGCATTTTCAAGGGTAACTGCAATATCACTTGGGCACTTTATACCCACTTTGGTACATTTTTACTCTGGTAGAAAACTTGTACCTCTCTCTCCTAGTTTTAGCTGCCATTTTACAAAATACACTGACCTACTGCAATATTTGTGTTAATTATTTAAAATACACCCAGGGAAGGGTGCCTGGGTGGCTCAGTCAGTTAAGCATCCAACTTGATTTCAGCTCAGGTCATGATCTTAGGGTCATGAGATCAAGCCCCGCACTGGGCTCTGCGCTCAGCATGGAATCTGCTTGTTCCTCTCACTCTGCTCCTCCCCCTGCTCACTCACACACTCTCTCTCTCTCAAATACATAAATAAAATCTTTTATTTTTTTCTTAATTTTTAAAAAAGATTTATTTATTTATTTGACAGAGAGAGACACAGTGAGAGAGGAAACACAAGCAGAGGGAGTGGGAGAGGGAGAAGCAGGCTCCCCGCTGAGCAGGGAGCCCGATGCTGGGCTCGATCCCAGGACTCTGGGATCATGACCTGAGCCGAAGGCAGATGCTTAACGCAGACGCTTAACGACTGAGCCACCCAGGAGCCCCTAAATAAATAAAACCTTTTAAAGATATACCCAGGGAACATAGTAAATGTCTTCCAAAGACACAGACCACCCTGTAAATTTAACTGCTTTAAAGTTTGGTACCTTTACACAGCTTTCTTAATGATACGGGCCTAGAGTTTACTTATTCAATAACTTTCACTTCTTGAGGGGTGCCTGGGTGGCTCAATCAGTTAAGCATCTGCCTTCGGCTCAGGTCATGATACCGGAGTCCTGGGATCGAGCCCCGCATGAGCGGGGAGTCTGCTTCTCCCTCTCCCTCTGCCCCTCCCCCCGCTCATGCTCTCTCTCTCTCTCTCAAATAAATAAAATCTTTTTTTAAAAAACAATCATTTAAATTTCCCATAAAACACAGTATGGATGGTTTGTATATTCTGCCTTGTACATGTATTTATAAATGTACTTTGTACACAGGAATATCCAGTATATAATAGATTATATAGCAAATTCTACATCAGTATTTTAATTACATAAAAAGAAAAGTGTTCAGAATGGAAATCACAGAAGCGCACCCTCTACTATGACTGTACTTATCGGCATAATTACTGACCTCCTATTACTGTCAGTTTATAGTCATCACAAAGGCAGGGGCCCTGCCCTATTTTGCTGTCTTCCCTGTCCTCCATGTCTATCCATGCCTAGCTCAGTTCTGCTCAGAAACAGAGGTTTACGGTGAGATGGAAGGACACAGAGAGACAGGAGAAGAGATGCGTTCCAGAACCAGCCTGCTCTGCCCGCATTGTGACCTAAGCAATGACAATCTCTCCTCTCAGCTGTCAGAACCTAAGATCAGCCTGCTGGTCAGCAACTCTTGCGCTGTCTCCTGTGCCACTGGGCTTCCTTCCTGTCGGCCTGGGGTGAACAGCATGTGCGTGGCAGAAGCCAAATGAGAATCATACTTTGTGAATTTCACCCACAAGTTTGCTTCGAGAATTTCAATGGTTACTGTTTTAAAAGTAGAGGCAGACCTCAGAGATGTTGTGGGTATACTTCCAGAGTACCACAATAAACCAAACATAGCAATAAAGCGAATTAAATTAATTTTCTGGTTTCCCAGTGCATATAAAAGTTATGCTTATACTATACTGGAGTCTATTAAGTGGGCAATCGCATTATGTCTAAAAAATTTACACATCTTGATTTAAAAATGCCTTATTGCTAAAAAATGCTAATCATCCACTAAACTTTTGGCAAGCTGTAATCTTTTTGCTGGTGGAGAGTCTTGCCTCGATGTTGCATGGCCGCTGACTGATCAGGATAGAGTTTGCTGAAGGTTCAGGTGACCATAGCGATTTCTTAAAATAAGACGACGATGAAATCTGCCACATCAATGGACTCTTCCTTTCACAAACAATTTCTCTGCAGCATGAGATCTCGTTTGATAGCATTTTACCCACCCTAGAACTCCTTTCGAAATTAGAGTCCATTCTCTGGACTCTGCTTTATCAATTAAATGTATGGAATATTCTAAATCCTTTGTTATCATTTCAACAGTCTCTGCAGCATCTTTACCAGGAGTAGATTTCATCTCAAAAAACCACTTTCTTTGCTCATCCATAAGAAGCAACTCCTCATCTGTTCAAGTTTGATCCTGAGATTGTAGCAATTAGTCACATCTTCAGGCTCCACTTCTGATGCTAGTTCTCTCGCTATTTCCACACCATCCCCATCTGCAGCTACTTCCTCCCTCAAAGTCAGCCATGACAGTTGGAATCGACTTCTTCCAAACTCCTCCTTCCAAATTTTGACTTCGCATGAATTGCAAATGTTCCTACTGGCATCTAGAATGGTGAGTCCTTTCCAGAAGGTTTTCAACTGACCTTGCCCGAGCCATCAGAGGAATCACTGTCTATGGCAGCTAGAGCCTTACAAAATGTGTTGCGTAAATAATAAGAGTTCAAAGTCGAAATGACTCCTTGATGCATAGGCTGCAGAATGGATGTTGTGCTAGCAGGCACGAAAACAACATGAATCTTGGAGGACTATCACCACCAGAGCTCTTGGGTGACCAGGTGAACTGTCTGTTAGCCATGATTATTTTGAAAGGAATCTTCTTTTCTGAGCTGTAGGTCTCAACAGTGGGCTTAAAACATTCAGCAAACCATGTTGTAAACAGATGTGCTGTCATCCAGCCTTTGTCATTCCTTATAGAGAGCATAAGAGTAGACTTAGCACAATTCTTTTTTTTTTTTAAGATTTTATTTATTTGATAGAGAGAGAGCCCAAGTAGGCAGAGCAGCAGACAGAGGGGCAGGCAGAGGGAGAGGGAGAAGCAGGCTTCCCGCCGAGCAGAGAGCCCGATGTGGGGCTCCATCCCAGGGCCCTGGGATCATGACCTGAGCCGAAGGCAGACGCTTAATGACTGAGCCACCAGGCGCCCCTACTTAGCACAATTCTTAAGGCCCTGGGATTTCTGGAATGGTCCATGAGCATTGGCTTCAACTTAAAGTCACGGGCCATAGTTGCCTCTAATAATCAGAGCACCGGCCCATCCTTTGCAGCTTTGAAGCCAGGCACGGACTTCTCCTCTCTAGCCATGAAAGTCCTAGATGGCATCTTCTTTCAGTAGAAGGCT
The DNA here is from genome assembly GCF_029215605.1 of Mirounga angustirostris. Taxonomy (NCBI): domain Eukaryota; kingdom Metazoa; phylum Chordata; class Mammalia; order Carnivora; family Phocidae; genus Mirounga; species Mirounga angustirostris. Next base: position 95,970,942 of record NW_026991719.1, read on the forward strand.
GTTTCATCTACACTGAAATTCTGTTGTGTAGTGCAGCCTCTTCGGTACCGATCTTAGCTAGACCTTCTGGATGACTCGCGGCAGCTTCTCCATCGGCACTGGCTGCTTCCCCTGGCACTTGCATGTGCGACAGATGACTCTTCCCTTAAACCTCATGAACCACCCTCTGCTGGCTTCACACACTTTGCTTCCACAGCTTCCTCGCCTCTCTCAGCCTTCATAGACTCGAAGACAGTTAAGGCCTTGCTCCGGGTTAGGCTTTGGCTTAAGGGAACGTCGTGGCTGGTGGGATCTTCTGTCCAGACCACTCAAACTTCCTCCGTAGCCACAGTAGGCTGTTTTGCTTTCGTATCATCCGTGTGTTCACTGAGTAGCACTTTTAATTTCCTTTGAGAACTCCTTTTTTGCATTCACAAGGAGGCTGTTTGGTGCAAGACGCCTAGCCTAGCTTTCTTTCAGCCTGTCTCGGCTTGAGACATGCCTTCGTCACTAAGCGTCATCATTTCTACCTTGTGATTTAAAGTGAGAGACATGTGGGTGCCTGGGTGGCTCAGTCGTTAAGCGTCTGCCTTCAGCTCGGGTCATGATCCTGGAGTCCTGGGATCGAGCCCCACATCGGGCTCCCTGCTCTGCAGGAAGCCTGCTTCTCCCTCTCCCAATCCCCCTGCTTGTGTTTCCTCTTTCGCTGTGTGTCCCTCTCTGTCAAATAAATAAATAAAATCTTAAAAAAAAAAATACTGATAAAGTGAGAGACATGTGACTTTTCCTTTCATTTGAACACTTACTGGCCACTGTAGGGTTTATTAATTGGTCTAATTTCAATACTGTAATGTCTCAGGGAATAAGGAGCCTCCAGGAGAGGGAGAGAGATGGAGGAACTACTGGTCAGTGGAGTCAGTTAATGATTAAGTTCACTGTCTTATATGGGTGTGGTATGCGGTGCCCCAAAACAATTACAATAGTAACATCAAAGATCACTGATCAAAGATCACCAGGAATACGATAATAATGAAAAATCGAAATATTGCGAGAATTACCAAAATGTGACACTGAGACATGCAGTGAGCAAATGCTGTTGCCAAAATGGTGTCGATAGACTTGCTTGATGCAGGGTTGCCCCAAAGCTTCAACTTGTAAAAAACATAATTATCTGTGGAGCGCAATAAAACAAGATATGCCTATAATTACTTTTACATGTGAATTTCGCATTAAAATCAGGTAACACAATAGGGGATGGGATTATGACTGAGTTTTATTTTCTTTTTTATAATCTCCTTTATTTCTCAAAGTGTTCTATGATCATTATATATTGTTTTGAAACTCAGAAAGACACGTTTAAAATACTAAATATGACATTATCTAACTCCCATTTGAAGCTATTTTAATCTCTTTTGAATTACAAAACCTCAGTATTATACCATTTAAGACTGTGATAAAAGTTGAGACACTATTTGAAAAAAGAACTGATCATTCTAAATATTTTAACTGTTTAAAAATACTATTTGTTTCTAACTTGGTGCTATTCCTTTTTTTTAAAGTTTATTTATTTAAGTAATCTCTACACCCAACGTGGGGCTCGAACTCATGACTGCAAGATCAAGAATCGCACACCCCTCCAACGGAGCCACCTAGGTGCCCCTAACTCGGTGCTATTCTAAATAAAAGTCCATTTCTTTCAAAGTTTTTGAGATGAAATTGCACCCTCAAGACTTTTAAAAAAAGATGACCTCTTGATTCAAATTTGCCTTGAGTTCCGTTCACCACTCCGAAGTAGGTACCGTTTATATAATGTTGTAAATGAAGGGCTTGATAGGGGTTGGGGAAGAAAGAGGAAGAAGAGCCGAATTGCTTCATTTCCACACACTTCAAGTGTGACTACCACCCTCTGTCACACACCCATTCACGTTTACAACTGTGACATTCTGACATAGATAATTCCCTTGCACATTTAACACTCACTTGTAAAATCCACACTCTCCAACTGTATTCTAGATGTCAATACATACAAGGAGAAATAAAGACGTAGTTGATCCAAAGAGATCAAAGGTTGTAAGTTGGTTGCAACATCCTCACCTCACCTCAGATCAAGCACTGCTTAATACACAGACATACATTTCCCCTACATGACGCAAATCCCATTGAATTAGAGGACTAATAGAGTTCAAAACAAAACTAAAAAAAAAAAAAAAGGAATTGGATGAAATATGATGTCATGGAAGCACCCTGGGCCGACCTGAGTTCTGAGCTCTGCTACCACATATTATGTTAACTTAAAAAGTTGAGCTGGAAGAACTCTATAGACCATTTTAGTTCCAAAATGCCATTATTTGTCAGATTCCAAATTGTAAGATACCACAACATAGTAACACCTCTTTGTTTAGTAAATAATTAGTTTTCTATAGAAGCACCGGAATTTTTGCATCATGTCTATAATTCATATCATTCTGGCATCTACATGAATATTCCTAGTCCTGAAACATAAGCCTCAACCTAGGTTCTGCCTTAAGCACTCCATAAGTTAAACTGAAAAAGCACTACCCAGTGTAATACCAACCCATTATCAAGCACGAACTGAGAGAAAACTGTTACTTAAGAGGAAACAATGTTTAATTGCTATCGTGACACCTTTTGAGATAAAGAATATTGGCCAAAATAATAATGTATAATATAATTATACATTCAGTTTGCAGTAGGAATTTAGGGGCTTCATTTATCCCAAGTGGATGACTCCCAAGTTTCCCTTTCTGTGTCCAGCCCAGAACAATCTCCTGAGCTCTAGACCCATATATCCATCTGCTGATTAGATAGATGTCTCTCACACTTTCCTACCAACAGACACTTGACATTTAATAGATTCCAAACTGAACTCATCATCTCCTGCTCCTGCATCTCAAATCTGCTCCTCTTCCTGGGTCTATGGTCTTGGAGGATAGCACTACCATTGTCTTGGGGGCTTATGTTTTAAACCTCGTCGTGTCATCATTGACTTCCCTCATGCCTAATCAGCGGTCATGTCCTCTCAAGTCCTGTCAATCCACGTCCAGCATTTCTCTCATCCACCTTCTCCTCCCCATGTCCACTGCTCCATCACCTAGTTTAGACCCAATTCACCTCCAGTTATACTTCTGAAGTGGCTCTCTAGTTGGTCTCCCTGATTCTAGTCTCTACCCCTTACCCTTCAATCCATCTCTCACATTCCTGCGAGATAAACTGCACAGACTCAAGATTTAAACTCTTATACCCAAAAACTTTGTCTCCCTTTTCCTAGAGAATATTGGTTTTCATACATTTTTTTTTAAAGATTTTATTTATTTATTTGAGACAGAGAGAATGAGATACAGAGAGCATGAGAGGGAGGAGGGTCAGAGGGAGAAGCAGACTCCCTGCCGAGCAGGGAGCCCGATGCGGGACTCGATCCCGGGACTCCAGGATCATGACCTGAGCCGAAGGCAGTCGCTTAACCAACTGAGCCACCCAGGCGCCCCATACATTTTTTTTTTTCCAAGAAGGATGATTGTTTTCTTAGACAAAAAATCTGACAGACGCCAATGTATACACATATAAAAATATTTTATTAATATGAATTTATTATAAGTTAACAATCATTACATGGAACACCTGGGTGGCTCAGCTGGTTAAGCATCTGACTCTTGTTTTGCTCAGGTCATGATCTATGGGTCTTGAGATCCAGCCCTGCCTAGGACTCCATGCTCAATGGGGAATCTACTTGAGATTCTTTCTCTCCCCCTTCCCCTCCTGCCAGCGCACGCATGCGCACACGCTCTTTCTCTTTCTCTCTAAAATAAGTAAATCTTTTTTTTTAAGTTAACAATCATTACATATATGTATCATAAAGTCAATGGGGAAAAAAATAAAGCTCTCCTGATAAACACAAAAATCCAAAATCAAGGGTAAGTAAACAATGTTCTCATATAAACATTCAATTTATTTCTGTTTTTTAATTTTGGTTGTACAGTGTTGAGAAAATTCATACATACACAGATAAGTAACTGCAAATGCTAAAAAAAGTTTTTTTCAATTAATCTTGCAAGATACCTTATTTGCACAAGAAGGCAAAAGTAGCTTTTTTTATTTTGGGGGGGAGGGGCAGAGGGAGAGAGAATCTTAAGCAGGCTCCACGCCCAGCACAGAGCCCAATGCAGGGCTCGATCCCATGACCCTGAGATCATGACCTGAGCCAAAATCAAGAGCTGGATGCTTAGCTGACTGAGCCACCCAGGCACCCACAAAAGTAGCTTTACTATAAGGTCCTCATGAAAATATGTCAAGTGGTAGCATAAATTATTTTAATGTCTCTGATGTGTTATTTTTGTATATCACATAAACATGTAATTTCTCATGCTTTTAAAATATATATATTTCATCATATATTTTTAAAGTAGAAAAATAAATCAAATCTATGGAAGCCCTGAAGTACTTGTACAGAATCTTTGAGTTCATGAAATATAGTTAGAAGCCCTTGCCATGAAAGAAAAGTGCTTGCTGATCTGGCCTCAATATATTCTTCTGAACTTATTGTCCTCTATCGCCTTTCACACATTTTTTTTAAACATTTTATTTATTTATTAGAGAGAGAGAGCACAAATACAGGGGAGAGGCAGAGGAAGAAGCAGGCTCCTTGCCCAATGCAGGGCTCGATCCCAGAGTTCTGGGATCATGACCTAAGCCAAAGGCGGATGCTCAACTGACTGAGCCACCCAGGCGCCCAACTTTCACACATTTTTTTTTTAAAGATTTTATTTATTTATTTGACAGAGAGATACACTGCAAGAGAAGGAACACAAGCAGCAGGGGTGGGAGAGGGAGAAGCAGGCTCCCCGCCGAGCAGGGAGCCCGATGCGGGACTCGATCCCAGGACCCTGGGATCACGACCTGAGCCGAAGGCAGACGCTTAACGATTGAGCCCCCCAGGCGCCCCCTTTCACACATTTTTAAAAGCAAGAAAACTTGTTTATGTTTTTCAGATGATCAGTATTAGTGGTTGTAGAAGAAAATCTGCCCAATACAGAAAAGAATGAAATACAGATGATCTCCAACTTCCGATGGTTAGACTTACAATTTTTTGATTTTACAATGGTGCCAAAGTGATACACATTCAGTAGAAATTGTACTTTAAATTTTGATTTGGATCTTTTCCCAGGCTAGCAATATGGGGTACAATGCTCTTTGGTGACACCGACCAGCAGCAAGCCCCAGCTCCCAGTCAGCTATGCAATCCCAAGGGTCAACAAATACAACCATTCTGTTTTTCACTTTCAGTACAGTATTCAATAAAGTACATGTGATAGTCAACATTTTATTTTTAAAATGGCCTTTGTGTTAGCTGATTTTGCCCAACTATAAGCTGACGTAGGTGTCTGGTAAGCTACGCCAAGCTTTGATGGTCAGTAGGTTAGATGTATGAAATGCATTTGTGACTTTGGTATTTTCAACTTACGATGAGCATATTGGGACCTAACCCCATTGTGAGTTGACAAAGATCTGTAGAGAAAAACCACCTGTTATCGTTCAGAGGAAGGATAACTACTCTAAATATTTTTGTGTGATTTTTTTTGAGTCTTTTACCTTTCATAGTAAGACTGATAGGTTATGGGGAAGGGTGCCAAGCGCTTAAATAAATGATCCCATTTAATTCCCACAAACACCCTATCATGCAATTAATTTTATTATTTCCATTTAACATTGAGGAAACAGAAGATGAAACAGGTTGAGCAAATTGCCCAGTCACAGAGTAAATAGCAGACCACTCTGTGTCTGACTCCAGAGACCAAGGACTTAACCGCACCACCATACTGACTGCCTTTTCATGCCCTCTTTCTCTTATTTGAAACTCTGCCCTCTGGAACTTACTGTTCGTCGAAGACCTCTTCCTCTGCTCATGCCATTTCCTTCACTAGGATTGCCTTTTCCATCTTTCTGCCTAACCAAATCCTACTGATCATTCAAATGCCACCCACTCCTCAAAGCTTCTCTAAGTGACCCTCAGCTCTCCTTCTAGAAGTCCCAGTATTCTTTCCTTACACTCCATGTATTCCTCCCTCCTGCCTCAACCTCCTCCCCTTCCTCTGCCTCCCACACTAACACAGACAGCAGGAGATTACTATATTTGTCAGTGCTGAGTGACTAGTGGCCCTGTTCCAGTTCCCACGCTTTAGACCTGGGGCTAAGCAGTTGCTCTGGGACGCAGCTCCCGGGCAAGAGGGAGCTGGCTTGGCCTTCTGGATCCTAAGTGAAACCGAAGCTCCTGTACACACAAGTCAAACAAATTGTTTCTTCTGGATCTAGATAAAGCCAATCTGCCTCCCCTCGTCCCAGGGCTGCCTGTTGCATTTTTACCTTCTTTTCCCTTCAAGGCTGCCCTTTGAAGCTGATTTCCTCCCAACAAATTCACTTACAATGTGGGATAATGCCAGCTTTCTGATGATCTGCCCTGGGTTCTAAAAAGGCAGCCTTGGTGGCTAAACAAGTTTTTTTGTTGTTGCTGTTTATTCTGAAGTTTTTGTGCCCCTCCCCCCCCCACCCCCCACCCCCCCACCGAAGAGGCCATTGCAATTGAAAACCAATGCTCTGGATCCACTATTATGAAACTTAGTTCCATGGAACTATATTTCCAAGCTTCACAAGTCATCCCTAGGGGTCCTTGAAAGAAAGTGTGGACATGTTTATCTAACCCACATGCTGAAGGGTAAAAGCCAGGGATTGTCCACATGCCAACTGGAATGGGGCCCTCAAGAGACTGGGCCTGGAAGCCATAAGCCCTCTGGATGCATGCCATTTGTAGAAAGACAAGTTTGCTGATGTATTTCGGATACACCACATCGTTCCTACAGGGCTGGGGAAAATGGGAATCTCCAGCCAGAACTGTGCCCTAACTCAAGATCCACAGGCCTAACTGCCTAGCAGACAACTTTCCGTAGGTGTACGACAGACATACCAAACCTCACCTGTCTAAATAAGCCCCTGATAGGGTGCCTGGGTGGCTCAGTTGCTTGGGTGACAGCCTTCGGCTCAGGTCATGATCCTGGAGTCCTTGGATTGAGCCCCGCATCGGGCTCCCTGCTCCACGGGGAGCCTGCTTCTCCCTCTGACCCTACCCCTTCTTGTGCTCTCTCTCTCAAATAAATAAAATACAATCTTTAAAAAAAATAAATAAGCCCCTGATATTCCCTCAACCCCGGCCCTCTCACCCCGGCAACCCCATCCTCCCAACTGTTCACATCAAAACCCTAGTGACATTCCTGGGGCTTTGCTTTTTTCTCCTGTGCTGTTTATGGTCCGGAGCAAACCCTGTTGGCCCTCCTGCCCAAGTCTGACCACTGTTCAGCAGTTCACCATCCCATTGCCACCACAGTGTCCCAGGTCGCCACCATTTCTCTCTTGGCATTTCGCGGTGGCCTCCTACCATGTTTCCCTACCCTGCCCTTGCTGTGTTTTCAGTCTCTTCTGCATCCAGCAGCCAGGGTGATGTTGTCGGCACTGAACAGAATCTACTCAAAACTCTCCAGGGACTTTCCATGTGGCTCCTAACGAAAGCCTTGCTGTTCTCGAACATGCCAAGCACACTCCCACTCCAGGGCTTTGCACTTGCTCTTTCTTCTACCTGGAAGGCTTTTTTCAGCAGATCTCCGGGGGCGGGGGGGGGGGGGGTGTCTTCTTCATTTCCTCTGGGTCTTTACTTAAAATTCATCTTTTCATGCAGGCCTTCCCTAGTCACCCTGCAAAACTGAAATAGAAATATCCTGGCACCTCGGACCTCTGTTCCCTGTTTTTCTTTGTAGGACTATCATTAGCCAGCAAACTATACATTTCAGTTACCTATCATGTTAGTTGCTTGACTACTTCACTTGAACATTAATTCCATGAGGGCAGAAAATTTTACCTCTTTTCTTCACTGCTATATCAACACTGCCTGTCACAAAGTAGTCACTCAACAAATGTTTGTTAAGTAAATAGGTGTTGATTGAATAAAACATACCAGATCTGGATGAAGAATGGATTCACCCTAGTTTAATGATTTTCTGACTACCTTCAGAGCTTCAGTGCCCCCTTTAAAAGGAGAAGGAACCCAAAGGGATAAGGCTCTAGATCCCCCAATCCCCCTCTAACCTGAATCTGACACATCTTCCATGACAGCTTTGTTTTAAAGAAAACATTACTTGGATAGGATTCTTTTTTTTTTAAGAGAGAGAGAGACAGAGAGCATACACACAAGAGCCAAGGGTCGGGGGCGGCGGGGGAGAGACAGAGGGAGAGGGGGAGAATCTTAAGCAGGCTTGACACCCAGCATGGAGCCCGACGCAGGGCTCCATTTCATGACCCTGAGATCATGACCTGAGCCGAAATCAAGAGTCAGACACTTAACCAACTGAGCCACCCAGGGGCCCTTACTTGTATGGGTTTTTAAGAATTGTTTCAAAACAACTGCCGTAAATCTAAAGAAATCAGAGAGCGTGACCTCCTCAGGCTAAGAACAATGACCTGCTTCAGGGGATGGATCTGTTGGGTACTCTCTAGTTCCATCTTCCTAAAATTGGGCTCTGACAATGTGGTCCAGGTGTCCCAGAGAAGGCCTTAGGATATAAACAAAGCACATTATCCTGAGCTGCAACTTTACCTCAAATTTGGGAGCAAAAACTAGGGGCGCCTGGGTGGCTCAGTCGGTTAAGCAACTGACTCTTGATTTCCGCTTAGGTCATGATCTCAAGGTCATGGGACTGAGCCCTGCATGGGGCTCCACGCTGAGCGAGGAGCCTACTTAAGATTCTCTCCCTCTCCCTCTGCCTCTCCCTCACTCACTCTCTCTCTCAAAAAAAAAAAAAAAAAAAAAAAAACCCAACTAGGGGCGCCTGGGTGGCTCAGTCAGTTAAGCATCTGCCTTCAGCTCAGGTCATGATCTCAGAGTCCTAGGACAGAGCCCCACATAGGGCTCCCTGCTCAGTGGGGGGGGGGGGGGGTCTGCTTGTCCCTCTCCCTCTGCCCCTCACCCCTGCTCATGATCTCTCTTGAATGCTTTCTCTCTCTCTCTCTCTCAAATAAATAAAATCTTTAAAAAAAAAACAATTAATTTTCTATTGAAATAAGGACATAGCAGAATAAAAACTTCTCATGAATTTACAAAATAAAACACAAGCTTTTACAGAAATTGTGCACGTGTAAGATGCTACTTCAAACTACTCCCTGACTTGCCAAGGTCCACATATATTTTTCTCCACTATAAAGTAAAGCAGAATTGTTTGAGAAGCACCATATCCAGCTGATCTTCTGTACCATGGGAAGAACAGAGGAGCTAAGAAATAAAGAAGTGTCATCAAGATGGCCAAAAATGATAAGACATGCTTACCTAGGTAGGCTCCTTACAGTAATGTTTTAACATTGGCCTGGAACATTTGCTGATCAGGCAGGATGGGCTAAGCTCTGTCTACACTATACAGATGCCATTAGAAAATATTCATAGTTGGAGCCCTTTGCTGTTGTGACTGCTCTAGAAAAACAGCATCAGATTTCCTGCAGCTCAGGGCATGTGTCCCCCTTCTCCTGGGAGGTCTGGACCAATGGACAAAAGCAAAAGCTAGAATTGCAGTGAACTATTTATTTCATCTTATCTATGTTTATTGAAAAGCTACTCCATACTCAATACTAAGATTAAAAAAAAAGTATGACACTGTTTTTCAAACCTACGATTTTTTTAACCATTACCATGATCATAGTTTTCTAACCAACTAAAAACTGTGTTAACAACAATTAGGGATGGTGATACCTGCAAAATGTATATATATATACATATATATATATATGTATATATATATATATCTTAAGTGTTCCCACTGATTACTAAGTTTGAGGAATCCCTATTGGATGTGATCAGCCTGCAGCTAGGAAACAATTTTCACTAGCAACATTTTCCAGAGTATCTATCAGTCATGTGGGATTTCCAATATTTATGGGCTTCTTAGGAAGGCAAGTACCAGAGTCATGAATGAAGGGATGGCTGATTTCTACAAATGATCTATGAAAACCGTGACACATTAGGAAATAATAAAGATCAATAGCTCTGGATTAAAAATAAATAAATAACAGGAGCCCTGAGTTCTACAAGCTCAGCCACAAAAACACTGTGCTACTTCTCTTCTCTGGGCCTCAACTTCCTCATTTGGAAAATGAGGGCTTTGGTGGGCAATGTTCCTTCAAGCTCTGATATTTTCTGCAGTCTATAAAACCCGCATTCAGGGGCGGCCAGGCTGGCTCAGTCGGTAGAGCATGTGACTCTTGATCTCAGGGTTGGAAGTTTGGGCCCCACGTTGGGTGTAGAGATTACTTAAAAATAAAATCCTTCAAGAAAAAAATTAAAACATACATAAAACCCACATTCATCGCCAGGCCACTCAGCACATACATACTCTGAAAGAGTCAACAAACACCACCAACGTGTAAGGACTAGACGTGAGTCAATAAGTTGTCATTAAACAAACGGACCTTGCTCCTCATTCTCATTTTCAACAGACAGGAGTAAGAATTCAAAGTCCAAGAAACTATGCTGCCTCGCCCTTCGTCACACCGCATTCCAACACAAGATTACTCTTCAAGGCTTCAGAGTCAAATCAGGGATTGTCTCCACATCCAAATCCAATCGAACAAGCCCCATCTGCTGGTTGGCAGCTACGGGGACAAGCACCGAACAGAACGTGAACAATACTCTTCAAGATGTGGATGTGATTGATTTAAGGCTACCTTGGAGAGGACTGGTCTAAACAAGAGGTCTGGAAGACCCCTGGGCCCAGGCAGGAGGTCAAGAAAACCTCCACGGGAAAAGAAGTAGAGGGGCGCCTGGGTGGCTCAGTCGGTTAGGCATGTGCCTTTGGCTCAGGTCATGATCTTGGGATCCTGGGATCAAGCCCCTCATCAGGATCCCTGTTCAGTGGAGAATTTGCTTCTCCCTCTCCCTCTGCCACTCCCCACTACTTGTGCTCGCTCTCTCTCTAATAAATAAATAAAAATAAATAAAATAAAAAAAAAAAAAAGATGTAGATGCCTGCCCAGAACTGGTTCCTCTCCAGTCTTCTCTGGGAGCAACAGCATTTCTTTCTAGAAGCTGTCTGGCCACACATTCACTTGGCCTTCTTTCCGTTTGGGTTTAATGAAAGGCCAGAGTGGGAGGGCTCTTAGAGAGAGGGTCTAGGCCGGATTGCCCAATGTTAGCAGGTGAGCCTAATTCAGCACATGTTTTGTGAGAACAGAACGGATCTAAAATGATTTTGATTTTGGAATACCTTTGCGAGGAGCACATACTCTCCCATTTCTGTAGGCAGCCACCCCTCCTGGACTTACACAGAGGAGCCAGGCCCCAAAACACTTTTCAGTTTGAGCTAAGACTCGGAGGCCAGACCTTTCCATGACGCCATTGCTGCTTTCTAGTTTCCCTCTTCACATCTGCCCTATGAAGGATCGGCCTCAGCCTGGTCCCCAGCAGCCACCCAAAACTAAACAACCCCAAAGTCAAATTGGTCTGAACCTTCTCTTAGAAAGCATTTAATTCAAATATGAGAGCTTCGCCTGCACTACCACCCCAGCCAACAGAGGGAGCACTTGGAAGTGGGCCTGCATACTAAGCACGGGGCTTTTCTCTCCACGGCAGATGGGGGACTAGGAGGACAGGGAACTGTCACAGGCTAAGGGTGGGGTCAGCCAGGTTCTTCAGTGCCTTGAAGAAGAGCCAGAGCACCAGAGCCTCTATGTATCTGCAACTCACTAGAAGGCAGGTCCACGCAAGGAGTTTTCGTCGATGCAGTATTAAAAACCAAAACCACAAAAGACCCTGTGACAGGAGACTACTACCTGGAAAGAAAGCAAAACAGTAAATCCCTCGGAGGCAATTCAAATGTGTTTTTATCAAATGTCTGCCGTGTGTCCCATATTGTCCTGAACATGCCCACGTTCAAACACTATGTCTCACTGTCAGATCATGTGTCCCAATTTGTTGTTCAAAAAGTGTAATTACCGGGGTGCCTGGGTGGCGCAGTCAGTTGAGCGGACGACTCTTGGTTTGGGCTCAGGTCAGGATCTTGGGGTCATGAGATCCAGGCCCACATTGGGCTCCACCCTAAGTGCAGAGTCTGCTTGGGACTTTTTCTCCCTTTCCCCCTGACCCTCGTCCCCATGCTCGCCCTCTCTCTCTCTCTCTCTCTCAAATGAATAAATGAATCTTTAAAAAATTAAAATTAGGGGCACCTGGGTGGCTCAGTCATTAAGTGTCTGCCTTCGGCTCAGGTCATGATCCCAGGGTCCTGGAATCGAGCCCCACGTCGGGCTCTCTGCTTGGCGGGAAACCTGCTTCTCCCTCTCCCACTCCCCCTGCTTATGGGCCTGCTCTTGTTATCTCTCTCTCTGTCAAATAAATAGATAAATAAATAAATAAATAAATCTTTAAAAAAATTAAAATTAAATTTTTTTAAAAAGTGAGGGGCACCTGGGTGGCTCAATTGGTTAAGTGTCCGACTCTTGATCTCAGCTCAGGTCTTGATCTCAGGGTCATGAGTTTGAGCCCCACATTGGGCTCCACGCTAGGCATGGAGCCTACTTAAAAAAATAAAAATAAAAAATGGGAGATTTTACATTAAAAAGTTTTTATTCCCATCTTTTCTTGAAAAATCAGAAAATATGGCCATGTTGGTCCCATACTCTCATGTGGTAATGACTGGCCAGAGCTGAATAGAAGCTGCCCCTATGTGAGGGGACATGCATTCTCTAAGTAGCCACATTCCTCACCATTCCCTACTGCCTCCTCTACTCCTCTCCTGCAGATGGATATAGGGGGCCGTTTATTATGACATTTGAACTATTGTTTTTCTTCCAGTAAAGAAGATGAGGCGCGCCTGAGTGGCTCGGTCGAATGAGCATCCCATTCTTGATTTCAGCTCTGGTTGTGATTTTGGGGTTATGAGATTAGGCCCCGTATTAGGATCTGTTCTCAGTGTGGAGTCTGCTTGGGATTCTATCTCTCCTTCTCCCCCTCTCCCTACTCACATGCTCTCTCTCTCTCTCAAATAAATAAATAAAAATCTTTAAAAAAAAAAAAAGATGATGAAATATTTCTCCTGTGTCTAACGGAAGTAGGAAAACAAATGCTAAATATGTGCCACATATTTCAAGAAAAACATAGCATTTTTTGCAAAAATGAAGAATATTGCTATGTGCTCAATATGCCAAACAAATGTGTCTTTCAATAAAATATATCTGTCTTGCTTCGCTCATTTAAATCACATGTCTGCACCTACCGGCATATGAGCTGCCACTTCTGCTTAAAATAAACAGACATTCAGACATTAGTCTGTAGGCAAGGAAAATGGATTTTTTCTACTACTTTCCCTGGTTCTTCAGCTGGAATCCTGGAAATCTGACTGACAAAAGACAGATTAACAAAAGAAAAACAAACAGTTAATAAATAACACACATAGCAGAAATACACATAGGGGAAACTCAGTGATGAGTAACTCAAAGGGGTGGTTAGAGCTTGCTCCTATATAGCATCTTAACAAAGAACAATGAGTTTATAGAGAAGTGACGACAAAAGAAAAGGGTTTCGGGCTTCCAAGGGCAGTGAAATGCGGGGATGCAAATATATGGGGGAAACTAATGAAGTAAGATTTGTTTGGGAAGGCCCACACTGGCATCAACTTTCTGCCTTTTTCATGGCCAGAATCTTTCCTGGGAGAGGGGACTTAGGGTTGTACTCATTTTTCAGAAGGTTCTACTTTTAGTTAGATAAGGGAAATTCTGGGAAGGTTCTTTCTGCATCTGTTGAATCTTAAATGCCTTTAGCTCAAAATAATCCTTAATGCCAAAGTGACACGTGGCAGATTATGATCCCCTACAAATCCTAATGCCCTTTTGCAGCTAGGAGGATAGTGCCCTACTTAGATCCCAGGATCTTTTTCTGTTCTGTTGGTTAGACAGAGGCTGACTCAAGATATCAGGTGATAATCCTCTTTCCTTTTTATTTAAAATGTCCCAGTGATATAGATGTATGTAATCCATGTTGGAAATGCCATAGGAACACACACACACACACACACACATCTTCCAGTTGATTTTATCGTTACAATAAATTTTCACCCTGAGGATAGATTTTAGATGACATTATGATGCTGTTTAGTGAGTATCTTCCAAGGTAACACGGTACAAAGTACTGGGCAGGCACTGATATTTCTATACACTTAACTCTTTGTCCATACTTCTCTTATGGCACGTAACACTGATAAGGCACCTTTAAATGGCTAGAATAGGATGATCAGGATCCTCCTCCCTTTTCCAGGCAATATCTGTGTATTTTAGCATATCCTTCCAGAGTTATTTTAATGGTAGAAATTTCAGAGTAGATCAAGAAGAGAGGGTCAATAAAAGCAACGTAGAGGGGCACCTGGGTGACTCTATCGGTTAAGCATCTGACCCTTGGATTTCAGCTCAGGTCAAGGTTGTGAGATGGAGCCGTATGTCGGGCTCCATGCTGAGCATGGAGCCTGCTTAAGATCCTCTCTCCCTCTCCCTCTGCCCCCCCCCACTCACGCACACACACTCTCTCACAAATAAATAAATAGATAAATAAATAAATGCAACATAGAGGTGTGCCAGACTAGAGTTTTCAGAACAATCTAAACTGACAGAGGCTGAGCTGATTAACAAGATTGTATAATCTTGTTGAGAATTCTGAAAATTACTTTACACAGGTAGACTATAGTGTGTATTACCATCAATATACGAACAAATTAATAAATAGTATATACTCTCCCCATTAGCACTCATGAAAGATCTGAGGAAATAGGTATGTTTCAGCAGGAAACACACATAAAATAAAACACAAAAGGGAAGTGACTTATATTCATGGACAGTGAATCAAATTGATATAATTAAGCTCTTATCAAAACAGATGCACTTTCCTCTTAATGATATTTAATAAGACAATTTTAAAAATATTTCTGAAATACAGAAGCATAGTAAGTACCATATTTCTAAAAAATCTCCATCACACTGAAGTGGAATCCATAAATCTCATATTCATGAGATACTGAATTCTATGCCTCCTAACCTGGCTGTGACTTTGCTGAGAGCATAGTAGGAATACCGAAAACTCATTTTGCATTCATTCTGATTACTACAGAGAAAGCATAAATTCTATTTACAATAAAGAGCCATGACAAAGAAGCACTCCATCTCTTGGTTACAGTTAAATTCACACTAAATATAAAATTATTGATTGCTGCCCAGATATATGCTACAAAGCATAGCTCTAAAGATCAATAAATTTAAATGGCGCCAACTATAATGAGCATCAAATCAGCCAATACATTTAGTACAGTGCCTCCCTAAAGGGGAATTATCATCAGGCTCAACACTTTATCTCTGTAGGCAAACGTGTCCCTACAGAAATGGTGCATTCCGCTCTACAGGCAAGCCATAGAAATCCACTTGATGTATTCCATTACTGACAAAGAATTCACGATAAAAACAAAAAGTAGTATTTTGAAGAAAATGATGGGGACTCTAAACAAAACAAAACCAACTTGATACCTTCTCATATATGTCTGATTCCCAAACATTAGATTCTTTTTGTTTCTGCTCCAAGCTCATCAGCTACTACTTAACCCAGTCATCGGAGACACTCAACCCTTCCTTTGAGGGTTCCAGGTCCTATCCAAGTTTCAAAACCATGGTATACTCTCTTCTTCATTCACCTCAAGCCCAATCCACATGGCTCCAGAAGCTTCTTTTTCCTGTGGAGTGAGCGAAGTCATTTCCTCATCTGAAAAATGGGGATAAGAAAACAATAATATCTCATAGGTTTAGGGTAAGAATGAAAGATGTAACTAATATAGGGAGCCTGGCTGGGTACTTGCTGCCCTGGGGGTAATTATTAAAAAAATAACTAACCATAATAACAACAGTAATAATCATAATGAGTTTGCTCCATTTAACTTCTCCCTGTTGGACAGATGAGATCCTCACACTTGCTGTGTTTCCAACAACTTAGATACAACCATCCCTCTCTTTAATTCCAGTTAATTCCATTTTCTCTGCAGAGCTTTTTACGTGGCAAGCCCTATCGCCCATATATGCCCTAAACATATCTTCCAACTAACTGCAACTCAATCTTTAAGGATGAAGTTAATGTTTCTCACACCTACATTTACAATGAAACAAAATCATGGAATTTTAGAGTTGGAAGGGACCTGAGGACAACTCCAATTGTTCTGTGGTCCACGACAGTGTTGACATTCTTTACCACAGACAGAAGGAATAAGAAAGAGGTGGGCAGGGTGGGGGGTGGCACCTGGGTGGCTCAGTTGTTAAGTGTCTGCCTTCGGCTCAGGTCATGGTCCCAGGGTCCTGGGATGGAGCCCCGCATCGGGCTCCCTGCTCTGAGAGAAGCCTGCTTCTCCCTCACCCACTCCCCCTGCTTGTGTTCCCTCTCTCGCTGTGTTTCTCTGTCAAATAAATAAAATATTTAAAAAAAAAAGAAAGAAAGAAAGGAAGGAAGGAAGGAAGGAAGGAAGGAAGGAAGAAAGAAAGAAAGAAAGAAAAAGAAAGAAAGAAAGAAAGAAAGAAAGAAAGAAAGAAAGAAAGAAAGAAAGAAAGAAAGAAAGAAAGAAAGAAAGAAAGAAAGAAAGAAAGAGGTCGGGGAAGGGCAAGACAGAAGTCAGGTGTCAGTTTGAAGTTCTCCCTTAATTGATTATGGAAAGTTCTGTCAAGCCCAACCTCTTCCCATTATAGAAGGAGATTCTAGGACCCAGAGAGGTTAAGTGATTTGCTCCGAAAATTAGTGGCACAACAAATTTAGTGACAGAGCTTAAATTAGCATCCAAATCTCCTGGCTCCCAATTCAGGGTTCCCTGCTCTTCCTCAGGCACCGTGCTGCCTCAGGGCATATCCTTATACTTGAACAGACTATACTGAGTTCAAGACTGTAAACAACGCTTACTATGGCTGGCCTAACAAATCTGAGATGCATGTTTGCACAATTAAGGCACTTTTAGGCACCCATGCCCTCCTCAAGAGGATAAACTCTCAAGGGCTTGGCTCCTTCCACCAGGACCCTAACCTGTTCAGCTCCAAACTATGCTGGCCACCGGTTCCCAATGTCTGATTCCCAAACATTAGATTCTTTTTGTTTCTGCTCTTTCCATGATGTACCTGACTCATCCTTTACATCTGCACAGTATTATTTTCTTCCTGATGATGACCAAATGAGTATCTACAACCCTGCCTCTCCGCACCGGAAATGCAGTCTCATGCCTCCTTGGATAACAACCGGTCTAGACTGACCCAATTCCCAAGACCTCCTACCACCTGGGCAACCGTGAGGGCTAGAGGGGTGAGTCTCAGAAGCTCATTGCTTCAGGCAGACGATGCTGATACCACATACGGGTGACTGTTAGGTAAGCTCCCAAGATACTTGTTTTGATCCTATAGGGTTGACACATTTAGACAGGGTGATCTCTGGAGTCTAGAGTCTTCTTAAAGGCTGACTGGTGTAGCTTCTGCCTGATTTCCTCATTCTACCTTTCTTCTCTAAGCATTGTTAACAGAGCCCCTTGCAAATAGCAGTCAGGCGCTCCACAAAGGTGCCATGAACTCAACTTCCCCTTCGTATCTGAAATCTGTTCCACCAACCTGCCCCTACCCCCCGCCCCCCGCCAACGTGCGACTGGTAGTCATGTGCATTCCAGCTCTCCCTGAATTAAAATGAAAAAGAAAAATGGTCTTTAGTATTACCACCTTTGGTGTGTTAGATTTTCAGCAGAACTGAGCTGTAATTTCTGCAGTGTTGATTTGGGAATTTTATTTTCTACACTGCCTGATACCTAAGGCCTTGCCTGCCCTAAGCAGTGTAGGCGCAGGGAGCCATCCGAGTTTCAACAATCCTTCCCTCCAACCTCCGCCATGCCATACACTATGTGGTATAATCAGCAAGCTAGTTAAATGCAGGGCTCTGATACCCACCCAACTGAGTACAATTCTAGCTCTATCACTTAACTTCCCAGCTAAGTTAATTGACCTCTTTGTTTCCTTATCTGGAAAGTAAAGATAGCAATCCCTCCCAATGGTAAAGTAAAAAAAATCTATTCCGTCTTCTTCCCCAATTCTCGTCCCAAAGCTCCTAATGCTCCTGGAATTTTCAGAGTGTTAAGAGTGTCTTTTGTTATTCATCATGAGCCCTTTTCCACGCATGAGTTTATGCAACTGGCTGACTCAAGGTGGGTCCCCTAGATAGCTTCAAGATGGAGGCTGCTCAGCAGAAAGACCAAACATGCGATTCAAGCGCTGGCATTTTCCCCTGTATTCCCTGGTGAGGGAGTGCGGGGAGTGGGCGAGAGGGGGATGGCACCGGAGATTGAGTTCTAGCAAAACTCTTGAAAAAGGAGAGCTTGCAGGTTGGTGAGCTTGCTGATGTGCTGACGTGCTGGGAGGGAGAACACCCAGACAGGGCATGGAAGCCCTGTTTCCCCGCCCGTGCCTTGCCCTATTGCATCTCTCCCATTTGGCTGTTCCTGAGTTCTATCCATTATAATAACCCGGTAATCATAAGTCAGGTGCTTTCCTGAGTTCTGTGAGTCATTTTAGAGAACTATCAAACCTGGTGGGGAGGTCATGGGAACATGTGAATTGGTTGTCAGCCAGGCAGAAGTATGTGTCACCTGGGGACCCCCCCCCCCCCCATTGGCAGCTGGTCTCTGAAGTGACAGCAATCATGTGGGACTGAGCCTTTAACCTCCGAAGTCAGAACTAACTCTGGGGTAGTGAGTGTCAGAATTTAATTGAATTGTTGGACACCCTGTTGGTGTCAGAGAATTGGAGAGTTAGTTGGTGTTGGAAAAGACACCACATATTTGATGTCAGAAAGAAAAACCAACAACAGACTGCCTCGTAGAGATGGTCTGAGGATGAAGTAAAATAATCTGCGGCACACGGTAGTAAGTGGTGAATAAGAAGCAGCTTTTACTATTCCTTGCATGACTGTGCTTCTTCCATAGTCTGTGAATCACATCCGATGTCTTATGCTGGACTTGGAATCCTACCTGGAACCCCAACCAGCTTGGCTAGATCCCTCAGTCCCCGTCTGACTCTGGCCACTCCTTCTCCTCTTGGATTAGACCTGTCCTACTTTCCCTAGCTACTAGCTGAAATCCTACTGAAACCAGAAAGATAGAGCCAACCACCTACCACAAAGCATGATACTGCCATGTACTTAACTCCGACTTCTACTTGCGCCACTAGGCGCAAACCATCAGATGAGACCCTCAGGACACAAATACCTGCCCAATTCAAGGTGAATTTTGTCCCATCTCTTTAGATGCTGGGATTTGGGTAGTTGGCCATCCTCCTCGGATGAGAGCCTTAACTGAGGTTCAGCTCAATCTTCTCCTCCTCCCCATTCTTGCTGAGTTTCAGCGTGCCTCACAGATGAATACATATGGGTTTGACTTAAAAGGCAGAACAAGACAGTTAGGTAATGATGGTCTCATGACTTTCAGAGCAACTTACCTCCCAAAGGTCTTAATATTGACTTCAATTAGAACTCAAGACGAGGTACTGATCTTCCCACGATGTTCAGGAAGGTCACCTTTTGTCCAAACATTGCAGACCTTGTCCATGTGATTCACACATTACCAGAGGTTTCTGACTTCTTTTTGAGAATCTAGATACTCCAGCAAAAAAAAATTTAAATACCACACTTTCTGCTAACACCCCCAGGGAAGAAGTGAATAGAAAGGACCATTGAGACCATTAAGACTCCCCTGCAACAAGAGTCTGCTTGTCTGAGACCACCACAGGAGGCAGAATGAATGGGACTTCTCAGTTGATTTTTTTTTTTTTTTTAAGAATCCTAATCCAATTACCTTCAGCTACCAAAGTCAAAATAAGACTTTCCTGGACCAAGATAGAAGCGAATTCATCTGGACAAGCGAAGTCTGTTAAATCCAAAACCAAACCCCAAACCATCATGCATATGTATCTTTCTTTATATAACAGACTTGTTTCTAAATGTGCTGCACGTGAAAAGCCTTTTTAAAAATAAATTGACCCATATTTTAAGCACACCAGAGGAGCTTGCTATTTAAAGGAATCTCTGTGAGTCATTTTGTAGAGCAAATAACCACCCATTAATTTATTTGTGAAATCTGATTTCCACACGTTGCTTTTACTTTAAGAGAAAAATGGTAAGCACAAAGTCATGACCAATAGATCATGCCAGAATCTTGCCATCTCTACGTTGTAGCTACCATCAGCTGAAAGATCTGTCTCAGTTCCCAGTCACTGACTCATAATGTCATCGAGTCTGAAAGGACCTTGGACATATCTTTGACATATCTAAAATCAGATTCCACCCCATGGTCAAGATCATGAAAGATGACCACACTGGGCACAACAATATTTTGATGCCCAATTTCAAGCACACAGATCTGCAGATCACATACCAGCTAAAGGTATATAGTCTGATCCCAACATGGCTCCGGGGCCCTCGTGTGCATGAAATCAACAGTGTGTGACCAAGCAAACATACGCCAGAGTCCCCAGGAAACCGCAGCTATTAAAAACTGTCTATAGGGGTGCCTGGGTGGCTCAGTCGGTTGAGCAACTGCCTTCGGCTCAGGTCATGATCCTGGAGTCCCAGGATCGAGTCCCACATCGGGCTCCCTGCTCGGCGAGGAGCCTGCTTCTCCCTCTGACCCTCCCCCCTCTCATGTACTCTCTCTCATTCTCGCCCTCTCAAATGAATAAATAAATCTTTTTAAAAAAAAAAAAAAGAAAAAAAGAAAAAAACTGTCTATAGGAGTGCCTGGGTGGCTCAGTTGGTTAAGCATCCAACTTTGTTTTTTTAACTTTTGTTTTTAAGATTTTATTTATTTATTTATTTGACAGAGAGAGACAGTGAGAGCAGGAACACAAGCAGGGGGAGTGGGAGAGGGAGAAGCAGGCCTCCCGTGGAGCAGGAAGCCCGATGCGGGGCTCCATCCCAGGACCCTGGGATCATGACCCGAGCCGAAGGCAGACGCTTAACAACTGAGCCACTCAGGCGCCCCAAGCATCCAACTCTTGATTTCAGCTCAGGTCATGATCTCGGGGTGGTGGGATCAAGCCCTGTGTTGGGCTCTGTGCTCAGCACGGAGTCTGCTTATCCCTCTCCCTCTGCTCCTCACCCTGCTTACGCTCTCGCACTCTCTCTCTCTCAAATAAATAAATCTTTCAAAAAAGAAAAGTGTCTATAGGAGGTGTCATGAAGCCAGTCGGGGGAGAGCATCAGCCCGATTCAGGGTCGCTGAGATGGGGGACACTTAGAAGGGACAAGATGGAGGGAGAGTGTTCTCACTCCCTTTCCCAAGCAGCCAGTACCCTGCCGCAGTCACAGCCCTAAGCGTTCCTATTTTTCACAACTTCCTTATACTTCTTAGCACTTCAGAAACCATAGGTATCCGCTGTTTGACATTTCCCCACGACTATCTCTGCCTGCTCCAAGCCTACCCGATAAACTAACCCTTTGCTTTCCTCATCTTCATTAACACCTACGTGGCACGAATTACGGAGATACTCATTTGGTCTACCCTACACAGGAATACACTAAGTATTTCCGTACGTGTTCCCTGCATCCGTCAAAGACCTGAGATAGCTTTCATGCAAAAACATGATACAACAGGGGCGCCTGGGTGGCTCAGATTGTTAAGCGTCTGCCTTCAGCTCAGGTCATGATCCCAGGGTCCTGGGATCGAGCCCCGCATCGGGCTCCCTGCTTGGCGGAGAGCCTGCTTCTCCCTCTCCCTCTACTGTTCCCCCTGCTCGTGCTCTCTCGCTTTCTCTGTCAAATAAATAAATACAATCTTTAAAAAAAAAAAAAACATGATAAAATATGACACAATGTTATAAAGGCAATTTTAAGAGGTGGGGAGTAGGGGAAGAGACCAAAGCAAAACGGCCCAGTAACGGAGCTTCTCTGGCAATCTGACTGGGTACAGAGATAGAGCTTGGAGGATCCTGGGGAAGAGATAGTTAACTTATAGCTTGGACTCTCCCTCTGAAATAGCAACTATGTCCATCAGACTTGTGCTGGGAGAACATGGTTGTACTTGGAACGGGCCTGTCATTGGGGAGGGAGACTTTCAGCTTAGGCAGTATATAATTAAGTGCCAAACTGAGTGGCAGGCCGTGCTATAGCAAGTGATCAGAGGCAAGAAGATCAGTGGGAGCTGTAGGGACTGTAGAAGGCTTTCTGGAGCGGCCAGAGAAGACGCTGGGACTCTGCACATCTCAATTGCTCTCTGACAATGAAGAGAGAGCTTCATTTACTTACCTTCCACCGCTCTTTCCTAGTGGCCACACCTACACTTGGCCCCCAGGGGGTCTGCTCCCCCTCCGGGAACCCAGGGAATAAAAGAGCATCCACTCGCACGAAAATTTCAGGGCACTAAATATAATTCTTCACACATGCAAGGTGAGACATTCGGTCATTTGGCGTCCAGAGGGGCATTGCTCTATCATGTAATTTGGTGATTATAATGATACATCCCTCACTGGGAGGGCAGGAGCTGCTCTGGAAATAAGCTGCCGTTGTCTGTGGGAAATGACACCTCTGACTTCCTCAGGTGCTCGGACTCTTGGCAAAATGAATATTCCAGGGTCCTGAGATACAGACGGGATCACAGGCTGGGTTCCCTGCACAATCTGGGGCTCTTCCTAAGGAAGCCAATTCTCACTCTACCTGATTTGGCATCCCTGAGAACACTCATATTACACACTTACCCGACACAGTTCTCACCAGAAGGACATAGAATAATGCCAATGCTGCCGATAGGGGCACCTGGGTGGCTCAGGCTCTCCCTCTGCTGCTTTCCCTGCTTGGGTTTGTTCTCTCTCTCTCTCTCTCTGTCAAATAAATAAACAAAATCTAAAACAAAACAAAACAAAACAAAAACAAATGCTGCCAATAAAAAAAAAAAAAAGTAAGTAACACTTCTGTAGCATTTACTATAGGCAAAGGACGACCCTTTACTATCACCCGCATCGGCCCAGGTAGATGTAACATAAAGTCCAGATAACAGGGCTATTCTCAGGAGAACACAGACTAGGCTGCCAACTACACGGTATGATTTGGGAACAACCGAGCAGAATCTCATGACTGAAAACATCCCCCACCTTCTGTAAAAATATCCCAAATTTCCACCGGTCAAAAGTCACTTCTCTACTTCTTAAGGGCTTTGGCATTTTCAAGAATCTTTTATGAAAAGGTAAATATCACAGGGCAAGGTAATCCCTTAAATCCCTATCAGGCATCTACAGTGTGATTAAAAAAAAAAAAGTTCATTGAACTTGCACTCATAAGAGTTGGCTCCCGGCTCTAATGCCAATTAGTACCTGTGTGACATCGGGGAAGATGCTCAACTTCTCTGAGTCTCGGTTTCCTTATCTGTTCAGTGGCAATGGTAACACCTGCGGGGACTCCCTCATAGGATCGTTACAGGAATTTAATGGTTGCAAAAGCATTTTGCAGACTTTAAAGGACTCTACTACTATAAGCTGTTCTTTTTTTTTTTTAAGATTTTATTTATTTATTTGACAGAGAGAGTGACAGCGAGAGAGGGAACACAAGCAGGGGGAGTGGGAGAGGGAGAAGCAGGCTTCCTGAATAACAGGGAGCCCGATGCGGGGCTCGATTCCAGGACCCCGGCATCATGACCTGAGCTGAAGGCAGAAGCCTAATGACCGAGCCACCCAGGCGCCCCCTATAAGCTGTTCTTATCATCGGCTAAACCCCTGGTAGGAAAATACGAATTAGTGGACTACCAAAGAAATGTACTCAGCCAGTATAAGATGGACAGACAAGGCATAAACCAAAAAGAATCATGGTCCAGCTGACTCAAAACTGTCAGCCTGCGCAGGTGAGTCTCTTTGGGGCTTGATCCCACCTGACCATGAATCTCCACTGGCTCAGCTCTGGCTCTTCTTGACTTTGGCTCCTGCAGCGGAACACTCTTTGGCTCGGCATTCCAGGCCCCAGGGCCCCAGACTTGGCTCTAGTTTCTGGGGCCCTAGTCTATTTCTTGACTTTCTTTTCTGGTGTCTTGCTGCCGGTGGCACCTGCCCTTGGCTCCATTTCGACCTGTGACCTAGTGCACCTTCCCGCTGTCCGACGTCCTCAACTCACTCAGCCCCCCACTTACACCAGCACCCTGGAACCTTGCTTCTCTGCCTCAATCATCAAGTGTCTATTGAGGGCTTACTATGGGACAGGCATAGCACTCCCTCTACCAGGCGAATGGTTCCTTCAGCTACGATAGCAGGGAGCTGGGGGTGACGGGCAGGGCACAGGGGCACCAAGATGGAGGTGAGGAACATGGAAAAGTAGGAAGGAAGGTAAAAGGACAGGCTTTGTCTGCTCTACTCTTTTGCAGAAAAGAGTATCAACTGTCATAGAGGTGCCTGTTGATTAAGCACCTACTCTGCGCTATGCATTTGGAATACATACATGAAAGGCACAGTCCCTGCCCTCAAAAGGCTTGACATATAATGAGGACAATGGGCAGGTAAAGAATACTGTTAAAAGGAAGCTCTGTTCCTTTGGTCACCAATTTGTCCTCTATAGGCCTTAGGTAAAGCATGATTATAATACAGCAGTTTGAACATGGGTGCCAAGCTTGGTTTGAAATACAAATTGTGATGGGCTACTTTTTCTGCTACATATATTTTCCCTTCAGTTTCTCTCTCTCTCTTTTTTTTTTTTTACTGGGATATAATATATATAAAGTGCACAAGGCTTATGTGAATCACTCAATAAATTTTTATTTATGTATACAACATAACTACCACCCAGATCAATATATAAAATGTAATAGCACACCAAAAGCTTCTCCTGTAACACAAGATTAACCACACCCCACCACAATGAAGTTACCACTATTTTGATTTTCGTGTAATAGGCTCTTTAGAATTTTTCAAAGCACTGATGAGTTATATTTGTTTGGAGAACTCTAGCCTCTAAATGCTGATCTTCCTTGATATACTTGAGCATCCCAGCCCCTAAAGATTTTGTTATCCTTAATATGCTTAGGCTACCCAAGATCCTAGCAGTCTGGCTACCCCTCCTCCCCCATAATAATTAGGACAATACCTGTCAGCAAAAGAAGGGACATTTGGGGGCACCTGGATGGCTCAGTTGGTTGAGCGTCTGCCTTCGGCTCAGGTCATGATCCCAGGGTCCTGGGATCGAGCCCCATGTCGGGCTCTCTGCTCAGCGGGGAGCCTTCCACTCCCCCCCTGTGCTCTCTCTCACTATCTCTGTCTCTCTCTCTCAAATAAATAAAATCTTAAAAAAAAAAGAACTAGGAAATGAGTATTTAATGAAACCAACACACAATAGAAGCAATCAGAGCTATAATGAAGATCGATATATGGCACAACGGGAGACTAGAGGGGTGAGAATCTGAGTAGAGATGACCTCCCAGAGACAGCTACGCTTAAGCTGACTTAAAAGAGGGGACAACCTGTGCAAGAGCTCAGACATCATGAAAGGACGTGATATTATCAGATGAATCACGTAGATCAGTGTTGCAGAGGGAAAGGATGGATGGGCACAGAGATAAACCTAGAGAAAATGGTAAAGATCATGAAGGGCCTTATATGACCTATAAAGAAGTTTAGATTTATACTATAAGCAATGGAGAACAACGAAATAATTTTGAACTGGAGAGTGGCCCGATCAGATTTGGATTTTTAAAAATTACTCAGCCAGAAGCGTGGAGAATGGAATGAGGAAGAGACAGAAGATGGCTGCAATGATCCAGGTGGGACATGGTGAGGTATCTCTAAGGCATCCAGGTGGGGATATGCTGTTGTCTGCATATCTAGAATATGTAGATTATGTAGATCATGAATGAATATGGATACCCATACGAATGAATATGGAGCTTAGAAGAGAAATCTAGGTTCAAGGTGAGGTTTGGGGGCCATCTGTATATAAATGGCAGTGGTTTAGGGGCATCTGGCTGGCTCAGTGGGTGGAGCATGAGATTCTTGACCTCAGGGTCGTGAGTTCAAGCCCCACATTGGGCACGGAGCCTACTTAAAAATTAGAAAATAAAATAAATGGTAGTGGTTTAGACTTTCTAGGAAAAGTGTACGGGACAGAGTAGAAGGTCAAGATTAGAGCCTTGGGAAACAACAACACTGAAGAGTCCAGCCAAGGAAGCAGAGCCAGAGGATGAGGTAAGAGGTAAGAGGAAAAAACAAGGACAGCAGATTGGCACAGTAGCCAAAGGAAGGAAGATTTCAAGGAGGGATTGGTTATTTCACATGCTGTGAAGCGCTGCGAGGTAAGTATACATTGGTTTGGCAATGGAGGTCGCCCGTGACCTTGGTGTGAACGGTATCATTGCTAAATCACACCACATGGGGGAGTGAATGGAGGAGTAAATCGGGAGCAAGGAAGCGGAAGCTACCAGTTTTAGAAGCTTTAGTTGGAACAGGAAGAAGAAAGTGGATGAGGGGGGAATCTGCTATAGATCAAATGTGCGTATCCCTCCAAAATCCGTATGTGGAACCCTAACTCCCAAGGTGACAGTATTTGGAGGTGGGGCCTTTGGCAGATGATGAGATCATGAAGGTGGAGCTATCATGAATGGAATTTGTGCCTTTATAACAGAGACCCCAGAGAGCTCCCTGGCCCCTCGTGCCATGTGAGGACATAGCAAGAAGACAGCCATCTAGAAACCACAAAGCAGCCTCTTGCCAGACACTGAATGGGCCAGGGCCTTGATCTTGGACTTCCCAGTCTCCAGAACTGTGACAAATAAATTTCTGTTGTTAATAAGCCACCCAGTCCATGGTATTCTGTTATAGCAGCCTGAACTGACTAAGAACCGTAGTTCAGAGAGCTCGTTTATAAGACAGACCTGAACCATTGCCAGAAAGTACTGTTCCATTGGAAATATTGTCAAAGGGAATCAAGCATCAGATGAGATACTGACCAAAATAACTTTTAAGACTTAAACTCAGAGGTTTTATGATTCCTGCTGATAAGGGATGGAACATCCAACATAAAGGCTCCTCCCAGGTGCAGAGGAGCTTTCTGAAACTTCTATGTGCAACAGAAAAATTAAATATTTAAATAATGCATTTCTCTTTGGCCATAAATATAAAGAAATGAATGGAAAGTGAGACTGTGACAGAAATCATTTTTCAGGCCTTTGGCTGTTAAATCCACAAGGTCAAACAAAACCACACAACCTATGTTGAGGAAGGATACAAATTATTGCTATCCCTAGGATTTTACCTAATTGATGTATAGATAACAATTTTTAAAATCCCTCATGGTAGCAATTTACTAACAGAAAAAACAAGTCAATTGTAATGGCCTATAAATTAACATATTACTTATTAAGCAAATTTTACCCCCAAGTACATCAAAACATCTTAAACATCTGCACAACAGGGGTTGGAAAGCTAGGTAATTGAAACAGAGTTAAAGAGGCACCTGGGTGGCTCAGTCGGTTGAGTCTGACTTCTTAAGAGTCTGACTTCAGCTCAGGTCATGATCCCAGGGTCCTGGGATCGAGCCCCACATCGGGCTCCCTGCTCAGTGGGGAGCCCGCTTCTCCCTCTCCCTCTGCCCCTCCCCACTCATACTCCACTCTCTCCCCTCTCAAATAATAAATTAAATTAAAAAAAAAAAAAAGAAACAGGGGCGCCTGGGTGGCTCAGTCGGTTAAGCATCTACCTTCGGCTCGGGTTGTGATCCCAGAGTCCTGGGATTAAGTCCCACATCAGGTTCC
The DNA here is from genome assembly GCF_029215605.1 of Mirounga angustirostris. Taxonomy (NCBI): domain Eukaryota; kingdom Metazoa; phylum Chordata; class Mammalia; order Carnivora; family Phocidae; genus Mirounga; species Mirounga angustirostris. Next base: position 95,998,772 of record NW_026991719.1, read on the forward strand.
CTGTTGCTTCTCCCTCTCCCTCTGCCTGCCACTCCACCTGCTTGTGCTCTCTCTCTGTCAAATAAATAAATAAAATCTTTAAAAAAAAAAAAAAAGAAAAGAAAGAAAGAAAGAGAGTTAAAATTCTCTAGGAGAGTCATAAGTTCAGCCAAGAAATATTTATTGAGCCCCTACTATGAGCCAGGCATTGCTCTAGTAACTAGATATCAACAAAAAATAGATGTGTTGATTTATGTAATTCCTTCTGGAGCCTCATCAACACAGCTGGAAGAACTGCCCTCATTTCCAAACTGTTTGAATTTGTGGCCATTTCTATCCTAAAGCCATATTTATCTTCCTATAGAAAGACATGGAATATTACCGCTGGAGAGACCTGCAAGGATTATGGCCTCAACTATCCCATTTCACAGATGGCAAAGTTGAACTAATGAGAAGATTAAAATAAATTGTTAATGACTGGAGCCAGGGCTAGAGCCCAGAATTCCTGAGTTTTGATTCAGCGCTTGCTCTACTGAGGGAATCACATCAATAAAACCATGTCTCTCCCCCAAAACCCACACTAACCTCCACCTCTTTTGGTCAGCTTTTCATAATCAGTTCTGCATTTTTCTCTAAAATAGCAAAGTTTCTATGACCTGTGGGCTCTTGGCCCAGATTTAAACATCAAGCCTAAGGATTGCAAACATCTCTCATCCACGGGAGGCTGGGGGTGGGGGCAGAAGGCAAAGATCGCCTAGCTTTGTGCATTTCGTTAAAGCTTCCAAAATTCCAGGAAAATATTGGGTATGTTTTCTCTCTATTGTTGGCTGCTAGGGAGAAGAATGTGTCATCTTAAAATTTCTATTCAGAATTTTAATTAAATTGTGGCCTGTGGCAAAATAGGAAGGCATTCAAATCAAATGCTAGGGTCTCTTTGTTTATTTTATGAGCTCCCATCTCTAACTAGTTCTCGCTGAAATAATTAAATGTCTTTTCGGCAAATGGACTGTACAGGCTGTTTGGTTTAATGTTTCTTATAAGCTGGCAAGTATGGGCTTTATAATTCAGTTGAGTTCTGCCCTTCCCCACCCTACCCCACCTCCCCCCAACCACACACACATTTTTCTCCTCTCTTCACCATACAGGCTGACTCAAAGGTTTCCGAGGGTCAGAATGGCATTAATGCACCTGTAAGCCAAAGCGGAGGCTGTTGGAGGCTGAGCACATTGCATTTGACATTAATAGGTCAGAGGCACTCCTAGATTGAAATTGCTGAAGGTGGAGAGGACACACAGTGTAGTCAATGAGGCCTCTTGGTCTGACACTGATGCATGAAATCTCTTATTTACTGACCCACTGTATTGCAGGAAAGAAAAATTGCTTCTTAAAAATTATAGATAGAATCCACATGGAGGAAGGGACCGCAGAATTTACCTGGGGAGTGTGAATGTGTGTGTGTGTGGGTGGGTGGGTGGGTGGGTGTGTTAGGAGGAGGGGTATGCTATTCTTCTGCTTCATAAAACACAGTTATGGATCCTTTGGGGATAAAAGCCTAAGCCTAGGGCAGAGTCTGAAATGGGGAGATTTAGTCAAAAGGGATATAATTGCCTACATAATAAAGTAGAAAAGAGGTCTTTCTAGGAATAAAGAGATTGTTCCTGTGAGCAATTACTTTCGGCTTCCTCTAAACAGAGCCCTGCCCCAAATAGGAGATAGAAAGGGAGTGTAAGAGGGTACAGAGAGCTTAGAAGAGGAACTTTGTCATTCTGACAGCTAACTTCTAATATGTGTTCACCATGTTCTGCCAGGCACCAGGCTAAGTGCCTTTCCCCAACTATCTCATGTAATCTTCCCAACAGTCTTACGAAATTGGGACCGTTAGTCTCCTCATTTTACAGATCTCATCGTTGAGGTTTAGCCGTGTTAAATGACTTACCAAAGGCTCATAGCTACTAAGTGGCAAAGTTGGCCTTCCTATCTGTTGCCCCCATCCTCCTCCAAAGAAAGGGGAAAATGGTGTGAACTTGTGAAATCTGAGCCTCCAAGCTGCTAGGCTCACTTAACCTAAATAATAGTGGTGCTGATAATGCAGGGGGAAGGGGACAGATCCTGGGCACTTATGATACGCCAGGCATGGTGCTAAGCACTTTGGAGGAGTCAGGTCATTTCATCCTCGTGACAACGTTCAGAGAAAAATATTTGTCTTCACTCTATTTTGCAAGTGAAAAAACAGTGTCTTCAAGGTTAAGGAACTTGTCCAAGGCTACCTGGTTAGAGAACGGAAGAGCTGTAGAGTAAGAACAGATCTCCACAAGCTGGGGGGACACCAGGGCCTAAGGAGAGAGTGGTCTACCAGTAGGCCAATCCCTCCCATGAGATGAGGCCCAGGATATTTTGGAACCCTGATGTTCAACACATTTTACACTGCTCCCTCTTCTATGCTGAGATCTATCCTGGAAAAGTAAGCCGTGGAACACTTAGGCATCACACAGTGGAGATATAATAGAGTCAAGAAATATTTGGTGAATACATGAATGGAGTCTAGTCTATAGTTTTTAATTTTTTCCTCTTGTGGCCCTGTAAGCTCCATGTCTCTACGATGAGCTGAATGTTTTCATTCGAGTTTTGAATGTACCAAAGTCTAGAATAATAAAAGATAATGAGTAAGAGAAAGGACTTATTTGTGGTTAGATCATTGGGATGTGGAAAATTTTAAAAAGAAATAGATCTCTCAAGGCCCTTACTGTTTTGGGAAGGGCAAATGTGCTGTGGGGACTAGGCTTCCAGGGAAGTAAAAAAGAGTTAAGAATGACAAGAGGAAGGGTGGTATGGGAGCTAAAAGGGATCTGGCATTTTCCATAGCTACTATGTACTTGGTCCTTTTATATATTCTAGGTCATTTAATCCTCACATCTATCCTGGGAGGCAAGTGTTATTAACTCTGTTTTATAATATGAAAATTGAAGCTTATAATTAAGTAACTTGCCCAAAGTCTCACATACAGGAAGTGGTGTGGAGCTGAGATTCCATCTCTGGCCTGACTTTTTCTAGAATACTCACTGCTCCTTCAAGTTAAGTTCAAAACAGAAGGGCATTTTAATTGAGCATGGAAAAGAAAAGATTTCAGGTTTAGGAAGACAAAAAAATATGGCAAAGAACTTGTGGAAAGGCCCAAACCAAGATCAGCAAGATTTGAGGGAACTGGAAGACAGGCCCTGATGAATGAGATAATTATCAGGAAAGGGGTATTCTATGTTCTCTGCTATATTACCCATATTTCCTTGGGTAATTACTCGGTAATTGTAGTAACTATCTGGAGCAAAAGAGTGAAAGCTGTAGCCAGGAAGACAGACGAGAGGCAGCAATGCAGGATGGTGGGGAATAAAGATAACAGTGTCCCTAAGACCCCTGCTCAGAGACCTTTCCCCAGCTTCTGGATGGCAGAAGGGCATGGCAGACTTGCTGCTAGCCCCCAACATCTACCAACAATGAGTTTTTTGAAGCTTCACAGCTTTCAGTCTTCTTTCCACCTCATGCAAGTCAAAGCTAGGCCCAGGAAGTAAAGATGATTCCCTGCGATTCAGAAGCCCACTCTATGCGTGTTATTTGAGGTCCTCCCAGAAGCACATGTCAAGAAGGGACCCAACATGGAAAGATTTTCATAGCAGAAGTGAGTGTGTGTAAGACGGGGCACCTGGGTGGCTCAGTCAGTTAAGCGACTGCCTTCGGCTCAGGTCATGATCCTGAAGTCCCGGGATCGAGTCCCGCATCGGGCTCCCTGCTTGGCGGGGAGCCTGCTTCTCCCTCTGACCCTCCCCCCTCTCATGTGCTCTCTCTCTCATTCTGTCTCAAATAAATAAATTAAATCTTAAAAAAAAAAAAAAAAAAGAAGTGAGTGTGTGTAAGAAAAGAGGAAGGGAGTTGTGACGAAAGCCTGACCCTGACGAAGGGGGAGAGGCGGGAAGGTGGAATGGGAGTGGTCTGGACTACCATGTAGTTTAAGGAAGCTTCTCCAAGTCCTGGAGCCAAAGGTGACCAACAAAGCAGTGCACATATCTACCGGCACTAAATGTGCCTTAGGCTCCCCACTGGACACAATCGCAGGAGGGAACAGCTCATGGGAAGGGCCAGAACACAGCAGCTGAGGCCCTCAGTCAATTTACCTATTCTAGACAGTCTGCCAGTCCGACTCTAAGGGGCCCCAACACACCCCTGACTCCTCTGTTCGTAACGGGTAAATCTCAGCCAAAGGATCATTTCCCAAGGGAAGTCCTTCCTCATCCCAAACCCCCGACCCCAGGCAAGGTAAACTTACCTTTTTATATGCTTTCATGAAAACTTGTTCCTTTCCTTCAGAGCACTTGTCTCAATTTGTTCTTATATATTTATTAGTGTGATTATTAGATGAATGAACATCTCTCTTACTAAATTCTAAACTCCATGAGAACAGGAACCATAAACTGTCTTGTTCACTGCTTTACCCTCAGTGCGTACCACAGGGACTAATAGTAGACCCTCAGTGAATACATTTGGAATAAATGGATGCAAATGAATACATGTCGAAGAACAAATATGAGCTGTATAATCAGTTCTAATCCCCCCACTACTGGTAACTATAGAAGGCCCAGGGCTGGGATCAAGGACACATAGCTGGAAAGGGTGAGAGTGAATAGACAGGTTCTTGGTAAGGATGGCAACAGAGGATCCTTAAGCGGGCATGAGCAAAAGCGAGCTGAGGCTGGAGCCTGCTAGACCACGCGGACTGAGATTCAGGTCAGAGGAATTAAGGTAAAAAAGAAAGAGTGAATATACTCACTTTGGGGAGTGAGAGAGATCATGAACATTGACCAAATAAGCATCCCTTTACGTGATCAAGCAGTCTGGTCCTGGAAACGTGGGGTCAGGGCTATAGCAGACATACAAGGAGCCAAGGAAGTGGAACCCATAGCAAGGCAGGAGCCCAGCCACACAAAATAGCCTCAAGGACTTCTCCAGAGAAGCCAGGTTGTGTCAACAAGGTCTGTGGATCTTGGCCAGGTTTTCCCTGCTCAGGTCTTCTCTGGTAGCCTCTCCTAGTCTTAAAGGGACCACATCCTCTGAGGACTCGGGCTGGGTTCGTGGGGGCAGCTCCCTGCCTCATAACTCTTATCAGCTGACAGCCCTACAGTCCTCCAGGACCACTTGAAATTCTACCTTTCTAAGCCTTGGCTTTTTCCCTTCAAACAATGGGATAAAATTTAACTTCACAGGATGATTAGGACTAGAGAGAATAGTATGAGATTACTCATAATAATATGAATGGGCTCTAAGGGGGTTTCTTGCAGACTCACAGTATTTTTACACCAAAACATAAAATTGAAATTAAACAAAGCAAAAATTTCCCTGTACTCCGCTGATGATAAAAAATGGCTTTGGACACACAATATGCACAAAATCTTTAGAAAATCTTGTCAAAATGGATAGTCCCTCATCTAGTCGACTCAGGATCAGCCTATGGGTCAGAAGATGTAGAAAATCATAGAATTCTGGGCTCTCTGAGCTGAGGGGGTGCCTCAAGATTAGTCCAGTTTGCAGGAGGGAGCTGTGAGAATGCTGGGGATAATTACTGATTGTCAAATCCCATGAATCTGTGCATCTTCACAGAATTTCATTAAGTGGGACTTTGGAAGACCATTGTTAGAATTCACTTTCTTCTAGAGAGTTGGAGCAAACTGCAAATTTATTCCAGAGCCAAGTGTAACACAGATGAAGCAAATTCCGTTCAGCCTGAGACTAGGGTCTAAACCCATGCATATTTGCTTGAAAAGTCATCCTGGATCATTCAGGTAATGAGTCAGTCAAAACTGCTGTAAATCACAGTTAATCTCTCCCAATTTCTTTTTTTTTTTTTTAAAGATTTTATTTATTTATTTATTTTTAGAAAGAGAGTGTGCCCACACACAGTGGAGGAGCAGAGGGAGAGGGAGAGAGAGAATCTCAAGCAGACTCCCTGCTGAGCGCGGAGCCCCACTGGGGACTCGATCCCACAACCCTGAGATCATGACGTCAGTCGAAATCAAGAGTCAGAAGCTTAACTGACTGAGCCACCCAGGTGCCCCCATCTGTTCTAATTTCTGATTCCAGTTGAGTGGTTACATGGTCCTAGAAGTCAGAGTCTTGCTCTGTTCTTGTCTATTTTCCTGACTCACTGAGTTGAGGGTGCTCACTCACTTAACCTTTGTGTCTCTTTCATCATCTGTAAAATCTGGGCTACAAATACTTAACTGGATACAAAGCCTTTTTTTTTTTTTTTTTTTTACTGCATCAGGGTCATTCACAGCATAACACACCACCTCCTCAGTCAAAACAGTACCGCTTTTGTGAAAACACATTAACTCCAAAGATAGACTTCAACTGAATTTGATGACTGTCTCTTGGAGCCTTAGCACAATGGGAAGACAAGTCAGAATAAAATACAGTTCTCGTCCTAAAACAGTGAATCCCAAACACCGCTCCACACACTGGGACTAGCCCCTGACAGTGTTTACACAAGTCCATGGCGAAACGAAAAGAAAAACAAAGAGGATAATACAGAGAATGTTCTGTGGCTCTACACATCTATTCAATTTGAAAGAATTTCCTTTATTACAAGTTTCTGATGAATATTTCCCTTCTAATTTTTTTCTAGGCGCTGAAATGATTTTTTTTATCTTAGGGTGGCAGTTGCCTCTTTTTAACAGCCTCACTTAGCAAAACCAAAAAAAAAACCACAGGCAAAAATTCAGTCCTTTTTTGTCTTTTAATTTTATTGGTCAGATAATTCAAAATGAATGAGACTCGCTAAATAACTTCCACCTACTTAAGTCACATGATCAATCCGGTTTATAGTTTAGTCCAGAAAATTGCTTAAATTTGTTATATAGAAGTTTCTGTTCTGGGAATTGTTTGAATTTATGATTAGAAGCTCCAAAAAAAAACAAAAAACAAAACAGATTTGGAGCTCAAGCTACAGCTAAAAACAAAACACAACAAAAGGAGCAAAGCCAATAATAACCAAATGGTGCCTGGCACGAAGGCCTTCAACAAGTATTTGTTGAATAAGTAAATAAATTATCAAGTCAAACAAATGCAAATTCAAGTAATACCTAGCCAGCAGCTACAAAACAAAACAAAACAAAAAACCCACAACAATAAAAAACAAAGAAACAACAACAACAAAACATAAAAAACCAGAGTGATAAGAGGATTTTCACTCTTTGGTCAAAATAACATGTAAAATGGCTTTTCTTTTCTAATTTTTCTTTTCAGTTAGAACTCCTAAGTTTTATATGCCTTCAGCCTAGGAAAGACCTATAGCTCACTTTTTTCACTTGCCAAGAGGAAATAAAAAGGCCGTGAGGGGTGCCTGGCTGGCTCGGTCACAAGAGCATGCAACTCTTGACCTTGGGGTTCTTAGTTCAAGTCCCACGTGAGTGTAGAGATTACTAAAAAAAAAAAGAAACTTAAAAAAAAAAAGGTGGTCAGAAGAAACTGAAAACAATTAGGAAATTATATAGACTCATAGAAGTTAGAGACAGGGATTTAGAAATCACCCAACCCATTCCTTTCAATTTACAGTATAAGGAAACAGCTCTGAGAAACTTGCCCAGGTCGCCCATCCTTTTACCTTTGGACCTTGAGAACAAAACCAAGATACTTCTTTTTTTTTTTTTTTAAGATTTATTTATATATTTGAGAGAGAGCTCGCAAGAACAGGGGGGAGGGGCGGAGGGAGAAGGAGAGGGAATCCCAAGCACACTCTCTGCTGAGCAGGAGCCCCACATGAGACCCAATCCCATGACCCTGAGACCATGACCTGAGCCAAAATCAAGAGTTGGACACCCAACTGAGCCACCCAGGTGCCCCCAAACCAAGATACTTCTGCCATCTGGCAGCAGTATACCCTAATTGCAGGGGGAAGATAGGCATCATTTTGAAGACTGCTTGGATAGTCAAACTACAAACTTAAAAGTTTTAAAATACATTCAAAGGACAGAGGAAACAAAACAGTAAGATAGGAAACGTTCACATTAGAATTCATGGTGAAGGGTAAGAATTCTAGGGACAGTGGGTTGTGGAAGAGCAAAGGGCCAAAGACTAGAGTGGGTATGATGCATTTGGGGAAAATTGAGAGCCAGTGAGTTATAAGTGACTTGTGTACGTGTTGGCTATCTTCAGGATTATTCCTGTGCTAGCATTCATCAACACTAGATTGGCAAAGAGCTCTTACTATTGACCAGCTACTAGGATATGGAAATAGTTTTGCTCAACTGAAGCTCACATTAATAATTACATCCATGTTATTACAAAGATACACTGACAAAACCAAAATAGCGTATGTATAAGGCCGTTCAATAGAGAATCATTTGTAGTAGCAAAACACTGGAAGCAACTCAAATGTCCGCCAGTTGGGAACTGCTTAAATAAACTATGGTACATACCCACAAAGGGTATTATTCAGCTATTTAAAAATTAAAGAATGAGGAAGACTTCTATATTCTGATATGGTATATCAACAGGATCTATTACTAGGGAAAAAAGCAAGAGTAAAACAATGCTTCTAATATGGCACCTTTTTAGTAGCCTAATCTAAAGGGAAACATACATATTCCCTCCACATGCCCACATTCACTTATAGTTTCAAAATGAAACAACATAAAGAGGCACCTGGGTGGCTTTGTCAGCGAAGTGTCTGACCTGAGCTCAGGTCATGATCTCAGGGTCCTGGTATTGAGCCCCACGTCGTGGTCCCCGCTCAGCAGGGAATCTGCTTGTCCCTCTCCCTCTGCACCTCCTCATGCTCACTCTCTGTCTCTCGCAAATGAATAAAATCTTAAAAAAAAAAATGACACAACATGAAGGATAAACAATAACTAATGAAGATGCTTCTCCATAGTGCAAGGGAGGGTGGACAACACTGGGATGATTTTGGGATTTCTTTAAATATACTTTGTTATATACTTTGACTTTGGAACAAAATTAATCAAAAAGAAAAAATCCCTAAAAATAGAAAGCAAATGGAAACAAATGAACTGAACTTTATACTAAATTGGTGACAAAGCAATATGGAGAAAAGAATTATTTCAACTTGACTTCAAAACACAGGATTTTGACTGTACATCCCAAATTGGATATACTGTCAGGACACAGAGAACTACAAAGAAATTCTGAACTGCATTCAGTAGTTTTACTGTTAATGATAATAGTGCTATTTTTATTTTTATAGGGAGCTATATTATAGGTAACTATGTTAATGCTATTAAGAACCAAGATGTTCAAAATAAGAGAAAGGAGATACATACACAAAGTCGAAGCTAGGTAAAAACCCTGCAATGTTCAATTTAAATTGGAAATATCACTATAAACTCAGGGTTTTTTTTAAACAAAAAAGTCATTTCTTGCCCTGACCATTGAAGAGTCCAAGAAGCAATGACCACATAGTAGCAATGAGGACCCGGACACAAATTATGATCTCTGAATATCATCCCCCACGAAATAAAGAGGATTCCTTAGAGAAGTCGCTGACTCCAGGTCTGGGATAGGGACTGTACTAGATGAGCTGGGGAGGTCTTCTTGTGCAGGAAAGCAAGGAAGCTGTAACAACTACTGTGGTCATGCCCAGAGGCCTCATGAGTCAACTTTAAAGGGGCTCCCACTAGCCTACTATGGGGCAATTGGGGTATCAAAGTAAAAAATCACTGACTTACTGAGACACATCCAATATATAAAAATCTCTGAATTCATCATGAGCTGATAAAAACATATTAGTCACCATTGAAGCTTACTTGGACACCAAAATCATTCTGAAAATTGATAACTACAAGGCAAAAATCACACAGTTGTCCTACCTTTCCTATAAGAACTGCATTTCAACATAGACACGATGTAGATGAGGGAAATTTCTTCTTTATAGAATTCTAGCTAATGCAGAAGAAATGATGGCATTGGAAAATCAACAATCTCCTCCTTCTAAGGAAATAATGGACCTAGGCCATGATCATCAGTGACTGCTAAAATGATCAGCTTGAAGCTTGATAGGATACTATAATGCAAAAATCAGCCTGAACCACCTGAATGAACCCCACTCATCAACCTTAATATTATAAAAAGTGAGACACCAGACAGTATAGACCTTCCGATGTCAAGATGCAATAAAGGAAAAAGAACACCACCCAGGAGGGATTCTTAACTTAAAAAGTGAACCCGAATCTAGTCACATCTCTAGGAAAAAACCTACAGTTATGAAAAGTGTTAGATTTATATTCAAGAAGTAAAAGAGCAAACCAATTCCCACAGCTGAAGCCACTTGACTAACCCAACCCCACTCCTATAGATTCAGTCAGCCCCAAGCTCTAGAACAAATCCTGTTTATTCATTTAGGGGAAATAAAGGAGCCTGAGTTCCATAACTCACATGACTGCACACAGTCAACCTGGCCATTGACCCTGCTAGAACACTGTGACTTATTAATTTTTTTTTACGATTTTATTTATTTATTTGAGAGAGAATGAGATAGAGAGAGAGAGAGGATGAGAGGGGGGAGGGTCAGAGGGAGAAGCAGACTCCCTGCTGAGCAAGGAGCCTGATGCGGGACTCGATCCTGGGACTCCAGGATCATGACCTGAGCCAAAGGCAGTCGCTTAACCAACTGAGCCACCCAGGCGCCCTAGAACACTGTGACTTATAACCCAGATCCAATTATCAGTTGCTTGCATTAGGCCCTGTGACTATTTGGTTAACTTACCTATTGCGACAGTTGCTCTCAAACAGGGACTCTGCTTTATTCTTACAATATTCTTAAAGATTAGGGCCCTGAGGGGCGGCTGGGTGGCTCAGTTGGTTAAGCATCTGCCTTCAGCTCAGGTCATGATCCCAGGGTCGTGTCGGGCTCCCTGCTTGGTGGAGAGCCTGCTTCTCCTTCTCCCTCTGCCATTTCCCCCTCTTGTGCTCTCTGGCTCTCTCTCTCTCTCTCTGTGTCAAATAAATAAATAAAATCTTAAAAAAAAAAAAAAAAAAAGATTAGGGCCCTGACCTTGAATTTCAACCCAGCTACCGGGCCCCCACTCCATATTGTTAAGCACCTCCTTGCACCCTGTTTCTTGCCTGCTCCCAGGCTGCCTGTTTTTAAACCCTTGCCATCTTATTAGGTGTTTCCTGACCTAGAAATCTTGTGTTAATTTGACCCATACGGTTAAAATATAGAATAAAATTTAAAATAAATATCAGACTATGGGGGCACCCGGGTGGCTCAGTCGGTTAAGCGGCTGCCTTTGATTCAGGTCATGTTCCCAGGGTCCTGGGATCAAGTCCCGCATCAGGCTCCCTGCTCAGTGGGGAGTCTGCTTCTCCCTCTGCCTGCCGCTCTCTTGCTCTTTCTCTCTCTTTCTCTCTGACAAATAAAATCTTAAAAAAATATATCAGACTGTGTATTATTGTTAATTCATAACATCCTGAGGCAGGTTGGGGACATTATCCTTGTTTAGAAATGGAACAAAAACATGTGAAACACTTGCTTCTGGCCCCAGAGGATATCTGGGGCAGCACCATTACAAGCATCCTCAATCTATGTTCCCTAAGTGAGGAACAGTACCCCCAGCCTGGATTCGGCCCCAAACTACTTAGCAAATGCTCCCGTTCTTGCCAAGCCCTAAGTCCTTCCTGACTGTCCCTGCTGGCCCACCCCAGCCGTCTCTTCCTTCTCCACTCCACTCTACCCCTGCTCTGATGGGAATGCTTTTTCCCTTCCTTTGAAAGTTTCCACAACCAGGTCAGTCCCCAGGGGTCTAGCTTATTAGCGCTTTGACCCTGTGGATAGGCCCTTCTATTTTTTTTTTTTAAGATTTTATTTATTTATTTGAGAGAGAGAATTAGATAGAGCATGAGAGGGTCAGAGGGAGAAGCAGACTCCCCGCCGAGCAGGGAGCCTGATGTGGGACTCGATCCCAGGACTCCAGGATCATGACCTGAGCCGAAGGCAGTCACTTAACCAACTGAGCCACCCAGGCGCCCGGCCCTTCTATTTTTTAATGCTGTATATTATAAAGTAAAACAGATAAAGAATGCCACACAGAGGTATGGCTTAATGAATTCATCTAAAGCAACATTCCTGCAACCATCGTCAGGTCAAGAACTAGATCTTCATCAGTGACCCCAGGAGCCCCTTCCCTACTCAGTGGCCAGATCACAAGTCCCCCCTTTGCTCATACATAGCTATTGTCTAGACTTTTATTGTTTTTAATTATTTATTTATTTATTTATTTGAGAGGGAGAGAGAGGGAGAAGCAGAGTCCCAACAGAGCAGGGACCCTGACACGGGACTTGATCCCAGGACCCCGAGATCATGACCGGAGCGGAAGGTAGACATTTAACTGACTGAGCCCCTCCAGGCACCCCCTGTCTAGGCTTTTATAGTCATCACTTCCATGCTTTTCTTAAAAAAGTTTTCTCACCTATATGTGCATTCCTAGATACTATATCTTAGTCTTCCCCATTTAAAAAATTACATATGTCTTCCATGTCTCTTTTAACCTATAGGTTCTCCCTCCATTCTTCTTTACCTTCTAAATACCTGTTGAAACACCCAGGCCTTTTGACTACTAGTTTCCCAGTCTGGATTTTGCTAATCAGCGTGCCAATCTGGGGCGCCTGGGTGGCTCAGTCGGTTAAGCATCTGCCTTTGGCTCGGGTCATGATCCCAGGGTCCTGGGATCAAATCCCGTGTCGGGGAGCCTGCTTCTCCCTTTGCCTCTGCCTCTCTCTCTCTCTCTCTGTCTCTCATGAATAAATAAATAAAATCTTTAAAAAAAAAATCAGTGTGCCAATCCCCTGGTATTTTAATGAACTTACTCTCCTTCCCAACTTCCCTCCCATCTCGCTAGGGCAGGCTGAAGCTTCAGCAGCTCTGTGGGAGCTGTCCTCACTCCAGTCCACAGCATGACTGATTGAAAGAAGCCGGTTTCCCTGCTCCCAGTTGCTGCCTGCTAGGGCTCCGTCTGGCTATGTGGGTGGGTAGGTGACACCAGATACAGACGTGCTAATGCAGCCACGGTCCACCTCATTCTGTCCCTTCTTGGTGAGAGGTGCTGCTTGATCCCTGAGACCTAGAAAAGCCGAAACAGAAGCATCCAGACGTCGATGAACCTTGAGGTCCAGGAAACATCATTCCTTCCAATTGCTAGCAGTGCTTTTGGGGAGGATCGAGCAATGTACAACACATCAGCTGAGTTCCCAAATCTGGGCCAGGCTGCATAGGACCGGGAGTGTTTGGTACCTTTTGAAGGGATTTTGTACTTTAAGTGTACTTCACAAAGCTTAAAAGAAACAAAGTTTAAAATCAAAGATGCAACAATATTTCAGTCACACTGCGGGTGAAATTGAGTTTCTGTAGGCCCACCTTGAACCTTAATCAAATATAGCATTATTTCCGTGGGAAACCAAATGCCAAATTCCAAGCATGCAACTTAAAAAGTGTGGGAATAGATCTCTGTAAATTTGAGGGTTAGCTGTGCAGACAGCTATAACATTTTAGACTCCGGTTTATGCAAGCATAACGTGATATTACCTTCTTGAGGTCTTCTCCTAAAGAGGGTTTACATAGTCTTAACCCTAACCATCCTCTCAAATAATTTAGAATATCATTTCTTCGTCTACTTCCAAATAACAAAAAAATAATGATTCCCTTTCTGTGATCTAAAAGAAAGGCCAAGAAAAGCATCGTTTCAGGCAGCTAATGTCCAAAATCCGACCAGCAGAGAGAAAGCCACAACACTCACCAACCCCCTAAAAACTCTAGAAGCCAACACAGTTATTATACAAACTGAGCATCTCTCCAGGGGAAACAACCCCACCCCGAAACCTTCTAAATTTCCAAGCAATATATGGAATTATTTAAAACATAAATGTGAATCACTGGCACCTGGGAAATTTTTAGATTTTGAAATGTGATAGTCTCCATTTGCTTGCATCTGGTTACTATTCTCTTTTCCACTTTAAAAGCATCACATCAAAGATAGAGGTAAAATATAATAACAACAAAAAAAGATTCATTTTATTCTGGAGCCCTATGGTAATGATTCTTTAGATTCTTAGACTCATTACAAATTATAGTGGGTCCAAGAACACCAACGCATTTTGTAAGGCCTTTCAAATTAGCCAAATAAGGGTATTCAGCCAAGACTCATTCATATTCAGATTTCTAGGACACTCTGATTTGTTAATGTATGTTCCATACAATGCAGTGATAGTTAAATCAGGGGTCTACTGAGGTTTGAGCCTCAGGGAGCAGAGCTACAATTTAAAGCAACATAGCCTTTGAGTGTTATAGCAACAGCACCTGCTATCTTATTTTAATAAGACCCAGGAGATGTTCTGGAGGTTTCTATTTTACTAAATTTTCACTTCAAGTTCTAGCTCTGTTTAATATTCTTGAAATGTAAGAAGGGAGCAAAATACTTAGCAAAGCTAGGAAGATTCAAAATTTACTATGACAGTCGGTAGAGCATGCAACTCTCTATCTTGGGATCATGAGTTCAAGCCCCATGTTGGGTATAGAGATTACTTAACAAAAAATAATTTGCTATGAAAATACCAGAAAGTCCAAGAGAAAATTGTAGAGTGAAAATATAAACATGTTATGATAACAAATACAAAAGTTCAGATACTTAAAAGACTCTTTGACATGTGTACTTAAATAATCACATCCATGCATTAAAAAAACAATTAGATAAAAATGTACACAATTTCTGTATTGAACTAACTTGAATTTAAATAAAATATTGGAAGAAAAAATGTAAAAATAACCACATTTAGTAACTTAAATAAATTACATATTTTGTGATCAACAAAGGTGACATGTTTATACCAACATGTAAATAAGCCTTCAAAGCTAGACCTTCAGAACCTAGTAATTATGTTGAAGAAGTGAACAAATAACTATACTTTTACAAATACATATTGGGGCGCCTGGGTGGCTCAGTCGTTAAGTGCCTGCCTTCGGCTTAGGTCACGATCCCAGGGTCCTGGGATGGAGCCCCACATCAGGCTCCCTGCTTTGCAGGAAGCCTGCTTCTCCCTCTCCCACTCCCCCTGCTTGTGTTCCCTCTCTCGCTGTGTCTCTCCCTGTCAAATAAATAAATAAATAATCTTAAAAAAAAAAATAACAATAAAAATACATACTAATATAATCATGAACATAACAATTAAAAAATAAATTCATTTCAAGTACATTTATAAAACACTGACCCTATCTAGCTGCAGCAATCAGACAAGAAAAAGAAATAAGAGGTAACTAAAGTGGTAAAGAAGAAGGAAAACTGTCACTATTTTCAGATTATGACAAAAGCCCTAAAGACTCCGCCAAAAAAAACGATTAGAATAAATGAATTCAGTGAAGTTGCAGAATACAAAATCAATATACAAAAGTCTACACTAATAATGAAGTAGAAGAAAAAGGAATTAAGAAAACAATCCCATTTATTGTACCAAAAAGAATAATATATTTAGGAATTAATTTAACCAAGGAAGTAAAAGATCTGCATTCTTAAAACTATAAGACATTGGTGAAAGAAAAAGAAGATGACACAAAGGGAAAGATATACCATGCTCGTGGATTGGAAGAATATTGTTAAAATGTCCATATTACCCAAAGCAATCTACAGACTCAACACAATCCCTATCAAAATGCAAACTGTAGAGGCACTTGGTTGGTTCAGTCAGTTAAGCGTCTGCCTTCCACTCAGGTCATGATCCCGGGGTCCTGGAATCGAGCCCCACATAGGGCTCCCTGCTAGTGGGGAGTCTGCTTGCCCCTCTCCCTCTGCCCTTCATGCTCTCTCTTGCACACTCTCTCACACACAACGAAATAAAATCTTTTTTTAAAAATACCAATGGTATTTTTCACAGAACTAGAACAAATAATCCTAAAATTTGTATGGAACCACAAAAGACTCCTAATAGCCAAAGCAATATTGAAAAAGAAAAACGGGTGCCTGGGTGGCTCAGTTGGTTAAGCGTCTGCCTTCAGCTCATGTCATGATCCCGGGGTCCTGGAATCGAGCCCCAAGTCTGGCTCCCAGCAGGGAGCCTGCCTCTCCCTCTGCCTGCCACTTCCCCTGCCTGTGCTCTCTCTCTCTTCATCAAATAAATAAATAAAATCTTAAAAAACTAGAAAAGCAAAGCTGGAGGTTTCACAATCTGAGACGTCAAGCGATACTACAAAGCTGTAGTAATCAAAACAGGATGATGCTGGCACAAAATAGATACATAACTCAACAAAACAGAACAAGATCCCAAAAATAAACATATGCTTATATGATCAACTAATCTGGGACAATGGAGGCAAGAATATAAAATGGGTGAAAGACAATCTCTTTAATAAATGGTGTTGGGAAAACTGGGTAGCTACATGAAAAGAATGAAACCACTGGACCACTTTCTTATACCACACACAAAAATAAGCTCAAAATGGATTAAAGACCTAAATGTGGGGGCGCTTGCCTGGCTCAGTCAGAAGAGTGTGCAATTCTTGGTCTTGGGGTCATGAATTCAAAAAATTTTTTTTAAAAAGACCTAAATATGAGATCTGAAACCATAAAACTCCTAAATGTAAGCATAGGCAATTATCTCCTAGACATTGGCTTTAGTAATATTTTTCTGGATAGGTCTCCTCAAGCAATGGAAACAAAAGCAAACTATTGGGACTACATCAAACTAAAAGCTTTTGCATAGCAGAGGAAACCATCAACAAAATGAAAAGGCAACCTGCTGAATGGGACAAGATATTTGCAAATTACATATCTGATAAGGGGTTAATATCCAAAATATATAAAGAACTCATACAACTTAACACCAAAGAAACAAATAATTCATTTATAAAACATTGGATCTGAACAGAGGATCTGAACAGACATTTTTCAAAGGAAGACATACAAATGGCCAACAGACACATGAAAGAATGCTCAACATTACTAATCGTCAGGGAAATGCAAATCAAAACCACAACGAGATATATCACTTTATACCAGTCAGAATGGTCAGTATCAAAAAGACAAGAAATAAAAAATGCTGGAGAGGATGTGGCAAAAGGGAACTCTTATGCCCTGTTGGTGGAAATGTAAATTGGTGCAGCCACTGTGGAAAAAAAACCAAAATGGAGGTTCCTGAAAAAACTGAAAATAGAAATACCACATAATCCAGTAATTACACTGCTGGGTATTTACCCAAAGAAAACAAAAACACCAATTCAAAAGATGAATGGATAAAGAAGATGTGGTATATATATAGAGGGGAATATTACTCAGCCATAAAAAAGAATGAAATCATGCCATTTGTGACAACATGGATAGTCCTAGAGAGTATTATGGTAAGTGAAATAAGTCAGAGGAAGACAAATACCATATAATTTCACTTACATGTCGAATCTAAAAAACAAACAAAAAACAGAAACAGACTCACAAATAAGGAGAACAAACTGGTGGTTGCCAGAGGGGAGGGGGTGGGGGAATGCATGAAATAGGTGAAGGGGATTAAGAGGTACAATCTTCCAGTTATAAAATACATAAGTCACAGGGATATAATGCACAGCACAGGGATATATTTGACAATACTGTAAACATTTTGTATGGTCACATATGGTAATTGTACTTATCACGGTGATCACTTCGTAATGTATATAAATATCAAATTGCTATGTTGTATACCTGAAACTAATGTAATATTGTATGTCGACTACACTTCAATAAAAAAGATTTTTGGGGCACCTGGCTGGCTCAGTCATAAGAGCATGCGACTCTTGATCTCATGGTCCTGAGTTCGAGTCCCACACTGGGTGTAGAGATTACTTAAATAAATAAAACCTTAAAAAATATTTTTGTGAGGGGTACCTGGGTGGCTCAGTCGTGAAGCGTCTGCCTTCGGCTCAGGTCATGATCCCAGGGTCCTGGGATCGAGCCCCACATTGGGCTCCCTTCTCCGTGGGGAGCCTGCTTCTCCCTCTCCCACTCCCCCTGCTTGTGTTCCCTCTCTCGCTGTGTCTCTCTCTGTCAAATAAATTAAATCTAAAAAAAAAAAAAAGATTAAAAAAATATATTTTTGTGGGAGGTTATAAATTGATTCTAAATCCATATGGAAGAACAAAGAGCCAAGACGAGTGAGAACATTTATGAAGAAAAGCAAAATAGAAGAAACTTGCTATATAGATTTTATGATAGAAGTAGAGTTGTTATGACAGTATGGTAACAGTGAAGGGACTAATAGCTCAAAATAACCAAATAGAAAACTACAAAACAGACCTACACAAACTTAAAACACAACAGAAGTGAAATTACATAGCAATGGGGAAAGGATGACTTATTCAGTAAATGGGGTCAGTTATCCTCTGGAAAAACAAACAAACAAACTACATTCCTACCTCATGCCACACACAAAAATAAAGTGCATGTATATTTAAAAATCTAAATGTGAAAATTAAACCTAAATTTTTTTTATAAGGAAAGAGAGGAGACTGTCTTTGGGCACCTGGGTGGCTCAGTCAGTTAAGTGTTAGACTCTTGGTTTCAGCTTGGATCACGAACTCAGGGTTGTGAGATCGAGGCCTGTGTCAGGCTCCATGCTCAGCAGGGAGTCTGAAGATTCTCTCTCTCTCTCAAGTAAATAAATAAATTAAAAAAAAAAGAAAAGAGCGGAGACTGTATTTATGAAATCAGGATAGAGATTTTGCTAACAGGACATGAAACTTACAAAAACATATAGGAAAATGATAAATTTGACTCATTGAAATCTAAAATGTATGCAAACTATAAAAAATGAAAATACAAGCTACAGACTCAGAGAAAATATTTGCAACTCACATAACAAAGGATTTATATACAAATATGTAATAACTACAAATCAATAACAAACCAATAGGAAAACAGGCAAATAATGATAGCTAACACATATTGTGTACTTTGTATTAGGCATTGTTCCAATTGCTTTACTCATATTACTTCATTTAATCCTTACAGGACATGAACAAGTAAGCCACAGAGGAGGAAAGCCAAATGGTCAATAAATTTATGAAAATATACTCAACCTCACCAACTATATTTAAAAAATTAAAATAACAGAATGACTAAATTAATAGAAAAAGATATTTCCTAGTTA
This sequence comes from Mirounga angustirostris, assembly GCF_029215605.1. Classification (NCBI taxonomy): domain Eukaryota; kingdom Metazoa; phylum Chordata; class Mammalia; order Carnivora; family Phocidae; genus Mirounga; species Mirounga angustirostris. Next base: position 96,017,909 of record NW_026991719.1, read on the forward strand.
TTAGATTGACAAATGTTGTAAGATCTGATAATACCAACTGTTGATAAGGATGTGAAATAGTCCTAACTCATACACCCCTGGTGGAGTAAGTACACTAGTACAACTATTTTAAACTAGTACAATTACTTTATTTAAAAAAATATATATATGTATTTATTTGACAGAGAGAGACACAGCGAGAGAGGGAACACAAGCAGGGGGAGTGGGAGAGGGAGAAGCAGGCTTCCCGCTGAGCAGGGAGCCCGATGCGGGGCTCGATCCCAGGACCCCAGGATCATGACCTGAGCCGAAGGCAGACGCTTAACAACTGAGCCACCCAGGCGCCCCTTAAACTAGTACAATTACTTTAGAGAGCAATTTGTCAATATCTGATAGAGTTGAAGATGGACAATTTCCACTTCTGCATATTCCCTAGAGAAACTCTTGCACTCTGCACAATGTACAAGAATGTTCACTGCAGCAATAGCAACAATAAAAAATTTTAGAAAAAAACCTCAATGTCCATCAACCAGAGAAAAGACAAATTGTAGCATCTTCATATGATGGAATTTCATTTTAAACTAATGAAATTAATGAATGAAGCTCCATGTATTGGCATGGATGAATTCAATAACAGAGGGCTGATTTTTTTTAAGATTTATTACTTTAATTCAGAGAGCGAGCGAGCGAGTGAGTGAGTGGGGGGAGAGGCAGAAAGAGAGAGGGAGTGAATGTCAAGCGGACTCCCCGCTGAGTGCAGAGCCCCACACGAGTCTCGATCCCACAACCCTGAGAAGAGGACCCCAGCCGAAATCAAAGCGGAATGCTCCACCAACTGAGCTACCCAGGCGCCCCAGAGTGATTTAAAAAAGCAAGGTGCAGAATGTTCAGTACCAAGTAGTACCACTAGTAAGGCTTAAACCGGTAAAAGAATATTGTTTAGGGATACGGTCTTAGGTGTTAAAAGTACTAAAACATGCATAAGAATGACAAACATCTAACTCTGGGTTCAGTACTGCACATCTCCAGGGAGTGTAATTCACATTGTATTCCATAGAATTGTATTCTGGAGAGAGGCATTCACAGACTGCAAGGGAAGGAGAAGTATCCGGTGAGCTTCCATTGTATGTATAATGTGTTTTGTTTTGTTTTGTTTTGTTTCTAAAAAGTAAATAAAAAGAAGTGAAGAAAATAAGACGACAAGTTTTGATAGAATTGGGTGGTGGGCACGTAAGTGTTCATGATGTTTTTCTCTATGCTTTTCTGCATTCTTGTAATTTGTCATAATAAAAGATAAATGGGAATGGAGGTAGGCACTCACTCAGTGGCACAATGGCTAAAAACAGAGCCAAACTGTGAGACAGAAAGAGCAACAGTGAAATGAGAAACGCTCATCATTGATGGAATTAATTTCAAAAGCTATTGTCCCTTGATTGTCTTCCAGGAACTTCGTTAATTTCATTCTTCCTATGCATACTCCGCTCCTACAGACCTAGTCTTCCTCCCCAGAGCAACCCAGATGTTTCCAGCCTGGGTGTTCCCAAGACCCCCTCCTTCTGGCCTCCTCCTTCCTTTCAATAGTTAGAAGAAAAGTGTCTTAAGCCCCCATTCCACAAACTGCTGGATGTCCCTTGCTCATTCCCATAGCTAACATTTATCAGGCACTGAATTATGTGTCTGGGGTGATTCCAAACATTTTACAACCATGATGTCAGTTACTCATCACACACAGCAGCTTTATGAGATAGGTTCTATTTTTGTCCCCACTTTCAAGATGAAGAAATTGAGGCTTAAGAGGTTAGTTGACTTTCTAAAAGCCGCAGGATTAATGAGTAGTGGTCCCTCACTGAGTCTAATTCCAGAACTCTGAGACTTAAATTTCTTCTTTCCACTAAGCTCATGGTCTCAGAAACATCTTGCTTTCTGTAGTCATTCTTGTCTCTGTCCCATATAGACCCACCTAACCACAGAATGCAGTTCCTTCTCCATGAATCCCCCTAGACACCACTATCAAGAGGATATTACACGTAGAAGCCTTTTGGAAGGAAGGGATCATATGACTCACAATATAATCAACAATTTAAAAGGAACAGTATATATCCCCATTCACTGCCATTATCCTGAACTGTCCAAATTTATTCAAGTTGCCTATCATGTTTTACTTCTCTTTTCTCTTACCCCATTCGTTATACTCACCTTCTTTTCTTCTTTTTTTTAAAGATTTATGTATTTATTTTTTATTTTTAAAGATTTTATTTATTTGAGAGAGAAAGAGAGTAGAAGCAGCAGGAGGGCCAGAAGGAGAGGGAGAAGCAGACTTCCCGCTGAGTGCAGAGCTGGACTCCCGAGCTGGATCCCAGGACCCCAAGATCATGACCTGAGCCAAAGTCAGCTTAACCAACTGAGCCATCCAGGTGTCCCTATTTATTTCTTTTTTAGAGGCGGGGAGAGGAGGGGCAGAGGTAGAGGGAAAGAGAATCTCAAGAGAAAGAGAGAGAGAGAGAGAGCAGGGGAGGGGCAGAGGGAGAGAAAGAGAGAGATTCTCAAGCAGACTCCTCACTGAGTATGGAGCCCAACCCTGGGCTTGATCCCATGACCCTGAGATCATGACCCAACCCAAAATCAAGAGTCGGAAGCCAAACCAACTGAGCCACCCACTTCAATAAGGTAAGCGCGGTGGGGACTGAGTGAGATGATGCATGTAAGGCACTCAGCATAGTGCTTGGTGCAGAGAAAGCATTCTGAAACTACCAGCTTTCGTTATTTCTTTAATCTGAACCCCAATGGCATTTTATATAAATCTCTCTTATGCCACTTACCAAATTCTGTCTTGTCTTGTAGGGGGATTAATGAGCTAAATCACTACTGACTTAAAACAATCACTCACCATCTCCCACAGAATCAAAAGAGAGCTTTCACTGTGTCAGGCCTCGCTCTATGCAGGTCAGGTGAAGTTTCCACACGTGAGTAAAATTCAGCCTCAGGCTCCACACCCGGTGATGCCCTTCCATCAGTTCCTTTAAGTGTCAACTCTGCAACCCTACTTTCTATTCTCCCACCACAAGGGACCCACCAACTTTGGTTTCCTGGAGGCTAACCAATAGGTTTTCATTCCAGAGTCACCTTAATCAACTTTATATTATAGATCTTTGTCACTTAAGAACTCCAGCAGACAGACCTGGGCTTTCTCCCCAATGCCACTATCACCTGTGGGTCTGACCTTGGGTAAATTATTTGACCTCCGTAGGATTCACTTATTTATCTGTAAAATTAAGATGGGGCACCTGTTGGGCTTAGTCGGAAGAGCATATAACTCTTGATCTTGGTGGTCGTGAGTTTGAGCCCCACATTGGGTGTAGAGATAACTTAAAAATAAATAAACTTTAAAAATAAGATAAAAATTGGGGCGCCTGGGTGGCTCATTCGGTTGGGCGTCTGACTCCTGATATTGGCTCAGGTTATGATTTTGGGATCCTAGGATCGAGCCCCACATTGGGCTCTGTGCTCAACGTGGAGTCTGCTTCTCCCTCTGGCTCTGCCTCTGCTTCACTCTCAAGTAAATAAATAAAATCTTTTTTAAAAAAAGATGTCATTATCATGATATTTCTTCTAATTCTTAGTAGATTATAAACTCCTTGAGGACAGGAAGTGTGTCCACATAGTACACTCTATAGAAGTCCGTTGAATTCAGTTCTGAATTTTGATGTAAACAACCCTGAAATGCTCATATCCACAGCATTTATCTTGGGGGAAAACCATGTTTCTGTATGAAGTTAGAACAGAGAAGTACAGTTTTTTAGGTAAGAACAAGTTTAAGGGACACCTGGCTGGCTCAGTCAGTTGAGCATCTGCCATGGGCTGAGGTCATGATCCCAGGGTCCTGGGATCGAGTCCCACATCAGGAGCCTGCTTCTCCCTCTGTCCGCCGCTCCCCACTTGTGCTCTCTCTCTCTGACAAATAGATAAAATCTTAAAAAAAAAAAAAACAAGGGGCACCTGGGTGGCTCAGTCGTTAAGCGTCTGCCTTCGGCTCAGGTCATGATCCCGGGGTCCTAGGATCGAGCCCCACATCGGGCTCCCTGCTCAGCAGGAAGCCTGCTTCTCCCTCTCCCACTCCCCCTGCTTGTGCTCCCTCTCTCGCTGTGTCTCTCTCTGTCAAATAAATTAAAAAAAAAAAATCTAAAAAAAAAGTTTAAGCTACAATACTATCTACGGAGCTAACAAAATGGGTTGGAACTATTCAGGGTGTTTTCCCTATTCACAGAACCAATGAAAAGTGTTCAGAAATAATTTACCAGGTTGTTTTATCTGAGCTTCATTTTCACAGGAGAAAAATATGACCACTTAAAATTTTATAGTCTTTTCCAGGTGATCTGCGGCCAGATCTGGTAACATGAACTAGCCTCTATTTTTAATACCCTTTTTTTTTTTTTTTAATCTTTGGCATTGTCAATGCACCTTTCCTCTCACAGAGATTCACAAGAAAAAAAGCCTTTATGATATAAAGTTACAAATCCCAGGGAGAAACTGAGCCAGGGCAGTTGCTGGTAAATAGCGTGGGGTCTCTGGGCTACAGTATTCCAAGGGGGCCCGTGTGAAAACCTAAACCCCTAAGGCACTTTTTTTAACCTCAGTGGATAAAGCTGACAAGGAAGAAAAACAGCAACAACAAAATGTCATTTCCACACTAAAAGCAATTTCTTTCTAGTGAGTGGTGGAGTTGCCAATGCTCCTTTGAAGCGGACTCTTCCTTTGTTCTGAGAAAAAAACACCCAGATGTTAAACAAAGACTCTCTCCTGAAGTGAAAATGGGGATTCAATTTCCACATTTAGGGATGATAATGTTCAAGGTACCCTGTATGGGGCGCCTGGCCGGCTCAGTTCATTGAGCATGTGACTCTTGATCTCTAAAGGTCATGAGTTCGAGCCCCATGTTGAGTGTAGAGCTTACTTAAAAAATAAAAGATAATAAAGGTGCCCTCTTTGGAAAGCAGAGCTGCATTTCTGCACAGCAGGATACTTTGGGGGAAAATGTGTCTCTGGCACAAGAGGGAGAGGTGACAGCCTCAGTTTGTTCCCTGCCTGGTTCTCTGGACTCAGTCTAGGTCTTGTGTTTAGAGGAGCATCATAGGCGCATTGCAACTCTTTCCAGAAAAGATTTTATAAGATTCTATGCCTAAAGGCAAGCTGCTTTGGGGCCCAGATGACAAAATGTGACAGAGTTGGGAAAAAGACAATTCTCTTGGCCTTTTTATTCATTCATTCATTCATTCAACAAATATTTACTGAAAGCCTACTTTGCACTATGCTCTGTGCTACGTGCTAGAGAGAGAGAGTAGTGAACCAGATATTCTTGGGGCCTCTCTTCACATCCCTTACATTCTGATGGTATATGATTCATCTACTGCTGCATAACAAATCACCCCAAAACTTAGGGGCTTAAAACAGCAAATATTTCTTATCTCACGGTTTTGGTGGATCAGGAATCTGGTGGTGGCTTAGCGGATGCCCCCATCTCAAGTCTCTCATAAGGCTGCAATCGAGGTGTCCACCAGGGTTGTAGTCACCTCAAGACTTGATTTGGGCAGATCTGCTTCTAAGCTCACTCATATGGCTGATGGCAAGGCTTCAAATCCTTCTCAGCTATTGGCCAGAGACATCAGTCCCTTGCCACAAGGACCTCCCCTTAGGGCTACTAAAAAGATGGCAGCTGGCTTCCCCCAGAGTGAGAGATCAGAGAGGAAGAGAGGCAAGAAGAAAGTCACAGTCTTTTTGTGACATAATCTCAAAAGTCACATCCATGATCTGTGTGAGATTCTGTTCATTAGAAGCAAGTCAAGCAGGTTAAGCCACATGCAACCTATGGTTCGTTCCATAAGGGCATGAATGCCTGGAAGCTGGGATCATTGGGAGCCGTCATAGACATTGCCTAACCACAGGCAAGGTCAAACTCTCCTCTGGCTCCCCAAACAGCCATTGCCATTGGGAATGTATCTTTTCCCATTTTATCCCGAATTTGTTTTTCACTGGTATGGCAGGGGAAATCTACTGTTTGTGGGGCACAGGTATCACTCATCATCAGAATCTATTCAAGGCCTAAAAACGGGTTGCCTAGCAAATTTTCTAAAAGCAGGAGCCTACAGTACATTGTTTTAAAATAAAATAATGCGGAGCGCCTGGGTGGCTCAGTCGGTTAAGCATCTGCCTTCGCCTCAGGTCATGATCTCTGGGTCCTGGGATCCAGCAGCATCTGGCTCCCTGCTCAGCAGGAAATCTGCTTCTCCCTCTGCCCCTCCTCCCCCCTCATGCTCTCTCTCTCAAATAAATAAGTAAAATCTTTTAAAAAATAATAAAATAATAAAATATAATGTGTTCCCAACCCTCTCAATACCAATCAATTTCCTCAACTATCACTAACACACTGAGATACCTACGCAACCATCCACCAAAGATTTCAACATAATATAAAGCATTTAAGACAGTAATTACTTAACAGCTTAACCCTTGATGACCTCATTGGTGGGTATGTTTGCATGCAATAGGCAATGACACTCTGGAGCATCCGTTGCAATGATTTTCCTTCTCCGCTGCTGGGCATTGACCCTGAGATCATGACTTGAGCCAAAGATCAAGAGTCAGACACTTAACCAACTAAGCCACCCAGGCACCCCCCCCCCAAAATGAGTATATAAATTTAATGCAATTACAATTAGGATCCCATAATTTTTGTTTCCCTTATTTTATTTTTTTAAAGATCTTATTTATTTACTTGACAGAGAGAGCCCAAGCAAGGGGGGAGCAGAGGGAGGAGCAGAGAGAGAGGGAAAAGCAGGCTCCCCGCTGAGCAGGGAGCCCAATGTAGGGCTCCATCCCAGGACCCCGAGATCATGATCTGAGCCAAAGGCAGACACTTAACCGACTGAGCCACCCAGGCGCCCCGGGTCTCTCTTATTTTATAAACAGAGTACATGATCTTAATGCTTCAATGGAAAAATAAATGTTTAAGAATAGCTAATAAAGTTATAGAAAATAAAAACAGTATGTGATAGCTGTTTTTTTTTTGTTTTTTTTTTTAAGGTAGGCTCCAAGCCCAACATGGGGCTCAGACTCAGGACTCTGAGATCAAGATTTGCATGCTCCACCGACCAAGCCAGACAGCTACCCTTATGTGCTATCTGCTTTACAAGATTTTAAATATAGGGGCGCCTGGGTGGCTCAGTTGGTTAAGCAACTGCCTTCGGCTCAGGTCATGATCCTGGGGTCCCAGGATCGAGTCCCACATCGGGCTCCCTGCTCGGTGGGGAGTCTGCTTCTCCCTCTGACCTTCTCCCCTCTCTCTCTCATTCTCTCTCTCGCAAATAAATAAATAAAATCTTTAAAAACAAAATAAAATAAAAATAAAAGATTTCAAATATATCCTGAAGCCATTATAAACAAAATGGTATGATATTAGCATAGGAATAGACTAATAGATCAGTGGAACAAAACAAAGTGTAGAAAGAGAGACGAGTATATGTGGGTCTTTGATATATGACAAAGCTGGTAATTCGATTCAGTAGAAAAGGGGCAATTTATTTAATAAAAAGAGAATGGCACAATTGCCCACCAATCTAGAATAAAATTAATTTAAACTCTCTACAATATGCCACTTTAAAAAATTTGAGACATAATAAAAACATAAGTTTAAACACTAAAACCAAAAAATTACAAGAACTTTTAGACAAACACGTTTAATTTAGCAGTTTTGGAACTCTTTTAATGGATATGGAACACCCAGAAGCTATAAAGAAAAATTTAAACTTATTTACTATATGCTTTTCTTTGTAAACATTTCCATGGAAAAAAAATACCATAAAGAAGGACAAATGATACACTGAGAAATAAAACTTACTATACATATGCCAGATAAGAGGTCAATATCTGTAAGACTCAAATAGCTCCTTGAAACTGATAAGACAAAAAACATAGTAGGAAAATTAACGAAGAATATGAAGTGGAAATCCAAATGGTAATTAAACAATAGCAGTTCGAGAAACACAAATTAAAAACAAAATAACAAGGTATTTCTCACCCATTAGATTGGCAAAATTTAAGTGCCAAAACCTACTGCTGGCAGGATAGGGAAGGAAGAGTGTATTTTCATAAAACTGCTTGTGTTCATCTGACTGTTTTCAGCCTTTTGGGAAAGCAATCTGAGAATATCTATAAAAATTAAAACTACCCATACCTTTTGTCCCAGCAATTCCACACCTGTGACTCTATCCCCAAGAAATATAAATACCAGTTTAAGGAGACTTACACAAATACACACACAATGATGTTTATAGCAGAAAGAATGCCCTTCCACAGAGAAATAAGTGAATAAATTATATATCCATACCATGGAATACTGTGCAGACAGTAAAAGGAATTAATTAGATCTTACCATTCAAGTCGGAGATCTCACTGTTGAGCAAGAAACATAAGAGACAAAAAAAAAAGTTTATCACATGATACTTCTTTAAAAATGAATAATGGTTTTGGGGCGCCTGGGTGGCTCAGTTGGTTAAGCGACTGCCTTCGGCTCAGGTCATGATCCTGGAGTCCCGGGATCGAGTCCCGCATCAGGCTCCCTGCTCGGCGAGGAGCCTGCTTCTCCCTCTAACCCTCCCCCCTCTCATATACTCTCTCTCTCTCTCTCATTCTGGCTCTCTCAAATAAATAAATAAATCTTTAAAAAAAAATGAATAATGGTTTTTAGGGGCACCTGGGGGGCTCCGTCATTAAGCGTCTGCCTTTGGCTCAGGTCATGATCCCAGGGTCCTGGGATCGAGCCCCGAATTGGGCTCCCTGCTCAGCAGGAAGCCTGCTTCTCCCTCTCCCATTCCCCCTGGTTGTGTTCCCTCTCTCGCTGTGTCTCTCTCTGTCAAATAAATAAATAAAATCTTTAAAAAATAAAAATGATAAAAAATAAAAAAATAAATGAATAATGTTTTTTAATCCTCTATATGTGTCTGTTTAGAGGAGCATCACAGGCACGTTGCAACTCTTTCCAGAAAAGATTTTATAAAATTCTATGCATAAGGGCAAGCTGCTTTGGGGCCCCGATGACAAAATGATTATTTTTAACAGTTATATGAACCTGAATAAAGAGCTAAAGGATATACACACCCAGTCATTAACACTGGTTATGCAGTGGAGACTAACAAGCAAACAATCAAGAATTGTAAACTTAAGGGGCTCCTGGCTGACTCAGTCCGAAGAGTATGAGACTCTTGATCTCAGGGTCATGAGCCCAAGCCCCATGTTGGGTGTGGAGATTACTTAAAAATAAAATCCTTATAAATGGGGCATCTGGGTGGCTCAGTCAGTTAAGCATCGGACTCTTGATTTCAGCTGAGTGTGGAGCCTGCTTAAGATTTTCTCTCCTGCAAGCTGGTGCAGCTGGTGCAGCCACTCTGGAAAACAGCATGGAGGTTCCTCAAAAAGTTGAAAATAGAGCTACCCTATGACCCAGCAATTGCACTACTGTGTATTTACCACAAAGATACAAATGTAGGGATCCGAAGGGGTATGTGCACCCCGATGTTTATAGCAGCAATGTCCACAATAGCCAAACTATGGAAAGAGCCTAGATGTCCATCAACAGATGAATGGATAAAGAAGATGTGGTATATATATATATACAATGTAATTTTATGCAGCCATCAAAAAAATGAAATCTTGCCATTTGCAACGACGGGGATGGAACTAGAGTGTATTATGCTAAGCGAAATAAGTCAATCAGAGAAAGAATTATCATATGATCTCACTGATATGAGGAACTTGAGAAACAAGACAGAGGATCATAGGGGAAGGGAGGAAAAAATGAAACAAGATGAAACCAGAGAGGGAGACAAACCATAAGAGACTCTTAATCTCAGGAAACAAACTGAGGGTTGCTGGAGTGGAGGGGGGTGGGAGGGGTGGGGTGGCTGGGTGATAGACATTGGGGAGGGTATGTGCTATGGTGAGCGCTGTGAATTGTGTAAGACTGTTGAATCACAGACCTGTACCTCTGAAACAAATAACACATTATATGTTAATGAAACAAAAGAAGATAGTAGGAAGGGGAAAATGAAGGGGTGGAAATCAGAAGGGGAGACGAACCATTAGAGACTATGGACTCTGAGAAATAAACAGGGTTTTAGAGGGGAGGGGGGTGGGGGGATGAGTTAGCCTGGTGATTAAGGAGGGCATGTATTGCATGGAGCACTGGGTATTATACGCAAACAATAAATCATGGAACACTACATCAAAAACAAATGATGTAATATGGTGACTAACATAACATAATAAAATAAAATTAAAAAAAAGATTCTCTCCCTCTCCTCCTACCCCTCCCCGCTCCCCCCACCCACGCATGCTCACACTCTCAGAAAGAAAGAAAGAAAGAAAGAAACAAACAAACAAACAAACAAACAAACAAAAAATTGTAGGAATGCCTGGGTGTCTCAGTTGGTTGAGTGTCTGCCTTCGGCTCAGGTCATGATCCCAGGGTCCTGGGATCAAGTCCCGCATCAGGCTCCCTGCTCGGCGGGAAACCTGCTTCTCCCTCTCCCACTCCCCCTGCTTGTGTTCCCTCTCTCGCTGTGTCTCTCTCTGTCAAATAAATAAATAAGATCTTAAAAAAAAAAAGAATTGTAAAATTGGGGCACCTGGCTGGCTCAGTCAGTAGAGCATGCAACTCGATATTGGGGTTCTAAGTTCGAGGCTTACATTGGGTGCAGAGATTACTTAAAAATAAAATCCTTAAAAATATATATAAATAAATAAAAATAAAATCTTTTAAAAAAGAATTGTAAAATTGCATTTATGTGTAAATATACGCAAGAGATGAATGAAGGGATGGTAACCAATATATTAAGTAAGGACAGTTATCTCAGGGTGGTGAAATTCAGGTGATGATTTACTTTATTCTTTATATTTTTCTGTATTTTATTTTTGTACATTGTGAATAAACAGGTGTTTTTTTTTTTTCTTTTAGACAGAGAGAGTGCTGGGGGCGTGGAAAGGGAAGGCGGCAGAGGGAGAGGGAGAGATCTTAAGCAGGCTCCACATCCAGCTCAGAGCCTAACTAGGGGCTCAATCTCAAGACTCTGAAATCATGAGCTGAGCTGAAATCAAGAGTCCAACACCTAATCAACTGAGCCACTAAACATGTGTTATTTTTCCAACCAGAAAAATACATCTATTTTCACTGAATGAAAGACAGTTGGGAAGAAGAAAGTAGGGTTCAGTTTTTAACAGCTATGCATAGATGGATCTGAAAACAGCTAGAAACAGAACAATGTAAAAGATACCGCAATAGTCTCTAGGTGCTATCGGGATGATATGGGCTAGGATTATGGCTAATAAAAAAAAAAGAACAGGATATGTTTAAAAATTATTTCAGATAAGGGATTAAGAAGGTTTAGCAATTTGGAGGTACATATGTGTGTACACACCTACCACTTCAAAGCTTTAAATCAGTAGCCTACAAGGGAGGGGTTTTTTCAGCTTTGGGATTAACAAATAAATGTAGTATTGGGGAGCCTGGCTGGCTCAGTCGGTAGAGCATACGACGCTTGATCTTGGGGTTGTGAATTCCAGCCCCACACTGGGTATATGGTTTACTTAAAAATAAATAAATAAAATTTTTTAAAAAACAAATGTAGGATTAACCCATAAAACTGTATATATTTAAGGTGTACAACTTGATGTCTTCACGTACATATACACTATGAAATGATCACCACAATCAAGCTAATTAATGTACTCAACACCTCACATAGCTACCATTTTCTTTTATTTTCTTCTTTAGTATTTGGGGTGAGAACACTTAAGATCTACCTTCTTGGGGCACCTGGGTGGCTCAGTCAGTTAAGCATCTGCCTTCGGCTCAGGTCACGATCCCAGGGTCCTGGGATCAAGTCCCGCATAGGGCTCCCTGCTCAGCGGGGAACCTGCTTCTCCCTCTGTCTGCTGCTCCCCCTGCTTGTGCTCTTTCTTGCTCTCTCAAATAAATAAATAAAATCTTAAAAAAAAAGATCTCCCTTCTTAACAAACGTCGAGTATACAATAGAGTATTATTAACTACAGTCACCATGCTGTACGTTAGATCTCCAGAATTCATTCATCTTGCATTACTGAAACTCCGTACCCTTTGACCAACATCTCCCCATGGAGAGATGCAGGGAAATTCTTTAGTTGTGTGGGTCTCTGGAACCGTTGTCCCTGGCACTGAGGTTTCTGCCTCCTCTAATATTCAGTAAATTTGTTCCCATCAGCACAGTGAGCAGGGTTACATTATTTATCCTTTCACTAACAACCTCAACAGTCCTTAGTCAAATAGATTTCCTTTGCTCAAAGGAGAAAAAGGGGAAGTTTTTGTTTTTGTTCAGTGGGGTAGGGAACTACTCTAGTAGACTTTGCGTTGGGGTCATTTTTATCAATTCAGCCAATGTACAAATTCTAATTAGTTACCTACTCATATATGCCTATAGGAATGTACGGGAGTGCATAGATGTTTGCTTTTTCCATCATCTTATCTATCTGTGTACCTATCTATTTACTTAAACCATTGTTTATTCGAGAAAGGATTTTAAGGGGTCATTAAATATACAACATTTTGTACTTTCAAAAGAGCTACTTCTTGAAAAATAAGTTCTTTCAGCCTTTACTTTCAGGCCATATCTCTCTCTGTGTAAGGACCAGGAACTAGCATCATCAATCTGGTGACTTTGGCTAACCCAAGAGCTAAAGTGAGTCTTCTGAGAATCGCTCCCATCTATCACTGTACAAAGGGTTGTGAAGATGGTCAAACAGCCCCAAATCCCTTGTGGGGCAGCCAATTCGGTCAATAAATGCTTGCTGAACTGAGCGTTATAGTTAATGTAAACAGACACTGAACAACCCCCATTGCAAAAGCAGGTCGAAAAGGAGATAATCATCCCTAAAGTACTCCGAAGTCAGGCAATCACGTTCAGAACTGAAAGGTGACCGTGCTGACCCAATCCTGTCCATCTCCAGCAAATCTTTTGCTTCTGCCTATAGCATGCCTTTCCACATCCCCACTGGCCCCTGCTTCTTGCTCATGAAGGCAGCTTGATAGACTGGACCCAGAGAGGCCCGAGTTCAAAGCCTCACTGACAATGACTAGGTTCATGGCCTTGAGGCACTCGGTCTCTCTGAGCTTCAGTGGCCTCATCTGCAAAATAGAAACAGTGATATCTAGATCACGAGTTCCACTGTAGGTCAAGTACATGGCTCTTGGCTCTGACTAATGTTAATTCACTCCCTTCCCCCTTCTTTGCCTTGAGAAATCCTACTTATTCTTCAAGGCCCACTAAAAATGTCACCTCCTTTATGAAACCTTCCCTCACCCTCTTTACAGATTTTTTTTTTAACGATTTATTTATTTTATTTATTAGAGAGAGAGAGCATGAGAGGGGGGAAGGGCAGAGGGAGAAGCAGACTTCCCGCCGAGCAGGGAGCCTGATGCGGGACTCGATCCCAGGACTCCAGGATCATGACCTGAGCCGAAGGCAGTCGCTTAACCAACTGAGCCACCCAGACGCCCACCCTCTTTACAGATTTAATCACTCCCTCCTCTGCACATTCATAGCACTCTGATCAGACCCCGTGAGACCACTTTCCACATTAAATAGATTTCATAGGGCACATGGCAGGCTCAGTCAGAAGAGCATGCAACTCGTGATCTCGGGGTCATGAGTTCAAGCCCCATGTTGGGTGTAGAGATGACTCAAATAAATAAAACTTTAAAAAAATACGTAAGTAGATTTCATAGCTGTCTCAATAGATCAGAGGCTTTTCGAAGGTATGATCTATATCATATTCATATTAATATGCCCCAGCATCTTGTAACAATGCCAGTACCTGGCATATAATAGATACTTAGTAAATATTTGCCAGATGAGTGTTTAGCTATGGGCAAAGAAATGATATCAGTTCAATAGTTCAAATAAGTCTGGTGTCATGACCAAGTTAAGTGTCTTACTGTGGGGTTTCAGAGTTCTCAAAGAGGGTAAATAGACCTCTTGGCCAAAGAGGAACCAGTGTTCTACTTGCTTTAGAGTTTCAAAAGGCCTTTGACAACTAGGCACAATTCCAAGGGAAACATTTCCTGCCAGCCGCCGCAGCTTCTCCAACCCTGCAGGCTGAAATCCCATCCCCCTCAACGCGTCTCTGCTATCTCTTCCTTCGGGAACCCCTTTTTCTTTTCCTTTCTTTTTTTAAAAGATTTTATTTATTTATTTGACAGAGAGAGACACAGCGAGAGAGGGAACACAAGCAGGGGGAGTGGGAGAGGGAGAAGCAGGCTTCCTGCAGAGCAGGGAGCCCGATGCGGGGCTCGATCCCAGGACCCTGGGATCATGACCCGAGCCGAAGGCAGATGCTTAACAGCTGAGCCACCCAGGCACCCAGGAGCCCCTTTTTCATTCTTCCAAACTCATGGGGCTCCTCCCTCCTTTGAATGGCAAGGGCTTTATGCCTGTCTTCTCTTGTGGCACCGTATCATTTTCTTGGCGTATATTAGAGCACCCTGAATGTGTGTCTAGTATCCCTACCAGGTAGAGAGCAAGAGGCAGGAACTGGATCTTACCTCTGGTGCCCCTGGCAGCGCCTACCATGAGGCTGTACACGTAACAGGCTAGTAATATGCAATCAACGGATTGATTATGTAGATAAGTGCACTACTGGGTATGAGAGAGTATGCGGGCAAAGCCCTGCTATCAAGGTCAGAAGTGAATCTCCCAGGAACACAGATATCAGAGAAAGAAAAAAGGGAAGGAAGGGACCCGCTTTTGTTGAGTGCCTCCTCCTTAAGCATTTTCATGTGCACGAAGGAAAAATTGATCTGCACGTCCGCTATGTGCTAGGCTCTGGGCTACATCGTTTGATATACCTTGTCTCATTTGGTTCTCCCAACAACAAAGAGGAGCCGCCTTACTTCTCCCCAGTATTTTTTCCCTTTCAACAGATGTGTATATTCAGCACCTTCTATTATTTCAGACCCAAAGCCAAGGAAAAGGCACAGAACCAAAGAGGTTCATGAGATGAGCGGGAAAGACATCCATGTAAACAGACAATCATAATACAGAGCAATAAGAAAATATTTTATAAAAGGCCTTTGAGAGGGTTCCACACTTAAAAAAAACCCATTTTTTAAAAGATTTTATTTATTTATTTGAGAGAGAGAGAAAGAGAACAAGCGGGGGGAGGGGCAGAGGGAGAGGGAGAAGCAGACTCCCCTCTGAGCAGGGAGCCTGACGCAAGGCTTGATCCCAGGACCCTGGGATCATGATCTGAGCCGAAGGCAGATGCTTAACTGACTGAACCACCCAGGTGCCCCAAGAAAATTTTTTTCAGTCCTAGTATGTTTATAGCATCATGACAACGTTTAAACGTCCAGTCACCCTTCCTGAAACCCTGTCCTTCCTCTATTACCTTTATTCTCAGATGATGACCTAGTCTCTTCACTATGATGATATAGACCACCCTGTCTGAGCAATCTAGCTGCCTTGAATCCCCTTCAAAGCCTGAGGATCCCAAACTGAGAGCCTACACAGGCCAAGCGGGCCACAGAAGAGAAGAAGGCAGGTTCGTGGCAGATTGGGGCATCTCAAGTGAGCAGTAGCTACTCGGTTCCAGCTGACCGTGACCGTGAACATCCAAAGGCCCAGAGCAGCCAGAACTTTGGGACTCCCAAGAGAAAGCAGAAGTTTGGATTTTCAAAATGTAAAATCTCCTGGCTTTTTTTTTTAAGTTAATTATTTTATTATTACTATTTTTTTTTGTAATCTCTACACCCATTGTGGGGCTTGAACTCACAACCCTGAGATCAAGAGTCATATGCTCTTCCAGCAGAGATAGCCAGGCACCCCAAAATCTCCCGGTTGTTAACTGTTGACTCAAAATGCTTAGAATGTTGTATAGGCCAAATAAAACACAAACACTGGTTTGTGTTCTTTAACACAAGCGAAGTGACACAAAAAATTAACTGTCCTGGACTTGACCTCAATGTCCTGCACCTGCTAACGCTCTCTTGAACTCTGCACAGGAAAGCACTGCTATCACGACTTCCTGCTATCCTTGCCCTTAGCCCTGGCATCAGTGACTTCCTTTGAGACAAATCCAGGGCCTTTTCCCAGCCCTTATATGCCTTGACCTCTATAGCATTTAGCCAGTGCTATCCTGAGTCCCTGATTACTGCTGCATCGGCATGGCCAAGTTTGAATCTCGGTCTCCCCTGCTACGCCTTATAGCCAAACACCTTGCCATCTCCTGGACAGAAACTGGGGGTTTCTCCCACACTCCCTAACTGGTCTCCCTGCATCGTGCTGGAGCATTCTGACTCCTCTTTCGATACTGTATTCTCAAAAACACAAACCTGATCATGTTGACTCCCTACTTAAAACCCTTCCCTAGTTTCCTGCTCTCTTCCAGCACGGCATCCAAGGCCCTTCATGATCCAGCCTCTGCTTATCTCTCCAGCCTCGTGTCCAATCGCTGCACTTCCTAATTCCTTTCCTTGTGTCAGTTGAGCCTTTGCAGCTCTGAAAATGCCATGCTCCCCGATGCCCAGGGCCTTGGCACTATGGTTTCCTCCGCCTGGAAAAACGGACTCCAACCCCCTGATCCAAGGATACAACAACTACTCCTGTCACCCTCAGCTCAGATGGCAGTCTTCCTTGAACCAGCCCCACCTACACCCCCAACTACGTTGGCTGCCCCCCCGGCACCCTTTGTGAAACCATCAGAGCACTTACCTCATGACCCTAATTGTCTGGTTCCTCTGCTAAACTGTAAGTTCCTAAAAAACAGGAACTTATTTTTTTAAAACCCTGTATCCTCACTCTCCAGCTCCGTGCGCTGTATGACCCAGAGCCAACACTTGCTATTTGCCAAATGACTATTCATAAACACGGGTCCCAATACTAAATAAATAAATAAATAAATAAATAAATAACACACTTCCACTTCCCAGAGCAGCTGGGCATGAGACCAAACCATGGGACACATGGAAGAGGACCTGCAGGACTTAGGAAGAAAAGTAGAAAAACCCAGAGTGGTCAAGAACAGCAACGATCTCTAAGCCACACTGAGTTAAAGGTTTCCCTGAATTGTTTAGGGAAGAGGAAATTGGAAATTCACATTAGAATTCAACAGGATGGGAACTGTAGTTTGATAGAGATAATTACACTTCAGTTTAAATTACACGAAAAGCATTTATAATCCTTGGCTACATCGAGTCATTTCAGCCAAGTCTTCTTGTTGTCTTCAAGTACAGTTAGCGGGACTGCAAGGAACCCACTTGATGCACGCAGTTAAGGTTTGGGTGCCCAGGGGCTCCTGGGTGGCTCAGTCGGTTAAGCATCTGCCTTTGGCTCAGGTCATGATCCCAGGGTCCTAGGATCGAGCCCCGCATCGGGCTCCCTGCTCGGCGGGGAGTCTGCTTCTCCCTCTGCTGCTCCCTCTGTTTGTGCTCTCTCTCTCTCTGTCAAATAAATAAATAAAATCCTTAGAAAAAAAAAAAAAAGAAAAGAAAAAGAAACCATCTGGCTCAAGCCTCCGTGTTTCCCAGAACTCCTATTTCCAGAGCTTCCATCAGCCTGAGGGAGAAAGAGCAAAGGAGGCTAGCAAGAGCCCAGCTCCTTAAATGCCTCGGTTTCCCCAGTGGGGGCCCTGGGGGTATCACGGGCACTCGCTGGCCACACTGGTCGCCCTCTGCAGTTGCTGGTATCCATTCGCTCCGCCCGTGACCTCCGCTCAGCTCTGATGCCCCGGCCCCGAGCCTCTGTGTATTCAGGTAACAGAAACGGACACCCGCAGCAGTGATGTGACTTGCCCTAGGACCCCAAGGAAGCGAGGGGGCAGATCCGGAACTCGACACCAGATTTCGGATTGCCAGTGCAGACTTCTGTCTACTACATGGGCCATCTCCCCAAACGGAGCAGACACCGGGGACACGTAGAACGGTATTTTATTCCACGAAGAGCTTTGGTTGCTGCAGCTTTGCATATCACCTACTCAACTATGCCACTCTTTGTCAGAGCCGCAAGGTGGAATCTCAACATCCTCAGAGCGTGGAGAAATTTTGAAATCAAAAAGAATGCAGGAAAAGAAAGAAAAAGACATCCAGATACCTAAAGGGGAAAATTAGAGGCCATGCACTGCTCTGGAAAGAGGGTGGGAGACAAAGCACAAAATAATGTCTCAGCAAAACCACTTCTCTTAATTCTAGCTCCAGCAAGCCCTTGCAACAGAAATATGGCAAAGGCTGCTCCTGGGGAGCGGCCGGGCGAGCAGTCAGTCCAGCTCACGGAAAGGGCAGGCTAAGAAGTCACAAGCTGTTAGCTTGAAGGGAAGAGAGGACTACAGCTCTAAGCAGGAAGTGACAGAGCCCTTAGTCAATCTGGGGAGATTAACTGTGTCCTCATTAATTTCGCTTAATTACAGTCCAGTAAGCATTGTCAAGGGTTTTAAAGCAGATCATGACAGTGGCACTGGGCCGTGCAATGCTGCAGAGATCAGGTGGCTGAGCGGTGTCTCAGGAAGAGAAGGTAGCACAGGGTTATTTAATGGATATTTTATAAATATAACACCTGTAGGGGCGTCTGGCTGGCTCAGTCAGAAGAGCACGCGACTCTTGATCTTGAGGTCGTGGGTTCGAGCCCCGTGCTGGATGTAGAGATTACTAAAAAAAAATAAATTTTTAATTAAAAAAATATATATATATATAATGCCTGTAGATGAGAGAGAGTGTTGTGTGTATATGTGTAATCATCTATAGGCATTTTATCTATAAAATATCCATTAAATAGACAGTAGACACTAAATTAAGTTGACGTAATACTAATAATAGCGAATACGTACTGAGCATTTTTTCATGTATTATCTCCTTTAATCCTCCCATTAACCCTGTGAAGCCTGCACTATCATTGTATTCATTCTACTGCTGGCACAGAAAGGTGAAATGACTTGCCCAGGGTCACATAGCTAGTAAGTAACTGAATTAGAGACTCACCCAAGGCTTTTCCCATCTCTGGCTTTGATTTCTGCCTAAATACATTCTTCTCTATTTCTGAAAGAGACTGAAACATAAAGAGTTTTTTATTTATTTTCTTATAGTATAGCTTCCAGAGGCGCCTGGCTGGCTTAGCCGGTAGAGCATGCAACTCTTGACGTCTGGGTCATGGGTTGGAACCCCACGTTGGGCATAGAGCCTACTTAAAAAAAAACAGTATAGCTTCCATTTATTGAGCATGTACTATATACCAGGCACTATTCCAGGTCCTGTAGTACTTCATCTAACCCTTACAATGACCCAAAGAGGTATGTACTATTTAACATCTGCAAGTTACGAATGAGGATATTGAGGCCCAGAGTGGTAGAGTAACGAACTGATCACAGACACATGGAGAGAAAATGGTAGGCTTGGAAAGCAATGTGAGAGATTACAGAAGGAATCTCCTTTCTTAGAGTCACAGTTGATACAATCAGCCAGTAGTGTGCTGATGAATAACAACTGGATCTCCAGCAAAAAAAGAAAGGGCCCTCAGCCCCAGACAGGCAAGATGGAGTAAGCACACTCCATCTTGTTAATCAGTTAATGTCTCACCCAGTTAATGCAGCTATAAAACCAGGACCGATTCATGCAGCAGCTATTTGAAGATCCTGAAAAGTACATGGTAACTGGCAGACTGAAGAAAAAAATCAGAAGGGTGCCTGGGTGGCTCAGTTGGTTAAGCATCTGCCTTCGGCTCAGGCTGTGATCTCGGGGTCCTGGGAATGAGCCCCGCATGGAGCTCCTTTCTAATAGGGGAGCCTGCTTCTCCCTTTCCCTCTGCCTCTCCACCCCCTCACCCTTCCCCCCTGCTCATGTGGGTGCACATTCTCTCTCTCTCTCTCTCTCAAATAAATAAATAAAATCCTAAAAAGAAGAAGAAAACCAGAATCCAAAGTATCACCAAATTAGTGGTGAGTTTACCATTTTCCCCCTGCAGTATTCTCCAGCCTAAACACAACACAGCCTAAACAAAACCCAAAAGCGGGCCTCGGCACGAACACAGAAAGCTCCAGGAGAAACCCTCTAGTCCTGGCTCCAGGACCAGGAAAAGACATTCCTAACGGTCAGAAAGGTTTTCTTTTCTCTCTCTCCATTCTCTCATGGCTCAGACGCCAAACAAGTCAGCCGCAATGGTGGCAAAGGAGCTCGCATGGGCCAAACCCTTCCTCTGTGATCAGCAGAGCTGTGATCCCAACAGGGTGGGGTGAACCCCCACTGCTCTTTTGTTGTTGTTTTCTTCTGCCTGCCCACTGCTTGTGGGCGTAGGCGCGGAAGTACAAATCAGAATGAGGGAACTAAAACCCCTGATTTCTGGCTGGAGGATGAAAACACTGGGGAGTCCCAGACAGTTGTCAAGTACTGAGGAGACTGCAGAGAGGGAGGAGCTCAGGAAAATGACCTCATAGGGTCATTTATGAACTCCTGAGCTTGCCCCCAGTCTGATCCTAATTACCCTGAACCTAATGACCACGACAAAAACTTTGAGAACTGGACCGCAAGAGAGATCACGGTCCAGGTCCTATACTGACCACTGGGTGGCCCATAATTGAGATCCAAACAGCAATGTAAAGGCTTTGAAAATCGAACTAAAATTGGAACTACAGCCCACAGAGAAACTGGGTTAGAAATCGCAGCCCAAACCTACCCACGTTGATTGTCTGCTAAATATTAACATCTTTTATAGAACTTAACACCTAGAGTCTTATGAACACAATAATCAAAATGTCCAGGATGCAATCTAAAAAATATTCAGCATACAAAAAAACCAGGAAAATCTCAATTCGCAAGAGAATAGACAACCAACAGATGCCAATGTCAGAATGACACAGATGTTGTAATTATCTGACAATTTTAAAACACCTATTATAAAAATGCTCAAGCAAAGCACTCATGAACGTTTCTGAAGCAA
This sequence comes from Mirounga angustirostris, assembly GCF_029215605.1. Lineage (NCBI taxonomy): Eukaryota > Metazoa > Chordata > Mammalia > Carnivora > Phocidae > Mirounga > Mirounga angustirostris. The sequence continues at coordinate 96,038,887 of NW_026991719.1, forward strand.
CTTGAAAAATGTAAAGTCTCAAAAAAAGAACAGAAGATACAAAGACATGTAAAGTTTCAAACTGAAAAATACAATAACCACAATTAAAAACCCACTCTATGGGGTCAAGAGCAGATTGGAGAGGACAGAGGTAGGAGACAATAAGCTTTAGATCCACAGAAGTTATCCATTCTGAACAAGAGGGAAAAAAAAAAGATTGAAAAAATAAACGCCCCTGATTAGGAGTTTGCCAATTTCCATAGTGAAAATATTTCTATCCTGGGGCGCCTGGGTGGCTCAGTTGGTTAAGCGACTGCCTTCAGCTCAGGTCACAATCCTGGAGTCCCGGGATCGAGTCCCACATTGGGCTCCCTGCTCAGCAGGGAGTCTGCTTCTCCCTCTGACCCTCCCCACTCTCATGCTCTCTCTCTCTCTATCTCATTCTCTCTCTCAAATAAATAAATTTTAAAAAATCTTAAAAAAAAAAAAAAGAAAATACTTCTATCCTGGCCAAAAGCAAGGCTCCAACTGGACATCATTGAATGCAGAGTTGGGGAGAGATGCACATAATTTGGGTCTTATCCACAAACACCTCTCATCCCCCAAGGCAAAACCAGCAGTGTTAGAGTCTCCAACCTTCTAACAACACACTCCTGACGCTGTTGATCCCCCTTTTAGGCACTCCCAAGCCCATCTGAGCTGCACCCGTGTTCTCCTCGACCTAATTTGAAATGGATAAGCCTGTGCAGGGGGCATACAATGAGACTGCTAGGGGCCAGTCCCTCAGGCTCCAGGGGAGGCCCATAGGTGTGAGACGTTTCTAGGTAAATGAGCCTGGCTCAAGCCACCACAGTATTTTCTCAAACTGACAGCCTGAGGGCTGACACAAATGGGACAAATGTAACCTAGCTGAGCAAGTCCAGGGTAGGAGTATACCCTGTATGGAGTGACAAAGCGGGGCTTAGAATTGATCCTTGGGTTCCATATTTTCATTTTTGAGCTTTTTACAAAAGCTGCTGGAACCTTCTGAATCCAACCCCATGTTAGGATTTTGCAGCACCCCAAAGAAAGGCTGGAAAGCAAGGTAGGCTGAAAGTTTCAAGGACAGGGGTCCCATTCTGCATAAGAATTACTTATTTGACAAGGATCAATTTCAAGGGTAGGGACAGTTCTGAGATTCTTTTCTTTTTTTTAAGATTTTATTTATTTGAGAGAGAGAGAGAACGAGGGGAGGGGCAAAGGGAGAGAGAGAATCTCAAGCAGACTCCCACTGAGTGCAGAGCCCAAAGCGGGGCTCGATCTCAGGACCCTGAGACCATGACTTGAGCCGAAACCAAGACTGAGCCACCCAAGCGCCCCAGTTCTGAGATTCTTTTTTAAAGATTTTTTTTTTATTATTTATTTACTTGACAGAGAGAGAGAGCAAGAGAGGGAACACAAGCAGGGGGAGTGGGAGAGGCAGAAGCAGGCTACCCACAGAGCAGGGAGCCCGATGCGGGGCTCGATCCCAGGACCCCGGGATCATGACCTGAGCCGAAGGCAGTCGCTTAACCGACTGAGCCACCCAGGCGCCCCAGTTCTGAGATTCTTAAACGAGGTTCCATTGCATCTAAGATCCACGATCCAGAGTTCCTCAGATGGCTTCTGACTGGTAGATCCCCAAAGCCACTAATATTCCCCAAAGGCCCTTTCTAACCCAACAGTCTCATCTGCACACATTAAGATGCACAGTTCCAGCGCATAAACGACTTTCTCAAGGTCACGCCACTAATGAGCTCAAACAAAAAGGGAGGTCTGATTCCCAGTCCCGTGCCTCTTTCTTGACATCACACTTCCTCTTACACTTCCTTCCCCACCCCCCCAACAAGATTTATCTGACCGGTGGTGGTAACAGCGATGAAAACCCTTCGTGTGGTTTGAGGAGAATTACAAAACCAGCGAGGGGGGCCGGCCGCAGCTGAGTCGGATCGCATGGAGGAGGGCAAGCTCTCGGGGTACTGTTGTTAAGTGAGCCAGAGAAGGCTAACTCACGCTGACCCGCGGAGTCGGGACGGTCCCCTCCCTGAGATTAGCAGGCACGCCAGCCGCGGCTTTGAGAAGTGCTGGGGGTGCAGCTGCAGTGTGATTTCAGAGGAGCCGCGGGGAAAGCTTAGCGCCCAAGGTGGCCAGCACATCCTGGCTCCTCCCTGCTATGGCCCCCGCCCCTGCAGCCCCACGGCGAGTCTGGCCAATTGTCTGACCAGGCAGCCGTGTGCGCCTGTTAATTACACCGTGGGGCACCAAAGGGCAATGTCAGGCAGCTGCCTAGAGCATCAAATGACTGCTAGTGGAACAGGCCGGCTCTAAGGGTTCCCTTCGCAAGGTCGTCGCGCAGCAGCTGATTTCCCTCCTTCCCGCCCTCCTCCGGTCGGCGCAGCCCCCTTTAAAGTCCTATTATGAAGGCTGCAGTGATGGATTTTCAGTTAGGTTAGGATCCATAATGGGACTAGTGTTGCTGATCTTTCTGACATGCCTGGCTGGGATGAACGTCCATGTGATCTTAGGTAACAGCGCCTTAAAACCAACATACCCTTTGAATTAATGTACTTAGTCCCATCTGATTCGAATTAGTTGCAAGTATTAAAGCTGCTTCCAAAAATAATGATGGCCCAACACTTACGCGAGGCTATGTGCCAGGCCCTTGATGTGGACTAATTCATTTGCTTCTCACGACAACCCCAGGTAGGGGCTATTATTGCTTCCATTTTACAAAGAAAGAAACTGAGACTTTGAGGCTAAATACATTTTTTAAAAGATTTTATATATTTATTTGACAGAGAGAGAGAGAGTGAGAGAGGGAACACAAGCAGGGGGAGTGGGAGAGGGAGAAGCAGGCTTCCCACGGAGCAGTGGAGCCCGATGCGGGGCTCGATCCCAGGACCCTGGGATCATGACCTGAGCCGAAGGCAGACGCTCAACGACTGAGCCACCCAGGCGCCCCTGAGGCTAAATAATTTTGTTGAATATAACACAACCGGTACACAGCAGAACTGATAGTCAAACCCAGGCAACGTGGCATCTGCAAGCTTTTAACTCCTCAAAGCTAATGGTCCAGGACCATCATTCAATATTTATCCAGCATCTGCAATGCGCACATATTGGTTCTTTTGTTCTACTTGCTGCCTTTGGAGTCGAGTCGATGTAATAAGCATTTTCTGGGACTCTACTCAGTACAACGAGGGAAAATTCACTTCTGAGTAGGCTGATCGCAGAAAGCTTCACGAAGGAGGCAGCTTTTGAGTTGGATCTTGAAAGATAGGTTCAGTTTTGCCTATCAGAGATCAGGGAAGTCACGGGGCAAAAGGCCAACTGTGAGCAAACTCACACAGGTAGGGAATGTTCGTAGGAAACAGTAAAGCTGGGAGGCTGGGCTGTTGGATGTGGGCCTGGATCACAAGGAGATTTAGCCCCAATATGAAGGATAGGCTGATACACTGGTGAGGAGGAGGAGGAGGAGGAAGAAGAAAAGGTAGTGTGTACATCTGTGTGTGTTTCTGTGCTTCTGTCTGTGTATGAAATGAAGAGAAACCGGAGAAGCTGATGGTCCTTTATTCATGATTGTTTTTCTCTCCCCATTGAAGCTTCATCCGTATTGTTATGTGAATCAGGTGTTTGTTCCTTTTCATTGCTGAGTAGTATTTCATTTTATAGACGTACTACAATTCTTTTGACCATTCAGAAGTTGCAGGATATTTGGATTGTTTCCAGTTTTCAGCAACTTTGAATAAAGCCACTATAAACATCTGTGTACAGGTTTTTGTGTGAACAAAAGTTTTCTTTTCATTTTAATAAATACTGATCTGATAAAAGGCTTATACCAAGAATATATAAAGACCTCTGAAAACTCAATAATGGGGAAAAAGTAACCCAATTTTTTTTTAAAGATTTTATTTATTTATTTAATTGACAGAGAGAGAGAGACAGCGTGAGGGGGAACACAAGTAGGGGGAGTGGGAGAGAGAGAAGCAGGCTTCCAGCTGAGCAGGGAGCCTGATGTGGGGCTCGATCCCAGGACCCCAGGATCATGACCTGAGCCAAAGGCAGTCGCTTAACTAACTGAGCCACCCAGGTGCCCCCAAAGTAACCCAATTTTTAAAAAGGCAAAATATGGGTGCCTGGGTGGCTCAGTCAGTTAAGTGTCTGCCTTCGGCTTAGGTCATGATCCCAGGGTACCTGCTCAGCAGGGAGCCTGCTTCTCCCTCTCCCTCTGCCACTCCCCCTGCTTGTGCTCTCTCTCTCTGTCAAATAAATACAATCTTCTAAAAATTTAAAAAAAAAATAAAATTTAATTTAAAAAAATAACATAAAAAAATTAAAAAGGCAAAATATTTGAACAGACACTTCACCAAAAAAGACATACAGATGACAAATAAGCACATGGAAAGATGCTCAGTATCACAAATCAGGGAAATGCAAACTAAAACCAAGATGACATACCATTGTGCATCTATTAGAATATTAGAATGTTTAAAAATGGACAATACCAAGTGCTGACGAGGATGCAGGCCAACAGAAACTCTCAAGCATTGCTGGTGGAAATGCAAAATGGTACAGCCACTTTGGAAAACAGTTTAGCAGCTGCTTGTAAAGTTAAACGTAAACCTACCATACAATCCCACAATCCCACGCTCAGATATTTACTCAAGTGCTTTTCACTGAATTTTTTAGGATGGAATTTTTTTTCCTTCCTTCCAAATCAGACGAGGAATATAATCTCATTATTTTTTGATGAGTTGAGTTTAGCATTATAAGCACTATTGGATTATACTGGGATCCTGCTTTCACGTTTACCTTCCCCAAAAAGCTGAGTGTCTGTTTTATGCTACTTTTATGGGCTGTGTGCTGGGAATACATATAGAGAGGCAAGACGATTTCTATTGTTTTTTTATTTTTATTTTTTTTAGAATAGACACATTTTATTTTTTATTGAAGTATAATTCACATACAATGTTATATGTTTCAGGTGTACGACATAGCGATTCCACATTCTATACATGACTCTACTCACCACGGAAAGGGTAGTCACCATCTGCCACCACACAATGTCATTACAATATTGACTACATTCCCTTTGCTATACTTTCCATCACTATGACTTGCTTATTTTATAACTGGAAGTGTCTACCTCTTAGTCCCCCTTATCTATTTCACCCCTGCCCTCCACCCACCTCCCCCTCTGATCAATCATTCCTATTCTTAAAAGCAGAGACACACTCAAGGCATTGTGGCCCACATGGTGGTTTGCCCCTTCACTCAGGGGTCTCAGACTGCTAAGCTTTTCTCAGTTTTTTTTTCTTTTTTTAAAAGATTTTATTTATTTATTTGAGAGGGAGAGAGTGAGAGAGAGCATGAGAGGGGAGAGGGTCAGAGGGAGAAGCAGACTCCCCACTGAGCAGGGAGCCCGATGTGGGACTCGATCCTGGGACTCCAGGATCACGACCTGAGCTGAAGGCAGTTGCTTAACCAGCTGAGCCACCCAGGTGCCCTCAGTTTTTTATATACATCTTTTAAGATTCTCCTCCTCCCTTGAATTCAAACTTTCGGCCACTATTTCACTCAGCTCTTAGTGGACCGGCCGCTAATAGCCTCTTATCGAATTTGCTGTGGGCCAGCAAGCCAGATAATGAAGTCTATTAGAATGGTGTACAAAATAAGGTTACGGATTAAAGTTAGAATCTGACTGCCTCTCCTGACGCTTCTCCGACAGGGTAAAGTCCAAGGTCTTTGGGATAGTTCTTTCGAACTCCCAAAGGCGTTCTTTGTTTCCTTGTGGGCTCTGGCCACCTTCCAGAGAGGTCAGTTAAGATTGCTGGAAGTCTAAACAACAGATAAAGGGGATGTTACCAGAGTTTACATCTATCTAGTCTAATCTGTTGAAATGTTTGCTCTGGCTCCGGGCTAGACAGAAGGACCAATGAGCCTTATAATCTAGGAGAACTAGGTTTGCGTAAACTTAACGTATGTAGTCGGCAACAGAACAATGGAGAACAAGCCATAACCCAAAGAGCGAAAGCAAGGCCTGTTTGAACAAGAATATAAGGAACGATAAAATATATGCCAAGTTCTGCCTCCTACACTCAGAAGCCTCTATTTCTCATTGGGACTACTATATTTCAAAGGAAGTGCAGATTTTTTTTGAAGTACGCGTATCCCACTTGTATCCAACTTAAATTGAAAGTCATTCAGCGCAGAATCAGCCTCTCACTTAACTTGCAACCGTCCTCTTTCGATTTGAATGGCAAAGCCTCACAGAGGGGCTGAATTACAATTAAAATTTAGCAGTAGAAACAGTTGTTCTAACAGATGCTTTTTTCCTCTCCCAGCTTGTTAGAGAAGAGTAAGTCTTCAGAAAATAAAGTTGAAATAAAGAAAACATTTACCTACTAAAACAAACTCTGCTCTACCAAACCCACTCGGACCTTCTGCTGCCTTTTTTTTTTTTTTTTTTTTTTTTTTTAAATCAGCAGGCTTTGGGCAAGGTCTGCTAGAAAAAAAAAGAATCTAAGACTCATCCTTGCTCTGTGCCAAATACATGGTCTCAAATACATCAGCGATTTCCATTCCAAAGAAGGGTCCCGTCACTTGCTGAATAAAATAATTTTCCACAGCACAGGAAATGAGGAGATTGGATATTCTATCAGATGGGCAACTGAACAAACAGGGCTCCAGGTGGCTAATGTCACACGGATGAAGGCACCCAGGGGAATGAACAGGCTTTTGGGTTTCAATGGCCTCCCCTCCATCAACATCCAACACAACGTAACTGCATTTCCACCATGATAGCTTTTTTCCAACCAACCCCCAGAGAATAATCTATTCTAATATAATGCAGTTTCTTTAGAAGGACACAATTTATTGGGATACAGAGCCATTTTTTTTCTTCCTCTCCTTTAATTCTCTCTCTTTAACGTTAGTCTTTAAAAAACCACTCTTTCTTGGGCAGTTCCAGGAAAAAGGTGCCAAAGAGTGAAAGAAATAGACCCCTGTTATTTCCACAAAAGACTTTAAAAGGTTCGGAAATTATTTTAATGAAAATCGACGATGCCATTTTCCCTTCTGAGAAACATCATTTCCAAGCTCTAGCTCTGACATAATTGCATGCTTTAAAAAAAAAAAAAATCTCTAAATGACTTTGTGTCAGTGAAATAACTTAGAGCATTCGCCACTCATAAAAAATGCTTCATTTCCGTTATCTGCATTGAGGTAACTCTCTACGCAACATCAAGTTCATTCAAATTAAATAACGCAGCATTTTGTACTTGAAAAAGCAGCCATCTTCTCTTCTGGATTGAGCATGCCATCTTCAAAACCCTTAAATTAGTTTTAGGAAATACTGTTGGTTCTTTTAAGTGTGGTTATGTTTCGGTCTCGTGGTTATGTTTGTGTAAAGAATCCTTATATTTTAGAGATACATACTGAAATATTTATGTATGAAATGAAACGTTGTCTGAGATTTCCTTCAAAATAATATGGCAGAAATGGGGCACGAGGATGAAACGAGTGGTTATAAGATCACAATTGCTAAGGCAGGATGAAGGCTACAAGAGGAGACAACATAGTGTTCTGTTTATTTTTGTATATCCTTCTCATTTCCCATAGTTAAAAGTCAAAACCGTTTATCACTCTAATGCCTAGAGAAGTAGCAACTACTCAGTCTGTCTTTCCAAGCCTTCATGAAGCTTTGCATTTACAAAGTTAACTTTCTTTAAGTGATCTCTACACCCAACATGGGGCTCAAACTCACAACCCTGAGATCATATTTACATAGCATATTTACATTTAACTTTTAATCAAGAATTTGAATGATGGGAGGAAAAGCATGATATTATCAATGAACATTTCCTAGATACCCATCAAAAAATAAGATTCCCAAAGAATAATCATAACCATTTGTACAAAAATAGTTTCTATCACTCCAGAGCTTTCAAACTAAGCCTCAAAATAGATGCAGATGGGACAGACTCAGACAAAAAAAGCACTCATATTTCAAGAATAAGCACATTTGATATGGGAAATTTTCTCATGATATAATATTAAGTTAAAAAAAAAAAACAGGATACAGGGGCTCCTGGGTGGCTCAGTCAGTTAAGCGTCTGCCTTCAGCTCAGGCCATGATCTCAGGGTCCTGGGATTGAGCCCCACAGCAGGCTCCCTGCTGAGCAGGGAGTCTTCTTCTCCCTCTCCCCGCCACTGGTGCTTTCTCTCTCACTATCCCTCTCTCGCTCAAATAAATAAATAAAATCTTAAAAAAAAAAAAAAAACACAGGATACAGAACTGTATATATAATATGATCCTGACTTTTGTAAGAAAAGAAACTATGTTTCTATAAATACATAAAAAAGGGGAGGAAAATACAATATATTAACTGTAGATATCTCTAAACAATGGAATAATAGGTGATTTTTCTTTCTTTGTGCTCTTCTGTATCTCTAAGGTTTTTGTTTTTTTTTTTAAGATTTTATTTATTTATTCATTTGAGAGAGCGAGAATGAGAGAGAGAGAGAGCACATGAGAGGGGGGAGGGTCAGAGGGAGAAGCAGACTCCCTGCTGAGCAGGGAGCCCAATGCGGGACTCGATCCTGGGACTCCAGGGATCATGACCTGAGCCTAAGGCAGTCGCTTAACCAACTGAGCCACCCAGGCGCCCCTCTCTAAGGTTTTTAAAATGAGCAGCTATTATTTACATAACTGGGGGGAAGTGATGGTTAAAAAGTATATCTGTAAAATTAAATCACTATGCCATTCCTTATACCAAACAAATTAAATATTTAAATCTGAAATGATAGAACCATAAAAATACTAGAAGAAAATATGGGTTAAATTTTTAATAATTCCAGGGAGGGAAAGACCTAAGATGTCATATAACCCAGAAGCCATAAAAGCAAAGACTGGTTAATATGACTATACAATCTAAAATTACTGTATCATGGGGCACCTGGGTGGCTCAGTCATTGAGTGTCTGCCTTCGGCTCAGGTCATGATCCCAGGGTCCTGGGATCGAGCCCCGCATCAGGCACCCTGCTCAGCGGGAAGCCTGCTTCTCCCTCTCCTACTCCCCATGCTTGTGTTCCTGCTCTCTCTGTGTCTCTCACTGTCAAATAAATACATAAAATCTTTCATAAATAAATAAATAAATAAAATTACTGTATCACACACACACAAAAATCAGGAAATCAAAAGACAAACTGGAAAAAACAGCAACGCACACCAAAGACAAAACACTACTTTTCTTAATATGTAAAGGACTCCTACAAATCAATAAGACTAAGATCAACAACCCAGTTAAGAAATGGTCTATGGATACATATAGATAATTCACAAAAAAAGGTAATACAAATTTCTCTTAAAACATATGTAATATGTTCAGTTTTACTCAAATGGAGACGCAAGCTAAATCTAGAACATATAGATCTGTGGGGGCACCTGGCTGGCTCAGTCAGTGGAGCATGCAACTCTTGATCTCGGGGTTGTAGGTTCAGGCCCTGTGTTGGGTGTAGAGATTATGTAAAAATAAAACTTTTAGAATATATAGATCTATAATATACCCAAGATAAAGAAACATAAAAAGATAGGATAACACATACCGTTGCAGGAGTGTGAGGAAAATAGGCAATCCCATACATTCCTGATGGGATTAACAACTCTTTTGATCTCAGTGGAGACAATTTGGCAATTTCTGTCAAAACTAAAAACGCACCTACCCTTTAACCCACTAATTCCCCTTCTGGGGATTTATGCTATAGATATACTCCCACATGTGCAAAAAGACTTTACAAAAATATGTATTATAACGATGTCTGTAATAGCAAAAGATTGGAAACCATCTAGATGTCTGTCAACAAATTATGGTTCATCCAAACAATGAATCAAGCGTTTCTATGTGTACTAATATGAACTACTTCCAAAATAATAATTAAATGAAAAAAGTTGGGTGTAGAAGAGTGTATAAAGTATGTTATTGTTTGTGTTGTATAAATGTTTAGAATACCTTTGGAGAATAAACAAGAAATTAATATTAGTTACTGCTTCTGGGGGGAAGGGAATTGAATGGCTGGGGTTAGGATGGGAAGAAAACTTCACTTTTTGAGTTTTTTAATTTTTTAAAATTTATTTACTTATTTTTTACTGTTTGGGTTTTGCACCAAGTGCATATATTACTTATTCTGAAATTATGTTAAAATGGATAGAAGTTAGGGGCATCTGGGTGGCTCAGTCGGTTGAGCAGCTGACTCTTGATTTTGGCTCGGGTCATGGCATTGAGCCCCGAGTCAGGCTCCACACTCTGCAGGGAGTCTGCTTGGGATTCCCTCACCTTCCCTCTCCCTCTGCCCATACTCCTCCTCCTCCTCCTCTCTCTCTCTAAAATAAATAAATAAATCTTTAAGAGAAAAAAAATGGATAGAAGTTAAAAGATCACTAAAAAAAAGTATATAGGGGAGAATAATATCTCAAAAAGCCCATGTCTCAACAAGCTGTGGATGAAAATATGAAAGCTTAAGCCTGCAGATGGAGGGCAGGGTGACTGATTCCTTGGAATAGAAAAAGAGAATGTTAAGCTATCATAGATGCCTTAAAGCTAAACGAAGATGATCTGAGAGTGTGTTATCTGAAAAGACCACATAACACTAATGACATTGAGATATAATAAGAGGAATTAAAGAGGCCAGCTTCCCACTGTATTTGGCATTGACATAACCTGCTTAGGAGCTCTGACCCAATGTACTGATCCAGGCCATTTCTCTAATCAATGGGCAGTTCTTCAGTGATATGTGGTCAGGCATGCCATGGAAAAATCTGTGATGTTTTTTCCCCTGGGAATCAACCCAGTGCGCACATGTGTGTGCGTGCACACGCACATGCACAGACACAATTCAATTTACTTTTTTGGTTGTTTTTGCTCTTGCTCTCTTGGCTCCAATGCCACACAGATGAGTCATGTCACAACATCACTGCCTTTAACCTTTACTATGATCCTTAATAGAGTCTAATCCTTCTGTTCTCTCCTACCAGACCCACCCAGTCTGACCCAGGGGCAAACCAAAAGAAATGGAACTTAAAGGGAAAATGGCAGTCCATCAGAAGGAAGCTAGTCCGTTTGAAAACAGAAAGCAGGTAGGATCTAGGGCAAATGGTTTAAAAGTTCTAAATAAGCAAATTAAATACCACTGAAGACACAAAGGCTCTTTCACATGAACCCTAAGGCAGCCAGAAATGGGTATTAAGACCCACAAAAATTATCTAACTTACACAAAACCAATTAATAAAATTCCCTTGCGCTAGGCTGCTAAGAAGCTTTCTAGGTGAAGTGTGGTTGAAAAGAGCTGGCCATATTTCATTTGGCCTGATGAGGACACAGCCTATGAGTATGTACTTTTGTACATATTAAAAAAAAACCTGACGATATTAATATATCCTGTCTGCGTTTTACATGTCAATTATGATATCTTTTCTGCAATTGTTTGCGCTTCAGTTTCATCAGGAAGGTTACCCCATAAAAGGCTGACGCAGCCCGTAGGAGCCTTGCCATTGTCTCTCCTGACATCTAGTGGGTGGATACCAGATACCACAGTAACTATATTTTTAAAGCCTCGGTTTTGAGTTCCCTGAATCAATAAATGTGTATCTCTCTCCCTCTCATGGTTTCTAAAGATGATCTAAGATCTGATCATATTTCAAGGTGAAAAGCAAAACTACGTATCTGCAGCTGATGGGTCTGAATCGTATACACACACACACACACACATACACACAAACACACTGTTTAGGTGTGTACCCACCAAACGGCCATGTTTTCCTGTTTTTCCATAGAATAGCCCTATAGGGCGCCTGGGTGGCTCAGTCATTAAGCATCTGCCTTTGGCTCAGGTCATGATCCCAGGGTCCTGGGATCGAGTCCCACATCGGGCTCCCTCCTCGAGGGGAGGCCTGCTTCTCCCTCTCCCACTCTCGCTGCTTGGGTTCCTGCTCTCGCTATCTCTGTTTCTGTCAAATAAATAAATAAAATCTTTAAAAAAAAAAAAAAAAGAACAGCCCTATAATTCCATCAGCTCTCCTTCTGCAGGTATACAAGGCAGCAAGACCTAGTAATCGAGTATTCATTTTCTGTGGTTGCCGTAACAGATCATGACAAACTTCGTGGCTTAAAACAACGTACATTTAGGGGCTCCTGGGTGGCCCAGTCAGTTGATCGTCCGCCTTCGGCTCAGGTCATGATCCCAGGGTCCTGGGATCGAGGCCCACGTTGGGCTCCCTGCTCGGCGGGGAGCCCGCTTCTCCCTCTCCTTCTGCCTGCCAATACCCCTGCTTGTGTTCTCTTTCTGTCGAATAAATAAATAAAATCTTTTCAAAAAATGTATATTTATTATCTTGTAGTTCTGAAAGTCAGAAGTCCTAAACTCAAGGTGTTAGCAGGGGCTGAATTTCTGGAAGTTCCAGGGAGTTACCCACTTCCTTGCCCTTTCCAGCTTCTAGAGGCCGCACAAATCCCTGGACTCATGAGTCCATTGCCCCATCTTCATATTTCAGGACGCATATTTTAGTCAGTCACCCCATCTTCAATGACACAGCAGCATTTGCTTGTCTTGGATCAATGTCCAGCTTGCAGTGATGCATTAAATTATAAAGACATTCCTGAGGGGGCAGGCAATGCTCTGCAAGAGAACATTATCTTTAGCCCCCAAATGCTGTGTTTTTATGCAGGTTTTTGAGGTATATAGGGCATTACACTGAGGTTCGGGAAATCTGGCCTCCTATTTGTAGATTTTCTATTTAACAGGACATGTAGATGGAATATGCAATGGCCTGGCAAGACAGGTACCCGGAGAAATGCTGCCTACCTCCCCATCTCTCCCCTAATTATTTCATGATGCCTGAATTTGAAGGAAAAAAAAAGAAAAGAAAAGGCAGTCGGCAGAAAGCCATTTATTAAGCAAATGGATATAAGACTCAATATGATAATAATCCTGTAAAAAGGTGACATTGATACCCTCATGCAAATAAGAAATGACCTATATAAGATCCTTTCCTGCAAAATATTTTGATAAGCCAGAAGAAAGAGACAGTCTGACTACCTGAGGGCCTACAGGCATGAAGTTTTGGTAGAAGAGAGGCGAGGACCACCCATGACCTAGTCAGCTTCACGAAGGCGCAGATGGCTAGCCCAGTGTGAGGAAATGGGGGCTGTGAAGATCTTCAGAAATAGTATGACAAATACAAAACCCTTATTGCTCCTGAGACAGTGACTCTGGGGACGAATGTCATGCAAGGAGTCATTCACTTGGGACTTCACCAAGAAGTCCCTTGGCCACATAGAGAGAGCCAGAATTGTGGCAAAACTGGAGAATGACAATCAGAAAGACCAAGTTACTTGTCCCACCGTAAGAAAAAATGGACTTTTGCAGGACAGGTAGCTTTCGCTGAATAGAGCTTTTGGCAAAGTTTAATCAAAACAAAAGCTGTCACCCCGTCTGAAGTGAAGTCCACTTGGAGATGGAAAAAGAGGCATTTCAGTCTTTCCTTGGCACACCATTTACTAAATCAGTGTGACAGTGGCCTAGAAAGCAATATTCCTTCCCCGAGGCCTAATGCCTAGCGAGGCTCATGGGGACAGCTTCCAAAGCATCAGTCTAGACCTTCAGCTACCCCAGGTTGTTCCATCCCAGGCAAAGTCTCAAAGATCTTGAGACCTACTGGCACTTGAATTTGGGGACAACTGAAATGGCACAAAGTGTGATTTCAGGGCATCCAACTCTTTTATAGGCCAACAGTCAGGCCCATTAGTTTGAGAAACCAATCAACACTGACCAGGCGATGTGGACTCAGTCTGTGCTATTACTCTGCAGTCCAGGAACGGAGCCAGGCTCTAGGTGATAAAAGTGAACAAACTGCCATCAAGGAGGGAAGGACAATCACTCACAAATACAGTAAGAGGTGGTGAGTGCCATAAAAGTAGTATGAACTAAGGGGCTACGCGATGTCAAAGAAAGCAGAAATGACTTCTGCCCTGGGAAGGAAAGCAGCAGGGCTATAGGAAGCCTAACTTAGAAGCGGGTTGCTTTGGAGTCGAGTATTGAAAGGTGAGAGTACTCTGTGTGAATAAGGTTTATTTGTTCTCTTCTGTTACTTTACTTGCTTACTTCAGTGACTAGTTCTGACCCAGCCCCAATACCTCCATCACTCTGCTACACACACCGCTTAGAGCCTTTGGGGCGCCTGGGTGGCTCAGTTGGTTAAGCGACTGCCTTCGGCTCAGGTCATGATCCTGGAGTCCCGGGATCGAGTCCCGCATCGGGCTCTCTGCTTGGCAGGGAGCCTGCTTCTCCCTCTGACCCTCCCCCCTCTCATGTGCTCTCTCTCTCTCTCTCATTCTCTCTGTCTCAAATAAATAAATAAAATCTTTAAAAAAAAAACACACACCGCTTAGAGCCTTTGGTTCTCCTCCCCTTAGTCTGGCCCCACAGGCTATTACTGCGAGCTTCCCTGGCTCTCACCCGCCTCATACGTGTTCTGTCTTTCTCGTGATGCTTAAAATCACCTGTTGCAATAGGAACTCTGGCACAGTAGGACGATCCGTGATGCAAGCTGCTTATATCAACACTCACCACTTTCAAAAGATCCTAGTCTTCTTGCATCAGACAAATTTTCCATAACTGAAGATGAGTTGATAGTGAAAGGGTCCAAGTTTCAAGATGCAACAAGAACCGACCAGCCGCAAAAAAAAAAAAAAGAGGAAAAGATCTTTCTCCATTCTGGATTTAGAAGCCTATAAGAAATAAGTAAAGATAAAAATATCCTCCTGTGGGATGCCTGGCCCACTCAGTCAGAAGAGCATGTGACTCTTTTTTTTTTTAAGATTTATATATTTATTTATTTGAGAGAGCAGGAGCAGGGGGAGCGGCAAAGGGAGAGGGAGAAGCAGACTCCCTGCTGAGCAGGGAGCCCGATGCGGGGCTCGATCCCAGGACCCTGAGATCATGACCTGAGCCGAAGGCAGACGTTTAACTGACTGAGCCACCCAGGCGCCCAGAGCCTGTGACTCTTGATTGCAGGGTTGTGAGTTCGAGGCCCACGTTGGGTGTAGAGATTACTAAAAAAATAAATAAATGAACTTTTTTAAAAAATAAGAAAACTCTAATAGAGATAGGAAAAAGAGTAATTATCAGGAACTAGGGATGAAATAATTATCACAAATGAGCATTCAGTTTACTTCTGAGCATCCTGAGAACCAAGACTAGCCAAGCCAAGCCAAAAAAACTATCTATAGCTCCTGCTGTCTTAACAACTCCACTTCTTACATAGAAACAAGGTTTTTCCTGGTACTAAATTCTAGATGGCATTTTTCTTAAGAGTTATTAGTTAAAAGACAATGAGTACTGCAATCATTGTTGACACATCATACTCTGAAAAATGGAGAATTTCTTTATGTGACTATTTCTTAATATCATCTCTCAATAAAAGTCATGTGACCCGAAGGAGTGTATGTTTATCATTTCAGTGACTGTCTCTCAAATATATTCAACTATTCCTTGACCTAAGCTGACTAGAAGTAATTTCAAGATGGACTTCTCTGGCAAGAGCCTCGAACACAATATTGGTGTGGGAGTGGGAAGGTTGGTATGATTTATGTAACAGAAAGGCAGGGACCAAGGTGGTGAAAATCAAGGAACATGATGTGCATTTTATCAAAGACATTGCTGGATGACAGGACCAACTTTTTTTTGTTAATATTTTTTACTTTTTTAGCATGAACAATGATTCTGTTAAAAATGTTAGAAGAACCTGGAACTATCCAGGGCAAGACCATGCACCCCATGACTCCCTTCTCCAGAATTTTCCCTACCTTCTTTTCCATCATATCTTGCCACGCCTATTTCTGTCAGTGCGATTCTGTTTATTAACAATTATCCTGTAAAAACAGTTTTAGTTTTCCAATAAAGATTCAAATCAACAGATAATTATTAATCAGTATCTGCAGAAAGTAGATTCCAGTGTATTACCACACTATAAAAGTACTATCAACATCCTAATTCCAAATAAGAAAAACTAAGAGGATTTTGGGGTCAACATTCCCTGCCTCATTCATATACAGTCAGCTTGACCTTGAGAAATGACTAGACTACAAGGCTTCCTGTTGAGCAGTGCTTCCTATCAATAGGGGGAAGAGCAGAGCGTACATACCAGTGGTATAACAGATTGGTACAGGGGTGGTAGGTCTGATTGTGTCTTCTTTGAATGAAATTTAACAATAATTCTGTTGACTCATATCTCCAACAATAGTTCATTCCTATATGCCACCTAGCCTTTCAGTCTTCCAAATGGAAGATAAAATTGGATCCATTCCTCATACCACAAACCAGGATACATTCCAAATGGATCTTATATTTCAATGTAAAAATTGAAACTATAAAATGAACTCTTTCTGGGTGCCTAACTGGCTCAGTCAATAGAACATGCAAATTTTGATCTCGTGGTCGTGAGTTCAGACCCCACACTGGGTGTAGTGATTACTTAAAAATAAAATCTTTAGGGGTGCCTGGGTGGCTCAGTCAATTAAGCATCCGACTTGATATCAGCTCAGGTCTTGATCTCGGGGTCGTGAGTTCAAGCCCCGCATTGGGCTCCATGATGGGTGTGGAGCCTACTTAAAATAAACAAATAAATAATAATAAATTAAAAAATAAAATCTTTTTAAAAAATGAACTTTTTCAGGGTGCCTGGTTAAGCGGCTGCCTTCAGCTCAGGTCATGATCCCAGGGTCCTGGGATCGAGCCCCATGTCGGGCTCCTTGCTCCTTGCTCCTTGTTCAGCGGGGAGCCTGCTTCTCCCCTGCCTACTGTATCCCCCTGCTTGTGCTTGCTCTGTCTCTTTCTCTCTCTAGCTCTCTCTGTGTCAAATAAATAAATAAAATCTTTAAAAAAAAAAAAAAAGAACTCTTTCATACCCCCTTAGCTGAAAATGTATAACTTTACCTTCCTTTTCTAATAAAGAAAACTAACATTAGGATACCTATAAGATGGTAAATATACTTTATTAAAAACTATAATCAATAACTATAAAGTTAACTTGGAAGGACAAATAATAAAATGCAAGAGAAAGAAAATATGGGGGCACCTGGGTGGCTCAGTCGGTTAAGCATCTGCCTTTGGCTGAGGTCATGATCCCAGGGTCCTGGGATGGAGCCCTACATCGGGCTCCCTGATCAGTGGGAAGCCTGCTTCTCCCTCTCCCACTCCCCCTGCTTGTGTTCCCTCTCTTGCTGTCTCTTTCTCTCTGTCAAATAAATAAATAAAATCTTTAAAAAAAAAAAGAAAAGAAAATATGGGTATATTCCTCTATAACCTTAGAGTTAGGAAATCTCTCCTAATTACAACTCAAAGTCCAAAAGCAAAAAGAGAAGATAAATCTAATTACATAAAACTTTTAAACTTCAGCATGTCATAAAACCCAAAGCAAGGTAAAAAGATATATAAGATAGAAGACATTAACACCCTGTCCTGAATTTTAATTGAGAATGGAACATCTTGTCATACTAGACAGAATGGAAGCTGTCTAAAACCCCTAGGACCACGTCGAAAGGACTCAAGGTGCCAGATTGAAAGGTCTCAATGTTCAGAGATGGGACAATTAAAGTATCAGTGAAAATATTAGCTTCAGTGGATTGAAATCCATCACATGTATTTAAATCCATTAGTTTGTAATTAGGCTAAAGGAAAAAAATTGGTCACTATTGAAGGATACTAGTAAACCAATTCATTATTTTGAAGGATGCTAAATAAGGGGAAGGACTCAAACATTTTTTCCTGCCTCTCCTACATACACTGGTCCTCAGGGTAACCAAAAAGTAGATATAAGGAAGTCACACTCTTTCTTGAAGTATTCCAGCTAATAAATGAAGAAAGGAAGTTAGAATTAGAACATCACCATTTGGCAGACTTTAATGAGTTAATATATCAAGGTATTGATCAATGGTGGGTGACTAGCATTTTTTTTAGAGAGAGAGAGCAGGGGGTATGGGGGGGGCAGAGAGAGAGGGAGAAAGAGAATCTTAAGCAGGCTCCATGCCCAGGGCGGAGCCCGATATGGGGCTCCATTTCATGACGGAGATCATGACCTGAGCTGAAATCAAGAGTCAGACGCTTAACAACTAAGCCACCCAGGCACCCCAGCTGACTAACATTCTAAAAGAGACAACCAGACCTTCTGGGCTTTCTCATAGAAAATCTACATAATCACACAGTGGGGAACTCTTCAGGAGAAAGGAACTACTTTCTTTAACAGATAAATTACAATAAATTAAGAGATGGAAAGGTAACCTATAGATGAAAAGAATTAAGAAACCTAGGAAATAATCACAATGTGTGGTCTTTTTTGGTTCCTGAGTCAAACAAGCAATGGGGGGGAGAAAGGGCACTTAGGATACAATTGGAAATATGAACACTGACCTGATATTTGATTATATTAAGAAACTATACGGGGCGCCTGGGTGGCTCAGTCATTAAGCGCCTGCCTTCGGCTCAGGTCATGATCCCAGGGTCCTGGGATCGAGCCCCACGTCTGGCTCCCTGCCCTGCGGGAAGCCTGCTTCTCCCTCTCCCACTCCCCCTGCTTGTGTTCCCTCTCTCGCTGTGTCTCTCTCTGTCAAATAAATAAATAAAATATTAAAAAAAAGAAAGAAAGAAAGAAAGAAAGAAACTGTAACTTTTCAGGTGTAACAACAGTATTGTGGTTATTTTAACTGTCTTTATCTTAAAAAGATACACATTAAAATATTACTGATGAAATTTCTTTCATCAAATTTAATTCATCAAAATATTATTTGCCTCAAAATAATATAGGTGGGGGAAAATGGTAAGAGGAGAGATGAAACAAGACTGGCCAGGAACTGGTCATGAAAGCCCACTGTTGAACGTTCAGGAATTTTCACATCAACCTGGTAGCTTGCAGTTGGCCATGGTGTGGGTATGTCATCATGAAAATCAGCACACGCTACAAATCAGCTCTGGCCCCAAGAGTTGGATGTTAAAACATTCATCAGCACACCACTGCTATTCTGTCTACTCGTGTATAGGTTGAGCTATTTTCATTCAACAAATATTGATTGAGTGCCAACTACGTGCTAGGCACTGGATAGCATGCTGAGCACACAGCAGTAAACAAAAAAGACATCACCCCATATTAATTTCCTCAGGCTGCCATAACAAAGTACCATTAACTGGGTGCCTTGGCACAATAGAAATGTATTCTCTCAGAGTTGTGGAGGCTTGAAGTCCGAAATAAAAGTGTTGGCAGGGCCATGCTCCTTCTGAAAACTGTAGGGGAATCCTTTCTTGCCTCTTTCTAGCTTCTGGTGGTTGGCTGGCTGGCAATCTGGAACTCCTTGGTTTCCAGCTGCATTAACTCCAGTCTCTCAGTCATCAGATAACATTTTCCTTTATGTGTCTGTGTCTTCATAGGGCCATCTTCTTATGAAGGACAGCAGTTGTATTGGATTAGGGGCCCACCCCACTCCAGTATGACTTCATCATTTCTGCATTTTTCTTAAATTGTGGTAAAAAACATACAACATAAAATTTCCCACTGTAACCACTTTTTTTTTAAAAAAAAAGATTTTATTTATTTATTTGACAGAGAGAGAGAGACAGCAAGAGCAGGAACACAAGCAGGGGGAGTGGGAGAAGGAGAAGCAGGCTCCTCGCTGAGCAGGGAGCCCGATGAGGGACTCGATCCCAGGACCCTGGGATCATGACCTGAGCTGAAGGCAGATGCTTAACCGACTGAGCCACCCAGGAGCCCGGTGGATTTTTGTAAATATTATTTAAACCCAATGTTTAAATAGTCAATCTTTTCAATAATTAAGTATCGACTTCATCTAGAAATAGAAGCAATTAGGACTAAATTAGATTTTCTAGGTAAACATTGCTTTTTGCAAAATAAATATAATTAATGTACATATATCAAACCACAATTCTTCACTCTAGCACATAAATCGATGAAAGGAAAAATATATTTTCCTCTCATATTCATTTCCAAGCACATATGTTTGTATTCTCTATTATGTTTACAGGAACAAACACTTGAATTGGACTCCTAATGTTTCTTTTGATTGTGAACACTGAGTTGTAATTAAGATGCATACACTTAGCCGCAATATTTGTGTTGTCTCAGAATTTGGGAGGATGTAAATTCAGACACTTTTCAGTTTCAAAGTCATTGTGGTTATTAGACTTGAAGTGGCCCTTTTAGGCTTTGCATTTTGCCTGGCTTTATGTCACTATAAATTAGCAGAAGGTAGGTAGCAAGCGATAGGATTGAATTTGGTTACTCTTTTCATCTAATGCATTACAATAGAGGAAAATGAAACAATAATTAGTGTATGAATGGGAAATCAGAAGGAAGAGAAACCTGTGTTCTGTGTTTCAACAGTTAAGGACCAGGGGTGCCTGGGTGGCTCAGTTGGTTAAGCGACTGCCTTCGGCTCAGGTCATGATCCTGGAGTCCCGGGATCGAGTCCCGCATCGGGCTCCCTGCTCGGCGGGGAGTCTGCTTCTCCCTCTCCCGCTCCCCCCTCTTGTGCTCTCTCTCACTCTCTCTGTCTCAAATAAATAAATAAAGTCTTAAAAAAAAAAAAAGATTTAAAAAAAAAAAAAAAACAGTTAAGGACCAGATGTATGCTTCAGAACTATGAATACTTGGTTCCATGGAGAGTTTTTCCCAAGGCTGCCCTTTGTTTCTATGACTTGTTTCCACGTTTGTTAATTTTCTACAAATTGCAAGTAATAATGTGATTTCAGAAACCGTACTGGCTTGTTATTCTTGGTCTTGCATCCCTTTAAGGTCTATGCATGCCAATCACATGTAGCTATAGAGAGTTCATGGACTGGTATTAGAAATCATGCCTTCAGCCAAGTTTTTTTTCTTAGATTGGACGACTTAATTTGGTCCACATTCCATTGGAAACCTATTAGGATTGGGCGCTACAAGATGGCCACAGAGATTTGAAAGCTTAACCTGCATGGGTAAATAAACTTCAGCAGGAGCACACACTGAACAATCATGTCAATACATCCTCTGTATCAAGGTGGCCAGGGGTCCAGACACAACCCACAGCATTCTGGAGGCACTAAGTCCCAGCTGCTGGGAGTACAGAGCAAGCTGATGGGGGATGCATCGTGTACCCCTCCAGTCTTTACCTACTAGCCCACCTGAACCCACTGTGGAATACTACCCTCCACTGCACAGATAATGGCAGAACAAAAATTAAAAAGTAAGGTGGGGACAAGCAGCAGCTAGAGGTTAGAGAAGAGAACTTGGAGCCCTTGTGAGTCTGGCCTGGAGAATGCCAACATGTAATTTTTCTGGGTACTGCACAGTGGAAACGAGCTCTAATTCTTCTCCCAGGGGACAGACTTGCCACCTGTGCTCTCCTCTAATTATCTTTGATCAGGCTTATGTGGTAGGAAGTTATGTTTCAGTGGCTGTGATTGGGCCCAGGACATTGCTAAGTCTATAATTACTAGCTGGTTTAAATCACAGCTCTTTTGGAATTTAGCAGCCATTTGTGTAAACTGCCTCAATATTTTTAGACTGTAAGCTTGTCCTTTTGTACTTCTATGAGAACTCAGAGATGAACAAGTTAAGGAAAAGCAAATTCGTAAGTGAATTAAGTAGTGCACAAAATGAAGAGAGCTAGCCACGGGCAGGGAAAATGAGTCTTCACTGTAGAGAGAGGTATACTCTTTTTTTTTTTTTTAAGATTTTATTTATCTATTTGAGAGAGAGAGAATGAGAGAGAGAGAGAGAGCACATGAGAGGGAAGAGGGTCAGAGGGAGAGGCAGACCCCCCGTTGAGCAGGGAGCCCGATGTGGGACTCGATCCCGGGATTCCAGGATCATGACCTGAGCCGAAGGCAGTCGCTTAACCAACTGAGCCACCCAGGCGCCCGAGAGAGGTATACTCTTGCTCAATAACCTTTCATGAGGTAGAAAGAGGCCTTTACAGGTACTTCCGATTTTGGAATACCAAAACTTTAGAATGAGTCCCCCCAACTAACCACTGACAATATCAGGTGAGGGATAGCTATCAGAAGACCTGGATTCGGATTCCCAACTCTCCCACTTATTTCTTGGCTGTATGATGTTACGGGAAACTATTTAACCTCTGTGATCATTAGGTTGCCCATTAAAAAGAATTAAAAAAAAAAAAACTTCCTAATCATACAACATGGCTGTCATGAAAATCAAATGAAATAACAAAAAGAACATTTTGCACCACTCTGGGTAGAGTAATGGCACTTAATAAGCGCTTAGTAATAATAACAATGATCATTCCTATTTTTTTTTTTAAAGATTTTATTTATCTTTTTGACAGAGAGAGACACAGAGAGAGAGGGAACACAAGCAGGGGGAGTGGGAGAGGGAGAAGCAGGCTCCTGGTCGAGTAGGGAGCCCGATGCAGGGCTCGATCCTAGGACCCTGGGATCATGACCTGAGCCGAAGGCAGATGCTTAACAACTGAGCAACCCAGGTGCCCCGATTATTCCTATTATTGAAGTAACTTGGTTTTCTGGGCTCTACAGGAAAGAAGAGAGATTCCTTTGCCTATGTCCCGTCTCAACTCCATCCAATTGCTAATTAGAATTAACATGGCAGAATAAGTAAAGGGAACTCTTTTCGGGAGGAACTGAGAGTGCCATCCTCCTCCTGGAGATTAAGAAAGGTTATTCTCAAATGGTGTTTTTCCTCCCTCTCTCTAGCATGCCCCTGAAATGGTACAGTTGATGAAGTCAAAGAAAATGGTGCATAAACAAGCTAATTATTTCCAAAGGAAATGAATACTCATATAATTTAATGCAGGTGGTGCTTAATAAACAACCCTTTCACTGAGTAAACAAAAGAGGGAAACTGTGAGTAATTTACAGGCATGTCAGTGAAATCGCTTGATGGTGCCTTATGCATGGACGTCTTAAGACCTATATTCTGTTTTTACCGCTCACCTCTGAGATATGTGTCATTGGAAGAGTCTGGCAACACAAACATGAAAATACCCTTAATCAAGTGTGTATGTGTGGATCCTGCACTTTGCTTAGCGAGGTGGATGAAAAGGATCGGAGTCACTTGTTTATACACTTGGGCAGCTGTGTTTTTGGACCACTGCCACCCTGATTCCGCACTGAAACAAAGGAAGCAAACTCTGTGTTCAAGAAAAGAACGCCTCACGCTTTGGTCAAACAGTTGTCTCCAAATGTTACCCTCCTTTTAAAGAACACTGTAATAATTATGAATATGTGATTAAACGACATTTGGAAAGATTACCTGTGGGCGTGTGAGATTTAACTTTTTTCGTCTTAAGCCATAGTACTGTGGTCATTTACTTGGGCTTTAAAGGGCAACGTCTGACATTTGGTCTGTGGTGGATTTAACAGGCCGCGTGTAAGCTTAAAGGTTTTGCCTGGTTAAATCGGGTTTTATCACAGAGGCTATTTGCAACTTTATGCTCTGTCTCACAGAAATGTCAGGGTTTGCCTTTACTCTGAACTGGGCATAGAAATTCAAGGTTTGTCCCTGAATAGCTTGAAAATGGAAGATCCTTGGCTTTAGGTCCATGCTCTTAACCACCCAGTAACAACCTTGGTGAAGCCTTCATTTTCACTGAGGGTGCTAGAAGGCTTCTGGATGACTGAGCAACCACCATCTTTTGAGAAAGACTAAATGCTTCTAAATCTCTGCCATGTTGTCAATTGCCAGCACATTTTCTCTTCTTCTCTTCCTGGTGGGGAAAAAAAAAAAAAAAACCCATTTGGATAATCAGCTTGAGAAATACATTTTCTATGGATTCTGTGGAAATAACTATCTCATTCGATACGGGAAGTTGACCCTCAGCTGGACTTGCACCACAGCTTGGCAAGCCTCTTGTTGACTCCCTCGGGAATTTCTTAAACAGTTGTTCTAAATCCAAACTGTTTCCACTGCTCTCAAGTCCCCCGTCCTACCCCAGCTGTCCCTGCTCTCACGGATGACCTCACCACCTACTTCAACTACAAAGATGGTGGCCATGTAGGCTCCCTCGCGCCCCGTCTTTCTTCAAGCTGCACAACGAAATGGCGCCCTTGTCTATACTCCCCCATACCCCTCCTGTCTCCAAGAAAGCCATAGCCATGGCCACGGCTACGTCCTCTACTTGGAAACCTGATGCCACTCCCTCTCCGCTCCTGAGAGAAATGGTGCCATTAGCTATTTTTAGTGGCTCTATGCCCATGGTCCATAAACACATTAAGGGCTCCTCTGACTTTGACCCGCGTCACCATTCTATGTCTCCTCTCCCTCTCACTGTCACCTCTCAACGGGTCAAACTTCTCACAAATGTAGCCCCGGCTCACTGACCCCTTTTTCAGCATTTGTTCACTCCCTCACCCCTGGCCACCTAGCTTCTACCCCACACTCTATTATACTCTACTGAAACTGCTGTCTTGAAAGTTAGCAGTGACCTAATAATTGGCAGATTCTATGGGTTTTCTCTTAGAATTCACCCCGCCTGACCTAGCTGCAGCTTTTACCAATGTTGACCAGTTCATCCCTCGTAAAACACTCTCCCTCGCTTCCATGAAATCACTACATTGGGTTTGTGGACTATTTCCTCTATCTATCCCTTAAATGTAAGCATTCCCCATAGGTCCTGACCTTGACCCTTGTCTTATCTAGTCTCTCTCTTTTGATGAACTTACCAATTCCACAGTTTCAATTACCTTCTCTGTGGGGATGGCCACCTAACCTCTATCATTCATTCATGTATACATCCATCAACAATTTGCTGAATGTAGGCCGCATAAGTAGAGTGATGATATAATTTATCATTCCCTTTTTTAAAAGATTTTATTTTAAAGTAATCTCTACAACCAACGCGGGCCTCAAACTCACAACCCCGAGATCAAGAGTCGTGCACTCCATCAACTGAGCCAGCCAGGCGCTCCTATAATTTATCATTCTAACTGGGACATTTTGAGTGTGAATGGGGCCACTATTAATACTTATATCAGAGCAGGCATAAGCCCATACTGTCCGAGGCAAATTGAAACATATGGTAACCCTAAGCATAAGGTATTCTGCTGAGTATTATGAAACTACAAAAGGAAATCATAAATGCATCTTGACCTCAAAGAGCATTAAGTCTAGTAGAGTGATAAGACATGAACGTAAAGAAACAGAATACCACTGGGTGCCTGGGTGGCTCAGTCATTAAGCATCTGCCTTCGGCTCAGGTCATGATCCCAGGGTCCTGGGATCGAGCCCCACATCGGGCTCCTTGCTCAGCGGGAAGCCTGCTTCTCCCTCTCCCTCTCCCCCTGCTTGTGTTTCCTCTCTCGCTGTGTCTCTCTCTGTCAAATAAATAAATAAAAATCTTAAAAAAAAAAAGAAAGAAAGAAACAGAATACCATTAAGAAAGTGATAAATACCTGAGAGAAGTCCAGATAAAATATATTGGGTTTTCAGGGTGAAAGAAGATTTATTTCCATTTCCTTGAAGAATCAGGAAAAGCTTAATGAAAATGGCATTCGAGTAGCCCTTGGATGTAGGGTGGAGAAAGCAGTATGGGCAAGGCCCTACTCATGGATCCTCAGTTTGTGTGCTACAAAAAGACCGCCACATCTATGGGGACGCTGTTCAGACTGCTGACATCTTGGTGATTTGAACATTTTCATATTTTATTTTATTTTTGAAAAATTTCTTTATTTGAGAGAGAGAGCATTTCAAGGGAGGGGCAGAGGAGAGGGAGAGAGAATCCCAAGCAGAATCCCCACTGAGCACAGAGCCTGATGTGGGGCTCAATCCCACGACCCCAAGATCACAACCCAAGCAGAAATCAACAGTCGGCTGCTTAACCGACTGAGCCACCCAGGCACCCCTGAATATTTTCATATTTTAAAAATTATTTGGGGGATGCCTGGGTGTCTCATTTGGATTAAACGTCTGCCTTCAGCTCAGGTCATGATCTCAGGGTCCTGGGGTTGAGCCCCATGTCGGGCTCCCTGCTCAGTGAGGAGTCTGCTTCTCCCTCTCCCTCTGCCCCTCCCCCTGCTTGTGCTCTCTCTCTCTCTCTCTCTCTCTCAAATAAAATCTTTTAATAAATAAATAATAAAAACAAAAACTATTTTGTTACTTCAAAGACGAGTGACTTGTATATTTATCACAAAAATTTTCTAGTAGACAGCAGGAAAATGTCACTCTCTCACAATCAATACATTACAACAATTTTCTGACAGATGGAAATGGTTTGAGGAAGGGACACCTCTTTCTACTTTGCACCAAGATTCCGTGAGCTAGAGATGATCCTGAGTAAAAGAGAGAACTGTGTAGCATAATTAGGGCCGGGAGAATTTATCAGTCTGAATAAGCATGAGGTGCATGAGAAGACAAAACAAAAAAAGATTTGGAAAAGTGGATCCAGACCAGATTGTGGAGGGCCTCGAGTGTCAACATAAGAAAATCAGACTCTAGTCAGTAGGCAAGGGTCAAAATGGTTTCAAGAAGTTACCCTGGAGGGGCGCTTGGGTGACTCAGTTGGTTAAGCGACTGCCTTCGTCTCAGGTCATGATCCTGGAGTCCCGGGATCGAGTCCCGCATCGGGCTCTCTGCTCGGCAGGGAGTCTGCTTCTCCCTCTGACCCTCCCCCCTCTCGTGCTCTTTCTCTCTCTCATTTTCTCTCTCTCTCTCAAATAAATAAATAAAATCTTTAAAAATAAAAAAAGAAGAAGTTACCCTGGGAACAATACATAAAATACTTTCAAAAGGCAAGGACCAGTAGTATGAAAGTCAGTTAGAGGGTTAATGGTCAACATTTCCCAAAGTAGTCCGTGGAACTAGCTCTATTTGTATTACATTTGAATGACAACACTGGACAGTAGGAGAGCAGAAGCAGAGAAAATTGTGTAGTTTAATTCAGCCTTACCATCAAACCATAGCTATGACTCTTATACATTTCTCTCTGAGTGACCTGCCAATGCTTTATATTCATGTGCCAAAAATCAAACCCATCACCTTTTCTCTCAAAACTATTTCTTCTGGGACGCCTGGGTGGTTCAGTCCATTAAGCATCTGCCTTCACTCAGGTCATGATCCTGGGGTCTTGGAACCGAGTCCCATATCAGGCTCCCTGCTCAGCGGGATGCCTGCTTCTCCCTCTGCCTGTCATTCCCCCTGCTTGTGCCCTCTCTCTCTCTCTGACAAATAAATAAATAAATAAAATCTTAAAAAAAAACCCACCAACTATTTCTTCTGTGGGTAGCACCACAAAATAAGGGTGGCTTAAATAAGAATTTCAAAGGTAGGAAGCCCAGGGTTAGTATGATAGCACCATGAAATTTGCAAGGAAACATACTCGAAGGTGTATACCCTGCCATTTTTAGGGTAGGAGTCTTCATTGTCCAAGATGAATGCTGGAATACTTGTTCCAGACAGTGTACTATACAAAGAGAGAAAAATGTGTGATCTCTACCTTTTTGAGGAGACTTCCTGAAAGTATCACATAACACTGCACTTTTATCTCATTAACCAGAACTTAGTCACGAGGACACTTGAAAGTAAAGCTGAGAAATAGTGAGTTTTAGTTAAGTGACAATGTTCCCAGTTAAAATCCAGTTTCTCTTATTTAAAACAAAACAAAACATGGGGTGCCTGGGTGGCTTGGTCGTTAGGCGTCTGCCTTCGTCTCAGGTCATGATCCCAGGAGAGCCCTGCATCGGGCTCCCTGCTCAGCAGGGAGTGCTTCTCACTCTCCCTCTGCCTGCCGCTCTCTCTCTCTGTCAAATAAATAAATAAAAATCTTAAAAAAAAATAAAAATAAAAAAATAAAACAAAACAAAACAGGGACACCTGGGTGGCTCAGTCAGTTAAGCATCTGCTTTTGGCTCAGGTCATGATCCCAGGGTCCTGGGATCGAGTCCCACGTCAGGCCCCTTGCTCAGTGGGGAGCCTGCTTCTCCCTCTCCCTCTGCCTGCTGCTCCCCCTACTTGTGCTCAATCTCTGAAAAATAAATAAATAAAATCTTAAAAACAAAACAAAACAAACAAAAAGAAAAATGGGATAGTGGCAGGTAACTGGCAGTGTCTACAAAGGAGGTGAACTCTAGAAGATTGAGAGGGAAAGCCAGGGGAAGGAGGAGATGTCATGGATGACAAGTTTTCTAGTCTAGGTAGTTAGACGAACAGTTTTTCCTCTTATTTGCAACTAAACCCAATCCTGATATGGCCCAGAGTGGATTTATG
The DNA here is from genome assembly GCF_029215605.1 of Mirounga angustirostris. Taxonomy (NCBI): domain Eukaryota; kingdom Metazoa; phylum Chordata; class Mammalia; order Carnivora; family Phocidae; genus Mirounga; species Mirounga angustirostris. Next base: position 96,067,163 of record NW_026991719.1, read on the forward strand.
TATTTTAAAGAAGAATTTTATTTATTTATTTATTTATTTATTTATTTATTTATTTTTATTTGACAGAAAGAGAGAACAGGCAGGGGGAACGGGAGAGGGAGAAGCAGGCTCCCCGCTGAGCAGGGAGCCCGATGCGGGGCTCGATCCCAGGACCCTGGGACCATGACCTGAGCCGAAGGCAGACGCTTAACCGACTGAGCCACCCAGGTGCCCCTAAAGAAAAATTTTAAAATAGTCTTCCCGTGGCGCCTGGGTGGCTCAGTCGGTTAAGCGTCTGCCTTCGGCTCAGGTCATGGTCCCAGGGTCCTGGGATCGAGCCCCGCATCGGGCTCCCTGCTCAGCGGGGAGCCTGCTTCTCCCTCTCCCGTTCCCCCTGCTTGTGTTCCCTCTCTCACTGTCTCTCTCTCTCTGTGTCAAGTAAGTAAATAAAAAATCTTTAAAAAATAAATAAAATAAAATAAAATAGTCTTCCCATTTGGAGCAACTCAGAAGACACTACTACTCTAGTCCCACTAGCAGATTTGATTATAGCTACAGATATAGATTCTAACTAGAAAAGAGCCATTTGGAGTCCTGGCTATTCTAGACCACATTAGCAGGCATCACAATCTACACCACCAAATCTTCAAACACACGTTATGATACGGTAGCCATGTTCAATTATGATGATGCCTTCAAATTGTATTTCCAAGCAGTTCAAACACATTACTACTTCTTATAATTTTTAATCTAATATACATGATTGGCATAATGGGAGTTACAAAGAAGACAAATAATTTAATCTTCATGTTATTAACAGGGTCCGTAATAAATTGATGTTTATGGTCATAGGGTCATAGCATTTCTCTGATGGCTTCAACCACCAAGTCCTCTTTTGGGCCTTCTAGCAAGCAACATTTTTTTTCCCAAGCAGGTTGGTGACCCCAGCCTTCCCTTCGATTACCCCTCAAAAGGGGCCTGGGTGCATACCTTTACCCCTAAATAGGACTGAGGGATGCCTGGGTGGCTCAGATGGTTGAGCATGTGCCTTCGGCTCAGGTCATGATCTCCAGGTGCTGGGATCGGGCCCCAGGTCGGCTCCCGGCTCAGCGGGGAGTCTGCTTCTCCCTCTCCCTCTGCCTCTCCCCCTGCTCATGCTCTCTCTCTCTATCTCTCTGTCTCAAATGAATAAATAAAATCTTTAAAAATAAATAAATAAGTAGGACTGAGATTAGGCCTAGATCCCTCAACATACCCAGTATAGATCTACATGAGCCAAGTAAGATGATTGGAAACAAATTTTTATGTGTTCACAAACAGAACTCCCCATTTGCAAAGACCAAGCACCCCAATGTATCCAAAAAATGCTGCCAGACTGTTCAAGAACCCAGACCAAGAGGGATGAGAGACATCTTGCAGAGAAACCTTCCCTTCTGCTTGATCAACAGATTCGGGAAGAGAAATATGGAGCAAGAAAGGGACAGGGAGCACAAAAGGGGGGGGGGTTATTTTGTGTTTCCCTTTGCTTTCCTTTGCTTTTGGGTAAAAAAGATGTACTGGACCTAAATATGTCTTAATGAGGCAGGTCAGTATTTATGGTCCTTCAAACCCCATTTAACCTTTCTGTGTCTCATCTGTTAAACATGCTGGCCAAGATCACATACCAAATCACTGACACAGTCATCATGAGGCCCCAAGTGCCTTGTTCCCAGTTTCATATTTTAAATAAGCCAAGTGACAAAATAGAGGGAAAAACTGGGTCAGAGAAACAAACTTGGCCTAAAAAAAAAAAAAAATCTGCATTTCAAAATAAAGGCAATTACACAAAGACGTGACACTTCTCATCTAAACAGAAAAATAACCTAGAGCCTTAATGTCTTTCTTTTCCAATGGGATATACAGAGGCACTTTTAAGGATAAGAGCAAAATGATGGACCTACCATCATTATCAATTCTTTTATCTGATGAGGCTTTATTTCTTATAAAATTTTAGTGGAGTTAGGGAAACAAGTTAAATAATTGGCTAATATCACACACCTATAAAGATTCCAGTTTTTTAAAAAATGGGGTTTTTTGGTATCTATTTTGTTGGTATTTGTTCTTTAGATTCCTGGTCATCTAGACTGTTTTGAACCAATTTCTTGTTTCCTTAACTTTAAATTCCTAGATTTGTATTCCAACTTTGATAGCTGCCTCTAATCCCATAAATCATGGTGCCCCGTTCATAATTTTTTTAATCTTGGCTTTCTGATCCAGATATCAATTCTGCTGGCTCCTTTGTGTCTCTGTCTGTCTCTCTGTCTCTGTCTCTGTCTCTGTCTCTCTCTCTCTACACACACACACACACACACACACAAAGGGGAAACTGCAGCAGGTCAGGCAGCTTTCCAGTGCTTTCCATCAGGCACCTGGGGAATATGGAAGAGGCCCAATTTTTCTTACTCCTGGGACTCAAGCACTGTGAGGAAAAATGCAGTAATGGGACCAAGTAGTTTTACAAACTAAAGCCAAGGCAAAGTTGCTACAGTGATTAGGAGTGTGCCTACTAGACTCTGCTTCTCCACCTGCGTTGGCTCCCCCCAAATTCAGGGCACTCCAGCAAAATTCCCAGGTTTTCTCCTAAAACTGTAGCTGTTCAGAGACCCCAGGACTCACAACGGGCCTGGGACAGGGGAGGAGAGGACCGGACAGATGAATTTTCTCAGGTCCTCCTTTAACCAAAATAATTCTTCATCAACTAGAGATCCCCTCTGGGGAACTACTCAGCATGCCAGAATATGGAGAATGTGGGCATGCTGCCAATAAACCTCTAACCCTAGAGTTCACTGGCTGGGAATGGCCAAGTACTCCAGAAAAAGGGAGGGGCCTGCATCTGGACCATCAAGACTCTGCCTGCCACTCCCCAGTTGTGACCCACCCCAACAACTCCAGGCCAGGAACCTGAGTACTGGTCTCCCACCCACAACTCCAGGGTATGGCCCAAGAGACAGGCTGGGGAGCTTGCCTTCTGCTTCAAGCACACCACAGAAACTTGTCAGGCACACGGCTGACCCTGGGAAGTCGTGGCCTTACTCACCCTGAAGGGCTGGATTCCTGCCTCTCTAAGCACTTATTCGGGGTTACCCATGGCCACCATCCCTATTGTTCTCAAATCAATTTATGTTTGCTCACAACACCCAGAACATGGACTCTTGGCTCCCTACCGCAATGTCAACATTCATATTTAGTCCCCTTCAGTTTTAGTAAGATTTGGATGATCTCATCTAGTTTTTTATTTGGCCTGTTTGTTTGTTCTTCCAAAGTTGAAATTGGGTTATTTTATTTTGATTATGATCAGCCAATAGAAAATATATAGAGATGAAACAAATTATGATCCTACCACCCAGATGACGCCCTCTTCTGACTCAGCTAAGAATTTCCTGATCGAGCCCTGAGGAACCCTACCCACCCAAGCTATACCAGCCTCTGATATTCCCTTGCAATTAGATTTGGTCCATTAGACACAAAATGAAAGGATCCAGAACTTTGATCATGAACAGAGGGAGAATATTTGGAAATATCTCTCTCCTTGTGTGCTGGCTACAAGATATATAGGTGAAGCCATCATCCTTATCAGCATTTAAGGCCTAAAGCCATGTTGGACACCTGTAGCAGATACCTGTGATATGAAAGCAAATGACTTCAGACTACTGAGCTGGATCCCCTCAATCCTCCCAAGAGCAAGCACATTCAGGCAACAATTTGAGACCCTTTAGCACTCTTTGGGAGATAGAGTTGTATGCATACACACTCACATACACATACACACACACACAAACACACACACACTAGATATTCATATGTAAAGTGATTTATATTATGCAACTCATTTTAGATTGCCCGATTCTTTTTATAATTTCTCCTCCTTCTGATTTGAATCTAAAACCTTCAAATAGATGTTTTGATTTTTCTAGAAGCAAGCATTTGTCTATCACAAAATATTTAAAGTTCAAACTTCTGCAACTTTTTTCTGTTAAAGAACATGACTACTTTTAGTGTACCAAGCCTATAATCAACTTTAAGTGGCTTTCATTATTATCCCACCATGTACTCAAATCTTAAAAAGTTGAAAGCTCTCGTGTTTCTAGAGTAAGGGAAGAACTCCACCTTATGGTGATATTTTGAAGTACACCCAAGAAAATGCCACTAAGCTCTCTGAACCCAATTTTCTGTCCGCTCCTTCACTCCACCTACAAGATTTTTAGAATTCTTCTAGAAATTTCTAGGGGAAAGGAATAAAAAAATGCCAACCACATCCTCCAACAAACAGTAAATCCTCTTCCACAATATGCTCAAAGTGCCAAAATGGCCAGGACTGAGTTAAGGTTAAGCAAAACCTTTCACTTGGTTATTGGACAGGGTACTAGGTAAGAAGCTACATGTAAATCAGTAAAACACCGGAACCTTTTTTACTTGATACAATAATAATAATAATAATAATAATAATAATAGCTAATGACTATTGAGTACTTATTGTGTGTCAGGTTATATGCCATATATATATACTAATTTAATACTCACACAACCTTTATATAAGGTAGACACTATTATTAACTCTATTTTATGGATGAAGAAACTGAAGCCTAGAGAAGTTACACAAATTGGTTAAGGCTACATAGCTAATAAGTGCTATTAAGAGCCAGGTACTTGGGCGCCTGGGTGGCTCAGTTGGTTAAGCAACTGCCTTCGGCTCAGGTCATGATCCTGGAGTCCTGGGATCAAGTCCCGCATCGGGCTCCCTGCTCAACAAGGAGTCTGCTTCTCCCCCTGCCCTCTTCCCTCTCGTGCTCTCTGTCTCTCATTCTCTCTCTCAAATAAATAAATAAAATCTTTAAAAAAAAAAAAAGAGCCAGGTACTTGAAGTTCACTAGCCCAGACTCTAAACCATTGTGCCATACTGCCCCTCCCTATAACTCAAATTTGGTATGATCTCTCTCAAAATAAACAACTCGAAGCCATGGTCTTGTCCACATTCTGTGTCAAAATTGGCAAAGGTAGGACAAAACCCCTGATTCGATTTCTATTCCTCCCATGATCATCACAGATTTAGAATCATTTGGCTTACGTCCCATGTTCTTTCTCTATTGTGGCAAGGATTGTTTGTGATTTTGAGTATAAAGTCTTGTAGCAGAGGGCTATAGATTGAATGTTTGTGTCCCTCCAAAATTCGTATGTTGAAACCTAATCTCCTCTGTGATGGTATTAGGTGGTGGGGCCTTTGGAAGGTGCTTAGGTCATGAGGGTGGAACCCTCATGAATGGGACTAATGCCCCTCTACGACACCCAAGAGGGCTCTCTTGCTCCCACACCTCCATGTGAGGACACAGCCAGAAATTAGCCTTCTATGCACTAGGAAGTGGGCTCTCAGCAGACTGAATCTACTCGCACCTTGATCTTAGACTTTCTGCCTCCAGAACTGTGAGAAATAAATGTTTGTTGTTTGTGTCACCCAGTCTTTGGTACTTTTTTTTTTTTAAATATTTTATTTATTTATTTATTTATCAGAGAGAGAGAGAGAGAGAGCACAAGCGGGGGGGCAGCGGCAGAGGGAGAAGCAGGCTCCCTGCTGCGCACGGAGCCCGATGCGGACTTGATCCCAGGACCCTGCGATCATGACCCGAGCTGAAGGCAGATACTCAATCCACTGAGTCACCCAGGCACCCCCAGTCTTTGGTATTTCTATAATAGCAGCGTGAATGGACTAAGACACTGAGAGTCTAGATTGTGTGTCCCTTCACCATTTATCTTGTGCCTTTTCCTACTCCCCATCTCAGACCCCTCAAACATCATTCATTTAAAACCATGTTGAGGGACACCTGGGTGGCTCAGTTGTTAAGCGTCTGCCTTCGTCTCAGGTCATGATCCCGGGGTCCTGGGATCAAGCCCCGCATCAGGCTCCCTGCTCCATGGGAAGCCTGCTTCTCCCTCTCCCACTCCCCCTGCTTGTGTTCCCTCTCTCGCTGTGTCTCTCTCTGTCAAATAAATAAATAAAATCTTAAAAAATAAAAATAAAACCATGTTGAAAATTACGCATTTCTAAAAAATCCATCAATATTAATTCAATTCAAATCAGGATTTTTCCTAAAGCATTTATTTCTAATACAAAATCGGTCTCCTGTGCTATACTTTTTTTAATTTGGTAAAATCTATATGCTTGGTGTTTGTTTTCAATTTGAACAAGCACTAGTTTTTGTTTGTTTTAAAATAAACTTTACTGGGGTGCCTGGGTGGCTCAGTCAGTTAAGCATCTGCCTTGGGCTCAGGTCATAATCCCGGGGTCCTTGGGATCAGCCTGCATTGGGCTCCCTGCTCAGCAGGGAGTCTGCTTCTCCCTCTCCCTCTGCCCCCCTCCCTGCTTGTGCTCTCTTTCAAATAAATAAATAAAATCTTTTTTAAAAAAATAAAAATAAAATAAATAAAATAAAATAAGCTTTATTAAGGTGGGCACTTGATGGAATGAGCACTGGGTGTGATGTGCAACTGATGAATCACTAAATTCTGCCCCTGAAACTGGTAATACAGTATATGTTAACTAAATTGAATTTAAATACAAAATTTAAAAAAAAAAAAAAAAACCTTTATTTTGGAATAATTTTAGATTAACAGAAAAGTTGCAAAGATGATAGAGAGTTCCTGGTTCCTGTATGCCCCTCAGCCAGTTGCCCTAATGTTACTATCTTACATTAGTATGACCCAGTACTATGGTACATTACTACTAATTAAACCACAGATTTTAGGTGGATTTTATCAGTTTTTCCATGAATGTTCTATTTATTGCTCCAGGATCCAACCCCAAATATCACTGCATTTAGCATAATGCCATTTTCACACCTACCAAAAATGACTAATTCCTTAATCTCATCAAATACCCAGTCATTACCCCCATTTCCTTGGTTGGCAGATACGTCTTGTAAGTTTCTTGGAGTCTGTAACAGTTCTGCCTCCTTCTTTGTGTTTTCCTGCCACTTATTTATGGAAGGAACTGGATCATTTGTCCTGAAGACCATTCCACACTTTGGGTTGGGCTGACTGCATCCCCCACGGTGTTGGTTTAGGATGCTCCTCTGTCCTCCATATTTCCTGTAAAGAGGTATCTAGATCTAGCATGGGGGTTGGTGAAATTTTTCTCTAAAGATCCAGATAATAGATATTCTAGGCTTTGCAGGTCATATGGTTTCAACTCCGCCACTGTGAGGCAAAAGCAGCCATTGACAATAGGTAAACAAGTGGGTGTGGCTGGGTCTCAATGAAACTTTATTTACAAAATCAGGTAAAGGGCTGGATTTGGCTGGGAGACCATAGTTTGATGATCCCTGATCTAGAGGATCAATCAGATTGGGGTTTAGTGGTTTTGTTTTGTTTTTTAAGAATAATTCTTTGACAGGGCTGGGTATCTCCTGTGGCTTCATCGGGTGGCCTATCACATCTGGTTGTCTCTTTTAGTGATGTTGCATTTGTAGGGGTTCTGCTGTTACCAGCTTGATCCATCCATCATGAAGGTCTCCATTGGTGGACTGTATTTCAACCTTCCTCTCTCTTCTGTGGTCGGGAGCACTTGTGCAGTGCATGCCTTGAACAACCACACATGAGCACCTCTGTCCAACATTTGTTATTCCCCTTGGCGTCTTTGGTTTCAAACAGCACATAAAATAGTAGCCCTAAAGGTTCTTAGAGTGCCACAAACTACTACTTGGTAAAGAAAAAGTTTCCAGGGGGAGCCTGGCTGGCTCAGTTAGTGGAGAGTGAGACTTGATCTTGGGGTTGTGAGTTCCGGCCCCCCGTTATGTATAGAGATTACTTAAAAATAAAATCTTAGGGGCACCTGGGTGGCTCAGTCGGTTAAGCATCCAACTCGATTTCAGCTCAGGTCATGATATCAAGGTCATGAGATCAAGCCCCATGTGGGGCTCTGCGCTCAGTGCACAGTCTGCTTGAAATTCTCTCTCCCTCTCCCTCTGCACCTCCCCCAGCTCATGTTTGCTCTATCTAAACAAACAAATAAATAAAATCTTTTTAAAAATAAATAAAATAAAATCTTTAAAAAAAAAGGAAAAGTTTTCAGATTTCTTGAGGAAACACAGATTCTGGATTCCTCTGGATCAGAGGTGTACAGACTGCAGGGTTTTTTTTCCCAAAGATTTGTTTATTTAAGAGAGAGAGAGAGTGAGAGCAAGTGGAGGGAGGGGCGGAGGGAGAGAATCTTCAAGCAAACTCCCTGCCGAGTGCTGAGCCGGGAGCCTGGAGTGGGGCTTATCCATGAGATCATGACCTCAGCCAAAACTAAGAGTTGGACACCCAACAGACTGAGCCACCCAGCTGCCTCCAAGTTGCAGTTTTCACTTTCCACAAAAATGAATTCCTTGCTAACTTTTAAAATCTGGAAGATTTTATGTAAAAATCTGGTTTTTCCAGTCCTCTTGGAAAATGAAGGAATCTGGCTGCTTTGGACCAGGTGTGTCAAGAACTGACTGGAACTCAGAGTGACTGCCCCCTTTACATTAGGCACACACTAAGGAATGGTGGGGATTGCAGCATCCTGCAAAGGCACATGCCCTGTCATTTACCACTTGAGTGCCTGTGAGCTTCTCTGGCCACTTTAAAATGAGTTGCTAGTGTTTTGGTATTCAATACATTTACATCACCTACTCCTCTCCAAGTTGTCCCATTCCCCTCCCCACTTATATCTCCCACACCCCCAACATTCATTGGTTTCTTGTATGTCTTTCCAGAGCTACTTCATTACAAACACATGAAGGGTGCAGCAAGCACTAGTTTTGATGGAAAATCTGAAATGGTATTTTCTAGTACTTCCAAAGCTATTACCAAAGTCATATTCCATTAAGAGGAAACCCCTTTCTTATTCATTCATCTAACAAAAATTTATTGACCTTTTAACTACTCCTAGGCTCTGGGGACACAATAATGAAAAAGCCAAATATGGTCCCTGGCCCAATGGAATTTACGGTTGGAATATTATTCAAAATAGAAGAGAGAGAAGATGACTGACCCAGGGATGCCTTCTAGATATAATTTTTATAAACAGTGCGCTACCTTCAAAGGAGAGTTACCAGCGTGCACATTCTCTAGCTAGATGACAAAAAAGTATATTTATAATCTTTGTAATGCCATCAACAGAAAGTAAAACCTATGAATATTCCAATGGAGGAAAACAGGATCATGTTCTATATTCAAAAATTACCAGATGACATTTTTCTTACCCTGCCAAAACAAGAGAATTAGAGAGGTCTAGGGCTGTTCTGGAGGCCACCCGGCCATGGGCATCTTGCCTTTGGAATCTGGAATTCCTTGCTAAGCTAGAGGCAATCTGGAAGTAGCTCAGCCTGACCCAAATGAAAACCTTGGGTAAATTCCTCCTTGCTGGGGCGCCTGGGTGGCTCAGTTGGTTAAGTGACTGCCTTCGGCTTAGGTCATAATCCTGGAGTCCCGGGATCGAGTCCCACATCGGGCTCCCTGCTCGGCGAGGGGTCTGCTTCTCCCTCTGACCCGCTTCCCTCTCGTGCTCTCTGTCTCTCATTCTCTCTCTCAAATAAATAAATAAAATCTTAAAAAAAAAAAATTCCTCCTTGCTTTTTTATGCCTGTGATCCTTGGGCACCACCAAAATTGCAAATGCTGGCTGGCCATCAACAATCCAACAACTTCCTCAAAGCCATTCCACCCTTCCTCCTTTCTTTATCCATTCCTTGACACTTTTCTCTCTCCCATTTTCACTGCATAGTCTGGAACTCTTAGTCCATGATAAACAAAGTCAACTCCTATGGCTGCCACTTGTTCCCTGAACACTCACTCCACCTCCTGCTGCTAATTGAAAGCAGGCTCTCTTCTCTACAACACTATGTCCCATAGAGTCATCTCAAGGCAATTCTTTCTACTAGAGTTTGCATATTGGGCTGGAGTGAGGGTAGGGAAAACTGTATTACCGTTCTCCTTACTCCAACCACCCCCCCCCCACACACACACTGCATTTTCTAAACCAGCGGCTGGCAAACATTTACTTTAAAGTACCAGATAGGAAATATTCTAGGCATTGTGGGACATACTGGCTCTGTTGCAACTACTTGACTCTACTGTTGTAGCTTGAAAGCAGCCATAGACAATATGCAAACAAATGGGCATGGCTGTGTTCCAATAAAACTTTATTTACAAAAACAGGCAGCGAGACTAGATTTGACCCAAGAGAAGTTTGCTAACCTGTACTATAAACTATTAATCTTTCCAGCTCCTATAAAACAAAACAAATCCCTTCTTACTTGAAAAATCACATTAACTATATACCCCACCTTACCTCTCCCTTGCTCCTGTCATGTACTCACCTCCCGGTCCAGCCATGTTTATTAAGGATCCTGGCATCCGGCTCATAGGTCACTTCTAGTCCCACCATCATCCTGGATGATTCCTAAATCCATAAGGATAATCAATGTAACACCACAGCCTCACAGTGCCTTGACTTCCTCAATTCCAATGACTTTCATCCCCATTCCATGTCAATAACCTACTCCTTTGGGAAATATTACACCTTTGATACCTTCACATCAATATCCCATGCAGAACACAAATTCTTATCCTACAGACTTTCCAACACTTTACTCCCCAATAAATCTGCTCTTTGACCTGAGAACCCCTCCATTTTCTCCCAGTTAGGTGGCCCCCACCTGGCCTCACTTTCCTCCTCCCCAGTCTGAACACACCATGGTCAATCACTATTCTCTCTTGCTGCTTCCTCAATCACCTTGAGCTGCCTTCTTCTCACTGTTCTTTTACTATCAACACCATACCATACTCCCCAGTCAATTCAATCACCAAATTTCTCTGATCCTTTAGCCAAATGGCTGAACGTACTTGGAGAATACTATCCCACTGTATGAATGTGAGACACAGAAACTTGTGATTTTAAATCTTATCTGGTCCCTCACTACCTCTAGTCTATCTTTTTCAATGGTTTTTGTTTAACTCCCCTATCATATTAACCTTAGACAAGACAACATAATGCTATAAAGAGATTGCAAATAAATAAATAATCCAAAAAAAGAGAGAGAGATTGCAGGCTTAAAAACCAAACAGCGTTGGGTCTGAAATCTGGTTCCACTTATTAGATGTATGGTCTTGAGCAGGTTATCTAACATCCTATTACATCAGTTTTTTCATGAGAAAAATGGAAAGAATTCCTACTTTATATATTAAATAAGATTACATATGTAAAACAATTAGCACAGTGCCTTACACCCAGCAAGTGCTCAATAAATGATAGCTATTAATACAAGCTCATATTCAGCAGGTGACTATACCTACTTCACCAAGACCATTAAGTGTTTCTTAGCCCAAGTTCCCCAGAAAGCAGAGCAATGGTTGATGTGCTATTTGGTTGAATTGTACGAAATTGCTGACATTCAACTGTTTGACATACAGAAATCAAAGGCTTCAGCCTCATCTGTTATTAGGGAGTGCAATCCCAGGAAAGCAATGGGGAGAGACAGTGGGAAACGAAAGAATAAGAGAGTCAATACGAAGGTGCATTGGTATCACACTTGAGGTCATGGGGTACCATTTTTTGAAAGATCATAAATACATGACTTGCATCTCTGATCAGTCGACAAGGAGGATGGAAAGAGAGTTTAACAGCTAGCTCTTGTCTTTTATTAGCCAAAGCTTTGCACCACTGGGTCAGGTTAACTCCTCTACACTGTGCATGGAGTCTCGACACCCACAGGAAAGCACCAGGGCGTGTGATGAGAAGCTGGCAGATTGCACTTGTCTAAGTCCATCAGAGCCTACTCAGAGAAGGGGCTGGGACACACAAGCAATAGGCCAAAGACCACTGAGACAAATAAGGCCAAGAGGATCTGAACTGGTAAGAGGTGGCTGATAGAACACATGAATTCCCTCAATTTTTTTTTACTCTGCACTTTCCTATAACTGTAATTCACTCTTCCTTTTGGTCAGAGGAAGGGATATCCCTCCACTCATTTAGGCCTAAAGCCAACTCCCACCTATGCTCTCCATCTTGATCCCTCCCACCTCCAGGATCTTTTACTTTCAACTTCCCCCACTTTCCTGATCCTTTCCTCTCTACCTTTGTACCATCTTAGGGCTCTCCTTAAAATATCCTTCCTTTACTTCACACAGGCTTCTAACTACTTCCTTTTCTCTTTCCTTTCTTTCTCAGCAGAATATCTTAAATGAATAATCCAAAGTTACTATCTCTACTTTCTCACCTCGGAACCATATGAACAGATCTCATCACTGTCTTATAACACCTTTGCTGAGGTCACCAATGACCTCCATTTGACCATATCCCTTAGACATAATTTTGGCTCTATCTCTCTTGCTTTCACTGCAGCATTTGGTCCTGTTGACCCCTCCATTCTTACTGAGATTCTTGGTTCAGTTACCATGCCACCATTATTTGTTGCTTCTCCTAATTCTTTGGCTGGTCTCTTTCCTCTCAGCCTCTATCTGATCCTTAAGAGTCAATGTTCCCGGGGCGCCTGGGTGGCTCAGTTGGTTAAGCCACTGCCTTCAGCTCAGGTCATGATCCTGGAGTCCCGGGATCGAGTCCCGCGTCGGGCTCCCTGCTCGGCGGGGAGTCTGCTTCTCCCTCTGACCCTCCCCCCTCTCATGTGCTTTCTCTCTCTCATTCTCTCTGTCTCAAATAAATAAATAAAATCTTAAAAAAAAAAAAAAAAAAGAGTCAGTGTTCCCAAGAATTCTTTCCTCAGCCTCCTTCTCCTCTTACCCCACACACGCTCCCAGGAGGTTATCATCTAGTCCCCGGATTTCAAGTATCACTATGTGCTGATGACTTCCAAAGTTGTATCTCCAGCCAGAGCTCTCCCTGCACACTCATCTTGTAAATGCCCACCAAGCAGCTGGATATATCCACCAAAGCAAGATACATCCAGCTGCTTGATGGGCACCTCAAACAGGCACCTCAAATTCAACATATTACCACCGGAACTCATTATATTCCCAACCACCTCCACCTTAATCTTGTGCACAAAATTAATCTGCAGATAATGCCTGCTATCCTCATTACACTTTGCATTTTATTCAACGATTAATGCTTAGGCACCTACTCTATGCCATATAGTGTTCCAGATACTTGCTCTGATCTCTTTGGCTCGCCATACGCCAGCACCTGCTATTTGTTCCTGGACCCTTCATTTGAGCTACTCTGCCAGGGGCACCTGGGTGGCTCAGTCGTTAAGCATCTGCCTTCGGCTCAGGTCATGATCCCAGGGTCCTGGGATCGAGCCCCGCATTGGGCTCCCTGCTCAGCGGGGAGTCTGCTTCTCCCTCTCCCTCTGCCTGCTCATGTTCTCTCTTTTTCAAATAAATAAATAAAATCTTCAAAAAGATAAAATAAAATAAATTCCTCTATCAGTGAAGGATTTGGGCACTGGGAAAAGAATTTTTCATAGAAAAAACCCTGGACCCCTGGAACCACTAAGGTCAGCTGAAGTATTTGCACCAGGGTAGGGCTCTTGTCCAAAGGGCCATACCCTCCACACCACCCAGCTCAGGGCATAAGGGAACATGCAGTGGGGGATGGAGAGGATGATAAGGAGTAGCCATCTGTTCAGTGTGGCTCCTTTAACAAGCTATACCTATTCCTACCAGGAAGTACCAGGGACTACATAAAATATGTAGCCAATAACTTCTACCACACTTCGTTCAAAGATTAAATCCTGAATTTTCCAGCCTAACACACACCTTCCATCCCATTCTCTCTCTTAAGTCTTCCAGCCACAGACTTTAGTTTTTGTCCATACTACGTCCTGAAGTGGATACAGAGAGTTGAATCCCAGGTCATGGTTTTGGCACTTTCGAGTTAAAACTCTGTTACGGGGCACCTGGGTGGCTCAGTCGGTTAAGTGTCTGCCTTTGGCTCAGGTCATGATCCTGGGGTCCTGGGATTGAGCCCCTGCGTTGGGCTCCTTGCTCAGCGGGGAGCCTCTGCCCTTCCCCACTGCTCGTGCTTTCCCACTCTCTCTCAAGCTGTCTCCCTCTCTCAAATAAATAAATAAAATCTTAAAAAAAAAACAACAACAGGGGCGCCTGGGTGGCTCAGATGGTTAAGCATCTGCCTTCGGCTCAGGTCATGATCCCAGGGCCCTGGGATCGAGCCCCGCATTGGGCTCCCTGCTCCTTGGGAGCCTGCTTCTCCCTCTGCCTCTCTCTCTCTGTCTCTCATGAATAAATAAATAAAATCTTAAAACAAAACAAAACAAAACAACAGCCCTGTTACTGGTTCCAACAGTGTTCTGACCTAGCTGTCCTGCCTCAATGGCTGACACTCAAAAACAAGTGAGTAGGGGCGCCTGGGTGGCTCAGTCATTAGGCATCTGCCTTCAGCTCGGGTCCTGATCCCGGAGTCCTGGAATTGAGCCCTGCATGGGGCTCCCTGCTCAGCGGAGAGCCTGCTTCTCCCTCTCTCACTCCCCCTGCTTGTGTTCCCTCTCTCGCTGTGTCTCTGTCAAATAAATAAATAAAATCTTTAAAAAAAAAAAAAAGTGAGTGAAATGGGTGGTTAGGCAAGATTACGAAGGGCCTTGAACATCAGATTGTGAACCATGGACTTAAACTAGTAGGAAGTAGGCAGTCTGAAGTTTCTAAGCAAAAAAGCAAGAAGATGAAAACAAAAGCCATGTTTTAGAATCTGGTACGAAGAAATAGTAGTGAAGGCTGAGGAGGAAGACTGAATGCACGGAAATCTATTAGAAAGCTATTTCGGAATCCAGAAATGAGGTAATCAGCCCAGCCAAGGCAACCACACCTGCCTCATCTCTTCACTCCTAATCCCTTGCCCAACAGACTCTAAATGAGGATCCACAGCCAGCATGGGAGGACAGATGGCTATATTTGGAATAAGTTCAGAACATCATAATGACCATAATGATTGACATCACTACAGGTCACTCTTTTGATGGTTTAAATTTTTAAAAAGAGGTCCTTTGCCAATTCAACATAAATGTCTGAAGTGTCCCCTTCACTTTGAGCACTAGAATTTCAGGCTATTTACTAGGGCACTGCCAAGAACAGGATGACTATCTCCTAAATTGTCCATGCCTTACTTTGCAAATTGTCCCTCATTAGGCTCTCATTTTATAATTGAAAAAAATTTTTTTAATTCTCTAAAGGCTCACACAGCTTTCATGGTTAACAGTCCTGAAACAGAGGTGTTAATTATACCTCTAGATCTGACAAAAACTAATATGAAAATGTTTGTAATAACATTTAGCCAATCAACTAGAGCTTTATTTGCTCATTTAAGGAAAGAGATTTTACTCATTTGTTCCTATATATAACTGACTTCTCATTTGATTCCTACCACCAATGGTCCAGGTCTACTGTAATCAAAGTATAAAATGTGGGGATGGAAAGAGTGGTACACAGTCTTATAGCCAAGGATTATAAGCTTTTATTTTAATAGTTACTAGGAAAGCAGTGTGATAAACTAGTAAGACTACGAAGCTAATTAGAATTAGGAAAGAAATATCCATAATTCACTAAAACAAAATATCGTGTACTCGTGAGAATATTTAATAAAAGTATTGGAATATATTTTTTCCTCAGCTGTAATGTATCTACCATACATAGTATCTAAAAATCTCGAAGATATTTTACATTATTTACAATAAATTGGCATGAGATTCAGTTTAATAACACCATCTGACTAGGAATAGAAAGAATTTCAATTTCAATTTCAAGAAATAAGATAGGCTGGCATATTTTCCTTAATCATTACACTGTAATATATATACAATGGAATATTATGCAGCCATCAAAAGGAATGAGATCTTGCCATTTGCAACAACGTGGATGGAACTGGAGGGTATTATGCTGAGCAAAATAAGTCAAACAGAGAAAGACATGTATCATATGACCTCACTGATATGAGGAATTCTTAATCTCAGGAAACAAACTGAGGGTTGCTGGAGTGGGGGGTGGGGTGGGAGGGATGGGGTGACTGGGTGATAGACACTGGGGAGGGTATGTGCTCTGGTAAGCGCTGTGAATTGTGCAAGACTGTTGAATCCCAGATCTGTACCTCTGAAACAAATAATGCAATATATGTTAAGAGAAAAAAAAAAAAGAAGAAGGTAGCAGGAGGGGAAGAATGAAGGGGGGGAAATCGGAGGGGGAGACGAACCATGAGAGATGATGGACTCTGAAAAACGGACTGAGGGTTCTAGAGGGGAGGGGGCTGGGAGGTTGGGTTGGCCTGGTGATGGGTATTGAGGAGGGCACGTTCTGCATGGAGCACTGGGTGTTATGCACAAACAATGAATCATGGAACACTACATCTAAATCTAATGATGTAATGTATGGGGATTAACATAACAATAAAAAAATTTTTTAAAAAAGATCATGACAGGGGTTAAAAGAAAAAAAAAATCATTACACTGTAAAACAGAGCAATGCTATGCCCAATCCAACAAGACAGGATCATAATCAAATGCCATTTAAAATAAAGAGTCATGGAGACACCTGGGTGCCTCAGTCATTAAGCGTCTGCCTTCCGCTCAGGTCATGATCCCAGGGTCCTGGGATCGAGCCCCGCATTGGGCTCCCTGCTCAGCAGGAAGCCTGTTTCTCCCTCTCCCACTCCCCCTGTTTGTGTTCCCTCTCTAGCTGTGTCTCTCTCTGTCAAATAAATAAATAAAATCTTAAAAAATTAAAAAAAAAATAATAAAGAGTCATGGAGCACCTGGGTGGCTCAGTTGGTTAAGTGACTACCTTCGGCTCAGGTCATGATCCCAGGGTCCTGGAATCAAGTCCCGCATCGGGCTCCCCCTGCTCTGTGTGTAGCCTGCTTCTCCGTCCCCCTGCTTGTGCTCTCTCTGTCAAATAAATAAATAAAATCTTTTAAAAAATAAATAAATAAAATAAAATAAAGAGTTATGGTGCTTGCTTTGGCAGCACGCATCCTAAGATTGGAACGACACAGAGAAGACTAGCACGGCCCCTGCACAAGGATGATGCACAAATTCACAAAGTGTTCCATATTTTAAAAATAAATAAATAAATAAAGAGTTATGAAAATGGCGTATTTTTATTGTTTAATACTAAGTCTTGGATGGTCAGAAAATCATTTGAATTATTAAAAAATTCAAAAGTAAATCAAATTCCAAGGCAAGACCTATGATTTTTCTGTCCATGCTAATGCATGTTGTTAACTATTTTAAAACTTATTCTTCTTAAATGTAAGGGAAGACACATCTCTGAACATTGAGCCCTAGTGTGTCAGTTTCCAAACAGTTTTCTGATATTGCTTCAATATTGGCTGCATACACTTTTATCCCGCCTCTAAGAGGTCAGTGGTATAGTATGGTCTAAGGTTTTCAACGTTGTTTCCAGAGCTTAAAATTTTCAGGTCAACCAGCAGATCTAACAAGTGTCTGAGTCTCGTGGGAGGCAACCTTTTTTCATGTTGCTTGTGTCCATGCTTGTAGAAAAGGAACTCTTATTCCTTTGACTTTCATTTTGGGGTTTATAAAATGAAGTCAAAGTAAGAGGTGATGTCAGCATGGACAGAGATATAGAGTGAGATTTCAACATCAGTCCTTCATTAGGAGCAAAATCTTCCAGACTGGGCTAATCTGGAGAGGAGGTAATCACTTGATATGGAGTATTTTCTGGGTCACCAGAAAGGTCCCTCACTTTTAAAAAATTCTCCCTGGAAACCAACCTCCAGGACTCTTTAGAGATTCCTTACTTTGCTTTAAGTCATTGCATTTCTAGAAAGTAAAAGGCAAATACCTCTTGGAGAAATAGTACATTAGCTGTAATCAGTAGAAACTAGATTCTTTTGAACATGAAGGGATATGGGTGAAAATGAATATTTGACACAGATATGACTTCCTAAAGAGCATGGGCGAGTTTGGGATCATGCAGAGCTTTTAAGAAAGCTACATGACAGGGGCGCCTGGGTGGCTCAGTCGGTTAAGCGTCTGCCTTCAGCTCAGGTCATGATCCCAGGGTTCTGGGATCGAGCCCCGCATCGGGCTCCCTGCTCAGTGGGGAGTCTGCTTCTCCCTCTCCTTCTGCCACTCCCCCTATTTGTGCTCTCTCTCACTCAAATAAATAAATAAAATCTTTAAAAAAAAAAAAAAAAAGAAAGCTACATGACAGCATAAGAGCATTGGGTGACTAGACCAAAGGGCATCTCGTGGGAGGAGATGAGGCCACACGCTAGTTTCACAATTTTGCCAAAGGCCATCCTGCTTCCAGACATACAAAACAGAAAAAATACTGCCTAACTGTAACAATTCTACATACCTTTCCTAAAGATATTCTTGGTATTGGAATAATTTTTATCTTTAGCTCAGTAAGACTAGTCAAGATTAAAATGTAAAAACAAATGGGGCGCCTGTCTGGCTCAGTCAGTAGAGCATGCGACTCTTGATCTCAGGGTTATGAATTTGAGCCCCACGTTCAATGTAAAGATTTCTTGAAAATAAAATCCTAAAAATAAAATGTAAAAACAAATGAAATCACGAGTATCAGAAGAAAATGTGGCTGAATACTTTTTATATTCTTGAGTGGAAAAGGTCTTTCTAAACATGATGCAAAGCACAAAGCCATAACATAAAAGACTGATAAATATGACCACCCAGAAATAAACAAACAAAAGTAAAGGACTCGGGTCATGATCCCACGGTCCTGAGATGGAGTCCCATATCAGGCTCCTTGCTCAGCGGGGAGCCTGCTTCTCCCTCTGCCTGCCACTCCCCCTGCTCATGCTCTTTCTCTCTCTGACAAATAAATAAAATCTTTATAAAAAAAAAAAAGAAAACTGAAATGCTAAGAAAGAACAGAATCATGTAATATTCTCCAATAAAACCAACAAGGCATAAAAAGTATAGAAGACAAAAGTGGGAACAAAGAGAAAACATTAACAAATATGGTAAATGTTAATCCAACTGCACTTTAAAGGTCAGTGGTCTAAATACACCAATTAAAAGGCGAAGATTGTCAAAAGGGATCAAAAAACAAGACCCAACTATATGTTGTCTGCAAGAAATCCACTTTAAATATAAAGATACATATAGATTAGAAGTAAAGGAATAGAGAAAGATACACTAAATATATGCAAATAATCACATGAAAAGATGCTCAATATCATTTATCATTAGGGAATTGCAAATTAAAACAACAAGATTCCACTACACACCTATTAGAATGACCAAAATCCAAAGCAATGACAACACCAAATGCTGGTGAGGATGTGGAGCAACAGGAATTCTCATTCATCGCTGGTGGGACTGCAAAATGCCACATCCACTTTGGAAAACACTTCTGCAGTTTCTTATAAAACTAAACATACTCAGGGCCCCTGGGTGGCTTGGTAAGTTAAGCGTCTGCCTTCAGCTTGGATCATGATCCTGGGGTCCTGGGATCGGGCTCTGCGTCAGGCTCCCTGCTCAGCGTGGAGGTGCTTCTCCCTCTCCCTCTGCCTTCTGCTCCCCCTGCTTGTGCTCTCTTTTCCTCTCTTTCTCTCCCTCTCTGTCAAATAAATAAATAAAATATTAAAAAAAAAAAACTAAACATATTCGTACCATGCAAACAAACAGTTGTACTCTTTGGTATTCACCCAAATGAGTTGAAAACTTATACCCACACAAAAACCTGCACACAGATGTTTATAGCACTTTTGTTCATAATTGCTAAAATGTGGGGTCCCTGGGTGGCTTAGTCCATTAAGCATCTGACTTTGGCTCAGGTCATGATCTCAGGGTCCTGGGATTGAGCCCTGCATTGGGCTTCCTGCTCAGTGGGGAGCCTGCTTCTCCCTCTCCCTCTGCCCCTCCCCCCTGCTCATGCTCACACGCACTCTCTCTCAAATAAATAAAGTCTTTAAAAAATAATAATTGCCAAAACGTGTAAGCAACCATGATATCCTTCACTGGGTGAATGGATAACTAAACAGTGATACATCCATCTGACTCTTCTTTTTTTTTTTTTTTTTTAAGATTTTATTTGTTTATTTGACAGAGAGAGACATAGCGAGAGCAGGAACACAAGCAGGGGGAGTGGGAGAGGGTAAACAGTGATACATCCAGACAATGGAATACTATTCACCACTTTTCTTTTTTTAAGATTTTATTTATTTATTTGAGAGGGAAAGAGAGCACAGGAGTGGGGACAGGGGCAGAGGGAGAGGAAGAAGACTTCCTGCTGAGCAGGGATCCTGACCTGGGGCTCAATTCCAGGACCCTGAGACCATGACCCGAGCCAAAGGCAGACGCTTAACCAACTGAGCCACCCAGGTGCCCCTATTCACCACTTTTAAAAAACGAGCTATCAAGCCATAAAAAGACACCAAGGAAACTTAAATTACTAAGTGAAAGAAGTTAATCTGAAAAGGCTATATAGTGTATGTTTCCAACTATGTGACATTCTGAAAGGCAAAACTATGGGGACAGTAAAAAGATCACGATTACCAGAGGTTAGGGAGGAGGGTGGGAGGAATAGGCAGGGCACAGAGAATTGTTAGGGTAGTGAAATTAGTGTGATACTCCAAGTGTGGGTACATGTCATTACACTTCTGTCCAAAACCCACAGGGTATACCTAGAGTGAACCCTAATGTAAACTAGAAACTGGATGATTATAATGTGTCAATGTAGGCTCATCAATTCTAACACATGTGCCACTCTGCTGTGGGATGTTGACCGTGGGGGAGGCTGTGCACGCGTGGAGAACAGTTCAAATAACAATATAGGGAAAATATTAAATGAATAAAGTGTGTGTAGATCTTTGTGGCAGTGATCAAAATGATAGGACCAGTGCATAACTTATTGACTTTATTAGAAAAAGTATATTTAAGTATACATCATTAAATGTGAAGGGATAAACAGATAAAAATACAATATATAGCTTCTCAACCAGCAGAAGAAATAAAGGGAACATAGAAAGCTTTATTAATCCACCCGAAGGTTGGAGAGCAGGGGTGAGGTGGGGAGGGGAAGAAGCAAGGAAAAATGGTTGATAAGTGCAATGAAAACTAAGGGAAAAGATGTGAGCTGCAGAAATACATATATATATATATATATATATATATATATATATATATATATAATGACACAATTCACATGAAATTCAAAAAGGCCCAGAGGACAAAGCTACCTAATGTTTATGGGTACCTAAATGATAAACACAAAATCTGTGACAGCAGTTATCTATGGAAAGAAAGGAGAATGAGATGAAGGAAGAATATACAGAGTATCTGAACTCTGAACATGTTCATTTCTATTTTCTAAATCTTTTTTAATTTTTAATTTTTTTCATTTTATTATGTTATGTTAATCACCATACATCTCATCATTAGTTTTTGATGTAGTGTTCCATGATTCATTGTTTGCGTATAACACCCAGTGCTCCATTCAGTACGTGCCCTCTTTAATACCCATCACCAGGCTAAGCCATCCCCCCCCAGAACCCTCAGTTTGTTTCCCAGAGTCCATAGTCACTCATGGTTCGTCTCCCCCTCCGATTTCGCCCCCTTCATTTTTCCCTTCCTGCTAGCTTCTTCTTTTTTTTTTTTTTTTAAACATATAATGTATTATTTGTTTCAGAGGTACAGGTCTGGTCAGAGGGAGAAGGAGAGAGAGAAGCAGACTCCCGGCTGAGTGGGGAGACAAAGGGCTCGATCCCACGACCCCAAGATCACAACCGGACACTCTTCATGAAATATAGAGGGGCGCCTGGGTGGCTCAGTCCATTGAGTGTCCCGCTCTTGATTTCTGGCTCAGGTTGTGATCTTGGGGTCGTGGGATCGAGCCCTTTGTCAGGCTCCCCACTCAGCAGGGAGTCTGCTTCTCTCTCTCCTTTTCCCTCTGACCTTCCCCCCGCTTGCTCTCTCTCACTAAAATGTATAAATAAATCTTAAAAAAAAAAAAAGATTTAATGAAGATAGGTGGTGGGTACCCAGGCATTCATTATTTTACTTCCCATTCTTGTCTCTCTGTTTGAAATAATTCCTATTTTACAAAATAAGTTAAAGAAGAAGAATGAGGCATAAAAAGTCATGTATATGTAGATATTTTATATGAATAGTTAAGATAACATAGATGTTAGGATAAGCATAAAAAAATACACACTTAACTCTTAAGACTGTCTTTAGAGGATTGCATTGCAACCTACTTTCACTGTTATATATTGTAATTTTTTATTTTGTTTTACAGTGAGCATTCATTACTATGGTAAGCAGTAAAAATAATTTTTTTTAAGAAGAAGGGACAATAAAAAAGAAATCAAGGTAGTCTGAACACAACCTTAGTTTTCTTTAGGAAAACTCAAAGTAACAACAGTTAAGACAAAAGAAAACAAAAAACCTTCTGGAGAAATGCTATTTCCAAGCAAACGCCCTCTGAATTTATTGTTCTGCTACATTATGTCAAAATGCTGAGAGAAGCGATAAACAGATCAGTGCAAAATGTAGATATTTTCTTAGATTCTCGCTCAGCATTTCCATTATTGCAAGGGGCAAATATGAAAGAATAAAATGTTATAATTTTGATTAAAGTGATGCCTATGTTATCCTATGGCAGCTGGTCTTGACGATTAGGTCATTCTCAGGCTGTAATTGGATAATGCTGGCCTTGTTGATTTGAAGTAGAAGGCTAATCTCGGCAGTTTACAGTGACAAGGAAACTGTTAAGATTGCTGGCACGGTAACAGGAAAAGAAAAAAACAAAATGTAATGAGAGAGTGGCAGGTATCATTCATTGTACATTGGGTTTCAAGTATGTTTATATTCCATATAAATATTGTATGTTTGCAAGTATAAAAATCTTAGCATAGATCATGAACATATTGTATCATGAATGCAATAACATGCATTTTGTATATGAGGGCTAATTTTAACCAGAAATCATAGTTCTGAGATGTAAACTTGGAGCCGTGTGAGCATATCTTGAACAGAAACATATCACACATAACAGAGATATAGGATAATGACACTCTTTCAGGATTATGTGGCAGCATCATTATGAACATATTTTATAAAATGTACCCATGAGTTAGTTCATTATCTTTAATGGAAAAGGAGAATTGCCATAATCATAATTTATAATCCTATTGCTGAGATGGAAATAAGTCATATGGTAGCTATTGGAAGAGAAAACTAAAAGGAAAAAAGGTATTTGAATCAAACAATGCAATGTCATATACATAGGTTTTCCAACACAGGTAGTGCAGTTCTCATTAAATTTTGCTAAGCGTAATGGGCAAATTTTAAAAGATAATTTTATATCAGCATTTCCAAAAAATGGATATGGAAATTTCCCCAAATGGGCCTCCCAAAAAGACAGGACAGAAAAAGGTCCACATGTACCTCTAAATTACCTGGAGGAAAAGTAGTCTCTGCCAACATGCTTCACCTTCTGCAGAAACTGCCTTCAAGTTAAAAATTGCTGTGAAATTTAGCAGCATTTGTTAAAAATTTTAAATGTTTATAACCTTTGAATATAGTCTTTTGACTTCTAGGAAATTATTTTACAGAATCCCATAAGAGCACAAAGATGAATGCATAAGGATATTCACTGCAGTATTGTTTGTCGTTTTTTGCAATAACTAAAAGGTTGATAGCGATCCAAACATTCGTCAATAAGGAGATATTTAAATAAATCATGGTATATGCACACAACAAAATGCAATATATATATATACACATATTTTTTTTTAATGACACAGATTCATCAGTACCATCATGGGGAAAGATACACATGCTATATTTTTTTTTTAAGATTTTATTTATTTATTTGACAGAGAGAAAAAACAAGCAGGGGGAGCAGGAGAGGGAGAGCAGACTCTCCACTGAGCACGGAGCCTGATGTGGGGCTCAATCCCAGGACCCTGAGATCATGACCTGAACTGAAGGCAGATCCCTAACTGACTGAGCCACCCAAGTGCCCTATACATGCTATATTAAGTGAAAAAATACACTGTAAAATGCTATCTTGAATATAATTGCATATTCATTGTTGGTATCTGTAGGTAAGGAAGAAAAATTAGGGAAATAAGCTGTATACTGTTGACAGTGGAGGCTATGGAAGATTCACTTTTCAGTTTATGTATTTCTGTAGCACTTGAATCTTATACAATGTACATATATTAATTTTGTAACCAGAAAAAATAATTGAAAAATAATTTAAGAGACTGAGATTTTATACACACACACATACATACACACAAACTAGCTTGAGCATTTTGACTTAGTCAAATTAATCAAAAATATATGTAGAAACATGGGACACCTGGGTGGCTCAGTCAGTTAAGCATCTGACTTTTGATCTCAGCTCAGGTCTTGAGCTCAGGGTTATGAGTTCAAGCCCTGCGTTAAAAAAAAAAAAAAATGTGTGTGTGTGTGTGTGTGTGTGTGTGTCTATAAACAGACCAGGCTATACAAGCTTGATTTTTTTTTTTTCTCTTTAAGGTGGTGTTATGAACTAGGGCACCTGGGCTGGCTCAGTTGGTGGAGCATGAAACTCTTAATCTTGGGGTTGTGAGTTGAAGCCCCATGCTGGGTGTAGAGATTGCTTAAAAATAAAATCTTGAAAAAAAAATAGTAAGATGGTGCGATGGACTGAAATCTGTTGTGTCAAAATTCTTATTTTGAAAAAAAAATTCTTGGGACGCCTGGGTGGCTTAGTCAGTGAAGCGTCTGCCTTCGGTGCAGGTCATGATCCCAAGGTGTTGGGATTGAGCCCTGCATCGGGCTCCTTGCTCAGCAGGGAGCCTGCTTCTCCCTCTTCCTCTGCCTGCCGCTCCCTCTGCTTGTGATCTCTCTCTTTCTCTGTCAAATAAATAATAAAATCTTAAAAAAAAAAAATTCTTATTTTGAAGACCTAATTCCCAATAACTCAGAATGTGACTGTATTTGGAAACCGGGCCTTTAAAGAGCTAATTAGGTTAAAATGAGGTCATTAGGGTGGGTCATAATCCAATGATTGGTGTCTTTATAACAGGAGATTATGACACAGGTACACCAAGCAAAGACCATATATGGACACAGCAAGAAAGTGGTCATCTGCAAGTCAAGGAGAAATGCCTCGGAAGAAACCCAACCCTGCTGACACCTTAATCTTTGACTTCTAGCCACCAGAATTGTAAGAAAATAAATGTCTGTTGTTTAAAATACCACTCAGGGGGCACCTGGGTGGCTCAGATGGTTAAGCGTCTGCCTTTGGCTCGGGTCATGATCCCAGGGTCCTGGGATTGAGCCCCACGTCTGGCTCCTGGCTCAGTGGGGAGTCTGCTTCTCCCTCTGCCTCTCCCCCGCTCGTGCTCTCTCTCTCTCTCTCTATCTCTGTGTCTCGAATGAATAAATAAAATCTTTAAAAAAATTAATTAATTAAATTAAATTAAATTAAATTAAATACCACTCAGTCTGTGATATTTTGTTATGGCAGCCCTATAAGACTAATACAGACGGTAAACTGATAAGGGAAATCGTAAAAACCACTATAGA
This sequence comes from Mirounga angustirostris, assembly GCF_029215605.1. NCBI lineage: Eukaryota > Metazoa > Chordata > Mammalia > Carnivora > Phocidae > Mirounga > Mirounga angustirostris. The sequence continues at coordinate 96,092,673 of NW_026991719.1, forward strand.
TCTACATTTTAAAACCTACTTTAAAGCATCAGGGATGACCCTTGGAAACGTGCTAAGTGAAAGAAGCCAATCACAAAGATTACACACTATGATTCCATTTATATGAAATGTCCAGAATAGGCAAATCTATACAGATATTAGTACTTGCCTAAACCTGAGGGCCTTGGAGAGAAATTAGGAATGACCCCTAATGACCACAGGGTTTCTCCTGGGTGTGTGTCCTTAAAATTGTCCTTTGTGTCCTAAATGTGTCCAAAAATTGACTGTGGTGCTGGCTATAAATCTCTGTGAACACACTGAAACGATTAAAGTGTATGCTTTGGATACATTTGGATACACAATACAATGGATAAATTGTATTGTGAACCATATCTCATGAAAACTGTTCTTTGTTTGTTTTAAAGATTTTATTTGTTTAATAGAGAGAGAGAGAGAGAGAGCACAAGCAGGGGGAGCAGCAAAGGGAGAGGGAGAAGCAGGCTCCCCGCCGAGCAGGGAGCCCCACACGGGACTCGATCCCAGGACCCTGGGATCATGACCTGAGCCGAAGGCAGACACCCAACTGACTGAGCCACCCAGGTGACCCACGAAAACTGTTTTTAAAAACTCATTTTAGGGACGCCTGGGTGGTTCAGTCGGTTGGGCGTCTGCCTTCAGCTCAGGTCATGATCCCGGGGTCCTGGGATTGAGCCCCTCAGCAGGCTCCCTGCTTCTCCCTCTCCCACTCCCCTCCCTTGCTTCTGTTCCCTCTCTTGCTATGTCTGTCAAATAAATAAATAAAATCTTAAAAATAAATAAATAAATAAATAAATAATAAAATCACAAAACTGATAATAGAAAAGTAAGCATAGAAATGAAATCAAAAGAATTACTGTACAATAATTTACTCAATTCTATACAAATAAATTTGAAAACTTAGGTGAAATGGATTATTTCCTAGGAAAATTTGAATCACCAAAATTAGCCCAAGAAGAGATGAAAAATAAACTAATTACTATGAAAGAAATTGGAAATGTTGTCAAAGAATACCCTAACAATCAAGGAGGCCCGGAAATGTCAGATAAATTTTACCAAATCTTCAAGTACTGAATAACACTGATAGGATTTCACCCATTTCATGGTAGGGAAGAATCCAAATTATCTTCTTCAAATTTCAAGGAAAGCTTGAGCTCAATCTCACTTATGAGTATCAATGCAAACAGATTATACCAGACATAAGCAAATAGAATTACTTAGCCTACTGAAAGAATTACAACACCAATCACCAAGTGGTCTATTTATGAAAGAAAAAAATTTTTAATGCCAGGAAATCCATTAATATAATTCACTATATTAATAGATCAAGGAAGAAAAATATGATCATCTTCATAGATGCCAAAAAGCTATTTGACAAAATTCAACATTGCGTATTTCAAATGCTCTTAATAAACTCGGGATAGATAGAGACTTGCTTAACATGGTATTTAAAACTGTTGGATACTGATGCATAAACAGATAGACATACCAACAGAACAGAATACAGTCCAGAAATAGAGACAAACATATATGGGACTTTAGGAATAAAAGCCACATTTCCAATCAGTGGAGGAAATGGTTATATTCAACAAATGGCCTAGTGACAACTGGCTAGACATACACTAGATCCCTAGCACATTCCTTGCACCAAAATAATTTACAGATGGGATTAGTTCTGAAGAAACTAAAATATATTAGGAAAAATTAACTGGATATGTTTATGATTTTGGAATAAGAAAAGTCCATTTAAACAAAGCATAAAATACAAAAGCCCTAAGGAAAATTTTTATATACTTCACAACAATAAAAATTAAAATTTTCTGCAGGAAAAAATACTCCTTACCTCACAATGATTCCAGATGGATCAAAGATTAAACATTTTAAAAAATCATAAAAAACAATTTTTTTAAAGGTTCTGTTTATTTATTTGACAGAGAGAAACACAGCTAGAGAGGGAACACAAGCAGGGCGAGTGGGAGAGGGAGAAGCGGGCTTCCCGCTGAGCAGGGAGCCCGATGTGGGGCTTGATCCCAGGACCCTGGGATCATGACCTGAGCCGAAGGCAGATGCTTAATGACTGAGCCACCCAGGTGCCCCCAAAATAAAGAATTTCTTAAAAATAATTCCAAAGTGGGGAAGAACTTTCTTAACCGTGCATAAAATCTAGAAGCCATCAAGAAAACACTGAGAAATTTGCATGCATAAAAATTTAAAGGTCTGCCTAGAAAAAAACACTATAACCAAACTTAAGACAGGCTTGACAAATATTAGCAGTTCATATCACAGACAGCACTAGTTTCCTCAATATATAAAGAAGCCCTACAATTCAAAAAGGAAAAGATCAATAAAAAGACAAAGGATATAAACTGACAGTTCACAAAAAAGGAAATTGCTTTTAGAATGTCAAAATTACTGAAGTTCACTCATATTAAGAAGATGCAAGCTTTACAATGAGATACCATTTTCCCCTATTAAACTGTGAAAGATCCAAAAGTTTAATAACACTATTTTTTATGAAGGAGTAAGAAAAACAGGCACTCCTAAAATATCTTTTTTTTATGTTATGTTAATCACCATATATTACATCATTAGTTTTTGATGTAGTGTTCCATGATTCATTGTTTGCATATCACACCCTAAATATCTTTTTTTTAAGATTTTATTTATTTGAGAGAGAGAGAAAGAGAGAGCATGAGCGGGGGGAGGGGCAGAGGGAGAGGAAGAGGGACAACCAGACTCCCTGCTGGTTGAGCACGGAGCCCAACGCAGGGCTCTATCCCAGGACCTCAAGATCATGACCGGAGCTGAAGTCAGACACCTAACCAACTGAGCCACCCAGGCACCCCACTCTTTTATTTCTGATGGGAGTGTAAATTGGTACAACCAGAATAGAGAACAATTTAGCAATACCTATCAAGATTTAAGGGGCACCTGGGTGGCTCAGTCGTTAAGCATCTGCCTTTGGCTCCGGTCATGATCCCAGGGTTCTGGGATCAAGCCCTGCATCTGGCTCCCTGCTCGGCGGGGAGCCTGCTTCTCCCTCTCCCACTCCCCCTGCTTGTGTTCCCTCTCTCGCTGTGTCTCTCTGTCAAATAAATAAATAAAATCTTTGAAAAAAATTTTTAAATAATTGACCTGGCAATTATATTTCAGAGAATTTATACTACTGTTATATTCCCACATTTATGAAATGACATATGTATGGTGTTATTTATTGCAGCACTGTTTGCAACTGCAAGCGTTGGAAACAACCAAATGCCCATCAAATAGAGGACAGTATAAATAAATAAAAGATCAGAGCACTTGCTGGTCCAGTCAGTAAAGCATGCAACTCTTGATCTCAGGGTCATGAGTTCATGCCCCACATTGAGCATACAGCTTACTTAAAAAATAATAATAATAAATAAATAGGGGCACCTGGGTGGCTCAGTTGGTTAAGCATCCGACTCAATTTCAGCTCAGTCATGATCTGAGGTCAGCTCAGGTCATGATCTGGGGTCCTGGGATCAAGCCCCACATTGGGTTCCCTGCTCAGCGGGGAGTCTGCTTGAGATTCTCTCTCTCCCTCTCCTTCTGCCCTTTTCCCTGTACTCATTCTCTCACTCTCTCTAGAATAAATAAGTCTTTAAAAAAATAAAAATATAATAAAAGATCTATATGATTATATAAGTGATCTCTAGAGGACACATGAAAAATGGTAAAAGTGGCTATTTCTGAGGAAGGAAACTGATGGACTAGGTTTCAGTAACTACAAAGAGATTTACTTCCTTTAGCATACATTTTTCAAAATACTCCTTGAGTTTTTTACTATGTCCATAATTTACCTATTTTTGAAACCATTTTTTATGTATTTAATAACCAATTCGAAATTGGCATGTGCCCGGGCGCCTGGGTGGCTCAGTGTTTAAGCATCTGACTCTTGATTTTGGCTCAGGTTGATTTTGGCTCAGATCATCATCTCAGGGTCTTGAGATTGAGCCCCATGGTGGGCTCCACACTCAGCAGGGAGTCTGCTTCTCTCTCTCTCTCTCTCCCCCTCTGCCCGCCTCCCCCAACCAGGCTCTCTCTCTCTCAAAAAAAAAAAAAAAAGAAAAGAAAAAGAAAAAAGAAATTGGCGTGTGCCAAACACTATCAGCTTTCTAAATATTAATTTCAGGTATTTTTCATAACAACCTTATGAGGTAGGTACTATTAGTTTTTGATGTAGTGTTCCATGATTCATTGTTTGCATATCACTATTGTTATCTCCACTTCACAGATGATAAAACCCAGGCACATGGGATCACATTATGACTTCCGTGGGCCCTAGATATTTTGGTTGTTGTGGGACACTTCCATCATAAACAAATATTGAAAATTATATTTTAAAACTGTTTTTATATATAACAGATATAATATCAGGCTGGATTCATTATTATATACTCATTAGTTTTATATTCATTTTTACGTCCTTTTTTTTAAGATTTATTTATTTGAGAGAGAGAGAGCATGTACATGTGCACACACAGCTGGGGAGGGACAGGAGAAAGAGACAGAGAATCTCCAGTGGACTTCCCGCTGAGCGTGGAGCCCCATGCGGAGCTCAATCCCAGGACCCTGAGATCATGACTTGAGCCGAAATCAAAAGTCGGATGCTTAACCAACTGAGCCACCCATGCACCCCTACTTCTGATTTTAAAAGAAATTAAAACATTTCATAGGCTCCTAAAAGTATAACAAGTTGTAGGCAAGGTGTCTCCTGTAGGCAACAGAGAAGTTAAGTAACTTAACCCAAGGTCACACAGCCAGTAAGTGGTAAATCTGGAATTTGAATCCAGGTAGTGTGGTTTCAGAATCTGTGCTTTTAATCTGTATGCTAGATAAAGAAAGCAAATCACAGGGGGGAAATTATGTAGTATATATATTGACATGGAATTACCTAAAGACAAATTAAGTGAAAAAATCATGGAGGAAAATATTGTATATAATATGTTTTGTAAAAAGAAGTTTTCCACACACACACTATGTCTGGAAGAATTTTTTTTTTTTTTTTGAGTGAGAGTGCACAAGCAGGGGGAGGGGCAGAGAGAGAAGGAGAGGGAGAAGCAGACTCCCCGCTGAGCGCAGAACCCAACCTGGGACTCTATCCCAGGACCCTGAGATAATGCCCTGAGCCCAAGTCAGATGCTTAACAGACTGAGCCACCCAGGTGCCCCTGGAAGAATGCATTTTAAATGTCTGGAGGAAAGGACTGGGAGCCTGAGGAACTTACTTTTTCATTGTATGTCCCTTTGCACTATTGGATTTTTTTTCTTTTTTACCATGAGCATATATTTACCAGTGAGGAAACTGAGGCTCAAACAAGGTTAAGTAACTTGCCCAAGGTTACACAGGTAGTAATGAAACTAATAGTACACAAGTAGGAACTATTCAGCCAATCAATAATACATTGCTATTTCTAAGTATAGACCTTTGAACATATCCCTGTTAAATTTCATCATTCATATCCATAGGACCAGTTGGCCAGGCTCTTTTTGTATCATGATTCTGGATCCATTGCATTCATCTTTATGATACCCTTAAATCTGACAAGCATGCTTTCCAAGTTTCCACCCACATTATTGATGAAAATGTTTAACACATGACAAGGCTTTAGCAGAGCTCTGCTGGTGAGACTAGGATCCCTCCAGGATCTCATCAATCCATCTCTTTGGGTAATGAGGTAGCTACCAATCCAATTGATTGTACCATCTATCAATTCCACTCACATCCCCCCATTTACCCTTGCCCAAAGGTTATCTGAAGAGCCAAATGTTTTACTGCAAAGTGTCCATAGCATTCCCTTGCTCAGTGAGCTATTCTGAAACCTCTTTTATGGTGGGGATTTAAAATTAATAAATGATTGGTTTCTTTATTATGTTCTGCAGGTTTCTGAAGTTTACAACCTAGCCAATCCCCTAGAACTCAGACAGTTTCAGGAAGACTGATCTCCACCCCCAAATTTCTCATAACACATTTGAACAGAACATTTTAAAAAGCAGAGATATACAACTGTTTCCCCACTGGAATCAACCCACCGCCACCCAAAATAACCCAGACAACTGAACACAACAGCTGGCGAAAGGACAGCCGTCTCTAGTCATGGGGGGAAGGGAGCTAAATGCACACTAAGGGAGAAATGCTCTCGGCAACAACCCCTTGCTCTATTTCTAGCTATAACACACAGGCTATAGTCAAAGTGTTGAGGAAGACCATAGTTTCTGCCTTCCCCTCTAATCACACACTATGGCACTGAATGTACATGGGTAACCTTAACTGAACACAACTGCTAAGTTTCTGAAAAGTTTACTGTAAAGCAGAATTTAAGGAATTCATTTTTTCCTTGACTTGCCCACCAAATTGGAGTCACACTGCCCTGCAAAGAATTTTGTCCCCTGATGATTAAAAAAAAAAAATTACACTTACAAATGCAGCAGAATTTTCAATTACATATTTTAGAGAAAAACAACGTGATTAACACTAAAATAATAAATAACATGTTTTACTCAAAATGTCACAGAATAGAATGACTAAAAGCTAAAACACAGTAAAATGTCAGAGATTCTAGTCATAGGATGACTTAGCTAATTTTGGCTCACATGTTGTTCCACTATGAAAGCTCAGTTTTGCACCATTTCTAATATTTTCCCCATTTTAGATTTGCCATCCCCTTCTGGGACCTCGTCACCAGATGAAGTCTGTATTGTTTGTTAAAGGATTTGCTTTAGGGGCGCCTGGGTGGCTTAGTTGGTTAGGTGTCTGCCTTTGGCCCCGGTTGTAGTTTCAGGGTCCTGGGATCAAGTCAATGGGCTCCCGGCTCAGAGGGGAGTCTGCCTCTCCCTCTGCCCCTCCCCACCCTTGTGCTCAAGCATGCGCATACGTGCACACACTCTCTCAAATAAATAAATAAGATCTTAAAAAAAAATGATTTGTGGAGCGCCTGGGTGGCTCAGTCATTAAGCATCTGCCTTCAGCTCAGGTCATGGTCCCAGGGTCCTGGGATCAAGCCCCGCATCAGGCTCCCCGCTCGGCGGGAAGCCTGCTTCTCCCTCTCCCACTTCCCCTGCTTGTGTTCCCTCTCTCGCTGTGCCTCTCTCTGTCAAATAAATAAATAAAATCTTTTTTAAAAAAATGATTTGCAGGGCACCTGGGTGGCTCAGTCGGTTAAGCCTCTGCCTTTGGCTCAGGTCGTGATCCCAGGGTTCTGGGATCCAGCCCCAAGTCGGGCTCCCTGCTTAGCAGGGAGTCATCTTCTCCCTCTGCACTCTGTCTCTCTTGCTCTCTGTCTGAAATAAAATATTTTTTTTAAACATTATTTGCTTTGATGGAAGATAACAATGTATAAAACAGGTCTGTTTAGGGATGCCTGGGTGGCTCAGTCTGTTGGGTGGCCACCTTCGGTTGGGGTCATGATCCCAGGGTCCTGGGATCCAGTCCTGCATGGGGCTCCCTGCTCAGCAGGGAGCCTGCTTCTCCCTCTGCCTGCCGTTCCCCCTGCTTGTGCTCTCTCTCTCTGACAAGTAAATAAAATCTTTTAAAAAATAAATAAAATAAAAATAAAAAAATAAAGTAGGTCTGTTTAAATGTGCAGTTGACTGGCAGCTGCTTAATGTCCCAAAAATGATTAGTAAACTAAACTGTCACTACTATTCCCAACCTAATGGTTAAAATGGTTGTATTGCTCACTAAGCCATGTTAATGTATCAAAACAGTGGCTGTTGAGACTGGCAAAATGCCGATCAAAGTTACTCTTTGCTGTCATTTATCATTCCGGGATAGGATAATGATAGCTAACTTTTACTGAGCATTCACTATATACTATATCCCAGATACTGTGGGAAGTGTTTTACGTGTATTTTCACATTTAGGGCTGATAACAACCCTATAAAATAGAAAGCATTGTTATCCCCATTTTATAGAAGAAACCGAGGCACAGAGGGGCTAAGCAATTTAACAAAGATCACATAGTAAGTGGTAGAGTTTCATATGAAGCCACACTAATTTCAGAGCCTGAACTCAACCACTACCCTAGGAAAAGAATGGGGCCTTTCTTTCTTTCTCTCTCTCTCTCTCTTTTTTTTTTTTTAAGATCTCAGTTTTGAGTAATCTCTACACCCAACATGGGGCTCAAACTCACAACCCCGAGACCAAGAGTCGTATGCTCTACCGACTGAGCCAGCCACGCCTCTCCGAATTGGGCACTTTTGTTGATGATGGATGGGGGAATAGATATAACAGCAGCAACTTTTTTTTTTTTTTTAAATGAGGTTGCAGAAAATATGCACAAAAATGAGGTTGCTGTTTGTATTTACTAAATGAATTTCTTGATTTCGGAGTTTCTCTAAATCTTTCAATGACAAATGAGAGACGCCCATCTACTTCAGTTGGACTCTGTCAATGTATCTGTAAAGGGCTTTTAATTAGATTACAACTGAACTCCAGCACCTCCACTCCAGTATTGTAGTTTTGATGTCTTTAGGATAAGTGATCGACAGCGCATTTTTTGAGAAGGGCTATGAAGAGAAATGGGAAAAACTGTTTTCCTGAAGCCTGACTGAGGGGTATGCCAGGAAAGGCCTGGATGTACATTTACCAGGAGCACATTAGTTCAGTGCTCTTAAGACGCAACTCTCTTTTGCATATAAATTATTGAAAATCTGGGGTGCCTGGGTGGCTCAGTCGGTCAGGCGTCTGTCTTCAACTTGGGTCATGGTCCCAGGGTCCTGGGATGGAGCCCGGAGTCAGGGTCCCTGCTCAGCAGGAAATCTGCTTCTCCCTCTCCCTCTGCCCCTCCCCCTGCTCGTGTGCTTGCTCTCTCTCAAATAAATAAAATCTTTAAAAAAAAGAAAAGAAAATCCTTACACAGCTAAGAATAACAGTCCTCCCTCTACACTATATTCAATAGAACACAATTCTAACTAAATATGTTAATATACCTAATACTGATATTTTAGATTATTGTTTTATAGTTAAATAGTCATATTAGAAAATAGGGATTCTAGGGCGCCTGGGTGGCTCAGTCAGTTAAGCATCTGCCTTTGGCTCTGGTCATGATCCCAGAGTCCTGGGATGGAGTCCCACATCAGGTTCTCTGCTCAGCGGGGAGCCTGCTTCTCCCTCTCCCTCTGCCTGCCAATACCCCTGCTGTGTGCACATGCTCTCTCTCTCTCGCTAATAAATAAATAAAATCTTAAAAAAAAAAAAAGAAAGAAAATAGGGAGTCTAAAACAATGATCCTTTTTTTTTGAGTGATGTACTTAAAAATATATATACTAACTTGGGCGCCTGGGTGGCTCAGTCTGACTCTTGATTTCAGCTCAGATCATGATCTCAGGGTCATGAGATCGAGCCCTGCATCAGGCTCCACACTGGGCATGGAGCCTGTTTAAGATTCTCTCTCTCCCTCTCCTCTGCCCTCCCTTTCTCTCCCTCTCAAAAAAAAAAAAAAAAAAAATCTATATAGCTATAAACACACACACACACTCCCCAATTGAGCTGCATCCTGACCTCTGAATTACATACACGTCCTTCTTCCAACCCCCCAGTTTCCAAAATAACCTCTCCTCTCCATAAAGTCTCTCAAAGTCCCTCTTGAATAACAATTGCCTGACTAAAACAAAACCAGTCTTACATCTTTTCCCCTAAAGCATATGCAAATCACCGATCTTTCATTCTCGCTCTAAAATAAATCTGTCCACATCCTAAATCAGTAACTGCTTTTATGCTGTGTCTCTTGATTTAGGAGAGGTAACAATTATTATTATTTCTAGTATTAGTCATGGTTTCCAGAGAATAGCAAGGCTATAATTCATGCTTTACTGCAATTGGTAAATCAGGCAAGTGAAAAACAGCAGAAGCCCATAATTTAAATCCTCTTTACATTCTTAATCTAAGCCTCTGACATTTGAATTAGGAACAGTAATATATGGTTAAAATTAAACCATGAAGCAAGCCTATATAAATTATTATAAAAATCTAACTCTATCACCCAGAAACTCATAAATTAAGACACAAGATTAAAACTCTGCTTTTAATTCTTAGTATTATACCTTAATACTGCAATATATAACATGTTAAATAGATGTATATTTTGTTTTCATTTACATTGCCTGTTATATAGAGTAAGGCCTTTTGATCTTAACTAAAAGCCAGCAATTTGCAGCTGACAAGTTATTCCTCTGAAAACCTATTTTTCCAATTAATGAAATTCCAGAAAGCATTTTTATGTCATCAAATCTACACTCCACTTATTCTAAGTAAAAGAAATTATATTCTCTTTTCTCTTAATTGTGATTTAAGTCTAGACTCTTTCCCATCCTCTCCTTTTTTCCCTTTGATGCTGGCTTTCTAAGAATCATGGATTAGCTAAATGGTATAAGATTGAAAACTATTGCTTATAAAAAGAAAAATTACCACACTACTTCAGAGGAGGCAAGGGTAGGTGGTCTCTGATTCTGTGTCCCCAAATTATGTATGAATGGCTGCCACTTTGGGGTGGCAGTCACCATTTCCTCTCTGTTCTATCACAGGACATCCCCCCCCCCTTTTACCAGCCCCTCTTTGTCCTGTGGCTAAGAGTGCCTCTTCCACCCAGCCCTGGTCCCATCTTGCCTAAGTGCTGGCAGGCAAATGCAGACAGGAAAAAGAAAGGGATGCTACTAATGTTCCTTGAATACTTTTTGGTGTCAGGAGCTGGGCCAAGCATTTTTACATGTCACTCCACTTAATTCTGTATCAGCCCTGCGAAATTGGAGCTATTAGCCTCATTGGACAGGTGATGCAACTGAGGCCAAATGGAACCTTTAAGAAATGTGCCTGACACTTAACACAGCTAACCAAGGTCATAAAGGAAGCAAGGGCAATCAAAAAACTAAAAGGAAGGGACGCCTGGGTGGCTTAGTCAGTTGGGCATCCGACTCTCCATTTCAGCTCAGGTCATGATCTCAGGGTTGTGAGATGGCGCCCCGTGTTGGGCTCTGCGCTCAGTGGGGAGTCTGCTTGGGATTCTTTCTCTCCCTCTCCCTCTGCTCCTCCTTCCCCCACTTGCATGCGTGTGCTCTCTCTCTCTAAAATAAAGAAAATATTAAAAAAAAAAAAACTGAAAGGAAGGCAAATTCTGCCCACCTGACTCCTTACCACATCTCTCCAGCCCTCAACCCCGGGGCTCATCTCTGTGGGACTAGGAGGACCAGTTGTCTCCAGCCTAATGTTCTCAATGAGCCTTCACCTGGAACTCTTAATAGTCTCTTAAAGTTAACTCTTAAATGTTACTGACAATAAAGCCGTACATACAGCCTCAAAGACAAATGAAGGGATGGAAAGGTCTTTGGACTTCCATTTCCAGAAATATGGAAGACTAAATCTCCTAAAAAAAAAAAAAACTCTCCTCGGGGCGCCTGCGTGGCTCAGTTGGTTAAGCGACTGCCTTCGGCTCAGGTCATGAGTCCTGAGTCCTGGGATCGAGTCCCACATCAGGCTCCTGGCTCAGCAGGGAGTCTGCTTCTCCCGCTGACCCTCTCCCTTCTCATGCTGTTTCTCTCTCTCTTGCTCTCTAATAAATAAATAAATAAAATCTTAAAAAAAAAAATCTCCTCCTACAAAATAACTAGAAATTCTGTAGGTTTATTTTTTTTTAAAGATTTTATTTATTTATTTGACAGAGAGATAGAGAGCACAAGTAGTCAGAGAAGCAGGCAAAGGGAGAAGCAGACTCCCCATCGAGCAGGGAGCCCGATGCAGGACTCCATCCCAGGACCCTGGGATCATGACCTGAGCCGAAGGCAGATGCTTCACCAACTGAGCCACCCAGGCACCCCTGTAGGTTTATTTTTAATTTTTTCGATGTGTAACATAACTCAGCCATCAAGAAAGAGAAGGAAATCTCCAAAGGTCAAATGCAAAAAAAGATGCTGATACCAGAACAGTAAGCAGATGTTAATGCTTCAACAGCCCTGGTGTTTTTACACTTGTCTGTAACTAATATTCAAAGAGATATTAACAGAAATTTTCTGAATTTAGGAAAGTCATAAATCATCAGATTCAGAAAGCACAAACCATAAACAGGATTTTTTTTAAAAAAAGAGAAATTCCAAATTGTAAAGGAAAAACTCAGATTTGTCCTTCCTATGTAGGGAAAAACCTGTCTAGTCTACCTTGTGTGTTGGTAAAAACCCAGTTCTTCCCACCTGTGTTTCTTCTTTACTTTTACAAAGACGCTATCCTCACACAGGACTCCTCCCTTCTGACACTCCTGGTCCCCAAATGTGTGGAGGTTTTTCTCCACACCAAGCAATTCTCTGTGACACCAGCTTGGTGTCCCATAATCTGACTCAATTCTTTTTTTTTTAATTTTTAAAGATTTTATTTAATTATTTGACAGAGAGAGAGACAGCAAGAGAGGGAACACAAGCAGGGGGAGGGGCAGAGGGAGAGGGAGAAGCAGGCTCCCCGCTGAGCAAGGAGCCCGATGCAGGACTCGATCCCAGGACCCTGGGATCATGACCTGAGCCGAAGGCAGACGCCTAACGACTGAGCCACCCAGGCGCCCCTATCTGACTCAGTTCTAACACTATCTTTGAGATAGTGCCAGACTGCACAGGTTAAGGGCTCAGGTCCCACAAAACCGCTCACCCTCCCACTGCCTACTTCAGATGACAATGCAAGCAGTAGGTGCCCAGATTACCCACAACTTCCATCCAATTTGGCTGCAAATGGGAGGTTGCCATGACTCCCTCCTCAGGTTCAATTAATTTGCTAGAGTGGCTCACGGAACTTAAAGAAACACATTTACCAGTTTATTTAAAGATATGACAAAAGATACAGATGACCAACCAGATGAAGAGATGTACAGGGCAAGGTCTCGGAGGATTCCCAGAGCAGGAGTCACCCACCCTGTGTGGTTGTGTTTGCCAACCTGGAAGCTCTCTGAACTGCCTACTAGTGGGATTTTATGGAGACTTCATCATGTAGGCATGACCAATTATTAACTCCATTCCCAGCCCCTTTCCCCCTCTCTGGAGGATGGGGTTGAGGCTGAAAATTTCAAGCTACTAATCATCACGGCTTGGTCTTTCTGGTGACCAGCCCCCGTCCAAGAGCCATCCAGGAACCCACTCACAGTCACTCCAATAGCACAAAAGATGCTCCTAGTATTCTTATAACTTAGGAAAATACAAGGGTTTTAGGAGCTCTATGCCAGGAACCAGGGGCAGAGGCCAATATATATATTTTTTATTATCCCACACAAATCTAAACACATTGCTGGGGCGTCTGGGTGGCTCAGTCATTAAGTGTCTGCCTTCTGCTCAGGTCACGATCCCAGGATCCTGGGATCGAGCCCCGCATCGGGCTCCCTACTCTGCGGGAAGCCTGCTTCTCCCTCTCCCGCTCCCCCTGCTTGTGTTCCCTCTCTCACTGTCTCTCTCTGTCAAATAAATAAATAAAATCTTAAAAAAAAAAAAATCTAAACACATTGCTATCAAATATCAAAACAAAATATCAGGGTGCCTGGCTGGCTCAGTTCTTAGAGCGTGTGACTCTTGATCTCAGGGTTGTGAGTTCAAGCCCCACGTTGGGCATGCAGCCTACTTAAAAATATATATATGTATATGTAATATGCATATATATATCTTAGAGCAGCCATAGGGAAAAATAGATTATTATAAAGATAAGCCGACAACAGGCATCTCAACAGCAACAAGAAAAACCAGAAGAAGGGTGCCTGACTGCTCAGTCAGTGGAGTGAGTGACTCTTGATCTCGGGGTTGTGAGTTCAAGGCCCACATTGGGCCAAGAACTTAATTCAAAAAATTTTAGGGACACCTGGGTGGCTCAGTTGGTTAAGCATCTGACTTGGGCTCAGGTTGTGATCTCAGGGTCCAGGGATAGAGCCCTGCATCCAGCTCCCCACCAGTGGGGAGTATGATTATTCCTCTGCCCCTCCCCCAACTCATGTTTGCGCTCTCTCTCTCTCTCATAAATAAGATCTTTAAAAAATACATACATACATACATAAAATGAAAAAAAGTTTTAGGGGTGCTTGGGTGGCTCAGTTGGTAGAGTAAGTGACTCTTGATCTCAGGGTCATGAGTTCAAGCCCCATGTTGTGAGTAGAGCCTACTTAAAAAACTTTTTTTAGGGGTGCCTGGGTGGCTCAGTCTTTAAGCGTCTGCCTTCGGCTCAGGTCATGATCCCAGGGTCCTGGGATCGAGCCCCGCATCGGACTCCCTGCTCTGCGGGAAGCCTGCTTCTCCCTCTCCTGCTCCCCCTGCTTGTGTTCCTGCTCTCGCTGTGTCTCTGTCAAATAAATAAATAAAATCTTTAAAAAAAAATTTTTTTTTTAAGATATATATGTCAGAGGTACCTGGGTGGATCAGTCAGTTAAGTGTCCGACTCTTGATTTCAGTTCATGTCTTGATCTCAGGGTTGTGAGTTCAAGTCCCATGTTGGACTCCACGCTGGGTGTGGAGCCTACTTAAAAAAAAAAAAAGATATGTAGGTCATATAACTTTCAACCTTTTTTCTCATTTCCAAAACTGCCTATATAGTGTACATAAGATAAATCCTTATTTTATACAAACCCAGCAATTATTCTGAACAATTACACTGCAAGTATTGTCTGTCTTAAGAAAAAGCATTAATCTGTTAAATGCATGCATTTGAAATATACCACAATTTTAACCTTCATTTAACATTTATTTTTTAATATATACCTAAGAATAAAATTGTCCAGGCTTCTCTCTACCCAAGAGTCCTTGCTCCTCATCACACATCCCTCTTCAACCACCTTTCCCTTTCCCCCAAATTTTGTTCTAATTTTTCACCTTTCTATTACCACCACCCCATTTCTTTCTACAGAATTCTCAGGCTAGGGGTCCTCAACTCAGGAACCTGTCATTTCTACCTCCCATCCCTACTCAGCCTGCCTTCATCTTATTGAGACAGAACTACAGACCAGGGAAGCTGTCACTAGCTGCTTGGACTTGGGCCATTTCCAATCCCGCTTATCAGGAATCGATACGGACTGTAGAACTTGGGTAAGGAGTGCTACCTTAGCAAGGTAGCAAGATTTTGAGAACATACTTTTGCATGAGGCTGAAGTCAAAGCTTAGGAACTACCTCCAGAGTGGGGAGGAAAACATTGGTAGATCTGGCTAAAGTTCTCACTACACATTGGTAGGACAGGTTCCCCCCCTCCTTTTTTTTTTTCTGTCCAGAATACAATCACGGTCACTGTCAGGAAACATGTAGCCCACAAAGAAAGAGACCATAGGTTGGCTCAATGCAGTACCACTAACAAATACTAGTCCTTAGTAGGCGTCAGAATAGGTTGGAGTGGATTCCAGATACACACGGAGTAAACTAGCAGCTTTGCACACCAGAGCAGAGAGGACTGATCTGAGTCCCAGTGATGTATGTCACTCCCAACTGTTCTGCAGCTGGTAGAAGAGACAGTGCTATAGTTTCATGAGTTGCTTGGGCCAGTGGTATCTAGAACCAGGCTTCCTCCCTTTGTGACCACAAAGCCAAGTTCAAGGGAGTACAATCTGTGCAGTCACAGGGAGCTCCCACTCACAAGGGCCAGTGCTTGATTTAAGGCTCTGCTATTGTCATCTTGAAATTCTTAATATTTTTATCTTTGAATTTATGTGTTGTAAGTTAAGTTCAATGGGACAATGGACCATTCATGGGAGCCAAGAAGATAATATGGAAGAAAAAAGCTTTGTATTTTAGTACTTTTTTTTTTAAAGATTTTATATATTTATTTGACAGAGAGAGAGAGAGCACAAGCAGGGGGAGCAGCAGGGCACAGGGAGAGGGAGCAGCAGACTCCCCACTGAGCAGGTAGCCTGATGCAAGACTCTATCCCAGGACCCTGGGCTCACGACCCGAGCCGAAGGCAGATGCTTAACGACTGAGCCACCCAGGCACCCCTGTATTTTAGTACTTTTAACAGCTTTTTTTTTTCTTGCTCTTGAAAAAAAGCATTTTCATTTTGTACTGGGCTTGGCCAAAGAGGTAGCCAGTCCTGCATGACTACCCCATTTTTCCTGAAAGACATCAGCAACTACCACAAATCTGCCAACCAGATACCCTAGCTCTGCTGCAAGGAACCTGGAACTTTAGGACACTTTTTGCTTTTTTATTCCCCTTCATTTCACAAAATACATTTATTAGAAGGAAATTAGAAAATATGTTTCATCAAAAAGAAAAATATAGGGATGAATGGGTGGCTCAGTCGGTTAAGGGTCTACCTTCGGCTCAGGTCATGATCCCAGAGTCCTGGGATTAAGTCCGGCATCGGGCTCCTTGCTCAGCAGTGAGTCTGCCTCTCCCTCTGTCTGCCGCTCCCCGCCCCCCCGCCCCAAGCTCGTGCTCTCGCTCTCTCTGACAAATAAATAAATAAAACCTTTAAAAAAAAGAAAAGAAAAATACACAAAGATCATTGCAAATCCCAAGATCCAGAGCTAAACACTTTAATGTGTTGGCATCTCATTCCATTGTTGTTTGGAGAGTGAGCTGGCTTATGTTCCAGTAACTTTCCAGAGCCTTCTCCAGATCTCAGCTACGTCGATCTTAGTGTCATGGGAAACTAGGGGATGGTTTTTTTCTTTCTTTCAATTCACCATACCATCATGCCCTTTTTAACCTTTTATCTCAGTAGCATCATGTTGGACATAATACTTCTCTAGGGGAGCCTACCATTTCCCCCACCTGCATTTAGGGTGCAGGCTGCTCTGCTGCTCTAAGAATCTCTCAAACTTATTTGGGACCACTCCACTCTCCTTCCTAGGCCACCTCCTATAGGAACCCGAAAGGGTTATATTTTACTCCTTCTTATCTGGACAAAACAAAATGTCCCTTCTCAAAGTGGCATTCACTCCACTCTCTCCATTCCCTGGGCACTTAGTGATGGCAAGGTATCACATTATCCAAAAGGAAACACATTGAGAGGTATTTCAAACACTATCCATGTCACATACATTTTAAGGCCTTAAGACTTATTACCAGATTACCCTACAAAATATAGTACCAATTTAAACTGCCAGTAGCAATATATGAGGTGCCCTTTCTCATAGTCCTTGAACAGTGGACACTAAACTTGGCCACAGTGTGCAAAATCTAGTTATTTCAATCTTTTAGTTTGCATTTCTTCAAGTATTAGTGAAATTGACAAACTGTGTTATGTTTATTTGTTCTTTTGTGAATTTCCTGCTCAAGATCTTTTCCTATTATTCTACTCATTTTTTTTATGTTTTTATTGATTTATGAGAGCTCCTTATGTTACCAACTAGACCCCAAGACCTGGCCTTTACTGCCCACCTGCTTGTACCCACTAATCTTTGTCTTACATTTTCGTCTAAGCTCTTCTTTCCGGCTTTCCTCTTGACTTGGGCAAATGAAACCCAAAACGACCCCCAGGGTAATGGCAACTGCCTGACAATACCTCACTAGCCCAGACCACCCAGACCTTTTTTTTTTTCTTTTTATTAACATATAATGTATTATTTGTTTCAGGGTACAAGTCTGTGATTCACCAGTCTTACACAATTCACAGCACTCACCTTAGCACATACCCTCCCCAATGTCCATCACCCAGCCACCCTATCCCTCCACCCCCTACCAGTCCAGCAACCCTCAGTTTGTTTCCTGAGATGAAGAGTCTCTTACGGTTTGTCTCCCTCTCTAGTTTCGTCTTGTTTCATTTTTCCCTCCCTTCCCCTATGATCCTCCATCTTGTTATCTTGTTTCTCAAATTCCTCATATCAGTGAGATCATAATTGTCTTTCTCTGATTGACTTATTTCGCTTAGCATAATACCCTCTAGGTCCATCCACGTCATTGCAATTGGCAAGATTTCATTTTTTTTTGATGGCTGCATAATATTCCATTGTGTGTGTGTGTGTGTGTGTGTGTATATATATATATATGTATATACATATATATATAATCTTTCCACCCAGACCTTTTGACCTAAACCTGACATGCACTTGTGCAGATGGACAATGAAGTGACCCCTGGAATGACCTCCAATTACCTTTACCTCATTATAATACTAAAATATTATATTTCCACCCAGACCTTTTGAGCTAAACCTGACATGCACTTGTGCAGATGGACCATGAAGTGACCCCTGGAATGACCTCCAATTACCTTTACCTCATTATAATACTAAAATATTATATTTCCACCCAGACCTTTTGAGCTAAACCTGACATGCACTTGTGCAGATGGACCATGAAGTGACCCCTGGAATGACCTCCAATTACCTTTACCTCATTATAATACTAAAATCTCTGCCCAAGGAGGAGCCTCAGCCTCATTTCCATAACATACAATGTATATATAAGCATGTTTCCTTAAGGTGCATGTGTGACTTTCTGCCAGCCTCTACACAGATGACAAGGCTTCCCTATCTAAATATTCATCCTAACACTAAACAAAAGGAACCCATTCACCCTCTCTCAGGAAGTCAGGGCTTTGGAAGCCATTCCCCATGATCTCATTTGCTGCAAATAAGGTTTCCTCTGTGGGACGACTCAACCTGGTGCCATTGGACTCACCAAGGAGCAAACTTATGTTGGTTCGCTAACACTTATATATAAAAATATTAACAAGCTTGCCATTTGTCTTTCAATTTTATTTACGGTATGTTTTGCTT
Source organism: Mirounga angustirostris (assembly GCF_029215605.1). NCBI lineage: Eukaryota > Metazoa > Chordata > Mammalia > Carnivora > Phocidae > Mirounga > Mirounga angustirostris. Next base: position 96,111,367 of record NW_026991719.1, read on the forward strand.
TTCAAAATTTTTAAAAATTTATGACGTCAAATCTATCATTTTTTTCCTTTTACATTTTCTTTGTGTTTAGAAGGGCCTCTACACACTGATTATATGAATACATATCTACATTTCATTCTGTACTCTTGTGTTCTACTGTTTTCATTTCAGTGTATATTTTGGTGCAAGATGTAAGGTAAGGCTCTTTGTTTCACCAAATGATTAACAAGTTGTCATAATGTCTTGGTACTCTTTGTAAAGAAGAAAAATATAGTGCTCTTGATTTTCCAGGGCACTGTGTCTTCAATGTATTAACTGTAAGTGACCACCATAAACTTATTTTCTGACATGATACCCACTCTGAGGCATCTAGGTCTAACCTAAGTTCAATCTCCTAAGGCATATGATCATCTGGACTTGAGTGAATGTGGTAAATACAAAGTGACCTTCCAGATGTATCTTAGAGAGGTAGAATATCTGATAATGCCCTCCGCCCTGACCATTTTCCAAAGACCAATCGCTGGGATTTCTCACAATGTCCTGGCCAGAGTCTCACAAATCTTGAAGAACTCTCTGTATTTCTGCTGTCACAATGTATCATTCCTGAACCAACCCAGAAATGTTTCTTTTACAAGGCTTAGAGGTATAAAGCACAAGTTCTTTAGGGCTGAGATATCTTCAGGATGCTGGACAAAGTACCATTATCTTGAGAGTGGAAAACCCCCTAAACTCTTAAGGACATCAAACAATTACTGGAGTTCCCCCAGTTTTCCATCACCACCCTAGTAACCTTACTAGCAGACCTTGAGAAGGAAAGCTTCTACCTAATCCCTGGCTGCAGTCACCACATGCCAGCAACTGAAATCTTTGTTTTCCTCTGCCTTTACCCTTGCCTCCCATACCCCAACATGCTCCTAAGTTATTAAAAACAAACTCCAATTCAGGGTACCTGACTGGCTCAGTCAGAAGAGCATGCCACTCTTGATCTCGAGGTCATGAGTTTGAGCCCCATGTTGGGTGTAGAGATCACTTAAAAAACAAACTTTAAAAAAAAAATCAAAGGGACGCCTGGGTGGCTCGTTCGGTTAAGCATCAGACTCTTGATCTTGGCTCAGGTCATGATCTCAGGGTCGTGAGATTGAGCCTCTGCATCAGGCTCCACACTCAGAGGGGAGTCTGCTTGGGATTCTGTCTCTACCTCTCCTTCTGCCCCTCCTTCCTGCACTTCCTCTCTCAATCCTTCTCTCCTTTTCTCCCCACCCCACCCCCGCCAAATAAATAAATCTTTAAAAAAAATTTTTTAAATAATAAAACCAACCTCCAATTCTATGGAGAGATGCATTAATCACAGGTTTCCTCCAAAATGTATTACCTTACTCTTGTACCTACATCTTAAAGAATCTGGCTTTGGCTGAAATTAAGAACATAGTATGAAAACAGGAATTCCAGTCTTTTAGCTGTAGACCTACTACTACTTCAAAGTCCTCAGGTCCTTGTGATCCTAAGGTTAGAACACCATTGGCTCAAGTAACTAGGCAAATCAGAAAACTGTTTTGACAAATAAGGAGGGCAGTATTTGTAGATATATTTGTTTCCCATCCAATATAGGCAGGACCACTCACCAGATGCCCTATCACATAAGCCAGAATACCAGGGAGTCTCAGAGATCACTCCACCCCCAATGATCCCCTGGCCTAAAAAATTATATCTACCTAGCATCATGTGGAATTACAATACAATAGGGAAAGCAGAAGAATATTAAGTAGACCGATGCATGGCTGAGGTACAGAGCTAGCCAGGGCATCATTTGTTGAGATGAAAGCAAACAGAAGGATGGGAGGATAGATACTCTTTCCTAAGGACTTTCCATAGGTCTGAGAGAAGCCCATACATAACTGATGTACACCTGCCACAAGTAACTCTCCATTATCTGCAAAAATATCCTCCGCAAATACCTTCCCACGTACGCACACTTGTGAAACATGTACCCAGATCAAGAATGCGTTAATTCAACAAACACTTCCTGCGCATTGTTTATGTGCCATATACCAGGAGAGAGGGTGAGGATGCAGTGATGAACCAAACAATCATGGTTCCAGTCCTCACAGTTTAGGGGATAGTGAAGGTAAGAAGATATTAAATGCATAATTACAATAGAGTTGATCACACTACTATGATTCAGAAAGTATAGGACAGACCCAGAAGGCTTAAAGGGTTCCTATTTGGGATTCTGCTCCCAATTCTAATGTGTGTGTTGGGGGTGGGGGATGTTCCTCCACACCACCAACAGGCAATGCTCCGGACATCAGCTGGGTGTCCTACCACTCAACTCAATTCTGATACTATCTAGCCGGAGATGACATCAGGTCTCCCAGGTTAAGGGTTCAGTCCCACAAGACTGCACCACACACACACACACACACACACACACACACACACACACACACACACACACTCTTCAGACAGCAGAAGTGAGCACAGGTTGTTATCTGTGCTTCTGACCAGCAGGATAGAACAAGCCCCACCAACTCAGGATGCCAATTACAAGTCCAGGTTCTTACCTGTATATCTGATAGCTATAAATCAGAAATTCCCCTGACCCGCTCCTTCGGTCCCTTTAATTTGATAGAGCAGCTCTCAGAACTCAGGAAACCTGTGGTATCTCTCCCGATGGGATGGGGGCCCCCAAACGTGCGGCAACGATCAGGTGGAAGCCTGTGGCAAGGGCGGTGAAAGAATTCACCCAAAACAGAACAAAGGAGATAGAAGTTTATTGAATACACCGGAAAGGAGCTACTGGCAGGACAGCAAAGGAAAAAGTGTCTGCAACAAGGAAGTGGGTAGGGGCTATATTTAAAGTGGGAAGGTGAGGAGGAGGTATGGCGCCATATGCAATCTTCCCTTGTCTGGCAACTGTGCCTGGTTGTAAGTAGCCCATTGGTCAGTTCGGGCTGGATATTTTGAGGTGGGTCACCTGATGGGCCTGTCTGGATTCAGCCAGGACTTGGCTGTGGGTCCTTTCTATATTCCATTGCTCAAGCCTGTTGCCTAAAAGCAGCCTCTACAAAACCCATTACTTCTAGATTATTGGTTTAGTATGAAGGAATTAAATTCAAAAACGGCCACATGGAATGGATGCACAGGGCAAGGTATGGGGAGAGGGCAGGGAGCCTTCCATGCACTCCCCGTGTGCCACTCTCCCCAGTTCTCCACAAATTCAAGACCCCAGAAACTCTCTAAACCCTGTCCTTCTGGGTTTTTATAGAGGCTTCTTTACATAGGCATGACTATGTAATTATTACATAGGCCAATTAAATCATTGGCCATTGGTGATGGATTCAACCTCCAGCTCCTCTCCTCTCCCTGGAAATCAGAGGGTGGGACTGAAAATTCCAATCTCCTATTCCAGGTTGATTCCCCCGGCAACCAGCCCCCATCCTAGGTGCATTCCAAAACTCACCTCCTTAATATAAACCTAGTGGTAGTAGAAAGGGACTTGTTCCAAATAACAAAACACCCATTTCATCTTTATGGCTCTGAAAAGATTTCAGGAACTGAGGAAAGAGACCAAATATTACAATAAAAGATGCTCCCATTACCCTTATGTTCAGGAAATTCCAAGGGTTTTGACAGCTGTAAGCCAGGAACCCGGAACAAAAACCAAGTATTTATGAGAATTATATTTTGGTCATCTGTATGACCAAATATGTGTTTCCTTTTTTTTTTTTTTACAATTTTATTTTTAACTAATCTCTACACCCAACATGGGGCTTAAACTTCCAACCCCAAGATCAAGAGTCATATGCTCCACCGACTGAGCAAGCCAGGCACCCCTATATTTCTTATAAATCACAATATCATAGTTCCCCTACTTATTCTTAATTTCCAAATGTTCCAGAAAATTGTCTCTAATGATAATATCATGTAGCTCTCCTTAAAGCTATGATTCATCTTGCTGTTAGCAGAATCATCTTCCTAAAACACAAATCTGGTCATGATACAAATTTATTTCAAATTCTTTGGTGCCTACCAAATATATTCCTTGGTTAGCTTGACAACCAATGACCTTCACAATTTGGCCACAATCTATTTTATTTTCACGTTCTGCCATTTAGCACCAGATCTCTCTCAATCCACCATGCTAGCCCATACTAAACTACTCCCAAAAGATACTGTCAGGGAGTAAGACCTTCCTTTGCCCTATGGTTCTTCTAGCTCGACTTAGAATCATAGTGACATGAGACAAAGTAACAGGAAAAAATCAAATTTAATAGGCATACCTACGGGGGAGTCCACAAACACTTGGAAATTCCAAAAACAATTTTAGGCAAAACATGAAGCTTATCTGAGCTAAGGACAGGGGTAAGGCCCTGAGGACTGTAAGAAGGTGAAAGGAAATATTTGGAAAAACCAGGTTTGCTCTATTATGCAGATAAGTTCCTTAGGTAAAGGGCAGTCTCAGTTAATAGCTCACTTCCTGATACAGGCTCTCCTTTCCAATGTAAATTTAGGCATCTGAGGGGAAGGCAGAGAACTTTTCCTGAATCAGCTGGGTTTTGATCACTTTTAACTCAAAATAATCCTTATGCCAAAGTGGCACCTTCTGGGGTGTCTCACCCTGCACCCCTTCAATACCATGTACTTTTAGGTTCCCAGCCAATCCTATCTTGCTGGTGGTGGGGATTGGTCATTGCTGCTGTTGTTTTAATTTTTCCATTCAAATCTATCCTCAACACAATGAACATGATGCTGTAAATGCACATCTGACCTTGTAATTTCCCAGTGGTTCCCCTGCATGTGCAGGATAAAATTCAAAATTTTTAACTTGCCATCCATGATCCAGCCTCCTCTGACTTCCCTAATTCCCCACCACTCTCTGCCTGGTATTTCATGCTCTGGCAACTCAAACTGCTTATAGTTCTCCACTTGTATTTTTCTCTCTGACTCGCTGGTGCTCTTGCCTTTAAGAATGCCTCAGCACCCCCCCCCCCCACCCCCTTCATCTGCCTAATTCCTACAGGTTCCTTAACACTCAGCTCAGATACCATTCCCTCCAGGAAATCTTCCCTGGTACCTTCTCAAGCATCTCTCATACCTCCTCCTAGAATACAGAATGTAAAGTCCTATCACAGTTTGTTGCTCATTGTATTATAATTATATTTTTGTGCGCCAGTGAGCCCACGTGATTGTAGTTTTCTCTAAAGGGAGACACCGTGTCTCACCCCCGTGTATCCCCAAAGTCTAACACTATGTGGCACACAATAGGCCTACAATAAATGCTTATTTATTAAATTAACAAATAGACTGTGTCCTCTCAATTGCTTGCCAAACCAATCTCCCTGCCCCAATACAAAACTGAAGAAATGCCTTGGGAAAGGTGAAAAATCGGCTACAAACTCAGTCACAAACACATTTTGAGAAACCTTTCAAATATGGTTAAAACTCTTTAGCATCGTGCGTATATAGCTTCTCTACCCAAATATTTGGCCGAGAGGACATCTTCATTGAGTGAACGGAGTGTTCTGATAAAGAAGCATTTGTATTTTACATAACGCCTTATTACGATTATCTGTTCATACGTGTCTCAAGGTTATCAACAACCCTTGACAAAGAGTAAGCACTCAATAAATGTTTGTTGAATAAATATATAAGACATATACTCATTCTGTCTCCTCTACCAGAAATGCCCTTTCTCCCTCTCCTTTTCTACCTAAACAAATTATATCTGTCCTGCAGGGTTCAGCTCAAATGTCTACCTTTCTGACTCAGCAAAAAGCGGAAATAATCATTTCCTCCTCAGAACTACTGTAGTTCTTTATACATATAGTTCTCTTTTTTTAAGTAATCTCTAACCCCAATGTGGGGCTCGAAACCACGACCTCGAGATCAAAAGTTACATACTCCTCTGACTTGTAGCATCTACTACATGGTACTGTAGTCAGTTAAATTTAAGAACCATCACCCAGGGGCGCCTGGGTGGCTCAGTTGGTTAAGCGACTGCCTTCGGCTCAGGTCATGATCCTGGAGTCCCGGGCTCCAGTCCCGCGTCAGGCTCCCATCCCGCGTCGGGCTCCCTGCTCGGCAGGGAGTCTGCTTCTCCCTCTGACCCTCCTCCCTCTCGTGCTCTCTGTCTCTCATTCTCTCTCTCTCAAATAAATAAATAAAATCTTTAAAAAAAAAAAAAAGAACCATCACCCACTATTTGTGAATTCCTCAAGAGCAGGAACTTTATCTTATTTACATTTGTATCTCCGTGTAGATACCTAAAAATTGAAGGCCCTAATTAATAGTCTTAAATTAGATTGAAAGGGGGGTAACAGTAAGAATAGAAAGGAGGAGATATGTGTTATAATAACTGGTAAAGACCAAATCAAGAGAAATTTTTAAACAAAAGTAGTGAGAGGGGGTAAAAAAAAGTAGGGAGAGGGAAGAAAGAAGTATGGAGAAAATCAAGGATGATTAAGGGTTTGAACCTGAAGGGCTAGAACAATTGAGTCATTTGAACCCAAATAACAGAAGTAAGGAAATGAGTACCACGGATAGGTTTGGGCAGGTGTAGGCAAATTGGACTTTACATTCAATTGTGGACATGCTGAGTTTAAGGTTCCAGGAAATATCCAGCCAACATTTAAAACCTAAATCTTAATTTAAAATGCAAGAGAGGCAGGGTGCCTGGGTGGCTCAGTCATTTAAGCTTCCATTCTATTTTTTCTTTTTTTTTTAAGATTTATTTATTTCAGAGACAGGGGGTGGGGAAGGGGCAGAGGGGAAGCAGACTCCCCATTGAGCGCAGAGCCCCACTCTAGGTTCAACGCAGGGCTTGATGTCCAGACATGGAGATCATGACCTGAGCCAAAACCAGGAGTCCAATGCTTAACCGACTGAGCCACACAGGCGCCCCAAGCCTCTGACTCTTGATTTCGGTTCAGGTCATGATCTCAGCGTTGTGAGATCGAGCCCTACATGTTGGGTTCTGTGCTCAGCGGGGAGTCTGCTTCTCTCCCTCTGCCTGCCCCCCTGTGCTCTCTTTCTTTCTCTCTAAAATAAATGAATAAATTTTTTAAATAAAAAAATAAATCAAGTAATTCTCTCTGTCTCAGATAAATAAATAAAATCTTTAAAAATAAAAAAAAAAATAAAAAAAAAATAAATCAAGTAAAATAAAATGCAAGAGAGGGGCGCCTGGGTGGCTCAGTCAGTAGAGTATGCAACCCTTGATCTCAGGGCCTTGAGTTCAAGCCCCATGTTGAGCCTAGAGCTCATTTAAAAATAATAATAATAATAATAAAATAAATTTTAAAAATACAATGAAAGAGTCATCTATGATTGGAGCTATCAGGATTAAGTGACAAGAAAAAATATCCACTTTCACCATATTGATCTTAGTAAAAAAATTAAAAGAAGGAAGAAAATTGAGTGCTAAATATTGGAAAGTAAGAGACAACTTATTTGCTGGTAATATGATGGCCTAACCTGAAAAGGTATAAAATAAAATAAAAACTAATAAAATTATAGGCGTCAAGATAAAACATGAATACACAAAAGCAATTGCTTTCAGTATCATGATAATAACTAACTGAAAACGCAATGAAAAAAACATATTCATGACAAAAGCAAAACTATAAAATACCTAGAAAAACTGTGTAAAATCGATATCAAGAAAACTATAAAACGTCACTGAAGCACATAAAAGAACATCTTTAAAAGTGGAAAAACAGGGACGCCTGGGGGCTCAGTCAGTTAAGCGTCTGCCCTCAGCTCATGAGCTCAGGTCACGATCCCAGAGTCCTGGGATGGAGTCCCGCCCATCAGGCTCCTTGCTCAACGGGGAACCTGCTTCTCCCTCTGCCTGCCACTCCCCCGCTCCTGTTCTCTCTCTCTCTGATGAATAAATAAATAAAATCTTAAAAAAAAAAAAAGGATGGGCACCTGGGTGGCTCAGTTGGTTGGGCGACTGCCTTCAGCTCAGGTCATGATCCTCGAGTCCCGGGATCGAGCCCCACATCGGGCTCCCGGCTCTGTGGGAAGCCTGCTTCTCCCTCTCCCACTCCCCCTGCTTGTGTTCCCTCTCTTGCTGTGTCTCTCTCTGTCAAATAAATAAATAAAACCTTTAAAAAAAAAATAGAGTTTCCTCAAATCAATAGGAAACCATCCAAAGAAAAAATAGGCAAACAGGTAATTCAAAGATGAAAAGTAGGAATTTCCAATAAGACATTTTTTTAATATTATTATTTTTTTAAAGATTTTATTTATTTGTTTGAGAGCAAGAAAGAGTGAGAGAGAACAGGTGCATGTGTGTGTGAGTTGGGGGGATAGAGGGAGAGAGATCAGCAGACTCTGCACTGAGCAAGGAGCCCGATGTGGGGCTCAATTCTAGGACTCTGAAATCATGACCTGAGCTGAAGTCAGCTGCTTAACTAACTGAGCCACCCAGGCACCCCACCAGTAAGACATTTTTTAAAATTTTATTTAAGTAATCTCTATACCCAACATGGGGCTCGAACTCATGACCCTGAATCAAGAGTCACATGTTTCTCTCACTGAGCCAACCCATCCAATAAAGCATTTTTTTTTCATCTTTGAAAACTCATTTTATTATTATTCACTTTGGGATACTTGTAAATAACATTATTTAGAGTGTATTATGTGCTGGGTATTGTGGTAAGCATTTTTAAATGTTCAGCCTCACTAATAATGAAAACATGCAAATAGAAACAATGAGGCCTCTTCTTTTTACCATCACATTGGCAAAAACGAAAACAATCATGTAAACTAACTGGAATTTAAATAAAAACTAAAAAAAAGGAAAGAAAAAGAAAAGAAAGAAAACAACAATCATGGGCTTGCTAATATCCAGTGGTACTTACAAAGGTGTGGAGAAATGGACTCTCCTAAACCCTATTAATGAGAGTGACTGTAAATTGCTTCAAACTTATCAGAAGGCAAATTACTATTAAAGCCCTACAATAAATTCTGTTAAAATGTTCATTATAGGGGCAGCTGGATGGCGTAGTCAGTTAAGCGTCACATCCAACTCCTGACTGCAGCTCAGGTCCTGATCTCGGGGTCATGGGATCAAGCCCCAAGTTGGGCTCCGCGCTCAGCATGGAGTCTGCTAAAGTTTCTCTCTCCCTCTCTCTCTGCCCTTCCCCACCCCCCACGCTGCTCTCTCTTTTTCTAAAATAAATAATCTTTAAAAAAACACAAACAAAATGTTCATTATATATTATCTATTTCAATTTTTCGTATGTATACCCACTCATCCAGCAGTTGCATAGTGTGCCTTAAGGGTCCTATTTCCTTTAGTCACAACAGCGATCCAAACCTCTTGTTTATCATAATTTATATCTTAATTCGCATACTGCACTCTTCCTCTTCTAAGATAACCAAAGCTCTCACTCTCCTTACCCTCCCAAATTCTTCTACTGTGTCCTCCGAAACTCAATTATTATCAACATTAAACTTTGCTAAACCTCAGCTTCTTCCCTAAATGTTTCCTTCCCCTTGTTGTTCTCACTAAAATCTCACACTTGGGGCACCTGGGTGGCTCAGTCATTAAGCGTCTGCCTTCGGCTCAGGTCATGATCCCAGGGTCCTGGGATCGAGCCCCACATCGGGCTCCCTGCTCAGCAGAAAGCCTGCTTCTCCCTCTCCCACTCCCCTTGCTTGTGTTCCCTCTCTCGCTGTGTCTCCCTCTCTGCCAAATAAATAAATAAATAAATAAATCTTAATAAATGAATGAATGAATGAATGAATGAATGAATAAAATCTCACACTTCCCTGAGCACAATGCTTTCCCCAAAGCCCTGTCAAGCGGAGGCTCTTTCTCTTCCACAGAAGGCACATGACTGGACTTGGACATAAAGTGCTCTCCTTGTTGCCCATTGTCCTCACGGCCATCTCCAGTTCGTTCCTCGTTCAAATCACCCATCCCACACATTGTTGCTGTCATCTAGCCCTCAGTCACGATGACTTTGCCATCAGTCTGACATCTCGCTCTCCAAAGCCACTGCTGTCATTCGTGGTGACTTTGATATTCACATGACCATGATATTCACATGGATGATCACTGAATGCCTCTAGTCAATCAGTTCCTTGACCTGGTCACATCCAGCGATGTTTTTCTCCAGGCTACCTCAGCTGCCCACTTCTTCTGCCATAACCTAAACCTTGTAATGACTTTACCTGAACCACCTCTCCATGTAACACTGGAAACTGAAACACAATAGAGCAATGCCTTCAAAACTTGAAGGAAAACTACATCCAAACTAAAATTCTATACGTGGCCAAACCATTAATCAAGTGACACGGTAAATTAAAAACATTTCAAACAGGCAAGATCTCAAATAACCTCTGATGCCCCATCAGATGAAGATTCTCATCCCTCTTCTCCCAACGTGCACACACACAGAAGTGTTACGTTTGTTTTTCTTTTGTTTTGTTTTGTTTGCTTTTAAAGATTTTATCTATCCATTTGACAGAGAGAGAGAGTGCGTGGGTGCACGCAAAAGCAGAAGAAGCGGCAGGCAGAGGGAGAGGGAGAAGCAGGCTCTCCCTGAGCAGAGACCGTCCCTTGTGGGGCTCGATCCCAGGACCCTGAGATCATGACCTGAGCCGCAGGCAGATACTTGACCGACTGAGCCACCCAGGTAAGTGTTACGTTTTGACCTTAAGAGCTGGAGGTTGACAATGGTGAGCTTAAAAAATATAGGGCAGCCTGGATGCCTGGGTGACTCAGTCAGTTAAGCGTCTGCCTTCAGCTCAGGTCATGATCCCAGGGTCCTGGGATCGAGCCCAGTGTCTGGCTCCCTGCTCTCCCTCCCCCTCTGCTCTTCCTCCCACTTGTGCTTTCTCTCTCAAATAAATAAATAACATATTGGGGTGCCTGGGTGGCTCAGTCAGTTAGGCGTCTGCCTTCGGCTCAGGTCATGATCCCAGGGTCCTGGGATTGAGCCCCACATCGGGCTCCCTGCTCAGCAGGAGGTCTGCTTCTCCCTTTCTCTCTGACCCTCCCCCCCACTTGTGCACTTGCGAGCTCTCTCTCTCACTCTCTGTCAGTAAATAAAATCTTTAAAATAAATAAATAAAATCTTTTTAAAAATCTTTAAAAAAATAGGGGTGCCTGAGTGTCTCAGTCAATTAAGCAGCTGCCTTTGGCTCAGGTCACGATCTCTGGGTCCAGGGACTGAGCTCCACATCGTGCTCTCCACTCAGTGGGGAGTCTGCTTTTCCCTCTCTCCCTCTGCCTGCCACTCCCCCTGCTTGTGCTCTTTCTCTCTCTCTCTCAAATAAATAAATAAAATCTTTTTTAAAAATCTTAAAAAAATAAAAACCTTTTTTATTATTATTTTATTATTTTTAATTTTTTCCTTAAAAATAAAATCTTAAAAAATAAAAGTAAAAAACCTATATCTGTGTGTTATACACATAAATAACATACATAAATGTTATATATATGTTATTTTTATGCTTTTTTCTATACGCTTTTCCCTCAAAATATTTTACTATGTTTTATATATGTGTATATATATGTTTTTTCAATATGCTTTTATATATGTATAAATATATAAAAACATACACTAATATACAATAAAAATATATACTATATATGTATTAAAAAGCATATCAAAAAAGCATATACATATGTACACACATATATATAAAAGCATAGAACATTTTGAAGGCAACTCACTAAACTCTTATGGTTACCTCGTGTTGGGGAATGTGACTGGGCAACAGCTGGGGGAAGACTAACAAATACAACATTTAACTTCTGTATTATTTGAATCTTCATAAGCATGTACCTGAAGATTTCTTGTATAATTTAATATAAAATATCAATGTTTGCATAGTTGGTAGGGAAATTTTTACAAAAAAATATGTTTGATAATGCTTAATTTAGTATAGCTTCAACTGGGACTTCTTTTTTTTTAAGATTTTATTTACTTATTTAGAGAGAGAGAGAGAATGAGTGAGGGGAGGGGCACAGGGAAAGGGAGAAGCAGGCACCCACGGAGCAGGGAGCCTGACACGGGGCTCGATCCCAGGACCCTGAGGTCAAAGGCAGACACTTAACCAACTGAGCCACCCAGGCACCCCAACTGGGACCTCTTTTAAGAGTAATCCAGATTAGTTTTGCCAAAGCAGCTTATGGATAATATGCGATCACAATCACAAAAGGGCATATCTCTGATGCCACTTCCTCTGCTCTGCAGAAGTTATAAATAACCCTTCTTAAGTTTTTCTCAGATATTTCTGGCAGTATGGCCTCAGAGGCTATCTCACATATGCTCCGTAAATGAGTCTGCTTTGCTGCTATGTGGTGCCTGCCATTTTTCTCCAGCAATGATGTCTCCTGTTCGTTTCATGACCAAGAGTGCCTTGTATGCTAACAAGGCCCGTGAAGGCCACATGAGCGGCCACATGAGCTCATGCTGAGCTGAAGCCACTGATGCTGGTTGTCAAAGACACTGAAGGTACCATTACTGAAAGAGCTACTGTCCTCGGGGCGCCTGGGTGGCTTAGTTGGTTAAGCAACTGCCTTCGGCTCAGGTCATGATCCTGGGGTCCCGGGATCGAGTCCCACATCGGGCTCCCTGCTCGGCAGGGAGTCTGCTTCTCCCTCTGACCCTCCCCCCTCTCATGCTCTCTGTCTCTCATTCTCTCTCTCTCAAATAAATAAATGAAATCTTTAAAAAAAAAAAAAAGAGCTACTGTCCTCAACAACGACACTGCTAATGTTGTTGTCACCATCACCTTCATCTTGATACCTCTCCCAAGCCCCCATGTCCCATTTATCTATAAGTTATATGGATTCAGGTGCCTGGGTGGCTCAGTCGGTTAAGCGTCTGCCTTTGGCTCAGGTCATGATCTCGGGGTCCTGGGATCGAGCCTCACATCAGGCTCCCGGCTCAGTGGGGAGTTTGCTTCTCCCTCTGCCCTTCCTCACACTGGTTCTCTCAACCTCTTTCTCTCTCTCTCTCTCAAATAAATAAATAAAATCTTTAAAATATAGTATATATATATATACATATATATATGCGCCAACTTTTTTCCAAGTCCACTATTAACATCCTAACCCAAGCCACTACCATATCTTATTTGTGCTATTGCAAATACCCTACTAAGTGTTCTCCCCATTTCCATTCTTTCTCCAATCCAATCCATTTCCCACAATAGTAGTAAGAATGGTCCTTTAAAATATAAATTAGGTTTTATCATTTCCTTGCTCAAAACCATTCAATGACTCTCCATCACGCTTAGATTAAAATTCAAACTTAACAACAACAACAACAAAACAAAATTCAGACTTCACCATGACTTACTAGACTGCACATGATCTGGCTTGCGACTACTGCTAGAGCTTCATCTTATGCCACTCTCCTCAATCAATCCAGTCCAGCCACACAGCCTCCTTTCTGTTCCTTAAACATGCCAAGCTGCTCCTGCCTTTGGGTCATTATATTTGCTATTGCCCTTGTCTACAATGTTCTTCTCCCTGAATTTCATATGGCTCCCTCCTTCTTGTCATTCACATGTTACTTTATTTATTTGAGATAGAGACAGAGATAGCGAGAGAGAGCACATGAGTGGGGAGGAGAGGGAGGAGCAGGCTCCCCAGTGAGCAGGGAGCCTGACGCGGGGCTCGATCCCAAGACCTTAGGATCATGACCTAAGCCGAAGGCAGACGTTTAACTGACTGAGCCACCCAGGTGCCCCTCACACGTTAAAGGTCCCCTCTGCAGACAGCCACCTCCCTGACCTACCATTCCAAACAGACACTCATTCTCTTATCATATCACTCCATTTAATATCCTGCATAGTACTTCTCACTACCTGACATTTTGTTAGTCCTTCTGCACCAACAAAACAACTAGAATCCATGATCCAAGAGAGAAAGGACCTCGCCAATCCTGTTTGCTGCTGTATCCGTAGCCCCTAGACTAGCGCCTAGCACAGACTACAGGCGCTCAAGAAAATGTTGCTAAAGGAGTCACCATCACCATTGCTGTCAGTATTTCTGCCAATGCCAGAGCCCTTAACTCCTTATGTTCTTACAATCCTACTGAGTTTTGGAGGACACTGTATTTTAGCTTTTACTCTTTTTTTTTTTTAAGATTTTATTTTTAGGTAATCTCTACACCCAACGCAGGGGCTCGAACTCACAACCCCGAGATCAAGAGTTGAATGCTCCACAGACTGAGCCAGCCAGGCACCCCAGCGCTGACGCTTTTGTAGCTCCTTGGATGTAGGTCTCAAGGATGGCAATTCAGGTATGGCCACAGGTAGGACCCCTCCCCACCCCCGAGAGCTGAACCCAGGGGCGATTTGATTGGTAGAGCCTTGCAGCACCCAGAACAACTCCTCTTCTGCAGCCTCAGCCAATATCCTTGACTCAACCCTGCGTATGGGTATGTTCTCATCCTCTAGAGCAGCAGCTTCTCAATCTTGGCTGTACAAAGAATTACCTGAGGAAGTTTAATAAATATTAATGCCTGGCCAATTAATTCTGATTAATTGGTCTGGGATGCATTGTGGGCATCAGAACTTTTTTTAAGCTCTCCAAGTGATTCTGGTGTGTAGCTGAAGGTGACACCCACAGCTGTAGAATAAATTCTTCCATGGAGGACTCCCTGATTTCTCCAATAAATAGATTCCTGGTAGCTCCATTTCAAATCCTCTTGACTCTCCCAGAATTAGTATAAACAACAACTTCAGGCTCCATCTAAGACCCTTGCTGCATAGATGTGCCACCACACATGAATACTGGAATATTACTACAATAATATTTTGACCAAGCCAGGGTTCTGAATATCCATTTCATGATCACACATACTCTGGTTTCTCTTCAGATTGCATAAATCTTTCGCCTCTTACCATTTCATGATCACAGTAACTAAGGTGAGGCACTTTTATGAAATGTAGTATGTGCTTGATGTCACTAGAGGGCTGTCAGGTAAGGTAAGCAAAAGTGAAAAAAACAAAATTTTCAAACTTCAGAGACTCGGTTTACTCCTGATTCCTATCATTTGCATGAGTACAAATCTAAACTTTCTATTGCTTGGATCAACCACTTTTCAAATGTCTGGTCCTGTACATTCAAGTGTGTCCTGGCGATGTCTTCTTGTTCGTCCGTCCCTTCACATTTACTCACTGAAATCAAACATGTGCCTCCCCACGCTGACTTCTGTTTCTGTCAATGATGTTTTTATTCTCCTAGTCACCCTAATGAGAAACTCTGCAGTCCCATGCCTCCTTTTTCCATTTATCCCCTCCCTTTGTGCTCCAAGGTAATTTTACCTCCTAAGTATTTCTCACATCCATTTCTTCTACTTTATCCCCACTGCCACAGCCTTAGTCTAGACCCACAGGACTTCTCACTTGGATTTCTGTAATAACCGCCTAACAAGTCCCTCTGACACAGTTTGGGTCATCTACTCCTTCCTTAAAACTTCCACCAGAATAAGCTTTTAAAACCGAAAAGCTGGGGCACCTGGGGAGCTCAGTTGGTTAAGCATCTGACTCTTGATTTCAGCTCAGGTCATGATCTCAGGATTCTGGGATCAAGCCCCCCATCAAGCCCTCCACCGAGCCCCACATCGAGCCTAGCATCAGGCTCATGCTAAGCGGGGAGTCTGCTTGAGATTCTCTCTCTCCCTGTCCCTCAGCCCCTCCCCCTGCTCGCTCTCTCTCCCTGAAAAAATAAAATCTTTTTAAAAAATAAATAAAATAAAACTGAAAAGCTGACCATGAGCATGGCAATCCCCTGCTTAAAACCCTTCAGTGGCTCCATACATAATAAAGTACATATCTCTTTAGGGCCTTTAAAGACCTGGCCCCTGCCTACTTCTCCAAATACAACTTTCTTTCTTTTTTTTTTTTTTTTTAAGATTTTTATTTTTATTTATTTGAGAAAGAGAGAGAGTGAGCACGAGTTGAAGGAGGGGTAGAGGGAGAAGCGGACTCCCCACTGAGCAGGGAGCCTGATGCGGGGCTTCATCCCAGGACCTTGGGATCATGACCTGAGCCAAAAGCAGACACTTAACCGACTGAGCCACCCAGGCACCCTCAAATACATCTTTCATAGCCCCTTCTTTTGCATACTAGGATCTGATGTCTCCAGCCTTGCAGTTCCCCCATCTGTGCCTTTGCAAGTACAATTTCTTCCGCCTATAAGGCCCTTCCTCTTCTTTTCAACCTGGTGAACTATTCATCCTTCAAAATTCAGCTACAGAGTTTCCTTCTCTTTTTTTTTTTTTTTTTTTTTTTAATTTATTTGACAGGGACAGAGATAGCGAGAGCAGGAACACAAGCAGAGGGAGTGGGAGAAGAAGAAGCAGGCTTCCTGCTGAGCCGGGAGCCCGATGTGGGACTCGATCCCAGGACCCTGGGATCATGACCTGAGCCGAAGGCAGTCGCTTAACCAACTGAGCCACCCAGGTGCCCCAGAGTTTCCTTCTCTTTCCAGGCAAAGGCCATCCCTCTGGTGCCATCTGGGCATCAGAATTTTTCCCAGCTCTCCAGGTAATTCTGATGTGTATCCAAGCTTGAGAACCACTGCCACCATATATCTCTAACACTACACTGCATTTCAATCACTTTTTAGCATATTTGTCCTCCTTTCTAAACTCTAAGGTCTTTGAGGAAATAAAGTCTTACTCAATTTTGTAATCCTATGGAGAATAAATAAATGAATGAATGAATAAACCTTATAAGTGATATAAAAACACAAGTTTCCATTAATATTTATTTTTAAGTAGGCTTTACACCAAACGTGGGGCTTGGACTCAACCCCGAGATCAAGAGTTCCATGCTCTACCGACTGAGCCAGCCAGGTGCCCCTCCATTAATATTTTTGTTATAACCACGTAAAGTTCTCTTTTGTAAAAATACGATACAATATTATTGTGTAAGAATGTAAAAATTGTCTTGCTGATTTAAACTAAATATTGTCACTAATAGTATAAAGAACATGATTGTCCTCACTGACAACTACCTCAATCTGCTCAAAGATACAGCCGTAGTAATTCTAGCTTCCTGTAATAATTTGTCATAAAACCATTGTAGGTAAATTAATAAATCTCTTCAGAAGCTATTTATAATTCTAGCTCATCCTATTTTGTGGGGGATAGATTTACTATTGGCATGCAGCAACATTCCAGGGTCTGGTAGTAGACACAGAGTGCAATGAAGCCACCTAAAATTTTCTTTTTTAGATAGAACTTGATCCTGGCACCGAGGACAATTTATCCCCAGAGCAGCTTCCCTAGATGCCTTCACTACACCATCACATTCTTATCAACAGCTGCTTAGCTAAAAAGTCCCAAGGACAGCTCAGCCAGCCTAGCCCAAGGAACCCGAAGGTATTTCTGGGATTAGAAGAGAGATAGTTGAGAGACCATGGAAATAGAGGACATCTGTTGTCATTCCACAACAAAGAAGACACCAGAAAACTTGAGCCTTTCTCCTAGGTAGGAGTGCCTAACCATGATTTGGAGGTCTCTAGCCACGGGGAAATGTGAAGGTCTCACCTGGGCTGGGTCCGAGACGCTAATCTGCATCCTGCTTCGGCAGGGGTGTCCCATTAAAGGGTCCTCTCAAATCCTTTCACCCCATTTACCTAGACACGCATAGGGTATTTGTGGACCGGGACCATTACCCCTTTCTAAAAGAACAGATCCCTGAATATTTGACAAGGCCACACACTGGCAGCAAGAAAGTGCCTTGGTGCATGTGTAGTCAGAACAAGAAAGCCTGGGTTCAGAAGTAGTTGGAATACATATCAACAAACCCACACAGAAGCATAAGCTAAAGCTACAGACAGCCAGGAGGCTAGTTATTGGTCTCAGCCCTGGTCTAAGGAGGGCTGTTTGGATATAAAAACATTCTTCCTCTTTTCAGAACTTAAAGGGTGAGCATCTTGTTCTTCAAATGAAAGGTCTATGGGGGTTGTTGATGGAATGAAATGGGCCTGGAGGGGTGTCTGGGTGGCTCAGTCGGTTAAGCGTCTGCCTTCGACTCAGGTCATGATCCCAGGGTCCTGGGACTGAGCCTCCATCAGGCTCCCTGCTGAGCAGGGAGCCTGCTTCTCCCCTGCACTCTGCCCCTGTGCCCCACCCCACCCCACTCGTGCTCTCTCTCTCTCTCAAATACGTAAAAATCTTGAAAGAAAAGAAAGAAAAGAAAAGAAAAGAAAAGAAAAGAAAAGCAAGGAAAAGAAAAGAAAAGAAAAGAAAAGAAAAGAAGATGGGCCTGGATACCCTCTAGGTGGGGTCCTCCTTGTTTCTCTATTGACCAGCTCCCTTGGTCTATTCCAGATGCAAGTAAATTTAAAGCACTAAGAGGAAAATCGAGGGGGAAAGCTATTTACATTTGTAGTAATGGCAAAGTATCACTCAACTTGGCACAGCTTGAGCTACTAACTAGGTCCTTCTGGTAGTCGTGCTAACTAATTCCTTAGAGTACAGAGGACTCCCCAGAGTGAGTAGACCCTGACCTGGAAGACCAGTTTTTCTAATTAATTTTCCCTACTTGCACCTTCTAATCCCAGATTACGATAAAAGCCTTTTGGTTTTTTGAGGAACAAAGTCTTTTCTTATCTCGCCTTCAGCAGACATGGTTTTGGGCTTTGGATGGAAACAGCACTAACTTTCTGACCACCTCTCAACACCCACAGGGCTACTTTCCCTCTGGCTGCTCCCAGGATGTCCCGTTTCTATCTCCTCCTCCCTGAGGCCCTGAACCCACACTGTTCCTATCCCTGCCCCTAGGATCATAGCATCCTGAATGGTCTGCAGTCTCTCTCTCTGTTGCCTCTCTCTAGGCTCCTTGGCTGCTGCACCTTCCAACTTCCATCATATATTCTGTACCCAGCTTTCTAAAGCTTCTTGCTGTCCCGGACTCTGGTTGTCCCACACATTTTCTGTCTCTTCTCTCTTTTTCAATAAACACTTTAGAATTTTGGATCCGTTTTTTTACAAATCTACCCCTAGGTATCACACCCACCTCCCCCAACATATAGGGCTGCATTTCCTTACCTCACTCTAGTTCAGTTTTCCCCCTCATTCAGGCTTGAATGACATGTATCTTCAGAACCACCCCACATACATACACTAACTGCCATCAAGCATTTACAAAGACTTCAAATTCTTATATTTATATTTTAATAGTCCTGGGGTGCCCTGCTGGCTCATTTGGAGGAGCATGTGACTCCTGATCTCCGGGTCAGGAGTTTGAGCCCCACAGTGGGTGTAGAGATTACTAATATATATATGTTTATTTATTACTAATATGTATACATATATTTATATTAATATATATAAAATAAGTACATTTATAAGTATGTAAGTATACTTCTATATAAGAGTATATATGTTATATATAACATATATAAGTATAAATATACACTAAAATATATATATTTTTTAATAGTCCCACTTTTAGACCTCCCCTCCCCAATGTCACAGTCACTTTAAGAAAGGAAGGCATTTTTTCTATAAATGTCTCTGAGTATTTATGGCTGGACTCTTCAGTTCAATGGCCAAATGGCAATTCTTAGGTATGAAAACATAATGTGAAGCTTCTTCAAATCAACCTTGTTTAAAGTGTTGCCAAAGCACCACCTGCATCACAGTCACTTGGGAGAAGCTTCTTAAAATGCTGATTTCAGGGACACCTGGCTGGCTCAGTTGGTAGAGCATGTAGCTCTTGATCTCGGGGTTGTGAGTTTGAGCCCCACATTGGGTGTAGAGATTACTGAAATAATTTTTAACTTTTGAAAAATAAATAAATAAAATGCTGATCTCAGAGCCCTCTCAGAGATCAGAATTCAGTAGGTCTAGGGTAAAGTCCCAGAATCTATATTTTAACAGGCTCCCCACATGAGTGTATAGTTTGAAAATCATTACAGTAAGACATGCTGCTTACATAGCTTTGTTTACTTTAGGTGTCAGGATCTTGACTGTGGTCATCAGATGAGGAACCCATTAACAGGATGTGGAGAGGTTTGTTTCTTTCTTTGTTAGAGAGAGAGAGATAGAGCGTGAGCGGCAGAGGGGGGCAGAAGGAGAGGGAGAGACAGAACCTTAAGCAGGCTCCACGCCCAGCACAGAGCCTGATGTAGGCTCGATCTCACATCCCTGAGAGCATAACCTGAGCCAAAATCAAGAGTTGGACGCTTAACCAACCGAGCCACCCAGGTGCCCAGAGTTTTTATTTTTTTAATTTTTATTTTATTTTTTTACTTATTTTTTTAGTTTTTATTTTTTTTAAGATTTTCTTTTTAAAATCAGTTTCAAACAGATTGAACCTCCATACTTCCTAGGCAGACTAGATACCCTTATACTCTTCCGGAAAGAATGGAGTCTCCCTTTCTACCCAAACAGTGCTTGATCCCCCTTCTGCAATTCTCCAGTCCAGAAAGTGTCCTCTTCAGGATCTGCTGCTGGTAGAAGTAGTTAACACACTACCTGATCCAGGACCTCAAACACCCTTATTTTTTCAAAGACACTATAAAATCTGATGACAACATATCCACCACCACAACTATGTCATAGCCTGATCAATATAAACCCAAAGGCAGAGCTTCTGTAGAGTCAGTTTTACTCTTTGCCTGACCCACTGCCTCCATGACAATTCTCCCAGGACTTAGCCCACCTATCCAAAGCCCTGTCTTTCTGTGGAGCAGAACTGAGTTGAGGTAATACAGCAACAGAGTTGGCTGAAGAAATACCTCTAGTACAGCACATCTTAAAATGATAGATGAGACAGAGAGAGAGGACAGATAGACTATGTCCTTTTAAAGATTTTATTTATTTATTTTGAGAGACAGAGAGAGAGAGCACGCATGCAGGGAGAGGGGCAGAGGCAGAGAGAGCGAGAGAGAGAATCTTAAGCAGGCTCCACGCTCAGCACAGAGCCCCACGCAGGGCTTGAGCTCAAGACCCTGAGATCATGACCTGAGCCGAAATCAAGAGTTGGAGGCTGAGGGGCGCCTGGGTGGCTCAGTCGTTGGGCATCTGCCTTCGGCTCGGGTCATGATCCCAGGGTCCTGGGATCGAGCCCCGCATCGGGCTCCCTGCTCAGTGGGAAGCCTGCTTCTCCCTCCTCCACTCCCCCTTCTTGTGTTTCCTCTCTCGCTGTCTCTCTCTCTCTCTCTGTCAAATAAATAAATAAAATCTTTAAAAAAAAAAAAAAAGAGTTGTAGGCTCAACCACCTGTGCCACCCGGACACCCCAGACCATGTCCTTTTAAATGCAGGCTGATGGTTGAGATGGTGGGAAAATAAGAGCCAGTAAGAAGATGTCAGCACTAATCCAGAGGAAAAAAAGGAAGCTATAAAGCTGGCATTTACCTTGGGATAGCTATTGCTTCTTAGCAACCCCAGAGAGTAGTTTTAATGGGCCAATCAAGTGCAAGGGACAAAAGGAACAAATCCAGGGGCCCAGGCAAGGTTACAAGTTGGATCAGGCACACAGCCTCTCCCTCCTTCTCTGCTTAAAGTCACATCCCCAAAGATGATGCCCTTAATGGATGAACAGGGGAAAAACAAAAAACAAAAACCCAACAACAACAAAAATACACTACCTAGAGGCAGATGGTAGAGATATGTGCTTGTCTTGGTTTTGTCTCTGGATAGAATAAAAAAAGAGGAGAGAGAGAGAGAAATTCCCTTTAGACACCATAACCCCAAACCTGTACTCAGGCATGTTTGGGTCCAGAATTCACATTACTCATATGGTCAAAACACCACACACCAGAAATTTAGCTTAAAATAGGTCTGTATTGGCAATGCAATTGATCCTTGAACAACACAGGTTTGAACTGCATAGGTCCACTTATATGAAGATTTTTTTCAATAAATACAATATAGTACTGTAAATGCATTTTCTCTTCCTTATGATTTTTTTTAAGTAAGCTCTACACCCAGCGTGGGGCTTTGAACTCAAAATGCTGAGACCAAGAGTCACATGCTCTACTGACTGAGCCAGCCAGGCGCCCCTCTTATGATTTCCTTTTTTTTTTAAGATTTTATTTATTTATTTGACAAAGAGAGCACAAACAGGAGTGAGAGAGGGAGAGCAGACTCCCCGCTGAGCAGGGAGCCCAACACGGGGCTCGATCCCAGGACCCGAGCTGAAGGCAGACGCCCAACCGACTGAGGCACCCAGGTGCCCCTTATGATTTTCTTCATATTTTCTTTTCTCTAACTTACTTTACTGTACAATACAGTTTAAAATACATATACAAAATATGGTTAATTGGCTGTTGATGGCATCACTAAGGCTTCTGGCCTACAGTAACCTATTAGTTAACTTTTGGGGGAGGCAAAAGTTATACAGATTTTGACTGCATGGGGGCTTGGTACCCCTAACTCCCAAGTTGTTCAAGAGCCAACTGGATTTCCAGGTGACTCGTAGGAATAAGTGCAACTCTTTTCCAGGAGAATTCACTTCAAACCCAGATCTCAAAGAATCTCCAAAGAGAAGGGTCCAATGAAGGTGTTGCTCACAAATAAATATCACATACACACAAGGAAAAATATGAAGGACAGGTTAAAGCATATAAAGGATATAATGAGAAGGACAACATGCGTCTAATGGGAATTCTAGAAGGAAATATTAAAGAAAATAAGAGAGATGCGGCACCCCACTGGCTCAGTCAGTAGAGCATGCGACTCTTGGGTCTTGGGGTTGTGAGTTCGAGCCCCACATTGGGTGTGGAGATTTTTTTTTTTTTTGAGATTTTTTTTTTAATTAAAAAAAAGAGAAGAAGAGAGAGACAATATCTAAAGATAATGGCTGAGGATGTTCCAAAAGTAGTGAAATAAAAAAAAATCCTCAGATTTAGGCCACATTTAGGTAGCAGCCTTACTCTGTCTACTAAACTTATTAGGCTAATGACAACCTTTCACTTGCCCACATGAGGTACCCAGTCATGTCTCATCCCCAAAAGGAGGAAAGGACAATTAGTGCAGTTGCTTGACTAAGTCTCAGAAGGACTAGGCCATACCATTGTCAACCCACTACATGGCACAATGCCTGGCGCATAGTAAGCCCTTAATAAACATCTGTAGAATGAATGAATGGATGGATGATCAAGCAACCACAGTGAAGCCAGATAACAATACTGGAAGGTCGGTAGTAAGATTAACATTGAAACTGAACCCAAATTCTGAATGCAAGCAGGTTCCCTCAAGAGTAAAAGATCACAGAAGCAGGGGATCAGACAGTCCCTAATACCACATGGGTAGCAGGATTACTAGGCTTCATAGGAGATTTTGCAAATGGAGTTGAATTTGGGGTGCATTCTGTGTGTGAGTGTATGTGAAGCAAGATACTGCTTTCATATTGTAAATGTATGTTGGGTTATTTTTTTCTAAATTCACTGTTTTTCTTTTCTGTTACATTATACCTTAACGTTCATTCCAGTGTTACATTTATTCCCAAGTGCACTCAAGGACTTCAGAAAGCAAACAGCATCTGTTGACCTATTACACTTGTTTTACCATGACCTACTTAGATCTGTCGTCCTTTTTTTTTTTTTTTTTTTTTAAGATTTTATTTTTAAGTAATCTCTACACCCAGTGTGGGGCTTGAATTTACAACCCGGAGATCAAGAGTTGCATGCCCTGCTGACTGAGCCAGCTAAGCGCCCTTAGATCTGTCGTTCTTAACTGACAGAAGGAGGATAGTGATATTTATCCCTGTAATAATTTTTTTGTTTTGTTTTGTTTTGTTTTTTTAAGTAATCTACGCCCAACATGGGGCTTAAGCTCATGACCCTGAGATCAAGAGTCACATGCTCTACCGACTGAGCCAGTCAGGTGGCCCTCCCTGTAATAGTTTTTATTGCTTTGTAACAAATCACCCAAAAGTTAGTGGCTTTAAAAAAATACAAATTTGTTATCTAGCAGTTCTGAAAATCAGAAGTCTGGGGACAGTTGTGGCCAGGGTCTGCTCAGGATCTTGCAAGGCTGAAATAAAGGTGTTGGCCAGTCTGCATTCTCATATGGAGCTTGGGGTCCCTTTTCCTGCTTGTTCAGACTGTTGGCTGAATTCAGTTCCTTGCAACCACAAGACGGAGGGCTCCAGTTCCTTCCTATCAGCAAGGGGCCATTCTCAGTTCCTAGAGGCCACATTCCACACCTCATCAGCAATTCACAGCATGTTTGCTTTCTTCCAAGCCAACCAGAGTGCATTGCTCTGACTTCCTCTTCCCCACCAGCCAGAGAAAACTCGGCTTTTATAGGGCTCATGTGATTAGGTCAAATCCACCTGTATAATCTCTCTATCTTAAAGTCAACTGATTTGGGACTTTAATGACATCTGAAAAATCCCTTCCTGGCAGCACCTAGATTAGTGTTGAATTGAATAACAGGGGGGAAGGGTGAGTATACTAGGAGCTAGGAAATCTTGGGGTCGATCTTAAAATTCTGCCTACCACAACTCCCAACGTTGAGATGTACCCATTTAGATTAAGAATACCATTACAAAATGGAAAAAAAAAAAAAAAAAGAAATATCAACTACTTGCTTTAATTTTTTTTTTGGTAAGATTATAATTTCTGACACTTCACTCGTTAACATGGCTCAGTTGCTACAGGCTAGTAAAACTAAAGCAAACTCTGGGGAGATAATGAATAAAATAAAATAAAAGTGTGACCTTAGGCTCAGATCTTAACCACTAAATGCTAGCTGTGAAACTTTGGGCACGTTACTTAACTGTTCTAAATCTGTTTCCCTACTTATAAAATAGCATATTCCCCATATATTATATGGATTAAGTGAAATAATATATGCAAAGTGCTTAATAAAGTACTTAGAACTAACTTAATGAGAGCAATTATTATTTTATTATCATTGAATGACGTAAGAGATGTGAAACTATCTCAGAAAGTATAGAGTTATTCTAATGTAATATAGAGTTATTCTAATGTAAAAGTATAGTTATTCTAATGTAATATATTCTAATGTAATACAAAAAAGTAATATATTATTACTAGGTATACACAGAGAGCATACCATTAGGCAGGTTCCCTATACATAGGTAGACATGTTTAGTATGTACACATATCCCATACTTATTTAATATACATTTGTGCATTTGAAATTCCCATTTGTCTTCGTCTCTGAACACATTTAGTGTAAACACATCAGTGTATATTCTCAAAATAAAAAATAATAAAGAGGACTGATAACCACCTTTAAATAGATTAAAGGTTTTGTATAGACTTAGTAACCAGAATTATAACCAGTAGATGTAAATTAGAAACACAGATTTGGGCTAAATACAATGAAGAAATCTGTTAACATTTATCAAAAGTGGATTG
This sequence comes from Mirounga angustirostris, assembly GCF_029215605.1. Classification (NCBI taxonomy): domain Eukaryota; kingdom Metazoa; phylum Chordata; class Mammalia; order Carnivora; family Phocidae; genus Mirounga; species Mirounga angustirostris. Next base: position 96,136,675 of record NW_026991719.1, read on the forward strand.
GGTCAGGGTGCCCTGGCTGGCTTAGTCAGTAAAGCATGTGACTCTTGATCTTCAGGTCACGATCTCAAGCCCCACATTGGGTGGAGAGATTACTTAAAAAAATAAAATAAAATAAAATAAAATAAAATAAGGGGCGCCTGGGTGGCTCAGTCGGTTAAGCATCTGCTTTTGGCTCAGGTCATGATCCCGGGGTCCTGGGATCGAGCCCCGCATTGGGCTCCCTGCATGGTGAGGAGCCTGCTTTTCCCTCTTTCTCTGCCCTTCCCCCTCACTCATTCTCTCTCTCTCTCAAAAGGAATAAATAAAATCTTTTTAAAAAATTAAAAAATTAGGTCTATTCAGGTTTTCTATTTCGTCCTGGTTCAGTTTTGGTAGTTGATACATCTCTAGGATCAATGCAACAGAACAGAGAGCCCAGAATGGACCCTCAACTCCATGGTCAACTAATCTTCGACAAAGCAGGAAAGAATGTCCAATGGAAAAAAGACAGTCTCTTCAACAAATGGTGTTGGGAAAATTGGACAGCCACATGCAGAACAATGAAACTGGACCATTTCTTTACACCACACACAAAAATAGACTCAAAATGGTTGAAAGACCTCAATGTGAGACAGGAGTCCATCAAAATCCTAAAGGAGAACACAGGCAGCAACCTCTTTGACCTCAGCCGCAGCAACTTCTTCCTAGAAACATCGCCAAAGGCAAGGGAAACAAGGGCAAAAATGAACTACTGGGACTCCATCAAGATAAGCTTTTGCACAGCAAAAGAAACAGTCAACAAAACCAAAAGACAACTGACAGAATGGGAGAAGATATTTGCAAATGACATATCAGATAAAGGGCTAGTATCCAAAATCTATAAAGAACTTAATAAACTCAACACCCAAAGAACAAATGATCCAGTCAAGAAATGGGCAGAAGACATGAACAGACATTTTTCCAAAGCAGACATCCAGATGGCCAACAGACACATGAAAAAGTGCTCAACAGCGCTCGGCATCAGGGAAATCCAAATCAAAACCTCAATGAGATATCACCTCACACCAGTCAGAATGGCTAAAATTAACAAGTCAGGAAACGACAGATGTTGGCGGGGATACGGAGAAAGGGGAACCCTCCTACACTGTTGGTGGGAATGCAAGCTGGTGCAGCCACTCTGGAAAACAGTATGGAGGTTCCACAAAAAGTTGAAAATAGAGCTACCCTATGGTCCAGCAATTGCACTACTGGGTATTTACCCCAAAGATACAAAGGTAGGGATCCAAAGGGGTAAATGTACCCTGATGTTTATAGCAGCAATGTCCACAATAGCCAAACTGTGGAAAGAGCCAAGCTGTCCAGGGACAGATAAATGGATAAAGAAGATGTGGTATATATATACAATGGAATATTATGCAGCCATCAAAAGGAATGAAATCTTGCCATTTGCAACGACGTGGATAGAACTGGAGGGTATTATGCTGAGCGAAATAAGTCAATCAGAGAAAGACATGTATCGTATGACCTCACTGATATGAGGAATTCTTAATCTCAGGAAACAAACTGAGGGTTGCTGCAGTGGTGGGGGGTGGAAGGGATGGGGTGGCTGGGTGATAGACGTTGGGGAGGGTATGTGCTATGGTGAGCGCTGTGAATTGTGTAAGACTGATGAATCACAGACCTGTACCTCTGAAACAAATAATACATTATATGTTTAAAAAAAAAAGAAGAAGAAGATAGCAGGAGGGGAAGAATGAAGGGGGGGAAATCGGAGGGGGAGATGAACCATGAGAGACTATGGATTCTAAGAAACAAACTGAGGGTTCTAGAGGGGAGGGAGGTGGGGGGATGGGTTAGCCTGGTGATGGGTATTAAAGAGGGCACGTTCTGGATGGAGCACTGGGTGTTATACGCAAACAATGAATCATGGAACACTACATCAAAAATTAATGATGTAATGTATGGTGATTAACATAACATAATAAAATTAAAAAATGCAAAAAAAAGAAAAAGAATTTAAAAATTTTAAAAATAAAATAAAAACAATACTGGGGCTCCTGGGTGGCTCAGTCATTTAAGTGTCTGCCTTCAGTCATGGTCCTGGGGTCCTGAAATGGAGCCCCACATCAGGTCCCTGCCCAGTGGGGAGTCTGCTTCTCTCTGCCTCTGCCCCTCTCACTCTGCCCATCTCCTCACTGGTGCTCTCTCTCTCTCTCTCAAATAAATAAATAAAATCTTTAAAAAAAAAAACCAAAACAACCCAATAGTTTAAAAAAAAGTGGATTGGGTAAACAGTAAACTCCGTGTCCCTGAATGACCATTTATCAGGGAGGCTTGTAAAAGGAATTCATACTTCAGATATGAGTTCTGGACTAGTGACTTTAAAAGTCCCTTCCAGTTGTGGGGCGCCTGGGTGGCTCAGTCGGTTAAGCGGCTGCCTTCGGCTCAGGTCATGATCCCAGGGTCCTGGGATCGAGCCCCACGTTGGGCTCCCTGCTCAGCGGGGAGTCTGCTTCTCCCTCTCCTTCTGCCTGCCTCTCTGCCTACTTGTACTACTATCTCTGTGACAAATAAATAAATAAAATCTTTAAAAAAAAAAATAAAAGTCCCTTCCAGTTGTAAGAGTCCATGAAATTCTAGTTGTTGCTGTTGAGTGTATATGCACATGTTTGTATTAGCCTGATGATGGATATTTCTATATAAATGTTTGCCATTTGATTCAGTTTTAGCAATTAAAAATATATGTAAATGTCACAGGGAAAAAAAATCTTCTCTAGTTTCTGACCTTAAGTAATATTTTGAAGCATAAAGTTCATATGTTTTAGTTTACCCCTGCTTAGATCAGGCCATATATATTGCTTATTGTTCTGAAAAACAAAATTATGATTAGTTCATATTATTAGACGTGAATCTCTAATATTATACTTTGCCTCTAGAAGCTTCACATCAATCCATCATTTCATAGCTGCTTTGGAAATTCCCATTACCATTCTCTGTGTGTAGTGCCTGTAGTGCAAAAAAATAGTACTTTATACTGGTAAACTAACTACATTCCAAGATTTGCTTTGTGGGTATTTTTTCCAAGTTCAGCTTCTTAGTGGCACTTATTGAACTGGTCTAGAAGCTAAGTGTGACACCTGCAATAGGCCCAGGACTCATAGTCGTGTACTATATGGGCAACAAATCTCAGCTCTTTATTTTGTATTTAAGTCTACTGGCTATATATTTTCTTTTACTATTTTCCCTCATTTATTTTATTTCTTTAAATTTTTTAAAAGATTATTTATTTATTTATTTGAGAGAGAGAGAGAGAGAGCATGAGCAGGGAGAGAGAAAGGGAGAAGCAGACTCCGCTGCTGAGCAGGGAGCCCGATGCGGGGCTCGATCCCAGGACTCTGGGGTCATGACCCGAGCTGAAGGCAGATGCCCAACTGACTCAGCCACCCAGGAGCCCCTATTTTCCCTCATTTAAAAAGTAATATGGAGCACCTGGCTGCCTCAGTCAGGGGAGCATATGACTCTTGATCTCGAGGTTGTGAATTCAAGCCCTGCTTTGGGTGTAGAGATTACTTAAAAGTAAAATCTCAAAAAATAAAAACAAAAAGTAATATACACTCACTGTAGAAAATTCAATCATTATATGAAGGTATAAATAAGGTACACATTTCCTATTATTTTAATCAGCAGCCAAAGACCATCATCATCAATCATTTCTAAACATTCTTCCAGAATTCTCTATGCTTATATACACATATACATAGATAAATGATTTTACATAAATGGGATTATTCCACATGCAGTATTTCATAACATCTGTTTTCATTTAACACATCGTGAGCTTTTGTCATGTCAATGAATACAGAGACGGAACCATTATTAACTGTGGTTAGCACATTGTTCCTGTCTGCTAGTAGCCCTCTTTTGGAAAAAACAGCCATTGCATATTCCATGTGGTCCTAGTGAGAAAGATACTCACAGTAGTCTCTCCCTACTTGGTGTGTAGCAAGGAATCAGCTGGCCTAAGCCTGACAAGCGTTCTCTATGCCCTTAGCTAGAGGAATTTCCTAAGGCCAATCAACATCATCTCTGAGACTTAATATACCACTACTGGGACAAAAAAAGTCTCACTTCCTTTGGGATTGAGAATTATTAGGACATTATAAACTAATGCCTGCAGCCCTCTTCACTGACTTCAAGAAGGAAGCTGTCTGTGATAGGAAAATTGAAGTCACATCACAAAAAGAAGAAGAGATAAGCAAAGATGAGAGATGGCAAGGAGAGAGAGAGTACTGATATATTGGACCCTGGATCCAGCCATACCTAAAGCTACCTCACCTGGACTACAGTCAGAGCTGCCATGTGGTAACATTTGCTTTCCTAAAAATCACTCCACTACACAAAGTTGTTCAGTAAAAACCCCAGGGTTTACGTGGAAAATGTGGCTAGGAGTACACCATTCAAAAACTTTGTGTATAGACAGGGCACCTGGGTGGCTCAGTTGGTGAAGCGTCTGCCTTCAGTTCAGGTCATGATCTCGGGGTCCTGGGACCGAGCCCCACATCGCTCGGGCTCCCTGCTCAGCAGGGAGTCTGCTTCTCCCTCTCCCTCTGCTCCTCCCCCCTGCTCGTTCTTTCTCTCTAGCGCTCTCTCTCTCAATAAATAAAAAACATTTTTAAAAAAACTTTGTATATAGAGATGTGAAGTCACTATATTGTACACCTGAAACTAACGTAACACTCAAATAAAACAATTTTAAAAAAAACATACCAAGAAAACATGTGCTCTGAAAACTGAGTAACACCTAACTGCTCTAAAAAACCCCCCAAAAACCCAAATCAAAACCTTTGTCGGTGACACATACACAAAAACATACAAACCTAATAAAAACGGTAGTGGCTGAGTTTTATACCTATTAAATGGTTATGAAATAAACACATAAATAATGAAACACATAGAGCACTTTATTTTGAAAAAGACCTGAAGTTTGCTTGTGGAAATGGGTATCAGGGGAGTTGTAGCTTGTGAGTTATTGTGAAGTGGTAGAAGGAGGGTTATCTGAAATCAGATTCTGAAGGAAAGTTCTAACGCTTAGATACGGATGGGTGTGACTCAAAACACACACAATGAACTGAGGTAGCTGGTGGTTGTCTGAGGCAGATATGTGTGTATTTTGTGCATTCCTATGTGACTTGATTCAGCTGCGTGTACTTTTCTGCTTTTACCTAGTGCTTCTGGCTGACAAAAATCACACTTAAGCAAATGCAAAATTCGCTTTATGCTCAAATTCTTCTCCAATACATTAATCACAAAGGAACAGACAAGTGTTATAGCAGTCTATATTTGATTATGCAAATGAATAAATTCCTTTTTTTGTTTTGTTTTGTTTTGTTTAAGATAATCCCAGTTAGTTTTATTCCAGAGTCTTGAACTTAGTATTCTACTACATAATAGTAAGACAATTTAAATCCCAAACTGGCTTTTCTGCATCTTTTTTTTTTTTCTGCATCTCTTAACAAATTTCTAGACTCTCTTTCTCTACTTTCAGTTCTTGTGTGCTCAGAGATTGAAAATTCATTTTAATATTAATATCGAGAAAACATCATTAAGAAGGTGGTATGGACCTAAAAAAGATATAAAGATTCCAAAGCCAAATAGAAATGAGTTTTTAAATATTTACCATCATAATCTGGAACACAGCTGACCTTTCAAACATAATTGAAGGTTGATGATTACAGAATTTTAGCTTGGTCCTGAGAAATTTTGGCCAGTTCAGATTGATTTTCTTTTATGGATTTTGATACTTCAAAATCTATAAAAACTCTCCCAGAGTTTGCAATATTAAATCAGTTCATGTCAATATTGTATCTCAAATCCTCTGACTTCATATATAAAAAGTTTTTCCCTGAGTTATCACTTTAGCTGTTGTTTGTAACAAAAGCCTACACACGTGACAGTCTTTTTTTTTTTTTTAAGATTTTATTTATTCATTTGAGACAGAGAGAGAGCATGAGCAGGGAGAGAGGCAGAGGGAGAGGGAGAAGCAGGCTCCCCACTGAGCCAGGAGCCCGATGTGGGACTCGATCCCAGGACCCTGGGATCATGACCTGAGCCGAAGGCAGACGCTTAACCATATGAGCCACCCAAGCGCCCCTACACACATGACAGTTTTGTCACTGATGTTCCCAGTGATTACCCTTGAGGTTGGAGCACAATTGGCTCCAAGTATACTGCCAGTTTGTATTATTCTTGCCAAGTGAAGAGAGCAAGCATCCCACAAATTGTTCCATACACTGACTGTGACTTGTCGCCTTTGTAACTCCTAAGTAGAGTTTATGCTGTGCAGATAAGGAGACAGAAGAAGTTTCCTGAAACCCACTTTAGCCTTAGACCTGGGTAGTTTTTAAAGCCACTAGGAATGAGCTGGGTGGGAAACGGTTTTATCCTCATTCTTATCTAGGTGTGTGATTTTGTGGCATTATACAATTCTGTTGTGAAACTAATTCAAATAACCATTTAATATGCATGTACTTTCAGTTCTGGGGTACCCTAGAAAGTAGTATCCTATGGACCAAACGTTGGCAAAATTTTCTGTAAAGAGCCTGGTAGTAAACATTTTAGGCTTTGTGGGCCATACAGTCTCTGTCCTAACTGCTCAACTCTGCCCTAAAAGCAGACATACAATACATAGACAGCTAGGCCTGGCTGTATTCCAATAAAACTTTACAGTAGCCCTCCTTTATCCACGGGGAATATGTCCCAGGACCCCCACTGAAACTGAACCCCGCAGTGCCTGAAACTACAGAGAGTACCAAACCCTATATATACTATGTTTTTTCCTCTACACACATACTTATGATAAAGTTTAATTTATAAATTAGGCTCAGTAGAAGATTAACAATAACAATACAGTAGTATAATTATAACAACATACTGGTAATAAAAGTTATGTGAATGTGGTCTGTCTCAAAATATCTTATTGCGCTGTACTCACCCTTCTTCTTGTGGTGATATGAAATGATAAAATGCCTATGTGATGAGATAAAGGGAGGTAAATGATGTAGGTGTTCTGATGTACTGTTAGATGACACGTCAGAAGGAGAAGCATCTGCTTCTGAACCACAGTTGATCTTGGGCAACTGAAACTGCAGAAAGCGAAACCATAGATAAGGGGGAATTGTATTTACAAAAACAGACAGTGGGACAGATTTGTCCAGTGAACCATAATTTGCCTACCCCAGCTTTGGACCAATAGCCTCCAATTTTTTTTAACGGTGTCTTGGGACAGTCTCTGGACCCTCAGGGCCCTGAACTATTCCTGCTTCAGCTGCAGCAGTTATTCTTTTAATAAGTAGACTTTTGCCGGAAATTAGGTTTGATTAAAAAGTTTCATTTCTAATAAGGAGAAAAGCTTTAAAACTACTCCCTTGGACTAAACCTAAAACCTGCTGCTTTAAAAATTTAGATGATTCGGGCAAAGCATCTTTTAAAATGATGACACGGGGTGGGGAGAGGTGGCTGGCTTACCTAGTGGAGTATGTGACTCTTGATCTCAGGGTTGTGAGTTCAAGCCCCACATTGGGTGTAGAGATTACTTAAAATCTTAAGGGGCGCCTGGGTGGCTCAGTGGTTAAGCAACTGCCTTCGGCTCAGGTCATGATCCCAGGGTCCTGGGATCGAGTCCCACATCGGGCTCCCGGCTCAGCAGGAAGCCTGCTTCTCCCTCTCCCACTCCCCCTGCTTGTGTTCCTGCTCTCGCTGTCTCTGTTAAATAAATAAAATCTTTAAAAAAATAAAAAATAAAAAATAAAATCTTAAAAAAATTATGAGGGGCGCCTGGGTGGCTCAGTGGGTTGAGCATCCAACTCTTGGTTTGGGCTGAGGTCATGATCTCAGGCTTATGGGATCAAGTCACATGTCAAGCCTCTGCCCCTCCCCCAACTCGTGCTCTCTTTCTCTCTCTAAATACATAAATCTTTTAAAAAAATATTATGACATGTTGGGACGCCTGGGTGGCTCAGTCGGTTAAGCGTCTGCCTTGGACTCGGGTCATGATCCCATGGTCCTGAAATGGGAGTCCCATATTGGGCTCCTTGCTCAGCGGGGAGCTTGCTTCTCCCTCTGCCTGCCACTCCCCCTGTTTGTACTCTCACTCTCTCTCCCATGCTCTCTCTCTGGCAAATAAATAAAATCTTAAAAAAAAATTATGACACTCAGTACACATGTGTTTTGATGTTACCAGAAACTCACTTCCTCACATAACTGATAAAAGCATTTAAACAGACAACTTTAATAGCTCTAAAATGTTTTCTGCTTATCATTTCTCCACTTTGATTTTTTCTAAGCATAACGTTTAAGGTACCTTAAAAGGTCCAAGAGAGAAAAAAAAAAAAGATTCAAGAAAGGTGATATGGTATAGTGAAAAAAAGGCACCAAATTAGGAATCCATATTTGGATCTGTTGCTAGATTGTGAGCTCCTGGAAGACAGGAACTAAATTATCTTATTCATCTTTCTTTCTTTTTTTTTTTTTAATAATCTCTATGCCCAACGTGAGGCTCAAACTCAGGACCCCAAGATCAAGAGCCACATGCTCTACCAACTGAACCAGTCAGGCACCCCAACACCAAACTTAATTTTTAAGGCAAACATAAATTCACTATTAGATGACTAGGAAGAGAATAAATTCAGGTAGTTTGTCTACTTTTATCTTTTCATAATCCATAAGGAAAAAAAGCATATCTTTTCTAGTGATCAACAAAAATAAAAAGTTAGTATTAGAGATACAGTTTTATACCTGGGAAATTAACATGTTTAAAACACATAAAAGCTAATAATTACTAGATTGTGACAAAAGGACACAAGGACCCAGAAATCACTTGTCTGCAGTTTTGAAATCCAAAAGGCTCTGGAAACTAAAAATTTTGTTTTGTATTTTTAGTAACTTATTTGCCAGTCAAATTGACCTAACCTAAACTTATTTGGCAGTACTATCTGACCTGACTGAATGAGGCTATTCACTGCTATTCATTTACTCCATATGAATAATTATATGGTTTGCTGCAGAAAAATATTACCATATTTGAACATGCAGTGTTTCCCCTTAATTCCCTGGGATGTTACAGAAGTTACAGTATATGGCATTTGGTTTTACTCAGGTACACCAGACAACGCCAGGTTTTTTCCTGGTTGCTTTACAAGGAGAAATTTAGAACTTCATTTTAGCCTCTGAGGCCAAGCGCCCAGACCCAATCCAGTCTTTCCTGCTGCCATCTTGAGCAGTAGTTGAGGCTGAACAAACAGTTCTGAGAGCCTTCCTGTCATGACTTCAATGGGAAACAAATGTGATTCAGCGATCATACAGAAAGTCAATGTTATCACCCTGGTGGTGAATGATCCGGTAAGAAAGAACATCTTGGGGGCACCTGGGTGGCTCAGTTGGTTAAGCGACTGCTTTCGGCTCAGGTCATGATCCTGGAGTCCCTGGATCGAGTCCCGCATCGGGCTCCCTGCTCGGCAGGGAGTCTGTTTCTCCCTCTGACCCTCCCCCCTCTCATGTGCTCTCTGTCTCTCATTCTCTCTCGCAAATAAATAAATAAAAATCTTTAAAAAAAAAAAAAAGAAAGAAAGAACATCTTGGTCTTTCAAAAAGTACTTTTGTGGGGCGCCTGGGTGGCTCAGTCCTTAAGCGTCTGCCTTCCGCTCAGGTCACGATCCCAGAGTCCTGGGATCGAGCCCCACATCGAGCCCCACATCGAGCCCCACATCGGGCTCCTTGCTCAGCGGGAAGCCTGGTTCTCCCTCTCCCACTCCCCCTGCTTGTGTTCCCTCTCTCGCTGTGTCTCTGTCAAATAAATAAAATCTTAAAAAAAAAAGTACTTTTGTATTTTCATCACTGGACATAGGGCAATCAAGGGTCAGAATTAAGTTACAAGCTCTTAGTTTTGCAACGGTATCTGTTCAATATATATTTACCATGGACTGATCCGCATCTTGGCCAGTCTGTAAGAATTTCTCTCACATTAAGTGTGGGCAGCAACAAATATTTGTAGAGAAAGAGTAACTGGAGGCCTTATGCTGGCTCCGCTCCGGCAATAAATCCATCATTACTTCATGGAACTGGCACACTGCCCACGTATCTCTCATGGACCCCACCCTCTGGCCGGCAGGAGCGTATTTAGGGATCTCAATTAGAGATCCTGTAGTAAATAGGACGAGTTATTCCCGTAACACTCGAGGAGGTGGACCTGCCTTTGCCCTAGGGTGGGATATGCCGGGCTTGGATAAATTAAGACGACGTAAGTAAATGTAAACCACAATGCCAATGCTTCCCGACAGCATTTCCTCTCAAGGGAAAAAAGCAGACTCAAAACCATCCCTCTGAAGTTGCCTCTCTTTGGAGCAGCAGAACTAGAGGTAAGACGATCAGCCAGACCCCACCTACGTCGGGCTCGCTCGCTCAGATCTAAGGCACCACGCCGCTCCTGCGCAGGTTGTAGGCTCCACCCTCCTCGGCTACTTCCGGCCTTCACCGAACGCCCTCAACGCGCTTGCGCCGTTTTGATAGGCCTCTCGGGTAGGAGAAATCTGGGCGCTGCCGCTCTGGAACCGCCCCCGCCTCCTCGTCGCCCCGCCCACGCTTTAACCGGCCCCTCCCGAAATCTCGCGAGGCTAAGTGCGCGTCGGTATTTTGCGGGCAACTGACTCTCCCAGCTGCTGTAATTGCTGCTGCGGGAGAAATTGGAGCTGCTGTCGTCTGCGCGCCCGCCCTCCCCCACAGAGAGCCGCCGCCTCTTCTCTCGCTCTCCTTGTACACCTATCGCCCGGAGCGGCGGCTGCAACAGTCCCTGGACCCACCGCCGCCTCCTCAGGCTGCCGCTCGGCCGGTCATTCCCACAGCCCGGCAGCTGACGGCGGCCCCCTGCCCCTCACCGGCTCCTCACTCTAGATCGTCTCCCCCGTCCCTCTCCTCGCCTGGGACCCACCTTCCCACGGTCTCGCCGGGGTGGAAGACGACGAGGAGGAGACGAAAGTCACCCTCCCTGCAGGCGGCGCCGGCCCCCTCACCCGCGGGTGTGTCCTATAAATGGCGTCGGAAAGCGACACCGAGGAATTCTTTGATGCCCCTGAAGATGTGCACCTAGGGGGCGGCTACCCTGTGGGGTAAGTAACTGGAGCTCTGGCCCAGAAGCCGGGCGCTCCAGTCCCCCGGCTTCCCCTGTGCCTTCCCCCGGCACCCCTCCCAGGTCCCGCTGTGTCCGCCACCGCTGCTCCTCTGTGTTTCACTCGGACACTTCAGAGGGAGTCGGGGGAGGGGGAATCGCCCACCTGGGCCAAACCCCCTCCTTTCCCTGGTGAGCGGCCCCTGGGGCTAAGGAGCCCCTTTCTCGTCCTGTCCAGCTTTCTTCGAGGTGGGACAACTTACGTGCCCGAGAGCTGGCGATTTGTATTTGTGGGGTTCAGTGCTTTATCTTCGAAACATCCGTTTTGGCCCTGTGGACCACAGATTAAAGGAGCAGTAACAGGAGAAATTGCGTTTCCCATTGGTTTTTTCTTTTGCCGCTAACTTACCTATTCGTTTCAGAGGTAGCTGTAACTCTGTGCCGTCCTCTTGTTGCACAGAAAGAAAAGGAGCGGGGGAATGGTTGGGTATTTTACTTAGGAAAGTGCTCTAGCTGATGTACTCTAGATCAACAGTGTTTTATTAAAATAGCACCTTACGGTGAGGCAAAGGAAATCGGAGACAAGGTCCTTACCATTAGGGAGAATGTCATCCTAAAAGGGTAGCCGGACTCAGTTGTACATAACCAACTACAGAGATACAAACAAGTGCTGAGTAATCTGGTGGTTGGAAGGGGAGCCACAGCTTTGTGTTATTTATCTAATTCTGCAAGATGTTTTAGTGATGATTAGTATGAGATTCTGAGTAAGGAAGTGCAGTAGTTGGAATGCTTCGCTTGACTTGCACTTCTACTTACCCACTCCTCCACTTTTCAAAGTTGAAACAGGGTTTGAAGCTATTTTGCCGAACTCTTCTACGGACTTGTGTGGAAGTAGAGGCAGTGAAATATATTTTCATGCTGTAAGAACTTGAGAGTTGGTGAAATTTGTATGCTAATGGAAGTAGACACTAATAGGGTTACAGGAGTTCAACTGCCTACAATTCCCAAACTTACCCCCTGGGTGGCTCAGTGGTTAAGCAACTGCCTTCGGCTCAGGTCATGATCCCAGGGTCCTGGGATCGAGTCCCACATCGGGCTCCCGGCTCAGCAGGAAGCCTGCTTCTCCCTCTCCCACTCCCCCTGCTTGTGTTCCTGCTCTCGCTGTCTCTGTCTCTGTCAAATAAATAAATAAAATCTTAAAATATACCAAAAAAGTTATAGCAGCAAAATCAGAAAGAAATGTACATTGGCAGATCGCAGATGTGTTTCCACCAACCTTCCTATCACTATTAAGAGATTTTTGGGTGGCAGTGGCCAATCTTGAGGTGGCATTGAGTCTCCTTCAAGTTCAGCAAGTTCATAGCTAGATGTTAGAGGATTGAAAATACTTTTGGATTTCCAAATAGATTGGATTCCCTTGAAATTACATTTTGTTTTTGTGGTTTTCCCCTCAAAGTAGTGAACTGTCGATTTGGGTTAAATGACAGACCTAATCTTTTAGTGCTTCTGAGTGTATACGTGTATGTGGAGTGGGGGAAGGAAATAACAATCTATGTATATGATTGGAATCAGTTTAGAAATATGTGAATATTGTTTCTTTCAATGAATGAAACATTTACTTTTGAAGGACAGTTATATCAGGAGTGTATATTGTCTAGCCAGCCTAGTACCTGGCACAGAGAAAGAACCCAAATGTCTATTCCCTTCTTCCTTTCTTGGAATTAACAAATTTAACCTCACACCATGGTTACTTTGGGAGGAAGTATGCAGAACTTGGAGCTATTTAACTTATTTAAACCCAATGAGTCATTTTGATAGAATTGATAGAATCACTTCTTGGCTCGTGGAATAATAGAGTTTCTCAAGCACTTTGATCCTTTGATAGTAGGTGAAAAGTAAAAACGTCTCTTGGGACCCTGCCTTCTAATTTTAACTCTGACCTCTCCAACCTCTCCAAATACTAATCCTGTTGAACTCTGTGGGTAAAGCTATAGTGTCAGTCTGTGAATTTCATGGCTCCATTCTGTATTAGTGCGGGGGGGGGGGGGGGCGGATTTGGAAGAGAATTAGATTCATCTGGAGAATTGCATCTGAAAAGAACTAGCAGTACTGGGAGGACTGATAAAGGTTGGTATCATTAACATTTCCTATGTTCTTTGTGACTGGTTTTGTCTTTTGCATAAGGTACCGTGAAGAGAAATGCAGTGAGAAATCTTGATTTGTGGAAACAGATGCTATCACTAGATATCTGGTCATCAGAAATATCTTCTGTCCCTTGATATGAATTGGAGTGGCACACCATACAAACTCTAAGAGGTTAACAGACTGCGTTTGCAAACTTTAAGAAATGTTCCTTGCTGTTGGGTGTGCCACAGTACACAGACCATTTTCATCAAATTGTAGTAAACTGATAGGCGGTGAAAGTTATCTCATATGTTTTGTTAATCAGAATCCAAGTACACAATCTGTCTCCTAAAATTGATTTATTTCTTCTGTTCCCCTCCAGTGGTGTCTTCAGCTTTGTTCTGCTCTTTGAAAGTTCAAACTCAGTCCAGTTTTTTTTTTTTTTAAAGATTTTATTTATTTATTTGAGACAGAGAATGAAATAGAGCATGAGAGGGTCAGAGGGAGAAGCAGACTCCCTGCCGAGCAGGGAGCCCGATGTGGGACTCGATCCTGGGACTACAGGATCATGACCTGAGCCGAAGGCAGTCGCTTAACCAACTGAGCCAGCCAGGCGCCCAAACTCAGCCCAGTTTTTAAATAGAAAGACTTGATTCCAGTACAGCCTACTTTTCCACAGTGGCAGATCTTCTCCAATCGCCCAGCTTTGCAATATTACCACGTTTATTTTTTTTAATTTTTTAAAAGATTTTTTATTATTTATTTGAGAGAGAACAAGAGAGCAAGAGAGCACAAGCAGAGGGAGAGGGAGAAGCAGGCTTCCTGCAGAGCAGGGAGCAAATGTGGGACTCCATCCCAGGACCCTGCAATCATGACCTGAGCTTGAAGGCAGACACTTCGCTGACTGAGCCACCCAGGTGTCCCTTATACCACATTTATAATGCTTTCTTTTGATTGATATATTAAGTCAGATTTCCTTGTTTTCTCCATTTTAACATATGAGGAACCTTTGGCTCAGAGAGGTTAATGAATTGGCCTATGAGACACAGCTTGTAAATGACAGAACTGGGATTTGAAGCCAGTTCTTCAGACTCCAAGTCTAGTATTTTTTTTCCAGTACATCATAGCTGTCCCGCATTGTGTGTATGCATTTGTGTGTAGAGATTCTGGAGTAAAATGCTTTAGGACCAGCTTGCTGAATTGAACCGATGCATCTATTTAAAACTAGCAGCCCACTTTTCAGTTCTCTTGGCTAGAAATTCCCATTTTTCTCTTTCAGGAATGTTTATTTTGTTTTGTTAGATAGGAATTTTTTTTTTTTTTTTTTTTGGTGGGCAGCAAAGTTTATTGAGCGATACTGAGTGAGAGTACAAAGCTCCCAAGAGGGAGAGGACCCAAGAGGGTTGCCCTGACAGATAGGAATTTAATAAGATCATAGCATGTTACAGCTAGAAGGGGCATCTAGTTAAATTTCTGCATATAAATTATTGTGAAAACCAAAGCCTAAAGAGGGAAAGCGACCTGTCCAAGGTGCCACAGCAAATTAATGGCAATTAGGACTAGAATCCAGGTCAGTTTCACAGTCTACTGTTCTTTTTGCTACTATGCTGTCTTTTGATAAAGCAGGAAAGGGAGGAGGAAGTGTCGTATAGTAGAAAAAAGCCTTGGACTCTGAGTCATTTCATTTCCTCATCTTTAAATTGAGATTACACTCTGAGAACTCTTCCAACTCTAAAGTCTCTCATCGTGTTGAGCTTTAATAGTGCTTTTACTGGTAAGTTTTTGTTCTTGGGAAATCTTGCCATGATATTTTTTTTTAGTTTTTATTTAAAACGTTTTTTTAAATATTTATTTGAGAGAGAGCGCTTGCACAAGCAGGGGGAGCGGCAGAAGGAGAGAGAGAGAAGCAGGCTTCCCGCTGAGCAAGGAGACCCGTGGGATCATGACCTGAGCCGAAGGCAGACACTTAACCAACTGAGCCACCCAGGCGCCCTTTTTTTTAGTTTTTAGTTTAACAAATGATGGTATTTGGTACATGATTCAGGACCCATAGATTTTATTTTATTTTATTTTAAGGCCCATAGATTTTATTTTATTTTTAAAAATTTTTTAAAGATTTTATTTGAGAGAGTGAGTGCGTGCATGCATGCCCAAGAGGGGGGAGGGGCAGAGGGGGAGAAAGAAGCAGATTCCCTGCTGAGCAGGGATTTCGATGCAGGGACCCAATCCCAGGACCCTGAGATAGAGACCTGAGCCAAAGTCAGATGCTTAACCACCCAGGTACCCATAGACCCATAGATTTTAAATTAAATGTTTACTGGGTAAAATATATATGAGATGAATGCTCTTGCTAGTTTGTGTGGATTATACATACACATATTAAAGGTTGGCAGTGAGAACATGTTATAAAAATAAATGTGACATTTTGAGCATTCTTTATTTTTTTAGTGGCAGCCAAAATGTTTTTGAGGCCTTGAAAGGATGGATAGAATGGTGACATTTTTAGGAAAGGATCAGAGATCATTCAGCCCAGCCCTCCCATTTAACTGAAAGAGAAACCTAGGCTCAGAGGGGGGAAGTCAACACATTGCTGATTAGTGGCAGACTTGAAACTAGAACCCAAGTCTCCTGATTCCTCATTTATACCATGCTGCCTTTTCTCTGGAAGGAGAGAAAGTATTGCTAGCTATCCCTGCTCTAGGTTACTGACACTTACCCTTTTGGTGGGGATCTTCCCCCCCTTCTGTTAGTGGGGATCTTAAGATGGTCTTCTATCTACTGTGATTCTATTTGTTGCTGTCAGAGGACATGGACAGTTCTGTCTAGGATTCTAACTTTTGCCCACTAATTTTCTCCAATGAGGATGAAAACTGGTGGCAGAATAGTTGATCTAAGAATAGTGATTGTTACTTAGTTCAGTTTCAGTAGTCTAGTTAGTATGAACCCCAGTCTGTCAATTTTTTTTTTTTAAGTAGGCTCCATGCCCAACATGGGGCTTGAACTCATGACCCTGAGATCAATAGTTGCATGCTCCACTCACTGAGACAGCCAGCTGCCCCAATAGTCTATCATTTTAGATTGTAGTAATGGTGAAATCTTGATTTTTAAGTCATGAGAACTGAGATCAAACTGTCCTGAAGAATTGTTCAGTCTGAAAACAAAAAGTTGCATAGCCGCCTTTGTTGAAAACATAGCTTCTCACTTTACTTAGGCATTATTATTATTTTTTAAAGATTTTATTTATTTATTTGACAGAGCAAGAGAGCACAAGCAGGGGGAACAGTAGAGAGAGAGGGAGAAGCAGGCTCCCTGATGAACAAGGAGCCCGATGTGGGGCTCGATCCCAGGACCCTGGGATGACCTGAGCGGAAGGCAGTCGCTTAACCAGCTGAGCTACCCAGGTGCCCCTTTACGTAGGCATTAGAAACATTTCCCTCTGAAGTGAAAATTGATACAAGTTTCAATAAAAAAAGTTTTTGCCATATGGGTTACTTTAGAGAAAATTCCTTAAAATGGCTGTTCATGGGTTGGCATTTAATCAGATTATATTTATAAATCCTGGATTATTGTTGATTGCTTTGGCTTTGTGGATTGATAGAAATGTATTTGTAAAAGCTGTTTATCACACCCACGTAACATGTTGAAGTTGGGGGGAAACCTACATATAAGGTAAATTCAGGCTCTAAATTTAGTGTCCTCCCTCCAGCTGTCAATTGGTGATTCATGGAGGTAGGGCAGTCCGTTTTAGTATGGCAATTTGGGGCAAACAAAACTTAGAGTAACAAAAATTATAGGTACTTTATGATGTCCTCCTGATAACTAACTTGAATTGATAAATAACCTACATTTCTTTTTTTTCTCCCCAGAGCTAAACTAATTTCTACAAACTTTCACAAGGTCTGTTCTCTTTTAGCTGTGGGATATTATTCAGCTAAACAGCTAAACCTTTAATTGGGTGCTTTCCTTACTCTTCAAGCAGAACCCCATTCTCTTATTTCAAACCGAGTGCTCTTTGTGTTAGTCTGTCATCTCATGATTCAAAATTGAGGAAAAAGCACATGAAACATAATGTGGGCCTCATACCTGATGGCAACCCCAGTGTTTTTCCCCAGTCAGTATACAAATTTATCTTGGTTACCATAGCAACCAGCCTATCAGTTATTCTTCTAGCTCCTTTGCCTTGTCTCAGATACTAGGATTACCATATAATCAGGTTTTGCTAAAGCTCTTCAGGTTTTAGCATTTTATTACCAGCTGCAGCTGTCCGGCGGTTTACAGTTTGGCATTCCATCAGGGTCAATTGGTTTTAAGTCCGCAAAACCTTTCTGTCTCCAAACATTTTAAGCATACAGAATTTAACAAGAATGCCTTTAGGCCACAGTTCCTCACACTAATGTTCCCAGTTCCATTGTTAGTCATTGTCTTGAGGACTGAATACATGGCATCACTGACATCCAATGGCTGTCCTTTTGTAATATCAGCCAGAATAAATTTCAAGATCAAGAGTGACCATTTAAGAAATAATATTTGCAAATGTGATTTTAGACTCAGTATCATCAGAAACTAGCTAAAGTGACTTAAAAGCACCTTGATTCATCAGCAGCTACCAAATAAGTAATCTGGCTTCTAACAAAAATGATTTCTGTAGGTTATAGAAAGAATGGCCCGTAGATTAATTCATTTTAATTTGAGAAAATTGTTTAGAAATTTAATAGGAAAGGTTATCTTTCTTTTGCAGCCTTCGAATAAATAGGAAAGGAAAGGTAAAGACTGAATAGTGTGGGTCATTATTATAAGCCTATTTACTTAAGTGCATTCTTTATCTCTTAAAAACCTCAGAATTCATATAAATAAAATAGTTTTGAATTATAAATGTTTACTTGTCTTGCTAAAAATAAGGATATTGAAGGGGCATCTGGTGACTCTTGATCTCGGGGTCATGAGTTCGAGCCCCATGTTGGATAGAGTTAAAAAAAGATTGAGGAAATATTTAGGATTGATAAACTGTTTATGTATTAGTGTTTGTGTTACTGTTTGTCTTTGGTGCTCATGCTTGTTAATACTGTATGGTGTAGTGACTTCTAAATACGCACGATTAATCTCTTGGGTTAACTCAATTGGACATGACTAATCTGGTAATGATTTAGCCAATATTGGTATCTGTTTCCATAGATAAGTAATGTCTTTTTAAAAATCAAAGTAGAATTTCAGTCTTAAGATTTTTTTTTTTTACTTTTCAAAACATGTTTGTCTTGTTGAACTAGAAAATTATGTAGTAAGATAAGTTTGTGAAATGATTAAATCTTCCTGGTTTGAATTTTTGTTGAAATCATGATTTGAATGGCTTCATTTTAAGACTAGTATATCCTAATCAAAAGTGTGGTTAAAGTCTGATAATGCTCTAGGGAGAACTTTATTTTAGTTGCACAAATAGATTTAGGGGCAGTAAAAGTTTTACTTTGTCCACAGGGCCCTAATCCTGAACATTTTTATATAGAAAGCGGGGGGGCGGGGATAAATAGTTTTGTTTTTAAAAGCGTGAAGCATAATATTTCTGGAAACTTCTGACAGAAACCCTTAACAATATTTTCCAGTAGGCAGCCTGTACAGAGCAAGCCATACTTGTGTAAAACCTACTTGAGCACTACTAATTGTCATAGACTGTTCCATTACAAACTCACTGAATGTGGGCATTCTTAGGAACCACAGGTCAGACTTTCTAGAGAACCAATAAATAGAATGTAGAGCTGTATTCAAACCCACTTTCTCAGAAGCAAGCATCCTGATTACTAAGTAGGCTCAAGAGAAGAGGTGGGAGTGTTTTTTTCTGGCATTGCTCTCGAACTGGAAAAACGAGCCATGGATGAACTTAATATCCATAGTTCTCTTTCAAATTTGTTCCTGAAAGTCTGTTTAAATTGGGAGACTGAGGGAGTCCTCTTTCTGGTTATTAGCAGTACTATTAATAATTTGTGTGTTTTAAACAAAAAAATCTTTGAAAATGTGCTCATCTACTCATGTCAAACTGAAATGGCAGGTTGTTTGAACATTTCTCCAGCCCCTTTTCCACCCCATTTACGCCCATCTTTGTCCTTTGCTTACCCGATGTCATTAGTACAGAGATTCACTAGCCTATAATAACTTATTGTCCCTTAGGACTGAGAAGGGACCCTGATGGCTGAAATACAATGGGTGGGTCTTTGGGAAGAGTTAGGGAAAGATTGGTTAAATAGGGTATAGTGAATGTGTTGGTAAGTGGGATTGGTTAGCATCACAGGTGGGGGTAGGTTTATTGGGTTAGTGGAAGATAGGTGAGCAGAAAGAATGAATAGGTAGCTTGATAAAACTAGTACATTTGTGAGTGAAAGTGAGCAGGTTTGTCAATATTTTGCAATTGGTATTTTATCTTTATTGGGTTGGCTTTAGAGATTAGGGCTGATGACTGAGATCAGTCTTTTCCTTTAGGTGAACTTTACTATCCCTATTTTGTTTCAGGTTATAGCTCTTGGCTGTTGACTTTTAACCTTTGCCTTATTTCCCAGCACAGAGAGATGTCTACAGCTGCTATGTAGTAGCAACGAAAGGTTTAGATGATGATAGGGATGGTGAGTAGGCATGCTCTGTGGTGTCCCACTTCTCTTCACATTTTCTTCTACTTTTGGACTTCCTAGTTCTCTCAAATCTGCACCCCCATCCCAGTTCCTATAAGAGCAAAGAGGGAGGAAATGGAGGGGGCTGAGGCAAGGACAGTGGTTTGGATCTATGGTACCTTTGTAACTTGAGGACATCTTGTACTCAGCAAATATTAAGTGTTAACAGTGAAGCCTTGGGATGCGTTGCCAGTTATCCCGTAGTCATATCAATTTCTTGTTATCAACTTTTTCTTCCAGGGATGAATGGGTTCATAATAAGAAAGAAATACTATAGTCCTACATGTTGTTACATATAAAAGATGGTAATGACATACCATCAGCCAATGTTGGGCATTAGTTTTCAAGGTACTTTTTTAGTCACATTATCTCTTCTAATTATCCTGCAGCTCTGTGAGACAAGACAATTTTTGTGAGATAGGACAATTATTATCCTAATTTTGCAAATAAAATTCAGCTCAGGGTAGATAAAGTCCAGCCAGCAGAAGTGGAACTTCACTACTTTGTGGTAATTAGGTGATGGCTTTGAATGAAGATATAAAACATTAGGTCTCAGGGCACCTGGATGGCTCAGTTGGTTAAGCGTCTGCCTTCTGCTCAGGTCGTGATCCCAGGGTCCTGGGATCGAGTGTTGCATCCGGCTCCCTGGGAGCCTGCTTCTGCTTCTGCCTCTGCCTGTCTCTGTCTCTCATGAATAAATAAAAAAATTTTTAAAAAAATAAAACATTAGGTCTCTCCCTACTTTCCTTTTCTAAACTATAAACATTTGTGATGTTATATTTTAAATGTGAATTATTAGAATGATGAGATTTACTCTCCTGCCATTTGCGTATGTATAATTTGTTTAAAACAATAAAAAGCAGTATACTTTTAAAAGATTTTATTTATTTATTTTGACAGAGAAAGAGAGAGACAGCGCGAGTGCACATGCACACACAAGCAGGGGGAGTGGCAGGCAGGGGCAGAGGGAGAGGGAGAAGCAGGCTCCCCGCTGAGGGAGTCTGATGTGGCAAGACCTGAGCCAAAGGCAGCCGCTTAACCAACTGAGCCACCCAGGTGCCCCTAAACAGTATTTTTAATGTCTTTTTAAGCTTTGATGGAATTGATTATGGTACAGTAGCTAGGTCAGAAAATGACCTTGCCTACTGCAAGAGCTGGAATCCCAGATACTGCTAACTACATTTTCTTAGGGTATGTTCTTTGTTCCTAAGCGAAAACCGCTCAAGATGTAAGCCACTGCTGATTGGGCTTCTGTACCACATTAAAAAGTCTTGATCCTAGATTTTTTTTCCTTTATTTGTTTTGTAGATTGTTGTCAGTTGTTCACTTAGGCCACAGTTTTGTGGGGGGTTTTTTCTGTTTTGTTTTTGTTTTTGTTTTAGTATAACTGATTCATATTTTTGGCTACAAGCCACTAATTGGAAACACAATGCTTCTGTTTTTTTTTTTCCCTTCAAAGGTGTTTTCTAGCAGTCACAGTGAATGCATGTGGTAGTTACTAATATTTTCCACCTAATCAAACCTCTGTGGGCTGTCAAATTAATGGGAAAAATGCATTCCTCGTAGCTAAGTAATTAGAAAAATAACATTATCAGTAATTACTATTTAAGATCTAAATAAGATTGAATAACCTTTTTTATAATAAATAATACACTTGCCACTCAGAATGTTTTATGTGGGTAAGCATTCTAGGTAATTTGAGATTTTTCTAAAGTATTATCAAGTCTTTAACACATGTTTCATTAAAGAATGCAGAAGTAGAAATTCAAATACATAAAGCACAGTAATCAAATTTATAAAATAAAATGCTTAATATTAAATGTACTGAAATATACTCATTTTTCTATTATTCATGATATGGAAGGAGAACATGAATAATTAAAAGCTATCAGTTCCACCAAAACCTTAGTTCAGTCATTAGTTTACAACCTCCTTTCCCATCAAGCCTTTTGTCACAGATAGCAGTAAATTAAAAAAAAACTTAAAAACAAAATAAATGGTTTGGTTTGATTTTTGTTCTTCTGCCCATCTTTGGTAGTGAGCAGTAAACTCAGAAAAGTAAAGAATCTCAAAGTCTGAATAATCAGTTCACTGATCATAGAATTGATTTATGTAAAAATTTTTAGAGGTGCCTGGGTGGCACAGTCGTTGAGCATCTGCCTTCCGCTCAGGTCATGATCCCAGAGTCCTGGGATCAGCCCACATCGGGCTCCCTGCTCAGTAGGAGGCCTGTTTCTCCCTCTCCTACTCCCCCTGCTTGTGTTCCCTCTCTTGCTGTCTCTCTGTGTCAAATGAATGAATAAAATCTTTAAAAATAAAAAAATTTTTTTAAGGGGGGGTTGTGACAGATTCTTTAAAGCTCTAATTTTTATATAGGATGACCTTAGAAGTTATTGGCATTTACTTTTTTTTTCTTTTTTAAAGATTTTATTTATTTGACCAGAGAGAGAGACAGATAGAGAGGGAACACAAGCAGGGGGAGTGGGAGAGGGAGAAGCAGGCTCCTGGCTGAGCAGGGAGCCCGATGTGGGACTCGATCCCAGGACCCTGCAATCATGACCTGAGCGGAAGGCAGACGGTTAATGACTGAGCCACCCAGGCGCCGCCCCCCTCCTTTTTTTTTAAAGTAAGCTCTCTGCCCAACATGGGACTTGAACTCAGAACCCAGGATCAAGAGTCGCATGCTCCACCGATGGAGCCAGAGAGGCGCCCCTGGCATTTACTTTTTAAGATTAGTACACCATTGGATGTTTTAGATAACTTGCAAAATCATATTAGCACATTAACTTACTAAAGCTTCTAATATGGCCTGTAGACCAACCTGTTGTTTGTTTACTTTTTAAAAAGTAAGTTACAAAGTGATTTAGCATGATTGCATTAGTATTGACTAGGGAAGTCATAAATTTAGTTACCTGTTTATGATTTTACTAAAAATTACTTTAAATCATTAAGAGATGTGACTTTTATCTAACCCACTTTGACAAATTGGGGCATTGTGAGATAGATGCCCTCTCCTGGAGTTATTGTTTTAATGTGGGTATTTATTGAAAGTCTGTAAATATGCAAAAGAGAATGTTTTTAGTTTAGAATTCTTGAGTAGGCCCAGGGAACGGATATATTTTTCTGTTATTTTTGTCACTAAATAGATTATCAAGATGTTCTCTCAGGAATATGGCATAAAACTACATGAATTATGTAAATGAGTTTTGAAAAATCCGGTTATCATTTTAGACAAAATACACATCCTTGCTTAAGGATCTACTTTGTTTGTAATTACTTTATATGTGACTAGAATTATATTTCTTTATAAAGTTTTCTTTGATTTTATTGCAGATTATTTGTAAATATTGCCACAAAACCTACTTTCAAAAAACAGAGCTATTGTGCCAAATTTTCTTCATCTATTCCCATTAATATCATGGATAAAATAGTTATTAGGTATTTTAGATATATTCTACTTCTTGGCTTTCATAGTATTTAAAACTTAAAATGGCCTTTCAAAGAGTAATCGAAGTAGTAATTCACATCTTGAGGATTCAGTTAATTCCCTATTTGATAGTTATAACTATATTCTTGGCTTTTTGTTAATCTTGTTAATAAATCAGCATTGCCATGTATCTAGGGAAATATGAATGAGTCCTATTTTCAACTGCTTAGTTAAAACATGACATTATGGGTTATACTAGGAAAATAAGATTCATTTGTGATTGCCTAACACTTTTTGTCGTGCTATTCCTAGACTTTTCAGGTTTAGTTGGGATTGTCACTTTTGGTACCAGCCAACTTAAAATAGAGTTGTGAGAATGGGTGTGGTGCTGTCACAGATGATTTGATTGATTGATTTTTACAAATGATTTGATTTTGAAAGGCCAGCAAATGATTTTCTCTTAGATCTCATTTCTTTGAGTACTGTTATTAGTTGAAGGTGTTATTTGACTTACCACTTTCTTTTTTTTTTTTAAGATTTTATTTATTTATTTGACAGAGAGAGACCCACAGCGAGAGAGGGAACACAAGCAGGGGGAGTGGGGAGTGGGAGAGGGAGAAGCAGGCTTCCCGCAGAGCAGGGAGCCCGATGCGGGGCTCGATCCCAGGACCCTGGGATCATGATCTGAGCCAAAGGCAGATGCTTAACGACTGAGCCACCCAGGCACCCCTGACTTACCACTTTCTATGGGTGATTTTATTGCTTCATATATGATTAGTAAAACTTACCATAAGAATGTACCTGGGGCACCTGGGTGGCTCAGTAGGTTGGATGCCTGACTCTTGATTTTGGCTTGGGTCATGATCTCAGGGTAGTAGGATTGGACCCCGCATCAGGCTCCACACTCAACGTGGAATCAGCTTGTTCCTCTCTCTCTGCTCCTCCCGGAGCGTGCTTGCATGCGTGCTCTCTCTTTCAAATAAATAAAATCTTAAAAGAATGTAATAAAATCAGTATATACACTTCAATTCTAATGAATTGCATATCAAATTTTAAAAACAATACACTTAGAGCAAGATTTATTTTTAATTTTTAAAAAATATTTATTTTTGAGAGAGAGCACAAGCGGTAGAGAGGGGCAGAGGGAGAAGCAGACACCCCGTTAAGCAGGGAGCCTGTTGTGGGACTCCATCCCAGGATCCTGGGATCATGACCTGAGCCGAAAACAGATGCTTAACCAACTGAGCCACCCAGGCGCCACCCCCCCCCCGCCTTTTTTTTTTTTAAGATTTTATTTATAGAGCAAGATTTAAAAGATAAAACAGTATCTTATCTAAATTTGAACTACTTTCAATTTTTGTTCAACCCTGGGGTTTTTTTGTTTTTGTTTTTGACTTTGTGTTTGATGTTATTTTTCTGCCTGACCTAAGTGGGGAGAAAATCTTCATGTCAGGGTTTTCTGATCACCAGAACCCCTCTGATTCCTAATTTAGACCTAGCCATTTGCGTGTTGGTCTTAGTTTACCATCAGATCTTCCTGTTTCAGCTTACTGGGCTTTAGAAATAAAAACTCTTTAATTACCTGCTTACTTTAATGACTTGGCATTATCCCCATAGATAAGATATCCCTTATCTATGCTCATATCCTATTCACCTCAAGGACCTTAGAATCCCAGCACCTTCTTTTGTACAGGCAAGCTGTTCTTTGTTCTGCTTGATTCAGTTCCCTGACAAACTGCTTAAGCTCATTTTACTTTTATATTTTCCTGATGGCAAAGGCCAGAAGAAGAGGAGGATAAAAACAAAATCAAGCTATAGGTAATTCTCTGTTAAGCCCTTGGTAGTCACCTTCCTGTAAGAAAAATGTTTTCCCAGCTTTATTCCACCTGACTCACTCTATACTCCTCCTTCCATGTCATTGCTCCTTCTTACCTCTTTAGGAGTCTGTCAGGAATTTTGCAACCTGACAAGAGGCTTCTTCAGAGCCGACCACCTTTTTTTTTTTTCTCAGAGCCTAGAAAAAGGTACGTCCTCTTACTGACAGAAAAAGAAGACTTTGTTCGTCCATTTTTCATGTTGCCAAATTGTTTTGGTATATTCTTTTCATCCAGTATAGTATAAAGTCTGGAAATGTGAATGTTAAGTGTGAGATTGCTCTTAATATTTTTTTGTGTGTATTTTAGGAGGGGGGTCTTTGAGTTCCTAGTTGTTTAGTTGACTATGAAGCAGGTGGCAAATATAAGTTTAGTTTGCACTCTCTTTCCTCCCTATTCTCAGAAGGCTTACAGATTGTGTTTGTTTGCTTTTCAGATAACTCTCAGGTAAGAGGTAAAGAAACACCAAGCCC
Organism: Mirounga angustirostris; assembly: GCF_029215605.1. Lineage (NCBI taxonomy): Eukaryota > Metazoa > Chordata > Mammalia > Carnivora > Phocidae > Mirounga > Mirounga angustirostris. Next base: position 96,162,360 of record NW_026991719.1, read on the forward strand.
AAAAGGCAGAAGGATCTGTCTTTAGCTAAAGGGTGAGAAACTAGAGGTGGGGTGGTTTAAGGGATCTGGCTCTTTGAAACCACAGAAATGCAGTGTTCTTTTCAAAAGCAGACTTAAGCGCTTCCACCATGATTTTAAGGCCTGATTACCCTAAAGCCATAGCACATGAGTGATGAAGATTTAACTTTAAAATTGGAAAAGGTGGGGCGCCTGGGTGGCTCAGTGGTTAAGCGTCTGCCTTCGGCTGAGGTCGTGATCCTGGGATCCTGGGATCAAGCCCCGCATCGGGCTCCCTGCTTGGCGCGGGGCCTGCTTCTCCCTCTCCCACTCCCCCTGCTTGTGTTCTCTCTCTCACTCTTTCTCTGTCAAAAAATAAAATCTAAATAAATAAAATCTTTAAAAAAACAATTGGAAAAGGTGATCCAGTGATTGCCTGGAGAGAAACCACTTGCTGAAGCTCTGAAAAACCAAGACTCCTACCTATAGTCAGACATGTCAATACCTGATTTCAAAATGTGGGTTTTGCAGTAAGCCAGGCAAAACAGTGCATGCAACTAGCTTCTATTTGGGGAATTTAATCTATAAAGGTTCTTAATACACACTTGTATTGATTGCCATTCAAATCTAGGAGCTATTAGTGCTTCTGGTTGTGGAAGGATTTTGAGATTATGTAATGACAGACTTGGGAAGCAATCCTTCATATTGCAGAAGACTCATTAGTTTTTTGGTTGACAAATAATGTATCTGAAATATTTCTAGTATCCTTTTTATAAAATGAAGAGTGTCCTGAAAAGGTTTTATATATATAGTAATTGAATCACTTTTTATTATTTATTTATTTATTTGGCACACGAGCAGGAATGGGGGAGGGGCAGAGGGAAAGGGAGAGAGAATCTTTTTTAAAGATTTTATTTATTTATTTGAGAGAGAGAGTGGAGAGAGTGAAAGAGAGAGGGAACACAAGCAGGGGGAAGGGCAGAGGGAGAAGCAAGCTCTGCACCGAGCCGGGAGCCCAACTTGGGGTTCAATCCCAGGACTCCAGGATCATGACCCAAGCTGAGGGCAGATGCCTAACCGACTGAGCCACCCAGGCACCCCGAGAGAAAGAATCTTAAGCAGGCTCCATGCCCAGCACAGAGCCCAAACAGGGCTTGATCTCACAACCCTGAGATCATGACCTGAGCCAAAATCAAGAATCGGATGCTTAACCAACTGAGCCACTCAGGCACCCCTTATTTATTTTTAAAGGTTTTAGTTTTTTAAAGTAATGTCTGTACCCAGTGTGGGGCTCAAACTCACAACCCCAAGATCAAGAGTCACATGTTCCACCTACTTAGCCATCTAGGTGCCACTTGAATCCCTTTTTAATGACAACATAATTTTTTTAAAAGATTTTATTTTTTTGACAGAGAGAGACACAGCGAGAGAGGGAACACAAGCAGGGGGAGTGGGTAAGGGAGAAGCAGGCTTCCTGTGGAGCAGGGAGCCCGATGCAGGGCTTGATCCCAGGACCCTGGGATCATGACCTGAGCTGAAGGCAGATGCTTAATGACTGAGCCACCCAGGTGCCCCATAATGACAACATAATTTTAATTGATATTGATCTAGAAAGTTGGCTATTGATGTTTATTTGACCTATATAGGTTAACCTCATTTTGAACATGTTGACTGAGGACAGCTTCAAAATGATATAAAAGCTTTAAATAATGGTTATAAGTCAATTTACGTATCTAGAGATTTTGTCAATTTGTTACAGTAGCCATCTTGTTTTTGTTTTTTTTTTGTGAGGGGACAATCTAAGCCAAAATAATTAAGCGATTAATATACCTTCCTACTCTTCACTGAGCGCTTTTGAAAATGTACTTAACTGCATATGTACAGTAGTATTTGCATTTGGGCATGTACACTAAATGCACTGTCTGGGAAAGCTTTGACTGAATTCACAGATGCGCAAATTTTTTTTTTTCTGGTCAGTGAACATTATTGAATATTTAGATGAATATTTATGCAATGATATTGGCCATTCAATTCCTCCCACTTTTTCCCTTTATCACACACTAACAGATCATAGGATTAATTGTCCACTTAATTAACTTGGGTGTGGGGTAGAGTTGCCAGATAAAATAAAGGACTGCCAGTGAAATTCCAATTTTAGATAAACATACTGAAAATGTATTTGTTGTTTATCTGAAATTGGAATTTAACTGGACAGCCTATATTTGTAGTTGCTAAGTCTGGCAGCCCTAGGTGGGGGAGAGCTGGTGGTTATGGGCACAGTTGTGAGATTTAAATACAACTAGAGTGTGCAATGATAAAGGTAGCCTTTACTCTGACAGGAATATTAAAATTTTTATTTTAGTGCAATGTTTATTTTAGAGTCCAACACTTTTTCTTTGTGCATCAGTGAAATAGCTCAGAAACTTAACAATGTATTGTTTAGGGATACCTTGCATTTTTTTTTTTTTAAAGATTTTATTTAGGGATCACAAGTAGGCAGGGCAGCAGGCAGAGGGAGAGGGAGAAGCAGGCTTCCCACTGAGCAGGGAGCCCCATGCAGGGCTCGATCCCAGGACCCTGGGATCATGACCTGAGCCGAAGGCAGACACTTCACTGACTGAGCCACTCAGATGCCCCGATACCTTACATTTTTAAATAATAAAGTAAGGGAACAATAAATCAAATCTGGGCTAGTGGTTTCCTCTAAGGGGAAGGCAGCAGATGGAATAGAGCAACACAGTAGCCGTACTGGTCTTGATGCTATTCTCATTCTCAGGTGACATGGTGAATCACTGTTCATTTTATTTGTTATGCTTCATAATTACATGCATATGCTACATATACTTTTTTTGTACATATCAAATATAAAGTAACAGTTTGGAAATTAAAATATGTTCAATGAGAAAATTAGACTATATGCAAAGTTTCACTTCCTGTACTTTCCAAAATAAATCCCAAATCCAAAAAGTAAAGAGGCATTCATTTCTTCCTTATCTTCTCCGGGTTAGCATCCTTAGTTCTATATATCATTCTACTTGGTTTCTAGAACATTCACTAAATTGGTTTCTCTTTTTCAGATATGTTCTGTTTCATCAGTGCTTCTCTTAAAATGTGGTATCCCAGTGGTACACAATATTCTTATTTATATTTTTTACAGAGAGAGAGAGCGGGGTGCGGGGGGCAGAGGGAGAGGGAGAGAGAATCTCAAACAGACTCCCCACTTAGTGCAGAGCCTGACGCCGGGCTCCATCTCATGACCCTAAGATTGTGACCTGAGCTGAAATCAAGAGTTGGACACTTAACTGACTGAGCCACCCAGGCATCCCTGGTACACAATACTCTTATCAGTGTGAAGTAGATCAGAATTTACCACTCCCCTTGCCCTGGGCATAATAGTTCTGTTAACTCAGCCTAAGATTACACTAACTTTTTCGACAGCCATATCACAGCCTTTACTGAGTCTAAGCAATCAACAAAAATAAATATTTTTACCTGGTTTGTTGTTAAGTCATGTCTCCCCAATCATGTATTTTACCATTATCCCTACTACATTGCATTCTGTTAAGATTTGGCTTATTGTTCTAACGTGTTAAAATATTTTTGGGTCTTGACAGCTAGTATATTCCCTATCCCTCCCACTTTCTGTTGTCTGCAAATTTGGTAGATATGCCATCAGTGTCCATATTCAAGACGTTAATACGAATAAGTAGAATAGGGGCGCCTGGCTGGTTCAGTCGGTAGAGCATGAGACCCTTGATCTCGGGGTTGTAAGTTCAAGCCACACGTTGGGTGTAAAGATTATTTTAAAAAAAAATCTTAAAAAAAAAAAGAAGGATAGAGCGCAGGAGAAATTATTTAATAGTTCCTTATGGTTTTTCATTGATCCATTAATCAGCATACTTTGAGTAATGTTCAACCAGTTACAAACCTACCTAATAAGTATATTCTAGCCTACATCTCTTTGTTGTCTACAAGGATATCATGGCTTGTTCAGTTGGTCAAGCATGTGACTTTTGATCTCAGGGTTGTGGGTTTGAGCCCCACATTGGGTATAGAGAGATTACTTAAAAATAAAATCTTTTTTTTTAAAAGATTTTATTTATTTATTTGAGACAGAGAGAATGAGAGAGAGAGCACATGAGAGGGGGGAGGGTCAGAGGGAGAAGCAGGCTCCCTGCCGAGCAGGGAGCCCGATGCGGGACTTGATCCAGGGACTCCAGGATCATGACCTGAGCCGAAGGCAGTCGCTTAACCAACTGAACCACCCAGGCGCCCCAAAAATAAAATCTTTTTTTTAAAAAAGGATATTGTGTGAGTATTACAAAATTTAGTGCTTAAATCCAGATTTTTTTGCATGTGTACAGTATTCCCTTTATATTCCAGGCCAGTAACCCTATCAGAAAAGGAAATTAGGTTAATCTCATATGATAGGCTTTCTGTGAATGCTTACTGACTATTAATGATTATCTTTTACCCACACCTAGGGCCCTTAAACCATTTAACAATGTGCTTAAGAATTTTGCTTAGGATTGAATCTGCTTATAGTTTTTAACATTTACCTGCTTTCCAGTGTTGACTATCGAGTGTTTTCTCATTTTATTCTTCCAGACTCTGATTCTTTAAAGGTTTTAGATAAGGGAGTAAGCTGTATAAATTCTCAGGGTATGCTGGGGTATAATTTGTCTTGGACAAGAGAACTGAACTCATTTAGATTATCTAGGTACTTTTTTTACCTCCTTGAATGCTTTGGGATTCAGTTTCCTCATTCTACAATTTGGTTTTCCTTTTCTAGTTTGACGATCAGTAATCTTAATTGGGGAAAAAAAAAGAATCGAGGCAGCCTTTTTTTTTTTTTTTTTTTAAAGATTTATTTATTTATTTGACAGAGAGAGACACAGCGAGAGAGGGAACACAAGCAGGGGGAGTGGAAGAGGGAGAAGCAGGCTTCCCGCAGAGCAGGGAGCCCGATGTGGGGCTCGATCCCAGAACCCTGGGATCATGATCTGAGCCGAAGGCAGACGCTTAACGACTGAGCCACCCAGGCGCCCCTCGAGGCAGCCTTTTACATTATACTATTTGTCTATACATATAAGCAGACCTGTACCTTTTGTTGTTCTTGTGAATATAAATTAAAGAAAATCTGTGTCTGATTTTTTTTTAAATCCTAGCACATTCTGAGCACTAGTCTTTGTGATATTGTTCTTATAGGTTTTTGCAGTTTTCTTTGGGTATGTGCCCATTCCATCCCTCCAATTTCTAAAATTTTTTTTTAAATTTTTTTTTTAAAGATTTTATTTATTTATTTGAGAGAGAGAATGAGATAGAGAGCATGAGAGGGGGGAGGGTCAGAGGGAGAAGCAGACTCCCTGCTGAGCAGGGAGCCCAATGCGGTCTCGATCCTGGGACTCCAGGATCATGACCTGAGCCGAGGCAGACGCTTAATGACTGAGCCACCCAGGCGCCCCCATCCCTCCAATTTCTTCTGCATGTTTTCCTTTAAAATATTTTTTATGATATGGCATTGTGGAGTTGCAATCACCAAAATTCAGGCCATGAGAATTTCTACAGGATGAACAACCTAGTTTCTTTTGTTGTTGTTTGGTTGGTTTTTTAAGACAATTTTGTTTTTTTTTGAGCAGTTATAGGTTTGCAGCAAAATTGAGAGGAAGGTACAGAGATTCCCCATTTACCTCCTCCCACTCACACATGCATATCCTCCCACATTATTAGCATCCCTCACCAGAGTGGTACACTTGTTACAATTGATGAGTCTACACTGACACATCATTATCACCCAAAGTCCATAGTTTACCTGAGGGTTCACTCTTGGTGTTGGACATTCTATGGGTTTGGACAAATGAATGACATGTACCCCTCATTATAGTATCATAAAGAGTAGTTTCACTGCCCTAAAAATCCTCTTCAGGATGAATAACCTATTTCTTCAATACACGAACTGCAAGAAATAAGAGATTGGAGGGGAACCTACTGATTGAGAGAGACATATCAACCGATTATAACACATGGACCTTATCTGGATATTAATTGAAAGGAACCAGCTGTAAAAAGTAATTGAGACAATCTGGGCAATATGAATTTGTGACTGTGTATAATAGGGTATTGTTAAATTTGATAATAGTATTGTGGTTATGTTTTATATATATATATATTTTAGATTTTTTATTTATTCGTTTGAGACAGAGACAGAGCACAAGCAGGGGGAGAGGCAGAGGGAAAGGGAGAAGCAGACTCCCCGCTGAGCTGGGAACCTGATATGGGGCTCCACATGGGGCTCGATCCCAGCACCTGGAGATCATGACCTGAGCTGAAGGCAGATGCTCAACCATCTGAACCACCCAGGCACCCTGGTTATGTTTTAAGTAGAAGTCTTTTTTAGATACGTAACATATTTATGGGTAAAAATAAAACAATTGCTGGGATTTGCTTCAAAATAATCTGGCAGGGGTGTGGGGGAGTATTGATATCATTATTGAACATGGTCAATATGTTGTACATGTGGGTTCATGATATTCTCCCAGTTTTGTATACATTTGAAATGGCCACAATTAAAAGTTGGAAAAACTCCCCCAAAATGTATTTTTATGGTCACATTCATTGTTACTAGCAGATTCAGGACTAAAACTCATATCTCCTGATTCCAGTTTATGTTATTTTACTATGTAGCTAAACTTCTAGCCCTTCTACTTCCAAATTGATGTCATGGTGCCCTTTCAGTCTCTGGGCCCCCCAGGTCTTCCCTGGGCAATTTGTGGTGATCCTTTGGATTATCAAGGCTTTAATAAGTGGCCAGTTTTACTTGATTGGCTACATACCCATGTGAAACCATGAAGCGTTTTTAGAATTATTAGGGTAAGTTCACAGGCTGCATGGGTTGTTAGAATCGGCCAAGAGACTCGTGTCCTAGTCCTAACCGGGCCTTTGATCTTAGCTTAAGCTCTGGGAGGGTCGGGATCATGTTGGCTTTGTTCACTGTTTTACACCCAGTGCTTAGCACTGTGCTCGTATATGGTAAGCAGTATGTAAATGTTAAATAAATGGATTAATGTCACCTTCTTTAGCCTCATTTTCCTCACATGTGAAATGAAATCATTGGTCTAAATGGTTCTTAAGCTTCCTTCAAACACTTAAAAAAAATTATTTTTCCCATGGTACATGGGTGGCTCAGTTGGCTAAGCATCTGATTTTGGCTCAGGTCATGATACCAGGGTTGGGATATCTAGCCCCACGTTGGGCTCCATGCTCAGTGGGGAGTCTGCTTCTCCCTCTTCCTATGCTCCAACCCCTGCTAGCTCACCAACATGCACTCTCTCTCTTTCAAATAAAATCTTTTAAAAAAATTATTCTTCCCTTTTGAGTGATTTTTAAAAAATCCTTTTAGGATTTGGGGGTTTGGTTTTGTTCTGTTTACCTTTTAGGATTTTGAAAAGAATTACTGTAAATTTCTTTAACACTAGGTAACATCAATAGATAGGTATACTCACTTCTGTCACCTGTGACAGAAAATCCACAGTTATGGTGCATCCACATCTCTTAAAAATAGCCTACTGGGGCGCCTGGGTGGCTCAGTTGGTTAAGCAACTGCCTTCGGCTCAGGTCATGATCCTGGAGTCCTGGAATCAAGTCCCGCATTGGGCTCCCTGCTCAGCAGGGAGTCTGCTTCTCCCTCTGACCCTACCCCCCTCATGCTCTCTCTATCTCATTCTCTCTCTCAAATAAATAAATAAAATCTTTTAAAAAAATAGCCTACTGCTGTGCATTTTCTGTAAGATTGATTTTGTTTTTCCAAAGTTAAATGAGTACTGTTCTTGAAATTACTAGAGAGTCAGGTTTAGCAAGTTCCAAAGTCAAGCTATCTAAGAGGGTTAATACAGCTTCGTGTTGCTTGCGTATTTGTTAAGCTTTCACTGAAATTGTGTTGAATGCAGTATTATTATGTCAGAGCTTATAAAGGATTGGACATTGTGCTTCCTATGGAAACTTGGTGAGCAATTTTTAAGTAAGTTGCAGTTATTATCATTGGATCCAAGTCTAGTGACTGGGCACCTACCAGGGAGTAGTGACCTTATTATTCTAATGAAATTGTGCTGTAGGTATGTAAAGGCTATCGCTGGATCAAGTCAAAGTTTATAAAAGAAAAATAATTCCTATACTGTCTTGCACAATAACAAAGCAATGTTTTGAAGCCATGTGAATTAAAAAAATAATATTGTGCAGACATTAAAATGAATTGTTCTAAACACAAATGCCCTAGCTGCAAAAGGAAAACTATAATTAAAATGCTAAATGGATAGGGACTTTGAGAAAGCATCTGTCACACATTATTTTATATTCAAACATGAACTTTGTTAGTATAAACTCAACATAGCGAGTACATGAAAATAACTTTCTAATACAAAACAGGATATGATGAGGGGCACCTGGGTGGCTCATTACATTAAGCATCTGCCTTCGGCTCAGGTCATGATCCCGAGGTCCTAGGATCGAGCCCGGCATTGGGCTCCCTGCTCAGCAGTGAGTCTGCTTCTCCTTCCTCCTCTCCCTCTGTGATCTCACTCTCTCTCAAATAAAATCTAAAAAAAAAAAAATGAACTAAGATATTCTATCTGTATTGATAGTTACTGAAGCACTAGTTTGAAAATTGCATTTATATTCAAAACCTAAGTGGCAGCACAGTAAAAATAATTTTAATGTTTGATCTGTAAGCCCTGTGGGGTTTTTTTTTTAGTAGAATACCAATACTTTTTTTTACAGCAGACTTTATTATGAAGCTGTCTTAGAAATTGCTTGTTTTTCCTGTTTAAATTTAATAGTGCCATTGGTATATTGTCTTCAATTTCAGAAACTTGCAAAATCAAAGATTTTCTGTGTTTGAAACTAGTATTAGTATGTTGGAAGTTTTTCTTATGCTATTAGGTAATCAAGGAAGTTGAGCTTTTAATTATATTTTTGTTCAATTTCGTAAGGAGCACATTTATTATTTTTTGCACATTGATTATTTAAATTAAGCTTTGTCAATCAGATATTTAAATGTGTTGAAAATATTTCATTTAAAAATACCCTACTGGGGAGCCTGGGTGGCTCAGTTGGTTAAGCATCTGCCTTCGGCTCAGGTCATGATCCCAGGGTCCTGGGATTGAGCCCTGCATCAGGCCCTCTGCTCAGCGGGGAGCCTGCTGCTCTCTCTCCCTCTGCCTGCCACTCTGCCTACTTGTGCTCTCTCTGTCAAAAGTAAATAATATATTTGAAAAAAAATTTAAAAAATACCCTATGATAAAATTTTTCAAATGAAAAAATGAACTTTTGAAGCTCTCATTTTGGTTAGGTTTTATTTAAGTGGGGTATACCACCAATACTTAAATATGTCTACCTGTTACTTCGGAGGGTTTTGTTGATTTTTTAAAGCAGGCTCCATACCCAATGTGGGTCTTGGACTCAGGACCCTGAGATTGAGTCCTTTGCTCTACTAGCCAAGTCAGCCAGGCGCCCCACTTCAGAAGTTCTTAAAGATTTCACTTGTGTGGAGTACAGTGAAAGTTATTTTATGTAGGCATTTAGACTTTTTCTGGGAAAAAATTACTGACCTTAACCTGTAAAAAGAAAGAATCTAATTTATAATATTTAGTATCTGTAGAAATTTTGAAGGAATATTTTTCTAGTTAACTAGATGCATCAAAGTAATACTGGACATTTCTGGATATGTGTGTGTTAGATTATGTCAGTGTTTCCTACAGTATATCTCAAGTTTAAGGGAAATCAGAGTATAAAATTTAGATCATTAATCATGGTATAAATTAACATCTTCAACTCCCGAACTAATGAAGGGTCTTAAAATTTCCTAAAATTACAGGAACTCTAAAAAACTCCTGCTTAAAAGGGGCTTAGTTTGTTGGGTCATGCAGCTTAGTTTGTTGGGAAAACTTAGAGTAGAATTTAATTTTCTTGATCTCTAGACACTCATTTCTCCTGTCCCCAAACTTGAACATGAATAGTTGTTTCCTTTAAGCACATAATCACCCTGAAATAGTATAATGTTATTCTCTCTACTTTGAAGTTAGAGACTGAGAAACAGAAGAGTTGAACTGTTATCCAGGGATACCAAAGATTAGGGACCCCTCCCTTACCTGGCAGCCACTTCTTTGGTAATGGATTCTCCAGTACAGCTGAAAATAAAAAATAATCACTTAAACAGTCTCTGGCCAGTCAAAAACAGTGCCACAAAGTCCACAGTAAAGTCGTGTACAAAACTTCTCATGGGGAGACCCTCACTCAGAATCTCTGGATTCTTCCCTTAGCATACTATTCCATTTTTGAAAACCTGGTTTCCCAGCTCAATGCAGATTAGAAGCAAAAATTAGAAGGGGATGGGCTGCCTGGGTGGCTCAGTCAGTTAAGCATCTGCCTTGGGCTCAGCTCATGATCCCAGGGTCCTGGGATCAAGCTTTGTGTTGGGCTTCCTGCTCCGAGGGGAACCTGCTTCTCCCTCTCCCTCTGCCTGCCACTCCCTGTTCTTGGGCTGGCGCGTGTGTGCGTGCGCTCTCTCTCTCTCAAACAAACAAACAAACAAATAAATAAATGAAATCTTTAAAAAAAATTAGAAGGGGATGAGGAGAGAAGCTTTTAAAGACGGGCACATGGCCAACTGTAAGAAGTAACCAATTAGGGCGCCTGGGTGGCTCAGTTGGTTAAGCGACTGCCTTCGGCTCAGGTCATGATCCTGGAATCCCTGGATCGAATCCCGCATCAGGCTCCCTGCTTGGCAGGGAGTCTGCTTCTCCCTCTGACCCTCCCCACTCTCATGTGCTCTCTCTCATTCTCTCTCTCTCAAATAAATAAATAAAATCTTTAAAAAAAAAAAAAGAAGTAACCAATTAAAATGACCACTTAAATTGAGGAAAGAGATTCAAACTGTAAAACAGACATTCCAAGCATGATAGCCTAGGGTCCTGTAGTGTGAAGACAAATAAATTACCTGCAAATAAATGTCCCTCCAGGGCATTACTATATTAAAATGTAGTGTGATATTTGAGCATAATTACTCTGAGTCAGTAAGAAAGGGAAAATTTTATATCTTTTGTTTAAGAAGGTATTTTCAAGGGAAAGATTACTGAAATGGCAAGGCTTAGCCTATAATGTATTTACTTACAAGAAGCTTTTGAAATGGAAATTAAAAAATAATTAAAATACTTCCAGAAGTTTGACACTAAAAGAGAAGCTTCATCTCTCTTGAAATTTTATATATAAAACATTTCATTGTTTCATTTCCTAGCAGTGCCAAATCAATTAGGTGTTAATTGTAGTGGTAAAAGGCAGATCAGGATTCAGAGCTTTTGACTTAATCCATCTAGTCCAACCCAAGAAGCAGCACTAATTGCCTTTACTTTGGGGTTCATTCATAGCGCCGATTAGGTAGGATATTTTCATAATCATCATCTTTTAAGACCTTACCCAGAAAGGAGGCAATATTGCAAAGTATTTTAGAGAGTGGACTCTTAGCATCAGACTGCCTGGGGTCTAATTCTGGCCCTACTATTTATTAACAGTGCAATTTAAATGATCTAATCTGACCCAAGCCTCAATTGTTCTGTTGTGTAAAATAGGGAAGGTAATAAAACTACCTCATAGGAAAGTTGTGAGGACAAAAGAAGCTAAAACAAGTCAAGTCTTAGCAAGGTTTTGGTCACATGCTTAATAAATGATGGCCATTGTTTTATTATTATTACAATGCCCCATTAGGAACACTTCCTGTGGGAATACTAAATAATGATTTACTGTTTCTTAGGGTGAAACGAATTGTTCTTTTCTCATCTTGGCACATGATACAAATCATTTTAGCCAACTTCACAAATTACAAATGGGCTTTCACTTTTTATTAGATGCCAATGTTCTATAAATGGTTCAAAAAATGAATCACAAAAGAATTCTGGTGTTACAGGCTACCCTGGTAAAGACAATTTTAGGCTTGATTAGCCTAGAAGAAGGTATAGTAGTCTGAAACGTTTTACTGCCTACCAAGACCATAACAACTTCGTAACATTTAAAATATATGTCAAACATGAGTGTCTTTTGTTATTAGTTTTTTGTTTAATGGCATCACAGAACGTAAGCCAGATCCCATTTTAATCACCAGTTCAATATAATCTGACTTTTTTCACATTCCCTGTTGGTAAGTGGGCTGGAGTTTGATAACCTGTAGGGTATCTTTTCTGTGTTCAGAAATTGGTCTCAGGCTCCCCACCGCTGACAAACTGCCAAAGTATCTTGGAGAAACTTGCTGAAGCTCATCATTTTTGAGTTTCGATGAAGCAATTTAATGCTGCTGAAGAAACTCCCACTTACTCTGCGTGCCCATGGCTCTCACTTAATCCTTACAGAAGTTCTGTGAAGTAGAGTGCTTTTACCTTTTTACAGAGGAGATTGAGGCTTGGAGAAATTAAATGATTTGGTCAAGGTCACATGTAGAGTAAATGGTATAAAGACTATTTAAGCAGGGCCCATATGCTTGAAAGCTCTTGCTCTTTTCACTATGTCCCCATGGCTCTCAAAAGGAAGTAATAAATTACTCTTTATAGTTTGTACATGGCTATATGTAAAGTCCTGTTAGAATCAATCTGGAATATTTCCATGTGTGTCAACAATTGGCCTGTAATTTAGATCCTGTGAATCAACAGTCAGAAAGTGTTCTTTATGAAATCTGTTACATAACAGATAAATGTGGCTCCCCATTCTGTTTTTTTTTTCTTTGACAGCTAAAAAAACCTGGTCAGATTTCTCAAAGTGAGGGTCATGGGGAAGGTAGATTTTCTTTTTCTTCCCTTCTTTACCTCATATGGGGCTTAAGTTTTTTTTAATCTTATTTCATCTTGCTGCTACACCTCTGAGGCAGGTAATTTTTTTTTTCCCTAATTGGCATTCAGAATATGTGCCACATAGAAATTCAAGCCTCTTCAAGGTGTTTTGTTTTTATTTTTGCTTTGATTGCACTTATATTGTTCTAGACATCCTTTGTGTGGCTTTTTTTTTTTTTTTTAAGATTTATTTATTTGCGAGAGAGGGTGCTTGAATGAGCAGGGGGAGGGACAGGGAGAAGGAGAGAGGCAGACTCCCCCTGAGGGTGGAACCCAATGCAAGACTTGATTTCACCACCCTGAGATAAAATCAAGAGTCTGAGGCTTAACCTACTGAGCCAACCAAGCACCCCTCTTTTTTCCTTTTTTAAAAATCGGAATAGCGTTGGCCCTAATTACCTCTGGATAAAGAGGATTTTGTTACATAGCAGTATAGGTTTGCCAGGGAAGTCAAATAATTGGGAATATATTTTTCATTTCTGGAAATTGTCCTTTGTTAACATGAAGTAATATTGTCCAGGTGATACAATTAAATGGTGGGCACTATTTTATATAGCTACTGGGTTTTTTTTGTTTGTTTTGGTTTTTGTTTTAAGATTTACTTATTTTTAGAGAGAGAGTGCACATGACCTGGGAGGGGAGGGGCGAAGGGAGAGGGAGAGAGAGAATCTTAAGCAGACTCCACGCCCAATGTGAAGCCCTACTGGGGGCTCGATCTCGAACCTGAGATCATGACCTGAGCTGAAGTCAAGAGTTGGAAGCTTAACCGACTGAGCCCCCAGGCGCCCTCCTAAAATTTATTTTAAAGAAATTTATCATGGGGGCACCTGGATGGCTCAGTTGTTAAGCGTCTGCCTTTTGCTCAAGTCATGATCCCAGGGTTCTGGGATCGAGCCCCCGCATCGGGCTCTCTGCTCGGCGGGAAGCCTACTTCTCCCTCTCCTGCTTCTCCCCCTGCTTGTGTTCCCTCTCTCACTGTGTCTCTGTCTGTCAAATAAATTTAAAAAAAAATCTTAAAAAAGAAATTTATCATGGAAGAGCACAAAATTTTATTTACAAGGATGCTTATTATAGTATACATCATAAGTATTTGGGAAGACAAAAGGTACATACTCAGATCTCTAGATTGTAGGATTATGGGTCACTTGTATTTTCTTCTCTACTTTTTTATGTTTTCTACACTTTCTATATGCACAGAAGACTTTTCAGTCACAAACTATATAAATGTTTTTTTTAAATGTGGGCTTCTCTTTAATAAATGTATAGAAATATTTCCCTTCTTGCTTCCACTATTCAACACCTTCCTTTTATTTCTGTACAGGTCTCCAGGAAAGGTTGGGATTTCAACATTAAAGGTAAGTTGTGTTTTCTGAGAGTTATATTTCTACAAGTTGTGTACACTTCTCATTCATTTTACTGTTTTATGTAAATCTTCATTTTCTTGCTTTTGCTGTTACTTATTTTTTGCTAAATAATATTGTCCCTGTATCTTACTAGGTGTGATTGGGTACTCTAGAAATAACAAATATTGTGCTATAAGGAAGGGACTGTAAATTTTTTTAGATTTCCACTAATTTGTAATTTTTGGAATAGAAGAATACTATAAAATACATGTGTATGTTAATTGAGAAAATAATACTTGCATGACAAAAATGTGGACTAACCAAAACACTTGTATGGGCACATGCTTTGGTGTCATCCACTCTATATAAAAATCAATCCCAGCCTTAGCTCCAAGTAAAGGGGTTTGGTATTGAGACATTATGCTATGAGAGCTATTTTAAGTCCCAAGAATTTCACCAAACAGAACTATTTACATCAAATAGAGTATACACTGTGTGTATGTTTGAGTATATCTGTATATAATGTATGTATAATCTCAAACGTGCTGTATTTTTTTTTTTAGTACCAGTGTTCCTACCTTCTATTTATACACATTGGATACTGATCTCTTTGTTAAGTTGTGGTATGGTCTTATGGCATAGTCTATAGCAGTAGGTATGAATGAATTGGTTATATGCAATGACATAGATGAATTTCAGCACCAAAGTGTTGAGTAGGAGAAAAGTCACAGTAAGATACATACAGTAAGATTCCATTTATATTAAGTTCAAAAACATGAAAAATGAAAGAATATGTTGTTTAGAGATAGAAACACAGTAAAACTATAAAGAATAGCAAGGGAATAATAAACACAATATTCAAGGTATCCGTCATCTCTGAGGGAGAAAGAATGTAATGAAAATGGAGAAGGCTATGCAAGAGATTGAAAGCTAATGGTAATGTTCTTTTTCTTAAACTGAGTGCTTAAGAAAGGTTATATCATAATTCTTCATTCCTTGTATTTTATAAAAGTTCTCGTATTTATTTGATAAAAACAATTTTTAAAAATAATGCATGGACATGGTTAAAATTTGCTCAGTACAAAAAGTAGATGGTTGAAAATGTAGCTTCCCTCTCGTTCCTCATCCTCCACCTCCCAGTCCCCATATCCAGAGACAATTGCTGTTTATGCCTGTAGGTTTTAAAAGCCACTTAGCTCTAAGATATTTATAGGTTACAAGAAAATAGATTTGTGAAATTTATTTTATCTCAGTAACTATAGATTGTGCTTAACTTGAATAAAATTAGATAGAAAATATACATATTTAGTAAATAAACACAAAATTGGATATTGTTCTTTTTTACTTTTTATTTTGAAATAATTACAGATTACAAGAAGCTGGAAACGTAGTACAGAGAACTCCCGTGTCTCCGTCATCCATTTCACTCAGTGGTTATATCTTAATTGTAGTACAATATCAAAACCAGAAATTTGACATTGGTACAATATGAGTTTATGGTTTTGCTTCAGTTTATTACATATAAGTATTTGTGTAACTACCACCACAAGATGCAGATCTTTTTCATCACCGTAAAGGTCTCCCTTGTGCTACCCTTTTATAAAGTCACACCCACCCCCTCCCTCACATCATCCCTAACCCCAGGCAGCCACTAAGCTGTTTTCCATTTCTGTAATGTTGTCATTTGAGAATATCCTATAAATGCAGTCATGTAGTGTGTGACCTTTTGAGACTGGCCCAAAGGATTGAGATCCAAATTGTTGCATGTATCAATGGTTTATTCCTTTTTATTATTAAATAGTAGTCTATGGTATTCAGACTATGTACTCAGACCATTGAGTGCATATCATGTATAACAGCGTATCTATTGATATTAAGCAATCCGAAGAAAAGTTTGGTATTGTCCTGAGTTTTTATGATTTTACAGTCTCACAGAAGAGGGATGTGTATGAGATACTGGTGTTTGTAGAACAGAATAGACTTTAAGTGCTCCAAGGAGTTTGGAGGAGGAAGGGGGAGATAGAACAACAGGAGAGCGTAGGTACCTGGAATAGCAGAGAAAAGTTTCAGGGAAGAGGTAGAACTTGTGTTGGGCTTTGAAAATTGGGAGAGATCTGCATAGGCAGATAGAAAAAAATCCGGAAAGCATTGTATGTTAGGCAATAGTATGAGCTCATTAATATGCAAAGGTATAGAATTTGCTGGGAGCATTGAAAGACTTGTGTGACCTGTGTAAATGTTTTAGCAGTGAAATGATGGAAAAGTAAAGTGGGGCCAGATTTCGATGAACCTCGAATGTCAGCTTAAGAACTCTGGGCTTTGGGACACCTGGGTGGCTCAGTCGGTTAAGCTTCCGACACTCGGTTTCTGTTCAGGTCATGATCTTAGGGTCGTGGGATTGAGCCCCACAGGCTCTGCATGGAGTCATCTTGTCCCTCTCTCTCCCCCCGCCCCCCACTTTCCTATAAATAAATAAATAAAAGCTTTAAAAAAAGAACTCTGGGCTTTAAAATTTTGAAGCAAAACATTTTATTTATTTTTAAAGATTTTATTTATTTATTTGTCAGAGCGAGAGAGCGAGAGAGAGAGCATGCACAAGCAGGGGGAGCGGCAGGCAGAGGAGAGAAACAGGCTCCCCGCTGAGCAAGGAGCCCGATGTTGGACTCGATCCCAGGACCCCGGGATCATGACCTGAGCTGAAGGCAGATGCTTAACCAACTGAGCCACCCAGGCATCCCATGAAGCAAGACATTTTAAAAGTCCATTTTTATATGTCTTAACAGTTGTGCTCTTCAGAGTTTTTTTGCTGGGGAATTAAGCTAAGTGGTGGAAGGGTGGGAGATAGTTTGGAAGAAAGACTAAGTGCAGAGAGAGCTGTTAAGAGGCAGTTAGAATGTCAAGACTTGAGACTTGGACAAAGGGATTGTGTTGATAGGAATCAATGGACGGACGTGACCACTATTTAAAAGTTGTTTCTTGGTGGTTTTTTCTTTTCCTCTTCTCACCAAAAGAGAGTAGGGGTCACATCTCTAAAACGTTTTTTAAAATTTCACTTTTGGGGCACCTGGATGCTTCAGTCGGAAGAGCATGCGACTCTTATTTGATCTAAGAGTCATGAGTTTGAGCCCCATGTTGGGGGTAGAGATTACCAAAAAATAAAAACAATAAATAAACTTTAAAAAGTAAATAAGTAAATACATAAAATTTCACTTTAGTCACTGTTAATAGCTTTCCCTTCCTCACTAGTAAAAACTAGAAGTGACCTGAATTTTTTAATAACTGAATTTTTAGCTTTAGTAGATAATAATGAAAATTTCCTAGAGTGTAGATTACTTTTTTTTTTTTTTTGAAGATTTCATTTATTTATTTGACAAAGAGAGTACAAGCAGGGGGAGCAGCCGAGGGAGAGGGAGAAGCACACTCTCTGCTGAGCAGGGAGCCGGATGCGGGACTCGATCCGTGGACCCGGGGATCATGACCTGAGCCGAAGGCAGATACTTAACCAACTGAGCCACCCAGGCGCCCCAAGTGTAGATTACTTTTATACAAATTATTTGTGAAAATGATTTTTTTTGTTGGATGTGCTTATTAAAATTAAAAAGCTCAAATTGTAGAACTGAATACTATGAAGAGGGTACAAGCAGCTCTCTAATATCCAACAGAGATGGAGGGAAACAGTGGAGTGAAGTGCTAGAAATTGAATGATCCTACCATATCTCTCTTTTTTAAAAAGGTTTTATTTGTTTATTTGAGAGAGAGTGCATGAGCAGTGGGGAGAGGGGGAGGAAGAGAAGGGCAGAGGGTGAGGGAGAAGCAGACTCCCCATTGAGCAGGGAGCCCAATGCAGCTCGATCCCAGGACACTGAGATTATGACCTGAGCTGAAAGCAGACGCTGAACTGACTGAGCCACCCAGGCGCCCCCCGCTACCATACCTCTTAAGTGTATTTCTGAGGTTGTGATAGGCATGGGTTAAAGAAACGGCCTGATGGTGGGAAGCTGGGATTTGGTAGGCCCTGTACTTTAGTAATGCGGCAGCCCATCTCCAAAAGTAGGTAATAAATGAGGAGTGTCTGAAGTCTGAGTTGGTGTTCGTTGTCTGCAGGCACATTCTTGGCTTCCATTGCTTTACCTCCACAGCCTGATCAAGGTGCTAGGGGAAGGACCTGGACCTTAGACATCACTGAGAGAGAATCATAGATGACTATATATGCACTAAATCAGGTTTTACTAAGAAACCTTCTGATTAACTTCTCTAGAGATTAGATCCTCTGGTAGGTGCCATATCGCCCCATTAAGCTTGTGACTTAACCACAGTTTACCTTGTAGAGGTTGATACCTTTCAAAGGTTCAAAGTCCAAGAGAGTTTTGTTAAAGTTAAATAAAATAGAAGCCTAACCACTGCTTCCAGTTTTGATCAGTGTGAGAATGTTAATCTGTGATGGTTGTAAGTACTTAATTCAAACAAATTAAATTGAGGTACAGGAATTACTAGTGTGTATTTTTGCTTAGGTTAATTTCGGGAACATACCCATGGAATTAATATTGTATAGTGCTTCTGATTTTCCTACTAATGAACAGTTATTGGAGGATAATTGAATAAATATAGTTAATTCGTAAGACAGTTGAAGGTGTTTCTCTAATATGCATTAACTGTCCTTAATGACCATCAGCCTTTCAACTATTCTCTCTCCTTCATCTTGTCAAGATTATCTTACTACTTACTGGTTTTGATTAGAGTTCTTTTTCTTTTAGTTTAAAACCAGGATTTGATTAAAGATATATAAACTTAAGATATGTGTATTTACTGAAGAAAAGCCAGAGCCATGCATTATTCAACATTCATTTAGAAATGATTACTTTTGCCTGGCACTCTTTTAGGTGTACAGGGTACATAGTGGTAGATAGAACAAAGCCCTTGCTCTCATGGAGCTTACATTCTAGTGGGGCAGGGAAGAGACAAAAATATAAGCAAGTAAACAGAGTCGTTTCAGATGGAGATAGTACAATGAAGAAACAGATAATGTGATAGACAGTTAAGCAGGTAAGGCTATTTTAAGGTGGTCAGGGAAGGTTTTTCTAATGTGATAACACTTGAGCTATCACCCTAAGGATGGTAAAGAACCATCCAGTTAGCCGAAGTGTGGTTGTGGGGTTGTGATGGACAAGGGAGGTGAGAAATATAGAAGATGTCAAAGATATAGGCCCTCATGGGTTGTGGTAGAGTTTGGATTTTACCTGACACTTAAAATTCCATGAAACAACTTTTCAGCTTGAAGAGATCAGAAGTTCTACAGAAATTTCTCTAGCACATTAAGTCTTCAGCATTATATTGATCTGGAGTAATTTTATCACAGCACCTATCATGATCATATCCTAATATTTGTATAAGTGCTACCTTGATACTTAACACACATCGTTATGTGCCTTAGGTTGCTTATCTGTCAAAAGTGGTTATTGTGACCTTCTTTAACTCTGTGACGTGTACCAAAAATTATGAAAAGTTTTTTTTCTCAGTATCATTACTAGCATTCAAATTGTTATACTTCTGTAAACATAATGACAATTTAGGATGGAGGTGAATACTATGTTTACATTTGCAAATGTATAATTGTCTTATTTTACCAGAATTTTTTTTCCAGCAGAAAAGCCGTATCCGTTTCTACCTTCTCTAACCTCCCAAATATATATATATATGTACGTATGTGTATATGAATGTATACGTAGATATATATGTATTTTTGGTGGGTTTAATTTCTTCTGTTACTGTTTGGGGGACTTTAACTTCTGGTGTCTTGATTCCTTTCATCTAAAGCATGTAGCATTTTTAAGACAACTATTCTCTGAATGTGGTTTTCTGCATTATGTACTTTTATATTTATGCATATTTATGGAGCAATACTCTGGGAAAAATAGCAATTCTGATTCAACCCTTTGCTTTAAATCCTTCATCTTTTTAAGCTACAGAGTACTTGGTAGTTTTTATCTTCCTGTACAGTTTTTAATGTTAAAAAGATGAGCACATTTAGAAAATAACCTATTGCTGTAGAAATATAGAAAATTGCTGACTGGTAACCTTATACAAATCACATTGTCCCACTTTGCATAAAATATCTGGGCATCTTTCCTTAGACAAACATCTAAGCCCTTTATGGGCCTTTGCTTTATTAATGCTGTGTTTTCTAATTTGTACCCATCTTATTTTTTTTTTTAATTTTTTTTTAAAGATTTTATTTATTTATTTGAGAGAGAGAATGAGGTAGAGAGCATGAGAGGGGGGAGGGTCAGAGAGAGAAGCAGACTCCCCGATGAGCAGGGAGCCCAACGTGGGACTCGATCCCGGGACTCCAGGATCATGACCCGAGCCGAAGGCAGTTGCTTAACCAACTGAGCCACCCAGGCGCCCTCATTTGTACCCATCTTAAACAATTTTAAAGAAAAGATTGGTCATCATTTGATCTCTTTTTCTTTTCTTTTTAATATAGGAAACTGAGAGTACTGCACACAAAGTTGGAAATGAGTCTCCTGTACAAGAATTGAAACAAGATGTGTCTAAAAAGGTTGGTAAGATATAATGTCAGCATTAGTTTAACAGATGTCATATATATGTATAGCATGTATTTAAAGTGAAAAATTTTCTATATTCTTTTAGTATAGTGCTTTGTACTTGGTGATGTTCAGTAAATGTTCCTTGAATCTTGAGTTTGAGATTGAAGACACGTCAGGCTTTTTAGAGGTCATTTCATAAGCAAACTAATCCATAATTGTTCCTTGAAACAGTATTTTGAAAAAATGTTTTATAATGTATTTTTATTTTTTATGCCTTTTTTTTTATTAGAATAAGCTGTAGCTATTCTTGAAGTTACTACCAAGAGTTAAAGGTATTGAAAAGCTCAGTGCAGCAAATTCTGATGTCTTTAGGAGTTAGAGGTTACAAGAAGTCATTACTCTGATAGTGCCTTTGATACCTTTTAAATAATTGATGCTTTAAAGCTTCAGAGTTTGATTTACTAGAAGAGACTGAGCACAAGATAAAAATTTTGACAATGGGTAGTTGACAGTATCAGGATAAAACCCAAGGAGAAAGGATGCTGTGTGTTCATTCAGTTACACTACTTGTGAGTATTTTCTGTGCCCTTGGCCCTGTTCTAGCCAGTGGGTTTCTGGAGACCAGCAACATGACACTTTCTCTATCCCAGAGTTTCTCAATAGTGACACTTTGGGCTAAATAATTTTTTTGTTGCGGAGGGAAGGAGAGACTTTTCTGTGCATTGTAGGATATTTAGCAGCGTCCCAGGCTTCTACCCACTAGATGTCAATAGATTCCTCCCTACCCGCACCCTATCATGACAACTAAGAATGTCTTACAGACATCACCAAATGTCTGGGGAGGAGTGCTGGGCAAAATCGCCCTCGATAAAAGATCCATTGTTCTACCCTTACAGAATTTATAAATTTAATGGACTCCATATTTTAAGTGTTATTTTATTTTATTTTATTAGGGAGGGAGAAAGAGGGGGGAGGAGGAGAGAGAATCAAGCAGACTCCACGCCAAATGTGGAGCCCCATTCCACAACCCTAAGATCATGATCTGGGCCAAAATCAAGAGTCCGATGCCAAGGGACGCCTGGGTGGCTCAGCTGGTTAAGCGTCTGCTTTCGGCTCAGGTCATGATCCCAGATCGGGTCCCACATCGGGCTCCTTGCTCGGCAGGGAGCCTGCTTCTCCCTCTGCCTGCCACTCCCTCTTCTGTGCTCTCTCTCTCTCCCTCTTTGACAAATAAATAAATAAAATCTTAAAAAAAAAAAAAAGTCCAATGCTGAACCCAACATATATATATATATATGTGTGTGTGTGTGTGTGTGTTTAAAAGATTTTATTTATTTATTTGAAAGAGTGAATGAGTGAGCACCAGCGGGAAGGAGGAGCAGGCAGAGCGAGAAGCAGGCTTCCTGCTGAGCAAGGAGCCCCATGCAGGACTTGATCCCAGGACTCTGGGATCATGACCTGAGCTGAAGGCAAACGCTTAACCGACTGAGCCACCCAGGCGCCCCTGGACTCTGTATTTTAATATTGATCAACTTTTTTCCCTCAGAAGGAATTTTTGGGGGAGAAATGGTATTGTGTATCAGCATAAATAAGATAACAAAAGTAATACCATTTTTTTTTTCATTTTAAATCAGAAGTTGCCCACAGTTCTACACTGTAACAAACAGCTGTCTTAATTTTTCAGCATTCCTTTCTGGGTCTCACCCATTTGCATGCATTTTTGTTTTGTTTTGGTTTTCTTTGACTAATAATAGTGTAGATAGAATTCTATATTTTACTTTTTCCTCTTACCATTATTAGTTTTCATCATATTTCTATACAATTTCAATACTCAGTTTTCATTTGATGTGTCAGTTTCTATCAGGCAAGTATATTACAATGCATCTAGCCATTTTTATTGTTGAAAACTTGAAATGTTTCTATTTTTTCCACTAGAGTTTTTCTTTTCCTTTTTAAGAAATTTTTCTTAGGGTAAGTAATGGTGGCTAAAAATGATTTTTAAGGAGACTTTAGAAACTGAAAAAATAGTAAACATTATGGAGCAATTGATTGAAGCTTAAGACTAGGTCTCACTTTTCAAATTCTAGTCTTTTCAGTTGATTTAAGTATCACATATGAATGAGATAAAGCCTGTGGGGATATACACCGCTCCAGGCAGGACACAGTCCCTGTCCCCAGGAGCTTATGTTTTAGTAGAGGAAATTAGTTAAACACAAAACTGAATGTAAAGTGTCCATATACTTACAAACTATTATAAGAACAGAAAGGGAGACTTGACTTACTGCTTAAGGATAGGAAGGGGGAAGACCTCATGGAGGAAGTAACATCTGAGCTAGTTCTTGATGAATGGGTAAGATTTGGGCAGGCAAAGATGAGAGTTGAAAGGCATAACCAAAGGCATGGAGAAGAGAGATGTGCAGAATGGTTGCAAATCAGACTAGAGTCCAAAGTTAGGGCCAAACTATGGAAATGCCTCTTATGTCATACTAAAACATCTGGTTTCTATTTTACAGTCACTGGAAAATCAGTGAGTTTTTTGAAGCAGGGAGGCGATGTGAAGCTAACAGTTGCTTTAGCATGTTCATCTCTATGTTGGTCTTGATTCGCACTGTTTTCTTGGTCTTTCCCTGTTTGCTACCTCCTGAAACCCAGAAAAAAAAAAAAATACAGGGTTAGGTACTATACGTAGGTGCTATGAGGGCATATCAAGAGGGAGAGAATATGGGCCTTGTGTTTCAAAAGCTAATTATCTGCTATGGAGAAAGTATTTATATAGAGCTAGCCTATATACTACTTTGTGTTTATATTATAGTTCATACTGTAGTGAATGGTAAGACTGATAGGAGTTCAGTGAAAGGATAAGGGATTGGGGAAGACTTGTGATTTTTAACCTCATTTTAATCCCTCTTCTGGCATTAGCCTTTCCATTATGCATAGTGATTATTTCGGACCTTTACAGTCACTTCATGCTCACTGCGCCCACATGTATCCTGCTTGCTTTCAGCAGATAACCTTGTTTCTGACTGCACGTAGACATTAGAGACTAAGAAGCCTGTATTTACTCCTTTTCATCTGCTCTCACTTCCCTTACCTGCAAATTTGTTTTCATCTTTTGCCTTTTTCAAGTCTGAGAACTTAGTATTATTTTTTTTCCCTGTCCAAAGTAGCATGGTGTAATATACAAAATGCTGGATTTCTGAGAAAAACCTGGATTTCAGTTTTGACTTTGTAGTTTACTAGCTGTGGGACCTTGGACAAAAAAAATTTTTTTTTTCTTGGACAAAATTCTTAATGCCTTTACCTCAGATTCTTGTTTCTGTAGAAGGGAGATAATCTAGCTGCCTCAAGGCCTGTGTGATGATTAAATAGAAAATACGTGTACTGGCCTAATTCTTTTCCTCTCCAGAACTTTGTTATCTTACTTTCTATTGGCTCCTTCCCCTCAGCTTGTAAAAATGCTGGATCACTTTCTTGCGGCCTCTTCCATTTATGGCCAAGCTTTTTGAAAACATTGATTGTGCTGGCTGTCTCTATGTTGTCACCTCTTACTCATTCTTAAACCCACTGGCTTCTGTTATCACTAAGGTTCTCAGTGCTCAGTAACCACCGAGTTGACAAAGTAGGTGGATTCTAGTTAATATTCCTGTGCTAAAAGTGTGATTAAAACTAAGGTAAGGGGTGCCTGGGTGGCTCAGTTGGTTAAGCATCTGTTTTCCACTCAGGTGGTCCTGGGATCCAGCCCCATGTCGGGCTCCCTGCTCAGTGGGGAGCCTGCTTCTCCCTCTCCCTCTGCCACTCCCCCCACCCCCCTCCCTCCCGCTTATGCTCTCTCTCTCAGATAAATAAATTAAATCTTTTTTTTTTAAGATTTTATTTATTTCTTTGACAGAGAGACACACAGCGAGAGAGGGAACACAAGCAGGGGGAGTGGGAGAGGGAGAAGCAGGCTTCCCACTGAGCAGGGAGCCTGATGCGGGCCTCGATCCCAGGACCCAGAGATCACGACCTGAGCCGAAGGCAGACGCTTAACGACTGAGCCACCCAGGCACCCCAAATAAATTAAATCTTAAAAAAAGAGAGACTAGGCTAAAGGTTTGAAGGTTGAGAAAAATCATTTTGTGGACTATGCTGGGAAATCAGGGAGGAGTATCCCTGAGCAGCAGTCATGTCCAGTTCAGGTCAGCATGAATTTGTGGTAAGCCTGATCAGGACGGCTGTGTGACACGTTCTGTTAACTTTCTGGAGCCAAGGAATTGAGAAAGCAGAAGTCATCCATGGTTGGGCATGGTGGAAAGATAAGTGGACTGGGAGATTTTATGTGGTAATAATGACAGTACTAGGTAGAAAATATCTTTTCTTCTAAATGTTAGTAGAAGATATAGAAATCCCATCTGTATTTTTCAGCTACAGAAAAGAAAGAAAACAGGGAAAAGGCAAGGTGAGCTGAGTGTTTGAACTCTTTTCGCGGTCCTAGCATTTCTCTGAATAGTGGAGTATTAGGTGTAGTTTGTTTAAGAATGTTAATCTCCCTGCATCTGCTGGCTTTTTCTGTTTTAGGCTTGAGTTCAGAACTAAACAATTCGAATTCTTGTGCTAGGTGGTTTTGATTCTCATGGTTACAAAGCAGTAGGTTATTACTGTAACTAACTTGACATAAGTATGTAAATGAACAATGACATGAAGAGTCTGAATGTGAATTTAGGTCTGAACTTTATTTTACAGGGTTGGTTGAACTTTTGTAATTATACATACTAACAGATTCCCTATTATAATGGTTAAGAGTTCAGATTCTGGAACCAAATTCCCAGGATTTTTGCCAACTTATCACTTACTAGCTCTTTGTCCTTGGACAAATCACTTGATCCCTCTGTATCTTTGTTCCTTCATTTGTGTAATGATGATATTAAGAGTGCTGTCTCATATGGTTATTGTAAAGATTAAAAATGTAAAGTGTTAAGAACATTCCCTGGCACATAGTAAGTACTATGTAAATGATTAGCTGTTATGTTCGTGTAAATAGCTTCATTTTTTAAAAACTGCTTTTTAACCTTTCATCAGATTATTGAAAGCATTATTGAGGAGAGTCAGAAAGTACTACAGCTGGAAGATGACTCGTCGGATTCCAAAGGAAAGGGACACTCTGACCAGGCTACTGGCAGTTCTCTTGTAGCTGGAACAGATCTTAGCAATATACCTGGACTGTTAGCCATAGATCAGGTACTACAGGAAGATTCCAAAAAGGCAGAGAGTCAGAATGCAATTGAAGAAACTGAATTAGAATCAAAAAGATGTTTTCCTTCTGATGACACCTATGAGAAGTCAGTAGATGAAATCACTAAGTTAACTGAAATAAGTTCAACTGAGCAGCATAATGTGCCTGAAACTGAAACAGAAGTATTGAACAAAGAAGCCATGGAAGTCAAAGGAAGTGATGTTCTAGAACCTGTGTCCTCAAACTCTTCATCTACTAAAGATTTTGCTGCCATGGAAGAAGTGGCTCCCGCCAAACCCCCAAGACAGCTTACTCCAGAACCTGACATTGTGGCTAGTACAAAGAAGCCTGTTCCAGCACGCCCTCCCCCTCCAACTAATTTCCCACCTCCTAGGCCCCCGCCTCCATCTCGACCTGCTCCACCACCAAGAAAAAAGAAAAGTGAATTGGAGTTTGAGGCCCTTAAAACGCCTGATCTAGACGGCAAGTATTTAATTGAGAAATAACTTTTTGTGGAGAGATTTTGGAGTTGAAACTGACTTTCTGGTTTTGTTTCAGTTTATGCTGTATACAACCACATCGATGACCATGACCAAGTTATAAAAGTTATTTTAGTAATAAAAAGTGAAAATGTTTATATTGGTAGTAAGTTACTGTGTTCGAACATTTTAGTAGACTTCAAACTTTCAAATCTGTTACCATTGGAGACTTAAGATCTGAATTCAAGATGTAGATCTCCTCGTGTATAAGTTGTATAGCTTTGAGGAATTGAAATAACTTGTTTGAGCCCTGGTTTCTCCATATGTAAAATGAGAGTAATAAAACCACTTTCTCATGGGATTGTTGTAAGAATCAGACAAAGGTTAAAGCACTTTTCAAGCTCTATATAAGGTCCTATATAAATACTAGTTATTGCCATTATCATCATCATCATTATTATTATCATCATCGTCATTGCAGTTCCCAAAGAGAATATTACATCTGATACTCTCCTAAGTACGAACATGGCTTCAGAGAATACAGTCAAGGATTCTCAGCCTTCTCTTGACTTGGCAAGTGCTACCAGTGGAGATAAAGTAGTTACTGCCCAGGTTGGTGAATTCATGTTATATTTGATAGAGGCTTTAACAACTTTCTGTAGCTGTCTGGTTTGTTGCTTGTTGAACCTTCTTCTCCAGGCAGAATATTTCCTTGTCCGTAAAACCTGGCCTTCTTATATCCCTTTTTTAGCTCTGCTACTATATAGCTAGGTGATTCTAACAAACTATTTAATATCTAAGTTTCAGATATCCCATTGATAAAATGAGGGGAAAACCTTCCTTGAAGGTATCTTGGAAGGATGAAATGAGCTAAAGTATGCCAAGTACCTGGCATGCAGTAGGCAATCAAAAAAAATGAAAGTTGCTACTATTTGTAATATTATTATAATGTTAATAAACATCAACTACAGTCTTCATTTACCTTACCTATGGTGGTCAAAACTGAGGACTTTTATTTACAATTTCCTTTACCTAATCATGAAAAAAACCCTTCATATACTAGGCTATATATCCATATATGAGGCAATAGAAAGCACGTGATAGCATGAATTTTTACCATAGCCCAGTTTCTGGGACTCAAGGCTTGCTTACACAGTAGCAGTGGTATGGACAGGTTAGCAGACTGGGAGATAAGGCCCTTCAGGCCTGTCATAGCCTTAGAGCAGAGACTGGCAGTAGCCTGTCTTCTAGAGTCCCTGAGCTAAGAATGGTCTTTACATTTGTAAAGGAGTGTAAGGAGAAGAAGAAGAAAAAAAAGAATATGTGACAGATAATATATGTGAAGCAGAAAGCCTAAAACATTTACTCTCTGGCTCTTTATAGTAAAAGTTTGCCACCCCCTGCCTTCGAGATAAGCACAAGTATATCCCTGATTAATGGCACTCTTCGTGCCGGCACTCTGCTAATAGAGAACTGCTTTTGGGTCACGTTCAAGTAGAACATCTATTTGCTTTCAAGACTAAGACATTATTTCATGGGCGGCAATGGTTTTGATACCTAATGTTTTTCAGCATGCTGGGAATAATAAAGGACCGAAATGGAGTGTTTCATTTAAATTTTCAGGAGGCTCCATTATGTGAATTATGGGATTCTTTAGAACTGTGTGTGGTAATGAATAATTGAGTGTTTATAGCAATTAACTCCGTCTACTTTCTGTTTATAAAATTGTAATTTTAGGAAAATGGAAAAGCACCTGATGGGCAGACCATAGCAGGTGAAGTGATGGGCCCTCAGAGACCTAGATCCAACTCTGGGAGAGAGCTTACTGATGAGGTATAGTTAGATTCTTTTTGTTCTTAACATAAAATATAAAAATCATAATGAGAAAATGAAGAACCTCCCAAGATGAATGGTGGTAATGGTTGCACAGCATTGTGAATGTGCTTAATACCACTGAACTGTACAACTAAAAATATTTTACCATGATTAAAAAAATTTAAGTTTATTGCTGTTAAGCAAAAAAAAAAAATAATGTAGAAGAAAAAATGAAAATTGATGATTTTCTTAGTTTTTAAAAATTTATTTTATTTTTTTTAAGTAAACACTATACCCAATGTGGGGCTCGAACTCACACCCCAAAATCAAGAGTTACATGCTGTACTGACTGAGCCAGCCAGGCATCCCAGTTTTGGGGGTTTTTTTGTTTGTTTTTTGGTTTTGTTTGGTTTTTTTGTTTTTAAAGATTTTTAATTATTTATTTATTTGAGAGACAGAGATCGTGACAGAGAACACAAGTGGGGAAGAGAGAGAGAAGCAGGCTCCCCCCCGCTGAGCAGGGAGCCCGACTCAGGGCTGGATCCCAGGACCCTGGGATCATGACCTGAGTCAAAAGCAGATGCTTAACTGACTGAGCCACCCGGGCGCCCCAGTTTTTGTTTTTTTTAATATGTTGGAGTTTGCCACTCTAACTTAAAAGTACCTTTTTATACCATTATGTGGTAGAACAAATGTATTGAAAACAAAGCCCAAACTTAATAGAAGGTGGGCTTAAAAAGAACTTGATGTTATATGTTTTTATACTTGTTAGGTGATGTACAGTATATGCAGACTCAGTGCTTACTTACCATTAAAATTTAGTATACATTGATTGACCAATTTATTCTGAATAAAGTTTTGAAGCAAAATCTTAGTTTTCATGTCTTTTTTTTAAAGATTTTTTTTTTTAAGTAATCTCTACATCCAACATGGTGCTCAAACTGCACCCCAATATCATGAGCCACATGCTCCACCAACTGAGCCAGCCAGGCGACCCAGTTTTCGTTTCTTTTAAATGATACATTTTTAAAAATTATTGTACTTTGGAAAACAGTATGGCTGTTCCTCAAAACATTAGACATTGAGTTACCATGATCCAGCAATTCTACTCCTATGTATACACCAAATAGAAATGAAGATATATGTCCACACAAAAAACGTACACAAGTGGGGTGCCAGGCTGGCTCAGTCAGTTAAGCATCTGCCTTTGGCTCAAGTCATGGTCTCAGGATCCTGCATGGGGCTCCCTGCTCAGTGGGGAGTCTGCTTCTCCCTCTGCCCTTCCCCTCCCCCTGCCGGTGCTTGCCTGCTCTCTCTCCTCTCTGTCTCTCTCTCAAATAAATAAAATCTTTAAAAAAAAAAAGTACACGAGTATTCATAATAGCCAGGTATGGAAACAACATAAATGTTCATCTCCCATGAATGGATGAATAAAATGTGGTATATCCAATCCACATGGACTGTTTTTTGGCAATTAAAAGGAATGAAGTTCTGACACATGCTGCAGTGTGGATGACCCTGGAAAACATGGTGCTAAGCAAAAGAAGCCAATCACAAAAGACCACATACAGGATGATTTGATTTATATGAAATGTCTGTAATAGGCAAACCATAGAGACAAAATGTAGAATAGTCGTTGCCAGGGGCTGGGAGGGGAGGGGAATGAGGTATGACATTTAATGGGTATGGGGTTTCTTTTTGAGGTAGTGGAAATATTCGAAACTTAAATAAAGGTGATTGTTGCACAACTCTGAATTTACTCAAAATCATTGAATTAAATGAATGCATTTTGCAATGTATGAATTGTATGTCATGAAAAAAGATAAAAATTACTGTACAGAGTACTACTGAAGGTGTCTAGAAAGTCCTTAGCTTAAATGAGGATTTTGCAGACTCAAAAAGTTAATTAAATTATAGGTCCTCTTGGTGTTATTTTTTACCTCAGGAAATTTTAGCCAGTGTCATGATTAAGAACCTGGATACTGGAGAAGAAATACCTTTGAGTCTTGCAGAAGAGAAACTGCCAACAGGTATTAATCCTCTCACTCTACACATCATGAGAAGGACTAAGGAATATGTAAGGTATGGCCTATTGTTATTATCATTTGTAGTATTTCAGAGTGGTGAAGATTTCTCTGTTTATGAACTATAATAGTCCCTAATTTGGTTTCATTCAGTCTTCTTTTTTTAAATATGGAATTAAAATAGAGTTAGTTAATGTATGTATTCTTCAACATTATTCTTTCTCAAGACCATACAGCTATTTGGGGAAAATAGTATATATCTGAAATCTCATAGTATTTTGTTTTTCTTTTAAAATGATTTATATAATACTAGAGATATTAGTGAAACATATTGAGGGTAAAAAGCCATGTGGAATGAAGATCTGGTTTCTGAAACCTTGCTTTAAGGACCACAGATTTTATAAGTATTATAATACTTATTATCTACTTATAATACGTATTACCTTTGTACGTCAGAAAATGGCTTTAGAGAGGTGATTGACTTTACTGTGAGATGTATGTAGATCGAAGAAATGATTATTGTGAAAGCAAATCTCAGTAAAGTGTAATACATGATGTACCTGAAGAGCGAAGAGGTAGTTAATTTGTCATTTCTGTGCAGCACGTTTTGTCCAACAAAAAGCCTTGTTGGTAGTAGGTTTTCCATAAGTTCCTAAATTGCTTTCACTTGCATTTTGTACATTAAACCGTGCTTAAAGATTCTATTCTTTGATCTCTCAAGTCTTACATTCTGAGGATCATTAAAATTAAACTTATATAAAGTATGTTAACATAGTTTTATTCTGAGTACCTGAGTATATAGTATACATGGATTGTTGAGAGGTGTAGGGGAAATGGCTTCTTTTAAAATGACTTCTTCCCCTTCTTGTAGTAATGACGCGGCACAGTCAGATGATGAAGAGAAGTTACAGTCTCAGACAACAGATACTGATGGTGGAAGGTTAAAACAGAAAACGTGAGTTACAGTACATCTCCTTTCTTTATTTCAAGCTTTTATTTAAAAAATACGAGAATTTGGGGCGCCTGGGTGGCTCAGTCGTTAAGCATCTGCCTTCAGCTCAGGTCATGATCCCAGCTCCTGGGATCAAGCCCCACATTGGGCTCCCTGCTCCACAGGAAGCCTACTTCTCCATCTCCCACTCCTCCTGCTTGTGTTCCCTCTCTCACTGTCTCTCTTTCTGTCAAATAAATGAATAAATAAAATCTTTAAAAAATAATAATAATTTTGGTTTTTTATATTTTTGGTAAGGACTCAACTAAAGAAGTTCTTAGGAAAATCAGTAAAGAGAGCAAAGCACCTTGCAGAAGAATATGGTGAACGTGCTGTGAATAAAGTTAAAAGTGTTAGAGACGAAGGTAAGTGAAATAGAACATTGCAAATGAATATTTAATTGATTTGTAATCCAAATTTAGCCTATGATTTATAAGAAGCATTCTGTTTTATTGAAAGTAAGAAACCTTTGTAGCAAACATTTTAGCAGTTCAATAAATCATGTTATTCTAGGTATCACTTAATTTTATGAGCAGAAAGAAAAATAAATTCATCTTAAACATGAATTTGTGCATACTTTGTAACTGTGGCAACCTGGAAGAGATGAGTGTTCATTAATCAATTGCAAATTAATTTTGTAAGTTTATTTAGTTTTTATAAATAGTTTCAAAATTTGGAAGATTTTCTAAATTTTACAGATCTTAACTTCCTGTGCCTTTGTTGTAATTGTACTCATTTATTTTATTTAATAAGTACTAATACAGTAGTTATTTTGTGCCAGACACTCTTCTAAGCACTTGGACCTGTATTCATTCATTTAACCTTCATAAAAACCCTATGAGGTAAGTACTGTTATTACCTCCATTTTATAGATGAGAAAATCAAGGCACAAAAAGGTCCAGTGCTTTGGCTATGGACACACAGACAATAAATGACAGAGCTGGATTTGGACCCAGACAATCTGGCACCAGATCCCATGCTCTTAACCAATATGCTATTTAGTAATAGTTATTGCTTTTCCATTTAATAAATTTTCTTGGTAAACAGTAGAAAGAAAATCTGATAGTAGCTTTATCTACATTAGCTAGTGATGATTTCTGTATTGCCTTTCTATTCAGTGTTTCATACTGATCAAGATGATCCTTCATCGAGTGATGATGAAGGAATGCCATATACAAGACCAGTCAAATTCAAAGCAGCGCATGGTTTCAAAGGACCTTATGATTTTGATCAGATCAAAGTGGTGCAAGATCTTAGTGGTGAGCATATGGTAAGCAACCTTTATATTTTTCAGGATTGATTGTTTTCATTGAGAGAAGTACTTTGGCTTGTACAAAGCCAATCTCTTATGTATATAATTTTGCTAACCTGACTCAAGAAGAGTAAATTAATATTAATAATGATTTAATGCCTAGGTAATGCAGAGTCTATCTCTGGATTATTTTTCAAGAACTGAAAGGTTTTTAAATTTTTTATTTAAATTTAAGATGCTGTGCAATATTGGTTTCAGGAGTAAAATTCATTGATTCATCACTTGTATATAATACCCAGTGCTCATCACAGCCAGTGCCCTCCTTAATACCTATCACTCATCTAACCCATCCCCCCTCCACCTCCCTTCATCAACCTTCAATTTGTTCTCTATCGTTAAGAGTCTCTTATGGTTTGGGGCACCTGGGTCATTCAGTCAGTTGAGCATCTGACTTGATTTCAGCTCAGGTCATGATCTCGGGGTTTTGGGATTGAGTCCCTCTCAGGGCTTTGTGCTCAGTGGGGAGTCTGCCTGAGATTCTCTGTTTCCCTCTCCCTCAGCCCCTCCCTACGCTCATGTGCTCTCTCTCTCTAAAATGAATGGATAAATCCTTAAAAAAAAAAAAAAAGTCTCTTATGGTTTGTTTTCCTCTCCTTCCCCCCCATTACTTCCCTTATGTTCATTTGTTTTGTTTTTTAAATTCTATATATGGGGACACCTGGGTGGCTCAGTCAGTTAAGTGGCTGCCTTCAGCTCAGGTCATGATCCTACAGTCCTGGGATTGGGCCCCACATCAGGCTCCTTGCTCGGTGGGGAGTCTCCTTCTCCCTGCCCTGCTCTTGTGCTCTCACCTGTTCTCTCTCCCTCTCAAATAAATAAAAATAAAATCTTAAAAAAAATAAATTCCACATATGAGTGAAATCATATGGTATTTGTCTTTCTCAGATTGACTTAATTTTGCTTAGCATAATACATTCTAGCTCCATCTACATCATTGCAAATGGCAAGATAGCATTCTTTCTGAATGCTGAGTAGTATCCCATTGTGTGTGTGTGTGTGTGTGTGTGTACCACATCTTCTTTAGCCATTCATCAGTCAGTGGACATTTGGGCTCTCTCCATAGTTTGGCTATTGTTGATAATGCTGCTGTAAACATCGGGGTGCTTGTACCCCTTCGAATCTCTATTTTTATATCCTTTGGGTAAATACTTAGTAGTACAATTGCTGGATCGTAGGGTAGTTTTATTTTTAGTTCTTTGAGGAACCGCCATACTGTTCTTCAAAGTGGCTCCAGTTTGCATTCCCACCAACAGTGCAAGAGGGTTCCTCTTTCTCCACATCCTTGCCAACACCTGTTGTTTCTTGTTTTGTTAATTTTAGCCTTTCTGACAGGTGTGAGGTGGTATGTCATCGTGGGTTTGATTTATATTTCCCTGATGATGAGTGACATTGAGCATCTTGTCATGGGTCGTTAGCCATCTGGATATCTTCTATGGAAAAATGTCTGTTCATGTCTTTTGCTCATTTCTTAACTGTGTTGTTTTTTTGGGTGTTGAGTTTGATAAGTTCTTTATTTATTTTGGATGCTAACCCTTTATCGGATATGTTGCTTGCAAATATCAAGAAGTGAAAGGTTTTCTTTTCTTTAAAGATTTTATTTATTTATTTGACAGAGACACAGCGAGAGAAGGAACACAAGCAGGGGGAGTGGGAGAGGGAGAAGTAGGCTTCCCGCTGAGCAGGGAGCCCGATGCGGGGCTTGATCCCAGGACCCTGGGATCATGACCTGAGCCGAAGGCAGACGCTTAACGACTGAGCCACCCAGGCGCCCCAAGAAGTGAAAGTTTTTGGTTTTGTTTTTTAAGATTTTATTTATTTGAGAGAGAGAGGGCATGAGCAGGGGAAGGGGGCAGAGAGAGAGGGAGAAGCAGACTCTGTGCTGAGTGTGGAGTCCGATGCGGGGCTTGATCCCAGGACCCTGAGATCATGACCTGAGCCAAAGTCAGATGCATAACCAACTGAGCCACCCAGGTGCCCCTCAAGAAGTGAAAGTTATTGAATAAGTAAAGTCTAGGCCCGTATCATTAAGAAAGCAGTGTAAAGGTACCAGACTTTAAAGAAGTTAAATTTACAGGGTGGTGTGTGTCTTTGGAATACATTTAAAATGTTCCCCGTGTATATTTTTAAAAGGTTTTATTTATTTATTTGAGAGAGAGAGAAAGTGAGCGAGAAGGGGAAGGAGCAGAGTGAGAGGAACAAGCAGATTTCATGCTGAGCGCAGAGCCCCGTGTGGGGCTTGATCTCATGACCCTAAGATCATGACCTGAGCTGAAATCAACAGTTGGATGCTTAACCGACTGAGCCACCCAGGCACCCTTCCCTGGGTGTATTTTAAATAATTAACACAAATATTACTGTAGGTCAGTGTATTTTGTAAAATGGCAGCTAAAACTAGGAGAGAGAGGTACAAGTTTTCTACCAGAGTTAAAATGTACCAAAGTGGGTATAAAGTGCCCAAGTGATATTGCAGTTACCCTTGAAAATGCTGGGAACACAGGGAAGCTGGTAATAAACTCCTGGACTGGGCAGATGATGCTGTGGGTCTTTGATCAGGGAATCTATGTATCTATTTAGATTTTAAATCCAAAATGTGGCTTACCTGAAAGGAAGCAACCATAAACATATCAGACGGCAGCCAGATTGGAATTTAAACTTTGGTGCTTATAATCTCCGCATAAAATATTTGACTTGATTATAGTAACTTCCTTAAGGAACTGATGAACTTCCTTGTACTGTTTTGATTCACTTTCGTTATTTCCAGTTTTAAGTAAAGTCTCATTGTAGTAGGTTCCCAATAACAAATTTCTTAATATACTTGAATTTTATGGAAATGAATGTTATTTCAGTAAATGAGCTATTGCCTCTAACTTGGATACTCTTTTTTTTTTTTTTTTAAGTAATCTCTACACCCAACATAGGGCTCAAACTCACGACCTAGAGACCAAGAGTTGCATGGTCTCCCAACTAAGCAGGCACCCCATAAGTTAGATAATCTTTTTGATCTGCATAGATATGTGTTGTAATAGTAGTTATGACAGTATTTGTTGTAGTAGCATTTGGCTTTTCCAATTTAAGGGTTCATGTTGTTAAATCATGCCACCCCCACCTCCCCAACACATACTCACACATTTCCCTATTATTAGCAGTATTTGGGAATTCCAACCATACATTGTGAAATCTTGTATCGGAGGGGGAAAAACAGGATGAGACCACACCATTCCAACACTTGTAAATGCCCAGTGCCATGAGGGTCACTGCTAACATGGGCCTATGTTTCCCTCAGCCTTGATCAAGGGTATTAGTAGTATCCTGATGGCTCTGCCTCCTCCAGTGTCACTCCCTCTTGTGTTTAGCTAGGAGACTGAAATCCCCAACTAGGATTTTTTTTTACAATGATTTCTGGCCACCTTGGAACTCCATTTCCATTAATTTGTAGACAAGGCTTGGGGCTTTGAACTTGTTAGTTTAGATTAAGGTAAACTGCTGCTATCTTATCCTACCTTTCTCCTAAAAATTCCTCTTTGTGCTGTTGTGACATCATTGAACTGTTGGCCTTCAGTGGTGTTAGTAATATGAGCATTATCTTAGTATGTATAATTTGGAATAATTCTTTACTTTGGCTTTAAAATAATGTTTCAACTCTTAGGGGTGCCTGGCTGGCTCAGTTGGTAGAGCGTGCGACTCTTGATCTTGGGCTTGTAAGTTTGAGGCCTACATTGGGTGTGGAGATTACTTAAAAATAAAATCTTAAAAAAGAATGTTTCAACTTTTAAAGTAGTAACTCTGAACCTTCCTTTGTTTTCATAGGGAGCTGTTTGGACCATGAAATTTTCTCACTGTGGCCGATTACTTGCCTCAGCTGGACAAGACAATGTAGTGAGAATATGGGCTTTAAAAAATGCTTTTGACTATTTCAACAATATGCGAATGAAATACAATACTGAAGGTATTTTGATTTACTTGTGGGCTTTAAAACTCTAGAGACATCTGGCATTTTTACATTTTAGGTATAATGATGCTCTCTTCTCTGGCAACCATTTGCAGCAACCACTATTTTTAATAATGGCCACAAACCTAAAAGTAGGACAGAAGTCAACACCAAAAAAGCATCTATATCCCATGGAAAACGCTACCATAGAGCTTTTGACTTTATCCCTTTTGAAGTATAGTGTAGAGTTTAATTCATCAACTGTTGAGAACAAAGTCACTTGGTTTCCCCTGACAACCTTTAGGTCTCTCTTGGGTTTAAATGAAATAACCTGATTAATTTAGAAAAAGAATGAGGAGAATAATATCCATCCAGTAAGTAAAGAAAAAAGGAGACCCAGCCATGAAAAGGAAATGTGATTTGTCAGTGCATCAGAGGTATATGAAAAAAGGTTAAATGGCAAAGAGAAACCTCAGAATGTGATGTATGTACACCATGATTACAACTATGTAAAATATTTCTGTATATTGGTAACTTACCAGGAAAGCATGTGGAATTGATAAAAATAAGAGCTTTATATTTATGGGATTCTCCTCTTATAATTATTTAACTGTAATAAATTTTCTCCACAAACCCCTCCCTTCTACTCCCATCCTCACCCTAGCCAACTAAGGCTGAAACCAAGAAGTTAAGGGATGGGAGAAAGAATAGGTGGCTATGGGCTGGAGTATAGAGTATATTTGAATTACCAATTTGAGGAACATAGAAATCTGGGGAGATCCACTAAACTGGCAAATGAGGCCCTGTATACTTTAGTGGTCCTGTGGGTATTGCTTGCATTATGTTATAATACATAGCTGAAGATGATAGTGGGTTGGCAAAAACTTACAGTACATTTTTTTTTTATTGCCCTGCCTAGAGCAGAAAGACTATTTTCAGTGGCCCTTGAGACTTCTACCACCCCAGACCCTTTATTGTTCATCTTGTTTGTATTCACTATGAATAATGAAGATTTCAACAATATTTTATTAAATTGACAATATGGTTATTTTTTATCATTTTTATCATAAAGGTTTTATGATAAAAATGATTAAAACCGTTATTTTGGTGCCCAAAGAGTTAATGCCTCACTTATTTAGAAAATGTGTTTTTTTCAGAATGTTACATTGTATGACTATTAATTAGGTGTTCCTGTGTCATTATTTCTGATTGATGTTTTGTGTGTGTGTGTACATACGTGCTTTTTTAATAATTATTATTTTGTTTTTAGGACGTGTGTCCCCGTCACCTTCTCAGGAAAGTCTGAATTCATCAAAGTCTGATACAGATACAGGGGTATGTTCAGTATTTTATGGTTACTCTTGTTAAGTACTATAATTTGATTTATTTACCATGAAATACCTCATTGTCTATCAGAAATTACAGTTACATGAAAGCAGTTAATTAAGATACATTACAAACAAGAGGTTCTTCTATTAGAATTGGTAGATGAAAAACTGTGATATTTAAAAGCTGTCATACAGTGCATGATACTACTTCAGCTACCAAACTACTAATGTAAACTTAAATAAAACAAAATCCCTTCCCCTCAAATCCATGTTACAACTTAAAAAAATACTGGATACTGAATAAGGAGTGAAGAAGGAAAGAAAAGATATAGAAATATTTTAATTTTTCCATCTTCTTGGTGTAATAAATGCTTTATCACAGTTTCAGGTAGTTTAAAATATCTGAATGGTTTTCCTTTGGTCTGATAGCTGGAAGGTTAAATAATTTTACACCTAA
Source organism: Mirounga angustirostris (assembly GCF_029215605.1). Lineage (NCBI taxonomy): Eukaryota > Metazoa > Chordata > Mammalia > Carnivora > Phocidae > Mirounga > Mirounga angustirostris. The sequence continues at coordinate 96,200,660 of NW_026991719.1, forward strand.
AAAGCAAACTGGAGAAGATAATTCTACGCTGTCCCATGTGCTTCTTGTGTATTGATCTAGACAATGGTGATGTAAACAAAGAACCTAAAATGTCCACCTGCTCAACAGTATTTTCCTGAAATCTCATTGTCTCTATAGTATTTGACACTAATGTTTCCCTACTCTAAACATATTCCTCTCAGCTTTCTATGGTTCTCTTTTTCCTGTTCTCTTCCTACACCTTTGCTGTCTCTTCCTCTTTCTCCCACTTAAATGGTGCTGTTTTTCAGAGTTGTGTCCTTGACCATCCTTATTTGACATACTCATTCGTTGCCTCCAGTCCTGAATTGGCTTTACCTTCATAAGTCTTGTTTCCTTTGAGAATAGCTTAATGGCTTTTAAACAAGAATAAGATCTTATTGGGCGTGCTACCCTTTTCACATAACAGTATATATAGAATCTCTCCATCAGTGTATTCAAGCACATCGGCTAATAGTCTAAAACTGAACTCCCTCAACAAGTGTTTTTTGAGTGCCTGTCACATGTGCCAGATACTGCTAGCTTCTGCAAAGTCAGATGAGACATAGTCTTTGCCCTCAGGGACTATGCTGACTGGTGGAATAGATATATCCACAATTCTAGTACTGGATGGTAATATTCTACAGTAGGTACTGCACAAGTATAGGAGTTATCCCAACAAATCAGAGCGTGAAGAAAATGTTCCTGGAGGCTTTGTGTGTGAGCCAGGAGTTAACTGTGTGAGACAAGGAAGGAAGGAGCTCATCAGAATGAACAGCCAGTGCAAAGGCCTGGAAGCTGAAACGGCATGGCATGTGAATGGTGCTGCCAGAAGTTCCATGTGGCTGGAGCAAAGCAGACAAGTGTGAGAGTTGGAGGAGAGGTAGGCAGGATTTGGATTTTAAATGGCCTTTTGTTTTAAACCAAGACATTTGGACTTTGTCCTGTAAGCTGCAGGGGAGGGGGGAGGGGGCTTTGAGGGGTTTCAATCAGAAGCTTAATTAAAATTTCAGATTTTTGTTTCAGGAAGAGCATTCTGGTAAACACTGTAAACGATCGATTAGATGGGGGCTCCAGACTAGAGACGGGGAGACCACTTAAGAGGTTATTAACCCAGGAGAGAAATGGTACTTCGATTATGAAGCAGTGGGTCTAGAAACCATAATGATGAGCTGAATTTTAGAGACGTGGAAGAGGTAGGGTCTCTGGCACTTGGTGACTGACTAGCTGGGGTGGCAGGTGAATAGCCTACTACAATCCCCAGCTGTCTGGCTTGAGTAACTGGTTAGATGTTAATGTTCACTCATGGAAATATTTTTATTTAACCCTGCTTCTCTCTTTGAGCCTTTAATGGCATCACCATCCATAAGTTACTTTTTTAACTTCGTCAGAAAATACTCCATTACTTTTTTTCCTTACATACATATCAAATGAGTTATAAATTTCTGTCCACTTGCCTCCACCTACAAATGCCCTTGGAATCTGTCCCCTCATTCTCCATTGTCACCCACATTATCTAGACCTTCAACATTCATTGAGATGTTTGCTGTAGCTTCCTAATTGCTTTTTCTGTCTCCAGTCTCTACCCAATTTATTTTCTATGCTGCCACCAGCTTTTTTCCAAAATCCAGATCTGATGCCATTTTGTGGTTTAAAATCTTTTGCTGGCTCCTTGTCACCTATAGAATAAGGCCCTTTCTGATATTGATTGCCTCATCTTACCCTTTAAAAAAAAATATTTTATGATAGTAAATGCAAATTTTTTTTAAAAGATATTACCTATTTGAGAGTGAGAAAGAGAGAGCGAGCACGATTGTGGGGGAGAGGCAGAGGGAGAAGCAGACTCCCTGCTGAGCAGGGAGCCTGAGGTGGGGCTAGATACCAGGACCCAGAGATCATGACTTGAGCCGAAGTCAGATGCTTAACCGACTGAGCCACCCAGGAGTCCCCACATCTTATCTTTTTAACTCAGTTCTAATTCCCTGGTGCCTATGCATCCCATTCACCATGCTGGACATAGGTCTGTACCCTAACCATTCTTTCACTTTTGTGCCTTTGTGCTGTTTGCTTTGCCCACATTGCCCTCCCTGTCCCCTTTTCTCACTGGGCAGAGCCCTATTCATCTTTCAAGATTCAGTTCAAAAATCTTATTTTCTCTTAATATTTTCCCTGAATCAGGCAGGCAGAATTGTTCCTCATTTGTGTTCCGACAGAACGTTACAGGTATTTTGACACTGATATTACTTACCATGTCTTCTTTGGCAATTTGTCTCATTGGCTAGACTCTGGGCTGATTTAAAGCAAAAAACAGTACTTCACAGATTTTAGTGTCCTTGGAACCTAACCCCATGCCTGACTATGGTGGGCCTGAATCAGTGTTGAATTCCTGCTTCTGGGCCTTTGTTCCTATCCTCCTTATCTGGATGCCTGTAATCTCCCTTCTTCCTGTTCAAAGCTTGCCCATTCTTCAAGGCCCACTTCCTCCATAAAGCCTTCATTGACTAATGTAGCGGTAAAAATTTTAACCACTTTGCTTTGGGGAAAAGGGTTTGCTTTTATTAGTTTAATTCACCATAAAGCTTCCAGGCATTAATTATTATTAAAAACAGGAACTATTTGTACCATCTTGTATTATGCTTATTTCAACAGTCCTACTAACAGATTGTTCTATATATTTTTTAAAGATTTTATTTATTTTAGAGAGCGCAAGTGGTGGGGAGGAGCGGAGGTACAGGGAGAGAGAGAATACTAAGCCAACTGCGAGCTGAGCTCAGAGCCTGATGCGGGCCTCCATCCCAGGACCCTGAGATCATGACCTGAGGTGAAAGCAAGAGTTGGAAGTTCAACTCACTAAGCCACGCAGGCGCCCCTCTACTGACAGATTCTTTTTTTTTTTTTTTTTAAAGATTTTTTATTTATTTATTTGACAGAGAGAGAGACAGCGAGAGCAGGAGCACAAGCAGGGGGAGTGGGAGAGCGAGAAGCAGGCTTCCCACTGAGCAGGGAGCCCGACGTGGGACTCGATCCCAGGACCCTGGGACCATGACCTGAGCCGAAGGCAGACGCTTAACGACTGAGTCACCCAGGCGCCCCTACTGACAGATTCTTAACTACGTCTATCCACCCCACCTCATCCCCCAAAAAACCTAAGTAACTCCCAATCTTGTTTGAATACAGGCCTTTTATTTATGTATTTATTAAGATTTATTTATTTATTTGGGGGGCGCCTGGGTGGCTCAGTCATTTAGCGTCTGCCTTCGGCTCAGTTCATGATCCCAGGGTCCTGGGATGAAGCACTCATTAGGCTTCCTGCTCAGCAGGGAGTCTGCTTCTCCCACTCCCCCTGCTTGTGTTCCCTCTCTTACTGTGTCTCTCTCTGTCAAATAAATAAATAAAATCTTTAAAAAAAAGGATTTATTTATTTGAGAGAGCGAGCGTGCGAGTATGTGGGGTGGAGAGGGGCAGAGGGAGAGGGAAAAAGAAACTCAAGCAGACTGAATGCTGAGCCTGGAGCCCGACGCGGGTCTCGATCTCACAACCCTGAGACCACGGCGTGAGCCAAAACCAAGAGTTGGACGCTCGACCAACTGCATCACCCAGGCGCCCCAAATACAGGCCTTTTAAATGAGGAGCATAGCAGTTCTTTGATACAAAAAGTAGTGACCCCTGGAGTACTGAGCTTTTTTCCTGTAGTAGTTGAGTATCATATCTGCTGTCTTTGAGAATAGATTGGTATTTCTTTTGCTTTTGTCATTTTGATTGGGGATGGTTAGAAGCGGCCTCTGTTTCATATGCCTTTGGATTATGGTATCTGGTATTACCTTTGAACCTAGTGCTAGCTATAGTGAGGGGCAGTGTACACAGTGTAGTTTATTAATTTATTTTCCTGATGTGTGTGTTCTTTTTTCTTTTCTTATGATAGTGATATATTTATCTCTTTTGAACTACATCCTCAGTCTTGTTAGCATTCATGTAAAATAGAGTACCTAAAAGTACCTATAGTATAGTTGGACATATAGAGTGACACACCCAAGATCCCTAACTTATTCATTGGTCATGCCAAGTATTTTCCATATGTGTGTGTGTGTGTGTGTGTGTGTGTGTGTGTGTATGAGGCCTTCATAGAAAAATACTGAATACCTAAAGAAGCCATTAGACTCGGGCTTATATATGATTTTTTTTTTAAGATTTTATTTATTTATTTGACAGAGAGACAACGAGAGAGGGAACACAAGCAGGGGGAGTGGGAGAGGGAGAAGCAGGCTTCCCGCAGAGCAGGGAGCCCGATGCGGGGCTTGATCCCAGGACCCTGGGATCATGACCTGAACTGAAGGCAGATGCTTAACTGACTGCCACCCAGGCGCCCTTCCTATAGATTTAGTCCAAATTCCTTAGCATGGCTCAGTCTTGCAGAGATCTCATTGTTATTTTTCATCCTTCCCTCTCACAAACCTTATGTTCTGAGCCACTCAGTTGTTTATTGTTACCCCAATAAAAATGTCAGACCCTTTGTTGATTGCATGTATTTACATATACTATTCCCCTTTGCCTGGCCAATTGGTTTGACTCAAGTCTCCTCACTGAAGCATTTCTTGCTTCACCCAGTGCGTAATTATTCATATGCTCCCTCACTGCCCCCATGGTATTTTGCTCATATTTCTGCTAAAGGCACTTAGTATACTACATCAATTTATGTAACAACAGCTAACATTTTATGAGCCCTTACTCTGTGCCATGTACTTTGCTTGAGTACAATTTATATCTTACCTCATTTTACCTCACAATAGCCCTGATACTGTTGTGAGGTGGTACTGTTAAGAGCCCTATTTTACAGATGAAGAAGGCTTAGGAATGTTAAGCAACTCACCAGTTTCACACAGTTGGTAAATACAGCGTCAGAATTAGAACCCAACTCTGATCTGTCTTTGGAAAAACTTACACTGTTAATCATTATGCTCCACTAGTTGGCATTGTAAGGTCTAGCACGGTGTCTTCGTTTAGTCCACAAATATTTACTGAGTGCCTACAATGTATTAATCGCTGTTCTAGGAAATTGAGGATATATAGTAGTGAACAAAAGCGACAAAAATATCTGTTGTTATGAAGCTTAAGTTTTTGTAGTGGGAGAGAAGCAAAGTAAGTAGTTTTGTAATATATTAGAAGGTGATAAGTTACATGGATAAAAATAAAGCAGATAAAGTGGGGTAACAGGGAGTAAAGTTGGATAAGCAAAGCTTTACCCAGAGGTGGTCATTTGAGCAAAATCTGAAAGAAGTGAAGGAGTGATCATATGGCTGTCTGAAGGAGACATGCATTTCAGGTAGAGGGAATGGCAAGTGAGTTCTGGTGTGTTCAAGAAATGGCATTATGGGGCGCCTGGGTGGCTCAGTTGGTTAAGCGACTGCCTTCGGCTCAGGTCATGATCCCAGGGTCCTGGGATCGAGTCCCGCATCGGGCTCCCTGCTCTGCGGGGAGCCTGCTTCTCCCTCTCCCACTCCCCCTGCTTGTGTTCCCTCTCTTGCTGTGTCTCTCTCTGTCAAATAAATAAATAAAATCTTTAAAAAAAAAAAAAAGAAATGGCATTATGGGGGGGGATGGGTGAAGTAGGTGATGGGGATTAAGGAGTACACTTGTGATGATTACTGGGTGATATACGGAATTGTTGAATCCTTATATTGTGCACCTGAAACTAATATAACACTGTATGTTAACTAACTAGAATTAAAAAAAAAACTTGAGCGAAAAAAAAAAGAGAGAGCATTGAGGCCTGAGTAGCCAGTGCTGGTGAGCAAGGGAGAAAGTAGAAAGTGAAGTCACAGGGGCATGTGGGTGGCTCAGTTGGTTAAGCCTCCCACTCTTGATTTTGGTTCAAGTCATGATATCAGGGTCGTGAGATCAAGCCCTGTGTCAGGCTCTGCGCTTAGTGCAGAGTTTACTTAAGATTCTCTCTCTCACTCTCCCTCTGCCCCCCATCTTTCTCTAAAAAAAGAAAAGAATGAAGTCACAGAGGTGTGGATGGGGCAAACAATGTGTAAGCCATTACAAGGACTTCAGCTTTTACTCTGAGAGAGATGGAAGCCAGTGGAGGGTCTTTGAACAGAGAATGACATAATCTGACATATTTTAAAAGGTTCATTCTGGCTTTTAAATACTGAGACTAGATAATTAGAAACTAAGAAATGTCTTATTTATTTTGTTATCTCAAATAACTAACACAGTATCTGGTATATAGTCAGTGCTAATAAATATCAGAAGGCTTACAAGCTTTCATAGCAGTCCAACTTTAAAATGACTTTTTTTTAGGGGTGCCTGGGTGGCTCAGTCGTTAAGCGTCTGCCTTCAGCTCAGGTCATGATCCCAGGGTCCTGGGATCGAGTCCCACGTTAGGCTCCCTGCTCAGCAGGAGCCTGCTTCTCCCTCTCCCACTCCCCCTGCTTCTGTTCCCTCTCTCGCTGTGCCTCTCTCTGTCAAATGAATAAATAAAATCTTAAAAAAATAAATAAGTAAAATGACTGCTTTAGGCGTGCTAATAGCATAGTAGTTATATTTAAAAGAGGGCTTATTAGTTAGAAATACATGAAGATTATTTACTGGTAAAATCAATGGTGTTTAGATCTTGCTTTAAGTGCTCCAGCAAAAATAAGCACACACGTAAAAGTGGGAGAATTGCTAAAACAAAATGAGTAAAATACTGATAACCATTAAAGCAGGTGATGGATGTACTGGGTTTGTTCTACCATTTATTACATTATTCTACTTCTGTGTATATTTGAAATGGTCATAATAAAGTTGTATATATGTTTATATAGAGACATAAATATATATTTTTATATAGAACTATATCTAGATGTAGATATCTGTTTATAGAGATGTATACATATAGATAAAATGCATAACATTTTGGTGATTCTACCTTTAATAATCTACTTTTAAAAATCTATCATAAAGAAGTAATCAGATAGGGGTACCTGGCTGGCTCAGTCAGTAGAGCAAGGGACACTTGATCTCAGGATCCTGAGTTGAAGCCCCACCTTAGGTGTAGAGCTTACTTTAAAAAGAAAAAGGACTGGTGCCTAGGAGCCTCAGTTGGTTAAGTGGCTGCCTTTAGCTCAGGTGGTGATCCCAGGGTCCTTGGGATACGGCACCAGGTAAGGCTCCTTGCTCAGCCGGGAGTCTGCTGCTCCCTCTGCCTCTGCCCTTCCCCACACTCGTGCTCACGAGCACCTGCGTGCTCGCGCCTGCACGCACACTCTCTCTCTCAAATAAATAAAATCTTTTAGAAGAAAAAAGGAAATAATCAGATAGGCTTGAGGAAGTAAATAAAAAGATTTTCATCTTAGTATTCTAACGATAGCTAAAATTTAAACAACTAAAATTTTTAATAGTTGGAAAATAAAAACTATGGTATAATTCTTGAAGTAGAATACTATGCAGTCCTTAAATTGTTTTCAAAGACTATTTAATGACATTAAAAATATTCAAAATAAAATGTGAAGTGGAAAAATCAGAATGGAAAAATTGAATACAATATTATCCCAGTTTTGACTAAAAAATCTAAATATTTACAGATTAAAATTTCAAAGAAATACACTAAATTTGGGGCGCCTGGCTGGCTCAGTCAGTAGAACATGTGACTCTTGGGGTTCTGAGTTCAAGCCCCACGATGTGTGTAGAGATTACTAAAAAAATAAAATCTTTGGGCAAGAAAAGAAATATACTATTACTAGTGGTCATCTCTAGGTGGTGGGATTTTAGGTCTTTTTTTTTTTTTTTACTTTTATACTTCTCTGTACTTCTAAAATTTTCTTTATTTTTCTTTTAAGATTTTTACTTATTTATTTGACAGAGAGAGAGATTGAGAGAGGGTGAGCACAAGCAGGGGGAGCGGCAGGCAGAGAGAGAGGGAGAAGCAGGCTCCCCGCTGAGCAGGGAGCCTGATGTGGGTCTCGATTCAGGACCCCAGGATCATGACCTGAGCCAAAGGCAGATGCTTAACCAATTGAGCCACCCAGGGCACCCCTAAAATTTTCTTTAGTAAACATACCTGCTTTTATTAAAACAAATAACAGAAGATACTGTCAGTCTCCAAGTTTAAAACCTTTTGACCATAATACCCTTTATATTAGGATAAATAAATAATAAAATAGACATAAAGATTCATGTTCCAGGATGTTCATTGAATTGCTGTTTATGCTAGCAAAAAATGGGAAGTGTCTATAAATGACCAATCAATTGGAGAATGATTAAATTATGGCATATTGATATGCAGCTAGTAAATGTTTTCAGAGAGTGAATTACTGAAAATGCTCATAGTATAATAGAAAGGAAGATACTGAATCGTGTGTGATTTAAATTAATATTTTTTAAAAAAGGAAAGATAAGGGGCACCTGGATGGCTTAGTCGTTAAGCATCTGCCTTCGGCTCAGGTCATGATCCCGGAGTCCTGGGATCAAGCCCCGCATCGGGCTCCCTGCTCAGCAGAGAGTCTGCTCCTCCCTCTCCCACTCTGCCTGCTTGTGTTCCCTCTCTCGCTGGGTCTCTCTCTGTCAAGTAAATAAAATCTTTAAAAAAAAAAAAAAAAAAAGAAAGATGAAGGCAGTCATAATGTTAGCAGATTATTGTTTTAATTTTAGTTTTTCTACTTCCTGGGCTTTCTGAATTATCTACACTGGCCATGTATTTATAATCAAAAAAGATGTATTTAAGTATTTTGAAACAAAATATAGAGTACAAGGAGAAGAACATGGATGTTTGAGGAGAAAAATAAGATCTGGAATCACTGCTAGAGGAATGATGCTGGGGACTCAGTGAAATGTAAATGATTATTAAAAGGTTGAATTTTATGCAATAGGTCAAGCCTGTTGAGTTTTGTGTGTTGCAGCTGTGCTCACTAGGCTGGGAGTCCAAGTAGAGGCCCGAGCCGTGGTCCTCTAGGATTAGGAGTGCTTGGCAAAGGGTCAGGGCATCTTGTAGCTGCTCTGCCTCCACAGTGGATATGAAGATGTTTTTCTACACTGTAAAGTTTTAGGCAAATAGTAGTGGCATTTCTTACCTGTGCCATGCTCCTGGCCTAGTTCAAGCCCTCCTTATTCTTATTGACACTTACTGACTGCTCTTCTGCCTCCGCTCTTTCTCCCTGCCATCTTTTACCTTACTGCCTAGCTTTTGCTTTCTAAAGCACCAGTCGCGTAGTGTTGTTCTTTCTTTTCAGAGGCCTGTGCTGGCTCTCCGTTGCCTTATAATATCTGAACTTTTAAGCCACAAATGCGAGGTCCCTTATGATCTGGTCTCAAAGTATCTTTCTGCCCTAATCCCCCGCTGTATCTCCATACACCTTGTTCCTGGTCCCCATCATCCTACCTATCCTTCCTTAAATATGCAGGACTTATTAGCTAACAGCTCCGTATTTTTGCTCATGCTACGTTCTCTAAAACGTTTGAGGGACAGTCTTTGGACTTAGAGTTGTGTTTCTGCTTTGGTTCTGCTGTTTACAGGTGGCTGTGTGAGCTTTAATATGTTATTTTGATCTCTTTGAGTCTCAGGTGTTTTTCTTAATTTCTTCATCTCCATAATGTTACTACCTACCTGACAGAGTTGTTAGGATTCATTCAGATAATGAATACAAAAACATGTTGTAAACTAAATGCATGGCACACACGTATGGCATTATTTTCTACCTACCTCTGTCAGGATGCTTTTGACTTCAAATAACAGAAATCCAACTGAAAATGGCTTAAACAATGAGGAAGCAAGTCTGGAGGTAAGGCGGTTCCAGGGTTGGTTAATTCAGCAGCTCAGTAGTGTCATCAGGGACACAGGGTTCTGCCAGCCTCCTGCTTTGCTCTTCTTTGTCTGTTGTTCTTAGGTCTGTTCCCCTCATGGTAGTAAGATGGCAACTAATCTTAGGTGTCACACAGACAGCAATGTTCAGAGGAAGGAAAGAAGAACATCCCTGTAGTATGCCCCTTTTTAAGAGTGAGGAAATCTTTCTGGAAGCCTCTCCCCTGTCTCCATGCCCCACACCCCAATAAACTTTCTGTCATGTCTAATTGAAAAAAATTATGCCCCTGCCTAAACCAATCATCACTGGGAAAGGGAATGAGCTCCTTTTGATTAGCTCAGACCAATCATGATTCACCCCCTGGTGCTGGCTCCCACCCCTCCGGAAGGAGCAAATGCTCAGAAAAGGACAAAGTAGGAGCTTTGTTAGGGAGGGAAAGATTGTGATCGCACAGTCTTCAGGGATGATCCTGGTTTATTGGAACAAGGAGGTGAATGAGTGATAAGTTGTAGATTCATCGTAAAGGGGAGTTTGTTTTTGGTAGATCAAGATTTCAGTCAGGCAGCATACAAAATGAGGAGAGAATTGATGGGGTGGGAAGAGTATGAAGCTTTTGTTTTTCTAGTTTTAACATTTGTCTTTGTATCTAAATAGGTATGCAGTGGAGCTGATGAAGACCCTGATGATAAAAATGCACCATTTCGGCAGCGGCCGTTTTGCAAATATAAAGGACACACCGCTGATCTCCTTGATCTTTCATGGTCTAAAGTAAGAAATTCTTACTTGAAGAGTGTATTAATTCTACGTAACTATGACTTTAGGATAAAAACAAATGTTTTGTTTTTCAAGTGTTTGAATGGTTATATATACTTCATGGGAGTTAGCTACAAAGTAATCGGTTAAAAGAGGAGCAACATCAAGTTAGACTAATAAAATGTTTATATTAACAGCTTCTGTCTGGATCTGTCTATATACTTGTACCTTTTGCTTCTTTATAAAGTAATTTTGCAGAGTAACCTATTCTTGCATAATGGATATGACTTCAGCTACAGTGCTGAAGTCTGATCTATATAATCAAGACTGCTTTGGCTAATCTCCTATATTTATTAAATCATTAAGTTTAACAATATATGACTCTTTGATAAGTCATCACTTTGTTTTTTTTCCCCTTAGAGCAAAATTATTTCAGAAGTAGAGGGCCTGTTTTGCCACCGAACAAATATCTTAGCAGTTTTGCAGAAATTTAAAGAGATACTTTAAATTTTATTTAAGGCATTTGAAGCATGAAGCAGTGTTTGAAATTCCTGCATAATACTGTACACTGCCTTTGTGTCAACATTTTTCAGTAATCAGGGTCCTGGGATTGAGCCCTTTGTCAGCTGAGAGTCTGCTTGAGGATTCTTTCCCTCTCCCTCTGCTCCTCCCCCCATGTACACAGGCAGCACACATGAGCACTCTCTCTCGCTCTAATTAATTAATTAAAAGCAGGTATACCACATAAAACATGCTTTTACAACTAGCCCCAAATATCATATATTTATCAGTGCAGCAACATATCCAAATCGATATTTGCACTTAGTATTTAACATCTTTGTGCCTCAGTGTTCTCATTTGTAAAAGGGGATAATAATGTACCTACCTCATAGGATAGTGTTAAGAACAATTTTTAGCACATTGCAAGTACTCAATAACTGTCATCATTGCTTTGATTTGTTTATCACCTTTAGGCATAACAAAGAATACTGGGGGTCTCATTTGTGTTTCCCCATTCAATATAACTCATAGTTCTCCTTAAATAGATTATGCTGAAAAGTTAAAGAACTTCTGCCAGCTGGAAACTTTTGACAGATAGATGTTTGGTTCCTGGGTCATGGGCCATCACAGTGCCTAAAGCAGTTACACTACCCTCTTCTAGCTTTTGAAAATTCTATGACGTATTCTGAGATGTTTGATGATTTCTCTTCTCTCATTTTCTTGCCTTGGATGTGACAGGTGCACAATAACTTTTCATTTCCATGCTGCATTATAGGATAATCTTTTTGAAGGCATTTTAAGTGACAATTAGGGAATTTGTGTGAGTTAAAATTCACCAGTGTTGCCAATGTCAGAATAACTGAACTGAAGTGACAATCAAATGAATGGGTGCCTTATATTCATAACCTAGTTTCAGTATATGGGGACTATAAAAACTAAGACACACCTTAGTTGTCCTCTCTTGGTGCTTAGCGGATTTCTTTTGACCTAGATCATAAGATTATCCTAAATTTAGAACAGGTAATATAAAAGAAGTCTTAGAATCAAAGAAATATGGTATGTAACTGGGAAAAAATGCAGTCTTCCAAGTGAATTGGATAATCTTTTTGTTCTTTCTGATGCTAGGTATAACAAGAGTAACAAAACTGTTGAGATACTGAAAGAACTGAAAGTTTGCTTTTATTGCGCAAGTAGTGTGTTTTCATAGGGTGATAAAATGATCAATGTCAATTTCTCTATAGAACTACTTCCTGCTTTCTTCTTCGATGGATAAAACGGTCAGGTTATGGCACATTTCCAGAAGAGAATGCCTTTGCTGTTTTCAACATATAGATTTTGTCACTGCCATAGCTTTCCATCCAAGAGTAAGTAATTGTTTATATATTTTTTATTAGACTGTAAGGAAGGTGAAGGAACCTGGCTTCTCTGGAGGGCCATAGGACTACAGGAAAAAAAATTAACAGCACATAGTCAAGCACAACTTAGGGCGCCTGGGTGGCTCAGTTGGTTAAGCGACTGCCTTCGGCTCAGGTCATGATCGTGGAGTCCCTGGATCGAGTCCCGCATCGGGCTCCCTGCTCGGCAGGGAGTCTGCTTCTCCCTCTGACCCTCCCCCCTCTCCTGTGCTCTCTCTCTCATTCTCTCTCTCAAATAAATAAATAAATAAAATCTTTAAAAAAAAAAAAAAAAGAACAACTTAATTTAGTCTTTCACTTTACTTATGTATGTATTTATGTATGTATTTATTTTAAAGTAGGCTCCACACCCAGCATGGAGCCCAGTGCGGGGCTTGAACTCATGACCCTGAGATCAAGACCTGAGCTGAGATCAAGAGTTGGACTCTTGGGGCGCCTGGGTGGCTCAGTCGTTAAGCGTCTGCCTTCGGCTCAGATCATGATCCTAGGGTCCTAGGATCGAGCCCCGCATCGGGCTCCCTGCTCAGCGGGGAGCCTGCTTCTCCCTCTCCCACCCCCCCGCTTGTGTTCCCTCTCTCGCTGTGTCTCTCTCTCTGTCAAATAAATAAATAAAATCTTTTAAAAAAAGGAAAAAAAAAGAGTTGAAATCTTAACTGACCGAGCCACCCAGGCGCCCCTCATTTTTTTTTTAAGAGTGATTTATTTATTTTGAGAGAGAGAGAGATACATGAGCGCGAGTGGGGGGAGGGGAGAGGGAGAGAGAGACTCTCCAGCAGACTCCCCGCTGAGCACAGAGCCGGACAATGTGCAGCTCAATCTCACAGTCCTGAGATTGTGACCTGAGCTGAAACCAAGAGTCAGATGCTCAACCAACTGAGCCACCCAGGAGCCCCTTAAGCATCTGACTCTTGATCTCAGCTTGGGTCTTGATCTCCAGTTTGTGAGTTTAAGGCCCTGCATTGGGCTACAGGCGTGTAGCCTACTTAAAGAGAAAAGGAAATATTCTGCTAATCTGTATTAGAACTGGAAATGTTATAGTCTAACTCTAAGAATGAAAAGCCATCCCAAATCTTTAATAAGATGTGCAGGGTATAAATAAAATAATGTATCATAGTAAAGATGAGAGGTTGGAGATGGAAGAAGAGGAGACAGCAGGTGGATAAATAAGATAGGGAAGCATATAGGCAAGAATAGTGGGAGGGTCGGGGTGGGAAGAGACAAAAGATGGAAAGGTTGAAAGAGGCAAAGACCAAAATTCATTACAAGGTATACTGAATTCCTATTTAATGTCTGGAAATGGAAATACTGTTTTGGGGTTTTTTTTTTGGTTTTGGGGGGTGTTGTGGGTTTTTTATTTGTTTTGTTTTTTTGTTTTGTTTTAGTGAGCTCTGCACCGAATGTGGGGCTTGAACTCACAACCCCAAGATCAAGAGTCACACGCTCTACTGACTAAACCAGCCAGGCACCCCTGGAAATATTGTTAATCATGAGATCCATCTTAATTAGTTTTCAATGTAGAAAATCCCTCAATATCTTTCCTCTGAAAAGGAAGTGTTTCATATAATTTCAACCAAAGGATGAAAATTCATCTTGGAATTGCTGACCTATCTTATGTTCTTGTAGGATAGAGCCACCAAATGAGTAAGGCTAAATTAATTTTTGCTCTTTAACTATAAGCGCAAGAGAAATCCCATGCTGGTGCTGCTCCACTAGCTAGGTTGAAATAAGTGGAGGACTTGAGCTGACCTGTCTTACCCTCCCCCATGTTGTTGCATAAATCCTATTTCTATTCATGTCCTTATCTCTGTATGTTAAACACCCACTGCCATGTTAATGCAACATTTTAGTTATAGTCACATTTCTTCCTCTTTTTCCCCAGATTAAGAGAGAAGAATGACATTTTTTCCGCCCTCAATATAATTTTCCTCCCTGGGCAGGCTTATAATATAGACAGTAATTGTGAACCCTTAGGAGACTTTGGTTACTAACTTTGGCAAATTAAAAATGCTTAATCTATGCTGATACCTTATCAGTTTTGACCATCAAGCTTTTTGAGGCTTCTTTCTGAATAACACTCCCATCCTGTCAGCCAAGGATGCAGCAAAAGAATGGCTTTACTCCTGTCAGCAACTGTGAGCAAAATCCTTCCCTCACCTCTGTTTTAACTATAATGTGTCAGGGTGGAGAGAGGTATTAGGTTGTGATAGTTATCTATGTAGTACTTTATTATTAAGGTTCCTGTTTTGTCAGTAGTTTTTCTATACTTATATTTGGTTTTATTTTGGAAACTGAAAAGCCCTAATTCTAAAATTCTGTAGATCCGAAGGATTTTTAAGAGGGGCTAGGAAAGAATGGTGTGGTGTTAACGTTTTCTTAGGAAACATGACTCTATTAAATAATGTTATCCAGAAGGAAGGAAGCAGAATTACAAAAGAAATAGCAAAATGAAGATAATACATACACACACACGTATGCATGTATGTAAATAAAAATCTGAATTGTAAGACCAACATGAAGTTATTTTTACTTGTTCTGCTCTTCTTCTGGTAATCATTAAGTAGAACCTACTACACCATAGCCATAAGAATGTCCTTTCTGTGTAGGCTGTCCTTGAGAAGCTTCAGAGGTGAGGAAGAATGATAGTCTTGAGCAGAGAAGGGAATGCTTCTTCTTGTTTTGGCACCCCAATTATTTTACTCTTAATTCTTTTTTTTTTTTTTTTTAAGATTTTATTTATTTATTTGAGAAAGAGCATGAGAAGGGGGAGGGTCAGAGGGAGAAGCAAGCTCCCTGCTGCGGGAGATTCAGGATGCAGAAGATTTGGGATGTGGGACATGTAGGACTTGGATGCATGCAGGACTCAGATGTGGGGCTCGATCCCGGGGCTCGATCCCGGGACTCGATCCTGGTACTCCAGGATCATGACCTGAGCCGAAGATAGTTGCTTAACCAACTGAGCCACCCAGGCGTCCTTACTCTTAATTCTTATGTTATCAAAAATTAGACCAGCTTAGGTGATCATTTTTGCAACATATACAAATATTGAATCATTATGTTATATACCTGAAACTAATATAACATTGTCTGTCAATGATATCTCAATTAAAAAAATTAGACCAGCTTAGTGGTATGCCTGGTTTAGTGTATAGCAGGGTTTCTCACCCTTGTACTGTTGACATTTTGAGCTGGATAATTCTTTGTTGTAAAGAGAATAAAGTCTGTCCTGTGCATTGCAGAATGTTTAACAGGGTTCTTGTTCTCTACCCACTAGATGCCAGTAACATCCCACCCCCAGTTGTGATAGTCAAAAATGTCTCCAGACTTTGCTAGATGTCCCCTGTGGGGCCAACTTGCCCCCTGTTGATAAACCCCTGCTTTGGGATTGAGAATTTGAATATTGAAGCAATTTCCTACTGGCATGATGTCAAAATTCCCACAAAATAACTGGTTCTGTGGGCTAATCCACATTAGTCTTTTATCCAAGTATTACGTGGATCCCAGAGGAAGATATGGATAAACGTATCATTACAGGATAGCTTTTCCCAAAGCATGTTCCTTGAAGGTGCTAGCCCTGCTAAGTGTTCTTACCGATTCCCTCCCAACCACAGCACCCACCCCCCGCCCCCCAAAAAGGTCCCTGGTTATATAAGTTGGAAAATGCTACCTACTTTATTCCTCTTTTGGAGATTGAGAATGCATGTTAAGTGAGAATCCTCTTTAACTTTCTGTAACCCAGAATCTCTCAAACTTACTTGAACCATTCTCCTACACAACCATTCTCCAACACATTATCCATTAACATCCATACCTTGGGAAAAGCAGTTTAAGGATATGATAAAGTAATTAGAAAGTCATTTTTCCAGAGTGAATACTGAAGTTTCTAATTGTTATTTTTCATGAATAAAATAATGCTTGCTTGGGGGTGCCTGGCTGGCTCCATCGGTAGAGCATGTGACTCTTGATCTCCTTGGGGTTGTGAGTTCAGGCCCCACGTTGGGTATAGAGATTACTTAAAAATAAAATCTTGAAGAAGAATATTTCATAAATGGGATCTACATATTTTAAACATTATTTCTAATGGGCTTTATGTTTTGATTTGCTAATGAATTTTTCTTGATTTGGTAAAATGAGAGCTTTCTCTTTTGCAACATTTTTAGGATGACAGGTATTTTCTAAGTGGGTCATTGGATGGAAAGCTCCGTCTTTGGAACATACCTGACAAAAAAGTCGCTTTGTGGAATGAAGTAGATGGTCAAACAAAATTGATCACAGCTGCAAATTTCTGTCAGAATGGCAAATACGCCGTGATTGGGACATACGATGGCAGATGTATTTTCTATGATACAGAGGTAAATGATTATCTTGTGTAAATTACATAATGGAATACTTAGCAGTTTCATATAAGTTGGTGTATCCTCTCTGGGCATTACAAATTGGGGCAAATAATACTATGCCTGTCTGCAAGTTGGATCAGATGATCTTTGAGGTTCCTTCTAATTCTCATATTTTAAATTTGTGATTTCTTTTTAGCATTTGAAATACCACACACAAATACATGTCCGATCTACCAGAGGACGCAACAAAGTTGGAAGAAAAATTACTGGCATTGAACCTTTACCCGGAGAAAATAAGGTACTAAGTATTCAAAACCATCTCTCTTTACGCTATAGATAGACTCCCGAAAATTCTTACTGTCTTGGCTTAAGAATATATTTTCTCTCATGTGGAATACAGCCTTTTCTAGTTTTGAGGTATATTCTCTCTGTGTGTGTAATACCCTTTCTGATTATACTTTAACTTAGATAAAAAGATGGTATTTTTAACTTTTCTTTTGATTTCTTTTTAGATACTGGTAACCTCAAATGACTCCAGAATCAGACTATATGATCTTAGAGATTTGTCACTGTCCATGAAGTATAAGGGTTATGTCAACAGTAGCAGCCAGATCAAAGCAAGTTTCAGGTAAATTGACAATGAGAAATTCCCAAAAGAGATCAGAATATTTCTCCTCTACTCCCATATTTTCTTTGATCTATGCCTTATGTTTATAGGGTGTTTTTCGTTTCTTTGCACTTTTACAACTGATTGCTCATGTTATGTTATCATCATGCAGTACTTACCTTATCCACCTGTTTAGTAGACAGAGTTGGAATTGCCCCTATTCTGCAGACAAAGAAACCAAGACTCAGAAAATGAAGTAATTTGTCTAAAATCACTGGTAGTTGCAGAGTTGGGATTAGAAGACTCACTCCCGGCTCTCCGGCATTCATGCTTTTGTACTTCTATGTCAGCTTTCTAAGAGGAAACTTACCTGCCACCCACCCATGGTCTTTATCCTTTTAGGTACTGAAGCTAATAAAGCATTTTAACACCCTAAAGTACAGTATCCTGTATTTACACCTTTACATAACATTATTATTTGAATTCTTAATTTGGGGTCTGGAGGCTCTCCTGAAATAACTGCCTCTTCTTCCTTATAACCCTCTTTCCTCAGCCCTTTTCTTAACGGTTCTCCTTTCTTCTTGAATTACCCAGTAATTACCGAGAAATTTAATTGGTAACGTGTTCTGCTTCTCTCTTTAATCTCTTAAGTAGGTGTTTCTCCCTGTGTGGGTTAACTAGCAGCACAGTTATCTACAGCTTTAATGAAAATCCTTGTGCCTCTGGGCTCCATGTCAGGCCTGCATGTTCAGAACCTCGGGAGTGAGACTAGGAGTCTATATGTCAACAAGCTCTCTTGGGTGTTTCCTTATGTATTTTAAAGTAGGAAGCGCTGGGGCGCCTGGGTGGCTCAGTTGGTTAAGCAACTGCCTTTGGCTCAGGTCATGATCCTGGAGTCCCAGGATCGAGTCCCGCATCGGGCTCCCTGCTCGGCGGGGAGTCTGCTTCTCCCTCTGACCCTCCTCCCTCTCATGCTCTCTGTCTCTCATTCTCGCTCTCTCAAATAAATAAATAAAATCTTTAAAAAAATAAAAAAATAAAGTAGGAAGCGCTGATAGAGGGAAACCTAAAAAAAAAAAAAAAAAAAATCCCCAAACTGATTTTTTTTTTTTTTCTTTCTTTCCCAAATTTAGCCATGATTTTAGTTACCTCGTTAGTGGCTCAGAAGATAAGTATGTTTATATCTGGAGTACTTACCATGATCTCAGCAAGTTTACTTCAGTCAGGAGAGATCGTAATGATTTTTGGGAAGGTATTAAAGGTAAGTAAATGCCCCCTTCTGTGTGTCTTCTAAGTGAATAAAGTTAATGTGGAGATGTATTACAAGTAAATTTGTATAGGCATTATTTCAGACAGACAGTTTGGCAGTTATAACCACTCTTGCTTTGTATTTGGCTTTGATTTTTCTGTACCAAGGAAGAACTTGTACAGGCATGCCTCATTTTAATTAAGGAGTGTACATTGTTTTTGTAGACCGAATTCTATTGCACACTAATTGACTACAGCATCGCATAGACATAATTTTTATACATGCACTGGGAAACAAAAATTCATTTGACTTTATTGCAATATCCGCTTTTTTACAATGATCTGGAACAAAACCTGCAATATCTCTGAGGTATGCCTGTATGTAATATATTTTTTTTTTAGCATAAATTTTTGGATTTTAAATAGTTCTTAATTACTTATGTGTTCATTTTAAAGGGCATTAGCTTATAACATACACTCTTGTATTTTTTGCATATGATACTTTCTGTCTTGATGTTTAGAATCAAATTTATTAGTTATCCTGAAGTAAAATTTTTTTTTCCCCAGCACATAATGCCGTTGTTACATCGGCCATCTTTGCTCCAAACCCAAGTTTGATGTTGTCTTTGGATATACAATCTGAAAAATCAGAAGGGAGTGAAAAAGGTGAAGATGCTGAAGTTTTGGATACCATGCCCTCTGGTAGGTACTCATATTTTATTTGACCTACCTTTTTTCTAGTCAGCACTTAGTAGCCTCATTGACCTTCATTGGGTATTGTGAGGTTTTCATGTGTATGAAGAATATTTCTTCTTTACAACATAATTGTTGTGAGTATCCCTTTCTAAACATTTCAGTAACCTATTTCTTGCGAGTTTTACTTCATTTAAATCTACCTTCGAATTAAAAATGAAAATTTTGAAAGTTCATTTTTTTTTTTAAGATTTTATTTATTTATTTGAGAGAGAGCACAAGTGGGGGTGGGGGGAGGCAGAGGGAGAAACAGACTCCCCGCTGAGCAGGGAGCCTGATGAGTGTTCCATCCCAGGACCCTGGGATCATGACCTGAGCCGAAGGCAGACACTTAACCAACTGAGCCACCCAGGTACCCCCATTATTATTTTTTTTTTTTTAAGATTTTATTTGAGAGAGAGAGATCATGAGCAGGGGAGGAAGGGTAGAGGGAGAAGCAGACTCCCGCTGAGCAGGGAGCCCAACACGGGACTTGATCCCATCATGACCTGAGCTGAAGGCAGATGCTTAAATCGACTGAGCCACGCAGGCGCCCCAAAAGTTCATTTTTTTATGGGCAGTTGTTCCCTTGGAGAAATGCAAACAAGACATACAAATACAAAATTTCTTGGGGCGCCTGGGTGGCTCAGTTGGTTAAGCGACTGCCTTCGGCTCAGGTCATGATCCTGGAGTCCCGGGATCGAGTCCCGCATCGGGCTCCCTGCTCGGCAGGGAGTCTGCTTCTCCCTCTGACCCTCCTCCCCTCTCATGCTCTCTGTCTCTCATTCTGTCTCAAATAAATAAAAAAATAAAAATCTTTAAAAAAAAAATTCTTTATTATCTGTCTTCTCATAGACTGTCATTCTGAGGACGGAGACTTATTATGTCCTATATATTGTTGTAATGCCAGTGCTTGCCCGCATACAGTTGGTCCTAATAAGCATGTGTTGAACAAACAAATTAAACCAAATGAAAGTAGTGTCCTTTTCTTCTTGCCACAAACTCCCCAAGCCAGGGAAAGACCGGCTAAGACACGGTAAGTGGAAGTAAGCCTCAGAGAGGAGGAGAGTACAGGAGAATGAAAGGATTACAGGAGCAAGCTGGAAAAAAGAAACTGAGGGGCACCTGGCTGGCTTGGTCAGGGGAGCGTGCGACTCTTGATCTTGGAGTTGTGAGTTTGAGCCCCACTTTGGGTGTAGAGATTACTTAGAAAAAAATCTTGGGGGCGGGGACTGAAAACTGGGGAAAAGGTGTAGGATCATTGGCATGTGACACAACAGCAGGCTTTATATTCAACTTAAAAACTTTTTTTTATGCTTTTAAGGTATTATGAAGACAGATAATACAGAAGTTCTTCTTTCTGCTGACTTCACTGGAGCAATCAAAGTGTTTATTAACAAAAGGAAAAATGTATCTTAATTTGAAATGACATTTAAAATAAAAATATCAGTAAGTTTCTATATGTATTAGAACTGAAAAAAGTATATTATAGTGTTTCAGGCTAACATCCTTTTTTTTTTTTTTAATTTTTACTGGAAATTGTTCAAATATAATATATTTTTTGAGCGGCAGTGTTAATGATCTATAAACCGTGGACTGATAGACAGAAATGTGGCTAGAATAACATTGCCAAATGTTAGGCTTTATGTTTTGTTATATTTGTGTTTTTGTTATGTAATTGTGAACATGCACAGGTTTCTGCATGAAAATATATTAATATATTAATCACATGTGTGTGCCTTTTGGTTACATGCACTAAATCTAACAGAGTTAAATTATTTCAGTGGCCCTTTTGGCCTCTTACAGGGAGGGGGGGAGTCTTGTTTCTAGCTTAAACGATTTCTTTTGCACAAAACTTCATTTTTCAGAAAAGTGGTATTGACTGAGTTACTGTTTTGAAAATGTTATACAGGTTTTCAATAGGTCAACAACCATGTGTAAATGGTTTTTATAAATTTCTCAATTTGGGGACAAGATTTTTTTTTTTTTGTAGTCTAAATTGTGGGCTTAAGATTCTTTTCTTTGTATGTATATATATAACCTTTCTTTCTTTTCTTTCTCCCTTTTTTTTTTCTTTTCTTTTTTCTTTCTTTTTTTGCCACACTGGAGCACAATGTTTCTATGTAAAGAATTCCTTTCATTCTTTATCCATGAGCACCAGGCTTTGCTCACTTAAAAAAATTAAGCCACATTAAGGAGTGAGTCTTCTTTTTTACAACAATGTAAAAATGAACTGTTTACATTTTTTTAAAAGCATTGTAGTTTTAAAAATTAAGCTGTTTTGTTTTGTGTTGTTGAATTTGAAAGCCTTTGTAAATACTGATATAATATACCAATGAAATAACGTCAGGGGCAATGGAACCCTGATCATGTTGTTGATGGTTAGCATATGTTTCTGAAAATTGAATATGTATTATTAAAAGTTGGTCGCCAAACACTTGTTAAATATGTGACTTTATTTTCACATGACTTTGGTAAACTGAAGAATGTAAGAAAAACAAAGTCTTGTTTCATACTTTGATTTTTAGCAAGCAGAAGACCAGATTTTGGACCTCTAAGTTATAATGCATTAGCCACGTGCCTTTAAGAAAAAATTTTTTTCTAATTCTAAAATGAACACTGCTAAGAGTTCATCTGTGTGCTTATGTGTTCTTTACTGCATTTGTTTTCGGTATCTGAGTGAGAAGGTGGGAAGCCATGATCATATCCTTATTAATCGGCATGGTCTTGGAGTGTTCTGGATATTCTACTTCATTACATATTGTTTGCCTTGGTTTCACCCCTATGCTGCTTTCCTCCTCTTGCCAGTGCTGTGCTCTCCCCCCTTTCTGCTCGCTCTTCTGTACTCTACCTGACACATGGAGTTGTTAAGCCATTGGCTCTGTAACCAGTCCGTTTCTTTAGTCTCAAGATCTGGCTGGCAAATGGATTGATCTAGTGTTTCAGAGAATTTGATGTCTTCAACTTTTTGAGGCAGCTTGGCTATCAATGACTTCTGCCTGAAGACTTACAGTCTGCTGTGGTGCTAATCATTTCAATTGTGGATAATTGGGGCATTGCCATATGAATATTTCCTGATAGGTTTTATGCGGTTTCTGGAACCAAAAGGCAAAAAATAGTTGGGATGCAAGTTTGAGAGAATAATACTAACATTTCTAAGTTTAGTTTTTAAAATGTTTGCTATCACGCAGATTTACAAGTCCGAAGGTGAATTTGAAAACATAGCATCAAGGTGTATACTAAGAAAAACTGATTAATATTTCTCCCTAAAATGAGTATTAGAAACTCACTATAATAAGTGGTGTGGAAGAAAGCACAGATTGTAGAATCAGATAAACTTAGATTTCGCTCCCTCTATTAGTACATTCCTTGGATAAGTTATTTATCCTATATTAATTTCCATTTCCTTATGTATAATATGAGAACACCTAACTGAAATTATAAAGATTTACTGAGAAATCATGTATGTATAAAGCTTGGTGCCTAGCAGGTAGGTGTTCTCAACAAATGTACATTTCTCACTGCCTTTCCCAAATCCCTGGGTGCCCTCTAGACCCTCTTCCCCGATAAAAAAGTATATAGAAGTGCTTTCTAGACATCTGAGATTTCATGGATGAATAGCCTTTTAGGGATTGACATAAGGCCCCAACCTTTTTTTTTTTTTTTTTTTTGCCAACTTGACACTTTAAACCATCTACCATCACCTCTTCAGAAAAGAGAACATTTTAATAGTTAAAAAAAAAAAGTTAAGGGGCGCCTGGGTGGCTCAGTCGTTGGGCATCTGCCTTCGGCTCAGGTCATGATCCCAGGGTCCTGAGATCGAGCCCCGCATCGGGTTCCCTGCTCGTCGGGAAGCCTGCTTCTCCCTCTCCCACTCCCCCTGCTTGTGTTCCCTCCAGCTGTCTCTCTCTCTGCGTCAAATAAATAAATAAAATCTTTAAAAAAAAAAAAAGTTAAGTACAATCTTACCATCTTAGAGCAGTGAACAATCAAAGTGAATAAACCTAGCTTTTGAAAAAAAAGTAACCATATTCTCTTATTTTCCAATTTTTCCTTCTGTGTATTAAAAGCTCTTTGAAAAGTCATTTTGGGCTTTTTTTTCCCTCTCATTTACCTTAATTGGAATTAAAATATTAATGACTCAACATAATTTATCATGCCACTTTCTCTGATCTTCAAATGGTACAGCTGGGCAGTGACTTTTTATTCTTTGAAATATATGTTTAACAATATATTATCCCTCAGATCCTGATTTCAGTTGTGTAATTTTGAGAATCAGAGGGCAGATATCCCCACTCGTGGAAAAAAATCATCAGAATATTTTTTTAAGCATTTCAGTTATTTTTAATTAAAAACAGTCTTTTCCAAGGGTTAGAATATTTTTAAATAACTTCAA
This sequence comes from Mirounga angustirostris, assembly GCF_029215605.1. Taxonomy (NCBI): domain Eukaryota; kingdom Metazoa; phylum Chordata; class Mammalia; order Carnivora; family Phocidae; genus Mirounga; species Mirounga angustirostris. Next base: position 96,224,425 of record NW_026991719.1, read on the forward strand.
TTACTATGAGGATTCAAGGTAAAGACCTATTTGGGATTTAATGTTTCCCCATAACTTCTCAAAAGAAAAGCCTTTCCAGTTTTACTGGTTTCTAGCTCTCTGACTTATTCATTAAGCAGATGTTTATTGAACACCTACTATATACAGAGCGCTGCCGGGACTAGAGAAGAATAAGGCAACATCCTGTGCCAGAAGAGCTCACAGTCTGGCGGAGAAAGATGCTCACAGAAACAAGTAAGAGACTTGGAACTGTCTTGTGGCTGTGGCCCTAGAAATGCCCCTTCTCACCCTAACCCCTGTCTGCTCCACCCTTCCTAGTAACTCATGGCAGCCACTTGATCTCAGGCCAACCTTTGTTCATCTGATATTACCAGCAGCAAGCATAATATGGGCAACAGAGTTTATAAGTAAGCCAGAGGTAAGGCAGAGAAAATGGAGTACCCTCTGTGGCAACATTTTCCCTGGTCTCTGGTCCTCTCCTCCCAGCCTGAAATCTTTGTCTTATTTCCCCCAAAAATCTTAACTGTCTTTTGCTTTGAGCTAACTCCAGCTTAATAGACCCCTCCCCTCAACTGTTCTCCTCTTCCCTTCGGTTCTGAAGCTTTGCCTGTTTTGTTTTGTTCTCTAGATTTGAGTCATCTGTGCTCCTGGGGAACCCAGGCTCCGCTTGTTAACCACAGGCACTTTTCTGGCATAGATTTATGCACATGAAATACATTCAGGTTGATGCAGCAGGGTCGAGGGAGGTGGAAGTGTAAACATGAAGGGAAAGATCTATCGCAGGGTCCCAAATGCCATCATGTAAGTTACTAGGGTGGTCCAAGCAGATAGTTTGCTCATAAATCCGGCTACCCTGCATTACTTTCTTTTAAATAAAATTTTTATTTTGGAATAACTTTAGATTTACAAAAAAGTTGCAAGATAATACAGAATTCCCATATACTCCTTTCTCAGTTTCCCCTAATGTTAACATCTTAGATTACCTTGGTGCATTAGTCAAAACTAAGAAACCAACCCTGGTACATTACTATTAAGTAAAGTCCAGACTATTCAAACTGCACCAGTTTTTCCACTAGTGTCCTTTTTCAGTTCTAAGATCCAATACAGAATACCATATTGCATTTAGTCATATTATGCTTTCTTAATTTAAATAAACATTTTATTTTAGAACATTAAGGGGCGCCTGGGTGGCTCAGTCGGTTAAGCGCCTGACTTGATTTTGGCTCAGGTCATGATCTTGGGGTCATGGGATCGAGCCTTACATCGGGCTCCGCTGCGCTCGGAGTGGAGTCTGCTAGAGATTCTCTCTGCCCCTTCTCCCCACCCTCAAATAAATAAATCTTTTTTAAAGAAAAAGAATAGTTTAAGATTTTCAGGAAACTTTGCAAAGAGGTCATCTATCTCCTGTACCACTTTCTCTGTTGTTAACGTCTTACATTACTGTGGTACATTTTTCACATTAAAAAACCAACATTGGTACATTACTACTAACTAAACTGTATGCTTTATTCAGATTTCACTAGTTTTTAACCTAATGTCCTTTTTCTGTTCTGGGATCTCATCCAGGATATGATATTACATGTGGTTGTCAGGTCTCCTTAGTCATTACGGTTTTTCAGATTTTTCATGCTTTTGATAACCACAATAGTTTTGAGAAGTACTGGTCAAGTATTTTGTTGAATGTCCCTGGGTTTGTCTGATGTTTTTCCTCATGATTTGACTGGGTTTATGGACTTTGGGAGAAAGACCACAGAGGTGAATTGCTCTTTTCATTACATCACATTAAGGATACATACTATCTAGTGTTTGTCAGGTTTCTCCACTATAGAGTTTTATTTATTTTTCTTTCTTTCTATAAATCTGCTCTTTGGAAATGAATCACTAAGCACAGCCCAAACTCAAAGGGTGGAGAGGAGTTAAGGCCCACCTCCTCAAGGGGCAAGTAGCTATGCAACTTATTTGGCATTGTTATTTGCGGGACATAGGTGTCTTCTCCCTCATTTATTTATTAACTCAACCCTTTATTTATGTTACCATGGGCTTGGATTTATTTTATGCTTTGTGAGTTTTAAACCAATACTCTATTATTTTGTTGTTCAATTTGTTCCAGCCCCTAACGATTAAGAATCTTTCAAGATGGCTTCTGTGTCCAGTTGACATCCCTTTTTTTTTTTTTTTGAGCATTTCTTTACTTCTATAACTCTAAGATGCTCCAGGCTCATCTTATATATTTTCTGCCCCAACCATTTAATCAAGGAACCCTGGTTCCTTCTATTGGAGAAGGGTATTAGAAACCACAATCTGGGTGGTAGATGTGCTCATTGCTACCAGGTGTCATTTCTCTTAGGCTTTCTCAGCTGGCAGAGCAAAGAAATAAATGTGTATATGCTAATATCGGTACATACAAATTATAAGTATCTGTAACTATCGATATTTAATTAAATATGAGTTATCAATGTCTCTGACTAATCCAGTGGACTAATCCATTAATACGTAGATCATTCTAGTTTCCTCTTCTTGCGTATCAGTAACCTCCTTCTCCAACAGTGAGAAACCTGGCTCCCACCATTTACTGTCCATTTACTTATTCAATCCCAGCATAACACATTCGGCAGTTTCAGAATTGGTAACCAGGACCCCCATGAGAAACAACTTTACCAACAGGAGTACAGTTTTTACATACAGTCCTTTATCTTTGGTGTCATAGTTCCTGGTCACAGCACTGTTTTCTAAAGTTACTTAGGTGAGCACCTTTCCCCCCACCCACACGATCATTAGATTAAGTTATCTGTCCCTTTATAAAATCATTTGGAATTTGATGACGTACATAGCCATCCTTATTTAATATGTCAGCTGTGACATTTTTCTGTAGAGCACTTCCTGCCTTGCTTTCAGATGCTTAGCATTTTCCTAAAGCAGTTTTACAGTTCTGTCCTGTTACTGCACTGAGGTTTCACACATTCAGCAAACATCAAGTGCTTAGTCTGTGTCAAGCTCTTGAGGGAGTCTAATAGGAGAAACAAACAAGAGTGTAAATCTGTTAAGACTGTGTTTACATGATTAAAGGGGTCATCTCTGGTTTTCTTACCTCAATGCCAAACCATTTATGGGGGGAGAGGGGAATATATATGTGTATATTTGTGTATATAAATAATTTATATGTAAAGAAAAGAATTTAAAGAATATATAAGTCTCTATATATGTATAAAGAATGTCAGGTTACTAGAAACCCACTTCTCTAATTCAACATGCAAGCAGGTATTGATTACACTTTGCTTATATATAAGCAGTATTCTGAGTTGTCAAAAAGCAAACATTTGAGAATACACGATTTAGTGACACGAAGAATTAGTAATGCATTAGAAGATAGGAAAGCCATTCTTTCAAAGAAAGTCCTTTCTAACTTAGTTATGCATAACTTAATCCTCTCTCTTGATGAAAAGGCGTTGAAGTGCAGCCATTCTAAAGTTGAGTACATCGGTTGTTGGGATTCATGCTGTGGATCTTCCTGGAGGCTAGCCTGACAGCCCGTAACTCAGTTGCAGATGAGTCTGCCTGCATTCATTTGCTAGTTCTGTCATAACAAAATACCACAGCCTGAGTGGCTTAAACAACGCAAATTTGGGAGCGCCTGGGTGGCTCAGTCGGTTAAGCGTCTGCCTTCTGCTCAGGTCATGATCCCAGGGTCCTGGGATCGAGCCCCACACCGAGCCCTGGGATCGAGCTTCCTGCTCCGCAGGAAGCCTGCTTCTCCCTCTCTGACACCCCCTGCTTGTGTTCCTGCTCTCACTCTCTCTCTCTCTGTCAAATAAATAAATAAAATCTTTATAAAAAACAACAATGCAAATTTGTTTTCTCACGGTTCTGGAGGTTAGAAGTCTAAGATCAAGATGCTGGCAGCTTTGGTTTCTTCGGAGGCCTCCTTGGCTTGCAGCTGCCTCTTCACATGTTCATCCCTCCGTGCCCCTGCTGCCTCTCTTTATGTCCTAATCTCCACTTCTTAAAAGGACACCAGTAAAATTGGATTAAGTCTCACCTGAAGGCCTCACTTTAACTTAGTCACCTCTTTAAAGGCCCTATCTCCATATAATAGAGTCACATTCTAAGGTTTTAGGGATTAGGGCTTCAACATATGAATTTGGGGGGCAACATAAATCAGTCCGTAACACTGCCCCAACAGCCATTTTATTTAAAAAGAATCTAAAAAAATGATAAAACCGTACTAAGAAGAGGAAACACGGGGAAATTAGAAATAATAATTACTCAGCCTCTGGCTGTTTTTTCAGGCCCTGAACTCAGAGTTATACTTGAAATCCATCTAAAACAGAAAAATCTCAAATATGAAAGTGACAGTGTAAAATAGAATGTCAAGACTTATAAGTTTATATACACATATATATACATTATTATATATATACATGCATAATACACATTTTATATATACACACACATACAGTCGGCCCTTGAACAACATAGAAACACAAGTTTGAACTGTGTAAATCCACTTATAAGCAGATTTTTTTTTCTTAAAAGGTGTTTTGTTTTTTTTTTTACATAATCTCTACACCCAATGTAGGGCTTAAACTCACAACCCTGAGATCAAGAGTCACATACTTTACCGACCAAACCAGCCAGGTGCCCCTGTAAGCAGATTTTTTTCCAGTAAATGCAGTACTATATATGTATTTTCCTTATGATTTTCTTAATGTTTTCTTTTTCCTAGCTTACTTCACTGTAACAATACAGTATATAATACATGTAACATTGAAAATATATGTTAATCAACTGTTTATGTTATTAGTAAGGCTTCCAGCCAACAGTAGGCTATTAGTAGTTAAGTTTTTAGGGAGTCCAAAGTTATAAGTGGATTTTTGACTGCATGGGGGTCAGCACCGCTAACCCCTGCATCGTTGAAGGGTCAACTGTGTGTGGGTGTGGGTGTGGGTGTGGTGTTTAGACAGATGCAGATACTAAAACAAATGTCTAAAATCCAAAGTCATTCCTTCTGATGCACTTTTAAACATCTTTATTGATAGATAATTCACATACCATAAAATTTACCCATGTAGCGTACAACTCAAAAGTCTTGGTTGTGCAACCATCACCACCAAGTTTAGAATATTTTCATCACCCCAAGAAGAAATCCTGTACCCAGAGCAATCATTTCCCACTTCCCAGTTCCATTCATCCAGCCCCAGCCCCACCAATCTACTTCTGTCTCCATGGATTTGCTTATTGTGGACATTTCATATAAATGGAATCATTAAATATGTGTTCTTTTGTCTCTGGCTTTTCTTAGTTAATATTTTCATCCATATTGTATCATATATCAGTATTCCATTTCATTGCCAAATAATACTCCATTGTACATTTGTCTTGTTACCCGTCTTTGGCTACTATGAGCAATAATGTTTTGAACGTTGGTGTACAGCTTTCTGTGTGGACTTTTGTTTTCAATTCTCTTGGGTATGAACCTAGGAATAGAATTGCTGGTCATATGGTAACTTTTTATTTAATTTTTGAGGGCCTGCCAAGCTGTTTTCTTCAATGGCTACACCATTTTGCACTTCCACTAGCAGTGTGTGAGGGTTCCAGTTTCTCCACATCCTCATCAACACTGGTTATTGTCCGTTTTTTTAATTACAGCTATCCTAGTGGATGTGAAATCCATTTTCATTATGGTTTTGGTTTGCATTTCTCTAATGACTAATGATGTTGAGCATCTTTTCATGTGCTTGCTCAGCATTTGTATGTCTTTGGAAAAATGTCTATTCAAATCTTTTGCCCATTTTTAAATTGAGTTATTTTTCTTTTTTTATTGACTTGTAAGAGCACTTTCTATATTCTGGATACAAATCCCTTATCAGATATATGATTTGAAAATATATGTACCATGATGTGTCCGAAGCACAAGTCTTTAATTTTCATTATATCGATTTTTTTCTTTTCTCATTTTTGCTTTTGATGTCATATCTAGCAAACCACTGCCGAATTCAATTAGAGATTTATTCCTAAGTTTTCTTATAAAAGTTATGGTTTTACCTCTTACATTTAGGTCTATGATCCGTTTTGAGTTAATTTTTATATATGTTGCAAGGAACAGGTCCTTTATTCTTTTGCATGTGGATATCCAATTGTTCTGGCATCATTTCTTGAAAAGATCCTTTCCCTATTGAATTGTTTTGGCATCCTTGTTGAAAGTCACTTGACCATAATATAAGGGTTTATTTCTGGAGTCTCAATTCTATTCCATTGATCTATATGCCTATCCATATTCCAGCACCAAACTGTCTTGATTACTCCACCTGTGTAATAACTTTTGAAATTGGGAACTATGAGTCTTCCATCTTTGTTTCTCCTTTTCAAAATTGTTTTAGCTGTCCTGGGTCACTTGCGTTTCCATGTGAATTTGAAGATCAGCTTAGCAATTTCTGCAAAAACTTTTGGTATTTAATGGGAAAAGTAACCCTAATTTCTCTGACAAAATATATTTTTAATGTACTTCTGAAGAGCTCATCAGAATTTCAGAACTCTGTGTGAACCAAGTTTAAAGCAGCTGGTTGAGGCTAAAACAACACAGGAAAAATTTCAAAGCAAATAATTTTCAGATAACCACCTAGGTTGCCTTGAACCATTTACAATATGTATGCTTTGGATCTTAGATACTCATGAAAGAGTTACAATTACTATTTCAATCATTTTATTGCATATTTTCTGAGTTCCTACTCTATTAGGTACTGTAAAGGATAGAAAGATAATAAAGCAGCGCCCTTTCCTTCAAAAGTCAGAACACCCTTCATTAATAGAGAGCTTTCCCACTATTAGAATTGGTAATAAAGCCTCTTCAGATTAATGCAAGGACATAAACAACATGAAGATCTGTGACACGTATACTCAACTTTCGGTTTTGTGAGAAACCTAAATCTTAAGAGGATTGGGTAAAAATCTACAGGGAAGCCATGTTTTAAGGATTATTTACATGCAAAATATTACACTTGGGGCAGCATTTGTGGGAGCAAAGTTATGTGTGCTGATTGCTGGCTGGGACTAGTAGCAAGGCTTAGACATTAGAGACATCGGTTGCTGGCGTACCAGATCTATAAGCCAACACAAATTCATAAGAAATCCCTTTTGAGGGCGCCTGGGTGGCTCAGTTGGTTAAGCAACTGCCTTCGGCTCAGGTCGTGATCCTGGAGTCCCGGGATCGAGTCCCACATCGGGCTCCCCGCTCGGCGGGGAGTCTGCTTCTCCCTCTGACCCTCCCCCCTCTTGTGCTCTCTGTCTCTCATCCTCTCTCTCTCAAATAAATAAATAAAATCTTAAAAAAAAAAATCTTTAAAAAAAAAAAAAAAAAAAAGAAATCCCTTTTGAGATTTTATTTATTTTACTTTAATAGTTGCTCATCATAGAAAACCTGACATATACCAAACAGTATAAATAATCACCCGTAATACCGTATTCAGAGATAACCAGTACTAATATTTTAGTGTATTTAACTTCATGCATATATATTTTTAAGCTCTTATACAATTATACAAGGTAATTTGAATAATATGCTACATATGGGCAGTTTCCATATTTTTTTATGGTGTATAAATGTTCCATCATGTGGACACAGTTTAAGCAATCTATTGAACATTCAGGATGCACCTGTATTTTATTACTATGAGTAACAATGAGAGATAGAGACATAAATATCTCTGTCAGAATTTCTAATTAGAGAAAGAAAGGGAAACAGAGGGGCGCCTGGGTGGCTCAGTCGGTTAAGAGTCTGCCTTCGGCTCCGGTCATGATCCCAGGGTTCTGGGATCGAGCCCCACATCGGGCTCTCTGCTCGGCTCAGCAGGGAATCTACTTCTCCCTCTCCCTCTCCCACTCCCCCTGCTTGTGCTCTCTCGCTCACTCTCTCTGTCAAACAAATAAATAAAATCTTCAAAAAAAAAAAAGAAAAGAAAGAAAGGGAAGCAGCTCTGGGAGATAGGAATTGCTTCTGGGGCTGGCTATGCCGGGCCCATAGCAACTAGGAACCCCAACTGAGCCAAGGCCATCCCCTGTCTCATCCAGCTGCCAGGACAGGTCAGGCTATATTGTGCTATTAATGTCTTTTTTTTTTTTTTTTTAATATACGTGATACACAACGTTCCATTAGTTTCGGGAGTACAACTTAGTGATTTGACAAATTTACACCTTATGTTCTGCTCACCACAAGTGTAGCTCCCATCTGTCCCATTACATCATTATAACAATATCATTGACTGTATTCTTTATGCTGTGCCTACTGTCCGCATGATTTATTCATTCCGTAACTGGAAGCCCGTGTCTCCCACACCCCTTTCCACCCATTTTGCCCAACCCTCCCCTCTGGCAACCATCAGTTTGTTCTCTGTATTAATAGGTCTGGTTCTGCTTTTTGTTTGTTTGTTTATTCATTTGTTTTTGTTCTTAATGTCTTTATGTTGATGCTGACATTGTAACTTCTGACCTGTGGCACCTGAATAGCCCAATCAGTGACTGAGTTCTAGCCCTAGAATTTCTAATTACAACTGATGGTGCTCCACATCAGTATATTGAGAAGCATTTTCTCTAATGTTTTTTCCCCGAACATGTGCATCAGCAGGATCAATAAATATTGTCTCCCTAGGTGGTACTCAGCATTGCAGTGTATATTATTCATTATGTGGATAAGAAGACCAAAAGCATGACTTAAAATTCCTAGAAGAACAAAGGCTTAGATTTTCACCATCCCTAGTTGGGGGGAGTGGGGAGGAATATTGCGGCAGATGGCAGTACTTTGCTTCTCCTGGGACCAGACCAAACAGAGGGAACCAAAAATACAGGAAGGAACTGTATTAATCTGCTGAACCCCAAAACAAATTTCACATATATTTTAGTAAGCCACGAAACTAAACTAACCTGTTATTTACAAAATAAAGTAAAGCACTGCTTTACTAAAAGCAGAACCAGAATGAAACAGATTTTCTTAAAATGTTGAATATGAGTAAAACTTAGTCATTAAAATAATGGCCAAAGAGAACTTAAATTGAATCTCACTTAGGTAAGTCAGAGTCCATAATCAGGAGAGTCTTCTAAAAGGTGAGTTTTGGGGGCACCTGGGTGGCTCAGTCGTTAAGTGTCTGCCTTCGGCTCGGGTCATGATCCTGGGGTCCTGGGATCGAGCCCCACATCGGGCTCCCTGCTCAGCGGGAAGCCTGCTTCTCCCTCTCCCACTCCCCCTGCTTGTGTTCCTGCTCTCTTTATCTCTCTCTCTGTCAAATAAATAAAATCTTTAAAAAAAATAAAATAAAATAAAATAAGAGTTTTGGATGAGGCAAAAAAGAAAGGTACACTTGGTCTTAATGAAGCTCTGTGTGTAGTAAGAGTGAACCCCAAACTATGAGGCCAGTGGGGTGCAGACTGCAGAGGCCGTGACAGCGGGGACAGACCCAAGGGGCAATGGGCCTGGAAGGTCGTGGAAAACCTTAAAACCCCCTGGGAATCAAGTCAAAATAAATACAGAAAACGAGTGAATCATTCCTCTTCCTTGTTAATTCTTATGGATTGACCCGTAGATGCATATGAAAATTGATCCCAGGGCCTTATAAGTATGAGGTGCTCAACAAATGTTCCATCTGAATTGCGTCTGCTGCATTGCACAGTACAATGTGGAGAAAGTTGGCATAATAGAAGAGAGATTGGAAATTACGTGTGACTATATTGGTTCGATTTTTGCCTTGACATGAGCATTCACTAAATGAAAGGAATAAACCATTAGGGGCAGGGTTCAGTCAGCCAAACTCTCATGCTTCTCCATTAGGGAAAGGGTTTATTTTAAGCTTATAAATATAAACAATTACATGAAAGCATTTTGCTCTCATGCATTCATGTCAAGAACAGGATATTTTGTTTCTCCTTTTTCCAGTTCCTCTCCCATCAGTCCAATGGGGCAGCGCTTCTCAAATTGTGGTCTGTCTGGCTGGTCTACCTTCCTCGGAAGCACCTGCGAGCTTGTTAAACATGCTGACTGCTGGGTCACACCAAGTCAGAAATGGGGGGGCGGGGAAGGTCAAGAATCTATTTTGAAAAACTTTCTAGAAGATTGTTTGGACCCTCAAGTTTAAAAAATCCCTGCGCTAGGAATGGAAGTTCAAGGAGCTAACTCATTTGGGCAAAGGCTAAGAGGCAGACAAGTAAGGCCATGGATTTGCCCAAGGCCAACACAGATAAGTGCTTTTACAGCTGGCTCTCTAAAAGAAAGCCCTGGTTTACAGCATTTGCCCTTCCTGTTGTGTGAATACGCTCCCCGTTGCCACTTTCAGGCTGCCAGTGACCTAACCCTAACGCGCGCTGAGCAGAAGCGTCGCGGGCAGTGCACTCTTCCGTGGCATTTCCTCCATACGGAGGAGATGGATGTAAATAATTGCAAGGTCGTAACTGATAGCAAAAGGTAAGAAAATAATTAGGAAGTGCCATGTTCTGAGTATTTTTCACCTTCGTCTTTGTTATATTTTTATTGTGCTGCAATTTAAATTTCCTTTTTTCTTTTTTTTGCAATTTAAATTGTAACTAGGACTCTTTAACAAATGGCTTGCACATTTAATGACTGGCTCCCAGGCACCAGCATAACACGGTCCACAGCCATTCCTGAAAGACACGCAACCCGCCGTTGGCCTGTGGACCCATCACGGCACATGAGTAATCTCAGAGAAGCTGTCATCTGCCCGGTGACAAAAGGAGCAACGTGTGGGGAGGGTGGAGGATGGGCTGTTTAGGGATGGATTTTGCCCGTAGCCAACATCCATGAATTGCTATTGCTTTGTTCACTCCACTGGGGCTAATGTGGCCACACAGAGCCCACTAGGCAGCTACTTTAGCCTTGTCCAGAGGCCTGCCCTAGACCCTGAGCTAAGAAAAGAGGGCCACAGGTGGTTGGCCTTGCAGCCCACAGGCAAAGTGTCCTCTGCATCTTGTACTCTCGCTCAGGATATCCTGAGTGTCAGACACAGACAACCTGCACCATTTGGGAAGGAGGAGAGGGAGTGTGCTTAGAATGCAGAGTCCGGGGCCCTGCCCCAAACCTCCTGAATCAGCATCACAAGGAACCAGCCTCAGAATTTGCTTCTTTACAAACTCACCAAGCAATTCCAATAAGCACTACAATTTTAGAACTCCTGGGTTGCAGCCGTTGTAAAGATAAGGACGCATACCTCCGAGAGTCCATGAAGACTCTCCAAGGCATGTAGAGGCACAAATAGTGTTAAAGGAATCGATTTCCAGATTCTCCACTTCCATATGTTTTCAGATTTCCTAAAAGCCATCTGTCTGAGGAAGAGGCAACATGCAGAATCTCCTTTCCTGCCCGCCCCTTTCCTGAGCGCCTATCTCTCCCCTTGACACGCAAGAGAAAATCCTACTTCTCATCCATCCCAAGATTTACTACAGGCACTGGCCCCAGGGTAGAAAAAACTCCCTAGAGACAAACAGAGGGGCAATTCAAATTACTGGTGCTGAGGGCCAGTCAAGTGGTTTCTGATGCTTTGCTCACAGCAAAATTGAAAGAGTACCTCCTTTGGGGCTCCTTCCTAGCTGCCTCAGTCGGTAGAGCACGCGACTCTTGATCTCAGGGTTGTGAGTTCAAGCCCACGCTGGGTGTGGAGCTTACTTTAAAAAAAATAACTGATAATAGATCACTGCGTTCTTTATATATACTTGGAAAGGGTTCAAAGAATCGAGTGGCATTGCTCTAGCAAAATTGTCACCTACTTAAAATTGTGAATAAGGTTCCTCAATGCTTATATCTATAAAAGGAAAGAAAAATAGGAAGAAAATTGAGGCTGAACCCTGTCTCCTTTTAGCAGTAAGAAATAGTCATCCACAAGGGCGCCTGGGTGGCTCAGCTTGGTTGAGCATCTGCCTTTGGCTCAGTTCATGATCCCAGGGTCCTGGGATCGGGCCCTGTGTGGGGCTCCCCGCTCAGCAGGGAGTCTGCTTCTCCAGCTCCCTCTGCCCCACCCCGCTTGTGCTCTCTCTCTCAAGTAAATAGATAAAATCTTTTTTTTTAAGATTGTATTTATTTATTTGACAGAGAGTGAGAGAGCACAAGCAGGGAAAGCAGCAGGCAGAGGGAGAGGGAGAAGCAGGCTCCCCGCTGAGCAGAGAGCCCGATGCGGGGCTCGATCCCAGGACCCTGGGATCATGACCTGAGCCGAAGGCAGCCGCTTAACCGACTGAGCCACCCAGGCGCCCTAATAGATAAAATCTTAAAAAAAATTTTAAAAGAGTCATCCACAGGGCGCCTGGGTGGCTCAGTCGGTTAAGCGGCTGCCTTCGGCTCAGGTCATGATCCCAGGGTCCTGGGATCGAGTCCCGCATCGGGCTCCCTGCTCGGCAGGGAGTCTGCTTCTCCCTCTGACCCTCCTCCCTCTCATGCTCTCTGTCTCTCATTCTCTCTCTCTCAAATAAATAAAATCTTTAAAATAAATAAATAAAACTGTTATTAAAAAAGAAAAAAAATGGAGTGGGATGGGATGTATGATATTTTGGAATAACTACTAACTGCCCCCCATTCCTAAAACTGAATTTCTGGGGGCGCCTGGGGGGGGGCTCAGTCGGTTAAGAGTCCAACTCTTGATTTCAGCTCAGGTCTTGATCTCAGGGTCGTGAGTTCAAGCCCCGTGCTGGGCATGGAGCCTACTTAAAGAAAATAAAATAAATGAAATTGAATTTCTGAAAAATATATATTGGATGACAAAGTACTACAACATTTAAATCAATTCCTCTGCTTTCAAATGGACTAAGTTTTGGGTTTTTTTTAAATAGAAAAGTTCCAAGGATTTCTTTACCATGATGGTGCATACCAGGAAAGAGCATATATTCTGGGTCTGCCATTAGCTTTATGACTGGGCAAGTAGCTTCCTCCCTCCCCGGACCTCAGTTTCCCTATCAGCAAAAGAAGGGATTGGGCACAATGATATTTCAAGCCCTTCCAGCTCTAACGGGTGATTACACCACCTAGTTCACCTAGTTGGTTGTTTACCCTTCAGCAATCAGGTCTTCAGGCCATTGTACCATTTCAGTTCACCTCCACTAGAGGGTAGCCAGAGAAAGGAGACGAGGCTCCAGTTACTTGTATTCTTTGTATTTAGTCCTGATCCCACCCCCCCAAAAAAGTGGGCAGAAAAAATTGATGTTACGTAGACAAGAACAAAATAGAGATTTCTGTTGGTTTCGTTTATTTTAGCTGTTGTGCTCCCATATTACGCGAAGAAATTATGAGAGAGATGTTTTACATAATGTTCTTCTTATTCAATTTAAGGAAATCAAGAAGATACCTGATTGTCAGGGTGCCCGGCTGGCTCAGTCGGTGGAGCACGCATCTCTTGATCTCGGGGTTGTGAGTTCGAGCCCCACGTTGGGTGTAGAGGTTACTTAAAAATAAACTCTTTAGAAGAAAATATATATATATACTTGATTGATAATGCCATGTCCAGACAGTCTGTCCCCAGCTAAAAATTTCAATCTTCACTAAATCAATCCTTCACATTCTTTTTACTGGGATTTCCAATTGAAAATTTTGATCAGGAACTTCCACTGATTTCCATTTGTTTACCACAAGAAGTCTCAGCTCTCTAGACCACTTTCTAATCAACCTTCTTTCCCATTACTCCCCAGAAATTATCCTGGCCCCTCGAGATGCACCTTTCCATAAAAATCTCACGAACATTGTCTTGGTGTTGGCAGGGCTGACCCCTCTGTGGTGCAATAGAAAGAGCCACAAACGGGGGCGCCTGGGTGTCTCAGTTGCTTAAGCGGCTGACTCTTGGTTTCAGCTCAGGTCATGATCTCAGGGTTGTGAGATCGAGCCCCCGAGTTGGGCTCCCCGCTCAGCAGTGAGTCGGCTTCTCTCCCTCTCTCCCTCTCCTTCTGCCCCTCCCTCACCTCTCCCTCTCTCCCTCCCTCTCTCTCTAATAAATAAATAAATCATTTTTTTTAAAGATTTTATTCATTTACTTGACAGAGAGAGAGGGAACACAAGCAGGTGGAGTGGGAGAGGGAGAAGCAGGCTTCCCGCAGCGCAAGGAGCCCTATGCGGGGCTCGATCCCGGGACCCTGGGATCAGGACCTGAGCCGAAGGCAGACGCTTAACGACTGAGCCACCCAGGCACCCCAATAAATAAATCATTAAAAAAAAAAGAGGGGCTCTTGGGTGGCTCAGATGGTTAAGCATCTGCCTTCGGCTAGGGTCACGATCGGGTCCTGGGATCAAGTCCCACATCGGGCTCCCAGCTGGCTCAGCAGGGAGTCTGCTTCTCCCTCTCCCTCTGCCTCTCCCCCTGCTTGTGTGCTCTCTCTCTCTCTCTCTCTCAAATGAATAAATAAAATCTTAAAAGAAAGAAAGAAAGAGAAAAAAGGGTTGCAAACTGGACTCACAGAGCTCCTTGGAGAAATGGCTGATTTCAGGACGGGCAAGGGAGGCACAAGATAAGCCTGGAATATACTGTTATGCCAGAAATTAAGAAAGTGCTCAAAATAAATGACTGGGGTATGACACAAGGACAGGAACCAGCTTGACAGGGCCACCGGCCAAATCTGTAACAAACTGAGAATCAAAATAATTCAGCACAGTAGTAAATTATGAAACATTGAAACACCAGAATGCCATGAGTCCATACCAAGAAGAAACGGAATGGAATAACTAAATAAAATGGACGAGGAGGGAGGGATCTTATTTACTGTGAACACAGCCGGCAAAGTGAAGGCGTGCCGGAGTTGGAAAATCAGCATTTTGCAACCATCACGTTAAATATTAGTCAGACAAGGGTCATCAATGGCTTTTGATTAGGAGTAGGATATTTTCACTGTCTTAAAGTATTGCCCCACAAAGTACTTGTTCACTGCACAGTAAAAGCATAATTGTACAGGGAAGAAATTGGACAAGATCTTCACCACGTGATCAAAATTATCACCACCGGTGTGGCGCAGATGGCCGTGTGTCTGCAGACCCGAGACCCCGGGAAGGACCCAGCATCACCTCCACAGTATTGCAGCTGAGAACGCATCACCTGAATTCATCATGAGGAAACTTCAACCAAACCCCAAATAAGGAATGTTCTATTGAAGAAAAAAAGAAAGAAAAAAAAAAAGATGGGCACGAGGACAGTATTCTTCCAAAATGTCGTCATGTGGTGCCTGGCTGGCCCAGTTGGTAGAGCGTGTGACTCTTGATCTCGGGGTCGTGAATTCGAGCCCCACATTGGGGGTAGAGATGCCTTAAAACAATAAAAAAAATCTTTAAAAAATGTCAGTGTCATAAAAGCAAAGTCTGTGGAAATGTTTCCAGATTAAAGGAGATTAAAGAGACATGACAATTAAATGCATCCCTGATCCTGGACTGGAACCTGTATGGGAGGGTGGATAATGCTAGAAAGAACATTATTGGATCAATTGACAAAACTAGAATATGATGACAGATTACATAAACTTGTATCAATATTAACTTTAGTGAAGTTGACTACTGTGGTCAAGTAAAGGAATATCCCTATCCTTTTTTTAAAAAAAAAAGACTTATTTATTTGAGAGAGAGAGAGCAGAGCGGAGAGGCAGAGGGAGAGGGAGAGAGAATCTCAAGCAGACAACGAGCTAAGCACGGAGCCTGACACGGGGCTCCATCTCACGAGCCTGACATCATGACCTGAGCTGAAACCAAGAGCTGGACGCTTAACCGGCTGTGCCATCCAGGCGCTCGAAGAATATCCCTCTTCTTATGAAATAAACACTGAAGTATTTAGGGGTAATAGGTCATAAATTATGTAACTTATCCTCAAATGGCTCAGAAAAAAAATGAGTATGTAGGCACAGAAAGAGAGCAGGTGCAAATGAGCTATAACAGTAGTAATAGGTGTTTTCTGCACCCTTCTTATTTTTACAAATTTTCTGTAATTTTGAAATTATTTCTAAATTTCAAAGCTTAAAATAGAGGATGTGGTTGTAAATCCTGACCACGCCCCTTAGATCTCTCTGACCACAGACAACATATGTGAATTCTCAGAAGAGGCAGTTACCAATCACTGAGCCCTTAACCATGGGTCAGGCACCATGGTGAGGATTATCTCAGTCCTTAAAAGAGTACTTCAAGAGAAGCTCTATCTTGGTTGTATGGATTAGGAGACTGAGGCTCAGAGAAGTTAAGCAGCTTATGCAAAATCACCCAGTTATTAAGTGGCAGGGTTGAGATTTGAACCCAGGTCTGAAACGAATACCCCATTTCCAAAGGAGATAATTGTACTTAGTCATACTTTGTTTTACATGGTAACTCTGCTGTTCTAAAATATTATTTAATTAATTTATTTAACATGGTAATCCTTTCTTTTCTGTCTTCCCCCACTGCCCACCAGGGCAGAGATCTTTGTTTTGTTGGACGATATAGTCCCAAGCATCTGGAATAATGTCTGGCACAGTAAGCGCTCAGTTAATGTTTTTCATGAAGACTTATACCTTAGCAGTGTTGGGAAGATTAAATAAGATGATGTAAATAATACTTGATATCCCTTGCTGTAACTTTTTAAAAAGATTTTTATTTATTCTTAGGGACAGAGAGAACAAGTCGGGGGAGGAGGAGAGGGAGAGGAACAAGCAGACTCCGCACTGAGCGCAGAGCCTGACGTGGGGCTCGATCCCACGATCCTCCCAAGGTCACGAACTGAGCCAAAACCAAGAGTCAGAAGTTTAACCGACTGAGCCCCTGCTGTAACTTTTGAACGAGTTTGTAGCTTTCCAGCAGAGACCCCTATCAGAGGTATCAAAGTTTGGGGAGTGATGAAATGTCTCCTCCTCACAGAACAGAGGTGGAAAGTCCTCTACCTCGCATGCTTACGATCAGTTGGACAACAGCCAGGCCATAGGCACACTCTGCTTACATCTACGAAACATCTTAAAGGCAATCAGTTACTGGAAAGTTTTTTACCACTTAAGACAGAATTTTAAAATATGGGTAGTTTCCAATCTTTTCCGGCTCCTGGACACTGGCAAGGAAACCCTTCATTTCCCAAAGGAGACCGATTTCCCATGCCATTGGAAATGAAAATCTGATGGTAATATCTCTGTTCTAGGAGCCCAAAGAAAAGCTAAAAAATATCGGGGGGTTGGCAGGAGGAGGAAACTCAAGTCCAGACCAAACAGCATGGAGGTCTCAGGCATGTTCTTGGTACATTGTGCTGGTTCCCCCCTTAAGGAGGAAAGAAACCAAAAGAATGAGAAAAAAAGATGTCAGCCAAACAAGAGGAAGAGGTAGTCTGTGACTGTCATGAGAACATGGTCAGGTTTTGCTAACCACTTAATCCCGGCCCCTAGCCCAGCGCCTGGCATATAGTAGGTACTCAGTAAATATTCATAAACGGATGGACTGTCTGCTTTTGCTTCAGGAGCAGCCCCGCAAATCTCAGATACTTACGACCAATCTTGCTCTCTTGCCTGTGGTTCTGTGGGCTGGCTGTGGGTCTACTTGGCTCAGTGAGCCTGGCTTCCTAGGCTCGAGGGCAGGTCTGCTCCTTGATTCAGGACCCACACCAAAGAGGAACAGCTACCAGTACCATACTCATCTTCTAGTGGACGGCAAGAGCGCGAGAATGAAGCCAAAATACAAGAATCCAGGGGCGCCTGGGTGGCTCAGTCGTTAAGCGTCTGCCTTCGGCTCAGGTCATGATCCCAGGGTCCTGGGATCGAGCCCCGCATCAGCCTGCTTCTCCCTCTCCCTCTGCCGCTCCCCCTGCTCGTGCTCTCTCTCTCTGTCAAATAAATAAATAAAATCCTTAAAAAAAAAAGAAATTAAAAAAAATCTTAAAGAATGAGGAAAAGGAAAAAGGAAAAAAAAATTCTCCTTGTGATGAGAACTCATAGGATTTACTCCCTTAAGAATTTTCCTATATCTCACACAGCAGTACATTACATCCCTAGTACTTATTTATGTTATAACTGGAAATTTGTACCTTTTGACCACCTTCCTTCAATTCCTCCTCACCCTTGCCCCCTCCTGTAATTACAAATCTGATCTCTCTCTCTCTCTCTTTTTTTAAAATAAGCTCTGAGACGAATGTGGGGCTTAAACTCACGACCCCAAGATCAAGAGTTGTGTCTCTACCAACTGAGCCAGTCAGACACCCCTGATCTCTTTTTTATTTATTTTATTTATTTTATTTTTTTAAAGATTTTATTTATTTATTTGACAGAGAGAGACACAGTGAGAGAGGGAACACAAGCAGGGGGAGCGGGAGACGGAGAAGCAGGCTCCCCGCAGAGCAGGGAGCCCGATGCGGGGCTCGATCCCAGGACCCTGGGATCATGACCTGAGCCGAAGGCAGACGCTTAACGACTGAGCCACCCAGGCGCCCCCTGATCTCTTTTTTAAATTGAAGTATAATTAACACAAAATGCTATGTTAGTTTCAGGAGTACAGTATATTGATTTAACAATTCTATACATTACTCATGTGCTCACCACGATAATTGTAGTCACTATCTGTCAATGTATGGTCACCATACGTTACTACAATATTATTATTATTTTAAGATTTATTTATTTATTTTAGAGAGAGAGGGCGTGAGCAAGGCAGGGGCAGAGGAAGATGGAGAGAGAGAATCTCAAGCAGACTCCGCACTCAGCGTGGAGCCAAATGTAAGACTCTATCTCATGACCCTGAGATCGTGACCTGAGCTGAAATCAAGAGTCAGACACTTAACTGACAGAGCCACCCAGGTGCCCCTATGAGTTTGGGGTTTATTTTGTTTTGTTTTTTGTTTTGTTTTAGATTCCACATGTGAGATCATAAATTATTTGTCTTTCTTTGTCCGACTTATTTCACTTAGCACAGTGCCCTCAAGGTTTATCCATATCACAAATGGTAGGATTTCTTCATTTCGTATGGCTGAATAATATTCCATTATATATATACCACAACTTCTTTACTCCAAATAAATGCCAAGTTGTTAAATAGAATGAACCTTATTCTCAGTTACCCCTCCCCCTGTCCCCGGACCCCTACACAGTCAGACAGAGATGTTCTGTGAAGAACCTATGGCTCAGATATGGGGAGAAATTGAATGCCTACCTAACAGAGAAGCAAAAGTACACCCTTTTGTACTTCTCACATTTTTCTACAGAAATATTCCAAAGTAGAGGAGTATGAATGCTGTAAGCATAAAATTTCATTGAAGTCTTGGATTTTACTTTAAAAATCCATGCAGGGGATGGATGGGTGGCTCAGTCGTTAAGTGTCTGGGTGGCTCAGTCGTTAAGTGTCTGCCTTTGGCTCAGGTCATGATCCCAGGATCCTGGGATCGAGCCCCACATCGGGCTCCCTGCTCCGCGGGAAGCCTGCTTCTCCCTCTCCCACTCCCCCTGCTTGTGTTCCCTCTCTCGCTCTGTTTCTCTCTGTCAAATAAATAAATAAAATCTTTTTTAAAAAATCTTAAAAAAATAAAATAAAAATCCATGCAAATTTTGCTTTTTACTACATAAAATATCCAAGTTTGTTATAACATAAAAATACCATTTGGGATACCTGGCTGGCTCAGTGGAGCATGTGACTCTTGATTTTGGGGTTGTGAGTTCGAGCTCCATGTTGGGTGTAGAGATTACTTAACAACAAAATCTTAAAAAAAATTTTGTTTTAATACCATTTAAAGTTACTCATCATCTAGTAAAAATGTACACTCCAAGAAGATGCATTTTGTTGAAGCTGTTAACCAGATTATAATATTTAGATCTGCCTGGCTAGATTTTTCCACCTCATACAGGAGGGATTTCCAAAACGGATGCCGGAAGGCAGTCAGGGGCTGCTAAGCAAGTGAAAAGCAAACTGTGAGAATCAATCCAAGTGAGGTATAACTCTAAGGGGCTTGGGGGTATTTCTCCAGAAGTTCTGTTGTGGGGGCACCTGGGTGGCTCAGTGGGTTAAGCATCTGCCTTGAGCTCAGGTCATGATCCCAGGGTCCTGGGATCGAGCCCCGCGTCGGGCTCCCTGCTCAGCGGGGAGCCTGCTTCTCCCTCTGTCTCTGCTCCTCCCCATGCTTGTACTCTCTCTCTCTGGCAATCTCTCTCTGTCAAATAAATAAAATATTAAAAAAAAAAAAAGTTTTGTTGTAAATGGCAATGAAGGAAGCAGTGAGCACTTGCTATTTTGTTCTCATGGCCTGACTCAGGATGTCACTCTAAAATCCCATTCCTATGGGGGCGCCTGGGTGGCAAAGTAGGTTGAGTTTCAGACTCTAGGTTTTGGCTTGGGTTGTGATCTCGGGTCATGGGACTGAGCCCCGTGTGGGGCTCTGCACTCAGCGTGGAGCCTGCTTCAGATTCTCTCTCCCTCTCCCTCTGCCTCTCCCGCTTGTGCTCTCTCTCTCTCTAAAATAAATAAATCTTTAAAGAAACAAAAATATAAAATAAAATAAAATCCCATTCCCGTGGAATCCCCACCCCCACAGAAATCACCCAGTTTGTTTGCACAATGCAAATGTGTCTGCCTGGTAGGATATAGATTGTCCAATAGGGTTAGAGAAGAGATTTCTTTTTATGGCTACCAGAGCAATTCTTTTTTTTTTTTTAAGATTTTATTTTTAAGTAATCGCTACACCCAACATGGGGCTCCAGTTCAAAACCCTGAGATCAAGAATTTCAGGCTCCACCCGCCGACCCAGCCAGGTTCTCCTACAAGAATAATTCTTACTCACTATGTAAAAAATCAAAAAGTATAAAGAAGCAGGAAAAAAAATAAGCTGATAACCCAGAGCAACACCATTTTGGCATATTTTCTTCCAGATTCTTTTCCTGCCTTTTTTTGTTTGTTTTTACACAAGAGAGATCATATGACATATGTACATTTTTATCTTGATTTTGTCACTTCATATTATAGCATTTTCCAGGTCCTTAAATATTCCTCTAACGATTCCATTTAATGATTGCACAGACTCCCGATTTCTAGAACTAGATGTTTGAGGTTTAGATTGTTTCCAGTTTTTCAGTTTTTGTTTTGTTTTTTTTTTTAGATTTTATTTATTTATTTGAGAGAGAGTACAAGCTAGTGGAGAGGCAGAGGGAGAGGGAGAAGCAGGCTCCCCACTGAGCAGGGAGCTCGACTTGGGGCTTAATCCCAGGACCCTGGGATCATGACCTGAGCTGAAGGCAGACGCTTAAGCAACTGAGCCACCAGGCGCCCCCAGTTTTTCAGTTTTCTAAATAACACTTAGATGAACACGTTTGCGCACAAATTTTTGTCCACAGTACAGAGTGAAATGTCTTAGAATGGAGACTCGATATGCACATTTTTAAGGCTTTTGATACATACAGTCTATCAGTTAGGATTCTTTTTTTTAAGATTTTATTTTTAAGTTATCTCTACTTCCAATGTAGATGCTTGAACCCAAACCCCGAAATCAAGAGTCACACACTCTGCCTACTGAGCCAGCCAGGCACCCCCAGTCAGTCAAGATTCTTTGTTTGTTTGTTTTGTTTTGTTTTTTTATTTGACAGAGAGAGATAGCGACAGCAGGAACACAAGCAGGGGGAGTGGGAGAGGGAGAAGCAGGCTTCCCGCTAACAGGGAGCCCGATGTGGGACTCGATCCCGGGACTCCGGGATCATGACCTGAGCCGAAGGCAGACGCCCAACGACTGAGCCACCCAGGCGCCCTCAGTCAAGATTCTTAATCAAGAGCAGTAGATGCTGACTCTGGAAGGTTAAGCAGAAAAGGAGTTTCTAAAGGATATTGAGTTTTTCACAGAATTGTTGGCAGGACTGGATAATCAAGTCTAAACTGCCAGAAACGATGCCCCAAACCAGGTCACCGAACAAGCTTGATGCAGAGGATCATAGCCTAAGTAAATGGCACATCCTAGAGTTGTACATATACGGTGGCTTTGAACCTCACTATAAAAAACCTCACTGCCCTACACCGTCGCCAGCCCCAGAAAAAAGCTGAATCTCTCCTTTCATCATCCATGTCAGCAAAAAGAAAAGCTCCATGGAGAGCCTGGTTTAATTACCACCCTCACCGTCAAATCTAAGTCTCCTGAAAGCAAAGCTGAGGTCACCTGCTTGCAGGCTAGCAGCGAGAGACACTGAGAATCTGACACAGGGCTTATAAACTTGGAATTTCCACAAATATAAAAATTGAGGTTGCCAGATAAAATACAGGATACCTGGTTAAGTTCAAATTTCAGATAAACAATGAATAATATTTAATATAAGCCTATCCCAAACATATATGGGACATAATTGCACTTAAAAATTATTTGTTGTTTATCTGAAGTTCAAAGTTAACCAGGTGTCCTATATTTGTATTTGCTAAATCTGGCAACCCTAACAGAAATGCTGTTCAAAAGGTGACGGGCAGCCGTGAATGAGTATTTCAGACAACCACGTTGCTTTACTAAAAAGAAGTGCCGACAATGAATAGGAGTTTCTTTCTTTTTTTTTTTTTTAAAGATTTTATTTATTTATTCATGAGAGACAGAGAGAGAGGCAGAGGGAGAAGCAGGCTCCCACGGAGCAGGAAGCCCGATGCGGGACTCGATCCCAGGACCCTGAGATCATGACCTGAGCCGAAGGCAGACGCTTAACCATCTGAGCCACCCAGGCGCCCTGAATAGGAGTTTCTAACTCACCGACAGTCTCACTTCAAAAATATGTTTGCTAATTTGACAGGCAAGAAATGACATTTAATTATTGTTTTAATTTACCTTTCTGGGATTTTTAGTGGGGCCAAACAACCCCTCAATCCTTCATTATTTTTATCTCCCCCTTCGCGAACAGATCAGGCTTGCGCTCGTCATTTCTCTGTTGGGGTCTCTCTGTGTTCCTTATCAGACACAGCATCAGCTCTTCATGCAATAAGTACATTATTCCTGTGCTTGGCTTATTGTTAATCTTTTAATTCATGATCCTTTTATTTACAGAGGTTTACATGATCAATCTCTTGCTTCCCCGCCCCCATACATAGAACAGTTTTCCCCTTCTAAAGATCAGATAAATATTCACTTAGACTGTCTTCTGGATTTTTTTTTTTTAAAGATTTTATTTATTTATTTGACAGAGAGAGACAGAGCAAGAGAGGGAACACAAGCAGGGGGAGTGGGAGAGGGAGAAGCAGGCTTCCCGCTGAGCAGAGAGCCCAACGTGGGTCTCGATCCCAGGACCTGGAACCATGACCTGAGCTGAAGGCAGACGCTTAACGACTGAGCCACCCAGGCTCCCCTGTCTTCTGGATTTTTATGGTTTTACTTATTTACTTTTACCCTTTAATGTGCATAAAGTGGGGTGATGATAAATAGACTTTTTTTCTAAATAGTTAACCAGTGGGGGTGCCTGCTGGCTCAGTCGGTCGGTGGAGTGTGTGACTCTTGATCTCAGGGTCATGAGTTCAAGCCCCATGTTGGGCTTAGAGCTTATTTAAGAAAAAAAAAAAATATATATATATATAAATATATACATAAATTTAAGAGGATTCTATATATTAAGAATGACTAATCAAAAAATAAAATAGAAAAAACATACTCATAATAGGACAAAAGCTATAACTAGCTTTTTGTTAAGCAAATTTAACAAAAGATATGTAGAACATTTCTAGTGAAAATTAGAAGATGACTTTACTAAAGAGAGAGGTACACAATGTTCAATGATGGGAAGACACAGTATCATAAAGAGATCAATTCTCTCCCAAATGATCTATAAAGTTAATACAATTCCAATAAAAATCCCTGCAGGTGTGTGTGTGATTGTGTGTGTGTGCGCACGCACATGAAATTTGATAAGTTGGTCCTCCAAATTGTATGGAAGAGAAAAGAGTCAATAATTCACACATTCTGAAGAACAAGAAGAGTGAATTTTCCTTACCAGGTATGATGACTTATTATAAAGATATAGCAATGAAGACATCGTGGCACTGGCCCAGGGATGGGTAAGAGTTTCAATGGCATGGAACGGAGAAACCAGGACAGACACACTCATATATGGAAACTTGCTACACGACTGAGGTGACTTTATAAATAAGAGGAGAGAGGATGGACTATTGATTAAATGGTTCTGGAAAAATTGGTTGTCCAAATGGAAGACATTGATAGATAACTACCACACACCATGGACAAAAATAATCCCCAGAATAATGAAATACTTACATACGAGAATAGAATGTGAATGTTTTTAGAAGGAAGTCTCATAATAACAGTCATGAGGATGAGGAGAAAAGGGAATTTTCATAAATTGCTAGTTCACAGGAAATGTGAGGATGATCCTGGCTATACAAACTCCAGAAAAACTCTTACATAGGCGCACAAGGAAACATGTATAGGATGGTCATTCCACTGCTCACTTCGGCAGCACATACACTGAAATTGGAACGATACAGAGAAGATTAGCATGGCCCCATGCAAGGATGATACGTAAATTCGTGAAGCATTCCATATTTTATTTTTAACAATTTTGTTTTTAGTTTTTTTTGTTTAAAGATTATTTATTTATTTGAGAGTGAGAGAGAGCATGAGCGGGAGGAGGGGCAGAGGGAGAAGGAGAAGCAGACTCCCTGATGAGCAGGGAGCCCGACGTGGGGCTCAATCTCAGAACCCCAAGAGCATGACCTAAGCTGAAGGCAGACGCTTAATCTACTAAGCCACCCAGGTGCCCCTAAAGATTTTATTTTTAAGTAATCTCTGCACCCAATGTGGGGCTCGAACTCACATTCCCCAGATTAAGAGTTGCATGCTTCACTGACTGAGCCAGCCAGGCGCCCGGCGTTCCATATTTTTAAAAAAAGGTCATTCTGGTATCAGTGGTGATGGTGAAAAATTAGAACAAATCTGTGTGTCAGTAGGAGAATGGGTAAATAAATTGTAGCATATTCATACAATGGAATCACTTATAACAGCTCAAAGGAATGAGCTAGATATGCATGTATTAATATGAATAATACTCAAAATCATTACACTGATGGACATTTGGGCTCTTTCCATATTTTGGCTATTGTGGACATTGCTGCTATAAACATTGGGGTCCCAGATGTCCATCGACAGATGAATGGATAAAGAAGATGTGGTATGTGTATACAATGGAATATTACTCAGCCATTGAAAAGAATGAAATCTTGCCATTTGCAACAACATGGATGGAACTAGAGGGTATTACGCTAACGAAACAAGTCAGAGAAAGACAAATACCATATGATTTCAGTCATATGTGCAATTTAAGAAACAAAAGAGATGAGGGATGCCTGGGTGGCTCAGTCGTTAAGCATCTGCCTTCGGCTCAGGTCATGATCTCAGGATCCTGGGATCAAGCCCCACGTTGGGCTCCCTGCTCAGCGGGAAGTCTGCTTCTCCCTCTCCCTCTGCCCCCCCAACCCCACGTGTATGCTCTCTCTCTCTCAAATAAATAAATAAAATCTCTAAAAATAAAAAATAAAAAGAGACAAAACAGATGAACACAGGGGAAGAGAAGGAAAAATAAAATAACAACAGAGAGGGAGGCAAACCATAAGAGATTCTTAAATATAGGAAACAAATTGAAGGTTGCTGGAGGGGAGGTAGGTAGGGGGATGGGGTGACGGGCAGTAAGGAGGGCACTTGATGGAATGAGCACTGAGTGTTATGTGCAAAATAACTAAATTCTACCCTTGAAACTAATAATACACTATATGTTAACGAAATTGAATTTAAATTGAAAATTTTTTTTAAATCATTATGTTGAATTACAAAAGCAATTTGTAGGATGTTGGGGACAATATAACATTTCTGTAAAATTTTTAAATACACAAAACAATACTATATATTGTTAATAGATAAATGCATATATAGTAAGAGTATCAAAGCTTGCACGGAGGTTGTATACAGAATTTAGATAGTGGTTACTTCTAAGGGAGTGGAGAATAGGACTGAGGAAAGCGAGAGAGGACATTTCAAATATATTAACAATGTTTTA
This sequence comes from Mirounga angustirostris, assembly GCF_029215605.1. Classification (NCBI taxonomy): domain Eukaryota; kingdom Metazoa; phylum Chordata; class Mammalia; order Carnivora; family Phocidae; genus Mirounga; species Mirounga angustirostris. The sequence goes on from NW_026991719.1 coordinate 96,250,378, forward strand.
TTTCTTGAGAAACTCTGAAATTTTTTTGTAACTATATGACGAGATGGATGTTAATTAAACTTATTGTGGTAATCGTTTTGCAATATAGATACCTCCAGTCATTGTGCCCTATACCCTAAATTTGTACAGAGATGTATGTCAATTATAGCTCAATAAAACTGGAACGGGGCGCCTGGCTGACTCAGTCGGAGGAGCGTATGACTCTTGATCTCGGAGTTGCAGGTTCGAGCCCTGCGTTGGGTGTAGAGATGACTTAAAGAAACAAAATCTTTATTAAAAAAAAAAACTGGAACAAAAATTTTATTTATTTTAAGTTTATTTCTTTAAGTCATCTCTACACCCAACGCAGGGCTCGAACTCACAACCCCGAGATCAAGAGTCACATGCTCTTCCGACTGGAGCCAGCCAGGTGCCCCGTGGAACAAAGATTTTAAAGATTTAAAGTTGTTATTTTATTTTTCCTTCTCTTCCCCTGTGTTCATCTGTTTTGTCTCTTTTTATTTGAAGCCCATGTGGCAAAATATTAGGATTTGTCATGTCTGAGCCGTGCTTAAACAGGTGTTTATGTTCTGTTCCTTTCTATGTGTTTTGAAATATTTCATAAATTCAAACCCTTTTCTTCTTTTTAAAGAATCAACAAGACTAGGTGAGTGTGGGTGTGAAGTCAAGAAAGGAGTCAAAGATGACTCAGGTTTCATGCCTGGTGATGATGCTATTGACAGAAAACGAGAAGCTAGGGAAGCTGGCTTTGTCGAAGATAAGGAGCTATATTTCTGGCATGTTCGGCTTAAAGACACAGCAGAACATCCAGCTACGAAACACAGATTAGGTTGTGAGCAGCCAGAGGTCAGGACAGGAAACTGGTCTGCAAACAGGGACTGGCAAAGCAGGACATTGGCCCCAGGGCCCCACCCTCTCATATCACAGGGAGCAGGTCGCCCCAGTCTTTTTCTTTTCTTTTTTCATAGGACCCTTTAATGGAGAAGAGAGTCAAGAGGGAGAGAACAAGAAACGATGCAAAGCCAGACAGTGAGGACTGGGGAACGGTTACTGAATATGGTGAACCCTTGCAGGCCAGACTACGGAGCAGGGATGAGAGTCCAGGCGGCAGGCAGCTAAGGAACGAGTGGCAAAGGAAGGGGAAGCAGAGGGAGCCCATTCATTTTAGAAATCGGCAAGGAAATGGAGGGGAGGTGCTCTGTGTCCGGACACCATTTGGGCTGCTATAACCAAATACCACAGACTGGGTGGCTCATAAACAGAAATTTGTTGCTCACAGTTTTGCGGGCTGGAAGTCCAAGATCAAGGTGCCAGTCAGCATGGGTGGGTGAGGGCCCTCTCCTGGGTGGCCGACTTCTCACTGTATGGAAGAAGGGGCTAGGGAGCTCTGTGGGGGTCTCTTTTTATAGGACACTAATCCCAGGCGCCTGGGTGGCTCATTATGTTAAGCATCTGCCTTCGGCTCAGGTCGTGATCCCGGGGTCCTGGGATCGAGCCCCGCATTGGGCTCCCTGCTCAGCGGGGAGTCGGCTTCTCCCTCTCCCTCTGCCTCTCGCCCTGCTTGTGCTCTCTCTCACTATCTCTGTCTGTCTCGTTCTCTCAAAAAAATAAAATCTTAAAAAGGAAAAAAAAAAAGAAATACGAGCACTAATCCCATCTGTGAGGGCTCCAGTCTCATGACCTAATCACTCCCCAAAAGCCCCACATTCTAATACCATCACATTGAACATTAAGATTTCAACACATGAATTTTGGGGGACACAAACATTCAGACCATAGCAATATGTATACATAATGGAATATATTTTAATCTCTCACAATACTAATTAAGACTATTCAAAATCTGCCACAGTGAACAAATAGGTACAAATATATGTACACATATGATACACACATAATGATAGGTAGGTATATTTTATATCTGTGTAATTTTTTAGCTTGCGCAGGGAAGGTATGAGGAAAGCATTTAACATTTAAAATGATCCCAGCCCCGAAATTCCAAATGAACTACTATTTAAAATTGCAGTAAAAGAAAATTTTCGGGGGCACCTGGCTGGCTCAGTCAGTGAAGCATATGACTCTTGATCTCGGAGTTGTGAGTTCGAGCCCCACGTTGGGTGTAGAGATTACATAAACAAACTTTTTTTAAAAAGTGTTAAAAAAAAAAAGAAAGTTCCAGAAAGCTTTTCTTTTTTTTTTTTTAAAGATTTTATTTATTCATTTGAGACACAGAGATAGAGAGAGAGAGAGAGCATGAGCAGTGGGAGAGGCAGAGGGAGAGGGAAAAGCAGACTCCCCACTGAGCCCAACATGGGACTCGATCCCAGGACCCCGGGATCATGACCTGAGCTGAAGGCAGACGCTTAACCATCTGAGCCACCCAGGTGCCCCCAGAAAGCTTTTCACATGGAGTACTCTGAGGAGGACAAGGAGTCAAAAATACACTGTAGATATTTTTAGCCATTTCAAGAGAAATATGAAGCCAAAGTCAATAACCATTAAGGATTAGATACAAAAAATAAATCTTCCCAGAGGGAAAAATTGAAAATTGCTCACTAACTACTAGTGGAAAAGCAATACAATGGCAGAGCACTTGGTGTGGAAAGATTCGGGCTGTCTTACATTAACAAATCAGAAGAGGGGCGCCTCGCTGGCTCAGTCCATGGAGCCTGCAACTCTTGATCTCAGGGTCGTGAGTTGGAGACCCGTGTTGGGTATGAAGCCTACCTAAAATCTAAAAATATATATGTATTTTTTTAAATCAGGAGAAGAAGAGCACACGACCATATGAAGTCACCAAGCTGGAGGAAATCCAGAAAATTAAGTAAAGGACCAAGGAGATGGAGTAGTTTTTCTTTTTTTTTTTAAACTTCATTTATTTATTTATAAAGATTTCATTAATTTATTTGAGAAAGTGAGTGAACGAGAGAGCATGAGCAGGGGGATGAGCAGATGGAGAGGGAGAAGCAGACTCCCCCCTGAGCAGGGAGCCCGACTCGGGGCTCGATCCCAGGACCCTGGGATCATGACCTGAGCAGAAGGCAGAAACTTAACTGACTGAGCCACCCAGGTGCCCCAAGACTTTCTTTATTTATTCGAGAGAGAGATAGCAAGAGAGAGCACACAAGTGGGGGGAGCTGCAGTGTGAAAGGGAGAAGCAGGCCCCCAACTGAGCAAGGAACTAGACTCAGGGCTCGATCCCAGGACCCCGGGATCATGACCTGCGCAGAAGGCAGACGTTTAACTGACTGAACCACCCAGGTGCTCCTGGAGTAGTTTCTACAATAGACCAAACATCATTTCCCACACGTATGTGAACAAGGGACCCTCTTAAATATCACATGTGGCTGGGACTCCACCAGGAGCTCAAGATATAATACTCACTTGAATTAAAGTAGACAACCAAACAACAAAAATGTTTTCTGGCAAATTAATTGCTACAAGAAAGGATTATAATTTGATTCGCATGCTTTAGAAATTTTGTAAGATGGCAAAATACCAATGATAGCACGTTAGGAAGATTAAATTATTTTCATTTTATTTATTTATTTTTAAGGATTTTATTATTTTGGGGGACCTGGGCGGCTCAGTCAGTTGATTTCAGCTCAGGTCATGATCTCAAGGTCCTGGGGTAGAGCCCCGAGACGGGCTGCATGCTCAGTGGGGAGCCTGCTTCAAGATTCTCTCTCCCCCCGCCCCTCCCCCCACTCACTCACACACTCTCTCTCTATAATAAATAAATAAATGTTTTTTTTAAAAGATTTTATTATTTTTTTAATCTCCACACCGAACATGGGGCTCAAACTCACAACCCCAGATCAAAAGTCACACGCTCCACCAACTGAGCCAGTCAGGTGCCCCTATTTTTATTTTATTAAGAACAAAATATATTAAGCTCAGATATTTTTATTTTTAAGTTTTGTTATAAAATGTGACAAATAAAAACTAATGTTAAAAATGTTTAAATTAAAAAGTTTTTTAATTAAAAATAAAATTTAAGTCTTGTTTAAAAACAAGAACAGTGTGGGTTGCCTGGCTGGCTCAGTCAGTGCAAGGTGCAACTCTTGGTCTTGGGGTTGTAAGTTCGAGGCGCACGCTGGGTATAGAGATTACTTTAAAATCTTAAGGGGCACCTGGGTAGTGGAGTCGGTTGAGCATCTGACTCTTGGTTTCAGCTCAGGTCCTGATCTCAGGGTTGTGGAATTAAGCCCCACATCTAGCCTCACATCGGGCTCCACACTCAGTGTGGAGTCTGCTTGAGTTTCTCGCTCCTTCCCCCCTTTGCTCCTCCCCTCCCCAAAATAAATAAATAAATCTTTAATAAAACAAAACAAAACAAGAACAGTGCATTTGTGTTTCTTTTTTTGTTTTATTTAAATTCAAGTTAGTTAACATATAGTGTATTATTAATTTCATGGGTAGAATTTTGTGATTCATCAGTTGCTTATCACACTCAGTGCTCATTCCATCAAATGCCCGTCACCCAGTTATCCCATCCCCCCACCCACCACCCCTCCGGCAACCCTCAGTTCTCTGTAGTTAAGAGTCTCACATTTGAGGGCGCCTGGGTGGCTCAGTTGGTTAAGCGACTGCCTTCGGCTCAGGTCATGATCCTGGAGTCCCGGGATCGAGTCCCGCATCGGGCTCCCTGCTCAGCAGGGGGTCTGCTTCTCCCTCTGACCCTCCCCCCTCTCATGCTCTCTCTATCTCATTCTCTCTCTCAAATAAATAAATAAATAAATAAATAAATAAATAAATAAATAAATAAAGAGTCTCACATTTGTGTCTTTCTATCACATACTTTCTTCATATTATGAACAATGTCTGCTGGATAGGAATTTTATATCATTTAGCCATTCAACAAATATTTATTGAGTACCTACCATGTGTCAAGGACTGTTCTAAGTACTATGGATACAGTGATGAATAAAACAGGCAAAAAACTGCTTGCACAGGGCTTATAATCTACTGGGGAGAGACAAACACTAAAAAAATATTTAGGTAATAAGTGCTTTAGGGAGAAAATAAAACAGGGAAGTGAAAAAAAATGAGGAGTCTGGGGGGTGGGGGTGGGTTGCAATTTTAAATAGGCTGTTCAGGGAAGGCATCACTGAGAAGGTGGCATTTGAGCAAAGCTGGACGGGGTCGGGGGGGAGAGAAGGAGCCACGTGGATGTCTGGGGTAACAGCATCCCAGACAGAGGGGACAGCAAGTGCAAATGCCTTGAGGCTGAAGCTTGCCTGGTGTGTCTGAGAAAAGGCCAGGAAGCCGGTAGGCCTGGTGTGAGCTGCCCAGGGGGAGAGTACAGAGGAGGGCCGAGAGGTCACTGGAGGGTGCAAACTGTTGTAAGAACTTTAGCTTTGGGGCGCCTGGGTGGCTCAGTCTGTTGGGCGTCTGCCTCGGCTCGGGTCGTGATCTTAGGGTCCTGGGATCGAGCATCACGTCGGGCTCCCCGCTCAGTGGAGAGCCTGCTTCTCCCTCACCCTCTCCCTCTGTGCTCTCTCTTTCTCTCTCTCTCTCAAATAAATACATTTTATTTTTTATTTTTTATTTTTTTAAAGATTTTATTTATTTATTTGAGAGAGAGAGAACACATGAGAGGGGATAGGGTCAGAGGATGAAGCAGACTCCCTGCCGAGCAGGGAGCCCGATGCGGGACTCGATCCCGGGACTCCAGGATCATGACCTGAGCCGAAGGCAGTCGCTTAACCAACTGAGCCACCCAGGCACCCTCAAATAAATACATTTTTTAAAAAATCTAAAAAAAAAAGAACTTTTGAGCAGACCTGCTGTAATCTGACTTTCATATTACTGTGGACCCTCCAACAACACGGGTTTGAACTGCACGGGTCCACTTATACACAGATTTTTTGCAATAAACACAGTACAGTACTGTAAATGTATCGTCACTTCCTTATGACTTTCTTAACATTTCCTTTTTCTGTAGCTTACTTTATTGTAAGAAGACAGTATATAATACGTATCACATACACAGTGTGGGTTGCTGTGATAGGTAAGGCTTGTGGTCAACAGTAGGCTATTGGTAGTTAAGTTGTGGGGGAGTCAAATTTATACGTGGTTTTTCAACTTTGTGGGGGTCAGCAGCCCTGACCTCCAACTTGTTCCAGGGTCAACTGTAACGGGGCCATCCTGGCTGCAGTGTTGTGAACAAACTGAAGGAGCCAAGGTTACAAGCAAGGAGACCGTTCAGGAGGCTGATGCATTACCTAGGAAGACGTGATGGTGCTTTGTTTTATTTTATTTATTTATTTGAGACAGAGAGAGAGAGCACACACGAGAGGGGGTGGAGGGCAGAGGGAGAGGAAGAAGCAGGCTCCCTGCTGAGCAGGGAACCCAACACAGGGTTCAATTCCAGGACGCTAGAATCATGACCTGAACCAAAAGGCAGACGCTTAACAGACTGAGCCACCCAGGCGCCTCCCCCCCCTTTTTTTTTACTTTTTAAAAAGATTTATTTATTTATTTGGGAGAGAGTGAGAGCGAGAGGATAGGGACAGAGGGAAAGAATTCCAGACTCCCCGCTGAGTTTGGAGCCCTTTGGGGGCTCAACCCCACGACCCCGAGATCACGACCTGAGCCAAAATCAAGAGCCGGACAGCCAACGGACTGAGCCACCCAGGCACCCCCTTTTTTTTTTTACTTTTTGATCGTGGCTAGAAGATTTTTTTTTAAGATTCTTTTTTGTTTTTGTTCTTTTGTTTTTTAAAGACTTTGTTTTTAAGTAATCTCCACACCCCATGTCAGGCTCAAACCTACAAACCTGAGATCATGAGTCACATGCTCTACCGACTGAGCCAACCAGGTGCCCCTTGGCTAATAGGAGATTTTAAATGATATATGTGGCTCACGTTATATTTCTATTACACAGCGCTGGAAAAGATGGTATATAAAGTCATGAGCACCGAATAAGATGGATCCTCAAGGGCACCTGGGTGGCTCAGTTGGTTGGGCGACTGCCTTCGGCTCAGGTCATGATCCCGGAGTCCCGGGATCAAGTCCCGCATCGGGCTTCCCGCTCAGCGGGGAGCCTGCTTCTCCCTCTGACCCTCCCCCCTCTCATGTGTTCTCTCTCTCTCAAATAAATAAATAAAATCTTTAAAAAAAAAAAAAAAAAGATGGATCCTCAAGGGCTAGAGGACTAGCTAGAGAAGAGGTCCAAAGACTGAGCCTTCAGGCATGCCAACATTGACACACATAGCTATGTCTCTGTGGGTGTATTTAAATAAATACATATATGGTATATAAATATATAGTATATATATACACACATTCACCTTTTTTGACCTATAATTGTAAACAATAAAGCACGTTACATATATATACGAATATATATGTATATACATGTAACCGTCCTCCCTCTATATTTTGTTTTAATTATAGCTTAATCTGAAGGAGCCATTTTGAATAGATTCATTGGAGAAAAGGGAGGAACGCAAACATCCTGTTTTACAACACATAGGTACTCTTTAATTCAGCTGCTTCAGAAATCATTACTATTTCACTCTAGATAATTCACCTTTGAGTTTGTTTACATTCACTTGTAATTACTATAACTCTGTCTCGGTGAGATTCAGATCCTACAAGACCCAGAAGACTCTGGTTTTGGTTTATTTTGTTTGTTTGCTCATAATTTTTCTCTCAACCCCGGTATCCCTGGGGAGTGAGGAGAATGAGTTTATACTGCACAAGGCCACTTGGGTCCAGCTGAACAGACTGTCCCTGAGTATCTCCAGGGGAGTGCCATTCCCATAATTCAGGATGTGATGGGTGCTCTCTAGAATTGCTTGGTACGACAGCCCAGGTGGTGCATGTATTTAATAAGTATTTTTTTTTAAGATTTTATTTATTTATCTGAGAGAGAGAGTGAGGGAGACAGAGCACGAGAGGCGGGGAGGGTCAGAGGGAGAAGCAGACTCCCCGCTGAGCAGGGAGCCCGATGCGGGACTTGATCCAGGGACTCCAGGATCATGACCTGAGCCGAAGGCAGACTCCCAACCGACTGAGCCACCCAGGTGTCCCTTAATAAGTATTTCTGAATGTCACAAAAACAGCACTCACTTAGGAGGATGATATGGTTCAGTACAATGTTTAGTTGGTCAATGCTGCCTACGCGTTAATGCCCTGACTATCATGTTTTCCTTCCCCTGGTGATCTATGAACTTTCTGTGGTTTCTGGGCACAGCAAGCCATTTTGAAAAGGCAGATTATTGGGCGCCTGGGTGGCTCAGTCGTTAAGCGTCTGCCTTCGGCTCAGGTCATGATCTCAGGGTCCTGGAATCGAGCCCCGCATCGGGCTCCCTGCTCTGCGGGAAGCCTGCTTCTCCCTCTCCCACTCCCCCTGCTTGTGTTCCTGCTCTCGCGATCTCTGTCTCTGTCAAATAAATAAACAAAGTCTTAAAAAAAAAAGAAAAGAAAAGGCAGATTATCGCATAATAAGAACCACTATATGAATATGTTCCCTTAGACATCATTGTTCCCAACACTCTCTGGCTTCCTTGTCAGTCTCCAGTTACTTATTTTTTTGGCCATCGTATACACTCCAAACCCACACACAGGAGCAGCTTATCAGGGGATGATTAACTTTAGACTTTCAGATTAAGGAAATTTCTGAAAACAGACAATATGTATAATGTTGCTACAGTTTTACAAGCACAATTTCTCTATTTTTTTTAAGATTTTATTTATTTGAGAGAAAGAGAGCATGTGTGTGCATGGGAGGAGGAGCAGAGGAAGAGGGAGAGAGAGAATCCCAAGCAGACTCCACACTTAGCGCGGAGCCCCACGTGGGGGCTCAATCTCATGACCCTGAGATCATGACCTGAGCCAAAATCAAGAGTTGGATGCTTAACTGACTGAGCCACCCAGGTGCCCCTCAATTTCTCTATTTTTAATTATGGAAAATGTTATATACAACATCCACAAAAGCAGAAAGAACAGTATAATGAATCCTCATGTACCCATCACCCAGCTTCAACAGTTAGTGGCTTTTTGCTAATCTTGTTTCATTTACCCCCCCCACCTTCTTTTTTTGTGTGCTATTTTTTTATTTAGCAGAAATCCATATAACATACAGTTAACCATTTTTTAAATTAAAAAATTAATTCTGGGGGGGGCCTGGCTGGCTCAGTCGATAGAGCAAGTGACTCTGGACCTCAGGGTCATTGAGTTCAAGCCCCATGTTGGGTATGGAGCCTACTTAAAAAAAAAAAAAAAAAACAATTGTGATAAAAACCACATAATATAAAATTTACCCTCTTAACCATTTTTAAGTGTACCGTTTAGTAGTGTTAACTATATTCTCATTGTTGTGAAACAGATTTCTAGAAACTTCTTTATCTAGGAAAATTGAAACTCTATACCCATTGAACAACTCTCCATTTCTTCTTCCTCCTCACTCTGCAGCCCCTGACAACCACCTTTCTACTTTTTGTTCCCATAATTTTGAGCACTCTAGATGTCTCAAATAAGTGGAGTCATACAGTACTTGTTTTTTTTTTTTAAAGATTTTATTTATTTGACAGAGAGAGCACAAGCAGAGGAAGCAGAGACAGAGGGAGAGGGAGAAGCAGACTCCCTGCTGAGCAAGGAACCTGATGCAGGGCTCGATCCCAGGACCCCGGGATCATGACCTGAGCCGAAGGCAGACACTTAACCGACTGAGCCACCCAGGCGTCCCAGTACTTGTTTTTTTGTGACTAACTTATTTCACTCAGCATAATGTATCAAGGTTCATCCATATTATAGCATGTGACAGGATTTCCTTCTTTTTTTAAGGTTGAGTAATATTCTACAGTTAATCATTTAAAATGTACACTTTAGTACATTCATCACCACCTCTCTCTAGTTGCAAAACTTTTTCATCATCCCAGAAGAACACCTCATATCCGTTAAGTAATGACTCCCCATTTCCCCCTCCACCACCCCCTGGCAACCACTGCTTTCTCTCTCTATGGATTTGCCTTTTCTGGGTATTTCATATAAAAAGAGTCATACAGGGGCTCAGTTGGTTAAGTGTCTGCCTCGTCTCAGGTCATGATCCCAGGATCCTGGGATCGAGCCCCGCATCAGGCTCCCTGCTCATCGGGGAGTCTGCTTCTCCCTCTCCCTCTGCCCCTCCTCCCTGCTCATGCTTTCTCTCTCTCTCTCAAATAAACAAATAAAATCTTTAAAAAAAAAAAAGAACCATACACTATTTGATGTTTTGTGTCTGGCTTCTTTCATTTAGCACAGTGTTTTCAATGCTCATCTAAAGTGTTAGATGTATCAGTAATTCATTCCTTTTTATGGCTGAAAATATTTCATTATATGGCTATACTGTAATTTTTTATCTGTTCATCTATTGATGGACATTTGGGTTGTTTCCATCTTTTGGCTATTACAAATAATGCTGCTCTAAACATTCATATACAAGTATCTATGTGGACATATTCTTTTATTTCTCTTGGATATATACCTAGGATTGGAATTGCTTGATCATATGGTGATTCTATGTATTTTTTTTTTAAACTCTACACCCAACGTGAGGCTCAGATTCATGACCTTGAGATCAAGAATCACATGCTCGGGGTGCCCGGGTGACTCAGTCAGTTAAGCGTCTGCCTTTAGCTCAGGTCATGAGCCCAGGGTCCTGGGATCGAGCCCTGCATCGGGCTCCCTGCTCAGCAGGGAGTCTGCTTCTCCCTCTTCCACTCGCCCTGCTTGTGTTCCCTCTCTCGCTGTGTCTCTTTCTGTCAAATAAATAAATAAAATCTTTTTTAAAAAGTCACATGCTCTACAGACCGAGCTAGTTATGTGCCCCTGTATGTTTAATTTTTTTTAGGAATTGCCAAATGTTTTTCTCCATAGCAGCTGCACCGTTTTATATTCCCACTAGCAATGTATGAGGATACTGATTTCTGCATGTCCTGGCCAGCACTTGTTACTGTCTTTGTAGAAATGCCTATTCAAGTCCTGTGCCCATTTTTTAATTGGCTTGTTTGCCTTTTTCTTGTTGAATTTTAAGAGTTCTTTGTATATTCTGGATACTAAACTCTTACTGCATATATAATTTGCAAATATGTTCCCCATTCTGTGGGTTTTCTCTTTACCTTCTTGATGGTGTCCTTTGATGCACAAAAGTTTTTAATTTTTTTTTAAAGATTTTATTTATTTATTTGAGAGAGAGAGAGTGAGAGAGAGAAAGAGCACAGAGTGGGGAGCGGGAGAGGGAGAAGCAGACTCTTTGCTGAGCAGGTAGCCTGATGCGGGACTCTATCCCAGGACTCCAGGATCATGACCTGAGCCGAAGGCAGTCACTTAACCAACTGAGCCACCCAGGCGCCCAAGTTTTTAATTTTTTTAAAAGATTTTATTGGGGTGCCTGGCTGGCTCAGTCGTTAAGCGTCTGCCTTCAGCTCAGGTCATGATCCCAGGATCCTGGGATCGAGCCCCGCATCGGGCTCCCTGCTCCGCAGGAAGCCTGCTTCTCCCTCTCCCACTCCCCCTGCTTGTGTTCCCTCTCTCGCTGTGTCTCTCTCTGTCAAATAAATAAATAAAATATTAAAGAAAAAAAAGATTTTATTTATTTAAGAGAGAGAGAGTGAGTGAGAGAGAGCACAAGCAGTGGGGAGGGGCAGAGGCAGAGGGAGAAGCAGACTCCTCGCTGAACAGGCAGCCGGACACGGGGCTCAATTCCAGGGCCCCAGGATCATGACCCTAGCTGAAGGCAGATGCTTAACTGACTGAGCCATCCAGATGCCTCAAAAGTTTTTAATTCTGATCAAGTCTGATTTATCTATTTTTTTCTTTTGGGACTCATGCTTTTGGTATCAAATCTAAGAATCCATTGCCAATCCCAAGTCATAAAGAAATACTCCTATGTTTTCTTCTAGAAGTCTTAGAGTTTTAGCTCTTATAATTAGATCACTGATTTATTTTGAGTTAATTTTTTTATATGGAGGCAGTAGGGGACCTATTTCATTCTTTTGCATATGGAGATCTGGTTGTCCCAGGACCATTTGGTGAAGAGACCATTTTTTCCCCATTGAATGGTCTTGGCACTTTCTGTGTGTGTGTGTGTGTGTGTGTGTGTTTAAGATTTTATTTCTTTATGAGAGAGAGCGGGGTTTGGGGGGCAGAGGAAGAGGGAGAGAAACAATCTCAAGAAGACTCCTGGTGGAGTGCAGAGCCCGACGCAGGGCTTGATCCCACGACCCCAAGATCAAGACCTGAGTGGAAATCAAGTCGGACACTTAACAGACTGAGCCACCCAGGTGCCCCAAGGGTTCGACTCTTGATTTCGGCTCAGGTCATGGGGCTCCACACTCCGTGGGAAGTCTGCTTGAGATTCTCTCCCTCTCCCTCTCCCTCCCCCCTGCTCGTGTGCCCTCTCTCTCAAATAAATAAATCAATCTTTAAAAAAGAAGACCCTGGCTTCCACTTGCTGGTAGTGTGTCACCGTCTGGTGTGCTCGCTTTAATGAAACCAGCTGCCCTATGGAGAAGCCCATGTTGTAAAGAACTCAGGTCCTCAGTCCAGCAACCTGTGAGGATCCAAGCCTGGTGGCAGATCCTGACCCATCCCAACCCTGAGATGAGTGAGGCCTCAACGGAAACCCCGATTACAGCCTGTGAGGGATCCTGGACCCACACATTGATCGTAAGCTAGTGACAGACCCTCACCCGGAGGACCCAGCTAAGCAACACTCTGACTCGCGATCCCCTGTGGGATAATACATGTATGTTGTTGTAAGCTGCTCCATTTCGGGGTAATTTGTCGCAGGGCAAGAAATAACTATACATTGGATCTTGTAGGCCACTCTAAGTACAAACCGGGTAGAGGGGTTGATTAGAATCACCGACTGGTATGTTACAAATAGACTCTAGGAGGGCATTGGGGGATTACAGAGGGGCCAATTGAGAGCCTGTTAAAATAATGTAGGCAAGAGATGCTGGCAGCTGGGACTAGGGTGGTATTGGTAGAGGTGGGGACAAGTGGTTGGGTCTTGGATGTACTTTGAAGCCAGAGTCAACAGGATTTGCTATTGGGTTAGATTCAGGGTGTGTATGAAATATAAGAGACAACGCTAAGGTGTGTGGCCTAAACAACTAGTAAAGAACTGTCATATACCGAGATAGGAGAAATCATAGAAGGAGTAGATTTGTGGAGGAAGAATAGGAGTTAGGCTTGGGCATGCTCAATTTGAGATACCACTGAGACATCCAAGCTGGGATGATGAATTGGATACATGAGTCGGGTGGTTGCAGCCAGGAATACAAATTTGAGAGTCTGCAGCATTTAAATGATAAAATGCGGGAGTCCCCTTGCCCCTTGCTCCTCACTCCCACTTTCTACCCGTGAGGCCCCCACTGTTGGCTCATGTATAGGGACATAGATACACATGCATATGTATTTTTTTAAAGATTTTATTTTTATTATTTTTTTTTCTTTTTTTAAAGATTTTATTTATTTATTTGAGAGAGAGAATGAGAGAGAGAGAGAGAGAGCACATGAGAGGGGGGAGGGTCAGAGGGAGAAGCAGACTCCCCGCCGAGCAGGGAGCCCGATGTGGGACTCGATCCCGGGACTCCAGGATCATGACCTGAGCCGAAGGCCGACGTTTAACTGACTGAGCCACCAAGGTGCCCCGAAATTGAAGATATTTAATAAATGTGGAAAAGAGATCACCCAATATAATGCCCTATTTGAAGCTGTAGGATTGCCTCTACAATTTCCCTTTACTGTGTGAGTATTCACGTCCAGATCGTCCTCATCCTCAAGGTCCAGCTCAAACACCTCCTCCTTCAAGGAGCCTTCCATAGACCCTACTCAGATGTGATCTCACCCGCCTCTTAACCTCAAGCATGGTCTTTATTACATACTACCTTGTATCATAAATACATTCTTGTTGGGATGAGCACTGGGTGTTATATGTAAGGGATGAATCTCTAAATTCTACTCCTGAAACCAATACTACACTATATGTTAACTAACTTGAATTTAAAAAACAACAGCAACAACAAAAAACCGTTACCCAGGATTTTGTAGGCACCCACTGCTTTCATATATTTCCCTCAGGTGAAGCTCTTGAGCTACAGAGCAAAATGTTCAAGTCCAGTGAAAATAAACCAGCAAAATAATGTGTTAAAAAGTAAAATAAAATAGGGGCACCTGGGTGGCTCAGTCGGTGAAGCGTCTGCCTTCCGCTCAGGTCATGATCCTGGAATCCTGGGATCGAGCCCCACATTGGCTCCCTGCTCGGCGGGGAGCCTGCTTCTCCCTCTCCCTCTGACTTGCTGCTCGGCCTACTTGTGCTCTCTCTCTCTCTGTCAAATAAATAAATAAAATCTTTTTAAAAAATAAAATAAAAACATTCTTTATTAGACTTCCATTCTTTTTCTTGAATGCATCCTGCATCCTCCCTCGGTGCATAGCACAATGCTCAGTGTTTATGTAACTAAACAGAAGCTCTAAAGTGAAAAAGTGAAACCTATGGCCTCAGGAATGAGTGTGGAGCCCGCAAGATGACCAGATGGTGTTTGCGAACCATCAGTTTAACAAATGCTCCTGACCTCTCACAAGGTCCTGGAGAAACTGCCTACTTGTCAGGCTGCCTCTCACATCACTCCTCTTCCTTCTGTGTCTCGGCCACCCTGGCCTTTTTTTCCCTGCCTTTGAATGCACTAAGTGGGCTCCCTTCTCTGGACCTGGTACCTGTCGTTCCTTCTGGAGTGCTCTACTTCTTGATCTGGGGGCTGCCTCTTTTCCCTCAAGACTCACTGCTGTTTTCACTTCCTCAAAGAGGACTTCCATGGCCATCTATTCTAAATTAGGTCCCCAACTCCAGTTACTCTCTATCACACGTCACCCCCTTAATTCTCGCGTACTATTCATCGTGTTCTGAAATTAACATGGCCCTTTGCTTGCCCTAGAACATAAGCTCCAGCAGAAGGGGAACAGTGCCTGTCTTTTCCAACTCTGTGCACTTTCAGTGACTACAACAGAGTCTGTAGGAGTAAGGACGCTTTTGGCTGAAAGTAACAGAATTTCAACTAAAAGTTGCATAAACCAAAAGGGTTTACTTTTATCATGTAAAAAGGAAATTGGAGGCAGGCGGTATTGGGGTTGGTTCAATAGGTCAATGCCATCCAGATTCCGGATTGGCTTCTCTTAGATAATCTTGGCCTTCCCTCATGGTTGTAAAATGGCTGCCAAGAGCAGATGCATCACAACACCCCTCTCAGAAAGAAAAGGAGACAGAGGTCTCCCTGCCTATCTCTTTTTATCAAGGGGGAAATGCTTTCTCAGGAAACTTCCTCCCACACCGCTTTTATATTCCATTGGTGGAAACTGAATGGGAGTCAAGTCCATTCCTTCTAGTAAAGGAAAGTGAGAGTAACATGATTTTTTTAACCAGCCCTAATTCATCAGGGGTGGGGCCTGCCTTCTCCAAGCCCTGTGACTCTGCCCTATAGCCAAAGCAAACCTTGGGTCTCTTAGCAAAGAGAAAGAATTATGGCGCTGTGCAGGTAACCAACAGTGTGGGCCACTCAGCCATCCATGGAATGTAGGGCGTGAATTCGTGCTGATGTACATGCATTCGACAGTGAACAAATTCTACAGACATACACTGTGCAAAGCCCAGATTGGTGACACAGAGCCTCTACCTTTATAGGACTGCCGGGGACCAAGCCCTCTTGGACCCTCTATCTGCTTTATTGGGACTAATGGGATGGCTGCTGAAATAGATTTGCTGCTAGGAGACTTGGCCTTTTCTGGGTTCATGGAAACCATCATCCACGTTCTTGTTTTCCTAACAAAGTCCTTTACCTAGGTGTCACTGCTTGGTCTCTGAAGTTAGGCAAAGTGGGGAAAGTGGTAGGAACCTTCTTAGAAAGGCTGCTCGGTTCGCCGGAAATTGTTGTTAGGCATTTTCAAGCTCTCAACAAATGAAGTAAGCAGACAGAAAATTGCCAAGGTCAGCGGAGCCTCTCACTTTACACTTGGGGAGTTTTTTTCTGGGTCCCCAGTACTTCAAGATCCTTATTTCTGTCTTAAGCATGTTTGTTTTACATCTAGTTAGAAGATGTTCTTTGATTCTTGGAGAATAATTTCTCGGAAGGTGAAGAGGATAAGGAGAGGAGTAGGAGATGGAGAGGCGATAGCTGGGCACATGTGAAAGCTTCTAGAAGACCGGCAGGGCCTTCCGGAGCCCGAGCCCAACCCCACCCCAGCCCCAGCGCACAGCCGCCGCAGAACTAGACAACCTGCCACAGGCTCAGGCCCCGCCACCCAGTTCTCCCCCGCCCTCCTGGGGGTGAGGCGGGCTGGGAGAGTGGGTTCGGCCACAGCAAGTTTCCACTCCCCAAGCCTGCTCCCTCCCCGGGTCGCCCCCCCCCGCCCCGGGCGCAAGACCCCCTGGGTGAGAAAGCGGTGTAGGCGCGGGAGGACCCCGGCGAGCCGCTCGGGCCAGAAACCCGCTCTCCACCGACCGCGGCGCGACCCCTCCCGGGCGGAGCACACAATAGGCGGCCGCTCCACGTTCCTTGCAGTCCCTGGCCTCCTCCTCGGCCCTGGGGGCTGGCGGGGTGGGGCGACGCGGGAGTCCCCCGGCTCGCCTGCAGGCACTGCAGCCGCTGGGGCGGGAAAGGGGCACGGGGTAGAACACGCCCCACACTTGGAGATATTTCGTTACGCCACCCCCATACACACACACACACACACACACACACACACACACGAAAAATGAAGCAGCCCGATCTCCTCGAAGCAGCCTGATCTCCCCTCCCGGATGCGGCTGCACCAGCAACATCAGCTGCGGGCGGAGCCCGAGCGCTTGCCACTTCCCCCCTCTTCCCTCGTGACCCTCGCCCCCCCGGCGTCCTCCCTCCCCCGGCACACACCCTTCCTCGCCGGACACACCCTCCTCCTGGGGCCCGTGGCGAGCCGAGCCGGGGGGCTCTCCAGGGGAGGGAGCGGCCGCGCCGTGGGGCAGGACGCGGAGCTCGCGGGCGAGCAGCGGAGGGAAGGAGGGAACGAGGGAGGAGCCGCGGCGGGGAGGGAGGAGCCGCGGGAGCAGCGCCGCCGCCGAGCAGCGATGTGGCCGGTCGGCCGGCGGGTAAACAGAGGGAGCAGCCGCGGCCGTGGCCGCCCCGGCCCGGGGCAGTGAGTGCGCCCGCCGCGACCTGCCCGCCGCTGCCATGGCCGAAGTGCGCAAATTCACCAAGCGGCTCAGCAAGCCCGGCACGGCGGCCGAGCTCCGGCAGAGCGTGTCGGAGGCCGTGCGGGGCTCCGTGGTGCTGGTGAGTGGCCGGGGCACCGGGCGCCCCGGGGGACGCGCTGCGGGCGGGAGCGACGGGGTGGCTTTCCGCGCGCGGGGCCGGGGCCGGGGACTGGAACGGCGCCGGCGGCGGCCGCCCGCTGCGCCCCGCGCTCTCTTTCTCCGCTTCAGTAAGTTTGCGCACCAGCCGCCGCCTGCCGGGGTCCGAGTCCCGGGCGCCCGCTGACAGCGCGGCGGCCGCCCGGCGGCGGCGGAGGCTTGCGCCCGGCGGGACGCCGACGGGCGTTCGGGGGCTCGGCCGGCTGCGCGGGAGGCGGGCGCTCGGAACCGGGCCCCGGGGCGGGGGACGGCGAGCGTGAGCTGGGGAGCGGACCTCGCGCTGCCCTGGAGCCCGCACAAAGAGCCGGGGACCCGGGCGCGACGAGAGCCCGATTGCCTCCTGCGGGCACCTGAGGCAGCCGCGGCGGAAGGATGCGATGAGCGTTTTTGCACACACACACACACACACACACACACTCGCGCGCGCGCACACACATACACACACACATCGTGTACACAAAAAAAGAACCCCACCCAAAAAGCCCCGGGCTCCCAAGCTCGGGCGGGCGGTGAGAACAGAGGAAGCAGAGCGACTTCCTCCCGCTACTGGGGAGAGGGTGGTGATGGGTGGCGAAGGGGTGCTGCTGCTGTGGCCGCGGAGGGAGGGAATTGCGAACAACGGGGTTCCGGGGCGAGTGCGCGCGCGGTCGGCCGCCACAGGGCGAGGGCGTCCCCGGGGACCCAGGAGCGCTCCAGAGGCGAGGAGATGGGGCCGTGTTTGGGGGATGATGGTGTGTGCCAGTCCAGGGATGGAGGACCGGGGAGGGGGCGGTAGAGCCCCACCGCTCACGGCCGGGGGTGCCTCCTAGGCGGCAGGGCTGGGGGATGGGGATTTGAAAGCGCGTTGACCCCCCTGGGAGCCCTCCATCGCACCCTCAGCCTCCTCCGGATTGTCTGGCTCAGGAGGAAAGCGGACGCGTGCTAACGGGCACTCGCCCCTTCTGTTTTCAAGACACTCGTTGCCAGTTTCCTGGACTAGAGAGCAAACCCTAAATAAGCCATCAGACTGGTTAATTAGTGTTTGTTTTGTTACTTTGGGTTTTTGTTGTTCGTCCTCCTTGTCTCCTCTCCCTCTACCTTACGGCCGTCTCGTCTGCTGTGTTTAAATTTCACCGTTTAAGTGTGGGCTCTTTTTGTTCCAACAACTTATCATCGGAAGGGAACTTCACAGCTTTTCCTTGTAATTTTTCTGTTCATCTTGTAGAATCTGCGATAAAGCCAACATTAAAGGGAGGCCAGGGGCTTGATCCCAACAGCGGAGAAAGTTGACATTAGTGGGAGTTCTGGAGGAGGATCAAACGTAAAATGTGTACCTTTGAGATAAAGATCTGATCCCTAATAGCTACAACTGTGCAAAGCCAAGTGACTTTAAAGAAATCTCTCTATCGTGGCTGGACCCTTGAAAGTTTAATCCTGCTGTTGAGCAGATCTAAAACCAGACCTTTAATGTTGTTTTAAAGGGCTTGGCTTATTGTGTGTCTCACTGATTTTAGAATGAGGTCCTGTGAGGGTCAGATTGGAACCTCGACTGTCATCACAGCCAGTTTAGAGAGGAAGGCAAGCTGTGCAGGGCATTTATACCGGGGCTCTCATCTTGGGTGATTGCTAACAAGTGATTCAATCTGCCTAGCTCAGGAAACGCTTTCCTAAATTTGGGAAGAAAAAAACCTCGCTTGAGCAGGGGTGGCTGGCCCTCCACTGCATGGTACGAAGGGAGCCTATGATGTGGACAGATGGTCTCAAGAGAAGAAATGGGCCTCGGCAAACCTCCGCTGGGATTTGACCAGCATTCGACCTGCCACCCTCAGCGGCAAAACGTTAATATTAGCATTCTTGCCCAGGCTTTTAGGTTTTTTTGTTTGTTTTAAGATTTATCTGTTTATTTTAGAGAGACCGAGAGAGAATGGCAGGGAGGGGCAGAGGGAGGAGAGAGAGAGAGAATCTCCAGCAGATTTTCCCCACTGAGCGCGGCTCCATGAGCGAGCGCGGCGCGGGCCTCAATCCCATGACCCTGAAATCACGACCTGAGCCGAAACCAAGAGTCGGGCGCCTGACAGACTGAGCCAGCCAGGCGCCCCAGGCTTTTAGGTTTTTAAAAGGATTTTGTGTGGGCACAGGTGCAGCTGCCCCTTCCTGACCATTGGCTCTGTGGCAAAGCTGGAAAAAGTGGGAGCAGATTTTTCTGGGAGCTGCACCAGCCTGGTTTACTTGGGACTGAGTGCACAGATGTTTACGAGGCAAGGCACCGGAATGATATTTATGCACTGCTCTGGTACGTGATCCACATTGAGATTTGGGGAGTTGGGGGGGGAGCGCGGGGGACAGATTGTAGGAATCCAAACCAGTGAATATCTATTGAGCCTTTCTGCCACATTCCGGACACAATGTTAGGTGCCCTGTAGTTATACATGAATGTGGGTGCCATTTTCTTCATTTGTTTTTATTAGTTCCAGCCCGGGCTGGGTCTTTGTATGTGTTTGTCAATAGGACACCCAGATCACTTGCACCTTGGCGAATGCTGTTTCTAAGCAGTTCAGTCAATGAAGAAATAAGGCAACAGCCTTAAATGGAGTGGATTCTCCTAACTGGCTCTTTCTTGGCTCCTGCTTTTCTGACACAAAGAACCAGTCAGCAGTTAGTAAAGCCCTGGGTGGCTGGAACGCAAGTGGACCCTGTTTCAGCTGCCACCATAACTTCGGATTCTTTTCTGATTTAAGCCCCAAAGTGTTTATTAGGGACAGCTGAAGGAGGATTTACACTTGCTGCTATAAACCCATGACACTCGCATTAGGAGTCACACAGAGGAATACCTCAGGGGTCTGTGGGGTCGGTTCCAGACCACCGCGGCGAGTGACTATCACAATAAAGCGAGTCAAATGAAATTTTTGCTTTCCCAGCGCATAGAAAAGTTACGTTTACACTGTACTGTCGTCTGTTGAGTCTCAAAAACAACGTAGATGCCTTAATTAAAAAATACTTCAGTGCTAAAAAAGTGCGAACCATCATCTGAGCGTTCGGTGAGTCATAATCACTGATCACAGATCACCGTAGCAAATGCAATAACCATGAAAAGGTTGGAACTACTGCAAGGAGTAACCAAAATGACACAGATAGGAAGTGAGCAGGTGTTTTTGGAAAGATGGTGCCGATAGACTTGCTCGATGCAGTTTGCAACAAATCTTCACTTTGCAAAACATGCAATTATCGGCGAAGCACGATGAAGTGGAGTGGGATAAAAGAAGTTATGCCTGTATTTGTAGGATGTCACGAGGGAGCCGTTCCCACAGCAGGTCACGCTTTCCTCTGCTGTGTCGCTTGCTAGAACTTGGAAAACCCTCCAGACTGAATAAATATCCAGCAGATACACAGTATTTCCTGTTTAGATGGGGGTTTTGTCTTGTTTTGTTTTTTGGATTTTTATTTTATTTTTTTTAAGATTTTATTTATTTATTTGACAGAGAGAGACACAGCGAGAGAGGGAACACAAGCAGGGGGAGCGGGAGAGGGAGAAGCAGGCTCCCCGCCGAGCAGGGAGCCCGATGTGGGGCCCGATCCCAGGACCCTGGGGTCATGACCTGAGCCAAAGGCAGACGCTTAACGACTGAGCCACCCAGGTGCCCCTGTTTTCTGGATTTTTAAATTTTTTATTTTATTATTATTTTTACAGTTATACCCTTGTTGGCATGTTGCTACCATCGTTCAGCTTTGCTCAGTGTTTGAAGAACTCTGAGGGCCTGGGCTGTGTAAAGCATGTGTGCGTGTATTCACACTTTCATTCAATTAGTAGTACTTCCACGACTCTCTTCACTAAATAATGAAGCAGGCTGGGAGAGAGACCGGTTGCTGCATTTTCCTTGAAGTTTGGCATTTATATGAAGGTCAGTTTTAACCGAGGGAAAGGGATAATTATAGAATTAACCATTGGCTGAGATTTCCCAGGAGGGACTTGAGGAGGAATATTATAACCTGAGAGTGTATGTGATTAAGAGAGAAGTGTTTACATACACACATTTAAAATGCAGAGTTTTAATGGTGTTTTTGTCACAATTCAGACTATAGCTATTTGTGCCGGGGGTGGGGGTGTGGGGGGGGGGGACACACAAAGTCATTTGGTAAACCTGTCGTGTTTTAGCTGCCCTTAAGGGGAGTCATTGTGTCAACCTGGGAAAGTCGCCTGGTAGGTGTTTTAAATACTCTTTGCCTGCTGCTGCCGAACTCACCTCCATTCCTTGTGCGCGGAAGGATCTGGAAAGAGTTGCTAGATGTTCCGGGCTTTAGGCCCTTGAGGCAGGATATTTCCTTGGCTGGCACCGGCTGGATGTCATCTAATAACCCTAGTAGAGAAAAACTCTCCAGAAGCCGGGAATGGCTGAAGAGTGACCACAGCTGTTGAAACTCCCAACCCACCGCGCACACAGCTACCTTTGCTTGGAATGTGTGTTAGGTTCGCATGTAGGGAAGGCCTGGAAACGAATCCGCTGTCCTGCTCCCTCTTCCCAGGGGATTTTGTGGAAAGTACCATAACATAGGAGCAAACAACTTAACACAGTGAAATAAAGCTGGTTGGAATGGGCTTCTTGACCATGCGTTTCCGGTTCTCAGACCTAGCTAGGCTCTGGCTGAATGAGCTTCAGGACAGTTACCCCCTTGGTTGGGACCTAAACAAGAAGTAGGCTCCCTGCTCCCATGGACTGCCCCGGGTTAGGGGGCCCCAGGGCAAGCCACCCCTGGAGGATCTGTCCAAAAGCCCAGGGCGGACTTTGCTGTGAACCCTCTTCGAAGCACCAAATAGCAGAATTTGTCTTCCAAGACAAACACGTGCAACAAATCTCAAGGTTGAATCTTTTTCCTAGTCTAATGCTCGTTAAGCCTCCTTGTTAAAACGTTTATTGCTTTGTTAACATAGTAAATGCATGTTTGTTGTAGAAAACGTAGAAAACCAGATGAGAATAATCATCTCATTACTATAAAATCCTAATGTGTATAGGTCAAGACCCTTTGATCTCTGTGTGTATATATCTATGACAGCAGACGAAAAAATACCATACAAACTTTAAAATAATTGTTTTGCTTATTAATATCCTAGGAACATTTGTTTCTTCACTTCAGTCAATATAAATCTACATAATCGTGTTTAATGATGGCCAGAAATTCCACTATGAGTGTACGGTAGGGAATCATGCTTTATTGTGTGATAGTTTGGTAGTTTCTAGTTTTGTGGTGTTAGAGACGTGAGTTGTACGAGCTGCTAGACACCTGTGGCCATTTACATTTACATTAACTTAAAAAATTGGCTCCTTTGCACTTGCCACCGCTCAAATACACGTGGTTTTGCGGCTGCCATATAGGACAGCGCAGACATAGAACATTTCCATCGTTGCAGAAAGTTCTTTTGGACAGCACTGGCATAAACATTAACGGATGAGCATCTTTGAGCAGGCGTTTTCCAACTTGCTAGATTGTCCCTTCAGGGGAAATTTCCAGCAATGGAATTGCTTGCGGCAACATTAGACACATTTTTTTTTTTAAAGATTTTATTTATTTATTTGAGAGAGAGAGAATGAGAGAGAACACATGAGAGGGGGGAGGGTCAGAGGGAGAAGCAGACTCCCTGCCGAGCAGGGAGCCCGATGTGGGACTCGATCCCGGGACTCCAGGATCATGACCCGAGCCGAAGGCAGTCGCTTAACCAACTGAGCCACCCAGGCGCCCTAGACACATTTTTCGTATGAAAAAGCCCTCTGATGGGACGCCTGGGTGGCTCAGTCATTAAGTGTCTGCCTTCGGCTCAGGTTATGATCCCAGGGTCCTGGGATCGAGCCCTGCATCCGGCTCCCTGCTCAGCAGGGAGTCTGTTTCTTCCTCTCCCTCTGCCTGCCGCTCCCCCTGCTTATGCTCTCTCTCTCTCTGTCAAATAAATAAATAAAATGTTAAAAAAAAAAACCCTCTGAGCACAAACTGGTGGTTGGTTACCAGAGGGGTGGCAGGTGGGGGGGTGGGTGAAATCAGTGAAGGGATCCAGAGGATACTTATTGTGATGAGCACTGAGTCATGTATAGAATTGTTGAATCACTGTGTTGTACATCTGAAACTAATATAACGCTGTATGTTAATTATACTGGAATTTAAAAATAAGTTAATTAAAAGGAAAAAAAATGTCCTCTGGAACACACTGTCAAATTGCTCTGCAGACAGTTGTTGGCATTTACTGTTTTATCAGAATGGGCACATGTTCATTTCCCCTCTCCCATGCCAGCGTTGGTTATTAATATTTTTTAATCTCTGCAATCTGATAGGAGGTAGGTAGATGATACAGCACTGTTCTAATTTGCATTTCTTCGGTTACTCTTGAACAGTTTTTCGTATGTTGATTTAGCCATTTGTATTTCTTCTTTGGGGGATTTGAGTGAATCTTCTTACAGACGTTATTTCCTGGTTTGTAATTCTTGCAATAACGGTCTCAACCCCAAGACTGTTTCGATAAGTCTGGGGTGGGGCCAGGCATCCGCATTTTTAAAAAACTACCCGAGGTGATTCTGATGTGCCCAGAAATGCTGATCTAGACCACTGGCCCGCTCCAGGCAGGCATGCCCCCTGCATATACCCCTGACAAGTGAAGACTTAGCTTCGCCTTCAACACGCCTTGCCTGTTGGGCGGGGTATACTAGAAAGGCTCTTGAGCTGAAATCGACTCCCTTAAGTTCTGCCACCGCCAGGCCTGGCTCTGCTGTTTGGAGTCACACAGAATATGTTTGCTTCCTCTTTCACATGACAACCCTTCAAATATTTGGAGATATCCACCATGTCATTTTTTTTAGAGGGGCAGAGGGAGAGGGCGAGAGAGCATCTCAAGCAGGTTTCACAGCCAGCACGAGCCCGACAGGGGCTCGATCCCACGACTCTGAGATCAGGACCTGAGCCGAGATCAAGAGTCGGACGTTTAACTGACTGAGCCCCCCAGGCGCCCCAACACCATGCCATTTTTCACAAAAGCCGACGAGACATCATTTCTTTCCTCTATTTCTCACATGACTTGGTTTCAAAATTCTTCACCATCATGGTCATCCTGTTTGGGCTCTTTTCCAAAATTTCAGTGTCCTACTTAAAACGTGGGAGGCAAGAGCCCAGTCTCAAGAGTCAGACCTGGGCTTGAATCTGGCCTCGGTCACCTGCTTGCCTTGTGAACCGAGGCAAGTAACCAGATCTTATTTTACTCATCTGTGAAATGAGAATAAATGGCACCTACCTTGTGTGGTTCTTAGGAAGATTAAAGAAAGTAGTGTATGGAAAGTGTCTGATGTATAAGCGATTCATAAAGGTTTAAAAAAAAGAGAGAGAGCTGGTGAAACAAAGGTATTCTAGAAGGGTCTATCACAGATGGGGGAGGGGGCAATGTTTCTTGCCCTTTCTAGATATTGGCCAAGAAGTCTGGGGCTGTGCATTCATCTCTATGCCCAGTGCCTCACACAGCGCCTGGAATGCAGTGGGTACTCAGCGGAAAAGACATTGGCAGCAGTATGTAGGATGGACAAGGTGTTGGGTGACTGGAGGCCAGGTCACTAGTTAAAATATAGTCACATAGTTCCGCAGAGAGATAAGAAAGGCTTACCTGAGGCAGTGAGAATAGAGATAAGGGGGAGGATGTAAGAAGTGTTTCAGTGATAGAATCAGCAGGATTTGGGGATTCTTGAAGGGGGAGGAGAAGGGGGAAGGAAGAAGTGGGAGGGAAAGAGGAGAGGAGGTGGAGTCAAGATGGCGCTGAGGTTTCTGAGCCTGGGTGAATCGGAGGCAAAGCGTGTTTGGTGATAGGGGAAAGGAAAAGAAAATGAGCAGCCTCATCCCGAGAGGGTTGTCAGGACAAAACCGGGTTTCAGCTAAGTCAGCCTTAATGTGGAGAGAACATTCTAGGGAATGGCTGAGCATGTAGTGTTGTGTTCTGGCAAGAGGCTAGGGTTCCTTTTTTTTTTTTTTTTTTAATAGTTTTAAGTAAACTCTAAGCCCAACGTGGGGCTTGAACTGATAACCCTGACATCAAGAGTCACATGCTCTACCAACTGAGCCAGCCAGGCGCCCCAAGACCATGGTTCTTGAGGGCAGAGAAGTGTTCCAAATGCGATCAGGAAGGGGAGGAAGGGTGTGGGGGGAGGGCTGAGATGAGATTGTAGGAGAGATTAGCTGATTAAAGAGGTTTGCACCTTTGGGGGTGATTAGGGAAGTGGGAGGCAGGGCGTAGAGGACTGATCTGGAGGCCAGCCCCAGACTTCCAGTTAGAACAGAGATGGGAAGTTAGGTCACCCCCTGGGCAGCTCCCCCTCCCAGGGTTTGAGCTGCGGAGAAGGGGGTTGCATAGGATGTTTCCTGCCCTGAAGGGACTCACAGGTCCGGAAGGGAGATTAGATGTATGCAAATAACCCAAATGGAGAAGACCGAAGTTGGCAGAAGGCTAGGGATTCTGCCTTCTGCGTTCAGTTAGTGACATCATCTCTGCCTTCCCTCCCCCTCCCCCACCTTCTTTTTTTGTGATCCTTAACGTTTTTCAAGAGTTTGGTCCTTTATAGGTGCCAACAGTGTTAATCAGGCCTTTGCTAATGAACACTGTTCTATGGCATTTCCCACATTTATTTGACTATAGAGACCTTTTTTTTTTTTTTTTTTATGGGATCGGGGAAAGTAAGTGGTAATGTCTTAACACTCAGATTCGTCTGTAGTGTTACATGTGTTAACTCACCTTGGCATTCCATGACTTGACTTCCATGGACTGGAGGAAGGGCTTGCTACCTTCCCAAATCCTTAGTACTCCACCTCAGAGGAACCCCCCCACCCCTTGCTTGTTTGTGGGAATTCAGTTCCAAGGAGTCATTTACCTACCTGGGTGTTACTTTCTTCTGAGATACAGAATCATCAGTAAGGCATGTTGAAGAATTCTTAGTATTTTGTTGTTGTTGTTGTTTTGTTTTTAACACCGAAAGGAAGGCCAGAAACCACGGGAGGGAGAAGGAGCTAGAGCTGTTTCTTCTTTTCTATAAATCCAGCAGTAATTTTATGATCCACATCTCTTTGGGATTTAGATCTCTTGGTTTCCTTTAACTTCTGTCAGGAGTGCGGAGGGGGAGAGGGGGGCTCATGGGTAACATTGGCCTGTTGCTTTATAGCCACCTAGAGATGCCTTTTTGATTCTTGCAGGGCCCCCCCCCGGAGGCTCAGGGCAGTAACTGGGGCAAGTCTCCTTGAGCTCCCTAGCCTGGAAGCTAGGGCTTGGGAGAGCAGCGTGATGACGAGTGGGATCTGGAAGGACACGGCCCAGGTTCAGAGTTCAGCTCGGCTACTTACTGGGTGACCTTGGGTCAGTTATTTAACCTTCTAGTGTCTTGATAACCCCTCCTGTGGGCTTGTTGAGAGGCTTAAAGGAGCCGTGGCTTGCGAGGCACTTACCACGGGCCTTGGCACGTGGCTCTGCCAAGTGCTGTTGGCTCTCATGAATATTCCCATGCTTTCTGGTGGGCAAGAAGTCTTTTGGGTATGTGTCACAGGTCACCAGACAAAAGTAAACTGGCAGAAGGGAAGCACGCCCCCCTGGCTTTTTTAGTTCCTCGCTCCAAATCATGCCCCCCCAAGGTGAGCTACGTGGCGCAGCCAAGACTCATACCCTTCCTGGAAGGAAAAACCGGCAGGTGTAAGCTAGGGCTCTGGATCTTTGGCAATTCTTGCCTTCAAACTAGTCTGATGAGAAGGCCCTCTGGTCTCGGGAGCTTGTGTGCGAGGCCTTTGGCAAAAGCACTGCCCTTTTACAACAGTCTGTTCGGAGTGGTTGATGCAAAAGGAGGGGTTAGAGGAGAACTGAGCTCTGTATGGAAAAGTAGAACTCCAAAGCTCTTTCCTTTCCCTCTCAAAACTTTATTTTTTTTAATTTTTTTATTTTTTAAAGATTTTATTTATTTATTTGAGAGAGAGAGAATGAGAGACAGAGAGCATGAGAGGGAGGAGTGTCAGAGGGAGAAGCAGACTCCCTGCCGAGCAGGGAGCCCGATGCGGGACTCGATCCCGGGACTCCAGGATCATGACCTGAGCTGAAGGCAGTCGTTTAACCAACTGAGCCACCCAGGCGCCCTCTCTCAAAACTTTATTGCCATCCCTTTCACTCATTAGTCTTCACCTTAAAAAAAAAAAAAAAAAAAAAAAAAGTGAATACTGAAATTCAAATTCAAGTGCCTTTTTAAAGATCTGTTTTGGAAATATGCATTTTATTGGAAAACTCTTAAAGCCTAGATGTCTCCTAAGCAATGAGTGTGCGTTATATTCAGCTCTTCTGGTTTTGTGGTAGCAGGATAAGTTCTATTAGGAATAGTGCGTACAGGTTTCCAGCACAGTCGATACGATGGAAAATATGGCAGCTGGTTCCAGCGACATGTGGTTTATCAATTGTCCGCGCGTGACCTCGCACAATCAGGCCTAGATTTGCTATTAACGATTTCCTGCAGTTGTTCTCCACCTTATTTTTGTAGCCCGTTGAGTTTCTCGTTCCCAGGAGGTTGTATTTTTGCAGTTCCTGACAGCTTCGGTTGGATCGTATGTATTTCAAGCCACTGAGAAATGGTTCGAGGCTATTCTGATACTTGAGAAGTAGTTTTCCCATCATGTCGCTTTCCTTCACGACTGAACTATTTTACCTGGTGAGAGTTAACTAAGAAGTCAAGTGTTTTTCCAAGCCTCCGAGACAGAACATCTTTATGTGAAGTGTTGCAGTGAAGTGTGTCAGGAGGCTGGGGAATGCATTTGTTGAAAATGGTTTTTGGACGATGAGACCTTGCATGTTTTTTTTTTTTTTTTTAAAGATTTTATTTATTTATTTGAGAGCGAGAATGAGAGAGAGAGAGAGAGCATGAGAGGGGGAGGGTCAGAGGGAGAAGCAGACTCCCCGCCGAGCAGGGAGCCCGATGCGGGACTCGATCCCGGAACTCCAGGATCATGACCTGAGCCGAAGGCAGTCGCCCAACCAACTGAGCCACCCAGGCGCCCAAAACCTTGTATGTTTATAGCCCCAGGCTTACGAAGGGTTAAAAATGTTGTTAGACCTATGACCTGGCATGTTGTCACAGGTCACCATTGAACACTCACCACATTGTTCCCACCCCTGTTGTGGGGAAATGGGGAAAGAGAGACGCAGGCTGTAGGCCGTCCATCTTTAAAAAATCACAGAACAGGTAATGAACTCCAGGCATCTTGTCTCCTTTGGTGTAATCAGGTAAAGGAGCCCTAGCTTCTGGCCTAGAGTCCCCAATAAATCTGATGGAGGAAGCTCTTTTTGTGTGGTTTTGGTGATGATCTCCTCCTCCTCCTTGGGAAAGCTTAGGTCTCTGAAGTGGGAAAATAAGAGGTGAGGACAAAACCAAAAAAAAAAAAAAAAGATGGGTGGGGTTGTTATTGAGAAATGTGGGCAGGATCCATATAGATTTTTCCTTGCCAAAGTAAGCCTAAGGATTTTGAGAACTGTTTGCAATTGGCAGTTCTTCCTTTCTTTGCTATTTGAATAACTATATGGAAAAAAAGAAGTCTCCAGAACACTGGCTCTGCAGAGCTACCTGGGATCATATTCACGGAACTGTTTTATGATTTGGGGGGTGGGGCGGGTTAGTGCTGCCCAAAAATAACATCTGTATGTCTCTCCAGGCCTTTGATATTAGTAGCTTAGTTTTCGCACTTGAGGAACAGCCAGCTTCCCTCTTTGCGCCTTACAGGACCCAGTGTCGGTACTCACGGTGTGCGTAGAGAGTCGGGTGGGCATCACCAGTTTATTTTCCTAGCTTAACAAGGGCCTCGTGCTTCACCGCAGCAAATGGTTTCCTGGAGACCCGAAGGAGGGAATACCACCTGTGAGGTGCCTAACTCCCCACCAAGGAATAACTTCAGTCCAGGAGGCCACTGAGTCAACTGTTGCACGAATGGAACAACAGCATTATTTAAAAGCCCCTCGGGGCCAGGGGCGCTGCGCTCCCTGGGCCCAGCGGAGGGTCTCCATCGTGCTCTGTGGCTTGTGGAGCAAAGAAGGTTCTTGTGGCTAACCTGACCCCAGGGGAGAGGTGCTTCTCCACTACCCGGGGCCGCCATGACTGTCCGTGGAGGAGTTTTGCTTCTGTCCGCCCATCGCAAGTGAGCATTCAGGCAGAATGCTCACCAGGAGAGCCAGAAGAGAATTCTGTAAGGCTCCTGACTTCAGTTCTGCAATGGAAGCCCGGCTTTCTCTCCCTGCCTCCCTTCCTTCCTCCTTCCTTCCTTCTCCCCCTCCACCCCCGTCTCGAGCTACTCTGATGTTCACTGCTGGCTCAGCACCGTCCCAGGCTCAGAGACCAGCCTACGCCTGAGGTGACATCAGAGGACTCTGAATCCAAAGCTCAGGTCCTGGGCCTCAAAGTCCTCTAGGTTGCTGGGTCTTCCCTGTATTTAAAATTCATTTCCGGGGGCGCCTGGGTGGCTCAGTTGGTTAAGCGACTGCCTTCGGCTCAGGTCGTGATCCTGGAGTCCCAGGATCGAGTCCCGCATCGGGCTCCCTGCTCAGCGGGGAGTCTGCTTCTCCCTCTGACCCTCCTCCCTCTCGTGCTCTCTGTCTCTCATTCTCTCTCTCTCTCTCTCAAATAAATAAATAAAATCTTTAAAAAAAAAATTCATTTCCGGTCACCAAGTTTTATCTTCTTCCTGGTCCCCTTATGTCACCATCCCAGTCATGGTGTCCTTGTCTTGCCCCATCCCCTGTATCTAACCCCCCTGCCTTGGCTTTCCAGCCAGTTGCCCAGTTCCTCTAGAAGTGAGTTCTGGTCTTCTTGCTCGTCCTGAGGAGGGCTGCCCCACCCTCACTGGGACCATAAAGCAGCTTGAGCTTGGGGCGCCTGGGTGGCTCAGTTGGTTAAGCATCTACCTTCAGCTGAGGTTGTGATCCCGGGGTCCTGGGATCGAGCCCTGCATTGGGCTCCCTGCTCAGCGGGGAGTCTGCTTCTCCCTCTGACCCTCCTCCCTCTCGTGCTCTCTGTCTCTCATTCTCTCTCTCTCTCTCTCAAATAAATAAATAAAATCTTAAAAAAAAAATTCATTTCCGGTCACCAAGTTTTATCTTCTTCCTGGTCCCCTTATGTCACCATCCCAGTCATGGTGTCCTTGTCTTGCCCCATCCCCTGTATCTAACCCCCCTGCCTTGGCTTTCCAGCCAGTTGCCCAGTTCCTCTAGAAGTGAGTTCTGGTCTTCTTGCTCGTCCTGAGGAGGGCTGCCCCACCCTCACTGGGACCATAAAGCAGCTTGAGCTTGGGGCGCCTGGGTGGCTCAGTTGGTTAAGCATCTACCTTCAGCTGAGGTTGTGATCCCGGGGTCCTGGGATCGAGCCCTGCATTGGGCTCCCTGCTCAGCGGGGAGCCTGCTTCTCCCTCTGCCCCTCCCCCTGCTTATGCTCTCTCTCGAATAAATAAATAAAATCTTTAAAAACGAAAACACCCCAGCTTGAGCTCAGCATGGTGGGATTAGTGGGCTGAAGGGGTGAGCGTCTGCTTAGAGAATTCGGGAGAGGCAGAGTGCCCAGGATGAGGAGGCCCAGCCAGTGGCCCTGCTGAGGGTTGGCCTAGACACATGGCCTTACTCATTTCCTATGGCTGCTCTGACAAGTTGCCACAAATGTAGTGTCTCAAAACATTAATTTATTCTCACCGTCTGGAGGTCAGAAGTCCAAAATGGGTTTCACTAGGCTAACGCCAAGATGTCAGTCAGAAGGCCCCACTTCCTCCAGAGGCTCTAGGGGAGAATCCATCACCTTGCCTTTTGCAGCTCCTGGAGGCTGCCTGCATTCTTTGGCTCACGGCCCCTTCCTGCATCTTCCAGCCAACAATGGCTGGTCAAGTCTTTTTTACATCATGTCACTCTTGACTCTGCTCCGGTCATCACACCCCCTTCTCTGATTTCACTCTCCCGCCTCCCTCCTTCCCTTAGAAGCGCCCTTATGATTACACTGGTCCTGCCTGGATAAGCCCAGATCATTTCCCCAACTCAAAATCCTTAATCACATCTGCAAGAGTCCCCTTTGCCACATGAAGTAACATAGACACGGGTTCCAGGGATTAAGATGTTGGACCTCTGTGGAAACCATTCTTCCTACCACACAGGCGTTGCTGGAGGTTGAGGAATGGTGGGATCCCGGGGTTGGGTTCGCCACGTGGCTACTTGACATGGTGGAGGAGGACCAGGGATCCAACGGACTGGTAAACTGCTAGCCAGGTGTGGAAGTCTTCACAGAATTCAAATGAGGAAGCACAATCCCTTTTGAGATTTTTGGCTGAAAGAAAGCCATACAGGTCTGCGGTCTGCAATTTCAATTTGGATGTTTTCTTAAATTCTTCATAATTAAAAAATTTTTTCCCACACAAAACTCCCTCAGTCTGGAGTTCTTGTAAGTGGGTACTGCTCTCAGACTTGAGGTGTTTCAGGATACAAGCTGGCCAGACACTTAGCAGGCACTTAGCCAGCTTAGGCCTATGGAATTTTCCACCCCCAGCTAAAGAAAAGAGTAGTGAGGTGTGTGTGTGTGTGTGTGACCCCCCCCACCCCCCAGATTTTGTTTACAAAATCTACAGGGACAAAAGCTGCATTAACTATCTTCACTTTCTCCAGCTACATTTTTCCTTTCTTTCCCCCTCTTTAGGAAAACAGTTCCAATTCTCCTTATCAGCGATCTCACTGAAAACATTCAGATGTTCTCAGTGGAATTAGCTTAAAAATGGTTTCTAATGTATTCATGTACTACCAATCTATACTAATCTATAAAAGATGGAAGAATTGTTAACCGGAGTCCTGTTTAAGTCTTCTGTAGAAATTGGTGTTTTCTCCAAATGATAGGCTCTTTCCCTTCAGCCTGGCTTATTTTATTTTATTCTGTTTTATTTCATATTATTTTCCTGATTTACTGCTTTCTGTTTCAGGGGTTTTTCCTTTTTTACTGGCCCTCATCTGAACTTCATGGCTTATGGGTAGTGTGCTTTCGATCAATGAGCTTCGTGACAGAGTTGATGCTTTAGAACTCTGGAACGTGTGGGACTGTGGTGTATACCAGAAGGAACTAGAAACCGAGTGTGTTGTTGGAGAGGGAGCTGGGGGGGGTTTGTGCTGAGCTGTGGAAGGTAACTGCCTTAGCTGAGAGAAAAGATAGATACTTTCCTTCAGTGCGTGCCAAAATCTCATGGGAAATGCTTTTAGAATGGTTGCTTGAACTGAAGCAGAGAATCTGTTTCCACTGATTTCTTGTTAAAGGCTTAAATCTACTTAGAGCAAGGTGGAGAGGATGGGGGAAGGCAAGACAAGGACTTAATCTGAGGAAACTAAAGGATATAAAAAAGTTCAGACTGAAGGGAGGTTTTGGTTTTGGTTTTTGTTTTTCATTATAACAGACCAGGAGACCAGAGATTAAAATATTAACAATCTTGAATGAGGGTAGCAGTCTATTTTTAGATTCAGACAGGAAGGACTCAAACCCTTCAGAAATTGTACCAGGTAAATGGAACAGTTTTCTCAGGGCCCACAGGGGTGAGTAGACATTGATTCAGGGGATGGAGGTGTTGTACACTGTGAACTGGCATCATTCCGGAACCCCCATGAGTTAGTGAAGGAATGTAAAGGATACTGGGGTGCAGGTCTCCGAGGTCGATGGGAGTCAGAGACTTGTGACCGCTGGAAACATGTAGAGGCCAGATTTCTTTTGGGAGCCAAGGGTGGAGGGCCTGGTGAGCCGGGTCAGCCTGCCCTTACTTCCTCTGTCCTCAGGTGGAAGAAGAGTGAAAGACCCCCCCCCCCCTTCCAGACCCACGGTTCTCAAGGCAGCAGACCCTCCTAGATGGGAATGGTAGCAGTGGCTGTCCCTCTGAGCCCTTGAGATTTTCTCTGAGACTGGCTTCCTCTTACTCGACTCTGTCCTCTCCCTACCACGTTGCTTTCTTCCCCTTCCCACCTTCTACTACCGTCTAACTGTTCTCCCCTCCCCATGATTTTCCTCAAGTGTGGCTGTTGGTGGCTTTCACCTCTCTGCACTGCCACCTTCTGGGAAAATCTGTGTATCTGGCTCCCTGGTCCAGCCCCAGCGCCAGAGGCCTCCCATAGCCGGCGCTTTGCTACTCCCTTCCGCCATGCTCTGGGGAGCTTCATTCTGTGGTGGACACGCTCCCACTCTCCCTTTCTCCTCTTTTTCTCACCTCTTCCTTCCCCCTCTCCCCAGCGTTTGGCCACACAGTGTTCTCCAGGGGACAGAGCCATGTTTATTTTTTTTAACCTTTTCTTTAGCCAAGGATGGAAAATTCCAGAGGCTTGAGCTAGTGATGGCCGGGTGCCTTTTCTGGAAATCCAGTGGCCTGGATGCCAAGGAAATGTCGTGGAGCTACACGTCTGGCAAGGTTGTCCCCTAAAATGTCCTGGCTTTGGATTTAGTTCCAACTAAAAGAAGTGGAGGTTCCATCTGCAGAATTATGGAATAAGAATGAAGAGTTTAGGAAATGAGATAATTAAAAAAAAAAAAAGAAATGATATAATTACAGATACAGAGCCCAGTTTACGTCACTTTGTTTTTTTCTTCTGGGTTTAGTTGGGAAAGAGTGGCCTTTGGCTTAGTAGACCTTCCAAAAGTGAAGCATGACAAAGTTTCTGTAGCTTAATTTAATGGAGGATTTTGTTCTGTTGGGGTCATCATTTGGTACGTTTCAGAGTGGGTTTCCTGAGGAGCATCCTCCCCATTGACACCAGATGGAACTGAGGAAGTCCATCCCATCGTCCTGTTTCTTGCTCCCTCCCCGGACAAACCATTTAAGCAGGATTTCGTCCACATGTCCCTAGTGGTATAACAAATCCGAGTGGATCATCTGGACAGTAAGCAACAACGTTCTTGTCTTGAAATAGCCAGAAAGCTGCCGCCATTCTGCTGCCCCTCAGTTGAATGAGGGAAAATGATGGAATCCTCAAACCCAGAAAAATATGAAGTCTACCTGCATTGGCTCTCCGTTACTCTAAGCAAGCACCCAGATTTCCTAGTGGGGCCTTCACGCCCCTTCCTGTCCGCCAGTAAGGCCCGGCCCACCCTTCAATTCTCTTCTCCCGCCACATCCCTTCCCGCGGTCTGGACATGGGCCACACTGGGCCGGGGCTGCTCCCCAAGCACACTTGCCCCCTCTCTCCCCTCCCAGTTGTATTGATTTCTGGGGGCTGTCAGCGTTCCTTGGCTCATGGCTCCATCACTCCAGGCTCTGCCTCTGTGACCGCTTGGCTTTCTCTTCACTTGTGTCAGATCTCCCTCTGCCTCTTTCCTATAAGGTCGTTTGTGATGGCTTTTGGGGCCCAACCCAGTAATCCGGAATGATCTCACCTCGAGACCCTTGATTTGTGTAAGGACCTTTTTTGCAATAAAGGTAACGTTTGCAGGTTCCAGGGATGAGGATGGGGGCAGATCTTGGGGTGGGGGGGCATTTTTTCATCCTACCACACTAGTGCTCCAGCTTGAGGGAGAATTGCGTTCATTCTGCTCCAGAGCTGCGATTGACCACTTCTCCTGCCCATTAGAATGTAAATGCCTTCTGGAGCTGGCCAGAGAGTGAAAGGAGCTCCTGCGTACTAGCCAGATCTCCAGCAGCGGCCAGCCAGTCCCCTGCAGGTCTGTGTCGCCTCGGGCACCCGATTTAACTTGGTGCAACTTCCTTGTGCTCCTTTGTCGGATGGAGGTCATAGTATCCACCTGCAGTGGGCCTGGCGGGGCTGTTGATAACAGCAACACGAACAGCCCACCCCCACATTTAAACACCCTCGATGTGCAAAAGTAAGGGATTGTGCAAAGGTCCATCCATACACCAGAAAACCGTGCAGTCATTAAAACGGCATCTGGATGTATTATGGACGTGGAGAAAAGTTTAGGTTATGGAAAAGCACGATCGGCTTTTTGGCAAATAGAGCACATGTGCTATGTGTGAATGTAGTTACTGAATCCCTCTGTACCCTCAGTTTCCTCATCTATAAAACGGAGATGATAGTTCTGACGTCAGCGGGCTGTTGTAAGGATCCAGTAAAATACCACCATAAAGCTCACAGAACAAGGCCTGGGACATAGCAAGTGCCGAATAAATGTTGTTATATTCAAAGAAAACATTCTTCGAAGGTGTATGTGACAGGGTGTGTATATTTATAATGTATGTATGTATATAGAATATGAATAGTATGGGGGCGCCTGGGTGACTCGGTCGGTGAAGCGTCTGCCTTCGGCTCAGGTCATGATCCCAGGGTCCTGGGATCGAGTCCCGCGTCCGACTCCTTGCTCGGCGGGGAGCCCGCTTCTCCCTCTGCCTCTGCCCCTCCACCCACTTGTTCTCTCTGTCTCAAATAAATAAAGAAAATCTTTTAAAAAATTAAAAAGTATGAACAGTATGTATCTCTGGATGGTGGGATTATAAATTTTATTCTTGCTTTGTTTTCTGTTCGCAGATGTTCATTTATTTTTCATGGAGCATGTATTATTTTTATAATCAGAAAAAGTAGAATTCCAGACCAGTTCCATACTTACCTTTCAGGCTTGCTGTATTTATGTGTCGTGTATAAATATATATGTGATGTGTAATATCTGTATAATTAGCATGATGCTATTATTATTAAGATAATTTCTCCACTAATCCTGCTGTTCCTTGCCCACTGTTTTTGTACACCTCACATTCTCCGTCTGTTGAATCAATAAGTTGAGGATGGTCTAGAAATTAGAGACTTCAATTCCCATTTGCTTTTTATTCCTGTCTGCTGAATTATTCCCCAGGTTTTTTTTTTTTTTTTTTAAAGATTTTATTTATTTATTTGAGAGAGAATGAGAGCACATGAGAGGGGGGAGGGTCAGAGGGAGAAGCAGACTCCCTGCCGAGCAGGGAGCCCGATGCGGACTCGATCCCGGGACTCCAGGATCATGACCTGAGCCGAAGGCAGTCGCCCAACCAACTGAGCCACCCAGGCGCCCCTATTCCCCAGTTTTTGATCACAGTGCATTCTCTACAAAGTGAAGTTTCAAAAGGTATATTATATGTATATACACTTAAACACACATGATGACTACGTATAACTGTATAATGTTTCCTTTTTTTTTTTTTAAAGATTTTATTTATTTGAGAGAGAGAGTGCACGAACAGGGGGAGGGGTAGAGGGAGAGGGACAAGCAGGCTCCCTGCTGAGCAAGGGAGCCCAAGCAGGGCTCCATCCCAGGACCCTGGAATCGTGACCTGAGCCAAAGGCAGACCTGCTCAACCCACTGAGCCCCCCGGGCGCCCCTGGTTCCTATTTTTTATTTATTTATTTGTTTATTTTTAATTTTATAATGTTATGTTAGTCACCATACAATACATCATTGGTTTTTGATGTGGTGATGGTTCCTATTTTTTTTAAATAAACTTTGAGAGGCAAAAATGCCTACCTTGAATTTCCTGAAATGTAAATTTAAATTGCTCTCAACCTCCTTGCATGTGAAATGTGCCTCAGGTTGCTGATAATCGCAGTCATCCCTTGCTGCCATTTAATCGCAGTCATCCTTTGCTGCCATTCATAATATCAATCACTAGAGGGACTTAAATTTCAAGTAAAGCTAATTAATAGGCGATATGCATGGATACTGCAGAGATTTCTGGGTGCAATTTTCCTGATTTTGCACATGCTGTATCTCCGTTCTTTTATTTAAAAATAATCGTAGGCTTCTTGTGGCTTTGAGAACACACAGATGGGAGAATGAGAGATCAAGAGCTTTGAAATGGAAGGTCTTGCCTCTGACATTTAAGATAATTAGATTACGGTGCGCAGCTTGGTGAACGGGGCCTTTCTCCCTGGGTACACAGTATGCCTTTCGTCTTCCATCAGCACGCACGTCCTTGAGTTCCTTTCTTTCTCGTGGCTTCTCTTCTTCTGTCTTCTCCCCGCTCCCTTTTCCGTTCCTCACTTCCTTCCCGCCCCCCACTCTGATCATTATGTAAAACTGATATAGAAAAATCGATTTGTTGTATTTAAACTGGGTTTGGGATAGTTCTTCTTCATCACTTAAAAAGGAGGAGGGTGGGAGGCCCGACTAGGCAGAGCCCGGAGGATTTCCGAGGCAGTGGGACTATTCTGTATGATACTGTCAGGGGCGATACACGCCGTCAGGTGTTTGTTAAGACCCGTAGAATGGACAACACCAAGGGTGAACCCCAATTTGAACCGTGGACTCTGGGTGATGATGATGATGATGATGATGGGCGAGCGTAGGTCCGTGGGCTGTAACTAATGTACCTCTCTGGTGTGGGATGCTGATCGTGGCGGAGCTGCTGTTCAGGGTGTGTGGGCAGGGGGTACACGGGAACAGAACTCTCTGTACTTTCTGCTCAATTTTGCTCTGAGCCTAAACCTGCTCAGAGAAAAAAAACAAAACAAAAAAACCCTGCCTATTTTTTAAAAGTAGGATGCACGAAGTATGGCGTTTTTCCTTTTGTGAAAAAGAAACTTAAATGCGGTTCTTTTGTGTGTCTGTGGACCACTCATTTCCCCTGCCCGTCAGGAGGTCTCGTTTTCTTGCCCCATCCCTGCTAGTTTGCAAGGTTGTTTTCCCAGCTCTCTCGCCAACTGGTTTGGCGTGATTTTGAGGACCAGCCAATGTGGATTGAACCCTTTGAAGGCTGGGGATGAAAAGTGCTAGGTAAAAGCAAAGCAATTGTGGTGGTAGAATGGGGGTTGATGAGTCAGAAATGTGCAGGTCCGGCCCCTCACTGGGTGACCCTGGAGGCCGCGCACCGCACCCTCTAAATGGGTCCTGGAAGCCGAAATCCCGGGGTGAAGATGTACCTGCTAATCAGATTCAGGCTTTGGTACAGCTGTGTTTGCTCTGAAGCCCATGTGCAAATCAAATCATTTAGCATACATTAGGGGAATCTGATTTTTGAATAAACTTGATTGGAATCCTTTGGCAAGGCGAGGAATCCTTTTGTCATGCAAATGAACACCCACTAATTTATATCTTTTGGAAGGTAGGATTTAATGGTCTAGGTTTTTCTAGCTCCCGTGCCATTTAAAATCAAATTGTTTTGGTGCCTTGGAGAGCAGAATCGCTCTGGGAAGTTGCATTAACTCCTTCAGCCCTGGGGAAGCCATTCAGTCAAGTGTTGTTTCTGGGAACTGAATAATACCCTTGTCACCTGAAAGATTTAAAATAGCCTTTGTAAGTGGCTCCTTAGTCTCTGAGAGAACATGACTCATTCCTTCATTGTAACCTGAAAGAAATCCAAGTGTCAGAAGACGCTTGGGGAATGGACTTGAATTATACTTGTAAACATCAGTACTAGAAGTTTTAAATATTAGGAAATCAATATGATATGGGTTAAAAGTTGATGGTTGGAGTCAGTATATTAGGATGTGGCCCAAAGAGCAAGGGGTGAATTGGCAGTCCTTTCTAGAACATTCCTTGGGGAAATGTTTGCTGGCTGTGTTCAGGGTTTTGAGCTCCTGCTATACTCTGGGTACCATAGGTTGTCTTATTCTTTTGTCCAGGGAGCCCCCCCGCCACTGCCCTCACCGCCCCCCCCAGCGCCCTGACCCCCTGCATTTCTGACTGCCCTGTGTTTACACATGGCTTCATAATGGTGCTTCTGCCGGCTTTACTGATGGTTGCTGCCCTCCTCAAGCAGCCTTTGGATCCATCTTCTGCACATGACCAGTGGAAGGAAACAGTGTATTAGAAGGAGTCTTACATTAGTGCTGGGAGATAGAGCGCATTCCTGCACCTCTTTAAAACCCATGTTCTTGACAATATAAAATGGGGCTGTGGAGGGTGCGGTTCTCCAAGCCTGGGTCAACTTTTGCCTTTCATTGACCTCGGTGGATGCCACTTAATGGAAAAATATGATCAGGGTTCACCCTATGGAATCATTGCTTAATATCATAGATGACTCATTGGAACTAGTGTGTTAGAAAATCATTTCCAGATGTGTAACAGAAACTTTTCCAAAAGGAAGAAATAAACTCTGGAAAACTGGGTTAGTTTTCTTTTTTCTTTTTATGATCTTAGGGCCAGAATCAAATCTTCCTATATATGATTGGCCCACATGTATTTGGAGTTCTAAGCAGCCGGACCCAGTTCACTTACTTTTAGACTGGCACCCACAGAGGTGGGGGGCTGCCTTCAGCCTGCCTCCCTATCCCCTCCCCGCCCTCTGCCCCCGCCCCCCATCTCCCCTCCCCCCTCTCCCAAGGATGAATGGTCTGGAAGCCTTACCTGGTCCCTCAGGCACTGACCTCATTCTTTATCGTTATCAGCAAACATTTATGGAGCATTCCCCTGCGGAGACATGTTGCTAGGTACTGGGAAGGATGGGAGGACTATCCTGCTGGAAAGTCAGCACAAATACAGCACAAACTTGCAGAGTGACCGAGCCCATGAGCCCTGGTTGTCAGCATCTGGGTGGAAGTGTCACTTTCTGGTCGTGGAATCTTGGGAAAGTTACTTAACCTTTCTTTCTTTTTTTTTTTTTTTTAAGGATTTTATTTATTTATTTGCGAGAGAGAGAATGAGAGACAGAGAGCACGAGAGGGAAGAGGATCAGAGGGAGAGGCAGACACCCCACTGAGCAGGGAGCCCGATGCGGGACTCGATCCCGGGACTCCAGGATCATGACCTGAGCCGAAGGCAGTCGCTTAACCAACTGAGCCACCCATGCGCCCCTACTTAACCTTTCTAAGTCTCAGTTTCTTTATCTATCAAATGGGCATGCTGGTGATAATAATACCTACTTCCTAAAGAAAGTGTGAGACCCAAATGAGATGGTCCATGGTAAACACTGGGCGCCGGCTAAGTGTCAGCCATTATTATTTATCTAATTTGCATCCCCCTCCCATGTGTTGTGTATGTGTGTGTGTGTGTGAGAGAGAGAGAGAACATGAAAAGTGAGTTGTTGACTGATGCCCTCCAGGAAACAACCAGTGTTTGATTTTTTTGATTTCCTTTATTTTTTATTTTTTTAAAGATTTTATTTATTTATTTGAGAGAGAGAGAATGAGAGACAGAGAGCATGAGAGGGAGGAGGGTCAGAGGGAGAAGCAGACTCCCTGCCGAGCAGGGAGCCTGATGCGGGACTCGATCCAGGGACTCCAGGATCATGACCTGAGCCGAAGGCAGTTGCTTAACCAACTGAGCCACCCAGGCGCCCCTTGATTTCCTTTAAATGGATTTCACTCCAGGGCACCTGGGTGGCTCAGTCAGTTGAGTGTCCGACTCTTGATGTCGGCTCAGGTCGTGATCTCAGGGTCGAGAGCTAGCTTGGGATTCTCTCTCTCCCTCCCCCTCTGCCCTCCCCACCCCCATGGCAGGTGTGCACGTGTGCTCTCTCTAAAAGAAAAAAAGAAAAAAGGATTTCACTCCAGCAAAGAAAATTCTCTAGCTTCTCCTATTCAGTGATGTTTCAGTTGGGCCCTCTAAAAAGAGGTCATGTGTTATCTCCTTGGAGGCACCAGATGACAGGTCTTGCAGATCATGCCATATAGTCAAAAGGAAAATATTTGTAAGTAGCCCAGCCCGGAGCCCTTGCAAAAGCCAAGCCTGCTTCAGCAAGGTGTTTTTGGGAAAATAACAATCTTTTTTTTTTTTTAAGTTTTTTTATTTTTTATTTGACAGTGAGAGAACACAAGCAGGGGGAGCGGCAGGCAGAGGGAGAGGGAGAAGCAGGCTCCCTGTTGAGCAGGGAGCCCGATGCGGGGCTCGATCATGACCTGAGCCGAAGGCAGATGCTTAACCAACTGAGCCACCCAGGCGCCCCTTGGGAAATAACAGTCTTCTGTTTTCCACCCTGCTTATGTTTTCACAACTTACCTCTCACAATCTTGTATTGGAGTACATTGCATTTGTAGTTTTGTTCATGAGTCACAAAATGCCTTTTGTATAATAGAATGTGATAACATTTCCGAGGCTTGAGAAAGTCATCCAACAAGGCAAAGATCATAACCGTTCCTGTTCAATAGAAATGTATGTCTCCATTCTTTTTGAAGAGTTAAAAATGGTTAGGAATTTGTGAAGCTGCCACAGAAAAACTCCAGAGGTGGTGAAGAGTATGTACGCCCGAGTTCGATGGCACTGCCTGGAATCCTGACTCTATTAGGTATTGTTTTTTAAGAGAGAGAAGGCTGCGGGGGCGGGGCAGAGGGAGAGCGAGAAGCCTAAGCAAAGTCCTGGCTGAGCACTGAGCCCAAGGCGGGGCTCGATCTCACGACCCTGAGATCATGACCTGAGCTGCAATCAAGCGTCTGACGCTTAACTGACTGAGCCACCCAGGTGCCCCCTGACTGTATTTGTTTTCTGTGGCTGCATGGCCTATTACCACACATTTAGCAGCTTAGAATAACTTCTTATTTCATAGTTTCTCTGGGTCAGAAGTACGGGCAGGGCTCAGCTGGAGTCTTTCCTCAGAGTCTTGCAGGTGTTGGCAGGGCCGTGTTGTCATCTGGAAGCTCAGGGGCCTTTTCCGAGCTCCTTCGGGTTGGCAAAGCTCGGTTCCTTGTGGTTGTAGGACTGATTGGTCCTGTTTTCCTGCTGGCTGTCAGCTGCGAGTGGGGGTGGCTCTCAGCTCGCAGAGGGACACCTTCGGGTCCTGGCTGCATGGGCTTCTCTCACTGTGGCAGTCTGCTTCTAAAAAGCCAGCAGGTTGGGGCGCCTGGGTGGCTCAGTTGGTTGAGCATCTGACTCTTGATTTTTGACTCAGGTCATGACCTCAGGGTTGTGAGATCAAGCCCCGCCAGGGGTTCCACACTCAGCGGGGAGTCTGCTGGAGATTCTCTCTCTCCCTCTCCTTCTCGCTCTCCCTCTGCCCTTCTCCCCACTCTCTCTCTAAAAATAGATAAATAGGGCGCCTGGGTGGCTCAGTTGGTTAAGCGACTGCTTTCGGCTCAGGTCATGATCCTGGAGTCCCTGGATCGAGTCCCGCGTCGGGCTCCCTGCTTCTCCCTCTGACCCTCCCCCCTCTCATGTGCTCTCTCTCTCTCATTCTCTCTGTCTCAAATAAATAAATAAAATCTTAAAAAAAAAAATAAAAATAGATAAATAAACCTCTAAAAAAATAAAAAGCCAGCAGGTGACTTGCTCTTTCCAGGAAGGGCCTGGTCCCTCTTCTAGGGGGTCACCTGATTAGGCCAGGCCCACCCAGGATCATCTCCTGCTTGATTGACTCAGAGTCAATTTATTATGCACATACTCAAGGGAGTGCCACCTCATAATCTTCACAGGTTCCACTTACATTCAAGGGCAGGGGATTTTACTGGGCAAGTAGACTGTGGGAAGGAATCTTAAGGGGCAGCTTAGGATTCGGCCTACCATGTTGACTCTATCACCCACTTGGGCAAATTGCCCAACCTCTCTTAGCCTCAGTTTTCTCACTGGTAAAATCTGAGTAGCAATAGTCTTTTCTGCCTTGGAGGGTTCTTGCGAGAATTAAATGAGGCGTAACACATGCGGTGTATTTAGCACAGCACCCAGAGCTTAGCAAACTTGCAGTAAGTGCTAGAATTGTGGCAGAGAAGAGCAACTTTTCCTTCTCCCCTCTTACCTTTTCTCTTACTGCCCCCGTAATGAAATGGCTTTGTAGGTAGAGCATGTGAGCTTATGCTAAAGAAATTGAGGGTTTTATTTCCCTAATGATTTAAGTACAAAAAGGGATTTCCTAAAAATAAGTTATTGAACACAAATTTCTTTTATTGTTATTCTTATTTCATTTCAGTCTATTTTATTTTTAAAGATTTATTTATTTGAGAGAGAGAGAGTAAGAGAGAACGCGTACGTGTACGAGCAGGGGGAGGGGCAGAAGGAGAGAAACTCAAGTAGATTCTGTGCTGAGCACAGAGCCGGATGTGGGGGTTTGATTCCATGACCCCACAGCCCCATGGCCCCAAGATCATGACCTGAGCTGAAATCGGGAGTTG
Organism: Mirounga angustirostris; assembly: GCF_029215605.1. NCBI lineage: Eukaryota > Metazoa > Chordata > Mammalia > Carnivora > Phocidae > Mirounga > Mirounga angustirostris. The sequence goes on from NW_026991719.1 coordinate 96,293,712, forward strand.
GATGCTCAACCAATTGAGCTACCCAGGTGCCCCTATTTTTTTCTTTTAAAGATTTTATTTTTTAGGTAATCTCTATACCCAACGTGGGGCTCGAACTCAACCCTGAGACCAAGAGTCGCATGCTCTACCGGCTGAGCCAGCCAGGCGCCCTATAACACAAATTTCTCAACCAGCTGTCTGGAATGTCTAGGTGAAGGCCTTCCTGCAGATACCCTTCAGACTTGATTCTTTGCTCAATGAATGCATGTGCACTACTCAGTTCATGCTCTCCCCCACCCTGGGGTTTGAGGTATGTTTCCGAGTTGAAGGAAAAGTTTCAGACTATTAGTCCACTTAGGAAAAAAGTAGTGATCTAGATCAGTGACGGCGAGTTGAGAATGCCTTTGATAGCAAGTACTTACTTTGTAGAGCAGGAAATAGCAATTTACAGGCAGGACCCACACAGGGTTTCTAACCTTTAGTCTGAAGATAGTCAGCAGTTCAGCCTCTGAACAATCCTGAAATTTAGAGTTAATTTATTCCCAGAAGCTGCTGAAGCACAGCCATTTCAGGGGAATTGAGTATGGTTTCAGGGCCATTCTAGAAGAAAATGAGTATGTGTTGCTTCTTCCCATTGCCTGTAGAACTTGATTATACTTCAGAATACTTGCAAAATAAATTCCCACATGACCAATAGTTGTTTAGAAGCCCCAGTTTGCTGGTGGGAGTTGGGGGGCAGGGGGGAGAGGGCAAAGAAACAAAGGGCAGATGGGAGTTGGGGGGCAGGGGGGAGAGGGCAAAGAAACAAAGGGCAGAGACCCAAGAAAGGCCATGCATGCAATTGACAAACACTGGGAATCACTTCCGGAGAGTATGATTCTTCAGGATGGAACTGATCTTGGATGTCATTTTTCACCATTATGACTTAAACGTTCGGTTTCATTTAGTAGTGACAACTCTGTGTGTTTAGCTTCCGGGTGAGAAGTTTGGAAGTTTGAGTGTATGTTGTCCAGAACCAGCCCGCGGGAAGATAGCATATGAAATGCCTGCTGGGCAGAACTGGGGAACCTTAAAAGTCTACGGGATTCCACTGTCCCCACCATCCCGCCTGCCCCTTCCACCCCCTCCGCCCCTGCCCTGGGCTCACCTACCACACCCGGCCTGAGTGCCCTTTCCATGACTCCCTAGCATACAAGTGGCCTATAGCATTAGCTGCCCAGGGAGGAGCCATGTTGGGGGAGGAATTATGAGTTGTTACCTCAGTGAGAAGATCTCAGTTCATGTTCCTCTACCCGCCCAGGGATGTCTAAAAAGAGGTATATGGATTCCCTTCCTTTTATCTATACTTCAGGCTGTCTGCCTGCTCCCTGAAAATTTTATCTGTACATCCTTTAAAAAATAAAGTTTATTAAAAACTTTTGTGTACCAGAGGACACCATCAAGAGAATGAAAAGGCAACCGACAGAATGGAAGAAAATATTTGCAAAGCATATATCTGATAAAGGATTAATACTCAGAATGTATGATTTAAAAAGCCTCAGAGAACTTTAATAAACATTTCTCCAAAGAAGATGGGGCAAATGGCCAGTAAGCATAGGAAGCTTCAACTTCACTATTGGGTAAATGCAAATCAAAACCATAGCAAGATACCTCTTCACACCTGTCAGGATGGTTGTTATCTAAAAAAAAAAAAAACAAAAAACAAAATGGGGGCATCTGGGTGGCTCAGTCAGTTTGGCATCCGACTCTTGATTTTGGCTCAGGTTGTGATCTCGGCATCCTGGAATTGAGCCCTGTGTCAGGCTCCCTGCTCGGCAGGGAGTCTGCTTGTCTCTCTCTCCCTCTGCCCCCACCCCCCGGCTCACTCTCTAAAATAAATAAATAGGGCGCCTGGGTGGCTCAGTTGGTTAAGCGACTGCCTTCGGCTCAGGTCATGATCCTGGAGTCCCGGGATCGAGTCCCGCATCGGGCTCCCTGCTCGGCAGGGAGTCTGCTTCTCCCTCTGATCCTCCCCCATCTCATGCTCTCTCTCTCTGTCTCATTCTCTCTCTCAAATAAATAAATAAAATCTTAAAAAAAAATCTATTAAAATAAATAAATAAATCTTTAAAAAGTAATAAAAATGAAAAAAAAAAAAAGCCTAATAACAAGTGTTAGAGAAGATGTGGAGAAATTGGAACCCCAGTGCACCGCTGGTGGGAATGGAAAATGGTGTGGCCATTGTGGAACACAGCGTGGCAAGTTCCTCAAAAACTTAAATTTAGAATTACCATATGATTCAGCAATTCCACTTCTAGGTATATACCCAAAAGAAACGAAAGCAGGAACTCATACAGGTACTTGCATGCCCATGTTCCCAGCAGCGTTCTTCACAGTAGCCAAAAGACAGAAACAACCCAGATGTCCTTCCACAGATACCCCCAAACCTGGTATATATGTACAATGGAATATTATTCAGCCTTTAAAGGAATGCAGTTCGGACACCTGCTGCCACATGGATGAGTCTTGAAAGCATCATGCTAAGTGAAATAAGCCAGACGCAAAAGGACAAGTGGTGTGTGGTTCTGTGTATAGGGGGTACCTGGAACAGGCAAATTCAAAGAGACAGAAGGCAGATTAGTGGTTACCAGCGGTGGGGTGGGGGGAAGGAGGGGTTCGTGTTAAATGCGTGTAGAGTTTCCGTTTGGGATGCTGAAAAAAACTCAGGGAGGGGCGCCTGGGTGGCTCAGTCGTTAAGCGTCTGCCTTCGGCTCAGGTCGTGATCCCAGGGTCCTGGGATCGAGCCCCGCATGGGGCTCCCTGCTCAGCGGGAAGCCTGCTTCTCCCTCTCCCACTCCCCCTGCTTGTGTTCCCTCTCTCACTGTGTCTCTCTCTGTCAAATAAATAAATAAAATCTTAAAAAAAAAAAAAAAGAAAAAACTCAGGGATGAACGGTGGTGATGTTTGCATAACAACGTGAATGTACTTGGTACCACCACGTGTACACCTAAAGATGGTTAAAGTGGTCAATATCGGGTCAGGTCTATTTCACCGTAGTGGAAAAAAAAAAAACCCAACATATAAAATTGAGTATATGCTTTTGGATTATAACAGCAATACTTGTTTGTGCTGGAAAAATTGTGGTGGGGGGAAACACAGAAAAGAAAAAAGAAGAAAAACAAATAGCCCCTTAATTCCACCACTCAGATTACTTACATTTTTCATGTTTTCCTTTGCCCGTATTTACTCTCTCCTTGTCAGCACAGATGACAGTCACTTTCTGCCACTTCCTGTAAAGGTGGGCTCGATAACACCTCTAGTGCTTCCCCAGCGAAATCTCAGCGCCTTAAGCAATCCACAAACAGAAAAGACATCAAAAAGGCTTCTGGGTAGAGGAAGGCATCGCTGCCAGGCCACGGGGACCTCAGGTCAGCAGGTCTGGCTGCCGGCCACAGTTTTATGAAAAGCATACAGAAAGGACTTCAAAGTCCTTGCTCTTCCCTCCTGCTCCACACCAAGCCCCAGAGGCGGCGTCACGGTTAGCCATCCATTCAAGGCCTCCTTAGACAAGAACCGATGAGGGTTCTAGTCTCCTGCTCGCAGCGGTTCTGTCCGCTGACTGCTCCCGGGGCCTTCCAAAGGGGGGACTCTGGCCTCTGGTCCCCGAGGAATTGGAAGATGCTGAGGCTTTGCCGGAGGCTTCCTCTGCCTGTTTGCTCGATGACCACCTTGCAGGCGGCTGGAAAGTGGCTGCTCCCGGGTTGTGTTTACAAGGGAACAGGATCAAGCCTTTGACCTGGCCCGAGGCTTCGCCTTCCACCCTGCAAAGCCAGTGTGTTCCAGAGTTCTAGGAAACTCACTGACCTGGACCTGGATTGAAGCCTCCGATGGTCGCAGGAAAGAGGAAAAGGCCTGGTGGTTTAGCAAGGGGGAGGGGGTGACGGAGACAGAAAGCTTTTAAGCATTTCACCCGGTGCCGCTTTGAATTCTGCCAAGAGATTGATTCGCTTTCCCGGTGCAAAAATGGGATGTTATTTAAATGCGGGATGAAAAGGCACTGTAGAGAATAGACTTTAATGGCAAGAATTCTTTCAGGGGGCCCATCCTCTGCCTATAGATTAAGGGAGAGAAGCAGTAATCCTGTTCTGCCAGAATTATCTTGTTGGGAAGTAGGTAAGCAGTGGCGGGAAAGTAATTACACCGATCTTCCCCCTTAAACACGGCAGAATGACAAATGCCAACAGCGCTGGCCTTTGAAAAGTTACCAGCAGAGGGGTCCACACACCCTAACTGCTCAACACACAGGGAATGAGTTCATGAGTCATGTGAGATGATCCCAGCCTTTTCTCTGCCGTCCCCCACCTCACACGTATTGATTTTCATCGTGGATGTCTTTTTATCATTAGATGAGAGTCCGCATTTTGGTCATAAGGGAAAACTAACGTTTAAAAAAAACCCCTGACTTCTAATGGTTTAGTTGCATTTCATCAATTCTATAATTACATCATTGTTGCCGCCTGCCTCCGCCCCTCCCCCACCCCACGTTGATACAGGTCCTGTCATTTTGAAAAGGTTCCCTCTGGGGGCGCCTGGGTGGCTCAGTCGGTTAAGCATCTGACTTGATTTTGGCTCAGGTCATGATCTCAGGGATGTGAGATGGAGCCCCGTGCTGGGTGTGGAGCCTGCTTAAGATTCTCTCTCTCCCTCTGCCCCCCATCTCTAAATAAATAAATAAAAATAAGTAAATAAAGGGTTCCCTCTTTAAGGCTGGGTCTTCACATTGCCTATTGAAATCCCTAGAATTTTTAACACCTTGTGTGAGAAACTAGGATAAGGATTTACCTCTGACTTTTGGGGTAGTGTGTTGTGCACATAGCAGGTGCTCAGTAAATGGCTTATGGGTGGATGTGTCTTGGAAATCAAAGAGATTCTTGAACACTGTTTCCCAATTCTCTTATGTGATTTGGAAAACCGTAGCTATCAGAAATCAAGAGAAGTGGGCTTCCAATTTGGAAGGAGAAAAATACAGAAAAAAGGTAGAGGAGCATCAAAATAGTGACAGTGGCCATCTGTGGATGGTGGGACTCTAAGTGACTTTTATTTTCTGTATTCTATTTTTGGATTAAAAATTCTTCAGTGAACATGCATTGCTTTATATGACACAAACCATCAAATCTTCTATAACACGCATGCAGCCTGTTTATATGAAGTTAGGAAGGCAGTGTATCTTCACTTTTCTTGGGTTACACACTCCTTTGAGATTCTGGAAAGTGCTTGGAGGCTTTTTCCTAGAAAAAAGGATCTAGTGTTTTCCATATAATTTCAGAGTTTCCCATCCTGTCCAAGGATCACTTAAGACCCCAGATTAGGAGGCTGTTTAGGAAAGGAGAAAGGGGCACCCAAGTAGGGGTTGGCTGCCAAGTAAATGTGGAATGCTGTAGAGTTGTTAGAGGCGGATTAGCATCAGCATGGGGACATCTGTTTCAGTCCTAGAGCCCTTGCATCAGTCTATGCAAATCACTCAAGACGCCCCTGTGTGAGAGAGGGGATTTCCCTTTGTGAAGCCTCAAGTGTCCTGCCTGTTCTTGTATGGGTCAGAGGGAACTCAACAGGGAGTAAGTGAAAGCCTTGAGGATGGGGCTAAGAGCCCGGCTGAGCCGAGGATTTGTATCCTTATAAATGAAGTCCCTAAGCTCCCAGTCAGAATTTTCTCCAGCAGCAGCAAAGAAAAAAGAAGCAGGGCATTTGATCGGGGCTGGGGAGTGGCCCTGGACAGTTTTTTCTGAATGACAAGGGGTTAGTGAGGGGGCTGTTGGCCATGGGGTCCAGGCTGAATCGAAAATGAAAGCAAGACAGCAATGCGCTCTCGTATGGAGAGGATGGGCAAGGGTTATGCTAGCCTGGTTGAAGAATGTACTGGGGGAGAAGGTCGAGAGAGTCTTTCCTGGGAAGGACCTAGTTTTGTCATTATGACGGTGGTTCTGCCACCTGCTATAGGTAGAGGTCTGTGGGGACAAGGCAGTTGCTTTTTTTTTTTTTTTTTTAAGATTTTATTTATTTATTTGACAGAGAGAGACACAGTGAGAGAAGGAACACAAGCAGGGGGAGTGGGAGAGGGAGAAGCAGGCTTCCCGCCGAGCAGGGAGCCTGATGTGGGGCTCGGTCCCAGGACCCCGGGATCACGACCCGAGCCGAAGGCAGACACCTAACGACTGAGCCACCCAGGCGCCCCGACAAGGCTGTTCTAAGGCTAAAGGCTCACCAGTGGCATTTGCACGGGCCGAGGGCTGGCACCGCAGAATGTGGGCACTTAGTTAAGAGGGTGGGGGAGTGCTTCTTGCTCTTGCTTCTGGGCACGTGTGACAGGGCACGTGTGCACTTTGGATTAGTTTTGGGGTGGGGGGAAGCCAGCAAATATACCGGTGGGCACACTCAGCTCCGCAGAGTAATGAATGGGAGCTCACGGGTGGGGGCGATGGAGAGAGAGAGGTTGTTTAGAAGGAAGTTCGGCAGTGGGGACACTGTTACCAGCGCAAATGGCCTTCGACTTGAGTCATCCACTTCAAGGTTTAACTGGAATCCCCAGCCGAAACGATGTTCTCCCTCCTGACCCTGTATATCTCTGGGTAGGAGTGCCTGGTTCATCTACGACGCTGTGCATTTAGCAAAAGAGAAAGTGCCGAGCGATGATTCATGTCGTTGAAGTGTTCAGTAGCGGGGCTCCTTTGGACAGCAACTCAGATGTGTGTATTTCAGTGAGCAGTTTGCAGATTGCGATCGGTCGTCATCTGGAAGACTTGGAAGAGGCAGAAAAGCTTAATGCTGAGGGTCCGAGAGATAGGGCCAGTGGATTTGTGGTTTGCTCCTTCAACCATTCAAGACACACTTTTGGGATGCCGGGAGTAGAGCAGCGATTAAGACAAAGATGAAGCACAGAGCCTTAATTGTAGTGGGGAGGGGGGGGGCAATGGACAGGCACTGGCCCTTAGCACCTTGAGATAGGACTAGTGGGGAAGGAAATACAGGTGTTAGCTTTGGGTTTGAGGAGGTTTGGGGGGCGGGAGCAGTGGGTAGGAGGGAGTGGCCATCCACGCCTAGAGAGATGGGCAGCTTCCTGGAGTCTTGGGGTGGGGTTGCGGGGAGGACGGGCAGAGGGGCAGGATTAACAGAGGTGGGGTAATAGGGCCTATTAGGACGCTCGCCCACCCTGGTTGGAGGCTGGGGGTGGAGGCCAGATCTTAGAAGCCTTGCTAAACAGTTTGACTACTTGCTAAACAGCCTTGCTAGACAGCGGGCTACGGTGAAGCCATTGAAGGCCTTTAAACAAAGGAATACTGTGATCCAACTTATGTTTCATCCAAAGTTTAACCATTTTGGATCAGATTAGCCATTGCAAAGGTGTCGGAAACAAAATAAGTGCAGATTGGCAGCTGATTTTTTTTTTTCTTCAAAATGAAATGTTCAGGCTGATTTCATCTCTGTCACATGAGGAAGATGTCAGTATTTCTCCCTCTCTCTTTTTAAAGGAAAGTCTCTTCACATACACAGAGCCCTCACTTTATTTTTCCTCAGTAGTTTTGTACGCAACTCTAATGAGTAGTTTTCCATAATTCAGTGTATTGCTCCTGGAAAATGTAGACAATGGGGCAAATTTTCAGCCTATGCTGTCATTTTATGGATTAATTTCCATTAGCGCTGACCTTCTGGCTTTCAGTGCGTAAATATGAGTAAAACATCTGTTCGTGTCATTCCCCTCCTTCAAAACCTCTGCCGGCTCCCCCTCACCTACACCAGGAAACAGTCCAGCTCATTGCCTTGGCATACATGGCCCTTCAAAAACGTGCCTTTCTGGCTCATCTCTGCCATCGCTCCCCATTCTGTGTGTCCCCCAACTCGCTGAACACAGGCTTTTATTCCTCCGTGCTATTACTTACCCTCTCTTCTCTGCCTGTGGTGCCTTTATTCGTTTTGTCTGCCACGGGCATTTTTATTCAGTGCTGGAGGCTGAGCGCGCCCACGCCGCCTCCTCTCTGAGCTCCCCTCCCCAGTGGAGCTCATCTCTCCCTTACCTGGATCCCCACAGCACCCTGTGGCCCCCATCCTGGCCCTTACCCCATCGTATTTTAACTCTGTTTAGGGCTCTCTTGCCCCCAAGTGCATGAGTTCCTGAAAGACAGGGCCCCCATCTTGCCTGTCTCGGTTTTCTGAGCTTTGTAGCCCGCTGTCTGGACCCTGGTTGATGCTCAGTGACAGTGTAGAACTAAGCTATGTGTCTTGTATTTCTGTTTATAAGAGTTCCAGAAGAGGGACGCCTGGGTGGCCCAGTCAGTTGGGCGGTTGCCTTCGGCTCAGGTCGTGATCTCAGGGTCCTGGGATCCCTGGTTGGTCTCCTTGCTCAGTGGGGAGCCTGCTTCTCCCTCTGCCTCTCTCCCTGCTTGTGCTTTCTCTCTCTCTCTCTCTGACAAATAAAAAAATAAAATCTAAAAAAAAAAAAAGAGTTCCAGGAGAGTCCTCAGGGAATGACGGGGCAGCAAGCCTCACTTTTGTAGCAGGCCAGTCAGTGGAATCTATGACTAAGGGGTAGGATTCTCAGACATTGACACCTACCCATTCTAGTGAGGAGCCACATGATGTTTGTGTACTGGGAGCTCATCTCTTACTAAATATTGGAGGGATTTTTTAGATATAAGGAAGTGAAACTGGGTTTGTTATTTTTTCCTCTTTTAGCTTTCTTTTTATTTTATTATTTTTATTTTTTTTTTTATTTTAAGTAGGCTCCACACCCCCCACATGGGGCTCGAACTCACAACCTTGAGATCAAGAGCCGCATGCTCTACTGACTGAGCCAGCCAGGTGCCCCTCTCTTTTAGCTTTCTTAATGGCTTTGTTGAGATGTAATTCAACTCACCCATGAAAGTGTGTATTTCAGGATGGGGGTCAGGCAAAATGGGTGAAGGGGAGTGGGAGATACAGGGTTCCAGTTATGGAAAGAATAAGTCACGGGAATAAATGGCACAGTATAGGGAATATAGTCGAAGATATTGTAATAACGTCATATGGTGACAGATGGGAGCTACACTTGTAGTGAGCATAACATAATGTATAAACTTGTCAAATCACTATGTTGTACACCAGAAACTCATGTAACATTGTGTGTCAACTACTCAAAAAAAAAGTGACAAAAAAGGAAAAAAACTATCGATAAGCAAATTTTTTAAAAATGTAAATGCCCAACAATGGGTGAATAATTACATGAGTGATGTAGTAAATATCCAAGACTGAATATTTTGCAGTTATGAAAATTATATTTTTCAATCATTTTAAGTGATGTGGAAAATGCTCAGGCAATAATGTTAAGTGAAAACGTGGGACACAAATTTTACACGAAATAACTATCCCATGCATATGATGGCTCACAACTATTTTTAATACACATAGGAAAAAAAATCTACAAAATTACAAAAAATAGCAGCAGTGGCAAAAAAAAAAAAAAGTGTATATTCCAAGGCTTTTAGTGTATTCACAGATATGTGTGACCATTACCACAATCAATTCTAGAATATTTTTTATCACCTCAAGGTTATTTACTTAAGACATTCAGAAAACCTTTCATAGGGGTCAGCCCCTATGATTCTTACTGTAAATGATATCTCTGGTGACAGAGTTTGTCATAGGGAGGGAATTGGTTTAAAGAAGGAAACAAAGATTATAGATAGGGCAGGCAGGTGTTTTTTGTTTGTTGGTTGGATTTTTTTAGAGGAAGATGTGTAAAAAAGCTGAATATCGAAGGGATGTTTACCTGAGGGATGCTCATGTTGACTTCACACCCTTTCCTAGGAGCTGAGAGAGGCCAAGCTTTGGGAGACATACTGCAGTGAGATATCCCATAAGGCTGGATAATGTGGACAGGAAAGTGAGAGATGAATTTCAAGAGCTGGGGAAATAACTGAAACATATAATAGGAGAGTAGGTTCTGAGCTTGATTACACTCAGCTAAAGCAACATGGGAGTGATGGTAGACGGGACACTGAGGACAGTCTGCCCAGGGGATGTTAAGGACGATAGGGCTTTGGCAACCATCTATAGACCCCTTCCTCACCTCACCAAAAGACAGAACCTAGCTAAAGAAGGTGTGCCCGTTTTATCCAAGTGGGTAGATAGGATAAACGTGGATCAGGTCACCATATACTGGAATGTTATGCCAAGCAATGGGGCATCTCCTGACATTTTAAAGATGTAACCTTAAGAAAAATCAAAGGAGCTATCCTTTTTTTTTTTTTAGAGATTTTATTTATTTATTTGAGACAGAGAATGAGAGAGAGAGAGCACATGAGAGGGGGGAGGGTCAGAGGGAGAAGCAGACTCCCTGACGAGCAGGGAGCCCGATGCGGGACTCGATCCCGGGACTCCAGGATCATGACCTGAGCCGAAGGCAGTCGCTTAACCAACTGAGCCACCCAGGCGCCCAAAGGAGCTATCCTTTTATTTACCTGAAATAGCTTTTAGAATATATTATCTCGGGCGCCTGGGTGGCTCAGTTGGTTAAGCGACTGCCTTCGGCTCAGGTCATGATCCTGGAGTCCCGGGATCGAGTCCCGCATCGGGCTCCCTGCTCGTCAGGGAGTCTGCTTCTCCCTCTGACCCTCCCCCCTCTCATGTGCTCTCTCTCTCTCATTCTCTGTCTCAAATAAATAAATAAAATCTCTAAAAAAAAAAAAAAGAATATATTATCTCATAAAGTGGTATAGACAGAAAATACTGGTAGGTTCAAAATGGCAGAGAGAATTTCAGTTAATGGATGGATCCAATATGACCGATTATGGAAAATGAAAATATTTGGAGGAAGATGCATTTTTGCCCCCTTTCAAGGTTGTTTTTTCAGAATGGGGCCTCTCAGTTTTTGTTACTCCATTATCAGGAGCAAATTAATGGGATGGGTAGACCAATGGCCAGATCCAGAGTCAAAAATGATATGTGGCTGCTTTATAGATTACTGAGATTTTGTAACAAAATAGACTTGCTTTGCTGTGTTAAATGACACAAACAGGACCTTTTTTTTTTTTTAAGATTTTATTTATTTATTTTAGAGCAAGCCTGCGCACGGGAACAGGGGGAGGGGCAGAGGGAGAGAGAATCTCAACCAGACTCCCTGCTGAGTGCAGAGCCCCAAGTGGGGCTCGATCTCAGGACTCTGAGATCATGACCTGAGCGGAAACCAAGAGTCCGATGCTTAACTGACTAAGCCACCAAGGTGCCCCTGTATATATTATTTTTAGGTTTTGTATTTTTTTTTTAAGAATTTATTTATTTATTTGACAGAGAGACACAGCAAGAGAGGGAACACAAGCAGGGGGAGTGGGAGAGGGAGAAGCAGACTCCCCACTGAGCAGGGAGCCGGATGTGGGGCTCGATCCCAGGGTCCGATGCGGGGCTCAATCCCAGGGTCTGATGTGGGGCTCAATCCCAGGACCCTGGGATCACGACCCCAGCCGAAGGCAGACGCTTAACCGCTGAACCACCCAGGCGCCCGGTTTTTGTATTGTTATTGAACATAAGTAATGTAGCTGGCTAAACCTACATACCTATAGAACATCAATGCACTTGACATTTTGTTCTGCTTAAGAATGCAAGGTATGTTATAGTTCTGTTTATGAAACTCAGGAAAAAGTCAAGGATATTTCTTTTTTGTTTTAAGTTTGCAGTGGGCACCAAGATCCAAGGCAGGTTATATTATTTGAGGATAGTCTAATTTCTCCTTGCATTAATGATTTTTCTGCAATAATTTTGTGTGTCTATATGGGCTTGTTAAACTCTTTGATTTGTTAGAAAGCTATTATGTACAATGAAGACACATTTTTTTTCTTTTTGTGTCAACAGTGGTTTGCTAAAGAACAGAAACAAAATATTCTTTTAGTTTTAAAAAGGTACTTTGCCATTCTCTCAATTTATTCAAGCCTTTCTCTTTTTACCTTTTTGTCTTCTCTTTGAGTCATTTACATGCTTATTAGCACAAAGCGAACACAGAAAGTCAGGAGTGATTGAATTCAAATCAGTTTTCCTACCTGTCAGCCAGCCAGTTGAGTCAAGTTATAATTAGTGGTTAAAATGAAGCTGTGGGGGGGATAGAGTTCATCGAAATTCTGTTTATTCATTTACAGATAATCTAGATGATTTGCATAATATTTGAGTTGGCTGTAATGAAAAACACTTGTTAACGGAGTGAACTAATCATATAGTATATATACCAACCTGTTTATTTTGTTATTAAAAAATATAAATTCTTCATAGGTTTTTAAAAATAGTTCTTGAGTTTACATGAATAGCTAAATAGACTTGGAAAAGGGAAGTAATTTGACATTTAAAAAGGTTTCCTCCCTGGGGCGCCTGGCTGGCTCAGCGGGTAGAGCACAGGGCGGCGCTTGATCTCGGGTTGTAAGTTCGAGCTCTGTGTTGTGTGTCAAGCTTACTTAAAAATAAAGTCTTAAAAAAAGTACAGAAAATGAAAAGATTTCCTCCCTATGCACAAACTCTAAAGAGGAGAAAAAAATGAGTTTTATTTTTCCTCAGTGTTTTCTGTGTTGGATTTAAATACCTTTAAAATCTCACTTAATAGTAAGTTGTTCTTAAATTAAAGCTGAGATCCGAAAATTCATTCTGAAAGTGGTAGCTTTCCTTGTATGCTGCCATTTTGGCTTGGAAGGCATACACGTAAGATCAGTCTCTTTGTATTATTCAGCTGGTTATCCCTCACGAACCACAGAAGCTTCTGGCTTTGTAGTTCTCACGGCTCTCTCCTAGGTTCTGTGGAGGATACTCAGATGAATTAGATACGGTCCCTTGACAATGTCTTTCTGTTGTTGTTTTTGGTAATTTGATTCTTACTCTTTTTTTAAAAAATTTTATTATGTTATGTTAGTCACCATACAATACATCATTGGTTTTTGATGTGGTGATCTACGATCCATTGTTTTCATATAACACCCAGTGCTCCATGCAGTATGTGCCCTCCTTAATACCCATCACCAGGCTAACCCATCCCCCCTCCCCTGTCCCCTCTAAAACCCTGTTTGTTTCTCAGAGTCCATAGTTTCTCATGGTTCATCTCTCCCTCCAATTCCCCCCTCCATTTTTCCCTTCCTTCTCCTAATGTCTCTAACACCATTCACAAAGATAAACTCAAAGTGGATGAAAGACCTCAATGTGAGACAGGAATCCATCAAAATCCTAGAGGAGAACATAGGCAGTAACCTCTTTGACATGGCCCACAGCAACTTCTTTCAAGATACATCTCCAAAAGCTAGTGAAACAAAAGCAAAAATGAACTTTTGGGACTTCATCAAGATAAAAAGCTTCTGCACAGCAAAGGAAACAGTCAACAAAACAAAGAGGCAACCCACAGAATGGGAGAAGATATTTGCAAATGACTCTACAGATAAAGGGCTGGTATCCAACATCTATAAAGAACTTCTCAAACTCAACACCCAAAAAACAAATAATCAAGTCAAAAAGTGGGCAGAAGAGATGAACAGACACTTCTCCGAAGAAGACCTACAAATGGCTAACAGACACATGAAAAAATGTTCATCATCATTAGCCATCAGGGAAATCCAAATCAAAACCACACTGAGATACCACCTTACACCAGTTAGAATGGCAAAAATGGACAGGGAACGAAACAACAATGTTGGAGAGGTTGTGGAGAAAGGGGATCCCTCTTACACTGTTGGTGGGAATGCAAGTTGGTACAGCCACTTTGGAAAACAGTGTGGAGGTTCCTCAAAAATTTAAAAATAGAGCTACCCTATGACCCAGCAATTGCACTGCTGGGTATTTACCCCAAAGACACAGATGTAGTGAAAAGAAAGGCCATATGCACCCCAATGTTCATAGCAGCAATGTCTGCAATAGCCAAACTGTGGACAGAGCCGAGATGCCCTTCAACAGATGAATGGATAAAGAAGATGTGGTCCATATATACAATGGAATATTACTCAGCCATCAGAAAGGATGAATACCCAACTTTTACATCAACATGGATGGGACTGGAGATTATGCTAAGTGAAATAAGTCAAGCAGAGAAAGCCAATTATCATATGGTTTCACTCTTTTGTGGAACATAAGGAATAGCATGATTCTTACTCTCTTGAAGTCAAACATGCCAACTCCTTTCTCTGAAGTAAAAGACCTGAGGTGCTAATTCCTACTCATTGATGGCAAATGCTAAATTGGAAGCAACAGCTCAGAAATGCAAAACTCCTTATCCAATTACATTGCTAGCTCTCCAAGCCAGTCATGCTCAGCATCATCAGGGCAATGAGAAGGCAAGATCTCACTTTGGTAACAATGATAGCGTCGTTTGAGTAAGCTTTGGCAAATCCTAAAATGCACAGTCTGTCCGAGGAAGTGAAATGTAGTGGGGGAATGTTTTGTTTTTGTTAAGTTTGGTGCACAGAGGTTTATGTGTGTCATGGTTAAGACTGGTTCTGGGGGCCCCTGGGTGGCTCAGTCGGTGAAGTGTCTGCCTCGGGCTCAGGTCATGATCCCAGGGTCCTGGGATCGAGCCCCACATGGGCTCCCTGCTAAGCGGGGAGGCTGCTTCTCCCTCCCCCTCTGCCTCTCCCCCTGTTTGTGTGCTCTCTTTCTCTCAAATAAGTAAATAAATAAAATCTTAAGGAAAAAAAGAAGACTTTTTCTGGGCTCCATTGGATAATAGGTTTGTATCCTGTTTCACTAATGTGTGACACTGGGCCTGCCTGAGCCCCAATTTCCTCATCTGTAAAATGGGCATAATAAAAGACCCTCCCTTGCAGGGTTTTGGAAAGAATCCAATGAGATAACAAGATATAAAAGGCTAGACTTGATATATGGTCATGCTCAGTGTTAAGTGGTAGAGAACGTACAAGGCACAGTTCCCCCCGCCCCAGGTGTTTATGATCTTGCTGAGGAGACAAATACGCAAAGCACCCACAAAGCAGTTATGTGCTATATGTGAGTAAATGCCACCAGTGGTTGGTAAAGACCGTCAGAGCTGTAGGCGAGAGAGGCTGGAGGTTGGACTGTCGGAGGAATCACATGAGCCAAGGTGTGGATTAGGAATAAGCATGACGCGATGGTCTCATGAAAAGTAAAACAGTTTTCCCTTCGCTGCTTGCTTTAAGAAAGGTTGATGTCTTGAATGCAATTTGTATGTGGGTTTTTTTGTGCCAAGATTTGCCCTGAAAAACAATCTTTATGAAAATATGTTCATGTCTGTTTTGCCAAGTTGGGTTGTACTAACTGGGAAGATGGCCATCCCTCCCCCAGCGTCGTGGTCAGATTCTATTAATTCAAAGCTTCTTCGGTCCTTGGGAGTTCCTTTTGGGAAAGAGGGGAAGAAATGAACTGGTGAAAGGTAATCATGGGATTTGGAAAAGAGAAGGTCATAAAAAAGTCAAATACTCTTTATTCGAGCCTTATGAACACATTTATTATCAATGGGGTTCTTTTGTTCGGTGCCTTGTGGGGCCCTCTCAAAATCCCTAGTCTACAGTGGTGGCGCATCTGTCACTTCTCTTCATCCTCATGTGCCACTGTTGACAGTTACCTACTCTCTGATCTTACAGTTTATCAACAAAAGTCGAAGACAAGATGAAATAGTCAGAGACCGCATATACCCATACAGGGAAATTTTTCTGATTGACACGAACGTGAATGTACAGGCTTGCGCACTTGAGTGTGCAAAAAACACTTGCACGGTCACTTTGTTGGAAGATGTGGCTGTCAGAGGGTGTGACGGATGCAGGGATGCCAGGTGGGGTTGCAGTTACAATAGCGTCTGGGATCCACTTGAATGTCTTGGGTCTATCTACCTCCCCCATTAAACGGTGAACTTGTCAAGGGCAGGGTCTGGTTCTCTTTCATTTCTGCATTACCAGGTGCTGGCACGGGGCCTCGCCCTCGGCAGGGACTCGAGAGGGGTGCCGCAGAGCAAACTCACTTTGTTTTTGGCGTTGCTGGAAGTTGCACACCCCCGGGGGCCATTTTGAGTGCCAGGTGGTATTTTAAGATACTCTCCGTGGAGCCCGCACTCCACACTCCGCTACACCTGTCTGAAACCAAAGGGGAGCTGCGGGTCTTGGAGAGGGGGTCTGGAGACATGCCGGAGGGAGGGAGATGGGAGGAACACTAGGAAGGAGAGACTCACTGTGTGTGACCCCCTCTCTTGGAGTATGTTACTTCTTTCCTAAGATTGTTGTTGTTTTCAACAATATGGTCTGATGCCATTGAAACAGTAGTCCAATAATAATGTGGGGGAAATGGGCTTCTGACTTTCGGGCTAAGTCATTCTATTTCCTCAACCAGTCGTTGCCATGCTCCCTCTTGCACTGAAACTTACCCTGCAGAGAGGGGTGGTTGTGGTGGTAGAGGTGTTTGAATTAGCCCTTGCTCTGCTGCCAAGCTTGCCACCTGCTTTGTGGTTCCCCGAGCACTACCGGAGGGACTCTGTGAAGCCGGGGTTCACTTTAGACTTGCAGAAGAGACATTCTTAGAATTCTTTTCTTTTTCTTTCTTTTTTTTTTTTTAACGATTTTATTTCTTTGACAGAGCACAAGCAGAGGGGGAGAGAGGGAGAAGCAGGCTCCCCGTGGAGCAGGGAGCCCGATGCGGGACTCGATCCCAGGACCCCGGGATCATGACCTGGGCAGAAGGCAGCTGCTTAACCGACTGAGCCACCCAGGCGCCCCGAGACATTCTTAGAATTCTTAAGGAGAACTGGTTTCTAAAGTAAAAGATTTACCAGTAAACTAATGACCTTTGATGTAATATCTAAGCAGAAGAAAGCCAGGCTGATTTCAGAGAAATATCATGTGATCATTATTGCTTTTTAAGTACAGTCGAAATTACCTGGTTAAGTTCCTTTTTTTTTTAAAGAATTTTATTTATTTATTTGACAGAGAGAGACACAGCGAGAGAGGGAACACAAGTAGGGGGAGTGGGAGAGGGAGAAGCAGGCTTCCCGCCTAGCAGGGAGCCTGATGTGGGACTGGACCCCAGGACCCTGAGATCATGACCTGAGCAGAAGGCAGACGCTTAACGACTGAGCCACCCAGACGCCCCTACCTGGTTAAGTCTCTAATGATAATATAAATAGGCTTGCCGGTAATGTGAGCTTTTTTTTTTTTTTAAGATTTTATTTATTTATTTGACAGAGAGAGACACAGCGAGAGAGGGAACACAAGCAGGGGGAATGGGAGAGGGAGAAGCAGGCTTCCTGTGGAGCAGGGAGCCCGATGCGGGGCTTGATCCCAGGACCCTGGGATCATGACCTGAGCCGAAGGCAGACGCTTAACGACTGAGCCACCAGGCGTCCTGTAATGTGAGCTTTTAAATACACGAGTGGTTGTGTTTACAGAGAACAAACTGGTGGTTGCCGGAGGGGAGGCGGGGGGAGGGGGCGGGGATGGGTGAAACAGGTAAAGGAGATTAAGAAGTACACACTTCCAGTTACGGAATAAATAAGTCTTGGCGATCAAAGGTGCAGCATAGGGAATATAGTCCATGATACTGTAGTAACATTGTGTGGTGACAGATGGTGACTCTTGAGTCATGTATAGAATTGTTGAATCACTGTGTTGTACACCTGAAACTAATAGAACGTTGTATGTTAATTACACTTCAATTAAAAAAAATATATGTGCTTGGATGGTTGAAAATATACATGTGCATACGTATTTACATATTTTAGGATTACAAGCATGGTTTTATAATTATACAGCTAAAATGATGGAAGATCAGTCCTCTTGTATAGCAGATGTGAAGGAACCACCACAAAATCATAAAATCACTGCTGTCAGTGATTTCCAGTTAGGATCCACCATTTCCTCTCTTTGGACCAAGTAGACTGTAACCGTATCTGTGCTGATGAATTTCCTTTTTCAATCTCTGCCCTTTCTCTGTGTTAGAAATCAAAGAGCCGTCTCTTTTCTTCCCTCATTTCTTCCCTCTCCATTTCTTTTTTTTTTTTTAAAGATTTTATTTATTTATTTGAGAGAGAGAATGAGATAGAGAGCACGAGAGGGGGGAGGGTCAGAGGGAGAAGCAGACTCCCTGCCAAGCAGGTAGCGCGATGCGGGACTCGATCCCAGGACTCCAGGATCATGACCTGAGCTGAAGGCAGTCGCTTAACCAACTGAGCCACCCAGGCGCCCTCCCTCTCCATTTCTTCACAGTTCTAGGGTTTATAGCGTGCGAGTCTATTTATATTCGGTTCTAAGTAAGCCTGGAAGTGCCCTGTGTCCCAAACCCATAGTACAAAGATTGATATTTTAAATTTTGTTTTATTGGCGGGGCACCTGACTGGCTTAGTTGGTGGAGCATGCGACTCTTAATCTTGGGGTTGTGAGTTCGAGCCCCACGTTGTGGGTAGAGTTTACTTTAAAAAAACACACACAGAAAAAAATACATTTATTTCATTAGAGATTAGAAAAATACTGATTTATTTTCCTTTATGGGGGGGTGATATACAGCTTACTGTTTCAATTAATATATTTCAATGAAGAAGAGATTTGATTGGAAGAAAAATACGAAGTATATGAGAGTGCAGAAGGTATGCCAAAGTCTTGAAGATTGTACGTGAATAAATTGAGTTTGGAAAACACTGCTAAAAAGAGAATCAGGAGTTGGGATACCTGGATTTGAACCCTGGTTCTACTACTAGATGTGGACAGTTGAGCTTCATCAAGCCTCTGAGCCTGTTTCTTCATGTAGGAAGTTGAAATGATGGCGTTTTCCTTGCCTATTTGGCAGGTTGTGGTAAGACACAGGTAGAATGTATATTGAAAGTGTTTTCTGAAGACCGCAAAGTGATCTTCCAGTGAAACAATAAAATAAAAAATTAATAATGTTACTAGCAAGTTACTTCAAGAGAGCTTCTGAATCCGTGAGCAAGAACGTTCAAAGACAAACCGTTTGGGGCTTTTTTTTTTTTTTTTTCCTTTATGGTAAAAACTGAGTATGTTCCAAATTTAGGTTGACGGTTTTCCTGTCACTACTTACGAGGAGAAGGCAGAAACATATGCTTGCTTCTCTCCAGATTGTAGAAGAGCTTTTGCTTTTGAATGTTTATAAAGTACCGTTTGTTATCACACAGTTTTCTTGAGTTAGGAAAAAGCACCTTCTCTGGCCAGTCAGGGCACAAAGTGGCAGGAAGGAAAAATTGTGAACCTGGGAGAGAGACCCTTTTTGTGTGTGAGGGAAGCTTTATTAAGGGAAACGCTGTGAGTCTCGTAATCCAGGGGTAAAGCTGAATAGCAAAGTTAGACAAGGGATATGTTCTAGACCACAGGGCAAAGCCACCATGAAATTGTGGTAATTCTAAGCATCAAAGGTTTTCCTTGTCTCTGATGCCCAGAGAGTTGCTACTGAATTCTACTGGAAGAGAAACTTAGGGTGTGGTTGTTTGGGGGCTGATTCCTAATGTAGCCTCTCTCCTCCACGTCCAGTTTGAACTGTGCTTTTAAGCCCCGTGAGGCCCGGGATTGGAGGTGGCTGGGTGGGGGGAGGGTGAGTCCTTCCTCTTTTTCTTCTGAAGCAGATGAAGCCTGATTCACAGGCCTAGATCTGCCATTAGGGTAAGTTTTGTGGGACTCGGAACAGCCACCCCAAATTTTTCTACAATCGAGCTACCCCTGACAAAGGAAGTAGGAGTGAAGACCCAGAGCACCTAGTTTATTTTTTTTTTAAAGATGTTTATTTATTTATTTGACAGAGAGAGAGAGAGTGAGCACGCACAAGCAGGGGGAGCAGTAGGTGGAGGGAGAGGAAGAAGCAGACTCAGGGAGCCTGGTGTGGGCTCGATCCCAGGACCCTGAGATCATGACCTGAGCCAAAGGCAGAAGCTTCACTGACTGAGCCACCCAGGCGCCCCCAGAATGCTTAGTTTAGTCAGCTTTAAATGAAAAGTGAAACCTTGTTTTCTAGAACATGAATATAGGGCCTTCAAAACAGAGAGAGCTGAGGGTTTGTTTTTTAGAAGGCCTATTTTCTACTGTATGTTTAAACAAGTGATTCATTTGGACATATGCTTTTTCCAGATTAATTTGACAACTACATTAGGAAGCTGAAGGAAGATTTTTTTTTTCTTTTTCAAAGTTACTTGGAGCAGGTAGTTCTGAAATGATTGTACAGAGAGATGAACAGATGCTAATTCAACAGGTTAAACATTGAAATTTGAGGACTGTTTTTGCAATCTGTATTGAGAGGATAGTTGGCACCAAAAGCAAGACTTGGAAATTATTTTCAGTGCCTAAGGCTTGCCTTCTTAGATGGGGCTTTATTCACTTCTCTGAGCAATTGATCAGAGACTCAGAATGTTAGACAGGAAGAGGCAGTCAGTTTCCTTGCACTTGGCTCCATGAAAACATGGTAGATATAGGACAAGGGGCCCAAATTTTACTATCAGAAAACCTCTGAGTTCCCCAAATAGGAATTGTTTCTTCTGTTTCAACTCATTTTGCACTAGTATTCACAGACATGTCTGTGAATGATGGGGATGATCAGCTGGATTTGATCTTATGGGTCTACAATTTCAAACTTAAGACTTGAAATGAAGTATATCTTCTTAGGATCTCCTCCCCCCCGCTGCAAGGTTTATTGAGGTATAATTGAAGAATGAAAATTGTACATATTTAAAGTGTACACTGTGATAATTTAATATATGTATACATTGTGAAATGGCTATCACAGTCAAGTTAATGAATACATTTATCATCTCACATGCTTTATTTTTTTGATGAGAATGCTTAAGCTCTATTGTCTTAGTAAATTTCAAGTACACAACACAGAATTAGTAACTACGGTCACCGTGTTGTGCATTAGATCTCCGGAACTTACTCATCTTATAACTGAAGTTTGTACCTTTTGACCAATCTCTCTGCATTTCCCTCATCTCCCAGCCCAGCAAGCACCACTCTACGTTTTTTAGATTTCATGTATAAATGATACCATACAGTATTTTTTTTTTGTCAGAAGAGTACATGAAAACGCAGGTACTCATCACCCGTCTTCAGCTTCAACAATTATCAAGTCTTTGTCCTCATTTCTGGCCCTACCCCAATGGGAGGTTTTTTGTTTTTTGTTTTTTTTAATTGAAGTATAGTTGACATACAACATATTAGTTTCAGGTGTACAACATAGTGTTTTGACATTTATATACATTAGGAAATGCTCACCATGGTTAAGTGTAGTTACCATCTGTTATGAAACAAAGTTATTACAATAGCATTGACTCTATTCCCTGTGCTGTAATTTTCATGCCCTTGAGTTCTTTTATAACTGGAAGTCTGTACCTCTTATTCCCCTTCACCTATTTTACCCATCCCCCCTCCTTCCTCCTCTCTGGCAACCACAGTTTGTTCTCTGTATTTATGAGTTTGTTTTTGTTTTGTTATTTATTTATTTTAAAATTTTATTTATTTGTCAGAGAGAGAGAGACAAGCAGGGGGAGTGGCAGGCAGAGGGAGAAGCAGGCTCCCCACCGAGCAGGGAGCCCGATGTGGGTCTCGATCCCAGGACCCTGGGATCATGACCCGAACTGAAGGCAGGCGCTCAACCGACTGAGCCACCCAGGCGTCCCTGTTTTTGTTTTTTAGATTGCACATGTAAGTGAAATCATATAGTATTTGCCTTTCTGACTTATTTCACTTAGTATCATATACCCTAGGTGCATCCATGTTGTGGCAAGTGGCAAGATTTCATTCTTTTTTTTTTTTTTAAAGATTTTTATTTATTTATTTGAGAGAGAGAATGAGAGACAGAGAGCACGAGAGGGAAGAGGGTCAGAGGGAGAAGCAGACCCCCTGCTGAGCAGGGAGCCCGATGCGGGACTCGATCCTGGGACTCCAGGATCATGACCTGAGCCGAAGGCAGTCGCTTAACCAACTGAGCCACCCAGGCGCCCCAAGATTTCATTCTTTTTTTAATGGCTGAGTAATATTCCTGTGTGTGTGTGTGTGTGTGTGTGTGTGTGTGTGTGTGTGTGTGTGTGATAGAGAGAGACAGATCTTTATCCATGATACCTTGTGGTTTTTGTCTTTCTCTGTCTGGCTTATTTCACTTTAATGCCCTCCAGGTTCATCCATGTTGTTGCAAATGGCAGGATGTCCTTCTTTCTGATGGCTGAATAGTATTTCAATAAATGTACAGACCACATTTTCTTTATCCATTCATCTGTTGAGAGACACTTAATTTTTTTTTCTATATCTTGGCTCTTGTGAATAACATTGCTATTAACATGGGAGTGCAGATATCTCTTTGAGGGACTGATTTTGTTTTCTTTGGCTATATACCCAGAAGTGGGATTGCTGGATCATATGGTAGTTCCATTTTTAATTTCATGAGGAACTTCCGTACTGTTTTTTTAGGGTCTTTTAGATTTGTTGAATACTGATGTTTATTAGAGTAGTTTAATCTTTCTAAGTAATCTTAGAGAGGAAACTCTGAGATGCTCTTCAGATATGGAACTGGGATCTAGCTGTGACTTACTTGTGAACCAGGTATAAAAACTGTTCTCGTTTATACAGCATTATCTACAATAGCCAAATTATGGAAGCAGGCCAAGTGTCCATCGACAGATGAATGGATAAAGAAGATGGGGTCTGTGTACACAATGGAATATTACTCAGCCATCAAAAAGAATGAAAGCTTGCCATTTGCAACCATATGGATGGAGCTAGAGAGTATTATGCTAAGTGAAATAAGTCAGTCAGAGAAAGACAAATACCATATGATTTCACTCACACGTGGAATTTAAGAAACAAAACAATCGAGCCAAGGGGTAAAAAAGAGAGAGACACACAAACCGAGACATAGACTCTTAACTCTAGAGAACACACGGAGGGGAGGTGGGGGGGAGGTGGGGGGAAAAAGGGGATGGGGATTAGGAGGGCATCACTTATGATGAGTACCAGGTGTTGTATGGAAGTGTTGAACATCTGAAGCTAATATTACACTGTATGTTACCTAACTGGAATTTGAATAAAAACTTAAAAAAACCTGTTCGCAAAGGATTGTGTGGATACGCTATACCGGAGACTGCCTCAAGTACTATGTACGCAAATGTAATTCTGATTCCATTATGATACTAAGTTTCAGTGTATCTTTTATTTAAGTTTTCTTTATGTTGTTTTTTTAATAAAAATTTTAAATAATTTTAATTTGATTTAGTAAAACACTGTTATTAGGAAGCATTAATATACACCCACCTTGGTCTGGAATAGTGTGTTGGAACATAGCTCTGGTTGAATCTGAATATCTCAGAGTTTATCCAACAATTAATGATTGGATGCCCACCACGTGCCAAATGCTGTTGTAGGTGCTGGAGTTGTAACAGTGAACAAATAAAGGGAAATCTCCGCCCTCAGGTAGGAAGAGAGGTAAAGTAGGTGTCATATCACATGGTGATAAGTTCAGTGAAGAAAAAAATGATAGGAAGGTAGGTGGTGGGATCCTCTTCCAAGTTCAGTGTCTTGCATATTCGTAGCTTTGGGTATTTCTGAGGGGGAGAAAACGATACATGAGGTGGAAAGAACTGAGCCTTTGTAGTCACAGACCTAGGTTTGAATTCTAGCTCCGAAGGCAGACAAGTTACTTAGTGTTGAGTTGAGTGCAGAGTTTCCTCATCTGTCAAATGGTGACAAAGATTAAGCCTATTTCTATTCATTCATTCATTCATTCATTCTCGCTCTATGGACTGAGCCAGCCAGGCGCCCCAGATCAAGCCTATTTCCGAGGGTGGTTATGAGTATTAAGTGAGAAAATCTAGAGAAAGCACTTGCCACAGTGTCTAGCATACAGAAAGGGCTTGGTAAATGCCCACTCTTGTTACTCTTATTAATAAATCATATCCTGGATTTCTCAGACGCCGACCTTGCTCCTTGTAACCTTAGCCTCAGGCTGGGGCCCTACTCTCAGTGGCCAGGTCACCCGGCAGTCTGTCAGGGATCCTCTGACTTCGTCACCTAGGACCCCACCCTTTCATGCTCTGCCCAGTGGATCGAGCACCTCCAGCACCCACGTTTGCCCAGGCTCTGCCTGCACCAGGCACACGAATGTCGATACTTCCTCATCTTCAGTTACCCAGTGAACAGAGCCAATTCTCTAAAAATCAACTGACAGGGTTCCAAATAGACCACTTTTTGTTTTACCTTACATTTTTGGAAGGCACGTGGAAAAGCAGGGTACAGGGCTAACTCTCTAGAACTCTTGGCTTTAGCGGAGAGATCTGTGTGTGTATTTGTATGTGTTTGGCGTCTGCGCTTCTCGTTATGGAGGATGTTTCTCTTGTGAAAGTGTCCCAAGTGCTCACTGCCGTCAACAGTCCTTTCTTTAGTGAAATAAGGTGTCTTTCGCACATGGACAGGAATTTATATCTTATGACTTTGACCGTATTAACTTTGTATTTGTCTCTTATTAAGGAAAAGACCAAAATTGTTGAGCCCTTGGACTATGAGAATGTTATCACCCAAAGGAAAACCCAGATTTACAGCGACCCCCTCAGAGACCTGCTTATGTTTCCAATGGAAGATATCTCTGTGAGTTCACAAGCACTGCTTTAAAGGAAAACATTCACACTTTCCAGGCTAGTTCTTACGGCAAGAATGTTCCCTGTCTTCTAGATCTCGGTGATAAGTCGTCAGCGCAGAACAGTGCAGTCCACTGTACCAGAAGATGCTGAGAAGAGGGCCCAAAGTTTGTTTGTCAAAGAGGTAAGACCCTCAAAGGCAACAGTGGAACATTATTATATTCAAAAAAATATTCTTCCTTTAGTGTAGACAGGAAATAAAATGACTGTAACTTAGCGGACCTCCGTGACAAGTCTAGATGATGTGGTAGAGAGGAGACAGCTTAACTACTGTGACAAATAGCATGGGTTCTTAGTTTCTCTCTGGGATTTGACTACTCTCTGAACTTGGAGTTAGAGTGTTCCAAAGTGTGTCTGAATTGGGATTTTTTGTTGCCAGTTAGTTTAGGGAGACCATGTTAATCCCCAATGGATGATCCCAGTACCAACATTTTCCAAATGATTTTTAAAAGTCTGTCAGCTTCCTTTACCAGACTTTAAAAAACTGGATATACGTATACTTGTGTGATATTTCAAATTAAAGATTCCTATTTTCTTTCAGTGTATTAAAACCTATAGCACAGATTGGCATGTGGTAAACTACAAGTATGAAGACTTCTCTGGAGACTTTCGAATGTTGCCATGGTAAGTGTAGAATTCAAGGGAAACCTTTGAGAGGAGAGTTACTCAACGTTTTACCTTCTTCTTACCACTTATAAAGCTTCTCAGTGATAATTTATGATAAAACAAGGCCTTAGGCAGCTGGCTTGTTTGGTAAATGTATTTTGGACAATTGAATATGTTTTCACTTTGCGCATTGAAATTCTTTCAAAAATGTAGGAGTTCGCTTTTTGGCTTTGATGCATCTATATTGACCATAAAATCTTTTAGTTCTGGATAATGTAGTGAGCACTTTCCAGTGGTGTCAATGAAAATGCTAGAAGGGGGGCACCTGGGTGGCTCAGGTGATTAAGCGTCTGACTTCAGCTCAGGTCATGATCTCGGGGTCTTGGGATTGAGCCCTGCATCGGGCTCCCTGCTCGACGGGGAGTCTGCTTATCCCTCTGCCCCTTCCCCTGCTCATGTTCTCTCTTTCTCTCTCTCTCTCAAATAAATAAAATCTTAAAAAAAAAAATGCTAGAAGGCACTCAGTTCAATTCGATGACCCCAGACATCCCCTGACAAAAGCATATCTCTTTCAGTTGAGTTGATGGACTGCCGCGAGCACACTGGTCCAGGAGCCAGTTCAAATCTTATTTGTTGAGGTTCAAGTCTTATTTCTGCCACCTACTGGCTGGATGACCTTGGGCCAGTCACTCAATCTCTCTGAGCTTCCCTGTTATCCCTTTCCCCATCTATAGTCCTACTAACCTCATAGGCTATCATCTGGGAAATGTTTTCGAGAAATAAGACATTGTGTAGCCTCTTGTAGTTTTCAAAGCACTTCCCTAGAAGAGAAAAGAGTCCTAAAGACATCCTTTAAACTTGAATCCCAAGATGGCTGACCAATCCAAGCTTATACAGCAGACGAATGGAAGAGCCAGAATTACACCGTGTTGCTTTTCCTTCTGAGGAAAGACAAGCTTCTGCTCCCTCTAACAACTCTGGCCCGCATTCTCTGGCAGTTCTGCCCTCCCTGACTGACTTAGTATTTGCGCTTAGTTACAGCTTTGCCGCAGGCTGCACATGTGGGAGTCCTTATATAAAAGGTACTGTAAGTTTACTCAGAGGGGCAACCCTGAGTTTGGAAAGGAGAAAAGAATTTATCCCCCTCGTGTTTGGCGTTTATCTCGGTTGTAAAAAAGTCTACTCATCTTGCTTTTATTTATTTATTTTTGTGTGTGTTCTCTTCAGTATCTGAGATAATTCTCTTGCGTTTTCAGCAAATCTCTGCGACCAGAAAAGATTCCCAGTCACGTATTTGAGATTGACGAGGACTGTGAGAAAGACGAGGTAAAAGTGGGGGCCACGGTGCTGGTGTCCTCACGGTCGCTTCTGCTGCCAGAGATTTCCTTGAGAAAAAGATGAGGGACAGAATGGTTTTCGAGTGATCGGTGGCCGGCTTTCAAGCTAATGCGTGTTTTTTAAGAATCTTAAAAAAATTGTTGCATTTCCAAATGGAGTTTAGGAAAAATCAAGTGAAATGGGCTGTGATTTGTATATAAACATGTTTTCCCACCTGTGGGAGACACCTGTGGGGCTGGTTTTCCCCGTGCTGGGCATGTGGCAATGGTGAGTCATCTGGAACCCCCTGCATCATGGATCCCTCTTGGGACAGATGGCCTGGATGTCTGTGACATTTTGAGGTGCAGTTTGACGGTTTACTTAATGCAGAAGACTCTCCCAGAAGACAGCCCGTAAGATTCAGTAAATACTGAGTACCTGCTGTGTGCATGGCACAGAGCCTTACTTTCCCTAGTGAACAATTTCAAGTTTCATCAGGCATCTTTGTGGGGGCGGTGGGGGACTTAATGCTTTAATTAGAAAATGGGGCAGGGCCTAGTTCGTGTCCCCCAAAAGTTTGATTAGATGGCTGGCTGTTTCACTGATGCTTTTTGCCCTATTTCAGGATTCCTCTTCGCTGTGTTCTCAGAAGGGTGGCGTCATAAAACAAGGCTGGTTGCATAAAGCAAATGTAAATAGTACCATCACGGTCACCATGAAGGTAAGAAGTAGTTATTATGTTATTTCGGATATTGTCGTGAGTAACGTGCGTGGAAAAAATATTGCTTTAAAAAAATGTTTACAGGGCGCCTGGGTGGCTCAGTCGGTTGGGCGTCTGCCTTCGGCTCAGGTCACGGTCCCGGGGTCCTGGGATCGAGCCCTGCATCGGGCTCCCTGCTCAGTGGGGAGTCTGCTTCTCCCTCTCCCTCTGCCCCTTCCTCTGCTTGTGCTCTCTCTCCCTCAAATAAATAAAAAAAATTTAAAAAAAAGTTTACAGTGAGCCCTAGCAAAAAAAAAAAGAAAATCATTACTGAGAGGATTCTCACAGCTGTATAGAATTTAAAAACTCTGCAACCTCAGGATAATTGAGAAGTGTAACTTTTTAAAGAAACGTAATTATTCTGAATCAGGAAGTTTAAAAAGGAGGCTGTCATTCAACTGTACTTCAATTAAAAATAAAAAAACTTCAGGAAGGAGGCTGTCAGTTAAATGAAGGTAATGACATTGAAACAAAAGGGCATCACAGGTTCCTATTCCTATGTGGAGATGAATGTAATGAATAGAAGGATAAGGTAGTCCATTTATTTAGCAACTATTAATTAGGTGCGTATTCCATGCTGGGCACTGAGGGGAAATCTATGAATGTCTAAGATGAGGTCCCTGGCCTCCAGTGGTCTCCAGATGAGATAAGAAACATACCAGATTTACTACCGTACAAAGCTGTATAGCCTTAGCGCTGTCTGAGAATTACTGAGTTTTGTAGTTGGGGCAGAATAGTGAGTTTGTCTACGGGGTTTGTAGGAGATAAAGGTAGAAACAGAGAGAGAGGGGAAATGGCGCAGGGTCTCTAATGCCTGGGGCATGAAGTTGACTTTTGTTTCAGAGGCTGTGAAGAGCTGTTAAAATCCAAAGGTAAAACTAACAAGCTACTTCAAGATTCTGAGCAGAAAAACAGAGTATGCTCTCATATCAAATATAACTGTTCTTGCAGATACCCAATATAAGATCATGTGGTTTGCCGAGGATGATTCACACTTCCATTAAGTATTGAAGGTCATTCTATCTTTCACATAGTCTGCAAGCAGAAACTACGGGTGTCTATCAAGAGAAGGCTCCAATTTTATCTTAATTTAATATTTTGCCTGCTGCTTTCCATTGAGTGGCTATGTCCGGTTCTCACTTTCATTTCCAAGTCCTGAGAACAATCAGTCCAAGTCGTAGGGGGCTTCCTGTGTGTCTCCTGCACTTAACCATGGGCTTTAGCCCGCGGTGATGAATCCATTTGTTGAGGACTTCGTATGTGCCAGGCACCATACTGGCTGTTTTGTATTCTGTATCTCATTTAATTCTTGTGCAGCCCTAGGATAGAGGGTAGAGGGGTCCTATTTTTATTCTTAGTTTAAGACGTGGGAAATGAGGCACAAAGAAATTAATGGTTAACTCAAGGTCACACGGCCCCAAATTCAGACATGAATTTCTTCACCAGCCCACTGTCAATGCCGACTAGCTGAGTGAGTGAGACTCAAGGCTTTATTATAATATATTTCCTATCAGAATTAATCAGGTTCAGCCAGGCGCCTGGGTGGCTCAGTCGGTTCAGCGTCTGCCTTCAGCTCAGGTCATGATCCCAGGGTCCCGGGATTGAGTCCGCCGTAGGGCTCCCTGCTCAGTAGGGAGTCTGCTTCTCCCTCTGCCTCTGCCCCTCCCTCTGCCCTTCCCCCTCCCCCTGCTTGTGCTCGGTCTGTCTCTCACATAAATAAATACATAAAATCTTAGGGAAAAAAATTCTCAGGTTCAGAAATGCAGGTGTGAAGACTGTAATTCTGTGCAGATTGCCAGCAAATGGTTCTGTGGGTTTTGACTCCACTCCCAGCATACTCAAAATATTAGTGTTTTCTCCATACTTAGGCTGTAGCCCAACATGAATATAATGTATGGAAATCTGGATTCAGAGAAACAAGACATCGGGGAATTAATACCTTTACAAAAACAATTCACCACGGGATTCTTTTCAGTAGTAAATGACTCTAATGCTTTTAAAATAGAATTTGCTTTGCATACAACCTTTTATGAGCCCATATATTATAAATCAAAATACAGTGGCCTGTAAGAAGTACACGCTTTACATTTTCCTCCATAATTTGCGAGACACAGATTGGTTGATGCAGGGGCGCCTGGGTGGCTCAGTCGTTAAGCGTCTGCCTTTGGCTCAGGTCATGATCCCAGGGTCCTGGGATTAAGCCCCGCATCAGGCTCCCTGCTCAGCAGGAAGGCTGCCTCTCCCTCTCCCACTCCCCCTGCTTGTGTTCCCTCTCTCGCTGTGTTTCTCTCTGTCAAATAAATAAATAAAATCTTTAAAAAAAAAAAAAAAAGATTGGTTCATGCAGTGGGCAGAATAATGGCCCCCCCCAAAGATGGACATATCCAAATCCCCAACACCTGTAAATGCTTCCTTACATGGCAAAGGGGAGTTAAGATGGCTAATCAGCACATAGGGAGAGGAGCCTGGGTTATCCAGGTGGGCTCAGTGTAATCACAAGGGTCCCTGTCAGTGGAAGGAGGGAGGCAGAAGACGAGAGTCCGGGAAGGAGGAGGGAGGACAAAAGCAGGGTCAGAGAGAGATGCTTTGTTGCCGCCTTTGAAGATGGCGGAAGGAGCCACTGGCCAGGAAATTGCAGGCAGCCTCTGGAAGCTGGAAAAGGCAAGGAAATGGCTTCTTTTCTGGAGATTCTAGAAAGGGACACAGCTCTGCTACAACCTGGATTTTCGCCCAGCGAGACCCCTGTCAGACTTGGGCTCTGTAGAACTGGGGGAGAATACATGTTGTTGTAAGCCACTGAGTTTATGGTAATTTGTTCCAATGACAGGAGGAAAGGAATTCAGTCAAGTAGTCAAAGATTGATTGTTTAGCTTATGTGTTGTCTATCCCCGAGGTTGCGAACGCCACCACTCATGGGGGCCAGGCAGGAGCCATAAATTCATGAAGCGAGTGGTGGGGTCTGAGGCAACTTGGTGACCACATGGCCCGGCTGAAGGGGACACTGCTGCCCGCCTCTAGCTAATTGTCACTCTGCTAGGCTCTTTGGGTTGTTGCCTTCTTTCATCCCCAGCTATTCATGTCTTGGCCACTTCTTCTTCTTCTTTTTTTTTTTAGTGAGATATAATTCAAATAGCATAAAACCACTTACTTTCTTTTTAAAACTTCTACCAAACAGTAGGCAAAGAAAGGAAAATAAGAATAAGTCGAAGTGTAGGGAATAATGTGAAATAGGCCATAATGAGATTTGGGAACTGTGCCTGGTCATGGATTTCATTTATCCCGGCTATTCTCCATTATGGACTGTGGCTCTCCATTTTGGATTTCTGGGAGCTCAATATACATCCCATATTCTTCCGGTTTTACTTCCTAAGCCAGAGCAGTGGTATTAGATTTCAGGATTAATCACAGCTGGGATGGGCAAGAGAGGGAAGAAGGTTCAGCCAGACTCAGTGAAAGGTGTCTGAGGGGTTTTGCCAAGATGTTTCTGTTTTCCTCTAAGATTGTGTTTTAACTATTCCTGAATTCAGCCTTGTGGAAGTTGGTTGAAACTCGCAGTGTTGATGATGCCATCTCTATGTAAACAGAGGGCATGTGACTGTATGGAGAAGGGCCATGGCCGGGGGGGGGGGGGGGGTGCGGTTGTTGGGTGTGGGTTTTGTAGTGGCCAGCCTGGAGAACTTGGAGTGAGGGCCAAAGCGGAAGTCCAGGCCTGTGAACTGTGGCACCCTGGGGGACTCGGGCCTGCACCCTCAGGTGGGGGGATCAGACATGTTCTTCCTGTGATGGGCCTAGACTGGCTCAGACCTAGGAGAGAGTCTAAATCTAACAGTGGGGGGAGCAGCTGACCCAGCTCTTGGAGAGTTGGCAAAGGCAGACACGGAGGAACTGAGGCAAAGGGCTGACGGTTCATGAGACGTTTTGAGAGGAAAATCTCTTCTATATTTGTTCCTGTTATGTTAGCCTTCATTGTGAAGAATATTAATGAGTCTCATAAGCGAACGGGAAGGTGAGTCGGGCATGCTATTATAATCTGAGTCATTTTCCTGATACCGGGGGCAATTTTACCATTGGTGCATCTGGAGTCCCCTGCGTGCTGGGATATCCAGCCCACACTGGTGAGAAGCTTTGGGAGCTTTAGCGGTGAGCACCGCAGGCCTAGAGCTTGCAGAGTTGAGAGCCAAGAACCTTTGCTGTCAGAAAAATTCAAGCTTTGATAGCCCCTCAAGCCCACAGTGGGCTAACCAGGAAGCTACAACAGAAGGATCTCGGTATTCATCATGACTCACTAGCAGATAACAGCCTACGGGAGCCATGTGCCTTCCCTTCTATTTTATCTGTGCCTCCTTGACATTGGCCTGCGGATCCCGCTGGGGTTGAGGGCTTGACAGGCATTAAGGTAGGGTAGCTGGATCCCTCTTAGAGGGAGGTGTCAATTTCAGGGTCTTTATTCATTTTAAAACTTCTGGATTTAAAAAAATTATGTAGAATCAGTCCTTTGGAAAATTTGAATTGATGGACAGCAACTTAACTGTCTTTTTTTTTTTAAAGATTTTATTTGAGAGAGAATGAGGGAGCGGTAGAGAGAAGGAGTAGGGGGAGGGGACAAAGGGAGAAGGAGAAGCAGACTCCCTGCTGAGCAGGGAGCCCAATGACAACATGGGGATCAAGACCTGAGCTGAAGGCAGACACTTACCAACTGAGCCACCCAGGCACCCCTAACTGTCTCTATAAACAAGGCCGAGTCTTTTTTCTGGATTCTTTGACTGTCAGAAATAAGGGAGTCTAATGGCACGGGAGGGAGAAATGGAGTCATGAGAGAAGGTGGAAAGAAAAAAAGCAAAGGGAAAGAGGGTTAGAAAACACTGAGCCAAGTCCAATAGATAAAAGGGAATCAGAAGACTCCCTACTTTATAAGGCCTTTTGAGAAAGCAACCACATGATCTGTAATGTGACATAAATAATGTAGCCACAGTAACTCATATATAGGCTGCTTTAGAGAGTGAATCCTTCCTCACTAGCTGCCAGACAGTTTTGCAAGAACATTCAAGTTGATAGTGATGGGCTCTAGGGCAAAGGGGCTGGTGAAGGAGCTAAGCTGATTTCTTCATATGGGAAGATGACAAGAGCCCATATTTATGGAATACAAATTTGCCCTTTTCCCCCCTACACGCCTTTCCACCAGCTCCGGTCAGTTGTTAAGAGATAGTCTGCATCATTCTCTGCCATTGTCACGATTTCCCCAGAGGTGCTGGCCGAGCCTCTCTGTTGTTGGCTGGGAAATTGGTCGTGAGGAACCCAGGCTCCGGGCGAGCTGATAATGATGTGCATTACTGCCCAAGCCACGGTTTTCGGTGGCTGGTCACTTCCTCTCACCGAGGAGGACGCTGGTGTCGTGCAGCATTTGCAAAAGCTCCGACCGTTGTCCTATAAGCAGTGACTATTGTACCCCGAGCTTATGATTTGCTTTGTTCCTGGTGTTCATGTTAAAACAAGGCAAGCCTTGCCGTAGGTGATTAATTTCCTCAATTTGTACTTTTTTAGTTAATGAGAACCCACCCCATTGCCTGTCTGCAATTCCTGGGAAAGTTTTGGAGAGCAGTTTAAGATCTCCTAGAGAATGAACTTATTGATCCCTTAGACAGAAATGCCAGTCTTGACAGAAACCTGTTCATTTATAGTCTCAAGTAGCTGCTGGAAACCTCTGCTTTTTTCAACTCCTTTCCATATCAGTGAAGGTGAGATAGCTAGGATATTTGATTTGACCTTCCCCTGGCGCTCAGAGCTAGTTTTCCCAAAGGATACAATGATCTATGGAATAAGGAAGAGTCTGATCTTGAGGGTGGTTTTTCATTAAAAAAAAAAAAAAAAAGTCTGTTGCAGATTCTTGGCCAACCCCCAGGACACTCACCTTTATGCCTCTTCTTGGCTCCATTTGGTCACATTCCTCTAGCTTCCTCCTCCCCATTCCCAGCAATTAAATGTTGAAGTGTCTTGGTATGTTATCGGGGTTGTAAGTTCAACTGCTTGATGTATGACTCACTTCTGCTGCCCCCTCCCCTTTTGGTTTGCACAAAAGAGAGCCATTTGTTATATATCCCGAGTCAAACAGTCCTCACTTATTCTTTTGACTGTTACGGGAGGGTTTCTTCCCTTCTGTGTTAGGAGAACAACAAATCAAGGAATTTTTCCTAGGACAGCACACATGATATTAAAATAATTGCTGGGGAGGCCAAGGTCACTATGTTTATTGGAATAAATATGAAGAGAAATTTTTTAAACATTTTTTATAGGTTAGTGCATTGTGTTCTCAAGTCTACCAGACTGTCTCTCCCAGCTAACGAACAGATTATAGTCACTTTATGGGTAAGGGATTTCTCACTAATTTGTTTTTGTTTTTTGTTGTTTTTGTTGTTTTTGTTTTTGTTTTTAAGTAGATTCCACGCCCAGCGTGGAGCCCAACACAGGGCTTGAACTCACGACCCTGAGATGAAGACCTGAGCTGAGATCAAGAGTCAGACGCTTAACCAACTGAGCCAGCCAGGCACCCCTAATTTGTTTTTTATGTTTAGTTTCTCCTCATTCATTGGTGACTGTTTTTTTTTTTTTTTTTAAGATTTTATTCATTTACTTGACAAAGAGAGACACAGCGAGAGAGGGAACACAAGCAGGGGGAGTGGGAGAGGGAGAAGCAGGCTTCCCACTAAGCAGGGAGCCCGACGCGGGGCTCGATCCCAGGACCCTGGGATCATGACCCGAGCCGAAGGCAGACGCTTAACGACTGAGCCACCCAGGCGCCCCCCTTGGTGACTGTTTAAAACCATTTATTAGGGGCTGTTTATGTGCCAGACACTCTGAGGAATCAATGAATTCATCACCAAATATGTACTGAATACTTATTAACTCAAGGTGTTAGTGTTGCAAAGGGTAGAGAGAAGTTTCCCATGCAGAACTTAAAACCTCTTCGGGGAGCTGGGACACAAAATGAAAACGGTTTAGGGGTGCCTGGCTGGCTAAGTCGGCAGAGCGTGTGACTCTTGATTGCATGGCTGTGAGTTTGAGCCCCATGTTGGGCATACAGTTTACTTAAAAAAATAATACACTGTTTAAAGATGGTACAGAGACCAAGTGCTGTATGAGTCCAGGTCACTCTGATCTGAGGTCAGAAAAGGCAACTTGAAGGAGGTGGGGTCTCAAAGGGAGAAAATCAGGAGGTGAGTGTTGGAGGCAGTAGGTACCGGGCGGCGGGTGTGTTAGATGAAGTTGGGTAGTCATGAGAGGATAAATTTGGTTTGGTCCGTTCGTATCTCCCTGCACCTCAGTTTCTCCTCTGTAAAATGGAGATGATAAGAGTAATCATCATACAAGGTCATTATGAGGATTAAATGATATAGGATGAGGAAAGCCAGAGATGGATGGTAGTCACCACTCCATGGATCTCAGCCATTTGTATTATATTATTAGTAGGATTGTGGGAGCGCCTCAAAGGTGGGATCAGTCATGTGAGCCCTGCCATGTAGGTGAGGGAGGGTCATTGAAAATTTGAGCAGGGCCATGACATGCTGAAATCAAGCTGACAAAATAGTCTGTCGTAATGAGAAGGGCGAATTGTAGACCTTTCCTTCTGGACTTCGCTTCAAACTAAATAATTAAAAAAATCTCCAGTGCCCTCATATGGTGGAGTTATTTAGGAAAAGCTATTTGAGGGGCCCCTGTGTGGGCTCAGTCGGTGAAGCATCTGACTTGATTTCGCCTCAGGTCATGATCTCAGGGTTGTGAGATTGAGCCCCACATTGGGCTCCCTGCATCGGGCTTCGTGCTGGGCATGGAGCCTGCTTAGGCTTCTCTCTCTCCCTCTCCCCCTGCAGCCTCCCCCCACCGCCCCGCCACACGCTCTCTCTCTCAAAAAAAAAAGCTATTTGATTTTTCACCGGTTTCCCGGAACGTAAACCTGTGTGATATATTAAAACTTGGTGGAACTGTAAAACGATATAGCGAAGAGAGATAAGTGGTAGATTAGGTTGCCAACGTACTGGTAGGGGTTCTTCAGTGGGATGACGTTCCTGACATTCTGGTATAATTAACTGCAACTTGGTTTTCTGATAAGTCCTGGGGTTTTCTTCTCTATTATTTCTTTCATCTTTGCTTGGAACAGCTCTGAGACCCAGGACGTCTCTTGCTCTCCTGCTTTCTCCTTTTTCTCGCTGCCTCTTGTTTTCTGTTCTGAGACATGAATCAAGTTAGTTGTTCCTGCCCCATTCCTGCGTTGCTCCTGGCCCACCTACTTTGCCTGCCTACTTTCACTAAATCCTGCAGAGCGTTCTTTCCTGGGGCTCCTGGTTCATGTAACTTAGCAGTGAACACTTACCCTCTAGGTAACACACATAGGTGAACCCTCTCGAGATTTGTTATATCAGATGATAAAAGGCTCTCCTAATTTGAGGATACGTGGTGCTCAAACTTGCCTCCCTTCCAACTTTGATTCAACAGAGTGACAGAAAGCCTTTGTTCTTGCTCCAGAAAGGGTCATGTGGTAAATATTTAAAAGGTTGTCATCCAGGCAGCTCAGGGTTTTAAGGAGACTTGGCAGGACCTGATTCCAGAGAATTACCTCCTTTGGCTCCCTCAGTTTTATTCTTCTGGGTGGTCTGAGTGGGCCACTCATCAGGATCCATGCTTCTCATCGAGTCAGGCGGGGAAATTTTCAGCTGTGTCCACCATCTAGGAAAAATAATAAAGGGGAGGGGGAGGAAGAAGAATATGGACATTACAGAGAAATACCATCCTATTGGATGAAACCACTAGAGAATCTGAACTGGAGAATGAATTATTCATTCATTCATCATTTATTTTGCAAAATTTTATTGAGTCCAAGCACTGTTGTAGGGACTGGGGATATAGCAGTGGTTAAGACATGGACCTTGATAGTCTAAAAGAGACAGAGAGCAACTAAACAGATGAATGAGTTATATTTAGATAGTGATTGCCATATGAAAAAGATAAAATAGTGTGCCGTGATGGAGGGCATGTGGTCATAGAAGGCCTCTCAGAGGAGGTGAGATTTCAGCAAAGACCTGAAAGCAGTAAGGAGTGAACCATTGAGGATACGTGGAGGGAAGAGCATTCCAGGCCAAGGCAGCAGCAAGTGCAAAGACCCGAAGGCGCTTGCTTGGGGTGTTAGCGGAGCAGCTGGTAAGCCGGTGTAGCTGGACTAGCATGATAAGAAATCCAGTCCAAGAGGGGCACCTGGGTGGCTCAGTGGGTGAAGCGTCTGCCTTCGGCTCAGGTCATGATCCTGGGGTCCTGGGATTGAGCCCCATGTTGGGCTCCCTGCTCAGGGGGAGTCTGCTTCTCCCTCCTCCTCTGCCACTCCCCCTGCTTCTGCTCTCGCTCTCAAGTAAATAAATAAAATCTTAAAAACAAAAAAGAAATAAAGTCCAAGAGGTAAGCTGAGGCTAGAACAGGTATACCATCTTAGGCTATGGTGGGGATTTGTGGATTTAGGTGGGAGGCCATTGGAAGGTTTGGGCAAGATTCTCTTTGTCATCCTCATCAGATTCTGATTCTAGTTCTATCCTTGACTTGCCTGTGTGAACTTGAGTGAGCTCTTGGTCTCTCAGTTTGCTGTTAAGTGAAATGTGGATAATGATGCTTATCTCCAGTGACATTAGAAGAATTAGTTGTTGGTTACAAAGGACTCGAGGCCTTCAAGATGAGAGGTATGATACAGAGTAATCGCCACTGTTCTATGTAGTCATTATTTTAACAGCTTCCCAGAAGATGAAACCCAACGTATATGCTAGACTGTTAGAATGAGAAGAGATCTCACAGATCGGTTGTGGGGGCCGAGTCTGATTTCTGTGGAAATGACTTAAAATTCCTTCACCGTACAAATTGTGTTTCAAGCCTGTAAGAAATTGCTTGGGGAGGGTGGCCCCTAGACTGGGAAGGCCGCTGTGTTATTTGTTCAATTTCAGTAAAATTCTTTGTAGAGCATGAAAAAATGGTCTGGCCCGCTCCCGTTTTACAAGTGAGGGAGCAGAGAAGCAGAGTCTTGAGGACAGCTTCATGGCTGGTGAGCAGGAGTGCTGGACAAGAATCCGAATCGTGGGGGCGCCTGGGTGGCTCAGTTGGTTAAGCGACTGCCTTCGGCTCAGGTCATGATCCTGGAGTCCCGGGATCGAGTCCCGCGTCGGGCTCCCTGCTCGGCAGGGAGTCTGCTTCTCCCTCTGACCCTCCCCCCTCTCATGTGCTCTCTCTCTCTCATTCTCTCTGTCTCAAATAAATAAATAAAATCTTTAAAAAAAGGTACAGCAGGGGCGCCTGGGTGGCTCAGTTGGTTAAGCGACTGCCTTCGGCTCAGGTCGTGATCCTGGAGTCCCGGGATCGAGTCCCACATTGGGCTCCCTGCTCGGCAGGGAGTCTGCTTCTCCCTCTGACTCTCCCCTCTCTCATTCTCTCTCTGTCTCTCAAATAATTAAAATCTTAAAAAAAAAAAAAAAAAAAGAATCCGGATCGTGTGACTTTCAGGCATCTGCTTTCTCCCCAGATTCATGAGCTACCCACCTCAGTGTCCCATTTAGACATAACTGCAATATTACAGGAAGCGATTTAATTTCAGACCCCTTCCCCTCTCTGTTGTAGTGATGTGCTTTGCTGTTATTGGAAGTGGTGGCTACCACGGAACATCTTTGCTTGGTGAGGCAGCTGGGCATGAAAAAAATTTCACAGACTCGAATTTGGCTCTGTGCCACAAATGTTTTGCTCTGTGTTTTGCCTTCTTCTGCCACTCTCTTTGGTGCTGGCTCTGGGCTCTGCAAGTCGATCGGGCTTGAATTTTAGGTTTGGCCGCAGTCAGATTCTAATTGGTTGTAATTTTTGCCTGGAAAATGTATCTGAATTTTTGCCATGCGTAACTACTGTAATAACTTCCAAAAGGGGGTGTTTTGTTCATTTGGGCACAGTATGTAATTTTAGGTTGTCTGGTCCCATCATTTGAATAACATGTGAACCACTGTCACGAAAACAAGCAAACATACACAGTTGATCTTTGAACAATGTGGGGGTCTAGGGGGCACTGACCCCCTGCGCAGCTGAAAAATCCATATATAAGTTTTGAGTCCCCCCCCCAAACTTAACTACTAATAACCTGTTGACCGGAAGTCTTATGGATAACATAAACAGTCGATTAACACGTATTTTGTATGTTGTATGTGTGATATACTGTGGTCTCACAATAAAGTAAGCCACAGAAAAGAAAATGTTACTAAGAAAGTCATGAGGAGGGGGCGCCTGGGTGGCTCAGTCAGTTAAGCATCTGCCTTCGGCTCAGGTCATAATCTCGGGGTCCTGGGATCGAGCCCATTCTTGGGCTCCCTGCTCAGCGGGGAGTCTGCTTCTCCCCTCAGCCCCTCACTACCCCCCCGCCCCCACCCATGCTCTCTCTCTCAAATAAATAAACAAAATTGTAAAAAAAAAAAAAAGTCATTAGGAAGAGAAAATACGTTTACAGTACTGTAAAATGTATTTTTTTAAAAATCCACATGTAAGTGGACCTGTCCACTTCATACCCATGTTGTCCAAGACTCAACTGTGTGTATGTATTTGTATGTTTCTGTGTGTGTGTAATCAGCACTATGATTAGCATTTTCCTTGTATGTGAATCTAGATTTCTTTAGTTATAGCTCCAGGAAACTTAAATGTGGGTGAATCAAATAATGAGGAGTATACATCCTCATACTGTGGGATCACACACATTTTCTGTACCTATATAGTAATATTCACTTGATTGGCATTGCAAAACAAAGTGATATTTTCTGTTTGGACTCCTTTCTGTTGATACCGTACAAAGCCACATGGCCACTCCCTGAAATGGGAGCTGTAGCATTTACCAGTCTAACCTGTTAGGGTGTTCCTCACACTGGTATATTTTTGTCATTCGTTCCAAAATCAGTGATATTGAAACAAGTCAAAAATAACTACAAGCATATTATTTCTCTTTCCTGGTTTTCCTAAAAAGAAATGCTGTCTAACATGTATATATTTTGCTTATTCATGCTATGGAAAATAGATTGTTGATATTTCAGATACTTTGCCAGAAATTAAGTCCTTTTCAAGAATGAGCCTGCCAAATAATACTCTTTCCATAATTAAATTTCTTAAAATAGTCTGAGATCATACTGGGTAATCAGATGGGTGATTGAAAGTGGCAAGCTTAAATCTTAAAGCCAACTTCTGTAAGACAAGAAGCGTAGGAAAGCGCTTCCTCAGTCATCACCCAGAGCCTATGTCCTAGTCCCTTTCCATTCCCACCCTGAAACGATTTTAGTTCTGTCATCTGGGGGAATTTTACTGTAACAGATGCTTGATACAGTCTGCAGTCTGTGGCTTATTTTTTTTTTTAAGATTTTATTTATTTATTTGAGAGAAATAGAGCATGAACGGGGTGGGGCGGTGGGAGGGAGGGAGGAGCAGAGGGAGAAGCCAACTCCCCGCAGAGCAGGGAGCCCAAGATTGGGCTCCATCCCAGGACCCCGGGATCATGACCTGAGCCGAAGGCAGATGCTTCACCGACTGAGCCACCCAGTCTGTGGCTTATTAAAAGAAGCATAGGCTCATCAGAGAGCTCCAAATTCCCCATTTAATGTCTTAGATCAGGTCTAAGACTTTCTAGGGGAGCCTAGAGGGCTAGCATGAATGAATCCAGCAGTCTTCCTCCTTTTCCTCCTTCCTGTGGGTTTCGCTATGAGTTGTAGCAACAGATTCCTCCTTCACTGTTGTGAATGCCTAATTTCAAACGGATGGCACAATCCCAGTGGGCTTATTGACTCAAATCTCAGCATTTGGGGCACTCAGTGACAACTGGAAGGCAACCAGTGACTCTCGGTGTTTCCCTGGGAGTGCACTATTAGCTGGAGTTTCAGAAGTGGGGGCATGGGACCGCATAGGTGAGGGCAGTGAGGGGTGCGGGTGAGGTGAGTATATATGATGGGGCATGAGTATGTATATATATTTTGTCTTTTGATTTGATTTTTTAGCTGTATAGTTTTTATTTTTTTCAAACATCTAAAACATTTTTCTACTTATACTTGGAGTCGCGCAGTGACGTGAATGAAATAAGAATCCAGTCATGGTTTTGCAGTTAAATGGGAAGAGGATGCAATAGTGAAACGGACAGTGACTCGGATACAAAAATGCTTTCTCAACTTTAAAGTGTTAAAATGGGGATGCCTGCGTGACTCAGTCGGTTAAGCGTCTGCCTTCAGCTCTGGTCATGATCCCGGGGTCCTGGGATCGAGCCCCGCATCAGGCTCCCTGCTCCGCGGGAAGCCTGCTTCTCCCTCCTCTACTCCCCCTGCTTGTGTTCCCTCTCTCTCGCTGTGTCTCTCTCTGTCAAATAAATAAATAATTTTTTTAAAAAAAATAAAGTGTTAAAAAGTCGTCTTCTGTAGATGAACTGAGAGGGAAATCACTTGACTTCAAATTTTTCATCTTAAAAAGTGAAGGTAGTTGTAATTCCTAATGACTTCTCAGAGGTGTGTGCAGATTGTCCAGATATAATGGCTGTGGCAGGCCCTTGAAGGTTTTTCGTGCAGAGAAGCTGTTTAAATGTTCAGACAAATGTATCATTGCTGGTCTTTCCCCTATAGGTATTCAAGAGACGGTATTTTTACTTGACTCAGCTTCCTGACGGTTCATACATTCTCAACTCCTACAAAGATGAGAAAAACTCCAAAGAATCTAAAGGTTGCATCTACTTGGACGCCTGCATTGACGTTGTTCAGGTAGGGCTATCGAAATCACCCTTTCTTCTCTTTCTTGAAGAGGGTTATTGACCAACTATTAAGAACCTCCGCATTTTTCTTTCGTGGTCAATGGCATCTCCACCCACCAAAACATTTATACTAGGAACCTTAGAATCCTCCCCAGCGCCCTATTCTCGCTCTGTGCGAGAATTCAAGTGTTTACCCAGGCCTTTGGAGTTGGGCTCCACAGTGCTTCTTGCTCTCTTACCTTCTTTCCACTCCCACTGCCCTTCCTCTGGTTCTCCTTTTGTCCTCTCTTGACTAGTCTTGCCTTCCTGCCCTCTGATTTGTTGCCTTACTGTAATCCATCCTCCGAAGACAAAGCTGGGGTCCTTCACTTGTCTACTTAAAACCTTTTGGTTCTTGGGGCGCCTGGGTGGCTCAGTCGTTAAGCGTCTGCCTTCGGCTCAGGTCATGATCCCAGGGTCCTGGGATCGAGCCCCGCATCAGGCTCCATCCTCTGCAGGAAGCCTGCTTCTCCCTCTCCCACTTCCCCTGCTTGTGTTCCCTCTCTTACTGTGTCTCTCTCTGCCAAATAAATAAATAAAATCTTAAAAAAAAAAAAAAAAACCTTTTGGTTCTTGATTTATTATCTTGCAGAGGGAGAGCTAAAGCTCTTACCATGACCTTGCAGGTCATGGTGATTTAGCCTCAGCCTACCTTCTAACCTCATGCCCCCCGTACCCTGTAGACACTTTGCGCTCTAGCTACTCTAGGTGTATTTGCCTTTCTTCCACTTGTTTCTCTGCTTGGCGTACACTTTCCCCTTCTGTTCCTGTTTGAACCTTATCTTTCAAGATTCCGTTCAAATGGCTCTTATGCCATGAGATGTTTTCTGTTTCTCTCCTCACCCTCATGTCCACCACATGGAAGGGAGCTCCCCCTCCCCTGTGCACCACTTTGCTTTTTCCTCCGTCCTAGACTGAAATCATACTCCAATTTGTGGTTCATCCTGCATATTCCTTCTGGGATTCTGGAGACCATGTCTTACTCATGTCCGTGTCCCCTGTAATAATCAGCAGTGTTGTGCACCCAGGAGCGGCTTAACAAATGTTTGCCGATGATCTAAATAGGAAGTCCACTGGCCGAGAGAAGGAGCCATCACTACAGAGCCTGGGTGGCATGGCTGACTTTAAGGAGCACTTAGCTGCTGGGGAGGTGGAAGGTGCTGGTTCAGGGCACTTGTCCTACATGAATCTTATTGTCAATTCCACTGAATCCCACTTATTATTAATCCCACTCAAATGAGATTGCCGTGTGGATTGAATAAAAAACACTTAAAAGGGGTGCCTGGGTGGCTCAGTCATTAAGCATCTGCCTTCGGCTCAGGTCATGATCCCAGGGTCCTGGGATCTAGCCCCGCATCGGGCTCCCTGCTCAGCGGGAAGCCTGCTTCTCCCTCTCCCTCTGCCTCTCTTTCCGCTGGTGCTATCTCACTCTCTCTCAAATAAATAAATAAAATCTTAAAAAAAAAAAAAACACTTAAAAAAAATAAAGATCTATGTGAATAAAAGGTGTCTTCATGGGCGCCTGGGTGGCTCAGTTGGTTAAGCGACTGCCTTCGGCTCAGGTCATGATCCTGGAGTC
Organism: Mirounga angustirostris; assembly: GCF_029215605.1. Classification (NCBI taxonomy): domain Eukaryota; kingdom Metazoa; phylum Chordata; class Mammalia; order Carnivora; family Phocidae; genus Mirounga; species Mirounga angustirostris. Next base: position 96,336,361 of record NW_026991719.1, read on the forward strand.
CCTGGATCGAGTCCTGCATCGGGCTTCCTGCTCGGCAGGGAGTCTGCTTCGTCCTCTGACCCTATCCCCTCTCATGTGTTCTCTCTCTCTCAAATAAATAAACAAAATCTTTAAAAAAAAAAAAAAAAGGTGTCTTCATATATATAATATATAAAATACATATACTATAAATATATTTAATATATAAATATATATAAAATATATAACATAAATATATATATATAATAGAAAAGTTTATATATAAAATATAAAATATATATAACTATTTATAAACAAACAAACAAACAGCTTTCTTATGTTACTGGAAGAAAGAGGGCACACGATTCCCAGCTTTTCTCAATTAGTCTAGTCCGGATTTTGCCTTTCCTTTATAGTGTTCCCTGCCTCTGCTTTCTCCATCTATTTATGATTCCCCCTCCCAAATATTTTCAAATATATAAATCTTGAGGACTTGCTACAGCCGTTTAATTTCATCCTTTACTCTACTTTGAAGATGAGAAGGAGGATCTTTCTTGGTTCCTTCTTGAGTGATGGCCATGTAGTGGGAAATTATGGATTCGCGAGCCTTTCTTGAAATTAATGCCGAGGTATTTGGGAGAGGGGAGAGTGTGTCATTTCTTTTGTCACGACAGAGAAGGTGGTAGTGTAAAAGAAGGCGTCATCATGTTTGAGCAAAGGAGGTTGCTTTTGTTTTCCTTCTGTGCTAGTGTTCAGCATGGGTCATTTCCATATTTTTTACTGCGAGTCGCCATGTAATGTGATCCAACTCTAGTCTTCTTTTGTGCTAATTTGATGCACTTCATATCATGCATGGTACCGCGAACTTGGTTATCGGTAGTGCGTTTTATGGTGTGATGTGAAACAAGTACCAGGTTTATTTCAAATCCCATTTGAGCCTGTTTTCAAGGGCTGATTTTGAAAATCTACAAATACCACGACCAACTTGCAACAGGGTAGAAATTGTTACAAACATTTGCTGATTTTTATGGTGGCAGTTGGATTCTCTAGATGTGGAAGATGGGAAAGGGCCTTACATGATAATACTGTGTCAACAAGTAGTACCTCATGCCAACTTTGTTCATATACCACTGTGCTCAGTAGTGAGGGGAATAACAGAGGTACGTTTGACACAGTCCTTCATCGTCTGGCAGTTTCTATTTCTTGTTGAAAGAAGCAGTTCTTTCATGACAGTATTGACCTGGGTATGTGCTGAGCTGAGGTAAAAATAAATAAACGAATGAAGTCTAATATTGAAAGGGTAACTAAACTAACTGAACACATGCTTTTTCTTTTTCTCTCTAGTGCCCCAAAATGCGCCGTCACGCATTTGAACTCAAGATGCTAGATAAGTATAGCCATTATTTGGCTGCTGAAACTGAGCAGGAAATGGAGGAATGGTTGCTAACTTTGAAAAAGATTATTCAGATCAATACCGACAGTTTAGTGCAAGAGAAAAAGGAGACAGTAGAAACAACCCAAGGTCAGAATTTTTAAATGATTCATTATCGAGGTAAAGCTCTTATCTTTAATCTGCGGGAATGTCCTTTGTGTAGGGTGAATACAGAATTCTTAATCTTGAAGGTTGACCTACTTCCTCATTAGAAATAACTATGGAGCTTGGTAGGTTTTTTTTTTAAGAGTTGATGCTTCATGGGTTCTGACACATGAAATATAACCAGACTCAAACGGATAGGGAATTCATGGCAGATTGTCAAAAGCCCGTTAAAGTTTTCCCTGTGCTTTCATAATCAAAATTCTTTGCAGTAAATCTAGTAGGAGAGGATGGGGTGAGAGAGATAGTTAGGATATTCCTCTTAGGTGATTAGTAATGGTCTGCATGGTTTGGAACATCTGCTTTTAATGAATTTGCAGAAGATGAAACTAGCAGCCAAGGAAAAGCCGAGAACATCATGGCCAGTTTGGAAAGGAGCATGCATCCGGAACTGATGAAGGTACATCTTTCTTATGGCAACTTGCCTTCAACTGAGGCAATGCAGGGTTCGCTATTAAAGTTTTAATGCTGGATTCCATTTGGCAATGTCATTTCTAAGTTAAAAACCACAGCAAATTAGTGAAACAGGTAGAGATTGTAAGAGAAAAGTTATACTCCTAAAGTTGGACTTAAAGGGCCAGCTAACAGTTTGGAAAATCTTATTTTTTTTTTCTAGATGTCAGAAGGTGCTTTCAGATTTTTGTGACTTTATTGATGTTCCTTCTTATTCAGCATAATTACTATATGTCATCCATAAAGTAAATATTCTTCATTCAAGGGGCTATTGATACAGATCAAACATGATGTTCAGTCTAATGATTTGCATATGTTAACTTCATATGAAAATCGCATGTTCTGTCTATGTGTAAATACATATGTGTATATACATATGAATAATTTCATCAGATAAAGATTTGGGTGACCAGGGGCGCCTGGGTGGCTCAGTCGGTTAAGCGTCTACCTTCGATTCAGGTCATGATCCTGGGGTCCTGGGATCGAGCCCTGCATCGGGCTCCCTGCTCCACGGGAGGCCCACTTCTCCCTCTCCCACTCCCCTGCTTGTGTTCCCTCTCTCGCTATCTCTCTGTCAAATAAATAAACAAAATCGTAAAAAAAAAAAAGAAAGAAAAGATTTTGGTGACCAGACATCATTTGTGATAATTACTCTGCTCTTTGGAGTTTGAAATGAGCTAATTTAGAAAATGTAGAGGCGATTATCATACCTATCTTAATAGGTTACATATCTTAACCATTAATAGGTTACATATTTTACTATGTGGACTCTATACTATAGAAGAATAGAAGGTTATAACCCATTTATTCATTTAAATCCTCATTAAACCTATTTATATTTTTTTACTTTGTTCCTCTTCCTAGACTACTAAGTTACACAAGCTCAGAAGTTATTTTTTCTACTTTATTTAATTTTTTTCTACTTTAAATTTATCCTTCTCTTAACAAAAAATTACCCCCCTCAAACTTCATAGTTTTCCAAAACTTAGGAACACACTCATGATCCCCTGATCTAGGTTTTCCATGATTTTGTTGATGTTAATATATCCTTTCTGAGTCTTTGACGTTCTAGGCTCTACAGTCCACTATGTTTTTCCTAAAGTGTTGGAATCAGAATTATGTATAATATCCCATGGCTAGCACGCTGACTATGGAAGAGAGAGTGTTTCGTCATTTATTTTTCTTTTGCATTCAAATCTCTTGGATTCCTTTTTTTTTTTTTTATACTCCGGTGGGCTGAGCAATATTCTTGATGTCCTAGAGACACATAGAAAGTGTAAGAACCTGATCTGTAGCTTATCATGGGTCCTAGTGATGGTGACTCACCCAGCAAGCGTTTTTTTATCCATCTTAAGTAAATGGAGATGGGGAGTAGTATATTTCTGAAGATCTGTCAGATGGTGGTTTCCCTGACGAGATATTTTTAAGTAATCTTCACACCCAAGGTGGGACTCGAACTCACGATCCTGAGATCAAGAGTCTCATGCTCTACCGACTGAGCCAGCCAGGTGCCCTGCACAAACTAATTATTTAAATGTTATTTACTGGGTTGGTGAACACGTTGACATGCTGGGGTATGGCATGCCTGGAGAGAGCATGAAGGCACTGTGCCCCTGTTCCCATACTTTGTCTATGCATTTCTTCCATTTGGCTGCCCTAAAGTTGTATTTTTTAAAATAAAAAGGTGATCGTAAGTACAGAGCAAAAAATAAATAAATAAAATAAATGTTATTTAATACTCATTTGAAGGAAGTGAAGTAATGTTTGGTGTGTGTATTTTTAATTTTAGTATGGCAGAGAAACTGAACAGCTAAACAAACTCAGTAGAGGGGATGGAAGACAGAATCTCTTTTCTTTTGATTCGGAGGTCCAGGTATTAATGATATATTTCTTTAAATAATCATAGAATTGTTGCTTATTTAGATGAACAATGTCTGTGAAATGTTAAAATCACTGATTTCTGTACCACTGGGCGATACCTATTGCTTTATATTCATCATGTTCACTTCGAACAGGTAGCCTAACTGACTTCCCTCAGGAGACTGGCACAGATGCAAATAGTTTGGGATTGAATGCACATGTTTTGTTTTGTTTTGTTTTTCCCCTCCATTCCCTATATTTCTATTCACCTTATCTCATTCCTCAAAAGAAATAAATGAAAGACTGTTTAAAGTTGGTTCCTGCGCTTTTAACCCACTAAATACAGTGTGATCGAGTAGCAGCGAGTATCTGCAGTATAAAGAACACCAAGGCATATGAAGAATGTGGTTTATTTTCCACTCCTGATGGAGGCCTTGGAACTGGGATAACGTTCATGTCTGGCTTAATCCCACTTTCAGTGGAAAGCTTATGTGTGTTTGTGTATCTCACCCTCTTTCATGAGAGTGAGGCCCCCTTTGTACTAAGATCTGTGCGGCTCATATTTAATTCCCTATTTTCTGATCAAATTGCTGATTTGTTTAAATGGAAAGATTCAACTGTATGTAACTCTTACACATATTTTTCTTAACCTATTTCATGAGAAAAATGAAATTATTTGGGGAAAGATGAATTTTTTTTCACTTTTTTCTACATGAGATTTATAATTAAAATTGGAGGATTTTTTTTTTTTTTTGGAAATAGAAAAGTTTGCATTATATGTGCATTATGGCTTTTTTATTCTCCGTGAAAATAGATCGTAAAAATGTAGTTGGGGGAAGACTGATTTTTGTTGTTTCTTCTTTGCTTCGAATGGTTTTCTAAATAAGTTTTTTTTTTTTTAGTTTGAAATGGGAAAAGTATATAGTCTATATATAATGCAGACATTTTTCCTTAATAAAAATACCACACAAGAAAAAGAAATTATTTGGGGGAAATATTAAAAAAAAAAAAGCTTTATCTCCTACTTTTTTTCATAGCAGTATGATACTGTTTGTGTAAGTTATGTGATTTAAAAAAAAAAAAAAGTTTAGCTGGTCTTGAGAGTGTTAGTTCTAAGATACTCATTCAGAAAGTTGCTTGTTGCAGGCAAGTCTGAGCCTTTCATAGAGCCCCCCCCACCCGCCCCGAACCCCTCCGTGATTGGGCTCTAATTGGACATGTCAGGACCTTTCATTGTACACAAAGAAGCCAATTGACTGTGGTTGAAACTCAATCCAGTGTCTTTAAAAAAATTTGTGGTGTAGTGTTTTTGTGGTCATGGCAGTGAACTCAAACATAACATCAGTTATCAGTGAGCTACGACAGCCAGTGAGGAATTCAGAGTTGTGATGAAACTTTAAAGCATGGAACAGTTGAATTTAATGTTGATTCCAGAAGGCAGCGTCCTCACAGAGAAATCTGTGCTGTATGTGTTGAGTCTTAGCGCCATCCTAGGATGTCAGCCTTCTCTTTTGACCACAGTACGATGTTTAGAGAGAGATCTTTCTACCACTGACCTTAGAGAATAAGGAAACACTAACCGAAGGAGACCGCTCCAACTCGGGACTACTGGGAAAGGTCCCGTGTCCCAGCATTCGGACTCACGGGCCTCAGAAGGGAAAGGATTTGGGGGCTGGGGTGGTTTAGTCCAGTTTCTCTTCACATTCCACTGTCTGAATAAGGTAGAAGGGAGAGCAGATAAATGGGCGGAAATTAGAATTGATCTCCATGGTAATGACTTGCTTCTGCTGGCTCCAGAGATAAGTGTTCAAGAGGGAGCTGTCTAGTTCCACACATTTGTATTCGGTTTGTAGATAAACAGACTCCAGGGGTGGGGGGTGGGGGATGGCACTTTCAGGTACGAATATTATACTTAGGCCCCTAGAAGGAGGATTTTGTCAGTGATGCAGGCTAGGTCAGAATGGCTGTAATTATCCAACACTCTTCTGGCACAATACCTGTTTTGGCTTGAATTACTTAGGCAGTTGAGAAAAATTCTTGTGTTTCTTGGCTTGAGTTTTCCGTATTGGCGGTATATTCTATTCAGATTCACCCAATCATTTCCCGCCTGCCTTGTCTCGGGTCTTAAAGTATAGTAAGTGGTCCCACAATCTATACTTTTCCTCCCATTTGTGAACAGAACGTAAAGTCTGTTCAGATACTCAGAATGAACGGGTTGAACTCAGATTGCCTGAGCTATGTGAGCTGAGGAGGAGGATTCTAGGAGTTTCTTTGAGGAGGGACAGATTCCTCCCTTGCTGAAAGGAATCCTTGATTCCCAATATCTGTTTTTAAAACTTAAAAAAAATTTTTTTTTGAAATACCAATAATTAAAAAAAAATTATCTCTGTGGCAGTCAGGACACATCCCCCAGCTCTGTTAGAAGCTGAGCTCAGTGTTTATCACTTTTCGAAGCAGACGCCCCTCCCTCTGTTCATCATTGAAATGTAGGTGGTCCGCAGGGTCTAGCTGCTGTTGACTCCCTACCTAATTCAGATCTCCAACCCAGACCTCTGCTGTTTCCCCAGCCACTTAGTAATCTCACCTCAAACTGGACACGTCCCGAACTGAGCTCACCATCTCCACTCCTCCTCCCCCACATCTACCATTCCGTGTTATCTTGCAACCAAGTTCATGACGCCACAGTCGAATTGTCGAATTGTCTAAGTTAGAGACCATCGTGTTATTCTTGATGCCTCTCATGTCCATTCATGGCCGTTTTGCCTCCCATACGCCTCATAAAAGACACAGTCTCTACCATACTGGAACATGTATTTTGTGGGGAAGGCTAATAACAACTAAGGACATATGGAAAAGTCATGTTCGAAGACTTAAATCAAGGAAAGGGAGTATAGACTGTCAGAGTGTGCAGTCCCCTTAGGGAGTTAAGGAAGGTCTCTGTGGAAATGCCAGTGGATCGGAGACATGAATGAAATGAGGGAGTGAGCCATGCATCTGTCTGCGAGAACTGCAGATGCAAAGGCCCTGAGGTGGGTGTGTACTTGGTGTGTTGGAGAAATAACCAAGGAGGCCAGTGTGGCTGGAACAGAGAGTGGGGGTGGAGGGGAGGCAAGGGTGGTGGGAGATGAGGTCAGAGGATTGAGGGAGGTAAGGACTCCTGTCATATAAGGCTTCATAGGCCATGGTACAGACTTGTAACTTTTCCAGTGCTTTAGATCAGAGTTTCATCATCTCCCTCTAGGATTTCGCTGTCAGTGTTTGAACCTTGGTGTAAGAGCTCTAGAAAGACTTATTGAATGAAAAAAAGGGTTTGAATGAAGAATGGATAGAGAACCGTAGGATTCTGCAATTATTACTTATAGACCTATATTAATATGAATCCTGTTTTTTTGGAAATGATTTATCATCATCTGTTTTGTAGAGGTTGGACTTTTCAGGAATTGAACCTGATATAAAGCCATTTGAGGAAAAGTGCAATAAACGTTTCCTGGTGAACTGCCATGATTTAACTTTCAATATCTCGGGTCAAGTTGGAGACAATGCAAAAGGACCACCCACAAATGTATGTATGACTTTTCCTTCCACGTCCCTTAAACCAGCGCATTAAGGACATGCTTTGCTTTTTTTATCACTAGAAGTAATTTACGGGATGAAAATTCCATTGCTACGTGCTATGATAAATTTGACATGGAGGCATTTCATACATGCCTTTCTTTTGCCAAAATATGAATATGTTTTCATCCTGAGAGGATTCGTGAACATATCAACCTATTCAAAATGGCAGATAGAGTAGGCTCTTGACATTCAAAAGGGACATGTGTCCCCGAACCTGGACCATCCTCCAAGTTGCGAATTTTGCCAGAGAATGTGACTTCTTTTGTGAGACTGGCTCATCACAATGAGTAAGGAACCCGCAAACCAGGCGGGGATACAGATGCTGTGCAGCCTGCTAATCTCACTCCTTCTCCCAGGGTGAATTCATTTTGTTCTTCACAGAAAAAAACTCTAATTATGAGCCATCGTGGATCATTTGAGTTACTCAGAAACACTTGAAACCGTAAGTGTAAAATCACCAAAGAGACTGCATTTTATGCTCACCTTTTTTTGGTTCTGGTTTTGTCTTTGACAAATATCCACAGTGATGATTTATTCTCTTCCAGAGTAGCTAAAATGCACTAGCAGACTTCCTGTGTATAAAGGGTTAATCTTTATGCCATTTGGCACGAAATTTCTCTTTGTGACCAGCTTTCAAATGCCATCTGTAGGGAGGAATCGTGTCTTCCGAAAGTGCTGATGGGGCAAAGCTTTTGTCAAGTCATTTGATGTTGACTGATATTAGCTCTTATTAAAGGTATAATCTAGTAAGCTGTAACATAACAAAAGGGAAGATTTATTTTTGTTCGATAATATTGGCATTGGTTTTTTTTTTTTTTTTTCGGCGATTTCAGTAAACCCATGGAGAATTACATTTTATTCAGAGACCAACTGATGTTCTTTAAATGTGGCTTCTGCGTTCTACTCCTTTAAAGAAAGTGTAACTTGCAGAATTATTTATACCTGACAAAAGTTAACATTTGATAGCCTGTTATTTTAGAGCACTCCTTCAAAATAGATGCAAATGAGCCCTAATGCCATTTTAACTAAATGCCATACTCAGAAAGGAACTGCAATCGCAGAGCCTTGAGGAATCAAAACATCATTTTGTCATTGGCGTCCCTCCCCCACGCCCCCCACCCACCCCCCGAAAAGTCTTCGCTTCCAAATGTCGTTGTTTTCATTCCCAGGTTGAACCCTTTTTTATCAATCTCGCCTTATTCGACGTAAGGAACAACTGCAAGATTTCAGCCGACTTCCACGTAGACCTGAATCCCCCATCTGTCCGGGAAATGCTGTGGGGCCCTTCAGCCCAGCTGGCTGGTGATGGAAACCTGACGAGCTCTTCCCCGGAGCCTTTCATTCATGGAATTGCTGAATCCCAGTTACGCTACATAAAGCAGGTAACGAGTCCCCCTTTAGCCTTCCAAGTGAGAAATCGAAACAGCCCCGTGGGTTCTTTCACCCGCTCAGACCGATGTTCTCCCGGGCATTCCCATCTCTTGTAAGGTCAGTGGCCAGGTGTTTTTCTGGGGACTGAAGTGGGAGGGACAGGATGGAAACCAGCATATGCTAGCACCACCTCAGCGAAGTAACATTTTCAGTTGGGACTGTGATGTGAGCCTCAGAGGAAGCATTTTGTGAGCTGGAATGTAGGTCACACCGACGGATGCAGGCACACCCCCACGCTCCTGTGCGGACTTGTGAGCAAGGCGGTGGGTGCCCGAAAGGCTTGTTTCTTCGAAGAAAAAATGGACCCTGCCATAGCCCCCCCCCCCATCCCTAATTCCCAGCTCCGTTAGGAGTAGGTAGCTGGGTTTGGGTTTTGGTTTTTGCCTTGGTGTGCCGTCTCGAGTTCCAGATATCTGTTAAAATACCATTAGATTTTTCCATAGGACAAGAGCAAAAAGCACCGCCTTGCAGAAATTTAGGAGCTATGTACAGAACTTTACAGAACTTCAGCTGAAGCCTGGCTGCTGACCAGACAATGGAGTTCTGAGTGTGTTCACGGAAGACAAAGAAATTAGGCAGGGAAGGGAAGGTGCCCGTCTGAATGAAACTTCACCGTCAGGGCAAGTCTTGTGACGGTCACATTGGAGGCTGTGTTTTTGGAAGGTTCGAGTACAGGACAGGGGTTCCGTGTGTCTGTTCGGCTACAGCCCTGGCTGAGGTGCCGTTAGATCAATGTTCCTCAAATTCCTGGCCTGCCAGACTCCCACAGCACCCAGACCCCCCAACACTGGCGATCAAATTCATCCAGAAAATCGTTCCTGTCAGTGGCCAAGTGGTAGATGCCCCAGAGCTAATCTCCCATGTTGTCCGGAATTTGGGGAGCTTCATGTGCAAGCGGGCAGTGTCCATGCTGACCCCACATGAATAGGTAGTTTTAATGGAGCATAAAGGCTCTTTATACGAGGAGTTCGGATTGAAGAGCAGTGGGAGGGGATGGCTTATGTCACATACATAATGCTGCGTTCTCTGTCCTGTCTGGTGCAAAGAAGCCCCTTTAGAAGGAGCCTGACACATCCCTGGCATTTTGACCTCTGACCACACTGCAGGCCACGAGAGGTTAGGCAGAACAGAATTGATGGTCTTCCTTCCCAACTTTTGCAACTAAAAGGAAACTAGACTGTGACATAGAATTGAAACTGGAAAGAGGCACAAGAACAAAGCAGCTCACGTTGTAAGATTTATTTTTCCCCCAATAAAAACGTGGTTCCTTTTTTTTTATTATAAAGCTAAATGTATTATTATGTAGAAAACCCAAACAATACAAAACGCATAAAGAAGGAAAGTCACCTCCCCCATAGACAATAACTGTCAACATTTTGGCCAACCTCTTTCTAGACATCTCTGTGTTTATATAAACACATAGATCTTACGTATGTTCTTATACAAAATAGATCCTGTTCACGCCGTTTTATATCTACTGTATTTATTTAATATCACATTTATCCTATATCAGTATCTCTGGGTCACTCACATTCTTAAAGGCTAATGTGGTATTCCATCAACCTAGCTAATTGGGATATTTGTCATTTTGGGATATCATAAATAACACTGCATTGAACATCCTTGTGCATGCATGTTAGCTCACTTGTTGAATTATCTCCTTAGAATAAATACCAAGCATTGGGGTTTTCTGGGCTCGGGATTATGCTCATTGGTACAGATTTTACATGTGCAGTTACTTCCCTCTTTGCGCTCTGGATCTGTGGTAGTTTTATATCGCCTCTTTTTTTTTTTTTAAAGTTTTATTTATTTCTTTATTTGTCAGAGAGAGAGAGAGAGAGAGCACAAGCAGGGGGAGGGGCAGAGGGAGAAGCAGGCTCCCTGCTGAGCAAGGAACCTGATGCGGGGCTCGATCCCAGGACCCTGGGATCATGACCTGAGCCGAAGGCAGACGCTTAACCTACTGAGCCACCCAGGCGTCCCTATGTCACCTCTTAGTTTGTTACTCAGATAGATTATGCTTGTCACATGTGTGAACATTCACTACTATGGCGTATGCTTCTAGAAGAGATTGAGAAAGTACAGTATAAAAGTATTTGAGAACCTGCCATTGAATTATGTGTAAAATTTTCTGCACCATATCAAATAAGCCCTTTTAAGCCAATGACGTATTTACTTTATTTCTTCAGTGTACTTAGCTGTACGTTCAAGGCATGGAGTTTAAGTTGTGGTTGTGGGCATCATCCCACTTGTAATCTAGGTCGGGAAGAAAATCAACAGTTTTTTCAGTATCTCCCGTAGGCCAGAATTTCCCATCAGTGTCTCATGTAATCATCATAGTCTTGTGAAATAGTGTACTTAACGCTGTTTTGGAGGGGGGGAAAGGGCAGATCGTGCATGAAGTAAGCTGCCCACCATTACACAGCCCACAGCCGTGAAGGCAGGATTGGAACCTGGGTCTGTTGGAAAGACCCCAGTCAATAATGGCCGGCAGAATGTAGTTAACATACTGCACCCTGTCACACAATGGTAGCAGAGGTGTTTGCAAGGCAAGGGGGGCTGGGGGGGTGGGAGTTAACTTAGGGGGCTGCACAGAAGATGTGGGACTTGGGAGAAGAAGCCTGAGAAGCACAGAGGAGAGGTGGGAAGATGACCCAATGGGCAGTGGCCTCAGATGGCTTTATTGTCTTACAACCTTTTCGGACCAACTGATGAGACCGGGAAGTGGTCATTTACTTCAACTAGTTGAACATTTTATTTTGGAGAAGTTTTTTTCTCAACTTCTTCCCGTTTAGGATGAGGAAGCAGTGCTGTGTCGGAGAGAGACCAAATGTAGGCAGATCTGAACCCGAATCCCAGCTTGTCCATTTTTCAGCAGTGACAAGTTTAGCACTTCCTTATTTTTGTTTTTTAAGATTTTATTTATTTATTTGAGAGAGAGAGCAGAGAGGGAGAGCACATGAACGGGGCGGGGGAGGGGCAGAGGGAGAAGCAGACTCCCCGCTGAGCAGGGATCCCGACGTGGGACTTGATCCCAAGACCCAGAGATCATGACCTGAGCCGAAGGCAGACGCTTCACTGACTGAGCCCCCCAGGCACCCCAAGTTTAGCACTTCTTAAGTGCCACTGTATTTCTCTTGCTTCTTTATCAAGTCCCTTATTTTCATAACACCCCAGCAAAGTAGGTGGGTACTGTTACCATACCCATTTTACAGATGAGGAAATTGAGGCACAGGGCCCGTCCAGTAGCTTGCCCAGGGTCACAGAACTTAGAAGATGAGGAACAGGACCTGAAACTAGGCCTAGCAGGTTTCAAAGGGCAGGTGTTTACCCCTGTGTTGTACTGCTTCTGTGCTACCCGGGAGAGAGGGAGACTGCCCAGTTCCCCAGAGTTCCCAGAAAGGGCTGTCTGGTGGCCCCAGCCCTTCCAGCAAGGCTGCTCGAACGGCAGCATTATCTATAGGAAGAAGCAGCTCCCAGGGTTTGGTGGACAGTGGGTGTCTGGGGGCCATTCTAGGCCCTCCCCATCTGTTCACCGGAGTCTTTCTCTCCAGTGGCCTCCTGAGGGACAATGGGGTGACCACAGGAAAGGAGGGACTTGGGTCCATTGAGTAGTTTTGCCTCCCTGACCTCAAGCAGTCACCATGACCAGTCACTTTCTTCCCAGCTGCCCTGACAGAGCCTGGCCCCCCAGGTCTCCCAAGGTCAGACCTGATTGACTTTGGGTTGGGGTTGCGGGGGAGATGCTGACTCTTGGAGGTCTGCCTCCTTGTGGCTCTGGGGGATCCCCCCCGGGGGGCAACAGTTGTTGGCCTGGTGAAAGGTACAGAGTCTCCCCCCAAAGCCCTGCCGTGCTGTGGGCTCTGTAAGTGCTGGGGACTGGGATGAGGGGGCCTCACCCCTTCTTTAGAGGGAGGGGGCAGTCAAGTGGGTAAGAGTTACCCTGAAGTTGGGGGCAGCCACATCCATGCCTCCTAGGTGGAAAAGGATGGCTGGGCCAGAGGCCTTGTCTACAAGGGCCAGACTCCCGGTCCACATGGGGATTCCCGGGCGCTCTCTGGCTACCCTTCTGTGTTCTGGGGACAGGGAGAGTGCTAGAGGCTGATTGGGACAAAAGGCAGAACAACCCCGACAGCGTCCCCCTTACCCGACAGCATCCCCCTTACACTGGAATCCCTGGTTGTTTCAAAAAATGAACGCTTCTATGCCTCAGCATCCTCGTATGTAAACGGGAGGAAACGATAGTACCTGCATGCAGGGGCGGCTGTAAGGCTCTGACAAGGTGTGCCGTCCCCAGAAAGCACTCGCCACCGCACTAGGCCGCCATGTTTGCTCACAGGTACCCAAGCGAAAGCACTTGCTCTTAGCCATTGTCAGAGTTCGCGAAATTATAATACTCCTTGCTGGCATCAGGGTGGGGAAATGCGCCAAGTACTGGGAAAGGAGAACAGCAGGCGCTCCATGAACGTTAGCGGTGGCAAAAATCAGTATTGCTGTTCTCAGCCGGCCTCATCGTGTGAGATGTTGGATGCGTGGGCCTCAGGGCCGAGAGGCAGCATAGCATGGGCCGTAATGTATAGTCTGGAAGCCCTGGCTGCAAGCTCCTTTATCCGTTCACCGCGTAACCTTCTGTAAGCCCTCAGTTTCTTCCTCTGTAAAATGGGTACATCGTAGTGCCTGCATTCGGGTTTTTTTTTTTTCTGAAGACCAAGGAAGATAATGCACAAAACCCATCTAGGACAGTTAGGTGACAATCGGGAGGTGTGAGAGCATCCTTCAAGTGCGCTGCTTAGCATACCTGCTGCATGGTCAGCAGGGGCTGGCTGCCAGGCGCATCTCCCCACCTGAGCAGCATGCGCCTGGGAGTACCACAAATCAGGTTCTGTGGCCTCGCAAGTGTTTTGGGCCGCTCAAGTAATGAGTGGGTGTTCCTAGCGTGCTGTACATGGAATCCATAGAGGAATTCTTTGGAATAGCTATTACTATGATCATCCCCATTTCTTAGATGAGAAACCTGAGGTGTAGACACAGGATGGGACTTGCCTCAACCCATAAATGGTGGAGCCAGAATTTAAACCCAGGATATTTTAACTCCCTGAGCAGTTTTTAACCACTTCCTTCCCTGCTTGCTGCTTGCGAATTCAAAGGTGAATCAGCCATTCCAAGGGATCCTTACAAGCCATTGGATTCTTGGGGGGGAATTACTTGGGCTCCCACACAGAGTTTTCTTGTCTTTCCTGTACGCTGTGGAGTGTTCGCTCCAGAGCAGATGAGATAATGTGTCTGAAATGTTTTGAAAACTGGAACACATGATCTTAACACAGTTGGTAATACACCAAGTAGAAAAATAAAACTTGGTAGAATCCCAACGATGGGTTTTTCCATTCGAATTCATTGGTGTGGTGTTCCTTTAAACAACAGACTGAACCAACTAACCAGCTCTTTGGAAGATAGTCTATTTGGGAGGAGATAGACAGTGGATGACACGGTGGTGTCACGTGCATTCAAAGAAAACGTATGCAACTTCGGTTGCATCTACATTTGTAACCCTTAACAGGAGCACGTGCAGGAAAAAAACAAATTTTGGATCCTCTGTCCCCACCTTGAAAGCACGGGTGCTCTTTAACCGTAGTGAAGTGTTTTCTTCCTCTTAGCTGCAATTAGTATTAATTGCGAGGAAATTGTTCTGGAGTTACATGCAGCTACATTTGAAAATGCACATCTGGTTCCACTTGAGAAATGCACACTATTTTAGCACATGCCCATGAAGCCGAACAATACGCGTTGCATTAATTAGGCCTAAAAAGGCACCTTGCGGACGCAGCCAAACAAGAGGCCAAGCAGTAATGGCAACAGTTTTTACTCCGGGACAAATAGATGTGAAGTTGGTGACAAAATAGAAAATCTGTTTTGAAAGAAGCATCGGAGCTTTAGGAACCGTATGAAAGGAAACGTAGAAACCTATGCTCAGGGTCCTAGACATGACCCTGTGTTAGATGTCAACATTCGACGCTAAACGCCCTACTGGGGAATCGTCAGCCACGCAACTGTTATGTACGAAGTCACATAAAAATGTCTAATGGAAGTCATTTTTTTCCCCCCAGGGAATTTTCTCAGTGACGAATCCGCATCCTGAAATTTTTCTGGTTGCAAGAATTGAAAAGGTGCTCCAGGGAAACATCGCGCACTGTGCGGAACCCTACATCAAAAATTCAGACCCAGCAAAGGTATCGATAGAGCTCGTTTGTGAACATTTCAGCTTAATGTAAAATTCGCCTTTTACTGATATTTTATTTTATTTTATTTATTTTTTTTTAAAGATTTTATTTATTTGAGACAGAGAGAATGAGAGACAGAGAGCATGAGAGGGAGGAGGGTCAGAGGGAGAAGCAGACTCCCTGCCGAGCAGGGAGCCCGATGCGGGACTCGATCCCGGGACTCCAGGATCATGACCCGAGCCAAAGGCAGTCGCTTAACCAACTGAGCCACCCAGGCGCCCCCTTTTACTGATATTTTAAATGGTACTGTTAATGACCCCTCCAAAGAGCCTTATTCTCTAAATATGGGGTGCTAGGTGAGTATGCATGTTTCAGTTTGAACATGACTTTTCCCCCCTTTTCATTTATGTTCTGTTTACACGACAGTCTGATTTCTGCTTACTTATCAAAATAAGAGCTAAAGGCTGTTAGGCCACATCTGTTCATTGACACCGTATCCTTGGCAATAGCTACTCTTTATTACCAGCCCTTACATCCAGCCCTAGAATGTCAGAGCTGGGGAGGTTCAGCCCCGCGGTTCCCAAATGCCAGTCTACACTCATACTTCCTCCTGTCTGGGATGAGCAAAAGAAAGACAAGAGAATGAGCGATTCACGCAGCTAAATGTATTCAATTTGAGGGGCCGGCCTCTATGCTGGGATTTTTGTTCTTCCTACCTTTTGAACATTACGCCCGTATGTCTTTCACGAAATGTGGGCAGATGAAATGGTAGCAACTGCTTTGACTGGTGGATGTCTTTGGCTGGCACCGTGAAAAGTCTGTGACCCCTTTAACCGTCTACATTTCTGGATCATGAAATCCAGACTTGTGCAAATTAGTGACCTGGTCCTTTCCTCTCGTTTTATAAATGAGAAAACGGAGGCCCTGAGAGCAAAAGTGTGCGTGGCACAGTTCATGAGCAGCAGTCCAGCTACTGAGTATTTATGAAGAGTCAATCTGTCGTAGGTGGCATGTAGTTGTGTGTCCAAATAGTGTTTATTGAGCGGAAGAGGCAGAGGAGACATGTGACTAATTTGCGTGGGAGAGAAAAGTCTCAGTGATGTAGGTAAGAGCCTCTCGCTTTCTGCATCCCCAGGGACAAGCATCCAGCCAGCATTTCACAGCCGGTTTAGCCTCTCTGGGCTGTTAATCTCCCGTCAGCTCCTAGTGCCTGTGCAAACAGCAATTCCTTGCCCAACTAAACTAATTGCGTTGACTCTTGGTCACTCGGCTTTTATCTTGGGAGTAAAAAGGTCAGCTGTATTCAGAACAAACTTCTCCCAAGAATAATGAGTGTCTGCCTGCTCATGTGTGAAAGGAAATACATATTAAAACTGCTCAAAATTTTCCCAGTAGAGGTCTTTGGTACAAAATGTGCCCTACACCCTACACCTCTTTTCGTCCATCTTCTGATATCTTGATGAAGGCTCTGTTAATGAGAAAACACAGAATGCTTAAAAAAACTCTTGGGGCATCTTAGTGGCTCAGTCGGTTAGGTGTCTGCCTTCGGCTCAGGTCATGATCCCAGGGTCCTGGGCTCCCTGCTCAGTGGGGGGCCTGCTTCACCCTCTCCCTCTGCTGCTCCGCCTGCTTGTGCTCTCTCTATCTAAAAAACAAAAAGAAAAAGAAATTTAAAAAAAAAAAGAAAGGGCGCCTGGGTGGCTCAGTCGTTAAGCGTCTGCCTTCGGCTCAGGTCATGATCCCAGGGTCCTGGGATCGAGTCCCACATCGGGCTCCCTGCTCCGCGGGAAGCCTGCTTCTCCCTCTCCCACTCCTCCTGCTTGTGTTCCTGCTCTCACTATGTCTCCCTCTGTCAAATAAATAAATAAAATCTTTAAAAAAAAAAAAAAAGAAAGAAAGAAAGAAAAAAGAAAACTCTAGTCTTGGAAAGTGGGTAGCTGACGAGTGTCGTGTTTTCATTGGGAGCTCTTTCTTTATCTCTTTTGCCGGACTTTGATGTTTTACATTGGTAAAGTGGGGGAAGTGATTGTGTATGGTGAGTCTCTGGTCATTCGAACACGTACGAATGTGTCTCCTTATTTCTGCCCCCAGACGGCCCAGAAGGTGCACAGGACAGCAAAGCAAGTGTGTAGCCGCCTTGGACAATACAGAATGCCCTTTGCTTGGGCTGCCAGGTTTGTACAAATATAATCCTGACCTTTCTGTTCACTCTCATCTGTAAAGTTCACAGCTGTTGTCCTTGCCGGCAGCATTTAGCGGGTGGGCTCTGACACGCCAGGTCTGTCCTGGGACACTTGGGATGTGGCTGAGTCCGCTCGCGCTGCTATAACAAACAGCGCTGGGGGCCGGGAGGCTTGCGATCTGGGTGCCCGCATGGCCAGGTTCTGGTGAGGAGCCTCTTTCAGGCGCAGACAGCTAGCTGGCTTATCTTCACGTAGCGGAAAGGAAGTGAGCCCCCTCTCTGGCCTCTTCTGAGGGCACTAATCCCATTCACGAGGGCTCCACCCCCCTGACCTAATCACCTCCCACATGCCCCTCCTCCTAATACCGGCACCTTGGGGTTTGGGTTTCCATGGAGAATCCGTTCTCTTAAAATTTGCTGTGCCTCAGGGAACCTTTCATTTCTTCATCCGTGGTGCTTCAGGGAAATTTGCTTTGGCCTCGGTTCCTGATCTGACTGACACCACTTAATTTTATTGCATTTTAAAGCAGAGCTTATTTGCTAAAGTAATGGAATTTTTTTTTGCCCCCAGAAAACCCCAAATTGCAGTGAATTATGTACAGTGTGCCCACTATTTCAGAGTTGGCTAGGTTTATGCTTCGAAAAGCTATCCTAGAATATTTCTGGAAAACGCACGAAAAATGAGAAGGCAGAAGAATGCAGTTGTTAAGTGCAAGTGGGTAATTAATTAATAGACTTGCTTTCTGATGACAAATGCAGGAAACCCGTCACGGGTAGTGTATATGGCAGGGTGTTATCTCTAGCTCATCTCTTAGGGTAGGTTACATTCTTTTCTTTTTTCTTTTTTTTTTTTTTTTCCAATTCTTGCATGTCTACATACAGTGATGACTTAAACTGTCTTTCTTGCTTATCCCCCACCTTTGAAGTCCAGGTTCACTGGCTTGTTTGTGGTACAGCCTGTACAGCTCATCGGAACTTCTCGGGAAAGGACACCACGTTCTGAATAATTCAATTATGTTCAGTGGGTATTGGGGAGTAGCATAAGGATAGGAGATTCTAAGTTAATTAACTCTTCTGTCACTATTTATAATCATTTCATTTGGGGAAGCTTTCAAAATGTATTGTGTGTTGGTAGATGAAAAGGCACACTTGGCCTTGTTTTGCAGGCTGGTTAAAAAAAAAAAAAAATCCTTGGGGCGCCTGGGTGGCTCAGTTGTTAAGCGTCTGCCTTCGGCTCAGGTCGTGATCCCGGGGTCCTGGGATTGAGCCCCGCATCAAGCTCCTTGCTCAGTGGGGAGCCTGCTTCTCCATCTCCCTCTGCCTGCTGCTCCGCCTTCTTGTGCTCTCTCTCTGTCAAATAAATAAAATTAAAAAAAAAAAAAGTCCTTGCCCACTTCACGTAGCATATGGCGGAGCAGAGATCCGAACCCACAGCACGTGACCTCCACCCACACTAGACCACTGCAGCACGTGGCCCACTGCCCAGGCTGTCGGAAGAGCTGTTCGATGCTGTTTGGTCAGTAGAAAAATTAACTTAAAAACCTTCAAAGGTGGAAGCTCTGAACCCCTGTGCTGATGAGGAATTGGGCTCCTTTTTCCTTCCTGCATTGTTTTGGCTGTCAGAAACAGCAAGAACTCACTCTAAAGGCTTGCCTGTGATATTTTAAAGATGTACGCTAAACCCCTGTTTACTGAAAATAAAGGAGGTATGCTTAGAAGTAGGAACAGTGGTTCATGCCTCGAACCACATCTTCAGAGGCTCTGCCAGGGGGGAATTATGTTTTTGGCTAGAGCTGCTTCCAGTGTGTTGGGAGCTTGGACATTACTTCCCATTTTAGCAGTAAGTAGCTGCTTAAAAGTGGAAGAAGGGGAAAGGGGGGAGGTAGGGAATCAACCACATTCGTATTTGGAAACTCTACATATCTCTTGTAAATTTCGTATAAATCGACCCTAAAGATCTAACTTAATGGTCATCAACTTTGAGATAAAGCTTTACCTTTGATTCAAATGCATGTGTTTTATATATCTGGCTTGGTGAATTTTCACAAATGTTTCCAGTCATGTGACTACCACACCAACCAAGATCTGGACCGTTTCTATCACTTCAGAAAATTTCCTCATGCCCCTGTCCAGTCAGCCATCCCACTCCCATCAGTCAGCCACCAATCTGATGGTTATCACTACAGATGACTTTTTTCTATTCTAGACCTTCATACAAATGGAATCGTGCAGTATGTACTCTTGCATTTGGTTTCTTGTGCTTAGTCTGGTTTTGAGATTCATCCATATTGCTGTATGTATCAGCCCTTCACTCATCAGCCCTTCACTCATTCCATTGTATGAATACACGACTGTGTATCCATTCACTTGTTGATGAATATCCGGGCTGTTTCCTTTTGGGGATATAACAAATAAGTCAGCTATGAACATTTAGTGCCATGTGGAAATATGCCTAGGAGTGGACTTACAGGATCAGAGGGTGAGTGTGTGCTGAATTTCATGAGAAATTACCAAACGAGTTTTCCAAACTGGTTGTACCACATCATACACACACCAGCACTAAGTTTGTCATAATTTGTCAATACTTCAGAATTAAAAAAAAAAAAATTCTCTTGCCGTTTTAGACCCATTTTCAAAGATACTCAAGGTTCTCTGGATCTGGATGGGAGATTTTCTCCTTTGTATAAACAAGACAGTAGCAAGCTTTCAAATGAAGACATTCTCAAGTTGCTCTCAGAATACAAGAAGTAAGTGTGTTACTGTAGTAAATCAGTAAAATAGATGAATTATAATTTCTTGAAATGATGAATGTGAGTCATGCATGGGAGAAACTGAATGCTTTGGAGCATTTTTGGATTTGGAAGCATTTGGAAGCCAGTGCATTCAGTAATCATAAATTTTAAGTATAAAATATTTCTTATTTTACACCTAGGCCAGAGAAGACCAAATTGCAGATTATTCCTGGGCAGCTCAACATCACAGTAGAATGTGTTCCTGTGGATTTATCAAGTAAGAATTCACGTGTTACAAATAAACCTTAAAGGGCTATGTTTGAATCTCAAATTTTCATCTTTTTAATACATTTCTTGAGGTTTACATGGTGTATAAAGTTCCTAGGGCTGTGTTAGAAATTCCTACAAACTGGGTGGCTTAGGATGACAGATTCATTCTCTCATGGTTCTGGAAGCTAGAAGTCAAGATCAAGGTATCAGCAGGGCTGTGTTCCCTTTCAGTGCTCTAAGGAAGACTCACCAGTCATTGGATTTAGGGCCCACCCTAAACCAGTATGACCTCATCTTAACCATTTACATCTGCAAAGACCCTGTTTCCAACTGAACCAGCCAGGTGCCCCTGCAAAGACCCTATTTCCAAAAATAGTCAATTCTGAGGTTCTGGTGGCTGTGAATTTTGGGGGGACACTATTCAATCCAGTACACATGGTGAATAGTTTCAAATTAGGAAGAGTATTAAGTTGATTTTATCAGATGCTGTTTCATATATACTATCCTGTTGTGAGTGTTCCCTAGTCAGTTTCTGCTGCTTTTTGCCTTGGATAAATCCCATCAAGGGATCCAAAAAGGAGAGTTTCTTTTCCTCTCTAAAGACAAGAATCTAAAATCTCAGAAGAATGGACAGAAGACAGAAAAGACACTTTGCAGGAAATAAAATGGAGTGGCTAATAAAAACTTGAAAAATGTTCAAATCTTCATAATAATGCCACTAATGGAAATTAAAGTAGCAAGATGCTTTTGCTTCTCTGTCGCATTTACAAACATGTTTAAAGTGAAACCATCTACTGCTGGCTAGGAGTAGGAACACGATGTGGTAATTGATGTTCATAGATGTTCATAACTAAGGCATTTTGATTCGAGCTTCTCTCTATCCGTTCATTCACTGAATAAACTCTGCAATTATGGAGATTAAAGTCTAGAAGGAGTGACGGACAGTAAATAAGAAGACAAATGAGCGATTCGAGTTGGTGATTGGGGTGGGCTGCTTTAAAAAGGGTGGCCAAGGGTGGCCTTGCTCCAGCTCAGGAACTGAAGAGCGAGAAGGAGCCAGCACATGGTGGTTGGAGACGGTACATTCCAGACTGAGGGTGGTGCATACTGAATGACCGTGAGGCAGGAGCAAGCTTGGTTCATAGGAGCAGAAAGGAAGCCAGTGTGGTGTGTGATGGGAATAATGAAGATGGGAATGAAGCAGGAGAAGGTCTGCAGGAAATTGTATAGACCATGGTAACTCTTTAAAGGGTTGGATTTTATTCCATGTGCAATAAGAGGTCACTAAAGGATCATAAGCAGGGGAGTGGCATCCAACTTAAACTCCAAAACACCTAAGAGTAGAATGGATTATTTTTCCCTAAAGAAATAATTTGGAATGTAGACAGGAGTTTATGCATAAAGGTGCTCTTTTCTGTGTTGTTTATTTTGGAGGGAGATTGGAAACAACCTAAGAATCTAACACCATCGGTGTGGTTAAGGCATGACGGTACAACAGGAAACTTTATGCAGCCGTGAAAAATGATGTTTATAAAGAGTTCACAGAATAAAACATTAGATCAAATGCCAAAAACAAAAACAACAACAACAAAAAACCCAGCCCAGGATCAAGTTCTATATATATATATACAGTAGGATTTGAATATTATTATATAAAACAGGCATTGAAAGGAGATAAGAAGAAAATATGCCAAAATACTAACAGTAGTTATCTCTGGATAGTGGAGCGATCACTTGTTTCTGTGTGCCTTTACTCTCTATCTCCAGATATTCTATTGTAAGTATCACTATAATAACTGGAGAAAACCGGGGCGCCTGGATGGCTCAGTCGTTAAGCGACTGCCTTCGGCTCAGGTCATGATCCCAGGGTCCTGGGATCGAGCCCCGCATCGGACTCCCTGCTCAGCAGGAAAGCCTGCTTCTCCCTCTCCCACTCCCCCTGCTTGTGTTCCCTCTCTCGCTGTGTCTCTCTCTGTCAAATAAATAAATAAAATCTTAAAAAAAAATAATCGGAGAAAACCGAACCCAACAGAAAACACTGTGTGCTCAGGTGTAACTCTTCCTGGGTCTTCCCGCTCCATCAAAACCACAGTGCAGCAAGGACAAGCAACGTTAGAGCTCCTTTGGTATATGAATCACCTCTAGTCCCATGGTACTTCAGTAACCCTGGCCACCACACTTCTCCGAACCTTTGTGTTTTTCACCTTCAGGAGTAATGAATTTATTATTTGTAACACATCCTAAGATCTGTCATTTCCAAAGGCCTCCCATTTTTCCTAGGTGAACATTGCACCTGCACCAAGTTAACTTTTTTCAGAGTGACTATCCACGAGCTAATTGGAGGCATACATTTACTGTTAGTTCCCCGATACCAATAAAAATTTGCAGTGAAAGCTAAATTGCAGCCACAGGAGGAAAAATGTAATGGAGTTCTTTGCAGAGTTTAAATTTGTCAAAATTATGATGTGTTATATTTGGCAAATCATTCTACATTGAGAACGAGCTAGCAATCATGTCTGGTTTGGATGGTTCTACTAAAATCAGTACCAGGCTACGCCATTTTGTCCTTCTGGGTGCTTAAAATGGTTGTATGACTTTTTTGTCAATCACTAAGAATTCTGTTTGTTAAATCACTCTTTGAGAACGCGGTCCACGTATATTTTTATAAAGGCAGGAATGTGTTCGTGATTGCTAGATTGTATTATCTTTGCCTGTTTTTTTTCCTCTGGTATAGATTGTATTACTTCATCATATGTGCCCCTGAAGCCTTTTGAAAAGAATTGTCAAAATATTACTGTGGAGGTCGAAGAGTTTGTTCCAGAAATGACAAAATACTGTTATCCATTTACTATTTACAAAAACCATCTGTATGTATATCCCTTGCAATTAAAATACGATAGCCAGAAAACATTTGCCAAGGTAAGCAGTGTAAACTATACATTTTGGGGTATAAAATGCTATTTATAATTTTCTGGTTTTAGGACTCATTTTGAGTGATTAATCATTTTTAGGCAAGGAACATTGCGGTCTGTGTGGAATTCCGGGATTCAGATGAAAGCGACGCTAGCGCTCTAAAGGTTTGTTTATGATCTTGATAAGCATACACTTTTAATGTAAAGATAAATATTTTGGGGGCGCCTGGGTGGCTCAGTGGGTTGGGTGTCTGCCTTCGGCTCAGGTCATGATCCCAGGGTTCTGGGACTGAGCCCCGCGGGTGGCTCAGTCATTAAGCGTCTGCCTTCGGCTCAGGTCATGATCCCAGGGTCCTGGGATGGAGCCCCACATCGGGCTCCCTGCTCAGCGAGGAGCCTGCTTCTCCCTCTCCCTCTGCCCCTCCCCCTGATTGTGTGCGCATGCTCTCTCTCAAATAAATAAATAAATAAAATCTTTAAAAAAAAAGATAAAGATTTTGGTACTTGGTAGTTTCATAGGCTAAGTTTGATTTCTCTGAGCTCCACAAAGAAAATGTACTCGAGTGATGAAGGTAAAACTGCCTTTTCTACTCTTACACGTTAACTGTGAGGATTAAATATTTTAAAAATAACCAAATGAGGTAGGAGGGTGTGTAGCTTTAAAAATGGGTCAGCTTCATATACCAGCGTTTTGCTTTTGCTCCTCTTTGATTTTGCATTGCTCTGATGTGCCATCACAAGGTCATTTTCTCCTATGACCTGATAGTTTCTAATGGTATCATCAGGGGACCATAAACTCCTTTCTCCTTGAAACCTGAACAGGCTTTGAGCTAACAGAAGCACAGCATGACTGCTTTGATCTGAGATAGGACTTCTCCCCTGGCAGTGTCCAAATGGTGCCTCCAGACTTGGATTCGTGGTGGAGGCAAAGCAGAATCTCAGTATTCTCCGACAGAGGAATCCTTAAATACCTCTCACGTCACAGCGCCTTTATCTTTTCACTCTTGAGCGCATTAAACAGAGGCCTGAAAGAGAAGTTCCGAGAGCACCTAGCCGTCACAATTTGTTTATCTGGCCCCCTACTTCTCTAGCTTGAGCCTAAATCAGACAGATGGACAGCCAGTCCTCCATTCAGACCTCCTGGGGAAAAAGCCTGGAAGCCCCTGACTAAGTCGTTGAATGTTTAATAACCCCTACCTCAGAAAAGAGGTGTTTCGTTGTTTTTGGGTTTTTGGTGTTCTTCCCCCCCACCACCCGAGAAACCTAAGAATTAGCTGGCTCAAATTAGGTGTATTTTCTCTGATTCCCCCCTCCCTGGAGATGAGAATGACTCTTCCTTCTCCCCCATGCAATGTCCTTTTGTACCCTTAAAGATTCTTAGGTTATCCCTCTGCAGTTCCTGCAAATTGCCTCCAGAACCGTACTTAAGGAGAATTGGCGATGCATTCACATGGAGTTCTGAATTTCATTTCTTAGCTGGCCTAGAGGCTGGCTCTGAAGTAACAGGGTGAGGCAATTAGTACCTTGGCATGCTGACTCCATATTTATCCTTGAGCTTATTGGGCCTGTGGAAGTGCAAAACTCACACCAGAAATGCAATCGGATCTTTTCATGGAACCATAGAAAGCCTCGCATTTATTTTATGGGTCTCACAGAAAGCCAGTGAATTTTAAAACAGGGCTCATAAAGTGAGCGAACAGTAAGCTTGTCTGTAGCTTAGTAGACGTTCAGTTTTTAATCCCTTTAGGCTGGGAATGTGTCTGCTGTGTGCGCGAGTTTTAGCTCCTCACCTTGCCCACCGCCCAAGGAGCATCCAGCAAATGTTGCTAACTGCCTGGCGGGGAGCTTCTCAAGAAAGGCAAATAGCACGAGAGAAGTAAGCTTTCCAAATCTGGTTTCAGAATGTTCCCTTTCCAAATGATTAGCCATGTTTGACTTCTTGCTGTCAACTAATTGGGGAGTGCTTTTTTTTTTTTTTTGATGACCAGAAATTCAGAAGCATCCATGCAGCCAAGTTCCGCGATGTCTGGGGTGGTAGCTGGAGTGACTGTAAATGATTCAGAATTTACAAGCTCACGGTGAGAGCCTGGTGGGCTTGGTCATGGCCTTGGGCTCACAGATGCCTCCAACCATGTGTGGTTCCATTGCGTTATATTTAAAGGCCTTCACCGAGATGGGTGACTCCGTTTCCTTCTTTTGCAGTGTATTTACGGAAAACCCGCCGGGTCTGTTTTTACCACAAATGCTTATGCTGTTGTCTCGCATCACAACCAAAATCCAGAGTTCTATGATGAGGTGAGAAGGCATTTTTCCGATGTTCGTAAAACATGGCGGTGGCTCTTCTTTTTCTCTTCATCTCCATCATTTTCTCTGCCCTTGCAATCCCTGAACATTTTGTCCCGTGAAAATAGAAAGCGTCACACCAAGGCGAAGGGCTCGATGCCCTTTGATGACGGTGGAATGTGCCCACAAAGGGAAGGGGCTCCGGCAAGAGGTAACCACGTAGGGAACAAACGTGAGATGAGAGCTAGGATTCTAGCCTCGCCTTGACAACTGGCTCTGTGATCTTGAGCAAGCCACTTTCCCTTTCCCAAGTCTCCCATTTCCTCAGCCTTCAAAGAAGAAATTCAGAAGAGATGTTCTGAAGGCCCTTCTAGATCTTTCTTCCTGCGGTTTTGCATGGGGCTGGGGGCGCAGCCGCTCTGTAAGTGAAATGCTTTGAGAGACGCAGCAGCACGTGGGGGCCGCCAGAACCCCACTGGGTGCTCTAATGCGTCAGTGCAGTGTAGACGAAGGGGAGTGTCTCGCAAGCTCCATGCTCCCCTCCACCCCAGTCTACCTCTCGGGCCCTGCCTCTGCCTCTCTTTCCTTCTCCTTCTCTGCGTCTCTCTGTACTTGCCAGTGTCTCTCTTAGTGTCTCTGTCCCAGCCTCCTCCAGTTGGCATGTCCCTGGCTTAGCCAAATCTGCAGACTGCTTTTGATTCCTCAGTGTCTCCAGGAACCTGGATATGCATCCCAGGCCGCAAGCTTTGCTCTTTCTGCTTCTCAGGGCTCTTTGTCTGTCACCATCCCCCCTGCTGTCATGATTTTTCCCCAGGTCCACCTGCTGTCGTCAGGAGGCTTTGCACCCCAGCTTGAGGCCTCCTCCCTTTCTCCATCCAATGCTCTTGGTGGTGTGGGGGATGGGGAGGAGCATAGCGGTGCCTTGCGGTTTTGCCCCCCAGAGAGAGAGTGTGCCCATATTTATGTGCAGCAGAGCATTAGATACCCAGATGGTCTGGCTGCTATGAATAGGCATGTTCTGTGGTGAAATATACCTACAACAGAAATTAGTTCTAACACCAAAACCCTGCCTTGCGTGAATGATGATGAGGCCAGATGTCCAGCACCAAGCTGTTTTAATATGTCCCCCTCTCTCATCGACACCAGTCACTCCAGAAAACTCGATCGTTTAGCAAGTAATCCGCATTATTTTTAGGGCGCCCGAAAGAAACAGGTTTTTCAGTCGTTTCAGTCTCTATTGACCAAGACAGCGAGAGATTGAGAGAGATTGCATGTGTTTTTGTGCAGGTGTATGCACACGTGTCCAATCAATTAAATCTGTGATGTGTCTCTTATATACTTCCAGGAGGCGGTAAAGACATTTGGTTGGGTCCTGATTGGAAAATCACTTGAGATGCTTGTACTGAAGTGTTAATTTCTAGGATTAAATTCATGTGCCAAGGGTGACGATTTTTATTTCTTTATTCAAGAGTAATCTTGTGTTTTCCTTCAAAAGATATTTATATGAACTGTAATTGGTGGATACCATAATACCATAGTGACTTTTTGCACATTTATTTGCAAAGCTTAATTTTTTTTTTCCATGCAAAGGAAAGCAACAGTTTAGAAAAAAGAAACCTTTCAAACTCAGTACACATTTTAGATGGATTGCATTCACTGACTCAGATCGAGTTACATAGTATCTCTGGGCTGTGAGGCTGTGGTTTTGATCCAGTGTTTTAGAAAATCCTGCTGCAAAGTTGCATCCAGGAGAATCCACTGGACTCTCCAGCACAAGTCATAAATCAGCCCTCACTACCCAGGAGACTATTGTTGTCAAATTGAAACTGACTGGAAAAGCCTTTAGAGTATATTTAAATGATACCTATTACTTGAGGACTTGGCTTGTTGTTGAGAAAAAATATGTCATTGGAAAAGTATGATGAAATTGAACTAAAGGTCTGACTGTCCAGCTTGACAATGAAAACAAAACAAAATGCGATGTGTGATTTTGCTGTCATTTCAGATTAAAATCGAGCTTCCCATTCACCTGCATCAAAAACATCATTTGCTTTTTACTTTTTATCATGTGAGTTGTGAAATTAATACAAAGGGAACAACCAAAAAGCAAGACACAGTTGAAACTCCAGGTACGTGTACTCTTTCAAAGTCTCTTTCTACAGCTATTTGAGATGGAATTGTCTAGAATGTAACCTCTTTTCCTCAAGCTGCAAACCACTTCTTCCCCTCACCAAAATGTACATTTCTGAGTTAAAAAGTTCACTGGTGAAAGATGAATTATAGGTTCATTTGACCATCATTTCTTTTTTTTTTTTAAAGATTTTATTTATTTATTTGACGAGAGAGAGACAGTGAGAGAGGGAACACAAGCAGGGGGGAGTGGGAGAAGGAGAAGCAGGCTTCCCGCTGAGCAGGGAGCCTGATGTGGGGCCCGATCCCAGGACCCTGGGATCAAGACCTGAGCCGAAGGCAGACGCTTAATGACTGAGCCACCCAGGCGCCCCGACCATCATTTCTTTTAAGTAGAATGGCCCAGCAACCAGAACTTTCCAGTCTGTCTCGCTAAGGAAGTAGGAAGTAAGCCCAGAGCCCAGGGGTATATTTGAGCCTGAGGGAGATTGGGGACCCACCTGGTTCTAGTGAGAACAGAACAGATTTAATGAATCGGAATAAACGCTAGTAGTGAAGGGCCAGTCCTGGTCCCATCCAGCAAAGCTTTAGATAAACCAGTGGGAAGCATCCTTTAGGAGAACACAGAAGCCCTATAAACATTGTGTGTGTCACCGCCACTAGATAAATGTCAGGAGGCCCTGGGATTCAGATCCAAGCTAGCCTGGATCAGTCTGAAATTCATTCATTCATTCATTCATTCATTCATTCATTCATTCATTCCTGCATTCATTCATTCACCAAATAAGTCTGCATATTTCTTATGTATGAGACATTATGATAAGTACTAAGGAGAATACAGTGGAGACTCAAACATAGATCTCATCTTCAGTGAGCCTATGGTCTAGCAGGGGAAATGAGATCTATAAGACAACCATCAGACAAGATAGAAAGTAGTAGCTACCAAGAAAGCGGTACTGTATAATCTCCGGGAAGAGTGAGTTATTACTTCGACTGGTTGGAGGGACAAGTGGCTGGGAATCTGGGAAGGCTCCCAGGAGGAGATGGGGTTTGGGGTGAGGCCTTAAACGGGCTAAGTAGAGTTTGACAATGCAGTGATGGCAGGAAGGTAGATTCCAGGATAACGGAAGAGCTTGTCCAGAGGCCGAGTGTTGAGGGATATGGACAGGGAACCACGCGTAAGTTCAGTAGGACCATAGCACCAGGTGTTGGGAGGGGAATCAACAGGACGTCAGGTTGAAAAGGAGGCACCAGATCATGGAAAGCCTTGAATGCCAGGCTGTGGATTTGACTGTATTCTGTCACCAGCATGGAACTATCGAAGGGCTGTAAACACCGGTAAGAGCTCTTCCGCCGGCAGCGATGAGATGGCGGAGGGCGTTGGAGTGAGAAAGAAGGAAGAAACGCCAGTTAGGGGTTACTTCAGAGGTCCAGGGGGAAAGGGGGCCACCCTACGGCAGTAGCCAGGGGATGGAGAGAAAGGGACTGCAGAAGAAGAATATATCGGGTCTGACAAATGGTTGGTAACTAGAGAGAGAATTCAGAGTTAGCAGTGAAGCTTCAACACTGGAAAGAAGGAACTTGCAAGTAGCAAAATCACAGGGTAGTGGGGAATCATAGGTTTTGGACTGATGTTGAGTTTGAGGTGCCGGTGAGACATCTGAGTGAAGCCCGCCAGGCAGCCAGACTGAAGTAGTAGAAAGTTGCCCTTATGGATCGTGTGGTCCTGTTCTCTGTCTCCACAGGAATTGCAGTTTGTTCAGGGCAAGGGACCGCGAGGGTTGAGAAGAAATCTGGCAGAACAATAGGAACTCAAGACCGTGCACGTCCTAAAGGACACATTACTCTTTCCTTATTTAAATCCTAGACTGAAGGGGGCAAAGGGCTCGGTGGAGCACAAGATGGTTATTCCGTGGGCCACTCTTCGCTTTGAACTGTCCATCCTTAAGTGGCTTCACATCCCTGAGCCAGATGGCGTGTGCTCGACACTGTACCTTCTCAGCTTCCAAGTGCTCTGTATGAGTTTTGACTGAGAGACACCCTTGGCCACGCTCTGATTAATTCATAGTGCAAAAATGTTGCCTAAGCAATTCCATAGAGACAGAAAGTAGACTAGCAGTTGCCAGGGACTGGGGGAAAGGAGAAATAGGGAGTGACTTCTAAGGGGTGTGGAGGTTCTTTTGTGGCGTGATGGAAGAGTTCTGGAATTAGATCGTAGCAGTGGATGCCCAGCTTTGTGAATATGCTAAAAACTGTTGAAGGGTGCACTTTTAAATAGACGAACTGTATGGTATCTGAATTCTATCTCAATAAACATGTCTGTGGGGAAAAATTTCAACCAAGAACAAGAAATAGATTTTCCTATTTTTCTGGACTGGAAACCTTCGGTCTTGTGTCTGCTTTTTCAGTTGACTACTCTGACAGAGTCCTTTCGAATGGTTCCCGTGCTCACGTTACTTTCCTCTGCTCTTTATAAGAGAAGAGCTCTGGGTAAACCATTTCTTTTTTTTTTTTTTTTTAAGATTTTATTTATTTATTTGAGACAGAGAGAATGAGAGAGAGAGAGAGCACATGAGAGGGGGGAGGGTCAGAGGGAGAAGCAGGCTCCCTGCCGAGCAGGGAGCCCGATGCGGGACTCGATCCCGGGACTCCAGGATCATGACCTGAGCCGAAGGCAGTCGCTTAACCCACTGAGCCACCCAGGCGCCCTGGGTAAACGATTTCTGAAGTTGTGCTAGTAAAGATGCCCTTCAGACGTGTTTCGGAGTCTGAGAAAGCCATTTAGTCTCCTTAGAGAAAGCAACATATTTGTCTTCTTTGAAGAATTAAAGCATTTGCCAAATTAAACACGTGCATGAAAACATTCTAACCAGATTTGTGTTGACTTCTGTGTTCGCAGTATAAACATACACACTCACGCAAAGAATTTTCAAGAATCAGAAGGCAGTGGCTTTCAAAAAGGGCTCTCCAGCCAACATCCTCGCTCATGTGCCAAACCTTGGTCCCGAGCAAGCTTTTTTTACAGCTGAGATACAAACACTTGAAGTCCAGAGTAAGCTCTATAATGGAAATAATGACACTACTCAACCTGAGGAATACAGATGGCTCAGGCTTTTTTAGCTGGAACATGATGAGTTTTCTAATAGAAATCCAAGAGGCTCTTTTGAGCAGAACTTTTAGGAAATACAGAGACGGGGGGAAATCTCTCAGTGGATTCGAGTCGTAAACACTATGGCCCGTCTGCATTCTGCTACTACACCTCGTCCTTCTGTAATCAGGAAAACCTGCCCAGCTGAACACTGCCTTGTATGAATATGGGCTGTGACCTTGACTTGTGACCTTAATTTTTCATAGTCCCTCACCGTCGGGTTGCTGAAAGAAAATCTGCAACATGCTGATTGCTGGCTGAGATTGTCCCAGACCCGAGACTCTGTGCTCTCACTAGGGATGGATGAGGGAGCTCTGACTCTTAAAAAATAAGTCTACCACAATTCATCCCCCAAAGGGTAAAGATAATGGTACTGATGCACTTTAAAATTTTTTTAAGTATTCTCCTGTATTATCTCTCTTTGGTCTCTCAGTAACTAGTAGGCGGAAAGACTATGTGTCGTTCCCAATTTATAGTCCAGGAAGTTGAGTAGAGAACTCATTAGTGGCCAGGCTGTGATTAGGAAGCCATCCAAATGCATTGTTCCTTCCCCAGGATTCAGATGCCCACCCGCGTGGACTCCCCCATACAGACCCCTGGAAACATTGCCACCCCGCCCTGTTCCCCAGCATTCAGAGATCTGTGTAGCTAATTGCACTTGCAGTTTCATCTCTCACGGTTGATTATTGTCTTGGCAGTTGGCTTTGCCTGGGTACCTTTGCTGAAGGATGGTAGAATCATTACATTTGAGCAGCAGCTGCCAGTTTCCGCCAATCTTCCTCCGGGCTACTTGAATCTGAATGATGCAGAATCAAGAAGGGTAGGAAAATCACTGCGTTTGTTGAAGGGATCACGATGAAACGTTTAAAAAGTAGAATTCGCTCTTCTGGTGGATAGCTTCACAAAGTCCGGTCTGAGGACCAGTCCACAAGAAAGCTAAGTATGGAAAGTGAGCGCTGGAAAACTTTGGAGAGCAGTTTGACCAAGTTACCTCATGTCTGTTGATTCTTTTTTTTTTTTTTTTTTTTAAGATTTTATTTTTAAGTAATCCCTCCACCCAACGCGGGGCTCGAACTCACGACCCTGAGACCAAGAGTCCGCATGCTCTTCTGACTGAGCCAGCCAGGCACCCCTCGTGTCTGTTATACTAATAACAGTTTTACAAGCTGAGGCTTGGATTTTGTGCATCGTTGTTAAAAATGCATTTATTTAGTAATTCATTTTTATTGTACTTTATGAAAGTTCAGCCGGCAAAGCACTGGAAATTGAAAATGATCTAGGAGCCGTTTATTCTCAAGGCAGGTTATTGTCTCCAATAGTTCCCTATGTGTGACACAAACACATTTGTTTCTGGGGTTAAAAAAAAAAAAAGGGAAAAAGTTGAAATGTGTAAAGGTGTCATGTGTCGCTCATCTATTCATAGGTATGTTATAGAAACTCCTATCTATTTTCCGTCCACAGCAATCTAATGTGGATATTAAGTGGGTAGACGGTGCAAAGCCTTTGTTGAAGATTAAAAGCCACTTAGAGTCTACGATTTATACTCAAGTAAGTTGCATCATGTGAATTTTGTCAATTTTGATATTTGAGTCTTTAAGTTTGTTTATTTTTGAGTAATCTCCACACCCAGCATGGGGCTTGAACTCACGACCCCGAGGTCAAGCGTCGCATGCTCTTCCAACTGCGCCAGCCAGGTGCCCCCGATTCTATTTCTTGTTTAGAATAGACTATATTTGATTCCTGCGGCTTTAGAGAGATTGTGACCTCAAAGGCTTTCTCATTAGTAATAACATCATTCTTAATAGCAGTAACTCAGATTTTATAATCCCTTTCAAATCCCCGAATCCCTTTGTTCCCATTAATGGATTCAAGCCTCACAAAAGTCTGAAAGGATTGTGGAGGCCCTTATCACCTCTTTAAAAAAATAAATTTTAGTTTTTGGAACAGTTTGGGATTTACAGAAAAATAGGACAATACAGAGAATTCCCATATACCCTGTACCTTGTTTCCCTGTTATTTTTTAAAAAGATTTTATTTATTTAGAGAGAGAGAGCACAAGCCGGGGGAGGGACAGAGGGCAGAGGGAGAAGCAGGCTCCCCACTGAGCGGGGAGCCCGACCCAGGGCTCGATCCCAGGACCCTGAGATCGTGACCTGAGCCGAAGGCAGACGCTCAACGAACTGATCCACTGAGGCGCCCCACCTAGTTTCCCTGTTATTAACCCCTTACATTCATTAGTATGACACGTTTGTTATAATTAATGAACCAGTAGTGATACATAATCAATGACTAAGGTTTGTATTTACTCAGATTTCCTTAGTTTTTACCTATTAATGACATTTTTCTGTTCCACGATTCTATCCAGGATAGCATATTACATGTAGTTGTTCCATCTTCTTAGACTCCTCTTGGCTGTGACAAGTTCTCAGACATTCATTGTTTTTGATGACCTTGTCCATCTTCATGAGTAGTGATATTGGGTAGGCTGCCCTTCTGTTGGAATTTGTCTGATGTTTTTCTCACCGTTAGACCGGAGTCAAACCCAGAAATTTGAAGTCAGTGGATCATGGATGACTAGTACAGTTTACTCTTAGCCTTATCAGCCATGCAGTTAGAGTCAGATGTCTGTTGGAAGGCTCAAGCGACCATTCAAAAAATCACCGATGGACAAGAGGCAGTCCACGTTCCTTGGTGTGGCCCCCCTGCCCACTTCACCATTCCATGGATGGAGAAACCGAAACTTGGTCGGGTTAGATGACTGACCCAAGGTCACACAGATACTAATTAGAAGAAGCAGGTCAAAATCCAAATCTTATTATCCCAGTTCCCGATACGGTACGCACTGTCCACAGAGCCTGCGTATGATATATAGATTCCATATAGGCCAGCTGGACACTCGCCAGCCAAGTGCCATGGTAAGTTGAACATTGAATGCCTGAGACTTGTCTGGTAGCTCCCTGCTGCTCCCTTTCCTTCGTCTGTCAGTCCAGACCTCTATTCCTACTCATTTCATTAAAAATGTAGAAGCAGCCCAACTTCAGAGGCTACACCCGTCAAAAAAGGAATTAAACGAAGGTTTGACTAGTCACGCAAAAACTGTGGCTTGCCCGGTATGCTTAGGCACATGCTCACTTTGCCTGGTTTTGCTGCTTTGTGTGATGGTCCAGGGGACTAAGGGACGCGGACACAGATGTTGGTACCTGCAGCAGCCGGGGCTGGGTGCTTTGGAGACCCTGGTGGGTAGGTTTGCAAGATGAGGGCAGAAGGAGCGCTAGAGAGCCTGCGTCTGAGGGTGAGGAATCACATTTCATATGGCCGTGTCCATCTGTTTTTCAGGATCTCCATGTGCACAAATTCTTCCATCATTGCCAGCTGATTCTGTCAGGCTCGAAAGAGGTTCCGGGGGAGCTCATTAAATATTTAAAGGTAAATGAACAGCAGCTTTCTGCAAAAAGGGTTGGTTTTAGTGTCTTTCTTGTTGCCACCTTTTGATTGGGGGCGGGGATCAAACTAACTCCTTAAAATCCTTTGGGCTGTGTACCCTCAAGAGAATATTTTCTTTTATGTGCTTTTCTGTCAAGTGCCTATTTAGGAGCAGACCGCAGAGTTGCTACATTAGGAAGAAAATGTTGTAGCTAGAATCTGTCGACATATTTCTGAAAATCTCATGAAAATGTTTATTTCAGTTCCATAAATTGACTTTTTCAGGTCTTTTCTCTTCCTGCTTACTGCCCAGGAAAGGTGCTGAGGGGAAAAGGGTCAGGAGAAATGGAGTCCCTTTTGCTTGGAATAAAATGACGATTCCTGGGTCTATGGGTGAAAGATTATCAAAGGGGTCAACTAAAGACAGAAAAACCTCGGTTCTGCATGTTGCATGGAAGAGTCTTAAGAAACACCACATTTTGTCCAATGTATTGAGAACCCAAGACTCCCATTTATTGCCTAACATGGTAGGACCAAATTGCACATCACGGGACCTAGCTGACAGCGACTCTCCTTTTGGTTGCTCCTTCGGTAGGTCAGCCATGGCAAGCCTGAGGAATTTTTATTTTATTTTATTTTATTTATTTTTTATGAGACTCTTTTAAAGATTTTATTTATTTGTCAGAGAGAGAGATACAGAGCAGGAGCAGGGGGAGTGGTAGACAGAGGGAGAAGCAGACTCCCTGCTGAGCAGGGAGCCCAATGCGGGGCTCAATCCCAGGACCCTGAGATCACAACCTGAGCCAAAGGCAGACGCTTCACCGACTGAGCCACCCAGGCGTCCCAGGAATTATTTTATTTTATTTTATTTTAAAGATTTTATTTATTTGACAGAGAAAGACACAGCGAGAGAGGGAACACAAGCAGGGGGAGTGGGAGAAGGAGAAGCAGACTCCCCACGGAGCAGGGAACCCAATGCAGGGCAGGGCTTGATCCCAGGACCCTGGGACCATGACCTGAGCCGAAAGCAGACGCTTAATGACTGAGCCACCCAGGCACCCCAGGAATTTTTATTTTAAGTGAAATCTCTACAGGATTTCCCTTTGGACACATGTTACTACTTAATGCCATTCTCAGGAAATAAAAACGTGCATTTCTTTCAGAGAGGTAGTAGGAGATGAGATAATACGGATGGGTTCTGGAATCATTCACCCAGTGTGTGTCCCAGACCTGTCCCTTATTGGCCCTGGGATTGACCTTGGCCAAGTTCCTGAACTACTCCAAGCCTTTGTTTCTTCATCTGTCACATAGAGATAACCAGCAACGCCACCTTGTTAGGGTGGTTTTGAAGCTTAAGTGAGATAGGGCATCTACTATAGAGTATAGTAATCCTTGAGTCTACACTGAATTCTTGAGGCTTTCTATGGGCCAGGCATCATTCTAAGTGTTTGGAATATAAATGAAGAAAACAGACAACATCCCCATTGTCGAGGGGCTTACTTTCTTGTGGAGGCAGATGAACAATAAACAAAGAAATGAATATATATATTCATTCAGGTGGTGATAAGTGCCACAAAGGAACCCCTAACATATTGAAGAGGAATAAAGATTCTAAGGGGTCCCTCTTCTAGATAAAGTGTCAGAGAAGATCTCTGGTAAAGTGACACTTGCCAGAGACCTAAGGGAAATGAGGGCGCCAGCTAGGTGGACTTCTGAGCCAGCTGGGAGCAGCAGGTGCAAAGACCCCAAGGAGCTAGTTGGGGAAGGCCTCATACGCCATGATGAGGAGTTTGAATTATACCCTCAATGAGCTGGGAAGCCTTGCAGGGTGCTGAACAGAGGAGCCACATGATGGGCTTTGGGTTTTTAAAGCCTCATTCTAGGGCGCCTGGGTGGCTCAGTAGTTAAGTGTCTGCCTTCAGGTCGGGTCATGATCTCAGGGTCCTGGGATCGAGCCCCGCATCGGGATCCCTGCTAAACTGGGGAGCCTGCTTCTCCCTCTCCCACTCCCCCTGCTTGTGTTCCCTCTCTCGCTGTGTCTCTCTCTGTCAAATAAATAAGTAAAATCTTTAAAAAATAATAATAAAGCCTCGTTCCGCCTACCATATTGAGCATATACTGTTGGAAGGATAAAAGCAGGGGGATAGTTGATAAATGGTGACTGTTATTCTTAATTATTATTAAGAAGTCTAACAGTCCTCTACCTCTCAAATCCTTTCCTTGGGTAATGTCTAGAATGCCAGGTTTATGTGTGTATGCTGAGCCTGTTAAATTCTTTGGCTTTTCTTCCAGTGGGGAAGCTTTGTAAAAGTTTTAACAGAATGGAATAGAGCAGAGCTTCATTTTCAAATATACTGGTAGTCTTAAAATGGAGAAAAAAAAAGTACTCCTTTTTGTGTGGAAGTGAGGGTGTGGAAATTTCTGATATTTATGTGACCTTTGCTCGCCCTCTAGTGGCAGCGAGTGAAATGCTGTACGATTACAGAAACAGCCCAGTTCCTGTAGGGACTGTTAGCCCTGAAAGGGAGTCTTGAGAGTTTTTATTTTACGGATAAGGAGACTGAAGCCCAAGTAGAAGGGACTTGCCTGTGGTCGCTCACCTGGTAAGGAGCAGAGCTGAGCTGAGCCGAGCCTGTGGCGTGTGTCTCTTGACTCCTGGTCCCATGTTCTTTCTACCAAACCGTGTTATTTGTTGACCCCATAAATGACATTGTTTCACCAATTCACTTGCCACCTGCTTGTTGGGCTTTTATTATGTATGTAGTATTTTCCCAGATGCTGCGAGGCTTGCAGAGAAGAATAACTTAGGGTCATTGCCCATGAGGATCTTAAAACCAGTCAGAGAGACAGGACACATACGAGTCGAATGACAATGTAAGTGAGCAGTACCAATATGTGATAGATAGCAAATGCACGATCCAGGTTATAGTGCTAAGGGTCCAGGGAACCAAGGAACCCCTGAGACTAGAAGCCTCCCATCTTTATCTTAATGCTTCGGTTCCTTATTTTATTCGTTGATACAGTCATTCGCCAAATACTTACTGGGCACCTCGTATGGACCAGATAGTGCGGTGGGCACTAGGAATATGACGGGGAAGCAATTCAGACTACATCCCTGCTCTCGCTGGGGTAGAGAGGGTATAAATGAGTAATTTTTTTAAAAGATTTTTATTTATTTTTTAGAGAGCGAGAGAGAAACAGCATGAGAGGAGCAAGGGTCAGAGGGAGAAGCAGGCTCCCCGCTGAGCCGGGAGCCCGATGTGGGACTCGATCCCAGGATCCTGGGATCATGACCTGAGCTGAAGGCAGACGCTTAACCATCTGAGCCACCCAGGCGCCCTATAAATGAGTAATTTGAGGTCAAGATGAATGTTGCGGAGAAAATAGAACAGATGAATGGGATCCGACATGACAGGAGTGCGTTCTAGATGGAGTTGTCAGGGAAGGCTATCTGAGCAGATGATGCATCAAGCCGAAAAGAAATTGATGAGAGGAAAATGAGCGTAGGGGCTAAAGCTGTGGCAAAGGAGGACAGATGATTGCAGCAGGCGTAAACACCTTGCGACGGTGTTAGAAGGACGGAAAAGAAGAAGTGCAGTGAGCAGCTGCGGGGTGGGGGGGAGGTGGCATGAGATGAGCTTGGAGAGGGAGGTGGGGTACATGTAGGCATGGGAAGCCCTTGACAGCCTTTTGTTCATGGTGGTTTGTTTGGTCGGTAACAAGGGGGAGGAAGAACACTCTAGCTGTTGTGCTGAGAGTAAATTAACCGAGGAGCGATACTGGATCAGTTTTGCCTTGAATGCCCATCTCTCTTTTCTGCCTGCTATTATCCCACTTTGCCTTTCACCTGCCTCCTCTCTGAAGCCTTATTGGACATCCTCTGCCCACGTGAGGACTCAGTTGCTTCTTCCTTCGTGCATTTTGTACATACCCCATTTGTGTTGTAGATTTAGTCCCAGGTCTTTCTCCCCATAGACTCTGAACGGCTTGATGGGAGGAACCAGGTGTTTCTGATGTGCTTGGCCCTTGGAGGGTCATTCAGTATGCCTTTGTCGAATGAGTAGGGGTTTCAACTTGACTTGGAAGGATGGCTAGGATGCGGCTAAAAACCGAACAAATACACAAAGGTGGGAATGCATAAGATATACTGCCAGAGCAGTCAAGGCACCTGTTTGGCCTTATGAAGAATGAAGAGTGTTACAACTGGAAATCTAGGTTGGGTCTTAAGTAATCTTGGACCGTAGGCCCGAGTTTCTCAAGCTTGGCACTGTTGACATTTTGGACAGGTCAGTTTCTCTGTGGTAAGTGGCTGTCCAGTGCATGGTAGGACGTTTAGCAGCATCCCTGACCTCTATCCACTAGGTGTCAGGAGCACCCCCAGTTGTGACAACCCCCAGTGTCTCCAGACATTGGGGGATGTCCCGTGGGGGACAAAGTGGCCCGTGGTTGAGAGCCGCAGGCATTTTGGCAGGAGGTGGTCTGATGGAACCAAATCGGAGGGAGATGAATTTGGAAATGAGACGTGGATGTGGAGAGTTAAGACGACCTGCACAGAGACCGACTATGAAATGATTAGACGATTTGGGTTATAGGTTAAGAGGGGTGATGGCAGTAAGGCAAGAAGAAAGGGAGCAAAAGGAAGGAAAAACTCGAAGGATAGACATGGGTTCCTTGAGCTCGATCTCTTGCCTTATGCATCTGACTGAAGAGACTCTGCCCAGAACTAAGAGGTCACGGCTGAGATGCTTCGCATATAGATGATAGTGTCCTGAAAAGGGATGATGAGGCTAAGGATGGAGAGACAGAGCAAAAGAGAAATACTGAGCTCCTTAGGTCCAGAGACTTGTCTCCTCCGTCTCTGCATTTCCCATCACAATGAACCGTGAACTGGTGTACAAGGTGCCCAGTGAGACTTGTTTTCACCTTTTGGTTGGCTGGTTGATGAAATGATTGAGTGAATGCCTGAGTGAAGGAGGGGAGGTGGGGAGAAGGGAAGGAAGAAGAAAGACATTTTACAGCTGTTGCTGCTCATCTCATTGCTACAGACATACGAACACATTTCTGCTTTGTGCTGTTGACGTATCTATGGCTAGAGACAGGGTGTTAGCACTTGCAAGAAATGTACTGTAGGGATGTTTGAATGCAGTGCTGCCCCCGTTTTGTGGGTGGTGCCAGTGTGAAGCCAGTTACGGAGACCGACTGGTTATAAGTTAAGAGGGGTGATGCTCTTTACTGCATCCCATTTACCTTCTCAGCAGATTAACGGATGGCCCACGTTCTGTAGAACACACTCCAGCAGGCCAGTCTCCAGAACCTTCACACACATCTGCTCTCCCACTCCAGTGGAGTGCTGGTTTACCAGCAATCAGTTGTCTTGATTCCAAAACCCCTTTATCCCAGTTACACTTTTTATCTTCGGTAGATAAAGTGTTTAATGTGAAATACACAAACAAAATCTGAGTGCCAAAATAGAGATGTGGATAAAGGAATCAACAAAACAAAGTCCCCTGTCTTATGAAGCTCACATCGAAGTGGGCTTATATTCGAGTGAATGTATTTCTCATTACTTAATTTTTTTGTTGTTTCACATTTGCAAGTTATATCATATTTCTGTTTGTTTTCATAACTAATAATGACTTATTTTAGTGTTTGCATGCCATGGAGATCCAAGTCATGATACAGTTTCTACCTGTAATTCTTATGCAACTCTTCCGGGTTCTCACAAATATGACCCACGAAGATGACGTTCCTATCAACTGCACCATGTGAGTTTCGGTGTTAAAATACAAAGACACAACTTTTGTTTCTTTTTGTGTTTCTTCATTTTCACTATAAATTTATCTTCCAGACGAGAACCCAAAAGTCAGATATCTAATATCCATTTTCTCTTGTTTCATGCTTTTCAGACTGGGGTCATGTATTGCCAGGGATAGATGGTACCAGAAACCATAGGAGAAACTTAATGTGTTTTCCTCCACCAGGGGTTCTAAAACCTGACTGCATGTTAGAATCACCCGGGGAGCTTTTAAAGAGGTCTGTGCCCAGACCACATTCATACCAATGAAACCAGAATATCTAGGGGTGGAACTTCAGCATCAGTATTTATTTATTTTTTTAAGCTATCCAGGTGATTCCATAATGCAACAGAGTTTGAGAACCATTGCCCTAGACCAGTGTTGTCCGATAGAACTTTCTCCAATCGTGGAATTGTTCTACACTTGTGCTGCCCAATATGGTGGCCATTAGCCACATTTAGCTTTTGAGCACTTGAAATAGGGCTAGTGCAGCTGGGGAACTGAACTTTTCACTGTTGTCGATTTTCATTAAATAGCCACAGGTGCCTAGTGGCTCTCATGTTGGACAGAGTCACCCTAAGCCATGAATTTTCACTCAAAAACAGTGAGGGACTATTACTTTTATAGAAACAAACAAGGATATATGGTAGAGTAGAAGGCAAAATGCACTGAATTTTGCAATTAAAATAGGATACTTAAAAGCATTGAGAGCTCAGTGCTGGATGTTTCTGGCTTTGCTGCTTCTACTGTTGCCACGCCCTCTCCGGCTGGGCCTTAAGCGACACCCCTGCGCACCTGTTTGTTCTACTCTGCTGTTGGGGACAGTCTGCTCAAAAATTTACAAAGCATCAGTATCACCTGGGAGCTGATGAAACATGCTGGTCGTTGAACTTCACCCCAGACCTCAAAAATCAGAACCTCTGGGAGAGCGGCCCAGCCTTCTGCCCTCTGGGTGATTCCGATGCGTGATCATGTTTGAGAACCACTGCCAGTCTCGTATGTGAATTTTAGATTTACTGCCAATCGCAGGTCACGCCATTATACCCGTCCTGTCTCTCTCTTCCTTTTCCCCCATCTGTAGATGTGCTTTCCATTTTTTCTTTATCTTTCTCTTTCCTTTCCTTTTACTCACTGGAGGGGATTTCAGTATTTACCCCACTGGAGGTCTTTTGCCCCGTAGTAGCCGTGACCCTACTTGAAACGTGCACAGAGATTTAGAGCTGGGCTGCCAAAACGTAATAGCCTTCTTTTGAACCGGGAAGTGTTTTTGCAAGGCCCTGAGCATGTTAGGTGCGGAAATCTTGTTAGACAATCTTATTATATTTTCTGCAATCCTCTCACTTTTAACACTTCAGGTAGTGTGGGGGTATTTTTAGGGCTAGACAGTGCAACTGTGGAAATTCACCATAGCCTGACACGCTGCCCTTTGCGATTGTGTTTTCAGGGTTCTCTTACATATCGTTTCGAAGTGCCATGAAGAAGGCTTGGATAATTATTTAAGATCCTTCATCAAGGTTTGTGGAGGAAGCTTTCTTTGGGAGCAGTTTCTTTTCCTTGAGAATTTTGACTGATGGTTCCTTTTCCTTCGTTTGTAGTATAGCTTCCGACCTGAAAAACCAAGTGCCCCTCAGGCCCAGCTGATACACGAAACCCTGGCTACCACAATGATTGCCATATTGAAACAGTCTGCTGACTTTTTAGCAATAAACAAACTGCTAAAGGTAAGGAAACGGGACACAACAGGGTAACAAAAGCAGCCGGAGATGTACTCGCTTGATACCCTCCCACTTGGGTTCTGGTCTTTTTGTCATTTGCCCCCTTTCTTTACCACTCTGCTCATGTATCCTTTTCCCTCACGCTTTCCACAGAACCTTCTTCATTCTCTTCACCCTTCCAACCCCTCCCCCCCCCCCCCCCCGTTCTCAGTTAAATGTGTAATAGAAAGAATTGTGTAAAGGAAAGACCTGGGTGAGAATCCGCCACCTAGTAGTTCTGTGATCTGGAGCCTGTTATCGACCGGCTCTGGGCATCCAATTCCTCACTTCTAAAATATAACTAAAGCATTTAACACGTCGTTTCTGGCACATAGGCGTTCAAGTGGTGGCTCTTATTTTTGTCATGATTTTTACTATTTCTGGTAATGGTAGAATTTCAGTTTCAGACACCAGAGGATATATCTGCTGGAGGCTTCTCTCTACCTTTCAAATAGACTTAGGCAAACACCTGTGCTCCTTGGGCTGGCCCCAGTGATGTACCAAGGGCAAGGTTGGGTCCCTCACTGGGTGCAGACACTAGTAAGATTCATTGCCTGTAGAGAATTGAAAAGCAACCATAAAATAAAAGTTGGTTTGCCGTC
Source organism: Mirounga angustirostris (assembly GCF_029215605.1). Taxonomy (NCBI): domain Eukaryota; kingdom Metazoa; phylum Chordata; class Mammalia; order Carnivora; family Phocidae; genus Mirounga; species Mirounga angustirostris. The sequence goes on from NW_026991719.1 coordinate 96,378,721, forward strand.
AGCACCATATGTAAGCAAATCAAAACAATGTCAGTGATAAAATGCACCTCCCCACAGAGTGGAGCATTCCCACCACAGGCTCCTTGTACCTTAGCAGCCGGCCCTGAGGTACAATATTACCTTTTTGGCAATGCAATTTAAAGGTATTTTGTGGAACTTCGATAGTGAATTGCAATCACTTTTAAAATGTTGTTAAAGTTCAGAGATAAGATCCATATTGATTTGTCCAGCTTTGCTAAGCTTCAGGATTTGGATAACTATTAAAAATTGATTTTATTTATTTGTTTGTTTATTTTAGTACTCATGGGTTTTTTTTGAAATTATTGCAAAGTCTATGGCCACATACTTGTTGGAAGAGAATAAAATTAAGGTAAGTAGGCTCAAGAATAATATTTAACATAGGCAAAGAAGGCTAATCTTACTCATAGGTAGCAGTGACATGCAAATCCTCTTATACTAAAGGGCCCTTAGCCCTTCGCTTTTTCAATTTTGCCTTTAAAAAAAAGCGTTAAATGTATTGCATAAATCTGAGGTCTGACAGTTTATGCATTTTCAAAGTCCTCGGAGACTCTTGGACATACCTTCTTTCCTATTAGTTATTTGCCATGTAAAATGCATTTTCTTTGAAGCTTTCCCCTTATCTTGTAGCTTAAACATGTCTGTGTTGAAACATTTTCTTGGTTATAGGAATTCTAGAGTTCAGATTTGTGAAGTGGAAGACAGTCACCTTGTATTTACCATTTTTACAGACTTTTCAGAGTAGGTTTACCGAAATAGAGATGCATGGATACATGAATTCTTTGTGTGTCAGGGAAAAAAAAATGGAATGAAAGCCTGGGGTGTGTCTGCATCTCAGGAACATGATTCCAAAGTTGGCTTGTTGATGATTTCAGTCAGTTATATTATTCGAGGTCCAGATAGTTCCTATGATAATCTGAAGTGTACATTGAACTAGCAATGTCATTTTTAAGTTGGGAGAAAAGTTCTACTCCAGTTGAACACATTTATGTCTAGAAAGTGTTTGAAAATAAGAATGGCAATCGATTTAGACCTTTTGCGACTCTGACTTTTTGCTATGCCTATTTAATTTAAGCTTCCCAGAGGCCAGAGATTTCCAGAGACATATCATCATGTCTTACATTCGTTGCTTCTCGCAATAATTCCCCACGTGACTATTCGCTATGCCGAGATTCCCGATGAGTCCCGAAATGTCAATTATAGTTTGGCTAGCTTCCTGAAGGTGAGTTAAAAGCAGCCGGAACGTGGTAAGGAATTATTCTTCATCAATATGGTCTTTAAAGCCAAAGAAAAAAATTGCCCACTTTCTAGAGACTCAGCTAGGTCTGCATAAGAAAACTTTTTTTTTTTTAAAGATTTTATTTATTTATTTGAGACAGAGAGAATGAGAAAGAGAGAGCACATGAGAGGGGGCAGGGTCAGAGGCAGAAGCAGGCTCCCCGCTGAGCAGGGAGCCCGATGCGGGACTCGATCCAGGGACTCCAGGATCATGACCTGAGCCAAAGGCAGTCGCTTAACCAATTGAGCCACCCAGGCACCCAAGAAAACTTTTTTTTAAGATTTTACTTATTTATTCGACAGAGAGAGTCGCACAGGTGACATTCGAGAGAGAGAGAGAGCACAAGCAACATGAGAGAGAGAGAGAGCACAAGCCGGGGCGGGGAGGCGGGGAGGGAAGGGCAGAGAGAGACGGAGAAGCAGGCTCCCCACTGAGCAGAGAACCAGATTTGGGGCTTGACCCTAGGATCACGACCTGAGCCGAAGGCAGACACTTAACTGACTGAGCCACCCAGGCACCCCTGGAGAAACTTTTGACTAAATCACTCCATCAGTCAAACAGCCCAGTTTGGGCGCCTGAGTGGCTCAGTCGGTTAAGCGTCTGCCTTCGGCTCAGGTTGTGATCCTAGGGTCCTGGGATCGGGCCCCCCATTGGGCTCCCTGCTCAGCGGGGAGTCTGCTTCTCCCTCTCCCTCTGCCTGCTGCCCGCCCCTTGTTCTTGCTCTCAAATAAATAAATAAAATATCTTAAAAAAAAAAAAAGAAACAGTCTGCTTTGATTTTCTTTTTAGCCCCCCACTGAAATGGCTAATTAAATCAGAAGTCCCACACAGGTGATTTAGCCGGAAGGCATGTTTTGCTCATTTCACATGATGTTTTTTCAAATATATGCCTTTATTTTTTTAATTTTTAAAATTTTTATTTTATTTTATTTTAAGATTTATTTATTTATTTATTTGACAGAGAGACAGAGAGCACAAGTAGGCAGAGCGGCAGGCAGAGGGAGAGGGAGAAACTCAATCCCCATGAGAAATGAGATGCAAACGGTTGGTTGATCAAATCTGGAGTTCCTTGTATTTCATAGGGATAGTGTGGGCCCTGTGGAGAACATAAAGAGAAAGAGAGACTTCCTATTGTCCTATCTAGGTAAAAAGACAGGGAACTAATAAGTAAAACACAAGGTAGCGTAGAAGAAAATGTTTGACAAGGGACTTGTGGGCCAACGTGGCTCAGGAAGATGGGATTTCATCTGAACATTGAGGAATCGGTAGGATTCGGCAGATTCCTAGCCAGGCCTGGCCTGAGCACAGACCCGGAGTTGGGAATACACAGCGCATCCGGAGCAGATAATGAGCAGATGAGCTGTATCGGGCGGTAAAACAGGCGAAGGAGGTTGGGACGACATTGTGAGTGTCCTTGAATGCCAGGCTGAGGAGTTGGAAATTATATTAAAGACTATAGGGAAGTATTGAAAGTTCTTGGGAGGGAAGGTGACATGATTAGGGCTTGGACTTAGAGATGAATCTGGAAGCAGATGGATGGAGAGATGATGGGTGCACACTGATTCAGAGGCTTCCTGGAGTTGTATGCTTGCCCGGTAATGAGAGCCTTAACTAGGAGGAGGCCAGCAGGCACCTCTGGACAGCGGTGAGGGCGGTCACGGGAGAGGGCTGTATTAATGGGCCAAGACGTCACAGAACACAGGAGAGCCTTCTCTTTGGGTCTGAAATGTTGCCCTAGCCAAACCCCACTTTTAGAGCTAACTGACCACTGTATGCTTCACTTTGAGCTTTTAGAGTTGACCAAAATGAGACAGAGTAGCTGAATAGATTATACGTATGTGTATGTGTATGTATATGTGTTTATGTGTTTATATACATACATATGTATGCTTATAGATCTATGTGTATTTGTGTATATATATGCGCATCTGTCCATCTCTATATGAAAATTGTACAGTTGGGACCCTATTCCAACAATAAATCACTTGTCCTTTATCTTCTTCTTTAAGTCACCTACAGTAAAACTCTGAAAGCCATTATTCTATTGTCTGTAAAAGTGAGAATGCCATGCCCTTCATGCGGAACAAATTTGAAAACTTTAAAAAGCTGTCCTTGCCAGACTTCCAGAATTATGTCACCGTTCCTTTTGTTTGGTTTCTGTAGCGCTGCCTGACGCTAATGGATAGAGGATTTGTTTTCAATTTGATAAACGACTACATATCTGGATTCAGCCCCAAAGATCCCAAGGTAAGTTATAAGGACGTTCCCGTGGCGGCCGTCAGGCATCAGAGCATGAGACCAAGGGTGATATTTTTTCTCCGGAGGACTTGGAGCTGCTGTTTTTATTTAGGTTCTTTGAGTATAGCTGTACCTCAAAGCAGGGGGTATTGGGTAGTGTTTGGGGAGTCCCCGAGACCACCCACATGTTCCGGGGTGCACTGGAAAGACTCACAGGACTCAGAGTATAGTTATGGCAGTCTTAGTCCCAGCTAAAGATTCATGACGGTGACACAGTGAGGATACACAGCTGGAACAGTAAGGGAAAAACACATTTAGGGGAGTCCTCGGCTGTTCTCATGCAGGCTTCCCGAGGGCCCGTCCTCCCTCCCGTGAAGGTCACACGGAGCACAGCCGTCCTCTAGCAGCGAAAATACAGACACACGCGTGCAACAGTGCTGTGCTGGGAAGCCCTTGTGAGACTTGGAGTTTTGGTTGTTTCTGGGGGGCTGGCCATGTACTGGAGACCGGTCAAAATTCCAGAGGCAGGAAAGGGAAAGAAAGCAGGTGTTCACAATAAATCACATTGTTTGTACCAACAGTCTGAGCAGGCTGGGAGAGAAGGCAGAACCTTATCATGTAGCGAGCATTTCAAAATCCAATTTCCCAAATGCCAGCCAGCAACCAACCTTGCGAGCAGGCTTGCTTTAAAAGGAGAGCCTGCTGTGTTAACTCTTTCCTGCGCAGGTCGCATCTCAAGGTGTGCGTAAAACCCTGAACACTTCTGTTTGGGAAAGGAATGGCCTGTGTTTAATTATTAAAACAGTAAATGCCGATGAAAAAGGGAGTTCATGTGTAGCTTCTTTCCATTTAGGTTCTGGCTGAATACAAGTTTGAATTTCTGCAAACAGTTTGCAATCACGAACATTACATTCCTCTGAATTTGCCAATGGCATTTGCAAAACCTAAACTCCAGCGTGTTCAAGGTATGTATTTGCATTTTCCATCACTCGAAATTGTGGTTTTCTTTTGGGGGGGGCTAGCGCTAGCGTAGAGTACTGTTTTCTGGGCAAACCGTGAATTGAAAGGTAACCTCAGAATCGTTAACTGTCCGAAGACACATTCATTAACAGTATTCCACACTTGCTTCTTAGTGTCAGTGATGGTAGTCACAGCGTGGAGAAATCAGGTGCATTATTACATCAATGACTCCTTAGCCAGAGATGTCAGATAGTCGTAAAATTGCTTTCTGTAATAGTGTTTGAACTCTTACATGAGACCGAATTAAAAAACAAAAAAACAAACCATAGAAATGCATTTCCACTGAAAGGAACCTCAAAAGAGAAGCATAAAAGCAGAGTGGAATTGTAATTTGTCGTATGTATTAAATGTATGAAATGCCTTCAGTTAACTCCATTGCTAGTTTTATTGAATGCTTTGCTATGTAGCACTATTCTTATGTTACTATGTTTTTTATTTGTCCCTTTTCTTTTCATATATTAATTAGATTTTTTTTCATTTGCGGTGGACCGTTTGACTTCAGTAGGTAGGTTTAACTCGGTTCACTCTCAAGTAGTTCACTGTCTTTAAAAACAATTGATTTGATGAATGGCTAAGATGGACGGGGGGAGGGGCTTTGTTTGCTTTTCAAATCTCCCTAGCCACAGTGAGGCTTTAGCCTAATGGACTCAGCAAACCAAGGAGTATTGGTTTTATTATTTGTTTCCTTTTATAATCAGCTTACACATTGATTGTTAGAGGAATCCGCTTGAAAATAAGTTCCTGCTCAATGCAGCGTGGGGAGCAGAGGGTGTATCTGTTCTTTAAGTGTGTGTCCTCTTGCCCAGGCTTGCCTCCCTCCTCTCTGACCCTGTCTAATGACTGTTTGGCTGCAGTTTTGAAGGTTTGGAGGAAAGTACCCGATTGGATGTATTCAAATCACTGAAGTAAAAAACCAAAAAACCAAAAAAAAAACAAAAAAACTTAACTGCCATTGCAGAATCTATCCGGATAGAGCCACCTGGGTTAGTCATGACTGGCCCTCGTGTGCGGAAAGTGCTCGGGATTCACAAAAGAGGATGAGCCAGGGCAAGAAGAAAATTGGCTGCCTTGGTCTCCAAGGGAGTAGCTGTTGAGCGATGGTGTGGGTGGGTGGGTCGGTGTGTGTGTGTGTGTCTGTGTGTGTGTGTGTGTGTGTGTTAGTGGGGTGTTAGTCACTGAATTGGAGCCAGTGAAAGTGAAGAAAAAGTATTTAGAAAACATATCCTTTAGCTTTACAGCTTAATTAAATACAAGGGTAGAAGAGAGGAAATAAGTAAAATAAATAAATAATAATAAATAAAGATTGTGAAAATCTATGGTAGAAATGACTAAACTTGATCACAGTCCCTTGGGAGTAGTTATGGGGCAGGCCCCAACCAGGATATTAGCAGCTGGGATTTAAAATGGACTGAGGTCTAAAAGGGAGTGAAAGACATAGTTTGAAGTGAAGTGGTGATTTTCTGAAGTCAAAGATCTGTACTTGCCTGCTGATGAATTGGGAGTGAGATGAGGCTGTTTTTCTTACTGTTCCTGTATCCCGTTGTATTCGGGCCGGTATGTGACATTTACTAGAACAGTCCATAGGTAATACCATTAGAATGATTCAGTTGTCTTTTTCTTCCTTTTCCTACTTCACAAGTGTAAACAGATAAGTAATTCAAGTATCGTTGTATAGAATCCGTCCAATTTGTAGTTGTCACGAAATCTCTTCGGATACAAAGACATGTGTTAAGATATTGCCAAACAGAGTATTCTTTAATTCCGGGTTCAATCTTAAGACTCCTAAGAATTGAAAAGAATCTAGGAAAAAGGAATCTAGGGACTATTTTACCGACTGAAATGATCATTAAGGCTATCCTACAGCCCTAATTGTGAGTGTGCCTGTCTTGTAAAAATTTTGCATGCTCATTCTACATGACAAAAGAATTGTTCACATTCGTTCAGAATAAAATTATAGCTCTTGCTAGCATGATCACATATCACTAAATAATAAATATGGTATTTTAATGTCAAGGGAATTTTTGATTACTTTTATAAATGGGTTTTCCATTTCATTGTACTGCAGATTCAAATCTTGAATACAGTTTATCAGATGAATATTGCAAGCATCACTTCTTGGTTGGTTTACTTCTGAGGGAAACCTCCATTGCTCTTCAAGACAATTATGAGATCAGATATACAGCTATCTCTGTCATAAAGAATCTTTTGATAAAACATGCATTTGACACTAGATACCAACACAAGGTAAGGATGCCCATCTAATCAGTATCACAGTAGTAAATTTCTGTTAAGATTTTACATTAAAGATGATGTGTTCAGTAAGGCACATAATATGAGCATCGATGAACTTTTATGAATAAGATTTGTTTCAGTATCAAATGATTGGGTTTTAAAAATACTGTTCAGTTAACTATTGAAGAAAAACACTGGTTTCTCAAATCGTGTAAAGAACAACATAACTACCTCATGAGTTGTTACATAAGCTAATTCGACTTTAAGAAAAATCATATATGGATGTAGCCATGTGGACTCTTTCAAGTATATTTCTTAGTATACATCCTCAAATATATATCCCTAAATCAGTTGTATTATTGATTAAGTGATTAATAGTAAGACATGTTAACTGGGTCAAATATGAAATACGTAATACGAAGATTTTCTTCTTATTGAAAAAATGTAGGTGTGGCTATAAACCTTATAGACATTGCACAGTGTCTGTGTGTGAAGACCATAGCTATAGTTGTTGTTTGCTGCACCTTTAACATATATATTCAGATCTTATTAACATTAAACCCTATGGGCTTAAAAAAGGAGTTCGCAAACTGTGGATTTAGAATAACCTAACTTACGTACCTAGAATCAAATGCCTCAAGGTGACATCATATTATTTCATAATTAATAGTTTGTCCTTTGGTTTTTACATTCCAATACAAATCAAAATTAGGATATCGTTTATTATTGTCATCACTTGGGAAAGCTGACTTGGAGATAGAGCTTATTCTTTTTCTACAGTATTCCCATTTGTCCTTGATAAACAGAAGATGCCTGCCAGCTACATCTAGTTATAGTTCTTTAATTCCAAAGTTTTTTTTTTTTCTTACACATTTTGCTGGTTTTCTTCATGTGATTCTATCCTAAAGTAGATTTAAACTCAGCGTTAAGATGTTATTTGTTACTCACCGCAGTTTGCATTGGTTTCTGTCACATTATAACTATAGTAACATATTCCCATTGCTCCATATATATGTGCTATTTTCTTTTGTTGTGAATGTCGATATTGACGTAATGCAAGGTAACCAGTATAATACATCTAAATGAAAAGATATCTCAAAGGTCAGCCATTCCACCCAAGCTTTGTCAAACCTTTAAAACTGCCAGTTACCACTGGGTTCTGGTGAACTGCTGCTTATGTCTAGTAGTGCAGAAAAGGATCTTAGGCAACGGGGAGGAAAATGTCTCTAGCTGTGATTTCAAGGGATTCATGGGAAAAGCACAAAATGAACTTCCCCTCCCCAAAGCAGGAAACTGTGTTATTTACCTCTGCCTCTTCAGATGAAAGTGCAGGAAAATGGGATTTCGCTAGTGTCTTATCTAGAGGTGGAATTTTAAATATTTCCTATCACATATTTGGACATTATTCCCTTTTTAAAATTCTGAGATGTTACAGTATACACACACACACGTAACTCTTGTTATCTGTAAAAGTTCAACACTACGCCTACTTGAGTATTTGAGGTTTGGGAGCGTGGGAAAGATTGAAATGCCAAGCTCATTACCCCTTCAGTGACTTCTAAATCCCTTTTCTCTTTGTTCAAAAGCTTTAAACAGCTGTTACATGAGTATAGGATTCTTTCTGATAGAACTTTGCTTCATGGGCCTTGTTAACCAAAGCTTTAATTCCTTTCTCTGCTGGGTCCAAAGAATTCACAGGTGGACTGAGTAAGGGGTCATTTGTCAAATACATTCAAGTAAAACATGTTCACCATTAATGGTGACGCCAAGGTAAGGATAGAGATGGATGCTTTAGGCTCCCATAATTTTTTTTTAACTTTTTAAAAAAGATTTTATTTATTTATTTGACAGAGACGCAGCGAGAGAGAGAACACAAGCAGGGGGAGTGGGAGAGGGAGAAGCAGACTTCCCGCTGAGCAGGGAGCCCTACACGGGGCTCAATCCCAGGACCCTGGGATCATGACCCGAGCTGAAGGCAGCCGCTCAACTGACTGAGCCACCCAGGTGCCCCTAGGCTCCCGTAATTTTTATGGGCTCCCCCCGAAGTCACCCCAAATAAATATACAGTCAAGGAAGAAAATGCTTCCTATGGAAAGTCTGCTTTTGAGAGACCCTAGTCACACCCCCTCAACCATGTTGCTACTCTTTGGCCCCTCGTCTAATGAAATTATCAAGATGTCACTGGTCCCTATTATGTGCTACTCAGAAACTGCTTTGGGAGATCTCCTAACTTGTTATAATAACTATGAGACCTCTTCTCGACTCAGAACAAAAATGTCCAGCAGCTGCTGTTTGCCCTGAGGTCTGTATCTGTTCCCGTACCCACTGCAAGTGATGTTAATACCTAAGAGAATTGCAGTTTCGACTTGGGCTGTGGAACAATTTTTTTCCCTTCTCCCCCCCTTCCCCCCCACTCCCCACCTCCCCACTGGTTTGTTTTTTTTTTTTTTTTAGTAATCCACGTACATGGTTAAAAAATGCCTCTCTCCCATTTGTTATCCCCATGTCCCAATTCATCTCTCCAGCAGTAGCTACTCTTATCAGTTTCCTATACATACTTCTACTTTGTCCATGCACAAGCCTATATATATAAATATATGTATATACACACACATATGTGGGAACCATTATGCATTTTTCTTTTTTTTTTACCTAACAGTACATCCTGAAGATTAGATCTACCACATTAAAAAAAAAAAACCCTGCATATTATTCCATCATATCGATATACCTCATTTTATTTCATTTATTTTTTAAGTAGGCTCCACACCCAATGTAGGGCTTGAACTCACAACCCTGAGATCAAGAGTTACACGCTGAGCCAGCCAGGCGCCCCTGGATTATGCCTTATTTTAAACTGTCTTCTAGTAATAGATTCTTAGGTTGTTTTCTATCTTTTGTGCAGGCAAAGCTTAATATATTTTACACTGTATGTTTTCCTGTGTTCCTGTTCCCCTGAGAGAGTTGTATTAGCTCTTTCCCTAGTGCTCACTATCAAACGAAAGTGGACTCCCATCTCGAAGCTATAGTATTAATAATGACAGCTTAAATTTACGAGGACTCGCATGTCAGACACTATTAAATACCTCACTTGAATTAATAGCATTATTATTATTATCCGCATTTTACGAAAGAGAAACCTGTGGCTCAGTGATGTGATCACAGTCAAGGAATGGTAACAGGAGACTGGGAATTCATACAAGTATAAAATCCAAAATCTGTGTTCTTAGCCACGAAACTATAGTGCCTGTCAGATCCACAGTGGAAAACTACAGAACTGCCAAAAACAGGTGACCACGCTAGGGGAAAAAGTCTTAAAACCAAAGCCACGTGAAGAACAAAGGAAAGGCATTAGGGCCATTTAGCCTCGCGAAGAATGAATTAAGCTGATTTGTGGTAGCTCTCTTTAACTATTGGAAGAGTTGCCATGTAAAAGTGGGAAGTAGCCTTACTCTCTGTAGTCCCAGAGGCCAGAGCTGTACCTAGCAGGTAGAACTTACAAGGAGTAAAGCAGCTAAAGGACCCTTCTAACAGAATCCAGGAAAAGGCTGGAGTGTGAAAGTGAACCATCTGTCAGGGATGCAGGGAAGGGCCATTCCTGCCTTGGGTGGGAAGTTGGTTCTCAGACCTCTGTGCCCATCAGCACAATCTGGCTCAGAGTCCCAGAAATAATTGAACAATATGGGAAATTGTTCAACCTGAATAACAAATGCAAATCCAAGCAACGAGGAGATACTATTGATCTTCTGTATTCTGTATGTTGACTATTGAGCCCTAGAGGCCCTCTCTAAGTCTCTGGAAAAACCTCCCAGAGTCATGAAATGTGAAGGGCAACTTTGATGCCATTACATCCACTGTTTTTGCTGACTCGAGTGTATGTATGTGTCACATGAGGAATGTCTAGAGCTGAGAGAAGCAATAAATACATTTTCATATAAGAGGTACCACATTAAGACTACTAGTGGCCAGGAGATAAATATATTTATTTACAAATATATCTCCCAAGTCTTACAATTGACTCAAGGGGCCAAGATCACATTATCTTAATCGCGCTGATCAAAACAAAAAAAATGTTAATTTAAGGAATAGAGTAACTCACCATTTTTTAAAAAGATTTATTTGAGAGAAAGAGAAGAGGGGGAGGGGCAGAGGGAGCGAATCCTGAAGCAGACTCTGTGCTGAGTGCAGAGCCCCATGTGGGACTCAATCCCAGGGCCCCGAGATCCTGACCTGAGCCGAAACCAAGAATCGGCCGCCCAGCTGACTGAGCCACCTGGGCGCCCCAGTAACTCACCATTTTTTTCACTTCTTCCACTGATTCATTTATTCAGCTAATGTGTATTGAGCACCTCCTATCTGCCCAGGCACTGGGGTTGAAGTGGTGAACAAGATAGACACCATCCCTGTGCTCATGAAAACTCAACCCTCACTGGAGTTGAAGAATAGGACTGATGTTATCTGCTTTCTAGGTCAACCGCTATTTTTAAAAGAGTGAACTTTTGCCTTTTACTTTATGCAGTTATTGAGGGATGTGATTTGACTCTGTATCGTGTAAAAATCCAAAGACCAAGAAAGTTGTGTGGCAATTAGTTTTGAGACTCGTAAGTATAAATAGCCTCATGCTTCACTAATTCGTTGTGGATATTAGCCCACTTTGAGTCTTGAAACTGATAGATGGGGCCAGCTTTATTTGTGAAATAGACATATTATATACCTCCTAAGCTTTGGGTAATTATTTTTCAGAACCAACAGGCCAAAATAGCACAATTGTACCTACCATTTGTTGGACTGCTCTTGGAAAATATACAGCGGTTAGCAGGTCGAGATACCTTGTATTCTTGTGCAGCCTTGCCTAATTCTGTAAGTAGTAATGTGTTTCCACTGGCATTTTATCCCATTTTATTGACTGCGTTTGGAACTGGGGTCGTATGCTGTATTTCTTAATCATTACTTTTCATTCCATTTTTACAGTTAATACTTTTTTTTTCTAGAGCAGTGCTTCTGAACCACCCAGGCGCCCCTGCTTCTCATACTTTAATGTACATACCAATCACCTGGGGATTTTGTTAAACCAGAGACTCTAACTCAGTAGGCCTGTGGTGGAGTTTGAGACTGCGTTTCTAACACACTTTTGCCTGCTTCTGGTCCAGGGACCACACTTTCAGTAACAAGGTCCAAGAGAATACCAAGAATCCCTTCCACCCAGTTGTTTTAAGATTTACTGTTGGGGCACCTGGGTGGCTCAGTCGGTTAAGCGACTGCCTTCGGCTCGGGTCATGATCCTGGAGTCCCTGGATCGAGTCCCGCATCGGGCTCCCTGCTCTCATGTGCTCTCTCTCTCTCTCATTCTCTCTGTCTCAAATAAATAAATAAAATCTTAAAAAAAAAGATTTACTGTTGTTATTTGCCTTCATATATTCAACTTGAAAACGGAATGAAGGATTCTTCGCTTCCAAAATGTCAGGCATATTCCTTTGCTTCTCCCTTCCTGGGACAGCCTCCTTTTAGTTCTTCTTTTGAGCTGCTTTTAGCTCAGCACAATTGGTCTGTGCTTTTTTCCCCCTTTAGAATCTTAGTATTAAAAGGAACCTCAGAGGGTGACCAGTCTCCCATTTGGCAAAACAACATTTTGCCTTTGTAATAATTAAAACTTTCCTTCTCACATTAGACCTAAAACGTTTTCTTATCTACTTGTCCTAGTTTTGCCTTCTTAGAGATACATAGAACACAACATCTGTTCCCACTTCCACATGATACCCCTTGCACAAGTGCCTTCTAAATTTTTCTCCAGACCAGATTTCTCTACTTCATCTTTTGTCATTCCCAAACCCTTGACAATCTTGGTTACGCTCTTCTGAATATGCTCCATTTTACCAGTCGCCCTATTAAAATGTGGTGCACGGAATGGTACGCTTTATAGTCTCCCCAGAGGGACTATTAAGTCCTGCCCTGCCCCCACTCCATGTTCCGAATGGCCCAAGATCACCTTCACACTTTCAGTAGCCATGTTATATTGTTGAGTGGCAGGTTGAACTGTGTCCTTTACAGCTTCCTTTGGAAATTACCCCTATCAAATGTCCTCGTCGATTTGTCCAGCCTGCCTTGGGTTCCTGAGAAAGCTGCTTTTAAGCCTCCCTGATGGCTTTATTGCCTATAGCTCCCAGTTACGTAAATCAGCTAAATGTAGGTGCTGCATTATCTACCTGGGCTTTAGGCTGGTCTTTCTTCACAGACACAGTTAACTCATGCTTATGCTCACTCCACAACATTCGACCGTGATATTTGGGAATATTTTACTTATCTGTTCTTTCTTCTGTAGCTGAAATTCATCTAGGGCTTCTGGTCACACTCCTCCTTCTAGCATTGCACCTAGTTCCAAGGAGGATTACTGAGCCATACTGGACTGCAACCAGTCGGAGCTTTTACCAGCCATCTAGGGTTCTGTTACTTGGCCAGGGGTCATGCTTGCAGAGTACACTAGTGCCCCGTTTTTATTTTATTTTATTTTATTTTATTTTATTTTATTTTATTTTTTAAAGATTTTATTTATTTATTTGACAGAGAAAGACACAGCGAGAGAGGGAACACAAGCTGGGGGAGTGGGAGAGAGAGAAGCAGGCTTCCCGCCGAGCAGGGAGCCCAATGCGGGGCTCGATCCCAGGACCCTGGGATCATGACCTGAGCCGAAGGCAGATGCCTAACCATCTGAGCCACCCAGGCGCCCCAGTGTGCCCCGTTTTTAAAGAGATGTCACCAAAATACCAACAGTGATACCTGATTTAGACTTTCACAGTGAGCTTTGTTTAAAGTTCGGGTACCCTCTCATTCTGTTAATTCCAATTTCTCATCCTCGTGTACAAATTTGTTGAAATGACAGAGGTGTCACATTGTGTTACAGGCATCCAGGGATGAGTTTGCATGTGGCTTCACTTCACCTACAAATAGAGGGAGTCTGAGCACTGACAAAGACACTGGTAATTAAGTCCTTTAAAGATTATACATTGCATGGCTGTGTCGAAATGCACCCTGTACTTCTCTGTATTTTTGAAATACTTCATAATAACAACTATACATAGCATGATCTCTTCTAAAGTTTAATTAAATCTGACTCACACTTGCAGCCATTTTTTTTTTTTTTTTTTTTGCTTAAGTTTCCTTATCTAAGCTTGTTTAAAATGTAGCTTTGGTATACTGGTAAAATAAAGGATAATGAGAAAAACACTGGTTTCCGATCCTATCTGTCTCCAGTCTTGGATAAGACACTTCCCTTTTCTGGGCCCAAGTTTCCTTATCTATAAAACTCTCTCAAATTGTATGGCTTTCCTTTATTACTTCCAGAGAACCTCTTGTAGTTTCATACATAGTAAAGTATTTCAAGTGGTTTAAAAAAAAAAAAAGTCACCCTTTGTTAGGCTTCTTACGGTGTTTTGATATAAAATAGAAACTTCACATTTTAGATGACCAAGATCCGTTCCCTAAAATCTATCTTTAAATTAACCCAGTACTTATTTTTAAAAATATTTTTTGACCATTCTTCCTGTTGTTAACAAGGACTTGGCTTTTTTCCAGCTTATGGGGCTTTTCAAAATGGACATGGAATCAAGAGGGAAGATTCAAGAGGTTCCCTCATCCCAGAAGGAGCAACAGGATTTCCAGATCAGAGCGGAACTGTTGAAAATGTAAGAACCTAAATATAAGGGATAACCCTAGGGATATGTTAGGTTACAACAGTCTGGTTTTTTTTTTTTTCAGTCTGTCTTTTATATAAATTAAAGGCTCTCTACTCTCCTGTAGTTGGCCTGGATCTATAAAAAGCATCCCGTAATTCTTGGATGTTGCAGTGGTTCCTTCCTACCATGGCAGCTGCTACTTGGATATTTAAAACTGCTCATGGGGGTGCCTGGGTTGTTCAGTCGTTGGGCGTCCACCTTCGGCTCAGGTCATGATCCCAGGGTCCTGGGATCGAGCCCCGCATCGGGCTCCCTGCTCTGCGGGAAGCCTGCTTCTCCCTCTTCCACTCCCCCTGCTTGTGCTCTCTCGCGCGCGCGCTCTCTCTCTCTCTGTCAAATAAATAAATAAAATATAAAAAAAAAACTTTATGGAGGATAAGGCATTCGTCATTAAGAGTTCTAACTTTGAATACCTCCTTTAATCCTCGTATACTGTAACCTGTTCTAGAGAGGGAAGGTTCAAGTTTAAAATATCTAGTGCACGTTGTCATTTAAATCCCTTCTTGGCAGAGTTAATTCAGCCTTTTATTCTTTTGTAAAAGAGTAATTAACATGGGAGAAAAAAAATTAGGCCTCCAAATTGATGATTTCAGTGTCCTATCATCACTTAATCACAATGTATTCTCTAAAATTTGGGATATGTCTGCCTTGAGACAGAGAAACCTCATTTTATTTAATTTTAATTTTATTTTAAGACAGAGAAAGAGCAAGTGGTGGGGGTGGGGGAGCAGCAGAGGGAGAGAGACTTTTTTTAAAAAAAAGATTATTTATTTATTTATTTGACAGAGAGAGACACAGCTAGAGAGGGAACACAAACGGGGAGTGGGAGAGGGAGAAGTGGGCTCCTGATCGAGTAGGGAGCCCGATGTGGGGCTCGATCCCAGGACCCTAGGATCATGACCTGAGCCCAAGGCAGATGCTTGACGACTGAGCCACCCAGGCGCCCGGAAAGAGACTCTTAAGCAGGCTTTACACCCAGCTCAGAGGCCAATGCGGGGCTTGATCTCACAACCTTGAGATCATGACCTGAGCCGAAGGCAGACGCTTAACCATGTGAGCCACCCAGGCACCCCGAGAAACTTCATCTTGGACCAATAAAGCCATGTCATGCTGCTATGTAAAATCACAGAATTATGTAAAATTAGGGTTAGAAGGGTGCATAAAAATAATAAATTCCAGGGGCGCCTGGGTGGCTCAGTTGGTTAAGCGACTGCCTTCGGCTCAGGTCATGATCCTGGAGTCCTGGGATCGAGTCCCACATCGGGCTCCCTGCTCAGCAGGGAGTCTGCTTCTCCCTCTGACCCTCCTCCCTCTCATGCTCTCTGTCTCTCATTCTCTCTCTCGCAAATAAATTAAAAAAAAAAAAATTAAAAAAAATAAATAAAAAAAATAAATTCCAACTCAATTTACAAATGAAAACTGGGTTGTGACTTAGGACAACCATACAGGTATGGCAGGCCAGACCGGAACCCGGGTTTTCTGATTCCAGCAATGTTTCTCCTATATCGTGGAATTCTTGGCGTGCATCAGAATCACCTGGGCGCTTAATAAAAACAGATGGCTGGGCCTCACCCCCAGAGTTTCTGATTCAGTCTGGGATGGGGCCTGCTAATTTGTATTTCTAAGTTCCAGGTGATGCTGATGCTGCTGGTTGGGAACCACCCCTTGAGAACCCCTGGAATATACTTCCTTGAGCCTTGGGGTAAATAGTAATTTATTCACAAAGGCTCCTATTTTATGTCATTTAGAATTCTGTCAACCGACACTATCATAGGTAAGGCAGATAAAGGACAAAGAAGTTAAATGACTTGTTAATAATCACACAGCTAAGGGCGCCTGGGTGGCTCAGTCGTTAAGCGTCTGCCTTCGGCTCTGGTCATGATCCCAGGGTCCTGGGATCGAGCCCCGCTTGGCGGGAAGCCTGCTTCTCCCTCTGCCACTACCCCTGCTTGTGTTCCCTCTCTCGCTGTGTCTCTCTCTTCAAGTAAATAAATAAAATCTTTAAAAAAAAATAATAATCACACAGCTAGCAAGCATTCAGAACCTAAGTGTTTTGCTCCAAGTGAAAGTTCATTCTTAATAAATCCTGGTTTAGTAAATGCATATGTCCAGCCCAGTTTAGCTCAACTGTGAAAGAACTGGTTTTTAATAAGGTAAACTCTTTAGATTATTAGTATTCTATTCTTATAAATCCCCAAATAAGTCAGATCTTGTCATGCTTAACAACTGGTATTTTAACAAAAGTCATTAAAAGGAACATCACTGGTTTGTAGAAGCTGTAGTTCTAAAGTATTACTGGATTCTTCATCATATAATTATCTTGTAATATTAGCCCTTTTTTAAAAATACAGATTTCCTGACCTATTATTTGTAGGTTGAATTTTAATTAGTAGACTCTGAAAGATTCAAATTAAGAGAGCTTAAAATGTTTGTGCTTCCATATACCTTAGTTAAGATCCCCCTCCATGTAAAAGCTATCTTTCCTGGAATAGCCGCATATGGTTATTTAAATTTTTTACTGCTACTTAAACACAGAACTTAAGGGAATGAAACACATCGTCCATGGCTGTCATCTTGAGGAAGACCCACAGGTAATTTCTAGCAGTACGATTCTGTGCAGTCGCATCAAAGAAAGATTCGGCTCATTTACCTTCCAAGTATGATAGAAAATCTGGATTTAGGGCGCCTGGGTGGCTCAGTTGGTTAAGCGACTGCTTTCAGCTCAGGTCATGATCCTGGAGTCCCGGGATCGAGTCCCGCATCGGGCTCCCTGCTCGTCAGGGAGTCTGCTTCTCCCTCTGACCCTCCCCACTCTCATGCTCTCTCTCTCTCATTCTCTCTGTCTCAAATAAATAAATAAAATCTTTAAAAAAAAAAAGAAAATCTGGATTTAGGCTTAGAATTATCCCGAACAGGACTAATGATACAAGTAGTTATTGAGTGAAAAGCTATGGAAAAGTAGAGTACCAATATTGTTTGACAAAGTCCTGTCTTTCTATTGCAGACCCGACAGAGTTCTACAAGGGGTAGCGTATCCCAGTATAACCGACTCGACCAGTATGAAACCAGAAGCCTCTTAATGTGTTACCTGTATATAGTAAAAATGATTTCTGAAGGTGAGTTACCAGCATATTAAGCATGGTCTCTACTAGACATCCACCCTCACAGGGTCATGCAACAAATATTTGATCATCACCTGTATGTAAAACACATGCACGTTAGGAACAGATCATTGAAGACTCTGACCTTAAAACGTTCCTCTATTTTTAACTTAAAATAGGTTCACTTGGGTCATACAGGTTTGATTCTTTGAACTATTTTTTTTTAATTTAAAAGTTGATTTCTAAAATGAAACCGTAGTTTTAAAAGTGCTAAACGTATTTTTTTCCACGCAGAGCTTATAACGCATTAAATGACCAATGTAAACAGAAGGAAATAATAACCAGAAGTCATATTTAATACTTTAGCTTTTATTTGACCCAGGATTTGGAAAACCAAAAGCAAACAAAAAGACAGGAAGTGTTCTCTGAGGGTTGGGAATGCCGCTGTTATCTTCGTAGTGCGGTGCTGCATGGTGGTAGGTTGTTTTGCAGCCTCCGGTTTTTTTCCCCCTTGGTGTACAGTTGTATTATTTACTAGTATTACCAGTTATTTATATGATAGAATAACCAAAGGGTTTTCATAAACTGCATGTCCTCTGGAAGTAAAATCAGAAGGTTATCTTATTCCCAGATATCACATTAACTTACACAATTCTCTCCCTTTTCTTCCTTTTCTCAATATTTTCACTAAGAAACATGTATGCAGGAATGAAGAACATAAAAGCACCTGGGTTCTGATTATCGTAATCATTCTCTTTTACTTATTTTCTATTTTTTGCTGTATTTTTAAATATTTTTATATTTAAATATTTTTAAATATTATATCTTTTTTATAATAATGCAGGATATAAAAACATAAAATAATTTGATAGTTAACTATCAAAGACCTTAAAAATAGCTAGATATGAATAATAAATTCTAGAATGTATTAATAAAACCGTAGAAAAACAACTCTAATCTTTAAATCCTAAGACTGTATAACTTAGGGTAAAAATCAAAGATTATATTGAGACTCTATGATGTACCTCCCTGTTTTGGGAAAGAAATAAATAAAGGGAGATCATTTTTGACCCCGGTGGTATTTCATTCTGAGAGATAATGGATCCGTTAACAACTACAGCCACAGCTGTTTTTCTCTTCCCACAACGTGAAAAGTGGGCAAACATGGAAAGTGCCCGCTAATGTGTACGGGGTTTCTTTTTAGGGTGATGAAAATATTCTAAAACTGGGGTGATGGTTTTACAACTCTTGAAAAATACTATAAACTATTGTATTGTGCACTTTTAAAATGGGTTTTATGGCCCATGAATTCTCTCAATAAATTTGTTTAAAAAAAAAAAAAAGGCCTAAGAGACACATGAAAAAAAAAAAAACAACAGAAAAAGAAAAGTAGTTGAATACCACCACAGCCCAGGGAAAGTAAGTTGGGGGCAGGGGGAGGAAAAAAGGGAGGGGGTGGGGAAAGGAGTGGGGGGGAGATGCCCAGCTGACCACTTCTCCTCATCTCCACTCGAGTGCGTGTGCATGCACACATCCACACACACTCTCACACCACATACTGTGATAACCAGGGACAAGCCTCTGGCAGCTTTTTCAAGGTCATGGATAAGACCATAACTGCTTTGTTTCTTGAGAACTTCATAGTTCTGCTCCTCTTGTAAATGTTGACCTTGCTTGCTGAATATTTGGTTTTTGCTCATTAGATTTTTCTTTCTTCTGCTCTTCCTTTTTGATTTTTAAAAGCACATTTTTAATAACCAGTACACAGTCGTGTCACATCTTCTCTTTATCTTTTGTGTATGTAAAGTCGTATTCATTTTTTTCTGAAAAAATCTGCTTCTGGACCTTTCTCAATGGATGTGTTCTAGTTACTTTGTCTTGTCTGGTAAATTTTTTAGTCACTCTGTATGCATTTAAATGTTGAACTCTTATAAGTCCACACTCTTCAGGTCCTCTCTTGGCTTTCTTTATTGGTTCATAAACAGTAGCGACTTAATTTCAGCAAAAAGATGACAGACCTCTATACTTTTATATAGAAGTACAGGGATTCTACAGAATGAATTTCCTTTTCTATTTGTGGCTATATTTTATTAACTGGCAATAATTCACTGTTTCAAAGTCTTAGTCACTTGCCAAACTTTTTTGTTGCTGTTCTTACTGTCTTGTTTATTATTTCCTGAGAAAGGGAATCAGAGTCAGGGGTAATCAGTTACACAGTCCGAATTGACAGGAAGACTGTCCTCTTGTAAAAGAAAAGCATTTTCCTTGAGAGGATGAGGGAAAGCTACTTTCCCCCCTTTTCTAACACTATCCTAGCTTTTCTCTTTATTGCAGACCCCAAGGTGAAACTTTGGGTGTCACCTTGAGGCTTATCGGCATCATACTCTGTTCCTGTAGATTCATTAGCATTCTTCTTCACAGTGGATTGTTTGGTGGAAAGCGTCTGGTTGCTGCAATCTCTTACGGAAAACCCAGTGTTGCAATGAGCAATACCACTCTTTGATCTTTTCCCACTTGATTTTAAAGTAGAGTCAAAAGGAAATGCAGTTTTTAAAGGGGATTTTTCCTTACTCTGTGTAAAAGGGGGAAGTGAACTTCCATTATAATCAGGCATATTTTCCTCTGAAGTTTCAGATATGACTTGAATAGTGGGGTTTTCTGTGGTAGAAATACTGGAAAGGCTCCAAGAGAAGTTAGTTTGAGTTTCACAGTTTTGTGTGGAGGTCTTCTGGGTGAAGATGCGTTTCCTTTTTGGCTGGCCATGCTTGTCTTCATGAAGGTTTGAAACATCTTGAAATCCATACCCCCTTTGAGGACCAAGGGTAGATGTTAAAGGAGAACCTGCAGGTGACTTCTGATTGGCACTGCTCTCTCTGGTAGGCTTATTGCTATTAGAAGAAGGCTTCTCACAAGAGATCTCTGGCTCCTCGAAGAGGTCCTGACTGTAAAATGGAATCGAAAACTTTGGACTTTGTTGTTGTTCCTTTTGTCCAGAATTCATCCATTCAGTACTTGATTGTTTTATCAATTTGTTAGGCAGATGCCCCTGAGATCCTGGGGAAGGCTCCCTGACCGAAAAAACTGGCACAGACCTTTGAGTACAGGGAATGAAATCCTCATCATCGCTATCAGAAAAAGAGGGAAACTGCTGCAGATTCAGGTTTAGTTTTGCAGAAAGCTTTCTATTTTCTTCTCTTAACCTATTCCTTTCTTCAGTAAGCTCAGCAATAAACTTAAGATTTTGTTGTTGGATATCATAAAATTCTTGCTGTAGTGTGTTCCTGTAGGTTTCATTCAGCAAACAGCGGTCACATATTTTTGCATTTAACTGATCTCGCAAGTCATGAATGGTGCTACTGAGGACCTTCTGTTGCTCGGTCAGCTCTTTAATTTTGGCTATGGAGCCCATCCACCTTCCATCTGCCAATCGGTCTTTCCTCAAATTGGCTAATTTTGCCTGTAAACGGTGTAGCTCTTTGTCATGGAGCTCTTTTAGCATTAGCCAGGTTTTCAAAAAATCGTCGGACGACACATCACATACACTAAACTGTAATTTATCTCTTCCTGAAGGTTTCTTACCACCGCCCCTGTCTCCTCCATCCATGTGCCCTGCCTGCATCATGTCTCACCGATTTAGGATTTGGAAACGGTTGAGACGGGCCAGCGGCTTGAAAGCACTACGCCGTTGCCGAGAAAATGGCGGAGGAGCTGCTGACTAGAACTAAGCCGTGGCTAGGATGAGGCCGTCACCCTCTTTACAGACCTTCTGCGAAGCTGCCTCCGGGCACAAGGCTGGCGCGGGCGTAGTTCAGGGAATGGCAGAAAGTCCCGGTGTTCGGGGCAGAAAGAAAGCACCAGGCTTTCGGCGGGAAGAGCCGGTGCGTGGAAGAGGGAAGATGGCGCCTTCACGCCGCTCTTCAACGAGAGGCCAAGAGGCCGGAAACCCAGTGGCTTCTGGGAGATCTGGGCTTCTCTGAGCCGCAGGGCATTCAAAAGCAGGAGTGGGGGAGACCGGAAGTCCCGGTTCGCTTTATTTTTTAAAACAAGTCTAACTTGATGCCATGTTAGCCTTTTTATTCTTGAGGATCAGTGTTTGGGAAATTATCAACACTCGTGGCTTTAAAAACAGTTGGAAGTAAAGTCAAAATCCCTACATTTCTCCCTCTCCCGCCCCCCCTCCGTATAGCCAACATCGCCTAGTCTGCCAACCCTATCTCGCCCGGGTTGTTAGCTGGGTTGGCAGTTTTGTCATTTACCACTTTTGTGATACCTATAGCGTGTTTACGTTTAAGAGCTACTGGCACCGTTAGCTATATCTGAGTAGCCTAAAAAGGGAATGGAGAGGGGCACCTCTCTGGCTCAGTGGGTAGAGCATGTGGCAGGATCTCGGAGTTGAGTTCTAGCCCCACTTTGGGTATAGAGATTACTTTAAAATAAAATCTTTTTTAAAAAATTAAATGAAAAAAGAATGGAGAGTTAAGTGGCAGCAGTATTTTTTTCTTTTTTTTTTTTAATCTCAGTAAATCACTATGTTGGAAGTAAAGAAGCAAGTCAAAAGAGAAGTATATGTGATAGATTTAAGGGACTTTTATATCTGGAATAGTTCGATATATGCGTGTGGACATTTGGTTAGAAGATAAACAGGCATGTTTTTAAGAGTTTATTTGAGCAAAAATTGATTAGAATCCGGTAGTATCCAGGCTAGCAGACAGAAAGAAGTCCTGAGGAGCTGTACAAAATGAAAGACTTTTAACGGTAGAAGGGAGTTGGAGCAAGGCAGTTTATACAGGGAAAGAAGTGGGTTGGTTATTGCAAAGTCACTTTTGTTTAAGGGATGCCTGGGCTCTATCAGGCAGATTACATTACTAGTGCTGATCAGATGATTCCTAATGGACTGGTTTAAGATTCCATTCCTGGGAGAGCAGAAACTGTAATTGTCTTGGTTTGGTGATGTGGGGCTTAGCATAAGCAAGTCCCATTTTCATTCAGCCTGTTGTTTTGTTTTTAAGTCTCTGTGTGTGTGTGTGTGTGTGTGTATTTACATAATACCAGGACTTCAGAGTTTATAATGCAAAGGCAAAGAGGAAAAAAACAAAAACTCTTCTTCTAAAGTTTAAAGTTCTCAAACTTTTTGGTTCACAGAGCCCTTTGAGTAGCAGGCAAAGGTACTTGACCCTCCCTTTGGAAAAAGTACGCATAAGCACACCGTGTTGCATAAAATTTTAGGAAGTTCATTAAAAACTCCAGGTCTCTTTCCCTTCCTCTGCCCTCAGGGATGCTATCAAGATTAGTATGAGCCATCCAAAGGAATATTTGCAAAGTAAATAAAAATAACTGTTAAAATAATTACAGATAAAGCAGTACATTTGGAATTAATTCAAACAAATACAGTGTGTGTATTGAACAATGAGCTGGGAGAGGATATAGATGAACCACCTGGATGGTTGTTGAAGCTAGGTTATTGGTACTTTGGGTGGGGTGCACTGTGCTGTTTACTTATTTCAAGATCCACCACTTTATTTATTCCATTTTCAGATACTCTCTTAACTTACTGGAATAAAGTATCTCCTCAGGAGCTCATAAACATTCTCATACTTCTAGAGTAAGTTATATTAATTTATTTTCATAAATTTTCTCCTTACTTGGGGGATAAAATATTACCTTTTTTTCCCCAACAGCTTATTTGCCAATAACCAGGTTCTTCACACAGATGGAAGAAAACGTGGAGATGGAATACTTATGATATCAGAGAAATTAGCTAATAATAGACCATTGTTCAGCCCAGCAGCAGTCTTGCTGTGATCTGGAAAACTAGAAGTGGCATCAGCTGTCCGAAAGCATTCATTTGGAGCAGATGCTGGCTTAATGGAGCAGCTTCAATGACTGGAATGTAGAATTTATACTCCTCTGTAGAGCTAATTCTACTGGCGTCAGAAATGCATATATATATATATATATATATCCATTCCAAGGCAGTTGGGGGAAAATCCAGTCTTGTTTCCTAGGTAGAGGTGGGAAGTTGTCCTAGATTGTTTGCTGAGCTATCTGTAATCCTTACTGAAAGCTAAAAGAAAAATTAGAATGAAATCTAAGAAATTTTTAGATAAATAGCACACAGGGGCTCCTGGCTGGCTCAGTCGGTAGAGCATACGACTCTTGATCTCAGGGTCGTGAGTTCAAGCCCCAGGTTGGGCGCAGAGCTTACTTTAAAAATAAATAAATAAATAAAGAGCACGCATAAATGATGTTTTTATGTGCATGTCTTTCAAAACAAAAAGGGGATAATCGGTGTGTGCAGTTTTGCAGACAACATCAGCAAACGAAAATGGCAGTTACGATTTTTAAAAACTATACCGTAATATTTACTAATGAAAATGTATGATGTTGGGGGTTTGCTTCAAAAAAAATACAGGAGGTAGGGAGGGTGGAGGGAGAAGGAGGGCACCTGTTCAGAGTAGAGGATAAACAAGAACGGCCCTAAGCTGATAACCGTTGAAGCTGGTGGGTGCTGGGTACGTGGGAGTTTAGTATGCTATCCTCCCAACTTCTGGATGTGTTTGAGATTTCTGAATAATAAAAAGTATTTTAATGCCATTATAAAAATATAGCAATTGCTCCAATTTTTAGGGCTTAAGAAACTTTTTTTTTTTTTTTTTTAGGTATTAATGGCTAAGCTAGAGATCTTTGCTATGAAACATTATTGAGCACAATGTAGAATCACCATTTGCATTGACAGGCTTTTTAAATGTCGTTGAATTGTATGTGAAGACATGGAGTTTTTTGTTTCTAATGGTGTTGTGGCAAATAAATCTAGAAAGATACAGCAAGCCCACAAGTGGTTATATGTATATGTCCGTATACCAAAACTTATTATTGCAATATGGTTTAAGTAGGCCATTCTTTGTAACACATGAGTTTTCAAATATTACTTGTTAAAATGCAAAGCGTGGCAATATCTTACTAACCATGCTGTTGTTTTTCTTTCTAGAGTGTGTTTGTTTCACTTTAGATATATGGGGAAAAGAAACATAGCAAGGTAATTCCCGTTGCAAGTTCCACTTTTTTCCCTTCCTTCCAACAGGTGGCAGTCTTGATCATGCCATGTAAAACCTAGCTTCTTCGTTTTGCATTAACCTGAAGTTACCCGTGATTTATTTAACATGTCTCAACTCAAACTGTAAATTAAGCTAGTGTGAACTGACATATTTTTAGGTTTCCCAAAGGGTAGTCACTAGCCTGCTATGCGGAGCTTCGGTTCTAATCCTAGAACGGGTGCTTGGGGCGAGAAAGGGCCTAGATCCAGGGGAAGGCAGGAAGTCATCAAGAGGGAACTGTAAGGTCTGTACTTTTATCAACAACCTGTCAATATTGACTTCAGTTGCTAAGGTAAATAGAAAGCCACAATAGCAGCTGGGACGTGCACTTTCTATTAACTGTTCTCTTCTTTTTGCCACCTAAGTCTTTTTTAGCATTTTTTTTTTTAAGATTTTATTTATTTATTTGACAAGAGAGAGACACAGCGAGAGAGGGAACATAAGCAAGGGGAGTGGGAGAGGGAGAAGCAGGCTCCCCGCTGAGCAGGGAGCCCGATGCGGGGCTCGATCCCAGGACCCTGGGATCATGACCTGAGCGGAAGGCAGACGCTTAACAACTGAGCCACCCAGGCGCCCCTTACCACCTAAGTCTTAAAGAAATAAATACTTCAAAACATGTTTGAGGGACCCTAAGGAAAAGATTCTTTATTTCAGTAAGATCTGTTTTTAGGGGGTAGAGTTAAGGAGCTCAAATAAAGTGTCCTTTTTAAAAAATTAAATGCCATGGCACTTCCAAAAACTGAAGGGGCACTTTGGATGGAGTTTATTGCTGAGTGTCGGGAACATCCTAATAATGGGTAATTCAGGTGACCATGTCTGCTGCCTTTCCCCGTGACTCGGAGTCGGCACGGTGACTACCACTCTGAGCTTTAATCTCTACGATTCTCCCTGTTCTCCCACTCCATTTACTAGAGGATGGACAAACTCTTTTTCTTCCTGAGTTGCCATATGACCCAGCTGTAATTTTTTTTTTTAATGGAATCTTTAAACTGAAGGAAAACAGAAGTTGGCACATCCTAGTAACAGACATGTTCAAAACATGTCTGATCCAGGTTTAACTCCAGGCCAGAAACAGATTAGATAGGCATTCCTTCTTGCACACCCAACCCCAGGAATACTCCGCATCCTCATTTCCACTCTGAGTATCCCTCCCACTAATTTCTGTGACTCTGGCCCTTCCTTCCTTGCCTTTTGAGAAAAGACTGCATCTTATGGAGTGTTGGCCACTTGACTCTGATTTTTTTGAGGAGAAGGAGGGAAGGAAGAAGCTTTTTCTAAATTCCTTAGTTATATTCTCATAGCAAAAGCTCTTTTATTTATTTATTTTTTTAAAGATTTTATTTATTCATTTGACAGAGAGAGAGATAGCGAGAGCAGGAACACAAGCGGGGGAGTGGGAGAGAGAGAGAAGCAGGCTTCCCGCGGAGCAGGGAGCCCAATGCGGGGCTCGATCCCAGGACCCTGGGATCATGACCTGAGCCGAAGGCAGACGCTTAACGACTGAGCCACCCAGGCGCCCCGCAAAAGCTCTTTTAAATATACACTAAAACTTCATACAATTTCCAGTGCTGCCTCATTTAAGCCCAGTAATAGTAGATAGAATATTGAACACAGTATACTGTTTATGTGGAAACCTAATCATTTATTAAGTTTTTTTTTTTTTTTAAATAACATTGAGATCTGGTACGAAGAGTACTCCGTTTCCTAACTTTAAAATTTACTTTAGGGTGCACGATGCCTGGCTGTCAAAGCACTTTGGAATAGACCGAAAATCGCAAACCATGCCAGCTCTTCGAAACAGATCAGGGGTAATGCAGGCCCGACTTCAGCATCTTAGCAGCCTGGAAAGTTCGTTTACACTTAATCACAGTAAGTGAAAATGTGGGTAGTCTACCCATTTGAAACATACATATAATGCTATGTAACCTTGAAGAAATTCTAGCTTAAATCACCAATACGATTGGAAATGACTTCACATACATGGATGTATTTGCGTATCTCTGTGTTTATTTACAGTCCTTTTTTTTTTTAAAGATTTTATTTATTTATTTGAGACAGAGAGAATGAGAGACAGAGAGCATGAGAGGGAGGAGGGTCAGAGGGAGAAGCAGACTCCCTGCCGAGCAGGGAGCCCGACGCGGGACTCGATCCCGGGACTCCAGGATCATGACCTGAGCCAAAGGCAGTCGCTTAACCAACTGAGCCACCCAGGCGCCCCTACAATCCTTTCATCATACAGGAATATCTCATAAAATATGCGTGGATTTTCCAGCGGTTTTTTGGTGATGGTGGTTTTTCTCTTAGTTCAGTATTAAAGAAACCAGTTTTTTCCAACTGAATTGCTGTTGTCATCATATTATTTTACACTGGATATCCTTCATTCCTACTGTTAAACTTCAATGCAAATAATGGCATCTTAATGTAATAGTATCTATAATACTTGTTTTAGTATATATAATATCTGTTCATTCAATGATTTTAAGGGATTACACCTGCTGAGCTGACTGCAGAAATGAAAGAACTGTAAATACTATTTTGACAAAGGTATATTGCACATGTATTGAAGGATTGACAAGGAAAATAGGACAAGGAGAGAAATGTTGACCAGCCAGGGAAAGCTAGAGGGTTATATAAATGGAAGCTAGCCTCTGAAAAGCAAATATTAATAAAAAGCCAACGAGAAATCTTTCATTTCCATATAGTCCTCTGGAGCCAGCCAAACAGGCTTTGTGATAAGGACTAATAATAAAAACAAATGTCTTGAGCAGATGGACCCTGAGCTAATAATAGACTCAAGAACTTCAAAAAAAAAAAAAATGCAAGTTTTACAGCCTTCGGCTTTGCTCTTGTCACTTGTAAAAATGTAATGGTCCTACTTCCTTTGGTTGGCCCAGATGTTTGGTTTTTCTTCTGATGTAGAAACGAGTCCCGTAACATTGGCATAATTAGAAACATCTGGCCATAGGGCAACACCATATGTGATGTCGCCTACTGTCTACGATTTCTCATTTTTGCACACCTAGTTTCCTCTGTTCCTAGTTACATCACCATCGTTATCCCCTAGTTACATCGCCCGAGTTCATCCCTGAAATCTTGTCTCCAAAGAAGCGGAGACACCTAATTATGTGTTGCAGAGCTGTTGATACAGAGCTGAAGTAAGAATGGGTGGAATTGATTAACCAGGCTCATATTTGATTAAGGAATAAATACAGTGAAGCTCATTAGGTCCGCGGATATTGAGAGCCTCCTTCTTGCCCATCTCTCTCTGAGTCTTTGGGGCGGGGGGGGGGGGGGGGAATCATTCCAAACTGTCACATGATTCTCTGCGTTGGGCAGTTTTAAT
The DNA here is from genome assembly GCF_029215605.1 of Mirounga angustirostris. Taxonomy (NCBI): domain Eukaryota; kingdom Metazoa; phylum Chordata; class Mammalia; order Carnivora; family Phocidae; genus Mirounga; species Mirounga angustirostris. The sequence goes on from NW_026991719.1 coordinate 96,406,776, forward strand.
TTACCTTTTTTTTTTTTTTCTTTAATCTTAGGCTCTGCGACCAGCGAAGCAGACATTTTCCATCAGGCACTTCTTGAAGGCAACACGGCTACTGAAGTTTGCTTAACGGTGCTGGATACCATCTCCTTTTTCACCCAGTGCTTTAAGGTAAAGACGAGAAGTCAGAATCCAGTTGGTGTCATAAAGAAAACATTATACACAAATTAATTAGTCAGAGGAAGCGTAATGCGGTGAAAAAGCCCCAAATGAACAGTCCAGAAACTTGGATAACAGACCTCATTTGGCTACCGTGTGACCTTGGGAATTCGCGGAGACTCCCTTGCCACATCCATAAAGGGAGGGGCTTGGACTCATTTGCTCTTAAGCTTCCTTCTATCTCTGAACTTCTGCTGTTGGATTTTTGTGTGCGTGTTCAAAACCCGTTTTCGGTCACACTTTTATTAATCTAGCCAGTAATTTTTAGCTCGAATGAAGATTGAACCGGTGTGCCCAAATACCCTTGGTGATGAGGTATTTTGTCAGGTTTGACGATGCCCAGGCAGGCTGGCTGGCTTCCCTGGCCAGGCGCCTGTTCAGTGCTTTTTCTCAGATGTTTGCCTCTCAACACAAATCGGCATTGCTAGGATTTTAAAAAGAAGAAGGTAAAAGCCATGATGTTGCAGGGTTGTCGGGAGTAAAATGAGATAATAGGAGAGCTCTTTGAAGAGTAAAAATTATGTAACCCACATAATGTAACATTAGCGGGAGAGCTCAAAAGTGAAAAATCTTGCTTGCTTTCCCCTGAGTTACAATCAATTATTTTATTCCCTCTTTTCTATGTAAGGCAGTTAATTGCTTCAGCCCTCCAGGTTTACTTTTTTTTGAGAGAGTGGGCAGGGGAGGGACAGAGGGAGAGAAAAAGAGAGTCTTAAGCAGAACCCACGCCCAGCATGGAGCCCACTTGGGGCTGGATCTTACAACCCTGAGCTTATGACCTAAGCCGAAGGCAGACGCTTCCCCAACTGAGCCACCCAGGTGTCCCCAAATGCATTTTTTTTCATGTTTTGTAGAGTCAACTTTTAAATAACGACGGCCACAACCCATTAATGAAAAAAGTATTTGATATTCATCTGGCTTTCCTTAAAAATGGACAGTCTGAAGTGTCGCTGAAACATGTTTTTGCCTCACTACGAGCTTTCATCAGTAAGGTAAGGAGGACAGCTTTATAGCTGCGAGTGGGCTTCCTCCGTGGCAGGCAGGTAAGAGGGCAATGCGGGCCCCTGGAATGACATCCACGAACCTCAGGTCACGAAGCTGTTAAGTACGGGTGCAGAACAGCAAAATACACGAAGATGGCCCAACCAAGAACCCCGTGAAGTCCAAACATGCTTTTTATTTCACACTGACATTCCTTCCCCCTTTCGGCAGGCTCCTATGAAAAGTATCATTTTCAGATTACCAACCTCAACAGTTTTTCTTCTAGTTTGCTTCTTTTTGAAAGTACTCTCATGCCGAGGATATAGAAGTTAATCTGCGTGCTCCCGTATAAGCCCGTGGAAAGTGGAGACCAGGTTGTCTAACCCCAGGGTCTTGTATCATAGCCTGCAAATGGTAGGCACTCAATACGAGTTCGGGCGAATGAATTCTGCCTTCCAATGCTAATTGTGTCTGCAGGCTCTAAATGTTCAGGCTTCAGGCTGCTTACCTCATCTCAACACAGACCTCAGACCAGGCTTTTAGGAATAAATCTGACTGAAACAGCCAAAATTTATTTCTGGTCTGTTTCTGATAGCTTTTAAACGTAATAAAAAGCATCATAAACCAGGATGGAGTTACAATTACGGAAAGCTACAGTCGAGGCCTCTGCTCTGGTATGAAACTCCAACAAGACAAAGAAATTCAATTAACTGATCTGTGTAGTGGAATAGCTGAGCCTGGAAAACTTTTTTGTCATCATTATTTGTATGGTAGCTTATTGCATTTACTCGATGTAGAACTTGGGTGGATTTGGAGGTTGTTTTTTAATTGCCACTCCTTAATATAATTTTTTTATTATTTTTAATTTTTTTTAAAGATCTTATTTATTTATTTGGGAGAGAGAGAGCACGAGCAGAGGGGCAGAGGGAGAGGGAGAAGCAGACTCCCTGCTGAGCAGGGAGCCCGACATGGGGCTCGATCCCCGGTCCCTGAGATCATGACCCGAGCCTAACTCAGACACTTAACTGAGCCACCCAGGCACCCCAATATAATTTTCTTAAAAGATTATTTATTTATTTGAGAGAGGAAAGAGCAGAACAAGCAAGAGAAAACACGAGTGGGGGGAGGGGCAGAGGAAGAGGGAGAGATAGGCTCCCCGCTGTTCAGGGAGCCCAATGATGCCGGACTTGATCCCAGGACTCTAGGATTATGACCCGAGCCAAAGGCAGATGCTTAACCCACTGAGCCGCCCAGGCGTCCCTCCTTAATATAATTTTTGAATAAAGAAGTATGTGGAGAACTGAATTCAACACAAGCATGATATAAGCAACTAAGGGAAAGAGATTCAGAAATAATTCATCGACCAGTTACCGGGTAGGAACTTACTGGTGTTAGACACTGTGTCCAGGATACAGTCCAGGGGCTTATTGTCCAGTAGAGGGAAACATACACACATATATGCATGCACATCCACAAATACTGCTAGAATAAAAGAAGTCTATACAGGGAACTAAGGGTGGGCAGGAGGAGGGAAATGTTCTAATTTAGCACAAGTTTCTCCGTAGCGGTAGAGATAGAACTTAGTATGGACTGAGCGAGAGATGAGACTGAAGAGGTTAATGGGGACCAGATGATTATATACTCCTCTTAGGAGTTAGACTTCATCTTTGAGCCCTCAGGGAGCATGGAACCAACACAACCAAACCAACCAATACAATTGGATTTGTATTAAGAGCAGATCGGTGCGGGCGGGGAAAAAACTCTGAAAAGTAGTGTGGAAGGTGGATTGGTGGCAATATTAAATAAACGCAGGAAAAAGGCTTACTACAATAAGCTAGATAAGAGATGAGGACCTAAAGTATTAGTGACAGTGACAGTGGAGATGGAGAGTCAAAGGCAGACATAAGACATGGTAAAGAAATTGAATTGATGGGATTTGGTCATCAGTTCGCTGACTGGATGGTGAAGTGTGGTGGGTAATGTGAAATCTAGAGAAAAGACTACATTTGGGGTAAAAGTTAATGAGTTCTGTTTTGTGGACCTGTTGAATTTAAGGTGCCTTTAGGACATCCTGTTAGAGCTGTTAGGATTGGCGGTTGGATATATAGATCTTTGCTCTGGAGAGAGATCTGGGTTAGAAAGCTAGATTTGGAATCATCAACCATCCATCCACCCACCCATCCACCCATCCACCCATCCATCCGTCTATCCATTCATCCATTCATCCACCCACCCATCCATCCATCCATCCATCCTATATTTATTGAACACCGTTTCTCTGGTACTGTACCAGGTACTACAGATACAATGGTGGGGATACAAAAGAAACATAGTCTCTGCCCTCATGAAACTTCTAGTCTAGTGGGGTTGGGGAAAGAAAATGAACAAGTAAGTAAAATAGTAATTATAAGTTCTAGGAAGGAACCAAGGTGCTAAGATAGAGAATAATGATTTGTAGGAGATACCTTACTTTATTTTTATTTTGTTTTTTTTATCAAGCGTGCGCACAAGTGGGGCGGGGGGAGGGGCAGAGGAAGAGGGAGAGAGAGAGAGAGAATCTTAAGCAGGCTCCATGCCTAGCGCAGAGCCCCATGCGGGGCTCCATCTCACAACCCTGAGGTCATGACCCAAGCCCAAATCAAGAGTCGGACATTTAACCAACTGAGCCACCCCCCAGGTGCCCCAGAGATACCCTACTTTAGATAGCCTTGTCCCTTTTAAAATGAGACCTGAAATATGCAAAGGGGCCAACTGTTTGAAAAGCTCAAAGAAGAACACTCTAGGGAAAAGGACATGCATATGCAAAGACCCAGAGTTGGGAAAGAACTGAAAACTCTGGGAACTGAAAGGCCCAGTTCAGCTGGAACCTAGTGAACTAGGGAGATCATCAGCATATGAGTGGTAATTGAAGCCATGGGAGTGGTTTAATTTCCCCTGGAGAGTATGTAGAGGAGGAACAAGAAGAGCAGTACATTGGGGAAAAAAAACCTAGGAAGGGCTGGAAAAGAAATCTGTAGAGATAAGAGGGGACCAGTCACAGAAGTGGAAAGAAAGGCAAAAAAGAGGGATATCATGGAAGCCAAAGGAGAAAAGAGTTTCAACATTATTATGAGGTTTGGAGTGGTCTAATAAGATAAAGGTGAAAGGGAGTCCATTGGGATTGGCAATTAGGAGGTCGTTGATGATTTTGGCCATTGCCCACTGAGGGAAGTATGGTGGAGTTAGAGGCTAATTAGAGTGGATTAACTACACTACCCCCAGGCCCTCCCTTACACCTTTATTTTCATACTAGAGTATCTTGCCCAGCAAGATTTGGTCTAATCTGGTGACACTGTTGATGAGCTTTCCCAATTGCTACTCAAAAAGCAGTCATTAAACATTCATTATCTGCCCTGCACCTTGGCACTTGGTGTTAAGGTGATAAAAAGGAGTAGATTCCTGGGACTCCTGGCTGGCTTAGTCAGTAGAACATGTGACTCTCGATCTCGGAGTCATGAGTTTGAGCCCCACATTGGGTGTAGAGATTACTCTTAAAAAAAAAAAAAAAGGGTTCCTGTAACATGGAACTTCCTAGTTAAACTCAAGATTCCCAAGGAATAATTTTGAAAGGGCGGCGCTCTAGCTTCACACTCCCTGCAAAAATCCATCGTGTACACTTGAAGCAACTTACTACTCGCTTGCCTCGGCATGGAAGCATGGGAGATTGTATCCAGCCTATGTTGTACGAACAGTTTATCTTCCACAAAGAAGACTGAATACATTTTCACAGTAATAGCCACTTGGCCGTTTTGACGATTTGCATCACTTTTGTACTCGCTTTCTAATGCCAAAATGCATTTTACTCAACACTGTTTATGAGTAGAAGATTCACGCGCATGTTTGTGGATGTACACTTCACCTCTACCTCATTTTGTTAAATGATCGCCTTTACTTGATGGATAGATTCCCAGTATAATTTTCTCAGCATTTGGGAGCTCATAATGTAAGGAACTGTTTAAATAGAAAGGAAAAGAGTAAGCAATGCAGATTGTCCTTCCCATTTTCAGAGCCCAAACTGACACCCATCAGTCATTCATCATCTCAGCCATTCATTAAGTTAATACATATTATCAAGAACCTACTCATCATCTTTTCCAGAGCATCATGAGCTTTTCTCAGATCTGTCGCATTTATAGTCAGTACCGCACATTTTGGTAGTGACCTGTATACGGACTTGAATTATTCTGTTATTTTTTTTTTAAGGGTTTAATTTATTTGCTTGAGAGAAAGAGCAAGTGAGAGAGACCGAGCGAGCATGAGCGGGGCGGTGGGGCAGGGGAGGCAGGGAAGGGCAGAGGGAGAGGGAGAAGCAGGCTCCTGGCTGAGCAGCCGGACTCGGGCCGATCCCTGAACCCCAGGATCATGACCCAAGCCAAAAGCAGATGCTTAACCGACTGAGCCACCCAGGCACGCCAGCACCCAGTACAGTTTTGAGTGAGAATGTAGTAGGCATTTGATAGTTGACTGATTTTTGTGATTGGGTTTTCAGATACTTATGTTTTTGCTGTTCTTTAGTTTCCCTCAGCCTTTTTCAAGGGAAGGGTGAACATGTGTGCTGCATTTTGCTATGAGGTTTTAAAGTGCTGCACCTCGAAGATTAGCTCAACCAGGAACGAAGCATCTGCACTTTTGTACCTTCTGATGAGAAACAACTTTGAGTATACCAAAAGGAAAACCTTTTTGAGGACACATCTTCAGGTCTGTGAAAATCAAAGCTCCTGTTTTTTTTTTTTTTTTTTTTTTTTAAGATTTTATTTATTTATTTGGGAGAAAAAGAAAGAGCATGAGCGGGGGGAAGGGGCAGAGGCAGAGGGAGAAGCAGGCTTCCCGCTGAGCAGGGAGTCCGACACGGGGCTCGATCCCAGGACCCTGAGATGCATGACCCCAGCAGAAGGCAAGCGCTTCACCAACTGAGCCCCCCCAGGCGCCCCCCCAACCTGGGTTTAAATCCCAGTTCAGCTCCTTACTTACTGTGTGACCCTAGGCAAGGGACTCAGTCTGTCTTCAACTTTTGCCTTATCTGTAAAATGAGGCAGGTATGGTTCACCTTGCTGGGTTACCGTGAGGGCCGAACAGAAAGTGTGTGTGGTGTCAGGCACTATGCCTGGCATGTGTGTAAGGGACACTTAGTGCGTGGTAGTTGTAATTTAACGTCTACATTTCTTTTGCTTGTTGGATGAAACCACTCTGAGCCAGACCACAGATGGGACTTCTTGACTCACTAGGCAGCTTTGCCCTCTAGGAAATCCTTGGTCGTATTTCCGTCATCTTCGCTGCCACAGTCTGTTCTATTGGTGGTGTTTTATTGGAGCCTGGGTTAGAAACGGGGAAGCAACCATAAGTGGCTTCCTAGAAACATCATCGGGAATGGGAAAATCTGATAGAGGTAGATGCTTCCTATAAAAATCTGCCACGTGGTTACTTAGGGCTACGAGGGCCAGCATTACCTGTGAGGGCTTCTGCTATGTGCTTTTATGAGGCACCACTTAAAGACCGCCTTCCCCAAAACACTTCGGCAGTAAACGTGCCAGTGTACCTGAAATTCCCCATTCAGGTCCATTCTTCGGGGTCAGAGCATCCATTCTCTCAAGTCATTTATCGAAATATCACATTAATAAATGTGAAGACTTAAAACCATCTCTGGCACATAGTAAGTGCTCAATAAAGGGTTAACTAGTATTATAATTAGGATCTCTTTCATTCTCATAACTGCGCTATCAAGTAGGTATTGTTATCCTCCCCATAGGACAAATGAGGACAGTGAGGCACAGGAGGGTGAAATAACTTTCCTAAAGCCCCACAGTGAATAATCGACTCTAGAGCCTGCACTCACAGCTCCCACAAAACCCTGCTTCCCGTGAGCGGGGGTAGAGCCTCCAGCCATCAACAACAGAGAATGAATCACGTAGGCGATCACCCAAGGGAGCTTGAAAGATTCAAACCACTCCCTAAGGCCCTAATGTATCCTGCCATCTGAACTGGAGAGAGCCGAGTCAGAAACCAGGACGGGAGCTGAGGGGCTGCGGTTGGGAGTCCAGCATGCTGAAATCGACTAGTGAAAGGCACTGAGAAACCATCCAAGAGAAATGTCATTTATTCCCAGCTTTGCCATGGTGACCACCTAGCCAGCGGAGACCTGACCACCGTCGTGTCAGTTCATGATCTTGCGAGCTGTTTTAGATCTCGCTGTGCTAGGACTTGTGAACAGTTGTTCGCCACTAACCAAGAAAAGGTTGAATAAACTTTGCAATTGTGACCTTTTGAAGTTGCTCTTTTGCTAGAAGAATTTAAACCCTTCATGTATGAAGAAAACAGATTATGATGGAATGGTGTAGCATTTTTATTTTATTTTTATTTTTTTAAGATTTTATTTATTTGAGAGAGAGAGAAAGCATGAGTAGGGGGAGTGGTAGAGGGACAAGCAGGGTCCCCGCTGAGCAGGGAGCCCGACGCGGGGCTCGATCCCAGGACCCTGAGATCATGATCTGAGCCGAAGGCAGACGCTCAACTGACTGAGCCACCCAGGTGCTCAGTGCAGCATTTTTAAAAGGAACATTTCATACAGGTGCTTATGGGCTTCCACAATGATGAAAATAAGCAGCATTTGTTCAAAAGACATTCGAGAAACAGTGTGTGCTTCTTCCCACAGATCATAATCGCGGTGAGCCAGCTGATAGCCGACGTGGCGCTAAGCGGAGGATCGCGATTTCAGGAGTCTCTGTTCATTATCAACAATTTTGCAAACAGTGACAGACCCATGAAGGTATGTTCTCACTGCAAGGAGTAAACTAGAACCACCTTTCGTGGCAGAGAAGTTTACACTCCTCTCATTACACTGTCATTGGATTCACCACTCTTGATGGTGTCGAGTGTATAGGACGTGGGCTTTGTCTTGTACAGGCCTGCGTCTCCAGCACCCAGAACACGGCCTGGTACGTAGTACATCTTCCCAAAATTATCTGACTGGATGGAGGAATGACTATACTGTGTATACATAGTATTACAGCTAGTGGGATTGGAATTTTTTTCTGAGCTTGATTTCCAAACTTGCTCAGAAAACAGATGGCTTCTTTTTTATTTTTATTTATTTTTTTATTATTAACATATAATGTATTATTTGTTTCAGGGGTGCAGGTCTGTGATTCATCAGTCTTATGCAATACACAGGGCTCACCACAACACATACCCTCCCCAGTGTCCATCACCCAGCCACTCCATCCCTCTCACCCTCCTCCACTCTAGCAACCTTCTTTTTTGAGAGTTATTACCATTTATGATATTGGTTACTGAAGCACTGGGTTTCAGGAATCCTCTGTTCACTGATTACGGCTTGCCCTAGATGTGGATTGGAAAACCCAAGCCCAGTCCTGTTGTTCTTAGGTACCAGCTGGCTGAGGCTGAGCCCAAGACCCTGACCACCATCCCTCTTTCTTACCTGTACACTCACAACCTATAACATTGTAAAAATGCATTTGTCTTGTTGCACGGAGAACATGTCCTGATCTTCAGTGATGCATGTGTGCAAGGGAAGACGAATCTTTTGCCAATAGAAGACTTTCCCTCCCAGAGGGATCATCCCCATTCTTGGGAAAGGTCATCCATCCTCCAGGATCATTTAACAATACTGTATTTAAAAAAACTGGAAGGAAAAAAAAAAAAGCTCCCAGTCACAGCATACTTGATGTTTAGGACATGTAGAATCTATGTACCAAAAAAAAATTATTCCCATAGGAATGTTGCTTAGACTGAAAAAAACAAAAAACAAAACAAAACAAAAAAACCCACTGAGTAGTACCAGCCCTTCTCCAGCTGGGAAAGTTTGCTTTTCAGCCGGTTCTACTGGTTCTCTGCGAGATCAGTATATGTTCCAACTAATCCCATGAGCACAGAAACAATTTATGTCATTTAGGATCTTCTACCCTGAAATTTATTTTTACCAGTTATTACCATTCTTAATTCTATGTTATGTAAAAGTTGGATTAGCATCTTTTTCAAAGTAAATGAGCTCTACTGTGGAAACGAGCTCTACTGTGGCTGACCTTGATAAGAACTCTTTGTCATGACTCATTTCTTAGTTGTCATCACCAATAAACCCTGTGACAACAAGGTGTGCCTTTACCCCCGTAAATAAAATTGCTACTGGGGTATAAGAAGAAACTTTAATCTGAAACTAAGGATGTACTGTATGTTGGCTAATTGAATTTAAATAAAAGTTTAAAAAAAAAAGGAACCTTATTGGACATAATTATGATTTTTAAAGGGATCAAGAAAGCACTTTTAAGAACTGTTTCCTCCACATTTGGTTATATTCACATTGGAAAGCTCCCTAACCCCTGTACTTGTCCCTCACTCATCTTCTCCGAATCCTACAGGTAATCGTGATTAGTCCACTGGGGTTAAGAGGAAGTGATAGTACTTTCTTAATAGTGGCTGGGGTAAGAGGAAACTGTAACTTAGTGGGTTTGGAGAACACAACAACACTCCGAGAGAAGCTAGTAAATTCTTTAGAGTGTTCTGTGATTCATAACCTTTTAGTTGTAGAAGTGGAAATGTTTGCAGTATGGTTTTTACCTGAGTGTATATGGTAATTGGTGGATGGGATAGGTATGCTTGTCTGTGTGGGAGAGTGGCTGAGATCACTAGCCCTGGAGCCAGGATGTCTGGGCATAAATCCTGTCCCTACCACTTAACCAGCTGTGACACTTAGGCCGAGCTGTTTAACTGTGGTGTGCCTCCGTTTTCCCATTGGTTAAATGAATTATAACAGTACCGATTTCATAGGGTTGCTGGAAAAATTAAAACATGTAAGGCACTTAGACCATTGCCTGATACATAGTAAGCTGTCAGTTTTTAGTTACTCTTGTAACTGAAACTACACAATAATGGCAAGTAATTCTCGTGGCCATGGCATTTACAGTGGACAAGCTAGAGTTCAGAGCCAGGTAGTCTGGTTCCAGAATCCATGCCTTTAGGTATTGTGAGCATACTGCCTTCAGCCTTCAGCCCTTGAAGCCTGAGCCAGTTGGACCTTTTAAAAAGAATTCATTTAAAGCTCTTTAGGGGCGCCTGGGTGTCTCAGTCAGTTAAGTGTCCGGCTCTTGCTCTCAGTTAGGTCTTGATCTCGGGGTCATGAGTTCAAGCCCCATGTTGGGCTCCATGCTGGGTGGGGAGCCTACTTAAAAAAAAAATAAAGCTCTTCAGACATGTAATATACCAAGAACCAAATACCAAGAACCGTAACCAGGAATATAAATCATGTTATTCCCAGAATTGGATGCCAAGGCTTAGAGGACATTGATAATATTAATGGACACGGCTTTTGTTTGTTTGTTTGTTTCGAAATCAGGCAACTGCTTTTCCCACAGAAGTCAAAGACTTGACCAAGAGAATCCGTACCGTTCTTATGGCCACTGCTCAAATGAAGGAGCATGAGAAAGATCCTGAAATGCTCATTGATCTCCAGTATAGCTTGGCCAAGTCCTATGCAAGCACCCCAGAGCTCAGGAAAACCTGGCTCGACAGCATGGCCAAGATTCATATAAAGAATGGAGACTTTTCAGAGGTGACGCCTTCAGACTTTGTTCTAAGCACAATCCTGCAAAAACCCTGGAACACGGGCTGACCGTTCTTTCTTTGTCCTCCTTTTTCAGGCAGCAATGTGTTATGTCCACGTGGCCGCTTTGGTTGCAGAGTTTCTTCATCGAAAAAGTAAGATATTTCTGTTCTTAGAGACAGGGAGGATTTCCATTAGTGCGAGAGTTTTTATGTTTGTAGCTTGATGTCATTGAGCTCCGAAAACTATGTTCACCTTTAGCCCCATTCCGTGTTAAACAGAAGTTGTTATAAAAGAAAACTGGATTATTCATTTTGCCTTCTGCTTCCATTAAGAGTACAAGAATAAGTTAAATAGTACAGGGCCAGGCCTGATGCCCAGTGTTTATTTTTTCAAGACTGTCTCCCTGGAAGATTGCCACCGATTAAATTCTTCTCAGGGCTTATGAGAAGCTCGGGTTAATAGAGATCATTTGTTTTCCTCTCATCTCTCTCAGCTTCACAAATACTGCCCACCAGGGATCTCTCTGTAGCCACTTTCACACACCAATACTTTGGTATTAAAAGGCAGTTAGCACATCAGCAAGATGGCCAAATAAGGTGTCCCTTGTTTGTATACCCTCCCCTCCTACAGTTGGGCATCTATCCGTGGACAAAAGTGCCTCTGTGGGAGCTGTGGGATCCAGCACCGTGTGCCCAGGGGCCTGGGGAGGAATCCCACCCATACGTTAGGTAACGGGCAGTCAGACCTTGGTCCCCTAGCAGGCCCTAGCCCTTCTCAGCTGCGGTCTGAGAGCCCCTGGAGAACACTGCCTTAGACAGTCATCCACAGATGAGAGGACCTGGGTGCAAGTCCAGGGGTCCAGTTGAGATGTTTAGCATGCCTTTGGAGCAAAACAGATACAAGTTCGGATGCCTTGGGGAGGGTAAGAGGACCAGTTTGACTTGACTCAGGCACCCCCTTCCTCGAGGTGGCACAGCTCAGTGCCAAGAGAGACCTTCTCACCCACGATTTCTTCAGTGGGAAAAAGTGAGAGCCTGTGAATGGGCACCTGGCTTCCCCAGCAGTACAGGACCTGCCGAAGAGGCCTATTTCTCTCTTGCCCCGCCAGAGTCCTGGCTCATGAGCCGCATGACTGGCGGCAGGAAGAGGTGGGGAGTGATGCAGATAGAACTCCTAGAGGACACTAAAAAGACAGGGATCCTACTAGCTGCCTTGCAGGCCCCATTCAGAACCCTGCCAACAAGGCACTAGGGACACTTAGCTCATGGATTCCACCCCCCTCCCGCCCCATCTAGCCCACAGGCACTGTCCGTACTCTGTGCATCTAAACCACATACTCCTTTATCCTGTAGCCGGCTCCCTGTGTGTTCTCCTGATGGGTGGAGAGAGCAAGCTTTGGCAGATGACCAGAGAGCCATCCAGAATCTGTAGGCCACTAAGGGACCACAGACTTGAGCTTTAGCATCACCCTTGACAGAGCAAAAGGGAGCTGTTAGCACCCAGCCTGGTGTGTTGCATGATGGAGAGAAGGCATACAAGCTTAAGGAATCTACCACAAAGGGGAGCATGAAGTGTGAAGCAAGGATATCCCTAGTGGGTCTGGTAAAGCCGCAGACTCCCTAGCAGGGCAGATGGAAGGTATTTCTCTCCCAAAGTCAGTCAGTAAAGGTGGTTGGAGATGGCTGCTACTTTCAGATGCAAGACTTCCGAGAACGGGAAAAATAAAGGAAACATGACACCACCAAAGGATCACAGTACTCTTCTAGTAACTGGTGCCAAAGACCTGGAGCTCTGCAATTTACCTCATCAAGAAAACAAAAGAACTGTGTTAAAGAAGCTTAATGAGCTGCAATAAAACAGAAAGACAACACAATGAAATCAGGAAAACAATACAAGAACACAACAAGAAGTTAAATATAGAAATTTTTAAGAAAACACAAATTCTGGCATTGGAGAATACAATGAATGAAGTGAAAAATGCAACAGAGAGCATTACCAGCAGAATGGATCAAGCAGAAGAACTAATCTGTGAATTAGAAACCAGGACCTTTGATGGGATACATGCGTGGCTCTTGGTTCAGGCTCGGGTCACAGTCTCAGGGTCGTGAACGCGGGCTCCATGCTCAGTAGGTTGTCTGCTTGAGATTCTCTCTCCTTCTCCCCCTGCCCCTCCCCTCTAAAATAAATAAATAAATCTTAAAAAAGGAAGAAGAAGCCAGGACCTTTAAAATGACCTCATCAGAGGAGAACAAAGGACAAAAGAATGAGAGTAAAGAAATCTATGTGGGTGATCTTTGGGACAGCATCCAAAGAAACAATCCGTGAACTCTCAAGAGTCCGAGAAGGAGACAGAAAGCTTTTATTTCAAGAAATAATGGCTGAGAACATCCCAAATCTAGGGAGAGATTTGGACACCCATGTTCACGAGGCTGAGATCCCCCAAAAAACCTCAAAGAGAGCTTCTCTAAAGACACATTATAGTAAAACTATCAAAAGACAAAGGATCCGAGGGCAGCAGGAAAAATAAGTTTGTAACTTACAAGGGAACCCCATAAAGCTTTCAGTGGGTTTCTCAGCAGAACCTTGCAGGGAAGGAGAGAGCGAAATGATCTATTCAGAGCGCTGAAAGAATAAAACTGCCAATCAAGAGCACTCTTCCCAGCAAAGTTGTCCAGAAATGAAGGACAGATAAACGTTCCCAGGCAAACAAAAGCTGAAGGAGTTCATCACCACTAGACCTGCCTTGCAAGAAATGCTGAAAGGAGTTCTTCAAGCTGAAATGAAAAGATGCTAATTAATGACACAAAAACATACGAAATGGATACGTATGAATGGATAAAGATGTGGCACATATACACAATAGAATGTTATTCAGCCACGAGAAAAAGGAAATCCTGCCATTTTGGGCAATATGAACAGACCTTGAGGGTGCTCTCTAAGTGGAATGAGTCAGAAAGCAAAAGACAAACACTGTACGATCTCACTTTCATGTAGTATCTAAAAAGTTGAAGTCACAGAAGCAGAGAGTGGAATGGTAGTTGCCAGGGGCTGGGGGGTGGGGAAAACTGGGAAGATGTTGGTCAAAGGGTAGAAACTTTCAGTTACAAGATGAATAAATTCTGGAGATCTCATGCACAGCACAGTGATTATAGTTAACGATACTGCGTTATATACTTGAAAGTTGCTGAGAGGGTAGATCTTAAATATTCTCATCTCCCCCAAAATGGTAATTATGTGTTGGTGTTAACACCGCTGTGGTGATCGTTTTGCAATATACACATATTGAATCAACACACACACCTTAAACTTACACAGTGTTATATATCAATTAGGTCAATAGAGCTGGCGGAGAGGTGGGGAGTGGCCCCGGGAAGGGGGGAGGGTGAGAAACAAAAAGGGAGTCAATGGTCTTGAAGGGCTTCGGGATCCAGCAGGTCTAATTCAAGAATCTGCCAGAAAGCTTCCCTTTCTGAAAACAATATTGCTGGCTCCTACTGTAAAAACTACTCAAGTAGTAAAACAGTTGAGCTAGGTTTAAAAATTGATCGGCAATGGATTATTGCAAAGAAACCTTCCACTATCTATCATAATGGCCAAGCTACTTTAAGGCGGTTGAATGAGTAACATGAGAGCAAAATGAAACCGTCTTGTGGGAGTCCTATCACTCTGGCTTGGTCTATGAGAACACAGCCATATTTTGTTTTGTTTTTGTTTTTGAACTCCAGAATTCCTACAGCTAACGATATGGCTTTCATTTCACGTCTAAGGCTCAATGTTTGATTGCCTCATATAATACCACCCATGTGGGGAGAACCTCTTTCCAAAAAGAGCCTTCCCAAGCGTGGTGTCATGACTAAAATGTAGATTCATTTTACTTATATTTTAAATGAACACTTTCTGTTTGATACTGAAATATTTTTTTTAACAATCCATGTGTTTGAAATTGGCATACTCTAGTTTTCTCCTTTTAGTACATAGGTGGTTTGAAAGCAGAAAATCTTACTTATCAAAAGAAGACCCCATTTGAGATTTTTTTTTCCTACATCACTGGTCTGCCCGTGAAATATTGAAATTCCAAATAAACTAATATGAGAACTCTAAACACACTAATACGTTTTTAGGTCTATTTTTCAGATAAATGAGGTTAATATTACCTCCTCTTTTTAATTAGAGAAATCTGCAATAGAGTTTCATGTCCACTGAAAATGGTTAAAAACATTAAAATATTTCCCTAGAATTTGTTTCCACAAGTCCAAAAACCCTACAATTAAGCAAAAATCAAGAATTATTCATCTCCATTATCAATCCTTAAGCTTTAAAAATATAAGACTGGACAAATAGCAACATATATATATATATATATATATATTTTGCTGTGGTTTTTTTGGACATTAGCTTGAGGCAGCTAGCCTGAACACCAAACAGTGTGACATGTTTCGGTAAGTGTAAATGGTGCTTAAAAGCCTTTTTTTTTTATTTGACTGTAGTTGACACACAGTGTTACATTAGTTTCAGGTACACAAAATAGTGATTCAACTTCTCTATACGTTATGCTCTCCTCACCACGGGTGTAGCTCCCATCTGTCACCAAACAACACTATTACAGTACCAGTGATTACAGTCCTATGCTGTGCCTTTTATTCCTGTGACTTATTCATTCCATAACTGGAAGCCTGTATCTCCCACTCCCCTTCACCCATTTTGCCCGACCCCCATTTAAATACTTACTTCATGATCCCTTCGAGGTTTTTCAGAGTTTACCCTTCATAGAAATCAGGGGGCCCCTCTCAGAGTTGGAAAAAATGTTTAGCATTTTAAACAAAACATAATGTCAAGTTTAGGAGTTTACATATTTATTTATAGGCTGCCATCTATTTTTAAACTTGGAAAATCCTACTTGCTTAAACTAGCAAAGCTGATTCCAAAATGATGACGGAAGTAAAATCCTCAGGGTTCCCCCCACCCTTGGCTTTAGTCATTCCGAGGATCCAGAACACCTTCTTTTGGTGATTAGCTGATTAAACTATGCTAGTTATACCAATGCGGACTACTAATTGAAAACACAAGTTAAAAACTTAATCCGTTAACCTGTTATCCAGTCTGAGAACTTCAGGATCTAGATAAGAGCTGGATATTTGCCCTGTAAATAAAAGTATACAGTTGAGTGCAGAAAAGAAAAAAAAAAAGTTTTATTAACACTTAAAGACAGACTTACTTCACAAGAATAGTTGAGCAATTCCACAACCTTTCTACTGTTAAGTGTCCTTTGATCACGAAGACAAAGGGGAAGGAGAGTTAGTAGAAGGTATTTTTAAATCTTTGACAGCTCAATTGCAAAAATTTTGCTTTCTCAAACTCCTATGCCATTTCTCTTGAAGTCATTATAAAGCACTTCTTTTAATCAAAATGAAATGAAATACTACCGACCAGCTCACATACTGAAGACAGATGTTCTCCTGTTTACAGTTTTTAAGGAAAAAAACTAGTTTGTCCATTGGGTGGTTGCCTAACAAGCAAAGGCTTGCACCGCCCCCCCGCCCCGCTTTTGGGGGGCTGACTCCAGAAGACCAGCAATGGCCTATTTCTAGATCCTTTTTTTTCATGTTGCAGGCACCGAACTGGAAAGGGAAAGGGGAAGGAGACGTGCAGTTCTCCCTGCCACCCCCACCCCCACTTCTTTCAGTCAGCCAAAGCTCTTGCTCTTCCTACTAGAGGGATCCTAGGCATTATCATTCTCTTCCTTTTACGTAAGTTACCTCTAAGTGGTGATGCTTACTGGGTGTTGGTTACTCTTACCCCCACAGATATAAAATAGAAACCAGGCCTAAATGTCCCTATTTCTGTTTTATCTGAGAAGCCCCAAATATTCTAGATCTCCTTTGGAGGCTAGACTTTATGTACCTCTCCCTCTTCTCTTCCTGAGGGCAGGCACAACTGTTCTCTGCCCTCCCCCCCCCCCCCGGGGAAGACAAGAGTCAAGTCTCTGCATTCTCCCACCCCCACTTGGCGTCCAGGGTTCAACAGAGCTTCCGTCCTAGAGGGCTCCCCCAACAACCCACAAAAAGGAATTTCCTTTCCCATAGAGTCTGTTCTTTTCATTCCTTATAGGGTAATGTTGCTCCCTTTCTCAACTCTTTGTACCCAGGATCTGATAGCTTAAGTTCTGCAGGCTTTTTATTTCCCGATTCCTTACCAATCACAGCCTTTCCCCTCTTCTGCCCTCCTCTCAGGACTTTCAACCTCTTATCCTTCCTCTGACCAGCAGTCTTACTTTATCAAGGGTTGGACTGCTGCCCCATCCTCCAAACTCCTCCCCACTTTTTTTTTTTTCCCCTGGGATCACTTGTGCTCAGGGTAATGGTCTGTCCTTGGACCGTTTGCATCTTGCTTTCCCTGGGACAGCAGTCAGGAATCGAGAAGCTATAGCTATGAAGGGCAAGGTCAGGAATCCAGGTCATATACCAGAAAGATCGACAGCAGACTCTTGAATACCACCTTCTGTAATGCTACACAGGGCTATGTGAGGTTCCTGAAATGCATGCCTCTCTTTGTTGGGGTATATACACTGGCCACTTCTAGATTCAGCAACTTGCTTCATCTGAAAATCTTTCCAGCATTTTAAAGACCCTCACAACCAAAAGGGTCCTCATATCATTGGATAGTTTGGTGGGTGCTAATAAATTAGGCAAACAAGGGGTTATAGTCTCCTCTAGGTAAAGTTACATCATCAGGCATAGAAATCAAGATAACACACTTAGTAAGAATAGTGGAATCCGAGGCTAGCAATCCATAACAGTAGGCTTTCTGCCAGATGAAGCAGACATCAAACTTCAAAGTGGGTGTTAACCTGTCAGTTTCTGAGAAAAAAAAAAAAACATAATTTGCCCTCCTTCTACTTAAAATATATACCAGAAGACTCTCTCCCACGATGCTGTAGCCTCATCTGATCTCAGGCATAGGAGTGTGCCTCTTTTTGTCCTCCCCTAAATTACAGCATTCTAGAAGAATCCTAGATTTGGGAATCACTTAATAAATCTCAGAGCAGACAGGAATTTCTTCCCTAGTCATGGACCTAGCGGCCAGAGGCCTTCAGGGACTAATGGTTTTTCTCTGTCGAGGACTACACTCTATCGCTTTGCTCAAGTTTTGGGGGCCCTCTTCCCTCCTGCCTGGCTCTTGACTTCACAGAGGTGATCAAGTGGGACATTTTCTCCTCGATTTCAAAACATTCTCCTAATGCACTACCCAGAGAGTGGCCGATCTGAGACCTGTTTGTTACTGGTCCACAGCAAGGTAAGGAGTATTATCCTAAATGTAAATCAGCTATGTCACTGGGCATATTTAATTCAGTGGACATTTGTTCGCCCGTAGACTTCCTCAAAGAAGGAAAAGATGTATTGATTTATGTTCTGGTGCCAGTTCCTTATCTTGTTGTGGTCCAGCGCTTTGAATAGATTGCTCCTAGAAGTCTATCACAGACCATTTGAGGCATGCTTATCTTCAGAAACGGAGTGTGTCATGCCCTATCTTCAGTGTCTTTTATTACCTAATTTCTTTGAACAAAAATGGCCCTAAAGTCCATTGGGTCAAAGTAAATCTCATTTTCATTTCTGCTTCTCCTTCCTTCACAGAAATCCACTGACTGCCCCCAATGTGTTTCTCCATTCTTGAAGAAGGACTTCAGAATGACCCCATCTTCCCTCACCCGAATTCTGTCTCTCTCTCTGATTCTCTCACAGAAGCATGGTGCTTACTTGATAACTCACGCTCCATCAAGCCTCTTACCAGATGGCCTATGTCCAGTTAGCTTTCATTTAGACAAGAGGAGTTGGCAAAATCCAAGCCCCAATACCTGACCTTTTTTTTTTTTTTTTTGGTACCAGAATTCTGAGAAATCTCCTAAATATGAAGTCTGACTCTCTTTTAAGTCTTCCTTCTTTTTCCCCCCAACCTCTAACCTCGGGAAGCTTTCCAGCGCTTCAGCTGTGAGTAGATCATGCTTTCTAAGCACCACTGTTCTAGAGGGTGTAGAACAATAGATTGCAACAGTTTTTATTCGCTTGTGACCAGCCACTTTTCACTGACTAGCAGATTCTTTTATAAGGAGCCTGGATTTCCCGTAACTCTTAAATTACAGCCCACTTACAGAAGGGTAAATGAAGGCAGCCACGACAAGAGCTGCTTGGACATGTTCCCCTGTCCAGAGTGTGTAGGGTAGCCGCGTGGCCTGCCTTCTCTACCTAGACTCTCGCTTGACAGGAACCATTTGGTCCACGATCCTACAGCAGCTGTTCTCAGCTTGGGCTCACTTGCTGCTTCCCAGGGGCCCAGCTGTATCCTCACTTACTCTGCCAGCTGGCAACAATTGTCCAATCTTGGAAAAGCCCATTTATTTATTGGTAGCTTTGGTCGTTAATAACTCATTCAACACTCCCTATACGCTAGGTTCTGTTCTAAACACTTTGCATTTCCTTTAATTCTCACGAAGTAGCTGTTCTCTCTGTTTTACAGCCGATGAAACTTTTTACGGTTCTAGAGAGATGAGCATGTCTCGAATCACGCAATTAGTGATAGACCTGAAGCCCTCGAACTCCGAAAGCTCCGATTCTCCCAGTGCCTGCCCCTTTTCTCCAAGGATGCTTCAGCCCTGCCATATGTTTTCTCTTTCTGACTCTCTTACAAGTCCTAGGCTAGGCTTCCTCCAATGACCCACTTCCTTTTCCAGTTCTACAGTGAAATTAGGAACTAGAAATGGTTACAAAAGTTTATTCTCTGGGGCGCCTGGGTGGCTCAGTTGGTTAAGCGACTGCCTTCGGCTCAGGTCATGATCCTGGAGTCCCGGGATCGAGTCCCGCATCGGGCTCCCTGCTCGGCAGGGAGTCTGCTTCTCCCTCTGACCCTCCTCCCTCTCATGTTCTCTGTCTTTCATTCTCTCTCTCTCAAATAAATAAATAAAATCTTTAAAAAAAAAAAAGTTTATTCTCTGGTTACCTGAAAAGTACATGCCCTCCTTGATTAGGGGACAAACGAGAAACATACAGGATCAAGGTGTTAGATGACACTAGGGAAGCATTGCCTTTACTAGCCATTGGAGATGATGCAGAGTCCAAGAAGGAAACTTACTTGTTGGTAACTTGAGCTCGCATTTTGGGGGAAAAGACTGGTAAAATGTGTAGTAGTTGGGAATCATTTGTAAAATTCTTTACAGACTGAAAATTGCACATAGGATTTTTGATCGGCACAAAAATATCTGCGTTTGTTTTTAAGGGTAACCAGTCCCTGTAAAGCTGTTATTTACAAAATGCTTTTTTTAAAAAAATAAATTCCTTTCACTGCTTTCTATTCATACAGAATTATTCCCTAATGGATGTTCAGCCTTCAAGAAAATTACTCCCAATATAGATGAAGAAGGAGCAATGAAAGAAGATGCTGGAATGATGGATGTCCATTATAGTGAAGTAAGATTCCAGGGCCTGCAATGCCAGTTATATAAATTTAACTTCTTAAAATTCATATTAAAAAATTATTACAGCTAACTTAATTGGGAAGGGAACTAAGGACCAATGAACTGTAAGCATGAAAACTGCCCAGGGCAGAGATGTCCCTATTTGGAATGTGGAACCCTGCCTCTGGAACTGTTCCTATTGTCTGGCTTTAGAGAGGTGATATTTATCATCTTCAAATAACCATCCCAGTAACCAGATCAGGGTCAACATGCTTTGGAAAAATTTCCATAAAAAATATAGCTCACAGTGTAACAGCTAAGCAGAGTATGCATAAGAGTCTTTTTAAAAATGGAACATTTCTGCTGTAAACTTCATAAGGATACCGAATGGCTTTGGTTGTCAGTCAACAAATATTTATTGACTTAGGAGCAAGGCTCTGGAGCTGGTGATGTAGGCGCTATAAAATAATTAGCGAGGGCCAAACCCTGACCTCCAATGTCTACCTACACGGAATGCGAAAAAAAAAACAGAACAAAACAAGACCAGGCCATTTGAATAATACACACAGTGGACTGTTCCATGGAAAGTCAAAGGTGAGAGAGATGCCTTTGAGCTGAGGTAGAGCAGCGAGCTGTGATTAGAGAGGGGTGGGGTGAAGAAAGAGGACACCACGAAGGCGGTCTAACAGAGAAGGAGACCAGCAGGGACGAAAGCTACGAAGTGGGAAAGCGTAAGGCATCGGGGCAGTAGAATGGATCCTTTTGGCTAAACCCAGTTGGGTTCACAGAGAGAAGTAGTTGAGGTCAGATTTTTGAGAAACTTTGAATGTTTGGGCTTTATCCAGCAGAATGTTGAATTGCTCTCAAAGTTTTGGGGGCAGAACAATGGCAGGATCAAAGCAAGGAAGAGGAGAGGGTAATTTGGCGGTAACGTGGGAGCTAGAGAGAGGGCTGCCCAGGAGTCCAGGAATGAGGCAGTCAGGGCCAAAACCCACCTGCTGACAGAGTCACGAAACACTACGAAGAAAGGAGGA
Source organism: Mirounga angustirostris (assembly GCF_029215605.1). Lineage (NCBI taxonomy): Eukaryota > Metazoa > Chordata > Mammalia > Carnivora > Phocidae > Mirounga > Mirounga angustirostris. Next base: position 96,428,026 of record NW_026991719.1, read on the forward strand.
AGGCCTGCTGGCTGTGGGAAGGGAAGAGTCAAAGGTAGCTCTGAGCTTTTGGGTTTGGATAGTCCAGAAAAACTACAGGTGGATGATTTTCCAGGGAAGATGATGAATTCCGTTTTTGACGTGTGTTGAATTTGAAATAGGAATGTATCAAGATGGAAATAACTGTCAGGCCATTAGAAGTTTGGAACCAAATCTGAGGAGAGAGATCAGGGTTGGAGAGCCACATCTGGAAGTCATCTGTGTGAGAACCAAAGCAGAGTGAGGAGGGGAGATAACATAGCCAGTGGAAACCAGAGAACCAAAGACCAAACCACGGAGAAGTTTGCAAAGAATGGGAAGATGAAAAATGAACAAAAACAGAAATTTAAGGGTTTGTAGCTCCATAGAAATACATTGTTTAGAGTTGTATTAAGAAACGTAAGCAATCAGGTTGAAGTGACAGAGATATACTTTATGAATTGGTTTTTTTTTTTAAGATTATATTTATTTATTTGTCAGAGAGAGAGACAGAGCACAAGCAGGGAGAGCGGCAGGCGGAGGGAGAAGCAGGCTCCCTGCTGAGCAAGGCACCTGGTGTGGGGCTCGATCCCAGGACCCTGGGATCATGACCTGAGCCGAAGGCAGCCGCTTACCCAACTGAGCCACCCAGGTGTCCCGAATTATTGTTTTTTTTTTTTTTAATACAAGACAATCTTAAGTTAGCTCTCGTTCATTTAGCTAAAATGACATGCCTAGAAGCTTTAACTATTTCTATATGGGTCTCTTGCCTCATCAGTAACATAAAGACAATACCATCCTGGTCACTTCAAAATAAATGTGAAAGCTCTCTTGGCTCATTAAGTACCACACAAATGTCACACTTGATGGTTGACCTACTTGACAGTGACGTTACCTTTTACCCCAGAACCGAGAAGAGTAGATATTTACAGCATGCTAGAAACTTGAATTTTAATTCCAGCTCAATTCTTGACTGTGAAGCCTTGGGTAAGTTAATTCACTTTTTTTTGGTCTTAGTTAGACTTAAATGATTTTCCAGAGACTTCCAGTTGTTATGGGCTGCCAGTGGAAGGACTCAGCGGAGTTCACGGAAGATAAATGGTTGAGCACAACTGAAGTTATATTCTTGTCTTCCAAATAACAGCTTCATCTTATTCACAGAAGTAGCCTTGAGGCTGACCCTAATACTTTCAAGGAGAGTGGCAACATTTCTTATTAGTCAAGAACTATAATCTGTTTTCTATGTAAACACATTTGTTGGAACTCTTGTGTGTTCTACAGTAATAGTTTATACATTTTATTTGATGTATACCCATAGAATCATGTTCAAAAATAGCCTTCGTATGTTTCAGCTTATGGAAGAAGGCTTCGTCCTCATGCCCGAGCCAAAGGAAAAATAACTGACACTGATTTATGAGCTTTATTGAAATGAAAAGTACAAATGGTTGTCTCTTTAGTGCCTGTATTTAAATATATGAATTAAACCAATAATAATGAAATTAATTTGTTTCTAAAACTGCTTTCCTGACCTTTGATTTGCAATAGTTTTTAGTTTTAAAAAGATTTTATTTATTTATTTGTCAGGGAGAGAGAGTGAAAGAGCGTGCACAAGCAGGGGGAGCAGCAGAGGGAGAGGGAGAAGCAGGCTCCCTGTGGAGCAGGGAGCCCAATGCGGGACTTGATCCCAGGACCCTGGGATCATGACCTGAGCTGCAGGCAGATGCTTAACCGACTGAGCTACCCAGGCATCCCATGATTTGCAGTACTTTTTAAGGATGTAATTAACACATTCCTAAGGGAACAGTTTGATGAATTTTGACAGTTGTATACATCCGTGTAACTTTCCAGCAGAAACAAGAAATAGAATATATCCATTCTCACAGAAGGTTCTCTTATGCCCATCTCTAGTCAGTCTCCCCTCCCCACCACCTAATTTCTATCACTGTAGATTACTTTTGCCTGTTTTGGTGTCATAAAAATGGAATCCTTCACTCCATTCAATACATACCCTTCTGTGTCTGGCTTCTTTTGCTTAACCTAATGTTTTTGAGATACATCCATGTTGTTGAGTATATCAAAAGTTTGTTCTTTTTCGTTACTAAATAGTATTCCATTGTATTGATAACTGATTTTTTTTTTTTAACCCATTCTCCTGTTGATGAATTTTGGATTGTTTCCAGTTCGGGGCTGTTACGAATAAGGCTGCTCTAAACATTCTTATCTATGACCTTTCATTATTCTTGGGTAAATAGCTAGGAGTAAAATTGCTGGATCCCAGGAAAGTTGTGTATTTAATCTTACAAGAAATTGCCAAAGAGTTTTTCAAAGTGGATGGACCATTTTATACTTCCACCAGGATTGGACGAGAGTTTCAGTTGCTCCACATCCCCACCAACATCTGATGTGGCTAATCTTTTTTTTTTTTTTTTTTTTTTTTTGCCATTCTATTAGGCATGAATTGGTATCTCATTGTGTTTTTAATTTATATTTTCCTTTTTTTTTTTTCAATAGTCTCCACACTGGGCGTGGAGCCCAACACAGGGCTTGAACTCACGACCCTGAGATTAAGACCTGAGCTGAGGTCAAGAGTTGGACGCTTAACCTCCTGAGCCACCCAGGCGCCCCATTATTTATATTTTCCTAATAACTAATGATGTTGAGCACTTTTTCATGTGCTTCTTTGCCTTTCATCTATCTTCTTTTGTGAAATGTGTGTTCAAGTCTTTTGCCCATTTTTAGAAATGGCATTGTTCATTTTTTTATTGTTGATTTGTAGGCATTTTTTTAATATATTCAGGATATAAGTTCTTTGTCAGATATATGTGGTGCAGATTTATCTTTGATTTGTTTATTCATTTCTTAATTGAGTCTTTTATTGAACCAAAAGTTTTGGTTTTGACGAAGCCCAATTTACCATCTTTAGTGGTTTGTTCTTTTTGTGTCTGGTCTGAGAAATCTTTGCTTACCTCAAGATTGCAAATGTATTGTCTTACATTTTTTTTTAAGATTTTATTTTTAGGTAATCTCTGCACCCAACGTGGGGTTCAAACTCACAACCCCGAGATCAAGAGTCGCACACTCCTCTGACTGAGCCAGCCAGGCGTCCCTTACCTTTTCTTCTATAAACTTTGTTTATAAGTTTTATATTTAGGTCTGTAATCTGAAATTCATTTTTGAGCATGGAATTAGATAGAGGTCAAGGTTGAAAGCAGATATTTAGATGGTTCTCACCATATGGGGGAAAATGAAACTTTCCTTTTGCCTGATTGAATTACTTGGCACCTTGGTCAAATTTTAGTTCTTTATATGTGTGCAGCCTATTTCTGGACTCTGTTCTGTAGCACTGACCTATTTGTCCATCTTGATATGAATATTACACCATCTTGATTACTCTAAGTTTATAAGTCTTGAAATCAGGTAGTGTTAGCCCTCCAGCTTTTTTTTTTTTCCAAGTCATTTTGACTATTCTACATCCTTTGAATTTCCATATAAAATTCAGAATCCTCTTTTCTGATTTCCTCAAAATAGCCTGCTGGAAGTTTTTTGGGGATTTTGTTAAGTTTATGTGGAGAGTGGCAAGCTTAACAATGTTGAATCTTTCAGTGAACCTTTATTTTGGTCATCTTTCATTTCTCCCAGCAGTATTTTGTGATTTTTCAGGGCTTTGCTGGATTTATTGTCTTTTGCTAGATTTATTGTTAGATAATTGATGTTTTGCTGCCACTGTAAATAGTATTGCTTGATTTCTTTTTCAATTTATTGTTGCTAATATATATCAATACAATTGATTTTTGTATGTTGATCTTACGATCTCCCACCTCGCTAAATACGCATATTCGTTTTAGTGGTTTGTGTATTCCTTAGGCTTTTCTATGTACACAGTCATGTCATCTGCACAGACCGTTTTACATTCGCCAATCTATATGCCTTTTCTCTCTTTTTGTTGCCTTGTTTCACTGGCTGGCACCTTCAGCATCATGTCGAATTCAAGTGGTGAGAGCAGGCATTTTGACTCATTCTCAAACTTATGAGTGTTCAGCCTATAGGTTTCTTGTAGATGCCCTTTATCAGATTGAGGAAGATCCCTTCTCCTTCTTGTTTGCTGAGAGTTCTTTTTTAATATCATGAAGGGATGTTGCATTTTTTCAAGTGCTTTTTCTGTATCTATTGTTGGAGGTACCAGTTTTCTCTTGTATCCTGCTTTGTTCTATATATTACAGTGGATTTTTCTTCCCTATTATAAACCAGCTTTACATTTCTGGGACTCACTAGTTTGTAAAAGATTTTTAATTCCCCCAAAGTCCTTCCTTCCCACTGTTGCTAGAAATTTTAATTTGGCATTAATGACTAAAGAAACCAATATAAATAAGATACTGTTACTACTCTTGAAGAGTCACAGCCTATTTGGAAAGTCAGATACATAGATAATGGGCAAGTCGAGGGATGTATATCCACCCAATGAATTCTCAGAGCAGGATAAAAGGTATCTAGTGTCTTGCTGGTCTGTATTGATTAGGAGAAAGATCCCAGAAGAGGTGATACCTAAGCCGTCTTAAAGGGGTTAACCAAGTGAAGCGGTGTAAAGGGCAGAGGGCATAGCATGAACAAAGGCACAGAGTGAGGGCAGGGAAACTACTAGTAGCTCATTGTTGTTGGAGCATAAAGTACAAGGCTGGGCATGGTGAATGATGAGATTATAGAAGCATCAGCCAGACTATTGCAAGCCTCGTGTGCCAAATGAAAGAACTTGTCCTTTGCTCTGTGAAAGAAGGGGCAGCCATGATGAGATTTTAAGAAGAGGAGAGGGACGTGGTCTGGTTTGCCTTGGAATCCGAAGCCTACGGCAGATAGATTTATAAGTGTCGAGGCTGGAGGCAGGAAGACCAATTAGAAAAAAATGACATGGTCTTAAACTTTAGCAGTGAGAGTAGAAGTGGAGGAAGAGTCAGATTTGAGAAATATTTAGGTAGTCAAACTGGCGGAAGTTGGCAACGAGCTGATGAGAGGATGAGTGGAGAGAGAGCACACTGGTTCTCCAGGGCTGCCGTAACCGAGGGCACCCACGTATCGTCTCACAGCTCAAGCATCTAGAAGTCTGAAATCAAGGTGTCAGCAGACCATGTTCCCCTCTGACACTGTGGGAACAATCTTTCCTCGCCTCTTCCTGGCTGGTCTCTGGCGTTCCTTGACTTGGAGCTGTGTTACTCCAGACTCTGCCTCTGTAGTCACGTGGGGTCCTCCCTGAGTCCCCGTCTTCTTGTGAGGATCCCAGCCATATTGGTTTAAGGGGCCACCGTACTCCAGTATGATTGTGCTGTAATTAATTATATCCACAGTGACCCTATTTCCAAATAAGGTGACATTCTGGCCTTCTGGTAACTGGGGGTTAGGACTTCAACATCTCTTTTTGAGGGACACCCTTGAACCCATTCCAGGAGCTGAGTCAAAACTACTCTTAAGTTTTCTAGCTCAGGGCTCATAGGGTGTTGACCCGGCTGACTAGGAAAAACCCAAGTGAAAGAACCAGTTTAGGAAGAAGTTGAGTTCAAAATTGCTAAAGGGCATACAGGAAGAGCCGTTTTAGCATTCAGTTCTGTAAATCTCAAGAGCATGTCTTCGAGATAGAAACAAGCTGTTAAGACTTAGGGCTAGCCGCAGTAATGGGCTTCATCTTCTTATTGTTGAGAACATGAGATGGTGGGTCATAAAATAATTTGTCGCAGCTGTTATCATTCTGGCACAGTCAGAGATCTCTATCTTGAGCTATTATCCTCTCAATCTCCCCAGTTTTAGGGCCAACAGTCAGGAAGGAAGCATTCTTTACCAAAAGCTTCATTTTCATAAACATCCATATCGCTAACACAAGAGCTTGAAAGTTGTCAAATCCTTTTTTTTTTTTTTTAAGATTTTATTTTATTTATTTGACAGAGAGAGAGAGAGACAGCTAGAGAGGGAACACAAGCAGGGGGAGTGGGAGAGGGAGAAGCAGGCTCCCGGCCGAGCAGAGAGCCCGATGTGGGGCTCGATCCCTGGACCCTGGGATCATGACCTGAGCCGAAGGCAGACGCTTAACGACTGAGCCACCCAGGCACTCCGAAAGTTGTCAAATCTTCTTAAGATTCTGTTATATTCTGTGTAAATATAACTTCAGTATAAAAAAAAAACAACAATGAACATTCATCAGCTTAGTGGGGTTTATCCCATCAGACCTTCATTCGTTCTCCCATTTGGAACAAACAATGCCTCTGTAGTCACGTGGGGTCCTCCCCGAGTCCCCATCTTCTTGTGAGTATCTTAAAGATACTCCTTAATGGGTGACATTTGTAAGTACAGTTAACATCTTCATTGTGTGAGTGAACAAAATAAATAGGTACACTTCACTATGGTCAGGGATTACTCTCATATTTTTAAGAAGGGTTTCCATTTCAAATATTTCAAGTATTTGATTTAGAAAATAGAGTTACATAAGCCCTACTCCTTCGGTGCACGTTCTGTTTGTTCTCTGTGAACTTGAAATGGTTCAGGATTTATTTGCCCAGAACTGTCAAACCATCTCTAATTCCTGATTGCATTTTGCTCTTAATGCAGGAAGTGTTGCTGGAGTTGCTAGAACAATGTGTGGATGGCTTATGGAAAGCAGAACGTTATGAAGTGATTTCTGAGATTTCCAAGTTGATCATTCCAATTTATGAGAAACGTCGTGAATTTGAGGTAGGTAATTTAAACATTTGCATCATTGGCCTCAACTACATTTTATTTTGGTCTTGGAAAAAAAAACAGTCATGTCATTATGTCACTATCCCTCTACTATGTGTCCTCTCAAAATTAGAAGGTTCATTGTATTATGGCATTTGTATTTTATTATAGAATATAGATACTTAACTGTGTCGTTTTGACACATTCGTCCAATTTGAAAGTTCCTATCCTTCAAAATCCTGTGAAATCCTAAAATGAGAATTCTACCTTATATTCATATACATTTTCCAAATGAAATTAAGGGTAAGACATCTAAAATATAAGTTTAAATTTTGATTATGTAAGTGGTTCTTAGAACATTTTAATCTAGCACTTCCCCCCCCTTTCCCCTCAGGGCATAAAAAATTCAGTGTTGTCTTCACCAAACCTTCATGGAAAAAAGCTACTGAATTTCCATGTTGCTCTGAGAAGAGGTATAGGCCTAGCCTATTCTCTGCAATTCCATGAGGAGACCAAAGGTGCTGGCAGCTGAGAATGGGGGAGGTAATTAAGACACTAGTAATAGTCCTGCCATGAGTTTTTCCAGTTTAGTCTGCCAGCCAAAGCTGTTGGTAAAGGGTAATTAATAAAGGCTAGTAGTGGGGCGCCTGGGTGGCTCAGGCGGTTGAGTGTCTGACTTCAGCTTGGGACGTGATCTCAAGGTCCTGGGATCAAGTCCCATGTCCGGCTCTCTGCTCAGTGGGGAGTCTGCTTCTCCCTCTCCCTCTGCCCCTCCCCCTGTTGGTGCTCTCTCCGTGTCTCTCTCAAATGGATAAATAAAATCTTAAAAAAAAAATAGACTAGTATATAATGAACACCTGTTGCCAACCTCACTGAATAGGAATGTTTTATATTCAAGTCTCTGAGTCTGTATCATAATTTCTACCCCTGCTGTGCTGGGAAGGGGTGATTTAGGATTCAAGCCCCCCCCACCCTTTCCTTTAAAGCAAAGCCATTTATTCTTACGTATAGCAAGCACGCTCTCATTGTTGAAGAAGTTTCCCAGAGGGGAAACACATACATTTAATATCATCTGCATAGTGTTCTAATCTCTGCTTCAGACTGGCTCTGGTCCAACTCACTTTTTTTTCCCAGGATCTAGGCCTTTCTCTCTTTGCCATACTTTTGGTGTATATGGGACATGCCTGAAAAACCATAATGGAGTTCAAGTGATTCTATGAATAAGCAAGAGATGAATAATTAAACCTAGGTCATAGAGGTGGCAAAGAATAGCCCATGAGACAAGAAAAGAAATGGCAGGGGTGCCTGGCTGGCTCAGTCCATGAAGCGTCTGCCTTCAGCTCGGGTCATGATCTCAGGGTCCTGGGATCGAGCCACATGTCAGGCTCTTTGCTTGGTGGGGAGCCTGCTTCTCCCTCTCCCTCTCTCAAATAAGAAATAAAATCTTTTAAAAAAAGAAAAGAAATGGCATTGCTCCTTTTCTCAAAGCATTACATCCTAAGAACCTTTGTAAAATGTCCATAGTACCTACTTTCTTACTAGCTTGAAGATCAGGCTGTTAGAAGCCCAGGGAGCATTTTGCTCCTCAATTAACTAACAGGGAAGAAAGAAAAATACATCTTCTCTACACGTGAGAGGAAACGGTATTTTCTTTTCTTTTCTTTTCTTTTTTTTTAAAAGATTTTATCTATTTATTTTGACAGAGAGAGACACAGCGAGAGAGGGAACACAAGCAGGGGGAGTGGGAGAGGGAGAAGCAGGCTTCCCGCGGAGCAGGGAGCCCGATGCGGGGCTCGATCCCAGGACCCTGGGATCATGACCCGAGCCGAAGGCAGACGCTCAACGACTGAGCCACCCAGGCGCCCCGGAAACGGTATTTTCTATAGGGACACTACTCCTGTTTCCCTGGAGGCTTGTAAAGGTCTGTGCAGATCCCCTGGCGTTCTACACGAGGTGTAGTCGTTGTTTCTAGGACACTGATGTATAATTTTTCACTGTATCTTTATGGGATGGGCTGAAAAGTATCCGAGATAACAGCCATAAAGATAAGGAAAATTTCCCTCCAATTGAGCTCAACTGTTTCTGTGCTCCCCTTTTTTATTGAGGTGAAATTCACAGAACATACAATTAGCCATTTTAAAGTGTACAATTCAGGATCATTCAGTGCATTCGTGATAGTCCAAACCCACCACCTCTCTCTAGTTTCAAAACATTCTCATCACCCCAGGAAAACACCTCCTACCCACAAAGTAATCACTCTCCGCCTCACCCGCCATTCCCTGGTAACCACCAATCTGCTTTCTGTCTCTCTGGATTTGCCTATTCTGGATGTGGCATAAAAAGGGATTAATAAAGATGTGACCTTTTGGGGGTGCCTGGGTGGCTCAGTTGGTTAAGCCACTGCCTTTGGCCTAGGTCATGATCCCAGGGTCCTGGGATTGAGCCCCGCATCGGGCCCCTTGCTCAGCAGGGAGCCTGCTTCTCCCTCTCCTCCCCACTCATGTTCTCTCTTGCTATCTCTCTCTCTCTCTCAAATAAATAAATAAAATCTTTAAAAAAAAAAAGATGTGACCTTTTGTGTCTGGCTTCTTTCACTTAGCATAATATTTAGAGGTTATTCCAAGTTGTAGCCTGGATCAGAGCTTTATTCCTTTTTATGGCTGAATGATTTTCCATTGCATGGATATGACACAATTTGTTTATCCATGCATCCATTGGCAGACCTTTGGGTTGTTTTCACCTTTTGGCTATTATAAATAGTTGCTGTTATAGACATTCGTGTGTAAGTTTCTGTGTGGCCATATGTTTTCATTTATCTTGGGTATATACCTAGGAATGGAATTGCTGGGTCATAGGATAATTCTTTGTTTAACTTTTTGCATAACCACCAAACTGCTTTCCCTTTTACCTTCCCACCGGCAATGTATACATTCCACATTCTGAACAATGCTTGTTGTTTTGGGTTTTTCATTAAAGCCATCTTAGTGGATGTGAAGTGTTATCACATTGTGGTATTTGATTTGTACTTTCTTATGACCAATGATTTTGAACATCTTTCTATGTGCTTGTTAGCCATTTGCGTGTCTTCTTTGGAGAAATGTCCATTCAAGACCTTGGCCCATTTTTAAATTGGGTTGTTGGTCTTTTTGTTGTTGAGTTGTGAGAGTTCTTTTTTTGTTAAGATTTTTTTTTTAAAGATTTTATTTAGAGAGAGAGAACATGAGCATGAGCGGAGGGAGGGGCAGAGGGAGAGGGAGAAGCAGACTCCCCGCTGAGCATGGAGCCCGACAAGGGGCTCGATCCCATGACCCTGAGCCGAAATCAAGAGTTGGACGCCCAACCGACTGAGCCACCCAGGTGCCCCTGAGAGTTCTTTATGTTTTCTGATAGTACACCTTTATCACATCTGTAATTGGCAAATATTTTATCCCATTTTATAGGTTGTCTTTTCACATTCTTAATAATGTGAAAATAACCTACTCCCTTTTTCTGGGTGCTCTTTGAAAACTTCTGTAAGCTTGTATAAAAGCAGTCCTCACTGAGGCATATACTCATTTTTATATCTGCTTTTTTTATTTTAATTTAAAATTTTAAGATTATTTGAGAGAGAGAACGTGAGTGGCAGGGAGGGGCAGAGGGCAGAGGGAGAAGCAGACTCCCCTCTGAGCGGGGAGCCCTATGCAGGGCTCAATCCTATGACCCCAAGATCATGACCTGAGCTGAAGGCAGACGCTTAACCGACTGAGCCACCCAGGCGCCCCTCTACCCTTAGACAACATGGTTGAGGAATTTTGTCTAATTGTGACAAAGGGGCAGGGACCCCAACAAAACCATTTTGAAAAGGAAATAGCATTGCTTCCCCAAACCTCCCCCCCAACCCAGTGCATGTATCTTAGCCATTTAGTAATGAACCAAAAGACAAAGCTGATTTGTATATTTTCCTTTTTCAGAAACTTACTCAAGTTTATAGAACTCTTCATGGAGCTTACACAAAAGTTCTAGAGGTTATGCATACAAAAAAAAGACTTTTAGGAACTTTCTTCAGAGTTGCCTTTTATGGCCAAGTAAGTATACTTCCGTTCATAAAGTTGTTTTTCTTTTTAAACATTCACCTTTGAATTATTAGATTGCTCTAGCCGCGGGTACTGGTTCTTGGAGTGTGTCTAGATAGAGGGCTGATCACAGCAGGCCAGGAGGCTCTGTAAGTGTAAAGTTCACTTTGGTTTCCATATCTAAATCCATTAGGTCAGAGTACAACATAGAAGATTTGTCCCTATGATGGCGAATTTGAAAATTCTTACTTATTTGAAGTTAAAAGAGTGAATACACGCCACGTTGCTTTCAGTACTATTTAAAATGTATTTCAAATATATTATTGCTAGCTATTTTGTACACTTTCTTTAAGTGCTGTGCTTGCTCAGACTATTTATAAGTGATGGTGTGTTTCACTCTACAATAGTCTTTCTTTGAAGAAGAAGATGGGAAGGAGTACATCTATAAAGAACCAAAGCTCACCGGCCTCTCAGAGATTTCCCTGAGACTTGTGAAACTTTATGGTGAAAAATTTGGCACAGAGAATGTTAAAATAATTCAGGATTCTGACAAGGTAACATATACCCTGCATTTCGAAATCATTGTTTGTGAGTTCCAAACGTGGTACACTGCTGACTTTTTCCTTTTTCAGCTGGTGGGGAAGAAGTATGGAAATAGAGCCTGTCCAGATAGTGAAAGAAAGGATGGGGGTTTTGGAGTCAGAGCAGGATTCAAATCTCCATTCTCTCTCTCTCTTTTTTTTTAAAGATTTTTATTTATTTATTTATTTATTTATTTATTTATTCATTCATTCATTCATTCATTCATTCATTCATTTATTTATTTGAGCATGAGAGAGAGATTACGAGCAAGGGGCTCCATCCCAGGACTCTGGGATCACAACCTGAGCCGAAGGCAGATGCTTCACCGACTGAGCCACCCAGGTGCCCCAAATCTCCATTCTCTTGCCATTTGCTAGCTAGGTGACCATAGGGAAGTTACTTAACTTCTCTTGTGCCTCATCTTTCTCGTTAGTAAAATGGAGATAATAGTGCATTTCCTTCTAAGCTATCCTTAGTTCAGTAGTTACATGTGCAATGAAGTAAGTTTAGGAGAGATCCCTTGGCCTTGCTCTGAAGGTTACCCATCCCACCAGGCCCTGCCAGGCCAGGATGAAAAAGGTTCCAGCAAGAGAGGCTCTTTCCTAGAGATGCATCGTGTCCCGTAGGCGACATTTGCGGAAAGCACAGTAGGAATGCCTGACCGTTCCTAGTCGCCATAGATGTGCCCAGAATGAGAGCTGGTGGTTAGGGCAGTGCGGGATCTGCAGGCCACAGCGATATTTATGGAGCGACGAGGGTGCAGGCGACTTAGCAGCTAATAGACAGTGTCGCTAGAGCGAAAAGCTCCCGGCCATAGTAAAGACACTTCACGGTCCGTCATGAAAATGATCTCTTCACTTTGTAGACTTAGCTCGTCTCCCACGGAGATGGTTTTACCTTGACTCTGTGCCCGAGACATTTAAAAGTAGATATGCTGGGCGCCTGGGTGGCTCAGTTGGTGAAGCAACTGCCTTCGACTCAGGTCATGATCCTGGAGTCCCTGGATCAAGTCCCGCATCGGGCTCCCTGCTCGGCGAGGGGTCTGCTTCTCCCTCTGACCCTCCCCCCTCTCATGTGCTCTCTCTCTCTCTCATTCTGTCTCAAATAAATAAATAAAATCTTTAAAAAAAAATAAAAAGTAGATATGCTGGTGGGTTCCAAATTCATTAATATTTGGCACCAGCCCTCTACTTCCTTCTTTATCAGTGTCACTATTTTGTGTTGTTTTATTCAGTTAAGACAACAGAAGATTTTACCTCCCTGTAGCCAGATAGTTTCAGGCTCGTTGCCACACGACTGATACTATAAATGGGAAGTTAATGGAAAGCCAGGCTTGCTGAGCAACACGCAGTTTTCTGCTTTATTTTGCCCCTGAACACTCGGCGAGCCGGTGCTAGGGACCGACCACTCTCAGGCAGGTGGACTCCTGGCATTATTTGTATGCACAATATGTGAGTCATTCTCCATTGGCAACAGACATCATAAGCACTTGCTACTTTGAAAGTCCTTATTTCTTTCTTAATGTGTGCAAATTAAGATTAAAAACACTCTTCTATCTTGCCAAAGAACAAAATCTGCTTAAGGACACAGTTCGAAGAGCCGCTTGGCAATATTTTCCAATATTTTAAACATACATTTCCCTGGACCCAACAATTTCACATTTAAGGGGTTTTTTTTTAAAAGGTGGGGGAGGACAGAGGGGGAGGACAGAGGGAGAGGGAGAGAGAATCTGAAGCAGGCTCCATGCCCCCAGCATGGAGACCAATCCGGGGCTCGCTCTCACTACCCTGAGATCATGACCTGAGGCTAAATCCAAAGTCAGACGCTTAACCCATGGAGCCACCCAGGCGCCTCTCGTGTTTAGGATTTTATTCTGTAGGTGTACACTACGATAAAGATGGATGATGAAAGGTGTTCATTGCTGCAAAGTTTATATAGCAACCTGGAAGCAATCTCAATGTCCATATGGCTAAAGAAACGGTGTTATCCACACGATGGATATAGTAACCTATGTGTTAAAAAAAATTGACATAGATTTAGAAGTGTTGATTTGAACCTGTTAAGATATATATATATTTTTTTAAGATTTTATTTATTTATTTGACAGAGAGAGACACAGCGAGAGCAGGAACTCAAGCAGGGGGAGAGGGAGAGGGAGAAGCAGGCTTCCCGCGGAGCAGGGAGCCCGATGCGGGGCTCGATCCCAGGACCCTGGGATCATGACCTGAGCTGAGGGCAGACACTTAATGACTGAGCCACCCAGGCGCCCCTGTTAAGATATATTATTGAGGGGGGAAAAGTGAGGTGCAGGAAATCATGGATAGGATGATCACATTGGTGTAAAAATTGATATTCACAATAACTTGTATATGCTTAGGAAATTTCAGGAATGATACATACAAAATTGTTAACCATGCTTACCCCTGAGAAGAGGGACTAAAGTCTTACATGGCAAGAAATTGTTGACTTTTCATGTATACCCTTGGGTACAGTTTGAACGTTTTACCATATACATATTTTACTTTTATAAGGTTAAAATCAGGCTTGACCTCTTTTTTATTTCCCTGCTATATTTTGTCTTAGCCTAGATAATTACCTCAGCCATCTCCTGAGGGCCCTTAAGAGAAATCTCACTTTTTTTTTTTCCCCCTGAGTCTAGTTGACACACAATGTTACATTTGTTTTAGGTGCCCAACATAGTGATTCAACAAGTTTATACCTTAATGCTGTGCTCAGTTGCAGCCCCCACCTGTCACCATACAATGCTATTACGGTATCATTGACTATATTCCCTATGCTGTACCTTTTATTCCCATGACTTATTCATTCCATAACTGGAAGCCTGTACCTCCTTCTCTCCTTCACCCATTTTGCCCATCCCCTACCCCTCCTCCCCTCTGGTAACCATCAGTTTGTTCTTTTTGTTAAAGATTTGTTTATTTATTTATTTATTTATTTATTTGAGAGAGAGAGAGCACACAGAGGGAGAGGAAGAGGCAGACTCCCTGCCAAGCAAGGAGCCCGACACAGGGCCCGATCCCAGGACCCTGGGATCATGACCCAAGCCGAAGGCAGACGCTTAACCGACTGAGCCACCCAGGCGCCCCCTGTTTGTTCTCTGTAGAGAAATCTAGCTATTTACTAGGAGAGAAAAGAAGGTTAAAGCTTCTGGAGAAATAGGCTTTTAGATTTTTATGTAAGATCAAATAGAATGGGTTTGGAGAAGTTAAGAGATGCTAAGAAAATTTCTATCACCTAGCCATCCTCCAGTTTCTGTGGAGAAAAAAAGGATATAGAGACTGTTCCCCAAGAGGTTTTTGTTGTCTTTTTTTGATTGTTTGTTTCAATTTTTGTTTTCTACACCAAACACGAAAAAGGCCTATCATAAATTGCAGTGACATTGACAAAGTCACCAACAGCCAAGGCCCAAGTCAGAGTGAGTTGGGAGAACACTGAAAGAGGGGCCTGGGCATAGTTTCAGGTTAGTGGGGAGACTGATGGAGGGGAGGGTATCCAGGGCCCACAGATGGAATGTCCAGCAGGGACAGCTCTGAGATTCGCTTCCAGCAGGGTAGCTTCTTAACATGGAATTTTGGCTCTTCGTGAAATGGTCCATAACTACCATAATTTCTGTCTCTGGAAGAGAACCATTCTGCTTTCCTGTGGTCCCTTTGGAGGACCAGAGGACCTAAGATAGGATTAATGTCATCAAGAGTGCCCACTCTTAGAATGTCAGTCACTTCTTGTGGATGTACAAATTGGTAAGCTTTTCTGTAGGGTAACTGTGTCGTATATATCAAAATCCTTAGTACCATGTAAATCTAACAAAGCAACTTCTAGTAATTTACGCTGCGGAATAAATCAGAAAATCATGCACATAGTTTTAAATGTAAGGATGTTCATCAGAGTACTACTTGCAATTGCAAAACATTGAGAAACAACCTAAGACTCTATTGATGAGGGACTGATCCAATAAATAGTGTCTATCCATATATCCATTCAAAGTCATGTTAATGACCAGGGCGCTTGGGTGGCTCACTTGGTTAAGCATCTGCCTTTGGCTCGGGTCATGATCCCAGGGTCCTGGGATCAAGCCCCGTGTTGGGCTCCCTGCTCAGTGGGGAGTCTGCTTCTCCCTCTCCCTCTGCCCCTCCCCCCTGCTTGTGCTCTCTCTCTCTCTCAAATAAATAAAATCTTTTTTTAAAAAAGTCATGCTAATGACCATATAGAACTATAATAGCTATGTTTTTTGTTAAACATAACATAAAATTTACTATTTTGACCATTTTTAGGTATACAGTTCAGTGGTGCTTCCAGCACCATCTTGGAAAAAAGCGGCAAAAATGGGCATTCTTGCTTTGTTCCTGATCTTAGAGGAAAAGCTTTCAGTCTTTCAGCATTGAGTATAATGTTCACTGTGGGTTTCTCATAGGGGCCCTTGATTGGATTGTGGAAATTCCCTTCTGTTCCTGGTTTGTTGAGTATTTTTTTTTTTAAAGATTTTATTTATTTATTTGACAGAGACAGCGAGAGAGGGAACACAAGTAGGGGGAGTGGGAGAGGGAGAAGCAGGCTTCCCGCTGAGCAGGGAGCCTGATGCGGGGCTCGATCCCAGGACCCTGGGATCATGACCTGAGCTGAAGGCAGCCGCTTAACCGACTGAGCCACCCAGGGGCCCCGAGTATTATGAGAGATGTTGAGTTTTGTCAAATGCTTTTGCTGTGTCAATTGGGATGATCATGTAGGTTTTTTCCCCTTCTTTCTGTTTATGTGGTGTATTACATTGGTTGATTTTTATATGTTGAACCATCCTTGCTTTCCAGGAATAAATCCTACTTGGTCATGGCATATAATCCTTTTAATATGCTGCTGAATTCTATTTGCCAGTATTCTGTTGAGGATTTTTGCATCAATGTTCATAAGGGGTACTGGGGTAGTTTTTTCGTACTGTCTTTGTCTGGCTTTGGTTTCAGGGTAATGTTGACATTATAGAATAAGTCAGGGTGTGTTCCCTCCCCTTCAGTTTTTCAGAAGAGTTTGAGAAGGATTGAGGTTAGTTCTTCTTTAAGTGTTTTGTAGGCTTTACCAGTGAAGACATCAGGTCCAGAGCTTTTCTTCATCAGAAATTTTTTAAAATATTTTATTTATGTATTTATTGGAGAGAGAGAGAACAGGGGGAGGGACAGAGGGACAGAATCTCAAACAAACTCTGCACTGAGTGCAGAGCCTGACGTGGGGCTCAATCCCAGGACCCTGAGATCATGACCTGAGCCGAAATCAAGAGTCGGATGCTCAACTGACTGAGCTACGCAGGCACCCCAGAAATTTTTTTTTTTTTAGGTAGGCTCCAGCATGGAGCCTGACATGGGGCTCGAACTCACAATGATGAGATCAAGACTTGAGCTGAAATCAAGAGTCAACCGACTGAGCCACCTGGGGGGTCCCAACAGAAAATTTTTGATTACTAATTCAAACTCCTTACTAGCTATAGATCTATTCAGATTTTTCTATTTTTTTTTTTCATGGTTTAGTCTTGGGAGGCTTTGTGTTTCTAGGAATTTATTCATTTCATCTAGGTTATCTAATTTGTTGGCATACAGTTGCTCATAGTACTCTCCTATAATCCTTTTTATTTCTAGAGAATTGGTAGTAATGTCCTCATTTTAATTTCTGATTTTAGTAATTTTGAGTGTTCTTTTTTTCTTAGTCCATCTAGTTAAAGATTTGTCAATTTCACTGATCTTTTCAAAGAACCAAGCTTTGGTTTCATTGCTTTTCTCTATTTTTCTATTCTCTATTTCATTTATCTCTGCTTAATCTTTATTTCCTTCCTTCTGCTAGCTTTGGGTTTAGCTCCTCTCTTTCTAGTTCCTTAAGTTGTAAAATTATGTTGTTGAATTGAGATCTTTCCCATTTTTTAATGTTGTGTTTATCACTATAAATCTCCTTAGCACTGCTTTTGCTGTGTCCTATAAGTTTTGGTATGTTGTGATTTTGTTTTTGTTAATTTCTAAGTATTTTCTAATTTCCCTTGTGATTTTTTTCTTTGAACCATTGATTTTCTTAAGTGTTTAATTTCCACAGATTTATAAATTTTCCCATTTTACTTCTGTTATTGATTTCTAACTTTATCCCACTGTGGTCAGAGAAAATACTTTGTATGGTATCTGTCTTCTTAAATCTTTTGAGACTTAATTTGTGGCCTAACATGCAGTCTATCCTGGAAAATGTCCCATGTGCACTTGAGAAGAAAACATACTGTTGTTGGGTAGAGTATTCTGTATATGTCTGTGAGATGTAGTTGGTTTGTTGTGTTCTTTAAGTCCTCTATTTCCTTCCTTCCTTCAGTCTGCTTGCAGTATCTAGTATTGAGAGTGGGGTATTAAAGTCTCCATGTATTATTGTAAAACTGTTTCTCCTTTGAGCTCTGTCAATTTTTGCTTTTTACATATATTTTTAAATATTTATTTATTTGACAGAGAGAGACAGTGAGAGAGGGAACACAAGCAGGGGGAGTGGGAGAGGGAGAAGCAGGCTTCCCGCGGAGCAGGGAGCCAGATGCGGGGCTCGATCCCAGGACCCTGGGATCATGAACTGAGCTGAAGGCAGACGCTTAACGACTGAGCCACCCAGGCACCCCTGCTTTATATAGTTTGATGGTCTGTTACTGGGTGTGTAGATGTTTATGATTGTTTTATCTTCTTGCTGTGTACTGCATCTTTTATCAATATACAGTGTCCTTTTTTGTCTGTTGTGACCTGTTAAAACTTTTAAGTCTATTTTGTTCAATATTAGTATATCCACCCCTGCTCTCTTTGGTTACTATATGCATGGAATATCTTTTTCTGTTTTTCATTTTCAGCCCATGTGTGTCTTTGGATCTAAAATAAATCTCTTGTAGACTGCATATAGTTGGATCATAATTTTTTATCCATTCTACAAATCTCTTTTGATTACCCTTTAATCCATTCACATTTCAAGTAATTACTGATAAGGAGAGACTTCTTTTATTCTGCTATTTGTTTTCTTATGTGCCTTAGAGCTCTTTTGTCTCTCATTTTTTGCATTACTGTTTTCTTTCTGTTTAATTAATTTTTATAGTGGAATAGTTAAATTTGTTTCCATTTCCTTTTGACTGTATTCTTCAACTCTATTTTTGTGGTTTTCATGGGGATTATATTTAACATCCTAAAGTTATAACCCTCTAATTTGAATTTATACCTGTCCAACTTCAATAACATACAAAACATCTGCTTCTTTAACAGTCCCATCCCTACCACTTTCAGTTCTTGATGTTGTAGAACTACATCTTTATACATTGTGTGTCCAAAAAAATAAGCTAATAATTTTTAATACATTTAGTCTCTTATGTAGAAAACAAAATTATTACATGTGATGAGTCACTTCTCTCTTGATTCTTTCAAAATTCTCTTTTGTCTTTGACTTTTGACAGTTTGATTTTAATGTGGTTGAGTGTGGGTCTCTTTGACTTACCCTACTTAGAATCTTTTGGTCTTCTTGGACATTTATAGTCATGCCTTTTCTCAAATTTGGGAAGTTTTCACCCATTATTTCTTCAAATATTATCTCTGCCCCTCTCCATCTCTTCTCCTTTCAGGGACTCCTATAATGTGCATGTTGGTCCACTGGGTGATGTTCCACATGATTGTTATATTTCGAGTTCCCTATTACTTCTGTCCGTTCAAATCTGCCTTTGAATCCCTCTAGTGAATTTTCATTTTACTTATATTTTTCAGCTCCAAAAATTTGTTTGGTTTCTTTTTAGGTTTTCTACCCCTTCGTTGATACTGACATTTGTCCATACATTGTTTTCTTGACTTTCTCCACATCTCCCTTTAGTTCTTTGATCAAGAGAGTTGTTTTAAAGTCTTTTTCTGGTAGGTCTACTATCAGGTCTTTTTGGGGGGCAAGTTTCCATTGGGTTGTTTTTCTCCTTTGAATGTGCCATGCTTTCCTGTTTCTTTATATGCCTTGTGATTTTTTATTGTTGTTGAAAACTGGACATTTCAATCTGATACTGTGGTCATTCTAGAAATCAGATTCTCCCCCTTGCCCAGGATTTGCTGGGTTTTGTTTTTAATTATCATAGTCTGTCTCTGTGCCATGGATCAGCCTGAGGTATAAATTTAGGGTCTTCTCAGGTCTTTTCTGAACCCGCTCCTTCCCCTGGGCATGCATGGTGAGTTTCCAATTTCCTTCCTATATACTGTTGCTTTTGAGTGTCCTTGTCTTCAGTGTCTGGCTCCCAAGAGGGGAAAAAGAAAAAGAAAGGGGAGAGATCTTTTAAGTCCCCTGGAAGTCACTTCAGCCAGGGGCAGGGAGGTACAACAAAAATGGCCACAGCAGGGGCACCTGGGTGACTCAGTCAGTTAAGCATCTGATCTGCCTTCAGCTTGGGTCATGATCCCAGATCCTGGGATCGAGCCTTGCATGGGGCTCTTTGCTCAGTGGGGAGCCTGCTTCCCCCCGCCACCCGCTCTGCCTGCCGCCCCCCACCCCCCGCTTGTGCTCTCTCTCTCTTTCTCCCTCTGTCAAATAAATAAATAAAGTCTTTTTTTTAGAAAGTTTAAAAAAAATGGCTACAGCCTCTTTGTACCTCTATGGTCAGAAACAGCAGTCAGAGCACAGATCCCCAGTATTTGGAAGACAGGATCCTTCTTGCCCATCCTGGCTCCTGCAAGCTGTTCCAGGAACATGTGCACAGCTGCCTGCCATGGGGCTGAGGGGTAGGATAAGAGTAGCTGCCATTGCGCCAAGAGATGAAACCGACCGGAATCAAAATTACCTGCAATTTTCTGTCCCAGTCTTCCCCTGCAAGTTGCAAGCTTTCAGTAGACACCAGAGTGCCAAAACAGATCAGACAGATTCTGCCAGTGTAAATGTTGGCTAGGTAGGAAGGTAAATTTCTGGTGCTCTACCACCTTCTCAGAATCCTCTCCATAATATGTTTTTATCGAGGTAGAATTCAAATGTACAGTTAACCTTTTAAATATATTTTTAAAGAATCAGATTATACAACAGTGTTTAGTATGACCTCAGCTTTGTAAATAATATGTGCCTAGAGAAAAGATTGGAAGGAAATATGTGAAAATGTGAATAATGGTCCTTGCCGAGTGGTAGGATTGCGATTTGTGTTTTCTTCCCCCATTCCTATAATTTCCGAATAGGTTTCTGTAACTTCTTTATAATCAGAAGGACACGATCCTTAAAAAAAGAAAAAAGCTCCCCTCTGGGTGTGCATTCAGCTGGGAACACAATCATAATGGCAACGTTCCTCAGTTGATCTCAAGGGAGTTAATGGCTTACCTGTTCCCCCTCTTCTCTTCCACTGAATAAAACCCAAAACTTTCTTACTTTATAGGTGAATGCCAAAGAGCTCGATCCAAAATATGCTCATATCCAAGTCACTTACGTGAAGCCCTACTTTGATGACAAAGAACTCACAGAAAGAAAGACCGAGTTTGAAAGAAACCATAATATCAACAGATTTGTTTTTGAAGCTCCTTATACATTATCCGGCAAAAAGCAAGGTTGCGTAGAAGAACAATGCAAACGCCGCACAATCTTGACGAGTAAGTAGGACTTTGCATGATAACCTTCTGTTTGGCTTGGTTCTTTTTGATACACACAAGTAGCAGGTGGCAAGCAGGAAGACGTAAGCTGCAGTTTTAATCCTGCGTTGTTCTGCTATTTACCCACGAGCTTGCACAAACACGGCAACATTATATACCATAGTCACCCCATATGTAATTCGTGACTGATTGCTCCAGGGTGTCCCATAAAGAGAATTTTCCCCTCAATCCTGAACTAATAAGGTGCTTTCTGGTACCCTAGGGTGTTTTCTAGAGAATGCATGATGGGGGCAATTAAGCAGAGTGGAGCTTTTCCTTTGATTTGGCTGTTTGCACGAATGATTTTTTTCCAAGATAACAAATCAGTGTGAACCTTTTAACAGCTTCCAACTCCTTTCCATATGTGAAGAAGAGGATCCCTATAAACTATGAGCAGCAGATTAATTTAAAGCCCATCGATGTTGCTACTGATGAAATCAAAGATAAAACGGCAGAGCTGAAAAAACTTTGCTCTTCTGCTGACGTGGACATGATTCAGCTCCAGCTGAAATTGCAGGGCTGCGTCTCAGTGCAGGTATTTGGTTGCTGAAGGGGTCCTGAACGGTCCCTGATGTTCTTGCTTTCATAAGGGCACGGAGCAAGCATGAATTGCAATTGTGTAATCTGCTTGAGCACTGTTCTTGGTGAACTGAAAGAAATTAGGCTCAGACGTGTCCATCAATTTTGCATTATGGCAGAAGACTTTAACATAAACCCCTGAGACAGTAGCCACGCTCTGTACTTCCATAGCTAAAATTCATTAAGTAACTTGTTTGAATACCATCTTTGCAGATTATTTGCTTTAGTCATTGTTTTTCAAGTAAACTTCTAGTAAGAATAGTAAATATGGTCCTTGGGTAGAGATTTTTAATGTATTTAGGGTTTTTTAAAAAAATTATTATTTTTTTAAAATATTTTATTTATTTGAGAGAGAGATAGTGAGAGAGATCACGAGCAGGAAGGAGAGGGAGAAGCAGACTCCCCGCTGAGCAGGGAGCCTGGACACGGGGCTCGATCCCAGGACCCTGGGATCATGACCGGAGCTGAAGGCAGACGCTTAACCGACTGAGCCACCCAGGGGCCCTAGGGTTTGTTTGGGTTTTTCTAGAGATGATGCAGGGGCACCTCTTGCAAGTCTTGATCTCAGGGTTGTGAGTTTGAGCCCCACGTTGGGAGTAGAGGTTACTTTAAAAAAATGAAATCTTAAAAAAATAATAAAAATAAAAAGAGAAAGGCAGAAATTACTTTTTGATTACATTCTAACAACTCTCTCATTTTTCCCCCTTTGTACTTTAGGTAAATGCTGGTCCATTAGCATACGCAAGGGCTTTCTTAAATGATAGCCAAGCTAGCAAGTATCCACCTAAGAAAGTAAATGAGTTGAAAGACATGTTTAGGTAAGTGCTGTGTCCTTTTCCCTTTAGACCTCTATCCTTTTACTCCCATTTTCTTCTTTAGAGAAACCAAAATATTCACTTAATAACATCCCTCCAAAAAAGACATTCTCCGTTCCCTTTTACAATATTTTAAGTGCCCTGCCAACAGTACTTTAAGTAGCGAGGAAATGCGCAATCTCTTTCTGGCTGCAGGACATTAACAATGAAATATGCCAATTTACCTAATTGCTTTGTTTAGCGCAGCACAAATGGAAGCCTACATTCCTTATGTGCTTTCCTCCTTTGCCTGATCGACTCCATCTTACAGCATTTCAAACCATTTAGGGTGGGAATAAAAGTCGAACTGGAAGGGTTGGATAGGCTTGCCCCCCTGTCCTGGGTTCTTACTTTCACTTGGGATTCTGCTGGTCCAGGGCACATGATCCCGTGGCTCGAGGGAGCATCCCTGTAAGCTAAGGCATGTCTGAACAGTCTTGCATTAGAAAACAATCTGTTTAATATATATAAAAAAAGTTCACATTCAGAAGAGAGACCGTTGAGTAAAATAGGCTAAGAGGGAAGATGATAACTCATCCACTCGTTTGCTCCCGACTTCATTTACTTTTCCTGTCTGTGTGTTAGCAACTGTTCCAGGCTGCAGAGTAACCAGCAGTCACTCATTCACCAATATTTATTAATGCCTGGTGTGTGCAGAAAGATTCTACTAGTTGCTATGACAGGGATGCAAACCAAATGGGGCAATGAGGTACTTTGTCCCCTAAGACCTACGCTCTAATTATGGACATCACACGCAAACGCATGAATGATGGACAAATGCTCTTACAATAAGTCATCAACTCTCTGTGACTTATTTATAACAAGAAGTCTGTACCTCTTAATCCCCTCCACCAATTTCACCCATTCCGCTCCCCGCCCCATCTATGTCCCCACTCCCAGCCCAGGGCAGATAATTCCTATCTATAACACCCAGCCCCGTACTGGGTACATAGTAGCCCCAAATAAATTATGTTCGAATGCATAACTCATTATCTACAGGTGCAAATTAACATCAGCACAACTTTAGCTGATTTGATATCATGTGGCTGAGCAAATAGTCTTTCTAGAAGGTCGATGTTTTGAGCCAGGTTTTAAAGGAGGTGAGAAACCAGAGGGAAAAGGTGAGAAAGAAAGGAAAGGTATTTCGGACTTAGGAAGTGGCATTAGCAAAGACACAGTGAGAAAATACAGGATTCCAGTCTTCCCTCTAGGCAAGCCGCGGTTAAAGTGAATATCCAATTGGTGGTCAGTGAGACTTTCTAGGAATAAATGATGAAACCCTTATCTTTGCTCTTTTTCCACAGGAAGTTCATACAGGCATGCAGCATGGCACTTGAACTAAATGAGCGGCTAATTAAAGAGGATCAAATTGAGTACCATGAAGGGCTCAAGTCAAATTTCAGAGACATGGTGAAAGAATTGTCTGACATTATCCATGAGCAGGCAAGTATTAGGGTAGTTGAAAATGAAAACATGATCTGGGGCCCCTGAAGTGTTACTTAGCCAAGTCTGTTCGTTCGAAATGCATTACCTTGAAATTACTCCGTCTGTGTTTTCAAGTTTGCTCCTATTATCTTTAATCGTTTAAATGATATAATGCAAATCGAATTTGGAATAATTATCTGAAGCAATTGCTAAAACAATTATCAGTAATAAGCCCATTTTGTTCTTTAGGCCGCAGTGCTATTAGAAGTAACTAGCTGAGCCAATCTAAATTGATCTACTGGAGACATGGGTAAGAGTCTCTCAAGAAGGGTCCTAAAGAAGTGAGATGATTGGCACAGGAGCCAAATCCCTAAAAGAATATCTCTATCTTGGCTGTAAGAAGCTATAGATTCTATCGTTTAGGTGAGACACTGAGGGGCTTCCAAAATTGGAGAAATGTCTTGGCATTTTCATCTATGACTGAGTGTTCATGACAATTGCAGCTAACTTAGTAAAGCCACAACCTGAAAAATATGGAAGCCAAGACCTGTTCACCACTGACAGCCACATTATGTCACAATCAGGTAGTTAGGACTTTCATAGGCCTGAGCCAGCCCCCAGTCCCCAGGCACCTCCGGGGACTTTTATACACCTGTTTGTCTTCAACCCGAGTACTCCTGGGTTATCCTGGTAAACTTCATTTTTATGCTGGAGTCCTGACCACTCTATACATGGATTGTCACTCAAGTATTTTAGGGTCTTCAACACGTTTATAAAAGTACCAGCACAATGGTCTAGTCCCTCAGCTACTGAGCCTATTAAGCTTCATTTCCTTACTAATGAAAACAGCCAATGAGATAAATACTTGCTTCAGAAACTCTTCAAACCCTGAATTTTGAAGAAAGCAAGGCTTTCTTCCGAGAGACAAGGATAACTACAACCCTTTAGAGAACACATTCTTAAAGCTCGTTCCAGAACCTTCTCTGTCCTGGTAGCTGCGTTTTAGCAATTGCTTGCTGTGGGAAATTTAGTTAGTTAGCACAAGGTTGCGCTGAATGACCAGGAGTCTCATTTTCCAACCATTGTCATCTTCTCAGCCTGAAGAAGTCAGCCAGCCAGACCTTCATCATCCCATTTGGTCAGTGAGACTGCTTACCCCCCACTTTCCTACCCGCCCGTTCTCCATGTCTGGGAATCTCGTTGGCCCGAGGAGTCCGGAATCAGTGTTCTAGTTCTCCTTTTTGCCATCTCTACTTCTATTAGCCCATTTAGGAAGGAGTACAAACTGTTCCAAGGCATCCCTCTGCTGTTCAGTGTTCAGAGATCCTTTTTTGTCTCCTTCCCAAAGCAGCCAGGTGATCAGGACTAGGAAGGTAGGAAATCATTCCACTTCCTTTGTTCCCTGTGTCTCGAGCTCAGCCCATGGGTAGTGGAGAGCCATATACCTTTCTGTGCCATCACTGCTCTGACGCAAGTAGATGATGTAATTTGTTCCTAGGAGCTGTCCAGTGTATGCGTTTCTATTCTTCATAATCCCTAGAAAATCAGCAAAAACTCCTTCACAAAAATACGACAACGACAGACGTTGTTTTAAGCCAATGTGTAGTGCGCTGCAATTATTCCATTTGCATGCAACTGCATGACGTAGCCTTAAACTCTAAAGTACTCAAATGGAAAACAAATTATTCAATTTACTGTTATTACAGTGATCAAGATACTTACAGCAGTCATTTTATAATGTTCTTCCCCTCTCCCCCAAAGTATGGATTTTGCAAATCTGCTGTCCCACTTCCCACCTGTCTCTCTCATTTGATTCCCATAAACTGTGGCTATTTTATTGAGTTGGAGAGACCAGTATTTTAGACCCTTGATATTATATATAGATAGGTAACCAAGAAAAATCTTAGTTTCTTTTTTAAATTTAATTTAATTTTATTTACATTCAATTAATTAACATATAGTTCATTATTATAATTAACATATAGTTCATTATTAGTTTCAGAGGTAGAGGTCCGTGATTCAGTTGCATATCATACCCAGTGCTCATTACATCATGTGCCCTCCTTAATGCCCATCACCCCATTTACCCCAGTCCCCCACCCCCCTCCCCCTCCAGCAACCCTCGGTTTGTTTCCTGTGGTTAAGAGTCTCTTTTGGCTTGTCTCCCTCTTTGATTTCGTCTTGTTTTATTGAAAAATCTTAAGTTTCTATTGGTTTATATTTATGCATGCTGTCCCGTCATAATGCATCGTATTTAGGTGTGCCCTAACTGTTGACTTTATAGTGAATTTTTATAATTTAACGTTTCCTATTAGATTCTCACAAAAGAGAGCCTTTTTTCAGTCCTACACTTTGAGATATGTTATTTCCCAAAGGAAAAGAAAATAATACAAAATAAGGTAAAATATAGCTGTAGAGTGCAATATAAATTATTCTCTTGTGCCCCATAAATGATTACTTGACAAAAGATATATGGCCTGGATATTCTTCACCCTCTTCAATGTAGTCTGTTATAGTATACCAAAATACACAGTTCTTTGTAAAACTTCTTCAAGCTTTTGACTTTTAAAAGGAGACTTAAATAAATAAAATCTTTAAAAAAATAAGAGGGGATTTATATTATCTTAAAATGATGAATTGCAGATTTCTTAATTAGATAGAGTTAGTGGTGGCCACTGTAGGGTCTGGTATGTTTTGTTTTCTACACAATGAGTCCCCTATTGTCTTGTCACATCTGACAGGTGTGGATAAACAATTAGTCATCTCTTAAACCCCTGCTTGGCTTCCAGATTCGTGTCATGAGTTACGATTTTTGTAAGAGGAAATTTCTCTATTACGGACTTTGTATAAGACCTAATTTGTAGCAACACAAATGATATGCCTCATTACTATCACCGTAGACCAGTTTGTGGGCTTAATACTGAAGTTTCAAAGCTAACTTGAGAACCAAGTATTGAAAGCTTGAGACCTAAGCTGGGATCATACAGTAAAGAGGTTGGATGTGATGTGTATGGTATTCTTTTCTTCCATTTTTTTTTTTTTTTTAAAGTAGGCTCCACACCCAATGTGGGGCTTGAACTTACGACCCCAAGACCAAGAGTCACATACTCTCCCAACTGGGCCAGTCAGGCACCCCTTCTTTTCTTCCATCTAATCAAGCATATTTGATCACACAAAATGGAAAGTTTTAAAAATATCTATACCAATATGAATATATATGTTTATATACTTATGGGATATAAAATTTACATGTTTTATGTGTGAAGTTCTTCATTTCCATGAAAAGCCTTCTGTATCAATTAGCTTATATAGTTCTAGTGGGTCTTTAGAATAGAAATATATACTTGTGACTTTATTTAAGAATATTTTCCAAGTCTCCAGGGAAGGAACATGGGTATCTGTGTGTTTGAAAAGCCCCACTGGTGATTCCAAGAACCACTGTTATGATCGTTCATTTAAAAAAAAAATTTTTTTAAGATTGCATTGCCTCTCCCTTTTTCTTGAATTTTGCATTTTACAATCTTTTGTTTTTCTTATTGAGTAACCAGATCTTTTCTGCTTTTTTGCTATGCTGCCTTTGTAATACAGCTTTGAAGACTTAAGTCGGTAATGTTATTCTTTGCTCTTTCTGTTTTATGTCATTTTAAATAGCTACGTGTCGGTGACAAATTGAAATATGCCTGTAATTTCATATACACATACTTTTTTGACAGCGGCTATTTTGCTTCATGATAAACATGCAGGTTTTTTTTTTCTTTGTTTTAGATACTACAAGAAGACACGATCCATTCCCCCTGGATGAGCAACACATTACATGTATTTTGTGCAATTAGTGGTACATCGAGCGACAGAGGTTATGGTTCCCCAAGATACACTGCTGAAATCTGAGGACGTGCAGATGCAAAGTGACAACGAGACTGACCTTTCTCAGGAATAATCGGAGCTGTGCAAATGTTAAAATTTAAAGATTTGATATACATGGAGTGTTTCTTCCTGACACCAAAATTTTCATGCTTTCAAACAGGGTGCTTACATATTTGTAAATATTTAAGCAACTTGAAAGTGCCTGGAAAATTGCACCACTGTGCTTGGTTTGTACTTTTTTAGGTAAATCTATATACGGAAAAGTAGAGCTCAAAAACATTAATTCAATTTGCTTAATTATTGCTTCAGATAATAATGGTACTGTGTAAAATTGTATAATGGAACACAATAAAAGGTAAAACTTATTTGTAATTAGAAGTGAAGGAAATAATACTTTGAACTTAGCATTTTTCTTGACAGGAAGCTCAATTCATGATCATACTGATCCTTGGAGAGAAAAAAAAAAGGATCAAATTTGCATAAAACACGGATATTCCAAATTGGGGAGGTAGTCTGAACTCCTGCCTGCTAGTAGTCAAGGCGAGGCTAAAGGAAACAAAAGGGTCATTTTAAAAGGAGGATTTCACAAGGAAAGGCAATACACAGAAATACCAAACTTACTGCTCCTTCAAGTTTTGAGCCAGTGATGCCAGGTGATCAAGTTGGTCTCTCTCTGCCTTCCAGGGCAAGGGATTCATATGTGACCTAGCTCTCCCTGGGAAGTGGCATTGGTTTGTTCCCAGAGCTTTCTGGGGCTATCCAGAAGGCCAAATAAAATAGTTCCGAGAATTTACAGTCAGTACATCCTATGCAACTTCAGAACTTTCAAAGTAGCAGAATCAGGGAGGTATTTACGTAATGACCATTTTTCTTTTCTGTGTACAAGATTAACAAGTACCTTGAGAGAAGTGGCTGGTTGCAGCATTTGGGGGGTTCAGGGGACGTACCCACTGCAGATCTGGCGACTGCTAGCTAGGGATTCCATTTCTAACTATGAAGACCTCTCAGACTACCTACATCATTCAGGAGCCGCCGAGGTGTAAAGAACTTTTTTTTTTTTTAAGATTTTTTTTTTTATTTATTTATTTGAGAGAGAGAGAATGAGAGAGAGAGCATGAGAGGGAGGAAGGCCAGAGGGAGAAGCAGACTCCCTGCTGAGCAGGGAGCCCGATGCGGGACTCGATCCGGGGACTCCAAGATCATGACCTGAGCCGAAGGCAGTCGCTTAACCAACTGAGCCACCCAGGCGCCCCAAGAACTTTTTTTTTTTAGCTTGAATTATCTGTATAATTTTGGCTGCCTTTCGTGTAAACTTTAAGTTCGAGACGTATTTTCCTTATAGAGTTTAGCCAGTTTTTCAGAGAGAAAAAAAAAAAAAGACACTGAAGTCTAAATGAATCACATGGAGACTTGGCTTTTTTAATGCTTTGTGACCAAGACATCTTAGAGATGATGCTCCTGGCTTGCCATTTTTCTTTACATGTCATCTTGAAGCTTTTAGGGGAGCATGACATTATTTATTGAAGGTTTAATTTTGTATTTTCACAGGGGATTCAGAAGTATTTCAGAAGCAGTTTGTAATTCCTTAATACCTTGGAGTAACCCTGTAGAGTTCATTTCCCCTTTGAAGTGATTAGGTGTGGTTTGGATGTGTAAGGAGCCATCACCTAGACCAGTTGCTGCTACCTGAGAATGAAGCATCCCGGGGAAACTGGAGTGCTCTTTAGTCGATAACTAGTCCCTCCGTGCCCCCCAGCACAGTGTTATGTACCGTGGGTACATTTTGGTCAAGTATAATAAGTGACCTCTGTGTTCAAGGAGCTTGCAACGTAGTGAAGGCAAGATGGACACAAAATTAAACATGATGCAAGAATTGACAACATAAGCCAAGAACAATTGTCTGGGAGCATCGCCAGGTGAAGGCCACTGTCCATAACTTGTATCACCTCCAAGGAATGAGAGGTCACTGGATTGTAGTGTTCAGGGATGGTTTCGTGGACGGAAGGGCATTCTGAACAGGCTTTCAAAAATGCGCGGGTATCCCAGGCAGGAGGAAGAGGGCGTGCAAAGGCACGAAATGAATTAGCAGAAGTTCAGGGGATGGCAAGGAGATGAGTTTTGTCCAAGAGAGTGGCAGATGACATAAATCTAGAATGAAAACTTGGCCCTAGGTGGCGGAAGGCCTTGAATGGCAGGCTAATCGTGTTTGGACTTTACTCGCTAAACATGGGGCAGCCAGGCAAAGGCATTTAGACAGAGAGATCACTTGATTAAATGTTACTTTTAGGTGTTTAATCCTTTGCGTTGCTGTCAGATGTTTTTGAGGCGGAGAGGGATGGAAATATGGGAACCGATTTACAGTAATCTAGCTCAGAGACCCTAACCCCCTAGATAAGAACAAGCATGGAGAAGAAACGCTAAGTACAAGAGACGTTCTGTGGAAAGCCTGGACCCGAGTTACTGATGACTCCGTGCCACCACATCTATGGACGAGAGTGGTATCATATTTATGGGATCTGCCTGCCTATATAAACATTGTAAACATCTTTTTAAAAAACGAAATAGAAAGCAGCAGTGGTGGCAACAGTCTTGGAACCTTGACCACCTTATCATAGAACTAGGGGTGACTCACTGGTTAATTAACAAACTAAATAGGTCAGCGTAACGAAAGGGAAGTGTTAAGGATAATTGTGTGTCCCGTGGCCAGTGGGTTCTCCAGGTCATGAGAGTTTCCCAACTCTTCAAAATATTAATAATATTAATAATCAGCTAAGTATTTTAGGTCCCTGACCCACAAAAAAAATGGCGGGCTCCCAGGGGGAATTAGATTCCAGCTGAACTGTGAAACGGTCGGTATAGCAGAAATGCATTCTTTGATGTGAATTAATCTGTAGAGGCTAAATCACTTCATGAATTTAGGTCCCTGACCCAGGCTTTTTACATATAAATACTAGTTGGATCTGACATGAAGAATCCGAGCGACATATTGGAAAAATAGGAGACACAATTTCACTAGGTTTCTCTCTCCAACTTTCAGACTAAGGGCAGCAAGCTGTAGAGGACGAGGTGGGCTAGACTTCCTCATATGCTGTGTCCAAACGCGCGTTCCTGGCTTCCTCCAGTGACAACCCAGAGAGACGAAAGTCGATGCAAATTTTCCTAGTAACCAGCCGGGCTCCCTTCAGCCTCAGTCTTGTGCTAAAAGTACACTACTTCAGCTATCAAAACACAAAGGGAAAGGAAGAGAATAAAAATAAATAAAAGTTGGTCGGGGATGGGGAGTGGGTTTGTGTAACAAGGCTCTTCCCCTATCCTGAGAGTTGGCCAATAAGAGTGCTTTGTTTATCTGGTTCCAATTATAATAAAGGTTTGGTTTTTTTTTTTCCCTACTCCCTAACCACATAATGGTCGCTCTCTAAGCATATGTATGTTTACCCAACTCCTGGTTGAAGTTGTGACTAAATTCAACAAAGAGTTTTGCCTCTGTGTATGGCATTTGAAGACTCACTCTGATATGTTTTTTCATCCCCATTTTTCCTCTTTATTGAGCTCTAATTCACATACCATACAAGTCACTCACTGAAAATGCATGAGTCAATGGTTTTTAGTATATTCAGAGTTGTGCAACTATCAGCACACTTAACTCTGGAGCATTTTATCACCCCAGAAAGAAACCCCATACATCTGAGCGGCCACTCCCCATTGCCTATGAATCACCCCCTTCCCGGCCCCTGACAACCACAAATCTACTTTCTGTATCTGGCTTTGCCTATTCTGGACATTTCATATAAATGGAATCCTACAATACGTGGCCTTTTGTGACTGTCTTCTTTCATTAACATGGCTTCAAGGTTCTTTCATGTTGTAGCATGGATCAGTCCTTCGTTCCTTTTTCAAGCTGTATAATACTCCTTTGTATGGATACACCACATTTTATCTGTTCATCAGTTGATGGACATCTGAGTTATTTCCATTTGGGGACTGTGATGAATGCTGTGAACACTTCTGTACAAGTTTTTGGGGAGACAGGCTTTCAGTTTTCTTGGGCATATACCGAAGAGGAGAATCACTGGGCCAGATGGCAACTCTCCATTTAACCTTTTGAAGAACTGCCAGACTGTCTTCTCCAGCAGGAGGTGTATAAGGGTTCCAGTTTCTCATTATTCCCTACAACACTTGCTATTATCTGCTGCTTTGATTATCACCTTCCCGATGGGTGTGAAGTGGTCTCTCATTCTGGTTTTCATTTGCACTTCCCTGATGGCTGATGATGTTGAGCATTCTTTCATGTGCTGATGGGCCATTTTGATATCCTCTCTGGAGCTGTGTCTATTCAGATCCTTTACCATTTTTTTTTTTTTTTTGAAAATTGGGTTATCTTTTTATTGTTAAGTCATAAGGGTTCTTTATATATGTTCTAGAGTCCCTTATCAGATCTAGGATTTCCATATAGCTCCAATTCTTGGGGCTGCCTTCCTACTTTCGTGATGGTGTGCTTTTTTTAAGTTTTTAATTTCGATGAAGTCCAATTTACTTCTGTTTTCTTTGGTTGCTTGGGCTTCGATGTTGTGTCTAAGAAGACTTTGCCTAAATCAAGGTCATAGAGATGTACACCTGTGTTTTCTTCGAGTTTGACAGTTTTAACTCTCACTTTCAGGTCTTTGATCCATTTCAAGCTAATTTTTGTATATGGGACAAGTTAGGGATCCAAATTCATTCCTTTGTGTATGTTTATCCAGTTGTCCTTCCACCATTTGTTGAAAAGACTATTCTTTTCCCCCACTGAATTGTCTTGGTACCCTTATCAAAAATCATTTGGCCCTAAATGCATGGGTTTGCTCTGGGCTCTCAGTTCTATTCTATTGATCTATAGGTCATCCTTATTCCAATACCACAGTCTTGATTACTATAGCTTTGTAGTAAGTTTTTCAGTTAAGAAGTGTGAGTCTTCCAATTGTATTCGTTTTCAAAAATTTTTGGTTATGCTGGGGCCCTTGAATTTTCTTAAGAATTTTAAGATCAGGGGCGCCTGGGCGGCTCAGTTGGTTAAGCGACTGCCTTCGGCTCAGGTCATGATCCTGGAGTCCCGGGATCGAGTCCCGCGTCGGGCTCCCTGCTTGGCGGGGAGTCTGCTTCTCCCTCTGACCCTCCTCCCTCTCATGCTCTCTGTCTCTCATTCTCTCTCTCTCAAATAAATAAATAAAATCTTTAAAAAAAAAAAAAGAATTTTAAGATCAGAGCAGCTTGTCAATTTCTGCAAAAAAAAGGGGGGGGCAGGGGGAGCTGGGGTTCTGGTAGGATTTGCTGTGAATTTATACTACCATTTGGGGAGTATTGCCATTTTAATAATATTAAGCCTTCCATTTCTTTCAGTAATGTTTTAGAGCTTTTAGCGTACAAGTCTTGTATTTTGTTAATTTTGTTCCTTAACATTTTATTCTTTTCAATGCTATTGTAAATGGAGTGTTTTTTTATTTCATTTTCATATTGTTCGTTGCTAGTTTATAGAAATACAACTGATTTTTTATTTTGACATTGTATTCTGAAACCTTGCTAAATTCATTTATTAGCTTTAATATGGGTTTTTTTGTGAATTCTTTAGGGCTTTCTATATAACATGTCATCTGAAAATAGAGATAGTTTTATTTCTTTCTTTCCAATCTTGATTCTTTTTATTTCATTTTCTTAACCTACAACCAGGCTAGAACTTCCAGTAGAATACTGAATAGCAGTGGGGAAAACAGACATCCTTGTCTTATTACTGAATGTTCCACGAAAGGGGGAGGTATATGCAAAATAACCTCCAAACGCTGAAGGAGCCATAAGACTGAAGATAAAGGCTGACAAATCCAGCCTGACAGGAAATGGTGTATTAAGAGAACTTATGGTTAGATCTCTGCAATCCCACCTTCCTATATAAGACCTGCTTTTATAGCCCTAGGGGCTAAGGAGTCCACATTAGGGGACCATCCAGGAGGAGTCCTATCAAGGACATGATGCCACAAGGGTGTACTTAAGGGTATGGTTAAACAGAGAATGTGGGAGAAAGGGACAGTGCTCAAGAAGGCTTCAGGTCACAGAGAGGTCACCGAGGCAGATTTGTTCAAGATGGCGTTAGTCTGGTTCACACACTAACTTTGGTTGAAAGCTTTCAGTCTTTAACCTTTTTTTTTTTTTTTTAGTTTATTCTTTTAGTAATCTCTACACCAAACTTGGGGCTCAAACTCATGACCCTGAGATCAAGAGTTGCGTGCTCTTCTGACTGAGCCAGCCAGGCGCCCCCCCCACCCCCCCGCCCAGTCTTTCACTTTTAAGTATGGTGTTAGCTGTGGGTTTTTCAGGTTGAGGAAGTTCCCTCCAGCATGATTTGCATCTTTTCTGATCCAGTTCTCCCAGTAACCATGTGATGCCTATATGACATATGGTTAAGAAATGTACTTAAGATACCCATCAAATTAGGGATGAGGCCAAGGTAGATCACGACTCGTAGTCCAGTGTTTTCAACTCTCTATACTATTTCCTATGATCTGCTACAACTTCCTGAAACTTCCCAGAGAGACACCAAAAAGTTTCTATCTCCCACTTTTTTACTGAAAAGGTAAGCTCCATAAAGGTGAAGTCTATGTCTGATTTTTCACCTGTTTCCCCAGAACCAAAAAGTTTCCCGGCATGGAGTAAGTGCTTGGTGAGTCTCAAAGCCAGTTTAGATAAGCAGATACTTCTGAAGTCTTCCTTATATGCAAGGCAATGTGGACAGATATCAAAGCCCTCAGAGGGACTGTGGTTGAGGGAGATAAGACTTACATAAAAAGATTATATGAAGAGGTCTGATAATAGCAAATCAGTGGTAATGACAAGTGCTTGAATAGGTCAAGACTTTCTAGATGTGAGACAAAAAAGCTTTGTGGTAGTCCCTGGCTGGCTCATGATCACATGACTCATGATCTTGGGGTGGTGAGTTCAAGCCCCAGGTTGGGCATAGAATTTTTTTTTTTAATTTTTTTAAAGACTTTGTGGAGGAGACAGGGCATGAACATGGCATTGAAGGATGAGTTGGAATTAGCATGTGTGTGTGTGTGTGTTGAGAAAGGAGAGTGTTTAACAGGAAGCAAAGAAATTCACTTCTTCATTTTAATTGTTATATGAACTCTGACCACTAAGACCAATCGCTACTATTTGCACAAGGAACGTGCAAATAGTGCATACAAAATCAGGCAACGTTCTTCATCTCATTTTTCCCAGATTCCTTTATCCTTTGGTCTGAGACTCAAATGGAATAGATCAGCCTTTTGTTGTTGTTGTTCAGAAAACTAATGCTCAATTTGCCTCATTCCCCTGAGAGAACTTTTTCAGCCAACCTCAGTAGATTTCTCATCTACAAGTCTCATTCTTTATGTACTGCAGGATTTTGTAATAATCACTGCTTCAGTAAATCTCTTAGGGTTGAGTCTTGAAGGCTCTGGACTCCTCCTGCCTGCTGACTGCATGTGCCTTTGATAGAAAACCAATGGAAGTTATCCTATGAGCAGGTCAGGGCTGCAGTCGGGGAACTGTAGATCATTCATCACACATGTGTTTGGGAACCCATTGTGAGCCAGGTGTATGAATGATCAAGGCAGGAATCTGGGGGCAGATAGGCAGGTGGGATATGATAATCTAGTAGGTAATCCAAGGGTCGTCTTTTTCTGTCACTAACTGGACTGAGTCTTCTGAATTCTTGAAGGGAAATTCATCTTCTGGGTTCTGGAGGGACGTATGATGGTGCCTAGCTCTGGCAGATGTGAACGTTTAATACAGCAAAGCAGAAACAAAGCCAATATAAATGTGGAGTTATGTTCGATGCAAAGCTGACCAGGTCCTATGGTACTTATGCATTATTTCAGGATTTTTCCATAGCATAGTGAGGATCCGAGATGCCTCCAGAACCACTGTAATAGCACGATAATAGTACCATGTCCTCCCTCCTCATCCTGAACTACATTTAGACACACGCACAAAAGAAAAAGGAGAATGAGAGAGGAGGAAGGGCTGAGTTGACAAAATCACCTCCATCAGAACAAGTACAATGACAACAAAAGACTTCCAGAGGGAACCCTTGCTGTACTTCGTTCCCCCACCAGCCCCAAGTAGTTACAGGAGCGGCTGAATACAATTCAAGTCACATGTAAGAGCTGATTTTCCTGGGAATAATTTTGGATATTTACACAGAATGTTTTGTTTCTGAAAATAAGGTAACCCCACTCCCACCACCTCCTCTTCCTTTATTATAGGAACAGAACTCAGTCAAAGTTTCAGCTCTCGAAAGAGAATCTTCAGGAGGGAAAATTCCAATGCCATCCTCATTGGTTTAACCATCTTGTGATTTTTCTCATTTCTCTTCGAGTTGCCGCTGCCATGATGGCCCCCAGGGATGTTTCCTGGTAACTGTGCTTTTAGATGAGACTCTTTCGTGGGGATGGGCTAGTTCGGGGTCCCCATAGCCTACCCAGGAGCTTTGGTCGCTCTCTAATGATGGTTCTCATTTTGAGAACTTCGGCATTTCTTCTTTAGAGCATATAGTGGTTAAGCACACGGACTCTGAAGCCCGGCCGGCTGACTGAGAATCCCAGCTCGCGCCGAGCTGTGGGACCTTGGACACGTTAACCCCTCTATGCCTTCCTTTTCCCATCTCTGAAATGGAGGGACGAGTTATACCTACGTCCTCCCATGAAAATTCAACAAAGCACATAAAGCATAGAGAATGAAATCTGGCACGTCTATATAATTGTTACACTCATGTACGTGTTAGCTAGAACTATAATCTCCCCCCGAAGCATAGCAGGATTTTGCCAGCCGCCATACCTTCCATATCTCTAGACCCATCCCTCCATTCTAAGTGGAAGTAGGGGTGGGGACAATGGATGGGTCAAGGTCAGGCCATTTTTACCATTTGGTATTCCTCAGATCACCTCTGGCCTCACTAGACCTCGCCATGTGATGGAGATCTGTGCCCTCCCGAAGGGGCCCTATCACCCTTGTGGTCCAAGTGCCGACAAATAGGTGCTGGCTGGTAAGTGCGGCCATATTGGTACCTCCTGGCTGAATATCAGCCTTGCCCCGGGTCTGTCTTTCTGAACAGAATCCACTTATTTAGAGGCTCCATACACATCTGAGCACTGACGAGTGCTCCCTCATGTCCCCGCGACTGTAGGGCCTCTCTGCTTCGTGGATCTCCCCCGACCTTCCTCCACTATGAGGACTACGCAAAAGTGATTCCGGATTTGAAATTGAACTCGTGCCGTGTGCCCCCTCCGTATTCCCTCTCTAGAGTCTCTAACACACAGCCTCCTTCACCTGAGTTTAATTTATATCTCTCACCTGGATTTCTGCTGTCAACACTCACACATAACTATTCGGCAGCTCTCGAGACACCTGGGGGGCTCGGCGGTTGAGAGTCTGACTCTTGATTGCGGCTCAGGTCAAGATCTCAGTGTTGTGCGATCGAGTCCCATGTTGGGTCTGCTTGGGGTTCTTTCTCCCTTTCCCTCTGCCCCTCCCCACTGCATGCTCTCTAACAAATAAATGAAATCGGGGCACCTGGGTGGCTCAGTCGTTAAGCGTCTGCCTTCAGCTCAGGTCAGGATCCCAGGATGCCTCCGGCTCCCTGCTCAGCGGGGAGCCTGCTTCTCCCTCTTCATCTGCTCCTCCCCCCACCTCCCATTCGCGCTCTCTCTCAAAATAAATTAAAAAATAAAATCTTATAAATAAATAAATAAAATCTTTAAAAAAAAAAAAACCCATTCTGCAACTCTCTTGAAATAGATCAGAAAGGTTCTCAGAATTCCCCTTCCCCATCTCTTACTCATTTCTCTGTAGCTATAGAAACATAGAAACCCTATAGGGGAAACTTTGCCCAGCCAAGCTTGTTGGAAGACATTTTATTCTCACTTGGGGTGATGGGGCTTGGAGCTGAGGTAGGTCTACTGGTTCCTTCCTGCATTTTACTTATTTTTTTAAAGTCCTCTCTACCCCCAGCATGGGGCTCGAACTCACGGCGAGATCAAGAGCCACAGGCTCTGCTGGCTGAGCCAGCCAGGCGCCCTTCCTTGCATTTTAGTCAAGTGCTGGCCCCTGCCTCCCAATCCCCTCCTCGACTCTGTCCTCCCGTGCTCAGTTCTTTCCTTTCGTCAAGGGCACCTCCATACGCTTATGCTGTGCACACTCCTCACGCTAGGTTCCCGCCGTCCGCTGTCTGGATGACCCAGTCTCCACACCATGACCCGTGAGTCCCGCTCAGCTCACCTACGGGCATTTCAGTAAGTCTGCAAGTTGCTGCAACTCAGGGACACTGACATTTAGCCAGGATCGGCCGAGTCTTCACGAGGTAAACTTCTTGAGGTGGAAATGACCATAATTTCCCTTTCTTCACCCAAGAATCTGAAACCCTTCTCAGAGATGGAGAGCTTTCTGCCCTCCGGTTCCCTACCTGCCATGCATTGCCCAGCAAGGGTTTCTTCCTTCAGATGGTCATGAGCAAATCTGTCTCTGCCCCTGCTCTGCTGCTTCCCCCTGCATGGACGTTGGGCCATCCTTGGGAAGTCAGCGCCCTCACCATCCCACCCCCTCTACCAGGATGTGGCCGAGTGGCGGTGGGGGTATCTCGCACTTCGCCTTTCCAGGAGGCCAGTGGCGCCTTCACCACTGGGCCCCTGCTGGCTGATCTCACGTGCTCACTTTGGTTATTAGTTTGCTTCGCGGTCGCTTAGATCTTGGAGCAGTGGTTCTTCACTGGGAGTGATCGTGCTCCCCTGGGGACATCGGGCAATGTCTGGGGACATTTTTAGTTGTCAGGAAGTGGGCAAGCCACTGGCATCCAGTGGGTAGAGACCGGGGATGCTGCTAAACATCCCACTATGCACAGGCAGTCCCCCGCCCCAACGACAAAAGTCTCCCCAGCCCCTAATGTCAGTAGTGCAAGAGTGGAGAAATGCTGTCCGAGAAGGACTGCCTGCCTCACTGGACTCCTTGATGGCCTGTCCTCAAGGACCCTCTAGCTGGCCATCCCACCAAGAAGCCCACTGGGAGATCCCTTTCCTACTAGTGACTGTTCT
Source organism: Mirounga angustirostris (assembly GCF_029215605.1). Classification (NCBI taxonomy): domain Eukaryota; kingdom Metazoa; phylum Chordata; class Mammalia; order Carnivora; family Phocidae; genus Mirounga; species Mirounga angustirostris. The sequence continues at coordinate 96,466,797 of NW_026991719.1, forward strand.
TATCCTCGGTTGCCACCATCTGTCCCCTTGCGTACTCGCAGGCTGCAAGCAATAGCAGTGCCCTGACCTTCAGGTGTAACCCTGACTCGGGCTGCAGGTTGGCTATGCTTGAGGTCTGCTTCCCGATCTCTGTAGCTATTCCTTCCCCTTTCTAGTGAAGTCTTTCTCGCTACCAGCAACCCTCCCAATAGTTCCAGTTCTCTTGTGGCTGTCGCCTAGGAAGCACTTTAATTTCCTTAATAAAACAACACCCAAGACCTCTTAAGATATTAGCCCTGAAGGAAAAGCAGTAGGTTGAGAGGACTCTCTACTGAAGGATATAAAAATCAAGTCCGTCCTGGGGGCGCCTGGGTGGCTCAGTCGTTTAAGCGTCTGCCTTCAGCTCAGGTCATGATCTCAGGGTCCTGGGATCGAGCCCTGCGTCGGGCTCCCTGCTCAATGGGGACTCTGCTTCTCCCTCTGCCTCCAGTTCCCCCTGCTTGTGCTCTCTCTCCCTCTCTCTTTGTCAAATAAATAAATGAAATTTGAAAAAAAAATCAATCGAGAAACATACCTTGTTACAATTATAAAGATGCGACTTCTTTCCTAAATATCTGTAAATTCAGTCAACGCTGCCCCCCATCAAAATCCCAAAAGGGTTGTTTTCAACTTGACAAAACAATTCTAAAGTTGGTCAGAAAGAATAAAGATGCAGGAATAGCTAAGAGGATACCCCCTAAAAAAGTGGAAGGTCTCGCAGACATTAAAAGGAACAACATGGCTAATGAAAACTGGGCATTTCCAGAAGAACAAAGTTAGAGGACTGACATGACCCAACTTCCAGACTTACTATGAAGTGATAGTAATCAAGACATGTGATATTGAAGAAAGAAGAGACAGAGAGATCAATGGAACAGAATAGGGAGCTTAGAAATAGACCCTTATAAATAGTCAACTGGTTTTTGACAAAGGAGCAAAGGTAATACAACGGAGTAAAGACAGTCTTCTCAATAAATGATTGAGGAATAACTGGACATCCACATGCAAAGAAACAAATCTAGACACAGACCTTCCACCCTTCATAAAAATTAACTCAAAATGGATCACAGATCTAAATGTGAAATGCAAAATGGTAAAACTAAGAAAGTTTAAAACTCTTAGGAGATAACATCGGAGAAAACCTAGATGACCTTGGGTAGAGGGATGCCTTTTTAGATACACCAAGGACAGATCCATTGAAGAAAGAATTAATAAGCTGGACACATCCTATGTCAACACGAAAATGCAAATTTCACCAGCAGTGAGATAACACTACACACCTATTAGAATGGCGAAATCCAGGACATGGGCACCACTAGATGCTGGCAAGGATGTGGTGCAGCATGAACTCCATTTATTGCTGGTGGGCATGCAAAATGATACAGCCACGTTGAAAGACAGTTTGGCAGTTTCTACAAACTGCACATACTCTTACCATATGATCCAGCAATCACACCCCTTGGTATTTACCCAAAGGAATTGAAAACTTATGTCCACACAGAAACCTGCACATGAATATTTATAGCAGCTTTATCCATTATTACCAAAACTTGGAAGCAACCAAGATGTCCTTCAGTAGGTGAGTGGAGAAACTGTGATACATCCAGACAATGGGAGATTATTCCAGGCTAAAAAGAAATGAGCTGTCAAGCCATGACAAGACACTGACGAACCTTAAATGCTTATTACTAAGTGAAAGAAGCCAATCTGAAAAGATTGCATGCTGTAGGATTCTAACTATGGCATTCTGGAAAAGGCAAAACTAGGGAGATGGTAAAAAGATCAGTGGTTGCCAAGGGTTAGGGGTGGGGAAGGGTGAAACTACTCTGTATGATATAATGATGGACACATGACATTATGGATTTGTCCAAACCCACAGGATGTCCAACACCAAGAGGGAACCCTAATGCAAGCTATGGGCTTTGGGTGACAATGATGTGTCAGTGTAGGTTTAGCAGCTGTGACAAATGTACCCCTCTGGTGGGGGATGTTGATAATGGGAGAGGCTATGCATGTGTGAGGACAGGGAATATATGGGAAATCTCTGTACTTTCCCCTCAATTTTGCTGTGAAGCTTAAGATGCTCTTTAAAAAAGTAAGGCTCAACAAATGTTTTAAAAACTGGGCATTTGCTAATATAGAAATAGGCAGAAAGATGTAACAGAATAGATCCATGTGTATGTAAAAATCTATATGACAAAGGTTGCATTTCAAGAAATAAATCAATAAATTGTGTTGGGATTATTCAATAAATAGTGTTGGAATAATTGGCTAAGTATTTGCACGAAATTTAAGGGATTCCCTACCTTACCATTTACACAAAAATAAATTTCAAGTTGATTAGAGACTTAAATGTGAAAAACAAGACCTTTAAAAAAAATAGAATTGGGGCGCCTGGGTGGCTCAGTTGGTTAAGCGACTGCCTTCGGCTCAGGTCATGATCCTGGAGTCCCTGGATCGAGTCCCGCATCGGGCTCCCTGCTCGGCAGGGAGCCTGCTTCTGCCTCTGACCCTCCCCCCTCTCATGTGCTCTCTCTCTCTCATTCTCTCTGTCTCAAATAAATAAATAAAATCTTTAAAAAAAAATAGAATTGAACATGTATTACCATGTGTACAATCTTAAGGTTGAGAAGGTCTTGCTAAGGAAGACTCAGAATCCAGAAGTCAAAAAGGAAAAGCAACTAATACATTTGATCTCATCAAAGTTAAATTTAAAACATAAGTAAACTCAAAGGAAAAAATGACTGAGTAAAATATTTGTAGCACGTATGATAGATTAAGGATAAATATCCTTAATATGAAAAGAGCTCTTACAAATCAATAAAACGAATTTCCAAACAGAAAAATGGGTAAAGGACATGAATAGGCCATTTGCAGAGGAGGAAATGCAAATGGTTGATAAACATCCATGTTTACATCATTTTAGTTCAGGTACTTGCCCGTATTGCTTTCTGACATGGACAGTTAAGCAAAATTGAAGTCTGCAAGGAAAGATCCTCTACAGCTAGGGCACGTGGAAGTGCACGTGCTTCTCATATTTTTTAAGTTCCTCGCAGTGTGAAGCATAAGTTACAGATTAGTTTGCCTCTTCCTTCCTCTGGCACTGGAGACACAATATGCTAATGTATGCCACCATTTTCTGTGATGGACTGGGCGAGAAGTAAATGGTGCTCCATAATGAAGTCCCATTGAAGGACTACAAAAGGAATGGGAAAGACAGCTTGGGTGCATGCTGGCTCTGTCTGACCTCAGGGACTGGCTAGACGAGGTCGGGCCTCTTTTCTCTAGTGGTCTCCAGACTGGACACTCAGATCTGCTCTAGCCTGGAGCCACACCGTCTGCATGTGCCGAGGACCCAGATGATCTGCTAAGGACCTCTGAAACATTTGCCCCTCAATTTCTAGTCCTCTGCCCTGTCTCAGTGCGGCATTGGGCAACAGCGTTCTTCTCTGGAAACATGACCAGAGGCCAGACATCCTGGGAGTTCACCCTGCCTGCTTGAGAGTCGCCAAGTCTTGGTGGGAGCAAGGAACGTTCGGTAAATCAGTCTTTGATGTCACTCCTCCTGTGTCAATAAGGGGAAAGCATTTATTTTTGGTTTTTTTTTTTTAAGATTTTATTTATTTATTTGACAGAGACACAGCGAGAGAGGGAACACAAGCAGGGGCAGTGGGAGAGGGAGAAGCAGGCTCCCCACAGAGCAGGGAGCCTGACGCGGGGCTCGATCCCAGGACCCTGGGATCATGACCTGAGCCGAAGGCAGTCGCTTAACCGACTGAGCCACCCAGGCACCCGGAAAGCATTTATTTTTATTTTGTTATTTTATTTTATTCATTTTTGAAATTTAAGAAACATTTTTAGATTTTCAATTGTTCCCTTTTTTTTTTTTCTTTCTATGTTGCCTAATAAGTTCGTTTCTTAATAAAGCATCTTTGGCTTATTTTGGATAGGATGATTGTAAGTAGCTACATGTCTTTTCATTTAAAGGACCTCAGGCCGACTGGGTGGCTCAGCTGGTTAAGCACCCAACTCATAGTTTGGACTCAGGTCATGATCTCAGGGTCCTGGGATGGCGCCCTGCATCGGGCTCCACATCGAGTGCGGAGTCTGTTAGAGATTCCCTCCCCCTCTCTCTCTGGCCCTCTCCCCGCTTGTGCATGAGCTCTCTCGCTTGCACTCTCTCTCTAAAAATAAATCTTTTGGGCGCCTGGGTGGCTCAGATGGTTAAGCGTCTGCCTTCGGCTCAGGTCATGATCCTGGGGTCCTGGGATCAAGTCCCGCATCGGGCTCCCTGCTAGGCGGGGAGCCTGCTTCTCCCTCTGCCTCTGCCTCTCTCTCTCTGACTCTCATGAATAAATAAATAAAAACATTAAAAAAAATAAAAAATAAAATAAATAAATAAATAAAAATAAATCTTTTTTTTAAAAAAAGGAACTTTTTCCTCATAAAAGTGAGCTATGACAGCAAACTGCTCACTGGATAATGCAAAACTCCTCCCCACAATAAACACCTATAAATGTTTTATAAAATATAACATCACAGGGGCACCTGGGTGGCTCAGTCGGTGAAGTGTCTGCCTTTGGCTCAGGTCATGATCCGGGGGTCCTGGGATTGAGCCCCACGACAGTCTCCCTGCTCATCAGGGAGCCTGCTTCTCCCTCTCCCTGACCCCTGCTCATGCTCGCTCTCTCTCTTTCAATAAATAAAATCTAAAAAAATAATAATAACATCACAAAAAATAAATAAAATATAACACCACAGGGGTGCCTGGCGGGCTCAGTCAGTAGAACATGTGACTCTCTTTTTTTTTTTTTTTAAAGATTTTATTTATTTATTTGACAGAGAGAGACACAGCGAGAGGGAACACAAGCAGGGGGAGTGGGAGAAGGAGAAGCAGGCTTCCCGTTGAGCAGGGAGCCCGATGTGGGGCTCGATCCCAGGACCCTGGGATCATGACCTGAGCCGAAGGCAGATGCTTTACGATTGAGCCACCCAGGTGCCCCGAGAACATGTGACTCTTGATCTCAGGGTTGTGAGTTGGAGCCCCACGATGGGCATGGAGCCTACTTTAAAAATTAATCAATTAATTAATTAATTAATTAACATCACAGATAGATATTATACCATCTCCCCTGTCCTCAAGCCTCCAGTCTCCTCTTCACCATCTCACCGCCAGCAAATGATCTTCTGATTTCACTGAAAAAAAAAAACAGGAGGAATCAGAAGAGAATGTTCTTGTCCTCCGTGTTGCCTAATCTACCAAGCTCCCTGCTGCCTTGCCCGGTGATCTCATCCAGTCTCATGGCCACGTATGTGCTGATGACTCCCGAATTTGCACCTTCAACCGAGATTGCTCTAAGCTCAAAAGTCCTATGCCCAATTGTATAATGACCTCTCCTCTGGCATGTGTCAAATTTAACCTGGTTGAAACAGGACTCTCGATCTCCATCCCCCAAACCTGCTCTTTCCAGTTTCCCTTCTCAGTAAATGGCATCGCCCCTCAATCAGTTGCTCAGGCCAGGAACCTAGGAGTCGGGTCTACTGCCTCTCTCCTTCTCTCACACCTTGCTTGTAATCCTTCAGCAAATATTTTTGGCATACCTTCAAAATATAATCTCACCCTTTCTCGCCACCTCCATTACTACCATCCTAGTTTAAATAACATACTTCACCTGCCTGGCCAACCACAGTGGTCTTCTAACTCTTCTAACTTATCTCCCTGCATCCACCATTTACTAACTTAGGGTCTATTCTCAACTCAACAGCTGAAGAAATCCCTTTAAAACATGAGGCAGGGGCACCTGGGTGGCTCACTCTGTTGAGCGTCTGACTCTCAGTTTCGACTCAGGTTATGATCTCATGGGTCTTGGGATCGAGGCCCGCGTCGGGCTCCATGCTCATGGAGAGTCTGCGTGGGGATTCTCTCTCTCTCCCTCTCCCTCCGCCCCTCCCCCTCCCCCCACTCTATCTCTGTCTCTCTAAAATAAATAAATAAATCTTAAAAAAAACATGGGGCGCCTGGGTGGCTCAGTCGTTAAGCGTCTGCCTTCGGCTCAGGTCATGATCCCAGGGTCCTGGGATCGAGTCCCACATCGGGCTCCCTGCTCGGCGGGAAGCCTGCTTCTCCCTCTGCCACTCCCCCTGCTTGTGTTCCCTCTCTCGCTGTGTCTCTCTCTGTCAAATAAATAAATAAAATCTTTAAAGAAAAAAAAACATGAGGCAGATCATATCATGCCTCTGTTTAAACGCTCCAGTGGCGTCTCTTCTCCCTCCAGTAAAAACAAAAGCCTACAAAGCCCTAACTGATCTGGGCCTTTGCTACCCCTGGCACACCACTGCTATCCCTCTCCACCGTCCCGTCTGCTTCGATCACACAGGCCACCTTGTTGGTCCTTGAACACGCCGTGTCCACGTCCACTCCAGGGCCTTTGCACTTGCTCTTACCTCTGCTCTTGGCCAAAAACCCCCCTAGCTTTCTTCCTCATTTCATGCAGGGTTCATTCAAATGTCACCTCACCACAGAGGTCTTCCCTGAAATAACTGCTCACCCCACTGCCAGCACTCTCTATTCCCCCGTAAGCTGCTTTATTTTCCTCCATACCAATCCACACTCTCCAACATTACATTTCCCAGTTCCTTTATGGTCTGTCTCCCTCAACTATAATGCAAGCTTTGTGAGGGCAGGCCCTTTGTCTCGTTCACTGCTATAACCCCAGCTCTGAAAACAGTTTCTGGCCTGTAGTAGGTGCTTAGTAAATATTTATTTGATAAACGGCTGAAAGGCACAGTGGAAAGTACAAGAAAATAAGGTACCAGAAAGAACAAGAGAACTAAAAACTAGAGTGGCATACAGGTCACCTGCAAACCACTGACTTGAGATTTGACCATTGTGGCCAAGACTGTTCTCCCCCAACATCCAGTTTCTGTTGGATACATGGCCACCCAAAATAAAACCTACTGTGACTAAGTTCTGACCAATGGGATATAAAAGCAAATGTCATATGGAAGCTACTAAGAATCTTCCTTAAAAGTGGCCATGTCCTTTTTTTTTTTTTGAGAGGGAGAGAGGGGAGGGGAGGGGCAGAGAGAGAATCTTAAACAGGCTCCACACCCAGCATGGAGCCTGACATGGGGCTCAATCTCATGACCCTGAGAGCACGACCTGAGCCGAAATCAGGAGTCCAGCACATAACCAACTGAGCCACCCAGGTGCCCCAATGTTCCTTATTAACCTCTTACTCTTTCCTGCTGGCTGGAACGTGAAAGTGAAGGCTAAAGCTGGAGCAGCCATTTTGGACCATGAGGTGACCTGAGAAACAGAGACCACATAGAATGGAACAACAAGATATACGAGGGCACCTGGCTGGCTCAGTTGGAGGAGCGTGCAACTCTTGACCTCAGGGTTGTGAGTTCCAGCCCCAGGTTGGGTGCAGAAATTACTTAAAAATAAAATATTAAAAAAAAATGATATAAAAGCCTCGGGTGTCTGAGAGCACGGTGAGGGCAAACACTCCACAGCGGCCTAGACCGCCTTTCTCTGGACTGTTACGTGAGGCATATTTTTCTCTTGTTTATACCACTATTATTTTGGAGCTCTGCTGCTCTCAGCTGAACCTAACACTAATCAGTATAATGTACACACAGAAAGAAGCCAAGGCCTGGGAACCAAGAACCTTATCTAAGTCCTGGACCCTCAATTAGCTATCCCTCACTGACCTGGCAAATTAGGAAAATAGCTGTCCACTGGCCGAAGAGACTTAACTAAAAGATTGCCTACCCAGGCCCGGATTCTGGGCAGAAAAATAGAGCCCCCTTGAGAATTCATAACCACTAATAGGGAAGGATTTTCTAGACAAGCTATAAAAAGCAGAACCCAAAGGGGGATATGATAAATCGAGTACATTAAAATAAAAAGTAAAGTTCCAAATGACAAAAAGCACCATAAATGAAAGTAAAGACATGCCACAAACTACATAAGCAACAAAGGATTCATGCAAGAATATATATATATATATTTTAAAGATTTTCTTGATTTATTTGACAGAGATATAGTGAGAGAGGGAACACAAGCAGGGGGAGTGGGAGAGGGAGAAGCAGGCTTCCCGCGGAGCAGGGAGCCCGATGCGGGGCTCGATCCCAGGACTCTGGGATCATGACCTGAGCAGAAGGCAGACGCTCAATGACTGAGCCACCCAGGCGCCCCAAGAAAATATTTTTTAAAACCTATAAATTAATAAGAAAAAGACAACCTCGTAAAAAAAAAACAACAACGGAAAAAGGAGATGAAGAGGCACTTCACAAAAGAGGAAACTTGAATGACCAGTGAGCAGATGAAAAGGTGCCCAATGTCCACATTGATTATGGAAATGTTAATTAAAATAATAACTCAACGTTACCGAGACCCTACTATGTGCCAGGCAACATTCTAAAAGGCTTTACATAAGACACCATTTCATACCCATCAACTTGGCAAAACTTTTAAAAGCACAACAAAGAAATTTTGGCAAGGATGTGAAGCAATGGAAACTTTCAGGTACTCCTGGTAAGATGCAAATATTACCTCTTGACGGACACCTAGAGAAATCTGCCCTTATACCCAAGAATTTTCATAGCAGCTATGTTATTGGTAATAGTGAAAAAATGGAAACAATATATACATCCTCCATCAGGAGAATGGATATGGAAACACACACACACTCTGGAATATTCTACAACAAGGGAAATGAATGAACTACAACAGGCTATATGTATGGACATAAGTGATTCTCATAGACAACATGCTGAAAGAAGAAGGCAAGTTCCAGAATGATATAGATACAGATTACCATTTGTATATAGTTTTAAAATATGCAAAACAGTTCTACATATTTATGAATATCCTCATTGTAGTAGTAGTATAAAAATATTCAAGATCATGTTACCTCTAGGGAGACATGGTGTGGGACAGACTTGAGGAAGGGTTCACATGGGGTGTCAACTCTGTTTATAATGTTTTAATTCTTAGAGAGGAAACTCAGATAAATATGGCATAGGATTAGTTTAATAAAGCTAAGTAATGGGCATGAGTGTTCATCTTGTTGGTCTCTATACATTTCTGTATGCTGAAAATATTAAGAATAAAAATGTAAAAACAGAAGTAATCAGTCATTTTGAGAAAAAAATTAGAAAGTAGCAAAAATAATATAATCTCATCATCCAAAAATGTTAACATTTTAATGTAAATTTTTTCATTACCTTCTAGTACTTATTGAATCCCTAATTTGTGCCCAACCAGGATACTGAACATTCTATTTTTTTAAATGTCTCTCTTTTTTTTTAAAGGTTTTATTTATTTACAGAGTGCACAAGTAGGGGGAGAAGCAGAGAGAGAGGGAGAGAGAGAATTTCCAGTCCCGCATCGCTTCTCCCTCTGCCTGATGCTCCCCCTTGTGCACATGCTTTCTCTCTCTCTCTCTCTCTGACAAATAAATAAATAAAATCTTTAAAAATAAATAAAGAAAATAAAATAAAGAACCCCAGCATGGCATTGCCTTGATTAAATTGATTTCATGTGTGTATGGCTTGTCTCCTTAATCAGAGAGTGAGCTTCTGAAAGGCAGACACTGTATTTTTTTAATTGAAATACATCTGACATACAATGTTATATTTGTTTCAGGTGTACAACAGAGCGATTTGACAATTCTGTGCATTACAAAATGCTCCCCACTCTAAGTGTAGTCACCATACAAAGTTATTACAGTATGGACTGTATTCTTTATGCTGGACTTTTCGTCCCTGTGACTGATTTATTTTATAACTGGAAGTCTGTACCTCCTAATACCCTTCACCTATTTCCCCCAACCCCTTCCCTTCCTCCCCTCTGGCAACCCCCAGTTTGTTCTCTGTATTCATGAGTCTATTTCTGCCTTTTGTTTGTTCACTTATTTCGGTTTTTAGATTCTACATGTAAGTGAAATCATATGGTATTTGTGTTTTTCTGTCTGACTTATTTCCCATAGTACACTAGGTCCATGCATGCTGTCACAAATGGCAGGATTTTATTCTTTTCTAAGGCTGTGTGATATTGCAGTGTGTGTGTGTGTGTGTGTGTGAACATACACATACCACATCTTCTTTATCCCTTCATTTGCCGATGGACACTTCGGTTGCTTCTATATCTTGGCTATGGTAAATAATATTGCAATAAACACAGGGGTGCATAATCTTTTTGAATTAGTGTTTCCGTTTCCTTTGGGCAAATACCCAGAAGCGGAATCACTGGGTCATAATGGCAGTTCTGTTTTTAGCATTTTAGGAGCCTCCATACTGTTTTCCATAGTGGTCACACCAACTTACATTCCCACCAACCGTGCACAAGGGTTTCCTTTTCTCCACATCCTTACCAACACTTATTTCTTGCTTTTTTGATACTAGGCACTCTTTGTTTGTTTTTTAGAGAGGGAGAGGGAGGAAGGGGCAGAGGGAGAGGGAGAGAGAGAATCTTAAGCAAGGTCCACGCCCAGCACAGAGCCCAATGTGGAGATCGTTTCCATGACACCGAGATCATGGATGAAGAGTCAGATGCCTAAACGACTGAGCCTCCCAGGTGCCCCTGGTATTAACCATTCTGACAGGTGTGAGGTAATATCTCATTGTGGTTTTGGTTTGCATTTCCCTGACGATCTGTGACGTTGAGCATCTTTTCATGTGTCTGTTGCCCATCTGTATGTCTTCTTTAGAAAAATGCCTATTTCTCTGCCCATTTTTAATCAGATTATTTGGGGTTTTTTTTGGTGTTGAGTTACATGAGTTCTTTATAATAGTTTAGATATTAATCCCGTATCAGATATATATATAATTTGCAAATATCTTCTCCCATTCAGTAGGTTGCGTTTTCATTTTGTTAATGGTTTCTTTTGCTGTGCAGAAGCTTTTTAGTTTGATGTCGTCCCAGTAGTTTATTTTTGCTTTTGTTTCCCTTGCCTCAGGAGACAAATCCAGAAAAATATTGCTAAGGCCCACATCCAAGAGATTACTGCCTAGGTTTTCTTTTAGGACTTTTATGGTTTCGGGGTGCCTGGGTGGCTCAGTCGGTTAGGCGTCTGCCTTCAGCTCGGGTCATGGTCCCGTGGTCCCGGCATTAGGCCTAAGTCAGGCTCCCTGCACAGCAGGGAGTCTGCTTCTCCCTCTCTCTCTGCTGCTCCCCGAGTTTGTGCTCTCTCTCACTCACTCTCTCTCTCTCAAATGAATGAATAAAATCTTTAAAAAAAAAAGAGTTTTATGGTTTCAGGTCTTATATTTAAATCCTAAATCCATTTTGAGTTTATGTTTAGTATATGGTGTAAGAAAGTGATCCAGTTTCATTCTTTTGCATGTAGCTGTTCAGTTTTCCCAGCACTGTTTATTGAAAAGACTGTCTTTTCCCCATTGTTTATTTTTGCCTCCTTTGTCAAAGATTAATCGCCTATATAAGTGTGGATTTATTTCTGGGCCTTCTGTTCCATTGATCAATGCAGACACCATATTGTTTTTAAAGATTATTTATTTTTTTGAGAAAGAGAGAGAGCACAAGCAGGGGGAATGGTTAGAGGGAGAGGGAGAAGCAGACTACCTGCTGAGCAGGGTGCCTGATGCGAGGCTCGATCCCAGGACCCCAGGATCATGACCCAGGCCGAAAGCAGATGCTTAACTGACTGAGCCACCCAGGTGCCCCCAGCAGACACCATATTTTAAAACAACATTTTTTTTGTAGATTGTTCAGTACCTTCAATAGTATTATTTGCCCACAGAAAGTTTTCAATAAATATTTACTGAATGATCGAAGGGAAATACAAGAAAACCCATCAACTTTTCCACACTGGGGCATCAAAGTTTAATTTCCTAGGTCAATTAGGAAAGATACTCCTCTAGAGAGTCTTTCTATTATTGTGGTTTTGTTAACCTTTTTGTTAACAGAATTATTGAGATATAATTCACTCATTTAAATTGAATTCAGGGGCACCTGGGTGGCTCAGTCGTTGGGCGTCTGCCTTCGGCTCAGGTCATGATCCCCAGGCTCCTGGGATCCAGCCCCGCATCGGGCTCCCTGCTCCGCGGGAAGCCTGCTTCTCCCTCTCCCACTCCCCCTGCTTGTGTTCCCTCTCTCGCTGTCTCTCTCTCTGTCAAGTAAATAAATAAAATCTTTAAATAAATAAATAAAATAAATTGAATTCAGTGATTTTCAGTACATCCATTGATCATACGATCAATTTAAAACATTGTCATCACCTGCTCCCAAAACCCTTGGGTCCATTAGCACCATTAGCAGTCATGGCTCTTTTCCTCCCACGTCTCCACCTAGCCCTAGGCAACCATTCAACTAGCTTTTCTCTCTATAGACTTCTCTCATCTGGACATCTCATGTAAGCGGAATCGGACAATAAGTGAACTTTTGTGACTGGCTTCTTTCACTTAGCCTAATGTTTTCAAGGTGGTATATCCATACAATGAACCATCATTTGGCAATAAAAAGGAATGATTCATTAACTATTTAATGCAACCCTTTTACTAATGTATTGCAAGATTTCCGACATATTTGTACTTTAAAACTTGTTTAGGGCGCCTGGAGGGCTCACTCGTTGGGCATCTGCCTTCCGCTCTGGTCATGATCCCAGGGTCCTGGGATCGAGCCCCACGTCAGGCTCCCTGCTCGAGAAGCTTGCTTCTCCCTCTCCCTCCTGCTCATGCTCTCTCTCACTAGCTCTCCCTCTCTCTCAAATAAATAAATAACATCATTAAAAAAAGATTTATTTGAGAGAGAGAGAGCACGAGTGGGGGGAGGGGTAGAGGGTGAAGCAGACTCCCCACTAAGCAGGGAACCCAATGCGGAGCTTGATCCCAGCACCCTGAGATCATGACCTGAGCCAAAGGCAGATGCCCAACCAACTGAGCCACCCAGGTGCCCCTAAATAAAATCTTTTTTTAAAAAAAACTTGTCTACATTTTTTATTGTGGTAAAATACACATAACATTTTCCTTTTCAACCATTTTCTGTTTTTTTTTCATTTTAACCACTTTGAGCGTACAATTCAGTGGCATTAAATAGATTTACATTGTTGTGCAACCATCACCACCGTCCAACTACAGAACTATCTCATCATCCCAAACTGAAACTGTGAGTATGAAGCAATAACTCCCCACTTCCCCCTCACCCCAGCCTCTGGCAGCCACCATTCTGTTTTCTGTCTCTATGAATCTGACTGTTCTAGATACCCTAGAGAAGAGGAGTAATACTGTATTTGTCCTTTTGTTACTGGCTTATTCCAGTTAGCACAATATCTTCCATGTTCATCTCTGTTGTAGCGTGTGTCGGAGTTGCCTTTCTTTTTTTTTTTTTTAAGATTTTATTTATTTATTTGACAGAGAGAGACACACAGAGAGAGGGAACATAAGCAGGGGGAGTGGGAGAGAGAGAAGCAGGCTTCCCGCTGAGCAGGGAACCCGATGCGGGGCTCGATCCCAGGACCCTGGGACCATGACCTGAGCCGAAGGCAGACGCTTAACGACTGAGCCACCCAGGCGCCCATGCCTTTCTTTTTAAGACTGATGAACATTCCATTCCATTCCACGTGTATACCACAATTTGCTTATTCATTCATCCGTCAATGGGCCCTTGGGTTGCTTCCGTGTTTTAGCTACTGGGAATAATGCTGCTCTGAACCTGGGTGTACAAATATTTGTTTAAGTCCCTGCTTTGAATTTTTTTTTTGGATATATACCTAGAAGTGGACTTGCTGGATCATACAGATGAGGGAACAGAAGGCAAGCTGAGGACAAAGCAGAAGCTGACACCCTGCAAACTCCCCCCGCACCGCCACTCCCAGGTGGGACATGTGTGACATTCCTCGGGCACCCCTGGCTGCCCTAAAGCTAAGGGAAGGGAAAACAAATAGGTAACTGACAGAGATCACAGTCGTGCCAGACCTGAGTCTCCATCTGTTTACCAATGACTTAGTGATTTCCAAGGAAAAAGCATTCTTATCAATAACCTAGCTTCCAGAGACCCATAACTCAATTTCCTGGAGCCCCAACGTCACCCTCCCCTCCATCCCTCCGTGATGTGGGAAACCGAGGCAGAAGGGAAAGGGAACAAATTTAAATTTCTTTACCACCTGCAGCCCATTGACAAGGACCTGAGAAAGGCAGAGTATAACATTCCTCTGGGAAGCTCCCAGCTGTCTTAATGTTAATGCCTTAGTAGAAGGAAAAACAACCTTAGCTTGACAATGACCAGGCCTCCAGTATCCCGTGAGTCTTCTTTAGCATATGAAAGTCCTTTTGGGGCGCCTGGGTGGCTCAGTTGGTTAAGCGACTGCCTTCGGCTCCGGTCATGATCCCGGAGTCCTGGGATCGAGTCCCGCATCGGGCTCCCGGCTCGGCAGGGAGCCTGCTTCTCCCTCTGACCCTCCTTCCTCTCAAGCTGTTTCTCTCTCTCTCTCTCTCGAATAAATAAACAAAATCTTAAAAAAAAAAAAAAAAGAAAGTCCTTTTGGACACCCCCCTTTTTCCTTACCTCCCCCAACTCCCCAGTATATAATCATCCACCCCTCACCACCCAGCTGCAGCAACCCCTTCTGCCCACGGGTCCTGTCCCTGTGCTTTCATAGAATCACCTTTCTGCACCAAAGACGTCTCAAGAATTCTTTCTTGGCCTTCGGCTCCGGACCCCACCAACATTCCAAAACGACATCAGTACAAGTCCGCGTTTAAGTTTTTGAGGAACCGCCACGCTGTGTCCCACAGCGGCCGCCCCAGGTCACATTCCCTCCAGCAGTGCACGAGCATTCCAACTTCTCCACATCCCCACCAACACTTAATTCCTGTTGTTTGTAAAATAATAAGCCCCTGAATGGTTGTGGGGTGGCATCTCATTGCGGTTTTGATTTGCGTTTCCCTAACGATTACACCTTCTTTTTAATAAATCCTGTGATCGAGAAACGCCTTAAGAGATTTAAAGAACTTGTTCACAAGATGAATGACCCCCACGTGTGCCTAGAAGCCATTACATGTAGTTTGTTTCAGGTCAACCGTTCTTGTAACTGAGGAAACTAGTTGCTTCGATACTTTAAGCATCAATGTGGTGGGCCCTGGGCTTGTCACAGGTTCGGTTCCCCAGGAAGTAAAGTCTGGGACTGGACCTAGGGTCCTGGATCATTTGTAAGACTTTAAAGGGGTCCTGACTACCAAAATCGGAAAACTCTCTCTCCCTCTCATCTCCGTTCCTTTTCCCATTTTGCACCCCTATCCCCAGCATGTTTATCTCATCTGCTACTCCATATCCTTTCTGTGGCTTACAAGAAACTAAAGTGTTCCTATTTCCTGTTTCCAGGAAGACAGATCCAACACATTATATATCGTTTGTTTTTTTTGAACGTCTGAATCACAGAGAGGCATTTTGTGATTATATATACTAATGGCCAGGAATATATTGCATTTCATCTACATCAGAAGTCGCAATTGCACTTTTGTATTAAAGAAGTTTCAGGGGCTCCTGGGTGGCCCAGTCGTTTGAGCGTCTGACTTTGGCTCAGGTCATGATCTCGGGGTCCTGGGATCCAGCCCAGCATCGTCCTTTGGGCTCTGTGCTCATTGGGGAGTCTACTTCTCCGTCTCCCTCTGCTCCTCCTCCTCTTCTCTCTGTCTCTCTCTCTCAAATAAATAAATAAAAATCTCTAAAAAAAAAAAGAAGTTGCAAAAATATCAACAGCATCTATTTACAATTTATTGTGAAGGGCACCTGGGTGGCTCAGGTGGTTAAGCGTCTGCCTTCAGCTCAGGTCATGATGCCAGAGTCCTGGGATCGAGTCCCGCATTGGGCTCCCTGCTCAGCGGGGAGCCTGCTTCTCCCTCTACCCCTCCCCCTGCTCGTGATCTCTCTCTCTCTCTAACTCTCTCTCTCTCAAATAAATAAATAAAATCTTTAAAATAAAATAAAATTTATTGTGAAGAAGAAAGGCATATGTTTAATTGCCATCGAAAGATTAGACTCTCATATTCGAGTGACGCCCATTTGAAATATGGAAATTCAACACCTCTGTTTATTTCAATCCAAGTGTAGAAACCACCAGAGAACAGAAAAACACCCAAAACTCCACCAAGTGCCAATGGTCCTCCAGTGACACAATGTCTCTTGAAAGAATGTCATGCTCCAAAGGACACAGAAAAAAGCAAAGCTCTGAAGTAACCGGACTAAGGGATGGCCATGGCAATCAAATACCAAATCAGAAGAGGCCTTCTTTTTTGGTCTGGGGAGTTTTTGCTTTTTGGAAACATCGTGTGTGATGTCCAAGCATCATATACGCACACACACACACAAATACACAGCTTGCTAAATTTAGCTGCAGGTCTGTCACAGCAATGATGACAAAATTTTCCTCTGACCACATGTGTTCGAGCACAAATGGTTCCTCTTTCCAGGTTCTGGTTTATACATATACAAATTCCTAGTGAGGTGACACCCACTCTCCCACAGCAGGACTCCTTCTTGAGAGCAGACCATGAGGCCCCAGCTGTACTCCACAGGCAAAAGCACTAAGGAAAGCAACTGTATCCTTAGGTGTCGAGTTCTATGGCTTTGTACCCATTTCACAGAAACCGATGATCCCAGCGGGTCTGATTTCGCCAGGGCCAACCTAGAGTAACGGGTAGGGTTGGCTTCGTGTTGGGCGGTACGTTTGTCACCCTGCGGAATGGGAATCAGGGGACCAGGCACCGCTGTCTTGCCTCCTGCCCTCGCTGGGCCACCAAGCCCCTCCATGCTGACACTCTTCCCTAAGGGGCTCCACCATTGCAGCTTGCATGCGGAGCTCGCCTGGAGATGAAGGAGTACGAGGAAACAGGAAACTGAATGGCAGTAAAGGAGAAATGAAAGAAAAAAGACTGAGAACAAATGGGACAATATCAGCAGAAAGGAGAACAATAGAAGCGGAACTGTAAGAGACAAGGGAACCCTAAAGATGACAGAATACTAGAACTTCTAATAATAGTTCCCATTTATTAGTGCTTACTATATGTTAGGCACTGGATTAACATTCAGTGTGAGTTTCTTCATCTCATTTAACCCTTACAACAAACCCTGTGGTAGGCACTACTATTATGCCTATTTTAAAGATTTTTATTTATGTATGCATTTGAGAGAGAGAGAATGAGAGAGAGAGCACGAGAGGGGGGAGGGTCAGAGGGAGAAGCAGACTCCCCGCTGAGCAGGGAGCCCAATGTGGGACTCGATCCCGGGACTCCAGGATCACGACCTGAGCCGAAGGCAGTCGCTTAACCAGTTGAGCCACCCAGGCGCCCCTATTATGCCTATTTTACAAAAGATAAAACACCCTCTTGTAATGAAAAACGACTCCCAAGAGCCCAGCATTGAAAAGAAGTTGAGAGAGGAAAGGACAAAAAGAAACAGAAAAAAAAAAAAATGGGGTAAATGGCACAAAATCAGATGGTAAAAACAAGCGTAAATGTATTACAACTAAAGTCAACAAAGAATTTGACAAATCCGGGGCACCTGGGTGGCTCAGCAGGTTAAGCGTCCGACTCTTGATTTCCACTTGGGTTATGGTCTCAGGGTCGTGAGATCGAGACCCACATCGGGTTCCATGCTCAGTGCGGAGTCTGCTTGAGATTCTTTCTCTCCCTCTCCCTCTGCCCCTCTCCCTGCTTGCGTGTGCGCTCTTTCTCTAAAATAAATAAATAAAATCTTAAAAGAATTTGACAAATCCACCATCGTAGTATCATGACAGGGGATTTTAACACATCTCTCAGTAACTGATAGGTCCAACAGACAAAAAAATTAGCAAGAATATTAATTTGACCAACATGATCCACAAGCTTGATCCATACAAAGAACACTGGGCCTATAATTTGAGAATACAGTGGTGCCTTGAACAACACGGGTTTGAACAGTGCAGGTCCATTTGTAGGCGGATTTTTTTCAACTAATACAGCAGAGTACTGTGAATGCATTTCCTCTTCCTTATGATTTTCCTAATAAGATTTTTCCCCCCCTTTTTTTTTTAAAGTAATCTCCACACCAAGCATGGAACCCAACACAGGGCTTGAACTCACTACCCAGAGATCAAGACCTGAGCTGAGAGCAAGAGTCGGATGCCCAACCGACTGAGCCACCCAGGCTCACCCCCACCAATAAGATTTTCTTTTCTCTAGCTTACTTTATCTTAAGAAGATGGTATATAATACATAGAATATACAAAAACATGTGTTAATTGATGGTTGATGTCATCAGTAAGGCCTCATATCAAGAGTATGCTATTTTGGGGGAGTAGGCTAAGTTTAGGAGGAGCCAAAAGCTATTTGCAGATTTTCAACTGTGCACAGGGATGGCGTCCCTAACCCCCACAT
This sequence comes from Mirounga angustirostris, assembly GCF_029215605.1. Taxonomy (NCBI): domain Eukaryota; kingdom Metazoa; phylum Chordata; class Mammalia; order Carnivora; family Phocidae; genus Mirounga; species Mirounga angustirostris. The sequence continues at coordinate 96,485,193 of NW_026991719.1, forward strand.
TGTTCCAGAGTCAATTGTCTACATTTTCCTCAAGCACTCGTAGAACATTTACAAAAATAAACTCTACATTGTGTCACAAAGCGAACCTCATCAAATTTGCAAGGAGGGGTAGCATCCTGGAAACTGAGGCTGCAGAGAAGGGAAATGACTAGCCACTTCCTGTCCTTCTGTTGTGAGAGCACGGAGCGCACATGGCCACCGCTCAGCCCGGGGGAGGCTAGCAGCTAGGCAGTGTCGCAGTCCTGTAGTCGCCTGGTTCTGACTAGTGCAGTCACAAAAGGCAGTCCAGGTGAGGGGATGTGGGAGAGGCAGGGCCATTCGGGACGAGGGTGCAATGATGAGTTTGGCTGTTCCCACACGTCCCCTCCCCGGCCCAACCCAGTGTTTTCCAGACTGAGGCTCTCAGTTCCTTGCTTGTTTAGGGAACTGTCCAACAGGCAGGTAGGCAAAACGACCCGGGAGAGGGAGGGGATGTGCAAATTAGAGTGTGGGTTCCTGTGGGAGTCACGGCTATGCAAATGGCCTCCTCCTCCTCCTCAAAGAGGCTGTGTGAATGAGGGCACGGCTGAAGAGGAATTATCCTACACGCTTAAGGCAAACAAACAATGGAGACTTTTCAGGGCAAGAAGGTGCGGGGCACTAACAAGCGAAGGAGGCATTTGAATCTTTAAACTCGGGAGCCTTAGGGCTGACAAGATGAGAGGCAGACAGACAGACACCAATGCTAGCTAAGTGGTGAGGCAATAACAATGCTGTCAACGGTGTGCAAAGACCAGACCCGTCCTGGCTGGGCCGGGGGAGGGGACAGGACCTACATAGGGTCAGGCACGGCGGGGGAGAGGGTGCGGTGAGATGCTGGGGTGGTGGCAGCAACGAAAGCACCCCAAACCAAAAGCCAAAGGAGGAGCCCTGGATGCTGACGCATGGAGGCCCTTCCTCTTTCAGAGACGGAAGTGTTGGAAAGCAGAACAGAGCCGATTCCAGAGAGGAAGAGTTCGCAGCCTGAAGGGACTGAGGCCATGGAGTGACTGGACAGGATGTTGACTGCTTTCAAGGGGTGCAAGAAAGACTAGGGGGCCAGGCCCCGAAGGCACGCTCTTTCATAGAGCAGCACCCCCAAGGAGTTGGGCGCAGGGAAGAATCAGCCTCACAGCCCCTGGGGTCTGATGGTGGAGCCGGAAGGTGGGTGGGAGCCGCCCCTGTCCTTGACTGCCAACCCCTCGCCTAGTCTTCCCCCAGCCTTCTGGCCTCCAGGCAAGAATCAAGGAAGTTTTGATCATTGATCTTAGAAAACCAGATCTCCCAAACGTCACTTTTACAATGTCACCACCTTGGTCATAAAAGTCTCCTGTGGCTCCTTATTGCTTATGAGATCCAGCCACAAAGTGACAGCTGTTGACTTCTTTCTCCTTCTGTCTCCCTGTCGCCTGCCTCTCTCAAGTTCTGGCCATCCTTCAAGGTCTAGTTCAGTGCCCATCCATTCCAAGAAGTCGTCCAAAGCAACTCCAACCACACTGGTCCGTCTTGCCTTTCTCTGAGCATTTATGTTTGTGTTTGCTGTATTTTCCCTAATTGTTTTCTATGCCTCCCCACAGCTTTGACTGGAAATTTCCCAAGGACAACCACACGAACTGCTGCCTTTCGTTGGTCGGTTGGTATCCCTCACAGCACCTGGCACAGTGTGATTTATGCATTCATATATTTATTGAGTATGTACTATGTGTCGGGTACAATTCTGAGTGCTGGGGATAGAGCTGGGAACAAACCAGAAAATATTCCCTGCCCTCACGAAGCTTTCATTCCAGGGAAATGGGGCAGAATGACCCAGGAAGGGGGCTAGCAGGCAGGGGCAGGTGGGGCTTGAAATTTTCGAGTGGTGGCTAGAGCGGGCCTCGATGAGCCATCTACATGACGCGATGGAGTAAGACGTGTGGCTATCCTGGGAGATTGGAGCAACTCACAGAGGAAATAGGGCAGGGCAAAGGCCTCGAGGCTGGAGTGCACTTGACTCCTGTGAGGAACAGCCAGAAGGTCAGGGTGGCTGGAGGAGCATGCCTTGGGCAGAGCAGCGGGAGGGAAGTCTGGAAAGGTGGGTTAGGGTAGGGCCTTGGAGGCTGGTGGAGCGTCCTGAGCAGCTGGGGTAGGGTAGGGCCTTGGAGGCTGGTGGAGGGTCCTGAGCAGGTGGGATAGGGTAGGGCCTTGGAGGCTGGTGGAGGGTCCTGAGCAGGTGGGATAGGGTAGGGTCTTGGAGGCTGGTGGAGAGTCCTGAGCAGATGGGGTAGGATAGGGCCTTGGAAGCTGGCGGAGAGTCCTGAGAAGGGGGGTTAGGGTAGGGCCTTGGGGGCTCGTGGAGGCTCCTGAGCAGATGGGGTAGGGCAGGGCCTTGGAGGCTGGTGGAGCGTCCTGAGAAGGGGGGTTAGGGTGGGGCCTTGGAAGCTGGTGGAGAGTCCTGAGAAGGGGGGTTAGGGTGGGGCCTTGGGGGCTCGTGGAGGCTCCTGAGCAGATGGGATAGGGCAGGGCCTTGGAGGCTGGTGGAGGGTCCTGAGCAGATGGGGTAGGGTAGGGCCTTGGAGGCTAGTGGAGAGTCCTGAGAAGGGGGGTTAGGGTAGGGCCTTGGGGGCTCGTGGAGGCTCCTGAGCAGATGGGGTAGGGCAGGGCCTTGGAGGCTGGTGGAGAGTCCTGAGAAGGGGGGTTAGGGTGGGGCCTTGGAGGCTGGTGGAGCGTCCTGAGCAGATGGGGTGGGGTAGGGCCTTGGAAGCTGGCGGAGAGTCCTGAGAAGGGGGATTAGGGTGGGGCCTTGGAGGCTGGTGGAGCGTCCTGAGCAGGTGGGATAGGGTAGGGCCTTGGAAGCTGGTGGAGAGTCCTGAGAAGGGGGGTTAGGGTAGGGCCTTGGGGGCTCGTGGAGGCTCCTGAGCAGATGGGGTAGGGCAGGGTCTTGGAGGCTGGTGGAGAGTCCTGAGAAGGGGGGTTAGGGTAGGGCCTTGGGGGCTCGTGGAGGCTCCTGAGCAGCTGGGGTAGGGCAGGGCCTTGGAGGCTGGGGGAGAGTCCTGAGAAGGGGGGTTAGGGTATGGTCTTGGGGGCTCGTGGAGGCTCCTGAGCAGATGGGGTGGGGCAGGGCCTTGGAGGCTGGTGGAGAGTCCTGAGAAGGGGGGTTAGGGTAGGGCCTTGGGGGCTCGTGGAGGCTCCTGAGCAGCTGGGGTGGGGCAGGGCCTTGGAGGCTGGTGGAGAGTCCTGAGAAGGGGGGTTAGGGTAGGGCCTTGGGGGCTCGTGGAGGCTCCTGAGCAGATGGGGTAGGGCAGGGTCTTGGAGGCTGGTGGAGAGTCCTGAGAAGGGGGGTTAGGGTAGGGCCTTGGGGGCTCGTGGAGGCTCCTGAGCAGCTGGGGTAGGGCAGGGCCTTGGAGGCTGGTGGAGAGTCCTGAGAAGGGGGGTTAGGGTAGGGCCTTGGGGGCTCGTGGAGGCTCCTGAGCAGCTGGGGTGGGGCAGGGCCTTGGAGGCTGGTGGAGAGTCCTGAGAAGGGGGGTTAGGGTAGGGCCTTGGGGGCTCGTGGAGGCTCCTGAGCAGATGGGGTAGGGCAGGGTCTTGGAGGCTGGTGGAGAGTCCTGAGCAGGCAGGGTAGGGTAGGGTCTTGGAGGCTGGTGGAGAGTCCTGAGCAGATGGGGTAGGGTAGGGCCTTGGAAGCTGGCGGAGCGTCCTGAGCAGATGGGGTAGGGCAGGGCCTTGGAGGCTGGTGGAGAGTCCTGAGAAGGCGGGTTAGGGTAGGGCCTTGGAGGCTGGTGGAGAGTCCTGAGAAGGGGGGTTAGGGTAGGGCCTTGGGGGCTCGTGGAGGCTCCTGAGCAGATGGGGTAGGGCAGGGCCTTGGAGGCTGGTGGAGAGTCCTGAGAAGGGGGGTTAGTGTGGGGCCTTGGAGGCTGGTGGAGCGTCCTGAGCAGATGGGGTAGGGTAGGGCTTTGGAAGCTGGCGGAGAGTCCTGAGAAGGGGGGTTAGGATGGGGCCTTGGAGGCTGGTGGAGCGTCCTGAGCAGGTGGGATAGGGTAGGGCCTTGGAAGCTGGTGGAGAGTCCTGAGAAGGGCGGTTAGGGTAGGGCCTTGGGGGCTCGTGGAGGCTCCTGAGCAGATGGGGTAGGGTAGGGCCTTGGAAGCTGGCGGAGAGTCCTGAGAAGGGGGGTTAGGGTGGGGCCTTGGAGGCTGGTGGAGCGTCCTGAGCAGGTGGGAAAGGGTAGGGCCTTGGAAGCTGGTGGAGAGTCCTGAGAAGGGGGGTTAGGGTAGGGCCTTGGGGGCTCGTGGATGCTCCTGAGCAGATGGGGTAGGGCACGGCCTTGGAGGCTGGTGGAGAGTCCTGAGAAGGGGGGTTAGGGTAGGGCCTTGGGGGCTCGTGGAGGCTCCTGAGCAGCTGGGGTAGGGCAGGGCCTTGGAGGCTGGTGGAGAGTCCTGAGAAGGGGGGTTAGGGTAGGGCCTTGGGGGCTCGTGGAGGCTCCTGAGCAGATGGGGTAGGGCAGGGTCTTGGAGGCTGGTGGAGAGTCCTGAGCAGGCAGGATAGGGTAGGGTCTTGGAGGCTGGCGGAGAGTCCTGAGCAGATGGGGTAGGGAAGGGCCTTGGAAGCTGGCGGAGCGTCCTGAGCAGATGGGGTAGGGCGGGTCCTTGGAGGCTGGTGGAGAGTCCTGAAAAGGGGGGTTAGGGTAGGGCCTTGGAGGCTGGTGGAGAGTCCTGAGAAGGGCGGTTAGGGTAGGGCCTTGGGGGCTCGTGGAGGCTCCTGAGCAGATGGGGTAGGGCAGGGCCTTGGAGGCTGGTGGAGAGTCCTGAGAAGGGGGGTTAGTGTGGGGCCTTGGAGGCTGGTGGAGCGTCCTGAGCAGATGGGGTAGGGTAGGGCTTTGGAAGCTGGCGGAGAGTCCTGAGAAGGGGGGTTAGGGTGGGGCCTTGGAGGTTGGTGGAGCGTCCTGAGCAGGTGGGATAGGGTAGGGCCTTGGAAGCTGGTGGAGAGTCCTGAGAAGGGGGGTTAGGGTAGGGCCTTGGGGGCTCGTGGAGGCTCCTGAGCAGATGGTGTAGGATAGGGCCTTGGAAGCTGGCGGAGAGTCCTGAGAAGGGGGGTTAGGGTGGGGCCTTGGGGGCTCGTGGATGCTCCTGAGCAGATGGGGTAGGGCACGGCCTTGGAGGCTGGTGGAGAATCCTGAGAAGGGGGGTTAGGGTAGGGCCTTGGGGGCTCGTGGAGTCTCCTGAGCAGATGTGGTAGGGCAGGGCCTTGGAAGCTGGTGGAGCGTCCTAAGAAGGGGGGTTAGGGTAGGACCTTGGAGGCTGGTGGAGAGTCCTGAGAAGGGGGGTTAGGGTGGGGCCTTGGAGGCTGGTGGAGCGTCCTGAGCAGGTGGGATAGGGTAGGGCCTTGGAAGCTGGTGGAGAGTCCTGAGAAGGGGGGTTAGGGTGGGGCCTTGGGGGCTCCTGGAGGCTCCTGAGCAGATGGGGTAGGGCAGGGCCTTGGAGGCTGGTGGAGAGTCCTGAGAAAGGGGGATAGGGTATGGCCTTGGGGGCTCGTGGAGGCTCCTGAGCAGATGGGGTAGGGCAGGGCCTTGGAGGCTGGTGGAGAGTCCTGAGAAGGGGGGTTAGGGAAGGGCCTTGGAGGCTGGTGGAGGCTCCTGAGCAGCTGGGGTAGGGCAGGGCCTTGGAGGCTGGTGGAGAGTCCTGAGAAGGGGGGTTAGGGTAGGGCCTTGGGGGCTCGTGGAGGCTCCTGAGCAGATGGGGTAGGGCAGGGCCTTGGAGGCTGGTGGAGAGTCCTGAGCAGGCAGGGTAGGGTAGGGTCTTGGAGGCTGGTGGAGAGTCCTGTGCAGGCAGGGTAGGGTAGGGTCTTGGAGGCTGGCGGAGAGTCCTGAGCAGATGGGGTAGGGTAGGGCCTTGGAAGCTGGCGGAGCGTCCTGAGCAGATGGGGTAGGGCACGGCCTTGGAGGCTGGTGGAGAGTCCTGAGAAGGGGGGTTAGGGTGGGGTCTTGGAGGCTGGTGGAGCGTCCTGAGCAGGTGGGATAGGGTAGGGCCTTGGAAGCTGGTGGAGAGTCCTGAGAAGGGGGGTTAGGGTGGGGCCTTGGGGGCTCGTGGAGGCTCCTGAGCAGATGGGGTAGGGCAGGGCCTTGGAGGCTGGTGGAGGGTCCTGAGCAGGCAGGGTAGGGTAGGGTCTTGGAGGCTGGTGGAGAGTCCTGAGCAGATGGGGTAGGGTAGGGCCTTGGAGGCTGGTGGAGACACCTGAGAAGGGGGGTTAGGGTAGGGCCTTGGGGGCTCGTGGAGGCTCCTGAGCAGATGGGGTAGGGCAGGGCCTTGGAGGCTGGTGGAGAGTCCTGAGAAGGGGGGTTAGGGTATGGCCTTGGGGGCTCGTGGAGGCTCCTGAGCAGATGGGGTAAGGCAGGGCCTTGGAGGCTGGTGGAGAGTCCTGAGCAGGCAGGGTAGGGTAGGGTCTTGGAGGCTGGTGGAGAGTCCTGAGCAGGCAGGGTAGGGTAGGGTCTTGGTGGCTGGTGGAGACTCCTGAGCAGATGGGGTAGGGTAGGGCCTTGGAAGCTGGTGGAGTGTCCTAAGCAGATGGGGTAGGCAGGGCCTTGGAGGCTGGTGGAGAGTCCTGAGAAGGGGGGTTAGGGTAGGGCCTTGGGGGCTCGTGGAGGCTCCTGAGCAGATGGGGTATGGCAGGGCCTTGGAGGCTGGTGGAGAGTCCTGAGAAGGGGGGTTAGGGTAGGGCCTTGGGGGCTCGTGGAGGCTCCTGAGCAGATGGGGTAGGGCAGGGTCTTGGAGGCTGGTGGAGAGTCCTGAGCAGGCAGGGTAGGGTAGGGTCTTGGAGGCTGGCGGAGAGTCCTGAGCAGATGGGGTAGGGAAGGGCCTTGGAAGCTGGCGGAGCGTCCTGAGCAGATGGGGTAGGGCAGGGCCTTGGAGGCTGGTGGAGAGTCCTGAGAAGGGGGGTTAGGGTAGGGCCTTGGAGGTGGTGGAGAGTCCTGAGAAGGGGGGTTAGGGTAGGGCCTTGGGGGCTCGTGGAGGCTCCTGAGCAGATGGGGTAGGGCAGGGCCTTGGAGGCTGGTGGAGAGTCCTGAGAAGGGGGGTTAGTGTGGGGCCTTGGAGGCTGGTGGAGCGTCCTGAGCAGATGGGGTAGGGTAGGGCTTTGGAAGCTGGCGGAGAGTCCTGAGAAGGGGGGTTAGGGTGGGGCCTTGGAGGCTGGTGGAGCGTCCTGAGCAGGTGGGATAGGGTAGGGCCTTGGAAGCTGGTAGAGAGTCCTGAGAAGGGGGGTTAGGGTAGGGCCTTGGGGGCTTGTGGAGGCTCCTGAGCAGATGGGGTAGGGTAGGGACTTGGAAGCTGGCGGAGAGTCCTGAGAAGGGGGGTTAGGGTGGGGCCTTGGAGGCTGGTGGAGCGTCCTGAGCAGGTGGGAAAGGGCAGGGCCTTGGAAGCTGGTGGAGAGTCCTGAGAAGGGGGGTTAGGGTAAGGCCTTGGGGGCTCGTGGATGCTCCTGAGCAGATGGGGTAGGGCCCGGCCTTGGAGGCTGGTGGAGAGTCCTGAGAAGGGGGGTTAGGGTAGGGCCTTGGGGGCTCGTGGAGGCTTCTGAGCAGCTGGGGTAGGGCAGGGCCTTGGAGGCTGGTGGAGAGTCCTGAGAAGGGGGGTTAGGGTATGGCCTTGGGGGCTCGTGGAGGCTCCTGAGCAGATGGGGTAGGGCAGGGCCTTGGATGCTGGTGGAGAGTCCTGAGAAGGGGGGTTAGGGTAGGGCCTTGGAGGCTGGTGTAGAGTCCTGAGAAGGGGGGTTAGGGTAGGGCCTTGGGGGCTCGTGGAGGCTTCTGTGCAGATGGGGTAGGGCAGGGCCTTGGAGGCTGGTGGAGAGTCCTGAGAAGGGGGGTTAGGGTAGGGCCTTGGGGGCTCGTGGAGGCTCCTGAGCAGCTGGGGTAGGGCAGGGCCTTGGAGGCTGGTGGAGAGTCCTGAGAAGGGGGGTTAGGGTAGGGCCTTGGGGGCTCGTGGAGGCTCCTGAGCAGATGGGGTAGGGCAGGGTCTTGGAGGCTGGTGGAGAGTCCTGAGCAGGCAGGGTAGGGTAGGGTCTTGGAGGCTGGCGGAGAGTCCTGAGCAGATGGGGTAGGGTAGGGCCTTGGAAGCTGGCGGAGCGTCCGGAGCAGATGGGGTAGGGCAGGGCCTTGGAGGCTGGTGGAGAGTCCTGAGAAGGGGGGTTAGGGTAGGGCCTTGGAGGCTGGTGGAGAGTCCTGAGAAGGGGGGTTAGGGTAGGGCCTTGGGGGCTCGTGGAGGCTCCTGAGCAGATGGGGTAGGGCAGGCCCTTGGAGGCTGGTGGAGAGTCCTGAGAAGGGGGGTTAGTGTGGGGCCTTGGAGGCTGGTGGAGCGTCCTGAGCAGATGGGGTAGGGTAGGGCTTTGGAAGCTGGCGGAGAGTCCTGAGAAGGGCGGTTAGGGTGGGGCCTTGGAGGCTTGTGGAGCGTCCTGAGCAGGTGGGATAGGGTAGGGCCTTGGAAGCTGGTGGAGAGTCCTGAGAAGGGGGGTTAGGGTGGGGCCTTGGAGGCTGGTGGAGCGTCCTGAGCAGGTGGGAAAGGGTAGGGCCTTGGAAGCTGGTGGAGAGTCCTGAGAAGGGGGGTTAGGGTAGGGCCTTGGGGGCACGTGGATGCTCCTGAGCAGATGGGGTAGGGCACGGCCTTGGAGGCTGGTGGAGAGTCCTGAGAAGGGGGGTTAGGGTAGGGCCTTGGGGGCTCGTGGAGTCTCCTGAGCAGATGGGGTAGGGCAGGGCCTTGGAAGCTGGTGGAGCGTCCTGAGAAGGGGGGTTAGGGTAGGGCCTTGGAGGCTGGTGGAGAGTCCTGAGAAGGGGGGTTAGGGTAGGGCCTTGGGGGCTCGTGGAGGCTCCTGAGCAGATGGGGTAGGGCAGGGTCTTGGAGGCTGGTGGAGAGTCCTGAGAAGGGGGGTTAGGGTAGGGCCTTGGGGGCTCGTGGAGGCTCCTGAGCAGCTGGGGTAGGGCAGGGCCTTGGAGGCTGGTGGAGAGTCCTGAGAAGGGGGGTTAGGGTATGGCCTTGGGGGCTCGTGGAGGCTCCTGAGCAGATGGGGTAGGGCAGGGCTTTGGAGGCTGGTGGAGAGTCCTGAGAAGGGGGCTTAGGGTAGGGCCTTGGAGGCTGGTGGAGGCTCCTGAGCAGCTGGGGTAGGGCAGGGCCTTGGAGGCTGGTGGAGAGTCCTGAGAAGGGGGGTTAGGGTAGGGCCTTGGGGGCTCGTGGAGGCTCCTGAGCAGATGGGGTAGGGCAGGGCCTTGGAGGCTGGTGGAGAGTCCTGAGAAGGGGGGTTAGGGTAGGGCCTTGGGGGCTCGTGGAGGCTCCTGAGCAGATGGGGTAGGGGAGGGCCTTGGAGGCTGGTGGAGAGTCCTGAGCAGGCAGGGTAGGGTAGGGTCTTGGAGGCTGGTGGAGAGTCCTGTGCAGGCAGGGTAGGGTAGGGTCTTGGAGGCTGGCGGAGAGTCCTGAGCAGATGGGGTAGGGCAGGGCCTTGGAGGCTGGCGGAGCGTCCTGAGCAGATGGGGTAGGGCAGGGCCTTGGAGGCTGGTGGAGAGTCCTGAGAAGGGGGGTTAGGGTAGGGCCTTGGAGGCTGGTGGAGAGTCCTGAGAAGGGTGGTTAGGGTAGGGCCTTGAGGGCTCGTGGAGGCTCCTGAGCTAATGGGGTAGGGCAGGGCCTTGGAGGCTGGTGGAGAGTCCTGAGAAGGGGGGTTAGGGTAGGGCCTTGGGGGCTCGTGGAGGCTCCTGAGCAGATGGGGTAGGGCAGGGCCTTGGAGGCTGGTGGAGAGTCCTGAGAAGGGGGGTTAGGGTAGGGCCTTGGGGGCTCGTGGAGGCTCCTGAGCAGCTGGGGTAGGGCAGGGCCTTGGAGGCTGGTGGATAGTCCTGAGAAGGGGGGTTAGGGTAGGGCCTTGGGGGCTCGTGGAAGCTCCTGAGCAGATGGGGTAGGGCAGGGCCTTGGAGGCTGGTGGAGAGTCCTGAGCAGGCAGGGTAGGGCAGGGCCTTGGAGGCTGGTGGAGCGTCCTGAGAAGGGGGGTTAGGGTAGGGCCTTGGAGGCTGGTGGAGAGTCCTGAGAAGGGGGGTTAGGGTGGGGCCTTGGAGGCTGGTGGAGCGTCCTGAGCAGGTGGGATAGGGTAGGGCCTTGGAAGCTGGTGGAGAGTCCTGAGAAGGGGGGTTAGGGTGGGGCCTTGGGGGCTCGTGGAGGCTCCTGAGCAGATGGGGTAGGGCAGGGCCTTGGAGGCTGGTGGAGGGTCCTGAGCAGGCAGGGTAGGGTAGGGTCTTGGAGGCTGGTGGAGAGTCCTGAGCAGATGGGGTAGGTTAGGGCCTTGGAGGCTGGTGGAGAGTCCTGAGAAGGGGGGTTAGGGTAGGGCCTTGGGGGCTCGTGGAGGCTCCTGAGCAGATGGGGTAGGGCAGGGCCTTGGAGGCTGGTGGAGAGTCCTGAGAAGAGGGGTTAGGGTAGGGCCTTGGGGGCTCGTGGAGCCTCCTGAGCAGATGGGGTAGGGCAGGGCCTTGGAGGCTGGTGGAGAGTCCTGAGAAGGGGGGTTAGGGTAGGGCCTTGGGGGCTCGTGGAGGCTCCTGAGCAGATGGGGTAGGGCAGGGCCTTGGAGGCTGGTGGAGAGTCCTGAGCAGGCAGGGTAGGGTAGGGTCTTGGAGGCTGGTGGAGAGTCCTGAGCAGGCAGGGTAGGGTAGGGTCTTGGTGGCTGGTGGAGAGTCCTGAGCAGATGGGGTAGGCAGGGCCTTGGAGGCTGGTGGAGAGTCCTGAGAAGGGGGGTTAGGGTAGGGCCTTGGGGGCTCGTGGAGGCTCCTGAGCAGATGGGGTAGGGCAGGGCCTTGGAGGCTGGTGGAGAGTCCTGAGAAGGGGGGTTAGGGTAAGGGCCTTGGGGGCTCGTGGACGCTCCTGAGCAGATGGGGTAGGGCAGGGCCTTGGAGGCTGGTGGAGAGTCCTGAGAAGGGGGGTTAGGGTAGGGCCTTGGGGGTTCGTGGAGGCTCCTGAGCAGATGGGGTAGGGTAGGGCCTTGGAAGCTGGTGGAGTGTCCTAAGCAGATGGGGTAGGCAGGGCCTTGGAGGCTGGTGGAGAGTCCTGAGAAGGGGGGTTAGGGTAGGGCCTTGGAGGCTGGTGGAGAGTCCTGAGAAGGGGGGTTAGGGTAGGGCCTTGGGGGCTCGTGGAGGCTCCTGAGCAGATGGGGTAGGGCAGGGCCTTGGAGGCTGGTGGAGAGTCCTGAGAAGGGGGGTTAGGGTAGGGCCTTGGGGGCTCGTGGAGGCTCCTGAGCAGATGGGGTAGGGCAGGGCCTTGGAGGCTGGTGGAGAGTCCTGAGCAGGCAGGGTAGGGTAGGGTCTTGGAGGCTGGTGGAGAGTCCTGAGCAGGCAGGGTAGGGTAGGGTCTTGGAGGCTGGTGGAGAGTCCTGAGCAGATGGGGTAGGGTAGGGCCTTGGAAGCTGGCGGAGCGTCCTAAGCAGATGGGGTAGGGCAGGGCCTTGGAGGCTGGTGGAGAGTCCTGAGAAGGGGGGTTAGGGTAGGGCCTTGGAGGCTTGTGGAGAGTCCTGAGAAGGGGGGTTAGGGTAGGGCCTTGGGGGTTCGTGGAGGCTCCTGAGCAGATGGGGTAGGGCAGGGCCTTGGAGGCTGGTGGAGAGTCCTGAGAAGGGGGGTTAGGGTAGGGCCTTGGAGGCTGGTGGAGGCTCCTGAGCAGATGGGGTAGGGCAGGGCCTTGGAGGCTGGTGGAGAGTCCTGAGAAGGGGGGTTAGGGTGGGGCCTTGGGGGCTCGTGGAGGCTCCTGAGCATTTGGGGTAGGGCAGGGACTTGGAGGCTGGTGGAGAGTCCTGAGAAGGGGGGTTAGGGTAGGGCCTTGGAGGCTGGTGGAGAGTCCTGAGAAGGGGGGTTTGGGTAGGGCCTTGGGGGCTCGTGGAGGCTCCTGTGCAGATGGGGTAGGGCAGGGCCTTGGAGGCTGGTGGAGAGTCCTGAGAAGGGGGGTTAGGGTATGGCCTTGGGGGCTCTTGGAGGCTCCTGAGCAGATGGGGTAGGGCAGGGCCTTGGAGGCTGGTGGAGAGTCCTGAGAATGGGGGTTAGTGTAGGGCCTTGGAGGCTGGTGGAGAGTCCTGAGAAGGGGGGTTAGGGTAGGGCCTTGGGGGCCCGTGGAGGCTCCTGAGCAGCTGGGGTAGGGCAGGGCCTTGGAGGCTGGTGGAGAGTCCTGAGAAGGGGGGTTAGGTTAGGGCCTTGGGGGCTCGTGGATGCTCCTGAGCAGATGGGGTAGGGCAGGGCCTTGGAGGCTGGTGGAGAGTCCTGAGCAGGCAGGGTAGGGTAGGGTCTTGGAGGCTGGTGGAGAGTCCTGAGCAGGCAGGGTAGGGTAGGGTCTTGGAGGCTGGCGGAGAGTCCTGAGAATGGGGGTTAGGGTAGGGCCTTGGGGGCTCGTGGAGGCTCCTGAGCCGATGGGGTAGGGCAGGGCCTTGGAGGCTGGTGGAGAGTCCTGAGAATGGGGGTTAGGGTAGGGCCTTGGAGGCTGGTGGAGAGTCCTGAGAAGGGGGGTTAGGGTAGGGCCTTGGGGGCTCGTGGAGGCTCCTGAGCAGATGGTGTAGGGCAGGGCCTTGGAGGCTGTTGGAGAGTCCTGAGAAGGGGGGTTATGGTAGGGCCTTGGGGGCTCGTGGAGGCTCCTGAGCAGCTGGGGTAGGGCAGGGCCTTGGAGGCTGGTGGAGCGTCCTGAGCAGGCAGGGTAGGGCAGGGCCTTGGAGGCTGGTGGAGCGTCCTGAGAAGGGGGGTTAGGGCGGGGCCTTGGAGGCTGGTGGAGAGTCCTGAGAAGGGGGGTTAGGGCGGGGCCTTGGAGGCTGGTGGAGCGTCCTGAGCAGGTGGGATAGGGTAGGGCCTTGGAGGCTGGTGGAGAGTCCTGAGAAGGGGGGTTAGGGTAGGGCCTTGGGGGCTCGTGGAGGCTCCTGAGCAGATGGGGTAGGGCAGGGCCTTGGAGGCTGGTGGAGAGTCCTGACAAGGGGGGTTAGGGTAGGGCCTTGGGGGCTCGTGGAGGCTCCTGAGCAGATGGGGTAAGGCAGGGCCCTGGAGGCTGGTGGAGAGTCCTGAGCAGGCAGGGTTGGGTAGGGTCTTGGAGGCTGGTGGAGAGTCCTGAGCAGTCAGGGTAGGGTAGGGTCTTGGAGGCTGGTGGAGAGTCCTGAGCAGATGGGGTAGGGTAGGGTCTTGGAGGCTGGTGGAGAGTCTTGAGCAGATGGGGTAGGGTAGGGTCTTGGAGGCTGGTGGAGAGTCTTGAGCAGATGGGGTAGGGTAGGGCCTTGGAAGCTGGTGGAGTGTCCTAAGCAGATGGGGTAGGCAGGGCCTTGGAGGCTGGTGGAGAGTCCTGAGAAGGGGGGTTATGGTAGGGCCTTGGAGGCTGGTGGAGAGTCCTGAGAAGGGGGGTCAGGGTAGGGCCTTGGGGGCTCGTGGAGGCTCCTGAGCAGATGGGGTAGGGCAGGGCCTTGGAGGCTGGTGGAGAGTCCTGAGAAGGGGGGTTAGGTTAGGGCCTTGGGGGCTCGTGGAGGCTCCTGAGCAGATGGGGTAGGGCAGGGCCTTGGAGGCTGGTGGAGAGTCCTGAGAAGGGGGGTTAGGGTAGGGCCTTGGGGGCTCGTGGAGGCTCCTGAGCAGCTGGGGTAGGGCAGGGCCTTGGAGGCTGGTGGAGGGTCCTGAGCAGCTGGGGTAGGTTAGGGTCTTGGAGGCTGGTGGAGAGTCCTGAGAAGGGGGGTTAGGGTAGGGCCTTGGGGGCTCGTGGAGGCTCCTGAGCAGATGGGGTAGGGCAGGGCCTTGGGGGGTAGGGCAGGGCCTTGGAGGCTGGTGGAGAGTCCTGAGCAGGCAGGGTAGGGTAGGGTCTTGGAGGCTGGTGGAGAGTCCTGAGCAGGCAGGGTAGGGTAGGGTCTTGGAGGCTGGTGGAGAGTCCTGAGCAGGCACGGTAGGGTAGGGTCTTGGAGGCTGGTGGAGAGTCCTGAGCAGGCAGGGTAGGGTAGGGTCTTGGAGGCTGGTGGAGAGTCCTGAGCAGATGGGGTAGGGTAGGGCCTTGGAAGCTGGCGGAGAGTCCTAAGCAGATGGGGTAGGGCAGGGCCTTGGAGGCTGGTGGAGAGTCCTGAGAAGGGGGGTTAGGGTAGGGCCTTGGAGGCTTGTGCAGAGTCCTGAGAAGGGGGGTTAGGGTAGGGCCTTGGCGGTTCGTGGAGGCTCCTGAGCAGATGGGGTAGGGCAGGGCCTTGGAGGCTGGTGGAGAGTCCTGAGAAGGGGGGTTAGGGTAGGGCCTTGGAGGCTGGTGGAGGCTCCTGAGCAGATGGGGTAGGGCAGCGCTTTGGAGGCTGGTGGAGAGTCCTGAGAAGGGGGGTTAGGTTGGGGCCTTGGGGGCTCGTGGAGGCTCCTGAGCAGATGGGGTAGGGCAGGGCCTTGGAGGCTGGTGGAGGGTCCTGAGACGGGGGGTTAGGGTAGGGCCTTGGGGGCTCTTGGAGTCTCCTGAGCAGATGGGGTAGGGCAGGGCCTTGGAGGCTGGTCGAGAGTCCTGAGAAGGGGGGTTAGGGTAGGGCCTTGGAGGCTGGTGGAGGCTCCTGAGCAGATGGGTAGGGCAGGGCCTTGGAGGCTGGTGGAGATTCCTGAGAAGGGGGGTTAGGGTAGGGCCTTGGGGGCTCGTGGAGGCTCCTGAGAAGGGGGGTTAGGGTAGGGCCTTGGGGGCTCGTGGAGGCTCCTGAGCAGCTGGGGTAGGGCAGGGCCTTGGAGGCTGGTGGAGAGTCCTGAGAAGGGGTGTTAGGGTAGGGCCTTGGGGGCTCGTGGAGGCTCCTGAGCAGCTGGTGTAGGGCAGGGCCTTGGAGGCTGTAGAGAGTCCTGAGAAGGGGGGTTAGGGTAGGGCCTTGGAGGCTCATGGAGGGTCCTGAGCACATGAGTGCCCTGTTGAATCCAAGAGTCAATTTAATAATCACTGTAAAGTTTGGAGACCTGAAGTCAATCGGCTTCAGGACACTGACCCCGACAGATACCCTAGCAGCACACTTCTCAGCCTCAGGCGAAAGCCGGAGGATCCAGTCCCGAGCCCCCGTGCAAACAGCACTCTCCCGAGTGAGCTGCACTAAACCTGCAAGGAAAACCACTTACGGAAGAGCAAGAACCTCCAAGTCACCGAAACCCAGACCCCGAGAGCGTGGTATGGCACTGACATTGACCGCGTCACATTCAGTTTTACATTCTCTGTGGTGCCAGACAGCGTGTTTGCTCGAGCCACCCCAAACAAACTCAGAATCTAAGTAAGAGAAGCGTGTCCACACTTGCTGTACGCACATGGTTTCAGGACAAGCCCCCCGGTGGTTGTCCCTTCCAGTCAGATTACTGCCCCAAAGCTCCTCGTAGGTGAAAATCCGAGAGTTACCCTGGGCAGAGTCTCCGGCCTCCAGGAGCTTGAATCTGGGGGCAGCTCAGGACATGCACACAAACCTCTTTGTTAATTGCTACAGTAGAAGCATTTGTCGAGAGAGAGTAAAGAATTTTGCATTTGGGGGTTAAAGAACCTTAAAAAATGTGACATTGGAGGAACGGAAAAGCTTTCTGGTTAAAGAGAACAGCAAGAGGGTAGGTTTGTAGGGAGAAATCATCAGAGGTGACAAACGGGGGCCAGGCAAGTGGTAAGTGGGGGAAGCAGGCCAGGCCAGGGAGCATGGGGCCTGTGCCGACTGGGAGCACATGCCCCATTGTTAAGGTGGCAGCACCTGATGAGCACCCGCGGACCGCTGGTGCACTGGAACTCAGGTCCAATGCTACCCCAATTTCTGGTATCTTCATTTCTTTAAAAAAAAAAAAAAAAAGATTTTATTTATTTATTTGTCAGAGAGAAAGAGAGCACAAGCAGGGGGAGCGGCAGGCAGAGGAAGAGGGAGAAGCAGGCTCCCCGCCGAGAAAGGAGCCCGATGCGGGACTCGATCCCAGGGCCCCAGGATCATGACCCGAGCTGAAGGCAGGCGCCTAACTGACGGTGCCACCCAGGCATCCCCAGAACTTCTGATTTCTTAAGAGAAGCTGAAAATCCGGGGTGTCATGCAAAATCTCCTGATTTTTTTTTTCATGTTTAGTATCTAAACCCAAATATATTTAAACACGATGTGGGCCAAACAAAACTGCCTGCAAAGGACTTTGAGCCTAAAGCTGGCCGGTTGGCTGAGAGGGCTGGGCCGCGGAGTGACTGGGGGAGCCTGGCTGGTGAGGGGACTGTGAGAAATTCGGGGAATCCGTCATGAAGAAGCAAGCTGGCAGACAAAGGAGTCAAGACTACCTTTTGTGGCATTTGAGGGGAGGAGGTGTCCCTTTAAGAAGCTTGAGCTGGGAGTGAAATGATCCGACCTGCACATCGGGAAGATTTGTCACCTGGCGGGGAGAAGGGCAGACCCTTGTAAGGAAAAGGCAATAAGGACCTGAAGAGACCAGTGGAGGTGAGGAAGGGGGAGAACTGACGTGAGAGATGTCTTGTGATAGAAGCCCTGCGTGGCTGGATGGCTGGGCGGGGGAAACCACACACGCCAGATACAGGAAAGGAATGTGTCAAGGTTAAATACTTTGAGTGTCAACCTCTCACTGATTTTTGGTGGGCATGAGGACAATGGATGGATAGGGGCCAAGTGCAAATATAACAAAGAGTACACTAGCTCAGGACTTCTCCACTTTGGCACTCTGGTCATTCTGAGCTGGATAATCCTTTGTAGGGGTTGGGGGGGCTGTCCTGTGCATAGTGGGGTGTTGAGCAGCATCCCTGACCTCTACTCACTAGATACCAGTAGCACACCCTCGCACCCCAAGTGGGGACCACCAAAAATATCTCCAGACGTTGCTAAATGTCTCCTGAAGAGGACAAATCAACCCTCGTGGGGACCTATTGCTTTAGTGTCAGAAGAAGGGAAATTCCCTATTTGCTGTTTCCCTTTTTTCTTTTCACTGCAGTGGTGGTGAGTATCTGTTCGGTTTTGGCCTGATAAAAGGCATAAGACCCTTTGTGAGATTTTTACCTAAGGGGCCAGAATTCTTAGCTAAGCCCTTGGTATATATGCTGAAGTCTGCATCCTTGATGAATTCAGGAGGGTGTTTCTAACTGGCTGGAAAGAGAGCTGACTTTGGAAAGAGGAACATCATTCTTTCTCCCCAACTATTTTCTTGTTTGTGCCCTCTCCCAACTCCACTCACAAAAAAGGAGGAAGCCTTAGTGAAAAGGGTAAAGATCCAAAAAGCCAATGGGAGCGGCCAAGGTACCTGGGGCAGTCCAGAATTCCAGCCACCTCAGGGCCAAAGCGAAAGGAAAGACAATCGGTAGTCTCACACCCAAATCGTCAGGGGCTCAATGAATTACGAATTACAGCTAAACATGATGCGGACTCATCGTGACTTGGATTACACAAAGCCCAAGTAAGAGATGTTTATTGCAATGCCTGGGAACCCATCCCTTCGGCTTCATCCTCCCGCAGACCAGAGCAGTGGCCTAATTCAATCTAAGATGCTCTTTGAGTAAAAGTACACGGAAATTACAAATAAAAGATTGATGTTGAAGAGAGAGCATTCCTAAACCTTTTTTTTTTTTTTAAACGTGGCTTAAAATTTAGGGTAGAGAGGAAGTGGGACTGCCTAGAACACTTGTTTTTGTTTTTGTTTAAGATTTTATGTGTTTATTTGACAGAGAGAGACACAGCGAGAGAGGGAACACAAGCAGGGGGAGTGGGAGAGGGAGAAGCAGGCGTCCCGCGGAGCAGGGAGCCCGATGAAGGGCTCGATCCCAGGACCCCGGGATCATGACCCGAGCCAAAGGCAGATGCTTAACGACTGAGCCCCCCAGGCACCCCTGCCTGGAACACTTGTACTCACGGTCAGCAGCTCAGTACTCTTATGGTCATGCCTCTGCCCTTTGTCTTTTGCCTCACAACTCTCACAATTCTCGGGACCTTTTCTGGAGGCTAACGACCGTCGTGAGCCTTATTTTTCTAGCCATTTGCTGCCATTACTATTCATTTCATTAGGCACTCCCTCAATCCGTGCCAGACAATGCCCACGGTGGCACTAAGCCAGTCCCCAGGGGCTCCTGTTCCAAGTGGAGACTTCGTAAAAGGCCGATGACATAATCGTTTTGGAAATGTTATTATAAACTTACTGTATAATGTTTATAGCAAATGTCAACAAGTATATATGTGTGTGGTGATGTGAGCGGGGGTGGGGGAGAGGTCTTAGGTTAGAAAGTGGCTGGCCTATCTGCAAGGGGATTCAGAAATAATAGTAATATCTCTCAGTTCTACCAGCTTCCATAGCTTACAAAGTGTTTTCATAAACATTACATCATTCAGTAATACATGCAGACAAGGAGTGATTCTGAACCTTGAATGCCAAGACTTATCTCAAGATTCTGCACAGGGAGGCCTGCCTCCTGGAAGCCTCCTTTGCTCCTTCTCTCCCAGAAGGTGCCCCTTCTTTGTGCCCCACAGTTCCTTGCTTTTGCCCTTATGAGAGCCCCCCCCCCCCACTGGTGGCAGCTCTTTGTTGGCAGGGCCTGCTTTTAATTAGGGGCTACCCCAGTTCCTGGAAGGACAGTAAATATTTATTGAACTCAAGGGCCATAATTCTCAGAGTGAGGCCGTTGTTTCGGGTAGGTTAAACATCCCCATGCCTGGAGACTAGGGGTGTTATCAGCATTTTTACTGCTATATTTTTTTGCGACAGATTTCGGGTGTACACATTGGCTTAATTCAACCAAAATACACCTGGGTTAGTGGGTCTCATCATCCATCCAGATCTGACCCTTTTTTGGGGGGTGGTGAGAGAATAATGCCCCTCCCCAAAGATGTCCATGCCCTAGTCCCAGCCAACGGGGAATACGTGACTTTATATGGCAAAGGTGACTCTGTAGATGTGATTCAATAAAGGATTCTGAGATGGGGATTATCTGGTAGGTCCAATCTAATCACTAAGGTTTTTATTAATGAAAAAAGGCAGCAGGAGGGTCAGAATCAGAGAAGTGACCTGAGCAGTGGCCTGGGCCGCCTGGAGAAGCTAAACCCTGCTGCTTCTCTCTCAGAACCTCCAGAAGGAACACAGCTCTGCTCACGCCATGATTTTGGCCCAGTGAGACTTCTGACCTCCCGAACTCTAAGAAAAACCCCGTGGCAAATCACTACATTTATGGTAATTGGTTATAGCAGCAATAGGAAAGTAACAGGGGTTCCCGTTCTCCTCCATCCCCAGCCTCATCGACCTTCATAGTCACTCACTTTCTGTGTGTCCTTCTGACTCACCGTCTGACTCTAAACCTGTGAAAAAGAAAAATGCAGAAAGTTGGTTGTGTGCTTTTCAGAATGCAAGTACTGGACATAGTATGGCACCGTCCTTCCCATTTAAAATTTTGCTCCCCACCACCACCCCCCCCCCCGACTCAACATTCTGTATTGCCAGCTTTCCAATACACCTTCCGGCCTTTTCGCCAAACACGCCCCTGCTAAGTCCCCCCTTAGGTCTTGGGCCCCGAGCCCATCCTGGGAGGTGGGGTTGGGATTAGGAAGGCTGGAGTCAGAGTTTAGGAAACAGGGGCTTAGAGGCCGACGACTGGGAGCCGCCTCTCCGGACTCCCAGGCCGCGGCTCCTTCCCGGCGGTGGCCCTGACCCGGGGCCCCGGGGCGGGGGGCGATGGACGGCGGCAGCCCCGGCGCGACCCAGGTCCCGCAGCTCCGCGCGCACAGGCGGCGCCGGCCGGGGCTGGCTCGGGCGCGCGGAGGGCGGGACCGGCGGGCGCCTGGGCTGGGCCGCGACGTGCTCGAGGAAGTCCAGTCTGGCCCGAGCCGAGCCGGGCTCCGGAGCGGCCGGGGCGGCGGCGGGGCCAGGGGTGGCGCGGCGCGAGGCGCGGCAGGCGCGGCAGGCGCGGCAGGCGCGGGAGGCGCGAGGACCCCGGCGCCCCGCCCCCTACGCCCGCGGCTCGCGGCTCGCGGCTCGCGGCTCGGGTTACCTGCGGCGGGTGGGCGGGGCGGCCTTTGCGTTCTGCGCCGGCCCCCAGTCTCCAGGGCGGCGGAGCCGGGAAGTGGGAGAGGGAGCGAAGGAGGCGGAGACCGCCGAGCCCCGCAGCCCGGCCGGGCTCCGAGGACAGGGGCTGCATGGAGCGGCCGGCGCGGCTCTGCGGGCTGTGGGCGCTGCTGCTGTGCGCCGGCGGCGGCGGCGGCGGCGGGGGCGCCGCGCCTACCGGTGAGTTTGGCCGCCGGCAGGGGGCGGCGGCCGAGGGGGCGGCTGGGGTCGCGGCCGACGGGGGCCGGGGGCTGCGGCGAGGGAGGGCGCTGGTTGGGGGGGGCCGGCCTCACGACGCCCCGCGCTCGGAGACCGCAGCCTCCGGCGCCCGGTTCGAGCTGGGGTTCCCGGGTCGCGGGCGGCCGTGGCGGCGGCGGCGGCGGCGGAGCGGGACGACTCGCCGCCGCACTTGCCTCGCATCGTCGCGAAGAGCCGAGGAGCCCGGGGCCCAGGCGCGGGAGAGAAAAGTGGCCGCGGTGTCCGAGGGCGGCGGGTCGGCACCCGGGAAGTCGCCCGGGAGGGGATGAGGGGGCCAGGAACCGGCGGGGTTGGCGACCGAGGTCCGGGCGCGCCGGGATCGCCCCGGGGCTCCTTGCCGGGGACCTCGCGGGTCGAGTGCGGGGGTGGAGTTGAAGGGAGCTCCCGAAGACCCCGGTGCTCGCGGAGAAAGGACGTGGGGGCCACGGCCTCCTCTGGCGTTCGGGAAATCCGTTTGGGAAACCCGGAGCAGCATCGGCGTGAAGGCCTTTTTGTTTTCTTTAATAGCCCTTAGATTTGGA
Source organism: Mirounga angustirostris (assembly GCF_029215605.1). Classification (NCBI taxonomy): domain Eukaryota; kingdom Metazoa; phylum Chordata; class Mammalia; order Carnivora; family Phocidae; genus Mirounga; species Mirounga angustirostris. The sequence goes on from NW_026991719.1 coordinate 96,505,947, forward strand.
AATAATTTTCGGTTTACAGGAGAGTTGCCAAGGTACTCCAGGGAGTTCGCATATACCCCTCGCCCTGTGTGGCAGCTTTTCATCAATCAGCCGGGCAGAGTTCTACCGGGAAAAGTAGAATGACTTCCTCACGGACAGCTCCCGGCTCGAGTGGCCTTCTGGCCACGTCGGGGGACCACAGTGGCTCCAAATTTGAGAGGTTTTATTACCATATTGACACAGACGCCCACAATTTGCTCACTGCATTTCCACCAGTGTGTTGGGCTTTGAAACCCAAGTTGAAGTGTTGATTGGGAAATCTTGATGCGCTCTATTGATTCAGTCCACAAAACGTATGCAGGCTGCTCTATGCCAGGTGGTGGTCTAGGGGCTGAGGACGCTGGGGGTGAGTGAAACAGACCAGGTCCCGCCCTGTACAGCTTCCGTGCTATTGGCAGAGTCCCGGGGTTGGGGGGTGCGGGCGGAGGCGGGGAGTAAAATATCAGGTTGTCAGATGGCACCAAGTACAAGGAAGAAAAACAAAGCCGGGAAGGGGTTTGCCGTTATAAATAGGGTGAAGTGGGAAGCCCTTACTGAAAAGGTGGCATTTAAAGTGGAGGCCTGAGGCAGGTTTGAAGTTTCCAGTTAATAATTATTCAAGCGTCTGCGTTGTTGAGCTCTGAGCCAGGCTCTGGGGGTTCTCGGAGAGCCTTAGGGTGTACAGCATAATCCTTGCCGCCCCCTACGTGCGGCAAGATCGGATTCTTAAACCCGTATGAGGAAGCTCAGTGCAGAGAAGGGAAGGGACTTGTTGAGGGTCACCCCACTCATTGGGTTCCTGATTTTCACCGCCCTGCTCCAACACCTTCCCTCCTACAGACTCCCACACAAACAGCTGTAACAACAGCTGGCCTTCTAGATAATGCCCGGCAACCCCCCACTTAATCAGTTTTGTCTCAGCGGTTCATTGGTAACTTGGTTACTTAGAATACAGAAACTTTTTTCCCATTAGAAAAAATATTGATAGGGGCGCCTGGGTGGCTCAGTCGGTTAAAAGGGGCTGCCTTCGGCTCAGGTCATGATCCTGGGGTCCTGGGATCGAGCCCCATGTCCGGCTGCCTCTTCCTCTGCCTGCCACTCTGCCTACTTGTGCTCTCTGTCGAATAAATAAATAAAATCTTTTAAAAAAATATTGATAGAATTGCAAGGAGGTATGGTGAAGGAAAAAAAAAAGAAACAGGGGACTTAAGTTTTCTGACATTTCCCAGCTGTGGGGCTCTGGGCTAGTCATTTCCCCGTGCTCACGTGGCAGTTACCTGATCCGTAAGTTCTAAGGGCTCTTCCTAGCTCTAAGCTTCTCAGTGTTCATAAAAATGATTAGGTTACCAGCTTTGTTTAGTCTGTTTAGGCTGCTGGTCCACGTGGTGGCGTGTCTTAATAACCACAACTAGCATTCTATAGTGTTTAATATACTCTGTGCCACGCAGTGTTGTGAGTTTTTTCACTTAACGTTGTTTCATTTCGTCTTTACACAAAACCTATCCTGTAGGTGCTGCTGTGAGTCCCATCTTGTATATGAGGTAGCTGAGGCACGGTGAGGTTAAGAGCCTTGCTCCAGGGCGCCTGGGTGGCTCAGATGGTTAAGCGTCTGCCTTCGGCTCAGGTCATGATCTCGGGGTCCTGGGATCGAGTCCCGCATCAGGCTCTCTGCTCCTTGGGAGCCTGCTTCTCCCTCTGCCTCTCTCTCTCTCTCTCTCTCTCTCTCTCTCTCTCTTTGTCTCTCATGAATAAATAAATAAAATCTTTAAAAAAAAAAAAAAAGAGCCTTGCTCCAGGCCTCGTGGGTTATGGTAGAGTGGAGCGAGGCTTCCAGTCCCGGTGGCCAGACTCCAGAGTTCATGCCCTTGACCACTGTATTCACTGCCTCCCTCTGTTGAAGGGAGGGGAGTCCTTGGCTGGGAGAGGAGCTGGGCACCTCCCAGAGCAGCAGGGCAGGATTGGTTGGGACCCATGAACAGATGTCCAGGTCATCTGTTAAGAAGTGACTGACCGTATATTGGAGACTCGCTTTATAAGGGCCACAGCGCGTGGTCCAAACCGTAAGCACTGTAGGCGTCTGGAAGAGGGAGAGCCGTGAGGGCCGGCAGTTGCCGGGAAGTGGTAAAAACTTGAGCTAGACCTTCAGGATGGGTGGAATTTGAGTGGGTGGAGAAATTCTTCCTAGTTGGGGGAGAAGAGCAGGAGCAGAGACGCAGGAGTGCGGGGGCAGAGGGTGTTCCTTTGTGGGCAGTGAGCAGCCCGGCTTGGCAGGAGGGTGTGTTGGCAAAGTCAGTCGAGGCGGAAGAGTTTCGTTTGCCCACGAAGGCGCTGAGCGGGGCACGGCACGAGGGACATGACAGCGGAGGAGAAGCAAGCAGGGAGACCTGACCGGGTGACAGGAATCGCTGGAATGTAAAGCTATGCAGGGCTCCAGGGTTGAAGATGTCTGCTAGAAAGATGTGTTGTAAGTGTCTCCTGTCCAGGGCCGGGACTTAACTGGGGTCAGCCTGCCTCGAGGGGCCCAGCAGAGCACGCTGGTGTAATTGGGATGATTAGAAGAGATGTTGCAAGAAGAAATGGACAGACATTGATGACTGACTAGATGTAAGGGAAGGAGGCAGTGACTCATGTATGACTGTTGTGATTAACTTTTCCCGGAATATGCATGCCGCTGCCAGCTCCTGGAATGGGGTAGGGGAGAGCAAAAGTGAATCCCTAATCAACATGCCTTATTAGAAAGAGCACGGACCATGTCAGTTCCTAAGTAGAATGGGACGCTGTGCTTCATGACCATACAGACTCACTTGAGGTCTGAAGTTGAGTTGGGGGGAGCCACCCACTTGAGTCCCTCCCGCCTGCCCATTCCCCTTTTCGGAAGGCAGTGATCAACCTCTAAGAAATGGTCTAACTTGTTCTGTCTCACAGGCTGCGGGCACGTATACGTTCCACAGCCAACCAAAGCAACTGTTGAGAGCTGTTTTGTTTCTTCAAAAAGAAAGTAGATAGCTAACATTTTCATAGCACTTGCTTTGGGCCGAGCACTGTTCTGAGCATTTTATCTGTATTAACTCAGTTCATCCTCAAAATGACCCTTTTTTGATGGGTTATTATTTTTATCCTTGTGTTACATATAAGAAAACTAGAGCATAGAGAGGTTAAGTAACTATCCAGCTAGTAAGTAGCAGAGCTGGGGCAGGAACTCAGGCAGTCTGGCTCCAGAGTCCATGCTCTTAATCCTACACTCTACTGAAAGTATATTATGTCTTACACATGAGGAGCTGTCAGAGATCTTTACAAGAAGTACAGTCACCACTTATTTATGTACATATCTCAGTGTGTTATATGCATATACACACGTATTCATTTCTATCTAAATGTTTGGAGATTATGTATTTAAAGTTTCTGGACAAGTGTGTGTATGTGTGTGTGCACGTGCATGTATTTTAAAGTATAAGAAGTAGAAAAATCTCAAGGGAAATGGAAGGAACCATTGGGGGGGAGAAAAAGGATGGCAGATAGCCACAAGTCCTAAAATGCAAACCAATTAGAAGATTTGACTAAAAGGCACTTCAGAACAGATGGGGGGAAAATAAACCCATTGGAGAGATTGGAAATAATGCAGGCTATTGTTCTATCAAAATACTGAGGTTAAAAAGTAGATTTTATAAGTCTTGAAGATTGAAGTGTGATTTATGTGAACCATAAATAGGTAGTATATTTTTTATTATCAGAGCTTTAATTTTTGTGTGGGGGTAGGAAGGTAGAGCGTCAGCAAGTTTGCTGTACTCTGTTTCTGGAAAGTAGAGAATAAGACTGAGACACCTAAAGTAGATTATAGTCTTTAGGAGGAACAAAGTTTTTATTTTTTTTATTATTTATGTACTATTTATTTATTTAAAGAGTTATTTGAGAGAGAGAGAGAGAAAGAGCAGGGGGAGGGAGGGGTGGAGAGAGAATCTCAAGCAGACTCTGTGCTGAGCGCGGAGCCCAACACGGGGCTCGATCTCATGACCTGAGCCAAAACCAAGAGTCCGACGTTCACCCGACTGAGCCACCCAGGTGCCCCGGAACAAAGGTTTTATTAGAGGCTCCATAGCTGACAAATGATTTGTCTTCCAAAGTTTCATCCACGTGATGTTAGAAAGACCAAAATGGAGTAGCTGTACTCGCTAGTCATTGCTTCGAATCCTTACGTTAGCACTGTTGCCCGAGCCGTGGGGGCTTCCAGACACTAGCTGGGTTTTGATGCAGTGCAGTAGGAATTTTCTGCTTCTGCTGGTCCTGCTGTGGGCTGCTCCTGCCCACAGTTGGGCCTTTGGTCAGCCTTGTGGAAAAACTAATGGTAGAAGAGTTGGGAAAGAGGGAATGAATACCCAAAGTCCAGGGCCTTTGCAGGCTGCTATGACTAAAACTGACGTTTGGGGAAATGCCAACTATGTAGTGCCTGTGGGGCTCCTGTTTGGGGACAAAAGGCATTTTTTGTTCAGTTAAAGAGGAAGGTGATGATATAAGTATTTACAGATCCCGTAAGAGGCCCAGTGCACTCCAGAGTGTTGGCATAGAGTAAAAAATACAGCTCTGTGGATTGACAAATTAAGACAACTGTGGCTCGTAAGTAATTACTAATGATTGCTTGCAACGTTGGACCATTTGGAGGGTTTTTTTTTTTTAATTTAATAAACTTTATTTTGGAGTGATTTTCAATTTACAAAAAAGTTGCAAAGATAGGGCAGAGAGTCCCTGTACGCTCCTCATCCACTTTCTGGGGGACAGTCCTGGTCGTCCTGGTCACAGGAGCTGTCAGCAAAGTTTGAGATGATGTTTCGTTCCCCCAACCCCCGCTCTATGTATTTCCCTGCGTTGGGCAGAAGCAAACTCCTTTCCCTGGTGATAGAACTTGGTCCAAAATAGTAGCGTCACTAAGTATTTGGTAGAGGCAGTGGTGGGTTTTCTCCAAATGAAACATACTTTTGAGACACTGGTCCAGTTTCTCCTCTTCTCTTCCCTCTTCAGATTAGTCAAGGCTACAGTCCCAGCTGTTTATTGTCAGACCTCAAGGGAACAACAAGGACTCTTAAATCTCTTTCAGGACTTCTTTGGAAAAGTTCTAAAAACTGTTACCAGGTCACGTTAGCAAGCATGAGGAAAAGATATGCTGCTTAAACTCACGCACAGAACTGCTGAGATTGACGTGGCTCTGTCGAGTGAGGTGTAGGTCCCAAGCATAGGGAACCCCAAATTCCTGCAGGAGGGAAGCGGAAATTTAAGACTATACTCTTCCCTGTGTCCACACTATAGCAAGTAATTCAGAATGTGGCCCTGGAGGCACACTTTCTGGGTCTGTATCCCGACTCTGGCGTTTATGAGCTATGGGACATGGGGCAAGTGACTCATGGTTCTTGACCTCCGTCATTTCATCTTTAAGATGAGGTTGATAGTCCCTATCTCGCCAGATGGTTGTGAGGAGCCAGTGGATTAGTGGGGAGAGTACTTAGAACAGTGCCTGGCTCAATAAATGTTAGCTGTGGTTAACTCAGTTTTAGTGTTCTTGGCCTCTAGGACTGGGAGGAATGGCTCACGTGGCCCACTGAAAAGCACTGGCTGATGTTGCTAAATTTATTTCTTGTGCTTGATTTGAGCAGAAACGCAGCCACCTGTGACAAATCTGAGTGTTTCTGTTGAAAACCTCTGCACGGTCATCTGGACATGGGATCCTCCTGAGAGAGCCAGCCCGAATTGCACCTTACGGTATTTTAGTCATTTTGACAACAAGCAGGATAAGGTAAGTGTTCTGGAACGTATTGCATTGACGAGGTAAAGTGAACACTATGAATTGGAGCCAAGAATAAACGGAATTCCAATCTTACTTCAAAGTGGGAATTTTGTTTTGGGTCGTGTCCCAATTTTACCTGGGAAAATGGCTGAAAAGACTGTTGGAAAAAAACTGAGCATTTAAACATTTGAAAATATTTGCTCATTATCTGATAGTCAAATGCGATGAGATTACTCTGTTAGGAACTACCAGATATCTTTTGTCTACTAGGCACTGAACAGATAATTATGTTAAACTGTGTTCCCGTGTTCCTGCCTGTAGCCTCGTATGTAGACCACACTTCCGGTTTCTCAGGGAGCTTTCACGTTCACCGTCTTGCTAATGACATGCACACAGATATGCAGGAACCATGCAACGCAAGAGTAAATGGCCGCATGGCAAGTGAAAAAATAAGACGTCTGTGGCAGATAGGCTTGACTAGGTTTCCCGATGCCTGAGGAAAAATGAGGGGAACATTCAGCCTTCCCAGTCAGATGTGGTCAACGGGCATACGTGAATTTTTGTTAACGGGACTGGATCATTTCAGATTCCTTATGATAGTCTTATTCAACGGAATTTTCGCTCGGGCCTGATTGGTTTGAAGCCCCTTCTAATTGACAGGTTCTTCAAAGCATCAGATCATCTGTCCAAAACTGTTTTATATCTTTATGCCTTCTTTCAGTGAAGGGGGAGGTCAGGGACATTTGGGGTTGAATTTGTCCAGGATTGTGAGGAGGCTGAATGAGAAGTTGTTATTAGTGACAGGGCTTTGGCTCAGTGAATTTCGAGATCAGCAGATTCATGCAGCTCGGCGGCAGGGAGAGTCAGGAGAACTGGGTTCTAGTTGGCGGACCACTCAGCTATCTCTGTGGCCTGGGCGAGTTACCTAACCTCTCTGAGCCTTAGTTTCCTGCTGTGTAAAGTATGGCTTTACTCACTTCCCTGGCTTGCTGGGACACGGCAAATAATGTATGTGAAAGCTTAATAAAGCGAGGATGGAAAAGGTTCTTCCTCTTGAGGGAAACTTGCTAATCTGCCTTTCTTGCCCCTTTTCTGCTGAGGTGTTAATTATGGCTCAGGTGTTCGCTGATGAAGAATTGAGGCTACTCAGGAGTATTTGCATTTTATTTATTCTTAATTTTTGTAAAGATTTATTTATTTTAGAGAGAGAGAGAGTGCAGTGGGGAGGGGCAGAGGGAGAGGGAGAGAGAATCTCAAGCCGACTCCCTACTGAGCATGGAACCCGACAGGGGACTCAGTCCCAGGACCCCGAGATCATGACCTGAGCCAAAATCAAGAGTTGGCAGTTTAACCGACTGAGCCACCCAGGTACCCCAGAAGTATTTGCATTTTTTTTTAAAGATTTTTTATTTATTTATCTGAGAGAGAGAATGGGAGACAGAGAGCATGAGAGGGAGGAGGGTCAGAGGGAGAAGCAGACTCCCTGCCAAGCAGGGAGCCCGATGCGGGACTCGATCCCGGGACTCCAGGATCATGACCCGAGCCGAAGGCAGTCGCTCAACCAACTGAGCCACCCAGGCGCCCGAAGTATTTGCATTTTAAAGGAGGTTCTCTAAACCTGACTAGACATTTTTCCAAAGAAGACGTACAGATGGCCACCAGACATGTGAAAAGATGCTCAGCATCACTCATCGTTGGGGAAATACAAATCAAAACCACAATTAGATAAATCACCTCATACCTGTCTGGATGACTAGTATCAAAAAGACAAGAAATATTGGGGTATCTGGCTGGCTCAGTCAGTGGAGCATGCAACTCTTGATCTCGGGGTTGTAAGTTTGAGCCCCACATTGGCTGTAGAGATTACTTAATAACAAAATCTTAGGAAAAAAAGGACAAGAAATATCAAGTGTTGGCGAGGATGTGGAGACAAGGGAACCCTCTTGCACCATTGGTGGGAATGTAAATTGGTACAGCCGCTATGGAAAACAATATGGAGGTTCCTCAAAAAATTAAAAATAGGGGGCGCCTGGGTGGCTCAGTTGGTTGGGCGACTGCCTTCGGCTCAGGTCATGATCCTGGAGTCCCTGGATCGAGTCCCGCATCGGGCTCCCTGCTCGGCGGGGAGTCTGCTTCTCCCTCTGACCCTCCCCCCTCTCATGTGCTTGCTCTCTCTCTCTCATTCTCTCTCAAATAAATAAATAAATAAATAAATCTAAAAAAAAAAAATTAAAAATAGAACTGCCCTATGATCTAGCAATTCCACTTCTGGGTATTTACCTGAAGAAAATGAAAACACTCATTTAAAAAGATACACGCACGCCTGTGTTTATTGCAGCATTATTTACAATGGCCAATTTCCAATAGCCAAGGGATAGAAGCAACAACCTAAGTGTCTACTGATAGATGGATAGATGAATGGATAAAGATGTGTATATATATATATATATACACATATTATATGTATATAATATTATTCAGCCATAAAAAAGAATGAAATGTGGCCATTTGTGACAACATGGATGGAACCAAAGACAAATACCATATGATTTCTCTCATGTGGAATCTAAAAAACAAAAGGAACAAACAAAACCAAACTGAAACAGATTCACAGATACAGAGAACAAACTGATGGTTGCAGGGGATGGAGGATGGGTGAAGTAGGTGAAGGGAATTAAGTCATTCAAACTTTCAGTTATAAAATAAATAAGTCATGGAGATGAAAAGTACAGCATAGAGAATATAGCCAATAATATTGTAATAACTTTGTGTGGTGGCAGTTGGTAACTAGACTTATCACGGGGATCACCGGGTAAGGTATATAAATGTCAAATCACTATGTTGTGCACCGGAAACTAATATCACATTGTAGGTCAACTATACTTCAATTAAATAAAAGCAAACAAACAAAAAAAGAGATGCTGTCGACGCAAAAAGAAGCCTGTAATGCTTTCAGGAGTTGAGTTCCCCTTTTCACACTGTTGGCTTCCTCTTGTTCCTAAGGAGGGGCCATAGGCATTTGGATTCTTGGTGGCCACTTTCCTAGTTCAGCCTTGAGAAATTCTGGGAAAGACCTTGAAGTCCTTCGCCTAAGTATCTCATTGAAACTGAGGAGAGGTCACCTTTTTTTCCTAACAGGTCCACATTCATTAGGCAGCCAAGCACACCCGAGGATCGATCAGGTAGACATGGTGGTAGTTTAGCCTAGAAATGGGGCTCATTCCACAGTGTACATACAGACATTTAGACTTGAAAGTAGCTTTAGGAGGCAGTGGAATTAGACAGAACTGGATTTGAACATTTGCCTCTTTGCCTTTCGGAGGTGTGTGACCCTGAGCAAGTCACTTAACCTCTCTGAGCTTCCAGTTCCTTGTTTGTAAAATGCTGGGGTAGGACCTACTTTGTGTGAATGGTGCGCGTATTCAAGGAGATGATGTTTGTAACGCATCTGGCACCACGTTAACGTTCAATAATTGTCAGCTTTTATTATTATTGTTAAGTTGAATCACGTGAAATTGTTGCTTTTTTAGGTCATATGGTTCAACCTAATATTACCCTCCATTTTGCCCCTGAGGAGACCAGATGGAGACCACAAAGGGAGACCTCTGCCTAAGGCCTGCTCCTTTATATTCCAGCCATTTGACAGTGTTCATGGCTGTCCACTCGTGATAAACACGGATTATCCCTTGTAATCAATGATGGGAGATTTCCTGGCCAACCTTTTGAAGTTTATAATCCTGAGGCTGACCGTGAACGGCAGGAGTGATTTCCTTTTCCCCTTTCCATCCTTTAGACAAAGCATTGCCATCATCAGACAAAACTGGGGCGTATATGTGCTTTGAAGCATATTGAAGGAACGGCTTTCGGATAGTTTGTACATGTTAGGGGGGCTTATGCGACCATCTAAAGATCCTAAGTTGCTAAATGAGATAAACCCTTGAGGTCATTTTCAATCTTCGAATTGGAGGACCATTAACACGAGAGATAGGGATTCATAGATGATTTTTTAAAAATACAAGGCCAGGGGCGCCTGGGTGGGTCAGTCAGTAAGCAGCTGCCTTTGGCTCAGGTCATGATCCCAGGTCCTGGGATCGAGCCCGGCGTCGGGCTCCCTGCTCAGCAGGAATCCTGCTTCTCCCTCTCCCACTCCCCCTGCTTGTGTTCCCTCTCTCGCTGTGTCTCTCTCTGTCAAATAAATAAATAAAAAATAAAAACACAAGGTCAGTTTTAAGTGGCTGCCCTCCACCATTGTTTTAGCGATATCTACTAGTTTCCCAATCTGCCAAGTAGGAGGATCTGGCATCAAGTTTTGATTTTGTTTTTGTTTTTTGGCTTGTTGTTGTTAAAAAGAATGTTGATTTATGTGCTTTGGCATCAGATTAGATCGCTTTTATCACCCAGAGATAGCAAGTCTCACTAGGTGAATAAATTTAGCTATTGCTCCATCCAGGCATCCAGAGAGGCAGGAGCTGAGTCCAACTCTCTTTTTCTACTGAGAAAGGAATCTGGAATTGGGAAAGGTGTGATCCAGCCAAATGAACATTGGTCCTGAGCAGGGAGGGACCAGTTCAGGACTCTGGCCTTGGTTTTTTTTTTTTTTTTTTTTTTTTTTAAAGATTTTATTTATTTATTTGAGACAGAGAGAATGAGATAGAGAGAGCATGAGAGGGAGGAGGGTCAGAGGGAGAAGCAGACTCCCCGCTGAGCAGGGAGTCCGATGCGGGAGTCGATCCCCGGACTCCAGGATCATGACCTGAGCCGAAGGCAGTCGCTTAACCAACTGAGCCACCCAGGCGCCCTGGCCTTGGTTTTTGATAAATTTTCAAAGAAGCCCAGATTCCCCAAGGGGTGGAGCAGAGTGTCCTACAGCAGCTACCAGGGGAATGAGTCACCACAGCCGAAAGTCACGTGGGAGCCATCAGCCTTATCTCATCAAGATCTGCCGGGAGGGATTTAGTTCCTTGTCTGATAGAGATGTGCTGGACTTGGTGATCATTGACAACTGGGGTTTCTCCTTTTCTTCATGCCAGTTTAATATTGTTTACCTTAAACTTTGAAAGAGTTTTTTTTTAAAGATTTTATTTATTTGAGAGAGAGAGAGAGAGAAAGCACAAGCAGGGGGAGCGGCAGAGGGAGAGGGAGAAGCAAGCTCCCTATGAGCAGGGAGTCTGGTGTGGGGCTTGATCCCAGGACCCTGAGATCATGACCTGAGCCGAAGGCAGTCGCTTCACCGACTGAGCCACCCAGGCGCCCCTGAAAGAGATTTTTAAAAATGATTTTGTTTTTCCCCCACTGTCTCTTTTCTCAGTTGTTATTATTATTATTATTATTTTAAAGATTTTATTTATTTATTTGACAGAGAGAGACACAGCGAGAGGGGGAACACAAGCAGGGGGAGCGGGAGAGGGAGAAGCAGACTTCCTGCGGAGCAGGGAGCCTGATGCAGGGCTCGATCCCAGGACCCTGGGATCATGACCTGAGCCGAAGGCAGACGCCCATCGACTGAGCCACCCAGGCGCCCCTCTCAGTTTTTATTTATATGCCCCCAAGGACAAGGTTCAGATTAAGTACTAAAGTATTTTTTTAATTTAAAAAATTTGATTATAATAAAAATCTCTGTGTAATAAAATTCCTCAGCCTTCTCACTGGAACGGTATCTAATATAATAAGAGAACTGGGGTTTTTCCCATGATGATTCTAATTTATGGCATTTAACCATACATGTTCCACCTGGTATCTTCAGAGAACAGAGGCTGCTTCCAAACAAGAATTATCAAGGATCCTTGGGTCAGGGTGGCTCCTTCAGGGGTATATAGGACTTGAGCTTTGTAAAATTGTGACGGTGAAATTTGCACTTGGAACTTTTGTGCCACCGTTACCGTGATCCTGGGGCTGGTCTTCACTTTCACAGGCTGAGAACCCTCATTTGCTCAGCACACATTCATCTCTCAAGGGCCAGTTCCTTACTTTGCCACAAGAACTGTCACGGTGAAAAAACATTCTAGAAAGCTTTCTGTTGGCGTAACTGGTGTGTTCCATCCCTGTAGGCAGCAACTATATAGAAAGCCAAATGATAAGTAGGTTTCTTGTGAAGGAATCGGAAATTAGTTGTGCAAATGTACTTGGCTTAGAGTAGCTAGAGGTCTCATTGAAGGTAGGCATAGCTTTGCCAGTGGACAGAAGTACTCATTGTCTATGGGCCCAAATCCCCCTCTTTTCTCCCTGCCAGAAGTTTGCTCACACACCTTTGTTTGTCTTTTCTTCAGAGCTGACCAGCTGGCTCCCTTTTCAGAGTGCTGTCTTGCCTGGGCCTAAGAGATATTCAGTCTCTCTAACGTGACTTTTTTTCATGTCTTTGCTATGATTCATTAATTGTTGGTTTGCTAGCTACCTCTCTCAGAGCATCCTTATGTCTTGGTTTTGGGAGTATCTCACAGTTGCCCCCATGCTCAGCTGACCTCAGGCATGGGAAATGGCAGAGTAGCTCCTTAGGGGGGCAGATAGAGGTAAATGTGACAAATCTTCCCCTTCAGGGCCATCAGCACGTATATAAAAGGAAATGCTATCTCCAACTTGAGTCAGAAACCATTGCAAAACAGGAAGCTCCTTGGAGCTCTGATTAAAAGCAGCTTCATTCTTAATCCAACTCTGTCCGTTTGGGAAATGTTAATTTCCTAAAGAGCCCTCTAATCTCATTATTCTGAGTCATACTGACCAGATTTGTGATTTGTATCTGTATGCCGTCTATAAGTTGGCTTTCTGTAGTTCCACAAGCCCATCTACTTTTCAGAATAAGAGTGTGGTATACTCAGTGCATATAGCAACGTTTAAAATTTCTGTGTTTGTGTGAGGTAGTCAGAATGGTCAAACAGTGCAGAAAGATGTTTAATGACGTCTCTCTTTGGTCCTCAGGGCCTCCTTTACTTTCTGTCCTCAGAAGTGACCAGGATTACTGGATTTTTTTTTAAGATTTTATTTATTTGACAGAGAGAGACACCGCGAGAGAGGGAACACAAGCAGGGGGAGTGGGAGAGGGAGAAGCAGGCTTCCCGCCGAGCAGGGAGCCCGATGCGGGGCTCGATCCCAGGACCCCGGGACCACGACCTGAGCCAAAGGCAGATGCCCAACGACTGAGCCCCCCAGGCGCCCCGGATTACTGGATTCTTAAAGCAGTTTTTACCTTGATCTTGATAGTATACTGCATCTAGTTAGGAAATGAATTTTTTTAAAGATTTATTTATTTTGAGGGAGAGAGAGGGAGAGAGAGGGAGCACAAGGAGGAGGGGCAGAGAGAGAGGGAGAAAGAAACCCAAGCAGACTCCATGCTGAGCGCGGAGCCCGATGTGGGGCTCGATCTCACGACCCGGAGACCACGACCTGAGCCGAAACCAATAGACGCTTAACCGTCTGTGCCACCCAGGTGCCCCTAGGAATTTAATTTTGCTAATCTTACTGTGTTTCCTTTAAAATTGCTTTTAGACAGTTGATGTGTTAGCATGGTAGGTTTATAGGCAAATGTCATGATGTTTATACATTTAAAATGTGGGAAATTGTCTTTTATCTATACCAGGGTTTCTCAATGGTGGCACCACTGCCATTTGGTGCAGGCTAATTCTTTGCTATAGGGGGAGGGAAAGCTGTCCTGGGCACCGAGGCATGTTCAGTAGCATCCTTGGCATCTGCCTACCACATGCCAGTGGCTGCGCCCTCCTAAGCTGTGACAGTCAAGCACGGTCCCGGGATTGGGGCTGGGGGCAGGGAGAGCAAAATCACCGAGGTTGAGAGTCGCTGACCTGTGCCATCTGATAACCTTCCCTTTTTTTTTTTTTTTTACACATTTGAACATGCTCATGTTTTATTACCTAAGTGTTTTGCTATATGTTTGCTAGAGCAATACCTTTTTACAATTTCCGAACCTTAGAAAATTGCTCCTGAAACTCATCGTTCAAAAGAAGTGCCCCTGAACGAGAGGATTTGTCTGCAAGTGGGGTCCCAGTGCAGCACCAATGAAAGTGACAATCCTAGCATTTTGGTGGAGAAGTGCACCCCGCCCCCGGAAGGTAACCAGCGAAAGCACTGTTTGTTGGTACATGGGGGAGAAAGGCAAATTATCCATATGTTTATGTTCAGTGTTCGTTAATTCATTCAGTTTTCAAATATTTGCTGAGTCTGATAAGTTCCAGGCACGTGTACTAGGTGATAAATACGAGGACGTCCCTGCCTTCGAGGTGCTCACGACTTGACTAACTGTGCCTCAGAGTTCTAGAGCATTTAATCACTCGGCATGTGATGTACACATATAGACATCCTCCCCTAAATTGAGCCTCAGAAGCTTATCTTGCGAAGCGAGCAAGGCATGGATTATTACCCCGCCCCATTTTATGAGCAAGAAAGGAACTGAGTGGGTTGCTCTAGGTCTTCAGATTACAGGTCCAGTGCCTTAAGAAAACCCCCCAATACTGTCTTCCTCATTCGACAGAAAGATTAGCTTGATAGACAAGATGTATTGGGGGAAAGATGTTAGAAAAGGAAAACGGGCCTGCTGGCCTAGCTCCAGTTCAGGACGAGCCCTAGGAAATGTGGCCACGTGGGCAGGTTGGGCCTTGGCCCCCAGGCCCCTTCCTGCCCATCACCCAGGTCCTGCTGGCTCTTGGGCTGCGTACAGGGAGGAGCTTATCCTGATGGAGGGCAGGGCTCCTGGAGCCTGGATGTCCACGCTTAAGTCGCAGTGCTGCCAGGGAACAGCTGCGTGACCTTGAGCAGACGACTTAGCCCCTCCCTACTTCGCTTTGCTCAGCTGTAAAATGGGCTTGATGATAGCACCTGCCTCCCAGGACTGTCGAAAGGGTTACGGAAGTCAGTCTAGGCGAGGGGCTTAGAACAGCGCCCGGCAATGCGTAAAGGCTGCATGCGTATCATCTAGTAATCCCATGTTGCCCCTTGTTTGGAGGGTCCCATCTCTCCCACTTCCAAACCTTAGCACTATGTGGCCCGTTCTCCAGGCCTTTCCCTCTACCTGCCTTGCACGGATCAGAAGTATATGAAGTCCCATTTGTAAAACTATAAAATTCAGTACTGCCACAAGGCTGGGAGCCTGGTTTGAAACAACTTACCGCCCCATTCTCATTTCTTTAGAAGTTTAATAAATAATACGAAAAAGCCTAAATTGTACTATGACATTAAAATGGTTGATGATGCCCCTGGATAATACTCCTTCAAGAATCCGGACATGATGCCTTAACTCAAAAGGCTATATTATAAAGGTAGGGATTTCAGATGATAAAGATTATATGGCTCCTAAAGTCTTAACACACAGTAAACAACTACCAAGAGTTGTATTAATGCTGACTTTCCCCCAAGCTGCTTCAGGAAGAATGTTTGTTTCGTCTTTAAAAAAACAACATGTGTTAGTATTGGTCAAAAGACAGGAAGGTAAATTTTAACTCAATAGACTTGTTTTCTTTAAAGACAGGTAGATATATGGGTTGTTTGTGTTTTCACACTCCTTTAGGAATGCCATACTCATTTCCTACCACTGAAATATTATTTGACCATGAAACACTCTCTCCAGTTAGGAATACAAAGTTAGGGTCCCTCAGTGATAGTAAAGATATTTTCTTGGGATCTGGAGGTGAGAGAGAAAGTTGTAACAAGTTAGATTTGGGTTTTCTCCATCCTGGGTGCCTTCTGGGTAAAATGGTATGAGAAATTAGGAATTGGCTTTCTGGTAAAACACTCTCACCATCCCTCATGCCCCAGAGGGTTTGGCGGGTTTGGCTCACAGGGAAAGAAGCATCCTAAACCCTTGGCTGGGTCTTCTAGGTGATCCCGAGTCTGCTGTGACTGAACTACAATGCGTTTGGCACAACCTGAGCTACATGAAGTGTACTTGGCTCCCTGGAAGGAATACAAGTCCAGACACCAACTATACTCTCTACTATTGGTGAGTGTGTATGGGAGACGTGTGGGGGAAGGACTGATTGTGATTGTTTGGGGAGCGTTGGGATCTAACCTACTTAAAAACCGAAACCGAAAAAAGAACATCCTGGTTTTGGGGGCTTTGTTTATCATTACTTTTTTAAGATTTTATTTATTTATTTTGAGACAGAGAGCATGAGCACGGGGAGGGGGGTGCAGAGGGAGAGAGAAAGTCTCCAGAAGACTCCCTGCTGAGCATGGAGCCCGACGCAGGGCTCGATCTCACCACCCCGAGACTGTGACCTGAGCAGAAACCAAGAGTCGGATGCTTAACCGACGGAGCCACCCAGGCATCCCCTAATTATCATTATTTTTAATTGAAGTATAAATTAATACACAATGCTATATTAGTTTCAGGTGTATGACATAGTAATTCAACAATTCTGTACATGACTCAGTGCTCACCTCGGTAAGTGCAGCTGTCACCTGTCACCATACCAGGTTATTGCAGTATTACTGACTATATTGCCTATGCTGTGCTTTGCATCTCCCTGACTTATTTATTTTTTATTTAACTTATTTTTATTTAACTTACTTAACTGGAAGTGTGTGCCTTTTAATCCCCTTTGTCTGTTTCACCCACCCTCCACCCACCTCCCCTCTGGCAACCACCAGTTTGTTCTCTGTATTTAAGAGTCTGTTTGTTTTGTTTTTTAGATTCTACATAGAAGTGAAATCATATGGTATTTGTCTGACTTCTTTCACTTACCATAATACCCTCTAGGTCCATCCATGTTGTTGCAAATGGCAAGATCTCATTTTTTTTTTTAACGGTAGTATTCCATTGTGTATATATACCACATATTCTTTTTACAAATCCAAGAAGATGGGCAGTTTGATTCAGTGGAAGGTGCATCTGCTTTTGGTGTCTACTTTCTTTAAAAAGTAACTGTAGATCCACAGGATGTTGCAAAAACTGTACAGGGAGATCCCAGGGCACCCTTCATGCAGCTTCTCCCGAAGGTAACATGGTCTGTAACTAGAAAGCAGTATCAAAACCAGAAAGTTGCTGTGGTTACAATCCACCCACCTTATTCAAATTTCACCAGTGTCACATGCACTTGGGGGTGTGTGTGTGTGTGTGTGTGAGTTCTATCTAATTTTATCACACGTGTAAATATAGAACAGTTCCATTACCACAAGGATCCCCTGAGTTGCTATTTTATGCCCATACCCTCTTCCCTTCCGCACCTCCCCCCGCCTTTCCCTCCCCCAAGTCTCTAGCCTCTGGCAATTACTAAACTCTTCTCCATCTCTATATTTTTGTCATTTCAAGAATGTTACTAGAATAGACATAGCATATAACTGTTTGAGGCTGACTTTAAAAAAAAAAAAACAAAACACTCTGCATAATACCCTTGAGGTCCCTCCAAGTTGTGTGTATCAGTAGTTCATTTTTTCTTTTTTTATTCCATGGTGTGGATGTGCCAGTTTGTTTAAACATTTATTCATTGAAGGATATCTTGGTTCTTTCTAATTGTTTGCAGCTATGAGTAAAGCTGCTATAAATACTTACGTTCAGGTTTTTATGTGAGCATAACTTTTCATATCTCTGGAAGAAATGCCCAAGAGTGCAATTGCTGGGTCATATGGTAATTGCATATTTTGTGTTATAGCAAACTGCCAAACTATTTTCTAGGGTGGCTGTATCATTTTACATTCCCACCAGCAACGTATGAGTGATTGGTATCTACCTTTAAAAAGGAAAACGATATCATGCCCAGTGATAAAAAGTAAGTTGACTCAACACCTGAAACTAATGTAACATTGTATGTCAACTCTACATCAATTAAAAAAAAATTAAGGAACTGATGAGAAAACAACTATTAAAAAAAAAAAAGTAGATTAGCTCCCCACAAAATAACATACCTGAGATTTGTGAGCACATCCACAAAATGGGTTAAATTTCTAAATTGATCTTTAAGCATTTCCTTTCTTTTAGAGCCTAGAATTATTAGCAGCGGAACAAGGAAGAAAGGACCAGGGTAATCAGTTCAATTCAGTAAGACTTTATTTGGCACACATTGTGGGTAAAGCACTGAATAGGCAGCAGAGATAAGAAACATGGCTCTTTGTTCATAAGTTTAAAATGTAGAGGGGGAGAGACAGCCCCCAGCCCAATTACCTGTGTAAAAATAACAGTGTATGATGAAGGCTAGCAGAGGCACAAACGCTCTTTAGAAGCTAGGGTGGAGCTTGGGGGAGGTGGCAGGGCAAGGCTGGGAGGCTGGGATGAAGGGGTTGGACTGCACCCATGGGGGGTTTCTCTGAGCATGGGCACTGGGGAAGAGCAGGGAGGAAGAAGGGCCATGTTCCGTCTGTGTGATACCGGGCTGGGGAAGAGGGAGAACTCGCGTCAGCAGTGTGCTCTCCCCATGGCCTTGTCCCTCCTTCTGTGCTTCATTCAGACTGTTTCTGAGAGAATGGGGTGCGGGGGGCCACGTCCAGGTCTTCTGAAACTATAGGATAAACATGGCCTTGGCTCCCGGAACGTCCATTTTGCCCGATGACGTGATGAGACGAATTTTTGGCGTCTCAAAGCGCTCTGCGAATCCCGGCATCGCAGGACTCTCTGGCCTGTCCCCTGCAGGCTCGCCGGGAAAAGCCCGCACTCTCCTCCCCTGCTGCGCGGGGTGCTCCCCGCCGAGTCCCGCCTGGGAAGCCCTGCGGCACTGAGACCGTGTGGCTCAGTCTCGAGGGTGGTTTTATTCTCCTGAGATCAACAATTCTCGTTTGAGGTTTTGTAGTTTCACTTGCCCACTTGTGGTACTTGTTTTTCCTTTCATTAAAGCCCTGCAGTGGCTCCCCGGTGGCTTTGGGATAGAGTCCAAACTCCTCAGCACTACGGACAAAAGTCCTTTCTGACCTGGCTCCTTCCACCCCGTCTGGCCCCAGCCTCCTCCTCCTCCTCCCTCTGTGCACTTCCACCCTCTCGCATCCTCCCTGCCGTCCAGCCCGCGCCCAGCGCCTTTCAGTTCCTCAAACAGACCCTTCGGCCACTCGAACGGAACAGTGGCAGCACGCCGCGTCCCCGCGCAGTGAGGACCTCGTCCTTTCACCTGGACACCTCTGCTTTGTCCTCAGCTCAGCTCAGACATCACTTCCCTTCCAGAAAGCCTCCCTTGACCTCTCATATCTAGATACGTGCTGGGTCATCGTGTCCCGCGGTACCTTGCACTTTCCTGTGTCATCGTACTCAGCACATTGTGTTGTCACTTCCTGTTTATTTAGCAGTAGTCCTCCCCGGGCTGCCGTCTCCCTTGAGAGCTGAGGCTGTGTCTTGTTACCCTCAGGGCCCGAAACGTGGTAGGGGCTCCAGAAATAAGGTTGAAATGCGGGGTAGGTTCCAAAGCTTAGAGAACATTTGGGATTAGCGTGAGGACTTAGGAGGGGTAAGCAACTCAGGAGCATTATGGTCCAGGAGGAGAAAGAGAGAAGGACCGAGTCGGTCGGACTCCCCCAAGGAATTGCTAGTGAAGGGGCCAGAGAACTAAGCCCTACGAGGAGTAGCCTGGCTCGGAAGATGTTGCTGGGAAGAAGTCTGGGGAGAGCCGTTCGTACAGGCTTTTAAGATGTCTTAGAAGTTGGTAGCATCCCTGTGTTTATTATGCTGTTAACTTCTCTTGCCTTCCCTGGAGTAGTTATTGGTAAAATCGCAGGGAAAACCTTTAGAATCTGTGTCTACAGAAGGTGCAGGGGAAGGAAGGAAAAGCGTGAAAACCGTCCCTCATTTCATGGCCGCCCGTGCCAGAAAGCAATCCGGATGCAGGAGTCAGCGCGGGGCTGGAGGAGAGCAGGGGCCCAGTGCTTGGAGTTCTTCTGAGCCAAAGATAGGGAAGTGCCTTGAGGCGTGTACTAGCACAAAACAAGTCTGTGCCAATGGCAAAACCTGCGCCCCCTCTGGGTGAATAAATTATAAAAAAAAAAAAATGGCCCCACCAATTGGAACAAGCATTCTTCTTCCTCTCGGTTGAAAGATTCCTCTTCCTCTGGGCTGATGCAGCATCTTGCCAGAGCTGAGAGCAGATGGTGCTTGGGCTGGCTATCAGCCCTCAGTTGATGCCCCTGTGCAGAGTATAACCTGCAGCCATTGGGGGTGGCTCACAAAGCCATCCTAAGAGAGTGTGGTTCACTGATGCCCGAGGGGGCGGGTGTCAGGGACACCACTTCTTGTCATGTGTGTTCCCAGCATCGGTCATCAGCGTGGACTCTTTCTGTAGTACATACGACCTGTGCTGTCCGATACGGAAGCCACAACTCCCCTGTGACTACTTAGATACGACTTTAAATTAATTAAAATTAAGTCGAATTAAAACTTCAGTTGCTCAGTCTTACTGGTCACTTTCACACGTGGCCAGTGGCTCCTGCCTTGGACAGCACAGATAGAAAACATTTCTGTAATCCCAGAAAATTTCCTCGGACAGTGCTGGTACAGATTCTATATTCTTCTGCCCTCAGCACTCCGCAGCTTATTCTTTTAACAGATTATTCTGTTAAATGGGCATAGTAATATTAGTGCTACCTCGTAAGGTTGGGGTAAGGGCTGTTATTGGGTGAGAAGTATTTGGAGCTGTGCCCAGCTGCTACCACATACAGAGTAAGTGATGAGTGTGTGAGAGCTGTGTATTTTTTTTATTACTATTATTCATCCCCACTCCCTTGTAGATGTAGCCGGTACGCATGGGTGGCTTCTTCCCCCACTTGGAAGAATTAGCAGCTAGTCCTTACCTCCTCTACCCCTGCCCTCCCCTAGAGAGATCCTTTCCAATCAAGACCACAAAAGAAAGGCAGATGCTTGGGTCGTTCATTATCAAGCACTTGGAATTGGTTTAGGTACCAGTTATTTAACCAATCGTTAAATCATGTCAAACGAACTGCCAGAGACTGTTTCCCTACTCCCCAGTTAGAAACTGGAATCACTTTGAAGCCCCAGGGCAATGACTTGTGGTTCTGCAGGGCTAGTCTGGCATTGAAAGGAAAGCTTGGGGGAGGTGGCAGGGCAAGGCTGGGGGGCTTAACAGCTACAGACTAGGGGCGCCTGGGGGGCTCAGTCAGTTAAGCGTCTGTCTTCAGCTCAGGTCATGATCCTCGGGTCCTGGGATCAAGCCCCATGTCAGGCTCCCAGCTCAGCGGGGAGTCTGCTTCTCCCTCTCCCTCCTCTCTCCCCAGCTTGTATTCTCTCTCTCTCAAATAAATAAATAAATTATTTTTAAAAAAAGTAGCCACAGACTAGCTCTGCCAATGAATTTTAGGGCATTTCTTACCACATTAATCATCTTCAGAGTTGGGGAAATTGTCTTTAAATCTGTCCATTTCCTCCTTATGTCTATAGTGTGATTCTGTGGAGGATTTCAGTGTCTGAATCTTCACAGGAAGCACCTGAATGCCTTCTGGCTCAGGTTCTTATCTAGTATTTTGCAAGAAGTCCCCAAAAGTTGTCTGTTCAAAACCCAGTATTTCCCCTTTTGTTATTTTGTCCAAATTACAACAACAAAATTTTTTGAAAAATTTCTTATCTGGGGTCCATGAGAGTATGTGAAACACCCAAGGTACAGAAGTGACAAAGGAATCTTAAAGATTGCCCATTAGAGAAGTTCCTTTCACTGGTTGAAAAAAATTAATTTTCTGCCTAGTTTTTTTTTTTAAGTTATGTAACAAAAGTGTCATAAATTTCTTCAGTTTCTGTTTCTGGGTGTGGGTGAAAAACATTCCAGGCCTGTCTGATCTAAAAACTAACCATGGCACTAACTTAGAAACTACAGTTTCTAAGACTGAACTACAGGGGCCTACAACTAGGAGAAAAACTTTATGTACCATCTCTTAAGGGACAAGAGCATCTTCTGTATTTTCTTTAAAGATTTTATTTATTTGAGAGCGAGAAAGCACAAGCAGAGGGAGTGACAGAGGGAGAGGGAGAAGCAGGTTCCCTGCAGGGCTCGATCCCAGGATCCTGGGATCATGACCTGAGCCGAAGGCAGACGCTTCACGGAAGGCAGACGCTTCACCGACTGAACCACCCAGGCGCCCTGCATTTTCTGTATTTAAATACTTCTTTGCATAGCCTTTGAAGGAGTAAATACATTAGATCTGAGTTTTGGGGTTTGTTTTTAAAGACTTTATTTTTGTAGAGATGTTTTAGATTTACAACAAAACTGAGGGGAAGGTACAGAGATTTCCCATGTACCCTCTGCCCCCACCATTCATGGCCTCCCCCATTATCTGCATCCCCCCCCCAGGGTGGTACATTTGACACAACTGATGAACCTACGTTGATACATCCTAACCACTCACAGTCCATACTTTACCTTCAGGCTCCCTCTTGGTGTCGTCTGTACTATGGGTTTGGACAAATGTATAATGACACGTGTCTGTCATCATAGCCTCGTACAGAGTATTTTCATTGCCCTCAAACTCCTCTGTCCTCTCCCTGTTCATCTTTCCCTCCACAGCCCCTACAGCACTGATCCTTCCTTGTCTCCACAGTGCTGCCTTTTCCAGAGGGTCCTGTGGTTCGGGATCCTACAGCGTGCAGCCTTTTCAGATTGATTGGCTTCTTTCATTCATAATGCGCGTTTACATTTCCTCCATGTCTTTTCCTGGCTTGATACCTCTTTTTTACCAGGCTGAATAATATTCCGTTGTCTGGGTGCACTGCAGTTTAAATATCCACCTGCTGAAGGATGTCTTCATCGCTTCTGAGTCTTGGCCGTTATGAATAAAGCTGCTGTAAACATCTGTGTGCAGTGTTTCGCATGGACATAAGTTTTTGACTCCTTTAGGTAAATACCGGGGAATGTGATGGCTGATCATATGGTAAGAGTATGTGGCGTTTTGTAAGAAACTACCAAACTCTGCCCCCAGAGTGGCTGCAGTATCTTGCATTCCCGCCAGCAGCGAGACAGCATGCTTGTCGCTCCATGTCCCCACCCCCCCCCCCCCCGCCCCCGGCATTTGCTGATGGCACTGCTCTGGGTCATGGCCATTCTAATAGGTGTGTGGAGTGGCATCTTGTTGTTGTAATTTGCATTTCCCTGATGACATATGGTGCGGAACATCTTTTCAGATGCTTCTTTGCCATCTATATTTCTTCTTTGGTGAGGTGCCTGTTTTCTTATTGTTTTAAGAATTCTGTGTATATTTGGGGTAGCAGTCCTTTATCAGATGTGTCTTGCAAATATTTTCTCTGAGTCTGTGGCTTGTTTTCTTATCCTCTTACTACTGATTTTTGCAGGGCCGAAGTTTTTAATTTTAACGAAGCCCAGCTGACTGATTATTTCTTTTCTAGATCCTGTCTTCGGTCTTGTATCTAAAAAGTCGTCACCACGCTGCAGCTCATCTAGCTTTTTCCCTACGTCATCTCCTAAGAGTTTTATGGTTTTGCACTTTACATTTAGGTTTGTGATCCATTGTGAGTCTAGTTTTGTGAGTGGCGTAAGGACTGTGTCTAGATTCATTGTTTTGCATATGGACATCTGTCTAGTTCCAGCACCATTTGTTGAAGAGACTGTCTTTGCCCCCTTGTCAAAGATCAGTTGACTGCATTTATGAGAGTATCTGATGTGCAAAAGAATCCCCTGGAGAATCGCTGTCAAAATGCTGATGCCTCGGCCCTGGGCAGAACCTGTAAGTAGGATTCCTGGGAGAGGGCTTGAGGGATCTGCACTTTATACAGCTACAGATGACTCGGAGGTAATAAGTCAAGGGTTTGGGACTCATCACTGTTAGGTCATTCTTAAAATTGCCTTCCTTTTCTGTAGAACCTTTGCACAGCTCCCATTATGGCTGAGGTAGGGCTTGACTCTGGCTTCTGCCAGCTACTGTAAGACAGAACCCTCTGACACCCTAGACAGAGAAGCGTCACGAGCACCTTCTGTGGGCCCGCACCGCACTGGGTGCTAATGCTCACTGGGGAAAGGTGTGTGTAGAGGTTCGGGATGGGAAATAAGGTGCCAGCATTGCTGCTTATTGAAGGCATTTAAAGCCACACCTGGAGTAAGACACGTAGAAAACCATTGTGTTCTGGAACGTTGATCTGGCAGGGGTCAGGGGGCACTAATAATGAAGGTCAGAGAGGTCCTTCTGGAAAGGACATGAAGCCCGAAGTGATGAGGGCATGAAACAGGGTGAGGGTTCCAGGAATGTCACAGGAGAGAATCCAAGAAGCTTTGCGAAGGAAGAAGTAACAGAATTTGGTGACAGAATATGGGGAAAGAGGAGGGGGGAAAGGGTGATTTCAAAGGCCGTAATCAAGGAGTCCAGAGAAAACGAGCTCTGACTGATGGGAATGGAGAAGGTCAGAAGACAGGCAGTTTGGCAGGGAAGAGAGGGCATAAGGGCGTTGACTTTGAGGCCAGAGTGGAGGACTCAAATGGAGCAGTTAGAAATCTGGGACTAGCTCCAAGGAATCCCCAGTGTAGAAATTCTAGTCAAGGGACAGACATGATAAACTGGGGGAGAATGGATGAGAGAGTAAGTGGTAGAAAGGAATGTGCAGAGGGCGGAGGACCGAATGTGAATCCTCTCAAAAGGGGAAAGGGAGGAGAAGCCATGACAACAAGGCAGGCAGGCAGAAGGGCCAGAGGAAAACCATGGAATTCAGCAGATGAGGCATTTTCAAGAAGCCTGAAACTTCTCATGCTGGCCTCATAACATCTCTCATACAGAAGATGATAAGGAGTCGGAGCTCCTACAGTTTCCATAGCTGTTGAAAGCACCAGTGTTGGGGCGCCTGGGTGGCTCATTCGGTGAAGCGTCTGCCTTCAGCTCAGGTCATGATCCCCAGGGTCCTGGGATCGAGCCCCCATCGGGCTCTCGGCTCAGCAGGGAGCCTGCTTCTCCCTCTCCCTCTGCCTGCCACTCCCCCTGCTTGTGTGCTCTCTGTCTCTTCCTCTGACAAATAAATAAAATCTTTTAAAAAAAAGAAAGAAAGAAAATACAAGTGTTTGGGGCGCCTGGCTGGGCGACTCTTGATCTCAGGGTCATGAGTTCGAGCCCCACATTGGGTGTAGAGCTTACTTAAAAAAAAAGAAAAGAAGAAAGTACTAGTGTTCATCAAAAAGGAGCATTCGTTTCTTCCTAGAGTATGAAATGGAGCCACATTATAAAATAGGGTTTTAAGAAAAGTTTTCTTTCCATATTGCAAATGTTCCCTTTCATGGTCCTCTTCAGCCATTTAAAAGAAAACAAACGTGTGCCTTTGTTTCCTAAACACCTTGTGAAAAATAATCCAGAAGGTTGTCTCATTATATCTTGCAGGCACAGCAGCCTGGGAAACATTCTTCAATGTGAAGACATCTATAGGGAAGGTCAACACATTGGTTGTTCCTTTGCTCTGACTAATTTGAAGGATTCCAGTTTTGAACAACACAGTGTCCAAATAGTGGTCAAGGATAATGCAGGAAAAATTAGACCGTCCTTCAATATAGTGCCTTTAACTTCTCATGGTAAGTTTTAGAAATCCTGTACAACAGTGTGGATAAAAGTGTTATGTCTTTTGAACAGTCAATACAGAGAATAAAAAAGGGATGACTTTGGTTTTAAGATTTTCCCAGAAAAAAAAAAAAAAAAGGACTGTATTTATGTATACCTTTATTTGATTTTTTTTAAAGCAGCAGGCTTGGAAATTCTAATATTTCTTGAGTATATGTGCCACATGCTTTGCTCTTGTTTGCTTCTGAGTGTGCCAAGACTTCGAACACGCAGTCAGTTGTAGAACCGAGACTGGAACCAGGCTCTCTGACTCTTAAGATCTGTTCTCTTTTGCTGATGATACTCGAGAGGATGATGCTGCAGAATAAAATCAAATATGGTTCCTGAATAATCTTTCTCTTAGTTGAAAAAAGGCTTCGACTGGAGGAGGAGCGATCAGAAATGATTTAAACTAGCTAACGTGCAGGGTGGCATAGGCCCTGACCACTCAGAACAGCCAACGCAGCTGAATGTTGGCCTATTAGAAAGAGGCCTTGACTTGAAAACACAGTATCTGCTTGAGCTCCTAGGTCTTCACTTTGGACAAAGCATATAAACTCTCTTTAAGTGTTTCCTCATCTGTAAAACAGGGTCCGAAGTCCTTCTTGACCTCAAAGGATTGTCTGAAGTTTCAAATGATGTGAGGTATATAAGTATTTTGTAAATCTCTAAAGCAGACTACTACTATAAGCATCGTGTTTATTTATTTGTTGTAAGATTCCAACAGGGAGCGCAGATTCTGGTTAAGTGGTATACAGAAAATTTATAGGCACATAGCCATGAATTGACAAAGGTTCCCAAGTCTGGGAGCAGAACACTATTTACTACCCCTTCAGATAGTCACGCAAGTGAATTCTAATTGTGGACCGAAGGCCAGGGGAGTGAGGTCGTGGTAACTTGCCAAGTGGGATAATCTGAAGCAAAGCCCTTTGCTGTCCTCCCCCTTGCTTGGCGGATTGTCCTCGGTGAACCTTTTATTTTATTTTATTTATTTATTTTAAAGATTTTATTTATTTATTTGACACAGAGAGACACAGCGAGAGAGGGAACACCAGTGGGGAGTGGGAGAGGGAGAAGCAGGCTTCCCGCCCAGCAGGGAGCCTGACGACGTGGGGCTCGATCCCAGGACCCTGGGATCATGACCTGAGCTGAAGGCAGATGCCTAATGACTGAGCCACCCAGGCGCCCCCTCGGTGGACCTTTTAAAGCTCATTTTGCTCTTCTTCCTGGAGATTAGTGGTGACATAAAGGGAGATCCTTCTCAGCTGGAAGATGATATCTTCGAGTTGTGTTCTGCTCATCTTCCATTCTCTTCTGTCACTTAGTCTTAAGTGTAGTTGACTCCTGAAAAACTAAATTGACTAGGCTAATTTTTTTTTACTTTAATTGTGGTTATAATCACATAACATTAGATTTCCCATCGTAACCGTTTCTAAGCATACAGTTCGGTAATGTTAAGTATATTTACATTGTTGTGCAACAGATCTCCAGAACTTTCTCACCTTTTGAAACTGAAACTCGATGCCCCCTAAACACTAATTTCCCATCCCGTAGCCCTTGGTAACCAGCTTTCTCTTTTCTGTTTCTATGATTCTGACTATTTTAGATCCCTCATATGGGTGGAATCCTACAGTGTTTGTCCTTTTATGATGGGCTTATTTCACTTAGTCTAATGTCCTTGAGGTTTGTCCATGTTGCAGTATGTGACAGAGACTAGGCTAATGTTTTAATTGTGGTCTTTGATTGACGCAAGTGAGTGGCAGCTGAGGAAACCCCTGGTGCCCCTCATTATCCGTTAGGTGGATGCACATCTGGACCCAAGTGCTTCTTTTCTTTATTCTCTGTGTCACAGCTGGATATCCTGATTATACCCCAGCCGTGTTCTAACCGGATCGATGCAGGTCAGAGTTCACGTCATCTGCCAGACACCCCAGAGATGTTCTTTGGATCCATTTTATGAGCAGTTTAAAATAAGCTTTCTACATTAATTGTGACCTTCATTATGTCTACCCATATATGAACCTCATCACAAATACTCTGGAAGCTAATTTGTGTTCTTCTGTTTCTGTCTTTCAGTGAAACCTGATCCCCCACATATTAAACGTCTCTTCTTCCAAAATGGTAACTTGTATGTGCAATGGAAGAATCCACAGAATTTTTACAGCAGATGTTTATCTTATCAAGTAGAAGTCAATAACAGCCAAACTGAGACGAATGATATTTTCTACGTAAGTTTTTCCTAGCTAGTTGATTTTATTTGGATATTTTTCTTTCACTTGAATTTCTTGTAGGGTAAGAAATGGAAACATCGGTGAAATGTAGCTCTTAGATTTGTCACCTGATGATGATGATGATGATGGTGATGATGAAATTTCTTGTCTGAAATAGGGCATGGTGGAAGGTTTGATGGTTTATGGTAGGAGCATTAGCTGTAAGATTCAAGCCATTCATCAATTCATTTGCTGAACAAATTTTTATTACATATCTGCCACGTGCCAGGCACTGTTTTATGTGCACATGACCCTGACGAAAAGGTCCGTTTTTCCCATGAAGCCTACCTACTAGGAAGTACGTATGTAAATGAGCAAGCTAATCTCAGAGCATGAATGCTATGAAGAAAATCAGATGGGTCATGTAGTAGCACGATGGGAGGGCCTGCGGGAATATGAGGTTGGGTCGTCATCCGAAGTGACGACATTTGAGATAAGACCAGAGTGACAAGCAGGGGCTAGCCATGTGAATATCTGGGGGTGGAAGGGACAGCAAGTACAAAGACTCTGAGGCAAGAATGAGCTTGGCATGTGTGGGAGACAGAAAGGAGACTGGTGTGGCCAAAATAGAGTAGGGAAAGACATGTAAGCAGGAGGCCGGGGTCCGATCCGGTAGATACTTCGAGGCTCTGGTGGTGGCCATTCCATGGTCTTGGAGTTCATGGCAGCTAGAGTCGTCAAATGTGAGTAGCCCGTAGTTGTTGGATTCGGTACATTTACGCCATTGGGAATCTAGTACAAAACATACTAACGAGAGGTCCTTGTGGGCCACTGGGCATAAAAGGATGTGGTGTAACCTCAGAGCATCGGTCCCATTGTTCCGCTTTACGGTAGAGGTCACACGCTCGGGCCTTCAACGCTTTTGTCTGAGCTACAAACCAAGTGGGGTTTTGCTTAAATTCAAAAATTTTTGCCCAGATTTAAATACCGTGGTCCCCAGGGAGTGTAGTTTCCATAAGGTGGCACCTCAAGACCACAGGGACTGTGCTGGTCACTGGCGTGCCAGCCACTCCAGGCCCCGGGGTGCATTGGAGTTGGAGAAGTTCGAGACCAAGGGTTTTATATTGGCTTTTAAAGGAGCCCCACATCTTGCACAGGGACAAATTCCTTGGTCCAGTTGTTGGAGCTCGCCGTGGGAGTTTCAAAATACTTACTAAAACAAGCCAGCCTTGACGGGCTGTAACCCCAGAGGGAGTGCCCAGGTCCACAGCTGACCAGAGCATTTCTGGGCAATCGCAGGTGAATCTTTGCTGAAATAGAATAATCACTCTCCATGCCAGAAACCGGTGTCCCCATATGGTACTGCAAAGGGAAAAAGCAGAGGGCTTCCAAGTGGGGAGAAGGTGAGGCTTGGATTTACAACGAAGTCAGCTGTCAGAACGACTACTCCGGCCTTTACTGTTCTCTTCTGTCTGAAATCCTGAGACACATGCTGCTTGTATTACTCACTTGGCACCGAATTACGTCCTGCTGGTTCCCCTGATCACATGGGTAGGCCTTGTGTCCCAACTAAAAATAAAAGCTCCCGTAGGCAGGAGTTAGGTGGTGTTTACTTTGTGCGGCTCCTGCTAATAGTGGCTGACGTGGATGGAGCGATTACTATGGAGTAGGCGTTTTCATAAGCACCTTATCTCAGCTGTCTTGTGTAGTCCTCACGGTAACCCTGAGGATCTGGGGCCTTGCTTTTGTCCCCGTTTCACAGATGAGAAAAAGGCAATCTCAGAGGTTTACTCCTAAGGTAAGTGGTAGAATCAAGATTTCAGCAGGTCTGACTCTAAAGCTTGTGTCCCTAACCCCGGGGGCCACCTCAGTACTTCCTTTTAACTGTCCCAGCGGTCACTTGTTAAGTGTTTATGATGGGCTGCACAGATCCTCTTCCCGGCACTTCTACAGTAGCCTCTAACAGTCCATGAAATGCTTCTATCTTAACCTGTATTTTATTGAGAAACTAAGGCTCAGAGAGGTAAAGTCACTTGCTGCAGGCCACACAGCTGATAAGTTGGTCTTTATGTATTCAAAGGTTGGTCTTCACGTATTAAACTTTGACCAAGAGCGTTTGGTCTAACACCATGTGCATAGTCCTCACTTAAGAAACTCTTGTTGAACTGAGTTACCTTTTTTTTTCCCCACAAACTTCCGCACTGAAGAGAATGTACATACTATGGAATTTATCCTCCTAAATCCGAACCGTAGTCTGTTTGGAATTAACTCTGTTGATACATTTGAGTTGAATGTTCTTTCTCCTAGCAGATGTTCACCAGCTGCTTCCTCTCCTAAAATGTCATCAGCTTTTTGTGTGCTCACTGATTTTGAGCTCTGCTGGTTAGACCTTTTTTTTCCCCCTTTTTGCAAGATTTTTTTAGGAATTATTTTGCCTGGTGTTGTAGTTAAGAGGGGGAAGTAGGCTGGGACATGACCTGGTGCCATCACATGGGAACTCTGGTCACAGGTCGCTCATGACAGAATCACAAAGCAAGGAACGACCTTTGACCACCCCGCTTCTCCACAGATGATCTATCTACTCAGTCCTCTGTGCCCTTGTTTTCCTTTTCTCACAGAGTTATCTGAGCAGCTGATAAACTATGCAAGGGAATTTACGTTTGAACAAGAGCCCAGAACCTTCAATTTACAGTGATGTGCCAGTTTTGGAACGTACATGTATCTGGGAGATGGCCCAGGGGAGGGAGACAGGAACCTGCAACCTGATCCCTCAAGTGGTAGTTGGTACTTGGGATTCCGCCCCCAGGTCTCTGATTCCCAAGTGGCTTTTTCTCTGCCGCATATGAAGTATCGACAGGATGCTCTTTATCATTCAGTTGGCCTTTCAGCTCCTCACAGATGTGGCTAGGGACCATTTAGTAAATAACATTCAAGGTCAAAAATCAGTGCTGTGTGTTCTGGTCTTCATCTCATGTTTAAACGTCTCTTTGAAAGAAGTTGACTGTTTGTTCCAGCTTTATTGAGGTACGATTGACAAGTAAAACCATATATATTTGGGTTGTACGGTGTGATTATTTTCAAGGTGTACACCGTGATGACTTAATATACATGTCTTCTGAGATGATTACCACAATCATGCTAATTAATACATCTATCGCATCACACAGTTACCTTTTTTTAAATGGTGAGAACACTGAAGATCTACTCTCTAAGCAGATTTCAAGTATACAATGTGGCATTATTTAACTATAATCACCATGCTGTACATTAGGTCCCCAGAGCTTACAACTAGAAGTTTATATACCCTTTTGCCCAACATCTCCCCATTTCCCCCGATCACCCAGCCCCTGGCAACCACCATTCTACTCTCTGCCTCTGTGAGCTCATTTTAGATTCCACGTTTAATGGAGGTCATACAGTGTTTGTCTTTCTCTGACTTACTTCACTTAGCACAGTGCCCTCGAGTTTCATCCATGTTGTCATAAATGGTAGGATTTCCTTCTTTCCCATGGCTGGATGATATTCCATTATATATATACCACATCTTTATCTATTCATCTATCAGTGCACACTTGGCTTACTTCCATATCTTGGCTATTGTAAATAACGCTGCAGCAAACATAGGGGTGTGTATATCTTGTATCTTTTCTTTCTTTTTTCTTCTTTCTTTTTGTTAGACAGAGAAAGAGCACGTGAGCAGGGACAGGGGACGGAGGGAGAGAGAGAATTCCAAGCAGGCTCCACACCCAGCGCAGAGCCCGACGCAGGGCTTGATCTCACAACCCTGAGATCATGACCAGAGCCGAAGTCAAGAGTTGGACACTTAGCCAACTAAGCCACCCAGGCGCCCCAGCAGTGCATGTATCTTTTCAAATTAGTGTTTTCATTTTCTTTTTTTCCCAAAGATTGATTTATTTATTTTAGAGAGAGAGCACGTGTGTGAGGGGAGAATGAGAGGGAGAGAATCTTAAGCAGACTTCCCATTGATGCGGGGCTCCATCCCACAACCGTTGAGATCATGACCTGAGCTGAAACCAAGAGTCAGAGGATTCACCGACTGAGCCACCCAGGCGCCCCCATTTTCTTCAGAGACCCAGTAGTAGAGTTACTGAATCATATGGTATTTTTTTTTAATTGAAGTATAATTGACATATGGTGTTAGTTTCAGGTGTACAACATATTTTTTCAACAATTCTGTACATTTCTCAGTGCTCACCATAAGCGTCACCATCTGTCACCATACAATGTTATCACGATATTATTGACTATATTCCCTATGCTGGTAGTTCTATTTTTAACTTTTTGAGGAAGCTCCATACTGTTTGCCATAGTGGCTGCACCAATTCACATTCCCACCAACACTTCTAAGAGCAGAAATTGAGAGTGCTAGATGCTTCACATCCTCAACAATACTTGGTATTGTCTGGTAGGTGTGTGTATTGTTATTTTGTGGATTTAATTTGCATTTCCCTGATAACTAATGAAGTTGAGCACTTTTGCACATGTTCCTTATCGATTTGAATACCCTCTTGTGAAACGCCTGTTCACATCTTTTGCCAGTTTTTCTGTTGGGTTGTCTGTCTTTTCCTTATTAATTGGTGGGATATAGGTATATATGTGTGTGTGTATTATATATAAATGTAAGTATATATTATATGATATATATATATGCAAGTCCATTGTCAGGAATTGCAAATAACTTCTCTCTATACATGACTTTTTTTTAATTTCCTTAATAGGATATCTTTGATGAACAGAAGAAGTTTGCAATTTTAGTATAGATGACTTTATAACAATTTTTCCTTTAGGGTTAATATTTTTTGGTTTTATTTAAGAAATCTGCTTCAAGGTCATGAAGATGTTCTACATTTTCTTCTAAAATCTTGCTGTATTTATGTATTTGTTTATTCAGTTTAACTTTCACATTTAGATCTGCAGTCCATCTGGAAATGACTTCATAAATAGTGTGAGGTAGGGGTCAAGATTCTTTTTTTTTCCTGTATGGATATGTAATTGACCCAGCACCACTTATTTAAAAAAAAAAAAAAAAAAACCTTCTTTCACTGCACCTGGTCCTCTTTTGATGGGATAAAAGGGAACCTTGTTAGAAATGGTTAAATGATATAATGTAGTCTCTTAAACTTTTTGAATTTATTTGTTTTTTATATCTTCAAGGTTGAAGAGGCCAAATGTCAGAATTCAGAATTTGAGGGAAACCTGGAGGTCAGTAAATTCAACTTTAGCTATTTGGGCTTAAAGTCATAGAATAATTGGGGGTGGGGCAGGGCGACCATAGCCTAAATTTGAACTGCTTTGAGAAAAACAGACTCCTTTATTCTCTGGGTTATTGCCAATTTTTATTTGAGGAGTTAAAGTCAGAGAATTTGGACTGCAGTCCAAGTCTTTTTTTTTTTTTTTAAAGATTTTATTTATTTATTTGAGAGAGAGAGAATGAGAGAGAGAAAGCACACGAGAGGGGGGAGGGTCAGAGGGAGAAGCAGACTCCCCGCCGAGCAGGGAGCCCGATGTGGGACTCGATCCTGGGACTCCAGGATCATGACCTGAGCCGAAGGCAGTCGCTTAACCAACTGAGCCACCCAGGCGCCCCTGCAGTCCAAGTCTTAATCATATACAGAATTTGGCAGATAATTATATTTAGGATTCAGAAGCAGAGAAAGAGAATAAGCTGATAACATTCCTGTGTGTTTTTATTTTATATCTAAGGGTACAATTTGTTTCATGGTCCCTGGTGTTCTTCCTGATACTTTGAACACGGTCAGAATAAGAGTCAGAACAAATAAATTATGCTATGAGGATGACAAACTCTGGAGTAATTGGAGTCAAGCGATGAGTATAGGTAAGAGAACAGGATTTC
Organism: Mirounga angustirostris; assembly: GCF_029215605.1. Taxonomy (NCBI): domain Eukaryota; kingdom Metazoa; phylum Chordata; class Mammalia; order Carnivora; family Phocidae; genus Mirounga; species Mirounga angustirostris. The sequence goes on from NW_026991719.1 coordinate 96,539,269, forward strand.
ATTAAAATTTAAACGACTGATGCATGGAAACTAAGCTGAAGCAGAAAATAGATTGGGGTAAAGGATTGTTCTGCGTTATTGATGTCATCCAGAGAATATCTACAATTGAACTGTATTTTCTGTTTAATTAATGTCAAATCACCCAGGTTTAATTCACAATGTACAGCTCTTTGAAAATCCACAATCCAAAAGGTGTTATTCTCTCTTCCGTCCTGTCTCCATCTTCTTAACAACCTGAACAAAAATATCAGAAGGCAGGCACGATTAAATCTGCAGATTGTGCAATGCTAGAGAGCTAGCTTGTGTGCTGGTGACAGAATCGAGAGTAGAACAGTGACCTTGATGTCATTTAATAGAGATCAAACTGTATCTAGGTTTGAAAACAACAGTTTCATTTATTAATGGAGTGGCTGAGCAAACTGTGTGTCCGGCCCAAGTACAAGATTGGAAAGACCTATGCTTTATGGATGTGTGGGGGGGGGGGGCGGGGGGGAATAGGGTTTTATTGAACTGTAAGCTCAGAGTGACTCAGCATTGACTTAAATATCCCCCAAAGGCATATGCAGCCATAGGCTGCAGTGAGGGTGCAGCACCCAGAACAAGGGAGTGCTACGGGGTGGGGACGCAGTGTCCCAACCACCTCACAAGTGTGTGGTATTCGATTTTGGGCACAACACTGTAGGAGGTTCAGTGGCAGACTGGAATCTATCCTCGAAAGGGCTATCAGGATGTGAAAGAATCTCAAAACTTCGGGAGGAGTGGTTGATGAAGCAAGCTCAGGGGTAAGGAGTCCTGATTGTGGAATTCTAATAGTTGGGCTGTTGTTAGGTAGGAGAGGGAATAGGTTATTTTATTTCGTGGCTCCACGGGGCAAAATAGGACCAACTGCAGAACCTTCTAATAGCTCTCTGACAGTCAGAGAAACAGATTGTTGAGGTAGGCAGTTCCCTATTAATTGAGGGACTAAACAAGCTATGGGCCAGGCATGGTTGTATTAGTTATGAATTGTTGCATAACAAAGCACCTCAACACTTGGTGGCTTAAGAGACACATATTTACCATCTCACAGTTCCTGTGGGTCAGGAATCAGGGCCCAGCTTAGCTCGGTACCTCTGGCTCAAGTTCTCTCATGGGGTTACAGTCAAGCTGTTGGTTGGGCCTGCAGCCTCATCTGAAGGCTTGACTAGGGCTGGAGAACCCACTTCCAGGCTCACTTTTGTGGTCGTTGGAAAGCCTCCATTCCTTGCTGGCTGTTGGATGGAGGCTGTGGCAGGTTGAATCATATCCCTCAAAAAGATACGTTCAAGTCCCAACTCCTATACCTGTGAATGTGACTTCACTTGGAAATAGAGTTTTTGGAGATGTAATCAAGTTAGGATGAGGTCCCACTGTCTTAGAGTAGGCCCTAAATCCAATGACTAGTACCCTCGTAAGAAGAGAGGATGCACAGAAACACCGAGAGACACACAGACACACAGGGAAGAAGGCCCTGGGAGGATGGAGGCAGAGAATGGAGTGATGCAACTGCGGCCATCAGGAATGATGCAGGAACACCAGTGAGTCCTGGGGGCCACCAGAAGCTAAGAAGAAGCAAGGAAGGATCTTCTCTAGAGCCTTCAGAGGCAGCATGTCCCTGCGGATACCTTGATTTTGGACTTCTAGCCTCCAGAACTGTGAGAGAATACATGCCTGTTTTAAGCCAACTGGTGTGTGGTGGTTCGCCACAGCAGCCCTAGGGAGCTAATGCAGAGGCCTCCCTCGGTGTCTTGCCCCTTAGACCTCCCCACGGGGCTGCCTCATGAAATGGCAGCTAGCTTGCTCAAGTAAGTGACCCAAGCAAGAGTGTGTGAGAGAACACCCATGGGGAAATCACAGTCTTTTATAACCTAATCTTGGAAATGACATCAGCGCTGCTATTCATTTCTTTTACAAACAAGTCTGTCAGTTCAGCCCATCCTCAAGGGGAGGAGATTATGTAAGGGTGTGACTATCAGGAGGCAGGGATCATCTGGGGTCACCTTAGAGGCTAACACAATGATGCTAGGCCCTGATGTTGCTTTCTAGATGGTCATGCCCTAGTGGAAAAGATGAGCATGTAAGTAGACATGACATTCTGTGTGTGAGATATAGCAAGGCAGTTAATAAAAAGCTCTGGAACTTTTTGGACAGTGTCGGATTTGAGGCTTGATGGCATCACTTCCGAAACCCTTCTGGACGAGCCATTGAACCCCTCTGAGCCTTGTCCTTCTCATGTGTATAAATGGGAGATACTATTACGTATCTCTATTGCATAGATATAAACATGTACAAGCCCTTGGGATGGTATCACGTATATAGTAGATGCTCAGTTAAGAAGGAGTGGTAGTTAGGGTTAATTTACATGTTCTAATAGTGATAAGTAACCAATAAGAAAAGGTAGTCACAGTTAATGAGATGACCTTTTTTAACAGGTCTAACATTGTGAATAGTGTCTGAAAACTAGTTAAGATATCCTGGTATCGGATAACCCTCAAGGTGTTTATTCCTCCGGGCGGCATTTTAGGCCCTAGAGCAGGGCTGTGTTGCTCACGATTAAGGGAGCGGAAGATAAGATAATCAAAGAATTTTGGAAAATAGGTTGGGGCGGAGCGCAGACATATCTGTGATCTCACTAGTTTGAGCCTACCATTGCTTGGTGTTTTTTTCTCAGAGGGGTTGATTGCTCACGTTTTGTGTTTGCTTTCCATTTGCCAGGTGAGAACACCGACCCCACGTTCTACATAAGCATGTTGCTCGCCACTCCGGTCATTGTCGCGGGCACAATCATAGTCCTTCTGCTTTATCTCAAAAGGTGAGGCAGCGGCCCGGGTTGGCCTGGCAGTTTCTGCTAGCCTGCGGGCTGCAGTTACTACTCTCTGTGAGGGTGTTGGGTGTTTGGCCCGGGTATCAGGAGCGCTTTGGCCATAAATGACCCGGCTAGTATTCCTGCAGAGCAGGTTGCGGCCTAAAGCTGTGGGAAAGAGCACTTCAGCAAGTCGCATCGGGTGGATGGTGCTCTGTGCGCGCCAGCGGAGAGCCGCGGGAGCGGAGGCCGGAGCGGAGGCCGGAGCCAGCTCCCGGAGGCCGTGGCAAGGAACTGAGATTTCTTTTCCTAAGCATGACGGGGACACATTGGAGAGTTTTGAGCAGGGAAGGGCCATGACCTGATTGTACTGTCCTGATTGTACTGTCCTAAAACGTCACCGCAGTTGCTGAATGAGGAACTGGCTTGGGCAAGAATGGCAGCGGGTAGGCCAGTGAGGAGGCCTTGCTGTGGGGGGTGGCGGGGGAAAGGTGAGGGCGGCCTAACCTAGGAAGTTAGCAGCGGAGTTGGTAAGATGTGGTCAGAGGCGGGATGTATTTGGAAGGTCAAACTGAGGGTACATGCCGAAAGCTGCTCATCCGCCCGTGGAGGTCTGAGGCAGGTACTGAGGGTTCAAGGAGAGCTCAGGCTTTGGGCTTCAGCAACTTGAGTGAACGCGGGAGCCATTTGCTGAGACGGAGAAGATTGCGAGGAGCCCTGGCTGTAGGGCGAAGGTGAGGACTTCAGGTCTGAATGGAAGTTCGAGATGCCTAGTAGATACCCAAGTAGAGATGTTAAATGGGTAGTTGTGTGATGAACCTGGAGTACAAGGGAGAGGTCTGGGCCGGAGATCGAATTTGGGGAGCCCTCGGCATGTAAACAGACCCGAAGCCCTAAGACTGGAAGAGATCACTCGCAGAGCGAGTGGGATGGAGGGCGAAGGACAGAGCCCTGGGCCACACCAACGTTTAGGGCCCAGGAGATGAGGTGGGGCCACCAAAGGGTACTCTAAGGTACAAAGATGGACAGGGGGAGAAGAATAAAAAATTAAAGAAGAATGTACCCTGTTCTCAGAAGATTATTTTTTTCAAAATTATAAGCAGTAAGCCCCCATCAGGTCTACGATGAGTAAAGCACCATTATTATTTAAATACTAGGGGAGGGTGCACACACACACACACACACAGAGTCATAACCATGTGAGGTGATGGATGTGTTAATTTGCTTGATTGTAGTCATCATTTCATAATGTATACATATATCAAAGCGTCATGTTGTTCATCTCAAATATAATTTTTATTTGTTGAGTATATCTCAATAAAGCTGGAAAAAAAGTTTTAAAAATGATAGGGTATGAGCAGTCTGTTTCTCCTGATGGCCCCTTTGGTCAGCCCATACTGGGTGCTCTCAGGACATCGATTTCTCAGCTTCTTGTGAAATTTCTTCACAGCTGCTTCATCATTCAAGATGACTTCTGTACCATGTCTTTAGTCCAAGTCTTCTTTTAATGTGGCTTTTTTTTTTTAAAGATTTTATTTATTTGAGAAAGAGAGAGAGCACATGAGAGGGGGGAGGGTCAGAGGGAGAAGCAGACTCCCTGCCGAGCAGGGAGCCCGATGCGGGACTCGATCCTGGGACTCCAGGATCATGACCTGAGCCGAAGGCAGTTGCTTAACCAACTGAGCCACCCAGGCGCCCTTAATGTGGCTTTTTTTAAGTGGGGCATTCCTATGGGCTGGAGGATTTGATCAAAAAATGTCTCTGTTTTCTTAAAGGCTCAAGATCATTATATTCCCTCCAATTCCTGATCCTGGCAAGATTTTTAAGGAAATGTTTGGAGACCAGAACGATGATACTCTGGTAAGTCCTGATTCCATGAAGTTTGAAATTGGTTTTTGTTGGGAGGCTATGGGATTTGTAAAGAGTTTGGTAAAATACACAAAACATAAAATTTGCCATTTTGACCATTTTTAAATGCACAGCTCGATGGCATTAGGTACATTTACAGTGTCGTGCAGCCATCATCACGATTTCTAGAACTTTTTCATCATCCCAGATAGAAACTGTGCCCGTTAAACACTAAGTTCCCATTCTCCCCAGCCGCTGGTCACCTCTTTTCTACTTTCTGTCTCTGAATCTGCCTCTCCTGGGTACCTCGTGTAAGTGGAATCCCACAGTATTTGTCCTTTTTTGTATCTGGCTTCTTTCACTTAGCATAATATTTTCAAGGTTCATCCATGTGGTAGTGTGTGTCAGAACTGTATTTCAAAATGGGTTACTTTTTTTTAAGATTTTATTTATTTATTTGACAGAGTAAGCACCAGAAGGAGAGGGAGAAGCAGACTCCCCGCTGAGCAGGGAGCCCGATGCAGGGCTCAATTCCAGAACCCTGGGATCATGACCTGAGCCAAAGACAGACGCTTAACTGACTAAGCCACCCAGGTGCCCCTAAAATTGGTTATTTTAAACTTCATTTTATCTAAAAGATTAAAGAAGAGGCAGTTTATCATGTTGTATCCCAGGGGCGCCCGGCTGGCCCAGTCAGTAGAACGTGTGACTCTTGATCTCGGGGTCATGAGTTCGAGCTCCACATTGGGCATGGAGCCTGCTTAAAATAAAAAATAATTAATTTAAAAAATGTGGTATCTCAGACTAAGCATACCATTTGAGAAGTCCTCAGAATGCTTTGCCTATCTCGTCTCACAGGGCTTCATTCTGTCCCAGAAGCAGGGAATCTGTTTAATCCAAACATTCAAGGAGTGGAGCCTCCCTGATGAAACCAGTCCATAGAGCTTCTGACTCTTGGAGACATGGGGAAATAGAAAGATAGGGTGAACAGTTGAAATAGATTCTGTTTGTGCTGTTGCCTGGAAAGCTGGCCTCTGAGGACAAGGCAAACCCACCCGAACTGTTACAGTTAGTTTGCTGCAGACTCTCATGCTAGAATTTGTGCCTGGAAAACCCAAGACCTCAGGGGAACCAAAGAGTTTCAGGTTTCCCTGATAAGTACATTCACCCAAATAAAATAATAAAGACACTAAATGGAATAAATATCAGTATTATTACATATATTTTAAATTAGTAATATCAGACACAGGGCACATAATGGCCTGGGCTCTGGAGTCAGATTGTCTGGGTTCAAATCTCATTTACCATCTGCCTGCCCTTAGGTGACTTCCTTAACCTCTCTGTGCCTCAGTGTTCTCATTTGTGAAGTGGAGGTAGTGATATAGCACCTGCCTCACGGTGGTGGTATGTGCGTTCGATTAACTTAATACCATAAAAACCACTTAGCACGCAGGCATTCGTGAGTGCTCAGTGTCGGTGATTAGTCTTACTGTTGATACTTTCCATTTATTGTTAATCCCCAAGCAGTTCTTTTTTTTTTTTTTCTTTTTAAAAAGTAAGCTCTATGCCCAGCATGGGGCTTGAACTCATGACCCCGAGATGCAGAGTCACATGCTGTGCCAACCGAGCCAGCCCAGCGCCCCTCCCCAAACAATTCTTGTCATAACAAGTGATTCACAATAGCAACGATGATGTATAGTGGGGGAAGGAAGGCAGGGAGGCCGATGTGCTTTCAGGGGAGGATGCATCTGGATCACTTTCTCACTAAGTCATGGTCACGCTGCCAGACCCTGGGTGAATAGGGCATCACCAGGCAGGTGGGTCCCAAAGTCAGGTGCCTGATGAGGAGATGGTACACTCACCAAGAGGGAATATGGCCACTGGTGGCTCTTCACCTTTAGTTGAGTCACAACCAACTGGAACGCTTGCAAGAATAGAGCATCCGGGGCCCCGCCCCCAGAAAGTGTGACTGCGCAGGTCTGCGAAGGGCCCCAGGAATCTGCGTATTTAACAGGAGCCCACAGAGGATTCCTATTCTGGTGAGATGGTTTACAGAGCCCACTTTGAAAAACACTGTTGTGGCTATTTTCCTTAGGATGACCCCATCTCTTTCTTCATCTCCCCAGCTAGTGTGCTAGCTGCCGGGGGCTGGAGATGGTGCAGGTCCTCGGACACCTCTAACCGGTCCTTGAAAGTCCGCTGTGTGCATACGCCATATCAGGTGCTGGGCTTCTGTTCCTTATCGTGTCCTCATAAAAAACAAGTTAGGCTTTCAAAGCATTTAATGTCACAGCAATATACTCACGATACAAGAGTAAGAAACATCATCCCTACAGAGTACACTGCGATCCTAATTTGGATAAAAACGCATGAACATACACATAGAACAATGAGTGGAAGGAAAGGAATCAAAATGATCATCTCGGGGCAGAAGGGCCGCGCAGATAATTGATGTTATTCTCTGCCTTTGTGAGATTTCCAGATTGCCTCTAATGAGCAGGTATTACTTTCATAATAAAAAGGAACCCTGTACAAGTCATTAAGGGGAAAGAGAATATTTTGGTCATCCGGGTTGGAGAGATAACAGGGACTTGAACTTAGGTCGCAGCAGAGAAGATTGACGCAAGAGACATTATTAAAGGCAACTCATTACAACGTGGGGACTCTGTGGGCGATGAAAGGTACAGAAAGTAAAAATAATCTCAAGGTTTCGAGCCTGAGTGATAGAGTGAACGACGGTAACATTGACAGCAAAATCAGATCAATTATCTTTCTCAGAGATGGGAAAATTGCTTTTTTTCAGTTTGCTGTCTAGAGGATAATATGTTGTCCCGATGAGTCAGAGAATTCTATAATTTAGCGAGGCAGATACACTGACAAGATGGACCACTAAAAGCATAAGATGTTTTTGTTTGTGGTGGTTGCAGACCATTAAATAAAATCAGTGTTTAAAACTGAAAGTATAATAAAAATGCCAGACAGGGGAAAGGATAAAAGAACAAATTTTCATGTTTTCTTTTTAAGCAAATGAATAATCTTCTTTTCTCTACATGGCAGCCGTGGAACTGCATATGCAGCAGAAAGATGAACCTTTTACTTCTAGAATTATCAAATTATACAATGAACATAGCCCTACAGGTCATCCAGTGAGGTGGACGTTTCACGTGTTGAATTATTTATCTTTAACCGTGAATTGTTAAGACACTAAGATGCTAGTCCTACCCCCTCATTTTTAGAGACAGGGGCGGTGGGGGCCCTAGAGACGTTTCTCAGGGACTTTCACCAAGAGAGGTCATGGCAGAACCTGAACCAGAAGCCACGGTAGCCCAGAGTTACCATCTCCTAATCCCGAGAAATAATCCCTGCCCTTTCTTAATACTCTTCTTCCCCACTACACCATCCATAGTGGTTCTTTAGGGAAAAAAAAAAAAAGAAAACAAAACCAAAAAAAACCTCATTTAGGTGTGGCCACGGAGGAGTGAAATTCTCTGTATAGTTTTCCTTAAGGTTCCTAGTGTTTTGACAGTGTTTTGTTCATCACTATGGTAACATTGTGGCCAACAACATTTCTTCCTGTGGCTTTGCTGCTTGCCTTTCCTTTGTGACTGACTGGGCTGTGGGCCACGTCTGGGGGGCGGGGGCTGTGCGGAGGGGATTGCTTCTCCGCATCTGCGTTTCTGTTTCATCCTTAAAAAATTATCTATTCTTCCCCGCTTCTTGGAAACCAACTAGGTTGTCAGCACCGTGCCAGTTTCGCATTCCTGATTGGAAAGCGGCTTTCTAACTGGGAGTCGACTTCCAGATGCTGCTGAGTTGTTTCTAACTTTTTTTTCTTTTCTCACTTCAGCATGTATCTTTAAAAACTAGGAACGCAAGAAAAAATTAGGAACACTTTCCTACATAAGCAAAATAGCATGGCTGTCCTTTTAAAAAGGATTCATAATCCTTAATATCATTTAATATTCAGCCCCTGTTGCAATTTTTCCAGCTGTCCCCCAGTTGTGGGGAGCCAGGTCGGATCCAGTCACGGCACCGTTAGGGACGCGAAGAGGGAGCGCTGTGTGTAGGGCGATAACGGGGTGTCCCCTCCTGCCCCTTGATGCTTATTTCCCCCCTCGCCGCCTGAAGACGGTCTGCGCGGCGCTGGGTCAGCACCCTGTCAGTGAGCGTCCTGTTGGCGCTTTAGCTCAGCTCCGTAGCTAATGCTTTCTGTGCTCGTTGGTCTCCTTGAGTGAATCAATAATTCCAGCAGGCGTTCAAAGTGACGATTTTTCTCATCTGTCCTCTAATCTACGTTTATAAGCTGCCCCTTTTCTCTAAAGCACTGCTTTGAGTCATTAACTCAGCTCTTTGGTTGTTCTGAAATTCTGTTTCTGCTAGGAAGGCAAGTACGTGTTTAATTCTTTCCCTTTACTTCTCAATTTTTAAAGACATTTTTAAAGGGTTGGAGCCATAGCCACCTTAAATGGTACCACCTTCGTCCCCTTCACACCACATTCAGCCAGTTCTTTTTTTTTTTTTTAATGTAAGTAAACTCCACCCCCAATGTGGGGCTCGAACTCACAACCCCGAGATCAAGAATCTCACATGCTACCGACTGAACCAGCCAGCCGCCCCTCAACTGGTTCTTTTTTTTTTTTTTTTTTAAGATTTTATTTATTTATTTGAGAGAGAGAATGAGATAGAGAGAGCATGAGGGTCAGAGGGAGAAGCAGACTCCCTGCTGAGCAGGGAGCCCCATGCGGGACTCGATCCCGAGACTCCAGGATCATGACCTGAGCTGAAGGCAGTCGCTTAACCAACTGAGCCACCCAGGCGCCCCTCAACTGGTTCTTTTTTAAGCGGCAATGATTTTTAAGGCAGTGGCGATCCCCAATTCATATTGTTCAACTTCCTATTGTGGATGTTGATCTGAAGAAAACCGGGGCATGTAATCTGTTGACTTGTATTCCTACAAGAGGCCACTGTTTGGCACAGGGCTTAGGGGCACAAAACCCACTTCGCTTCTAGGGAAAATTCACTGTGAGAACCAACCAAACCTTGAAAGTATTCTTAACTGGACATTTAGTGTTCCATGAAACCACGAAATTTACTTATTTCTTTAAAATATAAAAGCCTACGTAGCCTGCTGCTTTTCTAGGGTTGGATGACTAACGACTAAAACCCAGTTGTGTTAGCCTCCCAAACACTGATTTTTCTTTTTTCCGTCTATGTTGTTTTTCATCTTTGGCCATTATTCTGTTGTTGATTACCTTGTTTTAAAAAATTGGCAGTGTGAGGATCAAATTACAGATGGGTAATTTTGTGGATTTTTTTTTTTCTGCAAGTAGTTTTAAAAAGACTGGCATATCATTCATAAAATTGAATAATAGGTCAGAGCATTTGTTCCCTATTCTTACACGGACTTATTCATAAAAGCAGTCCTCAGGAAAAGGCCACAATGCTGATGATGAGTGAAAATGAGAGTAATCTGAGTTTTAGAAATGAAAAAAAGGCAATTGAAAAAATTAATGTCTTCTTGGAAGCCATTTCTGCTGCAGTGTTCACCTCATTAAAATAGATTGTTTTCTTTTCCCCCCTGTCCAACCCAGCTAACCATTAGATCTAACAACTAGAAACCAATGAAGGTGTAATCTTCAGCATGCATTTTTAAAAATAAAAATATATTTTTTAAAAGCAACATGTATTTATTATAGAGAAATGAGAAATACAGATCACCAAAAGAGAAAAATAACATCACTCTTCATCCTATCACCCTGACATAACCATCTCTAATGTTATGTGAACAACAGAGAGAAATGGAACTTTTAATCACAAATGGAGTAAGAGACGACAGCAATAAAAACAGTTTGTACTTACGGAATTTTTGCTATGTGTCAGACACTTTTCTATGCACCTCCTTCATTAGCGTGTCCCCATCTTGCAGTTGGCCTCATGTCCAGCCCACAGATGAAGAAGGTGAGGTACCAGAGGGGGAGTAGGTGTAGCTTGCTCCAGGTTCCAGTGCGAGGACACAACAGAGCTAGGGTCCAAACTTAACGGACAAGAGTCAGACGTGGGGTCTGAACCCAGGCATCCTGATTCTCCAGTCTAGACTCTGAGGCAGTCATAGATATGTTTTAATACAGTGCTCATATTTAATTTTATTTGAATTTAACGGATGAGAAACAGGTGGAACTGAAGGAATTTCTGAACTTCTGACAAATTATAAAATAAGTTTTGATGATTATTGAAAAGAGCCATTTTTCTCTATGTTCTCCCTGTTCTCTCTCCCTTTTTGAAGTTGCCCGGTGTCTGCCTAGTCCGCGCGGGTAACTGTGCTATACCACGGTGTCTCCCTTGGAGCCTTTGTGTGCTCTTCCGTCTAGGTGGCCATATATACGTGATGCTCGCTGCCAGTCTTCATGTTCATGTCTCTCCAGTCACTTCGGTTGTTCGAAGCTCTAAACGTTTTCGCAGGGAGGATTCCTGGGACCAGCATTTCCTGAATTATTTACACATGGATGGAGTCTGCTGCATTAATAATTGAAAGTCATTTTAGCTAGATATAAAATCCACGGCTCACGTGTTCTTGCCTTGGGTATCTTAAATGTGGCATCCATTTTCTTCTGGCATAAAACGTTGTCAAAGTCTGCTGACAATGGAATTTTCTGTATTGAAATACTCAGTCTTGGAGCGCCTGGCTGGCTCAGTCAGTGGAGTGTGTGACCCTTGGTCTCGGGGTCATGAATTTGGGCCCCACATTGAGCATAGAGCTTACTTTAAAAACAAACCAACAAACACTTGTTCTCTTCTGTCTGATTGTCAAAAGCTTTATTTCTTCCAAGTCCAGTAATTTTATCAGAATACGTCTTGGTGTTGTTGGTCATCCAGGCTTGATTTCTGAGGTAGGTGGTGTACCCATTCAGTATGCAGTCTCAGATGTTTGTTTTTAATTTCAGTAAAAATGTCTTCACTTACAGACTTCACTTACTCTGTTCCCTTGTTTTCTTTGCCTGTCTTCTGTATTTGTCACATCCTCTTGAATAATTTTTATCCACCTTCATTTTTTTTAAGTTTTGATGATTATTGAAAAGAGCCGTTTTAATTAATTTTTTTTAGAGAGTGTGTGTGTGTGCGTGCAAGCGGGAGTAGGGGCAGAGGGAGAGAGAGTGAAAGTGAGAGAATCTCAGGCAGACTCCCTGCTGAGTGTGGAGCCCAACTCGGGGCTGGATCCCAGGACCCTAAGATCATGACCTGAGCCAAAGTCACGAGTTGGCCGCTTAACCCACTGAGCCACCCCATCTCTGTCTGGGTCAGTGTGGCGTCTTTGTGCCCAGTTGCTCCTCAGAGTGGGACTTGGCCCTGGAAGGGAGCTTTGGATGGTTTTGAGAGTTCTTGGGGCCCAGGCAGCTCCCAGGCTCTACCACGGGACTCCTTGCACTCAGTCACTATTTGAAAGGGCAAACCCCTGCCGGTCTTAGTTGTTGTTCATAAATTAGCTTGCTGAGGTTTGAGTTATTTTAGAGTTCTCAGATCTATCAGATGTCTGGCTGGTTACCTCTCCGTACCGCTCCATAACTGATTCCACTGTGCTCGTGTAGCTGTCTTGAATTTGTCCCACCCATTCGTATTTCAGGGTTCACAGGGGACTCAGCTTGATCTGGTTCTGTCATAGATTGTGTCTGTGGATTTGGCTGTTGCTTCCCTCCTTACCCTACTTACCTTTTCTACTTGTGTCTTCTATGGTGGCATTTGGGGACATTTAAAAACTATGCTGCTGGGCGCCTGGGTGGCTCAGTCATTGGGTGTCTGCCTTCGGCTCAGGTCATGGTCCCAGGATCCCGGGATCAAGTCCCACATCGAGCTCCCTGCTCAGCGGAAAGCCTGCTTCTCCCTCTCCCACTCCCCCTGCTTGTGTTCCCTCTCTCTCTGTGTCTCTGTCAAATAAATAAATACAATCTTTAAAAAAAAAAAACCCAAAACAACTATGCTGCCGGGGCGCCTGGGGGGGCTCAGTCGGTGAAGCGTCTGCCTTTGGCTCAGGTCATGATCCCGGGGTCCTGGGATCGAGCCCCGCGTCGGGCTCCCTGAGTCTGCTTCTCCCTCACCCTCTGCCTGCCGTTCCCCCGCCTTGTGCTTGCTCTCTCTCTCTCTCTCTGTCAAATAAATAAAATCTTTAAAAACAAAAACAAAACTATGCTGCCGACCACTACCTTCCTCCCAGGATTTCTCTGTAAACTACGGACCACGGGCCAAATCTTGTCTCCTGCTTGCTTGTCTACAGCCTGCGAGCTAAGAATGGTTTTTATACGTTTAAATAGTTGAAAAGATCTAAAGAAGAATATTTTGTCCTAGCACATGAAAATTATCTGAAATTCAAATGTCAGCGCATCCGTTAGTTTTGTTGGAAGACAGCCGCACCTGCTTATTTACATGTTCTCTGTGGCTGTTTTCATGCTGTAACAGCAGAGTGAGTTTTGGGGACAGAGACTCAAAGCTGAAAATATCTATTATCTGGCCATTGACAGAAAAAGTTTGCCAACCCTGGTCCTATAATATACTTTTTAATGGCTAAATAGTATTCCATTGTGTGAATATATCATAATGTACTTAACCAAGTCCCTATTATTGGGCATTTAGATCAATTCTAAATTTCATCATTATAGGCATCATTTCATAGCTTATATTAGTGTATATATTTTATTATTTTGGGGAGGGATATATTGTTACAGGTAAGATTGCTGGATCAGAGGAGATTGTTCAACTCTTTTTAAACTCTTTGATTAATATTGACAAATTGTCATCCAGAAAGGATATACAGGCTAAATATCTATTAAGGATACTGATTCAATAAATTATGGTGCCTTCATGCAATGAAATATTGTGCAGAGGGGGGCACCTGGGTGGCTCAGTCGTTAAGCGTCTGCCTTCGGCTCAGGTCATGATCCCAGGGTCCTGGGATCGAGCCCCGCATCAGGCTCCCTGCTCCGCGGGAAGCCTGCTTCTCCCTCTCCCATTCCCCCTGCTTGTATTCCCTCTCTCGTTGTCAAATAAATAAATAAAAATCTATTAAAAAAAAAGAAATATTGTGCAGAGGGTAAAGAAAATGAGGTAGCTTAATTTTACTGATATATAAAAATCTGTAATATATGCTGTTAAACACCCTGGTTACACACGTAGAGTATGATTCCTTCATATTAAGGAAAGGGGGGCAATTAGAATGCATACTTTTCACTTTTTCACAAGAAGCATAGATTACAAGTAGGTTGTACCAGCTTACACACCTGGCTGTAGTATGTCTGAACGGTGGTTTTGCCGAGGTTTTGTCAGCGTTTTTTTTTTTAATTCTTGCCAATTGACAGACAAGAAAAGGGCATCTTGTTTTCATTTTATATATCAACTTTTGTGTTGTTTTGTATGTTTATGGGCTTGAATTCTTTTGTGAAATTCTTGTCCATTGTCCATTTCTTTTTCCTTGCCATTTTCATGTTTTGGAAACTTGGTAGTTCGTAAAGCTCTTTAAAAAAAAAAAAAAGATTTTATTTATTTGGGAGATAGAAAGAGCAGAGCAAGAGAGAGAGAGAGAATGAGCAGGGCGGAGGGACAGATGAAGGAGAAGCAGGTTCCCCGATGAGCAGGGAGCCCAACCCGGGGGGGCTCGATCCCAGGACCCCAGGATCATGACCAGACACTTCACTGACTGAGCCACCCAGGTAGGTACCCCTGTAAAGCTCTTTTTATCTATCAGCCATTAATCCTTTGGCTTGTTGTCCGTTTGCCTCTGTGTGGTATTTAGGGTGATTAATGGTGTTTTTCTTTTTTTTATGCATTCACATCTTCCTGTATTTTTTGTGTGCAGGAAGCCTTTTTCCGTCTCAGATTGATGCACTCGTTGCCCAATATATTTTTCTAGTTCTTATTTGATTTTGTTTTTTACATTTGGGTCTTTCGTCCATAGGAATTTATCCGTGTGGGCTGTCAAGTAGGGTTTAACTTTATTTTTCAAATGTTTAGCCAGTTGTCTTAGTGCCATTTATTGAATAAGCCATTATTTCAAGGTTACGTAATTTTTTTCAGACTGTTTATTAGATCCTGTGCATTTCACATTTTCAAAAGCCAGGTTTGTTGATTTGATTTATGTAAAATACAATTTCTCCTTTTTAAGCACACAGTTATTCTGTACGGTCACGGTTGTAGCAAATGTGTGCAGTTTTGTCGCCACCGCTCATGCCGGTCAAGATCTAGAACGTTTTCATCGTCCTCCAAAAGGGTCCCCCATGCCCCTTTGTAGTCAGTCCCCTCGCCCCTGACCTTGCACTCTTGCCACCCCTGATCTGTTTTCTATCCCTAAATTTTTGCCTTCTCCAGAATGTCTTACGAACGGAATCCTCAAACACATAGATTTTGGGGTCTGGCTCATTTCACTTAGCACAGTGCATTTAAGAGACTTCTGTGGTGTTGCGTGTATCGGTCGGCGGTTCATTCCTTTTCGCTGTCAAACAGCATGCCGTGATATGGCTGTACCACAATTTATTTAACTGTTCACTTATTCAAGGACAGTGGGCTTGTTTCCAGTTTGGGGCTTTTTCGAAGACAGCTACTGTAAACATTCACGTACTGGTCTTTGTGTAGACATAGGTTTCCATTTCTCTTGGGTGGGACTCCTGGGTCATGGAGCAGGTGTATTATGCTTCATTTTATAAGGAACCATAGGAGAGACCCAGTTACTCTGCATCTTTGTTGGCACTTAGGGATGTCAGTATTTTTTATTTTAGCCATTCTACTAGGAATATGAGGGTTCAATCACTTCTTTAGAATAATTGGGATATTTTCAGCAGTGTCTCTCAACTCATCCCTGCCTGTGCTTTCTAAGACCGGGCGCTCCCAACTTGCTTGGTCCATCTCTCATTGGACAGCGCGAGGCAGCGGAAGAGTCACTGTTGCTCTTGCTTGTTTTTCTGCTTTCCCTTTCCTTTCCTACTAGGCTTCTCAAACCAGAAAACGTCAGCGCAGAGAAGGAGCTTAGAAATAATCTAGTGCAGGGGTGGCAAACTTTTCCTGTAAAGAGCCAGAGAGGAAACATTCTTGACTCACCCGGCCGTTCGGTCTTAAGGCAACTCACCTCTGCTGTGGTAACGTGAAAGCAGCTGCAGATGGCACAGAGGCCAAGAGGCGTGCCTGGGGGCCGATAAAACTTTATTTACAAAAACAGGCAGCCTGCTGGATCCAGCCCTTCCACCACAGTTTGCTGACCCCTGCTTTAGTCCAGCAACTTTATTTTACAGATGAGGGGACTGAGCTCAGGTTCTACCCTTTGCCTTGATTTGTAAGTAAAGAAGGCAAAGGCCGGGATACTGGCTTTTGCCGTTAAGAGACACACTTAACATTGAGTTTAGGGTGAGCTTCCCTTTGAGTGCATGATTCCCGGTTCTAGCAAATTCATGTCTAGCATGAAACTGTTAATATAGGGTCTTTCAAAAGTTTTAACTGCACTAAGACTTTTGGGGACATTTTATATATTGCCATTGACCTCGATGCTGGTTGACTTTTTGAGCCTATTATCTCTGGAGCAATGGGCAAATTTGAGTGGCAAGAAAATGAAGGTAGTAAGAGTTAATGTAAGAAAAGCACGCCACCCTTTTATTCTTCTTCTTCAAAAGACTGTGTTTCCAGTTTTGGAGATGTCCACATTTCTCTCGAGAGAGAGCTGTCAGACATCATGTAACAATCCCACGCTCTCCCCTCCCCCTTGAATGTTAATTCCTGATTGTTCTGTTGCATGAATTGTTCAAATAGATGAAGATTCTTAGTAAAAAACAAGAAACAAAAAACAAAAAAACCCAAAACCATAAGAGGATAACATACACTCCTGGTTCCATGCACAGAAACCTAAAAATAAGCCCTGGCCACTGGTCCTCAGGGAGAGAACATTATTTAGAAGAGTCATCGTGTGTGTGTGTGTTTTCCTTCCTTCCAGCACTGGAAGAAGTATGACATCTATGAGAAGCAAACCAAAGAAGAGACCGACTCTGTGGTGCTGATAGAAAACCTGAAGAGAAACTCTCAGTGACGGGGATATTTATTTTAACCTTCAACGTGACCTTGTGAAGATTCATCCCATTCTGCGTTTGTTATCTGGGAACTCGTGAAACGGAAATTGAAACTACTGGGGCCATTTAAAAACAGGCAGCTCAGAAGAGCCGCGGTCTTTCTGTTGAGGCGAGCACTGAGAAACTAAACCTGAGGGGCTCTTTGGCGAAGAGAGTGGAGTCCTTGTTGTTGAATTGTAAAAGCAGACCGCCCTCGCGACAGCTTCAAAGTCAGGGACAAAGCCAACAGCGATGATGGCGGTAGAGTTCATCTTACCAAGAGTTGTGACAACTTCTGAGGGATCTGTGCCTGCTTTGTATTCTCTGTGTCCGACAAAACCAACACATTCGATTTTGTTGTGTGAAACTCATTTTGGGTGCAGTTGCTCATGCCAGCCCCTGAGTCACAGAGAACGTCTAGCAAACGAAATTGATAAAATCTGTTCATCTGTTCCTTGGGATCTCGTGGAGGAATGTATGTGGCTCTGAAACCTCTTAGCAGCCTGGGAGCCTCAGCGCCGTGAGCAGCAGGTGTCTCCGCTTGGAAAGGCTCGGACATCAGCGCTGGCCACGAGGAGGACACCTCCAGAAAAAGCAGAGGCCGCTCCTTTCCCGACACCTTTCAAAGCCACGGCAGGCTTTTGGGGGCCCCAGTGGAGGGTGGCAGGGATTGCTGGGTGTGAGGGTGTGCAGCCCGTGCCTTCTTCCCTTCCGCTGCTCAGAGCAGATGCTCACCCCCGCGCCCCTGCGCTCGGCCCCCAGCCCGGAGGCGCCGCTCACTCGGACGGGGGACAGTCGGCCGAGACCCCTCTGTCCTTACCACTTTATCTCCACCGGTCAGGTGCCAGACCTTTCGACTCCCCGGTTCCCCTGCCCAGTCTCCCCGGCCGCGTGCACCCTCATTCCCGGCAGCCAGCGGGTCTTTCCCCTCTGGCTAGAAATTAGAATGTAAAGCTGCTCAGAACACCTAGAGGGGCAGGGAGTAATTTGCATCTCAGGTAAAGTGTGAGGAGACTAAGAAACAATGACTGATTCTTGCATATTTTGTAACTTCTGCGTGAGTCTGCATTTCTTGGAAGGTTTTCAGCGTTTACTATTTCTCTATGCATTTTCTAAGCAGAAAGGAGGTATTATCTTCACTTTGAGCTTTGCTCTTGGTTTCAGCTACGTCTTCCCCTTTTCCCTTCCGGCCACGACTGGTTGTGAGTAGGTTTTGCTGCTTGTACGGACAGCATCTGAGGCTCCAACATTTGTATTCTTTTTTTTTTTGCATACTCAGGGTTCCATTCCCACCCAGCCCTGCATCAGACCCACAGAGATGCTCCCTCCACTCCTCCTCCTTCCTCCAAATTTAAAGAAGCGTGGAAGCGAGAAGCCCCCCACTCCGCCCCCCCCCCCCAGAGTCTCTCTCCCCACATGCACGGACTCTGATTCCTGATAAGAACTTGAAAATGTGATACCACAAGTTCTCCAGACACTCACCCGTGGGCAGCAATCAGATGTTGCGACTTGCAGCTCCTGCTTTTAGGGGACGACAGGAGGAGGTCAGAGGTTTGGGCCCAGGTGGCCACCGGCTGGCACGGCCGCGGAGGAGGAGGGCGCCCTGGCTTGTCGGAGGAAATTGCAGGCCAGGGGTAGACGTCAACGTGTTTCCTCCCTGTATCTTTTTTTTTTTTTTTTTCAGGTCAGATTGAGGTGGGAGACAGGCAGAGTAGATGTCCCACCTTGTTCTACGGTTCTCTAGAAAGAGCATTTGGTTTTCCTGTGTCGGAATGAGATTCTCTCCCAGTCAAGTCTTTTATAATTCTGGAAAGCAAAACACCTACACGCCTCAGCCAGGGCCATTTTTCCTGGTATCCTATTTAGATGGCAGTGAGGGAGGGGATGCTTTGGGATCACGGTTCCCCAAGGGACTGCAGATGGTGACAGTCACAGCCCGGGAGCGAGGACATCGCACTTGGTTTCCATTCTCCGCTTTGAGCTGTCAGATAGTCGAGGGAAAAGGGGGCAGCAAACTACGGGAATACCTATGGCTGATGGAGAATTGCTGAAGAGTGATTCCCCCAGTGTTGGGAGCTCTCGGGAACTTGAATACATCAGTGGGATTTCCATCACCTGTAGGAAACGCATAGCTTCATTCGCTGTGTTATGCCTAAACTATATGGATTTTCTTTCCCTCCACCCACCTAAGTAAACCCAGTGTAAGGATGGTCATTCTTATTCTTTCATTCAGATAAGTTTTTCCTCTATCTGGGCACTGAAGGGATACACAAAACAATGTTAAGAATATTTTTGGTAATGCCTTCAACTAGGGATCATTTTGTTTAACTTCTTATAGGAAAGCTTGAGTGAAATAAATACTGTCTTTTTGTATGTCACCCACATGTTCTCCTTTGGTCTTACTTTGGTGTAAAGCATTGTGAGGAGTGGGTGGTGGAAAAATTGGAGTTAAAAGAATAAGTGTGGGGGAAAAAAAAAAATCCAAGACAGCTATTTTATCTTACAGTCATTTCTCATAAGCTGCTCTGCTGTTCTCGGTGCACCTGTGTTTTCTGATAAGAGCACTCACCGAGTTTAATATCAGCAGTACCTAAAGGGACGCAAGTATCTGATAAACTGTAGTTGTGGTAATTAAGGGAAATGCACCGTGGGGCGGCTGCGGTGCCGGGGTTGGGGGCCCGGGAGGGAGAGCGGGGTCCGCAGGTGCAGCTGAGGCACCTCCGCGGGGCAGGCAGCTGCAAGGGGCTCCAGCTGTCGGCGTTCAAGGGTGGGACGGCAAAGTATGTCATTGCCAAAGACGGGGGCGGGTGGGGGGAGGCCTCTGCCGGCTGCCTGCGCGTCTCCATCCTGACATACCTGGTGGTTTGGGTGGTCCTGGTGAAGAAGGGTTAGCAAGACTGTAACACCTCCCGGCAGAGCAGTGTGTCACCAGAGTCAAAGGCGTGACCTTCACCAACACCACCTTAGAGCTTGGGGAGCGGCTCTGGCCTGTTGCCCACGATGTCATCCCACCGCGGGGAGAGAGTGTCTGTCGTCACCAACCCGATCGTGACCCCCAACCAGTGGCAGGAAACCTATGGGAAAAGAAAAAGAAATACACACACACACATGCACATTCTTAAGGAGACTGTCCTGGTATACATGATGGGGGACCCCCAGTTAGAAATTAGTCACATGAGCAGGTTAGATTTGAGCCTAATAATCAGTTTTCAAAAGCTGTCCTCTTAAGAGATGGTAATGTGGTTTCATATTTTCTATAACTACAGCAAAATGGTTTCAATGTCATGGAGGGTTTTTTCTTTCTCATTCGTGTTGTTAAAAGGAAAACCACGGGCCCAGCATGGTGTCACTTACCCAAGTCAGTAAGCCAAGACTTAATACGTAACTGCAGTTTCAGCCTTTAACCTTTAACCAGCCAACATGGAATTTCCTGCCCAGTACTAGGAATTTTACTGATAGACCCTTTCCGTTCCCCTTAGGAGGGTGACCTTGCTTAAAACAATGGATTCCTTGCTAATAATTTCCTTTTTTCCACTCCCTATCTTTATTATTAATTTTTTTTAGAGAGGGAAGGTGGAGGAGGGGCAGAAGGTGAGGGAGAGAGAGAGAGAAAGAATCTTAAGCAGGCTCCACACCCAGCATGGAGCCACCTATGTGGGGCTCAATCTCATGACCCTGAGATCATGACCTGAGCTGAAATCCAGAGTCGGACACTTAACCAGCTGAGCCACCCAGGCGCCCCTCACTCTCTACGTTTAAAAGCCTTTTCTTTTCTGTGGCTCTTTTTTTTTGTTTTTTGTTTTTTTAAGATTTTATTTATTTATTTGACACAGAGAGACAGCAAGAGGAAACAGAAGCGGGGGAGTGGGAGAGGGAGAAGCAGGCTCCCCGCCGAGCAGGGAGCCTGATGCAGGGCTCAATCCCAGGACCCTGGGATCATGACCTGAGCTGGAAGGCAGATGCTTAACGACTGAGCCACCCAGGCGCCCCTCTGTGGCTCTTTTGAACTCTTCTCTACTTATTAGGTGCGGATGCTGCTGGATTCATGAGTCAAATAATAAAGCCAATTAGATCTTTCAAATTTACGTAGTTGAGTTTTTGTTATTTAACGGTGTTAAGCTCTAGGAATGGATCTTTAGCCAGACCACATTTATTAATTACCCTGAATCTTTACAAGATCCAAACCCTAGGGAGTGGGTAGGGGCTGCTGATCTCGGTGGGGTTATTTCTGTAACCATCTGGAATGATCCAAGAAGAGTCTGGAAATCTGTCTCCAGGTAAGTATAGTTGTGTTTTTAATAAGAAAGCTTTGCTGCTTAATACATCAATATACTGAGTATTATGACAGAAAACATTTGAGTACAGACACTTGAGGTTGCTTATCTATATGAGATCTATGGAAAACACATTTTTGTAGTCATAAACATGTTCACCTTGTCTCGGGGAGAGGAGCCAGAATGATTGAAGTACATTTGATTTCCAGAGTAATTTACCATTTTGTCATTTCCATGAAGTCCTGCTCATTTACAAGCTCACATGAGAAACACATTATGCCATCAGAGTATTAGTTTCAGAAGAAAGCAAGGAAACAAGAACACTTATTTCAGAGACTCTTCTTTTAAACCCTGATGATTAGATCAAGCAGTAAGTTTCTTGTAAATACTGTAGCTAAGTCTTGGCATGCTTTTACTTTAAGCGAGGGAGGAGATTTATTGGCATTTGGATATGCTAGATATTTTTGACATCAATCCCCAGGATGAATTCTTCCTGAAGGTTCTTTGGCCTTTAGCTGTCTTTCCTAATTGTCACACTATTAGTTTACTATTAGCAACAGGAAAATATTTGACTGCTAGTTTTCAACATTTATTAGGTATAAACATTACATAAAAAGAGAAAATAGTTATTGAGTGGCTACCAGGTGCCAAGTTAGATGTATTATTTCACTAAATTCCCACGTGACGCCCATGAGATAGGTGGCATTGTTACCTTCATTTTATAGATGAAGAAACTGAGACATAAAATGATTGAGTTGGGGGCTCCCAGATGGCTCAATCAGTTAAGCCATCTGACTTCCGCTCGGGTCATGGTCTCAGGGTCCTGGGATTGAGCTCCGTGGCAGGCTCTGCGCTCAGTGAGGGGTCTGCTTGTCCCTCTGCCCTTCCCCCAGCTCGTGCGCTCTCCCTCCCTCCCTCTCTCTCAAATAAAATCTTTTAAAAAAATAAAACGATTGAGTTGTGTATGCAAGATCACCCAGCTAGTAAATGACTGAGACAGAATTGGAAACGAAGTCAGCCTGACATGAGAGCCAGTATTAGAAGGCCAGTGATAAATATTTACTTGTCCTAAGAAGAAAGCTACCTAAAGAAGAAACATTTTCTTTCAAATTGTTGCCAAATTGCTTATCAAACAGAAGTTGTTTGAGAATGTAAACCATTTAAGCGAGCTTTTTACAGCGTCTTCAGATTCATTTGTGCATTCCATTCATCTGTGTGCTTTGCACAGGGCAAAGTAACCTAGAGTAGAATGTCCGAGTTCCAAATGACCTTGGGCAGACATTTCTTCCTGTTTGCATCGGCTTCCCTACCTGTAGATGAAGATGTTAGACTTCGCGATTTTTCATCCCATCCAAAGTTCCTAACAGTGGCCGTAAGTTGTGGAACTCATTCAGAAGTGGGGGTCTTTGCTACAGACACAAGCAATGCCATGGGCAGGTCCCTTCCTCTCTCTGGGCATCAGTGTTCTCATCTGTAAAATAAGGAGACTGGACTAGATGAGCTCTATTCTGACATCCAACAGAAACTGAGATAATGACTTGTTTTGCATATCAAGAAAATGCATTTACGGTCACCTCCTGTTGCTACAGGAAATAGCCATGAGCAGTTAACTGCCAAAAATAACCAGAGTGGGTCCTTCAATACAACAGTACGAACAGAGGGGTTGATACGTTGGATGAGCCCTGGGGTCCATCCAAATCAGAATTTTCCACAAGGGCCCAACCATGATGGTGCCCAACAACTATTTCTTACCATGCTTTGCAGATCGTAGGTCATTTTGCCTAGAGACACAAAAATGGATTTTTGTATAATACAGATTGCTTCTATAATGACATTTGATACGTTACCTAAAATAGAGTCCCTTTGAATTCAATACTTGCAAATTTGGTCATTGGATTTAACTTTTTGGTTTTTATTTGATCAAAATGAAACTAATTTTATTATTTTTTTAAGATTTTATTTATTTATTTGACAGAGACACAGCGAGAGAGGGAACACAAGCAGGGGGAGTGGGAGAGGGAGAAGCAGGCTTCACGCTGAGCAGGGAGCCCGATGCGGGGCTTGATCCCGGGACCCTGGGATCATGACCTGAGCCGAAGGCAGATGCTTAATGACTGAGCCACCCAGGCGCCCCAACGTACATAATTTTAAAAATCGAAGAATACCACAGGGCTTATAAAACACAGTGGTCTCCTGCCCCACCGCTCCTGACCCCTGATTCCTGCTCCCGGAAAAGACGCCCTCACCCTATCCCTGGAACCTGTGAAAATGTTATGTTACATGGCAAAAGGGGCTTCAGATGTCATTACGATTATAGATCTTAAAATGGGAAGATTTTCCTGGATTATCTGGGTGGGTCCAATCTCATCACTTGAGCCCTTAAAAGCAGAGAAATTTCTCAGGCTGGAAATGGAAGAGTCAAAGCACAGAAAGGCCTCAAAGTGTTGTCATGGGCTTGGGAATGGAAGAGGCTGTTAGAAAGTGCTGGAAGGAACTGGATCCTGCCAACAACGTGAAATGAGCCTGGCAGCTGAATCTCCCCCTAACGTCTCCAGATAAGAGCCCAGGCTGGCTAACTACATGATTTCAGCCTTATGAGACCCGAAGCAGAAAATCAATCATACTTTGTTGGACTTCTGACCTACAGAAGTATAAATACATTTGTGTTGTTTTAAACTGCTTTTAACGTTTTTAGCTGGTTCTTTTTGGTATCTAACTCTTCTGACTAACGCCCGAATACTTAATGATATTTCTTATTTTTATTTAGGTTTAGAAATTACCTATTTCTGGGCGCCTGGGTGGCTCAGTTGGTTAAGCGACTGCCTTCGGCTCAGGTCATGATCCTGGAGTCCCTGGATCGAGTCCCGCATCGGGCTCCCTGCTCGGCAGGGAGTCTGCTTCTCCCTCTGACCCTCCCCCCTCTCATGTGCTCTCTCTCTCTCATTCTCTCTGTCTCAAATAAATAAATAAAATCTTTAAAAAAAAAAAAAAAGAAATTACCTATTTCTGAATTTCTGCTATGGAAGATGAGGAACTAGCTCTCTTATATGTCCCCAACACACACACACACACACACACACACACACACACGCAGACATACCCCACATGCACTCACACTTCTACAAATACAAAAAATTTTGGTTAAAATATTTAATATTTGCAATATTTGTATAATCATTATGCACAGTTGATCCATGTACAGTACCATTAAATTGTATTTCCTTTATCTTGTCTTCCCCAAATTGTCTCTTTTGTTTGGTTTGATTTGTTTTTCTAAGTACCTGTCATGAGTTCAGCCCCAAACTTGCTGACAGAACCACAAAACTCCATTCGGCATGGTCACCTATCACACGTAATCAGTGAGTTCCATTTGTTTTTCTTGGAGACAACCCTCGTGGAGTTTGCTGGCTTCCCGATCCATTCTGGAATGTTTGCCCTCCGGGCCTGCCACCCAACTGTCGTCATCCGGGGAGTGCCCTTTGCATCTCTTCTTTGTTTGACTCTGCTTTCCACATTTCAGGTGGTCCTCTTTCTTGCTTTATGCCCTGGTTTTGCCAGACTACATCCTGTACTCACTTCCTTAGAAAGATTGCGAGGGAGGTATTTTTTTTTTTTTTAAGATTTTATTTATTTATTTAAGAGAGAGAGAGAATGCCGAGAATGCGCACGAGCCAGGGGAGGGGCAGAGAAGCAGACTCCCCGCTGAGCAGGGAGCCCGATGCGGGGCTCGATCCCAGGACCCTGGGATCATGACCTGAGCCGAAGGCAGTCGCTTAACCAACTGAGCCACCCAGGCGCCCCTTATTTTATTTATTTATTTGACAGAGAGAGACACAGCGAGAGAGGGAACACAAGCAGGGGGAGTGGGAGAGGGAGAAGCAGGCTTCCCGCTGAGCAGGGAGCCCGATGCGGGACTCGATTCCAGGACCCTGGGATCATGACATGAGCTGAAGGCAGATGCTCAACTGACTGGGTTGCCCAGGCGTCCACGAGGGAGGTAATTTTTTAAATAAAACCCTTCTGTATCTGAATATATCTTCACATATGATTAAAGTTAGCCCTAGGTGAAGAATTCCTAAATAGAAACAATTTCCCTTCAGATTTTTGAAAGCCATATTCCACTATGTTCCTGCTTCTAGCGTTGCTTTTGAAAAGTCTGATTCCTTTATTGATTTCCAATTTTCTGGGTGTAACTTCTCTCTCTGCAAGCTTAAAAGTTTTCTTTTCGTCTCTAGTGTTTTAAAATTTCACAGTGAGATGTCTTCTTGGGCATGTAATTTTTTTTTAAGATTTTAAGTACTCTCTATGCCCAGCGTGGGGCTCAAACTTACAACCTTGAGATCAAGAGACGCACGCTCGACCGGCTGAGCCGGCCAGGCGCTGCTCCTTTTCCTTTATGCGAAAATGAGAATCGTGGTGGCAGCAATGTATCCTGCTTTAACAGTATCATGTTACACTATTTGCCTTCACTGTATTGAATTGGTAGTAGCATGACATTTTCCAATTGCACTGTTTTGAGAAAAAGAATTCTGTATCCAACTCTTAGGAAGTCAGAATCTTAGCTCTTTTTATGCTTCTAAAAACACTTAAAATCAAAAGTAGTTTTTTAAAGATTTGGTTGAGAAAGAGAGAGAAAGAAGGAGGGGGAAGGGGCAGAGGGAGAGAATCCTCAAGCAGACGCCCCACTGAGTGCTGAGCCCTACTCAGGGCTCGATCTCACAACCCTGAGATGATGACCTGAGCTGAAATCAAGAGTTGGTCACTTAACTGACTGAGCCACCCAGGCGCCCCCAAATCAAAAGTCGTTTTTCTTTCTTCTTTCTTTCTTCCATTCTCTCTTTCTCTCTCTCTCCCTCCCTCCCTTTCCTTCCTTCCCCTGCGATAGATGGAAACTGAAGAGATAATGCTAGATAGCTGCTCCTTGGCGGTACAATAGGCTGTTTGGAGCCCAAACTAACCATTTTCTCAGGATGGGAGTGCAGTGTAAACATCTAATGTACGGGGATTAATGTGCGCCCTGCCACGCAGCCCAAAATAAGGCTGGCCAGTACCTGGGGGCACTGAGGAGGCTAAAAGACAATTGACAAGCCTCAGCCTGAAGAGGAGGCCTGGGTTAGCTGTGAGCCTCACACCCAGGAGCTGCCTTGCCAGCACATAGGGGACCCACAGAGACTAGAACTAGAATCATAGAGGAAGAAGGTACCTAAGCCAGGAACAATCTAAGCTTGCCTTCTCTGTTGATGGGATCACTTTCGACCAGGAGTGATGTGCAAACTATATGTCATGGGCACCAACCCGCCAGATCTGATGCCAATTTCTTGGTAGAGGCAGATTAGTATGACCCGCTACCGTACTCAGTAGATAGGTACTGAGCACCTACCATGCGCCTGCTAGGCGAGTCACTTCCTTTCTCTTAGTTTGCGTTTTCTCACCTGGGAAAAAAGCAGTAAGCAATCTACAGGGGGCCTTTCAGGTCTAATATTCACAGTTAAGAAAACGGCAATTTGGAGTTGTTTTTTTAGAAAAATAATGGGAGCAGACATCGAAAAAGAGCAGCTGACCTAAGACTTGTAGATTTGAAAATGCAGACAAAACGAGATGATTCTGTGTGTTATTGTTTGACTTGAGAATTGGACTAAGAGTGAATCCCAAGCGTCTTATCTCCGTGCTGTGTCCAAAAGCAGTGGAGGGGCAACAAGGACAGCTCTCTCCCAAACGTGAGTCTGCTTTATAGCTTGGACGTTCAAGCTGCATCCCACCAGCCCCCGCTAGCGTGCGTAGACAGGATAACTTCCCCCTTCCAAGTAGACTCCTTTTTTTTTTTTTTTAAAGATTTTATTTATTTATTTGACACAGAGAGAGATAGCGAGAGAGGGAACACAAGCAGGGGGAGTGGGAGAGGGAGAAGCAGGCCTCCCGCCGAGCAGGGAGCCCAATGCGGAGCTCGATCCCAGGACCGTGGGATCATGACCTGAGCCGAAGGCAGACATCCAACGACTGAGCCACCCAGGTGCCCCAAGTCGACTCCTTTCTTTTAGCATTCTCTCCCCAGCTGCCACCATCCTCAGTGCTGTCTTTCGGTGGCTGACAGTGGCTTCTCCAGTCTGGCAAGAGTCCATGTTCCAGGCCTTTCCTACCTTCCTCTCTTTTCAAACTCTGCCTCGCCTCATTTCTCCTCCCTTTTGGCCTCTGCCTCCTGATACAAGACGTTTGATCTGTTCATCCTTTCTAACGTGGTCAAGGAAGGCCAACGTGTTTGTGGGCTCCCTCTCCTGGGTGAGATTCATCGTCCGAGGAGCCTCTCCAAAATCACGCTGCCGCTTTAGTGGTGGATTTTAAAAAATCTTTTATTATGGAAAAGTTCAAACAAACAAAAGTGGAGAGACCGTTACGATGAATGACCATCCTCCAGCGTTGACAATGATCAACACGATCGGTCTTGCTTCGTCTCTACCTCCACCCATTCTCCATCTCACAGACAATGAATTATTTTGAAGCAAATCCCAGACATTGTATCATTTCATCTGTAAATACTTCAGTACACATCTCTAAAAACTAAGGACCCCTTTTATTAAAAAAAAAACACTACAATAGGGAAAGTATTCATTATTAAAGCTAATTTAAGGTTGTGGGTTTAATGAAAATTGACATGTCTTTAGAGCTACCGGGATTAAATATACAACTTCTCTTCTGCCTGTATTTACTGAAAATCGCGTAAGTTCATGTTCTCTCTGTTGCAAATTTGTCAGAAAAAAAAAAACAACTTAAAATAATGGTTGACTTTGTCCAGTGCCTCCCGAAGTGTTGTGGGTAGTCTAAACATAATTGTTAAGAACAAGTAAATCAAATAGATGTAAATAAGATTAAAAGGTTTATAGGCAAACTTTTAAATAGCTTCCAAAATCTTTGGTAACCGGTAACTTTAAAGTTTTGCCAAATTAAATGATGAGTAAAGTGAAAATCATGGACTATCTAGATCACTTCCAAAAAGGTAAGATAAGAAAACGTGACGTATGGACACCTGGGTGGTTCAGTTGGTTAAGGGACTGCCTTCGGCTCAGGTCATGGTCCCAGGGTCCTGGGATGAGTCCTGCATTGGGCTCCCTGCTCAGCAGGGAGCCTGCTTCTCCCTCTGCCTGCCAGTCTCCTTGCTTATGTTCTCTCTCTCTCAAATAAATAAATAAAATCTTAAAAAAAAAAAAAGAAAACATGAAGTACCGAAATCAATCAAGAAATAAACTGCAATACCATTATCATGCTTAAAAGAATTAACAATAATTGCTTAATATTATCAAATATCCAGTCAGTGTTTACACTTCCCCAACTGTCTCACTTTTTTTTTTTCTATAGTTTGTTCGAATCAGGATCCAGCAAGGCTCATGGTGGATTTTTGAATACCAATACTTTGTTATATATAGGTGCAAGGATTTAGGAACAAACAGTTGTTTGGCCCTCAAAACCTTACTGCGTTGGCATCTAGTAATGAGTATGGCCCTGTCACCACAAAGTAGCTCCCCCCGCACCTTCCAGATTGCTCTGACTGCACATTAGGGTCACTGTGTATTGCACTGGGCTCTGGAAATTCTTGATAAGGACAGTAAGTCAGCCATGAAAGAAGTGAAAACTCAAGATTGGCCTTGAAATTTGGAAGTTCTTACACAACCAACACTCAGTTTTCCTTGGGCAAAACAAAACAAAACAACCTGATACACACGCACACCCTGCCCCACCCCCCACACAACCAAATGCCAACTTTTAATACGCGTAGGGAATGTTTGTGCACGTGGCAATCAAAAGCATATCTGTGTTGTATCATTTCTCCCCCCTCGGGGTAAGGACTGATATAAGCATGTTGGAAATGTGATAATGAAGAAACACTTCAGCATGGATTCATTAGGACCAAAATGGCATGACCCCTTTAGGATATTTCTAAATGTACTGAAAACTGGAAAGCAGGCCGGAAAAACAGGCTTAGGAGTCTGCATGGTAGGTTGAGGAAAATTACGTGTGGTTAAGTACGTGCTCCTTCCACCTGCTGAGTGAACACTTAGTCATGCAGCTTTTGGTAAGTTGTTGGCTTGGATAGCATTGGGAAATATTGATATGCACCATGTGACTACCACCAGCAGGATGGAGTGGATCCACTGGAGTGAAAAAAAGCTGATTGAATTGAACCGTGGAGTCTGGGAGCAGCATTCCCTCTACCAGGGTCTGCTCTAGTCCACTGCTTTATTCCTTCATTCAGGAGGCCTTTACATGAGTACGGAGTATGTATAAGATGCTGTGGTGGGTTCAAAGAAGAATAGGACTTGCTTTCTGTCTCATTGTTTCTCAGAGTCTGAGCTAGGGACGGGACATCTGTTCCATCTGGTGAACCAGTTCTGCCTGGAGATACTGTTTTGAGAAGGATTTTGAGATTGAGTTTAGGCTCAGCAGAAAGACAGCTAAGATCCGTTAGTGATGCCTCTCATTGGGTACTGGTGGGGGGATGACTTGAAGAATTTGTGCCACGTAGTTGCCATCCTGGGCTAGGGGAGGGAGGGAGCAATCCATATATATAAATAATGAATAATCTTCAAGGCAGAGTGTGAAAAATTAGAGCTATAAAAGGAGGTCCAAATGAAGCGCTGTAGACAGGCAGTAGAAGGAATGATCTGAACCTTGAAGTGTGAGTCGAATCTGAACAGATTCACAAAAGGGGGCATTCTTGTCCTGGGAAGAGGTTGGGCAAAGTCACAGATGGTGGTAGCAGGATGGATTGTGGGAGGAAGACAATGGAGATAAGCCGATGAGGTAGGAGCTTAGTTGAGAGGTGGCGAGGCTCTCCTGTGCCAGGGAAATTAGAAAAGAACTCAGATCTGAAATATTTTAGAGGTGGACTCACCAGGACTTGACAAATGAACGGGAGATGTTCAAGATGCTATAGAGAAGCAAAGCCTGGAGTGGGGGTGAGGGAGGGGGCGGATGAGAAATACGAATTCTGTTTTGGACATGTGGACTATAGGTTGTTGGCAGGAACCACTGGGTCATGATTTCCAACAAGGTTGGAGGGCACTCGGGTGGCAATGAGAGCAAAGCAACTTCAAGAGTCAGGGGTGCGGGAGCCAGCCCCCGGGGAAAGAGCAGTGGCCTCACTCCCAGAAGACACATGGCAAGCCTCTGGGCACAGGGTGAAGAAACTGCAAATCTGAGCTTGTTACAGGGCAGTCATGCAATGGCAAGCGAGACCGCAAGGCAGAGCCCTTACCAGCAACTCGCAGCTCCAGAGTAACACACTGCTGCCATCTGGGGGCTGCGTGGAGAAATGGTAATGGCAGCTCTGTGATTGCCACTTAGGGAGAGGGGACATGATTTGGGGGCCACCAAGACCCCTCCTCTCAAAAACCTTTTATAGTTCTTCCTTGAAGTCTTTTTTTTTTTTAATTTTTATTTGGGCGCCTGGGTGGCTCAGTCGTTAAGCGTCTGCCTTCGGCTCAGGTCATGATCCCGGGGTCCTGGGATCGAGCCCCGCATCGGGCTCCCTGCTCGGCAGGAGGCCTGCTTCTTCCTCTCCCACTCCCCCTGCTTGTGTTCCCTCTCTCGCTGTGTCTCTCTCTGTCAAATAAATAAATAAAATCTTTAAAAAAAAAGATTTTATTTATCTGAGAGAGAGAATGGGAGACAGCATGAGAGGGGGAGGGTCAGAGGGAGAAGCAGACTCCCCGCCGAGCAGGGAGCCCGATGTGGGACTCGATCCCGGGACTCCAGGATCATGACCTGAGCCGAAGGCAGTTGCTTAACCAACTGAGCCACCCAGGCGCCCCTTCCTCGAAGTCTTTTTAGGCTAGCTCTATTCCTCCATCCCCAGTGGAGAAAACTATGGGGGCATGTGTTCTGTAGTATCCTTTCTTTCTGGAAGGGTTTAACCCTTGACAGCAGACTACTTCCGGCCAGCTATGGCATGCGAGCGCCGAATTGAGAGCTTTCCTGCCACCGCAGCTGTCCTGTAGCTGCTGACCAAGGTTCTGGCTGGGACCACGGCTCTCTGCTGGACCCACCAAATCCCTCGTTTTGACCGAGTCACTGGTTGGCTTTGACTTTTGATACTAGGACACCCTCGTTTTTGCCTCCAGGGGCACCGCTTCCTCCTCTATGTTTTCCTTTGCCAACCTCCTTTTCTGGAGTGGAACCGGGTCTTCGTCTTTTCGTTCATTCATTCAGCAAACATTTATTGAGTGGGTACACTGTGCTAAGCACTGAAGCCACGTTGGGGGGGAAAACAGATGCGGCCCCTCAAGAAGTTGTATGACAGGGGCGCCTGGGTGGCTCAGTCATTAAGCATCTGCCTTTGGTCAGGTCATGATCCCAGGGTCCTGGGATCGAGCCCCGCATCGGGCTCCCTGCTCGGCGGGGAGTCTGCTTCTCCCTCTGCCCCTCACCCTACTCTCGTGCTCTCACTCTCGCTCTCTCTCAAATAAATAAATAAAATCTTTTAAAAAAAAGTTGTATGACAGTCTAACTGTAAAGACAGAAGACAGTCATAAGAAGTGTGATCGTTGCTCTGAGGGAAAGATGGATGCTGCAGTGGGAGCAGGAAACAGGGGAATCTGACCACATCTTGAAGGGTAGTGAAAACTTTTCTGACATTTAAGCTGAAATTTGAACAATTCGTACAAATTGGCCAGGAGATAACTATTCTGAAAAATATGAAATCCCCAAGGCTTGGGAAATAAGGAGCCATTGTCCTGGTTCCTCTGTCTTCTGGGATGATAGTGCAATAGGGAGATTCATCAGCTTTATACACACAGTCCCTCGGGAGAGTCTTGAGTCTGGAATTGGCATGTCAAAGTGAAAAGTAGGTGTTTAAAATAAAAATAATAATTACAACAACAACAATCAGAAAATCAGGAAACATAGAAATATAGAACCAGGGGCACCTGGGTGGTGCGGTTGGTTAAGTTTCCGACTCTTGGTTTCGGCTCAGGTCGGGATCGCAAGGTGGTGAGATTGAGCCCCGCATCGGGCACCACGCTCAGTTTGGAGTCTGCTTAAGACTCTTTCTCCCTTGCCCTCTGCCCCTCTCGCCTCTGCGCGCACTCTCTCTCTCTCAAATAAATAAATAAAATCTTAAAAAAAAGAAATACAGAACAACAACAACAAAAATAACCCCCCAAACTCTGTATTAGCCTGCCCTTTTTGGAAAAGAATACATATAAGAAGATAAAGAAATACTAATATTCTTGAAGTCCTGAAGTACCATGTTTCAGTTTCTTTCACTTTTTTTCCTTCCTAAGAATTGAGCCAATTTTTAAAATCTCCACATATACTCATTTGAACTGGAACACAATGTCTTAAATATGCTAACACATTGGATCTGAACCAATGCAAGATATCAAAAATCTACTTGAATTTCAGATTCCTCATCAGTAAAATAGGGATGATAATAGTAGATACATCCTGGGTTTTTTTTTTTTTTTTTTTTTGAGACATAATGAGTTAACCCTTGCGAAGCACTTTAAACCAGTGCCTGGCCCATCATAAGCACATAATACACATTAGTAGTATATTTCGGGTCTGACCTGTTCATAGAACATGTCAGGGGAAAGGCTATCAGGCTGATGGAATGAGGTTGCTTCGACACCATGCCATGGAAAAGACTGGCTATTCCAGCCGCACACAAAGGGCCAACCCTGACACTAGAAACGCTAAGCGGAAAAAAAAGAAGCCGAGAATGTTGCATGTAAGTCAGCTCGTTTGGAGAGGTGCACACAGAGAGAAGCTTATTCTGTAGCTCATGTTCCTAAGGGATCTCCTCTTCCCCCGCTCCTGACAGGTAATCTGGTCTCCACCTCAATACCTCCAGCGACAGGGAGTTCTCTGTTATTGGAGAGAGCCTGTTTCATTCTCTGATAGTCTGTTCTAATTTTTTTAGATCAGTCTTTACATTCTATGGTCAAAAATCATCTCCCTCGTATATCCATCTACCTGTGAATCCTTCTGCCCTGGGGAACCAAAGAGAACAAAAAAGTTTTCCACACTATTGGCAAACTTGGAACAAGGACTGTAGATGGTAGATCCTGAATTTGATAACCGTGCTGTAGTCACCTCTGAGAATGTCCTTGTCCTTGGAAATTACCCACTGAAATATGAAGAGAAGTGAAATGACATATACAATAGTTTTGCAAATGGTTCAGAAAAAAGAACATTAATACATAAGTAGGGAGAGAGTCCCAAAATATTCACAATTGGTGGGATCTGGATAGATAGTCTAGGAGGATTCTTCATAGTATTTTTTTAAGGTTTTATTTATTTATTTATTTATTTATTTATTTATTTATTTATTTATTTAGAGCTCGAGCAGAGGGAGGGGCGGAGGGAGAGAGAGAGAGACTCTCCAGTAGACTCCGTGCCGAAAACAGAGCCCCACGCGGGCCTTGATCCCACAACCCTGACATCACGACCTGAGCCAAAATCAAGAGTTGGAGGCTTAACCGACTGAGCCACCCAGACACCCCTTTTCGTAGTATTCTTGTACCTATTCTTTTTTTTTTTTTTTAAGATTTTTATTTATTTATTTGACAGAGAGAAACACAGCGAGAGAGGGAACACAAGCAGGGGGAGTGGGAGAGGGAGAAGCAGGCTTCCCGCTGAGCAGGGAGCCCGATGCAGGGCTTCATCCCAGGACCCCGGGCTCATGACCTGAGCCGAAGGCAGACGCTTAACGACTGAGCCACCCAGGCGCCCCTCTTGGACCTATTCTGTAATCTTGAAATTATCTCAAAAGAAAAAGTTAATAAAAAAATCCTCTCTTCCATATGACAGCTCTTCAAAGGTTTGAGAACAATTACATTTATGTGATTCTACTCTTCTCTCTCACTCACTTGTTCGTTCATTCATTATTTCATCCTTTGACAAATATGGATTAAGCATCTGCTTTGGGCCAGGCCCAGAGCTGGGCACCATGAGTCCAGCAGAGAAGGTAGTCAGTTCCATCTACTGTCATGGAACTTGGGGGCACTTAGGGAAGACCCAAGGTAATCAACAAGTAGTTCTATTCTTTCTACCTGTGATAGAATTACAAAGGAAGGGTGGAGGTGGTGGTATGGGAGAGCCTACCAGAAGGTTCTGAACCTAGCCAATGGCCCCAGCATTTAAGGTTGCAGGGATGCAAAGGGCAGTAAGCCAGAGAGATTAGCACTCCTTTATGAAAAATATGTTGGCTGAGGGGAAGGATTTGTGGGCCCAGGTGAGCAGCTTCGGACAAGCATCTGACAAGCCGTTCCATCTGCTACCTTAAATGTCACAGAGCACTGAAAAGAGATTACTTGGATTTGAATGACAGCTGCCGTGTCCCAGAGACGTAGCTATGAAAGGAAGAGAAAAGCCTCGGCGCCTTGGTGCAGGTTGGAACCCAACAACAGGAGGGGTCTTTAGCCGGCTCGTCACAACACTGGGGACCACCTCAGGAAGCAGAGCCCCAGCGGCTCGCGTGCCCCCCCCCCCCCCCGGTCCCTGCTCTCGCCCCGGTCGATCACAGCCAGGCCTGATGGCACAGCTATGGCGGCTGGGCCCCTTGCCGGACACCATTGAGTTTCTGTGGTACGATTTGCCTTACAGCTTCGATGAGAAAACTCAAGCTTTAGAGCCATTAATATGTATTTTTTTTCCCCCAAGAAAAATAGTCATGCAACCTGGGGGTAGATTGGAAGCTGAAGCTGAAGATGTGCATGCAAAGCCTAGTGCCAAGAACGGTAATAAGCTCTGGATGAATGGCAGCCATTGCCCTTTTCATGGCCGGTCCCAAGTGGGCTGGGCGAGGGGAAACGTGGTAGCATGAGCACACACTGGGTATTGACACCTCCGGGGCACCTCCTTGTCAAGGGACAGGGGACGGGGCTCCGAGGAGAAGGGTGCAGAAACTTACTTCTGCCTCTCTCCTACTTTTGCTTATCGCGAGCACCTAGTCTTCCAAATAGTGCTCATAATCTAGCACATATATTCTTCATTCATTCAACAAGTGTTTATTGAGAACTTTCTGTGTGCCAGACCCTGTCCCAGGTGCCAGGGACACACAAGTAAAGAAAGCAAGCAAACACATAACCTCGTCTTTCTGTATACCGCGAGTTTTCACAGTGCTTTATTTTTTTTTTAATTTGAGAGAGAGAGAGAGAGAGCACGAGCAGGGGAGGGGTGGAGGCAGAGGGAGAAGCAGACTCCCTGCTGAGCGGGGAGCCCGATGTGGGGCTCGATCCCGGGACCCGGGGATCACGACCTGAGCCGAAGGCAGACGCTTCACCAACTGAGCCACCCAGGCGCCCCTCACAGTGCTTTTATAGCATGATCTTACGTGGTCCCCGCCACAGTCTGATGAAAGAGCTCCCGTTGTTACTACATCCGCCCTTTAGATGAGGAAACTGACACACCCAGAGACTGATGAATTATTCCAAGAGCGGCAGAGCTGCCATTCGAACCCAGGCCTCCAGGCTGTGGTTCAGTGTTCCCCTTGATCACACACACCGGAATGGCCAGCAGCCTCACCGGCTGCTCACCCGCCAGCCTCCCTCCACCAGGGGGACAGCCAGGGCTGTCCGGCCTGCCTTCCGCCTCTGCACAACATCCTCCTCCCTCTCTTGCTCTAGATTGGTCTGTGAGACAGACACATAGCATACGATTGCACTTCTGGCAGATCTAAAACACAAGACCAACCAATCAACCAACAAAAAGACCAAACAGACTCTTAAAACACAGAGAACAAACTGGTGGCTGCCAGAGGGGAGGGCGGGGGGCAATCGATGAAGGGAATTAAGTCATGCAAACTTCCGGTTATAAAATAAATAAGTCACGGAGATGAGAAGTACAGCACAGGGAATTTAGTCGACAATATTGTAATAACATCTGTGTGGTGACCGATAGAGACTCCTCTTGTGGCGAGCACTGAGTAATGTGTGGAATTGTCAACTCACTATGTTGTACACCTGCAACTAATACAACACTGCATGTCACCTATACTTCAAGAATAAAAGAAAATCTAAGCCACTTAAAATTTTTAAAAACACAAATGTTAAAGCGATCTGAAAAAATAAATAAAAATGTAGGGGCGCCCGGCTGGCTCAGTTGGTAGACTGTGCAACTCTTGATCTCCAGGTTGTGAGTTCGAACCCCATGTTGGGTGTGGAACCTAGTTAAAAAGATAAATACATAAAAATGAAAAAATGATAAAAAAACAACTTTATCGTGATACAGTGCACACTCATACAATTCATCCTTTTAAGGTATACAGTTCAGTGGTTTTTAAAATATATTCAGAGCTGTACAATCATTATCACGATTGATTTTTACAACTTTTCTGTCACCTTGAAATGAAACCCTGTACCCATTAGCAGTCGCCCCCTTTTCTCTCCTCCCCCCAGCCCCTGGCAACCATTAGCCTACTTTCCGTCGCTTTGGATTTGGCGCTTCTGAACATTTTTTTAAAAGATTTTATTTATTTATTTGACAGAGCAAGAGAGCAAGCACAAGCAGGGGGAATGGCAGGCAGGGGAGAACCAGGCTCCCCACTGAGCAGGGAACCCGACGTGAGGCTCAATCCCAAGACCCCAGGATCATGAGCTGAGCCGAAGGCAGCTGCCTAACCAACTGAGCCACCCAGGTGCCCCTCTTCTGAACATTTCATATAAATGGAACCATACAATCCGTGGCCTTTGGCAACTGGCTCCTTTCACTTAGCATCACGTCTCCAAGGTTCATGGGTGTGGTAGTGTGGATCAGTACTTCATTCCTTCTAGTCATCCAT
Source organism: Mirounga angustirostris (assembly GCF_029215605.1). Classification (NCBI taxonomy): domain Eukaryota; kingdom Metazoa; phylum Chordata; class Mammalia; order Carnivora; family Phocidae; genus Mirounga; species Mirounga angustirostris. The sequence goes on from NW_026991719.1 coordinate 96,576,055, forward strand.
CAGTTGATGGACATTCGGGTTGTTTCCACCTTTTGGCTATTACTTTTAATGCTGCTATGAACATTCGTGTATAAGTTTTGATGAGGATGGATGTTTTCAGTTCCCTTGGGTATTCACCTAGGTGTGGAATTGTTGCATGGTATGGTAATTCTGTATTTAACCTTTTGAGGAAATTCCAGAAATTGCCAAAGTGGCTGTATCATTTTACATTCCCGCCAGCAATATTTGAGGATTCCAATTTGTCCATAGCCTTGCCAACACTTGTTACTGTCTGTCTTCTTTATTGTAGACATCTTAGTAGGTATAAAGCGGTCTCTCATTATGAGTTCCATTTGCATTTCCCTGATGGCTAATGATGTTGAGCATCTTTTCATGTGCTTATTGGCCATTTCTGTATCTTCCCTGGAAAAATACCTATTCAGATCCTTTGCCCATTTTTTTTTTAAAGATTGTATTTATTTATTTGACAGAGAGAGACACAGTAAGAGAGGCAACACAAGCAGGGGGAGTGGGAGAGGGAGAAGCAGGTTTCCCATGGAGCAGGGAGCCCGATGCGGGGCTCGATCCCAGGACCCTGGGATCATGACCTGAGCCAAAGGCAGACGCTTAACAACTGAGCCACCCAGGCACCCCTCCTTTGCCCGTTTTTAATTGGATTATTTGTCTTTTTTTTTTTTAAGATTTTATTTATTTATTTGAGGGAGAGAGAACACGACTGGGAGGAGGGGCAGAGGAAGAGGGAAAAGCAGACTTCCCGCTGAGCAGGGAGCCCGATGTGGGGCTCCATCCCAGGACCCTGGAATCATGACCCGAGCCGAAGGCAGACCCCTAACCAACTGAGCCACCCAGGTGCCCAGATTATTTGTCGTTTTATTATTGAGTTATAGAAGTACTTTATATAGTCTAGATACAAGTCCCTTATCAGATGTACGATTTGCACATATTTTCTCTCATTCTGTGGATTGTTTTTTCCCTTTCCCAATAGTGTCCTTTGATGCACAAAAGGTTTACACTTTGATGAAGTCTATTTATCTGTGTTTTCTTTTGTTGCCTGTGCTTTGGTGTCATAGAAGGTTCTGCCTAACTCAAGGTCACAAATATAAACTTCTACCATGATTTCTTCTAAGAGTTTTATAATTTTAGCTCTTATATTTAAATCTATGACCTACTTTGTATTAATTTGTATATGTGGTGTGAGGTGGGGGTCCAACTTCATTATTTTATATGTGGATATATAACTGTCCCTGTGTCATTTCTTGCACAGACTATTTTTCCCCACTGAATGATCTGGCACCCTTGTCGAAAATCAATCGACCATAAATGTATGGATTTATTTTTGGACGCTCAATTCTATTCTATTCTGATCTGTATATCTATTCTCATGCAAGTACCACACAGTCTTGATTCTGTAGCTTTTTATAAGTTTTGAAATTGTGAAGTGTGAATCTTCAAGTTTTGCTCTTCTTTCTCAAGATTGTTTTGGCTATTCTGGGTCCCCTGCATTTCCACATGAACTTTACCATCAGCTTGTCAAGTTCTACCAAGAAGCCAACTGGGATTATGATAGGGATCACATTGAATTTGTAGGTCAATCTGTAGATCATGATTTTAACAATACTAAGTCTTCCAATTCATGAATATGAAATATCTTTCCATTTATTCAGATCTTTAATTTCTTTTTAAAAAAATTTTAAGTAGGCTCCATGCCCAATGTAGGACTCAAACTCTTGCAACCCTGAGATCAAGAGTCACATGCCCTACTGACTGAGCCAGCCAGGTGCCCCTAGATCTTTAATTATTTTCAGCAATGATTTGTGGTTCCTATGGTAGGAGTCTCACACTTTTAAAATTTATTCATAAATATTTTATTTTTGATGTTACTGTAAATTGAATTGTTTTCTTAATTTCATTTTTGGGTTGTTCATTGCTAGTGTATAGAAATACAAGTGAGTTTTGTATAGTAATCTTGTATCTTACAATCATGCTGAACTAATCTATTTGTTCTAGTAGTTTTTCAGTGGTTTCCTTAGGCTTTTCTATGTACAAAATCATATCATCTACAAATAGAGATCATTTTACTTCTTTCCAATCTGGATGTTGTGTATTTCTTTTTCTGACCTAATTTCCCTGGCTAGAACCCCCATCTTTTCAGGGTTCCTGGACCCAATTCCACCATGGAGAGGTGATTCCCCCGGCCAACACCAAGCAAGTCTCAACCACCACCAGGGGGTCTGAGAACTCAGCGTAATTCTGACCCTGTCTACCCAGAGGTGGCATCAGATTCCACAGGTTAAAGGTTCAGTCCTACAAGAGGGTCCCCCACCCCCACCTTAGATGCCAGTCTCAAGCCCAGGCTGTTCACTGTGCTTCTGTCTGCCTATGGATTGGAGGTACCAATGACCTCCTCCTTCGGTTTGATTAACTTGCTAGAGTGGCTCATAGAACTCCGGGAAACACATGTTTACCAGTTTATGAAAGAATATGATAAAGGATACGAATCAACAGCCAGATGAAGAGATATATAGGGTGAGGTCCCGAACAAAGGAGCTTTTGTCCTCGCGGAGCTTGGGGCCTGGTTCTGTGGCATGTGGAAGCCTTCTGGTTTCCCAAGCATGGAAGCTCTTCAAAAAGCTGTCCTTTTTGGGTTTTATGGAGGCTTCATTACACAGTCTTGATTGACTAAGCCATTGGCCATTGGCTGATTCAACCTGCAGCCCCTCCCCCTTCTCCAGAGTGGGTGGGACTGAAAGTTCCAACACTTTATTTTTTTTTTTAATTTTGTTTATTTATTTGAGAGAGAGAGCATGAGAAGGGGGGAGGGTCAGAGGGAGAAGCAGACTCCCCACTGAGCAGGGAGCCCGATGCGGGACTCGATCCTGGGACTGCAGGATCATGACCTGAGCTAAAGGCAGCCACTTAACCAACTGAGCCACCCAGGCGCCCAGGCCCAGTTCCAACACTTGAATCACTTGGTTGGTCCTCCTGGCAACCAGCCCCTACCCTTGTGTGGGGTCCAAAAGTCAACCTTCATTAATAACAAGACATCCACTTCACCTTTATGCCTCTGAAGCATTTACAGGAACTGGGGATGAAGAATCAATATATCTGAGGAATATATTTTGGTCATCTGAATGACAAAATATATATTTCTTATAAATCATTAGATCATACCCCAGTACAATGTTTAATAGAATTGTCAAGAGAGGACATTGAATTGTGGAGTTTTTTTTTTTTTTTTTTGCTTTCTAGTTCATTAATTTCTGTTCTTTATAATTTCATGTTTTCTTACTTTTGTTGGGATTATCTTGTTTGCTTTTTTAAGTCTTTTTTTTTTAAACATTTTATTTATTTATCTGACAGAGAGAGACACAGTGAGAGAGGCAACACAAGCAGGGGGAGTGGGAGAGGGAGAAGCAGGCTTTCCATGGACCAGGGAGCCCGATGCGGGGCTCGATCCCAGGACCCTGGGATCATGACCTGAGCCGAAGGCAGACGCTTAATGACTGAGCCACCCAGGCGCCCCATGCTTTTTTAAGTCTTGCAGTGGATACTTAACTCATCAGCTTTTGGCCTTTCATCATTGCTAAGAGATACTTTTTCCCTCTAAGCGTTGCTTTAGCTGCATCCCACAAGTTTTGATGTAGTTTCATTGTTGTTCAACTACAAATGTTTTGTAACTCCATTATCATTCTTCTTTGACCCATCAGTTATTTCAGAATGTGTATCTTAATTTCCAAACATACAGAGATTTTCCAGTTATCTTTTATAGTTATCAATTTATAACTTATTTGCATTATGATCAGATTCCAATTTTTTGAAATGTGTTGAGACTTGCTTTTTGGCTTAGTACATGGTCAAATTTTATAAAGGTTCTGTATGTGTCTTCTGTAGTTACTGATTACAGTGTCCTATACATTGGCTATAAGCTCAGATTATTAATTATGTTGTTCAAAAATTCTATATCCTTAGAGACATGTTTTTTGTCTCTTTAATGAACTACTGAGAGAGGTGGGGAAAAACCTCCCACTCTGATTGTATATTTGTCTATTTCTCCTTCTAGTAAGTTAATTTTTCCTTTGAGGTTTTGTTATAAATGCATAATCATTCCTGGTGAATTGAATCTTTTATCATTATGAATGAACTTCTATATCTCTAATAATGCTTTTTGCTTTTTATTTTGTCTGATACGAATATCACTATACACGTTTTCTGTCACTTACATAATTATTTGTATGATTTATCTCTCTCCACCTTTTTATTGTCAACCTATCTGTATCCTTATATTTTGGATTTCTCTCCCCAAGTGCTGGAGAGGGGAGGGGTGGAGGGAGAGGGAGAGAGAAACGGAAGCAGACTTTGCACAGAGCGCCGAGCAGGATGCAGGCTCGATCTCAGGAACCTGAGATCACGACCTGAGCCAAAACCAAGAGTCAGACGCTTAACTGACTAAGCCACTCAGGTGACCCCCCCCTTTTTTTTAAAGTCTTATTTATTTTAGAGAGGGAGAGAGAGGAGAGCTTGTGTGAGCAGGGGCAGAGGGAGAGGGACAGAGAATATCTAGCAGACTCCCCGCTGAGCGTGGAGCCTAACACGGGGCTCGATCTCCCGACCCCAAGATCATGACCTGAGCTGAAACCAAGAGCTGGAGGCTTAACCAACTGAGTCCCCCAAGCGCCCTGGATTTGTCTCTCCTAAACAGCATATGGATGTATTTAATAATCCTATTTGACAATACTTGAGCATTTAGCTCATAAACATTTAATAAAATTATCGATAGATTGGGGTTTCAAGCTACCCCTTTTTCCCCCAAGCTACCATTTTATTCTGTGCTTGTATTGGTTCTGCCTATGCTTCTTTTGCCTCTTCTTTCTTGACTTAAAAAGAATTGAGAATTTTTAAAATTTTAAATTATTTTCCCCTGTCTCCTGGTTTGAAGATTTACATTTTGTTGCTCTTATTTTAATAATTACATCCTATTACTTCCTACATACATAATTACCTTTGATAAAAGTCTAGATTTAGTAAGTACCTAAATCGCTTCCAATATGAAATGAGGTTCTTAGAAAACTTGAGCTCCACTTATGTCGCTCCTGACGTCTCTTCATATTGTAAAGTACTTTAAGTTTATTTTTTAAAAAAACAGAACGGACGTTTTTATGATTCCTTCTTCCATCAATGTTCACTTGTATTGCCCACGTACTATTACTTTCCTTGCTCTTCATTCCGTCCTGCATCTCACTCTTCTAAGATAATTTTCCTCCTGAAGTACATCCTTTAGAATTTCCATTAGTGCAGTCTGCCAGTGACAAACTCTCTTAGTTTTTGTTTGTCTAAAAATAGCTTTTTATCACCATCTCATGGAATATTTTCATGAGAGATGCCACCCACGGGGTCCCAGCTTAGTCTGGGGAGGGTCTTTCGTAAGCATCGCCACTCGGCTCTGACTTCCCATGAGCCAGAGTTCCGGTGTGAAGTGTCTGCAAGCCCTTAGCTACTTTGGTGGGAGAACAATGTCTCAACAGGACTGCTGGAGATGCTGAAGGGACATAATGGATGGAAAATTCCTGACAAAGAGGAGCGAGGCAACCAAAGGTACCTATTACTGATTCGACTGAAAGTTTTAGCTCGTAATCTTCAGGTTTTTTAAAGTTTATCTTTTGCAATTGGAAAACAAAATGTGGCCTCCTTAGAGCCACCAGAGCCTGAATCGTTGTGACTGGAAGTGTCCCTGGACACCCCAAAACAGGAAGCCAGAGATAAGGGATGCTCAGTAACCAACTGGAGCTGGCTTAGCAAATGCTCCTCCCAGCCCCGTGTGGAAAGACCCTCTCTTTGTTCTAATGACCCAACCTGGACACCTGAAACACCCTCTGTTTCCTTTCAACATTTCTGCCAGAGCTCTGAGGTCTCGTCTTTGTCTTCTTGGATGCCACCCACCAGGTCCAGCTGCAGATGACCTGACGTGGTGATGAAACCATTCAAATTCAGAAAAAGAATCTGCTTAGAGGCCAGGGTCAGATGTCCTAGGGCTGGGGAGCCAAAGGAACAGTCTGAAGTTAACCCGTAAGCCACTGCCAGCTCACCCCTGACTCGGCAAGGTGGCCAGCCTGCCTTCTCCCTACCTCTACCATTCTCCCCACCCTACACTGTTCCATCCACAAGGGACAGGCCACAATCCTGAGATGGAAGGGGCTTCACCTCCAAATTTGGATTGTATACTCCAAGGGATTCTAAGTAGTAGGGTTGGAAATAAGAAAGCAGGAAGGAGCAGGTGAAGTATCTCGACAGGCTAAAGAAGAATCCAACAGGAGCTGAAAGGCATCCAGTTGTTCACTTACTTCCAAGCATCACCGGTCAAGAACAACACAGCAACAACCTTGAACTTGGGTGGTCCACTTGGACAGTGCATGCCGCCACCACCCTGAGCCCCGAAAGTCCCACGGGCACCTCCTGGCTACACTGTACATTAGGGAAAAGAGATACGCTTTCCCAGAACCAGAAGTAAGGGAAAATAGGGCGTGATGGGCTGAATTGTGTGTCTCCAAAGTACGTGTGGGGGGGCCCTAGCCTCCAGTACCTCAGAATGTAACTGTATTTGGAGATGGGCCCTGAAAAGAAGTGATTAAGTCAAAATGAAGCTGTGAGAGTGGGTCCTAGTCGAACATGACTGGGGTCCTTATAAGAAGAGGAAATTCGAGGGATGCCTGGGTGGTTCAGTCAGTTGAGCATCCGACTCTTGGTTTCGGCTCCGGTCGTGATGTCGGGGTTGTGAGATCGAGCCCCGCATCAGGCTCTGTGCTCAGTGCGGAGTCTGCTTGAGGTTCTCTCTCCCTCTCACTCACTCTCTCTTCCTCTCTCAAATAAATAAATAAGTAAATAAATAAAATCTTAGAAGGGGAAATTTGAACATCAGAGCAGGCACACAGAGCGTCGACCCTGTGGAGAGGCAGCGAGAATGTAACTCTCTGCAAGCCCAGGAGAGAGACCTCAGGAGAACCCAAACCCGTGGGCACCTCGACCTGGATGGCTAGCTTCCAGAACTATGAGAACATCCATGTCTGTGGTTTTAGCCACCCAATCTGTGGCACTTTGTTATGGCAGCCCTAGCAGGCTAGTACATGGAGCCCCTAGCTTCCGCCCCATTCATCTTTCATGGGGTGGCTCCTTCTCTGGGGCCAGGGATGCCCAATCCAGCAAAGGAGAGGTCCACTCAGGAGCTCATAGAAGGGCAACCTAGAACCCTGTCCTCGAGGTGAGAAACGGAAGAACCGTTATCACCGGCTGCAGTTCGGGGGTCTGGTCGAATGGTGTGTTATTCCTCACACTTCTCCCTGCAGTACAAAGCGAAGGAGAAAGATATTAATGAAGAAAGATCGGAAGAGAGGGGTTTTTAACCATTACTGGACCACAGGCCCCTCTAAAAATCGACAAAGCTGTGGATTCAGCTGCCATAACAAATTACCACAAACTCAGCGGCTTAAAACAAGAAAAATGTATACTCTCATAGTTCTGGAGACCGGAAGTTCAACATCAGTTTCTTCAGGCGAACGCAAGGAGTGGGCAGGGCGGTGCTCCGAACTTTGCCTCTCCCAGTTTCTGGTCGTTGCCAGCATTCCTGGGCTTGTGGCCACACCACTCCACTCCCTGCCTCTGTCTTCATGTCACCTTCTCCTCTTCAGTGTCGGTCAGCTCTCCCTCTTCTCTCTCACGAGCGCATGTGATTGCATTTAGGGCCCACCCAGATACTCCAGGATAATCTCCCCACCTCAAGACCCTTAATCTAACCACCAGTGCAAAGACTCTTTAACTTTACAAGGTACCATTTGCAGGTTCCAGGGATGAGGACTTGGTATATTTGGGTGGCCGTGATTTAGTTTCCTACAGACTCCAGAATCTTTGCATACAATTTCAGCAAGACCATGGACCCCCCCACACACACACACACCCCCGCCCAGGTAGGGGCATCTGCCCCGGAGCTGCATTTCACCACAGATATGCTACGAACAGATAGATACATTGAGGGCAGGTCCATTTACTCATTCACCATCCTCCCTGCATCCTCTCAGAATTAACTGCAGCGCTGGTTAAAAATACGAAGCGCAAAACCACGCCCAGCTCTAGTCTTAGGAAAGGAGAATCCCCCCGATTCGGGGCCCAGGAGTCTGCCTATCTAACAAGCGCCCCAAAATGCTTCTCATGCAGCCAGCCTGCACCCATCCTTCGGTGAGTACTGGTTAAGCGCCTGGATGCCTGAGGACCTTCACTGTTCAACGGACACACTCCCACCTTCTTCACAGTAAAAGAATTGGGCGAGCGGGTTTGCACCCAGAAAGCGCTAACGCTCTTCTCTCCCTCCCCCCGCCCCATACAAAGGTGAACTACTTTTATCGTTGATTTGATTTCCATCCCGTGTTTAATGCACCCGGCCCCGAGGCGCGGAGTTGAGCCGAGGGAGAGAGAAGGCGAAGGGAAGAGTCGCGAACTCTTCCAGTCGAGGCAAGGCAGCTGCGCTTGACGCCCGGCGGATCGGCTGCCCACCTCACGCCCCCGCCCCCCGGCACCCCCCCCCCCCGCCCGGCAACTCACCCCCACCGCCGCCTCCGCCCCCGCCTCCGCCCCCGCCTCCGCGGGCGTGCATTTGCATCCGGCTGGAGACCGCGCGGGAGCCCGCCCCCGAGCCCCGCTGATTGGCCGCGCCGGCCCGCTCGTCACGCTCTTTTGTCTCAGTGGGCAGAGGATAAAAGGCGCGGCGGCTGCCGTGGGAACCGCGCTGTCTGGACTCGGCTACCCGTCGCTGGGAGGCCGTGCGGAGCCGCTCGGCGGGCAGCTCCCGGTCGCTGGGGGGCCGAGGCCGTACCCGGCCCTTCTCCCCTGCAGGGCCGCGGAGACCGGAAGGCGGTGTCCACCGCGGGCAAGGCCCGAGCGCAGGTAAAGAAAGGGGGCGCGATCGGCGCGGCGCCGAGAGAGGAGGGGAAGCCCCACCAGTCCTGGGCGGCTCCCCGCTTGGGGACTCGAGGACTGCGAGGGTCAGGAGCACTCCCGTGGCCCGGCGGCGCTCAGGGAGGAGGTGGGGTGCCGCTGGATGCTGCCTAATGGGTAGGATTTGCCTGGATTGAGAGAGGGGGGCGTTTTCGGGGTGGGGGCGGAGGGGGGAGGAACGCAAGCTGTCTGCCTTGAACCCCCTTTGCATCTCCTCATCTCTTCTGGGGAGGAGTGTGTGGCTGTGCGTGTCCCACTCCTGTTCCCTGTCTCCGTGGCAGACCATCAGAGCCGAATCCGAACTTGAATTCTGCGCGGCCGATTGCAGAGCTGGTAGGCCGACGATTTCCCCGGGGGAAATGCCCTGGGGCGGGGGTCGCTTTGGTCCGTACTCAGAAGGTGGGAGAGGAATTTTCCGCCTGCAGACGACGGAGGCGGCGGAGGCGGCGGGCGGGCGGGCGGGGGGGGGGGGGGACGGGGGAGGAGCGGAGAGGGAGGGAGCGGGATGAGGGATGAGGCTGCACCTGACCCTTCCTTTCCCTGCCCTCCGCGGCGGCGCAGTCTGGACGCCCCGAGGTCCCGGATCGGCGACCCCCGGTGGCCAGAGATCGGCCCGAGCCCAGAGACTAGCTTTCTCACGGAGGCCCCCGGCTGCAGAAGCTGGAAGCGGAATAAAGGCGCGCGCGCCTGTTCCTGCGCTCCCGTAAGAATCTGAGAAATAACGGGGGAGGGGAGAACTTTGAGAAGGGGGTGTGGTTGGGACCTGAGACCAGGAGGCTGATGTCACTTTATTTATTCCTACAAATCTGTGACCACTGTGCTCTATTTTGAGAGCCCAATATCAGCTTCCATCCACTATTACACTTAGAAGCAACAGTTGCCCTCCCTCCTCCAGGGCGATCGGCGGGAGGGGATGCATGTGGCTGTAAAAATCACCCTGCTAACAACGGAGACACCGGCTGGCTCCGTGAGCTTGTAATTGCCAGTCTCCTGGAAGATATTTTTAGGGCAGTGGGCAGATAAAAACTGTACTGCAGGACATTCAGGAAGGGAGAGAATACTGCAGCCAGTTCCTTTATTAACCCTTCCCCGTTTTGTTTTGTTTTTCTTTTTCTTTTTTACAGTCCCTCCTGAGACAGGAGGAAGGCAGAGTCCCCCAGCGCGCCTGCAGATTAGGCATTTCCACAGAGCCTGAGCGTCTTGTTATACTCCGGATCCCCCGATCGTCGATCGTCGTCAGTCATGGCTAGCATCATTGCGCGCATGGGTAATAGCCGGCGGCAGAACGCGCCGTTGCCGCCCTGGGCCCATTCTATGCTGAGGGCCCTGGGGAGAAGTCTCGGTCCTTTAATGGCCACCATGGCCGAGAGAAACATGAAGGTGTTCTCGGGGAGGGTGGTGCCAGCCCAGGGGGAAGAAACCTTTGAAAACTGGCTGATCCAAGTCAATGGGGCCCTACCCGATTGGAATATGTCTGAGGAGGAAAAGCTCAAGCGCTTGCTGAAAACCCTGCGAGGCCCCGCCAGGGAGGTCATGCTTTTGCTCCAGGCGGCCAACCCCAATCTAAGCGTGGCAGATTTCTTGCGCGCCATGAAATTGGTGTTTGGAGAATCTGAGAGCAGTGTGTCCGCTCACGGTAAATTTTTTAACACCCTGCAGGCACAGGGGGAGAAAGCTTCCCTGTATGTGATCCGTTTAGAGGTGCAGCTCCAGAACGCTATTCAGGCAGGGATCATAGCTCAGAAAGATGCCAACCAGACTCGCCTGCACCAGCTCCTTTTAGGGGCCGAGCTGAACGGGGACCTGCGCTTTAGGCTGAAGCATCTTCTTAGGATGTATGCAAATGAGCAGGAGCGGCTCCCCAATTTCCTAGAGCTAATCAAGATGATAAGGGAGGAAGAGGATTGGGATGACACTTTTATTAAGCAGAAACGGCCCAAAAGATCTGAGTCCGTGGTGGAGAGGGCCACCAGCTCGGTGGCCTTCCAGGGCTCCCCCCCGATAGTGGTGGACAGTGCTGACTGCAACGTCATAGAGATAGACGATGCCCTTGATGACTCCGACGAGGATGTGATCCTGGTGGAGTCTCCGGACCCTCCACTGCACTTCTCGGCTTCTCCTCTCCCCAGACGCAGGCCCAGACCTCGGGACCGAGTGCTAGTCATTGACTCCCCCAGCAGTTCCCGGGCTCAGTCTCCTTCCACCAGTGGGGGTTCAGGGTATAAGAATGATGGTTCTGGGAATCTGCGTAGAGCCAGAAAGCGAAAACACGCGATCCGCTGTTCATACTGCGGTGAGGAGGGCCACTCGAAGGAGACCTGTGACAATGAGAGCAACAGGGCCCAGGTGTTTGAGAATCTGATCATCACCCTGCAGGAGCTGACCCATACGGAGGAGGAGGGGCCGAGAGAGGCCCCTGGCGAACAAAGTGACCCTTCCGAGCCGCAGTGAGGTGGTAGCCCCCAGCCTTAAGTGAACCCTTAACCCAAACTCAGAGTCCAGCAGTGGGACGACTGGGGAGGGGCGCTTCTAATTGCATGAATCCACCAAGCAGCTTTCTTTGCGGAGCGGAGTAGAAAGGGTCTTGGATACCAGCTCAGTGGAGGGAGACAGCCTGACCTCTGCCCTTGCTTCCCCACTCCCTCTCTGCTGCCTAAGAGTCTGTTTTCTTTGTGTGCCCATTTCTTTGATGGCTTTATTCTCTGTGAAAGTGGCATAATTCATTGTTAAACCTCCAAACAATAAAGAAAAGTACACAAAAGTCAAGTACCAGTTACCCCAAACTCTCCGCCCTGATCTAACCATTGTCAACCCTTTGACGAATGTCCTTCTGGATATTTCCCTCTACCTACGTACCCAGATAGATATATGTATAGATAAAAGTGATCAAATATAAGTGCTGTTCTATAGTCTGTATTTTTTCACCAAACAATGTATGTCGTGGGCTTCTTTCTATGTCAATAAATATTTATCAGCATCTGTTTTAATGTCTGTGTTACTATTTTAGGAAAAGGTAAAGAAAATGAACAAGAGAAATATAGTAAAAAGCTATAAAGGGGTGGGGTTGGACCCCCAGGTGGGGTTCTGATCAACCTCAATTTGCAGATGTGGTAAAGGGATGAAGAAATGGGCTGAAATAGTCCCCAGAGGGAGAGGGACAGAGCCCCCTGCCACAACTGGCCTGTCCCGCAGGTCATACAGCCAGATTATGGCACCCACTTGTTGACCGCCCCAATGCTTTCTTCTTCTCTACTGTATCCAAAGGAGTCTGATGGAGGAGTCTGGCGCTGAGGTAATAGCCCCCAAATGGGGGGTTCCTGGGACACCGTTCCTGGTCACTTCGGGGAGGAGCGCTCTTCCTCCTCCAGATGGATTCCTTGGATTGCTGTTGCTACTGCTGCTTGTGGACATCCTGGGTCCCGATGCCACCGCTCCTCACTCCCCAGTCAAGGGAAGGAGAGAGCATCTCCTCCTGGGAGCCCAGCCCAGGAGGCTCAGCTCCTGATAGAGCCAGAGTCTCCCCCCATAAGCCCTGAAGGGATCTGCTGGAGGACACAGGCGCCCCGTGGACTCCAAGCCAACCCCTCCCCACCCCAAGAATTGAGACTGGCTGCCATCTAGTTGCCCCGCAGCACCCGGGAAGCCCCAGCCCGCCTTTCAGTCGATTGGAGGGCACTCACGGGGGATGGAGGGAAAGAAAAGGTGGACCTTCCTGGAACCTGCCCTGTCTCATCTCCGGATCTCATTTTGGAGGGTGATAAAAGAGGACGCGTGTGGCCCCAGCCCCCGAGGGTCCCTGGGTCTTGTGTAGGGGCACACGTCCCTATTTCTGTGAATAGGATACGGCTGGGGGTGGGGGGGTGATTGCATTTAGGGCAGGGTGCGGAGAGGGAACTGAATGCCAGACCTGAGGCCCCCCGGGGGCATTTGTCGTGCCTGAAATGGGGACTCCACTGAGCTGAGAGGTTATCATAAACAGCAGTGGCAGCGGGAGGGGGGGGGGTTGCGGGGAGGGCATGGGGAGAAGCCCAGAGCTGTTTGGGTAAGGGGAGCCCCGGTGAGGGCGCGATGACCAGGGAGACACACGGAGATCCATAGCCACACGAAGCCTGGGAGGAATCGCAGAGCCCAGGGGATCACACAACTCTGGGCTGTGTTGTCCTAGGAATGGCGGAGGTTGAGGGGCTCTGGGAGAGACACTAGGGTTTTAGTTAGGCTAGCAGCTGATGACAGCCGTAGGGGTGGGGGGGGTGCAGGCTGAGGCCCCGAGGGAGCGGAGAAGCCGGGGCAGCCTTCCCTGGGCTGCCATACCCAGAACCGGCCTTGAAGTGCTGCTTTTTCCAGAAATAGCCCCTCGGCTCCTCCCTGGCTTCTTGCTCCTTTTCCATCAATGACCTCACAATCCAACCCTAAAACCCGCAGTCCAGCCACCCACACTCACCCCTGGGTGGTGAGGGTTGGAGGCTCGGCCTCCTGTGCTCTGCCATCTTCCCTCCCCCACCCTCAGCACCCTGAATTTGCCTTAAGCTTCAGCCTTCTTAACCGTCCTGGCCAGAAGGAGACTGGGTGGGCCTCTCTGCCTCAGAGCCTTTAGCTGATAACTGGCCAGGACAGGGCCACTCTTTGCATCCCTCTGGGGCACCTCTGGGACCCTGAAAGCCACCCTCATTTCTCCCGAGCCAAAGGGGACCCTTCCCCCACCCCCAGGTAAGTGACAGCTCCACCCAGGCCCCCAAAGCCACAGGGGCCCCCAATGCTTTACAGCGTGTGTAGATTTTTCACCCTTAATTCCTTTCTATGTCTCCCTAAATCTTCCCTCGGGAGTTATCTACCTCCCTCATCTAGTCTCGATTAGAATAGTGGGCCGCTTCCCGATCGTTTTTTCTCAATTTTACTCTAGAAACACTTGTTGAATATTTGTCCAAAGACACAGTTTAGGCGGCCATAATTTCTTTGTGGCACCAGGTAGAATAGAAAGATGGAATGAAACACCAGTAAGTTCTGTCCATTTCCTACCCTCCTTTTCAGGGGAGTTAGTCTGAGGGTTCAGTATAGACCATTGCTTTGAAAACCTGTTCTGTGATCCATCCCTTTTTCTTCTTTTCCCCTCCCCTCCGCAGTGTCAGTTTGAGATTGTCTGAATTTTTATCTCACCAACCTGATGTAACCTGACATTTCTTTTTGCTTGTTTGTTTCACTTTAAAGAAAAACAAAGAAATACGCATTTTCCCTAATTAGAAGACATGGAACTGACACCTGGGCATTCTGATCAGATTAATGGAGTTAGTCTAAAAAAAGGCTTCCCTGAAAGCTATAGGCTAATTTGCAGTGACATGGATGGCGCTGGAGAGTGTTATGCTAAGCGAAACAAGTCAGTCAGAGAAAAATACCCTATGATTTCACTCATACGTGGAATTTAAGAAAACAGATGAGCAAAAGGGGGAAAAGAGAGAGAGAGGCAAAGCAAGAAACAGACTGAACTCCAGAGAACACACTGATGGTTATGGGCGGGGAGGGGAGGGTGGGGGATGGGGGAACTAGGGGATGGGGATGAAGGAGGGCACTTGTCATGATGAGCACTGGGTGATGTATGGAAGTGTTGAACCCCTCTATTGTACACCTGAAACTCCTATAACACCTATTGTTCACTATCTGGAATTTAAATAAAAAACTTAAAAAAATAAAGCTACAGGCCAATTTTCTTCCTTTCTGCCTTTACTCTCATCGGTCGCTAAGAGATGAAAATTGCTCTTTTGTCTTGTCAGAAGAAACCGGCCTCTGAGTACCCTTTTGCGTTAGGGCCCCCTCCTTCCTGGCATACTCTCGCCTCGGTTTCCATGACACCCCTCTCTCCCGGTTCCCCCTCCCTTATCTTGTTGGTGCCACCGCTGCTCGGTCTCCTTTGCTGAATCTCCTTCCTCTTCTTGATCCCTCCCTGATCGTATTAAAAAGAAAAAAAATCCTTACAACTGCCTTTTATGAAGAGCTTACTGTGGGCCGGGCAGCCTGCACCAAAGTCCTTTAACCCCCGAAAATAGGCATTACCCTGAGCACACATTTCAGATGAGGAAACATGCGGGGACGTTAAGAAACATGCCTAGGGGTCGGGCAGCTAGTTAGCAGCGTCAGAGGGGTCAGGGGCACCTGGGTGGCTCAGTCGGTTGAGCGACTGCCTTCGGCTCACGTCATGATCCTGGAGTCCCAGGATCGAGTCCTGCATCGGGCTCCCTGCTCGGCGGGGAGTCTGCTTCTCCCTCTGACCCTACCCCCTCTTGGGCTCTCTCTCTCACAAATAAATAAATGAAATCTTAAAAAAAAAATTAAATAAATAAAGGGCGCCTGGGTGGCTCAGTCGTTAAGCATCTGCCTTCGGCTCAGGTCATGATCCCGGGGTCCTGGGATCGAGTCCCGCATCGGGCTCCCTGCTCTGCGGGGAGCCTGCTTCTCCCTCTCCCACTCCCCCTGCTTGTGTTCTCTCTCTCGCTGTGTCTCTCTCTGTCAAATAAATAAATAAAATCTTTAAAAAAAAAAAAAAAGAAGGGGTCAGAAGGGGGCGAGGAGCGTGGGCTTCAGGGCTGGCTTGGGATCACAACCCCGCAGAGCCGTGATCATCTGGGTAAACTGAGGTTTGTCTACTCAGGATAAGATGGCCTGCCTTTCCCAGGGGTGCCCCGTGTATGACGGGCACGGGGCTGGGTGGCCCGTCATAGGCTCTCAAGAAACGCTAGCTATTACTCTGCTAGAACGCATTACTCTGCCACAGAAGGGAAGACAGGGGCAAATGAGAGGCTGTCCAGGCCATGCAGACGGGCCTTATTTAGCGTCAGTCTGACAATGTGACCGCCTGGCTGCAGCAGCGACAGTCGCGGGGTGGATTCAGAAATGCCTGAGAGTTTCGTGGTGATGGTGATGGTGACGGTGATATCGGGTGAGAAAAGAACACTTGTTAAATGCTGTGGTGGATCTCTCCTTGTTTTATGTGTCCCCAGGGCATGTCTTCTTCCCCCACACGTCCTTTGGTCCTTTCGGAGAGCCCAAGACCGGCCAAGTCCTCCTCCACCCAAGCCACCCCCCTGAGCAACAGATGGGGGCGAGGCGTGCTCATGTCAGAGGGACACCGAGCCTCCCCAGTGTGGGGCGGGGAAGGGGACGGGACTGCGGTCCGAGGAGTCCTTTATGACCCAGGTAACCTTGAAATGCTGTCACTACTACCAGGGGCCTCACCCTGCAGCATAAAAGGGAGCAGAAGGAGTAGGGCTGGGTCTTCTGCCTCATGCTGACAGGATGCATGGCTCTCCGGCTGCAGCTGCTCATCTCAGACCAGAACCTACAGCTCACTGTGGTCTCTCACGACCACTCCTTCAGATATGTGCTGTGTTCACCAGCCCATTTTACAGACCAGGACATCGAGGCACACCCACTTACAGTAACTTGCCTAAGATCAGACAGCGAATGAGGGGTGGAGCTGGCCCTGAACTTCAGATCTGCCCCACCCCAGAGCCAGAAGTGGTGCCTAAGCTGTAGGAGGCATTCCTAAGGTAATGGGTACAAACGGTCTGATCATTCTGCTGGCTGCATCCTGAGTTCGCGGTTCTGAACCGTCATACTCACGATTTAGAGTCTGCACAGCAGGATGGCCTCCGTCTCATTTCTTTTATTGAACAAGACAGGAAAAACGATCAGTTTCGGAAACTTCCTTCTCAGAGCTTGAAACTGTCTTCTCCTCATATTTATTTTTATATTCAATTTCTGGGATAAGATACTAAAAATAACAAACTGTTGGTAAGGATGTGGGCAAAGAGTCTCTCTCCCACACTGCTGGTAGGACTGAGAATTGACACCTTCTTTCTGGAAGGCCAAGCGGGAAATGTATCAAAGGTTGAAATATGAAAACCCCTGAATCCAGCAGCTTAACTTCCTGAAATTCATGCTAAGAAAATAACTGAACGAGTGTAAAGAAGTTTTATGAATAAAGATGTTTACCCTAGCCTTCGTGGGTCATAGTGGGAAGCTGCAAACTACTTGAAAGACCGCTAGTAAGGTTTGGCTGAATAAAGTAGGCTCCGTGCTTCGAATGGAATGCGATGCATCCAGAACTCTGGGTGTGCCCTCCCATGACTGGGGCCTCACCACACAAATGAAGTGTGGCCCCTCTGGAAAAGGGCCTTCAAAGATCACCAGTCTACGGTCCTCTGTGTCGTCTTTGACTCCCAACGTGCTGTCCCATCGGCCCGGTGTTCCTTGTCACCTGGCCAAACCCTTGTCGAACTTCTAAAATCATCTGCCCCTTGGGCTAGCTTTCCCTGACTCCACTCGAGGTCATTCTTTATATCTTAGGTAGTCCTTATCATTTTTTAAATTTAAATTCAATTAGCCAACATACAGTGTATCATTAGTTTCAGATGTAGTGTTCAATGATTCATCATCAGTTGCGTATCACACCCAGGGCTCATCACATCACGTGCCCTCCTTCATGCCCATCACCCAGTTACCCCGTCCCCCCACCCACCTCCCCTCCGGCAATTCTCAGTTTGTTTTCTAGAGTTGAGAGTCAGTACTTACCAGTTTGTCATAATTGCTTATATCTGTCCTCCCCTCTAAGTTTATAACCCCCATACCTAACAGCGCACCATTTGGATATTTTGGTACTTTGTTACTGTCCCCCCAGATGTCCCTGTGCCTTGATCCCTCATCACGTTCCAGCTTTTGCTCAAATGGCACCTTCTCAGTGAGGCTGACCCTGAGCAGCCCATTAACAATGGCACACCTGGCCCCCGGCAAGCCCACGCCCCTTCCATCACATGCCTCTCTTCTAGGCTACCTAATTTACTGATGTATTATATCAATTATTTATTCCTGTCTCTCCCCGCTGGAATATAAACTCAAAAGGGCAGATGTTTTAGTCTGCTTACTTCACAGGCGCATCCCCAGCTCCTAGTACGCTGCCTGAAACACAAGCTGGCTCTCCTTACGGGTTTGTAGCTGGAATGAATGCAGTGCCAGGCTGCTCTCTTGGAACCAGAGCTGCCGGGGAGGAGATGGTCAAGGAGAGAACAGCGCGCATGGAACCGCCATCCGCCTCTCATTGATAAGGTAAGAAACATGGGAGATGTTCTAGATCAATTGCTTGCTTCTCACTCTCGCAGGCTGTGGCTTATTAGTTGGACCATTCGCCCCTCGCATGGCAGAAGGTGAGAGATGGGTTTCTTTGTAGCTTCATTGCTGTGACATCATCAGACCTTAGGTTTAGGTGTTTCAAATTCCCAGTCACTCCATGTGCATTTGTAAATATTAAAAGCAACCACCCTGTAGGGGCGCCTGGGTGTCTCAGTCAGTTAAGTGTCTGCCTTCGGCTCAGGTCATGATCCCAGGGTCCTGGGATTGAGCCCCGCATCGGGCTCCCTGCTCCGAAAGGGGCCTGCTTCTCCCTCTCCCACTCTCCCTGCTTGTGTTCCCTCTCTTGTTCTCTCTCTCTCTCTGTCAAATAAATACATAAAATCTTAAAAAAAAAAAAAAAAAAAGCAACTGCCCTGTAAAATATGACTGTTTTCGGTACTGTTTGCTCTTTTCCTTATACTAAAGAATAATCAAGAGTAATAACAATAACGATGACTATTTTTCAATTGGGAGGTGTTGAACATGTCAATAATTGAGTAAGAATTATTAACCTCATTTTAAAGGATATAAATGAGTCTCAGGAAGAGATAGCAACAGGATAAGGTGATATAGCAGTAAACAGATGGTAAGCCTGGCACCAAAGCCTGTGAACTTCCTATCATATATTTCAAGGCAAAGTATTGACATTACTGAGAAAAACTGTATCGCAGTGGAAGATTAGTTACTGGGGCAGGGGTAATAGGCAGATACAAATATTTGCCCAGTTTCCTGTCTGGTAAACACAGGTTAAAGCTCTTTGAAAATTTGTAAGTAAAATAAATTTTACTAGAGAGATATGATGAAGGTTGATTAAAAAAAATTTTTTTAAGTTGACTTACCTTTTTTTTGGTAATCTCTACACCCTACGTGGGGTTCAAACTCATGCCCCCCCCCAGATCAAGAGTCACATGCTCTTCTGACTGAGCCTGCCAGGCACCCTGATGAAGGTTGATTTTAAATATCCTGGATGAACCAAGATCTATTTTAACTCAAGAGAACATAATTGAAAATAGAATCTCTATGGTATCATTGATAGTTGACACTTAAGAGACAACATACAAACTTTTTCCTTTGCTGCCTGCCAGAATGTTTTGTACAACTATTTTATTTATTAAATAATTTTAGAGTTGTTGTAAGAGTAGGATGTTCAGAATGACACAAAACTATGTAAAAGATTTTGTATGGTTCATATTTAAATAGCTACAAAAGTGCACAGAAAGAGCAAAAAAAGCCAAAGGTAAGCACTGAACCTTTTGGCATATTTCTCTTAAAATGTTTTTCTAACTCTGTATGTGAGTGTAGATACATATAAAATTTATTGAGGTTATACTCTCTAGAATTTTACATATACATAGCTATCAGTTTTTGCTCTTTTTCTAATGATAAATGTAATCATTTCAAGAGCAGAAATTAAAGATCGTTTGCAAAAAGAGGAGTAAGGGGGGTAAAGTCTAAGCAAATATAGAAACATACAAAAATACAAGAAATAAACACAGTTGCCTGAGCATTAATTGTAGTGAGTATGATTGTTTTCACAGGAAAAGCAAGAGAGTTGTGGGAATGTCTTAAAATAATGAGGAACATGAATATAAAATCTGAAAGACTGAGAAGAAAATGTTAAAACTCTTTGGGGCACTCAATGAGAAGATTTGAATGGAAGAAGAGAACTCAAAAGGAAGAAGAGAACTCAAGGATGGGGGGCATGGGGCCTGTGGAGAGAAAGAGATCACCATAAAATCACCCAGGTCCCAGCCACATCACAGGTTGACCTCATGATTACAATGCAGGGAACTTTGGTCCCACTAGGCTTACCCTTATGTACCATTATAGTGAGAGCCACGGCAAGGAGGAGCCTGGGACAGCTGGCACACAGAGGGCCCTACAGTCCAGGGAGTTAGGAATGGCTTCTCATTGGGGGTGATGTGTGGACCACAGGACCAGTATCCTTAGCAACTGGGAGCTCAAAGAAAGGGATCAGAGCTTCAGCCAATGTGAAACCTACAAAACCCCCATTTGCAGTCAGGGAGCCCCAAGCAGGAAGCTTAAGAGGCCTCAGAAGAGGACACTCATTTCAAGTTGAAGGTCTTGAACTATAGCGATGAGGTCTCAGCCGCCACCGGATCTCTGTGGGGCCTTCAAAGCTGTCAAATGCTGAACTCCCCAAATATCACCGACATACCTGTTGATTTGACAAGGCTGAATTTATTCTTTACCTCAGTATGGAAGACCCCCACCTCACAAGGTTTCGGTAGTGTTTCAGGGAGGAAAGGAGAGGTCAGGATTTATTGAGAAATGAAGGTTTTGATTTAAGGCAGAGGGTCTTTCAACATGGACACTTGATTAGGATTGGATAAGGATCATGAGGCCAACAGTCTAGGATTGGTGGAAACAGCAAGGGGAGAATTTCAAGGAAAGGGAAGGATTTTAGAGCACAAACTGTTGATGCTTTCCATTGAAGAGTTGATGGGACTATGGGGAAGTTCCTGCAATGAAGAAATTTTGTCTGGACAGTAGAGTCCTGGAAAAGCAGTGCAAATGAAGATAGCACATGAGCAAAGTCCCGTGTATGTGGACAGTAAGGTGTGGCAAGAGACTGTTTTCATTCTCATATACTTACCATTTTTATGAATAATTCACCTTAGGTATGTGTTTATTTTGTGGTGTCAAAATCCTTTCGTTTCCCTGAATCCTGAGGAAAGATGACCCCTACTCTTTTTTTTTTTTAATATTTTATTTATTTGACAGAGAGAGAGAGACAGTGAGAGAGGAAACACAAGCAGGGGGAGTGGGAGAGGGAGAAGCAGGCTTCCCGCCGAGTAGTAAGAGGCTCCATCCCAGGACCCTGGGACCATGACCTGAGCTGAAGGCAGACACTTAATGACTGAACCACCCAGGCACCTGACCCTTACTCTTAGGTAGTTTGCTAAGTAAGCCCTGCAAAACAAATTATATAACTAGCTTTAACCAATCTGCCAAACCCGTTATGTGTGTTAAAAAACAAAATTCATGGGGCACCTGGGTGGCTCAGTCGGTTGAGCATTTGCCTTTGGCTCGAGTCGTGATCCTGGGGTCCTGGGATTGAGCCCCACATCGGGCTCCCTGCTTGGTGGGGAGTCTGCTTCTCCCTCTGCCTCCCCCTGCTTGTGCTCATGCGTACACTCTCTCTCTCTCAAATAAATAAATACAATCTTAAAAAAAATTCAACTGAGTCCATTTTAAAGATGTTATTGGCTTTATTTAAGGATTCATGAATTGGGCAGCATTCCACCTAGCGGATAGAAAAGAAGCTCAGAGGTGCTGTACAAGATGAAAGACTTTTGTATACAAAAGGGAGCAGGAACAAGGAAGATATTAGCAAGAAGTGAATTGGTTGGGTTGAGGTCACTTTTCTTTCGGTTACTTCATTAGTACTGACCTGGTGATTCCTGACTGCTCTAGGATTCCATTTCTGGGAGAGGTGGAAAACGATATTAGGTCTGGTTTTGGTGACCCAGGGCTTAGCATGAGTGACTCCATTTTTGGGTTAGCGGTCTTATTTTTAACAGGTGGATTATTTTATTTAATCCTCACCCTCACAAACACCTTGTCAAGTAGGTGCTATTATTACCCCTATTTTATAAAGGAGGAAACTGAGGCTCAGGGAGGTCATAATTGGCTCACATTCACGCACCTGAAAATACCTTTTTTTCCAAGCACATCAAGAAAAACCCACCCACAACAAAACTGCCTTTTTTGTTTTTACATTTTTATTTATTTATTTGACAGAGAGAGAGCACAAGCATGGGGAGCAGCAGAAGGAGAGGGAGAAGCAGGCTCCCCGCTGGGTGGGGAGTCACAGGGCTCCACCCCAGGACTCTGGGATCATGACCTGAGCTGAAGGCAGACGCTTAACCGACTGAGCCACGCAGGCGCCCCCAAACTGCCTGATTCTGCTCCACTTTTGCACAAGGGAGCCCGGATCCAGGTGCAAGGTCATTACTGGGCCGTTCTGCGCTCTTTGGGGTCCCTGGGGAGAAGGAGGCCAGGGTGGAAGGCAAAAGCCCTGGGCGACCCCCGTTTGGGTCTGCGTGGGCTCCCCGGGCGGCCGCGCCCCCCGCACGCCCCCCGCCCCCCTCGGCAGAGGCCTCACCTGGGCTGCGGGGGCACCGGAAGCCGGCCCGCGCCCGTGCGCGCCGCCGTGCCCGCTGCTGGCTGCCAGGGGGCGCTGCGACACAAGCGCCCGGCGCGGAGGGGCGGCGGCCACGTGACCCGGGAGCGGCGCGCGGGGTCCTGGGGTCCGCCGGGGGCCCCACCCGCTGCGGGCGCGCTCGCCGCCTCACCCCCCGCCCCCTCCACCGCCTTCTCCTTCCGCCCTGCGCCGGCCGCGCGGTGGGTCTGCGGCGGCGACAGCGACTCAAGTCCGGGCTCCCTGACCGGTCACCTCCCGGCCACCCTGCCGAGCAGCCGCGTGAGTTTCCCAGGCGCCCGGAGCCCCTGGGAGGAGACACCTCCCTCTGGCTTTGTGGCAGTTTGTGCCCTTCCGGCAAGCGGGGGGGGGGGGGGACTCGGTGCCAGGCTTTCCCCTAGCTCGGAGAGGTGCTGTCACATCCCATCGTCCCCGTGGAGGGACGTGCTGTTCCCAGGGGGACCCCCGTGGGAGTGCGCCGAGCGCGGGGAGCGGGGGTGGGGGCGTAGTTTGGGTCATTTGGCTGTTCTGGCAGGACCTCCTTGCCCCCTAAGCGCTGACCAAATTACCCCCCACCGCCGTCCCCACCTCACCGGTTCCGCGGATGTGCCCTGATGGAACGTTCGCTTGGGCGTGCACAGGGCTTCAGAGCTGCCCAGAAGTGAATCTCTGACCTGACGACGTTTCTTACCTGGAGTAGGGGCCTTGGGCACACTCCACACTTAGCCTGGCAGAAGCGGCCACGGATTGCCCGGATCACACGCTTGGATCAGCCAGCCGGAAATGCCTCGTACACCTCGACACATCTTACAATTTCACACGCACACAGATGCTGACTTTGATGTGTCTGTCAGCACAACCCTCAGCCCCAGCCGCCAGGAATGCGTCAGAAACTTCGTTCACCACCATTCTCACCAGGTCTTGTAACGCGCGCGGGTAGGCCAGCTGGGGGGAGAAAAGTTAATTTCGAGAGAAACTAAGTAATGGGATAGATTGAGGGATTTTAAAAAGAGCCTTACACTTTGCATACGGTAAAATTCACTGTTTTTTTAATATTCTATTTATTCATCTGCCAGAGAGAGAGAGAGAGGGAACACAAGCAGGGGGAGTGGGAGAGGGAGAAGCAGGATTCCCGCCGAGCAGGGAGCCCCATGCGGCACTACCTTTAATTTTTTATTTTTATTTTATTTTTTTTTTAAGATTTTATTTATTTATTTGACAGAGAGAACAAGCAGGTGGAGGGGCAGAGGGAGAGCGAGAAGCAGACTCCCCGCGGAGCAGGGAGCCCGATGCGGGGCTCGATCCCAGGACTCTGGGATCATGACCTGAGCCGAAGGCAGACGCTTAACCGACTGAGCCACCCAGGCGCCCCCCAAAATTTACTCATTTTAAGTGTACAGTTATTTTTAGTAAATTGGTGGAGTTGTGTACCCATCACCACAATCTGGTTTGAGAGTATTTTGGTCCCCATTCACACTCCCCACCCGCAAATTCCCATAAAACTGTTTGCAGTTAATTTCTCCTCGGACCTCTAGCCCTAAGCAACCATTTATCCATCTTCTTTCTCTATATAATTGCCTCTTCTGGACAGTTCATATGAATGGAATCCTACACTGTGTGGTCTTTTGTGACTGGCTTCTTTCACTTAGCATCATGTTTTCCAGGTTCACGTATGTTGTGGCATGGATCAGTATGTCATTCCTTTCTATAGCTGAATAATATTCCATGGTATGGATATACCGCTTTATGGATATACCACATTTGTCGATCCATTTGTCAGTTGATGGACATTTGGGTTGTTTTCTTTTTTCTTTCTTTTGTTTTTTTGGTTATTAAGAGTCATCTAATAATTGGGAACATTTGTGTGGACATATTTTTTTTTTGTAAAGATTTTATTTATTTATTTGACAGAGAGAGACAGCGAGAGAGGGAACACAGCAGCGGGAGTGGGAGAGGGAGAAGCAGGCTTCCCGCAGAGCAGGGAGCCCGATGTGGGGCTCGATCCCAGGACCCTGGGATCATGACCTGAGCCGAAGGTAGACGCTTAACGATTGAGCCACCCAGGCGCCCCTGGACATATGTTTTCAATTCTTTGATTGATTTCACTGCCCTTTGCTGGTGCTCCCCTGGCACCCTTAGCCGAGTTCTATCATAACACTTAACACACTGCCCCGTGAGCTTGAATTCATTCTCTGTCTCTCCACTAGAGAAGGCAAAGACCATGTTCCCTCGTTCCCTGCTTTACGAGTGGAATTTCTGCATCAGATGGCAACTGTATGTTTCACTTTTTCAGGAACTTCCAGACTTTTTTCCAAAGTGGCTGCACCATTTAAGATTGCTATTGGTTAATGTATGAAGGTTCCAATTTCTCCATATCCTCACCAACACCTGCTTAGTCTTTTGGTTTGGTATCTCATTGTGATGTTAATTTGCCTAGATTGAGGGTATTTGGTTAGTTTCACTTCACTTTAATGACTAGCTTTTTAAAAATTATAAAATCTAGTTGCTGAAATGAGTAATACATAGGCCATCCCTGCAAGGAGCTCACGGCTCCAAGAGGGAGACAGAGAAACATAATTATAGTACAGTGTGTTACGTGTGCTGATGGAATTGAGCACAGGATGCTGTGGGGAGCAGAGAAGAGGGACCCTAACCTCAGTTGGGAGGATGGAGGAAAGTATTCAAGAAGCCTTTTCTAGAAGGGGCTTTAATGTGCCTCTGGTTTTCTTTCTTGTATTTTTATCAAAATTATACATGTACATAGTTTTAAAAGTCAAAAGTTCTACAAGCTTTGTTGTTTTTTTTTTTAAAGAGAGGAGTCCCCGGCTTTTCTCCCCATTCCCTGCTCCCCCAAAAGCATCCACTTTCTATTCTTTTAACTCTTGGGCTATTTAGTTCTCTGAATAGCATAGAATGTTTTTATTTGAGAAAAAAAAAATAGCCCTGACATAGGCCAATTACCATCTTCACTTGCACTGATTTATAAATTGGTCAGCCGCATTAAACATTAACACATGGTTAATTATGAAAGCCACAATCACAATGCAACCTACCTTCTTGCAATTTAAGTGAAAGAAGACAGACATTACCAACAGTTAGGTGCTGAAGTAAGACAAAATAATGCATTTTAAGGGTGTGGCTAAGGAGTTTTCCCCATTGGTACTTTAGTACCATATAACTTCAATAAGCCGGAACCCATTTATAACTTAATTAAGAAGGATGTTATTTTCACTCAAACACAAAGAAAAAGCCAAATCACAGACAAGCAGCATAGCATAGGACAGAGGCTGGCAAACTATGACCTGCAAACTAAGAATGTTTTATCAGATGAACCTTTACACTCATTTGGATCGTGGGGAACACTAACTTTCAACCACAATTAAACAAAATGTTATTCTTCTATTCCATTTTTTTTTTTCACTAGTAGACCTGTATTACAAAACCTTGTAATTGTATTATTGTATTTCTGTCATTATATTTTCTTATAAAGCCTAAAATACTGATTTTCTGTCCTTCACAGAAGTTTGCCAACTCTTGGTTTAATAGAATAAATAGAGAAATGGAAAGCAATTGCCATGTACTTGCTGGGTGACCTTGGGAAGTCACTTCACTTCTCTGGTCCTAATTTTCATTATCTATAAAATGGAGATAAAGGGTGATGGGTGGAGGAGATAAGCTCTAGGGTGAAACCCCACTTCCCCTAAGTTTTATATTAATTAGTTAATTATGTAAACATCTCTTGAGCTACTACTGGATACCAAGAACTCGTAAAGGCTTTGGAGCTAGGCCAGGAAACAAAATCCCTGTCCTGAAAAAAAGGATACTATTCTAAATGAAAAGAGACTAAAGATGAAAAGTGTGGTCTGAGATTGGATCCTGATTTGAGCAAGCCAGCTTTATCGGACATTTGGGGGAAAAGTAGGGAAATTTGAATATGGAGGGGTATTCGATGAGATGAAAATTTATAAATGGGTGGTGGTGGAGGTGACTGATAAAAAGCAGTTACAAAACATTTTGTACCTGTATTATCTCATTTTGGTAGAAAGTACGGATATGTATTATGTAAACTTAGAAGAAGATCTGGAAGGATATGTACTAAGCTCTTTTTTTTTAAGATTTTATTTATTAGAGAGAGAGAGAAAGACAGCACGAGTGGGTGGAGGGTCAGAGGGGAGGGAGAGAAGCAGACTCCCCGCTGAGCAGGGAGCCCGACGTGGGACTCGATCCCCGGACCCCGGGATCATGACCTGAGCCGACGGCTTAACTGAATGAGCCACCCAGGCGCCCCCTGTACTAAGCTCTTAATATGGGTAGTTTCTGGGAGGTGGGAATATAATAAATATAAACATATATTTGTATAATTATATAAGTCATATAATTTATATTTATATAATTATATAAAAATATAATAAATAATAGTTATGTAAAATTATTTATATAATTATATAAAAATATAATAAATATTTACTTATCCCTTATTTTTGTTTTCTAATTTTCTACAGGGAACCCACACTGCTTTTATAAAAATAAAAAATTCTAATTTAAAAGAACAATCTCTCCCTTCGTGGGTCTCTTTTAAGTGTTAGCGTTGCCGAATCTGCCACTTTTTTTGCAGGAAACATCTGTAAGAACGGAGACTACTCTTTCCCCCTGCAGGTAACAAAGGAGCAGGGCTTTCTCTGTGAAGTCGCTGGGAACTGATGCTGCTGGCATTTTCCTTGGAGCTTTACTGGTGAGTGGAGCCTTCATATACCCAACGCTTTAGGAAAGGGTGGGATTTCGTAAGGCGGCTGAGCATTAAAAAAGGTCCAGAGAGGCCAATGTTGGCGGTGTCGGTCTGGGCACTGTCTAGGAGAGAACATGCCCAGTCTGATGCCGGAGGCGGGTTTAGCTCTGTTGCATCAGCGGACACGTGAATGTGCTGAAGCATTTGAATCTTGTAACTACTTCTCTTATTCTAGGCCCGGGCTCCGTAAACCCTGCCTCCTATTTTTGTAAATAAAGTCTTGTTGGAACACAGCCACGCTTATTTGTTTATGAGTTACCTGTCCCTGCTTTTGCCCTGCAGTGGAAAGGTGGGGTAGTGGCGCAGAGACCGTATATGACCCACAAAACTAAAAATGTTTACCATCTGGCCCTTTAAAGAGAAAGCGTGGGGGGGCACCTGGGTGGCTCAGTTGGTTAAGCGACTGCCTTCGGCTCAGGTCACGATCCTGGAGTCCCGGGATCGAGTCCCGCATCGGGCTCCCTGCTCGGCAGGGAGTCTGCTTCTCCCTCTGACCCTCCTCCCTCTCAGGCTGTCTCTCATTCTCTCTCTCTCAAATAAATAAATAAAATCTTTAAAAAAAAAAAAAAGAGAAAGCGTGGGGACCCCGGGTCTCGGCTCCCCAGGAAACTGCCCCAGGAGGCACGCCTTTGGAGAGAATGGCCACTTCCCAGTTTAGTGAACGAACTCTGATTGATAAACTTCATTCTCTCCTGAGCGTTATTAGCATGTGCCAGTATTCCCAATGTCAGATAACTCTCGGTTACTCACAGTATTGGATTTCTCACCCTGCAAAGTGGCCGTGAAGGCCAGACCATAGAAAACCAGAAACTTCATCAAGGCAAATGATAGCCCGTGAGCCTGATCAGTAGCTGGCTAGTTGGTCTTCCATTCCTCTAGCTAAGATCTACTTAGGCTTCAAATTCAGTTCAAGCGCCTCCTCTTCCCAGAAGCCTCCTCTCACTCCTCACCCTGATTTCACTGTCCCAGGCCAGTGCTCCCATGGCCCCCTTAGCAGAGCCCTATCCTAACACTTAGCACAGCACCCTGTAAGCATGGATTCATCCTCGGACTGTCCACCAGAGAGGGCAACGACCATGTTCCCTCGTTCCCTGGTATAGCCCCTGAGCCTAGCGTTAAGCCTAACATATACTAGCATGTAGTAGCTTCCTAGCTGCGTGTCCTTGGCCACGCTACTTCTCTGAACCTCAGTCTTCTTGTCGGTAAAAGGGGGATAATAGTAATAGGAGCTCCCTTATGGTATTGTTGTGTGGATTAAATGTGTGTATATTAGCTACTCAGCGAATACTTGTGGATGAATGAAGGAATGAATGACATATAGGAAACTGTTCAGGCTGTACTGGGGATTGTGAAAGTCTGCATCAGCAGTACCTACAGTCACAGGGATTCTTCTGTTTACTCTATTTCAATCCGCAACACATTCATCCTCCGTTGGCCGCCCAGACTGAAGCAGCATTCATCTATCCTGTCAACACTTACTGAGTGTCTAGATATTAGGGATAGACAGGAATACACACGGTATCAAGACTATGCTAGGTATTAGGGATGTACAGGAATATACACGGTCTCCACCCTCACGGAGATTACATTCTAGTGAGAAAGATGGGTCCATAAACAAACTGATACATAATATATTACAGACCATGATCAATGATAAAGAAAATAAATAGGCTAAATTGCAGTCATTGAGATGGGCTGTTACCTGTCTGGTAATCAGGGATAGCTTCTCTAAAGAGGTGACATTTGAGATGAGACTGGAAGAATGAGCCAACCATGAGAGGAGCTGGGGAAAGAATATTCGAGGCAGAGGAAGAGTACGTGCAAAGGCTGAAAGCCATCAAGGATTTGGCAAAGTCAAGGACATGGAAGGAGGCGAAGGAGGCTGGCAGGGTGAAGCGGTTGGGCTCCTTCTAGGAAGAGAGGGAAGCTGTTTAATGATTGTAAGAAGGAGAATACTAAGATCTGTCACTCTGTGTTTTTAAAAACTTAAAAAATATCTGTGTGGGAGAATGACGCCCCCTCTCCCCCAGAGATGTTCACACACTAATCCCCAGAACTGTGACTATGTGGCTTTATATGACAGAAGGGACTTTGCATATGTGATTAGGGATGGAAATCTGAGGAGATTGCCCTGGTGGGTCCAAGCGGATGACAAGGGTCCTTGTAAGAGGAAGGCAGAAGGGGCAGAGTCAGAGGGAGGAGATGTGCTTGTGGAAGCAGGGCTCCCAGTCAGAGCGATTTGACGATAGAAGAAGGGCCGTAGCCCAGGAGTGCAGGCCGCATGTAGAAGCTGGAGAGACAGGGAAGCAGCTTCTTCCTTAAAGCCCCCAGAAAGAACATAGCCCTGCCGACGCCTGGACATTTAGCCTTATGAATCTCAGTTTGGACTCCTGACCTTCAAAACTGTAATATCTTACATTCGTGGCATTTTGAGCCACTAAATTTGTGGTAATTTGTTACAGGAGCCACGGAAAACCAATGCTCCTTGTGTGGAAAGAGAAACCAAAAACTAATGGGATTAGTAATTTACAGGGGTGGATGGGAACAGGGTTGAAAGGACTGCGAATGAGGTAGAAGGGATGAGAACTTTTCTGAATTTACTTTTTTTTAAAGATTTTTAATTTATTTGCGAGAGAGAGAGAGCAGAGTGAGCGAGAGAGAACATGAGTTGGGGGGAGGGGCAGAGGGAGAAGGAGAAGCAGGCTCCCCGCTGAGCAGGGAACGCCACATGGAGCTCGAGCCCAGGACCCCGGGATCACGACCTGAGCTGAAGACAGATACTTCACCGACTGAGCCACCCAGGTGCCCCTGCCTTGCTGGCACTTTAATCTTGGACTTCTGGCCTGAAGAACTTCTCACATCCCTAAGATGGGAGAAATACATTTCTACTGTTTAAGTCAACCCATCTGTGGTATTTAGTTTTGTCGGCCCGAGCAGACTAATGCACTAACTTTGGAAAAGAGTATTTTTTAAAAGATTTTATTTATTTATTTGACAGAGAGAGACACAGCGAGGGCAGGAACACAAGCAGGGGGAGTGGGAGAGGGAGAAGCAGGCTCCCCGCGGAGCAGGGAGCCCGATGCGGGGTTCGATCCCAGGACCCTGAGATCATGACCTGAGCTGAAGGCAGATGCTTAATGACTGAGCCACCCAGGTGCCCCCAGAAAAGAGTATTTTGACTATGTACTCCACAGTAGTGGTTCTCAAACTTCAGTATGCATCAGAGTCCCCTAGGGAGCTCGGGGACTTCTGCGTGATGGCCTCCCCCTCCAGCATTTCTAATTCAGTAGGTCGAGGGTGGGGCTCGAGCACTTGCATCTCTAACAAGTTCCCAGATGAAGCTGATGCTGCTGATTTAGGGAGAACACTTCAAGAACCACTGTTCTGGGCGCCTGGGTGGCTCAGTTGGTTAAGCGACTGCCTTCGGCTCAGGTCATGATCCTGGAGTCCTGGGATCGAGTCCCGCATCGGGCTCCCTGCTCAGTGGAGAGCCTGCTTCTGCCTCTCTCTCTGCCTGCCTCTCTGCCTACTTGTGCTTTCTGTGTGTCAAATAAATAAATAAAATCTTTAAAAAAAAAAAAAAAAGAACCACTGTTCTAAGGCTAAAGACCAACCGCCAACCCCCCCCAAACCAAACACAAATCCTGTTCTCTAGATAGTGGGTTTGTTTTCCACTGGGATACGGGTTGGCAATTCTGAACCTACTTTACGTAGATTCTAGTCTTGAGCATATAAAATATTGTGAATAACAAGAGCCAGCTTTTACTCTGTTGGGAGGAGTTACACAAAAGAAAAGACGGAAGACTGGTGGTGATCAGAGGTTATCAGTATGAATGCGTCATGCATCACTTTATATGCGCACACGCACCCCCCCCCCCAGAGATAGGTACGGAAATAGAGTGGTTTGTAGGTATGCATATATTTCCTAGCTCTGTCTGCTGAGAAGTCCTGGAAGCAGCGACACCCCAATACCAGTGAGCACACCTCGCACTCAAGATCTTGGTTTCAAAATACCATTCTCCAAATAAAAGGAACCAGAATCTCGGAGAAATGGCTGATTCCCGGGCTGGGACAGGGAGCCTAGAAAATGAGTCAGGAATGTCTTCCTCTGCCAGAAAGTAAGACAGTGTCCATGGAATAATGGGGATGTGCCAGGAGGATGCAGGAGTCACTTCGAAGGGTTTCTAATGGTGAAATCTGTGACAAGCAACAAGATAATTAATGGTAGTCATGGATCATAACCCAGAGGCTAAAATAAGAACCCATGAGTCCATGCAAATATAAAGAAATAACTGAATAAATAAATAAATGAGGGAGAAGGAAAAGCACTTGTTTATAATAGCATTCCAATTAATAAGCTACAGAAAGAATAATGGGACTAGAAACTTATTTGGCCAGCACAACAGTAATAACTATTTCAGGCCAGAACCATCAATGGATAGTAAAATGAATGGGCAGAAGTATGATGAGAAACAGTGTGTTTATATAGTCTTAAAGTATCTCCCCCAAAAAAGCTTGTTTATTACAAAGGCAGAATAGTTACGCCACTGGGGAGAAACCTGACAGACACGGCCTTAACCAAGTGATCGAAGTTTAACATCCCTCGTCATGAAATAAACCAATGCCACGTGCCTTTTTACAGGATGCACCAAGAAGGACACACCGTCATATCTGGAGTGTTCTTGCCAAAACACATCACCTAAATTGAGTTATGATAAACCATCTGATAAACCCCAAATTGAAACCAGCTAGTGTTTTTCAAAAGTATCATGGTAATGAAAGACCAAAAAAGACCGAGGAACCGTTCCAGGTTAAAGGAGTCTAAGAAAACATCTGTGATCCCTGACCAGAAAAAAGGACATTGGTGGGGCAAATGAAAATATAGTCTATCGATTATAGTTCATTGTATGAACATTAATTTCTTGATTTATAATGTACTGTGGTTATATAAGATGGTAATATTTGGGAAATCTGGGTGAAGGGCTCTTCGTACTAGTTTTGCAACTTTTTGGGGGGTCGGTCTATAATGTTTCAAATGAAAAGTTGAAAATGAAATGACCTGAGCCAGGGCGCCTGGGTGGCTCAGTTGGTTAAGCGACTGCCTTCAGCTCAGGTCATGATCCTGGAGTCCCTGGATCGAGTCTCGCATCGGGCTCTCTGCTCGGCGGGGAGCCTGCTTCTCCCTCTGACCCTCCCCCTCTCCTGTGCGCTCTCTCTCTCTCATTCTGTCTCAAATAAATAAATAAAATCTTTAAAAAAAAAAAGAAAGAAAAAAGAAATGACCTGAGCCACCCTGAGATCATGATCTGAGCCCAAGGCAGACGCTTAACCTACTGAGCCACCCAGGCGCACCTCAATATTGTGGATTCAGAATCCTCTAGTATGTAAGCTGGATAATTTATCATGGAGTTCGTATTTTATCTTTGTTTCCCCCCATAGTTTTTAGTAGTGTTCCTCTCATCCAAGGGAAAACAAAGAAAAGGGATTTCTTTGGTTCCTTCCTGTGTTTACCTCTGCCAAGGACTTTTCTCTTGAGAATCTATCTCTGCTTTTTTCAAGGAGGGGTTTGAATTGTGTTGTCAGCCAGATTGTGACATTTGCAGGGCCCTGTTGGCCTGCTTGGGTTTCCACCAGCTGTGCCCTTCCCTACACTTAGGCCTTTACCGGGAATACTCTCTTACTAAAATTTTATCTGTCTTTCAAGGCTCAACTCCAGAACCACCCCCTCCAAGTTGTCTTCCTGGATTTACTCACCCAAAGCTATCCTCTTTCCTGGGTAAGTTATAGCTCTTAGTTTATTCCTCTGATTTGGTCCGCATTCACTCATTCACAGCCATACTTGTTGCTTTGTACTTATTTGTATGCATGACTTACATCCTCTACCAGATTAAAAATTCCTTGGGAGTAGGTACTTACGTTGTTCAGCTTGCAGTGAATTTTTTTTTTCATTTTCAGCTGCAAAAAAGGTTCAACAGCAAAATAAGTTGATAAGTCCCCCCCCCCAATGTACTTTGAATCTAATCATTGGTTCCCCTTGTTTCTATAGAGGACTTTTTCTGTGAAATGTTGGAGTCACTTCCTTTGTCCCCGTGGTCTCCTTTATAACTTAAAAGCCTGTTGCTCTAGGATTTTCTTTTCCATTGCTTCGTTGGAGTTGCCTCCACCAGGGGGAGCTCCTTACTTTATATAGGTGCATTTCTTTAGGAGGCGAAAGAAAGGAGACTGCATCAGGTAAAATATCAAAGCAATGGAAAAACGAACAGTAGGAGATTGGAACTGAACATCTCCTGGGATTTGACTTGGTCCCAGCACTAGCTGGCTACTCAAATAGCATTTCACTTGTTATATGTGTTTTGGTATGATTCTGGCCCATGTGTGAAGACTTCCCCCTTTGTAACCTGCTTCATTTACTTCATCTACAAATATATATTGAGTGTGTACTTTGTGTCAGGTATTATTGTAGATACTGAGGCTTCAGCTGTGAACAAAACACACCAAGTTCCTGACTCACGAAGCTTATATTCATATGTGGGCAACAGATAATCAATGAGACAAACACATAAAATACATAGGCTACATAGAGATAAATACCAAAGAGAAAAAAACAATTCAAGGCTTTATAGGCCATTGTAAGAATCTTGACTTTTTCTTGGAGTGAGAGGGGAAGGATTGGGGAATTTTGAGTAGAGGAGTGATGTGATTTGACATATTTTAGAAGGATTGCTCTAGTTGTTGTTGTTGTTGTTTTGGATAAAAAGTTATAAGGGGACAAGCTTGGGCCGGGCTGATAGCAGTAGAACTGGGGAGAAGTTGTTGGATTTTGAGATACATTTTGAAGGTAGAGCCAAGTGAATTTGCTAACAGATCAGATGTAGGATGTTGGAGAAAGAGGAATGAAGGGAAACAGGGTCACCATGTTGCATAACACCAGTAGCATTGACTAAAATGTGGCT
Organism: Mirounga angustirostris; assembly: GCF_029215605.1. Classification (NCBI taxonomy): domain Eukaryota; kingdom Metazoa; phylum Chordata; class Mammalia; order Carnivora; family Phocidae; genus Mirounga; species Mirounga angustirostris. The sequence continues at coordinate 96,610,094 of NW_026991719.1, forward strand.
GGTGCCCTCTGGAGTTGTGTAACACAGCATTTCTGTTCAGGATGTTGCCAAGGTTTTTGTTCTGAGCAACTGGAAGGATGGAGTTGCATTGGTAAGGACTGTGGGAAGAACAAGGTTGGAAGTATATCAGCAGCTACATTTTGAAGGAAATAGAAGACACAAATAAATGGGAAGATATTCCATGCTCATGTATTGGGAGAATCAATATTGTTAAAATGTCTGTACTACTCAAAGCAATCTATAGATTCAACACAATCCTTATCAAAATTCCAATAGCGGGCGCCTGGGTGGCTCAGTTGGTTAAGCGACTGCCTTCGGCTCAGGTCATGATCCTGGAGTCCCAGGATCGAGTCCCACATCAGGCTCCCTGCTCGGCAGGGAGCCTGCTTCTCCCTCTGACCCTCCCCCCTCTCATGTGCTCTCTGTTTCTCTCATTCTCTCTCTCAAATAAATAAATAAAATCTTTAAAAAAAAAATTCCAATAGCATTTTTCAAAGAAATAGAACGAATAATCCTAAAATTTGTATGGAACTACAGAAACCCCCACATAGCCAAAGCAATCTTGAGAGGGAAGAACAAAGCCGGAGGCATCATGCCCCTTGATTTCTATATTACTATATTCCAAAGCTATAGTAATTAAAACAGCATGGAATTGGCATAAAAACAGACATATAGATCAATGGAATAGGATCAAGAGCCCAAAAATAAACCCACGCCTATACGGTCAATTAATATATGGCAAAGGGGGCAAGAATATACAATGGGAAAAGGATATCTCTTCAATTAATGGTTCTGGAAAAACTGGACAGCCACATGCGAAAGTATGAAACTGGACCACTATCTTAACATCATACACAAAAATGAACTCAAAATGGATTAAAGACTTGAATGTGAGACCTGAGACCATAAAACTCCTAGAAGAAAACACAGGTGGTAAGCTCCTTGTCGTAGGTCTCGGTGATGAGTTTTTTGAATCTGGCACCAAAAACAAAAACAACGAAAGCAAAAATAAATAAGCCGGACTACATCATACTGAAAAGCTTCTGCACAGCAAAGGAAACCATTAACAAAAGTAAAAGACAGTCTACTGAATGGGACAAAATATTTACAAATCACATATCTGATAAGGGGCTAATATCCAAAATATATAAAGAACTCATACAACTTAGTAACACAAACCAATCTGATTAAAAATTGCCTATAGATCTGAATAGACATTTTTCCAAAGAAGACATACCAGATGCCCAACAGGTACATGAAAAGATGCTCAACATCATTACTCATCAGGGAAATGCAAATCGGAACCACAATGAGCTATCACCCCATACCTATCAGAATGGCCAGTATTAAAAAGACAAGAAATAACAAGTATTGGCGAGGATGTGGTGAGAAGGGAACCCTTGTACATGGTTGGCAGGAATGCAAATTGGTGCAGCCATTATGGAAAACAGTATGGAGATTCCTCAAAAAATTAAAATAGAACTACCAGATGAACCAGCAAGTCCACTTTGGGGTATTTATCCAAAGAAAATGAAAACACTAACTTGAAAAGATATATGCACCCCATGTTCATTTCAGCATTATTTACAATAGCCAAGATATGGAAACAACCTAAGTGTCCATTGATGGATGAATGGATAAAGAAATTTTTGTGTGTATATATGTGTATATACAAATATAGTATGTATACACACATATATACACATATATAGTGGAATATTATATATTATATATACATACATATACACATATATGGAATATATATGTGTATATAATAATATTATTCAGCCATAGGAAGGAATAAAATCTTGCCATTTGCAACAACATGGGTGGACCTTAAGGGCATTATGCTAAGTGAAATAAGACAGACAGAGAAAGACAAATACCGTATCTCATTTCTATATGGACTCTTAAAAAAAAAAAACAACAACAACAAACAAAAACTAAGCTCATAGATACAGAGAACAGATTGGTGGTAGCCAGAGGCAGGGATGGGGGTGGGAGAAATGGATGAACTGGGTTTTTTTTAAAGATTTTATTTATTTCAGAGAGAGAGCAGAGTGAGAGAGAGAGAGCACGAGCAGGGGGGAGGGGCAGAGGGAGAGGGAGAAGCAGACTCCCTGCTGAGCAGGGAACCCAACGTGGGACTCAATCCCAGGACCCTGGGATCATGACCTGAGGCAAAGGCAGACGCTTAACTGACTGAGCCACCCAGGCGCCCTGAACTGGGTTTTTAAATATTTATTTATTTATTTTTAAAATGTTTATTTATTTGAGAGAGAGACAATGAGCAGAGGGGAGGGGCAGAGGGAGAGGGAGAAGCAGGCTCCCCACTGAGCAGTGAGCCCAACATGGGGCTTCATCCCAGGACCCCTGGGATCATGACCTGAGCTGAAGGCAGATGCTTAACTGACTGAGCCACCTGGGTGCCCCGAACTGAGTTTTTAAAAATGTAAATAAATTGTTGAAAAAAAAATATTGTGGGAAGAGCAAGGTTGGGGGTATATCAGATGTTAAATTTTGCATATGTTAAAAAAAATTTGCATATGTTGAATTTGAGATGCCAGTTAGACACTTAAATGGAGATATCAAGGAAGCTGTAGGCTATGTGAGCCTGGCATTCATAGGAGTGGTTGGGGCTGGAGATGAACATTTTTTAGTCCTAGGCATCTAGATAGTATTTAAAGCCCTGAGATGGATGGTAAGAAGACACCAGAAGGTAATGAGAACAGTTAGAGAAGAGAAGGAGACCAAGGACCCAGCCCCAGGGCACTCCCACATTTAAAGGTTAGCAAGACAATGAGGAACAAGCAAAGGAGACTGGCAGGATGTGGCCAGTAAGGCAGAAGGAAAACCAGAAGAGAATGATGTCATGGAAGTCAAGCGAGGAAGGTGCTTCGGGGAAGAAGGAATGATCAACTGTGAAAAGTATTTCTGGTTGGCCAAGCAAGAGAGGAGCTGAGAATTCTCGGTAGACTTCAGCAACCTAGGGGCCTGGATAAAAGCCATCTCTGTGGACAGAAGCTTGGTGGGAGTGGATTCAAGAGAGAAGGGGGAGGAGAAAAATCGTACACAGGCAATATAGACAAACCTCTTAGAGAGTTTTGCTGTAAAGAAGAGTGGAAAAGTGGAGCAGTCCCTGGAACAGTGTGGGGGATATTTTGAGGGGGTATTTAGAATGGGAAGAATAATTGCAAGTCTGCCGCTTGCACTGGTTGTTGGAGTTTACTTGTCCTTATTCACCTGCATTTCTTGGCATAGTAGCCGGTCATCAGAGAAGCTAGAGGTTGAGGGAAGGGACGTTGTCAGCAGGTTTGAGTGGAACAGACTCTAAGGAAACCCCTGGACAGCCTTTAATAAAACTGGACTTAGAACCTCTGTGGTTAGCAAAGGAGAGAGTATCTCCATGTGTGGAAAAAAGAATTGGAGATCTCAGCCATAAGATCTAGCTGTTCTAAGTTGCCCCCCCATGGTGATTCCAGCCTCCTTTGCCAACCTTGGAGGATCTGGCTTCAGTTACACTAAAATGAGCGTGGGGGGGGGGTCCCCTTCCCAAAACATTATCTATTGTATGGAAGGAAGAGGAAAAGAACTTCCTACAGATACTGTGAGGACGGCTAAACCCCAGGTAGAGTTTGAACCAAGCAGGAAAACTGACATAAACATTCAAACCACAGTTCCACGAATTCTTTCCTTATTCCTTGGTGAGAAGTGGGCCTCAGCAGCAGAAGACGGTGAGGCACCAGGCTTGCTGCTTAGCTCTGTGTTTTGGTTGTGATGGTTTCGAAAACACAGACGAGTTTTCCTGGTCTCTATATACCATTCGTATTTGAATTTCTTTCCTCTTCTCGTGTCTTCAAGGCCCAGCTCCAGCGTCCCCTGTTCTGCGGAGCCTGCTCTGAGCCCCATCTCAGGCAAGATGAATCCTTTCCTTCTCAGAGTTTCCATAACCACTTTTCCTCTCTCTGGGAGGAGCCGAGTGTGGTTGTCACGGAAGAGGCAGCAGAATGTGGTGGCGGAGAGCATGGGCTCAGGAGCTAGGCCGCCTGTGTTCAAGCAGTGCTTCTCACAAGTTGCTTAACTTCCTTGGGTTGCAGTTTCCCATCTGCTTCATCTTGATTTAATAAGAATAGGACTACCCTCAGGGACGCCTGGGTGGCTCAGTCGGTTGAGTCTGCCTTCGGCTCGGGTCATGATCCCGGGGTCCTGGGATCCGAGTCCTGCATCGGGCTCCCTGCTCAGTGAGGAACCTGCTTTTCCCTCTCCCTCTGCCTGCCGCTCTCCCTGCTTGTGCGCTCTCTCTGACAAATAAATAAATAAAATCTTAAAAAAAAAAAGACTAGGACTCCCCTTGTAGGGGTTTTGTCAAGATTACAGAAACTAAGACACGTGAAGTACCTAGAACGGTGCCCAGCATGTAGTCAGTGCTCAATATCGTCTTGTTACTTGTCTCTCTTCTCCTCGAGGAATACGACCATACCTTTATCTTTGCACCACTAATTCTTAGCAGTGGGTTTGGCATAGAATACTAGGTGCTTAGTAAGTTTTTGTGTGAATAAACCAGGTTTCTAAATCAGATTAAGTTCATGTTCAGTGCTTTCATATGTGGATAGCCCTTTTATCATCTCACTTATTCCTGTGTACTGCTCCATGTGGCTAAGAAGGAAGGTTCTAGAGCCTGATCACCTAGTTTGTATCATTGCTTTGCCACTTATTAGCTTATTTACCTATCAGTGCCTCAGCTTCCTCAACTGGAAAATGAGAAAAAAATATAAGAAGTTCAACAGAGTTACTGAATGCTCAAGTGTTAACTATGCTTACTATTAATCTTATTGTTAAGTACATGATTTAATGAACACCCATGATGTTTTGGGGACTGTGCTAGACTGTAGGGAGGCAGAGAGGAATAAAGCTTGGTCCCTGCTCTCAGAAAACCCATAGGCTAGTGCGGGAAGCAAATGTGAGCAAGTCAGCATGTAGAGAGGCTAGTGAGGAACAGACCAACTCTATAAGAGGGATCAGTGAGGGGAAAAGGGAGGGTAGTAAAGTTTATATAGAAGGTACATCCTGAGCTTTGCCTCTGTGGGTTGAGGGTCCTGGGATATTAATGTATTAAATAGATGTGACAAGCCCTTTTGTGGTCCGTCAGAAATGAGTTTTATTACAGATTTCCTTAACAAGACCCCTTCCCAAGAGTCCCCATCCTGTATTTTGAAACCCAGAGAAGCCATATCTGGGTCAACAATGATGTATCGTCAGGCCTACCCAAGGGCACCAAACATGGTTTTGACGTTTTCCTTGAGCAAAACTCCTCTTTCCTTTTTGTAGTTAAGCCAGAGAACTTTCACAGGCCGAAGACTGCTTTAAAGGTGCCTCTGTCCTGCCCTTTCACACTCTCTCCCAGTGAACTTTCTGAAAAGGTTGGCATTTAGGTTCTTCCCTTTCTCACCCCAACAATCGGGTGAGAGGGAATGTAAAGAGTGGTATGTTTTCTAAGAAAAGGACAGGACCCCTTTCTAGCTCACGCTTGTAATAGAGACCTCTCAGAGACCACTGCATGGGAGCCATATTTAAATTATTGAGATCAAGGGCAGGGTGCTGGTGGATGAAAACCTTTACGCCTCTGTCTCTTAGAAAATCAATAAAGCCATTGAAGCTTGTCCATTTCCCCCAAGTAGTTAATGAGAACAATAGAATTTAGAGTTCCTGGTGTTCCTCTGGAGCTGATTTTGGCAGGTGATAAGCAGCTTGTAAAAGGGCTTATTATTTGAGCAGAGCTTTGACTGCCTGACTTTTAAAGTTGATTATTTATTTTGCATGTTGTATAACAGAGCATTGGGCAATGCTCACAAGAGGCCTTCTGGGTCAGAGAGTAGGGACTTTTCTGGCCGTGTCCTCCCAACAGAACCAGATTCTAGCTGCGGAGCGAGGGGCAAGCTTACAGATGAGGCCCAGGCCACGGCTTTTGTATAGCCCCTAGCCACCAGACAGGCCTTCTCATTCAACAGGGGCTGAATACATCCAAGTTTTCATTAAGTCCTAGGTCAAGGAAAAAATGTGCACGTGTAATTTCTCCAACATATGCTGATGATGCGACCTGCCTTTGAAAGAAATGCTTTTAAAGACCATATTTTGGTCATCTGTTATCAGCGGTCATACATGGGGTCCCTGTCATCTCAGGGAGTAGATGTTCTGAAAGGTAGGGCTTTCTGCGGGTTTTATAGTGAAAAATAGTCAAGAGGTCTTCCCTCCTTTGTGAAGAGTGCCAAACCAAAATTGTCCCCAGCTCTTTCGGTTCCAGCTTTAAAGCATTGTGCCTTCTAACCTAGGTGGTCTACGAGATCTCGACATTTTTTTTTTTAAAGATTTTATGTATTTAGTTGACAGAGAGAGACACAGTGAGAGAGGGAACACAAGCAGGGGGAGTGGGAGAGGGAGAAGCAGGCTCCCCACTGAGCAGGGAGCCCAGTGCAGGGCTTGATCCCAGGACCCTGGGACCATGACCTGGACCATGACCTGAGCCAAAGGCAGACGTTTAACGACTGAGCCACCCAGGCGCCCCAATGAGATCTCAACATTTTAGAAACAGTGAATGAGGGAAGTTGCTTTGCTTTCTATTTTAAACTTTAAAAGTGGATTGAGCCAGGTCCCTCAAGGAATTGAGATGGTCTTGATAGAGAGAAACTTGGTTGTGTCTCCTTTTTCACTTTTCTCTTGTTTGGTTTTGATGGCAACCTGAATTTGTGAGGAAGTTCTGATGTAGAGGCTCTAAGTCAGCTTTGTGTCCAGTGATGGAAGGAAAATGGGAAGTAGGGAGGTGATGGGTGCCTAGGAAGAGAGTTCATGAGCTACTGAATGAATTTTGGATGTCTTATGCTATTTTGGAGACACGTGTCTTGGGAGAGGCAGACTTTACACTTGAAGTTACTGTTTTGGGACGAACCATCCTCCCTCAGAGATAACATTTTGTTGAAGAACGTCTTGGGAAATATGAAATCTGATCATCCTTGTAGAGTTCGTGGGTGTGACCAGGTTAATTTCTTGCGCTAAGGTCTCTAATATTCTGGATGGGCCCCTGCTTTGGCTCCTGTATTAGTCACGATAGGCTAGCCTCTGAGGCAGGAACACATAAACAGCACAGGTTTATTTGTTGCTCGCATAAATAAAGTTTGAGGCAGACCGGTTGGCCCTTTCCTGTCATGTGGCAATGCCATCTGGAACACATGAACTCGAAGGGCACCATGGCAGAGAAGAAGACAGCTGAGAGCCCACGTGCCTTCATTGCCTCATCCCAGAAGGGACGCACCTCACTTCACGCATTTCAGTGACAGGAACTAATCGGCTCGCCCCAACCTAACTGCAAGGGAGATGGGGATATGGAGAGGGGCACCTGCTACATATGGCAGCTACACACGGCCTCTGCTGCATTCCCTGGGATCCAGCTGACCATTAACTTCCCATCCCACTCAGGGAATGTAGGAGTGATGCTGACGTTCTAATTCTGTAACAGACCGCACTGCGATCACCAACCCCCCTCTTCTGTGTGCCAGAGTGCTCGTTTCCTCCAGGGAGAGGAGACAGGACATGCATACACCCCTGTTTGTCACTTACCGTCCTTTTCCCCCCTCGTCACTCACCATGAAACCCCCACTCTCCCTTCTGCTTCTGTCCCTAAGAGTCAAGCTCCATGTAAACATGAGAGTTGCCTCCAGGTCAAACACCTTTGTCACTCCTCCCAGGTTCTGGTTCTGCCTGGAGCTGTGGGAGCAGTTGGATAAGAAAGTGCCAGAGTTGCTCTTTGTGAAGTTGATCTCCCAAGGCCCGGGCAGGCCGTCCATGTCTGCCGTGGTCCTAATGCCTCAGGGTTGACTCAGCTTAAGTTAATTTATGGTGAGTGCTCTGACAAGATCGGGTGAGCAGTACTCTCCGCCGCCTCCCCCCCCCCCATGTCCAGGAGTATCACTGGGAGAGGGAAGGTGGAGCCATTTCCAGATTTCTCGCTGGAAGTGGAGACCAAATTCCCAGAAGGACCTGAGAGGTAAAAAGTGGTTGGTTGTTCCTGACGTGATTCAGTGTTTACCTGAACCATAACCACTGGAGTATACTAGAGTGTGTGTGTATGTGTGTGTATTTATATATATATATAATATATATATTTATGTACATATACATACATATATAAATCCTATGGTACTTGGTGGGTAGGGTTGCCGAGCCCTTACAACAATTTACTTCTGTTGTTTTCCCTTTGAATCTCAGGCATGAACAAATTAAGGCAGTCATTTTGCTCTTAGGGCCTTTAGTGTCTTGCACAGGAAAGGAGTGGGTGGACTCAGTGTAGATGAACCCAAGGAGCGCAGATCAGCCAGACCCGCAGCTTGGCTTCTGCGCCTCTGGCGTAGGTACCCTTCTGAAGGGTAAGCCCTGAACCAGCTGTAAGTAAGCTATGCACAGAGTGGCTGGCTGGCTGATGAGCAGGTTGGTGAAGAAGGGTGGGAGGGGCAGAAATGTAAGGAGGTGGGGTTCAGGAAGGGCTGTATCTCAAGGAGGTGATGATGATCCGTTTTCACTTTCCCTCTTTGGCTTCATTGCTATACTCTGTGTGGGTCTCATTTTCTTGAATCGGGGCAAGGCTCAGCCAGATGTCAGTTCATAAATATAAATCACATCCGCTTTATAGAATCACTGCCAAACTCATTATGGTTCAAAGATTTCTAAGATCCGCGTACAGCAGTCACTTGGGTTGGAGTTTCCCATTTAAATTTATTTCACACAATTCAGCCTTATGTCCTTTATAATGTGTTCTTAATTGTGTCTCAGTTATTTTAGCTGGCACTGCTTTAAAAAGTTCCTTTACGTAATCTTTATTTTTATTTTTATTATTTTTTAAAGATTTTATTTATTTATTTGACAGAGAGAGAGAGACAGCGAGAGAGGGAACACAAGCAAGGGCAGAGGGAGAGGGAGAAGCAGGCTTCTCGCTGAGCAGAGAGCCCCATGCGGGGCTCGATCCCAGGCCCCTGGGACCATGACCTGAGCCGAAGGCAGCCACTTAACTGATTGAGCCACCCATGCCCCTCCTTTACGTAATCTTTAAATCTAGTTTTTGGGCGCCTGGGTGGCTCAGTTGGTTAAGCGACTGCCTTCAGCTCAGGTCATGATCCTGGAGTCCTGGGATCGAGTCCTGCATCGGGCTCCCTGCTCAGCGGGGAGTCTGCTTCTCGCTCTGACTCTCCCCCTCTCATGTGCTCTCTCTATCACTATCTCTCTCAATAAATAAGTAAAAATCTTTAAAAAAATAAATCTAGTTGTGAAAACATCGTTTGAGGGTTGCTGTTTACATTTCCCTTTTCTTTTGCCGTAACACAATTTTGATTCTTCAATTTGACACTTTCACGTCTTCCTCTTCCTATTTCATATCTCTGCTATGATCGCCACTGTCCTCCTTAAGGTCCCTCCTCACCCCCAACATCAAATCCTAAGCTTTTTCCCCTTTTCCGTATCTCTGGTTGGAGATGTTACATATGATTTCTAGTAAAACTTCGAAGTGGTGGAGGATGTTTAACTTTAATGCCAGTTAGAATCTCTCAGACTTATGTGATCACTCCAAGGACTTCAAAGAAATTCACCTTAAAAATGAAAATATTCCACTGTGATACTTCATTTGTCTTCTCCAAATATCTGGAAACTAGGTGAGGACGAGTTTTACCTTTCCTGTTTTACAAATGTCAAATCAAGGTTCAGAGATGATCAATAACATTTTCCACTATCATCATCCTGCTGGTTGGTGGATGTCCAGCCCAAAATAACAAAATGATAACCTGTGGGCTCTGCCTTATTACTTCCAGCTTGGGCTAACAATGATACTGGACAGGCTGAGGGAGCCTTCTCTGCAATATGTGGGGGTTAATGGCCTGGCAGAGGCAGAACTCTGGGGTTAGGAGTCCCCAGAGGGCAGGGACCCCAGCATCTAGGCCATCCTCCTTTTTTATCCTGCGCATAGCTGGGCCTTTGGGGCCTGGCCTAGCTCTCTCAGCAATACCTGGTGGTAATCCTTCCCTACAGAGAATGTGGACACAGTGGGGATTTCGCTGTCAATAACGAACATTTTCAAGTGTTGGTTCTTCAAGTAAGGGGTGGCTGAGGATGGGAGGCAGAATGGCCTTCTCTGCAGCTTGTCAAATGAAGCAATGGCTATGAAAGTGGTTTCTGAATTGTGAAAATATGGAACACACGATGGCTATTGCTATCGCCTTGTAAGTTGCATGTGTCGCTTTTCTCCCAAGACTTTTAGGAAAGATCTCAAGTATTGCTACAGTTAGGAAACTTCAAAAATCACCTTGTTTGGCTTCCTTCTGATAAGTGCCTTTTTTTTTTTCTTGAAGGTAGAACCCATGGCTTATTTATCATTTCCCCCCTAGCTCCATTGAGGTATAATTGGTATACAAAAAAACCTGGAGATAATAAATATATATAATTTGGTGAGTTACGAATGGACCTAGAAGACATTATCCTAAGTGAAATAAGCTGGTCACTAGACAAATGCTGCACCATTCCTTATATTCGAGGTGTCTAAAATAGTCAAAGATATAGAAGCAGACAGTAGGGTGGTGGTTGTCAGGAGATGGGGGGGCACAGGGATGGGGGGTGTCGCTCCATGGGCATAAAGTTACAGTTATACAAGATGAGTAAGTGCCAGATATCTGCTGTAGGGCATAGTGCCAAGAGTTAACAATAGGGTATTGTGCACTTAAACAATTGATCAGTGCATTTTTTTTTTAAATGCCATTGGGTTTCCCTAAGGATCTGTCTAAGCTCGAGAAGTCACCTTTTTCATTTCCTCAGCGCTTCACGTTTCTGGGAACAATGCAGAGATGCTCCTGTGTTGGAAGTTAGAGCAGATCTCCCAAGCCAGTGTTGCCCCTGCTTTGTCAGCACTTGATTTCCTGAAAGAAGAATCTGGCATGGCCTCATGTTTATTCTTAGCTATTCTTCCCAATTTTCTGTCACTCAGAGCTGTCCGAGCCAGGGAGTTGGTGTGGGGACAGGGAATTTTGAGGCCTGGCCTGATCCCAGGCAGATATTCAGTAGCACAACACTTAACCCTAGGCCAGGCTTCTGGCACCTTCTCTTCTCTGGTAATTTGCCCCAATTCTGGAAGGAGAAAAGAGCTATAAACTCCCTCAAACACACAGAGATAGCACTAAAGCCACACACTTTATTCCCTAGGCCTTTTCTAGTGCCTTGTTTATAATTGCAACTAGCTCTAAACAGTTCTGTAATCTGGTTTCCTCGCCGCTGTACAGATTAGAAAGCAACAGGAAGAGATGTTGGAGTGGGGGATGGGGGTGGGGTGGGGAGAAGCTCAGACAAACTGACAAGGGACGTGCCCACTGAAGGCCCGATATCCTGAAAAGGGACAGAAAAACAAAATAGTATAGCACAATGCAAGATGTTGCTTCTGATTACCCTGAGTTAGCTGGGAAAAAGATTTGAGTGAGTTAAGAAATCTGGGAATCATGTAATATATACGTATATATTTCATGTCATCAAAAATACTGTTTAAAAATTTGGGGAGTTTAAAGGATAAGATTCCCTTATCTGCACAAATCCAGTTACTTCTAACTCTGCCCTACCTCGCCTCAACCAGAATTATGAGGTATTTACTGTCATGACATTATAATGCCTTTTTTTTTAGAGTAAGGATCTGGAAGTCCCGAGAGGGACTGAAACTAACACGCATTTTGTGAGAGAGATTCAGGCACTGAGGCAGAATGAATGCCCAAGGGGGCGGGAGTCATTCATTCTCTGATTTGGTCCGCACAGAGGTGTCCCCTTTCAGACCTCCTGGGCAGCCTCCCTCAACTGCCCGGAGTTACTTTCCCACATTTCTGCGATTGGCCCAGGCTCCGGCCTGGGACCCTCCCAGGAAGCCTGAGCTGCGTGGGAGCGCAGCCAAGGGCCTGGGGTCCCCGACAGGAAGTGACTTCAGTCCTTAAAGAAGTCGCTGCCTGCCAGCCCCCTTGTGGCGGGAACCAGCCCAGCCTATTCATCACCGGCTCTGAGGTGGAGAGCGGGGCAAGGCACAGAGGCCGCTGGTCGCGCTCGCGTGGCCTCCGGGCTTTCTGCCCCGCTGCCCCGTGAACCGGCAGGCCTTGGCCGGGAGGCGACGCTGGTTGGGCCGGGGCTTGCGGGCGGCTGTCACGTGCAAGGGCAATCACCACCCCCCTCCCCGCCCCCCGCCTTGTGCTGGTCATTTAAGAGTCTGGCCTCACCCTTGTGCCAGCAGGAAGGTCTGTTTGGCTCGCTGTTCTCCCCGAGCCCCCATCCATCCCGTGACACAGAGTATGCTTGACTTGGCTCAGAGCAAAGAAAGAAACAGCGAGGCTGCTGAGCCCATAGAGCTGTCGGAAGCAGGTCTCACTTGGCCCTTGGAATTGTAATGCCTTGGCTCAGCCTTTTGCCGCCCTTCCCGCTTTCCCTGTTCTGGCCCTTAACGTGCTCCAGCGAGGGCTGGTGGCTAATTGGGAACTGCACTGCACCCACCATCGGAGGGGAGGGGGGGATGATTCTTTGGGCGGTAGAACTACTAAGCAGGGCACTAAAATGGGGTCGAGCACTGCGCAGGGACTCAGGCCGACCATGCTGTGTGGTCCCGCATCAGCCGGGGACCGCTGTGTGATCTTAGATCTCATAGCCATCTGCCTGAGCGGGTGGGGGCGATGCTTCTAGGAGAGGACGCCTAAGCTCTAAGCACGAAACCTTCCATCCTCTTTCCTTTTCAGACGGACAGAAACCTCTTGGTCCATCCCCGAGAGTGTCTTCTCTTTTTTCCCTTGGTACCCATGTTCCCCTTCACGGGAGCCTCGCTTTGGGTGAAGTCGTTGTTAACCGATTTCTTTTGGAGGCTGCCCTGGGAATAGGGAAAGATTGTTTAGAGAAGCGTAAGTGCTGGGGGTTTTGACTTTGGAACTGCCGTCTGGAATTCAGGATGAATAGTTAGTGTAGTCCCATCTGGAATTTCAATCACGGAGTCACAGGGAGAGGAGCCCAGCTCCCCGTCCGTGACGCAGTGAGATTGGCCGCTCGACCACTCAGCCTCAGTTTGCTCTCTAGCAAGTGATGGGGGGGCACAGAAGGAATATGCCGTACCATCACCTCTCGTACTCAGCCGTGCCCAGAAAAAGCAGGGGAGTGCCTGCGGAGGGTGAGGCAGCAGGCTTGGACACGGATACCCAGCAAGTGACCGACTGTATTCAGTGCCCACTGCTGGGCAACTGAGCCAGGCATTATGGAGTAGGGAGACTAAGAGGACAGCTTTCTTCAAACAAACCCTACCTGTTCTTGCTTTTGGGTCTCCATCAAGTTGTTTTCTCCAATTGGCATGCCCTCCTTCTCCTCTTAGCTTATGCAAAATCCTGCCCATCCAGCAAGTCCCACCTCTTCCGCTAAGTTCAGCACACTTTTCCTGAGGACTCCCACTTACCCAGCCCTCTTTGGGGGCATACACAGATGAAGAAAGGCTTAGTCCCTATCCTCAGGCGGACCGAGCTCTATCATCCTGTTTGCTTCACGCTCGTTCCTTTCTCCTCTCTGGCTGAAACTTAAGCCCTCTGAGGGCGCTGGCTGTGTTTCGAGGGTCCCACAACCGCTCCAAGTTGGGCGAGTCACTAGAAGGACTCACAAGCCACAACAGCAGGTTTTATCCGCAGCTCAGGTTTTCACAGCGAAGGATTCAGAGATAGGCGGCTGGAAAATGTAGGCCTCAGCCAGGCCCGGGCTTTTAGGTTCTTCCCCATCGAGGGCGACCCAGCAGCAACTAGCAGCAAACTACAGGGACACCTGTGACATGTCTCTGCCCAGGAGAGCCTGCTCAAGCCTCAGGGTCTGAGGCTTCTATGCAACACAGCTCAGGATTCCAGCATCGAAACCAGGTACATCATGGATCTTGTTAGACAATTCTGAGAGGTCCTCATACAACTGGCGCCATTGCTCTGGGCATACAAAACAACATCATCAGTCAGAGACATAGAGAACCTTCTGAGGGCTATGCTCCCAGGGGTGGGTCCAGGGTCACTTATGATTCGAGGCTCCCCTGGGGACATGCAAGGAGTGATCAACAAGACCTTCTGCATTAATGTTCTCTTCTAAGCTGTGTCTTCTCCATTTCCCATATCCTCTCAGAAGATCCTCTTGGCACAGAGTCACGCCAGACCTGAGCTCCCCTCTGAGCTCAAGACTCGCGTATATTTCACCATCTACCTGCCATGTCCGGTCCCATAAGCATTGGCACCCCCACCCGTCAGAATCTGCACTCGAATCCCTTAGCCTGCTCTTCTCCGTCTCAGGAACTGTCAGCATCGTTTGCTCTGTTGCTCAAGCGCCGGAGTCAGGCTGTGATCCTTGACTCTCTTCTGCTCACCTCCCACAGCCAGTCAGGGATTCCCAATGGCTCTAACTCTGAGGCACATCCCAGATGTAACTACCTCTCATTCTCTCAGCCACCCTTGTCTAGAGCACCATCAGCTTTCATCTGGATTACTCGCCTTCTAAGTGTTTCTGTTTGTCTCCCTGATGGCCTGTTCCCCACTCACCACCCAGAGTGATCCTTCAGAGTGTAATACCAGATATGTCACTGCTATTCACAACCTCTGATGGCTTCTCAACAGGCTTGGATTAAAATTCAAACCTTGTAGTCTGCTGCTCACTCATCATGCTCTAGCCTCACACCAGTGAGTGGATCGGTTTCCTCCTCATGTGATCTGCCTTCTTCCAGGACTGTTCTTCCCCTAACCCTTCAAACGCTTTACGTTTGTTTTTTTTTTTTAAGATTTATTTATTTATTTATTTAAGTCAAAACCCCCAGCACTTACGCTTCTCTAAACAATCTTTCCCTATTCCCAGGGCAACCTCCAAAAGAAAGGGGCAGAGGGGGAGAGAGTCGCAAGCAGACTCCACGCTGAGCATGGAGCCCCGATGTGGGGCTCTATCTCATGACCCTGAGATCATGACCTGAGCTGAAACCAAGAGTGCCACCCAGGTGCCCCTCACATGCTTTACGTTTTACTTCCACTGTCATTCCCTCACGGAGACCTTCTCTGACCACCCTATCTAAGGCAGCCTTGCCCCTCCCCTCATCTGAAATCATGATTATTGATTTATGTATTTGTTGTCATGCAACACTGCCTAGAATGGAAGCTCATGAGAGAAGACCCTCCTTTTTTTTTTTTTTTTTTTTGTCTTGCCCACAGTAGTAGCTCTAGCCCCTGGCACCATGCCAAATTCAGAGTAGGGATTCAGGAATATTTGTCAATGAGCGCAGTAGGTAATTAATCAGTAATCAGCATGTGATTACGAACTGGTCTCTGCCCTTAAAGGTTTACATTCTACTGAAGAGTTGAGTAGGAAAAAGCGAAATCTACAGAAAACTTCTATGCTTTCTGGCATCCAACATAGGACAGGTCAGCGTCCTGGGCAGGAGACACTAGCAACCGATGGGCAGTATCACACAGCTGACGTCTACCCAGCCCAGCGTTCTCTTTGACTGGCTTCGAGGGGCTCTTTGAGGGGAGGCGCCGGCAGCCTGGAAATTCCAAATGGAAGACAAAGATCGTGGGAGCTGAGGTCTTTGCCAGAGGAGCAGCCCCAACTATGCTTGCCCCGGGCCTCTGGCTTCTTCAGAGCCTGGCCGTGTGGGTCTCGAGAGATCCTGTGGATGGTCTGATATTGTTTAATAAATTTCTGTTCTGCTTAAACTAGTCAGAGTGGATTCTGTAGTTTGCAACTAAGAATCTATTCTATCTAATCGGTTGAGAAAAAAAAAAAAAAGGTTGAAAATCAGAATCCTGGGGCGCCTGGGTGGCTCAGACGGTTAAGCATCTGCCTTTGGCTCAGGTCACGACCCCCCAGCGTCCTGGGATTGAGACCCACATCGGGCTCTCTGCTCAGCGGGGAGCCTGCTTCTCCCGCTCCCTCTGCCTGCCGCTCCCCCTGCTTGTGCTCTCTCTCTCTCCCTCTCTATCAAATAAATAAAATCTTAAAAAAAAAAAGAAAATCAAAATCCTGACTCGTAACCGACATTGAAGCTTGAATGGAAAATGTTAAAATTATACGGACATGGGAGGCATTGCTTCAAAACCGAACCAATACACATAACTGTATCAAAGTGACATGCCAAGTTTGAGGCGGAGTAATTTATTTAGTCATATGCCTGGGGAAAATTGTTTATGTTTTATGTGTTTGTAAAGCACCATTAAAAAAAACGAGCATCTGCTTCTTTAAGTTTTATGCTATTATAGTCCAGTGTAATTTTTATTACCAGTGTATCAGTTACTAAATTCAAAGAGACTTAAATTATTTTAAAAAGGCAAAACTAAACTGCAGCATGAAAGAGACTTTTAAAATATTTTATTTTATTATTTTTTAAAAAGGTTTTATTTATTTATTTGACAGAGAGAGACACAGTGAGAGAGGGAACACAAGCAAGGGGAGTGGGAGAGGGAGAAGCAGACTCCCATCTGAGCGGGGAGCCTGATGCGGGGCTTGATCCCAGGACCCTGGGATCATGACCTGAGCCGAAGGCAGACGCTTAATGACTGAGCCACCCAGGCACCCCGAGACTTTTAAAATATTTTAAAAATGCAAAACTAAACTGCAGCATTAAAAGTGGTAATTTGGGTGATATAAAACTATAAACAAAAGCAAGGAAGAGATTACCATAAAAATCAGCCTAGTGGTTAATTTTAGGATTGGGCTATATGCATCAGGCTTCTGAAGCAGCTAGTGAAGTTCTATTTCTTGATGTAGATGATTATAAAAAGGTATTTACTTTATAATACCCTTATCAAGATCTATGGTTTTCTATATGTTATAGTTTGCAACTAAAAATGGTTAAAAAATGAGCATATCAACTACTCAAATGTGAATTATTTTTGTGTAGATGTCCCTGTGTGTTTTCATTTTAGCATCTCTTAAGACTTTGTTATGGATTTTTGTCTCTGGGAACAAGTGAGTTCTTATATAAGTTTAACAGAGAGCATAAAACATATATCATTTCTTATACTCAAAATCATACGAATGAAAACAAAACACCATTTTTCCCCCTATCAAATTGGCAAAGACTTAAAAAGATGTTATTATTCAGTGTTGGCGAAAATATGAAGAGACGGGTACTTACGTGCCCTGCTGGTAGCCATGTAAATGAGTACGATTTTTCTAGTAAGCCATTTTGTGGTCCAGAACAAGGGCCTTAAAAATATTCACACTTGTTTTTTACCCTGTGAACGGAGTTCTAGGAATTTTATGTTGAGGAAATGATCGGAGATGTTCAAGAAAATAAACGTGCAAGGATGTTCTTACAGCAGCTTTGTAATAGCGACGTCTTGGAAGCAGGAGGAATGTTGACCAGTGGGGAAGTAGTAACATCCCCAAGTGAAATAGTATGCAGCCATCAAGATGATGCTTTGGAACATAGACACATAGAATGGTGATGATGATGATGCTGGTGGCCAACATTTATTGATCACTTACTATTTGCTGGGGACTCTTAAACCTCTTTACCTGAATTCTCTCATCCTTGCAACACTTGGGTAGAGTAATTTATTTAGTCTAGTAGTATCTCATTTTATTTAGCGAGTAGTATCTCATTTTGCAGATGAGAAAACTGAGGTTCAGAAAGGTTCTGTAACTTACCCAAGCAACAGGGCCAGGGCCTGAATCCAGGCCTGGATACTGGCATTTCCAGAAAGGCTGTTAACAGTACTAATATTTAGGTGGTGGGAGTAGAGTGATTCTTATTTTCTACTTTATATTTTCCTTTATGGTCGAAATTTTATAAAAGGCACACTTATCAATATTGCAACCAGGAAACAAGAGGAGCTCCTGCCAGATATTCCTGCCACACAGGGAAATGCTCTCTGACTTCTAGTGGAAGTGTCCAGGAATGGGAGTAGGGCCAAGAGTCTTGAGGCAGGAAATACTAAATTGTTTCCTTGGGCTCGGCTTCTCGGGCTCCCTGACTAGTCCAGGTTTTTCCTCAGAACACTGACTGCCACCTAACTACAGACTGGCAAGCAGCTGCCTTGGTCTGGGTTCCTTGCTTCTGTACAAGTGGAATCTGGCTGTGGACAGGAAGGGCATGTGGACAGTGACAAAGGGCAGGAACTGTCTGCTTTCTGAATGTTCTTTTTTTTTTTTTTTAGATTTTATTTATTTATTTGAGAGAGAGAGAGGGAACACAAGCAGGGCGAGTGGGAGAGGGAGAAGCAGGCTCCTCTCGGAGCAGGGAGTCCAACGCGGGGCTCGATCCCAGGACCCCGTGATCACGATCTGAGCCAACACTGCACCGACAGAGCCACCCAGGCACCCTGCTTTCTGAATTTTCTGCTAAAACTGCCTTCCCTAAATTCTTGCATTTCACACTGCTTGCCTGAGAGCCGTGCGTTAGGCAGCAGGAGCTCTGATTGGGCGCTTCTGTATCCTTCGCTGCCACCTCAGCCTTCATGCCAGGGGTCAGGTAGCCTCCTTCTGGCTCTGGGTAGGAACAACCTTGGTTAGTCCAGGAGGACTTGCGGCTCCCAGTGGGTCACCGTGACTTCGTCCTGTATCAGCTGCATCCCCTTCCACCGGGTCTCAACCAATCTCTTCTCCAGACTTGGATCTTCTGAGGGAAGACAAGGCAAGAAAACACAGTAGACCCAGCATGAACCCTTCTCCAGGCCCGGGAAAGGCTTATTCAAAAACCCTGCCTTCCTAAGAACAAATCAGTATATGGAAGAAAGACACTCGGGGAGTTTGCCCCAAGGTTAACTGCGAGACCTGGAAATGAAACCTCGCTCTCCTGCTTCTTAGGCCCCCCTGTGCTGTCTATATTTAGCCAAGCTGCCCTGAGCCTTGTCCACCTTGTCTGAGCGCCAAAGTAGGCACACAGTTTGCTCATAAACATTCCTGTGCTTGCCAGCTCACGCCTGCCAAGCATTTAGATGTTGGTTTCAAAATGCGAGCCTCCCCCTGCACCCAGGTCCCAGGGCCTGCAGGGAATACACACCAGGGGGTCAACAGCCTGAGTTTTTCCCGAAGCCAAGTGACCTCAGCCAAATGGCCTAAAATGAAAGGCGTGTCTCTCACTGCTTCATCTTGGCAGGGGCTCAGCGAATGACTCCCTCTCAGACCCACTGTTCCTGGTCACAGTTCTTTGAGTGTGTTGACCTACTTTCTCCCCTTCAGAGGGAAGACAGAAACCAATACATGTCTCCAGCGAGTACTCTTGCTTTCAGGAACATGGATTCTGTCTTCTGCCCCCTGGTCCTTCCCATGCTCCATTATCACTCTGCTCTAAGCACTTGGAGCATGACTGCATCAGAACCCTGAGTGTTGCTTACTGTCCCCATTTTACAGCTGTGTTCTCAGAGATAGCGTGCCCCACACATCCCAGGGACAGGGAGGGGGCAGAGCCTGCCCAGCCTGCCTTTCCCTGCCACAGCTCATTGTTAAGTGGCACAAACTGCATCGAAGTTGCTTCTGCCTCAGAATCTTCTGGAAATCATCGGGGGGGGGGTGTCTCTGATTTTGGCCACCTTATACCATGTGCCTGGACTCATTATGGACTGAGAGACATTCAGCTGGAGACCCCAGGCTTGACTCTTTAGTATACCTTTGGTGTGGGCCTCCAGGAAAAGTCTTGGGGGGCTCAACTCTTTAGTCACCTTGACAGAACCCCTCTTTGGACAGTGTGTACAGGTGACTCTCAAATACCCACACGGAGATTTTCTATGGTGACTCGATCATTGTAGACTCTTTACTCTTCCCAGTCCGCACGCTCTTGCCCACCTCCTCTAGCCGTTGGCCGGATTCAGCTTGGAAAATATATACTCGTTTTAATGTCAAGCTGAGAAAAGTTAATTAGAGGCATAAATCTGCCGGGGTTCCGAGGAAGGGTGTGGATGGGTCACATCATGTATTTGAGTGCCTTTTGGATTATCGGCTGGCTTTAATAACCCGCCACATCCATCCTCCATGACCATGGGTGAGTGAGTGTATCTTGGTTAGCTCCACTATCCCTGGGGGTACTTTGTCTCCTTTCTTCCCCCCTCATCCCTGTGTGCAGGGCAGATAATAACCTGCCTGCCTTCTAGCATCCTATCACTTTTCATTTACATCGGGTAACTTGGGATTTTAAAAAAAGGTTCTGGGTCTTTTTTACCAGCTCCAAAATCCTATCGGAGTCCTAGTGGCCCCCAGCTGGGCCCGGCTTAGGGCGAGGCCTCCCTCAGGAGAGCGGAGCCGGCAGCAGGTGGTGAGGCGGGGTGTGGCCAGGGTCTCTGCTTCTCGGGGACCTTCCAGCCTTGTGGCCCCAAAGGGGCTGTCCCTCCCGCCCCCCCAATCATCCGGGTGGGAGGCAGCATGAGAGTGAACCACCACCGGAGCTCCGCATTCCCAGAACCAGAGAGAGGAGGGGGCCGACGGGATGGGGCTGAGGACGAACTGCAGGCAGCGGATGGAAAGGGTGACATTGCCAAGGAGGTGAACGATGGGGCCGGGGTGGGGGGGCAATCGTGAGAGTTATTACCTTAGCGTATGTCTCCGAGTTGCCCCAGGACCCTGAAGTGAGAGGAGCCCAACTGGCAGAGCGGAGAGAAGGCTTCGGCCGCATCAGAGAGAGCGCGCTGTCCTAGAAAACGCCCCGTCAGGCGGGAAATGGGCTTTGTCGCCGCTCTGTCACGGGGTGGCAGCAGCCACCTGCGGCTTCCCAGCGCTTGAAATGTGACTAGGGTGCCCGAGGCACTGGATTTTTAATTTAATTTTCTTTGAATGAATTTAAGTGTCCCGAGCCGCACGTGGCTGGTGGCTATCCAGCGGGGGGGGGGGTGGGGGGGGGGGCGGTTGCAGC
Organism: Mirounga angustirostris; assembly: GCF_029215605.1. Taxonomy (NCBI): domain Eukaryota; kingdom Metazoa; phylum Chordata; class Mammalia; order Carnivora; family Phocidae; genus Mirounga; species Mirounga angustirostris. The sequence goes on from NW_026991719.1 coordinate 96,630,981, forward strand.
TCCGATGACGGGGTGGGCAGTAGGGGGACCCCAGGCGACCGGAAACCGGCTGCCACGGCGGTTCACGGCCGCCCCTGGCATTCGTCCCGGTTGGTTGGCCGCTGACTACCTCTGCAGCCTGGGACAAGTTACGTCCCCTCTGTGAGCCCGTTGTCCCACCTGGGAGATGGAGAGCAGAGCCGCGCTGACCGCGCAGAGGGCTACCGGAGGCACTGAGTGCATGTGGACCTCGTCACCGGGTGCCTGGCATCCACGGAGCTCCCCGGAAATGGTTGCGGGGGCGACGCCTTGTGTCAAGGTGTCATGACGTTTACCTTATGACATCTTATTTTCCTGTGCCTTGGCCCTAGTCACCGGACACCGAGAAATCAGCCCTACCTTGCCAGTGCCTCGAGGCATGAGGATAATGGCCTGTGCCCCGACTGACTCCCTTGAGCGCCCCAGCAAAAGATCCGTTATTTGATTTTGGAACTTTATTGTGTCTGAGCTTTGCATGAAATGAGATTTGAAAATGAAAGAAAGGGTGAAATAGTCAAGGTCAGAGTAGTAACATGAAAAAAATCACAGGCCCCACAGGCCCCATTTCCCATCCATTGAACAGGCATTTATTTACTGAATCTATACTGAGAGACTAGTGCTTACAAGCACAGACTCTGGGCTTGTATCCACTACTTACTAGCTGTGTGACCTTGGGCAAGTTACTCAACCCTCTCTGTCTCTATTTCCTTATTTGTCAGTGGGGCATAATAATAGTACCAATCTTTCAGGTTGTTGTGAAGAATCAATACATGTAAAGCACTTACGGACTTACTTGGCACTGATGAGCACTTGATAAATATTGGCTGATGTGATTACTATATGCTGGTACCACGATCGGGGCACTTTAAAGGGACCCCGGTGGCAGCAGTGAGGGGCAAGACTGGCGGCAGAGTTACCAGCTAAGAGACGATTGTGGTATTCCAGGCATGAGATGATGAGATCGAGGGACTGATGGACCTATTGCAGGGACGGAAAGGTGGGGAATGGCACTGGAGATGTTAAGAGGTCCGATCCACTGATGAAGAAGGGATAGAGGATACGGAAGGAGGACCACTTTTGGAGAGCAGACGTCTATGTGGTCATTTCGGGACACATTGGGTTTATGAAGACAGTCTGGTAGTGGTTCTGGAACTCAGGGAAGAAAGAGGTTAGGATTAGGGGTACAAATGCAGAAGACCTTAGAACTCTGTGTCAGGCCCTCTTATTTCTCTTTCTCCACTTTCTTCTGAGGTGATTCCCATTGTTTTCCATGCCATCTTTAGGCTGATGAATTTGTTTTCAAACTTCCATCTCTAGCCCTGACCACCTGACTAATGTCTAGACTTCTATATACAGCCAGCTACTTAGGATCTCCAGCTGGATGACTAACACACATCTCAAATTTAATATGTGCAAACCCCTATTCTTAAATCCATCCCCACCCCCACTCACTCCTCCCTCAGTCTTCCAGTCGTAGTGAATGGTACCCACCATCTACCTAGTTGCTCAAGCCCCAAAACCTAAGGGTCACATGCTCTGGTTGTTTCTTCAGGTCACTTTTGTAGGCATCCCTTCCTCTGCCCACCCCTTTAGAATCTCCTTTTACTCTTCAGGCTCTCCTTGAAGTGATGCTAAGACCATACATTTCCTATGGCTTCAAGCATCCGTTCCCTGACTCATTCATTCTGCAAATATTCATCAAGCACCTGCTAGGTACTGTGCCGAATGCTAGAGATTCAGTAGGAGCAAGGAACAGAGAGGCACCACACTCATGGAGTTTGTATTTGAGGGGTGGGGAAGACGTGTAATAAACAAACTGATAAATGAAACATGATTTCAGATGATAGTAAGGGAGATAATAAAACAGGATGACGTGATGAGACACTGACCAAGGTCAGGGCCTACTTAGTCGGGATGACCAGGGAAGGCCTCTCTGAGGAGCTGACATTGGAGCTGAGACGTGGATGATGGGAGAACATTGTAGGCAGGTGCAAAGACCCTCAAGAGGGGAGAAATTATAGGAGCCTAGCAAATGGGGATAACAAGATGGGCTAAGATTAGAGATTTAGGCAATGGCTCTATCTCATTAGGTCAAAGTAAAGAGCTTAGATATATACACAGTGCAACTGAAAGCTCTTGGAGGGTTTTGAAGCAGGGAGACGGATATGGCATGATTTCCATTTTTAAAAGTTGGCTCTGGCTGTTGTGTGGAGAATGGCCTTTACAAGCTGGGAGACCAGGGAGGAGACTGTTGCTTTGATCCAGGAGAGACAGCAGTGGCTGGGATTACATGGGAGGCCAAGGCCAAGGAGAGAAGGAGGAGCGAGAGATGGGCATGTTAATCAGGGATCAGACTGATGGAATTCGTGGGATGAGGGATGGGAGAGGAGGGGGAGGAAGGAATCAAAGGTCCTAGCCCAGTACCTGGCAGGTGCTCGGTGAATATTTGCGGAATGAGTGAGCCATCCTCCAGCCAGGGTGGAGGTTGCTGAGGCCACGGGAAAGGTTATGGTCTTAGCATCACTTCAAGGAGAGCCTGAAGAGTAAAAGGAGATTCTAAAGGGGGTGGGCAGAGGAAGGAATGCCTACAAAAGTGACTTGAAGAAACAACCAGAGTGGTAGGAGGAGGAACAGGGAAGTGTGATGTTACAGAAGCCAGCCCCGCTTCCCTCTCCAGAAGTAACCAATTCTAACAGATGGGTGGGTATCCTTCCAAATCATCTTCTATGTATTTACATACATTCACAAATGTTTATATTACATGCATATGTAGTTTTTTTGGTTTTTATATAAATGAGCTCATAGTACATGCATTATTCTTTCACTTGCTTTCTTAAAAAAAAATAACAGCTTTATTGAGCTACAATTCACATACCATACAATTCACACATTTAAAGTGTACAATTCAGTGGTTTTGTAGTATATTCACAGATCTGTGCAACCACTGCCATAGTCCATTTTTAGAACGTTTTCATCGCCTCCGGAAGAAACCCTGTTTCCTTTAGAAGGATCACTCCCTTATCACCTGCCCCCTCCCCCCAATCCGAAGCGACCACTGATCTCCTTTCTGTTTCTACAGATTTGCCTCTTCTGGGCTTTCATATAAACGGGAGCATATCCTCTGTGGTCTTTTGTGACCGGCTTCTTTCACTGAGCACCACGTTTTCAAGGGTCCTTTATGTGGTAGCATAAACCAGAATGTCCTTTCTTTTTATTGCCAAGTAATATTCTATTGTATGTATAGACCACACTGGGTTTAGCCATTTATCAGTTGGTGGACACTGGGTTGTTTCCTACTTTTGGCTATTGTGAATAACATCGTTACGGACACTCGATGACAAGTGTCTGTATGGACACACATTTCCATGTCCCTTGAGTGTCTACCTAGGAGTGGAATTGCCAGGCCATGTGATAATCTATGGTTGACATTTTGAAGAACTGCTGGACTGTCTTCCGAAGTCACTGTAACCTCCAGTCATTCTACACCCCCACCAGTAGTCTCCGAAGGTCCCAGCTGCTCCGCATCGTCACAAACGCTTGTCAGTGTCTACCCTTCTGATGATAGCCACGCTAGGGGTGTGATATCACTTACTTTTCTAGGTAACGTGCCTTGAATGTTTTTCCATATTGGCACGTATCGATCTCTCGTGCACTGAACTGCTGCGTAATATTTCAGAGACCACTCTTTTCGAGACGCTCCTGTCTATATCACTGTGTTCTGTCCTCCCCCAGGGCGCAGCAGCCTGGAGGTGGGAATGGCCGTGCTGGATGACCGCATCGATCCGGATTTGGAAGTTGTGAGGCAGCTAAGGCAGGAGGATGAGGTGAAGAACGGTGTTGCTGGTTTATGGTGAGAGGGTACTTGAAGTGAGTTACCAACCCTGGCACATATCGGTCCTGGTAAGTGACAGTGACGAGGAACTGCAGTGTTGACTACAGCGTAGTGCCAGACCCTAAAAGCAGGTTTTGCAGGAGAGCAGAGAGCTAGTTTTTTGTCTTGTTTTGCACTTACCCATTTCCTCTGTTGAGTTCGTTTCTTCCCTCCTTCTTTCCTTTCTTCCTTCCTTCTTCCCTCCTTCCTTCCTCCCTCCCTCCCTTCCTTCCTCCCTCCCTTCCTTCCTCCCTGCTTCCTTCCTTTCTAAGATTGCATTGTTCACTGCCTTGTCTTTTCAGATGATTCAGAACATAATAGGACCTTGTTTTGGGACTCAGAGTGGCCATTCTGACCGTCTGCTTTTGCCCTGGACCTCTGAGGCATGTAGGAATATGTCTTTCTCCATTAAATGGGTCCCAGATTTCTGTGCTTTTGAAATTCCATCTGCTTCAGCTTCCAGCTTTACTCGTTTTGGTGTCAGAGACTGCGATCAGCGTTAGTCTAGGTTCTTCTAATACACAGGTTTTTGACCAGGGACTGACCTCATGCATCTCCTATGAAGTTTCTGGGTTTCATGATAGCAATTTTACCTGCTATTTAGATGGGGTTTTTTCTCTTTTAGATTTGTGGTTACATTATGGTAGAGGTTATGAGGAATCTGATCTCCAGAGAAGGGTTGGTGCCTCTTTAATTTGATACAAGCTATTTTGGGTGGGCGAGTTTTCCAGCATTGAAGAATGTCAATGAATAAGTTTGTGTTCATCTTACCCACATTTTTTTTTTAAGATTTTATTGATTTATTTGACAGAGAGAGACACAGCGAGAGAGGGAACACAAGCAGGGGGAGTGGGAGAGGGAGAAGCAGGCTTCCCGCGGAGCAGGGAGCCCGATGCGGGGCTTGATCCCAGGACCCTGGGATCATGACCTGAGCCAAAGGCAGACGCTTAATGACTGAGCCAGCCAGGCGCCCCTAGCCACACTCTTTTTAATGGTAGGGACCTGCCCTGTTTAATACAGCAACCACTAGCTCCATGTGGCTTTTACAACTCAAATAGAAATTAAATGAGTAAATCAAATTACAAATTCAGTGCCTCAGAAGTAGTGGCCACATTTCAAGTTCTCAGTAGTCGTGGGTGGTGAGGGGCTACCCTCCTGGAGAGAGCAGATATCGAATGTTTCCATTATCACAGATGGTCCTATTGGACAGCAGTGGTCTCGTCTCTGAGCCAATCTCCTCTTGGGTTTCACCTTCCCAGACAGGAGAGTCTCCTGCTTTTAGCAGCAGCTACATTCATCCTAGCCCGCAATACCCCCTGACCTCCCACCCCTGATCGGGTCACCTGTCCTCTGTCAGCGTGCTAGTCTCCTGTTGTTGCTGGCCTACATGCCTTGGCTCATGCCCCCCTCCTCCGTCTTCAGAGCCAGTGCAGAGTATCTTCAGATCTCTCTCACACTCTCTGACCTCTGCTTTCAGAGTCACACTGCCTTCTCGGACTCTCACCCTCCTGCCTCTCTCTTATATGAACTCTGGCATTTGATCAGACCCACCTGGATAATCCAGGACCATCTCCCCATCTCAGTATCCTTAACGTAATCACACCTGCAAAGTCCCTTTTACTATGTAAGGTAACCTATTCACCGTTCCCGAGGACTAGGACATTGGACGTTTTTTTTGGGGGGGGGGGTCATGATTTTCAGCCTACCATAATGGGCAGTGGTCTCCAGTGGCATCTTGTTTTCCTTGAGGACCAGGGCTGCACAAAGTATGCCACACACTGATGTCCTGAGCTTTTACACAAAGGGAGGAGAGTGTTTTAAAATCTTATTTTCTGCCACCGTCCCATCTGGAAATACCAAATTTTGGTGGTTCTGACTCCTCAAAATACGATCCTGTGAATATAGTAGCATTGGAGTATCTTAGAGGCAAGACAGATCCACAGCTAACTCCATGTCCTGTCGGAGTGTTTGCCCCACTCTAACACAGACTCCATTTTAGGGCTGCTCTCGATACCAGCCTCTCTCCTCTCTGTCTCTGTCTCCGTCTGTCTCCCTGTCTCCCTCTGTCTCTCTCTTTCGTGCGTGCGCGCACGCGCACACATACACACACACACACACACCAAAAAAACACAACAACCTGGGAGCTTTCTATATTAACCAAGGCAAAGCCACCTGAGCTTCTTTTCCCAGAAAAGGGAGGCAGATGAAAGCCTGAGTCATTGCTAGGAGCAGCAACAGCAGAAACCAGTGCAAAATTGGTCTTCTATTTTCAGTCCGGACAAGACGGCATAGACTCATTTCTCCTTGCTCCTCCCCACTAAGTATAACTATAAATCCTAGAAATAATTCAAGAGGCAACCGAAGAAGAATTCCAAAAGGTGTAAAGAGGAAGGCAGAATGGTTAGGGACCCCAGGACTGGAGGAGCATCCTAGTAGCAAGGCACCTTATGACTTCCTGCCCAACAGAAGAAGCTGAACCAGGCCCAGCATTTCCTAGCCCCCAGCCTAGCAACAGGAGGTGGCTCAGGTAGGCAGCTTCTTCCTCGGGTTTGAAAGGGAGTCCTGCTGACAACATCAGTGGGCCTGGCAACTCCAGCAAAGGGAATCTAGCAGGGAGCCCCTCTGACACTCAGCAGCCGGGGCTGCTGGCCAGTCTGGCACCAGGCCAGACTCCTTTCCCTTACCACAAGATACGGTGCAGCCGGGCCATCATCAAGGGCAAATCCGGCCACAGCAAATACTCTGGCCCAGGAAGCCTGTTTGGGCCCGTGGTCCTGAGAGTGCCCTCTCCCTATGAGAGATACCAGGATGCTATACAGCATGGGCAAGGGAGGTTCCACCAGAGCAAGCAAAACCAGGGAAGATTAGTTGTTTCCACAGACTCCAGACTCACTTCTTCCACCTCTAGGCCTCAGGCAACCTAGCCTGATGGAGCACCTTCAGCTCCCTTAGGCGGCACCAGCGTGGACCAGTGGGGGCCCCCGTCAGCACATTAACAAGCAGACCAAAATAGCATGGCAGAGGCTCTGAGAAATAAATTGTCATTGAAATCACAGCCTACAAAGTAGGCCAGGACCTGTGTGCTAAACCTAGAGTGACCGCCCACTAAAATAAAAGATTTAAATAGTCTTCTGATATAATAGCCAAAATACAATGAAAAATCACCTCCCATACGAAGAACTAGAAAATCACCGCTTGAATAAGGAAAGACAGTCAACTGACATCAATAGCGAGATGAATCAAAATATAGAATTATCTGACAAGGATTTTAAAGCAGCCATCACAAAAATGCTTCAATAAACAATTGCAAAGTCTCTTGAAACAAATGGAAAAAATGGAAAATCTCAGCAGAGAGAGACAAGTTATAAAAAAGAACTAAATGGGGAAATGATAAAACTGAAAAAATATAATAACAGAAATTAAAAAAAAAAAACTTGCTGGGCCCATAGTATAGTGAGATGACAGAGGATAGAATCAGTGAACTTGAGGACATATCTATAGCATATACTCAGTCTGAACAACAGAGAGAAAATAGACTGGTAAAATAATAGAGCCTCAGAGACCTGTGGGAAAAAACAAGAGATCCAACATTTATATCATCAGGGTCCCAGATGGGTATTAGAACCAGACAAAGACAGTACAAAAAAAAAAAAAAAGCAAACTACAGACCAGTATCCCTCATGAACATGGACACAAAAGTCCTCAACAAAATATTAGCAAAATGGGGGCACCTGGCTGACTCAGTCGGTTAAGTGTCTGCCTTCGGCTCAGGTCATGATCTCGGGGTCGTGGGATCGAGCCCCACATCGGGCTCCCTGCTCAGTGGGGAGTCTGCTTCTAGGGAGAAGATATCCAGTTTCTTGACATCCTCACCAGCATTTGGTGTTGTCACTATTTTTTATTTTAGTCACTCTGATATATGTGTAGTAATATCTCATGGTGGTTTTGATTTGCATTTTCCTGATGGCTAGTGATGCTGAACATCTTTTCATGTGTTATTTGCCATCTGTATATCCTCTTTAGTGAAACGTTTGTTCATATCTTTTGCCCATTTTCTTTTTTTTTAAAGATTTAGTTATTTTAGAGAGAGCACAGTGGAAGGAGGCACAGAGGGAGAGGGAGAGAATCCTCAAGCAGACTCCCCACTGAGCGCGGAGCCGACATGGGGCTCAATCCCAGGTCATGAGATCATGATTTGGGCCAAAACCAAGAGTCAGATGCTCAACTGACTGAGCCACCCAGGCGCCCTCTGCCCATTTTCTAACTGGATTGAGTTTCGAAAACTCTTTATATGTTCTAGATGCAAATCCTTGGTCAGATATGCAGTTTGCAAATATTTTTTCTAGTCTGTAGCTTGATCTTTCATAGAGCAAAACTTTTAATTTTGACAAAGTTCAATTATATTTTTTCCTTTTATGGATCATGCTTATGGTGTTAAGCCTAAGAACTCTTTGCTGAGCCCTAGATCATGATTTTCTCCTGTTTTTTTTTTTTTCTACAAGTTTTATAGCTTTACACTTTAAGTCTGTGATCCATTCTGAATTCATTGTATAAGGTGTGATGTTTAGGTCAAAGTTCTTTTTTTGGTTTTTTTTGGGTTTTTTGTCTATGGATGTCAATTGCTCCTGCATTATTTGTTGAAAAGGCTTATCCTTCCTTCACTGAATTGCTTTTACCTTTGTCAAAATTCAGTTGAACAAATTTGGGTTTATTTTTGGGTGCTCTATTCTGTTCCACTGATCTACGTGTCTACCTCCACTATTACTGCACTGTCTTGATCACTGTAGCTATATAGTAAGCCTTTACATTGGAAAAAGTAATGTCCCCCCAGTTCATTCTTTTTATGTATGTATGTATGTATGTATCTGAGAGAGAGAGAAAGAGAGAGAGAGCACAAGAAGGGGGAGGGGCAGAGGGACAAGCAGACTCCCTGCTGAGCGGGGAGCCTGATGGGGACTCGATCCCAGGACCCTGAGATCATGACCTGAGCTGAAGTCAGATGCTTCACTGACTGAGCCACCCAGGTGCCCCGACATGTGTTCTTCAACAGATTAATAGTTAAATAATACGTGGTACATCATTCTATGCCATGGAATACTACTCAGCAATAAAAAGAAATGGGGTATGGTTCACACAATAATTTGAATAAATCCCCTGGGAGTTTTACTGAGTGAGAAAAACCCATCTTAAAAGGTTACATACTGTATGATTGTTTATATAATACTCTTGAAATGACAAACAGTATAGGGATGGGGACATGGATGGTGGGTGCCAGGGGTTAGGGAATGGGGCAGATAGGAGGTGGGTGTCGCTGCAAATAGTAGCAGGAAGGATCCTTGTGGTGATAGTACAGTGCTGTACTTCACTGGTGGATCCGTGAACTTACACATGATAAACTTGCATAGAACTAAATACATGGGCACAAACAAATGATTACAAGTAACACTGGGGAAATCTGCGTAAGATCGATGGGTTGTAGCGATGTCTATATCTTGGTTGTGGCATTATCCTACAGTTTTATAAGATGCTACCACTAAGGGAAACTGGGTAAAGGATACACAGGAGCTCACTGTGATTATTTCTTACAATTGCATGTGACTTTACAACAATCTCAAAATCAAAGGTTTAATTTAAAAAAAAAGAAGATAACAACAAAAAATTAGGGTCTTGAACGTGTTTCCAGAAGCTGGATTAAGGAATCTGGCTCATTGTGTAGGCATTAAACTCATTGGCCATCTGGCTACCAGACTGGCTAGTTATACAAAAGCAGTGACTCCCCACACCTGGGTATGCAGCGCCTTAGGGGGCCTCTAATAATCCAAAGAGGTATTGTTCACCTTCTGGAAATTCTCAGTAACCAAATTTAATTGAAAATCACTTTCGTGAAAAAGCAAGCATTTGCTATATAAATCTTCATAACAGAGGGCGGCACTAGGAAACCAAAATATGGGATCTCAGCCTGTTTCCACTCTAGCCCTTCCAAAATCAGAATCACTGGCCTGATCACTGTGGAGCCAACCTATGAGGCCTAAATGGGCCTTTAAGTTAACTCCGTATAGTGAGAAGCCACCCCCAACCCTTGTCGATCAGTCAGCTGGCTCTGACCACAGGAGAAAATATGAGGGGGAATGAGAGGCTGTAGATGATTGGCTACAAAGCCCATTTCATGGCTAGCCGCCAACTCAAACACGTGCTTTACCTTCTGCTTAGATTCAACAACTTCCTTAGGAGGAGCTCAGAGGGTTATCATCATCTTTTCCCCAATAGCCTTTTCATGCCTGTTCTTCAGACCTGGAGTATCTTGAGCTTATCACTTGACTTTTTTTTAGAGGGTAAACATGATTTTGCAGAGGACTAACCAATGGGGAAAGTAATTATCCCTTAATTTAGTTTTAAATTAATATATAGGAAGGTTGACTTATTGGTATGTACAGTTCTACGAATTTTAACACAGGTGTAGATTCATGGAATCACCACTACAATCAGGATACAGAACAGTTCCTTCATCCCCCCAAAGCTCCCTAGTGCTAGCCCTTTGTTGTAATATACCCCCACCCCAAAACCCTGGCAACCACTGATGTGTTCTCCATTGCTATAGTTTTATTGTTTTGAGAATGTCATATACATGGAAACATGCAGTAGGTAACTTTGAAACTGGCTCTTTCTCTCAGCAAATGTCTTCGAGATTCATCACGCTGTTGCATCTGTCAACGTTCATTTAAGCACATTTTTTAATTTAAGAATTGCTCCTCGATTTTATTCAGATTAGTTCTCTGAGCAGGCTTTGTAATAGTGTAGTAACAGTATAATTTTTGTGCAATTAAATCACCTTTGGTCAAATGACTTACAGTGATTAGCATGTTTCTCTTATCCAGTTTTTAATCTGTTTCTTCTGGTGAAGAAAAGTAGAGAGGCAAGAAGTAGATAGTAATTTCTAAACCAGCATTACATCTCTAAATTCTAAAACTGGAAAGCAGCATCTCTGAGTGTCTCAACTATTCTTTTTTTTTTTTTTTAAAGATTTATTTATTTATTTTAGAGAGAGAGAGCACAAGCAGGAGGGGAGAGGGAGAGGGAGAGAGAGAATCTCAAGCAGACTCTGCACTGAGTGCAGAGTCCAATGTGGGGCTCGATCCCACAACCCTGAGATGGTGACCACAGCCAAAATCAAGAGTCAGACGCTTAACTGACTACACCACCCAGGTGCCCCTGTCTGAACTAGTCTTGAATTACTTCTCTCACCACTTGGGGGAACCTACCAGAATACCAGTGCTAGCAGACTTCTAGACATACATATGGTTCTTGCTCAGGAGCCTCTGTGTGATTCTCGAGCCGATCCCATACAAAGGAATGAGTACAACGGTCTCAGGAGTTCTTAAACAGCCCTCCTGAGTACCCCAAAATGTCTACCATTAGAATCACTGATCTAGGTTAACAAATTCCAGAAGACCTCTCTAAAAAAAAAAAGCAAACATGTCACTTATGGGGATATCCCATTCTGAAGTTGGGTCCTGAGAGATTAGAACAAAACCATTTGATCTGAGGTATAGGACAGGTCTGGAGTAGTGCCCAGTGCTAAGGAATAGGAACCCCAGCTTAAATTAGAGGTAGGACAGAGAACAAATGACCCTGCATGTCCAAGTGGCAGCAGGAGATGCTGGGACCCAAGGATGTGGGCTAGAAAGTGGGGAAATATTCCAAGGGGGGACTTGGGGCATGCTGAGAACAAATGTTGCTTATTTAACAAATATACCTGGATCATGCCTTCATAGGCGTTCACTCTTGAGTCGGAAAGCTGGATGCCTCGTTTGCTTCTGTCTCATCTATCTACTACCATGTAAACACCAAGAGCTTTGAAACCCCATTTTTTTTTTTTAAGTGTTTGAATCCAGTGTACTTAGCCAAAGCTAAGGAGAAGGGCACCTTTGGATCTCAGGAGAACTTTATTCTTTATTTAGTTTCTCCTTCTCCCCACAGGTAGGCCATTCTTGAAGTCCTACTTATAAAAGGAACTCAACTGCCAAGTATTGGAGACTTGAGGTGGAGGATGAAATGAGGAGAGATTCAGTCTCAGGTGGCCAGATTGATCCAGGAGCTGAGGGCAACAGGACAATCCAGAAAGTGAGCTCCCCTTCTGCCCAGGGTTTACCAGAGCTTTGGTCTTTTTCACCAAGTTTATGTTCGCAGCCTGCCCCCGACACAGCCACATAGAACTAATGAAGTGAGAGTGTGTATGTCCAATAACGCAGCTCATTTCCGTCAATTAGCCAATGCCCAGCAATGAGTCCCTTGGCAGACTATGCTTGAATTCATCCATTTTCAGTTTGATGGCTCATAACACAGACGGCTGCTTATTTTATGCATTTTATAGAGGTGGCCCTTTTAGTGCATCAAAAGAATATTTAAACCAACAGAAGAATAATCAAAGGCACCATTTATCACCTCTCTCTTACCAGATGCAAACTGTATAATGGCAGTGGTCCTTGGGTAAGGCGCAGAAAGCAAGCCCACACCGGAAAGCTAGGAAGGCAGCTGAGGCCCGGCCGCCAACAGGCAAGAACTGCGTCTTCAGAGCCAGCACAGGCGGGAGCCTTGCGGGGTGAAGCATGGACGTTTCCAGCTGGAGGCAGCCACCTCCCCTTCCATTTTCGTTCACCTCGTCTTCCATCTTCGCTTGCTCACGCTCTTCCCCCTGCCCCGGGCGACTGCGCGCTAATTCACTCGTCCAGGCTTGGGGCCTACCTCTACCTGCCCCGGTATAAGCAATAGGATGGCAGGGTGTCCATCCCCCCATACCCTGCTCAGGGGACCCACCCGGCCTCACCGCCCGAAGCAGGAGCTGGGAACCTGGACCGGTGCTCCGAGCGGGGGTGGGGGGTGGGGGGCCCTGTGGCATTCAGTACTGAGGTGTGGGGACTCGGCCTGTGGCTACACGCGGCTTGCTGGTAGACCACAGGACAGGGGCAGAGTGAGGCCCCAGGCGTTGCGCACTGCTTTTGCCTCTAGCCCTGCCCACCCCTCCCCCGGGCACCAAGGGAAGCTGGTTGGTCCCCAGAGCGTGAGGGGGTAGAGATGACACAGAATAATCCCATCTTCGAGCCTGCAAAAGAACTGAAAGCCTGTGGCTTACTCATAGATCAGTCGTACCAGCTTTTTGTGGAAAGGACAGCACGATCTTTATTCACAATCCCACTCTTACCAAAGTATTTTTAGACTTCAGAATAGGAGTGAGGAGCCTAGGCGTGTGAACACTGGTAAATTGTTCCTAGCTGGAGGTATGGAAGAAGGTGGGCAGGGCATACTGTCCTGAGTCTAATCCGCCCCCCGCCCCAGTGAAGCTTTGAAGATGTGGTAAGAACAGTTGGTTGCTTGAGAACAATAGTGAAACCCCCTTTCTTTTACATAGATTAGAACACTCTTAATGCTTATGATGACTGCGAGGGATGTTATGAAGAGAGGAAAATATTCACTGTCTCCTCCGAAGTTAGCAGGGTTGGGGAGTCAGTCTCCATTTGACCAGACAAAGAGGTGGTTTGGGTTTTCCCACTTCTGCACCATTGACTCGGTCTCAAGGAAACCCGGGCTCACCGTTGCCCAGCCGAGTGCGGACATCAACAGCAAGAGGTCAAGCACATTTTCCCTTTGACTCCTACTTTCTTCTATTTACCATACTTTGTGATTGTCCCGGTTCTTTGGAGTTTTTCCTTGTTTTTTTCCCCCAAAGGTTTTATTTATTTATTTGAGAGAGAGAGCATTAGAGAGCGAGAGCAAGCACGAATGGGGGGCAGAGGGAGAGGGAGAAACAGGATCCCTGTGGGACTCGATCCCAGGACCCTGGAATCATGACCTGAGCCAAAGGCAGACCCTTAACCGCTTAACCGAGGGAGCCACCCAGGCGCCCTGGAGTTTTTCCTTTTATCAGGAGCTTGAAAAAAATGTGGCCAGCTTCCACCCATTTGTATTAGTGTAAGAGAGTATTGCAACCGCCACAAGAAAAGCATAGATAAACCAGAGGTCAAAGAATAACAGAGTGTTCCAACTGGAGGAGCCATAGAAGCAACTTACCCCAGCCCCTTCATGCTTACATAGGGGGAAACAGACACCCACAGAGAGAAGGTAGCCGATCTCATGGTTCCCACTCTTGTCCTCTTTCTAGAATATATGACTTCATCATTACATATTTTCTTTCCTGATTTTGATTTGGAAAGGTTATTAGTTGGCATTTCTGGGGCCTATAGCCAATTGGGTGTTAAGGGGTTGGGTCCAGAGCCATACACTGTAGAAAAAGCTAGACCCATATTGAACATTCACCCTGAATGATCAGATCTGGAATCGGCAACTCGCTCGCACTGTTAAGGGTTGGCATTGCCCTATGTTCTGTCCTTGGTCCTCTTTTTTTGTATTAAGAGCAGGTCTATGGTCGGGGTTGGTCTCTATGGCAAAATAAGGCAAATTCTGAGTCGAAAAGCTGTAACTGCAGTTCTTAGGATTTTCTGCTGATCTCTGAGGACAGACAGCATGTCCTCTCTCCTGTTCAACACCAACCTTTTCACCCGCCCATCTCTTGACAATTCTTCTTCTTCTTCTTTTTTTTTTTTTTTAATTTATTTGACACAGAGAGAGAGACAGCAAGAGAGGGAACACAAGCCGGGGGAGTAGGAGAGGGAGAAGCAGGCTTCCCGCTGAGCAGGGAGCCCGATGCGGGGCTCGATCCTAGGACCCTGAGATCATGACCTGAGCCGAAGGCAAATGCTTAACCAACTGAGCCACCCAGGCGCCCCGACAATTCTTTACTCTTCCTTTATACTCTGCTACATTCGAACCCATCACAAAACCTCAGTTTTGTTTTAATAAAAACAAAAATCTTTTTACCCAATGTCCCCCTTATCCGCCAAGCCTCCTGAAAGAATAGTCTATACATGACGTCCCACTTCCTTTCTTTTCGTTCACCCCCATGCCAAACCTTTTAGTCTGTGTTGTAAGTAATCTTGCTCCACAGCATTCAGCATCCTTCAACCACTGACCCGCTGGAAACTCTCTTCATGGCTTTTCTTCTCCTGTTCTCCCACTCCTGTATTCCTCAAGGATCTTATTTGATAGTAGTTATATTTTGGGTTAATGCCTGGCTTAAGTCTCCTTTATGGCAATACTTCCCCAGCCATAGTGTCTCAGGAAGGGATGGTGAAGCCTCGGGCCTGGCCACTGGGGCTGGGGATGGATATTTAGGCAGAGGGGGATGCCTAGGAGTATAGCGAGATGGAGGGAGGTGACCGTTAGGGAGGAGGGCTGAGAAGTTGCATAGATTCAGAGGCTGAAGCTATGATTCTGGCCGCGTGAGAGTGGGCGAGGGACCTGAAGACACTACTGGGCAGGGAAGGGAGTGGGGAAATCAAGTCGATGCTCCCAGAGAAGCAAGGAAGAGATCACGAGCCAGAGGAGAGGCGTGGAGTAGCAGAGGAGGGAGAGAGGGAAATCTTTGTGGGAGGGATCAGTGGGGCGAGGGGAGTGATGAGAGGGAGCCCAGGAGAAGGCACCCAGACAACTTTCTAGATCCTGGGAGCTGCTGTTGTGCTTACTGCAGTAAATGTCTGTCTGATTCTCCCGGATCTTTGTAATAACCCTTTTTAGTACCTTGCTTTAGTGGATAATATTGTTTCTTGCAAACTTTACCCTAAGATACTTCTTCTCCCACCAACTTCTCCAACTCTCCCTGAGTGATCTCATCTGCTTTTTCTTTTTTTCAGTTTATTTATTTTAGTAATCTCTACAACCAATGTGGGGCTCGAACTCACGACCCTGAGATCAAGAGTCGCATGCTCCTCCGACTGAGCCAGCCAGGTGCCCCTCATCCACTTCTTTCTACAGTTCAAAATGTTTTTACTTCTATAATATAAAACATGCATATAGCTAAAAAAGAAATTTAAGAGTCCCAAAGGCTTATAATGAGAAGCAAAACTCCCTATGCCTACCCCTTTCCTTCTTCCCAGAAACAATAACTCCTTGAAGTGTTCCTTGTGGTGTTTACCTCAGTCATTCAAAAGAATATGACTATTGGGGCGCCTGGGTGGCTCAATCGGTTAAGCGTCTACCTTGGGCTCAGGTCACGATCCCGGGGTCCTGGGATCGAGCCCCACATCGGGCTCTCTGCTCAGCGGGGAGACTGCTTCTCCCTCTCTCTCTCTCAAGTAAATAAGTAAAATCTTTTTTTTAAAAAGGGAACATGATTATTATCTTGCTATGTCTTTTTTTTCCCCATTATTGTGGTAAAAAATACTTAGCACAAAATTGACCATTTTAACCATTGGTGAGTGTAGTATTCAGTGGCGCTAAGGACATTCACACTGTCGTGCAACCATCGTCACCATCCATCTCCAGAATTTTTTCATCATTGCAAACTGAAATTCTGTACCTGTTAAGTAACCTCCCATTCTCTTCCCTGCAGGTCCCTGGCAATGGCTATTTTAGTTGCTGCCACTGGGAATTTGACTGTTCTAGGAAAGTCATATAAATGCCATCCTACAGTATTTATCCTTTGGGGTGTGGCTTATTTCACTTAGCATAATGTCTTCAAGGATCATCCGTGTTGTGACATATGTAAGACTTTTGTTCCTTTTTAAGGCTGAATAATATTCTATTTTATACACACACACTCGTGCACGCACACGTACACACACTGTATTTTGTTCTTCTATTCGTTCAGTGATGGACATTTGAGTTTTTCCCACCTTTTGGCCATTAGGAACGTGCTCCTTTGAACACAAGTGTATAAATACCTGCTCGAGTCCCTGCTTTCACCTCTTTTGCGTATATACCCAGAAATGGAATTGCTGGATCATTTGGCAATTCTACAGTTTGCTTTTTTGAGGAAACACAATGCTGTTTTCCACCTTCTGTTTTCTTGACCAACACTTTTTAACCATCATCTACTGGCTTTGTATTACGGTAAGTGAGGGATCATCCAGTCTTAAAGTATTCTCTAGTCCCTGTGTGCTGATGGCTTCCCATGCGTATTTCAAACTCAGACTTTCCCCTGAGCTTCAGCCTTTAATATCCAAATGCTTGCTGGACGTCTCCATGTAGATGTTAAACTCAGTGTATCCCAAAATGCTTGTCCCTGCCCCACCCCCAAACTTTCTCTTCCTCTGGCTTTTCTACTGTCCCCTACCTCAGTGAGTGTCACCAATGCCTACCCAGTCACTCCAACAAGAAATCTAGAAGTTGTCACAGACTGCTCCCGGACCTTACCACCCAATGGATCACCAAGACTTTCTGATTTTACCTCTTAAGTAGCTCTTGACTCCATTTTCTTTTCACTGACTGGCACTGCTCTCATTCAGACCTTCTCGTTTGTCATCTCTTGACTGAGCCACTTGCAGTAGCCTCCGTATTCGCCCTCCTGCAAATCGAGCTAAGCTTGTTTAGCCTCTGACATCGTCACTGATTTCTCAGTGACTATCAGTAGCTTCCACTGACTAGAGATAGCTGTGGGTTGTCATCCTCACCCCACCCCGCACAATCTCCCTACCAGGTGGTCCGTTCTAGTGAAAACAGGGCTTCGACCCAGTTCTGCCAAGCACACACTTAGTAGTGGTTAGACTCAGTCCCACAACCTGTCCTCATAAGACCATGAAGCCCCATGCAGGAAAGGTTCACTGAAGCACATTCCGCAGTTCTCCAGTAGTTGCACTTTAGCTAAACTTGTGGTTAGATCGGGCGATGGAATCTTCCATTAGGTGTCAGGACGCAGGACCTATGGCTTCCCAGACTTAGAATGCCACTCTGGGCTCATCAGTTTCTTTGGCCCCATTCACGCAAGGGCAGACGACAGTATGGATCCATAAATCTAGAATACCATTTATTTCACCAGTGAAAGTTTATTTCCAACATCCCTTATATTAATGAGCAAACCCTCTCGTGCAGATTTAGGTAGATTGACTGAAGCTTTCCAGCGCTGCCTCTAGAGTGTGTATTCATAATTAGTCTTTCAGATGCAAACTAAGCGCCGCTGGCGTGTGCTCCTCATTAGGGTACTTAGATACTAACTGTCCCTAGGACATATGTATATGTACATGTACATGCATAGGTGTGTGTGTATTGCACACTGTGCTGAGTACTTTTTTTTTTTTAGAGAGAGTGCGTGCGCACGAACAGCGGGGGAGGGGCAGAGGGAGGAAAGAGAGAGAACCTTAAGCAGGCTCCACGCCCAGTGTGGAGCCCCATACGGGGCTCGATCTTATGAGCCTGAGATCATGACTTGAGCCGAAATCAAGAGTTGGATGCTCAACTGGCTGGGCCACCCAGGCACCCCCGTGCTGAATATATTTTTTTAATGATTTATTTATTTATTTTAGAGAGAGAAAGAGCACGAGCGGGAGGGGCAGAGGGAGAGGGAGAGAATCTCAAGCAGACTGCGCTGAGTGTGGAGCCCGACATGGGGCTCAATCTCATGACCCTGAGATCATGACCTGAGCCGAAACCAAGAGTCAGAGGCTTAACTGACTGTGCCACCCAGGTGCCCCTGTGCTGAGTATTTTTCAAGTAAGTTTTAGACCATATAACAAATCTATCCTCCTATGTACATCTATTCATATTGTGCCCCTGCATAAAACCCTTTATCTCCATGGTTCCCCGGTCCATGTGAAATAAAGTCCAGACTCCTTCAGGTGACATACAAGACCTTTCCAGAACCTCCCCCCACCTCTCTCCTTTTTGCACTTTATGCTCCAGTCCAGAATTACCAAGCTGCGTGTAAGTTAACCTCCACCCACGATGCTGGTTTGGCCTCATGCTCTCCCCCTGCCTGGCCCACTTTTGCCACTTTCCTTCACCTGGCTGACTCTTACTCATCCTTTGTGACTCAAACCAGGCATCAGCTCTTTCAAGAAGCCTTTCCTGTAATCCCATTCGGAGTTAAGCTTATTTATCTTGACACATGTATAGCGTTTATTATGTGCCAGGAACTATTCTAAGCACTTTTAATCCTCATTATGGCTCTGTGAGTTAGATTCTATTATTATTCCTCTTTTCAGATGAGGAGACTGAGGCACATAGAGGTTTAACTTGTCAAAGTTCACCCAACCGGTAAGGGGCAAAGCCAGACCACAAACCCACACTGTCAGACTCCAGTCTGTTCTCTTAGAAATCCATACGCCGTGGGGCGCCTGGGTGGCTCAGTTGGTTAAGCGACTGCCTTCGGCTCAGGTCATGATCCTGGAGTCCCGGGATCGAGTCCTGCATCGGGCTCCCTGCTCGGCAGGGAGTCTGCTTCTCCCTCTGACCCTCCTCCCTCTCATGCTCTCTGTCTCTCATTCTCTCTCTCTCAAATAAATAAATAAAATCTTTAAAAAAAAAAAAAAAGAAAGAAAGAAATCCATACGCCGTGCTGCTTCCCGAGGGCCCTTTCTCTATATTCCTACAGCACCTTAAGCATACCTCTGTCTTAGCATTGAGCATAATGGTTTGAAACGGTCTCTTTGTGTACGTGCCTACGGCTTCACCATGAGGGCCGTAAAGCTTAATGGTCTCTGAGGCCGTGTGGGATCGTGGTTAGATCATGCAGTCTGGGATTAGATATACCTGGCACTAAGTCCCACCTCTGCTGTGTACTACCTGTGTGACCTTACACAAATTATGTAACCTTTCTATACGCCCTTTTCTGCATTGGTAAAGTGGGGCTAAGAATACCCCACAGGGTGATGGAAAGAATGAAACGAGATGATATATCTAGAGCACCCAGCAGAGGGTCTCTCATAGTAAACAAAACAAAACAAAACAAAACCCTCTTGGTAATGCTTGACTATTACAACTAGTTGTTATTTTTATCTCTGCGTCTCTAGCAACTAGCAACTGGGAAGGAAATAGACACTGGAGGACTGTTTGTTGAACTGAACGAATATGGAAATCTTTAGACTGACCTCAATATCTAAAGGACATTTTAGTAGACATGACTTCAGAAATGGTCCCCTGTCGCTAAGCAGGAGGTGCCACCTCACTTTGCCAGGACACCCAGAAGAGTTTTACCTCCTAAGGGTAGCTAGCCCTGTAACTCTTCAGTCAATATAACTAACAAGCATATGGTGCTGGTCCTTGCCACCATTCGTTTTAGTGTAGCTAAAGCTCACACGGGAGAGCTCATCACTTCCAAGTGGGTCTTGTCATCCTAAACCATTTCCTCATCCTTCAAAATGAAAGAGAACCCCATTTTGTGTCCTTTTCTTAGAACAAGGGCTTCAGAACTCCCCAGGGCACTTTATTCTCTTGGGTTGCTGGCCTTTTCAGTTCTGGAATTCCCATGCACATTTCCATCCCAGCATGCCAGGGCTTTGATCCCTTCTGCTGTAAATTTCACTTGTCGACTGGATGAAAAATACAGTTATGGGACATGCCCAGGTCAGCTTTGGATAGTGTGGTTGTGATCGAAAGTGTCCCAGGTATCAATGAAATGCCCATCTTCTTGCACCCAAGAGCAGCTGAAGATGCTGCTTGAAAAGCTGGAATAGACATATATGTCACATTCAGAGAATAACACAACCCCCAGGAAACACTAGGGTTAGGGTTAAGAAGCTCCTCAGGCAGAATTTCTTGGTTTACTTGGGGCTAAGGAGAAACCACATTTGGATTAATCTGGCCGATCTTTCCATAATATCTGAACCTACTTCCCTTTATAAAGGAAGACAGCCTCGAGACCACTGATTCTCTCTTCCACAAGGATCTTGCAGAGCATCTGAGCCGACCTGGTTACCATCAGTGATTACTTCAGAATTTTAGATGGAGAGACAAACTTAAGAAGTTGAACTGAATTTGTATTAATCCTGGTCATAGCCTAGAATAATCTGGCAGTTTGATTAAACCTCTGATAGTTTGGTATGTTTTCATTTTTCTCTTTTTTGCCCTAAAATCTGGTGCATAGAACTACTACTATTACTACTATTACAACACACACACACACACACACACACACACCCAACTAGTTGAGGGTTCAGGATTCTCAGGTGCTAAAGGATTTTAATGCAAGGGGATAATTACTGTAGTGTGGGTTTGGTCAGGAGGGGCTGCCTGGAGATGGTGTCCAGCCAGGATGGATAGACTTCAGATGGTAAGGGCTTCCAGAGTTGAGGAAGAGGGTTGGACATGAGTCAGAGCACACAGTGCATCTAAGAAACTAGAGGTGAGGCTTGTGGTCTTAGGCTCAGCGCAAAGCCTGGGATTCCTCTCCCTTTTTCTGTCCAGATGGTTAGAAACATGGAGGGTCCAGAAACACAGAGGTTGGAAATATTCACCTCTCGGAAAGTGCACTGGGCCAGGAGTGAGGAGATAGGATTACTGATCCTAGTTCTACCACTGATTTGTCCCATAATGGTGGGCAGGTCATGTAAACCTCTCTCAGACCATTTCTTTGTCAAGTAAGATAGAGATAGATATATGATCAGACTACTACTAGTGGGAGGCTTAGGTGAAAGCTTGTAAGTATCCATCAGATGTCAGTTACTAAGAGACTATTAATAAATAAAATGTAGATACCGTGGGAAGAGAGACCATCTTGTCAGTTTGCATCTTATTGGATATTAAATACCAGCCACTCAGGGATGCCAAGAAATGGGTGTCAGTTACTGAGAAGAGAAAGGAGTGTTTTTAACAAATGAAGAGATCAAAGTTCAGAGAGTTTAAACCACTCCCCAGTTGTTGAGCAGGGACTGGGCCAAGGCCAATGTGAACTGTGTCACTGCTTTGCTCCAAGAACGTGTATCTCTGTGTCTTCGGAAGGCCCTTTAAGAGTGATGCTGTTGGTGAGAATTGTAGGGATAGTGGAAAGCTACCAAGGGCAATATTTTGGAGGTTGGCAGCTGATCTCAGATACAAGTAGTTTAATCTTTTGTGTGCCTTAATCCATGCTGATCTCTGGGTGAATTGCTAGCCCCTTCACCTACCAGTAGGTACTACCTATAATCTTTTTTTTTTTTTTTACTTCTACTGACACACAATCTAATAAAAATAAATTTTTTTTTACTTCTACTGACACACAATCTAATAAAAATAAATTTATTTTGTACTGTTTTGTACAAGTTTATAAATTTTGATTCCAATATCTGTGAGCTCTATGTCGTTCCTTTCGAGCCTAACTTGCTAGAGGGAACTGAGAGTTGCTCACATCAAAACGGGAGGTTAACGTCCCTTTAAAGTAGGAAATATTGCTGTAGGGAAGTGTCAGGAGAGAGAAAGCCAGTGAAAGGAAAGTGAGCATGGCAGAAATCCACATTCTGGCGGGATCACTGAGGAGAGGGGGGAACTGAGGATTTCAGGCTTATCTAAGAGGCCATGTCAGCGGGTGCAGAGAGAGAGAGATCGAGAGAGAGAATGGAACGCCCGCCAGAGCCTGGTAACTGTGTCAGAACCCTGCTGGTACCTGTATTTGGTCCTCAGAGCCCCTCCAGCCCTCTTCCTAGTCCCTTTGTCAGCCACCACCCGTCTCAGCTACTTGGCTAAGAGGGAGAGAAAGATAAAGAACCATTCAAATTGCCCTTCAAGACATCGTCACTTCTCTTCCAAAACATCTCTCCCCTTGGATCCTGCCGTCACTCCACTAACACACGGATACAGACAGCTCTTCCTTCCATTCTCTTTGGCCTCTTTAGCCAACACTCAACAGGGTCATCACGACAGGTTGCTGGTAACCTTTCTAAAAATGTATTTGATCAGTGTCTTCACTGATGGTATTTCAAAGTGTAAAGGTAGACATTGAAAACTTGATAGTGATCTGAAAAGGAATTTAAGTAAATCTTATGACTTTGTTGTAGAGGTTCCAGGCTTCCTCTTATAATGGGAGGTTTTATGTCTTTATTTATTTTAAAGATTTATTTTTTTATTTGAGAGAGAGAGAGAGCACGAGCAGGGGGCGGGGGAAGGGAGAGGGAGAGGGAGAAGCAGACTCCCCCTGAGCAGGGAGCCCGATGCAGGACTTGATCCCAGGACCCCGGGATCATGACCTGAGCTGAAGGCAGACACTTAAACAACTGAGCCACTCAGCTGCCCCAGATAGAACATTGTTTTATTTTTTAAGATTTTATTTATTTATTTGAGAGAGAGAGAGAGCATGAGAGAGAGAAAGCATGAGAGGGGGGAGGGTCCGAGGGGGAAGCAGGCTCCCTGCTCAGCGGGACTCGATCCTGGGACTCCAGGATCATGACCTGAGCCGAAGGCAGATGCTTAACCGACTGAGCCACCCAGGAACCCCAGATGGAAGGTTATAAGGCAACTGCTTTCTCGGGCACCTGTGTGGCTCAGTTGGTTAAGCGACCAACTCTTGATTTCAGCTCAAGTCCGGTGTTGGGCTTCCCACTCAACAGGGAGTCCCCTTGCCCTCTCCCTCTGCCCTTCCCTCCTCCCTCCCCCGCTTGTGTGCTTGCTCTCTCTCTCTAAAAAAATAAAATAAAAAATAAAATAAAGCAACTAACCCAGAAAAATTCTACTTCCTTCACCTCCTTGAATCTAACCCCCATATCTGAGAGAATTCGGGGTATTATTTGTGTTAACACTGGTGTCTGAGGGCCAGTCCCTTTTACACCTTGGTTGGATGAAGTTGTTGGTGGAAGTTCACATTTGTATGTTAACATGTGACTTTAATCAGAGTCTGGAGATGGCCCATTGTTAATAATTTGGCGTATGAAAAAACAAAATGCTTTTATTCTCATGAGAAAGGCACTAGAATTCAACCTCATCCCCCACCCCATGAATGTGTATTTTACATAAAACCAGACAGATTTTCTTAACAACATTAATAATGTGCTATTATAACATAATTGCAATATTATACCAAAAGCATTATCCATGTTAAGTACTCTCCAATTTAGAATGAGTGAATAAATTCTCTAAAACTTTTAAGAGAAGAATATCCATTTTCTTCAGCTAAATAATCCATAAGTTCAAAAGGTAAAAGGAATAGTTCTTCTTACACAAAATGCGGCATGTATGTGGGAGTAGAATTTTGATAGGAATTTGTGAGCTTGGGGCGCCTGGCTGGCTCCGTCGGTAGAGCATGTGACTCTTGATCTTGGGGTGGTAAGTTTGAGCCCCACAGTGGGTGTAGAGAGTACTTAAAAATAAAATCTTAAAAAAAAAGAATTTGTGAGCTCCCTGCTAGTGCATTTAAAAACCTCCTTGGCAATCTCCTGGCAACTAAGGATACTATGCCCCCTTCCAATGTGGGGCCAAGACATAGTATCTGCAGAATTACATACCCATTAAGGTAACACTCGTTCTGTCATTTTTGGTGTATGGCACCCAAGGTCACCCTGGATGCTGACATCCAGCCAATAGACAGGAAGAGATAAAGAGTGGAGAAGGCAGGTGAGCTCCTGAGATTGGCCGGAATGTGGCACACGTCCCTTTCACCAACATTCCACTGGTGAGGACTTGTGAGGTGATCACTTCGTGATCTAACCACGATCCCACACGGCCTCAGAGACTATTAAGCTTTATGACCCTCATGGTGAAGCCGTAGGCACGTACACAAAGAGACCGTTTCAAACCATTATGCTCAATGCTAAGACAGAGGTATGCTTAAGGTGCTGTAGGAATATAGAGAAAGGGCCCTCGGGAAGCAGCACGGCGTATGGATTTCTTTCTTTTTTTTTTTTAAAGATGTTATTTATTTATTTGAGAGAGAGAATGAAATAGAGCACGAGAGGGGGGAGGGTCAGAGGGAGAAGCAGGCTCCCTGACGAGCAGGGAGCCCGATGCGGGACTCGATCCCGGGACTCCAGGATCATGACCTGAGCCGAAGGCAGTCGCTTAACCAACTGAGCCACCCAGGCGCCCCACGGCGTATGGATTTCTAAGAGAACAGAGTGGAGTCTGACAGTGTGGGTTTGCGGTCTGGCTTTGCCCCTTACCGGCTACGCGAACTTTCACCCTAGCCGTCCTATAGCACCAGCTCAATTTGCTTGGCGGTTTTCCATCACTTGGAAGAATGAGCTTCCTCATGCCCCACTCAGAGACAACACCACCGGTCTGTGCCTCCTTCTCGAAAGTCTGAGCCCTAGCACCCAGGGACCCTCCTCCAAGCTCAGAGATCCCAGCACCAGCTAGCAAGCACTTCCTTCTCAGAAGTCTGAATTTCAGCTCCACGGAGGCCCTCCCCCAAGTTTTAGTAATTATGTATTCTTCTCTTACTCCCCACGTCCCCCCAGTCTAGGAGTGCTAGCTGCTTCCTGAAGTGTCCCTTATAGCAGCACCGTGTAATAGAAATATAATGTGGGGGAGCCTGGGTGGCTCAGTCATTAAGCCTCTGCCTTCGACTCAGGTCATGATCCCAGGGTCCTGGGATTGAGCCCTGCATCGGGTTCCCTGCTCAGCGGGAAGCCTGCTTCTCCCTCTCCCACTCCCCCTGCTTGTGTTCCCTCTCTCGCTGTGTCTCTGTCAAGTAAATAAATAAAATCTTTAAAAAAAAAAAAAAGAAATGTGAATCACACACTGATCTTTACTCTTCTAGTAGCTACGTTAAAAAAGTGAAAAGAAATGGTGAGATTAATTTCAATAGTATATTGTGTTTAACCCAATATATCTGATCTGCTGCATTTCAACATATAATTACTATAAAAATTATTAGATATTTTTATATGAAGTCTTTGAGATCAGGTGTGTATTTTATACTTACAGCATATTTCAATTTGGATGATAAATTTTCACCAGAAATACTTGATCTGTGTTTAGATTTCATAAAATTTACAGCTGAAGATGTAGATTTACATTTTTCAAGTTGTTCCCAATATACTGAAAAGTTTGCCAATAACTGAATTGAGTATCAATGTGTAACTTTTTTAAAAAAAGACTTTATTTATTAATTTGACAGAGAGAGAGAGAGCACAAGCTGGGGGAGTGGCAGAGGGAGAAGCAGGCTTCCCGCTCAGGAGGGAGCCCCATGTGGGGCTTGATCCCAGGACCCTGGGTTCATGACCTGAGCCAAAGGCAGATGCTTAACCCACTGAGCCATCCAGGTGTCCCAATTTGTAACTTTTTATCTTGAAATAATTATGCACTCACAAGAAATTGAAAAAATACTACAGAGAGGTTCCATGTACCTACCACCCAGCTGCCCCTCATTGGTGACATCTTTCATAACTGTAACTTTCACAACCAAAATCAGAAAATTAATTGGCATGATACAATGAACTACACTACAGATCTTAGTCTGATTTCATCAGTTTTACATATACTTATTTTTTTAAAGATTTGTTTATTATAAGAGAGAGAGCAAGAGAGCCGGGGAGGGACAGGGGGAAAGGGAGAGAGAGAATTCCAAACAGACTCTGCGCTGAGCGTGGAGCCTGATGTGGGGCTCGATCTCACGACCCTGAGGTCACGACCCGAGCCGAAACTAGGAGTCAGATGCTCAACTGACTGCACCACCCAGGCACCCCTACATGCACTTATATTTTGTATGCCTTTGTGATTGTATGGCACTTTATCACTCGTGTAGATTTTTATAACTACTACCACCACAATCAAGAGACCAAACTGTCCCATCACTCCAATGGGAGCTCCTCAGGCTGCCCCTTTGCAGTTATCTCCTCCCTCCCTTACACCTAACCCCTGGTAACCTAGTAGGTGTTCTTCATCTTTACAACTTATCACATTTTGAAATTGGCTTTTTTCACTCAGCATAGTACCCTTAATATCCATCTAAGTTGTTTGGTGTATCAATGGTTTGTTCCTTTTTATTGCTGAGTAGTATTCCATGGTATGAATGTACCACGGTGTGTTTAACTGTTCACCTATTGAAGGACATTTGGTATGTTTTCAATTTTTGGCTATACGAATAAAAGCTGCCATGAACATCTGAGTACAGTTTTTTGTGGGGGCATACATTTTGATTTCGGTGGGATAAATGCCCAGGAGTGTGATTGCTGGATCATATGATAACTCTGTGTGTAATTGCCAGAATGATTTTAAGAGGGGCTGTACCATTTTGCATTCTAACCAACAATGAATGAGAGACCCAGTTTATTGGCATCTTCATCAGCATTTGGTGTGATCAGTGTTCTTTATTTTAACCATTCAAATTGGTATGTAGTACCATCTCACTGTGGTTCCAGTTTGCATTTGCCTAATGGCTAGTGATGTTGAACATTTCTTCATGCATTTATTTGCCATCTGTATATCATTCTTGGTGAAGTATCTGTTCAAGTCTTTCCCATTTAAAAATTGGGTGGTTGGTTTCTTACAGTTGACTTTTGAGACTTCTTGATATGTTCTGGATACAAATCCTTTGTAAGAGGTGTAATTTGCAAATATGTTCTCCCGGTCTGCAGCTTATTTTTTTATCCTCTTAACAGGGTCTTTCACAGAGCAAAAGTTTTTCATTTTGATGAAGTTCAGTCTATCCATTTTTTTCTTTTATGTATCGCTTTTGGTGTCATGCCTAAGAACTCTTTACTTAATCATGAATATTTTCTCCTACATCTTCTTCTGAAATGCTATAATTTTACATTTAAATCTATGATCTTATTTGAGTTAATTTTTATGTAAGGGATGAGGTTGAGATCTAGGTTTATTCTATTTTTGCCTATGAAGATCTCATTTTCCCAGCACCACTGATTGAAAAAAAAGAACCTATTTTTGGGGTCCCGTGACCATGCAGGTTCAGTGGTTCACTGGATGGACTCAGCAGACCAGTCATAGGCTTTACTCACAGCGAAGCTTTTTTTTACAGGAAAAGATACAGACCAAAAACAATAGGAAAAATATGCATGGGATAGAGTTCGGAGTGGTCCGACACAGACTTCCCCATCTGAAGCCACACAGAATGTGCTTTCTCTCTAGCAGTCAACTGCAGGGACATGTGCAGAATAACTCTGCCCAAGGAAGCCTGTGCAAGTCTCGGGATCTGAGACTTTTATGTGCAGGAAAATAGCTGTCAGGGCAATCTGGTGACATAGGCCACAGAAGTGGACGCGTGACCGGCAGTTTATCTGAGTCTTTTTTTTTTTTTTAAGATTTTATTTTTTTATTTATTTTTAGAAGATTTTATTTATTTATTTTTTAAAGATTTTATTTTTTTTTTTAAGATTTTATTTATTTATTTGACAGAGAGAGACACATTGAGAGAGGAGCACAGGCAGGGGGAGTGGAGGGGGGAGAGGCAGGCTTCCCGCTGAGCGGGGAGCCCGATGCGGGGCTCGATCCCAGGACCCCGGGACCAAGACCTGAGCCGAAGGCAGACGCTTAACGACTGAGCCACCCAGGCGCCCCAAAGATTTTATTTATTTTAAAGAGAGAGAGAGCACAAGAACATGAGCTGGGGTGGGGGGAGAGGGGGAGGGAGAGGGAAAAGTAGGTTCCCTGCTGAGCAGGGAGCCCGATGCGGGACACGATCCCAGGATCCTGGGATCATGACCCGAACTGAAGACAGACACTTAACCCACTGAGCCACCCAGGCACCCAGTTCATCTGAGTCTTAGCAGAACTCCTTGTGATCCACTGAGAACACAAGAGGAGGGGAGGCACATTTGCTTTGGAGTCATCCTTTTTGATATGTAGGACAAGGAGCATAGGTTGCTGGTCCCTTCAGCTACTCTGCCTTTCATTCTCCATGTAAGTAATAAACTGTCTGAATCTAAAAATGGCTCATTGTGTCTTTATTGGCTGAATCTGTGAGGCCTTACTTAGCCTTTCCTCACATGCCATTGAATTGCTTTTCTGCCTTTATCAAAAATCAGTTGGATGTATTTGTGCGAGTCAGTCCTTTTGAACAGTTTTATTGGCATATATTGACATACAATAAACTGCATGTATTTAAAGCATACAATTTCAGGTTTGGCATACATATACACCTATGAAACTATCACCACAATCAAGATAATGATCATAACCAACGGCACTCGGAAACTTTGGGTTATGTTCATTATGTTGATTATGGAGATGGTTTCATAGGTGTATACGTATGCCAAAACCGAAATTGTACAGTATGATACCAAAACGGACAAATATACCAATAGGACAAAGGAGGGAATTCAGAAATATACTCAAACAAATATAGACAGCTGGTTTTTTACAACGGTACAAAGGCAATTCATTGGAAAAAGAATAACCTTTTCAGCAAATGGTGCTAGAACTATTAGGTATTTATCTGCAGGAAAAAAAAGCAACTTGAATTCATACCTTGCCCCATCCACAAAATTAACTCAAAATGGATCATAGAATTAAATATAAAAGTTAAAACTGTAAAACTCCTCCAAGAAAATACAGGTGAAAAATCTTCATGACCTTGAGCTAGGCAATGATTTCCTAGATATGACACCAAAAGCATAGTACATTAAAAATGAATTGATAAATTAGACTTCATGAAAATATAAAACTTTGGCTTTTTCAAAGACACTGTTAAGACAATGAGAAGATAATTCACAGACTGGGAGAAAATATTGGCAAAGCATATATCTGATAAAAGATTTGTATCCAGAATATGTAAAATACTCCAAAAGCCCAATAAGAAGAAAATGAACAACCCAATCAATATCAAATGGGCAAGAGATTTGAACAGACATTTCACCAAAGACATACAGATGATGCAAAAGCACATGAAAAGAGGTTCAACACCATTGGTCACTAGGTAAATAAATGCAAATTAAAACCACAATGAAATAACATTACACACCCATGCAGAATGGCTAAAATTAAAAAGAATGGGCGCCTGGGTGGCTCAGTTGGTTGGGCGACTGCCTTCGGCCCAGGTCATGATCCTGGAGTCCCGGGATCGAGTCCCGCATCGGGCTCCCTGCTCAGCAGGGAGTCTGCTTCTCCCTCTGGCCTTCCTCCCTCTCATGCTCTCTGTCTCTCATTCTCTCTCTCTCAAATAAATAAATAAAATCTTTAAAAAAAAAATGAAAAAAAAAATAAAATTAAAAAGAATGGCCATAGCAAGTGTTGGTAAGGATGCCAATAACGAACCCAGGGCTCGATCCCAGGACCCGATCCAAAGGCAGACACTTAACCGACTGAGCCACCCAGGCGCCCCAGTTTGGTGGTGTTTTAAAAAAGTTAAACATGTACTGTGAAATGATTTAGCCATGGGGCGCCTGGGTGGCTCAGTCGTTAAGCGTCTGCCTTCGGCTCGGGTCATGATCCCAGGGTCCTGGGATCGAGCCCCGCATCGGGCTCCCTGCTCAGCAGGAAGCCTGCTTCTCCCTCTCCCACTCCCCCTGCTTGTGTTTCCTCTCTCGCTGTGTCTCTCTCTGTCAAATAAATAAATAAAATCTTTAAAAAGAAAAAAAAAAAAAGAATATACAAAAAAAAAAAAAGAAATGATTTAGCCATTATTCTCCTAGATATTTACCCAAGACAAAAGAAAGCATGCATCCACAAAAAGCCTTGTACACAAAAGTTCATAGAAGCTTTATTTGCAGTGGCTAAAATGTGGAAACAAGCCAAACGTCCATCAGCAGGTGTACGGATAAACAGGTGAATGGGCCAATAAAACTTAACAAGAACTGACTCACACAATTATAGTGTGGAGTCTATGCCTGACCCATGAATAAAGCATAAAACCTCTATTTAGATTTTCTTTAGTTTCTCCCAGCAATACTTTATATTTTTCAGTGTACGGGTTTCGCACATCTTTTGTCTGATTTATCCTTATTTAATATTTTAGGTGCTATTGTAAATGATGTTTTTACATTTCAGTTCATTGGTTCAATTGTTCATTACAGTGGTTTTCATTGTAAAAAAATTTATATATTAATGAGGTAGCCTACAACTCTACTAAACTCATGTGTTAGTTCTAGAAACTCGTTTTAGATTTCAACCACTTTTCTGTATATGAACAGGTTATCTGCAAGCAAAGAAAATCGTACCTCTTCCTTTACAATTTGGGTGCCTTTTTAAATTTTTTTTTTAATTTGGGTGCATTTCATTGCATTTTCTTGCCTAATTGCTCTAGCCAGAACCTCTAGTACAGTGCTGAATATCCTTGACTGGTTATTGATCTTATAGGGAAAGCATTTGGGCTTTCACCATTAAGTATGATGTTAGGTGGAGGTTTGGCATAGATGCCCTTTATCAGGTTGATGACATTTCCTTCTATTCCTAGTTTGCTCAGAGGTATTATCAGTTTTGGATGTTGGATTTTGTCACATGATTTTTCTGTCTCTATCGAGATGATCCTATGGCTTTTCTTTGTTACTTTGCTAATATGGTGCATTATATTGATTTATTTTTGAATGTAAACCAAACTTGCATTCCTGACATAAACCACACTTGCAAATGATATATTATTCTTTTTACATATTGCTGGATTCAGTTTGCTGAAATTTTATTCCTGGTTTTTGCATCTGTGTGCATGAGGGATATTAGCATGTAGTTTTACTTATTTAATTTTTATTTAATGTCATTTACTTTGGTATCATGGAATGATGTCTTCATGGAATGAATTAGGAAGTATTCCCTCCCTGACTATGGACTCTGAGAAACAAACTGAGGGTTCTAGAGGGGAGGGGGTGGGGGGATGGGTTAGCCTGGTGATGGGTATCAAAGAGGGCACGTTCTGCATGGAGCACTGGGTGTTATACGCAAACAATGAATCACGGAACACTACATCAAAAACTAATGATGTAATGTATGGGGATTAACATAACATAATAATAAAAAAATAATTTTCTGAAAGAATATGGGTAAAATTGATATTAGGACCTCGGGCTTTTGGCAGAAATCACCAGTGAAAACATCTGGGCCATGAGTTTACATTGTGAGAAGTTTTATAATTGCAAATTCAATGTCTGTAATAGGTTTAGGACTATTCATGTTAAATATATCTTTTTGAATGAGCTTTGGTAGTTTGTATCTTCCAAGCAATTAGTCCATTTCATCTAAGTCCTCAAATTTACTGACAAAATCCTTTCATAATATTTCTTTATTATCCTCTTAATATTTGTAGAATCCACTGTGCCGTCTTCTTTCTCATTCCTGACATTAGTAATTTGTGTCTTCTCTTTTTCCTGATTCACACAGCCAGAGTTTTATCAACTCTGCTCATTATCTGAAAGAACCAACTTTTAGGATCATTAAGTTTCTCTGGTTAGTTTCTGCTTTCTATTTCATTGGTTTCTGCTGCTTCTTACTTTGGGCTTAGTTTGATCTACTTTGTCTGGTTTCTTAAGGTAGAAGCTGATGTCAATGATCGGAAATCTTTCTTTTCTTACCTATGCATTTAGTGCTATAAATTTTCCTCCACATACTTCTTTCGAGGTATCTGACACATTTTGATATGTTATGTTTTCATTTTCATTCAGTTAAAAATACTTTATGGGGCGCCTGAGTGGCTCAGATGGTTAAGCGTCTGCCTTCGGCTCAGGTCATGATCCCAGGGTCCTGGGATCAAGTCCCACATTGGGCTCCCGGCTCAGCGGGGAGCCTGCTTCTCCCTCTGACCCTCTCCCCTCTCATGCTGTTTCTCTCTCGCTCGCTTTCTAAAAAATAAATAAAATCTAAAAAAAAAAAAATACTTTATGACTTCCCTTTTGATTTTTTCTTTGACATGTGTTATTTATAAATGTGTTATTATTTAGTTTCCAGATATTTGAGGAGTGTCCAGATCTCTTTCTGTTATTAGAATCTAATTTAATTCGGGCGCCTGGGTGGCTCAGTCGGTTAAGCGACTGCCTTCGGCTCAGGTCATGATCCTGGAGTCCCGGGATCTAGTCCCGCATCGGGCTCCCTGCTCAGCAGGGGGTCTGCTTCTCCCTCTGCCCTCTTCCCTCTCGTGCTCTCTGTCTCTCATTCTCTCTCTCTCAAATAAAAAAAAAAGAATCTAATTTAATTCTATCAATGTCAGAATACATACTTAGTATGACTCAAATATGCTTTTTGCTCTGTGTATTTTAAAGCTTCATTATTAGGTGCATAAACATTTAGGTTGTTATATCCGCTTGATGAATTGATCCCTTTATTAGTATCATTCCAGGTAATATTATTTGATCAGAAATCTACTTGCCTGTTATTAATACAGCCGTCTGTCTTTCCTGGATCTGGTTATTAGTTAGCTAGGTTTATTAGTTTACTCTGGCTGCCATAGAAAATTAGCAAAATCTTAGTGGCTTAGAACAAGATATTTATTCTCCTACAGTTCTGGAGGTGAGAAGTCTAAAATCAAGGTATAGACAGTACCACATTCCTTTCTGAGGCTCTAGGGAAGAAACTGTTCCTTGCCTCTTTCTGCTTCTGGTGTCAGCATTCTTTGGCTTGTGACTACATCTCTTTCTGTGCTTTATCTTCATATTGCTTTTTCTGTGTGTGTCTAATCTCCCTCTGTGTGTCTCTTATAAGGGTACGTGTGATTGCATTTAGGGCTCTGCTGGATAAACTCTTCTCAAAATCCTTGAGTTAAACCACATCTTTTGCCAAATAAGGTAATATTCACAAGTTCTAGGGATTAGAATATGGACATAACTTTGGGGCCACCATTCCGCCTAGTACACAAGGTCTAGCTTTTCCTATCCTTTTATTTATTTTTAAAGATTTTATTTATTTATTTGAGACAGAGAGAGAGTGCACAAGTGGGGGGGGGCAGAGGGAGAGGGAGAAGCAGACTCCCCGCTGAGCAGGGAGCCTGATGCAGGGCTTGATCCCAGGACCCTTGGATCATGACCTGATCCGACCTAGGCAGATGCTTAACCGACTGAGCTACCCAGGCGCCCCTCCCATTCTTTTATTTTTAATTTATTTTTGTATTTATAGTTAAAGACTATTGTAAACAGCATACATTTGGGTCTTACTTTTTTTATCCAGTCTGACAGTGTTTTCCTTTTAATTGAGGTGTATGGTAGATAATAATGGACCCCCCAAAGATGTCCACATTCTTATCCTGTGAACCTGTAAATATTAACCTAACATGACAAAAGGGACATTGCAGATGTGATAAGTTAAGAATTTTGATATGGGAAGAGTATCCTGGATTATTGGGGTGGGCCCAATATAATCACAAAAGTCTACAAATAGGAAGGCAAGAGGGTCAGAGTGAGAAGGAGATGTAATGACAGAGCAGAAGGTGGAGTCATGTGCTTTGAATATTGAGGAAGGGGCCATGAGCTGAGGAATGCAGGCGGCCTCTGGAAGTTGTAAAAGGTAAGGAAACAGATTCTCCCCTAGAGCCTCTGGAAGGAATGCAGATCTGCTGACGCTTGGATTTTTAGCACAGTGAGACCCATGTCAGATTTCTGACCTGGAGAACTAACTGTAAGGTGATTTATGTTGTTGTAAGCCATTAAGTTTGTGGTAATTTGTTATAGCAGCAGTAGGAAAGTAATATAAGGTGCTTAGATCATTTATGTTTAATGTGATTATTGATATAATTAGGTTTAAATCTTTCATCTTGCTATTTGTTTTCTCTCTGGGTCATCTGCAGTTCCTTTTTCCCCCTGCCTTCTGTCAGATTAATTGAATGTTTTAGTTTTATTTTTATCTCTTTTGTTGGCTTTTTGGCTATAATTTTTTGTTTTTTAATTTTAGTGATTGCTTTGCAGTTTAGAATACAGAGCTTTAATTTATCATAGTCTACCTTCAAGTGATATTCTATCACTTTACAAATAATGTAAAAACTTGACAGTAGTGTACCTCTATTTCCCCTCTCCTGGTCTTTATACTATAGTTTTTTTTTTTTTTAAAGAGTCACCTATTTATTTTAGGGAGAGAGAGAGAGAAAATGCATGAGGAGGGGCAGAGGGAGAGGGAGAAGCAGACTCCCCACAGAGCGTGGAGCCTGACACGGGACTTGATCTCAGGACCCATGAGATCATGGCCTAAGCTGAAACCAAGAGTCGGATGCTTAACCGACTGAGCTACCCAGGCATCCCTATTCTACAGTTTTCATATAATTTACTTATGCATGAGTTGTAAAGCCCACAATGCATTTTTATTATTTTTGTTTATAGTCAGTTATCTTTTAAAGAGATTTAAGAAATAGGAAAAATATATATTTACTCATGAAGTTTCTTTTTTTCTTAAGATTGTATTTATTTATTTGACAGAGAGAGACACAGTGAGAGAGGGAGCACAAGCAGGGGGAGTGGGAGAGGGAGAAGCAGACTCCCCGCAGAGCAGGGAGCCCGATGCGGGGCTCGATCCCAGGACCCTGGGATCATGACCTGAGCTGAAGGCAGACGCTTAACGACTGAGCCACCCAGGCGCCCCACTCATGAAGTTTCTGTTTGTAATATTCTTTATTACTTTGTATAGATCCATATTTTTATCTGGTTTCATTTTCTTCCTGCTTAAAGAATATCCCTCAACATTTATTACAATTCAGGTCTGCTGGTGATGACTTTTTTAACCTTTTGTATGTCTAAAATGTCTTTATTTCACTTTTGCTTTAATTTTTTTTTAAAGATTTTATTTATTTATTCATGAGAGACCGAGAGAGAGAGAGAGAGGCAGAGGGAGAAGCAGGCTCCCAAGGAGCAGAGAGCTCGATGCGGGACTCGATCCCAGGACCCTGGGATCATGACCTGAGCCGAAGGCAGACGCTTAACCATCTGAGCCACCCAGGCGCCCCCACTTTCGCTTCAATTTTTAAAAATCACAGTAAAATATATCTAGCATCAAATTTGCCACTTAAACAATTTTAAGTGTATAGGTCAGTGGCATTCATCATCACTGGCCATCTCTAGAACTCTTTTCTTCTTGTGAAACTGAAACTCTAGGGTGTCTGGGTCCTCAGTTGGTTAAGCATCTGCCTTTGGCTCAGGTCATGATCCCAGGGTCCTGGGATGGAGCCCCGCATCAGGCTCCTTGCTCAGCGGGGAGTCTGCTTCTCCCTCTGCCCCAATCCCCTGCTCATGCTCGCTCTCTTTCTCTCTCTCTCTCTAAATAAAAAAATAAAATCTTAAAAAAAAAAAACCCTGAGGGCGCCTGGGTGGCTCAGTCGTTAAGCGTCTGCCTTCGGCTCAGGTCATGATCCCGGGGTCCCGGGATCGAGTCCCACATCGGGCTCCCTGCTCGGCAGGAGGCCTGCTTCTCCCTCTCCCACTCCCCCTGCTTGTGTTCCTGCTCTCGCTGTCTCTCTCTGTCAAATAAATAAAATCTTAAAAAAAAAAAAACCCTGAAACTCCATACCCATTAAATAACTCCACATTTTTCCTCTCCCTCAGCCTCCGGCAACCACCATTTTTCCTCTCTATTTGTATAAATTTGACTATCCTAGTACCTCATATAAGTAAGATTATATAGTATTTGTATTTATATTAAATCCCTTCTGATCAAATAGCTCATGCAGTTGTTTTCTCCCGATCAGACCCTGGCTAATACATCTATTCAGGCAATTTCATCCTTGAGGTGGCATGGCGATAGTACTTAGAATCCCAGTGACATGAGTTCGGCTGTCACTTACTAGCTGTACGAGCAAATTAATGTCTCTCATCCTCAGACTATTACCAGGTAAAAATGGAGAAAGTAATACCTGCTACCCAGAGTTTTTTTGTGAGGAGCTATGAAAACACCTGACACACGATAGGTGTTCAATAGATACTATTTGGTTTCATCCATTTCTTCATCAGCATCCTCTAAGCACTTCGATCTATCCCTCTCAGCAACAGCCTCCCGGAGTATTTTTTTCCTACCTCCCCATCAATCCCACATTGTGCTGTGGCCCTTTTTCTTGGCGTTCTTTTTCAACAAATGCTTATCTTAAAAAGTAACCAAAGCTCATTGTGAATGAGTTATGGCGGCCTAGAGTGTTCCGGAAGAGGAAAAGCAATAGATACATTTTTGGTACCATGGTAGGGTCAATAAAAGGACATATTATGGGGGAAGGACAACGTTTGGTTGCCCCAACCTAGCCCACAGGGCAACCTCTGCATGGAACCATGGCAAAGGAGGTCTGAGTCGACTCTTGGAATTAGATTACTTTCTCTGTAGCTTCTTCAGCTCCCTAGCATGGTTCTTTAAACATTTCATGTGCAACATGAGTAAATAAATGATAGGCAGGCAGATATCTTTTCTTTCCTACTTTCCCTTGCCCTTTACTCTTTGAACTCCCCGGGCTTGGCTCTAGACAGATGGGAGAAACAGGTCAAGGTTGTCTCGGTGTCCTTTGCCTGCCATGTGTTCCTTTCTCCCAAGGGCCCAGTGTGTCCTCCTACCCCGGATCGTTTTGCTCTCCAGTGCCAGGAAAGCCTGTTCTTACCAGGTAGCATCCCATGCCCGAGGCCTCCTCTAAGCCTCCCCTCAGTTTCCTCGTTGTGTATTCTGTTTCTTGCTCTGTCCAGCAATTCCAGCCACCTAGAGGATGAGGACTCCAAAGAAGAGGGCCTTCAGACTCTGGCCTCAGCCCGCAAGCAGGCTGTTGTACTTTTCACCAACTGTCACCATCTCTAAGCACTGAGCCCCATTGTGTTGGGCAATACCTCCCCATCTCCCAAGCCCTTTTCCCCCTCTCTAAAGACGCTGTTGTGTGATCCCTGGCTAGACTGGTTTTCAGGGGCAGGTAAGCCACAGAAACAGAACGACCCCTTCTTGGACTACCGCATCCCCCACTCATGGTTCCAAGTTACCGTCCTTGAAATTGATATTGGAGAAAACTATAAGCCTCTACCAGGGCAGCCTTTCCCCTCCATGCATGGGTTGCTCTGTCTTACCTTGGCCCACAGGAAATGAAGAAAACAAGCTATTTTTGTTTAAATTACCCAGACTCAATATTTTTTCAATTTTATTATGTTATGTTAGTCACCATACATTGCATCATTAGTTTTTGATGTAGTGTTCCATGATTCATTGCATATAACACCCAGTGCTCCATGCAGAACGTGCCCTCTTTAATACCCATCACCAGGCTAACCCACCCCCCCAGCCCCCTCCCCTCTAAAACCCTGTTTGTTTCTCGGAGTCCATAGTCTCTCATGGTCCATCTCCCCCTCCGATTCCCCCCCCCTTCATTTTTCCCTTCCTGCTATCTTCTTTTTTTTTTTTTTAAACATATAATGTATTATTTGTTTCAGAGGTACAGGTCTGCGATTCAACAGTCTCGCACAATTCACAGCGACCGAGACTCAATATTAAGGATTCACTCCTTTCTTTGTTTCTCAAACGGATGTTCCTCATGTACCTACAATCTACGAGTAGATTCTGACAGTGACCTCCTTAGTATATCGGTTTGCTTTCTGTTTACTCCATCAGCCAAACTCTTCAGGGAAACCTGAAGACCTATAAATGGTTCATTTACAGAAGCAAACAACCAACATAAAGTCAGGCAACTTTTAAACGACCATCAACAAATCCTTCCAGGTTGCACTGAAAGGCAAACACAACTTGAATCCCAGGTGTGAACATAAAATATAATATGATTATCACCTTCTGAAAATAAACCTGGGAGAGTATGGTTGTGCTCATCCAAGGACATAATCTCCGCCTTCACAGTCTGTGCCCTGGTTCTTTCCGGTGTGGCCACAGCTACTTGTCTTTTAAAATTCGACCTCACCTCCTCCTTCAGGAAGCTGGCCCGAGCCCCACGTCTGGGTTTGATGCTCCTTCCTGGGCACCCTGAGCATCCTGTTCTTATATCTGTCAAAGCACTTATCACACTGATTGTCTCCTTTACCTGGCTGAGGGCTCCCTGAGGGTAGGGAAGATGTCCCATTTGATTTTGTATCCCTGGGGCCAGGCACATCCAGGACTAGTTGCTCAGTACATGTTTGTTAGTTGATTGAAAAAAAAAATGCCTGTGCATCATAGTTTTGGACTATCTTCAACGATGGCCAATCTTTCTTCTTTTAAAGGAGAATGTGATTTTCGGAAAAACAGATGTTATTCAGAAATACATGGGGCATGGGGCGCCTGGGTGGCTCAGTCATTAAGCGTCTGCCTTCGGCTCAGGTCATGATCCCAGAGTCCTGGGATCAAGCCCCGCATCGGGCTTCCTGCTCAGCGGGAGGCCTTCTTCTCCCTCTCCCGCTCCCCCTGCTTGTGTTCCCTCTCTTGCTGTGTCTCTCTCTGTCAAATAAATAAATAAAATCTTTTTTAAAAAAGAAAGAAATACATGGGGTATATAAGGTATTCAGCAAACTGAATAACGCTGTCTTTATTTAAAGAGGGGCTGTCATCATAATGTATTGACTGCTTTTCTTCTGTGAATCATAAACTGGCTCTGAACTCGATTCCAAAGAAGGAATCACAAAAGGTTTTGAGCAACAGAAGCTTCCCAGGACAA
Source organism: Mirounga angustirostris (assembly GCF_029215605.1). Lineage (NCBI taxonomy): Eukaryota > Metazoa > Chordata > Mammalia > Carnivora > Phocidae > Mirounga > Mirounga angustirostris. The sequence continues at coordinate 96,670,052 of NW_026991719.1, forward strand.
TAACTTTGAAATCTACATTCATTTAGATGTTTAAGGTCCAATATGTGTTTAGAGAAAAAAAGATCAAATAAATAAGTATTTGTGTTGAAAATTACCGAACGCCTGCTCTAGGGAGCAGGGCATACCGTTTAGAGGTTAAGAGCATTACTCTGGAGCTGGACTGCTTGGGTTCAAATTCTGGCTCTGCATCTAACTTAGCTGCGTAGTCTCTGACACGTTACTCAACCTGCTGGTACCCCAACATAGAGTCATTGGGAGGATTAATTGAATTAATCCCATAAAGTGCTTAGCATATAAGGGCCAACTGTCATTGTGCGAGAAACATCTGAGACAGGGAGGAGTCTAGTAGCCATAAGCATCTCAACGTAGCTCTGTAAGCACCGAATGCCCTGCATGCAATTCAAAACATTGTGTCCTGAGAATATGAGTGTCAGTACAACCAGATGCTTGGTATTCATGGTAGTGAGGAGAACAGAAGGACCTGAGACTAGAGATAACACTCTTCTACTAAAATACTTCCTTTTTTTTTTTTTTTTTTAACAAAGAAATGTTATGTGGTGTTAATGCCTGTGAAAGAATTCAGTGTTCCTCACTTCACTTTGAATAGAAACTAGCCTGGACAGAGAATTCATAGGCTCTTATCATCAATATGTCTCTCTTTCTATCTCAAAAAAAAAAAATTTGGTTCCGATTTCAAAAACTAAGATACAATGTTGTTCTGATCCGGAAGGAATGGAATAATCTAGAGGGATTTGCCATTTTGCCAAGATAATTTAGAGCTTGTCTGTGGATTCAAACTGCATCAAAATTTAAGAATAGTAATATTAAATAATGATATAATTTACATTTGGGGGGTGTATGGTTTCATTACTGTATCCTTTCTGTTACTGTGCAGAACATCCTTCTTTTAATTAAAATATTGGTTGCCTTCTTTAAACTAGAGTTTCCCTCTCTCAGAAATAGTCATGAAGATGACAATTTATGTTGCAATCAGTTATTTTGCATGATTCATGAAGAAGCGCTTTAAAAATAACTTTGTAATAAAGACAGAAAACTGTTTCTTCACGATTGTGATTCATCAAAATTATTTTTGAACATTTGGTAAATCTTGTTTTGGAAAACTTTTAAAGTACATTAAAGCCCCTTCAGAGTCTGTTTCAGGGCCTCCCTTATGGATTCCACAAAAGCTTCACGTAGTGAAAGTGGGCTTGAGAGAGGAGGCAGTGTGGTTAAATGTATGTACTTGGCCCCTCCTCATCTTCTCAGTTTCTCTTCCGAGAAGTTCAGAGAAGTCAAGGGATTCTTTGGGGGGAATTAAAGTAATTGCCAAGAGAAACAGCATGGGCCTGCAAACCCTTCCAACATGGCAGGTTCTGTGTTTCTGGGCCCAAGGGGCAAGCCGGGGATGGGGTATGTATTGAAAGGTTTCTCTCTTACCAGAGAAGAAGGTGGGGTTACCATGTCATTCCTTCCCCCCCATTCCAGTAGAGTTAACAATGCCATCTTTCTTTTTTTTTTTTTTTTAAAGATTTTATTTATTTATTCATGAGAGAGAGAGAGAGGCAGAGGCAGAGGGAGAAGCAGGCTCTCCGCTGAGCAGGGAGCCCGATGCAGGGCTCGATCCTTGGACCCTGGGATCATGACCTGAGCTGAAGGCAGATGCTTAACCATCTGAGCCACCCAGGCGCCCAACAATGCCGTTTCTCAAGAAGAGACCTGTGATGGGGCCACAGACATGTTTTCTTCAGAAAGGGGGAGAATATGGCAGTGGTCACTGGAGCCATGGGCTGGATGGGGCATCTGTCCAGGTTCACTTAGTTGAACTGAATTTCCTACTTAAAGTTTGTAATTACTATTTTGGGGATGCGCAAGAGCCCATTCTGAGTTGTGCAGAATGAGCACCCCGCTGCCAACTTCATTTCCCCCCACAGGCTATTACCGGCTTGCCCTAAAGTGAAGTGTTTTATTCCGCTACACGGATCATGAGTAGAGCAATCATAAAGTATAGCAGTATTGGGAAAGAAATCTGCAGTCAGAGCATGCGGATGATCAACACCCTTTCTGGACACTAATAATGATGCCTAGAGTTTCCAGCCTCACCTGGAACTTCCTAAGGGTTCTGAAAATGACATTTTCACCGACTACAGCTGTTCTAATCCCCGTTGTACTTCTGACATCAAGATTTTTTTAAAAAGTCCACTTTGATGGCAGTTTGACTTCAGTGGCAATTTGCACTCTGGTGTTCGTTCATGGGATCGCAAGGCATCCTGACTCCCTACCCTTGTGATCCTCTTGCCTCCCTGGGGTCCCCTAAACCCAGGCCCTTTCAGTCAGGATGCTACCTGAAGGACGCCCAGGTCCTTTCTGTGTTGAAATGTGCCACCTAAGGGTGCCTGGGTGGCTCAGTTGGTTAAGCATCTGCCTTCGGCTCAGGTCATGATCCCAGGGTCCCGGGATGGAGCCCCGTGTCAGACTCCCTGCTCAGCGGGGGAGTCTGCTTCTCCCTCTCTCTCTGCCCCTCCCCCTTGCTCGTTCTCTCTCTCTCTCTCTCAAATAAATAAAACCTTAAAAAAAAGAAATGTGAAGGGGCGCCTGGGTGGCTCAGATGGTTAAGCGTCTGCCTTCGGCTCAGGTCATGATCCCAGGGTCCTGGGATCGAGTCCCACATCGGGCTCCCTGCTCCTTGGGAGCCTGCTTCTCCCTCTGCCTCTCTCTCTCTCTGTCTCTCATGAATAAATAAATAAAATCTTAAAAAAAAAAAAAAAAAGAAATGTCCCACCTAATTCTCCCCTCTCCAAGCAATGGTCCCACTACCTGATCACTATGTCTCCATTATGGCCCCCCAACCTTAAAATATCCATGAATGGTGATTTGTTCCCTCAGTGTCCTAATTCAGTCTTTTGAAGGGTAGGGGTAGAAGTTTCTCTAGGAAGTTCACAAAGCCTTACTTGAAACTGAAACATGTTATGTATCCGGAGTGGGGAGTATTTGCAGATTCCTTGAAATTCTCATAGAGGTCAGTATCCCTCTAAAGATTAAGAAATATTGCATTAAGGTTTATTTAGTTTCCATCTGAAGATTATATTTTAACAGCTCTCCTGGAAACAATCCCTTAGCCTAAAGACATGGTTCTATGATAAATGAAGAGCAGGCTTCATGGTACAGAATCTATTATTTGGAAGAGGAGTTTTGTGATACCTCACCACATTATATGGGTAACTACTTATTTTTCTTGCTCTCTCTACTTAATAACAGTGACAAAGGGATTTATGCCTTCTGTTTCACCCTGTGGTTATGGCCTTAATGCATCTAAACTGTTAACAAAAATGCCAGAATGGGATGGGGAAGCATTAAGTCCAATTTGGTTTGCAAACATTTATTTGGCACTGTGTAAAGCACAGTGCTGGAGGAGATAGGATAGAAAGAGAAATAAAATCCTATGAGATATGAACCTTCCAGAACCTGACAATGCCTGTGGGGGGGTGGATAAATACACACATACACACATACGTAATATTGATGTCAGACAGACAGTGAGATGTGCTACTGTATAATATGGGAGAAGGAGACGTTAATGCTAACTAGAGGGCAGCTAGGAAGGCTTCACTAAAAGTAGAAATGATTCTATCAATCCTCAAACCCCTGGGCCCTTGCCCTTCTCTCATCCCCTTTTCTGAATAACCACCCCTTCATCCTTTTTTTTTCTTAAACAGATTGAGTGATCAGGCCCATTCAACCTTAACTTTTTTCTTTTTTCTTTTTTTTTTTCTTTCTTTTTTTTTATTAGAGAGGAAGTGCAGGAGGGGGAGGGGCAGAGGGAGAGGGATAGAGAGAGAATCCCAAGCAGGATCCACACCCAGCATGAAGCCCAACACAGGGCTGGATCCCACGACCTGAGATAATGACCTGAGCTAAAACCAAGAGCCAGATGCTTAACTGACTGAGCCACCCAGGCACCCCCCCCCTTTTTTCTTTATTAGGAAATATTTCAGACCTAGAAAAGTTATATAAAACATTACAATAAATACCCATGTGCCTACTACTTGGCTTAAGAAATAAAACATTATAGATACAATCGAAGCCCCCTGTGTACCCATACCCTAGAATTCTCTTTTACTGACACCCTCTGCTTTTGACTAGCAGCTTTCAAAGATGACCCTCATTGAGCCCCATCTTCTGGTATGCATGCCCTCCCTTTGAGTGTGGGCTGGACTTAGTGACTTGATTCTAATGACTAGACTATGACAAAAGTGATGGGATGTCACTTCTGTAATTAGGTTACAAAAGATTGTGACTTCCATCCTGCTGGCTCTCTCTCTTGCCCTCTCACTTGCTCTGATAAAGCTTGCTGCCATGTTATGAGATGCTCTACGGGAGACCCACATGGCAAAAACTGAACAGTTTATGAGGAAATGAATCTTTAGTCCAACAGCCTGTGAAAAACTGAATCCTTCCAAGAACCATGTGAATGCACTTGGAAGCAGATGCTCTGCAGTAGAGCCTTCAGATGAGACTGCATCCCTGGCCAACACTTGATTGCAACCTTTTGAGAGACCTTGAAGCAGAAGACCCAGCTAAGCTATGCCTGGATTCCAGATAATGTATGTTTTAAGCAGCTAGGTTTTGGGGTAATTTGTTATACCACATGATAACTAATACACCTTCCAAGAGGTAACCACTATCCTAAATGTGCTATCGTTCCTCTACATAGTCTTGTATATATGCTACATTTATATGGATCATTCCCATGCATGCCTGCACACGCACATTCACATATATATAATACTATATATTACATACACATGTAATGCATATATATGTGTGTACACATATATATGTGTGTGCTTTCTACCTCAGTATGTGTCTAAAGGTTTAATGCACATAGGAATTACCTGGGAACCTTGTTAAAATATGACTGTGAAGGTCCAGGGAGTGCCTGAGATTCTGTATTTCTACAAAGCTTTCAAGTGTTGCTGATGCAACAAATAGTGTAGGGGAAGATTTCAGTCAGTGTTATTGACCTAAAAGAAATCTGTCCACACTCAAGTTTATTCATTTAAAACAAACGTTTATTTCTAAGCTGAATGAATGCTGGCAAATATGTGTGTAGAATTTAGGATAAAAGTTGTCAGTGGCTATCACTTTTTGGGTGATGAAATTTGGAGTAAATATCCGTGTTGAGAAAATTTCCCTGGGCAAAACAAAAACCCTAAAAAAAGTGAAGAACAGGTTCTTTCTTTTTTTCCATCCTTTTCCTTCCTCTCAACTACAGGGCAAAATAAGAGAAAATTAACAATGATACAACATTAACCTGCAGCAGTGACTTTCTAAATCTAAGAAAATAGTCTTCTGTATGTGCATACTATATCTCAAGAAGGAAAAACAAAATACATTTTCTCTTTGTAATTTGGAATCCTGTGTATCTGATGGCTTCAACCCCTGATCGCACCAGCCTTGTCTCTGTTGCCCAATCCCACAAACGCTTGCCTCTCCCTCCCTCCCTCTCTCCCTCTTGCTCTCCTTCTCTCTCTCCCTCTCCCTCTCTCTCTCTCTCTTTTCTTTTTTTTTTTTTTTTAGAAAAGCCATTCTAGGATTTAAATACAGCTGTGCACAGTTTCCACTTCTGACCAAGTAACAGGGAGTGGATTTACCCTCTCACTGGAAACAACCAAAAACCAGGACAAAATATACAAACTCTACCTGACTTGGTTTCCTGAACTCTCAGATTGGTGTCCTCAACTCAGGGAGTCTGCAGGCTCTACCTCAGCTCCCCTTCCATGTCCTATCCTGGAAACTTTCTGAAGGCAGTAAGTTGGGCCAAATCTTCCACCTTAAGACACTGTACAAAGAAGGGGAAACTCAACCTAAAGCAAGTCAGGAGGAAATAATAAAGATCAGAGTGGAAATTAATGGGAGAGAGAATAGAAAAACAATGGAGAAAAATCGATGAAACCAAAAGCTGTTTCTTTTGTCAACAAAATTGACAAACCTTTCAGTAGATTGACAAGAAAAAAAGAGAGAAGACTCAAATTTCTAGAATCAGAAATGAACTTACATAAATATAAAGGAATTTTATGGATAATTATATGCCAACAAACAAGATGGGTGAAATGGATACATTCCTAGAGAAACACAAACTCCTGAAACTGACTCAACAAGAAAAAAATAATTTGAATAGATCTATTATAAGAGAAGAGGCTAAATTAGTAATTTTTTTAAAAGATTTTATTTATTTATTTGACAGAGAGAGACACAGCGAGAGAGGGAACACAAGTAGGGGGAATGGGAGAGGGAGAAGCAGGCTTCCCGCTGAGCAGGGAGCCCGACGCGAGCCTCGATCCCAGGACCTGGGAACATGACCTGAGCCAAAGGCAGACACTTAACGACTGAGCCATCCAGATGCCCATAAATTAGTAATTTTTTTAAAAACCTCCCCACGAGGGAAAAATCCCAAATTCAGATGGTTTATCACTGAATTATAAGAACATTCAAAAAACTAATACTAACTCCTCACAGACTTTTCCAAAAATGGAAAAGGATGGAACCCTTCCCAGTTCATTCTATGAGGCCCAAATACCAAAACCAAAGGACATCACAAGAAAACTAGAGATCATTATCTGTTCTGAATATGGGTGCAAAAATCTGCAACAAAATAGTAGCAAACTGAATCTAACAACATGTGAAAAGAATTATGCACCATGAAAAGTGGGATTTATCCCAGAACTATAAGGTTGGGTTAACATCTGAAAATCAATTAATGTAATGCATCATCGCATGATCATCTCAATAGAGGCAAAAAAAAAAAGCATTTGACAAAATCCAACACCCTTTCATGACAAAAACACTCAACAAAGTCGGAATAAAAGGGAACTTCCTCAACAAAGGACATCTACAAAAGACCCACAGCTAACATCATACTTAATGGTGAAAGAAGAGATGCTTTACCCTTAAGATTAAGAATAGAACAAAAATGTCTGCAGCTCAACATTTTACTGGAGTTCCAGCCAGGGCACTTAGGCAAGAAAAGGAAAGAAGAGGCATCCAGATTGGAAAGGAAAAAGTAAAATTATCTCTATTTGCAGATGACATGATCTCGTATATAGAAAATTTTAAGGAATGCACAGACACACACACACAAACCCAACTATTACAGCTAATAAAAAAGTTCAGCAAGGGGCCGCCTGGGTGGCTCAGTGGGTTAAGCGTCTGCCTTCCAGTCAGGTCATTATCCCAGGGTCCTGGGATCAAGTCCTGCATCAGGCTCCTTGCTCTGTGGGGAGCCTGTTTCTCCCTCTCCCTCTCCCTGTGCGCCCCCCCCCCAACTCATGCTCTCTCTCTCTCAAATAAATAAATCTTTTAAAAAACAATTCCATTTACAACAGCATCAAAATGAATAAAATACTTAGCAATAAAGTTAAGAAAAGGAGCACAACGCTTATATACTCTGAACACTTTAAGACACTGTTGAAAGAAATTAATGATCTAAGTAAGTGGGAATGCATCCCGAGCTCATGGACTGGAAGATTTAATATTGTGAAAATGGCAATACTTCCCAAGTTGATCTATAGATATAATGCAATCCCTAGAAGAATCTCAGCTGGCTTCTCTTTAGAAATTGGCAAGCTGATTCTAAAATTCATATGGAGTTGCATGTGACCCAGAATAGCCAAAATAGTCTTGAAAAAGAAGAACAAAGTAGGAGGATTCACACTTCCCAATTTCAAAATTTACTACAAAGCAATGACAATCAAGACAGTGTGGTACTGGCATGAGGATAGACATATAAATCAATGGAATAAAATGGAGATTCCAGAAATAAAACCATGTGTCTATAGTCAACTGATTTTTGGCAAGAGTGCCAAGATCATTCAATGGTGAAAGAATAGTCTTTTCAAAAAGAGTGCTGAGACAGCTGGATAACCACATGTAAAAGAATGAGGTTGGACCATGCCCCACACCATATGCAAACATCAACTCAAAATGGATTTAAAAACCTAAATATGGGAGCTAAAACTATAAAACTCTTATAAGAAAACATAGGGGTAAATCTTCATGACCTCAGATTTGGCAAAGGATTTATTTATTTATTTTAAATTTTTTTAGAGAGGGAGAGAGAGATAAAGGAAGGGGGAGGGGCAGAGGGAGAGAGAGAGAATCTTAAGCATGCTCTACACCCAGCATGGAGCCCAACACAGGGCTTGATCTCCTGACCCTGAGATCATGACCTGAGCCAAAACCAAGAGTCAGACGCCCAAGTGACCGAGCCACCCAGGCGCCCCGGCAAAAGATTTTTATTTATTGCAACAAAAGGCAAAAACAAATCGGACCTCATCAAAATTAAATACTTTCGTGCTTCAAAGAACACTCATCAAAGCACAAAGACAACCCACAGAATGGGAAAAAATATTTGCAAGTCATTAATCTTATAAGGGAGTTGTATCTAAACTATATAAAGAATTCTTACAACTCAATAAAAATATAAATAACCCAATTAAAAGGTGGGCAAAGGATAGAAAGAGAGATTTCCCCAGGGAAGAGATACAAATGGCCAATAAGCACGTGAAAACTTGCTCGATGTCATCAGAAAAATGCAAATCAAAACCACAATGAACTTCATGCCACTTTATGCCCACTAGAATGGCTATAATAAAAAAGTCAGATAATAACAAGTATTGGCAAGGATAGGGAGAAATCGGAACTCTTGTACATTGTTGGCGGGTATTTAAAAATGATGCAGCCACTTTGAAAAACAGTCTGGTAGTTCCTGAAAAGTTTAAACATAGAGTTACCATATGAACCAGCAATTCTCTTCCAAGGTATAGGAAGGAAAATATATTTCCACAAAACAGCTTATACGCAGCAGCATTATTCACAATGGCCAAAAGGTGAAAACAACCCAAATGCCCATCAACTGAAGAATGTAGGAATAAAATGTGCTATATCCATAGAATGGAATATTATTTGGTCATAAAAATGAATGATGTATATACACTGACACATGCTACAACAGGGATGAATCTTGAAAATATTACACCGAGTGAAAAGCCAATTACAAAAGACCGCATATTATATGATCCCACTTATTTGAAATGTCCAGAATAGGGAAATCTATAGACAGAAAGTAGATAGTGGTTGTTTAAGGGCTGGAGGGAATAGGGAATAGATAGGGTATGGGATGTCTTTTTGAGGTGATGAAAATGTTCTAAAATTGGTTGCACGTGTCTGTGAATATGCTAAAAACCATTGAATTGTATACTTTAAATTGCATAGTATGTGAATTACATCTCAACAAAGCTATTTTTAAAAAAGAAGCTGAGGCATTCATAGGGCTCATCTTGTTTGTTTTCTCTCTGGGATCACTGTCCTTTGTTGCCTAATACCTAGTGTCTTGAAAACTGTTGCTTCATATTGTTCTTTTCTTTCTTTCTTTCTTGCTTGCTTGCTTGCTTGCTTGCTTGCTTGCTTGCTTTGGTTGTTTCATGCGGCGGGGGAGGGGGTGGTGTAAGTACAAATCCTTAGCCAGAAGTAACAGTCTCCCTATTTTTTAATTGGGGAAACTGAGGCCAAAATCAGCTAACTGGCTTGCCAAAATTCGTGTTAGTTAGTGACAGAGTCAGGACCACAACCAAGACTTCCTGATACCCAATCCGAAGTCGACGCAGCATCGTTTCTGGTCTGTCCAGCTTCTGGGGCAACTTGATGGCAGAAGGTTAAGTAACCAGTCATAGACAAAGCAAATGTCTGTGACTCGAGGATCCCCGAAAGGCCCAGATCAGCTTTCTGCCTTCCCCTCGATCAGCAAGCATATATTGCACACCTAGGTGCAGTGCTTATTTGAGAGACATTCCTGGGGACAGAGAAGCGGTGCCATCATCTCTGGCAACAAGGAGCTCCCCATTTATTTGAGAGAAAAGGCAGTATGTGAAACATCTCTGTGACTCGAGCATGATCACCTGTAATATAATGAATGTCTCGCTCAGCAGGAGGGGTCATGTGTGTGGGCTTTTCTCAGGAAAGGTTTCCAAGGGGAGGAAGATTTGGGGTTTCAAAAGATAGGCAGCATCCCCTGACTGGGTTGGGGCACTGAAGGCAGGACATTGTCTCCACAGGGCATGTGTTAAAACGCACACAAGACCTCAGAGGTTCCTCGGCTGCAGGAAAAGCCGGAGTCTTGGGGTAGGAAAGCGCAGAGATATTGTGCTGGCCATAGGACAGAGCTGGGGGATTTGATGGGAGTCCTGGGGTGAGCCGGACGATTAATAAGGCAGCTCCCTTGCCTACTGCAAAATCGAATGCTCCCAGGCAGACAGTTTTTTCTAGGAAAACAAGTGTCTTTCCAGGTCACGAAAAGTTGGGCTGTCCACTTGAAGTTACAGGACAACTATTCCAGACCCTAGTCATTCAATCCTTCACTGAGCATGTATTGAACACCTACTATATACTGGGAACTGTGCTAGTTAGTGGTTGGGGATTCACAGGTGCCTAAGACTTGTGCTTGCCCTAGTTCATGGTCTAGAGAGGAAGACACTTGCATGATGACAGATTTCTTTAGGGAAAAGTGCTCTCTTTCCCCGCCCGATTCCCCCCCGTTGGTCAGCAGAAGCGGTTAAGTCCTTCCCCTTTGCAGACCTGTCTCCAGGGTCAGAGTAGGACAGGGGGAAGGACTCAAGGCCACAACAACTTGGAGAGGTTTCCCTTCAATGTCAGGCATGGCAAGGGCCACTCCCCAAAGACCCATCCCGAGCTCTCCTTTACAGCCCGGGCCCAAAAGTCACTGCCTCCAGGCAGCCTCCTTTCCTGTATCTGCTCCCCGCCCCACCCCCACAACCTCTCTTGAATGACAGTGACCTGTGTGAACCGTGTTTACCTCCCCTGTGAGCATAGGCCATTGAGGGGGGGGATGTCCCCGCCTTTGAGCTTGTAACAGTCATGGTGTGTTTGCACGGCAGGGGGGTGGGGGGGTGGGGGGAGTGTTGGACAAACATTTGTTGACTGAATACCAAAGAGCTTTATAATCACTGTCCTCGTCAAGGACGTTTCTTTTCTACCCACCTAGGGCTTGACTCTCTACCAGGGGCCTTATCCCCTCTCTGTCTCTGTCTCGGGATCCTCTCCGAGGCCTCCCGTGAGGTCTCTGCTCTGTGGCCCCCAGCAGTGCTTGAGGTGCTGGGATGTCCGCAGCCCCCAGGTGAGAGCCTGCCCCAGCCCCGCACTGGGACTGACTCGGCCTGTCCCCGGCCTGTCCCCGGCCTGCTAGTCCCGCCATGTCACAGCCAGACTGGGCTGTGGGTGCTGTCCCACACGGGGGTGCCGTCCCCCTGCAGGAGCCTAAAGCCCTCGGGTAAAGGGCCTGGAGCCCAGTCCCCCCTCCTGCTGCTGGCGGAAGCCAGGGGAGACAAGGGGACCTTCAGGAGGGCCAGCCTCTCGGGACTGGACCTTGCCTCCCCCGACCCAGGAGGGTCACCGCACAGGCCGGGGACTGGAGCCCAGCCCCTGGGAGTGGGGTGGATCGTCAGCTCTCCATCCTTCCTGGTCCTGGGTGAGGTGGCAAGGCCGAAGGCTCTTCTTCCCTCACAGGCCCACCTAGCTCGTGGCGTTGGAAGCAAGAATAGTACATATCACCCTCCGCTTGGGCGGGGCCTTGCCATTCACAGAGACACTTCTCCCTCGTCTTATCGATGCCTCACAATAGGCTTGTCAGGTGGTGCGTTTTCCATAAAGTGTGAATTCACCTTGTTCATTCATTTTTTCTCTCCCTTCTGGTTTTATAATTTAGAAAATTGTACTCCTCCCCTCAAACCTGCCAAAAAAAGGTGAGACTTAGCAGTACAAGTGCCTGAGAAAAATACAAGCGAACCCGTGCATCTTGGTTGACAGTTAAGTCTGCTAACACTCCTCTCAGCAATTACAGAGCAGAGACATACTCCCTGGCGAGCAAACAGTAGAGTTTCAGGGAAAATCCGTAGTAACTATGAGCATATTATGGAGTCAGAAACCCAACTTACCAAACAAATTCAGGAGAGAGTGGTTATTCACAGTTTGAAGGCATACTTATTTTAGAAGAGACTCATAAAGTTATTGAATTTGAGTGAGGATGCATTCATAAGTTCTAGTCCCCAGGGTTTTCAGATAGGAGTTTATAGAAAATGACTTGTTCTATCCCGCAGCCAATTAGTGGCCGAGCCTAGGACTTAGGCTCATTCTTTCTGAGCCCCAAACTCTTCATTTGAGCCTCCCTGGGATAGAAGGGTTTGCTTCCAGACTACTCATTAAACACTAAGTAGCAAGAAAGGAAAAGAATGTCTTAAAGCTCAGGGGTGTGAAGCCATCCTACGTTGACAACCAATTAAAAACTCAGATAAAGGACCTCTGAAATGATTATATGCTGCAAAGCAGTCGATGGGAAAACAAGACTTGAATTCCTTAAAAGGGATTTACAGTAAAGATCTAGAAACTCATCTAACAGCATATTCTGGAAGAGTGAACAGGAGATGTCAGGGTAGAAAGCCAGAGTCCTGATCAGATTCCTTCTGGCTCTCGGGCCCCGTACAAATCATTGACCCTTCCTCAGCCTCTGTTACTCATCTTTAACACTCTTTTTTTTTTTTAATTTATTTATTTGACAGAGAGAGAGAGAGACGGTGAGAGAGGGAACATAAGCAGGGAGAGTGGGAGAGGGAGAAGCAGACTCCCCGCTGAGCAAGGACCCTGATGCGGGGCTCAACCCCAGGATCATGACCTGAGCCGAAGGCAGATGCTTAACGACTGAGCCACCCAGGTGCCCCCTCTATTACTCATCTTAAGTGAAAGAATGATGCTAATATCTAAATTGTTCCCAGGAGTGAACTAAGGTCACCTAATCCATCCCCACATCTGCTCCATTTTATCCTAAATGTCTCTTGAGCCCTCATTTCTCCCTAGCCTCATTGTCCTTCCTTTAGTTCATCTTTCTACCTGGTCTCCCCCAGGCTGCGCTTTGTCATTTTGCTCTCTCCACATTGCAGCCAAAGATCTTTCTAAACAGCAAAGCCAATCACATCATGAATCTGCTTTAAACCCTTCAACAGCATCTTCCTTCTCTCAGGATAAAATCACAAGGCCTTACCCTGGTCTACACAGCCCTTCATGGCTGGGCACCTGCCTGCCTCTCTAGACTCATCTCACACTGCTCCTCTCGCTGAATTCTAGGCTCTAGCCATGATACACTAGTAGCAGTTCCCTAGCCAGCCAGCCTCTCTTACCTCCAGGGTTTGTTAGTGGCTCTTTCTTCTATCTTGAAAGCTCAGCCCCTTCCAGCACACCTTTCCTCCCCCTAACCCCGTAATCCTGCAGAATTCTGGGTCCATATTACCCACCTGAGAGGCCATCCCCTGATCTGAACTCTCCTCCTCTGTGCCTCCCGTCAGCACCCTCTGCTTCTGTCTTCTTAGCCCTCATCTCCTGATTAAGACTGCCTTTCCCATGGTAGTCTCTCCCACTCAGTTCTGCAGTACTGCCTTACTCATCATCATTTTCCAGCGGAGCCTGTTGAATGAATGACGAATGTTTAAATGCCTTGTAAATTGCAACGTGCTACACAAGTGTTAAGTATTATGTAATAGTACCGTGTTTGGGTTGGTTATTTAATATTGTTGGCCTACTCACCCATTTGATAATAACGAATATCACATTTCAATTACATCATTCTGGTTCCTTCTTAAACCCAATACTAATAAAGGCTACCACTTACTGAGTATTTAGCCTGGGCTAGGTTCAGTGGTAAGATTTGAGACATATGATATCATTTACGCATCATCATAGTAATCTTATCAGCTAGGTTCTCTATAATAAGAATCATCCCCATTTTTCAGATGGAAGGCAGGCTCAAAGAGGTTAAGTAGCTTGCACAACATCAAAGAGCTCGATTCTGAATCCAGATTCTTCAAGATCCAAACCTGAATTCTAGGGGCGCCTGGGTGGCTCAGTCAGTTAAGCATCTGCCTTTGGCTCAGGTCATGATCTCAGGGGTCCTGGGATCAAGCCCCAAGTCTGGCTCTCTGCTTAATGGGGAGTCTGCTTCTCTCTCTCTCACTCTTCCTCTGTGTTCTCTCTCTCTCTCTCCTTCTCTCTCTCAAATAAATAAATAAAAATCTTTAAAAAAGAAACCCCTGAATTCTGACATCTCCCAGTTCTCCCAAGGTTTTCAGATAAGGACACTATCGGCAGTGAAAAGCAACCGGCAGAATGGGAGAAATGGGAGAAAAAACTTGCAAGTCACGTGTCTGATAAAGGATTAATACCCAGAATATAGAGAGAACTCTTAAAACTCAACAACAAAACAACAAACAACTGATCGAAAAAAGTGGGCAAAGGACTTGAATAGACATTTCTCCAAAGAAGACATACAAATAGCCAGTAAGCAAATGGAAAAAAAAAATGCTCAAATCACTCATCATCAGGGCAATACAAATCAAAACCACAATGAGATGCCACCTCACACCCATTAGGATGGCTCTCATGAAAAGAAAACAACAGAAGATAACAAGTGTTGACAAGGCTATGGAGCAACTGGAACCCTTACGGATTGCTGGTAGGAATGTAAAATGGTGCAGCTACTATGGAAAACAATATAGTGGTTCCTCAAGTTAAAAACAGAATTGCCAGCCAGTCACCATATAACCCCACAGTTCTACTTCTGGGTATAGATCCCAAAGAAGTGACAGCAGGGTCTAGAAGAGAGCTTTGTATACTCATGTTGATAACGGTATTATTTGCAATAGTCAAAAGGTGGAAGCAACCCAAATGTCCATTGACTGATGAATGAACAAGCAAAAAAGCAAGATGTATGTACATACAGGGGAATATTACACAGCCTTTAAAAGCAAATAAATTTTTTAAAGATGTTTATTTATTTATTTGACAGAGAGAGATAGAGTGAGAGAGGGGACACAAGCAGGGGGAGAGGGAGGGGGAGAAGTAGGCTTTGCACTGAGCAGGGAGCCCAATGCGGGGCTCGATCCCAGGACCCTGGGATCATGACCTGAGCCGAAGGCCGACACAACGACTGAGCCACCCAGGCGCCCCAAAAGCAAAGAAATTCTGATACATGCTACAACATAAATGAAATTGAGGACATTATACTGAGTGAAGTAAGCCAGCCACAAAAAGACAAATACTATATGGTCCCACTTATTTGAAGTACCTCGAGTTGTCAGATTCACAGAGACAGAAAGCAGAATAGTGGTTCCCCGGGGCTGGGGAGAGGCGGGTATGGAGAGTTGCCATTCAACGGGTACAGAGTTTTGGTTTTGCAAGATGAAGAACGTTCTGGAGGTGGGTGGTGGTACTGGTTGCATAATGACGTGAACGTACTTAATACCACTAAACCGTACACTTAAAATAATGACGTGAACGTACTTAATACCACTAAACCGTACACTTAAAATGGTTAAAATGGTCAATTTTATGTTTTATATATTTTGCCACAACTTATGATAGATCTTAACCATTCCCAGGCCTGCCAAAGCTTTCAGGTAATTTCCTTCTGCTGGATGTTTGCTGTTTTCCCTCCAGATAACCGGCTTTTATTTCTTTTTCCTCCTAAGACCAGACTGCTCTCTGCCAGGATCTCTAGGCCCTCCACACTGGCCAGTACTCCTGCAGAGGGCAGGGCCCAGCCCCAGGGCCTTTAGCTCACTCTCCTGGGAAGAAAGCGCCTCTACTCCGAAGGCAGTCGGTACATACTTTACTCACAATAGTCGGCAGGTGGCTGTGGATCCCTTTTGTTCCCAGGAATCACATGGGGACGAACTGCACTGTGTATTTGCCATCACTGGTAGCTAATGCCAACAGTGACGTTGGGCATCGTTATTAACAGGTAAAGGACACACAAAGAGAGAGGGGAAGTGCCTTGGGTTGAGTCACACAGCAGAGTTAGAACTCGGAGCTCCCAGCCTCTAACCTTGCCCTGGGCTCTGTCCCACACACCTGGCAGTTCCAGAGACTTGCTCCTTTTTGTCCTCTGGGCAGCCAACTCTGGCCAACCAAGTGGGTTTGATTTGTCTTGCAGAGAAATGAAGCAAAATCTTCCTTGAGGATAGCTTCTGATCTTTCTATTTCTCTTGGTTGGCAGGAAACCAGAGATCACACTACTTGCTAAAGGACCTTGCCCACATCACTGAAAGTCTCTGGTGGGGGTGGGGGGAAAGAAAGTCTTTGGACCCTCAGTTTTCCCTTCAGTAAAAAGTAGACAAGAATTATTGATACCCACCTCCCCCAGAGAAACTGAGGATGGGCTAGGGAGAAAAGGATTGGGGTGCACCTAGCCAATCTATTCTGCATTATCCTTTACGTGGGTAAACCCCAGACCTGGCTGGCTGAGTATTATAATCACATGGGTAGCCTTTAAAATTAGAAATCCCTGGGCCTTGACCAGCCCAGCTTCCTTGAATTTCTCCTTTTTCCCAGCCAGGTGGCCCCTGATGTGGAGGGAACCCCCTTGGGTTGAGAAGTGAGGTGGTTTCAGCTTTCGTAGCTAAATCCTCTCCAGCTTGGCTTAAAGGCTATGAGATGGAAAGCAGCCGTCTGTCTCCTTTGCGCTCTCGCTTGGACTCGCTGTTCCCCCAATTTTGGCACTTCTCACATACTGCCTGTTATTTTTACTTAACTATTTCAAATCTTTGCCTCTCATTTCCTCAGTTAGCTACTGGAGGTTAAGAACAGTGCCATATCCTTCTATTCTTGCCCGCAAATGCCAGTCTGTTAGCACGTAGTATATGTTCAATAAACATTTGTTGAATTGCAAATCATGTGAGAAACCTGAAATAACTTCCGACTTACTTGGGGAGGTGGTCTGTGTCCTTTGGAAGCTTTCTGCTCACACGGAAAGAACGTTAAACAGAGACAGGAGGCTGTGTCACGGATTCCCACAGCAAATCACCAGCTTTCGCTAGCCCTCAGTTCCCTGATCTGTGAAACCAGGGCTGATCTGTGAAGTTTTCACACTTGTAGTTTTTAGCTCTGGCTCTTGGCTACTCTAGATAGTGAGGGGCAGCCTTTTTCATGTCAGTGCCTTTAATGCCCATGATGTCTTTTTTTCCCCCCCTATAAAGGCTGCATAATTTTTTAAAAGATTTTATTTATTTTTTCGACAGAGGGAGAGAGAGCACAAGCAGGGGAAGCGGCAGGCAGAGGGAGAAGCGATGCGGGACTCGATCCCAGGAGCCTGGGATCATGACCCAAGCTGAAGGGAGACGCTTAACCATCTGAGCCACCCAGGCGCCCCAAGACTGCATAATTGATGGGTCACCCCCAGTTTATAAAATGAGAAACTCAAGTAAACAGTAAATAAGTGCTTTGGCCAAGCTTCTGTACATAGTGTACATGCGTGTGTCTGTGTGTGTGTGTGTGTGTGTGTGTGCAGGGTTGTATGGGACTGTTGGCTCCTTCCAGTTTTAGTATATGTGTTGCCAAAGTGAGCACAGGATTGTCAATGCTTAATTATCTGCGTGTTCACTTTCTCCTCTGTGAATGACCCAGGGCAAAGGTATGACTTTCTAGCTGGATGTCCTCTTGTCCCCTGCACTCTCCCATCCAGAGCCAAAATGTCCACTGCCGTGTTCAGTAAGATCTGTTCAAATTCTGTCCTTTGAGGGGCACCTGGGTGGCTCAGTGGGTTAAGCGTCTGACTCCTGATTTCGGCTCAGGTCCTGATCTCAGGGTCCTGGGATGGCGCCCTGTGTCAGGCTCCACACTCAGCGGGGAGTCAGCCTGAGGATTCTCCCCCTCTGCCCCTCCCCCTTCCCTCTCTAAAACAAAACCAAATCAAAAACAAACACTGTCCTTTGAGGAGGAGATGAAAGACACAAGACACTAGTCTTGCCCTCATGGACCTTCTAGTCTGTCTAGGAAGCTGGGATGAGAATGTGTGGGAAGAGTATGTGCAACCATTTGTAAAGGGAGCACCTGGGAGCCAAGTGCTGCTATGCTGTATCTTCAGTACCTACCACAGTGCCTGGCATATAGAAGATGCTCGACAAATAGGTGAAAATTGCCATGATTTGCAAACTTTTTATTTATTTTTATTTAAATTCAATTAACATATGGTGTATTATTTCTGTACTATTAGATAGAGGTCAATGATTCATCAGTTGCATATCACACCCAGTGCTCATTACATCTCACGCCCTCCTTAATGCCCATCACCCAGTTACCCCACCCCCTCTCCCCCATCCCTCCCCTCCCCTCCGGCAACCCTCAGTTTGTCTCCTATGATTAAGAGTCTCTTATGGTTTGGGGCACCTGGGTGGCTCAGATGGTTAAGCGTCTGCCTTCGGCTCAGGTCATGATCCCAGCGTCCTGGGATCGAGTCCCGCATCAGGCTCCCTGCTCCTTGGGACCCTGCTTCTCCCTCTGCCTCTCTCTCTCTCTCTCTCTCATGAATAAATAAAATCTTTAAAAAAAAAAAAAAGAGTCTCTTATGGTTTGTCTCCCTCTCTGATTTCGTCTCGTCAGACTTTCTATTTTAAAGAAGGGAAAGCCTTTCTTCAGTGAGATTGTACCCCCAAGCTCACCATGAAACAGACAGACCAACAGATGCAGTGCTGCCCTTGAAGGGAGCTAGGGTAGAGCCCCGCCAGCTGTCTCCTCTGGGTCCCAGAGAGGCTCCGCAGCGCCCGGTTGGAAAACTTGCTGTAGTCCCTGGAAAAGGAGGTGCAGATCAACCTTTGCTCTTCCTGCCTGCCCCATGGCCAGCCTTGGCCACAAGGGGGGATCCTAGCAAATTAAAGGGAGATTTGAAGCACCAGGCACTCGGACGGGAATATTTGCATCTGAAAAAGTGTCCATCTCTCCCCTCCCCTCCTTGTGGGGAGCTCCAATTAGTGAGCTCAGAGGTTCCGAGGAAGTTTTGAGTAGGAGACTTTTGAATGTATATTGAGGTAATGTTTGTTTACTTTAAATAAAGAAGGGAAGAAAGCCACTGTGGTGATGTTTTCCAGAATTCCAAAGAAGCCCATTTGGTGTTATCCTACAGGCAGTCCTGATATGCAAAGACAATGGAAAACTCTGATGAAGTCTGTCTGGTCGATGAGTACACGGTGCTGCCTGTTTTCGGTACCAGTGCACCCTGCATCACCCTGGCAGCTATTAACATTCCTGGCCAAATTCATGGTCAGCTTTGGGCACACACAGATGCCAAAGGGGGCGACCTGGTGAGAGCATCTCTACTCCATGCCTCCAGGACTGAAACCTGCTGCCTGACTTGCCTTGGCCTTCTCCTTGCCCCCTCCAACCCCGAGGGGCAAGGGAGGGAAACCAACCCAGAGGATGTTTACCCATCAAGGTGGTCCAGGGAGCAAGGCACATCTCAGAACTGCATCCGGAAGACAACTGGCAGTAACCAACATCTTTTTAAAAACTTGTCAAAGGGATAAGGATCATGAATTAAGTTTTCATCATTATCTATCTCATGGCCCTTTCATTACCTCTCATTACCTGCGCATTACCTACAGACTGTCCCTCCTCATAGGTGTCAGAAGGGGCAGAAAAATAATTAATGTTGGGGACCCTGCTATAGACTGAATGTTTGTGTCGCCCCCGCCCCCATTCATTTGTTGAAAACTAATCTCTAATGTGATGGTATTTGGAGGTGGGGCCCTTGGGAGGTGATTGAATCAAAAGGGCTCTCATTTTCATGAATGGAATTAGTGCCCTTATAAAAGAGATGCTGGAGAGATCACTCACCTTCCACCATTTGAGGACGCAGCCGGAAGATGGCTGCCTATGAACCAGGAAGTGGGCCCTCACCAGACACCAGATCTGCAGGAGTCTTGATCTCTATCTTGTTCAGTCTCCAGAAGTGTGAGAAATAAATTTCTGTTTCTTATAGGCCACCCAGTCTATAGTATTTTATTATGGCAACCTGAATGGACTAAGACCAAGCCCATTCAACAGCAAGGCAATTTGAAGGGTGAAAGGGGCTTCCCTCCTCCGCTGCCCGGCATGGCCATGTCCTCCCCTCTTGGCCAGTCCTCTGACTTCTCTATCTTTAAAATCTAGCTCAGGCCTGACCCTGATGAAGAGGACAGCAGTCTAGCCGCCCCTGTCCTTCTACTACTACTGCTGACTTCACCCTCTTGCCCAAGCCACCCCCACCCCCAGCATCTGGACTGGTCTTGTACTTAAGTAGTTGAGTTGGTACCATGAAATTCAGTCTTAGGATAGAAGCCACTGAAGGCGAGGGCTGGAGAGAACCTTGGAGATCTGGAGAAACTAAGGCCCGAGTGGAGGACTTGCCTAAGGTCTCATAGCAAGTCATGGCAAAGCTAGGCCGCAAGCCAAGTTTTCCTATGAGCGCCTTATGCCTTCCTGGCTACATCCCTGAGCTCCTTGGTTTCTTTTCTTGGTCTCTTTCCCCGCTGTCTCAGCGTTCCTTCTCCCCTCTGACCCATTCCCCAGTCCTGTCTTACCAGAGGGAGGCTCTAGAAATTGCTGCACGACAGTGTACTTGTTTTGGGGGGCTTTGGTGTTGATTCGAGGGGAGATTAACGACCTAAAGAGACACAGAGCCCTGACGGAGCCCGTGGTCCCCAGCTCTGAAACATGACTTGATCCCGACTAAGATCATCCCTGCCATGTGTTCAGAACCCCAAACATCGGTTCCTAGAGTTTAGGTCACTTGCCCAAGGTCCCTCAACTAAGAAATGGCCACAGCGGGAGCCAACTGTAGGTCTTCAGGCGCTGGGGCGGCGCGCGGCTCCAGGCACTGCTCCGAGCCCGCAGGCCCTCGGGGCTCCCGGAGCCAGAGGCAAGCCCAGACCCCGCGCCGGCGCTCGCAGCGGCATGGCCGTGGGGGCTGTGCCTTATTCCTCCAGGTCTCGAAGCCTCTTCGTTTGTGCGTGTGGCTCCCGTCAACTTCTGAGGGCGAGGGGTGGGGAGCGATCGCGTGAGCAGTCGACACGGGCCTTCTGGAAGGAAGCGGGGCAGCCTCGAGGCCGCCCAGCCACCGTGAGCCCAGCACCGCCGCCTGCACACAGCCCTCGCGGTCGCCCACCGCCCATCCCCCGCGCAGCCCTCGGGGGCGACCCGCCGGGGCCGAGAGCGCGGCGCCGCTCCGGAGCAGCGAACCCGGACGCAGCTCGGCCCGCCGCTCGAGCGCGCCAGGACTCGCGGACTTTCCCCGGAGGAGCGCTCCCGGTTCCGGTCCCGCCTGCGGTTCTCCCACGCCCCCCGGGGACCCGCTGATCCGAGCGGAGTTCTCGTGGCCACGCCCCCTCGTGGTCCCCCGGAGCCCCCCCTGGTGGCCCCCCACGGCCTCGTGCCCGCCCGCCGCAGGTTCTGGCGCCGGCGGGAGAGAGCTGAGGCGCGGGGCACGCGAGGCGCCTCCCCTGGGCCCCGTCCCGCAAGCGCATCTTCCTGACGGGTCCCTCGCCCCTCGGCGAGCGCCGCCCAACTTCTGCGCCCGCCGGGCCCGCTGCTCCGGGTGGCTCCCAGCACAGAAGCGCCCTCGGATGACTACACTCACTACCTTTGCGGGGGGGGGGGGCTCCCCGGGGAAGGCGGTTAGGGACGCGGCTCACAGGGCTCGCGAGCCGCGGCCGGAACTGGAGTGGGGGGGAGTGTGGGCGCCCCGGGGACCGTCCCAAAACGCTTCCCTCCGCAGCCGTCAGCCGTAGCCCCTAGGCGGGCGCGCCTTCCGCGTCTCAGAGATTTGGCGGGCTGCTCACCTCGAGGTCTTAGCGTCTCGAGGGATGGGTTGGGGGAGGGGCCGCCCGCGAACGATGGGCTGAGGGGACCGGTCTCCCGGCGGGTTTGAAGGTGGAATCGGGTAGGGTTTGGTGACGGAGAAACCCGAGAGAAGACTTTGGGTTTTTTCCCTCCCTCCCCTCAGAAAAGCAACCACCTTGTGAGGGGGAAATACGGAGGAGAGTAAATACAAACAACCTCGAGAAGGCGCCAAGAAAAGCGAAGCCAAAAGAAGCAAGCGCAACACTGTTACAAAACTGTCTGGTTTTGTAACAATTTCCCTGCCGCCGGCCAATGAGCGGCGTGGCGGCACGTCACGTGGTACAGTTTTATATAACACTTTGCTGAGACAAGACAGTTATTAGTCGGCGCGCGGCGGCCGGCATGGAGCTCGTGGAGGCGCGGCGGGGATCGGCGCGCGGCAACGCGGCGCTCGTGGCAGTCCGGCTTCAAGTCAGTCGCTGCTCTTTCCTCTGGGTCTCTGGCCCCTAGACGCCTCTTCCCGGGGCGCCTGTCTCTCTATGGATTCACTTCAGACCGGACAGATGCTGAGCTTGCCCGCCGAGCTCGGCGGCAACAACTTAGAACAGGCGGAGCCGGCGGCATCCGCGGCCCGCGGCGACATGGGCCCCCAGCCCGAGGCGGCTACAGAAGGCTCCGCACCGTTAGCCACTCGGGAGCCGGAGCCGGGCCCGGAGGAGCAGCCTCCGAGTCCCTCGACGCCCGAGTGCAAAGTCCTGCTCCAGCAGGCTGACGCCCTGGCGTCTGGGGGGCGCCTCCGGGAAGCCTTCGAGGTGTACAGACAGCTCTCCGAGCGGCAGCAGCTGGTGGCCGAGCAGCTGGAACAACTGGTACGCTGCCTGGCCCAGAACGTCCCGCAAGGCGAGGCGCTGCCGCCGGCGCCCCCGGACAGGAGCGGTGCGGCGAGCGGTGCGGCGGCGGCGGAAGAGGCAGGGGCGCCAGCGGCCGCCACGGCCACCGAGGTGTGGGACGGCTTCAAGTGCCGGAAGTGCCATGGGTTTCTGTCAGACCCCGTGTCCTTGTCGTGCGGCCACACCTTCTGTAAACTGTGCCTGGAACGCGGCCGGGCAGCCGACCGGCGCTGCGCCCTGTGCGGGGTCAAGCTCTCGGCGTTGATGGTGGCCGCCGGGAGGGCGCGCGCGGTCCTGCGAGTCGGGCAGCAGGCGGCGGCGGGGGCGGCCACGCCACTGCCGCCGCCGCTCCCGCCCCCGCCCCCGCCGCCGCCGCCGCCGCCGCCGCCGCCGCCGCTGCGGGTCAACGTGGTGCTCAGCGGCCTCCTGGGCAAGTTGTTCCCCGGCCCCGCACGGGCGTCGCAACTCCGGCACGAGGGCAACCGGCTGTACCGCGAGCACCAGGTGGAGGCGGCGTTGCTCAAGTACAACGAGGCGGTTCGCCTAGGTGAGCCCACCGCGTCGCCGGGCCGGGCGGGCCGGGGGAATGAGCGCGGCGGGGAGTTGGGGGGCGGACCGGGGCCGAGGGGGGAACGGGGGACCGTTGGGGGGGCGGGCGGGCCGTGACTGGCGTGGGGGAGGGGTGTCTGGAGTTCGGTCTCTGACTTGGTCTCTGCCGCTACCAATTTATCGCCCTTTCTCTGTGCCCCTGTCTCTGTCGCTCTTTGTCTTTTCCCGTGTCTCCTCGTGGCTTGCATTCCCGAGTCCCTCCGCCAGCTTCTGCCTGGGTCACTGTTTCTCTGTCTCCTTCGCATCTCTGTCCCCCGCGTCTCTCGCGCGCGGTCGCGCGGCCCCTGCCTCTGCGCCCTCTCCCTCCGCGCGCCCGGGATCCTCTCGCACCTGCCTGCACCGTGCGGCCGGGCGGAGGAACTTCGCACCCCGCCCACACCCGCGCCGGGGCCGCGGGGCTCCGGCCGGGCCGCGACGATCGGTCGGCGCGGGCGTGTGTCGCTCGCGCCCGGCCCGGGGCCGCTGCCGCCGCCGCGGCGGGAGCCGGCCCTTCCGGGGCCGCGGCTCCCGGTGGGGTGGGTCCGGCGTGGAATTAGGTCAGGAGAGCACTGGTTGCATAAGGGCCGCGAGCGGCCCGGGCCGGGCGGCCCCTCCTCCGCGCGGGCGGGATTGTGTAACGGCTGAGGTAACCGAAGTGGGCCACGCTCGCCTCGGAAACCATCCCGCGAGCGTGTGCGGGGGGAGGGGAGCGTTCGCGCCCCGCTGCCCTGTGACTCATTGTCACCGCTTCCTATCACACGATCCTCTGCTGAAATAGATGCCCCCCCCGCCCCGCCCGCAGCCTGCGCCCTCTCCTCGAGCCCCTACCCCGCCAGCGCGGGCGGGCGACCGGGCGGCGCAACTGCTCGGGGAGCCCCGGGGACCGCGGGCTGGCTACGGAGGGGGGCACGCCTCGGCCACCCCCCCACCCCGCCCCCCCGCTGCCGCGCTGCGGGAGGAAGGACGCGTGGGCTTGGCGGCTTCAAGGGCAAACGTGGGCAGCCCCCGGGCTCTGGCCGCACCGAGGCGCCCGAGCTCCCTGGAGGAGCGGCCCCCGCCGACCCTCCGCGTCCCGACCCAGGAAGTAAGTGGCTGCGGAGCGGCGGGCCGGTAGTGCCCCGCTCGGGCCAGCCGCCGGGAGCTCGGCCGGCGGGGCGCGGCGGGGCGCGGCGTCTGGCGGAGCGGGCCGGGGAGGAGGCGGCAGCGCCGGGCCGACGGGGGCTCTGGGGACCCCAGGGTGCCCTGAGCCCGACTCCGACGGGTTGGAGGAGGGGGTGGGCTCGAGGCTCCACGTGTTGCCTTGCTATCCGGATTTGCAACAGGTAGTGGGGGAGGGGGAGGCGCGCGGGCTAGCGGTGCAAGGTTGCAACTCGAGGTAGAGGAGGACCCCTCCCCCCACGCACGTCCTGTGCCCAGGCAAGGCACACTGAGCCGGCACCGGGCTGGCGAGTGCTGCAGAACAAAAGGGCTAGCATACACCGTAAACTCTGCTGACGTCTGGAGAGCAAGTAACGGGCACCCAAGCAAGCCCTCTGCACGGCCCTGGGGAAAAACCCCACGAAGCGTGTTCCAGCAGCCGCAGCTGGAGCCCAGTCCCTGGGCAGGAGCGGGGCAACCTGGAGACAATGGAGGTCACTTAAACCCAGATCTCCAAGGGAGGTTCCATTCCTTTCAGCCATACCTCAAGGGCCAGGAAAGCCCCTTCCCGCTGTCTTCCTCCCCCTTTGTTGCTGCCACCGCTTTTCCCCTGGGAGTTTCTTCCTTCACCTTTGTTAATCTGAGCGGTCAGGGTGAAAAAAATGACAGACTTACCGTTTTAAGAGGTACGGGGCCTCCCCAGCAGGCGGGTATCTCTGTGCTGGAAGATGGCCAGTGTCCCCTTATTATTCTATGTAGTGCACACCCTTCAGAAAAAGGAACACCTCCCCCTCCCCAGCTTCAAAGCTTCAAAGTCTGACCAGCTAGCTCTATGACTTGGAGCAGATGCCTTTTGCTCCCTGGGCTTGATTTTCCTCATCTGAAGAATGGATTGATTGAGCCAGGTGATCTCTAAAGGCCGGTCCAGCCCTGGCACCTAGTGATTCAAAGTGTTAGTGAGAGCCGAGCTCACTTCATTCCCAGCAGCCTTGTTTAGGTGCAGTCCCATTTGGCCATCTAATGAGAGGATGGAGCCTTGCAAGTGAATTCAGAGAAACTTCATAGGCCCTGGGCTTTGTAGACAGAGGTGTTGCTAATGTCATGAGAAGACTATCCTGGACTTGTCTTCCTGGTGGGCAGGATGGGGGTCACATCTGGCCACCCCCCTTTCCCTCCTCCCTGGCCTGTTTCTTTGTGGGTGATACCTCACTCAGAAGCCAGGCTGCCAGTTGGTAGCCATGCATAGCCGCGAAGTAGGGGGCCAGGGTTTCCGCTATGTCAGAGCGGCTAATGCACCACTGACCCCACAGGCCCTCTAAGGAACGGCTTGAGAAAGGAGAAAAAATGACTTCTTTATGGGGCGCCTGGATGGCTCAATTGGTTAAGCGTCCGACTCCTGATTTCAGCTCAGGTCACGATCTCAGGGTCGTAAGATGGAGCCCTGGGCGTGGAGCCTGCTTGGGATTCTCTCTCCCTCTCCCTCTGCCCTCCTCTCTCTGTCAAAAAATAAAAAATAAATAAAAATAAACAAACTTAAAAAAAATACTTCTTTATAGTTGGGGAAGCTCAGACCCAGAGTGGCGGGGGTGGAGGGGTGGCAGGCAGGGCAATATCAGGGCTGGAAATGGAGCTTAAGCCTTTGGATCCCTAGTAGAAAAATCCTAGATAGCGTGCCATTTGCTCAAGATCCGTTCTCATACAGGACTTAAGTTTTTGCGCTGAGACCATTAATGAGAGCTTTTTCTTTCTTTCTTTCTTTTTTTTTTTTTCTCATTCTGGCAGCTCCAAATGACCACTTGCTTTATAGCAACCGGTCTCAAATTTATTTCACCTTGGAGTCTCATGAGGACGCACTGCATGATGCAGAAATAGCATGTAAGCTCCGCCCAATGGGTTTTAAGGTGAGTGGAATGGGAGGGATGGGAATGGCTTGTCCTATAGACGGGAATTGGCAGGAGGGGCTGCCTCCCTGAGGGTTTGGGGCACTAGAGCTCAAGCAGAGCAGGGAAAAGGCTTTGCTAAGGAGCTGGGGGTCCCTTGGCAAAGGGTGACTCAGGGGTCTGCAAGGGAACTGGATTCTTCCCCAGTTTTCTTCTCCACCTGATGACTGCAGAGCAGCTTAGGCTTTGTGACTCTTCAGAACATGGACTTAGCAGTCAGACCGCCTGAGTTTATGCCCCAGCTCTGCTACTTCTACCAGCTGTGTGGTCCTGGGCAAGTTACTTAACCTCTCTGTGCCTCATCTCCGCATCTCTAAAATTGGGAAGGGGGATATTCAATGCACCTACTTAACAGGGTTCCGTTGTGAGGATTACATGAGCTAATACATGTAAGATGCCTAGAACAATGCCTGACACATGGCATTATGTGTTCTATCATTTTCAGGGACAATAGAAAGAGGAACATGAGAGAAGTATTGCTGGCTGGTTGTGTTATTTCAAGTCCTTAATATAATCAGCCTGCTGGTATCCCCAAACATCTAGGTCACATGAAGGGATGGTCAGAGAAAGGCTAGGCACCTCTCAGGATGCTAGGATGCAAAGTGTCACTTTCTGCATCTCTGGCCTCAGGACTGGCCCCTAGCCACGTGTCAATATTTTGTTTAGGAGATTAGGTTTGAGCCTGGGCTCTATTACTTGCAAGTTAAGTGACCATGGGGAAGTCGCTTCACTCTCTGGACCCCAAGGGTCCTTGGTTGCAAAGCACAGCTATTGCTGTCTGCCCCACTTGCCTGCTGCGGAATGTGGTGTGAAGGTCACTGGTGAGCATGATCGAGAGGCCATTCTGGGAGCTCTGCCGTTTGCTAGGCCTTGGTGTAGTGTTCTCTCTATACAACCCCCAGGATGCCACCTCGGAAACCCACCTTACCCAGGTTCTGATCTGTGGTCCCTTATCTGAATCCCGTGGGGCCAGAAGTGTTCAGAGTCCAGAACGTTTCTGATTTCAGAAAGACCATACACCAGGTGGCACCCTCAGTGAGCTCTGGACAGCATCTCACAATCATACACGCTAATATTTCTGCCGTACATTACATGAAAATTCACACTAAGTGAGATAAAGAATGTGACGTAATCTATATCATATATATTTGCCACCTAATGACTTTTGATGCCAAGCTTATGAAACTTTGGATTATCAGACTGTTTCTGGAATTGGGAACCTCAGATAAAGCATTTATGGACCTGCACACTGGGCCATTGGTGTGAGTGAATCTCTCATGTGCTTCGATGAGAAGGTTTTCATGGGTTATGGCAGTAGTATGTTCTCCTTACCAAGGAACAGATTTACAGTTTACTAAAAGTCACCAGTGTCTTGACCCAAAGGAGCTTCAGTGAGAACATTTTGGGCTGTATAGCAGCGCAGGTCAGGAAGCTGCCTGGGGGTAAGAGGACTTCTCTTGCAGCTTCTTCTGCTCCCACCCTAAACCTAGGGCCTAAAGGTGGGAGCCTTCATAGTACAGCGGGAAGCAGGGCTGAGAAGTAGTAGACCTTTTCAGATGAAATGGGAAAAGTGACTTCCCCAGTGAAATCAGACTTGGTGGAAATAGTAAACAGGAGTTTCATTTCCCCAGAGTGCTGGGGTAAGCGGAGAGGCAGTGCAGAGAATGACCGGTATTGTCTTGAGGGTTGAGAGAAGATTTGAACTGATGCGTATGATTCAAAACCAGCCCATACTCTGATTTGCATACTTCCCACCATTTCTTTGTGCAATGCCCCTAGGGGAGGGCTGTACCTCCTGCAGCCCTAGTCCAGCCAGTCCAGCCAGGCTCGGTGGTACTCAACACATCCTGCAGGTGGATGGGCTGGCTGGCCTGAGCAGGTGGAGTATATGGGTTGCTCTTTGGTACGATTGGAGGGGTCCTAGAGGCCTCTCCAGTCTCCCAACACTTATCCCCCCTAGCTGCCCTGAAATGTCATGCAAGCCTTTCTCCAGGGGTCCCTGGTAAACGCTGCTGGGAGGAGCAATGAAGGAAGCCATCAGCACCCAATATCAGCCAAGATTAGGCTCCAGGAAATGGGTGGGGGTACAGGGGAGGACCTCAAGAGGTTTGGAGCAGGAGTCACAGCTCAAGAAGGCAGATCCCTGCCGGTGGAGACTGTAGCCAGGTCGGAGCCAGAGGGCACTGCCCCAGGGCCTGTAAAAGCATGTTAGGAGGGGAAGCTGGGTTCAGCAGGTCCAGCAGCTGCAACCTGGATCATTTCCTTCTCTAAGTTAGACTCAGGGTCAGCCGTGGAGGCAAGGGAGTGGGGAGCAGGCCCCTGAGGGGCACCCTAGCTGACTCAAGAGCAATGCCCTCCCAGCCAAGTTGCAAAGGCCACCTGTCCCAAGGCACAAGAGAGAATGTAGCCCTCTTCCCACCTCTTTTCTTGTTCCTCCCTCTTCCCCAAGATGCTCTTCTGTTACCTCTAGAGTTTCTCTGCCGGGGCAGCTGGGCGGGGACCCCGGAGAGCCCTAAAACTTCTTTATACTTTTTTTTTTTTTAAAGATTTGTGGGGGAAGGGGCCGAGGGAGAGAATGTTCAAGCAGACTCCCGCCAAGCAGGGAGCCAATGCAGGGCTAGATCTCACGAGCCAGGAGATCAGGAACTGAGCCGAATCCAAGAGTCCGATGCTTAACCAACTGAGCCACCCAGGCACCCCTAAAACTTCTTTATACTTTTTAAAGATGTGGGAAGGGAACAGAAGTGAGCTGAGCCCACAGGAGGGAAAGCATTTGCTCAGTCCCTGGTTAGCCCTTTGAAGAGAAGTCAGCTTTGTGGGGAAGAGCATTCTCGGGGTCCTAGACCACAGTTCTAGTTCCAGCTTTGCCACTAACTACCTTGAGGTCTTGGAGAGGTCATGTCCTTTCCCTTGGGCCTCTTCTGAAAAATGATCAGCAAGTATAGGCAATCACTCAGCCAGTAATGTGGACTAGGTCTTTGCTTGACAGACTAGTTAATAGAAAGGCCTATCTGGGTGGATTCTGGACGCTGGATAGTATGTGCTTAAATGAGGGTCCTTGCTACATTTGGCAATACCTCCAACACAACAGTGGGGCAGCGGGGAGGTCGTATGGCACAGTGGTTAAGAAATGGGACTTTGGTATCAGTCAGTCCCGGACTTAAACCTTGATTCCACAATTTACCATCTGTGTTCCTTTGGGCAAGTCACTTTTCTGGGTCTCAGTTTCATCTTTTGTAAAATGGGCTTCAGAACATTTGCCTACAGATAGGGCTGTAGATAAGGTAGTCCTTCTAAAACCCTTCACAGAGTAATGAATACTCACTAAGTGTTTGGCTAGTGTCAGTAAGTCAGTAGGTGAACAAGAACAGGATTGAATGCTAATGTTTTCTTCCAGGCACACTTCAGAAAAGCACAAGCCTTAGCCACCTTAGGCAAGGTGGAGGAAGCACTAAGGGAGTTTCTATATTGTGTGTCCCTCGATGGAAAGAACAAAAGAGCAAGATCTGAAGCCCAGAGGGTGAGTTGAGATGATGTCAGGTCCAGCTGTCCAGTGGGCTCCCCCACTTCTCTGTCTTCTCCAAGGAGGGGAGTGAGGGAACTGCCCTTCCTGGCATTTAGGGCCCTGAGTGGGTGGCTCCCTTGGTTAAGGGGGCAGGAAGGAGACACAAGTGCCAATTGCCTAGAAGCACCATCCTCTTGGCATATGCAATCAGATTGAGCAGTTCCTGCATTTTTGGAGGAGCCTCCGAGGAATGTTCTTGCTTCTTAGATTCAGGGTCTGGGTTGTGAGTAGGAAAACCAAAGCAAAGCAAAGCAAACAAGTTAACATGGGGGTGGAGGCTCACTGCTGAGAATCTGGCTGTTGATGAGAGGTCAGAGGTTTGGGGCTGCCTGCAGTTATAGAACTTTGCTTTGGCTGAGTCACAGCTTCACCAGCCACACAGGGCAGCCAGCTCCTCGCCAGGAATGTTGGTCACCCTCTCCCCTGCTATATGCAGAACTCCAGCCTTCAGCCTTTGCTAGAAATAGAACACACACTGTCTCACAAATGTAAGTCAGGGACCATTACGATATAATCCAAGCAGTCATTCCAACTCTTGAATCCCAGGAGAATGTGGTTCTTTTGTTTTGTTTTTTAATTCATGAAATGTTAGCCCTCGTGAAGGGCTCAAGTGTCCTCAGTTCATGAACTGCTTTGCTTACTGTTCCACAGTGTGCTTTCATGGTGTGTGGCTAATCGGCCCGGAAGTTGGATGCTGACAGTCAGTGGTGGCCTCTGCCCTCCCCGTGCCCCTCCCGCTATTCACCACCTGTCTCAAGTGCCTCTGTCCCAGTGAGGTTTGGCAGAGTCATGGATGAAGGAAGGGAGCAAGAGACCGGATTGGTTTCTGAAGGCCCCAGAAAGGAATCTTTAGCAAAATCAGTGAACTAGGGGAAGCCAAGCTCTGGAGGTTGCGCCTCGCACAGATTTCTTCTCTGCAAAGTTGCTTTCACCTGGTTTGGGAAAGTGGACAAGGTGTTCTTGAGAGGAGTACTGGTGGCAGAGAATTGCTCCAGGCTGTGAACCCTTCCCTGAATCTTAAGTGTAGTCCATGGTGTAAATAATAGTAATAACAGCTGACATTTATTGAGCATTTCCAGTGCACCAGGCACTGTGCTAGGGCTCTCTGTGGAGAATATAATTTAATCCCCACAACGTCCCTATGAGGGTAGCTGATGTTATTTGTCCCCATGTTACAGAGGACATAGATGAGGAAGCCGAGGCTCGGTGACTTCCCGAGACCATGCAGCTGGTGCTTGGTGAAAGGGCACGTAAACCCCACTCCATCTGCTTCCAGAGTCTGCCTTCCTAGCCATTCCACCATTCTTCTGTCCCAGGAGGACATGCCAGGGGGCTTGGCGCTCACTGCTGGGGTGGGCTGGAGAGTAGCAGTGGGACCATCCGGTTCTGGGAGTGGGGGATGGACAGAGGTTGGTTAGAAGAATCTTGACTTTAGGGGCAGAGTGTGCAAAGGCCAACAGAGGCAGGTGTCAGATCCAGGGGTGAGTGGTTTCTTTACTCCTGTTCGTCCATTTCCTACTTGGCCTGAGAGGCTCTGGTGTCATCAGTTGGGTTGACCTCTCTCTCCAGCCACTTTTAGAGACCAGCTAGTGTCACTTCCACAACCACCAAACGGGATGGGGCAAAGTGCTGTGCTAAGCTCTGGAGACCCAACGAGGCATAAGCCACAGTCTCCGTCCTCAAGGACCTTCCAATCCTGCATGTGTTACACAGCACCCTATAAATGCCAGAGAATACAAGGGAGCAGATGCCCATAATGAGTGTCCTGGAGTTCTGAAGCAGGGCCAAGAATTTAGAGGCGAATTCCCACTGACTGTGATGAGGGCACGGCAGCCATATACGAACACTGAGGGCCCTCAGCACTTCTTTTTTACTGTACCGTTCCAGTTTCAGGGCTGAAGATTTGACGAAGATGGTCCAGGTTCACTTGGCAGTAATTAGCTACCTTAGGCACTCCTAGGCCTAGGTTTCTTTTTAGCGTTTGTTTTTACCTCGGATTCTTTTTTTTCCCCCTTCTTGACTCATTCGGGTCTTTCTAAGGCTGACACTGAAGTGGAATTGACTTTCATTCACGTGGAATGATTATTCTCACTGAGCGTTGACCCCAACTTTTGTTTTCCAAAGGTCTAGAATGAGGTCTTAGGTAGTAAAGGTAAGAAGTGAAGTGTTGTTGCTGTTTCTGCCTTGTCTCCTTCTATTTCTCCCCTCTGCCTCCCTTCCCACCCCCCTCCATGCTCTGCCCTTTTAACGTTGTCCCTTGGGATGCTGTGTAGCTGCCACTGAAGAGCACCATGCTCTCTTTTCGAAAGTTTTTATCTCAATTCCAGTTAGTTAACATACACTGTTATATTAGTTTCAGGTGTACAACATAGTGATTCAGCAATTGCATACATCACGCGGTGCTCCTCACGACAAGCAAGCACCGTGCTCTTTGGGGGAGAATTCCAGGGAGACTGCTTCAGAAGTGGGTTGGTCCTGTTGGGCCACTCAGGAGGGCTTCTGAAGGCCAACTTTGGTTCCTCGGGAGGAGGGGCCTCTGAAAGCTGGCATTTATGGCCCTGGGCACTGTGAGTACCTCCCCACCTCACTCCTTTACCGACAACCTAAACCTGGGAAGTGGGTTTCCCAGAGCTGGACGGAAATTGCGATCTGTCTGAGGACTTTGGGCTTGAACACTCGGCCTCTGTCTGGGCCCTGGGATGGATAAGTGTCTTAATTCAATTCCATCCGGGGTGATGAGTATGCATTGGACATCTGCCGTGGGCCTCCAGAAGCTGGCCATCTGGTTAGAGGGAAAGACTTAACGTGTGCGGCACAATTCTGAGACTAGGGCGAGACCGCGTAGTATAAGGTGCTCCATTATGTGCAGTAGAGAACACGAACGGACAGGTGACATCAGGGGGCTAGAGTTGTAGCAACGGAGCTAGCCTTGGAGACTGAGCAGGGTTTGGCTATGTGGAAAGTGCTGACGTCTCAAGGAACATCGTGAAGGCACTGCTGGGGGCCGGCAAGGGGACAAATTAAACTGGACAGGGTTTGGTTGGAGTTTCTGTCAGCCTCCTTTGATCAGTTCATACCCTATTCCGCTGAGCAAGGGCGTGGAGCATCCTTTAGTGGGTCTCCAGACACTGCAGCGGCTGCCCAGTGGTAAACATTTCAATGTGTGTTCGAAGCCAAGCGAGCCGCTTTCTTGTGTTTCACGTTACATACAGTATGTCCACGTGTCTATCTGTAACCCGTGCTGGCACAGGGGAGAATTGAAACAAGAATGTGGGGAGCTCGTGGCGAAGCCTGCATGAGAACACACATCCTTGACTCCCAGGCCCTTCTGGGTCCTCTGGGTCTTCACCTGCCACCTCCCCCGCCCCCCACATTCTCTAACCGCAAGGGAAACCAGCCCCAGACTGGAACCCGCCTGCCTCCAATACTTGAAGTTACCCGACAGTCTCTGCACAGTAAAGGCCAGAATGGGGGAGGAGAGGCTGGGTTTTGCTCTTTCCACCACTTCACTGTGGAAAGGATTAAAGGTCCAAGGAGGATGGTCCGGGAAGGAGGGAGCAAAATGGGCCGGCAGGGGAAAGACATGGAGGAACCTAGAAGACACGTGTAGACTTCTGTCCACGGGCGTGCTACGGACGTGACTGCAGGTCCCCCGGTGTTGTTTGTCTCCTGCCTTCACCTCTCTGTCTCTTTCCTCCTAGATAGGTCTTGAATTTCCACGGCAGATATTTCTATGGAATGGTAGCTTGGGAGTGATGGTTCTTAACTTTGGCTAGGGTGACAAAGGCACCTGTGGTGCCATTTTGAAATCCAGATTCTGGGGCCACGCTTCAGACCTGGGGGAGCCAGGCGTGAGAACTTGGAAAGTGGAGTGGTCGTAAGCTCCCCAGGTACCTCTGATGCACGCCGAACTGAGGCCCCCTGCCCTCGTATGTTGGGGTCTCTGGTTCCAGGCTGCTTCCCTGGAGTTTCACCCCACGAACTGTGTCCCCTGCCCCTTCCTCCCCCTCCCCCCCCACCACCCAAGCACCTGTAGAAACTTAAGCAGTGAAGTCTTCTGTTTTATGTCACAGCTTCTCCTTAGTTTCTTTTCACCATCAGTCCCCGGGGACTCTCAGGAACATTTTCCCGATATCCTGAAGTTGTTGGCACCTCACCCTAGATTAAAGGAACACGTAGAATCAATGGCTACTGAAGGCACCAGTCATAATCTACCAAAGTTGTCACAGGTAAAACTCAACTCGCCCAGCTCGCTCGCGATGCTTCGTTTGGCTGTTGTGTGGGCAAACGTGGGAGTGAGCCCTACCTCTCCTTCGGTTCCTGAAAAGGAAGAAATGGAGTCGCTAGTGGTTGTGTTCTTTGCTAGAAGGTTATTTCTTACAGATAAACTGGATTTCAGGCACGGTCCCGGGGGAGTTTGGTTTTATTACCTTCATTTTTTCCAGTTCTTGGTCAGATCCAGCTGAGAGAGAGATTTAGTAGAAGTAAAAAGGAGTTGGCCCGCTTCCCCTGGAACCATTCAGTCCTGGCGGCTTTATCAGCTTAGGGGCGGAGCCTGGGAAGAGGCCTAATAACCCCTCCTTTCCTGCTTTTTTTGTTTGTTCAAGCAGCTGGTCTTTGAGCACCAGCTGAGTTCCTTGTGCAAAGACAGCTCCATTTGATCCCCAAGTGGAGGTAATTTTATATTCCTGCACGGTGTCTTACACATCAGTAGTCCTTGAAGAGGGAAGCAATTTGGGAAGCATTAAGTCCCTGGGAGGAAGACGGGTGTTTGGGCCCATCTTTGAGAACAAGGGAAGAGAACCACGGAGAGCTGGGCTCCAGGCCCTGGCTTTCCCAGCAGAGGGCAAGTGGCCAGAAGCTGGGGCTCAGAAGTCCAGACTTGAAGGCAGAATTTAGCCCTGAAAACCTAGGCTCCTTGAGGCAACAGTCTCCCCTCCATCTGTGCCGTGTGTCCTTCCCCTGTATGGAAGCCCTGTGATCTCCCATGGTTTCTTGGGTTCTCTGACAGGCAGGAAACTTAACATTTTCCCTGCTTCTCTCCCCGCTCTTGAGAAGAAATAAAAAGTAGGTGTGCCTGACTTAAAAAAACAAAACAGAACAAAAAATGGGGCAGAACCGAGTATCTTCTGAGGTCAGAGAACCCCTAGTGCATTTCAGTAATGTTGAGATCATTAGTACATGACCGAGAACACTAATAGTGAACTGAAGAAGTGCCTGGAGTGCCTCCTCATTGCAGCTCAATCAGAAATGAAGGAAAATAGCACCCCTGGCTTTCAGGGGTGAGCCAGCTGTGGGGAATGGGGGATTGGGCTTCCACATAACCTTTGCTTTGCAAAGCAGTGTACTCCCATATGGACAATGCCTGGGGCTCAGGGAAAGTTGTGCTGCAGATCCCCTGAACTCCCCAGGTTAGAGCCTGAGAAAACCCACATCCTTTTTCTTCTTGCCTCACTGTTCTCTCCCGACTATACGCTCCCCATTTTCCATCTATCTACCATTTTGAGGGGCTAGGGGTTGGAAGGAAAGAAAACAACATGAGCATTTGGACCTGTGGACTATGGATTTAGAGTAGAGTTCAGGGTTCTCCAGATAAATCTGCACAAACACCTTGTCATTGGATTTATTTCTAGATTCATTTTCAAATGCTCTCTCCTGGACAAAAATTCTTGAAAAGGCTAGAGACATTATTGGTCATTTTACCAAATGACTTGTCTCTTTTTCAGACTTCTCACTCAAAATCTAGTCGAAAGAGTAGTTTGTCTTTTGACTAGTATAACACGGAGTTCTTTGGACTAGTGTAACAAAGAGCTCTGGAACCTGAGGTGACTCCGCAGGCCTGTGAACACACCTGTGCCAAAGCCTTAGCGGAAGTCCTTTTGGAGCTGGTGTGGGGCTTGCAGATGGCCTGGAGTGGCCGTGAGAGCGGCCGGCGATTGAGTGATAGGATCTACCCTCACTGTGTGCCTTGGTTTCCCTCAGGTAGTAACTGGGGAAAGATTTGGCCAGGAGAGGGGCGGGTGCCCCACTCTCTATCTGTCCCCTTCACCACGGCCCAAGGTGTCTGTCCTCTATACACCTTTCCATCCTTGCCTAGGGAAGTTCTTCCGTTTCACCCAGGCCCGGCATGCCTTCATTGGTGATGCTGTGTGGCCAGAAGGAGGAAATAGGTCTTCTCACTGCCCCCCAGTTAAGCTGTGTGTCCCCTCAGTGATCAGGGCTACGTAGTTTTCTCTCTGTCCCCGGTGGGTAGCAATGTCAGAGGATGGACGGTGCTGGTCTTAAGGGGATACTGACATTTGGCTCTTTCTTCGTCCAGGAAAAGCCGGAGCTCCCACACTGTTCTAGTCAGGAGGAAGCGGCGGCGGGGGGAGACGGCAGCAGCCTGGCAAACCCAGTTAAAGTAGAGGGGGAGGGGCAGCGAGGCGACCAGAAAGGCCAGGCAAGAGACAAGGAGGAGAAGGCGGACGCCGCCTCCGCCAAGGCTGGCAAATGCCAAGAAAAGAAAAGGAAGCGTTGTCAAAGTGGAACCCAAGACCCAGAGGTGCCTACTAAAGCCTTGAAGCCAGGTACGACTCTACCCAGGGAGGAAGGGGCCTGGAGGAGGTGCCGGGGCTCACCTGCGCCCGCGGGTTACTTGGCCTCCGTCGGAGGGCTCCGTGGGCTCCGGATGCGCAGCCCAGCTCTGGCACTGAGCTCCGCCACCTCGGGGCGCCGTGAGGCCTCTGGGAGAGCCCACACGGTACCTAGCATACTTCGGGGTCCACTAATAATAAGGAAAAGCCAAGGCATAAGGTCAGGCCCCGTTTCGAGTAATGACGCCTCACGCCCTTGATGGTGTCCCCTCCTTCCAGGCCCGCC
Source organism: Mirounga angustirostris (assembly GCF_029215605.1). NCBI lineage: Eukaryota > Metazoa > Chordata > Mammalia > Carnivora > Phocidae > Mirounga > Mirounga angustirostris. The sequence goes on from NW_026991719.1 coordinate 96,706,738, forward strand.
TGCCCCCACCCTCGTCTCCACTCCAGGACCGGAGGAGCAGGGAGGTGTGTTCAGGCCTTGCAGCCGCCCCCCATCTTCCCAGGGCAGGCTGGCAGTGGCGGGATTCAGGACCAGCCTTGAAGGCCTGGCACGGACCGTGGAACTGCTGCTACTTCTGTCCAGTGAGGTGCCCGTTGCATCGGAGTCCAGGCCGCAGGGCTCTTGGACATTCCCGGCCTCACATTTTTCTTCCTGTGGGGCTGCCGGCAGCCTCCCAGAGCCTCCTTTGGGGTACCCCATTCGCGGTGGCTCAGGTGGCCCCTGAATCTACCCTCTCGGAGGCAGGCTGAGAGTGGCAAGCTGAAAGACTGATGGGGTTCTTCTGCCTCGGGAGTGCTGTCTGTGAGAGCAGGGTTGGTCCATCTCTGACTTACTGCTTTCTTAAATCGCAGACCCTCCGGCTGAGCAGCGGGCCGAGGCTGCTGTCAGTGCTCCACTGCCATCCTCTGTGGACGCGTCTGACCTCGAATGCGCCCTATGTATGAGGTACGTGATGGGGGCTATCACCTATTGCCTGGACCTTCTTCTTCTGGGGAGTCTGGACCTTTCGGCTAGTGACCTATTGTTTGGTTGGTTAGCACGGAAAAGCGTGGTTCTAACAGAATGCAAATCACGCTGTTGTTTGTCACACGGGCTAGCTTGTGTCCCTTGCTTACAGATTATATTCCCTGCACTCCTGACTTGGAAATACCTAAAGAGTGGGGAGGAGATGGTCTAGTCAGAGGTCACAGACTGATGGCCACACTCTGAATGTCTTTAGTTTGGCCTTCATGGGACTTTTTTTTTTGGTTGTTGTTAAATGTGAATGCTTGGCAATAGGGCATACACTCTCCAGTTAGCTGTGGTTCCCCTCTCTCCCAACTGCCTGTGTCTCATGTTTGCATTACTTTCCTGGTACTGTAGGTATTTTGAGTTCATGACCCTGGAACTAATCTCAACTACTGGATCAAGATCTCAAAGCTCAAGGGCTAATGTCAATACCACAGGCCTATTCTTTGGAAGCCAAGTAGAGGGCCTGACTGGTTTTCGTTTGAACAATATTAGTAGTAGGCATGTACTACTTGGCCAGGCATCCCTTCTGTATCCAGCAGGGAAGCAAATTATCCACACACCTGCCCACCCCCCTCAGAAAAAAAGGAAGCTGGTACAAGCTTGGGCTTTGTGAAAAAAAGTACTTTCGTTTTTTTCCTTTCACAGCTGTGACTTGGTGGCTACGAGGAGGAGCTCCAAAGCCAGACGGCCTGGGCTTGAACCCTGGCTCTGCCACTTACTGGCTGTTTGACCTAGAGCAAGTGATTTTCTCTGCCACTGTTTTCTTGTCAGTAAAATAGAGAAGAGTAGTACCTACCCTATGAGGTTGTTACGATTAATTGAGAGAATCTATTTAAAACACTTAGAATAGTGCCTGACATAGTAAATACTCCATAAATGTTAACTCTTTTTCTAGACCTGAGATTCTTTAACTTTAGGCCCACAGACCCCTGAGGAAGTTCTATGTGTGGATTCTAAAAGATCTGTGAATTCCCTGAAGTTGTATGCAAAAATGTGTGTGTGTGTGTGTGTGTGTATGTTTTCAAACAAAGGTCCACAGATTTCAGTAGATTCTCAAAAGTGTCTTTTTTCCCCCCAAAATAGCATTAAAAGAAGGCTGAGACATTTGCATAAAAGTTGTTAAGATGGTTGACCCAAGAGATGTCAAGAAAAATCCTGTGGTCTACCACACAGTGGGATCCAGCCACCCAAGGATCCTGAGATGTTTTCTTGCCCTCTGCCAGCACGTATGCCTTCCATATCAATCACATGCATTTGTATTCAGAAGGACTTTTCTTATCCACATAAAAATGAGTAAGGAGACCATTACCTGGACATGTACTTTTACTTTCTCTTAAAAATAACTGAATTGTCATATTTGCTCCTGAGCTCGGGCAGACCTGAAAACGAACAGTTCAGCAGATGAATGCAGCAGCACCGAAAGAAAGCCTTCCAGATACAATCGGGGAGCTTTAGGTGGAGTGGGTGAGAGTGGGGTGGGCTTTGTAACCAGTTCCCTTTGGCCATCTCCCTGTGTCCCCCTCACAACAAAGCGCCAGGTTGGTCATGGTGGAGCCAAGGTATGAGGCAGAAACTCTGCTTGCAAGCAGAGAAATGGGCCTCCGCCATCGGACTTCTAAGCCACAGTCTTTCAGGTGTCAGACTTTGCCAGACTTGGTTTAACTTGTTCAGAAAGCCCAGGTCTTTGCTGGACGTATCCTCCTTAATACTCCTCCCAACGTCCAGCCAACAAAAAATCAAACACACAGACTCATCCTGTTTGTGTTTTTGCTGAGGGCTCAGAATTCTGAGGTTGGAGTTCTTTTGTTCTGTTTCCTCTGCTTTCTCCCTTTCATCTTGTTTGTCCCTGATCTCAACAGGGGGCTTCAGAGAAGAGTTAGAAATTTGCTCCAAGAAATAAACACCAAGAGGATAAGACCCCCTTCTGGTTTGCTCACCCTGAGTTTAAAAGCCATTATTTCCCTTACCCTGCCCCTCTGTTCTAAATGAGACTTCAAAACAAAAGCCCAGCTTTGTCTGGGGTAGCTGTCGTATAGGCTGGTAAGTTTTAAGGGGACTCCAGATGCCTCAGGGTACAAAGGAACCTGCCAAGTCCAGAGGGCATTTCTGACCCCAAGGCTCTTAACTGTAGCCCTTGGGGCACCTGGGTGGCTCAGTCGGTGAAGCGTCTGCCTTTGGCTCAGGTCATAATCTTGGGGTCCTTGGATCGAGCCCTGCGTTGGGGGGTCCCCACTCAGCAGGGTGTCTGCTTCTCTCTTTCTCTCTCTCTCTCCCCCTCTGCCCCTCCCCAACTTGTGCTCTCTCCCTCTCTCTCTCAAATAAATAAATAAAATCTTTAAAAAAAACTGTAGCCCTTGGTCAGAAGCATGGAGCTCCCCTTCTAACAGGGTTTGTAAAGCAGAAATCAGAGGTTGACAGGCGGTTCATATACATGCTTTAGTTTGAATACAGTCTTGACAAAGTTCCTGTTTCCACCTCTCTAGGGCTTTTTTTCCTTTTTATTGTCATTAGGATTATTGTCAGGTTCTATTATGACCCTCATGTGTCTTTGAGGGAGAGGGTGTCTAAGGGTTGAGATATTTCCAAACCATCTGCTGGGTCATGAAACTAGGCATTTGTATCTCCTCTACAAGTTTCTAGAATGAAATCCAGTCTCATGGCGCTGCATTAGTAGAAGGCAAGTTGGAGTGTGAGGTTCATGTGACTCTAGAGGGAAACTCGGGAGCCACTTGTACATCTTGCTGGGAAAAGGGTGGAAAAAGTGAATGGCACAAGAATTGGAGCGTGCATTAATGAGACACTTTCCAATCTCCCAAGTCCCCCGGCTGGACTGGGAGAACTCTGTTGAGGGAAGTTGTTTCCTAATTCCAGCCCCTCAGAACTCTGCCCCTCAGTCTTTCGTGACTGGAAACCTTCCCTTAAGATTTAGCCAGCTGGATACTCTCGCCACTGGGGGCCACCGCTGGGGCTGTTGTGGAACAGCGCCTTTGGGGTGACAAAAAGATATTTTGAGATGTGGAACAAGAATGTTTGATATTTGAACCAGTTACCTGATGGCCCAGTGACCTCTTTGTCGATTGAAATGAAAACTTTGTATTTAACCTAGTTTTAGCTACTCAAATAGCTGGGTGTTAAGGAGTCTGTTCCCCCCCCCCCGTCTCTCTCCTTCCTTCCCTCTCTCTTTTTCTTTCTCTCTCTCCACCCCGCTCCTTCTCAGTCCCTCCTCGCACTCATTTGATAGCAGAAGAACACAATACAAGGATGTAACTGGTGGGAAAAGATAGCTATTTCCAGACAAGCCAAGCATTTTATCTGGGCTGACATCTAACTGAAAACATTTATTATTACTATTGTTTACTCCACCACTGTGACAATGTAAAATGCTTTCTTGTGAGAAAATCTGGCTCTAGTCTGATTTATAAATGCCTCCCTGAAGTGTTTCCTGCAATCATTACCTAAAGTGGTAAATAAAAGGTAGAGGACTTCAAGTATATACCTATTTCTAGCTCTATCTATATATACAGAGTTCTCTCACTCTCTCTCTCTCTCTCTCTTTCTCTCTCTCTCTTTCTGGGGTGGGGAGAGAGAGAGGGAGAGAGAAAACTGTGTTGTCAGTACATGCATCTACACACAGATGGATGATGTCTGTTCTAGATAGAGATGTGCACACTGTCGCAGCTGTGTCAGAGAGTGGAGCAGGAAGATGTGCTTGGAAATAAGGTGTGACTTCACACCCCAAGCCCTGCTCCTTCCTAGCTAGCTGTGTGACCTTGGGCAAGTCATTTCACCTGTCTGAGTTTTAATTTCCTCAGTAGTAATATATGAAGTTAATTTATATGAAAAACAGTATTACACACACCAAGAATAGCAAGAGAAATATACTCCACCTGTTTCTTGTCACCTTACTCCGTCAGCCTTTGTAGAGGAGCAGAGTATCCCTGAACATAGAAGTGACTTGAGTCTTGAAAGATGATAGATTCTGAGCATCTGAACTTTGAATTATTTCAAAGCAGTCATTATGCAGCATCTGTAGCAGCCTTTTTGTCTGCGACCACTCAGATCGGGGCATTTTAATCACAGTTCTTGCTAAAAGTTGCTGTTTCCTTTTGTGTCTGTTTCGTTCATCTGCTATTAAATGTCAGTATTTGTTGCAGTTAATTAGCCAGCGATATCACTGCTATTTTACAAAAGGCCCGATTTTGAAGTTCTCAGGAAAAACAGTTTAGCAGGTACAAATTCCTCAATCATCATCATCATTAGTGTCATTGACTAATGTGTAACGAGTTTTCAGATTCATAGGACTCAAATTACTGAGGAAGGGAGACTTTCTGATTTGGCTGCTCCAGGAGATCACAGCAATGGTTTCCAAATCAGCCTGCAAATCACACTTGTGAGAACCATTCTAAATTGTGAAATACACACGGTGGAAAAGTACATAAAATTAAAATTCTATTCTCTTAACAAAATTCTGTCGAGAGGATACTCACGCAGTCCTTCTCAGTTCAAGAAATGAAACGTGGCCAGGACCCCATGCATGCATCTCTACATGGCGTAATTTAGTTTTACCTATTTCTAAAACACTTTATATAAATTGAACTATCCAGAACATGTTTCTTTTTGTGCTGGCTTCTTTTCCACAGAATTATGGTTTATTCGTGTTGCTGCACATTGGTAGAGTTTGTTCATTTTCATTCATTTACAGTGGCCCATTGTAAGAATCTACCACAGTTTCTTTGTCAGTTCTGTTATAGACGGATATTTGGGTTGTTCCTAGTTTGGAGCTTTTATGGCCAGCGTTGCTATGAGCAGTGCTTATAAATCTTGGCCCGTATTGGATTGGGTTATCTCTCCTTGTCTTACTGACTTACAGGAGCTTTATGTATGTTGGAGACATAAGTCCTCTGTTAGTCAAGCATGCTGCAAATACCTTCTCCCGCTTGTGGCTTGCCTTTTTGCTCTCTTAATGGCATCTTTTGGTGACCTTACAAGTTCTTCATTTTAATGCAATGAAAACTATCAATCTTTTCGTTTATAGTTAGTGGCGGTTTTTTTCCTTGTCCATGTCTTGCCTAAAAAATCTTTTTTCTTTTACCTTGAGGTCATCAAGATATTCTATTGTGTCTTCTAAAAACTTCACTGTTTCACATTTACCTTTCCAGCCCACATGGAAGTGACTTTTGGGTATGGTGTGAGAGATGGCCCAACTTCATTTCCCCATCTGGCCAGCCAGCTATCCCAAGTAGCATTTATTGAGAATGCTATTCATGTATTGAAAACCCCCCTCTGCTTTGAAGTGCCACAGTTGTCATAAATCAAGAGTCTGGGTCTGGGTCTATTCCTGGGCTTTCTATTCTATTCACGGGTCTGTTTGTCCTTGTGCTAGCCCTATACTGTTTTAATCACTACGGCTTCGTAATAAGGTCTGACGTCTGGTAGAGCAAGGCCTCCCACACTGCTGCTCTTAGAAGTGTCTCCACTCTTCTTGACCCTTTGCCTTGCCTTATACAGTTTAGAAATCAACTTGGCAAGTTCCATAAAAACAAACATGTGAAATAAGCCATTGGGATTTTTATCGGGATTAATCAGGTCTTCTTTACTTCTCTTCGATGAGATGTTTACAGTTCTTTCCATCAGAGGTCTCGTACAACTTTTGTTGGATTTATTCCTGGGCACTTGATTTCTAAACGTGATTGTAAATGTTACTTTTTTATTTATTTATTTTTTAAAGATTTTATTTATTTATTTGAGAGAGAGAGAGAATGAGAGACTGAGAGCACGAGAGGGAAGAGGATCAGAGGGAGAAGCAGAACCCCTGCTGAGCAGGGAGCCTGATGTGGGACTCGATCCCGGAACTCCAGGATCATGACCTGAGCCGAAGGCAGTCGCTTAACTGAGCCACCCAGGCGCCCCTAAATGTTACTTTTTTAAAAAATGTGTTTTCTTATGTTTTTTGCTGGTATATAGAATACAATCGTGTGTGTGTATTTATCTAACATCCTTGCTAATACTATCAATTCTTATGAATTCTAATAATCGTTCTGTAGATTTTTTATTTTAAAAAAATTATGTGTTTTAGAGAAAGGGGGTGCGGGGGAGGGCAGGGGGAGAGGCAGTCTTTAAGCAGACTCCATGCTGAGCGCAGAGCCTGACACGAGGCTTGATCTCATGACCCTGAGATCACTACCTGAGCTGAAACCGAGAGTTGGACGCTCAACTGACTGAGCCACCCAGTACCCCCTGTAGATTCTTTTAGATTTGACCAGTTCACCATCACACCATGTGTGAATAGTGACAGATTTGGTTTTTTCCGTTGTAAGCCTCATACTTTTAGTTTTTTCTTCTTGCCTTAGTACACTGGTTAGGACCTCCATCATAGTGTTTTTGAAAACGAATATTACTTTTTGGCCAATGTAATAACTAAAATTTATTAATTCTGTTAAACAAATGAGCTACTTTCTGAAGCAAGAGTATAACATTCAAAACGTAGAAAAAGTGAATCTATCAAAAGCCTCTCTCCTACTCCAGACCTTCATTTGCTTTTTTTTTTTTTAATTTCAACATTTTAACAATTTTTATTTGTACTGGTATGGACTTATTAAATATCACCTTTTCAGTGACCTGTTCAATGTCTGTCCTTTCGTCTCCTAGAAGTCAGATGCCTTCTTGTACTTGTCATATTGCCAGCACCTAGCTCTGTGTCAGCACACAGAGCACGTTTGCTGAACGAATAAGTGAGAATCTGTTTTGTGGATAGCTTGTTAAGTTTAAACTGATTTCTCTTAAGAAACTATTCATTTCTTCCCCACAAGACGGCTTTCCCCTCATATTCCACGAGAATTTTTTTTAATCAAGAAAGAGGGGAATGTGCCAGCAGCTGCTAGACTTTCATTGGCTTGTTAAAAATACCAAATCTCGGGGCGCCTGGGTGGCTCAGTCGTTAAGCGTCTGCCTTCGGCTCAGGTCATGATCCCAGGGTCCTGGGATCGAGCCCCGCATCGGGCTCCCTGCTCGGCGGGAAGCCTGCTTCTCCCTCTTCCATTCCCCCCTGCTTGTGTTCCAGCTCTCGCTGTCTCTCTGTCAAATAAATAAATAAAATCTTTAAAAAAAAAAAAATACCAAATCTCTGTCCCTCTCTTTGACCCGCTAAATCGCAAACTTTATCCAGTGGAGCTTCACCATGTCTGTGTTTTTAAAGCTCTACAGGTAGCTCTGATAATTAGGTTTGGAGACCAATACAGAAGATTCACCTAATCAGAGATTAGTAGGATTGTATAATACAGTGATTTTCAATCCTGGCTGCACATTAAACCCACCCAGGAGCTTTAAAAAAAATCCTGGTGCCTAGCCCTTACCCTGGGCCAACTGATCTGCATCCCTGCAAGTGTGGTCCCTGGCATCTGTAATTTTTAAAAGTTCCCCAGGTGATGGTGGGGGTTGGGGGGTGCAGAGCAGGAGGTAGGACTTACAAAGGGATGTTCATGACCTGGATTGTGGAGACTGTTTCATAGGTGTGCACATATGTTAAAACTTACCAAATTGTAAACTTTAAGTATGTGCAGTTTATGCATGTCAATTATACATCAATAAAGCTCTTTAAAGAAAAAACTCCCAGGTGATTCTCACACACGGCAGTGGTTGAGAATCATTGTTTTAACAGAAAGTGCACACGACTGGAAGGTGGAAATTGGATAGACTTTCATCTGCCAACATGTAAGCGACTTCCTCCCCTCTGGACCTCAGTTTCATTCTGGTTAGTGGGTTCAATTTTTTCCGGGGAGTACTTGTCATCTCTGACATTTTGATTCTTCTGCTCAGTCTGTGTGCGCCAGGCTGTCGTTGCACCTCCTGGCCACACGAGGGGGCTGTGCAGCTGGCTGCCTCTTCCTCTCAACTGAACACTCTTGTGAGGTCAAAATAGGCTGGTCAGGCATCTGTCTTTCCCTTCTGTCTGTCCTTTGGTGAGCGGGAGCCCCACTTCTGAACCACCATCTTCAGCTGCCCCCACCCAGTGGTCCTGCTGCAGGTGAGCCTTTCTTTTTAAGCAAAGTAAATCCATGAATCTCTGAATGTACAGAACAGCTTTTAAAAAGATTCCCCAGATTGCTTTGAAAATATCCAGCTCCTGCAAAGCAATTAAAGTAGGATCTAATTGAAGTATATGGATGCAGACCTACATATGTGTGTATATACATGTGTGTGTCTGTCTATCAGTAAGCACATTGACAGTATTACTTTACTGCCTCTAAGAAAATGATCCATTCGTACAAAAGACAGTTATGTATTTGTTACAGGTACAATTTTGAGATTCTCCAGGCAGTAAATATTGCTTAGGTGAAAAATGGAATCAAGGTTAACAAACAAACCAAGTCTTTTTCCATTGTATATATGATATAACGTACTTAAATGAGTAAATGTGTGAGACAAGAGTGTGTGTGTGTTTATCTGTCTCTGTGTTTCCATATCCTTAGGTGAACAGATTGGCTAAATATTTTAGAACGTAATCTATTCAGACACTCTGGGCACTAATCTCTATTTTTCTGGGACCTGACAGGGAAAAACAATCTGGATGCCAGTCAGAAGAGACTGACTAGAACTGATGTTACAAGATGATCTAGCTATGTCATAAATGTTGATAAATGCATTATTTTAAAAATCCACCTCAGAAATAAAAAAGCAAATGCTTTTCTAAGTGCAACAACAGCAGGGAATTATTTGAAAAAAGGAAAGACCCCTCCCCTTACACAGAATTTTCCTAATAATACTATGAAACCTTAACATTGAGTAGCTCTGTCTTTTATTTTTTGTCTTATTGCATGTTTCTTCCATTTTGATTCCTAAATTTCAGATTATTCTATGAGCCAGTCACCACACCTTGTGGGCATACATTTTGTTTAAAATGCCTTGAAAGATGCCTAGATCACAATGCAAAGTGTCCATTGTGCAAAGATGGTCTTGCACAGGTAAGACATTCTTTCTTTCTTGATTAGGTTAGCTTATCTGCAACTGGAAACTAAAATGGTGTCCTGTTGGCTCCCAAGCCAGTGCACTGTGCTTGGGCAAAATACTCCCTCAGGCCATCTGTCTATTTTTCCTGTCTTAGAGCTCCCCCTCCCCTCTTCACAAAGTCCTTCAGGAAAATGGGGCAACATCTAGGTTTTTATGAACTGTAAATAGTGAAATTAATTTGTGATGGAAACAAAAGTATTAAATTGATGGTAAGCAGGGATCCTGCTAGGTGCTAAGCCTATCATGGCACCCGATTCACTGCAATCTTAGGTGAATCCTCTGTCCTCTCTGGGCTTGGTCTAGATGAACTCTGATGTCTTCTCATCATCAATGTTTATTCTGTGGTTTGAAGGGATCACTCCCAGGTCCCCAGAAAAACCTCACAGACCTTCAGTGTGGTCTCTGTTCCACGCCCCACCCCCAGGAGCTGCTGTACTTATTAGCAGACATTTGGCTACTTGACAAGCTCTGCAGCTTCCAGATCCTCTGAAAGGAACCACACAGGCTGCCACCATTGTTTTTCAGGTGGACCTGATGGAATTGCCTATAGCACAGGAATACCTGGGAGCCCATCTTGTTTTCCCTCCCTTGGGGACTTGTGCAGGACACATTACAGTCAATCTTAATGTTCCTTGACCCCTGTTGTCCCCGAGGAGAGGCCAGAGATGCAAGACTATCTCTAGGTGAATGTAGGTCCAAAGAAATCACCTGTTGAGCTTTCTCAACACCCAAACATTTGAACTAAGGGAATGGAGTGAAATAATCATCCAGGATAACCCTGGGGGGCGGTGTGTGGGGTTGGCGGGGAGGCTCACTTGTCACACCGTGCCTAGATCAGGAAGTGGGATCTGCTGGCCTGATTGTGGGTGAGGAGCCCATGGTCCTTATACTTAAACAATACATTTGTGTTGTGGTGACGCTACAATATTCAAATAAGCAGAAAGAAGAAAAATCTACTCATGCTCAGCACCTGGAGAAAACCACTGTTAACATTTTAGTATGTGCCTTTCCTGGGTTTTTGTTTTAACATCAGCGGAGGAGTCTGGATTAGCAACCTCCTGAGTCATTGCTTTTCCCCAAAGACTGGGACTGGGCAAAGCAGTTGATCTCCTGCTGTCAGGCGATGGCAGTGGCTGAAAAGGCATCCTAAGAGCAGATGCTGTAGGGTCCCGGACTCAGAGGCTAGAAAATATTCTCATCTATCTCTGTGTATTGACACAGGGGCGCACTTATACCATTTCCAAGAAAGAAAAATATTTTATGCCAATCATGGTCACTGCAGAATAGACACAGATAGCTCATACTCGGAAAGGAAAAATGGTCTCAAACCAGCAGTTTTATACTCAGGAGCTCCCCCTGCTGGGTCTCTGTGGGTAGTGTCCACAGCAAGCAATTCGCAGATGTTTTTAACTCTCATTGTCTGGTTCACACAGTTGAATTCCCACTGCTTAAGGATCCCTGGATATGCATGGAGTAGGGGTGTTTGGGAGGATAGTATTAGTGACAGATGGACCTGAGTGTGGTTCTGAAATCATGGTTTATAACATAATTTCAGTGATAACCTAGATGGTATATCTAAAAAACAAATAGACAAAATCACCAGTATTTAGCTGTTTTGTTTTGTTTTTAGCTAAAGTGGGGATGGGGGGGATGAATATTTAGACTGGCAGTATCCAGAAGCCAAGCATTGGGGTGGGGTGCGGTAGGGGTGGGACAGGTCAGGAAAAGATCAATGTTTGAAAGTGGCTTTTTCGTTCCCCAAACATTTTGACCAGACTTTCAGTATATCCCAGATGGAGACCATTTTTGCGAGCTTGTAAATGCAGTAACCAGAAAAAGGAAAGGGAAGGATCCGGCCCCCCCCTCTTTTTTTGACAAGAACATAATCTCAATTTGAGTGTTTTAGGGAAGCTATGAGATTTTTAGAACTTCAATGCAGGTCTTTTTCCCTTGTTAAAATATTTTGCCTAATTATAAAAGTGATTAGTCACATGTAACATGCAGAGAATATATGCATTATGATGTTACCAGCTGCTAATGTGTGGGTCCAAATTACTCCAATATGTGGGTCATTCAACTATTCTACTGATTACATCAGATGCGCTATGTGTTTTTCTGAGGACTGCATAATATCTCATTGCCCTGTTCCCCCATAGTGCTTGGCATCCAGAAAATATAGCAAAAATGTCATAATGGAAGAGCTAATAGCTAAATTCCTTCCAGAAGAACTCAAGGAACGAAAGCGGCTTTATGAAGAAGAAATGGAAGAACTTTCTAAGTATGTACATGCGCGTTTCTCTTTTTTCTCCTTTCAGTTTCACTCACAGCAGCTCATAGAACTGAATATGCACATTTCTTCCTAACTTCTCACTTGGCGATATCATGTTGGTAGCTTGACATTGGCCTTGGTGAGAGTGTCTACGCTATAGAAATTGGCAAATGCTATAAGCCAGAGCTTCCCCCAACCAAAAGCCAGTTGTTCAGCATTTACCAGCACACCACTGAAGAAGCGTAAGTCAAACCATCAACCAGGTCACATCTTGGCACTTGTAACTGGGTGTTGCTGGTAGGAGTAAATAGGAGTAGCTAAATCAGGGGAACTTACAGCATGTACGGAAGACTGCAAATACTTAAGAAGGTGCTATGAGGTTAAGAATTTTGGTGCCAGCCAGACCTGGGCTTGTGACCCACTTCTGCCACAAAGCAAGTATACTTCAGGGCCTTGGGCAAGTCACTTGACCTCTCTGGACCTCAGTTTCCTCATCTGTAGCTTGGGAATGATCAGTTCTTACCTCACAGACTAGTTATGAAGATCAAATGGGTTGTAAGTACTTAATGAATGGCAGTAGTGAGACTGCTGCTTGTTCTGTGCTTCCTTTGCCAGGGACGTGGGAGATGCAGGGTAAGGATGGGGATGGAAGTAGGCCTCTTCCGCCCGACTGGAAGAGCAGCTCGCTTAGAAAACGCAGGAGGCAGTCTCTCACTTCCGCCTCTCCCACTGCTGCCCTCCCACCTCCCGATCCCCAGTGGAATCCTCACAGCATTCTGGGGGCGAGGTGCCCGACGGCAAAAGCTGCTCTGGTTTTCTGCCCACCCTGTAGAGAACATTTCGAAACTGCCACCAGTTTGTCTGAGTGAGCCTCTCACTTCAAATGATATGTTTTCCTGAGAAGCTAGAAATGAAATCCTTTGTTTTCTCATTGACTTATAGTAGATCTACTCAGAGCATCTTTATTTCTGGTTCTTAAATTCGCCTTGAGTTTCTCTGAGCCCTTCCCTCCAATATCATTTAATGTCTAATTAATAAACACTGGAATATACTAGAGGGATATCTATTTAAAGAAATCATAAACTGAATACTTCGGGGATTTGGGCAGATGGTCTTATATCTATTGATAGGTTCCAGTATTGGATTTACCAGACAAAGATGAGAACAGTGATCCACGAGGAGCTGGCCCGGTTGGTGGTTTCCCATTAGGCTGTGTGTCTGTTTCTTCATGGGCACTTGTTGAAGGGCAAACTCCTGGGTCCTAACTCCAGAGCTAATATACCAGTGTCCTGGGGGGTCCTGCAGCCTGTTGTCTGGATTTAAGGGCCCCTGGTGCCTGATGCACAGGAGCGTTTGAGCATCCGCTGGGCTAGATTACACTTGCCTCTCTGTTGCTCCCTCCTCCTTCTGGCTGGGCTTGCCAAGCAGATCTCCTGCGGGCTTTGCAGATTTGAGATGCTGATGGAGACCTTGCACAGATTTTTCCACCATCCCCCTGGAGGGCTGGGTCCACCTTTACCACCAGCCCGACACCTGAAGAGATTGTTCTGAGTAGAGAGCATGAAAAAAAAAATCTGAGGTATAGCTCTCGCCCACAGTGTGAAGGTACTAGAGGATGTCTTTAGCCAAATTAGAATGGACAGAATATCAGTTTCAATCTCTCAGCGCTTAGGCTAACCTCTGCACCAGGTAATGGGACTCAGCCCATAGTGTTGGTTGCATCTCAGAATTTTTTTATCAGCCGTCAAAACTTGAGGTCTCCTTGCCTTCCTTGGGGGAACCACAAGGTGACGTTTGACCAACCTTTCTGTGTTCTGCTCCATTGCTTTGAGAAATCCACGTCATTTGCTCTTCCTGACAGCTTAAATAAGAACGTGCCTATTTTCGTGTGTACTATGGCCTATCCCACCGTTCCTTGTCCCCTGCACGTCTTTGAGCCTTGTTACCGTCTGATGATTCGTAGATGCATTGAGACAGGCACAAGGCAGTTTGGCATGTGCCTTGGAGATCCTGTCAAAGGGTAAGTGGAGGACTATGTCGAGTGAAGGGAGGTTTGGGTGGAGAGGGATTTGGGTTTACTTTGGAGTGCTCCCCAGAGATGCGGAGGCACAGCTCCTGAGATTTGGTCAGTTCATGACCATGAGTATTTGTAGAGACCAGGGTCTCCTTGGCCCCTAGTATACCATGTAATAGGCTGCCTATATAAAGGAACCCCAGGATTAATCTTTTGTTAAAAGAGTGGTATATACTATAAATTTGTTTTACTATAAGACTGTGGGCCCTGGAGTCACACTGCCTGGGTTTATATTCTGGCTCCAGCCTTAGAGCAAGTTTGACTTTGGGCAAGTTACTTCTGTGACTCAATTTCCTTACCTTAAAGTGGGTACAATAATAGTGCCTACCTCATTGGGTTTGTTGGGAGGATTGGTGAGTTAGTGCATATAAAGCACTGAGCGCAGTACCTAATACATAGCATCTGCTCAGTACACGGGAGCAGTTATATTATTGCATAAAGATTTTTCTTTGCACAGGCACTGCCTGTTGTGTAGTTACTGCTGTGGACCCCAGGACAGGCAAATAGGCAGAAGTCCCTTGAGGCACAGCCTGGGATTACAGAAATGGCTCAGGGCCAGGCCACAGAAATGACTCAAGAATTTACGTCTTTACTCATACCCTATTAAGCAGGTTCGCGGAATACGGCTGCATCCTGGAGATCAGAAATGTTCAATTCTTTTCTGATGGCCGCTCGGTGGTGGACAGCATAGGCAAGAGGCGCTTTAAGGTCCTCCATCAGGGCCAGCGAGATGGTTACAATACAGCCGACATTGAATACATTGAAGACCAAAAGGTGAGGGCGGCCAGTGCCAAGAATCCCAAAGCCAGGTTATCCCTGTAGCTTGGCACACAAAGATGTTTGCAAAAGAATTTCTCAGCACTGTTGGGGGCCTTGGGATTTCTCACCAAATTGTGCCAGCAACACTGAATGCTGCTGGATTGCTGTTCGATTGTAGAATGGCACCAGGAGCACCCCGTGTCCTGGCTTTCCCTGCTTAGTTGCTGAGTTGTATTCATGCATGAGAAATGCCAAGCCAGACCAACAAATCTGGGGCCCATTCATCCTAGGAGTTAGGTCTCTGCCAGAGATACCAAAGGATAGATCTAGAGTGATATCTACACATGTGCATTTTATGTATCAACTTATTCATATTTTCCAACTTTTTCTTTTGAGATAATTGTAGATTCTCACGTACATTTGTATTTTTTTAAAAGATTTTATTTATTTATTTGGCAGAGAGCACAAGCAGGGGGAATGGGGGAATGGCAGGCAGAGGGAGAGGGAGAAGCAGGCTCAGGGAGCCTGATGTGGCACTCGATCCCAGGACCCTGGGATCATGACCTGAGCCAAAGGCAGACGCTTAACCGACTGAGCTACTCAGGAGCCCCCGTACGTTTGTATTTTTAAATGTGCAGCCTGGTTAAGAGTTCTTCCCTATAGCTCATCATACCAAAAAGCAGAAAGATAACATGTCCAGTTAATCCTTGGTGTTCTGGACTAATGGGTAGAAGAAGAGGTAAATAATCCCATGTTCATTTATATTTACATTCACTACATAGTACAAGATTAGTAAATGTTTGATCAATGAATGAATGTATTTGACTTGCAAAATAGAGTCACACAGTGAGACACAGACACACTCATGTCTCTTTTCCCAGTGAGCAATGGGAAGCCAGAGATAAGACATGAAAAGGAGAGAGGCATAAAACAGCATAAGCTGGTTTGACAGCATGCCTCCACTCAAGCCAGTTGGCATCTCTGGTTTTCTGTCTGTCTTGCTGTTTCCGCTAATTGACCCAGAGGAAACTTTATCCTTCCTCCACCTTCAGCAGTATTTACACACAGCCTACCCTCTGGCTGAGGAGCCTTTCACACGCCACACAGGAGAAGGCCGGGTGGGTGAGCCTTCCTAGGGAGGCAGGCTGGATGCCCAAAGGGAGTCAGTGTCAGCAGCAGCTTCGGGGGTGGTGGATAAGATACAGAGTGCTTCATTTCCACTTTGGTACTTTCAGGTTCAAGGAGACGATTATGCTGAGCTCATGGGATTACATAATTGTGTCTATGAGCAAGCATCATCATGGTTTCATTCGCTCAAATCATCTCTGAAGAATCGGATACTCAGTCACTTTGGTCCAATGCCAGAGAAAGATGCTGATCCCCAGGTATATAAAAATGTCTCTTTGTAATGGACTGTCGCCACCAGATGAGAGATCCTAGGGTTTGGGATTAGATGGGTGCAGAGTTGCCATTTGGCAGATCAAGAGCAGAGAGGGAGATGGATCCAATTTGGTATTGTTTGGCTGGGCAGTGGGCATCATGGGTAAGACCCAAAGGATCCTGAGTCAGAATTGGAGTAATAAAGTAAAGCAGTAGGAACTTGGATCCAAGACAGGTTTTGAGAGGTAAGTCAGGTGAGAGATTGGGAACACAGATGCCATCAACAGAAGAACCTTCAGTGGGAGTCCAGTTTCACACCACGGTAATGTGTGGGAGTGACATGATTCATGGAAAGGCCAAGCTTAAGAGAAGGGTATCCTGGGAGCTGAGACCAAAGGTTTCCATTTCTGGGGAACTTCATAACCCTCTCCCCCATTGCTGCAGGAGCTAGGAGATGGGACCAGCTACCTTACAGGATTCCAACTGCAAGACCCCAGAATCTTGTCACACCTGGGTCCCTCCCTGCTTAGCAGGGGTGAGCAGTTCCTGAGCAAATAGGCCCAATCTTTAAATTTACCCTTGGCTGAATTATACTAGAAAGCAGTTCATTAGGTTCTACTGGATCAGTCTGTTTCCTGGGGGGACATGTCCACTTGAAGAGATCAAGCTGCAGATCAGAAGCTCTTCAGGAAAGTGGAGATAAGTTTCACCAAGCTTTGCTTGCCTGGTATAAATCAGACAATACTCTCTCTCTAGGACAAGGCTGGAGATAACCTAGTCAAATACTTGCCCCCGATCACCTCTCCTACATTCTGAGCTGGCTCCCCTACATCATCACCTCCATGACGTCCTTGATTCTTTACTTTCACTCATTCCCGACTCTGTCACAATAGTAAAACAATATGTATGTTCTGATTTCCCTGCCAGGAGGCTGGTCCTTACCGCTCTAGTTGTGTGACCTTGGGTAAATCACTTCTCCTTTCTCAACCTTTCTCCCAGCTCTGCAATGAGGGAGGTGGATGAGGAGGTCTCCAAAGTCCCCGCCTCTTACATCTGGAGTTGTAAAACACCAGTCTGTTCCCTAATGGGCTGAAATGTCTCACTTTCTCCAGACCACAAAGGTGGCTCTTTCCCCCCATGCAAAGGCATCGTGAATGTTGAAGGGAGAATGGCCAGTCAGTGCTTCGCAGTGACCCAGTTCCTGGCTCTGGGCCACTGTGACTCAGGACTACATCAGAGCTCTGAGCAAGCTCATGATCAAGTGTAATGTTCCCCTTCACCTTCTGGAAAGCATTCTCCCTCAGTCAGGCAGAAGGTAGCAATCAGCAATGATACAGCATCTTCCACAAGAGAAGACACAGATGCCACAGAGTGATTCATAAGGGCTCGATGACACAGAAAGCTGAAATCTTGGGTTCATTTCCTTTCTTATTAGAACTGTTATCATGTTGCTTTGGCAGCAGCAGCAGCAAAAAAAAAATCATCCGGTTTGATCCAGTCAGGGCTGCAGCCCCAGTGGTCCCATTAATAAGAATGTTCTAAGCCTCGGGAGGAGATTTCTCAGAAACAGCCGCAAGTATTAACATCAGCTTAAATATCTTTGTTAATGGCCCTGGGAAAGACTGTTTAGAATGTGTCAATTTCATATTCAGAACTAAAAATAGGAGGGAGAGCCTGTTAGAGCTCACAGTGAGGGACAAAAAAGAATTCAAATGTAGCTACAGGCACAGAGAAGCCAAGAAGGCAGCAGGGTTTGAGGAGAATCAGGCGAGCCAGTTTGGAGGCAGATAGTCCCACATGTAGGTGGTCTGACCAGAATGGGGTTCTGTATAGTCCTAAACCAACCTTCTGAAAGTTGTGAGCCGAGAGCTCATTTCAGGCTTTGTAGGAAGTGAGTCGCCAGTGTCTGAAACGTGTGCTTGAGAAGCTGCTAACAAACAGAATTTCGGTGAAGGAGTCATGTGGGACGGGAAAGCTCTTTATTAAAAAAGAAACCTGGGGACCAAATACATTTCTAATGGGAATGTGTTCTCTAATTGGAATTTTTGCGATAGTGGGATTGCTGTGCTTTGGGGCTGTGGATCATAGGCTTCGGTTTCAGAGGAGAAGCTCGCTGTGGCCTATGTATGTGGCCATATGTACATGGCATATGTGGACTATATTGCCTTCAACCAGAAGCAGAGAAATAAAGGGAGTTAAGAGATGTGCCAAGCCCAAGGGATCATGGGAACTGAATGCCCACATGTGGCATGTGTCAGTCCAAAGAACCTAAACAGAATCTTCGAAATGGAACAGACTGAGTAGCGGATATTCTAGCTCACAGAATCACACTGGCTAGGAGGTATAGGGTATCTGTTAGGCTATTGATGGGTTTGCTTTGACAACTGCTAATAAAAATAATTGTAGGGCGCCTGGGTGGCTCAGTTGGTTAAGCGACTGCCTTCGGCTCAGGTCATGATCCTGGAGTCCCTGGATCGAGTCCCACATCGGGCTCCCTGCTCGGCGGGAAGTCTGCTCTGACCCTCCCCCCTCTCATGTGCTCTCTCTCTCTCATTCTCTCTGTCTCAAATAAATAAATAAATAAAATCTAAAAAAAAAAATAAGTAACTGTAGCTTGAACCAGATAGATAGAGGGCTAAGGCAGCTCTCTTCCATGAGATCATTCAGAGATCCAGTCTCCTTCCTCACAAAGCTCTACCATCATTAGGATGTTGCCCCATCTTCCTGATAGAAGAAGGCTGATCATCACCATGTTCACGCTCTGGCTGGGCAGAAGAGAAAAAGAGTAAGGCAGCGCATGACCCAGAAGTTACACATAGAACTTCCCTTTACATCTCCTTAGCCAGAACTTTGTCTTGTGGCCTCCCCTTGCTGCAATGCAGCCTTTGTTTTCTGGGTGGCTACATGCCCGGCTCAGATAAGGGGAAGTAGACCTGGGGGTAATGAGCAGCGTCTGCCGTACACAGAAGCAGTTCCACCTGGGATGTTTACCTTGCAGCTTGGGGAACCTGCAGACTGATCTCACTTCTGTGCGAATGGGATGAACCCATTGTGTTTCACTGTTGTAGGTTAACCCAAATGGTCCAGCCTGGTGCTGGTGGACGTTAGCGGTTCTTCCATTGGAAAGCCGAGCTCAGCTCCCATTCCTAGCAATGAGGTCCTTAAAGGATAGACTGAACGGTATTCGGCGAGTCCTGGCCTTCATATCCCGAAACCAAAACTAGTGAGAGTGGATTGCTGAAGAGGAGCCGCCACCCTCCCCACCGCCCTTGGGGGAGTCATCTTGTAAATATATCTAATTGCAATAACATCTTAACAGAAGGAAGTATCAAACAGGCATTTCCCTGCTGTTGATCACAGAGAGAACATGCGTAGAAAGACCAAAAGCATGGGACCTGTTTGAAACTTTCTGTCTTAAGATGCTTCTTGACATGCTGCACAACTACATGCTCAGCAGAGGTGTTTAAAAGCCCAGAAGAAAAAAATTAATTTGATTTCGACATAAACTTTTCTGAAAGTTTAAAGTGGTTTTACTTTAATTTTCTTTCTTGCATAGTTAAGTGTGTGGTTGAAATGTGAAGCACAGATACTAATAATGTTGCTGCGTTATTTCACTGACTTGAGTTCTCATTCCAAATGGTTCAGGTTTTATACAGTATTGTGTAAAATAATGTTCATCCTACATTCTGTTTTAATAATTTATTTTTTTGCACTACTGTATCCTTTTTTTTCTACATGTATGTTTGTAACTATTTAAGTGTATGCTACTGAAAAGCCAGTTGCTTTATTTATTAACGTGGTTCACCATGTACCTAGGGGGAAGTAACAGTACTAGAAACGTGCCATTTTTGCTTTAATCGCATTTTACTGTGTTTCTCGAGCCAGCTCTCGAACCGTTTTTGTATCTACCCCATTGGATGCTTAAAGGAAGTTCAGAGTCACGCTGAGACTACTGATCTTCACAGGTTCCATTTGGCTTTCAGTCTGAATTCAACAATATAAGATACGCAAGGGATTTGCCATACATTATGGAATAAGCCAGGGTAAGGTAAAATAATCCGTTTTCTATGTGTTCCACAGAGCAGGGCTGAAGGAATGATTTTCCTTCAATGAACAGATGAATCAGAGGGGCATCTTTTAGTACAATCTATTATAGGCATTTATCTTAACAATCTAATTACAAGTGTATATTATTTCTCCCCAGTGCAGTTAAGAGTGGGATTTTGAGGCAGGATGATTTTTAACCCTTCAGAGGGAATGGTTTTCAGTTTGACACACCAGAGCCTCCATACCCCACCTCTTCTCAGGGTTCTGAGGATCACGACCTGGCTAGCATGTGTGGAAACATGTCAAGAAGGGCTGTTTGTTATTAAAAGTGCAAAGAAGCCAGTAGAAAAAGTAGAACCCTTAAAAAAAAAAACACACCAGACAAACTGTCTTTTAGGTTTGCAAATCTCTTTAAAGGAAACAATGAATCCATGATTTCATCTAAGCACTGCCTTCCCTCCCAAATGCCCAAATGCCGTAGGCCAAAGATTTCAATATAGGGGAAGAATAGTGGGTAAGAAGGGAAGAGGGAGCTCTTTTTTAGCCTGCTTAGTGCTAGTGTGATTCCTTTAGTGCCAGGAGAACCTGAAAAATGCCGTGAGGATGGGGTGTCACAATGACAGGGTGAAGAGATTAGGATAGGCAAGAAGTGAGTCCTGCCATTCGCACGGTCGTGCACATTATCCCCCCACGTGATGCTGGATGGATGCAGTGTGGCCCATCCACCCCATTGAGGAGAGGTTAGTGCCTCAAGTAACCAACCTGACTTCTTCCATCACCACCTCTGGCCAGAAACAGAGAAGGGAGAATGAGATGATCCAGGCAACAGAAAAGAGATTCACGTAAGCAGAAACCAAATGATCTTTTCTGCACTTGCTAAATGGATGCTATTTTGTCAGAGCATTATGTTACCAGGCTTGATGTTGCAGCCAGACTAGGCTAGTGAAGAATGGAAGTATAGGCATGGTTATTGCCCAGGCAAATTCTGCAAGGCTCAGGGAGCAGGAAATTAAAGGCTCCCCCTCCCACTTGGTGCCCAACCATGAGGTCGTAGCATAGTCCTAGTAAAATATTTTCCTGTCATCTAGTGTAAGTGCAGCAAAGAAATTGTCGTAAGCATCTCCTCTTGGTAGATGTTTTTGTTTTATGATTTAACTCTTTCTGGGCCCCAGGTTCCTCATCTAGCAAATGGTAGTGATCAGTGCCACATAGAGGGTTGCTATGAACGTTATATAAGGTAGTATATATGTAAATCACTTAGCAGAGTGCCTAGCACCTAGGAGACGTTCGAAAAATAAGTTTTGATTAGGTTATTCATAGTTACAGAATATCATCAGGGGCCCACATTTGCATAAAACAGTTTACACACAGTACCCATATCTACCCCTTTAAATGTAGTTGGGGGGATCTACACCACTGATTCTCGGACCATAACTTGATGCTTTACGGTTAATTCCTTTTGGAGCCAAGTCTGTTTGGGAAAATGAAAAGACTAGGAAACAAATGAGGGTCAGAGACAAGGGAGACTTCTGGGCCGGTACATTTTTCCCTATTTCAATAGGACTAAAAAGTAGTGCTCTTTGGAGGTCTGGAATTTCTGATATAATGGAAGCCTTAAGTTCTAGCTCCATTAGAATAACCAGCTCATCTTGTTCTCCAAAAAGTATTCAAAATCTTGGTCATGCCAGAGTGAACGAGTTTTACAATCTGACTTTTGTGCTTATTAGTTCATGGGGTTTCTTCATGCTACCACAACAGAAATCTTTTGTGAACCTACTATGTACCAGGCACTGAGCCAGGCGATTCCAGGTTCATTCCCTGAACATACATGAGTCCGTGGAATCGCTTATTTTCCATATCAAACCCTGTGAGATCAGTTACCATCCCCATATTATAGATGAGAAGGCTGAGGCCCTGCAATGTTAGACATTTTGCTCAGGTAACACAGCCAGTTAATAGCCAAGCTTGATTTTGAACTTTGCAGATTTTTAACATTTTAAACAGTTTATGTTACACATCATTTTATTAGATAGGCATGGCAACCGAGTCACAAAAGTGAGCCCCAGAAGCTCATAATTCAAATGGCAGTTGAGGGTTAAGTAAAATTCAGTTACCTCACAGATCTTCACTTAATCTAGGTAGAAAGGGAAGTTTGATTTTTTCAAAATAAAATTCTACATTATAGAATATTCCATGTAGATAAATGAGTATCTAACTCCAGCAAACAGATCTTGGCTGTGTAGAATTGCATTGTGTTCTCAGTAGCTTAAATACACATTTGGGTTGTTTTCTAGCAAGCTTTTGTTTCAGCAGTGGTTGGAGGCAAGATGCAAGGCTGATAAAGCCTTGGCTTTCTTTGGGATGTACTTGAATTTGAACATGACCATTTTCACTACATATAAATTGATTTTGCTGCCAAGCTTGAGTATGAAGAATGTACAGAGAAAAGACGTAAGGCTCAATCTAGGCCAGAAGTACAAGACTTCCCCCTTGGTAGATCGTGCCATTTATTTGGTTAATTTTCTTATTATAACCCAGATTATACTTAGATTATTTTCTCTGTGTGTGTGTGTGTGTGTATGTGTGTATATATGTATATATGTGTGCATATATATATATATATATTAGGTACCAAGCAGATATTATGCCTTTCTGCTTTGTACTGCACTACTGCTGCTAGCTAATAACCAGCAAAATGTAGAAAATGAAAAATGATAAACTAATTTTCTGTAGGCAACTTGGAGAAAAGGGTGCCTGCCCCTGACTTAATGGGGCAGAGAACTGACTATTTCGAGAATTTGCCTTTTCTGAAGGCTGAGTGCTTCTAGCCCCATGGCGTTTCCAGCTCTGCCTGTGGGGCTGGCCTGGGCTCAGATAATCCCCTGTGACTGGCTGTCAGAGTAGTAGAGCTCCTGAGGCTGGGTTCACAGCACCCAGAGGTCTCCTAACTGTCAACAGATGGCATGCTGTTGATGGACCAGAATCCATCAGGGACTGTGTTCCCTCTGCCAACTCCCATTTCCAAGTTGGGAGCTTCATTCAAGGACTCAGTTCTTGAGTTCCCAACATGTTGACTTTGCATCCATTTCTCTTTATCGAGGCAAAATCATAGCAGAGGTGTATAATAAAGATGCAAATGGAAGGCAGCCCAAATAATGGAAAAGGACAGATTTTTCAGCCCATCTGGGGCTTGAGGAATGAGGTTTTGATTTAGGATTGAAAGCAGTTCTGAAAAGCAGCCAGCTGCATGGGCTACAGTTTGTGCCCCTTCCTGAGTGCAGAGAGAAAAAAGGAAAAGGAGTCACGTAAAATGTACGCATTCAGTTCCTCTTAGACGGAGAGCTCCCACTGTTCAACTGTTTAATAACCTGGGTGGTGCACATCCAGAGGTGAAATGAAGTTGTTTTCACTTACAAATGGTTATTTTTCAATGCGGTAAGTTAACCTTGAGAGAGAAGTGCCTCTAATCTCTGTTCCTGGTGTCCTTTTAAAGCTTTTGCTTCATGACTGTAGCAGTTAAAAATTTGTCGCAGCAAATGTGATTAACAGAAGTTTACAGAGCAGTGCGGTAGCTGGTGTCCCGTTAAAAATTGCCTAACATTTATCTATTGTCAAAGCAACAACAATAACAAAATAAAAGGAGAGCAAATAGGTCAATGTGGCGTCATAGGCTTATCTTAGATAAACTAGTTCCATCATTTCAGGCAGTCCTCAGTCATGCCAGGATTAAAATATCAAGCAGGCCACTCAAACAGTGGCAAATGTGTCCGTGTGTCTGTGAGTCCGGTTGTTTGTTCAGCAGCCATTTTACTTTCGCACTGTAATAAACTGAAAGGGGAATTAAGATAATGCTTCCCCCCTCCCCCGTTGCTATTCAACTACCTCTATATTGCTTGGTTTCTCTTTAGGGGTTTCTTTCTTCCAAATCTGTAAAAAATGCTGTTTCAGCTCATCTATATTGTAATAGCAATGTGATTGATATAGACAGTTGCTGTGAAAGCTGTTCATTCTTTAAAAATGTTTCCTATTGTCTCACTTTATATCTAACAAAGCTCTACCCATAACCTTAGGGCGAGAATTACCTAAATAAGTTATAATTTTGTTGGAAGCTGAATAGAAGGGAAAGCTATTGGACCATCTATTTTGTTCTTGTTCCTGTTGCCTATAATACATTTGACCAGAAGATCTTTCAAGGAAGTAGACCTGAACTCAGACAGTAAGCTGTCAGTATCTGACAGGCCGGCGTGAGCTAATTAATGTGACTGATGTGTTCTGAAAACCTGGCCAGAAATTGTTTTTTAAAAATGCATAAATTGTTTTTAAAAAAAATCTTGTTATTTGAAGACTTACGTTGAAGTGTTTTGCCAATAATCCACCCCTAGTTTGTAAATCCGTTCATATGTTGGGTTTGCTTAAAGCAGAATACACTACCTACTGTTTTCTTTGCCAATATAAAATGTTTGTGGAAAGCAAGTTACGTGTTTTTATTTGCGTCAAACCGTTTTTCCACAATAGGCTAAAGCTAAGGCCCAAAGTGCGAACCTTTTGACAGGAAAACTGGTAAAACTGACTGGGACAGTGAGCAATATTGACTAAGCTGAGTCCAGCAAGAGCGATTCAGTAACATCTTTTCAGTACCAGTTCTAAGTCTCCTGCCATCGACGACCTTACGCAAGTTCTGTCTTGCCCCTGGAAAACAAAATACAAGTGGAGTGGGAAAATTAAAATGATAGCAAATCCCACTTGGCTTGACCTTTGTGTAACAGGGTCTTTGGGGTAATTGAGAAAAATGAGAGCTCCTGACCAAGTAGATCCCAGAGGAAACGCTTGGCTCTGTTGGACTTCTGTGCCCAGTCCGCCACTCTCTGGTGGTCAGGAGATTGAGCACACCCCGGCCAAAGGCACAGTCTTCCCTCCCAGGCAGTCTGGCCCAGAATGCCTGCCTAACTCTCTCTGGAGAACTGCTTCGGGTCATCTAAAAAGAAGGTCTTGTTTGCAATTGCCCTCCAGGCCTTGAGCAAAGCCAAAGCCAACACTTTCTGCTTCCTCTCCTCTGGGATCCACTCTGGCTCCGCTCCTGTGAGTTCTCTAGGGCCAAAGATGCCTCCCTGGAAGGAACTCCCCCAGGCGCCAAATGAGATCAGAGCAAGAGAAGGAAAGAACAAATGCCCTAGACCCACAGGCTACCAGATACTTCCACTTTCCCTTCCTCTCTCCGATGATTTCATCACTCCCAGGAGGGGCTGAGGTGGGACGGGAAAGGGCCCGAGTCAGTACTCCTGATGTTGGCTTCTTCCAAGTAATGCAGAAATTCCCCAGCTGGCCTTGTCCACGTTCAGCCCAATGTGAAGGCATGCCCTGGTCAAGGCACGAGAGTGCAGGCCCCGAGGAGCCCTGCCTCTGGATCTCTGAGCCCCCTTCTCCCACCCTTTCCGGTTTTCTGTGACTGCCTTTCCCTTTCCAACCTATCCTGCCATTGCCCAGCCGTCCATGTTTACTGCCCACTTTGATACACATGTACTAGCAAATAGCATCGTTGCGTTAGAAAGCCCCGAAAAACCCTTTCCTCCACTTACGGAAGTGCTGCGCTCCCCCCCCCCCCCCCCCCCCCCCACTGCTGAGCGCTGCCTACCTTCCAGTGAGGCCCTATTAGCCATTCCTGGATGCCACGAAGTGCAACAAATTAAGTCCTGAAATAACCCACTCACCCGAAGTCCGGTTTTGCGCTAAAAAGCTTGCTGCTTGCATTTTAGAGAGACAGCAGAGTCGGGGTGGGGGCAGGGGAGATCACGGCCCCTTTGGCCCATCGGGATACCTGTTGCCACCCCCAGCGAACAGCTACATTCTCAGGGCCACGTGCTCCTCCCGCAAGGCCAAACGAGCTCTTTCACAAGGGGACCAGGGGTGACAGCGAACACTGTGCCCACACGTGGCGTCAGGTCCTTCTGCTTGGGCCGTCCACGGGGATGAGTTCACTTGGACATGGTTAACCGGGACCACTGTAGTGGCTCCTGAAGTCTGAACGACGGAAGTCGCCTCCTGCTGGGCACAACTTCATGCCTTCTCTTCTCACATTACTGGGTTTGGTCTTCCAGCCCGATCGGGGAGGCCGTTTATGCCCAAACCCAAACTGCGGTCGTGTGTTCCGGAAACAGAGGAGTCCTGTTCTTATACCCCGAGGCATCCCCGGGCCCAGCTAATGTCCATTGAATGGTCACTGCATGCCGGGCTCTTTTCTAGGGCTTTTGGGTTTTTTTGTTTTTGTTTTTTTAAGCATTTAGCTTCTCATTCGATCCTCACTATAATCTACAAAGTAGATCTCTATCCCCAGGTGAGTAAAGCGTGGCACAGGGTGGTTATGTGACTTGCCTACGGTCCTACCGATGAAAAGCCGGGGCGGTCTGATTCCAGAGCCCACAGCCTTAAGTGCTACTATGAGTCACCCATCATGCAGTGGCACGGACCCGGGAGAGCGACTCCGCTTGTGGACACCCCGTGGGGAACTTCCAGTAATAATGCCAGCAAGAGAGCCGCACCAGCAGCTCGCACGTATTGAACGTGCACTGCGCGCAGCATGATCTGATTTAGTCCCGAGGCGGGTGCTGTCGTTACCGCGGAGGACACTGTGGGGTCAGCCAGCCTGCGTTGCGAGCCCAGCCTTCGGGGCCTTCCACAAGTTGCTTTCTCTCTGAGCCACAGGGAGGAGGGTGGCCGCCCTTGATTCCTGGGTTCTAGCGTGTTCTTACTAATTCTAGTGCCCCAAAGACTTGCCCCTCTTCCGTCTTCGGAGCCCTCCTCCGTGAAGGCGTGTCTCCCTAGTGACTACAAACTCAGGGGTGGCCCCCACCGCCCCGTTGTCAACACGGCCTGCCCAGCGAGCCCCTCCCCCTCCCCACACCTGGGGCTGCTTGAATAGTCTTCTGCCACTGAAAGACAAATCGAGATTTGGAGATTCGAGAGGTAAAACGAATAAGAAAACGCAGATGCTGCAACCCCATAGTTCTAGAGTCATCCATGCCAGAGCCAGAAGAGGCCTTAAGAAATTGTCTAGCTCGCTCAGTCGCTAAGCGTCTGCCTTCGGCTCAGGTCATGATTCCAGGGTCCTGGGATCGAGTCCCACATCGGGCTCCCAGCTCCGCGGGAAGCCTGCTCCTCCCTCTCCCACTCCCCCTGCTTGTGTTCCCTCTCTCGCTGTGCCTCTCTCTGTTAAATAAATAAAATCTTTAAAAAAAAAAAAAAGAAAAAAAAGAAATTGTCTAGCTCAGTTTCCTGCTTCCGGCCGGTATTGTTCTCCATGAGGTCACGGCCAAGGTAGAGCCTCCTATTTGGTGCGCACTACACACTAGGGGGAGCTCCCAGCTGCCCCTCCGTGCCCCACGAATGTTCCGATGGGGGGTGTCTTGGAGATGGAGCTTTCATTGGGAAGAACAAAGAATTTTGTAAAAGCATCTACAGCCTATTTGGTTAGGCCCCTTTGGGGATTGTTGTTTCTCTCTGGTTCCCCCGCCCCACCCCCCACTGCCTCACCTTTTCTCTGCAGATTGCTTCTCCATCCAAGGAGCTTGTCTTTCCCACAACCTGCTGCTTGGGAGAAACAAACTCTTGAGCCAGACTATTTAGGCTAGAATCTTGCCACCGCCACTTTACTGCGTTTGCGATCCAGCAGGTGATTAATGGTGTCCTCATTTACATTTGTCCAAATATGGCCTTCCGGGGCAGGCCATCAAAACATACTCGGTCTTGCTTTTCAAAGGACAGGTCATCAAAAGGCTTCGTATATCCTGACCACCCCCCACCCCCGCAAATAAACATTTACTGTCTTATTTAATAGGAAGACCAGAAGCAACAGACTTCAGGGTCGGTTCGTCGTAGGTCCGATGATCTCACCGAGTGCCTGGGCTGTCTCCATCTTTCCGCAATGTTCTTAAAGCCCCTGAAGGAAACAGCTTCACCGAGAAGGCTGTCCACCCAGTCCCTCCTGCCAGAGGCCAGACGCCTGGAGGGGAGGGTTTGTTGGCCCTCAGCAAGACAGGGCTGTAGGTCCACAGACAAGGAATCTTTACAGTGGAAAAAGGTGCTTTGAATTTTCCTTGGAGCGGGTTGTAACATCTTACTGGTTCCCTCATTAATGAATGAGTTAAATCAAATCTTTAACACGTGTTCAAAAAAGAAATGGAGTGGAAAAGGAGTCCTCTGGTACATCTACCTCAAAGTTCAGATGTGAGGGTGTTTGCCAGAGGCATGTCCACCTGTAGAAACTGCCAGGAAAATAAGGGCTCAGCTACAGGGGCAATTTCTAGTCACGCTCTACACGGGCATTAATACCTCCAGCTCGTTCACTTATTACTGGAACAAATGTTTACTGGACACAGATGCTAGGCATTGGGCTACAGAGAGGAATACAACACCATCCGTGCCCTTGAGAGGCTCACAACCTAGGGAGGAAAACAAAGCATCACCCAGAGCATAGTGGTGCCTCAGAGGAAAGGCCCCTAATCTCACTGGGGGAGGGCTTCAGGGAAGGCTTCCTGAAGACGGTGGTGCCGGAGCTGAATCAGGAAGGATAAGAAGTTTTCCAGATGAAAGAATGGAAAGGGGTTGAGGAACATTCCGGGCGGAAGAAACATGTGAGAGGATCCGGTGGTCTTACAGAGAGACGACTGGCCAGGCATATGGAGTAGGAATACTGTGAGCAACTCAGCTTGGCAGAGCACAGGGCTGCCCGTATGGCAGGCAGGCAGGACCCAGCAGCCCCCTCAGGGCTTGGACCCGAGGAAGAGAGAGAGGGATTGGCAGGAATGAGAGCCAATGGTTACGATGTCAGAAACTCTACAAGCCAGTTGTTAAACACAGCCTTTATTTGAAAAAATAAGTTGTATAAACTTACAATTCAGTAAGTCACATCAAAACCAAAGTAACAAATGCTCAAAGCTTATCACGACCTAATTACTGTACTACTTTTTACTCTTATCTATGCTCTTGAAGTTATTTAGGTCCTGCTGCATCCGTAGGGTGCAAACGCTACATAATGGCACCCCGATGAGCAGTTCTTTCCGAGTCCCTGTTCGGCGACAGGTCAGGCTGGTGGCTGAAATCAGCCAGGCTGGGGGCATCTACACCACGCTAGAAATTAGGGCTCCCCTCCCCGAGAGCTGTTTGCTACCTTTTTACCAGCACGCCACCGGCTCTGGGTCTTTTTCCTTTCTCCCTCCCAGAGCTTACCTCTGATGCCAATAGCCGTTTTCAAGGGAAAGAGCAATCCTGAAAACTAATTCACGCACACACACGAAGCGCCAGGAGTCTAGATTTCTGGTTTGGGCTCTGAGGTCATTTGTGCTTTAGCAGAGATCTTCTGGAGACGCCAGGATGGGATGATGGAGAGAGATTTTTTTCGACCCGCCTTTTCAGAGGCTGTTGAAATGTACACGATAGACTACAATCTCCTATGCTTTTGCTTCAGGTCATCCCTCCACACCCACCCCTTCACACCGCAAGGCTGAAACTCTCCGCCCCACTCCCCGGCTTAGGATTTCAGTGGAATTAAGCCATTGAATCCCATTCATCCCACGGAGGTCGTGACAAAACGGATTTACATTTTGTCCCCAGCCCAGGAACTCCCAGCTAGAGAGGTTTCCTTCCTCCACCACCACACAAGGATTAATAATAATAATAAATAATAATAATAATAGTCATAGTTGGCAGCAGCTAATATATATTGAGTGCTTACGATGTACCTTAACAGTCAGCAGCAGTTCTATAAGGCAAATACTATTACCATCCTCATTTTATAGAAGAGCCAACTGAGAGGCTCAGAGAGGTTGAGGACCTTGCTAAGAGGCGCGCAGCAACGGAGCGGTGGAGGGAGAGATGAATGAGGCGGTCGGTCTGCTTCCAGAGCTCGCATTTCTCCCCGTGGCTCCGCCTGGGCTCAGCCCCGGCCCTCGCTGACCAGCCTGTCCCTTCTGCCTGGCCCCTGCGCCGGGGCACACAGGGGGGCCTCGCCGGACGGCTGAACTTGAGCGGTGCGTGAGGAAATCGCAGAAGTTGCGAAAGTCCCCGGTCACTGCCAATGTATTCAAACAAACAAGCTAATACAAACCTAGGATTTATGTAAAAATTAATCTGTACTGAGCTATATGCCGTACGCTCTGGAAATGGAACGCGAGCTTTAAGCTGAATGACGAGCGTTGGCTTCGTCCGGTCCTGTGGGTGAATCTCGGTGGATGTATGCAAGATAGCCCCTGGGGGGGGGGGGTAAGGCCTTGTCCCAGCTGCCCATCCGTGTTGTGCTCCGACGGACGGCCTCTGGGGGCAGAGGGGCCCTCACATCCGTCAGTGCCACGCGGGTTCATGGCCCTGCCTCTCATCGTCACTTCCAGAGAAGGCGCACAAGCCTGATAGACCTTCCAGGCCAAGGCAGGCTCGTCCTGACATTCTGGTCATCTGAGCGGGTGGTTGAACCTTATCTCGTCGTTCAATATACTGTCGTACCTCGGCGGTTGTCACCATGACTGTGTCACGCACAAACGTGGAACATTCTGTATCTGTTCTCTGGAAAAAGACACATGCATACACACGCACGCGCGCGCACACACACTATTTTAAATACACTCTGTATACAGTTTACAGACCTCTGAATCCATGAAGTCAGTTCGTGTGTTCTCTGTATAAGAGCTTGCTACACACTGAAGTCCACCATCTTTAACAGGAAGCTCTAAGCTATTAATGGTTTGAGACCACCAAGGTGAACACGAGAGCCTGTCATATTCCAGGGACTTGGTGGTGGGTCTGCACATCCGGACAATATGCGAAATTTGGACTTGACCCAAACTCCCAACTTCCTCAGTTTGAGAAGTTCGAGGACTGCCCCCCACACCTCCCTCTGACTTAGTCTCCCTGGCATGCTGCCTGGGGGGCGACAGCGTAGAATTGTCTAGCAAACAAGCAATACAAATACTCATCAAATCTCTCTGGGGCCATTCTGTGTAAAGAGAAAATGCATCTAAGTTGTTCTGCCTTTGAGAATCGGCTGAAAGCCATATACCCGGGCACACCGTTCTCGGCCCCCTGACAGGTCTCCGTCGTCCATCGTGCTCTGTTTGCTCTCCAGCTTCTGACCTGGGCCCTTCTTGGAAATTGTCCTTCTCTGACTCTAGGGTCTAGACTATGGCCACGTGGACATTTCCTTCCTGTCTTATTCTGGAAGTCTCTGTCCTGGCCTCACACACTTGAGCGTCCTCCTGTCTTGCAGCCATAGTCATATTTCCACCCGTTTCCCTCCCTCGCTCCTTTAGCTCTGATTTTCTTGAGGCTTCTGTGACACTGTTCTGTCCTTCTGGTCTCAGCTCCCCTCCTCCCCCAGGAGCCTCTGAACACTGCAGGCCTGATTCTTCTCTGCCTGGCCCAGCATCTCCCACAAACAGGCTGTGCCTTATTCTTCCAACGAGTTTCATTATGGCTTTCCAACATATATTTGCACTGAGATTATGATTCCCATAGATTTCAGCTTTGCCAAAACCAAACGAAACCCGCAATGGAGACCACGCTTAGCGTGGTGAGCACGGCACAATGTGTGGAATTGTCCAATCACCATATTGTACACCTGAAACTGATATGACATCGTGTGTCAACTATACTTCAAGAAGAAAAAAATTTTTCAGGAAGCCACGGGGACACATTTTTTAAGTCTCGTCTGACTATCCTCTCCCCCTTTTGGCCTCCACCATTCAAAACCCCTCCATTGCCAGGGGTAGCAGCGCGCCTCTTCCGACCTCTCCCGCTAAGCTAAGCGGGGCTGCTAAAGGGCAGAACGTCGTTTCTACTCGGCTGAAGGAAAGAGGTCATCAGATGGAACCCAGAGGTGTTTATGTGGGGGCTCATAAACAAAATAACCTCATTTCATTCTTTTCAAACAGCGTTTTAGCTACGTCAGTTCTCCTAACAGCCACGCGTTGGGGTGGAGGGGAATGAAGGGCTATCAGTTTACAAAACAGGATTATGGCAATTTGCAAAATGAGAGCTAGATAACTCTTGGGTTAATATTCCTCATTGACCTAAAAGTACATTGCAGAAAGAAAAAAGTGCATTTCCTACCATGACGACCTGACATCTGTCCCTGGCCTTTTTCTTTCTTTTTTTTTTTTTTTTAAAGATTTTATTCATTTATTTGAGAGAGAGAGAATGAGAGACAGAGAACATGAGAGGGAGGAGGGTCAGAGGGAGAAGCAGACTCCCCGCCGAGCAGGGAGCCCGATGTGGGACTCGATCCCGGGACTCCAGGATCATGACCTGAGCCGAAGGCAGTCGCTTAACCGACTGAGCCTCCCAGGCGCCCCCTCCCTGGCCTTTTTCGAGGAACGTGGTGCATATACACTATGCTCTTTTCAAGGGCGGCGGGCCTGCATTCTGAATCATTGTCTCCAGAGCTTATCTTGAGGAACCTGATAGTCACATGTTCCTAAATATTTACACCCATCTGGTCCCTGGGGCACGGGTTGGTACTTGCACTGGAACAGTGTGCCGCTAGCCCTGCCAGTTTGGAGCCTTAATAGTTCATCAAGAATATCGGAGCAGGAGGCTTAAGAACTCCAGGTGTTTTAATTTGGGCAAGTGCCGGCCGCAGAGCATGCTGGGACCTCGGTAGCGACCTGGTAGGGGAGAGAAAGCGGCTGGCTTTAGGTAAGTGGGATCGGGGCTCACTCCGACGGCCCCATTTTACTCATTTCCCTCGAGTTTGGGGAATAAACTTTTGTCCCTGTCGTGGGCTGAATCGTGTCCCCTGCAAAATTCATATGCGCAAACCCTTACACCCCCCAGGACCTCAGAATGTGACTGTATTTGGAGATACGGCATTTAAAGAGGTAATTAAGGTAAAATGAGGCCATCAGGGTGAGCACCGGTCCCATCTGACAGGTGTCCTTATAAGAGGAAGGGCCACGGGGCGCCTGGGTGGCTCAGTCGCTTGAGCTTCTGCCTTCAGCTCAGGTCATGGTCCCGGGGTGCTGGGATCGAGCCCCGCATCAGGCTCCCTGCTCCTTGGGAGCCTGCTTCTCCTTCTGACCCTCACCCCGTTCATGCTCTCTCACTCTCTCTCTCAAATAAATAAATAAAATCTTAAAAAAAAAAAAAAAGAGGAAGGGCCACATGAGGACCCAGAGAGAAGGCAGCCCTCTGCGAGCTAAGGAAGGACCACACCTGCCGGCACCTTGATCTTGGACTTCCAGCCTTCACAGCTGTGAGAAAATCAATTTCTGTCGTGTAAGTGCCGCCCCCCCCCCCAATTCTGGGTTATTTTGTCATGGCAGCCCTAGCAAATACACTCAGTCCCTCTTTTTTACTTCCCAGACTCTAAACCCCCTCCTGGGGGACTTAGGGAAGCCTCCCTTGACGAGTATGGGTGGGAGGCGAGGCCTCTCTAGCAGCAGTGATGGGGGCATCAAGATGGAGTTCCCGGCTCAGCCTGAGGGCGTCAAGGGGAGAGGCTGCTGTGTCCGGTGCCCATCGCTGGCAACTGCGGTACCCGTCCCGAGCGGGCTGGTTCTGCGGTGTGCTGGTCATCGTGCTTGCTTGCACTGACCTGGACATGGCTCCCTAGCTCCCCCCAAGGACTCTGGGAGCGACTAAGGACCCGTACATAAATACATTTTCTCCCTAGATCCGTTCGAGATCCTCTATTTTCATTCCTCATCCAAAAGCTGCCTTAGGATGCGCCCCCTCCAGGCTGTCCAGCTCGTCTTGCTCTCGGCTGCGAAGACTGGTTGATACTGATGGTAGGACATGACTTCTGTGTAAACGTGGATTCTCGGTGACTTGGGAACCAAGGGGCAGCCTGAGATACAGTGGCCTCATCCCTTGGGTCCAGAGCCTAATCCTTAACTGAGAGTTGTTTTGGTTTTTTTTTAAGATTTTATTTATTTATTTGACAGGGAGAGACACAGCGAGAGAGGGAACACAAGCAGGGGGAGTGGGAGAGGGAGAAGCAGGCTCCCTGCAGAGCAGGTAGCCCGATGCGGGACTCGATCCCAGGACCCTGGGATCATGACCTGAGCTGAAGGCAGGCGCTTAACCAACTGAGCCACCCAGGCGCCCTGAGAGTTTTTTGAACGTGACCTGAGGCTCATCAATCAGCCTTCTGACACCCGCTGCCCCCTTCCTTTGTCTTCTCAATCCCTCGGGTCTTCGTCGCTCCCTTCCAGCCTGAGGAGTCCAGGCAGGACGAGGAAGTTAGTCCTCCAGCCGCAGCAAGGACAGCGAAGGGGTCATTCCCGGATTATTTCGACTGAAAATGTAAATAAAAATCCCAAACAAAACAAAAAACCCGGGAGACAAACTGAATTTGTCTGAAGTAGAAGACTTTTCTAGCACTCCCCAGTGGGAAAGAGCACATGATACTTAAAGGTTACCCAATCCTTCATTGAATAGTTAATTTAACTTCAAAAAAAAAACACACAACTTTTTACTGGGCGGGGGGAGGTCAGTAGAGCCAAGGTTTCTATAGCAACCTGGCAGCTCTACCTCTCGTAACCTATGAAATCATTACATTATGAGGTGCAACTGGGTCAGAGAAGAGCTGTGGGAACTGGCTGACCAATGGTTATATAACCAGCAGAAGCGAAGGTTACAGGCCACTCACCAAGGAGACAAGTAGGGATTTACAAAGGCCTGAGGCCGCGTCAGGCTGCCCGGTTGCTAGGAGGGCCTTCCAGGGGAGGGGCAGGGGGCAGGGATCGAGAGCATCTCTGTGGTGTCTCTGGCTTCGGGTCGGGGTGGAAGGACGGAAGGACAGAACCCGACAAAGCAGAAAGCCGAAGACTGAGGTCTGAAAGGCCTGGTGCCGCTTGGCCTGCGTGATTCCCTAAGAGTCTGCCACCCCGGCAAGAGGGGCAGGTCAGGGGGGCGGATGAGTACCAGCCCTCGGTACTTGAGAGTAAAGCCACGTGTGGGGCAAGAACACACAGGATGTACCTGTAAACACACACAAAGCCCCAAAACCAAACCTAGGCTTGGGAACCAGAGGGTTTACCAAGGTTAAAAGGGCTGATCTGCCCAGTTGCCACATCCCTTGCTGCCCTCATTCCCCCCCCACCCCCCCACGCCCCAACCTATGACAACAACCGTAAGTTCCCATTAGGCCTACAAGTGTCAGGTAGAAAGGCGATGATTAATACAGAGACTGCTGGAAATGAATACCCACCTTTAGTTTCCTTCATCTCAGCGACACCTCTGCAAACCAGATGTAAACAGATTAACCGACCCACTTTCGTTTAGCGTGGGGGGGATCGCAGAGCCTTCTATAAGGCGGCTCTTTTATTTTGCACCTGCGGCTAAGAACGGGCTTTGACTTAGAGAAATTTGTTTCTGGTCTGGGTCATACAATGAAGGAGACACACACACACACACACACACACACACATTCTATCTCCTTAGCATCTGGTGGGAGGAAACTCTGTCACCTGATCAACATCAGCCCCAGCAGAGGGGCCAGAGTCTCCAACCTCACCAACCGTACCAGTGCTGAGACCACTACCTGGACCCTGGAAGTTGTTCCTTGATCAACTTCCCTTGGGTCTTGGAACCCACCTCTGCCCTCCCCACCCCCCAAACAGCAGACTCAGGCACCTTATTTGTTGTCTTTGATCGCATTTGGCCGAGAGCAGGTAGGAGTAAAGACTGAGAAATGGTGAACCTTATGGGAGTGGTGGTCAGAGGCGTCCGCTGCAGATAATGAGCAGCGCTGCCGCACTCAGGCGCTGGCTCTCGTACTAAAGTTCAGGGTCATTTCCAACTTGCTCAGTGACCGTCAGTCTTCTGTGAGTCATAGCTGCAGCTGAGTCATAGGCAGGAGGAGAGAGACTGTGTTTTCCACTTAATAGGCCTTCTTCTCTCTCTCGCCTCCCGTATTCTCCCGAGCTGCCTGAGGAAGGGGCTCTTACTGCTATGACATGAGATTGTCCTAACGGCTTGGGACACACACAGATCTGTCATTGATCATCTGTAAATTACTTCCTCCGTCTGAGGCTTCATTTCCTTACCTACGATGTGAGGATGAAACAGTACCTCATACTGTATCACAGGATTATTGTGTGAAGTTTGTGAAGTTTAAATGAAATAAACCATGTCAAGCTTGTTTTCAGAGTCCCTGTCACAGAGTAAGTACCCGACGATTATGAATCATGACTAAGTCTTGCCCCCAAATTATTTTTGGAAAGCTTTTTGGAAATCAGTCTATTGTGAGCTTGGTTAATGAGAATTATTTCCTCAGAACCTCATCACCCTGGAGGAGGCAGTGGCCCAATTTAATTTCTGCATCTTTTAAAAGCTAAGGCCCAGGGCACCCGGGTGGCTCAGTCGGTTAAGCGTCTGCCTTCAGCTCAGGGCATGATCCTGGAGTCCCAGGGATCGAGCCCTGCATCGGGCTCCCTGCTCGGTGGGGAGTCTGCTTCTCCCTCTGCCTCTTCCCCTGCTTGTGCGTTCTCTCTCTCACACACACAAATAAATAAATAAAATCTTAAAAAAAAAAAAAAGCTAAGGACTAGCCCTAAGCATGTGTTGGTCACATCAAAGGGCACACAGCCCACAAAGCTGTGCGTGAAACATGGGCCTCTCTCTGTGCCTCCCCTCTGCGTGGTAAGGAACAGATTATGCTTTAACTCCCTTCTGTTAGACTTCTGCTAAGGGCCGAGGTATCCCAGGGTTCTCCACGTTTATGCTGTTGGAATGGTTTGTCCAACCCATTTAGAAAAGTGGTGCTGTTCCTTACTGTCAGTACAAAGTATCCTTTGGCCACGTGGGTGCCCCCTGGGCTCCCTGTACACCCGATGTCCCTTACAGGTAGGTGTCTCTTGGTCACTCAGCCAGTGAAACTGACCAGTCCTCAAACTGAAGGCTATTTTGCTAGTTTCTTTCTCTGGAAATTGAGCATTAATCAAGATGTTTCTTACTGCAGGTCTTTCTTTCTTCCTTCCTTCCCCTCCCTCCCACCTTTCCTCCCTCCATTCTTCCTTTCTCTCTCTCTTCTTTCTTTTATTTTTTTTTCCTCCAGAGAAAGAAAATTCTGCAAGCGAGCTTCCATGAAGTTGCTGCCAAGTCCTTCCCACACCAGGCTCCGAAAGCCAATTTCAGGGCTGGTTGTGCTTGGATGACCCCCCACCCCCATCCCCGCCAATCAAAATGACCAATTTGCCACATAGCCTTTCAGTCCCAGATTGTAGTCATAAGAAATCGACAGGCTTCCAGGCTCCAAAGGCAGCATTTTTTTTTTTCCAGGAACACAGCTTCTGTATTGGTTCACGCACACAAAGCGGAAGGCAAGATCAGCGCGCATGTTTAATTGTCCCAGAATCAGTCATCAAAGAGCTATTGTGTGGGCGCCCCCGAAGCACCCCCTTGTGTTCCAAATGCAAAGAGGAGAGGCACAGAAATGTCGATGAGGAGGCGTGGGCTCAGTGGCCCCACGCGGATCGCTAATGACGCACCGCCCTCGTGCGCGGTGCCAACCCTCTCCGCGGGGTGACCGCGGGGCGCTCCCGCGGCCCCCCGCCTCTCATGGCGGGACTGCGGCCATGGGCAGAGCAGGGCCGCAGTCCCGGCCGGGAGCCTCTACAGGTCTCCTCCGAGAAGCTCAGGGACATGTGTTTAAATTGATGGGGCGCCTGGGTGGCTCAGTCGTTAAGCGTCTGCCTTCGGCTCAGGTCATGATCCCAGGGTCCTGGGATCGAGCCCCGCATCGGGCTCCCTGCTCCGCGGGAAGCTTGCCTCTCTCTCTCCTCCCCACGTGTGCACTCTCTGTCACTGTCTCTCTCTCTCAAATATATTTATTTGTTGTCTTTGATCGCATTTGGCCGAGAGCAGGTAGGAGTAAAGACTGAGAAATGGTGAACTTAATGGGAGTGGTGGTCGGAGGCGTCCGCTGCGGATAATGAGCTCTACACCCAACATGGGGCTTGAAATATTAAAAAATAAATAAATAAATTGAAGTATATCATTAACACATGCAATGTTATATTGGTGTCAGGTGTGCAACCTAGAGCCCCGACAGTTGGATACGTTACCCAGGGCTCACCACAGTGAGCGGAGTCCCGATCTGTCACCATTCAAAATTATTACAGTATTATTGACTATATTCCCAGTGCTGTGCTTTTCATCCCTGTGACTGATTGATCTTGTAACTGGAAGTTTGCTACTTTCCTCTGTAATGACATTTGTTTTACATTAAACCCTACGGGCTAATATTATTGACCTGTCCCTAAGCGCCAGGAATTGTGCTAAGCGCTCAAGTGCAGTATCGTATTTCCGCCCCAAAACAGTGCTGAGAGGAGGAGACTGCTATTTTCCCCATTTTATAGCCGGAGAGATAGAGGCTTAGGGAGGTCAAGTAATGGAGCCAAGGCTACGCATCATAACACACCACTCTCTTAATATTTAACTTACAAGGCTCATCGATCCAATCCGAGAGGAAGACTTCCCAGACTGAAGGGGATGTTCGCACTGACTGGCATCTCTAAGGCAGCATGGCAGAATTCTGTGTGCGTTCATTTATTTTAATCCTGAGAAGATCACTTCCTGCCTTAAAACTTGTAAGTCTATGGCTGGGAGGTTCTGCCCCCTTCTGAATGCTCTCATTGACACTCACCACTACACCACGTTTAGGAATGGTAACATGATGAGCCACAGCAAATATGCACGGCTTGAAATTAAGAGGGAAAAGGTAGAGATGAAAGAATTAAAACATTAACTGGGGGCGCCTGGGTGGCTCAAGTCGGTTAAGCGGCTGCCTTCGGCTCAGGTCATGATCTCAGGGTCCTGGGATCGAGCCCCGCATCGGGCTCCCTGCTCAGGGTGAGCCTGCTTCTCCCTCTCCCTCTGCCCCTCCCACTCCCCCTGCTCATGCTCACGTGTGCGTGCATGCACGCTCTCTCTCTCTCTCAAATGAATAAATAAAATCTTTTTTAAAAAAGAGATTAAAGAATTAAAACATGACTGGGAGTGCCTGGGTGGCTCTTTTTTTTTTTTAATTTTTTATTGTTATGTTAATCCCCATACATTACATCATTAGTTTTAGATGTAGTGTTCCATGATTCATTGTTTGTGCATAACACCCAGTGCTCCATGCAGAACGTGCCTTCCTCAATACCCATCACCAGGCTAACCCATCCTCCCACCCCCCTCCCCTCTAGAACCCTCAGTTTGTTTTTCAGAGTCCATTGTCTCTCATGGTTCGTCTACCCCTCCGATTTCCCCCCCTTCATTCTTCCCCTCCTGCTATCTTCTTCTTCTTCTTTTTTTTTTCTTAACATATATCGCATTATTTGTTTCAGAGGTACAGATCTGAAATTCAACAGTCTTGCACAATTCACAGCGCTTACCAGAGCACATACCCTCGCCAGTGCCTATCACCCAGTCACCCCATCCCTCCCACCCCACCCCCCACTCCAGCAACCCTCAGTTTGTTTCCTGAGATAAAGAATCCCTCATATCAGTGAGGTCATATGATACATGTCTTTCTCTGTTTGACTTATTTCGCTCAGCATAATACCCTCCAGTTCCGTGCCTGGGTGGCTCTTGATTTCAGCTCTTGTCTCTTGATTTCGACTCGGGTCATGATCTCAGGGTCCCGAGATTGAGCCTTGCATGGTGCTCCACGCTCAGTGGAGAGTCTGCTTCTCCCCTTCTCCCTCTCCCTCTGCCCCACCCCCCACTTGCACCCTCTCTCTCTCAAATAAAAAAATGAATGAATCTTAAAAAAAAAAAAAGCATTGACTGAATAGATAGGGTGTTCTGGGCTGTTTGGAAAGGATACATCCATTTACTCTATTTGTCCTTTCCAGTTATTCACCAATCTCCTCCCACTGATTTTCGGTTGCATAAAGCCACTTGAGGTAGTGGATCTGTCCTCTATTTCTGTTCCTACCTCACTCCCCCCTCCAGTTTCTTCATACTTCCTACTCTCTTTTTCCCCTGCGGCCAGGCACTAGGTGCCCTCTATATCATCCAGGTGAGCCATAAAGCAACACATTGAAGCAACTCATTTAAACCCACATATGGGCAAAAACCACAGAGAGACAATGCTAGAATGTACAGGCTGTGGGACCTGTCTGGTCATTTAGGGAATACCTTCTTCAGTTTCCATGCCGATCGCCCGAGTCCCTATTATTTCCGTGAAACAGTCTAGACGGTCCAGTGTTCCTTGGGAGTGGGGTCTGAGCTGATGGTTGGAGTTGGGAATCTGGAGAGTTGGATTTCAGTCTCAGGGATCCTTTCAGAGGCTCAGTGTTCCCTAGGTTTAATACCTCCCTTCCCGACATACAGAGTGGCTATAAAGACAACATGAGGAAATATGTGAATGTTCTCTGAAAAGTGACAAATGATAGAGACGGAAGTTATCATTTGTGATGGTTAACTTTCTTTGGCAACTTGACTGCCCAGATATTTGATCAAACCTTACTCTGAGTGTGTCCCTGAGGGTGTTTCTGGATGGGATTAACATTGGAATCAGTAGACAGAGTAAAGCAGATCACCCTCCCTAATGTGGGTGGGCCTCATCTAATCAGTTGAAAGCCTGCATAGACCCCAGAGGGTGATCTTCCCCTAAGTAAGAATTCCTCCTGCCTGACTTCATGTGAGCTAGGACATCAGTTTTCTCCTGCTTTCAGACTCCACTGAGACATCAGCTCTTCCTGGGTTTCAAGCCTCCTGGCTCTCAGACTGGAATTACACCATGGGCCCTCCTGGGTCTTCACCTTGCCAACTCACTCAGCAGATTTGGGAACTAATCAATGATATATATATTTGTCAATGTATCTATCTATATATATCAATATATATATATCAACTAATCAATGATACATATATATATATCATTGACTCTGTCTGTCCAGAGAACCCAGACTAATACATCATGATATTTCAGCTGAGGTCCACATCAGTCAATACTCAGCCCTCCACCCTGCTATCAGCATTATCTACACCTGTGAATACTCCTAAATCTCTCTCTCTCACTCACTCCTTAGCTCGTACCTCTCACTTTTGTTCCAAATTTAGAATTAATTAGCCCAATATTTATGGAATGCGTGTCCTAGGTGCTGTAGAAGAAGTGCTGAATAAGATAAACAAGGTCCCTGATCTCATAGAGCTTCCTTTAGAATTCAAGGAGAGGAAAGAGAACATGAACAAAACAGTAAATATACAAGAAAATATCAAGCAGTGATAAGCTCTGTGATGAAAATGTAACCGAGTGATGTGATAGTGATGGAATCGAGTAAAGGAGCTCATTTAGTTTGGGAGGCCAGGCCTTTCCCGAGGACATGATGTTTAAGGCGCTAACTGAATGGCAGAAAAGAGCCAACCATGGGAAGATGTGGAGGGAAAGAGTTTGTCAGGCAGAGGAAAGAGCTGAAGCAAGATTCTGTGACGGTAATGTGCTTGGTGTCTGTAAAACACTGAAATCCAGCTAGAGTAACTGGAACATAGTGAGCAAGAAGGGGGATGGTAAAACATCAGGGTATAATGATAGGCAGAGTCCCTACTGTATAAAGCATGTAGGAATGATAGATTTAGATTTTCTTCTATGTGCCAGGGGAAGCCATTGCCAAGTTTTTTTTTAAGTGAGCTCTACACCCAACGTGGGGCTTGAACAAAGGACCCTGAGATCAAGAGTCCTGTGCTCTACCAACCGAGCCAGCCAGGTGCCCCAGTCATTGACAAGTCTTAAGTAAAGGAATACCATGATCTGATTTATGTTTTTACAAGATTGCTCTGGCCACTGTATGGAGAATGGAGTGTGTGTGTGTGTGTGTGTGTGTGTGTGTGTGTGTGTGTGATGAATTAAAGCAGAGAGACCAGTAAGGAGGCCACTGTAGTCATCTGGGAAAGAAATGATAAGTGGCTTGGCTTAACACCTTAACACCGTGGTGGTTGAGATGAAGATAAGTGGATAGATTTGGGATATGTTTTGAAGGTAGAGGAAATAGGACTTGCTAAGAGATTGCAGGTGGGGGTAAAATCATGGACGGAAACAAAGGTGACTATTAGGTTTTTGGCTTGAGCAGCTTGGTACTAAAATGGGAAACACTGCTGGGAAGTACAAGAGAATCAAAAGTACTGTTTGGGAGACATACTGCGTTTGAGATGCCACGCAAGTGGAGAGCTATGGGTATACAAGCCTGAAGTTCATGGAAAAAGTCAATTTTGGAGATAAAATTTTGCGAGTCATCAGCATCGACAGTATTTAAAGCCATGGGACTGGAGGAGATTGCTAGAGGGAATCTGTGGAGAACAAGAGTCCTGGGACAGAGCTCTGGGCACTCCCAACACGTAGAGATTGAGCAGAGCAGTGGGATCCTGCAAAAGGAACTTAGAAGAAGGGGTTGGTGAAGTACGAAGAAAATCAGGGGACTATTCTCCCAGAGTAAAGTGAGGAGAGTGTTTCATGAAGGGAAGTGTGGTCAAGCATGTTAAATGTTGCTAAAAGGTAAAGGAAAAGGATAGAGAAACGATCACTAGCTTTGGTGATACATCAGATTTATGATCTCAAAGATGACTGTAGTGTCGGCGTGGGTAAAGGATTGAGTGGGTGGGAGATGATGGTAGGATGGGAAACAGGAGGAAACCAGTTAGAAAATCATTGTCAATTGATTGCTGACAAGGGTACAAAGACAATTCAAGAATATGCTCTTCAACAAATGGTGCTGGGACAACTAGACAATTCAAGAATATGCTCTTCAACAAATGGTGCTGGGACAACTAGACAATTCAAGAATATGCTCTTCAACAAATGGTGCTGGGACAACTGGATAGCCACATGTAAAAGAATGAAGTTGGGTCCTTACCTCATACTATATATAAAAATTAGCTCAAAATGGATAAAAGATCTAAATGTAATAGTTAAAACTATAAAACTCTTAGAAGAAAATAGAGGCATAAATCTTTGTGACCTTGGTTAAGCAATGGTTGATTAGGTATGACACCAAATGCACAACCAACCAAAGAAAAAATAGATCAATTGGGTATCCTCATAATTAAAATATTTTGTGCTTCGGGGCGCCTGGGTGGCTC
Source organism: Mirounga angustirostris (assembly GCF_029215605.1). NCBI lineage: Eukaryota > Metazoa > Chordata > Mammalia > Carnivora > Phocidae > Mirounga > Mirounga angustirostris. The sequence continues at coordinate 96,749,916 of NW_026991719.1, forward strand.
AGTCGTTAAGCGTCTGCCTTCGGCTCGGGTCATGATCCCAGGGTTCTGGGATCGAGTCCCGCATCGGGCTCCCTGCTCGGTGGGAAGCCTGCTTCTCCCTCTCCCACTCCCCCTGCTTGCGTTCCCTCTCTCGCTGCGTCTCTCTCTGTCAAATAAATAAATAAAAATCTTTAAAAAAAAAATTTTGTGCTTCAAAGGCTATCTTCAAGAAAGTGAAAAGACAACCCACAGAATGAGAGAAAATATTTGCAAATCATATTTCTGGTAAGGTACCTGTGGCCAGAATATATAAAGAACTCGTAGAACTCAGCAATAAAAAGGCAAATTACTCAATGTAATCATGGGCACAAAAGATTTGCATAGACATTTTTCCAAAGAAGCTATACGAATGGCCAATGAGCACAGGATAAGATGCTCAATACCATCAGCCCATCAGGGAAAATGTAAGTCAAAACCTCCATGAGAAACCACTTCACACTCCTAGAATGCCTGTAAGCAAAAGTACAGGTAATTGCAAGTGTTGATGAGGGTGTGGAGCAATGGGAACTCTCCTCGCTTGCTGGTGACAATAGAAAATGGCTCAGTGGCTTTGGAAAACATTTTGGCAATTCCCCAAAAGGTTAAACATAGAGTTATCATATATCCCAGCAATGCTACTCCTAGGTATATACCCCAAATAAACAGAGAACATACTTCCGCCCAAAAACTTGTACGCAAAGGTTCGTAGAAGCATTATTCATAATAGTCAGGAAGTAAAAATGCCGCATATTATGAGTCCATTTATATGAGACATCCAGACGTGGCAAATAATTAGAAAGTAACGTAGGGGGTTCTTAGGGATGGGGGGAGGGGCCGGTATGGATGGCTAATACCTATGGGTTTCTTTTAAGGGGAATGAAAATGTTACAATGGATCCTGTGGATAGACACACAAGTCTGTGACTATACTTCAAAACGCTCAACTGTACACTTTCAGGGGGTGACGTGTATGGTATTGAATTATGTATCAAAGCCACATCTCCATACACCCCAACTATCACCCACCCCTTCCCCCCTCCATTTGTTCAGTCTCAACTGCCTCCCTCCCATGTCTCTGTGTGCAGATCTCATCCAGTCTCATTTCCATTCGCTTCCTGATGGGCAGATATTTTAACTTGTATTGTAGTTATTGGTCTTTGTTTTATTTTTCCCGCCCCTTATTACACTTAAATTCCTTGAGACCCTAGTTCACGTCCTGCTTTGCCAGAGCCCTGCGGCACCGGGTGGGGCCACAATTCAGAGCTGAAATGCCTTCACCTTGAACTTAGAGGGCCCCGTGATAGGATTTTTCCTCCAGCCTCTTTTTTATCTTTGAAGTGCTACAATTTTTAGTTACTGTAAACTTTGGGACTTAGTTGTTAATCTTAGTCAATCCTGAAGCCTCAATAGTTGTTTCCTAGCCATCTCTGGATTCCTGCTGAGCTTTGAGCCTTTTGTTAGTCATATGGTCTCAGAATGCTAGGACTTCTAATCTTTCACTACCATTCAATTAAACCTGTATATATATGTATGTAATTAAATAAATAAATACAGAGAGAGAGAGAGAGAGAGAGAGAGAGAGACTGAGAAAGGAAGGGAGAGAGGCAGGGACAGAGGATGGGAGGGAGGGAGGAAGGAAAGAGAGAGCATCTATTGTGTGCCAAAATACCAAGATGTTGAAGTCATAAAGAGTTACGTGTCCTCAGTCTTAGGACGCCTGGGTGGCTCAGTTGGTTAAGCGTCTACCTTTAGCTCAGGTCATGATCCGGGAGTCCCGGGATCGAGCCCCGTGTGGGGCTCCCTGCTCAGCAGAGAGTCTGCTTCTCCCTCTCCCTCTGCCTCTCCACCCCCCATTGGTGCTCTCTCTCTCAAATGAATAAATAAAATCTTAAAAAAAAAAAAAGAGTTCCCAGTCTTTGTGGGTGCACGTGAAGGTGGGCATACACAGACGGGATAGCAACGCACAGAGGAAGTAGCAACCAGCGCTGACCTCCTCCAGCCGACTCCCCCCAAGTACAGGGAACCTTTCAGCTGCCCGCATATGCTCTGAGGCCACGTCTATTTCACAGATTGGCTTGCTTAATTTCCAACCACCTTGCTTTTCTTTTTGTTGTTGTTTTTGTTTTTCAACTCCGTTGCTTTTCAAGTGTCTTATTCTCATCAAGTATATGAGTTCGGGTTATTTTTTTTTCCTTGATCATGTATTAACTTGCTCTTACGCAGACTGATTTTGTTTATTGATTTATTTTAGCCTTTCTGTAGTCCCTTTGCTAAAGTTAGAAAACAAATATGTTGAAGCCTAGGAATTCTTAATAGAGATGACATGATCTCTAGCCATCTAATCGAGTGACACTGCATTTCATGAATAACGTACAGAAATAGAAAATGCCCATTTTATTATCACTGGCATTATCTGATCACACTTAAGAATGTTTTCGCCAACTGAGGGCAAAAGCTATGTTTAAATATAGGCCACAGATGCCCTGAGAAATAAAGGGGACAAAACCACAGATTTGTGAACTCAGGAGTTATCCAATATATACTTCTTTTGAAGGTACATTTACTTATTTTCCTGAACTTAACCATAAATATAAAAGTTAAGAGAATCCTTAAATAGTTTGAGGTAATCACAACTCTCTTTATATTCCCACAATTCTCTTTTGCTTCACTTGGTACCAACACAGATTTGGGGGAAAGAGAACTCAAATGGGTAAAAGATACACACCACGCAGGGAAACCAACCACTGGACATACCTGAGGGAGTCCTGTTCTGAGTAATGGAGGGTAGGAGAGAACGTATCATTTACTATATTTGGGTCCTTAAAAAATTTCCCTTAAAAACGTACGAATCCGCTTTCTTGCCCTTGTCCTAATACTCCTGTTTAAAAATCTCAGCTCCCCAGATGCCTGGGTGGCTCAGTCGGTTAAGCGTCTGCCTTCGACTCAGGTCATGATCCCAGGGTCCTGGGATCGAGCCCCACATCGGGCTCCCCGCTGAGCAGGGAGCCTTCTTCTCCCTCTGCCTGCCTCTCTCTCTCTCTGACAAATAAAAATAAAAATCTTTAAAAAAATAAATAAAAATCAATATCTCAGCTCCCCATTATCTCTACCTCTTCTGCCTATGTGTCCTCATATCACTTATCATCAGCTCATACAGGAAATGATCTTGCTCCTTGTCTGCCCAGCCCCATTCGAGTCAGTTGCACGAGGCAGGGATTTTTTTCCCCCATTTTATCCACGACTGTGTTTCCTTCCATGCCTTAATCACAGTAAAAACTAAACACATGCTAAACATGCAAGTCATTATGTAAATAAACTTTTTAAATTTTGGAATAGTTTCAGAGTTGAGAAAAGATTGCAGAGTACAGAGATTTCCAGTTGACTTCCTCTCCCTGACGCCCAGTTTCTCCCACTCTTACCATAGCACACTGGAATGAGGCATTTGTTACAATTAGAGAACCAATATTGACACATTATGATTAACTACAGTCCAGAGTTTATTCAGATTACCTTAGTTTTTACCTACTTTCCTTTCTCTGTTCTAGGATCACACTATGATAGCACATTACATTTAGTCATTGCCTCCTTGGACTCGTCTTGGCTGTGAGAGTGTCTCAGACTTTCCTTGGTTTTGAAGACCCTGATAGTGTTGATGTGGAGAGTCAGGTATTTTTTAGCCTGTCCCTAGTTGGGATACATCTGATTTTTTTTTTTTTTCCACACAACGTTATGTCAAATGTATTCAGTAAAAAATTAAAAATAATTATAGGGGCACCTGGGTGGCTCAGTTGGTTAAGCAACTGCCTTCGGCTCAGGTCATGATCCTGGAGTCCCAGGATCGAGTCCCGCATCGGGCTCCCTACTCAGCAGGGAGTCTTCTTCTGCCTCTGACTCTCTCTCCTCTCATGTTCTCTCTCTCATTCTCTCTGTCTCAGATAAATAAATAAAATCTTTGAAAAAAATAAATAAAAATAGTTATAGCTTTATAATAAATCTTGATTTCATGGGGGGGAGGGGTAAATCCTGCATTCATTATTAGTATTTGGTGCTATCCTGGCTATTCTTGGCCTTTTATTCTTTGGTATAAATTTTATAATTAGCTTTTGAAGGAAAAATTTTGTTGGAATTGTATTGGATTTACATCTGATTTTTTTTTTTTTTTAAATAGGCTCCATGCCCAACATGGAGCCCAGTGTGGGGCTTGAACTCATGACCATGAGATTGAGTTCAAGAGTCAGATGCTTAACTGACTGAGCCACCCAGGTGCCCCCACATGTGATTTTTTTTAACATAAGTTTATAAAAAGGTGTGGGTGGGGAGAGGAAAACCACAGAAGTCAAGTGCTGTTCTCACATCATATCTAGGGTACATGCTATCAATGTAACTTATCGCTATTGATGTTGACTTTGGTCACCCGTCTGGAGGTAGTGTTTATCAGCTTTCTTCACTGTAACGTTACTCTTCCCCACCCTCCCGTTCCATACCACACTCTCTAGCACTATGCCCCGCTCACGCTTCAAGAATAGGGAGCTATGTTCCACCTCTTTAAGGGCGGTATATCTACATAAATTACTTGGAATTCTTCTGCATGGGAGATTTGTCTCTCTCCTCTCATAGTTACTTATTTATTCAATCATTTATTTATATCAGTATGGACACATAGATATATTTTTTTTACTTTGGGTTATAATCCAATGCTAGCATTTCATATTTGGCTCAGCTTTGTTCACTGGAAACTCTTTCTTTTTTTTATTTTATTTTTATTTTATTTTTATTTTTATTCTTATGTTAATCCCCATATATTACATCATTAGTTTTTGATGTAGTGTTCCATGATTCATTGTTTGGGCATAACACCCAGTGCTCCATGCAGAACGTGCCCTCCTCAATACCCATCACCAGGCTAACCCATCCTCCCACCCCCCTCCCCTCTAAAATCCTCAGTTTGTTTTTCAGAGTCCATCATCTCTCATGGTTCGTCTACCCCTCCGATTTCCCCCGCTTCATTCTTCCCCTCCCGCTACCTTCTTCTTTTTTTTTTTTCTTAACATATATTGCATTATTTGTTTCAGAGGTACAGATCTGAGATTCTGGAAACTCTTTCAGATTGGCTCCAGTGTCCTTTGGACACCCGCCCCATCATTTGGGGATTTTTTTTTTTTTTAGCACCTCCCTACTTTCTGGCACTGCAAGATGTTCCAGGTTCATCTCTTATATTCCCTGCCCCCATCCTAGAATCAGCTATTTCTCCAAGGAGCCTTGGTTCCTTTGATTGGAGAATAGCTTTACAAACCAGTATCAGGGAATTGGGTGAGCTCATTGCTACTGGGCTGTGGTTGCTTCTGGGCCCCTTCAGTGAACAGAGCTAGGAAGGATCTGCCTATCTATCAACCCCTGTATACACACGTATCGGTAATTATTTCTGTACCCACCCACCTGTATCTGTATTAAGCTGAACATGAGTTCATACTGGTGTCTCCAACTCCAATTCATTATCACACGGGTCATTCTAGGGTCCTCCCCTTGCTTCTCTGTAGCCTCCCCCTACAACCTCCCACTACAGGCGGGAACCGGGCTCCCACCATCTGCCATCCATTTACTTACTTTCTCCATGTAGACCTGCACGGCAGTTTCAGAATTGTACCCGTGCCCCCATGGGAAACAACCAGAGTAGAATATTTATGCGCTCGTTTGTCTTTAGCTTTATATTAACCAGACAAAACACCATCTTGCAAAGTTACTTGGGTCAGCATCATTTTCCCCACACTCCCTTCAGGGAAGCTATGCCATCCATTAGTAATACAGTGCCATCCATTACTCACAGTCTGCATTTCACCCTTGGATCCTCCAACTTCCTGGTTGATTTTTTTAAAAAATCTTTTTTCACACATTAAGGTTTTACTCTTTGTGCTGCGAAGTTCTAAGGATTTTGACAAAGGCATAGCATCACATATCACCACCACAGTGCCATACTGATTAGCTCTGTCTTACTAGAAAAATCTCCTGTGCCTCCCTAGCCAAGTTCTCCTCCTCTCTAAACTACTAGCAATCATGAACCTGTTTTCTACCTCTCTAGTTTTGCCTTTTCCAGAATGTCAATGAATGGAATCATACATTATGTAGCCTTTTGGTCCAACTTCTTTCAATTAGCAAAATACATCTAAGATCCAACCATAATGTTGTGTGGAGTCGTAGTTGATTTGTATCGTTGAATGCCATTGCATGGAAATACCACAATTTGTTCATCCCCTCACCCATTGAGGGACACCTTGGTTGCTTCCAGTTTTAGCTTCAATACAACTCTGTATTTGTTACAACTTGAAACTTAAATTCGGGAACACTTGCTGGGTGTTGCCCTAACCGACCCGGAGGTTTTTAGTACTTCTAAGGCGATCGGATCTCTGCTGCTCAGCGGTGCTGCAGTTTGAAATGAAAGGGTGGTGTTGATGGAGTAGGAATAGATGCACATTACCAAACAACTGAAGGGTTGCAAGTAGGAATCTGAATTTGAAGTTTCAGAGATAATTGGTGCAGGAGCATGAATATGAATGTGTTATTGTGGCTCTGTGATTTATTCATAACTAAGGAAATACTATTATCAGTTTTAGAAAAAAAGGTCACCGTGTTATTAATTGAAAAGATGATGCATCCAAATGTTAAAGGAGATTTCTAAAAGAAAATATGTTTAATAGCTGTAATCAGAGTTAACTTTCTTTAAAAATGTTAAATTTATCACAGCTCAAGTGGAGTATTTTTAATTATAAAGCACCGAAATTCCAAGTCCTGTAAAGAAGTGTTCTTTCCAGGTCACAGTTTCATAATTACCATTAACTGTATTTCAATACTTGACATTATTACCTAAAAGCTTGAGTAAAAGTTTAACTGTTTTTCTACAAGGGGCATTTTAATAGAGCTAAGAAAAAAACTTGAAAATGTGTTATGTAAGCATGTTCCCTCAATGTTGAGTAGGCATATGAAATAAAACTAAAGTATGTCTATGCAGGAACAACTTGTCACTGTAAGTTATTTCATACCCACTTTTGACTTTCTGGTCCATATGTTATTTTGATGTAGTGACATTGATGGCAAGTGACTGTGCTAAACACAAGGGAAAATAAACGAAATAATATCAAAAATTGAAAATGATGCCAAAACATGTCTCATATTATCCTGAAGATAAATCACTTTAAAATGAAATGAAATTTAAAAAGTCCAATATAGAATCTACATGCATAAAAAGATAAACAGAATTTGACCCTATATTTTTTTTGTTTTATTCTTTTTTTTTTTAATTGTTTTGGGTTTTTTTTTTTCCTCTCCAAATTTTTATTTCAATTCTAGTTAGTTAACATATAGTGCAATATTGGTTTTGGGAGTAGAATTTAGTGCTTCATCACTTACATATAACACCCAAGTGTTCATCATAACAAGTGCCCTCCTTAATCCCCATTGCCCATTTAGCCCATCTTCCACCCACCTCCCTCTATCAACCCCCAGTTTGTTCTCTATCATTAGAAGTCTCTTGGGGCGCCTGGGTGGCTCAGTTGGTTAAGTGTCTGCCTTCGGCTGGATTCATGATCCCGGAATCCCGGGATCGTGTCCCACATCGGGTTCCCTGCTCAGCGGGGAGTCTGCTTCTCCCTCTGCCCCCCACCCTGCTCTCGAGCGCTCTCTCTCAAATAAATAAATAAAATCTTTTTTTTTAAAGTTTCTTATGGTTTGTTTCCCTCTCTCTTTTTCCCCCTTCTCCCCTGTTCATCTGTTTTGTTTCTTAAATTCCACATAATGAGTGAAATTATATGATACTTGTCTTCCTCTGACTGACTTATTTCGCTTAGCATAATACTCTCTAGCTCCATCCACATCATTGCAAATGGCAAGATTTCACTTTTTTGATGGTTGAGTAATATTCCATTATATATATCTATACACCAAATATATATATATACACACATATATATGGTGTGTGTATATATATATATATATATATATATACACACACACACACACACACACACACACCAAAGAAGATATATATACCATATCTTCTTTATGCGCTCATCAGTTGATAAACAGTTGGGTTCTTTCAATAGTTTGGCTATTGTTGATAATGCTGCTATAAACATTGGGGTGAATGTACCCCTTTGAATCTGTATTTTTGTATCCTTTGGGTAAATGCTTAGTAGTGCAATTGCTGGATTGTAAGGTAGTTCTATTTTTAACTTTTGGGGGGAACCTCCATACTGTTTTCCAGAGTGGCTGCCCCAGTTTGCATTCCCACCAACAGTGTAAGAGGGTTCCCCTTTCACTGCATCCTCATCCAACATCTGTTGTTTCCTGTGTTGTTCATTTTAGCCATTCTGACAGGTGTGAGGTGGTATCTCACTGTGGTTTTGATTTGCACTTCCCCAACGATAAGTGATGTTCAGCATCTTTTCATGTGTCTGTTAGCCACCTGGATGTCTTATTTGGAAATATATCTATTCATATCTTCTGCCCATTTCTTAACTGGATTATTTGTTTTTGGGGTGTTGAGTTTGATAAGTTCTTTATAGACTTTGGATACTAACCCTTTATCTGATAGGTCATTTGTAAATATCTTCTCCCATTCTGCAGGTTGCCTTTTAGTTTTGTTGATTGTTTCCTTTGCTGTGCAGAAACTTTTTATCTTGATGAGGTTGCAATAGTTCATTTTTGCTTTTTTCCCCCTTGCCTCTGGCGACACATCTAGTAAGAAGTCGCTGCGGCTGAGGTCACAGAGGTTGCTGCTGGTGTTCTCCTCCAGGATTTTGATGGTTTCCTGTCTCACATTTAGGTCTTTAATCCATTTGGAATTTATTTTTGTGTAAGGTGTAAGAAAGTGGTCCCAGTTCATTCTTCTGCATGTGGCTGTCCAGTTTTCCCAACACTGTTGAAGAGACTGTCTTTTTTCCACTGGACATTCTTTCCTGCTTTGTCGAAGATTAGTTGACCATAGAGTTGAGGGTCCATTTCTGGTCTCTCTATTCTGTTCCATTGACCTATGTGTCTGTTTTTGTGCCAGTACCATACTGTCTTGATGATGACAGCTTTGTCATAGAGCTTGAAGTCGGGAATTGTGATGCTACCGGCTTTGCTTTTCTTTTTCAACATTCCTCTGGCTATTCGGGGTCTTTTGTGGTTCCATACAAATTTTAAGATTGTTTGTTCTAGCTCTGTGAAAAATGCTGGTGGTATTTTGATAGAGATAGCCTTACATGTGTAGATTGCTTTGGGTAGCATAGACATTTTAACATTTGTTCTTCCAATCCATGAGCATGGAATCCTTTTCCATTTCTTTGTGTCCTCTCCAATTTCTTTCATAAGTGTTCTGTAGTTTTCAGAGTACAGATCTTTTACCTCTTTGGTTAGGTTTACTTCTAGGTATCTTATGGTTTTAGGTACCATTCCTTGATTTCTTTTTCTGCTGCTTTGTTATTGGTGTATAGAAATGCGATAGGTTTCTGTACATTGATGACCCTACGTTTTGCAACAACAAAAAAAGAAAATCTATAAAATGTATAAAATATTTTATCTTTTAGTTTCAATAAGCATTACTTCATGCTTACTATGCAATATGCTTTCCCCTGTATATTATATTGGGCTTCCCTTAATGATATATTTTTCTGATTTTAAAAGTAATGTATACTCATTCTAAAAAATTAAAATTAGAAGTTACAAAGAAGAAAATTACAATTATCCAGAAGCCCACTACCCAGAAGTCACCATTATCTTTCCTAGTCTGATTTTCACAGTTGGGGCGGGGGTTAAGCAGTTCAAATATTGTGGGGAAAATTAGACATATATACTGAAAGTGACAAACACACATCTCCTTCCTTTCTCTCTCATGAGGACTATAGCCCAAGAAAGTAAGATAAAAACATAGATCAAGAATGACGTTAGTAGTAAAAACACAGAGAGTAGGTGCATGGATAAAGAAAATGTGGTATATAACATACAATGGAAGACTGTTCAGCCTCAAAAAAAAAAAAAAAAGAAGGAAATTCTTCACCATGCAACAACGTGGATGAACTTTGGGGACATTATGTTAAATGAAATAAGCCAGTCACAAAGATGAACACCATGATTCCATTTGTATGAGGTATATAAAATAGTCAAATTCATAGAATCAAAGAGTGGCATGGTGGTTGCCAGGGGCTAGAGGCAGGGGGAAATGAGCAGTCACTAATCACTGGGCAGAAAGTTTCCATTAAGCAAGATGAATAAGCTCTAGAGATTGGGTGTACAATATTGCACCTATAGTTGGCAGTAATGTACACTTAGAAAGTTGAGAACTGCATCGACATGGATGGAATGGAGGGGATTATGCTAAGTGAAATACGTCAAGCAGAGAAAGACAATTATATGGTTTCACTTATATGTGGAACACAAGGAATAGTGCGGAGGACCATAGGGAAAGGGAGGGAAAACTGAACAGGACGAAATCAGAGAGGGAGACAAACCATGAGAGACTCTGGATTCCGGGAAACAAACTGAGGGTTACAGAAGGGAAGGGGTGGGGGATGGGGTAACCAGGTGATGGGCATTAAGGAGGGCACGTGTTGTGATGAGCACTGGGTGTTATATGCAACTAATGAATCATTGACCACTACATCAAAAACTAATGATGTACCATATGTTGGCTAATTGAAAATTTAAAAAAAAAGTTGGGAAGGAAGATCTCATGTTGTGTTCTTACTGCAATAAAATAAAATTTTAAAAAAACTAAAAAAAACTTCCCATTTAATTTTTAATTATATATATGGGAAGAAAAAAAACTAGGAAAGATAGTGGTGATTTCCGGGTAGTGGGGTTCTGGGTAATTTTAATTTTCTTCTTTGTCAACAACCATGCTGCAAAGAAGAGTTTTCACTTTTGTTTCACTAAAGATATGCCATTAGTATAATTAAAGAAAATTATACTCTTCCAGTTATAAGACAAATAAGTCACAGAGATGAAAAGTACAGGCTAGGGAATATAGTCAATAATAATATTGTAATAGCGTGGTATGGTGACGGATGGTGACATTTGTGGTGAGCACTGAGTAATGTATAGAATGATTTTATTTATTTATTTATTTTTAAAAGATTTTCTTTTTAAGTAATCTCTACATCCAACAAGGGGCTCGAACTCACAACCCTGAGATCAAGAGTTGAATGCTATACCGACTGAGCCAGCCAGGCGCCCCACCGTATAGAATTATTGAACAAATATGTGATACACCTGAAACGCATATGACATTGCATGTTAATTATACTTCAACCAAAAAAAGGAAATAAGACCTAAAAAAAGAAAATTATACTGCAATCAGAAAGACATTTTCAAAACCACACTACATGGAATCCTGTGTATAACATGTTGAAAAAACGAAACTACAGAGAACTGCATGGGAACAAAATAAGTGAAATGTTATAAATAAAAATAAGCATATGACTACACACCTATTAGAATTGCTAAAATAAAATGTAGTGACGACAAATGATGTCAGTGAGGATGAATATCAGTCATCTACGACAGGTGGGGCTTGGCAGATGTCAGGGATATAGGAATTCTCTCTGGCAGCCCCTGCAGATCAAAAATTGCAGGCCTTTGCATGCTTGGGATTCTATGATTTTTCCAAATGTGAGAAAATTGGTATTTGATGAAATGTGCAGATAGCTGCTTGGCGACATTTCCCAGGAGCTGGGGTGCAATAAAAAGTGAACATTTCTAACACATTCCCAGGTTGGCTCCAGTTGCCCTAAAGGAGCATTGTACAATCCCCTCAAAATTAATTAGCTATCCCACTTCTCTTTATACTAGAGATAAATTAAAGCATAAAATTCTTCTTCCTCCCCCAGACCCTTGGATCTAAATTGTATTTTACCCTCCGTTCTTCCTCCGCAAAGCCTTCCTAGACTCACCTTGCCCGCCGTGAGCTCTCTCTTGCTGTGAGAATTCCTCCTGCATTTATGGGACGAGTTCAGATGGCATTCAAAGAACCATGTCATTTCGCACCTTCTTCTGTGTCCCTGTTCTTGCTCTGTTTGTCAAAGATTTGCTACCTTCCCAGTCGGGGTGTATACTCCCTGAGAATAAGATTAGTGTCAGATACTTTAAAGATTTTATTTATTTATTTATTTATTTATTTATTTATTTTGAGAGCGTGAGAGAGCATGAGCAGAGCGGGGAGGGGAGGGGAGGGAAAGAAAGGGAAGGGGCAGAGACAGAGGGAGAAGACGGAGAAGCACTCTCTACTGCGCAGGGATCCCAATATGGCACTCGATCCCAGAACCCCGGGATCATGACCTGAGCTGAAGGCAGACGCTTAACCGACTGAGCCCCCCAGGCGCCCCCACTGTCAGATGCTTTAGATATACTGCCTCTTCTACCACCTCAGTGGGTTGGCACAGTTTGGAATCAAACAAATGTCCAGAAACAATTGAGAACAGGCTTGGTGACGTCATAAACACGATGTCTATGTCCCTATAAAGCATTTAAAGAGTAGCTATAGGGGCACCTGGGTGGCTCTGTCGGTTAAGCAAAAGACTCTTGATCTCCGCTCAGGTCTTGATCTCAGTATCATAAGTTCGAGCCCCGTGTGGGGCTCTGCGCTGGTGGGGGAGCCTACTTAGAAAAAAACTAGCTGCAAGAGGGCTCTTGTAGGAGCATTAATTGCAATTTTCTCCCGACACTAAGAGTATAAAGCAAATTATGTGGGGTTCTGTATTTAACCAGCCTGAAGCTTGGATCCATCTCTCCTGGGCCCTTAGCCAGGGATCAGTGAAAACCCAGCCTTGGATGGATGCCTTGTTGGGAAGTGCGAAGCCGGTGTCCAGGTGTTGGTATAGGACCAGCGGCAGGTAGGAGTCTAGTCATCTCCCGAACTGGGGCATGATCAGGGTAAAAGGAAAGTACTCTGCCCAGCGGATTGTGGGATTGTGATTTGTAGTTACCAGAAGGCTTTCTCCTGTCTCTGCCGCACCTGGGATTGCCTCTGTCATTTTATTTACCATGCTGTGTCGTAGGAGGTGGGGCTGCTTTTGTTTCAGGGCTGTCTTCAATTGTTTCTGGGCATTTCTGAAATGAAACTGGGTGGTAGGTCTGCACCCATCGCCCTCAGTCATCTCAGTGAGGACATCAATGTTCTCTGGCCAAAGACTACCAGGAACACACACATACTGATCGAACTGGGTTTATCTCTTGCTGCAGTGAGAGAGAATGTACACCACGGGGAGTTTTGAGGCGTCTCAAGAAAGAGGTACTAATACGACTTATTATATTAGGATCCAAGCTTTGGTTGGGTGACTTGACTTGGGTGAAGGTCAAAGGAAGCTGTGCTTCCCTCTGGGGGGGCGCTGTCCGAAAGCAGGACAATCCTGTGATTGTTATCACTGTTATTATTATTTCTGTCGATTTTATCTGGGGTGGGGGAGGGCAGACGAGAGGGAAACAGAAGCTGCCATTGGTAAAGAAGGAGTGGTCCCTCATATTATCCGAGAGAGAAAGAGAGAGAAAGAGAGAGAGCCGGTCATTTCTGTGGTTTGGACAACGCTCGTGTTTTGTCTGGGTTCAGACAGTATGGAGTCGTCTTGTTTTTGTCTTGATCCGTCATAGTGACGGAGTTGCCCTGTCTGATATTGATGTCCTGGGAAATTGTTTATGTACAACGGAACACCAAGGCCTAGACTGGTGTTGCTGCTAGTGCTGGGCCAGCCCCTGGCAACACCGACGCTCAACTGACGGTACCCGGCTAGCTCCTGGATGCTAAGACATGCTCTTCTCTCTCTTGTTTAGTGGTTCACCAGAAAGCCGTGTGCAAGGGGCTCCCGTATGTGCGTTTCAAATAGGTCTGACCTCCCTTTCCACCCCACAGGCATTTCTGTCTCTAAGTCCATATTCTCTTGCCCCCACTGCATCTCCATCTACCCCCACTGTCTCCATCTACCCAGCCCCTGGCATCTTCCTGGGAACCCCCCCTCCCCCCGCGACCAAGTCCTACCTCTTCCATGACGCTATCTCTGACCATTCCATCCAGAAAGACTTTCTCACTGCTCTGATCTTGAGGTCTTTATTGTTTGCTCTACTTCATTGGCACTTTTCGGGTTATACCAAGGTTGTCTGGCTCACTAGCCTGTCTTAGGGCCTAACACTACGTACAATCTATGTGGGTGGTGCTGAGTGGTGGCATGTACTGCTAATTGCATTTTACCACATGAGTCTTCCTCTCCAGCTGAACTCGAAGCTACTTGAGGGCAGGAATTATGTCCTGAGAGTTCATTTATGCGCCAGGCTCTGTTCTGAGGTTTTGCATTTAACACAACAAGCCCATGAAGTAAGAACTACCATGAGCTCCATTTTCAGATGAAAACAAAACACTTCTTCCCAGCCTCTTCTGTTACCCCTTCTGCCCCTTCCCCACCCAGGACAGTAGGAGGCTGGTTCATGATGGATAGCAAAAGGCAGGAGAGCAGTATGCATGCATTTTCTCCCCAAATACTGTTCAGGTATAACTCATGTTACATGACACATATTCTTGAAAACAGGCATTAACAAACTGTGCTTGCTTAACCAGAGTAGCTATGTGGGTCAGGGTAACAATGTTGTGAAAGTCTATGAAAACACTATGTGCTGAGTTAGATCAATGTGATTTGGCATGTAGTATCTCCTTAGACTCTCACGATGCTACCCTTATCCTCATCTTGCAGGTAAGGAAACCAAGGCACAGAGTGGTTCCCAGGAAAAGAGGAAGATAGGATAAAGAAATAAAAAAGAGGTTGGACGCCTGGGTGGCTCAGTCATTAAGCGTCTGCCTTTGGATCCGGTTGTGATCCCGGGGTCCTGGGATCGAGCCCCTCGTCGGGCTCCCTGCTCAGCGGGGAGTCTGCTTCTGCCTCTCTCTCTGCTGCTCCCCCTGCTTGTGCTCTCTCACTCTCAATCTCTCTGTCAAATAAATAAATATATTTTTTTAAAGTTCCATAAAAAAAGAAGTAAAAAAGAGGGGGAAAAAAGTGGGACTAGAGATCTGATGCAATCCTATTAAAATCCCAATAGCATTTTTCATAGGAATAGAACAAACAATCCTAAAATTCACATGAAACTACAAAAGGTCCCCGAAAGGCCAAAGTAATCCTGAGAAAGAACAAAGCTCTGGGCATTGCACTTCTGGATCTCAAACTATATTATGAAGTGACGGTAAGCCAAACAGGATGGTACTGGCATAAACTGGACACACAGACCAATGGAATAGAAGCAAGAGACCAGAAATAAATCCACTGATATATAGTCATATTATATTTGACAAGGGAGGGGCGCCTGGGTGGCTCAGTCGTTAAGCGTCTGCCTTCGGCTCAGGTCATGCTCCTGGGGTCCTGGGATCGAGCCTCGCATCAGGCTCCCTGCTCGGCGGGAAGCCTGCTTCTCCCTCTCCCGCTCCCCCTGCTTGTGTTCCCTCTCTCGCTGTGTCTCTCTCTGTCAAATAAATAAAATCTTAAAAAAAAAAAAAATTGACAAGGGAGCCAAGAAGACTCAATCAGAGGATAGTTTATTCAATAAAAGTTGTAGGAAAACTAGATATTCACAGCAAAAGAATGAAATTAAATCCCCTCCTTGACATTGGTCTTGGCAATGAGTTTTTGGATATGAACCAAAAGTACAAACAACAAAAGTAAACATCAACAAGCGGGACTACATTAAACATTTTAGTGCTTTTGCATAACAATTTTTTTAGCAATTGAAAAAATGCAAAGGCAACCCTATGGAATGCGAGAAAATATTTGACAGTCATCTATCTGATAAGGAGTTAATATTCAAAATATATAGGGAACTCATCCAACTCAACAGCAAACAAAAACAAAAACAACAAACCAACAGTCTAATTTAAAAGTGGGCAGAGGACTTGACATTTTTCCAGGGGACACATCCAAATGGGCAATAGGCACATGAAAAGATGCTCAACATCACTCACTCATCATCTGGGAAATGCAAATCAAAACTGCCAAGAGATAGCTCCTCACACCTGTTAGAATGGCTATCACCAAAAAGATAAGAGATGACAAGTACTGGGGTGGTTGTGGAGGAAAGGGAAGACTCGTGCCCTGTTGGTGGGAATGCCAACTGGTGCAGCCACTCTGGAAAACAGTATGGAGGCTCCTCAGAAAGTTAAAAATACAACCACCATGTGATCCTAGCCGTCCTACTTCTGGGTATATATTTGGAGTAAGTAAAATCACTATCTCAAAGAGATTCTTCACCCCCATGGTCATGGCAGCATGATTCACAATAACCAAGACATGAAAATAACCTAAGTGTCCATCGATGGATGAATGGATAAAGAAAATGTGGAATATACAATAGAATGTTAGTTAGCCATAAAAAATAAGGAGATGCTGCCATTTGCGACAACATGAATGGGCCTTGAGGGCATTACGCTAAATGAACTAAGTCAGACAAAGAAAGATAAATGCTCTACACTCTCACCTATATGTGGACTCTAAAAAAGCCGAACTCAGAAACAGAGTAGAATGGTGGTTACCAGGGGCTGGGGGTGGGGGTGGGGGGGGAAATGGGGAAATGTTGATCAAAAGATTCAAACTTTCAGTTCTAAGATGAGTCAGTCTTGGGGCTGCAACGTTCAGCTTGGTGACTGTAGTTAACGGTACCGCCTTATATACTTGAAAGTTGCTAAGAGAGTAGATCTTAAACATTCTCAGTGGAAAAAGTGGTCATGATGTGACACGTTGGAAGTGTTAACTAATGTTGTTAGTTTAACACAAGTGAATGTAATCATTTCCCAATACATACGCGTATCCAACCATCCCATTATAGACCCTGAATTTGCCCGATGTTCTATTTCGATTGTATCTCAATGAAGTTGGGGGGAAAGAGGTCAAGAGGAGGGCCCGAGGTGAGAAAATGGTGGCTGAGCTTTGTAGGGGTGGGTGAGGAGAGGTGAGGGAAGCTCTAGGTGGGTGTCCTTTTATTGTGAACCTGGAAGGACAAGGGAGACACCAGGACCATGGCTTTCCTGAAGACACTGGCTAGCCAACCCTCCTGGAATGAGATCGGAGGTCAGAGTTGCCAAACAAACACACAAACACAAAACGACAGCAACAAAACCCCAAAACCCCAAAACCGGGATTTGTCTTCTCTGGCAAAGCACAGTCTCTACTCCAAAACACAGTCACACCTCTCCACCCAGTGGCAATCTCTAGATAGTGCACTCAGACTGAGTCGGAGCCTAGAAGTGGCAGAGGGGAGTGGCTATGGTTTGTTTTCGTTTTTGTTTTGGGGGGGGAAACTTCTTTTCTTTTTTTTTAAATTAACATCTAGTGTATTATTTGTTTCAGGGGTACAGGTCTGCGATTCATCAGGCTTACACAATTCACAGCGCTCACCATAGCACATACCCTCCCCAATGTCCATCACCCAGCCACGACATCCCTCCCACCCCTCTCCACTCCACTCCAGCCACCCTCAGTTTGTTTTCTCTGCACTCTCTCCTCAGGACCTTCCTTCTGTCTCATAACTGCCACCTCTCAGTGGGTGATTGTGTATCAGGTGCTGGAGACACGTTATTGTGCCCACGACGAAGGCCCACCCTGTTCTCACGGAGCTTACAGTGGGAAAGACAGACGAGCAAATCTATCCTTTCAGATGGTGACGAGCTCTATGAAGGAAAGAGATCTACTGCTGTGTGGAGAGTGACTGAGGTCAGAGCAGGCCTCCTGGAGGAGATGACATCGGAGCTGAGACTTGGAGAAGGAGGAGTCAGCTCTGGGAAGAGTTGACGCAGGCCCTCTGGATGCCCCTACAGTGCCTTGGTGCTCAAAGGACAACGAACTGCCCTCCGAACACACAGAGCCCTGCTGACTCATGCCAAGTGCTCACTGGCACTTTGGGGCCGAGAGAGAATGTTCTTTCCCATGGGCAGTCACAGCCCCATACCTGGGCACGCAGCTCCGACAGCAGACGGTGGGCTCCATCTCAGCCCACCGTCTGCCTCAGCGGGATGCCCTTGTGTGCAGAGCAAGCTGCACGAGCTCGCATGGGAGTCCGGGGTTAGGACGCTGCTGTGGCTGACTTCAAGCGGATGGAACTGCGTATGCAGGAAAGCGCATCATGTGTTCTGGAAACTTCGAGACCAATGGCAGGCAGAGGCCAGATCACACAGCGCCTTCCAGGGTCGAAGAAGCGGTTTGTATCTCATTTAATCCATGAGAGGCCAGTGAAGGTTTTTAAGCAGAAGGTGTGAAAGAATCTGTGTTTTATATATATATATATTTTTTTTTTTTTTTTAAGATTTTGTTTATTTATTTGACAGAGAGAGACACAGCGAGAGAGGGAACACAAGCAGGGCGAGTGGGAGAGGGAGAAGCAGGCTTCCCACCAAGCAGGGAGCACGATCTGGGGCTCGATCCCAGGACCCTGGGATCATGACCTGAGCTGAAGGCAGACGCTTAACGACTGAGCCATCCAGGTGCCCCATATATATATTTTAAATAATATATAAAAGTATATAAAATAATATATTAAAAATATATTTTTAAAAAACATATTTTATATTTTTATGTAAAACATATTTATATATTTTTATAATTATATATTTATATATATATTTTTTCTTATTCACACTGGTTGCTGTGCAGAAGATCTACTGGAGGGAACAAGACCCCTCTGATACCAGCAACCCTAATTCCATCTGCAACCTGAATTCCCCTTTGCCATGTCAACTCATAGAGTCCCAGGGTCCCAGGGATGAGGAGGATGCAGCCATCTTGGCCTGGCCAATATTCTGCCTACCACAGAGTGGTTATGACAAAAGTCAGTGGACGAACTCTCAGCTGGGTAAGGAGGCAAAGGAAGAAAATGGTAGGCAGATGAAGAGGGGGTAACTGGTAGGGAAAATGGATTGAAGAAGTGTCTGATGGGACTGCAAAACTATAGTGCTAGAGTAGAAATTGTTTCAATGGCAGTTTCCGGTGATTGAAAAAAAAAGACAAGTGTAGAGTCCGATCATAGAGATGAGTATGTGATGTAAGGTTGTGGAGAAGGAAGTCATGGAAGTGAAAGTCCAGGGTGAGAAACGGGTGGTCCGTGTGGATGTTAAGATCACCTGAATGACGTGTGAGCTTCAGGTTAGGGAGGACAACGGAGTCTGGGAGGGGAAGACGGAAACCCCAGGAGCTAGGTGGGCCTGTGAGGGAAGAAGAGCCTTCGGCCTTGCCACCTCACCCAGGACCAGGAAGGATGGAGAGCTGACGATCCACCCCACTCCCAGGGGCTGGGCTCCAGTCCCCGGCCTGTGCGGTGACCCTCCTGGGTCGGGGGAGGCAAGGTCCAGTCCCGAGAGGCTGGCCCTCCTGAAGGTCCCCTTGTCTCCCCTGGCTTCCGCCAGCAGCAGGAGGGGGGACTGGGCTCCAGGCCCTTTACCCGAGGGCTTTAGGCTCCTGCAGGGGGATGGCACCCCCATGTTTGCACCCCTAGAAAGGCTCAGGAAGATGACTGAGGCCCTAGACACTGTCCCAAGGACCTCTGGACCACATGCTTGTCATGAAGAGAGTCTCAGTGTCAGAGCTGGGAGGAGACTCTCCCTCAGTTTTGCTTCAGATTATTTCCTGAAGGCTCAGCTTTTTCCTTTCTCCACTGTTCGCTGGTGCTAATTAGTTCTCCCTCCCAAATACTTGGAGGGAGAGGGCTTGCTGTGGTGGGTGGGTGGGGGGAGAGGACCATCTCTTCCAGGGTCCTCCTCACTCCTGTCATTTCATAGCCATAGTTTCTCCTTGACAGCCGCTCACTCCATGGCAACCCTAGGGCCCTGTCCCTCCCCCCTGAGCAAAGAAGAGGCTCCGGGTGCACACTTCTTTCCCAGAATCTTCATGATCCACAGCAGTCATCATCTCGTGCTTCAACTCTGCTGATCAGTGAAGGAGGCGACTGGAGAGGATAAGACTGAGTAGATACAGAGTCTTGGCGAATCTATTCGAACGCTGACACTGCGTGCAGCTGGGAGAGCTTGGCTTCCAGAGGTCTTAACTCCCTCCCCCACCCCCCCAGAAGGGCACAGGAGTGATGGTGGGGGAAGCTCTAGGATGGGGACCACGGACAGTTCTGCCATCTTTGGGTTGCACGGGTCAAACAAGAACAAGGACACGTGACAGTTCCAATGGGACACGGCACTGGTACATTGGAAAGTACCCAGTAAATGTGGTAGATGTGTAAATGCGTGACTTCATGAATACAGCTGATGGGTTTAGGTAGGAGGTGAAGAGGATGGGAGGCAGCTTGCTAGGGGAGAGGGGAAGGGAATGGTGGCACAAAGAGGGATATGTGCTTATACAGGAAGTAGAAGACTTTCTTAGTAATAATTATTAGTAGTAATAATTAATTAGTAGTAGTAGTAGTTAGGGCCTCGATCTGCTTTCCAGGCCTATCTGCCACTCTGCCCGTGCTGGAGCCATTTAATTCCGTGGACAGGTACACACACACGCGCACACACACACACATCTCTTGTACTATTCATGCTGTTTCCTGTACCTGCAGCGACCTCCCTCCCTAGTCCTCCCTTGCCGTCCTTCATTGCTAGGTAAACTAAGGATCCTTCAGAATCCAGGTGAGATGCCTCCTCTTGAGCACCTTCTCAGGCACCGACCCACTCCCCTCACTCCCGCCACCTAATCATTCTCTCTCCCGTACTCCCATTGCGCTTTGTGTTCCCCCCGGTTTCAGCACTTGCCACCCATGTCATTGGTATCCAAGTGTCTGTTCTGCCCCTCTTGACCATGAACTAGGGCAAGCCCTGAGTCTGAGGCATCCGTGAACTAGCATAAGTCCAGGCATACAGTAGGTGCTCAATACATGCCTGGTGAATGATTGAATGACTAGGGTATGCGGTGTATGTCCTGGAGCTTCTTGAGTCATCAGATGTTATTAATATGGCTAAGTTGTCCTTTATTTGAGGAGTCAATGCTGAGTTGGTGGTGGGTTTTGTTGGGTTTTTTTACATTGTGTTTCTGGGACTCTCTTCATGTATGGGTTTTGTGAAGGGCAGAGTGCATTGGGCAGGATTGTTCTTAACACGTCCATAGAACTATTGTGAGGTTTCTCATCTCTGATCATAAGAGGTAGAGAAATTTTCTGATGAGTTGGATGCAGTGAAGTGTTGTGCTTACTCATGAATAAAGTGCTTACCCGATAGCTAAACCTATTGACAATAAAATGACAAAAAGAAAAGGCAAAAATCACTACATAAAGGCCAGCATACCCCTCATGCTTTTCTACCAATAGTGGACATTTATTACTAAGTATTTTGACAGTGGTTTGTCTGAGTTCCTTAAATGTCTTTGGGTTAGCTGTTCTGTGTCCACTGCGTGCTGAGTCGCACAGAGAATGGACTCTGAGGGTGTTAAGCCATGTAGCAGTTTGTTCTTAAATTGGGGTCAGGGGTAAGGGACTTGGAGGTACCCTGGACTCGGAATGGAAGCCCACTTTTCATTGTATGGACCGAAGCACTGTTTTAGCATCAACGCCTATTCTCGCACTACTGTCTCTTGCGTGTGATTTAGCCCCTAGTGACTCAGCTCTGAAATGGCTAGTCACAGTAATCGCCAATCATTTCGTAGCCATCGTTTTTTAATGACAGCTTCCTAATGAGCTCATCTTTGGGAGGCCCAGTGGCAGAGCTACGGGCTTTTCTCAAGAGATTTGAGAGATGTAGTCAGCCAGAGAGCATTATTTACTTTGGGGGAGCTGAGTCTCAAGACCCGGCCGAGACTGTCTGGGGAGTACTTGCACTAACAAACTTTGTCAAAAATGTCATACTTGCCATCCCAGGAATTTAGCAATAACAGCCTCTCAGTCCTGAGCAGAGCAGGACTGAGAGGCTGGCGACTGCTGAGTTTAAAGTGACTGAAGGCAATAATAATAATATAAATAAATAAATAAATAAACAAACAAACAAAGTGACTGAAGAATTAGTATCTATGGACGGTCTGCAGGGAACTACTCTGGGGAGAATATTTCTGAAGAAAAATCCCTGAGGATACCCCGAAGTGGAATCTGCTATGATGTGTTACAACTGATGGTAAAAATATGTGTGGAGCGGAAAAAGGGTTAGCGAACAAGTGTTCAAAAACTTGTGAAAATGTAAGGTCTTTAACTCTAATAGTCATTCATGATGTTATTTATCAGCGGTTACGCTGAAGATGCTTGAATGTCTCGTGCATTCCTACATCAGTGGGGAACTTCATTCACTCGCCTGAATTTAACCGCTGCAGTTCTGGGAATGGAAGCTGGATATCCTGACTTGTACTATCGCATAGCAATTCGATGGCTTCACGGTGGTAAAGGGATGTGTGAGTGTGTGTGTGTGATTTTTTTGAGCTCGAGGTGGAGACTGAATTATTTTTGATTGAGAAAAATCTCCTGCAACTGTTATCATTGAACACTGGATGTTTTCGGAAATTAGCTTTTGTTGTGGATTTGGTAATATTTCTTAATGAATTCAAATTAAAACTACAAGGCAAGCAGTGCTTATATACAAAATTTATACTGTGGCAAAGTCACTCCAATGACAACTAACATTGTTTGAATCAAAGTAATGTCAGGCTGCTTTATATACTTCCCGTGCTGTCAAAAGTTAAAGTAAGCGAGATCCCTAGTCTCACACAAATTTGCAGTGGCTACGTATCCAAGCTCGGGCCATAGTTCCAGCAGCTTTTTTCAGACCGCTGTGCAAGTCCAAAGGAAATTTTCATATTTCAAAACCACTTAACTGTCCAGTTGAAGAGCTTCCCCATAAACTTCAAATGGAAGTGATTAATCTGCAATGTAATGACATGATAAAAGCAAATATCAAAAGAGGACTCTAAAAGAATTCTTTAAATGTCTTCCAAGTGATGAATAGGCTCAACGAAAATCATATGTTTGGGGATTGATATCAGTATTTAGAAGTACTGACCTAGTGGGTTGACATCGATATTTGCCAATATCTCTGTGAAAAGACATTTGCAAAGATGAACTGTGGAAGACCTCATTAGAGATCAACAGATGAACATATGCAATCAATTTTGATGAGAGAGAACACTGTGAACCCCAATTAAAATGTTATTCTCCCGAAAGAATTCCATTCTTCTCATTAATAGGCCTTTATTATAAAAAAAACTGTATGCAATTATTATTATATTTTTAGTTTCAACAATCAAATATTTGTGGAAGTTTGTTTTCTCTCTTTTTATGTAAGTACCTACGTGATGGTCTCATCTTTACCTCTGAGCTTCCCCAAACCCAATGTTCACTCTCTGTTCCCAATGTAGGTGGTGGATGTATTGGACCACTATACTTTCTCAGGCACTGGTAAAATTAAAGGGACAGGAGTCGTGTGGACCTGAGAATCGTGGAGGACCCTAAGGCCTCGAAGAACAGGGAGGTAACCACGAGCAACCCTAGAACCTGAGGGCCTTGGCCACTCATTGGAGGCTGAGCATGTCAATCCTCGCTTCTCGACAAATGAGCCTGGAGGTCCAGCAGCGGGGCCGCGGCCCATTGTTGACGCGTCTGTCCCCGCCCGCCATCACTAGGCTAGGGGGACCTTTGTAGCCCTGTCTACAGTCACCTGAGGCGAGGCCTGGGTGGGCCGCTGCTGACATCCACCCCCTTCCCTTCCCTTCCCTTCGCCTCCTCCCCGAGGCCTCCTCAGGCACCGCCACAGACTGTCCTCCCCTCCGTGGCCGGCTCCTTGGCGGCCCCGTCCACCTCGCATCGGGCCCCGCTGCCCACGGCCTCGGGTCTGCGGTAGCCCCCTCGGTGGCCACCATCTTTGCCATTGGCGTCGCCTCAGCCTGGTGGCCACCCCAGTGAGGTACTGCTCAATGCCATGTCTGCCTCCGGGGATCCAGCCCGGGCCCCAGGTGGCCAGGATAGCCCCGTGGGTGCGGCGGGGGCGTGGGCCCCGGAGGCCGGAGGCGGCAACGGGGTGGCCCTCGAGTCCGGGCTCGCCTGGATTGAGGTGGCCGGAGTAGCGGGGCCCGTGGGAGGCCTTGGGGAGGAGCTGGTGGTCCTCGAGTCCGGGCCCCCCGGAATAGAGGTGGCCCTCGAGTCTGGGCCCCCCCAAATGGAGGTGGCCGTCGAGTCCGGGCTCGCCTGGATTGAGGTGGCCGGAGTGGCGGGGCCCGTGGGAGGCCTTGGGGAGGAGCTGGTGGTCCTTGAGTCCGGGGCCCCCGAAATGGAGGTGGCCGTCGAGTCCGGGCTCCCCTGGATTGAGGTGGCCGGAGTGGTGGGGCCCGTGGGAGGCCTCGGGGAGGAGCTGGTGGTCCTCGAGTTCGGGGTCCCCCAAATGGAGGTGGCCCTTGAGTCCGGAAGCCCCGGAACGGAGGTGGTCCTCGAGTCTGGGCTCCCCCAAATGGAGGTGGCCGTCGAGTCCGGGCCCCCCGGAATGGAGGTGGCCCTCGAGTCTGGGCTCCCCCGGATTGAGGTGGCCGAAGTGGCGGGGCCCGTGGGAGGCCTCGGGGAGGCTGCGCTGGGTCCGGGTCTGGGAATGGCCCGCGGCCCGGGGGGCGGGAGCGCCGAGGCCGAGGACGACGACTCGGACTTCGGGCCGGCGGAGGAGGATGGGGCGGAGCAGCTGGAGGAGGGCGTGGACCTCCTGGTGGACGCCCACCAGTTCCCCATGGTGGACTTCCGCTTCCTGTTCATGGAGCTGGTGCACTCGCTGCTGCACCGCATCTACTGCAACAACCACATCCTCGTGCGGCCCCGGCGCGGCCGCGTGACGGTCTGGCCCCGGGCCCGGCCGCCCGACGGCCCCCGCGGGCCGCCCTCGCCCCCCGCCACCCCGCCGGCGTGGGCAGCAGCGGCCGTGGCCAGCGAGTCCGGGGGCTCGTCCGAGGAGGAGGCCGTCTGGGAGACGGCGGAGGAGCCGGACGAGAAGTCTGAGGAGGGCCAGGCGACCAAGGGTGAGGAGGGCCGGGCGCGCCCGGGGGGCGGGGGCTGCGGGCGCCGAAGCCGGGGTCGGGCTTCCCGCAAAGCCAAGGCGGCGGGCCCGAGCGGGAGCCGCACGCCCTAGGGACCGACGGCTTTGAGAAGGACGCGTGAGGCCCGCTGGCAGCCTCGGCTGAGGCCGCTGAGCGCCCGGCGGCTGTCCGCGCAGGGGGGCGGGGCGGGGGCGGGGCCGGAAGGACTAGAGCGAGCCAATGGCACACCTCGTTTCTGTGCGTGGCTTGTAAAACTGTCAAGACTTGTCTCCGAACGTTCACCCCCGATCCTTACGAGCTGACACGCGAGCGCCTGGTACAAGTGAAATATTCAGGGGTGGAGGAGCTAATGAGCTTCACCAGAGACTGTGTCGTTGAGGCACAACATCTTGGCGAGAAATCTCTGACGAAACCTTACGGAAGGCAGCAGGCCCTGATGATTCTGATCCCTTCTTCTCAGAAGGGCCCGAAATAGTCAGCCGCACAGGGTGGCAGGGTGACCGACTGTTAAGAATGTCACCGTGAGAGTAAGCGATCAAGCGGCAGAACGGTGAGGGCCATGGAGGGGTCGTATCAAGCCATGGGAAGCTTCCCACCTCTCCTTTTCTGAGTTGCTTCTATCCTCCTGCTTCTCCTGCGGGTAGAGCACTGGGTGTCACTACTCATCATGCAGCGGGATGGTTTTCCCTGTGAATGTCCGCTCCAAAGTCTGTGTTATTCTTTACCAAAGGAACAACTCAATATCAGCATGAGAAGTCTGACAAAGAGGCCCGCGATTCCGAAAAGGAGGAAGAAAAAGACAAGTTCAACAAAAAACAAGAAGGACCCGACTAAAAACCAGAGAACAGGCCCGGAAAATCCAGGTATCGGTACAGCTTTGCACATCACCCCACCATTCCTGGCATTTACCTGTTACTGAGAGGCTTTTTTTTTTTTTCCAATTCTCCCAGTAAATTAAGAAGTTTGTTTAAAATTAGTTTAAAAATTCAGTTTTACCTGCTTAGAACATTAATAGAATACTCACATGCCTACTAATAGAAAATATAGTATATTCTGAAATATACTTCATGGTTGCTCATTCGTTCTTGTGAGGTCTTTTGTCCTCTACCTGGAAGACTACTAACAGGTGGTAAATGTATCGGCAGCTGAGACCAGTGTTTGTTTAGAGAACGGTTAGCAGAAGCAGCAGTGAAAGCGGCTGGCGCACTAGTTGGGCATTCATTACTTGGCCATGGAAATGTACCCCCTTGTACTCAGTAGGAGAGACAAAGCCTTTGCGAAGGTGATTACATACAAATAGCAAAAAGTCAAGCATTTCAAGCAGGACCACACTTAATGATGGATACCTAAATATTCAGCTGTAGATTTTGGTATTTTATGTGATGGTCCAAGGACACTTAGTCATAGTATGGTTATGACTTATCACTGAATTGGCAGTTAAGTCTTGAGGTCTATCTTGTCCTTGAATATATTGAAATGATTAACATTTTATTTATTTATTTATTTATTTTTGCATTCTCACAGCTGTGTATTTCATAGTCACAGCCTCATTCTTGTATGGTAGATCGGGAAACCGAGGGTCCGGGGGAGTAAGGGAGTATCATCTGTGGAATGAGCAGAGGCTTTTAAGGTGAAGAGATTTCCGTAAATTCCAGAATGGCCTCTCAGGGGGGTGGGGGAAGCATCCCCGGTGCTGGGCAAGAGGGAGACAAGGTCGGTATGATCACAGAACTGAAGCCATGCGCTGCCCGAGCGCCCTACACACAAGGGCACAGGTTACGAGAGGACAGGGTGTCGTCCCCCGCCTGCTGAGACGCAGCAAACAAACGCAGCCCATGTACGCGGGGCTGTTTTCACAGGGTTAGAAAGTCACTGGTGCTGGTTAGTGCTGCCTAACTGTTCATTTTCTCTCATTTCATCCTGCAGCAAGAAGATGAAAGAAGAAAGAATCTGTTGTTCATTATTTTTAGGTTTTTCATTTTTTAGAAGCCCACGGGAATTTCATTAACACTGATGTCATTCCAAACTGCATCACCCACAAAGTGATATCCAATGAAATACAACTCTTCTCTTACGTTTGACGAATATGTTTGACAGCATTTGTTCTAGTTAAAACTAAGTTTGTTTTAAATTAATACACCGGAATGTAGGCAGATTTTACTTAGTTAAATTATCTTGACTCAAATCTCTCTTTTTCCTCTTTGTTTTGGCCCACCGTACCTTCATTGAAAGGTATCACTTTCCACCATTTGGTGAGCCTATTTTAAATTAGTTTATTACAGCCCCAAATAAAATAAAATGTCAAGTTTAAAACACTTTTTGTAAGGAGAGAGATGTAAGTCATGTCTTTAGCGCTACACTGTCCACAACATCAGTAACTGTAGTCACACGTGGCTATGAAATATGGCTAGTCTAATCTGATATGTGCTGTTAAGTATACAAATGTTACATTAACTCACTGGTAATTTCATATGGATTACATGTTGAAACGATAATATATTGAGTTAAGATACACTATTAAAATTAATTTTTCCCATTTCGTTTTACTTTCTTTAAAAGATTTTATTTATTTACTTGACGGGGGGCGGTAAGGAGCAGAGAGAGAGGGACAAGCAGACTCTGTGCTGAGCGCAGAGTCTGACGCGGGGCTCGGTCCCATAACCCTGAGATCGTGACCTGAGCCGAAATCAAGAGTCAGATGCTTAACTGCTTGAGCCACCCAGGCACCCCTCTTTTTACTTTTTAACGTGGCTACTAGAAAACTTAAAATTACACATGTGACTTGCGTTATATGTCTATTAGACAGTGCTGCTCTAGAGTATGGGTTTTTTTTTAAGATTTTATTTATTTATTTGAGAAAGAGAGAAAGCCCGAGCAGGGGGAGGGGCAGAGGGAAGGGCAGAGGGAGAAGCAGGCTCCCCACTGAGCAGGGAGCCAATGCGGGGCTCATGACCTGAGCCGAAGGCAGACGCTTCACCGACTGAGCCACCCAGGCGCCCTAGAACATGGTTTTGAAGGAAACCTCCTGGATGGCTCAGCTGGCCTGGAGGCCAGATGGTGCTGCTGAGCCTGGGCCCAGACACTGATTTAGAGCAGCGGTTGGTTCTCGAAGTTTGGTCCCCACAACAGCATCATCAGCATCACCCAGGAATTCTTAGGCTCTACCCAAGCCCTACTGAATCAGAAACTCTGAGGGTAAGCCCAGCACTCTGTGTTTGAACAAGCCCTTCAGGGGATGCTGATGCAGCTAAGGTCTCAGAAGCGCTGGTTAAGAGCCACAGGGGAAGAAGCGGAGACTCACCTGTGGTAGAACCAGCCTTCATTCACTGGCTTGGGACTTGCAGGTAAACTGGACAGGACGGCAAGGGCTGGCCTGGGGAGGAGACCAGAACTCACAGGGGGCTGAGACACAGAGCGGCTCAGAGGGGGTGATGGCAGCAGAAAGCTGCATAAGGGAAAGAGCTGCTTCCAGAAGGATACAAACAGGATACCCTGTGTATGAAGTCTAAAAAACATGCAAAATGATCACCACGTATTGACTGTAGATACAGATGTCTGGGGTAAAAACATGCGCAGGAGAGATGCGTGCAAATGTAGCATGTGTGACAGCGTGCGTGGGGAAAGGTAAAGAACTCATTTAGGATGGTGGCTACTTCTTGGGGAAACAGAGGGAGGGGAATCCTACTGGGGAGGGCTCCACAGTGGCTTCAGCTGTATTTGTAATGTTACATTTCTTAAGCTGGGTGGTGGGTCCACAGATTTTGATAGAGTATTCTATCCTGTGGCGATCTGAACTATTTCATAATAATGAAAATAAAAGACGAAAGGGAGAGAATGCACTTAATTTCTGGAATCTGTTTCAGGAAGAAAAAACGATAAAGTCATACTTGCCCCGAATAGAGGATCAGGGAAGGGGAAGGGCCCAGGGGTTTGAGACAAGAGGGCTTCATTTCTGCATTTCGTTAAGGTTTCCTGGGCGCCCCTTTGGGGGCAGGAGACACCTTCTCTCACGCTCTGTGGCAGCACAACTCGGTTTCTCACGTATATAATCTCCCATGTGTATATTCCCCTACTCCACCACCACCAATCCCTGGGCTGTGGTTTTATCTTTCTTTCCCAAAGCCCTAAGTAGGTGTAATTCATGGCTGTAATTACTTCAGTGAAGTAAACTTAACACTCCCACAACTCCGTTTTTGGTCACCGGTGTTGACATTTTAAGATGTATTATCACGTAATATTCCTTACGGCCAGAACCACACGGTGAAATAGAAGGCAGAGGGCTCTTTGGCACCATTATTTAAACTGCAAGAGCAGGCCAAGGTAGTGTGATCTGAGGGCCTTCAAACTGGCTCCGGTTAGTGTTTACGCCGTGCGAGCTGTAGAAGACTATTGCTTTAAGACCCAAGCCAGAGGGACCGGCGTCCTGAGCTCCTGCCGTCCAGGCCCCACTTTGGTCCTCCTCTGGCCAGGCCCCTCCCAACAGGACCAGGAGCCCCGTCCACGGGAATGAGGAGTGTGCCCCTGCCAGCCCACCCTCCAGGTCCCTGGCCCCCCGGAACCGTCCCGAGCCCGTTGCCAGGGCCTGCGTGCTCCTCTTGGAGCTGACCTGGCGGTGTGTGTGCCCCCAGGCCTCAGGGGGAGGGGGTCGTGTGCCTGAAACAGGGGATGGGGCCTGGTCTAGGAGACGGGGTGGGGGGGTGGGGGGCAGCTCTTCCTACATCATCGGAGCAGGACTTAGAGGAGTCTGAGAATTCTAAATCCTTTCAGGTCATTATGAAGTCACATGTGTTGTGGAAGGAGATAAATCATTCAATAAAGCATGCTGATTTAAACATTTCAAATATATAGCTAGATGGTATGTGGATCCCCAACTGAACTCTTTTTCTGACCCCTGCAAATGTTACAAATGTTACAGGAAGTCCAGGTTCAATATCTGGTCTATCACCCCTTTCCCCTCTTCGCCCCACGTTACACTTTGTTACCTGTGCATAGTGGGGCCCCTTGCTTCTGAAAGTACTTGTTCTAATAGCCCACCTTGCTGGAAGACTTGGATCTAGTCCCTAGCCCAGGCTGGAATACAACCACCAACCACCTCACCCCCCTCTACTCATCCCCCAACTGCAGTGCCCTCCCCTCCCACTGGTCCCTTTCTTTGCTCTCCAAGTGTTTATACACAACACTTCTCTTCGATACCACTTTTTCCCCATACAAATACCCACCTGCAGGCCGTCAGCTTGGTCAGGTGCACCTGTGTGTAGGCCCTTTGTCCTCTGCACAATCTCTTTTTTTTAATTATCTTTATTATTATGTTCAATTAGCCAGCATATAGTACATCACTAGTTTTTGATGTAGTGTTCAGTGATTCATTAGTTGCGTATGACACCCAGTGCTCATCACCACACGTGCCCTCCTTAATGCCCATCACCCAGTTACCCCATCCCTCCACCCCCCTCCCCTCTGAAACCCTCAGTTTGGTTCCCCGAGTCGAGTCTCTCATGGTTTGTCTCCCTCACTGATTTCTTCGCCTTCAGTTTTCCCTCCCTTCCCCTGTGGTCCTCCGCACTATTCTTTATGTTCCACATATGAGCGAAACCATATGATAATTGTCTTTCTCGGCTTGACTCATTTCACTCAGCATAATCCCCCCAAGTTCCATCCATGTTGATGCAAATGGTGGGTATTCATCTCTTAACTTCTTGCTTCTCTGACAACCCTCAGGTCGGAGTTATCAATATCTTATTAGACTTCCCTCCCCATGTGACAAAGACAGACTGCAGAACAAGCTTTATTGAATTTATTTGCGTTGCATACATATAATAAAAATCGAGAATGCTAAAAGAAGCCGAAAACTTGTCAGAATGTGCATCTAGGCATTAAAAAAACTTAATCTCTTTACTTAAAAACAGAGTTTTGTTAACTGTGGAAAAGAAATTATTAATGGAGAGCTCTCAGAGTGAGAAAAAACTAATAGTGGTCCACCCTAAAGAAAGGGGGTAGGGACTAATTACCAGGGTCACCTGGGTCAAGGGCAGCTACCTAAATAAACTGTTCACTATGGAAGTACAAAGGAAATCAAACTCAATCAATCAAGAACCTAGCATTATCAGAATGGTAAAGAATACAGTATCAGGAAAAATAGATGTTTCATAAAGAAAATGCAAAATCCAGCGTATGATTGTAGAATGTCACGTTATACCATCATCATCAAGACCAAGCACCAAGGACTTAAATTAGCTCTGGCACCTCACCGCCTCTATGAATCTTTTTTTGCACGAGGCAGCACCCCACTCAGAATTTAAAGGCACAGTTAGATGTTGAGGCTTACATTCCTGTGTTAACAAAGCAGCTCCGTGGTGACAGAGGCAGACACAGTGAGAGGGACGGCGAGAAGATACTTCTGGGTCTCCTAAGAAAATGAGCTAGGTACTGTCCAGACATCCAAGGGGAGCTCTCCCTTGGTGTTTGGTGTGTTTGGGAGATGGCATAGAAGGAAAGGACTTGGGGGAGTGGCTCATTGGGGACGGGGGGGTGCGGGGAGCTATCCAGTCTAGTGACTTTTGAGGTGTGTGCCTCCAGGAATGAGGGCAGGGAGAAGCTATGCTGGTTTGATCGCCTAAGGCTTCCGGTTTGCAAAAAGTTAATTGTTCTATGGCTTTGGGGTTGTGGTCTTGCTTTGGGCTAAAATTGTGGGAAACAGAGGCTGCTGAGGGGAAGAGACTAGAAACTGGCCTACAGGGAGGTTTCTGCCTTAAAGCGAGAGCCAGGGAAAAGCGCTCTCCAGGAGCCCAGGGTCTTAAGTGCTTAAAGAGCAGGATATATATGGCATTCAGTACATTTCTCAGCAACTAGAGAGTCCCAGCGCCATTGGGACAAGAGCTCAAACACTGATGAACTAGCCATCTAGGGGAGCACGATGATCCCCAAGAAATGTTCTGCCTCCTAGGGAGGTGCTCGCTGCTGTCAGACTGGCGATGTGGGGCATGCGCAGAGAGAGAGCTTTGTATGTTGCAGGCATGGGGGGCAGGGATACAAGGGCGGTGTCTCAAAGGGCAAGGGCTAACTGGAGGACTGGCTGTGCGAAGCTTTTCTTGGAGACCCAGAATTTTCACTTCCATCACGTCTTCTCAGGGCCTTTGTGAAGCTTGCAGCAGCAACCAAAGAACTGAAGCATTTGACCAGGCTCATGAAACCTGAAAGCCAACCCCTGGGCCAAGTCACCTGGCCATTCCCACCCGAATGAATTTACTTGAACAAGGGAAATGACCACCACCTCGTAGGCAGTTATATAGCAGTGCAAACATTCCACATTGTCTTTAGAGAGGAGATGCTGGGTTTTCAGATGTTGGTAGTGACTGTGGCATTTGTTACATTCAAATAATTAGTGGCTTTAACTCCGCCTTTAAGGCGCGTTTGCTTAATAAAAAGTGGTTACAGTAAATAAATCGCTACATGGCGTTAACGCAGCCATGGGCAATGATCATTTGCAATGCTGATGCCCCACCCAGGAGCTATCTACTGCATGATTTCGGCTATATGGCTCCAAGCTTTGGCTTTCTTCTTGGCCAGGGAGAACCAGACCGGCTCTTCCAGTTCTGCCGGCTCATGGAGCACAGCTGGGACAGTGGAAGACTGCCTGCTTTCTTTGGCCATGGTGGGCACTTGAGCTGTCTTCCGATCTTCAAATCCTACGAGAACCACAGCAAATAACACACAAGCAGTAAGAAGCCCCAGAGACACTCAGGGATGTTTATGGGATACAGTACAAGTTCTCCTCCTCTCAGGTTTCCTCGGGCTTTTAAAAGGCCCAAGCATGGGCCTGCTACGGGTGGTCTCTCGAAGGGATAAAATCTACACAGCTATGGCCACGGGGGCCTGGGCATGGGAAGGCCCAAGAGAAGATACCGGCCAAGCTCTGGGTGGTTATTATTAGACTGTCTCACACTTTTGACTTGAGACCAGGGAGGAAACCATACGATATGTTATCTATTCAGTTTTTTACATTTCAAATCATTTCTGTTTTGCCGATCTGTGTCACATGAAATGACTAATAAGATTTCAGTAGATCCACCCAGTACAAGTCTGTGCTAAAGAACACTGTACCCACTACTCTGACCAAGCAGACGACCTCCCTATCCCTTAGTTCTACTCCTTCCTTCATCCTGCTTTATGGCTGATGGACTCAGTGACTTTACCTCAACCAGTGTGCGGGGTATGCATTAGAATCACCTAGGGCTCTCTCTCTCTCTTTTTATTTAAGTAATCAGACATTTATTTGGTCAATTAGAATTGCAATTCAGGAGACACAGATTTGAGGTAGAAGCCTGACTGCTGGTACACAGCTAGAGCTTTTTTTTTTAAAAGATTTTATTTATTTATTTGACAGAGAGAAAGAGCACAAGCAGGGGGAGCAGCAGGCAGAGGGAGAAGCAGGGAGCCCGAAGTGGGGCTCGATCCCAGAACCCTGGGACCATGACCCAAGCCGAAGGCAGACGCCCAACCAACTGAGACACCCAGCCACCCAGCTAGAGCTCTTTTTAAAAATACCAGTGCCCAGGGGCACCTGCGTGGCTCAGTTGGTGAAGCATCTGACGCTTGACTTCAGCTCAGGTCCTGATCTCAGGGTCGTGCGATCGAGCCCCATATCAGGCTCCACGCTCAGAGCCTGCTTAAGATTCTCTCTCCCTCCCTCTGCCCCTCCCCTCCATCTCCAAAATAAATAAATAGATCTTTAAATAAAAACACCAATGCCCACACTATTTCCTGAACTAACAGAATTAGAATCTTTAGCAATGGAGCAGGGCCATCTGTACTTTTGTAAATGTTTCAAAAGCTCGCCAGGTAATTCTAAGGCACAGAGCTGAGAACCATCTGACAGGAGTAGAGTACCCATGAGATTATTAATAGCTATCAGCAGGTCAGGTGCCACGATTTCGTGGCCAGACCGTGGCTTCCTAAGTTCCTAGTCTAATTTCTTCATGAAGGGGACAAAGGGAGAGGACAAAGATGATTCAGTGCAAACCCACCCTCCCCTCACCCTGCTCCTGCTGAAAAGAAAATCCCTCTGGCACATACCTCTACTGTTGAGACCACATTCTATTCTATCACAGCCTGGTGTTCGCTCAGCTTTCAACATCTCCCCACCTCCCACGCCCTGCTCAGAAGGTGGAGAAGCAAGCCTTTGAAATAGCGAAAAGAAACGATTCGACACCACTGGACCTGTACAGTGGATTTTTTAAAGTGTCCCTGGGACTGTAGAAGGTGAGAAAGTACTGCTTTGCTATGAGCTGGAAAGGAGCTCAGTGCTCTCCTCTGGACTCGCAGTCACGGGGACATTTTAGTGAGTGATCACAACTCTGTGCCTATAACAGCTTCCTCGACAAGGCAGAAAACTGGGAGGCCCTTGGGAAGTCACACACTGGACTCAGAGTGGTCTTCACAATTGGATTTTCCTGAAACAAGCTAATATCTGTACCTAATGGAAGAGCCACGTGAAGCATGAGGCTGATGTGGGGCGGAGGAGGGGGTGGCGAAAGACATGTGTTGCCTGAGATGGAAACAGCAAAAGTTTCCCAATATGCTGCCAGGACTTTTGGGGGAGGGGAGCTGTTTTTACCTGCTTTGGTAGACTTAGGTAGCTTCTTCTGTGCCATCTTCTCTGGTTTATTGACATCGGAAGTAAAAGTCTTTCTGGGTTGGTTTTCACTTGCAAGGCCTGCTCCCTTTAATACAAAAATGAAAACAAAAAGCTTGTTAAGTCCTGATGTGGAGAAGAGTGAATTACTTATTCAGAAAACCACAAGGGGCAAGCCCTGTCCTGGCTATTAGAGTTCCACATTAGTCAAGAGGAAAGAGAGAGAGAGAGGGAAGGAAATAGCACTGAGAGGAACTTGGCTCAGAATTTAGGTTCACAAAACCTCAGCTGGTTCAAGTTTATCACCTTTGAGATCTGGAAGAAAAGGCCATCAAATCATACAAATAGTGTAAACAGGTTAACATAATTATTTAACCTGAGAACAACCTTTTCCCTAATGCACTACCAACACTTAAAAACAAGCTACCAGAATGTGGAGGTTACGAACAAATCTTATCAAGGAGTTGAAGTGAGTTCCACAGGATCTCACTTAGCAAAACTGTTGACCTCTGACTTGCACTCCTTCCACCAGAAAGAGACGTAGCTACAGGTCCTTCCAGAATTGTACAGTTTAAGCTTTTCAAATGCACCTCGCCACAACTGGTCTAAATTACTGAGTTTATATACCCTGGTGCATTTGCCCCTGACGAAAGCTTTAACAAGGTGTGCTTTGCCCCTGTATCTCCTGCTCCCATAAAAATACTAATGATGAAAATGAAAAAATCTTTCAAGTAGAGTTAAGCAGATCCTAATGTGATCCCTCGACAGTTACAGTAAGCAGCCAACAATACAGGCACTTAGACATATCTCTTGGTATGTAAATGTGATATGCTTTCTTAGGTCAGTGTTCTGTGGTTTTGACAAGAGGGGCTCTCATTCCAGCACCTCCGAAGACATCGCAAATGGGACGTTGAAAGCAAGACACCATCCCGTCATCCCTGATCCACAGGTGGGACCGTTAGTCTAGTTCATCACGTAACTTGGCTTCTCACCTGTAGGCAGGGGCCACACCAAAGCCAACCAATATGCAAAGCCCCAAATATCAAGCATTACCTTTATAAGGTCAATCGTTATGGATGATATGAACAGGTGCCCAGAGATGAGATGTCAAATGAAAAATAGTATGTATAGTTTGATTCCCTTTATATCTTCTTCAATACATACATATATTTGTAGGCATAAAATGCCTGTAAGGATAGTTACTCAATTCTCACCCCAGTGGTTACCTTTGGGGGTTTTTTCTATAACTTATTCCTCACTGCTCAACCGATTTCATGGAATCCTGCTCTAGAATATTCAGGACAGGGTTTGATTTACGGAACCTTCTCCTACTCATTACTTTCCACAAACCCTTTCAGAGCATAAAGCCAGGCACGTTATTGTCTGAGTACCAGGCATGACTCTTCCCCCAAAGAGTCCCCCTGCCTTGATTAGTGCACCCAAAGAGGTGGGGAGCTGCAGGCTTGGCAGAGTTCCCGACGCAAGCTTAGTCAACCAACTCTAGTGACCTTCTGGAGGGTTTTGTGGGCTGCTGCAGGTTCTCCCCAACGTCTAGGCTCTTTGGCCTCAGGCTTGGCTCCAGCTTTGTTCTTGGTTTTTGCCTCTTTCTTAGGAACGTGGGCCTGGGAGCTCGTCTGCCTCTGCTTTACCATGGTTATCCAAGCTGGCTCTGAGGCGGCGTAATCTGACTGTCGACCAAGAGCCTTTCCTGAGAAAGGAAGGAAAGTGGTTAGAACTGAAGTGAGGCAGGCAGGGTCTCGAGCCAGGCTGGGGCCTACCCACACTAATGTACCAGATGGCATCCTTGTTAATTGCCAGATGAAAATGAACAGAGATCCCATCGAAAAGGGCCCCCTTCTTTGATGCCATCCCCACAACCTGGCAAGGCAAGAGCTCCTTGTGTAGATCAGAATTTGCGTACCATCCTCTTACTGGTCCCTCGGCCTCCCTCGTCCATCCCTCTTCGTATCCCCAAATCAGGGTAGGACCAGGGTGACCAGGTGGGCTGGGAAAACTCCCAGGAAGCCAGAGGCTCAGGCTACTGATGGCATTCCTTGAAGTCCAAGGAGTATCTTATATCGACACTACATATTCCCTCGTGCAAGTGCGTGGTTACATGGGCGTGGTTCTAGGCGTGAAGACCAGGGTTGGTCAGGGTGAAGGTACAAAGGCTTTGAGAGAGATCGGTGCTCAAAAGATCACCTAGCTCTGGATTCTTAGACATTTCAGGTGTGGGAAGCAGCTTTGGAAGTATAAGCATTTACAGTAAATTAAGATTTCAAGCTGCGAGTCTGAACGTAGTGCTCTACTAATGAGCTGGCTTTTAAAACCCACATGATGTCGTGGGAGGAGGGTGGGGAGCATATGTGTTGAAGTATTTTGAGAAAGGTATAAAATTCCATCCAAAGGGAAGGTGCGCAGAAGGAATAGGCAGATGGTCGTGTGTCCATCACAGAATGTGGATGGATGGATGTCCCTGGGACAGGGAAGACTCAAAATTAACCATCTCCAGATCCATTAAGCCAGAATGGGGCATCATCCTGCTCCTAAAATCCACAAGCCAGCCCTATCAAAGCAACAACTCAGCAGGCAAGGCTGGAGCAGACTTCCTGTCCCATTCAAGACTTTGATTTCTAGTTCTTCCCTCCACTTGGTACCTCCTTGCCCTCTGGAAAGAGGAAGTCTCACCTGGGACCTTGTAAACAGGTTGCTTCTTGGCCATGCTTTCGGATTTGGGCCTGCTCTGTTGCTTCTCCGCCATGTCAGATGCTGTGGCGGGGTTCTCTGCGCTGCCCAGGAGCCCCTGGGAAACGCTTCTTCTGATTCGATGTTCTTTACATGTGGAAGATGAAACCGGGCCCAAGGAGAGCGAAGAAAGCTCAGTAAGGTCATCTTGTGTCTCACTCTTGTGCTTCAAGGAAGGGACTTTTCTCAGGCGAACTCCAAAAAGGGTTTCAACACCAGACCCACTGGTGGATTCGTCTGCATGGATGTTACTTTGATGGCCGCTCTCGAGACCTTCCCCCTTGGGGTAAGTGCCGCCGGCAGTGGATGCCTGCCTGGTAGGAGCCATGCTGAGCTTCATGGGTTTGGTAGCGGGAGGCAGGCTATTCTTAATGAGGTCTTCAGGGCCTTGGCGATGTTTCTTGGTCTTGCTTAGAGAAGCCAGGCCTCTTGGTGGGGCCCGGCTGGCGGGGCGGCTCTCAGAGAGGGGGCCCTCGGCGGCAGCCCTCACCGAACCCGGCCGGACCTGGGGCGGACATTCGGGCTCGGCCGGTGCCTGGGGTGTGTGTCCAGGCTGCGGAGGCCAGCACTCCTCAGACCTGCTCCAACCTGCAGGGGCACTGGCGGGGCCTGGGGAGAAAAGCTGGGGCTGCAATTCGGCCCCCTCCGTGGCCTGGGGAAGGCCTCTGGAAGGCAGCCATTCTTCAGAGCGCTTCTGTATTTCAGGAGAGCCCTGAGAGAGCAGGGAGGAGACTTCCCGGGACGCGAGCTTCACGAAGCTCGCCGGTGCCGGGGACAGGTGTCCCGGGGGCAGCGGCTCCTTGTAACTGCTCTGCTTGGGCTTCGCGGGGGCACTCTCTGAATGTGGGAGAACTGCTTTGGGGCCTTCAGGGCCCCCCGGGGGCTGTAAAGGGCGTGCTGTCGGCAGCAGCTTCGACGAGATGCCTCCCTCGGTCCCGGCATCCTTTGGGCCCGAGAAAGCTGGGTACTGGACTTTAGACCTCAACGGAGCTTTGGAAAGTTGATTCGCAGATGCAGGACAGGCAGGGCTCTCGGAAAAGACTTGTTCTGCCATAAACTTCACAAACGACTGGGAAGGATGCCTGGGCACCGGCGGTTTCTTAGCCGAGCCTCCTTCGGCAGCCGTATTCTCTAGACGGGAGGACATCTCCTGAACCTTGGACCTGGATGAGACCTGGGTAGGATACGTGCAAGGCACTGGCTTCCCAGACACGGCCACCTCGGCAGGAGCGCTCTCACAGCTGGACGACACTTGCTGCCCTTTGCATCTCCCAGGGGACTGGGAAGGCTGCCTGGAAGGCAGCGGCTCTGCAGAAGCACCCCCCTGGGTGGCAGCCCTTTCTGGAGCCGCGGAGGCCGGGGGCTTGACCACTGCTGCGCTCAGGGCCTGAGAAGACCTTCGGAGAGAGTG
Organism: Mirounga angustirostris; assembly: GCF_029215605.1. Lineage (NCBI taxonomy): Eukaryota > Metazoa > Chordata > Mammalia > Carnivora > Phocidae > Mirounga > Mirounga angustirostris. The sequence goes on from NW_026991719.1 coordinate 96,788,685, forward strand.
CCGCTGCTCCATAGTCATGATCCTCAGGGCCTCGGCGCCCTCCAGAGCCTCGGAGACGGGCTGCTTGGCTCTTGTGTTCCCCCGGGACTGGAAAGCGCATCTGGGAGGCTTCGGCGCGGCGGCGGCGGCGGCGGGGGCGCCCGGGGCTGGAGGAGCGTCCCATCCTGGAGGAGCGCTCGCCGACCGCCGGGAGGCTGCTCGCTCCCCTCCCTGCCTCCTCGGGTTCTGAGAAGGCTTTCTGGGAGGCAGCGGGGGCAGCGGAGGCGGCGGGGGCGGCGGGGGTGGCGGGGGCAGCGGCTCCAGAGAAATGCCCCACTCCAGAGCAGCGCTCTGGGCACTCACAGAGCCCCCGCGCTCGCCTGAGGAGCTCAGCCAGGACTGGTAGACTCTTCTGGGGGACGCCGGGCCCGGCGCCAGGGCGGGGCCGAGGGCGGGGCCGAGGGCGGGACCCAGGGCGGGGCCGAGGGCGGGACCCAGGGCGGGACCCAGGGCGGGACCCAGGGCGGGACCCAGGGCGGGACCCAGGGCGGGCCGGGCGGTGGCAGCCGAAGCGCCCACCGCGGCCAGCGGGCGGGGCTGCGGCTGGACTTTCGGCCTCACCGAGGGCTGGGAGGGGCCTCTGGGCGGTGGCTCCACGGACGGGCCCTCCCCGACAGCCGTCTCGGATGCTTGCGGGGCCTTAGGATTTGTCAAGGACGCAGCAGAATCCGGGGGGAGCGGCAGCTCCACTGAAATGACCTTCTCCGCGGCGGCGCCCTCCGGACCCGAGGACACATTCGGTTCCACTCCGGGCTTCATCGAGGCCTGGGCAAGCACTTTGAGAGGCAGAGGCTCCGCAGAAGCTGCCGGGCTTTCGGGACTGGCAGAGGCCGGTGGCGGGACCAGAGGGCGCGTCGGGAGCTGAGCATGATATCCGGGCAGCGGCGGCGGCTGCCCAGGGACGTTCTTTTCGACCACAGCGCCTTCGGCACCCAGGCACCCTTGCTGCTCAATGACGGGTCTCACGACCGCCTGGCGGGGCGGCGGCAGCTCCACCGAGATGCTCCCCTCCACAGCCGGGGACTCGGGGTCCTCCTGGGTCGCCTGCTCGGCGATGGGGTCCAGCGGCGGCCGAGAATGCGGTCTCGGGGGCGGCGGCGGCAGCGGCGGCAGCAGCAGCAGCAGGTCCACGGAAGTCACCCCGACGGCGGCAGCCATTTCTGGGCCTTTGCAGACGGCTTGCTCAGGCCGAGGCCTCAGCAGGCGCTTAGACGAGATTCTGGGCGGCGGCGGCGGCTCCAGAGCAATGGCCCACCGCACGGCGGGGCCCTGCTGCTCGGCCTGAGGGCTCCGCCAGGACTGGACGGGCTGCCAGGCGGGCGCCGGCTCCGCGGGGCTGCCCCGGGGAGGGCCCGGGGGCCTCGCCGACCCCGAGGACGCTTGCTGCTGAAGAATCGGCCTCGAAAAGGCCAGAGCGAGCCGCCCCACGGACACCCCCCACTCCTCGGGGAGGTGCTTCGCAGCCGAGGCGCCGTGCTGTTGGTCTGCAGGCTGCCCCGAGGCCTGGGAAGGGGGCCTGGGAGGCACGTCCTGCTCGGAGCTGCTCCAGGCGCCCGCACTGTTGTGCTGCTTCTCCACGTGCCCCTCCACGTGGGGGTCTGTGCGGCCTTTGTCCTCGGGCCCCTGCAAGGCCTGCGCGGCACAGGTGGGCGTCAGCCGCTCGTCAGAACTGCCCGAGCCCCCAGAACTTTTTGAGCCTGGGGCCTCTTGGTCACCGTCAGGCTTCCCCAAGGCCTGGGAGGGGTGTGTGGGAGCCAGCAGCCGCTGCGCCCCGCTCTCCGCCGCCGACGCCCTCGGGGGATCCGAGGACGCTGCTCCCGCCGCCGGCTTCCGGAAGGCCGGCGGAGAGTAGCCCGCAGCCAGCTGCAGCTCAGGGCCGCTGGCTCGCGCGGCCGAGCTTTGCGACTCGGTGGAGACTTGTCGCTCATCGGCAGGCTTCCCCGGGGACTGCAAAGAAGGCCTGGGAAGCAGCTGCTGCCCCGAACCGCTCTCCTCCTCGGAAGCACCCTCTGGCTCCGAGGACGCTTCTTCAGCCGCCCAGGCGAGGCTTCTGGAAGGCAGCCTCTCCGCACACCTGCCTCCCTCGGCCAAAGCACTTGCCGGACCTGAAAGGCTCGCGGCGAAGGCCGGGAGGACGTTTCCGGGAGACTTCTCTCTGCAGACAGCGGGGGTATCTTGCACTGACGCCATTTTCAAGTTGCTCGCTTGCACATCAAAGCTGAAAGCGTCTTCCCCTTCAGACTGCATCTGAGAAGGACCCGTGAACACTTGAGCCCCCATGGCCCCTGAGAAGAGGACATCGTCCGGGGTTGGAGAAGGGCCTTCCGCCGCGGATGAACGAGCAGCTCTGGCTTCTGGCCGCTGGCCTCCGGAGGCCCCATCTTCATGGCACGGCGACGGGCCACCGACCACGGACTGTGCCGTGTCTTCGGGTACAGCCTGGGACGCCGGGCCTTTTCCGGCGTCCACATCTGCCCCAGCCTTTCTCTTTCCCTTGCCATCTTGGTCTGGAAGCAGCTCCTGAGGGGCAGCGCGTTCTGCCTGCGGAGTGGTGGGCGGCTCCCTGACTCGGCGCTCCAGAGACAGGTTCCAGAGAAGACACTCTGTGGCAGGCTTCTCGGCAGGCGGGGACCCAGCCCTCTCAGCTAGGCCAAGCCCTCGGATGGACTGCTTAAGGCTTCTTCCTGTGGGCGCACACTCACTCAATCCCGAAGCACTTGATCCTTTTTTGGGGAGATGTCTTCCGCGCGCCGCTGACAATGGGGAGCTCTGACTCCCCGCAGCGTCCGCTCCGGCAGCCTGGTCTGCTGTCTTATCAGAAATTTCAGTTCTCTTGCTCTGCTTCAGGCTTGAGACACCTGTACCCAACAGAAATAAGGAAAAGAAAAAAATATGCATGCCTCGAACTTCCTAAAATAAGAGGATTCTGCCCCGGAGCCCCGTGGGTACCTATTCACTACTGACTTCCTCGGTATAACGAAGCAACTATTCAGAAGAGAGCTGGCGACTTGGTCACTATTAGCCTCTGCAGTTGGAAATGTTTAAATCCAAGTGTAATCCCAATTTTACGAACCGATTACAAGGTCGGCTCATTGACAGCAAATCAGTAGTCTGGTCCACCGTTAGCCGTGAGACACGTTAAAAGGCCGTTTTGGGGGGCGATTGGTGGCTCAGTCCTTAAGCGTCTGCCTCCGGCTCAGGTCATGATCCCAGGGTCCTGGGATTGAGCCCCGCATCGGGCTCCCTGCTCGGTGGGAAGCCTGCTTCTCCCTCTCTCACTCCCCCTGCTTGTGTTCCCTCTCTCGCTGTCGCTCTCTGTGTCAAATAAATACATAAAAATCTTAAAAAAAAAAAAAAAAAGGCCGTTTTTGAACCTGTAACAACGATTACCCTTTAGGAAACTGACTGGGGCCGGACAAAGGGGAATTTTACTTTCTAATTAGTATTTATATTTTTTACTTGATTCTATTTAATTTTCACATTGTGTGCGGGCATTGTTTTACTTTTTAGAAAGGTGTCAACAGGGGGGTTATCTGGGAGGTAAGATTGTGGCCCCCTTTTCTTTTGCTTTTTACTCTCTTGTATTAAACGAATCTGATGTAATATACAAGCAAAGCCATTCTTGGAAAGCCTTAACAATGACATAAGTCCATACAGCCTTCAGGTCAAATGCAAGGCAGCGGTGACACAGAGTGCCCCTCTCCTCTCTAGTACTTTTGCTGAGGGACTCAGTTTGATCACCACCACCCACCCCCACCCCCCGGGGGGGAAGGATCGCTGCCTTCTCTGCCTCATCATCCAGTGCATCCCCGACCTCCATCTAGTGGCTTCCTATCCAGCCACAGGGCAATGGGCGTAGCTGGCTGTACTCCAAACCACTCCCATTTACGGAAAACCCAAGTATCTGCCCCCACGGACACCAGACCTGTTCTATCCTCTGTGTGTAAAAGGGACAGCTATTAAAAACAATAAGAGAAGAAGATTAAAAAGAAAAATTTAAATTTCATTTCGTTTTCTTCTGTGTGTGTGTGTGTGTGTATGTTTCGGGACAGTTTTGTGGTTTTGTGAGTTTCCATGGAAAAATGTGTTTAGGGATATCCTTTTTTTGAACCCACATGTGAAATCCTTTGTGGCAAAAAAAATATGAAATAACTGCTCAACTTAACTGTGGAACTGGAATTTTGTTTTATCAAGTATTGCTTGAAATTAGGTTGCCATCAGCTGGAACCAACATCCCCATGCACACACACACACACACACACCCCCAGATTTTCACCCCAGTGGTATTTGTGGCTTGGGGGATTTGGTAGGTGTTGGCTGCCAAGGACATGTGTCTACAGCTGCCCAAGCCCACTTCGCCTGTGGATATGGGAACTGGTCTCACTGTTATCATAAGACCTTTTTCTCTCTACTGGAAGAGAAGAGCAACCTTAAAAAACTAGTTGTGAGCTAATTCTGTTATTATTGTCTGGTTCTGGTGTTCAGGGGACACTGAAGGGGGACTCATTGGCCACCCTCAGATATACCTTAGCCTTAGAGAGGATTAAACAAGCTTACAAACAAGCAAGAGCTACACACCTCTCTGGTTGGAAATTCATTTCGACAAAATAGCGATCCAGGCATAATCTTTTACCTTGATCCCACACACGTGGCAATGGTATGAGTCGGGCAGTTTAGATGGAGGAAGCTGGACCCCTTTGATATGCATCTTAAACTGAAAGCTCTCAGAGGGTACCAGGGACAGACAGCAGCCTAGGTAAATCATATTCTATAGCTCCTCTCACACAGCAATTAAGCCCATCATACATGTTTCTGAATGAGGGTGAGGATGTGCCAACCTGCACTGTCTTTTTTCAGCTTCTTTTTGTCAGCTTCTTTTGGTTTGGTTGTACTCTTCTCTTCTCCAGAAACCACTAGAAGGGTGGGCTCCTCTTGCTTTGCTTTCTCCTGAAAGACGGAAAAAAAGAGCTTCAGACGGAAAGTGCTTCTTCCCACCCACCCCTGAGTGGTTGCCGAAGGAGATGACATCAGGAAAAAAAAAAAAGTCCTTTATCTCCAAAGGGCTCTGCTGGGAACATAACAATACCATTAACCACAGAAATGATTTCCAATGGCATTCATCCCCTTGCTGATCATTTTACCCACTGGAAGCGATCATTATTTTACCTGTTGGTAAAATTCCCTTTTCAGGGAATTTAGTGAAAGCATGAATTAGGTCTTTCCGGCTCCAAAGAAGAAAGAAGATTGGGGTTTTGCCGGGAAAGAAGAGAGAAGATGATGAAGGGTTCAGCCTTCACGCTGAAAGGGTTGAAATTAGTTTATTATAAACAAGGTTTACGGATGATTACGGGGCAGCTTTGGAAACGTCTGAGTGACGCTGCACCGAACAGCGGCCGGAAGCTGCTCTGTGTGAGCCTCTGTGACATGCGTCTGAAGACAAATGTCCTACTCGTTCTGCTCCCACTCAAAGTGCCCATGCAAACACATTCAGTGCAAAGGAATTCATTTTTGAGTGAATGAGGTGAGACCGGCCTGGGTTCAAATCTCTGCTCCAGCATTTACTCACCGTGTGAGCTTGGCCAGGTTGTTCTCTACATCTCTATGCCCACAGCTCTAAATCAGGGGTGAGGGGGTACCTAAGAAACTCCAAAGCAAGGAGCAAGTGCCAGCAGCCTTTGTGTCAAACATGGTCCTGGACCCTTTCATATTCACCCATGTGTCGAGTCACATGGAAGAAGAGGTCCTGACCTTCTGAGAGAGTGATGCCCAGGCCTTTTCTTCTTCTTCTTCTTCTTCTTTTTTTTTTTTTTTTTTAAAGATTATTATTTATTCATTTGAGACAGAGAGCTACAGAGAGAGAGACAGCATGAGCCAGGGGAGGGGCAGAGGGCGAGGGAGAAGCAGGCTACCCACGGAGCAGGGAGCCCAATGCGGGGCTCGATCCCAGGACCCTGAGATCATGACCTGAGCCGGAGGCAGACGCTTCACCGACTGAGCCACCCAGGCGCCTTGCCCAGGCCTTTTCTTAATTAGGCTATGCAGAAGGAAGAGAGTCAGAGGCTCATACTACCTTTCCCTTAGCCAACATTCCCCATCTCCCAGGTTCGTGGTGAGGCATCCAGGTGATAATGCATATATAGGGTTTAGTGCATAGTAATGGGTCACCTTCTGCTTGACAACCGACCAAGGCGATCCTCTCAGGGCCACCAGAGGGCCCCCTCCTGGACCTGCTGTCCTGGTGACTGTTTTTTCAACTCGTATTTTGTTCTTTCTTTTTTGTTTTTTTATAGAGAGGGAAAGAGAGCACACAGAGTAGGGGAGGGGCAGAGGGAGAGGGAGAGAACCCCAAGCAAACGCCCTGCTGAGCACAGAGCCCGGTGCGGGGCTCAATTTCATGACCCCGAGATCTGAACGTGAGCCAAAATCAAGAGTCGGACGCCTAACCGACTGAGCCACCAAGGCGCCCCTTGTTGTCTTTTTAAAGCTAAACTGAGGTGTCTGAGCTCGATGCAACATGGCGGGGTGAAAAGAGTATGGGGTTGGAAGTCAAGACTGGGTTCTGGCCCCAGCTCTGCTACCATCAGGGTGTGTGACCTTAGGCAACTATTTGTGCTATAATGTCCTTCCCTATAAAATGGTTTTAAGTCCTTCAAGAGGCCTGGGAATAAACTCCCATGTAATAAAATCTTTTAGTGTCTTCCAGCTCTGACTGCAACCCTTTACTTACAGCCCAGCGGCGCTGAGGAATTGGGTGTTTGACCAAAGTGAAATCTTCCAGCTAACTGACACATCTTTTGAAACACCAACATCTTTTAGTAAATTAAAATTAAACACCAACGTCTTTTACCTTTTAGTAAAAATCTTTCCCAAAGGCATTACTTCCCTATCTTCTTAAACAGATATCAGGAAATACAGGTAAACTTTTCTTGATGGCTTGGATAAATAATGAACACGACCTATTACACTGGACCGAGATAGGGTGTGGCCCTGAGGGATTTACTGAGGTGGGCAAGGTTCTGGATCCCTCTACTAAATGGTCCCAGATCATTTCTGCCATCTTTCTCTGCTATCAATGGTCACGTCTCTTTGTTGCCAGATCTCCCAGTCTGGTGGCCATGTTTTTAACATAACTGGCCTGCCTCAATGTAGCTCTGTCTGCTAGAAAATCACATGACACAACTTTGGGATATCTATGAGACACTGAGAGATCTCTGGGGGTATTAATAGCTGAGTTCTGAATGCTTGGAGTTGCTGGAAGCCTGGCCTCCAAAGGAGTTGAACAGTGCTACAATTTGTAGCTCACGGGTCTTACCTGATTAATAATTAAAAGAAACCTGATCTGGGCCACGGTTGAATATCCTCTACAAAGAGGGCTGAGTGAATTCCCAGATGCCAAGCCAAGAAGCAGTTCCTGGGGTTTAGGTCACTGTTTCTGCTTTCTTCAGTCCCTTTTGTGTAAATTCCACATGGATAGGATATCCCACCCACTAGATGCAAGTTTGCTCACCTCTCTTGGCAGGGGGTGGGGTGGGGGTGGTGGTGGTTGGTGTCAAGCTTGGGACAGTGCCCTTGACTTTACCATCCTTACTTAGGGCATAGATCCCTCAAACCATACCACTCCCCTAGGAGCAGTTTGTGAAGGTTGGAACTCATCTCTTATTATATGGGAGTTTATTCCCAGGCCTCTTGAAGGACTTACAGTGATTTGAGGGGCTTTTTTCTTCTTGTGTTTCCGGGGGTTTAAAGCCATCTTGTGCCGAGCAGCTGAGGAATCCAAACAGTCCTTGGTGGTGGCTGGGGTGTTGAAACTCATGGGCAGGTGAGTGCTGCCGGGAAAGGCAATCATGGCAAAAGTGGTCAAGGACTGTGAGCGGATGGGTCCAGGTGAGGGCTCAAAGGAGCTCTGAAGAGAGGGGGAGAAAAGGAATGGGTCAACTCCCTATGCTGTCACTGGTCCTGAAAGCTGGAAGCTTCTCTAGCTGAAGCACTCCTAAAGAAGCAATCCTTGGGACGCCTGGGTGGCTCAGTCGGTTAAGCGTCTGCCTTAGGCTCAGGTCGTGATCCCGGGGTCCTTGGGATCGAGCCCCACATCGGGCTCCTCGCTCAGCGGGGAGTCGGCTTCTCCCTCTGCCTGCCGCTCTCCCTGCTTGTGCTCTCTCGCTCTCTGACAAATAAATAAATAAGAATGTTTTAAAAAATTAAGTGAAGAAGTCCTTCATGAACTACTGTCCCTTGTCCTCCAGCAATACTGACCCTTCTGGTCAATAGGCTCCTTAGAGGCAAGGTGCATACTTCCGCTGGGTTCCTTGTAGGTGAAAACGAGAAAGAGGAAATTCAGGTTGCTCCCCTGCTTGGAAAGGATTCAGGGGCTCCCCTTTGCCCTCAGGACAGGAACCCAACCATTTAATGGAGTTTACAAGGATAGAGGATTTGCATTTTCTCTTGTCCCTTACCCCCTTTTATTTTTTATTTTTATTTATTTATTTTTTTAAAGATTTTATTTATTTATTTGACAGAGAGAGACACAGTGAGAGAGGGAACACAAGCAGGGGGAGTGGGAGAGGGAGAAGCAGGCTCCCTGCAGAGCAGGGAGCCCGATGCGGGACTCGATCCCAGGACCCTGGGATCATGACCTGAGCTGAAGGCAGTCGCTTAACCAACTGAGCCACCCAGGCGCCCAGGGAGAAGCAGACTCCCTGCCGAGCAGGGAGCCCGATGCGGGACTCGATCCCGGGACTCCAGGATCATGACCTGAGCCGAAGGCAGTCGCTTAACCAACTGAGCCACCCAAGCACCCAACAACTCTTACCCCCTTTTAATTAACAGGAGGGGTCCACTGGGGTGAGAGGCACAGTCTCGGTCAGAAAAGCCCGTCAGGGCTGTGGGGTTTCTCCACAGGAGGGCCGGGTGGAGGGGAGAAAATCAGGCTGGAAGAGGGTTTGTCTGTAAGCTGCGTTTGCATGTGACGAGCCCTGGGTGTGATATGCAACCAAGGAATTACTGAACTCTACATCTGCAACTAATGATGTACTACTATATGTTGGCTAATTGAATTTTTTTTTTTAAAAAGCTGCATTTGCATAAACGGCACACTAACTTTATTTCCATTTACTGTTCAAGGTAGCCAGGTTGATGGGAGGACTCTGGGGAACTGGGTGCCCCACCCCCAAGGAGGTGGGGATGGAGCCTGTCACCTTGTCCTCATTATGCCTGGCCTCCACCTCTCCCAACTATCTGGTCCCGGGGCTCCCAGCTCAGTTCCTCTGTGGGACCTTCAAACCGGTCTCCTCTGGGCATCTTGACATAGCATTCTCTACACCTCAAAGACACACGCCAGAGCACCTCCCACTCCTGGGAAGCTCCCAATCTTTGTGTCAGGAGAGCCCCTCTGAAGGCCAGGTGATGAGCCACCTCTCTCCTGGACACCAATGGCGAAGGATACAGTTTAGCAGGTGGACAATCTCCCTCTCTGTCCACGCACTAGCTCTTTCCAAACTAGCTTTCCACAGCACCAGGGGCCGCGTCCGTACCTGCAGCTTTCACATCTCTCCATACCTCCCCACCACTGTCCGGTGATAATCTTAGCTACTCTCTTGGTTCCAAATATGGTCCTTTTAGGGCCTGTGATTCCAATGCCTGGTGCTAATGGGTCAGGCCAATGAGACATCCAGGTGACTGTTCTGTTTGTGATTCTAGGAAAAAGGGGAAGGAATGCTAGTTATCTTTGGTGGGGTCAGTCACGTAAAATCAGGAGTGGCCCCCACGCCTGTTCTAACTTCTTGATGCAACTCTCAGCCATGAATTTACAGAACATCTCTTCCGGGCACTGTATATTTGCTTGGGTTATCTGTAGGAATTGTTCATTTAATACTCAGTGTACAGAGTAAGGTCTCTTATTTTGTTCTTCTGAAACGTGCTCATGCTGCAGGGAGGTCTTACGGTTCTGGTATTTGGGGACTAGGTGACAACGTCTATACTCCCGCTAACCTCACATGATCTGTCTCCCCGCGTTCTGCTCCAGGCACACTGCTGGTTTGCTGTACCTCAGACATTGCGTGCGTGCCCTTCCCTTGGGGCATCTGCACTTGCTGTTCCTTCTGCCGGGCATGCTCTTCCCCCATGTTCATCTGGCTGCCTCTCTCACTTCCTTCAGGTCTCCATACACAAGCCACCTTCTCGCTGACACCTTCCCTGGCTAACCCAGTCCCAATTTCATCCCTCCACCCTGACAAATCATCATCCCCTTCCCTGTGTTGTTTTCTTCCTCCTTGGCACTTTTTACCACTAATATCTTGTGTATTTTGCTTATTGATCTTGCTTATTGTCCATACCCCCCATGGCAACTATAAACTCCATGGAGAAGTGTTTTCATTTGTTTTATTTACTACAGCATCCCTAACACCTAAAACCGAGCTGGTACATAGTAGTTGCTTAGTAAATGTTTGCAGAACCGGTGAATTGATTATGTTAAAAGTTTCCACCAGATGTTGCCTTTCTGAGAAATTGCCAGAGAAAGCTCCTCAGTTCTCTGTATCATCTTAGTTACTCTTTCTGAAACCTCACTAGCTCCACCCAAAGGTAAATGGAAAGAGTCAAGGAGGTCTGTGGATCCAGAAACCCTAAAGGGGCCCCATGCAACTGGCTTTCTATGAAAACAAACTTGTGATGCCTAGACAACAAGCAAAGGCACAATGAATTTAAAAAATTGTTCACTTTGATTGGCATCCTAAACCTTGTAGTGTAAACGCCATAGACAAAAGTGCTGTTCAGTGAAAGTCGCTCTATAGCAAAACAAAGAAATCAGGCTCAGCAAAATTCTGGCAAATGGCAGACTGAGTGTGGGCAGGAGAGAGCTTAGCTACTCCCAGCCACAGTCTAAGGCAAAAGTCCATCAAACTTAACAATAGCCACTAGTCTCCCCGTGCTTGATGGACTCTCGGTAAGGAATCTCTGGGTATCAGATCTCAACACAGACCCACAGCTATCTTCGAAAGGGGGCTAAAAATAAGAGAGCAAAGCCATCAAGCATTATCGCCACATGAAACAGTCCTAAGGGGATCTCTGTTGTTGAGGTTAGAATATGTCGTATGGGCATATAGTGTGTGTATATTTTACAATTTCCCTTAAACTCAGAAGTGAATTAAATAAACAGTTCATTAAATAAATGATTCAAATAAACCCTCTGAAACTCTGGGCAGTGTTTCTGAAAGTATGGTCTGGGATTCCCCCACGCCCCCAACATCCGAATCACCTGGAGTGTTGAAAAAAATATATTTGAAAGGACACACCAAGACCTGATGAATAAGACTATCAGGGGAGGGGCCTGACGATAGGCTCAACAGGCTCTCCAAGTGAGTCTTCCTGGTTGTGAATCATTCCTAACTCTCTGGTGTGACAAGAAAGGCTCTCATTTTCAAACAGAAGCACAGCAAAACCCGAAATAACCCCACCAGTTGCCTCAGAGCAGGAACCAGTAATATCTGGATTCCCTCTGGGAGGTGGGGCCCCTTCTTTGGGCCCTACCTTTTCCTTCAGCCATGTTGGTTAAGAGAAACCTAGAAAAGTTACCGCAGGAGCCAACCAGAGGATTTTATGAGCTACCCAGGGAAAGCAAGCCTAACCCCTTCCTGGCAGGTTTCTGAAAGAAAATCAAGTGAAGGAAATGGGGCTCCTTTCTCTACTTTTCCTTCCCCTCATGCAACCCCTTCCCTCCCTTCCTGCACTCTGAGAGCCAACACACCCTCTCGCTACCCGGTGTGCATATTATTAAGGAAGGACAAGATGTTTTCATTCCTTCTCCTGTGTTTTAGAGGGGAGTTAGCACAGACAGCTTCTGATTAACAGCTAGAGTTAAATGAGCTCCTTTTGCCTCAACATCCAGGAGCGGTGCCAGGCCTGGTGCCTACTAACCCAGAATCTTCCTGGGGAAGAAACCTGGGTCAGGCCTTGGGCCAGAGGAAGGGATCCTTCAGCACTGGTTGGTAGTGGTGCTGGATACCCCTTTGTGTTAGTTCAGATAAGGGCTGCTCTTTGGAAAATTAAAACACATTTTAGCTCCCCTCTTTCCCTTCTGTCAAGTTTCTAGACCCAGTGCAAAATAGTTCAGTCAATAATCCACCCTTTTGGTCATCTTTCTGATGGTTTCTTTGTCTGTTGTATGATGCTAGGGTCTCCCCCTTTTCTTTTAAGTCTTGATAAGAAACACTTGAGGGAGGCTAGAGAGCACTTTCGGTGATTCTTGGAACAAAGGAGGACCCCCACTGTTAACGTCTTAAATAAGGGCATGACCGGCCCAGATTTCATCAAGCGTTGGGCCCCAAAAGCTGTCACCCTGGGGCAAAGCTCCCTCTGAGCCTGCCGGGGAGGTTTTGACACTGGGACGTTGGAGAGCTGCGTTCCGTGTGAGCCATTCAGCCAAAGGCTCCAAACGCAAGTCGCCATAGAAAGCTCTCCAGAAGGAGGAGCAGCTCTTGATGGGAATGGTGGTCCTCAGCGGACGCTTCTCTACCAAGATGCACGGACACAGGGTAGGAGACCCGATATTGGCCATTAGGATTTTCATTTCCCGGGTGTGTCATTGGACTTCTGTGCCCATTCCTGAGAATTCCCGCACAACTGCTGTTTCACTCGGAATCTCCGTTTCATAAGAGCTGTTGTGGCCGCCATTTTGCCAACCAGAAAGTTCTGGGAGGTGGACTTTCACATATTCCCTGCAGCCCCCCCCCTTCCTCTGGCCATCTCTTCAAGTTCTTAACTAGTATGGAGAAGTAAGGACGTGAACTTTGGAATTGAATAGGCCTGAATTTGAGGTCCTAGTCATGCCATTTATTAGCCGTTTGACCTGGCACAAGTTACCTGGCCTCTTTGAGCCTCAGTTCCTATGTCTCTAAAACATATCTCTGTGTCTCTAAAACATTGTCTCTAAAAGGGATAATAATAATATACAGTTCAGTGTGCTATTGTAAGGGTGGAATTCAACAATCCAGGGGAAGTGCCTTTCACAGAAGAAAGTCTCAGGAAGTGTGAGCAGCTGTTGCTGTCGTGGGTATTGGTTGTACAAACTGAGAGAGCTGCTGGGTTCCACATGGTTCGGTGAAGAGCCGTATGACTTTAGGCAGGACTCTTGGGTTTGAATCCCAGCTCTGTCTCTGGTTGGCTCTGGAGCCTTGGCCAAGTCATTTCAGCTCTCTGGACCTGTTTGTTTTATTTTTTCCACCTAAAACAGGAATAATGCTATCTTCCCCATCTATCTTACAGAGTTCCTGAGACAATCAAAGGCACCCCTACGTGCAAAATCACTTCGTAAGCTACAAATTTCTATGCAACAGTGGCGACGGGGGCATTATGCTCTCCTTTGCTGTATCGGAGAGCTAAAAATAATCCCGCGGGGTAATCCCGCGGGGCTTCAGAGACTGATTTGTAAATAATAACGGTGAATTATGGAGTAGGCCATCAGGAGTAAAGCAAGAGAGACATGACAAGGAGGCAGCCTTGCAGCCATCTAAGTGAGCTCTCCAGTAGCCAATACGATGGAATAACTGGCAACTGCTTAACCCCCACCATGTTCAATAACGACATTTATCCTGCAGTGGGACAAAAGGCCAGGTGTTTCATCAGCTCAAATTGTAAGCACCTAAGTAGCTGATACACCCCTTTCTCAAGAGTGAAAACCGACTGGGTTGCATATGCACGGCTTCTTTTCCACACAATTCTTTTTCCCCATGAAGAGCAATATTGAAGAAAAATATTCTACCGACTCATAAGGGAATACAGATAAAGATGGGCCGGGTTGGGAAAGTGGGAGGGTCAGTCAGGGGAGTGCTAAGTAGGAGGATCCTCTGGTCCAAGGGTGGGCTAAAGATGGTCCGTGGGGTGGGTGAGTCAGGCCCTGCTAAGGCAGACTGTCTGCTGAGGGAGCCCTGGGCTTGCGTCTCTCTGTTGCGGTTAGAGCTGAGGTCGAGCGGAGAGTCACAGTGGCTCACGTCACATAGACTCTGCGGAGATACCTGTTCATCCTCATTGCCATTCTGGCCTGTGCTCAAAGAACAGAAGCCCCTGAACTGGGACAGAGGGCTGGGAGGCCCCCAGATGAAGATCACTCAGGGAAGAAACAGCAAGTTTTGCTAAACCAAAACTCAAACGGGAAAAGCAACTCAACTCTTCGCTCAGGGAAATGTGGAAGGAATAGGCGGAGACAGCAAGGCCTCCGGCAATCCTTCCTATCCTGCCCCCAGGAGTTTGAAGGAAAAAGCGAGCCTAGGGTAAAAGGTCTTCTGTGTCTTTTTAAAATTTTCTCTCAGGGCGCCTCGGTGGCTCAGTTGTTAAGTGTCTGCCTTTGGTTCGGGTCATGATTCTAGAGTTCTGGGATCGAGCCCCACATCTGGCTCCCTGCTCGGCGGGAAGCCTGCTTCTCCCTCTCCCACTCCCCCTGCTTGTGTTCCCTCTCTCGCTGTGTCTCTCTGTGTCAAATAAATAAATAAAATCTTCAAAAAAATTCTCCCTTTATCAATACTTTTTGCCATTTTAATTATTACGGGTCTTGGGGTCCTTGAAAGAGAACGTGTTTCCTTCTGCCACCAGCAGGGGGCAGCAGCTTAGAGAGAAAAATAAAACAGCCCGCTAGGAAAGACACCCCCCGCCTCCACCCAGAGATTCAGCTATCTTTCATTCTGACTTCCCTACTTGGATGATACGGTTTTCCGCCTAGCTCCCTAGTTGATCCTCAGCGAGAAGGCAGTTGGAGCTGGCTTTGTGGGAAAGCCTCTGGGGATAAACTACTTGGGGGTCATAATTTATGGGAAGCTTAGAACAGCATCCAGGCCGGCACATCTGGTTGGGATGGTGATTACAGCTGCTTCTCGGGATGCTGCCGTTGCTGCCCTCTTCGTGTTCACCACAGTGAACTGATGAACCAGGAAGCATGGCAGAAACAGCTAAGAAACGCTCACGCCAGGGGGTGGGCGGGGTTTGACCCCACCGCCCAAGATGATACCTTCTGCCGGGCAGCCCAACATTTAACCTACTGCAAGTAACCTGACTGAATACTTGAACTTACTAATAGAAAGTTTGTTACATTCAAGCAGGGCAAATGTTTAGACTGATGCTTGGAAATGTTGACTATAAATAATTTATTTCTATTTATTGACCTATAAAATACATAGTTAGCTTACTCAAATTAACAGAAAGAAAAAACGCTATGTCTTCAAATGTTACCTAATTTTTAAAATTGTAACCCCCCCAAGGTAAATACTAAGAAAAGAATTTAAAAATATAGAGAGAAGGAAATAAGAAGGGAATGAAAATGGGTACACTGGGGCGCCTGGGTGGCTCAGTCGGTGAAGCGTCTGCCTTCAGCTCAGGTCATGATCTCAGGGTCCTGGGATCGAGTCCTGCATTGGGCTCCCTGCTCAGTGGGGAGCCTGCTTCTCCCTCTCCCTCTGCCCCTCCCCCCGCTGTGCTCTCTTTGCCTCTCTCTCAAATAAATAAGTAAAATCTTAAAAAAAAAAAAAAGAAAAGAAAATGGGTACACTAAGACAAAACAATTAAATCCAAAAGAAGGTAGCAGTGGAGAAACTGAGGAACAAAAAAAGATATAAGATAGGCAGGGAAAAAAGAGCAAAATGGCAGCAGTAAGTGCTTCCTTATTACTGATTACTATGAATGTAAACTATGAGTGTAAATAAATTCTCGAATCAAAAGGCAAAAATTTGGCAAGATGGATTTAAGAAATATGATCTCTTTACATGCTGTATACAAAAGACTCACTTTAAATCCAAAGACACAAATAAGTTGAAAGCGAAAGGATGATAAAAGATATTCAAAGGAAATAGTAACCAAAAGAGCCAGGTGGCTACACCAATATCAGATAAAATAGACTTTAACTCAAAATTGTTATAGAAGATCAATATGGACCTAATACATTGATAAAAGGGTCAATCCATCAGAAAGAAAGAACAATCATAAGCATATACACCCCAGACAGTCCCCCCCAAATACATGAAGAAAAATGGACAGAATTGAAAGGAGAAATAGTCCTACAATAGTAGTTACAGACTTCAACATCCCATTTGCAAAGTAAATAAGCAACTAGACAGAAGATCAATAAGGAAATAGAGGACTTGAAACAATACTATAAACCAAGTAAACCTAACAAGTGTGTATATATAGAGAGAGAGAACATTCTGTACAGCAAGAGCATAACACATATTCTTCTGAAGTACACATGGAACATTCTTCTGGATAGACCATATGTGAGGCCACAAAATAAGTCTTAATAAATTTTAAAAGATGGAAATCATACAAAGCATCTTCTCTAACTACAATGGATTGAAACCAGCAATCAATAACAGAAGGAAAGCTGGAAAATTCACAAATAGGTGGAAATTAAACAACACAGCCATAAGCAAACAATGGATCAAAGAAGAAATCAAAAGGAAAGTTAGAAAATACTTTGACATGAATAAAAACTAAAACACAACATAAAAAATGTATGTGATACAGTAAAGGCAGTCCTTGGAAATGTATAGATATACACGCTTACGTTAACAAAGAAGAAAGATCACAAATTAATAACCTAACTCTCCACTGTAAAGAACCAGAAGGAGAAGACTAAACCCAAAGCTAGCAAAAGGAAGGAAATAATAAAGATTAAGGCAGAGATAACAAAATAGGGAATAGAGAAACAACAGAGAAAATCAATGAAACCAAAAGTGGGTTCCTTGAAAAGTAAAACAAAATTGACCAATCTTTAGCTGGATTTACTATGGCAAAAAGAGAGAAGACACAAATTACTAAAATCAGAAGTGAAAGGGGACAATCACTACTGACCTTAAAGAAATAAAAAGAATTATAAGACAATACTATACATTTGTATATCAACAAATTAGATAACCTAGAGGAAAGGGATACATTCCTAGACACACCCAAATTATCAAAATTGACCCAAGAAGAAATAGAAAATCTGAATTCACCTATAACAAGTAAAGAGATTGAATCAGTAATCAAAACTTCCCAACAAAAACAACAAAAAAGACCAGGACCAGATGGCCTCACTGATGAATTCTACCAAACTTTGAAGGAATAATCCACACCAATCCTTAACAAATATTTCAAAAACAATGGAAGAGAGAACACCCTGATTTTGCGAGTCCAGCATTGCCATGATTCCAAAGCCAGATAAAGGTATCATGAGAAAAGGACACTATAGACCTATATCCCTCATAAAAACACATGCAAAAATGCTAGCGAACCAAATCCAACAACATATTAAGGCAATTGTATAGCATGACGAGTTTGGTTTTACCCCAGGATTGCAAGGAGGTTTGCATATGAAAATCACTCAATATAATATACCATATTAATAAAATGAAGGAAAAAAATAACATAATCATCCCAATTGATGCAGAAAAGCATATGACAGGGCGCCTGGGTGGCTCAGTCGGTTGGGCGACTGCCTTCGGCTTGGGTCATGATCCTGGAGTCCTGGGATCGAGTCCCACATCGGGCTCCCTGCTCGGCAGGGAGTCTGCTTCTCCCTCTGACCCTCCCCCCTCTCATGTGCTCTCTCTCTCTCTCTGTCAAATAAATAAATAAAATCTTTAAAAAAAAAGAAAAGCATATGACAAAATCCAATACCTTTTCATGCTAAAAACACCTAACAAACTAGGGATAGAAAGCATATGTGAAAAATCCATAGCTAACATCATACTCAATGGTGAAAGACTGAAATCTTTCCCCCTAAGATCAAGAATAAGACAGGGATGTTTGCTCTTTGCACTTTTATTCAACATTCTACTGGAAGTGCTAGGCAATTAGGCAAGGAAAAGAAACAAAAAGCATGCAAATTGGAAAGGAAGAAGTAAAACTATCTCTATATACAAATGACATGATCTCATATATAGAAAATTATATATGTGTGTGTGTATATGTATATATAGTTGTAGTCAATATAATTATAATGGATAGTCAGGTGGGGAATTTCAAAGAGCAATGGAAACTATAAAAAAGGAACCAGATAGAAATTCCTAGAACTGAAAATTACAATGTTTGGGGAAAAAATTCCCAGATAGATTTTGTGTTCTCATAAAAGCAAAAGAAAATACCAAGTGAATTTATACAGAGAAGTCAATGAAAAAGAAATAATATGAAGAAAAGAAATTAAAAGATTAACAAAAAATGAAATTCTAAAGAATCCCCATAAATCTAGGAGAGCTAATAAGTGAATTAATCAAAATTAAAAGATACAGGATCAACAAACAAAAATCAGTTGAACTTCTATACACTGGGCATGAGCAATCTAAAAAGGTAATTAGGAAAACTCTTCCATTCACAATGACATCAAAAAGAAAAAAAATACTTAGAAATAAGTTTAACCAAAGCGGTGTGAGACTTGTACACTATAAACTACAAAACATCACTGAAAGAAATTAAAGACCTAAATAAATGAAGACATCCCGTGTTCATGGAATTGGAAGACTTAATGTTAAGACGGTGATACTCCCCAAAGTGATCTAAAAATTCAATGCAATCCCTATCAAAATCCCAATGTGCTTTTTTTTTTTATTTTAAATATTTTATTTACTTATTTGAGAGAGAGAGAGTGCGCATGAGCTGGGGGAGGGGCAGAGGGAGAAGCAGACTCCCCACTGAGCAGGGAACCCAACGTGGGGCTCAATCCCAGGACCCCGAGATCACGACCTGAGCTGAAGTCAGATGCTTAACCCACTGAGTCACCCAGGCACCACTCCCAATGTGCTCTTTAGACGATATGGAAAAACTTATTGTAAAACTGATATGGAATTGCAAGGGACCCCAAAAAGCCTAAACAATCTTAAAGAAAAAAAGGAACAGAATAGGAGGATTCTCACTTCCTGATTTTGAAACTTACTACAAAGCTACAGTAATCAAGACAGTTGGTACTGACATAAGCAGAGACATACAGATCAATGGAATAAAATTGAAAGTCCAAAAATAAATCCATTCATCTGTGGTTAACTGATTTGCAACAAGTGTGCCAAGAACATTAAATGGAGGAAACAATAGTCTTTTCAACAAATGGTGCTGGGACAACTGGATAGCCATGTGCAAGAGAATGAAGTTAAACCCTCTCTCACACCATATATAAAAAAGAACTCAAAATGGATCAAAGACCTAAATATAAGAGCTAAAACTTTTAGAAGAAAACATAGGGGTAAATTTTCATGATCTTAGAGTGGGCAATGGTCTCTTTGATACGACACCAAAAGTACAAGTACCAAAAGAAAAAAATATCAATAAATTGGATTTCATCAAAATTAAAATATTTTTTTAAATGTTATTCTTTTGAAAGAATTAAAAGACAACTCACAGAATGGGCAAAGTATTTGCAAATCATATATCTGAAAAGGGTCTAGTATCCAGAATATGTAAAGAACTCATAATTCAACAACAAAAAACCAAACAACACAATTAAAAATGGGCAAAGGACTTGAATAGACCTTTCTCCAAAGATAAACAAATGGCCAATAAGCATATGAAAAGATGCTTAACAGCGTTAGCCACTAGGGAAATGCAAATCAAGACCACAATGAGATACCACTTCACAGCCACTAGAATGACTATTTTTTTTAAAAAAAATGGAATATAACAAGTGTTGACTAGCATTTGGAGATAATCAGAACACTTATACCTAAGCAGGGGGGAATGTAAAGTGGGGTAGCTGCTGGGGAAAACAGTTTGGTGGTTCCTCAAAAAGTTAAATATGGAATTACCATATACTCCAGCAATTCCGCTCTTAGGTATGCATGCAAAAGACTTGAAAACAAGTGTTCAAACAGAAACTGTATATGAATGTTCAGAGCAGCATTATGCACAATAGCCAATAGGTAGATAGGACCCAAATGTCCATCAGTGGATGAATAGCTAAACAAAACATAGTATATCCATACAATGGAGTATTGTTCAGCCACAAAAAGGATTGAAATACTACAACATGGATGAACCTCAAAAAAACTGTACTAAGTGAAAGAAGCTATATGCAAGAGGCCATATACTGTATGATTACGTTCATATGAAGTATCCAGAATGGGCAAATCCAGAGGCAGAAAGCAGATTGGTGGTTGCCAGGGGCTGAGAGGAGGGAGGAATGATGAGTGACTGCCTGATAAATATGGGGCTTCTGTTCGGGGGAACCAAAACTACTATCAATTCAATCCTTCTACCAATTCAGACTAATTTGTCTGATTTAGTGGTATTCTGCAGAAAATACATATAGTCTAAATCCATAAATCAGTGAGCATCCATATCCACCTACCACCTGCCTGTGCTTTAAGTTTGTTCCTAACTTGATTGCTTTTTTTGTTGTTGTTGACTCATCTAACTGAAGGCTGCTTCCCTCCATAGGATCTTTTAACATCAAAACAGTTTTGTGCTGACTCGCCAATTATCTTCATTATCAATTACCTTTCTGTTTACTTTTTAGTTCCCAAGGTTAATTGTTCTAAACTCTACTTCACTTTAAAAGTCCTTTCAAGTTTGGGGTGCCGGGGGGGGGGGGGGGGGGCGCTCAGCTGGTTGAGCATCTGACTTCAGGTTTCAGCTCAGGTGGGATTGAGCCCTGGGTTGCGCTCAGCATAGAGTCTGCTTGTCCTGCTCCCTCCCCCTCTGCCCCTCTGCTCTCTCTCTCATAAATAAGTAGATAGATAGATAGATAGATAGATAGATAGATAGATAGATAGATAGATAGATAGATAACCTTTAAAAGTCCTTTCAAGTTCAACAACAACCAATTAAATTAACCACACATTAGGTTGAGAATGGAAGTATTGATATGGGCACAATCTACTAATTTTTCAGTTGTTGATGGATATTATTTGGTTGACAAACCTAGATGTCCGAAATGCACATGCATGCCCTCTCATGTGTCAAATGATTTTTCATACGGGTGTGTGTCTACCAGACAATACTACATGCCCTAACCTTTGAGATTTTGGCTTTCGAAAACATAGAGGCTTTACTTCCATAAAAATCTCCATTGTTTTCTTCCCCAAATAACTGAAAACATCTGCAAACTCTTATTGTTTTCTGAAATACCATCTTCCATTGCTTATAAACTAAAGTGCTAATTATTTGGTTTGTAGAATTGGACAGAAAATGTAAACCACCAGGCAAATCAAAAGTCAAAAATGGCTGCTTCTTCCCCAAACGGCCCCCTAGTTCTAAGCTACAGCAGAAGAGAGTGCAAGAGATTATGCCTCTGACCTGTGTCTCCCAACCAAACCTACCACTTCGGATGGGGCTAACACTCACCTTCTTCAGTGTCACGACCTTGAGTGGTAAAGTTTTCTTCTGTGGGGACTCCTCGTCCACAGAGATTTCTTCAAGGTCAGCAGAGATTGTGTCAGACTGGAGAAGAGAGGGGCTGCTGCTGGAGTGGCGTGGGCGCAGCGAGGGGAGCTGCCAAGGAGGAGAGTAGAAGGACAAAAGTTAAAACTTGTGTGCTTTCCTCCAAATTACTGGCGTTCTCTTGTTGCTTAATGGTTGAAAGACTAAGACCCCAAAGTGAAAAAACAAGCCAAGAAAAGATTTCCTTCCTCCCTCTCTTCACTTTCGGTACCTATGCAAACCAAAGACCAATAGCCTTGGGCCACGCTCTGGGTCGTGGCACACTTTTGCCAATCCCCAAAGACAGAAACTTCGAACTGCTTGTTTGATCAAAACCAGAATTCTGGTGTTCTCTCTCTACTGATGCTAGCTATAAATCTTCTTTGAGTCTGATCTTTGTTTTGATTTTGGCCCTGTCTTTGGAAGTCTGGTTCTTGTGGAGGTTGAGTTTTGGGGTTAAGATCTAGGCTTAGCATCCAAACTATAATCCTTGCTCCTATCATTTCAGGAATTGTCTGGATCAGATCTTGACTCTGTTGGTTGTTTATCTTAATCCTGTCAAGACTGATCTTCTGGAATTATTAGAAAATCTACAGAACTAGCCCTGATTAGAATTGCTTTCTTAGTTTTCCTAAGGGGATAAAATTGATCATTTGGGTTTTCCTTGGGCTTCGGCACACTAATTTAGTTCATTCCAATTTGAACCTCATGGCACACTTGAATCTGAGGCACTGGTCTCCGCCATGGTCATTTGGATGTGGATCGGAATCTCTGATTTGATCTTTAACAAATACTGGTCAAGCATCTATAGTGTGCCACACCCCATTCTAAGCTTTGGGCCTATGGCAATGAACAAAACAAAATCTTTGCTGACCTGGAGCTGACATGCTTTCTTCTGTCTCCTGTTCAGGACAGATGGCCTTCAAACTCTCAAAGCCAAAGACAAGGGGCCCTGAGGAGGATTTGTCCAAGGTTCTGCCCCTGGAGAACTCCTGGCTAGTGTCTAAGGTGCCCCCTTATTACTAGCAGGCCCCACTGGGGGCTCTTGAGAAGAAGTCTCGTTGCTTCACCAGCCCCAAGCCCGATTCTAATAACAATAATGACAACTAACTTTTACTGAGGGCTTTACTCTGCTTTAATCTGTATCATTTCCTTCCTTTTGCTAGCTTTGGGTTTAGTTTGCTCTTCTTTTTCTAGTTCCTTCAGGTGAAGGGTTAGGTAGTTATTTTTTTTTTAAATTTTTTTTTTTAAAGATTTTATTTATTTATTTGACAGAAACACAGCGAGAGAGGGAACACAAGCAGGGGGAGCGGGAGAGGGAGAAGCAGGCTTCCTGCTGAGCAGGGAGCCCGATGTGGGACTCGATCCCAGGACTCTGGGATCATGACCTGAGCCGAAGGCAGACGCTTAACGACTGAGCCACCCAGGCGCCCCGGTAGTTAAGTTATTGATTTGAGATCTTTCTCCCTGCCAGGCAGGGAGTGTTCTTCATAGATGCCTTTCATTCTAAACGTGCAACAATTCTTTGAGGCACCTGCTCTTTCCCGATGGGGAAAACCAGGTCTGAGAGATGATGTGACTGGCCCTCATTCTCACGGTGGCCAAACAAGCATTTGAAAGGTCTGCCCGCCTTTAGAGCCCATGTTCTTAACCACTGCGCACTCCTGTCTCCTAACTGTAAGAGCCAGGAAGAGGGGATGTCCCATACTCAAGCTCAGGGAGTTTAAAGGCAACAACCAGAAGGGAGGGTGTGCCTCCTTCCTTAAGAAGGGCCGCAGAGGGAGAGTCAGGTCTGTGAGCAGTAAGAAAACTGCTTTGCAGCCTTTGCAGTTTCTTAAATTACTGAATTCAATTTGTTTCCACAAGAAGATGTTCACCATCTGCCAGTACCTCTTATCTATTTGTCCTCAAACAAAACGGACATGAAATGTCTTGGAGAGTAATCTAGGCGCCCACATTCCTAACACTTCAGGTAAGACAGCAGGTGAAAATCTGGCAGGGAATAAAACAGCAGTTCAGTCTTGGTATTTCTAAAAGAACGATACACCGGAGGTTCCTCTCGCACAATCTCCCAGTTGCTCGGAATGTCACATGATCCATTACGGATCCTGCCCCTTCAAGGAACCCAGCCATTGGCCATTTCCCTACTTGCTCAGCATCTATGTAGCCCGGGGGGGGGGGGTCAGGACCCTCGACTTGATGTCATTGAGGGTTGTGACCTTGGCACTTAAGGGAAGTCTCCCATGCAAAGATCGATCTGGTGGTTGATGGCTCGGGTTCGGTTAACACCCCACCCTGTCTTCAGCCCTGTTTCTCAGAAGAGGGACCACGGGAGCAGGCCAAAGATGTGAGGAGTGGGCCCAAACCAGCCATTTAAGAAAACTTGTCTTGGGGGGCGCCTGGGTGGCTCAGTTGGTTAAGCGTCTGCCTTCAGCTCAGGTCATGATCCCAGGGTCCTGGGATCGAGTCCCGCATCGGGCTCCCTGCCCGGCAGGGAGTCTGCTTCTCCCTCTGACCCTCCCCCTGCTTGTGTTTCCTCTCTCGCTGTGTCTCTCTCTGTCAAGTAAATAAATAAAATCTTTTAAAAAAAAAAAAAAAAAGAAAACTTGTCTTGGGGGGCGCCTGGGTGGCTCAGTTGGTTAAGCGACTGCCTTCAGCTCAGGTCATGATCCCAGGGTCCTGGGATCGAGTCCCGCATCGGGCTCCCTGCTCTGCGGGGAGCCTGCTTCTCCCTCTCCCACTCCCCTGCTTATGTTTCCTCTCTCGCTGTGTCTCTCTCTGTCAAGTAAATAAATAAAATCTTTAAAAAAAAAAAAAAAAAGAAAACTTGTCTTGGGCTATCATGGCTTTCCCTATCCACCCCCTTCATTGCAAGAGTAAATGCCCCTAGAATCTTTACCTTTAATTTTCAACCCCCTCCCCCCGCCAAATCATCCTTCTAGAGCAATGGCATGTCTGCTCTGAGTCTCTCTGTTGCTGGGACTAAGAGAAGAGGGAGAGAGGGAGACTTCCAGGACCCAGGTTTCCCCTTCCTTCCTTTCTTTTTTTTTAAATAGTGCTTTATTTTTTATTAACATATAATGTATTATTTGTTTCAGAGGTACAGGTCGTGATTCATCAGTCTTACACAATTCACAGTGCTCACCATAGCCCATACCCTCCCCATGTCCATCACCCAGACACCCCATCGCTCCCACCCAGGTTTCCCCTTTCTGCATGTGAGAAATCACCCTGTAGCACTTGGTTGTGTACATCTGGGTTTTTGCCACTGGGTGGCAAGGGAGTGTCGCTGTGGAGACAAGCAAAAGCCGGTGTTGGTGTTCAAAACTGAGGATTAGAAGTGACTTTTCCTGCTGTGGTGCAAGAGGGCAAGAGTCCGCTGACCTAGGCCTGCTTTATAACCATAAGATCGGACCCGCTGCTGACAAACTCAGTGTTTGCTTGTCTACCCTCAACGGTTAATGTAGCCAGCAGAACTTTCACACATGGTACAGAAACCAGAGTGAGAGATTTGGGGTCTTAAACAGACGTGTCACCAGTAAGCCCCAGTGACCTTTTGCCAAATGCAAAATCATCAGCTCCTCGGTAGAAAAGGGTCTCCCCATTGTGTGGCCTTCTCAGTTACCCAGGGATCCTTGGGTATCATCCCGCCCACAAGCTGAGAGAAGGAGGATGGTAGCTGCTTAGGGTGATTTCCCTGACAATATTTCCGGCTCGCCCCTGGAACATTTCTAGATCAGAGCTCCAGAAGAGTCTAACTGAGCAATGGTTAGGGTTATCTGGAGGTAAAAGACTGCTCTATGCATGTGCATAGACTAAAGGTATACCCTTCTCCCTGTTGAGGCAGGCACAAAGAAACTGAATATCTTAAAGCCTGGGATGTGGGAAAGACCATGGGTTTTGAGGTCAATGCATCTGGGTCAGGTTTCCAGGTCTACCATTTATTATTTGGGTGAGACTGAGCAATTTCTTTAACCTCTCTGAGTATTCTAGCCTCATAAGCAACTGTTTGAGGTAGAGGTTAATATTATACCCACTGTATATGAGGAAAGGAAGACTCAGAGAGGTCAAGCAATCAGCCCAAGATCACAGAGCCAGTAAGTAGCAGAGCGAGAATTCAAGCGTAGGTCTGTCTGTCTGACTCAGCTGCCCTACTTGGCCCAATTCCCCTCTATTACCTCAGTGATCTTGGAGTCCCCAGTCCACATTCCACTTCTGGGCACATGTTGGGGCACAGCTCCAAACATAAGTCCAGAAACAGCTCCATGCACATTACTAGTCCCAGATCTAGGCAGAGTTCTGGAAACTTGAGATCTCTGTAGAAGAACGAAAGAACATGGCGGTTGGAATGCCTGCACATTAACCAACAGTGGAATGTCACCGCCCTAAGACTTAACGCATTCTTGGGGTGTGTCGAGTGAATACGGTAATGTTAACCAACACTGTGTGCTGGGCACTAGGTCAGCGCATCGTGTATTTCTACACTCTCCCTTCTTTACAATCAGCTGGGGAGCAAGGCCATATTCCCCCCTCCTTGCTTTTTGGCAGATTGGGGTGGGGGTGGAGGGGGGGAAGAATGAAAGAGGAGGAGTCTAATTAGGCACTGATGCTTGAGTTCACTATTACCTGTAGAGGTCTGCCTCTCTGGGGCTCTGGAGAGGGGAAGATTCTACTTGCTGATATTTCAGGCTCAGGATCCAACATGAAGATGCTGTCATGGGAGAGGGCTTTGCTGCCCATGCTGCTCTTGGCCCTGAACAGGAAGGAAAAGGTCTTGTAAGAGCAGCCCAAGGGCTGTAGGAACTGAAGACACGTGTATATCCATAGCATGACATATCACAGACACCTCAGAAAGGGGGCAAGGATACACAGGTGCTGACAGAGAAGGTTTTCCATGAGAAATGAAGTGAAAAAATAAAGAATAGTACGGTCTCATTTAATATATATGCCCAAGGGCACCTGGGTGGCTCAGTCAGTGAAACGTCTGCCTTCGACTTGGGTCATGATGCCCGGATCCTGAAATCGAGTCCCACATCCAGCTCCCTGCTCAGTGGGGTGTCTGCTTCTCCTTCTGCCCCCTCCCCCGCCACTCGTGCTCTCTCTTAAATAAATAAATTATATATATATATATATATATATACCTATATTACATACACATATAGTTTATGTTCATAGAAAAAAATCAAGAAGGATATCCACCAAATAATTAGTGGCAGCTCCCTCTGGGGAATGGCATTGGGGGCAGGGGGAAGGAACCTTAATTTCCTACTTTATGTACTTCTGTATAATTTTGATTTTTTAAATTATCAACACATATCTATTTTATATAATAGTTTTGAGATATGGTTTACATACCATACAATTCATTCATTTAAAGTCTATAATAGCAGCAATGCTGTGGAATGGGAGGAAAGATCCTAAGTCTATTATTAAGGTAAGAGTTATAAAAGATCTTTCACACCCAAATTTCTCTCTAGTGTTTTTGTTTTGATTTAAAATACCAAACATCTGCCCAGATACTGGAGACCCTCATTCACTAGATTTTTTCCTCTTTCACACAAGGGCTCTGGGGTACATCTGTCTGATTTTCAAAGCCATCTTATGCACCCACCCCCAGTTTGTTAACCCAGATGGAAATACCTTCTGATTGGGAATAAAACCAGGTTGACAACAATTAAGCGTTAAGGCAAATCAGGGAAAAGTTAGAAACAAATGAAGGGCTAACAGCACAAAAGACTCCTTTTGGAATGTTGGGAATATATTTTACCTGTGAAAAATTTCAACCAAAGACATCACAAGAAAAGAAGACTACAGACTAATATCTCTTATGAAATAGATGTAAGAATCTTCAATAAAATACTAGTAATCTGAATCCAGCGACATAAAGAATTATACACTATTACCAAGTAGAACTTGCAAGAAATGTGAGGTTATCTTAATATATGAAAATCAGTTAACATAATACGCCATATCAACAGAATAAAAACAAAAACTGTGGGGTCATTTCAATAAATACAGAAAAAGCATTTGTAAAATCCAAATACATAATAAATACACTCATGATAAATACTCTCAACCTTGACAGAGGACACCTGTGAAAAACTCTCAGCTAATGTCACACTTAATGATGAAAGACTGAATGTTTTCTCCCTCAGATTAGGGACAAGACAAGGATGTCTGCTGTTGCCACTTCGATTCAACCTTGTCCTGGGGGTTCTAGCCAAGGCAATTAGGTAAGAAAATTAAATAAAAGGCATCCATAATGGACAGGAAAATGTGAAATTATCTCCAATCATAGATGACACAATCTTGTGTATAAAACTCCTAAGGAATCCAATAAAAACTACTAGAACTAATACATGAGTTTAGCAAGGCTACAGGTTAAAAGACCAATACGTAACAATTGATTGTATTTCTATATACTTGCAATGAACAACCCAGAAATGAAATGACAAAAACAGTTTCAATTTTCAACATTTACAATAACATCAATAAGAATAAAGCATGTAGGAATAAATTTAATGAAAAATGTGTAAAAATTATACTCTGAGCACTCTAAAACACTGATGAAAGGAGTTAAAGAAGAAAACCTAAGCAAATGAAAAAGCAACCTATGCTCCAGGCCTTGGAAGCCTTAATCTTGTCAAGATGGCAATAGTCCGCAAATTGATCTACAGATTTAATGTGATCACTATTGAAATTCCAGTTGCCTTTTTTCTTTTCTTTAGCAGAAGTGGACAAGATAATCTTTAAATTCATCGTGAAATGTAAGGGGCCACAAACTGATAAGACAATCTTGAAAAAGAAGAACGAAGTTGGAGAACTCACACTTGCCAATTTCAAAACTTACTACAAAGCTACCGTAATCAAGACAGTATAGTACTGCCATGAGGATAGACATATAGATCAATGGAATAGAATTGAGAGTCCAGAAATCAACTCATCCATCTATGGTTAATCAATGTGCAAAAAGGGTGCCAAGACCGTTCAATGGGGAAAGAATAGTTTTTTCAACAAATGATGCAGAGACAATTGGAAAGATACATACAGAAGGGAGAAGTTGACCCTATCTCATACCATATATAAACATGAACTCAAAATGGATCAAACACCTAACTATAAGAGCTAAAACTCTTAGAAGAAAACACTGGGGGGTATATTTTCATGACCTGGATTTGGCAATGGATTCTTAGAATATGACTCCAAAAACTTAAGCAACTGAAGAAAAAAATAAATGGATTTGATCAGAATTAAGCTTCGAAGGATACTAGCAAGAAAGTGAAAGGACAACCCACATAAAGGGGGGGGGGGAATATCTGCAGATTGTATATCTTTTTTTTAAAGATTATTTATTTGAGGGGCCCCTGGGTGGCTCAGTCGTTAAGCGGCTGCCTTCAGCTCAGGTCATGATCCCGGGGTCCTGGGATCGAGCCCCGCATCGGGCCCGCTGCTCGGCGGGAAGCCTGCTTCTCCCTCTCCCACTCCCCCTGCTTGTGTTCCCTCTCTCGCTGTGTCTCTCTCTGTCAAATAAATAAATAAAATCTTTAAAAAAAAAAAAAAGATTATTTATTTGAGAGGAAGAGAGCAGAGCGAGCGAGAGAGAACACGAGTGGAGGGGGGAGGGGCAAAGGGAAAGGGAGGAGCAGATGACCCCCTGAGCAGGGAGCTTGATGTGGGGCTTGATACCAGGACCCTGGGATCATGACCAGAGCCAAAGGCAGACGCTTAACCGACTGAGCCACCCAGGTGCCCCTGCAGATTATATATTTGATAAGGGATTCATATCTGGAATACATGAGAAACTCTTACAATTTAATAATAAAAAGATAAAGAACACAATTTTTTAAATGGGCAAAGGATCTCAATAGATATTTCTCCAAAGAAGATATACAGAGAGCCAACAAGCACATGAAAAGATGCTCAGCCTTTCACTAGCCAGTCAGGAAATATAAATCCAAACCATAATGAGATAGATACCACTTCAGACCCACTAGAATGGCTAGAAACAAAAACTCAGAGAGTAACAAGTGTTGCCAAGATTGCGGAGAAATTGGAACCCCCACGCGCTGCTCGTGGGAATGTAAAATGGTGCAGGCAGGCATTTTGGAAAACAGTCTGGTCTGGTGGTTTCTCAAAAACATGAACATTAAATTACCATATGACCCAGTATACTCCTAGGCATATACCCAAGAGAAATAAAAACATACATTCATCCAAAAACTTGTACACAACTGTTTGTAGCAGCATTCTCCATAATCGCCAAAAGATGGAAACACCCAAATATCTGTCATCTGATGAACAGATAAAATGTGGTGTATTCATACACTGGAATACTACTCAGTAGGATGAAGGAATTAAGTATTGGATTCATGCTACCACATGGATGACCCTGGAAAACAAAAACGTGCTAAGGGAAACAAGCCAGTCACAAAAGGCCACATACCATATGATACCATTTATAGGAAGTATCCAGAATAAGCAAATTGATAGAGACAGAAAGTAGATAAGTGATCACTTTGGGCTAGAGTGGGGAGGGAATGGGGATTGACTGCTAATGGGTACAGAATTTCTTTTAGGGAGGGGTGGAAATTTTAAATTAGATAAAATAATTGTTTAAAATTTCAGGTACTTTTTTTGCACTTATTACCTTTATTACAAAACATTTACTATAATACATGTAGGTTGGCGCTTTAAAAAATACTTTTTTTTCCCCTAAGTAGGGCTCCACGCCCAATGTGGCACTTGAACTCATGACCCTGAGATCAAAAATTGCATGCTTTACTGAGCCAGCCAGGCACCCCTAAAAAACAATCTTTCTTTTTTTTTTTTTTTTTTTTTAGAAAGAGAGTGAGAGCGAACGGGGGGAGGGGGGGAGCAGAGGGAGAGAGAATCTTAGGCAGGCTTCACACCCAATGCAGAGCCCACTGAGGGGCTCGATCTCACAATCCTGAGATCATGACTTGAGTTGAAATCAAGAGTGTAACACTCAACCGACTGAGGCACCCAGGCACCCCCCCCCTAAAAAACAATCTTTAAATGGTACCCAGAGTAGCAGCTCAGGCACTGTAGGACCAGCCCCCACCCCATCATTGTGAACCTATCTGACTGTGGGACATGCACATGGATCGATCTGATAACCACACGCTCCAAGGACAATCGGGTGTTATGGGGATTGAAATGGCACCCATACCAAGGTAGCCTGTGGGCCAGCAAGAGGAGAGGAGGCAGATGCCTTCGTACTACCCACTTCTTCTTCTGCCCCCACTCCCTCCTGTCCTTCCCCCACCCCGCAAGCCCTGTGCGCACTTGCCTTCTTGGTGTGGAGAACGCATCAGAACCAGTGGACCATCTTGGAGGCGGACGGACAAGTCGGAAGGGGGAAATGCAGAACTTTAGGAGAGATGGCTCTCGCTGATTTGTAGAGACGAGGCAGAGTAGACCCAAACTCCCCCCCCCCCTCTGGTTTATAGCAGGGCTAGCGTAGGCTACTGGGAGCTATTGGGCTGTGGTCTATATCATGGCATGATTTGTGAGGTATGAAACAAACCCCTCTGTCCAAAACCATTCCCCGCAACCCCCAGCAAAGCTATCTGAAATTCCTCACACTCAACGCACTCATGAAGGGCCTCCTGAAGGAGACCGAGGTGCTAACTGTCGTGTTTGCTGACTGTCCCATTTCCAGCAAGCCAAGCCTTGAGGGAGAGGGTCGCGGCACAGATGAGCTCTGTGGGCGGTGCAGATAAGTCTGGAATGTTCGGGCCAGGGGAACAGGCCCAAGTGGAACTGCGTAGAGGGGGAGCTGATGGAGCCAGGGAACAGCCGGGGGTACTGGATGGTCAGATATGGAAGTGGGGGCGTCACAGATGAAAACTGGAACAGGGTGGCTGAGAACCAGTCTTCCCCATTCTGGGACCAGTTACAGCATCTCCCTCCGCCCCCCTCCCTGCCCCGTCTCCTGGGATGTTGCCAGCTCCTTTTCTTTGTTTGTTTTTACATTAACACAAGTGATTTCGCGCCGTGGCCTCCACCCAGCTCAACCTGGCTTCGGCGTCTGAGATTTTAATCACACATTAGGAGATGGAGCCTCCCCTGCTGGGTAAGCACAGGTCTATAGTCTGAGGGCCGGGCAGGCTAACCAGGCCCGGCTGCCCGCATGAGGCAGGCTGTCTTTATGCTATTGAACAGAGGCCTCCAGCGCCTCACTAGGGGTGGGCCGCATGGGTCACACAGCTGTGACAGGGGAGGGCCGCCCTGGTCTGCCTGTACCCAGTGCTCTCGGGGTCAGGGACGTGCAGCGGCCAACCTACTGAGCTTCGCACCCCAACAATAAGCATCGGGGTGAGCGCGGAGAAGAGCCCGCCGGCCACGGCCGCCCACCGGGCCTTACCTGGCCTCAGTATGCTGACCTTCCCGAACTGGCTTCAGAGAAGGGATGTTAATACTGTCGCTGGACAAGCTTGGCTTTAGCCTCCTCGCTCTCTGGGCATCTTCCAGCTCTTTTTTCTTCCTCTTGCCAAAAAAGTTCTTGAAGGCTTTGAATTTGGATTTCTTCTTTCCTGGAAGTTAAGGAAGGAGAGCGAGGCAGAGTGTGACAGTGGAAGGGGAGATGGGGAGGAAACGGGGCCTCTGTGACAGGAACAAGGACTGTGATCCCAGATGCCCTGCAGACTTGGGCCTCGCCACCCCCCCACCCCCACCCCGGGGCCCAGGACACCACACCACCATGCATGTGGCCTGCTCCCTTCTTCATAACTCCGTAGGACAAAGTGTCCGAGTTCTGGGGAGAGCAGAAGCTCGGGCCCCAGCTTGTGGTCTTCGGGCAGGCCTCTCTTCAGGCCCACCTCACCAGGCATCCACTTGCCTGGCCCCTGCAACCATGAACACACACCTCGGTCCTGACCCAAGAAGTTCATTCGTCTGCAGCAATTATTGAGCCCACGTAAGCACAGGGTGCCCCCCTGACTTCACACTGGTGTCTGGGGTCACCGCCACCCAGGTGGGGAGGCGAGCTTCCACATGTGAGAAAGCCCCTCAGGACCCCTGGAGTTGCAGGTGGGAGCTGGGACTGGCCAGCTTGTGTGCTGAAAGGACGCCGACCCGCGGGGCGAGTGCTATCGGGGTGGTGCAGTCAGGGAAGCTGTCCTCAAGGAGGGAATTTAGGAGCGAGGGAGAGGGCTGGGAATTGGGAAGAAAGGGCCACCAGGCAAAGAAGCTGCCTGGGCAAAAGGCATGACAGAATCAGATACCAAAGGGTTTTGCAAGGAGTGCGTGTGTGCATGTGTGTGTGCGTGCATGTGTGTGTGCGCGCGTGAGTGCGTGCATGTGTGTGTGCGCGCGAGTGCATGCATGTGTGCGTGCTTGAGTGCGTGCGTACGTGTGTCTGCGTGCGTGAGTGCGTGCATGCACTATGTGCACTGTGTGTTCTTCCGTTTTTGCCGGTTGGTTTGGATTATCTAGGGGGCTACTGCTCGCTGCACCTGCACATAATTGCAAGTTTGCGCTATCTACATTAACCACCAGGGCAGAAGCAAGGCCTTGGAGCTTTAAATGCTCCTAAGGCTTTGTTAGGGCTTTTTTTAGTTTCCTAACAAGCACCTGTATCTTTACTGGGGCTCAGCAGAAGAGGGGCGAGGAGAAGGGAGTGCGTGCTGCATTCTTCAGAGAATCAGCTCTTACTGCTTTCACACGCCATAATTTACCAGCATAGGTGTCTCATCCAAATTCCCAACAGTCTGGTCTCTGGAAGGCCTCTTGCCAGCATAGCAATGTTGCCCTGGCAGGGAAGGGCCCAGGCAAGGGAGTTGCCAATGGGGCTGCCATTAGAAAGGCTTAGTGGTGTAACGGAGAGTACCACCCAAGAGTCAGAACAGTCTGGAATCCTCGACTTGGCTCTGCTATCAATTAGCTCTGTGACTTTGGGTAAGTCACTCAACCTCTCTGGAACTCAGCAGGAAAATGAAGGGATCACACCAGTCAGCATCTCCCAAAGTGTGTTCAGAGGGCTATCATTGGTCTATTGCATGAGAAAGGGGTCTGCGGACCAGTCATTCTGAGAAACACTGGATTAGGCAAAGTTTAGGGATCTGCTTTCCAACAAGACTTTTCTGGAACTTCAACATGCCTATGTGAACAGTGAAGCTTTAAGATACTGGGCAGCAATGTTGTCTCCCAAATGCATGTAAGCAGAATGTCTGGCAAAACACGCTATGGGAAATGCTGAACTAGGGTTCCTTCTAGCTCTGGAATCCTATGGCCTATGAAAAAGGTTTCTAAACTTCAAGAATTGAAGGGACACTGGCATTCAGTCACAATCAACCCTTCTCTCTGTATGCCTAAAACTTGACTGTTGGCCTTCCAAGTTTTACACCTGAATGCCCTCTAGTCTGCCTATCCATCCATCCACCCATCCATCCATCCATCCATCCAACAAATATTTAAGACCAAGCACTTACCATGTTTTGGGTATCAACGAGAAAGGAGTAAGATACAGTTCTGTGTCTTAGCTACTGTTCCCCACATCAAGGCTGTAGGCAGGCCCTCTTTTGCATCCCCTACAGCAACCGACGCTGTGAAAGGCATGCAGTAGCTCCCAAGGGACAACTGAGTCCATTGAGGGATGCAGAATACCAACACAGCTGTCACTTCCCTTAAATTAAGGTCGCCAAGCAGAATCATCCTTAAGCATCCTATAATTTAAACACTGGCCCTTGTCAGGGTTGATATAAGTTGTAAAAAGTGTAGGTAAAGAGCTTAGCATAGGGTCTGGCATGGTGCAAGTGCTAATAACTGTGAGCTAGTACTAGGGAATCAATAATTACTTGTTTCCTTTTTTAAAAAATTTTTTTTAAATAAACTCTACACCCAACGTGAGGCTTGAACTCACGACCCTGAGATCAATGAGTTGCAGGCTCTACCCACAGAGTCAGCCAGGTGCCCCAATAATTACTTGTTTATTAAGACCAGATTCAATTCTATCTGTAGAATTGGTCTATCAGTTCTATTTATCTATAGATAAGGGGAAGCAGCCCCATATCTATCAATCAATAGTGATCTGTACAGTATAATGATTAGAAGCAGAAGCCAGCGTGGGGTGGGGCAATGCAAGAAGACAGAGGACTGTATGCTTGATAATCACTGCTTAAGTAATTCCTGTTTGGGATGGCTTGGGCCATTTCTCATCTACTAGGATGTACCTAAATAGGGTCATGATGGGGACCAACTTGGCGATTCTACCTACGGATAGAAAGAATAAAACACGAAGATACAGCAGGAAACATATTTTTTTCAAGTTTCCTTCTATAATTTTTTCTCAGGAAAAGTTCAACTAATTTCTATAATGATAAATTATTTAGAACGATGCTTGGGGGTGGCTTGAAAATGATCGAGCATTACTCTACTATACTAATTGCTATGATCAGTTCTTTGCTGGAAAAAATTTATCAACTGGATCTCTTGGGGGAAATGCCTTATCTGTAGTATTTGCCTATTTCTCTGGTGTAAAAGTCCCTGCCAGTTTTCACCCAGAACAGATAAGATTTATTGATTCTTGATGGGTGGTCTCCTTCTGGTCTTCTAAAAGAGGAACAACTTTATGCTCAGAGTGTTCAGAAACATAGCGATCGTTGCCCCTCTTGCTTCAAAATCCCCGACTAGAAGGGAGGAGGGCAAACCTGCTTCTCACAAACCAGCAAAAAGGCAGAGATGAGAGAGTCAGCGGCTAGCGGCCGCACTTGTAACACTATCTATAAACACTTAATAATTGGATAAAAACACTTCTAATAAACATCCGGGCTCTAAAGCTGAATGTACCAAGCATAATCATCGTATGGGCAGACAAAATTAGGCACTGACACCTTTTTATGTCCCTAAACCAGCAAAATGACTAGAGACTTTAGAACCATAACAGGGGCTAACATTTAATGATGCATGTATTTCAATTTCTGTGCCCCCGCTCCCCAGTTTTCCATTTTTGCTGGCCAAAAACAACAACCTATTTTCCCATGAGGATCCAAAATACCTTAAGTAACATGTGTCTCTTTCAACTACGGGCACTAGAAGGAAAATAATGTTTCCATTCGTCCCTGTGGGCTAGCTCTGAGTATGTGGGCATGGGGGGGCAGGTAGAGCTCTGTTGGTAGAGCTGGGGGTGCACCAGGAGATGGTAACCACCATGGTGGGTTGGTGGCTCACTGACCTCGGGCAGTGACTAGGAAGTGGCACACGGCCTTACCGAGCAACCCATTGCCACATATCCAATATCAACTGCAAGAGTCCAAGTCTTTGGCCTGTTTTGGCTTAGGAGACCTCCCGAGCCCCAACCACATCAGACCCCATGTGTGGAGATAGGCCCTGAGAAATAGATACGAGTCTGGGAACAGTCCACAAGCTATGTATTCTGCAACCCCACTGAAATCTGAGAGAGTTGCCCTATATTCAAGTGTATGAAATGGCCTTTCAAGCTCTCTTTTGTAAAGGGGTACCTTTAAATTACCAGCAGCTGAGCCCTGCCCAGGCTGGTTTTCAAAAGAAGCTGAAGTGCCAAAGGCTAGATAGACCTAGGCAGCTGGTAGAGGTCGCCACCCACATTTGTATCCAGCCATGTTTATGTAGGTCACCTCCACACTGGGTAACAAGTGCCCCCGCCAGGTACCGCAGTGGTGGGCAGTGAGCTCCCGGCCACCAGCTTCTGGACTTCTCCTATAACAAAGCCACTGATTTATTTATTCCCAGACAGGAGCTCTCAACATCCTCATCCAATGAGGGCCGTGTGTCACATGCCAGAAAACAGCCCACGGAAAGCAGTATTTTCCCCCCAGAGAGGAAAACACCGTTAACTCCAATGAAGAAATCATCACTTCTGGGTTGTATATTTGCTTATCCACCGCACACACAGGCAGCCCACCTGGGCTGAACTTAATGGGGCTTTAAAAATGCATCGCATGACAGTGACCTTGTTCTCTTGCATCGCTGCTTAGAAAGAAAATATTTCTAACTAGCCTTTCTCTCCATCAACCTCCAAACAGCCACGCTATTCTCTGGCTAGCAACGACTAGCTCTAAAAATGTACCCAACCGTCTGATCTTTTAAAACAACAAAATCTTGCAAGCAGAGAAAAGGCATTTCCTTACCTTCACTCTTCATCAAGATGCACCGCATTGCCACCTTCCTTTGTAGGCATCTGTCTAGCTCATATCCAAAAAGATAGGTCAGTTGGTTTAGTAGGGTGAATGAACAGAATCTGGTGCCTTGGTGAAGAGGCCTATCATTCATTTTTTTATTCATTCATTGAATGAATATTTGCGGGATCTAAGGACTCTCTCTCTGAGACCCAATACAAAACAATGGTGACACCAAAACGAAGCCCCAAGCCCTGCCTTCAAGGATCCGTGCACCAGGTTCAGCATCCCCCGCCCCACATCAGCCCCACATCAGCAGTAAAAGCGGGCCTCTAGGAAGCCACAAGAAGGTTCATTCTGTTCTTCCGGATCAAGTCTTCCACATCATACGCTACTTCAACAAAAATTGGAGAACAACCCAGTGAGCTGTTGCATTTAGTCCTATCTTTAAATTCAATGTCTTATTTTATGTCTGATGGTTCCTTTGCAGTGGAGGGATGTCGATGAGGCTTATCACTATCTAGTGACCTTTGCCTTCCTGAACTGATACTCACTCGCGGTTACATATCGCTCCTAGGTGGCCCCACAATTTAGGGAATGGACACACATCTGAGTAAGTTTTGCAAAAAGAACTTTTGTAAATTGAGTCCCACTTAATAGAAGCCTGTGGTGGCATCTTTGGTTTGTATTCCCCCTTTA
The DNA here is from genome assembly GCF_029215605.1 of Mirounga angustirostris. Taxonomy (NCBI): domain Eukaryota; kingdom Metazoa; phylum Chordata; class Mammalia; order Carnivora; family Phocidae; genus Mirounga; species Mirounga angustirostris. Next base: position 96,825,899 of record NW_026991719.1, read on the forward strand.
TTCCTCAAATTACAAAAAAATCTGGATTACTCTCTACAGTAAAACCTCAGTTGAACCTCTCAGGTCATGATCTGCTCCAAATTTTTTTTTTCTAATTAAGCAGAAATATTTCTCCTGCCTTAGTAAGTAGAAACCGGTAACCATCCCCAAAGAAGATTGCAGGGCCTCAGACAAACCTTGTGATATCAGAGTTGGACCCCCCAAAAAAGAGGCAAAGAAACCCTGCAAAGTAAGTGCAGACTGAGTCTAGTGTTATTAGAAATTTGATATGAACTCGTTTGCTTGTGGCTTCCTTTTTTTCCTAGGGGTTAAACACACAGTAAACGAATCTAGTTCTAGATGGCAAGATTCCACTGGGCTACTTACCCTCATCACTGGTGTCCAGAACTTCCAGACTTCCAGAAACTTCACTTAGTGATTCAGCCATACTAGGATCACTAAAGTAAAATATTGAGTGAAAAAGGAAAAGATCATCATTTGATATCCAGGGCCTAACATGCTCGTTTTACCTTACCCTTTATCCTTCTGTTAGATTCTTAAGCCATTCAAGGAAAACCAGACAAAGAGAATTGCCATGAGAGCAAATTACCCTTCCTTAAGAAAAAGCTCATGACTTCATTTATATGAAATGTCTAGAACAGGTAAATACACAGAAATATACATGCAAAAATGTTTATCATTGCATTGTTTTAAGTAGCCAAAAATGGGAAGCAATCCAAGTGACAATTAAAAGGCTAATTCTCTCATGACTCTGATTCCATGTCATGGGAGAATCATCCATCCTTATGCTTTTCTCCATCAGTACAGATAATCAATTGAGCATCAACTGTAAATTTTCCATTCAGTCTAGCCTTCTAGCAAAAGCTAGGGCTGACAGGTCTAGGGAAACATGTCTGTGGATAACCAGATCTTTAAAAATCAATGCTGACATTTTTGATGTGAGTTTGTGTGGGTTGGGAAGGGGGCTCCGACCAGCACCCTAACCCAGAGAAAGGATGCTATATTCATACACAGCTGGGAAGCTGTAGAGAGGCGGGTAGAGCTGGGCCTCATAAGAGCTCCCCCTAGGGTCTTGATCCGACCAGTTGAAGGACCATCAAGTGGGGGTTAAGTAGGTTCTGGAGCCCCATTTCCCACCCCAGATCTGCTCAGCTCCCAGACATAGTCAAACTGCCATTGCTGTTTTGTGCATGGATTCCAGGCCAGTCCTGTCCTGCCCTCCAGCCATACACCCCTGATACATCTCCGGAAGTAGAGAGGGATGCCCGTAGGCTCTGAGGTTAAGGCGGACTTGAGAGGTCACCAGCAAGAGTGACTGAGGCCTTGGAAAGCAAACGCTTCCAAACCACAGTGAGGGCTGACAGGGCCCTGGTGTCGAGATGGCTTCAGACCCTCTCACTGTGAAGTCCTATGACTTCCCATGGTGTGAGTTCTTTCTAACTGTGATGAGTAATAAACCCAACTCACTCGATGACAGGTGTGTCCTGGCTGGCCTTGGCTGAAAAGTATTGACACTATGTTCAAGTCACTCAAACTCTATGAGCCAATATCACAATTCTGCCTGAAGATGACTTAATCCCAAGCCCATACAATGCTCCCTAATTCTCACGCGCACACACACACACACACACACACAAGTTCCACCTGGAGATTTGGGAGGAGCAAAGGGATGGAGAAAGTCAGAAGTCCCTCAGAAATCCCGAGGGAGGACAGGAGAATTCCTTGAGCTAGGAGCAATTCACATCATGGGTGAGTTCCTGGGCCAGCATAATAAACATAGCAGCACCCCCGCCCCGACACTAAGGAAGGCTTTTTATACCCTAGGGAAATAAACTCTCTCTGAGCTTTGGAGAAGTCCATAGAAAAGGAGCCTGTTTTCCAAAATACCAGGCCACAGTAGGCTAATATTGTCCTTAACCCACCACTGACAGGGGTAGAAGACAGTGAAGCAACAACAAAAGAGGAAAATACAGAAGCCAAGAGGGAGAACAATGAAAGAGGACACCTTGGTGGCATCTGAATCCCTTAGAGCAATTAATAGAATCACTCGATTTGACTAACTCTCGAGTGTAGACTGTCTCCGATCCTTCCTAGCACACTTGCCTCATCCTCCTAAGCGAATCCCAAGGACCCTGAAGACAGCACCACCATCAGCTGAGCTGTCTCCCTGTCTCAACCAACCAACCAACCAACCACCCACCCACCCAACACAGCGAAACACACATGGCTCCCCTTGATTTGAAATTCTCTTCCCGTTATCACCCCATTTCTTATCACCCCAAAACTTTAAAGGGTTATGTCATCTATACTTACTATCCTTATGTCTTCACTTCTGAGTCTCCTGGGCTCTCTCTCTGAATTGAGGCTTCCGACCTGAACTCCTTCCAAAGCACTCCACCAAAATGGCTCTTATTAAATGCCACTGCAAGTCCCCTGACTTCCCAGCAACATCTGACACGCCCTCCTTTTTGCATAATTTTATCACTTTGCTTATTGACCGTCATACTCCCCTAATTTTCCTCCAACCTCATTGGCTGATTCTTCCTCAAGCTCCTTTGCTTGACCTTCCTCCTCTCCCTAGATCTGAAATGTTGTAGCCCCTAAAGTCTCTGTCCTTGGCCCTCTTTATCTATGACCGTTTCCTCAATCAGTGCCATTCAGTAGAAACATGAACGTGAACCTCCACTGCAAGCCACATGCGTTGTTGCAAAATTCCTAGTAGCCGTATTTAAAAAAAGCCAAAAGAAAACTGGTGGGGTTACTTTGACCTCAGTAGAGCCCAAACATTATCATATTTTATTTAACTCAACAGAACCAAAATATTTTACGTTCTTTTTTTTTTTTCCACGCTAAGTCTTTGAAATTCGGTTTGCATTTCACACAGGTGACAATTTTGAGTGCTCGAAGGGCACACATGGCTAGGGGCTACCACATCCTAAATGATCTCGTTCAGACTTGAAGTACCATCTCTACACTGGACTCCAAGGTGTCTGTCTCTAGACCTGATGTCTCCTCTGTACCCCATGGCCCTATAACCAACTGCCTCGCCAACACCTCCAACTACTGGTGCGTGGAATTCTTGCTTCCCCCATACCCACTCCTTCCCCCACCCCAGTTCCCCCCCTCCCCCGCTCCGAAAAATGCCACTAACCAAATGCTCAGACTGAAATTTAGGAGCTCTTGATTCCTCTCTTTCCATCGTATGCCACATCGAATCCGACAGTAAATCCTGCGAGTCCTCCTTGCATGTATTTCTGGAATCCGACCCTCTCTGGCCCCGTCTGAGCCACCATTATCTTGTTGCTGCATCACTACAGTGACCTAACCGGTCTCCTCGCTTCCTTGTTTGCCTCCTATTCTCCACACGGTGGCCACGTCTGTCCCACCAGCCCCTTGCTCGAAACCCCCCAGTGACTTGCCATCACGCTCAAAGTCCCAGCTCCTTACGCACCCCCCAAGCCTTATGTGATCTGGCCCCATGCTCGTGCCCCCCTGACCGCCAATCCTGTTACCCTCCTCCTTCCTCTCTCTGCTGCAGCCTCAGTGGCCTTCTCACCATGACCCAACACACCCAGCCCCTTTTGATCTCAGGACCTTGGCACTTGCGGTCCCCTTTGCCCGGAGGGCTCTTTCCCCAGCTAGTTGCACAGTTGACTCCTTTGTAGCTTTCAAGTCAGCTCAGATGTTCCCTCCCAGGAAAGACCTCCATGACCATCCTGGTTAGAGCCTCTGGTCTCTCTCCATCACATGACCCTTTATGAACATCCTTACAGCACTCAGTACTACCTAAAATCATATTCTACAGTAATTTACTTGTTTCTTGTCTGTCTTCTTTACTGGAATGTAAATTCCATAAGGTCAGGGGCCTTGCATATTCTGTCCATCACTGGATCTCCTAGCCCCTAGAATGATACCTAGCACACAGCAGGCCCTCAATAAATGTTTGGTGCACGAATGCTTAAATTCAATAAAAGAAGGGGAAGTAACATAAGAGCCATCTTTGTGGTCAGAAATTTCTTAGAAGTAGAAGCATGCTGTAGGAGCGCTTGTCCTGGGGGAGCGACCCCCTTGTTTTCCCAGCTTTGCAGGGCCTTCCTTCCCTCCTAGCGAGGTGGGCCCCACTCCTAGGCTGTTCATCTATGCAGAACCAAGCACACTTGGGCCCCTCCTGTCCTTGGTGTAGAGAATCTACTCGTAGGTGTCCCAGCCACGAGAACCCTGGGTGTGGAGCCCCACTCAGCTGGGCTAGGCCCGGAACCTCACGGAGGAAGCTTCAGGAACAGATACCCTGCCTTCTCCTACTTACAGCCCTCCACCCCTGGCAAAACTCCTTTCCTGTTGGCCTTGGGCTGACCTTATGAACCAGAGCTTTGCTTCCCAAGTACCTCCTCACAGAGGCATCGTTGTATTTCTTTCGCTTCTCTCATGATGGCTAATCTAAATCTAAAGTGAATTGGTTCCTTCGTTAGACCAGGCCTCTTTAAAAATGGCCTTTGGGCCAAGTCCTCTGGTCTATGCTTTTGTGTATGAATGATACTTAGCAAAAACTGCTGTCACCTCATTGGTATCTCAAAAAAGTCACAATGTTTGGTCTTGATCGTGAGCCTCCCCAGCTTCAACTAGTTCATCAACTTCCTGCTGCCGGTAGGATGAGAGCCAAGTCCTTGACTCTCGAGGCCCTCCGCAATCTGGTGTTCCCTGCCCCTCTCCGTTGTACCAGAAGTCCACCCCCCACTCATGTCCTCACGCCCAGAATTACCCGTCATTCCCCAGACGCACCAGGTGCTCTCACGTTCAGTGCTCTGTCCGCTTGGCCTAGAACGTCAACTCCCTCATCCCCACATCCTTACAATCCTACCCGTTCCTCCAGACCCAGCTCAAAGGTCTGTGCCCCATGCTCTTGGTCCTTTGCCTCCGTCACAGTTGATATCACCTTGAAGACAGGGACCACATCTTGCCCACCCAGATGTCACCAACACCTAGAACGAGGCCAGGCGCATGGAAGGCTCTCGCTGCATGTTTTTCCAGATGGACGAACACAGGAGCAGGGAGTAGGGGGTGCTGCGGTGACAAATAGGAAATCGGTAGGGAAAGCGGTCCCCTTTTTTAAACACATGGGGACAATATGAGACACACTTTCAGTAAAAATCCCCTCTGCACAAAATCCGTGAAGAAATTGGCAAGCCGAGTAGGGAAAGAGGAAAGAACGTATGCTTTTATCCAGTGAATGAGAGGCCTTCAGAACCACTTCCAAGGAGCATAAAGTCATGTCATAACGGGCATCAGGAAGCCCGGCCCAGCAGGGATCTAAAGTTTCATTATCAGTCATCGTTTAAATGCTTGCTTGCTCTGGGCCAACCCTAGATGCTTAGGCCTCGCAGCTGCCTATTGCTTCTCAGCCTGTCTGACTTGAGGGCTGAACAAGGGCTCTAGGGGGGAGAAAAAAAGAAGCGACAAGGGAATAAGGCCTGCCTTCCAAGGCTGTTGCAATTTTTTAACCACAGCCTGGTTCAGGTTCAAGGACTCAGAAGGCTCTGCTTGACACCTTTGCTGGCTTCCCAGAGTGGGGATGGCTAACAGAAAGCAGTTAGCCTCGTTTTGTAGCAAATAATCTGGCAGGCTGAAATGCTTTTCGTGGAGTCTGTGGTAGGCAGAACTCTAAGCGTGCGTGCCCTGTAAATCCCCTCTCCTGGAGTCTGGGTGGGCCTGGCCTAATCAGGCAAGCTCTTTTTAAAAGCGTGTCCAGAGGTCAGACAGAGAAGTCAGAGAGATGCGAAGCCACGGCAGACGCTCTCCTGTTGGGCTTGAAGGGCCAAACCGCTACGTCGTGCGGAGTGAGGACCACGTGGCAGGGCCTGGCAGGTGGCCTCCGGCCGCTGAGAACAAGGCTGACCACCAGCCAGAAAGTGGGGACCTCAACCCTACCATCTCGAAAGCCTGAATTCTGCCACCCACCAGCTCGTCTGGAAGAAAAGCTCCGACCTCGGATGGGTCCTCAGCCACGGCTGATCCTCTAAGTGCTGCCTCGCGAGCCCCTGACGTCCACGGTGCCGGGGCTCCGGACTCGCGGACACCGCGAGGTGGCACATTTGCGTATGCTCCGGGGAGCAGATGTGAGCCCCCTCGCGCTATCCTGGGTCGAGGGAAACAATCCTGCTGGTCATTTAGCCTGGCTCGGAGAGCCCTTGGCGGAAAGTGCCGCATGGCTTTGGGGGCACCTTAGGTGATGTGACATCTTCAGTGACTTCCGCAAAGCCCCGCCTCCAAGTGCCCATGGGCGCCAGGAGGAAGACACAGGAGGGAGAGAGGGTCACTTTTCTACACCCCACACCCTCACCTACGGGTGTCTGACCACCACAACCATTGAGCAGATGGCTAAGCACGCTCTAGGGGATTCCTGTCGCAGACACCTGTTCTAGAGAAATTGTCACCCAGGCCTTTCTCCCACTCCAGGAGGCCAGAGAAAGATGCAAGCCTGCCACCCCCCACGTCCCCACCATAGATAGGGAAGCCCATTTCAGGGAGACCTCTTAGCACCCTGCTTGTGAGCCAGGGAGCATGGAGACTTGTCCCGGAGACTGGAGGAAGCCTCAAAAGAACAGGTGTCTCAGCGGGAAGACGGCTCAAAATTTCTGTGGAGATACGTCCCACTACCAGAAGAGAGCAAGAGGAAAGATTCCCCCCCGCCCCATCTTATCTTACAGGGGCAGCTACAAGAGCTGCACTGGATTGCAGCTTCTCCTCCTCCTCCTCCTCCTCTTCTTCCTTCTTTTTCCTTCTTTGTGCATTTTCCTCCTCCCATGCTTCCATTTCAAAGGTCTTTAGCTTGCCTCCAGGTCTGCCTTTCCTTCCTCCCCATTGCGCCTCAACCCCCCAGAGTAAACCAGTAGAAGCTCAGGAAGACCCAACTCAGGCCACCCCTAACACCTTAGATCCCCAGGAGGTCAAAAATGCAAAGAACGGGGGGTGGGAGGATGGGTTAGCCTGGTGGTGGGTATGTAGGAGGGCACATTCTGCATGGAGCACTGGGTGTTATGCACAAACAATGAATCATGGAACACTTCATCTAAAACTAATGTTGTAATGTAAGGGGATTAACATAAGAATAAAAAAATTAAAAAAAAAAAAAAAAAAAAAAAAAATGCAAAGAACTTGGCCGAGAAGTTTCTTTCTGCCATCTCTCCAGTGGCCTCAAAGCCTAGCCGATGGGGAGTCTCATTTTGTCTCGTCAGTCCACATACCCTACGATTAAGGGCTCTGTCCTTGCAGTCAGGGACAATTAATATTACATAGTGAACACAATGAACGAAATTGCAGAGCCCTGCTCCGTGCCAGGCAAGCACCATGAAAGCTGCTTCTTCGTGTGTTCTTTACTGAAGCCTCACAAGGTCCCTATGAGGTGGGCATTATGTCCATCCCCGTTTCCCGGGTGGGGAAACTGAGTCTCGCTGACATGAGGTCATCTGTGCAGGAGTAATAGAGCTAGGACTCAAATCCGGTTCTGGAGGATTTGGGAGCCCATGGCTCGACCACCACACTCTCCTTCCTCCTAACTCGGCAAAATCTGGTAAGCATTAAATGCCCACCCTCTCCTGCCCCCAGAGAATCTCCCATGCTGGCCTATGACAGGACCCAAAAATAGGACACTAGCGAGGTTACTCTCAGCCCCTAACGTCTTTGCCAAGATTCACTGGCCAGTTTAACAACAAAGAATCCTGCCCCAAATGGCTCACTGGCCACACATATTACAAGGAGCCATCATGCAGTATTAAAGGGGACACGTCTGTTGCATGGGCCCCTTGGGTGGCCAAGCTGAAGTAGGGTCCCATCCAGGGGAGCAGGAAGCATGGGGGCCCTGGAGGACTCAAGGGAGAGCCATAATTGAGTCAAGGGGCCCTGAGGATGGACTTCACAGCTTTAAGGGTGTGTCAGGTGCCCAGAGCTCTGGACCCAACCTCTCTGCTAGTGCTCAAGGCCATCCCAAGTGGAGTGTGCCTGTGGTTTTTTAGTTTATGAGGTATTTGTTGTGGTTGCTGTTATTACAGCTCCCGGCGGTCAATAATCCATCAGCTGGCGGGGGGGGGGGGGGGTGAAAATTTTCCGAGGTGGGGGAGAAAGGCAAAAGGAGAAAGGGGGTGGTGGTGCTGGCGTGGGGCGTGGGCTCTTCGTGGCTGGTTGGAGTCTGTGGGCTATGGCCCGGATGCTTCCTGGCCTTTGAATTCCAAAGGCCCCTAGAAGATGAGACACGGGTAGTCATTTTCTGCAGGGGGTGGGGGAGGAGGTAGGGGAGATAAAGGAGGGAGAAAACCAGGCCCCGGCAATGCGCCGCCATGCCAAGCTGAGCTACCTGTACCTTTTCTGAAGGCAACTTGTAGCTTTTCAGTTCCATCTTCAGGCCCTTTCAGCCCACGGGGTGGGGGCTGGGGGAGGCAGTCTCAGCTTGGCCTCATGGTTATGATAACTAGCCCTTGGCCTCCCAGTTCTGAAGGGCAGGGCACGGAGGTCTTGGAGTGCACTGTGCCTTAACGGGGAAGGGGTGGGTGTGGGGAAGGGGGAGGCCGTGGCCCACAAAGGGCACATGCCCCCTGAAATAAAGACATACCCAAGAATCTGAGAGCCCTGGCCATTCCTGGGCAAGGTGATATCTGAGAGCCCGAGGCCCCAGATTTCCATAGCCCTTAACCCCACACACAGCCCTGCAGCCAGGCAGAAGCAGCTACAGATTTGGAGTCGCAGGAAGGGTTACGAAAAGGTTCCCTGATCCCCAAATCTCTCCCTTTACCCCAGCCATGGCATTGACCTCTCCACATGGCCTTGGATCCCCACCGTTGGAATCACTCCCTCTGAACCAGGCCACAAAGTCAGAACCATCTTTCCCAAGGCCCCTCTCTTTGCTACCCCAAAGTCTTTATGCAGCCCTACTAGGGGCTCAGAGCTGCGACGACGAAACACAGCAGTCAGCACTTACTGCATAGTTAATATGGGCACGCATCCTCTCTTTCGATCCTCGGAACAATCCCATGAGGTGGGTACTATTTATTCTCGATCCTCCCCATTCTGCAGATGAGGGAAGCCTAAAGGCTAAGTAACTGCCCAGGGTCACAGGCAAGTCCACGGGCAAGGCGAGGTCATCTGACTCCAGGGCCCATGCGTGCTACATAAAACGACCCACTCTCTGCTGACGAGAAACAAGCACACGTGAAAGATTTGGGAACCATATCTGATTAGGAATCAGAAGTCCTGGGTCCTGATTCTGCCCTTCCAACAGATTATCTTTGTGGCCCTGCCACACTCCCTCCAAACCGGGCCTCAGTTCCCACATCTGTAACATGAGGACGTGAGACTAAATTATCACATGCTCTCTTATGGCATTTTATGACAAGGACCCAAAGGCTAAACTCTAGGCTACTGACTACATAGAGGAGGGGTCTGTAGGCCCCAAGAGTCTGTGCATTGCCAAGGCGGGCGGGGAGCAGCAAAGCCAAGCCAGAGAGCTAAGATGTTGAAGTCAAAGAACAAGGAAAGGTGAGAGGGAAGGGAAGGAGCAGATGGAAGAATCGGGGAATGGAAGGCGTGTGGCCACAGAAAGTTCTAGAGGGTGATTTTGTGGGCAGCTCCGCTTAAAGCAGCACGAGGCTGGAGGAATCACGAAAGGCCTGAGAGATGAGCCCCACCTTAAGACGGGCCATCTGCTGGGCAGAAAATTTTGTTGTCCGCTTAAGCACTGAGGCACCCACTTGAGAGCATAGGTGAGTTGGGGTGGGGGTGGGGGCAGAGAGGGCCGATGACAGCCACAGACCCTGGGCCACCTGGAAGAGCCTAAGAACCTGGCCCAGGATGATGTGCTCAGGGCAATGAGGCACGGGTGATGCCTGTCTCCCTTACATCCCTTCTGCCCGGGGTCAGGTCTGTTCTCACACCTGACTCTCACACCTCTCTGGTCCAGTCTCTGGAAAAGAAGCCAGAAGCTCCTGGACCAATACCGACAGGCCACAGGAGGGAGGTGCTAGCACCAGGGATGCCAGATGGCAACCGACTGGAAAATGGAGTGGCCCAGAGCCTGGTGCTAGGCCAGACACCAGGAGGGCAGAGAAGGAGGGACCCCCCTGAAGAACGGCCTGGAGCCAGGCCAGGCTAGAGGCCGCTAGTCGGGGCAGAGAGAAAGGCCCAGATGGCCAAGGGCAGAATGAAGATTCCTGGTTCCCTTCTCCTGTGTCCACTTCCGGTCACAGAAGCAGAGAGGAACCCAAAGCACAGAGTTTTCTCAAGGCCTCCTCTTGCCCGTTCATCCCCTCACTCCGCCCGCGCTGTTCCCGGCAGGGAGAGGAACAGGGTCGCCACCTGGGAGAAGTCAGCGGGGTGCACACAGCTCTTCCCAGTAGGGCCACCACCTCAGGGGAAAGGAGAGCGGCAGGGAGAACCTGGAGAACAGAAATCTCCCGAGCTTCCTTAAACTTGAAGAATCTCGGGTCAGAATGGCCTAGGAGAAGAAGAAGGCGCACTGGGGGGAGCGCCCAGGAAGAGCGCTTCAGTGGGGGTGGGAGACACCTGGTCCCTCCCCCCCCAATGGACACCGCTCTGTTGGCCTGGCCCCTTCCCCCCACCATGGACACCGCTCTGTTGGCCTGGCCCCTTCCCCCCCACCATGGACACCGCTCTGTTGGCCTGGCCCCTTCCCCCCGCCATGGACACTGCTTTGTTGGCCTGGCCCCTTCCCCCCCCACCATGGACACTACTCTGTTGCCCACTTGAGAGTGACAGGGAAGGACCCAGCCAGCATCTGAGGAATGAAGGAGATAGTGCGTGAAAAAGAGCACCGTGCCCGGTACAAAGGAAGTGCTCACTGAACAGTAGGGTTGTTTTTTTTTTTTTTTAAGATTTTATTTATTTATTTGACAGAGAGAGACACAGCGAGAGAGGGAACACAAGCAGGGGGAGTGGGAGAGGGAGAAGCAGGCATCCCGCTGAGCAGGGAGCTGGATGCGGGGCTCGGCCAGAACCCTGGGATCATGACCTGAGCCGAAGGCAGACGCTTAACGACTGAGCCACCCAGGCGCCCCTGAACAGTAGGGTTTTTTAAACAACTACAATAGATAGGGGACATGGGTGTGAGAAATGGGTTCAAGTCAACATCCTGTCTGACAAACATGGATGCATGGGCCCTCAGCCCTAGGGATTCTGATTCCTCATTGGCGGTGGGCCCAGAGATCTGCTTGCTTTATAAGCTCCCAGGCAATCCTGAGGTAAAGGGTCTAGGCGCCCCCCACCCCACCTGCCGAAGGAAACCCTGCTACGAATCACATTAGATACTGGGCATGACTGGGACAGAAAAGCTAAAGTGGGAAGCCATAAGACATGGATGGCAGGGGCAGGATGGTGAAGAAAAAAGCAACTTGAATGATATCTAGAGAGGACTGTGACCACAAAGGAAGGTATTTTGTTTTTCTAATAAATATCTCTAAAACTTGACCCTCCAAAGAGGCCCACAGCAACTTTTGGAGAGTTGATGTCTCAGCTCTGCTATTAATTAGCCGTGAGGTCTTGGCACACCAAGTCTTTTCTCTGGGCCTGTTTCCTCACCCAAGAACTAAGGAATTCAATTAGACTTGGAGTCCAGGATTCCTTTTAGCCCGGGCATCCTAGGATTTTATGATCCATTGAGATAATCTATCAAAATTCCCAGTTCATCTCCAGAGAGGCTGGAGAGGCCCACTCTAAGCCCTACTTGAGTTGGCCAAGAGGGGACCTGCCTTCAGAGCAGACCCTTCAGAAGCCTGTCATATTTTCAGAAAACTCTCCTACTTTCAGATTGTTTAGAGGCAATTTTTAGAAAGTTATTTTTTTCTTTTCTTTTTCTTTTTTTAAAGATTATTTATTTATTTGAGAGAGAGAGAGCAAGTGAGAGAGAGAGCACATAGAGGGAGAGGGAGAAGCAGACTGCCCGCTGAGCAGGGAGCCCGGTGTGGGACCCGATCCCAGGACCCCGAGATCATGACCTGAGCTGAAGGTGGACGCTTAACCAACTGAGCCACCCAAGCACCCCCAAGCTATTTTTTTCCATTTTAAAAATGCAGAGGCTGTGGAAAACAGTATGGAGTTTCCTTAAAAAAAAATCAAAATAGCATTACCATATGATCTAGTATTTCCACTACTGGGTATTTACCCAAATAAAATGAAAACACTAATTTGAAAAGATAGCTGCACCCCTATGTTTATTGCAGCATTATTCACAATAGCCAAGATATGAAAGCAGCCCAAGTGTCCATCAATAGATGAATGAATAAAGAAGATGTGATGTATATATGTATATATCACATCTATACATATACATATATGTGTGTATACACAGACACACACACACATATACCCAAGGAAATATTACTCAGCCATAAAAAATGAAATCTTGCCATTTGCAAGAACACGGATGGACCGAGAGGGTATAATGTCTGATGAAATAAGTCAGTCAGAGAAAGACAAATACCATATGACTTCACTCACATGTGGAATTTAAGGAATAAAGCAAATGAACAAACAAAGAAAAAAATGAGACCAAAAAAATCAGGCTCTTAAATACAGAGAACAAACTATTGGTTGCCAGAGCGGAGGTGGGTAAGGAAATAAAGGGGATTCAGAGTACACTTATCATCATGAGCCCTGAGTAACGTACAGAATTGTTGAATCACTATATTGTACACCTGAAACTAATATAATGCTGTCTGTTAATTACACTCAATTTTAAAAAACAGCAAAATAATTGCACAGGGTTGCAGGAGATTTGACTTAAACTTCCCCACTCATTCTTTCTGCCCCTTCAAAAAATTTATTTTTAAAATCTTTTCAAATCAGGAACCCATCCGTATGGGGGAGCTAACCACCTCATCCCAGAGAGCGCCCTGCTTCCTCTGCATCTGAAAGAGCAAACACAGACCATCTCTGCCTGAAATAAGGTCTTGCATCTTTGACATTTGGCTTCTAAAACCAGAGGCACAGAAGAAACAGACATTCCTCACATGCCAAATTAAAACTCTCTTCTTCAAAAACAGGTGATGGAGGTTTAGTGGGGATTTTCCCCCCACCTCATTCCCTTAGAAGGCTTCTGGAGACATCCTGTAAGTAGCACACGTGAATAGTGAACTAACACCAAAAGCTCTGTCCATGTGCTTTATGCAAACTCAGGGGAGCAGACTCTCCACCTTCTCTTCTGGGCTCTGCTTAACGTGTGGGTAGGCAGACATGCCCTGGGCTCCCAGGACCCTTTCCTTTCCCCAACCCCCACAGACATCAGAGGAGTCTCCCTTTGACTTACTTTTCGCTCCATTCTTCCAGAACGCTTGAGCTTAGGGAAAGGGGCGACCTGAAACAGCGAGATCTGATGCAGGGTAAGGAACTAACATGACCCATAGCTTATAGGATGGGCTGGTCCTTGGCCTCTGAGGTCCGCAGGACAGAAAATAGAAGATAATGACCCTATTGATGGAAAAATGCAACATGACTTTAGCAATCTTTAGTAGCAATCTTTTGTGAGATATACAAAAGCCTGCCAGTTTGTTGCTCTTTCCTTATCCATATCTAGATGTTCCCATGCCCTGTATCTCTTCTTTTTCTTCCCTCTTGTTTCCACTCCTCATTTTGAACATCTCCCTTATATGCTATAGTGGATAAATGAATTATATTGTTATAATCTTGTTGTGTTTGTAACAAGGAATACAGTTTCAACTGTTCAAATTAGATGAGTAAAATGGTTTATGTTTCTACTTGCAAAAAAAAAAAAAAATTCAAGTAAGTTGCTTTAACAGGATGGAGCAGCCCTTTGTTAATTTTTTTCCCGTTTAGCCTTGGCCCCAATAGATGAAACTCTTCCTCTCCTTATCAGTCTCTGAGCCTTTTAAGGACAGAAACTCAAACTAATAAAGATCTTCACAAGCTGTGTGACCTGGAACAAGTCATATGATTTCTCCATGCCTCAGTTTCCTTATCCATGAAACAAATCTGTCTGGGGAAAGAATCTGGGAGGTGGAGGGAGTAGGTAGGATGGAGGTAGGGAGGTCACAATATCATGTCTTTCTGCGACGTTCTTGATTCTGTGATCCAGTAGTGTCTACGCAGACCTTCCTTTATTGCAGAAAGAGAAATCTGGCACCTTGACCTTCTGAAGAGGAAGGATAACATAGTTGCAAAAGGGTTAGGCTATGGAGCTGGACAAATCTAGCTTTGAATCCTGGCTCTTGTCAATTACCAGCTTGCGATCTCGGGCAAGTCACTGAGCTGTTCAAAACCTAAACTTCCTTATCTGTGAAGTGGGGCTAAGAGTAGTGCCTCCATCAAACACCACCTGTGAGGACTCATTCATTTAATAACTGTTTGTTGAGCACCTGCCGGGTGCTAAGAAATCAGAACGGTGCTCAAGAAAGAGAAGGGTCCTGCTCTCACAGGCAATTTGGTAACTAGCTCATAGAAAGCTCTCGGCATGGGGCGTCACACATAATAAGCCCTCAGGACATGTTAGCTGTTCTCATCATCATTCTCATCCCATGGTGTGAATGACATGTGTCCCCTGTTCTTCATGGCTCTCCCAAAAAGTAAGGGATGAGACTTCCTGCAGGTAGCTCTACTCTCCCCGGTGGCCCCCTGGTGGCCGGCTTTGTAGAATGGGCACACAGAGCCCGGGGACTTCTTTCAGGGCTCTCCCAAGTTCAGGAGAGGCTGCTCAGGCTCCCCATTAACACTGTGTTTGTGACTCACTCAGAGCCCCGTGCTTTCTCCTTTGTCCTCATCTGTCCCTAAACGGTCCAGACTGCTCCTCTGGGCAGAGAGACTCCTCCTCTCAAGAAAGGCCTAAACCGTTTTCCCATGCCCTCAGCCAACGCTTGCACTTCCTTTTCCATCCCAGAGGAACAGAAATGGGATTACGACTAATTAAGTAGCTAACAGTTGCTCATCGGGTGGCGAGGGAGCTCACGTTTCCTGAGGGCAACCTATGGGCCCGTCAGTTACCTGATTTAATCCTTGTGACCACCCTGGGAAGTAGGAATCATTATATCCATTTTACAGAGGGAACAACTGAGGCTCAGGCAGGCTAAGGCCTTCATTCACCCATGGCCATACAGCTAGCAGGTAACACCGCGAGGATTCAAACCCATGTCTGGCTCCAAAGCGTCATGCGCTTTCTACCATATGGTGCCCGTGGTTTTCAGCGTGTGTAGCTCTCAGGCCAGACGCTGTGCTGGGTGACGGAGGGAGGAGGGCCCGACATTGTGGAGAGCTCCTGCTTTCCCCGCGGCTCTCCGATACAGCCTCCCCGGTGCAGGCACCCTCGTTTCGAATGTACAATTCTCCCAAAGGCAGAACTATTGTGCTGACTCTAAGCAAAGCACTCTTTCATGCAAACTCAGAACACAAACCTCACGTTCATAGAGGGCTCTGTCCTCTTCAAACCACTCCAGAGCCATCTGGCCCTCCCAGCAATCCTGCGACATCGACAGAGAGGGAAGTAGCATTATTGTGATGATCACGTTATTCCCATTTTACAGATGAGAAGAGCAAGGCCCAAAGAGGCCCGCCTGTGGTCACGCGGTGAGGGCCGAGAGTTAGGGCTCTGGCCTTCAAGAATATTGCAGGGGACGTCTTGTTTAGAAGCCCTGCAGAAGCCCCCCTTACAGGACGACAATTACTATACTGACCACAGATCGCTGGCAAGGATCAACATCTTTCAAACGCTTTCTGCGCCAGGCACCGTGCTACATGATTTACTGCTCACACATTATTGCATTGTATGTTCATCATCTTCCAAGGAATAGGTCCCATTATTACCCCCATTTTACAGATGATGAAACTGAGGCTCAGAAGCCTTAGATGACTCAAGCCTGTCAAGCTAGAAAGTGGTGGTCCGTGAAGACGGACTTAGGACTGTCTGGTCCCAGAGCCACGAAACACCAGGGCTACAGTGCTGCTAAAGTTGAGTCTAATGTGGAAGCCACTCAGCACATGTGGCTGTTTCACTTTAAACCCATTTAAGGGAAATAAAATAAAAACTCAGTTCCCCGGTCACACTAGTCACACAGCAAATGCTCAGTAGCCAAACGTGGCTTGTGGGCAGAAGAGATAGAGAACACTCCAGAAACTTCCATCACCAATAGAAGCTTCTATTGGATAATGCTGGTCTAAACACTCAGGGTGCTCCTCTTTGGACTTGCACTTCGGTAAATGTGAAAGAGGAAAAAATCTAGTGAATGAGGGTCTCCAGTATCTGGGCAGATGTTTGGTATTTTAAATCAAAACAAAAACACTAGAGAGAAATTTGGCTGGAAAACTCTTGGTTGGGGGCGGGAGGGTGGGAGTCTCTTCCCGAGCACTGCAGGATGTTCAGCGGCGTCCCTAGTCTCTACCCACTAGATGCCAGTATCACACCTTTCCCCTAGCTGTGACAGCTACCAATGTCCCCAGACATATGTCCCCTGGGGAGCAAAATCAGTCCCCACGTCCCTGCTGAGAACCTCTGGGTTAAGGTTACCAATGTATTTGAAGTAATCAAACGGCCAATCTTTCATTAACCTCACCTTCTGAAAACAAGCTATTTCACCCAAACTCATTTCTCCTACTGAATCATGGTTTACAGCAATTTGCATCGGATGGGTGGTTTTAATAGCTATTGGAGACTTCATGAAAAGAGTAAAGGCATTTCAAGCAACAGAACGTGAGTGAAGATGCCAAGAGGGGATTACTGGAATGTCCTGGACAATTAGGTCCTCGAATTTCCTAGCCACCAACCATAACTATGAATTTGTAAAGGAAAGATACAAAATGGATTGCTTTAAAAAGCTAGAAGAGGGGGCGCCTGGGTGGCTCAGTTGGTTAAGCGACTGCCTTCGGCTCAGGTCATGATCCTGGAGTCACAGGATCGAGTCCCGCATCGGGCTCCCTGCTCGGCAGGGAGTCTGCTTCTCCCTCTGACCCTCCTCCCTCTCATGTTCTCTGTCTCTCATTCTCTCTCTCTCAAATAAATAAATAAAATCTTAAAAAAAAAAAAAAAAAGCTAGAAGAGCGTTAAAGGAGAAAATCAATTCAGAAACCACAGAAGCAACTGCATCGCATACTACATTTTGGCTACTGATTTCCAGAAATAACAAACAATAAAAATTGTGCCCCGTGAGAAATTAGCGAAAGAATCCCTCAAATGCTAAAGTTGGCCCAACAGCAAATGGGCTTTCAAAGGCTTCAACTGAAACTAGCATGAACATTCTCATATAAAATGCTGAAATTCTGGTTATTGATGAAATAATAGACATTTCCACATTTTAAATATATTCCCAAGGAAACTCAACCTCCCTACAGCAAATGGAACACTCGGGATGCTGCTAATGACCAAATGAAACCTGCCAACTACATCTTCAGAGAACTTTCCAAAAGCTTAAAAAAAAAAAGCTTTAAAACCATTTCCTCCTAATGAATTTTTACAAGTTAAAAAGTTTACCTATATTATAAATAGTCCAAAAAGGCAAACTTTTGGTAAACTGGTAGATATGGCAAGTAGTTTATTCAAGAACTTGCCCCGGGTGAGGCTGGGGGCCTAGGACAGCGCCTCCCCAGGGTGGGCACCTGGCACTCCACCGGCTCTCCTATGGCTCTCATGAATGGGGAGTGTCTCGGGCAGATGCCACAGGGGGAATGCAGGTTAGCAAAATGCCCAGTCTGGGCCCCTTGCCAGGGAACGGGACTTAACAGCTTTTCTTCAAGAAGGGGGGGGAGGAGAAGGAGAAGAAGGGGAAGGAGAAGAAGAAGAGGAAGGAGAAGGAGAAGAAGGAGGAGGGGGAGGGGATAGAAGAAGGGGAAGGAGAAGAAGGAAGGAGAAGGAGGAGGAGGAGGAGAAGAAGGAGGAGGAGGAGGAAGAGGAGAAGGAGAAGGGGAAGAAGGAGAAGAAGAGGAAGAAGAAGAGGAAGGAGAAGGAGAAGAAGAAGGAGAAGAAGAAGAAGAAGAAGAAGAAGAAGAAGAAGAAGAAGAAGAAGAAGAAGAAAGAAAGAAGGAGGAGGAGGAGGAAAGAGGAGAAGGAGAAGGGAAAGAAGAAGAAGAAGAGGAAGGAGGAGAAGAAGAAGGAGGAGGAGGAAGAAGAAGGGGAAGAAGGAGAAGAAAAAGAAGAAGAGAAAGAAAGAAAGAAAGAAAGAAAGAAAGAAAGAAAGAAAGAAAGAAAGAAAGAAAAGAAAGAAGGAGAAGAAAAAGGAGGAGAGGAAGAGGAAGAGGAGGAAGGAGAAGAAGGGGAAGAGAAAGAGGAAGGAGAAGGAGGAGGAGAAGGAAGAGGAGGAAGAGGAGAAGGAGAAGGGGAAGAAGGAGAAGAAGAAGAAGAGAAAGAAAGAAAGAAAGAAAGAATGAAAGAAAGAAAGAAAGAAAGAAAAAGAAGGAGAAGAAAAAGGAGGAGAGGAAGAGGAGGAAGGAGAAGAAGGGGAAGAGAAAGAGGAAGGAGAAGGAGGAGGAGAAGGAAGAGGAGGAAGAGGAGAAGGAGAAGGGGAAGAAGGAGAAGAAGAGGAAGGAGAAGAAGAAGAAAAAGAAGAAGGAGGAGGGGGAGGAGGAGAAGGAGAAGAAGGGAAAGAAGGAGAAGAAGAAGAGGAAAGAGAAGGAGGAGGAGAAGAAGAAGGAGGAGGAGGAGGAGAGAGGAGAAGGAGAAGGGAAAGAAGGAGAAGAAGAAGAGGAAGAAGAAGAGGAAGGAGAAGGAGAAGAAGGAGGAGGAGGAGGAAGAAGAAGGGGAAGAAGGAGGAGGAGAAGAAGAAGAAAAGAAAGAAAGAAAGAAAGAAAGAAAGAAAGAAAGAAAGAAAGAAAGAAAGAAAGAAAGAAAGAAAGAAAGAAAGAAAGAAAAGAAAGAAGAAGAAGGAGAAGGAGGAGAGGAAGAGGAAGAGGAGGAAGGAGAAGAAGAGAAAGAGGAAGAAACACCGGGAAGAAGAGAAAAAGAGAAGGAAGCGAAGTGCCACAGGGATCTCTAATGACCACATCAAACACTTACTACAGGGAGGAGTGGAAGCTGGAAGATTAGTAGCTGCAGCTACACATGTCGGGTGCTTCCTGCTAGCTTCTGTTTGCCTTCCCCAGCTGGAGGCTCACACGGGGCCAGGCTTCGCGTTCGGGAGAACAGGATGCAGGTGGAATGGGGAGCCAGTCCAAGACTGGAAGGACCTGCGGGGGAGACCTCTTCCAGCATCTGGGTGCCAGGGGCCTCCGCACGGCGAAGAAGGAATGCATTGGTCCCCTGAATACCTGCAACTAGGACTCATAAAAAGTCAGTATTGGTGGCCTCTGGTCTCCACAGCAGTCCATACGGCGTGGCAGGGGGGCATCAGGGAAGGTGTGCAGCCAAGGGGAGCAGGCTGGCGCATCGATCACAATAGCTACACCCTGGTCAGGTGTCAGGTGCCTGTTGCCAAAGCGCTAAGCCTCACCTTCCTGCATCCTCTTCTTAGAGTAGGAGAAGCTGACTGGCACGGTGTGAGGGGCCCACTGAGCTGGCTGGCTCCCCGAGATGGCCACCAAGCATCGGAGTGACACAAAAGCATCAAAGTTCTATGGAAACATACATTGTCGGGAGTAATCCAACATCACAGGGCAGTTTGACTGAGAGCCAGCCCCTGGACCAAGGATGGCAAGGTGTCAGCCAAGGGGAAGTCCACAGCCTAGGATGGCAGAGGCTTGGAGAAGACGGGCTGGGAGGGAAGGGCAAGGTTCAGGCCCAGAACACCTGGAGCAGGAAGGGGGCTGACATGGGAAAGGGGCCGTAACTGGAGAGACTGGGGTGGCCAAGAACAAAGTTGTCCTAGCTCACTCTTTTGTCTTGGGCTGAATCTGCCTCTGCAACAGCCCCAGCTAGGGCCCCCAGCACCCCGGGGGCGTGCTTCTGGCTCTCTGCTCGAAGGCCAATCCTGCCTCCGGTGCACGCTATACAGCTCCATGACGCAAGTCAGGGCACTCAGGATTCTGACCTTGGAATTGTCATGGCCTGGTGGCCCAGGGAGAGTCGCTTAACGTCTTCGGGGCCCAATTACCTCACCCTTAAAATAAAGACATTTTCACCCATGCCACCGTTACAGGATCTTGTCTGGTTAAGAAAGTTCTTTTGCTTGGGGCGCCTGGGTGGCTCAGTCAGTTAAGCGACTGCCTTCGGCTCAGGTCATGATCCCAGCGTCTGGGATCGATCCCCGCATCAGTGGGGAGCCTGCTTCTCCCTCTCCCTCTGCTGTTCCCCCTGCTTGTGCTCTCTCTCTCTCTCTCTCTCTCTCTCAAATAAGTACTTTTTTAAAAAAAAAAAAGAAAGTTCTTTTGCGTTTCCTTCATCTCCTCATATATACTGGCACATAATTATGGTGGCACGTAATTCAAGACTCCTAGTATTTTCTCCCTTTCACCAATAGGCATATCCACTGATCCCTTGTTAAATTCCTGTCCCCTGCTGTCACACCATGTCTATGAACATAACGGGACTTACTAGCTAGTTACCTCAAGCAAGAACCATATCCACCATAACCAGTTCAGAATTCAAACACCAAAACTGGTCCCCTAGGAACTGGAGTAGAGCAAGGCATCAGTGTGGCTGGTGGCATGGAGTCAGGGCCTACGAGGATGTATGGATGGCTCCGAATATATACCCATTTCCACCGCTGGCCAAACACCACAACCATCTCCAACTCATCAAATAAACGTACGCACCTATGAAATCGAGACTGCAGGGGTGATCTGCAGAGGAAACTGAGCCAACCCTTATGCCACATCCGATAACTGGGAGGCTGCATCTTGTCCAGCTTGGAAGAAATGGAGAAACCTAAGACGACGCAGGAAATGTTAAGGTGTTTTCCCACTCTCCCAAATTCCACCCTCCCTTTCCCTCCCTGTCTCCTTCCCCTCGGCTCCCCCTGACTGAGCTTATCCCTCCCACCCCACCTCCTGCAGACCAGACCGCTCTTTACCGGCTGGCCGCTCTCTAAGAAGGCAAGCTTCTCAAGGAGCCGACAACACGCCTCCAACAAATGCTTGTACCAGACGCCATGCCTATCTGGCTCCGGGAAGGGAGAGCACGCGTCCCCCCCCACCACCACAGTGTTGAGCACAAAGCTTCCTGCAGACAGGTGCACCATGTTTCTGAATGTCTACCGAGTCGCCCTACCCGTTAGGTCCTCCAAGGGACTCCCAGCCACTTCCTTACAGAGGCCATGGCTCCTTAACCTCCTCAAATGCCTTCCTACCGTGTCTCCTGTTCCTTCAGCCTAGTTTCAATAAACGGTCAGATGAACTGGGGCCTTCAGCTGGGACGACAGGAATAGCCACGGGTCCATGAGGGTCTCTTTTCCACCCCAGAGGCCTCAGGTTGCCTCGGATCCCCTCCATGGAAGGCAGACATCGGCATGAAGGGGCCCTGAGGAAGGCCCCTGGTTCGAGCAGGAGAATCTAATATACGCAGGCACTGAGCACCAGGGAAGAAGGGCTGGACGCTCACCTGGGAACAGTAACCTTGCCCTTGTCACCTCCCATGGCGGTGGCTCTGTCTCTCCCGCCTCCCAAGGCCTCCACCGCCAACTTCTCTGTCATCTGGTGCTACAGCGAATTACGCAGAGAAAGCGCCGTAATTTCCACCGCAGGCATCCGAGGCCAGAGGTCAAGGGCACGACTGGCAGGTGAGCCCCGGAGGTAGGGTTTTCAAAGAGCGGCAAGGCCACTTTTCACCGGTCGAGACTCCAGGCCCATCGAGAACAGGAGCGGGCTACGGTGCCAGTTTGGAAGCAAGAGCCGAAGGGGGCGGTCAGTGTCCCCACAGCCCCCTGCCTGAACCACCTCCAAAGCGGATGCCCCGGAAAATCACGCCAGAGGCTGCCAGGCCCGGTCTAGCCAGTGCTTTTCCACAAGAGGAGAGAGCAGCGGGGGCTCGGTGCTACTGGAGACCTGCGGTGAGTGAGGTGACTTTCTGGCCCTGATTCCAGATGGTGACAGCTTCACGAATGAACCTGGGGAATACTCATGGACACTCGCGCCCCCACTAATGAGCCGTATGAATGGATCCGTTTTGCTTAATATCTTCTTCCTGGTGTCACCTCCCGCAATAGGTGCCCACCACACCCAAAACCACCGCTGTGGGTGCAGCGTGAGAATACTCGGCTTGGGGTCCACACCCTTCCAGTAGTGGGGGAGACTGCAGTTTGTATAGCTTACACCAAATTTAGAAAATTAAGATCACTCAGAAAAGTTAAAGCGATTTTCTCCACTCATTCAAATTCTGCTCGCTTTCCATCCCTCTGGTCCTCCTTTGTCCTCTCTCTCTCTCTCTCCTTCTCTCTCTCTGCCTCTCTCTGGCTCTGTCTCTCTCACTTTTTGCCCCCGCCTCTCCCCACCCCCGTATCTGTATTTTCAGCCCCGCCGGCTGCTGACTAGGGCCAGAACCAAACGCTCCCGTGTCCCTGAAACCCACGATTTCACCGAATGAATGATCACCGCGAAGGTTACTTGAACGGCGCTCCCCGTCCCGGAAACGAGCCCTGTCAAATCCAGGTCCGTGGGGCGCTTTGTTTGAAGAGGACGCGGGCTAGGCTTATTGCACGTTTATTACACGTGCACGCCCGAACCTGCAGCTTGGCCCTCGCCTCTCTGGCGGCCCGCCCGCCGGGGACAGAAACATCCTCGCGCTGCAACTGTCCCGTCTCAGACCCTCGAGCCATTTGTCACGCGCGCGCTCCGGGCGAGGCTGCCCCGGCGCCGCGGACGACCCTCGCCCCGGGAGAGAAGCGGGGCATCGCGCGGCGCGGGGAGGGGCACCCCGGGAATAACGGGACTCCCCAGTCCCAATCTTGCTGCTTGGCCCCCTCTTCCCTACGCGGCGGCCCCCCTTCCCTCTGCGAGGCGACCAATCAACCACCGCAGCGGCCCCGGCGAGACGCCCCGCCTCCGCGGCCCGGCCCCGCCGCCGCCCCGGGGACTCAGGTGAGCCAGGGGCGGCCCCCTACCGCCTCCCCGCCCCCCCCCCCGGCCCGCGCCGCTTTCCCACGCCCACCTGCGCCCCGCTCCCCGCGCGTGCTGCCCCCGGGCGGCGGGTTCGAGCCCCGGCACCCCCCGCCCCTCCCACCCCGGGCGGGGAGAGACCCCCGCGGCGGCGGCCGAGGGCTCCGCCACCCTGGGCTCCCGGGAGCCTGGTGGGAGCCGTGCGGGCGCCCGCCACTTACTCTTGAGTCTTCAGGCAGGCGTAAAAGCCAGCCATGGTGCTTCGGAACTGCCGCGCTGCCCAGGGGCGGGCGCCGCGGCCATGCGGGGGGGACAGCTCGGCAGCCAGGGGCCTGCACGCACAGCCCACGCCCGCGGGCCGGTGCACTAACCCAGATAAAGTTTCTGCTCGAGGCCTCTCGCTGGCTGCTGAACTAGGTCCAAAATGGGCCGGGCTTGTTCCTTACGAGGCTGCGAACTGTTAACTCCCCTTTTTCCCCTGCCTCCGACTTCCCGCCACCGCAGCATCCTCGGTGCAAAATACCAGATGCTCGGTCTTAGGCTAAGTCTGGATCCCCGCGGGGCTAAGGAGTGTGCGGAGTCTCTAGGAGGGGAAGCCCTCGGGGCTTAGCCCAGACCTTTACCCCCGGGGCAGAGACGGACACTCACCAGTTTTGGGAAGGCAATGTGAATAAGTCACTTTCTGGCATTTTAGATTCTGCAGGCTGGGGGGCGGGTGGGACAGAGGGGAAAAGAGAGAGAGGTGAGGCAGATTTTAAATAGCAAGGTTGCAAACATTCCCCCCTCAATCTGAACACTATTTTTGACCCTTCTGAGCTGTTCTCCTTCAATCTTAAGGAAAATGATTTACACCCTAAGCAAGGCTGGAGTCACAAAGCTGAGAGAGAGAGAGAGTGAGAGAGAAGAGGGCATGAATGTCCTTAAAGTTGTGAAATCTCAATGCCCTTCAGATGGAAGTCCCCAGCAAAGATCGTGTGTGCACAGTGGATCCCCATTATAACACGGTTTACATTACATGGATTCAGAGATACCGCTGATCGGATTGTGTCTGCAGAAAACCGAGAGAACTAGAGAAAGAGCAAAAATGCCAACTAAGGCTTATGGTCTGAAAAACCCAGCAGGGGCCTCTTTCCCAACCCCAGTTCAATAAAAAGGTGTCTCTGCCCTGGCATCTGACATGTGGGGGCAATATTGGATTTTGCAATATTTTGATTTTCGAAGTGCCTGGTGACAGTATGAAAAGCAAAGCAAACATGGGTGCGGGCTTTGGGCTTTTTAAAATTACTGCGAGAAATCAAGGGTTTTTTAAAGGGCAAGATTTCTCCTGTGTGCATGTTTGGGGGGGGTCATTACACACTGCAGGACGGGGCCTGATCTGACAGCCTTTCTAAATCTGCCTTCCCTGGCTTAGAAGAAAGAAGAAAACCAGGTCCCTCAAGGGACCCAATACCCTCAAGGGGTATTAGGCAGTCTGTAGTAGGGCGCCTTCTTTTCCCTTCCGTCTTCAATAGGCAACACCCTGCTTCTGAAATTTCACTGGGTGAGTAGACTGGGCTCTCTGGAGCGGGGCAGTGCGAGGGCCCCTCTCTTCTTAACTTGGTAGTTGGGGGGAAGGACTAGATTTACATGGTGCATGCTGAATCCTCACCTGTGGCTAAGATTTCTAGCAAGAATTCCTTTCTAGCTAGAATTTATGGTCATTTCTCTATGATTCATATGTGGCTTGCCCACTTAATGGATTTTCTGCAATTATGGTTTAATCAACGCATAACTTCTGTCTACCCCCAGTTGTCATGTCAGCGGGTGGTTAGGAAAGACCCATTTTATTATTATTATTATTATTATTAGGAAAAACCAATTTTAATACTGGCCAGAGAAGAAGCTAATTAGGAAGGCAAATCCATGTCATTCCCCTTCCACTCAAATAGAACACACTCCGAAAACCACAGAATTTTTTTTAAAGATTTTATTTATTTCTTTGAGAGAGAGAGAGCATGAGCAGGGGTAGGAGCAGAAGGAGAGGGAGAAACAGGCTTCCCGCTGAGCAGGGAGCCCGATTTGGGGCTCGATCCCAGGACCCCGGGATCACGACCCAAGCTGAAGGCAGACGCCCAAACGACTAAGCCACCCAGGCGCCCCTCACAGAATTTTGTTTTTCAACTACACATCCTTTGTGATCATTTGGCCAACTCCTTTCTTCCATTGCTAGGAATAATCAGGAGTGGAGGGTCCACAGAAAATCTATCCTGGAATTCCCAGTCTGCCCTGATGGCTCCTTCTTCTGAATTCTTGCATCGCCTGTGGTCAGGGCTCCAGAGCCAGAGCTGGGTTCAAATCCTGCCTAAGTTTCTGATGTGTGATAGCTGGATTGGGATTCTGAGAGAAAAAAAGATTCTTAGGAGGTCCGTGCTGAAGTATTTAGAGGTGAAGTATAAGGATGTCTGCAATTTATGCTCAAGTAGGTCAGGAAAAAAATGGGTAGGGATGTGTGTGTGTGTGTGTGTGTGTGTGTGTGTGTGGAGAGAGAGAGAGAGAGACAGAGAATGGAATGAGAGAGCACATGTAGTAAGATGTTGACACTTGGTGACCGTAGGTGAGCCTGTATGCATCTTCATTATACTAGTCTTCCAGCTTCCCTGTAGTTTGGAAGTGTTTTCAAAATTAAAAGTTGGGGGTAAAATCTTAGTTCTGCCTGCCCTGATCAGCTGTGGTAGCAGCAAATTATTTCCACCTTGCAAATCCGAGTTCCCTCGGCTCAAAAATGGACATGTTAATAGAACCTCCCCACATAGGGTTGTTTATGGGGATTCAATTGAGAGAACAAATGTCATGCCCTTAACATGGGGCCTATCCCTTAGGAAGGCCTGCAGAACTGGGAGTGACTGCTATTATCATGCCATCGTCATTTCACCCGTGATCATATACTCTCTCTCATTGTCCTCGCGTGTTTCACCTGCAGACATCCTACATCCTTTGCTCCGGTTTTAAGCCTCCAGAGGGCAAAACGCATTTCTTACGCTTGTTCTTGTATCTACCATCGGAGCTGGTACGGCCCCGTGTAACCCAGAGCTCGTGAGCGGGATACCTTGTTAGTTACCGTTCTGTGAAACCTGCAGTCATATCGCATTGCCTGGAAAATGACCGCATGCCCAAGGGCCAGCCATTCCTGATGACAGCGTCGCACGGTGGGCGCTGGGTAAGAAGGCAGGCTACCAAGACAATTGCTGGGGAATAGGTTTCATAAATTCTTCGGCTTGAAGGTAGATACCTTCCTGCACCGCCAGACTTTTTTTTAAATCCCCGGAGGGCTTACATTCCACTGCTTGGCTTGCCGGATGAGGAGGACCTCTACTAAGCAAGTTGGGCACATCCTTAGGATGCCAGGCCAACAAAGCAGATTTCCAGGGGTAGCAGGGTACAGCTTCTCCCTCCCAGCAAAGGGGAGAGCACAAACATTGTGAGGGATCCCCCCACCCCAGCTCTTGGACGAATGCCTCCATTGCTTTTGGAGGGAATCTGATCTTCCTGGCTCTAACCATTGATTCCAGTGAGTCTTAAACAGGCAGGGTAAATTCAACTGAAACCTTCAGGACTGACTTCAAAAACCCTGCCAGGACCTTTAAACATCTGGCTCTTGAAAAATCTCTGTGAGCACCAGAGCCTGAAATGGAGAATGGTGAGACTCCCTCACTTCTGAACAGATGCAAGCCATTCCAGAAGGTTCCTCTCAGTCCGTGTCTCTCCCCCTTTCCTTTTGGCTTCTGTCGCCCTCCTTCCTCTTTCCTTCTCCCCTCGGTCCGACCTCCTGAGGCTCACTGAATGAGTTCCCTTCCTTTTAAAGGCTGGCAAAGAAGCAGTGGGTTCAAGGGTTAGAAATGAGAGAGACAAAGCAGGTTAGTGTCTGTATCCATGTGACTGTGCTGATTGCAGCATCCCAGATGGAGGGACATCTCACGAAGCTTTGGGAGGTCAAGCTAGTGAGCTGGGTTATGGCTTCTGTGGAGCCATTCATCCGGACATCTCAGAGTGCCTGTAGAGTATCTGCCCTCACAACACCCTAGGGAGTCTGCAGGCCAGTGGGATCCAGGAATTAAAGACCAACAGAGCCAGGAACATCTCTAAGGGAGCTGGACTGGGGAAAGCTACACTTGGTGGGGTGGGGAATTCCCCCAACCCCCAACATTTATAAACAGGTCAAGTCTGATATAGATTTGCATTCAGGGTGGAGGAGGTAGAAATGGGGAGGTGGAACCCGGGAACTGGGGAGGGGAGGGACGCCTCCCTGGGGTTGGAGGGATTAAAGGTGGAATGCTTACAGAGCAGGCATTTGCTGATAGTAATTCCCAATCCTGCCTACTTCCTTCTCCTCCTCCTCTATCAGGTAGTTTTCAGTCATTGAGTATCTCCATCCACCTGGACACCTCGGATCGGGGAGGGGAGGGGACAACCAGGAAAGTTATCATCACTTGCCATGCTCCAGGCTTGTCCTTGTGGCAGAGAAGAGCAACCAGATTTGGAGGAAGGCTATGTTATATAGAATGTTTAGAATGTCGTTTTATTGCTCTCAGGCTATATGTCCAATAACATGAACTTGGCTCCAGTTGTGGGCCTGACTGAACAGACAGAGAAGAGTTTGTAAATAGACATCGTGGAATGTTTCTAAAAACACACCCATCCATCCGCTGGTCCACTTGATTGGCCCGTTTTCAGATTTTCCCTTTCTCAAGTGGAAGCTGGAGCTCAGATGGGGTCAATGATGTTGGAGGGAAGGTGCAAGGATGTGGAAGGTCCTTGCCACCTCCTTGCTGGATGCATTCATTTCCTTTCCCCGGGCCAGGCGAAAACTCCAAAATGATCCCCTCCACTCTCCCCCTCTCCCTGGCCCTCAAAAGCCTGGGGGTGGAACGGTGCTCAGGAAGGAGTAACCAACGTTCTTTTCCCTCACCTCCAGCCATGGCCAAACTAATGATCTCCAACCTGCAAATCGCCAGGAAAGAGAAAGCACATGCATGTATCACTCACACTTCACTTAGCCCAGAGCCTGGAGGTGTGAGGCAGCTGGGTCCCTACGGCTGCCACCTCCGTGGTCAGAGACCCTGCCAAGCGTCACCTCCCCTGCAAGACCCTGCCAAGCGTCACCTCCCCTCACCATCCAAAGCCTGAATGCCCCCCCTCCGTCCAGCCATCAGCCCAGGGAGCAAAGGCCCAGCCAGGAATGCCACCCTCGCTGGAGGAGGGAGACTTGCCTGGCACTGTAAATGGGGTTTTTACCACCTAGGCAGGCACAAACCTGGTCTGGCTTCCTCATCCAGGGAGCTGAGAGGGAAGTGAGCCCCCCTGGGTCTGGAATCAGTGATTCACACCAGCCTACCCAAACAGCCCCCTGCTGTCATTTTATTTCCTCCATTACTTAACATCCTGGAGAAGGAGTTCCTAGCCCTTCCTCCCAGGCCTTTGGCATCCTGAGTTGAATGACCGGTCAGTGGGACAAGGAAAGGCATGTAGCCAGGGCAGCTGGCCTCTAAGAACTCCCCGAAAAAAGAAAGAAAAAAAATGGTTAAAAAATTCTAATGGCGCACACTGGTATAAAATAATGAAACATGAAAGGCCCCCTCTCTACTCTTCATCTCCCAAAGTCTTGGGTTCCTTCCAGGAAAGAAAAAAGTTGTATGTGTAAATATATATATACTTTTATATATATATAATTTATGTACAAAAACAGAAATGAAACAAACAAGTCATGCTCTACATGGCTCTTGCATTTGCTTTTGTTCTACCTAGTAAGCTAACTTGACAATCTCTTCCTCCCGGGCCAAAAAGGTGTCCCCCATCCTTTGCTAACTGCACATCAACAGACTTTCAAATGATCCTTGGGAATGAAAATTGGAGAACTGCTACACTGGCCTCTCTCTCATACTCACCGCCAGAGTGTCTGTCCTGTTTCCTCAGCACTTCAGATGAACAAGTTCTGGGGATGTAATGTACAGACTATTGTTCATAAGACTGTATTCTATACTCGAAAGTTGCTAAGAGAGTAGATTTTACATGTTCTCACCCCCAAAAAATATAATTATGTGACGCGATGAAGGTGTTAACTAACTTTATTGTGGTAACCATTTCACAATATGTATGTGTATCAAATCATCATGTTGTACACCTTAGACTTATACCATGTTATATGTCAATTATATCTCAATAAAGCTAGAAAAAAAAAATCTTACGGTAGAACTTCTAGTTTCCAGTTCTGCATGTAAGAGCTTAGAAGTCCTGATGACAAGTAAAAAGCTGAACAGACTGAAAAATCAGCAACTCCTCTTGGATCTGTAAGAGACGGGAGGACTTAAGGCAACCTTCTGTCCCCAAGACTGGAGAGACCGACAAGCAAATATAGGGAGACATGGCTTCCCAAAGCCAAGATTCACTAACAGAAATGCCACAGGAAGTGGTGCCTGGGTTAAAAACAACAACGACGACAACAAAAAACCCACCTGGACGGTAACTAACAAACGATGGAGGCTCAGTGTGGCCAACCCTGAGAGTTAAAAACTAGCCAGGCTAACTAAAAAAAGAAAGAGAGAGAAAGGATACAAATTGCTAATACCAGAAATGAAAGAAGGGACATCACTACCAATCCTATGGACATTAAAAGGGTAATAAAGGAATACTATGGATAACTCTAAGCCCACAAAGTTGATAACCTAGATGAAATGGACCAATTCCTTGAAAGACACAATTTGCCAAATTCACACAAGAAATAGACAATTTAAATAGGCCTATGTCTATTACAGAAATTGACTGTTTAAATTACTTATTGACATAATAATCTTCCAAAACAGAAAGCAACAGGCCCAGATGGGTTCACTGGCAAATTCTACCAAACATTTAAGTAAGAAATTATACTACTTCTCTACAACCTCTGTCAGGAGATGAAAACAGAGGAACTATTTCTTAATTCATTCCATGAGGCCAGCATTACCCTAAAACCAAAACCAGATGAAGAAATTACAAGAAAACTACAGAACATTATCTCTCAAGAACATAGATGCAAAAATCCTCAACAAAATATTATCAAATTAAATCCAACAACATATAAAAAATGGTATTTATTCCACAACAAATGGTAGGCATTCCAGATATATAGGGCTGGTTCAACATTCAAAAATGAATTAAACAGGCTAAAAAAGAAAAATCATATGAATATCAATAGATACAGAAAAAAGCATTTCACAAAATCCAACACCCATTCATGATTAAAAACTCTGAATAAACTAGGAATAAAAAGAACTTCCCTAACTTGATAAAAAATTGTTAAAAAGGGCGCCTGGGTGGCTCAGTCGGTTAAGCGTCTGCCTTCAGCTCAGGTCATGATCCTAGGATCCTGGGACTGAGTCCCGCATTGGGCTCCCTGCTCTGTGGGGAGCCTGCTTCTCCCTCTCCTCCCCACTTGTGCTCTCTCTCTCACTATCTCTGTCTCTCTCTCTCAAATAAATAAAATCTAAAAAAACAAAAAAAAATTGTTAAAAATACTTACCATTTACATCATTCTTGATGAGAAACTCGAAGCCTTCCCACTAAGATCAGAAACAAGGCAAGGATGTCACTCACCACTTTTTTTCTTTTTTTTTTTTTTTAAAGATTTCATTTATTTATTTGACAGAGAGATAGAAGAGCACAAGCAGAGGGAGAGGGAGGAGCAGGCTCTGCACTGAGCAGGGAGCCCGATGCGGGACTCGATCCCAGGACCCTGAGATCATGACCTGAGCCGAAGGCAGACGCTTAACCATCTGAGCCACCCAGGTGCCCCAACTCACCACTTTTTTTCAACATCATATTGGAAATTGTAGCTAATGCAATAAGACAAAAAAGGAAGTAAAGGTATACAGATTGGAAAGGAAAAAAACAAAACTGTCTTTGTTCACAGATAATATGATCGTCTATGTAGAAAATCTGGAAGAATCAACAATAAGACTACTAAAACTAATAAACAGTCATAGCAAGGTTGAAGGATACAAAGTTCATCTACAAATGTCAATCCCTTTTCTATATGTCAGCAATGACCAAATGTAATCTGACATTAAAAACATAATGCTATTTATATTAGCACCCCCACAAATGAAGTGTTTACCTATAAATCTAACAAAATGTGTACAAGATTTTCAAATTTCCTATGAGAAAACCTACAAAACTCTGATGAACAAAATCAAAGAAGATCTAAATAAATAGAGAGATATCCCATGTTCATGGGTAGGAAGACTCAATATTGTCAAAATGTCAGTTCTTCCCACCTTGATCTATAGAGTCAATGTAATCCCAATAAAAATCCCAGCAAGTTATTTTGTGGCTATTGACAATGTGATTCTAAAGTTGATAATGGAGAGGCAAAAGACTCAGAATAGCCAACACAGTATTGAAGGAGAAGAACAAAGTTGAAGAACTGACTCTACCTGACTTTAAGACTTACTATAAAGCTACAATAATCAAGACAGTGTGATATTGGTAAAGAATAAATATAGATCAATGGAACAGAATGGAAAGCCCAGAAATAGATTCATATAAATATACTCAAGTGATATTTGACAAAGGAACAAAGGTAATACAATGGGGCAAAGATAGTCTTTTTAACAAATGGTACAGGAACCGCTAGACAGCCACATATGAAAAAACAACTCTAGGGTCATCTGGGTGGCTCAGTCAGTTAAGCATCTGCCTTCAGCTCAAGTCATGATCTCGGGGTGCTGGAATCGAGCCCTACATTGGGCTCCCTGCTCAGCAGGGAGTCTGCTTCACTGCCCCTCCACCCGCTCATGCTCTCTCTCTCTTAAATAAATAATCTTTAAAAAGAAAAATAAATCTAGACATATATTTTACACCCTTCACATAAATTAACCCAAAATGAAACATAGACCTAAATATAAAACACAAAACTGTAACACTCCGGGAAGGTAACATAGGAAAGAACCTAGATGACCGTGGTATGGCCATGACTTTTTAGATACATCACCAAAGACACAATCTATGAAAGAAATAATTGATACACTAGACTTCATTAAAATTAAAGATTTCTGCTCCATGAGAGACAATGTCAAGATAACAAGAAGACAAGCCACAGACTGGAAGAAAATATTTGCAAAAGACACATCTGATGAAGGACTGTTATCCAAAATATACAAAGAACTCTGAAAAGTCAGCAGTAAGAAAACAAACAACCTGATTTAAAAATGGGCCCAAGACCTTCACAGACAACTCACCAGAGAAGACATACAGATGGCAAAGAAACATATGAAAAGATGTTCCACATTATATGCCCACACAAAAATGTACGTGCAGATGTTTACAGCCACTTTATTCATAATTGCCAAAACTTGGAAGCAACCAAGATGTCCTTCAATAAGTGAATGGATAAATAAACTGTGGTATATTCAAACAATGGGATATTATTCAGCACTAAAATGAAATGAACTACTAAGATATGACAAGAATGGAAGATCCTTGAATTCCCATCCCTAAACGAAAGAAGCCTGCTGTGGTCTGAATGTTTGTATCCTCCTAAAATCCATATGTTGAACACCTAAATGCTAAAGGTGATGGTATTAGGAGATGGGGTATTTTGGAGGTGAGGCATTTTGGAGGTGATTAGGTCGTGAGAGCAGAGCCCTCCTGAATGGGGTTAGGACCCTTAGAAAAGAGGCCCCAGGGCTAGCCCAGTCCTCCCACCATGTCATGACACACTCAGAACTCAATAGTCTACACCCAGAACCCAGAAGAGGGCCTTCACCTGACCACCCTGGCACCCCGATCTTGGACTTCCAGCCTCCAGGACAGTGAGAAATGTTTGTTGTTTATCACTCGTGATATGGCATTTTGTTATAGCAGCCCAAATGAACTCAGAAGCCAATCTGAAAAGGTTACATACAATGTACCATGCCAACTATATGACATTCTGGAAAAACGCAAAAGTGTGGAGACAGTAAAAAGATCAGTGGTTGTGAGGATTTAGGTGGGGGAGGGATGAATAGGCAGAGCACAGAGGATTTTTTTTTATTCTTATGTTAATCCCCATACATTACATCATTAGTTTGCACAGAGGATTTTTAAGACAATGAAAATCCTCTATATAATAGTGTAATGATGGATACATGTCATTATACATGCGTCCAAACTCATAGACTGTCCAACACCAAGAGTAAACCCTAATGTAAACTATGGACTTGGGTGATGATGATGTGTCCGTGTAGGTTCATCAGTCGTGACGGATGTGCCACTCTGGTGGGGGATGTTGATAGTGAGGGAAGCTATGCAGGTGTGGGGGCAGGGACTATATAGGAAATCTCTGTACCTTCCTCCTAATCTTGCTGGGAGCCTAAAACTGCCCTAAAAAATGAAGTCTTTACAAAAGTTAATTAATTTAAATAAGTGGGAAGAAAAGTCACAGTGAGGCATGGCATGGGGAAATGAAAACAACTGATTTGCTGCAAAGGTGTTCTGAATGGAGGGCCCCAGCAGGAAAATGTCGTGGAGGCTCCTCATGCCCACCCCACCTAATTTTGGGGTGTTCACTCCTGAGTGCCCCCTTCCAATCCCCAGCCTTGTCTCATTAGACCGAGCAGAGCTCCAGGAGCCCAGATGCTACCCCCACTCCCCAACACCAAACACAACCTTCGATCTGAAATCTCATCTCACTCCTGTGTGGTGAGGACAATGACAGGCACGTAAGGGCCCATCAAAATCAATGCAAAAATGCAAACTCTGTTAGGGTTGGTGTGAAAAATCTCCAGCATCACAGTACTTTATCACACACTGTGGGAAATGACATATATTTTTAAGAACCTTGGGAAATTTTTTCATTCTTTTTAATTCTGATAATGGACCTTGTGACCACTGCAATAGAGTTTTCATTTGGGGGCTGGGTTTTTCACTCCCTTATGTTGAGAGAGTGAATATACAAACGGATAATAGCCAGACCATATATGACAATAGAACTCTGACGCAGATCTCTACAGCAACCAGCAGGGAAGTCAAACTAGAACCTCTCAGTAATCGCCCCCAGATTGCCTATTTTTGCCACTGTCCCACGCTCTCCCAATTCAGGAAGAGCCAAAGGAAGCCAAATAGGCTTCACCAACGAATCACATGGGATGCCCTGCTTCTCCTTAGACTTAGAGAGGGATCTAAATGCTGGGGTCCCTGACCCCCAGAGCAATGGTCTTAGCCAAGTGTTCACTGCTGACAAGTGGGCTCAAAAACAAAACTTAATAACCTGCAAAGCCTCCATGTGGGAACCATGAGTCAGGCTCTGGCCCAGGTCACGGAGAGGTTAACACACCTGGCTTTTCTTGCCCATTTGGCCTGCTGGCAGGGGCAGGGATAAGCTCCTTTGATGAGTGTACAAAAGATTTATTGAAGAATGAAGGAAAAGAGTCAAGGATCTTTGTGGGGTTTTTTTTTTCTGACTTGGTCACCAACTGGGGCTTTTGGCAAGGCACTTAAGGTTCCTGGGTCTCAGTTTTCACATCTGTAAAATAGTAACAATAACCTCCACCCTTCCTGGCTGACTGGATCACCTTGAAGATCTGAAGAAATAATGTGTGTTTAATTACTAAGTGACTATGTTTAATTTTCTAAGTGTTATACAGATGCAAGGAAGTATTCTTAGGGGACAAACACTTACAATGGGGTCCTAGCAGAGGGAGGCCACGTGAGAAGGGGCATGTCTTCTCATGTTCTTTGTGTCTTGTGGCTGAGCTCCAAAGCCCACGGTCCACACCAAGGGCTCTGTCCCTTGAAAAAGCCTCCCTCCAAATCCTCGTGATCCCTGTGTGCCAAGAAGTGGCTTATCCACGTCAATGAAGCCTCACTGTTCTCTGAATATGCCCAGCAATGCAAACCATCTCTTGTCTCTCTATGCGCTTAACAGTCTACAGGCCTGCCGCACACCGTGGCTCATCCCCAGAGCAGAGTAAGGGAGGCAGCCCAGTTGAATGGGTGAGTGTGTGGGTTGTAAAACCAGGCTCCTTGGCACATCGCAGCTCTGACACCTGCTGGCTGTGTAGCCTTAGGCAAGTCACATACTCTCTTAACCCAGTTTCCTCATTTGTAAAATAAGGATGCAAACAAAATAGCACCCACTTCACAGTATTGGGGGGAAGATTAATTAAGGCAATATGTGTATACACTTAGAACAGCACCTGGCACTTAGCAAGGGCTTGACAAATGTTTGTTATTGCTATCGTTGTGCAGCGTGGGGTGTGTGATCCCCATTTTAGCCAACTGTAGAGCTAGGACCATAACTGGGACCCTAGGTCTAAGAAAAGTCATTCTATGAAAATGAGTACACACGTGGAATGGAAGAAAGCATTTGTAAACCATATATTTGATAAGGAATTAACATCCAGAATATATAAAGAACCCCTACAACTCAATGACAAAAACCAAACAACCCAATTTTTAAAAAGGGCGAAGGACTTGAATAGACATCTCTCCAAAGAAGATATACGAATGGACAACATGCACCCAAAAAGATACTCAACATCACTCATCATTAAGGAAGTGTTAATCAAAACAGCAATGAGATACCACCTCACACCCATTAGGATGGCTAGTATAAAAAAAAAGAAAAAACAGGGGCAGCTGTGGGGGCACAGTCTGTTAAGCATCCAACTCTTGGCTTCAACTCAGGTCATGATCTCAGGGCTATGAGATCGAGCCCCGGGTCAGGCTCCACACTCAGCACAGAGTCTGCTCTGAGAGGTTCTCTTCCTCTCCCTCTGCCCTTCCCTCACCTAAAATAAATAAATGAATCTTTGGGAAAAAAGAAAGCAGAAAGCAGTAAGTGTTGGTAGGGATGTGGAGAAATTGGAACCCTTGTGCACCATGGGTAGGAACGTAAAATGGCACGACCACTATGGAAAACAGTATGGAGGCTCCTCAAAAAATAAGTAAATAAAAATAGACCCACCACGTGATCCAGCAATCCCACTTCTGGATATATACTCAGAAGAACTGAAAGCAGGGACTTGAAAAGAGATTCGTATACCCATGTTTATAGTAGTATTATTTGCAACAGTCAAAAGGTGGAAACAACCCAAATGTCCATCAACAGAATGGATAAACAAAACATGGTGTATACATATAATAGAACATTAGCCTTAAAAAGGGAGGCAATTCTGACATACTGCCACACGGACGAACCTTCAGGACATTATGCTGAGTGAAATAAGCCAGTCACAAAAAGACAAATACAGTGAGATGTTGCTCATGTGAGGTACCGGGAGCAATCAAACATAGAGACAGAAATTAGAATGGTGGTTACCAGGGACTGGGGGACGGGAGAATGGGGAGCTGTTGTTTAATGGGAAGTTTCAGTTTTATAAGATGAAGGTTGTGTGGATGGACGGTGGTAGTGTAGTCCAACAATGTGAATGTACTTAATGCCACCGACTACACACTTAAACATGGTTAAGGTGGGGGCGCCTGGGTGGCTCAGTCTGTTAAGTGTACAACTCTTGATTTTGGCTCAGGTCATGATCTCAGGGTTGTGGGATGGAGCCCCACGTCGGGCTCCACTCTGGGCTTGGAGCCTGCTTAAGATTCTCCCTCCCCTTCTCCTCCTACTCCCACCCCCCCATAGGCATGCATTCTCTCTCTAAAAAAAAAAAAAAAAAATGGTTAAGGTGAAGGGACACCTGGCTGGCTTAGTCAGTGCAGTAGGTGATCTCAGGGTTGTAAGTTCGAGCCCCACATTGGGTGTAGAGATTACTTAAAAATAAAATATTTTAAAAAGCGGTTAAGGTGGTAGACTTTATGTTTTGTATATTTTACCACAATTTTTAAAAATAAAAAAAATTTAAATGAGTGCAGTGGCTGGAGGGGAGACAGAGACCTGGGCCAGATTATAAAAGGCAGGTGCCAATTGGGCGAGTGCTATTAAAGGAACAGTGCCAGACCCACAGTTCCTAGCATGCCATAGGTCTCATGCGCCATCTTGTCAGGCTCTTCCCAGGCTAAAGATTTCTGCTCCATTTCGGGAGAACTTTTCCCCTTG
This sequence comes from Mirounga angustirostris, assembly GCF_029215605.1. Lineage (NCBI taxonomy): Eukaryota > Metazoa > Chordata > Mammalia > Carnivora > Phocidae > Mirounga > Mirounga angustirostris. Next base: position 96,862,899 of record NW_026991719.1, read on the forward strand.
GAACCCAAGAAGATAGGAAATGAGATTTATTTACATATGAATAGACCCAGGTATGCTCAGAGTAAGAAAATAACCCTTTTCTTTCTTAACTAGTGAACTGCCCCTCCAATAGGCTGACATTTTCAAAAAGAACTTGACCAAGAACTTCCTATGGCTCTTAATATAAAGATCAAATTCCTTAGCAAGGTCTTCAGGGCCCCGCACTGTTTGGCCTTAGGGGCCTGCTGACTGCAGCTTCAGCTCCCACTGTGCTTCCCCTTGGTCCTCTCTCTGCTCCTCTGCTCCACCACACTGGCCTTCTTGCAGACCCACCACAGGGCCTTTGCATATACAGATGGTCTCTGACTAGGATGGTTTGACTTGCGACTTTTTGACATTTTGATGGTGTGAAAGCGATGCACACTCAGTAGAAACCGTATTTCGAATTTTGAATTTTGATCTTTTCCTGGGCTAGTGATAATGCGGTATGATACTCTCTCGTGGTGCTGGGCAGGGCAGGGAGCTACAGCAACCAGTCAGCCATGTAATCACGAGGGTCAACAACTGATACACTAACACCCAATCTGTACCCACACAACCATTCTATTTTTCACTTTCAGTACAGTAGCCAATAAATTACATGAGGTATTCAACACTTTATTATAAAGTAGGCTTTGTGTTGGATGGCTTTGCCCACCTGCAGGCTAATTTAAGGTAGGCTAGGCGAAGCTATGATATTCTGTAGGTTAGGTGTATTCAGTGCATTTTCAACTTACGTTGGGTTTACAGGGAAGTAACCCCAATAGCATATATTTCCCCCTTCTAGAACTTTCTGCAAACGCATTTTAACATTCATTCCTGGGATTATGTGCTGAAGACCTGGCTTGCTAACTGGACTGTAAGTTGCATGAAGGCCGGGACCATGTGTGGTTTTGCTCCTCACTATGACCAGCACGGTGCTTGGCCATAGCAGACAACTTAACAAACATTTGTTGCATAAATGAAAAAACAGAATGAAATATTTACAGAAGTTAAAATAGTATCAAGTCACGTTTCCAAAGTATAGATTTTTGATCTTAAGAATCCCAAATAAAAGCAGTGGGGTGTTTCCCTGGGTCTGAAAGCTCCTCGAAACCCTCTCTCGTAAAATGACTACATTCTGATTAGGTAGGACGGTTTCGTGGAAACTAAATCTACTTCCCTCCCTCCATATCCCTACTTGCCCCATCCCATCCTATGGCCCTCAGGTGCATTCTGCTGGTGTCCATCCCGAGTGAGGCAACCCCTTAGCCCAGTAAGCAGAAAGCAGGATCCAGAATCAGTGTAGCCACAGCAAGTGGCCAGCAGTTCCTTTGAGCTGCCCACACAGGGCTGAGAACTAAAGGCCGAGGATAGATGGAAGGAAAAAAGTACCCAGAATACCCACTCTGGAGTCAAGGAATACACATCCTCTGCTATCCCCATAGCCCCAAAGCCCTGCCTAACTGAAGATGGGTGGGAACTGCTGGCAGATTCCAAATGGGAGTCCGAGAAAGAGAAGAGTTTTCCTCCACAAGTTGGCACCCCTGTTCATCTGCAAAGATAAACACAGACCTATCAGAAAGGGTTGCCTTCTGATTTATGAGGACTCCATGACAGGGTAGTCTGGAAACCAAGCATGTTGGGATTCCAACCCGCACATCTCGATGTCTGTGGAGCAAGATTTTTGTGGGAGGAGATGGGAAGTCGATTAATTTTTGACACCATGTAAAAACCTGGTGTTTCCTGACCAAACACCAGGGCAGCCAGAGGTTTATAAATTAAGACTCTATGGTTCCTTTGTTTGAAAATATGTAAGTTGTTGGAATAAAGAAGCTTTGGTTCCTTATCGGAAATATTCTGTGCTGGGTAAATAGAACCCACGAGCATGTTCCACTGACAGTATGGCTTCAGCACGGGCAGGCCAATGATATGTTCACTGTCAGCCTGGACTGCGGAGGCATGTGACAAGAGCAAGCCGCACACTGTCACCAGAGTTGAGGGAAGCCCGTGGAGTCGGTGGAAATCAAAACAAAACTTCCTAGACTTTGCTGACATGCGTTCTGAACAAAGTGGTTTTGTGGCTGCTCCTGGTCTGATTCTTCCCTGCACGAGACCTCTTAGCACCTCTGGGACTTTGCTCATGCTGGTCTCCCACCTCCCCTCTCCCACAGAGAGAACACTGGCTGGCATGTCATGAACCCTAACCCAAGATGGGCCCCACTCTTCTCTTGCTAGGTTTCTTCATCTTGGAAATGAGAAGTTTGGGCCCAAATCTAGTAACCAGATGTTTTCTGTGGTCCCTTCAACCTCCGATGACTTCTGAGTTGTCCTGATAGGAATCTAGCATGCCTCTCCCCATCTGTCTGCCCCTTCCTTCTAGATGGGGAAAGAGCTAGTACTCATCTCCTCTGGGAAGCCTGCCTTATTATGAATTCCACCCAATCCTAGCCCCGGAGTGCCTAATCTCATTTGTCTCATGGGTGTCTTTAGCTACGTAGGTCCTTGAGTTCAGGAACTATGCTTTCTATTCTTTTGTCTCACACCCCACCCTCAACATGTAGCATAGTTTTCCTTTAAAACTGGTATGAAATCTTGGCTGTTGGTTGATTAGCTGACCAATCAGGTGGTTACATACTAAAGATGAAAGAAAACTAGAAGACCTTCTGAAAGAAAAGCAATACCAATTACAATCAAACAGCCTTCCTAAGCAGGCCAAGTATAGTTAAGAATAAGGATTCTGGAGTCAGATAGATGCAGGTTTGAGACGCAGCTCTACTGAGTGCTAACAGGATGCCTGAGCAAGTCACTCATACTCCTTGAGCCTCACAGTTTCCTCATCTATAAAAGTAAGCATAGTAATAGTACTATCTTAGGACTGTGACCACATTTCAGTGAGATCATGCATGAGAAGTCCTCAGCACAGTGTCAAACTAATAGAAATTCTTCAAGCTCTTAGTTCTTTAGCGATGATGACGATGATGATGATGGTGATGACATCAATTCATCCCAGGAGGCCAGGCCTCACAACAGACTATCCATAGGCTTGGTCCACTGTTACTTCCTTCCCATTCCTAAAAAAAGTACAATTGAGGGGCAACTGGGTGACCCAGTCATTTAAGCATCTGGCTCTCGATTTCCACTCAGGTCGTGGTCTCAGGGTCATGAGATTGAGCCCCGAGTTGGGCTCCACACTGGGCGTAGAACCTGCTTAAGGTTCTCCCTCTCCCTTTGTCCCTCCCACCCCCACCACGCGCACGCACTCTCTCTCATTCTCTCTCCCCCAAAAAAGTTCAAGTGACTTCTAGAATCTTTAACAAATGTCTCATTGCCTTCTGGAATATCCACACTTGAATGCAAGGAGTCAGCAAGTGATGTTCTGAAATCCCCTTCTAATTGCCCTCATGATTTAAGGAAATGTCTTTATGAATAATGGGAATTCGATGGATATGTGATGTATTATGAAGGGCGGATATGGGGGTGTCAGAAAGGAAAAAGCATACAACCTTGGGTATCACCAAAATCTGTTCTTAGACGTGTATTAAGAGTGCAAAGGGCAAAAATAGACACATAGATCAATGGAACAGAATAGAGAGCCCAGAAATAAACTCACAATTATAGGGTCAATTAGTCTTTGACAATTAGACAAGAATATGCAATGGGAAAAAGTCTCTTCAACAAATGGTGCTGGGAAAACTGGACAGCTACATGCAAAAGAATGAAACTGGACCACTTTCTTTCACCGTACACAAAAATAAACTCGAAATGGATTATAGACCTGAAACCATAAAAATCCTGGAAGAGAGCACAGGCAGTAATTTCTCTGACATCGGCCATAACAACGTCTTTCTAGATATGTCTCATGAGGTAAGGGAAACAAAAACAAAAATAAACTATTGGGACCACATCAAAATAAAAAACTTCTGCACAGAATGGAAATAATCAACAGAACTAAAAGACAGCCTACTGAATAGGAGAAGATATTTGCAAATGACATAATAAAGGGTTAGTATCCAAAATATGTAAAGAACTTATACAGTTCCACACAAAAAATAATCCAATTAAAAATAGGCAAAAAACTGAGCAGACATTTCTCCAAAGAAGACATACAGATGGCCAACAGACACATGAAAAGATGCTCAGCATCACCCATCATCAGGGAAATGCAAATCAAAACCACAATGGGGGGGCGGAGCAAGATGGCGGAGGAGTAGGAGACCTGGATTTCGTCTGGTCTCAGGAATTCAGCTGGATAGGGATCAAACCATTCTGAACACCTACAAACTCAACAGGAGATCGAAGAAAAGAAGAGCAATAACTCTCTCATCAGAAAAGCGACCACTTTCTGGAAGGTAGGACGTGCAGAGAAGTGAATCCGAGGCGATATTCGGGAGGATAGACGGCGGGGGAGGGGCCTCCGTCGGCCGCTTCTGGCAAGTGATAGAGCCGCGGAGCACAAAATCGGAACTTTTAAAAGTCTGCTCCGCCGAGGGACGTCACTCTGGTGGCTAAGCGGGGGGTGGAACCCTCCGGGACAGTGTGGTCTCAGGACCCTCGGGGTCACAGAAAGACCGGGGGTGCCTGAGGGCAGCAGAGCTCCCAGGTAACGCAGCAGGGAAGCCGGCTGCAGAGGCGGAGCCCAGGCGCGGGCTCTCAGCTCGGGGTGGCCATAAACCGTGATCCGCGGCCCAGTCGGGCCCCTGCTCCTCCAGCAGGGACCCAGCAAGCGGCAGATCCGGGGAGACTCACCTTCCTCCCCCGGGGGGAGCCGCGCGGGAGGGCACCACAGGGATCTGCTGGGTTTGGAGACTCCACACGGGGTCGGGTGCCAGAGATAGAAACGCGCGGTCACAGGCCGGGTGAGCACGGAGTGCGGCCGGAGACCGGGGAGACGGGAGTGACTGACGGCTTTTCTCTGGGGGCGCACTGAGGAGCGGGGCCCCGAGTTCTCGGCTCCTCCGGGGTGGATATTGGGAGGCCGCCATTTTCACTCTCCGCCTCCAAAGCTGTACGGAAAGCTCGCAGGGAACAAAAGCTCCCGAGAGCAAACCCGAGCAGATTACTCAGCCGGGAGGGGGCAACGGCGGGGCAATTCCGCCTCCGGCAGAGACATTTGGAAACCACGGCAACAGGCCCCTCCCCAGAAGATCGGCGAGAACAGCCAGCCAAGACCAAGTTTACCGATCAATGAGAACTGCAGAACTCCAGCGCTAGGGGACTACTGCACATAGAATTCACGGCTTTTTTACCATGATTCTTTAGTCTTTCAAAGTTAATTTTTTTTTAACTTTTTTTTTTTAATTTTTCTTTTTCCCTTTTTCAACCAACATCTTATCAATCCCTTTTTTAAAAAAACATTTTTATTTTTCATTTTTAGAGTCATATTCTATCCCTTCATAGTAGTTACCCATATTTTTGGCATATATATATAAGTTGTTCTCTCTTTAAAATTTTGAGATAGTTTCTTCTAACAGATCAAAATATGCCCTAAATCTCTAGTGTATGGTTTTTTTCTACTCCCCTGCCTGATCACATTCTCTCCTTTTTCTTTTTTTTTTTAAATCCTCTTCTTTCTTTTTTCAAACAACTTCTTATCAATTCCTTTTATAAAATTTTTTATAATTTCCATCTTTACAGTCATATTCCATCCCTTCATCATATCAACCCTTATTTTTGTACATATATAAGTTTTTCTTTCTTTAAAATTTTGGGAGGCACTTTCTTCTAACAGACCAAAATACACCCAAAATCTAGTGTGTGGCACTGATCTATATACCAGCCTGATCATATTTGATCACATTCTGGTTTTTTGTTGTTGTTGTTTTGTTTTGTTCTGTTTTTGTTTGTTTTTATCTTTATCTTTTTTTTCTTTCTTTTTCTTTTTTCTCTCTTTCCCTTTCTTTTCCCACTGCTTCAGGTCTTTTCTGATTTGTTTAGAGTATATTTTCTGGGGACGTTGTTACCCTGTTAGCTTTTGTTCTCTCATTAATCTATTCTCCTCTGGACAAAATGACAAGATGGAAAAAATCACCTCAACAAAAAGAACAAGAGGTAGTACCGACTGCCAGGGACCTACTCAATACGGACATTAGTATGATGTCGGATCTAGAGTTCAGAATCATCACTTTAAAGATACTAGCTGGGCTTGAAAAAAACATGGAAGTTATTAGAGAAACCCTTTCTGAAGAAGTAAAAGAACTAAAATCTAACCAAGTCGAAATCAAAAAGGCTATTAATGAGGTGCAATCAAATATGGGGGTGCTAACTGCTAGGATACATGAGGCAGAAGAGAGAATCAGTGATATAGAAGACCAAATGATGGAAAATAAAGAAGCTGAGAAAAACAGAGATAAACAACTACTGGATCACGAGGGCAGAATTCGAGAGATAAGCGATACCATAAGACGAAACAACATTAGAATAATTGGGATCCCAGAAGAAGAAGAAAGAGAGAGAGGGGCAGAAGGTATAATGGAGCAAATTATAGCAGAGAACTTCCCTAATTTGGGGAAGGAAACAGACATCAAAATCCAGGAAGCACAGAGAACCCCTCTCAAAATCAATAAAAATAGGTCAACACCCCGACATCTAATAGTAAAACTTACAAGTCTCAGAGATAAAGAGAAAATCCTGAAAGCAGCTTGGGAGAAGAGATATGTAACCTACAATGGTAGAAACATTAGATTGGCAACAGACCTATCCACAGAGACCTGGCAGGCCAGAAAGGACTGGCAGGATATATTCAGAGCACTAAATGAGAAAAATATGCAGCCAAGAATACTCTATCCAGCTAGGCTGTCATTGAAAATAGAAGGAGAGATAAAAAGCTTCCAGGACAAACAAAAACTAAAGGAATTTGCAAATACGAAACCAGCCCTACAAGAAATCTTGAAAGGGGTCCTCTAAGCAAAGAGAGACCCTAAAAGCAACATAGACCAGAAAGGAACACAGACAATATACTGTAACAGTCACCTTACAGGCAATACAATGGCACTAAATTCATATCTTTCAATAGTTACCCTGAATGTAAATGGGATAAATGCCCCAATCAAAAGACACAGGCTATCAGATTGGATTAAAAAACAAGACCCATCAATATGCTGTCTGCAAGAGACTCATTTTAGACCCAAAGACACCCCCAGATTGAAAGTAAGAGGGTGGAAAACCATTTACCATGCTAATGGACACCAAAAGAAAGCTGGTGTGGCAATCCTTTTATCAGACAAATTAGATTTTAAACCAAAGACTGTAATAAGAGATGAGGAAGGACACTACATCCTACTTAAAGGGTCTATCCAACAAGAAGATGTAACAATTGTAAATATCTATGCCCCTAACATGGGAGCAGCCAATTATATAAGGCAATTAATAACAAAAGCAAAGAAACACATTGACAACAATACAATAATAGTGGGGGACTTTAACACCCCCCTCACTGAAATGGACAGATCGTCTAAGCAAAAGATCAACAAGGAAATAAAGGCTTTAAATGACACACTGGACCAAATGGACTTCACAGACATATTCAGAACATTCCATCCCAAAGCAACAGAATACACATTCTTCTCTAGTGCCCATGGAACATCCTCCAGAATCGACCACATCCTAGGTCATAAATCAGGTCTCAACCGGTACCAAAAGATTGGGATCATTCCCTGCCTATTTTCAGACCACAATGCTTTGAAACTAGAACTCAATCACAAGAGGAAAGTCAGAAAGAACTCAAATACATGGAGGCTAAAGAGCATCCTACTAAAGAACGAATGGGTCAACCAGGAAATTAAAGAAGAATTAAAAAAATTCATGGAAACCAATGCAAATGAAAACACAACTGTTCAAAATCTTTGGGATGCAGCAAAGGCAGTCCTAAGAGGAAAGTATATAGCAATACAAGCCTTTCTCAAGAAACAAGAAAGGTCTCAAGTACACAACCTAACCCTACACCTAAAGGAGCTGGAGAAAGAACAGCAAATAAAGCCTAAACCCAGGGGTGCCTGGGTGGCTCAGTCATTAAGCATCTGCCTTCGGCTCAGGTCATGATCCCAGGGTCCTGGGATCGAGCCCCGCATCGGGCTCCCTGCTCTGCGGGAAGCCTGCTTCTCTCTCTCCCACTCCCCCTGCTTGTGTTCCCTCTCTCACTGTGTCTCTCTCTGTCAAATAAATAAATAAAATCTTTAAAAAAAAAATTTAAAAAGCCTAAACCCAGCAGGAGAAGAGAAATAATAAAGATCAGAGCAGAAATCAATGAAATAGAAACTAAAAGAACAGTAGAACAGATCAACGAAACTAGGAGCTAGTTCTTTGAAAGAATTAACAAGACTTATCAAAAAGAGAAATGACCCAAATCAACAAAACCATGAATGAAAGAGGAGAGATCACAACCAACACCAAAGAAATACAAACAATTATTAAGAACATATTATGAGCAACTCTATGCCAGCAAATTAGATAACCTGGAAGAAATGGATGCATTCCTAGAGATGTATCAACTACCAAAACTGAACCAGGAAGAAATAGAAAACCTGAACAGACCTATAACCACTAAGGAAATTGAAGCAGTCATCAAAAATCTCCCAAAAAACAAAAGCCCGGGGCCAGATGGCTTCTCAGCGGAATTCTACCAAACATTTAAAGAAGAATTAATACCTATTCTTATGAAACTGTTCCAAAAAAATAGAAATGGAAGGAAAACTTCCAAACTCATTTTATGAGGCCACCATTACCTTGATCCCAAAACCAGACAAAGACCCCATCAAAAAGGAGAATTACAGACCAATATCCCTGATGAACATGGATGCAAAAATTCTCACCAAAATACTAGCCAATAGGATCTAACAGTACGTTAAAAGGATTATTCACCATGACCAAGTGGGATTTATCCCTGGGCTGCAAGGTTGGTTCAACATCCACAAATCAATCAACATGATGCAATACATTAACAAAAGAAAGAACAAGAACCATATGATACTCTCAATAGATGCAGAAAAAGCATTTGACAAAGTACAGCATCCTTTCTTGATCAAAACTCTTCAGAGTGTAGGCATAGAGGGTACATACCTCAATATCATAAAAGCCATCTATGAAAAACCTACAGCGAATATCATTCTCAATGGGGAAAAACTGAGAGCTTTCCCCCTAAGCTCAGGAACACGGCAGGGATGTCCACTATCACCACTGCTATTCAACATAGTACTAGAAGTCCTAGCCACAGCAATCAGACAACAAAAAGAAATCAAAGGCATCCAAATTGGCAAAGAAGAAGTCAAACTCTCACTCTTTGCAGATGATAAGATACTTTATGTGGAAAACCCAAAAGACTCCACCCCAAAACTGCTAGAACTCATACAGGAATTCAGTAAAGTGGCAGGATATAAAATCAATGCACAGAAGTCAGTGGCATTCCTATACACCAACAACAAGACAGAAGAAAGAGAAATTAAGGAGTCGATCCCATTTACAATTGCACCCAAAACCATAAGATACCTAGGAATAAATCTAACCAAAGAGGCAAAGGATCTGTACTCAGAAAACTATAAAATACTCATGAAAGAAATTGAGGAAGACACAAAGAAATGGAAAAACGTTCCATGCTCATGGATTGGAAGAACAAATATTGTGAAGATGTCAATGCTACCTAGAGCAATCTACACATTCAATGCAATCCCCATCAAAATACCATCCACTTTTTTCAAAGAAATGGAACAAAGAATCCTAAAATTTGTATGGAACCAGAAAAGACCCCGAATAGCCAGAGGAATGTTGAAAAAGAAAAGCAAAGCTGGCGGCATCACAATTCCAGACTTCCAGCTCTATGACAAAGCTGTCATCATCAAGACAGTATGGTACTGGCACAAAAACAGACACATAGATCAATGGAACAGAATAGAGAGCCCAGAAATGGACCCTCAACTCTATGGTCAACTAATCTTTGACAAAGCAGGAAAGAATGTGCAATGGAAAAAAGACAGTCTCTTCAACAAATGGTGTTGGGAAAACTGGATAGCCACATGCAGAAGAATGAAACTGGACCATTTCCTTACACCACACATAAAAATAGACTCCAAATGGTTGAAAGACCTCAATGTGAGACAGGAGTCCATCAAAATCCTAAAGGAGAACACAGGGAGCAAGCTCTTCGACCTCAGCCGCAGCAACTTCTTCCTAGAAACATCGCCAAAGGCAGGGGAAGCAAGGGCAAAAATGAACTATTGGGACTTCATCAAGATAAAAAGCTTTTGCACAGCAAAAGAAACAGTCAACAAAACCAAAAGACAACCGACAGAATGGGAGAAGATATTTGCAAGTGACATATCAGATAAAGGGCTCGTATCCAAAATCTATAAAGAACTCATCAAACTCAACACCCAAAGAACAAGGAATCCAATCAAGAAATGGGCAGAAGACATGAACAGACATTTTTCCAAAGAAGACATCCAAATGGCCAATAGACACATGAAAAAGTGCTCAACATCGCTTGGCATCAGGGAAATCCAAATCAAAACCTCAATGAGATACCACCTCACACCAGTCAGGATGGCTAAAATTAACAAGTCAGGAAACGACAGATGTTGGCGGGGATGCAGAGAAAGGGGAACCCTCCTACACTGTTGGTGGGAATGCAAGCTGGTGCAGCCACTCTGGAAAACAGTATGGAGGTTCCTCAAAAAGTTGAAAATAGAGCTACCACACGATCCAGCAATTGCACTACTGGGTATTTACCCCAAAGATACAAAAGTAGGGATCCGAAAGGGTACGTGCACCCCGATGTTTATAGCAGCAATGTCCACAATAGCCAAACTGTGGAAAGAGCCAAGATGTCCATCGACAGATGAATGGATAAAGAAGATGTGGTATATATACACAATGGAATATTAGGCAGCCATCAAAAGGAATGAGATCTTGCCATTTGCAATGACGTGGATGGAATTGGAGGGTATTACGCTGAGCGAAATAAGTCAAACAGAGAAAGACATGTATCATATGACCTCACTGATATGAGGAATTCTTAATCTCAGGAAACAAACTGAGGGTTGCTGGAGTGGGGGGTGGGGTGGGAGGGATGGGGTGACTGGGTGATAGACACTGGTGAGGGTATGTGCTCTGGTAAGTGCTGTGAATTGTGCAAGACTGTTGAATCTCAGATCTGTACCTATGAAACAAATAATGCAGTATATGTTAAGAAAAAAAAAAGAAGATAGCAGGAGAAGAATGAAGGGGGGGAAATTGGAGGGGTAGACGAACCATGAGAGACGATGGACTCTGAAAAACAAACTGAGGGTTCTAGAGGCGGGGGGAGGATGGGTTAGCCTGGTGATGGGTATTGAGGAGGGCACGTTCTGCATGGAGCACTGGGTGTTATGCACAAACAATGAATCATGGAACACTACATCTAAAACTAATGATGTAATGGATGGGGATTAACATAACAATAAAAAAATTTAAAGAAAAATTTGAATTTGGAGCGCCTGGGTGGCTCAGTCGTTAAGCGTCTGCCTTCAGCTCAGGTCGTGATGCTGGGGTCCTGGGATCAAGCCCTGCATCGGGCTCCCTGCTCAGTGGGAAGCCTGCTTCTCCCTCTCCCGCTCTCCCTGCTTGTGTTCCCTCTCTCGATGTGTCTCACTCTGTCAAATAAATAAATAAAATATTTAAAAATTCATAAATAAATAAAAAATTAAAAATTAAAAAAAAAACCCACAATGGGATATCACTTCACACCGGTCAGAATGGCTAAAATAAAAAACACAAGAAACAAGTGTTGACAAGGATGTGGAGAAAAAGAAACCCTTTGTGCTGTTGGTGGGAATGCAAACTGGTGCAGTCACTGTGGAAAAGAGTATGGAGCTTCCTCAAAAAATTAAAAATAGAATTACCATATGATCCAGTAATTGCACTACTGGGTATTTACCCAAAGAATACAAAAACACTAATTCAAAAAGATATATGCACCCCTATGTTTATAGCAGCATAATTTACAATAGCCAAATCATGGAAGCAGTCCAAGTGCCCACTGATAGATGAATGGATAAAGATGTGGTATAGGGGTGCCTGGGTGGTTCAGTCAGTTAAGCATCTGACTCTTGTATGTTAACTATACTGGAATTAAGTTGTTTTTGTTTTTGTTTTTTAAAGGGGGATGCAAAGGAATACATAAGAATAGAATTCACACAGGATCCAGAAATCCCTCCTCAGAAACACCTCTACCCTGGGCCTCTCTTGTTATCCAGCTGCCCACTGGATATCTCTGCCCAGATCTCCCATGGGTCCTTCAAACTCAATTAGTCCAATACCGAACCCACTTTCTCTCCTTAATCCACAATCTCCTAAACCTCCTCCTCCCACCCAATTTTCCGAGGCAAGAGCCGGGAAAGTCATCCTCAGCTCTACCTTCTCCCTCAACTTTCCACTGTCAACTAATCCAACTAATCCTCCTCAACTTTCCTCAACTAATCCACAAACCGTGTAGATCTGAACTCCTAAAGAGCTCTCCAATCCACCCGTAGCTCACCCTCTCCATTGCGCTGCCCCAATTCACCAACTCTCCTTAGACCAGAGAAATAGTCTTCGGAATAGTGCTTTTGCTATTATTTAACCCAATCCATCCCCACGATCTACAAAACCACCAGAGGGAACATTCTAAAACTCCAATCTGCCCAAGTCAATTTCTGCTTTCAAAGCCCCTCCCTGTCTCTCCAGGGCCCTCGGGGTGAAGTGTAAACATTTGATAAGACACAAGGAATGACCCCAGCTCAATGGTACCCATCTTTCCCCCTTCCCTTGGAGGCCTCAAAGGACAGATTATAGGCCTAGGGGAGTCGAGGTCTAACCATAGGCATCAGGTTTCATGGGCAGATCATCCTGGGTTAAAGCCGTGGGGGGGGGGGGGGGGGGACCTAGATGGATGCTACAATTTTCTGGTGGGGCCTAGCTAGACAGGGCCTTGTCCTCAGGGAGTTGGAAGTCTGGCGGGGCCTGTCCTTCATATAAAGAAATCCAGACCTAGCACGGTGCCTCCCAGCCCTGGGTCCCCAAAGACCACCACAGTGTTGAAGCTAGAAAAGGCCAGTGGGTTACAAGGAGCCCTGGGGCGTGTGAGAGGATGCTAGCTAATGTCATTGCTCCCCGCCCCCCCAGGAGCTGCACGTGAGCTTCCAGTCATTTTCCTCACAAGGGAGATTCGTCCACATTCTCTCATGGACTCTTCACTGAGGCTAAGGAAACATACTTGCCAAATCAGGCTGGCTTTGCTATGGAAAGTTTTCTGAGGGAGGCACCGTGTTCCCAACAATTGAGATAACAAGACCACCCATGCCCAGAAGGCACCTTGGGGAAGAAACAGTCCAGTTTCACCCTGGCCCTTGGAGCTTGACAATACGACCTGAGCCCATCAGTTTTCTGTGCGTCATTCCTGTCAGCAGGAGTCAGAAGAGCCCAGGGGACCCATGAATCAGATAAGCTTTCTGATACTTTTAAAATCTCAATTGTATGAAAAAGACAATAAACGCTTACAATCCTGAGAGAGAGAAAGGGAGCCCTTCCAAGGTCTTTTTAACAAGGACGGCCATCCCACTGAGCAGTATTCTTCCTGTAAGGCGCTATGTTATCTACCCTCATTCTTACAACAGCCCTAGAGCAGAGGGGTTAAATATAAGTAGGCCCACTTCACAGAGAGGTTGAATGATTTGCCCAAGGCCACACAGCTAATGTGAAGCAGAGCCAAGATTCAGATCCCGGGCTGTGCAACTCGGAGACCAATGCTCTTAGCTGCCATGTCTGCCCTTCCCAAAGCAGGAGCTTAGCCACACGAGGAGATTCCTAGACCCCACCCTCAGCCCCATTGACTCAGAATCCTGAAGGGTGGGCCCGGGAATTGGAGTGCTTCACACCACACACACCAGGTGTGTGGAGGGGGAGGGTGGGCAGTGTTCTGAGGCACAGGGAAGTTTTCGGCCCTGGTGGACACTCTGCAGCCTCCTGAGTTTGGCACAGGGTCCAGGCAAGAATGCTAAAGGCTCTGTGTCAGACCCGATGCCCTCAGCAGTCTTCCCTGCACATTTTCCACCCAGTCCTGGTCACTGGACACCAGGGCTCTTTCAGTCGGACCCTTCACCTGGACCCAAGACTCCAGGCCTTTATGGGATCATATACCCCTCTGAGAACTTGTTGAAAACTCCCTTGGTGGCCCCCTCACAAAATACTCACACACACACACACACACACACACCTTTGCATATTTTCAGGGAATACGTAGATCATCTAAAGCTCTTTTATGAACTGCCTGCCTGCTCAACCCAAGAACCCCACATCACAGAAACTCCTGATCTAGAAATCTGGACACAGCCTAGGTCCTGTGGTTGTGTTTTTTTCCTAATCCCCTCTGTTAGAGATACACACCAGAGTGTGATAGGTAAAATGCTATGTTGTCTGCAATTTGGTCTAAAATACTGCCAGTTACGTGGGGGTGAGGCATACAGGGAGTGGCAGGACAGATACAAGATGGGCCATGAGTTGTTCATTGTTGAAGCTGAGAGATGGCTACAGGGGGATTCATTCTACTGTCCTCTCTACTTTTGTATACGTTTAAAAATGTCTAGAATAAAAAGCTATCAACAAATAGGTTGAATTACATGTTATGTGAATTATATCTCAATAAAGCTGGGTGTTTTCTTTTTAAGATTTGGTTTTTTTATTTGAGAGAGAGAGATGAACAGAAGGGAGGAGCCGAGGGAGAGGGAGAAGCAGACTCCCCACTGAGCAGGGAGCCCAACGTGGGGCTCAATCCCAGGACCCTGAGGTCATGACCTGAGCCAAAAGCAGACGCTTAACCCACCGAGCCACCCAGGTGCCCCTAAAGCTGTTTTTTGTTTTTTGGGTTTTTTTTAATTAATCTCCTGTTCTGGACCTGTGTAAATCTGCCAATGGACACACCAAAGGCTCAGGGAGAATCACTTACTTTCCTTAAAGTCACAGCAACAACCAGAACCTCTTGGTCTCGCTAAGGTAGCAGGAACCACTCCAAGCAAGCCTCACTGGAGTGTTGAGAAGACTAGTTGCTGTCTAGTCTTCTAGGACCACAAGCAAGAGGCCTAATTGCCCCTAGTAATAGGCATTACTCTGTCGGTAATGAGCCCAATAATGGTAATTATCACTTACCATCCATGTTCAGAGCACTTTACAAAGAGAAACTTCACTGAGAGTAACCAATACCCTTTCTCAAGAGGCCAAAAAATGTAGCAGACATCCCACTAACAAGCCTACTTCCCTGCTGTGTAAAGCTTGGGATAAGAAAGAAGTTTCCAGAATGGATTTGAAAAGGAACAGTTCTTTTTTTTTTTTATTTGCGAGAGAGAGAATGAGAGAGAACATGAGACGGAGGAGGGTCAGAGGGAGAAGGAGACTCCCTGCTGAGCAGGGAGCCTGATGTGGGACTCGATCCCGGGACTCCAGGATCATGACCTGAGCCAAAGGCAGTCGCTTAACCAACTGAGCCACCCAGGCGCCCGAAAAGGAACAGTTCTTAAAGCTAGCCATCAGTGATGAGTTTTGTTAACAAGACGGACACCAGAATAAACACCAACAGGTGTTCTAAAGAGGAGGCTATGGGGGTGGAAGGTAAGGAGTGACGTCAGTGCTCAGAGGCGAACATCTGCAGAGTCGCCTCATTCCCGTTCGTGGGGTGAAGCCCTAAAGAGGCCTTCTCCCATGCACCCCCAGAATACTGTAGCTCCCCCCAGCAATCGGCAGAGTTGGCCTAACCACGCCTTCCCTTTTTACAGCATGGGTCCCTCTGCCTCTGGAACTTCCTTATAAAACAGAGATGACAGTGGCCCCTACCTCAGGGGGTGGACGTGAGGCTTAACTGAGATTATCTAGATAAAGCCCTCGAAACGGGGCCTGGGCACAGACCAAGCCCTCGGTAAATGGTAGTAATTCTCATTAATGGTGTTTTCTTTGGACGGCTGCACCACCAGCGGGGCCATCCCTTGGATGTAGCAGAGTGATCGCCCCCCTGAAACACATTTTCCTTAAATTCCATCCGGATGTGCACTAGGCCGGAAGGGAAATCACCAGAAGATGACCCGCCCCCTCCAATCCTCGCCTGAGCTCTCGTTTCCTCCCTCGAATTCTCCAGATGGAGGTCTTACACGAGCCACAAATGAAGAGATGGCCCCCTTTCCTGAAACCTACTCCTTCTCAATTCTCTTGCTTTAACTGGTTTTGTTTTTAATAACTTGGATTATGTCTTTAAAACAGTTTCTCTATCCAGAAGGGCATTAAGGCATTTTTGGCCAACCCGACCCTCTAAGGATGCCCTGTACATTCAGCTGCTCTTCACCGCTGGAAGGAAAGCCCTGTAATCTGCTCTTAACCATACACCCTGCTTCTTAGGCTGATTTCTGGGGCATGGTACTTAATAAGGGTGACACTTTAACAAACAAGACTGTAAGAAACCTCCACAGCTCCTGGGAAATAAGCCCCGTGGAGCATTTGATTTTCCCTAAATAGAATCTTGAGTGTCTCTTGGATGCATTTTTTAAGATTTTATTTATTCATTCATTTGAAAGAGAAAGAGCGCATACACACGAGCTGGGGGAGGTGCAGAAGAAGAGGAAGAAGCAGACTCCTCGCGCTCAGTGAGCATGACGCGGGGCTCGATCCCACGGCCCTGAGATCAGGACCTGAGCCAAAATCAAGAGTCCGACGTCCAACCAACTGAGCCACCCAGGCGCCCTGCTCTTGGATGAATTTTTAAAAACAAAAACAAACCCTTCTTTAGTGGAGGTAACAAAAACCATAAGGAGAGAGTAGCCAGCCAGCTCAGGGTGAGTCTAGCTACATGACAAAACAGACCTTACTGTCATTGGTCATGGCCACTCTCCTCAGGGACCCTGGAGACCACATCTGCAAAGAGCCACAGGCTTTGGGGGCCTGGTGAGCAGAGGTCAACAGATGACAAACTGTGTGGGGCCCAGAGTCCAAAGAGCCTGTTAGCATCTCTCCAACAATAGCCCTTCTGGGTGACACTGGCCTCGTTGTTCTCCTGGTGGCCTTGTTCTGCCCAGGACCCAGGGTTTCAGGGGCAGGCTCTGGCTGCATTTGATGGAAGGCCTGCTTGTGAGACGCCACAGATGGGAAATGGTGGCAAGGTGCTCCAGGCCGTACTTACAGAGGGACATGCAGCGCCTCCACCATCTGACTGCTGCAGGAGCAGAGCAGTGATCCCAACGAGCCGCTCTGCCACCAACTTACTGCCTGCCACGCAGACCGATGCCTCTGGATCCCCTTTTATATCCCTGCCTCTCTACCCCAGCCTGGTGCCAGATGCCAAAGCGATAGACACACCGTGGGGCAGAAGCAGGAACCCATGTGCTAGCAAAGCAGCTCGTTCCTCTGGGCAATCTGGATCCAGCTACAAATGTGGGGCGTCATGAGGGAGGGAGGGCACAGAGCTGGGCAACAGATGCAGCCAAGTCCACTTTTCCTTAGGCACATGAGATCTGTATGCTTCACGAGTCACCGCGATGAATTTCAAAGCAACTATGCTGGGCTGGCTTCACTCTGACTCCCAAATCTCTATTGCTAACTGCGGTGCACACAAGGAGATCACACTGGTTTTTGTCACGAGTGCAAGTCAGGAGCGCATTGCAAAGGCAGAAGTGTGCCATCATCAACTCTGAGACTGAAATGTGAAAATATTTCAATTGCTAGACCTGAACCTCGATGAAGGGAAACCATCTTGGCCAGCAACCTCAAATAACCAGCAACGTTGTCCTGGCTCGCCCCCAACCCCTTAGAGGGAAATGAGCCAAATCAGAAGATAGTGGGGAACATTTTAAAGGGGGGAATGTTTGGAGTACATCTGTGTTCAGCCCATCTCCTCCCTCTCTACCTCTGGTTCTTGGCCACGGTCGTCAAACTATAGCGGGCACCAGAATCACCTGGGTGCTTGTTTAACAGGTGAAGAAGTCTCGAGGTCGCCTCCGGTCACTCAACTGGATAGTTAGCTAATATTCGGGGAACACCTACTATGTGCCAGGCATTACTGTAGACACTAGAGATCCAGCAGTGAACAAGACAGAGTCCCCGTCCGTGGGAAGCTTACAGTCTTTTTTTTTCTTGAAAGATTTTATTTGTTTATTTGAGAGAGAGAGAGAGAGAGAGAGAGCACGTGAGCCAGAGAGCACAAGCAGGGGGAATGGCAGAGGGAGAGGGGGAAGCAGACTCCCAGCTGAGCAGGGAGCCTGATGCGGGGCTCGATCCCAGGACCCTGAGATCATGACCTGAGCCGAAGGCAGCTGCTTAACCGACTGAGCCACCAGGCGCCCCAGGAAGCTTACAGTCTAATGGATGGGCTAGACAAGAAAGAAAGAAGTTAATTGCCAATATCCAGGAGCCCTATGAAGTACACATCATGTGTGGATGTGACATGGAAAGACCAGGGTGGGGTTGTGATTTTAAAGAGTGTGACCAGAGCAGGCCTCTCTGAGAAGGTGATGTTTGACTGAGGCCCGAGTGAACAGAAGGAGCCGGCCATGGGAAGGGCATTATATCAGAAGGAAGAGTAAGAGCAGAGACCCTGACCGAATGAGACAGGGCTTGATTCACTCAAGGACAGAAGGACAGATAAACAGAAGGCCTCGAGAGTCATTGTCAGTAGATCTTAAAAAAGGGCCAAGAAGCTGCATTTTTAACCAAAGCCCTCCCCCCATCCCAGGTGATTCTGAGCTGTAGGCCCAGTTGAGAACCCCCAGGTTACACTGTCATTCAGAAGCCTGATCCCAAGGCCTGCAACGTCACCCCAGTCAGCAGGCCTGTGCTAATCATTGTTCACTGAGAAGGGAAAGAGTCCCCACAATAATTCCACTGGAAAGTTCCTTGGGAGAAGGACAGTGTCTGTCCATTTCGTAGCCGTGGTGCCTAGAACCGTGCCTGGTACACAGTGATATCTGGTGAATGAAATGAATGAGCGGTGCTGGCCCCCATAGCTCCCGGTGTTCCGTGAACTCATTTTCAGTGAACCAGAGTTTTTCTCAAACAAAAATTTCATAAACGCCAAATTAAAAAGCAGCTTCTTCCTGCCCCCCTCGTTACTGGAGAATGCTTTGTGAGAAACTCCCCCTTTCCAAGCAGCCACGTCCAGGGTAATCTCTGCATTTTGAGGTAGGGGCTCCGTCTCACCACGGGCTCTGGGGGCTTAGAGAAAGGACTGGTTGAAGGGGCTAAGCTCACACTTGGAACCAACCAGCCAGGGCCTCAGCCCCGGGGCTACCTGGAAGGCCCGCATGTGAACTCCTTGCTGTCAGGTGCCACCTACAGGCTGCCGGGAGTGTGGTGGGCTCCCTCAGGAGCCCTGGCCAGGGCTGCTGTGGGGGCCTCCCCAAGGCTTCTGAAGCCTCAGCATGATCCAGTTGAGGAAGTAAGGTCGAGGCCATGTGTGTGGGCCTCCTACCTGCCTCTCTATGCATCCTTCTCAGCACCTCTTACCTCAGGCGGCCGGGACCATTGGGCTGGTTGGGGTTGTGAATCCGCATCCCAGATCTCTTCCTCTCCCTCCCGCCTCCTTTACCAAACAACACCTTCCTGTGGAGACTTCTACTTCCGGGAAGATGGAGTAGGTGTACTTTTCTCCACTCCTCCCTTCCCTCTCTGAAAGACCCCGTAAAGAGGTTCAAGAGACAAGCTACTGACTGGGAGAAAGTATTTATAAACCACATATCCAACACAGGACAAGTATCTAGAATATATAAAGAACTCTCAAACCCAACTGCAGAAAAACAAGCAATCCAATTAGGAAACAGCCAAATAACATGAACAGACGTTTCGGCCAAGAGGATATACAGACGGTCCATAAGTACTTAAAAGCATGTTCAATATCACTGGCCATTCGGGAAATGAAAAATAAAACCACGACACGATACCTATCAGAAAGGTCGAAACAAACAACAAAATGGGGCACCTGGCTGGCTCAGGCCATAGAGCATGCAACTCTTGATCTTGGGGTCATGAGTTTGAGCCCCACATTGGGGGTAGAGCTTACTTAAAAAAAAATAGCAACGACACCAAATGCTGGTGAGGATTTAGAGAAACCAAATCATTCGTATGTTGCTGGTGGGGTTATAAAATGGCACGGCCACTCTGGAAAGAAGCTTGGCAGCTTCTTAAAAAGGTAAACGTGTGGGGCGCCTGGGTGGTACAGTTGGTTAAGTGTCCAACTCTTGATTTCAGCTCAGGTGATGATCTTGGGGTCATGGGAGGGAGCCCCACATTGGGCTCCTCGCTGGGCGTGGAGCCTGCTTGGGATTCTCTCTCTCCCTCTCCCTCTGCCTCTCACCCTCCCCCCCCACGTGCATGCATACTCTATCTAAAAAAGAAAAGGTAACCATGCGACTACCATATGATCCAGCAATTACACTCTTGGGCACACATCCCAGAGAAATGAAAACTTACGTCCCCACAAACACCCATCCACAAATGTTTACAGCAGCTTTATTCATAATAGCCAAAAGCCAGAATGGGCCCAGATGTCCTCCCGCCCGTTAAGCGCTGTGATACATCCATACCATGGAAAACCACTCAGCAACAAAAAGGAATCAAGTCTTGACACATTCAACAGCCTGGATGAACTTCCAGAGAACTCTGTTGAGTGAAAAAAGCCAAAGGTAACATACTCTGATTTTACTCAGATAACCTTCTTGAAGTGACAAAATTAGAAGAATGGAGAACAGATTAGTGGTTGCCAGAGTTGAGGAGGAGGGGTGAAGTGGGAGGGAAGTGGGTATGGCTGTACAAAGGTGACAGGAGGGATCTGTGTGGCGAAGGAAATGTTCTGTACCTTGACGGTTCTGATGTCCACACCCTGGTTGTGATTGGGCGCTCTAGTTTTGCAAGACGCCACCATTGGGAAAACCTGGATAAAGGGTACTTGGTCTCTCTGTGTACTGTTTCTTACAACTGCATAGGAACCTAGGGCAAAATAAAACGTTTAATTGCAAAAGAAAAGACCTGGGGCACCTGGATGGCTCAGTCGGTGAAGTGTCTGCCTTCGGCTCAGGTCATGATCCCGGGGTCCTGGGATCGAGCCCCAGTCGGGCTCCCTGCCCAGTGGGGAGCCTGCTTCTCCCTCTCCCTCTGCCCCTCCCTCTGCTTGTGCTCTCTCACTCTCTCTCTCAAATAAATAAATAAAATCTTTTTAAAAAATTTCCAAAACTTATTTTAAAAGAAAAGAAAAGAAAAAGAAAAGACCTTTCTGTTCCTCTGTTTATCCCCTTCTCTTGGGCCCCGCTATAGTAATCCATGCAGGGTGCTAGCAGGTAGTAAAGGCACTGATGTTATCCCCACATCCTACCTACCTCAACAGGGGTTTCCTGGTGATCGCAGAAGGGCAACGTTTTGTAGAACACATTGCCTTGAATTTAAAATCAGGTTACCTCGAGGCCTGGTCTTCATAGGCTTTGTGACCTCAGACAAATTGCTGGGCCTCTCTGAGATTCCATCTCATCCCCTGTAAACAACTTTTAGAGAGTAAATGAAAAAGTGAAAACACATGGTAAATTGTAAAGCGGTACTCAAAAGGTCTTTTTGCTTGTCTTCCTCCTTCCCTGTCCTTATTCCTTCCAGCTAGAGGAAGGGACTACGTCTAGAGGAAGTCTTGTGTCTTCCTGTGTTCCCAGGGCTTAGCCCAAGTCCCTGCCCCAGGAGGTGCTTGGGAGGTGCTTGCTCATGCTGGTGATGGCAGAATGTTTAAAGCCAGCGGTTCGCTCTAATGGCGGAGAAGATAGGTTCAGCCCCACAGTGGACACAGGCCTTGGCCGTGTCTTCGGAGGAGACTTTGAAGAGCCCTTGGTAGCGTCCCATGTCAACAGCTCCCTTCCCTGGGAATAGCTTCACTCAGAGACATCATGGGACCGAGAGGCAGGGTCCATGGAACAGCCCAGCTGCCAGTTTGGGGGCACCAGAGAGGACAGGAGAGAAGAGAAGCTTCTCCCTTTGCCCAAGAACTTTGCTATTCTTTACCACCTTTACTCGTCACCGCGCTCCTGAGGCAGGCAGAGCAGGGAGCATCCCCGTTCTCCACGTGCAAACCCTGCAGGGAGACAGGGCTGAGGCCTGCCCAAGGTTCACAGGGCGAGTGAGTCAGTGGCCCAGCTGGCGCCAGACTCCCGAGCCAGAGATTTTCCACAGCAGGGATGGTGTCCAAATGGAAAAGCTAAGACAGAGAAAATGCAGCTCTTCCCTGCCCCAACCTGGAGCCTCTCCTGAGGGAATTTCGGCCCGGCCTCACCATGTCTTTCCACCCAACTTGCTTTCTGAGGGAGCTGCGGTCACAGCAGGCCTGGTGGGGGGCTGTCCTGGGAGATGGCTTCCCTCCCTTTAGGCTCTGAGCTGTCAGTGACCTATTTAAAGACAGAGAAGCCAGGTTGGGGTTTGAGTCTCTCGGGGTGCCTCTCACAGGTGGCTCCCCGGGGACTTCCTAGGCACCTCTTCCTGCTTCTCCTCAGTGGTGACTGTTGGTGCGGGGGGAGGTGGGGAGGGCACTTTTCTTCTTACCTGGCCCAGGAAGCCCAGAGGGTCCTTGGAAACTCACTCAGAGACTGAAGAGAACAAGTCAGGGCCTATCTGGAAGGCAGGCTGAGGGAGGGGAAGCCGCCCCACGCACCCCGCCCCCTCCCAGTCTGGATGCTTTCCCCAAGGGCCCCTTCTCCCCTCGGCCCCCCCCACCAGGTCTCTGAGAAGACTGAAGTGGGAAAAAGCACCAGCTGCTCGGGAGGGGGAGTACCAGAAGCCATTGGCTTGGATTCGTTCACCCATTAGCAGGTTGCCAACTTGGAAAGCAGAGAGCGTTCCGCGGCGACTGGGAAGGTTTGAACGGGGGAGTCGGAGGGGGTGGTGGGGTGGCAGGGAGGACTTTGGAGCAAGCAAGCCCTTGCTGAACACCCCTTCTGTGCCTGGCCCCATGCCGGCCCCCGGGAGGCCACTGCTCCTGCCCTCAGCTTGCTCTCCTTCTGCGACCAGGGGTCAGAGCTCCCAGGGAAGGCCCGAAGCAGGAGGTATGAATGCTCAGGCCAGCCGGTCTCGGCTTCCGGGCAACCCGTGGGACCTTTTTGGCAGCCTGCCTAACCATTCATCTGTTCATTCATTCATTCATTTGCTCGTTAACCATTCCTTCGCTTCATAAATACTTACGAAGTGCCCATTCTGTGTTGAGCCCTGGAGGGACGGTGGTGGACAGGGCAGGCTCTGTGCCTTCTGGAGCCTACAGCCTAAGGGGGTCCGGGTGGGGGGGCTCCTTTAGGTGGGGTGGTTCAAAGAGGCCTCTCCTTACCATGAGGCCACAGCCTACTTCTTACAGACCCACAGATGCTTTCCAGTCAGAGCTGCCAAACCTGAAATCTAAGTGTCTTGTAGAAACTGCCAACAGCGCAGACATCTAAGACTCAAAAATGGGTCCCTAGCACCTCATAAAAACCTTCTCCCTTCGCGGGGCCTCTCACCGGTAAAGGAAGGTTTGAAGAGGGAGGAAAGAGGCAGGCGAGGCTGCAGTGGGGCCCCTGGAGCCCCCGGCCAGTGGAGTGGCGTTGGTGTCACTCAGTAATCTCCTCCTTCAAAGAGCTCCCAAAGTCCCTCCCTGTCTTTTAAAGTCACAGTAACTTAGGACCAGGGGGTTCTACTTGCCCTCATTCGTGTGCTCAACAAGAATCCCTCACGCAGCCACCAGGAGCGGGCACTTGTCCGGCGGCTGGAGACCCAGGAGTCAACTAGACAGCCCCGGCTCTCGGGGAGCTTCCAGTCCGATCCGTGGACGCGACGGGGATGAATTAATTTCATGAATACCGAATTCATTACACTTATGCTAAATACTTCGAAAGAGACTAAGAGGAAGTCCCTCCTTCAAGGCAGGGCTCAGGGAAGGCTTTCCGCGGGAGGTGAAACCCTAAGGATGCAGGATGCGCAGGATTTGGCCCCGGCCGAGAGGCGGGGGAGAAGGAAGTGCTGTCTCACAGAGGACACGGCAAGGGGGGGCCCACAGGCCACGTGGCGGGGGCACTTCCAGCGAACAGAAAGCGGGCCAGGGTTTGGGGCTGAGCCAAGTCAGGAGAGAGAGGCTCAATATGAATTCCGCGGTGCGCCTGGGTGGCTCAGTCGTTAAGCGTCTGCCTTCGGCTCAGGTCATGATCCCAGGGCCCTGGGATCGAGCCCCGCGTCGGGCTCCCTGTTCGGCGGGCATCTGCTTCTCCCTCTCCCTCTGCCTCTCCCCCAGCTCCTGCTTTCTCTCTCTCTCTCTCTCTCAAATAAATGAATAAAATCTTAAAAATATATATATATGAATTCTGGAAGATAGGCAAGGAGAGGCCAGACAGGCGGGACCTCACGCCCCCAAGAGGCATTCAGGTTGCAGCCTAAGAGCTTTGAGGAGCCACTGAAGAGCTTCGGCAGGGGACAGAATCAGGTTGGCATTGGCTTTGTGGGGGCAGCCAAGAGTGGAAATGGGGAGACAGTTGGAAAGCCGCTTACAGTCATTCAGGTGGGAGATGAAGACGGAAGCCTCGATCTGTGTGGAGTGGGGAAGTTGGAGGCCAGTGGAAGAGTCTAGACACATTTAGGAAGTCGAGTCAACAGGACATTTTGGTGGAGTGGCTGCGGAGCTTCAGGGAAGGGAGGATTTGTCCCCATTGTCCAGAGTGGCAGGTGAGAACACATAAAAAAAAATCTCCAGAACCAAGGGCTTGAGAAAGTTAAACAAGATACCAAAGCGCTGCCCATAAATGAGAAAACAAACCCTGAATACACGCAATGACTTGGGTGGCTATCAGGGGCATTATGCTGTGGGGGGAAAAAGCCAACCTCTAAAGGCTACCTACTGTATGATTCCATTTGTGTAACATCCTCGAAGCGACAGAATGATAGAGAATGGAGAACAGATTAGTAGTTTCCCGGGGCGAGGGATGGAGGGTGGGGGTGACTATGTAGAGTCGCTTGGGGGAGAATTTTGTGGTGACACATTGGTTCTGCATCTTGGTCGTGGTGGTGGTGGTTTTGCATGTGGTAAAATGGCATAGAGCTGCAAACACACATCGTCCCAGGGCCAGTTTCCTGGTTTTGATATTGTATTACAGCAACATAAGATTTAACCCCGGGGGCAGGCTAGACAAAGAATACACGAGAACTTTCTATATTATCTTCACAACTTCCTGTGACTCTATACTTATTTCAAATTTTATTTAATGAGGGTGGAAGAGACAAAACACGGTGTGTGGCATGTAGAAAGCATTTGATGAAACGCAGCTACTATTAAAACCAGATGTTGCCCCTCCCCCATTTTCAAGGAACCTCGAGCTCAGGCCTGTGGGGGAAATAACAAGGCCTGTGGCTATGGTGACATTCTGAGTCAGGGGGAGTGGGGGCTTAGGTTGAGTTGAATAGAGGGGACACAAGGATAAGGGAATCCATAAGGGCTTTTTTTTTTTTTCTAATAAAAAATATGAATTAGGCGACTTACAAATTGAGATTTCAGAAGGGGTCCCCTTAAAGGTCTTTGAAAGACCAGCCTGCATTTATGAATTTGTTTACAGGTCATTAACTCTTTTTTTTTTTTAAAGATTTTATTTATCTATTTGAGAGAGAGAGAGCATGAGGTGGGGAGGGTCAGAGGGAGAAGCAGACTCCCTGCCGAGCAGGGAGCCCGACGTGGGACTCGATCCCGGGACTCCAGGATCATGACCTGAGCCGAAGGCAGTCGCTTAACCAACTGAGCCACCCAGGCGCCCGGTCTCAGAGTGGCTAAAGTCCTCTTGCGGGAGATCGTGCCCCGGTTTGGCCTGCCATTAACAATCCATGGTGACAACGGACCCGCATTTGTGGCGGACATTGTACAGGTCTTGACCAAATCTCTCAACATCACCCGGAGACTCCACACCGCTTACTGGCCCCAAAGTTCAGGGAAAGTAGAGCGAATGAATCGCACCCTCAAGGGAACCTTAGCAAAGTTTTGTCGGGAGACTAACCTCCCGTGGCCGGATCTGCTACCCCCAGCTCTCCTGCGTGCTCGCTGCACGCCCGGGACATCAGGTTTCTCCCCATTCGAATTAATATATGGACGGCCTCCCCCGTGCTTGGGAAGCCTTCCAGGAAACTTGCATTAGGTTGGAGATAAAGGGCTACAGGAGCAGCTTCAGGCCCTGGGGGCCACCCTGAATGAATTACAAAAGTACACCACTGAGCAGAGCCCTATCTCCTTCGGGTCTCAGGTACACTCCTTCCAGACAGGGGGCTCAGTTTGGGTCAAAGATTGGAAGAAAAACCCCCTCAAACTGCAGTGGACAGGGCCCCACACTGTTGTTCTAACCGCCCCTACTGCCCTCAAGGTCTCAGGTGTCACCCCATGGGTCCACCACTCCAGAGAGAAGAAAGCTCATCATTCGGACGAGAAGCTGTGCCAATGGAGAGTCCAGCCAAACCCCACAGACCTGCTCCGGCTTCACCTTCGACGAGACCCCACCGACTGATGGACACCTGCTCACCGTGGTCCCTGGCTCTCATCGGCGTGATTTCCCTCATCTTGGGAGTCAGACTCTACTGTTGCCCCTCCTGACTGGACTTTCCCCCAGAGGCTTGCTATTGTCATTGCTTATTGGGTGACCCTAGGGTGTATTACTGTACTTACTCGTCCACGGGTTTCATCTGCTGTCGGGTTAGCCACAATGGCTCCCTCTACCTAAGGTCGTAGACCCCACTTTTACTGGCCCTCTGCTGTCTACTCCTGAGCACATTTCACCATGGTTTTCCTGGCCCCAGTTCCAACAGCAACTGGAGGGCAGTCAGTCCCAGTCTTCTGCTGCCTGATGTGCTGTTCCTCCACACTGCATCTAGCTGCCCGGCCCGGCAAGGGGGACAAACTTTTGTTATCACCATTACTGGCAAATGGACTTTCCAACTTATCCCCCTCAATCCCACATCAGCGCCCCCATTAACTTCTTCTACCTGGGATGGGCACACACCAAAGGTTAACCTCCATTTTGATGGATGCCAGCTTCTTGATACCTCCTGGGAACCTCACAGACGGTTGGTAGATATCTACATCTGTGCGGGCCCTACGCCTCAACAGCCAAACACCTGCCCTCAGTTCTGCTCGCAAGCCTGGGGATGTGAGTCATGGGTGGCGACTTGGCCGGGAATGGAACAATGGTCCACCAGGTGGTGGCACCTCAAACAGTGCAGTGACATCCGGATTTCCTTGGCACGCAGCGCCACCCCATCCTCTTGCTCTAACAATCACTGTATACTGCTCACCCTCTCAGTCTTAGAACCCAATGCCACATCATGAGCTACAGGAATCATTCTCCTGTTGGGCCAATATCACCCTATGGGAACCGACCCCTTGGCCAAATTTATGATTAAGTCCATGTTCACTCCAAGCCTTACAGTCAACTTCCAGAGTCAGACAGAAAATAACTCGCCCTGGTGCATCCCAGGGTCCCCCATCCCCACACAGCAAGCATCTATAGCACAACTGTTAGGTATGATTAATGCCTCCCACCAAGCGCTTAACCACTCAAATCCACCCCTAGCGTCTGACTGCTGGATCTGTATGAAGCCCGGTCCCGTCCAATACCTAGGTGTCATCCTCAACCAGTCCACCATGTCACCTCCCACCTTGGCACCGGGGACCTCAGATTATCCCTTTCTGGCTCCAGTACCGCTGTATGGCAACTCTTCCTCTCCCATCACGGGCCACAGTCGGGTCTGTGCGCCTAACAACACTTTTCTGGCTTGTGGTCAAGGTGTGTACATCTGCATCACCCCACGTGATCAATCATGCACGCTTGTCAGTCTCTTACCCGATCTTTCCAGGTAATGCCCCACTCATATGGGGACCTCCTAGCCGCCCTCGATGCTCCCCCGTGGCCATCCCTCTTATCGTGAGCCTGCTGGCTGCATCAGGTGTTGCCCTCGGTGCCACTGGCATCGGGATGTCCCAGGTTCAGTACCAGGGGTTAACTCAACAACTCACGGCAGATTTTTCCGCCCTCACTCAGTTGACCCTGGCCCTGCAGCGCCAACTCGATTCACTGGCCCCAGTGGTCCTCCAAAACAGGCGCAGGCTCAACTTGCTCACGGCCCCACAAGGGGGGCTCTGCCTCTTCTCACAGGAGGAATGTTGTTTCTATGCTAATGAGTCATCCAAGAAACTCTGACCCAATTACAGAAACGAGTACATTGCTGGTGGGAAACACACCAGCGGACAACTTGGTGGGATTCCCTCTCACAATGGTTCCCTTGGCTCGCCCCGCCTCGTCGGCCCCCACCTATTGCTTCTCCTCACAGCAGCATTTGGTCCTTGTATTCTTAATGCCCTTACTAGGTTTATCACTGAGATCAGACTCCAGTTACTCCTTACTCACTATCGTCCCTTAGAAGATGAAGATGATGCCCTGTAAACTAGGTGTTTAAAGGGGCATCAAAGGGGGAAATGATAAGGAAAATCTGAGTCCTAAGATGGCCGACCAGGCCAGCAAGGGAGTCCCAGTCCTTGCCCCAGGGCTCTTCTGGGTTCTTCTCCCTGCTCTGCTTCCCAGACGTGCCAATCCTGGCTCCTCTCCCTGCCCATGCGCCGAAAGTGCCCAGTATGCGGAAGCAGAAGTGTATAAATTGCCCCCTTTGTTTGTGCTCGGGGCTCAGACCTTTGGAGACCACTCTCCTCTGAACCCGCCAGTGTTAAATAAACCTCCTATCCTCCAAGATCTCTGGGTGCTGCTCAGTTCTTCCATCGGCCGATCCAGTCCAGCTTCTGTAACAGTTCCATGGTCCAAAACTCAAAATGTGCAAGAAGGCATTCAGGGAAAAGCCTTCCCACCTCTGTTCCTCCTCAGGCTCTCTCACTGGAGACAGGCACTAATAAGCAGTTTCTTCTTATACCCTTCCACTGACACTTTGTTTCCTTCTTTATTACCTCCTCTCCAAGTTTTCATTGGGGCTTTTTTTTCCCCCGCATTTCCACGGAAGTGCCTGCTCTTCGCTTGTAATCAGAGACCACAGCGTCTTTGCGAAGCGCTGCTCTACAAAACTCGCTATTGCCTGGATTGCGTTTTAAGCAATTCGATCCTCTTCCACAAGAGCTAATCCTTTGTGCCCTGCTCTGGGCCCTGTGATGGACCCCAAGATGAGTAAAGCCTTTGTCACTGCCCTGAGGGAATGTCTTTGTTAGTTGGCGACCCGAGACTACACACCCGAAATAAATGGCTCCAGCAGATGGGGGTGCACTGGGGATTCATGGGCTGGCTTATGGAAAGCCTCAAACGCTGGGAGAAGTGTGACCTCAGGACTGTTGGTCTTCAGCAACCTGGTGATTAAACGTCCCCGGAGTCCGTAGACCTAGGCCCCAGTGCCAGCTCCAGTGCTCCAGCCATTTCCTTCCTTCCCTTTCCTTTCCTTCATTTCCCTGGCCTCAGTGACTGCCTCTGTAACATGGAGATCAGCGTTCGCTACCAGAGGCGTATGGCGCCGAGTAAGCAGGGTGATGAAGATGCGGCGCCCGGCGTACAGTGGGCACCCAGAAGTGGGTTGGTTGTGCTTTCTCATAGGGAAAACTGCATAAAACTTGGGCCCATGGTGGGGGGTGAGTGTGTGGGGGTGAGTGTGGGGGAGGGTATTATGTGAGTGTGTATGTGTGAGTGGGGAGGGAATATATGTGTGAGGGGATGTGGGGTGTGTGGGAGTGTGGGGGGGGTTGTGAGAGTGGGGGGAGTGTGTGTGTGAGCGGGTGTGTGAGAGTGTGTGAGTGTGCATGAGTGAGTGGAGTGGGGAGTGTTGGGGGGAGTGTTTGGGGGTGAGGGTGGGGGAGGGTATTATGTGAGTGTGTATGTGTGAGTGAGTGGGGAGGGAATATATGTGTGAGGGGATGTGGGGTGTGTGGGAGTGTGGGGGGGGGTTGTGAGAGTGGGGGGAGTGTGTGTGTGAGTGGGTGTGTGAGAGTGTGTGAGTGTGCATGAGTGAGTGGAGTGGGGAGTGTTGGGGGGAGTGTTTGGGGGTGAGGGTGGGGGAGGGTATTATGTGAGTGTGTATGTGTGAGTGAGTGGGGAGGGAATATATGTGTGAGGGGATGTGGGGTGTGTGGGAGTGTGGGGGGGGTTGTGAGAGTGGGGGGAGTGTGTGTGTGAGTGGGTGTGTGAGAGTGTGTGAGTGTGCATGAGTGAGTGGAGTGGGGAGTGTTGGGGGGAGTGTTTGGGGGTGGGGGTGTGTGTAGGTGCGTGTATGGTGGAAGCTAGTAGTAGCGACAGGTTCATGAGCTCTAAGAAGGGGGAGCAGGGAGGAGGCGGAGAGAGAGACCAGATGGGCTCATTACCCACACGTGGAAGCTGATACTGAATCAATGGGGTTGAGCTTCCCAGTTGACCGCTAGGGTAGGAAATGGCGGGAGCGGGGAGGGGGTGCTCTCTGGCAGTTTGTGGGCATGATCATGACATGCTAAAAGCAATGTTTGACATGACTCATATAGGAGCGGCGTGGAGGCTGACGTGGAAGGAGACAGGACGAGAGGCACAGAGGACAGTAAGGACTGCATCATGGGGACAGGTTCTGAGAGCCAGTGCCTTGGTGGGCACAGAGGAAAGGGATGAGCTGCGGGTGACCATAGGGCTTCTAGTCGGGGGAACTGGGGCTATAAGAGAACGAGCAAATGGGGCTCAGTTTGGTGGGGGAAATAGGGGTACATGCCATCTGTGTCCTTGGGACTGCAAGACACCTAAGGGAAGCAAAACATCCTACTGAAGTCGGTACCTTGATTCTGCTTCCTATAAATGGAACGAATGCAACTGAAAAGGTTGCATACATATCCTTAGGGAAGACCGAGATAGGGCAGATGGCACCGGGCCCGTTCCCTGGATTTCTGACCCTCCAATGTTTTCAACAACGACAAAAAATCTGCCTAAAAGGAGAGAGGGAGAAGCAGAATGTGGCTTTAGATCCCGACTTGAGATTAGGGACTGTCTGGATTGTCATGACCATGAGGACGAACGGGATGCTTTGGCCATCAACCCTATCTTGGGGTTGGGTTCCTTTGTACTGCCTGGTAACGGAGCTTCTGAGCAGCTCGATTTGCCTAATAGTGTGAGCAGGGTGAGGGACAGACCCGAGGCTGCACCCTGACGGGCTGTGGAGGTAGATCTGGAAGGTCTCGGCTACACCACACTGCCGGGTAAGCCCCTGCTCCAGGTCTCCCTGGACTGGGGCAGAGATGACCTTCACACTAACAACTTTTCAGGTCTTCATTACTCTGGGTACATTCCTCACTCCCCTGTCATAACCCGAGTGGCATCTTAGCTTGTGCTTGTTGCCGAGAAGAAATCAGAGGGGTCACATACTGTCTGATTCCGTTTGTATGAAATGTCCAAAACAGTCAAGTCCATAGAGATGGGAAGCAGATAAGTAGTTGTCAGGGGCGGGGGTGGGGGTGGGAGAGGAAGTGAAGGGTGACTGCTGTGGGTACAGGGTTTCCCTCTGGAGTGATGAAATGTTCCAGAATTAGATAATGCTGATAGCCAGATAACTCTGCGAATATTCTAAAACACCACTGAATGATACACTTCAAAGGAATGAACTTTACGATATGTGAATTCTATCTCAATAAAGCTGTTATTTAAGAAAACGATCAAGCAGATTTCTGCATTCATGTCTCATGCGAAACCCACAAAAATGTGTACACACTGAGGGGTAGCTGCATTTTCACTGACAGATCGCAATCTTTAAAAATGTATTCCTGGGGGCCCAGGGGTGGCTCAGTCGTTAAGCGTCTGCCTTCGGCTCAGGTCATGATCCCGGGATCCTGGGATCGAGCCCCGCATCGGGCTCCCTGCTCGGCGGGAAGCCTGCTTCTCCCTCCTCTACTCCCCCTGCTTGTGTTCCCTCTCTCTCGATGTGTCTCTCTCTGTCAAATGAATAAATAAAATCTTTAAAATAAATTAATTAAAAAATAAAAATGTATTACTGAAGTAGAGTTGACACAGTGTTATATTAGTTTCAAGTGTACAACATAGTGATCCTACAATTCTATACATTACTGGGTGCAGTCAGCATCGGTCACCATGGCACGTTATCACAGTATTATTGACTATATTCCACACACTGTAATTTTCATCTCCACGACTTATTTATTTTATATTATAACCGTTATTTTATAACTGGAAGACTGTACCTCTTAATCTCCTTCACCTATTGCTCATAAGAGCGGGTATGGCTATTAATACTTGGCAATTGCACTTATGTTACCTAAATTGTCCTTTGCTAAAACTCAGAAACCCCAGGGATGGGATAAAGGTAGGTGGGTGGAGGGCTGTTTTCTCTGATGATGAGGCTATCGGGTTAAAAAAAAAAAAAAAGTCCTAAACAAAACCAAAGTCCAACAAACCCCAGGAAAGTGATTAGTGCTTACGTTTCAGATCACGTAAACTTTCATTGGCCTTGGCAGGACTGTGGAGGAATCCTGACATCAAAATGAACTGCGCTCATCCCTTTCCCTGGGATTCTAGGCATGAATGTATCTTCCCTCAGCATCTGGCTGACATCTGATTCCCCTCCTCATTTTGAATGTGCTGCTGTGGGTGTTTTCAACGCACGGTCCTGCACACATCCTCATCCACACCGCAGTGAATACTTCTCCGTAGAACTATATGAAACTTGGGGCGCCTGGGTGGCTCAGTTGGTTAAGCGACTGCCTTCGGCTCAGGTCATGATCCTGGAGTCCCTGGATCGAGTCCCGCATCGGGCTCCCTGCTCGGCAGGGAGCCTCCTTCTGCCTCTGACCCTCCCCCCTCTCATGTGCTCTCTCTCTCTCTCATTCTCTCTGTCTCAAATAAATAAATAAATAAATAAAAATCTTAAAAAAAAAAGAACTATATGAAACTCAGTTCAACAAATGTTTAGTGAGTGTCCACCATGCACGAGGCACCATAAGAAGAACAAGACGGCTCATCAGGCTCTCTTCTCCCCCTGGCTGCATAATCGCTCTCCAGAGCAGTGCTTACTGGGTGCCAGATACTCCACAGGGAGAACTGAACGGTGTGACAAACGCATGCCCAAATTTACCTTCCTTCCTGTCCCAGGCTAGTTCTGCTGCTGGGTCAGGCGGAGAGCCCTGAAACACCTCTGTGGGATAGTTCATGGTCATGCTTGGCCACTCTCATGACTTGATTTTAATTTATAGCCAGGAGACGTGCCTGGCCAACACTGACCCCAACACTGGGGTCTGCCCCAAGAGCCCAAAGAACCAAGGCCGGGCTGTACGTGCACAGTCTTGGGGCCCTAGGCATGGCTCGGCCACAAATTCAATGTGTGGCCTTGGCAAAATCACGCCCCTCCCCCCTTCCTGGTACATTTCCTTTGTAAAATGAGGGAGAGGAGCGTGACAAATTTTAGGGTTTATAGAACCATAGCTAATGAAGTGTATCAACTTAGAGCAGCCAGGAGGGGGTTAATGCTGAGACCAGGATTGAGAATCAGTGGGATGCTTCCAGAGGCCAAGAAAAAGGGGGCAGGAAGCAAGAAGGTGTGGCTGGTTCAGTTTCAAGTTTATATAGGCTGATTTCCACGGAGAAAGAATTTGAAGTGATTTGAAGGGTATTTATGTTTGCCCTGGATCAAGAAGCAAGCCAAGGGAAATGGGGGTTATGTTGGCGACTGGTTAGGAGCTTTTCTTAAGTTCAATAATGGTTAAAATAACTCCAGGAGGTTGGACCTTAGAAGTTGTCTCCATTTAGGAGTGTTGGGAACAGAAAGACTCCTTTGCCCCCATCAAATACCTCTTTTCCCAGTTTACCATTACAAAACCAAACCAAAACAAAACAAAGAGCCCACACGCAATCACTAGATCTCAATGATCAGATTCACACGAAGGAGGGAGGGGCTTACGGTATACCAGGCACTGTGCTGAGAACGTTATTTCCATCCAATAGCTATGGACAATGCTATTGGACAATGCTCCCGACAATGCTATGAGGTAGGGGCTATCACTATGCCTGTCCTGCAGATGGGGAAACTGAGGCACCTCACCTGCGCTCAGCACTCTTCCAGGAGCTGTGGGTGTTACCAAGTGTAGAGGCGCGGGACGGCACATTCCCTAACATCTACAGCGGTTCTGCAAACTAAAATTATGTCGATTGCCTAGGATAAAGTCACTGAAAGGATTTGCAAGAGCTGAAGATCAGAGACGGTTTGCTAGTGATGTTTTCATCTTCCAGCTTGAAGACAAATTTCCCATTTTTATACTATCCCAGAACGAAGAGAACCATAACTCGTCTCTCTCGGTTTGGGTAAGAGATTGAATGCGCTTTTAACAGTTTTATTGTGCTTCCTACAGTGACCGTGTTTCACTCTCTGGAGAGCAGAGGGGTGGCATGTGGCCTCCTGTGTCCGTGCCTTCTCAACGCCAGGCTTTGCACTGTGAAAGGAAGAATTGTGCTTTGCAAAATGAAGAAATGGAAAGATCTTCCCTGGGAAGAGAGGACATTTATTTTCAAAAAT
Organism: Mirounga angustirostris; assembly: GCF_029215605.1. NCBI lineage: Eukaryota > Metazoa > Chordata > Mammalia > Carnivora > Phocidae > Mirounga > Mirounga angustirostris. Next base: position 96,897,405 of record NW_026991719.1, read on the forward strand.
GGAAGGAAGAAGACAAGTCAACATCACCCAGCTTCCCCCAGCCCCGGCCCCAAGCAGGGTCAAGTGCAGACTGTCCATTCCTCAAACACATCGTGTTCTTTCTACCTCTGTGCCTTTGGGCAGGCTGTTCTCAAGGCTTCTCATTCTCTGAATTCCAAATTCAGCCAAGATAGAGCTCAAATACTGTCTCTGCATCTTGGGAACCCCACTGCCCATGCACCCTGCTCCCCGACTTCCGGCAGACTGGATTTCTTTCCCTTTACCCTGTGCACCAAGGAGAGGTCTAGAATATGGCAAGTATGATCAGTGTGACCTGGCAGACTCCCCAGCTAGGCCCATCTCTTCAACTTTGTCCCCTCCCCAAACACAAACACACAGCACACACGCGTGTGCACATCTCACAGAGCACAGTAGATGGTTGTGGTTAAGTGGGTGAACTCAGGAACCAGGCAGCTTGAGTTTGAGACCCAGCTTTGTCCCTCGCTAAATGAATGACCTTGGGAAAGTAACTGACTCACTCTGTGACTCAGTTGTCTCCTCTATAAAATGGGAATAATAGTAGTACTTCTCTCATAGAATTATTTTAAGGATTAAGTGTGAGCATATCTCTAAAGTGCACAGCTCAGTGCCTGGCCTATAATAATTGCTCAGTCAGTGGTACTTAGTATTAGGATTGCACAGGACCTGGCATATAAAGGATGCCATATATGAGCATGTGAGTATCTGAGTGGTTCACACAATAAAGCTTTAAGGGCTTGAATTAGGGAGAAGTCAGGGACAGCGGGGCTACGCAAGGATGCTGCTTCCCCTGACTTCAGTATTCTCTCTCACTGCACCCAGTTCTTTTTTTTTTTTAAGATTTATTTATTTATTTTAGAGAGAGAGAGAGCATGTGCACAGGGGGCAGGGACAGAGGGAGATGGAGAGAGAGAATCTCAAGCAGACTCCCTGCTGAGCATGGAGCCTGATGCGAGGCTCAGTCCCACGACCCCAAGATCATGACCTGAGCTGAAACCAAGAGTCAGCCTTTTAACCCACTGAGCCACCCAGGCGTCCCTCGCTGCACCCAGTTGTCTTCCTTCAATACACATACCACACTTTGTAGTCATACCTGTATTTGTTTACTTGTTTAGTGTCAGCCATTCCCAGTAAACTAAGTTCCATGAGGCCAGGCCCATGTGTGATTTAGCCACCACTCTATGTATCTCCTGTGCCTGAAATGGTGCCAGGAAGATAGCAAGTGTCCACGAAATGGTTGTTGAATTAATGAATAAATGAAAGAAGTATTCAGGTAGGGATGTGGGATTTAGGTGGTCCCAAAGGATGGGTAAGTGTTGAATAGGTAGGTAGGCAAGGAGGATTCCAAATGGAAATCCTGAGAAAACTGAGCATGCATAAGGTACTCGGGGGAATACAGCCAGGAGATCCATTTGGCTGAGAGCAAAAGACCATCACTCGGCTTGCAAAGGGTGGGGGGAGGGGAGGTAGCCAAATAAAAGACTGGGGAGAGGAAGTAGGGAATTGCCTTGAATGTCAGGCCACTTAGGGATTCATTCTGTTGGCTAAAGCCTCAGCCTCTATCAGGATGCAAATATTCCTAGGAAAAGTATGTTATCAGCCAAGTAGGACTGAGTATAAATTCATTTACTTGCTCTTTGCCTTAGGGAAAATTTTGCTAGAGGGGAAAGTGATGATATCAGGAGGCTGGAGGGGAAAGTGATGATACCACTGGAAAGAGGAAAGAGTGCCCCTGAGATAATGCAAAAGCATATAAAGGGGCGCCTGCGTGGCTCAGTCAGTTAAGCATTTGACTCTTGATTTCAGTTCAGGTCATGATCTTGGGGTTGTGGGATCAAGCCCCACGTTGGGCTCTGTGCTCAGCGGGGAGCCTGCTTAGGATTCTGTCTCCCTCTCCCTCTGCCCCTTCCCCCCTCCTTGCACACTTGCACTCGCTCTCTCTCTAAAAAAAAAAAAAAGCTTATAAAGAGGGAGGTGAAGACAAACCTTTTCTACCTCCAGTGTTTCCTTGGTCCAGAGCCTGAACCTCAAACTATTTACAGTTTTTGTTTCTTTGAAAAATGACTTTTCTTTATAAAAGATACAGACCTAGGGATGCTTGGGTGGCTCAGTTGGTTAAGTGTCTGCCTTCGGCTCAGGTCATGATCCCAGGGTCCTGGGATCGAGTCCTGCATCGGGCTCCTTGCTCAGCGGGGAGCCTACTTCTCCCTCTGCCTGCTGCTCCCCCTGCTTGTACTCTCACTCTCTCTCCGGCAAATAAATGAATCAAATCTTTAAAAAAATAATAAATAAATAAATAAAATAAAAGATGCAGACCTAGAGTAGGAGTGGCCTGGGTGACAAGGGGAAGTTTTTAATTATTGATTAAATCTCTTTACTTGGTATAGGTCTGTTCAACTTTTCTGTTTCTTTTTTGAGTCAATTTGGTAATATGTGTGTTTCTGGGAATGTGTCCATTTCATCTGGATTCTCTGGTTTATTATCGTACATTTCATTGTGCCATTAAAAGTCCTTTGTAAATATCATTTTTGATAGCTGTATAATATGCTATTGCATGGCCATCCCATGATTTATTTAACCATACTCCTAATGGTTCTCCTCAGGTGATTCCCAGGGCTGAAATGAATGTTTTTGTACAAAAATCTCTATCTGTATTACTATTTCCTTAAAATAAATTCCTAGACATGGAATTTCCTGGACAAAAGGCGGCTCTTAAAGCATCTGGGCCAAATTGCTATCCAGAAAGGCCAGGCCCATTTGTTTTATTCTTCAACACATAAGAGTGCTTTATAATGTTGGGGCTTATGATTTTTAGACTATCTTTGCTGATTGGACAGGTGAAATATGCTACCTTAGTTTTAGCTGTCATTTTGAAATTTCGAGTGACATCAAAGTTTGATACTATTTCATTACACATTTGTATTTCTTCATATGGGATTCATCTGTTCAGTTCTTTGTCCATTTGTCTTTTGCTCTCTTAGTGTCTTTCCTATTTTTTTAAATTTTTAAGTGTATTTATTTATTTAAGTAATCTTTACACCAAACATGGGACTCAAACTCATGACCCAAGATCAAGAGTTGCACAGTTTTCCGACTGAGCCATCCAGGCACCCCAGTGTCTTTCCTATTGAGGTACATCATCTCTTTAATCGATTATCTTCAGTACTTGCTGTAAGAATTTTCGGGGGGGGGCTTGCCTTTAATTTTGTTTATGCTCTTTCTTAGGGTCCAGAAGGCTTCATTTTTCTGTAAGCATACCAATTAATTTCTTCCTTAATGATCTCTTCTAACATGTCTGCCTAGAAATCACTTCCCCATCCAGCAATTAGATGGATAACCTCATTTTTTCCTTTTAACAATGTATCTTTTATACATGAAGAATTTAGTTCAGTGTAGGATGTGATGATTTTTCTCAGATCGTAAATCATTCTACCACTGTTTATTCAATAATCTTTCCCTTTCCCGTTGATTTGTGATCTTTCCTTTACCTTATAAATTCCTGTATATTTACGTATACATATGTACATATGCATATATTTTTATTTTGTTTATTTTCTAGGCTGTCTAATCTGTTCCATTAATTTGTCTCATCTTGCACCACCATTATACTGTCTTTCTGTTTCTCCAAACTAGTATTTGTTGGAGCACCTGGGTGGCTCAGATGGTTAGGCGTCTGCCTTCGGCTCGGGTCATGATCCCAGGGTCCTGGGATGGAGCCCCGCATCAGGCTCCCTGCTCAGCGGGAAGCCTGCTTCTCCCTCTCCCACTCCTCCTGCTTGTGTTCCCTCTCTCACTGTCTCTCTGTCAGAAAATAAATAAAATCTTTGAAAACAAAAAAACTAGTATTTGTTCTGTACAAGCTTCCACTATACATTAGATATTCTTCTACTCTTGCTTACAGGGTAAACAAGTGCATACCAGCCCTTTGGCTCAGGTTCACAGGGCTTCCCTGGAGAAGGGTGTCAAGCCACTTAAATTCAGGATGTCTTTCTCTGATGCCGCCTCCTGGGAGCACTGAAAATCTTCAGGCTCCAAGGGGTACAAGCCAGGCCCAGCTGTGTGGAAGCAAACAGGTCCACGCACAGAGCTCCGTGCCTTGGTGAGGAGCAGCTTTACTCCCTGGGACCGCACAGAGTTTTGTCCAACTACTCAGGGCAAAATCAAGCCCATGGGAAAGAATCCTATGACTGAGCAAGATGCTCCCAAACACCCAGGCTCCGGCTCCCAAGGTAGGACTGAAGACTGGTGCTAAGAGGGACTGAGAGGCAGCATGGGCATTTCTGAGAAACTCAGTCCTACGGGCCTATTTCTCTAGGTTTTATCTTGTTGCTGGAACTATCATGCTGTTCTAAACGCTGTGGTTTTGTAACATATTTTGATAACATTAGTCCTCTGACTCAAAGTTTCTTAGCTCTTTATATTGGTTACTCCTCCAGATAATGAACAACGCAAGAGACGAAATGAACCAGGCTCCAATTACGCCGTGAGAGTTCACGCCGTCTTTAGCTTGTAGAGGGAGGGATCTAAAGAGGGAGGATATTTCGGCCACACTTGTCCGAAAAGCTGAACTGAAAAGGAATAGCTTACCATGCCAACCAGTTTCAAAGTCTATTTTTCCCTCTCTCCAAAGTAGAATTACTCCCTCAAGCGGCAAATATTATTTTTATTTAATTTACTTCTATTGGTACCATGATGGAATTACCCTTACAAATGCTCTTGGACTTGTCTCTGTCTGTGGAGCATGAACGAGTGACTTAGCCTCTCTGGGCCTCAGTTCCCTCATCTGTAAAATGGCGATGATGATCTCATTATGCAAAATGCCTGGCTCAGAACCTGGCTCAGAGTAAGCGATGGGTAAATGGTAGCTATAGCAGAATTATGAGAGGTAGTAAAGCATATGGTTTAAGACAGGCTCTGGGGCCAGACTTCTTGAGTTCAAATCTTACCTCATCACTAATTTTTCTGATCTTAGACGAGTTACCTAAGCTGAACATGCTTCAGTTTCTTCGGCAAAATACGGGTAAAGAAAGTACCTGCTTTATTGGTTGGAAGGAATGAGTTCGTGCTATAAGACAGAAGTTTCTGGTACATATTAGGCACTCAACTAACATTAGCTGTTCCTGTTGACGGTGTCCTTGGGGGTGGATATAGTCTTCAACCTCCTTACTCGGTCTATGCTACTTCATAGCACCATCTAGTGCTTGTTTGGGGAAATTCCAAATCTACCCAAGCAACAATCATTTGCTTGGGAGTGTATCTTTGTTTTCTTTTTTTTTTTTTTAAAGTAGCCTCCAAGCCCAGCTGGAGCCCAGCCCGGGGCTGGAACTCACAACCCTGAGATCAAGACCTGAGCTAAGATCAAGAGTCAGAGACTTAACAGACTAAGCCACCCAGGTGTCTATATATATATATATATATATATATATATATATATATATATATATTTTTTTTTTTTTTTTTTTTTTTTTTTTTTTACTTGTGACATTTTATTTATTTTTTTAAGTAAGCTCTATGCCCAGCGTGGGGCTTGAACTCACGACCTGGAGATCAAGAGTTGCACGCTCTACCGACCGAACCACTCAGGCACCCCAAGAGAATATCTTTTAGAAAGTAATAAGAGCCATTTTTAGGGATACAAATATTTTTTTGGAAATATCTTCTGATTTCAACTCTTCTCTAGTCTCTCTGGGCTTGTATTTATAACAGGCAACGTTCTTGATTACAAACAACAGAAAAACTGACTCGGGCTGAATTAAGCAGATTATTGAGCCTTTCACAGAATCAACAGGAAGGCAGATGAACCAGCCTAGGGAAATGGATAGGAAGCAAGAGAGGCTGAGCAGGGGGGACCCCAGGGAAGGTCATAACCAAGGTCATGGCTTGGTTAGTATGTCACTACCAGCAAAGGGCTACCTCTACCATTTCTAGATACCACCACCAGAAATCACCGCTGCCTCTGGACCCAGCTGATCTGACACTGTTGGGGCCTCTGCTAGATGCAGGTCCTATGAATGAATTCATACACGGCCACTTGCTGTATAAGTCTCTCAAGTCTCTCAAGACTCAAAGTCTTTGGTGACCCCTAGTGGTGCCCTAACTGCCCAGGGCGTGTGAAGACACACTATGTGCTTCCCTTGGTTTTCATGGTGGGAGGTGAGGCCTTGCCTTCCAGATTCACAGTGGAGGATTGCCTCGAAAGAAGAAGGTTTAGGGGCATCTGGCTGGCTCAGTTGGTAGAGCTCGGGGTTGTAAGTTCCAGCCCCAAGTTGGGTGTAGAGATTACTTAAATTTTTTTTTTAATCTTCAAAAAATAATAAAAGAGGGTTCGGATATCCCCTCAAGGAGGGTTACCAGATAAAATGCAGGACATCCAGTTAAATGCCAATTTCAGGGGGAAATGAATGCTTTTTTTAAAGATTTTATTTTTAAGTAACCTCTACACCCCAACATGGGGCTCGAACTCACAACCCCGAGATCAAGAGTCGCATGCTCTACTGACTGAGCCAGCCAGGCGCCCCTGAATTTTTTTTTTTCGTATAAGTATGCAAATATTGCATGGGACATACTTAAAGCAAAAACCTGAAAAGACAATCATGCCTAGTTTAGGTGAGGAGGGCGCAGGGAGAAGAATACTCTCCCACATTGCCGGTTTTGTTAGTAACAGTGTATTAGTCAGGGGTTTCCAGGGAAAAAGAACCAGTAGGAGAAATATGTAAAAGGAGATTTATTGTAGGAATTGGCTCACACCATTATGGAGGCTGAAGTCCCACAGTCTGCCATCGGCAAGCTGGAAACCCAGGACAGCCAAAAGTGTAATCCCAGGCAGAGTCTGAAGGCCCGAGAACCTAGAGCGCTGATGGTGTAAATCCCAGTCCAGGGGCAGGAAGATACCAATGCCCCAGCTCCAGCAAGCAGGCAGGGAGATGGCGAGTCCACGGATTCAAATACTGATCTCATCTAGAAACACCCTCACAGACACACCCAGAAATAATGTTTCATTTGGGTACCTCACGGGAATGCAGGCTGGTGCAGCCACTGTGGAAAACAGTATGGAGGTTCCTCAAAAAGTTAAAAATAGAACTACTCTATGATCCAGTAATCGCACTACTGGGTATTTACCCCCAAAATACAAAAACACTAATTCAAACGGATACATGCATCCCTATATTTATTGCAGCATTATCTACAATAGCCAAATTATGGAAGCAATTCAAGTGTCCATCCATAGAGGAATGGATAAAGAAGATGTGGTGTATATACATATACAGTGGAATATTACGCAGCCGTTAAAAAAGAATGAAATCTTGCCATGGATGCAGCTACAGAGTATTATGCTAAGCGAAATAAGTCAGTCAGAGAAAGACAAATACCATATGATTTCGCTCACATGTGGAATTTAAGAAACAAAACACACAAGCAAAGTGGGGGAAAAGAGAGAGAGACAAACCGAGAAACAGACTCTTAATTCTAGAGAACAAACAGATGGTTACCAGAGGGTAGGTGGGTGCGGGATGGAAGAAATAGGTGATGGGGATTAAGAGTACCCTCATCCTGGGGCACCTGGGTGGCTCAGTCGGTTAAGCGTCTGCCTTCGGTTCAGGTCACGATCCCGGGGCCCTGGGATCGAGCCCCACATCGGGCTCCCTGCTCCGCGGGAAGCCTGCTTCTCCCTCTCCCACTCCCTCTGCTTGTGTTCCCTTTCTCGCTGTGTCTCTGTCAAATAAATAAATAAAATCTTTAAAAAAAAAGAGTACACTCATCTTGATGAGCACTGAGTAATGATGTATAGAATTGTTGAATCACTACACTGTACACCTGAAATTAATATAACACTGTATGTTAACTATACTGGAATTAAAATAAAACATTTAATTAAAAAAGAGAAAAAAAATCTGGGCACCCTGTGGCCCCGTCAGCTTCACACATAAAAATCAACCATCACACCAAGTGCCTTAAAAATATTCACAACCTCTGCAACAATATGGATGGAATTAGAGGGTATTATGCTAAGCAAAATAAGTCAATCAGAAAAAGACAATTATCATATGATCTTACTGATATGAGGAATTTAAGAAACAAAACAGAGGATCATAGGGGAAGAGAGGAAAAAATAAAACAAGACAGAACCAGAGACGGAGACAAACCATAAGAGACTCTTAATCATAGGAAACAAACTGAAGGTTGCCGGAGGGAAGTGGGTGGGGGAATGGGGTAACTGGGTGATGGATGTTAAGAAGGGCACAGGATGTAATGAGCACTGGGTGTTACATAAGACTGATGAATCACTGACCTCTACCTCTGAAACCAATAATACATTATATGTTAATTAATTGAATTTAATTAAAAAAATGTTTTAAAAAAGTGGGGCACCTGGCTGGCTCAGTCGTTAAGCATCTGCCTTCAGTAGAGGTCATGATCCCAGGGTCCTGGGATCGAACCCCGTGTTGGGCTCCCTGCTCCGCGGGAAGCCTGCTTCTCCCTCTCCCACTCCCCCTGCTTGTGTTCCCTGTCTCGCTGTTTCTCTCTCTGTCAAATAAATAAATAAAATCTTTAAAAAAAAATGTTAAAAAAATATTCACAACCTCTGACCCAATAATTCTATTTTTATAAATCACTGTAGCCTTTGACCTAGGAGTTAAATTTTAAGGAGTTTGTCCTAAAGAAATAATCAGAAATAAGCAGTAACTTGTATACATAGCACTCGTTGCAGTTATCGTTTGTAAAAAAAAAAAAAATGGAAATAAGCTTAAATATGCAAACAAGGAAATGATTAAATAAATTATGGTTGGCTAATGCACATGGTGGTATTATGCAGTCCTTAAAATGATGCTTATGAAGAATTTTAGATATAACTAAAATTGCTCAAGTAGAGAGGATGGTATTAACATGGGGGGTAAAAGAGCTGTGGGCACCAAGGTCTATTGAGAGAATGTTTCCCGGGCAAGAGAAACTGACAAAGGAATGTTCGCAAATAAAAGCAGGGCAGATAACCACATGTACAACTCACTAGCTGTATCATCTTTGGCAACTTACCGAACCTTTATCTCAGTTTACTCGTCTGTAAAATGGGGATAATATAACAACAGAACTTAGAATAGTGCCTTGCACATACAAAGTGTTATGTATTAGCTGGTGAGTATGTGTGTGTGCGCACGCATGCGCGCACATTTGAGAAGAGCAAGAAGTGGTGGTTAAAAGACAGTTGCAATAACGGTGACCACCCAACTCCATGTTCCTCTATCTCTGCAAAGGTTTCATGAATGTTGGGAAGCAGTTTATGGGGCAGTGGAAGTCATTCAGCTTCCGCGGATTGCAGCTATGGTGATATGTTCTTGAAATGGACGATCCTTATAGAAGCTTCCAGATGGCCCACTTCCCTGATTGGGGCAGAGGTCACAGCACCCCTGATGGGTCTATTGAGTGGTAGAGCCCTGGGAGTCATTCTCGAAGTCTTGCTCCTCCAGTTTTTCCAGTGATTTTGTAAGCACTTAATTCCTTGAGTTAAGTTCCTTTTTCAAAAGTACTAAACGATTTCTGTTTCTTACCAATGAACACTAATACAGGGATGAAATAAGAAGGTCTGTCTGGGACACGTAAAGATGCTAATGCCTTTTGACATTGGGTGTGTCTAATCATACATAGGAGTCTAAAATCTAGGCGTAGGTCAAGGGTAAGTAGTTTAAATATATGAGTCATAAGCATATGAATAACATTTTAAGCCATAAGAACAGATGAAATCACCTAGCTGGAGAATGGGAACAGGTGTTGGCCCGGGACATGCCCGGGGCACCCCAACACTTAAAAGTCTGACAAAAGAGGTAAGAATGGGAAACCAAGCTGAGAAGGAGTAGCCAGTGAGAAAAAGAAAAAAAAACAAAAACATCAGAATATGTATCCCAGAAACCCAATAAGGAAAGTAACTCAAGGTGCACTGATGAACTGTGTCAAATGCTGTTGAGAAACAAAGACAAGGTTACAAAAATGTCTCTGGGATTGGGAACATAGGCGGGGCAAAGCCGCATGGAGCAAGGGGAGGAGAGGAAGTCAAGGACGCAGAGACAGTGCGTGCAGATAGACAAACCTTCTGAGATGTATGGCCATAAAGGAATCAGATAAATGGAGCAGTAGCTCGAAGGAAGATCTGGGGTCGGAGGTGGGGGGGTCACGTTAAAAGAGAAGAAACACCAGAGCATGTCTGCTGCGCACTGGCATGATCAAGCAGACAGGATGATATTAATATGCAGGAGAGAGGACAGATAACTGTGGGCGCCAAGGTCTTGATGGTACACAAAGCAAATGGATGCAGAGCCCAAGGGGGACGCCATTGACAGGAGGAAGGACATTCTCTGCACTGCACCAAGAAGGAAGACAGAGAACGTGGACACACAGAGAGGGCGGTGTGTTTGGTGGCGGGAGGATAAGGGAGTTTCCACCTAGTTTCTTCTATTTTCCTAATGAAATAAAATGCAAGTTCATCAGTTGTGAATGAAAACGGAGAGGGCACATTGGAGGTCTGCAAAGCAGGGGGGTGATGTGATAAAGCGTGAGAGAGGGAGGAAGGATGGACTGTGACAATGCGGTATCATTGTTGGACTGCAATGTCCGTTGGTGAATTACACTCAAAAAGTTTCAAGTGAGTCCTTCCCCATGCCCTGTTCCCAGGTCACCGCTGATCTGGTTTCTGTCACCATAGATGAGATCGCATTTTCTGGAGATTTGTATCGATGGAATCATATGTCACGTACACCTCTTTGTCCCTAAATCCTTCACATTTTTTATGCTACTGGCATCTTTTCCATTTCAATTTCTCATTGTTCATTGCTATTATCGAGAACTAAAACTGATACTTTCGTGTCAGTCTTGTATCCTTCAACCTTGCTAAACTCACTCATTAGTTCTAGTAGCTTCTTTGTAGAATCCATTGGATTTCCTGTATAAATGAGCATGGAGGGCGCCTGGGTGGCTCAGTCGGTTAAGCGACTGCCTTCGGCTCAGGTCATGATCCTGGAGTCCCGGGATCGAGTCCCGCATCGGGCTCCCCGCTCAGCGGGGAGTCTGCCTCTCCCTCCGACTCTCCCCCTCTCATGCTCTCTCTATCTCATTCTCTCTCTCAAATAAATAAATAAAATCTTTAAAAAAAAAATAAATGAGTATGGAATCAATGAAAAAAAAGTTTTGCTTCTTCGTTTCCAAAAAAATTAATTTTTGTCAACTGAGACCAGCCAGTGGGGTACTGTGCTCCCCGCTATCATGTTCAGCAGTTATGTGTAGTTAGGGAATAGGGAGACAGTTGGGTTTCACCAGGGTTAGGTTTTGAAAAGGTCTCATATGTGACCAAGAGGGAAGGTGGCCAATGGAGACTAGACGGAAAAGCTGGTTGGAGTTGAAGAACATCAAGGAAGTAGAAGACCAGGGTGTGGGATGGGTCATCCACGTGGATGTTAAAGTCACCAAGAATGATGAACTTGAGGGGGACAACTGAGTCTGGAGGAAAAGGCTCCCTCAGTAGAATGTATACACCTCCTGTTCTGGGCTTCTAGAGGGCGGAAGGGCCCAGGGCGTAGATCCCAGACACTCTGGGACTCTGCCCCCTCCCTAATATGTGCCCAGAGTTAGGGGATCAAGCACTGGCCAGGGCTGGCCCACACACCAGTCCTTCCACCCTGAGAGGCTGCCAATCTCAGACAATCCAGCTGCAAGCTCTCCCTAACCGTGACCGTATGGTAACCAAGTCCTCTGGCAATTCAAGGATTGAATTCAAGTCCTCAGGCAATTCAAGTCCAGACTGCCTTGTCACCAGCCCTGGCCACCTTTTGTGGCAAGATTGAGTAAGGGAGAGAAAAATCAATTTTATTTAGCAAAGCTACAATTAATGAGATTATCCTGCCATGCACAAAAAGTAAAAGAAGGAATAATTCCCGAAGTTTAACCCTAGATATTTCTAGGCAGGATAGTAGGATCACAGGTATATACATGCTGAGATATGGAGCCTCTGTGTGTGTGTGTATGTGTGTGTGTGTGTGTTTACACATAAGCAAAAGGAGATAGGGGAAATTTGTCTTTGATATCCTATACCTGTCACTTATTTGATGATTCCTCCCATCTTATTTAAGTCTCTTGTCCCAGGGCTACTCATGCCCCCATATTTTCCCTAGCTACAGAGGGATGCCTCTGTGTCCCCTGTGATGTCAGATTCTGTTTCCGCCCCTATTCACCATTCCTCTTTTATGTGACAATGGATAGGAATGGGTTAATCGGATTAAAAACAACCCTACTATTGCTTTAGCAAACCACTGAGTTTCCTAGGCAACATAGTGCCTGTATTTCTCCTCTTTCTTCCTGTCTCTAAAAGCCCCTATGGAGGGAATGGAGAAAATATTAACCTTGGCCAGCACTCAAGTCCCTGCTCTTTCCCTCCCCCTCCCCCCTCAACTCCCCCAGCAGTTGACCTTGCCCTCCTACTTCAGGGAAAACACTGAGGCTATCAGGTGAAAATTCCTTCAACCTTGAGGTCCCCACATCTCTTCCTCCCCTCTTAAAGGACAAGGCACATCCCTGTGCCTGTCCTTTTGATTTCAAGGTCTCCCGTCTCACTTCCTGCCACAAGATTGGTGAATATCCCTCCCCCTCCTGTATTTTCAGCCTCTGAGCATCGGCTGACCGGCCATGGGCACTGCTGGCCTAAGTCTATTACGCTTTAGGAAAAACAAATCAAACCAAGAAAGCCAACTTTCCTGTCTTCCATCCCGCTCCCTGGAGGCAAGCTTCTAAAGCTTATTGTTTGAGAGCTAGATCTCCCCGACCCTCACAGCCACTGGAACCAGGCTTCCTCCCTCCCGATGCAACATTAAAAGGACTCTGGCTTAGGTAACCCTGGGGTTTGTTAGTGGCCTTGGCCAACTTACTCCTTAGTCTGACTCCTTGCTGACTCAGCAGTGCTCAACATTGTGAACCTCTCCTCTCTTTGCTTTGGTCTGACCGAATTCTCCCAGTTGTTATTCTCAATCTCTTTGGTGGGTTCCTCTTTCTCTCCCTATCCCTACGATGGTAATCTTCCCCGAGACTGGATCCTGGCCCTCTTTTTCTCTCCACAACCCACTAACCCCCTATAGATGCCAGGCAAACAATATGAATGCGTAATGGGAGGATGATGGATGGGTGCGAGACTGTGGAGTACGTGCTGCAATTCACAAAGAAATATACCTCCCCCCACCTTTTTAAAGAAACAGTAACCCTCAGGGCACCCGGGTGGCTCAGTCGGTTAAGCGTCTGCCTTCCGTTCAGGTCCTGGGATCGAGTCCTGCTCAGCGGGGAGCCCGCTTCTCCCTCTCCCTCTGCCGCTCCCCCTGCTGTGCTCTCTCTCTCTCTGACAAATAAATAAATAAATAAAATCTTTTAAAAAAAAAAGGAAACAGTAACCCTCTTCTCTTCATTTTTGATAGAGTCATGAGTACAAAAAACATTTGACTCTCTTCTTCACTATTAATAAAAACAGAGCAACTATGATAAAAGACAACTGATATCTGGTCTCAGCGTGGGGGGGATACAGTAAAAGGAAAAGTGGAGGCAAGCTGCCAGTCAGCTCTGGCCGGTTGCTGCCACAGAGAGATCTGACTGCAGATTGTCTGACTCTTCACAAGAAGCAGGAAATATGGGTTTACGTAAAAATCTTTTGGTGTTTACATTTAATATTTTAAAATGTTTACATTTAGTGTTTTAAAAATTAACACAGTGTGAAGGTCAAATAAACATGCATTCGAGACAGTGCTAATCACCAGGGCCAACAAGTTTCAACCTTGGTTTAGCATAGTGTACAATGAGCCTTGGCGAGACCTCTGCTGTATACATTCTCCCTGGTGATCTGCTCACAGGCTGGGTTCTCCTCTCTTTACCTCTCCATTGCACACGTCTAGCCTGAGCTCCAAACCCAAAGATCCAACTGGACACATTACTGGATGTGTCCACCAAGATCTTCCTTATGCCTGTGCTTTTTAAACAGTAATGTGCATGTGACTCATGTGGGCGTCTTGTTAAAATTGGAGATTCTGATTCAGTAGTTCTGGGATATTGCCTGAGATGGGGCATTTCTTTTATTTATTTATTTATTTATTTATTTATTTATTTATTTATTTATTTAAGAGAGAGAGAGCACAAGGAGAGTGAGTGAGCACGAGCTGGGGTGCGGGAGTGGGGAAGGGCAGAGGGAGAAGGTGAAGCAGGCTCCCCGCCCCCAGCCGAGCAGGGAGCCCTACGATGCAGGGCTTGATCCCAGGACCCCAGGATCATGACCTAAGCTCAAGGCAGACACTTAACTGACTGAGCCACCCAGGCACCCCAAAGATGGGGCATTTCTAACAAGCTCCCAGCTGATGCCTACACTGCTGATCCATGAATCACACTTTAAGACACAACCCCCATCTGAATGCAAGGTCCTTTCTGCAAGTTTGCTCTTTCCCCTGTATACCCCCTCTCGGTGGATGACACACCATCTACCCACTCACCCAAACAAGGGCTTGGGGCAAATTATTGTTGTAGAGGGAACAGGAGAAGTAGAGGAGGAATCTTAAGCCCTGTTGCATCCAACTCCTTGGCATATGTCACATTCGTCCCTGTGTTTATGTCCTCACTATCACAGCCTTGATTCACGTCCCCATTTCCTCCGGAGGAAGGCTCCTCATTGGCGTCCCTGCTCCAGTACCCATCCGTCCAATGCATCCTCAAGGTTCCTACCAACATAATACTTCTACAAAGAAAAATGATCTCATGTAAAGCCTGGACTCTGGAGCCAGACTTTTGGGTTTAAATCCCAGCTCTACCTCTTACTAACTGTGTGACTTTGGGCAAATAACTTAACCTCTCTGTGTAAGAGTTTCCTCATCTATAGAAAGAGGATGATAATAGAACCTAACTCATGAGAGATAAATGAGTTAATATATGGAAAGTGTTCGTAGCACTCAATACACCTTAGCTGTGATGTTAGCCACATCACTCCTAGTTTTAGTATAGTTGTTGAAGGTAAGATAAGAAGGAAGTAGAAAGAAATCAAGCTAGATAGGCAGGCTGAGGCCAGATCACGGAAGGTTAGTCTTCGGTCAGTTTCCCTAGGAAAACAGACTCTACGATGGAGAGTTAGTTTATCAGAAGTTGATTGGAGGGTGCTCTTGGGATCTACACCTGAAGGGTAAGGCAAGGAAGCAGGATCCAGAGAGCAGTCACAACACAGCCTCAGTCGATCCCACAGGGAGCTCTGACACTGAGGTGGCCCCACAGAGTTTGCCCCACAAACTACCTGCCTCACAGCGTTTTATGAAGAGTACATGAGTTATCCAACCACTAAAAAGAAATGCTAACGATGTAATGTGCCTGAGGCACTAATTATCACTACATGGCAATCATATTGCAATATATAAATGTATCACCTGAAATTAACACAATATTACATGTCAAATATATTGCAATAAAGAAGAGGACATGAGTCATTCCATACAAAGGGCTTAGAACATTGCCTAGGAAGTGCTCCAACGATGTTAGCTTTTACTAAAGATGAAGATTCTCGGGCTTTACCTTAGACCTACTGGATCAGAATCTTTGGGGGCCGACCCTAGGAATAGACTTTTTATTTATTTTTTATTTTTTATTTTTTTTTTAAAGATTTTATTTATTTATTTGAGACAGAATGAGAGAGAGAGAGAGCACATGAGAGGGGGGAGGGTCAGAGGGAGAAGCAGACTCCCTGCTGAGCAGGGAGCCCGATGCGGGACTCGATCCCGGGACTCCAGGATCATGACCTGAGCTGGAGGCAGTCGCTTAACCAACTGAGCCACCCAGGCGCCCCAGGAATAGACTTTTTAATAAGTACCCTCCCCCCACTCCAGATTATTCTGATCCTCACTGAAGTTTGAGAACCACTGGTTTCCCTAGAAAACTTATTGCTTCCTTATCCACTTGGTGAACATTTTTAAGGCTCAGCCCAGAGTCACCTCCTGCGTGAAATCTTCCTAGATCAGACCTTCCATCCCTCCTTTCTCTACCTCCTCCTTATCGTGCGCAGACCATGATCACAGCATCTATGACCTTTTGACTGACTGTCTTCTGTTGCTAGACAGTGAGCTCCTTCCTTGAGGGGCAAAGACTTTGCATTCTTAACATCTACCACAGAGCCTAGCACGGGGCAGGGTCTCAAGAGGTCTGCAAGGTCAAATGAATATAGATGGACAGGCCCCTTTTGGGTGTCTTTAAAATCTCAGCACCAAGTGCTGCCTACTGTAACCTCTGAAATTGAAAATGTAGAATCCATACGCTCGGTTGGCTGGTTGTTTTGGAATCCATATATTTCTACTATGTAAGACATGGTTGGCAATTTTGAAGTTTTGGGTTTTATCCTTTTCATTGTTTGAACTTTGTATTACTTTTTACAATAATAAAAATAATTTATGCTCACTGTACAAAAAAGGAACCAAAATTATCCATAATCTCACAACCCAGAAATAGTTGTCATTAACTTTTTTAAAATTTTAATTCCACTCTAGTTAACATACTAGATGTCATTAACTTTTTATTTTTTTAAGTTGTTTTTTTTTTTAAGATTTTATTTATTTATTTGACAGAGACATAGCGAGAGAGGGAACACAAGCAGGGGGAGTGGGAGAGGGAGAAGCAGGCTTCCCGAGGAGCAGGGAGCCTGATGTGGGGCTTGATCCCAGGACTCTGGGATCATGACCCGAGCCGAAGGCAGACGCTTAACGACTGAGCCACCCAGAACCTCCATTAACTTTTTCTTTTTAAGAGTTCCAATGTCCCTCTTTCTAGGTGAAGTAATGGCAGAGACAATGATAACTCAGTCCAACAATTCAAGCAGGAACCACTGTTTGCGTTAAGGCCTATAGAAATCTGAGTTATGTTTTACTACAAAATTATAAAATACATTCATTCAAACTACAGTGTAAAAGAAATTTTTAAAATGAAGGATACGTCCTCATTAAACATCTGCAAATGGTTCTTACCTAAACACATACAACTAGACACAGCTTTTAAAAATCCAAATATTCAGCTTGAACTTGATGAGAGAACCTATTCTTCCCATAATGGGAAAGGTGCTCACATCGAGATACTTCAGCCCCAACTTCCACAGACTCTAGTGGGAGTTAGGAGATGCTCTGCTGCTAGATGAAAAAATTTCACTTATGTCAGGGAAAATTGTATTAGGCAAACCGTTTAAGTGAGCAAGAGTTCACATATATTAGAGAAATCACCTCATGCCTTACAAAGGCAAAATAAATTTTGTAGACCCCCTTCTCTGTAGAGGCCATCAGCTCACTAACAAGGCTCTGAAACTCAGTAAGCAGAATGGGGGGGGGCAAACCTCAATATGAGAATTGGCCGACACACATTTCCTGAGGGAAGCAATTCAGATTGTCCTGGTTAAATGTTCTCTTGATCTTCAAGCTCTTTTGAAACCCAGTCCATTCCTAAGATCACTATGAAAATGCATCAGTGTGATGCATAAACCCTTTTCTGGTAGCTTTAAGTAAAACACATCTTTTGAAAAATGCGTACAGTCAATACTTTTCAAGTCCTAATACATAAAGCACATAAGCTGGCAGTCTCCCCTGGGACAGTCTAAGCCTTACTTTTGCCCCAACAAATTAGGAAGTTCCCTTGACTCCTGAGTTTGCCTTTAGAGATGAGAACTCAACACAGAAAGCAAAGTCAGCTGTCAAAGAGCTACTAATTTAGAGCAAAGCTGTACAACACAGCAAAACCCCATTTATTACATTTTATCTTCTGCACACTTAAAAATGTTTACATAATAACACTAGGCCCCAATGTAGACCATGAATCTACTATCAATTTTTTTAAATTTTCCATCTTCCTAGAAGAAGTGTGGTGTTTAGGAGCTGATAGATCAACATCAGAGATCAAATCTGTTGCCATCGGGGCGCCTGGGTGGCTCAGTTGGTTAAGCGACTGCCTTCGGCTCGGGTCGTGATCCTGGAGTCCTGGGATCGAGTCCCGCATCGGGCTCCCTGCTCAGCAGGGAGTCTGCTTCTCCCTCTGACCCTCCCCCCTCTCATGCTCTCTCTATCTCATTCTCGCTCTCAAATAAATAAATAAATCTTTTTTTTCTTTTAAAGATTTATTTATTTATTTGAGAGAGCGAGAATGAGAGAGAGTACATGAGAGGGGAGAGGGTCAGAGGGAGAAGCAGACTCCTCGCTGAGCAGGGAGCCCGATGCGGGACTCGATCCCGGGACTCCAGGATCACGACCCGAGCCGAAGGCAGTCGCCCAACCAACTGAGCCACCCAGGTGCCCTAAATAAATAAATCTTAAAAAAAAATCTGTTGCCATCGAAGGCAACCTGGTAACATAAAATCATTCTGGTAACCTG
The DNA here is from genome assembly GCF_029215605.1 of Mirounga angustirostris. Lineage (NCBI taxonomy): Eukaryota > Metazoa > Chordata > Mammalia > Carnivora > Phocidae > Mirounga > Mirounga angustirostris. The sequence goes on from NW_026991719.1 coordinate 96,915,813, forward strand.
ACACATGGCCAAGATTCTAAGACTATAGAATTAAAGGCTTTCTTTTGGATTCTGTCCCTTAATAGGAAAACCATGAAAAGGCTTCCAGCTCAGTAGAGACCTTGAACAAAGCATGGTGGGGGCGCCCGGCTGGCTTAGTCCCTGGATCTTAGCCACTCTTGATCTCGGGGTTGTGAGTTCGAGCCCCACCTTGAATGTAGAGATTTCTTGAAAAAATTAAAAAGGCTGGGAAAAGTGGGCAGCTTTGCAGACCCTGGGTAGTGCCCCACAAATTCAACAGGCCAAAGGAGTGAGTTTTCATGATGGGGCTCTCCCCAGATGGCCCACGGCCATACTGCCTGCCCTCCTTAAAGCCTGCATCCCCGTCTGTGCGAATGATCCGGTCACCCAGACAAGTTCCATGTCTGTACCTCATGGCATTTTCTGCACCTGCTCTTGAATGGGACTCCCCAAAGCAGAACCCACATCCGGGCCCATCATGATTTTCTTTATGCCGCCACTTTTGCTGAAGAGTTCATAGGTGTGCCCTTCCGTGGTGCAAAAGGAAAGGTTTCCAGCATACAACGTGCAGCTCTTCTTCAGTAATTTTTCCTGTTCTTCATGGTCACCCCGGAAGGGCGGGTCCCGGTACTGGCTCAGCTCCACGCTGGAGTCGTTGCGCAGCGCGCCTTCCAAAGGCCTCCAGACATCAGGTGCAGACAGGTGGACAGGGACACCGCCACCCCGGGAGCCCCGGGAACCGCGAGGCGGCCGCAGCGGTGGCGGAAGCGCCATTGTCATTAACTATTAGGTGTATTTCCTTCATGTCTTGTCTGTGCGTGTATGTTTCACATAGTGCATTTCCATTTTCAAATCAATTCAAGTCCACAAATAAGTTTACTGAGCACCTGCTATGCGTCAGCCACTATCCTAAGTACAGGGGCTACAGTAGGGAAGGAAATAACATTTCTCTTCTTGTGTGGCTCACATTCAAGTCGAAGGAGATAACCAAAAAAGTGAGTAAGGGATATTATAAATGAGGAAGCAGTAAATGCGATGGAGAAAAATAAAGCCAAGAAGGGGGATGGAGAGGAGGGGCAGGATGTTTCAAAATTTGAAAGCGGTGAAGGAATGATCCATGAGGATATTTGGGCAAGAACATTCCAGCAAAAGGAATCACAAGTACAGTTTCCAATTCCTCGGTGAAGCGTCTGCCTAAGGCTCAGGTCATGATCATGTTTTGTGATTTTTCCTTTCTGCCTTTTTTTTTTTTAAGATTTTATTTATTTATTTGAGAGAGAGAGACAGAGATAGCAAGAGAGAGCATGAGCAGGGAGGAGAGGGAGAAGCAGACTCCCGGGCTGAGCAGGGAGCCCGACTCGGGCTCCATCCCAGGACCCCAAGATCATGACCTGAGCCTTAGGCAGACACTTCACCGAGTGAGCCACCCAGGCACCCCTGTGATTTTTCTATACAAACTTCTGTTCACATCTCTGAGCACTTCCCTAAGAAAAAGTTCTAGAAGTTAAATTCCTTGGTCACAGGTTAGGAATAATGGGCTCTTGCCGCATATTGCCAAAAGGGCTTTCTAGAAAGTCTATACTCACTTAAAATATAATTTAGTTCAACAATATTGAGTGCCTACCACTTTATTGAGGCAGACATGGTCTAGGGGCTTGAAATACACCGGTGAACAAAACGGATCTTTCATTCTAGCAATTTCACTCTTGCCAGCATTGTGTCAGAGTGCTTGCCTTTGCTGTATGCTTGCCAACACCAAGAATTACCATTCTTAAAAAGCTTCAAGAAACAAAAGGCAAAACAGAATGCTCCAGTAATTTGAATGATGAAAAGTGGTACGTTGTTATTCTGTTCTTTTGGATTTGATTACTAGTGAAGTTGAATTACTTCCCACACATTTTCTAGCTAACCAACCAATTGTCCTATTTTTCTTTAAAAGCTTTTGAAAATAATTTAAAGGAGGCAGGAGTTTGGAAACATCAACAGACTTAATATATATCTTGTGATATAAGTAGCCCTCAGGTCTAGTACATAAGCTTTAGAAATTGATTTGAAGCCAAAGAGCACATATAATGCAACTCTCATGTTCTGGAGAGGGCTTTTTAGTCAGGAGCTCCCTTCCAATTTCCACAGAATTTGAGAACTCTGGACCTTTTCACCAACTATAAGCCAGAATGAGGTGGGGCGGGGGGGGGGGGGCGGGGAGGTGGAGGTGATGCTTTTCCTCAACAATCTCAACATCCCGGGGTTATTTAAGAGCCCACCTTAATATCAAATATGTTTTGAGAGCATTTATATTTTCAAACTGTATCACTGCTTGGGGTTTCAAGTTGCACAACTTTTCTACCCTCTGTGTGGGGGAAGAAAATTAGAAATTCCCCAGCCCTCCATAAAGGCATATCCCCCACTTTTTATTAAGATAAAATATAGGGCGCCTGGGTGGCTCAGTCATTGGGCGTCTGCCTTCGGCTCGGGTCATGGTCCCAGGGTCCTGGGATGGAGCCCCGCATCGGGCTCCCTGCTCAGCGGGAAGCCTGCTTCTCCCTCTCCCACTCCCCCTGCTTGTGTTCCCTCTCTCACTGTGTCTCTCTCTGTCAAATGGATAAATAAAAAATCTTAAAAAAAAAAAAAAGATAAAATATAGCAGTGCCTGGGTGGCTCAGTGGGTTAAGTGTCTGACTCTTGATTTCAGCTCAGATCATGATCTCAGGGTTGTGGGCTCGAGCTCCACATCAGGCTCTAGACCCAGCGGGGAGTCTGCTTGAGATTCTCTCTCTCCCTCTCCCTCTGCTCTCCACCCCCCATTCTCTCAAATTAAAAAAAAAAGATAAAGCATAAGTGAGATAACATACAGCATCGTGTAAGTTTCAGGTGTACATTTGATACATTTATATTGTAATACAATTGTTATTGTAACATTAGCTAACACCTCTGTCTCATCATGTAATTATCATTTCTTCTAGTGGTGGGCACAATTAATATCCAGTCTCTTAGCAAGTTTAATGTTTAAGATACAGTTTTGTTGTCCATAATCACTGTACTGTACATTAGCTCTTCAGGACTTATTTATCTACTAGTTGCAAGTATGCACCCTTAAACAACATCTCTCCCCTTCCCCCACCCCCAGCCCTTGGTCACCATCATTCCACTGTTTTTTTGAGTTCAGTGTCTGTTTTTAGATTCCACATATGAGAGATATCACACAGTATTGTATTTCTGTGTTTGACATTTCCCCCACTTCCAACAGTGCTTATTTTTGAGGAGAGAGAATCAGGGCTGAAGAGAAGGACTTTAATTTACCTTTTGTGTCTTTCCATAGTTTGAATTTTATGACAAACAAATATGACTTTAAAAAAATTTCAATATGTGTTATCTGGGTGGGAGCTAATGAGTTATTCTTAGTTTTTACTTTGTATCTCTCTTCATTAGGAAAAAAACCTGGTAAACCATTTATAATTTTTAAATTTCCCCAGTTTTGTAAAACAAAATCTGTGTGTGTGTGTGTGTTTCCCATGTCTGCAAGAATATAAACCAACCTACTAATGTGTGGGCCCCATTTAAAGATTGCCTGGGGAGCTGGGAGAGAGAGAATGAATTTCATTTTTTCTTTTATGCACTTACATATTGTTTAAGTTTGTTACAATGAGCATGTATTACCGTTCCACATTTTTTTCACAAAAGTAATAATAAATCTTTTTTTTTTCCTCCTGAGGCTAAAAGTGACATGTGCTCATTGCAGAAAACATAGAAAAGTACAAAGAAACTAACAATCACAACAGTTAACATTTTAGCATGTTTCCATTTAGGCTTCCTTTTAATGCATGTTTTTTTACATAGTTGAGTTTTCATACTGCATAGTTTTGTATCCTGTTTTCCTCTCTTAAGACATAAGCATTTTCCCATGTCATGCATGTCATAATAATATTTTGTGGTTTTGTCACATTTCAAGTGGATTAATTAGCTATTTCTTAAAGTTTAACATTTAGGTTGTTTCCAATTTTCTCATATTAAAAGTGATTTTCTGGGGCACCTGGCTAGCTCAGTCAGAACATGCAACTCTGGATCTCGAGGTTATGAGTTCGAGTCCCACATTGGGCATAGAGCTCGCTACTTAAAAAAAAAAAAAAAGTTTTTCTGATAAGCATCTTAGTAATGAAATCTTTGCATTTCTAAGTGTTTCCTTGGCATGGATTCCTAGAGGTCAAAGAACTGGACCAAAAAGTAGATTTCTAGAAGTGGGATTAATGGACAGAAAGTATTTCTATGAATGACAAAGATTATATCAATTTCTACTCCCAACAGTGTACAAGGGTCTCATCACTCTCGGGCCAGCCTTGTAGATCATCCTTTTTTTGGTTGCTGCATCTTTCTGACAGCAAGGTGGTATGTGACAAGAGTATCTCCATTTTCCATTGCCAGTAAGACTGAACATTTTTCATATGCTTACTCACCATTGGTAGCCCCTCTTCTGTGGACTACCTATTTCCATTTTTGCCCATTTATTGACTAGCATCTTCTGGATCTTCTTATCAATGAAAATGAGCTCTTACAAGGTATTAACCCTTTCTCTATCATTAGATGAAAATATATTTCACAAGTTTGTTGGTTTTTAAAAATATCTGGGCCATAGACTTTTAAAACAAAAGATAATTAGAGTGTAACTCCGGCCTTGGGCCCTCAGTTTAAGCCTGTTTTCCCTTGATTACATGGAAGAGGTTTGACAAAAGATCTGTGAGGGCCATTTCAGCTAACCCTAAATTTAGATCTGTGGGGGGAAAAATGTGTGGGCCCGATTTAAGGATTATTCCGCTCATACGTACTTTTAAAGGATTTAAGAAGATGGGGTGGGGGCAGGGATGGAAGCAGTTGGTGCCAGAAATTTTTAGAATTCTGAGGTAAGACGCCAATTCTCTCAAATCTCTTGCGTGTTGAGAGGGGGAGTAAATTATGTGCAAGCGAACAGAACTCTTGATGGAAAAGTACTGCTCTGGGTTGCAGATGTGTGCAGGGCTTGGTTTTAATTATTTTCCCCCCTTCTCTCTATCCTTTCTTCCGCTCCCCTCCCCCCACCCCGTGACACTGAAGAGGGCGGCCGGATTAGGATTCTAAAGGGTAGAGACGGCCCTTCCTCCGTAAGGCCTGCTCCCGTGCAGACTGTTAGCCCATCAATAGCCGGTGGAAATACCCAGGAAAGGAAGGGACCAAACTTAGGATCTTTCCAAACTCCCGCTTTCGTCTGGGCTACAGTACAGGGTTATTGAGACTGCCAAGGGTAGCTCGACAGAGTTCAAATAAAACAACTCTGCCAACAAAGAAACTTCAGTCATTATTCTGAGCCAAAAAAAAAAAAAAGGCAACAACAGAAGGCTGCTTGCTGATGCGTTGGGACTGAGCAAATCTGTGATTGCGAAACGGTTTAGATTTCCGAGAATGAATCCAATTTCATCCGGAGAGCCGATCGGTCTCCCCCAGATATTGGGAGAGTTGTCAGGCAGGGGCCTGTGCGCTGACTTGAGCTACACGGGGGTGTCCACGCCACAGCCTCTGGCGGGGAGGACTGGAGAAGGGTCATTAAGGAGAGTAAAAGGGGGTTCTCTAGGTGGAAATGGGTAGTCTGGGCCTCCAAGGTGGAAAGAGGAGCTCGAGGAGAGTTTCCTTCCCGTCCCCCAAGGGAGCCTCGCGGTCCCCGGGGGGATGGGCGGGGAAAGGTGCAGCTTCAGAGTGGAAGGCGAGGGAGAAGCTGAAGCAAGAGAAATGGAGTCGTGGGTGGCGCGCATCAGGTGGCCGAGCGGGCCTCGAACCGAGCTCGCCAAAGCCGAGGCTCTCGGAGCGGGTCGCGGTGCAAGGAGCCGGCGAGGGTGCAGAGGAGGGCTGCGCGCCGCGTCGCGCTCAGCTAGAGGCTGGCGCGGGGATGGCGTGAGGCTGGGGCCACCGCCTCGCAGGTAGGGCCGGGGGGGGGTGCCGCTCCCGCCGCCTCCGCGGGGGTGGGAGGGGCGGCGGCGGGATCCGGCCGGGGGAAGGGGAGCGACCGTCCCGGGGCCGGGGGCGGGGGCCGGAGCTGGACGCGTCGCGGCGCCCAGGGCGGGCGGCGGGGGAGGCGGGGCCCGGAGGCTCCGCCCGCCTCGGCCCCGCCCCGCCCCGCCTCCTCCGCCGGCTAGTCCTTGTCCGCTGAGCCCCGCGCGCCACTAGCTCGCCGAGAGGGAGGAGGAAGCAGCGAGTTCCGGAGCCCTCCCTAGCCCGGCCCAACCTTTGCTCCAGAGATCATGGCTGCCGAGGATGTGGCGGCCACCGGCGCCGACCCGAGCGAGCTGGAGGGTGGCGGGCTGCTGCACGAGATTTTCACGTCGCCGCTCAACCTGCTGCTGCTCGGCCTCTGCGTCTTCCTGCTGTACAAGATCGTGCGCGGGGACCAGCCGGCGGCCAGCAGCGATAGCGACGACGACGAGCCGCCCCCGCTGCCCCGCCTTAAGCGGCGCGACTTCACCCCTGCCGAACTGCGGCGCTTCGACGGCGTCCAGGACCCGCGCATACTCATGGCCATCAACGGCAAGGTGTTCGACGTGACCAAAGGCCGCAAGTTCTACGGGCCCGGTAACGGCGGCCGCCCAGGGGACGCGGAGACAAAAGAAGGGCCCCGGCCGGGGGAGGCGAGGAGGAGCGGGGCGCCCCCGAGGGGAGGAATGGCGGCTCCCCGGCGGCAGCGGGCGAGGGGCGCTCTAGAAGGGTTGCGGCCGGCGGGGGACGCCGCCAGCGCCGGGATGGGGGGTGGTGGGGGGTTAGGAGAGAAGGCTGGAGCGCCCGGGGCCGGGGGTGGGGGGGGCCTGGGGGGGTGGGAGGCGAGCTCGCCGGCCTGGAAGGGGGGGCACGGCCGCGCGCCGTGCCGAGGGAGCTTCGAGGGCATGGGGTTTGGGGGTTCCTGGAAGGAGGGGCGGTGTCGGGCTGGAGAAGGGAAACGTGGGCGTCTCGAGGGAAGCGGAGGGGGGAGGTCCAGCCTGCGAGAAGACGCGAAGGCCGCCGCGGCGTGTGTGTGAAGGTGCGGGAGCAGGAGAGCGGAGGTGGGATGGGCGGCAGGTAGCAGCCGAGTGCGTGCCGGCGGGTGATGTGTGAGTGCGTGGGCCGGGGCCGTGGCCGTGGCCGTGGCCGTGGCTTGCCAGGCGCGGCTGTGCGTGCGCGCGCGCGCTCGGAATGTGGCATGTGTCAGGTATGTGTGTGTGGCATGTGTTTGGTATGTGTGTGCGCGTGCTGTGTGTGGCCGACCGAAAAGCTGGAAGGTGAACGGGGAGCCTCCGTGGGGGGGGTGGGCAGCTGACGGAGGGCGGAAGGAGGCTGAACGTAGCGGACAATGGGAACGTGGCGCGATGAGAAGGTAACACAGCATTTTAGTCTGTAGCGGGAGAGAAAGGACTGGAAGCCAAAAAAAAAAAAAATTAAAAATGGAGGGAGGGAGAAATGGGAGGATCCTGGGAAACAAAAGGGGTAGGGCTGTGAGGACTGCTGGGTGTGGGGATTTCAGGAAAAGCCAACCAGAGGGGAAATGGGGGTGGATGACTGCTGAGCCGTTGGAGGGGGGCAGGCTTGGAGGGCCTTAGGGATGAGGCTTTCTAAGCCTGGTTGCGGATCAGAATCACCTGATGCGCTTGAGCAAAAACACCGATTCCCGGCTTAATCGCAGCCACGGTGGGGGAGGTCCAGCAATCTGCATTTTAAGCGGCTCCCCCCCAGGCACATTTGAGAAGCGGCCAGGTTTGGAAAGTCGTGCCCTGTAGAATATTCCGGAGAGGGGGAGGAAGAGATTTTAGCTCCTCTAATATGGACTCCTAAAAACAGGGAGCTCAGGGAGTGTGTCCACATGGAGGGCCCTCTGCCCCACTGGTCTGGAGAGACTGAAGAGGATTTAGAAGGCGGTGATGTCCATCATCTCCACTCCTGCTTTGTTTTTTTACTCGCCCAGCCCAACTAATCAAAATCAGATGGGTTCAGGTTCTTCCGGAACTGGTCCCCTTAGCGGTTTTTCCTTGTCGCTGATTTAGAAGACCTGCTTTCTGTAGGCCATGTAACTGTCCAAAGAATTTGAGAACCACACCTTTGTTGTCACTTTCCCTGTCGCTTCCACTTTACATAATCATGTAAATAGCTGTCCCTCCTGAGCTACACCCATCAAGGAGTCCAGCCGGGTACATGGGGCAACATCATAGGGTTGTAATTTGCAAAGTCATTGAGAGGAATGCAGGCCTGTGCACAGAAACACAAAACTCTGGGAGTCAGGCGACCAGAGTTCTAATCCTGGTTGGATTACTGACTAGCTGTGTGACCTGGTGCAAAGCATTGTTCTCTCTGGGCCTTAGTTGTCCCTCTGAAAAATGCTAAGGATGGCCCATTGTGAGATCTCCTCAGTCTCTGCTGGGTGGTATCATCCCGTGAGCCCATGAATATGTGAATCATGTGCAAATGATCGTTCATGTTACAGAGGATTCTTAAAAATTACTCATTCCAGTGCCCGTTATTCAATGCACAGCAGTTTTGTAGGTACTGGGAATACAGCTGTGAGCAAAACAGACACACATCTCCTCTCATGGAGCTTACATTCTAGTGAAGATACATTCGGGTGAATAATCTATATTCTCCAAAAACTTTTAGTGCTCCCCTTGAGCCATTTTTAAGTACTCTGTGACCATAATCTCTGAAGTAACGAGGTCCCTTGTTCTGGTTCCAAACCAGAACAGTTGGCCTATTTTCAAGTACTGGATGCTACCATATCCACGAGAAGTGTGTATACACACACACACACACACACACACATTTGTGAAAACTGTAATGGGTTTTTTTTTTAACCTTCATTAGTAGACATGATAGTATATAATGAAGACCGCAAACAACCAGTTTTCTTTAGAACTTTATTTGCATTTAAAAGTTGATCATAAATTTTGTCTAATTTGTAAAAAAAAAAAATTCTTAGGGGAATTGAGGTTTCCAGTGACCAGGCCATATGGAAATTTGATCTCTTCTCATACTTGGCATAGTGGTTACCTACAAACTTTAATGTCAGAGTTGCTATCCAATCTCCCTTGGGGAAACAATACATAGTTTAAAGTACACTGGCTTCTTTTCCTTTACTTGTGCAATATTTAAATAAGTCTAAACATCTACTTTAAGTACCTACAAATAATTCACCACTCTCTTAGACAAAAGTTCAGTATAATATATAATAACATTCTAATGTTTTATATAATTATTTGGAGATATTAATTCAGTCGGGTTTTTTTTCCCATGAAAATCTAAGTATTTTGAGTCTTCGAGCTCATCAGTGACGGAGCCGATCTCCTCTGCTACCTCTTCTTTACTGACAGTGTAGATTATTTAACATGGGGATAGATTTCTGGACCACTGATACTCCTACCAAATGATTTTTGCTGCAAATGCCAGTCTCACAACCGAAGATCACTATAAGATACTTTTGACTCATTAAAACTTATCAGAATACATTTCATAAGGAGATGTTCTCATTTTTGTCTTAGTACTTACTACCTTAAGGAGCCATAACTTTCACTGGTGTAGCCCAAATGCCTGGAACAGAGACAGGCTCTGGGTTCAACGTCCTAAAGTTGAATTCTGACCCTTGGATTTAGTATTATCTTGGATGATTTCCCACCACCACCACCCCATCCTGCCCCAGGAGATAATCATTCGTGGCTTTTTTATTAGCTATTTGAGAATCACAGGAAATGGATGATAATGTATAGCATATTGATTTGTAAAAGTCTGATGACAGCAGGTCCTTGGGGGGAGCCACTACATAATGATGAAAGTATCGACATCACTTCTGGTTTCCAAATGGAATTTGGTACTGCAAAGGAGGGCTGTCTTTGTTGATGGGTAAGGAAGCCATTTTCTGTGTATGAACCACAGAGAAATTGACTGTCTAATAAAGAATTGGTCTTTGGTTTTGTTTGTTTTTTAAGAGGGGCCATACGGGGTCTTTGCTGGAAGAGACGCATCCCGGGGCCTTGCCACGTTTTGCCTGGATAAGGAAGCACTGAAGGACGAGTACGATGACCTTTCTGACCTCACTCCTGCCCAGCAGGAGACCCTGAGTGACTGGGACTCTCAGTTCACTTGTAAGCATTTTTTAAAAATTGTGCCTGGATCAAATTTCTACCAGTAATGGGATTCACAGCAGTACAATAGTTATTACTAAGCAGCCTGAAACTGGGGAGCATTTTGATAGGCTCCTGAATCTTGGACGGATCAAGTTCATGGCTTGAAGTAATTGCAACAATGCTGAGTCACTTGCTGTGATTGCATCCAATTTTTAGCTAGTTCTCTAGCTAAAATCTCTAGATTTAAATCTTTGACAGGTTCGCATAGATTCCACACTAGGATTTGGTGCTTGGCATGTAGGGGAAAGAATCTGTAGGGTACAGAGAGGGACTTTCAGAAGTCCTCACTAGTAAGGCTTGCTGTTTAAAAGCAGCCCACATTTCTGTCGAAGAATGGGAGACTTGTGTTCTACAAAACAGCTTCTCTTTGAATCTAATTGAGCCTAACTGTAGGCCTCATCTACAAATGATGCTTATAATCTGCCTAGCAACAATGGTGTCTGCATTTTTAAAAAGAGAGAGGAAAAAAAAAAAAAGGAGGCCGCTTGTTTCCTGGCTTATGCTATAAGGCTGAGGTCTTTGGGAGGAGGGGGCAGTGAGGATGAGGGTTAAGTTCAAATTTCGAGAATTGAGGAATTGGCTTTTGTCAAACCTAAGTGTCTAATGATCACTTTAGCAACATTGCACTGCTAAGAATTTGACTAATCTTTCCCAGCTTTAAAACAGTATATAAAGACCATGACCAGCGCTTAAAAGATTTTTTTATTTTAAAAATGTATCCTTTCTATTTGTTGTTCTCTATAGCCAGTTAAATATTACTGACTCTTTTGGCTAAACCCAACCGTTTTCTTTGAAAATAATGCTGACTTCAGAGTTGTGGGCTAATTATTAGCCAGCTGTGGCTCTACCTTTAGGTTCTGGGTCCCAAGCAGACAGAAGTAGAGCTTTCAAGCCTAGAGCAGGTCTTTTTACTTGGAAAACATAATTCAGCTATCTAACATCACCCTTGATTTCTTTGGTATCCTAAGGATGCCTTTGTAAACATGGATTTTTCCATGTGGAACCAGCGAGTTGTAATTTCTAACTCCCAGAGCTCCGTCTCCTAGGGCTCGCCTTCCCCAAGGAGGCGAAAACTGTGTTAAAAACGTTCTCCCCGGGCGCCTGGGTGGCTCAGTTGGTTAAGCGACTGCCTTCGGCTCAGGTCACGATCCTGGAGTCCCGGGATCGAGTCCCGCATCGGGCTCCCTGCTCGGCAGGGAGCCTGCTTCTCCCTCTGACCCTCCCCCCTCTCATGCTCTCTCTCATTCTCTCTCTCTCAAATAAATAAATAAAATCTTAAAAAAAAAACAAAAACAAAAACGTTCTCCCCCTTAAACTAAGACCAGCCCCCAATTCTGTGGTGACGCCGGAGCGCCACTCAAGACTTAAAGCAGGTTGCCCGGGCGCCAGCCGGCCTGTGTTGTGCGGCCCGAGCACCCTAGGGGCCTTTATAACGTGTTCAAATGGGAAAGTTCCCATTGTTCCCGGCGATTATTCCACACAAAAGCAGGTCCGCCTACCTGGTTGGACAGGTTGGTCACTCCTCTGATTCCTGCCCACACGCGGAAAGAGCAGAAAGAGGAGACGCTCCGGGCCTCGACAGCCTCGACAGCGGTAGGATTAACCCTGCATTAGCTGCGCTGCAAGGATGCGGCCGGCGGGCTGGTGGTCTGGGGGCTCTCTCCCTTCTCACGTCTTTTATTTTGTTAATTTGTTATTTACATTCAATTTCATTAACCTATACTCTATTATTAGTTTGAGAGGTAGAGTTTAGTCATTCATCAGTTGGTCTCACACCCAGTGCTCATTCCAGCACGTGCCCTCCTTCACACCCGACACCCAGTTACCCCAGCCCCGCGCCCCCTCCCCTCCGGCAAGCCTCCGTTTGTTCTCTACAGTTACCAGTCTCTCATGGTTTGCCTCCCTGTTTTCGTCGTCTTTTATTTTTCCCTCCCTTCCCCTGTGTTCATCTGTTTTCTTAAATTCCACATAGGAAATCATATGATACATGTCTTTCTCTGACTTATTTTGCTCAGCATAATACCCTCTGGTTCCATCCACGTCACTGCAAGTGGCAAGGTTTCTTTCATTCTTCCTGATGGCTGGGTTTCTGGTTTGCACTCTTAAATCTGTATTCTCCAACATCTCCCGTGCTCTCCTGGCCTCCTTAACCACTCGCTTGAACTGCTAGGCATAGCTTTTTCCTTGTGTTGGGAAAAAATTTGGTCTCCTGCTTCCCTCCATCCACCAGACTCCTCATCCCTTCCCTTCACTGTCAACCGCCTGCGAAGTGCTTGTCCCTAACCACTGCTTCATTTCCTCCCCACACCTCCTTACCCCCTGCGACAGTGTCCAGCCCAGTTCCACTGGGCTTCTCTTTCTCAGAGCTTTCCAGAGACCTGCTTCTTGCCAGCATTGACTTCACTTCTCCAGCCCTTGTTGTGGATTTCCTGTTGGGTGCCCTCCCCACCCCACCCCCGCCGAGGGGCTCCCTCTCCAGAGTCCCCAGCTGGGTCCACGGAAGCTCCAGTTTTAACTTCATTAACTCATGTTTCCAGTTTTCCTTTAAAGTAGCTCATATCCTAGCCTTTCCGTTCCCATGGACACCCTACTCCTGGCTCTCGTTCCTTCACACCCACATCCACCCGCTGGCCTCGTGGGCAGCCTGCGCCTGGTCTCCTTGCTGTGATCCGCCTGGCGGGCCACCACCACCCCATGTGTGCCAGAGGACTGGCTTCCTTTGTCATAAACCCTTGCCACCTGTAGGACTAAGTCCAGACGCTTCAGGCTGGCGTTCCACAACCATAGTATCTTCCCCACACTGCTTCCCCCCCCACACTCACTCCCGCTCTGTTGCTGTCAGCTTGGTCTCTCTGGTGCTCCCCAGATCGGCTCAGTCTCGCCTGCATGCCTTTGTACATGGCATTGTCATTTTCTGGAAACCCCTCTCGCCTCAGATCCTTCCATGCGTTTTCCAAAGCATAGCCTTCTTCGTCAGGTGTTCTGAAATCCTTCTAACGAGCCCTTGCTCTTCTCAGCCCCTCCTGCACGCAGACACGACTCACTTTGACCTTCCCTTGCACACTCGGTGCCCGACATCGCTGCCTGTTTGGTATTTCTCCCGAACGAAACTCTTAATTCCCCGTGGGCAAGGACAGCGGGGTGAGTCCTGTGTGACCGACAGCTTTGAGGACCGCAGGCCTCTCCCGAATGCTTTCAGCTGAAATGTAGTGCCCCTGTGTGAAGCCTGAGAGTGCTCATTTGTGTTTTCTTCTTTCCCTCCAGTCAAGTATCATCATGTGGGCAAACTGCTGAAGGAGGGGGAGGAGCCCACTGTGTACTCTGACGAGGAAGAACCAAAAGATGAGAATGCTCGGAAAAATGATTAAAGCATCCCGTGGAAGCATATCTATTTTTGTATTTTGCAGAATCATTTGTAACATTCCAGTCTGTCTTTAAAACATGGTGATTTCAATATTTCGAGCAGTTTCGAACTTGCTGTTAAGTTTTTGTAATTAACATCACTAGTGACACTGAACCAGTTAACTCTTCCGTCTTCAAGTGCATGGCGTGTTTGTGTGTCACAAATCCAGACCGTGAACTGCAGTGCTGCGATCCAAATGTTAGGATTCTCCCCTTCTGTCTGTAGTTAGTGCAGGCTGCCTTTAAATTCGTTTTTTCCTGAGCGAGACAGGTAAGACTTGGGTATTTCCCCCAAACAGGTAAAAAAAAAAATGTTAACTGTGCAAAGTCCTTCTAGCCCCGAGAACAAAGGATCAATTTCTAGTCTCGCTGTCCTCAAGATAGCAAATCCTTTATTTCTCAATTGACTTAACTGCATGATTTCTGTTTTATCTACCTCTAAAGCAAATCTGCAGTGTTCCAGAGCCTTCTTTGGTATTGATGAAAGAGAGCTGCCCAGTTTAAAAAAAAAAGAAAAGAAATCTCAAAGCTGGGTTCGGTTGGGAAAAGTACATTCACTGTGTTCGTAGACTGCATCATTCTTTTTGTCCTCTGGACACTCAGATGCCCCCACTAACACAGCAATATACAGTAAGACTTAAAACAGGATCTGAACATTCAAAAGAAAGCTTTGGAAGAGATCCGCTGGCATGCCGGAAAACCGAAATGTATGAAGAAAACGTAGAACTCTCTCCCCTATCCCCATGTTCACGGTGGGACAACGGTGATTTCACACAGTTTGCCGAGAGAGGGGGGGTATGCTGAACAGGAGCAGGCCTCTGCTCTCCGGAGAGCCTTCTCTCTCACACACACACACACACACACACACACACCCCACCCCCCAGGAAGAAGAAAGTACACATCACTAGCCAAGTGGTTTTTAAAGTATATTCCTTAAGGTAACAGTTACTCTTCTGTTGTTACAAAACCATAGCCACTGCGAGAGTAGTAGGCCAAGCGTCTAGGTCTTTGATACTGGTCTTTTGGTTAACAATAAACTTCGCTTAAGTAGACTGTACAGTTGTATGAATTTGTAAAAGTATTATATGAACAACTAGTGAGGTTTCAAACTCTTGTAATTGTAGTTGACTAGTCCTTGTATTTTCTTGTGAACCGTGTTTCATGGTTTTACCTCAAATCAGAAAACAAAATGAAGTGCTTGGTCGGTTAATTAATAAAAATGGTTTTACCCAGTATAGTGTGGGTTTTTAAACCTTAACCTAAGAAACCAGATTCGATCATTTTACTTTAGCTTAATACTCCGCTTCCCTTCTGTGTGTGTGTGTGTGTGTGTGTGTATGTGTTCCAAAAGAAACCAGTAAAGGGGCAAAACTTCAGAGATCTCACACCACAAACCAAGTACCAGCTTGTCCTGTTAAGAAACAGTGAATTGAGGGGCACCTGGGTGGCTTGGTCAGTTAAGCCCCTACCTTCAGCTCAGGTCATGATCTCAGGGTCCTGGGATTGAGCCCCATGCTGGGCTCCCTGCTCAGCGGGGAGCCTGCTTCTCCCTCTGCCCCTACCTCCCACGTGCAGGCTCTCGAATAAATAAATAAAATCTTTAAAAAAAAGTGAATTGACATTAGCTAAACTGCCCTAATGAAAATGTGCAAACTGACTTTAAAAAGTTAGTGTGAATTTATTTTTTGTGACTTGTCAAATTCTGCCTTTTTTAAAATTTTGTTTTATTATGTTAATCACCATACATTACATCATTAGTTTTTGATGTAGTGTTCCATGATTCATTGTTTGCGTATAACACCCAGTGCTCCATGCAGAACGTGCCCTCTTTAATACCCATCACCAGGCTAACCCATCCCCCACCCCCTCCCCTCTAGAACCCTCAGTTTGTTTCCCAGAGTCCATGGTCTCATGGTTCGTCTCCCCCTCCAATTTCCCCCCCTTCATTTTCCCCTTCCTACTTTTTTTTTAACATTATTATTTGTTTCAAAATCTGCCTCTTTAAATCAGAACTTTCTAAACTCAAAGGCACCTCTGCCTCGAGGTCCATAGCAAGGTTATTAAGGGGTAACTTTACTAAGGACGACATTAAAAGTGCCTGGGCAGGGTTGGTTGGTTCTGTGTTCAGATACCATCCATCAGGAAAGCGTTAGGAAATTCTTACATGCTAGCAAAGTTAATTCACCTCCTGTCAAAAGATCAGGTTTGCATATTGCAGTTCGTTGTGTCAGCACAACTTCTTTCTCTGAATATTAGTGTTTTGCCATTTTAACGTTCAAATCGGCAGTTTTCTTACAAGAGATATACTCCGACCGGGAGAGGACGCTCAGCTTTCCGCTTTTTATGTTCCCAAACCATTGCCTGTTTCTATTGTTTTTAAAAGAGCCCTGCCCCCCCCCCACTAGGTTTCATTCAACCAATATTCCAGTTGCCCATTTTGTGCCAAGCACCCTGTTACACCGAGTGCTTCGGGGAAGGGGTGGGAGAGAGAAGCTGGGCCACCTTGCAGCCTGAAATCTCATTCAGATGCGAAGATTAGGCTACTCCTTTCTCTGAGTTAAACGGGTTTGATGCCAAGAGGAAACCGTCCAGAGCCTGGTTAAAGCTTCGATCTCAAATAGCCGGATTCCCCACCATTCAGAATGAAATCAACATTGTATTGATTACACGTAAAAGGATACTACAATAAGGCAGGACTTCGGTCTAAAAACTTCTCAAATCCAGCTAGCATATTCAGAAACCACATTACATAAAAGGCACCATTTAAGATGGGCGTGGTGGTTACAGGTGCCCAGCCAGTGGGGGCGGTGTCAGGTGAACCCCACGGGTTGGTTCCCCTGCTTTAACCAGCTCCCCCCCCCCGCCCCGCTGCAGAGGCACTGTGTTCTCAGGAGTAGCACCTCTGGGTCCTAAGCATTCTCTCCGTGGTTTCCGTACCTCTCCAGATCTGTGGCTTCTCTGCATAGTGACACCTCAGAGGGCCCAAGAGGCTAATCCAAGATCTAGAGCAAACATCCAGACAGCCCTTGCTGTTTCAGAGAGTGCTCTTTGACTGCCCCCCACCAACAAGGACCCTTTCAACTGTAAAGTACCCAGATTGTTCTAAGGTACAGTCTTTGTTATAGAACACTTGGAAGCAGTTTGCTATACACGTCACGTCAAAACGCAGATAACTCCTGGCTGATCAAAGACTGACTAGTGAAGCCCCTAGCTTCTCTGACTAGAACCCCCCCCCCCATCCCACACCCTCACTCACTGATAACAAGAGATCGTAGAACTGGAACACTGCCACCAGGTGCTAAGAGGGTGAGGGGAAACGCCACGGGGTCCATTTCGCTGCCTTCTAAGATTATTGATAAAACCTTTGCTGAAGGGAGGATAGTGATAGTCTTCAGTCCAATACTGTTATTTCAACTTATCCAAAATGAAGATAAAACTGTGATCTTCAGCTGCATGAGCTCTGACATAGTCCATTCCCAAACATTAGCATCGTATAGGGAAAAGTTGCATAGAATCAATAATAAGGGGCGCCTGGGTGGCTCAGTCGTTAAGCGTCTGCCTTCGGCTCAGGTCATGATCCCAGGGTCCTGGGATCGAGCCCCGCATCGGGCTCCCTGCTCTGCGGGGAGTCTGCTTCTCCCTCTCCCACTCCCCCTGCTTGTGTTCCCTCTCTCGCTGTGTCTCTCTCTGTCAAATAAATAAATAAAATCTTTTTTTTTAAAGATTTTATTTATTCATGAGAGACAGAGAGAGAGAGAGAGAGAGAAGCAGGCTCCCAAGGAGCAGGGAGCCCGATGCGGGACTCGATCCCAGGACCCTGGGATCATGACCTGAGCCGAAGGCAGACGCTTAACCGTCTGAGCCACCCAGGCGCCCTAAATAAATAAAATCTTAAAAAAAAAAAAAAGAATATTAAAACTGGATGTGTGTATATATTTTCATAGAAAATGCTGGAGATGTGCAACATCCTAGCCAATGTGCATGGTAAATGAACAGACTCTAGGGCGCCTGGGGGGCTCAGTTGGTTAAGCGACTGCCTTCGGCTCGGGTCATGATCCTGGAGTCCCTGGATCGAGTCCCGCATCGGGCTCCCTGCTCAGCGGGGAGTCTGCTTCTCCCTCTGACCCTCTTCCCTCTCATGCTCTCTCTCATTCTCTCTCTCAAATAAACAAATAAAATCTTTAAAAAAAAAAAAAATGAACAGACTCTAGTCACCACGACCATTTTATTTTTAATATATCTGAAAATTAACTATGTACTATTTCTCTAACAATGCAAATGAGACAAAGGGTCGGCCACAGGAGTGCAAAGCAGCTTAGTACAAGTAGAAACTCATCCCCCGCCCCCCGCCAGTGGGATTATTAGCATTTATTTAAAACAGTTTAAACAGTCTTGCAACAAATAAAAATACATTTATTTGGTTCTTACTTTCAAAATTACCAGGTTATGTGGCTTTCTACCTGAGAAATTCAAACAAATGGAACAAAAAGACATTGACAGATTTTTAGTTTTCTTAAAGCGCTATCAGCAGTACATACAAGGGAAACACATGAAAACACCTACTTAAAAAGACAGAGTTTAAAGTTCGGGCCCTTACTTACTTAATAGGTCATAGAAAAAAGATACGAGAAAATACTTTTGCACCACTTAAGTAACAGCACAACGAAGAAGAACAATGTTAATTAATAGAAAGTGATCACAATATTTTCGGTTCTATTTCATTCCTTACTAAGCCATTCATTCCACCGAAAAGTACAGGATGAATTGTTCTCTTCCTCATTTAAGGCCTACACACACACAAAAATGTGTATTCAAATCTAAAACGCATTACCACAAGACATATAAAAATCCAAGGTTGTACAGAGAGTAAACATGAAACCAGTATTTTTACTTACTTCGAGGCCCCAGGATGGTACTTAGCAAACAAACAAAACCAGATAAAATATTAGATAGAAGTGACTTAGCACCAGTTCTATTATACGCCCCCCCCCCCCAAATTGCACATGCTGTATGTATTCTGCACTTTCTTTCTTTTATGTCTGGTTACTGAGCAGCAAATTGTTTTCATGCCTAAAAATCTCTGCAAAGAAAAATTATCTAATGGCCGAAGAAATGGAAGATTTGTTTTCAAAACAAGCATAACTGCTTTCCATTACAAACCCCTAATGTTCTTTGTTTCAATGGCATGAAACATGAAAAAAAAAAAATGAGGCAGGGTCTCACTGGAGGAGACAAAATACCTAGTTACCAATATTTGTCTGACAAAATACAAGCTCTTAGCATTTTAAAAGGCTACTCTGGACAACAGTACTTTGAACATTAATAGTCCTTGCTAGTCCTCCGAGGAGAAAAGGCACTCACCCCATGAGCGATTTTTCAAATGTGACAAGCCAAACCTAGTTTTGATGGCAGTCACTAGCTTGAAAGTGGAACTGAATACATGGAAGCCCACAAATCATTCGTTGGTTATTGTCTTATTAATAATAAGCATGACCTGCTACGTTACATTCATTTTTGAACTTCTGCATGAACTAGCATATCTTGATTACATGTGATTAGAAGAGATCGATGAAACAATGTGGTTCCTAACTTCCGGTGAATTAGAAGATGGCGTAGCCCCTTCAGGTATCAGGCTATTCAAGGGGCTGGTTCTGAGCACAGAACGTGCCTCGTCATTCAGGGCAACCACACTGGCCGGCATCCTACCCTTGGCCCTACCAGCTGGTACTTTTCTACAGAATGTCAAGTTAAGACTGAAATGAATCATGCCCTATGAAAATGTTGCCTTCCACTACTTCTGTGAATGGAAATCTCCTTTTCCTGCCGCAGCCAGTCTGAGATCTCATTGATGTCTCCCACTGCCGAGTCAGGTATAGCTTTGTTGGGAAAAAAAAGAAGGTCATCTCCTGCCCCTGAGGTCCTAAATCCTATATAAGGCAGAATGAATCAGCCGAGCTTTCAATAGAACATGCACTGCATTAAGATGTAAGTCTTTACGAATCTATAAAATATCTCCATTTAAAAACATATTCAAGAAGTCCAAAACCAGTAGGTAAAAAGATAAATTGCTTCTGTTAAGAGTTTACAAATCCTGCACACATACCATTTTTCCCCAGCTAGAAAACTAGGGCTTTGCCCTTGACTCCTCCTAACTCCATGGCATTACTGAGGATTGAGGAGGCACTTGTTAATGTTTTATAAAAGTCAGTTTGGGGATAGTCAGTGGCTTTTTACAAACTGATGTCACCCATCCCTGAGTGAAAGAATTACATAACCTGAAATGGAATACTGCCATGTCCTATCTTCCCAAGTGCCGTTAGTGGTGTCCCGGGATCTTTCCATGTTGCCTTTTGCAAATCCCACTGGTCATTTTACTTCAATTCTCTTGCTTTTCTAGGATGGAATGACTTGGGGGTGGGGGTTCTTCCAAAAACAGCTCCGCGAATGGTCCACCATCCGTTTAAGCCTCAAAGGACAATCCGAGCCCCTTTGTGCTGATTCTTCCAAGTTCCGTTTCTCAAAGGACAACTCTTTTGAGTACTATGAACATATGAATGAGATTAATTTCCTTCTGGTGGGTGGTCACGAAACCTTCCAATGTCACGAAGAAGTCTATGATGTGTTCTAGCTGTCGTCTCTTCTGCTACCTGTAGTTATTTCTAGATAAAAGTCAGCACAGTTTTGTGGCTGGCATTTCTGACCCAATTCAAGCACTTGTAAAAAGATCCTATGCCATTCGCTGCTGTCCCCTTTGAAGACAGCTGACACTAAATGATGATGTTCTAACAGCTAGAGAGCCACAGAGGGCTATCAACCCCTCGCGGTGCTCATTTGCTTCCTCACTGGCACCAAATTCAGGGTGCAGCCAAACTGTAGAAAAGTCTGTCCTTGGATCGAGTTGTACAGGCCCGTTGTTCTGCCAACCTTTGGAATCTGGATGTTTCCTATTTCTCAAAGTCTGCCAACACACCTGCAGTCATTTATGCTTCATACTTTGGCAAGAGAAAGGATTTTGCATCTGACCTTGCTCAAGCTTTTAAGTGCTGCTCTCTTTCTCTGTAGTTGCTAACCACATAACTGTATTTGGTTTTAAATGTTCTATCCTGCACGTTGTTTGCTGAGAATGGGGGTGTTTCTGATCTAAGAGGCCTTCAAAACATTTGAAAATATAGAGAACTAGTGTAGCCATTTCCAAAATAGCTTCCGTAGTCGAGATGCTCCTGACTGTTATGTCTAATATAAGAATTACCAGAATTCAGCATGGACTCTCTAGAATGCTCGTGTCTTTTAAACCTTCTGGCCTCCTGGCTATATTCTGACTTCCGTGGAGTCTCTCTTCTTTGGGGCAAATCCCCCACATAGAAAACATGAGCACTTTTGGATGAGGCCATTGGCACGTGAGCGGGCCCGTAGTGCACCTGCCGGCCAGATGTGCTATCGCCGAACCTCCTCCTCTTCCTTGTGATGTGGTCCAACAGACTACTAGGACCGGATTGGTGGTAGTAGCCTTCGTCGAACAAGTATTTGGGGGCTAGCGTTGCCCTCCTTTTGCTGGTGCTCTTCTCACCTCTACTGGAACTGTTTTCGCCCTCCAGCCATGAAAATCTCAGTTCATACTTGGACCTCTCGCCTGGTTTCCTCAGCTTGGATTTAGAGGAGCTGTGCTCCCCATGACTGTTCCACTTTGAAGACAAGGTCTGCAGACGTGCCCTAATTTCTCGATCGCTGGTGGTGATCTCGTCGTCATCAAGAGATCTTTTTTCTGGGGAGCTATCATCTGTGGCCACAGACCTCACTTTCTCCTCTTTGTTTATGCTAAGGATTTCACTAAAGCACTCGGAATCACTACTGATTTCCTCTAAGAAATCTGTCAACTCCAAATCTAAGTCGGCTGACCGGCTGGGTGAGGAAACGGGGCTCTGACTTGGGGAGTTGGAATCTTTGACCTGGTAAGCTTGCGCCTTTTCCAACAGATGGCTCTTTCCATCAGCTGGGGACAGGTGATCACCAGTTTCACTAGCTGTGTCCTGGCAATGATCTTTTAACTCCTTGGTCCATGCTTTGGCATAATCCACTTTTCCTCTCTTTTGTGGTTTATGCTCAAGATCCTTGGTACAGATCTCTGATGGGCAGTCATCTTCTTGAACCAGGTTTTCTCTTGTTGCCAGGTTTTGCATTTGGCTCAGACTGCTGGAGTGATGTTTACGTTTTCTCAGATTGATCTGAAATCCATTTCCCTTAGCATGGACAGCCCTCTGCCACTGACATGGGCTTGCTATGTCACTTGGTTCTAGGCAGATCCGGGCATACTTTGGAGTTTGATAGTAGTTTAATAGGTAATCAATAAATTCATCTGTTTCATAGATCTTCTGTTTCCTGCCATGGTCTGGCTCAAATAATGTGGAAGAATCGGATTTATTAGAACTGCAGTGGTCTTCTTTCTCAAGAGACTGATCTTGAATCATCGCATTCCGCAAAGAATTCTGGTCAGAGACCAGACTGTGATTGTATTCCTCGGTTAATAATTTTCCAGTTCTCTCTTTTCTAGCTGAATATCTTATTTTTTTTCTCCCAAGGTGGTGGGAAGATTTACGTAAGTGAGCCCTAGTTCTTTTCTTCATTTTTTGTTTTCGTTTATTGTCTGACTTGGCAACCTGATATTTTGGCATTTCTTCCTGACTTTGAAGACACTGAATGTTTAACTCTTCTTTCTTCAGAGTTTCCAACGTGTTCCCTGGAGCATGATTCACTTTTGGGCTTGCGTCATCTACCCCCTGTGGGTTAAACTGTGTGGATACCTTTAAAGAAAAAGGTTAAAATCTCGCATGAAAAACCTCACAGTGTAAAAATCTCAAAGAAAACTGGGCTTTCTGACGTGGTTCTGAAGAGGTTTCTTTTTTTTTTTTTTTAAGATCTTATTTATTTATTTGAGAGAGCGAGACAGAGATAGTGAGAGAGAGCACAATCAGGGAGGAGAAAGAGAAGCAGGCTCCCCGCTGAGCAGGGAGTCTGATGCGGGACTCATCCCAGGATCCCAGGATCATGACCTGAGCCGAAGGCAGATGCCTAACCGACTGACCCAGCCACCCAGGCACCCCTGAAGAGGTTTCTAACACGTAAGGTAGATCCAAATTAGGAACAATATTGCATGGAGGAAAGAGGTACAGGATTCGCTCTCTCGGGCGAACGTGAGCCATGTTTATGAGGTTGGTGCACCACGATTTAGGTACCTTCAAAGCACATGACCCCTTTTTTTTTATTTGTTCACAAACTGGTGAGGACTTACAGTTCCAGGTCTTAGGCTAGGGGCTGGGGATAGAAAGAGGAATAAGAAATGCTCTACAGCCTTCCCAGAAAATCCTAGAACAGGAAAAGACTGATGGGTGAAATGTGTGTCTAAAAGGGAATCAACTGGTTTAAAAGAGAACCTGCCTCTGTTTGTCATCCCAGCCTCTTCCCATGGGTTGCTGGTGCGGATGTCCCTGAGCTGTACCCCCTCACCTGCTTCAGTCGGAAGCAAAGCGGCAGGTACAAAGTGTGGCCGTGGCAATGGGTTGGTCTGTGATGTCTGCTCTGCAGAACTGCAGGCCAAGTGAAAGGTCACCCACGGGCCCCACCCTGCTGGGAGAGATCACCCTGTGCTCGGGCTCACACGGGGCGCACCTTGGGACAGTGCCTACCCATTACCCGGGATACGAACCTAGGGACTGCGTCAGCAGTGTGAGGCTCCATCAGTGGGGCCAAGAGTTAGGCACCAAGTCCATTTAAAGAGACAAATTCTCATAAAGGAGTCACCCCTGGAGGTCATCACGGTAAATTAAAAGATTCAGCAAGCCTTATTATAAATGTAAATGCGAGATTTTTCTGATCCTGATTTCACTAAGGTTGGTCGTCTGCATTCATGAGAGAAAGGCTGGGAATGCAGATATCCATGAAAGGACCTCTTATCTGATCCTGATGCCGTTCACTCTGCATATTTAAATATGCATTTTTAAATGAACAATCTGGGAACCTTTCAGGCCTTTCATCCAGGCCATCTGCGGGAATCTGGTTATCTTTAGGAGGTCAGTAAAGTGGGGCAAAAAAAACCCCAAAAACCCTGAAACTCCAAAATGGAAACTCTCCAAACAAAACAAATTGCTCTGTGAGGTCAGAAATTCCTTAGCAAATAGTTTAAGACTAGACTAACTGGAGCTCACTACACAAAGGTCTCCGTCCAAGGCTCTTCCTTTCCATCCAGACCCATTGCAGATGAATGGACAAGTGAAGTTAATGGAAGACTCCTACCAACGTAACACCCACGCCATCCATCCCCACCCCCTGGCATTAGGAGCCTAGAGGAGTAGATTCACTAGCTATCCTGCTCAGGGTCGCACAGTCCCAGAGCTCAGGACCACAAAGTGTGGGTGTGCCAGACCTCAGGGGTGAGACACAGCTGTGTTGAGCATTTGGGCGCCCCCTCCCTTTGTAAGTCCACAGTTGGGTTTACTGGAGATCAGCCTATTCAAAACAAACCCCAAGGAAGGCAAAGAGTCTTCCATGGAGTCGATTTTAAATGGGCCACGGCGTCAGTGTCAAAGTGCGTCTCCGGAAGATCAGGTACCTATCAAACATGAAGACGGATTGAGAAAGAGCCTTACTGCAAGTTTCCTCAAGAGTACCCGGAGCAACCGGAGAGCCTCCACCCGCCTCTGGGCCAGGAGGAACTTCCGCTCCTCCCATCCCTCCGAAGAGTCGGGCTCCCGGGCGCTGTCAGCGGGGGCTCGGGCCTTGGGTCTCCTGTGCCGGCGTCTGTCTCTCTCCTTCGGGCCTCGTCTCCTCACCCTGGCCTTCTTCCTCTTTTCCTGGGCTCTCCTTTCCTCCTCTTTTCTTTTTCTGGACAACGATTAAGATTCAATCATTCAGAAGGCATGGATTAGGCATGAGCTCTCCTTCCAGCTCCCAGCTCCTTCCCCATTGCCGGGGGGGGGGGGGGGGGGCACGGATCATTTAGGTTTGCTAACCCCAGGGTTTGACCTAGACAACTTAGGGAATAAGACACCGTTGGTGCATCAGTCAAAGGGGAAGGGCACAAAACTGAGCTGGTCAGTTAGAAGCAGGTACAGGAGAGAGTATACAAGAAGAAGGCTACAGAATTCAAAGAAGGGGCTTCTAGAAGTCCCCTCTCTCTCAAACCACCAGCAGTCCAGCTTGTGGATTTAGCCATCACAGTGGTGATTTCATTTCTCTCTGAGATCAAAACCTTCCATGGAGCTGGCTTTAAGTAGGCTTATAAATAAAGGGAAATCAAGGCACTCAGAAACTCTTATGGCTGAGAACTGGTCCTTGGTACCTATTACTTAACACAGGACACTATCATAAAAGCATACTGGCTTAAGGAGAATATGGGCTTTGTTTACTGGTATGTTCCGAAAAATTAAACTGTTTTGCTTGGGCCCTTACGGAACCGTGGGGAAGGGGAAAGAAGGGACAATCACCTGAGTGAGGACTTAGCCAAAAGCTGGAAGATTATCTCAACTGCATGTTTAGTCCGGAAATTTGGGGGGATAGTTGCCTTGAGTGGGCTCAAACTCTGGCTGAGTTTCACAGACATGATCTCAGGCAATTCCTATCACCCCGCCAGCCAAAAAAATGAAAGGCACACGGAAGGGGACTCTTTATCTCCTTTTTTGAATGACTCTAATTTACATGACTCAAAGAATAAACACGCGAGGGGAGGGGCCAAGAGGCAAAACTGGTTTTGAGAGCCATTTGTACCTTCTTGGCAAACCTCTGGCAATCCAATAGCCCTTTCTAGGCTCGACTCCCTAAATTAGAAAACAAGGATAAGCTCAAAGAAATAAACACGGAGGCTCCTCAAATTCACCGAAAGAACTTAAGCCAACAAGAAATAGAAGGCCAAGAAATCCATGCCTTCCTGTCAAGGGCTTGCTTTGACTGTTGACCAAGAAAATCTCTCCCCGACCTAAAAAGATTTTTTTTTTAACTTTAAATTAGTAGGCAAGGTAAATTTGGTAAATTTGGGGTAAACTGGTCAACTTTTTAATTCGGTGGGCTAGGATTTTCACTGTAAGATATCTTAATCTAGCTCATTACCTGTTCTCCCTGAGAACTTTCTTTTTAAGTTTCTCATTTTCAATCATTTGGCCATTTTGGTTTTCCATTTCTGTACCAATTCCTGCCACCTCCCCCCTCAATGTTATCTGTCGAGTGCAGCCAGTCACCCGAAGGAACAAACCCACATGTCACAAGTGAAAACCCCTCGTGGCTAACGTTGGTCTCCTCACCTTGCAGCCTCTTCCTCGTCTCTCTTTACTTTTTTCCTTTCTTCCTCCAGCTCTTGTAACTTTAGCCTTTCTTGATTTCTCCTCCTTATAGCCCCTTCGCTGAAATGTTTGGTTGTATCAAACATAACCTGCCCACAAACAATTCAGAGTTCCATTAGAAAAGTCTGCCAGCTGGCTGGGTGTGTCCCAGGCCAGGGAAATGAAACCAGTATGTACAGAACAACTCAAAACTTGGCGAGTTCAAAATGTCCTCCCCGCATCCCCATCCCCATACTGCTCCGCTGTTTCTTGGTCACCTGCACAACAGCCCTGTGGGTTCTAGAACTGTCTTCGGCAGGACCCTTGAGGAGTTCTCATATAGCTATAGACAGCATCACCATGTCATTATGGGCACAGGCTCTGAGGGATGTGAGTTTATTACCTCTGGCTCATTATTAAGATCAACTCAGTTCAGGTATTTTAGTCGCCAGAGACAAAAATAGGCAAAAAAAAAAAAATGCTTGGGGGTGGAGGAAGGATCGGGGAAGCAAAGATGCAAGACAACTGACCTGATGGGATACGAGATCAGACTGTAGTGATTATTAAGCTACTTTGGAAATCCCCAAAATGAAGTAAAAGTCCTGTCAAGGTGCTACGAACAAATTTGCTTAAAAAATAAAAGGAGGCAAAAAATAGCCCTTTAAATGTACACAAGAATGCGAAACACCAAATTCACAATCACGGCCACCTCTGCGGGGAGGGAGGGGGATGGTGTCTCATCTCACGGGGGATGTTTCTTTTTTTACGCCGTGCGGTGGGCACATGGGTGGTCACTATAGTACGTGTTCTTTTTTTTTTTTTTTTTTTAAGATTTTATTTATTTATTTGACAGAGAGAGACACAGTGAGAGAGGGAACACAAGCAGGGGAAGTGGGAGAGGGAGAAGCAGGCTTCCCACCAAGCAGGGAGCCCGATGTGGGGCTCGATCCCAGGACCCTGGGATCATGACCTGAGCCGAAGGCAGACGCTTAACGACTGAGCCACCCAGGCGCCCTATAGTACGTGTTCTGTCTTTTGTCTGGCTGAATAGCTCACAATTTTAAAAGATATATTTTAACATAAGTAGTTTCACACCACACACACTCATACATAGGAAGCTACTTAAGCCGAAAATCCAAATTCATGCTCAAGGCTAATTGAGAGAATAAGGAGTATTTAGCTGCATCTTTTCCTCTGCTGGATTAAGAGGTCAAAAAGGAGGTGGCCAAGCGTTCAGACATCAATGAGGTGGCATGACTGGATAGACAGGATGATCTTGAAAGGAAAGGAGCCCAGTTTGTTGAGAGAATGTTCCAGCAATTTACCTGACAGACATCCTGAAAATATAAGTTGTTGCCCCCAAGAGTAAAGGGGAGTAACCTGCTCTCCTGTGGGTTCAAACTACATGGATCCTCTGTCTCAGCAACTCGTCAGATGGAACATGCATAAGAGGTAGCTCCATGAGGGCCAGAAGAACTCTTCAGTGCCCTCAAGAAGTTTGGGGCAGGACCCCGGATTATAAGACCCATCCCTTCCAAACCATAGCTGGCAGAAGAATGTCCACATCAGGATTAGTTTTCTTCTTAAACATCCATTTATGAGTGACAACACAAATCTCTACATCAGCTACTGATCAGAGCCTAATGGGGTTTAAGGAATGCTTCCTTAAGATGCTTCCTTCCAGCTTTTGCTCAGGACCACCCGAATGATGGGAAAGGAAAGAAATTCTGGCTCCTTCTTACCTTGATGTTACAGGCCAGAGCTTTCCCATCATCTCCCTTCAACATCAGCCTCATCCCTCGAAGGGACTCCATGGCTTTCACGAAGTCAGTCGACTCCTGGTACTGGATAAAGGCCTCGAATGTCTGCAAGCCAAAGCTAAAACCCCCGAAGTTTCCACCAGTCATCACTTCTCTATAAGGATCCAGCATAGGGATGTCCACATTCTTGATCTTCCCAAAGCTCTCAAAGACCACCCGAAGGATCTCTTCACAGGGCTTCTCCCCGCTGGAGCCTTTGGGCGCAAACCATTTGCAGGGCAAGCCTTCGAAATAGATCGAATCTGGGCTCTTGTCCTGGTCCTGCTCTTCGGCCCCATCACTCGCTGAGGCCTCCTTTTCCCTGGGGAAGCGCTCCCACTCTCCCTGGGCATCTGTAGCCACGACTTTTAAGTCTGTTTTCAAACCATTCAGCTTGATGATCTTCCCATGTAACTTGGCCTTCAAGATCTGAACCAAACTGCGCGTTTCAGCCTCGCCCTCGAATCGGATGAAGTCCTTTGTGCTCTTGGAGAGCCGAACGGTGGTGAACTGGTCAGGGCAAATCAGGCTCTTCAGCTGGTCAAGCACTTCCCAGTTGGAGAAGGGCCGCGTCGGTTCTGAGCTCTCTGGCAGCAAGACATTGATCATCAATTTTGCTATGGGCTTGAGGTAGAGGTGCTGAGCTGCACACAGCTCCGTCGCCTCAGAGTTATCATATACCACGGTGACCATCATGGTAGTCCCCGGAGACCTTAGAGGGCGAAAGAGAACATTTTCATACAGATGGAGCAAGACGCGGATTTGGATTTTGAATGGTGCTAGCATTCCCGGACTTCGGCTCAATCAATAAGGGAAAGTGTACTTTGGGGAGAACTGAGACAATAGTTTACATTTGTTTAATGTGTTTCAGAGCTTTCAAAGAGTTTCCATATACAGTGGACTCTTGAACCGTATGGGGTCGAGGGGCACCAACCCCCCCCACCCCTGTGCAGTCAAAAATCGACGTATAACTTGTGACTCCCCCAAAACTTAACTCCTAATAGCCTACCATGGACCGGAAGCCTTACCAATAACAGAAACAATCACGTAACACCCATTGGGTATGTCAGATGTGTGATATACCATATTCTCACAATGAAGTAAGCTAGAGAAAAGAAAATGTTATTAAGAAAATCATAAGGAAGGAAAAAATATAGGGGCCCCTGGCTGGCTCTGTTGGTGGAGTGTGTGACTCTTGATCTCAGGGTCTTGAGTTCAAACCCTACATTGCAGGTAGAGATTACTTTAAAAAAAAAATCATAAGGGAAAATACATTTACAGTACTGTATTTATCGAAAAAAATTCCACATATAAGTGGACCCATGCAGTTCAAACCCATGCTGTTCAAGGGTCAACTGTACTGTGTGTTTCCATTTCCTTCACTGAAAAATAGAGATTCTAGGATTTCCGAGAGGATACAGTGAGCGAGTACGTGTGAAATCCTTAGAATAGGGCCTGGCACACAGGACGTTCTCAAAAAAACACAAACCATGAAGATTATTTATTAGTGGCATTGGTCTTACTTTATCCCATCTGATTCATGAAGCAACCTCTAAGTAGGCATTTTCATGCCTGTTTTACAGATGGGGAAATTCAGATGGATTCAGGAAAATGAAATGACTTGCCCACACATTGAAACCCCAAGATTC
The DNA here is from genome assembly GCF_029215605.1 of Mirounga angustirostris. Taxonomy (NCBI): domain Eukaryota; kingdom Metazoa; phylum Chordata; class Mammalia; order Carnivora; family Phocidae; genus Mirounga; species Mirounga angustirostris. The sequence goes on from NW_026991719.1 coordinate 96,945,125, forward strand.
CAAATCTCCAATCTATTGAGTGACTGATCTCAAAGGTAGACTCCCATAAAAACTGACATTTCATATTAACAAACTCTTTTAAGCTGCCCCAAGGTGAATAAGATTGCTAATACTGGGACTTAAGGATTTCTGCTCCTATTTGCTGACTTCAAAGAGAACTTCCCAAAAGAGGAGTTCTTTCTAAAGTGTATATATTCAGACTCCATATAACCTGAATTTCTCACCGTCAGCTTGAGGGAGGTTTAGACTCAAACATATACGACTAGCTGATGGAAATTCTAACACAAAATTTACTATTAAATCTTGGTTAACTTTATAAGTACATAATTCTTTTTAAAAATTTTTTATTTAAATTCAATTTAGTTAATATATAGTGTATTATTAGTTTCAGGGGCAGAATTTAGTGATTCATCAGTTGCATGTAATACCCATTTACAAAATAACTGTCCATAAAGGACAATCCAAATCAATTTCCTTGAGTTTGCATAAGCTGTTTTTTTTTAAAGATTTTATTTATTTGACAGAGAGAGAGAGAGCACAAGCAGGGGGTAGGATCAGAGGGAGAAGCAGACTCCCTGCTGAAGGACTCGATCCTGGGACTCCTAGGACTCCAGGATCATGACCTGAGCCGGAGGCAGATACTTAAACCACTAACCAGCCAGGCGCCCTTAAAGTAACAGGTTTTAAAAAACATTCCCGAAAAAAATACACACATAGTTAATCACTTCAAAGTAATCAGGTTTGTCATGCTCTTTCCACTTATTCCAGTGATACTGCCTTTGTGTTAAACATTTTAGAATGCTTCCTTTTGGATTGATTTCAAAGTCTGGGTTACATTCTTTTAAATAGTCTTGATGGAGGTCAATTTTGAAATTCTTTTCTCATGGATTTGATATTTAGAAATTATCAAAAATTACCCAGAATCAAGAATGTTGCATAAAATGGGTGACTATAAAAAACAAACTGATTTTCCTGGGCGCCTGGGTGGCTCAGTGGGTTAAGCGTCTGCCTTCGGCTCAGGTCATGATCCTGGAGTCTCAGGATCAAGTTCCACACCCGGCTCGGGCTCCCGGCTCAGCGGGGAGTCTGCTTCTCCCTCTGACCTTCCCCCTCTCGTGCTTTCTCTCTCTCACTCTCTCTCTCAAATAAATAAATAAAATCTTTTAAAAAAACTGATTTTCTTAATTGGCTTATAACCACCACCACCCCCCCTTAAAAGGAGATTCCAATAAAGGCTCTAATTCTTTTTTAATTAGTTCGTACTTCGTTGGAATGAGTTTAGAGCTTTGAAAGATGACAACTCTGAAAGACAACATTCATTTGAATGTCGTGGTATAACAGTTGCAAAAACAATCCTAGGTTTCCACCCAGCCCCATATCCATACTCTGCAATGTGACTTTGAGTTATCGCTATCGAGAGACAGAGTCTATTTTCCCCCAGTTTTTGAATGTGAGCTGGCCTTTTTTTTTTTTTCCCAGCCACTAGAATGTGGCAGAAGTGACAAAGTGCCAGTTCTAGGCCTAGGTCTCAAGTGGCCTTTACTCTCCTGGAACCCAGCCATGCCATGAGGACACACCTGAGCTAGCCTGCTGGAGGATGCCGGGCCACATGAAAAAGAGCCCCCTTGTGGCAGATGAGCCATCCTAAACCAGCCAGTCCCCAACCCACCAACTAACCACGGACCTGTGAGCAAGCACAACAGTCCTGCCAACCTATAGACTTGTGAGAAATAATAAATCGCTGTTAAGCCACTAAGTTTGGGGATGGTTTGTTACACAACAATAGCTAACTGATACAAACATCTAGCTCCTAATTAATTTCAAGATACATAATTCCACTTAATAGTTTTTACACAAATGAGTAAAAATCATAAAAACCAATTTCTGGGAGGGTTTTGGGAAGAAAAAACACAGGTACCTTCATATCCATATCTTGCTAGATATAATGTAAATCATTTTTTTCTATAATAATTTAGCAAAACAAACCAGGAACCATAAAAAATAATTGGCTCATTTCCTTTGATCAAGTAACCTGCTCTAGAAACTTATCCTAGAGAAATAACTGCAAATAAAAAAACATGGGGCATCTGGCTGGCTTAGTAGGGGTGTGAGTTCAAACCCCGCATTGGGCATAGAGACTACTTTAAAAAAAAAAATTCTCAAAGCTGCTTATTATAGTGTCATTTGGATACGAATTTGTCCTAACCATGTATGCATGGGAATAAAGTCCAGAAATTGAGTTATGACTTTTTGTAAAGTAGTTTTAACAAAAACATTCTATTTAATCAAACTTTCAATAGATGCATTTTTTAGTCACTTGTTTCAAATTATAAATGGATCTTATTTAAAAAGTTCTTCTACTTAAAATTAAATTCACAAAGACTACTAAAAATCATAAACTTTTTGAGATTTGCCATATGCCTCATGTCCCTCACAAGGGCGATTTCTACAGAATAAAACAAGTGTCTATATTTTAGCCAGATTTCCATTTTTCTGAAGTGTCAAAAAGGCTTTTATCAAATTTGGAGAGAAATGAGTCAAATACTATTTTACAGTGTTTGATGAACTGAATTTTTGACAGTTTTCAAATAACTGGCTATCACCTCCATCTCCAAGTGAAGTCAAAATAAGCAGTAAATTCTATAGCCAAGGATATAACTCAGGTAACTAGAGCAAACAGCAAGATGGTCTCAGGGAGCAAAGGGTACTGAGCAGAGACCGAGGAATGGGATGATCTAAAGGGACAGCCACTCCTCAGCCCCAGCCACAGTGACGGAAGAAGGGCCTTGGATGGCCAGATACTCCTATTATTCCAAAGAGACCAGCAATCTAGGTCCTTATGTGAAATCTGATTTTCAGATGTTGGCAATCAATTTAAACAATTTAAAAGCACTGCCGGTTAGCAAATAAACATATCTGCATGACTCACGGGCTTGCCAGTCCTTGAGCTCTCTGCTCTAGAGTATCTTTTCTCAGCTGTTTCTCCAGGGATAGGACTCTACACCTGGATTAGGAAGCATCTGAGTTATTTTCAGACTTGCCCAAGAGGACCCAATTGTTCTTAAAAATCAAAACCCAGTCTCCGTTAAAATCCCCAACACAGGGCGGCTGGGTGGCTCAGTTGGTTAAGCGACAGCCTTCGGCTCAGGTTGTGATCCTGGGGTCCTGGGATAGAGCCCAACATCAGGCTCCCCCTCCTCAGCAGAGAGCCTGCTTCTCCCTCTCCCTCTGCCACTCTCCCTGCTTGTGCTCTCTGTCAAATAAATAAATAAAATCTAAAAAAAAAAAAAAAAAAATCCCCAGGGCGCCTGGGTGGCTCAGTTGGTTAAGCGACTGCCTTTGGCTCAGGTCATGATCCCGGAGTCCTGGGATCGAGTCCCACATCAGGCTCCCAGCTCAGCGGGGAGCCTGTTTCTCCCTCTCCCTCTGCCTGCTTGTGCTGTCTGCCAAATAAATAAATAAAATATTTTTTAAAAAATCCCCAACACAGGAGTCTGGCTGGCTCAAGTCAGAGGAGCGTGCGACTCTTGATCTGGGAGTGTTAGGTTCAAGCCCCAGGTTGGGTGTAGAGATTAAAGAAAGAAAGAAACAAGCAAACCAACAAACAAACTTAAAAAAATAAAATCCCCAATGCAAATCCTTGTTTCCCAAAAACAATAAGAAATGAAACAGTTGTTCTCATTTCTTCCCCTGTGGTTCACAGGCTTTAAGATTAAATGTTTAAGAATATTTTAAAATGCTCTTCCAGAATATGGAGCTAATTTTCCAATCTTTTTTTTTTTTTAAGACTTTATTTATTTGCGAGAGAGACAATGAGAGACAGAGAGCATGAGAGAGAGGAGGGTCAGAGGGAGAAGCAGACTCCCCGCCGAGCAGGGAGCCCGATGCGGGACTCAATCCCGGGACTCCAGGATCATGACCTGAGCCGAAGGCAGTCGCTTAACCAACTGAGCCACCCAGGCACCCTAATTTTCCAATCTTATTTTTTAAAAATATTGAGGCACATGTCAGTTCATAATGAACTTATGGTCCACCAAGGCACTAGATTTTTTTTTTTTTTTGGACTGTTGCCAAGCTCACTTTTCTTCTTGAAGCTGCTAAGGGACTGAAGCTGCTACTTTTTCATCTGTCTCAGGGACCATATGATTTCTCATCTCTGTTTCTCTTTGTGTTATTGTTCCATTCTACTGCATATCTCTTTAACTAACCAATGACGTCCTTCTTTATAAAATTGCAGTGGCTCTTTACAGTCTTCCTTCTGTGCATCCGTGAATACAGATGGGAGCTGGCACTCGTGCCTTTTTGAAGCTTGCTTTCCCTTTGGCTTCCAGGCCACCACACTCTTCTGGCTTTCCTCTCACTTTCCTAGTTGGTCCTCTTCGTCTTCTTTGTGGGTTCCTGTTCATCTACCTTTCCCTCAACTATTTGTTGTGCCTTGGTTTTTGCCTTTGGTTTCCCCTTAACTTTGGTTGTGCCTTTGGGGGTTTTTTTTCTATATGTAATATGTCTTCAGCAAATAAATCATGTTTAAAATGACAGGTGTAGATGAGCTCTTCTTGGGGTGAGAAAACAAGGAACCAATCCCCATGGAAAGTCAACATCTGGCAGTCACCGAGAGGAGGAGAGCTCAGCAAGAAGGCAGAAGGAGCAGCCAGACATGTAGGAGTGAAGAAAGAGGGTTAGTCAGCAGTATTAACTATTCCTAAGAGGTCAAGTAAGATGAGAATAGAGAAACATCCACTAAACTTTTTTTAAGATTTTATTTTTAAGTGATCCCTACACCCAACGTGGGACTCGAACTCACAACCCTGAGATCAAGAGCCACATGCTCTACCAACTGAGCCAGGCATCCCAAGAAGTGTCCACAGAATTTTGCAGCATAGAGGCTGTTGAGGGCAAAACCCAAATTATAGTAAGTTGAAGGGTTAAAAAGAAGTAGAGAAGCAGAGATAGTGTGTGGATTATGATTTTAAGAAATGGAGCAGGGGCTCCTGGCTGGCTCAGTCAGTAGAGCATGACTGTGAGTTCGAGCCCCACATTGGGCATAGAGCTCAAAGAAAGAAAGAAAGAGAAAGAAGGGGCAATATTGGGAGCATGTTATATGGTCAGTTGAGGCTTTAAGGATCGAGGGATATAATGTATGAGAAAGTGATTTGGAAACTGTAACTTGCTACATATGTGTAAAGAGAAATCCAGAAAGAAGATGGCTAAGGACGCAACCCTGGGGAACACCCTCATTTAGAGAGTGGAGGAAGAAGAGACTCTGAGAGGTGTTCAGCTCAAGAGACAGAGGAGCACTTCTTCTGCTCTATGTGCTGTCCTTCAGTGCTGGGGTTTTAAGAAGGAATGTCTGGATTCCCTGACCTCAAGCACTTCATGGTCTGTTGCTGTGTTTCACAAAATATAGTCGTGTGAATCACCTGCATCCAGACAGGCTTGTCTTAAATAAATATTCCCGGGTCTCACCTCAGGCCTCCTGAATCAGAATTTCGGGGGATGATGTTAAGAATTTGAATAATCTTAAACTCATGCTGTATTGTTTTAGAAATGTCTTGTTTATGAAGGATCTTACCATAATTTATAGAACCATTCCTCTCATGGAGGGTCTGGGTTATTTTCACTTTGTTTCTCTTGTAGACATTGCCTTTAGAGCAGAGGCAGAATACAGCATAGGGATAAGATTGTGGGTTCCGGAACCACACTGCCTGGGTTTAAATCCCAACTCTTATCACTTACTAGTTCTGTAATTTTGGGCAAACTGTGTAAGTCCTCTATACTTTGGTTTGTTCATTTTAGTATAAGTATCATCACAATCACAGCATGTAATTTAACTGATGCAGGGACTAAATGAGTAAATAATTCTAACATGCTTAAAACGGTGGCTGGCACATGATAAGCACTTAATAAATATGGGCATTATTATTATTAATATGTATCTTTGTGAATCTAGAGTCAAACTTCTGTTGAACTATTGCCCTAGGATAAAATGTCAGGATGGGATTACTGCATATGTGGAATTTAAGAAACAAAGCAAACAACGGAAAAAGGAGACAACAGAAAAAAACAGACTCTTAAATTCAGAGAACAAATTGCTTGTTGCCAGAGAAGGGGGGCAGTGGGTGAAATAAATGAAGGGGATTGAGAGTGTCCTTATGGTGATGAGCACTGAGTCATGTATAGAATTGTTGAATCATTATATTGTACACCTGAAATGAATGTAATGCTGTATGTTAATTATGCTTCCATAAAAGAAGTGTAAAAAATAATAAGATAAAAATATTGAAGCATAGAGAATATGGTCAATAAGATGGTAATAGCGTTCTTTGGTGACAGATGGTGACAATACTTATTGTGGTGAGCACTGAGTAATGTAGAGAATTGGTGAATCAATATGTTGTATACCTGAAGCTAATATAGCACTGTATGTTAATTATACTTCAATTAACAACTTGTAATATATATATGGGGGGGTGCGTCCAGGTGGTGCAATCGGTTAAGTGTCTGACTCTTGATTTCAGTGCTCAGGTCATGATTTCAGGGTCATGAGATCAAGCCCCTTATCAAGCCCTGTATCGGGCTCCACGCTGGGTGTGGAGTCTGCTTGAGATTCTCTCTCTCTCTGCACCCCCTCTCTAATATATATATAGAGATAGATTATATATGTATAATATAAAAGTATATATAATATAAATATACATTATATATTATATATAAATATCTCCCTCTCCCTCATGCCCCCTCTCATACATATATACACACATATATATATATATAGGACCAAGTCTGTACCAAGAAGTAGGCTCTTTATGTATGTCATGGCTTCAGTGTTACCACAATGTCACTGGCAACTTCTGCCAGATCACTAAAAATTAACGAGACAGTGCCTGGCTTATAGGTGCACAATAATTCCTGTTGTGATGCTTTTTCCTTAAGGAGAACTCCGCCAAAAACTAACAAAAAACAAAGGGAGAAGAGGAGGATTACTACCATGAAGACAGGAAGGAGGGACAGAGGGAGGAGGCAGAAGAAGGGAGAGGAAGAAGGAAGAAAGAAGAAAGGGAGGGCTAGTTCCATACTTCCTAACATGGAAGGATGCCAGTGATACTTATTACAGGGAAAAATTAAAAGCAAGTTACAAGACGGGACGCCTGGGTGGCTCAGTCGGTTAAGCGTCTGCCTTCGGCTCAGGTCATGATCCCAGGGTCCTGGGATTGAGCCCCACGTCAGGCTCCCTGCTCGGTGGAGGCCTGCTTCTCCCTCTGCTCCTCCCCCTGCTTGTGCTCTTTTTCTCAAATAAATAAATAAAATCTTTTTTAAACAAAGTAAGTTGCAGGATAATAATGTGCAATATGATCTTGTTTTTGTACAAGTAATATAATAAAGTAATAAAAGTAATATAAGTATGCATGCATGGGTATGCACAGGCACACACATGCCCCTCTACATATAAAGTCTGCAAAGATGGACATCAAATTGTGAACACTATCTCCACTGGTAAATGGACTGAAAGTATAGGAGAGGAATGGGCTTGCCCTTTTTACTTTGTACACTTATTCCTTTGATTTTTAATATTTACAATAAGCATGTGTTAATTTTGTATTAAAACTGTTTTGTGTTTTGGGGTTTTTTTTTAATTTTTTAAGTACGCTCCACACCCCACATGGGGCTTGAACTCATGACCCTGAGATTAAGAGTCACACGCTCTACCAACTGAGCCAGCCAGGCGTCCCTATATTAAAATTGTTTATGAAAAAGAGGAAAGTCACACGGTGATAAACGATTAAAAGGAGGCAGTTCACAACTGCTGATCTAAACTTGCCCAGAAAGGATCAAAACAGTCATAGAACAGCACCTCCCTTCCCCAGTCGGAGACACCCCTCAGTCCGCCATCACTGGAAGGGCCCACAGGCATCTGCTCCCATAACCAAAATCTGTGTGGGTCATGACCGAAGCCTGGGAGATTAGAACTTTGGATAATGAGGAAGCAATTGGCCACGTTTCATAACATAACAAACTACACGTGTATCTAAACATTTTGATGAGTTTTGACCTATGTACACAAACCTATGAAACCATCACTACAATCAAGATAGTGAAAATGCTCATCATCCCCGAAAGTTTCCTCGTGCCCCTTCATAATCCTTCCCCCGCCCCCAGCAACCACTGATCTGGCTGCAGAATGTTTAAGTCACAACTGATATTTATTTTCTAGCAAAAGCTCACAGATGTTACTGGAAAATACTCATAGTTACACTTAGTACTCAACTAACAGGTGCTTTCTTCTTTGTCATGATAGTTTCTCAACTCCAAGTTTAAATTGTGCCAGTCCTTGAATCTAGTTAAAGTGCATAGGGCCCGTGGGTGGGGGGATGGGGTAACTTGTTGGGATGAGCCTGGGTGTGATATGCAACTGATGAACCACTAAATTCTACCCCTGAAACTAATAATACACTGTATGTTTACTAAATTGAATTTAAATTTTAAAATGTTTTTAAAAGCTGTATACGGCCCTACTTTGCTCTTGAAAAATAGATCTACAAAGGTTTATGCTGTCCCCCATACAATCCCTGTTCTTAACCCTGGTTAAACCAAACAAACATTCAAAAACCAATCTGCTCTAAATGAGATATATTATTTAGTAGATACAGTTATATACTTTCCGCATATTTATACATAGGAATAAACCTATATCTACTTAAAAAAATGGACTCACCGAGATCAAGTTGTCAGTTATTAGGCCATGACAACATTGATTCTCTAGCACATCCTAATTGGCCCTTTAAATTCCCCTTTCATAGATCTGTGCTAGAGATGGTAGAATTCACTGACAATTTTCCCTTCATTTTCACCCATCGCTGTCAGCGGCACGGATCACTTTATTCGACGAAGGTTTGAGAGCCTCGTTATCAACCAAGCCCGGTTGGCAAGGAATGCCATAGTTATGCCTCCATAAATTATAAAAAGCTGAATTTTAATAAAAAGTTTAACTCTTCTCACATTCTCTTAATGTTCCACCATGACCTCCCCAGTCCCACACCTCCCACATGCCCACACCTTTCTTCTAGTCCTTGCGATTAAAAGCAACACTTCTGAGAAAGCTTATTCTTTAACACCTTTGCAAAGGCGAACGAGAGCTCCTCCAGCCTTCAAAAATGATGGTCATTCAATAACGTTTACACAGCATGCATTCCAGCAGTATCTCGTGTACACAGGCATTTCACTCAACCCGCTCCCAGGGCCAGAACGTTTCTAGCAGATTCGCAGAGAAAAAGACTGCTTTCTCTAGTCATCTGTTCACCTCACCTTTCTTGTCTCTATACCTGGTGGCGAAGCTGACCAAACAGCAGCAGGATAAGAGAACAGAGAAAAGAAACCGGTCTTGAGATGTTCTCACAAGCTTAAAATGGCTCTTTTGACCAGCAGTGAAAATTCCAGAAATTCTGCTGGGTCTGCATCCAAAGCCACTCCAATACCTTCTTTCAGAAAGAGTCCTCTGCTATGTCTTGGGGCTTTTTTTTTTTTAAAGATTTTTATTCATTTTATTTGACAGAAAGAGAGACAGGGAGAGAGGGAACACAAGCAGGGGGAGTGGGTGAGGGAGAAGCAGGCCTCCCGCAGAGCAGGGAGCCCGATGCGGGGCTCCATCCCAGGACCCTGGGATCATGACCTGGGCCGAAGGCAGACGCTTAACGACTGAGCCACCCAGGCGCCCCCATGTCACGGGGCTTTTAGATCAGAAGTATAACTTTACAACTTTAAAAGCATTTCAGTCATAAGCAAAGTATGCGCTATTCCTCCTCTCTCGCTTTTCCTCACACTCATAAATATTTGCTATCAGAGTGCTAGCAAAGGCCATGTCAACGAGGCAGGTTTTTTTAAAAACAGTGAAAAAAAAATGGGACCATCTGCACAACTGCATATCGTCTTTCAAAGTAGTTCTTTGCTGCCTTTCTGTTTCCTTCCAGGCCTTTGAACCTTTAAAGTTGGTCATTTTGAACGCATTTAAGATGGATAAGGTTCTATCAACATATTTATAGTCAGTGGGGCAGCCAAATGTATTTGGGTCAAAGCCACCTAGCCAGTTTCCAGTTTCCTGGCTAGTACAGAACCCAGGGACTCTTGACCAAAGAGAAATATTCCCTGGCTCTCCAGTTGAGAGGTCCTAGATAAACATTCACGTGTTTTGACACACCATTAACCCAAACAGCAATTTTCAAACTGAGGCTGACCATATGCTCTGATCTTGACAAAATTAAAAATCACATCATTAAAATGAATGGCACTCAGTATTGCAGTAACAGAAAGAGAGCCAATACGGGACCCGTCAAATGACTACAAATCAAGATGATCCCAGAGGGTTTATTGGGGCACTGGGGGCTTTGGGGACAGAGAGAAAGGGACTTCTGGGGACCCACAGCCACGCAGCAATGATAAATTAGTGACCACTGAATTCCGGAGTCCTGCTGAGGGAGAATCTCTTCTACCAGCACTCAAAGAAAATCTGCTCTAAGGTAGAGTTTAGTTCGACCATTTTTCTTTATTATTAAGTTTCAGGTGTATAACACTGTAATTTGACATCTGTTTGCACTACAAAGTGATCACTCCCAAAAGTCTAATTACCATCCATCACCCTACACTTGACCCCCCTGTACCCCTTTTGCTCATCCTCCATCCCCCTTCCCCTCTGGTAACCACTGATCTGTTCTCTGTATCTATGAATTTGTTTTTGCTTTGTTTTGTTTGTCTTCGTGTGGCTTGGTTTTTAGATTCTACGTATGAGTGATATCATAGAGTATTTGTCTTTCTCCTTCTGACTTATCTCACTTAGCATAATATCCTCTAGGTCCATCCACGTTGTTACAAATGGCAAGATCTCATTCTTTTTTACGGCTGAGTAGTATTCCTGTGTGTGTGTGTGTGTGTGTGTGTGTGTGTGTGTGTACGTATCTTCCATATCTTCTTTATCTATTCATCCCTCAACGGACATTTAGGTTGTTTCCCTATCTCGGCTACTATAAATGATGCTGCGATAAATATAGAGGTGCATATATCTTTTTAAATTAGTGTTTTCATATTCAGGTAAATATCCAGTAATGGACTGGCTGGGTCATATGGTAGTTCTAGTCTTAATTTTTTTGAGGAAATCTCCACACTGTTTTCCACGGTGGCTGCACCAACTTACATTCCCACCGACAGTGCACAAGGGCTCCCTTTTCTCCACATCCTGGCCAACACTTGTGATTTCTTGCCTTTTACACTAGCCATTCTGACAGGTGAGGTGTGAGGTGATAGATAGCTCACGGTGGTTTTGATTTGCATTTCCCTAATAGTACAGGAAATTCTGACCCTGAACTGAAGAAACCTGGATTCCTGTTAATTCATCTCTTTGGGCAACTTAATTTCCTGTTTTCGTTTCCTTATTTTGAAAGCTCATACTAATGGTTCCTTGGTGTGATAATGTTTGTAAAAGCAAAGAGTTTCTAAAACTGATAAAAATTAATCAGGGCGCCTGGGTGGCTCAGTCGGTTAAGCATTTGACTCTTGATTTGGGCTCAGGTCATGATCTCAGGGTCATGAGATCGAGCCCTGCACTGAGATTCTCTCTCTCCCTCTGCCCCTCCCCCACTTGTGTGCACATGCTCTATCTTAAATAAATACATAAATAAATAAAACCAATAAAAATAAATTAACCTAAGGAAAGATTTGTGTTAGGCCTTTCCATGCGAATGCATTTACATAATGCTATATATTGGTGAGGACAGGAGCATGGGAGGAAGCTGTTTTTTTATTTCTTTTTTAATTTGGAGGCGGGCGCTATTTTTTTTAAATATGCACAGGACAGTGAGCAGACCCAGCTGACTGATCCTGTGGTCTTTGGCCCCTTCTTCAGCACCAGAAACATTCTTGTTGTAAAACAACCCTTTCCAGCCAGGAACACCACTTCATATCTTGGATTAATATACTATAACGCTACTGAGGCAGACTTGTTGCTTTCTCTCCTTCACGTTACAAAATAAGAGCTACCAGGGATTTAAAGCAACGTGGCTGGGAATCTTTTTGCCTCACTCACTGAACAGTCAGGGCATGATTTGTGGGAAGTGCATCTCATGGTGTAACCAATGTTTTCCTTCTCAGGGTTACCTTCCCATCTGAAAAGGACCGTCAAAATCCCTGCCCGCCAGTCGCCACCTACAGGGGGAAAGCAAGCCTTACATGGGACTGGGCTTTGTACAACTAAGCAGTTATTTCCCCACCTTTCAATAATCTCGAGGTGAACTTATTTGAATACAAGTCCTACAGAAGAGGATATTCCCCAATACCTTATGGCGAAAATGTGATCAAGGAAGGAACGATTGGAGAAGCCACAGTTCACATGAGCTCGTCACGGTAGCCTGCTACGTTGTAGCATCTGGACCACCGAACGCTGTAAGAGAGAAAGGCGGACAAAGTCAAAAGCAGATGAAATGGTTTGAAAAAATAAGGCACCTGTATATTTACGACTTTGGGCACAGACAGCGCTGAGATTTACATAGTTGTGCTTACAGACCATCACGATCTGGTTTTTGTACCCGTTTTTTTGTTTTTGTACCTGTTTAATAGCAATTCCAGATATCAACGTGGTCAACACACTTCTCATTTTTCGTGGCCACCGCAAATTTCTGCAGAAATTCTATATAGAAAGAAACTCTATAGAGAAATGCTGGAGAGACTTACTTTGTATTTGGTTGGCTATTCCCCCGTCTCCAGGGATTTGCATTTTCCAATTAGTCTTTTTGACTGAAAGAGCACTCTTTCCAAAGGGGTACCACTGCTACTCTATACTACAAGTACGGGAAAGAGAACCACTATGAACATCTTTGTACACGTCTCTTAACACATCATTTCCTCAAAACATGTTACCATGTTGGAGGGCAGGAATGGGCTTATATAGCTCATGACATATTATATAGCTCATGCTCTTGTGAAAGATGATGACAATTTATCATGACATCAGTAGTATTAAAGGGCCCACCTGAAGTGACTTGAGTTTGCATTTCGCTTTTTATGAAATTAAATAAAAATTAAAGGTTGGCTCCAGCCCACACTGATAATCCACAGCCTGTTCGAGGTCTCCAACCTGAAGGTCCCGTTCGCATCCCAAGCTAACAAGTGCAACAGAACTCTTAAGTTCCATGCCCTGCCCCACAACCTGCTCTCCGCCTCCACTTGCCCCCCACCCACCCAGTGATTCCCATCTCCCTAACCAGAGCCACCCTCCTCCCAGGTGCTCAGGCGCGAAATCAGGAGCTGGCCCTCCCTTCCCCTCACATTCGACCCTTGAGCCAAGTCTTCCTGACCCCACCTTTACCACATTCCAAGGCTAGGTCCACCATTGCCGCCGGGTCCAAGCCAGAGCCATCTGGAACCTGGATTACTGCCACAGCTTCCCAACTAGTCTCTCCTGCTGTCCTTGCTCCCATAGAGTCTATGCTAAGTGACAGGCAAAATGATCTTTTTTTTAACCCTAAATCAGATCGTGTCACTCTGTTCAAAACCCTCCAGGGGCTTCTCATCATGCTTTGAACAAAATTCAAACTACTTACCCTCAAATCCAGCCCCTGCTCACCTGGTTCAACTCATTTTGTACCCTTCTCCCCTACTGCTCTTGTTCTCTCTCCATCTCCACCCGTTTGCTGGTCCTCCAATGCACCACAGGGCCTTTGCACTTGCGGTTCCCTCTGGCTCAAGTGCTCTCTCCCCTAAGATTTTCTCATGGCTGGCTCCTTCTCATTTCTCAGATTTGGCTTAAATGTCACCTCTTCAGAGAAGCCTTCCCAGAACACTCTCTTAAATAGACAGCTCCCCCACCCCCCAGCCTGTAGTGTTGAGGCATAACGCCCATCTTATTTCCACTGTCACACTGACAGGCTCAAGCGTCCGGTGCATTTGTTAACGTGGCTTTTATCTGCCCTGCCCCCACCCCCAGTCTGGAATTTCCCTGAGGGCAGGGATGGCATCTGTCTGGGTCACCAGTTTATCTTCAGAGCCTAGAATGGTGTCTGGCACATCGAGGGCATTTAGCATTCATAATGCTAAACTTTACCTCAGAGATGATGCACATCAGCTACATTTAAATGGTGTTACTTCCATATTGAAAATACTAATAATAGCGCCTAGAGCTGAACAGCGAAATGCTCCTTTGGGCTTCTAGAGCTATTAATGTTATTCAGGGAATGAATGTCGTCAAGATCCATCAGGTGTACCTACCAAGCAACTATACTGTTTGTGATACTTTGGGGGCTACAGTGAGGGGTCACCCTCAAAGAACGGAGTCTGAGAGAAAAAGAAACGAAGGCAAACTGGAATGTGAGCAATCAAATGGCGAGTGCCACAAGAAGCAGAGGATACTTCTGGGCCACAGGTAAGTGAAAAGGGTCTGAACACCCTTTCACATGGAATGAGGGTGAGAGGCCCTGGGAATATGCTTCTGGGCTTCTGGAATATGTTCCCTTCAAGAGCACTGGGACGCGTGTAGCAACAGTGGGTTATAGTTGTCACAGGGGCCGGCGGAGGGAAGGACACCGCTGCCATGTGGTCAGCTGGGGGCCACAGAGGTGCTGAACGTCCTCTGCACAATGAAGAGCCCACCACCCCAAATGCCAATGCAGAAATGGCTTACGCCTGTCCATCCGGAACACAGGGAGTGCCTTCGGGGACTTCTGGACTGACATGCTTAACATGCTGGTCACTAGGTAGTCGTTCCTGAGTTCTTTTTCTCCCCCTGAACTCTTTTTACCATTTCCACCTACCTGCTATACGTATCCACCAGGTCCGCAGCAGAAAGAAAACCCGAGTCCAAGCAAAGGATGGAGGGGAACAGCAAGACCCACCAAAATGTCTCCTCGGGGCCCTAGCAACATGGGCTCCAAAGCCCCAGCCCAAAAGAAAGGTGCCACCTGTGGATAATGCTCAGTTCCTGGCCATCAGACCGTCCCCAGTGACACCGACCTCCCGGGGAGGGGGGGGGGGTCTTTATTTGCATTTCTGAGTCGGCTCTACTGCATGTCCAGCAATTAGTAACACAAGAAGCTGATCCTGAATCAGTCTTCCCGAGTGGGGGTTGTTTCCCTAGAGTGGTGGTCTGGGGCCTCCAGCAGCAGGGAGCAAGGAGGTGCCAGGACTGGGCGGATGTGGAGCACTCAGGCCCCAGCTAAGGGAGTCCATCAGGCACAGCTCTGCCCTCTGCAGGTGGAACACGGATCAACATCATTCTGAGGTTTCCAGAGAAACTGGAAAATCCGATTTTTACTGAGATCTTTTGGTTTTTTTCTTTTCTTTTTTTTTTTTTTAAGTAATCTCTACCCCCCACTTGGGGCTCAAACTCATGAACCCTGAGATCAAGAGTCGCATGCTCCACCGACTGAGCCAGCCAGGCGCCCCAAGATCTTTTGGGTTTTCAATGTTGACCCCTAATTCAGTGGCTTTTTAAAATATTGGGGAGGCTGAAGCACACCCATCTGAGGCTGATCTGGGGCCCCTCTCCTAGCTTGCTCCTTCTGTACACTGAACCCCAGAATCTGTTTGTTTGCAGGCAACTGATGCTCCCCGAGGGTTCAGGAAATTTAAAAACAGAAGTTAAATATGCTGACAACCGGGCAAGGTTCTCAAGAAAGAGCAGGACGGGGGATAGGGGGATAGGCTTGGGGACCCAAGGAGGGCCCGCCAAGGGACTGACACTGGTTTCACTGTGTTCTTCCTTGGTGAAAAATTCCCAGCATCTCCCTAATTCTTATGACATCAAATCCCAAGTTCCTGTCCAGGCTCTCCGAAACGTGAGCCCACCCCACCTCAGTAGCCTTATATTTCATCGTGTTCCTGTGTCCCTTCCCCATTCTAGTTGGGCCAGCGTTCCTCGGGCTCCTTCAAAGTCAAAACCAGTGATCCCCTCAGCCAGACCGCCTCTCTCCCTATGTAAATCCCACCCACCCTTCAAAGCCTGGCTCACCCCCCACCTCCTTTAGGAAGCCTTTGTGACAGTAAACAGGAAAATGCTTGTGAGCTCAAGGGCTCGTGCCTAGGAGACCTGGGTTCAAATCCCACCTCTCCCATCAAGCAGCTGGATGATTTACCAAACTTCTTTGAGCTTCAGAAGATGATCAGTCATAGTGCCTACCTTACAGAAATTGTGAAGGATTAAGGGAAATGATACGAATAAAATACTTAACTCCCAGTAAGTGCTCAATTAATGTGAACTCTTATTCCTATTACGGTTGACCTCCCTCTCCTCCCATAAAGTGTTCCGGCCTTACACTGTCTCTCTCTTCTGGGCAAAGCACCAATGGACTCCACACGGCCCACATTTGCTCAGAACGAGCCCCGGGCATTGGTCTACCTCAGTTCCTAGCTTGGCTTTAACGCTTCTTAAAGTTCCAGGGCCATGTTGGATAGAACCTAGAACTCACAAAGACCCAAGTGGACACTAAATCCGAGAGTTGCCTAAGTAACCCAACCCTGGCTCTGAACCGACTCCGTAAAAGTCCCTCTCTCAAGCAGCGGCAGAAATCCTTGCTGGGAAGAGACACAGGTAGCCAGGGACAGAGAGAAACAATCGCTCCCCCTCCCCCACAGGGCCTCCTTCACATTCCTTGCTCCAGGCTCCTCACCTTTCCTTCTGATGCTGGAGATGATACACGAAGCCAGTCAGTGTCCACTCTCTTCACACGAGTGTATGATGCGGGGAACCTGGACAAATGGGCCACACAGCAAGCGTCATTTTGGCTGGGATTAAATGGGAAGCCCGTGACTCTCAACAGGAGCCAAGATGGCTTCAGGATGGCTTCTGCAGGCCCTGTCCGCCCAGTGTTACTACACCTCAGATCAGGCCCATTCATCCTGCCCCAAGCACCATGGCTGGGATCCCCTGGTCACTGGTGCCAGAGGGCTTGTCCCACTTGGCACTTTCACTTTTCTCTGGGCTTAACAAGAATCAGAGTAAAAATACCTTCGTGCAATTTACACCCCGCCCCCCTTCCAGTTACTCGTGCTTTGAGTGACTCCCTCCCAAACAAAAACCGGGGCACAGAAAAATGTGACTCCTGGAATGCCATACCCTTTAAAAAGCAAGCAAGCAACCAAACAAACAAAACCCTTGAGAGGTCCCAACTAGATGATCCCAAGGAGTGGCCTCCTCAGCCTGAGGGCTGAGCCCCACCGATCCCGCCGGACAAGTATACACTACTCCCAAAGCACCAAGCTGCAAAGTTAGCAGCAGAGGCAGGCAAGAAAAAAAAGCACAACATGGGCCTGATCTTCGAGACCTTATTCTCAAACTGGAAAAGATGCGGGGAAAATGAAGAGACCCCAAAGGTTAAGAAGCCCGTGTTCCAATACAAGTAAGTCCCGCCTCAGTGTTAGCAGCCCTCAAAAGTTCTCCGGTAACGGTTGGCTTCCAAAAAAAAAAAAAAAAAAACCGCAGAAAAGGCAGGAGAACAAACGTGAGGACGCGGGTCCCAAGGACCGAGACTACCCTCGATTCCCCCCACCCCCCGCCCCCAGTTCGGGAATCGCAGCTTCTCCCACAAGCTTGGGCCTCTCCAACTTGCTTCTTCCCCTCGCCCCGCTGACCCCCAACCCAAGCTCAGGACCCGGGGCTTCCTGTGGGTGAGTCCCGCTCTCCCAGTCAGACTGGAAATGGTATTATTGCACCCGTAGCAGAAACCTCAGGCGAGACTCTTGACAAGTGAAGCCAAGGAGCCGGTCACCAGTGGGGCGGAGGCGGTGCAGCCCTGCTCAGGATTAAGTGGGTGAGTGCAGGCGGAGCAGGGGGAGGAAGCCCCGGCCCTTGGCGTGTGGCTCGAACAGGAGAGGGCACCTTCAGTTCCCAGAAGCGGGATGCCACTGCCAGCGTAGCCCAGGGGAGTGCCTCGAGTGACCTCTGCTGGAACAGCGGCCTGAGGGAGCCCCGGAGCGGGTGCCAGAGCGCCCCCTAGTGTGGCGCCAGGGCCCGAGGAGGTGCGGCACGGTCTAGGGAGAAGAGAGAGGACCAGGGGGAGAGCCCAGGCGCATCTCTGGAAAAGCTGACTCTGCAGGGGCAGGTGGGGGTGGCCCGGGTCTCCCGCGCATCCCCTCCCCGGCGCCCACCCAGGGCCCCGCGTGGCTCTGTCTGCAAGGTCCCGGAGCCCCCCTAGGCCGGGGCGGCCAGCGGGCCGAGACGCAGCGGGACGTGGCTGCCTGCCTGCGAGCAGAGCGGGGGGGGCATTTTACCGGGAGTCTAAGGAGCCGCTGCGTCTCCACTCCGGCCTCCGCTGGGGTAGCGGGACTGCTACGGCAGCCGCAGTCGCAACGGCCAACGCTCCCGGTCGCTCCCTGCGACTGTGGCCCGCGAGGCCAGCTGTTGAATGGCTCGCGCCGAGCGCACCCGGCGCAGAAGCGTCCCCGCCGCATCCAAGTCGGCGACGCAGGCGCGCGCCCCGGTGCCAACGCCCCGTGCGCCCCTCGCCCGGCTGCGGCCCTGGCGAGCTCGCCGCGGCTGCTTCCCGGCCCCGTGCCCCCGGCTCCCGGCTGCGGGCTCGCCCGCCCGCCTGCTCCCCTCGGTGGGCTCTCGCCAGACCAATTGCCTCCCCTGGCCGGCTCCGCCCCCTCGCTGCCATCCCTCAACTGGCCCGCAGGACCAATGGCAACAATGGGCTAGTCCCGCCCCCTCGATTCCCCCGGGGCCAATCGCCTTCTCCTGAGGACCCATTCAAGTAACCCCGCCCCTCTCGTGCGGCAAAGCTGCAGCCAAAGTTTATCCCACTGCGCGGTTGCTCCTGACGATGGCGAGGCTGTGCCCAGGCCCCCGCACGAAGTT
The DNA here is from genome assembly GCF_029215605.1 of Mirounga angustirostris. Lineage (NCBI taxonomy): Eukaryota > Metazoa > Chordata > Mammalia > Carnivora > Phocidae > Mirounga > Mirounga angustirostris. The sequence goes on from NW_026991719.1 coordinate 96,963,954, forward strand.
ACACTGATTTCAAGGCTGCAACTCACCTGGTCTGCCGAGCCCCCGCGCGACCTATTCTTTTGAATGAGTGAGTATTTAAAGAGCTAATGAGAGAGGTGCTGTTGTCCTCCTCATCCCCCAGCAGGGCTGCCGCGAAACGTGCACCCGCCTGGCCAGAACTTGCACATCACAGGGTCAGCAAGAATCTCGAAGGTCATCCACTGACCCTGTCCCCGCAGTGCTGCGTGTTGCGTTTGTGTTTTGTTGTTGTTGTTTGTCCTATGTACAGGGGCTCTGCCCTCTAGGCTGGACGACTTCCAGGGACAAGGACTCACTGGCACCACGAACAGCCCCTTGGGTAGCACGAGGCTGAGCGAAACCGGCCCCCTGGTAACTTCTGCCCCCTTGAAGCCAACAAAGGCAGCTTTGCCCCTCTTCCCACAAGGGCCCAACAATTTGAAGACAAATCTGGCCCCACAGTTCTTCCAGGCTCTGTTGCTCCAAGGAACCGAGTTCAAGGCTCTTCTTTGAGTTTAAGCCAATTCCTTTATTATCTTTCAAAAGTGGAAGGTGGGAAATAAGTCTCTCCTCCCCCCTAACCGCCAGCCGCGAGGCACAGACCCTTCTGCATAGAGCAGACTGGGACAGTCACGTCCCTTGTCTAGACAGTAGATTTTTCTACTCCAGCTCCCTAGGATGGCATTTGCTTTCCTGACTGCCATATCATAGCTGACAAATATTAGATTTACTGTCAACTAACCCCCGGGGCTATTTCTCACTGCTGCTGCGAACACATGGCTCCGTTTTCTACTTGATTAGCTGGTAAATGTCATTGGGTTTTGTGGGGGGTGCTACTTTCACTGTTTTCTATCAAGACCGCTTTGCCAGCTCATTCTGTACTTAATCTCTCTCCATTTGTCTTGCTCCCACCGCCAAGCTCAGGCCCTCACCCTGTGTGCACAACTGCCAAAGAGTCTCCTCACAGAGCACCTTACCTCTAGGCTTGTACCCTCCTGGGTGGCCTGCCAGGGCTCCTGTCCTCATCCATCTGACACCAGAAGCCACAGTGGTCTCTAAAACACAAAGATAATCCTGTCACCCCACCCAGCCTAAAAGCCCACCCCCAGCTTCAAATCCTTTCCTATTCCTTTTCCAGCTCCCCCCCCCCCTTTGCCTCCAGGATGAGATCCAGAACCCCCGCAGAGCATGTGAAACCCTTGGTGATCTGGTCTCACCTGCCCAGCCTCATTCCTAGCTGTTTTACCCCCATCACAGAGCACTCAATACTTCAGATCCACTGAACTTCCTGCTGTTTCCCAAATGAGCCACAGTCTCCAACCACTTCTATGCCTTTGATACAAAGTCTGGAATAAACTGCTCCCTACCCTCCTAATCCTGACCCATTGATGTATTTGACTCATTCATTGAATACATATCCTGAGCACCTACATGTGTCAGGTATGGAGGCATAACAATGTGATTTTTAAAAATCTGACTTGATCCCTTCATCAGGTGCTTCCGAGTAGAGGGTAATGACGCTGCTTCCATTCCCATTGCCACACAGACATCAGGCAGCTATTTGTAATGATTGGACTTCAGATTCCTCCAGGCAGCTGAGACTGGGATTGTCTTCCTGCGGAGTGTCATTAAATAATATTCAGACTCAGTCCATTAAGGTTGGCAGTTTGAAGGCCAGAGGTCACGGCCCTTTCCTTCATTTCCTTCACTTTAATTTACAAAACCCCGACTTGTTAAGATGTTCTGTATGTGAGAGAATATGTGCTTATTGCGTATGTTGGGTTCTTTTCCCTTTTACTTTTTAAGATCAGAATAAATCAAACCAACACGCTGTACACTTTACACTTACACGATTTTTTTTTTTAAGATTTTATTTATCTGACAGAGAGACACACAAAGATTTTATTCATTTGACAGAGAGCGAGAGAGGGAACACCAGCAGGGGGAGTGGGAGAGGAAGAAGCAGGCTCCCAGCTGAGCAGGGAGCCCGATGCGGGGCTCGATCCCAGGACCCTGGAATCATGACCTGAGCCGAAGGCAGATGCTTAACGCCTGAGCCACGCAAGCACCCTAAACTTACACAATGTTATATGTCAATTATATCTCAAACAATTAGATAAACAGATCAGGATAGCAGTTTGTCATATACCATAGGCATTGATGTTTCTGGATCTGAAGAGAAAGCACATGAACAGGACTGACTGTATGTTATAAAAATTAATCCAGGGACACCTGGATGGCACAGTCAGTTAAGCATCTGACTTGGTTTCAGCTCAGGTCGTGATCTTAGGGTTGTGGGATCGAGCCCTGTGTCATGCTCCATGCTCAGCAAGGAGTCTGCTTGGGACTTTCTCTCCGTCTCCCTCTGCCCCTCCCCTCCTCAGATAAATAGATAAATCTTTAAAAAAATGAATCCATTGGAATCATGTAACTACAGAACTTCAGTGTTAGAAGGGACTTTTAAGTTAATTTAATCAAACTCCACCTTAGATGCTAGAAACTACTATGTGGGCAGTTTTTCGGGTTTTTTACAAAGTTCTTAGCTCCTCGGCCTCTGAAAACAGGCCGTGCTCTTACTGTTAAAATATTGTCTCCACACAACTAAGGCATTTGAAGAGCACCCAGAATGCTTCTCTGCCCACTGTTTTCCTCTAGGGTGAGATGTGTCCTCAGGATCTCCCCTTTCAAAATGCAAACCCCACTTGGAAGAGCCACATGCTAACATTTTTTCATTATTAACATTTAGCACAAGGAAAGCAGCATAGCTTAATAAAAAGAAACGTTTTAAGGTGCAGTTTTTAGAATGGTTTCACTTATGCTGTCATATTAGATCCTCAGAGTGACCTGTGCAAAATCTCTTGATTTCCATTTTATGGGGGAGGAAGCTAAGACTCATCTCCGTTAAATCGTTCTTCAGGGTATTCAAATCCCAGTTCTGCTATTAACCTCGGGCAAGGGACCGGGTCACTCTAGGCCTCAGTTTCCCCATCAATAAAATCAAATGAGATGCTTTCCAAGGTTTCTTTCAGCTCTGTCTATAATCTTTCCACTCCTGCTGGCTGAGATCAGGACACTGGGACCCTGGGCATTTTTGTGGTGGCAGCAAATAATGGTGGCACCAGAAGTACATTTTGGAAAGGAGAAGCTCCTGCATGAGGGCAGTGAAAACTAGAAAGAAGAAAATCTGAGCAAGGAAAGACAAGACGCCCTGAACTCCAAGCTTACCTATTCCTCAGGTCTCTAATGCAACCACTTCAATTCAGATTTTGAACGAAAAATTCCAACCCATTTGCTCTAACGCTGAAAGAATCTTCTATGTAAAGCTTAATTAAAGTCTGCTTTGGTGGGCGCCTGGGTGGCTCAGTTGGTTAGGCGACTGCCTTCAGCTCAGGTCATGATCCTGGAGTCCCAGGATCGAGCCCCACATCGGGCTCCCAGCTCAGCGGGGAGCCTGCTTCTCCCTCTGACCCTATCCCCTCTCATGCTGTTTCTCTCTCTCTCTCTCTCTCAAATAAATAAAAATAAAATCTTTAAAAAAAAAAAAAGTCTGCTTTGGCGAACTGTTTTATCATATTCAGATAAAAATTACCACACTCCATTCCATAAGCCTATTGTGCATTCCCCCCCTGCTTAGTCCATATAACAAAAGGGCAGATAAGGAACTGCAGCCTAAGGAAGTCATTTGGAAGGAAAACCAACAGGCAAATGGATGCATTCTAATAATTTATGCAAGTCGTGGGGTGCCCCACTACCCCTCCCCCACCCATTCATTTGTTGAGAGCATGAGATGCAGCTATTCTAATGACTCTGTGTTTGCTTAATCTTACTAAGCAAAGACAGGCTTTATGCCTAATATAAAAGGAATTTAAGATGCCAGGTGAGAAGTGGTGATCTTTAAACTGGTTGCGCAAGAAACCAAAAGCTAATTCCTAAGATGATAAGCCTACTTAATAGTCTGTTCTTTTTGGAGCGTTTAAAAGCATGTTTAATTACAGTAGAATCCGTTTTCAATTACAGACGTCTAATCATTTTTTTCAGTAAATGGCTCTGAAGTCAGAATAAATAACACTAACCTACTTCACTGAGTTCTTATGATGATTAATTAATTGGTTTTAAAGGGTGTCAGAAGTTTTATAAAACAGAGGCCGAAGAATCAAGAGACCCAGATTTAGTCCAGGCTCTGCCTTCAGTAGCTCTGTGGCCTATGGTGATTTATTTTCCTTCCCTGGGGCTCAGTTTCTCCATCTGTAAGATGAGGGGGAATTGGGCTAGACTATCTCTCTATTTTTGGTCTAACATTCTAACACTCTAGGATTCCCCATCATTATACATACACTTTTTTTTTTTTTTTTTTTAGTAGCTTAAAACAGCAATCATCCACTTTTAGTTTTCCTCAAATTGGATTCCGGGAAAAATTTCCACAATGTCCTGCTGTTCCCCCCACACGGTCACTCAGGTATACTGACCCCCACAAAACTGTCCCAATATGAATAGAGGAAAATACGATAAAGATACAGAAAGAAGGGAAAAAATAAAATCTAGACTTCCACATTCATGAACAAGGGAAGCCAGTCCTTAGAAATTGCTGGCCCACACTTTCCTCTTCCCACCTTTCTTTCCATGCTTTTCTTTTCCAAAGATTTTATTACTCTGCCTCTTCTCTGAAATGAATGTGGGGCCCTCATTGCCAGCTCTGAAAACACTATGACTATTTATAAGAGGACTTGAGAAAAGGTATCTTTATTTATTTATTTTTAAAGATTTATTTATTTTACTTTAGAAAGAGAAAGAGAGAGAGAGCATGTGAGCGGAGAAGGGGCAGAGGGAAAGAAGCAGACTCCCCACTGAATGCGGAGCCCCACGCGGGGCTCAGTCTCAGGACCCTGAGATCATAACCTGAGCGAAAACCAAGGGTCAGACACTTAACTGACTGAGCCACCCAGGTGCCCCAAGAAATGGTATTTTGAAAGGAAAATGACATTATACAGAGAGGAAGAAAAGCAGAACACAAAACTGTATGTTCAATATAATCTCAACCAGGCTAAGAAATAGTGCATCTACCACAGATTGGATGGCCATCGACCAAAAGGTTAACAGGCTGGTCTTTAGCTGGCAGAACTGAGGGTTAGATTTTCCCCTTCACTTTAGCTTTGAGTTTTTACACTTAATGAGCATGCGTTGTGTTTATAATAAGAATATATATATATTATATGTGTATATATATATCTTTAACAGAAGGAAGAGTGAATCCTTTTTACAGACAGCATAGAGTAGTATTTAAAATGGTAGGATTTAGCGTCAGATTGCCTGATTTGGACTCAAGGAGGACTTACCACCTTGAGTGACCTTGTGTGACCTTGGCCAAGTTACTTAATCCTTCTGAGACTGTTTCCCATCTATAAGATAACAATAATACTATTAAAGAACCTCCCTCGGGCGCCTGGGTGGCTTAGTTGCTTGGACGACTACCTTCGGCTCAGGTCATGATCCTGGAGTCCCGGGATCGAGTCCCACATCGGGCTCCCTGCTCAGCAGGGAGTCTGCTTCTCCCTCTGACCCTCCCCCTTCTCATGCTCTATCTCATTCTCTCTCTCAAATAAATAAATAAAATCTTAAAAAAAAAAAAAAAAGAACCTCCCTCATAGAGTAATTTTCAGATTAAATGAGCTACTCCAGGTAAGGGCTTAGAAAATGTCTGGCACATTGTAAGCACTCAATATTAGCCATAATTTAAAAGGTTAAACATTGGGCGCCTGGGTGGCTCAGTTGGTTAAGCAACTGCCTTCGGCTCAGGTCATGATCCCAGGGTCCTGGGATCGAGCCCCACATCGGGCTCCCGGCTCAGCAGGGAGCCTGCTTCTCCCTCTGACCCTCTCCTCTCTCATGCTGTTTCTCTCTCACTCGCTCTCTAATAAATAAATAAATAAAATCTTAAAAAAAAAAAGGTTAAACATTTATTATAAATATAATGTATGCATGTGGTAAAAAAAAAATAGTACAGAAGACATTAAAATAAAAGGTAAAATGAGAAAGTAGAAATAGTTTTCCCCTTTTGAACCCCCAGCCTTATTTCTAGAAGTAATCACTGTTAACAGCTTATGTTATCCTTCCAGAATTTTTAAGGACCACCTCAAACATGTATCTTTTAAACTCACACTTGTGTACAAACACAGAATCGTAGCATACATACCATTTTACACCTTGTTTTTCACTTAATGATCTCCCTCGGGAACCTTACTCATTGTGGTAAAAAACACAGAAATAAAATTTACCCTTGTTATCATGTTAAAGTATAGAGTTCAGTAGCAGTAAGTATATTCACACTGTTGTAAAACAGATCTCCAGACCTTTTTCGTCTTGCAAATCTGAAACTCTATACCCATTTCACCACCGTTTTCCCTGTCCCCCAGCCCCCGGTACCACCATCGTGCTTTCTGTTTCTATGAATCTGACTAGGTTAGATATCTCATATATGTGGACTCATACAGTATTTGTCCTTCTGTGACTGGCTTATTTCACTTAGCATAATGTCTTCAAGGTTCATCCATGTTGTGGCAGGCGACAGGATTTCCTTCCTTTTTAAGGCTGAATAGTATTCCACTGTATGGACACATGGCATTTTATTTATCCATTCATTTGTCAGTGCCCATCTGGGCTGCTTCCCTCCCGGCTATTGTGAATAGTGCTGCTATGAATATGGGTGTCCAAATATCTTTCAGTTCTTTTGGATATATACCCAGAAGTGGGGTTGCTGGGTCATACGGTAGCTCTATTTTTAATTTTTTAAAGGAAGCTTTATGGTATTTTCTACAGCAGCTGCAACATTATACGTTCCCACCAGCAGGGCCCAAGAGCTCTAATTTCTCCACATCCTCACCACCACTTGTTATTTTCTGTTTTTTCTGGTTTTGTTTTGTTTTAGAGTAGTCATCCTAACAGGTGTGAGGTGATTGACTCCTTATTTTTAACAGCTACATGGTGTTTCATGGTATGGAAAAAAACCTCTATCAACGGATAGTTGGATGGAGGCTGGTCTTCAGCTATTTCAAATAATGCTGCAATCAACACCCATGTATGAATATCTTTATATACATGCTGGGTACTTTTTAGCAGAGGAATTGCCAGGACAAAGAGTGTGTGTGTTTTTGGTAACTTTTTTTTTGCATGCTAAAAGTCAGCCCGGGAGGAAATGTTTGAGAATCACAGTCCTATCTCTAGAGCAGACCAAAGATGTTATGCCCTGAGAACTTTTTTTTTTTAAGTAATCTCTATGCCCAACATGGGGCTCAAACTCACAACCCTGAGACCAGGAGTCTCACACTCTACCAACTGAGCCAGCCATGTGCCCCCTGGGCACCGTTTATTATAAAATAATTTCAGACTTACAGACAGTTGCAAGAACATCCATGTTTCTTTAACCCATTTTCCTCAATTGTTAACAGTTTTTTAATTTGCTTTATCATTTCCTTTCAATAATATGATATTCCTTTTTTTCCCCAAACTATTGGGAAATAAATTTACCCACAGTGTTCCTTTAAGCCTAAATACTTCAGCATGTATCTCTCAGAACAAAACATTTCTCTTACATAAGGACATTGCAAATATTAAAACCAGGAAATTAATATTGATAAAATACTGTTATTGAACCTACAGGCCATAGTCATAGTTCTTCAGTTGTACAAATAATATTCTTTGCAGCAAAAAGAACTTGGGGGTGGGGATGCGATTCAGGATCAGACATGACATTTGTCATTTCCATCTAGCCTCCCTTAATCTGAAACAGTCCCTCAGAGTGTCTCTGCCTTTCAGACCATGCCATTCTTTTCATTATTTATTATTTATATTTTTTCAGATTTTATTTTTAAGTAATCTCTACACCCAACGTGGGGCTTGAACTCACAACCCCGACCGAGATCCAGAGTCACATGCTCCACTGACTGAGCCAGCCAGGCGCCCCTTGTGATGATGATGATGGTGATGATGATGATGAAGCAATCACAAACTTACAGAAAAGTTGGAGGTACAGTCGAGAATGTCCTGGGTTTTTCTTCCTGAACTAGTTGAGTATCAGTTACCGACCTGGTGCCCCATTACCCCTGAATAATTCAGTGTGGGTTTTGTGGCCAACAAGGGTATCTTCCTAGTTATGACGCAGCCCTCAAAATCAGGGAATTAGCATTAATAGATTATTAACATCTAACCCTCAGGTCCCACTCAAGCTTCATCGGTTGTCCCCAGTGGTCCGTTATAGCAAAAGGATCCAGCTCAGAACCATATGGCGTTTTTCACTGTCACATCTTCTTCACCTCCTTGAGTTCCTTGGTCCTTCATTGACTTTCAAGACCTTGGCACTTTTGAAGACTACAGGCCAGTTATTTTGGAGAAAGTCCCTCAATTTGGGTTTGTCTGATGTTTCCTCATGATTAGGTTCAGGTTACGCATCTTTGGCAGGACTATGACAGAAGGGACACTGTCATCTGCATCCCATCAGGGTGAAGTGCGACTTCTATGTGCACCATTACTGATGATGTTCAGTGGATGATCACTTGACTCAGGCGGTATGTGCCAGGCTTCTCCACCAGGGTGTTATGCTTTGTAATTCATGAATATATTGTGGGAAGGTGCTTTGAAACTGTGTAAATCTTCCATTTCTCATCAAACTTTCAATGTATTCATTTGTTTATTTATATCGGGATAGCCTTATGGTTTCTTATTTTATTCAATGGGTTGTAATGCATTATTTTCATTGTTTACTTTGATGCTCAAGTTGTCCTAGATTTGGCCACTGGGGGCTCCTTTGAGCTGGCTTCTGTGTCTCTTGGACATGTCCCCATCATTCCTTGAGGGCTTCCTTACTTTCTGGCCCAAGATAGTCCAGGCTCATCTTGTGCTTTCACTTACTCAGTCCTGAAATCAGCCATCTTTCTGAGAAGCCCTGGTTCCCTTTAGCGGAAAATAGCATTTAGGAGCCAAATATGGGTGCTAGTTGTAGATATTGCTATCAGTGCGTTACTGTTCCCTGATCCTCCAAGAGGCTTCACTTATATACCTTTACTCACATGCTTACACACACACATACACACACTTACACACTCACAGATTTTACTTTACAACTGCATCTATAGCTGTATCTATCTATCTAACCATGAGCTCACTCTGATATATCCCATCCAACACCATGATATTATCCCATCCAACACCATGATATATCCCATCCAACACCACAGGGCTCATTCTAATTTGATCACTTTCTGTATTCCTAACAAGTTAAGACAATGAGATAACTAGTTTCTATTATTCTTAATATAAGTTATACATTTTATCAATCTCCCTGTATGTAACTGTGCTGGGAAGTGTCTTTTCTTTTCTTTTTCCTTTTATCTATTTATTTATTTATATATGTATTTATTTATTTATTTAAGTGATCTGCAAGCCCAACGTGGGGCTCAAACTCAGAACCCTGAGATCAAGAGTCGCATGCTCCACTGACTGAGCCAGCCAGGAGCCCCTCTTTTCTTTTTTAACAGTAACCACCACTTATTGACTGATTATCGTGTGCCAAGAACTGTTCTACCTGCTTTACCTGGAAAATTTCATTGAATTCTCAGTATCCCCTGTGATGTGGGCATGATTATCCCCATTTTAGAGAGGAAATTGAAGCAGAGAGTTAAGCTGCTCAAGGTAGGATAGCTAGTTCAAATGGAGCGTGGGTTAAACAAATATCTAAATGACTTCCTAAACACTGTGCTATTTTTCTTTCTTCTTTTTTGTTGTGGTAAGAACACTTCACGTGACATCTACCCTCTTAACAGATTTTTAGGCATACAATAAGCACAGTGCTATACAGCAGATCACTAGAATGTACTCATCTTACAGGATGAAACTTCATACCCTTGAACTGCAACTCTGCATTCCCCCCCCTTCCCCATACCCTTGCCAACCACCATTCTCCTCACTGTTTCCATGAATTTGACTATTTTAGATACCTCATCTAAGTGGAAGCATGCACTATTTGTCCTGTGATTGGCTGATTTCACTTAGCATCATGTCCTCAAGGTCCATCCATGTTGTTGTTTATGGCGGGATTCCTTTCTTTTTTAAGGTTGAATAATAACCCATTGTATGTACATACCATATTTTCTTTATCCATTCATTTGTTGATGGACACAGGTCATTTCCATACTGTGGCTATTATGAATAATGTTGCAGTGAACCTGGGAATACAGACATCACTCTGAGATCCTGATTTCAATTCTTTTGCCGATATGCCCAAAAGTGGGATTGTTGGATCATATGATAGTTCTATTTTTAATTTTTTTGAGGAAACCCCACACTGTTTTTCCATAGTGGCCTCACCATTTTACATCCTATCAACAGTTCCAATTTCTCCTCATCTTTGCCAACACTTATCTGACGCCTTTTTTTATAACAGCCATCTTAACAGATATGAGGTGATTTTGATTTGCATTTCCCTTACGATTAGTGATGTCGATCACTTTTTCTTATACCCATTGGCCATTTTTGTGTCTTCATTGAAGAAATGTCTATTTAATTCTTTTGCCTATTTTTAAAATCAAGTTATTTGGGTTTTTACTATTTAAATGGCTATAAGAGTTTTTTTTTTTTAAGATTTTATTTATTTATTTGAGAGAGAGAGAGAGTGAGCAAGAGAGAGAGCATAAGCCAGGGGGAGAGGCAGAGGGAGAAGCAGACTCCCCGCTGAGCAAGGAGCCCGATGCGGGGCTCGTTCCCAGGACCCTGGGATCATGACCTGAGCCGAAGGCAGACGCTTAACCAACCGAGCCACCCAGGCGCCCCAGTTATAAGAGTTTCTTATATATTTTGGATATTAACCCCTTACCAGATATATGTTTGGGAAATATTTTCTCCCATTCCATAGGCTGCCTTTTCACTCTGTTGTTTCCTTGGCTGTGCAGAAGCTTTTTAGTTCAATGTGGTCTTCTTGGTCTATTTTTGCTCCCGTGTCATAGGCATGAAATTGCCAAGATCAATGTCATGAAGCTTTTCCCCTGTTTTCTTCTATGAGTTCTATTGTTTCTGGTCTTACATTTAAATCTTTAATACATGTTGAGTTGAATTTTGTGTATCCTGCAAGGTAAGGGTCCAATTTCATTCTTTGGTATGTAGATATCTAGTTTTCTCAACACCATTTGTTGAAGAGACTATCCTTTCATTATTGTGTGTTCTTGGCACGCTGGTTGGCTGTTTACTATACATGCATGGCTGTATTTCCAAGTTCTTTATTCTGTTCCATTGGTCTATGTGTCCGTTTTTATGCCAGTACCATACTGTTTTAATGGCTGTCACCCTGTAATATATTTTGAAATCAGGAAGTGTGTTGCCTCCAGCCTTTTTCTTCTTTCTCAAGATTGGTTTGGCTATTCATAGCCTTTTGTGCTTCTATACGAATTTTAGGACTACTGTTTCTATTTCTGTAAACTCTGCCATTGGGATTTTCACGGGGATTGCCTTGAATCTGTAGATCACTTTGGATAGTATGGATCATCTTTCAAAGATGTCCCTCAATGATCCCTGCCTAGTGGTATTCTCTCACTTGTGTAATCACTTGCCCTTGACTGTGAGCTGCATCTAGTGAATCACTTTTAATCATAGAATTCAGCAAAATTTATAGGATGTCACTCACTTTCAAGGTTACAAGAAGATTCTAGCTTCTGTCTAACTGACCCTGGCTTGCTCATTTGCGCACTCTCTCTCTCTCTCTCTCACCCCTCACTTGCTCTCAGAGAAGCTAGACGCCCTATGGAGAGTCCCATGTAGCAAGGAGCTGAGGGAGCCCCTGGCCAACAGCCATGGAAGAACTGAGGCCCTCAGTCAACAGCTCACGAGGAACTAAATCCTGCAACAACCACATGACTGTGCTGGGAAGCAGATGCTCCCCGGGCTGAGCCTTCAGATTGGAGCATTGTGAGAGACTCTGAGCCAGAGGCACCCAGCTAGGCTGTGCCCAGATTCCTGACACACAAAAACTGATTTAATAAATGTTTGTTGTTCTAAGCCACTGAGTTTGGGGGTAAATTGTTATACACAAATAGGTAACTAATATGTAAGCCATCTCCCATTTCCACAGCCTCCCTCCCCGACACCATGTCTGTTCACCCTGTTTCGGGCCTCTCGTTCCCCATCACTTGCTGCCCCCCTACATAGATTCCCTCCTTGTCCTGCTCAGGCTGACACTTCCTGTCATGTCCTTGTCTGCCCCTTCAGGCTCTGACTCCCCACATCACCTCTCCCCAACATAGATTACCTCCTCATCCCACTCAGCCTCTAACACTTCATGCCACTCCATCATGGGATGCCCTCATCAGTCCTCTCAGGCTCTGCTTCCCACACCAGGCTGTCCTTAGCCGGGGATCCCTGCATCCTCCTACTTGGACTGTGATCCCTCCTACCAGGCCGCCCTCCACAGGGACACCCTCCTCACCATGTTCAGTATCTGATACCCCCACGGGGAGCCTCCACACTCCCCACCATGATGGCTACCTTGCTCTGCTTTACCTAAGGGCTTTATTTTTTTTTAAAGTAGGGTCTCAGGGCTGAACCCAGACCCTGAGATCAAGACCTGAGCTGAGATCAAGAGTCAGACACTTAACTGACTCAGCCACCCAGGCGCCCCTTCACCTGATGGCTTTGGGACTGAATTTTTCAGGAACGTGAGGCAGAAGGATAGAGTATGTGCATTTTTATGTTCAACATATATATTGCCAAATTACCCTCCAAAAATCTTACATCAGTTTACACTCTGGTCTCTCTCCTTTCCTTGTCTTACATGGTGCTGGTTGGCTTTTCTGCCTAGTACTGTTTCTAGGTTTTGTTCCAATGAAATGTCAAATGGTCCAATTCTTTTCAAAAACATCTGCTGGGTTTCTGTGCTGGTATATCTAAGCAGAGATCGTTTTCCCCCTGAAAATGCAAATCCTCTCTCTCACTCCCACTGACACTTATGGGCTTCTCTCCTTGCTTAGTGGGTTGTAATGCAGGCAACTATAAAGGGAAAAAAGTTATTTGTATCTAAAGAAGAGCAGTATGCCTTCCAACAGTTTGTGACAAAGATGGACACTTAAATTGTAGACCTACAGGAACTTTTTTAAAAAGCGTTACCTGGCCCCTTTTTAAGTTCTGAATTAATATGTATCTAGCCAAGAAGGGGCTGTTTCTTTCTTAGCCTATCTCTTTGTTTTCAGGTTGCAATTTGTGCATATTTGCATATTTACTCTACCTGAAGCTCTAGCTATTCTGGTTTTATGTCTCCATCCCTTAGGGTAAAGTAATACTTTTTTTTTTAAGATTTTATTTATTTATTAGAGAGAGAGAAAGAGAGGGGAGCAGCAGAGGGAGAGGGAGAAGCAGGCTCCCCGCTGAGCAGGGAGCCTAATGTGGGAACTCGATCCCAGGACCCTGAGATCATGACCTGAGCCGAAGGCAGATGCTTAACGACTGAGCCACCCAGGCGCCCCTAAAGTAATACTTATAAACATTTAGAAAGCACTTTACGAAAGGCTGTTAATTCATCTAGTCCTCACAAGAGCATGATGAGTTTGATATCACTGCCCCTATTTAATGCAAGAGACAAAACTGAACCTCCAGGGCTGTGACCTACCCAAGGTGGTCATACAGCTAGTCCGTGACAGAACTGGGGCTGGAACCCAAGCCTTCGGACTCCAGACCCTGAAATCTTCCCACTCCATTGTACTACCCCTCTGGGTTCTTCTCCTTCAAGAAAGTACTCTTGAAGGTTTGAGCTGCCCTTCCAAACTGGAGCCTGGATATATAGAAACCTCTGTCGAACCCGGTAGGCTCTATTTGGCCAGGCCAAATCCATTTTTTTTTTTTAAAGATTTTATTTATTTATTTGAGAGAGAGAGAGAGTGAGAGAGAGAGAGCGCAAGAGGGGGTAGGGTTAGAGGGAGAAGCAGACTCCCTGCCGAGCAGGGAGCCCGATGTGGGACTCGATCCCGGGACTCCGGGATCATGACCTGAGCCGAAGGCAGTCGCTTAACCAACTGAGCCACCCAGGCGCCCAGGCCAAATCCATTCTTTAGAACTGATTTGTACTTGGATTTCCCTGCAGCTCTTTATTGCATCACTAAAATACAGTTTTATAGAAAGCCAGAGTAGCAATACTTATATCAGACAAATAGGCTTTAAAACAAAGACTGCAGGGGCGCCTGAGTGGCTGGGTCAGTTGAGCATCCGATTCTTGGTTTCAGCTCAGGTCGTAATCTCAGGGTTGTGAGATCGAGCCCCTCATCAGACTTCCACTCAATAAGTAGTCAGCTTGAGAGTCTCTCTTTCCCTCTCCTTCTGCCCCTCCCCCTCGCACTCGTGTGCTCTCTCTCCCTCTCTAAAGTCAATCAATCAAAGACCGTAACAAGAGACAAAGAAAGACACTACATAATAATAAATGAGACAACCCAACAAGATATAGCAATTGTAAATATTTATGCATCCAACATGGGAGCACCCAACTACATAAAAGAGTTAATAACAAACATCATCCAAACAGAAAATCAACAAGGAAACAGTGGCTTTGAATGACACACTGGACCAGATGCACTTAACAGCTATTTTCAGAACATTCCATCCTAAAACAGCAGAGTACACATTCTCTTCAAGTACACATCGAATATTCTCCATAATAGATCACATATTAGGCCACAAAATAAGTCTCCACAGATTCATAAAGATCGAAGTTATACCATGCATCTTTTCTGACCACAACACTATGAAACTAGAAATCAACCACAAGAAAACACTGGAAGGAGCACAAATACTTGGAGGTTAGATAACATGCTACTAAATAATGAGTGGGTCAACCAAGAAATCAAAGAAGAAATTACAGGGAAACAAATGAAAATGAAAATACAATGGTCCAAAATCTTTGGGATTCAGCAAAAGCAGTTCTAAGAGGGAAGTTTATAGCGATACAGGCCTACCTCAAGACACAAGAAAAATCTCAAACAACCTAACCTTACACCTAAAGGAGCTAGACAAAGAACAACAAACAAAACCCCAAACCAGCAGAAGGAAGGAAATAATAAAGATAAGGGCAGAAATAAATGATAAATAAAAAAACCAATAGAACAGATCAATGAAACCAGGAGCTGGTTCTTTGAAAAGATCTACCAAATTGATAAACCTCTAGCCAGACTCATCAAAAAGAGAGAGAGAGAGAGGACTTTAAAAACAAAATCACAAGTGAAAGAGGAGAAATAATAACCAATACCACAGAAATACAACTGTAAGAATATTATGAAAAATTATATGACAACAAATTGGACAATGTAGAAGAAATGGATAAATTCCTAGAAACATAGACCCTCCCAAAACTGAAGCAGGAAGAAACAGAAAATTTGAATGGACTGATTACCAGCAATGAAATTGAATCAGTAATCAAAAAACTCCCAATAAACAAAAGTCCAGGACCAGACGTCTTCACAGACAAATACTACCAAACATTTAAAGAAGAGTTAAGGGGTACCTGGGTGGCTCAGTCAGTTAAGTGACTGCCTTCAGCTCAGGTTATGATCCCGGAGTCCTGCACTGGGTTCCCCACTCAGCGAGGAGTCTGCTTCTCCCTCTGACCCTCCCCCTTCTTGTGCTCTCTGTCTCTCTCACTCTCTCTCAAATAGATAAAAATCTTTAAAAAAAAAAAAGAGTTAATACATATTCCTCTCAAACTATTCCAAAAAATAGGGACGCCTGGGAGGCTCAGTCGGTTAAGTGGCTGCCTTCGGCTCAGGTCATGATCCCAGGGACCTGGGATCGAGGCCCACATTGGGCTTCTTGATCAGCAGGACTGCCACTCCTCCTGCTTGTGCTGTCTCTCTTTCTGACAAATAAATAAATAAAATCTTCAAAAAAAAAAAAAAACTATTCCAAAAAATAGAAGAGGAAGAAAACTTCCAAATTCATTCCATGAGGCCAGCATTACCCTGATACCAAAAACAGATAAAGATACCACAAAAAAAGAGAACTACAGGCCAATATCTCTGATGAACATATATGCAAAAATCCTCAACAAAATACGGGCAAACCAAATCCAACAACACATTAAAAGATCATACACCATGATCAAGTGGGATTTATATCAGGGATGCAAGGGTGATTCGATATTCACAAATCAATGTGATAGATCACATCAATAAGAGAAAGAATAAAAACTGTATGATCATTTCAATAGACGCAGAAAAAGAATTCAACAAAATACAACATCTGTTCATGATAAAAGACCTCAACAAAGTAAGTTTAGAAGGAACATACCTCAACATAATAAAGGCTATATATGAAAAGCCTGCAGCTAGCATCATCCTTAATGGGGAAAAATAGCTTTTCTCCTAAGGTCAGGAACAAGACAAGGATGTCCATTCTCACCACTTTTAGTCAATATAGTACTGGGATTCCTAGCCACAGCAATCAGACAACAAAAAGAAATAAAAGGCATCCAAATTGGTAAGGAAGAAGTATAACTGTCACTATTTGCAGATGACATAATACTATATATAGAAAACCCTAAAGGCTCCACCAAAAAACTACTAAAACTGATCAATGAATTCAGTAAAGTCACAGGATACAAAATCAATGTACAGAAATCTGTTGCATTTCTGTACACTAATAACGAAGCAGCAGAAAGAGAACTTAAGAAAACAATCCCATTTACAATTGCACCAAAAATAATAAGATATCTAGGAATAAACCTAACCAAAGAGGTGAAAGACCTGTACTCTGAAAACTATAAAACACTGATGAAAGACATTGAAGATGACACAGAGAAATGGAAAGACATTCCATGCTCATGAATTGGAAGAACAAATACTGTTAAAATGTCTATACTACCCAGGGGCGCCTGGGTGGTTCAGTCGTTAAGCGTCTGCCTTCAGCTCAGGTCTTGATCCCAGAGTCCTGGGATCGAGCCCCACATCGGACTCCCTGTTTGACGGGAAGCCTGCTTCTCCCTCTCCCACTCCCCCTGCTTGTGTTCCCTCTCTCACTATGGGTCTCTATCAAATAAATAAATAAAATCTTAAAAAAAAATGTCTATACTACCCAAAGCAATCTACACATTTAATGCAATTTCTATCAAAATACAAACAAGCGTTTTTGACTGAACTAAAACAAACAATCCTAAAATTTGTATGGAACCACAAAAGACCCCGAATAGCTAAAGCAATCTCGAAAAAGAAAAACCAAACTGGAGGTATCACAATTCCAGACTTCAAGTTATACTAAAAACTGTAGTCATCAAAACAGCATGGTACTGGCACAAAAAATAGACACAGAGACCAATAGAACAGAATAGAAAGCCCAGAAACAACAAACCCACAGATATATGGTCAATTAATCTTCAACAAAGGAGGCAAGAACATGCAATGGGAAATCGACAGTCTCTGCAACACATGGTTTTGGGAAAACTGGATAGCTACATGAAAAAGAATGAAACCAGGTAACTTCCTTACACCATACACAAACATAAACTCAAAATAGATTAAGGACCTAAATGTGACACCTGACATGATAAAAATCCTAGAAGAGAGCACAGGCAGTAATCTCTCTGACATCAGCTGTAGCTGTATTTTTCTAGATATGTCTCCTGAAGCAAGAAATAAAAGCAAAAATAAACTATTGGGACTATATCAAAACAAAAAGCTTCTGCACAGTGAAGGAAACAATCAACAAAACTAAAAGACTGCCTACTGAATGGGAGGGGATGTTTGCTAATGATGTATTCAATAAAGGGTTAGTATCCAAAATATATAAAGAACTGATACAACTCAACACCCAAAAAACAAATAATCCAATTAAACAATGGGCAGAAGACAAGAACAGACATTTCTCCAAAGAAGACATCCAGATGGCCAACAGACACATGAAAAGATGCTCAACATCACCCATCATCAGGGAAATGCAAATCACAACCACAATGAGATATGACCTCACACCTGTCAGAATGGCTAAAATCAACAACACAAGAAACAACAAGTGTTGTCAAGACATGGAGAAAAAGGAAACCTTGTGCACTGTTGGTGGGAACTGGTGCAGCCACTGTGGAAAAAAGGATGAAGTTTCCTCAAAAAGTTAAAAATAGAACTACCCTACAATCCAGTAACTGCACTACTGGGTGTTTACCCAAAAAATAAAAAAACATGAATTCAAAGTGATACATGCACCCCTATGTTTATTGCAGTACTATTTACAATAGCCAAACTATGGAAGCAGCCCAAGTGTCCATCAATAGATGAATAAAGAAGATGTGATTATATATATAATGTTATTATATATAGACTATATATAATGGAATATTATTCAGCCATAAAAAAGAAGAAAATCTTGCCATTTGTAGCAACATGGATGTAGCTAGAGAGTATAATGCTAAGTGAAATAAGTCAAAGAACGATTTCATTCATATGTGGAATTTAAGAAACAAAACAAATGACCAAAGGAAAAATAGAGAGAGAAACAAACCAAGAAACAGACCTTTTTTTTTAAGTAAAGTCTATGCCACACATGGGGCTTGAACTCATGACCCTGAGATCAAGAGTCTCATGTTCTACCAACCAAGCCAGCCAGGCACCCCCAAGAAACAGACTCTTAACTCTAGAGAACACACTGATGGTTACCAGAGGGGAGGAGCGGGGGGAAAGGGGGAAATAGATGATGGGGATTAAGGAGGGCATTTGTAATGATGAGCACCTGGTGATGTACAGAATTGTTGAGTCACTATATTGTACACCTGAAACTAATATAACGCTGTATGTTTAGAATTAAAATTAAAACTTAATTAAAAAATAGAGTTTTAAAAAAAAGTCTTGGGGATACTGAGATTATTACTCTTACTGAAAAAATACAAACATAAATAAATTGTTACATTAAGCAAAAAATAAAAAAAAAAAATCCAAGACCTTCATCAGTAACACTATGTTGGGGACTATTTTTGCTGTTCAGTGGTGAGCTTTAACAAGATAGACCAGATGCCATTGAAACAAATCAAATATCCTTCAAAGGGGAAAGTTTAAATAAGTTGCAGGACAAGAAAATACTATATAGATGTTAAAAAAGAATAAGGCAGATCAATATAAGAAGTGATTTCCAGACTACATTGTTAAGTGAAAACAAATACAGACAAAAAGCAATATGAATAGTATCCGACCATCTGTGACACATATATATGTATGTATATTTGTATATATACATATACGTATACATATATTTGTATATGCATAGAATAATAGAATATCTCTGGAAGGATACACAAGAAATTGAGATAGTAGATGCTCCTGGGGACGACAAATGGGCGACAAAGGTGGGAAGGAGACTTACTTTTCACTGTCTGTCCCTTTATACCATTTCTTTATATCATCTGAATTTTTTTAAGGATTTTAAGTAATCTCTACACACATCGCAGGGCTTGAACCCACAACCCTAAGATCAAGAGTCATGAGCTCCGACTGAGCTAGCCAGGCACCCCTCTATCATCTGAATTTTTAAAGATTTTTACTTACTTACTTATGAGAGAAAGCAGGGGAGGGGCAGAGGGAGAGGGACAAGGAGACTCCAGCAGGGAGCCGACTCGGGGCTTAATCCCACGACCCTGAGATCACAGCCTGAGCCAAAGTCAAGAGTCCCACACAACCAACTGAGCCACCCAGGCGCCCCTCTCATCTGAATTTTTACCACGTGCCTGGATTGCCTGTTAGTTATATAGTGTTTTGCCATTTTTAAAGTAGTGTTACATATATGATCTTATTGAATACGCAGGCAGCCCAAGGTAGTAAGCCTTTCAGCTTTCTCACAGAGCCCTTCAAGCTGGTCCCTGCCTTCACCCTACTTTTCCGTTGCCCCTTCCCCACTCCCTGCATGCTGGTCCACACTCCCCCTCTCTCCTGCCAGCAGGGCCTCCAGCTCCACTCTCTCATCCCTTCTAATTAATGTAACTAGGCATTGTGTTCCATAATTACAGGGTTTGTCAGTGAAATCAATAGTTGCCTCCCTTGCGACAATGACATTTTAGTTCCATCAGTCTCCCCAGAGCCCGGCAGCTTCTCTGAGCCAACAAAACTCCCAAGATTATTAACATGTCCCTTTGCTCTCACTCATTTTCACACATGCAAGTAAATGAGCAGATTCTCAATTCACACGATTCCATACACCCTACCCGTGATTACTGGGAGATAAAATGCCAATCAAATGTATATTCTGAAGGCTTTATTGAGGTATAGCCTCATCGTGCGCCTATGGTTCTTTTAGTAAAGGCAGAGTTGTGCAATCTCAAATATATTTTTTATAATGGCTTTAAGAATCTAACATAAAATATCCTAGATCATAATAGGTGTCTGATGTGACTCAGGTTCTCTCTTCTGACCTCGACTCCCAAATCTGTTCCCTGACCTACTACTTAATAGAAGACTTCTAATTCTATTATTTCCTTAAATCTATAGCATGTCAGAGTTGGAAGGGCCCTTAGAAATCAACCAGACATGGGAAACTGACATCCCCATAAGGTGTGCAATTTACCAAATGTCATATAGTAGATAAATGGCAGAGTTAGGACAAAAATCCAGGATTCTTGTTCTTAGCCCAATAAACTTCCCATTACATCAGGGAGCCTCTTCTCTTGCTAATGTCCTAGAAATTACTAAATCAACCACCACCAGTCAGTTCACCCAGCTAAATCTAAACCTTTGATGATGGAAGAAGGGCTTGGGTTGAGAGAATGGGTCTAGAGAACAGGTAGGAAATATAAGCTTTTTCCTTCGTCGTCCTTCTAGGTGAATTTCTTTCTTAGCATTCAGCACAATTAACCAAGAAGATAGGTTCTTTTCTGTCCAGAGAAGGACCTTATAGTTACCAGTCAATAGCATCTATCATTATTCTTATAACTCTTATTATTGCTGTAATTCTCTAGCATATGTCAGCAAGATGGGAAGGTGGTACAGAACGGTAGCAGACGAAACCACTGAGTACTACTTCCTGCTTTTGCCAAAAACTGCACTAAAATTAGCCTCTATTCCCCATGGATTTGAGCCAGGGAAAGCAATTTAGCTTCTCATATTGTTTTTCTAGCCATCAGTCTGTAACAATTAAAACAACTGGTGATAAAGAGAGGAGTTCGCTTTATATCTTTGAGTGACCAAAACCGAAGATGTTCTCTATGATCAGTTATAATGGCACTTGATGTCACCATAGTAGGAGGACCTAGGCCAATAATAGTGTTTTGGGGTTTTTTTTTTAGGATTTTATTTTTAAGTAATCTCTACACCCAACATAGGACTTGAACTTACAACCCCAAGATCAAGAGTCGCACGCTCTACTGACTGAACCAGCGAGGCACTCCCACTAGTTTTGAGGTACTAAATATGGCATTCTGAACTTAAGGAGAAAACTCTAGAATGTTCAAATGGAGATGGAATCACTGTCAACTATTTTCATATTCTTTATTAGAAATCATTCTTCCCCCTTAAAAAAATCTTTCTCCCCAGGAATTCCCATTTTAAGAATGTATCCTAAGAAAAAGCAGAGATTTATGCACAAAGATATTCATCATGATTTCTTTATGAATGAAATATTGGAAATAATTAGAAGCAATTGGAGGTGTCACATAAAATATGATCATTCCAGTAAAGGAAATTTTATAGAGCCATTAAAATTCACTTTGGGGGCACCTGGGTGGCTCAGTCTAGTTAAGCATCTGACTTTGGCTCAGATCACGATCTCAGGGTCCTGGATTTGAGCCCTGCATGGGGCTCTGTGCTCAGCAGGGAGCCTGCTTCTCCCTCTCCCACTCCCCCTGCTTGTGTTCCCTCTTTCTCTCTCTCTCTCTCATATAAATACATAAAATGTCTTAAAAATTCACTTTCCAAATATTTCATTTTTTAACAGCTTTACTGAGATACAATTTAGAAACCATAAATTTCACTGATTTGAAGTGTAAATTCAAAGCTTTTTAGTATATTTACAGAGCTGTTGAAACTACCACTGCAATCTAATGTTAGAACATTTTCATCACTCCAAAAAAGAGCTTCGTACCTATTGGCGGTCGCCCTCCATATCCCCAATGTATAAATTGATAAGAAAAATACAAATGAGAGGCGCCAGGCTGGCTTGGTTGGTGGAGTGTGCAATTTTTGACCTTGGGGTTGTGAGTCGGAGCCCCATGGTGGGTGTAGAGATTCCTTAAAAATAAAATCCTTAAGAAAAAAGGAAGAAAAGGAAGAAAAATACAAATGACCCAAAAGACAACTGGACAGGGGCGCCTGGGTGGCTCAGTTGGTTAGGCGACTGCCTTCGGCTCAGGTCATGATCC
Source organism: Mirounga angustirostris (assembly GCF_029215605.1). NCBI lineage: Eukaryota > Metazoa > Chordata > Mammalia > Carnivora > Phocidae > Mirounga > Mirounga angustirostris. The sequence goes on from NW_026991719.1 coordinate 96,986,290, forward strand.
TGGAGTCCCTGGGTCGAGTCCCGCATCGGGCTCCCTGCTCGGCAGGGAGCCTGCTTCTCCCTCTGACCCTCCCCCCTCTCATGTGCTCTCTCTCTCTCGTTCTCTCTGTCTCAAAAAAAAAAAAAAAAAAGACAACTGAACAAAGGAAAGGCAATCACATCTGAGGACCTGCAAATGAATAACACACACATGAAAAGATGTTCAACTTCACCATTGTGATAAAGGAAATGGAAATCAACACCATTTCTTCCCATCGGATGGGCAAAAATGAAAAAGACTCATAACATCTGGTACTAGTAAGTGTGTGGGGAAACAAGCATTCTCAGACACAGTTAGCAGGAGTATGAATTTTTACAGCCTTGTCTGGATAATAATCTAGCATGGTTTGTTTACTGTTTTAAAGCGCATACCACTGGGACCAGCAACCCAGCTTCGGAAATCTATCATAAAGATGAAAGGACCGGTAGGATATACGCACAACACTGATTTCTGCAGGGATTGCAAACCGCAGAGCGGTGTGTAGGGTATGGCCTCCTCTTTGTGCCAGGCATTGCTCTTGGCATCAAAAAGACATGCCTACTTCCAGGCTTCCCGGGAACGCTACGATTGCAGATAACGTTCTCACCCTCCACCGGAGAAGCTGGGGCTCAGAGAAGTGAAGTGACTTGCTTTGGGTCTGACGCACAGCTACTGAGCGGCAGGGCCAGCATTCAGATCCAGCTCCCTCTGGCCCCAAACCAAGAGCAGTAACTTTCCGGCTGGGATACATGAAACTCCCTCAGTGGGTGTGGGGCTAATCTTTTGGGACTTTTTTTTTTTTTTTTTTTAGGTGTTTTTGTATTTCCTGGGTTTATTCCCCTTTGCTCCAAGCTCTAAGCACCAGCCTACTTCACTCCACCCCCATGGCCTGCACGGTTTCCTCTGGCATTTCCGGGGTCCCCCTGAACCCAGGTCACCCAGGATCCCCGCGATGACGGCTCGCACCAGCAGCCCCTGCGTGGCCTCCAGCGGCCCTTCCCTCTTCCCTCGGTTTCAGGCGGCCCTCTCTGAGCTTCCACTTCTGGGGCAGTCCAAACTCTGGCGCTGCCGGTGGCCTGCTGGAATAGCACTTCTTCACTCTGACTCCACTGGCCCCTCAGCCGCCACTCAGTCGTCACCTCCTCTGAGAAGCCTTCCCTGACTTCTAGACATCTTGTCCGGCTGGAACCGGTCCGCCAGCACCACCAGGGCTATTTCCTGGCGGGAAGCTTTTTGCGGAGTGGGCGTGGTCAGTTGCAAGGCTTGGGACCTTTTTCTTAAAGACCTTATTTACTTGGCGGGGGGGTAGGGCGGAGGGAGAGGGAGAAGCAGGCTCCCCGCTGAGCAGGGAACCCGAGGAGGCGGGGCTCGATCCCAGGAGGCTGGGATCATGACCCCAGCAGGAGGCAGACACGCTTAACCCACTGAGCCACCCGGGCGCCCCGCCTTGGGACATTTTTAAGATGCAAAGTGAACCTCAGTGAAAGGGGTGGAAGTCTGTGATGCTGAGATTGGGTGAGGGAATAGTTAGTGGGAGGCTGGGGTGTGGGGAACACGCAAAATTCATTTCTCCGTCCATCCAGCAAATGTTTATTGGCATTTACTATGTGACAGGCACCTCTCATTGCACTGGGGAATTCATCAATGAACAAAACAGAGAAAAATCCCTGCCCTTGGGAATTTATACTGGAGGAGTAAGGCAGGCAATGAACACATTATACTTTATATATAATTATATATTATATTTAATTATACTTTATATATAATTTGATAGATAGATGATAGATAGATAGATAGATAGATAGATAGATAGATAGATAGATGATAGATTATATCAGATGGCAAATAGAGCCATGGAGGAAATTCAGCAGGAAAGGGGGTGAGGTGTTGGGGGGGCATTGTAATTTTCGAAATGGTGGCCAGCAAAAGACTCATTGAGAAGGAAACATTTAAGTAAAAATCGAAAGGATATAAGAGAGGAGCCAGGCAGGTATCTGGAGGAAAAGCATTCTAGCAGAGGGAACAGCAAGTGCAGGGACCTGCAGAGGTATCATGGTCAGGGAGGAGCAAAGAGATGCTTGTGGGCCATGACTTTAGCTTGTCCTCAGAACAAGATGCAGAGCCACTAGAGAGCTGTAAGAAGAGGAGTGACATGATCTGAAGCACATTTTTTGAGGGTCACAGTGGCTGCTGTGTTGAAAATAAACTGGAGGAGATGGGGGGGCGCCTGGCTGGGTCAGTCGGAAGAGCATGCGACTCTTGATCTCGGGGTCATGAGTTAAAGCCCCACGTGGGACATAGAGATGACTTAATACAGAAGAGAAACTGGAGGAAGGCAGAATGGAAGAAGGAGGAGCAAACTGGATACAAAAGCAATGCGTGGGGAGAAAGCTGCTGGTGGCTCAGACCAGGCTCCTAGTAGTGGTGTAAGAAGCGCTTAAGTTCGGAATATATGTTGCAGGTAATCCACAGGGATTGCTGATGTTTTAGATGCTGGATGTGAGAGGCAAGTTTTTGCGTGAGAAACTGGAAGACTGGATTTGCTGTTTGCTGAGATTGGGGGGGGGGGGGGCTGTGGGAGGGGCAGGCTGGGGTGGCGGAGACGGAGGGCCTGACTGACTTGTGTGAGCTCCCAGTGACAGGCCACTTCAAAACACCCAGCAGCTTCATTCCTTAAATTCTATTGTGAATTAGACCCAGATATCTCCGGACTGAGAACAGCCCTCCTAGGATGCGCTGGCTTCCATTCCGGGATAGAGAACTCTACCGGTGAAGACTGAGACAGTCCCTCTCACCCGGTGGCACATCTGACTAAAAACAAAATAGGAAAACAACAAATCAAAAGCCACGAGTCTCTGATATGACTGTACAGTGAATATTAACAGAAAGCCCAGAGCTGTGCCTTCTGGGAGATGCCACAGGGGATGATATCAGTGGATGATTGAGAGAAACAGTCCCTCCAGAGTAGAGAGACCGGAAGTCATGGCAGGCAGAATAATGCCCCCCCCAAAGATGGCCGCGTCTTTCGAGCTAAGACTTAAAGGTTGCAGGCCTTCACCAATTTTTCCAGGGGAAGGAGAGCTCATTACCTTTCCCTGGCAATTGTCTTTCTTCCTCTTTTGTTCACTCAGTGGTGCTTTGACAGCCTCCTCCCCTGGAGACCTCCTATGATCCCTGCCCTCAGATTTTCTTTTTCTTTTTTTTCTTTCTTTTTTTTTTTGTTCGGGGGGACAGGCAGAGGCAGTGGGAGAGGCAGAAGCTTCATCTCTTTAGAGAATCTTTTTTTTTTTTTTAAAGATTTTATTTATTTATTTGAGAGAGAGAAAGCACATGAGAGGGAGGAGGGTCAGAGGGAGAAGCCGACTCCCCGCCGAGCAGGGAGCCCGATGCGGGACTCGATCCCGGGACTGCAGGATCATGACCTGAGCCGAAGGCAGTCGCTTAACCGACTGAGCCACCCAGGCGCCCCTCTTTAGAGAATCTTAACGTGGAGCCAACCCTGAGGTCATGACCTGAGCCGAAATCAAGAGTCAGACACTTGATCGAGTGAGCCACCCAGGCGCCCCCTGCCCTCATATTTTCAATGTATGTTGATACTTGTGTCATATGTGAAAACCTTTCAGAAACTCCAACATATTATTTAGTTGCAAAGCATTATGACTGCCTGCCTGTTAGGCAGACAAGTTCTTGTGTGATGTACTGACTCAGCCTGCCCACAGGTAACATACATCTAAAGAGTATAATTTAGGTTAACGCAGGGGAACACGCGGAGAGCCACAAGAACAATATAGAATATACGTTATGAATTCGTATCTGCATTGCTCCCATCTTCCAGGGATCGACAGGCCAGGCAGGAGCCAAGAGCTTTGCCAGAGAGTCTTTTTATTTTTAATCTAATTTCTTTTTTTAAAGATTTTATGTATTCACTTAGAGAGAGAGTGAGTGAGCGAGAACACAAGCCGGGGGTCAGGGGGAGAGGCAGAGGGAGAAGCAGACTCCTCGCTGAGCGGGGAGCCCGACATGGGGCTTGATCCCAGGACTCCGGGGATCATGAACTGAGCCGAAGGCAGACGCTTCACCGACTGAGCCACCCAGGCGCCCCAGTCTAATTCCTTTATTTAAGTAATCTCTGCACCCAACAAGGGGCATGAACGCACAACCCTGAGATCGAGAGTTGCACGCTCTATCGACTGAGCCAGGCAGGCGCCCCGCCAGAGAGCCTTTTTAAACTTTGTGCTAGCAATTGCCATCACCTCTGTATGTTTCCTATTGCTACTCTAAAAAAATGACCACAAACTGAGTAGTTTAAAACAACTGAGTGGCTTAAAACGCCACCAGAAGATTTATTATCTTACAGTTCTGGAGGTCAAAAGTCCTACAATCAGAGGGCCAGCCGGGCAGCGTTCCTTCCTGAGGCTCTAGGGGGTATCTGTTTCCTTGTCTTTTCCACCTTCCAGAGGCTGCCTGCATTCCTCGGCTCGTGACCCCTTACTCCATCTGCAGAGCACGTCGCCCCAACCTCTGCCTCTATCCTCATACCTCCTTCTCTGACTCTGACCCTCTTGTCTCCCTCTTGTAAGGACCCCATGATTATCTTGACACACTTGGATAATCCAGGATAATCTTACCATGTCAGGATCCTTAATTTAATGACATCTACCAAGTCTCTTTTGCCATGAAAGATTACATACTCATAAATTCCCAGAGGTTTTGTACAGACTTTCTGCTGAGTTGAGGAAGCTCTCCTCCGTTCCTAGTGAACTGAGAGTTTTTATTCTGAACAGGTGTGACATTTTATCAAAAAGCTTTTTCTGCTTCAATCGATACAATCGTTTAAGTTTTCTTCTGTAGCCTGTTAATATGGCAGATTACACTGATTGATTTTGAATATTGAAGTATCCTTGTATCTCCAAAATGAACCCCACTTGGACATGGTATACAATTCCTTTTATACATTGCTGAAATCTATTTGCTATTATCTTTTTTTGTTAAGTAATCTCTATACCCAACGTGGGGCTCAAACTCACAACCCCAAGATCAAGAGTCGCGTGCTCTACTGATTAAGCCAGCCAGGAGCCCCCTATTTGCTAATATCTTGTGAAGGATTTTTGCATCTGCGTTCATGAGGGTTATTGGTGTATAGTTTTCTTTGTTGTGTGATTTCTGTCTGATTTTGATACCAGGTTAATACTAGTTCATAAAGTGAATTGGGAAGTACAGTTGATCCTTGAACAACATGGGTTTGAACTTATATGTGGATTTTGAACAATATAATACTTATATGTGGATTTTTCTGCAGTACAATACTGTAAATATTTTCCTTAAGATTTTCTTAATAACATTTTCCTTTCTCTAGCTTACTTTATACATTATATAATACATATAACATACAAAACATGTGTTAATCGACTGTTGATGTTATTGTAAGGCTTCTGGTCAATAGTAGGTTATTAGCTGTTAAGTTTTGGGAGAGTTAAAAGTTTTTATTTTTTAAAGAATTTATTTATTTATTTGACAGAGAGAGACACAACAAGAGAGGGAACACAAGCAGGGGGAGTGGGAGAGGGAGAAGCAGGCTTCCCGCCGAACAGGACCCTGGGATCATGACCTGAGCCGAAGGCAGACGCTTAATGACTGAGCCACCCAGGCACCCCAGGAGAGTTAAAAGTTATACATGGATTTTTGTGCAGAGGGGTCAGCACTCCTAACTCCAGTGTCATTTAAGGGTCAACTGTATTTTCTCCTCTTCTGTTTTCTGGAAGAGACTGGTAGAATTGGTACAGATCCTTTCTTACATGTTTTGTATAATTCTCCAGTACAGCTATCTGGGCATGGAGATTTCTTTCTTCCTTTTCTTTTTTTTTTTTTTTGAGAGTTTTTACATTATAAATTCAATTTCTTGAAGTTATAAGGTTATTCAAATAATCTATTTCATATTTGGTGAGTTGTGGCAATTCGTGTTTTTCAGGGAATTGGTCCATTCCATCTAAGTTGTCAGATTCACATGTGAGGAGATTTTCATTGTATTCTTTTATTATCCTTTTGATGTCTGCAGGGTCTGTAGTGCTATCCCCTGTTTGATTCTGGCTATTGATAATGTGTGTCTTCTCTCTCTCTCTTTATTTATTTACTTATGTAATCTCTACACCCAATGTGGGGCTTGAACTCATGATCCCGAGATCAAGAGTCCCATGCTTATCAAGAGCCAGCCAGGTACCCCTTCTCTATCTTTTTTCTTTGTCAGTGGTCGTAGAGGTTTGGCTATTGGTCTTTTCAAAGAACCAGTTCTTTGTTTCATTGTTTTTCCCTGTTGTTTTTCTGTTTCTGCTTTCATTGATTTCTGCTTTGAGCAATTACTGTTTTCTTCCTTCTGCTTACTTTGGGTTTATTTTGCTCTTGTTTTTGCAGGCTCTTGAGGTGGAAGCTGAGATTACTGATTTGAGACTTTTCCTCTTTTCTAATGTGTGCATTTAGTGCTGTAAATTTTCCTCCCAACACTACTTTAGCAGCCTGCCACAAATTTTGATTTGTTGCATTTTCATTCTCATTTGGTTTAATGTTTTGGTTTTTTTTAATTTCCAAAGACTTTCTCTTTGACCCGTGGATTATTTAGAAGTATGTTTTGAGTTTCCACTTGTTTGGAGATTTGTCTGTCATCTTTTTGTTTATTGATTTCTACTCCAATTCCATTGTGATCAGAGAACACAATTATTTAAAATTTTTCCAGACTTGTTTTATGGTCCAGAATATGCTCTATCTTTGTGTATGTTTTGTGGGCACTTGAAAAGAATGCATATGCTGCTGTTGTTGGCTGGAGTGTCCTAGAAATGTCTATCAGATCTTGTTGGTTGATGTTGTTGAGTTGTACATCCTTGCTTATTTTCAGTCTAGTTGATCTATTCGTTGTTGGGAAGGGGTTATTGAAGTATCCGGCTACTGTTGTGGGGCTTATCTATCTCTAGCTTTTGCTTTATATATTTTGTAGCTCTTTTTTTGGTGTATATGCATTCAGGATTGCTATGTCTTTTTGGTGAATTTTGACATTTTTATCATCATATAAATCATCATATCCCTCTCTGCCACGGGTCATTTTATTTTATCTGATATTAAAATGGAGCCACTTCTGTTTTGTTTTGGTTAATGTTTGCATAATATCTCTCTCTCTATCCTTTTATTTTCACCTTGGCTTATCATTATATTGGAAGTGATTTCCTTGTAGACAGTGTATGGTTGGCCCTGGTCTTTTTTTAATAACTTACTCTTTTTTTAAGCTGGGGTGTTTGGGTTTTTTTTTTTTGGTTTTGGTTTTGTTTTGTTTTGTTTTAGTAATCGCTACACGCGATATGGGGCTTGAACCCACAACCCCGAGATCAAGAGTCATACCCTCCTCCAACTGAGCCAGCCAGGCACCCTTAGTTGGCTCTGTTTTTTAATCCACACTGCCAATCTTTGTCTCTTAACTGTTGTATATAGAGTGTTACAATCAATGTAATTATTGCTACATTAGAGCTTGAGCTTGCCATTTAATTTTTTTGTTTTCTGTTTGTTCTCTCTGTTTTTCATCTCTTGCTTTCTTTTTACTGCCCTCCTGTGGGTTACTTAGACATTTTTTAGAAATCTATTTCGATTTATCTATGATGTTTTTTAGTATATTTCTTTGCAAAGGTTTTTTTTAGGTATTACATTATATATACAGGTATTACATTATATATACAGAGGACTTATGACAATCTATTGGCATTATCCATTTACCATCTTGAGTGAAGTATAGAAATCTTTTTTTTTTAAAGATTTATTTATTTATTTATTTATTTGACAGAGAGAGAGAGATAGCTAGAGCAGGAACACAAGCAGGGGGAACGGGAGAGGGAGAGCAGGCTTCCCGCCGAGCAGGGAGCCCAATGCGGGACTCAATCCCAGGACCCTGGGATCATGACCTGAGCCGAAGGCAGACGCTTAACGACTGAGCCACCCAGGCGCCCCTGAAATCTTACCTCTCTTTATATTCCCTTTCCTTCCCCTATTTATAATTGTCCTAAATACTTCCTCTACCCGCATTTAGAACCACATCAGATACTGTTATAATTATGGCTTCAACCATCAAACATAATATAGAAAATTTAAGAGGAGAAAGAAAGATTATCTCATTTCCCCATATTTTTGTTTATTGTGTTCTTCTTCCTTCCTTCTTGATGTTCCAAGATTTCTTCTTTTATCATATCCTTTCTGTTTAGAGCAATTCCATTAGCTCTAAAACCCTAAATTAAAATTTAGGGTTGGTCTGGTGGTCACAAATTCTCTTAGTTTTCCCTAATTTGAGAATGTCTTGGTTTTCCTTTCATTCCTGAAGGATGTTCTCACTAGGTACAGGATTCTGGGTTGACAACTCCTTTTTTTCACCATTTAAAAAAAATATTGTGCCAATTCCTTCTGGCTTCCATGACTTCTGATATGAAATCTTCTGTCATTCAAATTGTCATTTCCCCAAGATAACATTTTTTTCTTGTGGCTTTCAAGATTTTTTTCTTTGTCTTTAGTTTTCAGAAGTTTAATTACGATGTGATTTGGTATGGATTTCTTTGAGTATATCCTGTTTAAGATTTGCTCAGCTTCATGAATCTGTGGCTTTATGTTTCTTGCCATATTTGGGAAAATTTCAGTCATTATTTCTTTCTATGCAAAACAAAACAAACAAACAAACAAAAACCATTATTTCTTCTTCGGTCATTATTACTTTTTTTAAAGTAAGCTCTATGCCCAACATGGGGCTCGAACTCACAACCCCGAGATCAAGAGTCATGTGCTCTACTGACTGAGCCAGCCAGGAGCCTCTTTGAGTACTTTTTAAGCCCTACCCTCTTTCTCATCTCCTTCTGATACTCCTACAACACAAATGTTAGATCTTTTGTTATAATCCCTCAGGTCCTTGAGGCTCTGTTCATTTTTTAAAATTTATTTTCTCCTGGAGCACCTGGGTGGCTCAGTCGGTGGAGCATCTGACTCTTGGTTTCGGCCGGGGTCATGATCTCAGGGTCATGGGATCAAGCCCCACATCAGGCTCTGCGCTCAGACGGGGATTCTCTCTGTCTCTCTCTCTCTCCCTGTCTCCCTCTGCCCCTCCCCCATACTCACTCTGTCTCCCTTTCTCCGGAATAAATAAATAAATCTTTAAAATTTATATTCTCCCTCTGTTGCTCAGATTGGGTCATTTCTATTATGTTATCTTCCAGTTTATTGATTCTTTCCTCTGTCACCTCCATTCTGCTGTTGAGCTCATCTCATCCTCTAAGTTTCATATCTCAGTGATTGTATTTTTCAGTTTTAAAATACCCCTTTTGTGCTTCTTTATATTCTCGAATTCTCATTTGTTTCTATTTTATACATTCTATTTCATTTGTTTCAAGTGTGTTCGTAGCTGCTTGCTGAAGCATTCTCATGACAGCAGGTTTAAAATCTTTGTCAGAGAATTCTAACATTTCTGCCATCTCGGTGTTGGCAACTGTTATAGGTCGAACTGTATTCCTGAAACACAAAGATGTGTTGATGTCCTCATCCCCTATTACCTGTAAATGTGTCCTTACTTGGAAATAGGGTCTTTGCAGATGCAGTTAAGTTAAACTGAGGTTATTAGGGAGAGTCCTAATGAAATACGACTGGTATCCTTATAAGAGGAGGTAACTTCAGACACAGACATGGGGAGAATGCTATGTGATAACAGAGAAAGAGTTTGGATTGATACCAATGTGAGCCAAGGAACTGACAGCCACTCCAGAAGCTAGGGAGAGGCCAGGAAGGATTCTCCTCTCGGGGTTTCAGAGGGCGCATGGCCCTGTCAACACCCTGATTCTTGATTTCGGACTCCTAGGTTCCAGAATGGTGAGACAACAAATTCCTGTTGTCTTTAAGCCACTCAGTTTGTAGTACTATGTTATGGCAGCCCTGGGACACTAAGACAGCATCTTTCCGTCTTTTTCCTTTGGTTTGAGATCTTCCTGCTCCTTGGTATGATGAGTGACTTTCAGGTGAAACCTCGACACTTGGGGTATTATGTTGTGAGACTCCGTATCGTATTTAAACCTTCTGTTCTAGCCGACTTCCCGTGACACTGTCCTGTCAGAGGAAAGAGGCGACGCTGCCCTGTTACTGCCGGCGGTGGTGAGCATCCAGGTTAGCCCCGGGGCCTCCTCTGCCACCCAGGAGGGGCTGCTGGGTAGGGCTGGGAGTTCCAGCCCCCCACTCGGGCTCTACTGATTCCTCCCTGGCTAGGAGGTGTAGGGGCCCTGTGACTGCTCTCCACATGGGTTCTACTGACACCATGAGGGGGAGGTGGCCCCATTGCTGAGGGGGCAGTGCTGGATATCCTGACTCTCCTCCAAGCCTCCTCTGACACCAGCCACCGAGGCAGGAGGCTTGGGTGCCTAGGTACAACCTTGTGAGGGCAGAAATCTAGGCTCCTCCCTTGGCCTTTGCTGGTGTAGGTGGGGATGGTGCCACGATTTTTCTGTAATGCTTGGCTGGGGAAAAGCAGTTATTGTCTAAATGTTTGCTGTCATTCTTGGCTGTTTCTTTTATGGTCTTTGGTTAAAGAGAGCGAGCCTTTTCTTGGGCCTTTTTTTGTCTGCACTCGTTGGCAGTTCCACGTTTCAGGCCTCCACACTTTGGGGTTACCACCTTCTGCAGCCCCAAGTATATGGTACATGAGGCCGAAAGAAACCCAGGGAACTTACCACCGTATTGTTCCTTGCATCCAAAGATCCCTAAATGATCTACCTTGTTCTCTCCACCTTTCAGAGCCTTTGTATGCTTTCTTGTTTAAGTTTGTTTGGTTAGTTAGTTAGTTAGTTAGTTAGTTAGTTAGTTAGTTAGTTAATCTCTACACCCAACGTGGGGCTTGAACTCAAGACCCAGAGATCAAGAGTGGCATGGTCTTCCAACAGAGCCAGCCAGGAGCCCCTGTATGTTTGTTTTATATACAATGTCAAGGGGTTTTAGTTGTACTTCATCAGAGAAATAGCAGAGAGTATGTGTATTTCCGTCTTCTAGAGAGAAGTCCTAGACTTCTTTTTATAATAATTAATTCAAACAATATAGGCCAAAGGTAAAAATACTTCCCCACTCTCAGTCTCCTTCAGAATCAAGAAAATGGGCAGCCTCGGGGCTTGAGGATGGCTCTCTAATATTAGCCTTGGCTTCACTATCCCTCGCTCATTTGGGAAACCCCAAAAACACATTTGTCAAAGAGTGTCTTGTGCTGCCTATGTTCAGTTTTTTTCAAATGACGCTCCACGGAGCACCTTCCTCAGGGTCACTTTGAGATGCTTAATAAAAAATGCATTCAGACCTGCTGAATCAGAGCCCAGGACTGGAGCCTTGGAACCTATATTTTAACAAGCATCCCTTGTCCCCGAGAGATCCCGAGGTGCCCAAATATTTGAGAACCACGGATCTAAGCCAGTGATAAAATTGCTGCAACAGACCAGGCCGAGGACGAAGCCTTATATTGGGCCTGAATGCTCTCCTTTGGGAGCTATTACTCATTCGTCAGGGCCCTCTGGGCAGACTGGATCAACCCGTTCCTGATCCCCCTCATTGGCCTCACAGCCCGTCACTATTGTGCTGCTTTGCACAAATAATATCTTGAAAGTCCTCAGCTGGTGTTGTGCCCGATTTCACTTGTTCTCGATCTACCGTAGCTGCCCTGACCTTCGTTCTAGTAAACCTATCAGAGATCATCAAACTAGTCGGACGGGATTTGCTCTCAGGGAAATCATACTGGGTCCGGTGAGCAGGAACCATGCTTGAAAAAGAATCTATTTCAGATTGTCTCCTGGAATCAACATCAAGCTGACCGATCTGTCCACTTCCACTTGCACTTCTTTCCTGTTTTGAAACCCAGGATTGTATCTGCCTCTCTTCTAGAGATTTCTAGCACCTCTCCTACTCCACACTGATGAAAATAAAAGTATCCCCAGAGTGGTTTAAAGGTCTCATTTGCAGGCACTCCCAATGCTCTGAGAGATGTCATTTGTCTAGACCAAAGACTTGAACCTGGTTAAAGCAATGAAATACTCTTTTTTTTTTTTAAAGATTTTATTTATTTATTTGAGAGAGAGAGAGCATGCAAATGGGGAGAGGGGCAGAAGGAGAGGGACAAGCCGACTCCGCACTGAGTGGGGAGCCCAAGCAGCCTGAGGACCCCAAGACCATGACCTGAGCCGAAGTTAGATGCTTAACCGACTGAGCCACCCAGGTGCCCCAGCAATGAAATACTTTTAAAAACCATTTTAACCATTTATCCATCCTGGACTTTTCTTTTTTATTTATTTATTTATTTATTTATTTATTTATTTATTTATTTATTTGACACAGAGAGAGAGAGAGAGCACAAGCAGGGGGAGCAGCAGAGGGAGAAGGAGAAGCAAGCTCCCTGCTAAGCAAGGAGCCCATCACAGGGCTCGATCCCAGGACCCTAAGATCATGACCTGAGCCAAAGGCAGACGCTTCACCAAGTGAGCCACCCAGATGCCCCCAGAATCTCCATTTTAAGTGCTCGCTTTGGCAGCACATATACTGAAATTGGGAATGACTCAGAGATTAGCATGGCCTGCTCCAAGGACGACACACAAATTCATGAAGCGTTCCATATTTTTTTTTAAAAAAGAATCCATTTTAACAAAATCCTGAGGTGATGCATATGCATGGTAAAGTTTGAAGAGCACTGGGCTAGACTTTCCAGTATGAAAATTTCTCCTTGACAGAAAATACAGGTACCAAGTGAGAGCAGAGGAGCTCTGGTCTGTCTTTATCATTCATCACTATGTCACGGTCACTTCTATGCTTTTCTCCATTGTCGTCTTGCTCTTTTTTTTTTTTTAATTTCTAACTTTGTTTCTCTCTCTCTTTTTTTTAAGATTTTATTTATTTATTTGACATAGAGAGAGACACAGCAAGAGAGGGAACACAAGCAGGGGGAGTGGGAGAGGGAGAAGCAGGCTTCCCGCGGAGCAGGGAGCCCGATGTGGGGCTCGATCCCGGGACCCTGGGATCATGACCTGAGCCGAAGGCAGATGCTTAACGACTGAGCCATCCAGGCGCCACTGTCATCTTGCTCTTGACATAACTTACAAAAAGCTCTTTATGTTGCCCTTACTATGTGGTGTTAAGTCCTCTGAACACTGTTTATGCAGGTCTATACCAGCTTCCTGCATTTATCATTGGCCTTACATGTTCCTTTCCAAATTTAACCTGCTAAGACCTGAAGGTAGGGGATGTTTCTTCATCAAGAATCTACAAGGCACAATAATTCTCTGTATAGAAAAATCTGTTGGAGTCCAGGCAACAGACCAATCAGAAGGAGTTGCTGTAGTTCTCTTTCTGCATAAACCCTCAAGTGATCCTAGATTATCAAAAGAGTCCCTAAGACTGGCCCCTGGAGGATCTTGTTATTTATTCCAGAAAAGGAGACTATTCCACACTCTCACACTGTTGGTGGGAGTGCAAGCTGGTGCAGCCACTCTGGAAAACAGTATGGAGGTTCCTCAAAAAGTTGAAAATAGAGGTACCCTATGACCCAGCAATTGCACTACTAGGTATTTACCCCAAAGATATAAGTGTAGTGATCCGAAGGGGCACACGCACCCCAATGTTTATAGCAGCAATGTCCACAATAGCCAAACTATGGAAAGAGCCCAGATGTCCATCGACAGATGAACGGATAAAGAAGATGTGGTCTATATATAAAATGGAATATTATGCAGCCATCAAAAAAAAGAAATCTGGCCATTTGCAACGATGTGGATGGAACTAGAGGGTATTATGCTAAGTGAAATAAGTCAATCAGAGAAAGACAATTATATGATTTCACTCATATGTAGAATTTAAGAAACGAAACAGAAGAGCATAGGGAAAGGGAAGGAAAAATACAACAAGATGAAACCAGAGAGGGAGACAAACCGTGAGAGACTCTTAATCATAGGAAACAAACTGAGCGTTGCTGGAGGGGGTGGGGTGGGGAATGGGGTAACGGGGGGATGGACATTAAGGAGGGCACGTGATGTAATGAGCACTGGGTGTTACATAAGACTGATGTACCTCTGAAACTAATAATACACTATATGTTAATTAATTGAATTTAAATTTTAAAAAGGATGTTAGTTGAAAGATGCTTTCTAGGGGCGCCTGGATGGCTCAGTCGTTAAGCATCTGCCTTCAGCTCAGGTCATGATCCCAGGGTCCTGGGATCGAGCCCCCATCAGGCTCCCTGCTCAGCGGGAAGCCTGCTTCTCCCTCTCCCACTTCCCCTGCTTGTGTTCCCTCTCTCACTGTCTCTCTCTGTCAAATAAATAAATAAAATCTTTAAAAGAAAAAAAGAAAGATGCTTTCTAAAAAAAAAAGGAGACTATTCCACCTGTTGTTCTCAGTAAGTTCTATATGTTTCTTAGTTAAGTCTCTGTGTAATAGTAAGACCACACCCCACTTTCAAGTGCCCCACCCCGGACCATTGATTTCTGGGAGCCCCACCCTATTTTCCTACACCGTTCCAGCTTCCACTTCTCCCCATCTTCTGCTTGCAAAGCTACTTACGAAATCTGGTCGCTTTGTGTCCCGAATGAAACACCCCTGTCCACGCTAACAGCGCCTTCTATAGCTCCTCTGGAAGCTGGCAATCCTGGGGGTGCCGCAATGGCTCTGGGTTCGAAGGGTATCGTCCCCCGTTCTGTGCCGCACTCTGGCACCTGGGTTTTGAAATAGGTCTGCTTGTGTTCAGTCTCTGAAAGTCTCCCTTAGGCAGGTCCAGCAAAAAAGGACTCGATGCCATTATGATCCCCCTAGAGCTCCTCTTATCTTTTTCTAGCTCTTCTCACCACCGAAAACTCTTTTCTTCTCTCATGGGGACAAAGCAAATGACCCCACAGATATGACTGGATGCAAACAGACACTGAGGTGTGTTTGGGGGAAAGGAAGGAGGAAGAGAAGCTGTATACTTTCGTAGTGACAGGCCTCCAGGGAAGTCATTCAAAAGTGCCCAGGTAGCCCTGCATTTGGTTAATTTCCCCCACATTGAGGGAACTTCCCAGAGAGCTATTGATTGCTAATCTAATTCCTTTATGGTCAGTGAACATACTCTGTTATTTTCATCCTCTTAAATGTACTGGCACTTTCTTTATGGCCCAGCCTAGGGTTTCTCATGGCGAATGCTCCACACTTGAAAACAAAGTGCATTCTGCTGTTGCTGAGGGAGAGAGCTAACGATATCCATTAGGACAAGTTGAAGGATAGTGTCTTCATGATTAGCTATTTGCTCTACTGATTACTGAGGAAGGAGTGTTAAAGTCTCCAAGTATAATTGCGGATTTGTCTATTTCTCCTTTAAATTCTACCAGTTTTTGCTTCACATATTTTGCAGCTCTGTTATTAAGGTACACACACACTTAGAATTACACCTTCTTATGCATTGACCCTTTCATCGTTACAAAATATCCCTCTGTATCTCTGGCAATGCATCTTGTATTAAATCTACTTTATTGGATGTTAATATATATACTATATATTATATATAATCATGTTATATATAATATAAATACTATATTGAGATATGTATATAGTATATAGCTAAAATAATAGAGATTTCTTATGATTAGTGTTAGTGTAGTATATATTTTTTTAATCCTTTAACCTAAGTAACTGGGTTTCTTTTTTTTTTTTTTAAAGATTTTATTTATTTATTTGAGACAGAGAGAATGAGAGAGAGAGAGAGCACATGAGAGGGAGGAGGGTCAGAGGGAGAAGCAGACTCCCTGCCGAGCAGGGAGCCCGATGCAGGACTCGATCCCGGGACTCCAGGATCATGACCTGAGCCGAAGGCAGTCGCTTAACCAACTGAGCCACCCAGGCGCCCCAGTAACTGGGTTTCTTAGAGGCAGTCTTCTTTTTGGTCTGTCTGGCAACTTCTGCCTTTTATTTGGAGTGTTGGCTACATTTACTGCACTACATTAGTGTAGTATTTTTTTTTAAATAAGCTCTACACCCAATGTGGGGCTTGAACTCGCAACCCTGAGATCAAAAGTTGTACGCTCTACCGACTGAGCCAGCCGGGCGCCCCCTTTAGCATAGTATTGACATGGTTGTTTCTAAATCCCTCTTCAAGAGGTCATACTTGCTTTGGGCACCACCAGGGAACAACATCCCTGGGCTCCCCAGTGCTGATTAGGTCGCCCTAGAGAAAGGGTCAGCCTTTCACACCAGAAGGCAATGGTTCTAGGAGTACCCCTGTTATAACTGCAAGGCGAGGAACATAGAGGAGATACTACTGCAGTATTTACCTAGGACCCACCTAGGACCATCCCCTTAAGATAGGACCATCAAAATAAATAAGTAAATAACAGTAACAAGAGCTAGCCTTTACTGAGTGTGGACTGAGGGCCAGGCAGTGTTGGAAGGGCTCTATAGGGAAAACCTCATGGAACCCTCACCACCCCTCTGTCATGTAGGGGCCATTACTGTCGATGAAGAAACAGAGCCACAGAGAGGTGAACAATGTAATCTAGGGCATGGAGTTAGAGTAGAATTTATATCTAGGTTCTTTTGACTTTGCTGCCCTAAATTTTTCTACTTTAAACTCTCTATTCTGAAAAATTTCAAACACATGCAAAAGTAGAGCAATAGGGGCGCCTGGGGGGCTCAGTTGGTTAAGTGTCTGACTCTTGATTTTGGCTCAGGTCATGATCTCGGGGTCTGAAATGGATCCCTGCATTGGGCTCTGCACTTGGCCTGGAGTCTGCTTAAGATTCTCTCTCTCCCTCTCCCTCTGTCCCTCCCTACTCTCTCCCCACCCCCCTAAAAAAAAGTAGAGCAAGAACCCCCATGTATTTATCCCTCAGTTTGAACAACTATCAATGCGAGGCCAATCTCATTACATATATACCCACGCTCGCTTCTCCTCCCCTGGATATTCTGAAGCAAACTCTAGATATTACATTATTTTATTCATAAATATTTCAGTATATTTCTCTAAAGGGATTTTTTAAAGCATAACCACAATATTGTTATCACACCAAAAATACTCACAGTAAAACCTCAATATCTTTTGAGTCTCTTTTAATCTATAGGTCCCTCCAGCATTTCTTCCCCACCCCCCCACCCCCCCGCACCACTGAAATTTATTAATGCAGGTGTTAACTAGTTTTCCTGTAGAGTTTCCCAGTGTCCATGGATTTTGGTGATTATAGCCCAATGGTGTTTTTTAAGTAAACTGATAGTTAGATGTAGAGACTTGTGAAAATCCAGGTTTGGTTTTTTGGCAAGACAATTTCATAGGTGACGATGCTGTGTACTTTCATTAGAAGTATGTAATATCTGATTGTCTCTCTTCTTGTGATGTTCACAGACATTAGTGAATCATTGCCTAGATCCATTTTTCATCAGGGATTGCCAAATGGTGATATTCTATCATTCCTCCTTCACTCATTAGCTGGAGTATTTCTATAAAGAAAAACTTTCCATCATCAAGTTTTTGGTTATGCTGAGGTATAATTTCATAGAAAAGACTACAGTGACAACCTTGTTGGTAGAGACCTCCATATACATACACCTCAAGCTTGGGCTCCCCAGGTTTACAATCACACCTTCAGCCTTTCTTTCGAAAGCATGCCTTCCATGCTAGTGTGTCTGCATCCAGCCTTGACCACAGGGAAACTGGAGAAAAGCTTAAAAATATATAAAATAGCATCCAGGAAAATCAATATCCATTTATATGGAAGTCCAGAAAGAAAGAAAACAAGAGAGGAGAAGTAATAAAAAAAGAAGAAGAAGAAGAAAATTTCTCATAACTGGAACAAAGATTTTAGTTTGAAAAGACCACGGAGGGGGGGCACCTGGGTGGCTCAGATGGTTAAGCGTCTGCCTTCGGCTCAGGTCATGATCCCAGGGTCCTGGGATCAAGCCCCACGTCGGGCTCCTTGCTCAGTGGGGAGCCTGCTTCTCCCTCTCCCTCTGCCTCTCCCCCTGTTCATGCTGTCTCTCTGTCTGTATCTCTGTGTCTCAAGACCACTGAGGGGCAAGTAGAATAAAAGAAAAGAAGACTTGCCTCTAATAATCCATCCTTGTTAAGTCTTAAGATATTGAGAATAAAGAGAAGATCCTTAAAGCTTCTAGAGGGGAAAAAAAAGGTCTATCTGCAGAGAAGTAAGAATCCTCATTGGCAACATTTATTTATTTATTTATTTATTTAAAGATTTTATTTATTTGACAGAGAGAGCACAAGCAGAGGGCGAGGGAGAAGCAGGCTCCCCACTGAGCAGAGAGCCCGATGCGGGGCTCGATCCCAGGACCCTGAGATCATGACCTGACCCGAAGGCAGCCGCTTAACTGACTGAGCCACCCAGGCGTCCCTCATTGGCAACATTTAGATGCAAAAAACAAAAACCCACTAGAATAATATCTGTAAAGTTTGGGGGGAAATTACTTTGAACCTACAATTCTATATTATTTAAATATAAGAACAAAAATAGACTTTTTTTAGGCATGAAATTCTTCAGAAATTTCACCTCCCAGTTATCTTCTCTGAAAAAATTAATTACTTGGGATCTAAGAAGCAGAGACACTAACCCAGGATCACGATGAGAAAAATTCCTAAAATGGCAGCCATGGGGCGCCTGGGTGGCTCAGTTGGTTGAGCGACTACCTTCGGCTCAGGTCATGGTCCCAGGGTCCTGGGATCGAGTCCCGCATCGGGCTCCCTGCTCTGCAGGGAGCCTGCTTCTCCCTCTCCCACTCCCCCTGCTTGTGTTCCTTCTCTCGATGTGTCTCTCTCTGTCAAATAAATAAATAAAATCTTTAAAAAAAAAAAATGGCAGCCATGCAGGAGGGAGGCTTAGAGTCAGGACATGTCAGAGCATTTGATAAGCTGTCAATTCAAACAACGGGAAGATATCAGTCATATGGTGACAGAGACACATATCTTTGGTAACAACAACAGAAAGAAGGATAATTAGAAACTCTAAGAAAAACAAACCTCCTCAAAAAGTCATGATCCCACATATAAAACCATCTAAAATGTGGCCTGGCTAAGCAACTGGTAGAGTGTAGGAAAAGAGAAACCATGTGAACTGGAAATCCTTGCTATTCTCCTTTGAGTGGCTCAGGAACAAGAGTATAGGATTCCATCTCCTCCAGTGATCAAATCACACTGATTCTGCAGTGACTAGCGTTGACAAAATGATGTGACTCTGAGAGCTAATGGCTCAGAATCAACCTACAGACAAAGCACAAAAAACATACACAGTTACAGAAGAAAATGTAAATATGAACACAATTTAAACTTTGACAATGTGAAACTAATCAAATAACTGACAGAAGTTGGGCGACATTTTCTCATTTTACAGAGTAGAGCCTCAAGAGGTAAGTATATATGGAAATGTAAGTACATTATGCAAAGAATTGAAGGTAAGCAATTGAGAAGCTCAAGAGGAAAGGGGGGATCTAAATTCCTCAACAGACATGAGGAGAGTTGATACTGCTTAAAGGAAATAAGCCAAGATTTTGAAGTAGAAGCCCCTCATTTAGAATTATAGAAATAACCAATAGAAGAACAAAAAGAAATCAGAAATGGTCAAAAGAGGCTCACATGTATCAAAAGATACTCTAATGAGCACTGCAGGGGTAGAAGCAGGAAGAACCCTTGTATTTTTAATTTCATAACTCCCTTATTTTTTTTCCATTCATTCATTCATTCACTCATTCATTCATTCATTCAACAGATACTTACAGAACATCTACTACTGTACCAAGCATTATTCGAAGCATGGGGATATAGGAGGGAGGCTTAGAAGGAATCAGAATGGGTCAGAGCATGTAACAAGTCATCTATTCAAACAGCTGGAAGAGATCAGCAACATGAGGACAGAGGCACAGATCTCTTTTGGCAACAAAAAAAGAAAAACAATCAGAATTTTTTTTTTAAAGATTTTATTTACTTATTTGACAGAGAGAGACACAGCAAGAGAGGGAACACAAGCAGGGGGAGTGGGAGAGGGAGAAGCAGGCTTCCCGCCGAGCAGGGAACCCGATGCGGGGCTCGATCCCAGGACCCTGGGATCATAACCTGAGCTGAAGGCAGACGCTTAACGACGGAGCCACCCAGGCACCCCTCTTTTTTTTTTTTAAGATTTTATTTATTTATTTGACAGAGAGAGACACACACACAAGTGAGAGAGGGAACACAGCAGGGGGAGTGGGAGAGGGAGAAGCAGGCCTCCCGCTGAGCAGGGAGCCCGATGTAGGGCTCGATCCCAGGACCCTGGGAGCATGACCTGGGCTGAAGGCAGACGCTTAACCATCTGAGCCACCCAGGTGCCCCAATAATCAGAAATTCTAAGAAAAACAAACTTCCTCAAAAAGTCATGATCCACATATAAAACAATCTAAAATGTGGCATGACTAAGCAATTGGTGTTGGGAGTCATTTCCTTCCAGAGAACTTCCTGCCCTCAAGGAACTCACACTTGGGGGGGGGGGGGGTAAGCAATAAACAAGTAACTCTTCCTAAAAAAGATATGTACAAATAGTATTAAGTGCAATGAAGATTATAAGACAAGATAAAAATATGCCTTGAGTGATCACTCTGAAGAAGTGAAATTTGAACAAAAATAGATACTTTTTTATATGAGAAAAGATAGGGGATTTTTTTTAAGAGTTTATTTATTTATTTGACAGAGAAAGAGACACACACAAGCGAGAGAGGGAACACAGCAGGGGGAGTGGGAGAGGGAGAAGTAGGCTTCCTGCTGAGCAGGGAGCCCGATGCAGAACTCGATCCCAGGACCCTGGGATCATGACCTGAGCCGAAGGCAGACGTCTAATGACTGAGCCACCCAGGCGCCCCAAGATATGGGATCTTGACACCTTTCTTCCCAGGAGGCTTCATGGCCCCTCTGCAAATTTACATACCTCCTCCCCAGCAAGCAGCCCCACAAACCAAGGAATCTGGGGAGAGTTGGCCTTTGTCAAACCACAAGACGTCCTCTTGCACCCTTACCCCGGGACAATGATTGCACCTGCCCTACATTTACTAGAAGGCCCTTGCAAGTGATTGTTCCCAGAACAAGGAAGACCGACTCCGAAGTGACTTGCTGGGAAACAGTCATGCGGCACTTTCTTCCCCCAGTGTTTCCCAAACCCAAGTCCAGCAGCACTAAGAAGAGGTCCCAGAGACACGGGATGGATGGGGGCCTCCTATGCAGGCATAGCCACCTACTCATCCCTGACAACAAAGTCTATATGCCAGTCCCATCGATGCTATGATGCTACCGTAGCTGGCGACCAATACCCTTTCGAAACACACAACATGGAGCACCCTGACTTCTGGCAGCCCATGACCTAGTCAACATTCAACGCTACACAGAGGCATATTTTTGGCTACAGCAAGAAAAAAGGCTGAAGCAGCTCAATAGAGCTACTCCACGGACCTTCAATCGCCAAGTATTCCCAGGGGACCATTCCCTTATGTTCCTCACCGCGTCTCTCCCAACATGGTCATAGCACAACAATTATGGAAGTCAACGCCTTCATGAGAATGGGCCACTTTCTTCCTTCAGCTGGGCCACTTTCTGCCCCAGTCATCTCTACTTTTCTTCAGAGACAGAGGTGTTGCACCTCCACAGATAGCCTAACCCTGTAGCATCTGACTGGGGACCCCTTTTTGCGAGAACGTTCTAGAGAGCACTCCTCTAACACACCAGGTCCAAATCCACCTGTCCCCTGCCCACCACAAGCTACCTGGACAACAGCCAGAAAGAACACATAACCCAGATTTTGGAGGAGGTTTCTGGTTACCACATACCTTCTACCAACAAGATGACTGAGCCACACACATCCCCAAAGCCAAATTCGCTATGACACTGGGACCATCTCCTAGAACACCTCCTTTTCCCAGTAATCCCGGCATTCTACCTCATACCAAACAGCTGCCTCACAATCCTTTGCCTTCAGTCAATAAATGTCAGTTACCTACTATGCACCAGGCACTGTGCTGGATGTGAGAGTCCTGGCTTCCCATAGGTCATATGGTACCCTTGAGAAAATTTGAAAAACGGCACTCCTCCATACAGACATCCCTGTCCCAGGGTGCATGACTTGTGAGTATAGTGAAGGCTGAATTTCAGTCCCCACAGGCCTTCTTGGCCAGATCCCCTTTGTGCAGTGAACAATCTGCACAACTGTACACAGCAGGCCTACAGAGATTCAACAGTAAAAAGGAGCTTCATCACTTACTAGAAGCATTCTAGGTTCCCCCAAGAAGTCCCATGGGACGTCTACATCTGCCAACAATCTTATCTGGCTCTCCTCCTACAGTGTCAGCTCACCTGGCCCCATTACAGATTTAGGGCCATTCCCTGGGCCCAATCACATTCCCAGAGATTATAAGCCCTGTCACCTTCACGTCCATGTGTATCCACCTTGACTTTCAGAGAGGGACAAATTCCTTTGACTCCCAACACCAGCTGGTCTCAACCCAAGCCAACACCCCACTCTGCACCCTACACCCTTGGGATTCAGTATTGCAAAATGTTGTCCAAAGACATCATTTAGGAAATGTTGGAGCAAGCCACTACCTCCAGTACTCATCTTACTTCGCCCCATTTAGCAGATAGTGAAAGGAAGAACAGGGCACATCCAACCCCACTCTTCCTTAGACTGATCAAATCACCCCCAAACAGATGCCCAGCATCTGTTGACCATGGTCTCCAGATCCCTCTGCCTTGGCCAGAGACTGTGTTCTTTTCACCTTATCCTTAGATCCGGCCAGCTGAAGCAAGACGCAGTGAAGACAACTTTAGTGTCGCTAAATAAAACACATAAAACCTCAATCCAAAGCATCTGCGTTTCCCTTTGCCCCCAGCATTTAAGGCTTCCCCCAAGAGCACTGCCAGGTGTATGACTAATACATGCATGACTAAGAGGGCTCAGGGAAGTGGTCTCTCCCGGAGAAAGGGCAGGTTTACCCCAAGATGATTCCAGATCCTCTGCTTTGAGCCACAGGAAGAAATGCTAAAACAAAAACAACTAAACCCCAGCAGTGTCTCATGTTCTGTAAATCTAGGCAGTTTTAGAAGTGTGCCCATGATGAGAATACTCCTTCATGGCCTCATCTGGTCATTGAAAGCAATGCCGAGCAGGAATTCCCAAGCCAGTCCTTGGTGTAGGTAAGTAACTGTTCTTACCGGGACCTTAAGATACTGGGAGCTCCTGGGGCGCCTGGCTGGTTCAGTGGGTAGAGCTTGCGACTCTTGATCTTGGGGCCATAAGTTTAAGCCCCACACTGGGCATAGAGCCTCTTTTTAAAAATTTAATTTAATTTAATTTTTTAAAAAAGGTACTGGAAGCTCAGGTTCCTGAGTTGAGCTGTCTGGGTTCGACTCTTGCCTCCACCACTTACAATCAGAACTACAAAAGAGCCATCTGGAGTCCCAGAAAGCACAGAGGGTCTGGACACCGGACTGCCCGGCTTTAAATCCCTGCTCTCCGGCTCACCAGTGATCACCAGTCTTTTCAGCAGGGACTGCTTGTTTCCTCATCTTTGAGGTTAGAAATGGAATCTTGCCCTCACAGGGTTGTCGTGGAGCCTCTGGGAGAACACGCACGGCCTGGCCCATAGTAAGCGCCCGCTAACTCTCGGACACTGCGGTTATTACTCCTCGATGTGTCCATTTCTCATGCCCTGAAAACGGGAAAGTAAATAAAGGCAAAAGGGCACTTGTCTGCATAATCGTGCGAGCACCGTCTTCTCTGTGAGCTGGGGAAGTGAGGGACAAATTTCTTTTCTTCCAGATGGATTCAGGCTGCACTAAAGCCCTGAGAACCTGTGCTTTACCCGAAAGAGATTTATGTATGGATTTATGTTTCACCCAACTGATACCAATTGCATACCGGGCAAAACAGGACAGTGTGTGTCTCTCCACGACTCCCACTGAGGGGGAGCTCTGGACGGGGATGACTTTTGGCGTGCCACAGCCCAGCCCGGCCCGGCCTGCTGGAAACCCCAGAGCTGCACGCTGGGCCACGGAACTCAGACTTGGGCCAACGTGCCACCGGGGGAAGGAGATTATCCAGTCAGTTTTATCCATGGTTTTCTTCCACTGCCTCTAGCTTTTTTTTTTTTTTTAAAGATTTTATTTATTTATTTGAGACAGAGAGAATGAGAGACAGAGAGCATGAGAGGGAGGAGGGTCAGAGGGAGAAGAAGCAGACTCCCTGCCAAGCAGGGAGCCCGATGCGGGACTCGATCCCGGGACTCCAGGATCATGACCTGAGCCGAAGGCAGTCGCCTAACCATCTGAGCCACCCAGGCGCCCCTGCCTCTAGCTTTTGAATCAGGGTTAAAGAGCCTTTCTTTATGGCAAGGATAAAGGGGAATGTGCTCAGGGCGCCCGGCCAACTCAGTCAGAGGAGAGTGCGGCTCTTGATCTTGGGGTCGTGAGTTCGAGCCCCGTTGTTGGGCATAGAGATTACTTAAAATGAATAAATGTTTTAAAAAGGGGAGGGGGAACGTGCCCATGTTTTCTTTTAATATTTGTAAGGTTTCATATCTTATATTTGGATCTTCGATTCAGTGAGAGTTTATTCCTGTGTATGGTGTGAAGGTTGGATCTCACTTTGTATTTTTCCAGATAGCTAGTCCATATATCCAGAATTATTTATTTAAAAAAATCCATTTTTGGGCGCCTGGGTGGCTCAGTTGGTTAAGCGACTGCCTTCAGCTCAGGTCATGATCCTGGAGTCCCAGGATCGAGTCCCGCATCGGGCTCCCTGCTCGGCAGGGAGTCTGCTTCTCCCTCTGACCCTCCCCCGTCTCATGCTCTCTCTCTCTATCTCATTCTCTCTCTCAAATAAATAAATAAAATCTTAAAATAAATCCATTTTTGGGGCACCTGGGTGGCTCAGTTGGTTAAGCGACTGCCTTCGCCTCAGGTCATGATCTCAGGGTCCTGGGATCGAGCCCCATGTCAGGCTCCCTGCTCAGCGGGGAGTCTGCTTCTCCCTCTGCCTCTCCCCCTGCTTGTGCTCTCTCTCTCTCTCAAATAAATAAAATCTTTAAATAAATAAATAAAATAAAAAATCCATTTTTGCCCCCGTAACATGATTGTTTTTTTTTTAAGTAAACTCTACACCCAACATGGGGTTCAAAGTGATAACCCTGAGATCAAGAATCACATGATCTATCAACTGAACCAGCCAGGCATCCCATATGTTTATTCTTTAAAAATTCTAGTGATAAGTAAAATGTTAAGGAAGAAAACAAAACAAAACAAAAAATCAGCACCAGGCGCCTGGGTGGCTCAGTTGGTTAAGGGTCTACCTTCAGCTCAGGTCATGATCCTGCGGTCCTGGGATCGAGCCCCCATCAGGCTCCTTGCTCAGTGGGGAGCCTGCTTCTCCCTCTCCCTCGGCCTGCTGCTCCCCCTGCTTGTGTTCTCTCTCTCTCTAATAAATAAATAAAATCTTTTTTAAAAATAAAAAAAAAAACTCTTCTGTGCTGTTTGAATTTTTACCATGAACAACTATCAATTTTATTTAAAACAAAATATATCAGTGCCTGGACCTTCCTGAGGACTCTGCTCAATGCCCCATGAATTATGAGTTTTTCCAGTCGGCCTGGTGGGAACAAGCATTATCTCCCTCTAATCGTTCCAGATGGTTCTTTCCCCAGCCTCGGGTAGTGTCCTCACACGTGTGTGCTGCTTGGTGGGGCTTCTCTCTGTGCAGTGCAGCTCTTTGCTCTCCAGCATCCTGCCCTTCCTTTGTCTCCCTGGACTCTCAGCTCCATCTCCTTAACTCAGGGGGTCCACCCAGCTCCGCCTCAGCTCTCTCCCCTACATCATAGCCTGAAGCTCTTGCAAGGAAATAGGCTAAGGTGAGCCTCGGGCTCCCCTTGTTTGCTTCCCATCTCCCTGGGATCACTGTCCTTCAGCGTCTAATGTTCAGTGTCTGGAAAACCACTGTCTCATGTATTTTTGTCTGTATTCCTTGCTTCATGCACGAGGGCCAATCTGGACCCTGTTATCCCATCCTGACTCTAGACACATAAATCCCCCATTATTTTTTCAGAGCAGCTAACTGGCTTGCCCAAGTTCCTGCTAGGAAACGGAGGAGCCAGAAGTAGAACCGAGATCTCCTGACCTTGGATCTGAAGTTGCGACAGAACTGTTTCTTGTCCATCCAGCTCCGGGGGCAAACTTGACAAAGGCAGGTGAATTTACCAGCCGCAGACAAAGTGAGTGGCCATGACCCGGGGGTCTCAGCAAGGTTCAGACCAGCCGGCCCCGCCCATTCCTGATGAACCAGCGAATATTTCCTGCACACCCAAGTGTGATGCTTCGTCTGGGACACTGCTGGAGACAGAGGAGTGGGTGCCCCTGTCTCTGGCCACAAGGCTCCAGTCTAGTCGGGAGAAAGACTGCAGGGGAAGCACTTGTATCTTGATACTCTCGTATGGACTCATTCAACTGTGCAGCACAGAGAGTCAGGAGGCCGCACAATTGTGGGCTTTTCTCAGAAAAGGCTTCCCAGAGGAGGGAGGACTTGGATTCAAAAGATGGGCATGATGTCCTGACTGAGAAGGACAGTACAGGCAGGACATGATCTCCACATGGCCCTCGTTGAAAGGCACTCACAACCTCGGAGGGTTCCGGGCTATAAGAAGAGCCTGAGCCTCGGGGTACGGGAAAGGAAACAGATGTTGCTCCTGGCCAGGGGGCAGACCTAGATGACCTTCCATGTGACCGAAGCGCCGAGGTGAGGAGGGTGCCGAATAGGACACTCCCATTTCCTACCACATGCTCTGACCAGGGCTGCCCCCACTCTTCCTTAGCAAAACAAAGCTCCCAGGTAGATGGTTTTTCATATGAAACCAGAGTATTTCTGCTTTCTTTACCTCCTTCCTGTCTCTATCCATTCTTTTTTCAAAACTTTCAACAGGGGGGCGCCTGGGTGGCTCAGTTGGTTAAGCGACTGCCTTCGGCTCAGGTCATGATCCTGGAGTCCCGGGATCGAGTCCCGCATCGGGCTCCCTGCTCGGCAGGGAGTCTGCTTCTCCCTCTGACCCTCCCCCTCTCATGCTCTCTCTCTCTCTCTCATTCTCTCTCTCAAATAAATAAATTAAAAAAAAATCTTTAAAAAAAAAAAGAAAAGAAAAATATCTAATCATTACTGAGCAGGCACTGTGCTTTGCGCCAGGCACCACTCAGTGTATTAAATATATATACCCACTTGATCCTCACAACAGCCACCTTAATGAAGTAGACACAATTATCTTTCTCACTTGACAGGTGAGGAAACTGAAGCACTAAGGGGCTAAGTAACTTGTCTGAGGTCACACTTCTCACACGAGGAAGCGTGGCCTTGGATTCAAATCCAGTCACTCAGATTCAGAGATGAAAAGACATATAAGACTCGGAAGAAATCACAGAAGGCTTCACAGAAATGGCAGGATTTGAGCTACATCTTGAAAAACAGTAGGATTGGGCGCCTGGGTGGCTCAGTTGGTTAAGCGACTGCCTTCGGCTCAGGTCATGATCCTGGAGTCCCAGGATCGAGTCCCGCGTCGGGCTCCCTGCTCGGCAGGGGGTCTGCTTCTGCCTCTGACCCTCCCCCCTCTCATGTGCTCTCTCTCTCTCATTCTCTCTGTCTCAAATAAATAAATAAAATCTTTAAAAAAAAAACAAAACAACTTTCAACAGGATCATCACTATTCACTTTAGAGAAGATAGCATGTTACCCAAAACAAAAACAACACAAAACAAAAACCATACAGGTGTCTTCCCAGGTCGTGAAAAGCTGGGCTGTCCACTTGAAGCTACAGGACAAACACTCCAGACCCTAGTTATTCAGTCCTTCACTGAGCGAGTATTAAGTACCTACTGTCTACCTGGAATTATGTTAGGGGCTGGGGACTCACAGGTACCTAAGACCCATGGCTTGTCCTAGTTCACGGTCTAGAGGGTCAGACAGACACCTGGATGACAGTGACACAACAGCCAACAGGGATGGGCACCAAGAGCTATGAGAACATGGGAAAGAGAAGGGTTAGAGGGGGCAGGGGGAGGCGAGGGAGGTGGGTTGGCTCCCGGGAAGGTGCTCAAGAGAAGGCGTTTCAGCCTTCTTCAGGGTCCTGAAGGATCACTGGGAGCTTGCCTGACCATGAGGAAGGGGAGGGGGAGGCCCTTGCAGGTAAAGGAAGCAGCATGAGCAGGGACAGAGAGGGGTGTGTGGCTGTGTACCTATCTGGGGAACGAAATGGCAGGAGCATAGGACAAGAGTGTCAGATGGGCCTGCAAAGCAGACTGGGGCCATGAAAACCACACTAAGGGGTTTTTCCTTTACCTGAAGAAGTAGATCATCTGCCTCCTGACCAGATAGTACTTTCTGTCACAACCACCCTCATCCCCACTTGCCTGGCCAGTGCCCTCCCATCTTCTTCCCCTCCTCCACAAACTGATCAACTGTCCTTCATGAAATTACGCATTTACACACCTGCCAAATTCCTAGGGAGCCTTCCAATGTAGCAGCGCCACAGCTCCTTAGATCGCTCTTTGTCCCTGTTGCTTGTTGACGCGTAAAACCCAAAGATGGTGAAACTGTGCGTGGTCACCACCCTCATGCCTCCCCACCATCACCCCCGTGCCTTCTGGGCTCTGGCCAAGACCAGTGGAAGTCAGGCCCTCCCAAATGCCCACAGTGCTGGTGTTCTGACGTATTTGCCAAGACTTTAGTTCATACTCAATACCATGTTTCTCACGCATTCTTTTTCGTTTTGGAAAATAGTTATTGTCATTAAGCTTTGTTATTCATATTAACATGCAATAAATTTGTTATTTTCTAATTTCACCATTTAAATTTCTAATACAGTAAATATCAATAGGTATAACTCACATAAACAAAAGTTCTTTAGGTTCCTCAATAATTTTTATACATGTGAAGAAGTCCCAAGACTGAGAAATTTTGAGAACTGCTGTAGAGCAATGAAAATGAGCAAATATTGCTACGCACATTTATAAATTTCACAAACTCAGAGCAAAAGAAGCCAGACACAAAAGCATATATACTGTCTCTTCCGTTTATATAAAGTCCCAGAACAGGAAAAGCTAGTTGATGATGTTAGAAATCAGGATGGTGGGGGGGGGGGGGGCCTGGGCGGCTCAGTCAGTGAAGCGTCCGACTCTTAGTTTCGGCTGGGGTAGTGATCTTGGGGTCATGGGATCGAGCCCTGCATCGGGCTCTCAGCGCAGAGTCTGCTTGGGATTTTCTCTCTCCCCCTCTCCCTCTTGCCCTTCCCCCCGCATGCGTGTTCTCTCTCTCTAAAATAAATAAATAAATCTTAAAAAAAAAAAAATAGGGCGCCTGGGTGGCTCAGTTGGTTAAGCGACTGCCTTCGGCTCAGGTCATGATCCTGGAGTCCCAGGATCGAGTCCCGCATCGGGCTCCCTGCTCGGCGGGGAGCCTGCTTCTCCCTCTGACCCTCTCCACTCTCATGTGCTCTCTCTCTCTCATTCTCTCTGTCTCAAATAAATAAATTTAAAAAATCTTAAAAAAAAAATAGGGCGCCTGGGTGGCTCAGTTGGTTAAGCGACTGCCTTCGGCTCAGGTCATGATCCTGGAGTCCCGGGATCGAGTCCCGCATCGGGCTCCCTGCTCGGCGGGGAGTCTGCTTCTCCCTCTGACCCTCCTCCCTCTCATGCTCTCTGTCTCTCATTCTCTCTGTCTCAAATAAATAAATAAAATCTTTAAATAAAAAAAAAATAAAGAAACCGGGAGGGCGGCTACGCCAGGGGAAGGAGGGTAGTGGTTTAGCGAGAATCATGAGGAATAGTAGGATGCTGTCCCCTTGGCCTGAGTGTTAGTAACGTGTGTGTGTTCAACTGGTGATAATTCACTGGTGTTTTACACACCTTGCTGTATGTGTGTTTTGCCTTGCTGTTGTTTTTTAAGGTCTGCTTATTTACTTGAGAGGTGGGGAGGGGCAGAGGGAGAGGGAGAGAAATCCTGAAGCAGACTCCCACTGAGCACGGAGCCCAAGGCGGGGCTCGATCCCACGACCCCGAGATCACGACGACCGGGACGAGGAGGAGACACTGAGCAGAGCTGTGACCAATGAGCAGGAGCAGGCCTGGAAGGGAAGGGTGAGGATTGTCCTGTGACAGCCCTGCTGGGCTAATAGGCATCTTCCACGTAGCACGGGCTAGCCCACCTCCGGATCTCCCCCCTCCCCTCCCCACTGCCAGCCGGCCCACCTGCTCCTCCTGCAGTCTTCACCGCGTCAGAGACGGTGACGTCCTCCTTCTGCTTCCCCAGGCCCCAAACTCCCGGATGCCTCCTGCAGGCCTCTCTTCCTGTCACAGCTCATATCCACTGCCAGCTCTACTTGAAACTCATGCAGTTTTAGCTTCGGGGCCCCTCATATTCCAAGGCCCTGGAAAAGTCATCAGGAATATGTTCACTCCCCCTTGCCTTCCACCGCATCTGTCCTCATGTTGAGCGGTATTGGAGTGACCACGGACTTTGGGGGAATCCTGCTTAGGAAAAGTTGAGTTGGGGATCCATTTAGCTGAGCTTTGAGGAGATACACTTCCTGGTGTTGGGACAGACCAGTGGAGGACCAGAAGTCATATCACGATAGGAATCTGTCCCATGGTACTTGGCCCCAGAAGCATAGAGTGTAGTTAAGGTGATGCAAGGTTTGAAATGTTCGTGGTCAGAAGCCACTCTGTGGAAAATTCTTCCAAAGTATAGAATTGCATGCAGAGGATTTGGTTCTTATGGATGCCTGAATAAAAAAGGACTTTCTCACTTGTTAAAAATATACTGGATAATGCAGCATACACAATGATAAGTGCAGCCTACTCTTTTTTTCTCTTTTTTTGATGGAAATCCCATTAAGTAGAATTGACCAGAATCCCTATGTTTATAGGGCACAGCCCTGTTGCCGTAGGACAAGCACTGAGTACGTGTGTGATGTCACATGTTTGCTTGAGGTATCCCAGCATACCAAATCATGTCTTCGAATAGCCGACCCATCTTGTCCTCGCAACGTCTGCCTGATCATTGTGACATTTTTTTCTCTCCCTTTAAATGCATACTCACTTTTGTACTTACAGTAGCGTCCCCTTGGGACACATTCCAAGAGCCCCAGTGGATGCCTGAAATCGCGGATAGTACTGAACCCTATTTTTACTGTTTTTCCCAGACGTACATGCGTATGGTAAAGTTTAATTTATAAAGTAGGCACAGTAAGACGTTAACAACATAGCTAATACTGAAGTAGAACAATTATAACAATATACCGTAATAGAAGTTATGTGAATGCGGTCTCTCTCGAGTTATCTGACTGTATTGTACTCACCCTTCTTGTGAGGATGGGAGATGATAAGATGCGTACGGGATGAGATGCAGTCAGGGGAAGGACGTCAGAGTGGTGACGTAGCGTTAGGCTACTAGTGACCTGCCAACGACGTGTCAGACAGAGGAGCATCTGCTTCTGGACCTCGGTTGACCGTGGGTAAATGAAACCGTGGATAAGGCGGTGGGGAGGGGGCTGCTGTAATTTTGTATTTTTTGTTAAAAACAAGGCCCCACAAGCTTCAGGCCCTACGTGTAGATGTGGCCCTGCTCACACTCTATATCCAACCAGCTCAAACAGCTGCCACCTCGATAGGCCCCTGACCAGCCCCCTACTTCCTCCCCATCATTTCCCCTCCCGACAGTCTAGTCCCAACAAAGCCGAGAGACCTTCTAATGCAGTTATTTAGATTATGTAAGTATTCTGCTCCAAACCCCCCAATAGCTTCACATCCTGCTCAGAGAAAACCACAAACTCTGAAAAGCAGCCTACACCCCACTTTGTGATCTGGCCTCCGGCCACACCATCCTCCTTGCTGTTCCTCAAACACACCCCACAAAATTTCCCCTCGTAGGTTTGCACTGGCTTCTTCCTCCCCCTAGAAAGTTCTCCCTTCGGACATCCCCCATGGCCTTTTCTCTTACCTCCCTCAAGTCTTTGCTTAAGCACCGCCCTCTCAATGAGGCTTACCTTGACGTCTCCATTAAAAATTTCACCCACTCACCTCCCACTTACCTTGCTCTCTACTTTTTCTTTTTTTCCATAGCGCTTATCACTTTCTAAAACACTGGGCAGTTGGCTTATTTATTATATTTATCATGTTCATCTCTCCTCCTTCTAGAATGCGAGCTCACAGGCACAGGAGTCTTTATTTTACTCACTGCTGTATCCTCAGTACTTAGAATAGTAGGCACTCAATAAATATTTGTTGAAAGAATGAATCAATGAATCAGGAGTGGTCGGGGCAGAGGAAGAGTGTGTGCAAACATCCAGAGATGAAAACGGGTGTGGCTTATTCAAGGAACTCAAAGAAGTCTTAAGGAGAAAGATCAAAAAAGGAGAGTGGCTCCAGATGAGCCAGGCAAGGCAGACAGGAACCAGAGGGTGAAGGACTCCGTAAACCAGAATAAGGATATTGAACTTCAGAGCAAGGAAAATCCACTGAGGAGTTATTAACCAAGGGAGTGGTGTGATCATAGTTGGGCGCCATCGTTGGTGGTCGTATAGGAAATGGATCGCTGTGGCAGTGGGGTGGGAGCGGGGGTGAGGGTTGAGGACCGGAGGCAGAGACACCAGTTAAGAGGCTTTGGGAGCAGTCCAGGTAAGAGGTGATGATCTCAAGACTAATCTGGGCAGTGACAGTGGATATGGAGAAAGAGAGAGAGCGAAGTGGAAGGATCTTTTGTTCAGGAAGCAGACTCGGGAAGCTCTGATGATGAACCAATGGTAGAAGGGGTTTTGATAAGAAGAGTGTGGTCATCTGTGCTGACTATTGCTAGGAGGTCAGGCTACCGAGGACTGAAAAGTGTCTGTTGGAATTAGTGACAGGGCAGGAGTTGGCAATCTTGTCAGGAGCATTTCCACGAAATCGAAATGGTGCAAATCCGCCAGTCCACACAAGTGACAAGTGAACGGGGTCTGAGGAAGCGGAGGCTCTTTACATGTCCACAAAGCACCTGACACCTAGTAGGCCCTCAGTGCTTTCCTCCCTGCTTTCCCTGGATTCTTTTTTTATTTAAGTAATCTCCACACCCAGCGTGGGGCTCGAACTCATAACCCCGAGATCGAGAGTTGCACGCTCTCCTGACCGAGCCGGCCAGGCGCCCCCTCCTTTCCCTGTATTAATGGTGTTGCACATCTGCAACAGTTTTGCCGATTAAACTCTAGGTAAAGAAAAAATGT
Organism: Mirounga angustirostris; assembly: GCF_029215605.1. Lineage (NCBI taxonomy): Eukaryota > Metazoa > Chordata > Mammalia > Carnivora > Phocidae > Mirounga > Mirounga angustirostris. The sequence goes on from NW_026991719.1 coordinate 97,019,599, forward strand.
CAAATTAAAATAATACCATAGGTAGTCAAATATTTACTATTCCTTTGGTACCAGTTTTCCTAAGGTAAAATATTAAATTCAAATATTAATGAGAAAAACAGCTGGTACTGAATATTCAAGCTCCCAGAGGACCACATTAATGAATCATTTTTAAAGCTGGACAGCTTCACACTTAATCTGTTCAAGGAATAGGAACACAGTCTTTTCTCAATTATTGTTTTATAAAATGAATATAAATTCCCGATTAGTCTGTTCCTGAAATGGAAACAGCCTTTTAGCATTATAATAATAAACGTTTGTTATAGGAAATTCAGGCATTAACCTAGTGCATGAAGAAGAAAGGGGATACAGAGTTTCAGCTTTGCAAGATGAAAAACGTTCTGTGGGTGGACAGTGGTGATAGTTGTATAGAAATATGAATGCACTTAATGCCAATCAATGGTGCACATAAAAATAGTAAAAATGGCAAATTGTATGTTATGTATATTTTACAATTTAAAAAATAAACCATTAAAAGAAGAAGAAGGAGGAGGAGGAGGAGGAGGAGGAGGAGGAGGAGAAGAAGAAGAAGAAGAAGAAGAAGAAGAAGAAGAAGAAGAAGAAGAAGAAGAAGAAGAAGAAGAAGAAGAAGGAAAAAAAAGAAGAAGAAGAAAAAGAAGAAGAAAGGGGAAGGTTACCAGGGGGGAGGTGGGTGGAGGGATGGGTGAAATAGGGGATGGGGATTCAGGAGGGCACTTGTGATGAGCACTGGGTGATGTATGGAAGCATTGAATCAGCCTATTGTAAACCTGAAACTAACAATACACTCTATGTTAACCCACTGGAATGAAAATAAACTTTAAAAAAAAGAAGAAGAAGAAAGGGAAGATCACCCCCTACTCCCACTGTGTAAGTTATCATAGAGGATTCATTCATTATTCAGTCAGTCAGTCATTCAGCGGAGATTTACTGAATGCCGGCTATATGCCAAGCACATGTCTAGGTGCTGAGAATACATTAGTGAACAAAACAATGTCCTTTCCCTCACACGGAACTTACTTCCAATGGGGGAGAAAGCAAACAAACAGGGGAGTGTGTATTATGTCAGAAGGTGATAAATGATATAAAGAAAAATAAGGCAGAGAAGGGAGAAACTGAGTGATGAAGAGGTTGTAATTTTATACAAGGCAGGCCTCACTGATTAGGTGACATCTGAGCAAGGATCTGAAAGAAGAGCATTCCAGGCAGCAGGAAGAGCCAAGGCCAAGATCCCAAGGCAGAAGCAGGTTTGGCATGTTCAAGGAACAACAAAAAAGCCATCATGGCTGGAGTAGAGTCAATGAGGGGAGAGGAGTAGGAAAGGAAGTCAGAGAGGCTTGGAGAGGCACCGGTCATGTGGGTCTCCAAAGGCCACTAAAGGACTCTGGACTTTACTTGGAGGGAGGATGGAAATCACACGAGAGTTTGAGCAGAGGTGGGACCTGACATTAATTCAGTTTAAAAAAAAAAATCACTCTGGCTGCTGCGTTGAGATTGGACTGAAGGAGGGCAAGGCAAGAAGTGATGAGAAAAATTAGGCTATTGTAATAATCCAGGTGGAAGAGACGGGGACTGAGACAAGGATGGTGGCCGTGAAGACGGTGAGAAGTGCTCAGACTCTGGAGATACCTGGAAGGCAGAGCCAACAGCATTTGCAGGACTAGATACAGGCTTTGTGTGGCCTAAAGCTTATATAACTTGGTGGGGCATGCTCCGTTAACAAGAAGGTACAAAAGTAGGTACAAAAGTGACTATTTCAAATGAGAAAAGAAATCCCAATATATTACAGATTTTTAAAAGCTGACAAGGGGGGCCTGGGTGATGCAGTCGGTTAAGCGACGGACTCTTGGTTTCAGCTCAGGTGGTGATCTCAGGGTCATGAGATCGAGCCCCTCATAGGGCTCTGTGCTTAGTATGGAGTCTGCTTGGGACTCTGTCTCCCTCTCCCTCTGCTCCTCCCCACTGCTCTCTCTCTAAAATAAATAAATAAATCTTTTTTTAAAAAAAGCTGACAAATACGACAAACATCAGAAAACATGGGAAATAATATTAACTTCCTGCCACACCCCTACGAGGTCTTTTTCCTATATTGCCAGTTGCGTACCATTTATTCACCTGTCCATATGGTGATTTTACAATCTTGTCTATAAAAGAATAGGATAATTCTCTCCTCTAGCATAGTTGATCAAAATTTGTATTTTATTGCTGATACTTCAATTTCATTTTTATTATTGACAGAGTACTTAATTCTTTTTTTTTAAAGATTTTATTTATTTATTTGAGAGAGAGAGAATGAGAGAGAGCACATGAGAGGGGGGAGGGTCAGAGGGAGAAGCAGACTCCCTGCCGAGCAGGGAGCCCGATGCAGGACTCGATCCAGGGACTCCAGGATCATGACCTGAGCCAAAGGCAGTCGCTTAACCAACTGAGCCACCCAGGCGCCCGACAGAGTACTTAATTTTTATTGTGATAGGCTAGTCTTCCTCTCAGTCTACAGATTTTGCTTCCTTCCTATCATATTTAAATTCTTGTACATTAAAAATTGCCAAAAACATACAAAACTGATCTGAAAATAAGGCATTTATACAGGCAATTAGAATGCATTTAAAAATTTGGGGTGCCCGGCTGGCTCAGTCAGTGAAGTGTGGGACTCACCCTCGGGGTTGGGGGGTTTGAGCCCCATGCCGAGTGTGGAGATTACTTAAACATAAAAGCTTTAAAAAAAAATTGGCCCTGCATTGTATTGAGTTATGTAATTGTATAGTTAAATACTCTTAATATTGCATACATTGATTTATTGATTAATATGTTTAGGCTTCGGGGCGCCTGGGTGGCTCAGTGGGTTAAGCATCTGCCTTTAGCTCAGGTCATGATCGCAGGGTCCGGGGATCGAGTCCCACGTCGGGCTTCCTGCTCGGTGGGGAGTCTGCTTCTCCCTCTCCCTCCAACCCTCCCCCTGTTTATGCGCTCTCTATCTCTTTCTCTCTCAAATGAATAAATAAAATCTTTAAATATATATATATGTTTAAGCTTTGTCACTAGAACACTCGTTTCGTCAGGCTAGTTCGCTGTGTCCATGACACAAGCGTGCCATTTCATCTGAAACTACAAGGCTTCATCAGAACAGGTTAGTCAGATACACCAAAACATGATCCGATATATTGAAGCATAAAACATGCAAATTCATACATGGAGAAAAATCACAATCTGTGTTCTGCAGACATGGGATTTTTGATAAATTCTAGTTCATAAGATTCCCATAGAAATGTGCTATAGCCACTATGGAAAACAGGATGGCGTTTCCTCAAAACCTTAAAAATGGAACTACCACAGGATCTAGCAATCCCACTTCTAGGAGTACATCCAAAAGCACTGAAATCAGGAGCTCCAAGAAATCTCTGTACTCTCATGTTCATCGCTGCCTTATTCACAATAGCCAAGATATGGAAACGACCTAAATGTCCACAGATGGGCGGATAAACAAAATGTGATATAGACGCGCAATGGAATATTATTCAGCCTTGAAGAAGGAACACCTTCATGGGCTACAACAGGCAAGAACCTTGAGGACCTTAGGCCAAGTGAAATAAATCAATCACAAAAAGACAAATACAGCATGTTTCAACGTATATGAGGCATCTAAAATAATCAAACTTAGAAGCAGAGAGTCAAATGGTGGTTGCCAGGGGCTGGGAGAGGGGGTCATGGGGTGTTACTCTTTGAAGGGTATAAAGTTTCAGTTATACAGGACAGCTCAATTCTAGAGACCTTCCATAAGACATAGTGCCCATGGTCAACAAAAATGCGTTGTACACTTAAAATTCTATGAAGAGGGTAGAGCCTCATAGTAAGCGTTCTTACCACGATGTAGAAACTGGATGGTGCATTTATAGTTGTGAAAGCTGTGTTACTGAGTATATTAGTGACAGATGAGAATTCCCATTTTGATGAGGCAGTGCTGAATCCTCTATATGTAGTTTTACATGTCTGGTGAATGGCAGAATTTTTCACAAGCTAGTTTCTGGCTCTGTACATTCCAAACCTCATTTCTCCTCAACCATCCATATTTTCTTTTTTAAAAGATTTTATTTATTTATTTGACAGAGACAGAGACAGCGAGAGCAGGAACACAAGCAGGGGGAGTGGGAGAGGGAGAAGCAGGCTTCCTGCTGAGCCGGGAGCCCGATGTGGGGCTCGATCCCAGGACCCTGGGATCATGACCTGCGCCGAAGGCAGTCGCTTAACCAACTGAGCCACCCAGGCGCCCAACCATCCATATTTTCAATACCAGGTGCTGTGATAAGACCTGTGGCCCTACACCATTAGTCAGCATCACATGAGATAAGAGTATTCCTAGAAACCATTCCTATGCTGGGATGACCTAGAAGTGACTGCAAGCCACGTAAATACATCTGATCAAACCCAAAATATATGTAAACCTCGTTCAACTTCCCCTTTGTATGACCTCAAAATATCCACAGCCACCCAATGCCAACCTGGCCACGGAGGCAAGAATGACAGAGGCTAAGTAGGAGTGGAAAGAGACAGCTGTCTGAACTGATTGCAATTAATTATTATCATTAAGTTTAAAAATATTTCACTCTGGCAAACTTTACAAAAGCACGTAGTCATGTTATCCCACTGTTAGGGCCTTGTGCGAAGCTGCCGCAGATGAGGGGCTCTGATGCTTAAGCTTCATTAACGTTGTGGTGAATGTGGGACTAGATGGGGAGCATGCGAGAAAGAGAGGAGCCGGGGATGATGCCTGGGTTTGGGGCCTAAGCCAACTGGGGGAGTGGAGTGGCTGGTTACTGAGATACAGAAGATGAAGAGAAGTTCTCGGGGTGAGAATCAGAAGTTTGGTTTGGGACAGGAGAAGTAGAAGATGTCCATTAGACAGCAAAGAAGAGCCAGCACACAGGCAGAGATGGGAGTCCGGAGTTCGAGGGAGAGGTAGATTAGGGAGATGACAGCACAGGGACTGTATTTGAAGCCGTGAGATGGCATATGGAGTGGGAAAAGAGAGAGAGAGACCAGAGGTGGACCAGGACGGAGCCCTGGGAAACTCCAGCATTGGGGACATCGATGAATATGGAGACTGAGAAAGAAGCCAGTGGGGTGGAGAGAAACCAGGAGACTGTGGGGTCCTAGAAGCCAAGTGAAAACAGTGTTTCAAAGTAGGAGTGTTCAGATCTTTCAAGTCATGGGAAGACTGAGAATGGAACATTAGACCGGAGATTGAATGTTCGCATCAATGAGGTCAAAGATGATGGAGCATTTACCAAGAGTTGCCCGGAATGAGTCAAGAAAATGGAAGGAGCAGAATTACAGACATCAGTCATACTTGGTGTTCGAAGACCTGCTCTTGCGATTGTTCCCTATCAGCACATACAGATCTCCTTGATTATTTTTAAACTGGTAAGAACAGATTTTTAAAAGTTGTTTAGTGCAGGGGCGCCTAGACGGCTCAGTCCGTGGAGCAAGAGACTCTTGATCTCGGGGTTGTGAGTTCGAATCTCATGCTGGGTATAGAGATTACTTAAAAAAAAATTTTTTTTTTAATCTTAAAAATTGTTGTTTAGTGTAAGGATTACTATATTTGTCCGGTTTCCCTTTGATGGACATTTAGACTGTTCATCTTGGTGATTATAAATAAAGCTGCAGTGAATCTCTTTGAACATAACATTTTTCTGCACGTGCAAAATATGCCTCTAAAATAGATTTCTGAATTCTGAAATCGCTAAATAGTGTGCACATTTCCAGTTTTGATGCATGCTGTCAAATTGCCCTCAATTGACCTTCTCATCAGTAATATATGAGAACTGCCCTTTCCCCGCACCTTCTAAAGCACTGGATACTAATAACCTTTCCAACTTGCCACTCTGATAGGTTTTTAAAATAGCAATGTTATTTTATTTTGCATGTCTTTAATCACCAGTAAAGTAGAACAGCTTTTTGTGTTTATTTCCATTTGTATTTCTTCTTTTGTGTCACAGCGGGGACCTTTGTCCATTTTTCTATTTGAGCATGTGTCCTCTTTTTATTCTAATCCATTTGTTAGAAACATTCATATATGTTGCAAATATTTTCCCCAAAATGTTGTTTGACTTGCGATGTTATTTATGGGGTTTTTATAGCGTTTGGGTTTTTTCTATGTGGTCTAATCTTTCATTGTTTTCTTTTAATGGTTTCTGCTTTCCATATCACAGCTGATCGTTTTTTAACAAGAGCCACAGAAATAGATTTTAAGATTATTAACCCAAAGCTTAGAGAGAACACGTTCTCTTTTCATAGCTAATCAGACATCTGCAATGGGAACAAAATTGCCCCTCCCCACCCCCAACTTTAATCAAGATGTTTCTCTTTATATTATTGGCAAAAACTACCACCTAATTGAGACTTCTGCATACTGGATGAATGCGTCTATGTATTTGGCCTCACAATGCCCAGGGGCTAATAGGACCATGTGCTTTCTCTAACAAACATGAGAACAGACATGAGTAAGACAGCCTATTATGGGCTTTTTCAGCCCTTTTGTAAAATATAACATTTGCAGCATGCAAATTACATAAAATGGCAATAATGCAGTTTTCTAGGTTTGAATGCGTTTCAGTTAATTCCATTTATAAAGCAGACTTGAAATAAAATAATTCCATTCCAAAATATTTTTTAAAGATTTTATTTTATTTATTTTACAGAGAAAGAGTGTACAAGCGGGGGAAGGGGCAGAGGGAAAGACTCTCAAGCAGGACACGGGGTTCTATCTCACGACCCTGAGATTATGACCTGAGCCAAAACCAAGAGTTGAATGCTTAACTGACTGAGCCACCCAGGTGCCCCCAAAATACTTTTTAAGCATGAGTTTCTTTAAAGCTCTTTAGGTAAGATGTTTTTGCCTTACATAAGTTGGAAACCACCACTGGTCCATTAAATGAAGTGGCTTCCACATACATGAATATTGCAAGTTGAACTTTATTTTTTAATTTATTTTTTAAATTTCAAGTTTTTATTTAAATTCTAGTTAGTTAACATATAGTATAATATTGGTTTCAGGTGTAGAATTTAGTGATTCATCACTTACATATAATGCCCAGTGCTCATCACAAGTGCCCTCCTTAATACTCATGATCCATTTAGCCCAGCCCCCAGCCCACCACCCCTCCATCAACCCTCACCTGGCCCGATGCAGGACTCGATCCCAGGACCCCAGGATCATGTCCTGAGCTGAAGGCAGATGCTTAACCGACTGAGCCACCCAGGTGCCCCTGTTTTATTTCTTAAATTCCACATAAGAGCGAAACCATATGGTATTCGTCTTTCTCTGACTGACTTATTTTGCTTAGCATAATACCCTCTAGTTCCATCCACATCGCTGCAAACGCCAAGATTTCATTCCTTTTGATGGCTGAGGAATATTCCATTGTATATATCTACACCACCTCTTCATTATCCATTAATCAGTCAATGGACATTTGGGCTCTTTCCATACTTTGGCTATTGTTGATAATGCCGCTGTAAACATCGGGGTGCATGTGCCCCTTCGAATCTCTATTTTGTATCCTTTGGGTAAATACCTAGTAGTGCAGTTGCTGGGTCCTAGTGTAGTCCTATCTTTAGCAAGTTGAAAGCTGACAAAAAGTTTCAGTATGAACTAAATTGTTACAGCAATTTTCTTAATGATTAACAGATCAACCCCCCCAAAAATGCTGTCAGCTACACACAGAATAAAGATATCTCAATCTTGTTTCTTTCCCAAGGTATCCCAAGTGTTTTAGGGGTAAATTTTGAATTCAGTAAGTGTCCAAAGTAAGAAAAACTAAATAGAGCACCTGGACTTCAATTACTACCAAAAAAACCCTTACAGAATCTTTAAGATCACCAGAAACTGTGAAGCTTTTAAAATATCAGAATGCAGAAACAGACACTTCAAACACTCCTGTCAGAGGAACAAAAGCAGGAAAAAGAACATTCTCTATTTTAAATGTTTTCCTCAGACTTATCCAAGATGGTTGCTTATGAGATTATCATATAAAATCAATAATCAGTTAGACTTTTATCATAGAAGAAGTTATCCCACAGTAGTAATAAAACCCATACAATATCTGGGACTAAATAAAAAATGAGCAGGAGGACCTCTAGAAAGTAAACTATAAAACTCTTGTAGGACATAAAATAAGACTTCGATAAACGGAGACACATTTTACCCTTAAATAGAAAGACTCAACATTATAACAATGTCAGGTCTCCATAAATTAATCTAGAAATCTAACACTCATATAATGAAATTCTAGAAAGAAATTCACTCGAGGGAAAGATGGGGAACTTGACAAAATTATCCATAAAATATGTTAAAATCTGGAAAAGGAGGGTAATAAGTAGGGATCAATCCTACCAGACAGTAAAGGATATTATAAAGCCACACTAATTAAAAGACTGTGATACAGAAATTGACAGGAATTGGCAGTTTATAGGATCAGAATGGAGTAGAGAAATAGACTCAAATATATGGGAGAACGTAGTACTACATGATAAAGTTGACATTCATCCATTCATTCAACAAATATTCGTTGAGCCATATGTGATGTAGACATGCAGCACTCAAAATTTCTGTCTTAAGTGGATTTAAATTCCCATGGAGAAGAAAAAAATGCAATAAATAAAATATATAGGACAGCAGACACTCATCAGTCCTATAGAGCAAAGCCAGGCAGGAAAGAGAGATGGGAGTTGGAGAGATTGTGATTTTAAACAGTGTTCATCTCTGAGAAGGTGACATTTCAGCAAAGACCAAGAGGTGAAGTCAGGGGCCATGTAGGTATCTGGAGAAAGAGTAGACCGGGCTTTCTCAACCTGGGCAATATTGACAGTCTGGGCGAGATAATTCTCGGCTGTAGGGAAAGCTGTCCTGTGCATTGTAGCACGTTTGGCAGCATCCCCTAGCTTCTACCCACTGGATGCCAGGTGCATCCTCCCCCAGGTTGTGACCATCAAAAATGTCTCCAGGGGCACCTGGCTGGCTCAGTCGCAGGAGCGTGTGACTCTTGATCTCAGGGTCATGAGTTTGAGCCCCACATTGGGTGTAGAGCCTACTTAAAAAAAATTTTTTTTTAAAAAAGGTCTCCAAACATTGCCAAATGTCACATGGGGAGCAAAATGGCCCCCAAATGAGAACCTCTGAATTGGAGAGAACAGTGAGGGCAAAGGTTCCGAGTGGCTGAGGAGGGTGGCTGGCCTGTTAAAGGAACAGCAAGGGAGCTATTGTGACTGGAGTGGGGTGAGCGTGGGTCAGGGGTCCAGGTAGGGAGGGATGCTGGGAGGAGAACCGGAAGAATATGAGGTACTATATTTCCAGGGTAGCAGTCTGTGGCAGATCCCACGGGGCCTTGTAAGACACTGTCATGACTTGATCTCTTATGCAGGAGAGATGAAAAAACCATGGGAGGATTTCATGCAGAGAAATGATTTGATGTTTTATATTTGCAAAGAACCACTGACTGTGTGCTGCGTTGAGAGTGTATTACAGAGAGCAAGGGGCGATTCAGGAATACCAATTATCGTGATAAGCCAGAGAAGAGGTGATGGTGACTTCCAAAAAGCTTAGACTAGGGTCATCATAGTGGACAAGGGGAGAAGTGGTAGATTCTAGATCTATTTTGGTGGTAGAGTCAACAGGATTTGCCAACAGATGCGAATAAAAGAGGGCCATCAAGAATGAGCCCTAAGATGTTAGCTTAAGCAACTGAGAGGTAGAGTTGACATTTACTGTTATGGGGAAAACTTCAGGGGTGGCAAATTTTGAGAGAAGATTGGGAGTTGGGTTTTGGACCTGTTGAACTTGAGTGACCTTTTGTACATCAGAGTGGAGGGGATGTGGTCAGTGGATGTGTGGCTCTGAATTTCATGAGAGGTAGGGCTGGAAATATATATTTGAGGTTATTAGCATATGGGTGGTATTTAAAGCCTTGAGAGCAGATGATTCTCTCTCTCCCTCTCACTCTCCCCCCATTCTCTCTCTCTCTCAAAAAAAATAAATCTTTTTTTAAAAAAATTGAAGTGGTGTAATGCAAACGTTCGGTGGGGGGGGATACTCTTAGCTTTATGCCATTTCGGTTTAAGAAAGATTTCAAGCTGACACTCTGCTTTTGGATAGTGGGGGAAACCTGAATTAGGATGTTTACTGTAAGACAGTTTCTTTTTTTTTTTTTTAAGATTTTATTTATTTATTTGAGAGAGAGAGAGTGAGCAAGAGAGAGAGCATAAGCCAGGGGGAGAGGCAGAGGGAGAAGCAGACTCCCCACTGAGCAGGGAGCCCAACGCGGGGCTCGATCCCAGGACCCTGAGATCATGACCTGAGCCGAAGGCAGTTGCTTAACGACTGAGCCACCCAGGTGCCCAAGACATTTCTTAATTTTGTAATAATTTTTAAATAAAATATTTTTAGAAACATCAGACAAAAACAGAAAGACATACCATATTTTTGGATAGGAAAACACATTAAAATATATCAATTTGGGTACGTGGGTGGCTCAGTCTGCCTTTGACTCAGGTCATAATCTCAGGGTCCTGGAATCGAGTCCCACATCAGGCTCTCTGCTCAGCGGGGAGTCTGCTTCTCCCTCCCACTCTCCTCTGTACTATCCCCCCCCAATAAATAAAATCTTTAAAAAATTTTTTTAAATAAAATATATCAATTCTTTCTAAGTTAATTTATAGCTTTAATATGATCTCAGTAAAACTGCCCACTTTGGGGGCTTAGAGAAGCTTATCTAATGATCATATGGAAAAATAAGCAAGGAAGAATAATCAGAAAACTGCTGAAAAGGGAGAATAATGGGGCAGGAGGGACTAGTCTTACTAAATACTAAAGCATATACAAAATATATAAATAGCAAGGGTGTTCATTGCCTCAATATTTGTATTAGAGACAAACTGTAGACCACCGAAATACCTACCAATAGAGGACTAGTTAAATGTAATATGGTTTGTTGGGCGCCTGGGTGGCTCAGTTGGTTAAGCGACTGCCTTCAGCTCAGGTCATGATCCTGGAGTCCCGGGATCGAGTCCCACATCGGGCTCCCTCCTTGGCGGGGGGTCTGCTTCTCCCTCTGACCCTCTTCCCTCTCGTGCTCTCTGTCTCTCATTCTCTCTCTCAAATAAATAAATAAAATATTTTTTAAAAATGTAATATGGTTCGTCTATGTTACGGAGTACTAAGCAGTCATTAAAAATAATGAAGTAGGGGCGCCTGGGTGGCTCAGTCGTTAAGCGTCTGCCTTCGGCTCAGGTCGTGATCCCAGGACCCTGGGATCGAGCCCCACATCGGGCTCCCTGCTCTGTGGGGAAGCCTGCTTCTCCCTCTCCTACTCCCCCTGCTTGTGTTCCCTCTCTCGCTATGTCTCTCTCTGTCAAATAAATAAATAAAATCTTAAAAAAAAAAAAATGAAGTAGAGGGGCGCCTGGCTGGCTCAGTCGGGTGGAGCGTGCAGCTCTCAGTCTCAGGGTCATGAGTTCAAGCCCCGCACTGGGTGTAGAGGTTACTTAAATATATAAAAAACTTTAAAAAAATAATGAAGTAGAGGTGCTGACACGGAAAGGCATCCATGATGTATCGCTAAATCCAAAGAAAACAAGCTGCAAAACAATGAACATAATGTAATCACATTTATGAAGCAAACACACATGTACATATGAACACACATATATTACATGCCTGTAATGCATGGGGATTAGATGGGAATTGTGCACATTGAACTGATCACAGTGGTTACCTCCAAGGAGGGCACTGAGATTCGAGTGGTGGGAGGAAGGATGATAAGGACTTTTGTTCTATATACTTCTAGAAAGTTTGAATCTTTTTTTTTTAATTTTTTAAAAGATTTCATTTATTTATTTGACAGAGAGAGAGAGTAAGAGAGCTCAAGCAGGGGGACCGGCAGAGGGAGAGGGAGAAGCAGACTCCCCGTCGAGCAGGGAGCCCGATGCAGGGCTCGATCCCGGGACTCCAGGATCATGACCTGAGCCAAAGGCAGATGTCTAACCGACTAAGCCACCCAGGTGCCCTGAACGTTTGAATCTTTTAGGATGAGACGTATTCGTGTTACCTGTGTAAATTAAAAAAAAAAATTTTTTTTTGTTTCAAGAAGGCTCCATGCCCAGCGTGTGGCTTGAACTCAGACCCTGAGATTAAGAGTCGCACGTTCTACCAACTGAGCCAGCCAGGTGCTCCCTACCTGTGTAACCATTTTAAAAGTAGCTCATCACTTTACTGCAAGAGCAGTTACAACCTGCTTTCTTGTAAATGTTTGGACAAACTAGACCACAAGCAGTTTACTAATGAGTCGACAGTGATTCATTCAGTCACATGCTCATTTCTTCATTCATTCATTCAACAAATACGTCTGAAGTTCCTGCTAGGTGCCAGACACTTGGTGCCCTTGGTGATTACAGACACGGCCCTGAGGCAGCTCACTCAGGGGGTGGTTGCTGAAGCCTGCAGTCAGCCTGAATGGACTGAACTGCCGGAGCAGTTACTAGGACCTTAATCAATTGTGTATGATTAACAGCTACTAATAAAATAAGAAGTGAAGGCCTATCTCAAGAATGTCCAAGAGTGAAAGAGAACAGGACAGAAGTTGAAATATTTTTTTAAGTTTTTTTTATTTATTTAAGTCATCTCTACACCCAATGTGGGGCTCGAACTCATGACCCTGAGATCAAGAGTGGCCTGCTCCTCGGACTCAGCCAGCCAGGTGCGCCCCAGAAGTAGAAATTTTGAATCTAATGATATAAAAAGAGAAAAGCAAGCAACATTGGAAAATCCAGCATGTCTCTTGTAAAACTTCTGCCTCAAGCCTTTCTAGCTCTTGGAAGTGACAATGGACTAGATTTTGCCTTCGCTTGTACTTTCCGGGCTGCCGGAGTGGAAACCCACCCATGGAGCTCTGCATTTTCTTTCTGTACCATCAAGGACTCAGGGGGTAGAGAGTGGCCGGGTGTTGCCAGGGCAGCAGTGGGGACCTCAGGAACCACAGATCTGTGGCTCACTATCTGAATCTTCCCATCTTGGGGAAGATGGATTTTATGGGGCCAGAGCCAGAGGGTGAGGCTTCTACCAGAAGCAGCATAAGCTACCAAGAACCCAAGTAGCAGGTCAAGTCAAAGCCCTTAGGAAAAAGCATAGGTCTGATCACCAGGAGGACCGGGTGCAGGACCAAATCCAAAGAGCCAGAGGCAAGATCCAGACGGAGCCAAGAATCTGGTGCTGTGTCTCCTCTCAACTTGCCTGTCCCCATCTCTCTGAGCTACTGAATTCCCTCCTCACATTCCCCTTTCTGTCCTCCCACATCCTTTGGACTCAATGCACGATGTTCGCTTTCCTGTTAAAACCTTGGCTCTTCTCCATGTAGTGCTGTCTGCCCCAGGCTGCTGGAAAGGCCTGAGACAAGCCAGCCCCTGGGACCCTGCTACACAGAAGTCAAGCCTGTGCCCAGCACTACCCGCCCCCAACCACCCATTTGCCCTAGTCCCTTTGCTGCGGGGAGACCAGGACCCAGAATACGGGCATGAGGATCTTACTAAGGGACCCCTGGCAAGGCCCTGTCTGAGTGGCTTTCCCTTCCCAATATTGCTCTCTTGGCAATACTTGCAACACTTGGCAGGCAGATTTTTCAGTGTAAATTCTCAAATTGCTGTTCTTGATTAGCAATCAATCACTCGTAAATGTAGATAAGGCAATTCTGACCCTAGACCGGAACGCTCCTGGGGAAGCCAACAAGACAAAGTTTCTGAATCTTCAGATTTGAGGAACAGACACTAGACCCTTTCAGAAACAAACCCTAGGCCCCTGGGAGGCCCTGCTCATACAGCCAGCTGGTTTCTTTCTTTACCACCTCATCATGGCAACAGGCAGAGTCCAAGGAATGATCCTGAAATGTAGGACCCTCTCTGGGAAGGCAGGCTTAAGGAGGGTCCCTGAGCAAAGCGTAAAGGGTGCACAAGCATATGGTGGCAAGGAGGGGCCAATGGCAAGAACGAAGATGCAGAGTGGCAAAGTGGTTAAGAATGTGGGTTCTGGGGCGCCTGGTTGGCTCAGTTGGTTGAGCATCTGATTCTTGGTTTCGGCTCCGGTCATGATCTCACAGTTGTGGGATCGAACCCCACATCAGGTTCTGTGCTCAGTATGGAGTCTGCTTCAGATTCTGACTCCCATTCTCTCTCTCTTTCTCTCTCTCTCTCAAATAAATGAATGAATAAAAATCTTTAATAAAAAAAAAGAATGTGAGTTCTGCTTGTGTTTGCCTCGCAGCCCGGCTACTTCCAAACTGCGAGACTCTGAGCAAGTTAATTAACGTCTCTGAGACTCAGTTTCCTCATTCATAAAATGGGATCATATTAGCACTTAATGGCTACATTATAAGAAATGAATGAGATAGTATCACAGAAGACTTAGCACAATGTCTAGCCCAGAGGAAGCACTCAGGAAATATCACCTGTTTCTAGAGGAGAGAGTACAGCTAAGGAGGTTCCAACAGGGAGGAAAAGAGAAATGAAAGAGAGAGGTGACAAGGGTTCAGATAAACTTTGCCTGATTCTCACTTTTTCCCTAGGGCTGACCTTGAGTATTTCAGGCATTTACCCAGAATGCATTTGCATGCTTTGTACATTTCCCCATCATTACTGATTTCCAGTCCCAACTCTGTCCTCGTCTAGTTACATGACCTTGGGCCAGTCTCCTGATTGTTCTATGCCTCAGTTTCTCCAAATGTAAAACCAAATGGCTATTGTAGAAAAATGTTAAGGTCACTCCTATTCTAACATCCCGGTTCTATCTTACATTCTTGTCTTTTTCTCTAGGAAAGTGTTATGGGTTGAATTGTGCCCCCCCCAAAAGATATGTTGGAGTCCTAGTCCCTGGCACCTGTGAATGTGACCTTATTTGGAAATAATTACAGGGTCACCTGGGTGGCTCAGTGGGTTAAACGTCTGCCTTTGGCTCAGGTCATGATCTCAGGGTCCTGGGATCGAGCCCTGCATCAGGCTCCTTGCTCAACAGGGAGCCTGCTTCTCCCTCTGCCTGCTGCTCCCCCTGCTTGTGCTCTCTCTCTCTCTCTCTCATAAAATAAAAAAAACTTTTAAAAAAAATTAAAAAAGGAAATAATTACACATGTAATCTCATTAAGAGAAGGTCATTAGGGTCGGCCCTACTCCGATCTGAGTGATGTCCTTATAAGAACAATACCAGCATTTGGAAACACACAGGGAAACAGTCAGCTGTGAAAAATAGGTCAACAGGCACATAAAATAAGTGTATTCCATTTTTACACTCAGAATCATGCTTTTAGAAACAACTGTCTTAAGCATCAAATAACATTCACGTGCAGATAACGTGACCCAAAATACTTTTAAAAATCATCAAAGAACTTAATATACCTTTCAGACTATGGATGTCTGTACTATGAAGTAGCATTTCTACCCTGAAATTTTCCCAAACTAAGAAAATAGCCTTTAACAAATTCTCTGGTCTTATTTTTCTGACTTCTGGGGCATTTGATAGCAATTTAAAGCATTATGAGACATTCCTAAGTACTTTACAGCAGCCTGCAAAATTTACCTTCTACTTTTTACTCCTAAAAGAAACTTTCTAAAAGACATTAATGAATTTTGTATTAATACAGTAGTATGTATATAAAACCATGCTGTTTCTTGAATTTCGATTAATGAGCTGAAAGGAAAGCTACCAATTGTTAAATTTAGTGTACTTAATCCTTTCGTGAGGATATATTCTATATATTTTTAAATATATAGAACCTACACCAGGGCGTCTGGAAGGCAGGCTTAGTCCATGTGCTTTTTTTCTGAAATAGTATTAATAGCAGCCAAAAATTGTAACCTCAAGGAAACCATAAAGTTTAGAGTGCCTTAACTTTCAATGTTTCCAATAAAATGGTTTAATACATGCTTTTGTTGGGGCGCCTGGCTGGCTCGGTCAGTAGAGCATACAACTCTTGATCTCTGGGTTGTGAGTTCGAGCCCCACATTGGGTGTAGAGTTTACTTAAAAATAAAATCTTTAGGGGCGCCTGGGTGGCTCAGTCATTGAGTGTCTGCCTTCGGCTCAGGTCATGATCTCAGGGTCCTGGGATCAAGCCCCGCATCGGGCTCCCTGCTCCAGAGGAAGCCTACTTCTCCCTCTCCCACTCCCCCCTGCTTATGTTCCCTCTCTTGCTGTGTCTCTCTCTGTCAAATAAATAAATAAAATCTTTAAAAAATAATAATAAAAACTAAAAAATAAAATCTTTAAAAATATACATATATGCTTTTGCTTAATAAAAAAGGAAAGAAAGAAAGAAAGAGGAAAAGAAAAGAAAAACAAACAAACAGGGAGAAGACAGCCATGTGATGATAGAAGCAGAGACTGGTGGGGTGTCTGGGTGGCTCGGTTGGTTAAGCGACCAACTCTTGGTTTTGGTTCAGGTCATGATTTCAGGGTCATGAGAGAGAGCCCCATGTCGGGCTCCACACTCAGCATGGAGCCCGCTTGAGACTCTCTCTCCCCCTCACTCGGCCCCTCCCCCCCACGCTCGCTAGTGCATTCTCTCTCTCTCAAATATATAAATAAATCTAAAAAAAAAAAGAAGAATCAGCAGAGACTGGAGCAATGCATCTACAAGCCAAGGAACACCAGCCACTGTCAGCAAACAACAGAAGCTTTGAGAGAGAGAGAAGGAAGCTTTCTTCCCAAAAGGTTTCAGAAGGAGCAAGGCCCTGCTGACACCTTAATTTCAGACTTCTAGCCTCCAAAACTGTAAGAGAATAAATTCCTGTTGCTTTAAGCTCCCCAGTTTGTGGTACTTTGTAGCAGCCCAATGAAACTAATTCAGAAAGTTTTCCCCAAATCATGTCTCGCTTCTGCTATCAAACTGTGATTTCCCAGGGTCCTGATTGCTTCCATATCTCCATTTCTAGTTAAAGGCAGCTTAAGCACAGCATTCTAAGTTCCTGATTTAGTAATTTCATTAAATGATAAAAATTAATGCATGATATACCAGATATTCAGAAAATGTAAATTGCTAGATTGTTATAGCAACGTCCATACTAATTATCATGTCTTAAGAAAGGCCATGCATGTTTAGCAACTAATTAGAATCATACAATCAAAAGAAT
The DNA here is from genome assembly GCF_029215605.1 of Mirounga angustirostris. Classification (NCBI taxonomy): domain Eukaryota; kingdom Metazoa; phylum Chordata; class Mammalia; order Carnivora; family Phocidae; genus Mirounga; species Mirounga angustirostris. The sequence goes on from NW_026991719.1 coordinate 97,036,779, forward strand.
AAAGAGTACTTCCTTGGGGACATAAAATAAATAAATAACTACAATATTTTCATTAGATAGTTGGCAATGTTCCTTTAAACCTATTTGAGTGTTAGAAATTGATGTATAAATTAAATGTTTTTATAGTTTAGATTTGATATTTAGAAGACTTAGGCCATTAGAGAAGATTGTTTTAAAACGTACCAAACGTTTGAAAAATGCTATGATGCTTATTGATGCTATGTGAAGAAAATGAACTGTAACTCATTTCGAATCTTGAAGAATGTTTTAGAGACCCATCTCCATATTCTTATAAGACCTGAAAAATTCTTTTTTTTTTTTTAAAGATTTTATTTATTTACTTGACAGACAGAGACACAGAGAGAGAGGGAACACAAGCAGAGGGAGTGGGAGAGGGAGAAGCAGGCCTCCCGCCGAGCAGGGAGCCCGATGCAGGGCTCGATCCCAGGACCCTGGGATCATGACCTGAGCCGAAGGCAGACGCTTAACGACTGAGCCACCCAGGCGCCCCAAGACCTGAAAAATTCTTAAAATTTCAGAGGGTTTGATTAAAAAATGCACCAATTCCTAGATCAGCGGTTGCCAACTATAACCCACAGGCCAAATTCATGTCACCACTGGTTTCAGCCCATGAGTTAAGAATGGGTTTTTTTCAATACTCTAATTTGTTTTAAATATACATATATTTTTTATTAAGTAAACTCTATGCCCAACGTGGGGCTTGAACTCACAACCCCGAGATCAAGAGTCACAGGTCTACCGATTAAGCCAAACAGGTACCCCTCTAATTTTTTCAATATTTTATTTTTTATTGAAGTATAGTTGACACACAATGTTATATTAGTTTCAGGTGTACAGCATGGTGATTCAACAAGTCTGTATGTTTTTGGTTGTGCTTTTTAAAAAGATTTATTTATTAATTTGAGAGAGAGAGAGAGAGCATGGCAGGAGGGGCAGAGGGAGAGGGAGAGAGAATCTCAAGCAGACTCCACAGTGAGAGCGTTGAGCCAGATGCAGGGCTCGATCCCACAACCCCGAGATCATGACCGAAGCCAAAAACAAGAGTCGGATGCTTAAGCAACTGAGCCAGCCAGGCGCCCCTCAACAAGTCTCTATGCTATGCCATGCTCACCACGAGTGTAGCTCCCATCTGTCACGGTACAACGCTATTACAGGACCAGTGACTATGTTCCCTATGCTGTACCTTTTATCCCTTAGAATAGTTTTTATATATTTAAATGACTGGGGGAAAAAACAAAAAAAGCATAATATTTTGTGACATACAAAAATTATATGAAAGTCAGATTTCAGTGTGCATAAATAAAGTTTTATTGGAACATAGCCTCCCTTGTTCATTCATTTACATCTTGCCAATGGCTACTTATATCAGTGTGCTACTGTTGTATAACAAATTACCGCAGACTTAGTGGCTTAAAACAACACAAATTCATTACCTCATAGTCTCTGTAGGTCAGAAGTCTGGGCAGGACTTAGCTGGTTCTCTGTTCAGGATCTCACCAGGCTGAAAGGAAGGTGTCAACTGGGGCAGCACTTTGATTTGAGGCTCAGAGTCTTTTATCAAGCTCACATTGGTGTTGGCAGAATTTGGTTCCTTAGTTGTAAGACTGAGGCCTCCTGTCTCCTACTCGGCTGTCGGCTCCGGGATGCTTTCAGCAACTAAAGCCCGCCCCCCCCATTCCTCACCACATGGCCCCTCCATCTTCAAAGCCAGCTACAGAGAATTTCTCTCACGTTGAACTTCTTTAACACTTTGGGTTTTTTTCTTTAAAGATTTTATTTACTTGAGAGAGAGAGAGCATGAGAGAACACAGAGGGAGAGGGAGCACAGAGGGAGAGGGAGAGCAGACTCCCCGCTGAGCAGAGAGCCCGATGTGGGACTCCATCCCAGGACCCTGAGATCATGACCTGAGCCGAAGACGGACGCTTAACGGACTGAGCCACCCAGGCGCCCCAGCACCTTGAATCTCTCTTACTGGGAAGAGTCCCATTCCTTTTAAAATTTCGCCTGGGTCTTTGGCTCAGGTCATGATCCCAGGGTCCTGCAATCAAGCCCCATGTCAGGCTCCCAGCTCAGTGGGAAGCCTGCTTCTCCCTCTGCCTCTGCCTCTCTCCCTGCTTGTGCTCTCTCTGTCTCTGTCTCTCTCTCAAATGAATAAATAAAAAATCTTAAAAAAAAAATACAGGTTTGCCTGATTAGGTTAAGTCTACCAAGGATAGTCACAGCAGCACCTAGATTGGTGTCTAATTGAACAACTGGAATAAAGTGTGAGTCCATCAGGGGCCAGGAATCTTGAGGACCATCCTAGAATTCTGCCTGCCACATTGCTTCCAAGCTACCATGGCAGAGGGGAGTAGTTGCAGGAGAGCTCAGGTGGCCCACAAAGCTGAAAATATTTACTATCTGGCCCTTGACAGAAAAAGTTGGCTGATTCCTGCTCCAGATGAAGCTGAGTTTCAAGTTCAAGAACTGTGTGATCCCTGTTCAGCAAATAACTCTAAAGCTGGGGCAGTCTAACAGCAAGAAGAGGCCATCAGGGTGGGCAAATGGTAGCATTACCAAACTGTTTAAGCTCTTAACTCAAGCATACACCGAAATAGATGATCCTGAACTAATAGCACTTCAAAGAAATCACTTCAAACACACACTCAGAGAATAATAAAATAATTACATCATGTCATGACATCATCACCACCCAACTTTGTCAAATCTTCATATATTTGCTTCTTTTTTTTTTTAAGATTTTATTTATTTATTTGACAGAGAGAGACACAGCGAGAGAGGGAACACAAGCAGGGGGAGTGGGAGAGGGAGAAGCAGGCTTCCCGCTGAGCAGGGAGCCCGATGCGGGGCTCGATCCCAGGACCCTGGGATCATGACCTGAGCCGAAGGCAGACGCTTAACGACTGAGCCACCCAGGCGCCCCTATTTGCTTCTTTCTAAGGAGCAAAACAGGGGCGCCTGGCTGGCTCAGTTGGTGGAGCGTGGGACTCCTGATCTCCCAGTCGTGAGTTCAGGCCCCACGTCTCTCAAATAAATAAAAAATTATGTAATTAAATAATATCCTAATTGGCTGTCCATCTATTTGCCCCTCTATGTCCAACTGAGCCAGCCAGGCGCCCCTGTTTTGCTCCACCACATTACTGGAACTAGATGTCTGTAAGGGCAATTTTTCTTAGATGCACATTTTTATCTTAGGATTTTATTTTAAGTAACCTCTATGCCCAACATAGGGCTCAAACTGACAACCCTGACATCAAGAATTGCAACTTAACAAATGAGCCAGCCAGGCGCCCCTCTAATACACAATAAGAGGGGCTCAATCCCAGGACCCTTGGATCATGACCTGAACCAAAAGCAGATGCTTAACCAACTCAGCCACCCAGGTGTCCCTAATTACATATTTTTTAAAAAGCAGCAATAGAAAGAGGGTGAGGGCAACACCCCAATTAAAAGCCATGATCCCCTGTCCATGTGTATTTATGAGATTCATCCACACTGTTGTGTGTTGTTACAGTTTGTTCATTTTTAATGCTGTATAGTATTCTGTTGTATGAATATACCACTGTTCATCTATTCTACCTGTGATATACATTTGGGTTATACCCAACTGTAAAATTGTAAAATGTAAATGTAAAATATGTAAAATTCCTATTCAAATAATGCTGCTGGGCTCCTGGCTGGCTCAGTCATTAGAGCACACAACTCTTGATCTCAGGGTTGTAAGTTCAAGCCCCACGTTGGGCATAAAAATTACTTAAAAATAAAATCTTTTTAAAAATTAAAAAAAAAAAATAGGGGCGCCTGAGTGGCTCAGTCGGTTAAGTGTCTGCCTTTAGCTCAGGTCATGATCCCAGGGTCCTGGGATCGAGCCCAGCATCGGGCTCCCTGCTCAGTGGGAAGCCTGCTTCTCCCTCTCCCTCTGCCACTCCCCCTGCTTGCTCTCTCTCTCTCTCTCTCTCTTTCTCTCTCTCTCTGTGTCAAATAAATAGGATCTTTAAAAAAAAGAATTCTAAAAATAAAAAATATAACAATGCTGCTATGAATATTCTTGTGTAGTCTCTTGACTTAGATAGGAAAATTACCTCTAGTGTATTTACCCAGAAGTAGAATTTCTGGATCTTAGGGTATGTGCATGTTTATCTTTATTAGATATTACCAAACTCTTCTCCAAAATGGTTGTGCCAATTTATACTCCAACCAACAGTGAACATAGTTCCCTTTTCCTCAATCCTTCCCAACAAATGGCATTATCAGGTGTTTTGCCAATCTCTGCAGTATGACATTGTGCTTCATTATTGTTTAATTTTGCAATTTCTTGATCGGAAATGATAGTAAATATCGTCCCATATTTTTTAAAAGATTTTATTTGTCAGACAGAGAGAGAGCACAAGCAGGGGGAGAGGCAGAGGCAGAGGGAGAGGGAGAAGCAGGCTCCCCACCGAGCAGGGAGCCCAATGCGAGGCCGGATCCCAGGACCCCGGGATCATGACCTGAGCCAAAGGCAGACGCTCAACCGACTGAGCCACCCAGGCGCCCCTATCTTTCCATATTTTTATTGTCCCTTCGGGTTCCCTCTTTTGTGAGCTGTACTTAACAATTTTCCTCTTGAGCCATTTTTTCAAAGGCTTCTAATTGATCTGTAGTTCTTTACATATGTGAATACCAATCCTTTATCATTTATATTCATTTATTCATTCATTAAGTATTTATTAGTACATATCATGTGCTAGACATGGGTTGAGGGCCAAGAAATATGGCAGCCAGCAAAACAAAGTCCCTGTCCTCAAGGAGCTTGAATTCTAGTAGAGAAGGGGGCAATAAATAAATGAGCAAATAGATATAGAATGTCAGGTAGTGGTAAGTGGTATGAAGGGAAAACAGAAGAGGAAGTGATGGAGGTGTTCCTCTCAATAAGGAGGTCAGGAAGGCCTCTCTGAAGAGGTGACATTTGGACAGAGACATTACTGACTTGAAGGGGAGAGCCAAATGTATATTTGGATGAAGACTGTTCCAGGCAGAGGAAGACCAGGTGCCAAGGGTCTGAGGTAGGAGCAAGGATGTCACAAATACATTTTCCTTGTCCATGGCTTATTTTTTCATTTTGTTCATGATTTATTTACTTGTACATAAAGTTTAAATTTTCAAAGTAGTAAAATTTATCAAGCTTTCACTCATGGTTTATCTACTTATATTTTAAAAAATCCTTCCCTATCATAAGAACATAAAGGCATTTGCTTATATGATCTTCCAAAAGTTCTCAAGTACTTGTTACATTTAGGTCATAAAGCCACTTTGAATTTGTTTTTGTATATGGTGTGCAGTCAGGATATAATTTCTTTTTTCCGTATGGATAACCAATGGTTCCAGCCACGTTTATTAAATAATTCCTCCCGATCATAGGGGAAGGGAGGGAAAAATAAAACAAGAGGAAATCAGAGAGGGAGACAAACCATGAGAGACTCTTAACTCTAGGAAACACACTGAGGGCTGCCGGAGGGGAGGTGGGTGGGGGGCTGGGGTAACTGGGTGATGGGCATGAAGGAGGGCACATGATGTAATGAGCACTGGGTGTGATATGCAACTGATCAATCACTGACCTCTACCTCTGCAACTAGTAATACACTATATGTTAATTAATTGAATTTAAATTTTAAAAAGAAAAAAATAAATTCAAAAAAATAAATAATTCCTCCTCTCATGTATCAAGTTTCCATTGATGTGTGGGTCTGTTTCTGGGTTATGTTGTTCCACTGGTCTATTTATTTTTCTCTGCACTGTCTTAATTACTACCACTTATAAAAAGTGTTGACATCTGCTAGGGTATATTGTGCTGCTTTGAGATTGTCTTGGCTATTCTCGGTCCTATTTAGAATTTTAATTGGAATTGCATGAAATCTCTAAGTGAATTCAGAGAGACTTGATAGGATTACTCATTAAGCTTTCCGATACATAAACATATTTTATCCCTCCATTAACTTAGGTTTTCTTTAATGTCGTTCAATAAATATTTATGCTTTTCTGCATACAGGTCTTACACATCTTTTGTTAGATTTATTCTTGGGTGACTTGCCGTGTTTGCTGCTACTCTAAGCTCTAATTATTACCCTACTTACTTTTTCATATTGCTCTTATATCCTCAAACCTGGCTAACTGTCCCTAATTTTTCAATAATTCGTATATTCTCTTGTATTTTTATGTAGACAAGCATGTCATCTGCTCATAATAACCTTTGTTTCTCCTTTTTCAATCCTCACTTTTTATTTACTTTCCTTTTCTTACTATACTGATTGGGACCTACAGTGCAACATTGAATAGAACTGATAGTTTTGCTCCTTTATTATTGCGGTGGTTCAATAGGTTTTTCTTTTTCTTTTTTCTTTTTAAAGATTTTATTTATTTATTTGAGAGAGAGAGAGAGTGCACACAGAGGGAGAGGAAGAAGCAGACTCTCCACTGAGCAGAGAGCCCGACAAAGGACTTGATCCCAGGACCCTGGGATCATGACCTGAGCCAAAGGTAGACACTTAACCGACTGAGCCACCCAGGCGCCCCTCAACAGATTTTTCTAATGTTAAAACATTCATATTTTTTGGTCTGATTTGTGAATGCATTTGTGACTTAAAAAGGCAAAGCCACATTTTATTCTCTATTCAATCAACATTTATCAGAAAGAGTAAAATTACATGAGAAGAAGTACAAACATTAACAACAATTATCTGTGAGATCAAGCCTATCCTGGCATATCTAGCATGTATATAGGTCATCTTTATATTCATATAAAAAAAACTAGTGTTTTATTTTGTTGTTCTTCTTGATTTGGCTTGGTGTTCTATTTCATTAATTCCTTTCCTTCTACTTTTATGTCATTTTATTTCTAATTTCTTTAGTTACTTTTTAGCATTTCGCCTTTTCTAATAGAAGAATTTAAAGCTAGATATTTCTCCCTAAGTACCGCCTTAGCTGTATTGTCACAAGCACTGTCATTTAGTTCTAAATATTTTCTAGTTTCCAGTGCAATTTCTTCTTTGACCCATATGCTATGTGATTATAAATATCCAAGTATATGTGGCCTTATTTTTTTTAATTTTTTTATTTACCTAAGTAATCTCTACACCCAATATGGGGCTCGAACTCACGGTCCCAAGATCAAGAGTCGCATGCTCTACTGACTAAGCCAGCCAGGCGCCCCATTTGCGGCTTTAAAATTATCCTCTTATTTATCATTTCTTTTTTTTTAAGATTTTATTGATCTATTTGACAGAGAGAGAGAAAGAGCACAAGCAGGGGGAGTGGCAGAGGGAGAAGCAGGCTTCCCGCCGAGCAGGGAGCCTGATGCAGGACTCGATCCCAGGACCCTGGGATCATGACCTGAGCCGAAGGCAGATGCTCAACCGACTGAGCCACCCAGGCATCCCTCTCCCTCTTGTTTATCATTTCTAACTTAATTTCATGATGGTCAGAGATCTCCATGATATGATCTCTGTGACAAATATTCTCTGATATTTGTTATGTACTTGGCAAATTAATGATCCATTTTTTAAACTGTTATATATGTGCTTGAAAAAAATATGTATCATCTAATTGATGGATGTAAGGTTCTACGTGTGTCCAGTAGAGAAAGCCGATTAATTGTGCTTTCAAATCTTTTATACTTCAATTTCTTGTCTGTATAACTACTCAAATATGAAGAAAATATGTTAAGGTCTGTCCTATTTGTGTATATTTACTCTTTTCTCCTTGTAATTTTGCCTTTTTCATGATACTATCATTAGATATATAGAGGTTTAGAATTTCTATACCTTCTTTTTTAAATTTTTTAAAAATTTATTTAAGTAGGCTCCACACCCAGTGTGGATCCCAATGTGAGGCTTGAGCGCCTTGACCCTGAGATCAAGACCAGAGCAGAGATCAGGAGTCAGACGCTTAAATGACTGGCCAGCTTTTTTTCTGTCTTTTTACTTTTTACTTTTTACTTTTTTTTTTTTACTTTCAAACTTTCTGTGTCCTTATAGTTCAGGTGTCTCTCTTATGAACAGTGTATACCTGGATTTTTTAAAAACACAATTTGTCAATATACATTGTTCAGCTTGTAAGTTTCATCTGTTTACACTCTCATTGCTAGTTTACGGGATTTCTTCCTACCACCTTAATTTGTGCTTTCTATTTACCCTTATTTTTTTTTCCTTTGTTCGCTATTTATTTGTGCTTGCAGGATTAGTATTATTTTCACTCTATGGCTGGGTTTGTGGGGGGCATTGAGCAGAGGGGTATTTGTTTTTGCAGGAAACTTTTTAATCCGTACGTACCTTTTGTAAGGGTTCATTTAATTGAAACAAGATCGTATTGTCCATGAATTCACTTAACTTGACATAGTCAGTGGCAAAACCTTGTAATACACTGGAAATTGAAGACTTAGTGCAACAGCACAACGAACCCTGCCGTGTGGTGACCCCCGCGTTTCCCTCAGGAGGCCCTGCATCCTGCTTCTGCCAACTGTCACACATAAGACCAAGCGAGCATGCCCATGATGTCTATATATATATATATATATATATATATATATATATATATATATATAATATTAATACCTTCCTTTGTGGTTTAAAAAATGAATATATACTCTAATACTTTTATCTCCCTCCTCAAAAGGGTTAGTGTAATGGGTTGAGTGATATCTCCCCAAAAAAAGAGATGTGAAGTCCTAGCCCCCAGTAGCTCAGAATAGGACCTTATTTGGAGAGAGGGTCTTTACAGAGGTAATCAGGATAAAATGAGGTCATTAGGGTGGGCCCTAGTCCAACATAACTGGCATCCTTTAAAGAGGGGAAATTTGGACACACAGACAGAAACCTAGGGAGAACTCCAGGTGAGCGGATGAAGGCAAAGATGTGTCTACAAGCCAAGGATCACTGAAGATTGCAAGCAAGGCACCAGAAGCTAGGAGAGAAGCATGGAAAAGATTCTCTCTCCCAACCCTCAAAGGAAAGAAACCTGGGGCACCTGGGTGGCACAGTCGGTTGAGCATCCGACTCTTGGTTTTGGCTCAGGTCGTGATCTCAGGGTCGTGGGATCAAGCCCCGCGTCGGGCTCCATGCTCAGCGTGGAGTCTGCTTGAGATTCTCTTCTCCCTCTGCCCCTCCCCTCCTCTCTAAAATAAATAAATAAATCTTAAAAAAAAAAAAGAAAGAAACAAAACCTGGGAGCGCCTGGCTGGCTCAGTCAGAACAGCATGTGACTCTCGATCTTGGAGTCCTGAGTTTAAGTGCCACATTGGGTGTAGAGATTACTTAAATAAATAAATAAAAACTTAAAAAAGAAAAGAAAAGAAACCCTGCTAACACCTTGATCTCAGACTCCTTGTCCCCAGGACTGTGAGACAATAAATATCTGTACCCAGTCTGTGGTACTTTGTTACTGCTGCTGTGTTATGATATAAATTAATATTAATATTAGTGTTATTGATGCAGGTGTGAAACATTCACCTTGTCCACCACATTACTGGAACTAGATGTCTGTAAGGGCAATTTTTTACTTCTTAGATGCACAATTTTTTCTTAGGATTTTATTTTAAGTAACCTCTATGCCCAACATAGGGCTCAAACTGACAACCCTGACATCAAGAATTGCAACTTAACAAATGAGCCAGCCAGGCGCCCCTCTAATACACAACTTTTAAAATGCTTTTATTCAATGATAAAAGACAATAAGAGGATTAATAGAGTATCGTGTCCCAGGGGCAAATAGATGGACAGCCAATTAGGATATTATTTAATTACATAATTTTTTATTTTTTAAAAGATTTTTTATTTATTTGAGAGACAGAGAGAGAGAGCACAAGTAGGGGGGGAGGGAGAAGCAGGCTCCCTACTGAGCAGGGAGCCCCGATTCAGGGCTCAATCCCAGGACCCTTGGATCATGACCTGAACCAAAAGCAGATGCTTAACCAACTCAGCCACCCAGATGTCCCTAATTACATATTTTTTAAAAAGCAGCAATAGAAAGAGGGTGAGGGCAACACCCCAATTAAAAGCCATGATCCCCTGTCCAGTTCCTGACCTGAGTCAGTTTTCAGACCCAAAACCCATTGACTAAAGAGGTGGCTGGGTCCCCAGGAGGAAGAACACTGCATCGCCATGGCAATTACATACCATAATAATAGTACCAGTCTTAGGGCACCTGGGTGGCTCAGGTCATGATCTCGGGGTCCTGGGATCGAGCCCCACATTGGGCTCCCTGCTCGGCAGGAAGCCTGCTTCTCCCTCTCCCACTCCCCCTGCTTGTGTTCCCTCTCTCACTGTGTCTCTCTGTCAAATAAATGAATAAAATCTTAAAAAATAATAATAATACCAGTCTTGGACAGCTACATGCAAAAGAATGAAACTAGACCACCTTCTTACACCACACACAAAAATAAACTTGAAATGGGTTAAGGACCCAAATGTGAGACCCAAAATTATAAAAATCCTAGAAGAAAGCACAGGCAGTAATTTCTCTGACAGTAGCCATAACATCATCTTTCTAGATAGGTCTCCTGAGGTAAGGGAAACAAAAGCAAAAATAAGCTATTGGGACTACATCAAAATAAAAAGCTTCTACATGGCAAAGGAAACAATCAACAAAACTAAAAGACAACCTACAGAATAGGAGAAGATATTTGCAAATGACATATCTAATAAAGGGTTAGAATCCAAACTATATAAAGAACTTATACAACTCAACACTAAAAAACAAATAATCCAATTAAGAAATGGACCAAAGGGGCGCCCAGGTGGCTCAATTTGTTGGGCGTCCAACTCTTGATGTTGGCTCAGGTCATGATCTCAGGGCAGTCAGATCGAGCCCCGCATCAAGCTCTGTGCTCAGTGGGGAGTCTGCCTGAGATTCTCTCCCTCTCCCTCTCTCCACTTGCTCTCTCTTATATAAATAAATCTTTTTTTAAAAATGGACCGAAGACATGGACAGACATTTCTCCAAAGAAGACATACAGTTGGCCAACAGACACATGAAAAGATGCTCAATATCATTAATCATCAGAACAATGGAAATCAAAACCACAATGAGATATCACTTCATACCTGTCAGAATGGCTAAAACCAAAAACACAAGAAACAACAGGGGCAACAACATGGATGGATCTAGAGAGTGTAATGATAACTGAAATAAGTCAGAAAAAGACAAATACCGTATGATTTCACTCATATGTGGAATTTAAGAAACAAAACAAACAAAGAGAAAAAGAGACAAACCAAAAAACAGACTCTTAACTCTAGAGAACACACTGATGGTTACCAGAGGGGAGGAGGGTCAGGGGATGGGGGGAAATAGGTGATGGGGATTAAGGAATGCACTTGTGATGAGCATCAGGTGTTGTATGGAATTATTGAATCACTAGACTGTACACCTGAAACTAATATAACACCGTATGTTAACTATACTGGAATTAAGATAAAAACTTTTTAAAAAAACAAAAAAAAAATGTTAACTTCATGCAGAAACACCCTTACAAACACACCCAGAAAAAAAGGGGGGGGCGCCTGGCTGGCTCAGCTGGTGAAGCACGTGACTCTTGATCTCGGGGTTGTAGGTTCAAGCCCCATGTTAGGTGTGGAGATTACTCAAAAATAAGATCTTAAAAAAAAAAGGAAGAATGCCTTCTTTAAAAAAAGGGTGGGGAGGAAGAGCAGGAGCATTACCTAATGATAAAGGGTCAATTCTCAACAATTGAGAATTCTCTTTTTTAAAGATTTATTTATTTTAGAGAGAGAGCAGCAAGCAAGCAAACAGGGGGAGCGGCAGAGGGAACGGGAGAAACTCAAGCAGAGTCCCTGCTGAGCGCAGTCGCGGGGCTCCATCCCAGGACCCCGAGATCATGACCTGAGCCAAAATCAAGAGTCAGATACCCAACCAACTGAGCCACCCAGGCGCCCCAACAATTGAGAATTCTTAACAGAACAATCCTGAATATATCTATACCTAATCACAGTGCATCAAAATAAATGAGGCCAAACACTGACAGAACTACAAGGAAAAATAAATACATTGACCATTATAACTGGGGACCTCAACACCCTTTTGTCGGGAATTATAGGTCAAGTAGACAGAAAATCGGTGCGGGTATCGGAAGGCATCTTGGAGAAAGGAGAAGATGAGAACCGGTAGCAGCGCTGAGGGTAACTAAGGCAAAGGTGTAGCCCTTCGCACTCACCTCTTCCAGGTTTGTCCTCAGCAAGAGAAGTCCAGAGGAACATTGAGCGGGTGTGGAGAAGGGCATCGGAGCAGCGCTAAGGGTGGACGGTGGCAGGAATGGAGCTGCACGCTGGATCTCCCTTCAGGAAAGAGTTTGCCATGTATCTCTGAGGGGCACCATTAGCTGACAGCCTCCAACTGCAGCACCTGGCAAGATCAGCTGCAGCATTCCTGACAAGACCTTTGGAAGATTCTAGCCAATGACCCAGCACAGTGGCGGTACCAGGCCTGAGCCGCCTCTGCCCAACATGGGACTCTTCTAGCAGGCGGTCTTTCTTCCAGAACTCCCCATTGGGTTGACCAAGGCTTTGTCTCATCTGCCTTGCAGTCTGAGGTAGTTCTGCCCATTTCTCTTCCTCCCCAGTCCCTTGCAGGTGGGGCAGATCTGCATTATGGTCTAAGGGCTTTCCCTGCCCATTCTTGCTCCCTAGTATCTTTCACAAGCATTGTCCCCAATCAACCTCTTGCATTCCTAACTCCATATTAGCATCCGCTTCCTGGAGGACCCAAATTGGCACAATTAGCCACTCACCACTGCCATCCACTTTGGAGAAATTCTGCAGAACACACTTAATCAAGCATTTCAAGAGTCTCTTCATTAAGATCAAAATGTTTGCCGCAAGTTCCTCAGTTGAATTCAAAACTAGGTAATTCAGACCATGAAAAGCATTTCACACCCCCAAACTCCTCATCTCCATCAAGGCATATGGGTTAAGGCTACAGCTTTTGCCCTCCTGGCATTCAGTTTCTCTTGTATGGCACAGCACCGGTGAAGCTTGTCATAAATTGGGGTTGTTCAAAGTCGGTCCTCGTCATGCTTATGATCATTCAGATTGAAGAAGTTGGTTTTTTTCCCCCAGAATCACAGATTTTTCTTAAAGCTCAAATAGTCAAGTGACAATTTTCCTTATGAAAATCAGTGCAAAAGCAGTTAGAGTCATTGCCCGTCTCTTCATAAAGCTGAGGGGGAGGGGCGCCTGGGTGGCTCAGTCGTTGGGCGTCTGCCTTCAGCTCAGGTCATGGTCCCGGGGTCCTGGGATCGAGCCCCGCATTGGGCTCCCCGCTCGGCGGGAGGCTTGCTTCTCCCTCTCCCACTCCCCCTGCTTGTGTTCCCTCTTCCCTCTCTCGCTGTCTCTCTCTCTCTGTCAAATAAATAAATAAAATCTTTAAAAAAAAAAAAAGCTGAGGGGGAAAAAAATTCTTAACGTGACTGACAAGCATTAAGTGCTTCCTGTATATCTTCATGGGTAGCTCAGGTGGAGAGGGCTTCTCTGGGGACAACTGTGTGTCGATATGTTAGTCAGGGTAGATTAGACTCTGCCGTGGTAACAAATACACCCTGAGGGGCGCCTGGGTGGCTTAGTCGGTTAAGCATCTGCCTTCGGCTCAGGTCATGATCCCGGGGTCCTGGGATTGACTCCCTCTGCTTCTTCCCCTTCTCCCCCAACTCATGCTCCCTCTCTCTCAAATAAATAAATAAAATACCTTAAAAAAAAAAAAAAACAAATAAACCCTGAAACGTCATTGGCGTAACACAAAGGTTGAGTTCTCATTCTCACAAAGGAGATGGTTCCTGTCTGAACAACTCTCCCAGGCAGGCTTCCTCAAAGTGGCAAGCTCGAGGCTCCAGGTTCCTTGCATTTCACTCGGCCATTTTAGAGTCTTTTGCTTCCAGCTGTACCAATAGGGTCTCAGCATGAAAAATTATGAGGGCTATTGTATGGGTACAGCCTGAAAGTGGCAGTTTTCAATCCCGCCCCACATTCCATTGGCCAAAACGAAACCACGTGGCCCCACTTGGCTGAAAGGAAAGCTGGGAAATACACAGGAGCACACAGGTGTTGGTGTTTAGTCTCTGCCATAACAGACTATACTTTCGGTGTAGCAGCTTGAATATATGGAACGAGCCCTCCAGTTGGATGTACCAGAGCTTCAACATGCTTCATACTTTATCTTGATACTTCACTTTCAGTCTGTCGGTCAGTCTTCGTCTTTGACATCTTGTAAGTGCAGCAAACCCCATGCAAACTATATGCAAAATAGCAGTAGCCTGGCAATACTATGGGAGATCGGGCTAGTCTCTAGTTGGGATGTTAAACCCCAGAACCATGCATGTCACACTTGCAGGAGGAGCTCAGCCCTGTGACCCCCAACTAGGTCCTTGGGCCTAATCTTGGAGAACACCCAGAAGAGACACTGAAAGCCATTCCCAGTGCCCCAACAGCAAAGAGCCACATGGCTCATGGTAGCTAGCCGGTACTTTTACTGCTACCGCCAACACCAGCTGGCTGGAAGTGAAGGGACATTTTACACTACTACAGGGGACGTTACCAGAAGGTGAGGGTGAGGGCGCCTGGGTGGCTCAGTTGGTTAAGCGACTGCCTTCGGCTCAGGTCATGATCCTGGAGTCCCAGGATCGAGTCCCGCATCGGGCTCCCTGCTCAGCGAGGAGCCTGCTTCTCCCTCTGACCCTCCCCCCTCTCATGTACTCTCTCTCATTCTCGCTCTCTCAAATAAATAAATAAAATCTTTAAAAAAAAAAAAAAAGAAGGTGAGGGTGAGGATGAGGGTTAAGTTAGGGTCAGGGCTAGGTTAAGGTTAGAACTCCCCGTCTGTGATGGGTTAAGTCCCTAGAGCCTTGAACCTCTCCTCAGGATGTTCCCTCCACATCCTGCTATAACTAAAACCTTGGCCTCTAAAGTGCAGGCTGTCTATTCTCTCATCTCCCCACAGCTCAATGCCTTAGAGAGTGCAAGACGTGGAGTTGGGGCTCTCCTTGCTCCCCAAGGCCACCTTAGGTCTTTGCTCCTCCCCACTCTTGAGAAACCTCTGGCTCCTCCTTGGCTCACACCATCCCATGCTTTAACCTTTTCCCCATTCTGGTGGTAGTCTTGTCACCGTCCTGGTCACTGCCTTCATTCCTGAAGGCTTTAGCTCTTGGCTCACTGTCTGTCCTCTTTGACTCAACTTCTCCCGTCTTTTCAGTGATTTCAACATTCATCTGGTCAACCACCCAGCACCCTGGCTTCTTGTTTCCTAAATCTGCTCATTGCCGGGGCGCCTGGGTGGCTCAGTCGTTAAGTGTCTGCCTTCGGCTCAGGTCATGATCCCGGGGTCCTGAGATCGAGCCCCGCATGGGGCTCCCTGCTCAGCGGGAAGCCTGCTTCTCCCTCTCCCACTCCCCCTGCTTGTGTTCCCTCTCTCGCTGTGTTTCTCTCTGTCAAATAAAGAAATAAAATCTTTAAAAAAAAAAATCTGCTCATTGCCAATGACCACTACCATTTGGGGAAGCACTTCGTAACCCAGTATGGAGCACCAGCATGGGGCCTTGTATCTTGAAGGTCCATATACCCCAATGCATTCATTTCATTAGTACATCATCACATGATTTCCAGAAGCCGGTAAACCTTTAGTACAGGAAGAATGTAAAGACATGTATCATTTTTATTAGGAATTAGACTTGTGCTTCATTCTTCTCTGTCTTGTTTTCTGTTGAACTCAACGTGAGTCAGTGATTACAAACGGGATTTTAAAGTTTAGCAGTGGGGGCGCCTGGGTGGCTCAGTCGTTAAGCATCTGCCTTTGGCTCAGGTCATGATTCCAGCGTCCTGGGATCGAGCCCTGCATCGGGCTCCCTGCTCCGCGGGAAGCCTGCCTCTCCCTCTACCAGTCCCTCTGCTTGTGTTCCCTCTCTCGCTGTGTCTCTCTCTGTCAAATAAATAAAATATTAAAAAATAATAATAAAATAAAATAAAGTTTAGCAGTGGATGAAGATCCAACAATACTAAAATACATATGCACCAAGTTATTCATTATACCTTTGCTTATAATTGCAAAATATTGGAAACAACTGAAATGTCCATATTTAGGAGTGTGGTTGAATAAAAACTATGATACATCTATACAATAGAATACTATGTAGCTGTACAAAAAGAGTGAGAAAAATCTCTGTGAACTGAGTTGGAGTGACTCCTTGGATATAGTATCCAGTGTAAAAAGCCACGTGCCAAAGATTATATCTATAGAATGTTACCTTTTATGTAATAAAAGGAGATATTTTCATACAAATACCTATACACAAATATTCCTGGAAACTTTATTCATAATAGCCCCAAACTGCAATCAGCCCAAATGTCCACCAGTGGACAAATGAATAAACACACTGTGGTACGTCCACATAACAGAAGGAATAAACAGGAAGAAACTATTGATGAACACAACAACATGGATGAATCACAGAAGCTTTGTGCTGAGTGAAAGAAGCCAGTCTCAAAAGGTTATATGCTGTATGCTTCCATTTATACAACATTCTGAAAAAGCAAAACTATGGGGACGGAGAGAAGACTAGTGGCTGCCCAGGGTTGGGAATAGGGGAGGCCTTGACTGCAAAAGGGCAGCGCATGAGAATGGTGGGGGCAGAAGGAGCAGTTCTGTGTCCTGATTGTGGTGGTGGTCACACAAATCGACATGTATGTTAGAACTGTTAGAATTCCATCCCCAAACAAAGTAATTTTACTATACATGAATTGTCAAAAGTGTAGAGCTGGAGTTTATGATTAAAATGTGATGCTTTTAGGGGTACCCGGGTGACTCAGTCCGTTGTCTAACTTCAGTTCAGGTCATGATCTTGGGGTCCTGGGATTGAGCCCCGTATCGCATGGGGCTCCCTGTTCAGTGGGCAGTCTGCTTGTCCCTCTCCCTCTGCCCCTCCCCCTGCTTGTGCTCTGTCTCTCTCTCAAATAAATAAATAAAATATTTTTTTAAATGTGATGAGTTTAGAGTAGGCAGTTAGTTAGACATGAGCTAGAGGCAAGGACAGTGATCAATAAGTTACACTTAGAAGCCCAGGGGCACCACGTCCTGACCTTGTGACTTCCAAGACTCGAGGCTGACAGACCAAGAGCCACAGATGCAGAGCATGCACTCTCCTCTTCCACCTCTGCCCCAGGGTAACCTCTAGACTCATTATAATGCATTTGCACTGTGGTTATAACCCCCCTCCATGGGGAAAGGCTGCCATGACAGTTCCATACAAACCTTGTAGGGTCAAAAACTCCCCCTCCCAACCTGTGGGAGGAGTCCCCCAAATGATTGGAAGCAGCCTCCATTCGAGACCACCATGTCTGTGACGCAAGACCCCACTCACAGAAAAGGAAAGGAGCCTATAGCTTCAGGGCAGTTACCACCTCTGAGCCTGGCGCTCTTGCTCTCCCACCTTAAGAGCGTACTGTCTTTAATAAAGCTGCTTTCAGCTTTCACTTTGGGCACTGATCTCTAATCCTTTATTACGTCTGTGCTAAGAGCCCAGACGCAGGCTTTTTGCGCTGACACTAGGTCTTCAGATAGGCACTAGAGATGCATCACTCTATCACCTGGACCATCTCTTAGAGTTGTAAAAATACCAGCAGCCAGGAAACTAAAAGTATCATGGGACTACCATAAAAAATTACCATTGAAATTTGGATTACTATGGCCTGGTAATGGGAGCTAATTAAATTCCATTATGTGACAGCATAGTTCCTGATATAGAGTAAGTATTGGACAAATATTTGTGGAAGAAATAAATGAGTGATTGATGGAATGAATACAGAGGCTCACGTATTTTTTTTTAAAGATTTTATTTATTAATTTGACAGAGGCTCAGCGAGAGAGGGAACACAAGCAGGGGGAGTGGGAGAGGGAGAAGCAGGCTTCCCGCTGAGCAGGGAATCATGGGATCATGGGATCCCTGGGATCATGACCTGAGCCGAAGGCTGAGGTCTGAGCCTCAGGCGCCCCGAACCTGAGCTACCCAGGCGCCCCGGAAAAGGCTCACGTATTTTTATATGAAACCTTCCCTCTTCAAATATCATCAAAACTTTTGAAGCAGACTGGAAGGATATTCGAGCATCACCTAAAATTAAATGCCATGTGCCAAGGGATAAAAATGCGAAAGCCATGGAAGCCACATATCATGGTGTATTTATTTATTTATTAGAGAGAGAGCACGAGCAGGAGGGACAGAGAATCCCAAGCCGACTCCATGCTGAGGCCGGAGCCTGACATGGGGCTCGATCCCACGACCCAGAGATCACGACCTGAGCCAAAACCAAGGGTCAGACGCCCAACCAACTGCGCCACCCAGGTGCCCCTATATTTATTTGTTTTAAGTTTATTTATTTAAGTAATCTCTACACCCAACGGGGGGCTTGAACCCACAACCCCTAGATCAATAGTCACATGCTCCACCAACTGAGCCAGCCAGGCACCCCTATGGTATTTATATTTCATTACAAAGTTTAGAGATGCTGAAGTCATCCATTGTTGACACCCTTGCCCAAACTGCTGCTGAAGACATGGTGGAAATGATGACTGGGGAAAAAGCAAGCAGCTCTGTCAGATACCAGTTCACTTGACAATTACGGATGCAGCTCTACACGTAAAATGGTAAATCGCCAATTCTAACCAGGCTATTCTGAATATTACTCACTGCAAATTGAGGAATCCACTGATCTTGTGAATTGAGCTAATCTTTTGCTATTTATCATACCTGATCTAAAATATCTCATGAAGACTTTGTGTTTTGCTAGTCTGTGCCAAATTGTACCACTGAAAAAGAGACCCCGTCCTTCCCTTCCTTTTTCCCTTCCTGTGACTAATGAGGGCAGAGCACTATGCGTCAACCAGCATTCCAGGCACGGGGGAGAACAGAAAAGCAGCAGATAGGGATAAAGGCTATACGGAGAATTGAAATAGGGCAACATGGCAGAGTGAACAGGGCCTCTGGAGATCAGGTGAAAAGGCCAGCCCCCTGAGAGCGGTAACATTTCACCTGAGCCCTAAATGACAAGAAGGAATCGGCTCTGCAAACATCTGGGGAAAGAACTTTCCAAGCAGAGGGAGCAGCAGCTAGGGCCATGGTTCTCAAAAGGAACGGCCCTGCCTTCCAGGGGGCATTTTGAAAATCGGGTAAGGGGATGCCGCCGTGATTGGGGTACTCTGCTGGCATTTAATGGGCAAAGGCCAGGGATGCGGCACATCTGCAATGCTCAAGAATGTCCTGCATCCTTCATGACGTCCACAGATCCTACCAGACATCCGTGTGGGTGGAAAGCTGTTAATAATTATCGGAGCTGAGAACTTAACTCTGCTTAACTCTTAAAGAGAAAAAACAGGGGCGCCTGGGTGGCTCAGTCATTAAGCGTCTGCCTTCGGCTCAGGTCATGATCCCAGGGTCCTGGGATCGAGCCCTGCATCGGGCTCCCTGCTCAGCGGGAAGCCTGCTTCTCCCTCTCCCACTCCCCCTGCTTGCGTTCCCTCTCTCGCGCGCTCTCTCTCTCTCTGTCAAAAAATAAATAAAATCTTTTAAAAAAAAATAGAGAGAGAGAGAGAGAAAACACTTTTTGCACAGTGTTTCTGTACACGGAGTTTTCCAAGGAATGCAAGTACCATGTAAAGAGAAGGTAGGTCCGATTTTGTTTCATTCCGAACTTCACCAAGAGCTGTTCAACATTTCAAAACCAACCCATCCCCGATGACAAAGCAAATGTCACAGAAAACACTGTGCCTAATGGGAATGCTTCAGAGGAAATTGATGATGGATGAGAGGGGTTTTTTTTTAATTGATAAAGAAATTTTTTTAATTGGGAGAAAGAAAAGAGTGGGGAAGCCAACAGTACTGTGGGGAAGGAAAAATTACCTCTGCCCTCCAGGATTCTTCTAGCTGGACTAAGAATCAGACTGACATGAGACAAATTGACAGGAGAAAATCAAATTTCGTACGCATAGGGAATCCACACATGCATGAGATTCCAAAGACAGTCAGGCAACATGAAATCATCCTGAACTAAGGAGAAGGGGGAAGGGGCCTGAGACTTCAAAGGGGAGGGATGCAATTCAGGAAGAATGAAAAAGAGCAAAAGTTTGGTACACAAATGTTTACCATCTAGAAACAATGGGACATAGAGAGGATTTTGATCAAACAGGCTATGCTAAATTCCTCCCTGTCTACCACACCAAGTTCATATTATAATGTATAATAGCTCCCGTCCAGGAGGAGGCCCCTAATCTAAATTCCTTTAGGCAGTTTTGGGGGGAAGGTCAAAATTTCTTCCAGAATCCTCTGGGCCTTGATTGTTTTTAGCTCAGCTAGTCGGCCTTGGCCCCTATGACACAAAAGGGCAGTGTCCAAAGTCAATCTCCCTTGGACCTCTGTTCCCAAGTGTCCCAGGTTCCTTTCCTAGAGATAACCTGATTAACAGCTTTTCAGATAGCTCTCCCAAGGAATTATCTCACTTTTGTTTAAAAGAAAGGCAGGAAGGAAGAAAAGAAGGAAGGAAGGAGGGACAGAGGGAAGATTCAATAATAAAAATTCAGCAGAGTAAATGTAAAGATCAAATTGGCTTTATCTAGTGATTCACAAATTGGGCAGCATCCCGTCTAGCAAATGGTAAGGAGCTGCCAAAAACAAAAGGTTTCTCAAGATGGGGGTGGGTAGGGTAATATTATTGGCAAAGAATCCATTGTTTTTTGTGTTTGTTTTTTTTTTAAGATTTTATTTATTTATTTGAGACAGAGAGAATGAGAGAGACAGAGAGCACATGAGAGGGGGGAGGGTCAGAGGGAGAAGCAGACTCCCTGCCGAGCAGGGAGCCCGATGCGGGACTCGATCCAGGGACTCCAGGATCATGACCTGAGCCGAAGGCAGTCGCTTAACCAACTGAGCCACCCAGGCGCCCCAAGAATCCATTGTTTTAAGCAAGGCAGCCCTCGTAACGGGAATGGAAGGGTCCATCAGCTCCTAATGCTGACCAGAAAAATTCCAGGCTGTCTGGTTAAAGATCACATTTCTGGGAGAAGCTGGGAAGCTGCAGTTAGATTAGGTACCAAGTTTTGGTGGGGTTTAGCATAAGTGACTCAATTTTTAAGAGAAGGAAGGAACGAAGGGAGAGAGGGAGGGGAAAACCCCATATAAACGAATATTTGAGCAGGAAGAAAATGCAAGGAAGGATGCACACATGCACACCAAGCTCTTACCCCTGATTACCCTATAGCACGTGCAGGGGGACTTAACTCTCTTTAATACACTTCTGTACCGTTTGTGTTGGTGTATGACAGGTATTTACTACTTTTGTAATTCGCAAAATTTCATAAGGCTAAAGAATAAAAGACAAATTAAAAAAGCAGGAATCAACCAACGTTGGTATAATTATAACAAGATAAACTATAATCTGAGGAACATCAGCAAGTCGAACTAAGCTAATGTATTGTTAAAAAAAGAAGAAAAGAAAAACAAGTGCGAATTGGAGTCACCCCCCCCCATGACAGCAAGCCAAAATTTAATTACAGTTTCCACCTCTCCCAGGAATGTGACTTTTTTAACAATCTGAAACATCCTGATCAGCACTAGTAATGTCATCTGCGTGATAATCTGTGTGATAAACAATCTACCATTCCCTTCCCCCCTAAAAGAAGATGACCTAGCCTAAACTGATCCTCTCTTTTCTTTTGCTAATGACTTCTTGCCCCACCACCCTCCTGCCCAGAACGACCTTCTACTTCGCACAGTTCCTCTGAGCATCTGTACTTGCCACAGGGAATCTACTCAATCACTTAAGAGAGGCGCCTGGGTGGCTCAGTCGGTTCAGGTCATGATCCCGGGGTCCTGGGATCGAGCCCCGAATTGGACTCCCTGCTCAGTAGGGAGTCTGCTTCTTCCTCTGCCCCTCCCCCTGCTGGTGCATGCTCTCTCTCTCTCAAATAAATAAATAAAATGTTTTTTAAAAATCACTTAAGAATCACTTAAGAAAGAAGAATCACTTCAGGGGCACCTGGGTGGCTCAGTGGGTTAAGTGCCCAGCTCTTGCCTTCGGCTCAGGTCATGATCTCAGGGTCTCAGAATCATGGAGCCTGCTTAAGATTCTCTCTCTCCCTCTGCAGTGCACGTTCTCGTGCACATTCTCTCTCTCTTAAAAAAAAAAAAGTAAAGAAAGAAAGCCAATTAGATCTTCAAGATTATTTGGTTGAATTTTTTTTAACAGTACAGTGGAGAAAGGATATCACTTAGAAGAGAAAGTGAAAAGGACAGTAGTTGAATTTAAAACTGTCCGCATGTCCCAAGGCCTGACCAGGGTGACAGGAGACTGCCTTCGATCCCTTCTCATTCTGCTCAATTACTACTTCTCAGTTTGTTTGTTTGTTGTTTGTTTTACTAACTGCCTCCTTTAAAAATTTTTATTTTAAAGTAATCTCTACACTCAACATGGGGCTCAAACTTACAACCCCCGAGATCAGGAGTTGCGTGCTATACCAAGTGGGTGCCCTCTGCATCCTTTTTTTAAAGTAATCATACATTTATTTTTTTAAAGATTTTATTTATTTATTTGAGAGAGAGAGAGCATGAGTGGCGGCCGGAGGGAGAGGGAGAAACAGGCTCCCCGCTGAGCAGGGAGCCCGATGCGGGGCTCCATCCCAGGACCCCGGGATCATGACCTGAGCCGAAGGCAGATGCTTAGCTGACTGAGCCACCCAGGCGCCCCTCATACATTTATTTTTTAACAGAGTACCCCAGTTTCACATCATGTGCCTTTTCCAAAGTTGTGGGTCCTTAACCTGCTGTGCTTCTTCAGTGACTTTCCACCAGGTGTGCAAAAGAAGCAGTAAGGTTAGCCTGAGTCTCCAAGGCACTGTCCAAATACGGGACATACTCAGGAATTGATTTATGTTTAAGATCAATATACATAATGTTCCTCATGGTTAGCAAATGAATGAAGCTCTGGCTGAGAATAGGAACACACCCCATTCTGTCAGCACCCTGTCATGAAAAGACAGGAGGCAACAAACATACACTTTGTGGTTACTCATTTTACTGTTGAACCTGTAGTGAAACAAATATATACATTTTTACTTTCGAGGTTAAAATAAACCATCAGCTCCTGATTTCTCCTGGCCCACAGCTATGAAAAGTAAAAACGGTTCTTCTTGCCTCCGGCTCACCTGAACAATCTTATTCGTGCAGGACAAAAAGAATGGCAGTGCTAAGAAAAAGCACGTCCCCAGGATGGGTGCAGTTGACCCCCTCACACAAGATGCCTCCCAACAAAACGAAAACAACTGGCTCGAGCCAATCTCCATACAATGGGGTTACTGCATCAACTGTTCCATTCTCAGGGCGGAAGGAGCTTTAGGACGAAGTGCTACCTGAAGGTCTCCTTACTGTTGTCCCCAAGTTCCACTTCAAGTCCACAGTCTCTTCAAGTCCACAGCCTCTTCAAGTCCACAGCCATAAGCCTCCTTTCTCCAACCTCCCTCAGCTGTGAGGTCACAAAGTATGAAAAGTAAGTGGTCTCCAATCATTGAGAGCAGAGCAAGTTTTCCACAAGCAGAATGAGTCCTCTGACTCTAGGCCCTGTGATGCCTTTTAGAAAAGGTTCCTTATCGTCCTGTGTGTTAGTAAATTGTAGGAAATAACGAGATAAGCCTCAACGCCGCTGCGCACCCGGGGTGTCTTACCCTCACAGACTGCCGACTGCCCCTTTCCTCTGCACTGTTATTATCAATGTGGCTTTTCAAAAAGAGAGACAGGGAGAAACTTGGAATTCTTTTTAACAACAAAATTCTTCTTGGATTCTGGCCAAATCGCTCTTAGCCCTTCTTTGCCTCCATTGTCCTCTTCAGCCAACAGAGCCACTGAAAATGTCCCTGCTTGAGTTACACTCTGCAGTCACAGGGGACGCGTCGTGTAGCCGTTGGTTGGCAAAAAATCGACCTAGATTTGAATCCTGACTGCCTCTTGCAGCTGTGACCTAGGGTAAGTCAAGCTCTCTGTCTTGGTTTCCTTTTCTGCCAAACAATATCTAATCATAGCTAACACACACATAGTGCTGGAGGGACCAAGGGCCGGCTGCCCCAAGATGGGCCACGACAGCATGTGGACCATTTTGAGCTGAGGCAATCCAGACCACATGAGCTCAAGAGAAACTTTTGCCCCTCCCTTAACTACACAAAAGAATCTAAATTGGGGGGGGGGGGTCTTGTCCAGAATAAGGGTTATTACAAGAGATAAATTTTATCTGAGTGACACATCTGTCTGGCAGGGCAAACATCTCACTGCCAGACATCTGCTCTTCTTTTTATTGTCCCATGAAGTGCATTCCTCTGTGAAGTCCCAGATCCGGACCCACCTCTCCTTAGTTCGGGATGATACTTTGTTTTGCCTGACTGTCTTTGGAATGTCCGAGTCTGCGTGGATTCCCCATGTGTATACAATTAAATTTGATTCTCCCCTGTTAATCTGTCTGCTGTCAATTTGACTCTGAATCAATCTAGAAGGCCCTGGAAGGGGACCGGAAATTCTTGCTGGGGCTGACCTGCGTCATTGTTCCTTTAATCCTCACAACAGCCCCTAGAGCAAGAAACTGGAGATGAAGCAACTGAGGCACAGAGAGAGTTGGGAGTGACTCCCCACCCCCCCAGGTCACACAGCTGGTAAGCTGCCGAGCCAAGATGCCAAGGCAGGTTCCAGAGTCCAGACCGCGGCTACAGCCTCTCCAGATGAGGGCAGTAAATGCGGACGTGCCTATTAAGGGCGCTCTTGGGGTTTAAATGAGATCGTGCACGGGAAGCCCAAGGCTTGACAAGTGTGATAGGGAGCCGCTGCGTGCGAGAGGGTTCTTTTCCCCTTCTGCGCGGCGCAGTTGGCGCGGCTGCTTCCTGGGGCAGAAAATAAGAGGTCGGAGGGAGGAGAGCCCGGGCCAGGGGTGGAAGGTGGAAAGGGAGAATGGCGGCGGGGGGGGGGGGGGGTAAACAAGAGAGAGGCGGGGGTGGGGGGGCAGCGCGGAAGACTTGGGAAGCCAGAAGAGGAGGAGGCGGCGGCGCCCGGAGCGCGCGGCGACTCTCCGGGGCAGACAGAACCCGGCCGGCTGAGGAGCAACAGCCGGTGGGCGAGGCCTCCGCCCCGGGGCGGCCTCCCCGGCCCCGGCCCCGGCCCCGGCGCGCGCCCGCCAGCACCCGGCTTCCAGGTCCGGCCGCGGCCCGCCCCCACGCCGGGCGGGGCCCCCGATCCGCGCGCCGCGCCGGGGAGTCGGCCGGGAGCCCGCCGGGCGCCGCAGCCCCGAGCCCCGCCGTCCCTCCCCCCACGCCGGGCCGGGGCGCGATGGCGACGTGGCGGCGGGACGGCCGGCTGACGGGCGGCCAGCGGCTGCTGTGCGCGGGCGCGGCGGGGGCGCTCAGCCTCAGCCTCACCGCGCCGCTCGAGCTCGCCACCGTGCTGGCCCAGGTCGGCGGGGCCCGGGGGCCGTGGGCCGCGGGGCTCCGGGCGTGGCGCGCCGAGGGGCCGCGGGCCCTGTGGAAGGGGAACGGGGTGGCGTGCCTGCGCCTCTTCCCCTGCAGCGCCGTGCAGCTCGCCGCCTACCGCAAGTAAGAGCCGGGCGCGGCGCGGCGGGCCCGGGAGCCGGAGCCGGGAGGCCGCCGCGGGGCGCCGCCGCCGGGGCGGGGAGGGGGGAAGGGAGCCCGACGCCGCCCTGCTTCCCGGGCTCGGCCTCGGGGAGGGGGGAGCCCCCGCGGGGGGCCGCGGCCTCCTTCCGGATCGCGCGCGCGAGCCCCTCGGCGGGGGAGGGGGGCGGTCTGGCGGGGAGGCGGCACCTGCGCAGGTTCCGGGGTGCACTTCGGGGCTCCCCGCCCCGCCAGATGCCGTTTTGTGGGGCGCAGCCCGCGGCTCCGAGAGGCTCCCCAGAGTTGGACGGGCGAGGAGGTGGAATGGGGCAAAAGGAGATTCGGGCCGGGGCCGGGGCCGGGGCGGGGGGGAAGGAGTCAAGGCCTCTCCAGAGAGATGGCTTCCTGACCATTCCCACCGTCCACTAACTTGGAAGTTTTTGCCTTGGCTGGCGTAGGGGAGAGAGACCCTTCGGAAGGTGTGTGTATGCAGTTGTGCCTTTGTGAGCGAAGCCCACGGAAGAAAGTGCTTGGTAGGGGGAGAGGGCCCAACCCAAGGACACAAAAGGCCACAGATTTCTGCCCACCCCCCCGACCAATGGCGCTTTGCCTTTAGGGCCCAACAGAAGCTGCAAACAGGCCCCTCAGGTTACTGCCTCAGGCCACCCTCTGCGCACTGGCCTCCTTCTTTGTGCTTTTTTCACCTTCTCCCAACAACAGCTGTCTCTCGGAAACCCTCTAAATATGCAAATGCCAGATGAGTCTTCAGAGGTTCCTCAGAGCTCAGAGATCTTTGCATTTTAACTGAAAACACGCCGAGAAGAATGAAATGGTACTGATGGAGCTTCAGGGAGAGGGGGTGTTTCTGGACTTGGGGGGAGGGTCCCTGTGCGCCTCGTTCTGTGGGCACAGTGCCACCTCCGAGGACTGGCCTTGGCTCTGAATTAGACCACTCACAGTCTTCACCACCCAGCTGAAGCCTTGGAGGCTACCAGGCAGGATTCTCAGCTTTGCTGCTGGCGAGCCGGGTGGAATCCTCCTCCTCACTGAGCCCTCTGGGCCAGCGCGAATTTCACCGAGGCTTGGGGAGGAAAGGTCCTGAGATCCTGGGGCATTTCTGTCAACGCTCTCTTTCCCCCTCAGCAACACCTGGCCTGATGTCTGTAAACAGTTCTCCCCACGTCCCTCTCTTCTCCCCAAAGTGGTATGGAAATCTTCCTTTGGAATGTATGCCAAGGATTAGGAGGCAGACCTTTACGAGCGGGTTTAAATATTGTGGCTGTCCTGGTCATCACCGGCTGAATGGAAGACCTTTTCCTCTGTCCAAGGTTCTTCCAGCCGGACTAAGAATTAAATGGACGTGAGACAGATTCACGGGAGAAAATCAAACTTAATTTCCTCCTTGCGGGGAATCCACACACACGTGAGGTTTCCAAGACAGGCAAAATGAGGTATAGATGTCCTTCTGAACTGAGGAGGAGGAGGTAGGGGTCTGAGACTTCGAAGGAAGGAATGCAAGTCACACCAGAATGAAAGAGAGCAAATGTTTGGTAAACAAGTGTTTGCTGGGCCACTCAGAAACTAGGGGACGTAGAGAGGAATTTTAACCGACTTTGCTAACTTCCTCCCTGTCTATCACCCCTAGTTATTGTGTTATTTAGGGTGATCGCTTTCTTCCTGGAGCAGGTCCTCTAAATGCTTTTCAGGCAGTTGAGGGGGGAGGTCAGAGTTTCTGCCTGAGTCTTGGGCCTTGATTGTTTTCAGCTCAAGATAATCTCCATGCTATTGTTGCCCATCATGGGGAGGCCTGCCCTTGGCCCCGACACCCCCCAGTATATGTACATCATTGCATTTTGTTAACAGCCCTATTGAGATATCTTCAACATATAAAAAATATATATTTAAGGTGCACAACTTGATGTTTTGATGTGCATATACATGATGAAATGATCACCACAGTCAAGCTAATCAATATAGCCATCACCTCCACCTAGTTACCTTTGAGTGTGTGTGTGTGTACATCATTGGATTTCTACAACTCCTGCCTCCTGCCCTGTAAGGTCCATCGGGTGGGAAGTATCATGCCCATTTTACAGGTACAGAATTGGGCTCAGACTGGCCGCACCACTCCTCAGTGATAGAGCTGAGAGCCCCATCACCTGACCTTCTGCCTCCAAATCCATTACTCTACTACATCATGCTGCCTTTCTCTCTGCATTCATTTGACATTAATATAACCAGGCCTCTTTAAGTACCCACTGTGTGCATGATGCTGGGGACAATGCAGGGGTGAAAGGGGCGTGGTCCCGGTGCCCCAGGGCTTACAGAGGAATAGAAGAACAGAAAAAGATTATTGTGTCTCTAGCATCTGGCTGAGTGCTACAGAAACTCACACTTCTGGGGCACCTGGCTGGCTCAGTCGGTACAACATGCAACTCATGATCTCGGGGTTGTGAGTTCGAGCCCCACATTGGGTGTAGAGATGACTTAAAAATGAAATCTTTAAAAGAAAACAAATTCACACTTCTGATGAGGA
Organism: Mirounga angustirostris; assembly: GCF_029215605.1. Taxonomy (NCBI): domain Eukaryota; kingdom Metazoa; phylum Chordata; class Mammalia; order Carnivora; family Phocidae; genus Mirounga; species Mirounga angustirostris. The sequence goes on from NW_026991719.1 coordinate 97,064,993, forward strand.
GGAAGAGATGTGAGGACCTCACAGAGGAGAAAAACCACCTGAGTTTGGTCTGGGGAGAATGAGTAGGAGTTTGCAGGGCACAGATGGAGAGAAAGATAGAAAGATTGCAAGTAACGTCATGAGCCAAGGCACAGAGGTGGGCAGGCATGCAGCACGACTGGAACACGGAGTGTCTCTACAGCAGTAATGGGAAGTACAGCCAGAAAAGCAGGTTGAAATTTGATCTCAGAGGGCCGGGTTAAGGACTTCGTTCAGTATGGCCAAGGTTAGCTGTGGGAGATTTTTGAGGAGGTGGTGATGGGGGGGGGGTGATGATTAAAGCAGCTCAACAGGAATTACCATCACCTGGTGGCAGGGTACGATGACTAGAGAGGAGGGAGACCGGGGGTGGCTGGGCCAGTCAGGAACCTGTTGCACTCATCCATGTGGCAGCTGAGGGCACCTGACATAGGCTGGTGGCTAGTGACTGCGAGAGGAAGAAAGAAAGCGTTCCCCAGCCTAAGTTTGCTAATAATGTTTCCTGCAAGATTGTTTTCCTTCTGGAAACTAAAAGGGAGTATTTCAGTGAAGGGCTAAACATAGAAAGCAAAGTGGTTGATTAATCATGGTGCCATCCTTCCTACATAGAGATGGTACCTTTGGTCCGTCGGTATGCTGACTCATCTCTTTCCTGGCCGTGAGTTTGCAAAAACAGTCGGCTGAGGGTAATGGTATATAGCCTAGGAGCAGGGGTTTGAACAAAGCGTAAACATCTAGAACGTTCAGGAAATGGAGTGATTAATTGACTTGTCCCCAAAGAGAATTAATGGCGAGCTGGAGCTTGAAACCGGGTCTTCTGGCTCCTCAGTTCACAGCTCTGCCCAGCATTGTGCTGCTGATGTATCTGCTCCCTTGGATTTCTGATCAAAAGTCCACTCAGTAGAGTCTATTAGGAGCTAGGCCTTGGCAATAAATAGCACGTAACACAGTAGCTGGCTGTCAGATACGTCAACCAGTAGATCCTCCAACTTTACGACTGCTTGTCGAGCTGTATAAACATTGGTTTGGGTCCCTGCTGCTCTGGAACAGTTCGTGACCAGCACCACTTTCTTACTGTATGACCACTTCGTGAGCTCGTGTTTGGCTGCGTTGGCGGTTCTAACTACATATACCCGGGGGGGGGGGGGGGGTGATAGCCCATGGCTGAAAGGAAGGGGTTACTGCTACTCAACAGCTTAGCCAGTCTCTCTGGGGAAAGCGTCTGTGCACGTGCGGGGTGGGGCGGGGAGGAGAGCAGAAAGGGGGACGCTGTGGCCCCAGCCAATCAGACAAGACCTGAAGCCACGGGGGCGGGGGCGGGGAGGGGCAGGATGATGTCATTGATGGCCTATCAGGGCTGCCTGCCTTGACTGCAATTCCCAGAGGAAGGGTTGGTGGTCCTTGTCTCTATCGGATGGTGAGAGTCTGAGAAGAAAGGACTTGCTTTGGTTCTTTTGAATTTTGTCTATTTGATAGTAAGACCCTACTTTATAAATCAACCTGACCTAAGACAGGGTTCCTATTCCTAGTCTCCTAGTCCATCAAGTCGTTCAGCAAACTAGGCCTATTTCCTCCCCCGTTGCCCTTCGGCGCTACAGCTTTGGCAGGACTATTGAGCTCTGTTAGGACCTCTGCTGAGCGCTAGCACAGGGGCGCATGGTAGATGTTCGATGAATGGGTCATGAGTTACTTCATGCCCGGGAAGTGGCCAAGTGGGATAGGGAATAGAGCAAGGCGATGAGAAGGAACGGGGTTTCTTATGGTATTTCAAACTCTCACCGTCGTCCAGATTGTTCCAGCTGGCGGCAGACCACCCCTCCAGTCAAGCATGTCCATTTCCTCTGTCTCCCCTGCCCCTCAGCTTCCCCCTCCAACTCGACGGGCCAGCGGAGAGGAAAGGGAGGAGCAAGGAAGTGTGGAGGCAGTGAGGCCAATGGCCCATTGACGAATGCCAGCTTCAGTGACTTGTGTCTTTCAAAAGTAGCTGGTTAAATCATGACTGGGTTTTGGGGTTTTTTTTAAAGATTTTTTAAAAAATTTATTTGACAGGAGAGACACAGCGAGAGAGGGAACACAAGCAGGGGGAGTGGGAGAGGGAGAAGCAGGCTCTCCGCTGAGCAGGGAGCCCTATGCAGGGCTGGATCCCAGGACCCTGGGATCATGACCTGAGCCGAAGGCAGATGCTTAACGACTGAGCCACCCAGGCGCCCCTGGGTTTTTTTTTTTTTTTTTTTTTATGACTGTTCCGATTAGTGCAGTTAACAGTAGTCAACAGTAGGCGCCCCTTGAGAGAGATGCTTTTAATCAATGAGTGTTTACTTGGGAGCAAAGGAACCATCCTAGGACTCCTTAAATGATTTCACCTGAATACCCACTTGTCTTATTTATCACACAGAGGGCCCTGGCTTGCTGCCAGGATGAAGGAACAGGACACACGCCTCTTTATGGGAGATTTGAAAGCCAAAGAACTGGGGATGGTCTCATTTTTTAAAAGATACAGGGCACCTGGGTGGCTCAGTCAGTTAAGCGTCTGCCTTCGGCTCGGGTCATGATCCCAGGGTCGTGGGATCAAGCCCCACGTCGGGCTCCCTGCTCAGCGGGGAGTCTGTTTCTCCCTCTGCCTTTCCCTCAACTTGGGCACGTGTGCAGTCTCTCCCTCTCTCAAATAAATAAATAAAATATGTAAAAAAGATACAATACTTTTTTTTTTTAGCCTAGCCCTGTTCACTTTCCTTTTTTTTCAAACCCCTGCTATTCCTTTCCCTCTCCCCTACCTTATTCTCTGGTAGAAGATACTATTTTTCCTGGTTTCTAAGCCCTTCTTGATTTTGTCCTCATCAGCAAGGAGTAAAATTCCTTTGCTTCCTGGGCAGGGAATGTGTACCGTGAAAAGTGCCCTTAGAACAATGTCTGCCAAGGTAGGTCCTCATGACTGGGGCTATAACGGCGGCTTTCTGGCTTGCGTTTGGAGAAGTCCACCCAAAGCCATCTTTGACCACATTATAAAACTGTAGAGAAACACAAAGAAGAGTGCCCATGTACCCACCATCCAGAAGTAACAGCATGAAAGACGGCATAAGACATACTTCCAGGATCTTTTTTTAATACAAGAAATAAAAGATTCCAGAGAAAGCTGAAGTCCCGTTCTTTCTCATTCCCAGCCCCTCCCCCCCCGCCCCCGCCACCTTCCTGGAGGGCTATATTACACTTTTTTATTTTTTTAAGGTTTTTTTTTTTTTTAAGATTTTATTTATTTATTTGAGAGAGAGAGCACAAAAGCGGGGTGAGAGGCAGAGGGAGAAGCAGACTCCCCGCTGAGCAGGGAGCCGGACGCGAGACTCGATCCCAGGACCCTGAGATCATGCCCTGAGCCGAAGGTAGATGCTTAACCAACTGAGCCACCCAGGCACCCCTATTTTACACTTTTTTAAATATGTAGCTATATCTATCCATGAATAATATAAGGTAGTCGGAATTCATGGATTCTATCCATGAATAATATAAGGTAGTCAGAATTCATGGATTTAATCCATGTAGAGCCAATTAGCTTCATTCTATTCCATAGCCACTTTTATGAGTGTGTTTCTTTTTTTTTTTTTTTTTAAGATTTTATTTATTTATCTATCAGAGAGCAAGCGAGAGAGAAACAGCATGAGAGGGGGGAAGGTCAGAGGGAGAAACAGGCTCCCCGCTGAGCCGGGAGCCCGACGCGGGGCTCGATCCCAGGACTCTGGGATCATGACCCGAGCCGAAGGCAGTCGCTCAACCGACTGAGCCACCCAGGCGCCCCTATGAGTGTGTTTCTTAATTTAAATAGATGGTTGTCCTATACTGTAGGTCACCCTGCAACTTGCTTTTTTCACTCAACTTTATGCTTTTATGATTATCCCTATGAATACATAGTCGCAAGCTCATTGTAACTGTAGTAGCCATTGTACGACTACTACAATTTATCCATTCCCCTGCAAATGGACTTTTAGGTTGTCCAACTTTTCACACTAACACGCAATGTTGTGTGTCTTCACATGTCCGTGTGCAAGAGCTTCTGTAGGATATGCACCTAGAAATGGAATCGCTGGGGTGAAAGGAGGCGTTCCTTCAGTCGTCCTGGGTGCTACAAAGGGGCTGGACCAGTACATTTCTACCAGCGGGGGGGGCATCCCTGTCTCCACGTGTCCTCCCCATCACTTGACACTATCAGACTTTTTCATCTTTGCCAATCTGCTGGGTGAGAAATGGTATCTTGTTTTTATCTGTCATTTCCCAGACAACTAGTAGGGTGGCACATCTTCCCTTATAACTGTTAAGCCAATACTTTTCTTTAAGATGTAATGTATTGAGGGGCGCCTGGGTGGCTCAGATGGTTAAGCGTCTGCCTTCGGCTCAGGTCATGATCCCAGGGTCCTGGGATTGAGTCCCACATCGGGCTCTCTGCTCCTTGGGAGCCTGCTTCTCCCTCTGCCTCTCTCTCTCTCGGTCTCTCATGAATAAATAAATAAAATCTTTAAAAAAAAAAAAAGATTTAATGTATTGAGAGAGAGAGAAAGAGCACAAGCAGGGGGGAGGGGCAGAGCGAGATGGAGAGGGAGACTCCCTGCTGAGCGGGGAGTCCTACGCAGGCTCAGTGGGACCCTGGCATCATGACCTGAACGGAAATCAGATGCTTAACTGACTGAGCCACTCAGGCGCCCAAACCAATACATTTTTTAAACTCAGTTACTGGGGGCAGAAGGGGGTGTGGCACCTGGCTGGCTCAGTCAGTAGAGCATGAGACTCTTGATCTCGGGATCCTGAGTTGTTCAAGCCCCACGTTGGACAGAGCTTACTTAAAAAAAAAAAAAAAAAAACCTCAATTACTGAGGATGATCAAAGTCGTCATTTCAAGCAATTTCATTTAAGTTTCAACAGAACCAAAGGAGCACTTTCCAGTTCAGTATTTACCAAGTACTCCTATTAATTTATACCCCACTGGCAAGCCAGGATTGACAGTTATACAGATAAAGGGGAAAATGCTTAAAATGAAGTGGGAAGAACTTAGGGTAGACATAAAGAAGAGGGTCGGACATCTCCTTATAGCTAACAAAATTCTATAAATATAGTAGAATTGAATGTGCTATTCATGAATCCTAATACATTAGTGTAGTAATTTTTACCTTGTAAAACATTTCCAAATGCTGGGAGATATTGCAAGAAGTAGTATAGAACACTCTAGCACAATCCATAGCTGATTCTCTTGGGTTTTTCCTCCTTTTTTCTCCTAGGTTTGTCATACTATTCACGGATGACCTGGGCCATATTTCCCAGTGGAGCTCCATCATGGCTGGGAGTCTTGCAGGCATGGTTTCCACCATTGTGACATACCCTACAGACCTCATCAAAACCCGGTTGATTGTGCAGAACCTGCTGGAACCATCTTACAGAGGGATCCTCCATGCTTTTTCTACCATTTATCAACAGGAAGGGTTCTTAGCCCTGTATCGAGGGGTTTCCCTTACTGTTCTAGGTAAGATGGAACTTTTCACCTTGTCCAAGGAAAGGTGGTGTTCTTTGATATAGATGAAGGTTGTATACCTTTGTTTGTAACCAGTTAATTGAGGTTTTTTGAGGTCAAGGTCCTATGGATTCAATCCATGTAGAGCCAATTAGCTTCATTCTATTCCATAGCCATATACCCCACTCTTAACTTTGGCCTGTCACATCCCAGGGAGGGGAGGAAGAGAGAGGGAAGGTGGCTCAGCTGAAACTGATAGGAGGAAGATAATCCCACACACCCCATCTGACTGTGGGAAGGAGACTGAGCATGCATACACACATGTGTGAGCATAACCAGGGTCGCAACTGTAGCTTCCGTGGTCTCTGGAACCTTTGCCAGGGCTATACATGCACGAGTCACCAGAGTCCCCCCAGCTGCCAAACCCGGCAGACTCTCACCCGATATCGGACATTTGTTGCAGCATTTACTAAGACTGACCACCCCTTCTTCTGGAAATCTGGCTTCTAGGACCCCACCAACTCCTGGATGTCTTTCCCAGCTCTCTGGCAGCTCTGTCTTATCTGGCTCATCTGATGCTGCTAGGCCCCCCCCCACGTGTCACTGTTCCCCCGGGGCTCCTTCCTTGGCTTTCTTTTCACCTCTATCCCCTCCCCAGGTGGCCTCAGTTAAGCTCGTGGCTTAACCAAGCATCATGATACTCTAAGGACTCCCGACGTCAACTCTGTAACAACAGTGACTAACATTTATTGGTGGCTCGCTCTGTGCCCGGCACTGTGCTGTTGAAACTCACATACGGTTTCTCACTTAAGCCTCAGCTTACAGACAAGGAAATAGATGCTTAGGGAAATGGAGAGGCTTGCCCGAGATCACATAGGGAGAAAGTGGAAGAACCTAGCGATGTGACCCCAGAGCCCTCTGTCTTAACCACTGACTGCTACCAATTCCCAATGGCAGGATGAATACCTGCTATTGGACACCTTCACCTGCTGCTCCCTGGGCGCATCCAGCTCAAGATTAAACCTGATGTCCTCGTTAGGCTCACACCTGCTCCTCCTGGGTTCCCTAAAGGATGCGACCGCCTGCCTTTCACCCAGTGGCCCAAGCTGGAAGAAACCTAGAACCGCTTCAGCTCCTCTCCTCTCTCCGCTGTGGCTTCCGTCACCAAGTACTGTCAGTTTGACCTCTCCACTGTCAGTCTGTCGCCCTCCATCTCCACCTCCTCTGCCCTCATCCTCATCCTTCCCGCAGACGCTTACGAGAGGTTCCCACCGGGTCCCAGTCCCAGGCACTGCTGCCAGGGCCTGGGGACCCTCCGAAACTCAAGTCGGTCATTTCACCACCCCTCATTCCAGTGTCCTCCATTCCAGCCCTCCCTGACTCCTGAGCTACAGGGAAAGGCCCAAATTCTTTATGGCACACCATCAGATCCTTCAGACCTGGCCGCGGCCGACCCGTCCCACCTCACCTCCTGCCGTCCCTCTGCCGGCACTCATGCTCCAGCCATCCAGAAACACTTGCAATTTCCTGGAAACACCAGTCCCTTTGTACCTGCTGTTCCCTCTGCCTGGACTGCCTGTCCGCTCTCCCGGTGTCTGACGAACTCCTACTCAATCCTCAAGGCCCAGTGGGAACGTTCTCTCTTCTGTGAAGTCCTTCCTGATTCCCCTAGGCAAAATTAATCCCTCTGGTCCTCGTGTGCTTAAAGCACTTTGTATTGCCCACCCCCCCCCGCCCAGTTCTGGCACATATCAGCTGCCTGTCTCCTCCAGGAATTAGCCTACACCTCTTTATATTCCCAGCACCCAGCATAGGGCCCAGCACATCACGTAAACTCCACAAATATTTTCCGAATGAAGGTAAATGGTGGGGGCTGGTACTTCATTTGTAATGTGTTTTTTTCTTCTTTTTTTTTTAAAGATTTTATTTCTTTATTTGAGAGAGAAAGGGAAAGACAGCACATGCAAAGTGGGAGGGGTAGAGGCAGAGGGAGAAGCAGACTCTCCGCTGAGCAGAGAGCCCAACGTGGGGCTCCATCCCAGCACCCTAGGGTCATGACCTGAGCTGAGGGCAGACACTTAACCGACAGAGCCACCCAGGCGCCCTGTAATGTGTTTATTAAATAGATATTACATTTTCCTAAAGACAAGCAACCCCACTGATGCTAGCCCCTCTTTTAAATCTTATTTTGAGGGAGAAATTTAGCCCCTCTGTAAACTTAAGATAGCTCCCAAAGTTTCTGGAAGTTTCTTGAAAGGGCCACCAAAGCACACCTGCTTGCCATCTTTTCCTGGGCCCTGATACTGCCACATCATTCCCCAAAGCAAGGTCAAGTGCCCTCCTTCACCAGTACAGTCTTGCTTTCTAGTTCGCACAGAATGTCTCCTTCTCAGCCAGAGACCAGTCCCTCCCAGCCTCCGAAACCTGACAAAGTGCCACTCGCTGACTTTCCTCTGTGGGAGTGATTTTTTTTCCCAAGATTTTTTTTTTTTAATCTTTTTTTTTTTATTTGACAGAGAGAGACACAGCGAGAGAGGGAACACAAGCAGGGGGAGTGGGAGAGGGAGAAGCAGGCTTCCCGCCGAGCAGGGAGCCCGATGTGGGGCTTGATCCCAGGACCCCGGGATCATGACCTGGGCCGAAGGCAGACGCTTAATGACTGAGCCACCCAGGCGCCCCCCCGCCAAGATTTTATTTTTTAAAAAATTTCTAACACGCAGAAAAGTTACAAGAATCGGAAACACCCGTATGCACACCATCCGGATGCTCCAGTTAACACGTGGCTTTATCATGTATGTGTCCATCCCTCCGGCCATTCATCAGTCCATCTTACACATTTCTGGATGACTTCCATGTAATTTGCAAACATCAATGCTCTTCACCCCTCGGCCATTCAACATGTGTCTCATGAACAAGAGTTCAATATTTGTTTGCAGTTCTTTGTAAGGTAAAATTTGCATACAGCAAAGTGCGCCAACCTTGAGTGAACCGTTTGATGCATTTTGACAAATAACACACCCCCTATCAAAATGGAGCACATTGTCATCACCGAAGAAAAGTTGCTTCGGGCGGCTCTGGCTGGCCTGCCTGTCAGGAGCTCGGAGCCAGTCCTGTTTACTTCACCCGGATTCCCCACAGGCATTTACCTTCTCGAGCCAGTAGCGCCCGAGACATCAGCAGCCTCTGTCTGGCCTTCTTTTTGCAGGTGCTCTCCCCTTCTCCGCTGGCTCCCTTCTAGTTTACATGAACCTGGAGAAACTCTGGAATGGACCCCGAGATCGGTTCTCTCCCCTCCAGAACTTCGCCAATGTCTGCCTGGCCGCTGCCGTAACCCAGACGCTCTCCTTTCCTTTCGACACGGTGAAGAGAAAAATGCAGGTGAGGAGCTCTTTGGGGGAATGGGGTGGGGAGGACATCAGGTAGGAGGAGTGCCTTGCTGTGCTTGCGGGCAGTAGCGACTGCAAAGAACAGTGACTCTGAGTGATGCCAGGTTTCCAGGGAGCTCACGAAGGCTCACACAAAAACGATGCCACCCCCCCCCCACACACACACACAGACACACGGACACACACTCCATTGGCATTTCTGCTGCTAAACTCGGGGCTGCTGGCTCGAGCCCAAGCAGCCTCCCTGTTCCCATACTCTCTCTTTTAGGTCTTTGATGAAGTCTCCAGATGAAGCCCACTTTTCTTTCCTCTCTTCCTTAAAGCTGTCTCAGTGAGAGAGACTGGAAAGAACCAAAGTTGGCCAGGAACTACCGATCATAATTCAGTTGAATCCCATTTTAAATGATCAGTCCCAGCTGAGTCTGTTTGCTGTCTCTAACTCGTCCCTCTGCTGCCTCGGTTACCCCTGGCTTCTCCTTGCGGCTTTCTTGGCTAGGCTTGGGCCTCACCTTCCTCAGCACTAAAAAGTCCGAAAGGACCCATCTCAACCTATAAAGAAAAACTGCCTTCAGAATAATACACATCACAATGACCCCCCAGTTCTGCTGCCCCCATCCATCAGACTTCATCTGTCTGGGTTGTGTTCGTTTCCTGTCTTTTGTCCAAACAAATAAATGATGGTCACATTATTGTAATTATAATGTAGGTGTAAGTTTAGCACCTGCTTAGTGCGCACCTATTCACAAAAACTATTATTCCTAATTTTTTTTTAAAGGTTTTATTTATTTGAAAGAGAGAGATAGCAAGAGAGTGCATGAGTTGGGGGGAGGGGCAGAGGGAGAGGGAGAAGCAGGCTCCCCGCTGAGCAGAGAGCCCCATGCAGGGCTCCATCCCAGGACCTTGGGTTCATGACCTGAGCCATACGTAGGCAGCTGCTTAACCAACTGAGCCACCCAGGTGCCCCCATTATTCCTAATTTTAAAAGTAATGTACATGTCATACCCTTAAAATGGTCAATTTTATGTTATGTATGTTTTTACCACAATCACTTCTCGGCCTTTTGGCTAAGATCAAGTGTAGTATGAATGTTTTTCCACAATAAAAAAAAGTGATGTACATAGACTATAGAATATTTGGGACACACAGAAAAGTATAAAAAAGAAAATAATTACTTATAAACCCAACACCTATGCACTATGATTAATGGTTTTTCTGCATGTTTGAATGTGTGTGCATGTATATATATGTGTGTGTGCATAAATATATATGATACATGTATATGGAAGGGTTTTTTTTTTAAAGATTTTATTTATTTGACAGAGACAGTGAGAGAGAGGGAACACAAGCAGGGAGAGTGGGAGAGGGAGAAGCAGGCTTCCCGCAGAGTAGGGAGCCCGATGCGGGGCTCCATCCCAGGACCCTGGGACCATGACCTGAGCCAAAGACAGACGACTAACAACGGAGCCACCCAGGCACCCCGAGAATACCTCTTTAAATTTTCACGTACTATTCCACCATATAGGGACGCCTGGTTGGCTCAGTCGGTTAAGCGTCTGCCTTCGGCTCAGGTCATGATCTCGGGGTCCTGGGATCAAGCCCCGCATCAGGCTCCCTGCTCAGCGGGGAGCCTGCTTCTCCCTCTGCCCGCCACTCTCCCTGCTTGTGCTGTCTCCCTCTCTCTCTCTCTGACAAATAAATAAATAAAATCTTAAAAAAATATATTCCACCATATTGGATGTCCCATAGATATTTTTTTAAAACAAAGATTTATTCTCGCAAAGTTCTGCTGGCTTGAATTTTAATATCAAGGTGTTGGCAGGGCCGGGACCCATTTGACGTTTGTAGGGGAGGATCCTTCCTTGTCTCTTCTAGCTTCTCGTTGCCCTAAGCATCCCTTGGTTTGTGGCTGCAGAACTTCAATCTCTGCCTCCACTGTGCATTCAATAACAGTTTCTCAGTTTTTAAATACTTAGGCTATTTCTAATTCTTCAGTATGAGAATATTGCAGTGAAAACCCTTGTATTTTTTTCACATCTGTGATGGCCCCCTTCAGCTATATTCCTACAAATCGACTTACGGGTCACAAGATAAAAATAATTCTGGGACACCTGGGTGACTCAGTTAAGCATCTGACTTTTTCTTTTTAAGATTTTATTTATTTATTTATTTGAGAGAGAGAGAGAGCACAAGAGGGGGGAGGGTCAGAGGGAGAAGCCGACTCTCTGCTGAGCGGGAAGCCTGATGTGGGGCTTGATCCTGGAACTCCAGGATCATGACCTGAGCCAAAGGCAGACGCTTAACCGACTGAGCCACCCAGGCACCCCAAGCATCTGACTCTTGATCTTAGCTCAGGTCCTGATCTCAGGGTCATGAGTTCGCCCAGTGTGGAACCTACTTAAAATAAATTTTAAAATAAAATTTAAAAAAGATAAAAATAATTCTGAGGCTCTTAATGAACTTTGCACTCCAGAAAGGTTGTAAGTTTACACTTGCACCAGCTGTGAGTGAGTGGTTCATCTCCTCAACAATCATCAGCAGTGATTACTATCACTTTTCAATTTTTTTTTTTTTAACCACAACACTCTACTATAAACCGGGGTAAGATACACTAGAAGTGGGTATTTGGAAGTAAACTTGATCATCTTTTCCCTGGTATGGAAACCTTCTCGTAATAGATACACAGAGCTTCAACAAGATGCTTTAAAATAAATGCAAAGTCATGGTGGTTATAAAAAAAAAAATCCCAAAGAGGTAATTGCATGGTTTTCATAAAATATGATCAGCATCCAATTATGAATAACATCACAAATACCATCCAAAGATGTAGGAAGTGAATTCTTAGGGTTGCGGCCAAAGTGTTATTTTACAGGCGTTAATAAACATCATAATACCTCGTCCACCCTATTTAAAAAAAAAAAAACTCTCTAGAACCGCAGGCTGCTTTTCAAAGAGAACGTGCAGTACTTCCTCTGGCCATTAGATGTCGCTGCAGTAAATGGAGCGTTTCTGAGCCCTCTGAGGGGCTAAGCCTGGCGGCCAGTGATCTCTGTCCAGTCAACATCCTCCTTAATCCCTGCTTGAAATACACCTTCAGTTTAGAGGACAAGGAGCCCGGAAACAGCAGGCTAACCCTAAATTCTGCTGTGGGTTTTTTTTTTTTCCTGCAAAGCACACAATCCAGCTTCTCCGAGAGAGCTTTAGTAGCCGTCTCCCCTCAATGGGAGCCGGCAAGGTTTGCCAGCAGAATTTATAACGAGGGAACTTTGCAGGGCAGCCAGGCTGCTCAGAACTGAGCACACTTAATGGTAATATTTGCATTCCCCTGGCTTTCCTCCTTGCGCTGCCCATCAGGAAGCAAATCAATGTCAGGTGTCTGTTAGATAACCAGCTAGACGGGGAATCTTCCCAGCTCTCGCACCGACTGGCCACTTTGTCTGAATGTCTCATTCTCCTAATACGCTTTTATCCAGACACACACACACACACAGTCTGCCCATTTAACGCCACATCAGGTTGTGACTCAAACATTAATGACAATAATCAGAAGTCTTGTTTAACTAGCTGAGCCCTTCCTTCACCATGCTTCCACTCATTTTATTCCTTTCTCTTTTTCTTGCCCTGGTTCCTGGCTGGCATGCTAGAGAATGGAGAGGGAAATAAATTATGTATGTGCGTGTTTTGATGCAACGGTTTCTGGAGGGAAAGGGGTGCGGGTGGATCAGCCCTGTGCACAAATGGAATGAGGTGCCCCCCCACACACACAGCTGGTGTGCTTTCTCGGACCCCGCTTTCACCGCGCTTCAGTGCCTCGTGGCTCAAGCTCTTTCAGGTATGGCCTGGGCTGTTCATCTTCATTATCTCCCACGCCTGGCCCAGAGCGTGGGCCTGAAATGGCGGCAGCGCTTAGTGTATTGAGAGCACCGGCGGGAAGGGTGAAATATTGATGGAGGTTAATTTGTCTGATTAATCTGCGGGCCCCAACTAAGGACCAGGGAGTCCTGAGCAAAAGGTTCTCTGGACAGGTGCATGTGGAAGAGAGAGGGAGGAAAGCTGCTTTGAAACTCCAGGGAGCAGCCGAGAATGTGGGAGCCGTGGAGCCCCCGGTGGGCCCTCGGAGAGGATCAGGTGGGAAGCACCAGGCAGAAGCTTGGTGTCCCTGCCCCCACCCACACCCCGCAACTCTGGCACCCTCCCCTGTGGCCCATGTTAGGTGTCTCCATTTCATCAAATATAAAACCAAGTGTCCACCTGTTGCTCGCTACCCCAGGGGACTTTGACCCCATCAAGACTCACAAGGCAAAGCAGGATTGGGCCAGGTCAGCATTTGAACTGAAAGTACATAAACTGAAGGACAAAGGTAGTATCCAAGGGGCACAGCTGACCGAGCAGAATACACACAGTCCCTGAGCGAAGAGAGGCCCCAGCCCTGTTCAAACAGAGATGCTTAACACCTCAGGCTGCCCTCGCCAGACTGGGCATCCTCCTGGTTTCTCATGCTCAACTCCACATCCTCAGCCCCGACCCAACACTTCTCACTGCCTGCTGCGCGGCACCATCTTGGCGAGCACCTCTACGCTGTCTCCTCTGACTTAAGGTGTATCAAACTGACCTCTCCTTCCCCTGAAATTTGCTGCCCAGAGTTTTCGTTTCAGTACCATCGCCCCACCACCCAGTCACCCAGGCTGGAAGGCCAGAATTTTTTTTTTTTAAAGATTTTATTTATTTATTTGAGAGAGAGACTGAGACAGAGAGAGCACGAGATGGGGGAGGGTCAGAGGGAGAAGCAGACCCCCTGCCGAGCAGGGAGCCTGATGCGGGACTCCATCCAGGGACTCCAGGATCATGACCTGAGCTGAAGGCAGTCGCTTAACCAACTGAGCCACCCAGGCGCCCCCAGAATTTATCTTTGACTCTTCCTCTTGCCCCTCCCCCAGGCAACCTTGAGCCCAGTTGGTTCTTGGTGCCTACTCCTCCCACACTGGTCTTTCTTTGAGTCGCTGTCCCTGCCCTAATCTAGGACCTGTTAACTCCTAACCAGGCTATGGCAGCCATCCTCTCATTGGTCTCCAGGATTAATTCTAAAAATGAACATAAGGAATGCCTGTGTGGCTTAGTCGGTTGAGTGTCTGCCTTCGGCTCAGGTCATGATCCCAGGGTCCTGGGATCGAGCCCTGCATCGGGCTCCCTGCTCAGCGGGGAGTCTGCTTCTTCCTCTGCCTGCCGATTCCCCTACTTGTGCGTGCTCTCTCTGACAGATAAAATAAAGGTAAGATAAAATAAAAATAAATAAAAATGACCATAAGCATGGAGCACTAATGTACCAGGCACTGTGCTAAGTGCTTTATGCTCATTATCTCAAGGAATCTTTAAAACAACCCTACGAGATGGGTACCATTCATATCAAGCCCAGTTTACAGATGAGAAAACAGAGGCACTGAAAGGGTCTGTAGCCTGCCCAAGTCCACCCGCCCAGTACCTGAGCTGAGATTTAAGACCGGGTAGCTTGTCTCCAAGGTCAGTACTCACTTCAATCCCTCCAGCCCCAGCCCGTGGCTCCTGCCAGACTAATTTTCTTAAGATCGGCCTGTGTTCTGTCCTACTGTATTGCCCCAAGAGAGGAAAGGCTGCGGCCCTGCCCCTTGGCCTGGCATGTGGCCCTTACCCACTTTGCCACCCTCGTTGCACAGAGGTCTTATATTAGTTGTTGCAAAATCAAATATATTAATTGTTGCAAAATCAAATGCCAACAAGAACTTGGCAGTAACAGGAAGAAAAAAAAACACCAGGAAACCGGCATTTCTGAGCCATCACAGGCTTTTGGCTTGCAAAGCATTCTGGAGAGCTAACTTGCTCTGTGCTTGCGAAGTGTGATTAGCATCTAAATACCGATAGCAGGAAGGAATAAAGCAGGCCAGTGGAGGCAAAGCAAGACCAGCTCCTCTTCTCCAAGGGTTGGATGCCATTTTGAAATGTGGGCCCAGTTTTTCAAGGGAGAGGAAAATCCCGATTTTTATGTAAAATCTCCCAATTTTTCAATGTTGGCAAATACAAATTGTCGAATCTTGCGTGGGCTAACTAAAAGACGCCTTTTTATAAACTCTGCTCTATTCAAGCCTCCAATTCCGCCAAAACGATCTTCGTCCCCTCCCTCCCAGCCCCCTAAAGAATAAATGAGTGTATTTCACATTCCTGTCATCTCCACCTGGAGTATTTGTCTTCATCTTAAAGGCTCCACTGAGATTTGCCTCGGTGGCTGCCTCTTCTGACTGAAGGTAGCATATATCTGTTGGTTTTGTCTGATAAATGAGTTGGCTTTTTCCCCACCCCCAAAACAACTATCCTATCCTGATGGATAAAGGCAGGTGTTTCGCCCTTGCAGAACCACAGTGGGGGCATTCCAGACCACAGAGGAGGAGGGGACTGTGGGGCAAGAGAAGCCGAGTTAACTCACAATGTGCTCTATCAATATTTGCAGAGACTCTTTTCACTTTCACACACACACACACACACACACACACACACCCAGGGTATAGTTATTTTGTTGCAAGAGCTTTGTGGGTGAGTAATCCCTTTTAAATGATGCCTTTAGTCTAGAAAGGGCCTCTGAGCCAGCCAGTTTAATTTCCTTGGCCTTTCTCTACGTGCCCCACCTTCTCCAGTGTCCACACCATTGTCTCCACCCCGTCTCAGCACCACCCCCTTCTGAATGCCCATAGCTCACTCGCGCACTATGGCTCTCTTCTGGCTCCCGTCACATGCTTCCTGGTGTTATAATCTTCGGTGCCACGATTCCCTTGATTCTGCAAGCTCTCTGCCTTTGGGAGGCATGGCTTACCCATTTGTATATCCCCACAGCACGTAGCCTCATGTAGCAGGCACTTGATACTTGTTAAAAAATAAATGAAGTTCAGGGCCGGCTTAGGAGATCTCACGGTCTGTGAGCACAGAATTGAACCTTAGCTGCTGTGGGGCGAGCTCCAAGTCCTGTGCTTATCCCTACCCATGGTGAAGGTAAGAACAGCCTTCCCCTCCCCCGGCCTGCTGCCCTAGGTAAACCTCTGCTAGTCCCCTCTCTCAAAGTGCCTCTCATCCTCGCTCTGATTCCACACTATCTTCCTTCACCTACCTTAGCGGTCAGGTTCTGCGTCCTGCAGCCCAAACAGCTGTGCCTATTTCAACATAGGCAAATAGGCGCAAAGGACAAAGGAAAACCATTTTGATGTACAGCCCCTCTTCACGGCAACCTCCCACTGCTTTGCGTGGTGCCTGCAAGTGCTTGACACATCACAGCATCATAGAATTTCTATTTGTTTTGTTTGTTGATTTCAGCAAAGGTGACCCAAGGTAAATGAATGGGGCCTAAATCTGTGCTCTCTTGCGATGGGGAGGCTTTCGTCATGGGTAAGGGTGGGGGCAAAATATGTCAGGAGGAGGGAATGAAAGGAAAGCCTTCCCTGGGATTGAGAAATTACAAAAACCTGATAGTAACTACCATTTATTTGTCATTTAATATGGGCAAGGCAGTTTATTATCCCATTTCATCCTCTCTATCGACCCTATGGAATAAGTGCCGGTATTATTCCTATCTTCTAGATGAGGAAATGAGGCACAGAGAGGGTCAGTTACTTGCCCAACAGCCATAAAGCCAGGAAGTGGTGGAGCTGGGATTGAACACCTGTCTCTCCTACCTCCGGCCCCTGGAAGGAAGTACAGTGCCTTGCTCCTAGATGCTAGGTAATCAGTTCATTTCTTTCCGTTCCCTTGCCCTGGGTACAGGAGTAGAGGAAGAGAAAGGAGGAGACCAGACCTTGGCAATTGGGAGCTCTCAGGCTCAGTGCAAGAGGGGTTGGGGGAAAAAAAAAACCCAACAATAATGGGCAAGCTCAGAAATGGACAGGCAAGAGCCTGGCTTTGGTCAGGAAATGGTTAACTCAAATTAAAAGGGGGGGCAGTCTTCAGAAAACCAGGGCCCACTTTTAGTCCCTGGCTGCCTGACAATGGAAGGCTGGAAGCCAGCAGATCGGAATGAGGAGCATAGATCATTCCGCAGCCACGGCCCTCTGGCCGGCCACAAACTGACCATGGTTGTTGGAGGGCACTGGGAAGAAAACCCCACTGGCTCTCCGAGCCCCTGGGGAGAAGGCACAAAATCCCAGGAGGGAAAAGTAAATTATCACCACACCTCCTAAGAAGTGCTAACAGGTTTCAGGTTTTCTGCCTAGCTCAACATTTCTTGGTTGACATAGCATCTATTTTCAGTAGGGACAGAGCCCCATTTTCCCAGCAGAGCCGCCTCACCTGTACCGAAGTGCAAACACTGCTGAGTTCTAAGCTCTGGGGAGGGTGGGAGAGGATGGGAACATTACCTTTACTTTGTTGCAATTTCAACTCCTTGCGGTGTGCGGGCTTACTTTGGGGTCTGGCCCCTCTGGGGACTAACCTCTGCCTCTGTCCATAGCATTGCCTTGGCAGTCTGCAAAAAAAGACACTTTTCGGATCCAGGTAGATGTCTGGACTTCCCTTAGGCCAGGTGGCTCTGTCGGAGCTTCATTGTTTGGGTGTAGGGAAAGGAGAACTCTCCCCCTTGTGTTCCCAAAAGGTAGAGTGCCCTAAATACTTGAGGGATGGCAGTTGTTGATCATGGAAACAAGACTGTCCCTAGAGGACAGGCGAGGAGGGAGGAGGGAGGAGCCTGCCTAATACCACTCTTGTAAAATCACTCCGTCCTTTTCTCCTGACCTGAGCTGGCTTACTCCTTCAAGCGATCAAGGCTGGGAAGCCAAATGGCCTCCCCGTGGTAAGCAGGCTTCTCTGGGCTGCAGCCCAGCAGTAATAGCAGCTGGGATGGGAGCTGACATCCCCCCCCCCCCCCCGCTCACCCACCCACCCCCTCCGCAATGGGGGTGAAGAAGGGGGTAGGGGAAAGGGAAAGAAAGGTCCCAGAAGAGGCCTGCTGTCAGCCAGGAGAGACAGTAGGTCCTGCTGAGGGACCCCCACCTCCCCCCAGCTGGCCTCAAGCCAGCTCGGAAACGCAAGCAGCCCCGGTTGTCCCCTCCTTTCCCCGTGCTTGTTTGGTTTTGACAGCTGGGCTCATCAGAAAGCTCCAGCGGGCACAGGTGCTCGGCGGTCAAGGGCGGTGCGGTCAAGGGCGGTGCGGTCAAGGGCGGTGCGGTCAAGGGCGGTGCGGTCAAGGGCGCGGGCTTTGCATGCCGGCCCTGCCCCTCCCCCGCCGCGTGAACCCGGGTGAGCTGCCCGGCCTCCCTGAGCCTCATCCTCCTCATCTGAAAACCAGGGGCGTGAGCGCCTTGCCGCCCTGGCACACGGGACGGAGCCCCGACACGGCTTCACGCAGATACAGAGCTGGGCACGTGACCGACACTCGGTGCGGCCGAGGTGCCAGTTCTATTGTTCCTGAAGCATCTCTTCAGAATCTAGGCATGGCTCCGGGGGCCTGATTAGAACCACAAAAGCCAGCCCAGGTGTGTTTCTGTGTTTTCCATGATTGCTGGAAGCACAAAGGAACTCTAGCTAGCCTCACAAAACCTCAAAGGACCCTCCATCTCTATAGATAATGCTGAGCCGGGAAGGGAGGGGAGCTCATTATTCATCCGTTCGGTGAGCTGAACAGGCACTGAGCTAGAGGCCACCCCTTGCAAGCACTGCCCAAATCTGTATCTTGCCAGCCTCCTGAAAATGCCCGTGCGGTCTCTTCCCTGAGCCCCCCTCGGGGGGACACTAGAAGTGGGCGCTTCGGGGTTACTGCTGCTCTGTAAGCGGCTCCCCTGGCCTTGGCCTGAACGGCTCCACTCGCCTCTCAACGGCTTCCTGCAGTCTGGTTTCCCCACCCGGCGTGCACACACGCCAGCCAGCGGTCTCCTCTCTCGCCCCAAGCACAACGCTAACCTGCGGGCCCTTGGCTCGCTTCCCCACCGTTACCGCTGCCGCGGGCTTCCTGGGCCACGAGTTGGACCCCTGGTCTGCTGAGAGGTGAGGCGTGTGCAGCCGCAGGGCTGGAGGGTGGCTGGCAGGCGGCCCATGCTGGGGACAGTCGCCCACACCCACGTGTGCAGACACCCCCACCTCGGAGCCAGGGCGCTTCCCAGCTATGCAAGGACAGCTCCTGGGGGTCTGGCTCTGCCAAGAGAAACTTGAGCCATGTGGTTCCCAGGACAGAAAGGTCCTTTTACCGGACGCCTGGGTGGCTCAGTCGTTAAGCGTCTGCCTTCGGCTCAGATCATGATCCCAGGGTCCTGGGATCGAGCCTGGAGTCGGGCTCCCTGCTCGGTGGGGAGTCTGCTTCTCCCTCTCCCACACCCCCTGCTCCTGCTCTCTCTCTCTCAAATAAATAAAATCTTTAAAAAAAAAAAAAAAGAAAGGTCCTTTTACTCCAACACGATTGGCCTGTTTGACTATTGGGGATGGGCCAAAAGACAAGCTTCCTAGCAACTGCCTCAGATGGTTTGGGAAGTGGGCAGCTTGGTCTTCAGGTTGTGTCTTACGCGTCTACGGAAGATAAAAGTTGTTTCCGATAACAATCGAGAGGTTCTGAGCTCCTGTTTGCTCCAGCTAGAAGACTCCTCTTGTTTCCCTTTTCTTTCGTCTTTCCTCTTAAATACTCTTTTTTAAATTAAGACTTGATTTTTTCGAGCAGTTTTAGGTTCAGAGCAAAATTGAGAGAACAGTATAGAGATTTCCCATGCACCCCCAGCCCCCCCACACGCACAGTCTCCCCCACCAGAGGGGTAAAGTTTATCACAACTGACGAGTCTACACTAACACATCATTGTCACCCAAAGTCCATAGTTTACCTGAGGGTTCACTCGCGGTGTTGGACATGCTATGTATAATGATATATATCCATCATTCTAGTGTACAGAGGATTTTCACTAAATCCTCTGTGCTCTGCCTACTCATTGTCCCCCCAAACCCCTGCAAACACTGATCTTTTTACTGTCTCCATAGTTTTGCCTTTTCCAGAGTGTCCATATAGTTGGAATCATACAGTATATACACTTTTTTTCTCATTTTTAGAGTAAACTCTACCCCCAATGTGGGGCTCAAACTCACGATCCTGAGCTCAAGAGTCACATGCGCTACCGACTGAGCCAGCCAGGCGCCCCTCATTATATAGACTTTTCAGACATGCTTCTTTCACGTAGGAAGACACATTTAAGGTTTCTCCAGGTCTTTTCATAGCTCGATGCCTTATTTCTTTTTTTTTTTTTAAGATTTTATTTATTTATTTGAGAGAGAGAGAATGAGACACAGAGAGCACGAGAGGGAAGAGGGTCAGAGCGAGAAGCAGACCCCCTGCCGAGCAGGGAGCCCGATGCGGGACTCGATCCCGGGACTCCAGGATCATGACCCGAGCCGAAGGCAGTCGCTTAACCGACTGAGCCACCCAGGCGCCCCTCGATGCCTTATTTCTTTTTCATGCTAAGTAATATTTCATTGTCTGGATCTACTTTATTTCTCCATTCCCATACTGAAAGAGGCCATCTTGTTGCTTCCAAGCACTGGCAATTGTAAACAAAGCTGCTTTAAACATCCACGTGCAGGCTTTTGTGTGGACATAAGTTCTCAACTCCTTTAGGTAAATCCCAAGGTCTGATCTGATCAGTGCAATCGCTAGACCCTGTGGTAAGAGTATGTTTAGTTTTATGAGAGACCCCCAAACTGTCTTCCAAAGTGGCCGTACCATTTTGCATTCCCACCAGCAGTGAATGAAATCCACTCTGCATCCTCAGATGGCTCCATAGCCTCAGCATCATTTGGTGGTGTCAGTGTTCTGGATTTTGACCGTTCTAATATTGGCCATTCTAATACACTTGTAGCAGTATCTCATTGTTGCTTTAATTTGCATCTCCCTGATGACATGGGATAAGGAGCATCCTTTCATATGCTTATTTGCTACCCGTATATCTTCTCTGGTGAGCTGTTAAGGCCTTTGGCCCATTTTTTAATTGGGTTTTCTTATCGTTGAGTTTTTTTTTTTAAGTTTTTTTTTTTTCTTAAGATTATTTATTTATTTATTTGACAGAGACACAGCGAGAGAGGGAACACAAGCAGGGGGAGTGGCAGAGGGAGAAGCAGGCTTCCCGCCGAGCAGGGAGCCCGATGCGGGGCTCCATCCCAGGACGCTGGGATCATGACCTGAGCCAAAGGCAGACACTTAAAGACTGAGCCACCCAGGTGCCCCTCTTATCGTTGAGTTTTAAGAGTTCTTTGTATATTTTGGATAATGGTCCTTCATCAGATGTGTCCTTTGCAGATATTTTCTCCCAGTCTGTGGCTTGTCTTCTCATTTTCTTTTTTTTTTTTTTTAAAGATCTTATTTATTTATTTGAGAGAGAGAGAATGAGAGACAGAGAGCATGAGAGGGAGGAAGGTCAGAGGGAGAAGCAGACTCCCCGCCGAGCAGGGAGCCTGATGCGGGACTCGATCCCGGGACTCCAGGATCATGACCTGAGCCGAAGGCAGTCGCTTAACCAACTGAGCCACCCAGGTGCCCTCATTTTCTTTTAAAATTAAATTATTCTACCTTCTGCATAGGTAATATAGGCATATGGTGGAAAATCCATAAGGTGCAAAGAGTATACGTTGAAAAGTAGGTCTTCCCTGACCTTTGTTCTCTGCAGACAGCACTTCCCAGTATCTCGTCTGAATCTTTCCAAAGATGGCCTATGCAGAGATACACATAAACGTGCACATTCATGTTCTTTCCGTTTTTAGATCATCAGCTACATAGACTCTTCTGCACCGTTTTTTTTCCACCTCAAAATGTATCTTGGAGATGGCACCATATCAGTTAGATGGAGCCGCCACATATTTTTAAATGGTGACATAGTATTCCACGGTACGATGAACTCTTTCTTTAACTAGCCCCCTATTGGTGGACATTTAGATTATTTCCGATTTTCTGCTGTTACTAACAATGCCGCAACAAAAATCCTTGTAACACACACATCATTTCCCACATGGACAAATATATCTGGAGAATAAATTCCTAGAAATAGGATTGCTTTGGTCAAAGGGTGTATGAGTTTTACATCTTTAGAAATACTGTTGACTTATTTCAGTGCTCGTGGAAAGGATGAACAACCTAAAATGTTACCTCTTTTGGAAGGCCTCTATGGACTTTTTCAGAGAAATAATCACGTGCTTTGCTTTGAAATATTTATCTTTCATTTTCATGTACTGCAGGTCTGTTCCTTCTTTCCTTCAATATGTCTTAAGCACATACTGTGTGCCAGGCATGTTGGTAGGTTTCGGGGATAAAACCACAAACACGACAGACACGATCACTGCCCTCATGGGATTTCTGGTCCTGGAGGCGGGGTGGGGAGAATACACGTGGCAGAAATAATTATGCACTAAATCATTACAAACTGTGTCATGTACCCTGAAGGGGACGTACAGAGGGACCAAAAATATGGGGCGCCTGTGTGGCTCAGTTGGTTAAGCGACTACCTTCGGCTCAGGTCATGATCCTGGAGTCCCTGGATCGAGTCCCACATCGGGCTCCCTGCTCAGCGGGGAGTCTGCTTCTCCCTCTGACCCTCTTCCCTCTCGTGCTTTCTGTCTCTCATTCTCTCTCTCTCAAATAAATAAATAAAATCCTTAAAAAAAAAAATGTTTATTAGGCTCCTGACAGTCTGCGAGGTCTGAGAAGATGTCCCTGAGGAAGCGGTATGTATTCTTTTTTTTTTAATATTTATTTATTTGAGAGAGAGAGAGCACGAGCGGGGGCGAGGAGGGGCAGAGGGAGAGGGAGAAGCAGACTGCTCGCTGAGCAGGGAGCCCGATGTGGGGCTCGATCCCAGGACCCTGAGATCATGACCTGAGCTGAAGGCAGTCACTTAACCAACCAACCAACCAACAGCAATGTGTATTCTGATCACTCAGAGAGACTTAGCTGAGCAGAGAGGCAGGAAGGAGCATGGAGTAGGACCAGTAGTATGCATCAGAGGATGGTGGATTGGTGCCCTCACGAGGGGAGACACCAGAGAGATGATCTCTCTCACTCCACCGTGTGCAAACGAGGATGAGGGTTCTTTTTTTTTTAAGATTTTATTTATTTATTTGAGAGAGAGATGAGAGAGCACACACAGAGGGAGAAGCAGGCTCCGCAATGAGCAGAGAGCCAGAAAGGAGCCAGAAAGGCCCTCAGGGCATCTAGTTCCAGTCTGCGCACTTGACATGGGAGGAAACCAAGGTTCAAAGAACTTCAGGAGCTGAGCAAGGTCGTCCAGATAGGGGCAGAGCCAGACTGAAGAGCTGGCTTCTCTGGGTCTTTCTAGATGGTGCCATGGCGTGTTCTGCGGCACGCCTGTCCTGGGAGCGGTGGGCCTGAACTAGAGAGTACGGGATAGTTGCTCGCGTTTATGTGGAGGGAAGTTGTAAGTTCAGGTCCTCGTGACTAGCAGCCTGACACGTTTTGTTTCTCTTTACTAGTAAGATACAGTTTGGGCAAATGTCAGTCTCACACGCCAGTCCAGTGGGTCAGTTTGGTCTTCAGTGTCCTTGTCTCTTCTCCAAGTTTAGATAATAAATAATAATGGCATTCATCATGACGGTTACTTTTGTAGCGCTTGCTATACATTGAATGCTGTTTGAGACACTTTACATGTATTTCATTTAATCTTTTTTTTTAATATTTTATTTATTTGACACAGAGAGAGACAACACAAGTGGGGGAAGGGGCAGAGAGAGAAGCAGGCCTCCCGCTGAGCAGAGAGCCCGATGCGGGGCTCGATCCCAGGACCTGAGCCGAAGGCAGACGCTTAACCCACTGAGCCACCCAGGCGCCCGGATTTCATTTAATCTTGACAGCACTCCTATAAGGTGGATATTCTGATTACCCCATTTTACAGATGAGGAAACTGAGGCTAGTGAGTGGCCCACGTGCTGTCAGAGTCAGACCCTGAGCTGCCTCGTGCAGTGGCGTGCCTGCAGCAGCAACCGTCAACCCTGTCCGCACGCCAGAATCATCTGGGGAGCTTGCCCCGAAACTGTGCATGTCCAGCCCTCACCCCGGGTCAGTTAAATCACAGTCTCTGGGGGTGGATCCCAATCCCGGATGGTTTTGAAAAACTTCCCCGGTTAGTCTCATATGCAGCTGAGGGTTGAGAAACACTGGTATGTGTCATTTGCACTCCTTCTTCCTTTGGGGGTATCTTTGTCTGGGCTGCAATCACAGAATACCATAGACCGGCTGGCTTGAACCACAGACACTTCTCACGGTTCTGGAAGCTGGGGAAGTCCGAGATCAAGGTGCCGGCAGAAATAAATAAAATAAAAAATAAATTACAGCGGAGCTGACTGGGTGTCTGGTGAGAACCGTCTTCCAGGGGACACCTGTGTGGCTCAGTCGGTTGGGCGTCTGCCTTCGGCTCGGGTCCTGATCCCAGGGTCCTGGGATCGAGCCCCATGTTGGGCTCTCTGCTCATTGCGGAGCCTGCTTCTCCCTCTGTGCGTGCGCTCTCATCTCTCTCTCAAATAAATGAAATCTTAAAAAGAAAGAGCCCTCATCCTGGTTTGCACACGGTGGAGTGAGAGAGATCATCTCTCTGGTGTCTCCCCTTGTGAGGGCACCAGTCCCATCATGAAGGCTCCACCCTCATGACCTAATCACCTCCCAAAGGCCCCACCGCCACATACCATCACACGGGGGCTTCAACATAATGAATGTTGTGCGCACAGAAACAGTGTCCATAGCAGGGGACAGCCAGGAATCTGTGCTTGCCTTTACAGTCCTTTAGTCTGACACGGATAGTGGCATTTATTCAATAACGCCATGAGTTCCGGGGCGTGTGGCTGGCTCAGTTGGTGAAGAGCGCTACTCTTGATCTCAGGGTCGTGGGTTCGAGCCCCACGTTGGGTGTAGAGACGACTTAAAAAAATTTTTTTTCACTCTTTTAAAAAACTACCATGAGTTCCAGTTTCCGCCTAGAGAATTCATTCCGGGTACACGCTGTGGTAGCCACATTCAGTGATGATTGTATAGTAAGTGTGCCAAGGGCTAAGAGAGTATTCTCAGTCCTGGGTATCAGAAGACAGTGGAGCTGACTGGGATAGAGCTTGATTATGAGTCAAAGAGACCCAAATTCAAGCTGATGCTTTGTCTCATGTTCTGTGATTTTGGAGATTCATCCTTTCACAGACTCTATTTTGTCATCTGCAAAATAGGGCTGATAAGGTCATACTACCTATTTCACGAGGCTTTTGTGAGGATTAAATGAGATGTAGGTGTCACGGGCTCAGCATAGTGCCTGACACCTAGCACTCGGGAAATATCACTCATTTTTTTGCTTCATGACCATCCATGTGGCTTATTTGAGCCTGATCACAAGAAAACAGTTGTATTTGGGAAAAGCTACCAGTGACACAGATACTGAGGGGAATTTGATTTGACATTTGATGAGTGCCTGCTATGTGAAATGAGGGGCGTTAGACCCTGAAGAGGTAGGACAGAAGGAAGGCCTAGTGCCTGATCCCATAGGCCCATAGGCTGCCAGCCCAGATTTGCACGCAGGTAACTCATACTAGGTAGATTGTCCCAAAGCAGAGGTCCAAACAAGTAGCTAAGAGAGCACAAGACAGAGAAAGAACCTCGACTCAAACATAGAAGCTATAAAATAATTACAAGGCAATGAAGGAAATGTGAACACTGGATACGTGATATTAAGGCATTATAATTTTAGGTGTGATAATGGTATTATATATATTTATATTTTAGAGAAGAAGCCATTATATTTTAGAGAAACATAATTACATATTTACAGATGAATTGAAATGATGTCTCATAGGGGTAGAGATGAAAAAAGATTGGCCATGAGTTGCTAATTGTTGAAGCTGGGTGATGGAACTTTGTGTTCATTTTACCCCTTTTGTATATGATTGAAATTTTCTACAATAAAAAGTGTTTTGTTTTGTTTTTTTAAGTAAACTCTAGGCCCAACGTGGGGCTTAAACTCCTGTCCCTGAAATCAAGAGTCACATGCCAGGCATTGGGAATGCAAACTGGTGCAGCCACTCTGGAAAAAGTATGGAGGTTCCTCAGAAAGTTAAAAATAGAATTACTCTACAATCCAGCAATTGCACTACTGGGTATTTACCCCCAAAATACAAAACACTAATTCAAAGGGATACATGCACCCCTATGTTTATTGCAGTATTTACAGTAGCCAAGATATGGAAGCACCCCAAGTGTCCATCAATTGATGAATGGATAAAGAAGAGGTGAGATATATATATATATATATACATATATATATATATGTATATATATATATACACACACCCATATTTTTATATATATATAAATACCCATATATATATGTGTATGGGTATATATATATATATATAAATACCCATACATATACAATAGAATACTATTCAGCCATAAAAAAGAATGAAATCTTGCCATTTGCAAAGACATGGATGGAGCTAGAGAGTATTATGCTAAGCAAAATAAATCAGTCAGAGAAAGACGAATGTCGTATGATTTCAGTCATATGTGGAATTTAAGAAAGAAAACAAACAAGCAAAGGGGAAAAAGAGAGTCAAAGCAAGAAACAGACTGAACTCTAGAGAACAATCTAATGGTTACCAGAGGGGAGGGTGGAGGGAGGGGGCATAGGTGATGGGGATGAAGGAGGGCACTTGTGATGAGCACCAGGTGATGGATGGAAGTGTTGAATCACTCTATCGTACACCTGAAACTAATATAACACCGTGTGTTAACTGGAATTTAAATAAAAACTTAAGGGGCGCCTGGGTGGCTCAGTTGGTTAAGCGACTGCCTTCAGCTCAGGTCATGATCCCAGAGTCCTGGGATCGGGCTCCCTGCTCAGCCGGAAGCCTGCTTCTTCCTCTCCCACTCCCCCTGCTTGTGTTCCCTCTCATGCTGTCTCTCTCTCTCTCTCTCCCTGTCAATTAAATAAATAAATAAAATCTTTAAAAAAAATAAAAACTTAAAGTAAAAAAATATATTAAAAATGTTAATTTCGTCTTAAAAATACCTCTACAGTGGGGCGCCTGGGTGGCTCAGTCGTTAAGCGTCTGCCTTCGGCTCAGGTCATGATCCTAGAGTCCTGGGATCGAGCCCCGCGTCGGGCTCCCTGCTCAGTGGGGAGCCTGCTTCTCCCTCTCCCACTCCCCCTGCTTGTGTTCCCTCTCTCGCTGTCTCTCTCTCTCTGTCAAATAAATAAGATTTGAAAAAAAAGCCTTTTCAGCAACATCAAGACTGGTGCTTGACCAAATATCTGGGTACCATGGCCTAGCCAAGTTGACACATGAAATGAACCATCACAGGCTGGTAATGGAAAATAATCCTGGGAAGACAGGTGGGCGCCAAACTATAGAGGGTTTTGAATTCTGTTATGTTTCTCTTTGGAAAACTTTTCTTAGAAAACTGGGAGTTGGTAAAGGTTTCTCAGCAAAGCAGTGACAGCATCTGGTGAGTTTGGAATGGTAGCTGGCTGCAGTGTGGAGGATGGGCTGGAGAGGGCAGAGACTGGAGGTGTGTGGATGGGTTACGAAACCGTGTCAATCTCTTGCTCACGTTGAAAAGGTGAGCAGGGGCAGATCGTGTAGGGCTTATAACCTTCCAGTAGTGTGGCTAAAGCCAGCTCCTCTTGGCTCAGGAGAGCTGATTTTTTTTTTTAAGAGTTTATTTATTTATTTACTTACTTGAGAGAGAGGCAGAGCATGAGCATGAACGGGGGGAGGGGCAGAAGGAGGGGGAGAGAGAATCTCAATGCGGGGCTCGATCTCACGACCCTGAGATCATGACCTGAGCCTAAATCAAGAGTGGGTCGCTTAACCGACTGAATCACCCAGCTGCCCTGGGAAAGCTGATTGTTAAATGGCAGGAAATCCCGGAGCTGGTGAACCTCACAGTTGGTAGCTTGAAATCGGCCATGTGGGAGTATTGACACCATTGAAATTGGCAAATGCTACAACTCAAGGCTTTTTTTCTCCCCAGAGAATCAGTTGTTAAATATTTACCACTACAGCTTACAGGTAACACTAAGAAATGTAGATTTTATTCTAAGTGTTCTATAAAGCCATTAAAATATTTTAAGCAGATGAGTAAAAAGATGTGATTTTTAAAAAAAATCTCTGGCAAATTTTAGAGAATGGACTATAAAGGGGCCAGGCGAGGAGTCTCAAACTCTCTGTCCCAAGGAGACCAAAAGGGAGCTGCATAATGGTCCATAATGGTCAGCAACGATGATGGCTTGGCGGTGAAGGTAGAGTGAAGTAGACATTTGGAAGATGGTTAAGGTCCTAAGATTGAATATAGGTGGCCCTTGATTCATGACAAGTTGATTATAATTGCCCTGTTCTGTAACTCATGTAACTTGCTTAGTGTCTTTTTGTTTTAGTTGTGGTGGGGGGCACCGCACCAGGTTACAAAATGATGACCTTGACTCATGACTCAGGGCTTTTTTGTAGTTTTACTGGAAACCAGCAGAAGATAAATCAATCATATGATTTCATAACAGAATAAGAAGGTTAATTTCCTGCATGAACATAGTCTCTTTTCATTATGTCAGTCTTACAGTAGCAGGAGGAACTTCAAGTCTTATGACTAGGCAGATTCTTTCTAAGGGGAAGGAAGCTTTCCTTTTTTTTAAAAGATTTTTATTTATTTGACAGAGAGAGAGACAGCAAGAGGGAACACGAGCAGGGGGAGTGGGAGAGGGAGAAGCAGCCTTCCTGCTGAGCAGGGAGCCCGATGCGGGGCTCGATCCCAGGACCGGATCATGACCTAAGCCAAAGGCAGATGCTTAACAACTGAGCCACCCAGGTGCCCCGGAAAGGAAGCTTTTAATACCTGTTTGGCAATGGTGCTTTATCAGCGGGGTGAGAAGGACAGGAGATCAGGTCGCAACAGTGTCCGGGGAAACATTTTAAAGTAAGACATTCACCGAAGACCCCTGACCATTTTGGCTCCTGAAACTCCAGGCTGGGAGACTCAGCTTGTCCATTTCATGTTTTATTTCTCATACTCTGGTATGTACTTGACTGTTTCTGTACCCCAAAAGGAAGGGCTAACCCAGAGGTTCACCCTTCACCTTGATATAGGACTCTATATGGTTAAAGCATACAACGTTGATCCTTCCATGGGTCACTGGCTGGCTCAGTCAGTAGAGCGTGCGAACTTGATCTCGGGGTTGTGAGTTCGAGCCCCACATTGTATGTAGAGATTCCTTGAAAATAAAATCTTTAGGGGTGCCTAGATGGCTCCGTCGGTTTAAGTGTCTGCCCTCAGCTCAGGTCATGATCTCAAAGTCCTGGGATCGAGCCCCACGTGGGGCTCCCTGCTCAGCGGGGAGTCTGCTTCTCCCTCTCCCTCTGCCCCTCCCCCCTTGTGCTTGTGTGCACTCTCTCTCTCAAATAAATAAAATCTTAAAAAAAATAAAAATAAAATCTTTTAAAGATTTTATTTATTTGACAGAGAGAGACACAGCGAGAGAGGGAACACAAGCAGGGAGAGTGGGGGAGGGAAAAGCAGGCTTCCCGCTGAGCAGGGAGCCCGATGTGGGGCTCGATCCCAGGACCCCAGGACCATGACCTGAGCCGAAGGCAGACACCCAACGACTGAGCCACCCAGGTGCCCCAAATAAAATCTTTTTAAAAAAAGAATGTTGACCCTTCGAGCTGGATTAACGAGGAAAGATACAACAGTCTTTCATATATAAAATGAAGAACTGTGGAACCTTATTAATTTGCACGGCACTAAAATTATAATAGCAACCCAGGGTTCAGTAAGGAAATGAATAATATAAACAGCATATGAGGTATTATTCTCCCCGTTTTTGCAATGAGGAAATCGAAGTTCAGAGAAGTTAAGGAACTTGCTTAGGATCACAGAGCTAATGAGTGGAAGAGACGAGGGTGCAAATCCAAGCCTGTGTGATGGTAAAATCCATGCACGTGACCTTGTGTCCACGTAGGCCCAGAAAGTCTCTCTAGTTCGCTGCCCTTCATTAATCCGGTTTCAGTCATATATAATAAAATGGAATATCATCCCAAAATTTCATAATTTAGGCTTCACTAATTTAAACTACCCCCCCCACATACACATACATACACATTGGAATTACTGACATTTTTCTGTATTGTTTATCGAATGCCCTTATGGTGGGGGTTCACGAGAGAGGCTAGAGTCTGACGAGAAAGAGAATGACTGTCCTTGCCAGGGCCATGCAGCAACAGGTGGCAGGGTGGGGTGTCCTGTGGGGGCACAAGCTAGGTAGGTGTCAGGTACAGCACATGTCATTTTACGTCTTGGAACCTAGAGACCAAGGTCAGGGAGTCACTGGGAAGCAGGGTCCCGGAAGGCAGACTGCAGCAGCCCAGGAGGCGGAGCACCTGGCTTTTGTCACTCTTGGTCACTCTTCCTCTCAGGATCTTGGGTTTCCATCTGTAAATGAAGTTATTGATTCAGAATATCTTTTTTTAAGGATCTTATTTTTAAGTAATCTCTACTCCCAATGTGGGACTCGAACTCACGACCAAGAGATCAAGCATCACATGCTCCGACTGAGCCAGCCAGGTGTCCCCATTGGACTGGAATATCTTTTTAGAACCTTCTTTTTTTTTAAGATTTTGTTTTTATTTATTTGACAGAGAGAGACATAGCGAGAGAGGGAACACAAGCAGGGGGAGTGGGAGAGGGAGAAGCAGGCTCCCCACTGAGCGGGGAGCCCAATGCGGGGCTCGATCCCAGGACCCTGGGACCATGACCTGAGCCGAAGGCAGACCCTTAACCGACTGAGCCACCCAGGCTCCCCTGGACTGGAATATCTTAAGGTCCCTTTCATATCTGAGTCTGTGGTTTGGGGACTCAGGGTTATGGGGGCCTGGAGTCATGAGATCCAGGAACCAAACCGAGAGCAAGAAAGGGCCAGGCTTCGTGGTCAGAGACGACAAAAATCTATAGTCCACAAGGCCTGACCTTCTGGGTAGTTTGTTTCAGTGATTAAAATTGAGTTTTAGGGCGCCTGGGTGGCTCAGTCGGTTAAGCGACTGCCTTCGGCTCAGGTCATGATCCTGGAGTCCCTGGATCGAGTCCCGCATCGGGCTCCCTGCTCAGCGGGGAGTCTGCTTCTCTCTCTGACCCTCCCCCCTCTCATGCTCTCTATCTCATTCTCTCTCTCAAATAAATAAATAAAATCTTTAAAAAAAAAATTGAGTTTTAGTGCTACTTCTCTAGTTGTAACTTATTCCTACGTTCTACAGAGTTTTATGGAGGATGGAGAGAAGAGAAGCTGAGTAAGACATAGTCCCCCCCCACCAGGCATCACAGTCTCCTGGAGGAAAGAACGTGAAACAACTAACTCACATGAAATAGAATAAAATGTGTCATTTACTAGCTGTATGACCTTGATCAAAGCCTTTAGCCTGTCGCCAAGCCTCAGTCTCCTCACCTGGAACAGGCACGTAAGCAGTCAATAAACGTCTAGTATTAGTAGCTGCAGTAGTAACATCATTACGGATATTTTGTACTCGGACACTATCACTTCTTAGTCAAATAGAACTATCTATACGCTGTTGTTGTGAAGAGAGAAGAAATCATTTGAAGTGTGAGCCTTGTTTTCTAAAAAAACTCTATATCATTTTGTATAGGTTTTGACCCACCATTTTTGTAATTCGTGCATAGCATTATGTCCAAATGCTTTTAAAATTCCAGACCACTCCTGTACTGAACATTCTCAACACAGCAACCAAAGTGATCCCGTTAAAATATAAACTAGGCTCCGTCACTCTTCCTTTTTTTTTATTTATTTTTATTTTTTTTAAAGATTTTATTTCTTTATTTGCCAGAGAGAGAGCACAAGCAGGGGAAGCAGCAGAGGGAGAGGGAGAAGCAGGCTCCCTGCTGAGCAGGGAGCCCAATGCGGGACTTGATCCCAGGACCCTGGGATCATGACCTGAGCCGAAGGCAGACACTTAACCACCCAGGCGCCCCTGGATGGGAATTTCTTTTTTTTTTTTTTAATTTATTTATTTGAGAGAGAGAGAGAGAGTGAGAGCACGAGTGGGGGGAGGGAGGGGCCGAGGGAGAGGGAGCCCGACATGGGGCTCCATCCCAGGACCCTGAGATCGTGACCTGAGCCGAAGGCAGAAGCTTGATGGACTGAGCCACCCAGGCATCCCAAGGCTCTGTCACTCTTCTGTTGAGAACCCAGCAGCATCTCCCATTCTCACTCAGTAATTCAAGTCAAAATACTTACTATGGCCTACCAGCCTTATGGGGTCCAGTCGTGGTCTAGTCGCCAGTTACTTTTCTGATGCCTTGTCCTGTTACTCTCTCTCTTGTTCATTCTGTTCCCACCACATTGGCTTCCTTGTTGTCTCTCTAACACCCCAGGCAAGCTCCTGCCCCAGGGCCCTTGCAGATAACTATACAATTCACTTCCTTCAGACCTTCACTCAAAGGTCATCATCTTCTTGGTGAGTCTTCGGGGACCACCCTAATAAAAACTTCAACACCCTCCAGGCACTCCCTGTATCTTTTCCCTGCCTTTATTTTCTTCAGAGCCTTCGCTGCCTTTTAGTATTTGATATAATCATTTGTTTGTTTTGCCTGTTCCTTCCCCACAACTAGAATTTCAGCTCTGTGGGAACAGGGACTCTTTGTTTGGTTCACTGCTGTAACCTCAGTGTCTGGCACATAGTAGGTTCTCAAACATCTGAATAAATGAAAAGTCTTCAGAGGGGATAAGGGGAGCTAATAGAAGTACAGAAATATTGCTAAGGAGTGCAGGGGGTGAACGGTGCTTTTAATGCTAGGAAAATTGTCATTTAAGGGCCTTGTCTATCATTCTAAGGAGCTTGGATTTCATCCTATAGGTGGTAGAAAGTCGGTGAAGGAGTCAGTGGTCCGCACTGAAATGTTAGAGATGCATTCCGAATGCACTGGGAAGAACAGGACTGGGTCAAGATTCACGCATGAGATGGGGGTAGCCTGAACTAAGAGAGTGGCAGTTGAGAATGTAGAAAAGGAGATGGATCTGAGAAGTACCATATTTAGAAGATAAAACTGATTGTACTTGATGACTGATGGGCTAGGGCAGTAAGAGTGAGCAGATAAGGAATCCCAGGTTCCTGGCTTGGGGCAGCCGGCTGAGCAGTCGTGCCATTTACTGAAATAAATACAGAAGAGGGGCACCTGGGTGGCTCTGTCGGTTAAGTATTTGACGTCGGGCTCCAGGCTGGGTGTGGAGCTAGCTAGATAGCTAGCTAGAAATAAATTTGATGTGGTCAAGATGAAAGGCAACACTGGGTTCTAGGTGTGTCAAGGTTTGAGAACCTGTGTGCTATCCCGGTGGAGATGTCCGGTAGGCAGCTGGATGCTTGATTTTGGAGCTCAGGGTGGGGAGGTCAGGGCCAAAGAGAAAGATCTGGAAGTCATCTACCTGTAGATGGTGTTTAAAGCCATGGCTACAGTAGAATTCCCTAGAGAAGCTGTATAAATTGAGGAGGACAAAAAGTTGCTGGTGATTAGTGCCAAACGCTGCCCAAAAATCCAGTAAGAAAAAAAAACAAAAACCCATCTACTAAATTTGGCAGGTAGGAGGCCCTGAGTGAATATATTTCATCTATTCAAATATTTCTTGAACATTTGCTATGTGTTGAGGATCCTGAAGATACAGTAGTGAACCAAACAGGCAAAAATCCCTTCTTCCACGGAGCTAAAACTCTGGCTGGGAGGAGTAGACAAATAAGAAAAGAAATAAGTAAATTATACCAAATCGTAAAAGGCAGTGAGTGCTCTGGAAGTAAAAGAAAATTTAAAAATTTAAAAAAAAAAAAAAAAAGGCAGGGAACCAAGGTAGGCCTGGCCAGAATCAACAAGCAGAGTCACGGACACGGCTCCAGACTGCAGTGAGTAGAGCAGCCAGTGGGGAGGGAGGAAGTGGAGTCTGCCAGAGCCTACCGCTGTTTCAGTAAGTGCAGACGAGAAGGGAGAGGGACGTCCATTGACAGAGGAGTGGACAGACACACGGTGGTACGGCCACACAATGGAATACTACTCAGCAATAAACAGGAAGAAACTATTGATGAACACAGCAACATGGATGAATCTCAGAAGCATCGTGCCGAGTGAGAGAAGTCAGTCTCAAGGGGCGCCCGGCTGGCTCAGTCGGAAGAGCATGCAACTCTTGATCTCAGGGTTGTGAGTTCGAGCCCTCCATGGGGTGTAGAGATTACTTAAATAAATAAAACTTTTAAAAAATACTTTCAGAAGCTAGTCTCAAAAGGTTACATGCTGTTTGCTTCCATTTGTCTGACATTCTCAAAAGGCAAAACTGTAGGGACAGAGAGAAGACCGGTGGCTGCCCAGGGCTGGGAATGGGGGAGGCCTTGACACAAAGGGGCAGCACATGAGAATGGTGGGGGTGGAAGGAGCAGTTCCGTGTCCTGATGGTGATGGTGGTCACACAAATGGGTACATATGTTAAACCTGCTAGCCCTCTACCCTGAAACCAGGTAATTTTACTGTCTATTAATGTGGGAATGAGAGGTTTGACTGTATCTGAAGGGCAAAGTCAAGATCGGCAGAAGGAATTGTTTTGAAGATGAGAGGGACTTGAGTTTATTCATTTGCTAAGGAGGAAAGTCAGGTCTCTTGGGAAGGGTGCCCAAGAGGAGTTCAAAGGTGTGAGATCCAGGGCACTGGTGGGAAGAAAAGATGTTTATGCGAAGAAGCAAAAGGTGAGGCCCTGTACAGTCTGTTTTCTCTATGAACCAGGAGACCAGGTGACCCACCTAGAGTAGAGGAATGGGTGCGGGGTGCCGGGCGTCAAGGGCTGTGGGAAGGTTTGGCAGGGCCGCCTTGAGGAACAGGCAAGGATGCTCTGAAGGCTCGGTTCGCAGTACGAAAGCCCAGCAGAGGTTGGCAACCTCGAAGGTTTAGTGGTACCGATCTGCCCCTTTGTGGATTCATCTTCAGTGGCTTGGGGCAGAGCAGGGGTGTGTGGGTGAGAGCGGCTGAAGGACGAGGGGCAAGGATTTTGAGTGTAGGAACAGAAAAAGCTGGGCGAGGATTGGAAAGGGAAGCCACTGAAGCCAGCAGGGAACTGGTGGCCTGCGGAAGACAGGAGGGGGCAAGTGCCTGGGGGCTTGTGATGAATAATAGCGAGGGAGGGGGCCAGTGAATGAGGACACCATGGTCCCGGGGCTTCTGAAGTCTAAGATTTGAGAGGTGGGTGGGGAGGACTAGTAACGTTAGGTAAGGGATTGTATTGCTATTTAGCATACTTTATTTTTTTCTAAGATTTTATTTTATTTATTTGAGAGAGAGAGAGAGAGCACAAGCAGGGGGAGAGGCAGGGGGAAAGGGAGAAGCAGACTCCCCGCTGAGCAGGGAGCCTGACGCGGGGCCCGATCCCAGGACCCCGAGATCATGACCTGAGCCGAAGGCAGACGCTTCACCGACTGAGCCACCCAGGCGCCCGTATTTAGCATACTTTCTATGTAATAGTAATAGCACTAGCTCATACCTACTGATCCTTACCATGCGCCTGACACGGCTGATCGCTTTACATGCATATCTCATTTAATTCACACAGCAGCCCCATGAAGTGGGTACTGTGAATAAGGAAACTAAGGCTCAGGAGGGTTAGGTAAGTGCCCAGGGTCACGTGGCCCGTACGTGAAGCGGCCAGAGCTAGACTGACTTGTCCGACTCCAGAGGTTCTGCTTTTCGGACTGTTAGACTATCCTGCCTCTCCCACATGCAAGATCTTTTTTGGTTGCTGTTTCTTTATTTATTTTTAAGTAATCACTACATCCAACCTGGGGCTCGGAACTCAGGACCTCAAGATCAAGAGTCGTGTGCTCTTCTGACTGAGCCAGCCATGCGCCCCTCCTAAGTGGAAAATCTTGATTCCACTTCACTAGAATGCTGTGCTGGTCTCAACTAGACGTTTCAGAAACAAACCAAAGTATGTGCGAAGCTTCATGTGAACTTGACACCGTTATTGAAAGCCAGCTCTGAGGGGCTGTCCCCCTCCCACTGGGCAAGAGGTGTCGGTTTTGTATAGAGATGGTCCACTGAAAAGTCCTTTTGGGGCGCCTGGGTGGCTCAGTCGTTAAGCGTCTGCCTTCGGCTCGGGTCATGATCCCAGGGTCCTGGGATCGAGCCCCGCATCGGGCTCCCTGCTCCGCAGGAAGCCTGTTTCTCCCTCTCCCACTCCCACTGTTTGTGTTCCCTCTCTCGCTGTGTCCCTCCCTGTCAACTAAATAAATAAAATCTTAAAAAAAAAAAGTCCTTTCACCTGACCCCAAAACTGTCTTCTACTGAAGGACAAAAACGTTACTTTCAGAGATGGAGCATGTTGGTGATCAGTCAGGATTGTTCTGGAAGTCGTGATGAAGTCCATGAAGTGGCCAAAGTTGTGGGTGGCCAAAGAGGCGTAAAAGTAAGGATCACTGAAGTCGAGGTCCAGAAACTGGGTGTGGGATGGGTTGGTTGTCTTATAGATGCTGAAGTTCCCTAAGATGATGGTGAATCTGGAAGAGGGGAAGCCACCAGGTGGCACCGTCTTCAGTGAATGGAGAAGACCTTCAGGAGGTCAAGAGATGCGAGCAGCAACAAGGAGTGTGGTTGAGGGACATGAGCCCCAGGCAAGAACTTCTAGCACAAGAGGGAAGGAATCGGGGTCTGGGGACAGTAAGAGGGAACTAGAAGAATGCCGCTATCCCTCTGCTTTTCACCCTGGGACATCTGGGATGTGGGGAAATGAGCAGCCCACGCTTGAGAACTTCACAGAGGAGGCATCAGTTAAGACGAGGAGACCAGGGGAGGAGGGGTATTTAGAAAAGGTTAAGGGCACGGGAGAACGTTTATCATGTCCAGGGGGCATAGGTTGGGAAGCGACGTTAAGTATGAAGTTTAGTCTGTCCTGAATGGTTGCTTCCTTCCAAGCAAAATAAGCCACAAATAGGTGAACGGGGTGTCCTGACTTCACTGCGCGTTAATATTCATTCTGAGCCCGTCGAACAAGCGCCCTGTGGCACCCATTCTTGGCAGGCATCTTGGCCAAGAGCATAACAACCAGAGCCCAGACTTGAGACCCTGGCTTCCCTGACTAGAACATTTCTTTCCTGGTGACCAAATCACCACGTCCCATCTTCTGTATTTCCTGCCAGGCTCAGAGCCCGCACCTTCCCCACCATGGAGGAGTGGATGTCCATTTCTCAGGAGCAGTGGACTGCTTCCGGCAGATAGTCAAAGCCCAAGGGGTCCTGGCACTCTGGAATGGACTGACAGCCAACTTGCTGAAGGTGAGAAGGGCGGTCCATCCCTTGCTTCCCCGCCTCTTTGGATTCTAGCCCTTTCCCTTGCCGCACCCCTACAGGTTGCCTGGGGACACCCCCGTCTAGCACTGACCCATGAGCGCGGGCTGGCGGTCAGCCTGGAGACAGGGGGACCCTGTGCAGTGGCAGGGCATCTGACACCCCATCCTGGAGGAGCTGAGCATTCAACGTAGAGGCTCCTGACATGGGGGTTCATGGACTCCTAAGGGGAACCTAATCTCCCAGCCTAACGTCCTATGCAAAAATGTATAGGTATGTGCATCTCTCTGGGGAGAGGATCCATAGCTTTCATCATATTCCCAAAGAATTTCATGACTCCCCCCCCCCCAACAAAAAAAGTTTAAGAACTCTGGACTAACCTCGAACAAGTGTCAGGTTGTCCAGAGGCATATTAATCCAGGCCATGCTCCCCCAACCCACACCGGGTCAGCTTTCATTCTGCCATCTTCCCCGACTCCAAAAAGAATGATGTTGTATTGTCCACAGCCTTTACCTCAGTTTACCCTGGTCCAGGTTGACTGCAGATGCACTGACATTTTCTTTTTAAGATTTTAACCTGATCTTCATTTCTTTTTAAACAGATAGTTCCGTATTTTGGAGTTATGTTTGGCACCTTTGAGTTCTGCAAGAGAATCTGTCTTTACCAAAATGGTTACATTGTGTCTCCTCTGAGCTGTAAATTGACCCCAGGGGTGGATCAGAGTGTGAAGCCCCAGGAATTGCGGGAACTTAAAAAGTTCTTCAAAACTGGACAGCTGAAGTCTAAAAAACCAACTCTTTAAAACTGAATGAAACAAGAAGTGCACTGCCCGAAGGCGTGTTATAATCATAAAAAAAAATGTCATCTCATAACTGTGTGTGCGCGGAGTGGCGAGAGGATACTCCCATCTGCTGCTCTTGGAAGTGAGAAGATTCAGCCACAGAACCAGCTCCAAGCTCCAAACGGATGTCCTGGTGATCACCTGTGCCCTGGAAGAGCTTCCCAACACGACTGCTGCATGGTGGCCTTCCACCAGATTTTATAACAAAAGCTAGCATTAACGAAACGTGCGATTACACTCCGTAAATGGGCAACTTACACGACACCAAAGCAAGGGCATCACCGTGACCTCAGAGTCTCATGTCCTCGAAGCAGCTGAGCAAGTAGCACATCCGGAGCTCAGCCACAGGGCTGCAGCTTGCACTAACCCACACTGGCCTCGCGTTGTCCATTCGACCCGAGTCTTCCCAACACGCTTGTTTCTGAAACTCCTAATGTTTGCTGACCTCTGCATAAATTACGCCCTATCAGAAGCTAAATGAAAGGGGCGCCTGGGTGGCCCCGTCGGTGAAGCGTCTGCCTCTGGCTCAGGTCATGATCTCAGGGTCCTGGGATCGAGCCCCGCGTCGGGCTCCCTGCTCCGCGGGGAGTCTGCTTCTCCCTCTCCCTCTGTGGGTACTCTCTCTCTCTCTCAAATAAATAAATAAATCTTTTAAAAAAAGAAACTAAATTAAAACCTTTAACATTTAAAAGTCCTCACTCTCTCATAGTAGAACCGTCCTTTTTTATTTAAAATTGAAGCATCTCAAGCTTAAGGATTTCAGGAATCTTTTTTCAGGAAGGCGGTTTTTACT
Organism: Mirounga angustirostris; assembly: GCF_029215605.1. Classification (NCBI taxonomy): domain Eukaryota; kingdom Metazoa; phylum Chordata; class Mammalia; order Carnivora; family Phocidae; genus Mirounga; species Mirounga angustirostris. The sequence continues at coordinate 97,103,843 of NW_026991719.1, forward strand.
GTGACCGCTTAATGCCCCAGAAGACCTTCTTCCAATTGAAATCATGTACAGTTGAAGTGGCCTGAATTCCCTGCCTTTTCCACTTGCTTTGCAAGCCTACCCTGAAAATAAATTATTTAGTCAACTTAGTTATTCTCACAAGATGTCCCAGTTGCCTAGAAAAGGATCACACATATCAAAAAGAAAAATAGAACTGAACGAAAACACTTCAGGCTAATCATCTCTACTCGATTTTTTAAAAATCAAATTTTGGGTTGTTCCACTTTGGGAACTCCATGGCAAGATTATATAACCTTGGGCGCCTGGGTGGCTCAGTTGGTTAAGTGACTGCCTTCGGCTCAGGTCGTGATCCTGGAGTCCCGGGATCGAGTCCCGCATCGGGCTCCCTGCTCGGCAAGGAACCTGCTTCTCCCTCTGACCCTCCCCCCTCTCATGTGCTCTCTCTCATTCTCTCTCTCTCAAATAAATAAATAAAAATCTTTAAAAAAAAAAAAGATTATATAACCTTACTTTCAAATAGTGCCTATCTATGCATTAAAAGACAGTAATATTAAATTGTTAATTTACACACACACACACACACAGGCTTTCAGTATGTTGGAAGTATTTTTCCCTGTTAAATGTAATTTCCAAAGAAAAATGTTGTTTGGTCATTCATCCTCCCTAAGGTGAGTTATAGTGGAGGATCTCATCTGTAGCCCAAGCTGTTACAATGCAGAGGGTGGCAACATCTTTACCCATAGTGAATAGTCCCTATTTATTAGCTCTTCATATTCCTTGAGGCGACCACTTTTTTTAAAGTTCTGAAATCTGCAAAAAAATTATTTTTTTCACTAGCTCTAAAATCCGAGCCTCAGGTTACTTACATCGTGTTAATGTCTTCTGTGTATTCTTCCACCCATATGATGCGATGGATGGCCACACTCCGGCTACTGCCACACACAGGAATGTCCCCTGAGCTGTACTTTTGGCTTTTTCAATAAAGGTAAGTGGGGAAAAGGAATGCCTCATTTTTCTAATTTCAGGACCACTCTTAAAACTCTGGTTTTGGGGGGCGCCTGGCGGGCTCAGTTGGAAGAGCGTGCGACTCTTGATCTTGGGGTCGTGAGTTTGAGCCCCGCGTTGGGTGTAGAGATTGCTAAAATAAATAAATAAATAAATAAATAAATAAATAAATAAATAAATAAATAAATAAAATTAACTTTAAAAAACCTCTAGCTTCGTTCCTAAAATAAACTTCCAGCTTATTTTCATTTTCTCAGGGAGTGTTCTGCTTTTCTGCTTTACGGCTGCAGGTGTGCGTCAAAGTGGACTAAGTACTTTAGGAGGATTATAAAGAAATGTGACACAACATTAATGCAGGAAAAGCACAGTCTTGAAGATAAAACATCCCTACATACAAGAAATGGCCCTGGTTACAAAGCAAGTACAAGCAAAGACATGATAATGTGGTAGCAACTGTCTATAAGACTACGAAGGGGCTCCCTGTATACCTACTGAATCAGTGATTAAAGGGATCATCACAGGGGCGCCTGGGTGGCTCAGTCAGTTGAGTGTCCAACTCTTGATCTCAGCTCAGGTCTTGATCTCAGTGAGTTCAAACCCCTGTCGTGAGTTCAAGCCCCACGTTGGGCTCCACAACAGGTGTGGAGCCTACTTAAAAAGAAAGAAAAAAGAAAGGGATCCTCATAGGTGAGAGGAGCCAGTAATGAGTCTTGAGCTAAGTTTTGAAGGAAAGGAGAGGATATTAGTTGGTCAAGAATAGTTTGGAGAGGGCGCCTGGGTGGCTCAGTTGGTTAAGCGACTGCCTTCGGCTCAGGTCATGATCCTGGAGTCCCGGGATCGAGTCCCGCATCGGGCTCCCTGCTCGGCAGGGAGTCTGCTTCTCCCTCTGACCCTCCCCCCTCTCATGTGCTTGCTCTCTCTCATTCTCTCTCTCTCAAATAAATAAATAAAATCTTTAAAAAAAAAAAAAGAATAGTTTGGAGATCGAATAGGTCTAAGGATAGGTTGCAGGTTGAAGGTGGGTCATATGCAGTGTCGCAAAGATGGAAGCAAGCAAAAAGCGGGATAGAGTAAGAAGACTGGCTTTCACACATCAATTTGACAACTGTTGGGACCTCTGGACACAGTGGAAAGTAAAGCAGATAAGTTCCTTGCCCTCATGGAGCTTACGTTCTAGAAGGTTGAGAGTCAATAAAAAAGTAATCTGCAAGTCAGGTAATTATAAATTGTAATGGTATGAGGGGAACAAACAGGGTGCTTTATCAGAGAATTAGGTGGGAGTGAGGGAAATTTTTTTTTTTTAAAGATTTTATTTATTTGACAGAGAGAGACACAGCGAGAGGGGGAACACAGGCAGGGAGAGTGGAAGAGGGAGAAGCAGGCTTCCCGCTGAGCAGGGAGCCCGATGCGGGGCTCGATCCCAGGACCCCGGGATCATGACCTGAGCCGAAGGCAGACGCTTAATGACTGAGCCACCCAGGTGCCCCTGAGGGAAATATTTTAAGTGCTCTGAGAGGTGATATTTGAGATGAGACCTGAAAGATGACAATGAGCCAACCGTGCAAAGAGCTAGGGAGAAGAGCATTCTGGCAGAGGGAACAGAGGTGCAAAAGTGTGTGTGAGAGATGAGGCTGGACAGAGGGTCAGATCATATGTCACTGTTGGCGCCATAATAAGAAGTTAGATTTGGGGGCACCTGGGTGACTCAGTGGGTTAAGCGTCTGCCTTCGGCTCAGGTCATGATCCCAGGGTCCTGGGATCGAGCCCCGCATGGGGCTTCCTGCTCGGCGGGAAGTCTGTTTCTCCCTCTCTTTCTGCCCCTCCCCACCCCACTTGTTCTCTCTCCCAAATAGATAAATAAAATCTTTTTAAAAATGAAATGATGCCTTAGATTTGAATGGTAGCACTAAAGCTGGAGAGAAGAGAGTATTCAGACATATTTTGGAGTTGAACTCAGCAGGATTTGAGGAGCAATTGAATGTAGCAAATAAAAGGAAGCAATTAAAGATGGCACCTAGGTTTTCGGCTTTTGACTTGATTGACAAGGTGGATAATGTTGCCATGTGACAATGTAGGGTAGATTTTTGGTGGGGAAGGAATTACAAGTTCTCTTTTGGACATGTTAGATTTGAAATGCCCATGAAACATCCAAGTAGAGAAGTCAAGCAGACAGTTGTCCAAACCTGGGGTGAGAGAATGATGATCCCTGCCTCAAGGGTATCCACATCCTTATCTCTGGAACCTGTGACTATTTACCTCATATGGCAAAAGGGACTTTGCAGATGTGATTAAGGTTTAAGGACATTGAGATGGAGAGATGATCATGGTTTATCTAGGTGTGCCCAATCTAATCACATGAGTCCTTAACCATGGAAGAGGGAGGTAGTGAAGAGCGGGTCGGAGAGACTCAAGGATGGAACAAGAGGCAGAAGAAATGGGGCATGAGAAGGACTTGACTCATTGCTGCTAACTTTGAAGACAAAGGTGCCCATGAGCCAAGGTGTAGGGTGGCCTCTAGAAGCTGAGAATAACCCTCAGCTGACTGCCAGCAAGGAAAGAGGATTCCAGTCTTACAACCACAAGGAGTTGAATTCAGCCAACAACCTGAATGAGCCTGGAAATGGGCAGTCCCCCAGGGCCTCCAGAAAGGGCCACAGTCCTGCTAGAGCCCTTGGTTTTAGCCCAGTGAGTACCATGTCAGAGTTCTGACCTACAGAACTGTAAGATAATAAATTTGTGTTGCTTAAGCCACTGAGTTTGTGGTGATTTTTTACAGCTACAATAGGAAAGTAATACACCAGAACACTATTAATAATTATGTCAGAATAATAACGTATAACCCAGGACCGTCCTGGGCAAACCTGGACAAGTCTGGATGGAGTTCAGGGGAGAGTGGTGGCCGGAGATCGGAATCTGGGTGTTATCAGCAAAGAGATGGCTTTTAAAGCCAAGAGACTGAAAGACACCACCAAAGGAGTGGATGGGAAGAAACTCTTGGGGGAGGGTATGCAACATGAAATGACAAGGAAGAGCTGGTGGCTAAGACCTCACGATGTGAAGGAACTAGAACTCTTGTACTCTGCTGTTGGGGATGTGAAATGCTACAATCACTTGGGAAAACAGTCTGACAATTCCACTTCTAGGTATATACCTCAAGAGAAATGAAAATGGGTCCACGCAAAAACTTGTACACGAATGTTTATAGCAGCATCATGCATGATAGGCAAAAGGTGGAAACGACCCAAATGTCTATCCACTGATGAATGGATAAACAAAATGTGGTGTATCCATGCAGTCAAATACTACTTCGCAATAGAAAGGCACTGGCTACTAAATCACAAAAAAGCACAGATGAATCCCAAAAGTATATATATACATAGATTTTGATATATTGATTTATATACATACATCAAGTGAGAGAAGGCAGAACCCCCAAAAAAGGGGTACATACTGTATGATTCTATTTCTTCATTTTTTAGAGAGAGTGTGTGCACGAGCAGGGTAGGGGGGCGTAGAGGGAGAGGGGGAGAGAGAGAGAATCACGCAGGCTCCACGCCCAGTGCAGAGCCTGACACGGGGCTTAGGCTTGATCTCACAACCCTGAGATCATGACCTGAGCCGAAATCAAGAGTCAGACACTTAACCGACTGAGCCACCAAGGCGCCCCAACCATTTATTCTTTTAAAGTTTATTTTGTTTAGTAATCTTTACAACCAATGTGGGGCTCAAACCCACAATCCTGAGATCAAGAGTCACGTGCTCTTCCAACTGAACCAGCCAGGCTGCCCCTGTATGATTCCGTTTTATATGCAATTCTAGGAAAATGGAAACTACAGTGACAGAAAGCAGATCAGTGGTTGTTTGGGGAAAGAGGGAGAACTTTTAGTGTGGTTACGGGAACATTCACTATCTTAATTGTAATGGTTTCATAGATGTACACATATGTAAAAAAACTGATCAAATTGTATACTCTAAATAAGTACAGTTTTATTGTATGACGATTACACCTCAATAAGATTGTTTTGCTTTTTTGTCTTAAGCAGCTGCCCCAGGGCTAGAATCCAGCAAATGCTTTCTAAGCCTGCCCAGAGTGGCTAGAAATTAAATCCTTGGGGGAGATGGGAGGGAAAAGGCTTCAAATGCTAAGCTGAGGAGTTTAGGTTTGACCCACCAACAAAGAGGGAGGAATCACTTGTTTCTTGAGCAACACAAGGGATGTGATGAAAACTGGATATGGGGGTGCCTGGGTGGCTCAGTCGGTTAAGTGTCTGCCTTGAGCTCAGGTCATGATCCCAGGGTCCTGGAAGCAAACCCCACATCTGCATCAGGCTCCCTGCTCAGCGGGGAGCCTGCTTCTCCCTCTCCCCCTCCCCCCAACACTTGCTCTGCTCTCTCTTTCAAATAATCTTAAACAAGAAAGAAAGAAAGAAAGAAAGAAAGAAAGAAAGAAAGAAAGAAAGAAAGAAAGAAAGAAAGAAAGAAAGAAAGAAAGAAAACTGGATGTGAGCAAGACTGTTCCAGAAGCTGAAGTAGTAATGAGAGGCTAGAGACAGGAAGATTGGTTGACAAACCATGAGCATTGTTTTCTCCTCAGTAACTGCACAGCAAACACCAGGGTCTCATCACAGACTTCCATATTGCAAATGCAAGCCAGGTCACAAAACCGAGAGTGCTTTTTCTGGGTACCTCTTAGACACTCAAATCCTGCTTAAATTGTCTCTGATATGGTTACCAGATTATAGGTAGGGTCCTTGCCTGGGACTGAGAACTGGCTTACAGCCCTACTTAAGCAAAGTTGGAGTGATTTGTCCATTAAAACTCAGAGTTGGTCAACTTAAGTTAGTATTTTTCTTAGTATTTTTTTTAACCTTTTATTTATTTTTTTTAATGTGAGCTCTATGCCCATTGTGGGGCTTGAACTCCCAAACCAGAGATCAAGAATCACAGGCTCTACCGACTAAGCCAGCCAGGCCCCCAGTGTTTTAATAAAATCTAACGTGTACTGAATGCTCACTATGTACCAGACTGTTTATGCATACATTATCTCATTTAATTGTCCCTACTTCCTTCCAATGAAGGAGAGTTGGAAGAAAGGCAGGTAGGGACAAAGGGCCCGGCCCTATAAAGACGACAAAAACCTGGCTGGGTGACAGGCGCATGAGGGTTAATCAGATTAAAACAACCCACCAGCAAGCCATAAAAAACCCTAGACTTAGAAACTCCCGTGGTAACCCTCTCGGGTCCCCTCCCTCTTTGGGAGCTTTGTACTATCGCTCAATAAACATTGCTTTGCTGCCCACCGCTCTTCATCTGGTCTACCTCTTCATTCTTCAAAGCGGTGTGACCAAGAACTGCGGGCACCGAAGGAAAAGAAATCCTGTAACACTTCGAGATATAGGTACTATTATCATTACTATTTTACGCCAGAAGAAATTATAAGTTTGGAGGGTTTAAGCAACTTACCCAAGGCCTGACAGCAAGTGGTAGAACCAGTGCTGGAACTCTAGCAGTGTGTCTCCAGAGCCCACCCTCTTGACCACTGGGCTAAATTACCTCCCTCTTCCTATTTTGTCCCAGATTCCCAAACTCAGATGCTCAAAGCCATTCAAACTTATAGAGAGACAAAGGATACATAAGATACATAGATAGGTACATAAATAAGAATAAGATACATAGAATCTTAGAATCAGAAGGGTGCAGAACTCTTCCCAATCGACACAACAATCTCCTCTACAGTGTCCCTAACAAGGGGTCATTCTGCCTCAACTCTTAACATCTCCAGCGGTGAGAAGTTCCCCACATCATAAAGCAAACCATTCCACCTTTAAGTAGCTCATATTTTAGAAAGTCATCTCTTGTTCAGCTAAAGTTTACCTTCATGATACCAGCTGGTGTTGACTGTCCACACAGAATGTCTAATCGTCTTCTCCCTGACAGTCCTTCAATTATGAACACAGTTATTTTTTTTAAGTTTATTTATTTATTCAAGTAATCTCTACACCCAACATGGGGCTCGAACTCATGACCCCGAGATCAAGACTTGCATGCTCCTCCCACTGAGCCAGCCAGGCACCCCACGAACACAGTTATGATGTCCCTCCTTGACGCAAAGCTCTTTCCCAGTATCTCTCATTTGAATATTCAGCCATTTCTCATACGACACAATTTACAGGCACTTCACTTTCCTAATGCCTTCTTTGAATATGTTAGTTTGTTGATGTCCTCTAAAACATGGCATCCAGAAGTGAGCATGAATCTCTCTGGGCCGGCCAGCAGAGGCCCTGATCTGTTCACCACCATCCTCTTGGCCCAATTCAATACTCATCAGCAGTTTTTGGCATTGCCAACTCCCAGTCAACGAAGACCCTCAGTTCTTTATCACACACACTACCGTTAAGCTCTAATACCTCATCCTTAATTGTCCTGCAATAAATATAACATTAGAACCCTTTATTGTGGTCCATCCCATTTTATAAGCCTGGGTTTATTCTGGACTTTAGCCCTTCTGACTCAGTTCCTAGAGGTTTGTGATACTCTTTGGTCTTTGTCCTTGGAAGTCCAGCCCTCCTGTCATCTATATATGTACTTTTAAAATCTGAGCTCTTCAGAGAATAATCTGTAAGGACACTTACATTTATCTCTCCCTTTGTAATTTCTCATTGGAATTTTTCTAAATTGTACAGGTTTGAATTTTATCTTTGGAACCTGTTGCCCTCTTGAGCTATCTTTCTCTTTCGGTATTTGGCCAGGGCATCTATTTATCTTTTCTCTGATCTTTTTGAATTCTACCCGCACCCCCCCCCCGCCAACACACACACACATTTCTTAACCTCTCTGACCATGCCCAGAATTCTTCTGCTTAACAGATCCAAATGGCATGGTCAGTGTCCCCAAGATTCTTGTCACTTTCACTTTGCTAACCAGATCTTTCTTATTTATTGTCAGGATTAAGCCCAGTTTAGCAATTTACCTCACTGCGTCTTTAGTCTTCTGAGAACTGCGATTATCAACAAGAGAGTTAAGAATGTATCCAATGTGGGGCGCCTGGGTGGCTCAGTCGGTTGAGCGACTGCCTTCGGCTCAGGTCATGGTCCCGGAGTCCTGGGATCGAGTCCCACGTCGGGCTCCCGGCTCGGCGGGGAGCCTGCTTCTCCCTCTGACCCTCTCCCTTCTCATGCTGTTTCTCTCTCTCTCTCTCTCTCAAATAAATAAATAAATAAAATCTTAAAAAAAAAAAAAGAATGTATCCAATGCGTTGCTATCAGAATAATGAGACTTACAGCAGGTATTCGGATGGTTTATGCCTCTGATCACCATCTCTCGCCTATGTGATGGTTTTATGAAGTATTATTCACAGCTGTTATCTAACCAGGCAGTTCCTTCTATACCTCCACGACCATGATCACTTTCATTTCTCCCTTTCATTTTCACTGAATGCTTTCCCCCCTCCAGCCAATTAATTACTGGTTATACCTTCTTGATATATTGTTACTACACTGCTGTCCTTCTCTGAAACAGGTTTCCCCTTCCTTTTCCAGACAGAAGTCCTACTCTACCAAGTTTGCACCATACCTATAAAATTGCATTTTCTTGCTTGTATTAACATTTTACATTCACTTTATTACCTATATTCTGGGTGTGTTGGTACATAGATAACTGAGGCCCAAGTATCATTTCTGACCTTCCTCCTAGTTTTTTCTTGAGAATTACTAGGCACTACCTTAGCTTTAGTTCCTCTTTCTTAATTATACATGTATTCTAAAAAGCTTCCAGAAACACAGTAGTTACTAACACAGAGCCCCCACTAATGCTTCACTGAAGGAATTTGTTTTTAATGAATTGACCAGCCATATATCACCACCAACATCATCATTATCATCATTAATATTAGTCTCTATTTTTCCTGGGCTCTTGTCCCTGGTTTCTTCTTCTCTTTTTTTATTTTTATTTTTTTTAACTTTCAGACACAAAAATTTTGCACACACACACACACAAAGTATAAAGAATTCCTAGGGGCACCTGGGTGGCTCAGTCGGTTAAGAGGATTCCTTTGGCTCAGGTCATGATCCCAGGATTCTGGGATCAAGCCCCACGTTGGGCTCCCTGCTCAGTGGGGAGTCTGCTTCTCCCTCTCCCTCTGCCTCTTGCTGCTCGCTCTCTGTCAAATAAACAAAATCTTTTTTTAAAAAAGAATTTCTAAATTTCCTTCACTCAACTTCTCCAGATGTTACCATCTTACATAACCATTGTAACTAAGAACAGTATTGGTGGACTACTGGTAACGAATCTACAGATACTCAAATTTCACCAAGAGTACCATCAATTTCCTTTTTCTGGTCCAGGGTCCAGTCCAGGATCACACATTGCATTAAGCTGTCATCCTCCTTACTCTCCTTTAATTTGTGACAGTTCTTCAGTCTTTCTTTGTCTTTTATGACCTTGACACTTTACATCTATCTGACTCCTTGAAGCATGCCTGTTCATAAGCAACTAAGAAAGCTCCCGCCCCCAGTGGATTTAGCAAATACCAAATCATGGCATGGAGTTGCTTTTGTATTTCATCTTCAATAAAACTACACTTAAGCACCCAAAGACTGAGACGGGACAAACTCTACGTCATTATTTGATCATCTTTTTGCGGTGAGATGGAAATCTGACAGAACAGTACATGTGAAAGTGCTTGAAACACCAAGAGTTTTGGAATAGAAAGCAGCAGGGACATCATGCTCAAAGGGAGTAGCAGAGGTGGCCAGTGAAAGACAGAAAAGGGGTACCTAAGTGAAGGCAAGGGGTATCATAGAGTAATTAACATTTCAATAAAAATGCATTAACCAGAACATCAAGAGTTCAAACTGGAAAGGTTTTGAATTCTACTTTGAAATGCATTCTAAAAACCACCTCCATCTCAATAAAATGCTCTGCAGATTTTTGGTTTCGCTGTTAATTCTCTCACCCGTAAAGGTAAGAGGAGGGACTATCTCTTCCAGAGAACATACTTCATCACTGAAACTCTACAGCAAGGTCGTTTCTGTATCCGGCTGCATCACCGTTATAATCAACTCATGAGAAAGGGAGCGGCTTCTCATTAACATAAGTCAAGGGTCTCAGCCAGGATCAACAAAGCTGGGTTCCAGACTGCTCTTCTTTGAACACTCTCCGTGTGTGCTCATCACTTCAGGTTGCCGGGGTTCCCGGGAAGACTCACAAATTGCAAAGCATAATTAAATGAAGGACCTCACGACGCTGGAGGAACCCTAGAATTGGGCCCTTCAATGGGCAGATCTGGAGAAGGTGGGAGAGGGCAGGAAAGGAAAGTGAGGGATACACACCGTGTGTCTTCGGTGTGCTGGGCGACCTCCGGATCGGCAGCGGTTGCAGTTTACAACAGTATCATTTTTATAAACATTGTTGTGATTACTTAGACATATGATATGTGATTACACTCTCCGCTACTGTTCGGAACCTAAGAGTGCACTCAAGCTAGCAAGTAGGTTTTTAAGGACTTGTCTGGCAAATGCTTACCCACTGCAGGGATTAAGGGGCTCAGTAAGCACTTGTCCATTAACACAATAGCTGTCAATCAAATTCTATTGATTCCTCTAAAAGCTTCTGGAGTTCAGGAATCTACTCAATCCAAGAGCACTTTACTTGGCGTCCAAGGAGCTAAATGCCAACCTAGTTCACACAGCCTCTTAACCTTCCTGGTACGACCTCTTTATTTGGCTTCTGGCTAAAATAATGCCTCCACCCCCAGCCCAGTCCTTTGGCCTCTCCTCTGCCAATTCCCGGCAAGATCTTTGTTAAATCGTTTTTGCAAACCAGAGTCTGGGGCACGCTGACAGTGTCCCAACCCTGCTGTTCCCCCAGTTTCCTCTGGCTTCACCGGGGAAGCTCCAGAGCAGTGCCAGGTCTCGGGTGAAAAGAATGAGGCTCCTGCCCTAGCACAAAATTTAAGGGGCACCAAACAACTCAGCAATCAAATCAAATCAAATGATTTTTAGTGCACCATTTCTAAAAAGTCAAAAATAAGGCCAAGGGGCGCCTGGGTGGCTCAGTCGTTAGGCGTCTGCCTTCGGCTCAGGTCATGATCCCAGGGTCCTGGGATCGAGGTCCGCATCGGGTTCCCTGCTCAGCGGGGAGTTTGCTTCTCCCTCTCCCACTCCCCCTGCTGGTGTTCCCTCTCTCGCTGTGTGTCTCTCTCTCTCTGTCAAATAAATAAAATCTTAAAAAAAAAAAAAAAAAAAAAAGTAAGGCCAAAATCCATGATGAACAGATTAATCAACATTTTAAAATAAAGACAAGACCGCACCCCGCACTCGCAGGACCCTGCCTCATCTGCCTCACCCTAATCCCAACCCTGGGGCTCCAATTCAACTTTATTTGCAGAAACGAGCGACCGGCCGTCGTTTGCCCACGTTATTTTCTTTTTAAATATTATTTATCTTAGCTTCCGAGATTTGGGGGGGGCGTCCCCTTAAATACTGCAGAGGCTTCTATCCAGGCACACCGTGACCTCACCCGCCCTCCCCACCCGCAGGCCTCTCCCAGGGTCCAGCGGCCCGGCCCCGGGTATTCCCTGGGGCCGCCGGGTCCTCGGCGCCGGGTCAGGTGCGGCGCGCGAGCGGCGCGGCGGGGAGGGTTGGCCCCGGGCCCGACTCCGACTCCGCGGCTCCGCCCCCCGCGCGCCGAGCCACTCAGCCGCCCCGCCGGCCCGCGCGCCGGGGTTCGGCGCCCGCCCAGGCCCGCCCAGGCCCGCCCCCGACGCCGGCCGCCCGGGCACCGGCTCGCCCTATATAAACCGGCCATTTGTTTCGCTCCGCCCCAGAGTCCCGGAGTCCCGGCCCGTTCCTCCCGCAGTCCCGCAGTCGCCCGTCTCATTCCTTTCAACATGACAGATGCCGCTGTGTCCTTCGCCAAGGACTTCCTGGCGGGTGGAGTGGCCGCGGCCATCTCCAAGACGGCGGTAGCGCCCATCGAGCGGGTCAAGCTGCTGCTGCAGGTACCTGCGGGGATGGGGGAGTCGGGCCCAGGAAGTGGGGGAGGGGGCGCGCAGAAAGCCTGGCTGGAGGGGGTACAGCTCCCCAGCCCTGTCGGGGGAAGCGGCCCCGTGCGGGCAGGGGTGGCCGCGGAGGCGGACCAATAGGCCAGCTCGAGGGAGCTGCTTTGGTGACCTGGAGTTCTAGAGCTAGGAAGGGGTCGGGGCGGAGGGAGGCGAGGCGGGCCAGGGCCTTGGCATCCCCGGGGCGGGGTGGGGGGGTGGGGTGGGGGGAGGCAGCGAGCTCGGAGGGGCAGCCCGGCAGCGGCCGTCTCCCCGGGGCCTGGAGGGGAGGGCGAAGCCTGGAAGCCGGCGCTGGAGGGAGGGACACCTGGCCGTGCCGAAGGCCTCAAGGTCGCGGCAAGGAGATAACCTCACGGGCTTGCGGAGGCCACGCGGCAGGTCGAGGGGCCGCGCAGCGGGCGGACGCTCCCTCCGCTCGCCGGGCCGGAAGCCGGCGCCGGGAAGCGCGTGCGCCTGCTGCGTCCGCCCCCGCGCAGCCGCCGCGCGTCCCCGCCGCCGCGTCCCCGCCGCGCTCTCCCGCTCCGGCTCTAGGGGGCGCGCCCGGACGGGCAGAGGGCTGCTGGCCCCGCGGGTCACCTCTAGGAGACGAGCAGGGGCGGAGCGGGAGGGAGGCGGCTCCGGAGACCCGAGGCGTAGGCCACGGTCACCAAGGTGACCGCGCCCTACGTGGGACAGGCCCAGATGCCTCAGAACCTGGGTCTGAGGTAATGACCTTTCTCCCAGGTCTAAAGGTCACGGGTCCAACCGAGGGTGCCCCCTCCCCACCCAAAGGGGTGGAGGCTCAATGCCTTCTGGGGGTGCAGAGCACTTCTCCCACGGTGACGGCCTCAGAGGGTCGGAAGGGTCCATCCTGTATGAACTAGAAGACTAGATGCGGGAAGTAGCTAACCTTAAAGCCCCGCCAGAGATTCAGGGGATCATATTCGCTTCCTTTCTCCCTTCTCCGTGGTTGTAACTCTCTCCCTCTTGGCCTCCTCCTTGTCTGTCAGGTGCAGCATGCGAGCAAGCAAATCACCGCAGATAAGCAATACAAGGGCATTATAGACTGTGTGGTTCGCATCCCCAAGGAGCAGGGAGTCCTGTCCTTCTGGCGCGGTAACCTGGCCAATGTCATCAGATACTTCCCGACCCAGGCTCTCAACTTCGCCTTCAAAGATAAATACAAGCAGATCTTCCTGGGTGGTGTGGACAAGAGAACCCAGTTTTGGCGCTACTTTGCTGGGAATCTGGCGTCAGGTGGTGCCGCTGGGGCCACGTCCTTGTGTTTTGTGTATCCTCTTGATTTTGCCCGTACCCGGCTAGCAGCCGATGTGGGCAAAGCTGGAGCTGAAAGGGAATTCAGAGGCCTCGGTGACTGCCTGGTTAAGATCTACAAATCTGATGGGATTAAGGGCCTGTACCAAGGCTTTAATGTGTCTGTGCAGGGCATTATCATCTACCGAGCTGCCTACTTCGGTATCTATGACACCGCAAAGGGTAAGTCCGCTCCGTGCTTTGAAGCTGTGTACCTTTCATCTGAGAGATCATTAATGCCGTCCGAATCTTACTGAGCCAGAGATTTTCTGTAATTGCTATAGGAAGCTACTGTCATCCCGTGCAAACTTCATGTACGGATGAGATGTTGCGGGGGCGGGGGTGTAGGAGACAACAGACCGCTAAAACTCTGCTTTCTAGTAAAAGTGTCTCTTTGCTGTTCTCAGGAATGCTTCCAGATCCCAAGAATACTCACATCTTCATCAGCTGGATGATCGCACAATCCGTCACAGCGGTTGCCGGGCTGACTTCCTACCCGTTTGACACTGTTCGCCGCCGAATGATGATGCAGTCAGGGCGCAAAGGAAGTAAGTTTCCCCTTGAGCTAAAGATAAAAAGACTGTCGGGCCCGGGACAAGCTGGGGCCACAGGCCAGCGATGCCTGGCTTTAAAGCTGCAGTCTGTTCTGGTGGCGGGCTGGGGTTGATGGTGCCTGCCTTTGAGCGGGCCCTCTGGATGCCTATGAATGAGGGTGCTTAAACGGTATTAGAGGTTAAGACCAATGAGTAGGCTCCATAGCCCTGTTCTCTGCTCGGGCGTTAATATTTCAGTGCCGCCCACGTGAATGTGTAAATGTCGGGTTTCCCGGAACTGCCATCTGCTCTTAGAGGCGAGGCTCCGGTTTTGTCTAGTAAGTCTGGGGAGGGCTTTCATCAGCCTTTAGTCCCCAACTCTGTGTCTTTACTCTTTGCAGCCGATATCATGTACACGGGCACAATAGACTGCTGGAGGAAGATTGCTCGGGATGAAGGAGGCAAGGCGTTTTTCAAGGGGGCGTGGTCCAATGTTCTCCGAGGCATGGGTGGTGCTTTTGTGCTGGTCTTGTATGATGAAATCAAGAAGTTCACATAAGTTATTTCCCAGGCTTTCCCCCACTGTGAACAGGCATGTCGTATTATATAACATATCTTGAGCATTCTTGACAGACTGTTGGCTATTTATCAATGGCAACTATTCCACTGGTTGAAAACGGGAAGCAATAATATTCATCTGACCAGTTTTCTCTTAAAGCCATTTCCATGATGACGGGACTCAATTATATTTTTTATTTCAGTCACTCCTGATAAATTTGAAGAAATAAAAAATACCTGAAATATGTTTTTGTCTGTGACTTAATTTGCATGCTTTAGTGAGTGCTACATTTGAGTAGATGCTCCATGTTGAGTAAATGCTACAGTATTTCCTGAGATGGAAAGCTTTCTTTTCAAACCCAGTCTCTAGCCCTTCACTTCTCAAAGAATACCTTGGTTGTGTGACCCATCCATATTCCCAACACAGTAGCAGAATTCAGGCCCTGTGTATCCAAAACTACGGGTCCATTGCCTGTGGATGATCATAACTGAATGAGCTTTCTCCGAAGAAAAGGACCACGTACCCACCTTTCCTCATCCTGTGGTTATTAATCAAGAAATATAAACTGAATTGTCCACTTTAAAATGGCCGTTGTGTGAATTTCATCTAAACAAGAAAAACCTTGGGGCGGTTGGGTGGCTCAGTCGGTTAAGCAGCTGCCTTTGGCTCAGGTCGTGATCCCGGGGTCCTGGGATCGAACCCCATGTCCGGCTCCCTGCTCAGTGGGGAGCCTGCTTCTCCCTCTGTCTGCCGCTCCGCTTACTTGTGCTCTCTATCTGTCGAATAAATAAAATCTTCAAAAAAAATAAACAGGATAAACCTTAAAATATAAGGTAATGGCAAGTTTTCATCCAGTTGCCTTCCCTCATCCACCTTGACCTGGCCCAAGCCATTTTATTTTAATCCCATTCAAAGCGGAGGATTAAAGCTGGCTCAGTTAACACAGGGCTGAGGTCGCAGCGCCGGTCAAGATTACAGAGAACGAGACAACTGCCCCCACCTCAAAACTTTCACAAAAATGGTAAATGTGGCATCTGCTGCATTCTGTCAGACATGCTAATAATAAGCCCAGTCAATGGAGGACATGTATGTTTCTTTTGGATAAGCCCTTACTTGGAATCTACATGAGAAATGGTTTAGGGGCACCCAGGTGGCTCAGTCGTTAAGCGTCTGCCTTCGGCAGGGTCATGATCCCAGGGTCCTGGGATCGAGCCCTGCATCGGCTCCCTGCTCAAGGGGAGGTCTGCTTCTCCCTCTGCCCCTCGCCCTGCACCCCTGCTCATGCTCATGCTCTCTCACATGCGCGCTCTCTCGCTCTCAAATCTCTTTTTTAAAAAAAAAGGTTTCGTTTCTGTAGCTCCTGGCTAGACCTCGGAAATCAGTGGATTTTGCCTGTAACCCAAGATTTGTATGAAGAGTAAAGCCCCACGGCTGTCAAACGGCAACATTGAAAGTAGAAAGTGATGGGGGAGCCATGTGCACAGGCGAACCCCATTCCTGAGCAAGAATGCGCACCCGGCACGGTCAAGTGCGGCTCCCGGCCGGGGTCTTCGGGCTGGGGAGTAATGCCCAGGGGAGGCGCTTGGTGCATGCCCCCTGGCCAAAAATCAAGATCGAAGTATGGCTTAGTTCAGAACACTTCCCAATGTATACATATATCGAAACTTCAAGTCGTACACCTGAAATATATACCACTTTTATATGTTAAAGATATCTCAAAGTTCTTTTGGGGTTTTTGTTTTGTTTTTTTAAAGAGTTTATTAGAGCACACGAGCAGGGGGAGAGGCAGAGGGAGAGGGAGAAGCAGGCTGCCCGCTGAGCAGGGAGCCCGATGCGGGGCTCGATCTCAGGACACCGGGATCATGACCTGAGCCGAAGGCAGTTGCCCAGCCAACTGAGCCACCCAGGCGCCCCGATATCTCAAAGTTTTTAGAAACCTGAAAACTCGTGGTATCAGAGAAGCCTGGATTGTGCTGTTCAGTTGTGCTATTAGGCAAGTTACTCGATTTCTCTAAGCCTTGGTTTTCTTCATCTGTAAAATGAGGATAATAGTGCCTCAGAAGGTTGTTGCGGGGATTAAATAATTTATGCAAAGCATCCACCATAGAACATACGTAATAACCACTCTAAGTGCTAACTATGATCATTGTTAGGAGGCAGTGAAGTTTTCGGGGCTCCAGAATCAGAAATACTTGGATTTGGGGGGCACCAACCTGGCTCACTTCATAGAGCATGGGACTCTTGATCTCAGAGCTGTGAGTTCAAGCCTCACCTTGGGTGCAGAGCTTACATACACACATACATACATACATTAAATTAAAAAAAGAGAGAAATACTTCAATTTCGCTCCTGGCTCTTGTGTACTTAGCTGTATGACCTTGGGCAAGTCACTTCATCTCCCAAGTCTCAGTTCCCTCATTCATAAAATGGGGATATAATAGAGCTAACCATATTTCCTAGGGGTGTTGTGAGTGAGGATTAAGTAACATAAAGCATTAGAACAAGCATGGCATCTGGCATCTAGTAAGTAAGCACTCCAATGTGAATTTTTCATAATTAGGCTCCATTTTGTTCAATGAAGATTTGCCTAAGCAGAGCACTACTTAAGAATGAATTCAGCTGTCGGATACATGCAAAGCTACTCAACATCACTCATCATCAGGGAAATGCAAATTAAAAAACCACAATGAGGTATCACCTCACACCTGTTAGAATGGCTATTATCAAAAAGACAAGAGAAAACAAGTGTTGGCGAGGATGTGGAGAAAAGAGAAGCCTCGTGTAGGTTGGTGGGAACGTAAATCAGTGCAGCCACTACGGAAGTTTCTCAAAAACTTAAAAATAGAAATACCATGTGATCCAGTAATTCTGCTGCTGGCTATTTACCCAAAGAACGTGAAAACACCGATTCAAAAACATATATGCACTCCTGTTCATTGCAGCATTATTTACAATGGTCAAGATATGGAAGTAACCTAAGTGCCAATGGATAGATGAATGGATAAAGATGTAATATATACATACAATGGAATATTACTCAGCCATGAAAAAGAATGAGATCTTGCTATTTGTGACAACATGGGTGGACCCGGAGGGTACTATATTATATTGGAGAAGTCAGAGAAAGCCAAATACCATATGATTTCATTTATATGTAGAATGTAAAAAACAAAACAACAGGCCAACGAACACACACACACACACACATACACAGTCTCAAATACAGAGAACGGTGGTCGCCAGAGGGGAGTAGGGTCGGGGGGATGGGCAAAATTAGGCGGAAAGGATTAAGAGATACTGACTTCCAGTTTTAAAATAAGTCACAGTGATGAAATCCATAGGGAATACCGTCAATAATATCGTAGTAACATTGTATGGCGGCAGACGGAGACTACACTTACCTTGTAATGTACAGCATTGTCGAATCACTCTGTTGTTCCCCTGAAACTAATATAACATTGTATGCCGACTACACTTCAATTAAAAAAAAAAAAAAGAATGAATTCAAGCCTACTTTTCTTTTTCTACAACAGATTAGACACATTATATTATGTAGAATTTATATAAAATAAATTTCAGCTTAGGTCTTTTTCAGCTATAGATTTGATCCTGGAAGAGGGTAAGGGGCTCTCCGCTTAGGGCCGCAAACCGCAATACAAGGGAACCCCCACCCTCTTTATGGTTATTATGATAGATGTGGACTCACTGATCCGGTAGCTATTAAAATAAACCTGGGACCAGGCATTAATGATCAGAAAGCAAGAAATGGTGTAGCCTACAACTGGGTGGCTGACATGGATGAGGGGTTTTTGTTGTTGTTCTTTCTATTCTTGTTGTTCAATGATTTTTGAAATTTAATTTAAAAACAAAGTGGTTTTAATCTCTCCAAGCTGTGCAGGATAGTGCTATAGAATTCATTATGTCCATTATGTTCATGTGAACATTGATGGTACACAATCTTAGCAACACCCTAATTTATGCCGTTGTTTTGTTACTATTCAATGCATAACAGAATCCGTGAAGCCTGATTCCAGGTGAGAGAGCCAGAATACAGGTCAGCTCTCGCACAGCCGCGCTTCTCATTCCAGGGGCCTCTTCACTCGGTCACTGGAGGCAGCGTGCGGCGGGTGCTCCGGACCGCTGGAGAAAGAAACCAGGGGTCTCCCCACAGGGGCAGTTTTCGTGGATGGTAAGTCATTTAAGCCATTATTTTGGTATTAAAAGAGATGCAGATATGTTAGAGAGTCTCTTGCACAATCTGAATGCATTTTAAAAAACATAAGCTGCGAACGAAGAGAGTTCTTGCGTACCGAGGACCATTGATTGCTGGCACTGTCCCCAGACCCCTGGGGAAAACCTATTCAGCCTCCTCTGCCACTGTGGATACTTTGGTAGAAATGTTTTAAAAGTACTGCGGTACCAGGTAACAGATTTTCAAGTGTCAGGGTTACTGGGATGAATTTCATTTCTCCTGTGAAGTTTGCAAATATAGTATCTCTAATTTGTTGGGGTTGTTGTTGTTGTTTTCGATTTTTAACACCATTAATATCTGTACATGGTAATCAAAATCAAAGAGTAAAGGAGAGACACAAGACGAAAGGCAAATCTCTTGTCTTCCCTCTCCCATCCCCTGTGCCCCTCCTCAAAAGTAACCATTATGAACAGTTTCTGGTAAATCTCTCCCCTCCAAAATTGACGCATATGGTAATAGCAGCTGATTTGTTTTTATCGGAATCATATTCTGACTGCTTGGCTTCAAAATGGAATGATTCTTTCAGACTGGTGTCAGACTGTGGGGTCTACCAGGACTCACAGATGCTGTCGGAGACAGGGGCGTTGTGGAAGGGGTAGCTTCTGGACTCGGAGCAAGGATTTATTTCTAAGCGCGACCCTTTATTAAAAGCCCAAACCAGTACTCTCCTTTCGCGTTTTAGCTTTGGTTGCTGAGCGACCGGGGGGCAAGCCACATCTCGCATCAGAGCTTTGGTTTCTCCTGTAAAGTCCTCTCCAGTTTTAGATGTCCTCAGGCTCCATCGTTTTTATATAAAGCCGAATCGGTGAAAAGACTAGGATTAGGTGATTTAATCCTTCCAGAGAACATTTTTAAATATCGAACACAGTTGTAAGTGAATAGTCTCTGACTCAGAGCAGTCATTTGCAGACTGTGTGGGTGGGTTGGCGTTGGCAAGTGAAATTACAAATGTAAAGATTTACATTAATTTCGGGACCAAGAAGCTGAGCAACAAAATTACAGCTTGGAGTTTGGGTCAAAGGTGACCTGATTTACCTCCAAATAATTAACATCTGTCTTTTCAAAGCCCGATCTTATTATGTATAATGTGCACTTCGGTATGCAGATGGAGATTTATTTGAACAACAAATACTGGATGTGGCAATTTCTGGACACAAAAAAAATGCCTTGTGTTCCACTTAAAATGTTTGGAGGAGCTTTCCCATCATTTCAGCCATTATTTGCTTTATGTGCAGGTGAACAAGTTCAGATGCATGGTGCTCTTCTTAGCCAAAGGCTTAACAGAGCCTTTGGTATCCTGGCAACAAATATAAACAATGTTCAAGTGACAGATTGAATGGTTGTTTTTACTGGACCCTCTTCAGATACAAAACTGAGTTAAATTAAAAGAGTCTATGAATCCATGCCTTTTTCATGACTGTCAATGAAGGGGACACGGGAAGAGAGGTCTGCTTTTGATGGTGAACATTCATCCTGGGTTTTCATTTCCTTGGGCAACTTTTGCAAGGCAGGCAGGAAATGTAGCACTCTTGAGATTTAAGAGAACGTGCCAAATGTGATCACATGACCCATTTCACCGACTCTAACGTTTTCACTCCCCAATTGGAGATGGTTGTGGCTGGAAAGGCAGAACCAGAGAGCGAAGTCTGTACTTCGCGGTGGACGGATGGATTCCCCAGGGCCTCGTGTCGGGGAGTGAAAAGGAAAAGTCTTCCATCAAAAGGAGATTCCAGTGCCCTGCTCAGCCAGGAGCAGAGACGTCTCCGGGCCAGAGGCAGGTGCATGGCGAAGCTAATGACGCTTGGGTTTCAGAGCCACCCCTTGCCCGGGCCCCTCCCTAGCCCTGGAAGGCACCATAGCAACGTATCCATTTGGTCATGTGGTCTTGTAAAATGTTCCAAAGTAAGATATGCTTGTGTTTTTTTAAAAGAGGGTTCCAAAATTATATAAGCTGATGTCCTCCACAAAACCTGGACTGACTCCTGCTGGAGGAAGGAATTGGGGGCCAGCCCCGTACGTCGGGGCAGAGGCCTCACCCAAGTCTGGGACTTCCTTGTCACCCGATCTCCCCGCTGTTCCCCACTTTCCCACTCGGGACTCACTCGTGGGACTCTTGAGCTAGAGGTCTCGTTTTCAAACACCAAACTTTCTCATGGAACAACTATCCAACTCAACTGCTTTGCACCTCAGTTTCCCCATCTAGCATATGTGGATACCACCAGCACCTACCTCATAGGAATAGATTAAAAGGGTTAATATGTGTAAAGTGCTTAGAACAATGCTTTACATTATTTTCATTTTATTCATGGGCTCTATCCCTGCCCTCCAGATTTTCTGAAGCAGTCTCAAGAAAATGCCACAGGTACTATAGACAGTGAATCACTGGGCGCCTGGGTGGCTCAGTCGTTAAGTGTCTGCCTTCAGCTCAGGTCATGATCTCGGGGTCCTGGGATCGAGCCCCGCATCCGGCGCCCTGCTCTGCCAGAAGCCTGCTTCTCCCTCTCCCACTCCCCCTGCTTGTGTTCCCTCTCTCGCTGTGTCTCTCTCTGTCAAATAAATAAATAAAATCTGAAAGAAAGAAAGAAAGAAAGAAAGAAAGAAAGAAAGAAAGAAAGAAAGAAAGAAAGAAAGAAAGAAAGAAAAGAAAGAAAGAAAGAAAGAAAGAAAGAAAGAAAGAAAAGGGCACTTTTGAACTGGACTGAATAGGGACACTGCTTATAGTGATAATTCTGAGCTCTAACTCAGAACACTCATTTTACAACAATGATTATGAAACAGAGCAAAGGTCAAAAAAAAAAAAAAAATCCCTCCGGCCTCACACCCAGACCCCACTCACTGCCGGCCCATTGGGTACTGTGTGATCACCAGAGCTGCCTCTGCTCTTAGAGAATTTCAGGGAATCCACGGGGTCGCAGCCTGATTCCCCAGCCCTAGGCCCTCACGCCCCAGGGAAAGAAGCTGCTGGAAAGAGGCAACACACCAAGACCTTTGAAAGCAAGAGATCTCTTTTCACTTTTGCAATGAAGCTCACAGCTCAGGAGTGCATTTATTATAAAAATTGAGCCTTGAGGTGGATTTATCTTAGAAGGGAAGGTCAAGGGGTAAAGGCAGGTGCGTGGGCCACTAGGCAAAAGCATGCCATTTGCCAATTAGGATAGAAAGCTGAAAGCTTGGCCAACCGACATCGTCATTCCACTTCAGCCCCATGCTTCTCTGCGTGTCTTGGGTCATCATGGGTTAGTGCCTTGGTCTGTCCACCAGGAAGACTGGAAATCAACTTTTTCTTGTTGGAGTTACAATACCGTTTCTTAGTTCTCCTACTAGGGGCTGTGGCCCTTTTCAGAATTTCTAGAGCCAGACAGATTGGATGAAGTGAAGCCTGTTTCTTGTGATAAAACAATTGATAAAACCAAATACCAGGGACTTCTCAAAAACTACAGAATCAGGGTAGGATCATGGCTATTTTGACCTCTTCTGTGCCCGATGTCATGCTAAGCGCTTCACAGGATGCAGATGAACTCTCCTGATCCTCTCAACAGGCCTGAGAGATAGGAATTCTAATTAATTCCATTTCACAGCTAACAAAACTGAGGCTTGCCGAGGCAAGATAATGCATGCGCTCTGAGCTGTCTGACTTGACGGGAGTTTCCAACGAGCACGGCAAGGTGAACCTGTCCAACTTTTTATTGCGGGTCATGAAACATATTAAAATATGAAAGCCGGCTAGTTTCAATAACAAAAGACAGAATCCACTTGACAAATAGTGAAGAGAAATTGAAATAACCAAAGCATGGTTTACAGAATCCATTTTTAGAGGATAGGTTATTTTCTCTTTTTATTATTTTTATTATTTTTTTTTTTGTTTTTTAAAGATTTTATTTATTTGAGAGAGAGAGTGAGAGAGAGAGAGCACGAGCGGGGGGAGGGGCAGAGGGAGAGGGAGAAGCAGACTCCCCGCCAAGCAGGGAGCCTGATGCGGGGCTCCATCCCAGGACACCCCCCACCCCCCGAGATCATGACCTGAGCTGAAGGCAGACGCTTAACCGACTGAGCCACCCAGGCGCCCCTATTCTCTCTTTTTAGCCAATTTAAGAATTATTGTTGTAAAAAATCACTGGAACCTAAAGCTCTTGAGTTAAATTTGATTTTATTCAAGTTTCGTTAACCTTCCTTCTAAATGAAGGCTCTTAGCAAAGAACACTGAGCCCCCTGTAAGGCTGCATGCCTGGAGGCTGGGAATATGGGGCCCTGGGGGTAGGCTTAGCCCAAACCGAATACCACAAGCACATGGCCAGATGGTGTTTGGCACCCCTTCGCCTCTCACCAGGGTTGGGTCTCAGAAAAACGCGGAGACCCGGCTGGGCCTTGGTCTATTTTACCCGACTGTGCCTTACCTGGAGAGACATTTCTACCACTCTTTTCAGGGCATGCTCTGCGGTCCCAAACCAAGCCACTTGCCATTCCCTAGTCACACCGCCCGTCCACTTTCAGGTTTCCAGACTGTGTTGTATTATTACTCCCCCCTCCCCAGCCCTTGGCCAGGACACAGTCCTTCAAGACCCAGCTGAGATCACAAGTCCTCCTCCTCGAGCCTTGCCCAGACTCCCCGCCCAGGTTCTCTGCCCTTGTCTTCTTTGAACTGCTCAAGTAGTCTATTTATATCAGCTCCAGGAGCACAGTGATTTTGTCTGTTCTATTCATGGTTGTAGCCCCTGTGCCTAGAGCAGTGCCTGCCACATAGTAGGTATTCAAGAAATCATCGTCAAGTGATTGCATTATAATGTTTATTTCATGGTATGGTAGCCACGTGCTTCCTTGTCTGTTCCATTAGGGGCTCTGTCTTGCTCCTCTTTACGTTCCTAACACCAAGCACAGACCCTAACGCATAGTGAATGTCCACTGGAGAGAGAAATGAGTGAACGAAGGAAAGAAGGAAGGAATGAGGGGCGCCTGGGTGGCTCAGATGGTTGAGCGTCTGCCTTCGGCTCAGGTCATGATCTCGGGGTCCTGGGATCGAGTCCCGCATCAGGCTCCCTGCTCCTTGGGAGCCTGCTTCTCCCTCTGCCTCTCTCTCTCTCTCTGTCTCTCATGAATAAATAAAATAAAATCTTAAAAAAAAAAAGAAGGAAGGAATGACACGTGGGATCTGCTCCTTTGGTTACCCATCAGCATGAATGATTCGGGCTGGATCCAGCCTCTCGATACCTGGGGACAACTCAGCAGGGCTAAATTGCACGAGACCTTTCCTGTCTTGCATCTGTTGTTCGCCCTGCCCCTGGATACAGCCGGGGTTTGGAAATCCTGTACTACTGTTATGCTGTCCATGCTAGAGAACTGGAGAGCCAGGGGCTGGGGACACCTCCCTCCCCAGATCTGTGTCAAAACAGATCTGAGTCCACAGGAGGTGCCCCTACCATCCCGGGAGCACACGGTGCCCGTTGGATCATCAGCCCCTGACACAGAGCCCTCCGTATGGTAAATACGAGGTGGGTATGATTGTGATGGTGACAGTGCGGAACACCGACTGTCACACCAGATGACTCAGGCCACTCCAGGGGAGAGGAACAGGCATGTTACCGGGGCACCTGAGGACACTGCCATCAGAGCTGTACCAACGGCTGTCACCCACGTGACCTATTAGGGCTGATTAGACCCGACATACTTCTGCGCCTGGGCCTGATGTTCCCAGCTCCCAAGACAGCATGGTCACTGAAAGCGGTCAGAACCCTAGAGTGAGCGTGACCCTCTTTGACCTGCTCTCAAAGCAAGTGAGTCTTTTCTTTCCGTCCCTCTCTCCCTCCATCTCTGTCTCTGTCTCTCTGTCTCCTTCTCCCTCCCTCCCTCTCTCTCTCAGGCGGATGGGAGGCCCTTAGGGGTACCAGGGTCTTGGTCTATTGCTGCTCACCCATCGTCATTTCTTGAGCGTTTTACTGGGGGCCAGCACTCTTCTAATTGTGTATGGATTCTCTCATTCAGTGCTTTCAGCAGCTTTATGATGCGAATGCTATGAGGACCATTTCTCAGATGAGAAAACTGAGGCAGCTGACAAGCCACATAAAGCCCCTGCCGCTGAAAGCAGAGGCCCCGCCACTCAGAGAGGGCCAGGGAGCAGCACAGGATAGTGCGGTGCCTGGAAAATGACCGTGGAGAGCTGGGGAAGGGGACTGCTTCAGTCTGGGAACCATCGGCCTGTTTGGGGACTGACCCGACGTCCGCCGTCAGCCGTGAGGAGAGGCGCTTGATACAGTGCTTTCTTAAGAGCATGACTCGGCCTCCTTCCAGCTGCGAGACCGTGGGCAAGGAACTAAGCTCTCGGTGCCTCAGCCTACTCGGCTGTGAAATGGGGTCAAGAACAGCACCGCAGTGCGGACGGAATAAGTGAGTCGGGATCTGCGGGGGGCACGGGCGGCAGCTTGGCACAGAATGTGTGCTTAGCGCGGAAGGCCGCCGGCTCTCGCAGCGACAGGCCAGGCTCCTCCGTTGGGAGGCTGGCTTTTCCCAGGGAAGCTTCGTCGGGGCCGCTCCCCGCGCGGGGGCTGTGCGGCGGTCTTCGCTGTCAGCGGGCGGGTGGCACAGGGGAAGGTCACCGCCGGGCACGGGGGGGACTGAGGACGCGTCCTGGCCGGGAGGAGCGCTGGGCACGCCCTGGGGGGCACAACACGGCTGCCGAGGGCCTCGTGACGACTGACAGCCGCGGGCTGTGCCAGGCTGGACGGCAGACGCGGGCTGAGAACGTCCCCGCGCAGCCGCCGCCGCGCCCCGGGCGCCTCCTCGCGGCTGCCTGCAGGGGGCGCGCTCCTGCGCCCCGGCTCCCCTGCGGCCCTGCGCCCCTGGGGCCCTGCTCCCCTGCACCCTGTGGCCCTGCGGCCCTGCGCCCTGCGGCCCTGTGCCCCTGCTCCCCTGCGCCCCTGCTCCCCTGAGGGCCTGCGGCCCTGCGGCCCTGCTCCCCTGCGCCCCTGCGCCCCTGCGGCCCTGCGCCCCTGTGGCCCTGCTCCCCTGCACCCTGTGGCCCTGCGGCCCTGCGCCCTGCGGCCCTGTGCCCCTGCTCCCCTGCGGCCCTGCTCCCCTGAGGGTCTGCTCCCCTGCGCCCCTGTGGCCCTCTCCCCTGCACCCTGCGCCCCTGCCGCCCTGCGCCCCTGGGGCCCTGCTCCCCTGCACCCTGTGGCCCTGCAGGCCTACGACCCTGCACCCTGCGGCCCTGCGCCCCTGCGGCCCTGCGCCCCTGCTCCCCTGCGCCTCTGCGCCCTTGTGGCCCTGCTCCCCTGCACCCTGTGGCCCTGCGGCCCTGCGCCCTGCAGGCCTACGACCCTGCACCCTGCGGCCCTGCGCCCCTGCGCCCTTGTGGCCCTGCTCCCCTGCACCCTGTGGCCCTGCGGCCCTGCGCCCTGCGGGCCTACGACCCTGCACCCTGCGGCCCTGCTCCCCAGCGGGCCTGCTCTCCTGCGCCCCTGCAGCCCTACTCCCTGGCGGGCCTGCAGCCCTGCGGCCCTGTGGCCCTGCGCCCCGCACTGCCGAAGGCCGGCTCCGGGTGCGGTGCCCTCCGCGCAGGCTGCTCCCCGCCCATGTTGTGCCAGCCCACCTCTGTCCGCTGCAGCCGAGAACTTCCGACCTAGAACCCCCCCAACCTGTCGTCCGCACTTGCGGAATTTGGAACTTGGACGTGTGCTGGTTGGTTCCCTAAGAGGCGGCGCAAGGATAACATAGCAGGTGTTTCTCCCCGCATCAGACACAGCCTCTGGCACCCTGGGAGCGAGCGCCCAGCAAACCCTTGGCTTGCCTTTATGAGGTCTCGCTGTAGTGGCTCCCGAAGGAGAGCCCGGGGTGGGGGGGGGGGGCGGCGGTGGCAGGAGAGGCGCCTGGCAGATTGACTGCATGGCCTCAGTTGTCGCCTGGAGCCTTCACTAACTGGGTGGGACTGGGAGGCAAGTACTCGGTGCGGAGGCTACCGGTCCGCAAGGGAGCGCGCTAACGTGGAACATTTCAGTACGAGCCTTGAGCTGGGCACCCAGGGCGCAGGTATGAACGAGCCGCTGGCCCGCGTGGGAGGCAGGTGGAAAAATTGAAATGAGAGATTTTGAGTTGGAAATCCGCCCCCACTAGCTGTGCGACGTTGAGCACATGTTTCCTCGCCCCCATCTCTGAGGGGGTCTAGGGTGGGGTGGGCCGGGGTGCTCAAAGAATACTGGAGCCGGGTCTATAATGTTTGCCTATTCACGAGGAGAATATATTTAGCTACTAAGTAATTCAAATTACATGTTATTATTAGTTTTTAATTTATTTTTGTAAGATTTTATTTTTTTAAAGTGATCTCTACCCCCAACGTGGAGCTCCAGCTCACAGCCCCAAGATCAAGAGTCGCACACTCTACGGACTGAGCAGCCAGGCGCCCCTAAATGACATTTAATAGTTGAAAAGTAAAATGGCAGTGGTAGCATTTTGTAACAATCAAGTGGTCAAATGTTTATGAAAGCTCTTTGTTCATTCAGAGAGGCTCCACAAAGGTCCTTCAGTTTTTCCATCGCTAATCTTCAGTTTTTCCATCGCTAATCTTGTTTTTCCATCGCTAAAACACACAGTAGCCACTTGCTAACTGCTTCTTGATGAGAAAGAAAGTGTGTTCTGGGTGATGATGTGAATAGTGGGCAAGTTAAGTGACAGAATCCATATACCAATGTGAAAGTTAAGGATGCAAGACTGTCTGGCATGTGTCAAGTGACTTGTGCGGACACCCGAGTTGTCCAGATGGCAAATCCTGAGTGACCTCAGAGCCGGGAGTAATCACCCGTCACTGTGAGTGGGTGGAGGCCAGGCTCAAGACGGGCCTTGAGGATTGGACTGGATTTCAGTAAAGAGGCATAGGGAAGGGCATCTAGACAGAGGGAATGGCATGCGTAAAGGTGCAGAGGCAGGAAGGTATGAAAGGTTGGGCACGGCAAGTGCCCGAGGCCGGGGACCTCTGCTTGGGCTCCCTGTCATGTCCCGGTGACTAGCACGGTCCTTGGCACATAGTAGGCCCTCAGAAAGTGTTTGTGGAAGGAACCAATAAATGAGTGAATGAATTTGGCCGAGTTGAAACCAAAATCTCCCATACGTTGAGAGAGTCAGGACAAGCAGACAGAAACCAAAAGGACACAGTGGCTTTCGAGAACATTTTCTCCCCGGCCAGATCGGAAGCTCTAAGAAGCGGGCCCAGAACCATGCCGGGCCTGTTCCTCCCTGTATCCTCAGCACTGAGAACGGGAACCAGCACCCGGAAAGAGCTCTGTAAATATTCGCCGAAGTGAGTGGATGGATGTGGCGGTTCGCGGGGAGGCATAGACTGTGGAGTCAGAGAGGCCTCAGTTCGGGGGCCGGCTCTGCTGGTGATCGCGTGGGTGACCGCCGAGATGTTCATTTTCCCTTCTGATCACAATTCCCACTTCACAGGGTTGTCCTGAAGATTCAGTGACAGCGCCTGCTGCCACCTGCAGGGACGGTCGGGAGCCCTCCCGATCACACCTGTTGAGCTGGAGCAGATGCGGGTGTCCGCGCCGGCAGTGGGGCAGGCGGAGAGAAAGGGGTGAGGGCGAAAGGAGGATCGAAGGGCCCTGTTATTTCCGAAAGGAGACCGCAGGGTGCATGCGTGCATGCAAACTCAAGGCAGAGATATGGATGAGCTCAGAAAGGGGCCGAAGAGCATGGAGCCAGGGCTGGCTGGAGCCCCCAGGAGCCAAGCAGAAGAACCCAGACGACTCACAAGGGGTCCTGCCGTGCCTGGTCAAGGAAAGCCACCGTAGCCGATTCCCAGACCCTGCCAGGTTTGCGGGCAATGGTATTTTCGCAGGACTTTGGAGACGCGTCTATTTTTTTCTCTTCTCCCAAAATGTCAGAAAAGCACAGTCCACAAGGGGGCAGATGCTATCTGGCAGAGTCCAATCACCGTAGAAACACGGTGATATTAAAAGGCTGCCTTCCCTCATAGATGCTCCAGGATCCTTGGGGGCAGTCCCCTCCCCGGCCTCATTAGCAGAGGTGTGCGAGTCATGACGGGGCCACGAGGTGAGCGCGCTGGGAAGCCGCCGGGCCCTGACTGACGCCAGGGGACATCGGGTCTTGCTCAGACTTGGCATGGCTCCCTGCTTCTGGTCTAGCTCTTGGCCGCCCTGCTGTTTGCGTCTCCCTTGCAGGACCAGGGAGGAGCCAAGGGCCTGATGGGGTGAGCAGAACCCCTGCAAACAGATCAATCTGGCTCGTGCCCACTCCACACAGGGCCCGGGATTGGGTGTCGGGAGCTGGAAATCCAGAAGAAAGCAGAAGATTCTAATGGAAGCAAGGAGGCAAACCCACACTGATTCAGAGAGAGGCTCTGGGATCAGAGAGACCTGGGGTCAGATCCCAGCTCTACCACTTCTTAGCTGTATGTCCTAGGACATGTTACTTAACCTCAGTTTTCTCATCTGGAAAATGGGGAGAGTAATAACAGCGCCCACATCATAGGGTGGTTGTGGGGTTTCAATGAGACAATGTATCAATGAGAGAATGCCTGGGCAAACAATACTCAGTAAATGGTGGCTGACATCCTTGTTACTCTTTATAGTAACAGTAAAGCAATCTGGTACATGCTGAATACCGAAAAAACCTGGAAGACACAGTGGCAAGGTAGTAGGAGGTGGGTTTTATCCTGAGTTGTTGAAGATGAAGAGGCAGGAGTTGTGAGCACAGAATGGGGAGGGCGTCCGAGTAGAGGGAAAAGGGGAATGTCTTCAAGGTTGGCAGGGAGCTTCGCGTGGCTGGCCGCTCGGTCTGCATTGACTAGGGTGAGGCTGCCTCGCTGGGGCTGAGTGGCTGCAGGCGAGGGAGGCTGCTTGGCTCCCCATCTCAGCATTAAGAAGCTGGGGAAGTGATGTGAAGAAAAGAGTGTCTCAGGTGATTGGCAGAAAAGTCTCTTGGTTTCCAGCCTCAGCATTTTAGAAGAGGAAGGCAAATCCAAGAGAGCAAGTGCATTAGAGTTCTCTAGAGAAACAGAACCGATAGGAGGTAGATATAGATCAATGAGAGAAAGATAGATAGATAGATAGATAGATAGATAGATAGATAGATAGATAGATTTTTTTAAAGATTTTATTTATTAGAGAGAGAGAGAGAAAGCACGTGTGTGTACGTGTGTGCAAGAGAGAGAGAGAGAGAGCAGGGGAAGGAGCAGAGGGAGAAGGAGAAGCAGGCTCCCCGCTGAGCAGAGAGCCTGATGCGGGACTCGATCCCAGGACCCCAAGATCATGACCTGAGCCGAAGGCAGACACCTCACCGACTGAGCCACCCAGAGAGATATATATTATAGGAATTGGCTCATGTGATTATGAAGGCCAAGAAGTCCCAAGAACTGCCATCTGCAAGCTGGAGACTCAGGAAAACTGTTGGTGTAACCCCATGCCAGTTCAAAGGCCTGAGAACCATGTGGCCAGTGGCATGAGTCCTGGTCCAAGTTCAAAAGTCCAAGAACCAGAAGCATCAATGTCTGAGGGTAGTATAAGATGGATGTCCCTGCTCAAGCAAAAAAAAAAATAAAAAATAAAAAAAGAGCAAATTTGCCTTTCCTCCATCTTTTTGTTCTATCTGGGCGCTCAACAGATTGGCTAATGCCCACCTGCACTGGTGAGGGCAATCTTTGCTCAGTCTCCCGATTCAATCGCTGATCTCTTCCAGAGACACCCGCACAGACACACCCCAAAATCATCTTTTACCAGCTAGCGGCGCCTCCCTTAACCTGTTTGACACGTAGAACTAACCAGTACAGCAAGCCGAGGAAGAGAAGCGTCCCAGTGTTCTCTCTGCAGGTGCAGACCCAGGGGGAATAAACTGAGAATACAGAATAAAGCAGTCAGACACATATCTAGAATTCCATCGTGGTGACCCAATGGGACCTAGAAGTCAGCTTCTACCCACAAACCCCTCAGCCAGCAGCTGCAAAATGCTTGTCCCCAGGCAGTGCCCTCCCCAACCCCCACCCCAGGGCAGCAAGTTGGAAGGAGGTTCCTGACATTTTGAATCCCAGGGCCTGGTCTAAGGCTTTCATTTCCATACTGATTTTATAAGTTTAACTTTCCCTGTTAGCAGATCTTTTTAGGGCCTTGACTCAGGGCCAGCAGAGCTGGGTTTATTTCCTGTCGGCCCAAATGGTAGGCACCCAGAGAACCCTTGGTCCCACAGGCCCTTGGGGCGAGGCCTCAGCCCAAAGAGCCCCAAACAAGAGATAATAGAAGAGCTTTTTATATTTAGCTTTAGGATATCCTAAGTGATTTTTTGGCAGCACATTTCCTTCCCTAAATAAGGTCGGATTAGGCAAAGATTAAAATTAACTTTATGAGAGGCAGTCGAGCAGAGTGGTTAAAAGCCTCTAAGTGCCCCGGTTATGGGCTCGTAACCACATGGATCGATTTCCAGTGGGTCCCCACCACTTACTAGCTCTTTCTGAGAGGCTGAGTTTCTTCAGCTATAAAACAAAGACAGCCAGAAGCCCTTCCTCGTGGCATGTCCATGAGGACTGCTTGGGAGAGAACGCGTGTATAGCGCTGAGCTCCGTGCCTGACCCACGGGAGCATTCCCGAGAGGGTCGTGATCATGCTTATTGTCACATGGTTACTATTTCCCAGCAGATGGGATGCGCTTCGCAGAGAGGAAGCCTGAAGGTAGTCTGGGGGCGGAGGGCGCAGAGGGAAAAGTCAGAGCCCACGATCCAGAAAAACGACGCCACACCGGAAAACTGACTTGTCCATTTGCCCTCGCCAAAACCACCAGAACCTACTTTGCCGACCCTTGTTCTCAGACTGGGGCTAGCTCTTTAGCAGGTTTCGGCTGGATCCAGCCGGAGGCATTGACCCCTGCCCAGCTGGCCAGAGCTGATCGGGAAACACTTCTCTGGGCCAGGGCCAGGGCCAGGCGGGGACAGGGGCGTGTCTGCAAGGTGACAGGCTGTCACCCCTGGAGTCACCTTTGTCCGTGAAAGGCGGATGACGTGGTCAAAGCCCGTGGAAGGAAAAACTCCCTTCTGCCTTGGGCAGGGCTCACCTGCCTCCGCATTCTTGCCGGGTTATCAGTCTCCTCATGTGATGTGCTTGGAAAAACACCCGCCTTTTTGTAGCCAGGACGTGGTAAGAAGACCTCTTGGGCGTAACCGCCACGGCGAAAGCCCGAAGTGTGTCCCAAGCCAGGAAGACCGATGGGTCAATTCCGTCGGTGTATCCTGGATCCTTCGTTGTTGTCAACAACCTTGGCGCTTTAAATCTGTTTTTTAAGATTTTATTTATTTGACAGAGAGAGACACAGCGAGAGAGGGAGCGGGAGAGGGAGAAGCAGGCTTCCCGAGGAGCAGGGAGCCCGATGCGGGGCTCGATCCCAGGACCCTGGGATCATGACCTGAGCCGAAGGCAGACGCTTAACGACTGAGCCACCCAGGCACCCCTAAATTTTTTTTTAAGTTTTATTTAGTTAAGTAATCTCTACACCCAACATGGGGCTTGAACCCGCAACCCCGAGGTTAAGAGTCGCACGCTCTTCCACCGAGCCGGCTGGGTGCCCCTCATTTATTGTCTGCATAGGTAACGTGTGCTTCTGATAGCAAATTCACAAGGCAGAAGGGGTTTGCGGTGACCCCTTAGTCTCTCTCCCACTGCTGTTGCCCTCCCCGGATGATCGATGGCATGTGCGAGCGTAGATTATATCAACACAGATGGTTGCATTTTTACTCCTATTTGTAGTCCCTGCGCCCAGCAGAGAGCCGAACACGTCTCCCTTTAAAGAAAGTTTGGTGGTTGGTTGAAGGTTTTGGCTCCAAAGTGTGTTGCCCTCGTCCCAGCCCCGGGTGCGTGCGCGGACTGGTTGATATTTCCACGGGAAGAGCAGCACGTGCGCGTCGGGGCTCGCAGCTCTGACCATACTTTCCCAGGACTGAGATTTATGAGGCGGCCACTGGGGCCTTGCTCACTGTAAACAACTTGTTATCTACCCCGATGTACTCTTTTCTTCCCAGTTCTGTTCCATGTCCAGCCAAAGCTTGGCTCTGGCCACTCTTTGGTGGTGGTGTTTGCCCAAGGCTAGGGTTAGAAAGATTCTGATGCCGTGGTCCTCTTTGGGGTGTCGCTAAGCACACTCAGCTCAGAATTTGGGCTACATTAACTGCAGGGGTTTCTGAATCCTGGAGGTACGCCTCAGCCACTGCCAGAGCTGACTTTTCCAGAAGCATCCGAGCATCCAGACAACGTCCTCATTCTCTTTCTCCCTCTCTTTGTCTCTGATGTGACTAGGGGACAGGCTGGACTCCTGCACTTGATCCATATAAAAGGACCTACGGAAAAAAGGAAAAGGGGAGGTGGGAAGATTGCTCCTTGTCCTGCTCTGTTCTCACAAGGATGATAAGCCCAGGGAGGCAGCAGGACAGAGGAGTAAAGAGAACGGGGTCTGGAGTCACACTACCTGGGCTGGAGTCACTCTGCCATTTAACAGCCGTGTGACCTTAAGCAAGTTATTTAACCTCTCTGTGCCTCAGTTTCTTCAACGATCAAATGGGGATGATGACTGGACCTACCTTAAAGGGTTGTTATGAGAATTAATGAGTTAACAGATTGCAAAGCATTTAAAACAACGCCTGGCACATGGTCAATGCTATGTAAGTGCTTTAGAAATAAAAATGAAAATGTTCATGTTAGTGGCTCCTGTGTTAGATCCATATCCCTAAGTCCCCGGCTGTGAGTTTCAAGGCTGCCACTGATGGATCTGGGGCCCGTTGGTGAGTACTTTTCCTATTGGGAAAAAGCTGAATGCCGTGGGGTGGACGGCGCATCTCTGACACAGCGGGAAGGCTGAAGAAGAGCGTCTATCTAGACAAAAACCCTGTACAAATCAGGACTGTCCTAGCTAAAGTCCGATGACACCGACCTTTGCCTGGGGCTGCCCTTGGGGCCCCACGCCATCTCTAGGGGGCTGAGAAGAGCCCTCCCGGGAGCTTCCGGAGCCAGTGCCTTCTGGGAGGGGTTGCCCTGGCTGCTGAGCTGGGCTCAGCGAGACACCAGCCCGAATCCAGGCCCAGGTCTTGGCGGGCATCGGAGTTCATTCTGCCAGATTGGCAGGCTGGGCTCCAGACGGCGGAGGTGCCCTGTGCTCTTCAAAGGGCTGGGTTATCAGCCCGGCTCCTCCTAGGCCTTCTCTCCAAGCCTCTCCTGCTTCTGTTTTATCCTGACCCAAGCAGTGTGCCTTCCAAGTGCCCTAGCCCCAGAAAGACTTCCAGAGTCCGCTGGGCCAGCGGCTCCTGGAAAGTTCCATGGGAGAAGCCAGGGACTGTCATCTAGGAAGACTTCAGAACCCCAAGGATGGGTCCCGGACAGCCCTCAGTCACCTTTGGAGACTCACTCAGGTTTTGGCATCCCTCGGTAATGGGAGCCCTAGTGACCCTGACCACATACACTTACATTTCCTGTGCTCAGGCAGGGCTCGGCCCAACTGTGCGGAACAGCAGGGGTTCGAAGGGCACACCCCCTGGTTCCCAGGTGTCACCCAAACAGAGTTTAGTGCAGTTCTGCATAAAGGTGGGGGTGGGGAGTGTACCCTGATCAACCCGTACACATCTGGGCTTACTCAGCAAACCTTTGTTGAGTGCCTGCTATGAACCAGGCCCTGTGCCAAGTACGGAGGGGAGGGGAAGAGGATGCAGAGATGAATCAAGTGTGGTTCTTGTCCTTAAGGACTTTGTCCTCCACCGGAGAAGCCAGCTATACATACGTATATTATATATACATATATAACTAACTATAACACGAGACCAAACCCGTTCACTGGTCTGACATTTGCTGAATACATATTCTAGGCGGGGCACAGCAGAGAACAAGAGAGGAAAAGTCGTACCCTTAAGGAGCTTATAGCCCAGTGAGGGAGGCAAAGAAGTAAGAAGACAATTACAATGTAGTGTGACGAGGGTGTTGATAAGGGTCTGCAGACAGAGCTTGGGGAA
This sequence comes from Mirounga angustirostris, assembly GCF_029215605.1. Taxonomy (NCBI): domain Eukaryota; kingdom Metazoa; phylum Chordata; class Mammalia; order Carnivora; family Phocidae; genus Mirounga; species Mirounga angustirostris. The sequence continues at coordinate 97,138,523 of NW_026991719.1, forward strand.
TCTGGGAGAACTTCCAGGAGGAAGTTTCATCTAAACCAAGACCCCCCCCGGCTGCCCCTTGGCATGGCCACGATGTGAATGGCGCCCCCTGGAGTTGTGCACCATTTGTGACAGCCCAGGCTGGGGGACGAATAAGAGTTAGCCAAGAGCTCTTGGCAGATGTGGCAAACGGACAGTGGCTCACAATGGCTAGAACGCAAGGGCCAACCGGTGACTGTGGATGGAGGGAGCGTGGGAGTCGGAGACTTGTCATTTTTTGAAAAGACTTATTTATTTTGAGAGAGCGTGCGTGCACACGAGAGCAGGAGGAGGGGCAGGGGCAGAGGGCGAGAGAGAATCTCAAGCTGACTCAACGCTGAGCTCAGAGCCCGCCGCGGGACTCAATCCCAGGACACTGAGATCACGGTCTGAGCCAAAATCAAGAGTCGGACATTCAACTAACCGAGCCACCCAAGTGCCCTGGAAACTTGTCATTTTGCAGCGATCATTGCAAAGACTGGATCGGACAAAAATTATCAATGGATGCTAAACCGAGCGGAGATTTTATTTTTATTTATTTATTCATTTATTTGGGGGGGAGGGGCAGAGAGAGAGGGAGAGAGAGAGCCTTAAGCAGGTTCTATGCCCAGCACAGAGCCCCAGACGGGCTCCATCTCACCACCCTGAGATCAGAACCTGAGCCGAAATCACGAGTCCCACACTTAATGGACTGAGCCCCCCAGACGCCCCCCAGTGGATATTTTCATGAAAAGCAGGATATTTGATGGTTTTAAAGTGTCTCCCCACAGACTGTTTGTTATATGCAAGGGAGAAAAAAAAGTAGCTATAGGGTAGAGACCTCGGGCGCCACCTTGAACTGGTGATCAAAATTAGCATCACCAATGAGAGACAGATATAGGCTGAGCGCCCCCAGATGGGACACCATATGACCTACACAGCAGAGAGGCAGATCCCCAATCGAATCATGAGGAAACACCAGGCAAGCACAGCATGAGGAGCATCCTGCTGAGAAATGTTGGCAGGAAAGAAAAACGCGAATATTTATATTGGCAGGAGGGGGAAGTGATCTGTCCAAAAACAACAAGGTCATAAGAGACCCAAAGATGCTGTGGGGTGTTCCAAATTAACACAGGCTAAATAGAAAGAACAACTCCATGCAACACCTGATGCTAGATCAGCTCCTGTACTGGAAGGGAAGAAATGTTCTAAAGGGCATCAGTGTGTCACCTGACAAAACTGCGATATGGACGGTAGATTAAAATATTGTGACACCAGGGGCGCCGGGCTGGCTCAGCCGGTTGAGCATCTGACTCTTGGTTTCGGCTCAGGTCATGATCTTAGGGTCATGAGATTGAGCGCTTCTCTTTCTCCCTCTGCCCCCCCTCTCCTTCTGTCTCAAATAAAATAAATAAAATCTTTAAAAAAAGAGAGAGAAGGAGAGAGAGTGCTCAGAGGGGAGGGGCAGAGAGGGAGGGAGGGGAAGAAGCAGAAGAAGAGGATGTCTCTCTGTTTAGGAAATTCACTGAAGTGTAGGAGTAAAGGATCATGATATATACAACATACCTCACATGGCTCAGAAAAAAGTGTGCATGTCCGTGTATCAAATGGCATACAGGATGTATACATGTAATGTGGGTATATGTATGTGTGTATATATAATGTATATACATAACGTGTGCGTGCGTGAGTGTGGAGAGAGAACCCAAACAATAAAGGCAATGGGATAAAATGTTAACTATAGGCTTATCTGGGTAAAGGCTATACAAGTGATCCTTGTGCTATTTTTATTCTTCCAATGCTTTCTAAATTAGAAATTCTTTCCAAATAACAAGTTAAAAAATGATGACCAGGTGTCAGGTCCAAAGGAATGGGGGTTGGGGGGAGCGCTGAGAGGTAAAAACTGAAGCCAGATCTTTGTTTTCGCAGCTTCACTGAGCTATATTTCACAGAGAACACTGCGTGAGTTTAAGGTGTACAACGTGATGGTTCGCTGCATTTATATATTGCAAAATGATGCCCATCAGAGTGTTAGCTAACACTTCCATCACGTCACAAACCATTTCTTCTTTGTGCTGAGAACATTTAAGATCTAACTTCCTAGCAACTTTCAAGTATATAATGCAGTCTGATTAACTATAATCACCACGCTGTACCTTAGATCTCTGGAACTTAGTCATAAATGCAAGTTTGTACCCTCTGACCGACATCTCATTTAGCAGCGGCCAGATCTTGAAGAGACTTGCAAATTATGATTGGAATCTGGACTCTAATCCTGAGGACAGTGAGGTCTATACAACCCGTATCTGTAGGAAAAAAAAAAAAAAAGACCTTGCATCATAATGTTGACTCATGTTTTGTTTTGTAATTTGTAGCTTTGGGTAGATTACAGATTTGGGAGCCTCGTCACCTCCTCCCGTGCGTTACAGGGCTTCGGGGCTGAGACAGGTAAAAGGTGGATTCCCCACGAGTTCAGGGAAAGGGGTTGGTCTCAGAGGAAGAACCACCGCAGAGGAAAGACGGGCCCATTGCAGGCTGAGCAGAGAGAGGCATTGGGTAATCTTCTGAGCCCGTGTTCTGTTTGGGGGGGGGGAACGTGGGGCTCTGTCACCTCTTCGAGTCAGAGGTCTCAGAGGGGAGAGTGGGGGCTACTTCTACAGCCCCGCCCCCGGGTTTCGGCCTCCCTTCTGGAAGGAAGCCCAGCCCACCTCCTGGGAGATCAGAGCCCTCTCCCTCTGGGAAGTCTTAGATGGCTCCACCCCTGAGAGACGGGGGGGGGCAGGGGGGGGCGGGGGGGGGAGGGAAGTTTCCACCCAGTCACAGCTGGAGCTGGCCGGTTCCTTCCCCAGGGCAATGCCTTCCTCCTGGCACACTTTCTGCTAGATGGTCTCTTCGGGACCCAGCCCCAGCCCTTTCCAGGAAGCCACTTTTCTCGAATCCTGGGAATCCCCTCTAGCCCCGTGGACCTGCGCATTACCCTACTCTGGGCCTTCCCCTGCCTTCCTCATTGGTGTCAAAACTTACTTTTCATCTCACATTCCTCCCTTTCTGCCCAGGAAAATTCGATGCCAGTAGGAAAAGTCAGAGAGGCTGGGTTCTGCTCCAGAGTGAGCTAGCTAATATGTCAGTATGTGTCCCCAGAACTTACCGAAATAAGAGGCGCTTCGGGCACCTACAAGTTGGAGAGAAAGATGCGTTTGGGCCGGTGGGCCTTCTCCCCGCTGCCTTGGGCACATCATTCAGGGCTGGTTTAGAGACAGGGCTGGGGATGGTGTGGGGGCTGGAGCAGGGATGACGGGACGACTGGAGGCAAGAAAGCACATCAAGAGGCTGTCACTGCGCTTCGAGAAGTTGGTGACCTGGCCTAAAGTCTTGGCAGGGTGTGCAGGGCCAGCTGGATGAGGCACAAGTGTGCAGGAGAGAACAGGTTTGACTTGGTGGCCGAGGGAAATAGGGGGATGTGGGGTGAGGGAGTGCCCAGGTTTCCCGGTTGGCCACGTAGGTGAGTGGCAGCGCGATTTCTTGAGAAAGGGATCGTGGGACAGGACCAACTGTGGGCTTGAGGGGGAAGGAGAGGACGAGAAGCATAGGGTATGTGAAATTGCAGTTGCCTGTGGGACATCCAAGTGACACTTGGATTGGGGCTCTTGAACACGGGAGCAAAGTCTGGTCTGGAAACACAGTTTTAATATTTTAACACACACACACACGGACACAGACACCAGAACTTCAACCTGGTACACTCCAAGGGTCATTCAGCCCAGGACATGTTGGGAGAAGGGGCGCTGTGCTCCCCGGAGACAGGCATCTGGCCTTATTAGAAGGACTGATTGGCCTCCGGCCTTATTAGAAGACGGGCAGTAACAGCGGGCTCAGAGACACCTCACTCCCGGCACTGCAGTGCCGGGCCTCTCTGTGGACCTCCTCGTAAGGCCTGCCCTCTCGCTCGAACCCCCGTGAATGGTGTTGTCCGAAGGTGGTCGCCGGCGGATGCGTGTGGATGCTGGGGTGTGGGTTGGGTGGGACGCGGGGGCTTGGCAGGGAGCGGACCGCTGGTACATCTGTCCCCAGGGATCCCTCCCGCTTCGGAGGGTACTGAGCCCTTATTGTCTGCGTCCTCACCCTGGTCACTTCCCACCCCGTGTCGTAGAGGGAGGGCCGCCCCGGCCTCTCGGCGCACAGCCTGTCCTCAGGCTTGATGCCAAGAGCAATCGCTCCCGGTCAGCACTTGGGCCAGCAGCCCCGGGAGCGGAGGCGTGCGGGGGGGGGGGGGGGGTGCAGACGGAGGGCTGAGGGGTAAAGGTGACTGTTCTCTTAGGGTGGTAGGAAAACCACTGGCATCAGGACTTCCTGGTTACCGAACAGCTAATTGGTAAAAACCCGTGTCGGCGTGGGGGTGGGGAGTGGGGAGTTTGCCCTGCCCCCCTGCCAAGTGTTAGCAATAATAGAGGAGACTCCTTGGACAAGGTTCCAAAATGAGCGCTTCCACACGGGGCTCCACACTGTGATTCGGCTTCACCAGGAAGAAATCTTGACTGTCCGCCAGGCTTTCTCATTGCTGCATTCCGTCACTGAGGACTGCTCTTTGTACTGAGTGGGGGCGGGGGGGGTGCTGGGGACAGGGCCCTCGGAGAGCCACCAGCCTAGGTGCAAACACAGAACGCTCATTCATGCGGTGGCATCCAGAGCGCAGCATGGCCCAACCGTATCCAAGCAGTTGGACCTGCTAAGTTGCCTGGCGGTGACCTGGAGAGCAGAGACCAGGCCATGTGGCCTGAAAGGAAACAGGGTTCGTCTGTGGCCTGCATGCAGAGGATGGCCCAGAATGCTGGGCAGACTTCCCACCAGATTCCAAAACAGACTCAGCCAGTCAGCAAGAGGCCCAACCGAAGACCCAAAGTCACTGCCACCCCTCTCCTGCTGAAAAGGAAACGGGCCCCAAAGGTAGACTCCAAGAGCAGACATTGGACAGCCCTCGGGAGTAGCTTCCAGGGCTCTGGCTAACATCCCAGAGGCAGGAGGGAAGGGTTTGTCTCGGCTCCCCCCTCCACTAACCTATAGTCTCCAAGGTCACCAGCCTTTCTGGAAAGCCTTCAACGAGAAATTATAGCCCAGGAGTAGAGCCAAGTGGACAGAGGGCTGAGCCCGAGCTCTCTCCTGCCCTCACCCCTTCATCCTTCCTTTCTCTCTTAGCCGTGAGTGCTTGCCAGATGTGCCTGCCTTCCAGAGTCACTGCGAGTGTCCCTGACTCTCTTCCACCTCTGCTTTTGCTCCTCAGGCAGAAAGAGGCCACCCAGTCATGGAGAAGCCACTGGTGTCACCCTGTCCCCAGGGCCCTCATTCAAAGTGGCCACTAGGGTTAGCTCCGGAATCTAGGAGCTCCCCATCCATGGCAGTGGGCTGGAGGGTCCCGAATCAATGACAAAGGGGCGTGGGAGTGGGGATGAGGGTCATTCAGGGCCTGGAAATAGAGTCAGGCCCAGGGGTGTGCTGGAGCCGGCTCTTTCTAATGCTATGTTGTCACAAATGTGAGCTGGCTGTGAAAGTTATACTGAAATAAATTCTATTAAAAATTAGGTAAGAGGGGCACCTGGGTGGCTCAGTCGTTAAGCGTCTGCCTTCGGCTCAGGTCATGATCCCGGGGTCCTGGGATCAAGCCCCGCATCATCGGGCTCCCTGTTCGGCGGGGAGCCTGCTTCTCCCTCTCCCACTCCCCCTGCTTGTGTTCCCTCTCTTGCTGTGTCTCTGTCAAATTAATAAATAAAATCTTTAAAAAAAATTTTTTTTAATTAGGTAAGAAATACCCCCGAACTCATCACTTCATCATTTTACTCTATTTCACAGTGATCTGTGCACTTAGGTGATTATCTGCCACGTCCGTGTGGCGGAAATACCGTGGGATAGTGGGCAACAACCTCGCAGCAAAGCTGGTGACTTGCCATGGGCCACGGGCTGAGCGCTTGTGACTCAGAGATCAGTAAATACTCTTAATCAGGCTTTACTTTTTCTGTTGATTTTCTAGACCTAAGAAAGTGAGAGGGAAAATGTTAATAATGCAGATTAAACTCAACTGTGAGCCATGTCGGTAGCTGTCACTTTGTGAAATAATACCAGATAATGAAGAAATAATCTTCCAGTGTCTGAAAACCATTATCCTATTCAAGGAAGAAGTCACTCACATCATTGAGGAATGAATGAAGTTCCGACATATGTCTTTGTTGTTTCACACGTAAATGAAAAGATCAACTCACCTTCATGTCAGAACTCCATTTGTTTAGCAATGGCAACCACAAGTTGGTTACGGATACGAGAGTCTGGCAAAAACCCACAAAAGCCATCTGTGAGAATCAGTTAGCTACTGATTAACAATTAACATTAAAATTACTAATTAATACCAACAATGTTATTAATACTAATAATGTGCTGATAATAAACTAGTTGAATACATTTACAAAATTAATTACCTTATTAATGATATTTTGTACATTTTATACGTAATTTGTGAGGCACACATACTTTATATCAGTAAAATTTAGAATTAACTTATGTACATATATACATGCATACACTTCCCTCCAGAGAGCTAATTGTTAAACATTTACCAACATTCCACTGGTTAAGCCCAAGATTCAGGACTACTTTGGCACCAGAAACACAAGTTTCAAAGGTCTGAGAGGTACTCCAACCCTAACCAAAACTTGGTAGAGGATGGACGCATGACTAAAAATCATATGTGCGTGTGTGTTTTTAAAGCCAACAAATAAAAACCTTTTTGGGATCTCACGAGGCTACCAAGTCTACAAAGGTAGGGAAGGACTTTGCCCTTCTCATTCACAGTGATATCCTGGGCACCCACTCAGCGCCTGGCTTGGAGAAGGTGCTCAGTCACGCCTTCCTGAAAAAAAGATGAATGCCTGGCTGGCTCAGTCAGTAGAGCATGTGACTCTTGATCTCAGGGTTGTGAGTTCAAGCCCCATGTTGGGTGGAGATTACTTAAAAAAAAAAATCTTTAAAAAAAATGAATGGTTCTTCTATACCAACTCACTTAGATCTAACTTCCTCACAGTATTACCCAGAGATGGCCCTGACTGGAAACCTAGGCCTGTAGTCCTGAGCCTAGAAATTCCCCTCTCCACAGGTTCCTTGCTTCACCCTCAGTCGGGCCCTGAAAGGACTCCGGCTCTCGCATGTCACGTGGGCGCCTGACAGGAAGGTCCACTGCTTTGCTTCCTGGCCCCTGGCTCTGCAGAAGTTAGCCTAAGCTAGCTTGGGGCCTCCACCACCTGACAAACCACTTTGGTCTAGCTGCCGACTGTACCAATAAGGACAGAATGAAAGAAAATTAGGGCAGGGAAGGAGAGTAGAAGCAATGAGGGAAGTCCAGAAAAGTATGTCCCAGATGGGAAGCCATTTGGCCTGGGGGAAAAAACAAACACAGACCAGTCTCCCGACTAGGAACCTATGGAAATTTCTAGTTCTACCTACCACTTAGTGGCTGTGAGACCTTTGTCAAGTCACTTTACCTCTCTGATCCTCAGTTGGCTAATGTAGAGAACGATCTCGAGGGGCTACTCTAGATCTCCTTCACCAGCTTTGCTGGCACTGGGGGCCGCTGCTGGTACATATGCCTGCCATCTAGGGGGGGATTCCGATGCACCAGAAGACCACATCGCCTGACACTGGGGAGAGATGTGTTTTTCAGAAAAGAATTTCTCTGTAGGAGGAAGCAAAAGTGTGCGGAAAATGTTCCAGTTGGTGAGGCCGACTGAAAAAAATAGTACTGCAACATCCGAAAGGCTTGGATAAATTCACAGCTGACAGTTTACTAAAGGACTCAAGGGCGTTTGGGTCTTTGCGTCCCATGATGTCCTTGTCCAAGTCCGAGGAATCGGGCCTCACGCACAGCGTGGCATATTCATACTCTTGTGTTCTCATGTCCTTCAAATGCTCTGGCTCAAGTCCCTGCAGCTACAGAGGCATGCCCACACCTTCTCCCCATATCCTGAAACCACCGCCCAAAAGCAGGCAAGGTGATCTGCCAGATGAAGCCCAGCGGCTTCCTGGCTTCAGGAAGCTTCCTCTCGGCTCCGCCCCCGCTCTCGCCACTTCCTGTCCCCAACTGCAGTGTGGGCTCAGCTCCCCGGGGAGTGTAAGTCCTAGGCCCCTCGCTCTGGCCCTATGTCCTGATGCTGTGGAAAGGGTAAGGCCGGCATTTTTCAATCCTGCCACTACACTGCAGGTAGGAGTGGAGCCTTCCCCAATGGTGTTTTCCTCCTGCTTCTCTTCTGCTCAGAATACCTCCACCTGCTTGCTGTTTTGAGCCCAAATCCATGGCCCGACCTTCAAAGGGAAGTTACCATGAGTCGACACTTGCTATGTGCCAGGCATGGAAGCCAAGCCTGGTCATACCCCCTGAACCCAGTAGCTAGTCTAGGTTAGGCTCAAATGAATGAGTAAAGAAGTCCTCAGAACAGCCCTGAAGGGCAGGTGCTTTAATTCCCTGTTCTACCAATTAGGAGACTGAGGCACAGGGAAGTTAAATAACTTGCCCAAGGTCATGGTTAATAAGAGGAAGAGTCGGGATTCAAACCCAGGTCTGTCTGACTCTGAATCCTGGAGACGCTCTGTATCTATGGTTCTTCAGGTCTCTCCCTCCCTCCCGGGGGGCGGTTCTGGCCTAGCAGACACAGCCCTGTGATAGTTTGGGTTCCAGTTATTCCTGTGGAGGCGGCTACAGCCCTTGGAGGGGGGGAGTGCCTATGCCGGCCGCGCCGTCTGCAGGCACTGCCGTCCACAAGTGGCTTGTCGCATCCAGAGGACTGGCCGGGTAATAAGGCGCTGCCCCTGGGAGCTTCCACAGCCTTCCCGGGATAAGCAGACCATTGGCCTGTCCCAACCCCTGGTACAGCCGGGGAGACGCCCGTCCTAGAAGCTCTGGTGGTGGAAGGATTTCCTTCCAGGCTCCTGCCGTGCAGCCAGGAACCAGGTCGGCGATCGGGACGGGGGCGCCGCCTTCCCACAGGAGGGACGCCTCGCATTCGGCACTCCGCGGCCACGGAAACTGCTGACCCCTTGTGGGCAGAGTGTAAATGCGCTGTGGCCAGACAGCCTTCCAGCGCCAGCCCCGCAGCCGCTTGCCTCTCGGGAGCCCGGCTCCCTCGTCTTCCTGTCCTTCGGCAGCCGGTTTACCAGCCTTACCAGGTTTGACTTGTCTCTGACAGTGCCGGAGTAGGTAGGTCTCTGGACCTTGGCTTCTTTCCCTATCAAATGGGGATTAAAAAAAAAAAAAAAAGACCCCCACCATATTTTAAGACACGAGGAAAAGCTTCAACTGGGGGGAAATGTAAATTCAAGACGCCAAAGGCCCCCAGTGCCCACTCAAGAAATTCTTGGTGCCTGGCCAGAGTGATCAGAGATCATTCGACGACATGAATCAACCCTTTTCATGTCACAGCACACCCAGAAAATACTTGGCTAGCACACTGGGAGAGACAGGAAGAGGCTTCTGTGGACCAGAGCTGTGGAAGGAAGGAAGGAAGGAAGAGGCTTCTGTGGACCCAGGCTCGCGGCCCAGCTAGCCCCAAGGCCAAGGGCGCGGACAACGCTGCAATCCTGAGCTGTCCGCGCCAGAGACAGAAGCGGTGGCCGAAGCGGCAGCGAGCCTTGCTGACCTTCTCTTTCCCCTCTTTCCTGGCCGTCAGCCGGCCCAGGGCTGGGGTGGGAGGCCCTGCTCGCCGAGACTCGGGTGGGAGTGGTCGCTGAGCCACGGGCAAGGCTCTTCTCTGCCAGGCTGTGGCCAGAGCGTGGCCGGCTCGCTTGCGCTCCCTCCTAATGCGGGAAGGTGAGGCCATCCCAGCCAGCCGCAGAGCTCGGGGCAAGCAAAATCCTGAGAGGGGCACCTGCCTTCGGTCTCCTCCCAAGCTTCTCGTTCTCTTTCCTCCTCCTGCTACCCCTTCGTGCCTCATTGACTCATCCACCCCCCAAGCCCTTAATTAAGTGGCGACCGATGGCCAAACCCCGTGCCCGGTACTGGGACTGCAGGATGGAACTGTTGGCTTCAAAGAACTCAGTCCGGCGGAAAGAAAGACCTGGAAGGAGAGGCAGTGAAGAAGGTGCCCTAAGTCTAATGGATGTCTGCAAAGAGGAGGGAAAACCCGGGGGCCAGAGACAGCCTCGGAGAGCCTGGGAAGTTTGCAAGGACACTTGCAGCATAGATGGGGCCTGGAGGAGGGAAGAGGAGCCCGGGGAGTAATGGGGCAGCTTTCCAGAGAGAAGGACATGCACAAAGGAGGCTTTGAGACATGGGAGAATGAAGCATGTTCAAAGCACTTCAAGTAGTCCGGTTGTTCGAGAATATAAACCACTAGATGGGGTCGGGGTAGGGGGGTGAGGAAGCCAGGCAGGCGGTAGCCAGATGAGAGAGGTGCCAAGTACAGGAGTTTTTACTTCATTCTAAAGGCCACAAGGGGCCGCTGAGGCATTTTGAACAGGGGAGCCCCACGATCCCAATGCCTTCGAAGGAACACTTCTCTGGCAGCAGAGGCAAGGGCGGGTGTCAAGGCAGAGAGGCTGCTGAGGAGGCTTGTTGCAGTCATTCATTTGAGTTATACAGATCCAAAGCTCGAACTAGGACATTGTCAGTGAGGGCGGGAAAGAGGGATTCGAGAACCTTCGAATGAGCAGAATCAACAGACCATGATGGTTGTGGAGAAGGTGACAGGGGAGAGGGGTCGTGCCGAGAACAGTGGCAGTTTTCCGGCTCGAGCCACTGGGTACGCGGCGGTCCCATTCACTGAGATTGGAACACAGGGAGGACGCAGGCTGGGGCAGGGGTGGAGACGAGCGCCATGGCGTTGAGGTACTTGTGGGACGTCAAGGGGGTGCTGTCTCATAGCTTGGCCTGGAGATAGGAATTTGGACACCTTCGACCTATGGGGGTGGTTAAAGCCATGGTCATGAATGACTTTCAGAATAAGGAGAGAAGAGGACTAAGGGTGGAGCTCTGGACATCACACCATTCAAGGAATGTAAAGAAAATGGGAGAGAGCCACGTGTCCTGGAAATAAAGAGAGAGGAGGGAGTGGCCATCAGAGCCAGACGCCCCAGAGAAGTCAGATGAGACAGGGCCGAAGCCAGATGGCAGCGGGCCAGTTCCAGAAGCTTAGACTGCGAAGGGGAAGAAAGAGCAGAAGCTCGAAGGGGGCTGTGTCAAAGGAGGTTTTTGTTGAAGACAGTTGTTCAGGTTTCCATGCCGAGGGGAAGAGATGGGGGGGGGGAGGTTGAAGCTTCGGGAAAGAGAGAGGAAATGAGTGAGTGATGGAGCAGGGCCCAAGGGGAGGTGAGGGGGACTGGACCCCAGCACACCGGGGAGGTGGGTCTCAGCCTTGGGCAGGAGGAGGGGGTGGGGGTAGGAGAAGAGAGTGTGGCAGGTCGGGTTTGCTGAAAAGCCAAATCTTTCTATTTTAAGATTTTATTTATTTACTTGAGGGAGAGATCACAAGTCGGGGGGGGGGCAGAGGGAGAGGGAGAAACAGGCTCCCCGCTGAGCAGGGAGCCCGAAGCGGGGCTCAATCCCAGGACCCTGGGATCATGACCCAAGCTGAAGGCAGACGCTTCACGACTGAGCCACCCAGGCGCCCCAAGAAGCCAATTCTGAGATCAAGATCAGCAGGTTTATTAGGGAGTGCTCTTGGGAGCACTTCCACCACCCATGGAAGGGAAGGAGTGGGAGCAGGATGGGAGGAAGGAGATGTTGAGCTGCAACATCGGGTCCCCAAAGCCTCAGGCAGCCCTATGGGAAGCTCTGAAGCTAGGAGTGGGGACCAGGGGACGGGCCTTTATACTCAGTCATTCATGGGGTGCAGGCTGCCCTAGGAAGGGGGCCTGCCCTCGGGCAGAGCAGCTTTCTTCAGCTGAGGCAATCCCCAAAGGGGTCTGAGAGCTGACGGCCATGTACCACAAGCACCACTGAGTCCAGTCCTCAAGGGGGTCCCAAGAGCACACCCAGTGCCCACAACAGAGAGGAAGGGGGCGCTGTTGCATTTGAGTTGAATCTGTGGGCCAGCTGGTGACACTGAAGAGGAGCTGCTCGGGGACAAACGACAGGATTGCCAAGTGGTGTTGGGATCTTAGTGAAAACTAGAGGACAAATCATTTAGGCACGCCCAAATAGTGTTTAGATTTCAAGGTCCCTCATCTGTGGCCACATGGATCCGCCCTCTCTCCCTTGGATTAGTTTGTACCAGGAAACGTGTGTATTATTTAGAGAAGAACTGTGTTGCTAAATTCCCCAACTTTTTACCTCAACTACTTCCTTTTTTTTTTTTTTAAAGATTTTTATTTATTTATTTGACAGAGAGAGAAATAGTGAGAGCAGGAACACAAGCAGGGGGAGTGGGAGAGGGAGAAGCAGGCTTCCCGCCGAGCAGGGAGCCCGATGCGGGGCTCGATCCCAGGACCCCGGGATCATGACCTGAGCCAAAGGCAGACGCTTAACGACTGAGCCACCCAGGGGCCCCAACTACTTCCTTTTTTAAAAACGTTTATTTTTTTGTTGTAATCTACACCCAACATGGGCCTCCAACGGACAGCCCCCGAGATCAAGAGTCACATGCTCTTCTGGCCGAGCCAGCCTACCTACACTACTTCCTAAACGGGACTCAGATCCCAGGATTTGGGTAGATAACCACTATTTTTGTTACGACAATCACTACTTATGTTAATGCCAACAATCTAGCTAATAGGCAAATAAAATTATGTGGATATTGCATGTTCTAAAAACCACTCAGAAAACTATTTCTGAACGGACAATGAATAAACACTTGTCTCTGAGCAGATGAATGAAAATTACAGGCGTCAGGACTAAATCTAATTAGTAGGCAAATACAATATGTAGAAAATGACAAAGGAAAACTAATTATAAAGCTACAAAGGAAAACCCACGACGGTGGTGACCCGACATAGAACCGGAGGCTCATCAGGTACTAGAGTGACAAAAGAGAAGTATGCTGCCTAATTACATGGGCTTTCTGAATCCATACAGGAATGACATAGATGACCGTTCAGAAACAGTGCGGTCTGTTCTGAGAAGAAAGGGTCCCTGATTGGGGGGGGGGGGTGCGGCGCAGAATGAGAGCCCCCCTCGGTTTACAGGGCAGGCCAGGCCACCAACTGTGCCTCACTCAGGAAGACAGCTTGCCACCCCTGAGCAACTCTGAGTGAGTAGCAACGACTTTTCTAACCGGCCGTAGCAATAGGGTTCCTAGGACGAAATGAAATATCCAATTCAAGAACAAAGTCAGCCTTGATGACGGGGCCTCACCCTGTGTCCCCACACAGGTTTGCCGCCGAGCATGCATTTTAACAAAGGCTTTGTCGATAGGGCGATGAGTGACTCTGATTGCAGGAACATTAGGACAGAGAGAGTGGCAGACCGGGAGGGGAGATATTTAGGAGGGATCACCTTGGTGTGCCCTAAAATCATTCTAGATACAAGGGGAGTCAGTCCTGCTGCCAAGCCTGGCCTTAGGGGAGAGATGGGGCTACCTACAGCTTCTAGGGGCAGATCCCTCCTAGTAGATACCATCTTCTAGCTCTTGCCGCCAGCCTGCCAGACCACTAGGTGTGAGTTCTGGGAGTGCCAACTCTTGTTCGCCATCCCATACCTCCTAACCCTGGAAACACACACGCGCGCGCGCACACACACTCACACACATGCACACACAAACACATGCACACACACATCCCACAGGTGATCTTCTGAATCTCTAATGACAGTACCTACCTTACCATGTTCCAGACCATCCACTAGGGGTTTTGCCTTGTCTTTTCCCCTCAAGAACCCTATAAAGTAGGCACTGCTGTGTTCCCCACTTTATAGATGAGGACATGGATGCAAAGACGTAAAGTGATTTGCCCAAGGTCACAGGCAAGCTGAAGGTAAGGTTGTGCGTTTCCCATAGACTATTATGCCTCCCACAGTTTGAGTAGATTCCTCTCACAGACAGGTGATTCCTAACCATTCTTTCTTTCTTTCAAGATTTTATTTTTTTATTTGAGAGAGAGAAGGAGCAGGGGAGAGAGGCAGAGGGAGAGGAAGAAACAGGCTCCCTGCTGAGCAAGGAGCCCGATGCGGGACTCCATCCCAGGACTCCAGGATCATGATCTGAGCCAAAGGCAGACACTTAACCAATTGAGCCACCCATGTGCCCTTCTTTTTTTTTTTTTTTTTTTTTGTAAGATTTTATTTATTTATTTGAGAGAGAGAGCATGAGCAGCGGGGAGAGGGAGAAGCAGACTCCCTGATGAGCAGGGAGCCCAACTCGGGGCTCGATCTCAGGACCCTGGGATCATGACCTGAGCCAAAGGCAGACGCTTAACCGACTGAGCCACCCAGGCGTCCCTAACCATTCTCTCTTCATGGGCCCCTCTGGTGAAATCAGTGACTCCCCTTCACAGAAAAATGCCCATCTCTCGCATGCACACAAAACATATTTAATTTCAAGGAGTGCAGGGACTCTCTGAAGCTCAACCTGAACCCTGTGGAACCCAGTTTAAGGACCTCTGTTGTAGGCTAGTCCACTCCCAGGAAGCAGCTTGTCCCAGACCCAGCTTGGCTCATCGTGCCCCTAGCTTCCTCTGGGAGAGCTGACGTCCCGGCTTGGGGGCTACCCTCACAGCTGAGGTTCAGAATGCTCGGGCTTTGTAACCCTGCACTCGCGACCTCCCCCACCCCCACCCCCCCAACCCCGTGAGGTTTCTGGTGGGCTGGCCCAGCCGCGGGCCAGAGAAGAGAAGAAAGCTCTGAGCTGTTCCACAACGAGACCCGGGCACTGGGCTCGGACTGCGGAAGCCGAGAGGGAGGGAAATCGAGCTCCCCGGCAGAGCCGGTGAAAACAGGTGAGGCCAAGGGCGCCCCAGGCCCTGCCACAGGTCAGAACTGGAAATGAAGTGGAGAAAGGATACAAGGGGGCCCGCAGAGGGAGACTCGCTTGAGGGCCTGTAGGGTGGGTGCTGCGGTGTGGCCTCCCCTCCCAGAAGGGCAGTAGATGTGAGCCGTTCCAGAGCTCGAGGAGCTGGCTGTGCGGCCGAGCCGTGCGAGATTCCCCTCCGAGCTCAGGGCAGAGGGGGCGACCCCGTCGGCGGCTCATGCACGAAGCAACAGGTAGCCCGGCACCCGTGCTACGCACTTGACAAATGCGAACCCGCTCAGTGCTCCCAGCGCCAGGGCAGGTGGGTACTACCGTCGCCTCCGCTCGACAGATGGGGAGCCCTGAAGCCCGGGGGCGGGGGGGGGGGGTCAGGCGACGTGCCTGAACTTACACAGCGAGTAAGAGGCAGAGCGGGCTTCAGCCTCCGGCAGTCCCCGCTCGGCAGCACGGAGCTCGGCGCAGAGCGGGACCAGGGGCCGCGCCCGCGACGGGCCAGGGAGCCGGGAGCGGCGCCGACGCAGACGCGGTCTCTGCCCCGGAGGGGGCGCACGCCTAGCGGGCCACAGGTGACCACGGCCCGAGGGGATGCGTGTCCCCACCAGGGCGGGGAGGCTGTGGCCGTGCTCCAGAGTGGCCGGGGAGTGGGGGGGGGCGGCCCAGGCTCCAGAGCGGCAGCCTGCAGCTTGCAGGGGCTCCTTTCTCAGGCCCCGGTCGGAAGCAGATACCTGAGGGAAGAGCATTCCAGGCGGGGGAAGGGCAAACGCGAAGGCCTCAGGCGGGGAATGTGCCAGGCGTGTATGAGAGCCCCTGACGAGACCGCAGGGGCTGGAGAGGAGTGAGTGCAGGGGCATCTCGTAGTAGGAGCTGGGGGTCAGAATGAATGAACGAGCACTGGAGATTGTGCGTGGTGCCTACGAGCAGGGGGAACCAAAGTGGTTCCCCAGCTTGGAAGCCCTCCAAATCGTGCTGGACTCACTGCGGGAGGGTGGGAGGCCCCACAGGAAACTCTATTAATAACTCGCTCTCTCCAGAGCTCCATTCCAAAGGCATGACTGGATTCCCTCCTCCACCCCCGACCCCCAGCCACCCGGGAGGACAGGCAGGGACTTTCTGGAAGCTCATCCTCCCTCTCGGTCTGAGGCTGGGGCTGAGCCGGCAGGAGCAAGCTGAGATTAAGACCTGACCTTTTCGGGGCGCCTGGCTGGCTCAGTCGGTAAAGCATGAGACTCTTTACCAAAAAAAAAAAAAGACGACCTTTAGAGTTGACACAGTCTACCCTTCTACCTCCAGAGAGTACTCCGCTCACTCGTCCTCTTTGAGCCTGCGATGGAGGCCATGATGGGCTGGGCCCACCTGTTCCTTCTGGTCCTTCTGAGACAAAAAAAACCCCTTTCAGTGAGGGTCTTTAGACAGCAAATTCTCTTTCAGAGTCCTACTTTCCCACTTCCCTCCCTCTCTCTGGCTCTACCTTCAGAGGCAAAAAGAGTAAGTGGCCTTGCCCTCCTTGTGGGATGTCTGTGTCTCAGTCCCAAAGTCAAACCCTCTGTTGTCTAGAAGATAATTTGTAGTTCTCTAGAGGTTTTGGACATGAGCTTTATACTTTCCTGTATTAGAAATATCTTCGCCCGCTCTGTGGTTTGCTATTACACTCTCTTAATGGTGGTTTTTTTGTTTTTGTTTTTTATGAACGGAAGCTCTTAATTTTAATGTAGCCAAATGCATACATCTTTTATGGTTAGTGCTTTTTGTGTTTTGATTGAAAGGTCTTTCATTTCCCAAAAATAATGAAAATATTTTGCTATATTATTTCCTAGACTTTTTTTTAGAAGTTTTGTTTATTTGTTTTGTTTAAAGATTCTATTTGACAGAGAGAGCGCAGGCGCACAAACAGGGGAGTGGCAAGCAGAGGGAGAGGGAGAAGCAGGGATCCCACGGAGCAGGGAGCCCGATGGAGGGCTCGATCCCAGGACCCCAAGATCATGACCTGAGCGAAAGGCAGCCGCTTAACGACTGAGCCACCCAGGTGCCCCTAGAAGTTTTTTTTTTTTTTTTTTTTTAAGTAAACTCTACACCGAATGTGGGGCTTGAACACATGACCCTGACATCAAGAGTTGCATTCTCTACCAACTGAGCCAGCCAGGCACCCCATTTTCTAGAAGTTTTTTTTTTATTTAACCTTGCTCAAAATTGCTCATTTAGATCTATGATTTATCTGGAATTGATATTTATGGATAATATGAGGTAGTGGTCAAGTTTTCTTTTTGCCATTCGGCTAGATAATTGTCCTAGCAAAGTTTATTGAAAAAAAAAAAATCCTTTTCCCACTGAAGAGCAATGGCACCTTTGTTATATAGCGGTTATATCTGTGTGGGTCTGTTTCTGGATTCCCTATTCTGTTCTATTGGTCTATTTGCCTATCACTGGGCCAACATCATATTGTTTTAATTACTTCCGCTATATAATAAGATAATATCTAGTAGAACTATCTTCCCACCTAGTTCTTCAAGAGTGCCTTGGCTATTCTTGGACCTTTTCCATAGAATTTATTTTTTAAAAGATTTTATTTATTTGTCAAATAGAGAGAGCGCACAAGCAGGGGGAGCAGCAGGCAGAGGGAGAGGCAAGCTCCCCTACTGAGCAGGGAGCCTGGATGCGGGGCTCAATCCCAGGACCCTGGGATCATGACCCGAGCCGAACGCAGATGCTCAACTGACTGAGCCACCCAGACGTCCCAAGAATTTAAATTACCTTGTCAAGCTCCCCCCCGCCCCCAAACACACACACACATACAAATGTTGGGATATTTGAATGGGGTCTCATTGAATCTATAAATCACTCTGCTGAGAACTGATGCCTTAAAGCTATCGAGTCTTCCAACCCATGAATATCACTACATTCATTTGGGTTTTAATTTTTCTCGATACTCTTCCATATTTTTCTATGTAAAGGCCTTACCCGTTTTCCTAGATTTATCCCTAGGTATTTTTTATGTTATTATAATGACTTAATATTTATTAAGTTTCCAAATGCTTGTTGCTTATATTGACAAATACAATTAGTTTTCCATATTGACCACATGTTCAGCAACCTATCTAAATTCATTTATCAATTCAAATGTTTATCCTTCAATTCTTTTGGATATTCTTTGTACACAGTTGTGTCTTCTATAAATGATGACAGCATTATTTCTTCCTTTCTAGATCTTTAATCTTTTTGTTTCTTTTTCTTCTTTTATTGCACTGGCTAGGCTTTCCAATACAATAATAATAGAGGGAATCCTTGTCTCATTTCCAATTTCAGGAGGCAAGCTTTTAAGCATGATACTTCCTGTATAATTTTTTGTAGATACCTTTGATCATAATGAAGAATTTTTCTTCTATTCTTAGTCCCTTACTCCCATGTGTATCCTTACAGTAAATCCCAATTATTTAAGATAACTTGAGTATCTGTTCCTAATATCCAAAAAAACCCTAATTAAAACAATGATCATTTTGTCACTTCCTTTAAAATATTTATTCCTCTCAATTTTTTTATTTTATTCAGTAAGGTAGAACATCCAAAATAATATTGAGTAATAGCAATGATGGCAGGCATCCTGGTCTCATCCCTAACATTAATGAAAATGCCTCTAGGATATCATCTAAATTTTACTTGTCAGTATCTTATTTAGAACTTTGAAACATCTATATTCAGGATTTTTTATATGTATATTTTTAGGTGAGATTGGTCCACACATTTCATTTTCCTGCTATCATTGTTAGGTTTGGTATCAGTTATCCTACTTTCATATAAAGAATTGGGGGAAATGACCTTTTTCTAGTCTCTAAAACAGTTTAAGAACTGTCTGTTCATTGAAGTTCTGCTAGAACTCAATGACACATTTTCATTACCCAGAGATCACCGCTGTATCTTAACGCATATCCTTCCAGATCTTCCCCCTCCCCGTGTATGTGTATATACACATGAACAGATATATAATAAACCAACTAAGATCACTCCAATACTGTTCTGCAAACTGCTTTTTTCAGCCACTAGTCTTCACAATTTTAATAAATTTTCATCTCATCTAATCCCACATATTTATATTTTTCCAATTGACCCTGAAATGACTATCCAAAGCATAACCCAATCCACAACAAGGCATTAATTGCATCTGATTGGTTTTTTTTAAATATTTATTTATTTGTCAGAGACAGAGAAAGAGAGCACAAGCAGGGGGAGTGGCAGGCAGAGGGAGAAGCACGCTTCCCGCTGAGCATGGAGCCCAAGGCGGGGCTTGATCCGGGGACTCTGGATCATGACCTGAGCTGAAGGCAGATGCTTCACCGACTGAGCCACCCAGGTCCCCTGCATCTGATTGTTTTGAAAAGGAAAGTTTTTCTAACAATTATATCTGCCTTAAAATGGAAATGGCTGCTTTGGGAAATGGTAAGACTGGAGACTCTCAAGCACTGAGACATGGACCAATGTGTCTGGGGGGCTGCCCGGAGAATTCCAGCACATGGGAGATTAGAGCACATGACTTTTAAGGTGGTTTTCTAAAGTTGGGTGATGAAGATACTAGGACTGATTTTCTACAAATCGTATGATTGTATCCCTTTTGCCCTGGCTCCTATCCCCTCCTGTCTACTCAGGTATATTACTCCAGTAATTCTCTCTCCAGCATGATCAATTTCTACTTCTCTCTTGGCTTTTTCCTCACCAGCATTCAAGTATGCTGTTATTTCTTCCATCTTGAAAATACCTACTGTCAATCTTACTACCCACTCCACCCACATTTCCCCTTTACTTTTACAGCAAAACTCCAAAAAAAAAAAAAAAAAAAGGCATCTGTATTCACTGCCTCCAATTCCTCTCCTCCTGTTCTCTCTTGAACTCACTCCTGTCAGGCTTTTTTGCTCACACCACTCTATTGAATTGCTCTTGTCAAGGTCACCAATGACCTCCACTAAATGCGGTACTCATTTCCAAGTCTTCATCTTATTTACATGTGCTGGCTATTTGCCTATTTGCTCTCAGAGCCACCCCCCTTCTGCTCTGTTGTGTAGAACAGACAACTACATTTCCCAGGTGCCCTTCCCCTCTGACTTCCGGTCAGGCTTGGCCAATGGGAATTTCTGGCTGAAGACTGGAGAGCAGGAGGGGAGAAGCCAGCCCCTTCCTTCCCTATGTGTGGAGGGTCCTCTGTAACCGTGACTGCCTCTCTTCCATGGCTCCCCCTAGATAGGCCCTCCCTCCACAGACCAAGGTCCTGCTGGGCCGGCCTTTCTGCTTCTGCTGGGTGGTCCCTGATCCTGGACTTGAGTACCACCACCTTCTACTTTTACCTCCTGTGGAGATGAAGCAGCTAGAGGCTCTAGAGGTGAAGCAGCTTCCTGCCGTTGCTTAATTTCTGGGTTAATTCACCATCTCCACCTTCGCTTCTCAGCACTTCCTGAAAAGAACAGCTCTCACCTGAGTAACCAATTCCTCATGTTAAGTTCTTTCTGTTTAAAATTCTGTGTGGTTTCTATTTTCTAACTGGCCCCTGGCTGAAAGAAAACATCCACTACTCAGGAGCGCCTGGGTGGCTCAGTCGTCAAACGCTGCCTTCAGCTCAGGTCACGATCCCAGGGATCGAGGCCCGCATCGGGCTCCCTGCTCCACGGGAAGCCTGCTTCTCCCTCTCCCACTCCCCCTGCTTGTGTTACCTCTCTTGCTGTGTCTCTGTCAAATAAATAAATAAAATCTTAAAAAAAAAAGAAATCCACTTCTCTTAGCTTTCAGGATGGTTCCCTCTGCTTCCCTCCAACCTTACTAGCCTAAGTAATAGTAAGCCTAAACTTACTATTTCTATTCAGTCTTCTTGGCTGATTTCTCATCTCCTCATCAAGATCCCATTAAATGTTGGGAGTGCCCCAGGATTCAGTCCTTGCACCCATGCTCTTTGCCATTTACACTTACGTCTTTGGGACTCTCATCCTGGCTCGTGGCTTTGAATAACATCTATCTACCAAAACCTCCCAAATTTCTATCTCTAGCTAGACCTCCCCAGTTGAGCTCCAGACTACATAGCCAACTGCCTACTTGATGTCTCCACTTTGATAGCCAGTAGGCATTTCAAACGTAACACATCCGTCCAGTGTTTGGCTTTTCCCCGCAAAAGCTATCCCTCTCCATCTCAGTAAATGGCACTTCGATTCACCCAGTTATTCTAGCCACAAATCAAGAAGTTGTCCTTGATTTCCCTCTTCCCCTCACTTCCCATGTCCAATCCATCAGCTCGTCCTGATAACAACGCCCCCCAAACACATCTCCATTCACTTTCTCCAACTCTTCCTTTTCTACCCTGGCCCAACCACTCTCATTGCTCGTCTGGGCTACGACTGTCGTCTGATTGGTCTCCCTGCTTCCATTCCGGCCTCCCAATGACCAGCCATTTTCTGTGTGGCAGCTAGATTCATTTTAAAGCATAAATCATGTTACTCTTCTGCCTAAAAGTCTCCAATAATTTCCCCACTGTGCCTTTAAGGTCCAAACTCCTTGTTTGGGCCTGCAAGGCTGTATATGGCCGGGCTCCTGCTCACTCCTGTGACCGCACCTCTTGCTGTGTGCTCGTTCTCTCGCTCAGTACAATCTAGTCCTACTGGCCTTCTTTCTGTTCCTCCAACGTGCTCAGCTCACCACTCCGCAGGGCCCTCGTATTTCCTATTGCCCTCATCTGGGTTGCTGTCCCCTCCCATCCTTAGCTGGCTGAAATCTTTCTCATCCTTCAGGTCTGAGAGGATCAACGGCCCCTCCTCAGAGTCCATCCCTGGTCACCGGTCATTCTCTGTCACATCACGCTATTTTAACTGATCCATTTCGTGTTTACTTGTCTGGCACCCCTGCCCCCAGAACGTGAGCTCCTTTGTTCTCCACTCTGTCTCAGCATCTCGTGCAAAATCTAGCATCATAACAGCTACTCAGTATAAAGTAGTTGATTGAGGAAGGTACCAGAGTAGCCTTGAGCAGGAAGCGGGCTACCTCTTCCTCCGGGACTGGAAGAAGAGAAGGTCGGGAATGGATGCAACTAAGGATGCCCCTATGTCCTCGATGCTTTGGGAAGAAAAATGTCTGCTGCGAGAGAGGGGGGGCTTGCAGGCAGAGAGGTTGGGGGAAAGCACTGAAGGCTCTGAATTGTTCCAGGGGAAAACAGGAGGGCTGCTGACGCGAACACACGGGGGGATCGGCTAGCTGTGGCGGGACCCCATCTGATATGAAACCAGATATTCATGATGTCGGACTCCACCCACTTACAAGACCTGGACACTCATCTATTTGGGCAAGAGGTCAGAGAAAGCAGATTGTGGGGCTGCTGCTGAACTGGGAGTTTGCAGGGCAGATGGTATAATATTAAAAGGAGGTAAGGGGCGCCTGGGTGGCTCAGTTGTTAAGCGTCTGCCTGCGGCTCAGGTCATGGTCCCAGGGTCCTGGGATCGAGCCCCGCATCGGGCTCCCTGCTCGGCGGGAAGCCTGCTTCTCCCTCTCCCACTCCCCCTGCTTGTGTTCCTTCTCTCACTGTGTGTCTGTCAAGTGAATAAATAAAATCTTTAAAAAAAAAAAAAAAAGGAGGTAAGATTTATCTATTTATGTTTCCAATGAAGCACGGTTGCTGTAACAGAAAGCAAGTCCAGAGTATTGGTCAGAATGCTTGATAATTAGGAATCGTTGGCAGTGGCTTAGAATATTTGGGCAGAGGGCACCTGGGTGGCTCAGTTGGTTAAGCGACTGCCTTCGGCTCAGGTCATGATCCTGGAGTCCCGGGATCGAGTCCCGCATCGGGCTCCCTGCTCGGCAGGGAGTCTGCTTCTCCCTCTGACCCTCTTCCCTCTTATGCTCTCTGTCTCAAATAAATAGATAAAATCTTTAAAAAAAAAAAAAATATTGGGGCAGAAGAGCGCTACTGTATAAATTGGTGTAAATTTTTTTTAAAGAACTGTAGGCCTGGCCTCTGCACGCCGGACTCTAATCACTGTCATTGCCTCTCACCCACTTCCCAGACCTGCTGTAACTCCATACCGGCTTACCTCGAGACCTCTGAGCCAAGAGACAATAATGTGTCCCCTGGACACTGCCACAAATACATATTATGAATTTTCCTTATGGCCTTCCCCAAAAGGTCCGGCAGCTACTGACCACAGCTCCTGTCAGCTAGAGAAGGAGAGCCAGAACACAACCACACGATAAGTCAGACTGGGGGCTCAGAGCAGGGGGTCAGGAGATAAATGGGAATTTCAGCCAGAGTTCGTATCAGAATAGGTCTCAGGGAGTTTGCAGATCCACTCGGAGATTATTTTCCTTGTTTAAAAGGAAGTAAGGCTTGGGGCACCTGGCTGGCTCAGTTGATAGAGCATGTGACTCTGAGTCTCGGGGTTGTGAGTTTGAGCCCCATGTTGGGTGTAGAGGTTAAAAAATAAATTAAAATTAAAACAATAAAAAAAAGAAGTAAGGTTTACAATAGCACCAGAAAAAAACCCAAGTACTTAGATATAAATTTAAACAAAATAATTGCCAGATCTGTACAAGAAAAACTAAAAAACACTGATGATGGAAATCAAAGATCTAAATAAATGGAGAGATAACTGTGTTCATGGGTTAGAAAATGCACTATTATTAAGATGTCCATTCTCTCCAACTTGATCTTTAGTTTTTACACAATTCCAATCAAAATTTCAGGAAGAATTTCAGAGATACCAACAAGCTGATTCTAAGATGTATATGGAAAGGCAAAGGAACTAGAATAACCAAAGCAATATTTAAAAAGAGCAAAGCTGGACAAGTCATCCTACCCAATTTCAAGACTCACTACAAAGCTATAAGAACCAAGTCAAGCCAGTGTGGTATTAGCGCAAGCATAGACAACAGACAAAAGAGAAAGTCCAAAAATAGTTAATTGACTTTTGACAAAGGTACAAAGGCAACTGAATAGAGAAAGTCTTTTCAGCAGATGGTGCTGCAACAACTGGATGTCTATATGGGAAAAAAAAAAATGGGGCGCCTGGGTGGCTCAGTCGTTAAGCATCTGCCTTCGGCTCGGGCCATGATCCCGGGGTCCTGGGATCGAGCCCCGCATCGGGCTCCCTGCTCCGCGGGAAGCCTGCTTCTTCTCTCCCACTCCCCCTGCTTGTGTTCCCTCTCTCACTTGTGTCTCTGTCAAATAAATAAATAAAATCTTAAAAAAAAAAGAACCTCTACACATGCATCACACCTTATACAAAAATGAATTCAAAATGGGGGCGCCTGGGTGGCTCAGTTGGTTGAGCGTCTAATTTTTTATTTCAGCTCAGGTCATGATCTCAGGGTCATGAGATCAAGCCCCGCATCAGGCTCCATGCTCAGCGGGAAGTCTGCTTGAGATTCTCTCCCTCTCCTGGCTCGCTCTCGCTTTCTCTAAAATAAAAATAAATCTTTTTAAAAAAATTAATTCAAAATGGATCACAGACCTAAATGTAACATATAAAACTTACAGAAGAAAATCTGCATGATCCTGGGTCATGAAAGCTACTATACTATTAAGAAAAAGACAACCACCACCCTGGGAGATATTGCAAATCACATGTCTGATAAAAGATTTATATCTAGACAATCAAAGAGCTCTTAAAACCCAACAATAAAAAAACAAACCCAATTTAAAAATGGGCAAAAGATCTGAAGAGATGCTTCTTCAAAGAAGACATACGGGGCGCCTGGGTGGCTCAGTTGGTTAAACGACTGCCTTCGGCTCAGGTCATGATCCCGGAGTCCCGGAATCAAGTCCCGCATCGGGCTCCCTGCTTGGCGGGGAGTCTGCTTCTCCCTCTGACCCTACCCCCTCTTGTGCTCTCTAATAAATATATAAAATCTTAAAAAAAAAAAAAAAGACATATGGATGGAAAATTAGCTAATAAAAATGTTTAAGACAACAAATCAAACAATCCAATTAAAATGACTAGACCTTTCTCCAAAGATATTATACAAATGGCCAAGAATCATATGAAAAGTTACTCAACATCATTAATTGTGGGGCGCCTGGGTGGCTCAGTCAGTTAAGCATCTGCCTTCGGCTCAGGTCATGATCCCAGGGTCCTGGGATTGAGCCCCGCATCGGGCTCCCTGCTCAGCAGGGAGTCTGCTTCTCTCTCTGCCTCTGCCCTTCCCTCCCACTTATTCTCTCTCCTTCTCAAATAAGTAAATAACATCTTTTTAAAAAATTAAACATAGAATTACCATATGATCCAGAAATCCCACTTATGGGTATTTGCCCAAAGATTTGAAAGCAGGGTTGCAAAGACATCAGCTGTCATTAGGGAGATGCAAATTCAAAAGCACAAGATACCACTGAGAAACTGTCATGGATCAGAGGAGACTAAAGAGACACGGCAGCTAAATGCAGTGTGCAATCGTGAATGGGGTCCTCGAACAGAAAGAGGACATAGTGGAACAGCTGGTGAAATCCAAATAAAGTGTGTGGCTTAAGATTATTGTACCAATGTTAACTTCTTAAGTTTTGGGCACTGTACTATGGTTTTATATATATTAGTCTGCTTGGGCTGCTATAACCAAATACCATAGACGTATGGTGGCATAAACAACAGACATTTATTTCTCACAGTTCTGGAGACTGGGAAGTCCAAGGCCCAGGTGCCAGCTGATTCAGTTCCTAGTGAGAGCTCTTTTCCTGGCTTGCAGATGGCCGCCTTCTTGCCATGTCTTGCGGCCTTCTTGCCATGTCTTCATGTGGTAGAGAGAGAGGCAGGTAGAAAGAGAGAGAGCTCTCTGGTCTTTTCTTCTAAGGGTACTAATCCCATCATGAGGGTCCCATCTCATGACCTCATCTAAACCTAATTACTTCCCAAAGGCTCATCTCCAAATCCCATCACACTGGGGGTTAGAGCTTCAACATAAGAATTCTGGAGAGGACATGTTCAGCCCAAAGCATTATATAAGATGTTAATATTAGGGAACCTGAGTGAAGAGTATACAGGAACTCTCTGGGCTATCTCTGGAACTTTTCTGTATATCTAAAAGGATTCAAAGACTTTAAGGTAAAAAAACCCAAGGTCAGAGGCACCTGGCTGGCTCAGTCAGTAGAGTGTGTGACTCTTGATCTCAGGGTCGTGAGTTCAAGCCCCACGTTGGGCATATAGAGCCCACTTTAAAAAAAAAAAGAACAAATGGGGCGACTGGGTGGCTCAGTCATTAAGCGTCTGCCTTCGGCTCAGGTCATGATCCCAGGGTCCTGGGATCAAGCCCCACATCAGGCTCCCTGCTCCGCGGGAAGCCTGCTTCTCCCTCTCCCACTCCCACTACTTGTGTTCCCTCTCTCGCTCTGTCAAATAAATAAATAAAATCTTAAAAAAAAAAAAAAGAGGGCGCCTGGGTGGCTCAGTTGGTTAAGCAACTGCCTTCGGCTCAGGTCATGATCCTGGAGTCCCAGGATCGAGTCCCGCATCGGGCTCCCTGCTCGGCAGGGAGCCTGCTTCTCCCTCTGACCCTCCCCCCTCTCATGTGCTCTCTGTCTCTCTCATTCTCTCTGTCTCAAATAAATAAATAAAATCTTTAAAAAAAAAAAAAGAACAAACTCAAGGTCAGAAGGTTGAAGGTGAGAGGACTTCAGATCCCCAACCATAGGATCAGGCTGGGTCAGAAAGACGATGGGTAGTGACAGAATGGCAATACTGGGAGAAAACAGGAGGATCGAGGTTCTGTGAAGTGTAGAAGCAGGTTTAGTTCATCATAAGTGATGGTTTTTGTTTTCCTGGAGGAGTATCAGATACTAAAAGCTCAAGTGTAATGGACTGTGCTTTGTTTTAACTGAGTAAAAAAATGGAGTAGTTGGGGACACCTGGGTGGCTGAGTCGGTTGGGCATCTGCCTTCGGCTTAGGTCATGATCCCAGGGTCCTGGGATCGAGTCCCACATCGGGCTCCTTGCTCAGCAGGGAGCCTATTTCTCCCTGTGCCTGCCACTCCCCCTGCTTGTGCTCTCTCTCTGACAAATAAATAAATAAAATCTTTTTAAAAATCTTACAAAAAACAGAGTAGTCAGAGAGGTAAAGCAGCAGCAGAATAAAACATCAAGGAAATTAGAAAGGGAAGCTTTTGCCTTAAGAAAAGGAGGTGGTCCACAGTGATAAGGATTGCAAAATGGTGGAGACAAGCTAGTTTTTTAAAAAGATTTTCAATTTCTCTTATGCGGAAGAATTACACTTCCAAATGTCACTAATTATTAGTGGAAACATTTTATAACATTTTACTATTTTATTACAGTTGACAATCTGCACAAACACACAAAAAAATAGAGTAAGAGTCTCCAAAATTTTAATATGGCTCTTAGTACTAACATTTTTTTTTAAAGATTTCATTTATTCATTTGAGACACACAGATACAGAGAGAGAGAGCATAAGCAGGGAGAGAGGCAGAGGGAGAGGGAGAAGCAGGCTCCCCGCTGAGCAGGGAGCCCGATGTGGGGCTCGATCCCAGGACCGTGGGATCATGACCTGAGCCGAAGGCAGACACTTAACGACTGAGCCACCCAGGCGCCCCTCTTAGTACTAACATTAAAACACCGTATTTGCTGCTAAAATCCTACAAGAAAATAAAGAGAATAGAGAAACCATGGCATATCATTTTAGTAAGTATTTCAATATGAAAGAAGCAAACATTAAGGAGCACATGTTTATTTGGTGCTAATGACATCATGATTTGCAGTCTTTTTTTTTTAAGATTTTATTTATTTATTTGACAGAGAGACAGACAGAAGAGCACAAGCAGAGGGAGTGGCAGAGGGAGAGGGAGAAGCAGGCTCTGCATCGAGCAGGGAGCCTGATGTGGGACTCGATCCCAGGACCCTGGGATCATGACCTGAGCCAAAGGCAGACGCTTAACCATCTGAACCACCCAGGCGCCCCATGATTTGCAGTCTTAAAGACGAAGCAAAATGTGTAATTTGAACCAGATGTTAAAATGGTTTAGGGATAGTATCTAAGGACACATATTTCAGAAAATATGTGGAAACGTGACGACACATCTGCTACAGGGAGTCCTTTATGCAAGTGTCTCGACATCGCATTTTACTTGGCTTCTCAACATGAAATTGCTATCTGTTCTCAATATTAGATTAAAAAAAAAATCCTACAGGAGAAGCAATTCAGCCTAGTTCTATAGTCAGATTTTTGGCTTTATCAGTTCTTGGCTATGGGATCTTGGGAAACTTATGCTCTCGGAGCCTCAGATACTCGTTTGTGAAATGAGAATGAGAACAGTTAGACCTATCTCATGGGACTGTCGTCTTGTTTAGATCTGGATAATACCCCGGTAAAGTGCTTTCCATGGCACGTGACACTTAGTAAGTACCCATTAAAGAGTATTATCCTCATCGGTAAACTACTGCTATTTTTGATTATAAGTACTGATAAAATAACCATCCTTCACATCTAAAAACAAACAGAACAGGTTTAGTGGAAGTAAGAGCATGAGAGCAGCAATGTTAGGAGGCTGTGATCACAGAAGTTTGGATCGCTCTAGAATCTTGGATCTCAGAGGTTGTGGACATGGCAGCCAGGCTGCGGTCATGGGAGTTTGTGGCTAAAGTGGCATGAAGGTAAAGGTCACTGTTTGGAGGGGAGGTCAAGGAATTGTGAGGAGATTATGGTTGGCCATCCACATGCTGCTGAAGTACCTTTCAGAACAAGGACAGGAAATGAGGTGGGGAGAGGACGACTCCGTTGCAAAGACCTCACTGGATGCAGGTGAATAACTTGGGAAGATGGTAACACAGCCACACCCGTGCTTTCCCAGGACCCCGGCCACCCCTCTTTCTCCCAGTTCTTGCTAGCTCACATCTACCCCCCTACTCCAAGCTACTTTGCCTTCCAAATAAGAAAGGCAGGAAAAAAGCAAAGAAAAATGCCCTATTATTTCCCAACAGCACCTCACATACCTGTCTTGGGCGACTGCTCAGTGCAACCCACTGTAGAGAGTACAAGGAGGTTCAAGGCCCCTTCTGGCCCTGGCAGCTTGTAATACAGGTGAAGAGATCACAACAGGCATGTGACACTCCATACTGCTACCACTGAGACAGCGTGACATGAAATATGTTTTTTATTTTTAAAGATTTTACTTATTTGAGAGAGAGACAGCGTGAGAGAAAATGAGAGAGAGCATGAGTCGGGGAGGGGGAGATGGAGAGGGAGAGGCAGACTCCCCGCTGAGCAGGGAGCCCGACGTGGGGCTCGATCCTCAGGATCATGACTGAGCCGAAGGCAGATGCTTAACTGACTGAGCCACTCTGGCACCCCTTAATATTTAAATAGACAACACTCCTCTACAAATAGCAAATGTGAAATACAAGCTAGCCAACAGATACTTTTGTTTTGTCTCAGTATCATTTCTTATTCTAGGTCTCCCTCCCATACCCACATAGGGAAGCAGTACTCTTCGTAGCTGCCTAATGGACGCTAGTTACCTTGGGTTGCTTAATGCGAGCCCGTTTTCCTTTAGATCTGGGCTACCCTACCCACCCCCCCTTACTCTAATCTGGCTGTTCCTTCTTTAAGTACAAAGTCCGATAAGGACTCACCTATAACTTTACCATTTGAAGTAAAGGAAGCAAGACTATACTTTCAGGGATCATTTCTGTAGTTTGTTACCAGGGAAGTTTCTCTGAACGTGAAGTTAAAGGAAGCTTTATGTAGATTCTGGCTTTTCATGGATTCTTTTTCTGACAGTAGAGAGATTCAAACCCTAGCCAATTCCTGCCCATCTAAGAATAGAGTCACTTAAAAGAATCAGAGTTGCTGTAACTTTAAATATAATCCATGCCACTTTTTCTATGACACATCATACTACTTTTTTCAAAAATCTATAAACATTTTATTAACTTTGAAGAGGGAAGAAGAACAGCTACTTTAGAAACGAGAGACACTCGAGCACTGATGTGTTCATAGAGTTTCCACACAGCTGAAGAAGTTTACATCAAATGGACAAAAAATAGTACAGAAGACCTATATACAGAAAGATTTAGAAAGCCCATCTCTAGAAAGCAGGTCAGATGGACTCAAAGACCTCACCAAAAGTAGGAGGAATCGATGGGAAGCAATGGAAAGCCTTCTGCTGGGGCAAAAACGTGGCCACCTGCCCATGGAGTCAAGAAACGGTTCTTTTTCCTCCTCCTCTAAACGCCTGCCTCCGGTCTGGGTTGAGAGAAGGGTCCTGATCACTTGAACTGGTTGTCAATCAAGGTCCCCTTCATCTTTGCTTTCTTGGCTTCCAGTTCAGCCTGGAAAGGAAGAAAAGTATATGCCCTGAGACGTGCCATAGAAATTCTGACTTTCCTTCCTTCTTCTTACTGCCCAAACACTATCCTTTGGTGTTCATTTAGTACAGAAACTAGAATAGTGGTTGGCAGGTCGTTATGAATCTCTGGCAACCGCTTTCCACCCCTTCTGATATTACGGTACAGACAACGATGGTGTCTGTGTGGTAAAAGGCTGCAGTCGAAGGTGATCAGCGCAGGGCTCCTCCAGCCCCAGGCCCCCCAAAGGGCCAAGGGAATGGATACTGTGGTATACCACTGTCCTATACCTGGCAGAATAGGAAGAGAAACACTGTTCTAGAATGGTGTTACTTCAGGTCGTGCGGTCCACGAACTGTTGGTTGCTGGTTCGTGCAAGATACACGTAAAACCGAGTTAGCATTCAGAAACTTACACAATCATTTGCCAGAGTAATAACAAAATAAAATAATTTAACAAGAGCACTCGAGGCAAATGCATTTCTGTGGCATTTTATAAATTACAAATCTGTTCTTGACAAATAAGAGACTTAAAAAAAGAAGCAAGCCCCGGTGTTTCCCCTGGGCAAATGTGACAGGCACGGCTCTCGACCACGAAGGCAAGGCAATGCCGCTCCCAAGACCCACCACCTTTGTCAGCAAAGAAGCCTCTCTGGTCATCAGAAGGGCCGGCACAGCCCCTGATGGGGCAGCAACGCAGTGACGTCCGATGGTAAAGAGCTAGCGGAAGCGCATCAGGACCCAGAAGACCCAGCTTGCAGGCGCCATCAGACGGGAAGGGTGCGCGCGCCACGAGGAGCCCGTGACCGACACAGAAAGTGGGGGCAGCCCCCGTCCCGGTGCTGCCGATGTAGGCCCTGCTGCCCGCCCTCGCACCCCGGGAGCGCATCCACAGACCCCGACCTTCACCTCCTGACCTCGGGCCCCAGGTAGCAGGTGCAAGTACCGTTCTGGTCAGGGCGAGCCGACAAGCCCTCTAACTTCGGGCCTGGAGCCCTTGGTCACTGGACAGGGTATGCCGACCGTTACAGGCCAGGGTTAGACAGCTGGCCGCCAGCTACACCAGGGCCCCCCCGGACTTCCTGCAGGAGTTCCCTGAGCGAGGCTCTCTCAGACCGAGAAATGCCTGCCGCCCTGGGCCCACTCACCAGCTCCTGCAGCCGCCTTTTGCTCATGCCCTTGCGCTCCAGCTGCTTTTCGATCACTTTGGCGTTCTGCGCGTACGAGTCGGCGACTTCTCTCTGGGGGAAGAAAAGCAGCACCCGTAAGCCGGCAGTACCAGAGTCAGAGACCGCAGGTGGCAATTCATGCTACTCACATCTCACAATTATTCCGGAAATGGACTCTGTTCCCTTTAAACTCATCAGCTGTTCAATAATCCAGGAGAGCTCAGGTTTCGGCCGAAACCATTTGAAAAATAACCAATGGCATCTCCCTGTAAACCTCATTATACTGAAGGACCATAAAGGTTAGGAGAGCCTCATAGACCACTCGAGCCGGACTGGACGGGACCCGAAACTGTGGAGTCCAATAGGCTTTACACTCAAGAGGGATGAGGGATTTGCCCCATGAAAGTATCTCAAAACACATTAGGAAAACGCCACCGATCCAGTCCAACTCCCCGGTTCTCATTTTACGGATGTCCTCGGGATCCAGGGAGACAGGAACCGGCCCAGGCTCCTCTAGTTTCTTACTAGCAGACTAACGCCTGGGAGCAACATTTCTTTCTTTCTTTTTTTTTTTAAAGATTTTATTTATTCATTTGACAGAGACACAGCGGGAGAGGGAACACAAGCAGGGGGAGTGGGAGAGGGAGAAGCAGACTCCCCACTGAGCAGGGAGCCCGATGCGGGATTGATCCCAGAACCCTGGGATCGTGACCTGAGCCGAAGGCAGACGCTTAACGACTGAGCCACCCAGGCGCCCCTGGGAGCAACATTTCTAATTACTCCACTACTCGCTACTCAAATGGGCTGGTTTTAGAGTCCCCGTTCCTTCCGGGCCCACCCCCCAATCCAGTTCCCTTGAGAGCAGAAGCACTCACAGCCTCGATCTCCTCTTCCTCCTCATCAATGGTCGACACCGTGACGGAGCTGAACTTGCCCATGTCTTTCGTCCGTTTGGTCATCATGACCTGGAGTCACAGGAGGAGGAATCAGTCTTGTTCACTGCAAGAGGCTCTGTGAGCTGCGCGCGCGCTCCTGCGTGTATCCACCCGCGGGCGCGCACACATGACTGGTTGCAGGGGGAGGCGGTTGGGGGGGAGCACACACCTCTTTGGGACAGGCTGACCTATCTAAAAGTGCCAATGGGGTGGTTTTTTGTTTTTTTTTTTTCTATTTGGATTCTATTTTTCTAACATTTGCCGTCAAGGCTTTTAAAAGTATATTCAAAAATGAGCCTCCTTCCTTTCGTTTTAACGGTCCACACTGAAAAAAGAAGACATTTCAAAGGAAATCAATGTGAATCAAAACCATACAATTTCTAGCTTTACTCCTGGGACAGCCGTAGGAAAGAAAAAAGAACACATACTGGATGTTACATGTAACATCGGCTTACCCATAAAGATGGCGTCCTCTTAATAAAGAATGCATCCATAAAGGGCACTTTCCCATTATAATCTTATTTAAAGATGGAGGGTGATCCGTAGATTCGTAGCTATATAAACCAGTCAGTCTCCTTCAATAATTACCTTCTTAGGAGGCTCTTGTTTCTGAGTATAGATGTTCGTTTTGCCAAAGCCCTGGCCGAACTTGACCACTGCTCCGTCCACAATGAAGGTCACGGGGGCATTCTTAGGCTGGGACTGATAGAAGAGTGGCAGGCCACACCTGCAAAGAGCAGAGCCAATCTCTGGGAAGCTCACAAGCCAAATCCCCGAAACACTGACTCCCAAAGCGCGCTCAGACGCTGGGGAACAGTTTTGTTTGTGGCGTAAACTAAGGATTCACTCCTTCCAGTGTTTCCCAAAACAACTTCGTAAGAATCACTGAGGAATCACTTTAAACAAGTAAGAATTTGTTACAACTGCTGCTTGGATTCCCAGGTCCCTCCTTCTGAAGATCGTGATTCAGCAAATTGGGGAGCTGAGGCCTGGGAACCTGTCACTTTCCTCAGCATCCCAAGTGATTCTTATCATTGGAGAAGTTTGGGAAAGGCTGGTCCCTGCCGCTGTTTGCTTTCCAGTTAAAGCTGCTGCCATTCTGGGGCACCTGGCTGGCTCGGTTGGGAGAGCATGCGACTCCGGGTCACGGGGTTGTGAGTTCAAGTGCCATGTTGGGTGGAAAGCTTACTTAATAAATAAAAATTTAAAAATAATAAAAGTTTCCTAAAAATACGTATTTTTAAAAAAACTGCTGGGGTGCCTCGGTGATGCATCCAATTCTTGGTTTCAGCTCAGGTCAGGATCTCAGGGTCGTGGGACTGGGCCCCGCGTCAGGCTCTGCACTCAGCATGGAGTCTGCTGGGGTTCCCCTCTCCTTCTCACATAAATAGATATATCTTTAGGGGGGGAAAAAACTGCTGCCATTCTTCCAAGAGGTCTGGGTACCTAGCGTGGGGTTTTGTCCGGTTTTGTTTGAGTTTTTGCGGTGTCGAGAGGGAGTATGAAGGCTCCACTGCAGTGGTTAGCAAACTACCCTGTGGAGTAATCGTCGTACTTTCTTTGGTCGGGCAGTTTTACTGTACTTTTTCAGCTACATGAAGTAGACTCATAAGACATGATAAAATGGGGGGCACCTGGCTGGCTCAGTCGGTGGAGTGTGTGACTCCTGATCCTGGGGTTGTGACTCTGAGCCCCACGCTGGGTGCAGACATCACTTAAAAACCAAATCTTAAAAAAAAAAAAAAAAAAGACATGAAACGAAGTTAACAACTCTAATGTGGCTGGGAACTAAAATGCCTTCTCAGGCATTTCCGTGCCTTGATTCTTCCGTCATGAGTCTTCTGAGAGCCGAGATGTAACTGTCGTGCCATCAACAAGATGAACCTTACTGTAGTTTAGTATTCTCACTATTAACGGCCTAAAGCTGGACATGTATACATAGCTTTAAAGAACAGTTTCTAAAGTTCTTGGGTCTGGGGGCCTACAACAGGCTTTATAAATAAGTCTGGATAACATTATGCTATGTTCCATTTACCATATGACCCAGCAATTCCACTCCAAGAGAAAACGCATGTCCCCACCAAGATTTATACTAGAATGTTCATAAGAGCTTTATTCAGAATAGTCAAAACCCTTAGCAACTCAAATGCCCTTCTGCAGGTGAAGAGCAAAACTGGTGCTATGGATACTACTCAGCCACAAAGAGGAACAAACTAGTGATAAATGTGACACCTTGGCTGAAACCCAGAAGCACTGTGCTGAGTGAAAGAAAGCAAACGTAAAAGATACATACTGTACGTAGCAGAACACATGTTGTAGAATTTAGATAACACTTTTAGGAAAGGCAATAACATTTTTAGAAAAGACAAAACCGTAGCTACAGAAGGCAGATCAGTGGCTGCGGTGGGCGGGGGGGGGAGGGCGGTGGAGGGTGAAGAAGGGGACTGACAGCAAAGGGCACACGGGGAACCGGGGAATGGCCTGCATCGTGGCAGGGGTGGTGTTAGAGGACCGCATGCTTCTGTCGGGACTTCTCAAATTGTATGCTTAACACAGGCAAATATGGGGGGCACCTGGCTGGCTCCGTCAGTAGAGCATGTGACAGTCTTGGGGTTGCGAGTTCAAGCCCGACAGTGGGCACAGGGATTACTTAAGGAAAAAAAGGGCAAATTTTGTCATATATAAATTACATGTCTATTGAAAAAATGATACGATGTTAAAAAAAAAAAAACATTTCTGTGACCACCTGGTCAGAGATGTGACTTTGACTAGTCTATCCGAGGAGCATATTGGTATTTGTGTAGCTGAAGTTCGAAGGCAGCTGGGATTGTAAGGATAAAGATACAACAGAGAATTGTACCCGCCTAATTCTTTTCCAAACACGTTATTGCCTCTCCTTTCTTCTGCTTGGAGAAAGCCGCGCTGTTAAATACCTACTTGGCACACTTCTTCCTGTACTGCCGTTCAATGCCTTCAGGTCTGTGCAGAAACGGAATTAGAAAAAAAAAAGAGATGAACAAATCTCATAACCTACCCGCCTTACTACCTCATTTCTTCAAATGCTAAAAAAGGGCCTTTCGAAAGTTTTCATTTCCTAGATGAACCGGCTAGTTGAACGTGTATTAATCTTAAGACATCCCCGCCTCCCACACGTTTCCTGAGCCCCGAGGACAGGTCAGGCGTCCCCCTGACCCGGGGGGGAGGGGCAGAAGCCATAGTCATAGCAACGGCCAGGGTCACGGGTAACAACAACAAGAGCAGCGCTAATACTAGCAACCACGTGTACACCGTGCTCAAGATCACCCGGAGTAAGTCACTTGCGCCTTAGAGCGACGCTGTGAGGTCGTTCCTATTACCATTCCCATTTGACAGATGAAGGCCCCCGAGCACAAACCAAGCACATGATTTGCCCCAGGTCAGAGTCCGGAAGCAGAATAGGCTGAATTCAAGCCGAGGCCGCCACGCTCAAGAGCCCACAAGACTGCCTTAGGTAAGCAACTCTGCCACCCACCCAGATGCTTAACGGAAACCTGGGGACTCATCCTTGATTCTTCTCTTTCCCTTATTTCCCACACCTACTCCATCAGCAAATCCTACGGATTTATCATCTCCAAAAAAAGATCCTGAGCCTGTCTGCTCTGCTCTACCTTCCGGCCACCATCTTAGCCCAGGCCACCAGTATCTCTTCCTTGGCCAACTGTCATAGCTTCTGGACTGGTCTCCTCACTTCCCCTCCCCTTGTTTGTTTCCATTTTTAATAAGCAATATGCATACATGGTATACATATGAGTACAAAGAAAAGCAAATATCCTCCCCACCCACCCTTCACCCACCCAGTTCTCTTCCCTGGGGGGCAAATATTGTTTCTGGTTTCTTCTGTTCCTCCCAGAGATAACTGATGATATAAGCAAAGAATTCTTATTGATATATAAATAAAATATATTTTATTTCTTTTCCTTTTTAGACAAATGCAGCATACCTTACACTGTTCTCTACTTCTTTTTTTTTTTTTTAAAGATCTTATTTATTTGACAGAGAGAGACACAGTGAGAGAGGGAACACAAGCAGGGGGAGCACGAGAGGGAGAAACAGGCTTCCCGCGGAGCAGGGAGCCCGATGAGGGGCTCAACCCCAGGACCATGACCTGAGCTGAAGGCAGACGCTTAACAACTGAGCCAGCCAGGCGCCCCTCTTTGTTTGCTTAAAAATGTGTCCTGGTTAGAAAATATATATGTGACCCTTCCTTACCAATTGACAAAGAGGTGTCCCATGCTTCATAAAGGCTGCATTGTATTCCTTTGTGTGGATGAACCGAAATGTCTTTTACCTGTTGGATAAATTCCTAGAAGTGTATCCACTTTATTTTTTTTTTTAAGATTTTATTTATTTATTTGATGGAGAGAGAGACAGCGAGAGAGGGAACACAAGCAGGGGGAGCGGAAGAGAGAGAAGCAGGCCTCCAGCCGAGCAGGGAGCCCGACGTGGGACTCGATCCCAGGACCCTGGGATCATGACCTGAGCCGAAAGCAGACACTCAACTGACTGAGCCACCCAGGCGCCCCGCGTATCCACTTTAAATTCTGTTAAATACTGCCAAATTACTCTCTAGGGAAGTTGAACCAATTTATGTTCCCACCACCAAAGTGAGAGTTCCTGTTTCTCTCCAGTCTCACCAACACCGAATGTTATTAAATTGCACGACTGCCAATCTGGCACGTGAAAACTGTGCTCTCACAATTTGCATTTCCTTTTTTAAAGAGTGAAGTCAGGCATCTTTTCCATATTTTATAGGCATTTGTGTTTTCTCTTTTTGGGTGAACTGCCGGTTCATATCTTTTGCCTGTTGAGTTGTCTTTTTATTGTCTATTAAGGAGACTTGCAAATGTTGACAGGCCTCATAAATATTTCTTCCCCAGTTTGACATCTGTCTTTGACTGCCCCCCCCCCGGCAATGTGGAAATTTTAGATTTTTGTGCAGTCAAATCAACAGCATGTGTGCATGCGTGCGCACACGTGTGGTATTCAGTTAGGCCTTCTCCATTCTAAATCCATACCTAACATACAAACTTTAACTGCTATTCTAGAATCTGCTTCCACTACTGTTTCGCTCCAAATCATTCTTTAAACAGAGGCAAGAGTGGCTTCCTAAGACACCTAGAATAAAATCCAGCCTCCTTACCATGTAGGCCTCCCAGGCACAAGCTGAGCACAAAATTGGGCCCCCGTCTCTCTCACAGATGCCCTCCCTCACTATGAACTAGCCACACCAGGCTTCTGTTCTTTGAACAAACAAGCGCTTTCCCACCTCAGACCTTTCACACACACGCTTCTCTCTCCCTGGAATGCTCTTTTCACTGCTTTCCCCTTCTCATTTTCGGGGTCTCAGCCACCTTTTCAAAGAGGTTTTCATGACCCACCTCAGACCTTTCACACACACGCTTCTCTCTCCCTGGAATGCTCTTCTCACTGCTTTCCCCTTCTCATTTTCGGGGTCTCAGCCACCTTTTCAAAGAGGTTTTCATGAGATTCTTTGTATGAGCCCTTTGTTTCATTCACAGGACTTCCCCTAATCATAATGACTTTATTTTTCTGTCATCCCACTAGACTGTAAGGTCCATGAGATCAGAGATTAACGGAGACCATGCCTGTCTGACCACTCTATCCCCAGAGCCGAGCAAAGTACTGGAAACAAAATAGACATGCAATAAACACTGGTTGAAAGAATTCTTTTAAGAATTCGGTTTAGTGAGGAAAATTACCATCATGGAGGTAAGTTCTTACATGGAGAAATGCGTACTGGGAACGCAGAGGTGGGAGCACCAAGTCTGTCCGAGGCAGTCATGGAAAGCTTCACAAGCAGGTGATTGAAAGCCAACAGTCCTGATAGAAAGTGGTATTTCAAGCAGTGGGAATACTATGTGCAGAGCCAAAACAGCACAGCACATTCAGGGAATTACACAGTCTAATGTTAGTAGGACTTTAAAAAAAATCAAGAGTACTACTGGTCTGACAGAAAAAGATCTGTAAGATTATACTATGAATGACCATATGGCAACAAATTAGATAATTGAGATGAAATGGGCAAACTCCTAGAATAGAACAGAAACTGCCAAAACTCACTGGAAAAGAAACAGAAAATCTGAATAGACTATTCCATGTAAAGAGATTTAATTAGTAATCACAAAACTCCGCACAAAGAAAAGCCCAGGACGAGTGGCTTCACTGGTGAATTATACTAAAAGTTCAAAGAAGAATTAATACCAACGCTTCACAAACTTTGCAAAAGAGGAAACACTTCCCAGCTCATTGTATGGAGCCAGTATTACCCTGATACCAAAACCAGACAGAGGCACAACGACAACAAACTAGAGATCAGTATTGCTTAAGAATACACAGGCAAAACGCCTCAAAAAACAAAAAATACTAACGATCTGAATCCAGCAGCATTTAAAAAAGATCATACATGACCAAGTGGAATTTATCCCAGGAATGCAAGATTGGTGCAACACATAAACAATACCCAAAGCAAGACACCACAGTAATAGAAAAGAGAAAAAAAAAACACACGATCATCTCAACATCTCAATAGACACAAAAGAAAAGCATTTGACAAAATTCAAAACCCTTTTAATATTCCAGGAATAGAAGGGAACTTTCTCCACCTGATAAAGGGCATCTATGAAAAACCCACAGGCACTAACAGTTACATAAACTAATATCATACTTAATGGTGAAAGACTGAAAGCTTTTTTCCTAGGATCAGGAACAAGACAAGGATACTCACCCTCAACCCTTCTATTCAACATTGTACGAGGAGTTCTAGGAAACACAAGTAGGCAAGAAAAAGAAGTAAAAGGCACCCAGATTGGAAGGGAAAAAGTAAAACCATCTCTATTTGTAGATGACATGATCTTACATATAGAAACCCTAAAGAACCCACAAACATATACACAATTAGAGCTAATAAGTTTAGCAAGGTTGCAGGTTACATGATCAATATATAAAAATTAATGGTAGTCCGATATACTAAAAATGAACAATAAAGGGGCGCCTGGGTGGCTCAGT
This sequence comes from Mirounga angustirostris, assembly GCF_029215605.1. NCBI lineage: Eukaryota > Metazoa > Chordata > Mammalia > Carnivora > Phocidae > Mirounga > Mirounga angustirostris. Next base: position 97,177,912 of record NW_026991719.1, read on the forward strand.
CTTTAAGCATCTGCCTTCGGCTCAGGTCATGATCCCAGGGTCCTGGGATCGAGCCCCACATCGGGCTCCCTGCGCCGCGGGAAGCCTGCTTCTCCCTCTCCCACTCCCCTCCTTCCTTGTGTTTCCTCTCTCACTGTCTCTCTCTCTGTCAAATAAATAAATAAAATCTTTAAAAAAAAAAAAAACAATAAAAAATAAAGTTAAGAAAATTCCAGTTACAATAGCATCAAAAATAATAAAATACTTAGGAAAAAGTTAACAAAATAAGTGCAAGACTTGTGCAATGAAAACTATAAAACATTACCGAAAGAAATTAAAGAACACCTAAGTAAATGGAACGACATCCCATGCTCGTGGACTGAAGACTTAACATTATTAAGATGGTAATACTCCTTAAATGAATCTACAGCTTCAACACAATCCCTATCAAAATCCAAGCTGGCTTTTTGCAGAAATTGACAAGCTGATACTAAAATTCACATGGAATTGCAAGGAATCTAGAATAGCCAAAACAATCTTGAAAAAGAACAAAGTTGGAGGACTCACATTTGCTGATTTCAAAAACCACAAAAGCTACAGTAATCAAGACAGGGTGGTACTGGCATAAAGATAGACAGATCAATGGAATGAAACTGAGAGTCCCAATAAACCCACACATACACGGTTAATTGATTTTTGACAAGTGTACCAGACCATTCAAAGGAGAAAGAACAGACTTTCAATAAATGGTACTGGATACCCACATGTACAAGGATAAATTTATTAGATCCTTACCTCACACCATCTAAAAAAATTAACTCAAAAAATTTTAACTCAAAATGGATGAAAGGCTTAAACCTAAGAACTAAAACTATAAAACTCTTAGAAGAAAATGTAGACATAAATCTTCAAGACCCTGAATTAGGCAATGGTTTCTTAGATAAGACTCCTACAGCACAAGCAAAGATAAAAATAACTGGACTTGATTAAATTAAAAACTTTTATGCTTCTAAGAATACCATCAAGAGAGTGAAAAGGCAATCCACAGAATGGGAGAAAACATTTGCAAATCATATATCTGGTTAGGGGCTTAGTATCCATAATATATGAATTCCTATGACTCAGCAATTAAAAGACAAATACACCAATTAAAAAATGGGCAAAGAATTTGAATAGACATTTCTCCAAAGAAGACATGCAAATAGCCAAAAGGTACATGAGAAGATGCTCAACATCATTAGCCAGCAGGGAAATGCAAATCAAAACCACAATGAGATACTATTTCATACATACTAGGATAGCTATAATCAAAGAGACAGACAATAACAAATATTGGTGAGATATTGGAACTCTCATACATTACTGATGAGAATGCAACCGCTTTTGAAAATACAGTAACAGTTCGTCAAAAGGTTAAACATAGAATTACCATATGACCCAGCAATTCATTAGTATACACCCATGAGAACCAAAAACACATTCACACAAAATCTTGTACACACGTTCACACATTTACAACATTACCCGTAATAGTAAAAAAAAAAAAAAAAAAAAGGAAAGAGCCCAAATGCCCATCAACTGATGAACAGATAAACAACATGTGGTATGTCCATACAATGGAATGTCATTCAGCCACAAAAAAGAATAAAGTACTGAGTCATTCTACATCAAGGATGAACCTTGAAAACATGCTAAATGAAAGATAGTAGACACAAAAAGCTATAATATTTATGGTTCCTTTTTAATGAGGTATCTAGAATAGGCAAATCCATAGGGACAGAAAGTAGATTAATGGTTGCCAGGGGCTGGGGGAGAAGGAAATGAGGAGTGACTATTATTAGGTACAAGGTTAGTTTTGGGGGGTGATGAAATGCTCTGGAATTGGTGATGATAGTTGCACAACCTTGTGAATATACTAAAACCACTGAATTGTACACTGTAAAATGGTGAGTTTTATGATATATGACTTACCCCTCAATTCAAAATACTAAATCTCTGAGGGTGGAGCTGAGGCATTAGGGCTTTTCTTTTTTTAAGTGTTTTTTTTTTTTTTAAGATTTTATTTATTCATTTGACAGAGAGAGAGATAGCAAGAGCAGGAACACAAGCGGGGGAGTGGGAGAGAGAGAAGCAGGCCTCCCGCGGAGCAGGGAGCCCAATGCGGGGCTCGATCCCAGAACCCTGGGATCATGACCTGAGCCGAAGGCAGATGCTTAACAACTTAGCCACTCAGGTGCCCCGATAAATGTTATTAAAAAAAAAAAAAAAATCAAGGGGCACCTGGCTGGCTCAGTTGGTAGAGCATGCGACTCTTGATCTCAGGGTCGTAAGTTCAAGCCCCATAATGGGCGCAGAGCTTACTTAAAAAAAGAAAAAGAAAAAAAAAAAATCAAGGAGTACCAGGAGACAAGGATCACAGAGAGCCTTCAGGCTTCGATTTTACCCTGCTAACCATGATTTCTAAAATTGTACTCAACCATGACCCCTAAATGAAACTAGATAGGGGGAGGGGAGGAGTCCTTAATGGGTTGGGCTCGACTCTTCCCCAGTCACAGCAGCTTCCTGCTTATTTATACTTCTGGACAAGCACTTCATTTGAAGAAAGGATTCATTGTCTAAAAATGTTTGAAAAGCACTGCTATAGGTGACGAAGAGTCACTGAAAGATTTGAAGCAGGAGACTTATGTAATGTGCATCTGAGATCACTCAGACAGTAGACAACAGACTGGAGGAGAACAAAGTGAAAGGCCAAGAGACCAGGTAAGAGGCTGCTTCAACAGCCCAAGCAAGCGATGGTAGGTACTGGAAAGATGGCACTGCAGCAGGGCTAAACAGGAGGCAACTGCGAGAGAGACTGGAAGGCAGAGTCAACAGGACATGGTGAGCGACTCGACTGGTGTATACAGGGGATGGTGGGGTTGGGGACGGATGAGACAAAGGGAGGACTGGCTCGCAGATTCCGGCTTGGGCCACTGCATGAATGGGGGTGTCATTGCAAGAGGAGGAGGAGGAGGAAGGAACTGTATTTGGCTGATAGTTAGAGACCTGTCTGCAGTGGCTTCAACACCATGGTTTGTTCTCCTGTAAAAGACATCCGGAAGAGGGGCGCCTGGGTGGCTCAGTCGGTTAAGCGTCCGACTCTTGATTTCGGCTCAGGTCATGATCTCAGGGTCGTGAGATCCAGCCCCACATTGGGCTCCATGCTGGGCATGGAGCCTGCTTGGGACTCTCTCTCTCCCTCTACCCCTGCCCCCCACTGTCTCTCCCCCTCTTAAAAAAAAAAAAAAAAAACGTGGTTCATGGCCATGACCGGGACCCAAGGACAGTGATGGCGAAAGCTCTGTAATTTTTGTGGCCTTTCCTTCCCGGTCCCAGGATGGCTGCCAGTCCTCCAATCATCACGTCCGTTTTCCCAAAAAGCAGGAAGGAGTAAGACTAGAAGAGTAAAAAGGCCTTCCCTTGGAAGCCTCATCCAAAAACTTCTATCCCTTTTACTTGGCAAAAGTGAAGTCACATTCAGAATCTTACGGGTCTTGGGGGGGGCGGGCACTGGACTATACACCCTAACTTTGCAGATGCCAGTATACAGGCAGGTATAAAAGAGGAGTGTCTGGTGGTGCTGGGTCAGCCCATCTGCAGTATTTCCTTACTAGAGAAATGAGGAGTTTGGCCTTGGTCATGTTGGATCTGAGACAGAACATCAAGTGAAGAGGTAGAGTAGGCAGTTAGATATACAGTTCTGGGTACAGGAGAGAAATGTAGGCAGATCTAGATTTTGTGAGTCACCAGCACGTAAGTGTAACTGATGCCATGAAAAGTTGTGAGAACGTCCAAGGAGAGTATAAAGAGAGAGGGAGTAAGATCCAGGTCAGAACCCAGGGGAATACCAACATTTAAGGGGCAGGCGGCAGAAGAATCCAGAAGACTGAGAAAGCCAAAGAAGTACGAGAATCTCCAGAGCAGCTTCACAGAACTCAAGGAAGGAGAGCATCAAGGGAGGCAGGGTCAACAGACAGACAGAAAAGCACTGGATTTGCAACAGTGGGACTGCTGGATGGGAAAGGGGGCCCGGGGAACAACAGTGTCAAAAGAGAGGCACTTTAGAATGGAAGGCTTGGAGGGGGACCGTGATGGGCTCCAGGGCATATGTACTCTTTTTTTTTTTTTTTTAAAGATTTCGTTTATTTGGCAGAGAGAGAGGGAACACAAGCAGGGGGAGCGGGAGAGGGAGAAGCAGGCTTCCCGTGGAGCAGAGAGCCCGATGCGGGGCTCGATCCCAGGACCCTGAGATCATGACCTGAGCCGAAGGCAGACGCTTAACGACTGAGCCACCCAGGCGCCCCCCCCCCCCTTTTTTTAAAGTAGGCTCCATGCATGTAGCCCAACACAGGGCTCAAACTCACGGCCCTGAGACCAAGACCCGAGCTGAGATCAAGAGCCAGACACTCAACCGACTGAGCCCCCCCCACAGGCCCCTGGGATCCTGGGCATATGGTGTGCAGACTGCACGTGTTCCGCAACTGGTGCTCTCACACACAGCTGGCTAAGGAGGGAGAATGGGCCGAAATGCCCCCAGGGAAGCACGCCAGAGTGGGCCACTGGACAGACTGCTCATGATTAGTGCAGGAATGACGTCAACTGGGGGGAGGGGTGGGAAGGGAAGTTTACCCTGCCTTGTTGGTAAACTCTTGAGAACTCTCTGGCCCAACAGAGTCACTTGGCCAGAGGCCAAGAGCCTGGGTAATACCTGGCCCTAAGGCTAGGTCCCAAAGCTGGCTCGCTTCCAGGAACAGGCTGGTTCGATGCCGGGGTTTCCACTTCAGACTAAAGCCACTCCGTTTTCTGGCCTCTGGGTGAGGGCATCTGCCTTTTAGTGCCATGGGGGCCTGTGGCCTGCTGAGTTCTTAGATCGGTTTCAATATATAGTAATACTATTATAATTACTGTATGTAACTATGATATATATATAATAAACACATCATAAATATCTTAGTGATCTTAAAGAGAGCGAGAGCGAGTGAGCTCAAGCAGGGGGAACGGCAGAGGGAAAGGGAGAAGCAGACTCCCCCGCTGAGCAGGGATCCCGATGTGAGGCTCGATCCCAGGACCCCAGGATCATGATCTGAGCTGAAGGCAGACACTTAACAGACTAAGCCACCAAGGCACAGTTGGCAATTTTCAAAATGAGAAAACTAAATAAGGGTTAATGGAGGGAGAAAAAGCATAAGACAACGGGTTAGCTTTAGATAGGGCATCTTACTTGTCAACCTTCCTATTTACCATAATGGAGTATTTTCCCCATGTTTCCCAAAGGGCATTCCTTTGTAGATTTCATCAATTTTATAATCTGGTTGTATTATTGGCCTCGAGTTGTATCTGGTATATAACCAATTTCCTCTTCAGCTGCACAGTTCTAGAAGCCCAGTTGTCACAATGGTGCTCGAGGCCTGATTTGCTATTGAATGGCACCTAGCGGTACTTCCTTTCATTACTGTGGGCTGACAACAGTTTGGTTTCTTAAATTAACATAGCAAGATGTCAGCCTGTCACTTTTCCCATCTCAACACTAGAATACAAGCTCCATACAGGCAGGGTTCTTTGCTTGTTGACTGGTTGTACGGGGTTGGATGGTATCCCTTAAAAAGTCATGTCCTTCCAGGAACCTCAGAATGTGACCTTATTTGGAAAGAGGGTCCTTGCAGATATAATTAGTTACAATGAGGTCATGTAGATGAGTAGAATGTGCCCTTAATCCAATGTGACTGGTGTCCCTATAAAAAGAAGAGAAGAAAAACAAGAGACCGAGACACAGGGAGAAGGCCATGTGTTGATACAAAGACTTAAGTGTTGCATCTACAAGCCAAGAAATGCCAAGGATTGCACGCCTGGGTGGCTCAGTTGGCTAAGCGTCTGCCTTCGGCTCAGGTCATGGTCCCAGGATCCTGGGATCGAGCCCCGCATCGAGCTCCTGCTCAGCGGGAAGCCTGCTTCTCCCTCTCCCACTCCCCCTGCTTGTGTTCCCTCTCTCGCTATCTCTCTCTGTCAAATAAATAAATAAAATCTTTAAAAATAAAATAAAATTAAAAATGCCAAGGATTGCTGGCAACCACCAGAAGCTAGGAAGGGCCAAGGAAAGATCCTCCCCTAAAACCTTCAGAGAGACCATGGCTCTGCCAACAGCTTCATTTCAGACTTCTAGCGTCCAGAAATGGGAGACAATTTCTGTTGCTTTGAGCCACCTAGTTGGCGGTACTTTGTGACAGCAGCCCTAGCAAATAATACACTGGCATATCACAGGCTTCTGGACAGGACCTGGCACAGAGCGGGAGCTCAGGAAATGAAATGCGTGGGAAGGAACATCTGGACTTTTTTTCTTTTTTTAAAGATTTATTTATTTATTTTGAGAGAGCGAGAATGAGAGAGAGAGAGAGTACATGAGTGGGGGAGGGTCAGAGGGAGAAGCAGGCTCCTCGCTGAGCAGGGAGCCCGATGCGGGACTCGATCCCGGGACTCCGGGATCATGACCTGAGCCGAAGGCAGTCGCTTAACCGACTGAGCCACCCAGGCGCCCCAACATCTGGACTTTTTAATTCCCTACAACTGACCTCTCTGTGGCCTCAGGCACCTGTTGATAACCACCCTCCCCAGACATACGCACTTCCTGATACTCTCGCCTCCCGTTTTCCACATCGCCAGGTTCCAATTATTTTGTCTGCTTTTTAAATGTCAATGTTCCCCAGGATTATATCTTCAGTCCTCTCTCTTCTTGCTCCACATTCCATGCAATGTTAGCCCTTCCCAGGTTTCAATTCCTTACCTCAACCAAGGACTCCCAAATCTCAAACAGATCCAACCATGTCACTCCCCTGCCTAAAAGAGAGAGATGGCGCTTGCCGGCAGGTACGGTCCAAACTTGCCTACTTCAGCATTTTACTCTGTCCCCACCTCAGGATGCACAAACCCCTTCCTGTGAAGTCACCTGGGCTACAGTCACCAAGGACCATTCCGAGTTCCCAAGCACACCGTAAGTGCTCCTTTCAATGCTTCCATATTCCCTCCACCGGGATGCTCCTCAGCCCCCTCATCTCCTTGGTGAAATCCTAGTTCGAGGCCAAACACAAATGCCATCATCTTTTGGTGCCTTTCCTGAGCATCTTTCAGGAGAATGACCCGCTCCCATCCGTTTTCCCATAGCTTTTGGCTCACAGCTTTAGGCATTTTATCCTATCACAACAGGTGGCCCGTTCCCCCACTGAGCTGTGGGCTCTGCAATGGGAAGGGCAGTACCTTATTCATCTCCACAGAGCCAGTCCCCAGCTTGGTGCCTGGCACATGGCACACTCCAAGACATCACAGGTTGAATGAACTCATTCTACTTGCAAAAAAACCAAATTACAGCTATCAAATAGCACATTAGCACATCTCAGCAGCATTTCAACAAAGCACAGCAAAGGTACTGCTGCATTAACAGAAGTTAGAGAGTGAACACAAATGTCAAAGTGTTGGGCCCATAAGAACAACCTGTTTAGCACTAGATGGGGTACCCACATTCCTCAGAACCAGACCGAAACACAAGAAGGAAAGCCTAGCATCAACCTCTTACCTCCGAAGATACATGGTCTCCTCGTCTTCCGTGTTACAAAACTTGTGGGCGTGTTTGGCAGCATCAATCACACGGGACCGATCCCGGGGCCTCATGGGCAATTTCTCTAACTGACAGTCTGAAGAAATGGAGTAAGATTCGGTCACCAGAGCCACTGAAAGATACCCTGGGGCAATCACAAGTGTTCAGTGGGGCCCTTAGCACTATAATGTTTTACTATAATTACTAAGGCTTATGGAAGCCTATTATTGAATTTCCCAACTGAAAATGACGTGGTGTCAGAAGATCTGGAGCTCTGTTACCATCGTGGCGATCTTTGGCAAGTTACTTCCTTTTGTTTTTTTTTTCTTTCCTTATTTGAAGGATAAGTAGATGACAATATTTCAAAAGTCCCTCCCAGCATGGCAAGTTTGCTGTGTTTCTGTGATCACAGTACACTTGGTTTGAGTTCTAATGCATGAGAATCAGATGAGACAATCAAGCGTCCTGAAACGCCTATGAGGAGGGCATTGGGAAAAGTGGTTAAGCGCTTAGAAAAAGAGAGAGAGGGTCGGTGCTATGCTACATGTGGCGAGGAGTGTCAGTCTGAAAACAATGAAAACATACAGGAAATAAATGAGGTGCAGTTAAAAAGCAGACGGAAATTGATATAATGCAAATGAAGTACCTAAAGGGTCACAGAGAAGTCAAGTGATCACAGTGATTTGAGATTAATGGAGGAAGGGGCGGGGGAGTTAGCACCAGGCAGTCTGCATGTTCATTAATCTTCACAATGACCTGCTGGAGTAGACATTTTGTATTCCTAGTTTAGAAATGAGGGAACTGAGGCTTACAAAAGGCAAGAGACTTGCCACACATTTACTAAGAGGGAGAACAAGAATTCAGACTCAACTCTAGGTGATTAAGAGCGAACTCATTTATACAACAAAGATTCGAGGGCTCTCTACGTACCAGGCGCAGTTCAAACACAGTGCTGGGGATTCAGCAAAGGACAAAGCAGAGTCCCTGCCCTGATGAAGTTTACATTCTAGTGGAAGAGGCAGAAAATTTAAAAATAAGAATTATATAACATGACCTTGGATAATGATAAGTGCTAATAAAAAAAATTAGCAGGATATTAAGAGGATGGACAGTGATCTCAGATAGTGACAAGGGCTACCAAGAAAAATCAGGCAGGGTAAGAGGACAAAGTGTAATAAGGGTGCCATTTTAGATAGTCAGGGAAGAGTTTTCTAAGGAAGGGATATTTCAGCAGAGACCTGGATGAAATAAGAAAGCACCAAGGTTAGAGGGTTTGAGGCAGGAAAAAACAGCAACCCCAAAGACCCTGGGGGCAAAACATTTTGACATGATGAAGAAAAATCAAGAAGGCTACTGCAGCTGGAGCGCAGTGAGCCAAGGGAAGAGTGTTAGGAGACGAAGTCCAAGAGGTAACTGAGGATCTGAACATGCAGGGTCTAGGTACGGACTTTGGTTTTACTCTCAGTTTTACAGGAAAACACCAGTTTGGAACAGGACTCTGGTTGCTGTGCAGAAAACAGACCACTGGAGACAAGGAGTGGAGAGTAAGAGGCTGTGGCAATTCCAGGTGAGGGATGATGGTGGCTTGGACTAGAGCGGCAGAAATGGAAGTGGTAAGAAGTAGTCAGATTCTGGAAAGATTTTTAAGTACTGGCAGGATATGTTGATGGGCTGGATGGGTGTAAGGTAAGGGAAAGAAAAGTCAAGCCTGATTCTGAGATTCTGGGTGACTAGTGCTACCACTGACTCTGCACTAGGGTGGAACAGTGGCGAGCAGGAAGTACGGGATCATGAAGTCGATTTGAACACGACTGTTTTTGAGAGACCCATCAGACATCCAAGTGGAGACAGGGAATAAGCAGCTGGAGTGTGAAGGGAAATGTAGGTTAAAGATGAACATTTGGGAGGCATCAGCATGCAAATGGTATCTAAAGCTTGGGAATGGCTGTGGTCACTTAGGGAGCGAGTACAAATTGAGAATAGGTGAGAGGACTGAGCCCTAGGGGCTTGCAGTGCCTAAAAATAGGAGTCAGAGAAGGAGCTAGACACTGAGGAGGGGCAAAATCAAGGTAGGAGGAAAATCGGGACATTGTGGAGTCTTGGAAGCAAATGAAAAAAAAAAAAACTGTTTTAAGAAGGATGGAATCATCATCTCTGTCAAATGACACAGATGAGGACTAAAATGAGCATTGATAATCGACCACGGGGACTACTAACAGGTTCAGTTATTGACCTTGACGGTGAGGTGGGAAGAGAAGTCTGCCCCAAGTGAGGTCAACAGGCAATGTGAAGTGAGGATGCAGCGACAGGCAATATAAGCAACTCTTTTTAGAAGTTCTGCTAAAAAGGAAGCAAAGAAATGGGGTTACAGCTGAAAGAGAACGTAGGATCAAGGGAACTAGTTTTATTCTCGTTTAAGAGCTATGACAGCATCCTAGTACGCAGCAAAAAGGTTACAAAGTTTCTAGAGGCGGAGTGGGAGGAAAGGGAGATAAACAGTCTATTTTTTCTGAAGGAGGAATTTAGTTTTGAGGGAAGCCTGGATACACTCAAGGTTAAACAGAAAAGCTGCCCTGGAGTGGGGCAGGGAAGCATCAGCATGGAGCAGGAAAGCCCACCAATCTTCCAAGAGACGCGCCTCCCAGATCACAGCCAGAGAAAATCTGCCCTCGAGAACCCGAAGTTTCGCTTCTCGCAGACGCCCTCCGGTTCCCGAAGATCACATCCAGAGAATATCCGCCCTCGAGAACCCGAAGTTTCGCCTCTTGCAGACGCCCTCCGGTTCCCGACTACTTACCCAGCACCAGGACCATCTGGCCACACAAACAGTAGTAGACGTGGAGGGGCTTCTCGCCGTCGTCATACTCCTCCCGATCCCGGGTGTCGGAGCAGACTACCGACCGGGACACTACTTTCGGCATCGTTCGCAGGAGCAGCCCGAAAACGCTCTGCCAAAACTGAGGGTCGCGCAGAAATGACGTCACAGACGGGCGTCGAGCCTTTTCCCAGCCGCAACGCTGGTCACGTGTCAGTAGCGTTCCTGTGGACTTCCGGGCCGGTCCATTAGGCCCGGATGCGCGGGGGCGTCCTGAGCCTTCAGAACTTCGTTTGCCTCGGCCTGAGTTAGGTGCAACTGCTGTACTTGGGACACTCTTAATACTATTTAAATTATTCATGTATATTTCTGTACACGTATGTATATGCAGATACAATAAAACCAGATATAACAAAGAACTGTATTTACACGTTATAGGCATAATACAGGTTTTAGGTGTGCCTCTAAAGAGGATTCTGATTTTAATGGCTGTATTCAGGATGAGTACCTAATGAAGTAGAGGTATCTTTTTTAACTTGAGATATAATTCATATGACATAAAATTCACCCTTAAAAAGTGTATTATGTGGTGGTTTTTAGTATATTCACAAAGTTGTGCAACCAGCACCACTATCTAATTCCAGAACATTTTCATCGTCCCATATAATTAGCAGTCACTCCCCACTTCTTCCCAGCACCTGGCAACCACGAAGCTACTTTCTGTTCCCTAGGGATTTGCCTCTTCTGGACATTTCATATGAAAGGAAGTAAACAGCGTGTGGCTGTTGGTGTCTGGCTTCTCCACGTAATGTTTTCAAGGTTCATCCATGTTTTAGCATGAACGGGTAAAAATAGGAATGAATCCGTAAAAAGGAACTTCATTCTTTTTCATGGCTGAATATCCTGTTTATGGCTATCCCACATTCTGTTTATTCATGAGTTAGTGGACATTTGGGTTTTTCCCACTTTTTGGATATAATGATTAATGCTACTGTGAACATCGGTGTACAAGTTTTTGTGAGAACATATGTTTTTAGTTCTCTTCGTTGTATACTTAGGAGTGGAATTGTTGGGTTATATGGTGACTTTATGTTTCACCTTTTGAGGAACTGCCAAGAGTGTTTTCCAAAGCAATTTTACCATTTTACATCCCCATCAGACTATATATGGAGGAGGGGGTCTGATTCCTTCAAATCCTCACCAATAATTATTTTTGTCTGTCTTTTTGATCATAACCATCTCGGTGGGTGTGAAGTGATATCTCACTGTGGTTTTGATTTTCCTTTCCCTGGTGGTTAATGTTGAGCACCTTTTCACGTGCTGACTGGTTATTTATGTATCTTCTTTGGAAGATACTGAAACAACATACTGAAACTCTGCCAGGACCCTCTTTGTGGAGGACAAGAGCCTGGAGCAATCCAGAATAAGGACACTGAGACAGTTTACATTGGCTAACTTCAAAAATCCAAATGAAGACACCAAAATAGTGGATTTTTAACAGAGAACTTAGTGAAGGCCGTAGGAGCTTGTGTCTAGAAATTGACAGTTTGGCTGCAGGAAGAGTAGTGTTCAAGACACACAGGATGTAAACCAAGGGGAATTTAAAGTCATCTGCTAGACCTCAAATGAACATGAATTAGATAAAATATGCAAGAAATGTGGTGTATATATATACAATGGAATATGACTCAAGCATAAAAAAGGAGATCTTGTCATTTGCAACAGCATGCATGGACCTGGAGGGTATGATGCTAAGTGAAATAAGTCAGACAAAGAAAGACAAATACCATATGATTTCACTTATATGTGGAATTGAAAATACAAAACAAAGAAAAAGCAGAACAGACTTCTAAATACAGAGAACAAACAGTTGCCAGATGGAAGGGGGTGGAAGAATAGGCAAAATGGGTGAAGGGGAGTAGGAGATACAGACTTCCAGTTACGGAATGAAGGAGTCGTGGGAATAAAAGGTACAGCATAAGGAATATAGTCAATGGCATTGTGTTAGTATTTCATGATAAAGGATGGGAGCTACACTTGTGGTGAGCATAGCATAATGTATAGAGTGGTTGAATCACTATGTTGTACGCTTGAAACTAATGTAATATCGTGTGTCAAATATAATCAGATTTTAAAAAATCAATTCAAATCTTAAGGAATCACAGTGTTCCTTAGATCTTACTCAAATGTCATCTCTATGATTTCATGTTATTCAGTATTTATTGATCTTCTACTGTGTAATAGGCACCGCACTATATACTAGTTGTGTAATGATCAATTATAAATAATCTCACCCCCTCATGTGTCTTAGTCTGGTGCAGGGGTGAGGAAACTTTTTCTGTAAAGGGCTAGAGAGTAAATATTTTAGGCTTTGAGGGCCAAGAAGCAAAATCAAGAAAATTATGTAGACCTATATAACAAGAGAGAAAACAAATTTCCACAAGTGTTTTATTGATGAAATTCAAAATATAATAGTAATTATATTTTTGTAATATAGGTCTGCTAATGAGAAGAATAGCATTCTTTTATGGAGGGGGACAATATTTCACTTAATTAGGGTTCAAAGTGAGTGTTCTCTACCATCAGAATCATTTGCAATCTCAATACACCTTTACAGGTTTTTAAATTGCTTCATATCTGGTCAAACTGAAATTCTCAAGAACCTCATTTTTCATTTGTAATACAAGTTTACAACTTTTTTCAAGAGTCAACAAAATGAAAGCACCTGTTAATAAAAGTCTCTTTTAAAAGATTTATTTATTTATTTTTAGAGGGGTGGGAGGGGCAGAGGGAGAGGGAGAGAGAGTCTTAGGCAGGCTCTGTGTTGAGCGCGGAACCCAGCACAGGGCTTGATGTCATGACACTGATATCATGACCTGAACCGAAACTAAGAGTCAGACGCTTAACTGGCTGTGCCACCAGCACCTGTTAATAAAGGTCTTCATGAAATAAATCAGTTGCAAATACTCATCTGTTAATACTTACCTGTAATGAGATTTTACATATTTCATCTTTGAAAAATTTTTTTAACACGGCTAAGTACTGCCAAACACTGATACCAAATACCTGATTTTAATTGAGCATATTTATCTTTTAGAAGGCATTTTTGAAATTCCGTTAGATTCTTCTCTTGGTATTTGCCTTTTAGCATGTCATTGCGTACAGAATAATCACTTCCAATTAAAATTTAGGTGGAAGCTCCTGCAATGCACAGTGAAACTGATTTGTTTAAAAGATTTGATTCATTTATTTGACAGAGAGGGAGAGTGGGGGGAGCACAAGCAGGGGGAGTGGGAGTGGAAGAGAGAGAGAAGCGGGCTCCCGGTCTAGCAGGGAGCCCGATTCCGGGGCTCGATCCCAGGACCCTGGGATCATGACCTGAGCCGAAAGCAGACGCTTAACTGACTGAGCCACCCCGGCGCCCCCAGTGAAATTGATTTTTAAATATAGAAATTTCCTTTGCAATTTTTTTTTCCTTTGCATTTTGCATTAAGTTCAAAAAAACACCACTGGAATTGTAATTTGAGCCCAGAAAAGATATTCATTGCAAATTGGTGTGGGAATGCAAATCTTGATTTTTGTTTTCATTTTTGACAGCACAGGAAGAGATTAAAGTAATGACATTACTTGCAATTCAAACAATGTTAGTTGTCATTGCAATGACTTTACTGAAATGTAAGTTTCACACATAAGCAGTGTTTTGCCTTGTAATTTTAGTTTAAATGCATTAAGTAACGTTAAGTCTACAGCAAAAGTTAATTTAAAAAACCATCCAGCGTTCAACAATAGTGGTTGCAGGTGGTTCGTCTCATTCAGAAAACTTTCCATCTCAGCCCCAAGCTCAAAAAAAAATTTTTTTAACTCAGAAAAACTTTGCCACTGCTAAGCTATTGAACTGCTGTTGGTTGGGCAAGTCAAAATCTTCGGCTTCTACTTCTGACAAAAATTTATGTAACTGACAGCGGTTTAGTCCATGAGTAAATGAAGTGTTGACACTAATAGTTGAAATACACAAGATAGACTCAAATATGTTCCTGCAAAATACCTGCAGATTAATAATACAATGAATAACCAGAGGATTTAAACAACTCACATTCTCACAAGCTTTTTACAATTGTCCAACTAAGCTTTGTTCTGCTCCATACGTATTTGTAACACATCTTAGCAGAGTCTACTTCAGGTTGTACTGAATTAGTATTTTCTTGACTTCTTTGAGAATTTTCTCATCTGGGGCACCTGGGTGGTTCGGTCCATTGAGCGTCTGCCTTCGGCTCAGGTCATGATCCCAGAATCCTAGGATCGAGTCCTACCTCAGGCTCCCTGGTCAGTGGGGAGTCAGTTTCTCCCCCTACTCATGTGCTCTCTCTCAATTTCACTCTCTCTCTTTCTCTCCCCTCTCAAATAAATAAATAAGGGTTAGGGTTAGAAGATTTTATTTATGTATTTGAGAAGGGGAGAGAAAGAGAGAGAGCATGAGCGGGAGGAGGTGCAGAGGGAGAGGAAGAAGCAGACTTCCCACTGAGCAGGGAGCCAGACATGGAGCTCGATCCCAGGACGCTGAGATCATGACCTGAGCCTAAGACAGACACTTAACGGACTGAGCCACCCAGGCGCCCCAAATAAATAAAATCTTTAAAAAAAAAAAAAGAAAATATTCTCATCTGAGTTATTCCACACAGGCCAACTCAGCATTGGCTCTTTGAGTAAAGTACAACAACTGAGCAGTATTGGTAACATCTGTCACCTCATTGAGAGCCGAGGAAAATCACTTGAAATCATTTTCCCTGTTTTTTTTTTTTTTTTTTAAAGATTATTTATTTATTTGAGAAGGGAGGGAGGGGCAGAGAGAAACTTAAGCAGACTCCGCGCTGAGCACAGAGCCAGACGCGGCCTCGATCTCACCATCCTGAGATCAGGGCCTGAGCTGAAACCGAGAGTCAGTCAGCTCAACCGACTCTGCCACCCAGGTGCCCCTGCCCTGTTTTTTTAATGACTGTTGGTGTCGCTTCCAACGTCCTCAACTCTTTGAGCCACTATTCTCTCTGAAAGGCTAATAGTCTTTGGAAAGTTTATTTTCCCTGGACACCTTTCTTTGGCTTCGGCAATCAAACACGATTTAATTAACTCATCATCAGTAAATGGCTTTCCTTGCTTGGCTAACAAATGAGCCACTCAGAAAATTATTGTGGCTGCAGCCTCATTTTCTTTTTTTTTTTTAATTCTTGTGACGAATTTTGCTATGATAAGATATTCCATTTTAAACTTTCTAGTTTTTCTAACCACTGCTTTCCTGGGAGTCAGGAACATTGCAATGAGTGCTTATTTTGGTGATGTTGTTGCATACTGTATTCTTATAGCAACACTACAGGGTCACTGAGTAATAAACGCAGTGCTTTGACATCTAATGTGATAACCAAGTAATCTATGTTCACTGTGCCTTAAAAGCATGACATTCGAAACCCCTTTCGTTTTCTTTTTTTTTTTTTTACATGATAGGTATGCACATCTAATAAAAAAATGAAATGCCATAATCTGGGGATACACGTGGCATTCAAAATGCGGTCGAGTTATAACCGCGTCACTGCGATGTATGGTACACCCACCAACAAAAATGGCCACAGACAATACATGATTGAAATAGCATGGCTGGGGGCGCCTGGGGGGGCTCAGTCGGTTAAGCGTCTGCCTTCGGCTCAGGTCATGACCTCAGGGTCCCGGGATCGAGCCCCACATCAGGCTCCCTGTTCGCCGGGAAGCCTGCTTCTCTCTCTCGCTCTCCCTCTGCCCCTGCTTGAGTTCCCTCTCTCGCTGTGTCTCTGTCAAATAAATAAACAAAATCTTAAAAAAAAAAAAAAAAAAAGAAATAGCATGGCTGTGTCCCAATGAAACTTTATTTATGGGCGTGGAAAATACGAATTTTGTATTATCCTCATGGGTCCTGAAATATTAAATAGTCTCCTTTTGATTTCTGCAACCATTTAAAAATACAGAAAATCACTTTGGGCTCACAGGCCCTAGGGGAAAAGATGGTGGGCTGGATTTGGTTGTAGCTTGCTGGTGGATGTGGCCAGTTTGAATTCCTATACCCAACGTTGAAACCATATGTATTCGTTTTCTGTTGCGGCTGTAACGCACGACCAGACCACAGACTTACTGGCTTAAGAAAACGAAAACGTATTATCTTACGGTTCTGGAGATCCGAAGTCCAAAATCAATCTCACTGGCTGAGAGTCAAGATGTCAGCAGGGCTGGTTGCTCCTAGAAGCTCCAGGGGAAAACCCATTTTTGCCTCATGCAGCGTCTAGAAGCTACCGGCATCCCTTGGCTCCTTGGCTGGTGGCTGTATTGCTCCAATCTCTGCTTCCATGGTCACATGACCTTCTCTCTGACTTCAGACTTTCTTCCCTCTTATGAGGACTCATGTGATTACATCAGGCCCACTGGTTTATCCTGGATAATCTCCCCATCTCGAGATTCTTAATTTAACTACATCAGCAAAGTCCCTTTTGCCATATAAGGTAACGTATCCACAGATTCCAGAGATGAGGATGAGAAGGTCCTGGGGTAGAGGTGCATGATTCAGCCTACCACGCCACGCCTTTGTTTTTGACTCTGCAACTTAGCAGGTAGTGAAAGTCTATGTTCATGGCCCTAATGTCCCCGTTTCTCTAAACTTCACTATTTCTCTCTCCGCTCTCTCCCTCTCCCCTCTCTCTCCCTCTCTCTCCTTATGTCCTAGGGTCTGGAGAGGGACAGCATACTCCTGTTACTGCCAAGAATACATATTGTGACAACTGTTGTTTCCTATAGGCAATTTCCTTGACTTGTCTTCTGAGGCTATTGGAGTCAGGAAAGACCCTGTGGTTTTATATTCTGTTGCTTCTTGGTTGCCATTTGTACTAAATGTTAGTGATAGAAGTGGGAACCATAGGAAAATAAAATTCCTTGCCTTCTCTGGCTAACAGAAATACAAACTCACAGCCTCATAAGGCAGGAAATGACAGTTTATTCAGTCTCTCTCCCCGACCCAAAATAGTTCAGGAAAATCACAATCCAGTCTGCATTTTGAAAGCCCCATGAACAAAATCCCACAGTTTCCCTAGTTATATATTCCTGTACCTCACGGTCCTCCCTTTTAGGAAAATTCTCAAGTCCTTGCCTGGGGATGGTTTGGAACTTTTTATCTTCCCAGCAGCTGCATTGCTAACACACTTTTCTTTCCAGTGAAAAGAACTTCTATTCTGGACCCCTGCTTTTGGGAAGGGGAGTGGTGCTTGGCTGTGAAGAGGGTATTTCTTCAAGAAGTCAGGGTGAGGGGTGCCTGGGTGGCTCAGGCAGTTAAGCGTCTGCCTTCGGCTCAGGTCATGATCCTGGGGTCCTGGGATCGAGCCCCGCATCAGGCTCTCTGCTCAGTGGGAAGTCTGCTTCTCCCTCTCCCTCTGCCTGCCTGCTCTGCCTACTTGTGCTCTCTCTGTCAAATAAATAAATAAATAAAATCTTAAAAAAAAAAAAGATGTCAAGGTGAAAAGGGGATGGAAGGAATGCTTGGCCAAGTAGGCTATGGTTAGCATGTTCTAGCCCGATAATCATCTGTGCTAGAGAACGATCTTCCGTGTTGCTGCTTGTTATGACAACGCTGTTTCTGGTGAGGAATGTGGGGGCACAGTATTTCTGCAGTGGGATTCCACCGTGCTGTCAGGGCCTGCCCTCCCCATCCCCTGGTGCCACGGGGCTTCCCAAACTGCTGTGGTTCGTGTCCCCGAGGTTTCTTGATTAGACAGAGAGCTACTCATGAGCTAGGGCAAAGGAATTTCAGAAAATAAACAAGCCCACAACAAACCCAGCTACATCTCTGACCTTCAGTGAGTTTCAGACATTTCTATCCAGCAGCAGGAGCCTCCCCTCCCAGCCCCTTCCCTGCTCTCCAGTACGGTATAGGCAGCTTCTCAGCACCTCTGCAAAACAGACCTGGAAAACCTCTAAAAGCCCCCTGTCAAGCCTAAAGCCCCCATCCTTGTGTTTGAGGGCATCTAACCAACTTCTGTCCCCCTCACTTTTCCAAGCAGGGGTCTCATCATCCCCCATTAGCCCCGCTAGTCTGTCCAGTATCCCCAGAACCTTCTTGAGCTCCACGTGTTCCTTCATGCTGTTGCGCTCATAGAAACTGCTTGACTTCTCTCCCGGGGAAGTCTCTCCCTGCTGTCACTTCTGTTGAAACAAAACTGAAACAGACCCATTCCAGGAAGCTCGCTCTAACCCCCACCAGACTGAGGGTTTCCCCCGCTGCGCGGTCCCTCCGCATTTGTAGATTCGCACGCTTCTGCTATGTTTCTTGAGGCTGCTCTGGCAGGCAGAGTTCAAAGATCCCTGGCCGTGGACGTACACACACCTTCTCCCAGTTACTCGAACGTTAATCTAGGTTCTGCTGTGAGGGAATTTTGCAGATGTGATTAAGGTCCCAGATCAGATGATATTGGGGGTGGGGGGTAACCCAGGATGGGCCTGACCTAATTAGATAAGCCCTTAAAGTGAACTGGGCTCTTCCTGAAGAAAGATTCCAAGTGTGAGGGGGATTTCATGGGAGAGAAGTTCTCAGGTGCTGGCTTGAAAATGGAGCAGGCCACGTGGCAAGGAATGTGGGTGACCTCTAAGAGCTGCGAATGGCCCCTGGCTGGCAGCCAGTGAGCAAATGGGGGCCTCAGTCCTTACAACTGCAAGGCATTGAACTTGACCAACAGCTTGTGGTGATTTGTTAAGTAGCAATTGAAAACAAATGCACTTGCTTTTGTAACTTACATGTGTATTAGTAGACTGCCAGTTACTAGATGAGAGGAAAAGGACATTTTTCAACTTATTTTTGTACCCCCTGCCCACCACAGTCACAGTGAGATGCTATTAGGGAGACTTGCCTTAGCTCCTGATATCTTGGTGTCAATGGGAGATATAAATCCTTTCCCACGAAAGTACCTGTGTTTAAACAGCAGCTAGAATCACGACCATCGTCAAGTGTCTCCCACCTCCCACCTTAGAAACAAATTTCTGCACATCTGATATCTTACGGACATCTCTGCTCGGATTTCTCACCAGTCCCATGCACTCAGTAAGTCATTGCACTCAGTAAGTCCCCAAACTGCCCCCCTTCCCACTCTGTTCCCCAGTTCTGTCTGTGGCACCTTCAAAGCCCCAGGTATCTTGGGGCTTAGAACTCCAGCCGTTGTTGACTCCTTCCTCTCTCTTGCCTCCAAGTTCAATCTGTTGCTGAGTCCTCTCCATTCATCCCATCCCCTCCGTTTTTGTTGTCACTGCCCGGTTCAGTATTTCTCACCTAGACTACTTCAAGCGTCTCCTAGCTGCTCTCCCGGGACCCACATCTCTGACCAGCCCGACTCTAATTATGCACAGCCACCTTCCAAGGAATCCATTAGCTTGACGTTCAAAACTCTCCATGACTTAACCCAAACTTACCTTTCTCATATTTTCAAAAATCCTTAAAATGAGTGTTTTGCCTACCTTCTAAGTTATTTGAGGTTGACCTTTACAAATTATTCTTTAAAACTGTTATTGCTTTTGCAGGTCCACATAGTAACTGTGACTCTTCTCTGCAACCTGCAGCTTTTTCACGTGCGTCTTACCGTTACTTTTACTTCAGACTCTCTGCCCTTGCAATTCTCCGCAGTCGGATATTCTCACACCTTGGACTCTTCCGAATACATAGTAGCCGCTTGGCTTGTTGAACTGCCAAGGGGAAATGTGGTTCCAGAGCCAAATTGTGAGTGCCCAGAGCTACAACCTCATTGTGCTTGCCTTAAGCTCTCATTCCCTCCCCCAGGACACACACCACCATTTTATCCTGCTTGGGGGTGATCATTGGCCTAAACATTGGGACCGGAGTCCCGCACGTTCATCTCATAGACGAGGGACCCACAGCTCCCTGTCATAGCCGAAGCCGATTTATTCTTTTGATTTTCAGTGATTTGAACCAGTCACACACCCTCCTCCCCAGCCTCCCGGGTCCCTGGAGTTCCCGCTTTCCGAGAACCAGATTTGCCTCCACCCACTGTCTCCTCCCTTCTACTTAGGGACTTCCATCTTCTTCTCTCCCCCTCCCGCCCCCAGCCAGAGTGCGCACTGCCGTAAGTGATCTGATCTCAAAAAAAAAAAAAAAAAAGGAAAGAAAAAACAGAAAAAAGCTTCCCAGGGTCCGTCCGAGCCTGGGCAGGTGGAGACGGACCCCATTCCGCCACGAATTCCTAGTGAATTACAGGCTTCCGCTCGGCCGGCGGCGTGCCTCTCACTCCCGCACCGGCCCGGCGCTCCCCGCCTCCCGCTGGGGTTTAATGACCTAAGCAACTTTCCCGGCCGCCCCCCCCGCCCGGTCTTGGTACGGCCTGTCCGGCGTTCGGCATTCGGCGTTCCACCCCCCCTCTCCTTCCAGGTTGGTTCAGCCCCCGTCTACTCCGGGGTGGTGCTTAGCCGGCGCCAGACCGACCCTCGACTTCGGAGGGGCAGTGCCGTTCCTCTGGGCGCTTCCTCGGCGGCCGCTTCGGCTCCTTCAGCCTCCTCGGCCTCCTCAGCCCCCGCCGGGACCCGAGACCTCGGTGTATGCCCCACCCCTGACCCCGCTAGAGATATGTCCACCCCGGCTCGGCGGCGCCTCATGAGGGACTTCAAGAGGTAAGGCGACGGAGGACCGCCGAGGCCGGGGGCGCTGCCAGGCGGGGCACAGGGCGGGTCCCGAGGCGGGCCGGGGGCGGGGGGGGGGCCCGGAGCGGACGCGAGTGCCGGATCGCGGAGCCCCTGTCTGTTTCCCTGAAGGTTGCAGGAGGATCCTCCGGCTGGAGTCAGCGGGGCTCCGTCCGAGAACAACATAATGGTTTGGAACGCGGTCATTTTCGGGTGAGTCTGCGTTCCGGGAGGTGGCGAGAGGTGGGGGACTCGGGCCGGCCCAGCCTGCCGTCGGGGACCGGCCCCCGGCGAGGACGGAGAGGGAGAGGGGGAATGTTTGGGTCCGGCTGGGCCTAGGCGCCTCCCCGGAGCCTGTGCCTCGATTAGCTCAGTTCCCGCTGCCCGGGGAACCGTTTGGGGTTCTGAGGGGGGCGGAGCGGGGAGCGGTGGCGGTTAGGCGCGGCGGCCTGCGCCGGTTTCCGAGCCCCAAACATCCATTTGTAGTGGCTTTCTGACCCAGGAAGCGGTGGCTTCCCAGCGGGAGAGTTGCCAGAGCTGGGAATCGCAGTGTCTTAAGGGGGAAGGGAGCCCCTGAAGCGGGAACTGACTGTGTTTTCTCTGTGTTGCAGGCCTGAAGGGACCCCGTTTGAGGACGGTAAGAGAGTTTCTTTACCCACCTTTCAGGGGCCTGATCATCTGGGGGAAAGGGTTCCCAGTCGTCCTGGGAGTGCCTCCTACTTAAGAACCCGCTTCTCCCTAGCCTCTGCCTGCTAAAGGCTTGAGTGAACTCCCATACGTGGCAGGTTGTTCTGGCCCTTGTCCGCTGGACTAGGACTGCACCTTTTTTCTTGCTTGCTCCTTTAAGAAAAAAAAAAATCTGGGTAAGGCAGTCACTTTTTAGAAGGAGCCCCATAGCACTGATGTTAAGGATTTTTGAGGTCTGGGCTGTGATCCAGCTCAGTTCAGCACCCTGTCTAGATACTGACTTAGTATCAACCCAACCACTTGCTGATAGACTCAGAGACCCCAGAAACCACCTAGTTGGGAATTCTACCACAAGGGCAGGAACTGTGTTCAGCGGGTGCTTAATATGTGTTTGTTGGGTGTTGGATGGGTGTGAGAGTTCCTTGCACAGAACTATCTGGTTTCTACAATCTGGCGTTGAATACCTGTCAGCCTCTCGGCTCCAAGATGGTCTTTAATGGCACCTTTAATGGCCAGTTTGAATATAACATTGTTTCTTATTTTTAAATGAGTTTTCAGTGGGCTTTTATCGAGACTTGATGGTCCGTATTCTCAAAGCAGCCTCAGAATTGAGGGGAGCCTTCATGTACCCTCTTGAGAAGTGTCCAGCCTACTTGAAGGTACTCTGTGTACCTATAGGTACAGGATTTTTAATGGATTTAGGCTTGACTTTTAAAAACACGTTACTTGCTTTTTAAGTTTTTCTTTAAACTTTCTATTTTGAGATAATTACAGAGTCATGTGCGGTTGTAATTAATACCGCTAATACAGAGAGACCTTGTATACCTTTCACGCATTCCCCCACCCCTTTGGTAACATCTTGAATGACTGTACTAGAGTCTCATGACCAGGAACTTGACATCGATGCAGTTTTATGTACATTCAGTTGTGTGCATGCGTGTGTAGTCGTTCTTGGAAAGCTTAATACATTTAAGACACAATTAAAAGTATTTGAACTACTGATCGACATCTTTAATATTTGAGGTATTTAAAAAAGCAAAGGAGCTTTGTTACTTTTTTCAACGACCATCTTCCTTTACTCATTTAGCGTGTGATACACACACACGCACACACTCATACGCAGAGCTCAGTTTGAAGGTGGGAACAAAAACATTTCTGCAAACTACTAAGTATATACTTATATTGCCGAGTCCGATTGCTCTCTGATTCTCCCAGTCTGCAAGATGTGGTGAGGAAGGGCAGTATCAGCCAACTCTCGGATTTGTCTCAAATGCTCAGATTTCCCTAGGAGACTGTGGACGGTCACCTGAATACTTTTAGCTTCCTCCCTGCCTCCACCCCCTGGGTAAATGTCACTGCTCTTCAGTGCTGCAATAAAAAGAAGTGACAGCAAGAGAGTGATTCTAAAGGCATACTGCTTTGGTGCAGTAAATCATTTGAACTGATCCATAGCAAGAGCTAGCTCGACTTAATTTTCCTCTGCTAGATTGGTGCTCGTTCTTTCTACCTAAGCATTGTGTGCAGATTAACTGTGTTTGCTTTAGCCCTGGCAGGCTTTATTTTCATTGGCTTCTTTTCTTCCTCCTGACTTTACTCAGACGGCTTTATGCTGGGCACAGCTTTATTAATAGTACATCACTTTGCTGGAGGATTGGCTACTTAAATATTTCAAGGGTGCTTCACTCGTTTTAAGTGGTATGCATTGAGAAGGTGCTTAAGGAATCCATTATCTACCTGGATCTTCCCCGTTGACATCACCGGTTCTGTTTTTGATGATGTGTATCTCCATACTGGCATTACTGAAAGGAACTACTCCAGCTAAATAACAATACCCTTTTCTGATTCATTCTCTTGAGCAGTCTGCTATCCATGGATGCTTCCTCAGGTGTCTAGAACTGGGGCTGTGGCTACAAAAAAAATATTTTGACCATTTTTTAATACCCTTTATTTTCAATTAGGGAATTTACTAGGAAAGCCTCATTAGGGACAAGTGGCACAATTGATTTTGCTGTTTCCAATGTATTATATAAATCAACAACCCCAAAACTACTTTTGCTGTTTCCTTGTAAATCATTTGTGGTGGACATTTCTGGAACAGCCAGACCCCAGTTAAAGAGATGAAGACTTAAGAAAAGGAACTCTTGAAGGTATTTTGACTTAACTTCACACACTTAAAGTAAGAGGAAAATGTTCTCAAGAACTTACACTACCAGACAAAACACCGGGGGGCAATGCTTCCTCATCAAAATATCTTGGCATGGATGCTGAATACAAAGACTTTGGAATAAAGTAGTCTCCATCACATCACCTAAAAATTGTTAATACACACAGTGAGATACTAGTATTTGCTTCTTGTAAGAATTTGGTTGTAAGTCCTTTAAAAATTATTCACTCAAAGTCCACTGAGGGTGTACTTAAGGTAAACACATCCTATGATGAGGAGTATTTGGGTATTATCTTAAAAATCAGAATCTCTGGTCATCAAAAAAATTTTTTTTAGGTGCATGTACTTTGTTTTCTCCTCCGGGGTCACAAGCTGGTGGCCAAATGGCAGAAAACACGCAGGTGTTTTTTTGTGAATGTCTTCAGCGAACATACACTCTCTAGTCTAACCATATCACTCCTTATTGCCACGCCTCTGCCATTGAACACAAAGTTTGCCTAGTCCCCTGTATAGATGGATTGATACTTTCCTTACAATGTTTTGGCCTCCTCAGGAAGATGAGCAAAAGCAGTACAGATTGTGTACAATAGTGAGGCTTACGTCTTCCATTATTTTAAAGCCTAACCTTCTGAATATCCAGAGGATAAGCTCTGGTCTCAATTGCATCATATTCTAGGATTTTAAATTTCCTTAACGTTTGTTTTGGATCTCAGAAATTGCATTGAGGGTTGTATTAAAAAGGTTCCAGTAGTATAATGTGGCTGAAAGTATGAACTATCCCCTTTTAAATACGTATTTGAAATACGATTTGGGGTAAGTCCTAATTTATAGTCAAGTAGACATAAGCAGGTTGTTTCACTTCCCAAGATAGTAAATGAGCTGTTTGAAAAGACTTGATTAACTTACTTGGTATCTAGTGTTGAACTTCTGGGCAAGTGTTAGGCAGAAAGTTCAAGTCAAGGGTTTCGAGAGCCACCAACCTCCATACTCAACTTGAATTCAGCTGTGAGCGTTTGGTGTAGGTCAGAAAGAAAGTAGTATTTAATATTTAAATTCATTAATTGTGTATTTCTTACTGATAGTCAAGTTGGGATATTTGGGTTTTGCCTCCTTCAGCTGGGTCTAGGAGTGTGCAACTTTAGAATTATTATAGCTACCATATTTATGGAGCACTTACTTTGTGTCACTGTGCACATTTCCCTCATTTAAACCTCACAACAATGTAATGTGGTGGGTACTATTACTAACCCCATTTTACAGATGAGGAACTTGAGGTTTAGTCAAGTCGAGTGGCTCCTAGTAAGTAGCAAAGCAAGGAACTGAGCCCAGGTCTGACTGCAAGGCTGTGCTCTTCCCCACTATGCTCTACTGTTTCCACTTAACGCCTGTCTTATGTGTTCCTTTACCACTTTTGGATATCATATTTAATGATGGTCTTAATTTAAAGTACCTGGGCCCTAGTACCTGTGTGCTGTTAAATCCGCCCACTTTTAGAGCAATTCCGTGATGATAAATCTCTTACCTCTAATTTAATCAGATTTCAACATTGAGCCAAATGTGTTTATACTTGAGATGCATAAGGAAGCTCAAAGTTTTGAACTCTCTAACACTCATTCCCACTTTTTCCTGTGTATTATAATATCAATGGCACTGAAAAGGAAGAACCAATATTTCTTCCTCACAAATAGGAAGATTCATGACCAGGTGGTAATAAGGTGAAGTAGGTTCTGACAGACTGTAGCGTGTTTGTCCATTCCAAAATATTTCACTTTTTGCCCTTAGTTATAATATACAGTATCTTCAAATCTGTAGCAATTGTTTGGGGAATATGTCTGTATATGTTGCACTTTAAAGTATTCTGAAACTTTGGAACATACGTTCATCATACTAAGGGCAACTCTGTTAGCAAATTGTTTCCTGTGAGTTCGCTGGTAGGAAACAAACTTTGGTATTGTTATGTAATGGATCTAGCAATAGAATGTAGTCTTTTTTTTCTTAAGTGGTGATAAACCTATTGATGGAGGAAATTGCCAACTCTGAAGAAACCAGAATCAAGTTGTACTCGACCTGAAGTGTGGTCTATAGTATTAGAATAAATTTTTTAAAAGGACCAGAGTAATAGTGGAACATCCACCCCCTTATGCCAGACAGTGATTGCTTAAGTTTACTTGAAGAGATTTCAGTCAGGAATAAACAGTTGCCCAATTGTTTTCTTGGATTTATTAAACCCAATTTTAAAAATATTTTGAAGGAAACAATCTCCCCAAAGCAGAACATCCTACAATTCTTGAATGAGATCCAGTTTGTTCATTCCTTATAAATAAGTCTATAACCTAGTATATGTCAGGGCCTCCTGCTACCTGGGTTGACACATATTCAAGGAAAATAAATTCATTTCATTAGAATTGAATGAAACAAACATCATTAGAAAGATAAATTTGCTGGAGACATGAATGCAATCTAATGTGATTTTTTAATTATTTCTGCCATTAATTCCCTCCATTAGTGTGAATAATGGAGTTGATTTTATAGTGTAGTATCTTGTGAGTCATACTTAAGGATTTTTGAGAGAGACTATAAAGTTTTTTCTGGCTTACATTCAATTGTGTTTTCATTATAGAGTCGCTATTGTATGAAAAGGGGCTGGTGAACACTTTTATACTTATTCCCTTCCGTTTTTAAAGACAATTGGGTTATAGATTTGTATTTCTAGCACTGACTTTGGAGGCTTTGTACTCTCGTTCTCTTTAGCCCGTGTCAAAACCACTGGAGAGTTTAAGATGGCGGCTGGTTAAAATAGGCCTTTGAGGTCTCTCAGTCTTCTGAGGCAAGAGCACCAAACTTTGGCTCTAGTTTCTTGTCATTTTAAGGATATCTTCAAAATGGAGAGTGGCTAAAGTTCTCCTGCAGGCAGTACTTTTGAGCTTAAGATGACTGTATTTAAGTTTGGGGGAGAATGATGGCAAAACAAAAAAATCCCCGTTGCGTGGTGGTTCTTACAATATCTGTTTTTAGAGCAGTTCCTAGAGATCATGACTTACCTTGTCTCTCACCTGGCCTTTCTTTCCTCTCTACCCTCTATCTTTGCATTATTTCATCTAGTACGGGAAAAAGTGTCATGTAGCATTAAAAAGAAAGTACTACTGAACAAAGTGATAACTCTGTTTCTTAAACCTTTCTTTTCTAACTACAGGAACATTTAAGCTTACAATAGAATTCACTGAAGAATATCCAAATAAACCACCTACGGTTAGATTTGTCTCTAAGATGTTTCATCCAAATGGCAAGTATCACTTTTAATGCAATATTTTAAACTACACTGTTAATTATGGGAGGTGTTCCGCGTTTCCTGTGTATTTGTCCGTAGTACCTGAGTATTTGTTTAGGCATCTTGCCGTTTCCCGAAAACAACTTGTTCATGATGGTCTGTTGCTATCTTGATCTCTAGCCCTAGAACTGAAGCAGTGAAGGTACTCTGCTTTGGCTTGGAGTCTGCAAGCCTCCTGGTTTTGATGATCTTTATCATTTACTTATTATACAAAAATAAGGACGCTCTTGACGTTTCCTGTTAATGTCGGATTGGGGTGGTCTTGGGTTGTGACTATTTTCACCACATTTAGAACTGTTTATTTAGAACAACAGTTTTCAACTTTAGATGCAGAAGAAAATTACCGTGGAACACTTTACAAATAGAGATGCCTTGGCACCACTCCAGACCTGCTGAATCTGAGATTCTGTGGCTGAGGGCTACGGTGTATTGGAAAAGCAGCCCAGTGATTCTAACTTACATTCTGCTTTTCTTGGCTAGTAGTAAGCCTAGAACAGCTTGCTTTTTTATTTAGGTTAATAAAGTATTTTCCGGGATATCAGATAGTTTGATCTTCATGCTGAAATGAGACCTTGTGAACTCCGAGCTGTCTTTTGTTATTTCGGATAGGAGACAGAGTTTGCAAATTTAGTGGAATAAACTTCCCACGTGTCTGGATGACTAGGGACCCCATTGGAAAACGCGTATGATTTCCTGGTTAATAGGGCAGTCTTTTCAGAAGAAAGTGCACTAAGTATCTTCTAGTTTTATACCAATTATATTTGACATTCTTTGACTATTTCACTAGCAATGATTAGAACTCTTCTTCTTAGGAAGGTAACTGAGAAGCAGTTTAGGAATCTTTTTAAACCTCACAGGCAAAGTATTCTTGACTATGTTTGTCTTGACTGTGATGTTAAAAATCTTAATGGTTTTATTACGTTTAACATACCTACTTCTCTCTTAGTCTATGCAGATGGTAGTATATGTCTGGACATACTTCAGAACCGCTGGAGTCCAACCTATGATGTGTCTTCCATTTTAACATCCATACAGGTGAATTTTCCTTAATGTGACCAACTGTGGCCTTTGATATGTTTCTGTTAGCACTTGGATTGTTTCTGGAAGTCCTAACTTAAGGTAAAGGGCAGGTCATTAAGACCCAAGCCCCCAGAAAACGTATTTGCCTAGCTACTAGCAGATTAATATTACTCTAGGTTAGTATGCTAAGAGATCCACTGTAGCTGTTACTGAGGGCAACTCAGCTGAGTGTTTTGAATATATAGATATAGATATAGATATTTTTTTTTGCATTGAGGAACTGACCTTTTACAAATTGTCTCTGTAGTCCCTATTGGATGAACCCAATCCCAATAGTCCAGCAAACAGCCAGGCTGCTCAGCTGTACCAGGAGAACAAGCGGGAATATGAAAAACGTGTTTCTGCGATAGTAGAACAGAGCTGGCGTGACTGTTGACCCGGGTGCAGCAAAAGAAGAGGCTGGTCATAAGGAAAATATATATTGATGTGTGTGTCACCTTCCTGTTCCTCAATGTCATTACATTACTTTATTAAAAGCAAAATAGCTGTCGTGCTGTTTCCATCTTCCCTTGCCGAGCTTTTCCTACCCCTTGTACCCTCTCCTCGAACCTCAGCAAACACCCTCTACAAGATCAAATGTACTGTACCTGGGTTACGTGCGAACATTACTAATGCTTCATCCCTTTTCTGTTGTGTCTCAGCTCCAGTTTTAGGGCAGGATTGTGTTACCGTACTTTACACTAAGCTTTTAAAGTGAATCGTTATACAAGTGGTGCTTATGCAGAGCTTCATGACCAGGATGTTATTTTTAACAAAAGGATTGCTACAGTGTTTCATCCTGGCTGGTCCTTCACTTGTGTTGGATTTAGAAGTGGATGTTTGGAATAGGCCTATGGGAAACAGGGGAACAAATCCATATAAGCATCCATTCTGAAAGAGCAGTGGAGGCTAGAAATGCTATCATACTAACATCCAACCAAAATGAATTACAAGACGGTTTTTACTGGTACGAGGGAAAAAGTTAAAGGACTCGGCCAAAGGAACGCAGCGATAATTGCAACTGACACATCCTCTCCTTGCAAGATACTCACTGGGCTCACCCATGCTAAGTTTCAGAATACTGAAGTCTTCTGGGTTTTTGCTGTTTAAAGAGGTGTGGGAGCAGAGGAATGGAAACCATCATTCGTTTTTAAGCTAGGGAAGGTGGGAGATCCTTTAATCTTTTTAAGGGAGCAGTGCCACCCTAGATAAATTTATAATCCCCCATCCTTTTTTTAGAGTTTTAGTTAACCCAAGGAAGGGAGCGTATCTGTGGCAAACTATTTTCCACTCAAATCCTGAGTTAATGCTGCATATGCTTTAGTTTCGTCTTCCCTTTCAGTATTGTAAGAACCTCGAAGTCCCGCTTGTGATCTTTCGTTGGCTATTTATACTTTAGATAGGACAGTACCTTTAAGTAGCAGCGTGGGACAAGGCTTGTACATGTTTTGTCTAATGTTCCATCGTCACCTTTGGTGTATTTGTCACTCTTCTAAATCTAACTTTGCACAAGTAACCCATGTAAAAAATGTACATTTTTCAAAACTTGTAAATAAAAATAACCTTAAAACTTTGTAGTCAAGGTATAATTATATTTTAGCTCACTATGAACTTTTAGTATTAACTTATTGGAATCCCATACCTACTCACTTTCCCCCTTGAAATAAACATGGTAAAAGAAAAATACACACGCTGGGAGAGGAAAAAGAGGAGTAGACACTGTTGGAGAGGACCTTCTTTCTTGTCATAAGTGTTAATGCTTTGTTCTTTTTTTAACGTTTTAACAAGAATGTAAAACTGTTAAATAAAACAAAGTTCCTTCAGCACAGAGTATGGTCAATCAAGCAAATGAAGTTGTGTTGGGGAGGGGGTGATAGACAAAGCTGGGTATTTACCAGTGCCTCCAGAAACCAAGAAGCCCTAGCTTCAAAACGAATAGTATCAAACCATTATTAAGTGGTATTTTAACTCCCGAGTGAAGTTTGGTGGGAGTCCAGGTAGCCTCGATCTTATCTAAACAAAACTGCTTTCTTCTGGGGAGCAACCGGTCTCATTTTAAAGAGCCCAGAACAGTGACTTTGTAGAAACGCTCGCCTCTCGTCTGGGGTAGGGGCTAAATGAAATGAAGCTAAGTCTTTATATGGGGTGCCTGGGGGAGCTCAGGTCATGATCTCGGGGTCCTGGCATCGAGTCCCACATGGGGCTCTCTGCTCAGCGGGAAGCCTGCGTCTCCCTCTCCCTCTGCGCGCGCTCTCTCGTATAAATCTTTAAAAGTAAGTCTTCATGGTGTATGGGCTACGCTCATCTTTAAGACATGGCACTTAAAGGAACGTCAGTGTGGCAGAGTTCCTTCAGTGCATACGTTGGTTGGTTCCACCTAGGAGCATCATCCTTCAATGTGCTCAATATTTTCCCTCAAGTCCATTTCTGCTTCAAAGTAGAACCACATGAAATTGGTCTTTATTTGGTAGATGCGTTTTACATTAACTTTTTCCTCCTACTGTGGCTGGGGACCTTAAATAGTGACACTCTTAGTCACACTTTAAAAGGTGAGATCGGTAATGTGCAGATTTTTTTTCTTTTTATACACCTCCTGAGAAACACCATTCCATCTTTTTCATGGGATAATCCTTTTAAAACGTTACAACAGTCAACAAGCTGATCTCTAAAAGCATCATATCCAAGGTCAAAGGCACTACAAAAACCATTCATTCAAACATTTAATGCTAATTTGCCTTTTTCTCTTTACAATGTTTTTTTTACAAATGCCACAGGCTGCCTGCATGTAAATAGAATAAGGTTAAAACAGATTTGTGAGGTCCCCTTACAAATGGCAGTCTGATTTGAACTTGAGTCTTCAATTCTACACCTGCTGATACGGGGAAAGGGGCATGAGGGAACCATGAGGATTATAACCAAGTTATAATCAAAGAGTCCTTTATATAGGACCCATCTCCAGCTTCAGGGGTTACTCACAGTGAAGGGAATGCACTGCATCCTACTAAAAAAAAAGTGTCCCAGCAGAATGCAGGAAATTCCCATTCATTTTGCAATCAAAGGAGAGGGAAAAAAAAATCTAAAAAGTAGATCTGTGAGACTTGAGGCTATCTATGTACCTGAAGGTTACTTAGTATCTAACTTACTTAAGTAATTCAAATAAAACTTGAGGCAGCTCATTTATCTGTGCAGGTTTTATAGCAAAGTTACTGAGCTACAAATGACTGCTCTTTAGAAGAAAAGGAAAACACAGGAGCCAACAGAATGGGGACAAAACAGAACAGCAAGGTTGTCAGCAGCTCATTCTCAACATTTTATTGTCAAGCAGAGTCAAGTGACTTCGCCCTAATTCCACATCAATACCAAAGTCGATCCAAGAAGTTAGGAAATCTGGACCCTCAAATCCAGAACCAAATATATAGCTGGCCCAATTACTTGGGAGCCTTAACTGTGACTACGTTAATACTCTGTTAAACTTATCTAAGAAACCCAGATTTATGTGTAACATGTCCCTACTCCCCACCTCCCTCCCCCTGCCCAATCGTTTTGGGAAAAGAAATGTGAAGAGAGAAATGAGTTTTCACCCCCTGCCCTTGAGCCGCAAAGCCACTCTTGCTAATTGAACCACAGCTTCTCAAGGTTGGCATGAACCCTGTAGGTTTAAAAAAAAAAAAAATCCTATAAAATCTATAAACAGCCTAGCTTATGTTCCCTTTGCCGCTGTTAAAACATTAAGTGCCAAAATAAAATGCACCCCTCATTTCTCTTCCTACCAACATTAGGAAAGGCCACGCACTGTTAAGAAAGAGAGTTAGTGAAAAGCAAACATCATGCAGTTAATCACTGTGGGTGCCTAACACTTAGAGATCCAGGTACAAAAGCCAATCCCTTTGTATTTTTAAACTACTGATTGAACTACAACGGGCAGCTTCTTGATGGAAAATATAAAAGAGAGGGGAAAGGCAATTGCTGTTTATAGTGGGCCAATTACACGTCAAGTGTGGGGCTAAATGTCTTCAGACACTGTAAACACCCTAACTGTTCTATCATTTCATTGGTGTGTTTAACTCTTGAGATTAACATTCGTCTCTAAATATCGATCCTTGATTTATCGGAGGTACAAAACCCAAATCACGGAGAAGTACACAGCCGGAGATTGGGTCGCAGCCAGCGTGTTGGCCCACAGCAAAAACGTGATGGGTGACCGATCAGCTGTTCGCATCTGCTGTCATCACGTTCATCCACATGTGCTCTGGTGTTGAAATATTTTGTGCAAACACCACTTCCCCTCTCCAAAGACCAGAGGGTCTGCTGCCCAGAAATAAGCACACTGCCCATTCTGATCAACGTCCGCTCCTTTTTATTCAGGAAGCATACACTAATTCTTTTTTATACATTTTTGTTTTTTTTTACATTCCAGAAATAAGCGAAAATAGCAGTTTTAAATATGTTACAAAGTTGGCTTTGGGGGCTTAATAAGCTTTTTGAGAGAGGGACCAGCCAACTGACCTTTTCATCAAAGCACCAAGGTGTCTTCGGTCTCTTACCAAGCTCTGCCCCCGCTGTGGTCACCTTGGATGTGCTGTGCACCCGACCCGCGGGAGAAGCTGTAATGGAGAGTTGCCGTGAGGCTCTCTGCAAGGCACCAAGAACAAACAGCTCCAGCTTCCCTTCTTCAGATTGAATCAAAGTTTTTGAAACTTTTCAACTGCTCTCTCAAGTAGTGCTCTCTCAGCATGAAGACTAGAATTTATTAAAATTCATATATCACAAGATAACAGTAAATCACTTCCAATATTCTGGAAACCACATGGTAGAAGTTATAAATAAATGAACACTAAAATTACTTTAAGAAAGTTTTACATCATTTAGTCGGCAGGGACATTTACACGTACAGCACAATTTACTGTTAAACATTCTTTAACTGGCTTCACACAAAGATGAAAATAGTAATACAAAATGATCTGACATTTTCAGGAAGTCTGAAATTAAGACTGTGGTTTTATCGTAATCAGTATCAACTTGACATATTGTTGCAGATTGCTGTGCTATGCCCTTTAAAATGGGAATTTCTTTCTCGGGGTGAAATTCCATTTGGATATGTGTTCTTGCTTTGTACAAACTACTAAAATCGGAGGGACACTGCAATATCAGAGACACAAACAGTAACTGCACAATATCATCTGCTGGATTTAGGCTAATACAAGTGGACAGAATTCTTCGGGTTCCAATAGCTAATAAAGCACTATATGAAATGAACAAGGTGAAACATCTTGAGAATGGATATACTCTGCAACCAGGACATGTGGCATTTCTTTAATTCATAAATCTGCCTCACTGGGCATTTACAAAATAAATTAGTTAAGAGCTCAATTTGCTTGAGGCATCACAAGCTCGTAATGCCCCACTTGGCCTTCCTGTTTGAGCTGATCTAGTAGGTCTTCCTTCCGTCGTTTTCTACCTACCACCAGGTACCTATCGTGGCCTACCCCATGCGACTTACTCTTAAGACCGTACTTCTGGGCAATCTGGTGGATTTGCTTCCGCTCGTCGTTAGTCAGCTCTGTGGAGAAAGTCAAATCCGTGTGGCTCTCCGAGCGGGCGTAGTTTCTGATGATCTGTTCAATATCTCTCTTGGCGATTTTGTTCACCCTCTCTACATCAAGACCGAGCCCTTCTCGCTTATGCTGCTCTTTGACGGAGATTGGCTCCCGAATGCCCTCGCCAGATTTACCTAAGCCACCACCCGTCCAGCCCATCTTTCTCAGCAGCTGGTTTCCTATGTTATCTTCTTTGATTTGTTGTTTGTAAGCCTCCTCTGCTGAGCGGCCCTGAATTTCATTTCTGGAAATCACATCTTCGATAGCTCCTTTCTTCAAATTGTTAATGACGGTCGGCTGGGTCTTTTTGAGGGTTTTCACAGCTTCCCCAGCAGCTTCGTATTTGACCGTTTTCTTCACCCCAACTGCTTCTGCGATCACTTCACTCTCTAGGATCACCTTGCATTTCCATCGGAGGCCCGTCATTCTTTCGTAGACGTACTCGACTGTCATGCGGTTGAACTGAGCTGTGTCGTTCAGGGTGCACACCGGATTTGAAGAATTCTCATAAACTACGAGATCCTTTATATCTTTCTTCTTTCCAGATCCCCTGGGGGAAGAGCCTGTCTGGCACTGTGAACTTTTGACCGAGGGGTAAGTGGGCTGTGTTTTTTGAAGGATTTTCAAAGCCTCATCGGCAGCTGCGTGTTTGCTTGTTTTTTTGGTCCCATAACCTTCAGCTAAGCAGTGATCTTGCAGAAACACGCGGCAACGCCACGTGCGATTCGGCATCATCTCGTATTTGTATTCAACTGACATTTTGTTGTATGAGGCAGAATTGTTGAGGATGCCAATCGCATCGTTTGCATTTTCTGTAAGGACAAAATTGGTCCAGTGTTTGGCGGAAGCATTAAAAATCGGCTGCCCGGAAGCATCTTTAGCCAGCACCACCAGCTCTTCCGGCGGCTTCAGAGCCGGGGGAAATTCGTATGCGGGCATGCCGATCTGACACACCACGAGGTCCTCTCCGATCGTGTGCTTGAATTTCCGCCGGACAACTCGAACTTCGATACGTTTCTGCAAGAGTTTTACAGCTAGCTCAGTAGCTCGATCCCTGGACCCATTCTTGCTGCCAGCATAACCGGTGGTTAAGTAGATATTTTGGCATCTAACTTCACACGCATAACCGTCTGTTAGAAGTTTCTTATTTTTGGGGATGTCGGCAGGAGGGATCTCTTTTAAAGGAGCATATATGTACTCAGGATTTGTCTTACATGCCTGAATACACCGAGTTAACATGTATGTATAATTAATTTTATCAGAGCCAGAAGTCATCTCTGGATTAGAAAGGTTCTTCCAGATAGTCGCTGTTAATTTTTCAATAAAATACTGCTTCTCAGCGACCACAGACTCAGGAAACGTCTGTGATGGTGAAGGCTCAGGAGCTGACTGAGAGTTTGCCTGCTGTGATGTGCTGCCTGGGGCGGGGTTTCCACTGTCGAAATACATGTTGGCTGTTACGGGCTGGTCTTTTGTGAAAATAAATCCTGATGAATCACAATACTGAGAATTCCCGTCTTGCACACTGAAAGAGTCTTGAGTATAATCTTGGTAGATGTCTCTTGGCATGCCGGCAAAATGTGTTTGTTCATTTACCTCTTTTGTTTGAGGGCCATAAGGATCTTCCTGTCTTTCATCTTTTGAACTACTAGCTACAAAATGTACAGGCTCAAAACGAGGTCTCGCATGGAATTTGGAAGCGGCTTGCTTTTTAGGAGGATTCTGACCTACAGAATGAGTGAAATTCACAATTCATTAAAAAGGGAATATTTCAAAAGAAGCAAACAGGAAAATAGTACCAACCATATTATTTGCAGGTTGCACTGTTGGCACAAGATCCTTCCCATCACAAGAACTTCAGGTCATTTAGGTGAAGGGACTACCAACGTAGGATTCCAGCATAACAAGGGATGGTCCCTGTCCCACGGGTAAGGGAAGAAACTTGACAGAAAATATGCCCTGAATCAGGTATGCAGGTCACCACCACACGTGACTGGTAGGTGCTTCTGTATCTCATGAGGCAAAGCCCAGGTGAAGTGTGCTGAGTAATAGGTTGTTCCAGTATAATCTCATGCCACCTGTGCTGGGAAGCGCCCTTCTTAAAACCCCACAAATGCAATAGATGGTTCTACCGCAAAGGAGGTGACGGCCAGGGGCGTTTACACAGCCTCTTGCTTTGGCAGCAGAGGTAACGCTGTCATAGTTCTTTACGTGGTTGTGACTAAAAATCAAATAAAAATAATTATCAAAAGATCCCAAAGGTTTTCAACTTCAAAATCTTAGTTCCGACCTATCCCGCACAAAAGGGTGGTTTGCTATATTTTATTTCTAGAACAGACAGCAGCTGGAAACTAGTGATGTACGGGGGACAGCGAATCGAAAGCTATGGAAGAACTCTCTGTTGAGGCTAGGCCAGACACTAGGGCCTCCTCCCTGTAGCACTGTTCAGTAGAAAGCTGGTCCATCTTGGACCCATCCAAGAGGATTTAGTTACTTAGATGTTCAAATGATCAGAGTATAAGGTTGTTCTATTTAGAGGGAGGTTCCATGGCATGGACTTCAAGGATAGCATTATCGTGTGACATCAGTATTCTTAGTTTTCAGTTCCATTTACCATCCTCAAAAAAACAACAACAAAACACAAAACTGTACATAACTAAAAGTTAAAACTCTTACATTTGTGTAAGATCCAATGTTAACCAATGTTATTTAAGACCATATACCACACTCCTACCATTTTAAAAAAAGCCATGTTGTTTCTTCAAATCCCACCTTCCAAAAACAAGTATACTCACCATCACATGTTGAGAGGTGACGTTTCTGACCCTTGGAAGGTTTGGACAGCATCAGATCATATGACGGCATCTCCCCAATATCAATACCTTCAGCCATTTGGAGAATTTTTTCCATCAGGCGTGGGCTGTACCTATTGAAATTAATATAATCTACCGTTAAAACAGGTAAGAATGCAGTTTTTTAAAAAGCTTCTAAATGAGCTAATCTTGCAATTGCTCCCACAGGACTTCATCAACAGAGTATCTTGCCTATAAAACTGAACAATGTGCCCTATAATACTTACCTATCAAATGAGTAATTATGTTACTGTCATTCGAAGACATATGAACATAAAATCATTTAAGTGAAGATCTTTTAATATGAATTAAAAGCATCCATATAAACTCATGATTTTTCTCTGTCATATATGTATATTATATGTAAATAATTACATTTCTATATTTACAGAGGTACTAAGAGTAAGAGTGTCTGGGTTAACATCCAGACTATGGTCTTTACCATTTCCCACAAAAAGGAATCAGGGTCCTTAGAGAAATGGCTGATTACAAGTCTGGGGGAGGAAATGTACAAGATGAACCTGGGAGCTATTCCTGTGCCTGGAAACAAGGAAGCTGTGAAAGGCCTCAGGGGTTGTGTCAAATGGAGTCAGAAGCCAATCTGAACACACTCCTACTGACAAAGTGAGCCAACTGGATTATCAATAAGAATAATAACCTGCAGTGGAGTCAGATATAACAAATATGCTAACGATCCATTAGTTTGTAATGATACTTACAAACTCATTATTGGTCACCTTTGGAAGATGGTAAGGAATCAAGTCATTATTCCGAAAACAGGTAATATTACAGGAAGAAGGCAAGCATTTATCTGGCATTTTCCTGTATAAATTGTACGTCAGAATAACTAAGAGTTGATGAGAAAAATCTCTTTTACAGAAGCATTCCAGCTAATAAATAAAGGAATGACAGACTACTGCCATTTTGCAACCCATCATAAAATAATAAATTATCATCAATGACTGCTAGGCCTATGAGGTGAAAAGTTGATGGGGAAGAACCCAGAAAGAGACCCCCACAAACATGTCCAAGCTGCAAAAGCAACTCAATAGAGAAGGACATCCTTTTCAACAAATGGTGCTGGAGTAAGTGGGCATCCATCGGCAACAAACAAAACCTCAACCTCACTTCTCATCCAAAAATTTATTCAAAATGTATCACGGACCTAAATGTAAAATGTAAAACTATAAATTTTTTTTAGAAACACAGGAGAAAATCTTCAGATCTAGGGCTAGGCCAACAGTTCTCATACTTGATACCAAAAGCAAGATCCATAAAAGGAAAAACTGATAAAAGGGACTTCATCAAAATTAAAAACTTTTGCTCTCAAAAGCCCCTATGAAGAGGACAAAAAGACAAGCTACAGACTGGGAGAGAGATTTACAAACCAAACACCTGATGACAAAACAAAACAAAACCTGGTATCCAGTATAAACATCCCTCGAAATGCAAGAGTAAAAAAATATATATATTAAAAAGTGAACAAAAAGACATGAACAGAACATTTAACCAAAGAGGATAGACATACTGCAAATAAGCACATGAAAAGATGGTCAACATCATTAACTACCAGAGAAAGGTACTTTAAAACCACAACGAGGTATCACTTTGCACCCTCAGAATGGCTAAAGTAAAAAAGAACGAGAACATCAAATGCTGACAAGGACACAGAGAAACTAGATCATTCATAGACTGCTGGAGGGAATGTAAAATGGTATGGCCACTCTGGAAAACAACTTGGAAGTGTCTTATAAAATTAAACATGCAATTACCACTCGACCTAGCAATGGCCCTTTTTTTTTTGGCCATTTATCTCAAAGAAATCTAAACTTACATTCACACAAAAACCTGTACATGAATGTTCATAGCAGTTTTATTTGTGACAGCCAAAAACTGCAACCAGCTCAGAAGTCCTTCAACAGGTGGATGGTTAAACTGTGGTATGTACACACCTCGGAACACTACTCAGCAATACAAAGTAAATAACTACTGATACACATAGTATCGTGTATGAGTGGGAAGGAAACATGTGGGGTTTTTTTTAAGATTTTTTAAATTTATTTGTGAGAGAGAGAGAGAGCGCGCACAAAGCAGGGGGAGCGGCAGGCAGAGGGAGAAGCAGGCTTCCTGAGGAGCAGGGAGCCCGATGCCGGGCTGGATGCCAGGACCCTGGGATCATGACCTGAGCCGAAGGCAGACACTTAACCGACTGAGCCACCCAGGCATCCCCGGATGTGGTTATAAAAGGGTGATGTGAGGGATCCTTATAGTATTGGAACTGTTCAATATCTTGACTGTGGTAGTGGATATACAAACCTACACATGTAATAAACTGTATTCAGCTAAAAATACACACACACACACACACACACACGAGTACTAGTAAAACTGGGAGACTAAATAAAATCAGTGGATTGTTAACAATGTCACTGTCCTGGTTTTGATATTACACAATAATTTTGCAAAATGTTATCACTGGGGAACTGGGTAAAGAATGCAGGGCATCTCTTTGTATTACTTCCTACAACTGCATGTGAATCTATAATTATTGCAATAAAAATTTTGATTAAAAAAGTTTATGGGAACTTTATAATCTTACTATCACTAAAAAATGAGACAAGCAGACATGTGTCCCCTTATACGAGAGGAAATACAAAGCACTATCTATAAAGTCTTGTCCTTCAAATAATTGAACCTGAACCTAAGCAAGCCCCTCACTCCCAGAAATACGTTAAACATCACCATAAGAACATTGCCAGCCAAATCCAGAACAAAGGAAACACTATGTGACAATCCAATTTCTTCATCAAATAAAAAGCATGAAAATAAAAGGATAGGGGAATGGGGTTATAGATTCAAGGAGACAGATCAACCAAATACAGTGCATGGACCTGGTTTGCATCATGAATCAAACAAACCAAAATACAAATGAGGGGCGCCTGGCTGGCTCAGTCCGTAGAGCATGCAACTCTTGATCTCGGGGTTGTTTGAGCCCCATGTTGGGTGTAAGAGATTACTTAAAAATAACATTAAAAAAATACACTTTGAAACAAGTGGAGAAAACTCAACATGGATTTTAAGAAATTACTGTTAATTTTGTTGAGTGTAGATAATGGTATTGACTCTATTTTTTAAGAAGGCTCCACACCCAGCATGGAGCCCAACATGGGGCTTGAACCCATGATCCTGAGATCAAGACCTGAGCCCTGAGCTGAGATCAAGAGTCAGATGTTTGACTGAGCCACCCAGGCACCCCTATTATGACTCTATTTGTAAAAATTTTTATCTGTGGGGCGCCTGGGTGGCTCAGTCAGTTAAGCATCTGACTCCTGATTTTGGTTCAGGTCATGGTCTCAGGATTGTGAGACACAGCCCCGTGATGGGCTCAACGCTCAGTGGAGCCTGCTTAAGATTCTCTCTCTTTCTCTCCCTCTGCCCCTCTCCCCACTAAAAAAAATAAAATAAAAATAAAAATTCTTGTCTGGTACAGATACATACTGAAGTATTCGCAGGTGACATGATGTCGAGATTTTCTTTAATATACTCCAGACTATCTCCCACAAAAAAACTGGGGGCAACACAGAAGAAATGAGAAGGGCAGCATGACAAACTGTTGATATTGCTGAAGTTGAGTAATGGGTACATGGAAGTCCTTTAAACTCTTTTACTTTTGTGTGTTCAATTTTTTCCATAATAAAAAGCTTCGAAGCATACAATTTTTAAAGGGTTCCTCATAAAGTAGGTTGGCTGCTTGACAGAATATCATATAACTGCAGAGAAACAAACATACAGGCTCAAGTGAAGTTTTTGTTATCATGGGGACCTACTCACCCTTCCTACCTTGAGAGCCTTTCCTGGCCTATGACCAAAAGAAGAGACTCCTGGTGGCCTTTGGGAAGAAAGTTCTGAATACGAGTAACTATCACACCTTGACATGAATAGGTTCTGAACCTGAAGGAGGGTAACGTTTTCCTTTGGGCACAACTGGTTCCACACCCATCAGGTGGCTTTCCTTGCAAAGCCTAAAACACCGTACTTTCTATATATCACTTCCACTCAGATTTGGGAGTCCAGTTTCCAAGGTACAGGATGAAAACAGAAGATTATGCAAGTGGAAGTCTATAAATAATCTTGAACTGGTGATGCCACTTTTGCTACCTGAATTGGCACGACACCCAAGCCACTCGCCTTGAGTTCCAGTCAGACTTTCCCAGGCTTCGATTCCGGCCTGATTCCAAATATGGCATACAACTGTAAAGGGCACGTAGGCCATACACACAGCGTGCAGAAGTGATGCATTTGGGGCTCAGTCCATTCACTCTTCTCTCAGGTTTCTTCCAGCATTAGTAATGATTATACCTACTGTTCCCTATTCATCACATCTGCCACAAAATTCAACATCACCCATGGGCTATAAAAATAAACCTTTGCATAGGTTGTGAACACAGTCAGCTTCTCAGTCCTTTAGCAGGAAGTCACAATACTGAGGAAACCCAACCAGCTCAAACAATAATGGAAAAGACTGTATAGTACCTGACTCTTGACTATTCAGAGAACAATGCCAATATTAATCTAGAGTCTTTAATAAGACCACTAGGATTTCATTCCCATTTCTAAAATTCTTCAGAGAGTAGCTATCCAAGAACAAAGAAGTGGTTCCACAAATTTTAAATAAGCTAAGCCAGTAAAACTTTAATTACTGGTTTCCATTATGTATTCTTTCGTAGATTTATTTATTTTTAAAAGATTTGTTCATGTATTTTAGAGAAAGAGAGAGAGCACACCAGCGGGAGGGGCAGAGGGAGAGGGAGAGGGAGAGAAAATCCCAGGCCGACTCCATTCTAAGCACAGAGATTGAGGCGGGGCTCAATCTCACGACCCCAGGATCAGGACCTGAGATGAGGACCAGACCGAAGTCAAGAGTCGTTCGCTTAATGGACTGTGCCACCCAGGTGCCCCTAAAGGTGTTACTTTAAAAAATCTACTATGAAGGGCACCTGGGTGGTGCAGTCAGTTAAGCGGTTAAGCATTTGACTCTTGATTTCAGCTCAGGTCCCGATCTTAGGGTTGTGAGATTGAGCCCTGCCTCAGGCTCTGTGCTCAGCGCTGAGTCTGCTTGAGATTCTCTCTCTCTCAAATAAACAAATAAATCTTTAAAAAAATAAAGTATCACCTTCACTCCAGAAATTTTAGAGAACCCACCAAGAAAGCACCTACAAATCCAACCACTGATAACTTCATTAACATTTGAAGTTTACTTTTTATTCCTTTCTCTATGCTTTCCATACCACCGCCCCCCCCTCAAATCTCTTATAGATCATCTATGTTGATTTGCACTCTGGTAGGGTTGGGGGTTGTTCTTAATTTATGAGATCATAAGTTTTTTTCTATATCATTACCACATGAGTTTTAATGGCTATACGGTATTTTACCTTATGGAGAGACCTTGATGCCAAGTATCATTAAGGCAAATCTAATACAGTAATTTTAAGATGCACACATATTATATATTTAAGTCTGTTAATTTACCCATTTGATCATAAATGCTTAAAAAAACAAAAGCAAAAAACCTCAGGAGGTCTTTAGCGTTTTCAAAGATAGCTTACTATGTACCAAGCTTTTAGAAATCAGGATGCTATTCAACTGTCCCACCATGCCTGGCATACATAAAGATGATTTATAACGGACAAAGACATGTGATTTCATGAATCTTACATTCTCGAAAAAAGATAAGCGCATACTTATGATCTACGATGCACCTGAAATTTAACAAGTATTTAGTAATGCTTCCAAATTTTTAATTAAACTGCTCTACTAGGTCCAAAAACAGCTGAGGTTTGAAAACTAAACAAAGATCAGGATTTCCAAGTATAAAATTATTTATTCAAAACTATTAAGACTCTTAACATCATAAATGAATAACACACAACCAGATTATTGATAAATCTTTGGAAAGCTCCCACTCCCATTTCTTTAGCTGGTGACTGATGCAGGCTACCTATGTGCAAAGTTAGTTTCACAACATGAGCTCAACTGGCATCTCCCTTCCAAAAATCAGTCTCATAGCAACAAGGAAGAGACAATAATCAAGGCAGCAAACCTGGTTTCATTTTAAGATATATTTTTCCTATAAATATCTCATCAAAAATCAATAGGCCAGGACTCTGCTTCTAATCCTATTGATGAAGAATAATCGAAAACCTGAATGCTCTAGTTAACCATTCTGCTTTATTAAATATAGATATATTATCTACAGTTTTTAAGTAAAAATTTTACAGTTCCCCAGGCATTCATATGAACAATTATGTGAGTGCTATAGATACAGTTGATTAGAAGACTTCACTAACTTTTCTTTTTTTGTTGTTTCAGAGGTAGAGGTCAGTGATTCATCAGTTGCATATCACACCCAGTGCTCATTCCATCAAGTGCCCTCCTTAATGCCCATAACCCAGTTACCCCATCTCCCCACCTACCT
Source organism: Mirounga angustirostris (assembly GCF_029215605.1). Lineage (NCBI taxonomy): Eukaryota > Metazoa > Chordata > Mammalia > Carnivora > Phocidae > Mirounga > Mirounga angustirostris. Next base: position 97,221,175 of record NW_026991719.1, read on the forward strand.
GCACTAACTTTCCATTAGCCACAAGACATATTTTAGAAATTGCTTGCACACAAAAAAAATGTTTGACAGGTTGTTTACTTTTATGAAACAGACAAAACAGTGAAGAGAAATAAGTTCAGCTATTTGAGATTCCTGGTTGCCTGGACTATGAGGGAAAAATGACCAAATGGATACTGGAAAAACACTGTTTTATTTTATCCTATAAGGCAGTGGTTCTCATGGTGTAATCACTGGGCCAGCATCACCTGATCATCAGTACCACCTGGGAACTTGTTAGAAATGCAAATTCAGGGGTCCTGCCGCAGACCTACTGAATCAGAAAGCCTGGGGTGGGGCCCAGCAATCTGTGTTTTAACAAGCCTGACAGTTGATTGTGATGCTTGCTTAAGCTTGAGAACCACTGTTGCAGAATCAAGATAGTTAAGCTTGTTCCATGAAAATCGCCACTATCACCAAAAAGAATGAAACATAGTTTGCCTCCCTGAACATGTGAGCTCCTCCTGGCTTGGTCTTATGATCAAGGAGTTTTCAAAGATACCCTTGACCTAGGAGTTATTTCAGCCCTAACTAAAACAGACCACAGAAAGCTCTTCACTGGGGGGGGGGGGAAGTGCTACTATTTACAACCTGTTCCCAAAGTCAAGGGATGAACAACAAATTAACAATTTAAATTCAGAAGAGGTTGTTACACCATGTATTCTGCAGTTCCCTTGAGAGAACAATCTTCTGTCATAGAAGAACAGACCAGAAAATGAGCTCTGCCAACATCAACCTTAAGAAGTACTGGAATATAGATTTTACCCCTCTGAAGCTGACAGCTAACATAAAGCCCGACTAACGTGGAACACTGCACTTGGTCCCTAGCTTCCAAGATTCTTTATTACCCCTTCCCTTTCTCTTGTATCTATGTTATCAGATACAATGTAAACATTATTCTTCAGTTAAGCTATTTGATGTTATGGCACTTCTTGTAGTGACAGAACTGACTTAACTAAAATGTGGTATGATGATGAAATGTGTGTATGTATGTGTGTGTGTACATATATATATTCATTCATCTTGTTACACACACACTCTACACACAGATGTGCTTGGGTGAGTGCACACACACACAAATGTCCTGGATGCTTGAGCTTTTAACACCAACTACCCCTGGCCTGTTCTGTGTTGGTTAATGCCCTAGTTATATAAAGGGCTGTTGTTCTTGGAATGAAATCCTGAGATATAAAAATGATGTGGCTTGGGTCAGTTACTTGCTTTCACTCCTGGGCCATCCTTCCCAAATATAGCAGCTGTGTCTCAGTGGAAAGAGCATTAGAAGACCTGAGTCCTAGTCCCGACTGTGGAACCTTGGAAAAGTCACTTAACTTCTTGGTCTCCATTGACTTAGCTGTAAAAATGAGATACCACCTAATTTTCAAGGTTGTTGTATTAAGAGAGATACATAAAGAATTAAAATATGTTGTACATTATAAAGCTATATTCATCTGTTTACCCCACACATATTTATTGAATGGCGATCATGCAGAAGACACTCTTCTAGGCACTGAGGATAAAAGTGTGAATAAGAAAGCAAAAAGCTCTTTCCCAAAGGAGCTTACATTCTTGTGGGAAGGTAAGATTTATTATTAACACAAAGGATAGCTATTCTCCCCCACGTAAAAAAAATTTTTTTTCAGGATTCAGATTTCCCACGGCCTTCTGTGATATCAAGCAGATGTATGATTATAGGATAAAGGTACTTTTTCAACTGCAAAAACAATATTGTTAAGTGAAGGTCAATTAGATTTATCTGAATTGATTAATAACAGGCTTCCCCAGTTGTAACCAGTTCCTCCAGTGAAATAATCATTGTCTCTGGAGGCAGAAATTATACTAACCTAGAGAAAATAGGAAAAAATAAATTTTGGTGATCAGAACAAAACAAAGTATACACTAGATGCTATGTTCAACAATTAAAGGTAGAGGTGGACAATCCTATTTTTCTCTATCTGTTATGGTCATTCCTAGAACTGAACTGGCTGAATTTGATCATTTTCCAGAATTTCTCATCCTTCCTAATAAAAAATTCACCATGAGGCAGGAGTGTCCAAAAAAAGAAGCTTCTCAGTCTATCAAAGGAATGATTAGTCTAGGACCGATTTGAGGTGCAGAAGGACAGAGGTCCAAGTAGTCTGGTTTTTTTTTTAAAAAAAAATGCGTTGGAACCATACTGCAGTCTCCATTGAACGCAAAGAGCTCTCAAAGAGGCCTGTTCAGAACGCGCACCAGGTTCTAGGAAAGGGGGGGAGGTACACACACACACCCCTAAAACCTCACCCAGAGGCCAAATGTTAATCCTCCTGATCACATTTAAGGTGAAAGGAGAGCAATCCATTTTTAGAGTAAGATATATCCATCTCTTTGTTTGCGTCCAGACACATTATGCGCAAATCTACAAGCAAGGCGGACCCTGCAGCTGAGAGACCTCATACAAACCGCCTCCCCAGGAGAAGACAGTAAAACCCCGTCGGGGGGCTGGTGCTGTTTTATTTAATGGGGATGGAAAGAGGGAGTGGTCAGGAGGAGACTAGCCGGGTTTCCTTGCCTCCCCCCCCCCCAACCTCCGCCCGCAGACCCTCGAAGCCCCGACTGTCGAGCATCTCTGCGGATACCGCATCCTTGCAAGGTCCTACGCAGGTCCGAGATTCTGCTATTCGTCATTTCCCACGCCCTCCAAAACCACCGCCACAATGACCACCCCTCAACAATCCCCTTCCAGGTGCTGCTTAATCTCCATCCCTGGTCCTGGAGGAGCTGCTCCCGCGATCCCCGCACCCTTCTTCTGGCTGTTATGTTATCCTCGATCACCTCGCTCGGCCGATCCCCCCAGACCAATACTGAACCCCCTGGTGTCCTCCAGCACCTCCAAATCTCCAGCCTCTAAGCCCTCGTCCGTATCCTGCCCCCGTCTCTATCCCGACCCCCATCCCCGAGCCCCCTACCGGGTCCCTAACCCGACCCTCACACCTTCCTCACCTGCAGCCCAGGAAAACGTGGTTGGTCCAGGCGGCGGAGAGCGCGAGGAGCTGGTCCAGGGCAGCCCCGGGATAGCTGTGCAGGTGCCGACAGATGAAGCTGCGCCGCAGAGCCCACTGCCAGTCACTTTCGTGGCTATAGCGCCACTGCTCCAGCACTGGCTCGGGCGGGGGCGGCGGGAGGGGGGGCAGCGGCGGCGGCGGGAGTGGGGGCAGCGGCGGCGGCGACAGGAAGTCGCCCCCCAGCAGCAGACGTCCGCCAGCCATCTTCTCCGCCCCCAAGCAGGGACCCCAGGGATGAAGCCGGCTACCCAGCAGGAGCGAGCGGGAACGGGGGTCGGTGGGAGGGGCCGGGTGAGGGGGGGCGCGCCGAGGCGCGAAGACCAACTCTCAGGGCACTGGAGTGTGTGCGTGGGGGGCGACCGTTAAGAAGGAAAAGGCGAGCACGAGCTCACGTCCCGACGCCGGGGCGCAAGCCGGCGGCACTCCTCCAACTCGTGGAGGCGCAGAAGGGCGCCCGCCGCAGTCACTCGCGCGCCGGGGAGGCCGGGCCCGGCCCGGTGCTCCGCACCTCCAGCGACCCGCAGATCCACGCACTGCGCGGTGACGGGGGGAGACACCAGCACGCTCTGCTCCCCCTCTTCTGGGCTCTAGCCTACCTACCCGCGTGCCGCCCCGAGGTTGTGAGGCCAGTGCGCGTGCGCCGCGGCTGTTCCCTAACTTCGAAATCCCGTCGCCGAATCTCGCGCGAGGTACATTTTTCCCTCCTGTGACGACTACGGGCCTTTGACGCACTACGGTGACAAGCGGAGGGCGGGGACTTTGGGAAGGGAATTTTGGAAGGTTCTCTGAGGTTCGGGAACATGATTCCTTGAAATCCCTGGAAGGCGCCCTCAGATGATTGTTGGCACAACGGCTTGCCTGACGCTTTCGCCTGGGTTTTTGAGCGGTGCGACAGTGGGACTGTGCCCTTGGGGGGGGGGCGGGGCGGGGGACTTCGGTTTGGATTTTACACTTTGTCAGCCCTCCGAGGCGCCTTTTCTTCAGAGGCTAGATCGAAAACCTCTACATCGTGCGTCCTTAGCCTTGTATTTTATTGTGAAAACATAGGAAAAATGTAATACTTGGCAAAGAAAATCATCCACAGCGCCACTTCTCAGGTCAGCCACTTGTATCATCCGTATGCCATTCCAGTTGCTGACAAATCCAGACACCATGTTTACACAGTTCTGAGCGCAATTGCAAATAATTCTGCTTGTCATGTATGAATTTAAAACGTGCAAAATAGGAGCGCCTGGGTGGCTTAGTTGTTAAGCATCTGCCTTCGGCTCAGGTCATGGTCCCAGGGTCCTGGGATCGAACCCCGCATCGGGCTCCCTGCTCTGCAGGAAGCCTGCTTCTCCCTCTCCCACTTCCCTGCTTGTGTTCCCTCTCTCTCTGTCTCTCTCTGTCAAATAAATAAATAAAATCTTAAAAAAAATAAAATAAAACGTGCAAAATACTACAAAATATAAAAAGAGCTCAAAGAAGAGGGTTAAAAGCTGCACAGCAGCAAGTGGTTAATCACTCCGTAGTCAAACGTTGTCACTCCACCTGCGGATCTGCTCTAGGCAGTTTCCTCGGTCCTTGCCTGCAGCCAACGTGCGATGTTCAAGTAATCAACAAATGTCTCTCAGCGGGAATTTACACAGCACCTACCGTAAGCTCAATATAGTAGAAATACAAAGGAAAAAGAAACAGGGTTTTCTCTGTTGTCCTAGAACTGATTACGATCTTGGTGGGGAAAAATAGTCCTACATAAAATTCAGCGTCCCACTGGCAGCGGGACCTTTGGATGAGGGGGCTTTGACCCATTGCCCTCTTTACCTCTTTAAATGACATATTTTTTATTTTTTTAAAAGATTTTATTTATTTATTTGACAGAGAGAAAGAGAGGGAACACAAGCAGGGCGAGTGGGAGAGGGAGAAGCAGGCTTCCCCCTGCCGAGTAGGCAGCCCGCCCAGCCGGGACCCTGGGATCATGACCTGAGCCGAAGGCAGCCGGTTAACGACTGAGCCACCCAGGCGCCCCTAAATGACATATTTTTTAAATGACATGTTTCTCATTATATGACACATCTTCTGTGTAGGGGTATATTGGACTAAGAAGAGCAGAAGATAACAGCAGTTTTCACACTGTTGCATAATGATTTATTTCCATGTCTGTCCCATTACACAGAGTGTGCTTTGTCTTTGACTCAACGGTAAGCATTCATGTTTATTGAAGTAATGGTCTTCAAACTATCAAATCAGAGAACTCGATACTAGGAAGGAAGCTTAGAGATCATACATTCAAGTCATCCTTGTATGAGTGAGAAAAATAAGGCCAGAGAGGTGAATTGACTTGCTGAAGGCTGTAGAGACTGTTCTGGCAAAGCTGAGATCAGAATCTCTGTCACCTGACTCCTTATCCAGTGTTCCCCCAGTCATTTGCCATTGCATTGCCCTAGGTTTTGTTTTGTTTTGTTTTGTTTTTTCCTTCTTCTTCACAGCATGTACCAACTTCTGAAATTTATTTTTTAAAGTTTGACTGTTCCCACCCCCCAAGAATGTCAGTTCCATGAGAATAAGGAACTCATTCATCTTGCTTTTAGCACCTAGACCTGGCTCCGGTAGACACTCCAGAGATATTTGTTGAATTAAATGAATCATTGAATGAATGAATGAATGAATGAATGAATGAATGAATGAATGAAGGCTCTTCCCAATGTCCCAACCTTGTGAAATTCATTTTCATGGAGCCTACATTTTAAGCTGATTTGTTATTTCACAGCTGGATTAATTTCAGCCTAAACTGCCGACTTTGATCAAAATCAGCATTGTATTCAATACACATCATGCCTAGAAAAAGATTTGAAAAAATAAAAACTACTTCTTCTCGGTGTGGATTAAAACTTCTCCATCATATAGCAACAAGTAATTGCAATCTGAGTTTTGAACTTGGACTACAAAATGAAAGGCAGTGAAACTGATATTAGGGGGCACCTGGGTGGCTCAGTCGTTGGGCGTCTGCCTTCAGCTCAGGTCATGATCCCAGGGTCCTGGGATCGGGCCCCCCTGCATCGGGCTCCCTGCTCCGCGGGAAGCCTGCTTCTCCCTCTCCCACTGCCCCTGCTGTGTTCCCTCTCTCTTATTCTCTCTCTGTGTCAAATAAATAAAATAAAATCTTAAAAAAAAAAAAAGAAACTGATATTAGAGGCCATTTGCCCTGGGACAGCCATAAGTAGATTTCATTTGTAATTTCCACTGTGGAAAAAAACCCAGCTCCATCCTTTAGAAAACAGAACAAAATTTGCATGGTTCTCCATGACCTTCTTTCCCTAGTAATCCTTCTGATCAAAAAATCCTTCAGCCAACCTATCTTCAGCCCATCCCCTTCTCACAAGCCACAGCTATTTTCTCAGTGAGCAGGAGCTGAGACCTCTAAGCAGAAATAAATTGTCTGTGTAATGGTTGAAGAGAAGTGTAGGAGGGAGCAATGATAAAGGCAGCCATCACAATCCTAAAATGATCCAGAAACTTCCTGTCATCATCCATCCTCCTTTCCTCCATCATCTTTCTCTGCTCTAACACAGGCTCTTACCACCATCTTTACACTGCACACAGGGACAGCTCTGAGCTTCCCTCCCTGTCCTTTCCTATGGGGGAGTCAGTGAGGGTTTAAGGGAGGGAGACCCAAAGCCTGGCCCCAACCCCCATAAACTACCCCCAAAATTAGCTCACTGAAAGTTTTTGACCAGAGTAGTGTGCGTTACAATATCCTCTTGAGGAATGTTTCCTAGCGGATTAGAAGCAATAGGTAGGAGCTCCCACTGGCCAAATCTTGGTAATTTGAGCATCAAAATCATTAAGAACAGCAATGACAGGGGCGCCTGGGTGGCTCAGTCATTAAGTGTCTGCCTTCGGCTCAGGTCATGATCCCAGGGTCCTGGGATCGAGTCCTGCATTGGGCTCCCTGCTCAGCAGGGAGCCTGCTTCTCCCTCTCCCAATCCCCCTGCTTGTGTTCCCTCTCTCACTGTGTCTCTCTCTGTCAAATAAATACATAAAAAATCTTAAAAAAAAAAAAAAAGGAGAGCAATGACATAAGCCCTAAGTCCACAGTGCTACTAAGTAGCTAAAGAAGTAGTGTGGGAGAAGGGAGGGCCTTGGCTTACAATAGAATACTGTGTGCTGACTGGTAAACATGAAGGGAGTGCTGGAGTTGGAAATTCATCATTTTATAGATTAGCTCAGGCAAGAATTACGAATAGATGCTAAATCTAGGGGAAAACTTTTTATGAGGAGTAGGATATCTGCATGGATTTATAGTCCCCCCCCCCCGATAATTAGTAGCAAAGAAGGAAAAAAACCCAGTAATTATATAGTTGAGAAATTGGGCGACACCTTGACCCCAAATGAGAACAATCTATTTTTTTAAAGATTTTTATTTTTATTTATTTATTTGACAGAGAGAGACAGTGAGAGAAGGAACACAAGCAGGGGGAGTGGGAGAGGGAGAAGCAGGCCTCCCGCTGAACAGGGAGCCCGATGCGGGGCTCAATCCCAGGACCCCAGGACCACAACCCGTGCCGAAGGCAGACGCCTAGCGACTGAGCCACCCAGGCGCCCCGAGAACAATCTATTTTTTAAATGGGATTTTTAAAAATATCAATGTCATGGGGCGCCTGGGTGGCTCAGTCGTTTAAGCGTCCAACTCTGGATTTCACCTCAGGTCATGATCTCAGGGTTGTAAGATCGAGCCCCGTGTTGGGCTCCACATTGGGTGGGGAGCCTGCTTAAGATTCTCTCTCTCACGGGCGCCTGGGTGGCTCAGTTGGTTAAGCGACTGCCTTCGGCTCAGGTCATGATCCTGGAGTCCCTGGATCGAGTCCCGCATCGGGCTGCCTGCTCGGCAGGGAGTCTGCTTCTCCCTCTGACCCTCCCCCCTCTCATGTGCTCTCTCTCATTCTCTCTCTCTCAAATAAATAAATAAAATCTTTAAAAAAAAAAAAAGATTCTCTCTCTCCCTCTCCACCTGCCCTTCCCCCCTCTCTAAAATATATATATGTCAAAAAAGACAAAGAAAGATTCTATATAAAAGGAGAATAAAGAGGACACAATGGGTGATCCTAGACCAAATCCTATATGGCAAGAAAAAAATGTTATAAAGCATGTTTTTCAATAGATAAAGGTGTTGTAAAAATGTTAAATTTACCGAAGTTGATAACTGTGGTTATGTAAGAGAATATCCTTATTATTAGGAAATGCCCACTGGAATATTTAGGGGTAAAGAGCCATGATACATGTAAATTACCTTCAAATGGTTCAGAAAAAATATTTATAGTTATCTATAGATCTATATCTGTATACACAGAGAGAGCACACAATGGTAAAGCAAATGGGGCAAAATGTTTTCAACTGGTAAATCTGAGTCAAGAGTATGTGGATATACTTTATAGTATTCTCATAAATTAATTCCAAAATTAAATGTTTGAAAACTGCAATAGCTCCCTACATTGCTGAAGAATCTCAATCTCGATACCTCTTAATTACCTTTTGTTGTGTGGCCAGCTCTTTACAGGGCTCTCTGAAGGGCTATAAATGATGTTCTTACCCTTTGGAAGCTTGACAGCTCTTGAGGAGGGAAGTCTCTCAAACAAGAGGCAGAAAAGATTATAAAAGTTCAACTAAGAAGTTTGAAAATGGAGAAGAGCTCAGGATACGTGGATGGGATCAAGAAAGACTTCAAGGAGAAGGTGGGAGCTGAGCCTCGAAAGCAGGATTTAAATCAGTAGAGGATATTTCAGACAAAGTCAACAAATAGCTTGTGTAATTCCAGGAGAGGCTTGTGCAGACTGGTGAGCTGAGATGAAGACTGGGTAGTAGGAAGGACTGGAACATTGGGTTGAGTAGATAAGATGCAGGCAGTCCGTAAGTTCCGCAAGAGCAGTGTCTACCTAGATCTCATGCAACAATATCCCCCATAGCATAGGGCACAGGGCCAAACCCACGGGAGGACTTCAATATATCCTTATTATTGGATTGAGGACAAGTAATTTAAGCCCCAAACCAAGATAAGGAATTTGACCCCAAGTCTATACATAACAGATAGATGTATAATTTTTTTTATAGATATTGAGCCCAGGGCAGGTACCTTCTAAAGCCCAAGCCAAAGGAGCTAAGAGGTAGCACAGGGTATGGATAGAGACCCAGGTTAAGGTAGCACCTGGTGGCAAAACCACTGTGAGGTACTACTGTCTGATGCACAACGCTTTCCAGGGGGACCCGCATTTTAAAAGAAGGGCTTTGGAAGAAAGCTGTGCTTTTAGCAAAGGGATGAATCTCCCCAAGTCGGGGCATTTCGGATAGGAGAGGATACTGCTTAACCTCAGTGCTTCCAGCTGGGGCCCTGGCTGCTAGGCTATTTTGAGGGTTTTAGAGGCCCGGTTCTCTCCCTAGAAGCAGTTGGCATTGTCACCTGCTCAACAATGTCCCAGGAGCAGGCCCTCATTGCCCCAACAGGCCCCTGCCCCCGCGTCCATGCTCTAGCAGAACTGTATGCAAAATTTCCCCCACTAACTTGCATTAAGTCTTCAGCCATTTGTCTTCATTTCTGATTTCTTGTTTCTTTTTAAGATTTTATTTATTTATTTGAGAGGGAGAGAGCACAAGCAGGGAGAGTAGAAGAGGGAGAAGCAGGCTCCCCACGGAGCAGGGAGCCCGATGCAGGGACTCCATCCCAGGACCCCGGGATCATGACCTGAGCCGAAGGCAGAAGCTTAACCGACTGAGCCACTCACTCGCCCCTATTTCTGATTTCTTTTAACTGGTCAGTTTCTTCTAACACCTTAGGTTCAGTGATACACCAACCAGCACTAAAATGCGTTAGAGGTGGGGTCGGCAAACTATGGCTCACAGACCAAATCTGCTCCCCCGTCTGCATTTTTTTTTTAAGATTTTATTTATTTATTTATTTTTCTTCTTTAATTAATTAATTAATTAATTAATTTTTTGATGTAGTGTTCCATGATTTATTGTTTGCATATAACACCCAGTGCTCCATTCAATACGTGCCCTCCTTAATACCCATCACCAGGCTAACCCATCCCCCCACCCCCCTCTCCTCTAGAACCCTCAGTTTGTTTCTCAGAGTCCGTAGTCTCTCATGGTTCATCTCCCCCTCCGATTTCACCCCTTCATTTTTCCCTTCCTACTATCTTTTTTTTTTTAACATATAACGTATTATTTGTTTCAGAGGTACAGGTCTGTGATTCATCAGTCTTACACAATTCACAGCACTCACCATAGCACATACCCTCCCCAATGTCCATCACCCAGCCACCCCATCCCTCCCACCCCCCACCACTCCAGCAACCCTCAGTTTGTTTCCTGAGATTAAGATTTTATTTATTTATTTGATAGAGAGAGAGACAGAGATCATGACCTGAGCCGAAGGCAGACGCTTAACGACTGAGCCACCCAGGCACCACCCCCCCACCTGCAATTGTAAGGCCCTCATGCTAAGAACGCTTTTTACATTTTCTGATGGTTGAAAAAAATTCAAAAGAATAATAATTTAGGACATAGGAAAATGAAATTCACGTGTGAATTTCAAATTTCAGTATCTATAAATAAAGTTTTATTGGCACACAGCCATGCTCATCCTTTCACATAGGATCTATGGCTGCTTCTGTGCTAGAGTGAACAGTTGCAGAGGCCCCATTGCCTGCGAAGCCTAAAATAACTTACCATCTGGTCCTTTAGAGAAAACGTTGGCTGACCCCTGGCCTACAACAATGGTTGTCAATATGGGATGATTTTGCCCTCCAGGAGGCATTTGGCAATGTCTGGAGACATTTTTGGTTAGCACAGCTTGGGGGGAGGGAGGGTGCTAAACACACTGCAAAGCCTAGGACAGCCCCTACGACAGAGAACTCTCTGGCCTCAAATGTCAGGAGTGCTGGGGTCGAGAAACCCTGGATTAGAGAAGCCTAAGGGACTTCGAGTAAAGGGAAAACTCCATCCTTAATAAGGGGTGTGGTTTATTGAACAACCAGGTGGTTAATTTACATTAGCTCACGTAGCTTTCACAATAACCCTGCAAGGCAATTACTTCTGTTCTCCTTTTACAGACAAGTTTTTTTCTTATTTTATTTTATTTATTTATTTGACAGAGAGAGACACAGCGAGAGAGGGAACACAAGCAGAGGGAGTGGGAGAGGGAGAAGCAGGCTTCCCGCGGAGCAGGGAGCCCGACGCGGGGCTCGATCCCAGGACCCTGGGACCATGACCTGCGCCGAAGGCAGATGCTTAACGACTGAGCCACCCAGGCGCCCCTTACAGACAAGTTTTTAACCCAACTTGCCCCACAGCACACGCGGACGGCAAGTGTGTCGGGCTCCAGCGCCTGTATTTTTCCACCGCGGCTGCTCAGTGACGTCACAAGCGAGCGTGTCTCTCTCTCTCTCTCTGCTGCCCTCTAGTGTGTGAGCTGCGCAAACGCAGGACAGTGTCGTTTCCTCCGGTACCGAGAGGATGGGGACGCTTCTCCGGTCTCCGGGTCTCCAGCCTCTGGCCAATCGGGAAATGAAACCGGGGAAAGAAAACCCTACCTCGACCGCAACCGGAATTGTAGAAAGTTGACCCTTCTCCCCTCTTGCCCACTTTAATGCTGGGGGCAACAGGAGGAGGCTTCCCTCCCTGGTAGACCCAGGACATAAAGTCCTACGTGCTATCTATAGAATGCTTTTCGAGTCATAAAGCACGGTCATATTCATGAATTTCCAGAAGGCGTGCGGTGCAGAGTTCTTTTCCTTCAGGAATTAAAACTCACCAGAATCTTGTTCTGTAGAATCTGGCACTCCACTTCCTCCACCTTTTATCCTAGATGATAATCAGCTCAATGCATCAGTTAAATCCATGCTAATGAAGGAAAAGTAGAGGACTTCCTGCCCACCCCCACCCCGACCCTTAAGAATTGCTGGCCCAAATGGGGAGAGGGGGGCACAGCAGCCCACCCATGAAGATCGTATATGGGCTTGCCTCCCCGGAGCCGCTAGCGATCACCCACTTGGAAGGCAGCTACCCCCTCCTAGGGCAAACCGTGGTGGAACGCATCATCTAACGATTTAAGATCAGATCACACGGCCATTGAGCATTTCTTTGAATTTTATTGAAAATTGACACGGACATTAGAAAGGTATCGAGCTAAACAGTGCTGGTTTTGGGATGTTTCTCCTGGCGAATGAAAACCCCAGAGGGGTGGTGACTGGTCACACTTTTGAGCAAAAAGAACAAAGGAGAAGAAAGGAAAAACACACAGAGATTCTGGAAAACATGCAAAGAGGCTCTCTCTGGAGACGCCAGACAGTGGAATGGCAATGTAGGGATATACAGGAGTGAGCACGGTCACATGGTATTTTGATGTGAGTTAAGCCAATGAATTCAAGGCAGATTTATCAACACGAAAGCTCTCCTCGCAGATCCCAGGTCGAGCAAAAACCTCTCTCAAAACCCCAACTGGCCCTGGAGGGTTGAATGGAGTAATTTTGCTCTTCCTAAGCTTAAACCCCCTCCTGTCTCTCCCTTCTCCACCTGAGTGTGAGTGGATCCATTTTCCCCCTTGCTGGGGAGGAGGGGAGGAGGGTTCTGCAGAAGGCCTGTGAATGCTGAGGAGAGAACTGTCCCTTGACTTTCTCTTCCATATTCAGAAATGTTTAATAGTGGCCGTCGACAGTCAACCCATTGGACCGGAGAATTGGTGTTTAAAAAGGAAAACCGGGACACTTGCGAACAGCACTTCCACACCCACGGCTGAGGTCTCCTGCCCCAGTCACTTACACTTGGGTGAGTCATCCTGCAGTTGTCTCTCTGTGGTTACATTTGGTCCATTCTCCAGGTTCTTTTCCTGCCTTGGTTAGGTTAGGACAGGACATTTCCACTTAGAATACCATGTAAGCCAGGAGAGAGCTTCTTGCCTGGACACAGGGACACGTGAACACGTGTGGAGCGTGTGGGGTGTGTTATGTGCACAGTTTGAGGGGAGAAGGGGATTGGTTGGTTTCTGGTTTGAGACAATATAATGGCAGTCTTCTCCTTTAGACTTAGTGCAGCTGCTGAAGACAAGATTAAAAAAAGCTGGAGAGGGAGAGAGAAAGAGAAAACATGGAATTAGCCAAAGAAAAAGGACATTCAAAGTAAGACAAGGCAAGGGGAGTGGGCAGCGGGAGGCAGCACAGATTATACTTGGAGAAGACAGGTTAGAAAGGGGGTCACCGAGAGACCGCAACCACCGGGAAATCTGCTGAGAAGATTTGAAGAACACCACACACCGGTTTGAAGCTTCTTGTTTTAATAAAAAAACAAAAACAAAAACAAAAAAACCAACCACATGTGAATGCCAAATGATTCAAACCCAAACCCAAACCCAAACCCAAAGTGATCTGCACCGCAGCGAGGAAAAGCAAACTTCTTGGCTTAAGAGAAATGGGGTGTGTGTGTGTGTGTGTGTGTGTGTGTGTGTCGGGATCACATGTGGGGATTTTTCAAGAAAGCCATTCCATTCCAGTCTGGGAAAATAAAAGCGCAGACCATTTCTAATGACTGGATTTGTTTCACCAGAAGCTAACAAAGTACTTAGGGTATTTAAAAAAAATAGTAACAATTGTATTAATTACAAAGCCTCTTCACTGAAGGGGAAAAAAAAATCTTTCTGTCTACCGTGAGAAAAGCTATCCAGTAAAAGAACTATTTTAATCCTTTTAGCTAACTTTCTGAAGGCCTTCTGTTCCCTCGCAGGTTAGATTTTTTTTTTGTTGACCAAACTTCCTTGATTACAAGGATCTTGTAAGGCACCTGTTCAACACTCGTGTGCCTGGGCCCCAGTCCAGACTTCCAGGAAAGCTGACCAGCCGACGGGCACTGTCAGCAGAAACGCTCAGCTCAGGAGCTGGCCTGGAGTCCTCTGCTTTGCCCGGCCCTACCCACTCCATCCTCAGGTAGTTTTCTATGGGGGCAGGGGGAACTCTCAAAGGCCCTGTAATAATGCTAACTGTTCGTTTTCTCTGGACATCAAAAGACCTTGGTCTCCAGCAACATAGAGGAGCAGGTTGAATCCATTTGTGACAGGGAGCCGGGGTCAGGAGACACTGAATTTCGCCTGGGACATCGGGGCCAGTCCCTCGACTTCTCCAGGTCTCCATTTCCTTTGGGTCCTATCTGTTAGACAGACCAAAATTTCTCCCTGGCCCCGACATTCCCGCCTAGTCCTGGAAGTTCTCCCCAGGGCTGGCTGGAGGTCTACTACTTTTGAAGTGTTCAGAGCTCCGCAGGCCTCAAGTAGTTAATGTATAAACAAATGCAGATGAGAGCCCCCCCATTTGTGAGGCAAATGATAACCCCCGGGGAAATGGTGACCGGCTGGTTGTTTCAGTCTGAGATTCTTGGGAAAGAGCCATAAAACTGGACACCGAGACATCACAGCTGCAGCTGAGATGCCTTTCCCAAGGAGACTCGACAGCCCTAATTTAGGATCTCTCTGAGCTCCTGGCGGAGTGTCCAGTTTTTGTTTGTTTTGTTTTGAACCTCCAAGCATGGGGTCTCCTAAAACGCTCCCCTATGAGACTTGGATTTTTCTCAAGAAACTAGTGTATACTCCATACCTGCCTCTGGTCACTAACCAGTGACTCACCCAACAGCACACATCAAAACTGCGCTCTCGCTCTGCCGACAAGAACACAGAAAGTGTGTGCGTAGGTTCGCTCCTTGTTTCTTCTACTTTTCGCTTCCTATTATTTATGATCTCGTAGGGAAGAGAGGAAAGCCCCTCCCCATTCTCAACACCTCAAAAAGCCCTGAAAATTTGGCATAGCCTGGTTTAACTGTGTGTTTTGGGGGAAAAAATAGGTGATCAAGGAAAAAAAAAAACTCAAAAAAAAAAAAAAAGTAAAGAAGAAGAAGGTCATGATCAGTGCCAGGGGACTCTGGAGGCAGAACTCAGAAGAAGAGATGGGACTCAAAGTGGAAGTACATGGCAGGGGTGGGGGTGGGGGCTGCTGCCTGGCGCCCCCGCCCCCCCAACAAAGGAAAGCTGTCAGTTAAAATAGGAACCTTGGCTTAAAAGGCTAAATGGAGTCCAGTCCAGCTGTAGCGGGGGATACTATTCAGTACACAGCCATGGATTACTGCAAAGGAAGGGCAGAGAAACGGCGCGTTAGCCACAGATCATTGCCACGTGACCTTCAGCTCTCTCTCTCTCTCTCTCTCTCTCTCTCTTGCTGGCCGAACACCAAAGGCCGCTGTACCTGGTGGCCCTGACAGTGGAGGGCTCTCTACTTCAAAGGGGTTCCCAAAGCCATTATCAGATGGGCCCGTTATAAAAATTGGGGCTGGAATATGTTTTAAATATCACATCGTTAGACGGGAGATAAAGTCAGGGGCCTTCCAAGACACAACACCTCTTCTCTCCTCCCCAGCTGATGGTCTCACCTCTTCTTATGGGGGGACACATGCGAAATACAGATTAAAACTCATCCCCTGCACCAAATAAACGGACTGGAGGACTCATCAGAGCAAAGCTGAAAACATTGTTTCTTTGACCACGCAGTCTGGCAGTTTCCAGCATGAACCTGCGACTGGGCCTGCCTAAGTGGGATGGTGTGGAGCCCTAAGGGAGATTACAGAGATACTGAGACACCTCAGAAGAATTCCAGAAGTCTATCATTGAAGACACTAGGCTGGTAATAACATTCAGGTTTATTCTCCCTTCTGCATTTGTGGGGTACCCAGAATTATAGAGAGCAGAAATTTATGCTATTTTCTTCAGCAGTCATGTTTTCTGGAAAGGGCTTGGTGTCAATAAACTCATTCTGGATTTTTAACACAACTTGATTTCTGGCTGCTGTTGGGGCTTGGGGGGGGGGTCAGGGAAGCCCAGTGCATGGGGACTAACTGGGACTAACTGGGACTAACTGGCATTTACCCAGGCATGGTGGAGGCAAATACTTCAGGGAAACAAGCAGCCATCAGAATTCGAACAGGGAAGCTGGTGGTGGAGAATAGCAGATGAGAGTGGCTGGCGGGGGTGGGGGTGGGGGGAACGACTGGGATGCAGGAGGCATCGCCATTTCCGAGCCACGTGACTGCTGGCTTCTTGACCAGAGGCCAGACGCCATCCTCAGACTCCCAGGCTTCTATAAACTTTGGCAGGAAGAGAGGGGAGGGCATGGGTTGTGTGTCCCCTCAGGCGTGTTAAGGGGGAATTAGAGAAAGGGAGGCCCAGCTCTGTTGCGCAGGAAAAGGGTGTCTACAGGAAGCCCAAACTGAAAATGAAAAGAGAAGTTGGGTTAATGAATGGATGGATTAATGTATAACAACAACAACAACAACAAAGGTTAGAAGAAAATTGTCGTGATGACTACTGGATAAATGAGAATATAGCTATGTTAGAATAAGGTCTTACTGCATTGGCTTCTGGGAACATGCTCTCTCTCTCACGCGCCCCCACACCCCTCTGAGTGGCAGGAGAGTGGCATTAGCTAAGCAAAATAATTACCAACAGCCACAAGAATACTTTCTCTCTTTCTAATTACTAGGTCCTAACGCCCCCCCTGCCACCCAGACACCGTACGGGAGTCCGGTCAGCAAATCTCCAGGGGGCCTCAGGCCAATGGGTAGAGCGCCAGGCTCTCGGCCATGGATTGCCTTGTCCCATGGGGAAAGCAGAGGAGGTGGAGGTTTCTCCTCAGGTAGACTTGAGCAGCCCCAGTCAGCTAACTGGTACCCTGGGGCAAGATTGTTTCAGAAGTATCTGGAGATGGTTGAGGGGTCTGCAATAGGGTCCAGACCACGGTTACCTGAAAACCTGAACTACGGCAATCTATTATGGGTATACATTTATCTCATTAAATCAAGGCTAGTATTAGACATCTGGGAGGGCTGTTACAAGCACATGCATACGGGCGTTATGTTTGTACAGTCCCTTCCTCAGAGCGAATACCTCCACACAGCTCTTCACACACGCACCTCTACTCTCTCTCTCTCTCTCTCTCTCTCTCTCTCATAGCCATTTACGTCAGGAATTAGGAGTTCTGCACTCCTCTTCCCACTCTGCCACTAACTCACTGTGTGAGCCTTGGTAAGTCTCTGAAATCCCCCACTCCTCCATTCGCTCATCTGGCAAACTGAAGATTATTCCTTTCTTCTCTACCTCACAGGATTGTTGTAAGGTGAAAAGAGTATGTCGTCCGGAGAAAGGCATTAAAAATACTGAAAAGTATTAAAATGCCACACGAACGCTCACCCCTTATTCTAGTCTTTGTCTACTTGCCCCGGGACGATAGACCTAAACAACAGGGCGACGGCCTATGTTCTGGGCTGCGTGGGAAGGCGGACATATTTTGATACGTGTATCCTGTCCGCATACTGCACGCACACACACACATGCCCCCCATGGGCCGAGGGGCCAGTAACTTTGGGGAGGGGACAGGCTGCCTCTGTGGCTTTCAGATCCCCTGGAGCCAAGGCCTCCCTCCCTTATTTGGCGTGGAACCGCTCCTGCGGTCGGCTGGGGAGAAGCCTGCCAAGAAAAGCCAAGCTACTCGGGCTTGGGGTGGGCTTCCCGCTGGTTGCCAATTGCCTCTCACTTGTACAGCATGGCTTTAATTATAGTTTTGCCAGAAATCATTTTCGTAATGGCTACTAACAATGATTTACTCAGGGAAACCTGAACCAGATCGTGTCAGGCCATGTGCACTAACCGGAGTCGACTGAAATCGAACCCACCAGGATTCATCTTTCCTGCGGTCCTCACTGAAAACGGGGGAACACGTGAGCGGAGCCCCTAAAGGCGTGGGACGCTCTGCTAGAGGCACGAGAGCCACGGTGGTGGACAGACACTCTAGGAGTACAAGGTCTTCCCAAAGAGAGATCTGCAGTTTAATTCCTGTCAACTAACCAGAGCTCCAAGACTTGCCTTTAAGCGAGACAATCAATCATGGCATTGTTCTTTTAGGGTTGTTTCCTTTGGCCCAATTTCAGGGGCCTTACGTTTCAGAAGCCTCTGTGGACTTCCTCTTGGAGATTTGCTGGAAAGGAGGCTGTTTTGCTGGCTGCCCGAAGTTTGGCGACTAGCAGCAGGCTCTCCATTTAAACCATAAACTACAGTGGGGAGTGGGGAGTGGGGAGTGGGGAGAAGCCTTCTCAATACTGTATGTTCCCTGATCCAAACGAAGCAAGTGTCAAAGGCATTTATGAGACACCCGGGGTATTCGGAACACTGACGAGAGGTGTGGTGTTAACGAATTGGTCATTTTGTAGGTGTGGTCATGGTGGTGGTGTGGTTACGGGTTTTTTTAAGAGTCATTATCTCTCAGAGATACCTGCTACAGTACTGACAGATGAAATGATACGGCTTTTGCTTTACAATAATCCAGCAGGTTTGGGATAACAGATGAGATGGCACTGGCCATATGTTGAGAGTTGTCTGGGGGCTGGGTTGTTGGGCACATGGGGCTGCATTATACTCTCTTCTCTCTTGTTCCTGTTTGGAAGTTTCTATGGTAAAGTTGAAAAAATAGCAATAAGCTTAATTATGTGAAACATACTTATGTTCCCTCCCTACTCACTGAGTCTAGAAAAATAGATAGAAGGGGCGTAATCATTGCTATAATCAACCTATAAACTACATGATGCGAAGGACTGCATTATTCACTCCGCAGACATAACAGCCCTCAGGAATCCATGCTACCGAAGGTTACCTGCTTCCTTTCTTATCAAAGGTGTTCATGAAGCTGGTCTTTGTAGAATGAAATGTAAGGAAATCTCTATCATATTTGAAATCTCTTCATTTTCTTCTACTTTTATTGTAGTTTTTTTTTTCAGGGGGGGCACACAGCCAAAGGAAATTTGAGAACTTGAACCCCTCAGATAAAAAACAGCCACCAGAGGGAAATAGAGAAGCAAGTTTCCGTTGACTTGGAACATTCCCGAACCTGGGGGTCAACGCCAACTGTGACATTACAGGACAGACTAGCGAGCCCAGTGATTTCCCTCATCATTACCCGTTAGTTAATTTTGAGAGCAACGATTAGGGCGCTTTTGAGAAAAAAAGAACGGCCAAAGTGACACCTCAGCGACTGATCACAGGATCCACCTATGCTACTCAACTGTTCCGGCGGCAAGTCCGAAAACACTCCACTTGTCACCACACAGGCAAACGTTCCGCATGTACACGGGAGACTGCAACAACTGCTTCTTAATACTGTCGGTCGCAAGAGCTAGGACAGTGAAGCAGCTTCTTTCGTGACTGGGTGTGTTGGGCGGGGAGCAGTATTTGGGGAGATGTGTTCTAGAAGCCACCGCCAGTTCTATTTCGAGTTAATAAAGCTTACCAGGACCTGGGTCTCATGCAGCATGCAGCAAACAGCAGAGTTAACTGTAAAACAGTAAGAGCTGATGAAGGTGGAGTGAGCTTGAGGAGAAATCCAACATTACGAGTTGACACAAACGATGAGGGGTAAGCGATCAAAGGAAGTGAGGAAGAGTGGGGGCGGGGGAGAGGGAGGGAGGGCTGCTAGGGACCCCTGAAACACCGGTACTCTTTCTTAACCTCTGCAGAGACATGTCTCCCTATGTAGGGTCTTCTGCCTGGAGCGGGGCCGGGGGGGCGGGGGCGGAGATCAGTCCATGTGAGACCACTAGCAGAGAGAGCCTGGTCTGGGAGGAACTTCCACTGAACATCCGAACAGGGGATATTTATAGTTTAGTGTCAGTGGGGTCCAAACAAAGGAATCTCCTGGGGCGCCTGGGTGGCTCAGTCATTAAGCGTCTGCCTTCGGCTCAGGTCATGAATCCGGGGTCCTGGGATCGAGCCCCGCATCGGGCTCCCTGTTCAACGGGAAGCCTGCTTCTCCCTCTCCCACTCCCCCTGCTTGTGTTCCCTCTCTCGCTGTGTCTCTCTCTGTCAAATAAATAAATAAAATCTTTTTAAAAAAAAGTTAAAAAAAAACCCCACAAAGGAATCTCCTAATTCCTGCAAGCAGGCTGCGAGGCTGCCCCAGGGATGGAGTTAACAAATACCCCAGGCCAGGGAGGCAGCAGGTTAGAGCTAGAAAACAAATTTAGTTCTTTCTGATCTTAAAAGCAGGAACCCATTCCTGCTGGTGTGACTCACACACGATGCCAGATCAGTTAATATAGGGTGTGTCCAAAGAGGCCTTTTTTTTTGGCTGGTTAACCTTTATCCATCAGGTAACACCAAAATAAGTTCATTAGTCAGTGAATCTGACACAGAGTGTGGTGACTCAGTAACAAAAATCTCTGGGCTCATGGGTGAAAATGTTCAAATTACACTTTTGAATAGCTGGATGGCGAAATCGAGTGCTTTCAAATAGTAACTATTTTACTGTTGTACCGAAGTCACGGTCTTATTCCTAAGTGATCAGCCAGGCACGGAGGAAAGGAAGAGGCTCCCTCCTTCTGGCAGAGAGCCTATAGTTGAGTCAGGAGCAAGTCGCTAAGAACAGAAGGCAAAGACCGTGGACACCTTTCGGATCCTCGGGCCCCTTTGGTAAGGACATGGCCCAGCACTCCCTGTGAGGGTTCCCTGTGTCACACTGCACAAGCAATAGGAGCACAGGGATAGGTCCCACTGGACATCCTCTCCTCTCCTCTGACTCCGGGATGAGGAACGGGGAGCTCGGGCCGGCAAAGCCTGGAGTCGGTTCAAGGTTATGGGTCCGCAGGTCCGCACGTAAGCAAGAGCCCATAACCTTACCAGGGGAGATGGACAGACTCTGCTTGAGGATGGGGCGCGTGGAGTCTACTAGCATCTGGGGGCTCCCCACCAAGTTCTCGGCATCCCGGGCCAGGAACAACGAAGCGGCCAAGAGGGAGGGATGGCACAGAGTGGGAGACCCGGACTGGGCTGCAGCCTTCAGTAAAAGCAGTTAAACTGCTGGCTGCAGCTAAGTGAGAATGGGGCTGGGGGGGCTACGGGCATGGGGAGGGGAACACCTCAGACACAAGGATGAACAAGCAGGCCTGTAAGCCAGATCAGCGCCAACTTCTCGGGGGAGAAAGAGGGTGCCCAGAGGCTTCTGCTAGGGCACACTCTCCCCTCTACCCTCTAGCTGTCCTTCTCCTTCACCTCTTTCTTACACCTCCGCAGATCTCATGGTTTCCTCCTTTCTTTCTCCCCTCCCACGTTCCGTTTGCCTCTCTTCTGCCTCTCCCTCTCTTCCTACCTGGAGCTTGCAAGGCTTTCCCAAGCAGCCGAGCGGAGGGGCCGGGCTCCCGGGACCACAGCCCCCCGCCCCACTCTCAGTTCCCCAAACTCAGGGGACACAGAGACCAGTTTAGGGACCCAAACACAAAACGCACCTGTCAGCCCACAGCTCACCTCTGGCCCCCAACCCCACTAGTCTCCGGGCCCTGTGCTGAGGGAACGAGAAAGAAGCCACAACCCAGAGCCGCCTACCACTTACTTTTTCTTCTCTTTGTCCCTTTTCAGAGTCTGTGAGCCTCCAGCTTGGGAGCCCTGGGACTGGAGCAGCTCAGCTGCCGTCTTTCTCTGTTTGAAGGCGTTCACTTCATCGTCCAGGGATTTCTTCTTATCCTCCAGCTTCTTCTTCTCATCCTGGTGTAGTTTCTTCAGACGGTCAAACTTCTCGTGTAGCTGGCAGGGAAGCACAGGGAGTCTGAGGAGAGGCCCCCTGGGGAGCTCCTCCTTGAGGAGCCGAGCCCAGGGCAGGTGGGGACCGGCAGGACCCGGGCACCTGAGGAGACATTTCTGCCAGGGACTGCTAGGATGGCACTGTGTTCGGGGTGGGTCCCTTTCCTGCCACTTCACCTCCACGTTTCTGCTCTCGAATGTGGTCAGGGACTGTTATTAATGAATGTTAATTAATAATTAGTATCAAGAACCATTTCTGTTATTATTGGTATCTTATGAGGAAACAGAAGGTCAGAGAAGTGAAGGAATTTGCCCAAGGTTAATCCATGCTTCGGAGGATTATACAGTGAGATCACCCAATATGAGAGGGGGCCCCTGTCTTTCCTTACCCCCTCTGGTCAAGGAGGATCACCATGGGTTGCAGAGAAAACTTCAGCAGTGGCAAAGCTGGTCAAAGAAAATACTTGTCCTCAGACATGGAAGGAGATGAAAGGATTTTATAAAACGGACTGAGTGCAGAGACCTCAGCTTTGACCAAGGGGAGACTCAGCTAGCCCTGAATAGAACCAGACACCCAAAGGAGAATGTGCTAACAAACCAGAACGTAATAAAGTACCCTGAATACTAAGCAGAACAAGCATAACCTCACTTTCTTTTGAAGGTTCTAGAGAGAATTTAGGATTCCATAGCACTCGAAACATATCACGGAGGAGGGCAGGTCTCCGGCTCTCACAGGTATTTGGGACGGCCACTTAGTAAGGGCTGGTGGACGACAGGCTTGCCGTGTAGACCAGCTTCTACTGGCCCCCTGGGATAGGGTGGTGGAAGCGGTGGCCATCCGTTGCTCTAACCTGGCTCTTGTTCGTTGGCCTTTCACTCATTTATCTTTGAGATCCCCTCCCGTCTCCTCCAAAAGTAGTGGGTGACATTTTTCTTTTTGAAAAGTGAAACTGAAAAAAAAAAAATCAACGTCCACACCATGGACTTAGGTCTTGATTCTTTTTTTTTTTTTTTTAAAGATTTTATTTTTATTATTTATTTGACAGAGAGACACGGCGAGAGAGGGAACACAAGCAGGGGGAGTGGGAGAGGGAGAAGCAGGCTTCCCGCCGAGCAGGGAGCCCGATGCGGGGCTTGATCCCAGGACCCTGGGACCATGACCTGAGCCGAAGGCAGTCGCCCAACCGACTGAGCCACCCAGGCGCCCTTAGGTCTTGATTCTTGAGCAGTGCCGCCCAATAGAACTTTCTGCGGTGACGGAAATATTCTAGAGCTGTGCTGTCCAATATGGTAGCCACTAATCGCAGGAGGACTGAGCCTTTGAAATGTGGCTGATGCGACCGAGGAACTGAGTTTTAAATTTTATTTCCTTTTAATCCGTGTAAGTGTAAATAGACACATGTGGCTAGTGGCTGCAGTATGGGAGGGCGCGGCTCTAGAGAATTACGTAACATGGAATGAGAACACATCCCGGCCTTGGCGGATGAGGGATCAAGAAGACACCGGTCTCATATCGTCCTCGGTGCCAGACAAGGCAGGGCTGCTGATGCTGGGCCCCATTCCTGCCTGGAAGCTTCGAGGCTCCCGCTGGCTGTGTCCAAGCTCAGCCCCCTCTTCCTGCCTGCTGGGCAGTCAGGGTCACACTTACCTCTTTCTCTGCCTCTTTAAGTTCAGCTTCTTTCTCTTTGACTCTCTGGACAAACATCTGTCTCATCTCCTCTTCTTTTTTCTGGAGCTCGCCCAGGAACTCATTCCTTTTGGCCTCATAGGTCTCCTGTAAGCTGCGAATACGGTCAGGTTAATTCCCCTGCCTTTGGAATGGCTCCTAGTCAATGAAAACTGGCCCCAGTGATCCTCCCTGGGTCTCCCGATCCCCCCTCTCCCCAATTCTGGGAGAGGTGCCAAAACAGAACCACAAAGCTGCAGGCAGCCAGCCTGGCATGTGACAGCAAGGTCATGGGCTGCTTGCGGGGGCTGGGGCAGCCCTGAGGAACTAACAAGATACTTGGAACTGGAAGTGACTCAGAGCATCTGTTTCTCTGCCCTGGTTATACAGATGAAGAAAGAGGGCCAGAGAAGTGAGGTGATTTGCTCAAGACCACATGGCTAGATAGGGGTGAGCCAGGGACCAGAAGCTGGATCTCTTGTCTCTTAATCTGGGTCCTTCCTCTGCACTGGGCTCCCAGGTCCTGGCTCTGAAACTGACTACATTAGTGAACTATTTCAAAAAACACTCGGTGAGACTCCATCGTGTGCTAGACACAGGACTAAGCGACACTCTGCTAGTCATTCAACATCTAGAGCCAACAGCCACTGGGCCCACCATCAAGGAACTCATGGTCTACTGGGAGATGCCCGGGCCGAGCCTCCGCACCCCCAGCCTCAGTTTTAAAGCAACAGGGGTCAGCCTAGTGACGAAGAGGAGGAATCATGCTCCGAAGAGGGCAGCAGGTGGAAGGGCACATGTGGAGAGAGGATGATGTACTTGGGGAGCCACGCATAGTCCAACATGGCCGGAGAAGACGGTGGAAGCTGTGGAGTAGAGGGAGGCGAGGTTCCCGAGTCCGGCAGAAGGGAGTGGGTTCTGGAAGTCGTATTACCTGCTTGGTCATTTATCTGCTGCAGGGTTTCAAGCAGGAGGACTGACTTCACGCAATTTGAAAATGAGAAAGACCACTCAGGCTGTTGCGTGAAGGACAGACTTCCCAACAATCCAAATAAGAAGTGATGGGATCGCTCAGTCCCACAAGAAAGCCGGAAAAAAGAAAGAGATCTTGCCATTTGCCACCATCTGGATGGAGCTGGGGGGGTGTAAGGCTAAGTGACGGAAGCCAGCCAGAGAAAGACAAATGCCACGTGATTTCACTCATACGTGCAATTTAAGAAGCAAAACAAACGAACCAAGAGAAAGGAGAGACAAACAAACAAACAAACAAACAAAAAACCAGACTCCTAATACAGAGAATAAACCGTGAGTGGTTGCTGGGAGTGGGGGTAGGGGGGAGTTGGGAGGAGGTGGGTGCGGGATGGAGGAAATAGGATAAAAAAGAAACGATGGGATCTAAATGTTAAGGGCTGGTAGGGATGGAGGATTGGGGGGAACTTAAGGAACAGCGAGGGAAGCAGAACTCCTAGAACTTTTAAGGACTTAAAATAATTCGGGTGTTTGGGCTCGGGCAACCCGGTGGACAGTGGACCCATGAAGTGCAGCAGGGAACACTGGAAAAGGGGTGTGTTTACGAGGGAAAAAGATGAACTGAAGCTCAGACAGCTGCATTTGGAGGTACGTCCTCCATGGGACGTCTGAGTGAGAATATCTGGTCAGCAGTTGGAGCAATGGGTTTGGAGCTCAAAAGTACGATTTTGGCGGGGGACTCATCCCTTTCTAGGTATAAGTAGGGTTGATCGTAGAAAGAATCTGCCAAGAGAACACAGAGTGACACGAGCAGAGGCCCTAGGAAGGAACCCTGGGGCACACCAACATTTAAAGGCGTGAGCTGAGGAAAAGGAGCCTGCCGGTGTTGGCCAGAAGGAGTGGCGAGAGAGAAGGACCCGACCCAGCCAGGCCAGTGCGAGAAGAGCCAAAGGCAGAGAGAATTTCAGGAAAGAGGCGGTGGGGAGGAATATCGAACGATGCATTGAAATAAGAAAAGATGGGACTCAGAGGCCCCATCATAACTGGCCATGAGCATGTGATTGTTGACCTAGGAGAGAGGCATTTCGGAGGCGCGGTAGGGGCAGAAGCCAGTAAATACAAACCACTCTTCCTCTTTCCCACCAGAGCCAAACTTTTTTTTTTTTAAAGATTTTTATTTATTTATTTGACAGAGAGATAGCGAGAGCAGGAACACAAGCAGGGGGAGTGGGAGAGGGAGAAGCAGGCTTCCTGCCGAGCAGGGAGCCCAATGTGGGACTCGATCCCAGGACCCTGGGATCATGACCTGAGCCGAAGGCAGACGCTCAACGACTGAGCCACCCAGGCGCCCAGAGCCAAACTTCTTGAAAGGGCAGGGGGTGGTGACGAGGAGGAGTTAAGGGAGTGTTTCTTTGGGATGAGCATGTTTGCCTGCAATGTGGAAAGGAGCCCGGGCAGAGGGCGAAGACTCGGGTAACAGGTGTTCAGGATGGAGTGGGAGGAGGGGAGGGGACTAGAGAGGAGCAGGCAGACCAACACCTCCTCCTCCACAGATGCAGATTGAAGCTGTGGGAGAGGGACGCCGGGTGGCTCAGTTAAGCATCTGCCGTCGGCTCAGGTCGTGATCCCAGGGTCCTGGGATCGAGTCCCACATTGGGCTCCCTGCTCGGCAGGAAGCCTGCTTCTCCCTCTGCCTCTGCCCCTTCCCCTCCCCCTGCTTGTGTTGGCTCTCTCCCTCTCTCTCTGACAAATAAATAAATAAGTCTTTAAAAAACAAATAAAGGGGCGCCTGGGTGGCTCAGTCGTTAAGTGTCTGCCTTTGGCTCAGGTCATGATCCCAGGGTCCTGGGATCAAGCCCCACATTGGGTTCCCTGCTCCGTGGGAAGCCTGCTTCTCCCTCTCCCACTCCCCCTGCTTGTGTTCCCTCTCTTGCTGTGTCTCTCTCTCTGTCAAAATAAATAAATAAAATCTTAAAAAAAAAAAAGATTAAAAAATAAAAATAAAAAACAAATAAAGCCGTGGGAGGGGAAGGAGAGTAAACTGAGAGAGGGCCCACCAGAGAGGTAAGTACAACTTCCCCTATCCCCAGGAGCTCTGGCAGCCCCTGTCCCCAAAGGGGAGCGAGTCCCCCCTTCTGGAACGAGGCCTCCCTGCAAAACTGGCCACACTGTGCCCGCAGAGCCCAGCTTCGTCCTGGGAACAGACACTACGGGATCTCAGGGGCCATCTGACAGCCTTCTTGGCCCACAAGCGTCCCCCTCACTTCCTCAGTGAGGCCCGACACTTCCTGAGAGGGGACTGAGCTGTAATAAAGGACGCCACATGGTGATTTCAAGTGTGGGGCTCATGTCCCGCATCACGTAGACAGATCGACGATGATACCTGGCCTCTGGCTCCTGTCGGCATAGTAAACTGCTTTCGACAACATTCCTCTTGTCTGAAAGCATCTCCGATTCTGATTTGGGAAGTATGGCAAGGATTATTAACAGCCCGCGGTCGAAACAAAACTTGCCCCTGAATGCAGACACTCAGGACAGCGCCTGAAGAGCCTGAAGGTCCCCGGCCCGAGCGCAATGACTGCTACCCGGTCCCGTCATCTGGGCTTGACAAGGGGAAGGAGGGGCAGCCGGGGTCTGAAGAAGACAGCGGGCCAGAGGACAGGCACGGCTGCCAGGCTGCGGGCCGAAGCCTCGGCTCCGGGGTCCCCTCCGGCACAGCTGACGGCAGCCGGCGCGCGCACGTGTGTGGGGGGGGGGGGGGGGCTGTGGGTGTGCGGCAGGGGTCCTCTGGCCGTCCCCCCTGGCCCGTCGCTCACCGAGCCCGCCCTGCCACCAGGTGCGAGGGGCAGGGGACAGCTCTGCGCTCCTCGGTCCCGGCACCCGGGTGTCGCCTCCCCGGGGGCGGGGCTGGCCCGCGCAAGCCGTCCACGGGCACGGGGTACCTGAAGGGCTTGCTGTCGGGGTCGGTGTCCTGGAAGCCCATCTCCTCCAGCTTGCAGCGGCGGTACAGCTCATAATGCCGGCTGTGGGTCTGCTCCCGGAGGTCCTCCATGTTCACCCGGATCAGCATCTCCCGCAGCTTCACGAAGTCGCAGTGGGCCTCGTTCTCGACTGCACGGCAGGGGAGGGGGGATCGAAAGCGCACTGAAAGGAAGGCCAGAAGCGGCGGGAAAGGACGAATCGAGAGGCCGGATGCCTCACGGCCACATGGCCCTTCCACCTGTGTATCTGGAGCCTGTGAATTTGCCTCCTGATGCACTTTTCCACGGAAAACGCACGCAGAAACTTACAAGGCTCACAGTAACGGAAAACGGCAAGACCATAAAAAAAACATCTAAGAAGACATTCAGTAGCACCTCAACCCAAATGCGCCAGTCAGAGCCTCCCGGGAATGTTTATTTGCTCCGCACCACACTTAGGCTCATGGCGAATGCGCCTTCAGCCGTCTGTCCAATAAAGAGTCGTGGCATCTCTGCTCCCAGCATGGCGTGAGGCACCGGGAATTCAGAAACGAAGTCATGGACTCTTGCCCTAAGGATCTTACAGCGGAGTGGAAGCAGAGAGGCAAACAGGCAAGTATAATACAATGCAAAAATGACCAAAATGGAGGTCCATGCGGTGCAAGCCCAGAAGAGGGGGGCCGAAGGTGCCCCAGCAGAGTGAAGGCTTCACCAGAGAGGCAACCCTTAAGATGACTCTTGAGGGAGGAATCAGAATTTATCAGGCAGATCAGGGAAGAGCCCACGCAAGGTCTCAGTAAGGTTAGGCAAGGTTACGTGGCTAGCAAGTTGCGGGTGGGATTGAAGTGCAGGCGGACTAAAGGAGAGGCAAAGGCTCTGAGCAGATGCCAAGTCTCCAAAGAATAAAAGGGAAGAACTAGGACATCTATAGAGGGCAGGGACCGAGAGGGCTGTGGACCAAGGTGTGGCTCGCCTGGATGGCAGGTCGTAGTTTCAAAGGAGGTGTTTTTTAGAGCATGGATAATGGCCTGGCAGCAGCAATGATGACCAGGACAAAGCGGACCCCACTTTCTGGCCTGAATGAACAACCCCCCCCCACCCCGTCAAAAGAGTACAGCAAAGGTCTGCATTTGGGGCAGTGGCCCAGAAGGACAGAAAGAGAGACCAAATCATAGCAAAGTGGACTTCCGGTTGGAATACAAGGCTGTGTGCCTCCAAGCATGGGTCCCCTGGGTTGTGGTGGGGGTGTCTGGCCTGACCATGTGGGGACAGTGGTGTCTGAGATGATGAACTGGCCTAGTCACCCTAGGTTCTGTCTTCCAGGGCCGGGAGAGGGGAGTGGGGGCAGGGAGGGGGTCTGGGATGACAGGGTGGGTCACAGTTGCAGCAGACTGCCTCGTGGCCATCAGAGTAACCTTTCCAAAGCTCAGATGGGCTCACATAACCCCTCTGCTTAAGACCCATTGCTTTGGGGCACCGGGCTGGCTCACTGGAAGAGTATGCAACCCTTGATCTTGGGGTCATGAGTTTGAGTCCCCGTACAATGGTTGTAGAGATTACTCAAGTAAGTGAAACTTTAAAAAATTAAAAGAAAAAAGACCCATTGCCTTGGGAATAGAGCCCCTTGCTGCCATAGAACATAAGCTAATATTAAAAATCACATCAGTCAGGCAACTTCTCGGGACCAGCTCTTCCTCCAAGTCCGGACAGTGATCCCCGGTGGCTGGTCAGAAGGACTGACTCCAAGGTCACTCGAACAGAACAGTGAACTCCAACTTATACAAAAAACCTTCAAAAACCCTTTGTTGGTTAGGTGTGCACGATCTAAATTGGAGGAAGTCACTGGAACCACAAACTCATTCCCAGTTAGGACTATGGGTCCAGGAACCATTCACAAAACGTCCCTAGCAGAGCATCTCGGCCCCAGACGGCAGAGAAGACCAAAACCTAGCCCAGCTCCGATAAGCAGTCTTGTCCTACCTATGGAAAAATCCAGCGATCACTGGAGAGGCTCCGGCATGCCAGCCTTATACGTGAGGTGGACAACTTCCCACCCACTTCCCGTTGTTTGCTCAATGGCAGCGATGAGCATACAGTGAATCAGCCGCCCTCTCGCACACGGTGCCCCTCTAAGACCCAGCTTAGAGCTGAAGACTTGGAGGACAGACGCCTCGTCTGCCATGGCAGCGTCCCAGGCCTTGCCTTATCCACAGAACTGACTAGTTCCACGGGTAACTTACCACGGGTCAGGCAGACCACAAAAGGAAGTTTCCTGAGTGTATATACATCTGTTTTGAAATTGTGTAATAATTATATATATACAGAAATAAAGAAGAAAAACTGAATACCAATGTATCTACAACCCTATGAAATAGTACCAGTACCTTGTGTCTCTACCTGGTCTCGAAACGAGACTTAACCACTATCCTGACTTTGGGCTTTATCGTTCTTCCTTTTACTTTGTGGTTTCGCCACTTACGTATGAATTCCTAAAAAGATAGATCTTGTTCAGTGTTGTCTCCTTTGGGAATTCACATCAACGGAATCATACAGCATGCATTCTTTCCCCCCCCCTTTTTTTTAAAGATTTTATTTATTTATTTGAGAGAGAGAGAATGAGAGACAGAGAGCATGAGAGGGAAGAGGATCAGAGGGAGAAACAGGCTCCTCGCCGAGCAGGGAGCCCGATGCGGGACTCGATCCTGAGACTCCAGGATCATGACCTGAGCCGAAGGCAGTCGCTTAACCAACTGAGCCACCCAGGCGCCCATACAGCATGCATTCTTTGATTTACTGAGCCCAATGTTATGTTTCTGAGATTCATTCCTGTACAAGTAACTATAATCCATTCATTTTCGCCACCGTCTAGTATCCCATTAGATGAACATTTTGCAATTCATCCAATCTATTTTTGATGGTTATCTGGGTTGTCCGCTACTCATCTGCTATATTCTTGTACATCTCCTGGTGCCCTGGGGCACCTGGGGCCAATACACATACTTTCTTGAACATTCCTTCTTACCTGGCTCCAATAACATTCGCTTTTGTTTTAGGAATGCTTTCTCCATTGGAGACAAAGAGAGCTTGCTCACAGCAGAGAATCCAGGGGTGGGGCCAAAGCTGCTGGAAGCCCAAGGCAAATGAGTACAGACCGGGGACAAGTTAGGGCCTAGTCACACAGCGGCTGGAGACAGGGAGAGGGGCCCCGTGTCCTGGAGACTCACTCACCCTGCACCGTGCCCCAAGGATACTGCCGCGCCTTCATCATCTTGTTGCCTATCTTCAGCTCCTCTGTGCTGCCGATGACAGCGAACGGCAGGTGCGCCTGGAACAGAAGGCAAACCGAGGCTCAGAGCAGAGCTCTGGGAGAAAGGCGCCGGCTCCAGGGCCTCGGGCCTATCACACTGCGGTAGTGTCCCTCCCTGTCGCCATCATCAAGAGGAATTTCTGAAGCTCTGAGCTGTGTGGGGCTGAGAGGCCAGTCCAAGTTTCTGCTGTCCAGAAATTCTCAATGACGTGGCCAAACACACAGAGAACAGACGAAGATGGAAAATAAGCCGAATAATGAGCAGATACCCAGATGAGCGCGCTGTTCAGAATACACAGGTGCTGAGGCGGAAAGCCTTTGGAAGGTGGGTGAGTGGGATGAGGGGGGCTACGTGTGGGTAGAGAGGCTAAAGGATCGCTGCCCCCTCCCCCAAGTGTGAGAGCCCCGGGAGCCGGTATGTACTATAACCACACTGCTGACTGAGCTCTGCGCTCCTTGTTCTCATCCTTCCCTTGAAGCAAGAGCCCACGCGGAACTCTTGAGCCTAGAAGTCAAGTCCACAGGTATTTTCCCACATGCCCATAGCTGTGCTGGGTTGTTTTAAGTGCCATAAGGGAGACAAAAGAGGTAGAAGGCACACACTCCCTCACCCCCTAGGAGCTTACAGTCTTATTGGGAGCACCGGAATTACATACGCGGAATCGTGTAAGACAGAACATGACCAAGGGCTCAAATGTAGGGTCCGGGGCTTGCACGTAGTAGGTACTTAATAAATACTCCTTGAATGGCAGCAGCAGGGCCATGAACACAGTAGAGAGGAAAGAAAGGCGAAGTACAAACAGGGGTATGAGCGTGGTGCTTGCAGGGTCATGGGGGGCTAGGCCTGGCTGATGAAGGTTTTGGGCGTCAGAGAAAAGGCAACTGCCTGCAGCTGGTAGTGGGGGAGCTTGGGAAAGGCTTCCAGCACCCTGTGACCCCTGGCCAAGTGGAACCTGTGAATAAATACTGTTTACAAACCAGGTGATCCTGGGTGGGGCTCTACCCAAAAGGCCTTTCCCCAGACAAGGGCAAGTCCACCGGAGCAAGCTTTCTTCGCCCGCCAGGAGAAACAGGCCTCTGTCACAGATACATTTGCTGACTCATCCATGCTCGCGGATTTACTGAGCCCCTACTGTGTGCTAGGCTTGTGTTCCCTCTCTCGCTGTGTCTCTCTCTGTCAAATAAATAAATAAAATCTTTAAAAAAATAATAATAATATTGACTATAAACAGAGGTCCAAGAGCTGGAGGGACAGAGGAGGGAGCAGCTCACTCCACAAAGTCAAAGCAGGCTTCCCAGAGGAGGCGGCAGCTACTGCGCCAACAGTCGGGGTAGCTATGGAACAGGCATGAGCTGCAGTGGCAGCCTATGCGGCTCGCGGGCTCTTTCCAACAGCACAGTGAGTTAGGTATTCTTATCCCCATTATATAGACGAGGAAACTGAGGTCCAGTTGCCAGCGGGCACACAGCAGTGAGGGCCAGAGCTAGGGATGGAACCCGGGTCTCTCTGGCTTCAAAGCCCGCCACCGGGCTGCCACGCTCACGCAGCGGGTCCGAGCAGCCGATGGGGTGAGCGCTCTAAACCCCCGGGGCGACCCGCTTGCACAAGGCCAGATGATAAGAAGCAGTTGGATTCTGGCAAACCTACAGCAAATGTCTTTTGTTTGCTTAATCTGCGCGCTGATGTCACAGCCAATCCTTCTTCCCCATTCTCTTTAGCACCTGCCCCCCAAGAATGTTCTTCAGAGTGGAAAGCCACAGGACTTAATCGGGAGCTCAGCTCCAGGACACCCGCAAGTCCCCCGAGGCGCTTGGTCATCCCCCTGAGGTGGCTCTCGCATCACCCTCTGTTGGCCGCTCTCAGAGCATCACCTCAGCAACCGCCTCCACCCCTTCCCACTCCACTCACTGTGCCTGAAGCGAGGACACAGGAAAGAGGAGGTTATGGGCATATGGAGGATGCGCCGGGCTGGCCGCCGGAAATGTTGCATCGGTCCTAGGAGGGGACTGAACGTGAGGGTCTGTGGGCGTGCGACACATGGGGCACGAGGGCCAGAGCCTCCCTGACCCCTGCCAGCCGGCTTTGTCGGAGGGACATCCCTCAGGCACGGTTCATTCCCACTCAGGACCCCAAGACACGTGGGGAACCTCAAATCCAGCCCTAAGCGCTTTCTGGGAAAATGCTGCCCCTCCTGCCGAGACCCAAGACTTCAGCCACGTGACACCAAAGAGCCAGAGGGCAGCGACGGCAGAGGGCTAGACCGAGGGACGAGGTGAGAAAGAGAACCTTCTGGCGCATCCCCGGCTCTCAGCTGAAAGTGATGGAGGAGGGCGTGTGAGGTGACCGGGGACTTCTCTGGGCTCGAGAGGAAAGGAGGAAAAAAACCCAAGAAGAGAATAAAGGCATTAAAAAAAAACAAACCCGTTTTGTCTTTCCTTGGGCCCGTTAGATTTATCCCCACAAGCCCCTGCTAGTTAGGATGACAGGGTCACTCGCCTCCCCTCTTCCTCACCGCGCTGTCATTCTGTCCCTGCCCGTGGTAAGGCACAGCGCCCGCCAGGGCTCCCGACACCTCCCGGCACACGCTTGGCACCTGGCATCAAAGTCTGTTCAGATAAGCATCGGCGAGCGGAATTTTTCTGGGTGCTGCCGAGCAGCTCTGGTTGGCTTCTCACGACAGCCCTATGGGGCGGTTCTCATTCACCCCATTCGCGATCTGGGGGAAACGACTAGCCCAGGTCCCTAACTCCTGGGCCCAAATCTTGCCAGGGAAGAGTAAGGCCACCGTGCTTTAGCTGCCGGGCCCTCCCAGCCACCCGCAGCCGCCGGCGCTCTGCCTCGTGGCTAAATGGCAAAAAGCCATCTCCAGGTGTCATCCAAAAACGACAGCTCATGACAATGAATCGGGAGTGACAGTCATTTTGGGCAGGATATCGTGGGGCCGGACTTTGGCCCTCGTTCCACTGCTCTGGAGAGACGGGCAGCTTTGACGACCAGGAGAGAGTCGAGCAGAGCAGGGAGATGGTACACCCTCCAAGCAACCACACTCCTGGGGGTGACACTTTGTAGGTGTGGGCCCAGGGAGGAGACTCTGATGGTGGCAGGACAGCGCTGCCCTGAAACACGGGCGGATGTGCCCCCCGACGTCAGATGTCCAGTCTCCGAAAACTCCAAGAGACACTCTCAAGCCTCCTCTTGGGAGTCTGTTCTCAGATTCACTACCTTTCCTCTCGTATCGACCTTAAATTCCTCTCAGTATAGGGGCACCTGGGTGGCTCAGTCGGTTAAGCGGCTGCCTTCGGCTCAGGTCATGATCTCAGGGTCCCGGAATCGGGCCCCACGTCCAGCTCCCTGCTCAGCGGAGAGTCTGCTTCTCCCTCTCCCTCTGCCCTGCTACTCTGCCCGCTTGTGCTCTAAAATCTTCTTTTTAAATAGATAAAATCTTGGGGCGCCTGGGTGGCTCAGTCGTTAAGCGTCTGCCTTCGGCTCAGGTCACGGTCCCAGGGTCCTGGGATCGAGCCCCACATCGGGCTCCCTGCTCAGCGGGAAGCCTGCTTCTCCCTCTCCCGCTCCCCCTGCTTGTGTTCCCTCTCGCTGTGTCTCTCTCTGTCAAATAATTAAATAAAAATCTTAAAAACAGGGCGCCTGGGTGGCTCAGTTGGTTAAGCGACTGCCTTCGGCTCAGGTCATGATCCTGGAGTCCCGGGATCGAGTCCCACATCAGGCTCCCTGCTCAGCAGGGAGTCTGCTTCTCCCTCTGACCCTCCTCCCTCTCATGCTCTCTGTCTCTCATTCTCTCTCTCGCAAATAAATAAAAAATTTTAAAAAAATCTTAAAAACAAAAAAAGATACAATAAAATAAATAAAAAATCTTTTAAAAATTCCCTCAGTATATTTTAAAGTATTGGATGATCCAGCTGGCGTGAATTAGTCTATTTCAGTTCCAGAACATCCATTATAGTTGGGAGGCTGGATGACCGTTCTCCTCAGCCTGGTGAAATAGAGACGGTCAGCACCGTTGATTCCTTGTCTGATAATAACCCGATCGGGAGTGGCTTCCTCCCAACATAGCAATCTTAGAATTAAAGTCTACAACCTTGAGAGTTACCAGAGCATGGGTTGAAGAGGCATGCAACAAGACCGCTCACTCCCTTCTCTTGCCGACCCCCAATCTGATATCGTTTTTCAGACCCACCCATAGGCCAAGGGGGAGGCTGTGACCTCATTAGTCTTATTTCCCCGCCATGAAAATCCCTAGTAGGGGGCGGTGGGATGGCTAGATGCTCTTCTCCACTTAGGCAAGACACTTCTTTCACTTCTTCCAATCCGGTCCACATGACAATTGGCTGGGGTGGCAGAGGCTGTGGGGCTGGAGTCAAAGCCAGAATTGAAAGGCCAGCACCCATTCCTCCTACCACCCAAGCCTGGGTTTCTGATGACGCAGCTACATACACCACAACAGGTCTGAAGACCCTGGGGACTTTGACACAGTTGTTCGGGTGGCAGACGGGCTAAGCAAGTCCCGCTGCCCATCACAAGAGGTAACACGTGGCGTTCACATGCATGCCCCCCTCCCATGGGGACGCCCAATGCCAGGCACACTCTTCCCCACTCAGAAAAACACAGTGGATCGTCAGGGAATGTTGAGAGATGTTATTATAGGGATAACCCTAAATCCACTCAATTCAGGGATAACCCTAAATCCACTCAAATTTAGTTTTTCAAAGTGAAACGCCAGCACACTTTGGACGGTTGGAAGAAATTACCCAGAACCTCCTCCCAGCCAAAATAGCGTGACTGAGAACCTCTGCTTCACAGCACGAGAAGTTTCCAGCCCAGAGGCTGAGCCTACCTTAGGTTCAAGCAGGAGGGCACAGCTGAGCTGAGAGCAGAGCCCAAAAAACTGTCACTCCCGATTCAGTGTAATGAGCTATCGTTTTTGGATGACACCTCGAGACGGCTGAGAACTCTTTCCCCTTTTTATTCTTAGCAAAGCAAACCACAAGCCCAAAAGCTACCTGGTGACGTAGGGAACCCAAGTTTGAAGGTATCTACGGGGCCCAGTGCTCTGAGGTGACTAAGCGCTTCCAGACATCATGCCAGGGACACCACATGACACTTCTCTCTAGGTTCCCTTTTTTTTTTTTTTAAAGGACTTTATTTATTTGAGAGAGAGTGAGTGAGAGAGAGAAAGAGAAAGCACGAAAGGGGGTAGAGTCAGAGGGAGAAGCCGACTCCCCACTGAGCAGGGAGCCCGATGCGGGACTCAATCCCCAGACTCTGGGATCATGACCCGAGCTGAAGGCAGACGCCTAACCAACTGAGCCACCCAGGTGCCCCAAGGTTCCCATTTGTCTGCAGGCTAGGCACCCTTTCAGGTTTTCTCATCATGGCAGAGTCTGGTTTCCATCAAAATGCCCTGACTGCTTGAGAGGATAAGGGCTCATCTTTCTGTTCCCCCTTTTTTCACACTCACGATGGGTCAGAGAGGATAGGACTCCACCCACCCCAAGCCACATAGCCTTACTCTTAGGCCAGACTGGTCAAAGATGATGAGGGACTTCTAATAACGAACACATCTCGGGCGTACCGATGGGGGGCAAGGCAGACGGAGACAATGACTTGCAGCCCCTCCATGCTAATTTGTTGGCCAGATTCTAGGAGGTAGGGGCTGATACCATAATGATAACTCAGGGGTGGCAGCAGCTGGGAAGTTTTCTAAAAATGGCTTTTATTACCAGGCTTTCCTGAGTTTGGTTATACCCGGGCATTATGTCATTAGGAAAAACTGATGCCTCTCAAAAGAGAGAAAAAAAAAAAATCTGTTCTCAAAGCAGAGGCTTTCCAAAAGCTATTAGCTGTCTCCTTGAAATCACAACATTGAAGATTTCGCAGCAACAGCATCAACACGTTGTAAAGAAGCATGAGATGCTTGACTCCCCGCCTTGCTCATTACTCATTCTTCTAGTTGGGGGAGGGGGGAGTGGGAGAGGAGAGGAAAGATGGCAAGTTGGGGTGGTTTTTTTTTTTTTCATTCATTCACACTCAATAAAGCAAAGCATCACCCTGAAACTGAAAAATAACATTTCTCTAGTCACCAGAAAAATCAGAGGCTATATGTCATTTTTCCCCCCGGGGGTAGAGGGCTCGATGATCTGAGTACATATTATCCTGGAGTCCCAGAAGCCAGCCAACTTTTTCTGCTGTGGTTGTCATGGCATTGTTTTGGTCAGAGAAGAAGACTGTTTGCCTTTCTGGCAGGCCCAGGGGGCCTGGCTTAGACCGAAGCCGCATCCAAGAGGAGGGTGGAAGGAGAGGTCCGAATCCCCGGCTCCAGACTCTTCCTGAGGTCAGCCTCTCCCTCCCTCAGTCTCTGGCTATTAATCTCTGCCTCTCTGAGACTTTGAGGCAACCAATACTAGGGGAAAGGAGCTGTTTGGGTTCTGGATTCTTTCTCACAAACACCCGAAATTCAGATGATGGAGAGATGACCGCACTAAAATGGATGGTGATGTTTGACGACTAGTTTGTAAAATAATAATAATAAAAATAGGGGCGCCTGGGTGGCTCAGTCGGTTAAGCGTCTGCCTTCAGCTCAGGTCATGGTCCCAGGGTCCTGGGATCGAGCCCCACATCGGGCTCCCTGCTCGGTGGGGAGCCTGCTTCTCCTTCTCCCTCTGCCTGCCGTTCCTTCCTACTCGTGCTCTCTCGCTCGCAAAAAATAAATAAATAAAATCTTAAAAAAAAAAAGAAAAATAATAAAAAGAAACAGTAAATCGTCAGAAAGTTGAACCCCTGTGCCCCCACTCACGTTCATGGTTCCATTGATCTCTGCCACTGACTCGTCATCTGTAGGGAATTGGTAGATCTGGACCCCATTGCTGACAAGTTCGCTGGTGATTTTGATTTTGAACTTTGTTAGCTCACTCTTCGAAATGGCATCTGATTTGGCGATGATGGGGATGATGTTCACCTGGGGAAGGGAGGAGAAAAGCGGGATCATTGTTGGTAATCTGCAACCGATAGCAGCATGGCAGAGGGCTTCCACCAGCTCAACCCAACGGCCCGGGACTGGCCACCTCTGTAGCCAAATCACAATATAATAAATGACAGTGGGTGCCGCTTACTAAGCTCTGGGTACTGGACTAAGTGCTTTACGTGGATTAACACAATTAATCCTGACAACACCTCTCTCAGTTTACCAATGAGAAATTAGTGCACAGAGAGGCTAAGTAATTTGTCCAAGGCCACAGAGCAGGTAAGTAGCAGAACTGGGATCCAGATCTAAGTTTAGCCTTCTTCCTAAATCCAGAGTCTTAACCAGCTCAGCTCCAAACTGATGAGCTGTGTGATATCTTCATATTGAGATCACTGCTTGGGTGATTCCAAGCAGAAAAAGGACAGTTGGGAATCTGTGGTTGACAAGGCGGGGAGGCGGCCACTCCTTGTTAACAGTAAATTGTCCCAACCTATCCGGTGCAGGCTCGCCCCAGTGTGTTAGAGACCCAGCCCCACGGGCCATGGCAGGGAGGGGAGGCAGGGCAGAGCTCAGGGAAGGCGCTCACCTGGCCCCCTTTCTGGCAGCAAACTTATGAACCAACCCAGCTGGATGAAAAAGACCCTCGCGGTTACCAGCGTGATCCGAGACTTCATGCAAAAAGGAGTGACGCTACCTGAGTTTCGCGATTACTTTCTGCACAAAGCAAGCAGGTACATATGCCCAATTTCCGACAGCAGGACAAAGGCCTAACGCCACCCCGAAGTTCAATCCCCCTGAACCCTGCTCCTTGAAAGGACTTCAAGGAGAGACAGGGCTTCTGCAGCGGGCAGGTGAAGAATTGCGACACGCACATGCCTGTGGGGCAGGGCACACGTAAGCTCAGGCTCACATGGGGGGCAGAGGTATTGCTGCCAGCAGGCTCCTGTGGGGCAGCATCCTTAGTGCTTGGGCCCCGGAAGGAGCTCTGCACTTGGAGGCCGAAGTCGGCCTGCTCTACGCTTTGCCTGGGGAGTACCTGTGAAGGTGGCCTCCAGTTTCACGCGCCGGGGCAAAGGAACACTGGACCCTGCAGGTACCTTCCTTGAAGTCTTCGCGGGAGGGGGGAGGGTCAAAGCCTTTGCCAAGGTGGAAGAGTAGAGAGAGCTAATTCTCCTTGTCACTTTTCCCTGTGTCCCCATGGACACAAGACAAGCATATGCCAAAGGCGGCTTCACTTAACCCAACCCACCCAGCGGGCCACCGCCGCATGGCTCTCTGCTGCCCCATACAGGACATGCAGGGCAGAGCGACATTTCCAGAGCAGCCGGGTACTCACGGTGGGGGGGGGGTGGGGGGGGTGAGCTCATTGCTGCAAAAAAAAAATGAAAAAAATTGCTCCTATTTTGATTTGAGCTGAGTGTCGGTTTTTTTTTTTTGTCACAGAGAGCCTACTAAATAATGCATATAAATTAGACTTTCATAAAATAAAATACCTTGGAGTCAGAGAGAGCCAGGTCCAAATCCCAGACCCCTTACAAGTTGTCTGACCTGGAGCAAGCTCTTTGACTCTCTGTACCTCAGTTTTCTCATGAGGGAGTGGGAATAATAGCATCCACCACACTAGATTCTTGGAAGGATGAAATAAAATAATGCCTATAAAGTACTCATCCCAGTGCTAGGCACATAGGAAATGTTAGGGGGAAATGTATTAGGCTTTTTAAGGAATCCTGCATCAACTTTTTTGTACAGAAAATACTCCCTTCACAGGAAGAATCCTTGTCTGATTTCTATCTGGTGTGGGACTTACATTTTTCAGTTCCTTTTAGAGCAGGACACGACTGATTCCCACAGCCATCTTTCTCAGGAATGGAGGCCACAGAACGTGGTGCCCGGGATCTGAGTTCGAATCTAGACTCTGCCAGGAACTAGCTACATGACAACACGCAAGTCCCTTACCCTCTTAGGGCCTCGGTGTCCACTTCCATAAGTGGGGGATAATGATGCTGTTTGCCTTATCGGGTTGTGAGAATTCAAGGAGATACTCCAGAGGGTGCTTGCATAATAGTGGCATATAATGAGGATTTAACAAATGTTAGCTGCTGTGCCTAAAATTATTATTGATAATAAAAATAATAACTTTCCATTGCCAACGGCTGAGCCCCTAGGCCCGGAGGGATCAGGGCAGAGAGACGGCTCAGGGTAGACCCACGCCCAGCGCTGGGAAAACAGATCACAAAGCATACAACGCAGCTGCTGGATCAATAACACCATCTCTCTGGAGGGACAGGGGATGAAGGAGAGGATGAGGAGGCCATAGAGCGTCTCCTGGAATTTGGCACCTGCCTGGCCTGAGAGACCAGTAAGGGTGATTCCGGTGTGCCCTGCCTCCCGCCCGCCCTCATGCCTGCCTCTGTACCTTACTGTCCAGCTTCTTCATCGTCACGAGGTCCAGAGACTTCAGGGAATGGCCCGTGGGGGCGATGAAGTACAAGCAGGCGTGGATTCGGGAGTCGTGGTAGGTGTGCAGGACCCTGCGGATCTTCAGCTCTTCCTGCAGGTAGGCCTCGAACTGGGCGTCAATGAACTCCACGATGGGCTTGTAGCTGGGGAGGGGTCGGGGGAGAGCAGGGACATGGCCCGACCGCTTCCAAACCCGGGCTTTCGGTACAGTCCCTTCTCGAAGTTTGAAATGCCCTGGGTCATCTGACTCTTCCCGTCCAGCTGCATTCCCTCCATCTCCCCTCGACGGGCCGGGCCGGCCACCAACTTGGTCGGCGCGGGAGCCGAACTTCTGCCTCTGGGCATACCTTTCCTTTGGAATGCCCGCATCTCTCTTCTCATCCCACTCCTGCCCTCCCACACCTCAGGGCCATAGACTGTCCACCTCGTCTTCCACACAGCCTTCCCCTGTTCTGCCAGAAATCCCTTCTGTGACCCCGGAGCATAAACAAAAGCAATTATGCTATGGGATCGCTTACTCTCCCTTCACAAGGATTACCGTTCCCTCAAACAGACTGCGTCCCTCTGAGGGGCAGGGGCCACGAAGGGCTCTTCTCTCTCCCGCATGGGGCCCCGATGCAGTGTGGAGACCACTGGCATCTGTGCTCCCTGTGTCTCCCCCCCCCGCCCCCCCCCCCCCCGTGCCTAGTGTGGGAGCTGGGTACCCGGTGGTGGTGGCCGGGACCTGTCCTTGACCCACTGCGGGGGAATCTCGTCACGATGCTCTGGGTTCTGCTCAGTCTTGCTGGGTCTCCGGCACTGCCCACATGGCTCTCCTAAGGTCCATATTTTTCTGGTTCTCATTTCCTCCAAGAGTGTGACTTTAAAATCTAAGCATGTGGACAACATTTGGTAAAGATTGCCCCCCCCCCCACACACACACGTACACACACACACCCCCAGCTCACTGAGTCTCCACACAAGTCCCCTTCACGACCCCAAGTCTTGCCAGGGCGTCTTAAACCAGAGCCAGTCTTCTGCTCCTCCCCGTCCCGGGAAGCTTCTCTCTTCTCTCCTGGGCCTTTCCTGCCAGCCCTGCAGCCTCCTTCTGCTCTAACTAGGTCGGCGTGGCTTCAGCCCTGCCTCTGGTCTCATGCCCCCATCTGTCTGCCGCCTCGCCGTCCAAGGCTTCCTCCCTTGAAGCCAGAAGAGGTTTGTAACCCAAGCAGTGAGCTTGTAGCTACAGCATCGCCAGCTAGAAACAAGACCGAAGGGAGCGGGAACCGGGCCAGGGCTTCTCACCTGCAGCAGCCCTCAACCTGAGCCTTTCCGAAAGATCCCCCTGGTAGAGAAGGGAAAATAGCTTTAAAAAAAAAAAAAAAAGAATCGACAAATCCTAGATTCTGAGCGCTACATACAGACGAGAGATCCAGGTGCAAGTTATCTCTAGAGCCCCAGAGAAAATTCTAAAAATAAAATCCTTTTTTTTTTTTTTCTTCTTCCTTTGATCCCTCTGAGCCAAACATCATTCTGAAGGGTAACAGCATCCAAGAATCTCTTGGTTGCAGAGATCCTTCGAAGGTTCCTGAAGAATTAGGAGCAAGGGTGGGGGATGCGTCCCTTTGACTCCTCTAATTAATTTTTGGATGATTGGCTCATTTGAATTATCGAATCATGGCACTGCTTCTTTTTTTTTTTCTTTCTCCATTACATAACTTTTTTTTGTTACTTCATTTTTTTGTTCTGTAAAAGGAACCAAAGGAGAAAAGAGTGCTTTTTGAGTTTTTTCTCACCCTCCCTCCCCCTCATCTCTGGTGATACCCTGGGTCTATCTTTCTGCAGCTGCCTCAGGCCCTTAGGGGGTCCCTGGATCAGACCAGCCAAACCAGCCAATCAACCGACAGCATTTGGTCTAGACTAATCATAATGGGTGATTCATCTTTGTCTTACTCATCTGTGTATCCTCAGTGTCCAGCGTGGTTATCTGGAATCTAGTAAGGATTCCACCCCACTCTGTTATGCTCACTGGCCCTCAGTCCATGATAAACCGAATCCCTTATTCACACAGGCAGTCTCTGCACAAATGTTTCTTTCTCCCAGGTCATACCTGACTCCCCTTCAAAGATGGAGCTTCCCTCAGATACCTTCTCAGCTGGAAATTTCTACATCTCTCACACCCAAGTTCCATGGAGGGGTGGAGAAGGCAGCTTTCTTCTCACTCATTATTCCCTGGCCTCCTACAATCTCTTCCATCTGCTACAAAAACCCAGCTCTAAGGCGCACCTGGGGGGCTCAGTCGGTTGAGCGTCTGACCCTTGATTTTGGCTCAGGTCATGACCTCGGGGTCGTGAGCTCGAGACCCGCGACAGGCTCCGCACTCAGCAGGGAGTCTGCTTGAGATTCTCTCCCTCTGCTCCCCCTGCTCATGTGCACGCACGCAACCGCGCGATCTTCCCTCCCCTCTCTCTCTAAAATAAATAGTCTTTTAAAAAAACCCAGTCCCAACATAATCCACCCCTCCTCATCACTACTGTTTGTCTTTCACATTTTAGGGCAGGTGCTCTTTTTTTTTTTTTTTAAAGATTTATTTATTTATTTGTCAGAGAGAGAGCGAGAGAGCGAGAGCGTAAGCAGGAGGAGCGGCAGGCAGAGGGAGAAGCAAGGTCCCTGCTGAGCAGGGAGCCAAATGTAGGACTCCTGGGATCATGACCTGAGCTGAAGGCAGACGCTTAACTGACTGAGCCACCCAGGCGCCCCTGGGGCAGGTGCTCTTAACCTGGGGTCCACAGACTTCCAAGGATTCACAGGATCCATGAACTTGGATAGGAAAACACCACCTCGTTTTCACTGAGCTCTCACTGAAG
Source organism: Mirounga angustirostris (assembly GCF_029215605.1). Classification (NCBI taxonomy): domain Eukaryota; kingdom Metazoa; phylum Chordata; class Mammalia; order Carnivora; family Phocidae; genus Mirounga; species Mirounga angustirostris. Next base: position 97,264,066 of record NW_026991719.1, read on the forward strand.
CTTAGCAGTTTCTTCAGGTACAAATGTAGGTAACAATCTACAGTAATTTTAGCAGTACCTGTGATTTCACAGTCAATAGAAATCACTGATATTTCTGCTTCCTATTACAGTTGTTGCAAATATCTCAAAATAGCATTTATACTTACATACCTTCTAAATTATGATAGTTATTACAGCTGCATATAGATATTACCTCAGGAACTAATAAAGAAGGACATAGATCACTAAACCACAATTTGAAAATATTTTGAGAACTGTATTTTTAGTATAATGGGCATATTTTAGGCATTTAAAACCATTATTTGAAGTATGAGTCCATAGGCCTCACTGGATTGCTAAGGAGGCCAAAGGCACAAAACAGTTCCTGGTGTGGGGTGCCTGGGTGGCTCAGTCAGTTAAGCGTCTGCCTTCGGCTCAGGTCATGATCTCAGGGTCCTGGGATTGAGCCCCACATCGGGCTCCCTGCTCAGCGGGGCGTCTGCTTCTCCCTCTCCCTTTGCCCCTCCCCCTGCTCATGCTCTCTCTCAAATAAATAAAAATCTTTTTTTAGAAAATTATTTAAAAAACAATTCCTGGTCTGGACACTACTTCTTACTCCTTCCGATAATGGGGATAAAAAGTGACTGTGAAGGCTTCCCGACAATGTGACCTTTAAGCTGCATAAGACAGCCATGGGAGAATCTAGGAGAAGAGCATTCCAGTGGAATAACAAAAGTAATGGTCCAGAGGCAGAAGCGAGCTTGAGGAGATCTGCAATAGGAAGAAGGCAAGAGAGCTGGGAGCTAGTGCAGGAAGGGAGAATTATTCACAATTGCCAAAAGGTGAAAACAACCTGGGGCGCCTGGGTGGCTCAGTCGGTTAAGCGTCTGCCTTCGGCTCAGGTCATGATCTCAGGGTCCTGGGATCGAGCCCCGCATCGGGCTCCCTGCTCCGCGGGAAGCCTGCTTCTCCCTCTCCCACTCCCCCTGCTTGTGTTCCCTCTCTAGCTGTGTATCTCTCTGTCAAATAAATAAATAAAATCTTTAAAAAAAAAAAAAAAGGTGAAAACAACCTAGTGGCCATCAACTGATGACTGGCTAAACAAAATGTGGGCAATCCAGACAATGGAATATTACTCAGGCTCTAAAAGGTAGACAATTCTGGTGCATGCTGCCCTGGGGATGAACCTTGAAAACACCGTTCAAGTGAAAGAAACCAGACACAAAAGGATAAATACTGTATGATTCCACTTACAGGAGGTGCCTAGAATAGAGTCATAAAGAAAGAAAATAGAATAGTGGTTACCGGGGAAAGAGGGGAGAAGGGGGTGGGGAGTTAGTGTTCAGTGTTTCCTTTTGGGGAAATGAGAATGTTTGGAACGAGGCAGAGGTGATGGTTGCACCACATTGTGAATGTATTAAATGCCACTGAATTGTTCACTTTAAAATAGTTCATTTTATGTTGCGTGAATTTCACCTTATTAAAAATAAGAACAGGGGTGCCTGGGTGGCTCAGTCAGTTAAGCATCTGACTCTTGATCTCAGGGTCATGAGTTCAAGCCCCTCACTGGGCTCCATGCTGGGCGTGGAGTCTACTTAAAAAAGGGGGTGGACCAAGAACAGTAAGAGATGAAGCAAGCGAGGTAGCCGGGGACAGATCACATCGGGTCTGTGGGCAGGATAGAGTAAGGGGTTTTTACTGTGAATGAGGTCTTCTGTTCCATTATGTTTTCTAGTTAGTTATTGTCGGTTGATAAGAAGTCCATGGTTTTCTTCATGTCTCTTTTGAAACTGGCTACCTAGGGATGCCTGGGTGGCTCAGTCGGTTAAGCGTCTGCCTTCAGCTCAGGTCATGATCCCAGGGTCCTGGGATCGAGTCCTGCATTGGGCTCCCTGCTCGGCAGGGAGTCTGCTTCTCCCTCTCTCTCTGTGCGAGGTCTCTCTCTCTCAAATAAATAAATAAATAAATCTTAAAAAAAAGAAACTGGTTACCTAACTGAACTGGTATTCATTAGAAGTGTTTTCCAGATGATTGATTCCCTTGGGTTTCTTAAACAGTCATATTACAGAACACTAATGATTTTACCTCTCAGCGAGCACTTTTCAATTGCCATCTCTCTGGACACTGACGACCAGTCCCTTCTTGAAACACTGCCCTCTGGCTTCACTGCCTTGAGAACTCTTCTTTCTCACTCGCCTTAAATCTTGGCCTGTCTCAAAGGTTCCATCCCGGACCATCTTTTGCCCTCATTCTACTAACATCGCACACACATTATCCCTGGGTGGTCTCGCTCATTCCCACGGCTGCAGTGGTCACCGCCCCCCAATCATGCTTGCTGGACGCCCGCAGGTCATCCCAGTCTCCCCCCTCTCCCACGTGCTGTCCTCTGTGTAGCCCCACCTTCAGAGCCCCGCCCCTCCCCCGCTGGAAACTCACAAGGCCCGGCCACAGACACGTGCTTGAGCACAACCATCTTGGCCAGCAAAACCAAGGGGGCACAAGGTCAGCTCTACAGGAACAAAGCCAAACGTGCGGGCTTGTTGGAAATGCAGAGACCCCAGTCCCCAGCCCAGACCTACAGGATCGGAGTCTGCGTCTTCTCAAGAGCCTCAGTGGCTTGTATGCAACATGAAAGTTTAAGCAGGCTGGCCTCTATCATCTTCCTGTCCACAGAACTTGCCTACCTCTTCGCCCTAATGGAAACCTAATCCCTTCCTGCTCCCCCCCACCCCTGAAGGATACCACAGCCCTGAGGACCTCAATACCTGACAGCCCGCTCCGGAGTAGGCTGCTCATTCTCCCACAACCTGTGTGCCTTGGGGTCAGTGGGGTGGGCATTCGTGTAGCCCCCGCCCAGTGCCACTTCTAGACCATTCCATCGTCTTCTGGTGGCGCCTGACCCACGCAGTCTCTCTCCCCGTTCTGGGTGACAGCAGTCAGCAGTGTGCTCGTAGACAACCCATCAACCTGCAGCCTCTTTATCCCCTGATTGTCTAAACTCCACAATCTTTGGGCTCCCTCTACTTCAGCCCCCAACACACCTTACCATTGGCCCGATCAGCTTCCCCCAAGACATCCTCTCTCTAACTCCCTGCGCTCTGGCCACAACCTCTCATCTTTCCAACCCTCTTATACCTTGGATCCTCCCAAACCTGATCTTTCACCTCACGGAATCCTCGGGTACCTTGACCTCTCTACTGTCTCATAGGCGATCAGCCCCTCCCTGGCCTCATCTCCTTCTCGGCCCCGGCTGAACCCCATAACTGATTACCCAAACCACTCTTTTGTCAACACCTTCATCTCCACTACGCCCCTGCCTTCCACCCTCTGGCCCAGCAAAGTGCTGCGTGGAATACATTTCAGGATCTGCCCTTGGCTGCCACACCGCTGGGGTTGAAGTTAGCCAGAGGCCATCACAAAAGTCTTGGCACTCAAAGCCATGGCCTCCAACCTCAGATAGGGCAACAGGACAATCCCTTTACTTGACCTTGATTGGCTGCCTTCCCACTGTCTTTGTTGACCATTCCAAACTGGCACTCATTTCCTCAAGCTCCAAAATTTCACTCTCGAGAGATGGTCTTACCTCCAACATTACCAAAAAACTGGGGCCACCAGCCTCACACCAGCTCAACTTCCTGCCTCAGTCTCTCCCTTCTAGAACTGAATCAGCCCTTCCCCACCGCCCTCTAGTCTCATCGTGTGCAAGGCCCATCACCCTCCACGCACTCACTCTCATCCCTTCCAGGCTCTTTGAGAATCTTGCTTCATCTATCAGCTCCTCACCCCCTACTGACTCCTCCTCAACCTATAAACATGCTGAAGTTTTCCCTCATCTCAAAAGAAAGATCTTTCCTCAACTCAATCCCCCTTAACCACACATTCTCCCCAACTACTGCCTTATGTCTTTTCTTCCCTTAGGAATAGAGTTTGTCTTCTGCACCTACCACAGGGCCTGGCATATAAGAGAAGTTCAATAAATATTTAATGGATAAATGGAGATTTTTTGGAAAGAATAATCTACTCATTCATTCATTCCTTCTCATTCACTCCTCAACACATCGTAGACTGTTTTCTACCCTCATCGACATCCTCGTTAACACATTCAATGGATGCATTTGGTCTTGAAAGATAAAACCTTAGAGGTATTTTTTAAAATGTATTTAAGATTTTATTTATTCATTTGAGACAAAGAGATACAGAGAGAGAGAGAGAGAGCATGAGCAGGGGGAGAGGCAGAGGCAGAGGGAGAAGCAGGCTCCCCGCTGAGCCAGGAGCCCGATGCGGGGCTCGATCCCAGGACCCTGGGATCATGACCTGGGCCAAAGGCAGACGCTTAACCATCTGAGCCATCCTGGTGCCCCCAGATGTATTTTTTTAAATTTTCTTTTTCCCATCAATGCATATTTCATTCACTCGACAAATAGGTACTGAATACCCACAGTACGCCGGTTGGCTAACCTGTGCGCATCCTACAAGATTTCAAGACTTAGCCCAGCCATTCCTGACCACCTCCTTTCCACCTTATACTCCCACTGGGCTCTGCTGATTGCTACGCTTTTCCCCACAGTTCCTTCCATGTGCCTTTGTCATCGTATTCACTACACTATGTAGAATTTGTATGCTACGTATTAGTCCTTTCCACTAAACTACAACTTCCTTATTTCTTAGTATCCCTGGCACCTCACACAGCTGACATTTAGTATAATGTTATCAACTGAACTAGATCCCCCATATCAATTTGGTTACTAGGTGTTGTGGATTCTTTCTCTTATACCTGCCTCCTCCTCTCTGTCCTCGAAGCTTCTGTTCCTGTTCAAGCCCTCATCCTCTCTCTCAGCCTCAAAAACATCACCCCTGGGGGCGGCCTGGCTGGCACAGTCGGAAGAGCATGCGACTCTTGATCTCGGGGTCATGAGTTCGAGCCCCACGTTGGGGGTCAAGATTACTACAAAAAATAAATAAACTTAAAAAAAAAAAAAGTCGCTCCTGACCTCTTTGCCTCCCTCTACACACTGCCTTATCTCTTTTTCCCAGTTCAGGAAAGCTTTTTAAATGAGCGGTCTACACCCACTTTATCTGCTTCCTTTTTTAAGACTTCATTCTTTTTTAAAACTTATTCTTAATTGCGTGACCAATACGTATACTTGTGCTCCCCTCCTCAGAGGTAACTACTATTGTCAGTTTGTTGGTTCACCTTGCAGATCTTTTTCTATGCATTTATATGCGGGGGCTGTTTGGTGTTTCATTGGGAAGGGTGGATTTATACAAATGGCATCGTGATCTGTGTATCATTCTGCAACCTCTCTTTTCACTTAATAACACACCCACGTGAGTGTACACAGATCTATTGCATTCTTTTAAACTGCCAAATGTATTCCATGGTACAGTTGTACCATAGCTCATTCAGTTGCTCTATTGGTGGAAATTTCAGCTGTTTAAAATTTTTTTTATTCCATATCCAATGCTGCAGTGAACACCTTTTCTGTATGTTTTTCATGAACGTGTGCAATTGTTTCTCTCGACTGTATTCTTTTTTTAAAAAATTTATTTATTAGAGAGAGAGAGAGTGAGAGAGAGAGTGCAAGAGGGGGTAGGGTTAGAGGGAGAAGCAGACTCCCCGCCGAGCAGGGAGCCCGATGTGGGACTCGATCCCGGGACTCCGGGATCGTGACCTGAGCCGAAGGCAGTCGCTTAACCAACTGAGCCACCCAAGGCGTCCTCGACTGTATTCTTAAAAGTGGAACTGCTAGATCATAGGGAATTCACATTTAAGATTTTAATAGGTCCCACCAAATCTGCCCTCTAAAACATCTGTATCCATCTACATTCCCAGCAACATGAATGAAATTTGCTGGTGTTAGCGGCCATTGTATTTTTATCTCTTATTTTTGCAAATCTGATGGATAAAAAATATTTCATTGTTTCATTTTGCACTTCCCTAATCACTGGTGACATGGGTTGAGCATCAGTTTGTATGTTAGTTGGCAATTTCTAATTCCCCCTTCTGTCAATTACCTGTTTATTTCTCGTAGAACTGTAGAAGCTCTTTTTACACTTTAGAAAAAGCCTTTGTGATACAGGTTGCAAATTTCCTCTATTTGTAGTTTGTCTTTACTTTTGTTTATAGCATCTTTCAGTATGCATAGGGTTTTTTTTTTTATTTTAGTAAGTTTAAATCTGTCGGTCTTTTCTTATATGGCTTTGGGATTTTGTATCACAATTACAAAAACCTTCTCTACTCCTAAAGCTATAAAAACATTCTCCTATATTTTCTCCTCATATTTTTAGAATTTGTTTTTAATCCATCTGGAATCTATTTTTGTGACTAGTGTTTGTGTGGGATGGTCTCATTTTATTTTTTCCTGATGGATGGCCTATTTTCCCAGCACATTTTCTTGAATAGCCCATTCTTTCCCTGCTGACTTACATTATGCCAAATTCCCGTGTAAACATGAATTTGATCTTGGTCTCACTTTTCTGTCCTATTGCTCTTTTTGTTATTCGGATGCCTTTACTTACTTATCTTCCATTCACTCATGGCAATTTAGCTTCCACCCACAACTTCCCTGGAATTATTATTCCTTAGTGTATTAATGACCTTCATGGTGCCAAACCCAATGGATATTTTTCAGTTCCATTTATTATTCCCTCCCATTATGCTACATGGTACAACTCTCCCTCGATTCTTCTACCAATAAAAGTCATGATCATAACAATATCTTCTGTTTGTTAGTTACTCTGTGCCAGGCACTGTTTTTTCTTAAGAATTTATTTATTTATTTGAGAGAGAAAGACAGCATGAGTGGGAGGAGGATCAGAGGGAGAGGGAGAAGCAGGCTCCCCGCTGAGCAAGGAGACCAAGGCGAGGCTCGATCCCAGGACCCTGAGATCATGACCTGAGCAGAAGGCAGACGCTTAACCGACTGCGCCACCCAGGCGCCCCTGTGCCCGGCACTGTTGAAGCATTTCATATGCCAGACACGTCAAGGATGCCTCACCACAACCCTCTACGGTAGATATTAGTATCATCATCATCCCCACTTTACAGGTGAGAAAACTGAGCCATAGAGAATTTAAGTGTCTTATAGTGTAAGCTCTGAGAGTTGGTTTTTCTTTTTTGCCATGCAAGTGCCTGATTTAAGTTTTATTGCTGAGGCATCCACTTCAAAGACAACTGACTATCTGGAATAAACACACTGCCAGCCACCTAAAGGTGAAGTCAGCCCTCCCTTCGCTCCCTCCCCGCCCCCCGCACGGGGCTCCTTTGTTTCAGAAATCTTGGTTGATTTCCATAAGTGACCCTTTGGGCCACTTGTTTTTTCTCTTCCACTGCTTTAAATTCTCGCTCTTATGTTTTCAATTCACCCATCTAGGGGCGCCTGGGTGGCTCAGTAGGTCGGGCATCTGCCTTTGGCTCAGATCATGATCCCAGGGTCTTGAGATCGAGCCCCACGTCCAGCTCCCTGCTCAGTGGGGAGTCCGCTCCTCCCTCTTCCTCTACCCCCACCCCTCCCCCGGCTTGTGCTCGCTCTCTCACTCACTCTCTCAAGTGAATAAATAAAATCCAAACAATAAATTCACCCATCTAGAGCAAGCCCACCAAATCCTAGACCTAAACCCTCCATCTCAATAAAAGCAGAACACCAGACCCACACCCGCGTTCTCTTTCTCTAGCCCGAGACCTCACTGTGTGGTCCCAGCTGTGCCATGTGTTTCCCAGGACCTGTGAATAATAAACCTTTCGGGTCTCCAAGTTCCCTGATGGTTATTGCTGACAGCGTCTTGCAATCATAAGAACCACAGGGGCCGGACCAGCCAGAACATTAGTTATCAATAGGCTGACAGAGGCACAAAACACTTGTCCAGCATCACCGGGCTAATCAGTGACAAGATGGGACTGGAACCCAGGTCGGTCTGAGACCAAAGCCTAAGTTCTAGCCTGTCCTCGGTCTCCCTCCTGAGTTCCTTTTGCTCCTGCATCTTTTTTTTTTAAGATTGTATCCATGTATTTGACAGACAGACAGAGATCACAAGCAGGGGGAGGGGCAAAGGGAGAGGGAGAAGCAGGCTTCCTGCTGAGCTGGGAGCCCAATGCGGGGCTCGATCCCAGGACCCTGGGATCATGACCTGAGCCGAAGGCAGACGTTTAACCCACTGAGCCACCCAGGCGCCCCGTGCTCCTGCATCTTTTAAATAGTGGCTTTCCCCAGGGTATGGCCTTAATCACTGTTTTTCTTAGAAGACCACGCACCGTGGGTAAAGGATCACATTCTCGTGCTCTGCTTCAATACGGCTGCACTGACATATCCATGCCCGAATGAGCCCATCAGTATGGAGAAAACACTGCTTTTTATTACGAATCCCTGGAGCTTGCTCTACCCCTGCTCTCCAGCCCAGTTTCTGAGAGGCTCTTCATTTCTACTTATTTGAGTTTGTATTATTTGATTTTGCATTAGTATGCATCATGTTTATAATCAGGAAAAACAATAAGGATATTACTAATGTACTGGAAGTAGATTAGCCTCTAAGGGGCTGTATCAGCTCAGTCCTCCCAAACCATCATTACCAAAGCGGTTTCCAATATCACATATGTTAAATGTATGTTGCCGAGAATTGTGAGAAATTTAATTGAAAAGATCCTGAGCCATCTGTGGCTGAGATGACCCCAAATATCAATCCCCTTTCCCCAGGGTCCAATTTATTCTCAAGCAAACAAAATTAGCATAATAAGCAAAGCTATAAAAAGCAGAGGTGTCCGTCTAGGATGTCAAACGAAAAACAAAATTCAGTTCCATTATTAAGAAGCTGAATATATGTATTCATTATCAGGAAATGGGTATGGCTGTTGGAACTTCAAGGGAGAAATAGGAGAACTGGGGATCCAGCTCAGCTAAGAAGCAGGAGAATCCTAAAAGGATGAGCAGACACTCCTCAAAATGATGAATGGCCTTTTCTGAGATGGGCATTGTGATAACCACGTGACGTCTAGTTAAGTGCAGATGGTGCCTGGCCCCCTCCCTGACCCCGGCCCTCAACACATCCCCCGTGTCTGAGCCGCCCCACCCCTCACTCACACTCCATTCTCAACTCCCCCCACCCCGCTGCAGTCTCTCCTCCTACCTCTCTGCATATTCCTGCTCAGTCTCTTTCCAGAATGTGTCATTTGCTCCATCTGCTGACTTAACATCCTAAGGTTTTTGTCTGTAGCCCAGTGTTCACCACGCTCCACTCTGAACCCTGGGTGGTCTTACACGTGTCTGCGGTTGGAACATAGCCCCTATACCTTGATAATCCAAATCGGTATTTCCAGTGCTGACCCTCTGCCGACCTCTAACCCCTGTATATTCAGCTGCCTACCACAGAAGGTCATCAGGGGTCTCAGTAGTCCACGGAGAGCGCAACCTCAACAGGTCTAAAACACAGCTGATTCTTTTCACACGTGGTTCTCTTATATTAATTCTCCAGAAATCTGGACCTCATTCTAGATTCTTCTTTTGCCTTCACAACCTCACACCAAGTCTCTGCCGAGTCCTGTTGATTCTACCTACTCGATATTTACCAAACCTGCCTCCTTTTTCCTATCTCAGCACCTGTGTCACCTCTGGCCTCGATCTAATTGGTCCAAGAGTCTCCTAATTGGTCTTCCTGCTCTCCCTACCCTTCCAAACAACCTACTTCAAGACCAATCAGACTATCTTCTTTTTTTTAAGATTTTATTTATTTATTTGCGAGAGAGAGCACAAGCAGGGGGAGGGGCAGAGGGAGAGGGAGAGGGAGAAGCAGACTCCTGGCTGAGCAGGGAACCCGATGCAGGGCTCGATCCCAGGACCCTGGGATCATGACCTGAGCCGAAGGCAGATCTTCACCAACTGAGCCACCCAGGCGCCCTGAGACTATCTCATAAAACCTACTTCATAAAACCTCTCAATGGCTCCATGTCTGCACATTCTCCCCACATGGAACAGACTGTTCTCCCCCTCATGTGCTCATTGTTACTTGTCCTGTACCTCTTCGCACCCTGTCCTTCCCAAAGCATATCACACTCGATGGAACTTATTTGCTCAAAACCGGTCTCCCCGGTGAGTGCCTCAAGGGCAGAGACAAAGTCATTCCTTTCTAGATTGTCAGGGCACGGCAGCGCCTGGCACAAGGTAGGAAGGAGCTCAAGACATGCCTGCCACATGGACTGGAGACCTCACCCCATGTATATTGGAAAGACACCTTTCCTTTGGCAGAGCGCGTGGAGTAGACTGGTTGGTGGAAACAGGGACCCTGGGTGGAGGCGCCACTTGGAGGGGTCTGCGCCCTGCACACGCCATTTTGGGAGGAGGTCCAGGCAGGACCCCGTGGTGAGCTCCTCCCCGTGGCCTGCCACCAGCCTCCACGCCCCATCCCCTTCCTTACCTGTCTTCCTTGTTGATCTGGTCCCCAAAGCCCACCGTGCTAACAATGGTGAGCTTCAGCCCCACGTTGCTCTCTTGGAGGTCATAGGTATTGGACCGAAGCTGGACACCCGGCTGTGTGTGGGTGGCCGGCTCCCCCTCAAACTTGGTGTTGAACAGGGTGTCCATGAGGGTAGACTTGCCCAAACCGGTCTCTCCTGAAAAGCAAAAGGACAAATTACGGAACGTTCACACAACAGCCGTGCAGACCCCACATCATGTTTTGGACGTATATTCATCGACGTGGGGGCACGTACGCAGTAAGACACTAAATGAAGAGCGAATAAAACTAGATAGACTGTTCGCTCTCAGTTAAGTGAAAGAGACTGACAGGAACTGCTTCAACATATCAGCAACAGCATCTCAGGATAGTGGAACTGGGGTAATTTTCCTTTTAGTCTTCCTATTTTTGTGTCATTTGAAGGTTGAGGATGCATGGCTTTTATCGTCAGAAAAAGAAACTCTGTTGCAAGCAGTGATGGAGAGACAGCAGTTATGCCTGGAAAAGTCCAGAAGGACATACAATATACTCTTACCAAGAGGGCTATCACTACGTGGTGGGGGTGATGTGTGGTTTTCGTTTCTCTCTTCACGCTTCTGTGTATCTTCCAAGTTTTCTAGGTGGAACATGCATAGCTTTTTTTTTTTTTTAAAGATTTTATTTTTTTATTTGACAGAGAGAGAGAGAGCGAGAGCAGGAACACAAGCAGGGGGAGTGGGAGAGGGAGAAGCAGGCTTCCCGCCAAGCTGGGAGCCCGATGCGGGGCTCGATCCCAGGACCCTGGGATCATGACCTGAGCCGAAGGCAGACGCTTAACGACTGACCCACCCGGGCGCCCCATGCACAGCGTTTGTAATAAAAATCAAAGGGCTGTTTTCGATTTTAAAAGAAAGGGACAGTGGTCCCTCGTCGAATAAATATCCTCTCCTTTTCATCGCCACCTCACCTCCCTGCCAGGCCCAGACTGCGCTCTGCACATGCCCGGATGTGTATCCCAGTGGGGAGGCCATTTTTAGCTAATGGGGAGGGAAGTTAGCAGGCCACAAATTCTTCTTCTCCTTAAATTTCAAACAAACCAGTCATTTGTTTGTTTAACTAACAGGCTGCGGGATACTAATAAATTAAACCATTGGAATTCCAAGTCTTGACTTTCACACCAAGGAAAGGAGGGGGGAAAGCCTGTGGAGACCAGTGAAGGTTTTTTGGAGGTCATTCCTGGGAGACCCGAGGGAGGTCAAGCCACTGCCAGGAGCCAAGGGGTCTTGAGGAAAAGAAGACATTGGAGGAGAGTTGGTGGCCTGGGAGTTGGGCAGGAATGTGCCAGGAGGCCCCAAGCTGGGCGGGGCACTACAGGGGCTTGTCACCTGCAGGGATCCAGACCATATTTGGGCTTCTCTGTCCCCCCCCCCCCCCAGCGATTTAGGAATGCCAGGAATAAAGGATTCAGTAGCTAATCACCCCGGATTGCCTTTTGAATACCTAGACCACCCTGCTATTCTGCTTTCCAGGGCTAGGGTTAGAGCCACACGTCTAAATGCAAATGGCCCCGCTCCCCCTTCCACCTTCTGGGTGTGTCTAGCTTTGCATCTTGCATGCCTTTTATCCTGAATAACGAGCGATGAATACAGGAGGTGCTTTTTCAAATCTCTGTCTCCGATGAGAGCTGTGTGTGTGTGTAGAGATTGATGAGAGAGAGAACAAGAAGAACATTCAACTCAGCCTGGCTCCCCAGCCCCCCCAGCCCAGCTTCGTAGCCAGGTCTGACTAACGTGGTGGATTGCCAGGGTGCAGGGAAATGGTCCCTCACACAGATCATGTTTCCAGCCAAGGTCTGCTATACCTATTAGAGCAAAGATTCTCTCAGAAGAGGCCCCCTTTTTTCCCCTTCCCTAAAGGAACAGGGAGTATTTGGGTCTCAAGAAAAATTTGGTGAGGTGGGGCCTTTGCAATGGGAGGTGAGAGACTTGGCCAAGCAACGGAATGTATCACCCCGCCCTCCCCGCCCAAGGTGGGGGTGCAGCTCAATTGTGTAGGGGACCAGCTCCTCTGAGGTGGGAACACAGGGGTGGCTCCTTCACCCCTAATTCACCTTCCCTCTGGGCGCAGAGGTTTCAGCTCCATTTGAGCTCATGTTTGTGTGTGCCTGATGAACTTTCCATGTACGTTCCCCCCCACCCCCTTCTGCTCCGTGAGCTCTCGGCTGAATGCCCTGCAGCTCCTAGAGGGCTGGGCCCTGTCTCCCCAGCACCCAGAGCTGGCTCCCTGGTCCCTGGGCCTAAGGATCATCAGAGAGCAGGGGATGGGGCATCCTCCCGTACTCCCCAGAGGGCCTAGCCCAGGCGGGCATGGAGGCCTCGGGCGCAGGCTACAGTGTTTGCTCAGCCGGAGGGATGGAGGCCGGCCAGGCAGGGCAGGGCAGGGCAGCAGGGGGGAACGGCAGGGCAAATGACCACGCAAAAGCCTGCCAACACAAAAGGGCTGTGGAAATTAGACGCCCAATGATGAGAGGAAGAAAAGAACCCGCGGGTGTCCAGGGAATTGTGATAAATGCAACCCGAGGAGAGGACAGAGACTCAAGCGAGCTGGTCCCATGGCCATGGGAGGGCTCCCGGTCCTCTGTGCCATCAGTGTGGAGCCTGTGGGGTGCAGGGGTCCCTCTCCATGGTTGGCATGGACCCAGCCTGAGCCTAGCATGCCGTCCTCTCCCGCGCTGGCCGGGGGCCCAGCATCGAGGAGGATCAGGTCGGCAGACGCCACACCCCTGCAGGAAGGTGGGGACTTGGCAGATGCCGCAGGAAACCTGGGGAGTCCCCAGGGGTCAATTTCTCTCTCCTCCTCCCTCCTCGGACAGACAGCAGGATTTCTTAACCCTTTTAAGGTCTTCACCACCCGGCCCAGAAGATTCCATCTCGCTTTGCTTAATGGAGATAGGATGTTGGAAACACCCAGGGTTTTTAAAAAGAATTTCCATTTAAAACGTGCAATGTGAAACACGCGTTTTCAAACTACACTCCCTAGGACAATCCACTGTTGACCTCTCTACTCAGCCTTTTTTCCTCATCTGCTGCTAATATCGCCTCCTCTGGCACCTTGTGGCCTTAAGTCCTTGCAGGTGGGGAAACGCAGAGGCCCGGCCACGTGACGCCCGGCCAGAGGCGTTGCCCTCTCTGGGCCCCAGTCTCTTTCCCCAGAAAATGGACAGGTTGGATTGATAATAATAACGATGGCTTCTGGAGCAGTTCCTATGTGCCAGGCACAGCTGTGATACTCTCTTTTCTTATTTGGTCCCCACAGTAAACCTATGAAGTAGATACTTGTCTTTCAGTTACGGGAGGGTCAGCCAAGCCACTTCGCAGCTATGTGAATTCGCCGCACTCCCCAGTCTCTCTGCACCTTACCTTCCTCATCTGTAAAATGTGGAGGAGGGAGCTGGTCTAGGGTCACAAAGGACTCAGTAGCAGAGAGGGCCCCGAATCCAGTGCGACACTGGAGACACTGGAGCCCAGACGTATAACCAATACGCCCTAGTGGGTCGTGCAGGCGCGCTACGTCGGCTCATTTGGTCATTCGACAAATGTTCACGGGGCCTCTAGCCAGAGCCACGTGCAATTTTAGGGACGAAAGATACAACAGTGAACAGGACAGCCACCATCCCTGTCCGCAGGGAGCTCATGGTCCCCAAAGCGAAGGTCTCTGCCGGCTCCGAACGGGGGGGGGGGGGGGGGGGGGGAGGGGAGATCCACCAAGAGAGACGTCTCCCGGGTTCAACAAGGAGGTGTTCAAAAGGAAACTCTCCTGGAACTCCAGGGAGCCTACCAACAGGGACAAGGTCATGGCTGACACTGTAACCTTGCCCTCTCCTTCCTGACCTTGCCGAGGCCTGGCCCACAGGGGTGTCCTGGAGCCGGCTCCCCCAGCCTCTTGCAGATCTGCTTCTCGTGTGTGTTTTATTCCAAGTTCAACGCGGCCCAGTTGAGCCTGGAATCCTGAGCAGCTTCAAAGTAAATATTGTCATGATGACTCTCTGCACTCCTCACAGGCATTACTGTTGCTGGCACATTCGGAGGGCAGCGTGTCTCCTGGGCTCTTTCTCAGCAGTGCAGAGCAACGGGCCCCAGAACGTTTGGCCCGCTGGTTCCAGGGGCTGAGGCCTCCTGCACTAGATCTAGGATCGTGGGATCCTTGCAATTTCCAGAGCTAAGCAATTAGTATATGTTTTTTGTCTGGGGTGGGGGGTGCTGGGGAGGGAGAGGGCAACCTCACCCCACTCAGTCATTATTGTCAACCATAGAAAATCTGTTCGAGAGGAGTCATAATATGCCCACACCCGTGTGCCTAGCCCTCCAAATAACTGTGGGTGCCATTTATTGGTACCCTTACATATGAATTAGGCTCTGGATTCATAAAACTCCTCTCTCCCAATCCCACCATGCATCTGTGCACACGGACACACACCTCCATCACGGTGAAGGGTGCTCACTCTGCTGGGGCGCCTACGGTCAGCAGCCCAGCACCCAGATAAACAACGCCGTGATCCAGATGTCTTAGGTCTCTGTTAATAATCGAAGCTAGCGCTACCATCAGTTTACGCTTAACATGCCCTATGAGAAAAGAAAAGAAAATCCTTTGGGGGAACATAGTCTATGCCTAACCAGACTCGTTTGAGAGCAGTCGTTAAGGGAGTAAACCTGATAGTTATGCACCGGCCGTGAGCACGAAGGAACGATCACCGAAAATCCTGCGAGAAAAAAGATCACCTTCCGCAGACAAGCTACGGACCCTTGGCCAAGCCGGTGACAGTACCCAGCCCCACGGCTGGGCTGAGATTGCAGCCTGAGAGCCCATCTCAACCGCTCGTGACCTTGGCCCAAATTGTGGGTTCTCTGAGCAATGACAGGGTTGCGAGAACAGACAGAGAGCAGGATGCGCGGACTGCCAGCTTGTTTGAATCAGGGATGGGGAATGAAATGAACCCAGTCCAGGTGGGGGCATCCACTGCACGCACCCGCAGTGCCAAGAGGGGAGCTACTGGGGCGATTTCTTGGGACTTGGCAGGTGCGGGAAGAAAGAGAGGGGGTGACTCTTTGGGGGTGAGGATCTCCTTCCTACCCCTCCCCCCTTGAAGGGTCTGGGGCAGTTGAGCAGGTGCACTCCGAGTGGCTGAGCTATACCACGCCTGGGTGGGAACTCGAGGACAGGGGTTTACTATTTCTCCCACTCACTTTGCCTTGAGTGTAGCTGCCTCCTCTTCGGGGCCCTACGGGAGCCCAGAGTCCCCATGTCTAGTTGCACTACACTTCCGGCCCTCGGAGAGCCATTCCGATTTCTGCGGCCTCCCTCCTAAAGCCTCACTCATCCGCCCAACTGCACTTAGTTGAAAGGTTGATGAGGGTGGGCCTCTCATGTCACTTCTCAACTCCTCAACTTTAGTGCAGGTCATACCGAGCTCTGGGAGGAATGCCAAGGGAATCCAATATGTTTGTGCGGAAATTTTTCAGTAATCAAATATTATGCAAAATAAGTTGGCCAACCGCCAAAGATTGGAGCGATTTGGCAGTGCTAATATTGGATGTGATAGCATCTTGATGTTGATCACCGTGACTTCTATTTATTTTGTATCCTTCTCCTAATAGCATCTCATCATAACCACGAGTAGACTTCTGGCATTTGAAGAATTGTTGGCCTAGCTCTGGATGCCAAGGCCCATGATATGTAATTCTGTGAAGCACATATTGTCATCTCCTGGCTTCCCAAGCTGATGTGTGGGAGTGAGTCATTCGGCCACTGAGTGAGCCTAGCTGACTGTCATCCATATTGAGAAGTGGACTCCTTGTTCGCTACTCATCCCTGAGTGCGCAGTTATTCTCCTATAGGAAATGATCGAGAAAGAGCACTAAGGGGGCACCTGGGTGGCTCAGTTGGTTAAGCATCTGCCTTCGGCTCAAGTCATGATCCCAGGGTCCTGGGATCGAGCCCCGCGTCGGGCTCTCTGCTCAGCGAGGAGCCTGCTTCTCCTTCTCCCTCTGCCCCTGCTCATGTGTGCTCTCTCTCTCTCTCTCTGTCAAATAAATAAATAAAATCTTTAAAAGAAAAAAAAAAAAGAAAGAGAGCGCTAAGGATGGAGGAAAAGAAAAAGAGAGAGTCCAAGAAAATGAACGACCCCAGTTAGAAAACAGAGCTTCAGGCGACATTAAAGAGTAAAATATCCAATTCAGCGGTGGGTCGGAGCCTCAACATGAATGAGTTCCCCATACGCTCTCTAGAAAAATAAGAAAGGGCAATCAGCAAAAGTGTCTGAGTGTTCCAACCAGCGGGAAAACAGACTCTATTATAGTATTTATACAATCATTAAGGTTTGGAAGTAGGGCACTGAAAATGAGCAAGTATACTTTGCTGCACAATAGAGTGAAAATCATATGCTATGATCGCGTTTGCAAATTCGGGACTTTGGAAGGTCTAAGGAGAGATTCTTCAAGAATGTCAAAGAACTCTTGTTCCTCACATTTGCTTGGCTGGTGCCTGACCAGTTCCTAAGTGCCTTTGTGTTCTCAAGAGATGTCGCTAGCAGCAGTTAGAGAAGCGGTGGGAGGGCCAAGGGGTCAGCCAGACCTGGGGCCTTGTCCACTCCACCACTTACTCTGTGTCGCCCTGGTCAAGTCTCTTATCCTCCCGAAATGTCTGTGAAGATACAAATGTTACTCACTCTACTCACTTCACGGACTCCTAGGAAGGACTCAAATTGCTACTATGGGAAAGTATCTGAGAAATAGAAGGAGTGGTGCCCGTGGGGTTAATGCATTCATTCATTTCACAAACATTCCTGAACTCTCTTGGTGCTGTGATTAGCACATTCGAGACTAAAGGTCCAGGTGGAGATACGCTTTTTTTTTTTTTTTAAGATTTTATTTATTTATTTGTCAGAGAGAGAGAGAGTGCAGAAGCAGGGGGGAGCGGCAGGCAGAGAGAGAAGCAGGCTCCCTGCGTAGCAAGGAGCCCGATGCGGGGCTCGATCCCAGGACCCCGGGATCATGACCTGAGCCAAAGGCAGACGCTTAATCGACTGAGCCACCCAGGCGTCCCTGGGTGGAGATAGGCTTAAAGGCAATAAGAGAATTCGCACCCTTGAGCTCAGACTGTAGCGAGCATCGCAGGGCTACAGAGGACACAACACCAGCCCACTGCCCACAGCCGGTGGGCAGGCATCCTACCACAGCCACCAACCTCCCTCCCAATTCTGCCCTGGCTCCTGTTTTCTGCAGTCCAAGTGAACTTGACCGCAGAAGCTGAGCCAGCCGGCTCCCTTACAAAAATTTCCACTGGGCGTCACGCGGCTCCCCAAGGTCCGGCCCCGTATTCTGGTCTGACCAGGGAAAAATAGCATCACAGCCGGCTGCTCACAAAGGCAAACAGAGGGATAAAAGAGGAAGAGGGGGGAAGCCAGTTTTGCAAATAGACCAGAATGACACAGTATTTAACCTAATTACCTGCCAAGCCACATCCAGCCATTAAGGATCCATATTCTGTAATAGAATTTCCTGCTATGGAAATACTCACCCACGCACAGGATGTTGAAGCAGAAGCCCTGGCTGACTGACTTATTCACCAGCTGGTCGGGCAAGCTGTCAAACCCCACATGTCCAGCCAGGGGGACGGTGCGGCAACCTTCACCCTAATGTGGAAGGGAAGGGAGGGAGGGGAGAAAACGAAAATGGGCTTAAAAGCAATCCGGGTTCTCACTTCTCATCCAAATGACTTGCGAGCGAGGAAGGAGCCCCTGCCCAGGCCCAGGGTGTCGTGTCTTCCCTTAGGTCCTCCCTGCTCCAAAGCAGAACGGCCCCCAGCTTGGAAGCCATGGGTTCTTAGGTGCAGGCCTCTCGCAGGCTCCGAGGGCAAGGTCGCCCTAGGTCCACACAGAGCCAAGTGCCCAGGTGGCTTCCGGGCCGGCGGGGGAGGGCGGGGGCAGGGGATGAGGTTCACGGACTTGGGGTAGCTCTCCAAGCAACCACTTATAAGCCGGGTCACCTCTCCGTGACTCCGTTTCCTTGCACGTCTGTCCCATGAGATAATAGCGTCTATCTGACAGGTGGTCGGGGGGGGACTCAAACGAGCTTAGCACAAGGCCTGGGCCGTGTCTAAGCGTCCGGTAAATATCACAAAAGGACATCAAAAAGCAACTCCTCCTCTCTCCAGGCCATTTTGGGGCAACTACAAAGGTGGCATAGGCCCCACCCCCTGCCCCTTCTGACCTCGGACAAGTTACTTCAGTCCTCAGAGTCTCCCCATCTGTGAACTCAGGGACAAGCAGCGACTAGCTCACAGGACTGGGGCGAGGATCACACAGCGCTGAGTGTGGTGCTTGGCACGTGGGGAGCATCCCATCCACAGAAGCTGCTCCTCCTATCGCTCTGCGACGTTACCCCTCTCCTCGGACTCCCCAAATAACACGGGACACCATGGGACACTTGGGGCTCCCCCCAGCTCGCGAGAGCTGCCTCCGTGCTCCCCCGCACTGGGTTCCCTGCTCTCCACGGGGGTCAGCCAGGCCATTCACAGCCCTGAAAAGCAGAGGGCCCGTGCTCCACCTGCTAGTCCCAGCGCTTCTTACTGTTAATGGTTTTATAAAACAGGGAGAGCCTCAAACTGGGGCAGGCTTCCAAGGAGCCGGGGAGGTGGGGGGGGGGGGGGCGGGGAGGCCTGCATGTACTCAAGAAAAGTGCTAACCACCAATGGCCCCAGGGGAAGAGAGGAGGACGGTGGGGCGCAGCTAAACAGGAGGTATGGGCTATGTAAGGAGCCAGCAGTTTCTGTTGGGCGGGGGCTACACTGAGATTTCCGGGAGCCAGAAGGGTGCCCAGAGCGATCCAAGAAGGGCATGGGCAGTGTCAGGAGGCCCGCCCCAGCATCCCGGGCTGTGCTAGCGGGAACACTTTCTGCTCGCCTGGACCTGCTTTCAGGCTAGGTCCCTGAGGGGGCATTTGCACCCAGAGAGGGATGGGCTGAGCCCCTCAGCAGCTGCTGTTGCCAGAATGAGTGCCCAGATAGCCCCTGCACCCAGTGGTGCCATCGGGTGTTCCAAGAGCGAGAGACAGGGCTAGGGCCGGGACTGCCATCTGGCAAGTTCATTACCCTCACACATCTCACCCCATGCACTCCCAGCAGAGTATTCCTGACACACAACCATATGCCATCGCTCAGTCTGAGCTGGCGTCTTCCGGGCCCCAGAGGGGCACCTGAAAACAGCTGGGGTTCATGCGTGGCCCACGGCACTCGGGGCTGGTTCTACATACACCCCTTTCTGCTTCCCCTCACCCCTTCCTCCTCCTTTTTCTTAAAGCAAACAAACGAAGATGTAAGTTTCCCACTGGTTGTTCTTGGTCCTCAACACTGCAGGGGAGAGAGAGACTTAAGAGCCAATATGCTTTCTCGATGGATCCTCCTACGTAGCAGGCATCGGAAATTGGGACAGACTCAGAGTTGAGGTTTCCTGAGCCATATTTTATCACCCCTGTCTGCCTCTTCCTGTCTCCAAATTCAGCACCGTGAAACTCTGGCCTCTGGTCCAAGTGCCAAAAGGCGAGGAAAGGGGATTTTCAAACTGAACACAGCGGAGACATGGGGAGAACTCCACTCCTTCTTCTCTTCTTCTTTTTTTTTTTTTAAGATTTTATTTATTTATTTGACAGAAAGAGAGAGAGAGAGCTCAAGCAGGGTGGAGCAGCAGAGGGAGAGGGAGAAGCAGACTCCCTGCTGAGCAGGGAGCCCATCACGGGGCTCCATCCAACACCCTGGGACCTGAGCCAAAGACACTTAACCGACTGAGCCACCCAGGCGCCCCCCTCCTCCTCCTATTTTTTTTTTTTTAATTAAGAGAGGGAGAGACGGGCACCTGAGTGGCTCAGTGGGTTGAGCGTTGGACTCTTGGTTTCAGCTCAGGTCTGATCTCCGAGTCGTGGGATCGAGCCCCGCATCAGGCTCCACTCTAGGTGCGGGGTCTGCTTGGGTTTCTCTCCCCCTCTCCCTC
Source organism: Mirounga angustirostris (assembly GCF_029215605.1). NCBI lineage: Eukaryota > Metazoa > Chordata > Mammalia > Carnivora > Phocidae > Mirounga > Mirounga angustirostris. The sequence continues at coordinate 97,284,509 of NW_026991719.1, forward strand.
TGCCCCCCCAACCAGCACTCTCTCTCTCTCTCTAAAATAAAGGAATGGATAAATCTTTTGAAGAAGAGAGAGAGAGGGCAGGGGGAGGGGCAGAGGGAGAGAATCTTTTTTTTTTTAGGGAGAGGGAGAGGTGGGGAAGAGGGGCAGAGGGTGAGGGAGAGAGAGAATCTTAAGCAAGCTCCACAACCAGTGCGGAGCCTACAGAGAGCTCGTTGCGGGGCTCGATCTCACAACTCCGAGATCATGACCTGAGCCGAAATCAAGAGTCAACGCTTAACCGACTGAGCCCCCCAGGCGCCCCTCCACACCTTATTCTTAAAGACTTCTTTCATTGTCAATAACTCACCAAGGACCTCCCGTGTCCCACCCCCCAACTGTTACCTCCCATCTAGCCCAGTGCTGTAAAGAGCCCTAAATAGCCAAAGAGTATGGGCTTTATTCCCTAGGCAAAGGAGTTTGGGGGCCCTCTGAGTGTTTTGGAGGGGGGAGAGCCACAATACAAGTAGCGTTTTTCAAAAGATCATTCCAGCTGCGGGACGTTTGATTGATTGGAGGAGTGAGGGAGCAGAGGCAGAGGACAGATGACTCCACTAACATGGAGTGCCATCCAGGCAGAGTGACATCCGGGCACGGTGCCAATAAATGCTGGTTGAACTGAGCTGCTCTGACTTGGGACTCAGGAGGGAGGAACAAACTTGAGAGATGTCCTAAAGAAGGGTGATCACTCAGTCGGTGATTGGGTAAGGGGGAGTGAAGGGACAATCAAGGCTCCAGGGCTGCAAGGTTCTGAGCCTGGGAGCTTGAATTGGTGGCCCCATGCCCAGAAAAGAGAAAAGCCAGGAAAGGGTGCTCGCTTAGTGGGGAAGGATTCTGGTCTTAAATAAGCTATTATGAAAACATTACATTTATTGGGGGCTTTTTTTTTTTAAAGATTTTATTTATTTATTCATGAGAGAGAGAGAGGCAGAGGGAGAAGCAGACTTCCCGCAGAGCGGGGAGCCCGATGCGGGACTCGATCCCAGGACTCCAGGATCATGACCTGAACCGAAGGCAGACGCTTAACCATCTGAGCCACCCAGGCGCCCTTTATTTATTTATTTATTTTTTTAAGATTTCATTTATTTATTTGTGAGAGAGAGAGCCCAAGAGGGGGTAGGGTCAGAGGGAGAAGCAGACTCCCTGCTGAGCAGGGAGCCCGACTGGGCCTCGATCCCGGCACTCCGGGATCATGACCTGAGCCGAAGGCAGTCACTTTACCAACTGGGCCACCCAGCCACCCCGGGGTTTTCATTTTCTAAAAAGTAAGCAATGTTCGCTGTAAAACTTTTAGAACACAGGGAAAAATGACAAACGAGAAAACAACAACCACTCATAACATTTATATGTGTTTCCCTCCAGTCTGCATACTTTTTGTTTCTTACAAAATAGGGATAATTCTGCAAATTCCTTTTCATAGCCTGACGCTTAATAGATGGTGGATGTTTCCTTGAGAAATTAAGCATACTTCTAAAACGTTATTTGTATTGGCCACATAACATTCCACTGAGCCAATCTTCTACTGCTAGACATTCAGCATGTTTCCAAGTTTTAAACAATATAAACAATAATTCTCGTTCTTACAGGTTTGCATAGATCTTTGATTATTGGCTTAAGTTAAATTCCTAGGATTGAAGCTCGCTGGGTCCAAGGGCACACACATTTGAAAGACTTTGGTACATACTGAGAAATCATTCAATAGAGAATAGTACAAACGTCTATTTCCACCACAAATATGTGAGAGGGTCTGTTTACCTATACTTAGACCAACACTAAGTTTCTGAAGCTTTTTAACCACTGTGAAAAGAATCATTGAAAAATGGCATCACGTTTAATTTGCATTATATTAGTGAAGGTGAACATTCTTTTTATAGTTCAGCTCTATACATGTGTTGTGTATATGTACACATATATGTGAGTTGCCTATTCATGTCCTTGCCCATTTTTTTTAAATTGGTGTTTGTCTCTGTCTTATGGATTTGTGAAGGCATGTTTTTCAAAGATTTTATTATTTATTTATTTATTTATTTATTTATTTATTTATTTATTTATTTATTTATTTATTTAAGAGAGAGAGAGAAAGAGCGAGAGCATGAGCCGGGGGAGGAGCAGAGGGATAAGGCCAAGTAGATTCCAAGCTGAGCACAGAGCCCAATGTAGGGCTCTATCCCAGGACCCTGAGATCACGGCCTGAGCTGAAATCAAGAGTCAAACACTTAACTGACTGAGCCACCCAGGCGCCCCAAAGCATTTTGTATGTTAAGGAAAATAAGACAGTTTTGATTTTCTGGTGAGACATGCAGAAGAAATCCAACAATTACCCATATGGGATTGTAGGCTCAAGGAGAATTCAGGACTGGGGTATGAATTTAGGAGTGGGAGGTATGAAACTGGATGTGTTCTCCAAGAGACAGTACAGAAAAGAGCTGGAGATTGAATATAGGAAATGCCCACAAGTAAAGAATGGGAAGATGGAAAGGATTCTTCCATGAAAGGGAAATGATCAGAAAAATAAGAGATGACCCAATCATTTTCTAGCACCAGAGGCCAAGGTTGAAGTCAGGAAGAATTACAGAGAAATAAACACTAATCTGGAATTTGGTGAAGGTCACTGGTGACTTTAGAATCTTTATTTCTTCTGTATCTTTTTACCCAGTATCCATCCAATACACAGAAATTAACTGGAAGGTTTGGGGACAAGGGGACATGGGAGCTGGTTACTGTGTTTTTCTTGCTAAGATTTAAGAAGCAAACTTTTTGTCTCAGTGCTTATAGTCGAGAAAGCTTCAAAAATATATTTGTATATATATTTCCTGCTTTAGGAAATCCTGTCTAGCAAGCACCATTGACTCTTGTTTTGATAAATCTTATAAGATGTCAAGGTCATCATTATGAGTATTAGTCCTCATTGTTCAGAGCTAAATATGTAGAGGTAAAAAGGACACTGGACTGAATGTACACTGACCCCAGGACAGCCCCTGGAAGTTTCTGCCCCCTCCCTCATTAAAGCTCTGCTATCTTATCTCTTTCCTCTTTCTCCTTAAGGTGGCCTGATTAATTGAAGTCTTAATTACTCTGATTGCAGTTAATTTGAATGTTCCCTGGATTACAATGTGCACAAGAGAAGATGGAACTGACAACTTGGCTCAAAACTAATACCTCAAGATATCATCTTGAGTAGCAGGTGGTGGGTGCCATGTTTAAGGCTAGAACTGAGATGCCAGAAAGGCCACGGTCACCAAAATGTTAAAGGGCCCATCTCCCGCACGCCTGGGTGGCGTCTGCCTTCAGCTCAGGTCATGATCCCAGGATCCTGGGACGGAGTCCCACATCGGGCTCCCTGCTCAGCGGGGAGCCTGCTTCTCCCTCTGCTCCTCCTCCCCCATTTGTGTGCTATTTGAGAGAGTGAGAAAAAGCATGAGAGGGGGAGGGTCAGAGGGAGAAGCAGGCTCCCCGCTGAGCCAGGAGCCCGATGTGGGACCCGATCCCAGGACTCCGGGATCATGACCTGAGCCGAAGGCAGTCGCCTAACCAACTGAGCCACCCAGGCACCCCTAAAATCGTTTTTTTTAAAGGGCCCATCTCCTGTCACCCTGCAACCTCCCCTAGGAATCTATCCTATAGAAACTCAATGTCTGTACAACGATCCATGTACAAGGAAATTCATTACAGCATTGGTAATACTGAAAAACTAGAGGAAAAACCCATAAATGTCAGATAAAAGAAAAGTATTGAACTAAATCATAATACATGCACATTCTAGAATATTCTGCAGCCATTAAGAAGAATGTGGTAGGTCTTGGGGCACCTGGGTGGCTCAGTCCGTTGAGCACCCAACTCTTGGTTTCCGCTCAGGTCGTGATCTCAGGGTCGTGGGATCGAGCCCCACGTTGGGCTCCACACTCAGCGGGGGAGCCTGCTTAAGATTCTCTCTCTCCCTCTCCCTCTGCTTCTCCCCCCACTCATGTGCTCTCTCTCTCTCTCTCTCTCTCAATCTAAAATAAATAAATAGGGGTGCCTGGGTGGCTCAGTCGGTTAAGCGTCTACCTTCGGCTCAGGTCATGATCCCAAGGTCCTGGGATCGAGCCCCACCTTGGGCTCCCTGCTCAGGGAGGAGCCTGCTTCTCCCTCTCCCTCTCCTTCTGCTGCTCCCCCTACTTGTGCTCTCTCTCTGTGTCAAGTAAGTAAATAAAATCTTTTTAAAAAATAAATAAATAAATAAATAAATAAATAAATAAATAAATCCTTAAAATAGAAGAAGAATGCATCAGGTAAGCTCCAATGCAAATATCCCCAAAACATATTATAACGTAGAAAAAAGAAGATGTAGAACAACAAGCACGGGGGGGGGGGGTCCGTGTATGCAAAAAAGCCCCATATATATGTGTGTTTGCACATAAATGTATGTGAGTGCGTGGAGAGGAGCCAGAAAAGACCCCACCAAACCAGGAATGTCGGTGGCTACCTCAGGGGAGCGGAGTGGAAACAGGGGCTTACTCAGGGGGCTAGTCAGTATGCATCCTTATTGTGCGATCTTTTTACAGCATGAATGTATTCACACATTACCCATGTCATTTAAAAACATTTTTAATACAAGAAAAAAGAGTTCTCACTCAGCTTTGCAGCAGGGATAATTACGATGCAGAGTCTGAGAAGAGCTAAAAGGAAGGCAAAATGAAAGAGTGCTCCTGAGAATTGAGAGAGCCCCCCCTCCCTCCCTCCCTTCCCCAATTACATTTCCTGTTTTCTCCCCATCTGCAGTCACCTGCGGTTTGAAATACGTTATACCACATTTCATATCACGGGCAGAAACACGGCTCTCTTTCTCTTCCGCCTCCTCCCCTGGGGACACACCAATTTCATTTTTTAATTGAATATTCAAAGGTTCATGTTACAAAGAACGAGTTATGGCCTTTCCAGCTGTGCATCTTGCTCCCACCACTGTTATTCTGAAAATAAAGAGTCCCATAAGCACCCCAATGGGCAACCCCTGTCCCCCTCTATGCGTCCCCCCGGCCCCTCTTCCAACCTTAGTGGTAGAAGAAGCGAGCAGTACTTGAGGCCTCTGGGAACTGAGGGCGCATCTGTGTCAATGGAGCTTCCTGCCTCCGTTTCGAGCTGGGGTGGCTAAGTTAGTAGCCGACATGTTAAAGAAGGAAACCAAAACAAGGCCCCTGGCTGGCTCAGTGGGTAGAGCATGGGACTCTTGATCTCGGGGTCATGGGTTCAAGCCCCACATTGGAGGTAGAGATTACTTAAATAAATAAATAAGTACAGAAGTATGAGACCAAAACAAAAAGGTTGGAACGCATCGCCGACGACTGGCCTGTCCCTAAACTTTCTCCTCTGGCCTCTGCACATTGTAGATACACTGAAATAGGATTCGCTCCAGCAGCCTCACATGTCACTTACTGGTGGGCCTGATCTCTTCCATGTTTCCTTTCTCTATCTCTATCCCAGCCCTGAATGCCAATCTTTGGGGCGTGGGGGCAAAGGGAGAGGGAGAGAGAGAGAATCTTATGCAGGCTCCACGCCCAGCGCAGAACCTGAGGTGGGGGTCGATCTCACCACCCTGAGATCATGACCTGAGCTGAAATCAAGAGCTGGGTGCTTAACCGACTGAGCCACCCAGGCGCCCCTAAATATCGACCTTTGATAGACCCTGCAAACCCTCAGGATGATCAAAATCAATTAATAGTTCAAGGATGCACAATGGAATATTAAGCAGCTGATAAAAATATTTTCTAAGAATATTTAGTGACATGGGAAAATGATCACCAAATAGGCAAATAACAAAACAAAACAAAACCCTGTATATACAGGATCGTTCCAATCATGGGGGGAAGTGTATATATATTTTTTAAAGCTTGGAAGAATATACAGTTGACCCTTGAACAGCACGGTTTGAACTGCCTGGGTCCACTTATACATGGATTTTTTTCCATAAATTTGTACAAGACAGGGGTGTAAATGTGTTTTCCCTTCCTTATGGTTTCTTTTTCTTTCTTTTTTTTTTTTTAAGATTTTATTTACTTATTAGAGCAAGAGGGAGCGGTGGGGGAGGGGAGGCAGAGGGAGAGAGAGAGAATCTCAAGCGGACTCCACACTGAGCTCGGAGCCGATGTGGGACTTGATCTCACGACCCTGAGATCATGACCTGAGCCGAAATCAAGAACTGGATGCTTAACCGACTGAGCCACCCGGGCGTCCCCCTTATGGTTTTCTTGATAACATTTTATTTTCTCTAGCTTACTTGATCTTAAGACTACAGTATGTCATACAGATAACATACAAAATACGTGCTAGTCCTACTATTTCTGTTATCGGTAAGGCTTCCAGTCAGCAGCAGGCTGTTGGTAGTTAAGTTTGGGGGGAGATGAAAGTTATACGTGGATTCTTCACTGTGCGGGGGTCGGCACCCGCAACCTCTGTGTTGTTCAAAGGTCAACGTTACACCAAAATGGTGACAACAGTTACTTTTGGGTGGAGGGAATGTAGGTGCTGTTGCTTTTCTGTGTCTTCCAAATTTTCAACAGTAGGCATCTTTTACCTTTTGGGGGGGCAGATTTTACTTTTATAATCAGAATAGAAATGTTATTTTTTTAAAAAAAAGATTCTATAATCATACTTTCCTAGGCAGGAAAGTAGCCTCAGATATTCTGGCAAAACCTTCAACCACAACTACCAGAAAGGTGCTTTACATACAGATCATCAGAAAATCCGGTTAAGTAGTCTGCTTTGGGGAAGTTTTATTGTACGTACACATTTATTTTACCAACAATACAACAAAGCCCTATTATTATCCTTATTATAACACCATACATACATAACTAATTATTTTACAGTATAACTTATTATTATAAGGGTTCACGGGAACCAGAAGTCAAATCACATACATATCCTGAAACATGCAGCAAAACTGCTTGCTGAAGTAATCAGGTGGATGAGAGCCCTATCCGCTGCGTCCAGTCAGGGGAGTGGATGCCACTGAATTATCGGCCTTAAGAACCACAAAAACACTGATAAGTTCCCAGAGGTTAAAAAAAACCCTCCAGTGTGCCTCACACACCAAATGTCAGGATTTCCCTCCTGCCGATTAAGCCGGGCTAAGAGGAAACTGACAAGAGTGGCAATGCCCTGAATTGGGAGAGAGACATTTGGGGGCCTTTCCAAGGAGCAACTAAGCCTTGTGGACACTGGCCTTTCAGTGGGGGAGAAGCTTCGGCGACCCTGGGGAAGCACAAAGGAAAACTTCCTTACCATACAGGGAGAAGGTCCATTTTTGGCAAATCCAGTAGATGAAACTCTGGACTTTAATACACCAGATCAATTCCCGAGTGGCTTTTCATTCTATAAAAGGATTCGCAGCAGGATTCCATTAAATGGCCAGCTCGCCTAGTGCATTTAAAACAGGATTCAAATACAGAAATCCCGCTGTCATGTACTTTTATAGGAAGACAATAGCTATATACACCTACATGGACAGACTCTCTGAACGGCTCTTTCTGCTCCGCTGACAGGGATCCTGCTGAGCTCAACGCACAGACTTGCCTTTTCCACAACCCTCTCCCCACCCCGCTGGAGGAGTCATAGCAGGGACGAGGTGGAGTTCAAGTGGGCCAACTCAGTTGGAAGCAGAAGTGGCAAGAGCCTTCGAGAAATATAGCCGGAGAACCAGGAAACCGAAGGAAGGTACAGCGTTAGAGCTGATCACGCCCTTAAGGCTCACCTACTCCAACCCGCTCGCTCGGTTTACAGAAGGGGAAACAGAGACTCAGAGAGAGGAAGTGACTTGTCCGGAGTCACAGAGGGATTTCGGGGCAGAGAGCGGTGCGGGGCTCTGGGGCCCCATCGCCGACTGCCGCTTCCCAATGGAAAAGCTTGACTCCACGTTGGCAGGTATATTCCTTCAAGCTGCTAAAGTTTGGGGGCATTGGGCTGGTGGCTTAAGGACAGTCAAGAGGGACAACGGTCGTGGATCACGACCTGGACCCCTGTGTGCTCACCAAGGTGGCTCTGGCCCACGGAAGGCAACTGAGGCAGCGGATGCCACAGAGGGGCTGGGACCCTTCTCCTGCGTGCTCTCTTGTCATTTGCCTCTCTTCTGACTTGGGCCTAACTAAGCCTGAGCCCCAGGGCGACCTAACCCAACGGGCCAGATTCTAGGTGAAAACCAGTTCCGCCTCAGGCCAGGGGCAACTGCTGCTGGGAATGGGTCACCTTTCCCACATAAAGCCAGACAGATTCCCTTCCAGCCAGGCTCTTTAAACAGTTTTCGAGGTGTTCTGGCCACTGTTATCTCCAATCTGCTTTAAAAAAAAAAAGAAAAGAAAAAAGGTTTACTCACAGGCCTCTGGATGAATGCCCAACTGTCCTCTAGGGAGCCTGAATTTGCCTCTGCCTCCATCTGGTCCCATTTAAAGTGGATCTGAAAAAACCCAGTTCCTGCCTCCGCGCCGGTGTTCAGAGCCGGGGCCTCCGCTGGGAAAGGAAACTCAGCACCACCTCACACCTCATCAGGGTCAGAAAGCAGAGATCTGCTCCCATTACCCCAGGGCCTTCGTGAGGGGGTCACAGGGGGGCCCTGCCAGGAGAAACCTGAGCCCTGAGTCCTGTCCCCCCCTCCCCCTGCCAGAGAAGGCCTGCAAATCTTTTCCCCAGTCACCTTTAAGTGAGTGGAACGAATGACCCAAGTCCAGGGCCAACGGAGAGCACACGGCATAATTCAGCAGATGGCTGCCTCTAATGGGGAGACCCCGAGCAAGAGGATAACATTATTTCTCACCCTCCTGAGCATGTGGCCTCCTTCCTCTTGCAGGCAACGGAGGAAACCCAGTTTCAAATCCCAGCAGCAGAAGCCTCCTCCTGCTAAACTGAGGAGGAAGGGTCTGTGTTTTGTTTTTGTTTTTCTTTTTTTTAAAGATTTATTTATTTATTTATTTGAGAGAGAGAATGAGAGAGAGAGACCACATGAGAGGGGGGAGGGTCAGAGGGAGAAGCAGACTCCCTGCTGAGCAGGGAGTCCGATGGGGGACTCGATCCCGGGACTCCAGGACCATGACCTGAGCCGAAGGCAGTCGCTTAACCAACTGAGCCACCCAGGCGCCCCCGGAAGGGTCTGTGTTTCTAATTTATTCTGCTCCCCCCCCCCCCCAGTTGTTACTTAAAATAATCCATCATTACATGGCTGGTGACTCCAAGATTTTTATTTAAAACAATATGGGAAGAAAGAAAAAGAAAGAAAACCTACACATAACCCATGACGGCGCTATCTGGGATTGAAGCTGAGAATCTTTTTACCATCACGGAGTCTTCGAGGCACCCAAGTATACTCTTCTCTGGCTCCCCACAGGTGTGCTGGGGAGGGGGAATGCAGTGAAGAGAGGGGGAAGTTAGGGTCTGGCAGGAGTTTTATTTCTCAGAAACGTCACGAAAAGGGCAGGTTTGGTTGTTTTGAACATATCTGTGTCATCCGGTGTGTGTCTCGTTGTTTCATCCACTGAGCAGCACTAACACTTTGGACTACGTCCCTTGGTCTCCCTGTACCCATAAAAGAAGAAGACATGAATACTTGTCCAGGAAATATAGATGAAAGCATTTTGAGGCCATTGAAAGAAACATGTTACACTTATCCATGGTATTCTCTTTCCTTTCTTTTCTCTTTCTCTTTCTTGAATGTGGTCTTAAGAATACATGCAACTTGGGGCCCCTGGGTGGCTCAGTTGGTTAAGCGACTGCCTTCGGCTCAGGTCATGATCCCAGAGTCCCGGGATCGAGTCCCGCATCAGGCTCCCTGCTGAGCAGGGAGTCTGCTTCTCCCTCTGACCCTCCTCCCTCTCATGCTCTCTGTCTCTCATTCTCTCTCTCGCAAATAAATAAAATCTTAAAAAAAAAAAAAAAAAGAGTACATGCAACTTAAAAGCCCTTTTCAATTGTTCGGGCTAATACGAAACCATGGCTCTGATAATCCAGACACCCAGGCGAGTCTAGAAATCAGTCTTATTTAGTTTTGGAATACCTTTTTCCAGGGGCTTATCTTCTTATTAGTTTTGCTCAGACTCTTGCAACGGGTTTGTTCCCTTAGGGCACACAAAGGGAGGGGCCGCGCTGGGTAACAAAGCCAGCAATTAACAGAAAATTTACAGCAGAGACTCCACAAGGTAAATGCTATGCACATGACTGCAGATCAAAATCTCATTATCCTATACAGACAAATCGCTCAGCTGTAATGCAGTTTTGTAATAAGAACACTGCTAACACTCAACATTTCCAGGATTTGGGAAATGAAAGGACACGGGGCTGATTCCTGCCTGTCATCTGGAAGCTCTCAGAGGGCATGGTCCTGTGTGTCTTGGCGCCCGCCACCACATCCCCAGCACCTGGCACAGGGCCTGGCAGAATTGGTGCCCAATCAACACACGTTGAAGGAATGAATGAGAATAGAAGTGTGTGAATTAACAAATGAAATGTTCCCAGCCCAGGGGCAGAGTGAGAGCTCACCCATCTTCACACCCACCCCCCTTCTTAGCTGAAGCCCTCAGGAGGCCTTTCCTGTCACCCACCGCCCCCACTGGAGGCTGGATTGGGTTCGCTTATAATGAATTCTTACAGCAGCACTGATCACAATGATAATTATATAGTTATTTAAGTCTGCCTCCACCTACTAGATCGTAAACTCCTCGAGGGAAGGTGCCCGTAAGCATTTGGTGGTGGGGGTGAGGGGACATTGTCGTTCCCCGCCCCCCAACTTTTTCTTTGGAAAAGTCTCAAACACAGAAAAGTTAGAAAATGGTACCATGATCACCAATGGACCCTTGGTTTAGAGTCAATCATTTTTTAATATTTGGGGCCATGTGAATTTTCTTTTTATGTTTAAAGGTTTATTTATTTGAGAGAGTGCACGTGCATGCGAGCAGGGGTGGGGAAAGGGCAGAGGCAGAGAGAGAATCTCAAGCAGACTCCCCGCTAAGCACGGAGGGGGGGCCCCCACCCCAATGCAGGGCTTGATCCCACGACCCTGAGATCACGACCTGAGCTGCAATCAAGAGTCAGCCGCTCAACAGACTGAGCCACCCAGGCGCCCCAGCCATGTAAATTTTCTTCTGTGCTGTATCCTCAGTGGAGGTATGGGTACATACTGGGGTTGTGCTCTCCCTGCTTGGGCTAGAATATTACTTTTAGTGGGAGGTGGTACCGATGGCTGAGGCAGGGAGCTTCCAGGGGAATCGAGGGTAGGTGCCATTTGGTAGCAAGACCCGAATGCAGAGGCAGGCTTCTCCCAGCCTGTAGGCAGTTGCCCTGAGATACCTGCCCCAGACCAACCCCAGGTAGGGCAGATCTTTCTTTTTTTTCTTTAATATAAATTTTTTTTAAAGATTTTATTTATTTGAGAGAGAGAGAGAAAGTGAGAGAGCACGAGAGGGGGCAGGGTCAGAGGGAGAAGCAGACTCCCTGCTGAGCAGGGAGCCCAATGTGGGACTCAATCCTGGGACTCCGGGATCATGACCTGAGCCAAAGGCAGTCGCTTAACCGACTGAGCCAGCCAGCTGCCTGCCCCTCCGCCCCCCTGCAAGATCTTTCATCAGGGAGAAAGACCATTACCTGGCTGCCACCGGAGGAGAACATCACTGTCCACATTGGGATACTGGTTCAAGCCCGAATCAACGAGCCATTCCTTCTATGGGCCAACACTTCAGTCTGGACCCCAAAATGCAACACTGAAAGAAACAGCTCAATGAAAAAGCCAGAAGCAGCAGCCCCTGAGGCCTGGGCTGCGCCTTGCTAGGTGACCTTGGACAAGTCATGTAACCTCAAAGAGTATATATTAATAGCAGCCCAAGCCACCTCACAGGCAGGGACTGGGAGTGGGGACATCCCAAGAATCTTCTATAGTTCTTTAATTATTTCACAGTGTCCACAATCTGTCTCCAACTAGACCATAAGCTTAAAAGCCAGGAACTATGTCTACTAACTTCTTTTTTTTTTGTCAAGTTGGCCAGGGCTAGCCATACTGCTGGACACTTATCAGTCAGAAGTCAGTGAGTGGACACAACGGAGAAATAGTTTTGCCACACAGAATCTTCACAGTGTTCATTCAGATGGGATAGGACTCTATTGAATACACAAGAGCTGAACTTCCAAGCGACACGCATGTCCAAATAAGGGTCCTATCCAACAACTCCATGGCCTGTTCTAAGTCACTAATTATGTTACCTTACTAGCCACGGTGACCTTCAACTGATTCTGGAAAGAATACCCCCCCCACACACACACCAGAGCACTGCTTGGATGGCACCATGTCTCAGAACTCCTCCAAAAGAACTCCTACGCTAGGCACACCTAGGCTGATTCTCCAGGCTTCTCTTCCCAAACCCTGGATGTGTGTTCTTTGGAAGAAACAAGCAGCAACCAGACATCCAAGGTCTCCTGAGTTAATTCCATCTTCCCCTGGTGAATTACAACTTCTTGCAGACACAAAGGATAGCAGAGAGACAAATGACACATAAACAAGAGCTTTACAGACTGGGGGAGGGGGGGCAGGGAGAGTGACGTCAGTTTTCCCAGAAACCATTTATCCTGATAACAAGGTCTCAAGTGCTTGGGCTGCTCTTTGAGCTTCAGAATCTGGCGTACAATTATGTTCTTCATCATACAGTATGGGCAAAGCCAGCCAGAGCAAACTGGAACCATGCAAAGCAAACCAAATGGCCCTAAATCACCCCCACCCCCATCTGCCAAACAAAGGGGACCTCTGGGTTGCCTCAGTCTGCCTGAGGTGAAACACAACCTTCTGGAATGTTCCCCGTTACAACAGCAATCCTAATCCAGGCAAGGGGGACTGGGGACAGAGCAAGGACAGGTCGATGCAAATTAATTAGCTGACAAGAAAAATCATTAGCATCCTTTTTGGTCACTAAAGATGGAGAAAGTATAAGCCAGGAGACTAATCCCTCTACTTAAGCCATGCCATTTCTAAAAATGCAGGTAACAGGGAGCAGAAAAACACTCTGGGAACCTTCAAAATGCCACAGCAATAAATATGACAGTGCCAATCTTAGAAGAGAATTCTCTCAAATTCCATTATCACAGAGCCTGGTCTATTTACTCCTCGCCCTTCCACATCATGACTGCATAAAGAGCTGGTGCTGGGGTCTGCAGGGGTTGGGGAGGTTCAAAAGCAATCACCCTACCCTTCCAGACAGGGACAAGAGGGTGGAATAAATTCATATATATCCTGTAGAGAAAATACTACCAGATTCCAGATTCAGATTTTGAAAACAAAAACAAATCAATTTCAATTACACCAAATACCTAGAGGCTTTTTTTTTTTTTTTTTTTTTGCACCGGAATTGCATGGACTATTTCCCTAAATAAGTAAGCTACAAGGTTTAAAAACTTGTGTGTGTGTGTGTGTGTGTGTGTGCGGTTGGGAGATTTTCATCCAGTACTCTTTGGTGTTATGGAGTTCACCTACCCCTACTTCACTCTCCCTCACCACAGAGTGCGGGTAATTGTGGGCTTCTGAAGACCCCAGATACCCATGGATGAACAGAAAGGCTAGATTGTTACCCCCAAATGGAATCATCCCCTCCCTTTACAACCAAACTTCTGGTCTAAAAAACACCCCAAACAAATATGAAGCCTCAGGTCACTTCGGTGTGATTTCTCTGAACATCCCAGGCTGGAAAACTTCAGTTCTTTAAAAGAAGGTGTTTTTTTGTTTGTTTGTTTTTGTTTTTTCCAGAGTCTGCTGCCAACAAAAAGAGAGACGGCACCGCTTTTGCAAGCCTCACACTAATTTTCCTGAGTCCCCGTAGAAGGAAGCCAGCTCCACAGGTTTTGGCATACAAGCCCAGTTACACTGAACACGCACCCGGGGCGGACCCCCAGAGGCCCGCATAGCCAGAAACATGCCAAAATACGCAGCCGGCCACCTACAGACCAGCGAGCTGCACACACGCACACGCACAAGCACACGCACTCACGGGACCCAGAGGCACCCAGCACAGGCAGAGAGGGGCCGGAACACACGGACACACGCCACGGAGGTGAGCGCCCACAGAGAACCAGGCGGACTCCTCCAGGGTCACAGACAGCCCCGGCGCCGCCGCCCGCCCGGGAGGCACGAGTGCGCGCGCGTGCACTCAGACGCACACGGTGATACACACACACAGACGCAGTCACATATGTAATGCATATGGAGAAACCCTACCCCAGCCAGTCACCTCCCCGCCCCCCCCCCCCACTCACCGCCTCCTGCCCGGGGCTCACCCCAGCCCCGCGCCCCTCTTCCGCAGGAGGCCCGGGTCCCGCGGGGGGAGGGGAGGGGGGACGCTGGGCGCAGGGGCGCGGCCCGACGGCCGGAGGAAGCGAGACCGGGGGGCCTGGGACCCCGAGGGCTCGGCGGCTCGCGCGGCCATTCATTCGGCAACGCCCCGGCGGCGCGGCGGCAGCTGCAGCGAGGGAGGCGGCGGCGCTCACTGCAGCTCTTAGGCAATGCAAGTTCAGCTGCCGGCCCGCAGCCTCCGCCAGCCCCCCCCCCCCCCGCCCGCCACCGGCGCTCTCGGGGACAGGCTGGGGGAGTGAGCCGCTGACCCCGGGAGCAGAAGTCCCGCCGCGCCTTGGCTCCTGGATGCTGTCCGCTGCCCTCGCCGCGGCCGCGGCGCCGGCCGGGTCTCCTCCGCCCTTCCCAGGCCCCCGGCCCCGGCGCCGGCACCCCAGCTCCGCACTCACCACCTGGCGAGCTATATCGGTCGCTGCCATCGCTCCTGCGTCCGCCAGGGCTGCCACGGGTGCCGCCGCAACCGGAGCTACAGCACAAGAAACAGCGGAGCTCCTCCGACAAAGAGAAAGTGTTACACTTCGGGCGCGACCAAGTCCGGTGGGGGGAGGTGCGAGGGAGGGGCCCCCGCGCCGCTGCTCCAACCCCAACCTCCCCTCTATCGCCCACCCCCTCGGAAGTAGGGTACGGGGAGGGGGCGGGTTTCACGCGCCGCTTCCCCCTGCGGCGAGCCCAGTTCCAGTTCTCCCTGCAACCTCAGCTGTAGGCCTTGGCGGAGGGGGGCGGGGGCTCCCCTCGGTGACCACGTCCTCTGCCCCCCCCCCCGCCACTGGGCTCCGTGGTACGTCCCGACCTCCGCTGAATTGTCACACCCCCCTGCTCTCGCCTTACATCCCAGAGTCCCCAGACCCCGGAGGCTGGAAGGGAGCTCCTGCCCCTCCCCCTCCCGCGCACAGCTCGGCGGCTGAGCTCTGCAGTCCTCCTCCCCCTCCTGCCAGCCCCCTGTATCCCCTCTTCCTCTCCACCGAGATCTCAGGGTGCTCGGTTGGGAGCGCCCGCGGCTGGAGACTCGAGACTCCACTACACCTCCTCCCACCCCCCACGGCCCGGGAGTGCTGCTGGGGCCGGGGGTGGGGGGGTGCCGCTGCGGCACCTGCCGCTCCACAGGGGACCTTAGAGAGGGGGCAGTTGGGGGGGAGCCGCACTGCGGCCCCGCAACTGAGCTGTGACGTGCGGAGTCCGAGGCCGGTGGACTCGAGGTCCCCTTCTGCCCTGGGGTTTCCAAACCTCCCATGCTGTGGGCTGTAATTTCGTGGAGCCGAGCTCACCACCGCTGGGTACTTAATACAGACGGAGCCCACGCCTCCTCTCCCCACCGAGCCCTAGAAGCTCAGCGTGTGAGCGGGGGCTCAGACCACGACCCCCTTCTAGTGAGTGCCTGAGTCGCCGGGGAGTCTCAGAGGAGGAGCTTGAGGATGAAGACCCCCAGCTCTGTCGAGCGGGATGTGGGAGTGACGGGGAGCCTCCGGTGGCTCCGTCCCGCCCGGATTTCCCCTTCACCTTCGCTCAGCCCGGGAGAAGGCGGCGGGCGGTGCGCAGTGAGAGCCTCCGAAGGCAGAGGCTGTGCCAGCCTGCTTTCCTTTTCCTCCTGGCCAGCCGCCGCCGCGGGTCCTCTCCCTCGCCCCTCCGCACGTCTCCGCCTCTCCAGCCCTGACGCCCCCCACCCCTCCCGGGGAGTGGCCCCTTGCTAGCTCCCTGGGACTAGCGAACCCCGGCAGACTTGGCGTGCCCGAGGCCCTAGCGGGCGGACACTGCGCTCCACTCCTCGGTAGGGCTGGTGCCCTGGTCTCGGAGAGGCGCCCAGACCCTCGAGTGGAACCCGGGACCGCAGGGGGAGGCAGGCCCACGGGCAAAAGCCGGGACAGCATGGTGGCCCGGATAGGACAGGGGAGATGGCCCCGCAGCGGCCCAAAGGCGGGAGCGGCAGAGAGGGAGGCAGGAGAGAGGAAAGGAGAAAAACAGGAACCAGGGAGAGAGGAGAAGGGCCCCGATGCCGAAGCCCAGGCCTGGGGAGAAGGAGGGAAGGCAGAGAAGTGGGGTGGCCACATATCGTGCTTTCCTGGCACTGGGTTCCACCTGCCGGGACAGTGCTTCTCACACTGTCTCAGGGAGCTCTCTACGTGCGGTGTGCACCTTGAGAACAGGAACTCCGCAAAATGCATCCCCGGTGCCTAGTTCGGGGTCTGGCATCCAGGAAGCGCCCAAGTAAGCGTTTCCTGAGCAAGAGGGCAGGGGATTGGGGTGGGGGAAGGGGTCCAGAAGAAAAAGACACAAGGAGGGGGTAGCAGTCAGGACAGCCGTGACGAGCCAAGTATTGAGGGTGCCCACCGTGCGCCCATCACTGCGGTAGAGACCCAGGAGAGGCCAAAAGAGAAGAGCCTGGCACAATCAGGGACCAGTACAGGGGAGTTCAGGAGGCAGCGCGGGCCCTCGGGGCAGATGGTGATGGCAGCGAAGAGGGGTGGCTGTAGTCTCCGAGGCCCGCCAGGGTGCTGGAGCAGGGCCTGGGGGAGGTGCTGGGCCCTGGATTGGGGTGGCAGCGACGCGCGGGACCAGCGCTGTATATGAGGAACCGCTGTAAGGCTGGGCCCAGACCGGATGGGGGCGGGGAGTCAGAGGTGACTGGCCGCTTCCCTGCTGGGTGTCTGGGAGGGAGACAGGTCTTCCCTGGCAAAGGCTGGGGTGTGGTGGACGGAGAAGGGCCTGAGGTCACTAAATGATCTGGACGTGGGACTTGGGTGGTGGCTGGAGGAGAGGGGTGCATCTGGAAGCCAGAGGCGAGAGCTGATATCCAGAGCGTCGGGGAGTGGAGCCTGGAGGAGGGCCTGGTGCAGCTGGGCTTCCCGGGAATCCTGCCTGCTCTCTGGCGTACTGCCCGCCCCCAACCCCCCTGCCAAGGCCCCCTCCCCGCCCCCCACCGTAGCGCTCCGTGCTGACCAAAGCTCCGTACATTTCAGCCCCCCCAGCGGGTACCTTAGCTTAAAATCCTTGGTGCCCCCGCCCAGGTGACCCACTCTACCCACCTGTCCCTAGGGACCCTCAGAACCTGGGAGGCCCCCTCCTCCAAAAATCTGGACCTCCAGACTGGAACCAAGTATGTAATTCAAGTCTCCTACAACCCTTTGGCCCCTCTAAGACCTGCTGCCTGCTGCAAGCCCTTGCGGGGTTCTGGGCATCCCAGTTTCCGTGGGCTGTAGGTTGGTACTGACGTGTGAGTAGGTGTGCATTTGTGTGTCAGTGGGCGTGTCAGCTACGTGTCCGTGTGTTTCAGCATGTGTCGATGTGTGTGTGTGTTAGCATGTGTTTACTCCTGTGTTTGTGTTTGTTGATGTGTGTCTGCCCGGTGTGTCTGTTTCAGTGTGTGTCTGTGCGTTGATGTGTGTGTGTTGGTATTTGTGTCATTGTGTGTGTGTGTGTCGGTGTATGTCCGCATGGGTGTGTGTATGTCAGAGAGGTTTTAGCTCACTGTGTGCTAGGCTTTACATACCTTGGCCTCACTCAATACAGTGGGCCAATAGCTGAGAGGTGTGGATTCTAATGTTTATTTCTTTTTTTTTTTTTTTTAAGATTTTATTTATTTGACAGAGAGAGACACAGCGAGAGAGGGAACACAAGCAGGGGGAGTGGGAGAGGGAGAAGCAGGCTTCCCGTGGAGCAGGGAGCCCGATGCGGGGCTCCATCCCAGGACCCTGGGATCATGACCTGAGCCGAAGGCAGATGCCCAATGACTGAACCACCCAGGCGCCCCTATAATGTTTATTTCAACAAAGAGGTCTGGAAACTCACTGGGTTGGTGTTTCCCAATCCTTGGTCCCGGATCACCTGCCCAGGCACAGGGCAAGCAGGAAGGCTGAGGCAAGAGGGCTCATGAGGGGTCAGTTTCTTCCTTGAATGTCTGTCCCCCTTGATGAGTGGAGCAAAAGATCCGCTTCATGAAGAGGCATTGTGGACCCTCAGGCGCTGCCCACGGACACAGGCCCATGTTCCATGTGTCCTGGGGGGTCCCTCAGGCCCAGCGCAGTGTCTGGCAGGTGCTCAACCAATGTTTGTTAACAGAGTGAATGAATGAACGGAAGCATTTAAACGTGCTGTTTTCAGTGTTTCCACTGTCCTTGAGGAAGCCAGAGCACGCTGCGATTTCCCAGGGCCAGCAGGTGACTGTCATTAGCATGCTAATGTTGTTTGTAGAACCAGCCTCCCGGGGAGGGGAAGTGGCTACCCCTGCTAGGTGGGAGTGGACCTTAATGGGAGCCAAGCTTTAGAAAGGTCACTCACTGCTGGGGTAGGGGGGTTGCTAAGACTGAATGGGGGAGCGGGGAGGGGAAAGAGGGCGATGAAATGGAGCTAACAGCTCAGGAGAGCCTTTGTCCTGAAATGGTAGCTTTATGAAAGGAGGAAGGGAGGGGTGGTAACGTTGGGCTAAAGTGAAGAAGCTAGAGAACAATCTGAAAAGATCAGAAAGTTGGAGGAGGAGGACCAAGCAAAGCAGAGGGAAAATGATGTGGGATAGAAGAAATCCAGATAGCGCCTGCCAGAATCAGAACCTCAGTTAAGGGGCGGAGTCAAGATGAAGTAAGGGTTCCTTTGTGCCTCATTACCTGCTGCTCCTGGTTTTACACTAATTTATCCCACTGGTTCTCAAAATGTGGTCTTTGTCTAGCAGCATCACCAGGGACATTAGTAGAAATGCAAGCTCCCAGCCCCCAGCCAAGACCTACTGAATCAGACCCTAGAGGGCTGGGACCCAGCAACCGGTGTTTGAACTTGATGCTAAAGTGAGTTCATCTGAAATCTAGCCCATGGAGGGATGGGACACAGGACGGGTAGGGGACGGTAGGATAGCGAGGGAAAAGCTTGAAGCCGGGGCTCCAGCGAGGATGGTAGGTCCTGGTGGATTTCTACATGGCCAGCATAAGGTTACAGAGTGCATGGGGTTGGGGAAGGGGTGCCAGAAAAGGCACAGATGGCACCCCTGTAGGGAGCTGGAAGATTCTAAAAATAGACTTCACTTCCTTTGCAATTGTACTCATTCGTTCCACAAATACGCACCAAGTCCCCACCTCACACCAGCCACCACGCTAAATGCCAGGGAACTCAAGAAAAGGTGGGCAACAAGAACCCCTACTGCGACCTGAGGGAGCTCCCAGGCCAGTTGGCAGATAGCCTCACGAACGAGCAGTGACGTCATTAGTCCGGAGCAAGACCTTGGGGAGATAGAGACCCAGAGAGGTGAAGAAAGGCCCCTGAAAGAAGAGTCCTTGGGTGGAGTCTTGAGGAATGAGTAGTAGGTTATCTGGTCAACAAGGGGGTGGCAGTGGGGGGGTGGGGAGTAGAAGAATGGTATTTGTAAAATCACAAGACAGCGAACATTTAGCGAATTCCAAGTCTTGGCCCTGGGGGTGGGGGGTGCAGTGGCTATAAATGAGGCTAGAAGATAAGATGGGGTCAGATCTGGAAGCATCGCATTGGTCATGCCAAAGAGTTTAGACTTCATGCTCCAGAGTAGGGGTTCTCAAGTTGTGCTCTCCAGGGACAATGCCTGCTCAGTCTGGAAACATGCCTGCCGCAAATGGGTGGATGCTCACAGTGAAAAAAAAAAAATCACATAATGGGTAGAAATTTCTCTATTTTAACTTTTTTTAATCATAAATTTTCCCTAAATCTTTGACAGATGCTCCTGCTTATCTGCTAGCAAGCAACAAAATGAATGAACAAGAAGCAAATGAATATTAAACAGACAATCCCAGTATTGATCATGCTTAATTCAACGGTTTATTTTTTTCATGGACATCTGTGCTTGTGGCTATGATTTCATATTGCACACACATAATGTGGACGTATTTTCTGCTAGCAGAAGTAGTCTTTTGAAAAGTGTTTTATTTCTTTTTTTTTAAAGATTTTATTTATTTACTTGAGAGAGAGACTGAGCGAGAGAGTGACAGAGGGAGAGGGAGAAGCATGCTCCCTGCCAAGCAGGGAGCCTGATGCGGGGCTCGACCCTAGGACCCTGGGATCATGACCTGAGCCGAAGGCAGATCCTCAACTAGCTGAGCCACCCAGGTGCCCCAAAAAGTGTTTTCTTTCATATGGTGCGATTTAATATATCAATTATTCCATGGCATTCTGGAAAGAACACCATGACATCCAAATGTTGTGCCACCTGAGCCAGTTGGAGAAACTGTCCCTTCGATGGTGAGGAGCCACCAAATGGTTTTGAGCAAGGGAGTCATATGAACGTGTCTGCAGTTTTGGAAGGTCGCTCTGGCTCCAGCTTGGGGAAAACACTGGAGCAGGGAGTGATTAATGCAGTTAGGACTTGGGAATCAGAACACTATCACAGCAAGAAATGATGTGACAGTAACATGAGAGTGGAGTGGCAGGGAGGGAACAGAGTCAGCATTAAAAGGGGCCACCCATCAAGGGCTTTGTGGGCCATGCTGAGGGTGCTCAAGTTCCAACCCGCAGGAACTAAAAGAGCCTTTGAGACTGTGTTTCCTCATGGATGGTACCTGAACCAACGGCCTCACAATCCCCCACAGTGCTTCTTTTTGTTTTAAAGGTTTTATGTATTTATTTATTTGAGAGAGAGAGAGAGAGAGAAGTGAGGAGCAGAGGGTGAGGGTGAGGGAGAGAGAGAATCTCCAGCAGACTCCATGCCGAGCGCAGAGCCCGACGCGGGGCTCAATCCCATGACCCTAAGATCATGACGTGAGCCGAAACCAAGAGTTGGACGCCCCAGGGACTGAGCCCCCCAGGCGCCCCTCACCCACAGTGCTTCTTAGGGATGCCGCTGAACTAGACCCCACCTTGGACCTGCTCACTCAGACTCTGCATGGGGAAAAGTGCGGGTTTGTAACAAGCCTCCCAGGTGCGTCACCGCTGGAGACCCGGTGCATGAATGATTACTGAGCAGTGGCATGATACAGTGACATCTTTGTCCACACAGGTCACTCGAGTCACCACCCGAAGAACTGATTGAACGAGGGCAAGACGAGAGACCCGAAGGCCAGTTAGGAGGCTATCCCAATAGTTCCAGGCTGGCTTTCTACATTGGGCAAGAGCCAGAACTCAAGAGAAGGCTGGGCTCACCGCCCACATCATGATGTACTAGTTATCCTTATACCCTGATCTGTACACACAGATTTAGGCAAATGATACAATTTTGTCTTCCCTCAAACAATTCTCGTTTGCCAAAATTAGTCCTCAGTGGTCTTCCCAGAGTCACAGAGTTCACCTAAGATGCAGAATCATGTGAAATGCATCGCGCACCTACTATATCTAGGGCACCCACTGCACTAGGCACCAGGAGAGGTATAAAGAAATATAAGGTATGATTTTTGTTCTCAGGGAACTGTCTAACTGAGGAGATTCACTATGTGTGCACTGGAAGTCAAGTAGTCAGCACCGAATGTGCTGGAAGACAGGATCCAACACGCACCCCAGACAGTAAATATCAATGCTTTACTTCTTAAACTGGTGGTGGTCACATGAGCGTTTGCTTCATAAATACTGATTTTTGCTGTGTATGCTTTAGGAACTCCTCTGAAGTGTGTTAAATTTCGCAAGATAAAAAATGGTCTAAAAAGACAAGGGGTGCCTGGCTGGCTCCTGGCTGCTGGAACGCACGACTCTTGGTCTCGGCGTTGTGATTTCGAGTCCCGTGTTGGGTGTAGAGATTACTTAAAAATATAAAATCTTTAAAAAAATTTTTTAGGGATGCCTGGGTGGCTCAGTCGGTGAAGCGTCTGCCTTCAGCTCAGGTCATGATCCCAGGGTCCTGGGATGGAGTCCTGCATGGGGCTCCTTGCTGAGCAGGGAGCCTGCTTCTCCCTCTGCCTGCCGCTCCCCCTGCTTGAGCGCTCTCTATCTCTCTCTGACAAATAAATAAATAAATAAAATCTTTAAAAGAAATTTTTTTAAAAGACCGTAAGTTCTGTGATTTGAATGATAATAATCAACTGCCCCTAGACAGGGTACAGAATCTAGAGAAACAAGGTCTCTATCCAGAGTCCTTACAGTCCACAGATGAACCACAAGCACTGTGAAAGGTTGGAAATATGAGACAGAGGGATGCCTGGCTGGCTCAGTGTGACTCTTGATCTTGGAGCCCCATGTTGGGGATAGAGTTTGAAAAGAAAGGACAGAGCCGAAAAAAAGATGGTAACGACACGTTGATAAAACACTAGCTTCACCATCACCACTATCATTGCTTAAGATGAGGTCGTAAAAAAAGGTGGGGGGGGGGCGCCTGGGTGGCTCAGCTAGTTAAGTGTCTGACTCTTGACTTTAGCTCAGGTCATGATCTTGTGGTCCTGGAATCGAACCCCACATGGGGCTCTGTGCTCAGTGGGGAGTCTGCTTGAGGATCTCTCTCTCTCTCCCTCTGCCCCTGCGCGCGCACGCACGCACGCACTCTTTCTCTCTCTAAAATAAATAAATAAATCTTAAAAAAAAAAAAAAGATGAGGTCTTCACTTGTATCAATCTCTCAACACTTTGCACTTAGGTACTGATTTATTTTTGTATCCATATATATGTTCACGTGTGTGTGTGCATGTGTGTGCATATGAACACACATGCACACGTACACACAGCATCTTATTCCAAAACAGGTTTTATGGGTCAATAAAGTAGGAATAGAACACCAAACTAGGAATAGAACACCAAGATTAAAAGAGATGATTCACATATCTTATTTATAGAGGGTTGATATGATTACTGTGATTAAGCTTTAAATATGATTCTTAGCTTCCTGGAAGCCTTAATAAAAGGAGAAATACTAGCTGGCCTAGTTTTATGAATTTCCTATACACAAGAATCACTAAGTGAGGGGCGCCTGGGTGGCTCAGTCATTAAGCGTCTGCCTTCAGCTCAGGTCATGATCCCAGGGTCCTGGGATCGAGCCCCGCATCGGGCTCCCTACTCAGCGGGAAGCCTGCTTCTCCCTCTCCCACTCCCCCTGCTTGTGTTCCCTCTCTCGCTGTGTCTCTCTCTGTCAAATAAATAAATAAAATCTTTAAAATAAAAAAAGAATCACTAAGTGATTCATTAATCCTGCAAATATTAATTATGTACCTACCGTGTACCAAGTCTTAGTCTAGGTGCTAGAGATCAATGATGAGCAAAAACAGACTTAGTCCTTGCCTTCGTGGAGATTATGGTCTAGTGGGGAAAACAGAAAATAATCAAATAATCACACACATAAATGCAAAAATAAAACTGTAACGAGAGCAATTAAGGAGATATTTAATGTACCATGAGAACCTATAATGGCGGGCTGGGGTTGGGGGGATGCAGATTGGATTTAGTCTAGCATGTCAGTATAGGAGGCTTCATGGAGGGAAGTGACATTTGAATTGAGATGATAGATTAGCAAGGTGCAGGGAGGACAGGAGGGGAAAGAGCATTCCAGGCAAAGGGCAGAGCATGTGTGAAGGCTCTGTTCAAGAAACCATAAGAAAGTTGGCGTGCCTGGAGTACAGAGGGACCAGAGTGGTATGAAATGAAGCTGGAGACGTGGGCATAGAGCCAGATATT
Source organism: Mirounga angustirostris (assembly GCF_029215605.1). Lineage (NCBI taxonomy): Eukaryota > Metazoa > Chordata > Mammalia > Carnivora > Phocidae > Mirounga > Mirounga angustirostris. The sequence continues at coordinate 97,308,422 of NW_026991719.1, forward strand.
TCAGGGACCTAGGCCATTGCAAGTTGTTGTTTGTTTGTTTGTTTTTAATTCTAAGCAATGGGAAACCATTGAGAGGTTTAAGGCAGGAGTGTGACACGATCGGACTCCTGTTTTGAAAAGTTCCCTTGGGGAGGGGGTGCCTGGGTGGCTCAACTGGTTAAGCATGGGACTCTTGGTTTCAGCTCAGGTCATGATGTCAGGGTCATGAGATCAAGCCCCCCATCAGGCTCTGTGCTCAGCAGGGAGTCTGCTTGAGTTTCTCTCTCCTTCTTCCTCTGTCCCTCTCCCGTGCATGCACACGCTCTATCTCTCTCACTGAAATAAATGAATAAATCTTTAAAAGAAATAAAAAGAAAAGAAAAGAAGACACTCATCATTGTGGAGAGTGTATCTAAGGGAAGAAAATGGAGGCAGGAAGACCAGTTAGAAGGCTGTCCAGCTGAAAGATCATGGAGGTTTGTACTAGGGCAGTGGAAGTGGACGTGAGAACTTACCTGGGAAGGGGTGCCTGGGTGGTTCAGTCGCTAAGCATCTGCCTTTGGCTCAGGTCATGGTCCCAGGGTCCTGGGATCGAGCCCTGCGTCGGGCTCCCTGCTCTGCGGGAAGCCTGCTTCTTTCTCCCTCTCCCACTCCCCCTGCTTGTGTTCCCTCTCTTGCTGTGTCTCTCTCTGTCAAATAAATAAATAAAATCTTTAGAAAAAGAGAGAGAACTTACCTGGGAAATATTTAGAAGGCAAAGACAACCCAGACTTGTGATGTGGGAGATGAGGAAGACAGAGATGCCAAAGTTGGCCCCTAAGTTTCTGGCTTATATCGTGGTGCATTTTATCGAGATGGGGAACACTAGAGAACCTCTGGTTTGAGGAAAAGAGAGAAAGCCTTTGGCTCCAGTTTGGGATATGTTGAGTCCGAGATGTTTTTGAGACACTGAAAGGGAGACATTGTCAAGTAGGCAATTGGAACTCAGAGGAGAGGCCAGGGCTGGAGATACAGATCTAGTAATCATTTGCATATAAGTCGGTAATGGGGGCACCTGAGTAACTCAGTCGGTTAAGCATCCAACTCTTGGTTTTGGCTCAGGTCATGATTTCAAGATCCAGTGATCAAGCCCCAAGTTGCGCTCCCCACTCAGTGGGGAGTCTGTTTCCCTTCTCTCTCTCCCTCTGCCCCTCCCCCCACTCATGCTCTCTCTCTCTCTCTAAAATAGATAAATAAATCTTAAAAAAAAAAATAAAGTCACAGGAATGGATGACATCACCTAAGGAGAGAATAGAGAAGAGAAGACGACTCAAGACTAATCTCTGGAAATCACCAATATTTAGATGTGGGAAATGTAAAGAAGAATCTGAGAAGGGAACTGAAAAGGAGGAGCTAAAAAGGTGGGAGGAAAACCAGGATCATGTATTACACTGATGCCCAAGGACAAGAAGATTTCAAGAAGGTAATGGTCAACAGAGTTGAATACTGCCAAGAGGCCAGGAAGGTAAGGGAAAACTCTCCCTAGAATTTAGGGTTCACGGAGCTCATTGAGCTGGGCAAGATCTGTTTCAGGGGAGTGGTGGTGGCAAAAAATGGCTTAAGTGTATTGAAGAATAATTAAGAAATGAGTACATGGATGCAGCAAGTCTAGTCAATTTTTTGAAGAAGTTTGATGTGAAGGAAGACAGAAATGGTATGGCAGCTGGAAAAGAATAAAGTATGGGTTGGGGCTTCTTTAAAGATAGCAGAGAAGACTTGAGAGTGTTTAAAACTAATTGGAAAGGAACCAGGTGAGAGAGAATGACTGATTATGCACAGTAGTTTGCAGGTTAACAACCTGTTCTCCAAGGAAGAAAACCAAACTCTGATACGCAGCACTTGCTGGTTTCCATGGTGGAAATACTCTCACCATGAATGATTTCAAGCCATCTATATAAGGTCTCAAGCCCTCAATTAGCCTCCAGCATTCCACTAACAAGAGAAAGGATTGAAATGTTATCACCCAACTGTATTTTTTCTTTTATGAATTTCCTGTTCATGTCCTTAGCCACTTTTATATTGAAACACTTATTTTTCTGTTAATTTGTATGAGCTCTTTATATAGTATGGATATTAATCCTTTGTCATTAATTTTATATGGATTTTGGTGTAAAGAAATTAAAAATATTTATACAGTCAAAATTGATCAATATTTCCCTTTATGATTTTTCCCTTGGTGTTCTAGATTTCTTTGTAAATTGGTAAATTGGCACTTTGCTTTAATTAATGTGAAATTGGCTACCATGAGTTCATTTTCTTGGTTTGGAGTGTTTTGTTTTTTTTGTTGTTTTTAAATTTTTTATTATTTTTTAGTCATAGAAAAATATATATAAAATTTACCATTTTAACCAATTCTTAAGTGCACAGTTCACTAGCATTAAGTGCATTCACATTGTTATGCAACCATCGCCACCATCCATCTCCAGAACTTTTCTCGTTTTCCAAAACTGAAACTCTATACCTATTAAATAATAACTCCCCATCCCTTTTGCCCCCGGCCTTTGGCAACCACCATTCTACTTTCTGTCTCTATGAATGTGACGACTCTAGGACCTCTCATAAGTGGAATCATACAGTATTTGTCCTCTGGTAATGGACTTATTTCACTCAGCATAATGTCTTTAAGATTGGTCCATGTTGGGACGCCTGAGTGGCTCAGTCGGTTAAGCGTCTGCCTTCGGCTCAGGTCATGATCCCAGGGTCCTGGGATTGAGTCCTCAGCCTGCTTCTCCCTCTGCCTGCCTCTGTCTCTCTCTCTCTGATAAATAAATAAAATCTTAAAAAAAAAAAAAGATTGGTCCATGTCGTAGCATGTGTCAGAATTCCCTTCCTTGCTCAGACTGAATAATATTCCATTGCGTGTATATAGCGCATTTTGTTTATCTAGAGGCTTAAGTGTTCTTTTGGGGTTTTTTTAAAGATTTTATTTATTTATTTGACAGAGAGAGACACAGCAAGAGAGGGAACACAAGCAGGGCGAGTGGGAGAGGAGAAGCAGGCTTCCCACAGAGCAGGGAGCCCGATGCAGGGCTCGATCCCAGGACCCTGGGACCATGACCTGAGCCTAAGGCAGACGCTTAACGACTGAGCCACCAAGGCACCCCATAGAAGCTGAAGTGTTTTAAGTTGCAAAGGTAAAGGACAGATTGTGGATTTTAGTAAATTCACCAAGGTACTACCATCTTGTGAGTTCTCCTGGTGGCCAGGTAATTCCTCTGATCTCATCTTTTCTACTAATTAGTTCCAATATTGTAGTAGGTCAGAAAGCACTTGCCAAGAGCCTGCCTACTTCTTTTTAAATTTCTCCTCCAATAATTTGAATCTGCATTCCAATCACCTGGACACATATTCTCCCCTACCACGGCGAATAGACACGGGGACCTTTAAATAGGCTGGTGACATGATTCTATCATCACCTGTCAAGAGGTATCTTAAAAGATAATCAGTCATAGTATTTTGCTCCTATTAGAATTAATTAAGATGAAATTGTAAGCAATGAGTTCAGCACATATTTTCTATACTCAATTGGTCAATATTAAATAAGTTTATAAAGTAGGTTCAGTCACTTGGGGGCATACTGACTTGTAGCTAATTCAACCAAGTCAACTCATGGGGAAGTTGTGTTACTTAAAATCAGACATTTCATAGTGTCAATCTCCAGCTAAAAGTTCAAGTCAAGGACACAGGCAGGGCTTAAAGGAGTGAGTGAGTAAACACTAGCAACCAGAGATGGGTTGAGAAATGTCAAGCGGTCAACAAAGGCTCAGGAGCGGACTCAAATGGTATGAGTCCATTACCTCGAGCTGGAATCAAAAACTGAAGGTGAGCATGGATGTGTATCTGAGAGGTGGGGGGCGAAGGTTCTAGAATTAAGAACCCTTGGTTCTCCCTGCCGAGATATGGGATATGGGAACTTTGAAGAGACCTCTAAAGTAAGTAAGGCTGAAATCATCATGTCTCAAGTGCAGGTGGGATCTGGTCAGAAAAGACAAACACCCTTTACTGAAGCGCACTTTTTTTTTTTTTTTAAGATTTTATTTATTTATTTGACAGAGAGAGACACAGCGAGAGAGGGGACACAAGCAGGGGGAGTGGGAGAGGGAGAAGCAGGCTCCTGGCTGAGCAGGGAGCCCAATGTGGGGCTCGATCCCAGGACCCTGGGATCATGACCTGAGCCGAAGGCAGACGCTTAACCGACTGAGCCACCCAGGCACCCCCGAAGCGCACTTTCATATGGTGTGCCCCACCCCCACTCCCCAAAGGGGCTTTATGTGGTCTTTCCAGAGCTGGAATAGTATTGAGGTTACTGGTTAATCCCATGCTTCATACTGTGAAACTCAGGGACTCCATAAAGCACTTTTTGACATGCTGGCAAATAGCCAAGTTTGCTTCCTGAGGAAGATCTGGGCTTCATTGTAAGTAGCTTCATGGCCCACCTCCAGAGGTCCTATGACCTTCCATTTAGGTGAAACCAGAGGTTAAGCTTCTCAGCTCCCATAACAGAATATCTCCCAACCACCTCCTCTATTGGTTTCCAAAATAAATGGATTAGCCCTCAATAAACAATAGAGAAAAAATACTAGCTCTCTAAGCCCCTTATCAGATATTACAGGTTTAAATGACTTCCCATGTAGTTTTGATCACAAATCTAGACAAGAGAACTGAAATTTCAGTAAAGTTTGTTTAAGGCGGGGCATCCACATTTTTTCCATCAGCGGTCACATAATAAAAGATGCAGATATGTACAAGCCACATAAATGGATAGTAATAGTGAAATATGGCTTGGTGGTTCTTCAGTGGTAGGGACTGTAGGGACAGAAACCCAAAGGATCCAGAAAAAGTTAAATCAACTGTATTCACTCAAAAGTGCACATTTATAGGCCTATTGTTGGTCATTGGTCAATTTCCATTGGTTCAATGAGAATAGAACCCTGATATTTACCAAAATGAACTGGAAATGCAGGAGCTATTCAGTCTGGGCCTGTCTCAGGCTGACTCCAGAGACAGACCATCCGGGGCTTCGGTTTTGGCAGTTTTCAGAAAGACAGCACACTTTCAGCTGCATCAGGAAGACCTTAACCTTGTCTAGAGATTGGCTATCCACCTGGAGAGGTTGGGATAATGTTTACCTGCAAAATTCTTGGCGGATCCAGTTCACTGAGCTGAATGCTGACACACGTTAGTAGTAGTGGGTCTGATAATTTAGCAATAGGCAGGGTATACACAAATAAATGACAGCCTAATATCTGTACTCTCAACACAATCATAAAACTGTCTTTTAAATTATATTTTGTGTGTTTATGAAAATTAAGGACTGTCTGTACTCAGCAAAACATATAAGCCCGATGAATTGTGTGGTATGTGAATTATAGCTCACTAAAACTGTAACACTGGAGAAAACAAAACCTAGCACCCTCTTCTGACCATCCTGCCCCGGTGCCTTAAATTCAGCTGGGCCCTCTGCATCCTATCGAGGCTGCTACAGAAAATGCAGGGCAATCAAGCATGCTTGGTGCCTGCCAAGCATGGCCCAGGCCTGGAAGTTGGCTCTGATCCTGCTGTTACTGCTCTGGCCTTCTTGGCTTGCAGATAGCTGGCTCTGTGTGTCTAGCCCAAGGTAGGAGACTCCCTCCCTCCTCCAGTCCTGGGCTCTCAGGATCCTGTGATCTAAATGCTCCTCTGCACCCCTCCCCCTGCATCCAGGGAAGAAAATCCTCACACACATTGACTTATTTTCCACCAAATGGAGTGCAGCATTCTTCAAAATCTATGCATGCATTGAACTCGAGATAGCTTGGTAATGGAAAATGAGCGGCTTCCTGTCACCATCTGCCCAATCCACATGTCCAGTTGGAGTCTCCATTTCCTCGAACAAATCAACAGAGCTTTTGTTTGTCCCCTGCAGTTTCAAGTTCAATGTGTTTAGATGTCTTGTCACATCCATACGAAAATATAATCTTGTGAATCACTGGAGGTCTAACAAATTGGATTTGGGAACTCTTATTCCAAAAGCCCTTGACTGGAGATGGCAGCTCGGTAAATCTCCATACTTGAGATCAATCGCTTCTAAATAGCTCATGATTAAAGGCATGAGCACAGATAAAATTCATAATCTTTATTGCTTTCTCCAGCACATCATGTGGTGAACCGGACTTGCAAAATTCATGACATGAGGCATGAGGCAATGACAGCTGGACCCACCAAATTTCTCTTGGCTTGAATAAATTGTTTTAACGTGGGTTTAAATTTCAGTATGCCTCTTACTAGCTATGTGATCTTAGGCAAAATGAACCTCTTTGTGCCTTGGTTTCTTCTCTCCCTGTAAAATTCAGATAATGATAATAACAGTACCTATTTTACAGGGCTATTATGAAGATTTAATTAATTGATTGATTGATTTAGAGAGCACGCAAGCAGAGGAAGGGGCAGAGGAAAAGGAAGAGGGAGAGGGAGAGAATCTCAAGCAGATTCCCCATTGAGCATGGAGCCCGACACAGGGCTTGATCTCACGATCCTAAGATCATGACCTGAGCCAAAAGCCAAGAGTCAGGCGCTTAACCAACTGAGCTACCCAGACACCCCTAAATATATCTAAATTTGCAAAATGCTTAGGACAGTACGGGCATACAGTAATGTCATATGTCAATTATATCTCAATAAAAAAATAAAAGGTAAAAAAAATAGGCAACGGATCTGAATAGACATTTCTCCAAAGCAGATAGACAGGTGGTCAATACATTTGTGAAAAGACGCTCGACATCATTAGCCTTCAGAGAAATGTAAATGAAAACCACGAGAAACACCCACTTCACACATACTAGGACAGCTACAATAAAAAAGACATACAATAGCAAGTGTTGGCAAGAAAGTGGAGAAATTGGAACCCTCCTTCACAGCTGGCTGTAATGTATAAGGGTGCAGCCGCTTTGGAAAGCAGGCTGGCAGTTCCTAAAATGTTAAGCATAGTCATTATATGACCCAGGAGAATGACCCAAAAGAAATGAAAACATATGTCTACCCAAAAACTTGTATGTGAAAGCACATAGCAGCATTCATCATAATGACCAAAAAGTGGAAACAACCCAAATGTCCATCAGTGGATGGGTGGAGAAATAACATGTGGTACTTCCCTACAACAGAATATTATTCTGCCTTAAAAAGGAATGAAGTTCTGATACGTGCTGCAACATGGATGAGCCTTGAAAACATGATGCTAAGTGAAAGAAGCCAGTCACCAAAGACCATGTATTGTATAATTCTAATTTCACTAAGTGTCCAGAATAGGGAAGTCTATAGAGACAGAGAGTAGATTCGTATTTGCCTAGAGCTGGAAAGGTTGGGAGGGGGGTGGGGGCGTGACTGCCAATGGCTATGGGGTTTCTTTTGGAAGTGAGGAAGATGTTCTAAAATTAGATTGTGACAATGGTTGGCGTATCCGTGAAATGCTAAAAGCCACTGAATTGTACCTTTTAAAAAGGAGAATTGTATGATTATGTGAATTATATCTCAATAAAGCCATTATTAAGAAAAATCTCTGGGGAGCCTGGGTGGCTCAGTCGGTTAAGCGGCTGCCTTCAGCTCAGATCCTGATCCCAGGGTCCTGGGATCAAGTCCCACATTGGGCTCCCTGCTCAGCAGGGAATCTGCTTCTTCCTCTCCCTCTGCCTCTGCTATTCCCCCTGTTTGTGCCCTCTCACTTTCGCTGTCTCTTAAATAAATAAATAAAATCCTTGAAAGAAAGAAAGAAAGAAAGAAAGAAAGAAAGAAAGAAAGAAAGAAAGAAAGAAAGAAAGAAAGAAAGAAAGAAAGAAAGAAAGAAAGAAAAATCTTTGTGGTGACAGGTGCAGAAAAGAAACTGGAGACAGTGAGACCAGAGGCCACAGAAGTGACTGGTGCATGGTCAGGGCAGGAGAGGATGAGGTCTGAGCTGGAACAGGGTTGATGGAATAGATTCAAGAGAGAGATTCCAGATGGAGATAGGCCAGGACTCGGTGATGATTGGGTTTTGGCTTGATTCTTCGTTGCATAGTATCTGTCCCGACACTACCAGAGTTTGTATCCGTGCATTGCTCTTTGTGTACAAAGCTGCCACATACTCCCAGCCAGCACCATCATCATTCATCTCAACTACTGCCCTCCTGGATGGCCTGCCTGCATCCACTCGTGCTCCCTGCCAATCTCTGCTCTACACGGGAGCCATGGCGATCTTCTCACGCTGCAAATCTGATCATGTCAGCCTCCTGCTTTCAACTCGTCAATGATTTCCCTTTGCACTTCAGATAAAGACCAAAGTCCTTAACCCACTTGACCCTCCTGAATGCCCTAGCCCCTGCCTATCTCTCTGAACCTGTCCTTCACTCTTTGTGCTCCGAGTCTGCTGACTGCTTTGCCTCCCCGTGCTCTCTCCTACCACAGGGTCTTTGCACATGTTGTTTTCTCTGTGGAATACTTCCTTGCTTTGCTTGATGTCTCCAACTCTCCCTTCACACGTATCAGAACTTCATTCCTTTTTAAGGCAAAATAATATTCTGTTGTAGGGACGTACCACATGTTACCAACCTCACCATCACTTCCTCTGGGAAGCCTTCCCTGATGGCCCAAGTCCCCTATTTTATGTTCTCAAAGCTCTTGGTGCTTCTCCTTCATGACTCTTATCACGGGGTGTTTATTTATGGCATCCTTTGATTAATGTCTGTGTCTTTCATTCAATTGTAAGCTTCATTAAGATCGGTATCTGTGGCCATTTTTGTTCACCATTGTGTCTCTGGTACCTAATACAGTGTTCAGCACATAGTTGGTCCTGAATTTTATCTGTTAAATAAATAAGCCTCAGGAGCAATTTTAAATGCAATTAAAACCAACAGTGATCTACCCTATGGTGCCCATAGATTGGCAAAGTTGAAAAAGATTAAAACTACTCAGCGTAGGGGCGCCTGGGTGGCTCAGTTGGTTAAGCGACTGCCTTCGGCTCAGGTCATGATCCTGGAGTCCCTGGATCGAGTCCCGCATCAGGCTCCCTGCTCGGCAGGGAGTCTGCTTCTCCCTCTGACCCTCCCCCCTCTCATGCTCTCTCTATCTCATTCTCTCTCTCAAATAAATAAATAAAATCTTAAAAAAAAAAAAAACTACTCAGCGTAGGCAAGGATTGAGGAAAATGGGCACCCTCACACTTTGGGTGCTGGGTGGGTAGATTGCTATGTCCTTTGTGGAGGGCAATTGGACCTTCAAATGTTCACACTGTTGGATCCCACAATTCTACCCATAAAAATTTATTCCAAGGAAATGATCACTCATGTGCATAATGGTATACACAGGAGGATGTTTACCGAAGCACTGTGTGTAATAGAAGAAGGTTGAAAACAACTTAATGTTCAACAATAGGATATTAGTTCAATAAATCATGGTACATTCATACAATGGAATACCGTGCAGCCAAAAAAATAATCATGTGAATTGTATTTATTGACATGATAAGATGTTCGTGATAGAATCTATAGTAAAAATAAGCAGTTAATAGTGTGATAGGAGGATGTAAGGTTTTCTTTTTCAATAGTATGTAATGCAGATCTCTAAATTCAGAGAAAAACAGCTGCGAGGATAAATGGCAAAGCTATTTACTACGAATTGCTTCTGGGGTCTTTCACATTTTACCCTATATTGTTCTATATTTTGTTGAAAGCTTTTATGAAAATGTACTCAGGTATCACTTGCATAACCGAAGAAGTTTCAAATCAAAAAAAGAAAAAAGAAAAGAAAAGAAAAAGAAAGATAGAATGCCAAAGGCAAATATCCACATATGACCATATGGATATCTATTTTAGATAAATGTACATATCAAAAGGATCCGAACTCATCACAGAAGTACTAACACAAAATCACAAAGGTACTAACAGTGGTTGTTCTGGGTCGTGGGGTTTATGGGTGACCTTTATGCTCTCGTCTTGCTTATCTGTATCTTCTATAATTAGCATCTATTACTTTTGTAATAAGAAAACTTCATGAAATATATGTCCAAGGACAGCAAGCAACGGTAGGGTGCTACGTTCACCTCCCCTGCAGTGAGAATCCGCCTGCCGTACCTAGTGCCCCAAGAATCCACCCCAAGACTGTTGGATCCCATTACACTGGACCTCCTTGCTTGTATATATATATATATACACGACTTGGCCTCCCCCGACCGTGTCTTAGAGGCCGACAGTAAACTCACAGCTGCACCACTCAGCTTTGCATCCATTTGAGGTCTGGCGTCTGACCCTCTGTTTTGCCCCTGGACTTCTCGAGGCTTCATCTGCAGCCTCTCCCCAGTGGATTTCACTTTGGACTTGCTCCTTGACTTCCCGCTAAGCTTCTCTAGCTCCACAACCCCAATAGGGGCCCTGCCTCTACCCGCCCCACTCCCGGGGTGGGGGCAGGGCACGGGCATTCGGACACATACCTGACAAGTGACCCAGACAGTTCAAGAAGCTGAGTGAGACCCTCAGACGTGAGGGCACTGGGTGGGCCCTGCCAGTTCTTTTTCTAGTTCCCGCTTCTCTGTGTCTGGTGTTGACTGCTTCCCTTCTGAGCAACACATCCTCTCTTCAGCTTATAACTCTCTGTTAAGTTACAGTCAATTTCTTACTCTCCCTGCTTTGGGCCTGGGAAACATTTTGCCCTTAAAATATTATTTTTAATGTCTGATCTTCTCCATCATATGCTGATTTTATTACTTTGAGGGAGGGATTGCCCTGCTAATCAACAGAAACCAAAGCGTATTTTAAATTTCTTATATACCCTTAGCATCCAACACAAGGCCAGGCATACAGCAGGTGCTCAGTAATAACTGAGTGAAAGAATGAATTCAATGAAAGCGGATGCGAAATATACGGACAACAGAGTGGGGATGTGGGACAAATCAGCCTTTTAGAGTTTGAGTCTTAAAACATAAATGCATTATTAATTGCACAGATAATGCATGAATCCAATGTTATAAAAAAAGAAAACAAAAGACAAAAGAATAAAGTCAAAGTTCCCCAGGGTGCCTGGCTGGCTGGGTCTGAGGAGCGTGCGACTCTTGATCTCAGGGTTGTGAGTTCGAGCCCCACACTGGGTGTAGAGATGACTTAAATAAATAAATACTTTTTTAAAAAAAGTCAAGTTCCCTTTCATCAACTATCCCCAAACCTAATCTCTTCCCTACAGGTAACCACTGTTTGACATGCATCTTCTGAAGCACTTGTTTTTTTTTTTTTAAAGATTTTATTTATTTATTTGACAGAGAGAGACACGGCGAGAGAAGGAACACAAGCAGGGAGAGCAGCAGGCAGAGGGAGAAGCAGGCCTCCCGCGGAGCAGGGAGCCCGATGCGGGGCTCGATCCCAGGACCCTGGGATCATGACCTGAGCCGAAGGCAGACGCTTAATGACTGAGCCACCCAGGCGCCCCAAGGCTTGGTCTTTCTGGCGAGCAGTCCTCATCCAAGCATCACCCAAGAGCCCACCCAGAGTCGCCATTTGTCAGAAAAGGACACTGCTGTCACCCTGAAATGATAAGGGTTTGGGAGTCCTGTGCCAAAACTTGTCAAAAGACCCCAACATTAGAGCAAAAGAGGCTCCTGGTGCTCTGATCGCTTGGGAAATCACAATGGCTCAAGGGCCCCATGCCAGGAACCGGGCGCAGAGACAGACACATATTTTTATTTCTATTATCTCACAGCCCATCCCCTGGTCTCTGGCCACAGAGCCCTTACAGCAAAATGATACACAAGTCAAAAGGTAAAGGCTCATTACTAGAACCTCTTGCAGTCATTCATACCTACCCAGTCCATCATCTTATTGTAGGAAAATGTGTCCCAGCACAAGGCCACTCAGGCGTGCGGGCTTCCACTCGGTCTCGTCCCAAAAGCAAGAGTGGTTTCAGCAAACATATGGCTTCACCACTTCAGCCATCTGGTATAATCAGCTAAGAGCCAATATCATCTTTTGCTCGGAGCTTCTCTCGAAGTGTTACTGTAATATTGGATTTCCCTTTATTACGTAACCCATGTGTTTATTTCCTTACCCTCCATGACTCTTTTTCCTTCTCTCCACTTATAGGCAAACATTTTCCCCTCGGGGAGGGACATTAGGTGCTGTCCACTGTGTTGGTCTAGACTGCAGGCAGCTCTATCAGCCCAGCAAGGACCCACGCTCGGTGCACCGCTGTTCACACAGGGTACGGGTCACGGGTACAGAGCTAGCAGGCTCTCTGCCCCACCAGGCCATATATAGCTGCGTTTGCTGTTCGTTCCAATTTTGTCAGAGGAGGCAAAAGTACATCCTGCCCCATTAGGCTCTTAGAAATTCTGTCTGACATGCAGGTCACAACCATAGTTAACAGTGTCTCATTCCGAAATCAGCCCTACTTCCAGCCCCTGTAATTGCAGCCCCGGTCCTATCACCCCTGCTCCAAGTAGGGAGAAAAAAGTTGAGGTGATGTGCAGAAGAAGAAAAAAAAAGTATAGGGGCGCCTGGGTGGCTCAGTCGTTAAGCGTCTGCCTTCGACTCAGGTCATGATCCCAGGGTCCTGGGATCGAGTCCCACATTGGGCTCCCTGCTCAGTGGGGAGCCTGCTTCTCCCTCTCCCTCTGCCTGCCCCTCCACCTGTTTGTGCTCTCTCTCTGTGTCAAATAAATAAAATCCTTAAAAAAAGAAAAGAAAAGAAAAGTATAGCCATGATACTGTGTCTTCCCTTGGAAAGAACTGCATAGTCAACAGTGTACTATGCTAAGTGGAATAAGACAGAGAAAGACATATACTGTATGATTTCACCTCTATGTGAAATCTAAAACACAAAACAACGGAACAAACAAAACAAACAAAACAGAAACAGGCTCATAAGTCCAGAGAACAAACTGGTGGATGCCAGAGGGGAGAGTGGGGGGGTGCATGAGGTAGGTGAAGTGCATCCAAAGGTACCACCTTCCAGTTATACAATCAATAAGTCACAGGGATGTAAAGTACAGCACAGGGAATGTGGTCAGGAATATCGTAATGACTTTGTAGGGTGACTACACTTATCACAGTGAGCGTTTTGTAATGTATATAATTCTCTAATCACTATGGTGTGTGCCTGAAGCTAATTTTTAAAAAGAATTGGATTTTTTAAAGATTTTATTTGTTTATTTGAGAGAGAGAGAGAGAGATCATGAGCAGAGGGGAAGGGTAGAGGGAGAAGCAGCCCCCCTGCTGAGCAGGGAGACCGATGCGGGCCTCGATCCCAGGACCCCGGGATCATGACCTGGCTGAAGGAAGACGTTTAACCAACTGAGCCACTCAGGTGCCACAGACAACCAACCACTGTTTTATTTATCCGTTCCCTTCTCTGTCAAATCAGATTTCTGAGGACATAACTCTCTGCCCACGGTTGGAGATTACGGGCTGCAAAGTGAGTCCCATGGTCTGAAGAAATGACAGTCAGTTGTTCAAACTGCAGCAATGTCCTCTGTTCCGGGTCTTTTATTTATTTATTTTTAAAGATTTTATTTATCTATTCATGAGAGACAGAGAGAGAGAGAAGCAGGCTCCCCACAGAGCAGGGGGAGCCCGATGCGGGGCTCGATCCCAGGACTCTGGGATCATGACCTGAGCCGAAGGCAGACGCTTAACCATCTGAGCCACCCAGGCGCCCTGATCCGGGTCTTTTAGAGCACTCAGAGCATTGGCATCTACCACCCCGTAAGCAACACCCAGGCTAGAGTCAACATCTGTCTATTTGTGTCGGGACCCATTAGCGGCCCCCAGCACTGCCACAGTCAGTCTCGCTTGCCAGCTACATTCACGGCCTTCCCACCCTTGGCCACACAGCCATCTGCAGTCTCTGTCTCTCTTGATGGCAGACAGAACTGTTTTTATTGGCATTTTGTGCCTCAGAAGGTGCAGGAGGAACATGTCTACACTCAGCCCATCTCTGCCTTGCTAGAGACCTCCAATGTCCACTTATTTCATGGACCCAGGTGGCCATCTCCAGGGAGCACCCGGGGATATCTGTTTGTCGATTCCTGTCATCTTCCAGACCTGGAAAGGAGCTCTTCTGATGGGCATTGACATGTCCTTCTTCAATGCACCCATCTAATTTCCATAGAACTAAGCCCCATACAGGCATCCTTTTAATAGGCCAGATTTTCATTGTCCTCCTGTCTGACCATACGACCAGGCCATTGGCCACTTCCTATGAGTCGGTAAAAACCCCAACATAAGGGCTCTTTCCACTATTCAATTCTTCCATCACTGCAGGAAAACAGTGTGTGTTTCAGCCCACTGAGCCAATTTGTTTTGACCTCTTTGATCAGAGTGGTGGCCATCCCAACAAGATGTTGTCCATTCACCATGGAGCTGCCACCCACAAATCAAGAGGCTCTTTGTTGGGCCATCAAGAGCTCTGTGTAGGGCACTGTCCAAGTTACAGTAGATGCCAACAAGTCCTCATGCAGTTCCAGAGTCAGTCCTAGGGAAAAAAAGTCTCCTTGCTCACAAGCATCTCCTCCTCATGATCCCGTATAAACCACTTCCATTTTCTTATGGAACACCTCTGGGTGCTGCCATTTTCATTAGAGCTTTGCTCCAACATCACCCAAGACATTGCAAGTATTTCAGGTTTCAAGAACCTTTTATGTCGGGCGCCTGGGTGACTCAGTTGGTTAAGCCACTGCCTTCGGCTCAGGTCATGATCCTGGAGTCCCGATATCGAGTCCCGCATCAGGCTCCCTGCTTGGCGGGGAGTCTGCTTCTCTCTCTGACCCTCCCCCCTCTCATGTGCTTTCTCTCTCTCATTCTCTCTCTCTCAAATAAATAAATAAAATCTTTAAAAAAAAAAAAAACAACTTACTCTTTAAAAAAAAAAAGAAGAACCTTTTATGTCCTTCAATCATCAGAGTAGCTTTTTAAAGATTTTATTTTATTCATTTATTTTTTTATTAGAGAGAGAGAGACAGCGAGAGAGGGAACACAAGCAGGGGGAGTGGGAGAGGGAGGAGCAGGCTTCCCACTGAGCAGGGAGCCCGACGTGGGGCTCAATCCCAGGACCCTGGGATCATGACCTGAGCCGAAGGCAGACACCTAGGACTAAGCCACCCAGGCACCCGCATTGGAGTAGCTTTAATTACTGTCCGAAAGCAAGGTAGTGAGTGCCCCTTAAATTGAATTCTCTAGTCCTAAGTCCTACTAGTCATTGCTGGGAGGCACTCAAAGACTTTCCCAGAAGTCCTAGTCCATTGTCTATACAGCTATTGCCCCAAGAAATGGTCCCTACCAATACTCCAGCTTCTATTCCCCACTGTGCAGGCTCACGTGGTCTTCCTGATTCCCATTCAGCATGCCCAAGTAATATCGCATGAAAGGCCAATTTGCCGGTCTTCTGTTTATAAAACAGAACACTAGGTGGGGGAAACATTCCCCAGTCAGATACAATGTTTATTTCCAAAATATAATCAAGTAATGACCCAACCACTTCACAGAAAGACAATGCACACATACCAATTCTCCTACAAACTTTTACTGAATTCCATCAACCCTTACATTCCTAACTGTAGCCTCCATTAGGACTTCATCAGCAGGTTTGGGTTTTACAGAACTGGATAGGGAAAGGGTTTGGGGGCCAGACATAATATCCACTCCCATGTAGGGGAGGGCTGAGACCTCCCTGTAATAAAAGACAGAGTATCGGGAAAAAAAACCCCACAGAAGTTTAATAACAGGTACACCTCCTGTAAACATGGGACATACCAGGAAAACTAACTTCTAGAAATGGCCCAAGCTACCACCTTAAATATCTCCAGCTAAAGACAAAAGATGGGGGTGGGGGAAGCAGTTATGGGAGGTTCCCAGGCAAAGCACAGTAAAGGAGGGTAAGTCTCAGATTTCAGTGTCTGCCTTCTCCACAGATAAAAATTTCTAGAGATTTCTCAGCCACCCTTCTCTTTCTGGTACACCAAAAGAGTGTATATTTCCCTTATAAACATAAATGTCCCTTACAAAAGGGTTTTTAAGATTTTATTTATTTATTTGTCAGAGAGAGAGAGAGCACAAGCAGGGGGAGTGGGAGAAGGAGAAGCAGGCTCCCCGCCAAGCAGGGAGCCTGATGCGGGCTCGATCCCAGGACCCCGGGGATCATGACCTGAGCAGAAGGCAGACGCTTAACCACTGAGCCACCCAGGCGCACCTCAAAAGGGTAACTTCTATTTGTTTTTCAGAGCTTCTCCTGTGTCTGCTGTTTCTTAAAAATAACCAGCTCAAGATAATCCTTATGCCAGAGAGACTTTTTTGGGGTGGTTGCTTCTGCTCCCCTTTACCCATAAAACATTCAGGGGGCCCAACTTTTTTACACGATGCCTGTTGACACGTTCCAACCTTCACAATCCTATCAGCCATTTTCAAATTCTTTTGATCTAATTGTAGCCCGAATCAGGGCTTCACCAGTGTTTTGGTACCACAGTGTGTGAGGCTCCTGAACTGATGAGTCCTGGAAACTTCTCTTCTCCATCCCCTGACCATTTTACTCACTCTTGTTCAATGGGTTTGCATCACCATCGAGGGGCCAAGCCAAGGGACCCTGGACCTTTTGTCAATCTTTACCTTGATTAACCTGCTTAACCATCGCCCCCAGTGATTGCTGGTCAACTTTCTCATAGTAATCTCTACCTTCCAGCTTTTAAAAATTTAACACCAGTGGCGCCCGGGGGGCTCAGTCGGTTTGGTGTCTGCCTTCAGCTCAGGTCATGATCTCATGAGCCCAGCATCCTGCTCTGCAGGGAGTCTGCTTCTCCCTCTCTCTCTGCCCCCACCACCCCCCCACTCCCGCTCATGCTCACTCTCTCTCTCTCTCAAATAAATAAAATTTTTAAAAAAGAAAGAGGGGCGCCTGGGTGGCTCAGTTGGTTAAGCGACTGCCTTCGGCTCAGGTCATGATCCTGGAGTCCCGGGATCGAGTCCCGCACGGGCTCCCTGCTCGGCAGGGAGTCTGCTTCTTCCTCTGACCCTCCTCCCTCTCATACTCTCTGTCTCTCATTCTCTCTCTCTCAAATAAATAAATAAAATCTTTAAAAAAAAAAAAAAAGATTCTCTCTCCTTCTGCCCCTGCCCCCCCAAATTTTTTACACCATAAATAATATAATATAATTATATATTATATATATATAATATAAATATATATTTATATATATGGGCCCTGCATCAGTTCCCTAGGGCTGCTGTATAGCAAAGTACCACAAACTAGGTGATGAAAACTCCAGAAATGTATTGTCTTACAGTTCTGGGGATTCCGAGTTCAAAATCAGGAGTCATCAGGGCCACACTCAACTCTGCCACCTGCACAGGAATCCTTCCTTGTCCCTTCCTAGCTTCTGGTGGTTCGCCGGGGACCCTCGCCGTTCCTTGGCATTGCCTCGACCCTCCAGGTTCCTACGCCATCCTTGCCATCCTCCCTGTGTGTCTCACACCGTCTTTGCTCTGGCCCTGTCTCTGTGTTCAAATTCTCCCTTTCCATGAGGACGCCCGCCACATTGGATTGGGGCCCACCTTCTTGACTTCATCTCAACTTGATTACCTCTGTAAAGACCCTCTCTCCAAATAAGGTCACATTCTGATGTACTGGGGGTTAGCACTTCAACATATCTTTTTTTGGAGGGACACGGTTCAGCCCATAACAGCCCCCGGGGAAGCCATGTTAAGATCGCAGCGCTTGCCCTCCTGCCCATGGCTGATTGAACAAGGGTGACTCAAGGTGAATTAGTTGGGCTTTTTCTCTCAGGATGTTGGATCTAGAATCGAGAAACATAATCTTCAGGTGTGAACTGGGAGCTGAAAAGTGCTATTTTGCACTCTGTGGACCAGAAAAGCAGAAAAAGCCAGTCTGTAGAGGGAATATGGAAGCAGATGCACACAGAGAAATAGAGGAGGAAAATACTTAGAGTCTACGCAATACCCATGTACTGAATACGGCTAATGTGTAAGGTCTGGGCAACTCCTTTCTAGCTGATTGCCTCATCTTAACATATATTATCTCCATTGTAAAGACGAGAAGAGTGAGGTTCAGAAAGGTTAAGTTGCTTGCCCAAAGCCACCCAGCTATTAAATAACAAAGCAAAGCGTCAAATCTGCCTGGATCCACAGTTCTATACTCTCAGTGCACATACTAGATTGCTGTCCTGGCTCTAGTCCCATACTGAGGCCCACATACATTTCTGCTCTTGAATTCCAAGACACGTTATAATAAAGTACATACATCTTAAGGGTATAGATCAATAAATTTTTACATATTTGGGGGGCTCCTGGGTGGTTCAGTCAGTTAAGCGTCTGTCATCGGCTCAGGTCATGATCCCAGGGTCCTGGGATGGAGCCCCATGTCAGGGTCCCTGCTCAGCGGGGAGCCTCCTTCTCCCTCTCCCTCTGCCCCTCCCCCACTCATGCTCTCGCTGATTCTCTCTCAAATAAATAAAATCTTGAAATAAATAAATAAATAAATTTTTACATATTTTTATATACGCCTGTGTACATGTACCTAATTCATGATGGATTACATTTCCGGCACCCCAGAAGCCTCCCTCCTGATACTTCCCAGTCAATTCCCCCCAAAGGTGACCACTTCTCCGATCTCTCTAGCACCATAGATAAAGGCGTGGGGTTTGTTTTGTTTTGTTTTGTTTTGTTTAACCAGTTCTTGTGCTCTTCTCTTACCTACAACCTGAGAGTCCTCTAATTCAGTGTGTTTCATACTAAGTTTCGACCCATTAGTGGCTTTTGAAATCGAGCATTTTCTTTTTAAGGGAAAACATCGGAGTACATCAGACGTAGTAAGGGCGTTATTTTGAAACTTGTATGATAATGGCGTGTGCCTGTGTGTGTGAGAGGGTGTGTACTGGGTCGTGATGGAAAATGCATTTCTCTGTAGGAGTCATACTAAAAAAAAAAGTTTCCAAAACACGCATTAACTCCCACAGGGGGCTGGGGAGAAGGGCGGCCCCTTCTCTGTCCCAGGCCTGGGGGGTGGGGGGGCATTCCAGGTGGTTAGCTACCGGGGCCTCAGAAGACACAGAGACACAGAACAGCTCGCTGAGCCCTGGGTCTCTCTGTGGGGTGACTCTCTCTCACTCCGTGCCGGGCCGTGTGTATCCGTCCAACCCCAAGGGGGTGTATCTGTGCATCGAGAAAGACAGCAACCACTCTCTCTCCCTCTCTCTCTCTCTCTCTCAAATAAATAAATAAATAAAATTAAAAAAAGAAAGAAAGAAAGAAAGAAAGATAGCAACCAGGCTGGCGGCGAGCTACGTTGTGCCGTTGGATCTGTGGCCCTGACCTTGGGCTGCCCTTGAGTCTGCCTCACGCTGCCTTTCAGATCACCCGGGACGGTCTGCTGTCCCACCCACCTAGTGTGTTATCTTGGTGGCTCGAGGGCCACAGTGGCTGAGAGGAAGGGCAGCCTGACGCGTTCAGAAAGGACTGGCGGCGCCCGAGAAACAGAGACTTTTGAAACGGGAGCTATACGGGGGTTCTGTGCATCAATCTTGCAGCTTTTCTGGAAGCTAGAACTCATTTCCAAAATAAAACATTTTAAGTCGAAACCATTTTAATTGCCTTCTGGAGACTCCTTCCCGTTAGAAACAGCTCAAAGAAGCCAGGATGGTTCTCGCTGGGTAGAAAAAATAAAAACATGCATTTTCGTTCCTTCATTCCCTAAATATTCATCAAGAAGCAGCTCTGTACTCAGCACTGGGGACACAGCTGAGGAAAGGACCGCCAGCAACAAGCCCTCATGGAGTTCACAGTCTAGCAGAGGTCAATAATTAAGAATCACATACAGGGGCGCCTGGGTGGCTCAGTCGGTTAAGTGTCTGCCTTCGGCTCAGGTCATGATCCCCGGGTTGTGAGATCGAGCCCCACATCGGGCTCCCTGCTCCGCGGGGAGCCTGCTTCTCCCTCTCCCTCTGCCCCTCTCCCCTGCTCATGCTCTTGCTCTGTCTCTCTCCCAAATGCATAAATCAAATCTCTAAAAAAAAAAAAAAAAAAAAAGAATCACATTACAGGGGCACCTGGCTGGCTCAGTCGGTAGAGCATGTGACAATTAATCTCAGGGTTGTGAGTTCAAGCCCCATGTTGGGCAAGGAGCCTACTTAAAATTAAAAAAAAAATCACATACAGGGGTGCCTGGGTGGTTCAGTTGGTTAAGAGTCTGACTCAGTTTCAGCTCAGGCCATGGTCTCAGGGTCCTGGGATCGAGCCCCGTGTTGGGCCCCCTGCTCAGTTGAGACTGCTCAAGGATTCTCTCTCCCTTACCCCTCCCCCTGCTCACTCTCTCTCTCTCTCTTTCTCAAATAAACCTTTTAAAAAATTTTTAAAAAATTAAAAATCACATACAGATATGTAAAATTACAACCATAATCAGGTCCGGGAAGGAGAATTAGGTGAGAACCCATAATCAGAGGAATTCTCAGGCCTTTTCTGAGGCAATGATCATAAAATCAAAAGGATGAATAGGTGTTAACTAGGCAGAGTGGAGGGAAGACTTGTTTCAAAAATGGGGGGGGGGGCAGTATGTGAAAAGACCCTGCGGTAGAAGGTAGCTGGGCATCCACAAGGAATCGAAAGCTTGCCAGTGACACTAGAGTCCTGAGATCAAGGGGGACCTTGGGGATGATGAGGCTGGAGAGGAAGCAGAGCCAGACCCCACAGGACCTCAGAGGCCTGGCCAAGAATTGTGGCCTTTATTTTAAAGGAAGGGAAACCATCAAAGCATTTTCGACAAGGGTGAGTAGAAGCAGGGAAACCAGTTAGACGACCATCCAGGATAACAGTTAGAAAGATGGGTACACTGGTGAGAGTGGAGATGGAGACCCGAAGAAGATCCATAGCCACAGGACTTGGTGGTGGGTTAAATAGAGGGGCTGGAAGAAGAGAGTACAACTATGGAACCCACTGGAAGACAAGAGGGCCAGAGGTCTGGAGGTGAGCGGATCATGTTGAGTTGGCGAGGCCTTTGAAACATTCAGGCCGAGATGTTCGAGAAGCAGCTAGATACGTGGTCTGGAGTTCAGAGGCATGTCTGGGTTGGCCATATAAATGTGGGAGTCACTGGTGCTCAGATGGTTTCGACGCTGGGCACCACGGGGAGAGGAGCCAAGAGGGAAGAGTACAGAGACCAGAAGGACCAGAAGAAAAGGCGCTCAGGAACGAGGCTTGAGGCGCACCTCCTTAATGGCCAGGGAGAGAAGGTTGAGCCTACAAAGGAGACGAAGGAACAGCCAGAGAGGGGGCAGGAAAGCCAAGGGAGGGTGGGCCGCAGAAGCCCAGGATATCAGCCATGTCAAAGTCGGAAAATCCGCAATCTCCAGAAAGGGGCTGAAAAGTGACCTTTGGGCTGGGTGAAAACGGAGACCCTTCGCGACCTCGCCGATTGCTGTTTCAGCCGAGTGGCCCTGTCAGGAGCCAGGCTGGCGGGGGTGGAGGCAGGGGCGAGTGGGGAGGAAGTGGAGGTAGCCCGTATAGACACCCCAGGTAGTACGGTTCCGAGGGGGCGGGAGAAATGGCAGTGGCTGGGAGGGGGTGTCGTGGGATCGGTGCAGGGATGGTGTGTTGTGTTTTACATCGGGATCTTGAGTTGACTTTGATGCAAACTAGCCTAGAAACAGCAGAGGATGGTCGAAGGAGCTTGGCCTTGACCTCGGGTTAAATCTCATCCGTGCCAGATGCCAGCTAGGCTGCCTCCCCTGTAACCCCAGCTCCGCACTCAGATGCCCTGGTGTGACCGTGGGCCAGTTACGTGCTGTGCCTCAGTTGCCCTTTCTGTCAAATGGGTGTAGTAACAGTACCCACTGCATAGGATTGCTGTAAGAAGTGAGGTAATTCCTGTAAAGTGCTTAGAGCAGCGAGCGCCCGGTGCAGAGTTAGCGCTTGCTGCGCGTTCACTGCTGTTATCGTTGCTGGCTGATTGACCTTGGCCGTGTCATTTAACTCCCCATCTGTCTTTCAACCTCTCATTTAACTTCTCATCATTCCTCACTTTTGCTCTAAGGCTTCAAAGCACCTGGTACACAATAGGTATTCAATAACAGTTCCCTTCGTTCTTTATGCAGTAGTAATAATATTTCACATATGAATCCTTCCTATGTGCTGAGCATTTTACCTATTGCCTTAATTATCCGACCATATGAGGAAGGTGTGAGATTGGGAAGCAGGTATCCCTAGTTTACAGATGAGGAAGCGGAGGGGCGTATACATTGCGACTGGCCCAAGGGCTTATACACAAAGTGGTGGCGCTGCGATTTAAACGATTTACCTTTCGAATATTGATGCTGGAGCGGGAGATGGCCGGTGGTTTGTGAATTCTGTGGCTGGTCCTTTACTGTTATATGGCTTCAGACTGATTCTCCTTACCAGCTGGCGAGGGAAGGCTTCCTAGCCTCCCTCTGAGCAGGAACGCTTTGCTGCCCCCTTGTGACTCATCAAGGTCTTACTTCCAGGTTCAGCTTCATTTAAAAAAAAAAAAGATTTTATTTATTTATTTGACAGAGACGGAGAGAGAGCACAAGCAGGGGGAGTGGCAGGCAGAGGGAGAGGGAGAAGCAGACTCCCTGCTAAGCAGGGAACCCGATGCAGGGCTCGATCCCAGGACCCTGGGACCATGACCTGAGCCAAAGGCAGACGCTTAACGGACTGAGCCACCAAGGCGCCCCCCATAAGAGACTCTTAATCATAGGAAACAAACTGAGGGTTGCTGGAGGGGAGGGGGTGCGGGGATGGGGTCACTGAGGAATGGATATTCGGGAGGGCACATGATGTAATGAGCACTGGGTGTGACATAAGACTGATGGACCTCTGAAACTAATAATACACTATATGTTAGTTAATTGAATTTAAATAAAAATAAATAAATAAAAGCCAAAAAATTCAATTGCGTAAATCTGAAGATCTAAATGGCTTTATTAAACAATTCATGGATTGAGTAGCATCCCACCCAGAAAGTAGAAAGGATCTCCGAAGAGCTACACAGAACGAAGGGCTTTTATAGACAGAAGGGGGCAGGTAAAGGACATTTCTAGTAAAGAGTGGATTTTTTTAAAAGATTTATTTATTTATTTGAGAGAGAGAGAAAGAGAGAGAGCATGGGCATGCGTGGGGAGAGGGAGAGAAGCCGACTCCCCGGTAAGCACAGAGCTTGATGTGGGGCTCGATCTCACAGCCCTGAGATCATGACCTGAGCTGAAATCAAGAGTTGGACGATGCTTTTGGGGCGCCTGGGTGGCTCAGTCGTTAAGCGTCTGCCTTCTGCTCAGGTCATGATCCCAGGGTCCGGGGATCGAGCCCTGCATCGGGTTCCCTGCTCAGCAGGGAGTCTGCTTCTCCCTCTCCCTCTGCCTGCCACTCCCCCTCCTTGTGCTCCCCCCACCTCTCTCTCTCTGTCAGATAAATAAATAAAATCTAAAAAAAAAAAAAAAAGAATTGGACGATGCCCAACCAACGGAGCCATCCAGGCGCCCTGAAGAGTGGATTGTTTTAGGCAAGGTCACCTTCCTATAGGGGACAGGAGGGGCTTATCATGTGGATTACCTCACTAGCGCTGACCAGGTGATTCCAGACTGACTGGTTCAGGCTGATGTTGCCGGGAGAGGCTGAAACTGCAGGTAGGTTAGGTATTAAGTCTTAGTTTGCTGATGTGAGGCTGAGCACAAATGACTCCATTTTGGGCCTGTTGTTTCTTTTTTTAACAGATAAGATTTTTAAAATTCAGGCTTGTTGTCTCTACAACACATGCTTAAACCTGTCAGAGAGTGGGTCCTCATTCTGGAGTTTGGAAATTAAAGTCATTGTGGCTGAGAGGTTAGCATCTGTTTCTAGAAAGTTTGGGTAAGGGGCAAGGTATTGAGGTCAGTCTGGAAAACAGGGGAACTTCCCTAGTGAGGGGCTTCCAGGCGCCCTGAGGACACCTACAGGGAAAGAAATGGTTCCCTCTTTCCCCCCTTTCTACTTCCTTCCTCTTCCCTCTTTTCCTTCATTTATTCACTCAGGCAGCAAACCTTTACCAAATGCATAAGGCTGTGCAGGCACTGGATGAGGCCCTGGGGATACAGGGCTGAAAAGACACAGAGTCTGCCCTCAGGAAGCTCACAGCTTCCTGGAGAAGAAAGACAAACTGCACGAGAGGCAGGCATTAACTGAGGTGTGTCCAGGATGCCGTGGGATCCCTGAGGACCATCTGGCTAACTGTGCCTCGGGACATGGGAGCTTCACAAAGGTGGTGACAGTTGGGTTGGGTCTTGAAGGATGAGTAAGAGTTTTCTAGGCCGATGAAAAGGAGGAAGGGCCTTCCGAGCAGAGGGAACGGTATTGGCAAAGGCAAGGAGAGTTAATGGAGCACTGTAGGATTTTAAGCCAGGAGAGCAGCAGGATCAGATTGATTCATTCATGGACTCCATATATGTGCCACGTCCCACTAGGTGCTGAGGGTGATGGTGGTGAAAAAACCCAGCCCCTAAACTCAGGGAGCTTACGTTCTAGTTGGAGAGATCGACAAGGAGCAAAGGGATAAAAATCAAGAGGAGATGAGGATACAGGGGCACCAGAAGATGCTATTTTATTTTTTTTAACATCTTATTTATTTATTTGAGAGAGAGAGCACGAGCAGGGGGAGGGGCAGACAGAGAGAAACAAGCAGACTCCCCACTGAGCAGGGAGCCCAATGCGGGGCTCCAACCCAGGACCCCGACATCATGACCCAAGCCGAAGGCAGACACTTAACCAACTGAGCCACCCAGGCGCCCCAGAAGATGCTATTTTATTTTTATTTTATTTTTTTATTTTTTTTAAAGATTTTATTTATTTATTTGAGAGAGAGAGAATGAGAGACAGAGAGCAGGAGAGGGAGGAGGGTCAGAGGGAGAAGCAGACTCCCCACTGAGCAGGGAGCCCGTGTGGGACTCGATCCCGGGACTCCAGGATCATGACCTGAGCCGAAGGCAGTCGCTTAACCAACTGAGCCACCCAGGCGCCCCAGAAGATGCTATTTTAGACAGGTGGTCAGGGAAGGCCTCCCTGACCAAGTGACATTTGAGCGGCACCAAATGAAGTGAGGGAGCAAGCCTCCTGAATAAATGAGGACAGATACACTAGGCAGCAAGGACTGCAGGAGCAAAGGCCCTGAGGTGGGAGTGTGCTTGGCATAATCAAGGAACAAGCAAGCTGGGTGGGGGAGGACTGGAGCGGTGTGAGGGGGTGGGGTGGAGTTGGTAGGAGAGGGAACAGGGGAGATAAAGGAGGACTCGATCATGTAGGGCCTTGTGGGCCACACAAGGCGAGGAGTGGAGATCTCACTCTAGGTGGGATGGGAGTTGTGCTGAGACTGCATGTTGGGGCGCGAGAGGACAGTGAGGCATTAGGATGACATGAAGGTTTTCACCCAAGCAATTGGAAGGATAGAGATGCCATTAAGGGATGCAGAGGAGACTGGGGGCAGCTCAGGAGGACTTCAATTTGGACGTGCTAAGTTTGAAAGGCCTATTAGACCTCCAAAGGGAGCTGTCCAGGAGGCAGCTGGATCTGTCTGTCTGGAACCCAGAGGAAAGTTCTGGGCAGCAGGTGTCCTTGCAGATAGAGTGTTTAAAGACCTGAAATTAGATGAGGTCCTTGAGGGGGTGAATGTACAGAGAGGTAGTCAAAGGCCGGAGCCCCAGGGCTCTCCAACCTCCAGACTCTAGAGGATGGGGGGAAGAGGAGCCAGCAGAAGGCACAAAGAACTGACTGACTGGTGAGATCAGAGATAAATCAGGAGAGCTTGGTGTCCCAGAGGCCAAGAGAGCCAAGGGTGGCAAGAACAGGGTGATCAGTTATGTCAGATGCCACTGAGAAGTCCAGTAAGGTGGGGACTTCGAACTCGCCATTGGCTCTGACAGCAGGAAGAGAGGCCATGGATGACCTTGGCACACTCCTGCTCAATAGGCATGCAACCGATGCACTGGGACAGGGTCCCGATCTCAGCAGGGTCCTGTGCTTAATTTAATGCTCTTCTTCAACTATCTTGACATTCTTAAATAACTTTTTATAGTGGGTTGAATGACGGCTCCTCTCCTAAAAGATATGTTCACCCCAAGTGTGACCTTATTTGGGAAAAGGGTCTTTGCAGATGTAATTAAGGTAAAGATCTTGAGATGAGATCAAATTAGGGTGGGCCCTAATTTAACGGCAGGTGTCCTCACAAGAGAAAATTGGGGGAAAGACACACAGAAGGTGATGGGAGGACAGAGGCCGAGATTGGAGTGATGTATCTACAAGCCAAGGAATGGACACCATCAGAAACCAGGAGAGAGGCATGGAACAGGTTCTCTTTCAGAGTCTTCAGAAGGAATCCACCCTGCTGACACCTTGGTTTCCAACTTCGGCCTCCAGAACCATGACAGGATAAATTCCCGTTGTTTCAAGCCACCCAGTTTGTGGTCATTTGTGATAATAACTCTAAGAAACAAAGGCCCCACATTTTTACTTTGCACTGGACCCTGCAAATTATGTAGGCGGCCCTGCCTTGGCAAGTGTGGATTCCGAGGTTTGGTGAACTTTACTGGAATGTGTTCGAGAGACAATGGGAGGTGAGGAAGTAGAAACTGCCAGAAAAGACAACTCGAATTCCGGAGACTCTTGCTGCAAAGGAGGGCCAGGGAATGAGGTGGTGGGTAGATGGGGATATTGGGTCAGGAAGGTTGTGGGTTTTTTTTTAAAGAGAGGAAACATTACAGTATACTTGAATGTGGGGTCAATGTTCCACTTTGGGGGAAGGTGTTAATGATGCAGGAACAGGACCCCTCCTGCACTTGCTCGAGCCAAGTCCTTGAGTACTTGTCAAACTGACTAAAGGAAACCTTATTTAAAATGGAGTCGGGGAGCGCCTGGGTGGCTCAGTCGTTGAGCGTGGGCCTTCTGCTCAGGTCGTGATCCCGGAGTCCCGGGATCGAGCCTGGCATGGGGCTCCCTGCTCTGCGGGAAGCCTGCTTCTCCCTCTCCCACTCCCCCTGCTTGTGTTCCCTCTCTTGCTGTGTCTCTCTCTGTCAAATAAATAGATAAATAAATAAATAAATAAATAAAATCTTTTTAAAAAAATAAAATGGAGTCGGGATGGGGTGTCTGGGTGGCTCAGTCGTTAAATATCTGCCTTCGGCTCAGGACATGATCCCAGGGTCCTGGGATCGAGCCCCGCATCGGGCTCCCTGCTCAGCTGGGAGCCTGCTTCTCCCTCTCCCACCCCCCTGCTTGTGTTCCTGCTCTCGCTAACTCTCTCTCTCTCTGTCAAATAAATAAATAAATAAAATCTTTAAAAAAATAAATAAAAATAAAATGGCTGCGGGAGGCCAGAAGGGGGAGCTCTAATGCCCTACCACCCCTCATCAGTGGCCCACCCAGCTGGGTGAGAGGTACCTGGCCGCCTCGCCCAGCAACAGCTCAGCCAATAAGAAAGTAGCACAGCCTGGCCAATGAGACACCGCCACCTCCCTGAACTCTCGGTTTCCTCCAATAACCCTTAGTTCAAAGCCGCCCCTTCCAACTTCCTCTTTTTCTCTATAAAGTAACGTTCCTCTCCCCTTTGTCTTTTTAAAGATTTTATTTGTAAGTAATTTCTACACCCAAGGTGGGGCTTGCGCTCACAACCCCCAGATCAGGAGGCACAGGAGCCCGGAGCCAGCCAGGCGCCCCTCCTCTCCGTTGATCTCCCCGCTTGCGTCTAGTTTTGCCCTCCCTTGCATGCCCTGAATTGCCGTTTCCCTATTTCGAATAAGTTCATTTCGCTGGTATAATATCTGGCTGTTTTACTTTTAAGGTCGACATACTTCAGAGGAGCATCAATGGCAAATTCTATCTGTGCGCGCACACACACGCACACACACACACACACTTTTCAATCAGTGTTTTTGTGTCTTATTTGAAACGCTATGCCCATACCACACAGTATGCTTACCAAGGGTGTTCCTGTCCAGGATCTCATTTGATCCTCACAAAAAACCTGTGGGGTAAAAAAAAAAAAAAAAAAAAAAAAAAAGAGTAGTTCCTCTCATGTCCATTTTTCAGATGAGAAAATAGAGGCTCCGAGAGGTTAAGTCATCACCCAAGGTCACACAGCTGGTGACAGGCAGACAGACCTAGGGCTCCGATCCTAATAAGGTCTTACCCTCTCTCCTTGGCTGCCCATTTTTAGCCAGTTTTCAGAGTAGGGGGAGTGTGGGGAGCAAACTCCTGGGGCATGTCCACTCGCCCGTTTGGAAACCATGTCTCTGTGGGGACTGGTGGCTACTTCTCTCGCAACGGGGATCCGGGCCAGCCCTTGGCACGACTCCCCCGCTGGAGTTGGCTTCAGAGTCGGCCGGCTGGCAGCCAGCCGGGCTCACAGAGAGGCCCCGAGGGGAGTGAAGAGCCCTGGGAAGGGCAGCGCAGGGACATGGGGTCCAACAGGCCCAGGCTGGGTGCTTCTGCCCCATGGGAGACAGGGCTGCTGGGGGAGACAGAAGCACAGACAAGGGCTGCCTTGAGAAGCACTAGAATCCTCCATGTGGCTGCCGAGCGCGGGTGCGCACGGCGGGGGGAAGAGTGCCCAGGGGCCGTGGCTGTCGAGCTGAGGCTGGATCGGGATGGCAGTTTGAGGTGCCGGATGAAGGAGGGAAGTGACAAGCTGAGCTAAGTGGTGGCGGTGGGTAGGAGGGCAGTCCAGGCTCTGGGGGAAAACAGCACATGAACCTTCCTTTGTGACAGTGAACTGAGCAGGAAAATGTCACTTTCAGGGCCTGGACACGGCCAGGGAGGCCTGATGCTGATTCCTGCGGCAGCCTCCTTCCCACTCAGGAACTGGGGCTGTAGGGCAAGGTGGCCGGCCCGGGAGACAAAGAGACTTGGCACTCGGTGTTCAACCAGCAAAGTCAAGATCAGGAGCCCCGAGTTGCATCCCTGGAGGAGCTGCGTGGCCCGGACGCTTCGGGGGGCCTGAGGATGGACAGGGCCAGGTGTGGGGCACCTGTTACGGACCATCAGGCAGGAGCCAAGGGGCGAGGGGAGGGCTCGAGGCTGCTCTCTGAATGACAGCTGAAGAAAGCAGGCCCCAGGGAGAGGGCAGAGGAGCTCAGGGCGAGCCAGGGAGGTCACAGCTGAATCAGGATCATAAAACAAAATCAAACCAGCTCCAGCTGCCATTAGCTGAGGCTTGCCGCACGCCAGGCTTGGTGCTAGATGCTATCTTCGGAAGAGCTACTTCAATTCTTGGGACCATCTTGGGAGGCAGTCATAACTACTATGACTTCCACTTTATATATGTGGAAGCTAAAGTACAAACGTCACATAGTTAAGACCCCAAGTTGAAGTTCAAACCCGGTCTGTCTGACCCCAAAGCCCATTCTGTTCATTCTCCTCCATACAGGGCCACGATAAACATGAAATAAAATAAAATATGGCATTAGTAATATTAAAAATAACCACCTCCTTGCGTTGAACACCTGCTATGTGCCAGACATTCTTCTAAGAGCTTTTACAGGCCAAAAAAAAAGAGCTCATTTAATCATCACTACCGGCCTGGGAGTAGATTTTACCATTGTTGTCACCTTCCTTCTACAAGTGAGGAAACTCATTTGGGGAAAATGAGGCAGAAGGTCTAGTTTTTGCAAATTGCCCAAGGGCTCCTGGATGGCTCCTGGATGGGGGCTGGTCGGAATGACCAAACCAGGGGCACCTGGCTGGCTCAGTGGGTAGAGCATATGACCCTTGATCTGAGGGTTGTGAGTTCAAGCCCCACATTGGGTGTGGAGATTACTTAAAAGTAAAATCTTTTGAAAAAGAAAGAAAGAGGGGTGCCTGGGTGGCTCAGTCGGTTAAGTGACTCTTGTCTTCGGCTCATGTCATGATCTCAGGATCCTGGGGTCGAGCCCTGCATCGGGCTCCCTGCTCAGCAGGGATCCTGCTTCTCCCTCTCCCTCTGCTGCTCTCCTTGCTTGTGCTCTCTCTCTCTCCCTCTCTGTCAAATAAATAAATAAAATCTTTCAAAAAAAGAAAAAAGAAAGAAAGACCAAACCATGATTAGGAGCTTGGAATTTTCAGCTTCCTCCATCTTCCAGAAAGAAATGAAGTTAATAATCAATTATGCCTGCATAAAGAAGCCTCCATAAAATCCCAATAGTAGGGGGTTTGGAGAGCTTCCAGGCTGGTGAACACATCCACAGAGGAGAGTGACACATCCCAACTTCAAGGGAACAGAAGCTCCTGCACTCAGAACCCTCCTGGTCCTTGACCTATGTATCTCTCTCTCTGTGGCTATTCCTTTTATTAAACAAGAAAATTTTCAACTGAGTACATTTATTTTTTTCCATTTTTTAAAGATTTATTTATTTACCTTAAGAGAGAGGGAGAGAGAGAGAGCATGAGTCAGGGGAGGGGTGGAGGGAGAGAATCCTCAAGCAGACTCTCCACGGGGGAGCCTGACATGGGTTTGAATCCCACGAACCCAAAATCATGACCTGAGCCAAAACCAAGAGTTGGACGCTTAACCGACTGAGCCACCCAGGTACCCCTCAACTGAGTACATTTAAAGATTTGGCTTTATTCAATGATTCATGAATCGGGCAGCATCCCATCTAAAAAATAGAAAGGCACTCCAAGGAACTGTACAAAATGGAAGGCTTTTACAGGCAGGAGGGGGAAGAGATAAGGAAAGAACAGATTGCCTCACCGTTCTTTGGGGGATAGAAAGGATTTATGTGGCAGATTCCCTCACCAATGCTAACCAGGGAGTTCCAGACTGACTGGCTAAAGGTCACATTCCTGGGAGACGTTGAAACTGTAACTAGGTTAGGTATTAAGTCTTGCTTTGCTGACATGGGCCTTAGCACAAGTGACTCCATTTTGGGCCTGCTGTCTCCTTGTTAACAATCTGTATCCTCTATCATATCCTTTAATAAACTAGTAAACATAAATGTTTCCCTGAGTTCTGTGAGCTACTCTAGCAAATTAATCTAAACCAAAGAGTTTGCTGGAACCTCTGATCTATAGCCAGTTGGTCAGAAGCACAGGAAATAACCTGGCATCACAGACCGGCGTCTGAAGTGTGTGTGTGTATGTTGGCGGGGGAGTGAAATCTTGGGGGACCGAGTCCTTAACTTTCTGGGATCTGGTACTATCTCCAGATAGATAGTGTCAGCATTGAGTTCAATTGTAGGACACCCAGCTGGTGTCACAGAGAATTGCTTGGTGTGGGGGGAAAACCTCCACACATTTGGGGACCAGAAGTGAAGTGGTTTGTGTGAGCAGCAAGGGAGACTCACAGGGAAGAAACACACAGCAGGGGAAGAACTGGGTTTTGCCCCACATAGCGCAGAGGGAGGAAAAAGAATTTCCCCCTACCCTTCTAGGTAATGGCCAAGACACCCCTGTAATAAAAAGACATATTAACAGGAGAAAAACAAGAAAAAGTTTAATAACATATATAGCTCCTGCATCCGTGGGAGAGACCCAGGAAAACTGAGTAACTCTCCCAAATGGCCCAAACCACCAGCTTAAATATCTCCAGCTAAAGACAAAAGATGTTGGGCGGTGGGCACAGGAGGAAGGAGCTACGGAAGAAATGACCATAGCCCCTTTTCCTTTGGCGGAATGGTGTTTTGACAGTGGGGATTTGAAAGAGGATGCCAGTTACCTCCATTTTCTTCTTTCCGACTTCTCTCTTAGCTCAGGCCAAAGACCCAGTGGGCAAAGCATCCTGGGATGGGAACTGAAACTCCCCCCTCAAGCAATAAGGACCGCCCCGAGCCAGCAAGACCCCGCGGGACGACCCCAAGACAGTGATCGACCTGACCTTTCCTGCCCACCTGCCTGTACGCACCGACCTTTGTCCCACATTTTCCTTATAGGGACCGGGAAGGATTTTCAGCACTTTGGAGACCATCTCTGAGACGTTAGTCCGCTGTCTTCCCGGTGGTGCCCTCACTGACGTACATCCCTTCCTCGTCTCACCACTACTCATCTCCCTGCCTTTGGATTTCGGAGTGGAAGAGTCTGGTCTGTTTGGGACTCCCGGAGCCAAGGGCTCTGGCACCCTCTGTGCCCCCGTTACAAGAAGCTAGGGGGCCTGCTCACCAATGAGAACAAGAGACAAGGGGCAGTAAGAAGCCCCATCCTCCGGGATCTGCAGAATGGAGCCCCCCACAGTCTGCGCCTGGGGCGGGAGTGGGCGAGAACGGTTGAGAAAGATTCCCGGTAGGTTCAGTATTTGTTAACTGCAATCCGTGTGATGGTGTCATTCCATCCGCGAAACCCAGCCAAGTGCCAAGTGCGAAGGAGGTGGCTCCTTCGTTCTCTACGAGGACAGTTCCCAGGACAAGTCTTCGGAGGCCTGAGCCAGCCTGGCCCAGGACATCAGCCCTCAGGGACACCGTTCCTATAGCTGTAGAATCCACACCTTCAATTTAACAGAGGCCTGGCTGAGCAGCTGGGGGGCTCTGGCTCCCCCAGCGGGAAGTCAACCCTGTGAGGGAAAAGGCTCTCTCTCGGTTTCTCTATCCCCAGCTCTTAGAGCACCCCAACAAGGGATAGGCGCTGGACAAACAGCATGTGTGAAGTGCAAGGGGTGGGGGGAGGGGTGGGGGCCGGAAGGGGTACAGTCCTGGAGACCGATCAGCACACCCCAGCCCCAGAATGGCTTTTGGCACTTACTGAGTCCTTCAAACCTTTTCTGTTTACTTCCTGGATACTGTGGCCCCATATAATTCTTTTTTTTTAAGATTTTATTTATTTGACAGAGAGCACAAGCAGAGGGAGAGAGAGGGAGAAGCAGGCTCCCTGCTGAGCAAGGAGCCCGATGTGGGACTCGATCCCAGGATCCTGGGATCATGACCCGGGCCGAAGGCAGCGGCTTAACCGACTGAGTCACCAAGGCGTCCCGCCCCATATAATTTTTAATGGATTTCATTTTTATTTCTTTTAAATCCCACAAAAGTAATACAGGAATACATTTTCCTTGGGAAAAAAACATTACGCATATGACTACAGTCTTCTTTGACACCCCTCCCCCAACCCCGGGTCCACTGGGGACAACCCTAATTATAACCACTGCTATCGCTTGGGTGTGATCCTTCCAGAGCCCATTCCATGCATTTACATTCATTTGCATATGCATATATGCAGACAGAGAATGGTGCCTTGTGGGCGTTCTTTTACATAAATTAGCTCACACTATTCTTGTTGCGCGGCAACTTGCGTTTGTCACTTACCAGTCCATCTGGGAGATTAACAAACATTTATCGAGCACTTACCCTGTGCCAGGCACTGTTCTAGAGGCTGGAGCGACCTCACCACGCTACAGTGTACAACACAACACAAAACTCCCTGCCCTCGTGGAGCTTACGTCGTAATGGGGGGAAGACAGTCCACAATAAACAACATACTTGAGTAAAACATATAGTATGCCAGATGGTGATGAGTGCAAAGGAAAAAATAAAGCAGGGAAGGGAGAGTGGGACAGAGGGGCTGGCCGGAGAGAGAGGGGGAAGCTGCAATTTTAAGTAGGATGGTCAGGGAAGGCCTCACCAAGAACACCTGAAGGAGGTGGGTGAGCAAGCAGACCAGATATCTGGGGAGAGAGCATTCCAGGCCAGGAGCTTGGCCAGCATCTTGGAGGAATAGCAAGGAGGTCTGCTGATTCCTGGAGCAGGTTAAATGGGGAGAATAGTTGGGAGATGAGGACTTTGGCTTTTGCTTTGGTTAAGATGGAGCCAAGGGCACCTGGGTGGCTCAGTTGGTTAAACATCTGCCTTCGGCTCAGGTCATGATCCTGGGGTTCTGGGGTCCTGGGGTCCTGGGATCAAGCTCCTCATCAGGCTCCCTGCTCAGTGGGGAGTCTGTTTCTCCCTCTCCCTCTGACCCTCCCCCTGCTCACGCTCTTGCTGGCTTGCTCTCTCTCTCAAATGAATAATAATAATTAAAAAAAAGATGGAACCACTGGGCAGTTCTGTGGAGAGAGATAACATGATATGATTTATGTTTTACTGGGAAGTGAAAAGTGGCTGGGTTCTGGCTACACGCTGAAGGTAGAGCTGACAGGATCTGCTGATGAACTGGATGGGGGTGGTACAAGATGACCCCAAGGTTTTTAGCCAGAGTGACTGAAAGCATGGAGTTGCTATTTGCGGAGTGGGGTGGATGGTGGGAGGAGCGGGTTCGGGGGTAAGGCGTGGGGGATTTGGTGTGTAGCCTGCCGAATGCAGTGTGGCAATTAAACATCCAGGCGGTGATGTCAAGGTTGATTATACAGGGATGGAATTCAAGACAGAAGTCCTGGCTGGAGATGCGAACGTGGGGGCTATCCTGTATATAGAAGCAAGAATGATGTTCAGTGGGCGCCTGGGTGGCTCAGTCGGTTGAGCGTCTGCCTTTGGCTCAGGTCATGATCCCGGGGTCCTGGGATCCTGCTGGGGGAGCCAGAGCCCCCCAGCTGCTCAGCCAGGCCTCTGTTAAATTGAAGGTGTGGATTCTACAGCTATAGGAACGGTGTCCCTGAGGGCTGATGTCCTGGGCCAGGCTGGCTCAGGCCTCCGAAGACTTGTCCTGGGAATCTGTCCTCGTAGAGAATGAAGGAGCCACCTCCTTCGCACTTGGCACTCCCTGCTCGGCGGGGATCCCTCTCTCCCTCTCCCTCTGCTGCTCTTCCTGCTTGTGCTCTTTCTCTCTGTCAAATAAATAAATAAAATCTTTAAAAAAGAATGATGTTCAGTATATATTTAAAGCCCTGGTCTGGATGAGACTGCTAGGAAACGCTAGGGAAGAAAAGAGATCTGAGGACACAGCCCTGGGGGCACTCCACCCTTTAGAAGTCAGGAGATGAGGAGGAACCTAAAGGAGACTGAGGGCCAGTGAGGTAGGAGAGTGTGGTGTCCTGGAGGGAGGAGTGAGGTTAACTTTATTGATTATGCGGAAGGGACAAGTCAGAGGAAGATGGAGAAAATTGATCCTTGGATTTGGCAGCATATAAATTGTTGGCGATTGTGTAAGGAAAAACCTCGGTTTTAGCCCTTCCAATGTAGGGGCAAACCCAGTTCTTCCCTGTGTGTCTCCTTTACCTTCACAGAGAACACTTCACTTCTGACACTTGTGGTCACCGAATGTGGAGGTCTTTCCCCATGCAGGCAAGCAATTCGTGGACACCCACAAGGTGTCCGGGAATTCAACTCCGTTCTGACAGTATTTACCCAGAAATGGCATCAGATTCAGAAGTTAAGAGCTTAGGCCCAGAAGACTGCCCCCCAAATTCAGATGCCAGTCACAAGCTCAGGCTCTCCCCTGTGTTTCTGACCTCCCGGCTGTGGAACAGAAGTTCCAATAACCTCTCCCCCTCTTAGGTTCCATGAATTTGCTAGAGCGGCTCACAGAACTCAGGGAAACACATTTACCAGTCTATTAAAGATATGGTAAGGGATACAGATGAACAGCCAGATGAAGAGATACATAGGGCAAGGAGCTCCATGTCCCCATGGAATTGGGGCACCTCACCCTCCCGTTGTGGATGTGTGTGGATGTGTTCACCAACCTGAAAGCTCTCTGAACCCCCTACTATTGGGGACGTTATGGGGGCCTTCCTCATGTAGGCATAATCCATCATTACCTCCATTCCCAGCCCCTTTCCCCTTTCTGGAGGGTGGGATTGAGGCTGAAAATTCCAAGCTACTAACCACGGCTTGATCTTTCTGGTGACCAGCCCCCACCCAAGAGCCATCCCAGAGCCCATTCACAGTCACTCCAACAGCATAAAAGATGCTTCTAGTGCTCTTATAACTTAGGAAAATACAAGGGTTTTAGGAGCTCTATGCCAGGAACCGGGGGCAGAGGCCAATATATATTTTGTCTATGAACTCACAATGATCTTAAGAACAACTTTGGTGGAATGGTGGGGGCAAAGGCCAGATTGGAGTTTGTACAGGAGAGGCTTGGAGCGGGGGCGCCTGGGGGTTAAGCGTCTGCCATAGGGCTCCCTGCTCAGCGGGGAGCCTGCTTCTCCCTCTCCCTCTGCCCTCCGCTCCCCCTGCTTGTGCTCTCTCTCGTTCTGTCAAATAAATACATAAATAAAATAAAATCTTGTAAAAAGAGAGAGAGAGGCTTGGAGGAGAAAGACGAGAGGCAGCAAATGCAGGCAGCTCTTTTGAACTGTTTAGAAAAAAGGGAAGGAAAGAAATGAGGCAACAGCTAGAGGAAATCGGTTTTCTTTTTCTTCAGTTGGAGAATCAACAGCATATGTGTGTGTGAATAGAAAAGATCCAGTAGAGAAGGAGAAACTGATGATTCAGGAAAGCGGGGCCAACTGCTAGGCAAGGAGCGGCAAACAGGCGAGAGGGAATGGGACCCAGCACAGAAGTGGAGACTTACAGTAACAGTTCCTTATAGTAACAGGACTGTGCAGGAACTCAGTACAGAATCTTCAACCCAGGGGGCGCCTGGCTGGTTCAGTCGGTTAAGCGACTGCCTTCGGCTCAGGTCATGATCCCAGGGTCCTGGGATCGAGCCCCGCATCGGGCTCCCTGCTCCACGGGGAGTCTGCTTCTCCCTCTCTCTCTGCTCCTCCCCTCCCCACCCCCCCCCACCCCCGCTCCGGCTCGCTCTCTTAAATAAATACAGAAAGAAAGAAAGAAAGAATCTTCAATCTTAAAGGTTGGGAAGGAGCTTAGAAGTGATGCACTCTGGGGTGCCTGGCTGGCTTGGGGTTGTGAGATCGAGACCCATGTTGGGTGTAGAGATTACTTAAATAAATAAAATTAAAAAAAAAAAGAAGTAATGCACTCCAACTTTATTCCACATGCAGGAATTCCCCCATGCAGCCTTCCAGAAAACACTGGTCTAGCCTCTGCTTGAACATCTCCAGTGATGATGAACTGGCTCCTTCTCAAAGGAGCCGTTTGCATGTTAAGATCCCTCTGTCGGTTAGGGAGCTCTTGTAATTGTAGGGCGCCAAAGCCATCTCTCTGTCAGGCCCACCCACTGGACGGCGCTCTGTGCTCCTGCGCCACAGACACTCACAGGAATGTAAATTGCCAGGGATTTTGTAGATTTCAAGCACTCTTTTGTAGACCACCTCTCACTGAATCCTCACACCAGTGAGGAAACTGAGGCTCAGGGAGATTCAGTGACTTACCAAAGGGAGCAGCCTTGGTAAGTTGCAGAGCCATGAATTAGGCTGGGGGTCCTGAGCCCCAAGCCCACTCTACACGCCTCCACTCTGCCTTGAGTCCCCGCCAGCTCTCCCACGGGCCAGCCCTTCGGGTTTTCAAAGGCAGCTGTCATGTTCCCCCCTGAGCCTGCCCCTCCTCCAGCTAAACTTTCTCAATTTCTTTCAATCATTTCGCATCGGGAGTCCCTTCACTCCTGGCCACTGCCACAAATAGGCTCCAAGACCTGAGTACCATATTCCGCGCGGGGTCTGGCCAGTCCCATGTAGAGCCACCTTCTCGTGCCCCACCCCACCCCCCTTTGCAGCCTGGAATCAAATGCCTGGCTTGGTAACGGAGCCTCTTCAATCTGTTGTCTTACTCAGTTTTTCACTCATAAATATGAATAATTTGCATATGTGTTTGGTCTGTTTTGTTCCTTTACAAAATCTCCAGTCCCCAGGAGCCCTGAGAAACAAGTGTTATACGAGCACAGAAGGAGATGCATGAGGCAGCCCCGACATTTCATTATACTCTGAAATGTGTGGAGAAGTGTGAAACCTGTCCTACCCGACTTGCTAGATTAGGCATGTGGGTCCTATCTGTCGTTGGAAGGAGTGTGTCCTCCCTCTGGATCTCGATGAATGAAACCATGTCAAGTTGTTGCATCCGTGTGGATTTCCAGCAGCTCTGAGCGTCTGGCAGACAGGAAACAGATCAAGCAACTCTTCTTCCCAGCCTGCTCTTGCCAAACCGGCGGCCAGGGGACCCCAGCAACAGAGCCCTTGATGGTGCCAGCTGGCCAAACTGGAACGTGGTGGCCAAACTGGGGCAGATTCTTCCTTGTGCCTTAAGGGAGCAGCCAAACTCCCCAAAGAATGGGGTCGACCCCTTGATGGGTAATACTGAGCTGTGGGCTTCAGGGTCCTAGAGCACCCGGCAGGTATTGGACCCTGATCCCTCCACGATCCTGGACCAGGCAGGGTTGTTTCCCTTCAAGGGGCTGACAGCCTGCAGCATGCGTGCCAAAGATGGCAGGCAAATCCATTCGCCATGGCCCGGGTACCCGCTGCCAGGCTCTCTCCCTCTCCCTTCCCCTGCTGTTTGTGGGCACCGTTAGCCATTCACTGCAAGAGCTGACCCACGGACAGTGTCTGTCTTCTCTCGAGAGCCCGTGCTGAGCTCGAGGCCCTCCTCGCCCCCTCTACCAACCTGAACCCAACCCCAGCACATCAGGCAGAGAGCTCATGCTCTTAGCAGACCAGCTGGGAGAGACTGTCCACGCCTGCTCTAACCGATAGGTGAACACAGAGCATGGTTTCCACAAGGCCACGGAATGTACAGGTGACAGCCTCAGACTCAGGGCCATCAAAGGCACGGGCCCGGTTTCTTTCTCTTTTCTCTCTCTTTTTTTTTCATATTCTATTTACTTGAGAGAGAGAAAGAGAGCATGGGTGAGGGGAGGAGCAGAGGGAGAGGGAGAAGCAGGCTCCCCACTGAGCAGGGGGCCCGACACCGGGCTCGATCCCAGGACCCGGAGATCATGACCTGAGCCGAAGGCAGATGCTCAACCGACTGAGCCATTGATTAATTTTAATCAATTAATTAACATATAGCATATTATTAGTTTCAGAGACGAGCCCTGTTTCTTAATCTCCAGAGCGAGAACAAATGACAACGAAGTATGATACACCCAAGAATGCTGCACGTTGAGATCTCACCAGATCCTGCCCACTCGAATCAGAACAATGTTCAAGTAAACTCAACCCTTACGAGGGCCACTGAAACATTGAGGTCAAGGCTTGGAGGCCTTGAGTCATTCGGGAAGATGCCACAAGCCCAAGCAAGGAGCTATGTTCCCTCGTTTACTTCCCGCAAGAGGCAGGTACGGTCTCCCAGAGAAGCCGCCATGAAACATAGGACTCAGATGGCAGAGGTGAGTGTGCCTCCATGAAAGGTCTCCAGCACCAGAATTCTCTCCCCTGTCAGGCTCTCCCATGTCTGAGATCTCCACCATTAAAGCCACTCCTTCAGTTTAAGGCGTTGAAGGCTCGTTGTGATGATAAGGCAAGTATTTCAGAGTATCAGCTCTCGGCTAAGCATCTGCCCCTGGAGCCACACCGCCTGGCATCCAATCCCAGCTCCACCACATACTAGCTGTGCAATCTTGGGTGAGTCACTTGACCTCTTAACTTCTCTGGGCCTCAGTGTTCCCATCTGTGAAACGGAGATAATAATGGACCCGCTGATGAGGCTAGTTGGAGGACTCAATGAGTTAATGCACGTAAACATCAGAAGTGCTCACCAGATGTTAACTGTTATCATTACGATGGGGTCAGATTGTGGAGGGCTTTGAATGCCAGGCTAAGGAACAATGCGGGCTCAGGTCCGGCCTAGGACCCAGACCTAACTCCTCCTCACTCCATGACTGGAGCCAGTTTCCAAGGATGAACCAACCCTCTAGCCATGGGCTCAGGCCTGGCCCAGGCTCTAGGCCAGCGGGACATCTGAGACTCTGTTGAGCCAGCCCTGACTTTAGATCTCAGTTCTTTTTTTTTTTTTAAGATTTTATTTATTTATTTGACGGAGAGAGACACAGCGGGAGAGGGAACACAAGCAGGGGGAGCGGGAGAGGGAGAAGCAGGCTTCCCGCGGAGCAGGGAGCCTGACGCGGGGCTCGATCCCAGGACCCTGAGATCATGCCCTGAGCCGAAGGCAGACGCTTAACGACTGAGCCACCCAGGCATCCCTCAGACCTCGGTTCTGATAACTCGGCAGCCCCCTCATGTCCCCTCCCATCCTGCTTCAGTTCTGGCTGCTAAATTATTGCCTTTTCCCCTGTGCTTGCTTTGGAGACCTTTCAGCCAGGTGGGAAATTGAGACATAAGTCACTGAGAACCATTCAAGCTACTATATGATAACACGTTGGGTTGGGTGTTCCAGACGGCAAGGATTCTGTGAGGGGGCAAGTGATTAGGATTAGAGCAGTCAGGCAGAGCGCCCGGAGGGAGCAGAGCTGGGATAGGTAACATTTGCCCTGGCAGAAGGGAAAAGCCGGAGTCTGGTCATGTGCCTGGACCTTGCGCTTAGCCCCCTAAAAACTCACCTGACAATCTAGTCCTAGTTCCACTGTCTGTCCTGTCCCACAGCAGTTAACTGGGTCATGTCCAGCTGTCTCTGGAGAGATGGCAGTGCCTACTAACGCTGAGGACAGCAGTGACATGAGTGGACCTGGAGGATGGCACATCAATGCCCTCTGTTGATGGCTGGTCATCGGAGCACTACCAAGAGAACCCTAGAAATAAAAATGACACTGGATCTTTTTATCATCTAAAGCCAACCGCCTCATCCTCTTTGGAGAACCCCCAAGAGGCAGAGGGTCAGGCCCTTATTGTCTCTCACAAACCCTCAGCATCAGGTTCAACTCGGGATGAATCAAGTCATTCCCAGAATCCTTTGAGAACCACTTGCAGGCAGTTCACCACTCCTCTGGCTTGGAGTTGACCACTCCTGCTCTCCAAATGACAGACCACGCGCATGCATGATGCACAGGATTTGTTTATACTAGCGCTTCTCAAACGATCTGTGGTGAAAGATCAGTTATTTATTTTCTTTTCCTTTCCAATCTGTCATGAGCAGATACTTTAGTAAGATGAAAAAAAATGAATCATGGGCTGAGATGCCTCAGTAATATCAAATTTCCAGGAATGCTTCTAAGCTCTCAATTTCTTTTCTTCTCCTGTTGAACTGGCGTCAGTCCACAGACCACATCATTCTAGGCCGCTCTGGATTCCATCTGCTCAGGGAAGAGATGCTGATGACACCTTTATCGGGCTCCCCAGGACCAGCTGGCTCTACTGAGAGTCTGCCCATTCCCTGCCCAAAGCCACGACGGAAGGGACGCCAGCCTGGGAGAAGATCTGCCACTTGCTAGCAGCCCTGTGACCCCCAGACAAGTTGCCTAGCCTCTCTGAGCCTCAGTTTCTGCATCTGTAAAATGGGTTCCTTTCTTGTGAGAGTGCTATTTGAATTCAATGAGATATAACCCATGGCACACAGCACCGGGCATGTTGCTAAGTCTTACCGTGGGCTTGCTGAAACTGCATTATCTACGAGGCAGACAGTCTAGAGACAATACTACACATTGGTTAGGAGCCCAGGTTTTGGAGTCATTGCATTTTTGGCGTGGAATTAGGTGGTCACCTAATCCATCTGTCATCTGTGAAACGGCCGTAACACTCAGACCCACCTCCTAGGGCTGCACGGGGGATGCGGTGCTCAGCTCTGTGTCTTTCACAGAGTAAGTGCCCAGGGACTGGTAGTTAGATTCCAATTGTGCCCACATCCTCTCTCTAATCCTAACCCCTACTCTGCCATAGACCACCCGGAGGGAAACGTGCCCTTAGCTGAGAAAATAAGATCCAGCGTTCACCATTCTGGTATCTGAAACCAGAAACTATGTCTCGCTGAGTCAGCCAGAATCTTTTGCTCGCAATTGAAGGAGCATGGGCAACTGAGTCAAACAGACCTGTTTGGGGGCGCCTGGGTGGCTCAGTTGTTAAGCGTCCGCCTTCGGCTCAGGTCATGGTCCCAGGGTCCTGGGATCGAGCCCCACATCGGGCTCCCTGCTCCGCGGGAAGCCTGCTTCTCCCTCTCCCTCTGCCTCTGCCTCTCCCCCTGCCCATGCTCTGTCTCAAATGAATAAATAAAATCTTAAAAAAAAAAAAAAAAAAAAAAGGTGGCGCCTGCATGGCTCAGTTGTTAAGCGTCCGCCTTCGGCTCAGGTCATGGTCCCAGGGTCCTGGGATCGAGCCCCGCATCGGGCTCCCTGCTCCGCGGGAAGCCTGCTTCTCCCTCTCCCACTCCCCCTGCTTGTGTTCGCTCTCTGGCTGTGTCTCTCTCTGTCAAATAAATAAATAAAATCTTTAAAAAAAAAACAGACCTGTTTGATTCCTCGCTCCGTCACCTACTGGCTGTGCATCCTTGACTCAGTTGTTTCACCTGCCTGTACCTGTTGCCTCATTTGCAATGAGCCGGTTGTCTCCAAAGTGGGGTATGTGAGATGACTCACTGAGGTGTGGGAAGAAGATATGAGAACTTCTATGAAAATTTATTTTGTGACAAAGATACAAGGGAAATTAAAGTGTAACGCACACAACTCGTGGGTTGGTGCCAGTCCCCTCATCCGGTCCCTTTGTAAGATAGTCCTGGATGGGT
The DNA here is from genome assembly GCF_029215605.1 of Mirounga angustirostris. Classification (NCBI taxonomy): domain Eukaryota; kingdom Metazoa; phylum Chordata; class Mammalia; order Carnivora; family Phocidae; genus Mirounga; species Mirounga angustirostris. The sequence goes on from NW_026991719.1 coordinate 97,350,807, forward strand.
GTCCTGAGGGAGGAACAGGAATTCCACAACGCAGAAAGATGGATGGTGACACCAGCCCTCTTTCATTTTATTTTTAACTTATTGCAAAGTTCTGCAATTTCTGTGTTGGGTTGTGAATTTACAGATTATACCATCTGGTTTTAACTACACCAGTCCTCCCCAAATGGAAAAGTGGCTTGAAAAGATGCCTACAAAACCACAGCCCAAATGAAGATAATATGAAGAATACAAGTACAAATGGGGAGAGGAAAATGGCAGAACTGATTCATCTCCATTCCTAGCATGAGCTTCTTATCTGCCCCATTACAAAGTAACAGCAACAGGGGCGCCTGGGTGGCTCAGTTGTTAAGCGTCTGCCTTCGGCTCAGGTCATGATCCCAGGGTCCTGGGATCGAGCCCCGCGTCGGGCTCCCTGCTCCGCGGGAAGCCTGCTTCTCCCTCTCCCACTCCCCCTGCTTGTGTTCCCTCTCTCGCTGTGTCTCTCTCTGTCAAATAAATAAATAAAATCTTAAAAAAATAAAAAAATTAAAAAAAACAAAGTAACAGCAACAACAAACACATTGATTCTGATAAGAAATCAGCCAAAAGAAACAAAAAAGAAAAATATCAAGAAAGCTACTTAAAGTATGATTCACATCCACTCTGTTAATAACAAACTCACTTTAAGTGTATACTTGGCCTTGAGATACTGGCTACGAAGGGATCATGATTAGCAGAATCCAGGAGCATAATAAAATGGTTATTTCTCACCACTAAGCTTAGGGGTGATTTGTTACACAGCAATAGGAAACGAAGGGTAGGGGCACAAAGGACACTTCTGGATACTATGATGCTCTATTTCTTGATCTGGGTGCTGGTGGTAAATTTGTAAAAATTCATCAAGCTGTACACTTATGATTTGTGCACTTTTCTGTACATATGTCCTAGTTTTTTTTAAGTTTACATTTAAAAACTGGGTATCCAGGGGCACCTGGGTGGCTCGGTCGGTTAGATGTCTGCCTTCGGCTTAGGTCGTGGTCCCAGCGTCCTGGGATCGAGCCCCACATCGGGCTCCGTGCTCAGCGGGGAGCCTGCTTCTCCCTCTCCCTCTGCCTGCCTGTCTGCCTACTTGGGATCTCTCTCTGTGTCAAATAAATGAATAAAATCTTAAAAAAAAAAAAACCTGGGTATCCAGAATATAATGATAAATCTCTGGGGCACCTGGGAGGTGCAGTCAGTTGAGTGTCTGACTCTTGGTTTTGGCTCAGGTCATGATCTCAGGGTGGTGAGATCGAGCCCCGCATCAGCCTCTGCACTCAGCAGGGGTCTGCTTGAAGATTCTCTACCTCTGCCCCTCTCCCCACTCATGTGCTCTCTCTCTCTCAAATAAATAAATAAATAAATAAATCTTTTTTAAAAAGATAAATCTCCACTACTTTTTCAGCAATGTTTAACATCATGTGATTTTCAATACAGTACTCTATTAAATCTCACTAAATGTAAAGATACATGTTTAGAAGCTTCATTTGGAGTTTCTTGCCAAAAAATGAAAAACAAAACAGATCCCTCTGGGAAAACACTTGTTTTTCCTATCATGGTAAAAATGGTCAAAATAGGGGCACCTGGGTGGCTCCCGTTGCTTAAACGTCTGCCTTTGGCTCAGGTCATGATCTCAGGGTCCTGAGATAGAGCCCCACGTTGGGCTCCCCGCTCAGTGGGGAGTCTGTTTTCCCTCTCCCCCTGCCCCTCCCCGCCACTTGTGTGCTCTCTCTCTCCCCCCCAAATAAATAAATAAAATTAAAAAAAATAAAAGTGGTCAAAATAAATCCATGTGAAATAATATGGTGACAAACTAAAATTCGTTCTTTTGTCAGCAAATACTGTTGGAAGGGCATCTAGAGAACATTGCTGAAGATTTGAATAAAGAGTATTAGAATAAATGATAGTGTGGGAAGTTTGCTATACAGCTGGATAAAATGTTTCTTTTTTTTTTTAAAGATTTATTTATTTATTTGAGAGAGCGAGAGAGTACATGAGAGGGGGGAGGGTTAGAGGGAGAAGCAGACTCCTCGCCGAGCAGGGAGCCCGATGCGGGACTCGATCCAGGGACTCCAGGATCATGACCTGAGCTGAAGGCAGTCGCTCAACCAACTGAGCCACCCAGGCACCCTGGATAAAATGTTTCTAACATTTGCAGGTTTGTATTTGCTAGATTCTGTTTCATTAATGAAATCCACAAAGAACTACTTTTTTGTGGGCTACGAAAGGAAAGATATAAAGAAAAAGATGTAATTTCATCAAAACATGACTGGTTTAATTATTTTATTATTTTTTTTAAAGATTTTATTTATTTATTTGAGAGAGAGAGAGACAGAGATAGCGAAAGAGAGCGCAAGCAGGGAGGAGAGGGAGAAGCAGACTCCTGAGCAGGGAGCCCGATGCGGGGCTCAATCGCAGGACCCTGGGATCATGACCTGAGCCGAAGGCAGACGCTCAACCTACTAAGCCACCCAGACGTCCCTTTATTTTATTATTTAAAAAAAAATTTTAAGTAGGCTCCACACCCAACATGGGGCTTGAACTCACGACCCTGAGATCAAGAGTCGCATGCTCTACCAACTGAGCTGGTCAGGCACCCCTGAATTTTTGAAAATATCTTATAGAAAAACTGGAAATACAGTAGTGCTGCTTTGACAGGATTTTTTTTCAAAAGGTGGGGGGTGGATTTCAAGGTAAGTTTACTGAGAAAGTTGGCAAGCTGTTTCAGCTAAGAAACTGGAAGCGTGAAATATGCAAAGTGTTCTATTTTGTAACAAGGTAGAGAATGATACTCCCATGGTCACCTCGGTACCACACAGAGGCTGACTGTTTAGTGACAAAGTCCTTAAAAGAGTTTCAACCTAAAAAAAAAAAAAAAGTTTCAACCTAAAAGATACGCTTTTCTTTCCCACAAAGGTGTTTCAAATTTACTGATTTCTTCCATGGTGTCTGTAGCAGTCAGTGAACATAAAAAAAAAAAAAAACAAAAAAAACACAACAATTTGGGCGCCTGGGTGGCTCGGCCGGTTAAGCGTCTGCCTTCAGTTCGGGTCATGATCCCAGGGTCCTGGGATCGAGTCCCGCATCGGGCTCCCTGCTCAGTGGGGAGCCTGCTTCTGCCTCTTCCCATCTGCTTGTGCTCTCTCGCTCTCTCAAATAAATAAATCTTTTTAAAAGATCAATAATTTCCCGATTAAATGGCAAAAAATGTAGTTTAAAAAAATAAAAAATAAAACAATTATAATAAATACACCCAATCTAGCTATTCAAAGTTAAATTGATATTTTAAGAATGAGTGAGAAAGTAACTGCTTTGGAAGGAAACTCAGTACATGGAGAGAACATTTGGAAAACGAATACATGTGTTTTCACTGTTATGTAATTTTATTGCCAAAAATGACTTAAGTTGCATACCTAGAAAACCTCTCATATCTGTACACTTACAAACCTGGGACTGAAATTTTCTACCCTGGTTTAAAATCTTTCCAGTGTAGAGTTTTTGTGGGTGGAGACATTTGTTAAAAACACAAAAGTGCAACGGGCGCTGACTCGTTGGCAAGAACCAATGACTGACATCAGGAAAGGTGACCATTTGTTTACCAGCTGAATTTCATCAAAAACCGTTGCCTAATTGGTGGGTGGAATTGAAAAATGAGAATCATGATGTAGTAAGCCCAGCCAGTGGAACTGGCCTTCTGTTGGTGGCTGGTATCTTTCTCATCTATGACAGCCCCTGACGCCAAGTGCGGAAATAAACTAAGTTCAGAACCACACCTTTGCATAGCTATATTACAGTGTTAACCTGAGGTTTGGGTTTTTTTATTTTTTATTTTTTTTAAGATTTTATTTATTTATTTGAGAGAGAGAGAGAATGAGAGAGAGAGCACATGAGAGGGGGGAGTGGGGAGGGTCAGAGGGAGAAGCAGACTCCCCGCCGAGCAGGGAGCCTGATGCGGGACTCGATCCCGGGACTCCAGGATCATGACCTGCGCCGAAGGCAGTCGCTTAACCAACCGGAACCACCCAGGCGCCCTAGGTTTGGCTTTTTTTAAAGGATTTTATTTATTTATTTTTAGAGAGAGTGAGAGAACACAAACAGGGGGAGGGGCAGAGGGAGAAGCAGACTCCCTGCTGAGCAGGGAGCCAGACGTGGGACTCGATCCCAGGACCCTGGGATCACGACCTGAGCTGAAGGCAGATGCTTAACCGACTGAGCCACCCAGGTGCTCCTAAGCTGAGGTTTTTAAAAAATGAAGCATACGCAATCACATTCTCTTCTGAAAAGATTTATTAATGATAACATTGCAGTGACACTCAAAATCAATTTTGTACTCTAAGTATATAAAAAGTTTAAGTTATTTGAAATCAGTTTATCTCATCCCTGTCTCATCCATGAACATGTCCTTTTTGTGTATGCTTTCTAATATACATCATATATTAGTAGAGTGACACATCGTTTTGAAATTACAAAACCCTCAAATGTGGGGAATACTGGCTCAAAATATTTTCATTCAAGGGATGTGCAATCAAAAAAGTTGGGAGACCTGGGGCGCCTGGGTGGCTCAGTCGGTTAAGCATTGGACTCTTGATTTCGGCTGGCTTGGGTCATGATCTTGGGGTTGTGAGATTGAGCCCCACATTGGGCTCTGTGCTGAGGGTAGAGCCTGCTGGGGATTCTCTCTCTCCCTCTCCCTCTCCCCACCCCCCAACTCCAGCTCGCGCACACGCACACACTATCTCTTCTTCTTCAAAAAAAAAAAAAGTTGGGAGACTACTGCTTTCATAGTATCTACCTTGTTTGAGGCATCAGCAAGATCATGAACGTAATGTGCTTGGCACATAATATTAAGTCCTCAGTGAATGTTGGCTCCGTCTGAGGGAAGCACTAGGGACAGTGTAAGAGATGGTCACAGGCATGAGCCCTGAGGTCAGGCCAGATTGGATGGGTTCCCTTGACACTAGCTGAGTGAACGTGACCACATTATTATTTTCGTTGGGCCTCAAGTTCTCACGAGTCGCCATCTCTTAGAGTTGTAAAGATTAAGAGAGAGAATGCTCTTTTTTTTGTGACGGCTTTACTGAAATATAATCCACATGCCATATAATTCCCCCTTTTAAAGTGTGCACCTCAGTGATTTTTAGTATATTCACACGGTTATGCGACCATCACTATGATCTGATTCCAGAACCTTTTGGACACCCCAGAAAGAAACCTGTACCCATCAGCAGTCATTCTCCAATAGCCCTTTCCTGCCTCCGCCCCACCCCCGAGCCTGGGCAACCGCTAACCTACTTTCTGTCTCTATGGATTTGCCTCTTCTGGACATTTCCTATAAATGGAATCAGGCAATATGCGATCTTTTGTGTCTGGCTCCTTTCACTAAGCCTCATGCTTTCAGGGTCCCTCCACGTTGTAGGATGTGTCATTATTTCATTCCTTGTTATGACCAAGTAATATTCCACTGCGGGGGTACGCTGCATTTAGTTTATCCACTCATCGTTGGACATCGGGATCGTTTTGACCTTTCGGCTGTTGTGAATACAACTGCTAGGAGCTTTCATGTATGATTATGCACGTTTAATGCTTGGCACAGGGCCTGCCAGGTACCCAAGGGCTCAGGACCAGCAGGTAGCTGTCACCCTTACTGCTAAGGAGTGCTACCTTGGGTGATTTGGGGCACGGGGCGTCTGGATTAGAAACAGAAGGCGGAAGGCATCCCCATACTGCACAGTGCGGCTGACAAGCTGCCTTGGCCCACCAGACCCACGGAAGGCAGCATGACATGGAGGCAGGAGCGCAGACCCCGCTCCACCGCTTTCGAGCTGTGTGACTCCAGGCAGGTCACTTAACCTCTCTCAGTCTTCTGTGTGAATTGGATATAAATACTGTCTTCGCTACATACCTCACAGGCTTGCTGCCTGGGCCAAAGAGATCATTAAAAACCATGGAAGCACTTTGAAAATCACAAGGGATTATTATTCCAAGCCTTTCATATTACAGAAGCCTACCCCTCTTGAATAAAGTAAGGAAACACTGTTCTGTTCACCATCCTCCTCTTTCCAGATTGTTCCCGTTCTCTTCAAGATGACACCCCGGCCTTCTCCCCCACAGGCCCGGATGCTAGCACCTTCTTCTTCGCATCTACTTACGGGCCAAGGGTGAGCCGCCTGGGCCAAAACCTGAATCCACATCGACAAAAGACCTGCAAATGCCTCTTCCCTCCCAGGTTGGCATCTGTACGACCTTTCTGGTTTGCTGGAGCTCTACTTGCTTAGAGCGCCCTCTTGTGTCTTCTCCGGGATATCAGTATAATGTGCGCGGGAATTTTTTTTTTTTTTTCTCGTCGCACTTCAGGGCCCATGCTTGACATGTGGAATCCAGTTAAGCCATTGCAGCCCAGGTCTTTTTTTTTTTTTTTTAACTATATGCTAATTTTTTTAAAGATTTTTTATTTATTTAGGGCAACGCTCTCAGGTCCCCTCCCTCCTCGGGAGCTTTGTACTATCACTTTGCTATCACTCAATACACCTTGCTTTGCTGGCCCCCTCCCAAAAAGATTTTTTATTTATTTATGAGAGAGAGAGAGGGAGAAAGAGCATGGGGGGGGGCAGAGGGAGAAGCATATTCCCCGCTGAGCAGGGAGCCTGACGAGGATCCCAGGACCCTGGGATCATGACCTGAGCTGAAGGCAGACGCTTCACCGACTGAGCCACCCAGGCGCCCTGAAGTGTCTTTAAATGATTTGTTCTATCAGCCAAGGAAAAGGTATTCAGAATGTTGAACCTTTCCCAGGGGTGTCCTCATGTAAAGCCCTGGCCCTTGGAAAGGGGAAAATGACAACCAGAGACGGTAACGCCCGGCAGGGTATACACACACACACGAACACACACTCTTTTGCTCAGTGGGAAAGGAGTTTTCTCTCATGGCTTTTCTCCTTCATTGAGAATCACGTGATGATATCAGCACAGTTTTCCGGAAGAAAGAAAATCTATTTTATATCTAGAACCTCAAGAATGTTCCCTGCTCTCTCCATCAGCAAGGATTATAGAAGCTGGAGGGACTTTCCTTCCCATATGCCACATATCACCCTCTTGCCTGTTTTGCAGCCATGAATTTCTCTAAATCCCTAAGCCTCACTGGCAAACGCCACTGAGAGCCAAAGATACACGTGCCTTTGGCTTCCCCCCAGGAACACGCTCCTGAAAAGTTGCATGCAAATTACATTTCTGCAGCTCAGTAATCACTCCCCACTGACTTCTAATAAGATATGCGAGCCCCTCTCTCTTTTCGTTGAGATTGAGTTTCAATGTATGCCTGACACTTCGGCTTTAAGTTTCTCTGCTTCCTGCCACCCCTTCTGACGGTTAAACCACATCTGAAAAATGAAGAAACGACCAGCGAAACATGAAGTTCTAGTTCAAATAGTCTAGGATCTGTAAACAAACCCAACAAGTACATCAGAGAGGCTATTTGGAAGAGACACCAGGCATCGCCATTTGAAATGCAAATACCCACCCCATGTGCACCTTTGGGGGAGACTATTTCCAAGGGCTTGAGGGATTTCTGCCCCACTCCCTTGGGAGGGAGCAGCCACCTCAAGGCGATGGGCATCTTCATTCTGGGGGGGGGGGCGGTCCCGATTTGTCCCTTCTGCTTTCTGCATCCTCTACCCCACTCCCAGCTCTGAAATTCCAGAGACCCTCTCTACTGGAATAGAGACGGGGTGCTGTGGCTCTGGGGACCCGTGTATGCAGCTGGTGACCTCGGGTAGGAAGTACTTGCTAAGTAAAGAAGGAACGAGTCGTTAGGGAGGTGCCGTGGCTTCGGTCCCTGGCAACAGAGCTCAGCGAGGGCCCGTGCGGCATGGGTGTGCGCAGCTGGTCAGAAAATTGTCTTTGTGGTCTTTGGACTGGAACTGGAGATACTGTTAGTGCTGATAGGGAAGGGACTTGCTTGCTTAGTAGCGAGGAAAATTAACAGTCCAAGCATTCTTCCATCCTGCATTCTCCATGCTGGCATTTTGATTAAAAAAAAATATTGCTGCAGCTGTTTGCATATTCTGGAAGTGTATGTGCACGCGTGTGGTTTGGTGTTTACAGATTCGGGGTTGTGGAGGGGAGTTTCCAGAGCAGCGGAAGTAGCTGCTTGTCAGTCAGGGTTCATTTTGAAAACGAAAGCCTGAAAGCTTGGGGCCCACGCTGGGCCTGGGCCTGGTCCCTGAGGAGTCAGCAAAGGCCAAGAGGTGGCTTTGGCTAGTTGGCTCAGCGAAGCAACTACGCGATCGCTATCTTATTTTCTACGAACCGATGAAATCTGTGAGCTGTTTTTTGTGTCCCGAAGGTGCAGTGTGAGGCAGGGATGTGGGAGTGGGCACGGAGGCTCCGGCTGCAGACCACCCCCTAACACGCCCGCACACAATCACAGCTTCCCAGGCGGCCAAACCAGAACAAGGCAAGAACTGGTTCTCCCGCACCTACTACACAAGGATAGTATGACACCGTCGTCAAAGAGTCTCGAGTCTAGCTGGCGTGTCAGAGCAAGGGAAGAGAGACACAACACAGGGCCGTCTGGGCTGCGTACCAGAGGAGGAAGACAACCAGCCGGCTGGGGTGGGGGGAAGGGGCGGGGGGGCGGAGAGCGATCACCCCGGGCTGGGGTCATCAGAGGAGGCACGCTGGAGAAGGTGGAAGCTGAGGCCAACCTTGAAGGACAGGGAGAACGTCCCGGGACAGAAGCTCTGAGGGAGGACATTCTAGAAGAGGAGGGCGACTTCAAGATATGTTCAGGTCAAGGCAAGTCCCTCTGTTGGGCTGGAATTTGGGGCTTGTGTGAGTGATCTGCAGTTGATAAGCCTGGCTTGAATGCCAGTCCCTTGGTGCCAGGACAAAGGCTATGGTGTCACACAGACCTGCTCTGCCACTTCCTGCTGGGTGACCTTGAGCAAGTGACCTCAATCTCTGCAAACTGGGGACAGTAATAATACTTAGCTTTTGACGTGGCTGGGAGGATTAAAAGTGTTAACATATATATAAAGCATCTAGCACAGTGTCCGGCGCATAATAAATGTTCAAACATTGATGACAAATGCGTAGGCTGTCATGAAGGAAAGCTCAAGATATTTAGGGCAAAATATTTGAGGGCCAAGGAGGAAAGCCTCTGATACCTTCCATCACAGGTGGGCCCAGTGGAGTGGGCTGGCTTGGCTTGACCCCCCATCACCTTTGGCCTAGACCGTGGGAACAGTCTCCTGCCTTCTTGTCTGCCTCTCCCAGAATCGTCTTCCCAAACACCACCTTAATCACGGCTGTGTCCCTCTCTGACTCAAGAATCGTCTGAGGGTCCCTGTCGCCCACTAACTGAACTCCCTAACATGGTGGGGGGCAGGAGGCAAGAACTACCACTTATTGAGGGAAAGGAAGAGCAAAGAGAAGGCCACTCTTAGGATGAGGTAAAATATCCTCGAGGAGACAACAGGGACACATCCCTGAAAAAGGCAGGGCATTCCCGTGGCAGCTGACGGATTCACCTGCGCCTGCTTCTTCAAGCCAACTTGGGGAAGGTTAAAGAGAAGAGGGCGGAGGGCCGAGCGGGAACCCGCGGGGAAGAAGGGAACACCTTTATTATTATTATTATTATTTTTAAGATTTTATTTATTTATTTGACAGAGAGAGACACAGCGAGAGGGGGAACACAAGCAGGGGGAGTGGGAGAGGGAGAAGCAGGCTTCCCGCCGAGCAGGGAGCCCCATGCGGGGCTCGATCCCAGGACCCTGGGACCATGACCTGAGCCGAAGGCAGACGCTTAATGACTAAGCCACCCAGGCGCGAATATTTTCCCAGGTCCCCTGCAAGAGCTTCTGCCTGGATCCTTGTCTCGGGTTCCTCTGCAGGAATCGCGGGCAACTCCAGGATCTGCGGGGAGGGTCAAGGCCATACAAAGGGCAAGGCAGGGGAGCCCAGGTCCCAGGCCGCCTCGCCGAATGCTAGGGGCGGGACAAAGGCTGCTCGGGGACAAAGTGCAGGAGATAAGAGGGAAGGGCGAAGGAGGGGGGCGGGGAGCCAGCGCCCAGGAGCTCAAGGATCGCGCTCCCGGAGGCCTTGGCTGCCGGCCGAGCTCAGCCCGCCGGGGAGGGGGCGCCCTAGAGCCTCTTCATCCCGGCAGCTGCGGGGATGGCGAGAAGCCGGCGGCTGGGGCGCTCGGGGCCCGCTCGCCCCCACCCCGCGCCAGCCCCACCGTCGCGCGCGGTGCGGGAGGCGGGGCTGCCCCGGCTCACCTGGCCGCTTGGGGCGGGGCCGCCCGCCACCCGGGGACGCGGAGGTGGCGGCGGTCCCCGCGGGGCGCTGGAGGGCCTGGTCCCCGGGCCCCGGCCCGGAGCTCCCACCCCTCCACGCCCGCCACCTCCCGCGCGGGGGCCCTCCCTCGGCTCGCCGCTCTCTCCCTCCCTCTCCCCTCCTTTGCTCCCTCCCTCCCAGAGCCCAGTTGCTCAAGCCGCTTCCTTCCCCAACGCCAGCGCCAGTTCCTCTCCCGGAGGGGCCCGGGAAGGGCAGCGAACGCTCGACACGGGAAGCGCCGCGCCGGCGGCGGCGGCGGCGGCGGCGGCGGCGGCAAGACCATGGCCGAGCCCCGGGGGCCCGCGAGCCCGGGGCCCAAGGCCTCCCTCGCCGCCACCGCGCTGAGCCCGCGGAGCGCCCTGCAGCCCCGCCCCTGGGGAGCGGACGCCGGCACGCGGGGCAGGGACCGGGGCCACGCCGCCGCCTCCCGGGACCCCCTCCTGCACGGCTCGCCGATGCTCTCGGGAGCAGGCTCGGGCCGCCGGCGGGGAGCGCTGCGGGAGCTGCTGGGGCTGCGCGGGGCGGCCCCCGCCGGCTGGCTGTCGGAGGAGCGCGCCGAGGAGCAGTGCCCGGCCGGGCCGAACGGGCCGAACGGGCCGAACGGGCCGGGCGGCGGCGGGCTGTGCCTGGAGCCCCGCGAGCACGCGTGGATACTGGCGGCCGCCGAGGGCCGCCTGGAGGTGCTGTGGGAGCAGCTGGAAGCCGAGCCCGCCCTGTTGCTGCGCTGCGACCCGATCACGGGCTACACGGTGCTCCACTGGTTGGCCAAGCACGGGTGCCACGAGGAGCTCATCCTGGTGCACGACTTCGCCCAGCGCCGGGGGCTGCCGCTCGACGTGAGCGCCTCGGGCAGCGGCGGCCTCACGCCCCTCCACCTGGCCGCCCTGCAGGGCCACGACATGGTCATCAAGGTGCTGGTGGGCGCCCTGGGGGCTGACCCCTCGCGCCGCGACTACAGCGGCCACAGGGCCTGTCACTACCTGCGGCCCGACGCGCCCCAGAGCCTGCGGGAGCTGTCGGGGGCCGAGGACTGGGAGACGGCGGGCGGCGGCGAGCGGATCAACGCCAACAATAACAGCAGCAGCGCCGCCGCCCGGGCGCTGCGACGGACCCCGAGCTCGGCGGGCACGAGCTCCGTGGAGGCCCCGGCGAGGGCGGCGGCGTCGCCCGGCAAGGAGAAGAACTACGCGGGCAGCCGGGTGGCGCAAATTCAGGGCCTCCTCCGCCAGATGTTCCCCTTCTTCCAGGACCGTTGAGGGCGACAGGGACTGGAGAGCGCGGACGGAGCGCGACGCTGCGGTCGAGGCCTCGGTCTCGGGTGGGCTCGGGCCCCACCCGAAGGGGCGGCAGCTCCGGCCGCAGCCGAGTGCGCTGGGCCTGCAAGCGGCGGACCACCTCCAGGTTTGTCGCAGGTACCTGTCCCAGGTCACCTACGGCCACCGGCCAGGAGACCTGGGGACCGGGAAACCGTCACCGAGAGAGAGCGCAAAGACCAAAGCTGTCCTGGCGCAAAACTAGTCCCCAAAACTAGGGGACTAAGGAGTTAGGGGCAGGAGTGTGGTCCTGCTTGGGAGAGGGAAAGTAAGGCTTCCAGGAGCCATTTCTGGGCAGGCAGAAGCTCCGCGTGTATTGGGAAGCACTTGCTAGAAGAATGAGTTAAGACTGGAACCCACTGATACAGAGGAAGCGCCTAACTGAAGGCTAGACTCGGCTGTTCCTGCGGGCACTCACCCTCCCCCCGCCAACCTGCTCCTGAGACATCCAGGCTTTACCGGTACTTTTTCTAATGTATCACCGATGACTTCTTAAGCATATTAAAGCCGGGTATGTTTTCCTTTCACATGACAAAGCTGTCCTTTGAGTGACTTTTTTTTTTTTTCATTAACCACTGAGTGCGGGAAGCTTCCTACATTCGCGGGGAAGAGTTCACCAACCCCTGGCCATGAGCTAGTGATCCGGGAGGCTCTGGACCTTGTTCCCACAGCAAATGGCCAAGCGGGGCGCTGGAAGGAGCTACACTCACCTTGGCTCTGAGTGGAGACACACAGTTTGCCTGTCTCCCGGACTCTTTTGGCAGCTAGGTCCCACTTCTGGCACAAGTCTCATCCTAGAAGAGTTGTCTGTAGGGGGCAGAGGGGTGGTAAAAGGGGAAAATCTCCAAATGTACATTTCTGATGTTTTATGGTGAGTCATGTAATTTACCTTGACTTCTGCCCTCCTGGGGGACACACCCATCCACGCTTTTTCCAAGATAGGGCTTTAATCCTCGGCATTGCTTTTTAATTACATCTAATACATAAGTTGTAGTTTGGAAACTGGCTCCCATTCAGAAATCGTATGAAGCCAGTAGAATACAGGAGGGTTGACTTTGAGAGGAGGGAAAGCAGTTGGTGGCTAGGGATCCATGCTGCCTTAGAGAACAGTGCATTTTCTTTTTTCTTTTTTCTTTTTTAGATTTTATTTATTTACTTGAGAGAGAGAATGAGCGCACGCGCGCGCACGCGCGCGCAAGAGAGAGAGAGAGAGAGAGAGAGAGAGAGCATTGGCAGGGGGAGGAGGAGAGGGAGAAGCAGACTCCTGAGTAGGGAGCCTGAATCGGGGCTCGATCCCAGGACCCTGGGATCATGACCTGAGCCGAAGGCAGACGCTTAACCGACTGAGCCACCCAGGCGCCCCAGAGAAACAGTGCATTTTCAAAAATAGCACTGTATCCCTAGAAGCTTGGGCCGCCCTTGCAATGGACTGTTGCATCCCCAGCCCTCCCCTCCCTGCCCTTGAACACCAGGGAGAAACAGTCATCACCAAACATAGAAAGCCCAGAAACACTACCCTGAGCTCATCCATACAGGTTTCCATCTCCACCTGGTGGTCCCGTTTGCCCCCCCCATTACATCCTCTGTGCTAGAAATGTTCCGATCTTCCCTTAATAACCCATTAGATTCTTCTCATCCGTAAAATGATCCAAACCCTCCCTATCAATGTTTTCAGCCTGTCACATGTTTCTAGGAACTACACCTTAAAACAAATTTACACAGTGTGATGTAGCAATAACTTTTCGTTCTCAATGAACTTCTTCAATGTTTGAAAGGAGGAGTGCAAACGGTTCCTGGATCTTGGCAGTTGGCATCAGCATCTGGCATAACTCCCTCCATCCCTGTGCCCATTTTATAGTTTTTTTTTAAGAATTTATTTATTTGAGAGAGAGAGAGAGCACGAGCCAGGGGGGAGGGGCGGAGGGAGAGGGAAAAGCAGACTCCCCGCTGAGCAGGGCTCCCTCCCAGGACCCCAAGATCACGACCTGATTGGAAGTCAGATGCTTAAGCTTACCCAACTGAGCCACCCAGGCGCCCCCCCACACACACACACATGCCCATTTTATAGATGCAGGGCTGCAGGTTCTGCTCTACAGTCGCCCTTGACAGCTGCCAAGGCTGGTGGGGCTTGGTGAAGACTGCTGGGACAGGGCCTTCCTGCCCAATGGCTGGGTCTGCAGGCTCCTGGCTTGGAGGGAAGCGTGGCTTGTGCCTTTGCCCCACATTCAAAGGACACTTTGAGGTAGTCCCCTCTTCACGGGAAAAGTCTGAACCTAAGCATCTTAACTAGGAGCAGATCTGGGGACCGGAGACAAGCATCTGCCCTGCTTTTACCAACAAGAAAACCAAGTCAGCCAGAAGGTTCGAAAGCGCTTTCTGTCGTTTCTCCTGCAGTCAGCTATTCTTCCCCACAGATTTTTCTCATCATGTGATAGTCCCTGGCCTACCTCCTCCATGTAAAATTGAGGTTTGGCTGCAGGGGACAAACTCCCATGCTGAAAACTCTCCATGCCTAACATCAAGCCATTGGCATTTCTGGTATGCTTTTTGAGGCAAGACTGGTATGCTTACCCCAAGAGAAAGAACAAATTCCCTAAAAAACTGCTTTCCAGGGGAGCAAAACGGAGTTAGGCAGATGATGCAAATCTGCATTCTATTGGAGCAAGGGACAAGCAAAGGTGACAGAAGCAGGGCTGTGACAGGTGAGCATGGCAGTTGGGGGTGGGGGGTGCTGCACCAGGGCGGGGCCTGGCCCGGGGGTGAGATGCAGGGAAGGCTTTCCAGGAAGGAAGGTAAGGCCTGGTCTGAGGCTCCAGGCGTGAGTGGGAGTTGGTCGGTGGAGAAGGGGAGGGGCCTCCTGGCAGAGCCGCCGGGAGTACGGAGTAAGGTACGTCTGGTCTGGTCCGTCCAGGAGAAGAGAGCAAGTACCAGGAAATGTAAGTCAGCCGGTTTGGCAGGAAGGTGGGAGCTGGGGAGTGATTAAGGGCAAAGCTGGAGAAGTGGATGGGGGCTCAGATCACTAAGGGTCTCATAGAGGAGGCTAAAAGAGGAACGGAGATTTTAACCTAAAGGTAGCCGGGAGCCAGAGAAGGTTTCTAAGCAGAGGAGTAACCTGATGGGATTCTAGAGGAGTCCCTCTGGCAGTCACGTGGAGAATGGATGTGTCAGGGAGCAGGGCGACAACGGGGGGGGGGGGGTGCGTAGGGGGTAGGGGGTGAGGGGCACGGGGCGGGGGAGCATCACGCAAGCAGAGCCATTCTGGCGAAATGAAAGGTTTCAAGAAAAGTCGGGCTTCGGCTGAGAAGTTCAAAGAACCCTGTGGGGAGCACTGGCTTTCAAACTTTTTTTTTCCTCCATAGAATTTGCTGTCACGAAGCTGACCTCGAAGCCCCATGTGGGAAAGGCCCAGGCGAACAGAACCCCCCCTTCCCAGCCAGGTTCAAAACCACTGGTGGGCTCTGCGCTCGGCCTGACCCGGGTTCCGATGCGCACTGCCGGTCACTCACCCCTCGGAGTCATGCGTTCCTCATCGGTAAAAGGGGACCGATCCAATCCCCCTCGCGGGGTTCAGAGGGTTTGACATCATCACGGATCCGCATCCCCCCGCAGCGCGCTGCCGAGAAAATGGGCCGCCGGTTGGAAGAAGGGAGAGGTGTTCGGCGGGCTGTTGTGGTAAAGCTGGTTTCTCGGCCAGGGTGGTCCCGGAAGGTTCTTGTGGTTCCCTGTGTTAACCCCTCTCTAAAATGCGTGCGCACTGATTGCAGGTTCCTGTCTCTCTGCTGTTCCTCAAAGGAGATGGTGCCTCCCTCGCTAATGTTCTCCACCACCGACATACTTGGACCTCAGGCAGAATCGCAGCGAGCCCACAGCTTGTTCCATGGCCCACACAAGTCAAAGCCGCAAGTTAGGAAGGGCCCACCAAGTACTAAGTAGGTGAGATACGGTTTCCCGAGAAAGTCACAGACTAGAGTCAGGGCCAAACCCGAAGTCCTCTGAGGAGAATAAAAGCATGCAAGTCCTTCATCTCCTGACCCTATTATCTACACAAAAGCCCCCTTCCATCCCCTACCCACCATTCCACACCCCGCCTCCTAAGGGCTCTTCTTCCCCCTTGCCACTCATTTGAAGGAAGGAGATGCCAGTCTATCCTCTCAAGATGTGACTCCAGCTCTCCACACCGGCTCCTCCCAGGGCCTAATGCTGTCAATGGTCCCTCTCCGGTATCTCCAAGCTCCCCATCAGTGTGGCTCAGTGTAATAAACATTTATTAAGAAGCCAGGCTCTTGGGGGGACAAACAGGCTTGAGTCTCTCCCCTGCGCCCCACCTTCTGGCCCAGTCTCGTGACTCTCCCTCTCCTCTTCACCGCCAAACCTCTCCAAGGGGAGGTCTCCTCCCCTCAGTGTCTCTGTCTCCTCACCTCTTAATCTCTCCTCAGCCCTCTGCATTCTGCTCTCCACCTCCATCATCCCAACCCAACTGTTTCCACGAGGATCTCCAGTGATGACCCCCCCACACACGAGGGTCTCCAACGATGACCCCCCAGCTGCCAAATGCAAGTCCTTATCTTGATTCACTTCTTGGCCTCACCGGCCAGTGTTGGCTACTTCCTACTCCTTGAAACTCCCTTCTCGAGTCTTCCATGACCTCCTATAGCTTTAATTGTTGGCGTTTACCAACTTGAAGTCTCAGCAAACCTTTCTTTTCACTCTACATTCTCTCCCCAAGTCCTTTTCTCCCTTCTCCACTTCCCGCCCTTCTCCCTCCATCCCTCTGCTTCCGCCACACAGTCCTCCTTGCTGTTCCTTGAAAGAGCCATGTTCTTCTGACCTCTGGGATTCGTACGTGCTGTTCCCTCTCCAGAAACACTCTTCCCTCTATTCCTTGCCCTCTTCACCTGGCCCACTCCCACTCATCCTTCAGATGTTAGTCACCACCCTGGGGAGGACTTCCTTGCCCCCTCAGCCTAGGTTAGCACTTCACTCATTTTGCTCCTTTTCATAGTCCTTATTACACAGGAGGAAATTATCCCAGCAGTTAGTAAATTGCTCTCTCTGCCACCACTAGACTGACATTCCATGAGGACAGGGACCGAGTCTGTCTCATTTACCACAGTATCCCTAGCTCCTGGTAGACGGAAGGTGCTCAATAAATAGATATTGATTGACAATGGAATCATAGATTTGAACTCAAAAGCACAGGAAACAAAACAAGAAATAGATAAATGGGACTTCATCAAAATTAAAGACTTTTGGGCCTCCGAGGACAACTATCAGAAAAGTAAAAAGACAACCCACAGAATGGCAGAAAATATTTGCAAACGTATATCTCATAAGGGTCCAGTATCCAGGGCACCTGGGTGGCTCAGTTGTTAAGCGTCTGCCTTGGGCTCAGGTCATGGGAGCCCCGCGTCGGGCTCCGTGCTCAGCGGGAGGCCTGCTTCTCCCTCTCCCACTCCCCCTGCTTGTATTCCCTCTCTCGCTGTCTCTCTCTCTCTCTCTCTCTCTCTCTCTCTGTCAAATAAATAAATAAATAAAATCTTTAAAAAAAGGGTCCAGTATCCAGAATATATAAAGAATCCTAAACTCAACAACAAAATAATATAAACAACTTGCCTTACAAATGGGCAAAGGACTTGAACAGACATTTCTCGGAAGAAGATATATATGCAAATCTCCAACAAGCACATGAAAGGATGCTCAACTTCATTAGTCATTAGGACTTTGTTGTGTTTTGTTTTGGGGGGGAGGGGCAGAGAGAGAGAGAGAATCTTAGCAGGCACCATGCTCAGCGTGGAGCCCGACATGGGACTTCATCTCATGACCCTAAGATCATGACCTGAGCCAAAATCAAGAGTTGGACACTTAACTGACTGAGCCACCCAGGCGCCCCTGTTGTTTGTTTTTTTTAAGTAAGCTCTAGGCCCAAAGTGGGGCTTGAACTCACGAACCCAAGATCAAGAGTTGCGTGCTCTACCGACTGAGCCAGCCAGGTGCCCCAACATCATTAGTCGTTAGGGAAATGCAAGCAAAACCCAGGATGAGATACCACTTTATATCCACTAGGCTATAATGGCTATAATCAGAAAGTCAGATTATAACAAGCATTGGGCGAGGATGCGGAGAAATGAGAACCCTCATACTCTGCTGGTACGGATGTAAAATGGTGCAGCCACTTTGGAAAGTAGTTCTGAAAAGCCGGCAGCTCCTCAGAAAGTTAAACATAGAGCTACCATATACGATATTATGATTTATCATAAATATGCATTTGGTCTCTGACCCCGTTCCAAGGCACAGAGCTCCTAAAACCCTTGGAATTTCCTGTGATAAGAGTGATCATGGTGGGCGCCTAGGTGGCTCAGTTGGTTAAGCGACTGCCTTCGACTCAGGTCATGATCCCGGAGTCCTGGGATCGAGTCCCACATTGGGCTCCCGGCTCAGCGGGGAGCCTGCTTCTCCCTCTGACCCTATCCCCTCTCATGCTGTTTCTCTCTCTCTGTCAAATAAATAAATAAACAAAATCTTTAAAAAAAAAAAAGTGATCATGGTGTCTTTTGTTATGTTAAACAGGGTGACTTTTGGAAAGCCCTTTTTTTTTTAAACGATTTTATCCCTTTATTTGAGAGAGAGAGCAGGAGCACAAGCAGGGGAGTGGCAGAGGTAGAGGGAGAAGCAGGCTCCCTGATGTGGGACTTGATCTCAGGACCCTGGAATCATGACCTGAGCCGAAGGCAGACGCTTAACCGACTGAGCCACCCAGATGCCCCTGGAACCCTTAAGATGGGGGCTGGTTGCCAGGGGAATCAACCATGTGATTACAGGAATGGAACTTTCAGTACCTCCCCCAAACCTCCTGGGAGGGAAGAGGGCCTGGAGGTTGAGTCAATGGTCAATGGCCAATGATTTAATCAATTGTGACTATGTGATGAAGCCTCCACAAAGACCCAAAAGGACAAGGCTTTAAGAGCTTCTGGGCTGGTAAACACATGGAGGTGCTGGGTGAGTGGCACCCTGGAGGGCATGGGAGCTCTGAGCCCCTGCCCCATGCCTTGCCCTATGCATCTCTTCCGTCTGTCTCTTCCTGTGTTATAGCCTTTTATAATAAACTAGGGGTCTAATAAGTGAAATGTTTCTCTGATTTCTGTGAGCTGCTCCAGCAAATTAATTGAACCCAAGGAAAAGGGGCCTTGGAACCTGCAATCTACAGCTGGTCGGTCAGCTGCACAGGTGACACCTGGGTTTATGATTGGTATCTAGAGGTGGCAGGGGAGGGGGTGAGTCTGGTAGGACTCCGTCCTCAACCTGTGGAATCTGATGCTATCTCCCGGTAAATAGTGTCAGAATTAAGTGAAATTGAGTTACATTGTAGGATACCCAGCTGGTGTCAGAGAGTTTCTCCTTGTTAGTTTGGGGATTTCCCCCCACCGACACACACACACACACACACACACACACACACACACAGGTTGGATTTGGTACAAGAACCTGTTTACTATATGACCCAGAAATTCCACTCCTAGGTATCTAGGTATCTACCTAAGAGAAATAAAAGCACATGTCCACACTTCTCCATGAATGTTCATAGCGGCATCATTCATAATAGCCAACAGGTAAAAATAACCCTGATGTCTATCAACAGATGAATGGGGGCACCTGGGTGGCTCAGTTGGTTAAGCGACTGCCTTCGGCTCAGGTCATGATCCTGGAGCCCCGGGATCGAGTCCCGCATCGGGCTCCCTGCTCGGCGGAGAGTCTGCTTCTCCCTCTGACCCTCCCCCCTCTCATGTGCGCTCTCTCTCATTCTCTCTCTGTCAAATAAATAAATAAAATCTTTAAAAAAAAAACAACAACAGATGAATGGATAAACAAAATGTGGTGTCGCCATACAATAGAATGTTATTTAGCCGTAAAAAGGAATGAAGTTCTGATACATGCAATAATGTGGATGAACCTTGAAAAGGTTATGATACATGAAATAAGCCAGTCACAAAATACCGCATATTATATGATCCCACTGATATTTGATGTCCAGAATAGGCAAATCCATAGAGGCAGAAAGGAGATTAATGGTTGCCTAGGGCTTCGGAGGATGGGAGACTAGAAGGTGATAGCTAAAGGGCAGGGAATTTCTTTTTAAGGTGATGAAAATGTTCTAAAATTCTATGGAGGGGTGCCTGGCTGGGTCAGTCAGAATAGCGTGCAACTCTTTTTTTTTTTTTTAAGATTTATTTATTTATTTTAGAGAGAGAGAGCAGGGGGAGGGGCAAAGGGAGAGGGAGAGAGAGTCAAGCAGACTCTGAGCTGAGCGTGGAGCCAGCACCTGGCTTGATCTCGTAACCCTGAGATCAGGACCTGAGCCAAAATCAAGGGTTGGACCCTTAACCAACTGCGCCACCCAGGCGCCCTAAGCGTTGCAACTCTAGCCCTATGTTGGGGGTAGAGATTACTTAAATAAATAAAACTTAAAAAAAATAAAAATAAAAAATTCTTTAAATTGTGGTAATGGCTGCACATAGCTGTAAATATACTAAAAACCACTAAACTGAACACTTTATTTTTTAAAAGATTTATTTTTTTATTTTAGAGAGAGAAAGCACACACATGAACGGGGGTGGGGGCAGAGGGAGAGGGAGAGAGAATCTCAAGCAGACTTTCCACTGAGCGTGGAGCAGGACCCTGAATTCTTTATTCATACAACTGGGCTCAATCTCATGACCCTGAGATCATGACACTGGGATCATGACCTGAGCTGAAATCAGGAGTCGGATGCTCAACTGACTGAGCTACCAAGGCGCGCCCACACTTCATTTTTTTTAACTGAAGTATAGTTGACATACAATATTATATTAGTTTTAAGTGTACAACATAGTAATTTGACAATTATATACATTACAAAATACTCATTATGAGAAGTGTAGTCATTTGTCAACCATACAAAATTTTTATATTACTGATTGGAATCCCTGTGCTGTATTTTTCATCCCTGTGATTTATTTACTTTATAACTGAAAGTTTGTACCTCTTTTTTTTTTTAAGATTTTATTTATTTATTTGAGAGAGAGAGAGAACACAAGGGGGGGAGCGGGAGAGGGAGAAGCAGACTCCCTGCTGAGCAGGTAGCCCGATGCGGGACTCGATCCCGGGACTCCAGGATCATGACCTGAGCCGAAGGCAGTCACTTAACCAACTGAGCCACCCAGACGCCCCTCTTTTTTTTTTTTTTAAATAGGCTCCACACCCAATGTGGGGCTAACTCACAGCCCTGAGATTGAGTCACGTGCTCTACCAACTGAGTCAGCCAGGCACCCCAAAAGTTTGTACCTCTTAATCCTCTTCACCTATTTCCTCTGTCCCTCCATCCCTTTCCCTCTGGTAACCACCATTTTGTTATCTGTTCTATATCTTTATGAGTCTTTCTGATTTGTTTGTTCTTTTTGTTTTTTAGATTCCACATATAAGTGAAATACTATGGTATTTGTCTTTCCCCGACTTACTTCATGTGGCATAATACCCTCTAGGTCCATCCATGTTGTCATGAATGGCAAGATTTCATTCTTTTTTATGGCTATGATTCCATTGCATGTATATACTGCAATCTCTTTTACTAATGGACACTTAAGTTGCTTCCATATCTTGGCTATTATAAATAACACTGCAATAAATACAGGTGGGCATATATCTTTTTGAATTAGTGTCTTCAATATCTCTGGGTAAATAACCAGCAGTAGAATTACTGGATCATATGATATCTGTGTTATTAATTTTTTGAGGAACCTCCATACTGTTTTCCATAGTGGCCGCACCAACTTGCATTCTCACCAACAGTGCATGAGGATTCCCTTTTCTCCACATCCTCCTCAACACTTGTGATCTCTTGGCTTTTTGATACTAGCCATTCTGACTGGTGTGAGGTGATCTCTCTTTGTGATTTTGATTTGCATTTCCCTGATGATGGGTGATGTTGAGCATCCTTTTATGTGTGTGTTGGTCATCTGTATGTCTTCTTTGGAAAAATGCCTACTCAGGCCCTTTGGCAATTTTTAAATCAGATTAGTTGGATTTTTGTTTGTTTTTTAATGTTGAGTTGTATGAATTCTTTATATATTTTGGATATTAGCCCCTTATCAGATATGTCATTTGCAAATACCTCGCATTCAGTAGGTTGCCTTTTTGTTTTCTTGATGGCTTCCTTCACTGTGCAAAAGCTTTTTACTTTGCTGTAGTTGCAATTATTTATTTTTGCTTTTGTTTCCCTTGCCTAAGGAGACAGATCTGGAAAAATATTGCTAAGGCTGATGTCTAAGAGATTACTGCTTTTTTATTTTTATTTATTTATTTTTAAACAACTCCTTTTTTTAAAAAAGATTTTATTTCTTTATTTGACAGAGAGAGACAGCGAGAGAGGGAACACCTGCAAGGGGAGTGAGAGAGGGAGAAGCAGGCTTCCCGTGGAGCAGGGAGCCCAATGCGGGGCTCGATCCCAGGACCCTGAGATCATGACCTGAGCTGAAGGCAGACGCTTAACCGACTGAGCCACCAAGGTGCCCCAGATTACTGCTTTTTTAATTTAAGATTTATTTATTTATTTGAGAGAGAAGGAGCGAATGGGAAGGTAGGGGCAAAGGAAGAGGGAGAGAGAGAATCTTATTTTTAAACATTTTATTTATTTATTTATTTAAGAGAGAGAATGAGAGAGAGAGAGCACATGCATGAACTGGGGAGGGGCAGAAGGAGAGGGAGAAAGAGAATCCCAAGCAAGCTCCATGCCCAGCACAGAGCCCCACACAGGGCTCAATCTACTAACCCTGAGATCATGACCTGAGCCAAAATCAAGAGTCAAATGCTTAACCCACTGAGCCACCCAGGTGTCCCTTTACTTCTTCTTTACCAATTTCAATGCCTTTTTTTTTTTCTTTTTTTTGGCTGATTGTTGTGGCTAGGTCATCCAGTGCTATACTGGATAAAAGTGGTGAGAGAGGACATCCTAGTCTTGCTCCTGATCTTAGGGAAAAAGCTTTCAGCTTTTCACCATTGAATATGATGTTAGTTGTAGGTTTGTTGTATATGGCCTTTATCGTGTTGAGGTATGTTCCCTCTAAATTCACTTTGTCAAGAATTTTTATCATGAACAGATGTTGAATTTTGTCAAATGCTCTTTCTGCATCTATTGAGATGATCATATGATTTTTATCCTTCATTTTGTCAATGTGGTGTATCGTATTGATTGATTTGCAGATATTGAATAATCCCTTGCATCCCTGGAATAAACTGCACTTGATCATGGTGAACGATTTTTTAATGTATTATTAAATTCGGTTTGCTAATATTTGTTGAGGATTTTTGTATCTATGTACATCAGGGATGTTGGCCTGTAATTTTCTTTTCTTTCTTTCTTTCTTTCTTTCTTTCTTTCTTTCTTTCTTTCTTTCTTTCTTTCTTTCTTTCTTTCTTTCTTTCTTTCTTTCCTTTTTTTTTTTTTTGTAGTACCTGATTTGGGTATTTGGGTAATGCTGGCTTCATAGAATGAATTTGGAAGCTTTCCTTCATCTTCTCTTTTTTGGAATAGTTTGAGAAGAATAGGTATTAACTCTTGATTAAATGTTTGGTAGAATTCACCAGTGAAGCCAATTGGTCCTGGACTTCCATTTGTTGGGAGGTTTTTGGTTACCAATTGAATTTTGTTACTAGCAATTGGTCTGTTCAGATTTTTTATTTCTTCCTGATTCAGTCTCAGAAGATTGTATGTTTCTAGGAATTTATCCATTTCTTCCTGGTTGTCCAATTTACTGACTTATAATTTTCCTAGTAGTGTCATAATTCTTTGTATTTCCTTGGTGTCAGTTGTAACTTCTCTTTCATTTCTGATTTTATTTATTAGAGTCCTCCCCTTTTTTTTCTTTATGAGTCTGGCTAAAGCATTATCAATTTTGTTTATCTTTTCAAAGAACCACCTCTTAGTTTTATTGATCTTTTCTACTGTTTTTTTTTTTTTTTTTTTGGTCTCTATTTTATCTATTTCCATTCTCATTATTTTCTTCCTTCTATTAACTTTGGGCTTTGTTCTTTTTCTGGTTCCTTTGGATGTAAGGTTAGATTGTTTATTTGAGACTTTTTTCCTTGTTTCTTGAGGTAGGCTTGTATTGCTATAAACTTCCCTCTTAGGACTGCTTTTTCTGTGTCCCAAAGATTTTGAACTGTTGTGTTTCCATTTTCATTTGCCTCCAGGTACATTTTGATTTCTTCTTTGACTTCTTTGTTGATTCATTAATTGTATAGTAGCATATTGTTTAGCTTCTACATGTTTGTGTTTTTTCCTGTTTTTTTTTTTTCTTATAATTGATTTCTAGTTTCAAACCGTGTGGTTGGAAAAAATGGTTGATATGATTTCAATCTTAAATTTATTGAGACTTGGGGTGCCTGGGTGCCTCAGTCGTTAAGCGTCTGCCTTCGGCTTGGGTCATGATCCCAGGGTCCTGGGATCGAGCCCCACATCGGGTTCCCTGTTCCGCGGGAAGCCTGCTTCTCCCTCCTCTACTCCCCCTGCTTGTGTTCCCTCTCTCGCTGTCTCTCTGTCTGTCAAATAAATAAATTTTTAAAAAATCTTAAAAAAAAATTTATTGAGACTTGTTTTGTGATCTAACATGGGATCTATCCTGTAGAATGCTCTATGTGCACTTGAAAAGAACATGTATTCTGCTGTTTTGGGATGGTATGTTCTGTATGTATATGTTAAGTCCGTCTGGTCTAATGTGTCATTCAAAGCCATTTTTTCCTTACTGATTTTCTGTCTGGATGATCTATCCACTGAAGTAAGTGGGGTGTTAAAGTTCCCTACTATTATTGTATCACTGTCACTTTCTCCCTTTATATTTGTCAATATCTGCTTTATATATTTAGGCACTCCACTATTGGGTACATAGATACTTACAATTGTTATATGCTCTTGTTGGATTGATCCCTTTATCATAATGTAATGTTCTTCTTTGTCTCTTATTATATTATTTCTTTTAAAGTCTATTTTGTTTGATGTAAGTATTGCTACCTCAGCTGTTTTTTTTTTTTTTGCTTCCATTTACATGGAGTATATTTTTCCATTCATTCACTTTTTGTTTGTATGTGTCTTTAAGTCTGATGTGAGTTTCTTATAGGCAGCATATAGATGGGTCTTGTTTTTTTTTTAATCCATTCAGTCACCCTAGTCTTTTGATTGGAGCATTTAGACCATTTACTTTTAAAGTAATTATTGATGGGCATGTACTTATTGCCAATTTTGCTAATTGTTTTCTGGTTGCTTTTATAGTTTTCTGTTCCTTTTTTCTTTTCTTTTTTTTACAATTTTATTTATTTAATTGACAGAGAGAGAGAGAGACAGCGTGAGGGGGAACACAAGCAGGGGGAGTGGGAGAGGGAGAAGCAGGCTTCTAGCCGAGCAGGGAGCCTGATGCGGGGCTCGATCCCAGGACCCCGGGATCATGACCTGAGCTGAAGGCAGTTGCTTAACCAACTGAGCCACCCAGGTGCCCCTCTGTTCCTTTTTTTCTTCTCTTGCTCACTTCCCTTGTGGATTGATGACTTTCTTCAGTGTTACGCTTGGATTTCTTTCTTTTTATTTTTTGTGTATCTATCATAGGTTTTTGGTTTGTGGTTACCATGAGGTTCATATATAACATCCTAAGTATATGGCAGTCTATATTAAGTTGATGGTCACTTAAGTTCAAACACATTCTAGAAGCACTACATTTTTACTCCTCCTTCTCCACATTTTATGTATATGATGTCATATTTTACATCTTTTTATTTTGTGAATCCCTGAATTAATTTTTTAGATGTAATTAATTTTATTACTTTTGTCTTTTAATATTCATGCTAGCTTTATAAGTGACTGATCTATACTACCTTTACATGTTTGCTTTTACCAGTGAAATTTGTTTCATAATTTTCTTACTTCTAGTTACGTTGTTTTCTTTTCCGCTGAAAGACCCTTTAACATTTCTTGGAAGGCTGGCTTAGTGGTGATGAGCTCCTTTAACTTTTTTTTAAAGATTATTTATTTATTTATTTTAGAAAGAGAGAGAGAGAGCAGGGGTGAGGAGCAGGGGGTGGGAGAGGGAGGGGAAAGAATCTCAAGCAGACTCCATGCCGAGTGCAGAGCCTGACATGGGGCTTGATCTTACCACCTTGAGATCATGACCTGAGCCAAAACCAAGAGTCGCACACCCAATCAATTCAGCCATCCAGGCACACCATTAACTTTTATTTGTCTTAGAAACTCTCTCTCTCCTTTAATTCTGCATGATAACTTTGCTGGATAGAGTATTCTTGGTTGTAGGTTTTTCCTTTCAGCACTGTGAATGCATCATGCCACCTTCTTCTGGCCTGCTAACTTTCTGCTGAAAGATTAGCTGATAGCCTTATATGTAATATGCTTTCCCTTGTCCACAACACACACACACACACACACACACACAGAGTTACTGAGTAAATAAGGAAAGAAAAGTATCAGCTCTTACTTATCCTTGTATCCCCAGTAGCGAGTACAGAAATATGAGCGTTCATTTTGTATAATGCTTTTGGTCGATCCATTTCATATTTGACACTTGTCTCAACCCCAAGGACAGAGAGACACCTGTAGGATCGACGTTTGTTCCCAGAGCAACCTGTGTGCCCTTGGCTTTCAGCTCCCATCACCCAGCAAAGTTGTTGCATGCAGTGTGTGGGAGAGTCAGGCTAATGACAGTGAGAAGTGGCAGCCTTCAGAAAGGAAAGGAGGAGGGGCGCCTGGGTGGCTCAGTTGGTTAAGCGACTGCCTTCGGCTCAGGTCATGATCCTGGAGTCCCTGGATCGAGTCCCACATCGGGCTCCCTGCTCGGCAGGGGGTCTGCTTCTCCCTCTGACCCTCCCCCCTCTCATGTGCTCTCTCTCTCTCATTCTCTCTCTCAAATGAATAAATAAAATCTTTAAAAAAAAATAAAAAAAATTAAAAAAATTAAAAAAAAGGAAAGGAGGAGGAAGTCTATCAGTAGAAAGCTGACGGAGAGGGGGCACCTGGCTGGCTCAAGCGGAAGCATGTGCTGCTGACCCTTGATCTCAGGGTCCTGAGTTCAGGCCCTGCATTGGGTGTAGAGATGACTAAAATAAATAAATAAACTTTAAAAGAAAGTTGACAGAGGAACTAAAAGACCTGGAGCAACGAGGATCCTGGGCTGGGAGGTAAGTCATCTTCCAGGCCTCGGAGGCCCTGAAGCACCTCTGTGAGCTCAGTTCAGTATGATAAATGATGTTCACATTGGGGGCCCTGGGTAATTACGACCAGAGCAAAGTATTCAGTGTTCAGCTGAAGAAGGCAAGAAGTTTATGGGCGTCCTGAATATGTAACAGTCTAGGGGGTTACCCGGCTGGCTCAGTTGGGAGAGCATGTGATTCCCAATCTTGGAGTCTTGAGTTCAAGCCCCAAGTTGGGCATGGAGCTTACTTAAACAAAACAAAACAAAACAAAACAAAACAAAACAAAAGCTCTGATCTGAATATGTAACAGTCTGAAAGCTTTAGTTCATAAGGGGGTGATGCGCCCCAAGGTGTGATGGTCTTCTTGATGTGTCAGCTTAGCTCTGCTACAGTCCCCATTTATTCAAACACTAATTTAGGTGTTGCAGTCGGTGGGGGGGGGTCGTATTTTGCAGATGTAATTAAATCTATAGTTCGCTTTAAGTAAGGGAAGTTATCCTAGATAACCTGGGTGGGCCCGATTCAATCAGTTGAAAAGCCTTAAGAGCAGGGTTGAAGCTCCCCTGAGAAAAGAAATTCTGGGATGCCTGGGTGGCTCAGTCAGTTGAGCGTCTGCCTTTGGCTCAGGTCATGATCCTAGGGTCCTGGGATTGAGTCCCACATCAGGCTCCTTGGTCAGCGGGGAGTCTGCTTCTCCCATTGCCTGCTGCTCCCCTTGCTTGTGCGCTCTCTCTCTCTGAAATATAAATAAATAAAATCTTAAAAAAAAAAAAAAAGAAAAGAAATTCTGCCTGGGGACAGTGGCTTTAGCCTGTGGACAGCCCATACCTGTGAGGTCCGCTGTGCCCTTCTGAAAACCTGCCCTGTGAATTCCCAATTTGCCTAGTCAGACCTCACCATCGCAGAAGTCAGTTCCTTACAATAAATCCCTTAATAGGGATTTCCTACTGGTCCTGCTTCTCTGGCTGAACACTAACTGATAGGAAAAACAACTACGTTACTTCAAGGTGATAGGTTTGTGATCAAGTTAAAGTTTATTCAGATGGAAGATTCCTACCACCCAGATTGTGGTTTCTAATACCATTCTCCAATAAGAGAAACCAAGGATCCTTGTTTCCTTGGAGAAAAGGCTGATTCTAGGGCTGGGGAGGTACTGGATTATAGCACAAAGTATAAAAGAAATATCCGTGTGCATTCCGATATAAAGAAATGATAGAAGGAATTAATGAATGAATGCATAAATAAATAAATAAATAAATAAATACGAAAGAAGAGACAAATCTCACATGCAGAATAATTCCAAATAATTTATGGGGTATTCCTTCCTTAAAGTGTGCTTCCCACTCCTTAAGAGTGTACTGCACATTGTGACTTCCTTCCAAAGAGTTGCGAAGGGGGGAAAGTAACTTTACAGTGGAGAAGCCTGACCAACCCTATTTCAGCCAGGTGATCAAGGTCAATATCAAGGGTGATAAATCATATTGATAGTATATACCCTTAACATGATCTGATAAGAATGGCACTTGATCTCTGTGATCTTCCTCCCCAAACCCTGTAACCTTAGTCTAAACATGAGAAAAACATCAAATAATCCAATAGAGGAGCATCCTCCAAAATATTTGACCAGTACTCCTCAAAACTGTCCAGGTCATCAAAAAGGAAAGCCCAAGACACTATCACAGCCAAGAGGAGCCTAAGGGTACATAACAACTATATGCAAAGTAGATGGGATCCTGGAACAGAAAAAGGATATTAGGTAAAAACTAAGAAAATCCAAATAAACCATGAACTTTAACTCTGTATTATCTTCTCAATTTTTTGGTAAATCTCAAACTGTTCTTTAAAAAGTCTATTAAGAAACCAGATCAGGGGGTGCCTAGGTGGCTTAGTTGGGAGAGCATGTGACTCTTGATCTTGGGGTTGTAAGTTCGAGCCCTACATTGGGTGTAGAGATTACTTAAAAAATAAAATAAATTTTTTTAATTTTTTTTATTAAAGATTTTATTTATTTATTTGACAGAGAGAGACACAGTGAGAGAGGGAACACAAGCAGGGAGAGCAGGAGAGGGAGAAGCAGGCTTCCCGCGGAGCAGGGAGCCCGATGTGGGGCTCGATCTCAGGACCCTGGGATCATGACCTGAGCCGAAGGCAGACGCTTAACCGACTGAGCCACCCAGGCGCCCCTAAAATCTTTTTTTTTTTTTAAAGAAACTAGATCAGGAAAAAATCAGATGAACAAATACTTGTGACTATGCCCTCTACACAAGTTTCAGTATTAGGCTACAAAATCGGGAATCATTCTGCTATTCCCATTTTTACTTTAATTTTTGTAAAGATTTATTTATTTGAGAGAGAGAGTGCAAAAGAGCACAAGCCAGGGGAGGGACAGAGGAAGAGGGAGAGACGGAATCCCAAGCAGACTCCCTGCTGAGTGCAGAGCCCCACATGGGGCTCGAGCTCATGACCCTGAGATCACGACCTGAGCTGAAACCAAGAGTCGATGCTCAACCGACTGATCCACCCAGGTGCCCCACTTTTTTTTTTTTTTTACTTTAATTTAAAAGCCAATCTAGGGCGCCTGGGTGGCTCAGTTGGTTGAGCGACTGCCTTCGGCTCAGGTCATGATCCTGGAGTCCCGGGATCGAGTCCCGCATCGGGCTCCCTGCTCGGCGGGGAGTCTGCTTCTCCCTCTGACCCTCCCCACTCTCATGTGCTCTCTCTCATTCTCTCTCTCAAATAAATAAATAAAATCTTTAAAAAAAAATAAAAGCCAATCTAAATGATTTCAGTGACTGGTGATTTGTGGACCCTCTCTTGATAGTGACTATTCTAGGTCCCAGTCAGTGCAAAAAAAGTGGCTTTTCTATGCCCAGAGACATTAGCAGATAGTCCCCCAGAGATAACTTCACCTTTTATTTCATCTGAAAGATATAAAACATCTAAAAAGAATTTGTTCAACTTCCTGCAACCAAGCTTATGAACTGACTTGCATGTGTACCCATTTTTTTTTTACTCCTGGGCTCCTGTTATAATAATAACATCTACCATTTATGCAGGGCCAGGCACAATAGTAAGTCTATTACCTGCATTATCTCCTTTAATTATCAGACCAAACAGGAGGTTCTCATCATTTTCCCACCTTAAAGTTGAGGAAACTGAGACTCAGGGAGAGTACATGACTTGTCCAAGGTCTCACAGCTAGGTGATAGAACCACGTGTTCCAACCCAGATTCCAGAGTCTGAACTCTTTTGTTTATTGTTTCCTAAAGTACACTCTCCCCCCAATGGGGGGCTCAAACTCACAACCCCAAGTTCAGGAGTCGTGTGCTCTACTGATGAGCCAGCCAGGCACTCCTGAACTCTTTTTTTTAATTCCAGTAGAGTTAACATATGGTGTTATATTAGTTTCAGGTGTACAATATAGTAATTCAACAACTCTATACATTACTCAGTGCTCATCAAGATAAGTGTACTTTAAAGAGCCCAAGTGTCCATCAACTGATGAATGGGTAAAGAAGAGGTGGTATACACACACACAAACACACACACGCGCGCACACACACACGCGCACACACACACTGGAATATTACTCAGCCATCAAAAAGAATGAAATCTTGGGGCCCCTGGGTGGCTCAGTCAGTTAAGCATCTGCCTTCAGCTCAGGTCATGATCCCAGGGTCCTGGGATCGAGCCTGGCATTGGGCTCCCTGCTTAGTGGAGAGTCTGCTTCTCCCTCTGCCCCTCCCTTCACTTGTGCTCTCTCTCTCTCAGATAAATAAATAAAATCTTAAAAAAAAAAAAAAGAATGAAATCTTAGGTTGCCTGGGTGGCTCAGTCGGTGAAGCATACCAGTCTTGATTTTGGCTCAGGTCATGATCTCAGGGTTGTGAGACTGAGCCCGGTGTCGGGCTCCATGCTGGGTGGGCATGGAGCCTGCTTAGGATTCTCTCTCTCCCACTCTCTACCCCTCCCTATTCCCTCTCTAGAAACAAAAAAAGAGGTTCATCCTGGTGGCTCAGTTGGTTAAGTGTCTGACTTCGGCTCAGGTCATGATCTCGGGGTCCTGGGATCGAGCCCTGTTTTGGGCTCCCTGCTCACTGGGGAGTCTGCTTGTCCCTCTCCCTTTACCCCTCCGCCCCCTACTGCTCATGCTCACTCTCTCAAATAAATAAATAAAATCTTTTAAAAAAAGAATGAAATCTTGCCATTTGCAACAATGTCGATGGAGCTAGAGAGTATTATGCTAAGTGAAATAAATCAGAGAAAGACGAATACCATATGATTTCACTCATATGTGGAATTTAGGAAACAAAACAAATGAACATGTGGGAAGGGGAAAAAAGAGAAGGAGAGAGGGGAGGCAAACCACAAGAGACTCTTAACCATAGAGAACAAACTGAGGGTTGATAGAGGGAGATGGGTGAGGGATGGGCTAAATGGGGGATGGGTATTAAGGAGGGCACTTGTGATGAGCACTGGTTGTTATATGTAAGTGATGAATCACTAAATTCTATTCCTGAAACCAGTATTACACTATATGCTAAGTAACTAGAATTTAAATAACAATTTTGAAGGAAAAAATAGTACAAATTTTTTTACAAAGTATATATATATTTTTTAAGATAAGTGTACTCTTAATTCCCTTCATCTACTTCCCCCATCCCCCCAACCCAAGAGTCTGAACTCTTAATTCCTAGGCTCTCCTCCTCTGTAAGACAAATCCCTAGTCCTGTGCTGACCCATCCGTTTCCAGCCTTCAGGAGCTTTGATCCATTGACTATTCCTATTGACCCCTCTTGTCTTCCTACTTTTCCTCTCCTGTGTTCTTCACATCATTATGCAAACAAGCTGTCACTCCTAGGTCAAAATCAAAACCCCTCTCCTAACCCACAGCCTCCTCCAGTTCTTTTGACTTGCATACCCACAACCCAACTCTCTATTGGGTATCTTCACCTGGAAGTCTTACCACCGTCCCAAACGAAATATATGCCAAACTGAACGCTTGATCTCCTCCACTTTTCCACCAAAAAATCTATTGTTTCCCTCTCAGTAGATGACACCACCATCCAATCCACCCTGTTGCCCAAACCAGAAACTTGGGCATCATCCTTGCCACCGTCGTCTTCTTCCTCCCCTATACTCCATCACAAGGCTTGCTGCTTCTACAGGATCTCTCTTATCTGTCCATTTCCCTCCATCTCTACTCCCCCTGCCTTAGTGCTGTCACCATCGTTTCTCACCCAGACTACAAACCACAGCCTCTTACCAGTCCACTCTTAGCCTAACCGTGCCCCACAGTTGACCAGTCCACACAGTAACCCCGATGATTCCTTAACCCCCAACCAGACAGACCACTGTCCAATTCTGAAACTTTCAATGTTTTTCTGGGCCTCAGGATAGAATCCAAACTCCCTCTCAAGACTTAGAGGCTCCCCGAGATCTGACCCTGCTTGTGTCTTCAGCCTCATTCCTACTCCTGTCAGCACTGTCTCAGGCCACCACCCAACATATCCCGTCTGCACTAGCGCCACCCCCAGTGACTCTCAGTTCCCTAAAGTCTCCCAGCTTCCTCTTGACCGGGCCTATTTCACGGTCTCTTTCTTCTGCAGAGGATATGAACCAGCCACACTCCATTCCCCAGACCTAACTCCTCTTCAGCCATAGAGCTCAGCTTGCTCTTCCTCAGCCCCTGCCCTGTTCAGGACAGGTACGCAAGGACTTCATGCCTTCCCCGCCACAGCACTCAGCATTCGGGGCTGCAACCGTCTGCATGCTCGCCTGTAGACTGTGAACCCATGGAGATGGGCGCCTGTGGATGTGGTTCAGCACCGCAGCCCAGCACCCAGCACTGTGGGTCTGCCTCACACTCTGTAACGGGTGTTCCTGGAATGAACAAGTGGCAGGCGGAGGCAGTTGACCTTGAATTTAGATTCACGGTCCTCCTGATTAAACTAATAATCATCGTCTAGTAGTTCATTTGCCTTCTGTTCCCATGCCTCTCTCCCTTTGGTGAACCCCGTGGAAACACTTTTTCTAACGAACACTATATCAGATGTACATTTAGAGAGTTACAAATGTGGTACTAGAGGTTCATGACTTTAGAACCAATTTCCTCATTTCAAGTGGAAGGAAACTGAAGTCCCAAGAGCTGAAGTGGTTGTGAGGGGCAGGCCCCTGGTAGCTATAAAACTGGGACTAGACCTCAGATTTCTTTTTTTTTTTCTTTGTTTATTTAAGTAATCTCTACACCCAATGTTGGGGCTCAAACTCATGACCCCGAGATCAAGAGTCACATGTTTTTCTGACTGAGCCAGCCAGCTGCCCCCAGACCTCAGATTTCTTGATTCTCGCACTCTCACTCCTCTCTTACACCATGCTGTGACGGATTAAAGGTGATCATGAGTTCTTTGACACTCTTCCCAATGGTGGGCTCTATATCCCCTTCCCTTGAATCCCAGTGGATTCTGTAACTGCTTAGACCAATAAAATACAGCAAAAGAGATATACTAGGCAGAGCGCAAACTGAAAATGTAGGATCCCTTCTGAGCATTTATTAAGAATTTCAATAGGGCGGGCGCCTACTTGGCTCAGTGTGGAAGAGCATGGGACTCTTGACCTTAGGATCATGATGAGTTCAAGCCCCCACACTGGGTTTAGAGATTACCAAAAATAAATAAATAAACTTTAAAAAAATAGAATAATTTAAAAAAAGAATTTCAAGACGGCAACGAGCAGGGCATCAAACTCAGCGTGGAGCCCTGTGTGGTTACACAGTCTTTACAGCCATGAACACGCTCCTGCTGCCAGTTTCAGGGCTCAGGTCCGAAGAGTCTGCCAGCAGCATCCGGTTCCTGTTTCTCGGAACATTCAGTCAAGCCAGGTGCCGCGTAAGCAGTCAACTAGCCTGAGATCACCGTGTTGTGCGAAGCCCACGCTTCATGGAGGGGCCCTGGAGGATGAGTTGCCATGTGGAGGGAAACAGACCAAGCAGTGCCAAGGTGCTCAGCGTGTGAGTGTAGGGGTTCAGAACGATCACCCCAAAATGTGTCACTTTTGCACACATTATTTCGAGCTGAAAACAATCAAGGCCCAAAAGACTCAGGAAGAAACTCTCTCCAAAGAGAGCTAACACCATATATAACTACGGTATAACATGAACTAAGTATGGTAGACAAGGAGGCACCTAGTGAGGCCTGTTTGATCCAAGTTCTGTGTCCCCTTGTTTCTGTGTGGCCTAGCAAACACTTGTTTACCAAACATTTACTCCTTTCTATCTTCCTGTGAGTTGCTTTCCTTCCCTTTGAAGTCCCAGGTCCCTACCCTCTTCTCCTTAGTTCAGGATGACATATATACCTCGTTTTACCTGTCATTGGAATCGCTCATGTTTATATGGATTCCCCATACATACATAATCAAATTTGATTTTCCCTTGTCAATCTGTCTCAGATCAAGACACTTCTTAGACCAGCCAGAAGAACTTTGAAAGGTAGAGGAGATTTTTCCTTCTCAGCGTAAGTGAAGAAGCCATCCTGGGATCCTCCGGCCCTGTTGCCCCTTACATCCAGCCAAGGCCCTATACAAGGTCCTGACCCACAAAATGATGATGGAAACAAAATGTTTTAGGCCACTA
Source organism: Mirounga angustirostris (assembly GCF_029215605.1). Lineage (NCBI taxonomy): Eukaryota > Metazoa > Chordata > Mammalia > Carnivora > Phocidae > Mirounga > Mirounga angustirostris. The sequence continues at coordinate 97,385,321 of NW_026991719.1, forward strand.
ATTTTGGGGATAGTTTGTTACCCAGCAATAGATAATGGACAAAAGTACTGTTTCTAGTGTGCTTCGAAATGTCCGTGAAAAGCTTTTAAAGCACAAAGCTTTTATTTGAATAAAATGCTACCATTCTGGGATCCCCAAATTCCATACAAAATATATGGTTCTATGCATATTGCAAACACAGGAATGTCACTTTGGTGATTAAAGATAAAAAATATAAAAATGAAAAAAAAAAGATAAAAAATGCAGCTCACACTAGGGACATAGGCTGTTTTGGCACCAGATTTAACCAGACCTTTTAATTTAATATATGTGAGTTCAGAAGGCAAGGGAACTGCTCCCCTTGGCCCCTAGGAACACTCCCCTGTCGCTGCTCTTATAACAGTGTCGGATAACTAACAGTCTGTGTGTCTATCCCCCTGACTAGATCAATGTTTTTCAAACTGTGGATGCAACCTATTAGTGGGTTATGAAATGTATTTTTTAACGAAATAGAATAAAATAAAAATATGAGTATGTGTTGCACACAAATACTAAGTCAAGAACCTTGCAGGTGTGTGTGTGTGTCTGTGTGTGTCTACTGGACTAGACGGTGAGATCCCAGTACAGTGTCCATGCCAAGCCTGTTCACCCCTGTACCCCCAGCAGCCAGCATATGCTGTTTGACACATGAGGGAATATTTGTTACTAAAATATTTGTTACATGAGTGAATGTTATTCTTGACATTTCCTATTTGGAGATGAACATTCTCATCTTCTTGGGACCCTTTACTGTTTCCTAATAACGCTGGGCTCCAGGCTTCTACTCCTTCCATAAATTAGGGAGTCTTACAGCAGCTTATTTATTATTCATTCACTTTCAGTTTTTAGTTTTCAGTTTGCTCCTAAATATCTGCACCAGTGTGAACTTTCTGTTAACTGCCTGCTGAAGCAGAAACTGTCCATCCCCCCTCCAATCCAGTCAAAAGATAAAGAAGGAAGCAAAGGAAGCAAAGGAAGGAAGGAAGGAAAGAAAGAAAAAAGATGGAAGGAAGGAAGAAAGAAAGAAAGAAAAGGGAAGGGGAGGGGAGGGGGAGGGAGGGAAAGGGAAGGAAAGGAAAGGGAAGGGGAGGGGAGGGGAAGGGAGGGGAAGGGAAGGGAAGGGAAGGGAAGAGAAGAGAAGAGAAGAGAAGAGAAGAGAAGAGAAGAGAAGAGAAGAGAAGAGAAGAGAAAAGAGAAAGAAGAAAAAATATTGGTACAGATTTACTCCAGAACTCTTAAAGATAAATTGTTACCATTTACTAAGTCCCAACAACAGACCAGGTATTTTTGACATACCATCTCATTTAATTGTCACAGCAAGTCTGTAACACAGCATTAACCTCCATTTCATATGTCCTCAGGGAGGTTAAGTAACTCCCCTAAGTCACCCAGCGGGCCAGTGAAAGGTAGATGATGTAAACCCAGACCTGCCCAGCTCCAAAGCCCCATGAACTTTCTGCATTCTTCTGCTGCTCCCACACAATTAACCGAAACACCTACACAGAGGCTTCTACTAAGACCAGACAGCCTACAAATAGTACATTTTCTCTGTCAACCGATGGGGAAACACTCTGTGTCAACCTTAAGATAGGTGTTGGGCACCTGGGTGGCTCAGTCAGTTGAGCCGCTGCCTTCAGCTCGGGTCATGATCCCAGGGTCCTGGGATCGAGCCCCGCATCGGGCTCCCTGCTCCGCGGGAAGCCTGCTTCTCCCTCTCCCGCTCTCCCTGCTTGTGTTCCCTCTCTCGCTGTGGGTCTCTCTCTGTCAAATAAATAAATAAAATCTTTAAATAAATAAATAAATAAATAAATAAATAAATAAAATGTGTTAAAAAAAAAGAAAAGATAGGTGTTAATGATGTAGACATCATCAGTGGACCTCAACAGCTTTTGGTGATTTGTAAACATACCAGGAACTCACTTTCCCATCAGCATGCTTCCTTGAGCACCATACTTTAAAATGCCTGGTTTTTTTTAAAAGATTTTTTTTAAGTAATCTCTACATTCAACGTGGGGCTCGAACTCACAACCCCGAGATCAAGAGTTGCATGCTCTACCAACTGAGCCAGTCAGGCGCCCCTAAAATGCATGCTTAATTAATTTCACCCCTAGGCTTAGGTGTTTGGTTGGTTATTTCATTCTATTTTTTTAAAGATTTATTTTTAAGTAATCTCTACTCCCATCGTGGAGTTTGAACTCGCAACCCCGAGATCAAGAGTTGCATGCTCTACCGACTGGGCCAGCCAGGCACCCCTATTTCATTCTATTTTTAGATAAATGTTTTTATTTTCAAACAGTTTTAGATATACAGAAAAGTTGCAAGAATATTACAGAGAGTTCCCGTATGGCCCGCACGCAATTTCCCCTATGGTTACTGTATTTTTTAAATGTTTTCAAACAAGGGGCGCCTGGGTGGCTCAGTCCATTAAGCGGCTGCCTTTGGCTCAGGTCATGATCCCAGGGTCCTGGGATGGGCTCCCTGCTCAGCGGGGAGTCTGCTTCTCCCATTCCCTCTGCCCCTCCCCCACCCGGCTCAGCTCTCTCTCTCTCTCTCTCTCTCAAATAAATAAATAAAATCTTTTAAAAAACGCTTTCAAACACAACCACAATAATGAATTGATAGCAATCAAACAAGTTGCCTCTATCATGTGCTGTTTGGAACCCATCAAAATACATGTCTCAGGGGCGCCTGGGTAGCTCAGATGTTTAAGCGTCTGCCTTCGGCTCAGGTCATGATCCCAGGGTCCTGGGATGGAGCCCCGCATCGGGCTCCCTGCTCAGCGGGAAGCCCGCTTCTCCCTCTCCCACTCCCCCTGCTTGTGTTCCCTCTCTCGCTGTGTCTCTCTCTGTCAAATAAATAAATAAAATCTTTAAAAAGAAAATACATGTCTCAGAGGGCTTGGATGCCAGGCTGTACTGTACAAGGCGGCCACGAGGGCTTCTTCCAGAATGAGCAGCTCCAGATAAGAACATGGGACTCATCCCTGAGTTTCTAAAGAGAAGTAACATTTTATTCTAGCTTGAACTTCCAACTGGCCTTGTGGCCCAAACTAAGAATTTGGTCTAAGGTCAAAAGGGTATGTCTTTTTCAAATCCCACAGCTCATAAGCTTGTCTCATTTATTTCAGGATTCTCTCTTGTTTACTTGACATGTCATCTTTCCCACATCTCAGGATTCTTGGAAACTTCTGAAAATACACACAGCAAAGCAAACTTAAACAAAAACCAACATAAAGAACTGTAGAAAGCACTGGGTGAAGAGAAGCAGCCAAAAGAGGACAGAGGCCCAGAGAAGGAAAACATTGCTGGAGGCAACACCAGGCCTAGTGTGCAGGTGTCTTGTTCCCAGCTCGGAGCTGGGGCGGGCAGGTCCCCTCTGTCCGTACTGTATTCTCTAGGCACCAGCCACCCACTGGGCAGTCATGGTTCCATAGGACCCTGCCTTCATCTATAGTTGACTGATTCTTTTTTTTTTTTAAAGATTTTATTTATTTGACAGAGAGAGCACAAGCAGAGGGAGAGGGAGGGAGAAGCAGGCTCCCCGCTGAGCAAGGAGCCCGATGTGGGACTCGATCCTAGGACTCTGGGATCATGACCCCGGGCTGAAGGCAGCCGCTTAACCGACTGAGCCACCCAGGCGTCCCTATAGTTGACTGATTCTTGACTGAGCCAATCAGGCTCACCCTCTCATGATCTTGCTGTTGCGATTCAGAGATTCCCACCCATTTCTCTCTGGGACAGAGTGGATGCCATGTCTGGCTTTGCTCTAAGAGAAACAGGGGAAACAGGTCTGTCAAGAAGGACAAGAGTGAAGTGGACATTCAGAAAGAAGCTGAAAGAAAGGCCCCAGAGGGAGAACAGCCTGGCTTAAGGGCTTTCAAGACCCTGGTTCTGGTTCTTCTCGAAGCCTGGCTGTCCCCTGCCCTTGGGTTCCACAAGACATCTTTGAAGGCTTGTATTAAGGGCCCCACTAAAAAAAAAAAAAAAAAAAAAAAAGGCAACATATGTGAGTGGCTCCATTCTAACCCCAAAAGTTTAAGTTTATTTTCCTGTTCTTTACAAAGGAATTTTTTTCTGATTATAAACACATGTTCCTTGTAGAAATTTTAATTAGCTTTCTTCTCATTATAAAAAACATTTTTGTTAGGTCTATACATCCTGAGAAATATAAAATGAAAACTAAATCACTTGTAATGAGATGCATACACATGTTCAACTTGTACCGAGATGTTCATAGCAGCTCCATAAAGGCCCCAAGCTGGAAACTGTCCAAATGCATATCCAGAGGAAAATGGGGAAATAAATTGTGTTATATTCACATTCTGGAACACTTGTGAAAATTGATTAAAGGAAACCTTAACTAAAATGGAGTCGGGGGGATGCCTGGGTGGCTCAGCCTGTTGAGTGTCTGACTCTTGGTTTCGGCTCAGGTCATGATCTCCCCGTGGTGGGACTGAGCCCCAGGTTGAGTCACACCACAGGCTCTTCGCTCAGGGTGGAGTCCGCTTCGGATTCCTTCGCCCTCTCCCTCTCCTTTCCCCTCTGCCCCGCCCCCGCTCTCACTCTCTCTCTCTCTCAAAATAAATAAACAAAATCTTTAAAAAATAATAAAAATAAAATGGAGTCAGGAGGCCAGAAAGGCGAGCTCCCATGCCCTACCATTCAAGTCAATTGCAGACCCCGACAGGAAGAGATGTACCTTGCGTTGCCCACAGGAAGAAGCTATACTTCTAGGGTAGCTTACTACCCTAGGAGGAGGAAGAATGATTTTCTCCTTGCCAATGAGCAACTGTCACAACTCAGCCAATGAAAAGCCACCACACTTTGAATTCCCAGTTTACACCAAAGGACTTTTTGTTTATAACAGCCCCTTCCAACTCTCTCCTTTCCTCTCCAGAAGAGCCTTCCTCTTCTTTGTTTGCTGCTTTTGCCTTAGTTTGCATGTCCTGAAATGCAATTCTCTGCTATTCCTGAATAAACTCAATTTTGCTGGTAAAATAAGTTTGTTTTTTGTTTTTTTTTTAAGATTTTATTTATTTACTTGAGAGAAAGAGCACAAGCAGGGGGAATGGCAGAGGGAGAAGCAGCCTCGCCCTGAGCGGGGAGCCCCATGCGGGGCTCGATCCCAGGACCCTGGGATCATGACCTGAGCCGAAGGCAGACGCTTACCAGACTGAGCCACCCAGGCATCCCTAACTGAGTTTTATTTTTAAGGTTAATATATTATACAGCAATGAGAATGAACATCTACAACTGCACGCAGTACCAAAATCTCGTATGATGGTGAATGAGCAAAAGAAATTAGACACAGTAAGGGCAAAGTTAATTATCCCATTCATATAAAAGGCAAGAATAGGCAAGACTACCCTCTGCTGTTAGATGTTGGGACAGCGGTTACATTCGAGGGTGATAGTGACTGGAAGGGGGCCCAAGGAGGGGCTTCTGGGATGCTGATCACGTTCTGTTTCCTGACCTGGATGGTGGTGACACAACTGGATTCATCCTGTGAAAATTCATCGAGCTATACTCTTAGAGTAGATCCGTGCACCTTTCTTTATGTTATATTTTATTTATTTTTTAAAGATTATTTATTTATTTATTTCAGATTGAGAGTGAGAGAGAGAGGGAGAAGCAGACTCCCTGCTGAGCACAGGGAACCCGATGCGGGGCTCGATCCCAGGACCCTGAGATCATGACCTGAGCCAAAGGCACACGTTTCACCGACTGAGCCACCCAGACACCCCTGTATATTTTAAAAGAATTTTTAAAATAGTCTCTAACTCCAGATTTTTTGGGGGGGGGAAGGCGTTAAATTTTAAACTTTCTCGGGGCGCCTGGGTGGCTCAGTCGTTAAGCGTCGTGATCCCAGGGTCCTGGGATCGAGCCCCACATCGGGCTCCCTGCTCAGCGGGAAGCCTGCTTCTCCCTCTCCTGCTCCCCCTGCTTGTGTTCCCTCTCTCACTCTCTGTCAAATAAATAAATAAAATCTTTAAAAAAAAAATTTTTTTTTAAACTTTCTCGTTTTCTTTGCTTCTCCAAGGAAATGACTTTGGGTCTGGCCTACGCTGCCCATCTTTGCTTTTCTAACATTTCCCTCCCTGCTACTTGTTATGTGCATCTCTGTCTTTCTGGAGCCTCTCTAAACGATCTGTACTATCAGCTCCGCTGGAATCTAAATTATTCAAACTGATCAAGAGAACAGTTGCATTTAAGGGCCGGCTGAGAGCCAAGCCAAGCGCCGGTCTGGCTGCCCCAGCCAGTCTCCGTCAGCAGCCCCAAGGGGCCTCATCAGGGACCGTACTTCAGGTGCCTGCCGGTGTGGCGAAGGACATGCTCCTACAAGAGGGTGAGTGGTGGGAACCGTGCCAGGCCCGATATGCCCCCTTCTCCAGATCCTTTCCCTAGCCCCTCACACTCCAGCTACCTACCCCCTGGGCATGTGGAGGCTGCGCACACGAGCTGGCTGAGGCCTTCCCCAAGTCCCCAGCAAGTACCACCCCCTCACTCCTGGTCTCCGTGTTAAGGCCCACCGTTCGTACTGGTCTGTCTCACTTGCTTGCCTGCTCCCCCCTTCATCCATTCACTTGCTCGGTCCCTACATTGCTGGAGCACCTGCTTTGTGTCAGATGCTGGGTTAGGTGAGACGATGAGCAGGGAGCAGGACAGACCCATCCCTATCCTTGCAGAGCCCAGTCTAGTGAGGGAGGCGGATAATGGACCACACACACATTTTCTTCACAGTGACAGTTTGTAGGACACCCACGGGCCCTTTTCCGAGGTACTAAGCAGAAGGACCCGGGGGGGGGGTAGGGGAGTCAGGGAAGGTCTCTCCGTGGAGTGAGAAGTAGGCTGAGACCTTGCAGGATGAATGGGAGTTTCACCAGGTGAAGAGGAAGAACATTCCTTACAGGGAACAGCACGCGGGAAGGCTCTGAGGCAGGGTGGAGCTCGGTGCTCTGGGAGACGAAGAGGCCAGCGTGGCTGGATCCAGCTTAAGAGTGAAACGGGGCCAGGAGCCATGCCATGCTTCTTTGGGGCCGTTTTAAGACTTGCCCCATGAGTAGTGTGAAGTGGCGCGAAAGGGGAGCGGTGTGCTGAGCAGATCGGTGTCTCAAAAAGCTCACTCTGGCTGGCTGCCGTGCTAGGAAGCCAGGATTTCTCCAACTCGTTGCTCTTGACGTTTGGGGTCGGACAATTCTTTGCTGTGGGGGAATGCCCGGTGCATTGAAGGATTTTTTTGTGTGTTTAAGATTTTATCTATTTATTTGAGAGAGCGAGAGAGCACATGAGCAGGGGGAGAGGCAGAGGGAGAAGCAGACTCCCCGCCAAGCAGGGAGCCCGATGCGGGGCTCGATCCCAGGACCCCGAGACCATGACCCGAGCCAAAGGCAGATGCTTAAACGACTGAGCCACCCAGGCGCCCCATATTGGAGAATGTTTAGCAGCATCCCTGGCCTCTATCCACTAGCTGTCAGTGGCACCTTCTTTCCCTTTGTCTAAGCAAAGGGGTCTGACATTGTCAAATGTCCCCTCGGCGGGGCAGGGAGAGGTCCAGCAGCAAAATCGCTCCCAATGAAGACTGTCAAACCATTTATTTCGGTCAGGCCAATCAGTTTTCTCTGATGAGGGTCTGCCACCGTCCCTCCCTCCGTTCCCAGACACGCACATACGATGGACACAGGCACATACACATGTGCACGTGGCCTTGACCACAGTACTCTTGCAGGTCATACTCGTCTCTGGCTGCCCAAACACCCAAACACCCACCAGGGTTTTGCGTGGGCAGGGGTTTGATATTCTCTTCTCTGGAATAGAACAGGTTCAGTGAAGGGTAAATGGTTAATATTTCACTCTGTTCCATCTGGTTCTCGTCGCCACTCCTACTAACAGCAGCTACCTGGCAGCTTAAGCACTCAAAATGCTGGTTGCTATATTAGCAGGAATGAGAGCTGCAGAACCTTCTTGAATCTGTACGATAGGAGAACACCTGGTACAACTGATCTTTTACAGACATTTTCAGTCCTTACAAACCCAAGGTAGGTATGATTTTGGCTAAGTCTCCCTCTTCTTTTTGTTTAAAGATTTCATTTATTCATTTGAGACAGAGAGAGCACAAGCGGTGGAGAGGGAGAAGCAGGCTTCCCGCGGAGCAGGGAGCCCGATGCGGGGCTCGATCCCAGGACCCTGGGATCCCGACCTGAGCCGAAGACAGACTCTTAACGACTGAGCCCCCCAGGCGCCCCTCCCCTCTCATTTCTAATACGACCTATGTAAGGTCTGTAGGGAAGCTCCCTCTGCATCAGTGCCACCTTCGCCCTGTGCCAACCTCCCCTGAAGAGTGAGGCTAAGGTATTTTTAAAGCTCCAAAACATCACATCACGTGACTGCCAATTAGAGCAAGTCCCTCCGCTTTGGCCCGGGAGAGCATCTATAGCAGGCCAACGCTTACGGCTAGCCACACAGCCGCAGGTCCCAGCTTCCCAGGCTGGCTAGTTGGTATTCTGTAGCCCACTCTTCCAATTTCTGGCCAACCCTGGTCCTTAAGGATTATGCTCATTGGAGCCTGTAAACAGGGTCCTGGGTTAGGGACCCCTGTCCATGCCACCCCTACCCCTTGCTGCTTCTGCTACGTCCAGCACGGGGTCCCTACAAACTAGATCCGGGGTTGCCACCAAACTTGATTCCCCCCCTTTTCTCTTGCTATAGTTTCACCTTCATTCCACAGGTAATTAGAGAACTTTTTCCCTTCCCACCTTTTCCAGACATTTGCTCCGGCTTCCACAGTGGCCTGTCACTAGCCTAACATACAGGTGTCTATCCACCAACTAATCCCAAGTACCTGGAACGGTGCCTGACACATAAATGCCCAGTAAATCTAAATTTAGTAAATGCCAAAATGGTCTTTCGATTTCTCTCAACAATTTAAAGATGCAGACATTTAGTTCACAGGCTCTATAAGCCCAGGCAGACCAGTTTGATAACCCCTGGATCAGAGGATTCCTACTTGTACTGAAGACGGGCATTAGTCTGACCCTCGGTCCCGCCGCGCCCGGCTCTGCGCGGTGACCCGAGCCGAGGCCGCCCCTCGGCAGGTGCCGCGTCCCCAGCCTGCGGGCCGCGCACTCGCTCCCTGCTCCCTGCGCTCCCGAGGGGCGGCCGGGCCTCAGCATGAACCACAGCCACCGGCTCGGGCCAGCCAGCAGCTGCCTGGGCACCATGCAGGGGAAGAGCAAGTCTGGAGCTGAATTTTGTCGGTTTTCACTGGACAGATCAAAACCTGGAAAATTGGGGTTTTATGGATTACTGCGACATGTTCAGAAGATACCCAATGTTGGCGTTTTAGTAGGCTACACAGACATCCATGGAGACTTACTACCTATAAATAATGATGATAATTATCACAAAGCTGTTTCAATGGCCAATCCACTGCTTAGGATTTTTATACAAAAAAAGGGAGAAGCAGACTACAGTGCCTTTGGTACACATTAATAAAGAAGAATGTTTTTAACCAATCTATTGCGTCCTGACAACCATAGAAAAAAGCCACGCATAGTCATTAGTATGCCCCAAGACTTCAGACCTGTGCCTTCTATTATAGATGTGGATATTCTCCCAGAAACACATCGTAGGGCTCGTCTTTACAAATACGGCACTGAGAAACCCTTAGGGTTCTACATCCGGGATGGCTTGTGTCAGGGTCACACCGCATGGCCTAGAGAAGGTCCCAGGGATCTTTATATCCAGACCAAATCTGGCTCAAAGCACAGGACTATTAGCTGTAATGATGAAGTTTTAGAAGTTAACGGCATAGAAGTTTCAGGGAAGAGTCTGTTTGTTTTTTTTTTTAAGATTTTTATTTATTTATTTGACAGAGACACAGCGAGAGAGAGACACACACAAGCAGGGGGAGCGGGAGAGGGAGAAGCAGGCTTCCCGCTGAGCAGGGAGCCCGATGCGGGGCTCGATCCCAGGACCCTGAGATCATGACCTGAGCCGAAGGCAGATGCTTAACAACTGAGCCACCCAGGCATCCTGTGCTTTTGCTATTTTGTCTCTAGGGCACTGGATGTTAGCACACATTCTCAGAACCATGAGAGGACCAGATCACTTCCGTTCGAAGTTGTTGCATATTTAACCTGCGGTGCGGAGCCCAGTCAGCTTTTCCTTCAACGGCATTTTTTAAAAATTCTAATGTGAAAAAGTCTGATTCAGTCCTTTGGTACCTTGGGGACCTCAGCTCCTATGTTCCCTGTATTTTATTTTGATTTTTTAATGTTGTTCCTCTGTTGCTAATTGTTACAAGTGATATTTTATTTGTCAGAGAGAGAGAGCACACAAGCAGGGGGAGCAGCAGGCAGAGGGAGAAGCAGACTCCCTAAGGAGCCTGACGTGGGATTCGATCCCAGGACCCCGGGATCACGAACTGAGCCGAAGGCAGACACTTAACCAAGCCATCCAGGTGTCCCACAAGTAATTTTTTTAAATGCGCTTTTTTTTCCTAATATCTAAGAAATCAAACCAATTGCCTGTTTTGGGGAGTTGCTTCCTACGTCATAAAGCATTGAAGCCATGTTCCTGAATTAAAACCTGTAACAGTTGTTCAAGTTCAAAGCTTGTTCTTCCTGTATCACATTTACAGACTCATTCCATATGCGTATAACTTAATGACACAAAAGGCAGTTCCATCAAGGTAATACGTGAGACTTCCTTAATCTCCTCTCACCCTCATTCCCATCTCATTGGAAATCATTCCTTTTGTTGTTGGTGTTTTGTTGGTGTGTTTTTATACTCTAATGTATTTGAGTAGTATGAATCATTTTGGATTATAAAATGCACCCAAAGAGATTTTTTTTTTAAGATTTTATTTATTCAGAGAGAGAATGAGAAACAGAGAGCATGAGAGGGAGGAGGGTAAGAGGGAGAAGCAGACTCCCCGCTGAGCAGGGAGCCCGATGCGGGGCTTGATCCCAGGACTCCAAGATCATGACCTGAACCGAAAGCAGTCGCCCAACCAACTGAGCCACCCAGGCGCCCCCCCCAAAGAGATTTTTACACAGGACAAACTTGGGCACTTTTTTATAGGAGCATTTGGTTTTTCCCTAATGGGATTTCTAGGAACACTGCCTACACTTTATGAAAAAAATATATTCACCTTGGACAGGTAGTTTATTGCTATTTATTTTATGAGGCTATTTATTACTTTCCAACGCACCCACTTAGAATTAAGGGTAAGGCTGCTGACTTCTCTTCCTTGCCTGATTTCCCTGTACAACATGCATGAGCACTGCAGTAGGCCCAAGTTCCCTGTGGCTTATGGCTACTTCTGTTATTAATTTCATGGTAGGGCTAGAATGGGTACCTTTGTACAGTTGCATGCTATGGAAACAATTAAGTGCTATTTTCTCTCTATGGTAAAGATATATGAGGAAGTCTTGGGACTGAAGGAAGGTCACTTAGAATACTTTGTTCACGTTACCACCAAACAGATTATCACTGAACTATTAACTGCACATTATGTAATGCAATGTTCTTTTTTGTTGAATTCACCCAAGTTCTTCCACTTCTATACCGCTATTCATTAATGGCATTCCAGCTTTAACCTCACGAGGTATAGAAATTTGACTCTAGAATGGCAAAATGTTAACATGTAGTTTAAATTTCATTTTAAGTGGTGCAGGGGTTCAACAGTAAGTAAAAATCCTTTCACATACTACTTTTTGTGGGTTTTTTTTTAAGATTTTATTTATTTGACAGAGAGAGACACAGCGAGATGAGGGAACACAAGCAGGGCGAGTGGAAGAGGGAGAAGCAGGCTCCCCGCAGAGCAGGGAGCCTGATGTGGGACTCAACCCCAGGACCCTGGGATCATGACCTGAGCCGAAGGCAGTCGCTTAACCGACTGAGCCACCCAGGCGCCCTACTTTTTGTTTAACAATGTTTTAACATCTGAACTTTTCTCTTGGGGGTAAAATACTTCAGGGCTTGACTTTTCGTACAAATTTTAACTCTAAAGTACAGATTTGTATGTATTCATGAAAATGAAAATCAAAGCTGCTAATGCTTTTTATTTTAGTTATCCTAAGGGTATATGTCGGTGGTGTTAAAACTAGATCTCTCATTTAAATTGTTGGTGAAATAACTGATTACTAGCCATATTGTAAAACCAATAGATCTTGGTATACAATGTCAGTTCATTGGTAGTCTGAATCAATTATTTCAAGTGTACCTTAACAGAAATGTCAATGGATTCAGTGTAAAATTTTATAGTACTAATGTCAAGCCTGTGAATTTTGTTCTGTATCCTGAGTAAACTTACTGTAACGTTCTCATGAGCTACCAGCAAAAAAATGTAATTTTGTGAACTATAAACTTTCTAATTTTACATGCCATGTTTTTACATGAATGATACTTTGTTTAATCTATCAAAGTATTTTACAATTTTACTATAAACTGTACATTATCACTAAATGAACTTTTGATTTTAAAAATTCAATTTAGCTTTAGTTGTAGATTATTTTTTACAAATATAGACTTGTGAAAAAAGACTGGCATCATAGAATAGCAGAAAAAGATGCTATTGAAGAATGTGCTACCCAGAGGTATGAGGACGACACACATACTCACTACCCGTAAGGTGTTAAGAGCCATTAGCCACATGGAGCTTCTTAATTAAAATTAAATAAAAATTCAAGTCAGTTCTTTACTCAAACTAGGCACACTTTTTTTTTTTTTTAAAGCTTTTATTTATTTGAGGAGAGAGAACACAAGCCAGGGGAGGGGCAAGCAGATACCATGCTCAGTGGGGAGCCCAATCCCAGGACTGAGATCATGACCTGGGCCCAAGGCACTGAGCCATCTGGGCTCCCCCTAGCCACACTTTACATACTAGTTGTCAAGGGCCACTTCCATCACTGCAGAGAGTTCTGACAGTGCTATGCATGATTTGACAGGTGGGGGATTCAGTCCTTCGCAAATCAGAAACACAACAGCAGTGGAGGTGAAAGGTCTCCCATTTATTACCGAACCAACCTACTGGTGTGGAGGTGTAGTCACAGAGAAAATCATTTCCATGATAAGACAAGTCTACCGCCAGGTAGGAAGGATGTTTACAGAATGACAGAACACATGATCTTCACGCAGCTTAATTAAATATGTGTGCCAATTAAGTGTGTCATCTCATGATGGGTGACGCCTTACAGACCCAGCTTGGTTCTCCTCCAGTGCCTCCTCTTCGAGTTGTACCTGCACAGAAACAAACCGCAGCTTACCAAGGCCGTCTGACTGCAGTTTCGCTGCCCTCATTTACCACAAACGCTGCCTTGTCAGTACCGTAAAATCCTTGGAAGGCAAAGGGTCCCATTTTTCCTTCCTTTAACGGGTTTGGAGCTCTCTTTGGAGAGTAGAAAGTGATTTGCTAGATGTGTCTAAGAACTCGTCAAATCAAATTTTTACCTGAGAATGACTCCAGGCTAGGAAAACACACTGGTTCTTACTCGAGACTAGACGAGTGGGGAAGCTCCCTCCCCTCCCAAGGGTACACCCACCTACTTTTGATTCAACACACCTGGGGGGTAGACCCAGACACATTTCTATTGAACCCCCCCTTCCAAACTTCATCAGAAGCAACATTTCTACATCATGGGTCACACACATATAAAAGCCCCCACACTAATTTTTACAAGAGGTTAACACACCCAATCATTTCAAAAGCAAAGCAAGAGCTTTGCAGAGCTAAGGCCACCTCAGAAGTGTCCATGTCAATCAGTCACGACTTTACCCTCATTAAGGCAAAATCAAACATGACTGACAGATTTTCTTTCAGCAGGATAATGTCAGTACTTCCACAAAAGGAAACACCGTAATTGCAACCTGCTTTCAACACACTTCAAAAAGTTGCAAGACCGCTGAGGTAACAGAAAAATCAATTGTTGCCCGATCTCCGGGCTGAGTGTATACACTTTCATTCTGCACAATAACCCGGGAACCGCAAGTCCCACCACCAGATGGGGATATGACACCGAAGCCTATGTTCATGTCAACACATTAAAAAGGGGCATTACTATGGATGTCTGAGGTTCTCAAGAGAAACTCATCAAGCTCGTACAAGGGCTGGACTCCAAAGTAACCATTTCGCCAAGTGACTCAATGCTCTTTTTCTCAGTATTGTTACGAGGCCAACACCAGGGGTTTTAAGATCTTGTTGCACTTCTCACAGTGAGACACCTCCTATACATATTAATATAAATAACAAAGGCCAGTGTTCAGTACAGGATAAACTAAAGGCAGCAACTACCTGGCCTATAAGGCGACAGAGTGTGGTGATTTTCACCTTTGTAACTGGCTAAAAGAATTAAGGAAACAGGCCCCCCAATTCACATCTTGGTCTTCTGTGATTCAGTCAAATCAGAGTTCTATACTGGTATCATGACTTCAAAGTCTCTATCTTGCAAAAGGGACCCAAGGCTAGGCCTGCTCTAGAGTCTCAGGTTCAAGAGGCTTCTCAAATAAAAATTTTGGTCATAGTATTTGCTTCCTCCTCCTTTGTGGTCTTTTGTTGGGCTCCCTTATTCAGGAAAGCCAGAGAATCTAATACTTCATTTTAAACAAACCCAAGTTCTGGAAGCTGTTTAACCCACAGGGGCTTGTCGCTGGTTGTGAGCCCTTTTGAGGCTTATTTTTCTTCCTTTTGAGACCTGTCTCAAGGTCCAGCTGGTCCCCCATAGAACAGTGAGACTGAAAGGCATGCAGGAGACCTGAGTTTTAGGTTTAACTCTGCCTGTTCGCTTAGGTGACCCTGGAGGCCCTCTGCAGCCATCTGAGCCCTGTCTTTTTTCCAAAACCATCAATTCAACTACTTCTGCAGTAGAGAGCAATCTCCCGATCTTTAGAAAAGATAAACACCTCAAGATGGACTGGGTGCGCAACATGGCCTTCCGCACTGCGATGAGTAATGAAGACAGCCTTCCCACCTTATGTTCTGGCACAGACTGAAGACAACAGGAAATTAACAAATATGGAATGTCTGCCTCTAATCCCAGCCATGGGCTGGGTTGCTGTCCAGAAACACTGAGGAAGCGCGTTAAAAGAACCACCACAGGGCAACCCTCTCGGGTCCCCTCCCTCCTCGGGAGTTTTGTACTATCACTTCGCTATCGCCCAATAAACCTTGCTTTGCTGCCCACCCAAAAATAATTAATTAAAAACAAAATAAAATAGCAACCACAAAAAACAAGCAGGTAGTTGTGGGGGGGTCCTTACCTGATCTTATTACCAGTTTTCATCCGAATCCACTGGGGAATGGGACGATTCTGCTTTTGTTTCTTGGCCAGGAATCGCTTGATTCTGAAAGTCTTGTGAGAAGACTGGGAAGGAAACGTAATCAATTTAGACAGCAACACCAGAGCTTGCTCCACTGATCCAAAGTCAGGAACGCCCTCAATCCACAAACATTTGAATGCTTCATCTATACCAAAAACAACCTTCTCAATGCTAAACCCACCATGCCCTTTGCTGTTCCTCACAACTTCTGGAGGCAGATACCATAATCCCCATTATTCGAATAAAAATCAGCAATGAAAGTAAGTAACCTACTACTAATGCGCAGAGCTGGGATTCAAACCCAGGTCATCTATGCTTCCAAAGCTAGGGTACCTTCCCATCTTCCCTGCTGTCACCCCAGGACCCAGCGGACCACTGGGGATGGCTGGGGAATTTGGTTTTCACAAAAGAACACAGCTTTTTGTCAACCAGAACAATCCAGCACTTGCAAGTCAATGAGTTTCTGTGCATTATGTAAAATAGGGGTGGCTAACGATGCGGAGCGCGCGTGAGCCAGAGCGAGGGGGAAGGGCAGGAGTCAGTTCCCCAGCCGAGCCGATTCCTCGCTGAGGGCGGGGCCAGATGCAGGTCTGGATCCCAGGACCCTGAGATCATGACCCGAGCCGAAATCAAGAGTGGGCGGCTTAAACAACTGAGCCACCCAGGCGCCCCCATCACTTACCATTTTGGTATGAACTCTCCTGTACTTAAAATATCCTTTTCAAGGACGACTTTCCCAATTTCTCATTTCATTTTTTGGTTTTAAGAACTTGGGTCATCTAAGTCCAACCCCAACCACTCCCGCTCAAGTTTGCGGGACAATCCAGAAATGGCAGGTAGTCTCAAGTCTGGCCAACGTGGTCCGACACACCCTTGCACCTTGCATAATAGGGGCCTATTACAAAGAAGGCGAAGACTACACTCCTCTCTCCCAGCTCACTGTAGCAGCTGTAAATTTCCTGCCAACTAAAAAAACCAGATACCGATCCTCTCCACACCTAGAAGCATATAGCAATTTTAATTTCTCAGAAAACGATCACAGGTAAAACCCACGACCATAACTGTCCGCAGCTTGCATTTTACGAAGAACGCCCGAATGGCATATTGATCCACACCGCAGCACCTCTCCTTCCAGGTGCTTCCACGGGGAGATGCGCAAGTCCCTAACAAAGGACTAACAAGTCCTGTAAGTTCATAACGTATGATCCTGGCCGCCAACTTAAAAAAATCTTCCGAAAACCAGCAGACCCCATTCGCTTTTCGATGCCCGGCGCGCGTGGCGGCCACGATTTCTGTAGTGGACACCCCGCCACCCCGACTTCTCTCCCTGCCCCAGGATCACAGTTCGCTCCAGAAGGGCGAAGGGCAGTGGGAACCCCTGCTAGCCTGGGCCGCGCACAAAGCACCACCCCTCCGACCTCGCATGGCCAGGGCAGCCGGCCCCTCCTCGAACGCCTGCTAGCTTCCCGCTAGGCCCGCGGACTGGAGCGGTGGCCGAACTCGACCTTCCCTGGAAAAAGGCTTCTAGAAGGCCCCCGCACCTCGACGCAGTGTGCGGCGCCAGCGAGCTCGCAGGGGCCTCAGGCCTCGGGAAACCAGCCCGGAGCCGATGGCAACGGATGAACTTACCATGGTGAGAAGCAGCCAGCCACGCAGAGCAGGATGGCGGCGAAAAAGAGAAAGGAGGAACAGGGCGGAAGGACGTATTTAGACGACGCAGCCGAGGGCGGAGCTTAGAAGATGACGCCGGAGCCCCAAGGCCGCCGGCCGCGGCCCCCACCCCGCCCCCCGCGCGCGCCGCGCTCCCGTGGGAACTGGGCACACCGGGCGGTCCGGGCGAGCGGGACTTCGCTTTGCCGCGCTTCCGTAAGTGCGTCCCTCAGGAGCCGGTCAGTGTGCTACGCGCGCCGTGCTTCGTGGCTGAGGCACACGGCCCGCGGTAGAGCCCCAAGTGCTAACCCTTCCCGAAGGCGGAGGGAGCCGAGCGGGCGGGGCTGACTCCCAGGGCGGGCAGCGGAGACGTCACGTCCGAGTGCAAGGGACTTCGGTCCTGGGCGCCGGAGGGAGTGGCCCGAGGGCTACCCTCCGCCGGGCTGGGCCGGCGGCGCCCGTCTCGGTCCTGTCTCGACCTCGAGAAGTCGTCTCGACCTGGCTGGGCCGTGCTGGACGGGAAGGGATGGTGATGCTGGAGGAAGCAGGAGAGGGCGGCGGGGGCTGCGCTAGGAGGGTCCGGTAAGCCTAGGCAAGAGGTGGCTAATGGAGGTCTAAGCTGAGAAAGTTCGGGACAACCTTCTCCTTGGCTGCTAGGAATCCCAGGCTTTTAGCCCACTTTGCAAAAATGTATAGGAATTGATGGCATGCGTTTTGGATGTTAATGATACCCGTTTTCATGTTGGTCTTCTCCACATTTAAAAACAAAAACCTCTCTTTGCAGTCACCTCAAGCAGTTTTTGCACCAGTAGATTAAGGTAAGGGTTTTTAATGGTCCAAATGGTCCATGTATAGAACTCTCAGAATACATGAACTTGGATGGGGGGGGGGGGATCACAACTTCGTTTTTATCAAACTGTCTGAAATTTAGTTCTTTCTTTCTTTACAAACATAAGCAGCAAACTGTAGCGGCGTTAACAGTCCCTATGACTTTGTCACCAATAGAAATCAAAGATGGTTTCATATCACACTGCAGTTGATGCAGACGTCTTGAAATATCATTTATACATTCATCACTTCTTTGAAATTACAGTACAGTTGACCCTGGAACAACATGGGTTTGAACTGCATGGGTCCACTTATAGGTGGATTTTTTTCGATTAATACAGTACAGGACTATAAATGTGTTTTCCTTATGATTTTCTTTTTTTTTTTTTTTAAGATTTTATTTATTGGGGCGCCTGGGTGGCTCAGTTGGTTAAGCGACTGCCTTCGGCTCAGGTCATGATCCTGGAGTCCCGGGATCGAGTCCCGCATCGGGCTCCCTGCTCGGCAGGGAGTCTGCTTCTCCCTCTGACCCTCCTCCCTCTCATGCTCTCTGTCTCTCATTCTCTCTCTCTCAAAAAAAAAAAAAAAAAAAAGATTTTATTTATTTATTTGACAGAGCACAAGCAGGGGGAGCCGCAGAGGGAGAGGGAGAAGCAGGCTCCTCATTGAACAGAGAGCCCGACGTGGGGCTCGATCCCAGGACCATGGGATCATGACCTGAGCAGAAGGCAGATGCTTGACCGACTGAGCCACCCAGGCGCCCCCCCCCCGCTTTTTTTTTTGAGAGAGAGAGAGCAGGAGGGGGGGGGCAGATGTGCAGAGAGAGAAGGAAAGAGAGAATCTTAACCAGGCTCCAGGCCCAGCACGGAGCCCATCAGAGGGCTTGATCTCACGAACCTGAGATCATGACCTGAGCAGAAATGAAACTGACTGAGCCACCCAGGTGCCCCCTCATGATTTTCTTAATAACCTTTTCTCTAGCTTACTTAGTCGTAAGGATACAGTATATAATATGTATACTGTATAGAATATGTATTAACCAACTGTTTGTTATCCGTCAGGCTTCTGGTCAGCGGTAGGCTATTAAGTTTTGGGGGAGTCAAAAGTTACATGCAGATTTCCCACTGTGCTAGGTTGACACCCCTAACCCCTGTGCTGTTCAAGGGTCAACTGTAGTTATTAGACCCCTAAGGAGAACTGTGTTAAGAAGCTCGTATGTTACTACAGCACACATTTCTTTTAGAAAATATTTTGATAACTATATTGCAGTGTAACTGGTTTTCTTTGTAATCCTATGTACTTTGTTTTATGCATTTAAAAACATTCTGAAGATAAACTTCATTAGACTGCCAAAGGATTCCATGGCACAAAAATGGTTAGGAATCCCTGTATTGGCGTATTGTGACAGATGGTAGAACAAACAAACTAGTAGGAGACTTTGGAAAGAGTCTGGGCAAGAAATGATGGCCCATGGGGCGCCTGGCTGGCTCAATTGGTAGAGCATGCGACTCTTGATCTTGGTGTTGTGAGTTCAAGCCCCACATTGGGTGGCCCCAGGATGTTGAATAAGAAGAAATAAAATCAAGAGATGATTGTGACATTAACAGGACTTGGTCTCCAAGTTTCTGTCTTGAGCAACTGGATGCTGGTGCCTTAGGTCTAGAGAGGAAATACACAAACAATAGGAAGCTTGAGCCCATTTAATAAGCATTTTTTAACAGCAAAAGTTTAGTTACTTTAATCCCATCCAGTTTTTAAATTCAGACTGTCATCCGGATACATTTTTTTCATCATCCAGATAATTTTACGTTTAACTGAAGTGAGACTTCAGGCTTCTTAACCTAGATTTTTACTGTTTATTTGAGAGCCAGTATTTTCTTTTTGGTGGCCCAAAGAGCAGCAGATAAACCTTTAGTTGCTAAATTACTATCATCATCATCATCATCATTATAGCTACTATTTACCTCAGGTTTAGGGTGTGATTGACACTGCTAAGAGCTTATATAAATCATCCTTTTTAAAAAAAAAAAAGACTTTATTTATTTGAGAGAGAGAGAGCACAAGCTGGGGAAGAGGCAGAGGGAGAGGGAGAAGCAGGCTTCCTGCAGAGCAGGGAGCCCGACGCGGGGCTCGATCCCAGGACCCTGAGATCATGACCTGAGCCGAAGGCAGACACTTAACTGTCTGAGCCACTCAGGCGCCCTTAAATCATCTTTTTTTTTTTTTGCCTTTTTATTTTTTTTAAAGATTTTATTCATTTGAGAGAGAGAACATGCGCAAGTGGGGGGGAGGGGCAGAGGAAGAAGTAATAGGAGACCCACAGGAGACATGTAACAAAAGGATTACAACAAGGATGCATTGAGAACATGTAAGTTTAGGAAGCAAGTGTGTCTTTCTGTTCACTTCGGGGAACACCAAGATTCAAGACATAAGGCGAACCTCATCATGATGGTCATGGTAAGGAGGGTCGGCGCTGACCGCCCACCCGCAGTCTGTGACTGAATTGCTCCCCACCCCCCCTTCAGCTTTTCCCTCAGCTGTCTCCCATTCTCCCCAGTCCTTTCTATATTCTCTTCTCTCATCCTTACCTGTGACTCTCCAAGCCTCTGAATCAGGGCCCACCCATACTGCAGGCTGGGCTGCCTAACAGGGAACCGCCGAGCACTGACTCTAGGCACACAGTATTCACCTAGCTTCCAAAGGGACGGCCAAGGGCTCTCCTTTATTGGCAACTTGCTCCTTTTCGTCCTTTTGTTTTATTTTGTTTTCTTGGTTGGCATTTTCCACGTTGAGATTTTTTTACTGTTTGTTACTCTTTGGATGCCATTGGTCCTGAGCCTACGCTTGCCGTCTCCTCCTCCTGCTCCCAGTTCTTGCCAGGAGTGCACCTCTAGGATACTTAGATCCGCACACCAGCTCCCCCTGCCTCCTACTCTTTGGCCTGCGCACCCTCAGGGCCACTGGGAGCAGGTACCGGGGAGGGGAAATCATCTTTTTAATTCTTACAGCTTTGTAGGGCGCTCTTCGTTCTACCTGGTTTTCCTTCTACCTTGCACGCTACCCATTCTGAGTTTCTTTTGCTTATTCTTCCTTATCTCAATTCCTTTTTAACATTGGAGAGCCCCAAGGTTTAGTTTTGGACTTCTTCTCTTTTCTATATACACTCCCTCCTTTGGCGATTTCATCCAGTATCAGCTCTAAATACTCTTGGTTGATGATACCCAAACATATATCTGGACCTTCCTTGAACTCCTCCTGCCTTCCCAACATCCACTTGGATGTCTAATAGATACCTTAAACTTAATATGCCCCCAACAGAGCTCCTGATCTCCCCCCCACCTCCAACTGGGTCACTCAGTCTCCCCATTACAACAGATGGCACCTCCGTTCTTCCTGTGGCTTAAGCCAAAATTTATCTTCCACTCTTCTCTCTCACATCCCGCATCTGGTTTGTCAGCAAATCTGGTCAGCTTGACTTTGAAATTTTATCCAGAATCTGAGGACTTCTCATCACCTCTCCACGGGTCCAAGCCACCTGCTCTCACCTAGATGATTTAAGGCTCCTCACTGGTCTCTCTGCTTCTGTTCCGGCTTCTCTACAACAGCCGGAGTGACCCTTTCAAGACCTAAGGCAGATCACCTCACTCCTCTGCTCAACACTCTTCAGTGGCTCCCTATCCCTCTCCTGATAAAAGAAAGTACAGGAATTTGCTGTGGCAAATAAGTGAGGTTGGACTACCTTACTCCTCTGACCCAACCTCCTGCTACTCTCTCTCATTTAGTTTGCTAAAGCCTCACCGACCTCCTTGCCCTTCCTTACATACACCAGACACAGTTCTCTTCACAGCCTTAGTACTAGGTGTTCTCTCTGCCGAGGACTCCCATTTCCCCAGGTAGCCCGTGGCTGGTCTCCTCGCCTCCTACAAGTCAAGGCTCAGATGTCTCCGTTTAAGAGAGACCATCCCCCCAACAGTCTGTAGCCCCATTCCCTGCTTTTCTCGGTAATACTTACCACCTCCCATCCTGTCATATCACTTATGTATCATCTAATTCCACATTGGAATGAAGCTCAGTGAGGGCGGAGAGATTTTTTTTTAACCCTCTATTTTGAAATAATCGGGGATCCGTAAGAACTCCCCCAAATCTACAGAGAAGTCCCGTGCACCTTTCGCTCATCCTTCTCTAGTGTCAGTGTCTTGTGTCACTAACATACAATGTCAAAACCAGGAAATTGATGCTGGAATAATCCAAAGAGCTTACTCAGATTTCACCTTGTCTGTGTGTGTGTATGGATGGGTCTATATAGTTCTATCCCATGTGTAACTTCATGAACTACCACCACGCTAAAATACAGAACTGTACCATTACCACAAGCCTCCACAAGGGCAGGTTTTGGTTTTGGTTTTGGTTTTGTTTTCGTTTGTTGGATTTGTTTGCTCCTGTACCCCCAGCACCAAGACCCGAGCCTGACACATGGTAGGCCTGGGAGTCCGTTGAACTGAAAAGGGCACTAAATGAAGGCTGGTAGGACAACCTGAGTCTGAATACTAGCAGTGCAAAACACCAGCCGCATGTCCTTGGATCCATCACTGAGCCTGCCTGTGCCTCAGTTCTCTCCTCTGGAAAATGGGGAGAAATCCTATCACCTACCTCCTAGTGCTGTGGCGAGGGTTCAGGGTTACTGGTAAGACATGTTAAGCACCTAAGCAGCGCCTGGGTGGTTCAGTCGTTGGGCATCTGCCTTCGGCTCAGGTCATGATCCCAGGGTCTTGGGATCGAGCCCCGCATCCGGCTCCCTGCTCGGCAGGAAGCCTGCTTCTCCCTCTCCCACTCCCCCTGCTTGTGTTCCCTCTCTCGCTGTGTCTTGCTATCTGTCAAATAAATAAATAAAATCTTTAAAAAAAAAAAAAAAAAAAGAACGTGGTGCAAAGGAAGCCAGACAAAAGCACGCATACCATATGATTCCATTTACGGAAAGGCCCAAGCCAGGAGAACGGACTCTGTGCCATGCGAAGTCAGGATAATGGTGATCCTTGCGGGGAGGGGGCGCTGGTCATACTCTGTTCCTCGCTCTGGGTGCTGTTTCCGTGGCTGTGTTCACTTGTGACCGTTCATCTAGCTGTACGCTCTGGGTTTGCACCCTTTTCTGTATGGGGGTTCTGTTTCAGCGTAAAGTTCAAAACACATCTCCCTGGGTCTACAGACAAAACTGTAGATGAAACAATTTACAGAAGACTCTCTGCCATCCCAGTCTGCCCCAGCCACCCCATCGGCTAGTTTGTCCCCATAGGTAAATTTTTTTGGTTGCCGATTTCTCCTTCCATTGTTTCTTTTGGAAAATACCTGGATATTTTCTTTTTTTCTTAAGATTTGTTAATTTGAGAGCGAGCATGAGCAGGGAGAGGGGCAGGCAGAAGGAGAGGGAAAGAGAATCTCAAGCAGACTCCCCACTGAGCATGAAGCCTGACCTGGAGCTCGATCCCGTGACCCCGAGATCATGACCTGAGCCCGAAACCAAGAGTCGGCTGCCCGACCGACTAAGCCACCCAGGCGCCCCCTGAATATTTTCATTTTCATGTCATTTCAGATATTCATATATTTGTTTGAATAACCCCCGCCCCTGCCTTCCTATGACAAGCAGCCCGGCACATACAAGAGAGCCTGTGAGGTGGATGGAAGGAGCCTGGGGTGGCGCACGGCAGGTGGAGTGGAGTGCAGGAAATGAGGCTCACCAGCCTTCTGCAGGGAGGAAAGGCATCTGGAGGAAGGGGAAAGGATGTGGAGTGGATGCGTGCGTTTACTGGGGAAGTCAAATGCCCTCACTGTGTGCATTAGTGGGATGGACGGTACCGTCATCTGCAGCCCAGTGTGGCCCACGTGCTGAGAGGGACACATGGGATGCTGGGAGAGCACAGAGCACCCCCTTCCCCCAGCCTGGGCAGGAGAAGGTCGGGGCAAAGGTCTTCAGAGAAGTGGCTGCTTGAGGGAAATCCTGATGAAGGAATGGGAAGCAGCAGACAAGGGGAGTGAGGGACGGCTTTCTGGCTTTCCGGCTTTCCAGGAAGAGGGAACTCTATATTTGCAAAGGTGTAGAGACCCGGAGCAGGTATCCTGGGCCTCCCAGGGCAGGCCCAGGAGTCTGAGCTTTATCCTGGAGGCCAACAATCTGCAACTTCTTTTTTTCTTTCTTTTAAAGATTTTTTATTCATTTATTTGACACAGAGAGAGAGAGAGAAAACACAAGCAGGGGGAGGGGCAGAAGGAGAGGGAGAAGCAGGCTCCCCCCTGAGCAGAGAGTCTGATGTGGAACTTGATCCCAGGACCCTGGGATCATGACCTGAGCCAAAGGCAGTCGCTTAACCGACTGAGCCACCCAGGTGCCCCTATGGGGGCTTTTTTTTTAAGTTTTTTTTTTTTTTTAGTAATCTCTACACCCAGCATGGGGCTCCAGTGTAAACCCTGTGAGGTCTTATGTTTTGTTCACTGCCATCTTCCCTGAGCCTAGACTAGTGCCTCACAGAAGGCGCTCAGTAAACATCTGAAGAATGGATGAATGGAGTCTAATGCATCCACCAGCTAAAATACAAGAACGGGCTCCTCGGGGCAGTTTACATCTTCATTGTTTGGCCTGGGCACTTCTTGTTTTGAGGAACCCCTGAAGCACTTTGGCCCAGCTAAAAAGGTTCCTCAGTGTGGTTTGAAAATAACTACTGAAGGCAAATGGGAGCCATTGAAAGCTTTGGAAGGGTAAGCGGCAATTATGGAAGTATTTTAGAGAGACCCTATGGGCAGCCGTGTGGAGAGCAGATGGGGGCGGAGGCAGGAGTGGAAACAAAGAGACCCATGGGGGCCTGGCGCCACAGCCCCCCCCCCCCCCCCCCCGTGTTCTCTTTTGTTGCAGTTGCCTAGTGATCCCTGGGTCTCTCCCTCCCACTCCTTGGCAACCTAGCTCCTGGCTCACTGGCACTCTCTCGAACACCACTGCTGTCCTAATTCTTTTTTTTTTTTTTTTTAAGATTTTATTTATTTACTTGAGACAGAGAGAGAGGGGGAGAAGTGGACTCCCCGCTGAGCAGGGAGCCCGACGCGGGGCTCGATCCCAGGACCCTGGGATCATGACCTGAGCCGAAGGCAGACGCTTCACCGACTGAGCCAGCTTGTCCTAACTCCTGATGAGTGCAATATCCCTGCAGATGCTTCCAGCTCCTTGGGCTCCTGTCCTCCGGTGATCTTGTCCTCCCCACACCGCAGCCACTCAATCCCTTGCCATACCTCTGACCTTGGCGTTAGCCCATTCTCGCTGTCTGTGCCGCTCACCTCCTCGGCCCCCTCAGCACTAGCCCTACGTCCCTTTCATCTAGCCTCGCTTCCATTCTCCTAGAGCAGTTCTTCTCGAGGTTTCATCCGCAAGCGAGTCAGCTGGGGTTCTTGGCAGAATACAGATTCGGAGTCTGCATTTGTGACAACTTCCCGGGTGATACGTGTACCCCTGGGCCGGGGACCCACACTTTGAGCAGCAAGGGCCCAGACCAGAGGCTGGCAAACTTCTTCTGATGGTAAATATTTTAGGCTTTGCAGGCGACCCACGTCTACTGCAACCATTCAACTCTGCTGTTGCAACTAGACAATACATAAACCGAGGGGTGTGGCCGCGTCCCGATAAAATTTTCATTAGGCTAAAATGTGAATTTCAGAGTTTGTGATTGTCGCAAGCAGTTCTTCTGATTTTTTTTTTTTTCAACCATATAAAAATACAAAAGCCCTTCTTAGCTTGCAGGCTGTGCACAAATGTGCCGTGGCCAAGTGTGGTCCACAGCCAGCCTGTGGCCTGGATGACAGTTTCAAGCCTCTCCTCTGTCCTCAGACCTGCAGTCCTTCCTCTGTTCTCGCAGCTGATGGCCTTGCTTCCTAGTCTGAGAGGCACCGTAAGCCGTCACGGGAGAACTTGCCTAACTCATCCACCACGTCCCAGCCACGGGCACCTGCGCCCACCTCCCCTGCCTTCGTCCCCCTTCCTACAGCTGAAGTGTCCTTGCCCCAGCCAGCCTCTATTTTAACCCGTCACCTATTCGAGAACCTTGCTCTGGCAGTTCCTCGCTTTCTGTCCCCACTTCTCATGGCATCATTCCCATCCACATCTGAATACACAGGGTCACTTCTCCCATCTTAAAAACCTGCCCTTTGCCCCAGCTCCCTTTCCAACTACAGCTCTTTCCCCTCCTCCCTTTACAATAACACCGGGAAAGATTTGTCTATAGCTGCCGTCCCAATCGCTCTCTTCCCATTTTTTTTTTTTTACGCAGCCTTAGGCAACCACTAAGATACTTTCTCTCTATGGCTTTGTAGATTCGGGACATTTCATATACATGGAGCCGTACGTTATGTGGCCGTTTGTGTCTGGCTTCTTTCACTTAGCATCATGTTTTCAGGGGGCCTTCACGTTGTAGCATGTTAGTACTTCATTCCTTTTTTACAGCTAAATAATATTCTACCGTATGGACATATTTTGTCTATCAGTCGATGGACACGAGGGTGGCTTCCATTTTTTGGCTATAGTGAATAAAATAACACTGGCATGCAGTTATCTGTTTGAGTACCTGTCTTCAGTGATTGGAGGTATATGCTTAGCGGTAGAATTGTTGGGTCCCATGAAAACTTATCAATTTAATGTTTAACCTTTTGAATAACTCCCAGACTGTTTTTTTCCCCACAGTGGCTGCATCATTTTTACATTCCCTCCAGTAATGTAGGAGAGTTCCGATTTCCCACATCCTTGTGAATGCTTGTTATTTTCCATTAAAAAAAAAAATTGATAGCCATCCTAGTGGGTGCCCATCCTCTCAGGAACCCACTCCAATCCGGTTTTCACCTAGCACTCAAACCGAAACTGTTCTGAAGATCACCAGTGACCTCTCTGTTGCTAAATCCCAAGTTAATTTCTCTGATAGGATCTAATTTGACCCGTCAGCAACATTTGTCTTAGTTGACTTCTCCTTGAAATCAACTTTCTTCACTTGGCTTCCAGGACAGTACACTTGCTTGGTTTACTTCCTCTCTTGCTGACTGCTCCTTCAGAATCTCTTTCTCTGGGGGATGCCTGGGTGGCTCAGGCGGTTGGGCGTCTGCCTTTGGCTCAGGTCACGATCCCGGTGTCCTGGGATCGAGTCCCACATCGGGCTCCCTGCTCAGCAGGGAGCCTGCTTCTCCCTCTCCCTCTGCTTGTGCTCTGTCAAATAAATAAAATCTTAAAAAAAAGGGGGGGGGGGCACCTGGGTGGCTCAGTTGTTAAGCGTCTGCCTTTGGCTCAGGTCACGATCCCAGGGTCTTGGGATCGAGCCCCGCATCGGGCTCCCCGCTCAGCAGAAAGCCTGCTTCTCCCTCTCCTACTCCCCCTGCTTGTGTTCCCTCTCTTGCGTTGTCTCTCTCTGTCAAATAAATAAATAAAATCTTAAAAAAAAAATCTTTCTCTGGTTCTTTATCTTATGTCTAAATGCTTGAGCGCTCCAGACCTCAGCCCCAAATCTCTTCCCTTCAATCTATACTTACTCCCATGATGATCTCCATCTCATGGCTTCACATGTCCACAACTAAGCCCCCGATAACCCCTGCACCACCAAACACACACACACACACACACACCATTTTTCTTGCAGTTTTCCCCATCTGAATCCTTTCTCCATCCTTCCGGTTGCTTAAAAAATCTTTGACTCTCTCACCCCCCACATCTGGTCAGTCAGCAAATTCCGTGGGCTCTCCCTACAAAGTATGTTCAGAATGTGATCACTTCTGACTACTTCCACTGCCGCCAGCCGGTCCAGGTGACCATCATTTCTCCACTAGACTACTGCAATAGCTTATCCTCTCTTTGTCCTTCTTTCCCCTGCGTTGGTCTGTTTTCAACACAGCAGCCAGAGGGACCCTTTTATTTTAAAGTATTAAGTCAGATTATATCACACCTCTGCTCAAAATTTTGTGGTGGTTCCTATATCATAGGGAAGAAAAGCCCAAGTCCTAACTCTGACCTATAGGATCTTGCCCCTGTTAGCTCTCTGACTTTACTCCATCCCTTTTGGCTGCCCTCCTCCTTGCTCACTCTACTGCTCACTCTACTCCAGCCGTTATGGCCTCTTTGCCATTCCTGAGCAGACCAGGCACGCTCCAACCCCAGGGCCTTTTCACATACTTTTTCCTTTGGAGGCTTGTACCCCCAGATACCCATGGAGCTAGCTCCCTCATTTCCTTCTCAAGTCTTTACTCCGAAATCACCTTCTCATGTAGGCCTTTCAACCCCCCAACCATGAACATCATATTCCCTTTCCCTCATTTATTATTTCTCTCAAGCACCTGTCACTTTCTTTTTAAGTAATCTCTACACCCAACATGGGGCTCAAACTCACAACCCTGAGATCAATAGTCACATGTTCTGACTGAGCCAGCCAGGCGCCCCGCACCTGTCACTTTCTAACAACGCTTATTTTGCTTGCTTTATTGACTTTCTCCACTTGAACATAAGCTCCATGAAGGCAGGAATTTTGTGTTTTAGTCACTGATATAACTCCAGAGTCTAGAACATAAATGGCACATGGTGTATGCTCAAAAAATAGTGAATGAGTGAATAAATAATGGTAACCTGAACAAGGGCAGTGAAGGGATGGAGAGGAGGGAGAGGAATTGGACAAACGATACAGTGATTGGCTGTAGGGAGTGAGGATGGAGTCAAGTATGACTCTCAATGCTGAGTGGATAGGTGGTTGGCATCCTCGACAGGAGGGGGAGGAACCTGAGTTCAGTTTGGGACCAGAAATACTTGTGGGTCATTTGGGTACAGATGTCTAGCAGGCAGCTGCATCTGAGATTAGGGGGGTGGCAGGGCCAGAGATATGGAAGAGAACCTTAAAGTCTGGAAATATAGATAATCTACCCTATATTACAGTAGTAATGAACAATTACGTATTTACCCATGTCTCCATAGTAGGAGCTTGATAATTACTGATAATTATTTGGTGAATGAATAAATGTGAGTTTTCTAAGGATGGCTAATCCTATGTACGTAGCGGTCAATGTATACTTTCCAAGAACTCACCACATGTGAACCTATCTTTGCTACCTTGCCTTCCTTAATAATGACATAAGTGGTCATAATAGGTTTTTGTGGCATAGAATACGGCCCCAGAGATTGTAAAGAAAATTCTGGGCAGGCCCCATAAAAACATAAAACATACACGGAGTTTCTGTATACCGACAAAAGGCTCCCAAACTCTTATTAACCTTTCTCCTATGGAATTAAAGATGGCATCTGTGAATACCCCGGAGAGTCAGATCTTCATTTACTACCCGAGTTCAGTTACTGCCTCAGGACCACCCTCTGTAGGCCTGCTGGGGAAAGGGGGTGCGGTTCCTGTTTTTGAAGGCCTGAATGCCCAAAGCCATCTGTTTGTCACTGCCCTGAAGGGACCGAATCCCACTGCCCTCGCCCCTTGAATTTTCCCTGCCTGCTTCCCTTAGTATCACTGCCCACCAGAGCAGCAAGCTCCGCACGGCTCTAAGTATCGTGAGGGTGGGGACCTTGTTCACTCACAGTGTTAGTGCCAGCACATGCGAGATGCTCAGCGAATGTTCCCATACCCCAAGTCTCCGCTGTCTCCATCCTGTCGTTGTTCCCAAACAAACCAAACCTTTGTCTGAAGTAGGCAAAAATGGAATGAATGCTTACTTTTGCGTTGTTTACAGCAGTTGGTTTTCACTAAGACCACGAAAGGATGAGTTAGGAGGAAGGGGAGCCAACTAGGGAGAGCAAGGCGGCCCTGTGGAAAAGGAAGTCAGGATGGATGTTTTAAATTGCTCAGCAGGACGGAGGGCCCTCCTGTAGTCTCACCAGCTGATCTGGTTTCGGGGTTTTCTCCAGCAACACTTGGCAGCTTAGGGGCAGGCCAGGCCATCATAGCCCTCCTCACAATGGTGCACCGTGCTCTGGTTATTTCTAGTTGTTTCTTGCCACCACTGGACCATGGTTTCTCAAAGACAAGGACTTGAGGGGCGCCTGGGTGGCTCAGTTGGTTGGGCGACTGACTGCCTTCGGCTCGGGTCATGGTCCCGGGGTCCTGGGATCAAGCCCCGCATCGGGCTCCCTGCTCAGCCAGAGGCCTGCTTCTTCCTCTCCCACTCTCCCTGCTTGTGTTCCCTCTCATGCTGTCTCTCTCCTCTCTCTCCCTGTCAATTAAATAAATAAAATCTTTAAAAAAAAAAAAAAAGACAAGGACTTGAGTCCTTGACACCCGCCCCCACCCCGGGGCCTGGCACACCATCAGTGATTAGTAAATGTTGGCTAAAATGAACGTAAATGGAAAAAAATGTAAGGGGCGCAGGGAGGTGTGGTTACTGAGTCGGACTGGCAAGGCAAGTAGAACGAATGAGGGAGGTGCCGATGGGAAAACAGCCCAGAGAGGCCTGGCTGTGGGTCCCAGGCTGGGGAGGGAGGCAGGCGGTACCAGCTCAGGGCTGTGGAGCATCGCCTCTCCACTTCTCCGCAGGCCTACTGTCCCCTGTGCTGCCCCGCTTTCACCTGCCTTCCCAGGAGACCTACGCTACTGATGATCACTTCCCCTGGGCCCTTCTCAGAGCTTTCCTTTCGGCTTCCAAGCATGCTTTAGTAGTTCTCCTACTTAAAATAATCCTTCATATCACCACCATTTACCTGTCTTCGTTTTCTCACTGCCAACTTCTCTCTCTGCTGTTTCCATTCTCAACCTCGTCTGGCTTCCATTCCCTATAATTCCATTCCCTGATTTGTAAGTCACTGCAACCCGTGGCCTTTTTTTGAGCATTACACCTGACCTTCCAGCAGCATCCAACCCTAATGGCCACTTCCTTCGCCTTCTTCAGTCTTTTCTCCTGGGTTAGGGAATGTCGGAGTCTTCTGGTTTGCCACCTACTCTCTGGCTCCTCCTTTTCTGTCTTTGTAGATACTTCTCCTCACCTGTAACCTTGGGGTTCTTCAAGGCTGGGCCCTAGGTCTGCTTGTTCTTTCTTCACTCTCTTTTCCTAAGTGACTAAATCTAGACCCATGGCTTCAATGATCACCTAGAACTAGATGAATTCCAAATCTGTATCTCCAGCCTGGATCTCTTCTCTGAGCTCCAAGGCCCATTTATCCAGCTGCCCCATCCGCATTTCCTACCCGCCACTCACCCCTCACCGTAACATGGTTTCTGCCTCAGCAATTCACTACTGACCTCAATGCTGCCAAGCCCGGTGAACACATCTCAGCTTCCCTGACCGCTCCGTGGCACGGACCACTGCCAGCCATTCTCTTTGAAATTTTCCCTTCCTGTATTTTAGTCCTCTCTCCCAGTTGAGAACTATTCTCTTTTAGTCATCTTCAGTCCTCTTTACCTGCCTCTTGGGATACTGGTTTCTAAAAGCTGAGTAAAACTAAAGCAGTGACTTATTAAGTAAAGGCAGACTGACGCCACATTAGGAGAAGCTGTCGGGATGAATATTAAGCAGCAGCTCAAGGATGTTGTCCAAACATTTTGGTTCTTGTGGAACAAGAGTAGTGAACCATGATTTGATCTTCTTGGTGGGCAAAATAAAACAATGCTAGTGAACGCAGAAGTAAGTATCCTTCATCCCCTTTCAAAATACCCAAGGGGTTAATTCAGTATCGAAAGTTTAATGTCTCAAAATGAATAGCTAATTTAGTAAAGTTAATAAATACACTTGGCTTCATACTTGAGTGATGTTGATATTTATTGACATCAATGCAAAACAAGCCAGGACTAAAAGTTGCTATTTGACAGGAACAAATATTAATACGGTTTCCTTCCTGGAGAGGGTATGCACTCAGATCATGAGACCTAAGATTAAAACAAAGACTGGATTGTCAAGAAACAAACAAGGGTTAAATTTTACTTATTAATATAAAAACTGCTAAAGGCAAAAGGAGATGTTTAAAAATACTCTTTATGCTAAGCTCACGTAAGCCAACAAAAAACTAAATCCTAAAATTTTAGGACACAGGATATAGACATGACATGACTATTTAAATTTTTGTACAGACGAAAATTTGTTATATCCTCCACTGTCCTTGTACTACAATTACATGCTTGTTGCATCTACACTACACAAAGTCAACAGTTATCATCAACAATGAATGTAACTAGATCTGAACAAGACTTCACAGTGACTCTGTTCCACTCAAATTAAGAAAATTCAATCCAGGATTTAACAAAACCTTGCTTTTAGAACCAGCTGTCTTTTTTTTCCCCCTCCTCGTGTCATACCTAATTAAGTCCTCACCTGACCTTTCCTGCCTGCAAACTGCAATGCATGTCCTCTCCCTCATCTTTGTCTGACACTTTAAAATTAATTTGTAGGAACTGCATAAAAAATGAAATTGAACTTCCAACCTGAACCTGCGATCAGGTTCCTGCTTTGACGCAAAGAAAAAAAACATACTCCTCTGCAGTGTACCCCACCAGCACAGCGATCCCCTTTCTCTCTCTCTCTACTCCTTTGCCCTGAAGGCACTTCTGGATTGCTTAATACATGCTCTTTGGCTGCCTAGACAGTCAGGACACCTAAGGCCTTTTGGACTTATCACTCCTCTCCTCCTTCTTTTCTATGGCTAATACCACTTTCCTGCTTTTTTTCTATTGCTGAATCTCCAGACTTGGTGCTGTCATCAGGCGGACAGAGTCGATTTCGGCTTCGAGCTCCTGGTTGGTAAAGCTGCATTGCTGGGCGATCCTAAAATAAAATTAAATGTTAATGTTACAACACTGCCACTAAACATTTACAGGGGATCTTCAGAGTCATAAGTTGTGTATTGATATATACCAAAAACAACTCCTACGAGATCAAAAATGTGAGGGCACAGTCCCTGACAGTGCTGATGGTTAATTTGCCTCTTAACTGCCCACTTCCTTTCCCCTATCTCCAAATAAAAGCAACCATTTTGTAAGTATTATTTTCTAAGCCTACGGTACGTTTTCAATGATTTTCTTAACCATTCCAAGATGAACTGAATTAGCTTTTATTTCCTTTACTTCAAAACCTCAGCCATTGCCTCTCTTCCCCATCACTAAATTGACTTTAACATTCACTGCCACATAAGAAAATTTTAGGAGTAAAAGAGTAAATAAAGAGGGGCGCCTGGGTGGCTCAGTCAGTTAAGCGGCTGCCTTCGGCTCAGGTCATGATCCTGGGGTCCTGGGATTGAGCCCCGCGTCCGGCTCCCCGCTCAGCGGAGAGCCTGCTTCTCCCTCTCCCTCTGCCTGCCACTCTGCCTACTTGTGCTCTCTCTCTGTCAAATGAATAAATAAAATCTTAAAAAAAAAAAAAGTAAATAAAGAATGCAGTCTTAAGTGGCGACCTCCCTGAAATTATGAGCTCAGACCCCATGCAACTTGCCACAAACATGATTATTTCTTAATTCATGTATGGCAACTTAACACCCCAGCCTGAGACTCTCTAGGTGGCATTTTAGATCTCAGATTCCTAAATAAGGCTCAAATTAAAGTCATCACGTACCTCTCAGTTCAAGTAACGTATGTGGTTTATGATAGTATGATCCTGGAAAACTTAGATATATAGGCCCTTTTTAGAATTCAACAAAAAATTACATGAGCCTTCCTTACTCTTTCTCCCTGGTGTATGAAAGTTAGCCTTAAAGCATTATTATCAACTGAATAATTCCAACAAAATGTTTCACTATTTTTATAAGATAAAATGTTGAAACAGGGAAGATTCCTGCATAGTATTATAGTATTTAAAGAAATGGATGATGGGGCTTCCACTGTGCAAAGATGGGACAATGTAAACCTCAACAAGGACAATAACTGATAATAACAAGTTGGAATACACCAAATATTTCTAAATCCACAAATTATTACAGACAAAACAAAACACTGATTACCTAGAAGTGGCTGGGATACCAACTCATTACTCTGAATGCTGGTACATAAAGGGAAAGGATCAAGTGTTTATCCTGCCTTTCCTATATAAACTGAATTTCAGGCTAAAAATTTTTTATAGTAGATGGATCAGGCTTACAATACCTGAACCTACTGATCAATGGTTTTTTCAACTTTATCACCTTGAGAAATTTTAAATCTATAGAAATGTAAGTTGCAGACATCATGACCCTTCATCCCTAAATATTTCAGCTTGTATATCCGAAAAACAAGGACATCCTGTTCCATAACCACAATACAATTGCTATTGATTGATCAGAACATTACACTAGAAAGACACCCATATGTCCCATGCTTCCTCATATAATGCAACAGGAAGTACACAACACAATCTTTGAAGTATTCTCTTCTTAAGATTTTATTTTTAAGTAATCTCTACACCCAACGTGGGGCTTGAACTCACAACCCTGAGATTAAGAGTCACATGCTCTACTGACTAAGCCAGTCAGGCACCCCTCTATCTATGAAGTATTCTTTTTTTGTTTTTTAAGATTTATTTATTTATTTGAGAGAGAGACAGTGCATGGGGAGGGGCAGAGGGAGAGGGTCAGGGAGAGAAGCAGACTCCACTAAGCGCAGAGCCTGATGTGGGGCCTAAACCCACGACCCTGAGATCATGACCCAAGCTGAAATCAAGAGTCAGACGCTCAACTGACTGAGCCACCCAGGTGCCCCAATCTGTGAAGTATTTTTGCCAGAAATTGAGCCTGAATATATTCAGGCCTGTAGGTGAGGAGCCACCTGTTTTTATGAATAACGTCTGATTAGCCCACAGCCATACTCATTCTTTTACATATTTATGCCTGCTTTCCTACAGAGCTTAGTGGTTCTAATAGAGACCATATGGCCCACAAGGCCTAAAATATTTACTATCTGGCCCTTTACAGAAAAAATCTGACCCCTGCCCTAGGTATAACTACTAGTTTTCAAGGAAACAGAGAAGATAGAGAAACATGTTAAATGGTACCACAGGGATATAATTAGCCCAACCAATTTAGAGCCGATAGCTCCTCAGGACAAACTACAGGTTTCTGTAGCAAATAAATGGCAGGATAACAAAAGGAGGGGGGATTGTTTAGATTAAAAGAGACTTAAGGATACAATACAATTTGTGGACCATGTTTAGAGCCTATAAAGAAGTTATTAGTGAGACAATTGGGAAAAACAACACAGTAGGTAGGACATTAAGGAATTATTATTAGGGTTTTTTGGGGGGGTATGAAAATGCTATTGGGGTTGTATTAAGAAAAAGAATCTGGGGGCACCTGGGTGGCTCAGATGGTTAAGCATCTGCCTTTGGCTCAGGTCATGGTCTCAGGGTCCTGGGATTGAGTCCCACATCAGGGTCCCTGCTCTGCGGGGAGCCTGCTTCTCCCTCTCCATCTGCCTCTCCCCCTGCTTGTGCTCTCTCTCAAATGAATAAATAAAATCTTTTTTTTTTTAAAGATTTATTTATTTGAGAGAGAGAGAATGAGAGAGAGCACCAGAGGGAAGAGGGTCAGAAGGAGAAGCAGACCCCCCGCCGAGCAGGGAGCCTGATGTGGGACTCGATCCCAGGACTCCAGGATCATGACCTGAGCCGAAGGCAATCACTTAACCAACTGAGCCACCCAAGCGCCCTCAAATGAATAAATAAAATCTTAAAAAAAAAAATGTCTCTAATATTGATGTATTTAAAGAAGATGGTATGTCTAGGATTTGCTTAAAAATAATCCAGGGGCACCTGGGTGGCGCAGTCGGTTAAGCATCTGACTCTTGATTTCGGTCCAGGTCCTGATCTACGGGTTGTGAGATCGAGCCCTGCATCAGGCTCTGCACTCAGTGTGGAGTCTACTTGAGATTCTCTCTCCCTCTCCCTTTGCCCCTCCTGCTCGTGCTCACTCTCTCTCTTAAATAAATAAATCTTTAAAAACTCTGTTCTACTTTTGTGTCCGTTTGAAATTTCTACAATGTTAATAAAAGGACCCAACTGAGACTGAAAAAAAGTTGCAGACAGTTCAACTTCCCTTTACAACGTCTGTCATAAACAGTGAGCTAGCCCTTTCCTTTACACTTGCAGGAAAAAAAAAATCCTCATGAAAATAGATATAACGAAAAGCACCACCTTGTTTCTTATGCGATCTCTCTTAACCACTTCCTCTTTCTTTTCAGTTTTTTCTGAGCTGCCTACTGATTCTGTACTTTCAGTCTTCTTTCCTTTATCCCGAACCGCTTCTTTCTCTTTTTTCAATTCTTCTTCCTTTCTTTTAAAAGCCTTCTCCTTCTCGTAGCGCTCCTTCTGCCTGCGGCGCTCCTCTTCCTGCCGCTTCAGCCTCTCCCTCTCCCTTTCCCGCAGGATGCGCTCTTGGTCTCGCTCATAGTCCCGCTCCCGCTCCCTGTAGTCTCTGCCACTCTCCTCTTCAGGCCTGCATGGGAAACAGATCTGAGCTGGCACCCTCAAAGCCCATCTAGTCACACATGCACGAGTGCTCTGATTAGGACTTGGCCACTACAGTGAGGTGGCACTTTTGGAGCCGAGTAAAAAAATACGAGTGTTTCGAAAACCAGTTAAAAAAAAAAAAAAAGTGCACACCAGAAGTCATTCACCCAGATTAAGATGCTAGAATATTTGAAACCTTTCCTCCTCATCCCCCTACCCCTCATAATTCAGGCACAAGTCCAGGACATGGCAGTAAAACTAGCATGTAGAAACATGTTGAAAACAAGTGTACCAAAGAGCCCTGGACTACTGACCTCTTAGGCTTTTCATCTTTAGGTTCGCCATCAGAGCGCTTGGGCAGTGTACAACTCTGCCCACTGGCTCTTTCATCATTCAGATTCTCTTTGTCCAGTTTCTTGGCTTTTTCTCTTTTATCTAATTCTTTTTCATCTCCTTTTTCTGGCTTCTTGAGTAGCTTTAAAGAGAACAAATTTATTATTTTGAAGGGTGGGACATTCTCTTCTGATTCTATAAAGAAAACAATATACTGCTATAGAAGGCCTCTCTGCAGGTACTCTTCAACTTACAGGTGAATGAATAGTGCACAAGAGCAGTGATTGACTAAAAGGATGCTATTAATGTGAAAGTGTTATCCACTCAATGTGGTTTAATCACTTGTGGCAATAGGATCAAGACTCCTTTGGCTTTAGATGGGTCAACCTTTCAGTGAACCAGTGCCCACTTCCAAGTACGCCTTCTGTAGCAAACTAGCTTATCGATACAACTTGATGAGAAAATTGGCCACAAATTTAAAATTCTAGGCAGATTACTGTTGGACCGTTTTCTTGTAGTACTTGGAATGACAAATACCTTTGTCACCAAAAGAGAGATCCATTGCAAGAATAATTTTGCCTTGAGCCTGAGAATAACACACTTATGATGGTACAATGACAGTTTTCATTATTTGATTTAAAAATCCAAATACCTCACAGAACAGTGAAGTTCCATCTCTACTGAGTAGGAACTCTGCTCAATGTCACTATATATATATACATACATACATATATATGTATATATATACACACACATACATAAATATATATACATATATATATGAAATACATATATATGACAGAATGGAATTCTAAAATAAACGTGCTTTATAAAGTCCAAATTGCTAACAAAATAGTTTGTCACACCACTGCCACAAACCTCTCTAGAATACCCCCAAGCGTTGGATATTCAGAGAGATTCTTAGGCAAAATAGAAGAATTTCAAGTCTCAGAGTGAAGGCATCATACAAAGTTTCATCTCAGGGTGAAGGCATCACACAAGTCACCAAGCAAAAGGCAAAGCACCACCAGACTTAAGCATGAAGTATTTCAGCACATAGCCACTGCAAATGGCGAGTCCGAACTGGACACTGAGGAGACACCAATGTAAAGTGAGGCAGGTTTCACTGGAAGTGTTCTTATTTTTCTAATGAACATCTTTGTAGAACCCAGGATGTTCATTACTCTATTAAGAACATTAATGAATGTTTCTAGTACGGCCGGCTCTACCTTCTGCCTTGCTGACAGGAATAGCCAGTAAGGTCACTTGTGGCATGGCAGAGAGAGAGATCACTAGAAGAAATTAAGATGGGAACCTCTCCACCCCACTACCAAGCTCCTTATTGCCAATAATGAGCCTGGGAGAGCCTTGGGGGAACAGACCCTGGCCACGTAAAGTGCTTAATTTTGAGGAGGTAAAAGGAGACCCTGCCACCATTTCTGTAAGACTTTTTCTGACCTTCTCTGAAGTACTACATGCTAGTACTTGCCCAGGAGGTTTGTGGGAGCAGAAGCTGCCTAAGCCATGCCCTCAGAAGGGAAGCAGTAAGGCTGGGATTTTTCTACAAGTTTTCCTCTTCCTACCTGCAGTGTGTTAATCAGAATCTGCCACTCACAGATTCCCAGGTAGATGAGAGAAGGTAACGGGGAGAATGGTGTGAGAGGGGAAGCGTGGGATACAGGATATCTATCCCTAATACTCCCACAAGGCAGCCCATTAGGAGAGGCACAGGAAGAGAAAGAGCTATTTAGGCACGGTTATCCTCTAGCTGTATATTGTTGAAGCTTCTGGGTACCCAGCAGAGCATCAGGAAGTCATCTGGGCTTCCTTCTAAAGTAGGAATTTAAAATGGCTCAGATTTTAAGGAGACTCAAGTCAGTCTGAAGGAGTTTTCTACAGGTATCACTACCACCACCACCAAAAGGACTTATTATTAACTAAGACCTGTGTGTGTGACATGATACTAGATGCTCTGTATCATGTACTTGGTCCTTACATTTTTCTGATTCACAGCTTGTAACAGAAACCTGTGTACCTGAAGACAGTGGAAAACAAACAGATGAGGCAACTTCATGTATCAAATATGAAGGAAAAGCTGCATAAAACCCATAATTCATGCCAGCCAGCCCTAAGCCCTTACTTATGAAGAACTGAGAGAATAATAATCCAAACATTGAACATTCTCAATGATAAAAATAACGCAGATATTCACTGAAGAAATATCATGTAAGTTATGTAACCTGTTTAAATTATCTCGAATTTTAAAAAATAATACTATTAGCATTATAGTAAAGATTCCTATTGGTTCCCCCCCCCCAAAAAGACAACAACAAAACCAAAAAACTATATTTACACCAACACAAGATGCATGCATATTTAAAGAAGTAGATAC
Source organism: Mirounga angustirostris (assembly GCF_029215605.1). Taxonomy (NCBI): domain Eukaryota; kingdom Metazoa; phylum Chordata; class Mammalia; order Carnivora; family Phocidae; genus Mirounga; species Mirounga angustirostris. The sequence continues at coordinate 97,424,252 of NW_026991719.1, forward strand.
ATGCAATTTTTAGCAACATGCAGCCTATTTAAGGGATTTTCATACCTTAATCTTTGGTTCATCCTTTAATTTGTCCCTTTCTGGAACTCTGTCTATCTTCTTTAGCTTTTCTATATCTTTCCTTTTTCGTTTTTCTTCTTCTTTCCATTTTCTCCTCTCTTCTTCTCTTTGTCTTTTCCTTTCTATTTCTCGCCTCCTTCTTTCTTCTCTTTTTTCTTCTCTCATTCTCTGGAAAGAAACATCAACATAAGCCTTCAAACAAGATAATCATCACCAAAAACTTAATCCCAAAGGTATGGTGGGAACCCACTAAATTGGATCGGCTTTCCTTCCTACTTTCTACAAAAGTGGCATCCTATCTCTTTAACCCCCTCCCCATCCCATTATGAATATGAGAATAAAGACCAGGGCCTGCTAGTATCAGAGTCTCCCACTGTTGCCTTGCTATATTTCCAGAGGCTTTCAGAAAATCAAGGGAGTGTCTCTGGAACAAGCTAAAGACTCTCTGGGTTTGCAGAGTGAATCCTTGGTCCAACAACCAGACTGAAGGAGAGGGCCAGAGAGTAAGGTAAATCTTTAAAGAATAATGGTGGAAAAAGCAGCTATTTCTCCTCTAGGATCCCAATGCTCGTATGTTTAGAGACTATGAACCAATGAAATAAAAGTACTGAGAGAACTATAAAAACAAAAGGTTTACCTGCTTGTTTTTCAGGAAGCTCAAAAGTGGGGTTGTCTTTTTAGCTACATAAATGTAAACAGATTATTAATAATACTTATCAACCCCTAGAAAGGATTCCATTTTCTGACATTCCCTGCCAACCACCCAAGGTGGGAAAAGTATACCCCTTAAAACAGTTCACAAGTACGTTATCAGAAAGAAGTTTCACAATATTCTACTTCAATTCTGAAGGTTTAAAATACTTTTTAAAAAGTGAATTCAAATTAAAACAATTTCTTAAAAGAGTAATTCCCAGTGTTGGTGAGAATTAAGTGCAAAGGACATTCTCTTGTTTTACAGATGGGAATATAAATTTGTTCAACTGGGAAGAAATTGGAGGAAGGAGCTAAAAATATCTAATCTTTCTGACCCTACAATTCCACTTCTGGGAATTTATTCTAAGGAAATCATCAGAGACGGGCTTATACTCTGCATCTATTAATAAAAACCATTTTAGGGGTACCTGGGTGGCTCAGTTGGTTAAGCGTCTGCCTTTGGCTCAGGTCATGATCTCAGGGTCCTCAGATTGGACCCCATGGGCCCCCTGCTCATTGAGGAGTCTGCTTCTCCCTCCCTCCCTCCGCCCCCCCCGCTCGTGCTCTCTTTTGCACTCTCAAATAAATGAATAAAATATTTAAAAAGTTTTAGAATATGTAATTTTTAATATCCTGAATAATGCTATCTAGTCTTGTAATTAGTTTTTTTTTTAAATGTTTTGGGGTTTTTTTTTTGTTTTTAGAGAGAGTGAGAGTGGGGAGGGGGAGGGGGAGGGGAGAGAATCTTAAGCAGGCTCCATGTTCAGTGTGGAGCCCGGCACAGGGCTTGATCTCATGACCCTGAGGATCATGACCTGAGCCTAAAACAAGAGTCGGGATGCTTAATTGACTGAGCCACCCAGGCACCCCGCCTTATAGTTAGCTTTTTGAAAGCATACTTCCTTTGGATAAATTCCTAGGAGTGGAAATCTTGGGTCAGGGGCTTTGCTTATGTTTAGAGCTGATAGAGGAGTGACCATTTATTACTAGAAGAGTGACAATTTACTACTAGAACATCCAAACTAGACTTTCTCAAGAAGTTTTCAATTTTGCAGTAACTAATTGCACCTTTTGATATTTTCAAATTTTTTTCAGGAATGTGAGCTGCTTGTTACTAGAAAATACCAGTTGATCTTCAAAGGCTTACCAACATCTAAAGGTCCCATGAGTCTTTAGACTTTTTCTACTTATATTTATGTGGCATTAAAACAGGTCACAGAGAATTTTTCCCATCTTATCAATGCATTTACATAAGCCTGTGAGGGCGGTACTATATGCATTTTACAGCAAAAGAAACAGAGTCTCAGAGAAGTAAATGCCTTCCCCATGGTCACACAGCTAGCAAGTGCCAGAAGTGGGAGTCAGACAAGTCTTCTGAGGAAAAAGCCATTGTCCTTAATTCCTGTTGCCCACTTACCTATTAATTCTCTATTTTTCGCTTCTATTTCCTCTAGCAGTGTCTCTGGAGTAGATGTCATTTTCTCATTATCTGCAGCATAACTTTCCAAAAATTTTCTATATTCTGGATCTAAATCATTGTTTAAGTAAACAGAAAATATAGACTTTAAAAAAACTTTCTACATCATGGAAGATTAAAAATAAACCTAAACACACCCACTAGACTATTTAGGGCTTTATCAGTCCCTTACTCTCAGAACTCCTATTCCCTATACGCACTAAGGGAGTCTGGTATAACACGGACTCAGGGATAATCAGACACCACAGGAATGTTTAGTAGTTTGCCTTAAAAGTCACTACTCTAACTAACCCAAAGTCACACTTATGTGAGAACTGAAAGTTATAGTTATGGGACCTTCACAGTATTATAGATAGCATGTAAGCAATTCCTGTATGGATATACCTCGCTTTAAGTAAACCCAACGTCTGAAAATCAGGAGTTCCAGAAAGATAAACTGAGGTCCTAGATGTTGCACTGGAGCTTATGGTAATTCCTGGAGTTGTTTTTTAGATGCATCTGACATCAGAAAGGGTAACACATCTGAGTCATTCCATTGCTTGTACTTGTGGAGTTTCTACGCACTGTGGAGCATGTCACTGATCTAGTCTCCCAGATCTGAATTTTGATATAATCAGTAAGTACCGGTGTGGTGAATCTTTTCCATGTTTTCTTTACAAAATACCCACTATAATAAATAATGGAAATCAAACTAGATGATTCCAAAATGTCAACCAGATATAAAATATTAGGTAAGTCTTATCCAACATAACATTACAGAGCTCAAAATCTGGATCCAGTTTACCCTACATGGCAATTAGTCTAGTTTTTCAGTTCCTCTATTCCAGTTCAATGTAATTACTATGTGTGCAGTTAGCCGCATATTCAAAGCCTAAAAAAAAAAATAGGCCACTTCAGCTACTTTATATTGTTACTTGAGTTACTTGAGTACAGAAATTTTTCCATCCCATCTCTCAATGATAAACCTCCCCTCTTCATAAAAATGTAAACTAAAAAAATCATCATAAAATAGTATGAGACCTTAAGGAGTTGTGGTACTACTTTGATACATCTCATTTTTCCCCATTGTCTTCTAATCAACAAACCAAAGGTAATTTACTGCTCAACAGTCAACAATACATTGCTTGATGCTGGAGGAATGAAATGGCAGTAGCCAGAAGAGTGGGAATTCTACAGGAAACCCACTTCCATTCTAACAATTAAACAAAGCTTTCATCAGTGAATTACATCTCTCGTGAACCTTATTCTGTATGTTTTCCTATTAGAAGACTGGAATCCAATTAAATCCCACAAAGATAATATTTTTTAAAAACCCATGGCAATAGCATTACATAACTAGAGCTATACTGTACCATCATCGATAGTCCCAACTTTGGTATCTCTTTTCTTAGTCTTCTTTTTTGCAGCTTTTTGAAAAGGTGCAAATTCTACTATAGCAGGATATTCCTGACCTGTTTAGAAAAAATACCACACTTGCTATAACATAAAAAAGTCAAAAAGTGGATACTAGAGTCAACCCACCACTCTCTAGCCCTCCTTTGATGGGAGTCATGTAAACAGGGCCTCAATGGGCATAAATCACATGGGCACAAATCACATGGGCACAACTAAAATCAATGTGTTACCAAAGGAGCCCCAAATTCACATAATGAAAAGATATGGCAGGGAAGTAAAATATTCATTTAAATTCAACTTGAGTGTGATATTTTGATTTGTGGGGGAAAAAAACCTACAAATCCATTTTCATTTAAAAAATACATCATAAATCTCTAGACTAGGCAAATCTATAGAAATACAAAGAAGATCAGTGATTGCCTAGAGCTGGGGCACAGTTGGGGGAGAGTGGGGAATGACAGCTAATGAATATGGGGTTTCTTTGGAGTGCTAAATGTATTCTAAAATTAGATTGTGGTGATAGCTGCACAACTCTATGAATATACTAAAAACCACTTTAAAAGGGTGAATTCTATGGCATGTGAATTATATCTCAATAAAGCTGTTTTTACACCAGGAGACACCAAAAGCACAGGCAGTAAAAGTGAAAAATAGATAAACTGAACTACATCAAAATTAAGAACTTCTGTGCATCTAAGGACAAAACTTGAGTAAAAAGGCAACCTACAGAATGGAAGAAAATATTTGCAAATCATTTATCTGATTAAGGATCAATATACAGAATATATAAAGAACTCCTACAACTCAGTAACAAAAAAACCCAATTAAAAAATGTTCAAAGGACTTGAATAGACATTTCTACAAAGATGATATACAAATGGCCAACACGCATATGAAAAGATTAAAATATTACCTCACTAATCATTAGGGAAATGCAAATCAAAACCACAATGAGGTATCACCTCACACCCATTAGAATGGTAGCTATTAAAGGAAAAAAAACAGAGAATAACAAGTGTTGGCAAGGACATGGAGAAATCAGAACCCTTGTGCATTACTGGTAGGAATGTAAAATGGTGCAGCTGCTTGGAAAACAATATGGTGGTTCCTCAAGAAATTAAAAATAGAATTACCATATGACCCAGCAATTCCATCTTTGGGTATATATTCAAAAGAAGTGAAAGCAGAGACTTGAAGAACAGATATTTGTACACCCACATTCATAGGAGCATTATTTACAATAGCCAAAAGGTGGAAGCAATTCAGATGTCCCTCAACAGATAAATGGATAAACAAAATGTAGTGTGTGTATATACATACAATGGAGTATTACTCTGGCTTAAAAAGGAATTTCTGACACACCTACAACATGGATCAACCTTGAGGACATTATGCTAAATAAATAAGCCAATCTCAGAAAGTCAAATACATATGAGGTACCTAGAATGGTCAACTTTATACAGAATGATGGTTCACAGAGACAGAATGGTAGTTGCCAGGGGCTGGGTGGAGGGAGAAATGGGGATATGGGGATTTACTGGGTAAATTTAATTTAATGGGTAGAGAGTTTCAGTCTTGCAAGATAAACAAGTTCTAGAGATTGGTTGCACAACAGTGTGAATGTACTCAACACTACTGAACTATACACTTAAAATGGTTAAGATGGTAAATTTTATTTATGTGTATTTTACCACATTTAAAAATGTAAACAGAAAAAAGGAATCAGGTAATAATATATGCAATAACACAGATGAATCTTGAAAACATGCTAAGTAAAAGCATATTATATGACTCGTCCAGAAGAGGGAGAAGGGGAGATGATTGCTAACGGTTATAGGATTCTTTTTGGAATAATGAAAACATTCTGGAATCACATAGTGGTGATGGTTGTACAACTTTGTGAATATACTAAAATCCACTGAATTTTATGGTATGTGAGTTATATCTCAATACAAAAAACCAAGTGACTGCTGGAAAAAGAAAATACACCAGATCCCTGCTATAGAATAATGTCATAAAGGGTATAAAATACTATCATTGGCATGTAGACGTAAGCCAGAATAGAATAAGCAGAAATGACCAGAAGGCATCGCAAAGCGGTCAGGGAGGAAACATGATTTTGGAAATCCTAGTGAATACAGAATCAGATTAACTTATTAACTGATCTATTTGAGAAGGAATAGATAAACCAGACTGAAGCAGAAGGAACTGTGGAAGAGAGGCTGAAAAAAACAAAAACAAAAAACCAGAAGTGAGGCGAGGCTCTGAAGGACTCTGACTACCAGGCTAAGGAATTTGGACTTTTTCCCCCTGCCACTGCTATCTTAAATCACTATTTTCAAAAACATTAATTTCATGGCAATATGCGAGTTATACAAAAATGAAAAAAGAAAAGGAAAATTCTGTAAATTTAGAGACAATGGTTGTCTAAGCATTAGGAGGGAAGGACACAGTGTGAAAGTATAAATAGATGAGCGAGATATTTAAAAACAATAAACTGACAAGATTCATCACGTGTTTAAATATAAGGGATAAGAAAGATCAGAAAACGTTAAAACACAACTCAGATTTCCAGGAACACATTGCTATCTACTGGAATAAAGTTGGAGTGGAGAAGTAACTGCTTTTGGTGGGGGGAGGGGGGCGGAGACTAATAAAAGCTGGTCAAACCCGGTGGCAATTCTTCAACTTTTACTGGCATATTCCCTGACAAAGATTTCATTTTTACCAAATTTGAAGTAATACTGAGAAACAGCCCAACAAAAAGACACGTCATTTACCTATGATCACAAAGCCAAAAGAAAAGTGGTAAATGGCAGCTTGGACATTCTCTGGCTAAATGTTGCAAGGGGCAGATAATAAATAAAAAGAGAGTTAATGCTGAAGTTTTTCTTCTCTATAGACTCCTGGATACAAAATGGGAGATCATCAAGTTCGATGTTTTAAGTACAAATACAAATTAGAAAGCTGAACAGTATTCCAACTGGGAATTACCGGCTTAAAGGATTTACATTAAAATAAATAAATCAATGTTGGTCCTTGAAGCAAGATGACAAGTAAATATTTAAAATGTGTCATACATGTTCAAAGAGTCATTTATCAGTATTACTGCTACAACTAGTAAATAGTCAAAACAACAGATCATCTAATCCAGGGCAAAAAAATTAGCCACAGGAAGAGAAAACAGTGGCAATTTCATTCAGCTGATCAAACTACAGAAGTAACAGGTTAATAAAAATACCCAAGGGCTGTGAAAAGTCACACATCTGTTTATAAGACTACAGTAAGCTCAGCAAATGTGTAAAACTCTTTATCACCCAGAATTTTAGAAAAGCTACGAAGGCATTGAGAAAACACTGTGATACACACATTGTCTTAAACATACAAATGACAAAGAAACTCCCCTTCAGTTATAAGGACTCACCTTTATTGTCAAGGAATACATAACCATCAAAGCGATCCCTGAACAAAATAATGTCCTCTTGGTTTTTAAAGTTGATGTATGCTCTGGCATACATATGAGGATACAGACTGCAGAGAGGAAAGCAATTATGTAAATGTGCTTGCAGGTGTCTGGCTGAATTACAAGTATGCATATATTAAAGAGACAGGTTCAAAAATCAAATGGAAAACAGTAGGATAAAAAGAATGGAAGAAAATTTTTCATTTACCCCCGCCCTCTTTTATTTATTCATTTTACCTAGTATCATTAGAAAAAAACTCAAAATAATCATGCTCCGGCATAGGCTGAAGATGTTCCTGAAGCTGCTCCTTGGTCAAAGTGGGAGGTAATCTCCGAATTACCACCTTAAGAAATGAATAAGGAAAATAAAATTAGAACAAATCAATTTTCTGTCATACCGGAAAGAATCACTGTCTCTGAAAATAGATGGTGTTTAAAAGATGAGCTCACTTATATAAACCCAGGAGAATATTATTCTAATGCTCAGAATTAGTCAAACGAAATAATTTTTTTAATAAACTCTTAGAAATGAGAACTGCATGGAGCAAGGAAAATCTTAGGTTCTGTTAAACGGAAGCCCCGCAGTTCACTTGGTTTTCGCATCATTTTCTAGTACCCATTTTTCAATAGATATATTAGCAAGAAATTAGTAGGCTAACGCTGGTCTTTCTAGGTGCCACGAACATTTGACTTATTATCGCCCTACCACATACGACACATCCTAACACAAAATCCTCATTCAGCGTGAAGAATTCAAAACTCCACGGAATACTAAAAGTTCCCTCGTTGCTCCCCAAATAGGATGAAACTGACCCGGCCCCCCGACCATTAATCCCCCCACTCTCGCTCAACTCGCCTCCATTAATACTCTTTATCAGAAACTACTCCCACCCCTGCTGGCCCCTTCACTATTTAGTAATTCCCCCCAATTAACCTTTTAATTCCTCATTCTCTTTACTATCGCTCCCCCTCCCACTATCATCTCTCAGCTCTGACCTAAACCTTCTCGTCTGGGAATCCCCTCCTTTTCCCTCACTCGCACCCCGGGGCTTGGCCGAAAGGGGCTCTCCCCACCCCCCCCATCTCGGACGAATGGACGAAGAGAAGGTGACGCGATTTTCACTCAGGTGAAGAAACAGAAGCGCAGACTGGGAGAGGAAGAGGGCAGCCCCATTCCCAACCATCCTCGCGGGTGGCGGACCCGTCCCGCCCTCTCCCGGGCCAACAGCCGGCCAGGCACCTTGCTCAGCGCCTCTTTCTTCTCCTTATTTCGATCCTGCTTATCTTCCCCTTTGGTGCTGTCCCCCGAAGCCCCACCGCCGCTGCCTGTGGCCCCCGGGGGAGTCAACAGGGTTACTCGCTTCTCTTTAGGCCTATGCTCCTTCTCCTCCTTCATGGCCACCGCTTCGCTCCTCACAGCGGCTGCCGGGCCTAAACGCCGCTACGCCGGGCACCTACGACGCCCGGCCCACTCCCGTCGAGCTCCGCCCCCAACAAACGCCCCTAGTGATAAGCCAGGCCCCACGTTCCATTGGGCCCCTCCAGGATCTCGCGAGACTTCAGGGCGCCAGGCTTCCTTTGATGGAAAGGTTTTAGCACCTGGTCTTAACTTCCCGCCTATCGAATCCCCGCACCGCCCAATCCCCTCGCGGCCCATACTCCCTCGGGGCCGCTCTTCTCGCGTCATTAACAACTCCGCCATCTTGACTAGAACGACTCTTTCGCGGACTACAAATCCCGGCATACAAAGTAGTTAGCCGCTTTTGGCCGGGCTTTTTGGAGCCTTAGCTCAGTGTCTCTATTTGTAAGTAAATGGAATCTTTACCATTGGAAGTTTAGTGTTGGGGACGCTTGGGTGGCTCAGTTAAGCGTCTGCCTTCAGCTCTGGTCATGATCCTAGTCCCTCATCGGGCTCCTTGCTCGACGGGAAGCCTGCTGCTCCCCCTGCTTGTGCTCACTTGCTTTCTCTCTCTCTGAAAAATAAATAAGTAAAATGAAAAATAAAATAAAATAAAGTTTGGTGATTTTCAGATCAAAGATAGGTTTTGAAAAAAAAAAAAAGAAAGCTAGGTTCTGCAGGCTTCGTTTTCCTCAGGTAACCCGATGTTATCCAAAGTTTACCTCGCTGGAGGAAAGACCTGTGGTGTTTTTTTTTTTCATTCTTTTTAGATTTGTATTTTCTATTATCGACTCTAAATGTACTTTCAGAAAATTTGGAATTTCTTTTCCTTCCATTGATTAGGATTCACAGATATTTAATTAACACTCACCATTCACTGATATTTAAAGGAGTAATATGACCAAAATGTATGAGATTTGTTTTCCTTATCCTTTTTTAAGTAAAAGGATTCTATCATGGTACTCACGCCTCACGGGAGGAGAAAATAAAATATAACCCAACTTGCTTTAGATGGGTTTACCCTTTCTCCCGCTTTGAAAAAGGCTAATCATTCTTTTTTTTTTTTAAAGGTTTTATTTATTTGAGAGAGAGAATGAGATAGAGAGATAACATGAGAAGGGGGAGGGTCAGAGGGAGAAGCAGACTCCCCGCTGAGCAGGGAGCCCAATGCGGGGCTCCATCCCGGGACTCCGGGATCATGACCTGAGCCGAAGGCAGTCGCTTAACCAACTGAGCCACCCAGGGGCCCCTGATTATTCATTTTTTAGAATAGCCCCAAACTGGAAACAATTCAAATGTCTCAGCTGGTGAATGGATAAACAAAATGTGATACATCCATAGAATGAAATAATACTCAGCAATAAAAATGAACTGATACATCTATCAACATGAATGAATTTCAGAATGATTATGCTGAGTGAAAAAATCCAGACACAGAGAGTACATGCTGTACAATCTCATTTATATGAAATTCTAGAAAGGGTAAAACTAGTGATAGAAGGCAGATCAATGATTGCCAGGGTACAGGGGTAGGGAGAAGGGATTGACTGCAGAGAGATTCCAGGAAACATTTTGGAATTATGAAAATGCTCTTTATCATGGTTGTGGTGGTGGTTGCACGACAGCACACATTTGTGTAAACTCGTTGAATTGTACACTTAAAGTGGGTGACTTATTTTAAGTAAATTAAAACTTCAAGTTCACCCCTCAAGTTTAAAAAAATGCAAAATTTGAAAAGTGTTTCCCTAAATGATAGAGCATTTGTATTTCATGGAGTCAAAGGTACCATTTGAATCTAAGACTACCAGGGACTCCTCAGTCAGTTAAACATCTGCCTTCAGCTCAGGTCATGATCCCAGGGTCCTGGGATCGAGTCCCTCATCAGGCTCCCTGCTCAGTGGGGAGCCTGCTTCTCCCTCTCCCAATCCCACTCCCCCTGCTTGTGTGTGCTCTCTCTCTCCCTCTCCCTGACAAGTAAATAAAACCTTAAAAAAAATCTTAAAAAAAAATACCACCATTATTTTACATACCAAGAAAGAAAAGAATGCTGCCCATTGAACTATGACACACCATCAATTTTAAGATTCATCCTGATTTCAGAGGTGTTAAAATGTGGGGGGCAAAGGTCAGAATCAATTGAATATATTATTTCTGTATTATGTGCAGTTAAGGAAAAAGGAAGAGAAATGGGAAAGAAGGGCAAATGGTAAGTTGGAAAGATACACAGACACCACAAGGGGCAGGAATCAAGTTAAGGATGCAATAGAAGCCCAAGGCAGAAAGCTGGCTCAGAGCCAAGGTCCCATCTTTGCTGACATCTAGAATATATTACCCAGACTCTATCCTTAAATTTTTCCCAACCTCTATTGCCAAGTATATGCCTGATTCCTCTTGCCAAAACTGTTCTTTGTATTTGAGATCTGTTACTCACTCCTGTCTCCAGTACCTGGCTGTTCTTACAAGCCTAGCTTAAGTATCTGCCTCTGCATTTACATCTTGGTGTCTGCCTCTGTTTTGGAGTGCTCACTAGCTTTTTTTTTTTTAAGATTTATTTATATATTTGAGGGGGGAGAGGGGCAGAGAGCGAGGGAGAGAGAGTCTTAAGCAGACTCTGCCCTGAGCAAGGAGCTTGACGCAGGGCTCCATCTCACAACCCCGAGATCACGACCTGAGCCGAAACCAAGAGTCGGATGCCTAACTGGCTGAGCCCCCAGGTGCCCCAGAGTGCTTGCTAGCTTTAAGCCACCAGCTATATGTCAGCTGTCCCAGTGGGGTGTTCCAGGGCTCAGTCCTTAGACCTCTTTTCTTTTTTTTTTTTTTAAAGATTTTATTTATTTATTTGAGAGAGAGAGAATGAGAGACAGAGAGCATGAGAGGGAGGAAGGTCAGAGGGAGAAGCAGACTCCCTGCCGAGCAGGGAGCCCGATGCGGGACTCGATCCTGGGACTCCAGGATCATGACCTGAGCCGAAGGTAGTCGCTTAACCAACTGAGCCACCCAGGCGCCCATTAGACCTCTTTTCTATCTACACTCACTCCTTTGTTAATCTCATACTTTTCTCTCTTCACTGACAACTCCAAGATTTGTACCGCCAGCCCATACCTCTCCCCTAAATTCCGGACTCTGAAGCAGCTGCCTATTTGATAGCTCCGCATAGATGTGTAACACGTTCAGATTCTCTGAACACATCCGAAACTGAACACTTGATCTTTCTCCACACCATCTATAATAGTTTCCTCTTGCTGCTGTAATAAATTACCACAAATTTAGTGGGTTAAAATAACACACCTTTATTATCTTACAGTTGTGTAGGTTAAAAGTCCAACACGGATCTCACCGGACTAAAACTGAGGTGCAGGCAGGTGCACCTGCAGACTGAGTTCCTTGCTGGAGGCTCCAGGAGAGAATGTAGTTTTTTGTCCTTTTCAGAGTTTTGAGGCTACTCATATTCCTCCACTCATGGCCCCTTCCTCCATCTTCAAAGCCAGCAACATAGCATCTCTCTCTGACCCTGCTTCATCTACCTCTTTTTCACTCTCTCTTCTACCTCCTCCTTCCACTTTTTTTTAGAGAGGGAGCAGGGAAGGACAGAGGGAGAGAAAAAATCTTAAGCAGGATCCATGCCCAGTGCAGAGTCCCAGACGCAGGGCTTGATCTCACGACCCTGAGATCATGACCTGAGCAGAAACCAAGAGTCAAGAATCAGAGGCTTAACTGACTGAGCCACCCAGGTGCCTCTCCCCTTCCACTTTTAAGACCCCTGTGACTATATTGTTCTGGATAATACAAAATACCCTTCCTATGTTAATGTCAGGTGATTAGCCACCTTAATTCCCTTTGCCATATAATTTATGTTAAACAACAAAATTCAGCCGAATAAATTTGAAGATCTAATTGGCTTTATTAAGGGATTCTTGAATTGGGCAGTATCCCTTCTAGCAAATAGAGAAATGCTCAGAAGAGCTGTACAAAATGGAAGGTTTTTATAGATAGGAGGGTGGGGCAAGGAAGTTATTAGCAAAAGGAAAGAAATGATCGTTTGAGGCCAGGACATCTTTCTGAGAGGAAAAGAAAGGTAGGGTGTTTATCATGCAGATTACCTCACTAGTGCTGATCAGGAAATTTCACCTTGACTGTTAAAAGGTCACATTCCTGGGATATGTTGAAACTGGAATTAAATCTTGGTTTGCTCTTGTTGGGGAGGGGGGCAAGTGACTCCATATCAGGGTTTTTTTTTTAAACACTTAACATAGTCATATCTTCTAGGGATTAGGGTGTAGACAACTTTGGGGGGGGCATTATATTGTCTACCACACACTGTAAAGTTTATTTTTTTAAAAAAAAGATTTTATTTATTTATTTATTTGACAGAGAGAGCACAAGCAAGGGGAGTGGCAGGCAGAGGGAGAGGGAGAAGCAGGCTCCCCACTGAGCAAGGAGCCTGATGCGGGGCTCAATCCCAGGGCCCCGGGATCATGACCTGAGCCGAAGGCAGACGCTTAACCAACTGAGCCACCCAGGCGCCCCATGTAAAGTTTCTTTTTAATTAAACTTTTGATTAAGGTATAATACATGTACAGACAAGTGTACAAATAATAAATGTACAACTTGATAAATTTTCACAGAGTGAACACACTCATGTAACTAGCACTGAGAGCAAGAAATAGTATTGCCAGCCATCTAGATGCCCCCTTTGTTTCCCTTCCAGGTCACTTCCTCTGCCAAGAATACCACCATCCTGACTTCTAACACCATTGGTTAATTTTCCCTGCTTAAAAGTTTATGTAAACCGAACTATATGCTGTATATTCTTTATGTCTGGCTTCTTTCTCTTAATATTTATGACTAAGGGATTCGTTTATATTCTCATGTGTAGCTTTGAATTGTTCATTTTCGTTGCTGTATAATATTCAATTGCACGAATCTACCACAGTGTATCCATTTCACTATTTGGGGTGCTGCTCTGAATATTCCAGTACATATCATCTGGTGATCATATGTATGCATTTATATCGGATACATACCTAACATTGGAATTGCTGGATCATAGAGTAAGCATATGTTCCATTTTAATAGAGGAAAAATTTTACTTGACCTGTTAAGATTCTTCTAGCTGGCCTAAGAATTAAAGTGACATAAGACAGAGTAATAGGAGAAAAAAGGCAGAGTTTTTTACATGTGCACAAAGGCCTAATAATAAAATTGAGACCCAAAGAAATGACCAAGACAGACAGTTTTTTTACTTTTTTGGCAAACAAATCTGTGAGGAATTGACAGGACAGCGAAAACTTATGTTTGGGGTGCCTGGGTGGCTCAATCAGTTAAGCAGCCTTTGGCTCAGGTCATGATCCCAGAGTCCTGGGACTGAGCCCCACATCGGCTCCCTGCTCAGCAGGGAGTCTGCTTCTCCCTCTCCCTCCTCGCCCCTGCTCATTCTCTCTGTGTCTCTCTCTCTCTGTGTCTCTCTCAAATGAATAAATAAAAATCTTAAAAAAAAAAAACAACTTATGTTTGGGAGCTTCAATTAGTTCTAAACAGAGTTTGGGTTGAGGCAGTAAACTTGTAAAAGTAACAAGACTTGTTTATACAACCTTCTTGTCTATGAAGTCTCTATTTCTGATGATAAGGATGTCTCTTTGCCTCCTGGTACAGGGAATACCTTTCACATAGGAGATTTATTCCCTGCTTTCTGGAGAGAAAGGGAAGTCAGAATGTTTCTTGCACTGACTCTTTCTTAAGTAATTTTAATTCTAAATAGTCACTATGTCAAAGTGATACATCTGATTCAGCCTGCCCTTGGCTTGCACGCTGCCAAATAGCCTTCCAATGTGTTTGTACCATTTTACATTCTTAATAGCCGTGTGTCAGTCCCAGTTGCTTCATACCCTTGCCAAAACTGGATAAGTATATAGTGGTAGCCCATTGTTGTTGTTGTTGTTGTTGTTGTTAAGATTTTATTTATTTATTTGCCAGAGAGAGAGCAAGTTCACAAGCAGGGGGAACAACAGGCAGAGAGAGAAGCAGAGTCCCTGCTAAACAAGGAACCTTTTAATTTTAAAAATTAAAGGAAAAGATGTTTATGTTATGTTACAAAAACATGAAGAGATTTCACGTCAAATATTAAACAAGTACTGTAACACATTCTATAGGTATAGAAGTAAAGGAAGACAATTAGATAAATAACAGAATGTAGAGAAATTCAGGTTGGGAGGATTTGGAGCTATAAAAAAAACCCAAAGTAAAAAGAAAAATCAAAGAATATACAAAAAAACCCAAAAATATTAAGATCAGAAATGTTTCTAATTTATTTATGGTAAACAACTACTAAGCAGTCACAACTAAGCCTAAGGGGGAAAATGGTTCAAAATTAATACTTTCCTAATTTCTAGTAGGGCAGTGTCCCAAAGGGGGGGGGGGGGAAGAGCTTCCAATGTTAAAAGGTCTCATAGTTCACATTTTGTCTTTTTTTAAAGATTTATTTATTTATTTATTTGAGAGACAGAGAGAGAGCATGTGCGTGAGCGGTGGGGAGGGGGGATTCCAAACAGACTCCCTGCTGAACGAGGACGTGGATGCAGGGCTCAATCTCACCACCCTGAGATCATGACCTGAGCCCCAAAATCAAGAGTCAGATTCTTAAACAACTGAGCCACCCAGGTGCCCCCACATTTAGTCTTTATGGACATTCGGGATCTTTTGCCTTTGGGTTGCTTCAAATACTTTAAACTTTGGTTGTTCAGATAATCATATGAGTATGTAATGAATAATGGTGAGTTTAAAAGCGAAATCATTTAGGGGCGCCTGGGTGGCTCCGATGGTTAAGCGCCTGCCTTCAGCTCAGGTCATGATCCCAGGGTCCTGGGATCGAGCCCCGCATCGGGCTCCCTGCTCAGTGGGAAGCCTGCTTCTCCCTCTCCCACTCCCCCTGCTTGTGTTCCCTCTCTCGCTGTGTCTCTCTCTGTCAAATAAATAAATAAAATCTTTAAAAAAAAAAAAAGTAAAATTATTTAGAGGCATCAGCAAAGAACAGAGTATTCAAAATAGAAAAGCTTTATCTTGATGATGTTAAGATTAATACTTTATTTTTTTAGAGGAGGAGAAAGAGGAGGGTCAGAGGGAGAGAGAGAGAAGCTGAAGCAGGCTCTATGCCCAGTGCAGAGCCCAACACAGGGCTTGATCTCGTAACCCTGTGATTGTGACCTGAGCTGAAATCAAGAGTCGGATGCTTAACTGACTGAGCCACCCAGGCACCCCCTAGATGAATACTTTAAAATTAGTTTTGGGGCGCCTGGGTGGGTCAGTCGTTAAGTGTCTGCCTTCGGCTTAGGTCATGATCCCAGGGTCCTGGGATCGAGCCCCGCATCGGGCTCCCTGCTCGGCAGGAAGACTGCTTCTCCCTCTCTCACTGCCCCCTGCTTGTGTTCCCTCTCTCGTTGTGTCTCTGTCAAATAAATAAAATAAAATCTTTAGAAATAAATTAATTAATTAATTAAATAAAATTAGTTTTTCTGGGGTGCCTGGCTAGCTCAAGAACATGTGGCTCTTGATCTTAGGATTGTGAGTTCAAGCCCCTCATTGGGTGCAGAGATTACTTAAAAAAAATTAAACAGAAAAAATAAAGTAAGTCTTTCTGGGGCTCCTGGGTGGCTCAGTCTGCCGGAGTCCAGCTCCAGCCGGGGTGGGTCTCTCATAGGAAAGGACGGCGTCGGCGAATGAGGAGACACAGACACAGGATCAGGTTGCAAGCATCTCCTCCTGACAGCCTCGGAGGAACTTTATTTATATGTTAGGATATTTTTGTTTTTCCAAATCTGAGATCACTTTCTGGATTACAGCCATAGCCTTCCTTCATTTTTCCTTTGTAATGATTAACATGACCTTTATTGATTTCCGCTTATTGGCTTTCGCTAAAACTAAAAAACAGTACGCAAAGAGAAAGGTGCCAGACAGAGCGTGACCGTCTTGTTATTTTGTTCTATAGAAACTAATTCTTCGTGGAATTAGTTTCATTATGATTGCTTAGATAGGTGTAACTAAGATGAGTAGTCACTTTATCATGAAACCCCAGAAATATTCCCACAATTATAAAGATTGCCATAAACAAAATGAAAGAGAATAGCAGGAGCCAGCTGTGGAGTCTCCTGTTTTCAGGATCGTCCCCCATACTTGGACTTTGTCAAACAGCATGAGGAGCTTGGCTTGCGCCATCAGTCAGTTAAGCATCTGCCTTCAGCTCAGGTCATGATCTCAGGGTCTTGGAATGGAGCCCCACATTGGGCTCCCTGCTCAGCGGGGAGTCTGCTTCTCCCTCTCCCTCTATGTCTGTCCCCACTAGTGCTGTGTCTCTCAAATAAATAAATAAAATCTTTTTTAAAAAGTTAGTCTTTCTGCTGCTGTTGGAGAGGAAAATTTTTCCCCTATCCTCAAGACTCTCTAGCTGGTCTAAGAATTAAATTGCCATGAGGAAGATTAACAGGAGGAAAAAAAACCAAAGTTTAATTACGTATGCACAGAGGCCCAATAATGAAATTGAGACCTAAAGAAATGACCAGGGCAGGCAGTTTTATACTTTTTAGACAAAGAGATAATACATCTGTGAGGAATTGACAGGCCAAAGAAAGCTTATGTTTAGGAGCTTCAATCAGTAAGGAATTCCAAACAGAATTTGGGCTGGGGTAGTAGATTAGTAAAAGTATAAGGTTTGTTTATACAGCCTTCTTGGCTCTGAATTCTCTCTCTGGTGATAAGGATGTCTGTTTACCTCCTGGTACAGGGAGGGTGTATCTTTCACATGGAAGATTTATTTCCTGCTTTCTGGAGACAAAGTTGGTGGGGAGTGTCAGAGTATTCTTGCACTGGCTATTTCTTAAGTAACTTTTTTTTTTAAGATGTTATTTATTTATTTGAGAGAGAGCGCGTGAGAGAGAGCTCGAGCAGGGGGAGGGACAGAGGGAGAGGGAGAAGCAGGTTCCCCGCTGAGCAGGGAGCTGATATGGGACTCAATCCCAGGACCCCGGGATCATGACCAGAGCCAAAGGCAGACGCTTAACTGACTGAGCCACCCAGGCGCCCCTTAAGTAACTTTTAATTAAAATAATCAGTATGCCAGATGGCACACTTTGAGATGGCTTGCCCTTGGCCCCTACCCTACAATTTAAAAAAGTTATTTGGGGGGGCGCCTGGGTGGCTCAGATGGTTGGGCATCCCACTCTTGATTTCTGCTCAGGTCATGATCTCAGGGTTATGAGATCAAGCCCCACGTTGAGCTCTGTGCTCAGCCAGGAGTCGGCTTGAGATCCCCTCCCTCGCCTTCTGCCCCTCCCCTGCTTGTGCTCTCACTCTCTCTCAAATAAAATCTTTTTTTAAAAAGTTATTTGTTTTTTTCCTAAATTTGAAACTCAAACCAAAGGATTATTTGCCTAATTCTCCAAATCCTTCTCCTTTTCTATTCAGCTTTACACAGAAGCAAAAGAGAGATTATCTATTGAATTTTATTGAAGGTGAGCATTGAGTTCGTACTGTCCACTCCCAATTAAAAGGGAAAAGTGGGCAAGGCATATTGAACACACAGAAAACCCTTTTTTCGACCTAAAATTTCTGTTAATTTATGTGCTTTGCTATAGATTGCTTTTCTAATTTTACTAATAAAAAAAAGCTGGAGAATACTTAAGACCCTAGGAGCTAAATAAAACTTATTACCTGACTGATCATCTCGAAGGCAAGTTTCTAAGTAAGAGTAAATTTGACTATGTTTTGTTCTTTATCATTAGCTCCAGGGGACCTCTTTTTATACCTCCCTGACATTCAGTATAAGGAGATAAGGGTTCTTATAATCTTTTACTAAAGAATCTGCCTTTACCCATCCTGTGTTAAGGCATGTATTAGCTCCAATTGCTTGTAAAATATGTTTTGGAGAATTTCCTGATGTCACAAACACGTCTATTGTAGAAAATAGTTCCAGCTCACAAACTGTATCTGTTACTAATTACTCAAGTCATGGCAGACTGGCAAACCACAAGTAAAAGATAGTAGTATTTCTTTTTTTTTCTTTTTTTTTTTTAAAGATTTTTATTTATTTATTTGACAGAGAGAGACAGCGAGAGAGGGAACACAAGCAGGCGGAGTGGGAGAGGGAGAAGCAGGCTCCCCGCTAAGCAGAGAGCCCGATGCGGGGCTCGATCCCAGGACCCTGGAATCATGAGCTGAGCCGAAGGCAGACGCTTAACGACTGGGCCACCCAGGCGCCCCGATAGTAATATTTCTAATGGGACTTACTCACAGTGCAAAGTCTTGCATATACTTCCCCTTAGCCCATTTAATTACAGTTTTTGGTAAATCATAATTCAGTGTTAACATTATTATGATTATTTAAAGTTGTTCGTAGCTGAGACATATAATACAGTTGACCCTCGAACAACATGGGTTTGAACTGCACAGGTCCACTCTTGCATGGATTGTTTTCGATAAATATACATATAGTACTGTAATTGTATTTTCCTTATGATTTTCTTAGTAACATTTCTTTTCTCCAGCTTACTTTACTGTAAGAATACAGTATGTAATACATACACAAAATATGTGTTAATCAAACTGTTTCTATTATCAGTAAGGCTTCCAATCAACAGGAGACTGTTAGTAGTTAAGTCTTGGGGGGTCAAAAGTTCTACTTGGACTGTTGACTGTGTGGGGGATTTGGTGCCCTTAACCCCTGCATTGTTCAAGGGTCAACTGTATACTCTTATTATACTTCTTTTCAAATATGACATTTTGTTTTATCTAGAGTTAATAATTACTCTGGTTATTTTGTTTGATTGGTTTTCTTGTACCTATTAGTAATTATTCATCAGACCCCTCCAGAGATATAAAACCCTACTCCACAAGGTCAAAGGAATCAGGTAATCTTTTAGTTTTAGTTTTTATTTTGTTTTTTATTTGGAGACATATTTCTTCTTGCCATCTACCCTTCTACTCCTGTAAGGATTGATTGATCTTTAGGCTTGCTACATAGATGTTATCCTGGAAATTCACTTTGTCTTTCTTAGATTCCCATTTACTGGATGTCATTCTACTGTTTTTGACCATTGGGTTGTTTCCAATTTCTGGCTATTAAGTAATGTTATGTACATTCTTATATATGTGTCTTTATGCAAGTATTTCTGTTGGGTATATATTTAAGAGTGGACTTGCTGGGTCACAGGTATGTTGAACTTGTGAACTTGGATAGAAAAAAATTACATCTTTATTTTCACTAACCATTATGTGAAATTTAGCATTTCCTTCAATTATGAATGTAGGCAACAAAGCATGGCAGTATCAGCCCTACTTGTACGTTTGACTGACAGAAATCATAGATCTTTTCCCAGCATATTACACTTGTTGCGCATAATGTGAGATACTATTTATGCTGATGCCTTTAGTTCCTGAACTTGGATGGGTTTCTGCAGCACAAATTGGATTATATGTTGTTGGCTTCGCCCACACATGTACTTAGTTTCATAATTCCTCCATTCAGCTAAGCGAGTTTTTTTTTTTAAAGATTTTTTATTTATTTATTTGACAGAGAGAGACATAGCAAGAGCAGGAACACAAGCAGGGGGAGAAGGAGAAGCAGGCTTCCTGCTGAGCAGGGAGCCCGATGTGGGACTTGATCCCAGGACCCTGGGATCATGACCTGAGCCGAAGGCAGACGCTTAACGACTGAGCCACCCAGGCGCCCCAGCTAAGCAAGTTTTAATGACCTTGTGTGTCCATGTCTTTTATAATTATCTATTATCATTTTTATTATTTTATTTATTTTTTTTTAAAGATTTTATTTATTTATTTGACAGAGAGAGAGCGAGAGCAGGAACACAAGCAGGGGGAGTGGGAGAGGGAGAAGCAGGCTTCCCGCTGAGCAGGGAGCCCGATGTGGGACTCGATCCCAGGACCCTGGGATCATGACCTGAGCCGAAGGCAGACGCTCAACGACTGAGCCACCCAGGCGCCCTCTATTATCATTTTTAATTAATTAATTAATTTTTATTTTTAAAGTAATCTCCATGCCCAGTGTGGGGCTCAAACTCATGACCCTGAGATCAAGAGTTGCATGCTCCACCAACTGAGCCAGCCGGGCACCCCATATAATTATTATCTTTTTGGTGGGATTTCAGGATGTTGTGGAAATGAAAACATTTTCATTCTGTCATGTTTCCAAAGTGTTCTATATGGCTTTAAATTTTAATTGAATCTTGTAGTTATGTTTTTTTTCAGTATTATTTATGTATACCTTTCATCATTTAAAATAGGTCAGTCTTCATAGAGGTATATCATATTAGTCTTCCCAAAGAACCAGCTTTTGATTTTATTGATCATTTCCACTTTTTGTGTGTGTGTTTATTAATTTTTACTCTTCCTTGTATTATTTTTTTCCTCTGTCCTCTTAGGTTTGTTCTGCTCTTTCTCTAGCTTCAAAAATAGAACTCTTGGGGCACCTGGGTGGCTCAGTCAGTTAAGCGTCTGCCTTCATTCGGCTCAGATCATGATCTCAGGGTCCTGGGATCAAGCCCCACGTTGGGCTCCCTGCTCATTGGAGAGTCTGCTTCTCCCTTTTTCTCTCCCTCTGCCTCTCCCCCTGCTCATACCCTCTCTCTCTCTCTCTCAAATAAATAAATAAATAAATAAATAAATAAATAAATAAATAATCTTTTTTAAAAAATGGAACTTGGGGCGCCTGGGTGGTTCAGATGGTTAAGCGTGTGCCTTCGGCTCAGGTCATGATCTCCAGGTCCTGGGATCGAGCCCCACATCGGGCTCCCTGCTCAGCAGGGAGTCTGCTTCTCCCTCTTCCTCTGCCTCTCTCCACTGCTCCTGCTCTCTCTCTCGCTCTGTATCTCTCTGTCTCAAATGAATAAATAAAAAAAAATTCTTAAAAAAAATTTTAAAAAATGGAACTCTTGGGGCACCTAGCTGGCTCAGTTGGTAGAGCATATGACTCTTGTTCTCAGGGTTGTGAGTTCAAGCCCCACATTGGTCAGGGAGCCTACTTTAAAAAAATAATAAAAATAAAGATAAAAATAAATTTTAAAAATAGAATTCCTTATGCATTGATTTGACATAATTTTCTTTAGATTTTATTTATTTGACAGAGATTGAGAGAGAGAGAACAAGGAAGGGGAGTAGCAGGCAGAAGGAGAGGGAGAAGCAGACTCCCTGCTGAGCAGGGATCCTGACGCTGGACTTGATCCCAGGAACCCTGGGATCATGACCTGAGCCGAAGACAGACACTTAACCGACTGAGCCACCCAGGCACCCCGATTTGGCATATTTTTAAAAAATGTGTTTAACACTATAAATTTTCTTCATTATACCATTTTAGATGCGTGTCACATGTTTTTATATTTTATTGTAATTCAGTTTTAACTTTTTCATGATTTCCATTAAGATTTTCTTATGAGCTCATTGGCTATTTAGGGTTGTATTTTTAGTTTTTTAAATGTATGGTTTTGCTTGTTTTTACTATCTCATTTTTTCTTTTTTAAAAGATTTTATTTATTTATTTGAAAGAGAGAGAATGAGAGACAGAGAGCACGAGAGGGAGGAGGGTCAGAGGGAGCAGCAGACCCCCAGCTGAGCAGGGAGCCCGATGTGGGACTCGATCCCGGGACTCCAGGATCATGACCTGAGCCGAAGGCAGTTGCTTAACCAACTGAGCCACCCAGGCGCCCTTTACTATCTCTTTTAATATTGATTTAAAATGTCAATGTGCATGTTTAATTTTTAAGTTTAGAGTTAATAAGTAACTACATCATTCTTACAAACAATACATGGAGTTTTCAGGGCTTTAACTCCAATTCTTCCCATCATGCCATCTACTTTCCTGTGTTATGGTTGTGAGGTGTTTGAGTTTCATTTTTTTAACCCTCCCTTTATATGTGAACAGTTAGTATACATTTAGATTTTGCAAAGTTGGGACACCTGGGTGACTCAGCTGATTAGTTAAGTATCTGACTCTTGGTTTTGGCTCAGGTCATGATCTCAGGGTCGTGAGATTGAGCCCCATATCAGGCTCCATGCTCAGCAGGGAGTCTGCTTCTTTCCCTCTCCCTCTGCCCCTCCCCCCCTTCACGTGCACACACTCTCTCTCTCAAAAAAGTAAATAAATCTGAAAAAAAAAAAAAGATTTTGTAAGGCCTTTGCTCACCATTTCTTTTTTCTTTTTTCTTTTTGTGTTCGGTTTCCTTCTTGCAAAAATCTTCATTTTAATAGTTATGTCAGTAAGTGTGTGAATAGTAAACACCCACAATCTTTATATGTCTAAAAATGCTCTTATTTCTCTCTCATGCCTAAATAAAAATTTATCTGGATACATTTCCACCAAGTACCTCACCTCCTTCAAATCTTCGCTCTAATGAGATGACCCTGACAACCCTTTAATAACTTTCAGCCCATTTCCCACCCCAGACCATTTCAATTCCCTTACCTGTTTGGGTTATTATTATTTTTTTTTTTTTGAGAGAGAGAGAGCACGTGCCCACAAGAGCGCTTGCACATGTGTGCACGTGCCGGGGGCGGGGCAGGGGGGAGGAGGCAGAAGGAGAGGGAGAGAAAGCCTAGCGTGAAGCCTATCTCAACCCTGAGATCAATGACCTGAGCCAAAACCAAGAGTCAGAGGCTTAACTGACTGAGCCACCTAGGCGACCCGAGGGCATGCATTTCTATCTGTTTCATTTGTTATGTATCCCAATCATTTAGAAAACTGCCAGGCACAGAGAAGGTGTTGAGTTTTTTAAAAAAATGAATTCATTGGCCTTGCTGAGTCTGTTGAACGGATGTAGAATTCTTGATTGATTTTTTTCTTCAGCACTTGGAAGATATTATTCTATCATTTTATTATCCTATTATCTCTGATATCTTTTTTTTTTCTTGAGAAATCTGTAGTTATTTTTCTATTGTTACTTAGTTGGTAATCTCTCTCCTTTTTTTTTTTAAAGATTTTATTTGTTTTTTTGTCAGGGAGAGAGAGCACGAGCACAAACAGGGGGAGCGGCAGGCAGAGGGAGAAGCAGGCTCCCCGCTGAGCAGGGAGCCCAATGTAGGGCTCGATTCCAGGACCCTGGGATTATGACCTGAGCCAAAGGCAGATGCTTAACCAACTGAGCCATCCAAGTGTCCTGGTAATCTCTCTCTCTTATCTTTTAGGATTTTCTCTTTGTTTTTTATGTTCTTCAGTTTTACTACTTTTTTTTTTTTAAAGATTTTATTTATTTATTCATGAGAGACAGAGAGAGAGAGAGAGGCAGAGGGAGAAGCAGGCTCCCAAGGAGCAGGGAGCCCGATGCAGGACTTGATCCCAAGACCCTGGGATCATGACCTGAGCCAAAGGCAGATGCTTAACCATCTGAGCCACCCAGGCGCCCCAGTTTTACTACTTTTTTTTAAAGATTTTATTTATTTATTTGAGAGAGAAAGTGAGAGAGCATGAGAGGGGAGAGGGTCAGAGGGAGAAGCAGACTCCCCACTGAGCGGGGAGCCTGATGTGGGACTCGATCCTGGGACTCTGGGATCATGACCTGAGCTGAAGGCAGTCGCTTAACCAACTGAGCCACCCAGGTGCCCCAAGTTTTACTACAACTTGTCTAGGTGTGGATTTATTTTTATTTATCTTGCTAAGTATTTGAGGTTGCTCCTCTGGCTTGAAGACTTATTTCTCAAAAATCTCTTAGTCATGGGGCACCGTATCTTTTCAGGTTTTAGGAATTTGAACCTTACTCCCAAACACCTCTAGGCATGAGGTATCCTTGGTATTTCATCCACCTTTTGCATTATTTTACTCTTATATGAATTACCTCATCCATCCTAGGACTCTGTTTTGCTCTTCAATCCAATCTCTTCTGCTTTTGGTCTTCCCAACTTAATTATTTGAGAT
The DNA here is from genome assembly GCF_029215605.1 of Mirounga angustirostris. Classification (NCBI taxonomy): domain Eukaryota; kingdom Metazoa; phylum Chordata; class Mammalia; order Carnivora; family Phocidae; genus Mirounga; species Mirounga angustirostris. The sequence continues at coordinate 97,448,643 of NW_026991719.1, forward strand.
TAAGTTTAACTGTATTCTAGACAAGATAAAAGTTTATTTCTTTATGCTATAAAGTCAGAAGACATGAAGTCCAAGTTGAGTTGGGTGGTTTTGTACTCATCAGGGACACACGCTTGTTCTTTATTGTTGCTCTGATATCCTTAGCCTGAGGCTTCTGCCTCATAGTCCAAAATAGCTGTTGAGCTCCAGCCACTTGATCTGCATTCCAGCCAAAAGGAAGAAAGCAAAATGAACTTGTCCCTTCTTTTAAGGGACACATACCACGTCCACTTACATCACTTGTCAAGGACTTACTCTGTAAGGGAGGTTAGGAAATGTTTTTACTAGGCAGCTATCAGTACTGCTTTTACTCAAGAGAAAAGGAGAGAAAGGACAATGGGGGATAATTAATAGTTTCTATCACACCCATTAAATTGTTCACAACCTTAGAGTGAGGATCCTGTTTTGTACCTTTTCTAAAAATCAGTGCTCACAAGGAGCTCAATAAAAATCTCTTAATAATGATGATTAATCCTTTCAGCAAACATTTATTTAGTACCTATTTTATGCCAGGGACTGTGTTAGGCACTGGAGCTACAAAAATGAACACAGGAAACAAAGAAGTTGTTGCTTTACGCAGTTATTTGAACCATTAACAAAAGTTGTCAGGCAGAGGAGAGGGAAGACATTCCAGGCAAAGGGAATAGTTTATGCAAATTATCAAAGGTATGAAACAGCATGTCATGTTAGGAACTGCAAGTTGTCTGGTCTACCTAGACCAGTGGTCTTGATCATGGGCTGTTTGCCTTTTAGGGAACATTTAGCAAAGCCTGGCGAAGAATATTTTTGGTTGTCAGAACCAAGGGAGTGCTACTGGCACCTGGTGGATAGAAGACAGAGATGCTGCTAAAAATTTTACAATATGCAGGTTGTGAGCCTTAAAAGTAACACAGCCAGTTATTGTACCAGCAAATGGGTTGATTCAGGAATAGCAGAGTAATTGCAATTTGGAACAAGCAAGCCATAGGAAAAGCCACGGGCAAGTTTAGAGAACAAAGGAGAGGACCGCTCTTTTATGGAGGAAAGAGGAGAATTGGGAGGGGCTGTTATAGACAAAAAGTCCATTGGAGTGAACTGTGAGTTCAAAGTGTAGTGTAGATTTCTTTTAAAGATTTATTTATTTATTAGAGAGTGAGCACGAGCAGGAGGGGCAGAGGGAGAGGGAGAGAGAATCTCAAGCAGAACCCTAAGACAGAGCCTGACTCAGGGCTCCATCTTACGACACTGAGATCAGGACCTGCACAGAAACCAAGAGTCCATTGCTTAACTGACTGCACCACCCAGGCGCTCCTGATGCTCAAATATAGAATCTTCCTTCCTTGTGCTGGAGTAGTGAAATAATGTGACTAGCAAGGTGTATCTCTTCCTGTTGAGGTCCATAACTGATGTGGAGTGGTAGTGCATGAGGCTTCCCCTTCTGGCTTCCTGACTCTATTTTATTTATTTATTTAAAAGATTTTATTTATTCATTAGAGAGAGCATGAGCAGGGGGAGAGGGAAAAGCAGGCTCCCCACTGAGCAGGGAGCCCAATGTGGGGCTCAGTCCCAGGACCCTGGTATCATGACCTGAGCCAAAAGCAGACGCTTAACTGACTGAGCCACCCAGGAGACCCTCTATTTTATTTTTTAAAGTTTTATTTATTTAAGTAAATAAAACAGCTGTGGGGCCCTGATATCAAACCTGACTCCATTTTATTTATTTTATTGTATTATTATTTTTCTAAAGATTTTATTTATTCATTTGAGAGAGAGAGACAGAACACAAGCAAGGGGAGAGGCAGAGGGAGAGGGAGAAGCAGGCTCCCTGCTGAGCTGGGAGCCCAACGTGGGGCTCGATCCCAGGACCTAGAGATTATGACCCGAACTGAAGGCAGATGCTTAACCATCTGAGCCACCCAGGCACCCCTTTATTTTATTTTCTTAAGATTTTATTTATTGGGGTGCCTGGGTGGCTCAGTTGGTTAAGCGACTGCCTTCGGCTCAGGTCATGTTCCTGGAGTCCCAGGATCGAGTCCCACATCGGGCTCCCAGCTCGGCAGGAAGCCTGCTTCTCCCTCTCCCACTCCCCCTGCTTGTGTTCCCTCTCTCGCTGTCTCTCTCTCTGTCAAATAAATAAATAAAATCTTAAAAAAAAAAAGATTTTATTTATTTATTAGAGAGAGAGAGAAGCAGACTCCCCACTGAGCAGGGAGCCAGACGCAGAATTCGATCCCAGGACCCCAGGATCCTGAGCTGAGCTGAAGGCAGATGCTTAACTGACTGAGCCACCCAGGCGCCCCAAGTCTGACTCCATTTTAAATGAGATTTCCCTTTATTAATTTTCACAGGGTAAGCCCCCCACAAGGAATTATTGGGACCAAAATCACAATAGTGCTGAAGCTGAGAAATCCTAACGTAGAGTATAGAATGTAAGAGGGGTGGGCATGGGAGGGCATAAGATACGAAGCCAGAGAGGTAGGCCTGATTCTAAAGAATCTTGTTTTCCTGCTAAAAGAAAAACTTGTACTTTATCCTGGAGACTGGGATCAGAAAATAATTAAAGGAATTTTTAAAAACTTTTATTATGGAAGTGTTCAAGTGTGCCTAACAGTGGGGAGAATGGTATAATGAACCCCCGTTGAGCAGTCACTCAGTTTCAGCAATTTTCAATTATCAATATTTTTTCTAATCTTGAAAAATGTATTTATTTAAAACAGGAAAAAGAAAAAGAAAAAAAAATTAAAACAGGAAAACTGAGGGTGCCTGGGTGGCTCAGTTGGTTGAGCGACTGCCTTCGGCTCAGGTCATGATCCTGGAGTCCCGGGATCGAGTCCCGCATTGGGCTCCCTGCTCAGCAGGGAGTCTGCTTCTCCCTCTGACCCTCCTCCCTCTCATGCTCTCTGTCTCTCATTCTCTCTCGCAAATAAATAAAATCTTAAAAAAAAACAAAAAACAAACAGGAAAACTGGGCGCCTAGGTGGCTCAGTCGGTTAAGCGTCTGCCTTCGGCTCAGGTCATGATCCCAGGGTTCTGGGATCGAGTCCCGCATGGGGCTCCTTGCTCAGTGGGGTGTCTGCTTCTCCCTCTATCCCTACCCCCTGCCCGTGATCTCTCTCTCTCTCTGCCTCTCTCTCTCACACACTCTTTCTCTCTCAAGTGAATAAATAAAATCTTTAAAATAAATAAATAGGGCGCCTGGGTGGCTCAGTCGGTTAAGCGACTGCCTTCGGCTCAGGTCATGATCCCGGGGTCCTGGGATCGAGTCCCGCGTCAGGCTCCCCACTCTGCAGGGAGCCTGCTTCTCCCTCTCCCACTCCCCCTGCTTGTGTTCCCTCTCTCGCTGTGTCTCTCTGTCAAATAAATAATAAAAATAAAATCTTTAAAAAAAATAAAAATAAAAATAAAATAAAATAAATAAATAAATAGGAAAACTTTTGGGGCATTTGACTGGCTCAGTTGGAGGAGTATGCGACTCTTGATTTTGGGGTCATGAGGTCAAGCCCCATGTTGGGTGTAGAGATTAAATAAATAAATAAATAAAACAGCGAAACTTTTGATATTGGAGTTTGATGATACGGTAGGTTATTAGATCAAAACATTTCATTTTGAGAAAACTAGTGCACTTGCATGATTGTTAGCTACTTTATTCGCTGGCAGAAGAAATGATATGTTATCTAGCAGTTTCATTCTGTCATTGGCACTTACATTAAAAAATTAAAATTTAAAAAATTTTATCATGGAAGGAAAGAACACTTAACATGAGATCTGTCCTCTTAACAGATTTTTAAGTGTAAAATACAGTATTCACTATAGGCACAGTGTTGTACAGCATATTTCTAGAACTTATTCATCTTGCTTAACTGAAACTTTATACCCACTGATTAACAACTCCCCACATCCCCCTACCACCAGCCTCTGTTACCCACTATTCTATCCTCTGTGCCTATGTATTTGACTATTCTAGATACCTCATCTAAGTGTAATCATGCAATATTTGTCCTTCTGTGACTGGCTTATTTCACTTATCATAATGTCCTGATTTCCTTCTTTTTTTTAAGATTGTATTTATTTATTTATTTATTTGAGAGAGAGAGAGAGAGAGCGCACTCAAGCAGGGAAAGGGGCAGAGGGAGAGGGAGTGAGAGAATCTCAAGCAGAGGCCATGCTGAGCGCGGACACGGGGCTCGATCTCACAACCCTGAGATCATGACCTGAGCCAAAATCAAGAGTTAGACTACTCAACCAACTAAGCCACCCAGGTGCCCCAGATTTCCTTTTTTTTTTTTTTAAGGCTGAATAATATTCTATAGTATGTATATACATTTTCTTTATCCATTCATCTGTTGATGGACATTTAAGTGGTCTCCACATATTGGCTGTTATGAATAGTGCTGAACATAGGAGTGCTAATCTCTTTGAGATCTTGATTTTAGTTTTCATGGATAAATATCCAGAAGTGGGATTTCTGGATCATATGACAGTTCTATTTTAATTTAATTTTAAATTTTTTTTTAAAGATTTTATTTATTTATTTGACAGAGAGAGATAGCAACAGCAGGAACACAAGCAGGGGGAGTGGGAGAGGGAGAAGCAGACTTCCCGCCAAGCAGGGAGCCTGATGCGGGGCTCGATCCCAGGACCCTGAGATCATGACCTGAGCCGAAGGCAGACGCTTAACGACTGAGCCACCCAGGCGCCCCTAATTTTAATTTTTAAAAAAATTTTTATTTATTTATTTGCCAGAGAGAGAGCACACAAAGCAGGGGGAGTGGGAGAGGGAGAAGCAGGCTCCCCGCTGAGCAGGGGGCCCGATGTGGGACTCGATCCCAGGACCCTGGGATCACGACCTGAGCCGAAGGCAGATGCTTAACTGACTGAGCCACCCAGGCATCCCTTGATTTTAATTTTTTAAAGAACTTCTGTACTGTTTTCCTTACCAGCTGCACAAAGGTTCCCAGTGTACAAGGGTTCCAGTTTCTCCACATCCTTGCCAACAGTTGTCTTGTTGTTGTTGTTGTTGTTAATAGCCATCCTAACAGGTTTGAGGTGATATTATGGTTTTGATTTGCATTTACCTGATGATTAGTGTTGTTGGGTATCTTTTCATATATCTGTTGGCCATTTGTATATCTTTGAGAAATGTCTAATCAACTCGTTAGCCCATTTTTAATTGGGTTATTAATTTAGTTGGTTGTTTTTTTTTAAAGATTTTATTTATTTATTTGAGAGAGAGAGAATGAGAGAGAGAGTGAGCATGAGAGGGGGAGGGTCAGAGGGAGAAGCAGACTCCCCGCCGAGCAGGGAGCCCGAGGCGGGACTCGATCCCGGGACTCCAGGATCATGACCTGAGCCGAAGGCAGTCGCTTAACCAACTGAGCCACCCTGGCGCCCTTTAGTTGGGTTTTTTAATATTGAGTTATAGGATTTCTTTATATATTTTGGAGATTTACCCCTTATCAGATATATAGTTTGCAAATATTTTCTCCCATTCCTTAGATTGCCTTTTCACCCTCTTGAATGTTTCCTTTGCTGTACAGAAGCCTTTGAGTTTAATATAGTCCCACTTGTTTATTTTTGGTTTTGATGCCTGTGCTTTTAGTGTCATTAACATGAAATCGTTGTTAAGACTAAGGTCGTGATGGGCACCTGGGTGGCTCAGTTGGTTAAGCGACTGCCTTCGGCTCGGGTCATGATCCTAGAGTCCCGGGATCGAGTCCCGCGTCGGGCTCCCTGCTCATCAGGAAGCCTGCTTCTCCCTCTGACCCTCCCCCCTCTCATGCTCTCTCTCTATCTCATTCTCTCTCTCAAATAAACAAAATATTAAAAAAAAAAAAGACTAAGGTCATGATGTTATCTCCTATGTTTTCTTCTAGGAGTTTTACGGTTTCAAGTCTTATATTTAAGTCATTAATCCATTTTGAGTTAATTTTGTGTATGGTATAAGATAAAGGTCCAGTTTCAGTCTTTTGCAAGTGGATGTCCAGTTTCCCAACAACATTGGGAAGACTATCCATTCCCCATTGTGTATTTTTGGCACCCTAATTTAGTAAAGTTGCAGGATACAAAATTGACGTATAAAAATCAGTTGCATTTCTTTTTTTTTTTTTAAGATTTATTTATTTGTCAGAGAGAAGGAGAGAGAGAGAGCAAGCCAGTACAAGCAGGGAGAGCGGCAGGCAGAGGGAGAAAGTCCCTGCTCATCAGGGAGCCCGATGCGGGACTCCATCCTAGGACCCTGGGATCATGACCTAAGCTGAAGGCAGGCGCTTAACCAACTGAGTCACCCAGGCGTCTCAAACAGTTGCATTTCTATATACAATGATGTATCTGAAAAGGAAATTAGGAAAACAATCCCGTTTACAATAGCATCAAAAAAATAAAACACTTAGGTATAAACTTAACTAAGGAGGTGACTTGTACACTGAAAACTACAAAATACTGATGAAAGAAATTGAAGATACAAAAAATTGGAAAGATATCACATGTTCATGGATTGGAAGAATATTGTTAAAATGTCCATATTACCCAAAGCAATCTACAGAGTCAATGCAATCCCTATCAAAATCCCAATGGGGGGCTCCTGGGTGGCTCAGTTGGTTAATTGTCCAACTCTTGGTTTCAGCTCAGGTTGTGATCTTGGGGTCCTGGAACTGAGCCCCACGTCAGGCTCCGTGCTCAGGTTGGAGTCTGCTTGGGATTCTCTCTCTCTCTCTCCCCCTCTGCCCGTACTCCCCACCCCCGTATGTGTGCGCACTCTCTCTCCTCTCTCTCTCTCTCTCTCAAATGAATAAATAACTCTTTAAAAAAAATTCCAGTGTAATTTTTTACAGAAAAAAACAATCCTAAAATTCATGTGGAACCATATAGGATCCTGAATAGCCAAAACAGTCTTAAGAAAAAACAAAGTTGAAGGCATCACACTTCCTCATTTCAAAATATATTATAAAGCTATAATAATTAAAACAGTATGGTACTGGGATGCCTGGCTGCCTCAGTTAGTGGAACATGTGATGCTTGATCTCAGGATTGTGGGTTGGAGACCACATTGGGTGTAGAGAGTACTTAAAAATAAAATCTTTTTTTAAAAAGTAAAACCTATAGAAAAAACCGGTATGGTACTGGCAGACAGACATTAAGACTGATGGAACAGAATAAAGAGCCCAGAAATAAAAAACAATGATAAATATTTTGTCAATCTTATTTCAACTATCACTGAAAGATTTTATTTTTTATTTTTTTTAAGATTTTATTTATTTATTTGAGAGAGAGAATGAAAGAGAGCACATGAGAGGGGGAAGGGTCAGAGGGAGAAGCAGACTCCCTGCTGAGCAGGGAGCCCGATGCGGGACTCGATCCCGGGACGCCAGGATCATGACCTGAGCTGAAGGCAGTCGCTTAACCAACTGAGCCGCCCAGTCGCCCTATTTTATTTTTTTTTAAAGATTTTATTTATTTATTTGACAGAGAGAGAGACAGCGAGAGAGGGAACACAAGCAATGGGAGTGGGAGAGGGCCGAGCAGGGAGCCCAATGCGGGGCTCAATCCCAGGATCCTGGGATCATGACCTGAGCTGAAGGGAGACGCTCAACCGACTGAGCCACCCAGGCGCCCCTGAAGGATTTTAAACAGAAGAGTTGCATGATGAGATTTCCATTTTAGAGAGATCTCTGATGGCAGGTTCCAGGATGAATTGAAGGGAGTGAGACAGAGAGGAGAGAGCCAAATGAGGACAGTGCCAAATTCCTTACTTCCTGCTGTCTTTTGAACTTGCTTCAATAAAGTTCACCCTGCTTCCAAGCCTCAGGATCCATACTTGCCAGGGCCATCCATGGCTTCCCTTGAGTGAACTCCATGAACTCCCTGGTGAGTTCTTATCTTCCTGGACCTCCCAGTGGCATCTGACATAGTCAATCACTCTGTCTTCCTTACCACCCTTGCTTCCCTTGGCTTCTGGGACACCAAGCTCTCCTGATTTATCTCTGATCTTACTAGTCAGTCAGTCCTCTGTGCCTTCTGTGGTCTCCTCCTCCCTCCATCCTCTAGAGTCTGGGGGTTGGAGAGCCCTAGGGCTAGGGCCTCCAACTGCCTCTCTGTGCATTCACCTCCTCAAGGATTTCATTCAGTCTCAGGTTTTTAAACATTCTATCTGCAAGGACACCTGCTGCCCAGAACTTTCCTCTGGGCTCAGACAGATCCAGCTGCCTCCTGGACAGCTCCCTTTGGAGGTCTAATAGGCCTGTCAAACTTAGCACATCCAAACTGAAGTCCTCCTGAGCCTCTCTGCCAATATCCCCCACATCCCTTAATGGCATCTCCATCCTTCCAGTTGCTTGGGTGAAAACCTTCACATCATCCTAACACCTCTCACATGCCAACATGCAGACCGCTCTGAGCCAGCAAGACCACACCCATGATTGACTCCATCATAATGATCGATTTGACCTTCACTGCCTACCTGCAAGTGCCCACCCACCTTTGCACCACATTTTCCTAACAAACCTGGAAGTATTTTCGGCACTTTGGAGACAGTCTTTGAGATGCTAGCTTGCTGTCTTCCTGGTTTTGGCCTCACTGAAATAAATTCCTTTCTTTTTTCACTACCACTCATTTCTCTGCCTTTGGATTTTATCAGTGGTGAGTGGCCGAGCCTGGTCTGTTTGGGGCCTCTGGAGGGAGATGCTCTTGCAGCCCTGCACACCAGCAACAAGCATTGTGGGGCTGAAAATACTGGAACCCTGATCACCCTGTCCTGGCTGGTAAGGTGGTTCCACACTGGCAGAGGCAAGCTAAGAAGACCTGAGGCTACTGCCCCTTTCCCACCTAGCACTCAGGTCCTAAAGGGGGGATTTCACTCAGAAGCAAGTCATTCATCTTACCCCCAACTCCATTGTCTTGGCTTGGAGATTTTTCTTTGGGGGAGAAGTAGTCACAAACAGACGGCTCCTAATCTCTTCCCAAAAGAACTGACTTCAATGGCAACATAGGATGAGGAAGTTCAGGCTTAAGGATATTCTCTGTAACACCTTATTATTATTATTTTTTTTTTTGAGTAAACTCTACCCCCAACTTGGGGCTCAAACTCACGACCCTGAGATCAAGAGTTGTTTGCTCTACCAACTAAGCCAGACAGGTGCCCTCAAGCTGAAGGATATTCTCAAAAACAGTGGTGCTTGTGGTAAAAGGCCATTGGGAGATAGATTTGGTGGAGAGAGAAACTAAACTGTAAGCCAATTAATTTGCAAGAGAAATGGGTAAGGAGACAGCTGGGAGGAGCCCCCCTGGGATCAGAACAAATCTAACACTGACATCAGGAACTGTTCCTTCTAAGGAACTCTAGTTTGATTGAGTTATTCTATCCAGCAATTTATGTCCCAGGGTATTGTTGGAAACAATAGAGCAATCATCCTGCAGTTAGTGAAGTTTAACATTTGGGCATAGTCAGGAAAAGAGGCAAAGAGAAACCTGTCAAAACCACTGTCATCTCAGGGTAACTGTGGGTATGCCCAAGACCACACCCCTTGAGGACCAACATAATAGGCTTAACACTGGTGTGTGTTTTGGGGGGGGGGAGGTGGTGGTGGTAGCAAGAATAGACTTAAATGAAATAATCCAGCTAGTTACTACAAATAATAATAAACCCGAAAGAGAGGGTGGGGAACCTTTACCTAGAGTCAGTACATTACCTAAATCATCCAGTTCCAACAAAAAAATTTTTGATATGCAAAGGAATAGGAAGTATAACCCATACAGTGGGGCGGGGTTGGGGGGCCATGGTAAAGGAGATAACAAAGACTACCCGTGAGAATAACCAGATGTCATATTTCTTTTTCTTTTTTTTTTTTTTTAAAGATATTATTTATTTGTTTGAGAGAGAGAGAGAGCAAGCACAAGCTGGGGGGAAGGGCAGAGGGAGAAGCAGACTCCTTGCTGAGCACAGAGCCCGATGTAGGGCTCCATCCCAGGCCTCTGAGATCATGACTTGAGCCAAAGGCAGCCGCTTAACCAGCTGAGCCACCCAGATGCCCCTATAGGATGTCATATTTAACAAAGACTTCAAAGTAGCCATTTTAGGGGCACCTGGCTGGCTCAGTCAAAAGAGCATGTGACTCTTGATCTCAGGGTCATGAGTTCAAGCCCCATGTCGGATGTAATGATTACTTAAATAAATAAAACTTAAAAACAAAGTAGCCATTTTAAATAGGTTCAAGAAAATAAAGGAAACCATGGTTAAAGAAAGGTACGATGACAATGTCATTCAAAAGAATGCAATAGATAGAAATTATAAAATGAGAACCAAATGGAAATTCTAGAGTTGGAAAGTACAGTAACTGAAATGAAAAATTCACTAGAGGGGCTTTTATTAGTTTGCTGGGGCTGCCATAACAAAATGCCACAGACTGGGTGGTTTGAGCAACAGATATTTATTTTTTCACAGTTCTGGAGGCTAGAAATCCAAGATCAGGGCATCTGCAAGCTTGGTTACTTCTTTTTTTTAAGATTTTATTTATTTATTTGACAGACAGTGAGAGAGGGAACACAAGCAGGGGGAGTGGGAGAGGGAGAAGCAGGCTTCCTGCTGAGCAGGGAGCCCGATGCGGGGCTCGATCCCAGGACCCTGGGATCATGACCCGAGCCGAAGGCAGACGCTTAACCGACTGAGCCGCCCAGGCGTCCCAGTAGGAGCCATTTCAAGGACACAGTCTTGAGAGAGCAATATGTTATTGAGACCATCTGGACTGGATATGTGACTGATCCCTGTTAAGGCCTCTGTATAAACTTTGAATATTCTGGTGGGCAGATGTGGAGATTTACTCATCTTGCAGGCACCCAAGACAAGTTTTGTAGGTAAGTTCCCTTGCTTATTAAACCCACCACCAAACAATTTGGAGTGGTCTGCCTCTTTCTTGGGTCTCTCCTTGCCCTCTGTGTATGGGGGCCGATTTCAGATTTCATCCAGGGAACTCCCGAGGTTATGAACCAACAGTAGTTATGTAATTATTAAAGACAATATAAATGCATATTTCTTCCCTTAACTGATTTAAATAGTAACTGTATAAAATAATATGTATATAATGGATTGTTGGGCCTATAACATATAGAAATCCAATACATTTAAAAAAAAAAAAGAAATCCAATACATTTGCCAATTACAGCACAAAGGAGGTAGGTGGAGCAAAGACGTATTGTGCTAACTGACTTCGGATGATAAATGTACTAGAATAAAGAGAATCAGAAATGATAAATAAGAAGGTTAATATAACAAAGTATAAATACATATATACTTTCTCTCCTTTCTTCCCTTAGTTCCTTTAAAAGTCATAAAATTATATATAACAATGTATTGTTAAGTTTGCAACATTTATAGATGTAATATTTTTAACAATATCACAAGGGGGCAAAAGAGGGGCACCTGGGTGGCTCAGTCAGTCAAGCGTCTGCCTTTGGCTCGGGTCATGATCCCAGAGTCCTGGGATTGAGCCCCACGTCAGGCTCCCTACTCAGTGGGGAGCCTGCTTCTCCCTCTGCCTCTGCTGTTCCCCCCGCTTGTGCTCTCTCCAAATTATTTGAGAGAGAAAGAGCATGTGTGTGGAGTGCGGGGGAGGAGCAGAGAATGGGACAAGCAGACTCAGGCTGAGTGCGGAGTCTGACGCAGGGCCCAACGTCGGGCCCAATCCCATGACCCCGAGATCATGACCTGAGCTGAAACCAAGAGTCAGACGCTTAACTGACTGAGCCACCCAGGCGCCCCCTCCAATTACTTTTTCTTACCTCGTCTTAGAGTTCTTTCCTTTTCCTTGAGTCCGCTCCAGGTATATTTCTTCCTCCCTGTTCCTAGGACATGTCAGGCACTTTCCTGCCTCAGGGCCTTTGTGTTCTGTCTGGAACCAGATACCTGCTTCATTTAGGTCTCTGCTCAAATGTTACTTTATCAGAAGAGGCCCTCCTTGACCATCCTATGAAAAATAGCATTCCCCCACACCACTGCACTCTTACTCCCTTACCTTGCTCTGTTGTTCTTCATAGTACTTACCTCAATCTGATATTATATATATGTATGTGTAAATCTATTACTGTCTCTCATGTAAGTTCTGTGGAAGCACGGACTTGTGCACTTGTTATGGCTGTATTACCAGTGCTTAAATCAATTCCTGGCATATAGTGGGTGCTCAGAAACTATTAAATGCATGTCCACCGCCTCCAATCTAGTCCGGTCTACTATAATATCAACTGAACTAGTGCTCCAGCCTCCTAAGTGATCTCCGCGTCTCATGTCTGATTCCTTCAGTCCGATCTCCACACTGCAGAATTCTCTTTTTAAAATTCAAATCGGATCATCTCACTTTCTTTCTTAAAACCCTTTGATGGCGTCCCTTTGCCCTTCGGATAAAACCCAAAGTCCTTAACATGACTTGCAAGGTGCCTGCTCTTTGGCCCCTGATTACCTGGCCACCTTGTTTGTTTCCTGCAGCCATGCTGTACTGCTTTGAATTCTTAGCTGAAGCCAGGCACTCGCTTCAGGTCCTTAGTATGTATGTACTTATACCTCTGCCTGGGATACTCTTTGTCCTGCTCCCCTTGTAGGTCTCAGTTTGAGGGTCATTTCTAGGGGAGCCTTCACTGACCTCTCAGACGAGGTTGGCTTCTTCAGAGTCTGCTGCAATCTTATTGGGGCTGGCATGCTTGCTTTTTTCCCCACATACTTAAAAAAAAAATTAAGAACAAAAGTTTAGTTTCCATCTATGAAACGAAATTGCACCATTTAATTAAAAGTGAGAAAAAATAGTTGACTTTGGGGTGCCTGGGTGTCTCAGATGGTTAAGCATCTGCCTTCTGCTCAGGTCATGCTCCCAGGATCTTGGGATCGAGTCCCGCATCAGGTTTCCTGCTCAGTTGGAAGTCTGCTTCTCCCTCTCCCTCTGCACTTCCCCCTGCTTGTGCAATCTCTCTCTCTCTCTCTCAAATAAACAAAATCTTAAAAAAAGTAGTTGACTTTAAAAAATGTAATCATAAACTTGTAAATAGGAAAAATATTTTGAGTACACTATCGATATGTGTGCTTTTGTGATTATGATCCCTTTTTTATTTTTATATTTTTTAAAGATTTTATTTATTTGTCAGAGAGAGAGAGAGCACGCGTGGAAGGCAGAGGGAGAAGCAGACTCCCTGCTGAGCAAGGAGTCCGATGTGGGACTCAGTCCCAGGACCCCGAGATCATGACCTGAGCTGAAGGCAGACACTTAACCAACTGAGCCACCCAGGTGTCCCAGTCCCTTTAAAAAAAAAAAAAAGATTTTTTACTTTTGGGGGGCAGAGGGAGAGTGTGGGGGAGGGGCAGAGGGAGAGGGAGAGAGAGAATCCAAGCAGACTGCCCGATGAGCACAGAGCCTGACACAGGGCTGGATGGATCCCAGGACCCCAAGATCATGACCTGAGCCAAAATCAAGAGATGCCCAACTGACTGCCTTTGGCTCAGGTCATGATCCCAGAGTCCCAGAATCAAGTCCCGCATCGGGCTCCCCACTCAGCAGGGAGTCTGCTTCTCCCTCTGACCCTTCCCCCTCTCGTGCTCTCTCTCTCTCTCAAATAAATAAATAAAATCTTGGGCGCCTGGGTGGCTCAGTTGGTTGAGCGACTGCCTTCGGCTCAGGTCATGATCCTGGAGTCCCTGGATCGAGTCCTGCATCGGGCTCCCTGCTCGGCGAGGAGCCTGCTTCTCCCTCTAACCCTCCCCCCTCTCATGTACTCTCTCTCTCTCTCATTCTCACTCTCTCAAATAAATAAATAAATCTTTAAAAAAATAAATAAGTAAATAAATAAATAAATAAAATCTTAAAAAAAAAAGAATCGGTCGCCTGGGTGGCTCAGTCGTTAAGCGTCTGCCTTCGGCTCAGGTCATGATCCCAGGGTCCTGGGATCGAGCCCCACATCAGGCTCCCTGCTCAGCGGGAGGCCTGCTTCTCCCTCTCCCACTCCCCCTGCTGTGTTCCCTCTCTCGCTGTGTCTCTCTCTGTCAAATAAATAAAATCTTAAAAAAAAAAAAAGAATCTGTTAAATGTTGTGGATCCTAAGAATAATGCTCATTTGCATATATCTTGTATACTTTTTTAAAAAAAATCCTGTATACTCTTAAGATTCAGAGGCAGGTATTAAAACACGTGGAGCTGGGGCACCTGGGTGGCTCAGTTGTTAAGCGTCTGCCTTCGGCTCAGGTCATGATCCCAGGGTCCTAGGATTGAGCCCCGCATCGGGCTCCCTGCTCAGCGGGAAGCCTGCTTTTCCCTCTCCCTCTGCTGCTCCCCTGCTTATGCTCTTTGTCAAATAAATAAAATCTTAAAAAAAAAAATTTTTTTTTAAAGATTTTATTTATTTATTTGACAGAGAGACACAGCGAGAGAGGGAACACAAGCAGGGGGAGTGGGAGAGGGAGAAGCAGGCTTCCCGCAGAGCAGGGAGCCCGATGTGTGACTCAATCCCAGGACCCTGGGATCATGACCTGAGCCGAAGGCAGACGCTTCACGACTGAGCCACCCAGGCGCCCCAAAATCTTTAAAAAAATTTTAAAAACATGTGGAGGAGTAGACAAATGTCAGCTTTCTCCTATTCTTTCTCTCAGCTCTTGACAGCTAACTTCTTGATCTGTGCCTTTAATCCCATCCCTTGTCAGTTCTGGAGCTTAGTCGCCAGCAGCATTCTTTCCCTTTCATCTTTTTCTCCTGGACCCTTTCCATCAGCTTAACTTTCTGAATATAAATTCTCAGGAACAGCAAAAAAAAAAAAAAATAATAATAATAATAAATAAATAAATATATATGATTCTTTTTCACCTCGTAGCTGTACTTCTTTTGTGACAATTTTCAGAACACTTCCTTCCTTTGCCTTCCACGGCAATGTACGCTCCTGTTTCTCTGTGTCCCCACGGTGTCCTGTTCCCCATTTGGCTGTTGCTTTGTCCCATCCCGTAAGTGCTGTTTCCCAGGTGATGCTTTCTTTAAGCCCTTTCCCAGTAGGCTTCTCATGTATCCCCATGTACTTTATACATTCTCTTATAAAATGTATCACTTTGTATCAAATAAATTGATGATTCTGAATTCCTCCAAGGCTGGGATTGGGTTAACCCTGAGAGATCAACAACCCAGTGCACTTTTTCCTTTGTTTCCCTTGTACTCATCACATCTGTCACCCCCCCTTTTTTTTAAAAGATTATTTATTTATTTTAGAGACAGGGGGAGGGGCAGAGGGAGCCCCTCCACGCTGAGCGTGGAGCCTGACATGGGGCTCCATCTCACGACCCTGAGATCATGACCTGGGCCAAAATCAAGAGTCCGACACTTAACCAACTGAGCCCCCCAGGCACCCCACATCTGTCACTGTTTGATGTCTAGCTCCATCAAGACAGGGGCTGGGTCTTTCTTGTTTGCTAATATCCCCTAAGCCAAGCACAGTGCCTGACACAGAGTAGGTGCTCAAAGAATATATATATTTTTTTTTTTTTTTTTTTTTTTTTAAGATTTTATTCATTTATTTGAGACAGAGAGAATGAGAGACAGAGAGCATGAGAGGGAGGAGGGTCAGAGGGAGAAGCAGACTCCCTGCCGAGCAGGGAGCCCGATGCGGGACTCGATCCCGGGACTCCAGGATCATGACCTGAGCCGAAGGCAGTCGCTTAACCAACTGAGCCACCCAGGCGCCCCACAAAGAATATATTTGAATGGATTAATGAGTGTGAATTAAAAAACTCTAACCCATAACTTACTATTGCATCTGTTTTCTGGGATCGGCACAAATACTAAGTAGATCAGTGAAAATTTATTCATCATTTGGTCTAACTGGCCTCTCTGCCTCTCATCTTCCATCTTCCTGTAATCTATGCAATAGCCTGCAACCACAGTAACATTAAAAAAAAAGGAGAGAAAGTCTGATTGTGTTCCCCTCCCCATACCTGTTATCTCATTACCTACAGAATATAGTCAAAGCTCCTCAGCCTGGATTCAAGGCTTTGACCCCAATATCCCTTTCCAAACATCTCTGGGTTTATTTATTGTTTATTATATGCCAAGCACTGGGTTAGTCACTGAGGACTTTCCAAACTAGTTGGGAAGACAGGTACATAGATTAACATGATCAGTTCTTTTACAGTCTGTGAGAACACAGTTTCAGACAGCGGATTATAAAATGTTAGGTTTTCGTCCTCTGAACTCGGCTTACAAGTTCAGTCTAGAACTGCATTGTCCAATATAGTGGCTACCAGCCATATTTCAGGTACTCAACTGCCACATGAAGCTGGTGGCTGTCATGCTGGACAGCACAGCACAAGCCATTTCAATCATTCGTGGAAAGGGGGTTACCTATGGTGCTTTATTTTTTTTAAAGATTTATTTGAGAGCGAGCAAGATTGAGAGAATGAGTGGGGGGAGGGGCAGAGGGAGAAGCAGACTCCCTGAGGAGCAGGGAGCCAACCCTAAGACTGGATCCCAGGACCCTGAGATCATGACCTGAGCCAAAGGCAGACGCTTAACGGACTGAGCCACCCAGGCGCCCCCCTATGGTGCTTTAAAGAGAGCAAGGACCATTTCCCATACATGCACTCTGGGGCTAGCTACCAGCTCCCCCACCCAATTCTCCCACTCACACCCCACCCCCCAAACACACAGCTTGGCTGGGGCAGATTTTGAAGTAGTACACAGGCTTCCAATAGAGCTCATGCATGGAGGTAACTTTGTAAACTATTGATACAGAAACGTGATATAATAGGTTCAGTTCTTGCTTTCATTACAGCTTTACTTCAAGCAAATTCTAGCTCTTTTCTCAAACTTCTCCCATCCTCGGAATTTATGCCAAGGGGTTCTGAAAAGTTACGTTACACCCAGGCAGCATATATAACAGGTAAAAATCCAGACTGTACCTACCTCGAGGCTTTTACAAGCCATCCATCCAGGACCCTATTTCACCACCCGCCTTTTCCTTTCACTTTCCCTAGAAAGGAAGGACACGACGAATTAAGATTTCCAAACAACAAAAGGATTTATTTTGAAGTGTGAGAATAATAGGAAAACTAAGTGATGGGGATTGGACCCTCATCGGGGTCTTCTGGGAAATCGGAAGCACTACCCTCTTCTGCAGCTCGATGCTTCTCCAATTTAGCAATCAATTCTTTCGCTGGATTGAAGACGCCATTGGTCTGCTGGTCGCAGACATAGCAGCGAGGGGTGGTGCGGAAATGCTGCAGTGCACAGCTCTCGCAGAAATAATGCCTGCACTTGGTGACAACTGGATTCTGGAAGGTCTGGCGACAGATGAAACACTTGAATGGTATTTCCTCATCATCGCTTCCCACTTCATAGTTTTCGTCCTCATAGACACCATAGCGACCCTCATCAAGCTCACGTTCGATCTGCCACCCATGCTTGTAATCTGAACGGTCATGGAGGAACTTGCAGCTGTCTCCGAAGCCGCAAAAGCCAGTCTCCTTGTAGTCCTTACAAATGTCGGGCTGGTAATCCCAGCGCACGGTGGCACGTAGATGCTCGGGAGCTCGGATGGGGCCCTTCCTCACCATCCCGGAGGAAGCATTGCCCATAGACGTATCCTTGGGCTTCATGTATTTCTGATAATTATTGATTCCCCGGTAGATCTTGTCATCTTCCTTGCCCCGCAGCTCCTCCTGGATCTTCTGGCTGCGCTCAAAGATGGCTTGTGCGTCACGCTCCTTCTCTGTGTCTAGCTCGTAGACGGCAGTCGCCCCCATATCCTCTGGTCCCACGGGTTTTGCGGAGCGGGTGGACTTGTACACCACGCCAAGACTCTCGGGCTCGTTCTCCTCCTCCTCCTCGCTGCTCAGGTCGCCGTAAGCCGCCTTCTGTTTACCACTGCCACGAGTCTTCTGTATCATCGGATTGTGGATGGCCCGCTTCTTCTCCCGCCGAACCACAGTGCTGCCTTCGTCGCTGCTGCTGTTGCTGTCTCCGGGCTCCTGGTCGCAGACCGGGCGCTTTCTGCGGCCTGCAGCCCCTTTCCGCCCCGCGGGCTTCTTGAAGAGGAAGGTGCACACCTGCTCTGCCGCCTTGCCCGGAGACAGTTGCTCTGCCATTTTGGAGTCCCGAGCTCCGGAAGGCTGCGGCGCGCTCGGCCGCGCGGGGCCTCTTACGTCACCGCACGTCGCGCGCGCGCTCGCCGGTCGCGGCGAAATGGGCTGCCCGAAGCGGCCGGCGGGAGCGCGAGCGTGCGAGGGTGCGAGCGCGCGCCGCTCCTGAGCCCCGCCGGCCCCCGTCGCTTCCTCCCGAGGCGTGCGGGGCCCCGCCCCGCGGGCAGGCTGCCGCGGAGCCTACTGGGAAGGGGGCCGAGGCCGGGTCACCTTTACCGGGCCGGGCTGGGAGGGGTTTGGCTCCGGCAACGGCGCTGCGATGTGGTTCGAGATCCTGCCCGGGATCGGCGTCATGGCCGTGTGCTTGGTCATCCCCGGCATAGCGACGGCGCACATCCACAGGTTCAGTAACGGCGGCAAGGTGAGGCGGCCTCTCCGGCGCGACGGCTGACCCGGCGGGCTGGCGTTACAGAGCGGGCGGTGGGAGGCCGCTGGGGTCCGGAGCCGCTCTCCCACCCGGGGGACACCGGCGTCGCCCCCCTCCTTTCTTCGTGTTGCCTAAAAGCAGAGGCTTGCGGAACGAAACCCGACGGAAACCACATTCTGCTCTAGCAAGAAGCGGCTAGTTGGTGGGTGAAGAGTGGGCAGGAGGGCGGAGTAGGTTCGGGGGCTGACAAGGTAGATCAGAAGGTGGGCCCAAACTCCTGGGCGTCGCTTTGGTCTTGCCTCCACTCCCTCGGATCGCTGAGCTTTTGATTGTAATTTCTCGCGTCCGCATCTTGATACCTTCTCGGTTTTTCACCTCCTTACCTTTAATTAGGTTTTTGCTTTGACATTTTTTTTTTTTTAGATTTTTTCTTTTAAGATTTTATTTATTTATTTGAGAGAGAGAATGAGAGACAGAGAGCACGAGAGGGAAGAGGGTCAGAGGGAGAAGCAGACCCCCCGCTGAGCAGGGAGCCCGATGTGGGACTTGATCCTGGGACTCCAGGATCATGACCTGAGCCGAAGGCAGTCGCTTAACCAACTGAGCCACCCAGGCGCCCTACTTTGACATTTTTTATCCCCCACTTTTTTCCCCAAGCCTTTAGGAATTTACCGCAAGATCCTGCTTTTCACATCAGGATTGTAATTTTCCTCTTCTCCTAGCCCTTCACGTTGTCTCTAGGGTACAGGGTATAATGTATTTGCCTTCTGGTTTTGATTGTTCTTCACGTGTGATCTACTGCTATTGTTTCTTCTCTTGAAGACCCCAAAAGGAAACAAGTAGTCCTGTCTTTAAGGGGGGCGTGGGGGAGGTGGGAGGGAAGGAGGAAAGAAAAAAAAAACAAAAACAAAACATGCTGGTTAAAATAGAAAGTGTAAGAACTCTTGGTGACCATCTTAATTTTGAAGTTTAATGGTCCGATTTTATTTAGGATCTGGTCTTAATTTGGTTTTTGTTTCGGCGATGATTCCATTTTTCTAGAATGTCACTTATGAGTTCTGGTAGCCCTCTATTGGGTCACTCATTTTCTTAAACATTGTGCAATAATGATTTTTTTTAATTGTAGGAAAAAAGGGTTGCCTATTATCCGTATCAGTGGAGTTTGATGCAAAGAGATAGGCGGGTCTCTGGAGTTAATCGTTACTATGTGTCCAAGGTAAGATGGCTTTGCTGCTAGACATCTGTCAGGGTTGAGATGGGTTCTGGTAATGTTTTGTCAGATGTCTTAACAGTGCTAATTAATTTGCATTGTCTTGTCTACTGGTGAGGTTGAGCAGCCTTTCAGAAATTTAATGATCGTTTGTATTTTTTATTCTGTGGATTGTCTGCCTATGTGCTTTGCTTGTTCTGTTTTTGTTTTTTTTTTTAGTGGGGGCTCTTTATATATTATGGTTATTAATCATTTGTCTGTTTTATATGTGGTAGATCTTTTTCACCAGTCTGTCTTCTTCACTTTATGATGTCTTTCATCGATAGTTTTCACTTTTGGTGTTTAGTTTATCATATTTTGTCAGTCAGGATTTGGGGTTTTATGTCTTGCTTACAAATAACTTTCCTACCCAAGATTATAAATATATTTTTAAAATTTCTCCAAATATAGTTTCTTTTCTTTTCTTTTTTTTTTTTTTTTACATTTAGTGCTTTGACACATCTCCAGGTCATTTGGGGGTATAATGTGAAATCACAGGATTTAATTTCACTTTTTTCCAAGAGATAGCAGCCAGTTGTCACAATTATCCATTTATAGAACAGTCCATTTTTTATTTGAAATACCATTCTAGTAAACTAAATTTCTGTATACACGTGGTCCTGTTTCACGAATACACTCTTTTATACTCCATGAGTTTGCCAGTTCCTGCACCCAATACCGTATGTAAAGAATTACTATAATTTTACATATTTGATTGAATCCTGTGGAATTGCTCTCTTTGTAGGTCGGATATAGCCAAGCAGTAGCATTTTCATATGATTAAACCTGTTAGGATGTTTTTAGATCTTGTAGGAGTTCATCTCCATTATTCTTCTAAAAAAATGTAGTTACTTTTTAACATTTTCTCCTTGCTCGTTTATTCTTCACAGTGAACCTAGGTTAATATTAATTTCATTTTATAGATGAGAAAACAGGGTCAGAGTGGTTAAATAACACTGTAAGGACTCAACCTAGGTGATCTGCCTGTCAATATAGTGCTTTTTGAGGATCTAATGAACATGATGATGAAATCAACTCAACTGAAGCAGTATTTCTCAAAGTGTGGTCCAAGAATAACCATCAGAGTCAGCTGGCATATGAAATAAAATGAAGATTCCTAATTAGAATTTCTACAGGGTGGCTCCTAGGACTAAGCAATTTTTATTTTTTCTCAAGGTGGTTCTGCCCGCAAAAGTAAACAAAATACCTGGACTATGTTATTTTAACACGTGGAAGAAATGTCATCACTGATTAATCTTTTACTCCCTAGTTTCTGAAGTCTTTGGTCATGAACTAAGTAAGAAAGAGTGGGTCTTCTGAATAAACAGTGTCAGGCTTACAGGGCAAGAGTTCTGGAGTTGGGGGTCCCTGACCTTGAATTCTGGCTCTGCACTTCCTTACTGACTTAAGCAAGAGACTTTTAAGCTGAGTCTCCATTTGTTCATCTGTAAAAAAAGTAGAATGAGGTTAAGAGTATCTTCCTCATGTTGGCTGTTTTTTTTTTTAACGGTTTTACTTTACTGTCCTTACTCTCTGAAGGATCCACATGGTAACTGGTTTTCGTTCTGATGGGGGGGGCACTTTTCATATAAAGTGATGTTTGCTTCTGTCAGAAAATGAAAACTAGAAATCGTTATAGGTTATTCTTCGTACATTAGTGGTTATAAAATTCAGTTCAATTTATTGGTGCAGTGAGAGAAAGGTGGGATGTGCAGGTACTTTCTTGAGTGACAGAGCATGCCACTGACGCCGGAATTAGGAGTACCGGCATTCCTCATGGCGTGTACAGGTAGTGGGTTTTCTGCACATGGAAGCTCTGGGGCAGCCCTGCAGGGAGCAAGTCTGTGGGCGCCATTTTCCCCCCGGCATTTGCTCACTTTGTGTCTGTGTCACGTTTTGGGAATTCTCAAGCTATTTCAAGCTGCTGCTTGCTATTTGTTCCGGCGATCTGCGATCAGTGCTTACGACTCACGGAGAGCTCAGATGATGGTTTGCATTTTTTAGCACTAAGGCATTTTGAAATTCAGGTGTGCAGGTGGTTCTGTAGACGTTCGCGGTCGCGCACTTAACAGACGGCAGTAGGGCGCGAGCACAACCTCTCTGTGCGCCTTTCCGTCAGCTCCCGTCGCCGCGGTGCTCTGCCCCTCGCCGCACGGTACCCCCGAAGTTCGCCGCATTTGTACGTTTGTGGCCGTAACGGAATTCTCACACTTGCCTTTCTGTTCTGTTTTTCAGGGTTTGGAGAATATCGATTAAGGAAGCATTTTCCTGATTGATGAAAAATAACTGTCATACTCATCTACCCCTTCTAGAAGGTTATGCAATGTATTAATGTGCATAATAAAAACAACAAAAAAGTAAAATCAAGGGCTTTCTTTGCCTTTTTTTTTAAACAGTACTACACAAGGGCGCCTGGGTGGCTCAGTCGGTGAAGCATCTGCCTTCGGCTCAGGTCATGGTCCCAGGGTCCTGGGATCGAGCCCCGCATCGGGCTCCCGGCTCAGCAGGGGAGCCTGCTTCTCCCTCTGACCCTCTCCCCTCTCATGCTGTTTCTCTCTCTCTCTCTCAAATAAATAAATAAATAAATTCTTAAAAAAACAAAACAAAACAGTACTACACAAACTCAAGCAATCTACCCAATGTAGCTTTATCACCTTTAAAAAAAAACTAGGAGGCAACTGAGGCTTAAAATTATAGATAGAATGTACAGCAAGCACGTGCCCTTGTGCCCACTGCCCGACGTGTCACCCATGGTAGTTGTTACTATTGGAATAGATAGGAATATATTAAAAAAGACATCATTCCGGGGCGCCTGGGGGGCTCAGTCGGTGAAGCATCTGCCTCTGGCTCAGGTCATGATCCCAGGGTCCTGGGATCGAGTCCCACATCGGGCTCCCAGCTCAGCGGGAAGCCTGCTTCTCCCTCTCCCTCTGCTGTTCCCCCTGGTTGTGCTCTCGATCTGTCTGACAAATAAATAATAAAAATAATTTTAAAAGAATTCCAGGTAGAATGCTTTTATTTTTTTAAGTTTTTATTCCTTTTAGTAATCCCTACACCCAACATGGGGCTCGAACCCACGACCCTGAGGTGAAGAGTCCCATGCTCCTCCGACTGAGGCAGCCAGGCGCCCCCAGGTGGAATGCTTTTATGCACCTTCAACTTGAGTGCGTGCTGCATCTAACACCTAGGATGCCCTGAAGTGTTGATTTTTGTTCGTGGAGAGCAGGGCCAGCCATCATTATTTTACTCAAATGAGTATACTGACTGCTTGAAATAAAGAGTTGCGTGTTCACGCCTAAAGGTGGCCCAACAGTACAAAGATCTGAAAAGGTGTGACCTTGAGAGATGGTAATCCCCGGTGTGTGTAGACCAACCCCCCAGGTGACCACAGGCCGTGTGGGTGAGAAAACTAAATTGTTTTTCATCTACCATCTTTGACCCTCTTAACCTTTGATGTGCTGATGACCTTAATCACCGGCGCTGGGTGCTTTCCATTGAACTCAGGCCGCAGGGCAGGGCCTACAAGAGGAGGGAGGCGGCGGTCACACTTGGAGCATTACCCTCTGCCGTGCCATGCTGTGATGAAAGTGCTGAAGGAGAGCCATGGTCATACGATGACAAACTTCACACAACTCAGGTCTGCACTTGGCTGTGCACAGGCCTCACTTGGTTGACGGTCACGAGAACTAGCTCGGGGAAGGGAGAGGACAGGCGTACAGACAGGGCTGTGGATGACTGGTCTACCGCCGAGTCTGTGGAGTCTTAGGTCTGTCACCTGTCTACTGTGCCTCTAGGCAGGGGTCATCCGCTAAGCGTATCTCCTTAGACGGATTCAGGCCTGTCTAGTGAAGGGCCACAACGTGACAGGTAGTGATCAGTTGTCAGGCTCAGAATTGGGGTCTGAACCCTTCACCTCCCTTTCCTGTGGCACCTGTTATAAAATTTAGCAGCCTTATTATACTCCGCTGCAGCGAGTGAACCAGATGAAAACACCAGTTAGAAGATTATAGTGGTGGTTTGTAGCCTGCATTTCTCTGGATTTTTTGCAAGTGTGATCAGCCAGAAGCATTTTCTTACAGCAGCTCTGACAGAGGTGGTCTGGCCACGGACCCCCCTCCCCCCCACCCCTGATCCATAGGTCGCTTGCTCTTAAGATTGAAATGATGTGGGGCGCCTGGATGGCCCAGTCGGCTGAGCCTCCAACTCTTGATTGCGGCTCAGGTCCTGATCTCAGGGACTTGGGAACGAGCCCCGCATCGGGCTCCGCGCTCAGTGGGGAGTCTGCTGGAGATTCTCTCTCCCTCTCTCACTGCCCCCCACCTCCAATAAATATATCTTTGGGGAAACAAAGATTGAAGTGATGCTTGGGGAACAATGCCATTCACTTGGTTTTATTCACTACCTTTAATTTTTTATTTTTTAAAAAGATTTTATTTATTTATTTGACAGAGAGAGACAGCGAGAGAGGGAACACAAGCAGGGGGAGTGGGAGAGGGAGAAGCATGCTTCCCGCCGAGCAGGGAGCCCCATGCGGCACTACCTTTAATTTTTTATTTTTATTTTATATATTTTTAAGATTTTATTTATTTATTTGACAGAGAGAACAAGCAGGTGGAGGGGCAGAGGGAGAGCGAGAAGCAGACTCCCCGCGGAGCAGGGAGCCCGATGCGGGGCTCGATCCCAGGACCCTGGGATCATGACCTGAGCCGAAGGCAGACGCTTAGCGACTGAGCCACCCAGGCGCCCCTACCTTTAATTTTTTAAATACTGTGTTCACATAGCTCAAACATCTAACAGTATAAGGTATTGAGTGAAAAGACTTGCTCTAATCCCCTGCCCGGCACCTCCCCATTGTCACACCACCCGAAGGGGCTCTTTGTGTTTGTCTGAACACAAACACATGTTCTGTCTTCCCTAAAGGTAACATGTGATACAGTTTATGTCACTTGTTTGCAAGAATGGTTCTCGTTTGGAATGACATCTACCAGGCTGCTGTCGTTATTTCTAGGGTCCAGTGAAATAGTCAATAGGAAGAGACTTTGAAAAAGGTTAGAGGGGGGCGCCTGGGTGGCTCCGTCGGTTAAGCGTCCGCCTTCAGCTCAGGTCATGATCCCGGGGTCCTGAGGCCGGCTTCTCCCTCTCCCTCTCCCGCTGCTTGTGCTCTCTCTCTCTCTCTCTCTCAAACAAACAAACAAACAAACAAACAAACAAAAAAAAAAAAAAGCTACACGCCAGGCACTGTGCCTCAGATTTGAGTAAGACCCAGCCTTGCCCTTCTGGAGCTCGCAGTAGGGGTGAAACAGTTAAGGACGGCTTGGGGTGAGGACTGCTAGGAACAGAAGTTTGCGGAAGGTGCGGGGAGCAAGAGGGCGGGGCTTGACTCAGTCTTCAGTCCGGGCGGAGGGGGGGGGGCGGAAGGGGTGGAGCGGGAAGGGAAAAGGCCTAGGGTAAGCTCCCAGGTGATGCCCACACCAAGCCGAGTCGCGAAGGTTGGGTAGGGTTTAGGAGCTCAACCCCCGAGGGGGGACCCCGCACGCAGAGAAAACGGCCCGGCTGGGGCCACAGCCTAGCAGGGCTGTGCAGGAGAGCCCTACGAGCAGGGGTGCAGAACTAGAGCAAGGGGGGAGGCGGGAAGGAGCGGGGAAGCGTGACTGGAGAGGCCGGCGGGGCCCAGAACCCGAAGGGCCTGGTCCATCTCCGTCGGGGCGCTGGACTCCCTCCTGGGGCCGCTGCGAGCCTCCGCAGGGCAGGAAGCGGGAGTTCGACGGCGACAGGCATACCCCTGCCCGGCGGCTCTGCGGAGGACCGACCCAAGCGGGGTCTCCCAGCCAGGGCGACGCTCGCAAAGTTTAGCAGGTTTTCATGCGGTGCTACTGCCACCTAGTGGGTAGAGGCCCGCAATGCTTCTCAACGTCCTCTGATGCCCAGGACCGTTTGTTTCGGGAAGAGCTGATGTGTGATGCGGAGACTCAAGAGTGCCGAGAGGACCAGCGCCCCAGGCGGCCCCGCCACCTGTCGGCGGTGCGACCTTAGGCAAGTCGCTGCACTGCTCTGAGCCCCAGGTCCCCCGTCTCTCCAGTGAGGCTAGTGTGCGCCCTGCACGCGGCCCTGGGTAGCGGAGGAAGCCATGTGCGGGAGTCGGCTTGTAACTACAGCCCTGTGCATGTGGGAGGGATCGTTGCTGGCACCGTAAGCACCCCCTGAGCAGCCGTCCAGTCCGCTCCTCGGGCGATGTCGGGGGACCGTCAGGCCCAGCGCCTGACCGAGTGCAGCGGCCCGGGGTTCCCTCTTAGAATGAATGGTCACAACGGAGGTATTCCCAGAGCACCGCCCTCCAAGACGACAGAAAAGACGCAGCTCAGTGGTGGCTCTGAAGGCATTTTCCGAGAGCGGAGAGCAGAATTCGGCTTAATGCCACCGTGAGAGCCTGGGCCCGCCCTGCCCGGCCAGGCAGCTTCAGCTCGCTCCCCTCTACGGCACTGAAGCCGGCCGTCCTCAACAGGAAGCTTCTGGATGAGGGCAGGGGTGCGGCCTGAGAGCTGGGCATCACTTGCTTTGCTTTGCTTTTTTTAAGATTTTTTTATTTATTTGACAGAGAGAGAGAGAGCACAAGCAGGGGGAGCGGGAGAGGGAGAAGCAGGCTCCTGGCTGAGCAGGGAGCCCGATGCGGGGCTCGATCCCAGGACCCCGGGACCACGACCTGAGCCGAAGGCAGACGCTTAACGACTGAGCCACCCAGGCGCCCCATTGGAACACATTTTGTGTCCTCTGTTGTCTTGTTTCTTGGCAGATGTTCCTCAGTTCCAGAAACCGTGAAGAAACCAATTATTACCTGTGGGCCAGAGAGTGGTCAGGTAATAAAGTTTACAAACAAATATGCAATTTCAATGAAGACCCCAAAGAACTGTAATTCCAAAGACAGGAGAAAAAGGGGAAGACAGTGGAAACACTGAGCATTAGGGCCCCAAGAAAACAAAAATCTCTCCCGTGTATCTTAGAGTTTTTTTGGTACACTTTGCCCGCCCCCTGCCTGTGTACCACCTCCGCGTGGCTCCGGAATGTCTCTTTCACTGCACAGAGATTTGTCCTTCTGGGCCTAACACCCTTGGTTTCTGGAGACCAGAAAACAGGGTGGCCCCCAGAAGCCCCCTCTCCTCTCTTCCCTGTAAGAGACCCGACTTGGGGGTGGGGTGGCTCAGGTCTCCCGAGCAACCCTGGCGTTTGGGCCCGGGGCCTGGAAGAGCGGCCCACCCTGCTTATGCCTGGGGCCCAGAAGCAGGGCCGCCCTGGCAGAAGTGCGGCTTCCCGGGAGCAGCTCCGCCCCAGCGCTTTGGTTCCGAGCGAGGCACTGTTCGACCAGGCACTCGCGCCGGACCTGGGCGCTCCGGGACGGCTGGAACGTTCTCAGAGGTCTTCGGGACCGCACGACTCTCGGGGACCCGCCCACCTGGGGTGGACCAGCATAGCGCTCGGGGTCCCTGGCCTTTAGTGCTGGAGGCTGGGCCGCAGCCTGGGAAAGGCCCGGGCTCCCACCGCCTCGTGCCCCTTCCTGGGACAGTCTGGCGGCCTCGTAGACCTGGAGCGCGGGCCTACGGCCCTCCTGGCTTAGATGCCGCCCAGCCCCAGCACGCCTTGCTGGTTCTCTTTCCATGTGGGCGTGCCCTAGCTTGCCAACTAGACTCAGCGCACCGAGCGAGGCTGGGGCCGGGTCCTGCCTCCACCCTCATCGCCCACAGTGCCCGCCACCCGTGCCTGTCGCGGGGCCGTAAAAGCCCCGTGCCGGCGGCCTGGTTCACCTGGCCGGACGCTGTCGGCCCGTGGCCAGGGCTCCGTGGCGGAGTGCCGACCGCCTTGCCAGGCACGGGTAGGGAGGAGGGCGGGGTAAGAAGAGAAACCAGGTGGGCAGGAGCGCGGGAGGGCGCAGAGGCTGGGAGGCAGTGAAAATGCCTGTCCCGCCCGCCCTGCGCGCCGGTCTCGGTGGCAGTGGACGCAAAGCACGTTGCGGGCGGCGAAGGCCCCTCGGCATGGTCTGGAAGGGCCCGGGGCCCGCTGTGGCCGCACGTCTTTGCGCCCGGGCTCCCCGTGCTCTCAGGTGAACAGAGGCGCATCACTGGACCACAGGCCGGTGTCCGAGCCGGGACCGCGGGCCCGGGGGGCTCCGAGGAGGCCGGACGCCCTGTGTGAGGAGAGGCTCATGGTGGGGGGGGGGCAGCAAGGTGGGGACTTGAGCTTGGGGCTTCCTGGCCTGCTGCATCTACTTCTTCCTGGGGAACGAGGGGCTGCGCTGGGCTCCTCCTCCACCCTCCCACCTGCGCCTCTCTTCTCCCCTCCGTCCCCGGGCCGCACTCCCCTGCTTCGGGGAGAGCAAAAGCATCCGAGTAGGGCGCAGTTTGGAAGAACCCGTCCTCAGCACTGCCTGTGTTCAAAGGGCGCTTAATCGGGAGAGCCCAGGGCCAGAATCTGTGGCTTGGGGAAGAGGCTTGGCTGGGGGCTGGGGGCTGGGGGCTGGGAGGTAGGGATGGGAGGGGGTCAAGTTCTGGCCGCGGAGTTTAAGCTCCTGATTCAAAGAGGCGCCTTCTCGCCTGGCTTCCCCCATGAACGCATCTTGCCTACAAGGAGTTTCTTGTCACTTGCCTGCACGTCCTTCTCCTCTGGGCCATTAAGAATCCCAGTGATCGCCTGTGAAACCCTTTGTCTGGGGTCCGAGGCTGAGTAAGCCACACTACTCCCGTCCAGCCCCAGCCCCAGCCCCCACGTCGCGGCGCCAGCAGGCTCGGTGCGCAGGCCGTGGGTGGCGCCTTCCCAGCAGCGAGCTCCGCATTTCGTCCTGGATCAGGAGGACGCTTAGCAAATCACTCTCCTTTCTTCACTGGGATCGGGACTGATTGTCGTAGGATGAGAAGCCAAGCACTTTGTACACAAAGCACGGTGGTCAAAAGCAGGGGTTGTGAGACGGAGGGATTTCACAGGTTAATCAAATTAATAAAATAAAACTGGGTCTTAACACAGGGCCAACAACTTTTTTAAAAAGATTTTATTTACTTATTTGACAGAGAAAGAGAGAGCACAAGCTGGGGGAGAGCTGCAGAGGCAGAGGGAGAGCAGGGAGCCTGACAGCGACCACACAGGGCTCGATCCCAGGGCCCCAGGATTATACCCTGAGCCCGAGGCAGACGCTTAACCGACTGAACCACCCAGGCGCCCCAGGGCCCACAACTTTTGATTTCACCATTTAGAAGAACACTTTATACTACTACTACTACTACTAGAAAAACGATCTGACCATTGTAAAGACAGCTGTGATGCTGTTCTCAGTCTTCACACGAATCGTCTGATCCGATCCTCCTACGAACCCCTCCCTATTCCACAGGCACTGTGATCCCCACTGTGTAGACAAGGAAACTAAGAAATGTGAAGTACGCTGTTCCTGGGCCTAGGCTGATAACCATTACGTTGGAAGCTCATCCTTGATTCACAAAAGACAGCTCTGAAAACAGTCAAGCCACAAGGGAGGTCCGAACCTCACAATGTGGGCCTGGAGAAGTAAGAAGTTCCATCGTGAGGCCAGTGGCCTTGGGTTTAACACCCTTGGTGCCTCAGTGGGTTCCCCTGTACAGCAAGTACTGCCGGCCTCCAGGCTGCCGGGAGGAGGGGGGCTCACACACGCAGCCCTGCACACGGCCGGCTGCCGGGAGGAGGGGGGCTCACGCGCGCGGCCCTGCACACGGCCGGCTGCCGGGAGGAGGGGGGCTCACACGCGCGCGGCCCTGCACACGGCCGGCTGCCGGGAGGAGGGGGGCTCACGCGCGCGGCCCTGCACACGGCCGGCTGCCGGGAGGAGGGGGGCTCACGCGCGCGCGGCCCTGCACACGGCCGGCTGCCGGGAGGAGGGGGGCTCACGCGCGCAGCCCTGCACACGGTGGCCAGCACAGAGAAGGGATTCCTGTGGCCTGCCATGCGTGCTCCTCCTGGCACAGCCCTGCGGCGCCCCCCTTCCCCCCCGCCCCCCGGCTGGGAAGAAGCCACCAACACCACAGGGTGGAGGTCACACCGTGGCTGGAACTGACTGACAGAAGCCGGCGGACACGCAGGGCTTTGCTTCCCATTGGTGGGAATGGGTGTTGCCCTGGAAGCACGTGTAAACATTCTGTCTGGCGGCGTGGGGCGGGGCGGCCGCG
The DNA here is from genome assembly GCF_029215605.1 of Mirounga angustirostris. NCBI lineage: Eukaryota > Metazoa > Chordata > Mammalia > Carnivora > Phocidae > Mirounga > Mirounga angustirostris. The sequence goes on from NW_026991719.1 coordinate 97,478,597, forward strand.
AGTCTGAGGCCCATACTGTTCCAAACAAGGATCCGCTCACTCAGGTGCCCGGGGTGGGGGTGTGGGTGGGGGTGGGGGGGTGTTTGTGAAGGGGGGGCGCCGCAAAGAGGCCTCGCGCAGTCGTCACCCCCCCCCCGCTTGACCACACCCCCGGCCCTTCCCACCCGCGCCGCGCATCTGGCCTCTCTAGGAAGGGGAGCCAAAACACTAGGACAGGCCAGTCGGAGGGACGCTTACGAAGGATTTGTGCCCTTGGACGAGCGAGGGCGCAATGGGAGCTGCTTGCCGAGCCCCGCTCCCCTTTCCTTCTCCTGCCGGAATACAGGGCTCCCAGGGAAGGTCTTAAGGAGGTCCTTCCACGGATGAGACCCCTGCCTCTTCTGCCTGGTTTTTTGTTTTGTTTTTATTTATTTATTCATTTGAGACACAGAGATACAGAGAGAGAGAAAGCATGAGCGGGGGGGGGGGGGGGGAGACAGAGGGAGAGGGAGAAGCAGGTTCCCCGCGGAGCCAGGAGCCCGAGGTGGGGCTCGATCCCAGGACCCTGGAATCATGACCTGAGCTGAAGACAGACGCTTAAAGGCTGAGCCACCCAGGTGCCCCTCTTTCTTTTTTCTTTTTTCTTTTTTTTTTTTTTTAAAGATTCTATTTATTTGACAGAGAGAGACACAGTGAGAGAGGGAACACAAGCAGGGGGAGTGGAAGAGGGAGAAGCAGGCTTCCCACCGAGCAGGGAGCCCGATGTGGGACTCGATCCCAGGACCCTGGGATCATGACCTGAGCCGAAGGCAGACGCTTAACGACTGAGCCACCCAGGCACCCAGGGTGACTCTTCTTGAAGGAGGCTCACAGAAAGCAAGTGAGCACATTCTGGACTTCAGATGGGAGTGTGAGAACAGGGCCCCACAACTCTTTGTGAGTCCTGGAGGGAGGAGAGTGCGGTAGTTGAGTGCACCCGCTGTGGAGCCAGTCTGGCCATGAACTTGGCTTCCTCCTTTCACATGGTAACAAGAGTCTCTCTGAGGGGCGCCTGGGTGGCTCAGTCATTGAGTGTCTGCCTTCCGCTCGGGTCGTGATCCCAGGGTCCTGGGATGGAGCCCCGCATCGGGCTCCCTGCTTGGCAGGAAGCCTGCTTCTCCCTCTCCCACTCCCCCTGCTTGGGTTCCTTCTCTCGCTGTGTCTCTCTCTGTCAAATAAATAAATAAATAAAATCTTTAAAAAAAACAAAAACAAGAGTCTCTCTGTGACCCAGGGTCTCAGCAGGAAACCTGGCATACTAAGAGCAGGGTAGGTAGAGAAGGGTTAAGCAAAGGGAGTGTTTACGGAGGTGTGGGCAGACAGGAGGGCAACAAGGGCAAGTGCGGCTCCCCCGGGGCTAGAACAGTGGGGCCACAGGGCTAAGGGGAGAGCATAACTGCCGTTAAGGGGCTGAGAAGTGAGACCCTTGCCCTGGGACAAGCGGGGCCGCTCCAGCCACAGGGGACCCTGCAGGGGGACCACTCCCCAGGGAACATATCACTTGCCCTCATTCTCCTTCCTCAGCCTTGTCTCCGCATTGTGTGGAACCTCCTGGAAGCCAGAGGGCATGGGAGAGCCCACTGATGCAGTCCAGTCAGGTCAGCCTTCCAAGGGAGAGAGCAGGGGAGACGGGGAGGAGTGGATCTGAAAGGGCAAACGGAAGGTGTCTGGTGCACGATCTCATGGGGCAGGGGTGAGTTAAAGGAAACAAGGCACATTAAACACCCCAAAATTGGGAGTTGCTATTTATAGAAAAACAACGAGCTCCCTTTGGAGAGAGATACCCACTTTGATACAGCACCCCCCACGTAAGGATTGCCCGCAGGGATGCGTAACTGTGCCAGAAGTGATTTCTCATAAGTGAAGAGACTTAAGTAGTAGCTGGGAAAGACAGAGAATCCAAGACTCAAGAGGAAAAGACGGAAAATGTGCAGAGTCCTAGCGCTGGGATGAATCCCGTTCACAGCCTGAATAACTATTAAATTTCACAGTCTCAATAGATGTTAAAAACATTTGGAAAATTTCAGCGATCATTTATGATAAACCTCTTACTAAAACAGGAGCAAACAGTTTCCTGATGTGATAAATCTCTCACCATAAACCAGCATCACACTTTACGATGGAACAGCAGAAAGCACACCCACTGAAGTCAGACACAAAAGGATGCACATTATCTTCACTTTCACTGAACATTTCTCCAGAAGTGTTAACCAAAGCAAATACTATGGAACTATATATTTTAGGAAAAAAGATGGTAAGAAAATGATAGTTTCTGGCAGATGATAAAATTTGTACACCTGGAGAATCCAAAAGAAAAACTGAAAATCCACCCCCTTCTATGCTGTATTGCCTCTGATGATTTTTAATTCACTTTATCTTTTTTTAAGATTTATTTATTTATTTTAGAGAGAGCACGAGCAGGGGGAGGGACAGAGGAAGAAGGAGAGAATCTCAAGCAGACTCCCCACTGAGCACAGAGCTCAACACAGGGCTTGATCCCACAACCCTGAGATCACGACCTGAGCCAAAATCAAGAGTCGGATGTTTAACTGACTGAGCTACAGGCGCCCCAGGGCACATAGTTCTTTAAAGTGAGTTAAAATTGGGGTGCCTGGGTGGCTCAGTCAGTTAAGCATCCGACTCTTGCTTTTGGCTCAGATCGTGATCTCAAGGTCGTGGGATCGAGCCCTGCGTCGGGCTCCATGCTCAGTGGGGAGTCTGCTCTTTCTCTCTTCCTCTGTCACTCCCCCTGCTCGTGCGTGCATTCTCTCTTTGTCTCTCAAATAAAATAAATAAAATCTTAAAAAAAAAAAAAAGAGAGCCATGTGCCTTCAGTTGCCTAAGCAGGGATTGAGGTCCTATTCAAGACTCAACTAGAAATCAATATTGTTAGAACTCCAAAGAAGTTAGGACTCATTCTACTACATCTTGATTAAACTGTTCATGGTTATAAGAATCTGAAAATCCTTGGTTTTCAGGAAAAATAGATCTCTGAAGCTAGGCACAATGGATAAAGCGTAAGGCCTCAGTCCTATCCCCACCCTTAAGCCCCTGTTGCCCCCTGGAGGCAACAACCATTTCCTTTGTCTTGTTATCCTTCAAGCGGTGGTCTGAACTTAGATGAGTGTGTAGCCACATGCGCAAGAGATAACTTCTTGAGTTTCTTTTTCCAGGCAAAAGAAAATGGATGGGACCGAAGATTTCAAAATCCAGAAGATGGATGTGGATCCAAGTCCTACAAGCCAGGAGACAGACACAGAAGAAGACAATGGCAATCTGAATGAACTAGCATTAGCGGTGGTGAAGAGTGCTGTCAGTGCTGCGGTTAAGACTGTGGCAGGTAGGGCGCCTGGGTGGCTCAGTTGGTTGAGCGACTGCCTTCGGCTCAGGTCATGATCCTGGAGTCCCTGGATCGAGTCCCGCATCGGGCTCCCTGCTCAGCGGGGGGTCTGCTTCTCCCTCTGACCCTCCTCCCTCTCATGCTCTCTCTCATTCTCTCTCTCTCAAATAAATAAATAAATCTTTAAAAAAAAAGAAAACTATATTCTAAAAAAAAAAAAAAAGACTGTGGCAGGTAGTAATCCTGCTTGCAGGTGTGAAGGACTAGCCCATTAAACAACGCCACACTACCAGGCAACTAACAAATTCTCACCTTTTTTTTTTTTTTTTTTTGCAGAAGAAGAAAAGCCCATCAAAAATATCAAATGGGTCACACACGGTGAATTCACAGCAGAAAGGGGCCGTAAGCAAATTGAGGAGTTCATTCTGGTAAGTTAGTTGACCACTCCAGATTGGTGTACAAGGGCGAGGAACAATGAAAAGTTTAAAACCCGGAAACCCTGGGTGATTTCAAAGGTGACTAAGTAAACATTGTCCCCACCTGGGTTCCACATTCACCATGGTATGGTTCGACGGTGAAAGGCACAATCGTATTTCCTGGTTTGTATCATCCTAACCTTACATCTCCCTCGGAAAATCTGATACTCCCAGTTAAGCCATTTTCCCATGCTGGTGCTCTAAGTGGGGGCCTAGTGGCCAAAGGAGGGAGCTACTGTTCCAAAACGGGAATTCTCCATCACCAACTTTAGAAATCTCATATGAACAGAGGGGATGCCAATGGATCTTTCTGATTTGGTTTTGGAACATAATGTCCACACATTATGATGTGCAGGCCTGTGAATTCCTCTCCCTTTTCTGCCTGTGCCTGGCTCTGACCCATTTGTGTGGCTTATCCTGGCAGCTTTGGAGAGAAGGCCCTGGGTTGCTTTGCATAACTGGCGAGGTGGATTAAGAAATGGCCTGAAATCCCCACTCACTGTATTTCCTCAGAAGAGAGATGAGTTGAAAAAAAGGGGGGGGGGGCGCCTGGGTGGCTCAGTCGGTTGAGCGTCTTCCTTCGGCTCAGGTCATGATCCTGGAGTCCTGGGATGGAGCCCTGCGTCGGGCTCCCTGCTTGGTGGGGAGCCTGCTTCTCCCTCTCCCTCTGCTGCTCCCCCTGCTTGTACTCTCTCTCTCTTTCTCAAATAAAGAAAATCTTTAAAAAAAAAAAAAAAAAAAGAAGAGAGATGAGTTGAAACAGGTGGAGGCAAACTCCCCACCCCTCGGAGAAGCTTCCTGCTGTCTGTTTCTCTGGCCAGCCCATCACAGTCTACAGCCCCAAGGGCAGTTTCCTAGGCCCTAGGAAGGCCCCATCGGGTGGCAGTGAGGTGGCTCCACACCCTCTCATACCCCAGCAGGCACATTTCAATGACAAGGGGTCTCTAGAGCACAATGATGATGAATGGCTCAAAGTACTACTTACTCTTGGACCTTCTTGCTCTGGAGAACGTCTCCCTTTGGAGTTGGGCAAAAGCCTCTGCCTACTGCACCCAGGGTCTGTGAATCAGACTGGAATGGGACACAGAACAAGCAGAAAAATTTCCCCCAACAATGCCACCAGTTATTCTGAATAAAAGGCAAAAGTCAGTCCTGACAAGGGGCTGCAGAGCTTGAAGTGATCTGAGTCCCCTCCTCCCTCCCAACTTATCGCTCAGGGTCATCACCTTCTACCTTCTCCCCTTTCACCGTCCTTGCCGCAGCCACACCTGTCTCCTTCCCGTTCAACTGCCAGGCATGCTCCTGCCTCAGGGCCTTGGCACATGCAGGGCTGTCTGCCTGGAACCCTCTCCCCTGCAATCTGTTCCGATCTGTTCTCATGGGTCGGGCCTTACCTCTCTTGAGTTCTTTGTTAACATGCCGCCTGTTCACTCACTCTGAGAATGACCTGAAGACTAGTAGAAGAGCTCTTCCACAGCTAAAGATATAAAGAAAAAGCCATATTAAGCAGGGGAGCCGGGAGGAGACAAAGTTGGGAACTAAACCCCTGCATGGCGACCCACACATGGGAGCGCAATCACAGGCACGCAGGCACTCCCTGAGAAGCGGGAGGTTCAAGCCCCACCTCTGGGCACCACCCACCTTGGAGACTGCGCCAGGAAGATGAAACCCACCCCCCAACATGTGGCCTTGAAAATCTGCAGCATTTCATCCCAGGAGCTTGGAAAATCAGGGGAGGGCCAGAGTGTTACAGGGAACCAAGACTCTGCTCTTAAAGAGCCCACACCCTATCACACTCTCTCGGAGCCCAAGCCCAGAGGTAGTAGTTTGAAAGGTGCCTGGACTATATGTGATGGGGATTGATCAGCTACTTTTAGGGTTTTGTGCCAAAGGGGCAGGGATCTGTAGGAACTTTCTCTGGGAACAAAGGTCCTGGTGGATACCAGTTCTGATATTCTCCATCCACCTTGCTAGGACTACTGACCCTGCCCTGGCAGGTGGCCCGCTAAAGCAGCTCCTGGCCCTGCCAGGCAGCCTCATTTGGGACCTGCATCTCCCCAAAGCAATTACCACCCTGCCACAGCTTGTGGGCAGCCTTGGCCAAGACCAGTGTCCCTCCAAAGCAACTCAAGTCCCACCTACCAGCACTCCCACAATAGTCATGAGGAGGCATTGCAGCTGGGGGGAGGGGGGCAAGGGCCAGCCCCACTCACCAGCACCCCCCACAGCAGTCACAGCTGAGCCACACCCCTGGAGTGCCTGGTTCTGGTGATGAGGGGTGATTATACTACTGGGCCCCCCGAACACCTTCTACATAAGGCCACCACTTTCAAGACCAGGAGACGGAGCTGATGTACCTAATACATAGAAACAAACACATAGAGTCAGACCAGATGAGGAGACGGAGGAATAAGAACAAGACAAAACCACAGAAAAAGAACTAAAAATGTGGATAAGCAATTTATCTGATAAAGAGTTCAAAGTAATGGTCATAAAGGTGCTCACAAGAGGACAAGAGTTGGGAGAAGAATGGATGAACTCAGTGAGAACTTCAACAAAGAGACAGAAAATATTTTTACTTTTATTTTTTGAGAGAGAGCTCAAGTGGGGGTAGGGCAGAGGGGGAGGGAAAGAGAATCCCAAGCAGGCTCCCTGCTTAGTGCGGAGCCCCATGCGCGGCTCAGTCTCATGACCCTGAGATCATGACCTGAGCAGAAATCAAGAGTCAGACGCTTAACCAACTGAGCCACCCAGGCGCCCAAGAAAAAGGAATTCTTAAGAAATGAGTAGGATAAGGTACCACTGGAACAACATCAAGCATACCAACATTTGCATTATAGGGGTCCCAGAAAGAAAAGATAGAGAAAGGGGTAGAAAACCTATCTGAAGACATAATAGCTAAAAACTTCCCTAACCTGGGGAAAAAAACAGACACCTGGGTCCAGGGAGCACAGAGAGCCCCAAATAAGAGGAACCCAAGGAGGTCCATGCCAAGACACATAATAACGAAAATGCCAAAAATTAAAGATAAAGAGAGAATCTTAAAAGCGGCAAGAGAATACAAATAGTTACGTATACGAGAACCCCCATAAGGCGATCAGCTGATTTTTCAGCAGAGTTTGCAGGCCAAAAGGAAGTAGCACGACACACTCTGAGTACTGAAAAGAAAAACCTACAACCAAGAATACTCTGTCCAGCAAGGTTATCAATCAGAACTGAAGGAGAGATAGAGTTCTCAAAAAAAAGTTAAAGGAGTTCATCACCACTAAACCAGCATTACAAAAAATGTTAAAGGGACTTGTTTAAGTAGAAAAGGCCATAATTAGAAGACAATTACGAAAGAAAAAATTTCACTGGTAAAAGCAAACATATAGTAAAGGCAATAGATCAATCACTTATAAAGCTAGTATGAAGGTTAAAAGGCAAAAGTAGTAAAATCAATTATAGCTATAACAATTACTTACGAGATACACAAAATAAAAAGATGTAAAATATGATGTCAACTACATAAAATAGGAGGGAATGAAAATGTAGCACTTTTACAATGTGTTCCAAATTAAGTGACCATCAGCTTAAAATACACTGCGATATATACATACTGCATTACAGATGAACCTCCTGGTAACCACAATCCCAAAACCTATAATGGATACACAAAAGACACAGGAATCCAAACATAACATTAAAGAAAGTCATCAAATCACAAGGGAAGAAAGAACAGAGAAGAACTACAAAAACAACCAGAAAACAACTAAACTAATCATAAGTACATGCCTAGCAGTAATTACTTTAAATGTAAATAGACTACATGCTCCAATCATAAGACACAGGCTGACTGAATGGATAAAAAACCAAAACCCATCTCTATGCTGTCTACAAGAGACTCACATCAATCCTCGAGACACATACAGACTGAAAGTGAAGGGATGGGAAAAGATATTCCAAGCAAATGAGAGAAAAAAAAGGAAAACCTGGGTAGCAATACTCATACCAGACAAAATAGACTTAAAAAAAAAAAACAACAAACACCTGTAACCAGAGACAAAGGGCATTATATAATGATAAAGGGGTCAACCCAACAAGAAGATATAAGACTTGTATATTTACATCTATGCACCCAACATAGGAGCACCTAAATATATAAATCAGATATTGACAAATATAAAGGGAGAAAGTGACAGTGATACAATAATAGTAGGGAACTTTAACACCCCACTTACTATCAATAGATCATCCAGACAGAAAACCAATAAGGAAAGTGACTTTGAATGACACATTAGACCAGATGGACTTAACATATATCCAGAACGTTCCATCCCAAAACAGCAGAATACACATTCTTTTCAAGTACACATGGAACATTCTCCAGGACAGATCACATGTTAGGCTAGAAAACAATTCTCAATAAACTTAAGAAGACTGAAATCGTATCAAGCATCTTTTCTTAGCACAATGGTATGAAAATAGAAACCAATTACAAGAAGAAAACTGGAAAAAAACTATAAACACCTGGAGGCTAAACATGATACTAAGCAATCAATGGCTGAACAAAGAAGTCAAAAAGGAAATAAAAAAATACCTTGAGACAAATGAAAATGGAAACACAGTACAAAACCTATGCGATGCTGCAAAAGAAGTTTTAGAGGGAAGTGTTTTTTTTTTAAGATTTATTTATTTAGGGGCGCCTGGGTGGCTCAATCAATTAAGCGTCTGCCTTCGGCTCAGGTCATGATCCCAGAGTCCCAGGATGGAGCCCGGCATCGGGCTCCCTGCTCACCTGGGAGTCAGCTTCCCCCTCTCCCTCTGTCCCTCCCCGCCACTCGTGTGCGCTCTCTCTCTCTCAAATAAATAAATAAAATCGTAAAAAAAAAAGAGATTTATTTATTTGAGGGGGGAGGGGCAGAGGGAGGAGAAAGAAACTTCAGCAGACTCCACGCTAAGGGAAGTTTATAGCATACAGGCCCAACTCAAGAAATCTGAAAATCTCAAATAAACAATTTAATCTTATGCCTAAAGGAAGTAGAAAAAGAACAAAGCCCAAAATTAGTAGAAGGAAGGAAATAATAAGTATCAGGAGAAGATAAACGAAATAGAAACTTAAAACATTAGAAAAGATCAATGAAGCTAAGAGCTGGTTCCTTGAAAAGATAAAATTGAAAAACCTTTAGCAAGACTCATGAAGAAAAAAAAGAGAGAGGACTCAAATGAAGAAAATCAGGAATGAAAGAAGTTATAACTGACACCACAGAAATACAAATGATTATAAGAGACTAGGCTAGTCTGAAAAATTATTTGTTGTAAACAAATTAAACAACCTAGAAGAAATAGATAAATTCCTAGAAACAATCTTCCAAGACTGGAATCAAGAAGGAATGGAAAATCTGAACAGACAAAATGCTAATAATGAAATTGAATCAGTACTCAAAAAAACTCCCAACAAAGGAAGTCCGGGACCAGATGGCTTCACAAGTGAATTTCACTAAACATTTATTTTTTTTAAAGATTTTATTTATTTATTTGAGAGAGAGAGAGCATAAGAGAGAGAGAGCATGAGGGGGGAGGCAGAGGGAGAGGGAGAAGCAGACTCCCCGTGGAGCAGGGAGCCTGATGCGGGGCTCAATCCCAGAACCCTGGGACCATGACCTGAGCTAAAGGCAGATAAACTTAACTGACTGAGCCACCCGGTGCCCATCACCAAACATTTAAAAAGGAGTTGATACTTATCTTTCTCCAACTATTCCAGAAAATTAAAGAGGAAAGGATGCTTCCCAATCACTCAATGAGACCAACATTACCCTGATACCAAAACCAGACAGACACTACACAAAAAGAAAATTCCAGGTCAATATCCCTGAAGAACACAGATGCAAACATCCTCAATGATATATTAACAAACCGAATTCAACAATACATTAAAAGTATCCTATATCACGATCAAGTGGGATTTATTCCAGGCATGCAAGGATGATTTAATATACACAAATTACTCAATGTGATACACCATGTTAACAAAATAAAGGATAAAAATAATATGATCATCTCAATAAATGCAGAAAAAGCATCTGACACAACTCAACATTCAAATACGATAAAAACTCTCAACAAAGTGGGCATAGAGGAAACATACCTCAACATAAGAGAGGCCAGATATGACAAACCCAGAGCTAAGATCATGCTCAAGAGTGAAAGGCTGAAAGCTTTCTCTCTAAGATCAGGAACAAGACTAGAATGCTCACTCTTGCCACTTTTATTCAACATATAGTACAAGGCCTAGCTGTAGCAATGAAACAAGAAAAAGAAATAAAAGGCATCCAAATTGGTAAAGAAGAAGTAAAACTGTCACTATTTGCAGATGTCATGATATTATATATAGAAAACCCTAAAGACTCCACCAAAAAACTATTAGAACTAATAAATGAATTCAATGAAGTTGCAGGATACAAAATTAACATACGGAAATCTGTTGTTGCGTTTCTATACACTATTAACTATCAGAAAGAGAAACTGAAAAAACAATCCCGTATACAATTGCATCAAAAAGAATAAAATACCTAGGAATAAATTTAACCAAGAAGTTGAAAGACGTGTATCCTGAAAACTATAAGACAGTGACGAAAGAAACTGAAGACGACAAATAAATGGAAAGATACATCATGTTCATGGAATGGAAGAATTAATATTGTTGAAATGCCCATACTACCCAAAGCAATCTATAGAATTCAATACAATCCCAATAAAAATACCAATGGCAATTTTACATTTTAGAACAAATAATCCCAAAATTTATATGGAATGATGTAAGACCTCAATTAATCAATGCAATCTTAAGAAAGAAGAGTAAAGCAGGAAGTATCATGCTCCCAGATTTCAAACTATACTACAAAGCTATAGTAATCAAAACAGTATGGTACTGGCACAAACACAGACCTACACATCAAAGGAACAGAACAGAGTCCAGAAATAAACCCACACTTATATGGTCAATTAATCTATGCCAAAGGAGGCAAGAGTATACAATGGGGAAAAGACAGTCTCTTCAAGAAGAGGTGTTAAGGAAACTGGACAGCTACATGCAAAATAATGAAATTGGAGGAGTGCCTGGGTGGCTCAGTTAGTTGAATGTCCAACTCTTGGTTTCAGCTCAGGTCATGATCTCGGGGTAGTGAGATCGAGCCCTACATTAGGCTCTGCGCTTAGAGTGCAGTCTGCTTGAGATTCTCTCCCTCTACCCCTTCCCCCACTCGCACGCTCTCTCTCTCAAATAAACACTTAAAAAAAAATGAAAACAGACCACTTTCTAACCACACACACAAAAATAAACTCAAAATGGATTAAAGACCTAAATGTAAGACCTGAAACCATAAAACTCCTAAAAGAAAGCAGAGGAAGTAACACCTGGAAATCAGCCTTAGCAATATTTTTCTCAGGCAAGGAAAACAAAAACCAAAATAAACAATTACAACTACATCAAACTAAAAAAACCTTTGCACAGCAAAGGAAACCATCAATAAAATGAAAAAGTAACCTACTAAATGTGAGAAGATATTTTGCTAATGATATGTCTGATAAACGGTTAATATCCAAAATATATAAAGAACTCATACAACTCAACACCCCCCACAAAAAAAAATTCATTTACGGGCAGATGGCCTGAATAGAAAATTTTTCCAAAGAAGACATACAGATGGACAAGAAACACATGAAAAGATGCTCAATGTCATTAATCATCAGGGAAATGCAAATCACAACCACAATGAGATATCACCTCACACCAGTCAGAATGGCTAATATCAAAAAGACAAGAAATAACAATTGTTGGTGAAGATGTGAAGAAAAGGAAAGCCTCATGCACTGTTGGGTGGGAATGTAAATTCGTGCAGCCATTATGGAAAAGAGTATAGAGGTTCCTCAAAAAATTTTAAATAGAAATACTATATGATCCAGCAATTCCACTTCTGCGTATTTTTCCGAAAACAAAAACACTAACTTGAAAAGATATATGCACCCCATGTTCATTGCAGCATTATTTGCTATAAGCCAAGATTGGAAGCAACTTAAGCATCCATCAATAGATGAATGGATAGCAAAGATGTGATATATATAAAATAGAATATTATTCAGCCATAAAAAAGAATGAAATCTTGCCATTTGTGACAACATGGATGGACCCAGAGGGTATTATGCTAAGAAGTGAAGTTAAAGAAAGACAAATAACATATGATTTCACTTACATGTGGAATCTAAAAAACCAAACAAATGAACTAACAAATCAAAACAGAAACAGACTCAAATACAGAGAACAATCTGGTGTTACCAGAGGGGAGAGGGGTATGATTTGGGTGGAACAAGTGAAGGGGATTAAGAGGTATGAGCTTCCAGTTATAAAATGAACTAGTCACAGGGCGCTCAGCTGGCTCAGTTGGTGGAGTGTGTGACTCTTGATCTCGGGGCTGTGAGTTTGAGCCTCACGTTGGGCACAGAGATTACTCAAAATACAATCTTTAAAAATAAATAAAATAAAATAAAATAGTCACACAGATGAAAAGCACAGCAAATAGTATCAATATTGTAATAATTTTGTATGGTGACGGACCTATTGTGATCATTTCATAATGTGCATATTGAATCACTATGTTGTATACCTGAAACTAATATACTACTCTATGTCAACTGCAGCTCAATTAAAAAAAAAATTCTACCTGCTCACTGAGGCCTTTCCTCGCCACCTCATCTAAAATTGCAACCCATTCTCCTCCTCTGATTTACTTTTTCCCTTAGTATTCAGTTCTACCTAAGATACTAGATTTTATTTACTTACCCTTTGCCTTTCTTCCAAATAGTCAATGATCAAATAGTCAATGAGGGCAGAGGCTTTTATTCAATTCTCTGTCCCCCGCCCCTAGAAAGCTCAGGTACACGGAGATGCTCTAAAATATGTGTTGATTACACGGACAGATTTATTCTCGCCATACCATTATTTTTCACAGATGAACTGTGTAGCACTGTTATGAAGATAAGATGATTAGAAAGTAGAAAGTAACTGAAACGTTAAAAGCTCTATAAAGCTACTGACATAAAATCACCTTGTTCCCAGCCCTGCTAATGCAGTGAGCCCTAGAAGTGAAGTCTGCCATCTAAGTGTCAGACATTTCTGATGGAGAGCTTTCTTGATCAAGCTTACTGCAGATTTCCCAGAGTCCACTCTACACCAGGGGATGCCAAATTAGTAGTTACCACTTACTGAGCATTACTATGTGTCAAGTACCGCTGAGCACTTCACATGCATGATCTCACCTAACCCCCACAATGAACCTGCATGTAGGTACATCAATGTACCGATTTTACAGATGAGAAACCGAGGTTCAGAGAGGTTGGACTATTTGTCCAAAGTCTTTCTTTTTTTTTTTTTTTAAAGACTGTATTTATTTATTTATTTATTTTAGGAAGAGAAAGCGTGCATGAGTGGGGAGAGGGGCAAAAGGAGAGAGAGAGGCAGAGAATCTCAAGCAGACTCTGCCCTGAGTGTGGAGCCCATTGTGGGGCTCTATCCCATGACCCTGAGATCATGACCTGAGCTGAAACTGAGTCAGACACTTAACTGACTGAGCCACCTAGGCACCCCTGTCCTAAGTCTTTCTGATTAAGCAGCAAAATGAAGTTTTGATCACAGGTCTGATATACTTTGGCCACCATAATAGGAAAGGTTCTTTTTTTTCCTTTAAAGATTTTATTTATTTATTTGGGCGAGAGAGAGAGCGAGTGAGCATGAGTGGGGAGGAGAAGCAGACTCCCCACTGAGCAGGGAGCCCGATGCAGGGCTCAGGGCTTGATCCCGGGACTCTGGGATCATGACTGGAACCGAAGGCAGACGCTTAACCAACTGAGCCACCCAGGTGCCCCTGAAAAGTTCTTTTTGATGACAAAAATAATGCAGAGTTTTACTATCAGTGAAAAATGCAAATTCAAAAGATTTTAAGGTATTACAATGTGAATGAGAATGATGAAACCTGATGTCCAAAGGCTCGTGTGTTTTGGAGAGGGAAGAGGTACACTTACACAGGGCCAATGGGCACAATTTGTTTATTCTCTTAAGGAACACAACCTGGCAACATGAATATACAAATAAGTTCTTTCTAAGAGAAAAGTTGGAAAATCCCCAACACCTAACACCCGGTTAAAATTATTTTTTTTTAAAGATTTTATTTATTTATTTGACAGAGAGAGACACAGCGATAGAGGGAACACAAGCAGGGGGAGTGGGAGAGGGAGAAGCAGACTCCCCGCCGAGCAGGGAGCCCGATGCGGGGCTCGATCCTAGGACCCTGGGACCATGACCTGAGCCAAAGGTAGATGCTTAACAACTGAGCCACCCAGGCAGCCCTAAAATTATTTTTATGATAAAATAAGACATTATATAGAAAAAGGAATATCCCCAGTGAGCCAAAGGACACAAAGTAGAAAAGGAAAGCTCTCCTTCCACCCCCACAATACCCGGTTCTACTCCCTCAAGGGTCACTTACCATTGATAACAGTTTTGTGCATATACTTCCAGGTGCCTGTTGATTTTGAGTGTCCAATAATATGTAATTGGCTAAGCCATCCATGGTGGAGTAGCACAATGAGATATTGTTTCCTGGAAGCGAGTATATGAAGCAATGTTATGTAAAAATTACAAAACACAAGGATAACACATACTCACTGGAGCTACGTAGGAGTCGGCTGCCTGAACAGTGATAAAAATGGGGAAACTGGCCTGATGGAGATGGCTGAATTTAATGTGTCTAAGGCTGCCTTAGTTCACAAAAGAAAGAAAAAAAAAAAAACTCTAGGGCACCAAATTGAGAGGAAGAGAATCTTAGAACAGAGACATCTGGTCGGGGGGAGAGAGCACTGAGCGGGCTGCTTGGGAGCCCTGGGTCCCAGTCCCCACTGTTGCGTTGTACTGTCCCTTCCCATGGCTAGGCCCCAATATTCTCATCTGCAAAGGGAGGGACTTCCCTAAATGATGTCTAGGGCCCTTTCCAATGGTACAAAGTCTTTGATTGTCTGACAGATTCAACATGAAGGCTGAAGAAATATATTCATATAGAAAGGTTGGAAAGAAAGCCACGCTCCAATGGGCCGCAAAGGGTTAAGTAGCAGGCTCCTTCATAAAAGGAATGATAATCTGTGTAAAACACAATTCTGATCGCAGGGAATCTAGAGTCTGGTGCTCCTGTCTGGCTGACTGAAACAATCAATTGGGTATAAGTTTGAAATAAAGTAAGCTGGGGCTCCTGGGTGGCTCAGATGGTTAGGCGTCTGCCTTTGGCTTGGGTCGTGATCCCAGGGTCCTGGAATCGAGCCCCGCATCGGGCTCCCAGCTCGGCGGGGAGTCTGTTTCTCCCTCTACCTCTCTCCTCTGCTTGTGCTCTGTCTGTCTCTCTCAAATGAATAAATAAAATCTTTAAAAAAAAAAAAGAAAGAAAGAAAGAAAGTGAGCTGAGGCAAAAGGCCAACCTACTTTTAAAATTTTTTTTAGAGGGCCTGAAATCTTTTAGCCATCTCCCTCCAACTGTTCCTCCTCACATCACTGAAACTGTTAGACTGTCCCACTTCCTTCCTTCTGTGGACCTTAAACTAAATTCAGGATTTTTTTTTTGATGTGGAAGCTTCCTGTGCCCCAATAGCCAACCCAAGGGGGTTCAGTTGAATTGAACTTGTTGAATACCTACAGCGTTCAAGGCACTGGACTGAGAATCGGGGCTGCACTGTGACTTCTGTGGGCCCTAGGCACTAGTGAGATTCATGCTTTGGAGAGAAAAATTTCTCCAAGGGGGTAAAATAGGGATCTCAGGGATCTGGATGATCCCAGTGCCTGACTCATTCCTTTTCTAAACTTAGTTTATGTACCACCGATGGCTGCATTGAAGTGAGGCTGATTTTCAGAAACAGCTTGTGAAATCAGCCTCATTACTTTCATCAGTGACATCTACAGGCCTCCCAAGAGGAGTGAGCAGAACACATGTTCCAATCCCTTTCTAGTTACTCTCCAACTAACCAAACTTGCCTCCCAAGTAAGGGTCTGGCGGGAGGTCAGTGTGTATGCGTGCATGTGGTGTATTTGCGCGCCTACACACCTGACCGTGCGCCTCTGGGTTCCAAAGCCCGCTCTCCAGGGAGGTTGCATTACTCACTCATTTCATGTCGGCTCTACCTTTTCTCTCCTCCACTTGTGGAGACGGATTGGGAGTTGACTCTAGTTTGCATCCCGGTCAAAAATGTCAGAAACGGATGCCCGAAGCTGGGCTGTAACCCCTACCGCCGTGTTGTCGCCTTTACCTAGAGGACTTGAAAAAAAATTCGCTTTTCTGTGTGTTCTTTCTCTTTTATATGAAACAGACTTGGGAGTATCAAAACCGCTGGGTGTACTACACAGAGTTTATAGAGAGGGAAGACTTGGTTCACAGCTACCATTATAACTACTGTGTGCGCTGGAGCATCCCAACTGCTAAGAGACCCATGCCCCAAGTCACCGCCTCTGCCTACTTCACCATCAAGATCGTCAAGAACAAACCTCTAGTAAGCTCTTCCTTTCCTGCCCCGTTCGCTTAGATGAGACTTCGATGAAAATGGAGGCTTCTCCTGTCAAGGTCATTGATGACCCCTTCTTCGTAAGACTTAAGTCCTGTTTCTGTTCTCATCTTGCTTGGGCACTCTACAGCGCTTGCCAGAGCTGCTCACTCCCTGCTTCGTGAAATGTTCCATTTGGCTGCTAGAAGCACACACTATCTGGGTTTTCCTTCCTGCCTCACTGACCATTCCTTCTCAGTCTCTGCTGGCCTCGAACCTGTCCTCTATACTCCTCTCCTTGGTGATCTTATCGTCTCCTGACTTTAAATGCCCCCTCTAGCTTATGCTTCCCAAATCTGCATCTCTAGCCCAGATCTCTGCCACTTGGATGTTTAATAAACATCTCACTTCTTGTATCCAAAACTGAACTTCCAACTTTCCCTTCCCAACCTGACCTGCCCGCAGACCTCCCATCTCCATTCATGGCCCAAATCCTTGGCATCGTCCTTGACTCATATCCCTCACCCAACACATGAGCAATCCTATTGGCCCTATCTTCAAAAATAGGTCCTGAATCCCAACAATTTCTTACCACTCCACTTCTACCACCTTGGTACAAGACACCATCCTCTCTTACCAAGATGATTTCAATAGCCTCCTAACTGGTCGCTCTGCTTCCACCCTTGCCCTCATTGTGTATCTTTTCAAAATAGCAGCCGCCAGCCAGAGTGAGCCTGATAAAATGAACTTACGTCACTCCGCTCTGTTTAAAATGTTCCAACGTGTTTCTCTAACTTCAAAGTGCATGCACATTAATTGCAGATCTTGTTGAAAGGAAGATTCTGATTCAGGTCTGGGGTGGGGCCTGAGATTCTGCATCGCTAAGAAGCTCCCAGGTGGTGCTCCCAGGTGTGTGCCTGCCCACAGAGTACACTTTTGAGTAGTGAGGGCCTGGTAGGCCCTTGCATGACCTGGTCTCTTGCTATCTCTGCTTTCCTCCTCCTCCTCCTCCTCCTCCCTCCCTCCCTCTCCTCCAGCTGTGATCTTGCGACTCTTTAATAATCCAGGTAGAGTCCCACCTCAGGGCCTCTGCACCTGCTGTTCCCTCTGACTGGAACACTCTCCCCTAGGTATGTGCACATCCTGCTCTCACCTCCTACGTCACACTTTTATCCCTTCCTCCATGCTTTTGCTTTTTCTCCCTAACACTTTATTAACCTTCTGATAGTCCATGTAATTTATTATCTTGTTGTCTGTTCCCCCTACCAGAACATAAGCTCCACAAAGGCAGGAATTTTTGTTTTGCTGTAAAATGAGGCCTGGCAAGTAATAGGCACTCAATAAATACTTGAAGGAATGACTGTGTGTGGCCAACCAGGTAGATCAGGAATATGAAGTATGTTGATAGCTGGTGTGAAAGGAATCCAAATAACATCCACAAATCCAGGGTTTGGGTCATCAGAGGAGCAGGTCTGGTCCCAAGCATAGTGCCTGGAATACAGCAGACATACACACGTTATTTTCCCCCTTGCTGCCCATTCTGTCACAGAAGTTACCTGAGGCTTGGTCTGCCTCCAGAGCTTCACAGAGGACTACACGGTGAGCCAACTCTGTCTTATATTTATCCTATCCTACTACAAACTTATGTATTTGAACCTGGAATCATGTAAAAAGGTAAAGTACATGGAGCTCTCATTCCTCCTGGTCATCTATCCTGCCATCAGCTGTCTTGCTAACTGGCAAGGTTGGAGATTGGAAAGTAAGGCTGCTGGAGGTAAGCAAGACCATGACCAGAGACTGTACATTGAGGGCTTAGGAGAAGGGCTCTTACTCTGAATTCCACATATAATTTTGGAAGGGAGCATGGGTGGAGACCCCTGAGACAATATTACAACCTCCACTTTTATGCTGCTTTAAAGTTTTCAAACCGTGTTTATCTATATTATTTCATTCTTATCCTACTCCTAAGAGGTAAATACTGTCCATCGAGTAGAGTGGAACATAAAAAGAAGGTAAATGACTATTCATGAGGAGCACAAGCCTTTCCTGACTTGTTTCCAATTTTGCAGAGATTCTTCAGGTATTTGTTGCCAAAAAGATCTTTTGGGGAACAGAGATTTGAAGTGACAAAGAACTACCACCTATAGACATTCCAATAAGGAGGATGAATTCTAGAAACTTAAGAGTATACATATGGACAAGTGTAGGGATGGAAGGAATTACGAGTTGGTATGATTGGTATAAGCTAACAGTTATCCTTTTCTCTCTTAGGATATGCCCATTGAGGTCTTTTATATCTTTGAGGGCCTTTCGTTAGTTCACAGGTAATGAACATTTGGAGACTTTGTGTGTGTGTGTGTGTGTGTGTGTGTGTGTGTGATCTCTATGCCCAACATGGGGCTAGAACTCATGGCCCTGAGATCAAGAGTCACATGCTCTACTGACCGAGCCAGCGAGATGCCCCTGGAGACTTATTTTTAAAAGGGTGGTGGGCAAAGGTCTTCACACCCCAGGAACCTAGCGGGCCCATAGCCACAGATAACTCATGTAACGGTCACTTTCCTTCTTTGGCCCACCCACCCCATTAGGATGGGCTGAAAGGATTCTGCCATTGTTCTAGAAAAAAATTTTTTAATGTCTCATTTTTCAGTAATTAGAAACTTGAGGATTAACTGCTAAAGGATGGTGGGGGCAAAGTGGGTCATGTCTATTGTTTCTATGGGAAATTTCAGTCATATGGAATTAAGTCCTATATAATAATCTTTTATTTGTACAGTAGCTCTTTTAGAGAATCTTTACATATAAACTCATTAATCCTTTTACTGATTGGGCCTATAGAATAGAGACAACCTTTGCTCCCCACCCTCAGAAGACTTCTTACTTACTAGGAATGTAACAGAATAAACAGGGAATCCCTGGCTCAGTGTTTTATGTTAAAAAGTTTTCGTATGTTTGTTTTTCTTCCTCTGCAGACCAGGAATGACTCGCTTTCAAGAAAAATGGCTGAGGGATATTATTGAGGCCAAAAATACTTTAATGGAGTCAATTTCCTTCTAATTCAATTGTGTCTAATTCTTACAGAATGTTTTAGGATGGGACTTCTAATCAGAATGTATTAAAAATACGATACTGCACATCAAACCACAGAAAATTTATTGAATAATAAACTTGTGGCGAACAATCCAGCTGTATTTTTTTTTTTTTTTTGCATTCATTCACTTTCCATTTGGCAATTTCCATCACATTAGCAGAGTAACCAGTAAGTTGTTTTCCATTTCTAAGTGGTTTTTCCCATCACGGTCTACATCACTTGAGTCTTACAGGTACAGAAGCCAAGTTTAGAGATTTCCTAAAATTCACCTGTCAGACTGAGAATGATACTTGGCTGCCTGTTCCCCCATCGGAGCCTAATTCTCTAGCAGACACACCTCTTTAATGGGCATAACTGGGGAAAAGGAAAACGGCCAGAGTTCTACAGCTCATAATATAACCAGCCTAAGGTCTCCCTAGTCACAGGCCCCTTCGCTTACTTTGAGTTCAGCCTCACTGTTAACTACTACTACACTCCGCTGCTCTGAACCTGGGCGCGCCGCGTACCACGCAGCATCATAACCGTGAGGGCAGCAGGGTGGCTTCATCCTCACACCAGGTCATCACTTGTTCCTACCAGCCCCGTGAGGCGGTCTTGTCCGACTGCAAAGGTTTAAAACACCAAAGACAAGATTACATTATGGGTGATTACGTACAGGTATATCAGAATACGTATTTATGCAGACAAGCACTGGAAGGGAACACAGAATACGAAAGACAATTGATGTGCTAAGACCGTGGTTAATTTTTCTTCCTTCTTCTTTTAACTGTTACATTTGTGCAACAAACATAAAAGAAGGGAAAATCTTATCAGAACCACAGGCAAGGAAGTGGAAAACTAGGTAAGTCTTCCTGAAGAACAAAACATGAATTTCAAATGCAACAGCCCTCCTATTGGACTTACGGCTCAGGTGACTCAACAGTTTGAAGCAGTAACTCCCATGAGCTCAGAATACTTTGAGCCCTTTTATTCTACCCTCCTCTTTCCCAAAAAACATGCTACTGAAGCTGTTCTTTGGCAGATCTTTCCGGAACAAACCCTGATGAAAGAAATGACAAAGTTCTAAAATACCTTAATATGTTTTCTTTCATTTACTATCTACTCTGTGGAGGACACAGGCGAATCCAATAAAACCCCACAATAATCCTCTATCACAGAGTCGTTGCATTTAAACTGCTCTGCCTACTGAAAATAAGAGTGCAAACTCATTCAGCCTCTAGGAATCAATAACAAAAAATAATGTTCTTAGAGAACAGAATTCTTAAATAGGGACTATAAATTTAGGTTTTATTACACAGGGAAGTAGATGGATTACAACTCATAAATTTGGAACCTAGCTTCCTTTTACCTTTAGGAAACAAGATATTGATCAGGTTAGGCGGCAACGATGATAAACAGAAATCATTTCATCTTCAGGAGTCCTAAACGTTGCTACACGCCAAATGGTTTAGTTCCTTAGTTGTGGGTTAAAGGTAGACACTTTCCTAGAACATATGTTAAATAGTAAAACTTTTTATCTATACTTTGAAATATGACTGCCTTATTTTAAAACTTTGGGGAAAAAACACTTTAATCTATTACAAGAAGAGAGAGCATTTTATGACCACAGAGTTAGAACTTCCCCATCCCCCAGGTAATTTAGATTTATTCTAGACACATAATAACACAGCTCAAAACAACCTTAACAAAAACAGCCAAAACTTCTACTGTCCCCTTTTCTTTCACTCTTGTGACCTAACAACTCAAACTGAACAAAATAATGGGAAGAAAAAAGATCACGAACTGCTAGTCCCAGAATTTTCCATTTCTCTCAAACTTAAAAGTCAACAGTAGCCATAAAAAGGTGATAAAGTGAGGAGTTCATACAAAGTTAAACTGAATGACAGATATAAAAAAATAAAATGAAACGTTTAACAATGTTTAAAATGAAATATGCTTATTACATAAAGGACAGACTTAAAATACGTTTAATATCATTTTAACTTCATCCTTATAAAACAACTAAATTAAAACCAATGCTTCAATATATTTTTCCCTATTAAACTCCTAACCATAGTTGACTCCCATTCATTTCCAGTATTCAAATAACGATCTAAGCATAGCTTAGATGGAAATAATCTACTTACATTGGCAGAACAGTACACTTCCCAGTATTTTATATTTGAAGAACCATTTTTAAGTAACCTTTTAAGAACTTAAAACACTAACGTTCACATTTTCAACTCAATAAGTCTGTGGGTTAGTTTGGTTTTTGGCTTGTTTGCTGGATGTGTGGTAGACGTAGGGACTAAAACCAAAATACATTATTTCCAGGGCAGACTATATATTATACAAGTCGATTTTCAAATTCCAGATTTGCTTTTTTCAGCAATGCCTTCACCTTGTTAACAAAAGTGGCCTCCTGTATGTTTCTATCAAGTCCATTTATAACACATTCAACGTAGAGGAATGATGATTTCCCACAAGCTCACTGGGGTGGGAGTGGGGGACAGGCATCACGTAGAGCTAACAGTAGCACTGTCCCATGGTGTGAGAATTAAGTTTCGCATCTTACTGACACTTTCTCTCAATGCCACCTCCCCAAGTACAGTATGATTTCATTCGTAATTTGGATTTTTAAACCAGAAAGTTATTATGGTCAATCCAAAAATAACCCAAAGAACTTGCTAAAATTGTATCAATAAGCAGCTTTTTATTGAAGGACTGAAAGAATTAAATAGAAGGCACAGTAGCACTGTAAAGCTTTTTCAGGTCACAGTAATCTTTTTGTATGTATATGTGGAACCCAGACTTTCTTTTTTTGTTAAAAATGTCTGCTGAACAATCAGAAAATCCTTATTTGTCATCTTTCCCTTTAGTTTTTCTGTATACCATCTCTCGAAAACTGGCCAGAATCTTGTTTTCTCTCTTTCGCCTCTCTTCTTGGTTAAAGGACGCCAGGGCTCTCTTCTCATCAGCACTATAGATCTGGTTCTCTTTCCGCAGTCGCACGGCCTCCATTCGGCGATGCCTGGAGATAATTTTATTTTTTGCTTAATTTCTCAGTAATGTTTCTCACAGTACTTCCTCACTAATCCTTCTTAATACAGACTGTTCTATTTAAAAAACTGACAAATAGAAATTGTTTTGGTAATGGGTTGGATTTTCAAAAGATCATTTATTTTATCTGCCAATGTATCCTTTGATTCATTTTCAGTACTCAAATAATGATCTGATGTTCTGTCAACATCATGAATGTTATTAATTTCAATTACTAAGGGCATAAGTCTAGTTCTGTTGTTTCTACTAAAACAACCAGAAACTAGCAAATTATTAATCTTCCTATGTGATATGTGGAATTTGCCTTTGGGGAATTGACAGTAGGACAGAAGAAAGGTTTAAGTTGTCATCAGTCAGGCAGAACTTCCTCATGGTTCTAACTTATCATACAACCAAAAGGACCAGGTCTAATACTATAATAGAATTTGATGAGTTTTGTGAGTGGATTTAACTTCCTTAGAATCCAGCAGCAGCTCCAAGAAGAGATTTATCACAAGGGCTAATTCAGGAAAGTATAGGGAGCAGAGAGAAACTATTACATTATCTTCAAAAGGTCTGCTAACTTAGAGGGAAAACTCCATGAAACTCTTTTACGTTTATGTAACCCAATTCTACAAAGTCAGTTCGATATATAAGGCTTGACCTATGCCTAGAAAAATAGAGAAAACTGAGTAAGGAAAAGAGGGAGAATCATTTAAGATTAGTGTGAAAGTGGGGGAGCAGCAGAATGGAAAGACAAGGGGATGACAATGTATTTAAGGTTGCTCAAGGCACAGTGAATAGAGTTTATTTGGAACACAAAGTGCTATGTGAACAATGTTGTAAAACATCTATGTAACGTCTCCTAGTACATGGGAAAGATTTTCTCTTGGGTATCTAGGAATGGAGCTGCTGGGACATAAAGCTTACGAATGCTCAACTTTCCAAGATGATGTCAGACTGTTTTCCAATCATTGTACCAATTTATATCACCACTAGCAGTATTTAAGTGAGCCTGTAGATCTACATCTTCTCCAATGCTTGGTACTGTTAGAACTCTGAACTTCTATCAAATAGATGTAAAATGGTATTTCAGCATGTTCTTGATTTCCATTTCCAATGATAATGAACATCTTTTTATGTATGGGTAGGCCATATATTTTTCTTCTAACAAATGCCTGTTTGTGTCATTTTCCCATTTTTTGTTCGGATTGTATGTATTCTTTAAATATTCTCAATACTATCAGTTGTAAGATCTTATCCCAGCTTAAAATTTGTCTTTTTACTTATTTTAAGATGTCTTTTGATGAACAAAAGTTGTTTCTTTTAACTTAGGCAAATTATCACTATTTTATGATTAATACATTTTTTGGAGTCTTAAGAAACACTTTACTACCCCAAGATGTTAGATATCTACTTATATTTTACACTAAGAGTGTTGAAAGTTGTTTTTGAGGGCGCCTGGGTGGCTCAGGTGTTAAATGCCTGCCTTCGGCTCAGGGCATGATCTTAGGGTCCTGGGATTGAGCCCCACATCGGGCTCCCTGCTCGGCAGGAACCCTGCTTCTCTCTCTCCCACTCCCCCTGCTTGTGTTCCTGCTCTCGCTATCTCTGTCAAATAAAAAAATAAAATCTTTTTTAAAAAAAGTTGTTTTTGACATTTAAGTCCTTATTCTTGCTGCACTGATTTTTTCTTAATTAAAAAAGATTTTTTTAAAGTAGGTTCCACACTCAGCGTGGGGCTTGAACTCACAACCCTGAGATCTAGAGTTGCATGCTCTAGTGAGCCAGCCAGGCACCCCTATGGTGATGCAGGGCTCTACTTTCATCTTTTTCCAAATGGATAACCATTTTTCTACTGCTCCATTCACTGAATAGGTCCTTCTTTCCCCAATGATCTGACATGTAATCTCTTTTTTTTTTTTTTTTTTTAAGATTCTATCCACTTATTCATGAGAGACAGAGAGAGAGAGAGAGGCAGAGGGAGAAGCAGGCTCCCAAGGAGCAGGGAGCCCGATGTGGGACTCGATCCCAGGACCCTGGGATCATGACCTGAGCCGAAGGCAGACGCTTAACCATCTGAGCCACCCAGGCGCCCCTGACATGTAATCTCTTTTACCTAACTAAGTTTACGCATGTATGGCTCTGCCCCCGAGCTTCATATTTTATCCCACTGAACAATTCATTTGTTCTCCTGTACTTTCTAAAGTTCTGTAAGCTTCATAATAAGTCCTCATATTTGGTAGGGCAAATCTCATCTTCCTATTCTTCTTCCAAGGTGACTGGGCTATTCTTGGCCCTCTAGTCAAACATAAATTTTAGAACCATCTTATTGGGGCACCTGGGTGGTTCAGTTGGTTAAGCATCTGCCTTCGGCTCAGGTCATGCTCCCAGGGTCCTGAGATCAGGCCCTGTGCAGGCTCCCTGCTCAACGGAAAGCCTGTTTCTCTTACTGTCTTTGCTGCTCCCGCTGCTTGTGCTGTCTCTGTCTCTGTCAAATAAATAAATAAAATCTTAAAAAACGAGAACCATCTTATTAAGTTTCACATAAAACTCTGCTGTGAGTTTGATTGGAACTACACTGAATATACAGATCAATTTGGGGAGAACTGACAACTTTATATATTGCCTTCCAATGTGAACATGGTATCTCTCCATTTAAGCCTTCTTTAATGTCTTTTTTAAAAGATTCACTTATTTGAGAGAGAGAGAGAGAGGGTGAGTGGGGGGAGGGGCAGAGGGAGAGGGAAAGAATCTCAGGCAGACTTCCTACTGAGTGTGGAGCCCAATGCAGGGCTCAATCTCACAACCCTGAGATCATGACCTGACCTGAAACCAAGAGTCAGATGCTTAACCGACTGAACCACCCAGGGACCCCTTTAATGTCTCTTAATGTTTTCTAGTTTTCCCTGTAGAGATCTTGGGACATTTTTTGTTAAGATTTATTCCTAAATCCTTCATATTCTCTGATACTATTATAAATGTTGTTTTCTTTTTATGTAATTACATTCCTGTTTCCTGATATATAGAAATGCAATTGACTTTCATGTATTAACCTCATATCCAACCATTTATTAAACCCTTCTATTATTCAGAATCATCTGAAGATTCCTTAGGATTTTCTATGTAAAAAAAAATCACATCATTCACAAAAATGAGTTGTATCCTCCTTTCCAATGTTTATGACTCTCATTTCTTTTTGTATTATTGTGCTGGTCCTCTGAATTCTAAGATTCTGGAGGTGATTCAGGGGTTTTGCAAATATCTGCCTCCAGCTTTATTTTAAAATATGTACCTACTTTAAAAAATTTATAAAGTTTTAAAAAATCCAAAATTCAGTTTGATCTTGGTACTGATGCCCTATTAGTTCACTCTCCTCATTCTTCCTGGTACTTTGCTTTTTCTTCCACTATTTTATTTTATTTTAAGATTTTATTTTTATTTATTTGACAGAGAGAGACAGAGCGAGACAGGGAACACAAGCAGGGGAGTGGGAGAGGGAGAAGCAGGCCTCCCCCCCACCCGGAGGAGGGAGCCCGATGTGGGGCTCGATCCCAGGACCCTGGGATCATGACCCGAGCCGAAGGCAGACGTTTAACAACTGAGCCACCCAGGCGCCCCATCTTCCACAATTTTATATTCATTTCCCCATGCTATCATAATCCTTTTCTGCTTTTAATTCTCAGAGTCCACAGATTAGAGAGTCCACATTCTCTGACTCTATAGTTGGAGCAAACTCAGAAAACAGGAAACACTGTCTCATGAAAATGATTTCCCACTACTAGAATGCCACATTCCTCATGGGGCAGTGATAAATAACTGAATTAACTATATCCTCCAGAAGACAAACTACTGGTACCAAAATACAAACTAGGAAAGGACATTGGAAAGACTGACTCTTTCAAGTTGGAAAGATAGCTGATTTTGAGGCTGAGTTGCACACATACTTGGAATTTTAGACAACCATGTTTATCCCAATAAAAGCAATATTAAACCAAAATTTATACTCTACTTTTCATTAGGAATGATCACTTAATGAAAATCAATTACCAAAATATAATGCTGGTATTGAGAAAGGAAAAGATCTAATCATGGAAACTGACCTCGATGCCAATAACTTACCTGCTACCACTCATTACATAACCCGAGCATTCAAATGATGCAATTTCTTCACTTGTCAAGCCAATTTCACCTCTTCTTGGGATACGTTTCCCTGCTTTTACATATTCAGCCATAGCTGCACCCTCACCAGGTAACAGCGCATGACCATAGCTACAAAGTAATTCAGAATTCAGAAAAAGTTCATTATAAAAAGCTCATCATTACAAAAAGCTCATCATCTGAAGAGAGCACAAAAAGATTTTCTCTCAGAAAACAGCACAAATAACAGTTGCTGAGTGGCAGCATGCTCGGAAGCCCGATGTGAATTACTTTAATTAGTGAACATTGCACTCTGACCTATATAACTAACCCAGGAATACAGAGATGCTTTGGAAGAACAAAAGAACTGATGTTAGTGAGTCTAGATTCATGGTTTACAATTATGGATCATTTATCCCTACAGGCAGAGCCTATATGGCTTCTGCCTCCGGTGAATTCGTTTTTCCTTTTTCCCTTTCAAAAAAAAAAAGAGAAATAATATATCTCAAATTAACATAATTTTTAGACTTATAACCGGTAATGCTATACAGTAACAATTACCTATTAACTTTCATTCGAGAGGACTTTAAAAACTATCATCCCTTCAGTCAATTCACTGACAGCATCTTGAATACCTACTAAA
This sequence comes from Mirounga angustirostris, assembly GCF_029215605.1. NCBI lineage: Eukaryota > Metazoa > Chordata > Mammalia > Carnivora > Phocidae > Mirounga > Mirounga angustirostris. The sequence continues at coordinate 97,505,875 of NW_026991719.1, forward strand.
CTCAAAGCTTATAATACAAAAATAATCTCTGTTCTTATGTAATTTATATACTGATGGGGACATAACTGCAATACAATGTAGAACATATAAAACACTGCACAAAAGAAAGAGAAAATACTGTGAGGACTAGAGGATTAAAGAGGGGTAGGAATCCCATCTACTCGTGGAGGGAAGGTCCTGGGAATCAGCACATGACCCCTCCTTTTGAAAAGAGCTTTGAAAGATAGTAAGGATTTTAACAGGAAGAAATTGGGAGTAATGAAGAAACAAGGGCAGGGAAAAGAAGTGAAGGCATGTTGGTGAAAGACATAAGGTGAACAAGGCATGATATAGTAAAGTGCACAGTAAATACAGGGAAGTTTTAGTTCAGTTCACTTGGAACCTGGCATGTAAATAAGGACATAGAGGGAGATATAGTTGGAAAGGCAAGTTAGGGTTGTACCTTAGATATTTAAAATACACTGTTACTTACTTCAAAGGTTTATCATCCTGAGAGGCAAGTGTTTTTGGAGCCTCTGGGCCAATTAAATCTGAGGGTTCTTCAGGCTCTGCAGGAAAGATGTTCAGAAACAGATTCACATTTTGACCAATCATTTAATTTTTTATCTGTTCTGAGTCAAAGTCTACCAGAAGAACCTACTTGATCGATCTTTCCAGGGATTCTCCAGAAACTCTTCCTGGGAATCTTTAGAGCTTGAATCACTGGAATCTTTTCTACTCTTCTTAGACTTCTTTTTCTTGTATTTCTTCCTGTAATTATAATTTGATACAAATACACTTAATAGCCCCACATTACAGGGAATCTCATTTTTTAAGGCAATGAAAGACTGATGAAAATGATTTAAGTTCTCAGCTGATTAAAATTTTTAGAGAATTTTAATTAGAAGATCTTTTAACTTATTTAACCAAGTCATGTTTCACTATAAAAAAGATCCCTCAAGGGGACAATGAAATACAGTTCTCATGTTGCAAAAAGATAATAAAGCAGTTAAAAAAACAGCTCTTGGGGAACCTGGGTGGCTCAGTTGGTTAAGCGTCTGCCTTCGGCTCATGTCATGATCCTAGGGTCCTGGGATCGAGCCCCACGTTGGGCTCCCTGCTCAGCAGAGAGCCTGCTTCTCCCTCTCCCTCTGCCTGCCTCTCTGCCTACTTGTGCTCTCTCTATCAAATAAAGAAAATCTTTAAAAAAAATAAAAATAAAAAACAGCTCTTACCAATTTGAGCATCAATAATTTGAAGTGTAATGGATTAAAATACATCAAATTGTTTGAATCCTTGGGTTCATAATGATACTAAAAAAAGTCCAACTCATTATTCTGAAAACTCATAAAACAAAAAAGTTAAAAAAAATAACCTGCCTTTCCTGTACAAACTGTACTTCAGAGTAAACAAACAGTTGATGAGGGTAGGTTTCTCTTACAGAATTATCCTACCTAATAAATGAAGAAAGCAAGCCAGAAAAAAAAAAGAAAGCCAGAATGAGACTATCACCACTTTGCAATCCCTAATGAAACAAGGAATCTAGGGAATGACCATCCATGGCTATTAATATGACAAAAGGAGACAACCAGACATTATCTGCCTCCTGACGAAGTACACAGCACCACCTATGAAGTATGTGTGCCAAAGACTCAAATCTGTACCTCATCAAGTCTCTGGACCTTACTATCAATATATAAGAAATAGAGAAGACAAAGAACATGTTAAAAGCACACCATAAAAATACAGTTAGTGGCGTCTGGCTGGCTCAAACAGTGGAGCATGTGACTCTTGATCTTGGGGTCCTGAGTTCGAGCCCCACATTAGGTGTAGAGATTACTTAAAAATAAAAATTTTAAAAATAAAGAAATAAAAAAATTAAATATAATCAGCAAAATCTATACTGTAGGAAACTCTACAGGTAAATGATTTGGTTTCTTTAACAAAAATATTGCAAGAACAAAAAGGGAAGGGGAACCAACTAATTTAAAGAGATACAAGGGACATATCAACCAATCACAATTTATGGGCATTATTTGGATCCAGATTTAAATAAACTACATAAAAACCTGCTGAGAATTGAGGAATTATTGCTAAATATATTAGGCATGATAACACTATTGTGGTTATGATTTTTATAAAGGAATGCCTAGGGGCGCCTGGGTGGCTCAGGAGGTTAAGCGTCTGCCTTCAGCTCAGGTCATGATCTCAGGGTCCTGGGATCGAGCCCCCACATCGGGCTCCTTGCTCAGTGTGGAGTCAGCTTCTCCCTCTGCCTCTGCCCTTCCCCTGCTTGTGCTCTGTCTCTGTCAAAGAAATAAATAAAACCTTAAAAAAATAAAAATAAAAAAATAAAGGAATGCCTATCTTTTAGAGAAACATGCTGGTTTATGGACAAAATGATATCTGGGATTGGTTTTGAAATAATGGGGGGGCAGTGAAGATTGTCCAAGAGTTAAAGTTATTAAGCTGGGTGATGGTTACATGGGGGATCACTACACTATTTATCATTATTTACTTAATTACTCTATTTTATGTAATTTTATATATATTTTAACTTTTCCAAGATAAAAATTGGAGAGAAAACTGACGATCTATGTTTCTTCTTCTTTTCCTTTTTCTTGGCTTTCTTTGCTCTTCTTTTTGTATCTTCATCTGCAAATTAAAGCACATTTTAATTAAAAACAAAAATTAAACTCTAAAACCCCAGTAATTTTGAGTAAATATCCTATTGCCCTATTTGTTGTTACAGAGAAATTAATTAATTCAAACATTTATTGCTCATCAGGATATCTGCTAGGCTCCAGGGACACAGAAATTAAAGTTATACTAAGTCTTCAGTGATGCAGAGTATTATTATTAATTTTATTGGGTGAGATAATAGGAATAAGTAGGAAAATGTCCTTGTTTTTTAGAGATGTATACAGAAATCTTTAGGGTGGCAGTATGATATTTCTAATTTACTTTGACTATCTCAGCAAAAAAAAAATGATACTTAAAGCAACCGTCAAGGGCACCTGGGTGGCTCAGGGTCCTGGGATCGAGTCCCACATGGGGCTCCCTGCTTGGCGGGGAGTCTGCTCCTCCCTCTGCCTGCTCCTCCCCCTGCTTGTGTGTGCTCTCTCTCTCGCTCTTGCTCTCTCTCTAGCAAATAAAATCTTTAAAGCAACTGTCAAAGTACTAAAAATTATTAAAATCTAAATGATATAGTGTTATACTATTCTCCTTACTTCCTAATGTTTGAGTATTTTCACGACAAAAAAAGAAAAAAACCCTATGTGTTTGGGGCCAGGGACATGCTTTCTAGGAGCTCAGTCTAATGGAGGAGACAGAGGTAAAGAGATAAACGGAATTTGGAGTGATACAGGGAAGCATGGGGGTACTCTGGGCATACAGAAAAGTCTCATTATCAGGCTGGTTTGGGGAGGGTGGTTAAGGAATGGTGACTCTTAAGCTAGTTCTTTTTTAAGATTTATTTATTTATTTATTTATTTATTGGAGGGAGAGAGAGCAAGCAAGCACGAGTCGGGGGGGGGGAAGGGCAGAGGGAGAGGGAGAATCAGACTCCTGGCTGAGCAGGGAGCCCAACTGGGGCTTGATCCCAGGACCCCGGGATCATAACCTGAGCCAAAGGCAGACGCTTAATGACTGAGCCACCCAGGTGCCCCAAGCTAGTTCTTTTTAAAAATCAGTTTTATTACAAAAGTACTGCATGCCCATTGTTGAAGTGAGTAAGCCAAGCCGCATGCAAGGAGAGATTGGCATTGTAGGCAGATGGACTCTCTGTATCAAGTAACAGAAGCAAGAGAAAGAACATGGAATGCTGAGACAGACAGTAGTTCTTTGGTTACAGAGGATGCTGCAGGAGTGACAGGGCATGTGTGATTAGAGAGGGATCAATCAGGGTCTGAACTTTACCCTGAAGGCTACACAGAGAGCTTCTGAAGGATTTTTAAGTAGGGGACAGATGTGCTCACATTTGTGCTCTAAGAAAGTTCACTTGGGCGCCTGGGTGGCTCAGTCGGTTAAGCGTCTGACTCTTCATTTCAACTCAGGTCATGATCTCATGGGTTGTGGGATCAGCCCTGTTTCAGGCTCCATGCTCAGTGGGGAGTCAACTTGAGATTCTCTCCGTCTGTCCCTCCCCCCACTTGCACACCTGCACACTATCTCTCTAAAAAAAAAAAGGTAGTTCACTCTTCCGCAGTGAGGAAGAAAAGTAACAACAGGAGCCAGGAAACCCAGGTGACATCAGAGGAAAAGACACCTTTATGTAATGTGTCCCCAGAGGTGGCACCCTCTGTCAATCATCAGCCAGGAGAAGGCACAAAAAGGTGGCTTTCGGTGAGGCACCACCCCACGGGGGGTGTCTTCCCTAATCAGCTGCCAGCCTGAAGGGGGGAGGGGTCCTTTGTGGTGTGCCTTTTCGAAAATGGCGCAGAGGTGCCCACTGAGTGGGAGAATGACACGAGAGAGCCACTCCCCAGGGCTGATGCAGCCCTGTACGGCTCGCTTTGCTGCCACACGTCTCCCGGCCGGACCCCACCTCGGTTCGCTGCCACGTGCCTTGTACGGCTAGACACCACCCCTCTGGGGTCACACCGCTCGGGTCTGCATCTCAGCTGTGTGAGCCTGAGTGCGGTATCGCAAGCTGCTCTGCGCCCCAATCCCCCAGCTCTACGATGTAGTCTGGAGTTACGACGTGTGGATTAAACAGCACTGACGAACACCGAGCACTCAGCGCGGTGCCTGGCACAAAGTCAGCGAGTGCTCAACGACTCTTGGCTACCGTTCTTGTGGTTTAACCTTCCCCTGAAATCAGTTTTACGAAGTAAAATGAGTTCTGAAGCCAGGCTTGCAGAGTGATGCTGGCCTTCTTACCGCTGGAGTCTGAGTCACAGTCAGAGTCACTGTCGCTGTCATCAGAATACTTCTTGTGTTTTCTTTTAGAGGATTTTTTCTTTCTCTTTTTCTTGGACCTTTCTTTCGAACGACTAGACTTCCTCTTCTTCTTCTTCTTCTCTTCTACATAAAATACAAATATCAAATTAACTTCTAACAAGTATTATGATCATCAATTTTATTGTATTTGAAATACTGAAAAAGAACAGATGACAGGCAACTTGAGTACAAGCAGAGTCTATCGTTCGACTATTTATAAACATTATATATATATATATATATATTATAAACATTTTTTCAACTTCTCAATACAGCAGCTCTGTAGTATTTTAAAAAAATACCTTCTGAAGTAGAAGCTGAAGTGGTGCTTTTCTTTGGCTCATCATCCTCTACTGGTGTGTGTTCATCAGAGCTGAATTTAAAGAAGATGGTTGTAAGAATCAGAAAAGTGATAAAATGTGAATCATGGAGTATAAAAATATAGAATCAAAAAATTTCAGTAATGACACCAATTAATTGTCCAAGAACAATTAAAAGCAAACACTGGAATGACTTTGTAAAGGTATAGTTCGAGGGTCTACCACCTTCAAAATAATGTAATAATCATTTACATTTGCATAATGCTTTAGAATTTACAAAACACTATTCAAACTAAAAGCAATGGGTAAATTTTCAGAAGAAGCCACAGGGCAAATGTACAGAACCATAAGGAAAGATGGAAAAAACAAGAGGGGCGCCTGGGTGGCTCAGATGGCTGAGCGTCTGCCTTCGGCTTGAGTCGTGGTCCTGGGGTGCTGGGATCGAGCCCCGCGTCGGGCTCCTGGCTCAGCAGGGAGTCTGCTTCTCCCTCTCCTTCTCCCCCTGCTCATGCTCTCTCTCTCTGATCTCTGTGTCTCAAATGAATAAAAAAATCTTTAAAAAAAAAAAAAGAAAGAAAGAAAAAACAAGAGATAAGAAGACCAAAGGAAGACCTCACTTTATTCTATGTGTATAAAGGGCATATGGTAGAGCAGCAACTGTTCTGTCCCAGAGCAAGAAGAACCTAACACACTACCATATAAAGAGATTTCTTTTTATTATAGATAATTCTGAAAATGAGTACTATTAAAATTCTATAATAGTTTAGAAGAGGATGGGGTGGCTGGGTGGCTCAGTCAGTTGAACGGCTGACTCTTGGTTTTGGCTCAGGTCATGATCTCAGAGTCCTGGGATCGAGCCCTACATCCAGCTCCACGCTCAGCGGGGAGTCTGCTCCCTCTCCCTCTGCCCCTCCCACTTGCTCTCTCTCTTAAAATAAATAAATCTTTGGGGTGCCTGGGTGGCTCAGTCGGTTGGGCGTCTGCCTTTGGCTCAGGTCATGATCCTGGGGTCCTGGGATCGAGCCCCGCACTGGGCTCTCACTCTGCGGGGACCCTGCTTCTCTCTCTCTCCCATGAATAAATAAATAAAATCTTTAAAGAATATATTAAAAAATAAATAAATCTTTAAAAAATAGTTTAGAAGAGGAATTTTCATATCATATAAATCTTTTAATCTGAAGACAACATCTGGAGTAATTTAGGTATTGCCTAGAAAATTATTTGTAGTGTTCCTTCCAGCTCATTCTTTCAGTTCAGATTCTCTGATCATTTTCAAAGGTATCTGTAAGAACAAGTTTCAAATAATAATTCTATCACCCTGTCACAAAACACAAGTATATCTGTCAAGCACATTGTTTCAACTCAAAGTAGACTTAGAGAGGGAAGAAGAACCTTATGCACGGCACCAAAGGAAAAAAAATAAGAAAAAAAAGAATTAGGCCTTCAGATACTATTTAATACAAGAAAACTAACTAGGAGTACCTGGCTGCCTCAGTTGGTTGAGCATGAGACTCCTGATCTTGGGGTTGTAAGTCTGAGCCCCATGTTGGGTATAAAGATTACTTAAAAATAAAATATAAAAAGAAAATAAATGAAACTGTATTGGTATATTCATTTTTTAAAAAAAAATCCCTTTGGGAACAGAATAAAGAGCCCAAAATAAACCTATGCATATACAGGAAACCAAGCTATGACAAAGGAGTAAAGAAAAAAAGAGGAGTAAAGAATATACCCAGGCGCCCCCTGTTACATTTGTTTTTAATGGGAAATCTAAAAACCAGGGCACCTGGGTGGCTCAGTTAGTTAAGCATCTGCCTTTGGCTCAGGTCGTGATCCCGGGGTCCTGGGATTGAGGCCCACATCGGGCTCCTTGCTCAGCAGGGAGCTGCTTCTCCCTCTCCCTCTGCCTGTAGCTCCCCCTCCTTGTGCTCTCTTTCTCATTATCTCTATCCCTCTGTCAAATAAATAAAGTCTTTAAACAAAACAAAACAAAACAAAGGTAATGGGGCACATGGATGCCTCAGTCAGTTAAGCATCCGACTCTTGATTTTGGCTCAGGTCATGATCTCAGAGTTGTGAGACGGAGTCCGCTTCGAGCTCCGCGCTGAATGTGAATCCTACTTAAGATTCTCTCTCTTCCTCTGCAGCCCCCCACCTCCCCTTGCGCACCATGCTCTCTCTCTCTCTCAAAAAAAAAGGCAGAGGATCTGAATAGACATTTTCCAAAGACATAAAAATGGGTAACCACTATATGAAAAAATGTTCAATATCACTAATCATCAGGGAAATGTAAATCAAAATGAAAAAGAGATAATAACTCACCTGTTAGAATGGCCATTCTCGAAAAGACAAGAAATAACAAGTGTTGGTGAAGATGCGGAGGAAAGGGAACCCTTGCACACTGTAGGTGGGAATGTAAATTGGTATAGCCACTACGGAAAACTGTATGGAGGTTCCTTAAAAATGAAAAATATAACTACTGGGGCACCTGGGTGGCTCAGTCGATTGAGTGGCTGCCTTCAGCTCAGGTCATGATCCCAGGGTCCTGGGATCGAGCCCCACATTGGGCTCCCTGCTCAGCGGAGAGCCTGCTTCGCCCTCTCCCTCTGCCTGCCTCTCTGCTTGCTTGTACACTCTCTCTCTCTCTGTCAAATAAATAAAATCTTTAAAAAATATATATAACTACCATATGATCCAGCAATTCCACCTCTGGGTATTTACCCAAAGAAAACAAAAACACTAACTTGAAGATGTATGCACTCCCATGTTCACTGCAACATTATTTACAATAGCCAAGATATGGAAACAACCCAAGTGTCTATGGAGGGATGAAGAGATCAAGAAAATGTAGTATAGGAGAGGGTATCAACATGGTGGAGTAGGAAAATCCTGAGCTCACCTCCTTCCATAGATACACCAAAATCTACAACTACATATAGAACAACTATCTCTGAGAATGAACTGAAGAGTAGCAGAACAGATCATATGTAACTAAGGATATAAAGAAAAAGCCACAATGAGAAGGGTAGGAGGGTCAGAGACACAGTCTAGTCAGGACCCACACCCTCGGCATGGTGACCAACAGCAGAAGGGATATCATAACTGTAGAGTCCCTCACTGAGAAATAAGAGATCTGCGTTCCACATCAGCCTCCACAGCCTGAGGAACCTATACCAGAAAGACAAGCACCCATAATGCCTGGCATTGAAAATAAGTGGGGCCTATGTCCGGGAGAGCCAGAGGGCAGTGGGAAATTGAGACTTCCCTCTTGAAGGACACACCAGTGCAGAGGCATTCGTTTGAAAAGTACCTAGGTTAGAGGTGAAGGAGATCCAGGGAGACTCAGTTTAGGGTGTGTGTGGAGGGGCAGGGATCTGTCTGAACCTTCTCCAGGGAAAGAAGCATTGGCAGGCCCCATTTTCTTTTTACTTCCCTTACATCTAGCTGGTCCGGTGCTGGCGGGTGCCATTTCTGACACTCTCCATCCACTGTGCTAGCACTGCTTGCATAGACTCACCCCACCCAACCTGCCCACCCTGGCCTGGCACTCCTCTCTAGCAGCTCCCTACCCACCATACCTAGCAGGCATCTTTGGCCAGGACCAGCACACCCTCCCCCCAAGGGCTCCTGCCCTGGAGGCCCAGTCCTACACACTAGAGTGTCTGCATCAGTCGCATCTGGACTTTGCAGCCAGCTGCACCAAAAGCCTGCCCTACTCAACAGTGCTCATGCAGCTCACAACCAGTCCTTATAGCCAGCCGTGCCAAGGGCCAACCCCACACACCAGCATGCCCGCACCAGCTGCAACCAGGCCTGTCAGGCAGAGGGAGAAGCAGTCTCCCTGCTGAGATATGTGACCAAGACACATTATAATCAGAGTGTCAAGAGTTAAGAGAGAAAGAATCTTTTTTTTTTTTTAAAAGATTTTATTTATTTATTTGAGACAGAGAGAATGAGAGACAGAGAGCATGAGAGGGAGGAGGGTCAGAGGGAGAAGCAGACTCCCTGCCGAGCAGGGAGCCCGATGCGGGACTCGATCCTGGGACTCCAGGATCATGACCTGAGCCGAAGGCAGTCGCTCAACCGACTGAGCCACCCAGGCGCCCCAAGAGAGAAAGAATCTTAAAAGCAGCAAAAGGAAAACAACTAGTTACATACCAAGGAACCCTAAGTCTATAAGCTAGTTTTTCAGCAGAAACTTTATAGGTCAGAAGAGAACAGCATGATATATGCAAAGTGCTAAAATGAAAAAGACTCACAACCAAGATTACTCTACCCAGCAAGGTTATCACTCAGAAGTGAAGGAGAAACAAGGAGTTTCTCAGACAAGCATAAGCTAAAGGAGCTCATCAATACCAAACCAGCCTTACAAGAAATGTTTAGGGGACTTAATTTTAAGTAGAAAAGAAAAATCATAACTACAAGTAAGAAAATTATGAAAGGAGTGGTGCTTGGCTGGCTCAGTTAGTGGAGCATACGACTCTTGCACTTGGGGTTGTGAGTTGGAGCTCCATGTTGGGTGTAGAGATTACTTATAATAAAATCATTAAAAAAAAATGAAAATTATGAAAGGAAAAACCTCACTGGTAAACGTAAACATATAGTAAAGGTAGTGGATCAACCACCTACGTAGCTAGTATGAAGGTAAAAAGACAAAAAGCAATAAAATCAGTTAGACCCACAATAATTAGTCAATGGAAACATAAAATAATAATATGTAAAATATGATGTCAAAAACATAAAACATGGTGGGGGATGATGTAGTGCTTTTAGAATGTATCTGAACTTAAGTGGGCACTAACTTAAAATGGATTGTTATATACATAAAATGTTATATATGAACCTCATGGTAACCACTGACCAAATACCTATAATAGAAAAACAAAAAATAAAACAAACATAACACTAAGGAAAGTCACCAAATCTCAAGGGAAGAGAGCAAGAGAAGAACTACAAAACAATCAGAAAGGGATGCCTGGGTGGCTCAGTTGGTTAAGTGTCTGCCTCCGGCTCAGGTCACGATCCCAGCATGGGATCAAGTCCCACATCTGGCTCCTTGCTCAGCAGGGAGACTGCTTCTCCCTCTGTTTACCACTCCCCCTGCTTGTGCACTCTCTCTCTCTGACAAATAAATAAAATCTTTAAAAAAAAAAATCAACAAAATGGCAACAAGTCCATACCTATTAATACTTTTTTTAATCAATAATTACTTTATGGGCACCTGGGTGGCTCAGTCGTTAAGCGTCTGCTTCGACTCAGGTCATGATCCTGGGGTCCTGGGATCGAGCCCCGCATCGGGCTCCCTGCTCGGCAGGAAGCCTGCTTCTCCCTCTCCCACTCCCCCTGCTTGTGTTCCCTCTCTCGCTGTCTCTCTCTCTGCCAAATAAATAAATAAAATCTTTTAAATAAATAAATAAATAACCAACCAACCAACCAACCAACGGGTCAATGAAGAAATCAAAGAGGAAGTCAAAAAGTACCCTGAGACAAATGAAAATGGAAGCACAACAGTACAAAATCTATGAAATGCAGCAAAAGAAGTTCTACAAGGGAAGTTTTATACAGGCCCAACTCAAGAACCAAGAAAAATCTCAAATAAACAATCTAATCTTACACCTAAAGGAACTAGAAAAAGAACAAAGCCCAAAGTTAATAGAAGGAAGAAAATAATAAAGATCAGAGCAAAAAATAAATGAAAAAGAGACTAAAAAGACAACAGAAAAGATCAATGAAACGAAGAGTTGGTTCTTTAACAAGATAAAATTGATAAAAACCTTTAGCCAGATTCATCAAGAAAAACAGAGTGCCCATATAAATAAAATCAGAAATGAAAGGGGATAAGTTACACCCAATACTACAGAAATAGAAAAAAATCACAAGAGACTACTAAGAACAATTATGTGCCAACAAATGGAACAACTGAGAAGAAATAGATAAATCATCTAAATCAGGAAGATTACAATACAGACTGATAACTACTAATGAAATTGACTCAGTAATCAAATAATTCCCAACAAAAGAAACTCCAGGACCAGATGGTTTCACAGGTAAATTCTACCAAATATTTAATGAATTAAGACCTATACTTCTTAAACAATTCCAAAAAATTGAAGAAAGAACAGACTCACTCTATGAGGCCAGCATTATCCTGATACCAAAACCAAAGACACCACAAATAAAAAAAAAAGTTACAAGCCAATATCCCTGATGTATGTAGATGCAAAAATCTGCAACAAAGTATTAGCAAACCAAATTTTATACTACATTAAAAAGATCATACACCATACTAAAGTTGAAATTACTCCAGAAATGCAAGGATAATTCAATATGCACAAATCAATGTGGATATACCACATTAACAAAATAAAGGATAAAAATCCTATGATCATCTCAATAGATGCAGAAACAGCATCTGACAAAAACTCAACATCCAAATAAGATACAAACTTTCAACAAAGTGAATATAGAGAAAACACACCTCAACTTAAGAAAGGCCAGATATGACGAACCCATAGCTAACATCACACTCAACAGTAAAAAGCTGAAAGCTTCACCCTAAGATCAGGAACAAGACAAGGATGCCCATTCTCACCACTTTGATTCAACATAATACTGAAGTCCTAGCCACAGACAAGAAAAATAAAAGGCACCCAAATTGGTAAAGAAGAAGTAAAACTGGGGCACCTGGGTGGCTCAGTTGGTTAAGCGACTGCCTTCAGCTCAGCTCAGGTCATGATCCTGGAGTCCCAGGATGAAGTCCCGGGATCGAGTTCCGCATCTGGCTCCCTGCTCAGCAGGGAGTCTCCTTCTCTCTCTGACCCTCCCCCTTCTCATGTGCTCTCTCTCTCATTCTCTCTCAAATAAATAAATAAAATCTTTAAAAAAAAAAAGAAGTAAAACTGTCACTATTTGCCAATATATATAAGAAAATTCTACTCTACCATCCATGTTGTTTGTCAATTGTACCTCAAAAAAAAATCCCTTTGTAAGGCTAACACCTGACACTCAATCTGCTATTAGGCTGAGGAAAAAACATTTCAAAATAATATAAATATATTTGTCTTAATACTGAACCCTTCTATGAATAGGAAATTAGCACCCCTATGAATTACAATTTAAGAAGAACAATGAAGGGGCGCCTGGGTGGCTCAGTCGGTTAAGCGGCTGCCTTCGGGTCAGGTCATGATCCCAGGGTCCTGGGATCGAGCCCTGAGTCGAGCCTGCTTCTCCCTCTCCCTGCCGCTCTGCCTACTTGTGCTCTCCACCTCTCTGTCAAATAAATAAAATCTTTAAAAATAAATTAAAAAAAGAACACTTAATATGTTAAAATCCACTAACAACATGTTTTAATTGTTAGGTATGTTCAATGTTTTTAAATTCTAAGGGGCAGAATAGCATAAATCACCAAAAAGAAGAAAAAACATGAGCTGTACTTAAAAGTTCTTCATTTAACAAAAATTTTGACAAGTCTCTGGATTTAAACAAATGTTACATTTTTTAAAAGTATTTTTTAATCACTTACTCTGGTTCTGGATTCTTTGGAGAAAGTCCCCATACTTCAGGCGCTCCCAATTCTCCAATCCTCTCTCTCTCACTTAATCTCCTAGAAGATATAGGCATATAAATTATAATTCCATGGCTAAATTGTCTCCTAAATACATAATCAATTCAAAGGAGTCCATTTAAGTCCTATTTTCCTATTTTAAAAGTTAAATTAATAAATTAAGTATACTCATTATAATTTGATGTTCTTGATAGTACTATCAAATGGTACAGCCTACAGACAGCCTGAGGCCAGACCAGAAATACAGCCTCAAAGGCTATCAAGTCCATCTCTTCTGCCTCTTGTGTGACATAGCTCCTAACTGCTCATTTCGTCTTCTACAATATGTGACACAAACAGTTTTATATTTGGAAATAACTTCTTTGTTTACACACATTTATGAGAGTAAAGAGCAGTCTCTACTTTTGATTTAGTCAAACCCGTTTTCAGAAACTTAGGAATTAATAAAGAAAATTAAAATGAAGCATTAGAAATAGAAAATAAAGAGAGCTCTGAAAATGAAAGAAAAGTTTTATTTGATAAAAACTGTCCTCAACGAGATACAGGGTTTTTTTTCTCCATTTTCCCTTTAGTTTCTTTTTGGAAAAGGACTATATTCTCTATCTACTCTTGCAGGACACGAAAAATTTATGTTTGTGATTTTTTTCTTTTAATTTTGCTCACAAACAAAATACAAAAAAACGAAGACTCAATTCCTCAAAGTTTAGCTGCTAGTGATTCCATTTGTTAAAAAAACACACACACACCAAACCCTTACAAAATAAGCTGGTTTGATTGCTTTAATATACTGTTTTTTACTTCTTTATTCAGGAGAAAAGGTATTATAATCATGCAGAATTAGACTCAGGTTTCCCACTTGAAGAAGTGCCTAAAAGGGTTATACTTATAACCCAACTTGTAATATATATGCAGGGGGAAGTATGACCGGCTATAAGAACAGTCAAGTTCTCATCCCTGCTGCCCCCAGCTTCATCTGTACTCTTAAGATAAACTATTCATCTTCTAAATGTACAAATGCAAATTTCATCCAAGAAGTTCTGACATCTTTTGATGAGGATTGTCCAGTAGGAAGTTGGCTGCTTTTTGACTAACACAGCCAGGAGGTAACTCTGAAAAATTTAATTTGGAGAGGTAGGTCTCCAACCTAACTCCGTACTGTTTTTATGGTTTCTGCTTCCATTCAGGAAACCCTAGTAGCTAACACTCAAGGACTATTAATTCTGTTCCAGGAACTAAATCATCACAACTCTAAAAGCCTTGGTGCCAATTTTATCCCCTTTTAAATGGTTAGAAATAGAGCTCAGAGAAGTTCAGAAACGTGCTCAAGGTCACACAACTACGAGGCTGCAAAGCATGGCTTCAAATTCAGGCATTCCGATTCTGGAGCCTTTCCTCTTCATTGCTATCCTTTATTACTTCCCATTCTTGGAAGAAAAAGATTTATGGAGACATCTCCCAGCTTTGGAATCTTAACCTGCCCCTCAATGCCTGTGATACTCCTAAATTTCTTTTTTAACACAGCGCACATGTAGGGGCGCCTGGGTGGCTCAGTCGGTTAAGCGTCTGCCTTGGGCTGGGGTCATGATCCCAGGGGTCATGATCCCACATCGGGTTCCCTGCTCAGCCGGGAGCCTGCTTCTCCCTCTCCCTGCCGCTCCCCCTGCTTGTGCTCTGTCAAATAAATAAAATCTTAAAGAAACACACCACAGAGGACATGTAAAGCACCTAGTACAGTGCCCGACAGAATTTAACACTCAATAAGCATTAGCTTTTAAGACTTACAGGACAATAATTATAACCCTTTTCCTTGCTCCTTCTTAAACTATCCACTTTCCCACTCCAACACTCACTCATGAGAGGGCACCTGATCTCACCCCTGACCTCGTTTTTCACGGTCAAATTGAGACCATTTAACAAGACCTTTTTCAACGTAGCTTAATCAACAGTTTAGCAGGTCACTTTTCCCACATTCAATCATCTGGGCTCAGAGGGTTTTTTCCCCCCTCGGATTTAAACTCTTCCTCTCCAGCCTTCCCGACATTTCCACCGTACACATCCTGTCACCTCAAACCTGACTGGTCATTCAGCAAGCAGCGGTGGTACGCCTACCAAGTGCTAGGCACTGCTAATCTTGTGATCAATAAAACAGGTGTCTTTGCCACGAGCTCAATCGAGTGCGAAATGAAAGCACGCTTCCAAATAATAAAGACACGACCAAGCGAATACTGTAATTCGGGGAGGTCTGGGGCTCCCGACAGAACCGCTCCAAGCCAGGAGGCAGAAGTAGTAGCGGGGACACCGGAGCGCGGTACGAAGGGGCCCGAGGATGAGTGAAAACCCAAGGGAAAAAAGGGGCGGAAAAAGGCGTTCTGGGGGGCGGGGGGTGGGCTGGGACCGAAGGGATAGAAAGGGGCGCTCGGCAGAGAGCGAAAAGCGAAAAGTCAGACTCCCAAGTCGGGTGGGCTCCCGCGAGAGGTGTGCCCGTCTCACTCACTTCTGCCGCAGGCTCTCCTCCCTCTCCTTGTCCAGAAGGCTAGGCCACGGCTTGTCGCTCCCGTAGGGGCGCGAGTAGCCGCCATAATACGCGGTCGAGGAGGCTGAAGCGAAGGGGTTGCCCCGCGGCGCAGAGGGCCGCTCCCGGGAGCGTGACCGCGAGCGGGATCGGTAGGACTGGTTTCGGGACCCCTGACTGAAGCCGCCCGGCTGATGGCTGAGACCATTCCGAGAGCAAGAATGCGAGCGAGAGCTCGAGCGCGAGCGACGGCCCCGCGGGGAGCGGGCGGATTTGCTGGGCTTAGGGCTTCTCGACGAACTGCGACGCTTCCCCCCGGAGCCCGAGGCCTCCCCATCAGGGCTGCGCGAACCCGACACCGGAGCCATCGCGGCCGCTGGGTCCCCTAAGCGGCTAGAGAAGGGGGCGCTCTCGCGAGCCTCGGAAGATCTCAGTTGGTTCGGCTCCCAAACCCGCCGTAGCGCCACCGCCCGAACCTGAGGGAACCTTGGAAACAGTTCCGGGTACGTCGGCAAATCCCTTCCCCCGACCTAGGCGGTCCTGCCCACGGGACGGGGATGTGTGTATCGGTATAAAGAAGTCCGTGGGGCAACCGGATCCACTCATCCTTCCGGTCCCGAGTGAGGCTCCTCAAATCTAAACTGGACTAGAGGGCTTGTCCTTTCTTTAGCATCGAGTTGAAATACCTGAGGAGAAGGGCGATAGGTAACAGACATTTCACTGAGCGGCCGTGTGAATAACAAAGCCAATGTAACTTTACATAAATATATATGTTTGTGTGTATGTGGCTGTGTGTAGGAGTACACCCACACACCCCCCCCCCGCACAATTTTTTTCCTTTTTTTTTTTTTTTAAAGATTTTTATTTATTGGGGCGCCTGGGTGGCCCAGTTGGTTAAGCGACTGCCTTCGGCTCAGGTCATGATCCTGGAGTCCTGGGATCGAGTCCCGCGTCGGGCTCCTTGCGCAGCAGGGAGTCTGCTTCTCCCTCTGACCCTCCTCCCTCTCATGTTCTCTGTCTCTCATTCTCTCTCTCAAATAAATAAATAAAATCTTAAAAAAAAAGATGTTTATCTATTTGAGAGAGCGCGCGCGAGCACGAGCGGGGGGTGGGGGCAGAGGGAGAGGGAGAAACAGGCCCTCCGCTGAGCAAGGAGCCCGAGGCGGGGCTCGAACCCAGGACTCTGGGATCATGCCCTGAGCCGGAGGCAGTCGCTTAACCGAGCCACCCAGGCGCCCCCACAATTTCTTCTTTCTAATCCCAAACAAAATAAGTAGGGTTTATCGAAATTGGTGGTGAGCTATGATGGTCTAAGCCCCATTTTGCCCAGTTAGCTTAGAGGACACAAATTTTTGTTAATAATTTGAGCCTGATACACTACAGTTAAGTTCACAGCCCAGAGAAAATTGCTTATTTATTCTCCAGAAATTCATCTCCACTAATATGCAGCAGCAAAAGGAATTTGTAACCCCCTTCTTGTCCAGCCCTTTAAACTAGTCCCCTCATATGCTAACTCAGCAATACATGGTTAATGGTTATCTATTCTATTCTGTTCATTTTATACTGTTTTTAAATGAAAGAACATTCAAACACTAATTCTACAGACTTTAATTTTTGAAGGTACAGTGAGTTTGCCATGGAAATTCAGAATCCAGTCTACTAGTAGCTAGATGGCTTTTTGAGCCTTTCCTCCTCCTAAGAAGTAACTTATCAGACCATGAAAACTCATGCCATCGATTATTGGAAACCTCCCTTTTTAGAACTTAAGGGAAAGATGCTAACAGAATGTAAATGGAAAAAGTGGACCGCACTATTGGATATCTTCTATGTAAAAACCATTGATCATGGGATGAGGGCCAAGGACTGAATTGAGTAGGAGAAATTATATGATTTGGGATGCGGATTTGGAGAGGTTTCTAATTAGAAAGTTCTGGATGGGGGCGCCTGGGTGGCTGAATCAGTTAAGCCTCTGCCTTCGGCTCAGATCATGATCCCAGGAGCCTGCTTCTCCCTCTCCATTTGCCACTATCTCCACTTGTGCTCGCTCTCTCTCTGTGTCAAATAAAATCTTAACAAAAAGAAAGTTTTGGATGGAAAACCTACACCTAACTTTTGCGACGCCAGGCTGTACACTTTCACATCTACTGCCTATAAAAGCCAACTTGGCAACAGCACTTGGTCTACCTGCCCAATGTCTGGTAGGCATGCACTTTAGTTCCAATGATAAAACCCATACCCCAGCACCTCTGGTTGGCACGATAATAAAAAATAATTTTAAAAAGTTAAAAAAAAGTTTAGTATAAAGTGTGAAGCCCTCTGGTGCTGGGCTTTTGCTCCTTGGGAGTTTTTTGACTACGGATTCAATTTGATTATTAGTAATCGACCTGTTCAGATTTTCTATTTATTCTTGATTCAGTCTTGGAAGATTGTATGTTTCTAGGAATTTATCCATTTCTTCCAGATTGTGCAATTTGTTGGCATATAATTTTTTGTAGCACTCTCTTACAATCCTTTGTGTTCCTGTGGTGTCACTGGTAACTTCTCTTTCATTTCTGATTTGATTCACCTGAGTCCCCTCTCTTTTTTTTCTTGACGAGTCTGGCTAAAGGTTTATCAATTTTATCTTTTCAAAGAACCAGCTCTTAATTTCACTACCTTTCTTATTGCTTTTTAAGTCTCTATTTCATTTATTTCTGCTCTGGTCTTTATTATTTCCTTCCTTCTACTCACTTTGGGCTTTGTTCTTCTAGTTCCTTTAGGTATAAGGTTAGATTGTTTATTTGAGGTTTTTCTTGTTTCTTGAGGTAGGCTTGCATTACTATAAACTTCCCTCTTAGAACTGCTTTTGCTGTGTTCCAAAGATATTTATTTATTTATTTATTTACTTACTTACTTATTTATTTTGACAGAGAGTGCAAACAGGGGGAGTGGCAGGCAGAGGCAAGGGGAGAAGCAGACTCCCCACTGAGCAGGGAGCCCGATGCGGGGTTCAATCCAAGACCCTGGGACCACGACCGGAGCCAAAGACAGACACTTAACCAACTGAGCCACCCTGGTGCCCCTTTATTTTTTTTTCCCAAAGATTTTTAATGTTATATTTTCATTTTAATTTGTCTCAAAGTATTTTTATTTCCTTTGACAATGCTTTTGTCCTAAAGAATGTTCCTACAGATTCCTGCCCCTTTAGCACATACCCTAAAATTAGTCAATAAATCTTCATGTAAGGCCCAGGTGCTTTTCAAACTATTGCCTCTGTGCTGGGTCTGAGTTTACGCACAGGCCCTTTAGTAGTGGAGCCTCGGTTTTCTATAGCCCTCTGACTCCCCTAGAGTTATGCCTCTCTGATTTTCAAAGCCAGACATTATATGGGATCATCTTCCTGGTGTAGGTCTCCAGGGCAGAAGGTGCCTGATGTATGTATTTCATACATAACAAATGTTATGATTTGTTATGAGAATGAACATACAACTTATGTTTTTTATTTCTTTCCATCTTTTCTATTGAAGAGAAACATAGAAAACATGCACTAGTACATTTTTCACTCAAATTCAAAGAATTTATGGATGTGAATTGAATATTTAATTCACTGAATTTCATTACAGCCACTTGTCAGTTGTGTGATCTTGGGCATGGTATTTAACTTCTGTCTGTGCTAGTTTCCCCATCTGCAGAAAAGGTTCAGGGTAATTGGTGCATGTTGCTTAGCTCGGTACTGCTTCACAGTAAGCCCTCAGAAAATTGTGGCTCTTATTACTGCCTATTCATGTTACATGTGAACCACCACCTAGCTGTGTTGGGGGAAACAAACGTAGAAGATGCAATCTTGTGCAAAGGACCCTGAAATGCCAAAGGAGTATTAAGAGTTATTCAAAATATCATTTGTCGGGGTGCCTGGGTGGCTCAGTCGGTTAAGCTGAGCGACCAAGTCTTGGTTTCAGCTCAGGTGATGTTCTCAGGGTCTTGGGATCAAGCTCCACATCAGGCTCTGCACTCAGTGGGGAGTCTGCTTGGAATTCTCTCTCGCTCTCCCTCCGTCCCTCCCCCCCACTTGCACGCTCTCTCTGTCTCTAAAATAAATAAATGAATCTTAATATATATATGTGTATTATATATATATATATATATATAATTTGTTGCCCAGGGGTTAAGGTCTTCTCCTAGTTCTCAGGGGAAGGAATGTGAGAAGGAGCAGGGTGAGGCTAATGGACCTCGATCTCTGGCCTTGAATTCGGTTGCTACTCTTGGACAGCTACCTCATGACTGTGAGCTCTCTTTCCTCATCTTTTCACACCCCCATCTCAACCAGGATGGTGGTCAGCTTTCTTGTTTCTTGCTTGGAATGAATGGACTGAACTCTCTTTTCAGCTAAAGGTTATGTGAAGTTTTGAAACTATAGTATGCATTCATCTAACAGGACGTCAGGTTTGGCTGTGGAGACCCCTGAAATCTAAGTCTCTATGTTAAATAGATAGCAGAAGAGCCAATTTAGCACCTTGACATTTTTTTTATTTTTTATTTATTTTAGAGAGAGAGTGTGCGTGTGAGCGAGCACGAGCTGGGGGAGAGGGAGATGGAGAGGGAGAGACAGAGAATCTCAAGCGGACTCCACACCAAGTGCGGAGCTCAGTGCCGGGCTGGATCTCACCACCCTGAGATCATGACCTGAGCTGAAACCAAGAGTCGGATGTTTAGGGACACTTAACTAACTGAGCCACCCAGGCTCCCTGCCTTGAAATATTTTTGTCTGACTTCCTGTTTGAAGTTTTGGTGTAGTGGGTGGGTCTACAGAATTCACTGGATATTCTTGGAAATTTTTTCTGCTTAAAATGAAGAAATAGGACCCTTTTGGATGTTTCCTGGGGTGTTGGGGTTAGGTACCTTGGCCAGGGTCAATCCCATTGTGAGACCCCCTTCTCCCTGTTTTGACTTTCCTTCCTTCTTTATGACTATGTCAATCCTCATGAAATTCCTTAAGGTGACCATTTGAGTTAAAAGGAGGGTAGGCAAGTCAGAAAAAGAAAAGACAGCTCTGTTGCTTGACCTTGTGGTGGGGGCTATGGAACGAGATGTAAGGAACTCGTTTGCATATGAATTCTGAGTTCTGTTTTTCCTTTCTCTTATATGCCCACCTGGTCAGAGCCATCTCCTTGTGCCCCACCAGCTACCTCCCAGAGGAAATGCCGAGCTGCCAGGCCCAGTCACTCCCCAGCTCCCTAATCCTGACCCATAGCTCTGGGCCCAGCTGTTGACATGGATTTCTTCCTCCCCTAGGTCTCCACAGTCTCCTTTTCCAATTCCTATTTAAAAACATCCTTTGGGGGTGCCTGGGTGGCTCAGTCGTTAGGCGTCTGCCTTCGGCTCAGGTCATGATCTCAGGGTCCCGGGATCGAGCCCCGCATCAGGCTCCCTGCTCGGCGGGGAGTCTGCTTCTCCCTCTCCCACTCCCCCTGCTTGTGTTCCCTCTCTTGCTGTGCCTCTCTCTGTCAAATAAAGAAATAAAATCTTAAAAAAAAATAAAATAAAAACATCCTTTGTTTCATCCTTTGTCTCCCTTGTTCAAGGGAGAAGCGGACAGAGACTTTTCCTGTCCTCCATCTTTTTTCCCCTAAACCAAGTTTCTTGGTCCTGGAACAAGAGAGTGTTGTGCTCCAAACCTGCAATTCACACAGCACCTCTAATTTTGTCTGGGTACTGTGCTGAGGCTGGGTCTAGGCATCTTGATCTCAAGGTCATGAGTTCAAGCCCCACACTGGGCATAGAGCCTATTTTAAAAAAAAAAGGATGGGTTTAGGCATAACAATTACGTAGCCATGCCTGAATGCCAGCACTTCAATCTCTTGTGTCCATTGATATTAAAAGCAAGAGTGTGTGTAGGAGGCCCTTTTTGTATTTCTAGAGTCTAAAATATTGGTATGCAAATGTTGGGAATTCATACCTTCACCTTAAGATCTACCCTTTGTGTGTGTGTGGCAGGGACGGAGATGGAACACAGCTCATTGCGTTTGAAAATCATATTCACACCACTGCGCCCAGGGTCCTTTTCCCATAGCTCCATGATGATATCTGAGAAGGAGGGAGTGTGACATTGATCAAAATAAACCATAAATGATCCATTTCAAAGTGAAAATCAATTGCTTCATGACAGTTTTCAAGCTATCAACTTACTTTCCTAAAAAAGTTAATTCAACGCACATGCAGAGCTGGCTTTTGCTCACAGGTTGTGCCACGAGTTGGCAAACTCTGCTTTTTTTTTTTTTTTTTTTAAGATTTAATTTATTTATTTGAGAGAGAGTGAGAGAGCACAAGCAGGGGGAGTGGCAGGCAGAGGGAGAGGGAGAAGCAGGCTCCCCACTGAGCAGGGAGCCCGATGCGGGTCTCGATCCCGGATCCTGAGATCATGACCTGAGTGGAAGGCAGACGCTTAATCAACTGAGCCACCCAGGCGCCCCCAAACTTGACTTTGAAAGGAGATTGGGAGACATGAGGGTGGCTGTAAGGGAAGCACACTTGGCCTTTTGTGAAAAGGGTACAAACGGCATCACTCTCACCAGGCCTGAAAATGTAAACACCAGGAGACTGAATGCCTGCAGGGGAGGTTGCTTACTTTTCCTAGAGGTAAAATGACTCGGTGATGAGGCTTTGGGGGGAGCTTTGAGTCTTCAGCCCTTTGAAGAACAGAGTTCTAGGCAGGATGGAGGTGGTAAGCTCTGAGGCAGTGGACCTGAGCTGGTGTGTGCTGTGCATAGCTGGATGATCCAGGTCTCAGGGGAGGGCACAGCCACCAAGAGGCTGATTTTCTCCAGGATGAACTCTGCAGGATTTCTTGGGCTGACAACTCCAGTCCTCTGGGCCTATGTCCCAAATCTGTGAAATGAAGGGAGTGCACTGGATGACGGTGAAAGCCCCTTGCAATGCAGACACTACTGAGGTTTCTTCCTTTAAAGTGGATCCAGAAGAGGGGCACCTGGGTGGCTCAGTCAGTTAAGTGTCTGCCTTCCGCTCAGGTCATGATCCCAGGGTCCTGGGATCGAGCCCTGCATCGGGCTCCCTGCTCAACAGGAAGCCTGCTTCTCCCTCTCCCACTCCTCCTGCTTGTGTTCCCTCTCTCGCTGTGTCCTCTCTCTGTCAAATAAATGAATAAAATCTTAAAAAAAAAAAAAAGAAAAGAAATTCCCATCCAGGGGTGCCTAGGTGGTTCAGTGGGTTAAGCATCTGACTTCAGCTCAGGTCATGATCCCAGGGTCCTGGGATCGAGCCCCGCATCGGGCTCCCCAATCAGTGGGGAGCCTGCTTCTCCCTCTCTCTTGGCCCCTCCGCACCTCGTGCTCTCTTTCTCTGTCTCTCTCTCAAATAAATAAAATCTTAAAAAAAAGAAATTCCTACGCGTACACTATTAAACCCATTTGATACACAGAAACAAACATGCTGAGAATGTACCTCTTTACTGAAACATACAAAAATGTGCCCTACTCAAAAACGGGGGCTCCTGGGTGGCTCTGTTGGTTAAGCATCTGACTCTTGGTTTTGGCTCAGGTCATGATCTCGGAGTCAGGAGATGGAGCCCCCTGTCAGGCTCCACGCCCAGTGTGGAGCCTGCCTGAGATTCTCTCTCTCCCTCTCCCAATGCCCCTCCAGCTTGTGCGTGCTCATTCTCTCTAATATAAATAAATAAATCTTTAAAACAACAACAGGGCACTGACTTTGTTCATGTGTTCACTCATTTTTTAAAAAGATTTTATTTATTTATTTGACAGAGAGAGCACAAGTAGGCAGAGCAGGCAGGCAGAGGCAGAGGGAAAAACAGACTTCCCCCGGAGCAGGGAGCCCAATGTGGGGCTCGATCCCACATGACCTGAGCCGAAGGCAGATGCTTAATGACTGAGCCACCCAGTCGTCCCTTTCTATTTGCTCATTTAACAGGCATCTGAAGTGCTCTTGATGCTGTGCTATGCACAATTAGAATCTGGCAGAAAAATATGTTGGAGAAACTGTCATGGAGACCATAACTCAGTAAAGAGGGACTACAAAATGGCTGCGGCTACTGGGGGCCCATTCCATGCCAAATGAGGCCAGGCCAAAGGGAGGCAAGAGCAGAGGAGGAACAGACAGTGTAGGCTGCCCAGGCGACGGTGGCTCCAGAAAAACCCATTTCCAACTGGGCTCCAGAGCAAGGCTGGCATTATAGAGTCCATCCAAGATTATGCCCACAAGGTGGCCCAAGGTGATGGGGGCCATATTTCTATATATTAATGCCCTCTGACATCTCCTCCACTTGACCCTCCTATCCTTAAACCAAACCTTCAATCAGAGGGGAAAAAGAGACTGTTTTAGTATATTGAGCAATTAATTTCATAATAAAAAAAAAACCCTGAGGTGCCTGGCTGGCTCAGTCAGAGGAGCATGTGACTCTCGGGGTCAGGGATCATGAGTTTGAGCCCCATGTTGGGTGGGGTGTAGAGATTACTAAAAAAAATAAATAATAAACTTAAAAAAAAAAAAAACCCATAGGGGCACCCGGGTGGCTCAGTCGGTTAAGCGTCTGCCTTCAGCTCAGGTCATGATCCTAGGGTCCTGGGATCGAGTCCTGCATCAGACTCTCTGCTCAGTGGGGAGCCTGCCTCTCCCCCTGCTTGTGCTCTCTCTCTCTCAAATAAATAAAATCTTTTTAAAAAACAACAAAAAACAGGGGCACCTGGGTGGCTCAAGTTAAGTGTCTGCCTTTGGCTCAGGTCGTGATCCTAGGGTCCTGGGATCAAGTCCCACATCAGGCTCTCTGCTCAGCAAGGAACCTGCTTTTCCCTCTCCTTCTGCCCGCTGCCCCCCTGCTTGTGTTCTCTCTTTCTCTGTCAAATACATGAATGAAATCTTTAAAAAACAAAAAAAGAAAACAACCCCACAACATACAACTCGTTATGCCATTGAGATATTAAACTCCAGTGGGAGAAGCTATTTTTTTAATAGTAAAATATTTTAGGAAAGTTACCACTGCAGCCCCTTCCCTTCGGTTTACCCTTAGTGAGCATCTACTATGTGCTAAGCTTTGGACTAGACTTCCTGCTTTGTCTCTCTCCTCCCACCTTTAATATTCTTTAATGGTTTTGCCAGCTCTTGGATGTGGGTCTAGCTGATGAACTGTACCCACTAGCTGTTGCTGCTGCTAAGCCTGGTAACAAGATGAAGAAATGTCGGTATCTTGACCACAAAGCATCAGTGTCCAGCTACCTCTGTCCCCGACTCTCTAAGGACAGTGTTGCCCCGGTTGTGGGGGAAACTGAACATGGTAAAATTCCTGAAGTCTAAAGTAAATATTCAATAGGAGCAGGTTGGATTTTTAAACGGGTTTCCCTCAAAGATGTCTAAGGGGTTATTCATCCTCTGAAACCTCTTTAGAGTTAAAAATGATCTGACAAGGAAGGCCTGGGCATTGTGGCTTTTAACTAGAACATAAGAGTTGCTGGTGCCCTGAATACTGCCTTGATATTTTAGCCTGTAGAGTTAAGGAAAATTTAGACAAACTGGGTCTAAAGTCACCAAAACTCAATACTACCAGATCTGCATCCCATTTCCATGACTGCACTCACAATACATACCATGGAACAAAGCTAACTAACTCACCCTGGATTTTGGTTTTCACCAATACCCTCAATATAACTTATGATTTTCTCTGGTCTCAAATGGTAATCTTTTGACCTACAAATTAGCTATCACTGCCTGAACAAATGAAAAAGTATTTCAAATTAACACAGGTAAGAATCTGGCTTAAATTAAAAGCCTCTCCATCGACACCAAATTCCATAAAACCCATCTCTTCAAAATAGTACCATCAAAAAAATATATCCTTAGAGGTTAGAAATTCCTTGAGAATATTCACTCAGAAATTTCAATTTGTGCCATATCTGCAAGGTATATGTTTGCATGCAGTTCTTCTCTAACCTTTTCACCCTTCTTAGCTCAGTGAAACTTTTTTCAAAATTGTTCTTATTTCCCAGGTTTTAGCACCAAAAGAAAACTGTTCTCATTTGCTTCAATTTTTAGACAAATGTCCGGTTTCCTCCAGCCCTCCACTATAATGTGAGTATTCTAAGCAATGTTTTCAGGCTGACACATGAAAGTACTTCAGAAAATTAAAAGGTAGGGCTGCCACTGTCTACAGTGCTTTACCCAGGCTAAAACAACAGGAGAACCAGGCACTTGGACTTTAAAAGTTCTCTCCCTGTGGGGCACCTGGGTGGCTCATTCAGTTAGAGTCTGACTATTGGTTGAATCTTGGTTTCCGCTCAGGTCATGATCTCAGGGTTGTGAGATGGAGCCCCACATTGGGCTCCAAACTCAGCAGGGAGTCTGCTTGAGATTCTCTCTCACTCTCCCCCTCCTCCTGTTCACATGTTCTCTCAAATAAAGCCTTTATGGGGGCGCCTGGGTGGCTCAGTCGTTAAGTGTCTGCCTTCGGCTCAGGTCATGATCCCAGGATCCTGGGATCGAGCCCCACATCGGGCTCCCTGCTCTGTGGGAAGCCTGCTTCTCCCTCTCCCACTCCCCTGCTTGTGTTCCCTCTCTCACTGTGTCTCTCTCTGTCAAATAAATAAAATCTTTAAAAAAATTAAAAAAAAATAAAGCCTTTATGGGGCGCCTGGGTGGCTTGGTCAGTTGGGCATCTGCCTTCAACTCGGGTCATGATCCTGGAATCCCAGGATCCCTGGATCAAGCCCCTCGTCGGGCTCTCTGCTCAGCGGGGAGTCTGCTTCTCCCTCTGACCTTCCCCCCTCTCGGGCTCGCTCTCAAATGAGTAAATAAAATCTTTTAAAAAATAGGAAATAAAAGCTATCTCCTTGCATCAGTCTTGGTGTAAATGAACAGACATTACTCATATAGTGTGTTCTCTGTGTAAGGGGTAATTCCCTTACCCCAAGGCCTGAGTATTTATAAATCCACTTTTTTTGTGGATTTAGCTAAGAACTCATGCCTGGTTTTAAATATTTAAAATAACAATAGAGGGGCACCTGGGTGGCTCAGTCCATGGGGACTTAAGCTCTGGACTTGATCTCAGCATCCTGAGATCAAAGCCCCACCCCCCCCCCCCCCCCAGTCAGGCTCTGGCACTCAGTGGGAAGTCTGCTTCTCCCTTTCCCTCTGCTCCCCCCCTGCTCTCTCTCTCAAATGAATAAAATCTTTAAAAAAATTAAAAATTAAAAATAAGAATATAGTCTAATCCTCTCCTAACCTAGGTCTTCCATGTGTTAATGTGCATACTTCCCAGATTTGACCCAGCCCCAACATGACTCCACCCAGAAATGCTCCCTAAATGACACAGGTTAGAAGGAGTTGAACTTTGGGGCACCTGGGTGGCTCAGTTGGTTAAGCGACTGCCTTCGGCTCAGGTCATGATCTTGGAGTCCCGGGATTGAGTCCCGGGATGGAGTCCCGGGATTGAGTCCCGGGATGGAGTCCCGGGATCGAGTCCCGCATCGGTCCCTGCTCAGCAGGGAGTCTGCTTCTCCCTCTGACCCTCCCCCCTCTCATGTGCTCTCTCTCTCATTCTCTGTCTCAAATAAATAAATAAAATCTTAAAAAAAAAAAGGAGTTGAACTTTATTTATATTTAATTTTGTACAGGAAACAGGACAAGCAGTTTGATTCACTTTTTTTTTCTTTAAGAAAGCAAAATCCTTCTGGTAACGGGCAATTTCCATAAAGTGGGGTTTACTTGTCCCATTTTCCACTCACCAAAGCCCTAAAATTCAAAACTTATTTCCCAAACATGGAAAAGGCAACCAAAACAACAACTTGAGAATGTCTGGAACAAAAGTGTGTTAACTCCTGAAGCAGGTTTTAGAATGGCTACTCAGCCAAATTGCTTTTTTCAGGTTTACTGACTTCCATCATGGGTATGGCAACCTCCTTTCTGAGGGAAGAAAATTGCAAATATTTAGTATCTGGAGTTGTGGATGAAATGAGATATACGATGTACATTTCATGTTTGTTTTTGAATTTATATATTTCCCCCAATTCCCCAGGACACATTTCTTTAATACCCAAGTCCGGGCTTGCTTTAGGGACAATCTTCCTTTGTGTACAAAACTTAAGGGTACCTTGAAAAACTCAGAATTCAAGATTAACAATTTTAACGTAGTATTTAAAAGTCAAGACTAATGCACAAAAAATTCCGGGACGACCAAATTATCAAAACGTTAAATAAAGGCAAGATCCACCCCGGACTCTCCATCCTGATATCACTCCTAATCCTGATCGCAATCCTGATCCAATAGAACGTTATTTACAAAAACCTGGTCCGAGTTTCCTGACGATTCGTTTATGCACTGCGTGAAAATATTTACCTTGATGCCCATCAGGCATCGCCCCCACCTTGGACGGAGCTCGAGCCCCCCTAGGCAGCTTTGGCTCTGAAGGGGAGGGAGAGAGACCTGGGAGAGAGCCCAAGGCGTCCCGGCCAGCTGGCAGCGCCCGAGCCCGAGGGTCCTAGAGATCGGGGCGCCCCCAGAGCAAGGCACTCACCGCGCGAACACGTCGGGGTATTGAGAGCGTTGGAAAACGCTCTCCAGCTCCTTCAGTTCCAACGGGATGAACGTGCTGCGGTGGAGGTATTGCTGCCTGTCCTGGGGCTCCTCCCCGCCGCCGCCGCCCCTCTGGCTCTCGGCGTCCACGGGGCCGCCAGCTCCCGCGCCACCGTGGCTTTCTTCTCCTCCTGCCGCGGCTCCCTGCTCAGGTCCGGCCCAGAGCTCCTTCTCGACGTCTCCTCCCGTTTCGGAGACCACGGCAGGCTTCGTATCTGGAAAAGAAAAGGGAGAGCAGGGCGTTGGAGCCCAGGGTGCGTGGGACGGCGACCTCAGAGCAGCGACGTCGGCCGCGCCGCTGCAGCGTCCCGTCCACTCGCCTCCCTCGGGGAGAGGCCGTTTCCTAGACTTCGCCAAACCCGCGCCCTGGTTCGGGCACTCACCCGACGGTTCTCCTCGAAGCTCATCGACTCCCAGGCTGTGGTAAGCGGGGCCTTCTTGGCTGCTCTCGGGCGGAGGCTCCATGTCCAGAGCGCCTCCACAGACTGCGCGGCGGCTCGCGGCGACTTCCCGGTCCGGTCCTGTTTTTGTGCGGGGCGCGGATTACGGCGCGTCGACCCTCCGCTTCAACGTCGGCACGTTCCGACTTGGATGCCGTCGACCCTCATTACTTCAACAGCCGGGCGTGTGGTGGGCGGGACTTGCCGGGGCGAGCACGCGGTCGGGGCGTGGCCACGAAGTAGGCGGAGCGTTTGCCGGAAGGGGGCTGCCGGTAGGGGGCGCGCGCGCGCGCGCGCGCCGGTGGGGGCGGTGGTTTTTTTTTTTTTTTTTTTTTTAAGATTTTATTTATTTATTCATGAGAGACAGAGAGAGAGGCAGAGGGAGAAGCAGACTCCCAAGGAGCAGAGAGCCCGATGCGGGACTCGATCCCAGGACCCTGGGATCATGACCTGAGCTGAAGGCAGACGCTTAACCATCTGAGCCACCCAGGCGCCCCACGGGGGGCGGTGTTTCTAACTCGCCGCTTAGCCGACTCCGCCCGACTCCCGCGGGGCACCGCCTTGGGGAGGGGGCTTTGGTGGGTGGTGGCAGCCCGCCGGGGGCGGGGAAGGGGTGGGGAATGAAACTTCCCACCACTCCCCCGAGCCCTGGGAGACGTGTTGGGAGGACGTCCCGCCGCCTGCCCTCGCTGCACGCGGGTCGGTGCGGGGCTGTCGCCCTACGCCCCTCCAGGGCGGGAGCCGCAGAGATAGGGCTGGAGAAGGCGCGGGGCCCCTGGCAGCCCCGGCACCGGAGCGACGGTATCCCCCTCGCCGTGTGGGCTCTGAGCACGACTCTCCCCTCCGGCAAGTCGGTAACTAATGGATGGGACTGTGGTTGGGTTCCGTTCGCACCCAGAGTCCACGAGCCGGGCTAGTGATCCCGACGAAACGATTAGCTTGGGGGCTGCTTGCTCTGGGGTTTTGCCAGAACGCGCTGAAAGCGGAGCCCATCACGCTCCCCGGGGCGCTCGGGAGCGGAGGCTTGAGGATGGGTTTGCAGAGCACTGTAGGTGCTCGGATGCACGCTCTAAGAAACCCAAACCCCTCTCTTGCGAAAGGAACAAATACTCCAAATTTGTAATAAGGAACTCACATCAAGAGTACAAGTGTAGAACCCCGCTCACTGTTTTGTGCATCCAAGAATGCTTACGCTGCACGTGCTGGACGCGACTGTAGGGCTTACAACCTCTGCATGCTGAGCTCCGCTACCGCGCCTCCTGCCGCAGGTCCTTGGCAAAAGCGCACGTGTTTCTGTGCTGGGTGGGTGCTGGGGACTTGGGTTAGTTCCCACTTTTTTATTCTCCTCCCCCTCCTCCTCTTCGTCTTCTTCCATCTCCCTTTGTCTAGAACTATCTTCCAGAGCTCTTGCTCTCCACTGATAAATATCAAATAAAAAAGAGCCAGGGCATATTGAGGGCTCTGTTTCTCCCTTAAAGAGATGTTTTGCTTAGTGTTGAATACCGCTAAATGACAGCCCGCGCGCGCCCAGCTACTTCCCTCTGGCTATAGTTGGAAAAAAACATATATGTATATACCCAGTGCCCAATAACTTGCTGAACCTGGTGCGAAGGAAAGCTAACTTACACCCTGGTGAAAGATCAGCAGTCACGTAATGATCCATGTCAGAAAGACGGCAGCATCCTAGTCCCTCAAGGAACATATTAACTATTCAGTGCTGTCCTTTTGGATGATAAGATCCAGAGTCATCGACTTCTCATAAATACCTTCCATTCATACAATCCAATTTTTAAGAAGTGCAATTATTTTGATGGTTTTTAATTTTACCCATTTCTCAAGGATGGGTAAAGAATTCATAGAATTTCGAGGATGATAAAAGTCATGTTTTTAATTGTGTTCCTATGATTTCTCTTTACTTTTCATCAAGCCCCAGCAATCAGAGCTCTGGTCTCTGGAATTAAACACCATCAAGCTCTCCTATTAATAAATTTAATTTAGATTCCTCCCCCCAAAGAAACGTTTTGCAGGTGGGAACATGTTAGTATCCTGAGTATTGAGAATAGCTTCTAATAATGGGCCCCATGTTTGACAATGCACATGATTTATCCTACTTTTACCTTCACAAGCACCATTGTCATCAGACCCATTTAATAAAATAAACCATTTTCATAGGTCCCTAAAAGTGGGGGGGGCTTATTCACCTCACCTTATTATTATAATTAATAATAATTATCACCTACTGTGCATGACAAATAAGGATACATTCTCAGTGCCTTTTGTTCCCGGAGGGTGAGTAGAAAACCAGTTACTTGGTAATAGCAAGTGGTTGAATTCACTTTGAAAAATCTGTCAAGGGATTTCATTCCCACAACCTCTCCCTAACTAATCCAGCCTCCTCAGGCTGGCTCTTGCTAGATTCTGCAGGCCTCCCCCTCTCCTGGCTAGATAGCCTGTGATCAGTTTTGGCTTGGGATCAATTATAACATGAGAGAGCTACAGTGGTTAGGATCGTGGTGTGCATTAGCCTGGCTAGAACATCCATTACAACTTGAGTGATGTGGTCTCTCACATTTGAGATTCCCACGATTTATTCCAGTGCTTTCTAAACTTCAGTCATTTATGTGCCCCTTTGGAGAGCGTTGCCTATCTAGGCATCAGGCAAGGTAGTATTTACTTAAAACTTTCAGTTAAGTTGATCGACTTCCTGGTAACCTTACATACCTAATTGAGCCTCATCTAAGTAAAAATAGGCAAAAATTGTGGGTTTGCTGTACCAAATTTATGAGGGCAGAGACCCTTGGAGTCAGACTGTTGGCATCTGTATACCAGCTTTACTTTGCTTTTGCTAGCTAGCTAAGTGGTGAGTTGCTTTTTCTTCCTATGCCTCAGTTTCCTCGTCTGTAAAATTGAGTAATAATAGTACCTACCTCAAAGAGTTGTTGTGAGGATTAATTGAGTTAAAAGCAATAGCTCACACTTAGCTGGTTCTGACTGTGTTCCAGGTAATGGGCTAAGTGATTTATTTGTATTAACACATTTAATTCTCTTAACAACCCTATGGACTTAGAGCTGCTATTATCTTCACTTTACAGGTGATGTTATTGGGTCACAGAGACATTAAATAACCTGCTTAAAGTCACTCACTCGGGAAATGTCCCAGCTGGGATTGGAACGTATCTCTGAATACCATTCCTCACACAAGGGATGTGCTCCGTAACATTTGCTATTATGCCATATGCTATTATTGTACTTTTGTAGTTAATGAGAGATAATCAGAGATGTTAATGAGAATCAGAGATAGGATCATCTTTCAATTCAAAATTCTCTTTCCTTGTTTAACTAATGAATTAGTACCTTCCAGAATTAAACCACTTTTCTTCAGCATCCTGGTTTCAACTCAACCCTGGTTTCTTTCTTTTTTTTTTTTTTTAAGATTTTATTTATTTATTTGACAGAGAGATAGCGAGAGCAGGAACACAAGCAGGAAGAGTGGGAGAGGGAGAAGCAGGCTTCCCACAGAGCAGGGAGCCTGAAGTGGGGCTCGATCCCAGGACCCTGGGATCATGACCTGAGCCAATGGCAGACACTTAACGACTGAGCCACCCAGGCGCCCCATCCCTGGTTTCATTTTTAAGATTTTATTTATTGGGTGCCTGGATGGTTCAGTCGGTTAAGAGTCTGCCTTCAGCTCAGGTCATGATCCTAGGGTCCTAGGATGGAGTCCTGCATTGGGCTCCCTGCTCAGCAGGGAGTCTGCTCCCCCCCCCGCCCCACTCCGCTGGTGCTCTCTCTCAGAGACAGAGTGCGAGCGGGGGGGGGGGGGGGGCGGCGGAGGGAGAGGAAGAGGGACAAGCAGACTCCCCACTGAGTGGGGAGACCGACACAGGGCTCCATCCCAGGACCCCGAGATCATGACCTGAGCCAAAGTCAGATGCTTAACCAACTGAGCCACCCATGTGCCCCAAGCATGCAACTCCTGATCTCAGGGTCGTGAGTTCAAGCCCCACCTTGGACGTAGAGCTTAATTAAAAAAAAAAAAATCATTCTTCACCAATCCAACTTCTCATCTCTTCTAAAAAAACGAGTTAGTAGCATATATCTCCAGTAACACCTGTTTCATTAGTTCACTAGAATAAACATGAGGTAATTAAAAGAAGTATTTGAAACCTGCAAGCTAAAACCAGTCTTATAATACTGGGTTTTTATTCTTTGTTCGAATTTTGCCTTAAAACTCTAGATAAGTGCTGATACCTAAAAAAACTAGGTATCTAGAGAAAACTTAGTATATTGACGAGCATAAGCCAGGAAGCCAAAACTCATTCTTCTGAACTCTGAAATCGTATTTTTTGATGGCATAATGAGTTAATATCATAGATAATTCAGGATTCCTAAGGAATGAGTGAACTAAAAATGACTGTACTAAGTGGAATAATTAGTTGAATCCAGGAAGCTGAAAACCATATTCTTCTCACCTCCACCTTCTTATTTCTCGTTGAAACAAACAGGTAATACTACAGTTAACTGAGTTTCCCTAGGGCACTAGATACCTAGAAATAAGCAGAGATAAGGAAGAAAAACTTGTAGACATCCAGAACCTAGAAAACACTTTTTTTTTTTCCAAATCTAAATTCAAATTGCTGGGGTGCCTGGCTGCCTCAGTTGGAGGAATAAGCGACTCTTGATCTCGGGGTCATGAGTTCAAGCCCCATGTTGGGTATAGAGATTACTTAAAGAAACAAACTTAAAACAAAATTTTAGGGGTGCCTGGGTGGCTCAGTCATTAAGATATGGAATAAATCGTGGGAATCTCCAATGTGAGAGACCACATCACCCAAGTTGTAATGGATGTTCTAGCCAGGCTAAAGCACACCACGATCCTAACCACTGTAGCTCTCTCATGTTATAATTGATCCCAAGCCAAAACTGATCACAGGCTATCTAGCCAGGAGAGGGGGAGGCCTGCAGAATCTAGCAAGAGCCAGCCTGAGGAGGCTGGATTAGTTAGGGAGAGGCTGTGGGAATGAAATCGCTTGATACCATTTCACACCTAGCAGGATGGCTATTATCAACAAAACAGAAAACAAGAAGTGTTGGTAAGGATGTGGAGAAATTGGAAGCCTGTGTGTTACTGGCAGGGATGTAAATGGTGTAGTCACTGTAGAAAATGGTATGGCAGTTCCTCAAAAATTTAGTCAGAATAACCCTATGATCCAGCAATTCCACTTCTGGGTATACAGCCCAAAAACCTGAGAGCAGGGACTTAAACAGATACTTGTACACCCATGTTCAGAGCAGCATTATTCACAATAGCCAAAAGATGGAAACAACCCAAATGTCCACTGATGGAGGAATGGGTAAATAAAATGTAGTATATACATACAATAAAATATTATTCAGCCTTAAAAAGGAATGAAATTCTGACACATGCTACAATATGGATGAACCTTGAAGGCATCAAGCTAAGTGAAATAAGCTAGACACAAAAAGACAAATATTGTATGATTCCATTTATCTGTGATACCTGGAGTAGTTCAATTTATAGAAACAGAAAGTAGGGTGGCACCTGGGTGGCTCAGTCAGTTGGGCATCTGCCTTTGGCTCAGGTCATGACCCCGGAGTCCCGGGATCGAGCCCCACATCAGGCTCCCCACTCAGTGGGGAGTCTGCTTCTCCCTCTGCCCTCCTTGCTTGTGCTCGCGCTCTCTCTCTCAAATAAATAAAATCTTTAAAAAGAAAGAAACAGAAAGTAGAATGGTAAGGACACCTGGCTGGCTCAGTCAGTGGGGCATGGAACTCTTGATCGTGGGGTTGTGAGTTTGAGCCCCGTGTTAGATGTAGAGATTACTTAAAAATAAAATCTTCAAAAAACAACAACAAAAAAAAAGAAAGAAAGAAAATAGAATGGTAGTTCCTAGGGGCTAGGAGAAGTGGTCCTGGGGAGCTATTGTTTAATGAGTATGGAGTTTCAGTTTGAGAAGATGAAAAAGTTCTGGAGATGGATGGTGATGATGGTTGGACAACAATGTGAATGCACTTAATGTCACCAAACTGTACCCATAAAAATGGTTAAGATGCTAAATTTGCTTTGTCTGTATTTTATAACAATAAAATAATATTAGTATTAATTCTTTTTTTAAAAGATTTTATTTATTTCAGAGAGAGAGAGCATGCACAAGCAAGGGGAGCAGCAGAGGGAGAGGGAGAAGCAGACTCCCTGCTGAGCAGGGAGCCTGATGTGGGGCTAAATCCCAGGACCCTGGGATCATGACCCAAACCAAAGGCAGACACTCAACCAACTGAGCCACCCAGGCGTCCCTCTTCTGAACTTTAAATTCCTTTTTTTTTTCTCATGATGGATTAATGAGTTAATAATGCAGATGCATAATGGTACTTAGGTAACTAATTACCTGAAGAATATTAGTATAAGGAGTTGAAGCCTTGAATTGGAAAATATTTCCTTCTTACTCTAACTTTATATTTCTTGTTTTTCTAACTTTATATTTCATATTGAAAGAACTCATAAATCTGAGATGAATAGTGGTTCATAGGTAACTAGTTTACAGGAGATATCTAGAAATAGCTAGTGTGTCAGGAAGCTAAAAAAGATATTCTTCTTGAATCTAAACTCTTATTTTCTTTTGGAATAATGAGTTAGTACCACAGATACGTAGGGGGACCTAGATGATTAGTTAACAATAGATAACTAGTGGTAACTAAAATAACCGGTCCAAACCACAATCATTTCATGTCTAAAAACCACAGTGGGGCACCTGGGTGGCTCAGTCAGTTACCTTCGGTTGGGGTCATGATGCCAGGGTCCTGGGATCGAGTCCCGCATTGGGCTCCCTGCTCTGCGGGGAGCCTCCTTCTCCCTCTCCCTCCCACTCCACCTGCTTGTGTGCTCTGTCAAATAAATAAATAAAATCTTAAAGAAAAATAAAAACCACAATCATTTCATGTCTAAATTCTTTTTTTTTTTTAAGTAGGTTCCACACCCAACATGGGGCTTGAACTCACGACCCCAGGATCAAGAGTCAGCTAGATGCTCCGCCGACTGAGCCAGCCAGGAGCCCCTCATGTCTAAATTCTTATTCCTCGTTCTAAAAATGAGTTAATTGGGGGCACCTGGCTGGCTCAGTCAGAAGATCATGGAACTCTTGATCTCAGGGTCGTGAGTTAGAGCCCCACGTTGGGTGTAGAGATTACTAAAAATAAATAAACTTAAAAAAATAAAAATGAGTTAATTGTGTAGCATCCATTGGGATCTAGGTAAACCAGAAAAAATGAGTTATAAATGTTCAAGAGATTTCTGCGCTGACGAAAGAAAACTATATGACCACAAGATGGCAGTAGGATACACAAGCTTTACGTGGGTGAGGCTTTGACAGTTTTGTGTGCCCACGAGGCTTGTAGTTGCCACCATTTGGAAGGGGACTGTCGGGGGAAGGCAAGCTAACTCCTGTGGGAGAAAGGAGTCAGCGGAGAGGGACTTCTGAGTCGAGGCGAGGCTATTTAGCAGCACATTGGAGAGTGTCCGGGTCAAAAAGCACCAAAGGGCAGCAGTTGTGGTCTTTATGGTCCAGGGCTTATTTTATCTACAGGTTGGGCCCAATTTCATGGAGTATGTAAAGCAGCCAGGTTATAAATAGCTAAAAATGTGGTTATGGGGGGTGCCTGGCTGGCTCAGTGAGTAGAGTGAGTGACTCTTGTTATCAGGGTAATGAGTTTGAGCCCCATGTTGGGGGTAGAGCTTATTTAAAAAATATATATGGTCATGGTTATTTCAGATAGGTTTAAAGCAATTGGGTGTGTAAAAATTTGAGTTTGGCTCCAGCAGGCTTTTGAGGTAATGGCTCTCAGCCTGCAGTAAAGAAATAACACAACCTAGGGGTCAATAGACTGAGGCTATTTTTGGCTCATTTGTATAATATAAATTGAAGTCACCAAGCCAGAAAAACATCATCTTCTGAACCGAAATTCATATTTCCTATTGGAATAAAATATTAGTACTGGAAATAACTAGTAATGCTTAAGCAGCTACTTTACTAGAGTTAACTAGAGGTGACTAAGGAACTTGGCGGAAGCAGGAAATTATGAAATCCCTCTTCTCAACACTAGCTTCTTATCTCGTTTGGATAATGAGTTAATAAGAAATAGTTAATGGTATCTAGGTAACAAGTTAAGCAGAGATAATAAGGTGATCGTGACATGAGACCAGGAAGTGGAAAACAAATTATCCTCACATCTGAATTCTTTTATGTTGTTGAATTAGTGCATTAGTCCAATAAGAAATTAATCATACCTAGGGATCTATTTTATCAGAGATATCTAGATATAACAAGATGCATTGGTATATTGTGATGTTGAAAGAAAACATTCTTAAAAAAAAGAAAGAAAACATTCTTCTCACATCTAAATTTTCATATCTTTTTAGAATGTGGAAGTAGTACTATAATTAGCTAGATTTCTCGTGTTTGGTTTATATAGAGAATATATAGTATCTGAACGATGACATGAAGGCAGGGAGCTGAAAAACAGATATTTCTCAATTTCTCTTTTCTCACTGAAATGCGTTAGTAATATAATTAGTGGTAATTGGATAATTGTTTATCTAAAGACAACTGGAAAAAAACTAGAAAAGTAATTGAAATCAGGATGCTGAAAAGCAGATTCTTCTGAAGTGCAACTTATTTCTTCTTGAAATAAGATATTGGAAAGTTAGGTAAATAGTAAATAAGTGAGTAAGGCGTGGAATGGTGGGTAAAATTTAACTAGAGATAACTAGATATAACTGGAAAACTTCTTGAAGCCCAAATGCTGAAAAACACATATATCTCATCTCTAAAATCTTTTTTTAAAGAAAGAATGAGTTATTGCTAGTAATAATTCGTGGTCTATAACTATATAGTGTAAACTATGGCTATCTAGAGATAAGAATAACTAGTTAAGGGATGCCTGGGTGGCTCAGTCGGTTAAGCGGCCGACTCTTGATTTTGGCTCAGGTCGTGATCTCAGGGTCCTGGGATTGAGCCCTGCATCGGACTCCCTGATCAGCAGGGAGTGTGCTTGAGGATTCTCTCTCTCTCCCTCTCTCTCTGCCCCTCCCCCCTGCTCTTGCTCTCTCTCTCAATAAATAAATAAATAAATCTTTTTAAAAAAGAATAACTAGTTAAATCTGTGGATGTGAAAAACACAACCTTACCACCTACAAATTCTCTTCTTGGAAAAATAAATTACTCCTGCAGATTTCCATTTTACTTTTGTAAATATTTAATTAGAGACAACCAGAGATAGTAAGAATAACTAGTTGAAGGCAGGCAGCTAAAAATCAAGTTCTTTGCAACTCTAAATTCTCTTTACATGTTAATGCCCTATATATCTAGTGGTAACTTAATCTTTTGTAACCTAGGGATAAATGATGATATTCCGAATAATGAGTCAAAACCAGGATACTGAAGAAAAGTGGTTGAATCCAAGAATTTGATTATAATTCTTCTCAAAACTACATTCTTATCTAGAGTGTGAATAATGAGTTAGTACTACAGATCACTACTTGTACCCAGGAAACTAGTTAATTGGACATAACTAGAGAGAGATATGTAGATGAAGCCAATGAGTGAAAACACATTCTTTTTTTTTTTAAGATTTTATTTATTTATTCATAAGAGACAGAGAGAGAGAGAGGCAGAGGGAGAAGCAGGCTCCCGGCTGAGCAGGGAGCCCCATGTGAGGCTTGATCCCAGGACCCTGGGATCATGACCTGAGCCAAAGTCAGATGCTTAACCATCTGAGCCACCCAGGCACCCGTGAAAACACGTTCTTGTTATAACTAACTTCTTTCTTGTTAGCATAATCAGTTAGTTCTATATAACTAGTTGTACCTAGGTAACTACCAAACTGGAGACAACTAAAGATAACTAGAAAAACTGAGAGAAGCCCAGAAGCTAGAAAACACATACTTCATAACAATTCTAAATCCATACTTAATGAAAAAATGAATGTGTACTCTAGATCAAATATCTATAGTGGTACCTAGGTGGGTGATAAAGTTAATGGGAAATTACCAGAGAAAATATTTAAAACCAAAAAATTGGGGGCACCTGGCTGGCTCAGTTGGTAGAGCATGTGATTCTTGATCTCGGGGTCATGAGTTTGAGCCCCATGTTGAGGGTAGAGTGTACTTTAAAAAAATTATATTAAATTATGGGGCACCTGGGTGGCTCAGTCATTAAGCATTTGCCTTTGGCTCAGGTCATGATCCCAGGATCCTGGGATCGAGTCCCACATCGGGCTCTCTGCTCGGTGGGAAGCCTGCTTCTCCCTCTCCCTCTCCCCCTCCTTGTGTTCCCTCTCTCGCTGTGTCTCTCTCTGTCAAATAAATAAATAAAATCTTCTTAAAAAAAGCATTCTCAACTCTAATTACATTTCTTGTTGGCATAATGCATCAGTACTTTGATAACTCATGACACCTGGGGAATGAGTAAACTACAGTTTGTGATGATTAAAATAATTATTTGAATCCAGCAAGTTGAAAACATATTCTACTCAACTCTTTCTTCTTATTTCTCTTTGGGATAATGAGTTACTACTACAGATAACCAGGTTATCAAGGGAACTAGTTATATATAGAAATAAGTGGAAAGAAGTAGAAAAATTGGTAGAAGCCAATAACCTAAAAAACATTTTCTTCAAATTTAAATTCTTATTACCAGTGGAATAATGAGTGAGTAGTATGGTTATGTAGTGGTACCTAGGTAGTTAGTTAAATAGAGCTAAGTAAAAATAGCCAGAATAAATATTTGAGATAAATAGATAAATAAATAAATAAATATTTGAGATAAATAAATATCCAACTTTTATTTCTTCTGATGATACTGAGTTAGTATTATTGATAATAGTAGAAACTATTTACTAAGAGATAGCTAGATATATACGGAGAAGAATAATTGAAGCAGGAAGTTGAAAAAACATTCTTATACCTAGTATATATTAATTCTTACTATTTTATTTTTTTAAATATTTATTTATTTATTTATTTGAGAGAAAGAGAGAGAGGGAACACAAGCGGGGGGAGGAGCAGAGGGAGAAACAGGCTTCCTGCTGAGCAGAGAGCCCGATGTGGCCTCGATCCTAGGACTCCAGGATCATGACCTGAGCTGAAGGCAGATGCTCAGCAACTGAGCCACCCAGGCGCCCCTAATTCTTACTCTTTTTTTAAAGATTGATTTATTTATTTTAGAGAGAGAGCGGGAGCGAGAGGGGCAGAGGGAGAGAGAATCTCAAGCAGACTCCACAACAAGCATAGAGCCCAATGTGGGGCTCGATCTCACCACCCTGAGGTCATGACCTGAACAGAAACCAAGAGTCAGTCACTCAACTGACTGTGCCACCCAAGCACCCCAATTCTTACTATTTTATTTATATTTATTTATCTATCCATCCAGTCAATCATTCTTGCTGTTGTTTATTCTTGCCATTATTTTTTTTTAACTTTTAGAAATGCATCTTTAGGGGCGCCTGGGTGGCTCAGTCGTTGAGCGTCTGCCTTCGGCTCAGGTCATGATCCCAGGGTCCTGGGATCGAGCCCCACATCGGGCTCTCTGCTCGGCGGGAGGCCTGCTTCTTCCTCTCCCACTCCCCCCTGCTTGTGTTCCCTCTCTCACTGTCTCTCTCTCTGTCAAATAAATAAATAAAATCTAAAAAAAAAAAAGAAAAAAGAAATGCATCTTTAATGCAGAATAAATACATTTTAATGTGTAACTTCAATGAATCACATTTTATATATCATAAAATTCACCCATTGCAAGTATAGAATTCAATGATTTTTTTAAAGTAAATTTACAAGTTGTATAACCATCATAGTAAATCAGTTTCATAACATCTCCATCACCCCAATAAATTCCCTTGTATCCACTAACTGTAAAACTCTGTACCCCACACCCCCTACCCCTGCCGCCTCAAGCTACCATTAATCTTTTATCTATCTCTGTAGGTTTATCTTTTGTGGAAATTTCCCATAAAAACAGTAATGTAATATATGTTCTCTTGTGTCTGGCTTCTTTCAGCACAAGGTTTTTTGTTGTTGCTTTTTGTTTTTACTTTTGTTATTAATTTTTTTTAAGATTTTATTTATTTATTTGAGAGAGAGAATGAGATAGAGAGAGAGAGCATGAGATGGGGGAGGGTCAGAGGGAGAAGCAGACTCCCCGCTGAGCAGGGAGCCCGATGCGGGACTCGATCCTGGGACTCGATCCTGGGACTCCAGGATCATGACCTGAGCCGAAGGCAGTCGCTTAACCAACTGAGCCACCCAGGCGCCCCTTTTGTTATTAATTTTAATACATTTGTTAATGTAAAATATACAAATGTTCAATTAAAGGTATGTTACTGAGCAGTTGCTGTTGAGCATTATCATCTGTATCTGTAGGTGGGTAACAGATTTGGAGGATTTAACAATTAAACTAGTAGAACCCTAGCTTCAAACTGGATCTTTTTTTTTTTTTGTCTCAGATTTTTTTTTTGCCATTATTTATTTAACACAATAAATAACTGTTGTACCTAGGTAACTAGTTTACTAGGGATAGCTAAAGATACCAGGAAATTTGTTTGAAAAACCATTTCTCATAATCCTGATTCTTATCTCTTATGGTCATAGATTTAGTATAGATTACTTAGCACTGGGCAACTAGTTAAACTATAGTAACTACAGATAAATAGTTGAAGCTAGTGTGTAGAAACCATAGTGTACT
Organism: Mirounga angustirostris; assembly: GCF_029215605.1. NCBI lineage: Eukaryota > Metazoa > Chordata > Mammalia > Carnivora > Phocidae > Mirounga > Mirounga angustirostris. Next base: position 97,546,951 of record NW_026991719.1, read on the forward strand.
CAGCCAAAAATTCTTATTTACCATTGAAATAATACATTTGTTCTTCAATTTCCCAAGACCGGTTAGGGAAAAAGTCATCAGGTAGCTGATGGAGGGCTCGATCCCAGGACCCGGGAATCATGACCTGAGTGGAAAGCAGACGCTTAACCGACTGAGCCACCCAGGCGCCCCAAAGGGCAGTTTATTAAAAAATTCTGGTTCAGGGCTGCCTGGGTGGCTCAGTCGGTTAAGCATCTGACTCTTTAATTTGGCTCAGGTCATAATCTCAGGGTTGTGAGATGGAGCCCACATCTGGCTCTAAGCTCAGCGGGGAGTCTGCTTGAGATTCTCTCTCTCCCTCTCCTTCTGCCCCTCCCCCTGAGCACACGAGTTCTCCCCTTCTCTCTCTCTCTCAAATAAATAAATGAATCTTAAAAAAAAAAAAAAACATTAAAAAAAAATTCTGGTTCAGCATGGGAGGTGTTAAGCGTTTTTTCATTTCAGCACACCTCCTCCATCAACCTAGGGTGCTGGAGTTTACATTAAAATTGTCCTTACTCAATGAAAGTAGGACCAGATAAAGGACTAGCTGGGTGATAGGGCAGTAGTAAATGGAAGTCACCTTGAAGGGGCACCTGGGTGGCTCAGTCGTTAAGCATCTGCCCTTGGCTCAGGTCATGATCCTGGAGTCCCGGGATCGAGTCCTGCATCGGGATCCCTGCTCGTCTGCTTCTCCCTCTCCCACTCCCCCTGCTTGTGTTCCCTCTCTCGCTGTGTCTCTCTCTGTCAAATAAATAAATAAAATCTTTAAAAGAAGTCACCTTGAAATGTAAACTAGATCATTCAGGAAAGGGACAGGGCTTCTGTGTCATTCTCCTGAGCCTATACATCCATCTAGATGCTATATTCGGCTCAAAATCAATGGACTCCGTTATTGATACATATCAGGTGACCCACAAATCATTCTTGGTGTTAAAATTAGCAATGTAAGTGAACCTGAGAAAACAAAGTACATGCAAAGCAGAAGCTCAAAATGTCCTGGTCCTTCTAGCCGGCCAGAGTAAACCCATGTCTCCAGGAGAATTAGGCAGAAATTAAAAATGGGAGGAATGTGATTAATATGGAGGCAATGGAATCTGATCTTGAGAGAAAAGCATAAAACAATTCATAGCACAATTTTAATAAGGCTTCCACCTTTCCATTCCAGTTGTAAAGAGTACTCCCAGAGGATTCTAACACAGTTTTTTTTTTTTTAAGATTTTATTTATTTATTTGAGAGAGAGAGAGCATGTGCATGTGTATGCATGAGCGGGGTGAGGGGAGCAGAAGGAAAAGGGCAAGCCGACTCTGAGCTAAGCAGGGAGCCCGACATGGGGCTTGATCCCAGGACCTGGAGATCATGACGTGAGCCCAAGTCAGATACTTTACCAACTGAGCTACCCAGGCACCCCCCAACAGAGATAGTTCTGATTTGATATCTTGAAATGTGGTGTTGCTTGAAGATAGAAGGGACTTCAAGTTTAACCCTAGACCCCCTAGCTTAAGTAAGACTTGGAAGGAAGAAATCAATATTGAGTATTTGACTTTTAGAGTCTGGAGTATGTTACAATAATTAATATTTTCTTGTATTCAGTTTCTAAATCTTATAATTTCTTCAATTTATATTATATCAGAATATGTACAAAAATGTCTTAAGTAGTAGGACTGAGAGCCACATTCTTATACCTTCTTTATGGAAAGAGTGAGAAAATAGAGCTTTTAACTTTTGGCAAGTTTACACTTTGTGTACTCCTTAAAAGATGAGGGAAAACCATTTTATTTCCATATCTTGAGCAGACAGGAGGGTTAACTCCATTTTAATATAATCTTCCCAGATGCTGTCAAGAACATAGGTACCTTAGAACAACCAGGAAGATCATACAACATGGTGCATTTTTTTACACCTGGACAAAAGAGAGCATTTTCACTTCTTTTTCTAAAGTCCTACCGTCTCTCCTTTCCTGATGACTCCTCTGCATAGCTTTGTTTCTTCTCCACTCTACTACACTGATGTGAATCCAGCTTTGCTGTGAGTAAGCTGGCCTGAAAGTTATTCAGAACAGCCCTTCTCAGATCAGGCAACTCCTCTGGCTCGAGGAGGAAAGATTACAATGAGGGCAACATCACACAAATGATACTTGGTGTACCCAGTGGGGTGCAGTGACAGGTCGGGGATATTAGTCAATTTAAGAGAGGATAAACTCTCTCAAACCACCATAACCTGGGGCGCCTGGGTGGCTCAGTCGGTGAAGCATCTGTCTTCGGCTCAGGTCATGATCCCAGGGTCCTGGGATCAAGTCCCCCTGCTTGTGCTCTCTCTCTGACAAATAAATAAATAAAATCTTAAAAAAAAAAAACCCACCATAACCCTATTAAGTGCCCATTTCTCTTCCTATTCTTTGTATTGTCTAAATCTGTTTCTTTTTTTTTTTTTTTAAGGTTTTATTTGTTTATTTGACAGAGAGAGAGAGAGAACACAAGCAGGAGCAGTGGCAGAGGGAGAGGGATAATCAGGCTCCCTGCTCAGCAAGGCTTCCCCAATGGGGAACTCGATTCCAGGACCCTGGGATCAGGACTTGCACCAAAGGCAGATGCTCAACCAACTAAGCTACCCAGGCACCACTGTTTCAGTCGGTTCTGGAACTCTCCTTTTGTAGAACATTACTTTGAAGTTGCCAAAACACCCTTAGTCGGTTCTGGAACTTTCCTTTTGTAGAATATTACTTTGAAGTTGCCAAAACACTGGCTTCCTATTATACTACCTAGAATGTATGCTATCCCCCACACTGGACTTCCAGTACTTCACAGCAGGGCTTGTTGGCTCAAACTCTCTTATATTGCCCCCGCCCCCTAAGAGGTAATATTGGAGAGGCTCTATACACACCTGTTAATTTATCCAGTGTCAACACAGCATGACAGTTCAGAGCAGGAACTTGATGTCAGGCAGACATGAGGTGAAGATTCAGCTCTGTCACTTGCAGGCACAGGGACCTTGGGCAAGTCACTTACCTCTCTAACGCTCAGTTTTGTCATCTGTAGTCTGGGAATAATTACAGTAGTATAGATAAGATGTTTAAAGAACAAGAGATGTTGTCCTATCCTCACTTCTCTGTCCCAGGAATGAGATGTAACATGGGCCAGATCATAATTCCTACCAAAATAAGCTACATACAGAAAGCTTTTTAAATTATCTTAAGCTATTTTCTCCAGGTATCAGCCTTAAAATGGGAGCGGACTATAATTTAAGAAACAGGATTAATGATATCTAGTACCTTCAAGATCGGCCACATGCCACATAGATTAGGTATTTTATTTATTTCAACTACTCTAAATCATAGATTTAGAACCCATGACCAAAGAAACGAGAAGCTTGAGTAAATGAAGAATAATGCTGTTACAACTGTGGTGCTGTAGGGGTCACTGTGTGATTTGGTTTCACAATACATACCTTTAAAATGGGAATACTAGGGGCGCCTGGGTGGCTCAGTCGTTAAGCGTCTGCCTTCGGCTCAGGTCATGATCCCAGGGTCCTGGAATGGAGCCCCGCATCGGGCTCCCTGCTTCACGGGAAGCCTGCTTCTCCCTCTCCCATTGCCCCCTGCTTGTGTTCCTTCTCTAGTTGTCTCTCTCTCTCTGTCAAATAAATAAAAAATAAATAAATAAAATAAATAAAATAAAGTGGGAATACTGGGGCTCCTGGCTGCCCGAGTTAAAAGAACATGCAACTCTTGATCTCCAGGTTGTGAGTTTGAGCCCACGTTGGGTATAGAGATTTAAAAAAGAACTTTAAAAAATAAATATGAGTACTGACATGTTCTAAAATAATTTATTTCTGCCAAGATGTTGGTTTCAAGATACTATTTCTTGTTAAGGGATCAGAGTTCCTGGACACCTACCTGGGTGGTTCAGTCGGTTAAGCGTCTGCCTTCAGCTCAGGTCATATCTGAGGCATGTCATGAAATGATTAAATATAATGAGAATTTCCTCAGTTAGGTAATTAGGGACTTATCACTAGGTTCAGTTTAGTCACAAACACAAGGGACAATAAAATCTAAAGCAAACATCATTATATGTCTATTGTAAATGTTAAGATCCGTCTTTTATGCAGCAAAAGATTTACCTACTCAAGTTAGTAGAAAAATGTCTACATTTCCAAAGCCCCACATCAGGGGTGCTGTATCCCAGGATAAGCAGGTTTGAGAACAAAATTAGAAGTGTGTGTGTGTTTGCACTTTGAATGGGTGTGATGTTCAGAACAATCAATGTGAAATTAACAGTTATGAAAGTACTTTGAAAAGTGAAGCCCTCACACACTTTGGGTACAAAAATTTTATTTAGGGGCACCTGGGTGGCTCAGTTGGTTGGGTGTCTGCTTTTGGCTCAGGTCATGATCCCAGGGTCCTGGGATCGAGCCTCACATCGGGCTCCCTGCTCAGCGGGGAGCCTGTTTCTCCCTTTCCTCCCTGCTCGTGCTCCCTTTCTCTCTGTCAAATAAATAAATAAAATAATAAAATAATTTATTTAGTGGCAATTTTCATTTTCCAAGTAAGAAGTCTTTGACAGAGAGAGCAAGCACACAAGCAGGGGGAGCGGCAGGCAGAGGGAGAGGGAGAAGCAGGCTCTTCGCTGAGCAGGGAGCCTGATGTGGGGCTCAATCTCAGGACCCTGGGATCATGACCTGAGCCGAAGGCAGATGCTTAACCGACTGAGTCCCCCAAGCGCCCCCCCAAGGAAGAAGTCTTCGCAAAAACTCAGAGTTTTCTAAAGAAGTCATCAAACTGACTGTTATGGATAGACCCTATGGTGGCCCCTCTGTTCATACACGGTATCATCCCCACCTTGAGTGGGAGTGGGACCTGTGATTTGCTTCTCACTGACAGAATAGGGCAAGGGTGATGGGATGTCACTGCCGTGATTATGTTACCTTATATAAGACTATGTGTTAGCAGACTGGAGAGAGAGACTCCCCTAGCCGGCTCAGAAAATAAGCTAAAATCATGTGAGATTGCCTATGGTCAGGGCCCCACGGCAAGGAATTTCAGGCAGCTTCTAGAAGCTGAGAGTGGCCTTTGGCAGGTAGGCAGCTAGCAAATAGGGACCTGTCCTAAAGCCACAAGGAAATGAATTCTGCCAACAACCCAAATGAGTTTGGGAGTGGATGCTTCCCTAGTCAAGGCTCCAGATAAAAACATGGCCTGACTGATACCTGGATTACAGGCTGTGAGACCCTGAACAGGGGGCCTAGTGAAGCTATGCCCAGACTCCTGACACCAACAAACTATGATATAATAACTTTCTGTTGGTTTAAGCCGCTAAATTTCTGATTAATTTGTTAACATGGCAATAGAAAACTAACACAGGTTGCAATGGGCTGAGCCAAAGTCTAGATGTGTGGATGTGAAAGGCTTGAATTTCCCTGTCATTATCTGGATCAGGGATGGCAAGCAAGTTTCATCCCCTCTTCCTATGCTTGCTAATGATAGCTCTCCGGATTGTCATGGGGTAGATGGAATAGTTCACCAGAGGTGTCCATGCCCAAATCCCTACATCCTGTGAATATGTTACATTATATACTAAAAAAGGACTTGGCAGAGGCACCTGGGTGGCTCAGTCGTTTAAGCGTCTGACTTCAGCTCAGGTTGTGATCTTGGGGTCCTGGGATGGAGCCCTGCATTGGGATCCGTGCTCAGTGGGGAGTCTGCTTGAGATTCTCTCTCCCTCTCCCTCTGCCCCTACCCCCGCCCCACTTGTGCTCTCTCTCAAATAAATAAATAAAATCTTAAAAAAAAAAAAAAAAGGACTTGGGTGCCTGGGTGGCCCAGTCGGTTGGGCATCTGCCTTCGGCTCAGGTCATGATCCTGGGGTCCTGGGATTGAGTCCCTCGTCGGGCTCCCTGCACAGCAGGGAGTCTGCTTCTCCCTCTTCCTCTGCTGCGTTCTCTCTGTCCAATAAATAAATAAAAGGACTTGGCAGATATAATTAAGGTTATGGACCTTAACATAGGGAGATTCTCCTGGGTTAGGTGGGTGGGGCAAATCTAATCACACATAAAAGCAGAGAACTTCACCTGGCTAGAGGCAACAGACTTGAGGCAAAAGGAACAGTTGGAGAGATTCAGATTGTGAGAGGGACTCCATCAGCTGTTGAGGAAGGAAGGCCACACAGAAAGCATGAGAAGGAAGTTTCTAGAAGCAAAAACTGCCTCCCAGCTGACAGACAACGAGGAAATGAGGTCCTCGGTCCCCAAACTACAAGGAACCGAATTTAGCTAAAAACCTGAATGAGCTTGGTAGTGAATTCATCCCCAAAGCCTCCAGAAAGAAATACAGCCCTGCTCACACCTTGATTTCAGTCCTGTCACACTGTAAACAGGATCCAGCAAAGCTACATATTACCTAGACTGCTGACCTACAGAACCAGGAGATGAGAAATTTGTGTTAAGTGACGACGTTTGTGGTCATTTGTTACTGCAGCAATGACAAATTCATACATGCTGTGTTGGGGAGGATTCTGAGCCTAGAGCTGGGGACTGTGGGAAAGCACTCATTGACTGATCAAAGATATGTGCCATGGAAACAACATAGAGGTGGCTTATAGGGTTCTTCATTTGTCACTCATGATCTACGTGCTGTGCTCGGGGGTGGAGATTACCTAGCTCTTCCTTCTGCCTGGAAAGCCCTGCCGCCGCCTCCCCCCTCCCCCCGCCCCCAGATATCTGTAAAGGCTTGTTCTCTTTCTTCTGGCCTACACTCAAAACCAATTCACCAGGGGGTCTTTACTGCCCACCCTCACTGAAATTTCATCTCTTACCCTTCTGGAAACATTTTACACCATGTCCCTGCTCCATTTTTTCCCTTTAGCTCTTGTCACCTCATCGTACCCTTATTTACTTGGCTTACCGCCCGTGTCCCTACCAGTAGAAGCAAGCTCCATGCAGTTGGAGGTTTTTGTGTCTTTTGTTTGACAATTTATTCCCAGAACCTAGAACAGTGCCTAGAGCCTAAATATCTGTTGAAATTAGCATTAAAATGAAGAGACATTTTATTCTGGTTTGTCAAGTTCACAAATCCCGGCATAGGACGGTCGTCTTATATGGAGGGACAGGAAGGGAGGTCGGTCAGCACAGAGTACAGAAGGCATAACCGTGGCGCACACACTTTCCCAAGGTGGAGCTTGGCTCTTCTGTCACAGCTGCCTGCCTGGACGGGAGCAAGTCGCCACACCCCCCATCAGGTCCAAGGAGGACTGGAGGAGAATGTGGTCATAATATGCAAATGATTCCTCTTGCACTAGTTCCTTCACCTGGGAGGAAGCAGAACACACACGACAAAGTTGGATGTTTTCCCATCCAGTTCTACCCTGGATGCTATAACACAAGGAAATCCTTCAGATTCTGGGCCAATTTAGGTGTTTCGATGTGTAAAACCTTCTCACTTCAAGAGCCAACCATGTGTGGCTGTCCTTTGCTTACATGCTATAAATAACCAAATTAACCCATCTAGAGGATGTGGGCCGCAGACACCAAGCTCGCAAAAAGAAAGGCTAGAACATTCGCAAGGATGATGGGATTTTAGCAGGTTTACAAGGTAAATGGCCAGCATTACAAAATAGCACTTGCCCTGCCGAGGACTACTGATTTCAGGGTCAGCAGAGGTGGGTTTCGATCTGCTTAACCCTAAAGTGAGACACAAGCAGCATTCTTACTGGATAGAGAACAGATTAAGGCCTGGCTCCAAGCCTGGGAATGTCCTGGTGAGCCGTTTAAATGACATTCTCGAGAAGCAGGTTCCTGTGGGGAAATGGAATTGGGAAGTGAGCTTCCAGACAGGTAAGCGGTTACCTGACTCCAGGTGGTCACTAAAAGGCACTTTGGTTTGGGGCAGTTGAGGCAGTGAACTTGGGCATCCATGATCTGGCTTCCAAAGTAGTCTTTCCAACAGGCCCTGCAGTGTACCTGCATATAGCTCAAGAAGCACCTGCCTTCACTGCCGAGCTTGGCCCAGAAACTGCTATGACATGGGTACACTCTTCTGTTAAAGCTCTTTTTCTTCCGATTTTGATCAAAATCCAAGACTACTTGGATCAGGTTCAACAATCATGCCGTATCCTGCACAGCTCTGTCGTGCACATCTTCTTTTGGACTTTTTCAGAGCCAGCCGTTCCTCCACTGCGTGTTCCCTTTTGGGAGGGGCTGGGGCTGTCCTTCTCTGCATGTTTCCCTGAGCACCTACTTTGAGCTCAAAGAGGGAGACAATGTTCAGGAATGCAGGGGTCCCTTCCTTAAGAAATTACATCCAGGGGCGCCTGGGTGGCTCAGTCAGTTAAGCGTCTGCCTTCGGCTCAGGTCATGATCCCAGGGTCCTGGGATCAAGCCCCACATCTGGCTCCCTGCTTAGCGGGGAGCCTGCTTCTCCCTCTGCCTCCGCTGCTCCCCCTGCTTGCGCTCTCTCTCTCTCTCTCTCTCTCTCTCTGTCAAATGGGTAAATAAAATCTTAAAAGAAATTACATCCAGGCTGACAGGACTGCCATAGACATGTGCATTCTTAACCAACTGAGCCACCCAGGCACCCGACATGTGCATTCTTTGTATAGATTTTCTAAGTGCTTGCAGAGAGCAATTAGCTGTGGGAAATAAGGACACTGGGAAGTTTGGGGGGGAAAAAAAAGAATATGTTCCTTTCAATGCCTTAGAACTTTAAAAACATTATTAGTTATTCCTGAAACTTCTAAAATGGACTTTGTCACTTCTGTGACATACTGTGCTGCAGAAGGAACTAATCATCTTATACCTCTGCTTAGAAATGTCTGCCTCAATAGCACATAAAGTCAAATGATACAAGAAAGAAACACCATAAAAACAAGACATAGGGTTGAAAGACTGTACAAGTGCAGATTTAGGACAATTTAGGTAAGAACTAGAGCAATGAGGCATTTTTCTTTATTTCTTTGCTTTATTTTGAAATGCCTCTTAGGAGGCAACTGGGTGGTTCAGTTGGTTAAGCATCTGACTCTTGATCTCAGGGTCGTGAGTTCAAGCCCTGCCTTGGGCTCTATGCTAGGCGCGGAGCCTACTTAAAAAAAATAAATTAAGGGTCACCTGGGTGACTTGGTTGGTTGAGCATCTTCCTTTGGCTTGGGTCATGATCTCGGGGTCCTGGGATGGAGCCCTGCATCATCGGGCTCTCTGCTCAGTGGGGAATCTACTTCTCCCTCTCACTCTTCCTCTGTGCTCTCTCTCAAATAAATAAAGAAAATCTTTAAAAATAAGAAATTAATTTTAAAAATAATAAAATGCATCTTAGGGAGGAAAAAGAACAGTGTTGCTGATTCTCTGCAAGCCTGTCCATCTAGATACTCTGCAATAATTATTAGAAATAGAAAGGTAAAAAATACTGCTATGGTGCTTGCACCCATTACAAGCCCCCAAAAGAGTTTGACTATCAGAGGGAAAGCTCACATTCCTCAAGTTTAAGCAACCTAAGTATAAAGCATTTGATCCTTGGGGTGCCTGGGTGGCTCAGTCAGTTAAGCGTCTGCCTTCCGCTCAGGTCATGATCCCAGGGTTCTGGGATCGAGCCTCACATGGGGCTCCCTGATCAGCGGGGAGCCTGCTTCTCCCTCTCTGCTGCTCTACCTACTTGTGCTCTCTATCTCTCTGTCAAGTAAATAAATAAAATCTTTAAAAAAAATAAAGCATTTGATCCTTTCTTCCTTCGAAGCAGTCTGATCAATTTAATTTGGAAAGGAAATATGGAGGATTTTCCACTGGAGATTTTTTTTTTTTAAGTTTTTTTTTATTCATTTGACAGAGAGAGACAGCAAGAGATAGAACACAGGCAGGGAGAGTGGGAGAGGGAGAAGCAGGCCTCCCGCCGAGCAGGGAGCCCGACACAAGACTCGATCCCAGGACCCTGGGATCACGACCCAAGCCGAAGGCAGACGCTTAATGACAGAGCCACCCAGCCGCCCCTCCACTGGAGTTTTAAAATATTTCTCAGCAAAACAACTGTGATTAGAAAATGTTTTTTTAAGGTAAATGTATAAAAACATACCTCCCACAGGACAACTTCTTTAAAAATCTGATGATTTAAGATTAAGAAGGAATAAAAAAGAACAAAGGGGATAATGGTGGACTAGGTTATATCCAACTAACCTGTTTGCCAAAAACAATGATAAATTCTGGCAAAAATGAAAACTGTTTGCAGGCATTGGAAAGTGACCTACAGGAGGTAGAAATTGAAGGGGATCAGGCCACTGGAAGAAGGGAAACATTATAGGTCACATCCACATTTAGCAGGTTTGTTGCCCTGAACTAACCCCCAGGCTGTACGGCATGTGGCCACAGAAAGTGAGCAGAAGCTGCGGTCTCTATGGCCTTTGCAGGCAGAGGACAGCATTCAGGGTAAGATTGGCTGTAAACGTAGAGAAAAAAATAGGAAAGGGAGGTTCCATGGGGAGTTCTCAAATCTGCATATAAACTTCTCTCAAATTCTGTAAAGACTCTAAAATTGTACATGTGTGGGGTTAAAATCCAAAGAGCACAGGGGCAAAGCAACAACTGGAAGGTTAAAAGATAGGAGCCAAGAGTCCAACAGTGCCCACCGCCATGAGACAGACACAGGAGTTTATTCAACCCAAGTTAGGGGCTCCAGACAAGACATCAGGATTCCCAGGGAAACCACAGAAAGGCCGCATTTTAGGATAAAAGAGCGCATACGAGGACCAAGAGATTCTCCCTAGAAAGGGAAAACTGAAACAGACATGTGCTAAAAAAACGATAAAATCTGGGGCGCCTGGGTGGCTCAGTCATTAAGCGTCTGCCTCCGGCTCAGGTCATGATTCCAGGGTCCTGGGATCGAGCCCTGCATCAGGCTCCCTGCTCCGCGGGAAGCCTGCTTCTCCCTCTCCTACTCCCCCTGCTTGTGTTCCCTCTCTCACTGTCTCTCTCTCTGTCAAGTAAATGAATAAAATCTTAAAAAAAAAAAAAAAAACGATAAAATCTGTCAGTAATATAGCTACTTGCTAGAACAACCCATAACATGGTTTAGGGGAAAATAATAGAAAATCCAGACTATCGAACACATAGTTTCCACAATGGTCAGGGAATGAATGAATGAATGAATGAATGAATAATGAAAGTAAAACAATAACCCCCAAATTCCCCTAAATTGATCTGTATATTTAATGCAAGTCCTATAAAAAATCCCAGCAATGTTTGTTGCAGACAGAGGCTACCACATTTTAAAATTTATATGGAGGGGATGCCTGGGTGGCTCAGTCGGTTAAGCGTCTGTCTTCAGCTCAGGTCATGATCCCAGGGTCCTGGGATCGAGTCCTACATCGGGCTCCCTGCTCATCAGGAAGCCTGCTTCTCCCTCTTCCTCTGCTTGTGTGCTCTTGCTCTCTCCTTCTCTTTCTCTCTCTGACAAATAAATATATAAAATCTTTAAAATAAATAAATAAAATTTATATGGAAAAGCAATTGACCTAGAAGAGCTAAAATAACTTTTTTTCTTAAGTAGCCTCCATGCCCAACGTGGGCTTGAACTTGTGACCCTGAGATCAAGAGTTGTACGTTCTACCAACTAAGCCAGCCAGGCACCGCAGAGCTCAAAGAATTTTGGAAAAGAAAATGAAAAGGGGTGGAATTATTCTACCAGATGTTAAGTTTCATTATGTACTGAATGAAATTTAGAAAGTATGGTATTGGCAGAAGGAAAGAAACATAGATCAATAGAACAGAATTGAGAGCCCAAACACAGACCCACACAAATATGCTCAAATGATTTTTGTCAAAGCTGCAAAAGCAATTAGAGGAAAGATAGACTTTTTTTTTTTTTAAGATTTTATTTATTTGACAGAGAGAGATACAGCGAGAGAGGGAACACAAGCAGGGGGAGTGGGAGAGGGAGAAGCAGGCCTCCCGCCGAGCAGGGAGCCCGATGCGGGGCTCGATCCCAGGACTCTGGGACCATGACCTGAGCTGAAGGCAGACGCCCAACGACTGAGCCACCCAGGTGCCCTGATAGACTTTTTTTTTTTTTAAAGATTTTATTTATTTATTTGACAGAGAGAGACACAGCGAGAGAGGGAACACAAGCAGGGGGAATGGGAGAGGGAGAAGCAGGCTTCCCGCGGAGCAGGGAGCCCGATGTGGGGCTCGATCCCAGGACCCCGGGATCATGACCTGAGCCGAAGGCAGACGCTTAACGACTGAGCCACCCAGGTGCCCCTAGACTTTATTTTTTTTTTAAAGATTTTATTTATTTACTTGACAGAGAGAGAGCGCAAGTAGGCAGAGCGGTAGGCAGAGAGAGAGGGAGAAGCAGACTCCCTGCTGAGCAGGGAGCCCAACATGGAGCTCGATCCCAGGATCCTGGGATCATGACCTGAGTCAAAGGCAGACACTTAACTGACTGAGCCACCCAGGCACCCCAAGATAGACTTTTTTTAAAAAAAAGGTTTTATCCATTTATTTGTCAGAGAGAGAGAGCGCGCGCAAGCACAAGCAGGGGGAGAAGCAGGCTCCCTGCTGAGCAAGGAGCTCAACGGGGGACTCGATTCCAGGACCCTGAGCCAAAGGCAGACACTTAACTGACTGAGCCACCCAGGTATCCCAGAAAGATAGGCTTTTAAACAAATGATGCTGGAACAATTGGACATCCATAGGCAAAAAACTGACCTTGAACTAGACCTCATATCTTATGCATAATCAACTCAAAATGCATCATGGACTTAAATGTAAAATTTAAAAAGTTTAGAAAAAAAAACCATAGAATAGAATATTTGGAATTTAGGGCTGGGGAAAAAAGACCTTCTCATTGTCTAAAAGAATTTAGATAGAGGACCAGATCCAGGAAGGGAGCATCACCATAGACAACTACATTATAATATGAACTATGGGGCGATAGGGAGGAAGTTAGCAAAGTCTGTTACAATTCTTCTCTTTGTCCCATTGTTTCTCTATAACCCATAAAGACTTATTTACCAAACATTTACTCTTTCTATTCTTCCTGTGAATTGTCTTCCTTCCCTCTGAAGCCCCAGACTCCTAATTCCTCCTCCTTAGTCCAGAAAGACATTTATACCTCATTTTGCCTGACTTTGGAATCTCTCACACTTATGTGGGTTCTCCCTATATATGTAATTTTGATTCTCCTGTTAATCTGTCTCATGTCAATTTAATTCTTAAGACAGCGAAAAGTACCTTGAAGACTAGAGGAAACAGACTACAAAAACAATTTCAAAGTTCCATACACCTTACAAAGGTGGAAATGTTAGGTGAGAATTAATTATGCCTCGGGGATATCACACACATTCAAAATTCTTTAACTACCAAATGCCTTAGTCAATGTTCTATTGAGACATTTCTAACACCTCAGATTTTTATCTTCCTTTTTGTGGTCCTATTATGAAGACATTGTATGGAATTTGTCACTAGTGGGGAGATGACTTTAACCTCAGGCTGGATTCTTCCCTGTGGTAATTCAAAAGACTTTTTCATTGGCTCAGTCAGTGATGGCTAATTTGTGGATCAGTAAAATCAAGGGGTGATTGTTTGAGATCATAGAAAAGCCTAAATTGTACCAAAGGATAATTTGAAAATACAAAACAAAAAAAGAATAAGAAAAAGGGCACCTGGGTGGCTCAGTCAGTTAAGCGACCAACTCTTGATTTTGGCTCAGGTCATGATCTCAGCGTCCTGGGATGGAGCCCCACATGGGGCTCCTCATTCAGTGGGGAGCCTGTTCCAGATTTTCTCTCTTTCCCTCTGCTCACCTCCCCCCATGCAAATGTGCGTGCTCTCTCTCTCCTTGTCTCTCAATAAATAAATCTTTTTAAAAAAGAATAAGAAAAAAAGAAAAAGAAAACTCAGGGTGGGTTCATAGCTTCGCTGCATGCACAGAAGGTAATTTGTGATGGAAAGGGGGCAGCAGAAGAGAGGTGGGGAGGCCAGAGAGGCAGCCTACAAAGCAGGCCCCCGAGACCAGGGGCTGGGCTCGCAGCCAGGGGTGCCCAGACCTGGGAGGCCCAGGCCTCTCTGCTTTGTGGAGCAGGCCAGGCAAGCTCAGAGGAACAGATACCCTTAAGTTTGGGTGAGTTGATGTTCCCCTCCTCGGGCTTGCATTGTGCTCTCTCAGTCGGGCTCTGAAGGGAAAAGGAGCCGCAAGACACGAACGAGGAAAAACACATCACGGTCTCATCCATTTACAAACTCTAAGCATGAATTTTGGAAGAAAAATTTCCCCATTTTTATTAAGATATAAGTGACACACGGCCCTGTATAAGTTTAATGAGTACAGCATGATCATCTGACCTACATCTGTTGTGAAATGTTTACCACGGTCAGTTCAGTTACGTCCATCATGTCCTAGAGAGACAGACAAAACAGAAAGAGGAAAAATGTTCTTTTCTTTGTGATGCCTGGTCTTAGGATTGACCCTCTTACCAGCTTCCATATATACCCTACAGCAGTGGGGCCTATAGGCATGTTGTGTATTATATCCTCAGCACTTATTTTTTCTTAAGTGCAAATTTGTACCTTTTGACCACCTGCATCCAATTCCCCCTCCGCACCCCCTCTGGTAAGCATAAATTTCACCACTTCTTCTATGAGTCTGAGTCTTTTTTTTAAGATTCCACATAGAACTGAGACCTTAGCGTGTTTGTCTGAGGAAGATATTAATGGCGCCCTCCCTCTACTTTGCAACTACGCTAAGAGTTGTTTTATGAAACCAGTACTGGAAATAGGGAACTGGCATCCGCCTGCACCTCAGTTGGCCCGCTTTGTGCTTTGGCTATGTTGATGCAGATTTGACCTCCGGTAAGCCTGGGTCCCCCCAGAATGAGCTCCAAGACACTGGCTTTTTCAGCCGACATGCTCGTGCAGCGAAGGTGGGAGAGGGGAAATGAGGCAGACAGGAGAGGGACAGGGAGAGGCCTCCGCGAACGAACGCTCTCCTTTGAGTCGGCCTGGGTCAGCCTGAGGCCTGCCTTCGGTTGGGCTGCCCTCCACACCCAAACATCCCCGTCACCAAGGTCCGTGGGAACCAGGGGAAAGCCTGCTCTGGGGAGAATTCCCTCCTCGCACACCGCTTGTGAGGGGTCCTGTTTGCTTCCTGTACTATGACAGCAGGTTGAGTTCAGCCCCCAGTAAGTGGAGCTCACTCCCAGCACATACACCCCACGGAGCCAGGCAGCCCCTTTCCACCTGGCTCCTGGGTCAGGTCCTCAAGGAGAGCCTGGGCGTGTGTGTGTGTGTGTGTGTGTGTGTGTGTGTGTTGGGGGGGTGGCCGGGCCCTCCTGGCACCGTGTGTGCGCATGCGTGCGTGTTGGGTGGCTGGCCGGGCCCTCCTGGCACTGGGGGTGTGTGTGTGTGTGTTGGGGGGGTGGCCGGGACCTCCTGGCACCGTGTGTGTGCGTGCGTGTGTGTGTTGGGGGGGGTGGCTAGGCCCTCCTGGCGCGTGTGTGTGTGCCTGCGTGTGCGTGTTGGGGAGCTGGCGGGGCCCTCCCGGCACCGTGTGTGTGCGTGTGCGTGTTGGGGGGCTGGCCGGGCCCTCCCGGCACCGTGCATGTGCGCGTGCGTGTTGGGGGGCTGGCGGGACCCTCCCGGCACCGTGAGTGTGTGCGCGTGCGTGTTGGGGGACTGGCGGGGCCCTCCCGGCACCGTGTGTGTGCGCGTGCGTGTTGGGTGGCTGGCCGGGCCCTCCTGGCACCGTGTGTGCGCGTGCGTGTTGGGGGCTGGCCGGGCCCTCCTGGCACCGTGTGTGCGCGTGCGTGTTGGGGGTTGGCCGGGCCCTCCTGGCACCATGGGCGTGCGCGAGCGTGTTGGGGGCTGGCCGGGCCCTCATGCCACCGTGTGTGCGCGTGCGTGCGTGTTGGGTGGCTGGCCGGGCCCTCCTGGCACCGTGCGTGTGCGCGTGCGTGTTGGGGGGCTGGCGGGACCCTCCTGGCACCGTGTGTGCGCGTGCGTGTTGGGGGGCTGGCCGGGCCCTCCTGGCACCGTGCGTGTGCGCGTGCGTGTTGGGGGCTGGCCGGGCCCTCCTGGCACCGTGTGTGTGCGCGTGCGTGTTGGGGAGCTGGCCGGGCCCTCCTGACACCGTGCGTGTGCGTGTGCGTGTTGCGGGGCTGGCCGGGCCCTCCCGGCACTGTGAGTGTGTGCGCGTGCGTGTTGGGGGACTGGCGGGGCCCTCCCGGCACCGTGTTGCGCGCGTGCGTGTTGGGGGGCTGGCCGGGCCCTCCCGGCACCGTGTGTGTGCGTGTGCGTGTTGGGGGTTGGCCGGGCCCTCATGCCACCGTGTGTGCGCGTGCGTGTTGGGGAGCTGGCCGGGCCCTCCCGGCACCGTGCGTGTGCGCGTGCGTGTTGGGGGGCTGGCCGGGCCCCCTGGCACCGTGTGTGTGCGCGTGCGTGTTGGGGAGCTGGCCGGGCCCTCCCGGCACTGTGAGTGTGTGCGCGTACGTGTTGGGGGACTGGCGGGGCCCTCCCGGCACCGTGTTGCGCGCGTGCGTGTTGGGGGTTGGCCGGGCCCTCCTGGCACCGTGGGTGTGAGCGTGCCTGTTGGGGGCTGGCCGGGCCCTCATGCCACCGTGTGCGCGTGCGTGCGTGTTGGGTGGCTGGCCGGGCCCTCCTGGCACCGTGGGTGTGCGCGTGCGCGTTGGGGGCTGGCCGGGCCCTCCTGGCACCGTGGGTGTGCGCGTGCGTGTTGGGGGCTGGCCGGGCCCTCCTGGCACCGTGGGTGTGCGCGTGCGTGTTGGGGGCTGGCCGGGCCCTCATGCCACCGTGTGTGCGCGTGCGTGCGTGTTGGGTGGCTGGCCGGGCCCTCCTGGCACCGTGCGTGTGCGCGTGCGTGTTGCGGGGCTGGCCGGGCCCTCCCGGCACTGTGAGTGTGTGCGCGTGTGTGTTGGGGGACTGGCGGGGCCCTCCCGGCACCGTGTTGCGCGCGTGCGTGTTGGGGGGCTGGCCGGGCCCTCCCGGCACCGTGCGTGTGCGCGTGCGTGTTGCGGGCTGGCCGGGCCCTCCCGGCACCGTGCGTGTGCGCGTGCGTGTTGCGGGCTGGCCGGGCCCTCCCGGCACCGTGCGTGTGCGCGTGCGTGTTGCGGGCTGGCCGGGCCCTCCCGGCACCGTGCGTGTGCGTGTGCGCGTTGGGGGCTGGCCGGGCCCTCCTGGCGCTGCCAGTTTAGCGTCTCTGTCTTTAGTGCCGCTGGTTAGCAGCAAAGCGGAGGGCCCGTTTTCCTCCTCGCCGTCAGGGTGCCGGTGCTGCCTTCCCCTGGGGCGCACCAGTCCTCCCGCTCCGCGGATCCTCTCTGATTTGTCTCCCGCAGGCGCCGAAGCTTCTCCCTTCTTTCCAGGCAGTGTCCTTACCGGGTGTCCTGCCGGAGGGAAGCAGCCGGGTGGGGGCCGAGCCCAGCGCGTGGGGTGGTTTGAAGCCCCTGCTCGGGAGGATGGCCACGGCCTTCCTGGGAGGGACAGGAATGTCAGCTTCCTTGCCTTTAGTCACTTCAAGGGACACCAGCCAGCTCGGCCCAAGGGTTGGGGGTCTCCGTAGCCCTCTGGGCCGAGGCTCGAGCGATGTCTTCAGGAGCCGATCCGAGTGTGCGGGCAGCAGAGGCAGGCTTGCTGTTCACGGAGGTATTTGTTCCCCGTGTGCTTAGCCTTCTGGCCGCAACCCGCCCGCTCTGCCTTGGGGGCTCCTTTACCTGCCACAGGGGCCTGCAGGGAAAAGCTCATTCTGGTGGCGCGGAGGAAAAATACCTTTCCCTTTAGCCTTCTAGGTTTGGCTGTGCCGGGGAGCAATTTTTACCCCCCTCCATGTGTTTCCTTGGCATGTGGATTGTCTTAGGTAGTTATTTTTAAGAAACAGAAGACTTAGTTTTTTTTTGCCTCCCTGCTAACTGCCTAAAAGAATTTCCATAGAGGACCTGTTCCAGGAAGGGGGCTATTACCATACATAAATATAATATTATATGAACTAGGTATGATAGACAAGGGAGAAATCTTGCAAGGTATGTTTCATTGTTTCTGGATAGCTCAGCAAACATTTTGTTTACCAAACATTTACTCTTTCCATTCTTTCTGTGATTCACCTTCCTTCCCTTGAAAACCCCAGACCCCTACCCCCTTTCTATTTAGTTTCCCATGACTTATATACCTCATTTTGCCGCTCTTTGGAATCACTCGTGTTTATGTGGCTTCCCTGTATGTACACAATTAAATTTCATTTTCTTCTGTTAATCTATCTGATGTCAATTTCATTCTTAGACCATCCAGAAGGATCTTCCAGGATAGAGAAAAAACCTTCCTTCCTAACACAGTGTATAATATAAATGCAGTGTGTTATAGATTGCTACATTTTTTTAAAAATTAGGGACATCTGGGTGGATCAGTCAGTTAAACATCTGCCTTTGGCTTGGGTCATGATCCCAGGGTCCTGGGATCGAGCCCCACATCGGGCTCCCTGCTCAGGGGGGAGCCTGCTTCTCCCTCTGCCCTCTGCCCGCAGCTCCCCATGCTTGTGTGCTCTCTCTGACAAATAAATAAATAAAACATAATAAAATAAAAAATAAAATAAATAAAAATTAAAATGAGGGGTACCTGGCTGGCTCAGTTCGTAGAGCATGGACTTCTGATCTCAGAGTTGTGAGTTCAAGCCCCACACTGGGCGCAGAGACTACTCAAAAAAATTAAGATGAAGGGGTGCCTGGGTGGCTCAGTCCCTTAAGCGTCCGACTCTTGGTGTCAGCTCAGGTCCTAGGGTCATGAGTTTGGACCCAGTGTTGGGCTCCACACTGGGCGTGGAGACTACTTAAAAAGAAAAAAAAATTAAGATGAAAAAGAAAAATCAAAGTTTTTCTTTACTTATTTTAATAGTATTACACAAGATAAAAAAAATACAACCAATGCACCTTTATCTCTTAAAAAAAAACTAGAACACAACTGAAGCTTGTAATATTATAGACATAATGTATTTCAAGCACATATCACTGTGCTCAACGCTTATTATTTCATAAAAGGTAGATCACTGAGGGATACAGGAAAAGCAAAAAGCATTGTTTCTAGTCCCTTTTCTGTGTGCAACCCATAATGTTTAAGTTTTCAGTTAGGATTCCTTTAAAACTGAGTTTGAACCTTCAGCTTTGATGCATTCTGTATGATATATAACACGTAATACAAGCTTAAACATTGATATTTATAGAACAGGAACAACCACAACCACAGGCACAACCAAAAACCATTTTTAAAATGTTTATTAAAAGGAGATTGTAGTGGGGCGCCTGGGTGGCTCAGCCGTTAAGCGTCTGCCTTCGGCTCAGGTCATGATCCCAGGGTCCTGGGATTGAGTCCCGCATTGGGCTCCCTGCTCCTTGGGAGCCTGCTTCTCCCTCTGCCTCTCTCTCTCTCTCTGTCTCTCATGAATAAATAAAAATGAAAAAAAAAATCTTAAAAAAAAAAAATAAAAGGAGATTTTAGTGGTCAATTCAAATGAAGTGTTTCATGTCCAGCCTTAAATGGAACCATATAACAACTGTAAAAGCGTAACTCCTCCATCTGTATACATCAACATCACAGGTGACATCCGTATCTGTCAGTGAGAAAACAAAATCGTGTATCATGATCTTTTATGCAATCTAACTTTTGATCTGATAATGACCTTAAAAACATCTGCGCTGTGTGATCTGCACTGACCTCATCATATAGGGCAGAGTTTATGGAAGGAAGCAGGTGGTATTCATGCTTAGAGTAATAATTTATATTGTGCCATCCTGATGGTAAGGCAATGATGTTTTACTGTTAAGGGATAGGTGTACAAGCTTCATGTACTACAGTCTCTAGTGTTTATTAAGTGTTTCACAGACATGATTTAGTTGACTGTTAAGGTAACTGGCTCTGTAAAGGAAGAAAGAAGACAGGTGTTGCCATGGAGATGATATTACTAAGTCTAATTCTGAATCTACTGATGCTGAAGTCTATTTCTCTCTACTTTTCTTTTTTTTAAAAAGATTTTATTTATTCATTTATTAGAGAGAGAGAGACAGAGAGAGCATGAGCGGAGAGAGGGGCAGAGGGAGAAGGAGAATCAGACTCCCTGCCAAGCAGGGAGCCCGATGCGGGGCTCAATCCCAGGACCCTGAGATCATGACCTGAGCCGAAGGCAGACACTTAACCGACTGAGTCACCCAGACACCCCATCTCTCTACTTTTCTTATAGCAGCTCTGACTGATGTGGTCCAGTCAATATGTCATCTGCTCTTTTTTTTTCAATAATTTTTTTGAGGTTCACATCCAAATTGTAGCATATTTTCATTTATTTATTTATTTATTTATTTATTTATTTATTTATTTATTTATTTATTTATCGTAAGTTCTACAACCAATGTGGGGCTTGAACTCATGACTGCGAGATCAATACTTGCATGCGGGGGCGCCTGGGTGGCTCAGTCGTTAAGCATCTGCCTTTGGCTCAGGTCATGATCCCAGGGTCCTGGGATCGAGCCCCGCATCGGGCTCCCTGCTCAGCGGGAAGCCTTGTTTCTCCCTCTCCCACTCCCCCTGCTTGTGTTCCCTCTCGCTGTGTTACTCTCTGTCAAATAAATAAAATCTTAAAAACAGAAACAAAAAAAGACTTGCATGTGCTACAGACTGAGCCTGCCAGGTGCCTCAATATGTCATCTTCTCTTAAGGCCTGAAGGCCTGTTGAAACGCTACTTGGACCATACCATTCATTTGGCTTCATTTACTATCTTTAATTCTTTGAAGTGATATCAGAATGATATAGCTCAAAAACCCCAAAATATAACACATTCAGTGAAAAGAATCGCTTAACTCCCCTGCCCCACACATGCCCACTTATCACCCAGTGTATTATTTATGCAAATATAATTACAAAAACATGTTTTTGTGTCTCCCCTTTGTTATACAAAGGTAGAAGTGTACACATGCTCTTCACCTTTATGCCACTTGTTTAGAAAAATGGTTTGTATAACAACAAGGAGTCTCTTTGTACGGATAGAAAAGTCCTGTATCCTAATTGAGGTGATGGTTCCATGCATTTACACATCTGATGAAATTTCATAGAGCTGGGGCGCCTGGGTGGCTCAGTCCGTTAAATGTCTGCTTTTGGCTCTGGTCATGATCCCAGGGTCCTGGGATCGAGCCCCATATTGGGCTCCCTGCTCGGCGGGGGGCCTGCTTCTCCCTCTCCCACTCCCCCTGCTTGTGTTCCCTCTCTCACTGTGTCTCTCTCTATCAAATAAATAAGTAAAATCTTTTTAAAAAAATTTCATAGAGCTATAGAGCACAAACAAAAACAAGGACCAACCAAACAAAACCCCCCAAACAATTAAAAACTACATGTGACGGGTGCCTGGGTGGCTCAGTTGGTTAAGCGACTGCCTTCGGCTCAGGTCATGATCCTGGAGTCCTGGGATTGAGTCCCGCATCGGGCTCCCTGCTCGGCAAGGAGTCTGCTTCTCCCTCTGACCTTCCTCCTTCTCATGCTCTCTGTCTCTCATTCTCTCTCTCTCAAATAAATAAATAAAATCTTTAAAAAATAAAAAAAATTAAAAAATAAAAAATAAAAACTACATGTGAAAACAGGTTAAATCTAAGTATGTTCGGAATTTGAGTTAATACAGCAGATCTCAATCTGGAATGAGTTTTCACCTGGGTGACATTAGTGAATGTTTGGAGACATTTTTGCTTCTCATCACTGAGGGAGGGTATTAACTACTCCTTGAAGAAAATTTTTCTGAGAAGTAAAGGAGAGATGTCGGGGAGTGCAAAGTCAAGAGGAATTTTGTTTAGTATTAAAGAAATTTAAATATATTCATATATAGAGGGAAAAGAGACCATGAAGGAGAGGTTGAAGTTATAATCAAATGGAAAGCAGTGGAGTGGGGAACTCCAGGGCTCCATCTCTCCTCCTGAAGCAACTGAGCTGGCAAAAGCTGTCAGAATCAATTTTTGGTGGAATCTAGCTAAAAAGTCACAACAACCAGATAAGGCTAGGTGTAAAAAGAATCTGCTGCTTTATGGTGTTGGGGCTCAAGGTGGGCCGCCCCAAGCTAAGCCACAGTGCCATACCGATTATTTTGAATTCAAGGTAATAAAGAAACAGCCAGTGCAGGAACAACACTCTGATCCATCTCTGTCTCCAGAAAGTAGGGAATACATCTCCCATGTGAAAGGCACCCTCCCTGCACCAGGAGGCAGACAAACATCTTTGACATCAGAGACAGGGAATTCAGGGCCCAAGAAGCCTATGTAAACAAACCTTGTAACTTTACTTACTTACTTATTTATTTATTTATTTATTTATTTGAGAGACAGAGAGAGAAACAGCATGAGAGGGGATAGGGTCAGAGGGAGAAGCAGGCTCCCCGCCGAGCCGGGAGCCCGATGTGGGACTCGATCCCAGGACTCCGGGATCATGACCTGAGCCGAAGGCAGTCGCTTAACCAACTGAGCCACCCAGGCGCCCCAAACCTTGTAACTTTTACTAACTTACTACCCCAGCCGCATTTTGTTTACAATTCCTTACTAATTGAAGTTCCCAAACATAAGTTTTCTTTGTCCTGTCAATTTCTCCAAGATTTATTGTTTCTTTGTGTAAAAAGTATAAATACTGCCTGCCTCAATCATTTCTTAGCTCCTGTATCTTTGAGGCCTCCATACATACGAATTAAATTTGCTTTTCTCCTGTTAATCTGTCTCCTGTCAATTTAAACCTTAGACTACTCAGAAGACTTTGGAAGTATAGAGGCAAATTTTTCCTCCCCAACAGTGGTAAGAGAACACTTCGGTGTTTTGAACTGTCTGCCTACCATACCTCACACCCCAGGCCTGTAGTGGCCTTAAGGAAGGGAAGCCTGCACTCCTGGTACTAGAAGGAGCAATATGGACCTTATTCTCAAAGAACTGTGGTTCTTTTTTTTTTTTTTTTTAAGATTTTATTTATTTATTTCAGACAGAGAGAGAAAGAGAGAGCACGAGTCAGGCAGGGGATGGGCAGAGAGAGAAGCAGGCTCCTGGCTGAGCAGGGAGCCCAATGTGGGGCTCGATCCCAGGACCCTGGGATCACGACCTGAGCCGAAGGCAGACGCTTAACCGACCGAACCACCCAGGCGCCCCAAGGACTGTGGCTCTGGGTCTTCTCTGCTCTGCCAGCTCCCTCAAGGACTGGCACAACGGTTTGCCTTTGTTTTGTCTGGCAAGGAGTGAACCCTGGGCTGAGGCCACTTCCTGGTACCTTTGGCCAAAGCATTTAAAGGCGCAAGTACTGGACACAGCATCCTGGGGCAAGAGACAAGGACAAGCGATAGACAACTGAGAAGGGTGGGCAACACACGACTGAGAAAAGAGGTATGTGGAAGAATAAAAGCTTTTTAAAAGGTCTTATGTATACAGAGGAATCAAGAAGGCCATGTGCTAGACACACGCTTAGAAACAGCTGAGGAGGGCGCCTAGGTGGCTCAGTCGGTTGAGCGTCTGCCTTCGGCTCGGGTCGTGATCCCCGGGTCCTGGGATCGAGGCCCGCGTCAGGCTCCCTGCTCAGCGGGAGGCCTGCTTCTCCCTCTCCCTCTGCCCCTCCCTACTGTTTGTGCTCTCTCTCTGCTCTGTCTTGCTCTCTCAAATAAAGAAAATCTTAAAAAAAAAAAAAAAAAGAAACAGCTAAGGATACCACAAGCTTTCACGTCTGGGTGGCTCTGAGGCTCTGTGTGAGCAGGAAAAAGATAAGGCAGAGCTGTCAAAAGTCTGGCTAAGCATTGAAGGAGTGCGTAATATAGAGACAATCTCCCAGCACTGGGAGAGTATTATGTCTTCTTCTTTTTCTTTTTCAGTCTTACCTTTTGATGTATAGTTGACATAAAATATGGTATTAGTTTCAGGTATACAACACAGTGATTCAACATTATATATACATTATGAAATGCTTACCACGACAAGTGTAGTTACCATCTGTCACCATACAAAATTAGTACAATCTCATTGCCTATATCCCCTATGCTGTACTTTTCATCGCCCTGAATTACTTGTTTTGTAACTGGAAGTTTGTACCTTTTAATCCCCTTCACCTATTCTGTCCATCCCATCCCATCTTCCTCCCTTCCTTCCTCCTGGCAACCACCAGTCTGTTCTGTTTCTACTTGTGTGTGTGTGTTGTTTGTTTTGTTTTTTTTTAAGATTCCACATATAAGTGAAATCAGACAGTATTTGTCTTTCTATGTCTGACTTATTTAATTTAGCATAATATTCTCTAGGTCCATCCACATTATTGCAAATGGCAAGATTTCATTCTTTTTATGGCTGAGTAATATTCCAGTGTGTGTGTGTGTGTGTGTGTGTGTGTGTGTGTGTGTGTGACATCTTCTTTATCCATTTATCTATTGACAGGCACTTGGGTAACTTCCATATCTTAGCTATTATAAATAATGCTACAATAAACATGGGAGTGCAGGTATCATACATCTTACAATAAATATAGGGGTGGGGTGCCTGGGTGGCTCAGTCGGTTAAGCATCTGCCTTCAGCTCAGGTCATGATCCCAGGGTTGTGGGATGGAGCCTTGCATCGGGCTCCCTGTTTAGCGGGGAGTCTACTTCTCCCTCTCACTCTGACTGCTCATGTGCTCGTGCGTGCTCTCTCTCTCTCTCAAATAAATAACATAAAATCTTTCAAAAATAAAATATAAAAAACAAAAACATAGGAATGCATACATCTTTCAAATTAGTGTTTTTGTTTTCTTCAGCTAAATATCCAGTAGTGGAATTACTGGATTGTATAGTAGTTCTATTTTTAATTTTTAGAGGAACCTCCACACAGTTTCCCATAGTGGCTGCATCAGTTTACATTCCCACCAACTACGTTCAAGGATTCCCTTTTTCTCCACATCTTATTTCTTGTCTTTTTGATACTAGCCATTCTGACTGATGTGAGGTGATATTGTGGTTTTGATTTGCATTTCCCTGATGATTACTAAGGTTTCATGTGTCTATTGGCCATCTATATGTCCTCTTTGGAAAAGTGTCTAATTAGGTCCTCTGCTCATTTATTAATTTGATTGGTTTTTTAGTGTTGAGTTATATGAGTTATTTTTAAATTTTGGATATTAACCCCTTATCAAATATATCATTTGCAAGTATCTTTCTCCCATTCAGTAGGTTGCTTTTTTGTTTTGTTGATCTTTATTTATTTTTGAATCCAGGAATCGATGGTAAGTATTTCAAAACACTAGCTGGCCACTAAGCTAATGGAACATAGACTTCAGTGGCTATACATGACAAAGAGTGCAGATGTTATGGAAACCAGTATGGAGGTTCCTCAAAAAATTGAAAATAGAAATACCATACAACCAGTAATTCCACTACTGGGTATCTACCCAATGAAAATGAAACACTAGGGGCACCTGGGTGGCTCAGTCTTTAAGCGTCTGCCTTCGGGCTCAGGTCATGATCCCAGGGTCCTGGGATTGAGCCCTGCATCGGGTTCCCTGCTCTGCGGGAAGCCTGCTTCTCCCTCTCCCACTCCCCCTGCTTGTGTCCCCTCTCTCGCTGTGTCTCTCTCTGTCAAATAAATAAATAAATAAAATCTTTTTAAAAAAAGAAAATGAAAATGAAACACTAATTTGAAAAGATATATGTATTCCTGTTTACTGCGGCATTATTTATAATATCCAAGATATAGAAGCAATTTCAGTGTCCATCGATAGCTAACTGGGTAAGGAAAATGTGGTATACACATACACACACACAGGAATATTACTCAACCATAAAAAAAGGAATGAAATCTTTCCATTTACAACAACATGGATGGACCTAAAGTGTATTACATTAAGTGAAATACATCAGACAGAGAAAGACAAATGCCACGTGGTTTTACTTATATCTGGAATCAAAAAAAAAAAAAAAAAAGCAAACAAACCAGAAACACACTCATAAATACAGAGAACAAATTGTTGGTGACCAGAGGGGAGAGGGGTGGGGGCATGGGCAAAATAGATGAATGGGGATTAAGAGCTACAAATTTCCAGTTATAAAATAAATGAGTCAGGGCACTTGGCTGGCTCAGTTGGTAGAGCATATGACTCCTGAACTCAAGGTCATGGGTTCAAACCCTACATTGGGGATCGAGTTTACTTAAAAATAAATGAATAAAATAAAATGAGTCATGGAGATGAAAAGTACAGCATAGGGAATATAGTCAATCATATTGTAATAACTTTGTGTGGTAAACAGGTGATAATTACACTTATTGTGGTAAGCATTTCATAATGTATATAATTGTCAAATCACTATGTTGTATGCCTGAAACTCATCATATTGTATGTCAACTATGCTGAAATTTTATTCTTTTATTTTATTTTTATTTATTTTTCATCTTTTTGTATTGAAGTTTAAAAAAAATGAATACAGATATTACAAAAATAGCTTAGAAAGTCACTTAATAGGCAAACCTGGATTATATGGTATTTCTATTCTGTTCAACCAAACAGGAACAACAAACCTCGGAGAGGGGAGAAAATGTGATTTCCAAAGTTGTCACATTCTAATATTCAGAATGTCTGGTTTTCAACAAAAAATACAAGGAAAAAGAATTCTAAAAATCATATGGAATTATAAGGGAATCTAGCCAAAACAATCTTTATTTTTTATTATTTTTAAAGATTTTATTTATTATTTATTTGACAGAGAGAGAGAACACAAGCAGGGGGAGCGGTAGGCAGAGAAAGAGGGAGAAGCAGGCTCCCCACTGAGCAAGGAGCCAGATGCGGGACTCGATCTCAAGATCCTGGGATCATGACCTGAGCCGAAGGCAGACACTTAACTGACTTAGCCACCCGGGCATCCCTAAATAGTCAAAACAATCTTTAAAAAGAAGAAAATAAAAGTTGTAGAAGCCGGATTTCTAAATTTCAAAACTTACTACAAAGCTACAGTAATCAAAACAGTATTGTACTGGCATAAGGATAGACATACAGATCAATGGAATAGAAGTGAGAAACCAGGGGTGCCTGGGTGGCTCAGTCGTTAAGTGTCTGCTTCCGGCTCGGGTCATGATCCCAGGGTCCTGGGATCGAGCCCTACATCAGGCTTCCTGCTCAGCGGGAAACCTGCTTCTCCCTCTCCCGCTCCCCCTGCTTGTGTTCCCTCTCTTGCTGTGTCTCTCTCTGTCAAATAAATAAATAAAATCTTAAAAAAAAAAAAGTGAGAAACCAGAAATCAACCCATACATCTATGGTCAATTGATTTTGGATAAGGGTGCCAAGCCCATTCAGTTGGGAAATAATTGTCTCTTCAGGAAATGATGGACAACTAGATATCTATATGCAAAAGAATCAAGTTGGAAACATACCTCACATCATATACAAAAATTAACTCAGAATGGAAAAAATACTTAGATATAAGAATTAAGATTATAAAACTCTCATTTATATATAGTTACATAAACTCATACATATATATGTAGAGAGAAAGAGTTATAAAACTATAAAATTCCTTCTTTTCAGGAGAAAACAAGGGAAAACTCATGATCTTGGATTTGGCAATGGATTCCTCATTATGACACCAAAGCATAAGCAACAAAAGAAAAATTACATAAATCGGAGTTCATCAAAATCAAAGACTTTTTGTGCATCAAAGGACACTATTAAGAAACTGAAAAGTTACACAATGAGATAAAATATTTACAAATCATGTATCTGGTAAGACCTTAGTTTCCAGAATACTTAAAGAACGCTTACAACTCAGCAATGAATAAACCACCAAATTAAAAACAGGCAAACGATTAGATGTTTTTTCCCAAGAATATGTACAAATGGCCAACAAAGCATGAAAAGATACTCAGTATCATTAGTCATTAGGGAAATGCAAATCAAAACCACAACAAGATAATACCTCACACCCATTAGGATGGCTATAATTAAAAAAATGGAGGGGCTGGCTCAATTGGAGGAGCGTGCGACTCTTGATCTTGGGGATGTGAGTTTGAGCCCCACGTCGGGATTAGAGATTACTTAAAAAAATGGAATATAATAAGTTTGGTGAGGATGTGAAGAGACTGGACCACTCACACATTACTAATGGGAATGTAAAATGATGCAGTTGCTATATTTGGCAGTTCTTCAAAAAATTAAACAGAGAATTACCCTATGACCCAGGAATTCCACTTCTACGTATATACCTGAAAGAATTAAAAATGGGTGTTCAGGGGCACGTGGGTGGCTCAGTTGGTTAAGTGTCTGCTTTTGGCTCAGGTCATGAACTCAGGGTCCTGGGATTGAGCCCCACATCGGGCTCCCTGCTCAGCAGGGAGTCTGCTTCTCCCTCTCCCACTCCCCCTGCTTGTGTTCCCTCTCTCATTGTTTCTCTCTCTGTCAAATAAATAAATAAAATCCTTTAAAAATGGGTATTCAAACAAATAATTATACATAAATGTAGATAGAAGCACTATTCACAACAGCCAAAGTAGAAATAACCCAAATTTCCATCAACTGAGAAATGAATAAACAAAATGTGGCATATTCATATAAAGGAATATTATTCAACTCAAAAAAGGAATGAAGTATTAATGGTTGTTACAAAGTGGATGAACCTGGAAAACATGATGCTAAGTGAAAGAAGCCAGACACTAAAAGCCACATATTGTATGATTCCATAAATATTAAATATCCAGAAGAGGCAAATCCATACAGACAGAAAGCACATTAGTGGTTGCCAAGGGAGGGATGGGGAGTGACTGCTGAATGAATAAGGGGGTTTCATTTTGGGGTGATGAGTATGCTTTGAAAGTAGATGGTGGTGACGGTGGAGAACATTGTGAATGTATTTAATGCCACTGAATTGTATACTTTAAAATGGGTAGTTTTATTTTATTTGAATTTTACCACAATTTTAAAAAAATGATATAAGGGAAAAAGAATCATTATGGAAAGACGGTGACAAAGGGCACAAGTGGAGTAAGATGTGGAACAACACATTAGTTTGAATGTCTTAAGCCTCTTTTATGTACGGTGTTCCCCCAATCCAATCCCACTCTCATTAAATCTACATTGTTGTTTGTTTGGGTACATATAGATGAAATTGGCAATTTTAGAATAAATATTGAGATGAAAAGCCTTAGGTATAAAGGAGTTAAATCTAAAATTTGGTAATTAATCCTTTTATGATTTTCCTTCTTCCTAAAATTTGTTTCAAATTTTGAATTGTGGAAGGCTTGTTGATATTTTTTTCCCTGTGGAAAAATAAGATCTAATATGCAGATTTCAGGATCAGGTAGAGCCTAAAATCATTCGTTACATTTGGCCTTAAGCTTTTTATGTTGAAATTAATGCAGATAATGCAAGTAAGACTTTAAATAAGCACTAAAAACATGACCCGCATCAAGTCACCATTCCCTCTGAGGTCTCCTGGTAGTTAAATCTATTAGGATAGTGATGAGACCATCAAAGCCAGAGGGCCCATGAATCCAGATACTACAATTAAGAACAGCCAGTTTCTCTGCAGAGAATATATAATTATTGAATCACTATATTGTGCACCTGAAACTCATATAACATTGTATATCAACTATATTTTGAGAATAATAATTTTTAAAAATTTAGTTTAATTTAAAATACCCAATTTAACTCTGGTATCTGACACTATTAAAATACACAAAGAAAAAGAATACATTAATTTCTATCAAGGAACATTCGAGGAAGTGGTTTCAATAACTGCTATTTAGGCTGCAGATCCAGACAGTAGCCTAGTGAGTCTGAAACCCTCCAATTTGGGAAGATGGCTAATCTTTGGCAGGAATGCACGGATTATGTAGTAACCTTCCCAAGGCAGGCTGCAGAGGTGGTTCTTGAAGCTCAACAAAATGAAAACGAATGTTACAGTTAAAAGTTTTCCATTGATTTGCTAACTGAAACTGACCAAAAAGTAGAAAAAAAGAAATGCTTACCTGTTTCTGATCAAATTCCCTATTTAATTTCATAGCCACTGGATTATATTCAGGTTCGAAATAGTCCTTGATAGTGTTTGGCTTATCAAACTCAAAAAGGAAATTGTTCTGGTTTAATATACTTAAAAATATTAATTTACTGCTTAGCCTTGTCCCTTGGCACGTGAACAGATTATTAACTTTCATTATACATGTGAGCCTTGTATTTGATGACATAAAAAGTGAATCCATATTTTTTCAAAGTGGGGGGTTATTTTATTGTTCTGTATATTTAATATATTAAATATATATCATACAGAGATTTGGCTATTGTAATTACCGGTTTGTACTACTAGTCAAGTGTAGTAAAAACATTTCAAACTGTTAAAAAAAAAAATTGCTGTTTACAAGCAAACGTCCTGGAATCAGACGCGAAGATGGTGCGCGGAGAGCTCCTGAGAACACACCTTGAGAGGGAGATGCAGGACGGAGTCGAGGGCCCACAGCTAAGGGCTGAGGCCACCCAGGTCTCTGCGGGGAGGAAGGAGGTGAGTCAGAGCGGCGGCGACGCAGGAAGCCGGCAGCTTCGCGGGGCTGGGGGAGCTTCGAAGAAACGCTATGCTTCCCCCATCCCGAGGCGGCACCCCGGAACCACTGCTAGCACACGAGGGGGCCACCCGATCTCGGATCCGGGAGCTCGCCGACGCCGGGGCTCACAGAGCCCGCGGCGGCGCCACGACCCAAACCGGGGGGACCGGGGGAGACATTTTGGGTGCACCGGCAAAACTCGTCCCCAAGGCTGGGGTCGTCCTGGCAACAACAAGAGTGGTGTGTGCCAGTGTAAATAACCCGATCGGGCAACAGGTACACAGCCTCGGTTCCGCAGGAGCCCCTCTCTCTCCCCGAGTCCCAGTGGACAAAAACCCACGTCCTTTCTCGGCCGCCGACTTGGAACGACTGCACGCAAGGACCGCGGGCCACCGGCACGGTGTCGCCGAAAGGTGCCGGGCAGCTGGGAGCCGGCGACCGAGCGATGCTGGGCCCTCGGCCTCTGGGGCGCGGGGGAAAGGGAGGACCGAGAGCCCAGCGCCGGCCTTGAAGGGGGTCCCGTCTCGTGGCACCTTGGCGGACGCAGGACGCAGGGCGCAGGACCCTCCGGCCGGAATGCCGTCGCCGCGTCTCCTCCGCCCAAAGGGCCGGCACCGGACGCAGCTTGCGGAGCACCAGCAGCTAGCTGCACGCCCGGCTGCCGCTTCTCCGGGAGCCCCGTGAGTAGCCCCTTAGAAGTGTCCCCTCCAGAAGGGTCCCGGGTGGGCCTCAGCTCCTCCCCGCGGCTGCGGCTCAGCCCCGCCTGCAAGCACACCGTTCTCTCCCTGGAGGCTGACGCCACCCGGTCTTGCACGGCGGCGCGGTCCCGCTGGGGCACGGGGTGGGGGCGGGGGGGAGTGCGGGGGAAGATGGGGTGCTGCAGGGCACGGTGGGCCTTTGGAAGCCGGCCGTGGGCGCTTGGGGAACTTCGGAGAGGGCCGTGGCCTCCTGATGGTGGCTCAGGGGCGCGGCTGCATGAAAGCGGCAGGCCTCCTTGCCTTTCTGGAGGAACGGCGCCGTCCATCACTTGCACCGACCCCGTACCACGCGCAAAACAAATACGCCGAGCGTGAATTGCTTAACTTTATTGAAAAGACAGCAGGTGCCCCCAAATAAGGGTCCGTGAATTTGCACTTCTCTTGCATACATTGAGTGAACTGCTCTTGGCGGCGAGCTACACAGAATGGGGCTGGGCTCAAAAGCACCGTGGGAACAAACCGTCACGGAGGCCATTCCGTGGGAAAAGGGCTTAGAAGAAAAACACGGACGGTAGGAACCTGGGCGGGACCACAGCAGGGCAGCCGCAGGGAGGGAGGGGTGGAGGAACCCAGGGCACAGGAGGCAAGAAGACAACAGGAAAGAGCGGCATGGGAGGCTGAGGCGGTCCCACCGGCCGCGGCTCGGGGACCACGCGTAGGCAATTCGGCTCCGGAATGAAGAAGGCATGGCAGGGTCCACCCACGTTGATGATGACGGGGGGGACCATGGCCACGGGGGGGACCATGGCCACGGGGGGGACCATGGCCCTGGGGGGGACCATGGCCCTGGGGGGCATGTTTCTGAACCTCAGTGCCCTCTGATGTCTCCTCCACGTGGCCCTCCTATTCTTAAACCAAACCTTCAATCAGAGAGAAAAAGGGATCGTTTTAGTACGTTGAGCACTGGATGTCGTACATGAAAAAACAAGCAGGCTACTTACTCTCTATGCCCTTAAGCTTTGAAACTGCATCAGGGGAGCTATTTCCTTCTTGCTAAAATCGCTTAGGGAAGCCAGGGCCACGGGCCCCCCTGCAGCTCACCCCGAGAGGGCACCCACGCTGTGCCACGCTGTGCCAGGCTCTGGCTCGGCTCTCTGCTTTGACTCTGTCCTCCCACCTTGCCTATTACTTTTCCCCGTTCTCAGCAGCAGGTGTAGCTGAGGAACGGCGCTCTGTCCCCGCCGTGGCTGTTACACCTGGGATGTCTGTGTCCTCACAGCTGACCAGCAGCTGTCCAGCTGCCCCTGGCCCCTAGTCACTAGGCAGGGGTCACCCTGCTTATGGGGGAAGCTCAGCATCGTCCAAGAGTCCTGCTGAGGGGAACAAAGCCCGTTTTGAAAAGCCCATCCTGAACCAAGAGTAATCACGTCATCCACAGGAACGTGCCGGATCTTTCAACAACAGCAGCATTCCTTTCAGGATGACTGAAGGGTCGCTCATCTTCTGAAACCGCTTCAGAGTGAAAAAGATGCTGTTGTGAGCGAGGCTGGGGCATGGAGGGTCCGGGAGCCTGTGGCTGGTCCTGCTGGGACAGGAGGAAGCTGAAGCGCTGGACACTACCTGAGTATTACAGACGTTGGGGACAAGGCATGTTTACACGAACTAGGACCAGATTTACTAAGTTCGTAAAATCCTTGTCCAGCCAACAGATCGGGAGCAAAGAGGCTCACCGCCGTCACCGTGGTGGTGGATTCTGCAGCCTCCAGCCCGCACCACCCTCCAGGCTTTCCTGGGCTCAGCCCCCGGGCAGCTCCCTCCGCTCTGGCTACGGTTCCAGCACCCTGGACAGGACCCCTGCTGCCCAGCGCGGCAGGGCCCCCGAGGCCCCTCTACTCAACCAGGAGAGCCCCATCCCATCCCTTATCCTCTTTTCTGTTGTTCACTGAGCGACAGTTGACATACAATACTGTATTCGCCTCAGGTGTACAACATAGTGATTCGACGCTTCTCTGCAAAATGCTCGCCACGGTTAAGTGTAGTCACCATACAAAACGATTACAATATTATTGACTATATTCCTTACGCTGTCCTTTTCATCCCCGCACCGGATTTATTTTTCAACTGAAGTTGGTACCTCCTAATCCCCTTCACTTATTTTTCCCATGCCCCCACCCCCTCCCCTCTGGCAACCTCCATTTTGTCCTCTGTAAATGAGTCTGTATTGGCTCTGTTTGTTCATTAGTTTGTTTTTAAGAGTCCACATATATGGGACGCCTGGGTGGCTCAGATGGTTAAGCATCTGCCTTCAGCTCAGGTCATGATCCCAGGGTCCTGGGATCGAGCCCCGCATCGGGCTCTGTGCTCAGCAGGGAGCCTGCTTCTCCCTCTGCCTGCCTGTCTACCTACTTGTGATCTCTCTCTCTCTCTCTCTCTCTGTCAAATAAATAAATAAAATCTTAAAAAAAAAAGAGAGTCCACATATAAGTGCAACCATACAGTATTCTTAAGGCAAGAGGGTGAAACTGACATGGCAGGAAGACAGTCAACCACCATGTGGGTGAGGAGTCACAAAATGGCTCCTCCCTAGTATCTGCCAACTATGAACCCTACAGATAAAACCTGTGCTCTGGGCTCCACTGTCCTCTCCGCATCCTAGGTAGTGGAATTTCTTTGTATTTAATATCTGTAGACATTCCCGGTTTGCAAATGTCACTTGACACAAAGGGGGCCTCTACTCTCTCTGTTGCCTCATTTCCCCTCTGCCATCCTAGTATTTGGTCTTTCTGCTGCATGAATATGCCGTCTAAAAACACCAGTGCCGTGGACCTCATTTTGGGGGGATCCAAGTTTACCGGAGGCCAAATCTACATAAATGCCAGGTAGCCTAGCTGAGGTATACTCTGATAGTCCTTCCGTATTTCTAATACCGGATTCATGAAACAGCTCTTACTGCACTTGGGGGCACATCCATTAAGCTCTTCTTCACACAAACACGTTATGATCTCAGTTATGTGGGGAATCTGAAAAAACCCAACCAACTCATGGAAAAAGAGACCAGACTTGTGACCACTTTTAGAGGGGTTGGCTGGAGGAACTGCCTGAAGGTGGTCAAAAGGTAAAAACTTCCAGTTTTAAGATAAGTAAGTACCAGGACTCTAATGTAGCCTAAGGACTATACTTAACACCACCTTATGGTATCTATGCCAGTTAAGAGATTCAATTTTAAGACTTCTAATCACAAAGAACAAACTGCTTATTTTTCTTTTTGTCTTTTTCCTTTCTTCTCTGTCTCTCTAGGACATGATGGATGGTAACTAAACTTACTGTGGTAAACATTTCACAATAGATGGAAGTCAGATCATTATGCTGTACACCTTAAATTGATCCAGGACTCTATGTAACTTATGTCTTAATAAAACTGGGAAAAACTTCTTTGAAAATTGAAAGCGCTGGGGCGCCTGGGTGGCTCAGTGGCTTAAGCGTCTGCCTTCAGCTCAGGTCATGATCCCAGGGTCCTGGGATCGAGCCCCGCATCGGGCTTCCCGCTCAGCGGGAGGCCTGCTTCTCCCTCTCCCTCTGCCTACTGCTCTCCCTGCTTCTGCTCGCTCTCGCTCTCTCTCAAATAAATAAATAAAGTCTTAAAAAAAAGAAAAGAAAATTCAAAGTGCTGTAGAGTTTGGAAACAAATGAGACCGTGATGTGTTTTTCCTCGTTCGTGTCTTGCGGCTCCTTTTCCCTTCAGAGCCCGACTGAGAGGGCACAATGCAAGCCCGAGGAGGGGAACATCAACTCCCCCAAACTTAAGGGTATCTGTTCCTCTGAGCTTGCCTGGCCTGCTCCACAAAGCAGAGAGGCCTGGGCCTCCCAGGTCTGGGCACCCCTGGCTGCGAGCCCAGCCCCTGGTCTCGGGGGCCTGCTTTGTAGGCTGCCTCTCTGGCCTCCCCACCTCTCTTCTGCTGCCCCCTTTCTTTCACAAATTACCCTCTGTGCATGCAGCGAAGCTAATAAACCCACCCTGAGTTTTCCTTTTCTCTCTTTCCCTCTTATTTCTCTTCTCCCCCCGCCACCCCCCCACCCCCGCCGCCAAATTATCCTTTCATTCCACTTAGGCTGTCTGTGGTCTCAATCACCCCTTGAGCCATTGACCCACCAATTAGCCATCACTGACTGGGCCAATGAAAAAGTCTTTCCTTGGACGCCTGGGTGGCTCAGATGGTTAAGCGCCTGCCTTCGGCTCGGGTCATGATCCCAGGGTCCTGGGATCGAGTCCCACATCGGGCTCCCTGCTCAGCGGGGAGCCTGCTTCTCCCTCTCCCTCTCTCTCTCTCTCTGTCTCTTATGAATAAATAAATAAAATCCTTAAAAAAAAAAAAAAAGAAAAAGTCTTTCCAATCAGGACACGTCAGAATCCAGCCTGAACTAAGAGCCAGTGCCCACTAGTGACAAATTCCACACAATCTCTTCATAAAAGGACCACAAGAGGAAGATCAAAGTCTCAGGTGTCAGACATTCCTCACAGGAATATTCACCAATGCGTTTGGTTGGTTCAGAGCTTGGAATGTGAGTCATATCCCCAAGGCATCTTTCTGGCCTTAGGCTTCCACCTGTGTGGATCGGCCTCCACCTTTGTTAGCTTGGTGGAACCTTGTTTGAAATTGTTGTTTTCGTTTCTTTTCTCTTGTAGACAGATTTCAAAGGTGGTACCTCGCCCCCCCCACCCCATCTCCACCGTAATGCACAGTCTACTGTTTAACAAGGTTTTCAGGCTGACTATCAAGGCGTTCCAGAAAATGAAGATGTAGGCCTGCCACTCTCCACACCTGTTTACCAAATACTTAAAAGCAACAGCTCTAAAAGTAAATTAATGAAATTTAAAATCTTTTAAATAAAATAAAATATTTTTTGAAATTAAAAAGTAAAATTGCCTTCGTCTGAATCCTAGAGCAAGAAATCATATATATTAGGGCGCCTAGAGTGGCTCAGTTGGTTAAGCGTCTGCCTTGACTCCGGTCAAGATCCTAGAGTCCCAGGATCCAGCCCCATGTCAGGCTCCCTGCTCAGTGGGGAGTCTGCTTCTCCCTCTGCCGCTCCCCGATTGTTTGCTCTCTCTCACGCTCACTCTCTCTCTCAAATATATAAAATCTTAAAAAAAGAAAGAAATCATGTACATTAAAAAAAAAAAAACCACAACCCAACAAGAGGCCTAGGCACTTGCACTAAAAGCAGTAAGAGTAAAAATAAACTTTTGAACTTTTAAAATAAATTAAAAGTAATTTTATAATGACAAAGTAAAATTGTTTTCGTCTGAATCCTAGAGTGAAAAAAAATCATATGTTAAGAGGAAATACCAAGAGCAGGAGGCCCAGGCTGTTGTACTTGAAGCTCTACCCTCCCTGTAAGTCTCAGCTTCACTGGACAGAAGGTAGTTGCTTATCTGCTGTGTCATGTGTGTGAAATCTTCCCTCAAGCCTATGCCAAAATATTTGTAAATTCACTCCTTAGGCAAAGAGCTTATGCTCGTCTTCAGTAAATCAGTGTAATTCAACTCCTTGGCGAGTTGAACGATTTGAACGGTTTCCACTTCAGACTCCATCCAGATGTGACCCGACAGTGAAGTGTTGCCTGTATGATAACCCTTTAGGAGTTGAGCTGTCTGTTGAGTATGTGTGCTTGTGGGTATTCATTTCTTTATGTTTATATAAAATATTTATGTTTCTGTATATATTGTTATAAGGTGGGTTATATATAAATATATCGTCTATCATATATACTTGTGTATATACAAGTCACATGAGTGATTATACATGAATACATAGGAATTACATAATTATACCCTTATAGTATAATAATTAAATAATGCATGATGATTCGATCGTAGAGAAACATTACTACTATATACGGATATTGCTATATCACTAGATTAACGTGCTACTAAATAATTAATATCAATTAAGAATAAATAAATATTAATCCATAACTGATACAGCAAAGAACAATCTATTGGCTATAGTATATGGTAATTATATATTACATAGGACTATATTAATAACATCGTAGATAATAACTGATTAATTATATGGGCATCATAGAAATGTATTTTATATTAGCAATAACAATTACGTCACATCGATATATATGGTATTTATCTGTTCTAGAATATACTTAAAAAAGAATATACTTTTGATATACTGCATAGTTATTGCATATACATTTAACATATCAACTATATATTCTGTATTAGATGAATATATAAGCATATATTCTATGAATTAAATGTATTTTATATATTATATAATTTATATTCATATTTACTACATTCCATGTACTTCTATATCCCATATTGATATTATATAGTACACATATATGTTAGTATATATTACATATAAAAATAGTACGTATACTATATATGTGATCCATAATTATGATGTTATATGTACATACACGTATCTGTTAGCATATAGGTATATATCACATATAAAAGTAAGACGTATACTATATATGTGATCTATCGTTATGGTTCTATTTCTATTTATGCTCTATTTAAAAATCTATATAAATATGTGTATTCTATGTCTAATTCAGTGACATCTAAAAGTATATATATAGGTACACTTTATACAGACACGTATGGATATTTTATAGAAGGGATACTATACGATACTAATTTTTTCATTCCTTTAGGAAATCATGTTCCCTCTGGAAATGGGCAATTTCCCAAACCTGGGCTTTATTTATCCTATCCCATTGTCCCCCCACCATGACCCAAAAGTTCAACACTTATTTCCCAAAGCTAGCAAAGGCCACAAAAACCCAGGACGGTGAGGTCTAGGACAAAGGTGTCCAAGTCCTGAAGCCGGTTTTAGACCGGCTCCCAGCCAAATGGTTTTTTTCAGGTTTACTGACCTGCACTCTGGCTTCAGGCACACCCATGAATCTTGCAAGCTCCTGGCTGAGGGGAGAAAAATCAATATTTGGAGTTGGGGGTGAATTAAAATAGAGGATTTTTCCGTCCTCTTTTTAACACTTTTTTCAGGGAGATGTCAGTGGCATTTTAGGAACCAATCTCTACACTTAGGAAAAGTCACACCCTTTCAGGATTTACAGTGAGATGCAGTGGACCAAGAACTGAAGGAAAGCCAAGTCTCTGGGGTAAAGGAGGCACAGTGTCCGAGAACACACGACATTCTAACCCAGTTTCTTTTAGTGTTACCAGCTTCAAAATGAAGAAATATCTCTGAGGATCTATCTCTGCCGACTTTCGATCATTGCTCTTAATCCATTTTATGGATTAAATTAGAGCCCTCCAATAAGGTGCTGTCCATCCATCTCTCTCCCTCTCTCTGACTCTCCCCCATCTCTCTCTCTCTCTCAGTGATGACCAAGTTAGAGTACATTCCCATAGGTGCTAAGGGATGGCACAAACTGCTGTTCATTCTTTGGTTGTGCTTATTTTAAAGTTTTGGTAGCACTGACTTCCTCCTCCCCTACCCCCGCCCACAGCCGCAGACGCCTCGCCGCCCCCAACACTGTCCTGTACCATCTAGCTTGAGCTTTCCTTCTGCAGGGCAGCTTTCCCTCAAGCAAGATTTAATTGTACTTTGTTTTCAGATTTTATTTTTAACTAATCTCTACAACCGGCGTGGGGCTCGAACTTAAGACCCCCAAATCAAGAGTCACAGGCTCTAACGACTGAGTCAGCCAGGCGCCCCTTTTCTTTTCTTCTTCTTTTTCTTAACTTTTAGTTTTTTCAAGACCTCTAGCAAAATCGAAGGGAATGCAGAATATTCACTAATCCAGATAGTTTTCAAGTGCAGTACTTAAAAATGTAAAAATGGGTGCAGGGGCCCCACGGTGGTGTAGAGATTACTGAAAATGAATCATTTTAAAAAACTGAGTGCAGAAATAATTCCCGACGAGCAGACTTACCACGATTTTAAACAAAGGTAGGATCCTAAGCCGCCTGCTCCGCGTCTCAGACTTGTCGCCCTCGTCCCCGCCCACCCTGCTGCCAGTAGGACTTTTTTCTGTGAAGGGCGGCGGGCACTTTCCCGGCTCGCCGCCATCAAACCCGCCCGAGCGAGCGTCCGCCTTCGCCGCCCCACCCGCAGAGCGAGCGCTCAGCTCCCGCCGAAGCGCCAGTGCTCGGCGGGCCCGGCAGCCTCGAGGCCGCGGGGTGTTCGGTCAGCCGCGAGGACAGAGACGCTGCGAACCCGCCCAGCCCGCCGCCCGCGAAGGCGGGAGCCCGCGCCCAGCGCCGCAGCCCGTCCAGCCCGCGCAGCCGGCCTCCCGCGAAGCCGGCAGCCCGCGCCCAGCGCCGCAGCCCGTCCAGCCCGCGCAGCCGGCCTCCCGCGAAGCCGGCAGCCCGCGCCCAGCGCCGCAGCCCGTCCAGCCCGCGCAGCCGGCCTCCCGCGAAGCCGGCAGCCCGCGCCCAGCGCCGCAGCCCGTCCAGCCCGCGCAGCCGGCCTCCCGCGAAGCCGGCAGCCCGCGCCCAGCGCCGCAGCCCGTCCAGCCCGCGCAGCCGGCCTCCCGCGAAGCCGGCAGCCCGCGCCCAGCGCCGCAGCCCGCTTACCGTATGAACACGTTGGGATACTGGTTGCGCTGGAACAAGCCCTCCAGCTCGCGCAGCTGCAGCCGGCTGAACATGAAGCGCCGGGCCTGGGGCGGCGGCCCCTCCTGCTGAGGCTGGCCCTGCGGCCCCTGCGGCCCCTGCGGCCCCGGCTGCCCTGGCCCAGGCGGCGGAAATTCTGCGGCGCCGTGGCCGTCCGCCTCCTCGCCGACGCCATCGCCGTCGCCGACGCCATCGCCGTCGCCGACGCCATCACCGTCGCCGACGGCTTCGCCGTCCGCTTCCTCCTCGACTTCAGCGGCGGCAGGGTCCTGCTCGGGTGCGACCTCGGCCCCCGCCTCCGCCGCCGCTCCGTCTCCGGTGTCTCCCGTGTCCGCGGTAAGCGACATCGCCGCAGGCTGGGTTTCTGCAAAGGAGGAGATCCAGACAGAAAGATCAGGGCGTCAGAGCCCAGGCTGTGGGAAGGAGGGCGCGAGGGGCAGCCTCTGCGGGGTGTCGGGACCGCCCCCCTCGCCCAGGGAACGTTGGTTTCTGGGGCTTGCTGCTGGCGCCTGTCCCAACGGTCACCGACCCTGCGGCTCTTCCCGGTCCTCGTCGACTTCCAGGCTGAGGAAGCCGGTGTCATCGTCCTGGCCTGGGCCGGGAGGCTCCATATCCCTGGTGCTGTCTTCTGCACGTGCCCCGTCGGATCCTTCTGGATCCATGGGTGACGCCGCAGAGAGCGGTGGCCTGCCGACGGGCTCCCGCAAAGCGGTCCTGGCGTTGTCACGTTCCCGAGTGTCTGGGTAGACGCCCCCTTTATATATACCACCCGCTGCGGGGGGGGGGGTGGGCTCGCGGGGGGTTGGGCGCATGCGGCCTGGGCTTGGCCACCCACCAGGCGGGTGCACTTGCAAGGGGAGCTCAGGTAGGGCGCACTTGCCCGAAGGCGTCGGAGCCGGCAATGCCTAGCTAGAGAGGCTGAGTCTTCAAGTCGGAGCTGGGCTCGCACGCCCCGACCTGGTGGCCTGTCTCCCCCACAGGAAGGCGCTGTGCTGTATGGCGCAAGCCCGTGTGGGTAGGGTAAGACACAGACGTCCCCCTAGCTCTGGAGACCCTGCCCAAGTGTTGGGAGAGTGTCTCTTGGGCCAGCCCTGCGAATCCAGCCGCCGCGGCTAGGCAGGGAATAGTAATGCAAGGAAAGTGATGGACCCCGAGGTGGCCGTCTGAGGTTTTTCCGGGAGGCGGCTCACGTCAGAGCCCGCCAGACCCCCAGACCCCCAGACCCCTGGGTCCCCGGGAACAGGAGCTTGGGCTGGGGTCTTCTGAGCGCGCCTGTTGCTCAGATGCACTCTGCAAATAAAACCACGCTTGCCCCTTGAGAGCGTCCTGTGCCTCCGGGATTTTATGGATTTTTTTTTTAAGATTTTCTTTCTTTCTTTAATTGACAGACACAGAGAGAGAGAGAGAGAGAGACAGGAGAGAGGGAACACACAAGTGGGAGAGGGAGAAGCAGGCTTCCCGCTGAGCGGAGAGCCGGATGCGGGCTCGATCCCAGGACCCTGGGATCATGACCTGAGCTGAAGGCAGTCGCTTAACCGACTGAGCCACCCAGGCGCCCCCTGTGCCTCCGGGATTTTAGTAATGAAGACACATCTCAGTACAGGGCTGCGAACCTGCGCGGGGCTTAGAGCGTTCCAGGTCGGCTTCAACTGGACAGAGCTCCTGCTCGCTTGGGTTTTTTTCCGTTTTTCTTTTTCAAAGTTGTGTTCCTCTCATTGCAACCATGGATCTTGAAACACCTTTGGGCACAGCGTCTATGCCTCTGCCTCGAGATTCTCTATACAAGCATGCATGTCCCTTAGGGTGGGACCCTTTGGATCTGGGTCATCACCCACTTTCCTGCCGCTCTTTCTCCACCCCCCCCACCTCCTCCCCTCGGCTTTCCTAGAAATGGCTTTCTGAGCCCTTGCTGAGGAATAAATAAATTTCATTTCTTTGTTGTTTTCTTTTTCGTTTCCTTTCTTATTCTTGTTTCTTGCAGCGGGGGATACATTCTTATTGGTTGGAGAGCTGAGTTTAAGCAGGTGTTTGGTTTCTCCAGGTGAGTTCGATAAAGGGACAAGGGCCAAGAGATTTGGGGTATAGCAAGGAATCGATGATAAAGAGTGGCTATATGGTTTGTCCCAATTCAATAAATGTAAGGTGTTGTGCCTTCTTTTGTCTGTAAATTTTACATCCAAAGAAGAAAACCCTAAGCAAATACTGAACTCAACCTGATGGTATGCATGCTTCTTTCTTGTCCAATAAAAGAGAGCGGGCCGGATTGAGGGCTCTGCGGATTTCCCTTCCAGAACTGTTTTATAGATGCTCCGGCACTTGTTAATATCCTAAGTATTGAAAATAGCTTCTAAGAACGGGTCCTGTGCAGGACAGTGTACCTGACTTAGCCCATGTTTACCGTGCTCAGCCGCCCCGTTTGAAATCCGGAGCTACAGCATTTCTGCGGGCTCCTAA
This sequence comes from Mirounga angustirostris, assembly GCF_029215605.1. Classification (NCBI taxonomy): domain Eukaryota; kingdom Metazoa; phylum Chordata; class Mammalia; order Carnivora; family Phocidae; genus Mirounga; species Mirounga angustirostris. Next base: position 97,589,237 of record NW_026991719.1, read on the forward strand.
ATGCAGCATGGGTCCTAGGCAGCTCACCGACTGCGCCTGACGGAGGGAGGTGGCCCGGCCTCGTGCTCGCAGAGGACGGGTAAGACACTGAGAAAGGTCTGTGGACCGATTCGTTTTCACGGAGCTGGTAAGGGGTGACAGCGGGACTACCTCCTCCTGACTTGAGCCAGATGTTTCCTCCTCCGGCTGGCCCTTGGTGAGTGCGGCCGGCCCGCCCCAGCCCCTTGGCCAGATACCCCAGGCACAGTTTTGACTTGAGGTTAATTATTGCGTGAGAGCCCTACAAGGGTTGTCGTCATGTGCGTGTTAGAGCACCTCCAGTATCTGCGTGTTCTTTCCTGTGTCCGATCTCCGCGGGGCAGTCCAGCTTGCTCTACCTCAGCCACTCACGTGACCCTTGACAGATCTCGCCCTACCTGGGCCCCAGTCGTGCTAGCATTCACTGAGCATGTTTCCTTCCCTACCTTCACACTTTGCACACCTTAGCAACCGAACGGAGCCTCGTCCTCGGCAAAAGTAGCCCCGAATCATGGTTCCACGTGCCACATCCACGGGAGGGGGCTCTGGAGCCAGAGGGCTGCCACCTGCATCCGGCTTGCTCACCCCTTGCGAGCTGGCTGGCCTGCTGAGTTGCTTATTCTCACTTTAGCCCGGTCTCCTCATCTGCAAGAGGAGGCTAGCAGTAGCCACTACCTACCGGGGTGCTGCCGGAGTAACTGAGATGAGGAAAATACACTGCTACCGAGGGCCCTACCGTGCGGCCTCACGTCTCCGATTTCAGTCCGTTTTGTGTTTCTTTATTCACAGGGGCCCATGAGGGAAGAGAGGCGAGGGTTATTCACTCACAGCTGGCCTGGGGACAGAAAGTTGTCTTGGGACTCTAAGGTCTCTAGCCCTACCTGTCCTTTGGGTCCTTTTCTCCCTCTTTTTTGGTTTTTTGTTTTCTTGTTTGTTTGTTTGTTTGTTTTAAGTAAACTCTAGACCCCGTGTGGGGCTGGGACCGCTGACTCCAAGATCGAGAGTCACACGCTCCACCATCTGAGCCAGCCAGGCTCCCCCCTGCATGCCTCTTTGTGCCTACACAGACTTCGGTCAGTAAAGCTTTGTCGGCTGCTGTGTTTACAGGGCCCTCTGCCAGGCAGTGCGGGGCAGGTCTCTGGTCCAGACTCAGCCATCCTCGTGCCCTGGTTCTCCCGGTCTGGGGAGACAGATCAGCCCACGTGAGAGAAAGAAGCTGGAAATGATGGAGTCCCAGCACCACTCAGTGGCTCTGTGGCCCAGGTAAATCAGCTGATCTCTGTGCCTCCCAGGCCAGCTCTGCAGAGTGGGGATCGTGATGCTCCCTGCTCTCCCGAGCTGTGACTTTTACTCGAAGTGATGCAAGTAAGGCCCGGGGGGGGGGCGGGGGCGCTCAGACAAGTGGAGCCGATGCTGGAGTTAAGGGGTCAGGACTGAGTGGGGTCAGGCTGGACATGGGCCCTCACTGTGATCGAAGGTGCGGACAGGGTGCCTCGCCCCTGCTCCTAAGCAGATGGGAGAGCCTGTGGGGTGAAGGGAGCTCTGCTTGCTCGGGCTGGTGCCCTCCCGGGAGTGCTCGCCGTGCACCAGGGCCTGGCTCATCCACCTTTCCGCTGTCCCTTGTGCGTGACAGGGCGCTGTGGCGCCCCCCCCCCCCCACCCAGGGCGGTGGAGGCATCACTGTTTTGTTTTGTTTTGTTTTTAAGATTTTATTTATTTATTTGAGAGAGAGAATGAGAGAGAGAGAGAGCACATGAGAGGCGGAGGGTCAGAGGGAGAAGCAGACTCCCTGCTGAGCAGAGAGCCTGATGCGGGACTTGATCCTGGGACTCCAGGATCGTGACCTGAGCCGAAGGCAGTCGCTTAACCAACTGAGCCACCCAGGCGCCCGGCATCACTGTTTTTTGCTTCTTCCTTAACCAAGGCCGTGGAGGCTTGGAGAGGTTCGGTGACTTTGACCAGGTGACACAGCTTGCTGGGGGCGGTGGGGGGGGGGCGGCAGGATCCAAAGCTCCGAAGAGACTGTTCCTAGCAGCCCCTGGTTGAAGGCGATTTGGCTTCTGGGGAGTTGTGGGCTTTCCCTTCCTCCTCAGAGGGAGTCAGAGGTGGGTGCAGGCTAAGCAGGCTGTGCGTGGAACTTCAGGTAAAGGGGTAGTGTGAGCAACCCCGGGAGGGAGGGAAGTCTAAGGCTTGTCTCAGGGAACCCAGACACAGCCAGGGGGCTCTGGAGTGTGAGCTGGAGAGGAAGCTAGAGAGGAGTCTGCAGAGAACTCTGTATTGAGGGGCCAACAAAGTTTAAATGTTAGGTGGGGGCTGAGTTCAAGGAAGGCGTTGGAATGTGTATGTTTGGGATGATGGAAACTGAAAGAGGTTTGGGCTTGGGGGGTGGCACCTTCATGAAAGCAGTGTTTTAGGATGAGTTTCTGGGGGGGAGTGTCAGCCGGCTCTCGGTTCCGTTCATTGCAGTTAGTGGGCGTGGGGAGCAAGGTCCAGAGCCTGAGTCCTCACTTGGAGGCCACGGCTGTCCACCGGGTATGTCGTGAGTCCCCTGGAATTGGAATGCAAAATTCCGTGTGTGGTGGCATTGCAGTAATGTGGGCGCCTTTCGTCAACTAGAGGGGGGACAGTGCCCCTAACCACCCCCTCCCACCTTAAGAAATATCATAGAAAAGACCAGGGAATTGAGTAGAACGCGGGCTGTGGACCTGGCCACATGCATCTGGTTTCAGGGCACAGCCTGGTTCTTCTTCTTTCCAGAATTCTTATGAAGTCAGAATGAAGTATGGAAAGATGGTTTCCTTTTCTCTCTCCTTCCTTTTGTCCTTCAGCCTCTCTCTCTCCCTCCCTCCTCCCTTCATCTCTCCCTCCCTCCTTTCTTCCTTCCCTCCCTTCCACTCTCCCTTCTTCCCTCTCTTCCTCTTCCCTCCTTTCTCCTTCTCTCCCTCCTCCCTCCCTGTCTGTCCCTTCTCCCTCCCTTCTACCCTCCCTTTCCCTACCTCCTTACTTCTCCTTCCATCTTCCCACTTCCTCCTTCCCTCACTCCATCCCTCCTTGTCTCTCTTCTTTCCCTCCCTGTCTTTCCTCCCTCCTCTCTCCCTCCTTCCTACCCTTCCTCCTGCCTCTTCCCTTCTCTCCCTCCTCCCTCCATCCCTCTGTGTCTCTTTTCCTCCCTATCGTGTGTGTCTGTGCACGCACTCATGCACATGTGTGTGTAATTGTGTCCGTGTCTATGTACCATGAACAAGCACCAAAGATATAAGCAAGTCATGGAAAAAAAGATCATACATGATTGAAAATCACATATCATCTAGAACAAGGGAAATGCCACACCTAAGTAACAAAGCAATATATGGGAGTTCAAAAAAGGTAGAATTTATATTCAGTACAATTCTGGAAACACAGTCTGAAGAAGTAGACTTTAAGATGACTTTTGAAGCATGGATAGAAGTTCTCACTGGCCTTCCCCAAATACTTCCTCCTTAATAACAAAAGTAACATAACATGGGGTGCCTGGCTGGCTCAGTCAGTAGAGCCTGGGACTCTTTTTTTTTTTTTTTAAGATTTTATTTATTTATTTGACAGAAAGAGAGAGATCACAAGCAGGGGGAGCATCAGGCAGAGGGAGAAGCAGACTCCCTATTGAGCAGGGGCTTGATCGCAGGACCCTGGGATCACGACCCAAGCCGAAGGCAGATGCTTAACCGACTGAGCCACCCAGGCGCCCCAAGATTTTATTTATTTATTTGAGAGACAAAGCAAGAGGGCCATCGAGGGAGCACAAGCAGGTGGGGCTATAGAGGGAGAGGAGAAACAGTCTCCTCACTGAGTAGGATCCTAGGATTTTGGGATCATGACCTGAGCCAAAGGCAGACGCCTATCCGACTGAGCCACCCAGGTGTCCCAGAGAGGGAAAGAATCTTAAACAGACTATTCTCCAAGCAGGCCGCCCCATGGGCGGATCGCACCACTCCCAGATCACAATCTGAGCCTAAATCAATAGTCAGCTGCTTAACCGACTGAGCCACACAGGCGCCCCGTCATAATCTATTTCTAAATAAAAAAAAAATAATAATGAAATAAACCTACTAATTACTCTCCATTCCCTTGTGAAAGGTGATCTCCCTGTATCAGAAGGTAAAAAGACATCCTTACGACCAGAGGTGGGAAATTTAGAACGAATTAAGCTGTATAAACAACCCTTATTACTTTTTACTAATTTACTCCCCCAGCCCAAATTCTGTTTAAAATTCCTTACAAATCAAAGCTCCCAAACACAAGTTTTCTTTGTCCTGTCAATTCCTCACAGATTAATTTTCCCTTTATCTTAAAATTTCTAAAACTTACCTGCTTTAGTCAATTCTTTGGGTCTCAATTTCACTATTGGGCCTCTGTGCAAACGTAATAAAACTTTAGTTTTTTAATGAGCACTGGGTGTTATACGCAACTGATGAATCACTAAATTCTACTGCTGAAACCAATTTGAAAAAAAAAGACTTTAGCTTTTCCTTCTGTTAATCTGTCTCCAGTACATTTAATTCTTAGTCCATCTGGAAGACCTTGAAGAATAAAAAACATTTTTTCTTCCCTTTAGTAGTAACCTCTTAAACCTTGGCCTTAGTGGTATTTTTCAGGATCAGTCTCCTTAAGCAAGGAAACAAAAGCAAAAATGGACTATGAGATTACATCTAAAAAATTAAAATTTTTTTGTACAACTAAGGAAATCATCCTGCTGTTGTTTCTAATTGTCTGGGAAAGAGGTGTAGAGAGTGGCAGGCCTAAATTTTAGTTTTCTGGAATTCTTTGATAAGTCAGCTGGAAAACATTGTTAACATAGTATGTTGTGGGGGCGCCTGGGTGGCTCAGTTGGTTAGGCGACTGCCTTCGGCTCAGGTCATGATCCTGGAGTCCCGGGATCAAGTCCCGCATTGGGCTCCCTGCTCGGCAGGGAGTCAGTCTGCTTCTCCCTCTGACCCTCCCCCCCCCGTTCTCTCTCTCTATCTCATTCTCTCTCTCAAATAAATAAATGAAATCTTTAAAAAAAAAAACATAGTATGTTGTGCATTATGTTGGAGATGGAGGGGAGGTTGCAACCTTTGAAATACGTCAATGATATTAAACAAAGTAAAAGAACTATTCTTTCTTAATTTTTTAAAAGTAATCTTTACCCCCAACCTGGGGCTCCAACTCACAGCCCTGATATCAAGAGTCACGTGTTCTTCCTACTGAACCAGCCAGTTGCCCCTAAAGGAACAATTTCAAACAAAATTCCACCCACCTAACAACTGTGTTAGGCGAGAGTAATGCCTTGGGAACATCACTCAAAGTCAATTTTAGCATCTACCAAATGCATTAGTGAATATTCTATTGAGGAATTACTAAAACCCCAGATTTTTACCTTCCTTATTGTGGTCCTATTACGAAGACATTGTATGGAATTTGTCACTAGTGGGGAGATGACTTTAACCTCATGCTGGTTTCTTCCATGTGGTAATTCAAACTACTTTTTCTTTTTTTAAAGATTTTTATTTATTTATTTGACAGAGAAAGAGACAGCGAGGGAGGGAACACAAGCAGGGGGAGTGGGAGAGGGAGAAGCAGGCTTCCTGCCGAGCAGAGAGCCCGATGTGGGGCTCGATCCCAGGACCCTGGGATCATGACCTGAGCTGAAGGCAGACGTTTAATGACTGAGCCACCTGGGTGCCCCTCAAACTGCTTTTTCATTGGCTCAGTCAGTGATGGCTAATTTGTGGCTCAAAGGAACAAGGGATGATTGCTTGAAACCATAGAAAACTATAAATTGTGTGGAAGGATAATTTGGAAAAAACAACAAAAATAAGAGGAAAAGAAAGAGAGAAAAAGAAAACTCAGGGTGGGTTCATAGCTTCGCTGCATGCACAGAAGGTAATTTGTGATGGAAAGGGGGCAGCAGAAGAGAGGTGGGGAGGCCAGAGAGGCAGCCTACAAAGCAGGCCCCCGAGACCAGGGGCTGGGCTCGCAGCCAGGGGTGCCCAGACCTGGGAGGCCCAGGCCTCTCTGCTTTGTGGAGCAGGCCAGGCAAGCTCAGAGGAACAGATACCCTTAAGTTTGGGTGAGTTGATGTTCCCCTCCTCGGGCTTGCATTGTGCTCTCTCAGTCGGGCTCTGAAGGGAAAAGGAGCCGCAAGACACGAACGAGGAAAAACACATCACGGTCTCATCCATTTACAAACTCTAAGCATGAATTTTGGAAGAAAAATTTCCCCATTTTTATTAAGATATAAGTGACACACGGCCCTGTATAAGTTTAATGAGTACAGCATGATCATCTGACCTACATCTGTTGTGAAATGTTTACCACGGTCAGTTCAGTTACGTCCATCATGTCCTAGAGAGACAGACAAAACAGAAAGAGGAAAAATGTTCTTTTCTTTGTGATACCTGGTCTTAGGATTGACCCTCTTACCAGCTTCCATATATACCCTACAGCAGTGGGGCCTATAGGCATGTTGTGTATTATATCCTCAGCACTTATTTTTTCTTAAGTGCAAATTTGTACCTTTTGACCACCTGCATCCAATTCCCCCTCCGCACCCCCTCTGGTAAGCATAAATTTCACCACTTCTTCTATGAGTCTGAGTCTTTTTTTTAAGATTCCACATAGAACTGAGACCTTAGCGTGTTTGTCTGAGGAAGATATTAATGGCGCCCTCCCTCTACTTTGCAACTACGCTAAGAGTTGTTTTATGAAACCAGTACTGGAAATAGGGAACTGGCATCCGCCTGCACCTCAGTTGGCCCGCTTTGTGCTTTGGCTATGTTGATGCAGATTTGACCTCCGGTAAGCCTGGGTCCCCCCAGAATGAGCTCCAAGACACTGGCTTTTTCAGCCGACATGCTCGTGCAGCGAAGGTGGGAGAGGGGAAATGAGGCAGACAGGAGAGGGACAGGGAGAGGCCTCCGCGAACGAACGCTCTCCTTTGAGTCGGCCTGGGTCAGCCTGAGGCCTGCCTTCGGTTGGGCTGCCCTCCACACCCAAACATCCCCGTCACCAAGGTCCGTGGGAACCAGGGGAAAGCCTGCTCTGGGGAGAATTCCCTCCTCGCACACCGCTTGTGAGGGGTCCTGTTTGCTTCCTGTACTATGACAGCAGGTTGAGTTCAGCCCCCAGTAAGTGGAGCTCACTCCCAGCACATACACCCCACGGAGCCAGGCAGCCCCTTTCCACCTGGCTCCTGGGTCAGGTCCTCAAGGAGAGCCTGGGCGTGTGTGTGTGTGTGTGTGTTGAGGGGGTGGCCGGGCCCTCCTGGCACCGTGTGTGCGCATGCGTGCGTGTTGGGTGGCTGGCCGGGCCCTCCTGGCACTGGGTGTGTGTGTGTGTGTGTGTTGGGGGGGTGGCCGGGCCCTCCTGGCACCGTGTGTGTGCGTGCGTGTGTGTGTTGGGGGGGTGACTGGGCCCTCCTGGCGCGTGTGTGTGTGCGTGCGTGTGTGTGTTGGGGAGCTGGCCGGGCCTTCCTGGCACTGTGTGCGCGCGTGCGTGTTGGGGAGCTGGCCGGGCCCTCTTGGCACCGTGCGTGTGCGCGTGCATGTTGGGCGGCTGGCGGGAACCTCCCGGCACCGTGTGTGTGCGCGTGCGTGTTGGGGGACTGGCGGGGCCCTCCCGGCACCGTGTGTGTGCGCGTGCGTGTTGGGGGGCTGGCCGGGCCCTCCTGGCACCGTGTGTGTGCGCGTGCGTGTTGGGGGCTGGCCGGGCCCTCCTGGCACCGTGCGTGTGCGCGTGCGTGTTGGGGGGCTGGCCGGGCCCTCCTGGCACCGTGTGTGTGCGCGTGCGTGTTGGGGGGCTGGCCGGGCCCCCTGGCACCGTGCGCGTGCGTGTTGCGGGCTGGCCGGGCCCTCCTGGCACCGTGCGTGTGCGCGTGCGCGTTGGGGGCTGGCCGGGCCCTCATGCCACCGTGGGTGTGCGCGTGCGTGTTGGGGGCTGGCCGGGCCCTCCTGGCACCGTGGGTGTGCGCGTGCGTGTTGGGGGCTGGCCGGGCCCTCATGCCACCGTGCGTGTGCGCGTGCGTGCGTGTTGGGTGGCTGGCCGGGCCCTCCTGGCACCGTGCGTGTGCGCGTGCGTGTTGCGGGGCTGGCCGGGCCCTCCCGGCACTGTGAGTGTGTGCGCGTGTGTGTTGGGGGATTGGCGGGGCCCTCCCGGCACCGTGTTGCGCGCGTGCGTGTTGGGGGGCTGGCCGGGCCCTCCCGGCACCGTGCGTGTGCGCGTGCGTGTTGCGGGCTGGCCGGGCCCTCCCGGCACCGTGCGTGTGCGCGTGCGTGTTGCGGGCTGGCCGGGCCCTCCCGGCACCGTGCGTGTGCGCGTGCGTGTTGCGGGCTGGCCGGGCCCTCCCGGCACCGTGCGTGTGCGTGTGCGCGTTGGGGGCTGGCCGGGCCCTCCTGGCGCTGCCAGTTTAGCGTCTCTGTCTTTAGTGCCGCTGGTTAGCAGCAAAGCGGAGGGCCCGTTTTCCTCCTCGCCGTCAGGGTGCCGGTGCTGCCTTCCCCTGGGGCGCACCAGTCCTCCCGCTCCGCGGATCCTCTCTGATTTGTCTCCCGCAGGCGCCGAAGCTTCTCCCTTCTTTCCAGGCAGTGTCCTTACCGGGTGTCCTGCCGGAGGGAAGCAGCCGGGTGGGGGCCGAGCCCAGCGCGTGGGGTGGTTTGAAGCCCCTGCTCGGGAGGATGGCCACGGCCTTCCTGGGAGGGACAGGAATGTCAGCTTCCTTGCCTTTAGTCACTTCAAGGGACACCAGCCAGCTCGGCCCAAGGGTTGGGGGTCTCCGTAGCCCTCTGGGCCGAGGCTCGAGCGATGTCTTCAGGAGCCGATCCGAGTGTGCGGGCAGCAGAGGCAGGCTTGCTGTTCACGGAGGTATTTGTTCCCCGTGTGCTTAGCCTTCTGGCCGCAACCCGCCCGCTCTGCCTTGGGGGCTCCTTTACCTGCCACAGGGGCCTGCAGGGAAAAGCTCATTCTGGTGGCGCGGAGGAAAAATACCTTTCCCTTTAGCCTTCTAGGTTTGGCTGTGCCGGGGAGCAATATTTGTCCCCCTCCATGTGTTTCCTTGGTATGTGGATTAGTTTTGGTAATTATTTTTTTTTTTAACTTTTTTTTTTTTTTTTTTTTGAGAGAGAGTGCACAACCGGGTGTGGGGCAGAGGCAGAGGGAGAAAGAGACTCCCCGCTGAGCAGGGGGCCTGCCGATGCGGGGCTCGATTCCAGGACCCTGAGATCATGACCCCAGCTGAGGGCAGCTGCTTAACCGACTGAGCCACCCAGGCGCCCCTTAATAATTATGTTTAAGAAATAGGAGACTCAAATTTTTTTTTGGCTTCCCCTCTAATTGCCTAAAAGAATTTATTTTTTAAAGATTTTATTTTTAAGTAATCCCTAGACCCAAGGTGAGGCTCGAACTCACAACCCCAAGATCTAGAGTCGCACACTCCACTGACTGAGCCAGCCAAGCGCCCCTAACTGCCTAAAAGAATTTAGATTGAGCCCCTGCTCCGGAAAGAGAGCTATCAGCAGAGATAAGGACAGTATCATGTAAACTCGTGTGGTTGCCCCTCTGGCAACCTCCAGTGTGTGTTTCTGCTTCTGTTTCTGTAGTTTGTGCTCTACTGCCCACCAGGCCCCTAGGATGTTGGCCGACTATGCTAGGGACTAATGCTGAGTGCAGGAATGCTCCTCCTCAGTATCTGGAAGGGACTGAAAATGAGGAGCCAGCAACCCAGATCCCAAAGCACAGCCAATGGCTCCTGGTGTCATAGATTCCAAATACAACTGAGCAACTGTCAAATCGTATCTTTATGTAAAGGGAGAAAGGCGCTGATGTTTGGTGAGCAAGAGTGAACACCAGGACTCCGTGCCTTAAGTGGCGGGTGGCTTAGTGCTGAGACGGAGTGAGAAACCTTGATTTAAGAGCCCTTTGGGGGCACCTGGGTGGCTCAGTCGTTAAGCGTCTGCCTTCGGCTCAGGTCATGATCACAGGGTCCTGGGATCGAGCCCCGCATCGGGCTCCCTGCTCCACAGGAAGCCTGCTTCTCCCTCTCCCTCTCCCCCTGCTTGTGTTCCTTCTCTCGCTATCTCTCTGTCAAATAAATAAATAAAATCTTTAAAAAAAAAAAAAAAAAGAGCCCTTTGAAGAAGAGCTCTGCGCAGGAAGGTGGTGGTAAGTGCTGAAGCATTCAACCTGGGTGAGCCCTGCCCCTACCTGGAAGGTCCAGGCCCAGCGCAGGGCATGGCTCCCTAGAGGCTGGACTTCTGTGGGATGAACTCAGCACACTCTCTCTTGCAGGTCACCCCGCTGCTCTGGGCTTGTGTTCCTTCATCTGTAATATGAAGGGAATGGACTGGATGCCTGCAAAAGTGCCTTACAGAACAGAGAGACGACAGTGATTTCTTCCTTTAACCTGGGTGAACCCCAGAAGACAAAGAGGTACTATTTTTTGGAAAAGGAGCATGAGATGATGAGGCTGGTTCTCTGTTGTTGCTGACCTTTTCCTACAGGGCCTGTGAACATTTGTCTCACTTGCCCAATGCAAGTGAGCTTGTGTGAGAGTCCCACAAAGGAAAATGAGCACCAGTTTGCCGAGAGGAAGTGGCTGAGGCAAGGACTGGCTCTCACTGGGACACCTTGCTGCCTTGGCTTAATGGGAGTGAGCAGAAGTCTCAAATGAATCCCCAAGTAAAAGTAATGACACGCAGCATTCCTAGGACAAGGGATGTGTTACCACAGCAACTGACTCCCGAGGTGTCCACTCAAGATTTTGAGAACCCCAGACCCCATCCTGGGCTACAGCAAGTCATATGAGACCAAGTTCGCCTTACCTACCAGGAAAGGCAGTGAAGGACTCTATTTTTTGCTCCATTTTTCCACGTCCAGGATTCCAACTTTCCCTAGAGATGTCACATCAGCACCAAATGACTGCATGTTATGCATACGGGTGGGCAGAGCGAGCCCAATGATAAGCATAGCACCCCACAGTCAGAACTCTGGCAAATGTATTTCTGTTCTTGTGAAGACAACTCAGAACAAACTCCATTCCTCTGTTTTGTATACATTTATAGTAATTATTATCTTTATTTAAAAAGTCACTTCTCACATCTGTTTGGAGGGACCACTTTTTTTTTTTAATCAAGAGTCACATGCTCTACAAACTGAGCCAGCCTGGTGCGCCTGAAGGACCACACTCTTGTACTGATTTTTTTTTTTTTTTTTAAGTAATCTCTATGCCCAACATGGGGCTCGAACTCAGGACCCTGTGATGAAGAGTTGCATGCTCTCCCAAGTCAGTCAGGCACCCCCACACTCTTATATTGAGATAAAGACTTGCTTCTGGTCCCTTCCTTTGCCCCTGGCCCTTTGGTTCTAAGTACTTGTAGCTAAAATTGTTATCTGGAATTTTGATTGTTAGGTACTTCCAAGTTAAATCTCCAAGATTCTGATCATATTTGTTTGAATCAAGATCCAGGTTACATAAATCTAATTTTAATCAAAAAAAGTTTTTCCCCAAAATAGTTACGCCTTCTTCCTACTTAATTTGACCATCAACCTTACCATTTTGAAAGTTAGCTGCCATGTGTTGTTTATTGTGGAAAACTGTAGAAAGCAAGACTACCTCGAGAACTGTTACATTACCATAAAATGCTGAATCTGCTGCACTCCTTAAAGATTGTACTTACAACTTTACAGCCAAAACCAACATCTATAGGGGCGCCTGGCTGGCTCAGTCAGTAGGGCATGCAACTCTTGATCTTGGAGTTGTTTAAGTCCGAACCCGATGGTGGGTATAGAGATTACTTAAAAAAAAAAACAAAATTAAAAAAAAAAAATCTACAAGACAACCCATCTCAGGTCAATGAAGTTGTTGGTTGCTAGTTTCTTTTTCCTTTTTTTTTACGATTTTATTTTGGGGGCACCTGGGTGGCTCAGTCATTAAGCGTCTGCCTTTGGCTCAGGTCATGATCCCAGGATGCTGGGATCGAGCCCCGCATCGGGCTCCCTGCTCAGTGGGAAGCCTGCTTCTCCCTCTCCCACTCCCCCTGCTTGTGTTCCCCTTCTCACTGTGTATCTCTCTGTCAAATAAATAAAATCTTTTTAAAAAACTAAAAAAAAACTAACATCTACAAGACGAACCATCTCAGGTCAATGATGTTTTTGGTTGCTAGTTTCTTTTTCCTTTTTTTTTTTAAAGATTTTATTTTGGGGGCACCTCGGTGGCTCAGCCGGTTAAGCGTCTGCCTCTGGCTCAGATAATGATCTCAGGGTCCTGGGATCAAGCCCCACGTGGGGCTCCCTGCTCAACGGGGAGTCTACTTCTCCCTCTCCCTCTGCCTGCAGCTCCCCCTGCTTGTGTGCTCTCTCTGTCAAATGAATAAATAAAATCTTTAAAAAATATATTTTATTTTTAAGTAATCTCTACACCGAACGTGGGGCTCAAACTTACACCCCCGAGATCAAGAGTGACATGCTCCACCAACTGAGCCAGCCAGGTGCCCCATCGATAGCCAGTTTCTAAAAATTTTTTTAATAAATCAAAGTTATTTCCTTATATTAGAATAATTAATTCCTGATCTATGCATTTGGGATATTTAAAATGTACATTAAGAGAAATTCTGTTGGAGCACCTGGGTGTCTCAGTCGGTTAAGCGTCTGCCTTTGGTTCCGGTGGCAATCCTGGGGTCCTGGGATTGAGCCCCATCTGGGCTCTGCACCCAGTGGGGAGTCTGTTTCTCCCTCCCCCTCACTTGTGTTTTCGCTTTAGCTTGCTCTCTCTCTCAAGTAAATAAAATCTTTTAAAAAAAAGAAATTCTCTTCGGGGCATTCATTAATTTGGGGGATTAATGAAGGCCTCTCTCTCTTTGTAAACCTAGACTAAGTGTAAATTATAATCTGCAGCCACATTCTGCGTATTTCTTATGCCTCAAGCCACCACTCTGCCTTAATACATCTGGGATTTGAAAGGAAAGACAAGTTTAAAAACATAGTGTATATGACAAAAATGCCATGCACTTACAGGAAAGATATTCTTTGTTGTTGTTGTTGTTGTTGTTTGTTTCTTCTGGGTAGCCTGAGCTTCAAAAAAGAATGTTCTTTGTTAGCGTGTGTCAGACTGGATGTGAGCGTTAACTGAGGGATTCTTGCTGAGTGTTCTCTGGCTTTCAGTCTCTATGTGCTTCTTCCAGCTGTGGCCAGAGCAGAGAAGGGGTCAGGACTGGGTCTGACGGTACCTGGAGCCTACTGGTACAGACCCCGCAGTTCTGAAGGTACTTAAAGCATTGAGAAACTTAATATTTAAAAAAGAAAGAGAGTGGTCAACACTAGGAAATAATTTTTGGTTTCAAAATCATCTGGTGAGAATGGCAATGGGCATGTATGCGCAGGAACGTTCTTGAATTTCCCTCACTCCCAGCAAGGCCTGGGGTCTCTGGGTAACAGTAACGTCCTGTTTGTGGAAGGCTGACATTGCAGACGGTTCTCTGACATCTGTCACTCACGAGGGAAGAAGGAATAAAACATTAGCGGCCACCATGGCCAAGAGCGTATGCTTTCCCAAGAAAACAGAGCCTCCCACGCTGGGAACATATTAAGTGCTGCCAAACTGGTCTCTGATTAACTCCCATGAGAGGAAATTCTGATGTGACCATGGCACCTTATCTGTGGTTTATTGCAATCACTTCATAGGACTGTGGCGGCCACAGCTGATCACTTTTAACACAGAACTCCATTAAAGGAGCCTCACATTTCTACAGATTCCTCAAAAACAAAGGTTGAACTGAGAAGAAAGTAATGCTTTAAAAAAAAAAAAAGTGGGCCTGGCCTCTCCATTTCACCAACCCTTACTTGTTTTTTTCTACACTGGCATTTGCACACAAAGAAGACAGCATGAACAAAGCAAAGGTATGACTGCTTCTTCACAGTGTGTGATTATTCTAGAACACTGCTCAGGAGACCGTCTCCTTACTCTTGCTTTCAGCAGCAGTAAACCAACAGGTCTCCTTTCAGTGTTTAACAACAGGAATTGGGGTCCTCTCTAGGATGTTGAAGGTGCCAAAGTACTTTTGAAAGCGTGATGGTCAGCTTCTGAGTTGCAGAAAGATCGATAATATGCTTTCCTGGGCTGTTGGGGGGGGGGGAGGGGTGGAAGAAAAGGGAGAAGAGCCTCTTTTTGACCCTGATGGAATCTCTTCTCATTTTTCTGTTGAAGCAAGAGAACCTGTGTGCCAGAATGGCTTCAATCCCCCAATCTCCTCCACAAAAAGGGAGGGTCGTGAACAGAATTTCAGACATGCTGGTTGAATGTTCGGTGGCCACCTTCCATAAATCCCTGTGAGGAGCCTCTTAGGAGGTCTCCCCTAGAGTCCAGTGTTCAGCCTGAACGTGTCAGCATGAGTGGAGCTCATCTCCGGAAGTGATACTGTTCTCTCACTAGGGACTCGCCCCACCCCATCTTGCACATATTTGTGGTCCCAAAGGGGCAAGGTGGGGATGAAGATGGGCTGAGGGATGGAAGAGAATATATGGGCCAGTGCAAGCTCATCATGGGCACCTGGCGAGCCTCTGTGACAGGCAGGGCCTACAGAGAGTGACTCCAGGATGTCGCCTCAGGAAGGGAAGCCTCCTTGTCATTCTGTTTCAATGGCATTTCCTTATCATTTTACGTAAAGACCCTACTTGCCCCCATTTGGTACACAAAGACAAATGCACGCAGAATTTACTTCTTTATTGATAATGCAACTATAGGAGAGATAAGGGTGGCAGGGTGTCAGTGACACCAAAAGAACCCATCTCCAATCTGGCTCCTGAACGTGAGGGCATTCTAGGACCTATCCAACATGAGGAAGAAAAGGTGGTCCAGGTTAGCAGGTGGTGCATTTCTGAGCATTGATGCTCTCTCATTTCTCCTACACTTGGCTCTCCTGTTCTTAAACCACACCTATGATCAGAGGGAAAAAGGGATCGGTTTAGCATATCGAACACTTAATGTCATCATAGAAAAAATGCTACGTGCCACTGTATATGCCATGGAGATTTTACACGCCGCACCAAGAGAAACTATTTACTCAGGAAAGTTAACACCACACCCCCCCCTCCCTTTAGCTCATCCTTAGTGAGCACCAGCTATGTGCCCAGTTCCAGAATAAGCTATTGCTTTGTCTCTCTCCTCCCAGTTTTAATATTCAAATGGTTTTTTCGGGTATTGGATGTAGGTCTAGCTTATGAGTTGCCCTGGGTCCTTGTTGTTGATCCAATGCCTGGTAATAGGATAAAGAAAGGTCTGTATCCTGACAGCTGATCATCAGCTGTCCAGTTACCTCCTGCCCCCTCCACACTAAAGAGAGAGTCACCTTGTTTTGGGGCGCAATCTGGCATTGTAAATAGTGGGCCCTATTTAAAGTCCTACTGACGGGAACGGCTCCCTATTTGAAAGGCCTATCTGCAGTGCAACGTAAATAATTAACAGGAGGAAATGCGTTGGGTTTTTAGACAGATTTCCTTCAAGGATGTCTAAGGGGTCATTAGTCCTCTGAAACCTTGAGAGTTAAAAAGTAGTCTGGCAAAGGAAGGCCTAGTCATGGGATCCCACGGAGTTTGTGGCTTGTCTAGCTGGGACACGAGAGTTGCTGAAGCCACGAACACTGCCTTGATTTTAGCCTATAGTGTTAAGGAAAGTGGACACCAACTTGACCCAAATTAACGAAAATGCTCACCAATCTTTGGCCACCCAGGAGTTGAGAGGAAAGAGGCACACCATTGTGGCCATTGTCGGTTCTGCATGCTCCAAGCTGCCCCACCCTACAAACCTTCCTGGGCTCAGGACCAGGTCAGCTTACTCTGCTCTGGCTATAGTTCCGGGATCCTGGACCGGAGCCGCTGTTGTCCCGCAGGGCAGCTTATCCCAGGCGCTGCTACTCAACCAGGAGGTCCCAATCCCATCCCTTATTCTTAAGGCAAGAAGGTGGAACATGCATTTTAGGAAGATAGTCGACAACAATGAGGGTAAGGGATCATAAAATGGCTCCTTCCTACATCTCTGTCAACTATTTTTGCAAACACACACACAAACAAAACTGTCAGTTAGACTTCACTGTCTTCTCGGTGTCCTAGTTGATGGGGTTAACATTGTATTTAAAGCCTTTCAGAAGTTTCCAAACTGCACAAAGGGCTTTTTCTCCTTGCCTGAGGCCTCATGTTTGCTCTCCTATTTTAAGATTGGTGGTATTTTGGGATGCCTGGGTGTCTCAGTCGGTTAAGCTTCTGCCTTCGGCTCAGGTCATGATCCCGGGGTCCTGGGATCGAGCCCCACATCGGGCTCCTTGCTCAGTGGGGAGCCTGTTTCTCCCTCTGCCTGCCACTCCCCCTGCTTGTGCTCTCTCTGACAAATAAATAAATAAAATCTTTAACAAAAAGATTGGTGGTATTTCTGCAGCATGAATACATAATTTCAACAAGGCCAGTGTAATAGAGCTCATTTTGGGGGATCCAACTGTACCAGTGGTCAGATCTCCATAAACATAAGGTAACTGAAGGCCACAGCTAGCTATACTCTCAGTATTGGTTTCAAAAAAACAGTTCTATTTGCAAAACAAAGGAGGAAACATCTGTTAATTCATGCTGTATGGTTTGGAAATATATGGGAACACTAAGTATTTTTCCCTGATTTGTTTCTTGTGGCTTATGTTCCCTTCAGAATGCCACGGAGAGAGCACTACATAAACCTGGGAAGGAGAAAAAGCTAGTCACCAAACCTTACGTTTTTCTTTTCCTCTGCACGTGCCTTGTCAGCCTGAAAACGTGTTCCTAACCTCCTCCCATCTTTTCCAATCTGAGCCAGGCCTGGGGCTGTTGGGATGCTTTTACTCAATGGTCAGCTTTGTTGGGCTGCTTTTCAGATACTCCCACCACCAGATATGCAACTCCTTCTCTTTTAAAAAAATTTTTTAAAGTTTATTTATTTATTTTTTTTAGTGATCTCTACACCCAACGTGGGGCTTGACCCCACGACCCTGAGATCAAGAGTCACGCGCTCCTCCAACCGAGCCAGCCAGGCACGCCTGCTACTCCTCACATGCACTCTGTAGCAAAAGCCCATATACCCATCCTGATTTCCTTTCCTTTCTTTTTTGGGCAAATATCACTTTGAAATAATGTAAATGGGTTTTGGTTTTTTTTTTTTTTAAATTTGGTCACCTTTTTATCCCATGATCTACAAATTAGTCAATACTGCCTGAGGGAATAAAAGTATTTAAAAAGAACTCTATGAATCTACCCCAAAATAAGACCCACCCAAACCCCAAACAAATTCCATAAAACTCAACTCTTCAAAATAGTATCACCAAAATGAAAAAAAATCCTTAAATGTTAGAAATCCTCAAAAGAATATTCACGGGGTGCCCGGGTGGCTCAGTTGTTAAGTGTCTGCCTTCGGCTCGGGTCATGATCCCAGGGTCCTGGGATCGAGTCCCACGTCGGGCTCCCTGCTCCATGGGAAGCCTGCTTCTCCCTCTCCCACCCCCCCCTGCTTGTGTTCCCTCTCTCGCTGTGTCTCTCTCTCTGTCAAATAAATAAATAAAATCTTAAAAAAGAGAGAGAGAAAGAATACTCACTTGCACGTTTAGCAGCTTTGTAACACTGAATTTGTGTAGTGTCCGCAAGGCTTATTTTGGCTCTATGTAATTCTTCTCCAACCTTTTTGCCCTTCTTAGGTCAATTAATATTCATTCGATGTTGGGTTTTTTGACTTGTTCTTTCAATCTTTAGACAAATTTCCAAGGCCTGCAAACTATCTCCCCATTCTCACACATAACGGGACTGTTCTAGCCATGTTTTCAGGTTGATACATCAAAGTATTCCGGAAAAGTAAAACGTAGAGCTGCCACTCTACACTGCTTTACCAACCTCTTAAAAACAACAGTAGGAGGACCAGGTACTTGGGCTTTCAAGCTGTCCTCCCCCATCAGTCTCAGCACCACTAAACAGACACATTAGTTACTTATACAGTGTGTTCTGAGGATACCTTTCTCCCTCACCCCAATGTTTATAAATTCACCCACTTAGCTAAGAGTTTATGCTTGCCTTTAATTTAGTACACCTGAACCCTCTCATAACTGCTCCTCTGTGCATTTATTTGAATACTTCTACAGTCAGCCTGAGCCCCGATATGACTCCACCCAGAAGTACTCTCTAAAGGATATCTGTTTGAAGGAGTTGAACTTTATCGAATACACACATATACATGTATATATGTACTATATAGATATATGGATATACCTATCTATATGTTTGCAAATATATATACACATACGTATATATATATATATATTGAATTTTGTATAAAGAATAGGAGAAGCAATTCATTTCTTCTTTTCCTTGAAGAAATCATGTTCCCTCAGGTAATGGGAAATATCCATAAGCTGGAGTTCACATATCCCATTTTCTACCCACAAAGACTCCTAAAGTCAACTTATTTGCTATGTTAAAAAAGACAACTAAACACACCAACTTGAGAATGTCTAGGACAAAAGTGTCCGAGTCCTAAAGCCGGTTTTTAGAATGCCCCGCGATCCAGGTTTACTCACCTGCACTCGGATTTCAGTCACATTCATGCGTCTTGCAAGTTCCCGTCTGAGGAGAGAAAACCACACATGTTTACTATTTGGAGTTGTGCATAAAATAAATGTATGGAGATACATTTTATGCTTGTTTTAAAATGTGTACCCTCCCCCTCAAGAACCTCCCCCAAGTAAACTTTTTGGTCACTCCCAGCTCCAGGCTTTCCTTATCAATTGTTTCCCCTCAAAATTTAAGGTGCCTTCAACAACTTGGAAGTCAAGATAATTTTAATGCACTATTTAAAAAAATAAAAACTGATGCAAAAAAACTATGATGAACAAATTATCATAATTTTAATTTTTAATTATTTTTTAAGTAAGCTCTACACCCAACATGGAGCTTAAACTCACAACCTTGAGATCAAGAGTTGCATGTTCTACTGACTGTGCCAGCCAGGTGCCCCTCCCTCTAAATTTTATTTATTTATTTATTTATTTATTTATTTATTTATTTATTTATTTATTTATTGTTTTTTAAAGTAGACTCTATGCCCTATGTGGGTTTCGAACTCACAATCCTAAGATCAGGAGTCACGTGCTCTTCCGACTGAGCCATCCAGGCACCCCCTCCCTCAAGATTTTATTTAAAATTTTTTTTAAAGATTGTATTTATTTGGGGCGCCTGGGTGGCTCAGTCGTTAAGCATCTGCCTTCAGCTCAGGTCATGATCTCAGGGTCCTGGGATCGAGCCCCGCATCGGGCTCCCTGCTCTGCGGAAAGCCTGCTTCTCCCTCTCCCTCTCCCCCTGCTTGTGTTCTCTTTCTTGCTGTGTCTCTCTCTGACAAATAAATAAATACAATCTTTTTTTTTAAAGATTTTTTTTTTAAAGATGCTTAACCGACTGGCCACCCAGGCGTCCTGTCCCTTAAGATTTTAAATGAAAGGGGCGCCTGGGTGGCTCAGTTGTTAAGTGGCTGCCTTCAGCTCAGGTCATGATCCCAGACCCCTGGGATTGAGCCCTGCATTGGGCTCCCTGCTCTGCGGGAAGCCTGCTTCTCCCTCTCCCACTCCCCCTGCTTGTGTTCCTGCTCTCTCTGTCTCTGTCTCTGTCAAATAAATAAATAAAATCTTAAAAAAAAAAAAAGATTTTAAAGGAAAGGATCCAGCACTGCAGTTGCACGAGAGTACCTTATTCTCCTTATCCTATTCCAATAAAATTTTATTTACAAAAAGCCACCAACACAGACAATAAAAGAAAAAATGCATAAATTAGACTACATCAAAATTAAAAACTTGTGGGGCACTTGGGTGGTTCAGTTGGCTAAGCATCTGCCTTCGGCTCAGGTCATGGTCCCAGGGTCCTGGGATCAATCCCGCATCCGGCTCCTTGCTCGGTGGGAAGCCTGCTTCTCCCTCTCCCACGCCCCCTGCTTGTGTTCCCTCTCTCGCTGTCTCTCCCTCTGTCAAAAAATAAATAAAATCTTTAAAAAAAATAAAAAACTTCTCTAGATTAAAGTACAAAATCACTAGAGCAAAAAGGCAACCCACGCAATGGGAGAAAATATTTGCAAATCATGTATCTGATAAGGAGTCAATATCTAAAATATATTAAGGACTAAAACTCAATAAATAAACATTCAGATTAAAAAATGGGCAGAGGACTTGAATAGACATTTCTCCAAAGATGATATACAAATAGCCATGAAAAGACACTCAACATCACTAATTAATCATTAAGTTCTTGCCTCTCAAAACCACACTGAGGGGTAGCTGGGTGGCTCAGTTGGTTAAGCGTCTGCCTTCGGCTCAGATCATGATCTCAGGGTCCTGGGATTGAGCCCTGTGTCAGGATCCCTGTTCAGCAGGTGGGGGGGACTGCTTCTCCCTCTCCCTCTGCTACTCCCCCCACACTCGTGTGTGCACTCTCTCTCAAATAAATAAATAAATAAAATCTTAAAAAAAACCCCACACTGATACCACCTCATACCATTAGAATGGGTACTATCAAAAAAACAGAAAAGAACAAGTGTTGGCGAGGACGTGGAGAAATTAGAACCCTTGTGCACTGTTGGTGGGAATAAAGAATAGTGCAGCTGCTAAGGAAAACAGTAGAATAGTGGCTCAAAGAATTAAACATAGAATTACCATATGATCCAACAATTCCATTTCTGAGTATATACCCAAAAAATTGAAAACAGGGTCTTAGAAAGCTATTTTCACAGCAGTATAATTCACAATAGCCAAAAGGTGGAAGCAACCCAAGTGCTCATTAATAATAAATGGGTAAGGGCGCCTGGGTGGCTCAGATGGTTGAGCGTCTGCCTTCGGCTCAGGTCATGATCTCAGGGTCCTGGGATCGAGTCCCGCATCGGGCTCCCTGCTCCTTGGGAGCCTGCTTCTCCCTCTGCCTTTCTCTCTCGCTCTGTCTCTCATGAATAAAAAAAAAAAGAAAGAAAAAGAAAAACCAACCTTTAAAAAATAATAATAAATGGGTAAATAAAATATGGTATACACATGCAATGGAATATTATTCAGTCTTAAAAAGGAAGGAAATTGTGACATAAGCTACCACACGGAGGAACGTGAAGACTACGCTGGGGGGGGGGGGGGGTGGGAGGATGGGCAAAATGGGTGAAGGGGAGTGGGAGATACAGGCTTCCAGCTATGAAATATATAAGTCACAGGAATAAAAGGAACAGCATAGAGAATGTAGTCAGTGGTAGTGCAATGGCGTCACATGATGACAGATGGGCGCTACACGTGTAGGGCGCATGCGTAACACAGAGACGTGGAATCACCATGTGGGACATTCGAAACTGATGCAGTATTGTTGGTGAACTATACTCAAAAAATTTGTTTAAGATTTTATTTATTTATGAGAGAGAGAGAGGGAGAGGGACGGGGGAGAGGGACAAGCAGACTCCATGCTGAGTGCAGAGCCCAACGTGGGGCTTGATCCTCCCACCCTGAGATCACGACTGGAGCTGAAATTAAGAGTCAGGGGCTCCCCTGAGCCACCCAGGGCCCCTAAAGATTTTTTTTTTCCCCTAAAGATTTTTTTTTAAAAAGATGATACAGGGGCGCCTGGGTGGCTCAGTCAGTTGAGTATCTGCCTTTGGCTCAGGTCATGATCCCGGGGTCCTGGGGTCGAGCCCCATGTCGTCGGGGTCTCTGCTCAGCGGGGAGCCTGCTTCTCCCTCTCCCTCTGCTCCCCCTGCTTGTGCTTTCTCTGTTTCGCTCTCTCTCTCAAATAAAGAAATAAAATCTTTAAATAAATCTCTCTCGCTCGCTCGCTCGCTCTCGCTCTCTCGCTCTCTCTCTCACTCACACACACACACACACACACACACATTACTCAGTCATAAAAAAATGAATGGAATCCTGCCATTTGCAACAACACAGATGGACCTAGAGGGTATAATGCTAAGGGAAATAAGTCAGACAGAGAAAGACAAATACCATATGATTTCACTTATATGTGAAATCTAAGAAACAAAACAAAGAAAAAAACAGACTCCAATACAGAGAACAAACTGATGGTTGCCAGAGGTAGGTTGGGTCAGGGGATGGGTGAAATAGAGGGGAGTAAGAAGTACAATCTTCCAGTTATAAAATAAATAAGTCATGGAAATGAAAATACAACATAGGGGGGCGCCTGGGTGGCTCAGTTGTTAAGCGTCTGCCTTCAGCTCAGGTCACGATCCCAGAGTCCTGGGATCGAGCCCCGCATCGGGCTCCCTGCTCGGCGGGAAGTCTGCTTCTCCCTCTTCCACTTCCCCTGCTTGTGTTCCCTCTCTCGCTGTGTCTCTCTCTGTCAAATAAATAAAATCTTAAAAAAAAAAAAGACTAGGTTTGGGCGCCTGGGTGGCTCAGTTGGTTAAGCGACTGCTTTCGGCTCAGGTCATGATCCTGGAGTCCCGGGATCGAGTCCCGCATCGGGCTCCCTGCTTGGCGAGGAGCCTGCTTCTCCCTCTGACCCTCCCCCCTCTCATGTGCTCTCTCTCATTCTCTCTGTCTCAAATAAATAAATAAAATCTTTAAAAAAAAAAAAGAAAATACAACATAGGGAATATAGTCAATAATACTGTAATAATGTTCTATGATGACAGATGGTGACTGCACTTATCGTGGTGAGCACTGAGTAATGTATAAAATTGAATCATGGGGCACCTGGGTGATTCAGTCAGTTAAGCATCTGCCTTCGGCTCAGGTCCTGATCCTCGGTCCTGGGATCCAGCTCCTCCTTGGGCTCCCTGCTCAGCGGGGAGTCTGCTTCTCCCTCTGCCCCTCTCCCTGCTTGCACTCTCTCTCGTGCTCTCACTTTCTCTCAAACAAATAAAAATAAATATAAAAAATAAAAAATTGCTGAATCATTGTACACTTGAAACTAATATAACACTGTATGTTAATTATACTTCAATAAAAAAATCAAAGCCTTATAAAAAATTAGAAGACTGTATGCTATGTAAAATAAACCAGTCACAAAAACACAAATATTGGGGTGCCTGGGTGGCTCAGTTGGTTAAGCGTCTGCCTTCAGCTCAGGTCATGATCCCAGGGTCTTGGGATGGAGCCCTGCATCAGACTCCCCGCTCAGCAGGAGGCCTGCTTCTCCCTCTCCCACTCCCCCTGCTTGTGCTTGTGCTCTCTCTCTCTGTGTCAAATAAATAAATAAAATATCTTTTTAAAAAAGACAAATACTGCTTAATTGCACTTGTATGTAGTCAAAATTATAGACAGAAAGTAGAATGGTGTGGGGCGCCTGGGTGGCTCAGTCGTTAAGCGTCTGCCTTCAGCTCAGGTCATGATCCCAGGGTCCTGGGATCGAGTCCCACATCGGGCTCCCTGCTCGGCGGGAAGCCTGCTTCTCTCTCTCCCACTCCCCCTGCTTGTGTTCCCTCTCTCGCTGTCACTGTCTCTCTGTCAAATAAATAAATAAAATCTTAAAAAAAAAAAAAGTAGAATGGTGGTTACCAGGAACCGGGGGTGGGGGGTGTGGGAGGTGAGAATGGGTGTTACTGTGTAATGGTAATAGAGTTTTAGACTTAGAATATGAAAAGATTTCTGGAAATGGATGGTGGTGATGATTGCATAATAATAAGAAAGTACCTAATACCACTGGACTGTACACTTAAAAATAGTAAAGACAGTAAATTTATGTTAAGTGCATTTTACCAAAATAAAGAAATCAGGAAAAATTAATAAATTAGTCTTAATAAAGAATAAAATTGGGCAAAGACTTGAACATGCATATTAAAAGATGCTCAACATCACTAATCAATAGGGAAATGCAAATCAAAACCACAATGAGGGACGCCTGGGTGGCTCAGTCAGTGAAGCATCTGCCTTCAGCTCAGGTCATGATCCTAGGGTCCTGGGGTCGAGTCCCACATCGGGCTCCTTGCTCAGAGAGGAGCCTGCTTCTCCCTCTGCCTGTCGCTCCCCCTGCTTGTGCTCTCTCTGATAAATAAATAAATAAAATCTTTTTAAAAATTAAAGTTTATCTTCTTTTTTTTTTTAAAGATTTTATTTATTCATTTGAGACACAGAGATACAGAGAGAGAGCGCATAAGCAGGGGGAGAGGCCGTGGGAGAGGGAGAAGCAGGCTCCCCACCGAGTCAGGAGCCCCATGTGGGGCTCGATCCCAGGACCCCAGGATCATGACCTGAGCCGAAGGCAGATGTTTAACCATCTGAGCCACCCAGGCACCCCTAAAGTTTATCTTCTTAAAAAGAAAACCACAATGAGATACCACTTCACCTCCATTGAGATGGCTAACATAAAAAACAGGGGCACCCGCTGAGCCACCCAGGCATCCCGAGCGTACAACTCTTGATCTCAGAGTTGTGAGTTCAAGCCCCACATTGGGTGTAAAGATTACTTAAAAATAAAATCTTAAAAAAAAAAAACCCAGAAAATAACAAGTGTTGAGGCGCCTGAGTGGCTCACTCGGTTTGGCATCCAACTCTTGATTTTGGCTCAGGTCATGATCTCAGGGTTGTGAGATCAAGCCCTGCATCAGGCTCCTGGTGAGTGTGGAGCCTGCTTAAGATTCTCTATCTCCCTCTGCCCCTCCCACCGTTCGCACACACACTCTCTCGCACTGAAAAGAAAAGAAAAAGAAAATAACAAGCGTTAACAAGAATGTGAAGAAACTGAAATCCTTGTGCACGGCTAGTGAGAATGTAAAATGGTGCAGCCGCTGTGGAACACAGCAGGGCAGCTGCTTAAAAAACTAAAATCAGGATGACCATATGATCCAGCAATTCCACTTCTGGGTATATACCCCAAATAATTGAAAACAGGGACTGCAACTGCTATTTGCACACCCACGTTCACAGCAGCATTATTCACAATAGAAGCAACTCACGTGCCCATTAATAAATGAATAGATAAACAAAATATGGTATTTACAAACAATGAAATATTACTCAGCCCTAAAAAGGAAAGAAATTCTGAGACATGCTACATCATGGATGAACCCTGAGGCCATCATACTAAGTGAAATCCACCAGTCATAAAAAGAAAAGCACTGTGTAATTCCACTTAAAAGAGGCACCTACAGTAGTCAAATTCATTAAAACACAAAGTAGAAAGGTGATTGCCAGGGGCTGTGGGAAATGGGGGAATAGTGAGTTGTTCACTGTATTCTTTTAGTTTTGCAAGGTGAAAAGAGTTCTAGAGATTAGTTGTACAAAAATGTAAGTGTACTTAACTACTACTGAACTGTGCACTTAAAAATGGTTACGATCATAAATTTTATCTTTACATATATTTCACCACAATTTATTGTGTTTAAAGTTTGTTAAATTTGGGCGCCTGGGTGGCTCAGTCGTTAAGCGTCTGCCTTCGGCTCAGGTCATGATCCCGGGGTCCCGGGATCGAGCCCCGCATCGGGCTCCCTGCTCGGCGGGGGGTCTGCTTCTCCCTCTGACCCTCTCCCCTCTCGTGCTCTCTGTCTCTCATTCTCTCTCTCAAATAAATAAATAAAATCTTAAAAAAAAAAAAAGTTTGTTAGATTTTTTTAGTAACCTCTACACCCAAAGTGGGGCTCAAACTCACAGCTCCAAGATCAAGAGCTGTACGATCCTCCGACTGAGCCAGGCAGGGGCCCCCTATTTTACCACAATTTTTTAAAAGTCTTTTAAGTTTTTCTGGGCGCCTGGGTGGCTCAGCCGTTAAGCGTCTGCCTTCGGTTCAGGTCATGATTCCAGGGTCCTGGGATCGAGTCCCACATCGGGCTCCCTCCTCGGGGGGAAGCCTGCTTCTCCCTCTCCCACTCCCGCTGCTTGTGTTCCTGCTCTCGCTATCTCTGTCTCTGTCAAATAAATAAATAAAATCTTTAAAAAATAAATAAATAAAGTCTTTTAAGGCTTTTTAAAAAATTTAATTAATTAATTAATTTAAGGAATCTCTACACCCAAGTGGGGCTCAAACTCATGACCCCCGAGATTAAGAGCTCCACGATCCTCTGACCGAGCCAGTCAGGAGCCCCTATTTTACCACAAGTCTTTTAAGTCTTTTTTTTTTTTTTTTAAGATTTCATTTATTTATTTGACAGAGAGAGAAAGGGAGAGAGAGAGAGATCACAAGTGGGGGGAGGGGCAGAGGCAGAGGGAGAAGCAGACACCCGCGGAGCCGGGAGCCCGATGCGGGCTCGATCCCAGGACCCCGGGATCATGCCTTGAGCGGAAGGCAGACGCTTAACGACTGAGCCCCAAGTCTTTTTTTTTTTTTTTTAAGTTTATTTAAGTAATCTCTACTCCCAATGTGGGGCTCTTACGAGCGCCGGAGTCAAGAGTCGCGGGCTCTCTCAACTGAGCCAGCCAGGCGCCCCTACCACAACTTAAAAAGCAAAACCAAAAAGACCACGCACCACAGTTTCCAGACTCGTTTCACGTAATTACCGTATAAAAATATTTCCCTTGATGCACAGAAGGCATTTTCCTTCCCTCAACCCTTGGCATTTTTGGTTTAGGAGGGAAAGAAGGAGGCTGAGGGGTAGGGGAGAAACAAAGACGCCTGGAAACGAGCCCAAGGTCCCTGGAGAACCCGGCACCTCCGGGGCAAGCTTCTTACCTCATGAGCACATCTGGGTACTGGGTGTGCTGGAAAAAGCTTTCCAGCTCCTGAACCTGCGTCGGCGTGAACTTAATGCGCTGGGCTCCTCGCTGCCTGCTCCGGGGCTGCGGAGCCTCAGCAGCCGCCGCTTGGGGTGGCTCCTCAGGCTGCTGCTGCCCCAGCTCCTGGACGCCACCGCCGACCTCGTGGTTTCCTTCGCTTTCATGGCTCACGACAACTTCACCGTTGATGTCGCCCTCATAGTGGATGTTGCCGTCAAAGTTGATGTCGCCCTCATAGTGGATGTTGCCGTCAAAGTTGATGTCGCCCTCATAGTTGATGTCGCCTTCAAAGTTGATGCCCTCAAAGTTGATGTCGCTCTCAAAGTTGATGTTGCCTTCATTGTTGATGTCGCCTTCCAAGTTGATGTCGCCTTCATTGTTGATGTCGCCTTCCAAGTTGATGTCGCCTTCATTGTTGATGTCGCGTTCCAAGTTGATGTTGCCTTCATTGTTGATGTCGCCTTCCAAGTTGATGTCGCCTTCATTGTTGATGTCGCGTTCCAAGTTGATGTTGCCTTCATTGTTGATGTCGCGTTCCAAGTTGATGTAGCCTTCGTTGTTGATGTCGCCTTCCAAGTTGTAGCCTTCATTGTTGATGTCGCCTTCCAAGTTGATGTAGCCTTCATTGTTGATGCCTTCGTGGTTGGTGTTGCCCGCAAAGCCTGGATTTCCTTCATGAAGGCGGCCGCCTTCAGCTTCTGCTGCTGCACCCTGCACAGATTCGGATGTCATTTCCATGCCGTACATTCCCAGCCAGTAGTTGCTGAAGTCATAGTAGTCACCGGGGTCATAGTAGCTGCCTGTGGGCAGAGGCTCCATGGCCGGGGTGAGGTGGAAGTCCAGCGCTTCCACAAACCCTCTGATGGTTCAGAGCAGAGCTGCAGGCAGAGGCGGAAGCCGGTCCTCTTTTGGCGCCTCCTGTTATTCCTCAGGGTTTGGGGCGGGTTCAACGCCCACACACTCCCCCTTAGAAGATTGCTATTGGCTTTCCTTTTCCCGCCAATTGCGGTGGGCGGGACTTGCTTAGGCACGCAAGTGGCCGGGGCGTGGCCAAAATATAGGCACTAAAGGAAAGATGGGCGCCGGTGGGGGGCTTGGGTGTGTGGAGAATGGGGGCTCTAATTTACAGTTCAGTTTACCACTCCCCGACTTGACCAGAGTGTCGGCTCTGAGGAAGGGGCTCTACTGGATTATGCAAACTGATTTGGGGGCAATGACTGGGGGAGGGGGTGTGGGGGGGAGAGATGGGGACTTCACACTACCTACAGAAAATCTTTTGGAAAAGTTTGGAGAAAGGGTCTTGGTCCAGCTCTCTATATTTGGCAGCCTGCACACACCACAGGCTAGTAATTAAGCTAAAATGATTAACTGAGTTTCTGCAAGGACACAGAAAGCAGAGCCCGCCATGTTCCCGGGGGGTGCCCAGAGTGGGATCTTGGGGCGGGCTTTACGGAGCATTCTGGGTAAGGTGCGTTCCACGAGAAATCCAATGTGCCCTTTGAAAAAGTTCAAGTATTCCAGATTTTTAGTGATGAATCCACACCAGAGTGCAAGTGTAGACTAGACCCCCCCCCCAGTGCTTAGTGCACCCAAAAAACCTAGTGCATTTTACTAGCTTTGGACACCACAGTGGAGTATGCATCTTCTGTAGTGTTCCACTCCGGCATCTGTGGTAGCAGGTCCCCAATACAAGCTCAGTCAGTTCCTGTACTGGGCTCCTGGCATGAACCCAAGTGACTTTCCACGTTTGCCCCCTGCTGCTCCCTCTTTTCCGCCCCTTCCTCTCCACCCCTTTTCCTAAAAATATCAACCTGATCTCTTGCTCAGCTTTTTCCCCCCCACCGTGTGCTTCAGTGTTATCTAACCTCCAGTCACTCATGTACCCCGGCTGAGTGTGGCCCTAACTCCATACCAACCATGCTAGTATTTACTTAAATCTTTTAAGCTAAATTTACTTTACTTTTTATTTTAAAATTCAAATGGAGCCCTATTCTAAGCAAAAGTAGCCAGGAAACTGGGGCACCTGGGTGGCTCAGTTAGATTGGGTCGACTTTTTTTTTTTAAGATTTTATTTATTTATTTATTTATTTATTTATTTATTTATTTATTTATTTATTTATCAGAAAGAGAGAGACAGAGAGCAAGTACAAGCAGGGGGAGCGGCAGGCAGAGGGAGAAGCGGGCTCCCTGCGTAACAAGGAGCCCGATGTGGGACTCGATCCCAGGAGTCCGGGATCGTGACCTGAGCTGAAGGCAGCCGCTTAACTGACTGAGCCACTCAGGCGTCCAATTTTTTTTTTTTTTAAGATTTTATTTACTTGTCAGAGAGAGAGAGCACACAAGCAGGGAGAGCAGCAGGCAAAGGGAGAAGCAGATTCCCTGCTGAGCAGGGAGCCCGATGTGGGGCTCGATCGCAGGACCCTGGGATCATGACCTGAGCCGAAGGCAGACGCTTAACGACTGAGCCACCCAGGCGTCCCTGCCTTGGTTTAATCATCTTTAAAATGGGAATAACAATTCTAACTACCAATCATAATGGGATGTTGTGAGGATTAATGGAATAAAAAAACTTCACAAATGATCATTCACCAAGCGGACTCACATTTCCACTGAAGCCCTGTTCATCTATTTTTTTCTACATGAGCCCAAGAGGGGAGAGAATGTGTGTGCAATGAAAATAGGACATTTTCTTGTGAAAATAATACTCGTGTCTTTTTGCACATGTATGTGCTTCAGTCCATAAGCCTGTGTTGGCTGCTTCGTGTTCATTTCACTCAACAGATAGATTCTCTTTCTAGATCTAAGGCATTTTATTCCTAGAAGCCAGAAAATAATAATGCAATAATAGTTACCATGTATTAAATGCCTATTCTAGGCCCAACAGAGGGATGAGCACTGTAAAAGTTATAGTCACCAGCACAACAGAGTCTAATTCACATTTTACTTTCAGATTGCTCTGGCTTCCTAGTGTAGAATGGTCATGGGAGAGAAAAGATGAAAGCAGGGAGACAGAAAGCTAATGCAACATTCCACTTTCAGATAAGAGTGGTGAGGTTTAAGGCATGTGGGAAAAGTGAAAGGTTTGGGGATGTGTTTTTGAGGTGGAGTTAAGAGGATTTGCTGATGGATCGGATGTTTGGAGTAGAAGAGGCTACATGCATTAACTCACTGAACCCTCATGAAAACCTAATGATGCAGGCACTGTTATTATGCCCATTTTTCAGGTGAGGAAGTTGACAGGTTCACACAATTGGCCCAGGACACACAGTGAGTCAGGCTTTGGACCCACACTTTTTTTTTTTAAAGATTTTATTTATTCATTTGAGAGAGAGAGAGACAGAGACAGAGAGAGCACAAGCAGGGGGAGAGGCAGAGGGAGAGGGAGGAGCAGACTCCCCACTGAGCCAGGAGCCTGACATGGGGCTCAATCCCAGGACCTGGAGATCATGACTTGAGCCAAAGGCAGACACTCAACCATCTGAGCCACCCAAGCGCCCCTGGACCCACACACTCTTAACTTCCTCATTTTTTAAATTTAAATTCAATTTAATTAACCTATACTGTATTATTAGTTTCAGAGGTAGAATTTCGTGATTCATTAGTTGCATATAACAGCCAGTGCTCATTACTTCAAGTGCCCTCCTTAACATCTGTCACTGTTACCCCATCCCCCCACCCACCTCCCCTCCAGCAACCCTCAGTTTGTTTCCTATAGTTTGTTCCCCATTATTACTGGCCTTTTCCTGCTCCCCACCATGTACCTCTCTTCCTCTTTCCTTTATTTCTTACGCTATTTCATTATTTTTTTTTCTCCTTTCTCCCTTTTCCTTGACTGAGGATAAAACTCAAGGATCTCAGTTAGCCCAATGAGTGTCAGTTAAAGATGCAAGTGACCGAGTCCTGTCCTGTGGATTCCCTAGATGCTGTGAAGGGCTAAGGGCCTTTCCGTGTTCAGAATCACCATGAAGACCATGGTCTCCAGGACTGCCCCTGTTGCGAGGCTACAAACTCAGTGGGTCTATCACTCTGTTTAATGTGCCAAAAACATAAAATGAAACAAAACAAAGCAAATAACCAATATTTGTAAATACATACAGAAAGTTTAAAAAGAATATAACATCACTTCAGAGCACAAACAATTTTCAGAAAAATGAAGGGTTGTGGGGCACCTGGCTGGCTCAGTCGTCGGAGCATGCGACTTTTGATCTTGGGGTCATGAGTTCTAGCACCACGTTGGGTATAGAGATTACTTTAAAAAATAAATCTTAAAAAAAGTATTTAAAAAAAAATGTTAGCCTGATGCTAGTTAGGTTTTTGTAAACAGTGTCTGACTGAAATCAGGGTGAGAAGAGGAAGGGGTGGCCAGTTGTGTAAGTGAAGGGTCAGATTCTGTCTCTCTTTAAAATTTTGATAATTTGGGGGGCGCCTGGGTGGCTCAGTTGGTTAAGCGACTGACTTTGGCTCAGGTCATGATCCTGGAGTCCCAGGATCGAGTCCCGCATCGGGCTCCCTGCTCGGCAGGGAGCCTGCTTCTCCCTCTGACCCTCCCCCCTCTCATGTGCTCTCTGTCTCAAATAAATAAAATCTTTAAAAAAATAAAATAAAATAAAATAAAATAAAATAAAATAAAATTTTGATAATTTGGGACGCCTGGGTGGCTCAGACGGTTAAGTGTCTGCCTTTGGCTCCAGTCATGATCTCAGGGTCCTGGGATCGAGCCCCACGTCGGGCTCCCTACTCAGCGGGGAGCCTGCTTCTCCCTTTCCCTCTGCTCCCCTGCTCTTGCTCTCTCTTTCAAATAAAGTCTTTAAAACTTTTTTGATAATTTGTTCATAATAATTAATTTTGATTTTTTAAAAATTGTGTAAAAGGTATCATCTATCAGGAATCTTGAGGTTTTGATGTCCCTTAAATTTAATGTAGAGAAAAAAAAATCCCTAAAGCAAGACCTCAATCTGAATATTACCAAACTATGTACTGGGAGAGTGTGGTGGAAGAGGAATTTATTTATTTATTTAATTTTTAAAAAATAAACTATACCCCCCAATGTGGGGCTCAAGCTCACGAACCCCAAGATCAAGAGTCGCATGCTCTACTGACTGAGCCAGCCACGCTGGCTCCTATTTAAATTAATTAAATAATTAATTTCTTTATTTTAGAGAAAGAGAGAGCGGGGTGGGGGGGCGGGCAGAAGGAAAGACTCTCAAGCAGAATCCACTCTGACCCAAACCCAGGGCTTGATGCCAAGACCCTGAGATCATGACCTGAGCTGAAATCAGGAATCGGAGACTCAACCAACTGAGCCCCCCAGGCGCCCCGTGCCCTCCCAAGAATAGGTATTTAAAAGCACGCATGGATTGAAGGTGATGTATTTCACTTCCTCTACAGGCCAAATACTGAATATTTGTGGTTTGCGCACCTCAGAAAGGAGCTTGCCAAGATGCCTGCATGTGACTGAAGCCAGCAGCCAGGCTAGCATATCTGAAAAAGACTATTTGGTGAGAAATAATTAGCCATGTTTGGAAAATAAGTTTTGTTTTGTTTTGTTTTTTTAAAGATTTTATTTTTATGGGGCTCCTGGGTGGCTCAGTCAGTTAAGGTCTGACTTGATTTCGTCTCAGGTCATGGTCTTGGGGTCATGAGATCAAGCCTGAGTCAGGCTCCACGCTCATCGCTCATAGAGGAGTCTGCTGAGATTCTCTCCCTCTCTCTCTATCCCTCCCCCGACTCATGTGTGCACACACTCTCTCTTTCTCTCAAATAAATAAAGTCTTTTTAAAAAAAAAAATTTTAGGGCGCCTGTGTGGCTCAGTTGGTTGAGTGACTGCCTTCGGCTCGGGTCGTGATCCTGGAGTCCCGGGATCGAGTCCCACATCGGGCTCCCTGCTCAGCGGGGAGTCTGCTTCTCCCTCTGACCCTCCCCCCTCTCATGTGCTCTCTCTCTCATTCTCTGTCTCAAATAAATAAATAAAATCTTAAAAAAAAAAAAAAGATTTTAGGGACGCCTGGGTGGCTCAGTCGGTTAAAGTGCCTGCCTTCGGCTCAGGTCATGATCCCAGGGTCCTGGGATCAAGTCCCACATCAGCCCCCTTGCTCAGTGGGAGCCTGCTTCTCCCTCTGCCTGCCGCTCCCCCGCTTGTGCTCACTCTTCCTCTTTCTCTCTCTGACAAATAAATAAAATAAAATCTTAAAAAAAAAAGACTTCATTTTTAAGTAATCTCTACGCCCATTGTGGGATTCAAACCCACAACCCTGAGATAAAGAGTTGCATGCTCCTCTGACTGAGCCGGCCAGGTGCCCCTGGAAAATAAGTTTTGACCTTTGGGTCTTTGTGAGTGGAAAATGGGATATGCAAACCCCAGTTCATGGGAATTTAACATTACCAGAGGGAACATGATTTCCTTTAAAGAAAAAACAAAAAACAATGAAACTACTTCTTCTAATCTCTGTATACAGTTGTATATTATACATATATAAAATAAATATATAAATTTATTAAAAGTACAATAAATATAAATTTATAAGTAAATAAAATAAAAGTATTTATATAAGTATTTAAATTTTTATATGATATGGATAACATATTAGTAATACATAAATGTTATATATAAGTACATATTTTCATATGTATATGTATGTGTATATATATATTAGGGAGGACTTCTATGTGGAGACTCTCTATAAGATGGGAATAATAGCAATGTGTCTATCATAGAATTGATGAGAGGAAGAAATGACATAACATATGTAAGTACCTGGCACAATGTCTAGCCACAGAGGAAGCCCTCAGAAATGTTCACTACTGGAGTACCCGGGTGGTTCAGTCTGTTGAGCAGCCGACTCTTGGTTTTCAGCTCAGGTCATGATCTCAGGGTCCTGGGATCGAGCCCTGTGTCGAGCTCCAAACTTGGTGGGGAGTCTGCTTGAGATTCTCTCCCTCTGCTCTTCCCCCCACTTGTGCTCTCTCTCAAATAAATAAATAAATCTTATAAAAGATGTTCACTACTATTATTGCATAATCCATCCTATCAGCACAGTAAAACCTGTGGAATATGTGGCATAATGGAGAGAGGCATGATTAGAATTACACACTGAAATATCTACAGATGGAACTATGTGATGTCTTGATTTACATCAAAATAATCCAGGAACATATGCAAGTATGTTAAATTGATTCGGGTATTGATGAAACAAGGCTGGCTAAGAATAATTATTGAAACTGAGAGATGACTACATAAGGTTGTGAGTCTCTCTGCTTTTGTGTATGCCTGACATTTCACATAATAAAAAACATGTTTTGGGTTTTTTTTTTAAGTTTTATTTATTTAAGTAATTTCTGCACCCAACGTGGGGCTTGAACTTACAACCCT
The DNA here is from genome assembly GCF_029215605.1 of Mirounga angustirostris. Classification (NCBI taxonomy): domain Eukaryota; kingdom Metazoa; phylum Chordata; class Mammalia; order Carnivora; family Phocidae; genus Mirounga; species Mirounga angustirostris. The sequence continues at coordinate 97,623,303 of NW_026991719.1, forward strand.
GAGAGAGTCACATGCTCTTCTGATTAAGCCAGCCAGGCACCCCTAAAAAACATGTTTTGTTTTGTTTTTAATTTTTTAAAAAGGTTTATTTATTCATTTGAGAGAGAGAGAGAGAGACAGAGCAGCAGCGGGGCGGGCGGGGTGGGGGTGGGGCAGAGAGGAGGCGCAGAGGGAGAGGGAGAGAGAATCCCAGGCTGACTCTGTGCTGAGCTTGGAGCCCAATCTCACGTCCCTGAGATCATGACCTCGGCCGAAACCAAGAGTCCCACGCTTAAGGGACTGAGCCACCGAGGCGCCCAGAGCCACTCCTCTATTATATGAACACGACACAGTACACACCGTATATTATATAATATAGGATACCCCCCCCCCCCCCCAATGCAAGCTGGATTGACTGTATTGTCCGACGGGGCTCTTCGCGAAATGTCCTGTGGCCCATCGCCCTTCCCGCCAGTCATCTCGGGCACCTGGCTGAGAAAAGCCACGGTCTCCTGTTCAACTTGGACGCCACGAGGGTCCGGAGGAACCGGGCGGAAGCACGCGCGGGGTTGCCTCCGCGGCCCGTTTGCACGCACGCACACAGCCGCCCCGGCGCGGGCAGGAGCCCCCTCGGCGCCGGCCGGGCTTTGTCGACTTCCCTGGTACTAGTTGCACGTCTCCGCTTTGGGCCGACGCGTGGCATCGCGTTCTGGAAGCCCAGGCGCCCCTGGCGGCAACAGGGGCTCCAGCGGCGGGTTCGCACCGCCAGGGGCGGGAGGCCTCGGGCTCCGGAGGGAAGAGTCTAAGAGTCCCGAGCGCAGCAAATCCGCCCGCGCCCCGCGGGGCCGCCACTCCCGCTCGCGGTCTGGGAACTGGAATGGCCTGAGCCATCAGCGGGGTGGCCTCGATCAAGGATCCCCAAGCCAGTCCTCCCGCTCCCGCTCCCGCACCCGACTGCGGCCCTCTGTGCCCCGCGGCACCCCCTTCCCTGCTGTCGCGGCCGCTCCCCGCGCCCCTACGGGAGTCGGGGCCGGGGCCCCGGGCTCGCCTTCCAGGGCTAGGAGAGGGAGGGGGTGAGCGAGACGGATGCACCTTCGCCCTGAGGAGCCCGCCTACCTTCAGAGTCCCCTTCATAGTTCATCCAGTTCCGGAATGATCCCATGTAAGCGTTTTCTGCCTTCCTTGCACCCATTTTCATCCCTGTCTTCCATCCATCCACGTCAAGCCCTTATAAATCCTACTCCCTGAACTCAGGTCCCTTCATAAGGTGACCTGGCCTCCCACTCACCCTTCCACCTCCCGGCTTGGAGAGGACACGGCCAAGCACCTCCTGCCTACTGGAATTTACTTGTTTTAATTCAATTTTACTTTCTGTTTTTTCCCCCAGCCAGATCAGGTGAATCAACCCTGGCTATCAATGGGGTGACAGATGTTGCAGCCAGATCGCCCTCCCATCAGGAATTCACTTGTTTTATGTTATCTTCCCAGAGCATATTTTTTCGCCGCTCGATTAAGCTCATGGAAGGAAGGAGCCCTTTTTTTACTTAAGTTTTTTATTTTCATTCCAGTATAGTTAACATAGTGTTATATTAGTTTCAGGTGTACGATAGAGTGCAAATCGGTACATGACTCAGTGCTCATCATGGTAAGTGTCCTCTAGGAGCCCTGCTTTATTCATCACAGAATTCGAAACGCCTGGCACTAAGTAGGCGCTCCACCACTGCCTCCGGAGGGACAACACAAGGCTCGGGTTTGAGATAACAACACGATTTGTAAATGCAAATTCTTTGTTGGGAGTTGGGGAGGGTGGAGAATAAGGGTTGAGGTAGCAGAGGAGAACAAAAAGAACTTCCTATGTGCTCTATAAACCTAGCTGTTGTTCCTGTATAATGGTTAGTTATTGTTTCTACTATTATTGTTGTCATGTTCTTTTCAATGTCCTCACCTGGTGTTATTTACCAGCTTCTTCCCTCTCCTCTATTTCTGTGTCTATTTTATCTTAATTCTTTCAGCTTTATTGAGGTATAACAAATAAAAATTAAAAATATTTAAGGTGTGCAACTTGATATTTTGATATATGTGTACATTGTGAAACAATTGCCAAAATCAAGATAATTAACATACATATCTATCACCTCACTAGTTTGCCTTTTATTTCTGGTAAGAACACTTAAGATCCACTCTCTTAGCAAATTTCAAGTATCAAGACGGTATTGTTAACGTAATCACCATGGTGTACAATCTTCAGAACGTATTAATCTTGCATATATGAGATTCTCCAACATCTCCCCATTTCCCCTAAACTCCAGCTCCTGAAAACCATCCTTCTGCTCTCTGTTTCTATGAGTTGAATTCTTTTAGATTCCACATGTAAGTGAGATCATGCACTATTTGTCTTTTCTGTGTCTGGCTTATTTCATTCAACATAATGTCCTCCAGGTTCATCCAAGTTTTTGTAAATGGCATTTTCTAATTTTTTAAAGGCCAAATGATATTCCATTATATTTAATTTAACTATTAAATATATTTGAATATATACTTTATATTTAAATATATTTCACCACATGGAGCCATGAACAGTGGTGATTTTACAAGTTTCCTGGTCCTAATGGTCGAATATATCAGACACAATTTAAAGAAAAATCGTGGAATTTTACCCTTTACACCGGATTACAGGAGAGGAACCTGTTGTACCAGGCTCCACTGGGATTCAGTATGCAAATGATACAGCTTCCTGGAACAAACTTGAAGAGTCCATGGTGTCCTGAGATAGGGCAGAGAACATAAAATCCGCGCTTAACTGCCACTTGCGACCATCAGCAGTAATAGTTAACTTGGGGCTATCTTTGATTTCCTCCTCCCCCTTCTAAGGCTAGAATTCTATATGCAAATGGCTCCCAAGAGTTCTCCCGTATTTCATCCGTAGAAACACAATAAAGCATAGGTTCTAACATTTTTTTAAAGATTTATTTATTTGACAGAGACAGTGAGAGAGGGAACACAATCTTTTTTAAAGATTTTTTTAAAGATTTGTGTGACAGAGAGAGCACAAGCTAGCACACTCAGGGGGAGCTGCAGAGGGAGAAGGAGAAGCAGGCTCCCTACTGAGCTCCGCACTTGGCAGTGGAGTCTGCTTGAAATTCTCTGCTTCTCCCTCTCCATCTGCCCCTCCCCCAACTAGTGCTCGTTCACACGCATACTCTCTCTAAAATAATTAAAAAATAAAAAAATGTCAAGGTGCTAAATTGGTTCTTCTGCTATTTAACATATAGACTTAGACTTCAGGGGTCTCCACAGCCAAACCTGACGTTCCACTGATGAAAGCACTGTATAGTTTCAAAACTCCATGTAACCTTCAGCTGAAAAGAGTGTTCAGTCCATTCATTCCAAGCAAGAAATAAGAAAGCTGGCCACCATCCTGGTTGAGATGGGGCTGTGAAAAGATAAGGAAAGAGAGCTCATGGTCATGAGGTAGCTGTCCAAGAGTAGCAACCAAATTCAAGGTCAGAGATCGAGGTCCATTAGCCTCACCCTGCTCCTTCTCACATTCCTTCCCCTGAGAACCAGAAGAAGACCTTAACCCCTGGGCAATAGACAAATTATATATATATACTTATATATTAAGATTTATTTATTTATTATTTTTTTAAGATTTTATTTATTTATTTGACAGAGACAGTGAGAGAAGGAACACAAGCAGGGGGAGTGGGAGAGAGAGAATCAGGCCTCCCGACGAGCAGGGAGCCCGATGCGGGGCTCGATCCCAGGACCCCGGCATTATTACCTGAGCTGAAGGCAGACGCTTAACGACTGAGCCACCCAGGCACCCCTATTTATTTACTTTAGAGAGAGAGAGAGCCGGCAAGTGGGGGGGAGGGACAGAGGGAGAGCGAGAGAGAATTCCAAGCAGACTCCCCACTGAGTGCAGAGCCTGATGTGGAGCTTGATCCCAAGACCCTGAGAACATCACCTGAGCTGAAACCAAGACTTGGTCGCTCAGCTTAACCGACTGAGCCACCCAGGCACCCCGACAAATGATATTTTGAATAACTCTTAATACTCCTTTGGCATTTCAGGGTCCTTTGCACAAGATTGCGTCTTCTACGTTTTTTGTTTCCCCCAACACAGCTAGGTGGTGGTTCACATGTAACATGAATAGGCAGTAATAAGAGCCACAATTTTCTGAGGGCTTACTGTGAAGCAGTACCGAGCTAAGCAACATGCACCAATTACCCTGAACCTTTTCTGCAGACGGGGAAACTAGCACAGACAGAAGTTAAATACCATGCCCAAGATCACACAACTGACAAGTGGCTGTAATGAAATTCAGTGAATTAAATATTCAATTCACATCCATAAATTCTTTGAATTTGAGTGAAAAATGTACTAGTGCATGTTTTCTATGTTTCTCTTCAATAGAAAAGATGGAAAGAAATAAACATAAGTCGTGTGTTCATTCTCAGTTCATCATAACATTTTTTATAAAAGATTTTATTTATTTGTCAGAGAGAAAGAGCACAAGCAGGGGGAGCGGCAGCCTCCCCACTGAGCAGAAAGCCCTACGTAGGACTCGATCCCAGGACCCTGGGATCATGACCTGAGCAGAAGGCAGACGCTTAACCATCTGAGCCACCCAGGCGTCCCCACCATAGCATTTCATAAACCAAAATAACCCCATACCTTGGACATTCTGCTGAATGAAGGAGTCACATTAATATAACTTAATGCACTATTTCTGGATTAAAATCAAGCCGATTAAATCATTAGGTACAAACCAGGTATTTCTCATTTCTTCTTGTAACTGCACCACTTAAAAGCATTCTCTTTTCTGGGCTTTAACCACCTTTTTTGTTATTCATTCATTCATCAATTTATTCTCTATTTTATGATTTAAGGCAACATATAGAAGATGCATACAGAAAAAAAGGAAGGGCGTCTGGGTGGCTCAGTCGTTGGGCGTCTGCCTTCGGCTCAGGTCGTGATCCCAGGACCCTGGGATCGAGCCCCACATCGGGCTCCCTGCTCCGCGGGGAAGCCTGCTTCTCCCTCTCCTACTCCCCCTGCTTGTGTTCCCTCTCCCGCTGTCTCTCTCTGTCAAATAAATAAATAAAATCTTTAAAAAAAAAAAGAAAAAAAGGAAAAGTTGTTTTTTAAAAAAGTGGATTAAGCTGTTATTTTTCAAAGAAAACACAATGTCACTTTCCCTACATGAATGGTAAGCAGACAGTATTATGGAAATACAGAACTCTCACACTTTATTTATTATTTTTTAAAATAATTTTTTTTAACATTTTACTTATTTATTTGACAGAGAGAGAGAGAGACAGCGAGAGAGGGAACACAAGGGGAGTGGGAGAGGGAGAAGCAGGCTTCCCGCGGAGCAGGGAGCGGGATTCGGGGCTTGATCCCAGGATCCTGGGATCATGACCTGAGCCGAAGGCAGATGATTAACGACTGAGCCACCCAGGCGCCCCTAAAAATAATTTTATTTATTTTTTTAAGAGAGAGACAGAGAGAGTCAGAGAGAGAAAGCAGGAGCAGGGTGAGGGGCAGAGGGAGAAGCAGACTCCCTGCTGACTCCGGGATCATGACCTGAGCCGAAGGCAGAGGCTTAACCGACTGAGCCACCCAGGTGCCCCTTAAGTTCTAAAATTACCAACTGTAAAAAGTTATTTTTGAGGCAATCAGGGAAGTCTAAACGTAGGTGACTGGGCCATGATTCCAGCAGATTATTGTTGCTATTTAGGTGCTTGGATGGTACTGTGGTTATGTAGGTGAAATGTCTAAGTTTTTTGGAAATGCCATACACATAAAGATGTAGAAATAAAAAGACATATTGTCTTGAGTTTATTTCATTTTTCTAAAAGTTCTTTTTTTTATTTTTTTAACTAACCTCTATACCCAACAGGGGGCTCAAACACAACCCCAGATCAAGAGTCACATGCGCGGCCTACTAAGCCAGCCAGGTGCCCTGGCATTGGGTTTCTTTTAAATTATCATAGCCATGGGGTGCCTGGGTGGCTCAGTCGGTTAAGCATCTGCCTTTGGCTCAGATCATGATCTCAGGGTCCTGGGATCAGCCCCACATAGTCATCAGTCATATTCATCAGGCTCTCTGCTGAGGAGGGAGCCTGCTTCTCCCTCTCCCACCCCCGCTCCTCCTGCTTGTGCTCCTCTGCGCGTGCTCTCTCTCTCTGTCAAATAAATAAAATCTTAACAAAATAAAATAAATTATCACAGCCACAAGAGAAGAATGGATGGAGGAGAGGAGGATAAAAGTAAAGAATGGAGGAGCGGAGGGAAGGAGAAGAGAGGAGAAGAAAACGGAGGAAAGAGAAAAGAGGAGAGGTAGGGAGAGAAGGAAGAAAGGAGGGAAAGAGAGGAGAGGGGGCAGAGGGAGGAAAAGAGGGAGAAAAGAGAGAGGGAAGGATAGAAGGAAGGAGAGAGAAAAGGAAACCATCTTTCCATACTTCATTCTGACTTCATAAGAATTCTGTGAGATGATTATCATTATTTGAGTGAGCAGTGGTAGGAATAGTGGTCGTTGCCCTATTTCCCGTGGGGGAAACGGAGGCGTAGAGACAGTCAGGCTTGCCCCTGTCATGCAATGAGCAGAAAGCAGGAAAGAAGAAGAACCAGGCTGTGCCCTGAAACCAGATGCATGTGGCCAGGTCCACAGCCCGCGTTCTACTCAATTCCCTGGTCTTTTCTATGATATTTCTTAAGGTGGGAGGGGGTGGTTAGGGGCACTGTCCCCCCTTCTAGTTGACGAAAGGCGCCCACATTACTGCAATGCCACCACACACGGAATTTTGCATTCCAATTCCAGGGGACTCACGACATACCCGGTGGACAGCCGTGGCCTCCAAGTGAGGACTCAGGCTCTGGACCTTGCTCCCCACGCCCACTAACTGCAATGAACGGAACCGAGAGCCGGCTGACACTCCCCCCCAGAAACTCATCCTAAAACACTGCTTTCATGAAGGTGCCACCCCCCAAGCCCAAACCTCTTTCAGTTTCCATCATCCCAAACATACACATTCCAACGCCTTCCTTGAACTCAGCCCCCACCTAACATTTAAACTTTGTTGGCCCCTCAATACAGAGTTCTCTGCAGACTCCTCTCTAGCTTCCTCTCCAGCTCACACTCCAGAGCCCCCTGGCTGTGTCTGGGTTCCCTGAGACAAGCCTTAGACTTCCCTCCCTCCCGGGGTTGCTCACACTACCCCTTTACCTGAAGTTCCACGCACAGCCTGCTTAGCCTGCACCCACCTCTGACTCCCTCTGAGGAGGAAGGGAAAGCCCACAACTCCCCAGAAGCCAAATCGCCTTCGACCAGGGGCTGCTAGGAACAGTCTCTTCGGAGCTTTGGATCCTGCCGCCCCCACCCCCCCGCCCCCAGCAAGCTGTGTCACCTGGTCAAAGTCACCGAACCTCTCCAAGCCTCCACGGCCTTGGTTAAGGAAGAAGCAAAAAACAGTGATGCCGGGCGCCTGGGTGGCTCAGTTGGTTAAGCGACTGCCTTCGGCTCAGGTCACGATCCTGGAGTCCCAGGATCAAGTCCCGCATCAGGCTCTCTGCTCAGCAGGGAGTCTGCTTCTCCCTCTGACCCTCCCCCTCTCATGTGCTCTCTCTCTCTCTCATTCTCTCTCTCAAATAAATAAATAAAATCTTAAAAACAAAACAAAACAAAACAGTGATGCCTCCACCGCCCTGGGTGGGGGGGGGGGGCGCCACAGCGCCCTGTCACGCACAAGGGACAGCGGAAAGGTGGATGAGCCAGGCCCTGGTGCACGGCGAGCACTCCCGGGAGGGCACCAGCCCGAGCAAGCAGAGCTCCCTTCACCCCACAGGCTCTCCCATCTGCTTAGGAGCAGGGGCGAGGCACCCTGTCCGCACCTTCGATCACAGTGAGGGCCCATGTCCAGCCTGACCCCACTCAGTCCTGACCCCTTAACTCCAGCATCGGCTCCACTTGTCTGAGCGCCCCCGCCCCCCCCCCCGGGCCTTACTTGCATCACTTCGAGTAAAAGTCACAGCTCGGGAGAGCAGGGAGCATCACGATCCCCACTCTGCAGAGCTGGCCTGGGAGGCACAGAGATCAGCTGATTTACCTGGGCCACAGAGCCACTGAGTGGTGCTGGGACTCCATCATTTCCAGCTTCTTTCTCTCACGTGGGCTGATCTGTCTCCCCAGACCGGGAGAACCAGGGCACGAGGATGGCTGAGTCTGGACCAGAGACCTGCCCCGCACTGCCTGGCAGAGGGCCCTGTAAACACAGCAGCCGACAAAGCTTTACTGACCGAAGTCTGTGTAGGCACAAAGAGGCATGCAGGGGGGAGCCTGGCTGGCTCAGATGGTGGAGCGTGTGACTCTCGATCTTGGAGTCAGCGGTCCCAGCCCCACACGGGGTCTAGAGTTTACTTAAAACAAACAAACAAACAAACAAGAAAACAAAAAACCAAAAAAGAGGGAGAAAAGGACCCAAAGGACAGGTAGGGCTAGAGACCTTAGAGTCCCAAGACAACTTTCTGTCCCCAGGCCAGCTGTGAGTGAATAACCCTCGCCTCTCTTCCCTCATGGGCCCCTGTGAATAAAGAAACACAAAACGGACTGAAATCGGAGACGTGAGGCCGCACGGTAGGGCCCTCGGTAGCAGTGTATTTTCCTCATCTCAGTTACTCCGGCAGCACCCCGGTAGGTAGTGGCTACTGCTAGCCTCCTCTTGCAGATGAGGAGACCGGGCTAAAGTGAGAATAAGCAACTCAGCAGGCCAGCCAGCTCGCAAGGGGTGAGCAAGCCGGATGCAGGTGGCAGCCCTCTGGCTCCAGAGCCCCCTCCCGTGGATGTGGCACGTGGAACCATGATTCGGGGCTACTTTTGCCGAGGACGAGGCTCCGTTCGGTTGCTAAGGTGTGCAAAGTGTGAAGGTAGGGAAGGAAACATGCTCAGTGAATGCTAGCACGACTGGGGCCCAGGTAGGGCGAGATCTGTCAAGGGTCACGTGAGTGGCTGAGGTAGAGCAAGCTGGACTGCCCCGCGGAGATCGGACACAGGAAAGAACACGCAGATACTGGAGGTGCTCTAACACGCACATGACGACAACCCTTGTAGGGCTCTCACGCAATAATTAACCTCAAGTCAAAACTGTGCCTGGGGTATCTGGCCAAGGGGCTGGGGCGGGCCGGCCGCACTCACCAAGGGCCAGCCGGAGGAGGAAACATCTGGCTCAAGTCAGGAGGAGGTAGTCCCGCTGTCACCCCTTACCAGCTCCGTGAAAACGAATCGGTCCACAGACCTTTCTCAGTGTCTTACCCGTCCTCTGCGAGCACGAGGCCGGGCCACCTCCCTCCGTCAGGCGCAGTCGGTGAGCTGCCTAGGACCCATGCTGCATTTAGGAGCCCGCAGAAATGCTGTAGCTCCGGATTTCAAACGGGGCGGCTGAGCACGGTAAACATGGGCTAAGTCAGGTACACTGTCCTGCACAGGACCCGTTCTTAGAAGCTATTTTCAATACTTAGGATATTAACAAGTGCCGGAGCATCTATAAAACAGTTCTGGAAGGGAAATCCGCAGAGCCCTCAATCCGGCCCGCTCTCTTTTATTGGACAAGAAAGAAGCATGCATACCATCAGGTTGAGTTCAGTATTTGCTTAGGGTTTTCTTCTTTGGATGTAAAATTTACAGACAAAAGAAGGCACAACACCTTACATTTATTGAATTGGGACAAACCATATAGCCACTCTTTATCATCGATTCCTTGCTATACCCCAAATCTCTTGGCCCTTGTCCCTTTATCGAACTCACCTGGAGAAACCAAACACCTGCTTAAACTCAGCTCTCCAACCAATAAGAATGTATCCCCCGCTGCAAGAAACAAGAATAAGAAAGGAAACGAAAAAGAAAACAACAAAGAAATGAAATTTATTTATTCCTCAGCAAGGGCTCAGAAAGCCATTTCTAGGAAAGCCGAGGGGAGGAGGTGGGGGGGGTGGAGAAAGAGCGGCAGGAAAGTGGGTGATGACCCAGATCCAAAGGGTCCCACCCTAAGGGACATGCATGCTTGTATAGAGAATCTCGAGGCAGAGGCATAGACGCTGTGCCCAAAGGTGTTTCAAGATCCATGGTTGCAATGAGAGGAACACAACTTTGAAAAAGAAAAACGGAAAAAAACCCAAGCGAGCAGGAGCTCTGTCCAGTTGAAGCCGACCTGGAACGCTCTAAGCCCCGCGCAGGTTCGCAGCCCTGTACTGAGATGTGTCTTCATTACTAAAATCCCGGAGGCACAGGGGGCGCCTGGGTGGCTCAGTCGGTTAAGCGACTGCCTTCAGCTCAGGTCATGATCCCAGGGTCCTGGGATCGAGCCCGCATCCGGCTCTCCGCTCAGCGGGAAGCCTGCTTCTCCCTCTCCCACTTGTGTGTTCCCTCTCTCCTGTCTCTCTCTCTCTCTCTCTGTGTCTGTCAATTAAAGAAAGAAAGAAAATCTTAAAAAAAAAATCCATAAAATCCCGGAGGCACAGGACACTCTCAAGGGGCAAGCGTGGTTTTATTTGCAGAGTGCATCTGAGCAACAGGCGCGCTCAGAAGACCCCAGCCCAAGCTCCTGTTCCCGGGGACCCAGGGGTCTGGGGGTCTGGGGGTCTGGCGGGCTCTGACGTGAGCCGCCTCCCGGAAAAACCTCAGACGGCCACCTCGGGGTCCATCACTTTCCTTGCATTACTATTCCCTGCCTAGCCGCGGCGGCTGGATTCGCAGGGCTGGCCCAAGAGACACTCTCCCAACACTTGGGCAGGGTCTCCAGAGCTAGGGGGACGTCTGTGTCTTACCCTACCCACACGGGCTTGCGCCATACAGCACAGCGCCTTCCTGTGGGGGAGACAGGCCACCAGGTCGGGGCGTGCGAGCCCAGCTCCGACTTGAAGACTCAGCCTCTCTAGCTAGGCATTGCCGGCTCCGACGCCTTCGGGCAAGTGCGCCCTACCTGAGCTCCCCTTGCAAGTGCACCCGCCTGGTGGGTGGCCAAGCCCAGGCCGCATGCGCCCAACCCCCCGCGAGCCCACCCCCCCCCCCCGCAGCGGGTGGTATATATAAAGGGGGCGTCTACCCAGACACTCGGGAACGTGACAACGCCAGGACCGCTTTGCGGGAGCCCGTCGGCAGGCCACCGCTCTCTGCGGCGTCACCCATGGATCCAGAAGGATCCGACGGGGCACGTGCAGAAGACAGCACCAGGGATATGGAGCCTCCCGGCCCAGGCCAGGACGATGACACCGGCTTCCTCAGCCTGGAAGTCGACGAGGACCGGGAAGAGCCGCAGGGTCGGTGACCGTTGGGACAGGCGCCAGCAGCAAGCCCCAGAAACCAACGTTCCCTGGGCGAGGGGGGCGGTCCCGACACCCCGCAGAGGCTGCCCCTCGCGCCCTCCTTCCCACAGCCTGGGCTCTGACGCCCTGATCTTTCTGTCTGGATCTCCTCCTTTGCAGAAACCCAGCCTGCGGCGATGTCGCTTACCGCGGACACGGGAGACACCGGAGACGGAGCGGCGGCGGAGGCGGGGGCCGAGGTCGCACCCGAGCAGGACCCTGCCGCCGCTGAAGTCGAGGAGGAAGCGGACGGCGAAGCCGTCGGCGACGGTGATGGCGTCGGCGACGGCGATGGCGTCGGCGACGGCGATGGCGTCGGCGAGGAGGCGGACGGCCACGGCGCCGCAGAATTTCCGCCGCCTGGGCCAGGGCAGCCGGGGCCGCAGGGGCCGCAGGGGCCGCAGGGCCAGCCTCAGCAGGAGGGGCCGCCGCCCCAGGCCCGGCGCTTCATGTTCAGCCGGCTGCAGCTGCGCGAGCTGGAGGGCTTGTTCCAGCGCAACCAGTATCCCAACGTGTTCATACGGTAAGCGGGCTGCGGCGCTGGGCGCGGGCTGCCGGCTTCGCGGGAGGCCGGCTGCGCGGGCTGGACGGGCTGCGGCGCTGGGCGCGGGCTGCCGGCTTCGCGGGAGGCCGGCTGCGCGGGCTGGACGGGCTGCGGCGCTGGGCGCGGGCTGCCGGCTTCGCGGGAGGCCGGCTGCGCGGGCTGGACGGGCTGCGGCGCTGGGCGCGGGCTGCCGGCTTCGCGGGAGGCCGGCTGCGCGGGCTGGACGGGCTGCGGCGCTGGGCGCGGGCTGCCGGCTTCGCGGGAGGCCGGCTGCGCGGGCTGGACGGGCTGCGGCGCTGGGCGCGGGCTCCCGCCTTCGCGGGCGGCGGGCTGGGCGGGTTCGCAGCGTCTCTGTCCTCGCGGCTGACCGAACACCCCGCGGCCTCGAGGCTGCCGGGCCCGCCGAGCACTGGCGCTTCGGCGGGAGCTGAGCGCTCGCTCTGCGGGTGGGGCGGCGAAGGCGGACGCTCGCTCGGGCGGGTTTGATGGCGGCGAGCCGGGAAAGTGCCCGCCGCCCTTCACAGAAAAAAGTCCTACTGGCAGCAGGGTGGGCGGGGACGAGGGCGACAAGTCTGAGACGCGGAGCAGGCGGCTTAGGATCCTACCTTTGTTTAAAATCGTGGTAAGTCTGCTCGTCGGGAATTATTTCTGCACTCAGTTTTTTAAAATGATTCATTTTCAGTAATCTCTACACCACCGTGGGGCCCCTGCACCCATTTTTACATTTTTAAGTACTGCACTTGAAAACTATCTGGATTAGTGAATATTCTGCATTCCCTTCGATTTTGCTAGAGGTCTTGAAAAAACTAAAAGTTAAGAAAAAGAAGAAGAAAAGAAAAGGGGCGCCTGGCTGACTCAGTCGTTAGAGCCTGTGACTCTTGATTTGGGGGTCTTAAGTTCGAGCCCCACGCCGGTTGTAGAGATTAGTTAAAAATAAAATCTGAAAACAAAGTACAATTAAATCTTGCTTGAGGGAAAGCTGCCCTGCAGAAGGAAAGCTCAAGCTAGATGGTACAGGACAGTGTTGGGGGCGGCGAGGCGTCTGCGGCTGTGGGCGGGGGTAGGGGAGGAGGAAGTCAGTGCTACCAAAACTTTAAAATAAGCACAACCAAAGAATGAACAGCAGTTTGTGCCATCCCTTAGCACCTATGGGAATGTACTCTAACTTGGTCATCACTGAGAGAGAGAGAGAGATGGGGGAGAGTCAGAGAGAGGGAGAGAGATGGATGGACAGCACCTTATTGGAGGGCTCTAATTTAATCCATAAAATGGATTAAGAGCAATGATCGAAAGTCGGCAGAGATAGATCCTCAGAGATATTTCTTCATTTTGAAGCTGGTAACACTAAAAGAAACTGGGTTAGAATGTCGTGTGTTCTCGGACACTGTGCCTCCTTTACCCCAGAGACTTGGCTTTCCTTCAGTTCTTGGTCCACTGCATCTCACTGTAAATCCTGAAAGGGTGTGACTTTTCCTAAGTGTAGAGATTGGTTCCTAAAATGCCACTGACATCTCCCTGAAAAAAGTGTTAAAAAGAGGACGGAAAAATCCTCTATTTTAATTCACCCCCAACTCCAAATATTGATTTTTCTCCCCTCAGCCAGGAGCTTGCAAGATTCATGGGTGTGCCTGAAGCCAGAGTGCAGGTCAGTAAACCTGAAAAAAACCATTTGGCTGGGAGCCGGTCTAAAACCGGCTTCAGGACTTGGACACCTTTGTCCTAGACCTCACCGTCCTGGGTTTTTGTGGCCTTTGCTAGCTTTGGGAAATAAGTGTTGAACTTTTGGGTCATGGTGGGGGGACAATGGGATAGGATAAATAAAGCCCAGGTTTGGGAAATTGCCCATTTCCAGAGGGAACATGATTTCCTAAAGGAATGAAAAAATTAGTATCGTATAGTATCCCTTCTATAAAATATCCATACGTGTCTGTATAAAGTGTACCTATATATATACTTTTAGATGTCACTGAATTAGACATAGAATACACATATTTATATAGATTTTTAAATAGAGCATAAATAGAAATAGAACCATAACGATAGATCACATATATAGTATACGTCTTACTTTTATATGTGATATATACCTATATGCTAACAGATACGTGTATGTACATATAACATCATAATTATGGATCACATATATAGTATACGTACTATTTTTATATGTAATATATACTAACATATATGTGTACTATATAATATCAATATGGGATATAGAAGTACATGGAATGTAGTAAATATGAATATAAATTATATAATATATAAAATACATTTAATTCATAGAATATATGCTTATATATTCATCTAATACAGAATATATAGTTGATATGTTAAATGTATATGCAATAACTATGCAGTATATCAAAAGTATATTCTTTTTTAAGTATATTCTAGAACAGATAAATACCATATATATCGATGTGACGTAATTGTTATTGCTAATATAAAATACATTTCTATGATGCCCATATAATTAATCAGTTATTATCTACGATGTTATTAATATAGTCCTATGTAATATATAATTACCATATACTATAGCCAATAGATTGTTCTTTGCTGTATCAGTTATGGATTAATATTTATTTATTCTTAATTGATATTAATTATTTAGTAGCACGTTAATCTAGTGATATAGCAATATCCGTATATAGTAGTAATGTTTCTCTACGATCGAATCATCATGCATTATTTAATTATTATACTATAAGGGTATAATTATGTAATTCCTATGTATTCATGTATAATCACTCATGTGACTTGTATATACACAAGTATATATGATAGACGATATATTTATATATAACCCACCTTATAACAATATATACAGAAACATAAATATTTTATATAAACATAAAGAAATGAATACCCACAAGCACACATACTCAACAGACAGCTCAACTCCTAAAGGGTTATCATACAGGCAACACTTCACTGTCGGGTCACATCTGGATGGAGTCTGAAGTGGAAACCGTTCAAATCGTTCAACTCGCCAAGGAGTTGAATTACACTGATTTACTGAAGACGAGCATAAGCTCTTTGCCTAAGGAGTGAATTTACAAATATTTTGGCATAGGCTTGAGGGAAGATTTCACACACATGACACAGCAGATAAGCAACTACCTTCTGTCCAGTGAAGCTGAGACTTACAGGGAGGGTAGAGCTTCAAGTACAACAGCCTGGGCCTCCTGCTCTTGGTATTTCCTCTTAACATATGATTTTTTTTCACTCTAGGATTCAGACGAAAACAATTTTACTTTGTCATTATAAAATTACTTTTAATTTATTTTAAAAGTTCAAAAGTTTATTTTTACTCTTACTGCTTTTAGTGCAAGTGCCTAGGCCTCTTGTTGGGTTGTGGTTTTTTTTTTTTTAATGTACATGATTTCTTTCTTTTTTTAAGATTTTATATATTTGAGAGAGAGAGTGAGCGTGAGAGAGAGCAAACAATCGGGGAGCGGCAGAGGGAGAAGCAGACTCCCCACTGAGCAGGGAGCCTGACATGGGGCTGGATCCTGGGACTCTAGGATCTTGACCGGAGTCAAGGCAGACGCTTAACCAACTGAGCCACTCTAGGCGCCCTAATATATATGATTTCTTGCTCTAGGATTCAGACGAAGGCAATTTTACTTTTTAATTTCAAAAAATATTTTATTTTATTTAAAAGATTTTAAATTTCATTAATTTACTTTTAGAGCTGTTGCTTTTAAGTATTTGGTAAACAGGTGTGGAGAGTGGCAGGCCTACATCTTCATTTTCTGGAACGCCTTGATAGTCAGCCTGAAAACCTTGTTAAACAGTAGACTGTGCATTACGGTGGAGATGGGGTGGGGGGGGCGAGGTACCACCTTTGAAATCTGTCTACAAGAGAAAAGAAACGAAAACAACAATTTCAAACAAGGTTCCACCAAGCTAACAAAGGTGGAGGCCGATCCACACAGGTGGAAGCCTAAGGCCAGAAAGATGCCTTGGGGATATGACTCACATTCCAAGCTCTGAACCAACCAAACGCATTGGTGAATATTCCTGTGAGGAATGTCTGACACCTGAGACTTTGATCTTCCTCTTGTGGTCCTTTTATGAAGAGATTGTGTGGAATTTGTCACTAGTGGGCACTGGCTCTTAGTTCAGGCTGGATTCTGACGTGTCCTGATTGGAAAGACTTTTTCTTTTTTTTTTTTTTTAAGGATTTTATTTATTTATTCATAAGAGACAGAGAGAGAGAGAGAGGGAGAGGGAGAAGCAGGCTCCCCGCTGAGCAGGGAGCCCGATGTGGGACTCGATCCCAGGACCCTGGGATCATGACCCGAGCCGAAGGCAGGCGCTTAACCATCTGAGCCACCCAGGCGTCCAAGGAAAGACTTTTTCATTGGCCCAGTCAGTGATGGCTAATTGGTGGGTCAATGGCTCAAGGGGTGATTGAGACCACAGACAGCCTAAGTGGAATGAAAGGATAATTTGGCGGCGGGGGTGGGGGGGTGGCGGGGGGAGAAGAGAAATAAGAGGGAAAGAGAGAAAAGGAAAACTCAGGGTGGGTTTATTAGCTTCGCTGCATGCACAGAGGGTAATTTGTGAAAGAAAGGGGGCAGCAGAAGAGAGGTGGGGAGGCCAGAGAGGCAGCCTACAAAGCAGGCCCCCGAGACCAGGGGCTGGGCTCGCAGCCAGGGGTGCCCAGACCTGGGAGGCCCAGGCCTCTCTGCTTTGTGGAGCAGGCCAGGCAAGCTCAGAGGAACAGATACCCTTAAGTTTGGGGGAGTTGATGTTCCCCTCCTCGGGCTTGCATTGTGCCCTCTCAGTCGGGCTCTGAAGGGAAAAGGAGCCGCAAGACACGAACGAGGAAAAACACATCACGGTCTCATTTGTTTCCAAACTCTACAGCACTTTGAATTTTCTTTTCTTTTTTTTAAGACTTTATTTATTTATTTGAGAGAGAGCGAGAGCGAGCAGAAGCAGGGAGAGCAGTAGGCAGAGGGAGAGGGAGAAGCAGGCCTCCCGCTGAGCGGGAAGCCCGATGCGGGGCTCGATCCCAGGACCCTGGGATCATGACCTGAGCTGAAGGCAGACGCTTAAGCCACTGAGCCACCCAGGCGCCCCAGCGCTTTCAATTTTCAAAGAAGTTTTTCCCAGTTTTATTAAGACATAAGTTACATAGAGTCCTGGATCAATTTAAGGTGTACAGCATAATGATCTGACTTCCATCTATTGTGAAATGTTTACCACAGTAAGTTTAGTTACCATCCATCATGTCCTAGAGAGACAGAGAAGAAAGGAAAAAGACAAAAAGAAAAATAAGCAGTTTGTTCTTTGTGATTAGAAGTCTTAAAATTGAATCTCTTAACTGGCATAGATACCATAAGGTGGTGTTAAGTATAGTCCTTAGGCTACATTAGAGTCCTGGTACTTACTTATCTTAAAACTGGAAGTTTTTACCTTTTGACCACCTTCAGGCAGTTCCTCCAGCCAACCCCTCTAAAAGTGGTCACAAGTCTGGTCTCTTTTTCCATGAGTTGGTTGGGTTTTTTCAGATTCCCCACATAACTGAGATCATAACGTGTTTGTGTGAAGAAGAGCTTAATGGATGTGCCCCCAAGTGCAGTAAGAGCTGTTTCATGAATCCGGTATTAGAAATACGGAAGGACTATCAGAGTATACCTCAGCTAGGCTACCTGGCATTTATGTAGATTTGGCCTCCGGTAAACTTGGATCCCCCCAAAATGAGGTCCACGGCACTGGTGTTTTTAGACGGCATATTCATGCAGCAGAAAGACCAAATACTAGGATGGCAGAGGGGAAATGAGGCAACAGAGAGAGTAGAGGCCCCCTTTGTGTCAAGTGACATTTGCAAACCGGGAATGTCTACAGATATTAAATACAAAGAAATTCCACTACCTAGGATGCGGAGAGGACAGTGGAGCCCAGAGCACAGGTTTTATCTGTAGGGTTCATAGTTGGCAGATACTAGGGAGGAGCCATTTTGTGACTCCTCACCCACATGGTGGTTGACTGTCTTCCTGCCATGTCAGTTTCACCCTCTTGCCTTAAGAATACTGTATGGTTGCACTTATATGTGGACTCTCTTTTTTTTTTAAGATTTTATTTATTTATTTGACAGAGAGAGAGAGAGAGAGAGAGATCACAAGTAGGTAGACAGGCAGGCAGAGGGAGAAGCAGGCTCCCTGCTGAGCACAGAGCCCGATGCGGGGCTCGATCCCAGGACCCTGGGATCATGACCTGAGCTGAAGGCAGATGCTTAACCATCTGAGCCACCCAGGCGTCCCATATATGTGGACTCTTAAAAACAAACTAATGAACAAACAGAGCCAATACAGACTCATTTACAGAGGACAAAATGGAGGTTGCCAGAGGGGAGGGGGTGGGGGCATGGGAAAAATAAGTGAAGGGGATTAGGAGGTACCAACTTCAGTTGAAAAATAAATCCGGTGCGGGGATGAAAAGGACAGCGTAAGGAATATAGTCAATAATATTGTAATCGTTTTGTATGGTGACTACACTTAACCGTGGCGAGCATTTTGCAGAGAAGCGTCGAATCACTATGTTGTACACCTGAGGCGAATACAGTATTGTATGTCAACTGTCGCTCAGTGAACAACAGAAAAGAGGATAAGGGATGGGATGGGGCTCTCCTGGTTGAGTAGAGGGGCCTCGGGGGCCCTGCCGCGCTGGGCAGCAGGGGTCCTGTCCAGGGTGCTGGAACCGTAGCCAGAGCGGAGGGAGCTGCCCGGGGGCTGAGCCCAGGAAAGCCTGGAGGGTGGTGCGGGCTGGAGGCTGCAGAATCCACCACCACGGTGACGGCGGTGAGCCTCTTTGCTCCCGATCTGTTGGCTGGACAAGGATTTTACGAACTTAGTAAATCTGGTCCTAGTTCGTGTAAACATGCCTTGTCCCCAACGTCTGTAATACTCAGGTAGTGTCCAGCGCTTCAGCTTCCTCCTGTCCCAGCAGGACCAGCCACAGGCTCCCGGACCCTCCATGCCCCAGCCTCGCTCACAACAGCATCTTTTTCACTCTGAAGCGGTTTCAGAAGATGAGCGACCCTTCAGTCATCCTGAAAGGAATGCTGCTGTTGTTGAAAGATCCGGCACGTTCCTGTGGATGACGTGATTACTCTTGGTTCAGGATGGGCTTTTCAAAACGGGCTTTGTTCCCCTCAGCAGGACTCTTGGACGATGCTGAGCTTCCCCCATAAGCAGGGTGACCCCTGCCTAGTGACTAGGGGCCAGGGGCAGCTGGACAGCTGCTGGTCAGCTGTGAGGACACAGACATCCCAGGTGTAACAGCCACGGCGGGGACAGAGCGCCGTTCCTCAGCTACACCTGCTGCTGAGAACGGGGAAAAGTAATAGGCAAGGTGGGAGGACAGAGTCAAAGCAGAGAGCCGAGCCAGAGCCTGGCACAGCGTGGCACAGCGTGGGTGCCCTCTCGGGGTGAGCTGCAGGGGGGCCCGTGGCCCTGGCTTCCCTAAGCGATTTTAGCAAGAAGGAAATAGCTCCCCTGATGCAGTTTCAAAGCTTAAGGGCATAGAGAGTAAGTAGCCTGCTTGTTTTTTCATGTACGACATCCAGTGCTCAACGTACTAAAACGATCCCTTTTTCTCTCTGATTGAAGGTTTGGTTTAAGAATAGGAGGGCCACGTGGAGGAGACATCAGAGGGCACTGAGGTTCAGAAACATGCCCCCCAGGGCCATGGTCCCCCCCAGGGCCATGGTCCCCCCCGTGGCCATGGTCCCCCCCGTGGCCATGGTCCCCCCCGTCATCATCAACGTGGGTGGACCCTGCCATGCCTTCTTCATTCCGGAGCCGAATTGCCTACGCGTGGTCCCCGAGCCGCGGCCGGTGGGACCGCCTCAGCCTCCCATGCCGCTCTTTCCTGTTGTCTTCTTGCCTCCTGTGCCCTGGGTTCCTCCACCCCTCCCTCCCTGCGGCTGCCCTGCTGTGGTCCCGCCCAGGTTCCTACCGTCCGTGTTTTTCTTCTAAGCCCTTTTCCCACGGAATGGCCTCCGTGACGGTTTGTTCCCACGGTGCTTTTGAGCCCAGCCCCATTCTGTGTAGCTCGCCGCCAAGAGCAGTTCACTCAATGTATGCAAGAGAAGTGCAAATTCACGGACCCTTATTTGGGGGCACCTGCTGTCTTTTCAATAAAGTTAAGCAATTCACGCTCGGCGTATTTGTTTTGCGCGTGGTACGGGGTCGGTGCAAGTGATGGACGGCGCCGTTCCTCCAGAAAGGCAAGGAGGCCTGCCGCTTTCATGCAGCCGCGCCCCTGAGCCACCATCAGGAGGCCACGGCCCTCTCCGAAGTTCCCCAAGCGCCCACGGCCGGCTTCCAAAGGCCCACCGTGCCCTGCAGCACCCCATCTTCCCCCGCACTCCCCCCCGCCCCCACCCCGTGCCCCAGCGGGACCGCGCCGCCGTGCAAGACCGGGTGGCGTCAGCCTCCAGGGAGAGAACGGTGTGCTTGCAGGCGGGGCTGAGCCGCAGCCGCGGGGAGGAGCTGAGGCCCACCCGGGACCCTTCTGGAGGGGACACTTCTAAGGGGCTACTCACGGGGCTCCCGGAGAAGCGGCAGCCGGGCGTGCAGCTAGCTGCTGGTGCTCCGCAAGCTGCGTCCGGTGCCGGCCCTTTGGGCGGAGGAGACGCGGCGACGGCATTCCGGCCGGAGGGTCCTGCGCCCTGCGTCCTGCGTCCGCCAAGGTGCCACGAGACGGGACCCCCTTCAAGGCCGGCGCTGGGCTCTCGGTCCTCCCTTTCCCCCGCGCCCCAGAGGCCGAGGGCCCAGCATCGCTCGGTCGCCGGCTCCCAGCTGCCCGGCACCTTTCGGCGACACCGTGCCGGTGGCCCGCGGTCCTTGCGTGCAGTCGTTCCAAGTCGGCGGCCGAGAAAGGACGTGGGTTTTTGTCCACTGGGACTCGGGGAGAGAGAGGGGCTCCTGCGGAACCGAGGCTGTGTACCTGTTGCCCGATCGGGTTATTTACACTGGCACACACCACTCTTGTTGTTGCCAGGACGACCCCAGCCTTGGGGACGAGTTTTGCCGGTGCACCCAAAATGTCTCCCCCGGTCCCCCCGGTTTGGGTCGTGGCGCCGCCGCGGGCTCTGTGAGCCCCGGCGTCGGCGAGCTCCCGGATCCGAGATCGGGTGGCCCCCTCGTGTGCTAGCAGTGGTTCCGGGGTGCCGCCTCGGGATGGGGGAAGCATAGCGTTTCTTCGAAGCTCCCCCAGCCCCGCGAAGCTGCCGGCTTCCTGCGTCGCCGCCGCTCTGACTCACCTCCTTCCTCCCCGCAGAGACCTGGGTGGCCTCAGCCCTTAGCTGTGGGCCCTCGACTCCGTCCTGCATCTCCCTCTCAAGGTGTGTTCTCAGGAGCTCTCCGCGCACCATCTTCGCGTCTGATTCCAGGACGTTTGCTTGTAAACAGCAATTTTTGAAACCACCTCTGGTATGTATCTTGAGTGATATCGTGCTATTTCTCTTATTTGTGTAATTTAACAGTGTCAGACGCTAGAGGGATGCTGGGTTTTTTTAATTTTATCATTTTATTTTATATTTCATTTTACTGTTTATTTTGGGTTTTGTTTTTCTTTCGTTTTATATTGTATTTTTCCCTTATTCATTTTTTTATTGTATATTATATTTTACAGTGTATTTTATATTGTCTTATTTTATCATTGTTTTTAAGTTATTATTTTATTTTAATTTTCGTGTGTATATTTTTTGGTTTTTACGTAAAAAAAATTAATAGAAATGTACTTTACCTAAAATATTATCGTAATTTCAAATGTACGGCGTAGTGATTCGACAATTATATATATTTGGAATTGCTCACCAAGGACCTGTAGTTAACCATCAGATAGAAAGTTATTATTACATCATTGATTATATTCCCTATGCTATACTTTTCATTGCGGAGACGTATTTATTTTCTGACTGCAATTTCGCACCTCTTAATTGCCATCAGCTATTTTGCCCATCCCCCACCTCCTCCTTTCGGGCAACCTCGTTTGTTCTCTACATTTTTTGATTCTGTTTCTGTTTTGTGTGTTGATTTGATTTTTAGATTCCACTTATTAGCGAAATAATATGATATTTGTGTTTCTCTGACATTTCTTGTAGCATAATACCATCTGGGTCCATCCACATTAGCACCAATTCTAAGGTTTCAGTCTTCAGTATGGCTGAGTAAATATTCTATTGTGCATATATACCACATCTGTTTTATCCAGTCATCCATGGATGGACGCATAAGTTGATTCCGTATCTTTGCTATTGTATATAATGCTGGAGTAAACATTAGGATGAATATGTTTTTTCATATTAGTGTTTTTGTTTTTGTTTGGGTAAATACCCAGAATTACTGTATTGTATGATACCTGTATTTTTAGTTTTTTAGGGATGTCCACACTTGTTTCTCATAGCGGCTGCATCAACTTACCTTCCCACCAACATTCAGAAGCGTTCCCTTTTCTACACATCCTGTGCAATACTTATTTTTTCTCTTTTTGACCCTGGGCATTCTGACTGGTGTTACGTGATATTGGGGTTTTGATTTGCATTTCCCTGGTATTTAGTGATGTTGAGCATCTTTTATGTGTTCATTGGCCATATGTAATTTTTTTTAAAGAAAAATGTCTATTTAGGTACTCTGCCCTGTTTTGATTTGATTTTTGTTTTGGTGTTGAGTTGTATGCGTTGATTATAAATTTTGAATATTAACCTCTTATCAGATACATGATTTACAATTTTTTTCTCTATTCTGGAGGTTGCCTTTTTGTTTTTTTGCTCATTTCCATTGCTGTGCAAAAGCTTTTTAGTTTGATGTAGTCCCATTTAATTATTTTTGCTTTTATTTCCCATGCCTGAGGAGGCATATCCAGAAAAATATTGTTATGGCTGATGTCTGTAAGTTTTCTGTGTTTTCTTTTAGGAGCTTTATGGTTTCAGATCTTACATTTTGGTCTTTATTTTGTTATTTTATTTTATTTTATTATTATTATTATTTTTTAAGTAGGCTCCATGCGCATCCTAGAGCCGAACATGGGGCTTGAACTAATGACACTGAGATCAAGACTTGAGCTCAGATCAAGAGTCAGATGCTTAACTGTTTGAAGCACCCAGGCGCCTCTTACATTTTGGTCTTTTGTTTATTTTCAGTTTATTTCCGTGTATTGTGCAAGTAAGTGGTCCAGTTTCATTCTTTTGCATGTAGCTGTTCATTTTCCTAGCACCATTTATTGATGAGACTGTTTTTTTCCCCATTGTATATTCTTGTCCCCTTTGTCATAGATTAATTGATCATATAAGCTTGGTTTTATTTCTGGGCTGTTTTTTTTTTTTTAAGATTTTATTTATTTACTTGAGAGAGCAAGAGCGCACACGTGCACATTCGAGAGAGCATGAGCAGGGGAGAGGGGCAGAGGGAGAGGGAGAAGCAGACTCCGCACTGAGCAGGCAGTCTGTCGTGGGGCTAGATCCCAGGACTCTGGGATCATGACCTGAGCCAAAGGCAGCCGTTTAACCGACTGAGGCACCCAGGCGCCCCTGGCTGTTACATTCTATTGATCCATGTACCTGTGTTTTTGCCTGTAGTACCGTTCTGCTTTGATTACTATTGCTTTGTAGTATAGTTTGAAATCTGGTGGTGTGATACCTCCAGATTTGTTCTTAAGGTTGCTTTGACTATTCTGATTCTTTTGTGGTTCCAAGGAATTTTTAGGTTTATTTGTTCTAATTCTGTGAATCCATTTACAATGACATGGATGGAGTTAGGGAGTATAATGCTATACACTCATATGTGGAATTTAAGAAGCAAAACAAATGAGCAAAGAAAAAAAGAGAGAGAGAGAGACAAACCAAGAAACAGACTCTTAAGTATAAAGAACGAACTGATGGTTACCAGAGGGTAGATGGGTGGAGGGATGGGTGAAATAAGGTGATGGGGATTAAGGGGTGCATTTGTCTCGATGAGCACTGGGTGATGTATGGAATTGTTGAGTTACTATATTGTACCCCTGAAACTAATATAACACTGTATGTTAACTATACGGGAATTAAAATAAAGCTTATCAGAAAAACAACAAAAAAACCCCAGTATAGGTGTTTTCATATGAATGGCATTAAACCTGTGGGTTGCTTTGTGTATTATAGACATTTTAACAATATTCATTCTTCCAATCTATGATCATAATATGTATATATATATCTTTATATATGTATATATCTTTATATATGTATATATCTTTATATATATCTTTCTATTTATGTTTCATCTTCGATTTTTTTATTAAAATTTTTTTTTTTACATTTTGCTTAGTTTGAAATAGTTGACATATAATGTTACTAGTTTCACATATACAATTTAGTGATTGGAGAATTCTCTACATAATGCATTATGCAACGTTCATCATACGTGCGGTTACCATCTGTCACCATACAACATTATAATATTATTGACTATATTTTCTATGTTATACCTTTCACCTCTGCTACATTTATTTTATTTTATTTATTTTTTTTTAGGATTTATTTATTTAAGACAGCGAGAGTGGGGGGGAGGGGCAGAGGGAGAGAATCTTTAAGCAGACTCCCTGCTGAGTGTAGAGCACATTGTGGGGTTCAGGGCTCGATCTCACAACCCATGACCTGAGCCAAAACCCAAGAGTCCGGCTCTTAACCCACTGAGCTACCCAGGCACGCTTGTGACATTTATTTTATAAGTGGTGGTTTGTTACTCTTAATTCCCTTCACCTATTTTGCCTATTCCATCCCTTACCCCCTTTCCTCTGGCAACCACCAGTTTGTTCTCTGTGTTTATGAGACTGTTTCTGTTTTTTTTTTTGTTTATGAATTTGTTTTGTTTTTTAGAATCCACATACAGGTGAAGTCATATGATATTTGTCTTTCTCCATCTGATTTATCTTATGCAGCATAATACCCTCTAGGTCGATCCATGTTTTTGTGAATGGGATGATTTCATTCCTTTTTATGGCTGAGTAATATTCCATTGCATGTATATTTCACATCTTTTTAATTCATCTGTCAATGGACACAGGTTGCTTTGATGTCTGGGCTTTGTAAATAATCTTGCAATAAACATAGGGGTGCATATATCTTCTTGAATTAGTGTTTTTGCATTCTTTGCATATATACCCAGTAATGGAATTACTTGATCATATGTATTTTCTATATTTAATTTTTTGAGGAGCTTTCATAGTGTTTTCCACAGTGGTTGCACCAATTTCCATTTCCACAAACAGTGCACATGGATTTCCTTTTCTCTACATCTTCACCAAAGGTTATTTCTTGACTTTGATTTTAGCCATTCTGACTCGTGTGAGGTGGTATCATGTTGTTTTGATTTCCATTTCCCTGATAACTAGTGATATTAAGCATCTTTTAATGTGTATTGACCGTCTATATGTGTTTTTTGGACAAATGTGCTATTTTGATTTGTATAACATTGTAATATAATTTGAAATCTGGGATTGTGATATTTCCAGTTTTGTTCTTCTTTTTCAGGATCGCTTTGTCTATTCGGGGTCTTTCGTAGTTCCATACAAATTTTCGGATCATTTGTTCTAATTCTGTAAAAAATACTGTTGGTATTTTGATAGTCATTGCATTGAATTTGTAGATTGGTTTGAGTAGTGTGGACATTTTAACAATATTAATTCTTCTAACAATGAGGAGGGTATATCTTACCATTTACTTATGTTCTGTTCCATTTTTTATCAGTCATTTATTGTTTTCAGATACAGGTCTTTCACCTTGGTTAAATTTATTCCTAAACAGTTTTTTTCCAGTGCAATTGTAAATGGGATTGTTTTCCTAATTTTCTTTCTGATATTTTGTCATTGTTGTGTAGAAACACAACAGATTTCTGTAATTGCTTTTTATATCTTACATGTTTACTGAATTTATTAATTCTAGTAGTTTTTTTGGTGGTCTTTAGGGTTTTTTATATACAGTATACTATGTAGTATATAGTATTATGTCATCTGCAAATAGTGACAGTTTTACTTCTTCCTTACCAATTTGGATGCCATTTATGTATTCTTCTTGTCTGATTTCTGTGGTTAGTACTTACAGTACTGTACTGAAATAAAAGAACCCTTGCCTTCCTGATCTTAGAAGAAAACCTCTCAGCTTTTTAACATTGAGTACGATGTTTGTTGTTTTTCATGTATGGCCTTTATTGTGTTGAGGTATGTTCCTTCTATATCTACTTTGTTGAGAGTGCTTCTCATGAATGGATGCCGAATTTTGTGAAATGTTTTTTCTGCATCTGTTGAGATGATCACACGATTTTTATCTTTCATTACTTAATGTGGTGCATCTCAATGATTGATTTGGAGATACTGAATCATCCTTGCATCCCTGGAATAAATACCACTGGATCATGATGAATGGTCTTTTTAATGTACTGTTGAAATCATTTTGCAATATTTTGTTGAGGATTTTTTTTTAAAGATTTTATTTATTTATTAGAGAGTGAGCGAGAGAGAAACAGCATGAGAGAGGAGAGGGTCAGAGGGAGAAGCAGGCTCCCTGCTGAGCCGGGAGCCCAGTGTAGGACTCGATCCCAGGACCCTGGGATCATGACCTGAGCTGAAGGCAGTCGCTTAACCAACTGAGCCACCCAGGCGCCCGAGGATTTTTTTTTTAAGATTTTATTTATTTATTTGACGGAGAGAGACACAGAGAGGGAACACAAGCAGGGGGAGTGGAAGAGGGAGAAGCAGGCTTCCCGCTGAGCAGGGAGCCCGATGCGGGGCTTGATCCCAGGACCCTGGGATCATGACCTGAGCTGAAGGCAGACGCTTAATGACTGAGCCACCCAGGCACCCCTTGTTGAGGATTTTTGCATGTATATTCATCAGGGTTATTGACTTGTAATTTTCTTTTATTGCAGTGTCTTTGTCTGATTTTGGTATTAGGGTAATGCTAGCCTTGTAAAATCAATTTGGAAGCATATTTTTCCTCTTCTATATTTTTGGAATAGTTCAAGAAGGATAGGTATTAATTCTTCTTTAAATGTTTGGTAGAATTTAAAGTATTTCCTTCAGGGGTGCCTGATTGGCTCAGTTGGAGGAGTGTGCAACTGTTGATATCAGAATCATTAGTTTGAGCCCTACATTGGGTGTAGAGATTACTTAAATAAATAAATCCTTTAAAAAATAAAGTGTTGCCTTCATAAATAAAAATTTAAAACAAATCACTAGGAAAATATTTGCAACCGACATAATAAAAAAAAATTTACATTCCCAATATACAAAGAATTCTACAAATTGATAGGAAAAAGACAACCTAACAAAAGAGTGGGCAAAATATATGAATAGAAATTACACTGAAGAAACAAAAAGAGCCAATAAACATTTGAAACTATATGTAGTTTCAGTATTCATCAGGTAAATGCAAAGGAAAACAGATCACCCATCAGATTGGCGAAATTTTTGAAAATTAATAATATTCAGTGTCAGCATATTGGAGAAAGAACACTTTCCTATACTGTTGATAGAACATTTTTGGAGAATAGTTTGTATATTTTTTAATGGATGATTGTAGGTTTCTTTTTTTTTTTTTTAAGATTTTATTTATTTATTTGAGAGAGAGAGTGAGAGAGAGAGAGCACAAGGTGGGGGAGCGGGAGAGGGAGAAGCAGACTCCCTGCTGAGCAGGGAGCCCGATGCGGGACTCGATCCGGGGACTCCAGGATCATGACCTGAGCCGAAGGCAGTCGCTTAACCAACTGAGCCACCCAGGCGCCCCTGATTGTAGGTTTCTAATTACTATGGTATTTATATTCCATTGAGTATATTTTGTTAAAGATGTAATAATTTTATTTTATTTTTATTTTATTTATTTTTTTTAAAGATTTTATTTATTTATTTGAGACAGAGAGAATGAGAGACAGAGAGCATGAGAGGGAGGAGGGTCAGAGGGAGAAGCGGGCTCCCTGCCGAGCAGAGAGCCCGATGCGGGACTCGATCCAGGGACTCCAGGATCATGACCTGAGCCGAAGGCAGTCGCTTAACCAGCTGAGCCACCCAGGCGCCCTATTTTAAAATGTCAGAATTTCTAATAAAGTTATATTCTTTGCAAAAAAAATAAAATAAATGTTTGGTAGAATTCAGCTGTGAAGCTATCTGGTCCTGGATTTATGGGGTTTTATTATTAATTAATTAATCAATTATTTATTTATTTATTTATTATTTTAAGTAGGTTCCACACACAACATGGGGCTTGAACTCACTAACCCGAGATCCAGAGACATGTGCTGTACTGACTGAACCAGTCAGGTGCCCCTGGTCCTGGACTTGTTTGTTGGGAGGTTTTTTTTTAAGATTTTATTTATTTGATTTTTTAAAAAATTTTATTATGTTATGTTAGTCACCATACAATACATCATTAGTTTTTGATGTGGTGATCCACGATCCGTTGTTTTCGTATAACACCCAGTGCTCCATGCAGTACGTGCCCTCCTTAATACCCATCACCGGGCTAACCCATCCCCCCTCCCCCTCCCCTCTAAAACCCTGTTTGTTTCTCAGAGTCCATAGTCTCTCATGGTTCATCTCTCCCTCCGATTTCCCCCCTTCATTTTTCCCTTCCTTCTCCTAATGTCCTCCATGCTCTTCCTTATATTCCACAAAGAAGTGAAACCATATGATAATTGACTTTCTCTGCTTGACTTATTTCACTTAGCATAATCTCCAGTCCCATCCATGTTGATGTAAAAATTGGGTATTCATCCTTTCTGATGGCTGAGTAATATTCCATTGTATGTATGAACCACATCTTCTTTATCCATTCATCTGTTGAAGGGCATCTCGGCTCTTTCCACAGTTTGGCTATTGCGGACATTGCCGCTATGAACATTGGGGTGCATATGGCCCTTCTTTTCACTACATCTGTGTCTTTGGGGTAAATACCCAGGAGTGCAATTGCTGGGTCATAGGGTAGCTCTATTTTTAATTTTTTGAGGCACCTCCACACTGTTTTCCAAAGTGGCTGTACCAACTTACATTCCCACCAACAGTGTAAGAGGGTTCCCCTTTCTCCACAACCTCTCCAACATTTGTTGTTTCTTTCCCTGTCCATTTTTGCCATTCTAACTGGTGTAAGGTGGTATCTCAATGTGGTTTTGATTTGAATTTTCCTGATGGCTAATGATGATGAACATTTTTTCATGTGTTTGTTACCCATTTGTATGTCTTCTTCAGAGAAGTATCTTTTCATGTCTTCTGTCCATTTTTTGACTTGATTATTTGTTTTTTGGGTGTTAAGTTTGAGAAGTTCTTTATAGATCTTGTAAGAAAAAGATTTTATTTATTTGAGAGAGAGAGAGAACGAGCAGGGGGGAGGAGCAGAGGGAGAAGCAGACTCCCTGCCAAGCAGGGAGCCTGACTCGGGGCTTGATCCCAGAACCCTGGGATCATGACCTAAGCCAAAGGCAGATGCTTAACCTACTGAGCCACCCAGGCGTCCCTTGTTGGGAGTTTTTTGACTACCGATTCAATTCCATTATACTAATTGGTATGTTAAGATTTTCTATTTCTTTTTGGTTGATTCTCGGACTCATAATCTTTTGTATTTCTGTGTTATTAGTTGTAACTTCTTTTTTTTAATTTTTTTTTTTTAAGATTTTATTTATTTATTTGACAGAGAGAGACACAGCGAGAGAGGGAACACAAGCAGGGGGAGTGGGAGAGGGAGAAGCAGGCTTCCTGCCAAGCAGGGAGCCCGATGCAGGGCTCGATCCCAGGACCCTGGGATCATGACCAGAGCCAAAAGCAGACATTTAACGGACTGAGCCACCCAGGCGCCCCTTCTTTTTCATTTCTGATTTTATGTATTTGAGCCCTCTTCTTTTTTCTTGATGAGACTGGCTAAAGGTTTATCAATTTTCTTAATCTTTTCAAAGCATCAGTTCCTAATTTCTGATCTATTTAATATCATGTTTTTCGTCTCTATTTCATTTATTTCCACTCTTTATTATTTCATTCATTCTGCTAAATTTGGGCTTCATGTTTTCTTCTTTTACTAGCTCCTTTAGGTATAAGATTAGACTGAGATTTTTCTTGTTTCTTGAGGTAGGCCTGTATTGCCATAATCTTTCCTCTTAGAACCACTTTGCTCCATCCCATAGATTTTGAAATGTCATGTTTTCAGTTTCATTTGTGTCCAGTTATTTTTTATATTTCCTCCTTGATTTCTTCATTTACCTATTTTTTAAAGATTTTATTTGACAGAGAGAGAGAGAGAGAGCACAAGCAGGGGGAGCAGCAGAGGGAGAGGGAGAAGCAGGCCCCCCATGGAGCAGGGAGCCCAATGCGGGGCTCGATCCCAGGACCCTGGCAGATGCTTAAGTCATCTGAGGCACCCAAGTTCCCTGACCTATTTGTTGTTTAGTAGTATGTTGTTTAGCTTCCACGTGTTTTTTGGTTTTCTAGTTATTTTTTTTTTTGGTAACTGATTTGTAGTTTCATAATGTGGGCAGAAAAGATGCTTGCTTTGATTTCAGTCTTCTAAAATTTACTGAAATTGTTTGTGGCCTCAAACGATATCTGTCCTGGAGAATATTCCATGTACACTTGAAAAGAATGTGAATTCTGCTGTTTTTGAATGGATTGTTCAGTATATCTCTGTTAAGTCCATCTTGCCTTATGTGTCATTGAAAGTCACTGTTTCATTATCAATTATCTGTCTTGATGATCTATCCATTGATGTAAGTGGGGTATTAAAGTCTTCTATTATTGTTGGCTGTCTGTTTCTCCCTTTATGTCTGTTAATATTTGCTTTATATAATTAGGTGCTCCTATATTAGGTGTATAGATATTTACAAATGTTCTTTCTGTTGGATTTATACCTTTATCATTATGTAATGCCTTTCTCACTTATTACATACAGTCTTTTATTTATTTATTTATTTATTTATTTATTTATTTATTTATTTAAATTCCAGTATAGTTTCAGGTGTATAATTAGTGATCCAACAATTCTATATATTACTCAGTGCTCTTCATGATAAGTCTACTCTTAATCCCTTTCCCCTGTTTCACCCATCCCCCCTCCACCTCCCCTCTGGTAACCATCAGTTCGTTCTGTATAGGTAAGAGTGTTTTTTGGATTGTCTCTGTTTTTCCTTGTTTGTTTGTGTTTGTGTGTGTTTTTTTTTTTAAGATTTTATTTTATTTATTTGACAGAGAAAGAGACAGCTAGAGAGGGAACACAAGCAGGGGGAATGGGAGAGGGAGAAGCAGGCTCCTGGCCAAGCAGGGAGCCCGATGCGGGGCTCGATCCCAGGACCCTGGAATCATGACCTGAGCCGAAGGCAGATGCTTAACGACTGAGCCACCCAGGCGCCCTCCTTGTTCGTTTGTTTTGTTTCTTAAATTCCACATATGAATGAAATCATATGGTATTTGTCTTTCTCTTAATGATTTAGTTCATTTAGCATTATACCCTCTAGATCCATCCATATTGTTGCAAAATGGCAAGATTTCATTCTTTTTCATGTCTGAGTAATATTACATTGTGTATATACACCACTTCTTTTATGTATGTATGTTTTTATATGTATTTATATATATATATTTTAAGATTTTATTTATTTATTTGAGAGAGAGAGACACAGCGAGAGAGAGAACACAAGCAGGGGGAGTGGGAGAGGGAGAAGCAGGCTTCCCGCGGGGCAAGGAGCCCGATGTCGGGCTCGATCCCAGGACCCTGGGATCATGACCTGAGCCGAAGGCAGACGCTTAAGGACTGAGCCACCCAGGTGCCCCGGGTCATTTTTTTTTTAATCAATTCAGTCACCCTGTCTTTTTTTTCACCATATGTGTTTTGATTGGAGCATTTACTTCATTTACACTTAGAGTAATTGATTGATATGTATGCTTTTTTGATCATTGTTTTTATAGTTGTCTTTTCTTTTTATTCTTGCTCTGTTCCCTTGATGCTTTATGACTTTCTTTAGTATTATGCTTAGATTCCTTTGTCTTAATTGTGTATCTATTACACGTTTTTGGTTTGTGATTACCATGATGTTCATTTATAACTTTCTATGTATGTAGCAATGTGTATTAAGTTGGTGGTCACTTAAGTTTTTTTTTTTAATTAATTTATTTTTTTATTCTTATGTTAATCCCCATACATTACATCATTAGTTTTAGATGAAGTGTTCCATGATTCATTGTTTGTGCATAACATCCAGTGCTCCATGCAGAATGTGCCCTCCTCAATACCCACCACCAAGCTAACCCTTAACACATACCAAAAGCACTACATTTGTACTCCCCCTTGCATGTTTTATGTGAATGATGTCATATTTTGTTTTTATTTTGTGTATTCCTTGACTTAAGTTTTTAGATATAATTGATTTTACTACTTTTATTTTTTTTATCCTTCATACTACCTAAATAAATGATGGAACTCATATCTTTACTGTGTGTTTGCTTTTACCAGTGTGTTTGCTTTTTCTTACTTCTAGTTATGGCCTTGTGTTTTCTTCTTAAATATGTCCATTTAACATTTCTTGTATAGTTGGTTTAGTGGTGATGAACTGTTTAAAGTTTTGTTTGTTTGTGAGACTCTTTCTTTCTCCTTTAATTCTGAATAACCTTGCCAGTAGAGTGTTTTTGGTGGTAGATTTTTTTCCTTTCAGCACTTTGAATATATCATGCCATTCTCTGTTGGCTTGCAGTTTTTGCTGAAAAATTAGCTGGTAGCCTTATTGTTTTTACCTTGCACATAACTGCTTTTCTCTTGCGGCTTTGAGATGCTCTCTTTATCTTTAATTTTTGACATTTTAATAATTGTGTTTCTTGGTGTGGACCATCTTGAGTTCATCTTCTTTGGGGCTGTCTATGCCTCCTGAACCTTGATGTCTCTTTTCTTCCCCAGATTAAGGGAAGTTTTCAGGTATTATTTCTTCAAGTTAGTTTTCTGCTTTTCCCTCTTTTCCCTTTCTGGGACCCCCGTTATGGAAATGTTATTATGCTTGATGTTGTCACAAAGGTATCTTGACCTATTCTCATTTTTTAAAAAGATTTTATTTATTTATTTGACAGAGAGAAAGAGCAGGAAAGCACAAGCAGGGGAAGTGGCAGAGGGAGAGGAAGAAGCAGGCTCCTGGCCGAGCAGGGAGCCTGATGCAGGGCCTGATCCCAGGACCCTGGAATCACAACTCGAGTCGAAGGCAGATGCCTAACCGACTGAGCCACCCAGGGTCCCTAGCCTATTCTCATTTTTAAAAATTGTTTTTTCTTGCTGCTCCACATGGTTGCTTTCTATTACCCAGTCTTCCAGCTTGCTGATCCATTCTTCTGCATCCTCTAATTTGCTTATTCCCTCTATAGTATATTTTTCACTTCAGTTATTGCATTCTTTAGCCCTGATTGGTTCTTTTATATATTTTCTATCTCTTTGTTATATTTCTCACTGAGTTCATCCATGTTCTCTCAAATCCAGTGAGTGTCTTTATGACCATTACTTTGAACTCTTTTGTCAGGTAGATTGCTTATCTTTGTTTCACTTAGGTCTTTTTCTGTGATTTTTTAAATACTCTTTCTTTCAGAATATATTCTTCTGTCTCATTTTGTCTTACTCTTTGTGTTTGTTTCTGTGTATTAACTAAGTCAGCTATCTATGTCTCCTGCTCTTGGAAGTACTGGCCTTATGTGGAAGACATCTTGTGATGCCCTTTAGTGTAATCCCTCCTGGTCACCAGAATCAATATACTCCAGAGCTGTCCCTGGTGTGGGCTTCA
Source organism: Mirounga angustirostris (assembly GCF_029215605.1). Lineage (NCBI taxonomy): Eukaryota > Metazoa > Chordata > Mammalia > Carnivora > Phocidae > Mirounga > Mirounga angustirostris. Next base: position 97,656,972 of record NW_026991719.1, read on the forward strand.
TGCACCTTCTTGTTGTGGCTGAGCCACGTTGCTGCATTTGGGCTGGGGGGTCCGGCTGGTCCTCAGCTTGGTTGTCTGCAATTTTTGTACTCTTACTTTTATAAACTATTCAGTTCTCTCCCACACTGCAAGGCTTTCTAAGGTAAGCTTTTTTGTTGAGGGGGAGAATAACCCACCTCAGTCTGTGTCACTTTGGAGTGTGGATCATTTGGAGCTGAAGACTTGGGGCCCAGCAGACAAAGGAAGAACTTTCGTATTTTTTTTTAAGATTTTATTTATTTATTTATTTGACAGAGAGAGACAGTGAGAGAGGGAACACAAGCAGGGGGTGTGGGAGAGGGAAAAGCAGGCTTCCCGCTGAGCAGAGAGCCCGATGCAGGGCTCTATCCCAAGACCCTGGGATCATGACCTGAGCCGAAGGCAGATGCTTAACGACTGAGCCACCCAGGCGTCCCTCTTACTTGTTTTTCTTCTGTTAATCTGTGTTATGTCAATTTAATTATTAGAGCAGCTGAAAAACCTAGAAGGGAAGAAGGGAAATTTTTCTGCCCTTACAGTACTTATCCAAAAATATGTTTGTTTTAAATCTGTAACTCAGATTTAACTCAGGTCATGGATTTCATTTTTTTCTTTTTAAAAATCTGTTATGGAAGTACAGTTGACATACAATGTTATATTAGTATCAGGTGTACAATGTAGTGATTCAACAATTCTATACATTATTCATTGCTTACTTTGATAAGTGTTGTCACCATACGTTATTACAGTATGATTGACTATATTCCCTATGCTGTACTTTTCATCCCTGTGACTGATTGATTTTATGTATTTTGACCATTCCCTCACCTTCCCCTCCAGCAACCACCAATGTGTTCTCTGTATTTATGAGTTTATTCCTTTTGTTTGTTCAGTTGTTTTTTTATATTCCACATATAATGAAATCACATGGTATGTGTCTTTCTATGTGACTTATTTCACTTAACATAATGTTACCCTCTAGGTCCATCCATGTCATTGTAAATGTCAAGATTTCATTCTTTCTCATGGCTGAGTACTATTCCATTGCATATATATATACACCACATCTTCATCCATTTATATATGGATGGGCAATTGGGTTGTTTCCATATCTTGGCTATTACAAATAGTGCTGCAAAACACATAGGGGTACATATATCTTTTCTAGTTAGTGTTTTTGTTTTCTTTGGGTAAATACCCACTAGTGGAATTATTGGATTATATGGTATTTGTATTTTTAATTTTTTGAGGAATCTCCATACTGTTTTTCACAGTGGTTGCATCAATTTACATTTCCGTGAACAAAATATGAGGGTTTCCTTTTCTCCACATCCTCACAAACACTTGTTATTTCTTGCCTTTTTGATATTAGTTGGGCTATATATTTCTATTTGTTTGATCTTGTAAATATAAGGATTCAAAATTTGCCACCTCAAAATGTATTTTTGGCATGTAAATTATTATAGTGTGATTATTTTTTTTTAAGATTTTATTTATTTATTTGACAGAGAGAGTGAGAGAGAGAGCATGCATGCTCACAAGCAGGGGGAGCGGCAGAGGGAGAGAGAGAGAAGCAGGCTACCCCACTGAGCAGGGAGCCCAATGCGGGGCTTGATCCCAGGACCCTGGGATTATGACCTGAGCCGAAGGCAGACGCTTAACCGACTGAGCCACCCAGGTGCCCCTGTCTGATTGTTTCTATGAAATATAAAACTCAGGAAGAACCTTTGATCTTCCTTTTAACTGCCTAAAGGAATTTAGGTAGAAGACCTGCTCCAAGAGAGGGATGTCACCATAGGTAACTACAGTATAATACGAACTAAGTTTGATAGACAGGGAGGAATTTGGCAAGGCCTGTTTGTTTAAAGTCCTGTCATGTCCAATTGTTTCTGTATGGCCCAGCAACCATTTCTTTCATAAGGATTTACTCTTTTTCTTTTTTTTGAAGATGTTATTTATTTATTTGACAGAGAGAGGCACAGCGAGAGAGGGAACACAAGCAGGGGGAGTGGGAGAGGGAGAAGCAGGCTTCCCGCTGAGCAGGGAGCCCGATGCGCGGCTCGATCCCAGGACTCTGGGATCATGACCTGAGCCGAAGGCAGACGCTTAACGACTGAGCCTCCCAGGCACCCTAGGATTTACTCTTTTTCATCTCCTGTGAATTGCTTTCTTTTCCTTTGAAATTACTAACCCATACCTGTTTCTCCTTAGTCCAGAATGAAATATATACTTCATTTTGCCTGACTGTGTTTGGAAACTCTGTTTATGTGGATTCCTTGTAGGTACATAGTTTTGATTTTCGTCTGTTAATCTGTCTCATGTTAGTTTAATCCTTTGACCAGCCAGAAGAATCTTGAAGAATGGAGGAAATTTTTACTCCCCAACAGTTGTTGGGAACGGCCGGATAAATTCTAACTGGATGGACATTGCTCTCCCTAGGGCTGCTGCAGCTGTGAGGTTCTGGGACTTCTGACAAGTTGGCATAAGTTATCAGTTCTTACGACGTTAATCTACTGGGTCTTCGCCTGAAGGTATAACTGAATCAAGAGTGGTAAGCGTCCTTTTCTTTATCTAAATTTAGATTAGCAGGAAAAAATACTTGTGGAACTAGTTCCTTGGGTATACGGACTTTGGTAATACGTATTATTTGTTTTGGAAAGCAAATTAATATTCAGAGACTGAGTTTGTCTTTGATAATAATTTGTTTAGAAGAGGTTCACTGTGAGAATTTTATAAGCCAGTAGCATACAGGATAATGTCTCTTCATAAGCCAATAAAGAAATAATATAATCTAAATTTGTGATAGATTAATCACGCTACCGTTCTAGAAAGGGAGAAGTGAAAGGAATAAAGATCAAACTTAGCTGAGGTGTACCTTTTTAGGAGTTGGTACTCAGGAGAGACTGCTTAGCCAGCTGAAAGGCGAGGCCCACCCACCAGTGAAAAAGTAAAGGTCCCTGTTGCTAGAGTGCTTTGCTAGGGATTAATGGCACTATTGTGTTGGGCAAGAGGATTTTTATCTCAAAGCTGCTGTACAACTTTCACCACTGCTTGTAGAAGATTCACTTTTACCAAGAACAGGCGCTAATTGCCACAAGGTCTTCAGAGAGCTATTTTAGATCAGCAAAATGTTGCCTCTCCAAGACCAAACACTTGAATTGTCCTCATAAATGTAGTATTTACTCTCAAAATTTCCTCCTGCCATACTTGCTTCCTTATATTATGTTTTTATTGATATGCCCCCAGTGGAACCCCCAGCAGCTGAGCTATTGAGTTCTTAACGGTGAGAACAGATGACAGGACAACACCCTAACACAAATTACTTCATTCTTTTTTTTTTTTTAAGATTTTATTTATTTGACAGAGACACAGCGAAGAGAGGGAACACAAGCAGGGGGAGTGGGAGAGGGAGAAGCAGGCTTCCTGTGGAGCAGGGAGCCCGATGCGGGGCTCTATCCCAGGACCGCGGGATCATGACCTGAGCCGAAGGCAGACGCTTAATGACTGAGCCACCCAGGTGCCCCAAATTACTTCATTCTTATATCAAAACAACTTTATTTCTAAAAACTTTGTCTTTATCATAAACAAGTGGATTTGAAATCATATCATAACAATACACAACAATCCAATTTGTAATTTCAACTCACTCACACACTACTTAATCTTAAGGCCCTAATGCCCTGTACAAAGCTAAGTTCACAAAAATGTCTATCCACCCTCTGATTCTACATCACTTACAACCTTAATCACATGCAGTCATTTTGGGGGAGCATTCTTCCTTTGCTGCACATTCTTTTACACCATTGTTTAATGACCAATTTAAGCAACCATATTCCTAATATTCATAGCAAAACCATAATAAAGAACTCCTTAATATGCTATATCCAATTGCCAAATGACAACAAATTAAGCTTTTTAACCCATTCAGTTAAACTTCCTTGAGAATTGTATTTCCATCTATAAGCCATGTTTTATTTTAAGATTTTATTTATTTATTTGAGAGAGGGAGAGTGCATGAGAGAAAGAACAAGCAGGGGGAGTGGCAGAGGCAGAGGTAGAAGCAAGCTCCCGGCCGAACAGGGAGCCTGACTAGGGGCTCGATCCCAGGACCCTGGGATCATGACCTGAGCCGAAGGCAGACACTTAACCAACTGAGCCACCCAGGTGCCCCTATAAGCCGTTTTTATAAGGTTCCAGGGGTATAAGCACGTATAGTACATTGTATATGCAATATCAAGCACAGGTATGATTGCCATAATATCAGAATTGAAAGCTGTCATAACTTTGGGAATATAATTTTTTTGTCCTCTTTTCAATTCCTGCTGAGTTATTTTAACTTTATTAGTCTTATCTACCATGTTTCTTTATTTAAGTTTCTGTTGTATGATTTAAATTGACTAAATTTATTTTAAGAGTTTCAATGTGAGATATTTCTCTGGTTATTTTACTTTTTTATTTTATTAAAGTTTTTATTTTAATTCCAGTTAGTTAACATACAGTGTTGTATTAATTTCAGATGTACAGTATGATGATTCAACAATTACATACATTACCCAGTGGTCATCACAACAAGTGTATTCCTTAACCCCATCACCTATTTATCCATTCCTCCCTCCACCCACCTCCCCTCTGGTAGCCATCAGTTTGTTCTTGATAGTTAAGGGTCTGTTTCCTGGTTTGTCTCTGTTTTTTTCCCCTTTGCTCATTTGTTTTGTTTCTTAAATTTCACATGACTGAAATCACATGGTAGTTGTCTTTCTCTGACTGTCTTATTTTGCTTAGTATTATACTCTCTAGCTCCATCCAAGATTTCATTCTTTTTATGGCTGAATAATATTGTGTTGTATATATATACCATATCTTCTTTATCCATTCATCAAACGATGGACATTTGGGTTGCTTCCATAATTTGACTATTGTAAATAATGCTGCTATAAACATAGGAGTGCATGTATCCCTTTGAATTAGTGTTTTTGTATTTTTTGGGTAAATGCCCAGTAGTGCAATTGCTGGGTCAGTAGGGCAGTTTTATTTTTAAGTTTTGAGGAACCTTCATACTGTTTTCCACAGTGGCTACACAAGTTTGCATTCCCACCTATGGTACCCAAGGGTTCCTTTTTCTCCACATCCTCCCCAATACCTGTTATTTCTGGTGTTGTTGATTTTAGCCATTCTGATAGGTGTGAGGTGATATCTCACTGTACTTTTGATTTGCATTTCCCTAATGATGAGTGATGTTGAGCATCTTTTCATGTGCTTGTTGACTGTCTGTATGTCTTCTTTGGAAAAAAATGTCTGTTCACGTCCTCTGCCCATTTTTTAATTGGATTATTTGTTTTTTGGGGTGTTGAGTTGTATCAGTTCTTTATATATTTTGGATACTAACCCTTTATTGGATACATCATTTGCAAATATCTTCTTCCATTCCATAGGTTTTCTTTTAGTTTTGTTGATTGTCTCCTTCGCTGTAGAGAACCTTTTTATTTTGATGCAGTCCCAATAGTTGAGTTTCCCTTTTGTTTCCCTTGCCTCAAGAGACATACCTAGAAAAAAAGGTGTTGTGGCTAATGTCAGAGATGTTACTGTCTATGTTCTCTTCTAGGATTTTTATGGTTTCAGGTCCCACATTTATGTATTTAATCCATTTTGAATTTATTTTTGTGTATGGTATAAGACAGTGGTCCAGTTTCGTTCTTTTGCATGTTGCTGTCCAATTTTCCCAACACCATTTCATGAAGAGATTGTCTTTTCCCCATTGTATGTTCTTGCTTACTTTGTCATAAATTAATTGACCATAAAAGTATGGGTTTATTTCTGGGTTTTCTATTCTGTTCCATTGATTTTGTGTCTGTTTTTGTGCCAGTACCATACTGTTTTGATGACTATAGCTTTGTAATATAATTTGAAATCTGGAATTGTGATGCCTCTAGCTTTGTTTTTTCTTTTTCTTCTTCTTTTTGTTTTTCCTTTTTTTTTTTAGAGAGGGAGGGGGAGGGGGGAAGGAGGGGAGGGAGAGTGAGGCTCTTAAGCAGGTTCCATGCTCAGCAAGGAGCCCGAGGCAGGGCTCAATCTCACAACCTTGAAATCATGACCTGAGCCAAAATCAAGAGCCAGACACTTAACTGACTGAGCCACCCAGGTGCCCCAAGATTTTACTTTTTTTTTTTCTCAGTAGTCTCTACACCCAACATGGGGCTTGAACCCACACCCTGAGATCAAGAGTCATATGCTCTACTGACTAAAGCAGCCAGGCACTCCTTTGCTTTGCTTTTTTAAGATTGCTTTGGCTAGGGGTGCCTGGGTGACTCAATCGGTTAAGTGTCTGCCTTCATCTCAAGTCATGATCTCCAGGTCCTGGGATCGAGCCATGCGTTGGGCTCCCTGCTCAGCGGGGAGCCTGCTTCTCCCTCTGCCTCTGCCTCTCCCCCCTGCTTGTGCTCTCTCTCTGTCTGTCAAATAAATAAATAAATAAATAATCTTAAAAAAAAAGATTGCTTTGGCTATCAGAGTTTTTTGTGGTTCCATACAAATTTTAGGATTGTTTGTTCTAGTTTTGTAAAAATTGCTGTTGGTATTTTGATAGGGATTGCATTAAATGTGTGGATTGCTTTGGGTAGTATAGACATTTTTTGTACTTTAATTTTTTAATTTAAATTCAATTAGTTAACATATAATGTATTATTAGTTTTAGAGGTAGAGTTCAGTGATTCATCAGTCTTATATACATCAGTATAGTGCTCATTATATCATGTGCCCTCCTTAACAAACATTAAAAAAAAAAAGATTTTATTTATTTATTTGAGAGAGGGAGACCATAAGTGGGGGAGGGAGGGGCAGAAGGAGAGGGAGAAGCAGACTCCTCGCGGAGCAGGGAGACCAATGTGGGGCTCGATCCCAGGACCCCGGGATCATGACCTGAGCTGAATGCAAATGCTTAACCAAGCCAGGCGCCCCTAAACATTTTCTTTTTTAAGTACACTCTATGCCCAACGTGGGGCTTTAACTCATGACCCCAAGATCAAGGGTCACATGCTCTATTGACTGAGCCCCCCCAGGCACCCCCTAGTATATAGACTTTTTTTAAAAAAGATTTTATTTATTTAATTGACAGAGAGAGAGAGACAACGAGAGAGGGAACACAAGCAGGGGGAGTGGGAGAGGGAGAAGCAGGCTTCCCGCCGAGCAGGGAGCCCGATGTTGGGCTCGATCCCAGGACTCTGGGATCATGACCTGAGCCGAAGGCAGATGCTTAATGACTGAGCCACCCAGGTGCCCCCTAGTATAGACATTTTAACAATATTTGTTCTTCCAATCCGTGAGCATCGAATGTCTTTCCATTTCTTTGTTGTCTTGAATTTCTTTCATCAGTGTTGTATAATTTTTAGAGTACAGGTCTTTTACCTCTTTGGTTAGGTTTATTACTAGGTGTCTTATTATTTTTGGTGCATTTGTAAATGGGATTGCTTTCTTAATTTCTCTTTTTGCTGCTTCATTATTGGTGTATAGAAATGCAACAGATTTCTGTACATTGATTTTGTATCCTGTGACTTTACTGAATTCGTTTATCATTTCTAGCTGTTTCTTGGTGGAGTTTTTTGGGTTTTCTATATATAGTATTATCATCAACAAATATGGAAACTTTTACGTCTTCCTTACTGATTTGGATGCCTTTTACTTACTGTTCTTGTCTGATTGCTGTCACTAGGACTTCCTGTACTATTTTGAATAAAAGTGGTGAGAGTGGACATGCATGTCTTGTTCCTGACCTTAGGTGAAAAGCTCTCAGCTTTTCTTATTAGGGATGATGTTAGTGGTGGGTTTTTCATACATGGCCTTTATTATGTTAAGGTTTGTTCCCTGTAAACCTAGTTTGTTGAGGGTTTTTATCATGAATGGATGTTGTACTTTGTCCAGTGCTTTTTCTGTGTCTATTTAAATGAGTATATGGTTCATACCCTTTTTCCAATTGATGTGATGTATCATCTTGACTGATTTGTGTATATATTGAACCACCCTTGCAGCCCAGGAATAAATCCCACTTAATCATAGTGAATGATTTTTATTTTTTTAAAGATTTTCTTTATTTATTTGAGAGAGAGAGTGAGAGAGAGAGAGAGAGCACAAGATGGGGGAGCGGGAGAGGGAGAAGCAGACTCCCTGCTGAGCAGGGAGCCCGACGCGGGACTCGATCCCGAGACTCCAGGATCATGACCTGAGCTGAAGGTAGTCGCTTAACCAATTGAGCCACCCAGGCGCCCGTGAATGATTTTTTTAAGGTATTGTTGGATTCGGTTTGGTCGTACTTTGTTGAAAATTTTTTTATCTATATTTATTAGAGGAATTGGCTTTTAGTTCTCTTTTTAGTGGTGTCTTTATCTTGTTTTTGTATCAGGGTAATGCTGGCCCCATAGAAGGAATTTGGAAGTTTTCTTTTCTTTTTCTAATTTTTGGAATAGTTTAAGAACAGGTATGAACTCTTTAAATGTTTGGTAGAATTTGCATGTGAAGACGTCTGGTCCTGGAATTTTGTTTGTTGGGAGTTTTTGGATTAGTTATTAAATTACTTTGCTGGTTATTGGTCTGTTTATATATTCTGTTTCTTCCTGTTTTAGTTTTGGTAGTTTTTTTTTTTTTTTAAGATTTTATTTATTTATTTGAGAGAGAGAGAATGAGAGACAGAGCATGAGAGGGAGGAGGGTCAGAGGGAGCAGCAGACTCCCTGCCGAGCAGGAAGCCCGATGCGGGACTCGATCCCGGGACTCCAGGATCATGACCTGAGCCGAAGGCAGTCGCTTAACCAACTGAGCCACCCAGGCGCCCCTAGTTTTGGTAGTTTATATGTTTCTAGGTATTTATCCATTTGTTCTAAGTTGTCCAACATGTTGGCATATAGTTTTTCATAATCTCTTACAATCCTTTGTATTTTTATGGGGTTGGTTGTTATTTCTCCTTTCTCTTTTGTGTTTTTATTTACTTGGGTCCCTTTTTTTCTCGATAAGTCTGGCTAGAGGTTTATCAATTTTATTGATTTTTTTTTTTTTTCAAAGAACCAGCTCTTGGGGGTGCCTGCATTTGTCAGTCAATTAAGCGTCTGACTCTTGGTTTTGGCTCAGGTCATGATCTCATGGGTTGTGAGATCAAGCCCAGCGTCAGACTCCACACTCAGTGGGGAGTCTGCTTAAAGATTCTCTCCTCCTGCCCCTCCCCCTAGTTGTCCTCTCTCTCTCTTTCAAATAAATTAATAAATCTTTAAAAAAAGGAAAAAGGGCGCCTGGGTGGCTCAGTTGGTTAAGCGACTGCCTTTGGCTCAGGTCATGATCCTGGAGTCCCGGGATCGAGTCCCGCATCGGGCTCCCTGCTCGGCAGGGAGTCTATTTCTCCCTCTGACCCTCTTCCCTCTCATGCTCTCTGTCTCTCATTCTCTCTGTCTCAAATAAATAAATAAAATCTTAAAAAAAAAAAAAAAGGAAAAAGACAAAGAAGAACCAGCTCCTGGTTTCATTGATCTGTTTAATATTTAAGGTTTTTTTTAGTTTCTGTATCATTTATTTCTGCCCTAATGTCTATTACTTCCTTCATTCTGCTGGTTTCAGGTTTTGTATATTGTTCTTTTCTAGCTCCTTTAGGTGTATGGTTAGGTTGTTCATTTGAGATTTTTCTTGATTTTTTTTAAATATACATATTTTTAAAGATTTATTTATTTATTTGAGGGGGGAGGGAGTGCACGTGACCAGGGGCAGGGGTAGAGGGAAAAAATCTCAAGCAGACTCCCCATTGAGCACACGGAGCCCAATGGGGGGCTTGATCCCACAACCCTGAGATCATGACCTGAGCTGAAATCAAGAGTCAGATGCTTAACCGACTCTGCCACCTAGGCGCCCTTTTTCTTGCTTCTTGATATAGGTCTGTATTGGTATAAATGTCCCTCTTAAAACTGCTTTTGTTGCATCCTAAAAGTTTTGGACTGTTGTGTTTTCATTTTCATTTGTTTCCATGTACTTTTTAATTTTCTTCCTTTATTTCCTATTTAACCCATTCATTGTTTAGTAGCATGTTATTTATTTAAGTTTTATTTATTTATTTTTCGTAATGTCCACACCCGGTGTGGGGCTCGAACTCATGACCCTGAGATCAAGAGTCACATGCTCTTCTGACTGAGCCAGCCAAGCTCCCAGAAGCATGCTATCTGACCTCCATGTATTTGTGGGCTTTCCAGATTTTTTTCTTGTGGTTGACTTCTAGTTTCATAACATTGTGGTCAGAAAAGGTGCATGATATAATTTCTATCTTGAATTTGTTGAAGTTGTTTTGTGGCCTGTATGTGATCTAGTCTTGAGAATGTTATTGTGTGCACTTGGAAAGAATGTGTATTCTGCTTTTTAGGATGGAATGTTTTGAATATATCTGTTAAATCCATCTGGTCTACTGTGTCACTCAAAGCCATTGTTTCCTTGTTGATGTTCTGTTTAGATGATCTGTCCATTGATGTAAGTGGGGTGTTAAAGTCCCCTATTTTTATTATATTACTACCAATTAGTTCCTTTATGTTTGTTATGAACAGTTTTATATATTTGTGTGCTCCCATGTTGGGTGCATAAACATTTATAATTGTTATATCTTGTTGGATTGTCTCCTTTATGATTATATAGTGCCCTTCTTTGTCTTTTGTTACAGTCTTTGTTTTAAAGTCTATTTTGTCTGATATCAGTATTGCTACTCTCGCTTTTTTTTGACATCTGTTTGTATGATAGATGTTTCTCCATCTCCTTACTTTCAATCTCCAGGTGTCTTTATGTCCACAGTGACTCTTTTGTAAGTAGCATATAGGTGGGTCTGATTTTTGTTTTTGTTTTTACTTTGATGTGGCCTCTTCTGTCTTTACTTTTGGAGTTTGTTCTGTCAATCTTCAGGTCGATTTCTAGGGTATTTAGGATGATTTGATAGTTACCTCATTGTGTTCGTGGGATGAGGTGAGCTTAGGGTCCTCTTACTCTGCCATCATCTTCCTCTCTCTTCCTGATGTTGCTTATTAAGGCTGTATCCTAGATGGGTCGTGTTTTTTTTTAAGATTTTATTTATATATTGGGGGAGAGAGCAACAATATCAAGCAGACTCTGTGCTGAGCGTGGAGCCTGACATGAGGTTCGATTTCACAACCCTGAGATCATGAACCTGAGCCGAAACCAAGAGTCAGATGCTTAACTAACTGAGCTACCCAGGCACACCTGGGTCATGTTTTTTATTCATTCTGTCACTTTATGTTCTTTGATTGGAGCATTTAGTCCCTTTACATTCAAAGAAAGTATTAATAGTTAAGTACTTATTGCCATTTTATTACTTGTTTTGTGGTTACTTTGAAGATTTTCTCTGATCCTTTCTTTTTCATGGTTTGCTGGTTTTCTTTAGTGATATATTTGAATTTCTTTCTCTTTCTTCTTAGCATATTTATTAGCGGTTTTTGACCTGTGGTTGCCATTATGTTTATATATAATATCTTCTGCATATAGCAGTGTATATTAAATTGATGGTCATTTCAGTTTCAACCAATTCTTTACTCCTCTCCTCCCCACATTTTAGGTATATGGTGTCATATTTTAAATCCTTTTATTTTATGAGTTCCTTGATGATATTTTTACAGAAATATTCATTTTTACTGCTTTTTTGTTTCCTGCCTTCATAGTGTCATTTTTTTGGTTTTTCCTTTCCACTTAGAGAGTTCCCTTTGATATTTCTTGCAGGGCTGGTTTAGTGGTCATGAACTCCTTTAGTTTTTGTTTGTCTGGGAAAGTACCTCTATTTCTATTCTGAATGATTGTCCTACTGGATAGAGTATTCTTGGCTGCAGATTTTTCCCATTCAGCATTTTGAATATATCATCCCACTCCTTTTTGGTCTGGAAAGTTTCTGCTGAAAAATCCCCTGATGGCCTTGTGGGGTTTTCCTTGTATGTTACTGTTTTCTTTTGTCTTGCTCCTTTTTAACATGTTTTCTTTATCACTGTATTTTGCCAGTTCGGTTATAATGTCTTGGTATATATCTGCTTTTGTTGATTTTGTTGGGAGTTCTCTGTGCCTCTTGGATTTGAATATCTGTTTCCTTTCTCAGATTAGGGAAGTTTTCAGCTATTATATCCTTAAAAAGTTTTCTGCCCCTTTCTCTCTCTCTTTTTATTTTTATTATTTTAAAAAATATTTATTTGTTTGAGAGAGTGAGAGAGCATGAGAGAGGGGAGGGTCAGAGGGAGAAGCAGACTCCTGCTGATCAGGAAGCCCAGGTGGGGCTTGATCCTGGGACTCTGGGATCATGACCTGAGCCAAAGGCAGAACATGACCTGAGCCAAAGGCAGACGCTTAACCTACTGAGCCACTCAGGCACCCGCCCCCGTTTTTAAAGATTCTATTTTATTTTTTAAGTAATCTCAATACCCAGTGTGGGGCTCAAACCTACAACTGCAAGATCAAGAGTCTTACACTCCACCAAATGAGCCAGCCAGGTGCCCCAAGCCCCCTTTTCTCTTCTTCATCTGGAACTCCTGTAATATGAATGTTAGTACATTTAATGGAGTCACTGATTTCCCTAAGTATGTTCTTGTTTTGCATAATTCTTTTCTCCTTTATTTAGCTTGCTTACTTTCCATTATTCTGTCTCCTAAATCATTAATTTGTTTTCCTTCCAGCCTGCTGTTCATTGCATCAAGCATGTTTCTTTCCTTCTTTCTTTTTTTAAAAAATATTTTATTTATTTATTTGACAGAGAGAGAGACAGCGAGAGAGGGAACACAAGCAGGGGGAGTGGGAGAGGGAGAAGCAGGCTTCCCGCAGAGCAGAGAGCCCAATGTGGGGCTCGATCCCAGGGCCCTGGGATCATGACCTGAGCCAAAGGCAGACGCTTAACGACTCAGCCACCCAGGTGCCCCAAGCATGTTTCTAATCTTGTTTATTGCACTATTCATCTCTGGTTCTTTTTTATGTCTGTGTTAAGTGTCTCACTGATGTCTTCTACTCTTTTCTCAAGTCTGGTGAGTATCCTTATTATCATTGCTTTCAGTACTCCATCGTCCATGTTACATCTGTTTCACTTAGATGTCCAGCTGTGGCCTTGTCCTGTTCTTTCATTTGGGACAAATTTTTGTCTTCTCGTTTTGTCTAAGTCTCTGTGCCTGTTTCTATGTTAAGTCAGCTCCATCTCCTGTATCTGAGGATAATGACCTTATGAAGAACAGGTCCTGTAGTGCCCTGCTGTGTAGTGTCCCCTGTTCCCCAGGGCTTGGTGCTTCTGGAAGTGTCTCCAGTGTGTGCTCCATGTGCTCTGCTGTTTTATCCTGGCTGCCTTATCCTGCAGGCCAACAGTCTGCAGAGGCTCTTTGCCTGTGGTGGGCAGTGTTTGGTCTGAATGTGGTGCATTTTAACCAGGTGTGCTCTGGTCCACTTGTGAAGTAAGACCAGTCACCACTGCTACCGGAAATGAAGTTCCACAGTACTCCCAGGTCAGGAGACATGGCGGTGGCAGGGGTTTGGGTCAGTCATTTGGGGGTGGGGTCCCACCGCACTGGCACTGAGGAATCATGTCTGGGAAGAGAGGTTCCACCATAGCATGGGGTGGGGAACTTGGTGGAAGTGAGTCAGATAGCAAGTGTCAGCACTGCCCTGGTTCCTACAGGTGGCTCTTCGTTTATGCTGAGGGACAGGGGAGGGGAATGGCATGTGCCAGCTCCTTTGTTCCTGGAGGGGTCTCTGCGTGAATGCTGCCTCTCTGCTGCCTCTCTGGGACTTGCCTCAAGATGAGCAGATGACCTCCCACTGTGTGCCCCAGGCGCTCTTCAGATTGCTGTTTCTGCACTATATGTGTGTGGGCTCTTTGCCCTGCCTTCTCTCCAAGAGCAGTGCAGCGTCCTCCGTGCTCTAGTCCTCTGTGCTCCATCTGAGCCAAGCCCGCTGACCTTTAAAAGTGCAGGCTTTAAGCCCTGCTAGTTCCAAGAACTCAAGAAATTGGCCCCTTTTGCTTTCCAGGCCAATTGCTATGGAGAGTCATTTTCCCTGTGTACTCCCTTGTGTGCTAGTCTGTCTCTTACCCTTCTCTGCGACTCTGGCTCTTTCCCCACCACAGTGGCCACGATCTGTTTCTCTCCCAAACCACATCTCCACGCTTCCTACCATCTTCGATGTGTCCTCTTCTCTACTTTTAGTTGTGGAGTTATTTCTGCCAGTCTTCAGGTCGATTTCAGGGATATTTAGGATGATTTGATAGTTATCTAGATGTACTTGCAACAGGAGGTGTCCCTAGGGTCCACCTATTCACGGCCATTTTCTCTCTGGTTATTTTATTTTATTTTATTTTTTAAAGATTTTATTTATTTATTTGACACAGAGAGAGAGAGAGCACACAAGCAGCAGGAGAGGGAGGAGAAGCAGGCTCCCTGTGGAGCAGGGAGCCTGATGTGGGGCTCGATCCCAGGAGCTTGGGATCATGATCGGAACCGAAGGCAGACACTTAACGGACTGAGCCACCCAGGCGCCCTTATTTTATTTTCTAAAAGATTTATTTGTTTATTTTAGAAAGAGAGTGGTGGGAAGAGCAGAGGGAGAGAGAATCTCAAGCAGACTCCCTGCCGGGTGCAGAGCCAGATGCAGGGCTTGACCAAGAGAACCAAGAGAAGGACACTTAACCAACTGAGCTACCCAGGCGCCCCTCTCTGGTTACTTTAATAGTTTGTATATCTTCTATTGACCTTGAATAATATCTTTTACCTTTTATTGTCATATTCATTATCTTTTATTTTTACACATCCCATCATGTTGTGTTCCTTACTTTTTTCTTGACTGCAATAGGTTGGGGTGTGGTTTGGCTTAGAGCATACTATCATGGTCCAATTTCCCATATTACATATAACTGGTTGAGGAAGCATGGAGGCCATGGTCATGGCTACTCGTAACACAGGTTCATGCAAACATCTAGCAGTAATAAATGTAATTTGGTCCGTTCTACTAGCATATCCTTTTTTTTTTTTTTTAAGATTTTATTTATTTATTTGACAGAGAGAGACACAGCGAGAGAGAGAACACAAGCAGGGGGAGTGGGAGAGGGAGAAGCAGGCTTCCCGCCGAGCAGGGAGCCCGATGTGGTGCTTGATCCCAGGACCCTGGGATCGACCTGAGCCAAAGGCAGACACTTAAGGACTGAGCCACCCAGGCGCCCCCTACTAGCATATCCTTAAGAACATGTTTTTCTTTTCTCTTAAGGGGGCTCTCTATAGCCTATGGGCTCTATTCTTACTTTTGATATTGGAGAACTGCAAAAGTGTGGTAACCCAACATCATATTCTTTTTTAAGTGCCAATGTATTAAAAGTATTAATACATTTAATAAAATGTATTAAATCTGATAGCATTTTTCAAGTAAGTCAAGGCTACCTCTTTTATTTATTTATTTATTTATTTATTTATTAATATTTTATTTATTTATTTGACAGAAAAAGAAAGAGTGCACAAGCAGGGGGAGCGGCAGGCAGACGGAGAGAGAGAAGCAGGCTCTCCGCTGAGCAGGGAACCCGATGCGGGGCTCGGTCCCAGGACCCTGGGATCATGACCCGAGCCAAAGGCAGACGCTTAACTGACTGAGCCACCCAGGCGCCCCAAGGCTACCTCTTGAGTCTCTGTCCATCTAACTTCCCTATTCTTCCTAGTTATATCATAGATAGGTTTTCATATCATCCCTACATGTAGTATGTGGTGTTTCCAATATCCAAACAGTCTTACCAGTTTATGAGCTTCTTTTGTGGTAGGAGATGTTATGTAGTTTATCTTGTTCATGACTGGGTTTGGTATTTTTCTACCTTCAGAGAACCAAATTATGTCTAGAAATTTTACTGTAGTGTGGGGTCTGTGGACCTTACGTGGGTTAATTGTCCATCCTCTGAGTGTAAGGAATTCAATTCACCCAATTTTGACCTTAATCTGTTCTTCCACGTTATTACCATAAATAAGGATGTCATTAATAGAGGAAATAATGGTTTGTTTATGTGTTGTGTTTTCCTGAAAGGCCTGGATGTCTTGTGTTAGAAGGTGGTGGGGTTTTGTTGGATTGTTAAGGTATCCTTGTGGTAACATAGTAAACTGATATTGTCTGCCTTCCCATGTGAATGCAGTCATGGGTTGATCTTCCTCATCAATTGGAATAGCAAAGAAAATGTCAGATAAGTCTATCACTGTATATTAAGTTCCGGATCCAGTGGTGCTGTAGTTTGTGATAGTGCCTATGTTTGGGAGTGTTCCCTCAATTTTGGGAGGGTGTCTGTTTAAATTCCTATAATTTACTGTAAATCTGTGTGATCCATCTAGCTTTTTAACAGGCAAGATTGGGTGAAAATAGTAGGAACAATAATTTGTTCCTATAATAGTTCCTGAATTTGGTTCTTAACTTGAATATGTCCTCCCTTAAGATTATAGTGGGGTATATTTGTTATTTTAAATGGGGTGAGCAGGGTGCCTGGGTGGCTCAGTTGGTTAAGCAACTGCCTTTGGCTCAGGTCATGATCCCAGGGTCCTGGGATCAAGTCCCACATCGGGCCCCCTGCTCAGCAGGGAGCCTGCTTCTCCCTCTGCCTGCCGCTCCCCCCTGCTTGTGCTCTCTCTCTCACTCTCTCTCACTCAAATAAATAAAAATAAAAATAAATAAATGGGGTGGGCTGTTTAATTGCAGTTCATTTTGGTATAGCTAAGGTATTCTGTGGAATGGTTATATCTTTGTTGTTTACATCTTGTATTATTACATTTATTTCAAGAATGTTTTCTAAATTGGGCCCTACAAGGCATTTGTCCTTATGGGTGGTATATCGTTAGTTAAGAGTGTATGTACCCATGTCCCATGGGATTAATTTTCCTCCTAATCCTTCAATTAGTCTCTTTGATTGGTAAAGTTTTCTAAATTAGTAGGTTATCCTTGTATCATTGTTACTTGAGACCCTGCATCTAACAGCATAGTAGTATATGTAATATTTTTATTTATAAAAGGCGTTTTATAGATATGGGCACTGTAACAGGGATAATTGTCTCTGATTTGGGCAAAGAGATGGAGTCCCTGTATGGGGCTCATGGGGCTTTCTGCCTTTCACCTGTCAGTGGCATGTCTATTTATGGGACTAGGTTTTATAATGGGGTAGTATTTACAATAAATGGATTCATGGGTCTACATGTTGGTTTATTTTCTGTTGGTCTATTTCCCCCCAAAAATGGGTGTTTCCATCTTTCTGCCGCTATAAATAGTTTCTGGGGTTCTTATTTGGATTAAAGGTCTCCTGTATTTCTGGCACTTTCAAATACTGTAAATAGTGCTGTTCTATCCTGTGGAGGTGCAGCTGTTAAAATGACCTTTTAAATTGATTCTCTTGTGGGGCGCCTGGGTGGCTAAGTTGTTGAGTGTCTGCCTTAGGTTCGGGTCATGATCCCAGGGTCCTGGGATCCAGCCCCGCATCGGGCTCCTTGCTCGGCGGGAAGCCTGCTTCTCCCTCTCCCACTCCCCCTGCTTCTGTTCCCTCTCTCGCTGTCTCTCTCTCTGTCAAATAAATAAATAAAATCTTAAAAAAAAAAATAAATTGATTCTTTTGCTACTGTGTGTAGTAGTGAGGGTGTCTGTCCCCTATCATAAATCGTAGTTAATGGTCCTAATCTCATTACATTAGTAGCTTCCCCTGCTGTTTTTCATTGAGATGTTTTATGGGGTAATGTATTAGGTATAGGTCATGTTAATCTCCAGGTTGCTGCTGTCCAGTCAGAGATCTTTGTATATTAATATACTTTTTCCCAAATGCTCTAAGGTGTTCATTAAATTTAGCATCAGTGGTAATGGGTCTGAGTTTCGGTTTCTGCTCCTGTGAGGATCAGGTTGTGTCCTCTTTTGGACTATAAATGTAGTAGCCACTGGGTTTCTGTGTTAAAATCAGTTTGTTGGAATTCTATTCTAATTTTTGTCATTTCTTGTCTAGTATAAGCTCTCTCATCAGTGATTCTGATCGGTTCTATATTTTCATTTGTTGTAGTTTTGTCTATTTTCATAGGTCTGGTTTCTAGTAAGTTAAAATTTACCAGGGTCAAAAGGGTTAAAGTAATCATCATTGTTGGGGTGTGGATTGGTGTTATTAGGAGCAAAAAGGTCTAGGTTTCTTCCTACTCTGGAGATTACTTTACATACTAGTACTTTTCCTCATAGTCGTCAGTATCTGTGTTACTAAATATTCCTAATAAGAGTGATGGAATTTCTTCCTTATGTGCTTTTTTTTTAAAAGAAAGCGATTATTAAAAAAAAAAAAGAAAGCGATTATTTTATAAATCATAATAAATGTATGTTATTCATCCTTATTAAAAGACAGATTGACAGGTTATAACTTAAAATGTCCAGTAACATGCTGGGTTTTGTTGATGTTTTGGCTTCTTCATAGTCTTTTTTTATATACATAATATATTAGGTATATAAAATATTTATATACAATATATATATAGGCCTAGGCCTATAACCTAGTGATTTGACAATTCTATACATTACTAAGTGCTCACCATAGTAGTGTAGTTACCATCTATCACCATACAAAGTTATTATAATATTATTGACTATATTCTCCATGCTGTACCTTTAATCCCTGTGACTTATCCATTTTACAAGTAAAAACATATACCTCTTAATTTTCCTCAAACATTTTGCCCAACCTCCAGACCCCCTTATGTGCTCTTTTGTTTTACTTTAAAAAATACTGTTTATATTTTTGTATGAAAATAATGGCTGTACTACCATGTTACAAACATGTACTACCATGTTTACATACATGTTTACATATTCATTCAATAATGAATCACTTCTAAATCTTTTAAAGAACATGCAAACATTGGGGCACCTGGTGGCTCAGTCGTTAAGCGTCTGCCTTCGGCTCAGGTCATGATCCCAGGGTCCTGGGATCGAGCCCCGCATCGGGCTCCCTGCTCTGCGGGGAGCCTGCTTCTCCCTCTCCCACTCCCCCTGCTTGTGTTCCCTCTCTCGCTGTGTCTCTCTCTGTCAAATAAATAAATAAATCTTTTAAAAAAAAAGAACATACAAACATTAAAACACTGATTGATTATAGAAAGTAGAGTGGAGAGGGACGCCTGGGTGGCTTAGTTGGTTAAGCGTCTGCCTTCGGCTCAGGTCATGATCCCAGGGTCCTGGGATTGAGTCCCTCATCAGGTTCCTTGCTTAGTGGGGAGTCCGCTTCTCCCTCTGCATGCTGCTCCCTCTGCTTGTGCTCTCTCTCTCTGACAAACAAATAAATAAAATCTTAAAAAAGAGTAGTGCTCGCTTCGGCAGCACATATACTAAAATTGGAAGGATACAGAGAAGATTAGCATGGCTCCTGTGGAAGGATGACATGGAAATTCTTGAAGTGTTCCATATTTTTTAGGAATAGCATGGAGGACATTAGGAGAAGGAAGGGAAAAATGAAGGGGGGTGGAATCAGAGGGGGAGATGAACCATGAGAGACTATGGACTCTGGGAATCAAACTGAGGGTTTTAGAGGGAAGGGGGGGTGGGGGGGATGGGTGAGCCCAGTGATGGGTATTAAGGAGGGCATGTATTGCATGGAGCATTGGGTGTTATATGCAAACAGTGAATCATGGAACACTACATCAAAAACTAATGATGTACTGTATGGTGACATAACATAATAAAAAAATTATAAAAAATAAATATAGAGGGGCGCCGGAGTGGCTCAGCCGTTAAGCATCTTACCTTCGGCTCAGGTCATGGTCCCAGGGTCCTGGGATCGAGCCCCGCATCGGGTTCCCTGCTCCACGGGAGGCCTGCTTCTCCCTCTCCCACTCCCCCTGCTTGTGTTTCCTCTCTCTCTGTGTCTCTCTCTGTCAAATAAATAAATAAAATCTTAAAAAAATAAAAATAAAAATAAAAAATAAAAATAAATAAATAAATATAGAAAAAAAGAGTAGAGTGGAGGGAAAAAACCATTAGCTATCATTTTCATTAAAGAGAAGCACTCTGAGGAGAATCAAATCAGTTAGTAATATTCATCTATATTGCAAAATAATACATAGAAAAGTTAGTGATCATACTGATTTTATTACTTTTTCTAAGCCATTTTATCTCTCTCACAGTCAATGCAAAGAAATAAAACAATATAAAGAAAAATATGTCCTCATTATTATTCACAATAAAAAAGGTCTGCTTCATTCTACAGGCCTGGGCATATTGTATAATATGGACCACTTAATGGCTCAAGTGGATCAAAGTACCATTTTGATTCTTACTTACTGAATAGAATTTCATCCGTATTTGGTGATAGGACTAGCTCCATGGTAGCTGTGATGTATTGAATCATTTCTTTGGTATCCCCAGATCTCACATTAAGTAAAAAAGACCCTACTCAAGAAAAGATAACAATCAGTCTGTCCATAAATTATATCCACAGGCTCCTTCTATTTACTTACTTATTTATTTAGAGTGCGTGACGGGGGGAGGGGCAGAGGGAGAGGTAGAGAATCCTCAAGCAGCCTCTGTGCTGAGCATGGAGCCCTATGTGGGGTTCGATTCCAGGACCCTGAAATCACAACTAGAGCTGAAATCAAGAGTCAGTCACTTCACCGACTGAGCCACCCAGAAACCCAGGCTCTTTCTTTAGTGTAAGGTGGGAAAAGGGGCCCTTTCTGGAGTACATGGATGCAAGTATTGTTGTGGTTTAAAGATTGCTAAATTGATATTGTGTCTGCTATAAAGAAAATAAGGTGTACATCAAAACGACTGCCAGATTAAGAAACTTCCACAGCATGTCTCAGTTCTTCAAATAATTGAGCAAGTTCCTTTTCTAGGCTGATAATCTGGTATTCACATTGCTGCTGCCGATGAGACTCATCACCAGAGGTAAACGATTCAGTTGAACCAGCTGGTAGCTGTTATGATAACAGATGATACTTTAAAAAAAAATTTTTTTTAAAGATTTTATTTATTTATTTGACAGAGAGAGACACAGCGAGAGAGGGAACACAAGCAGGGGGAGTGGGAGAGGGAGAAGCAGGCTCCCCACCGAACAGGGAGCTTGATGATGCGGGGCTCGGTCCCGGGCCCCTGGGATCACGACCTGAGCCGAAGGCAGACGCTTAACGACTGAGCCACCCAGGTGCCCCTAAACAATTTTTTTTAATTTTTAATTTTTTTTGAGAGAGTGTGCGTGAGCAGGGGTAGGGGCAGAGGGAGAGAAAGAATCTCAAGCAGGCTCCACACTCAGCACAGAGCCTGATTTGGGGCTTGATGGCAGGACCCTTAGATCATGACCTGAGTCGAAATCAAGTCAGTTGCTTAACTGAGTAAGCCACCCAGTGCCCCGTTAACAGATGATACTTTCATTTTTTGAAAGTTCAAGTTTGCTCTCTTGGTCTGTTGCAAGGGCAAAGTAGATAAGAAACTGGGTATCAAAGAAAGCTTTGGACCATTGTCATGGCTACTTTAATAACAGGTACGCCATCTCTAACTGATGCAACAATAGCATGGAGCCCTTCAACATGTAGTAATTTATTTATTTTATTTTATTTTATTTATTTATTTGTCAGAGAGAGAGAGCACACAAACAGGCGGAGCTGCAAGCAGAGGAAGAAGCAGTCTCCCGGCTGAGCAGGAAGCCCGATTTGGGACTCAGTCCCAGGACCTCAGGATCATGACCTGAGCTGAAGGCAGACACTTAACTGACTGAGCCACCCAGGCGTTCCTGTAGTAATTTTTTAAATTAAGTGTTTAATTTCAATTCCAGTATAGTTAACATAGAGTGTCATATTAGTTTTCGGTGTACAATATAGTGATTCAACAATCCCATACATCACCCAGTGCTTATCAGGACAAGTGTACTCCATAATCCCCATCATCTATTTCACCCATCACCCCTCCCCCACTTCCCCTCCAGTAACCATCAGTTTGTTCTCTGTAGTTAACAGTCTGTTTCTTGGTTTGCCTTTCTATTTTTTTCCTTTCCTTATTTGTTTTGTTTCTTAAATTCCACATATGACTGAAATTATATATTTGTATTCTTCTGACTGACTTATTTTACTTAGTATTATACTCTAGCTCCATCCATATTGTTGCAAATGGCAAGATTTCATTCTTTTTTATGAATGAGAAATACTCCATTGTATATATATACCACATTTTTTATCCATTCATCTATCAGTGGAGACTTGAGCTACTTTCATAATTTGGCAATTGTAAAAAATGCTACTATAAACATAGGGGTGCATGTATCCCTTTGAATTAGTGTTTTTGTATTTTTCAAGTAAATACCCAGTAGTGCAACTGCTGGATCATAGGGTAGTTCTATTTTTAACTTTTTGAGGAATCTCCATACTGTTTTACACACTGGCTGCACAAATTTGCATTCCCACCAACAGTGCAAGAGGGTTCCTTTTTCTCCCAAGTGCTTGCCAGTACCTATTGTTTCTTGTGTTTTTGATTTTAGCCATTCTGACAGGTGTGAGGTGATATCTCATTGTGGTTTTGATTTACATTTTCCTGAAGGATGTTGTACTTTGTCCGATCCTTTTTTCTGTGTCTATTGAGATGGTCATATGGTATTTATCCTTTCTCTTCTTTTTTTAAAAGATTTTATTGGGCATATTCTGTTTTTTTTTTAAAGATTTTATTTATTTATTTGACAGAGAGAGCAAGAGAGCACAAGCAGGGGGAGTGGGAGGCAGAGGGAGAAGGAGAAGCAGGTTCCCTGCAGAGCAGGGAGCTCCATGTGGGGCTCGATCCCAGGACCCTAGGATCATGACCTGAGCCGAAGGCAGACGCTTAACCGACTGAGCCACCCAGGCGCCCCTATGCTTTCTCTTCTTGATGTGATGTATCACATTGATGTATTTGCAATCATTGAACCACCCTTGCATCCTGGCAATAAATCCCACTTGATCGTGGTGGATGATTTTTTAAAATGTATTGTTGGTTTCAGTTTGCTAGTTTTTCATTTAATATTTTTACATCTATGTTTATCAGAGATATTGGCCTGTAGTTCTCTTTTTTGTGGTGTATTTTCTAGTTTTGGTATCAGGGTGGTACTGGCCTTATAGAATGAATTTGGAAGTTGTCCTCCTCTATTTTTTGGAGTAGTTTGAGAATAGGTATTAACTCTTCTCTCTCTTTTTTTAATTATTTATTTTAGAGGGGAGCGGGAAGGGCAGAGGGAGAGGGAGAGAGAATCTTAAGTGGACTCCATGCTGAGTGTGGAGCCTGACATGGGGCTCAATCCTACAACCCTGGGATTACTACCTGAGCCAAAACCAAGAGTTGGACACTTGACTTACTGTACCACCCAGGTGCCCCAGGTAGTAACTCTTCTTTAGATGTCTGATAGAATTTGCCTATGAAGCTGTCTGGTCCTGAACTATTATTTGTTGGGAGTTTTTTTTATTACTGATTAAATTTCATTGCTGGCAATCACTCTGTTCAAATTTTCTAATTCTTCCTGCTTCAGTTTTGGTAGTTTATGTGTTTCTAGGGATTTATTCATTTCTTCTAGGTTGTCCAATTTATTTGGCATATAATTTTTCATAATATTCTCTTAATCCTGTGTATTTCTGTGGTGTCAGTTATTTCTCCTTTTTTATTTCTGATTTTTAAAAAATATTTATTTATTTATTTTTTTAAAAGATTTTATTTATTTATTTGACAGAGAGAGAGTGAGAGAGCACACGCAGGGGGAGCAGCAGAGGCAGAGAGAGAATCAGGTTCCCCACTGAGCACGGAGCCTGATGTGGGCCTTGATCCCAGGACCCTGGGATTATGACCTGAGCCGAAGGCAGACGCTCAACCAACTGAGCCACCCAGGCACCCCTATTTCTGATTTTTTTTTTTAACTTGGGTCCTTTTTTTTTTTTTTTTAATGCATCTGGCTAGACGTTTATAAATTTTGTTGATCTTTCAAAGAAGTAGCTCTTGGTTTCATTGATCTGTTTTATTGTCTTGCTAGTTTCTATATCATTTATTTCTGCTCTGATCTTTATTATTTCCTTCCTTCTGTTGGTTTTAGGTTTTGTTTGTTCTTTCTTAGCTCCTTTAGATTATGTTGTTTATTAGAGATTTTTCTTGCTTCTTGAGGTAGGCCTGCATTGGTATAAAGTTCCCTCTTAGAACTGCTTTTGCTGCATTCCAAAGATCTTTGGCTATTCTGTTTTCATTTTCATTTATTTCCATATAATTTTTTTAATTTCAAATTTGATTTGTTGGTTGAGCCATTCATTGTTTAGTAGCATCTTATTTAACCTCTATGTATTTGTGCTCTTTCCAGATTTTTTCTTGTCGTTCATTTCTAGTTTCATAGTGCTATGGTCAGAAAAGATGCATGGTATGACTTTGATCTTTTTGAATTTGTTGACACTTGTTGTGTGGCCTAATACGTGATCTGTTCTGGGAATGTTTTGTGTGCACTTGAAAAGAAAGTGTAGGGGTGCCTGGGTGGCTTAGTCGGTTAAGCGTCCAACTCTTGGTTTTGGCGCAGGTCCTGATCTCATGGGTGGTGAGATAGAACCCTGTCTCCAGCTCCATGCTCAGCAGGGAATCTGCTTGAAGATTCTCTCCCTCTGGACTTTACCCCACTTGCATGTGTGCACTCTGTCTCTCTCTAAAAAATAAATAAATAATTTTTAAAAAGTAGGCTAATACTGTACTAAAACATTGTTTTAACAGAGAAAAAACAAATCATAATTTTGTACCAGTGTACTTTTGATATTAAAACTCATTTTATTTAGTTAAATTTATTCCAATTTTAGCTAGTCCTGATCGTGTATAAGATTACTTTCCAAAGATTCCTTTTTTTTTTTAAGTAGGCTCCACACCCAGAGTGGAGCTCAACACGGCCCTCAAACCCACCATCCTGAGATTAAGACCCGAGCCGAGACCAAAAGTTTGAATGTTCAACTGACTGAGCCACCTAGGTGCCCTCACCTTTCTTAAACATTTATTTATTTTCTTTAGTAATCTCTATACCCAACATGGGGCTTGAACTCATGACCCTGAAATCAAGAGTTGCATGCTCTTCCAACTGAGCCAGCCAGGTGACCCCCAAAGATTCCTTTTTCATAAACCTTCTACAACTTTTTTTTTTTTTTAAAGACTTTATCTATTTATTTGAGAGAGAGAGAGGGCGGGTGTGTGAGTAGGGGAGGGACAGGGGAAAAAGAGAGAATCTCAAGGACTCTGTGCTGAGTGCAGAGCCTGACTCAGGGCTTGATCCCAGGACCCTGATATCATGACCCCAGCGGAAATCAACAGTCAGACGCTCAACCGACTGAGCCACCCAGGTGCCCCTACAACTTTCTTTTTTACATTGAGATTTTGTGCTGTTTTCCCTCTTCCCCACCTCCCTTTAGGAAAAAAATTACTTTATTTTCACTCAATAAAATGCATTTCCATTCCTCATACCTTCTTTTACTGAAAACATACATCTTACTTTTTTTCATATGGAGTTGTTTCCCTTATTTTTTTAGTAGCTTTAACCACATGTTAATTGGAATTCTTAACTCTTAGAAACCTTTAGTCCTAGTGAAAACAAAGTAGTAAGCAAATGTGAATTGTCTGTTATAGCAGCATTCTTTAGATTGGCAAATTTATGAATACATTTCATGATTTCTAGAAACGTATGCTTCTTTATAGTACAACCTTTCAATAAAGGATGAAAATTATTTACTAATAGTCCCAAATTTATCTTTACTTTCTCTTTAATTGGGAAGACAAAAGTAGATAAATCTATGCTCAGTAATTAATGTTTTATTATTTTATCTTATTTGGAAATAATGTAGATATTTAATGAATTTAACTTAACACCTCACTTAACCTAAA
Source organism: Mirounga angustirostris (assembly GCF_029215605.1). Lineage (NCBI taxonomy): Eukaryota > Metazoa > Chordata > Mammalia > Carnivora > Phocidae > Mirounga > Mirounga angustirostris. The sequence goes on from NW_026991719.1 coordinate 97,682,843, forward strand.
AGCAAAAGTTTAAGGTTTCAGGTTACCAAAATGATCTGAGCAAACATTTAAAAAGTTTACCTACAAACCTTTTTTTTAATTTACACCTTTTCCAATTTATTTGTTCTTTTTTTTTTTTTTTAAGATTTTATTTATTCATTCATGAGAGACAGAGAGACAGAGAGAGAGGCAGAGGGAGAAGCAGGCTCCCAAGGAGCAGGGAGCCCGATGCGGGACTCGATCCCAGGACCCTGAGATCATGACCTGAGACGAAGGCAGACGCTTAACCGTCTGAGCCACCCAGGCGCCCCTCCAATTTATTTGTTCTTAACACTTATGTTTAGATTGCCCACAAAAACTCCGTTAGACATCAGACAAAGTCAACCATTATTTTTTTAGTTATTTATTGCTGAGAAATTTTGTAACAGATGTAACATGGATTAATTTGGTTTTAAATAAACCCAGGCAGAATAAAGGTTTTATATTTAATGCTAATAACTCTAAATGATATAAGAAGTGGTTGCGGTTTGGAGCTGATGGCCAAGAAAGAATTCTTGAGACTTTTTTGGTGCAAAAAGTTGGTTTTATTAAATCACTGGGATGGGACCTGTCGGCAGAAAGATGTGCACTGGGGTCATGAAAAGTGGCTGACTACATACTTTCAAGTTGGTACGGGGTTAGGGATAGCTTAATTCTGAAAGAATTTTGGAAGCAAGGTTTCCAGGACCTTGAGGGGGCCAGCTATCTTTAGGAAAAGGTCATTTACTATGTCTAGTAAAACCCTAATCGTGAGACCCTTCAGATATATCTCAGTGGGCCATTTGCTTAGGGGATGATTACAAACATATATCTTGGGGGTTAGAGATAAAGGAAGTTTCCAAAGGAATTTTTGTATGTTAAAGTAGACTCAGGATACTGGGGGGCGGGCTAAGATTGCCTTTTGCCCTTAGGAAACCATCAACGTTGAGGCAGTTGAGTTCCTAGAAGAAGGTCTCCCTGCTTCAAGGACTTGTCAATGGGCTGTAGGAATTAAGGAAACTTAATTTTTTTCTTTTCCCTTTACTTCCCACATCATAAAGACATGTCTATTTTTGGGGCACCTGGGTGGCTCAGTTGTTAAGCGTCTGCCTTCGGCTCAGGTCATGGTCTCAGGGTCCTGGGATCGAGCCCCACATCGGGCTTCCTGCTTGGTGGGAGGCCTGCTTCTCCCTCTCCCACTCCCTCTGCTTGTGTTCCCTCTCTTGCTGAGTGTCTCTCTGTCAAAAAAAAAAAAAGACATGTCTATTTTAATTAAACCAACAACATTAAATTAGCTTTAATACTTAATATTTTCTAGGGCGCCTGGGTGGCTCAGTCGTTAAGCGTCTGCCTTCGGCTCAGGTCATGGTCCCAGGGTCCCCACATCGGGCTCCCTGCTCAGCGGGGAGCCTGCTTCTCCCTCTCCCGCTCCCCCTGCTTGTGCTCTTTCTCTCTCTGTTAAATAAATAATAAATCTTTAAAAAAATACTGAATATTTTCCAAGATCACGTGAACCTGAAATTCATTTGGATGGTCTTTATTTTATTGTTGGGAATTTTTATGAATACTAAATTTATATAAGCATGTAATTTTCTAGAAGCCAATTAAAGTTCTTTTACAAATTCATTTTAGCAATATCATTGGGAGGTAGAAAGATATCTCACATTTACTGTGTGTGTGTGTATAGACAACATAAACACTATATACAATATACAAAGATATTATAGCTTTTGTTTGTACTAGTATCTTTGTCTCTTTTTTAAGATTTTATTTATTTATTTGACAGAGAGAGAGAAAGCACAAGTGGGCAGAGCAGCAGGCAGAGGGAGAGGGAGAAGCAGGCTCCCCGCCAAGCAGAGAGCCCAATGCAGGGCTTGATCCCTGGGATCATGACCTGAGCCCTGAGCGGAAGGCAGACGCTTAACCAACAGAGCCACCTAGTCGCCCCAGTACTAGTATCTTTGGAGATGACATTATAGGCCCAATTTCCAAGTATCTTTCTCTATTTCTGCTGAAAAACTTCTCCCTTAAATTTGCATTTGAAAGAATGGCTCTTAGGTCCTAGAGAAGATGGAGAGGGGGAGAAAATATACATCACAAAGGCACTGAGAAAGTACCTGCATTTTCTCTAAGGTGGTGTTTTTTGGGGGCATATTTGCCTGTTATCAGAGGTGCTAGAATGTGGGCACAGGAGCCTTTCTTTGCAGTTCTAATTTTTAGAAGTCCTCTCCCTCCGCTCTATTCTTCAGTCTCCGGTGATTCTGGGCTGCGTTTGCATTTCAAAATCATGATAAGATTTATAATTTCAAGGGAAAGAGAAAGAATGCAGATTTTTTTCTGAGAGTTTCAAGGTAATTGGTATTTAATATTTTCTTTCTGTTTTCTTAAGTGCCAAACAATTTGGTCTAATATTCTAATATAGTATCTTTATAATACCTACAAGTATTTTGAGAGGAATAGTTGAGGTTTGGGGGTTGGTAAAGATAGGTGTGTTTTGATTTGTTTCTGGAGTTGCATTTCTGGTTTTGTATAGATTTGCAAGATAAAGACAGTTGTTTCTAATTCCCCCAAAGAACTGGATTACTGCCTGACTATCTGGAGATTGACCTGCTTCTTTAAAGTTGCTTCCACCAGGGAGATTGTTAACTAAAGTGGGAATTAGAAGATTTATGTTTTTGTAACGTCTGTATAAAGCATCTTAACAAAAACCTTCTCTCTGAGTGTGCAGTTCAACCTCGGCTTCTGTTAGCCCCTGAATATTGGCCTTTAGCTGATCACTTGTTCCTCTGTGATGGTGTGGGGCGGGTGGTTGTGAATGGCCACTAATCTAATTGGTCTCAATTTTTGAAAAATAAATTTATTTAAATTCATCTCTAAATTTGGTAAAATCTTCTCAGAGGAGAGGTTTAAAGGGCTTTATAATTTAAAGGATCTGCTGCTATCCGGAGGACATGAAATTTATTTTTGGTGGGGGTCTAGGATGTGTCTGCAAAGGATGTTGCATAGGAATGCCTGAAGCTGGCAGAGATTGACTACAGAGCCCTAGAAGATGGGAGCAAAATGAGCCTTACTGCCAGTCTCAGGGGCTTTTGTTCAATTCATTTCTGGTTTTTAGCATTTACATGAGCAACCTGTATACTTTGGGTCTCAACATTAGGCTGGAGGCCATCTAAATTTTGCAAGGGAGGGGAAATTAAAATAGGAAGATGGGGCTGCGTTTCAAGAAGGGGATTTACGTTGGATATAGACATTAATTTTTATTTTAAGTCTAATTTCTTTTCTTTCATCTTGTCAAAGGAGTCCCTAAGGCCAGCTGTTATACTAAGACAGTTGAGAGCACTCTTTAATTTTTTTTCTTTCAAATATAACCAAATTAAAAGATCCATTGTCTGGCCATTGACAAGTAGGATCTATTAATCTTTTATTTATTTATTTATTTTTTAAAGATTTTTATTTATTTAACAGAGAGAGAGAGCACAAGTAGGCAGAGCAGCAGACAGAGGGAGAGGGAGAAGCAGGCTCTCCGCCGAGCAGGGAGCCCGACGTGGGGCTCGATCCCAGTACCCTGGGATCATGACCTGAGCCGAAGGCAGCCGCTTAACCGACTGAGCCACCCAGGCGCCCCATTATTAATCTTTTTTAAAAAATAAAGATTGTATTTATTTATTTGTCAGAGAGAGAGGGAGAGAGCAAGCATAAGCAGGGGGAGCGGCAGGCAGGGCATAAGCAGGCTCCCCGCTGAGCAAGGAGCCCAACGTGGGGCTCAATCCCAGGACCCCAGGATCATGACCTGAGCCAAAGGCAGATGCCCAACTGACTGAGCCACACAGGCGCCCCGGATCTATTAATCTTAATAGTGACTTAAACCAATAAGCCTTTTTAAGGCTTAACTATGGACACAAGAGGCATACCCAAAGACAGTGTAAAAAAAAAGGGCAGCCCAAACAAGGTGCAGAAGTTCACTTCCCAGAGTTGGTCTAAGAAAGCAAAGGCCTTTGTTGTACAGAGGGTTAATTTATCCCAGTATAGCAGGCTTTCACGGTGTCAGGATGGAGGATGTTCTAAGGTGTCAGTCTCAAGCTCCCCCTTCCCAATAAAGGAGTCTTGGAGTTAGGTAGGAAGTGCTCTAACAGCTTTTAAGTGCTTTACCCACGCCCACTAATTTTGTGGCTTTGGCTTTCAAGGTGTCCATTAGCAACAGGCCTTACCTCATGTGCTTCATTAACCCACATCAAAGTTTGTCTAAAGTGACACTGGTCTGATAAGAAATGTGCACTCATCAGTCTGTGAGCTTGCCTTGAACAGCAGGCTTATTAGGGTCTATGCTTGTATTCTTACCCTATCGTTTTTCCTTCTTATGACAAATGATACAACAGACAAAGACAAAGTAAAACAAAGACCATCTCTGGAAAGAAATGGATCGCTACTCTACCAAATTTACTTGAGTCTCTAAGCCCAAGGAACTAGTTCCACAGATATTCTTTCCTGCTAATCTAAATATATATATATAAAAGACTTTTATCAGTCTTGCTTCACTGGACTCCACAGACAGAGATTCCAGGAGGCTGACATGGTAAGAAATCTTATCTTCTCCTGGCTGTATGTCAGATGCCCAAGGATCTGCAGAATTTTTGGAGCAAATATCCAGTGGAAGTTTATCCTGCCAAGTATGGCAACTGTTGGGGAAGAAAAAATTTACTCTTTAAGGGTCTTCTAGCTGGTCTAACAATTAAGTTGACATGAAACATATTAATGGGACAAAATCAGATTTAATTACAAATGTACAGGGAATCCACACAGACATGAGATTCCAGATAGTTGGGCAAAGTGAGGTAAATATGTCCCAGAACTAAAGAGAAGGGAATGGGGTCTGCTACTTGAAAGGGAAGGAAAGCAATTCACAGGAAGATGAAAAAGAGTAAATGTTTGGTAAATAAGTGTTTGTTGAGCCATCTAGAAATAATGGGTCACAGAGAGGACTTTGATCAAACAGGTCTTGTTGGTTCCTCCCTGTCTACCATGTCCTATTATAATGTAGATATCTATATTGATCACTCTCTTTCTGGAAGAAGTCCTCCATCTATATTCTTTGCGACAGTTAGGGGGAAGGTCAAATTTTTTTCCTGAGTCCTTTGGGCATTGATTATTTTCAGCTCAAAATAATCTTCCTGCCAAAGAGGCTCATATTGGGGTGGCCTGCCCTGGGCCCCTACATGTGGAAAATAAAAAACACATACTTAAATAAACGATGGGTCAAATTTAAAAAATACAAAGGAAATTAGAAAATATCTTGATACAAATGAAAAAGTAAACACGCCATATGGAAAATATGAGCTGCAGTGAAAGCAGTGTGGAGATAAATTTACATTTGTAAGCAGTTTATTTATTTTTATATTTAAAATTTTATTATTATTTTTTTTAGAGAGAGGAGGAGAAGAGGAGCAGAGGGAGAGGGAGAGAGACAGAATCCCAAGCAGAGTGCATGCTGAGTGCAGAGCCTGATGCGGGGCTTGATCTCAAGACCCTGAGATCATGACCTGAGCTGAAATCAAGAGTTAGACGCTTAACCACCTGAACCAGCCAAGCTCCCCATCACTCTCTTTCTTTCTTTCTTTTTAAAGATTTTATTTATTTGTCAGATAGAGAAGAGAGAGAGCACAAGCAGGGAGAGTGGCAGGCAGAGGGAGAAGCAGATTCCCCACTGAGCAAGGAGCCAGATGTGGGGCTCCATCCCAGGACCCTGGGATCATGACCTAAGCCTGAGGCAGATGCTTAACCCACTGAGCCACCCGGGTGTCCCACACTCTTATTTCTTATAGGTCTTTCAGATACTCTATTTCTTCTTTTTTTTTTTTTTTTTTTTTTTTTTTTTTTTTTTAAAGATTTTATTTATTTATTTGAGAGAGAGAGAGAATGAGAGAGAGCACATGAGAGGGGGGAGGGTCAGAGGGAGAAGCAGACTCCCTGCTGAGCAGGGAGCCCGATGCGGGACTCGATCCCGGGACTCCAGGATCATGACCTGAGCCGAAGGCAGTCGCTTAACCAACTGAGCCACCCAGGCACCCTACTCTATTTCTTCTTGAGTCAGTTTCACTAGTTTGTCATTTTAGGAATTTGTTCATTTCATCTCTGTTATTTAATTTGTTGGCATACAGTTGTTCGTACTATTCCCTTATAATTCTTCTTTTTATCAGATTATTAGTAATCTCCCATTGTTTACTTCTGATTTTAGTAACTTCTGTTCTCTCTCTCTTTTTTCTTTTTTGGTCAGTCTAGCTAAATGTCAATTTTGTTGACATTTTCAAAGAACCAACTTTGGGTTTCATTGGTTTTCTCTACTCTTAAATTTTCTGTTTCATTAATTTCTGCTCTAACCCTTATTTCCTTTTCTACTTTGAGTTGTTTGTTATTCTAGTTTCTTACGGAGATTGTTGATTTGATATGTTTCTTTTTTAATGTAGGCATTTGCAGCTATAAATTTCCCTCTAAGTACTGCATTTAATGTTTTCATATGTTGTCATTTTCATTCATCTCAAAGTGTTTTCTAATTTCCATTCTGATTTTTTTCTTTGATCCATTGGTTATTTATACTGTTCTTTAATTTTCACATATTTTTACACTGACCAAATTTCTTTATTTTTAATTTCCGTTTCCATGCCGTTGTGATCTGAGACATACTTTGTATGATTTTAATTCTTTAAAATATACTCAGTCCACACAAAGACACATAATTAAAATGTCAAAAATTAAAGATAAAGAATCTTAAAAGCAGCCAAAGGAAAACAGTTACATATAAGAGAACACCCATAAGACTCTTAGCTGATTTTTTAGCAGAACCTTTGCAGGCCAGAAGGGAGTGAGGGGTATGATATATTCAAAGTGCTGAAAGGAAAAACCTACAACCAGGAATACTCTACCCAGCAAAGTTATCATTCAGAATTGAAGGACAATCCCAGACAAACAAAAGTTGAAAGAATTTATACTACTAAACTAGCCTTACAAGAAATGTTAAAAGAACTTTTTTAAGTAGAAAAGAAAAGGCCATAGGCAGAATGAAAAAAATTATGAAAGGAAAAGATTGCAGTGGTAAAAACGTATAGTAAGATTGTAAAGGTAGTAGATCAATCCTTTATAAAGCTAGTATGAAGGTTAAAACAAATGTAGTGAAATCAACTATATCTATGAAAATAAATCAAGAAATAGGAGTCACAGCTTTGGAAGTTATTCCCCATGATCTCCTTATTGACTACAGATAAATGTACAAAAAAAAAGTTGGCTCAGGTCATGATCTCAGGGTCCTGGGATCGAGCCCCACGTTGGGCTCCCTGCTCAGTAGGAAGCCTGCTTCTCCCTCTCCCACTCCCCCTGCTTGTGTTCCTTCTCTCGCTGTGTCTCTCTCTGTCAAATAAATAAAAATCTTAAAAAAAAAAAAGTTAAGGGATACACAAAATAAAATGATGTAAAATATGACATCATTTTCATAAAATGTGGAGGGGGGTAAAAATGTAGTGCTTTTAGAATGTGTTCACACTTTCACACTTGGCAACAATCAACTTAATACAGACTGCTGTACACATAGGATGTTATATACCAACCTCGTAGTAACCAGAAACCTATTAACAGATGCGCAAAAAATAAAGAGAAAGGAATCCAAGCATAACACTAAAGAAAGTCATCACACCACAAGACAAGAGAGCAAGAAAGGAACATAGAAGAACTACAAAATAACCAGAAAACAATTAACAAAATCAAAATAAGTACATACTTATCAGTAATTACTTTAAATGTAAACAGACTACATGTTCTAATCAAAAGACATAGGGTAACTGAATGGGTAGAAAAAACAAGACCCATCTATATGCTGCCCACAAGTGACTCACTTCAGACCTAAAGACACCTACAGAATGAAAGTGAAGGGATGTAAAAAGGTATTTCATGAAAATGGAAACAAGAAAGCTGGGGTGGCAATACTTATATCGGACAAAATAGGCTTTAAAAGAAGGAGTGTATTGAGAGACAAGGGTATTACATAATGATAAAGGGATCAGTTCAACAAGAAGATGTAACAGTTGTAAACATCTATGCACCGAACATAGGAGTACTTAAATATATAAAGCAAATATAAAGGGAGACTTGACAGTAATAATAGGGGACTTTCATGCCCCACTTATATCAATGGATAGATCATCCAAACAGAAATTCAGTAAGGAAACAGTCGCTTCAAATGATGCATTAGACCAGACAGACTTAATAGATAAATACAGAACATTCCATCCAAAAGCAGCGGAATACACATTCTTTTCAAGTACACCTGGAACATTTCCCAGGATAGATCACATTTTAGGCCACAAAACAAGTTTCATTAAATTTAAGAAGACAGAAATGATATCAAACAGATTTTTTAAAAAACAGAAACAGGGGCGCCTGGGTGGTTCAGTCGGTTAAGCGACTGCCTTTGGCCTAGGTCATGATCTTGGAGTCCCAGGATCGAGTCCCGCATTGGGCTCCCTAGTCAGTGGGGAGTCTGCTTCTCCCTCTGACCCTTCTCGTGCACTCTCTCTCTCACTCTCTCTCTCAAATAAATAAATAAAATCTTAAAAAAACCCAAACAGAAACAAACTCATAAATACTGGGAACAAACTGGTGGTTGCCAGAGAGGAGGTTGTGGAGGGATGGGCGGAATGGGTAGAGGGGATTAAGAGGGACAAAATTCCAGTTATAAAATAAACGTTGGGACACCTGGGTGGCTCAGTCAGTTAAGCATCTGCCTTCGGCTCAGGTCATGATCTCTCAGGTCCTGGGATCGAGCCCCACATCGGGCTCCCTGCTGAGCGGGGCATCTGCTTCTCCCTCTGCCTGCCACTCCCCCTGCTTGTGTTCCCTCTCTTTCTCTCTGACAAATAAATAAATAAAAATCTTTTGAAAAATAATAAATGTCACAGGGATGAAAAGTACAGCATTGGGAATATAGTTAGTCATATTAATAACTTTGTATGGTGACAGATGATAAATACACTTATCATGGTGAATATTTTGTAATGTTTATAAATGTCAAATCACTATGTTGTACATATGAAACCAATAGAATATTATTTGTCAACTATACTTCAATTAAAAAACGCTTCAATAAGGTGCTTCCGGCTGCACAGTATTAAGTAGTAAAGTTAGTTTTGTGCCCAGAGTCCATATGCCTCATACTCAGGTGGCTTGCCTTTCCAGGATCTGTTTGCTGAGATCCCTCTGGCTGAAAATAGATCTGCCTTATAAAGCTCTTACTGGGTGCTTGCAGCCTGGTGCTGGGTTGGCCCTCCATAAGGATGGCTGCTGGGGAGGAAACTGAACTTCTGAGTTCTCTGTGACTGCATTTCTCATACTGGATGCCAGGCTGGGTGCTCCCTGGGTCTGCATTCCTTTCCATACCACACAGTGCCCCCTGGTTGGTCCCAGTCTTGTATCCCAGCAGCCAAGGACCTGGGCATCCCTCTACTTCTCCATCCATAGAGGCTGTGAAGCCAGGCTGCAGACTGAACACGTGGTGACTCTACCTCTTCACTGTTCTTCCTCCTCCCCCTCTGCCGCCACTCAGTGCTCTCCTCCTCCAAGCCAGCACCCTACCTTGCAGGCAGAGGACGTCATTCCCTGAATAGGGGGAAAATGGAAGCCAGTGGGTTGGGCTGGGAGCTGACTGCTGGGGACCTTTGGGGCCTGATGAATCCGATGGGGCAGGACAGGGTTTGAGGGTGGCCATTCGCTGCAGGAAGTCAGGAGCGTAGGCTGGGAATCTTGTGCTCCTCTTCCAGGGGTTGCTACCTGCCCAGCATGGCAGATAGAGGGTTCCTGGTACCCTGTACCTTGAGCTGCCGGACTCAGGGGCTGTGGTTGGAGCATGATGCTCATCTGAGCAAATAGGTTTTCACAGGAGTGAAAGTAGAAGGAAAAGAAAGGGGGGGAAGTGGGAAGAGGTGAGTATACGGAGCACTTCCTAGCAGGTCCTGCTTAGTGGTCAAGGCTTGTGGGATACCAGGTAGCTGTTGACTGGGTGCCCCACTTTTAAGCATGCATGTGTTTCCATTATGCCCGGAGGAAGTGATTTGGATGCTTTCCTGGCAGTCCATGGGGAAGAGGGATGAGCCGGTTTCAAAGAGGACCTTCTCCATGCCAGCCATCCCATTAAAGGGAGGGTTCTGATTTCAGAGAATTACTACTCAACAGGCATTGCAAGGCATCATAGAGGTAGTGAAATTGAAGCCCAGTTAGGGAAATACACTTGGCCGAGGTCCACAGTGAGTTAAAGACACGGCTAGATACATTCATTCATTCATTCATCCATTTATTTATTCATCAGGCATTGTTTACATATCTGTTGTGTGCCAGGTACTGTGCTAGACGCTGGGGGCGTGGCAGTGCTGAGACCAGCCAGGCTCTGCCCTCCTGGATTCCCTAGTCCCCAGTACAGAGAAGTGAATGAGCTGATTACCATTTAGATTTCAGGGATCGGGGGTCAACGATCAAACAAGTCTCTGAGATAGACCGTTCTGCCCGTACTTCCAGCCTCTTTTCCTCCTCTCCCCACTCAGTCCCTGGGTTCTGGTCGCTTGGGCCTTCAAAACACACCAGCCTCATTGCCACCATGGGTCCTTTGCACTGGCTATTCTCTCTGCCTGGAATGTTCTTCCTCTAAGTCTTTGTATGGCTGCCTCCTCCACAGCATTCATGACTCTGCTTGGATGCCACCTCCTCAAAAGCCCTCTCTGAGCCCCTGACCTAAAAGCTCCCAGCCCCACAGTGTTTGGTTATTTGCTCTCTTGTTTCATCTCCATCTCCCTCCTGGAGGACAGCGCTCAGTACTTAAGTGGTGCCTGGCACCTATTAAGTGCTCAGTTAATATCGGCCAGTGGTCTTAGGAAAGGCTCAGGGACTCCTCTTCTTCCCGGAAGGTCTCTGAGCGCTTCGGGTTTGCCATCTTTACAGAGGACAAAGACTCCCCTTTTACAAATAGTAAACTGAGTTGCAGAGAGAGGCAGTAACTGCCTGAATTCATAAAGTTCCCACAGTCTCTCGCCTCACCCTCGTGCTCCCCCCAGTCTTGGGGATATCAGAGCCAGTCCTTCACACATTTCTCCTCATTGTACTGAGACCCAAAGAGGCTCTTCTGCCCCAAGGACACTCAGGCCGAAAGCAATAAATTCTCTCCGTTTTTGTTTAACTGGGAAGATCTCAGCCTTAATTTCTGAAAGATAGCTTGGCTGGATGTAGGATTCTGAATTGACAGTTTGGTGGTGTTTTGAGCACTTTGGATGATGCCCACCTGCATCAGATGGCGCGTTTACACACCAGCTCCCCACGGGCATTGGCTGGGGACTGTTCGTGGGAGCATTGACTCCCCAGCATTTCCGGCCTTCCCTGCATAGGCAGAAGGGCTTCAGTCCACAGAGGAAGCAGGGGGCAGGTGGATGTTGGGCCAAGTGCGTATGGCTGAGGCGACGCGGTAGGACACACATGTCACCTGCTATGGATGACCCGCCATGGTGACACAGCAGCAGGGCCACGATCTGAGCTCAAGGTCGTGTGACAGCAAATTCCATGCTCTTAGCCGCTGCTTGATTTGGTGAATGGAGAGCTGGCAAAGAACAGCAGAAGTTTGCTAGAGGCCTTGTCAAGATTACTTACCTGGACTGTTTCTCATTTACATATTCCACAGATTGTTAGAGACACCTGCTCTGTGCCCATCCTCTGGTTGGGCTTTCAGGTCACAGAGATGAACCAGGCATGTTTCCTACCCTCAAGGTAAATATGTCTGCTGGGAGATGGTCGTCTAAGGGGGTAAACCCACACTTTGTTCCCCATCCTATCTGTGTTGACTAGGGAGTCCTTCCTGGAGGAAGTGTTGCCCAAAGCACTGGAGAGGACTTTTGGGGGGCATCAAACCTATTCCTTTCACTTTACAGATGAGGGAACACAGGACTGTAGCAGAGAAATGGCCTGCAGAAGAGGGCAGGAGGCGTCCTGGAGGCCAGCCTCTGAGTGGCCATGTCCTCCCTTGGGCTCTAGTCCCAGATACAGACAGGTCACACTGTCCCGGACACAGCTGCTCAGTGCCTACCCCCTCCATCCTACCCAGAGCTCTTTCCTTCAAAGGGCGGCAGACTCAAGGCTCTGCTCTAAGCCTCAGCACTGGGCCATTTCACCTTTATTAATATAAGCAACTTCTCCTGAGAGAATTTCGTATACCGGTGTGGGAGAAGGTGTGTGTACACCTCGGGCTGGGAGTGTGAGAGGGCATCTTAAGGTTTGGTGAGTTGGTTTTTCTCCTTTGGATTTACATAGTCCTCAGCTGAGTCCTGGAGGGGAAATGAGGCATAAGGGAAAAAAGGTGAAAAAAACAAAACAAAAACTTCCATTTCCAAACTCTACAGCATGAATTTCTCCAAGAAGCCTTTTTTAAATGATTTTATTTATTTATTTGTCAGAGAGAGAGACAGGGTGCTCCAGCAGGGGGAACGGCAGGCAGAGGGAGAGGGAGAAGCAGGCTCCCTGCTGAGCAAGAAGCCCCATGCGGGACTCGATCCCAGCATCCTGGGATCATGACCTGAGCCGAAGGCAGACACTTAACCAACTGAGCCACCCAGGCGCCCCTCCAAGAAACTTTTAACAGATGCTTTCCACCCCCCACAAAGCTTTTGCAACTATAATAGGTCTGTCTTACGGGGATATGGGCCTAATAATGACCTATAACACAACCCATTGTGGATATTTGGCCAGTGGTACAGTCGAACTCCCCTGAAAGGAGTTGTTACAGTGACCTAGTCCACTTGATCTGGCCCTGCAGGGGGCCTTCACAGTCATCCAGTCCATTCCCTTCACTCGCCATTTAAGGAATGCAGGCCCAGAGCTGCTGCGGGGCCTACTCAAGAGCGCCCCTAGAGCTCAATCTAGAGAAGGCCAGCTTCTGGGCAGCCTGGTCTTCCTTTCTGCGTGTGAGGTCATTCAGTTTTGGGCAACACACTCAAGTTCATAGCCAGGTTCCTATCCTAAGCATTTACCACACTGTCCTGCCCAGAACTCTTTCACTTAAAGGGCCAAAGACTCAAGACCCCTCTCCAAGCCCTGGCACTGGACCCGTTGGCCTCTCAGAAACCTAAACACCCTCCCCTGCAGGCATGCAGTAGCCACTTGGGAGTTGGTTTTTGCAGGCCGTTAGAGAGCCTTGCAATTTGTGCTCTCCTAACAAAAGGCCAAGTGTGATTCCACTACAACTCTCGTTTCTCCTGATCTTGTTACAAATACGTGTCTGCCAACTGGTACTACAGCACTTGAGCGGCCACCAGCTTTGCACTTAGGTTGAACTAACTTTCTTAGAAAAGTAGGCCAATAGCTTGGAAACTGTTCTACCGATATTTTAGAACTCAGGAAAACAGAAGACTCCTTCTGAAAGCATGTTCTGTCTTGTTACATAAAGAGACACAAGGGATTTTAGATTCCAGCAGAGATGGCATAATTGGTACCCCTGTCCCCCTCCAAAGCACAGCCCCCAGACAAAACTAGGGCTCTTATGAGAACTGCAGAGTTGGATCGTAATTTTCTATTTCAAGGCCAAGTATCTTGGTTTAGGAAAAATAATGGAGATAAGGCAGAGAATAAGGAGTAGTCTCTGTCTGGTACCCCTTGAATTAGGGAGACCAAAAAAAAAAAAAAAAAGAAAGAAAGAGAAAAAAAGGATGTTTTGAAATTAGAAGTGGAAAAGAAGGTTGTGGAGACCTAGAGGAGAAGGAAATCCACGGCAATGGCCGAGCCCAGACCTGTTGGGGTGTGGGGGCATAGGTGGTGAGGGCTGACAGGAAGGAAGCCTGTAGGGCACTAGGAGGTAGCTCTAACCAGCTGGGCTTTACAAAAAAAAAAAACCCCAAGTGGGAAACAGATGCATTTGTAAATCCGTCAATTCGTATGTAAATTCAGATTGGTATGTAAATTAGCCCCTAACATCGTCCACAGTCCCCATCACAAGGCCAAACAATAGGGTTACCTTCCTTTAACTCCACTGGTCATCCTAAGAGGTTTCATTGGAATGAAAATATTCACGAAGAATGAGGGAAAATCCGGATCGAGAGGAAGTTTTACAATGTGATTTTCCCTGGCCTACGTCACCAACCCTAACACCCCAAGAAACACAAACGATACTTCTGTTTCTTCACCTTAATCAGAAGGAATTTCCAAAGATGTCTCATGAATTCCATGGACCCACATCAAAATCTCAACTCCAATAAGGAGTCAGACAGAAATATTACAAGATGCTAAATTGGTTCTTCTGGTATTTATTTAATATAAAAACTTAGACTTTGGAATCTCACCATGGCCAAATTTGTTAGATGAATAGATTCTGTAGTCCCAAAACAGGTGAGTGTTCAGTGTTTATTCATTCTGAACTGGAAGCAAGGAAGTTAGCTACCAGCCGTGAATCCTGGCCAACATGTGGGATGTGAAGGGATGAGGAGGTCATCTTCATAGTCATTGAGTTGCTGTCCAAGAGTAGCAACCACAGCCAAGGCCATAAATCATGGTCCATTCACCTCACTGTGCTCTTCCTCACCCTGCGAAACATGGGAAAGACTCAATCCATAGGCAAAATAAAAATGATGTTTGGAATAACTCTGTTCACACCCTCCTGATATTTCAGGCACCATGCACAAATTGGCGTATTCTCTCTCATAACTGGTAGCCTTGTAATATTGTACATCAGTATCTCAATTATTAAATATAATCACATGGGCGCCTGGGTGGCTCAGTCAGTTAAGCATCTGACTCTTGATTTCAGCTCAGGTCATGATCTCAGGGTCGTGGGATTGAGCCCTGTGACTGGCTCTGCGCTGGGGGTGGAGCCTTCTTGGGATTTTTCTCCCCCCCCCCCCCGCCCCCCATCTGTCTCTTTAAAAAAATAGAATCACACTAGAAGAGAACTTCGGTTCATCAGGATCTTACACTTATTGCAGGAAAAGACAACTATCCAAGAAAATCATTTTTACTTTGCTAAGACTTTTTTTTTAAGCTGTTGTTTGCATTGTGTTTTGTTTTGTATACTGTTTAGAGGAAATCGCAGGGGGTGAGCACTCACTCAGTCTCATAGCTTTCATGTTTTCCAGCTACAGTCATGGCAATGCAGTTTGATCTCTGGAATGATGTCTCTTAGACACTACAACCTCACAGCCATTCCTCAGAACCTGCCATACCCATTTCTGACCCTCCATCCTTGCTTGTGCTATTCCCATTCCAAACCCTTCCGCGTCTAGCGCAATCATTTGGGTCTTGCCTATGTTCCTCTCACATTTTCTGCCTCCTTTCACTCACCTCCTTCCTCTTCCTTCCCTTTCGCAACCTTACCTGCCCAGAGTTTGTCTTCCCTCCCTGAACCTTATAGGCCTGAAGTGTGAATCCCTCAATAAGAGACAACAGCTGGAACATGGGCTCCCACTGAAAACTGTTTTGTGGGTGTCGTTCTTAGGTTCCCTACCTGCACAGTGAGCACTTGAATTTTCAGACGGGGTGACCTACTTTTTTGTTTCCTCACTTGAAGCTAGGGTAGTGCTTTGCATGTAGTAAAAAAATGAGCAATGATTATAATAACAGCTGAAACTTTTGGCAGGCTTACTGTGTGCCAGGGACTGTGCTGAGCAATATGCATTAATTAGGATTATTGCTATTTTGCAGATGAGAAAATAAAGACAGGGAGAGGGTAATAATTCGCCCAGATCACAGAGCTGACAACTGGTACAATGGAATTTATTCATCATATATTCCATTCGGTTCACTAGACTCTCTGAGAAGAAAATGGCTACATGCATATTTTCACATATCTTTTGTTTTTTATCTTGCCATCTGTGACAACATGGATGGAACCAGAGGGTATTATGCTAAGTAAAATAAGTCAGTCAGAGAAAGACAAATACTATAGGATTTCACTCATATGTGGAATTTAAGAAACAAAACGGAACAAAGGGAAAAAGAAGAGACAAACCAAAAAACAGACTCTTAACTATAGAGAACATACAGATGGTCACCAGAGAGGAGGTGGGGGGGATGGGTGAAACAGGTGTGGGGATTAAGAGTACACTTACCATGATGAGCACTGAGTAATGTACAGAATTGTTGAATCACTGTATTGTACACCTGAAACTAATATAACACTGTTAATTATACTGGAATTAAAAATAAATATAAATAAATAATTTTGAAATCGAAAGCAAAAAAACCCATTTTCCCCCGCACATTATCTTATGATACATCTTGGCATTTGTTAATGTCATGTATGCCAGGAGCTACTCCAGTACATCCCCTCTGTTCCACTGGTAACAGTGGTAATTGCCCTTTTGAGCCAGCATTAGTCTTAACAAGTAGTGTTCTGTAGTTCGTGGTCAGTTGAATAAATAAATAATAAATAAATAAATATGTGGTCAGTTGAATCTCTTACATACTTATTAGACTATTCTTTTGTTTTCTTGCTTATTTTTTTCATTTTAATTGAAATTGTGCTAAAATCAGAAAATTTGGAGCAAATGGTCATATGTACATATATGCTGTCCTCCCATCCAATAGCATATCTATAGTGACTCATTTTGCAAATAACACCTAAATCTTTTTTTAATTAAAAAATTTTTTTTAATTTTAATTTTATTTTTTTTAATTAACATATAATGTATTATTTGTTTCAGGGAAATAACACCTAAATTTTAACGTATTCTGTCAGCATTGCTTAAATCTCTCAGTGGCCCCTAATCTCTCTTTAGCAACAAGGTCCAATTCTCTTTGTAGCCCTCAGTAGCTAAGTGAATGTTGTGCAGAAGCTTCTTTTTACACTGACCTAGTTTTGCTCGGACCTTAACCTTCTTTCTCTGAGGCCAGTAAGGTGTAGGAGGCCTGATCTTGGTCTCTTTCTTTCTGACATCCAGAACATAGAAGACAGTTTTCTGGAAATCAGTTGCTTCCATTTGGTAAAGTCTGTATCACTCCATCCACTCCTGCTCACCCATTTTTGTCCTTCTACCAGCATCTGTAAAACACTTGGGGCTCAAGAGATGTTCGAAAAAGGTAAAAAAGGGGGCGCCTGGGTGGCTCAGTCGGTTAAGCATCTGACTTTGGTTCAGGTCATGATCTTAGGGTCCTGGGATGGAGCTCATCGGGGAGCCTGCATCTCCCTCTCCCTGTTCCACTACCCCCACTCATGCTCTGTCTCTTTCAATTAAATACATATTAAATCTTCAAAAAAAACCCCACTGCGGTGATGTTATCACAGGTCTATGCATGTGTCCAAACTCATGGAAATGTATGCATTAAATATGTGCATTTTTATGATTAAGTATACCTTAATGAGGCTGAAAGAAAGAAAACAGAGTTTTTGGTAAATTGGTATATTTGGTTAAGCCTTGGTGAATTAAGTTGTATGGTAACTCGATCCTTCAAAGAATGGCCCACTTGTTCACTTGGTCATTCTGTGACTTGGCTTTTGGTGACATGGCTCTTGATGAACTGACTTGGAGCCAAATCCGTGACTTCTAATACCAAGCAAATGAGGCAGGGTTTTTATCCGCGGATAGATCCTCTTTAGAACTTCCCCATGGAAACAAGTGCTTTATCATGAGAAGGAAAATTCTGGGATTTTATCCGCACACAAATGTGGGAACAAATCACTCTTGACTTTCCCTTGCCCTGGCCTTTTCTAGTTCCTTTCTCCCTTTTCCTTCCTAATGTAACAGGCTAGATGGGCAGAAGGGGGGGGAAGTGTCAGGGGTCTAGTAAGGGTTGGGGTCTGGGTGGTAATGGGGACGGCCAGGGCAGGTCCTTAGTGTGTAGCACACCCCGCTCCTCCTAGTCCCTGATGTTTGCTGGGAGACGCAGTTGCTGCAGAGGCTGCAGGTGTCTTTCCGCATGCGTTCCCCAGAGTTCCCAGAAGGAAAGTATGAGTGCTGCTATGGCAACCATTTTCAACCAGTGGGAAGCAAAGCTGAGACATTTCTGCCTGCTCGGGTTCTGTCAAGGAGGGGAAGTAGGCGACAGCTGAGGGAAGGAGAGTACGATCAGTCCTAGCAACTATCTGACCTCAATAAGAGGAGCAATCTGTAGTATTCCTACTCCGTTTCTTTCCAGCAGGAGATGAGCTTGCAGGGCTGTGCCGGGATGAAGAAGAACGATAAGCCTCGCCCCTGGTACGTATTGGGGGTCCTTATTTGCCAGTCACTGGGTTCAGGGCTCGGTATCTGTTAGGCCATTTCCTTCTCACAACAGATATTAATATTTTCTTTTTTTTTAAAGATTTTATTTATTTATTTGACAGAGAGAGACACAGCGAGAGAGGGAACACAAGCAGGGGGAGTGGGAGAGGGAGAAGCAGGCCTCCCGCGGAGCAGGGAGCCCGATGCGGGGCTCGATCCCAGGACCCTGAGATCATGACCTGAGCTGAAGGCAGACACTTAACGACTGAGCCACCCAGGCGCCCCCAGATGTTAATATTTTCATATTAGATTTCAGAAAACAGAGACGAAGAGCATTAATTTGCCCAAGACTCAAACCCAGAGCTTTTGTGCTTTTTGCTTAGCTATTCCCAGATTCTGAGATAAGGGCCTCTGTTGTATGCTTGATGGTTTCCTTTAAAGATATCTTTTATGGGGGCACCTGGCTGGCTCAGTTGATAGAGCAGGCAACTCTTGATCTCAGGATGATGAGTTCAAGCCCGCGTCAGGCGAGGAGCCCACTGGAAAAAAAAGTCTATTAAAAAAAAAACTTAAGAAAAATAAGGATATCTTTTATGAAGCACAGATGACAGAGAGTATACTATAATGGTTATCAGCGCAGAATCGGGGCAATTTACATAGCCTATGGGATTTAGACAAGTGAGGCAGGGTTTTTTTTTTTCAAATTTCCTTGCCTATAAAGCGGGGATAACAGTGATGCCTGTTGAATAGGATCTTTATGAGGATGAAATCAAATAGTTCATTGACAGATTAAGAACACCTGGCACATTGTAGCCTTTCTCTTTAAGGTTTACATATTCCTGCCGTTAGTATTAGTAGTAGGAGGAGTATAAATGGTACTCTTTTAAATGGTCTTAATTGGTGAAATGAAAAGACCATGATCTGTATCAGAATCCTGTTTTGTTATTTAGTCCATGAAATCTCCAAGGCTGGGAGCCCTGCCCTTAACCCATGTGCTTTGTATGTGGAGTGGTTGATTTCTCGTGCTGAAACAACTGGTCTCCATCCCAACAAGCTAAGGAAAGTACTTCGCTAAGTGTTCTCTCTCTTCAGGAGGAACTATTGAGCTCGCTGCCTGGAAGCCACCGCACACATCCAGGCCTGCCACACACAGGTTGGGCTGCTGAGCTGGCATAGAGAGGTAAGCACGTGGGAGTGTGGAAGGCGGGGTGGCTTCGTGGGAAGAAGACCAACTATGGACTCACAGGCTTGCAAACCACGGATCTGCCACAGACTGGCTTTGTGACTTCAGGCGGGTTGTTTCAGCTGCCTGAGCCTCATCTGAGCAATGGGATCATAATAGGGGTTGACAAGGCTGAAAATAAGAGGAAATGAAGGAACTCATATAGAGCACCCCGAACAAGGCCAGGCTTGCTGTAGGTCTTCAGTAAACATTCGCTACCCCAAACATGATGATTAAGAGACTAACCACAATAGACAGAATAAAAAAGTAGGGGCACTGGAAAGAGCCCACATCTTCCCTGCAGCTGGGGAGATTTTCTCAGGACTCCAGGCACAGGTGTGGCTTGAGCTGTGGCTGGTAGAGTGAGTGCCCAGCCGCCGAGGGCGAGCGAGACTCGTGAGGACACTGGGTGCTGAGCACGTAGGCTCCGGAGCAGAGAGACCGCTGCCAGGGACGGCGACCAGCCTCAGTTCTGCTCACTTGTCCAAATCCCATAAAGCGCATCCGACCAGTTGCTATGAACGTCGTAGCGTTCCAGCAGGGGCCAGACCGCAGCCCTGCCTGCCCCCCGCCGTGTACCCTGTGTACGTGTGCGGTGGAGGGGGCACGCCGCACCTCTGGAATGGGAGCTCGAAACACCCAGCCCCACAGCAAGGGCTTTCCTAAGGGGCAGAGCTCTGAGCTCCTTTGTGTCATGCTTTTGGGGCAAGGACAGCGGGGACCCCTGGAGAGAGGAAGTAGTCTGGCTCCTGGCGTGATCTTTCAGGCAAATACAAAGGAGCCGCTGGGCAGGCGTCATGGAAAGAGGCTGGTTTCTCCGCATCTCACTGGGTGCCCAGCCCGTGCACTGCATTCTCGGAGGAGAGGACCCCCGGTCAATCACGCTCTTACCCGGAGCTGCCTTCCCAGCCCCGTGCCCGTGGCAGAGGCCTTCCTCAGGCACCCCTGCTCACGCCTCCTCGTCGCAGGCAGTGGGGCGCTTAAAGACACATTTTCTCCACTCGGTACTCAGGACTTTTCCACTCCCAGCCCTTCCTCCTCACTGCCCCCCCACTGCGTGTGGGTCCATAAAATGGCAGGAGCCTTCTGTTCAGGGCTTCTTCCCCAGTGAGACCATCCCTCGAGGCTGCGCCAATCCATCTGACCCTTGCTGGAGCTGGTCCATGGAACAGTGGGGGGTGGTCCGCACCTTCTCTGGTTCACCCCCTGGTTATACTATCAAAGGAAGTGATTAGAGGCTTGACTGTTAGTTTTATTTTGACTTCTTGTTTTAATCGACTACTCTGAAACCTGGCGACTCAGCTTTCTGTAGCTCAGCTCAGCTCTTGAGAAAGAGGTGCAGTAAGCAGGGTAGTTGATGTGGAAGAAAATCTCAGGGGGCACTTGACCAATGGGGTACCAGCAAAGCGTGCTGGCAAGTCAGCTGCAAGAGGCAGAGGATCTCATGGGGCAGCAGAAGCCACGGGGCATTCTTGGAGGATGGCAGTGAATTGTTTTTTCCTTTTTTTTTTTAAGATTTAGTTATTTATTAGAGCGCACGAGTGGGAGGGGCAGAGGGACAGGGAGAGAGAATCTCCAGCAGACTCTGTGCTGAGCATGGAGCCCAACGCGGGGCTCCATCTCAAACCCTGAGATCATGACCTGAGCCGAAATCAAGAGTCAGCCACCCAGGCATCCCGCAAATTGTTTATATAAGCTTTTGGGTTCCAAGGTGGACCACTGGTCCTTCTCTTTAGTTCCCAGCACCCTGGCTGAAATCGTTGGGTGGGTCAAATTAGAAATCCAACAGCGAGGGACTGTAAGAAAGCCAGGGAAGCAATTCACTCACTACTGTTTCCTGTCCTCTGATGACGGGACCAGAAGTTGTCAGAGACCAGGGAAACTGAGTTGCACCCAATGACTATTAGATCTAAGCCGATCCCTGGTGCCAGTGGACGGTCTGCTGGGCATTGTGTTATTGAGACTCATGCTTCTAATTAAAAAAAAATGTAGAGCTCTTTGAGATTGCTATGTCCAGTGCTCTCAGGAGACCTTAGTAACTTGACAAGTTTGCCTCTGTGATGAAAGAGGGAATCTTGTTCAACTTCACAAGGGAAAGTGGCTCCGAGTGAGGTGCATCACCGTAGACCCCCTCCTCCCGAGTGCCTTGACAGTAGCCACTTTACCTGAGGAGGAGGAAGAAGGGAGAGATGAGAGGGTAGGATTATCAGAGACCCTCTTCCTCAGCTTCGGGCTCTGACAGATTTGGCCCACACATGATGAGGCAATGAAAAAACTTGTCTGGAGCGCCCTTACAGAAGCTACGGAGACCCCGCACCCAGCCCGGTAGTCTTTGGGGTCTACAGTGAGGGAGTGGGAACGGTGTTTGATGAGGTTGTTCACCAGGCGAAGATTTTTAGGTTTGTTCATGCTGCTCCTGCTCGTTATCGAACCCAATTAAACCACCCAATTAAGCTTCAGAATGAGGTTAGGTCAATTGGTCAGCCACACAATCTGGATCTTCACTGAGAAATTTCTGGGCACTGAAAAAGTGGCTACTGCAAATAGAGCAAATTTGACTGACCAAAGTAAAAATGTCAAAATGGCGATCAGGAGCCCTCTTGTGGACTTCCTGGGCAAGAGCTTTTTCCAAAGACAGCTCTGGGCCCAGTCACTCAGTAATGGGTCCTCAAAGAAGGAGATTGATGTGCTCCCCACTAAGGAACTCTGGGCCAGTACCAGGTCATGGGGGACTTGATAGATGGTCCTACTAGGGTCTGCATGGTGATGGCCCTCTGCCTCTCCTGGTGAATCGGGAGATGAATCCAAGAGTCTGAATGTCTTAGTGTCTTCATCAGCTCAGGACAGAATGAGTGGCCTGCTATTGGCTTTGGTGGATACTGCGCACATGATCGATGGCTGTGAGGTAATCTTAAGACCAGAAATCCCATGGGCGCCTGGGTGGCTCAGTTGGTTAAGCGACTGCCTTCAGCTCAGGTCATGATCCCAGGGTCCTGGGATCGAGTCCCGCATCGGGCTCCCTGCTCTGCGGGGAGCCTGCTTCTCCCTCTCCCACTCCCCCTGCTTGTGTTCCCTCTCTCGCTGTGTCTCTCTGTCAAATAAATAAATAAAATCTTTAAAAAAAAAAAAAAAGACCAGAAATCCCAGTCATGTCACAGATCCAAGCAGATGTCTCAAATCACCTGGTGGAGGTGGTTCAAGAGTCTTCCATACGAAGATATAAATGGTACATACAGGAATGAACAAAACGCAGCCCAGATGAGGTCTCATAACTCCAAGGAAAGATCTCAGGAGTGTCTCTCTGGCTCCCTGGCATATTTCCCAAGGAGGCAGCCCAGTGAGGTCCCAGATAGAGAGACTTCCTGGACCACAAATGGGCCTGTTCCCTGTCGGCTTCTCCTGGGTAACTACTAACAAGCAGGGACGGGGTTCAGCTGCCATCCACGCTGAGAGAGACCTTTCCCTTCCCGGGTGTGGTAAGGAATGCTCAGTATAACGGGCAGAGCTTCGTGCAGGGTGGCTGGCTGGCTGTCCCGGCCACCTCAACAAAGGGGTTTGCTCTATTTTTGCTGACTGGTGTACTGTGGCTAATGGCCTCGGCATTTTTGGGGGGCCACTGGCAAGACTCAGATTGGCATGTAGAGCAAGCCTCCCTCTGGGGACTAGCCATTGGGGTAGAAGTCAGTTCTGCTCCTAATAAGTTTCTTGTTACTCATGTGGATGCTCACCAGAAAGACCCC
This sequence comes from Mirounga angustirostris, assembly GCF_029215605.1. Taxonomy (NCBI): domain Eukaryota; kingdom Metazoa; phylum Chordata; class Mammalia; order Carnivora; family Phocidae; genus Mirounga; species Mirounga angustirostris. The sequence continues at coordinate 97,706,002 of NW_026991719.1, forward strand.
CAACGGGGGGGGGGGGGGGACATCACAAACGGGTGGACTGTGCTCGTCAGCCACACAGGAAGACTCAAGTGTCCTTTACCCCAGAGCAAGCAGATACGCCTCTAGGATCCACAAGAGAATGGCCGCTGGGAATTCAGTGTAGGGAAGGAAAAATTCTTTCTCTACCCTTCAAGGTCTTTTAGCTGGACTAAATTAAATTTCCATGAGACCGAGTAATAGGAAAAAAACAAACAGTGTCATTATATGGGCACAGAGGCCCAGTAATGAAATTGAGACCTAAAGAAATAAATGACCAAAGCAGGCAGTTTTTATACTTTTTAGACAAAGAGACAATAAACTTGTGAGGAATTGACAGGATAAAGAAAACAGGTGTTTGGGAGCTTTAGTAGGGGATTCTAAGCGGAATTTAGGCTGAGGGTAGTAGATTAGGGGGAAAAAAACCCCACAAGGTTTGTTTCTACAGTTTTGTCGGCTTCGAAGTCTCTATCTCTGGTCACAAGGAATTCCCAAGTTAAAAAACTTCTTAGTACAAGGACGGTATTTTTCTCAGGGGAGATTTGTTTCCTGTTTCTTGGGGACAGGACGGTCTGAGTGTCCTTATATTGGCTGTAACTTTTCTTTAAAACTATCAGTATGCCAAAGTGGCACATTTTGGGGTGGCCTGCCCTTGGCCCCGCGTCGGAAACCATCCTAGACGGGGCCACACGCAGGGGCTGCCACTGCTGTCAGAAGAAAACATGGGGGAAAAGCTCCTCGATGTTGGTTCTGACAGTGATTTCTTGGATGTGACACCAAAAGCACATGCAACGAAGCGGAAATAAATGAGTGGGACTACCTCAACCTAAAAAGCTCCTGCACAACAATGGAAACCATCAACAGAATGAAAAGGAGAAAATATTTGCAGGCCATGTATCTGCTAAGAGGTTAATACCTAAAATATATAAGGAACTCCTGTAATTCAACAGGGAGAAAACAAGTAACTGGTTAAAAGATGGGCAAAGGGGCGCCTGGGTGGCTCAGTCGGTTAAGCGACTGCCTTCGGCTCAGGTCATGATCATGGAGTCCCGGGATCAAGTCCCACATCGGGCTCCCTGTTCGGCGAGGAGCCTGCTTCTCCCTCTGACCCTACCCCCTCTCATGTGCTGTCTCTCATTCTCTCTCTCTCAAATAAATAAATAAAATCTTTAAAAAAAAAAAAAAAGATGGGCAAAGGACCTGGGTGGACAGTTTTCCAGAGAAGTCATGCACATAGCACCACTCCTCATCAGGAAAATGCAAATCAAAAGCACAATGAGATCTCACCTTCTGGGGGAGCAACATTTGCCACCCCAAAATGTGTCTCTTTGGCATGAGGATTAATTTAGGCTGATTATTTTTAAGAAACAGAAGACTCAGGAAGTTTTTCTTTTTACCTCTTTCTTTTTACCTTTACCACTGCCTGAAAGAACTTAGATAGAGGGCCTCTTCCCGGAAACGAGCCACCATCCTAGATAATGACAGTACAGTGTGGCCGCAGGTGTGGTCGGGTGACAGGGAGAAACCTAGCAAAGTGTGTGTGTTAAAATTCCTCTCTGCGTCTTGTTGTTCCTTTATGGCCCAGCAAATATCTGTTTACCAAACATTTATTTTTCATCTTCCTGTGAATGGCTCTCCTGCCCTTTGAAGGCTCAGACCCCTCCCTGCTTCTCAGTTCAGGATGGCATACATAACTTCATTTTGCCTGTCTTTGGAATGTCTTATGTTTATGGGGATTCCCCACAGGTATATAATTTAATTTGTTTTTCTCCTATGATTCTGTCTTGTGTCATTTTAATTACTCAGCCAACCCGCCAAAAGAACTAAGAGGGGAAGGGGGAAATTTTCCCTTCTCTGACAACCTTACACCTGTTGGGATGGCTACTATCAAAAAGACAGGAGATAACAGGCGCTGGCAAGGATGCGGGGAAAAGGGAAGCCTCATGCACTGTTGGCGGGAATGTAAATCGGTGCAGCCACTGTGGAAAAACAGTGTGGAAGTTCCTCAACATTAAAAATCGAATTACTGTGTGATCTAACAATCCCACTTCTGGGTATATATCTGAAGGAAAGGAAATCAGAATCTTGAAGAGATATTTGCACTCCCATGTTCATTGCAGCATTATTCAAATTATTCAATAGCCAAAACATGGGAACAACCTAAGGGTCTATAGATGGATGAACAGATAAAGAAATATATATAAACTGTGGGAGAGATATATAATGTGAGACATATATATAATGTGAGACATATATATAATGTGAGACATATATATGTATATATATATCTGCTGTCATTTTTGACAACATGGATAAAACCAGAGGGCATTTTGCTAAGTGCAATAAGCCAGACAGAGAAAGCTAAATACTGTATGATCTCATTCATATGTGGAATCAAAAAAAATTAAGTCAAACTCCTAGAAACAGAGAGTTGAATGGTGATTGCCAGGGGCTGGGGCTGGAGGAAATCAGATGTTGGTCAAAAGATAAGTTCTGGGGAGCTAATGTTTGGTGTGGTGACCACAGTTAATAATACTGTATTGTGTACTTGACATTTGCTAAGAGAGTCTATCTTTTTCTCTTTTTTTCAAGTTTCAGATATTTATTAATGATTTCGTGTATTTAGAGTGGAACGATTTCCTGGATAAGTGGAAAATTGTGCAGGTGGCTTCTGGAAGACCTTCATTTTAAGCAGCTTTATAGTGAAACGTTTCATTTAGAAGTCTGGACCTTCTTCAGTTTGCTGCAATCTCCGTTCACTGAGTAGAACTTGTATTGATTCTTGGGACCCAGTTTGTTCCCGGGTTCTGGATTGAACGAATACCAGGCGCAAGACACACAGCACTGCTCCAGTACCTTTGGCTCCACGACATAGGAAGAGGGGCATCAAGCTTGGCTGCTTCTTGGAACGTCTCGGAAGATCTGGCAGAACGTGGTGGCGGCAGAAGCCTAGAGTCTAGAAGGAGGGAACAGATCTGCAAGGAAGAGATTCCGCTAAGAGAACAGATCTTCAGCCCTCTTTCTGCACACAGAAAAGGTAACTGTGAGTTGAGGGATGTGTTAAAATTGCCTTAATTGTGGTCATTTCACAATGTGTACGTATATCAAATTGTATTGTGCACTTTAAGTATATACAGTTTCATTTGTCAATTAAAAATAAAGCTGGGAAAAAATTACAAATAAACTGTCAAGTAGATCCATTGATGGATGGTTCTTTTGAGTTCAGCTATATCCTTACTGATTTTCTGCCTACTGGATCTGTCAGTTACTAATAGAGGGAGTGTGGAATCCCTCACGTTAACAGTGGGTTATCTGTTTCTCTCTGCATTTTTATCAGTTCTTGCCTCTTGCATTGTGACGCTTCGTTGTAAAGTGCATATATTTCAAAGATTATTGTGTCTTCTCAGAGAATTGACCCCCCCTTATTATGTAATACCCTCGTTATTCCTGGGAAGTTTCCTTGTTCAAATGCTTTTTGTCTGAAATTAATTATCACTACTCCAGCTTTCGTTTGATTAGTGTCCGTGGCTACCCCTCTCCCCGCTCTTTTACTCTTAATATATGTGTGTTTTTATATTCAAATTGGGTTTCTTATAGACAACATATAGTCTGGTCTTGTTTATCATCTACCCTTACAGTCTCTTCTTTTAATTGGCGTATTTAGACCACTCCCATTTAAAGTGATTGTTGATATAGTTGGATTTGTATCTACCATGTTTGTCAAAATTTTGTATTTGTTGCACTTGTTCTTTGTTTTTTTCTTAATCTTCCTGTTTCTGCCTTCTCTTTTAATTGAGCATTTTTTATTATTCCATTTTCTCTTCTCTCTCAGCGTATCAGTTATATTTCTTTTTAACTTTTTAGTGGTTTCCCTAGACCTAGACTGCACAACATAAATTTACAACTAATCTAGGTCCACCTTCAAACAGCACTGCACCACTGTATGGGCAGTGTGGGTGTAACAGAATCCCCAGCTCCCCACTCCCACCCCTTCATAACACTGCTACCGTTTCTTGCACTGACCTACGTACGCGCTATGATCACCCGTACATCGTGGCTGTTATTCCTTTGAACAGTCGTCCTTTAGATTAAATAAGAAAAATAAAATACTGTATTTTAATCTTCATTTATTCCTTCTCTGACACCTCTCCTTTATTTATGTAGATCCACATTTCTGACCAATACCATGTTCCTTCTCTCTGAAGAGCATCTTTTAACATTGACTGGTGACAAAAATTCTCTCAGTTCTGTAAGTCTGAGTGTTACGGATTGAATTGTGTCCCCCTGCAAAATTCATCTGTCAAAGCCCTAACTCCCTTTAGAAAGGTCATTGATGTCCCCTGTGGCTATAAGGGTGGGGCCTCCCTGCAATTTGACTGGTGTCCTTGTAGGAAGAGGAAGAGACACCAGGATGCACGCGCGCAGAGAGGTAAGGCCATGCGTGAAGATGGCTCTCTCCAAGCCAAGCAGAGAGGCCTCCCAAAAGGCAACACTAAAGCACCGTGATCTTTGACTTTCAGTCTCCCGAAGTGTAAGAAAATCATTTTTTTGTTGTTTAAGTCACCCCGTTTGTGATATTTTGTTATGGCAGCCCTAGGAAACTACTACACCAAGAAAGTCATTATTTTCCCTTACTTCTGAAGGATGATTTTTCTGGATATAGATTCGGTTGGTGGGTTTTTTCTTTTAACACTTTAAATATTTCATTCTACTCTCTTCTTGCTTGCATGATTTTTAAAGCAAGTCTGATGTAATTCTTACCTTTGTTCCTCTCTAGATAAGGTGTCTTTCTTCTCTGACTTTAAAAGATTTTTTCTTTGTCTTTGGCTTTATGCAGTTTGAATATGATATGCCTAGGGGTGTGTGTGTGTGTGTGTGTGTATAGATATAGATATAGATATGTATATTGGCATTTATCCTGCTCGGTGTTCTCTGAGATTCCTAGATTTGTGGTGTGGTTTCTGTCATTAATTTTAGAAAAATCCCAGGCATCATTATGTCAAATAGTTCCTGTTTCTTTCTTTCTTCTGCTTTTGATAGTCTCATGATATATATGCTATACCTTTTGTAATTGCCCCACAGTTATTAGATATTCTGTTCTAATTTTTATTATTTTTTTTCTCTTTCAGTTCAGTTTGGGAAGTTTCTGGGGTTTTTTTGTTTTTTTTTTTTAAGATTTTATTTATTTATTTGAGACAGAGAGAATGAGAGAGAGAGAGCACATGAGAGGGGGGAGGGTCAGAGAGAGAAGCAGGCTCCCTGCCGAGCAGGGAGCCCGATGCGGGACTCGATCCAGGGACTCCATCCAGGGACTCCAGGATCATGACCTGAGCCGAAAGCAGTCACTTAACCAACTGAGCCACCCAGGCGCCCGGGAAGTTTCTGTTGACGGATCTTCAAGTGCTCTGATTCTGTCTCTAGCCCTTTCCAGTCATCTGATGGGTCCATCAGATGATGTATGCTTGATTTCTGTTACAGTGGTTTCTTTTTCTAGTCTTTCCTTTATATTCTTTCTTAGGGTTTCTATTTCTGTTTACATTACCTGTCTGTTCTTGCATGTTGTCCACTTTTCCCACGAAAGCCCTCAGCATATTAATCATACTTATTTTTAATTTCCCTGTCTGATGATTTCAAAATCTCTGCCATATCTGAATCTGGTTCTGACATCTGCTTTGTCTCTTCAGATTGTTTCTTCTTTCCTTTTATCACACCATGTAGTTTTTTGTTGTTGTTGTTGGAAGCCAGTCGTGAATTATCAGGTATTAGGAAGTAAATAGGCCTTTAGTATGACGTTTATTTTTATCTAAGAGATAGGCTGTATTTACTGTTTTCTGTCTCTGTAGTATCAGAGGATTCAGTTTCCACTAGTGTCTTTGTTTTTGTCCCCCAGCATCTTTCGTTTCCCTAGCAAACACTTCTTCCATAGAATTTGAGCCTTGCAGTTCTTCTCGGCTGTAATCTGTAATCCACTATTGTTAGCCAGGAGCCCTGTTGATGTTTGGTCAGGTCTGGACTGAGGGCACGCATTCTGTAATCCTGGGATTAGGTCTCAGTCTTTTATTGTACCTGTTCCCCTGGGCTGGGACCTTCTCAGGTGTTTCTCTGTTTTTCCCCCCACCTTATGCGAAGAGAGAAGGCTCAGGGGACCTGGAGTTTGCTCATTTCCCTTACCCCGAGTCCAGTAAGGCTTCTCCCTTGCTGGGTAAGCCTTTGTTGTGGAGAATACTTTTGGCTTCTTTCAAAATAGTTCTTTCTTGCCTCTCCCTGGCCACACAGGAAGCAATTTTGCTCCGCTCGGTTATCAAGAAAAGCTGTTGAGGATTCTAGGGGCAAACACCATGATTGTGGAGGGGGTGGCTACCTTAGGTGGGGCCCCCCAGGAGTTTCATCTCTCAAGCTAGTCCACAGCTCATTGAAGCTGCCGTTCAAATCCTGGTTCAAGTCCTGGTTGCACTCACCAGCGCTTCCTGTCTCAGGGGTGAGGAGTTGTAGTCCCTGCAATCTGTCATCTCTGTCATCGCTGGTTCCTCTAGGTTTGGGGTGCAGCTGGTCCCATGACCTCAGTACTCTGATGTCTCCACAAAGAGTCATTGATTTTTAATCTGTTCATATTTTTTCTTGTCGTGAAGATGGGAGTGAAGACTTGTAACAAGCCCTTTCTGTGTTGGAGTAGAATCTTTCCTTTTAGATTTTAGACATTGTTTCTGTTAGCTCTTTGGACATATTAAAATAGCTGATGAAAGGCTTTATCTAGTAATTCCAATGCCTGTGCTTCCTTGGGACAGTTCTATTGATTGCCCTCCCCTCCATACATGGGCCATCCTTTCTTGATTCTCATGTGCCTCATAAAATTTTATTAAAAACTGGACATTTTTGAATATCGTCATGTGGCAACGCTGAGAATGAGATTCCTTTCCTGCCGGGCTTCGTTGTGGCTGCCTGTTGCAGTCCATGTTTATTTAGGACTTCTCTGAATTCCGCAAAGACTCTCTTCGTTATTGTATATAGCCCTTGAAATCTTAGCTCAGTTAGCTCAGTGGTCGGCTAATGGTGGACAGAGATTTCATTGAGTGCCTGGAACAAATAAATCTCGCCCTCGTTTCCGAGAGGCTCAGTGTGTGCATTGCTTTCATCATGCAATCAAACAGTTTACAACTCTGTATTAACCTTCACTAGCCTCAAGGTCAGCCAGAGTTGAGAAGTTACAGGGCCTTCTCACACTTTTCTTGAGCATGTACAGTGCCCTAAGCATGTACTTGGCCTTCTAGATTCCCAGGAATATGTCAGAACTTTTCAAAGCTCCAGTGGACATGTAGTTGCTCAGCCGATTCTTTTCAGTTTTTTGGTTAGTCTGTTATTTCCCTCAAGTGTTATCTATTGCCTTAGGCATTCCCCCCCCAAAAAAACCCCACTTTCCAATGAATGTTTTTGGCCAATGCCGTCAAGAAGAGAGCACTAGATGAACTCTTAGTTCAAATAAAGACGAGTCTTTGGAGGAGGGTCTTCCAGTGATCCATTAAGTTAAATAATTAATATTTGGGGAGGCTGAGGCTTTAAAAGAGGACCACTCTGCTCCCTCCTGTACTGCAAACTTGGGCTGTTGTTTTTCAAGGCTCCCACAGAGCTGTGGAGTGGTAGATGGGACTAGGGTAATTTAAAATACCATAAAGTCTGCTGTTCTTGTTGAGATTCAGCTGTTTTTTTCTTGAATAAACACTCCTAGGTTGGGAGCATAAAGTAGGGCAGATGTTTTGGAAACCGTTTTTCCAGTAACTCAAACAGTTAAACATAGAGTTACCATATGACCCAGCGATTCAACGCCTGGGTATATACCCCAAGAGCATGGAAACCATATGTTTACACAAAAATTTTGTGAATATACTCAAAACCACTGAATTACACACTTTAAAATATGTGAAATATCTTGATATAAGTAAGAATTGAAGTTCTGATACATGGAGGAAACGTGGAAACATGATGCTAAGTGAAAGAAGCCACACAGAGAAGGCCATATATTTTATGATTTCATTTATTAGGAATGTCCGGAATACTGAAGCCCACTGACAGAAAGTATATTAGTGGTTACCAGCGGCTGGGGAATGGGGAACGGTGAGTGACTGCTGATGGGTATGAAGTTTCTTTTAGGGGTGAGGAAAATGTTCTGGAATTAGTGAGGATTGAGGCAAGAATTTGCAAATATATTAGAGACCACTGACTTGTACATTTTAACAGGGTGAACATCATGGTATGTGCATTGTCTCTCAATAGCAATGTTATTTTACAAAAGAAAAAATAATGCTGTGGAGAGTGTAAATCCCTCCGTGTATTCAAAAAATACCAATGGACCGGCCACCATTTGATATTTCTAGGGACTAGGGACCAACAGTTGAACACAAATTCTTTCCCTTGTAGGCCATATATTCTGGTATTAGACGAAAAGCAATACGGTAGTTTTTTGTAGTAATATCTCTGAATAATATCTTAAGAAGATAAGCACACTCGAGACTATCAAATAATTTGTTTTCCGGCTTCCTAATTGCCCTTCACATATGATCTAGTCTGTTGTTTCTGCCCATTAGGGTCCCAAAAGCAACAAGTAAACTTTTCTCAAAACAAACACAACGATGAAGCTTTACTCAGAATTGCCAAAACTTCGAAGGAACCAAGATGTCCTTCAGTAGGTGAATGGATGAATAAGCTGTGGTACATGCAGACAGTGAAATCTTATTTAGCATTAAAAAGAAATGAGCTATCAAACCATGAAAAGACATGGAAGAACCTTAAATGCATTAATACTAAGTGAAAGAAGCCCACTTGAAAAGGCTCCATCCTGTAGGATTCCAACCATAGGATATTCTGGAAAAGACAAAATTATGGAGACGTAAAAAGATCAGTGGTTGCCAAGGGTTGGGGGTCATCCGGGGAGGATGAGTAGGGGGAGCGCAGGATTTTTAGGGCAGTGCGACTACTCTGTATGACACCATGATGGTGGCCGCAAGGCAGTATATGGTTGTTCACATCCATAGAATATACAACAGCAAGAGTCCCCTGGTTACTTCTCCAAACGCCTGTGGAGTCTCTCTCCTCCTCACGCCTGACATCCAGCCACATGGCCTCTTCTAGAAAACGTGAAACCCTCCTAACTCAGGATCTTTGCCCAGAACCTTTCATCTGGCTTGTTCATGTTTATCCTTCAGGTTCAGCTTTCATGTCGGTCTCTTGGAGTAGACTTTTTTGACCTCACAGCCTAGATCTGAATCCATTGTATTCTCTCCTTGTACCGTGTCCCTTACATGGACGCACTTGCCACCATCTGTGTATTTATTCATTTACGGTCTGGGCCCTCAGTTGGGTGGCCAATTTCCTGAGCGCAAGGAGGGCGTCTGCCTTGAGCACTGATGTATTCCCAGCACATAGCCCAGGGCCCAGCTGGGGTAGGTGCTCAGTTGGCCTGTTGACTGCGTGAATAAATGAATGGACTCTGTGAGGTTGATGTTATTAGCTCAGAGTACTTTAGCCATTTACCTGCTGCCACACAGCTAGCAAGTGGACAGAAATGAAGGAGACCTCAGAAGGATAGTTCCTAGGTGACTCTACCAGCTGGGAAAGTATTTGCTAAGAAAGGAGTGGGGGGGAGGCATGGAGCGGGCGGGGTAGAAGATTCCAGACCAGTGACTCAGGGAGATGGTCCCAGGTGTGGGGGGGATGGGGTGAGAGTGTGCAAGCTGCGTATTCAGTATTTTACTGTTGTTGAAAAAATATCTTCTATTTTCATAAAACAGACTGCTGAGACTATCCCTTTCCTGGCTGGGAAGGAAAATAGGAAATACGGCGCTTTTTCTCTAAAAGGGCAGATTTTTTGGTTGCCCGGATGGAAGCAGGTTTCATGGGGATGGAGAACCCGCCGCCCAAGGGCTTTCCAGCCTTTCCCGAAGCAGAGCCGAGGGCTGCGGGGCACAGGACCACTCGCAGGGGGAAAGTAGGGCTTGGTGACACGGCACCCCCCAAGCTTCATGCTCCCAGAACCCCCATGTCCCAGATGGCCTGCCCTTCACGCCCTCCGGTCTGCCTGTTACTTGGACACCGGGCACCCCTCCAATCACAGCCCCCCCATTTCACCCTGCGTCACCCCCACGGGCTTCGCATCCTCCCACCGCCTGGACTAGGCTGCTTGTCATGCTCTCTGCTGGGCAGTGAGAGCCTGTGCTTCCCAGTGAGACTAGTTTAAACGGCCCCGTGGCTGTCTGTGAGCGGCAGGCTGGTTATTCTCCTGAATCAGATCGGGGGGACCTGGCGATCCGGGGGGAGAAGCCGGCGTGGTGTGGAGTAAGGACAGCAGTGGGCATTGTGTTTGCATACATGGCTTTGGTTTCTCTCTGTGGCTTGGATCGTGGGCTGTGTTGTTTCGGCATGTAGTGGTTTTTTTGTCCGTCTGCTTGTTAATATATAGGTTAAAAATAGTCTTTCTGGGAGAAGACCCTTATTTTTCTAGAGCGATTTGACACATTTTTGGTGAGATGCATTAACATTCCCTTTTCAAAGGACTGATGGGAAGGGAAGAATGGGAGCAACTTCATATGCCAAAGAAAGCGAATAAGGTGTAAAGTGACTGTTTATCAACATTTAAGTCCCCACGTGCCAGTTTTTTGTTTTTGTTTTTAAGAACTTCACTAGGAATGAAATGACTAAGTCAAAGAATGTTAAAGCTGGGAGGAACTTGCGAAAAGAAACCAGCTTCTCATTATTATATATATGGAACAGGAGGCCCAGAGAGGGTAAGTGACTTGTCCAAAGTCACGGAGCACTTGAGTGCGGTTGGGGCTGATTTCTAGTCTGGAGCTCAAGTGGGAAGCGGTATCTCTCTGTGAAAGGAAAGTAGTGTGATTTTTAAAGATTTTATTCTATTTTTTGTTAGATGGTTGTTGTAAGAGAAGTTGGGAGAACTTAATGTTTTAATTTACCTGGAGTCCTACCACTTCAAAATGATCATTGTTAGTATTTTTGCTACATTAGTTTCCAGACCCCCTCTTAATGTGTATGTATCCTGGCAGAAATGCTGTATTTATTAAAATTGGGTCACACTGGGCATACTGCGCTGCAATGTAATTCGTAACAGATGCTTACCTATTGTATTGAGTGGATGTACCTTCATTAATTTAATCAGTCCCTTAGGATAGACATACAAGCTTTTTCAGATGTTAAGCTCTTATAAAAGATGCTGCATTAAAGATCCCTGTTTGTACATCTTTTGCTGAAGTCGTGTCTACTTATTGATCTGTGTGAATTTTTGTAGGAATGTAGTGCTGTGGTGTAGGCTGGGTGCGAACTCGGGCTCCGGAATTTACTGTGTGTCCTTTACACACGTCACAATGCTTCTAGGCTCCAATTTCTTCATCTTTTAAGTGGGATCAATCATACTACTGCTCCGCTGGAGGTGCTGGGAGGAGTCAATGAGATAATACGTGTAAAATCATTAGTTAGTGCCCAACACACAGCAAATCCGAAATCTGTATTAGCTGTTGTTACTGCCACAAGAAGGTTAGTTTGTTAACATAACCCCCTTCATTTTCTATTACTCTGTAAAAGAGAGTAATCAGAGTTTCTTTTCATAAGGAGGTTTTTAGGTATAAAACTTCAGTAGCTAAATTAATATTTCCTATTTCTCAGTTTCTCCAGAGGATAAATCATAAATTTAAGTGAATCGTGGGCAGTTGAGCTACTCACCGTGTTCTGGTTACGGAGCTTAATGCCAGTCAAAACGGAAAAGCATAGATTTTCATCGAAGGTTTTTTTTTTTTTTTTTTAAGATTTCATTTATTTGACAGAAAGAGCATGAGAGAGCACAAGCAGGCAGAGGGAGAGGGAGAAGCAGGCTCCTGGCTGAGCAGGGAGCCCGATGCGGGGCTCGATCCCAGGACCCAGGGATCATGGCCTGAGCCGAAGGCAGCCGCTTAACGACTGAGCCACCCAGGCGCCCCTCATCGAAGATTCTTGAGTAAAACTCAGCTGTTTCATGATAAATAAAGCCGCCTCGGACTCTTTGTCCTTTGGAAAGTGCACCCCCTGCCACGGGCTCTACACTCAGCAGAGAATCTCAGCGCTGTTGCCTGAGGTTCTCTCTCTCCCTCTGCCTCTCCCCCTGCTCGCCCTCTCTTAAAAAAAAAAAAAAGAGAGAGAAACTTAGAAGAATTTATAAATGGAATTAATTAATGACCAAAAATTGGTCAAATTTGATCATAATTAATGATCAAAAATGAATGGCTACGTCCAGGATAAAGGTCCCCAAGTCGCTGATTAATCAAATTCCCTTGTCCCCTCGAAGGCAGGCTTGGTGACACAGCAGGCTCAGCCTCTCTACATGCCCTTATTTTTCTTCCGACTCGCTAGCGGAAGAAGGGCCACATCTGCAAGTCCAGTGAGCAGAACCACTGCACTCATCAAGGCAGGGCAGGGCTGGTCTGTGAGCGAGCTGGTGTCCCCGCGCACTGGAAGGAAAACACTCGGACTCCGTACCGAGCGGACGTGCGGGAACTGCCTCCCGAGGAGAACAGCGACTGCACAGGTTTAAACACGGTCTTTATTGAAAATCTTACCAGATTCATCAAAGAGCTTTAAAGCAGGGAAGGCTTAGAATGAAGGAGAGCTATTACTTTTAAACATTAACTGCTAACTCATGCATAGGCTATGTGCAGTTGTTCAGAAAGTAGGTATAGAGAAAAGATGGGCTATAATTATCCCTGCCCCCTAGAGCCTCCTAAGGGTCGCGAGAGCTTTGTCTCAAATACCATCACTTGCGAGGGGTTGCGGCAAAGCTGATGCTGACGTTTCAGCAAACGCCTTAGACTCAGGCCCGGAGGTTCAAAGTGTATTTTCTAAAATTAACTCCACAAGGTTGAGCCATCCCACCCTGGCTAAATTTCTTTAAAAGGGGGACGATGAGGAGCGCCTGGGTGGCTCGGATGGTTAAGCGTCTGCCTTCGGCTGGGGTCATGATCCCAGAGTCCTGGGATCGAGCCCCACCACCGGCTCCTGGCTCCGCGGGGAGCCTGCTTCTGCTTCTCCCTCTCCCTCTGCCTCTCCCCCTGCTCATGCTCTCTTCTCTCTGCATATCTGTGTCTCAAATGAATAAATGAAAAAAATCTTAAAAAAAAATAAAAAGGGGACGATGGTAGCGGTGGTTGTGCAGGGAAAAACAGAGTCAGTCACGTACAGTTGTCGGGCACGGGGCCCAGGGTTAGAAGCCATTCTCAGCGTTCAGGATATTTACACATCCCAGGGTACCTGTAAACAACTCTCCAAGAACCATAAAGCCGGCAATCTGGCCTGGCTCTTATTTGACACTTTTCAGGGGGGAACAAGAATTCAGGAAGATAGTTGGGGTGGAGGGGAATATGGAAACTCCCCCTGGTCCACAACCCGGGCCGCGTAACGGGCAAACCCGCGCTGTGGCAGGGCGCCTGCAGCCGCGGGAGCGGAGCCCAGCAGACGCCGCACGCCGCTCGGCTGCGTCCCAAGTCAAAGGAGGGGCCCCTTGCGCTGTGAGCGTTCTTGAATACACGAAGTAGCGGGCAGCGGGTTACACCTGCCCCCTGACGCGGGCTTAGTCATAAAAACGTGGAGTACTTGGGACTTTCTCAAGGGGCATCTGGGGTTTCTTGTAGGGTGCATCTGAACACCCAGAGGGCTCCGCTTTCAGCGCGTTCTGGCAAAACCCCAGAGCAAGCAGCCCCCAAGCTAATCGTTTCGTCGGGATCACTAGCCCGGCTCGTGGACTCTGGGTGCGAACGGAACCCAACCACAGTCCCATCCATTAGTTACCGACTTGCCGGAGGGGAGAGTCGTGCTCAGAGCCCACACGGCGAGGGGGATACCGTCGCTCCGGTGCCGGGGCTGCCAGGGGCCCCGCGCCTTCTCCAGCCCTATCTCTGCGGCTCCCGCCCTGGAGGGGCGTAGGGCGACAGCCCCGCACCGACCCGCGTGCAGCGAGGGCAGGCGGCGGGACGTCCTCCCAACACGTCTCCCAGGGCTCGGGGGAGTGGTGGGAAGTTTCATTCCCCACCCCTTCCCCGCCCCCGGCGGGCTGCCACCACCCACCAAAGCCCCCTCCCCAAGGCGGTGCCCCGCGGGAGTCGGGCGGAGTCGGCTAAGCGGCGAGTTAGAAACACCGCCCCGCCCCCCCCACCGGCGCGCGCGCACCCCTCCGCCGGCAAACGCTCCGCCCACCTCGTGGCCACGCCCCGGCAAGTCCCGCCCATCACAGCAGTGATGCTGGCTCTTAGCGGCCTGACTCGGGCGACACCGGGAGAGCCGCGGGGTCAGAGCCCGGCCTGAGATAACGTCAGCGGACGGCCTTCCACCGGGAGAGGCGAGGTACGGGACGCCGCCGCTGCTCGCAGGTCGCGGCCCTTCCCCGCGCCGTGCCCACTCTGCCTTTCCGCCCTCCCAGGATCTCAGTGAAGGTAGCAGAAGAGGAGGAGCGGGAGGAGGCGGGGTGGGGAGGGCGAGGAGGCCCGGAGCTGGAGCTGTCCTCCTTAGGTTCCGGGGGGGCGGCAGCCCGGGGCCAGGCCGCAGCGCCTCTGCCGCACCCCGTTCAGCCCCCGCAGCTACAGAAGGAAAGCATTTCACACCGCACCGAATACTCCCGCGTGTCCCCGCCCTACGGCGGCTTCTGGAGGTGCGAGCTCTCCAGGGCTTCGGTCGTCTCCGGATCTCTTCCGGAGTCCCCCTGCCCCCCACCTCTTCTTCAGAGCCCAAAGCCACCTAGCGGGCCCAAGGCCACCAGGGCCCCCCCACCCCAGGACTCCGGGGCATCAAGGTAAAAATACGTTCATGCACTGTTTAAGCCAAGTGCGGGAACACTGGCCAGAAGGCTGTTTTGTAAATCACCTCTTAGCGGAGCCGTGCGGGAGGCACTGTGGAGCAAGTACAGGGCCAGGTCCTACCTCAGTTTAAATTATGGTAATTTTGAAATCACGAGTTATTTTTGCAATGTTGTCTGATGTTTATGTTAAGTACCGCATTAAAGCATGTATCTGGATTACTGATTTCTTTGGCCCCACATCATATTTTGTGTGGGAGGCAAAAGCCATCCCCTAAAGCAAGCCTCAACCTGAGTATTACAGAAAAGTGTCCTGAGAGGAGCGGCATGAAGGGGATAGAAATTTTAAAACAAGCATGAAAATGCCATCCACGTCTCGGAATAGGGGACATTGGCGGTTTTCTCCTCTCAGAAAGGAGCTTGCAATCAGTAGGGGTGTGAGTGAAGCCACAGTGCATGTCAGCCTGAAAACAGCCTGTGGGCCATTCTAAAACGCGCTTCAGGACTTTTGTCCTGGACATTCTCGTGTCGGGCATTATTGCTTTTTCCATGATTGGAAAATAAGTTTTGAATCTGGAGGCTTTAAGGGATAGAAAATGGGATCAGTTCCAGATTATGGAAATTGTCCATTACCAGTGGAAACATGAGTTCGTAGAGGAAAAAATAGAACAGAACCATTTTTCCTACACCTGTACTGTATTTAATTTTTTTTTTTTTTTTTTTTTGCAATAAAGCTCAACTCCTAACAGAAATCCTTTGGGGTGGATGGTAGCCCTCCATAAAGGAGTATTTCTGTCTCCCGTGTAGTCATGCTGGGACTCAATTTGACCTGGAAGTATCTACATTAATGCACTGTGGAGCTGGGTTAGAAGAGAGTTCAACTGTACTCAATTATTTAAAATATTTAACACCAAGCAGAACCTCTGAGCTAAAATGAATGATTTTGTAAGTATGCTGGTGCTGGTACAAGGGAGTCATTTGTCCACAGAACACAGGACGGGAGAGCCTCGTGTCTGCTCAGTCATGTTGAAACTGATGGAGGAAGAGAGCTTCAAGTCCAGGTCCTCCTCCTGTCGTTTTTAAGCATTTGGTAAAGCAGTGTAGGGAGTGGAACCCCTAAATTTGTCTAAAAAACCAAGCAAAAAAACCCAAAACCAAAACAAACAATGCATAGACTTCCACTGGCCTAAAAAGAGTGAAAATGGGAGTTCTGATATGGAGATTGCAGATACCACACAAGTTCCATGTTAGCAAACTACCAAAGGTGTTAAGTGAATATTCTCTTGAGGATTTCCTACCGCTAAGGATTTCTTCCCCTTTGGCAGTACAATGGCGACCAGGTGGGTGTTGTGGACTTTGGTGGGCGGCTGTCAATTCACGGTAGACTTGTACGTGTGTTAATGTGAAGTACTTCTCAAGCAGTGTTGACTTATTTGTAGGCCATGGGATCAAACGGTGCTTACTTGAGAAGATAAAGAAGTTGTACCAAAGCGCCGGCAGGGGAAGATCAGGACGAGCTTATTTACTAGCTTTGCCGCAGAGGGTCTGTGAACGCACTGTTGGAGACAGGCTGCCCATCTAGTGGTGAGGCAGTGGGGCTGAAAAGCAGCTCGACAAGGCAGCCCACCGACGGCTGGCCACCGAAGGCCACAGCTGGGCTCACCAGTCAGGTGTGGCCAGCACTGGGGGGCCCAGGCCTCTCTGCTTTCTCAAACAGGCAAAGCAAACTCGGAGGAAAAGAACAGGTCTGGTGACTTGCTTTCACTGGAGTTACACAGTGGTCCCTTAATGGGGTTCTGAAAGGAGAAAGAGCCACAAGAAACAAAAAGGAAAGAAAATGTTCTCATCCTTCAAACTCTACAGCATGAACTCCAACACACTCAATATATGCTTTTCCCTCTCTCTCTTGCAAATATAATAGACCCGTTTTATGAAGCAGTATTGGGAACAGGGACCTACTATTGGCCCAGATGACAGCCCACTGTGGGCTCTGGCTGCTGATGGAGGTTTGACCACCGGTACATTTGAATCCCCCACAGATGAGCTCTATTACACCAGCCTTCTTTAAGGTTATATACTCATGCAGAGGAAGGATCTTAGATCCTGAATCTGAGAGCAAAATCGAGGAGTCAGGCAGGAAGAGGAGGCCCACAGTGTCACAATTTATAGTTTGAAAAGTTCCAGAAGGATTAAACAGGATGTAAATTCTGTTAATTAGGGTGCCAAATGCTGAGTGGAAAGTGAGGTCAATTGACATGGTTGTTTTGTTTTTAAAATTAATTTTATTGAGGCATAACCAACATATAACAGTTTCAGGTGTATAACATAATGATCTGTATAACACTGCAAAATGACTGTAAGTCTAGTTAACATCTGACATCAGTTACAAATTTTTTTTCTTGTGCTGAGAGCTTTAAGATCTCTCTTAGCAACTTTCAAATATGCAATACAGTATTAACTAGTCATCATACTGTACATTATATCCCCATGACTTATTTTATAACCAAAGTTTGTACCTTTTGACCCTCTTCACACATATCTCCCACCTCCCCCCACCTCTAGCAAATGCCAATCCATTCTTTATCTATAAACTTGGTTTCTTTTTTTTTTTTTTTAAGATTTATTTGAGGGCGCCTGGGTGGCTCAGTTGGTTAAGCGACTGCCTTCGGCTCAGGTCATGATCCTGGAGTCCCGGGATCGAGTCCCGCATCGGGCTCCCTGCTCGGCAGGGAGTCTGCTTCTCCCTCTGACCCTCCTCCCTCTCATGCTCTCTGTCTCTCATTCTCTGTCTCGCAAATAAATAAAATCTTAAAAAAAAAAAAAAAAAAGATTTATTTCAGAGAGGGGTGCCTGGGTGGCTCAGTCGTTAAGCGTCTGCCTTCGGCTCAGGTCATGGTCCTGGGGTCCTGGGATCGAGCCCCGCATCGGGCTCCCTGCTCCACGGGAGGCCTCCTTCTCCCTCTCCCACTCCCCCTGCTTGTGTTCCATCTCTCACTGTGTCTCTGTCAAATAAATAAATAAAATCTTTAAAAAAAGATTTATTTGAGAGACAAAGCACAAGCATGAACAGGGGGAGGGGCAGAAGGAGAGGGAGAGAGAAGCCTCAAGCGGACTCCCCACTGAGTGCAGAGCCCGATGCAGGGCTCGATCCCAGGAACCTGAGCCGATATCAAGAGTTGGCCATAACCGGCTGAGCCACCCAGGCACCCCTTGGTTTTTTTAGATTCCATATGTAAGATCATACCATATTTGTCTTTCTCTGTCTGACTTAATTTAGCACAATGCCCTGGAGGTCCATCCATGACAGGCAAGGCTGGGTAGGGAGAGACAGGTAGGGGGCTACATGACTAGGCTCACAGAAATCCCAGATGTGGAGAAATGCTGAGGCGTACAAAACCAGGGATAAGCAGGGAGCCTGGGTGGCTCAGTCATTAAGCGTCTGCCTTCGGCTCAGGTCATGATCCCAGGGTCCTGGGATCGAGCCCCATGTCTGGCTCCCTGCTCTGCAGGAAGCCTGCTTCTCTCTCTCCCACTCCCCCTGCTTGTGTTCCCTCTCTCACTGTGTCTCTCTGTCAAATAAAAACAAAACAAAACAAAACAAAAAACAAAAAACAGGGATAAGCGTTATTGTTGGGGGTGAGTTAAGATGGCAGAGGAGTAGGGGATCCTAAGTTCATCTGGTCCCTGGAATTCAGCTAGATAGTTATCAAATCATTCTGAACACCTGCAAAAATCAACTGGAGATCTGAGAAAAGAAATGCTGCAATTCTACAAATAGACAAGCAACCACTTTTTGGAAGGTAGGAGGTGCTGAGCCCTGAATCTGGGGCAGTATGTCAGAGGATAGGCAGAGGGGAGGGAGCCTACTTAAGGAGACCAGGGCAAAATATCGTAAGCAGTGGAGCACAAAATCAGAGCATTTAGAAGTCTGCTATGGTTGGGGACGTCCCTGGCTTAAAGGTGCTCAGGTGGTGAAGTGGGGTGGAATCCCAGGTGGAACAGCATGGTCTCAGGATTCCCGGGGTCACAAGAAGAATGGGGGTGCGTGAGTGCAGCAGAGTTCCCAGACATCAGAGCGGGGAAGCTGGCTGCAAACAGCGGGTCTAGGCAGCGGCTTTCTGCTCAGTGTCACCATAAACCGAGAACTGCTGCCCAGTCGCGTGACCGCTCTCTGGGCAAGGGCCCAGCAAAAGGCAGAAGCGCGGAGAGAACCCCCCCTCCCCTGGGAGAAATGGTGCAGGTCTGCGCTGCATGAATCTGTAGTTTGGAGACTTTAAACTAGGTCACGTGCCTGAGATAAAAATGCTCGGTCATAGGCTGGGTGAACGGAGTGCAATCGGAAAGCGGGGAGACAAGAGTGATTCTGTGAGGATACACTGAGGAATGGGGGGTACGGACCCTCAGCTCCAGGGCTGGAAAGCAGGACGCCGCCATATTCAACCCCCCCCCCCCCACCACCACCACCACGGGCGCTGAAAGCCTGCAGGCAAACAGCGGCACATAGTGCAATTCAGAGCCGCTTACACTGAGACCCGCCCCTAGCAAGGGGGGCGTAGATCCACTCAGGCAAGGACATCTGAGAATCAGCACAACAGGCCCCTCCCCCAGAAGACTGGCAGGAACTTCCGGCTAATACCAAGTTTACCCATCACAGAGACCCGAAAACTTCAGCTCTCAGGGAAAACAGTATATAGCATTTATGGTTTTTTTCTTATTATTCTTTAGTCTTTCAGTTTTATATTTTTCCTTTTCAGCTATTATTTTTTTAGTTCTTTATTTTTTAGTATTTATTTTTAAAATGTACTTTATATATACTTTTATTATATATTTATTTCATTGTATTTTATTTTTGTACATTTATAAGTTTTTCTTTTTTTCTTATTTTGGGATCTAGTTTCTTTTAACAAATAGACCAAAATACACCCAGGATCTAGTTTATTATTCTGTTCTGTTTTACTTCTTGTTTGATTTTTTTCTTGTTTTGTTTTGTGTTTTCTTCTGGTTTGTTTTGTTTGTTTTTTTCTGGTGTTGTTCTTATTTTTGTCTTTTCTCTTTCTCCTATTCTTTTCTGGACATAATGACAGGACAGAAAAACTCACCCTAAAAGAAAGAACAGGAGGAAATACTCACTGCCAGGGATTTAATCAATATGGATATAAGTAAGATGTTGGAACTAGAATTGAAAACAACGATTATAAAGGTACTAGCTGGGCTTGAAAACAGCACAGAAGACACTAGAAAATCCCTTACAGTATAAATAAAAGAACTAAAATCTAATCAGGCTGAAATTAAAAATGCTATTACTGAGATGCAGTCAAAAAGGGAGGCTCTAACAGAAAGGATAAATGGGGCAGAAGAGAGAGTCAGTGATACAGAAGACAAAATGATGGAAAATAAAGTAGCTGAGAAAAAGAAAAACAACTACTGGATCATGAAGGGAGACTTCAAGAAACCAGCGACAGCATAAAGCAAAATAATATCTGGATATAGGGGACCCAGAGAATGAAGAGGGGGAGGCATAAGGTTTATTTGAACAAATTATAGTTGAGAACTTCCCTAATCTGGAGAATGAAACAGGCATTCAAATCCAGGAGGCACAGAGAAACCCCTTCAAAATCAATAAAAATAGGTCAACACCCCAACATATAATAGTGAAGCTTGCAAATTTCAGAGATAAAGAGAAAATCCTGAAAGCAGCTCGGGACAAGAGGTCCGTAACCTACAAGGGCAGAAACATGAGGCTGGCAGCAGACCTGTCCACAGAGACCTGGCAGGCCAGAAAGAACTGGCTTGATATATTCAAGGTGCTAAATGGGAAAAATATGCAGCCAAGGATACTTTATCCAGCAAGGCTGTCATTCAAAATAGGAGAGTTTCCAGGACAAACAATAACTAAAGGAATTCATGAACACTAAACCAGCCCTGTAAGATATATTAAAGGGGATCCTTTGAAGAGAGAGCCCAAAAGTAACAGAGACAATCTACAGAAACAGCAACTTTACAGTAATACAATGGCTCTAAATTTGTATCTTTCAATAATTACTTTGAATGTAAATGGGCTAAATGCTCCAACCAAAAGATAAAGGGTATCAGACTGGATACAAAACAAGACCCAGGGGCACCTGGGTGGCTCAGTTGTTTAAACACCTGCCTTTGGCTCCATGATCTCTGGGTCCTGGGATTGAGCCCCACATGGGGGGGGTCCCCTTGCTCAGTGGGGAGTCTGCTTCTACCTCTCCTTCTGGCCCTTCCCCCTCATCCCACGCTCTGTCAAGTAAGTAAAGTCTTAGAAAATAAGACCCATCAATAAGCGGTCTACAAGAGACTCATTTTAAACCCAAGGACACCTCCAGATTAAAAGTGATGGGGTGAAGAACCATTTACCATGCTAATGGACATCAAAAGAAAGCTGGGGTAGCAATCCTTATATCAGACAAACTAGATTTTAAACCAAAGACTGTAATAAGAGATGCAGGAGGACACTATATCATAATAAAAGGGTCTATCCAGGGGCGCCTGGGTGGCTCAGTCATTAAGCATCTGCCTTCAGCTCAGGTCATGGTCTCAGGGTCCTGGGATCGAGCCCTGCATCGGGCTCCCTACTCGGCGGGAAGCCTGCTTCTCCCTCTCCCACTCCCCCTGCTTGTGTTCCCTCTCTCACTGTGTCTCTCTTTGTCAAATAAATAAAATCTTAAAAAAAAAAAAAAAGGGTCTATCCAACAAGATCTAACAATTGTAAATATTTATGCCCCTAACTTGGGAGCAATCAAATATATAAACTAATTAATAACAAAATTAAAGAAACACACTGATAATAATACAATAATAGTGGGGGACTTTAACACTCCACTCACAGCAATGGATAGATCAGCTAAGCAGAAGATCAACAAGGAAACAAGGGCTTTGAATGACACACTGGACCAGATGGACTTCACAGATAGATACAGAACATACCAACCTAAAACAACAGAATACTCATTCTTCTCGAGTGCACATGGAACATTCTCCAGAATAGATCACATACTGGGTCACAAATCAGGTCTCAACTGGCACAAAAAGATTGAGATTATACCATGCATATTTTCAGACCACAATGCTTTAAAACTTGAACTCAATCACAAGAGGAAATTTGGAAGGAACACAAATACATGAAGGTTAAAGAGCATTCTACTAAAGAATGAATGGGTCAACCACCAAATTAAAGAAGAATTTAAAAAATACATACATAAAAAATTCATACAAATGAAGATAAAAACACAACAGTTCAGAACCTTTGGGGTGCAGCAAAGGTGGACCTAAGAGGGACGTATATAGCAATACAGGCCTTTCTCAAGAAGCAAGAAAAGGCTCGAATACACAAGCTAACCCTACACCTAAAAGGAGCTGGAAAAAGAACAGCAAATAAAACCTAAATCCAGCAGGAGAAGAGAAATAATAAAGATTAGAGCAGAAATCAATGATATAGAAATAAAAAAACCAACAGAACAGATCAACGAAACTAGAAGCTGGTTCTTTGAAAGAATTAACAAGATTGATAAACTCCTAGCCAGACTTATCAAAAAGAAAAGAGAGGGCTCCTGGGTGGCTCAGTCGTTAAGCGTCTGCCTTTGGCTCAGGTCATGATCCCAGGGTGCTGGGATGGAGCCCCGAATCGGGCTCCCTGCGCTGCGGGAAGCCTGCTTCTCCCTCTCCCACTCCCCCTGCTTGTGTTCCCTCTCTCGCTGTCTCCCTCTGTCAAATAAATAAATAAAATCTTTTTTTAAAAAAAGATAAAGGACCCAAATAAAATCATGAATGAAAGAGTCAACACCTAAGAAAAACCAACAAATATAAGACACTATTATGAGCAATTTTATGCCAACAAATTAGGCAATCTGGAAGAAATGGATGCATTCCTAGAAACATATAAACTACCAAACTGAAACAGAAATAAAAAACCTGAACACACCCATAACCAGCAAAGAAATTGAATCAGTAATCAAAAATCTCCTAACAAACAAGAGTCTAGGGCCAGATGGCCTCCCAGTGGAATTCTTCTTTTTTTTTTTTTTAAAGATTTTATTTATTTATTTGACAGAGAAAGAGAGAGCGAGAGCAGGAACACAAGCAGGGGGAGTGGGAGAGGGAGAAGCAGGCTTTCCACTAAGCAGGGAGCCCGATGTGGGGCTCAATCCCAAGACCCTGGGATCATGACCTGAGCCGAAGGCAGACGCTTAATGACTGAGCCACTCAGGCGCCCCCTCCCAGTGGAATTCTGCCAAACATTTAAAGAAGAATTAATACTGGGGTGTCTTGGTGGCTCAGTCGGTCAAATGTCTGCCTTTGGCTCAGGTAATGATCCCAGGGGCCTGGGACTGAGCCCCACATTGGGCTCCCTGCTCAGCAGGGAGTCTGCTTCTCCCTCTCCCTCTACTCCTCCCCCCTGCTCAAGCACTCGCTCTCTCAAATAAATAAAATCCTAAAAAAGAAGAAGAATTAATACCTATTCTTCTGAAACTGTTTCAAAAAACAGAAATGGGAGGCAGCTGGGTGGCTCAGTCAGTTAAGCATCTGCCTTCAGCTCAGGTCATGATCTCAGGATCCTAGGATCGAGCCCCACATTGGGCTCTCTGCTCAATGGGGAGTCTGCTTCTCCCTCTCCCTCTGCCTGCCACTCACCCTGCTTATGCTCTCTCTCTCGCTCTCAAATAAATAAAGCATTTTTAAAAAATAGAAATGGAAGAAAAACTTCCAAACTCATTCTATGAGGCCAGCATTACCTTGATCCCAAAACGAGACAAAGACCCCACCAAAAAGAATTACAGACGAATATCCCTGATGAACATGGATGCAAAAATTCTCACCAAGATACTAGCTAATAGGATCCAACAGTACATTAAAAGGATTATTCACTATGACCAAGTGCAATTTATTCCTGGGCTGCAAGGGTGGTTCAACATCTGTAAACCAATCAATGTGATGTACCACATTAATAAAATAAAGGACGAGAACCATATGATCCGCTCAATGGAAGCAGAAAAAGCACCTGACAAAATACAGCATCCTTTCTTGACAAAAACTCTCCGCAGTGTAGGGATAGAGGGTACATACCTCAATATAATAAAAGCCATATATGAAAAACCCACAGTGAATAACATCCTCAATGAGGAAAAACTAAGAGCTTTTCCCCTCAGGTCAGGAACACAGCAGGGATGTCCACTCTCACCACTGCTATTCAACATAATACTGGAAGTCTTAGCCTCAGCAATCAGACAACAAAAAGAAATAAAAGGCATCCAAATTGGCAAAGAAGAAGTCAAACTCTCACTCTTTGCAGATGATATGATACTTTATGTGGAAAACCCAAAAGACTCCACCCCAAAACTGCTAAAACTCATACAGGAATTCAGTAAAGTGGCGGGATATAAAATCAATGCACAGAAATCTGCTGCATTTCTATATACCAATCATGAAGCAGCAGAAAGAGAAATCAAGGAATCGATCCCATCTACAATTGCACCAAAATCACAAGATACCTCGGAATAAACCTAACCAAAGAGGTAAAGGATCTGTATTCTGAAAAATACAGAGCACTTATGAAAGAAATTGAGGAAGACACAAAGAAATGGAAAAACGTTCCATGCTCATGGATTGGAAGAACAAATATTGTTAAAATGTCTATGCTATCCAGAGCAATCTACACATTCAATGCAATCCCTATCAAAATACCATTGATATTTTCCACAGAGCTGGAACAAATAATCCTAAAATTTGTATGGAACCAGAAAAGACTCCGAATAGCCAGAGGAATGTTGAAAAAGAAAACCAAAGCTGGAGGCATCACAATTCCAACTTCAAGCTCTATTATAAAGCTGTCATCATCAAGACAGTATGGTACTGGCACAAAAACAGACACATAGATCAGTGGAACAGAATAGAGAGCCCAGGGGTGCCTGGGTGGCTCAGTCGGTTAAGCGGCTGCCTTCAGCTCAGGTCATGATCCCGGGGTCCTGGGATCGAGTCCCGCGTCGGGCTCCCTGCTCGGTGGGAGGCCTGCTTCTCCCTCTCCCACTCCCTCTGCCTCTCCCCCTGCTCATGCTCTCTCTCTCTCTGTATCTGTGTCTCAAATGAATAAATAAAAAAAAAAATCTTAAAAAAAAAAAAAAAAAAGAATAGAGAGCCCAGAAATGGACCCTCAACTCTATGGTCAACTAATCTTCGACAAAGCAGGAAAGAATGTCCAATAGAAAAAAGACAGTCTCTTCAACAAATGGTGTTGGGAAAATTGGACAGCCACATGCAGAAGAATGAAACTGGACCATTTTCTTACACCACACACAAAAATAGACTCAAAATGGATGAAAGACCTAAATGTGAGGCAGGAATCCATCAAAATCCTAGAGGAGAACACAGGCAACAACCTCTGTGACCTCGGCCATAGCAACTTCTTGCTAGATGCGTCTTCAAAGGCAAGGGAAACAAAAGCAAAATTAACTACGGGGACTTCATCAAGATAAAAAAATTCTGCAGAGCAAAGAAACAGTTGACAAAACTAAAAGGCAACCTACAGAATGGGAGAAGATATTTACAAATGTCTTATCAGATAAAGGGCTAGTATCCAAAATCTATAAAGAACTTATCAAACTCAACACCCAAAAACCAATCCAGTCAAAAAATGAAGACATTTCTCCAAAAAAGACATACAAATGGCCAACAGATACATGAAAAAATGGTCGACATCACTCAGCATCAGGGAAATACAAATCAAAACCACAATGAGATACCACCTCACACTGGTCAGAATGGCTAAAAATAACAACTCACGAAACAACAGATGTTGGCGAGGATGTGGAGAAAGGGGAACCCTCCTACACTGTTGGTGGGAACGCAAACTGGTGCAGCCACTCTGGAAAACAGTATGAAGGCTCCTCACAAAGTTAAAAATAGAACTACCTTACAATCCGGCAATTGCACTACTGGGTATTTACCCCAAAGATACAAATGTAGGGATCCAAAGGGGCACCTGCATCCCAATGTTTATAGCAGCAATGTCCACAATAGCCCAGATGTCCACTGACAGATGAATGGAGAAAGATGTGGGAGATATGTGTGTGTGTGTGTGTGTATGTATATATATACACACAATGGACTATGACTCAACCATCAAGAAGAATGAAATCTTGCCATTTGCAATGACATGGATGGAACTAGAGGGTATTATGCTAAGTGAAATAAGTCAATCAGAGAAAGACAAATACTGTATGATTTCACTTGTATGTGTAATTTAAGAAACGAAACAGATGAACATAGGGGAAGGGAAGGAAAAATAAAATAAGACGAAAACAGAGAGGGAGACAAACCACAAGAGACTCTTAACTATAGAGAACAAACTGAGGGTTGCCGGAGGGGAGATGGGGGGGAAATGGGGTAACTGGGTGATGGGCATTAAGGAGGGCACTTGACGTAATGAACACTGGGTGTTATATGTGATGAATCACTCATTCTACCTCTGAAACTATTAGTATACTATATGTTAATTAAGTTGAATTTAAATAAAAAAACAGAGATAAGGGAACATAAGGAGACCACCTTGTTTGTCTTAAATGTTATAGACGGGATATTTTCATGATAGTTACAGATCGACCACTGAAAGTTACCAAACTTCAATGGAGAAGTCACCATGGTGCTGCCAGTGGTGACTTACAGATTTCAGTCCCCTGGTCAGTTTCCTATACAAGACCGACCATAAAAGCCCTCAGTGGCAACCCTGTCAGGACCCCTCTCACTCTAGTTTTTTTTTTTTTTCTTTCCTTTCTGTTCTCACCTTCACTTAATAAACTTTCACTTCACTTCACCCTTTTGTGTGCGCGAGATTCATTCTTCGACTCCATAAGACAAGAACCCTGCAAACCTGCAACAGCTGCAAATGGCAAGATTTCACTCTTTTTTACCACTGAATTGAGGGGGGGAAATCTGTGTCCAAAGATGGCTGACAAAGCCAGCAAGGGAGTCCCAGTCCCAGCCCCTGCCCCGGGGCTCTTCCGGGTTCTTCTCCCTGCCCGCTTCGCGCACGCGCCGAAAGTGCCCAGTATGCGGAAGTAGAAGTATATAAATTGCCCCCTTTGTTTGTGCTCGGGGCTCAGGCCTTTGGAGACCACTCTCCTCTGAGCCCGCCGGCGTTAAATAAACCTCCTATCCTCCAAGATCTCCGGGTGCCGCTTGGTTCTTCCGTCGGCCGATCCAGTCCAGGTTCTGTAACATTTGGTTCCCACACCGGGAAACCCAACCACGCTGGCCCATTGTTGCCACTGGTTTGGGAGCAACGGCGGGGCGGTGACGGAACGAGGGATCGTAATGGAGAAGACGTGCCCTGGCCTAATATTTGGCAGTCTCCCGCCCCGGTCGCTTCGGACCGGCCCCGCTCTGCTGTTCCTGCCGGACTCAAGGAGACTCGGCAGGTGAGGACCTGGTCCCAACAACGGATCACGGTAAGGCCTGGGGCCCCAGACCCAGACAGACCCACCTGTCGGGGTGGAAGGGGAGCCTGATCATCTCCCGGACACCTCTTAGAGGTCTCACAGGTAGGGATGCCCAGGGAGGGAATGTAATAACCTCTGGAGTGTGAATGTGTGAGTAAGTGTGCAGTCCAACCTGGCTTGCTCAAGCAGACTGATTCTGTGACTCCACGGGCGGGCACCCTTAGGGTCCCCAGAAGCCTACAGAGTCTGAATGGGCCCGTCTGTGATTCCGTGGTGAATGGCATACAGTCTATGGCGGCATCAGAATAGTTTCTGATCATAAGTCACAACACTGAGACCGCTACAGCTAAGCCTCACCTAAGCTCTTTTGAGACATGGCCAGACAGGCATCTGATTGGTCTCCTCATCTCAGGAGGCAACCCCCCCTTGTCTGTCTCTGCGCAACCACACACGGGGACATCACCATGGGGTCAGGGAAGAGTAAACCTACGGTTCTAGAGACCATGATCAAAAATTTCCAGATGGGGTTCTTGGGAGACTATGGAGTCAGGATGAATCCCAGCACACTGAGAGCCCTATGTGAATTGGAATGGCCCACCTTTGATGTCAGGTGGCCTTCAGAAGGGACACTGGATGTCCCAATGATCCATCGAATGTGGGGAGTCATAACAGGAGAACCAGGACACCCCGACCAGTTCCTGTACATTGACTCCTGGCTAGGAATGCCCAGACCCTTCCTCCTTGGGTCCGATTCACTTGCATTAGGCAGGGACAGGCCAGGATCTTAGTCACCTCATCTAAGTGGCCCAAAGAAGACTGACAGAAGCCCCGGCCTCCGCAGATTCTAGCTGGAGATCCCGAAGATGAACCAATCCTGCCTCCACCGTACGAACCCCAAAGTTCTGCACCCCCAGTTCCAGACACTCCACTGCCATCAGTCTCCCCGCCACCCCGAGGCCCAGAAGATCCACTCTCTCCTGGACCAGCAGCCAGGCTGTGCCCCAGGCCGGGTGCAAGCGCCCTCCAAATGCTGGTTACAAGAGACTCGGGAACCTGAGAGGCGCGATGAAGACAGGACAGTCCAACCCAGCTGTTCCATGATGTATTATCAACCTTTCTCCACCACTGACCTCCTCAGCTGGAAACACAACACTCCTTCCTACTCTGAGAAACCACAGGCTATGGTAGACCTCATGGAATCCCTCTTCCAGACTCATCAGCCAACCTGGGAAGACAGTCAACAGTTACTCCGCACCCTGTTTAACAGAGAGGAAAGGAGAATGATGAAAGGTGCACGGCAGTACCTGGAAGAGCACGCACCAGCGGGAGTCATCGATCCTGCTGCCTGGGCTAACACAGCCACACCCAAGCAGTGCCCAGCATGGGACTTCACCACGGATGAGGGACAGGCCCACATTCACTGATACCAGGAGGCCCTCCTCCGGGGAGTCCAGGCAGGAGCTAAGAAACCCATGAATATGACTAAGGTATCCTCGGTCACTCAACAACCAGGGAGTCCCCCGGGGACTACTACGAAAGATTATGTGAAGACTACAGGATATATATTCCATTTGATCCCGAAGCACAGGAAAGCCAACAGATGGTAAACACCTCCTTCGTGGCTCAGGCCGCCCCAGACATCAGTAGAAAACTTCAGAAACTAGAGGGTTTTGCCGGGATGAACATCACCCAGCTAATAAGAGATTGCCAATAAGGTCTACATGAACAGGGAAGTCACAGCTGAAAGGGAAGCCAACAAAAAGATGAAAAAGAAAGCCTCCTCGCCGCTGCCCTGAAAGAAAAGGATGACACAAAGGAGGGGAGATCCCGACCACCGAAAGGGGGGATACCCAGAACCCCCTTGGCAAGGGATCAATGTGCCTACTGTTAAGGAGAAAGGGCACTGGAAAAATGAATGTCCCAACCGGGAAAAGGCTCAGAAGCCCAGCCATTACAAGGAAGAACCCCGAGAGGAGGACCTTATAGGCCTTACGGGAATAGACTCAGACTGAGGGGGACCAGGCTCTTTCCTCCTTGGCCCCCATGAGCCCACGGTCAGAATGAAAGCAGGGGGCCAACCAGTGACTTTTATGGTTGATACTGGGGCCGAGCACTTTGTTATCACCTCCCCAGTGGCCCCTTTCAGCAAAAGGACTGCGAACATCCTTGGGGCCACCGGGACGCAGGTGATACAACAGCCCTTTTGCCAGGCTCACCAGTGCGAACTCGGGGGCCACAAGGTCTGACATGAATTCCTTTATCTGCCCGATTGCCCCATCCCCCTCCTGGGCCGAGACATACTCTCCAAGCTTCGGGCTCAGATAACCTTTGAGCCCACGGGACATACTAGCCTCTGATTGAACCCAAGGCAAGACGGGGTCTCTGGTACTAGCAATTACCACGCGAGGGGAAGAAGAATGGAGGCTATTCTGTGCCCAGGCCCAACCGAGCAGCGCGCCGGAGTTCAGACTTGCCTTCCCTTCAGTATGGGCTGAAGACAACCCGCCCGGACCAGCCCAGAAACAGGCCCCTATCATTGTTGAACTGATCCCAGGAGCCCAACCTCAGAGGCAAAGGCAATACCCCCTCCCACAAGAAACTAAGATTGGCATCCAAGAACATCTGGCCAAACTCAAAGAAGCAGGTATTCTAGTCGAGTGCCAGTCGGCCTGGAATACCCCACTCCTGCCAGTCAAGAAGCCAGGAGCAGAATACCGACCAGTTCAAGACCTGTGGGCCATCAACAAGGTGACCATCTCTCTGCACTCAGTGGTCCCGAATCCATACACCCTCCTCAGCCAAATCCCAGGGTCGGCCAGATGGTTCACTTGCCTAGATTTGAAGAATGCCTTTTTCTGCCTCTGCTTAACTCCCTAGAGCCAGCCACTGTTTGCCTTTGAATGGTCTGAACCTGATACAGGGCGCCAGATGCAACTGACTTGGACACGCCTCCCGCAGGGGTTTAAAAACTCACCAACGGGGCGCCTGGGTGGCTCAGATGGTTAAGCGTCTGCCTTCGGCTCAGGTCATGATCCCAGGGTCCTGGGATCAAGCCCCGCGTCGGGCTCCCTGCTTTGCGGGGAGCCTGCTTCTCCCTCTGACCCTCTCCCCTCTCATGCTGTTTCTCTCTCGCTCGCTCTCTAAAAAATAAATAAAAATCTTTAAAAAAAAAAAAAATTTAAAAACTCACCAACCCTCTTTGGGGAAGCACTGGCCGCAGACCTCACCAGCTTCCCAAGAGAGGCCACACGATGCATTCTCCTCCGGTATGTGGATGACCTCCTCCTCGCCAGTGACACACAAGACGACTGCACAAAAGGCACCAAGGCCCTCCTACAGCTCCTGTCAGACTCGGGATACCGAGTCTCATAGAAGAAGGCACACTCTGCCAACAATAGGTCCGATACCTTGGTTTCCTCCTCACCCAAGGGAAGAGAGAACTAGGGCCGGAGAGAAAGAAAGTCATCATCTCCCTGCCACAGACCCAGACAAAGAGGGGCCTATGAGAATTCCTGGGGGCTGCAGGATTCTGCCGCATCTGGATCCCTGGGTTCTCGGCAATAGCAAGACCCCTCTACGATCTCTTAGGGGGACCAGATTGAGAACCTCCTGCCGGGACTGAGGAAGCAGAAGCTGCCTTCGCAGAGATAAAGACCGCCCTGGGGCAGGCTCCAGCCCTGGGCCTACCAGATGTAGAAAAACCCTTCAATCTCTGTGCATGAAAAGGAAAAAATAGCATTCAGGGTACTCAACCAGACTGTTGGACCCTGGCAATGGCCAGTTGCTTACCTGTCGAAGAAGCTGGACCCCGTAGCAGTGGGATGGCCGCTGTGCCTCAGGGTGCTGGCAGCCACAGTCTTACTCATCAAGGAGGCGGACAAACTTACCCTGGAGCAAGAACTTAACGTCAAGGTCCCTCATGCAGTTGTGTCCCTCATTAATGCACAGGGACACTGCTTCCTTTCTAACTCTTGGCTAGCACAATACCAAGGGCTCCTCTGTGAAAACCCGCAGGTCACCCTTGAAACAGTAAAGACATTAAACCCAGCAACCTTTCTCCCCATGGAAGAGGGGGAACCAGACCATGACAGCTCCGAGGTGACTGATGACGTCTATGCGAGCCGTCCAGATCTCCGGGCTCAAGCCATAAAGAGTCCAGAGCTCACGCTGTTCAGCGATGGCAGCAGTTACCTACAAGAGGGTGCCCGGAAAGCGGGTTATGCAGTAACCACAACCACTGAAGTCCTAGAAGCTAAGGCATTACCAGCTGGATGGTCAGCTCAACGGGCTGAACTATATGCCTTAGTCCGAGCCCTCACCCTCAGTGAAGGCAAGCAAGTCAACATCTATACAGACTCTCGGTACGTCTTCGCTACTGTGCGCATACATGGGGCCATCTACAAGGAAAGGGGCCTCCTAACCACTGCAGGAAAAGCTATCAAGAACAAGGAGGGGATACTGAGACTCCTCAAAGCCGTCTGGCTTCCAAAGGAAGTAGCAATCCTGCAATGGAAGGGACACCAGAAAGGAGACGACGACCCCATAGCGCAGGGAGATCATCTGGCAGATGAGGCAGCCAAGACCGCAGCCAGTGAGGACATGGACAGAGCCCCTTCCCTCACCATGGCCCTGACACCCTCGGAAGAAGTCCTTCCACCCAGTTACACTAAAAAGGAAAAGGAATGGGCCATGGCTGAGGGAGCCAGCCTGCCTGAAAGGGGATGGTGGATGATGCCAGACGGGCGCGTCTTCATTCCAACAGCAACTGGAGGGCATCTAGTCAAGGAGCACCACCGACTCACTCATCTGGGGAAAATGCATTAGAGCCCTTCTCAGGAAGCACGACTGCGTCAGTCAGCTGCCGGCACTGTGCCGAGCGAGTGAATGGTGCACAACATGTGCTAAAAATAATGCTCGGTCTGCACCACGGCCCCCCCCCACAGGTGTCCAGAGGATGGGAGCAGCCCCCTTCGAAGATCTAGAGGTAGACTTCCCAGATGTGCAGCCGAGCGGAGGGTTCAGATCTCTCCTAGTAACAGTACGCACATTCTCTGGGTGGGTCGAAGCCTTCCCGACCAGGACGGAGCAAAGCCGGGAAGTGGCTAAAGTCCTCTTGCGGGAGATCGTGCCCCGGTTCGGCCTGCCATTAACAATCCATAGTGACAACGGACCCGCATTTGTGGCGGACATTGTACAGGTCTTGACCAAATCTCTCAACATCACCCGGAGACTCCACACCGCTTACTGGCCCCAAAGTTCAGGGAAAGTAGAGCGAATGAATCGCACCCTCAAGGGAACCTTAGCAAAGTTTTGTCGGGAGACTAACCTCCCGTGGCCGGATCTGCTACCCCCAGCTCTCCTGCGTGCTCGCTGCACGCCCGGGACATCAGGTTTCTCCCCATTCGAATTAATATATGGACGGCCTCCCCCGTGCTTGGGAAGCCTTCCAGGAAACTTGCATTAGGTTGGAGATAAAGGGCTACAGGAGCAGCTTCAGGCCCTGGGGGCCACCCTGAATGAATTACAAAAGTACACCACTGAGCAGAGCCCTATCTCCTTCGGGTCTCAGGTACACTCCTTCCAGACAGGGGGCTCAGTTTGGGTCAAAGATTGGAAGAAAAACCCCCTCAAACTGCAGTGGACAGGGCCCCACACTGTTGTTCTAACCGCCCCTACTGCCCTCAAGGTCTCAGGTGTCACCCCATGGGTCCACCACTCCAGAGAGAAGAAAGCTCATCATTCGGACGAGAAGCTGTGCCAATGGAGAGTCCAGCCAAACCCCACAGACCTGCTCCGGCTTCACCTTCGATGAGACCCCACTGACTGATGGACACCTGCTCGTTGTGGTCCCTAGCCCTCATCGGCGTGATATCCCTCATCCCAGGAGTCAGACTCTATACTGTTGCCTCTTCTGACTGGACTTTCCCCCAGAGGCTTGCCATTGTTGTTGTTTATTGGGTCACCTCACGATGTATTACTACACTCACTTGCTCACAGGTTTCCTCTCCCTCACTCTCCAGGCCACAGGGATACTAGGGAGCACCAACTACCCGCCATGTACATGCCAGCATTACCACAAGCCCTCTTGGGCAAATAACCTCGATGTGTGTGCTAAACGCCACCCAACCCTCTGCCAACACGAGGGTCTGTTCTACGTGCCTGGTCGCCCGACAGACTGATGTCCCAACTGCTATGCAGCCCTGCCCCCTGGGGACCCCCCAGCCCCTCCACAGACTTTCCCCACTCCTGTCCGGAAGGCCCCTGCCCGAGCTCCCACTCGAGAACAGACAACACCAACCCCATGGTCTCCCTGTCCTTGTACCTCAGTGTACCCTAGCATGCTGGGACAATGTTATGACTCGAGGTAAGTTACTCTTTGTCACAATAGGGGAGAGACACTCATGACAGGAAAAATTAGGCCCAGACTACACTGGGGATACAGGGATCCGAGATGTTCTGAGGAAAAGGGCCTAACCTGCTGGAAACCTGACCTTTATCAACCCCTGCTGAGGCTTCCTCCCCACTGGGGACCTCTCACTCTAGACCCTCAAATAAATGGTATATTAGAAGGGGTCCACCATTTACTCAACACAACCAACCCTCGGTTGGCTGCAGATTGCTGGCTCTGCCTGCGAACCGGGCCCAGCTCAGCGTAGAGCGAGCCCACTGAGTTTCCTCAACCTGATCAAGCCCACAGGTGACCCTCCCAAACCCGCAGAAATAGACCCAAAACCGGCCGATATATTGTTGTCCTACCCGGCTCCTGACTGTGTCCATAATACTGGGGAAACACATTCAGTAGGAAGCCTATCTGCCACCCAATGTCTCTAAACCTATAGCTGCCTTTCGCTTGATGGGTGCATGTCTGCCACACCATGGTGCACTCCAGAACCTGGCACCCTTGTCATGTGCGGAAAGTATATTTATCGATGCTTGCCAGCTAACTGGGTGGGGACATGTGCATTGGTGCTTCTTACTCCTCAGGTAGACATAATCCCCAATAATCAATCCCTTCCCATTCCCTTGTTGGCATATACAGGGCCCAAAAGGGCCGTCCAATTCATCCGACTGTTGATTGGATTCGGCATAACAACGGCTGTGGGCACTGGAATAGGAGGAATCGCCTCATCCTCCAATTACTACCAGAAACTGTCAGAAAATCTCGCAGAAGATACGCAACAGGTGGCCAAGTCTATAATGACTATACAAGATCAGACAGACTCCCTCGCAGCAGTGGTACTACAGAATCGGAGGGGCTTAGACCTGCTCACTGCTGAAAAGGGGGGACTTTGTCTCTCCCTAAATGAGGAATGTTGTTTTTATATGAACCAATCAGGGTTGGTCAGAGACATGATCCAACAACTACAAGATCGGGTTGCACACAGGAGAGAAGAATTAGCAAATTCTTGGGGCAACTGGTTTAATATCTGGAGCTGGGCTACATGGCTCCTTCCCCTAGCCGGTCCTCTCCTCATGATCCTATTGGCATTCCTGTTCGGTCCACGTATTATTAATCTCATCACCTGATTCATCAGCTCTCAGAATCATTTAAATTACATCTACTGGCAACCCAATACAGACCTCTAGACTGGCAAGAACCCTAATAATAATCGATGCCCATTCAAGTAAGAAAAGGCATCAAAAGGGGGGAATGAAGGGGAAAAATCTGTGGCCACAAGCCACAAGCCTCCTTAGCCTCCTTACCAGACTACCTTTTTAACTCTCAAGAGGCTTCAGAGGATGTATGACCCTTTAGTCATCCTTGAAGGAAACCTTCTGTCTAAAAATCCAATATGCGCTTATTGATAAGCTACTTCAGACTGAAGATGGGCTTTTTAAAGAGGGGGCTGTTTCCCTCAGAATGACTTTAAAAAGCACCTGCTTTTTACCATGCTCAGCTCCCCCCACCACCAGGGTGACACTCTCTCTAATGGTCTACTGTCAGGACAATAACATTTCTTTATGCTGTTACCAAGCAAAGCATAACAGCAAGGACACAGTGCAATTCACTAGCTAGTCTTGCATCCAAGACCTGGAAAATAATTAAGCAACAATAAAAGTGAGGGACGCCTGGGTGGCTCATATGGTTAAACGCCCAAGTCTTGGTTTTGGCTTAAGTTGTGATCTCAGGGTTGTGAGATCAAGCCCCGTGTCATGCTCCGTGCTCAGCACGGCGTCAGCTCGAGACTCTCTCCCTCTGCCCCTCCCTCCCCCTGGCACATGCACTCCCTCTCTTTCTCTCAAATAAATAAATAAATCTTAAAAAAAAGAACATTAAAAGTGGGAGAATAAAAGCAAAGCAATAAGCCTAGACCAGAGCTTGGCACATAGTTCATGCTCACTAAGGGTGAGCTGAATGGAAGGAGTGCAGTATTAACATTCCCAAGATATTTTAGCAATAATGAAAAAGCTTCTCCCATTGTGGTTTAAAATCTCAATAGTATATAGATTGGTATGCTGTGTTTTCCTATTAAGACATTAATTTTTCAATATACTAAACAAATCCCTCTTTTCTAATTGGTTTAAGAATAGGAGGGCCAAGTGTTAGAGACATCAGAAAGTTTTAATTCTCAGAAATATGTCCCCCATTGCCATGCGTCACATTGCCATCATAACCTTAGATGGACCCCATAATGCCATTTTTGTTCTGGAGCCCAAATGGAGACGGGTTATTCTGGTGCCCCTGCAGCCCAGAACACCCATGGTGAGATCATGGTTTTGTGGTTGAGTAGGAAAATGTCTTTTTTTTAAAGAGCTGCATACAGAGATATCTAGCATCAAAGTAGGATATTTATAATTTAACTTTGATACCTCAGCAAAAAACTCGTATTTGAAACAACTATGTCAAAATGCTAACACATGTTTAACCTGAGTGGTAAGTATATGGTACTAATTATACTATTCCGTTTGCTTCCCTGAATATTTTCATGATGAAAAGAAAAGAAAACCCTATGTGTTTGGGGTGGGGGGCATGCTTTCCAGGAGCTCAGTCTAATAGAGGAGACAGAGGTAAAGAGATAAACAGAATCCGGAGTGATACAGGGAAGCATGGGGTGCTCTGGCCTACACAGAAGTCTCCTAATCTGGCTAGCTTGGGGAGGGTGGTTAAGGAATGGTGACTCTTAAACTAGTTCTTTTAAAAATCAGTTTTATGGGGATGCCTGGGTGGCTCAGTCGGTCAGTTAAGCATCTGCCTTCGGCTCAGCTCATGATCCTGGGGTCCTGGGATCGAGCCCCGTATTGGGTTCCCTGCTCAGCGGGGAACCTGCTTCTTCCTCTGCCTGCCGCTCCCCGCTTGTGCTCTCTCGGTCAAATAAATAAATAAAATCTTTTAAAAAATAAAATCAGTTTTATTACAAAAGTACTGCATGCCTGTTGTTGAAGTGAGTAAGCCAAGCCACATGCAGGGAGAGATTGGCATTGTAGGCAGATGGACTCTGTATCAAATAACAGAAGCAAGAGAAAGAACATGGAATACTGAGGAGACAGACAGTAGTTCTTTGGTTACAGAGGATGCTGCAGGAGTGACAGGGCATGTGTGATTAGAGAGGGATCAGTCAGGGTCTGAACTTTACCCTGAAGGCTACAGAGAGCTTCTGAAGGATTTTTAAGTAGGGGACAGATGTGCTCACATTTGTGCTCTAAGAAAGTTCACTTGGGCGCTTGGGTGGCTCAGTCGGTTAAGCGTCTGACTCTTCATTTCAACTCAGGTCATGATCTCATGGGTTGTGGGATCAGCCCTGTTTCAGGCTCCATGCTCAGTGAGGAGTCAACTTGAGATTCTCTCCGTCTGTCCCTCCCCCCACTTGCACACCTGCACACTATCTCTCTAAAAAAAAAAGGTAGTTCACTCTTCCGCAGTGAGGAAGAAAAGTAGCAACAGGAGCCAGGAAACCCAGGTGACATCAGAGGAAAAGACACCTTTATGTAATGTGTCCCCAGAGGTGGCACCCTCTGTCAATCATCAGCCAGGAGAAGGCACAAAAAGGTGGCTTTCGGTGAGGCACCACCCCACGGGGGGTGTCTTCCCTAATCAGCTGCCAGCCTGAAGGGGGGGGGTCCTTTGTGGTGTGCCTTTTCAAAAATGGCGCAGAGGTGCCCACTGAGTGGGAGAATGACACGAGAGAGCCACTCCCCAGGGCTGATGCAGCCCTGTACGGCTCGCTTTGCTGCCACACGTCTCCCGGCCGGACCCCACCTCGGTTCGCTGCCACGTGCCTTGTACGGCTAGACACCACCCCTCTGGGGTCACACCGCTCGGGTCTGCATCTCAGCTGTGTGAGCCTGAGTGCGGTATCGCAAGCTGCTCTGCGCCCCAATCCCCCAGCTCTACGATGTAGTCTGGAGTTACGACGTGTGGATTAAACAGCACTGACGAACACCGAGCACTCAGCGCGGTGCCTGGCACAAAGTCAGCGAGTGCTCAACGACTCTTGGCTACCGTTCTTGTGGTTTAACCTTCCCCTGAAATCAGTTTTACGAAGTAAAATGAGTTCTGAAGCCAGGCTTGCAGAGTGATGCTGGCCTTCTTACCGCTGGAGTCTGAGTCACAGTCAGAGTCACTGTCGCTGTCATCAGAATACTTCTTGTGTTTTCTTTTAGAGGATTTTTTCTTTCTCTTTTTCTTGGACCTTTCTTTCGAACGACTAGACTTCCTCTTCTTCTTCTTCTTCTCTTCTACATAAAGTACAAATATCAAATTAACTTCTAACAAGTATTACGATCATCAATTTTATTGTATTTGAAATACTGAAAAAGAACAGATGACAGGCAACTTGAGTACAAGCAGAGTCTATCGTTCGACTATTTATAAACATTTTTTTCAACTTCTCAATACAGCAGCTCTGTAGTATTTAAAAAATACCTTCTGAAGTAGAAGCTGAAGTGGTGCTTTTCTTTGGCTCATCATCCTCTACTGGTGTGTGTTCATCAGAGCTGAATTTAAAGAAGATGGTTGTAAGAATCAGAAAAGTGATAAAATGTGAATCATGGAGTATAAAAATATGGAACCAAAAAACTTCAGTAATGACACCAATTGTCCAAGAACAATTAAAAGCAAACACTGGAATAACTTTGTTCAAGGGTCTACCACCTTCATGATAATATAATAATCACTTATGTTTGCATAAAGCTTTAGAGTTTACAAAGTGCTGTTCAAACTGAAAGCAACATGTAAGATTTATATTTTCTTTTAAGACTTGTTTTTTATTATTTAAGACAGAGAGAGAGAGAGAAGGGGGGAAGGGGCAGAGGGAGAAAGAGAATCCCAAGCAGACTCCCTGCCTAATGCGGAGCCCAACGCAGGGCTCAATCTCACAACCCCGAGATCACGACCTGAGTCAAAATCAAGAGTTAGACACTTAACCAACTGAGCCACCCAGGTGCCCTGTAAGATTTATATTTTCAATGCTGCCTACAAGATACTCACTTTAGACCTAATGGCATGCACATTGAAAGTGAAGGGATGGAAAAACCTTTATTGTGGAAATGGAAGTGGAAAAGAAAGCTGGGGTAACAATACTATATCAGACAAAATAGACCTTATTTAAAAAAAATTTTTTAGGGGCACCTAGGTGGCTCAGTTGGTTAGGCGACTGCCTCCAGCTCAGGTCATGATCCTGGAGTCCCGGGATCGAGTCCTGCATTGGGCTCCCTGCTCAGCAGGGAGTCTGCTTCTCCCTCTGACCCTCCCCCTCTCATGCTCTATCTCATTCTCTCTCTCAAATAAATAAATAAAATGTTTTTTTTAAGATTTTATTTACTTATTTGACAGAGAGAGAGACACAGTGAGAGCAGAAACACAAGCAGGGGGAGTAGGAGAGGGAGAAGCAGGCTTCCCGCGGAGCAGGGAGCCCAGGACCCTGGGATCATGACCTGAGCCGAAGGCAGACGCTTAACGACTGAGCCACCCAGGCACCCAATAAATAAAATCTTTTAAAAAAAATTAAAAAAAATTTTTTAAAGATTTTATTTATTTGACAGAGAGAGAGAAAGAAAGCATAAGCATGAGGAGCAGGAGAGGGAGAAGCAGGCTTGATCCCAGGACCCTGGCATCAGGACCTGAGCTGAAGGCAGATGCTTAATGACTGAGCCACCCAGGCACCCCTAAGAAATTTTTTAAAAAATTTTTAGTAATCTATATGCCCAACGTGGGGCTTGAACTCATCACCCCGAGATCAAGAGTCGCACACCCTACTGACTGAGCCAGCCAGGAGCCCCAGACAAAATAGACTTTATTTTTTTTAAAGATTTTATTTATTTATTTGACAGAGAGAGAGACAGCAAGAGAGGGAACACAAGCGCGGGGGTGGGAGAAGAAGCAGGTTTCCCGCGGAGCAGAGAGCCCGATGCGGGGCTCGATCCCAGGACTCTGGGATCATGACCTGAGCCGAAGATAGACGCTTAACGACTGAGCCACCCAGGCGCCCCCAAAATAGACTTTAAAACAACAACTAACAGGGGTGCCTGGCTGGCTCAGTCAGTAGGGTGTGTGACTCTTGATCCTGGGGTGATGAGTTCAAGCCCCACATTGAGCATATAGATTACTAAAAAAAAAGACTAAGAAGACACAAAGAAGGACACTACATAATAATAAAGGTAATAATTCAACAAAAGGATATAATAACTGTGACTATTTATGCACTCAACATGGAAGCACCTAATACTAAATACTACATTACTTAAAGCAACTATTAACAGACATAAAGAAAAAAAATGACAGTAATAGAGTAATAGTAGGGGACTTTAACACCCCACTTACATCAATGGCTAGATCATCCAGACAAAATCAACAACGAAACAGTGGCTTTAAAGGACAGATGGACCAGGTGGACCCAACAGATGTATTCAGAACACTCCATGCAATAACAGTAGAATATATATTCTTTTCAAAGAGTGCACACAGAACATTCTCCAGAATAGATCACATGTTAGGCCACAACACAAGTCTTAATAAATTCAAAAAGACTGAAATCATATCATGCACCTTTTCTAACCACAAAAGTATAAAATTAAAAATCAAGAAAAAATCTGGGAAGAACACAAACACATGGAGGCTAAATAACATGCTACTAAACAATGAGTGGGTCAAGGAAGAAATCGAAGAGGAAATAAAAAATACATGGACACAAATAAAAATGAAAAAACAATGGCCCAAAACCTTTGGGATGCAGTAAAGGCTGTTCTAAGAAGGAAGATTATTATAGCAATACAGGCCTACCTCAAGAAGTAAGAAAAATCTCAAATAAACAACCTAACCTTACACCTAAAGGAGTTAGAAAAAGAACAATAAATGAAGCCTAAAGCCAGCAGAAGGAAGGAAATAATAAAGATTAGAACAGAAATAAATGATACAGAAACTAAAAAAACCAATGGAACAGATCAATGAAACCAGAAGCTGGTTCTTTAGAAAAGTCAACAAAATTGATAAACCTTTAGTCACGTTCATCAAGAGAGAGAGAGAAAAGACTCAAAATTAGAAATGAAGGAGGAGAAATAACAACCAATATCACAGAAATGCAAAGGATTATTAGAATATTATGAAAAATTATATGCCAACAAATTGGACAACCTAGAAGAAATGGACACATTCCTAGAAACATATAACCTTCCAATACTAAATCAGGAATAGAAAATCTGAAATAGTATTGAAATTGAATCAGTAATCAAAAACTCCCAATAAACAAAAGCCCAAGTTCAGATGGCTTCAGAGATAAATTCTACCAAACGTTTAAAGAAAAGTCAATTCCAAAAAATAGAAAAGGAAGGAAAGCTTCCGAATTCATTCTATGAGGCCAGTATTACCCTGATACCAAAATCAGATAGAGACACTACAAAAGAGAAATACATGCCAATATTTTTGATGAACATAGATATAAAAATCCTCAACAAAATATTAACAAACCGAATCCAACAATACATTAAAAAACTCAATTTACCGGGGTGCCTGGGTGGCTCAGTCAGTTAAGTATCCAACTCCTAATTTCAGTTTAGGTCATGATCTCGGAGTTGTGGGATCGAGTCCCACATTGGGCTCCGTGCTCAGTGCAGAGTCTGCTTGAGAGATTCTCTCTCTCCCTCTCCCTCTCCCCTGTGCAGGCAGTCAGTCTGTCTCTCTCCTATCTCTCTCTCCAGTAAATAAATAAACAAATAAATAAAATCTTTTTTTAAAAGTCATTTACCATGATCAAGTGGGATTTATTTCAGGGATGCAAAGGTGGTTCAAAATTTGCAAATCAGAGGTGCCTGGGTGGCTCAGTCGGTTAAGCATCTGACTCTTGATTTTGGCTCAGGTCATGATCTCAGGGTCCTGGGATCAACCCCTAAGTTAGGCTCCCCACTCAGCAGGGAGTCTGATTGTCTCCCTCTTCCTCTGCCTCTCCCCCTGCTCGTGCACACACACACTCTCTCTTTAAAATAAATAAATGTTTTTAAAAACTGCAAATCAACCAATGTATGCATCACATTAACCAGAGAAAGGAATAAAACCATATGATCATTTCGATAGATGCAGAAAAAGCATTGGACAAAGTACAACATCCATTCATGATAAAAACCCTCAACAAAGTAGGTTTAGAGGGAACATACCTCAACATAATAAAGGCCATATATGAAAAACCCACAGCTCCATTACAAAGGGATTTTTAAAATGAATATATCAGGGGCGCCTGGGTGGCTCAGTCGTTAAGCATCTGCCTTAAAAATCCCTTTGTAATGGAGCTGTGGGTTTTTCATACAAAAACATCATCCTCAATGGGGAAAAACTGAGAACTTTTCCTCTCAGATCAGGAACGAGACAAAAATGTCCACTCTCACCACTTTCATTCAACATACTACTGGAAGTCCTAGTGACAGCAATCAGACAAGAACAAGAAATAAAAGGCTTCCAAACTGGTAAGGAAGAAGTAAAACTGTCACTATTTGCAGATGACATGATACTCTATATAGAAAACCCTGAAGACTCCACCCAAAAACTGCTAGAACTGATAAATGAATTCAGTAAGGTCACAGGATACAAAATCAATATACAGGAATCCAGTGTATTTACACAGTAATAATGAAGTGGCAGAAAGAGAAATTATGAAAACAATTCCACTTACAACTGCACTAAAAATAATAAAATACCTAGGAATAATAAACTTAACGAAGGAGGTGAAAGACCTGAACTCTGAAAACTATAAAACATTGATGAAGAAATTGAATATGACACAAATGGAAAGGCAGTCCATGCTCATGGATTGGAAGAACAAATATTGTTAAAATGAGCATAGAACCCAAAGCAATCTACAGATTTAATGTAATCCCTATCAAAATACCAACAGCATTTTTCACAGAACTAGAACAGATAATCCTAAAATTTGTAGGGAACCACAAAAAAATCCCAAACAGCCAAGGCAATCTTAAAAGAACAAAGCTGGAGGTATCACAATCCCAGATTTCAAGATATGCTACAAAGCTATAGTAATCAGAACAGTATGGTACCGGCACAAAAACAGACAAATGGATCAACAGAACAGAGTAGAGAGTCCAGACATAAACCCACACTTTTATGGTCAATTAATCTATGACAAAGTAGGCAAGAATATACAATGGTGAAACAACAGTCACTTCAACAAATGGTGTTGGGAAAACTGCTCAACTACGTGCAAAACAATGAAACTGGACCACTTTCTTACACCATACACAAAAATAAACTCAAAATATATTAAGGACTTAAATGTGAGACCTGACACCATAAAAATCCTAGAAGATAACGCAGGCAGTAACCTCTTTGACACTGGCAAATGATGTATCTGATAAGGGGTTAATATCCAAAATATATAAAGAACTCACACAACTTGGGGTACCTGGTTGGCTCAGCCAGTAGAGCATGCGACTCTTCATCTAATGGTTTTAAGTTCGAGCCCCACATTGGGTGTAGAGATTAGTTAAGAATAAAATCTTAGGGGTGCCTGGGTGGCTCAGTCGGTTAAATGTCTGACTCTTGGTCTCAGGGTCATGAGTTCAAGCCCTGCATTGGGCTCCACTCTGGGCGTGGAGCCTACTTAAAAAAAAAATTAAAAATAGAATTACCATATGATCCAGTAATCCCACCACTTTTACCCAGAGAAAACAAAAACATTAACTAGAAAACATATGTGCACCCCTATGTTTATTGCAGCGTTATTTCCAACAGCCAAGCAACCCAAGTGTCCACTGATAGATGAATGGATAAAGAAGATGTGAAGACGTGGTGTTTACACACACACACACACACACATACACAATGGAATATTACTCAACCATAAAAGAATTAAATCTTGCCATCTGCAACATGGATAGACCCAGAGGGTATAATGCTAAGTGAAATAAGTCAGAGAAAGACAAATACCATATGATTTCACTCATAGGTGGAATTTAAGAAATTAAACAAAGTGAACAAAGAAAAAAAGACAGACAAAAAACCAGACTCTTAAATACAAAGAACAGGGGCTCCTGGCTGGCTCAGTCAGTAGAACATGCAACTCTTGATCTCGGGGCTGTAAGTTTGGGCCCCATGTTGGGTGGAGAGATTACTTAAAAATAAAATCTTAAAAAAAATACAGAGAACAAACTGGTAGTTGCCAGAGAGAAGGTGGGTAGGGGAGTGGATGAAATAGATAAAGGGGATTAAGAGTACACTCACTGAGATGAGTGATGAGTAAAACTGCCGAATCATTATACGGTACACCTGAAACTAATACCATATGTTAATTATACTTGAATAAAAAAATACTTGGAGGAATCTTAAATGCATATTGCTAAGTAAAAGAAGCCAAGCTGAAAAGGCTACATACTACATGGTTCTAACTATATGGCATTCTACTAAAGGTAAAACTATGAAGACAGTAAAAAGATCAGTGGTTGGAGGGGAGGGAGAGATGAACAGGCAGAGCAGAGGATTTTTTAAGGCAGTGAAACTCTTGTGTATGATAGTATAATGGTGAGTACATGTCATTATACATCTGATCCAAACCTACAGAATGTACAATACCAAGAGTGAATCCTAATGTAAACTATGGACTTGGGTGATTATGATGTGTTGGTGTACGT
Organism: Mirounga angustirostris; assembly: GCF_029215605.1. Taxonomy (NCBI): domain Eukaryota; kingdom Metazoa; phylum Chordata; class Mammalia; order Carnivora; family Phocidae; genus Mirounga; species Mirounga angustirostris. The sequence continues at coordinate 97,750,363 of NW_026991719.1, forward strand.
TTCACTGACTGTAACGAAAGTACCACTCTGGTGAAGGCTGTTGATAGTTAAGGAGGCTGTCCCTGTTTGGGGCAGGGAGTATATGGGATTTCTCTGTACTTTGTGCTCAATTCTGCTGTGGACCGAAACTGCTCAAGAAAAAAAAAAGTGATTTATCCTTTCAGAATGAAACCACAGGGTAAATGTAGGAAACTATAAGGAAAGATGGAAAAAACCAGAGCTAGGAAGACCGAAGGAAGACCTCATGATCGTATTCTATGTGTATAAAGGACATCCGGTGGAGCAGCAACTGTTCTGTTCCCAGAGCAAGAAGCTAACACACTACAGGAAAAAGAGATTTCATTCTGTTGTAGAGAATTCTGAAAACGAGTATTATTAAAATTCTACAGTAGTTAAAAAGGGAATTTCCGTATCATATAATGTTTTCCTCTGGAGATCACATCTAGAATAATTTAGGTATTGCCTAGAACATTATTTTTAGGGTTCCTTCCAACTCGAATTCTATGATCTTTTAAGAACAAGTTTTTCAGTTTGTTTATTTTTAAAAGATTTCATTTTTAAGTATGCTCTGTGCCCAACACGGGGCTTGAACTCACAATCCTGAGATCAAGAGTTGCAAGCTCTACCAGCTGAGCTGGTCAGGCGCCCCTTAAGAACAAGTTTCTGATAATGCTTTATCACCCTGTCACAAATTACAGATTTTACCCGTCAAAGCACATTGTCTCAACTCAACCTACAGTAGACACAGAAATAGATGAGAGGCGGGGTGCCTGGCTGGCTCAGTCGGTAGAGCACACAATCCTCGATCTCAGGGCTGTGAGTTCAAGCCCCATGTTAGGCATAAACATCACTGAGGGGGAAAAAAAGAAATAGAGGAGAGGAAGAAAATGCTTATGAATAGTACCAAAGAGGAAAGAAATAAGGAAAAAGAAGCAGCATTAAGCCTTCAGAGACTACTGACTTTAGGAAAATTAACTAAACCAAACCATACTGGTATATTCATTTTATTTTATTTTTTAAAGATTTTGTTTATTTATTTGACAGAGAGAGACACAGTGAGAAAGGGAACACAAGCAGGGGGAGCAGGAGAGGGAGAAGCAGGCCTCCCGTGGAGCAGGGAGCCTGGATGCGGGGCTCGATCCCAGGACCCTGAGATCATGACCTGAGCCGAAGGCAGATGCTTAATGACTGAGCCACCCAGGCGCCCCTGATATATTCATTTTAAAAATCCCTTTGTAATGTTAAAATCTGACAAGCAATCTACTATTGGGTTAGCTGAGAAAAGAAATTCCAAATACTAGAAATGTATCATTAACACTGAACCCTTCTATGAAGAAATTAGCACCCCATGAATTATAATTTAAAGAGAACACTTAGCATCCTAAAATCCACTGGCAACATGTTTTAATTCTTAGATATGTTCCATGTTTTTATTTTTTTAAATAATTTTTTTTCTATTTTATAAAGTAAAAGAGTATCATAACAAAATATCACATTCTGGGTGGCTTGAACAACAGAAATTTATTTTCTCACCATTCTGGAGGTAAGTAGACCAAGATCAAGGTGCCATCAGAACTGATTTCTTTTTTTTTTTTTAAAGATTTTATTTATTTATTTGAGAGAGAGAGAATGAGAGAGAGCGAGTACATGAGAGGGGGTAGGGTCAGAGGGAGAAGCAGTCTCCCTGCCGAGCAGGGAGCCCGATGCGGGACTCGATCCCGGGAATCCAGGATCATGACCTGAGCCGAAGGCAGTCGCTTAACCAACTGAGCCACCCAAGTGCCCAGAACTGATTTCTGGTAGACCTCTCTTCCTGGCCTGTAGACTGGTGACTTCTCCCTGGGGCGTACTAGCTCTGGACCAGTGCCCCAAGACTCAGAGGGTCTCCCACTTTGAGGAGCAATCTAAAAATAAACAGAAATAACAGTTCTTGAAATATATGAGGAATATAGGGGCCAATGATGCCTGCGAGGCTGTAAAGGCACCCAGCTCTTGTGGTTTAAGGCCTAAAATTAAGGCCCATTATTGGGGCGCCTGGGGGCTCAGTCGTTAAGCGTCTGCCTTCAGCCCAGGTCATGATCCCAGGGTCCTGGGATCGAGCCCCGCATCAGGCTCCCTGCTCAGCCAGGAAGCCTGCTTCTCCCTCTCCCACTCCCCCTGCTTGTGTTCCTGCTCTCGCTCTCTCTCTGTCAAATAAATAAACAAAATCTTTAAAAAAAAAAAAAAAAAGGCCCCTTATTATGTACTGCTTTGACATCTGGGAAAACCAGTAAGGTCTCCAATGGCCTAACTGCAAATTCCTCTCCCCATTCTGCCTCTGTAGGTAAGATCCCCTAGCCAAACAACCCTCTTCATCATAGGGAAAAGGCCCAGTTCCAGATTATCCCTGAGTAGTGGGCCTCAGTACTCTGCCAGTGTATGGATCTCATCTGTCCAGTGTCAGGTGTCCTGTGTTTGGCCTCCCCATAACCCTATGAGGGAAATCCCTCCCTCACCAACAAGGTGAATAGGAGACCATTAAAATAATCCCTGTTGCTGCCTGGTTTCATCTGCACTAGTAAGATAAATTATTTATCTTCCACATGCACAAATACAAATTTCATCCAAGCCGTTCCTGAATCTTTTAGTTAGAGTTCTAAAATAAGAAGCTATTTGGTTTGGGGCGCCTGGGTGGCTCAGTCATTAAGCGTCTGACTTCAGCTCAGGTTATGATCTTGGGGTCCTGGGATCGAGCCCTGTGTCGGGCTCCCTGCTCAGCAGAGTCTGCCTCTCCCTCTCCTTCTGCACACCCCCCCTTCATGCACACGCGTGCTCTCTCTCTCTCTCAAATAACATCTTAAAAAAAAAAAGAAAAATCACAGCTTCGTAGGTGCAACTTTATTTAAAAAAAAAAGAAGCTATTTGGTTTGATTGGCACAGACTGAGGGCACCTTTCTAAAACACATACCTCGAAGAGGTAGGTCTCCAGTGTACTCAGGACTGTTTTTAGTTTTTACTCTTTCTGCTCCCAAGCATGAAACCCTAGTAGCTAACAGGAATGTATATTCTGTTCCAGGCACTAACTCATTACAACAACCCTAAAAATATCAGCACTATTTTTATCCCCTTTCTACAGGTGAATAAATGAAGCTAGAAAGGTTTAGTAATTTGCCCGACGTGTTGACTTTGAATTCAAATAACATTTGTTAAGTAGAGCACAGGGTGCTGGATGGTGAGCCAAAGTTCAACAACAGACCACAAGAGAAATTAAAATAGAGCAGTTATTGGGGTGCCTGGGTGGCTCAGTCGTTAAGCGCCTGCCTTCGGCTCAGGTCATGATCCCAGCGTTCTGGGATCGAGCCCCACATCGGGCTCCCCGCTTGGCGGGAAGCCTGCCTCTCCCCCCTCCACTCCCCCTGCCTGTGCTCCTCTCTCACTGTGTCTCTCTCTGTCAAATAAATAAATAAAATAAAATTAAAAAAAATAGAGCAGTTAATTACTCAGAAGACCTGGAGGAAGCACAGGGAATGCCTCCAGAGGCCACACAAGGAGGTCAAGGCAGAGTGCAGATAGAGACAGGACCTGGGGCACGTGCCTTTATCAGGGTCTGTGGGCATGGTGATTTGGAGTTCCCAGGTTAGGGCCAGATCGGTCAATTTAAATCTTTTTTTTTTTTTTTTTAAGATTTTTATTTATTTATTTATTTGACAGAGAGAGACACAGTGAGAGAGGGAACACAAGCAGGCTCCCCACTTAGCAGGAGCCCAACGTGGGGCTTGATCCCAGGACCCTGGGATCATGACCTGAGCCGAGGCAGATGCCCAACGACTGAGCCACCCAGGTGCCCTCAGATCGGTCAATTTAAACCAAAAGAGTGGGATTTTGGTAAGCCCCAGAGGGATCTTATCTAAGGGACCTATAAAGCATAGAGGCACTGGGAAGCAGGGGAGACGGTTGATCACAAGGGCTATTGGGGAAATCCTTTAAGGAACTTAACATATGCTTGTGACTCTGTGGGCTGCTATCTAGGGCATGTGCTTGCATGGGGGGGAGGGGTTGCTAGTGTTAAGTTTAAAGTCCCTGCAGGCCACTTGGCCAAACAAAATGGATGCCCAGGTAGCAGCACCATGGAGTAGCTTGGCTAAACTCTCCACACTCAAGGCCACACAGGTGTTAAGTGGCAAAGTAGGTATTCAAACTCAGGCAGTCTGAATCCAGAGACTATCCTCCTCAGTATGCCTTATTACCTCTCATGGCTGGAAGAAAAAGAACCATCAAGACATCGCCCAACTGTTGTAATTTCAACCTACCTCTCAATGCCTGTAATGTTTTTTTTAATTTTTAATTTTTTTAACACATTCAAGGCCCTTAGTATGGTACCTGACACACTCAATAAACATTAGATATGAACACTCACACAGCAATAATTATAACTCTTTTCCTTCTTAAACTACTTTTCCACTCCAATACTCACTTTCATTAGCGGCAAACTGATCTCACCCTCCCCTCATCTCTCAAGGTCAAGGTCAAGATTGGGACCCCCCCCCCCCCTTAACAAGACCTTTCTAGGTAGCCCCATCTCCAGTAGAGCACATCACTTTTTCTACATTCATCCAATCACGTCTTGGGAGCAAGGTTCTTCTAACTTTCCAATTTAAACCCGTCCCCAGGCGACTGGCTGGCTCAGTCGGTAGAGCATGCAGCTCTTGATCTTGGGGTTGTCAGTTAGAGCCCCACCTTGGGCACAGACAGTACTTAAAAAAAACAAAACAAAAACACAACCATAATCTCGACCCTTCCCAACTCCCTACAAACAATTTCTATTTACATATCCTGTTATCATCTCAAACCGATCTGCTCATTCATTCAACACGCCATGGTTGAGCTCTTTACTAAGGGCTAAACGCTGTGAATTCTGTAATGAATAAAATCCTCCTTTCCACGAACTCAGTCCAGTGGAGAATAAAAACATGCTCATGAATGAGAACATAACGTGAATAAACGCTATACATAAATCTGCGACCCCTGGCCACGTCCGCTACAAGGCCGGAGGTGATAGGGACCAGAGGCACAGGAGGAGGGCGCCCAAGGATGAGCGAGCATTAAGGGAGGAAAGGGGCGAATAAGCGGCTGCCGTGCGCAGACTGAAGAAAAAGATGAAAATGGGCGCAAGGAAGGGAGAAGGGAGAGACATGCGAACGCTAAGAAGCGGGATGGGCGATGAAGGCAGGCGGGCTCCTCAGAGCGAAGGTGCGGCCGGCTCACTCACCTCCTCCCTCTCCTTGTCCCGGAGGCCAGGCCGCCGCCCGTGGCTGCCGGAGGGGCGCGGGGAGCGGACGTGGAGACAGAAGCGAAGTGGCGGGGGGCGGGCCGCGGCGCAGACGGCCGCTTTGGAGAGCGAGACCTCGAACGGGATCGGCAGGGCTGGTGGGGGGATCCTCGGGCCGGGCCGCTCCGCTGGCGGCGCAGGCCATTCCGGTGCCCGCGCCGCCAGCAAGAGTGCGAGCGAGAGCTGCGGCTCCGCGGGGAGCGGGCGGCTTTGCCTGGCTCCGCGCTCTTCCACGAAGAACTGCGACGCTTCCCGCCGGAGCCCGAGGCCTCCGTCTCCGGACTGCAGAGCGGGACACTGGAGCCATTGCTGCCGCAAAAGTAGGGGACACTCTCAGGAGCCTGGGAAAACCTCAGTTGCCGTGGCTCCCAGAAGCCACCTGCGCAACCTCCCAGAGCTGAGAAAAACGGGGAGAGCGTTTCGGGTACGTCGGCAAAACCCTTCCGCGGGGCTACGTGGCGTCCAGCCCATGTGAAAGGGGTGGTGTATCCGTGTAAATAAGCCGCCGCTGTCATCGGCTCGGAGCGCCTATCCTTCCAGTTCCGCAGAAGGTTGGGCAGGTCTCATTTGGGTAGGAGACCGTGTCTTTCTCAGCCTTATGCTTAAAATAACCGAAGGGAAGGATGACGGACCACAGGATACATTTCACAGAATGGCCATATCAACAACACAGTCAATTCTGCTTGTGTTTCGGGTGCTTTCTGTGCGTCTTTGTGTGTAGCATATTATATAATATTGGGCGCTTAGTGTGTCTCATATGTATGCGTATATATGTGTGTATGCATAATATATGCATAGATATATGTGTATACATGTACATATATAATATATAGGAATGGCTCAAGTCGAATCACATATGTTTTTCTGAGTCTATCCTGAATTAAAAATCTAAATGAGGAATGGGACGAAAAAGCACAAAGTATTCAAAGTATTTCTACACAGCTGACAACGTGTTTATTTTAGTGTTGTCATATTTAGCAAAAAGAAAAAATACAGTAGACCCACTTACATTTGAATTTCTGATAAACAACGAACAATGTTTTAGTATAAGTATGTCCCGTACAATAATAATACAGTATTGGGCGCCTGGGTGGCTCAGTCGGTTAAGCGACTGCCTTCGGCTCAGGTCATGATCCTGGAGTCCCGGGATGGAGTCCCGCATCGGGCTCCCTGCTCGGCGGGGAGTCTGCTTCTCCCTCTGACCCTCCTCCCTCTCGTGCTCTCTGTCTCTCATTCTCTCTCGCAAATAAATAAAATCTTTAAAAAAAAATAATAATACAGTATTAAATTACTATTTTTTGTTGAAGGTGAGAAGGCCACTATTGTACCTCCTCCACGACCTCTAAATTTTATTCCTTATAGCTTTTCACTTGCTGTTTGAGAAGGGGGAAGGGGAGGCAGCCCCTGATATCTGGAAGCTAGCAGAGCATGCAGGCCATGTTCTTATGTTGGACATAAATTCACACAATATTAACCTAAGACAAAGTCACTAGGAGACTGATGAAGTGAGACAAAACAAGACCAATTTATAATTTTGTCTAATCATAGATTAAAAAAAAAAGTCACTGTGTCACTCAGAAAACACCAGACACCCCCTCTCTTGGCCAAAATGGGTGACTGCTACTTTATCAATTACAGCTTTATTCCTGCTCTCCTCTGCCTTCCCTACAGATAAGATTTATTGAGATGCCCGATCATACAATTGCCCCTGCTTTCTGACAGCATCTGATCTAGAAGGAACTCCCATTTCCTTAGATCATCCCCTAAATCGCCCAAATACTACAATAGGTTCTTTCTAACGTCCTCTTACTGAAACACCCCACAGTTCCCTATGGTGCGCTTTCTCCCTCCCTGCAAAGAATAATAAACCCAACTTGTCAACTATGGGCATGTTCCTGGTGATCTTTGGTTGAAGGGCATTGACATGTTCCACTGCCTAGAATGTTCTTCCCCAGATATTTGCATAGCTCTTTCCCTTACTTTATTCTGTTCTTTGCTCATACATCATCTTTTCAGAGAGGTCTTCCCCAACCACGCTATTTACAGTGGCACCTGATCATTCTCTATCCCTTTACACTGTTTATTTTTCTCCACAGCATTCATTACTATCTGATATTATACATTTAGATAATATATGCACATATGTTTATTGTATGTATCTCCCATTAGAATCTAAGTTTCATGAAGACTGGGACTTTGTCTTTTTTTTTAAGATTTAATTTCTTTTTTGACAGAGAGAGAGACAGCGAGAGAGGGAACACAAGCAGGGGGAGTGGGAGAGGGAGAAGCAGGCTCCCCGCCGAGCCAGGAGCCAGACGTGGGGCTCCATCCCAGGACCCTGGGATCATGACCTGAGCCGAAGGCAGACGCCTAACCATCTGAGCCACCCAGGCGCCCCTAAATGATATGTATTTAATGAACATATGAACGAATGGGTTTTTATTGTGTCAGGGTTTATAACAGTTTCATTCTGTCACATATTCATTGTTTGGTCTTAGTCCTCCATTTAAATAGACTGGCTCACTGCAAAATGTCCTTTCTTAATTTTTTATTTTGACTCATTTCTTATTTGATTTTATTTCACATTGCCAAGTAATCTTTCACAAAGAACTCATGGGTAGTATATTCCCTCAATTTTTTTCATATTTGAAATAAGCTACCTGGTTGTTGTTGTTGTTGTTTGGTAGTTTCTATTATTGTTAGCAATTGTCCACTCCCTCTTTCCCATTAGGAGGGTTATCTATCCCTATCTAATTGACTTTGGAAGGTTTTAAGAAGAAAAAGAGAAGCAGCAGTATCAAGTCACTTAAAGAGCAAATTGTCAGGATTAAGTAGAAAAGGGATAGAGATGAACAAGCAAATGAATATTCAGCACTTATTAGGTACCAGACACTCGTTCATTCAACATTAAGTAGTCATATTTATCCACCTTTGAGTGGATCAAGTCAGGCTTCACAAGTAAGTTAGTGCTTGAATTGCATCTTTCTGGAAGACCAGGCACTTGGCCAAACAATAGGAGAGACAAACTGTGAATATGAAAGGAATGGTTATTCCAAGCTCAGGGTTCCTGGCAGGGACATGGAAGCAGTCAACATCGTGTCATAGTTTGGAAACTGAAACTCAAAACAATTCTGTGGCAAGGTATTATTATCTCTATTATACAGGGACTGAATGAACGTCATTTTTTAAATCTTTTATCATCATCCATTGAATTCAATGGATAATGAATATATATTAAGCACCCACAAGATTCTTGGCATATTAACACAGGAGAGGACAGTTGCTGCCCTCAAGAAATTCATAATCAGGGGCGCCTGGGTGGCTCAGTCGGTTAAGCGTCTGCCTTCGGCTCAGGTCGTGGTCCCAGGGTCCTAGGATCGAGCCCCGCATCGGGCTCCCTGCTCAGCGGGGAGCCCGCTTCTCCTTCTCCCACTCCCCCTACTTGTGTTCCCTCTCTCGCTGTCTCTCTCTCTGTCAAATAAATAAATAAAATCTTTAAAAAAATTTAAAAATTGAAAAAAAGAAAAAAAGAAATTCATAATCAAGTTCAAACAAGGCAAGCAAACACTGACAATGTGGTTATGAAACCTAACTGATTCCATTATCAGCCAATCAAAAACCTTTCTAGAATGTGAAACGATTGATACCTTTAAAATCTACTGGGTTATTTGAAGTAGGCTTAAGTCTGCAGATAAAAAGAAAGTGAAAGGTGAAATGACTGGTCAAGAAACAGAAAATTAACGAAACCTTCCAATGATCTTGTCCAAAAGGCAATCATTAAGGCCACTCAAATTTCTGGGTCTGCTCCGCTTTCCTGCAGGAAAATTCCTTTTCTGATCATTGAATCCCCTTTGGTTATAGGTAGATTTTAAATTTTAATTTAGTTTTTGCTGGGCTGGGGGGTGAGGGACATGGCCAGAAGGGAAGAGAAGGTTTCCTGTGCTTTGAGCCAACAGATTTTCATCATACCTTAGTTGGGGCTCCACATTTTTAAAGCCCTTTCAGGAAAGAGGAAAAGGCAAGGCAATTCTCTTGGCCACTTTGGTGCTGGTAATGCTGGTGCAAAATAAATGATATCATGTCTTGCAGTTTACTGAGAGGTAACCAACAAATATTTGATACCAGGTGTGCAGCTACTGCCGCTGTGATCTGTATTTCAAAGATACATCTCATTCTAGTTTTAGTCAACTAAGCTACTGAAAGGCAAATAGATCCTAAATTTTCAAGAAGTACTTTGTCCTGGTTCCTAAAAACATTTTTTTTTTTTTGCTCCTAAATTTTGGGCGAGGATGACTCAAGAAAATGGTCATTAATGGTCATTAATCTGCTAACTAGTTTTGTTAAATCTGCTAACTCATTTTGTTTAAGTGCTCAGTTCCAGGAAAATACTAACCATCCGCTTTAGTTTCCTTTATAACAGTGTACTCCTATTTCCTGTGAAATGTCTTTATATTAAACAATGAAACTCATCATTTTAAGTCCAAATTTTAAAAACCCCAATAATGCAGTGATTCTCACATTGTTTTCTCACAATACAAAATCTTGAAGAGCCTAAGGAATTTCATGTGGATTTCTTGTTTGCATGTGAAAATACAACTGTAGTACACCACTTTGGTATTTTTCTATGTGGCTTTACTTTATTGAGGAGAATGTAGAATAGATTAGGGATGGATCGATGGTGACATTCTTGTCTGATTTCATGCTGAAGAAAATTAGATATAGTTAGATTTGTTTTCATTCTGGAATATCCTGATGGACATTTTCAGCAAGATTTTTGTAGGAAGGAAGCACAGGAATTCTGACTGAAAGATAAACAGATGCAAATTCAAGTTTTGGGGGGATGGATGCAATATTACCCTATACGTATTTTTTAAAAAAGAAAATGAAGGTAGTGAATGGCCTTAATTGTTGAAGAAAAAAGCAGTATTTGGCTCCTTAGTTGGATACGATCAATAACCAGTGTAAAGGGAGAGATTTTGCTCTCCAAACACCCATTCTGTTGTTTCGTTCATCATGGTACTCAGTCAGAAGCGTATTACCAGAGGGTTTTTAAAAATTACCACGACTCATTCATTTATTCATTCATTAAACGATTATTGAACACCGACTGCGTGTCAGACACTAAAACCCCCTGAGGAGGAAATGCTATGTAAATAAAAACTATAAATTAACAATGCAAGTATTAATTTAGGGGCACCTGGGTGGCTCAGTGGTTGAGCGTGCACCTTTGGCCGGGGCTCAGGTCGAGATCCTCAGATCAAGATCCTCGGATCCTGGGATCCAGCCCCTCCGCGTGGTCCCTGCTCAGCGGGGGGTCTGCTTTACCCTCTCTCTGCCCCTCCCCCCATCAGCGCGCGCGCGCGCGCGCGCTGTCTCTCAAGTAAATGAGTAAAATCTTAAAAAAAAAAACCAATGCAAGTGTTAATTTATTCCTCTTTCATGATACAGCTCAAATGGGAACATTTAGTTTGCTATTTCCTTCTCTGTGTTCTATACCTTGTACAAATACTTTTGTCGACGTTTGTGTAACCGTCTACCGAGCTCTTTGGACAGGGAGAGACCTTGGCTTACTCATTTTTGTATTCCACCACACCTAAATTAGATTTGGTATAGCTCAAACAGGTGGTCAGTAAACGGTAGTCGAAGCGAAGGAATTAAGATAGTCCTGCATTATTTAGTCTTCAACTTAGAAGACGGTCTAGTGTCCAAACCCTAGACTTAGTTCTTAAAAATAGTTATTGTAATGTCGTTGTTAACTTGTCATCCTAGAACTTGAGTCATCCTGAGTCGATCAATTCGACTTACGATTATATTTATTCAGATTTTATTTCAAGGTGGTTTATCGTCTAAGAAACGGGCGAATCGAACAGTTTCCAACTTGCAAAAAGTGAAACTCGTACGGTCTCGAAAAGTTTTCACGCCCCAAGCGCTTGCGCCGAATTTAGGATCCCAACCGCCCGCGGCTGCCTGCATTACCCCATCTTTCCCTTCCCTTTTTCCCACCCTTTCGCCCTCCGGAAAGGGCCGAACGCTCCCAGAGCTTCCCAGTCTCACTCCGCCCCCTGCGGAAGGAGCCGAAGGCAGAGCCGGGCGCCGAAACGGGGCCGCCTGGAGCTCGGGCCCTTCCGGAAAGACCCGAGCTGCGCTCGGAGGAGGAGGGCGCCTTCGACTTCGGCGCTGCGCCCCCGCGCTGTGCCCTCTGTCGGTGGCGTGGGGCAGCTGTAGCAGCGGTGGCGGCAGCCGCGTCGACGTCGACCAAGACTGGAGCGACGTTTAAAGAAGGAGCCGAGTCGCCGCGGAGTCCGGCTTCTGGTTGTTGGAGGGCTCCCACCCGTCCGCGCGGCCAGACAAGGAGAAGCGGCGGCGCCGGGAAGCAGGTGAGGACCCGGCCCGGTGCCGGGAGGGGTGAGGGAGCGCGCCCGCTGCCTCCGTCGCTGGGCCGCGCCTGCGTTTGCATTCTCCTCACTTGAACCAGGAAGCGGCGGAGTCGGAGGCTCCGCTCCTCCGGCCCTTTCTTTGTGTGGGCCCGGGAGCGAAGGAGGGGACGAACCCGGAGGGCCGCGGCGCGGTCCCCTCCGCCGTCAGGGGCCGAGGGGCTGCCGGTGCCCGGGGTAGGCCCGGCGCGTGGGGAGCCCACCACGGGGACCCACTTGGCTTTTTCCTCGCCCTCCGCCTGCCTTTTTGTGCCTCCTTTTCTCCTCCTAGCCCCGACTTTGATTTAGAGCTTTTCTGCCCGGCCCATCCTCCCCTTCCGTCCCCTTCCCAGGGCATAACAATGCCGCCTGCTTGGCCTCATCCCCTCCCAACACCCCACCCTCCCGTTCGCCACCTTCTACTTTCCCCGGCTCGCCGGCGGACCCCCGCCCTGGCGGTGCCGTTCGTACCTCCATCAGGATTTGCAGGAAGCTGCCTTTTCGCGTGAATTGGGGTGAAAAAAACCCTCGGTTGCAGCCGGCTGGGTGCAAATGGGGAAGAGGGGGTGGAGTAAGGAAGATGGGGTTCAGCTGCCGCAGGGAGCCGCGTGTCGGTTGGCTTTACTCGCTCGCGGATGGCGTTTCTCTCTTTTACACCTTCACATGCCCTCAGTCAAGGGTTTGTCTCCCAGTGATGCGGAATGGCTTTTCCGGAGGCAGGTCGCCGATCTCGGGGTGGGTTCAGAGCGATTTGTGCCGTTCCTGGGCCCACCCTGACGGGGAAAAGCGGGAGCAGATCTAAACAAAATGAAACCAATTCCCAGTGTCACCTGGACACGTACGTTTGATGCATTGCCCCCTTCCCAGGACCCGTTTGCAAACGACAAGAATTGTATTCGGAAAACCTATCTACCTACTTAAAAGCGACTTCTGTCGAAATCCCCGTATTTCGGAAGCCCTGGTGGCTGGCTCGCTGTCCAAAGGTCACCCTTTCTGATGAGTGCCTTTATGGTAACCTGGAATTCCTTGGTACTGTTAAACGAGCAACGCCTTATTTCAAATCCTCATTTCTAGACTTTTTGCCTACTTTTTGTTTTTAAGCTGCAGTTTTGAAAATTTCGAAGATGCTTGAGACGCCCCGCCTTCCACGTGTATATAACTTAAGCACTGTGACGACAGTGCTACTATTTTGGTAACTTTAAAGGGAAAGAATATTAGCAAGAAAAGTGTTTCTCTACCTAAAGTACTTATCAGCCAGTTGTTTATATATATATATAATCTATAAAAGTTAAATATATAAAAATTAAATATAGATTTAATATGTGTATATGTTTTAAACCACTTGGCACCCTTGTTACTGCTAATGTATTCTGTGACGGGCAAAAAAAGAATGTTTTGGGAGTGGTACACAGCATTGCTCTTTACTGACCTCCCCCTCCCTTTTTCTAGAGTAACCGCCTGCTCTGTTCCAGTAAGTTTATGTTTTCATTTTCACTAACACATCTGGTATAAAAAAAAGTTCTCATACCAGTGCGCATAATTCTTTACCAACAAATTGAAATGTTTCATGTTTTCATGCAAATAAGCATTAAGAAATGGTGACCTTTCCTTTGTCTTATTTTTTTCACAGTACCATCTGTTGACTTCGCTTGGCACTCTAACATTTCACCTCTGGAGATTGTAAGAGTAGAGAGGTGAGGGGAAGGGGCAAGGAGATGATGAAAGGGGAGAGGGTAAAAAAGGTGTTTCATAGTTTATCTAGGTGAGGCACCCCAATTTAAATAACAGAAAACTGACGGGCAGTCTAGAGGTAATAACCTGTCAGCGTTTATAAACACTTACTCGGTCATTGGCTGTAGGGAGTAGCTTTTGAATGTGTTCTTAAAGTTAAGTTTTAGGAAGAGTATAGAATGGATATTGCACACAGCAAGCTTTTCTGACACTTAAATCATTCATTTACAGGTGAAATAACTTCTGTGTGTTCACGATGAAGACTTTTTCTTAAAGTTTTAAGACCATTAAAAATGAACTCTTAAGTCTTCTTGAGGACAGAACCTAAAAGTGGAACTAAGAAAATTAATTCTAATCTTAAAAAATTGCTTAGTGGTGACGCATGTATCCGAGATTCAGAGGAAGAGATTACCGTTCAGATCTGTAGATCAATTAAAAACTCGCTTGTCTCTTCTCAGGGGGAAGTCATGAGATTTGATGCATGGTCCAAAAGCCAGCCTGTATGAACAATTTATATACAAGCCAAAAAGTTATGCCAAACTTCAGTTAAAACTTGAATACACTGTTTAGTGATGCTGCAACTTACATTCTGAATGATAAAAGTACTTCTTGTTTTTCTTTTCTAATCTTCTCCCACCCCTTCCTCCTCCCTTTCTCTTACAGGCATGGAGAGTAGAAAACTGATTTCTGCTACAGACATTCAATATTCTGGCAGTCTGCTGAACTCCTTGAATGAGCAACGTGGCCATGGACTCTTCTGTGACGTTACCGTTATCGTGGAAGACCGAAAATTCCGGGCCCACAGGAATATTCTTTCAGCTTCTAGTACTTATTTCCATCAGCTCTTCTCAGTTGCTGGGCAAGTTGTTGAACTGAGCTTTATAAGAGCAGAGATCTTTGCCGAAATTCTCAATTATATCTATAGTTCTAAAATTGTTCGTGTTAGATCGGATTTACTTGATGAGTTGATTAAATCAGGGCAGCTGTTAGGGGTTAAATTTATAGCAGAGCTTGGTGTCCCATTGTCACAGGTTAAAAGCATCTCAGGTACATCTCAGGACGGTAATGCCGAAACCTTACCTCCTGGTTCTAGTGACAAGAACCTTGAAATACAAAAATCAAAAGATGAAGCCCAAGATAACGGGGCCACTATAATGCCTATTATAACAGAGTCTTTTTCCTTATCTGCTGAAGATTACGAGACAAAAAAGATCATTGTTACCGATTCAGATGATGATGACGATGACGTCATTTTCTGCTCTGAGATTCTGCCTGCAAAGGAGACTTTGCCGAGTACCAATGCAGTGGCTCAGGTCCAGCCTAACCCAGGTGCCGTTGCCGTTTCAGATGTTGCACCTTGTGCTAGTAATAACTCTCCCCCTTTACCAAATCTCACACCTACTCAGAAACTTCCTACTTCTGTGAATCAGGCAACTCTGAGCCAGACGCAAGGAAGTGAAAAATTGCTGGTATCTTCAGCCCCGACACATTTGACTCCCAACATTATTTTGCTAAATCAGACACCACTTACTACACCACCAAATGTCACTTCTTCACTTCCAAATCATATGTCTCCTTCAATCAATTTGCTTGTGCAGAATCAGCAGACACCAAACAGTGCTGTTATAACAGGAAACAAGGCCAATGAAGAGGAGGAGGAGGAGATTATAGATGATGACGATGACACTATTAGCTCCAGCCCAGATTCGGCGGTCAGTAATACATCTTTGGTCCCCCAGGCTGATGTCCCCCCAAGTGCCACTTTTGATGGATCGTTGGTACAGAAGATGCAGATACCTACACTTCTGCAAGAGCCACTTTCCAATTCTTTAAAAATTTCAGATATAATTACTAGAAACACTAATGATGCAGGTTTAGGATCAAAACATCTAATGGAGGGTCAGAAGATCATTACTTTAGATACAGCTACTGAGATTGAAGGCTTGTCAACGGGTTGCAAGGTTTATGCAAATATTGGTGAAGATACTTATGACATAGTGATCCCCGTCAAAGATGACCCTGACGAAGGGGAGGCCAGACTTGAGAATGAGATACCAAAAACATCTAGCGGTGAGACGCCCAACAAACGTATGAAAGTAAAACATGATGATCACTATGAGTTAATAGTAGATGGGAGGGTCTATTATATCTGTATTGTGTGCAAAAGGTCATATGTCTGTCTGACAAGCTTGCGGAGACATTTTAACATTCATTCTTGGGAGAAGAAGTACCCTTGCCGTTACTGTGAGAAGGTATTTCCTCTTGCAGAATATCGCACAAAACACGAAATTCATCACACAGGGGAGCGAAGGTACCAGTGTTTGGCCTGTGGCAAATCCTTCATCAACTATCAGTTTATGTCTTCACACATAAAATCAGTTCATAGTCAAGATCCTTCTGGAGACTCAAAGCTTTATCGTTTACATCCATGCAGGTCCTTACAGATCAGACAATATGCATATCTTTCTGATAGGTCAGGCGCTATGCCTGTAATGAAGGATGATGCTATTGGGTATAAGGTTGATGCTGGGAAAGACCCTGCAGTAGGGACTGCATCTACTCCTCAGAACAAGCCAATGACCTGGGAAGATATTTTTATTCAGCAGGAAAATGATTCAATTTTTAAACAGAATGTAACAGATGGCAGTACTGAGTTTGAATTTATAATACCAGAATCTTATTGAACTTTGAAATCTCAGAAAGTTTGGTTTGCATTCAGGGGCAGGGGTTTCAAAAGGCCTGTAAAACAAATTAAGGTGAAAACGAGTTCATTTCATCTGCCACGTCATCTGAAGGCAGTCTAGTTGGATTATTTGTTGATAATTTTTAGAAGCAAATTATTCTGAAAGTTTTGAGTAGAGAGTGAGAAGTCCCCCCCCCCTACCGAGTATCTGTTTATATAGTTAGCTTTCAGCTCGTTTTAAAGAGGCAAGAAGAAAAAAAGCTTGGAGAGAGAGTTTCCTGAATAGAATTTGAAGCTGTCTGAATGTTCTTTGAAAATAACTGGAGTTATTAGCATACCCTAGTTTATCTTACAACTTTCCCCTTCCATGTTAGCACTTTACTGCTGAATTCTCAGTTATCTTAATATTGAGACTATAAATGTGTGTTGTGTTTTGGATGTGGCATAAAAAGTAAACAAGAACTTCTAAAGTTGTTCTGGAAATTCTCAGAATAAGTCTCTGCTTGGTTGTGTATTCCGCTAGTCCAAATGGATAGCAACCTCCTGCCTCCCTCCTGCCATGAAAATGGCCGTGCAGACAAGTGTCTCATCTGAAGAAAGAGTTTTAGCTAATTAGAATTGAGTTTTGCTTTTATTGCCATCGTCTGGAAAAGACTTTTGGTGGCTGGACTACTGTATATATACCTTTGCAGTTGTGGTCTCTGTGGGCAAAAATGTTAATGGAAAACAAATCTCTGTATTGCAGACAGGAGGAGAGGAAAAGTTCTGTTGCGTTTGTTTTGAAGTCTTTGTTCTTACATGATAGAGAGTGGAAGTGAATGGAGAGTTCCTTTTTTGTTCATATGGTTAAAAATGTTCCCTTGAGAAATTTCAAAGTTTGAATCCGAAAGCCACCAAATAAATCTTTCATTATGTATAAATCTTTATAAATGATAGATTCCATAAATGAGACTCCTACATATTTTAGGCAGGAGGCTACTGGTATATATTTTTAAATGTTCATATTACTTAGAATTTCTAATAGAAAGTTTTCATTTGAAATAGTTGAATCCATGATCTAGTGTTTTCCTTTCACAAGACCTTTTAGGTTTTTACCCCTTCTAAAGTAAGTTCCATTCCATCTGCAAAGTGCTGCAATATTATAGCAATCAGAAACTATATATGGAATGTTATATAGGCTTGTTGATTCCCGTTTATCTTGAGAACAATACGTGTACCTTTCTTCCTTTTCAAGTGACACATATTTAAAACACTTAGAAAATAAAGTCAAAACTCATTGAAGTGCTAGTACTAAAAGGAAGCAGGTTGGAACAAATATATAGCCTAGCCTTTATAACAGGATTAACGTGTTGAACTTCTGTAAATTACTTTTTGCAAAGGAAAAAAATTAATAGATACTGAAAAAGATTGTTGTGCATAGTCATTAGTCCTTTGTAACCTTGCTTAAATATTTCTTAACATAGATATTTTCTTTCTCTTAACTATGTATTTTTAAAAACAGTCTATTTCTTGACTTTGAACTTAAAGCTTTAATCATAATTTTTCATGTATACATCATTCTTCTGATGGTAAGCTAGATTTGAAGATAATGGTTTCAGTGTTTCAGTTGGTAGTGGAGGGTATCAGGCTTCACTATTTGCAATAATACAAGAAAGAAGAAAAATATTATAATCCTTTGCTTACCGAGGGCTAGAATGATGTGCATCTGTCTGTTTTCTGTTCTGTGAGTCTAGACGTTCAAACCATTTTGTGAACTAATCCTTGGAGAAGTTTAAATTAACCTTAGAACTTAAGACTCTGATCTCTGGAATCACAATATCTGCCTCCGTTCTGTGCAGATATTGACAACATTACTCTTTGACTATAAGGTGCACTCAGAAATATTTTCAGTGGAAATTTGAGTTTCATTAATGCTGTTTCACCAGTTAGACATAATTACTTCTGCAAGTGTGAATGATACTGATGGCCAGCAGAGCTTCCAGACCTTTCAAAGTTAACTGCTAGGAAAATTAGTTGATCATAATAAAAGTTGAGAGTGCCTAACAAGGCTATTATGACAAACCAGGAATTGAGTCTGTAAGGGAAAACTATCCATTCTGAGTAATATGGACGTAATTATTTGCTGCTGCTGTGCTCTGTGTCAATTCTGAGTATAAAATTTAAACCCTGTGCCTAATGAAGGTGTCTTCTAGAGTTTTTTTGGGAGAAGGAAAACTGGAAAGTTAACTTGTATTTTTGCCAGAAGACTCTTCCTTGCATGTATGTCAAGGTCTTCAGTTTTTTCAGAAGTTTCTATATCCAAAGTTCAGAATTTGTGTGAACTACTCCTTTGGGGCTGAAACCATTCACTCCCAGTGTTTATTGGGTTGGAAATCTGTAGCAAGATTCTGTTTAAAACTTACCATGGTGTTTTCCTATTTCATACCTAGCTTTCTGGCTACTAAATTCCTTCTTTTTTCTTTCAAGTTGGCTGCAGATTTGCTCCTGTGCTAAATTACCTGTAAACCTTCTGGATAGGAACTGTTTGAAATAGCAATTTGTTGAAAGAGAGGACAGAAAATGAAAATGCCCAAACTAAGCAAAGATTTTAAAATGCCATAGCAATCTTGCAAGATTTACTTTAAAATATATTTTTAGATGATCATTATCATCTCAGTGGTACTGATCCCCCACATGCAACTACTATGAGGAATTGATGTTTTCTTCTTTCCATTGTACCAAAAAGATAAATGGTTAAAAATGGTCAAGGTATTTTGTATTGTCAAGGCATGCCTAATCTAAAGGATTAAATGTTAATTCAACAGCCCTGGCTTCCTCACCTCTGTCAATCATACGAAACCTTGTTCATTTCCACCCAGTACTGTAATGTTCATACTTGTACAATCTTTCCTATCATATGACTTTAAGTTCTACTTTTCATTAACCATTACCTGGTATTAGTTCGTAGAGCTTCTTATGGCAAAAATAAAATGTTATAATTCTGATTTTCGAGTGTATTTTTTACAAGATTATCTTTCAGAAATGATACAGACTTGGAGGGCCTGGCTGGCTCAGTTGGTGGAGCATGCGAGGGGAGGAGGGGTCGTGAGTTCAGGCCCCACATTGGCAGTAGAGCTCACTTAAAAAAAAGAAAAGAAATTACATAGACTTTACTATTCTGTTGTTTTTCAGTTTTTGTAGTAGGAGACTGGGGGTACTTCTGATGACAGCATAACAAAATTTTCTACTAGGTCTGTAGCGGTGCTGACCATACTGACTACATCTTTGGCTCTCCATCTTGTTCATGTCTGTGCAGTGACCTGCCTTGGGGCTACATGTTCCAGGCCCCTTGGAGGTTAACGTATGACCGGAATGCGGGAAGGCTTGTTTTGATCTTTCCTAAGGTTGTTTAAACAACTAGGAGAGCTAACAATTTCTTCCCCTCCCCTCTGGCACACAGATGGCACCACTTTAGATAGCTACACTTTGACCTCCCCACAATGCTGTATAAAATCTGTGGATTAAGGTCCAGCCTTTGTGGAGTATAGCTGTGTAGTGCCTGGATTGTGGTGGTCTGCTCCATTCTGCCCCCCCCCCCCCATCAGTAAGTTATCCTGAGTAAAACTCTGTCAGCGGTATGGCGTGGCTCGCTTCGCTTGCTTCATTGTTTGGTCTCAAAATGCCTTCTCAGTCTGGAGGATACTTTACTGTCCCTCTTCTACCTTCTAACAGGTTTTATATGTTGGTTCATTGCATCCCCATTGCACCTTGAACCATAATAGTCAAAAGTGAGCGGGCTGTTGTCAGTTGCTTTGGAGTGTTTGTGATGCTTTTGTAGGTTCCATGAAGACACGTGTAAGTGGATAAGGAGGAGGATAGTTTTATTAATTTGAAACATCACAAAAGCAGTCTGGGTTTCCAACATGGCAGTGATACAGATTTTAAGCAACATCCAGTTTATACAGGTTCTGGATTAATATTTTAATGTTTCATGCCCAGTTCAATACTTTAAAGCAGAATTAGGAATAAAGCAGTAAATATTACAAAATGCAGTCAAGGTGCATATTGGAAGTACAAATTCCTTCATTACAGCAAATGTTTTGCAAAAGAGTAAAGCAGCGAATATTAATTTTTCTAAGGTAACATGCACTTTATATAATTCAGTGTAATAAAAAAAGAAGCTGCTCAAATTAAGTGTTACAAAATCTATTCTGTTTCAAGTTATTTTGTAAAGTAAGAAAAATACATAGAAATGAGTCAGAGTCTTAACACTTTAAGAAATGTGATAAATGTAGGATATACTGTGTAATGGTGCCTCTTAAAAAAATTAAATACTCATACACGTTCACTAAAGCAAAAGGTACAGTGTAAATGGCAAAAAATTTCATTGAGTATTACAAGTTGGTATTTGTATAGTAAGTCAATTGGTTATTAGTCCCTTTTTGAAATCCAATAGAATTTAATATGCTCAGAACTGTAGAAAATAATAGTAATTTTATATAACGCAAAAGGATTCTAGTGTTCCCGATTTGAACTCGATGAGACATCATTCACGATGCCGGAAGTTAAACCGAATGCTTTGCAAACACTTAACTGTGAACAATGAGTGCACTTGTTGTGCCTTGATAATTCTTGATGGCTGGGTGTCTACAAGGTAGATGGGAGCACCAGCATTTGCCTGCTACCTCTAA
This sequence comes from Mirounga angustirostris, assembly GCF_029215605.1. NCBI lineage: Eukaryota > Metazoa > Chordata > Mammalia > Carnivora > Phocidae > Mirounga > Mirounga angustirostris. Next base: position 97,771,168 of record NW_026991719.1, read on the forward strand.
TCCATCAAGTTGGGAGGTAGCGAAATTGGCCGGAAAATTTTCCCGTATGCGTTTTGTGTTTGCAGAACTATCTAATTAGGTACCCTCCTGTAGCCCCTGTATTTTTACGTCATACAAGTGTAGGATTATCCGTCTTCCTTTAAATCACTCCAGTTCTCAGGTTAACATAAGATCGCAGTGAAAGTGTTGGTTCTGAAGTGAAGGCATGGGTGCCAAAGTGTTAAATTCGTCAGGTGGATGGTTTAAAGCTATGCATAATTAAAAGAACCGTACAAACACCTACCACAAATGTGCTAGATGGATTTGAAATTTACGGTAACACCTAAGAATTTGTCAAGTTGGCTACTTTTGAGGTTTTGCAGACTTAAAGCGGCATTGTAACACTTTCATAATCTTGAACACTGTCATGATTGGTCTCAACAGAAAAAAGGACCAATAGGAGCAGTGGCATTAGAATACGGATGATTCTTTTGGGGTGGGGTGCAGGATACGTGCGGTTTGCTGGGATTGAAGCACAATATCTGAAGATTAAATAGTCACAAAGATTAGTAACAACTCATCATCACCACCCAAGAACCTAACCTAGCGTTTTTAACTCTGAATTTTAACCGTAAGATCTCCCATAGCCAATATCTTTTGTAATACTGCACCATGCAGTAGAACCACGGTCTCCTAAGTTATCGGGTGTGTAACTGAGATCAACTCAAAACACCTCACAAGTTGCTCTTTGTATTTCAGTGCATCCTAAACAATCGATCCTGTTCCCCACTACTCGAGGGAATATTGCACTTTTCCCTTTGGGAGGTACTGATAACGAAAGCCGAGCTGAATGATCACGACAGCCATTTTTACAATACTCACAGAGAAGAAAGGAGTACAAGGTACGGGCAGCGTTTTTCGACATCCGGACACAAGCAAACAAAATCTTAGCCAGAACTCTCTGCATTGGAACCAGTGGGTAGCTCCATCTGGGAAATTTTCCTTAGGGACTGACTTTAGTGGTAGGGAAAGATAGGGCCTATAGACAAGCCAGGTGCTTCACCCAAGGTGCTAGGGCGGCGGTCTGCCAAGGGTCTGAGGACGACACTGCATTTCCACAAAGTGAAACAGGTGGCAGGCACCGCTGAGGACAGAGGTGGAGCCACAGGGAAACGCAGGTGCATACGGGACAAGCTTCTTGCCGGGATGGCTCCCCAGCCTTGCTTAGAGAGTGCACGCTGCCCTTTTTGGAAGCGCTGGGTTCAGCCTAGCCACCCCTGCTCTGCACTGATAAATGAATAAGCTTCATCCCTATCTTTCCCTAGCTTGGCAGGCCTTCGCAAAACTTTATGCATAAGAATCGCACTTTAAATTTTGTACCCTACACACTTCCACTAAAGCAGAAATACGAAAGCCACAATAATCTCAATAGCCAGCAGGCATTCCTCTTTAGGGGCTGTAAGGTGGTGGTTTTTCAAAAGGCGGGTAGTAGGGAGGAGAGTAGCGGGGCGGTGCGCTCGAGGACCACATGTAGCTGGGCGAAGGTGAGGCGGACTGGGGCTCATCAGAAAGTCCAGAGGGAGGGGAGGATGGAAAGACACTGGAATGCTGTGTAATAAAAACAAAACCAGTTTAGGCAGCCGGGTTGCGATTCCTCCACAGGCCATTGTTACTTAAAAAGTGAATGTGGACCAAGTTTGCTTCTGTTTGGAAAAACAGAGGGCTCCTAAGCCTCACAAAGTTAATGAGGGGCAATGAGCCCGTGGGTTGGTCCCACTCTCCCGGTCCCTCAGGCTGCACAGCTCCCTGCAGATAGCATGGGGTCCTCCTCCCTGGCCCTTTGAGCCCTGCATCCAGTCATCCATTCTTGTTGCTCCTACTTCTGTGTTGCCTCTTCAGTCCACCACTCCCTTGTCCACGTTTACAGCCCAAGCCTTCAATACCTCTCCCTCGAACTATGGCAACAGCATCCCAGCTAGTCTTCAGAAAAGGACTTTGGGCCATAAGAACTTCTGAGGTTAAGCCAGTAATACCTGGGAAAGTCTTTGCTACCAGAATATGTCACAGAGCCCATCTCACAGACCAAAACACAAAACTAAGGTCAGAGAGCCTAAGTGGGCTTTCTTGGATCTGGGTTCTTCCGAGTCTGACAATTTCTATCTCATCTTAACCGTGGCCCACCAGCCCCAAGTGCAGGGTAGGTTGGAGGGCAGAGAGGAACACAGGCGTGGAGGTGAGAATACCAATGGTAAGAACAAGGAACAATCTGTCAGGTTGCAGAGACACAAGATGCAATTTGACTTTGTATTGTCCAACTTTGGTAGTCTTCGGGAAGAGAGAGGATACAGATTTTTTTTTTCTTTTGTAAAAACAGTGAATTGACACGTCAGGAGCCATTGCTGCTGCTTCCTCTCTGGCTCATGTATACCCTTGACTCTGATGATTTTCCTGCTCAAGGAGAGTTGGCCTGTTTTTGTTTGGTTCATTGCTATATCCCGCAGAGCTCAGAACAGTGCTTGGCAAGTAGTAGGTGCTCAATAAATGTTGAATGAGTGACCCTAACCTCAGGAGTATATGAGATGAACTTGGCACGGTTTTTTTTTTTTAAGATTTTATTTACTTATTTGAGAGACAGAAGCAGACTCCCCGCTGAGCAGAGAGCCCGACGCAGGGCTTGATCCCAGGACCCCGGGATCATGACCTGGGCGAGGGCAGATGCTTAACCGACTGAACCACCCAGGGGCCCCAATTGGGCATGTTTTTTAAAAGTAAAATCGAGTTTCAAAGAATGCCGCCCCATCTTGTGGGTACCGCTGCCTTGCTCCAGCGGGGCAGAATGGCTGAGGCCTGAAGACTGGAGGGGGCTACCCGGATAGCAGGAGGCCACGGGCCAGTTTTAGGCTCTCCGGAAGGGTGAACATAATAAGCCAATGAACGGGGCTGGAGAACTGCAATTTTCTGGTGTGTCTTAGCTCTAGGAGGAACTGGTATATTAAAAAAACAAACAAAAAGGGGCGTCTGAGTGGCTCAGTCGGTTAAGCGTTGACTCTTGGTTTTGGCTCAGGTCATGATCTCATGATCTCGGGAGTCATGGGGATCCAGCCCACGGTTGGGCTCCCTGCTCAGCGGGGTGTCTGCTTATCCCTCTCCCTCTGCTCCCCTCCCCCACTCTCTCTCAAATAAATAAATAAAAGCTATGGCTTTTAAAAGAAAAACAAGACCCACTTACCCCAAAATTTCTCAAGAGTTCAAGTGCTGTTTGGGGGAGGTCATGCCTTTACTTTGTGTGGCTGGCCAGAGTCTGAGTCGATCATGTCATTTTTAAAGGCCTGGGGCAATCGAAAGGCAGCCTTGACATGGGATTTCTGGAGCCTGAGCCCACCTGGCTGAGTCTCCTAATCGCCAGTCCTCACCCCTGCACGCCTTAGAAAGGGCTGTCCAGGTTTCTAGGTCTTGCGCGAGACACGGAAATATCTGTCCACATCATGCTGGGGCCACCATCACTCCCTCCCCCTCCCCCGCCCCATCCATTATTTCTGCCCTGAGGGAAGGAATGACAGGGTCCTAGAACCTGCAGAGCCTCTAAAGACAAAACTTGAGTCCGTGGACTTGAGACAAGCAGGATTCCTTGCTAAAATCCCAACTTGTCTCCCGCCTCCAGGAAGACTTCCTGGTTTTCCATTCTGCACTGCAGGCTTCCCTCCCCTCTCCCTCCTCTCCTGCTGCTTTCCTCAACGAAGAACACTGTCCTCTCAGCCCAGTGGGGACAAGAGTCTCCGGGGGACGGGGACGCGGTGCTTGGCCCTTCTGAATGCCGCCATGGGAGGGTGAGAACCAGGCGGCCGATCTTAGGTGCTCCCAGCCCCGGACAGGAGGCCAAGTTTCCGACAGCGCAGCGAAAGGCAGTTCTGTCCGGAGAGGTGCTACGAGAGGCTTCTGTGGGCAGCAGCTGCTGCGGGGGGGCAGTTGTACACTTTGATAGTAAAAGGGGGGGTGGTGACACAACGGCCTTTGGTTCTCACTTATTGCTTTCATGTTCGGGAAGTATTCAAGTGGCTGGGGCTGGGATGTTTCTCACTTCCCTTTGAGGACGCTGGGAGCCTTAAGGATAAAATTGAAGGGCTCCTGGCAGAGCTAGGGAGCTAACTGGCTGTAGTCCACACACCCTTGGGGCCCAGTGGGGGGAGTGGGGGACAAGACCCACAGGACCAGCACGTAGTTTCCTAGCAACAGGCAGGCACCTTGGGAAGGATTTGGCTTTGTTGCTGCTGGGGAGCTGGCCTGGTGCCTTTTGGTTCCTGCCTCCGAGTGGACTTTACTAATGGGACAGGCAGCTCAAAAGAACAGAGCTTGGAATCCCCGCTCAGCGCAAAGCATGAAAAGCACCTAGATAGCCTACTGCTGGGCCTCCGTCAGTTGGAGCTTCCGGAGTCGCTTCTTGGGAGGCTGGAGCGAGAAGAGGGGCAAGGCGCAGGCGTGGCAATTCACCAGGTGGACAGGAAAGGAACCAGCCCCTGGTTAGAGTGAAGTAGGGGGACCAGGCTGGTAGGCCCGGCTGGGAAGTATGGCTGGAACCCCTTAAGGTTTTACACAAAGCTCCCCTGGGTTGAATTTCCCAGTGGAAGTAGAAACCGATGCTTTATACCCTGCGGAATTTGGACTACTTGGCTGAAACCAAAGTACAGGCAGGAGGGAAATGAACGTGGGGGTAACAGAAGTGAGTGGGGAGGTTAGTGAGGAGGCAAAGGTAGTCTCAGTTTCTATCCTTCCTGTCTCGGGGGATGGGGAGCTCATGAAGGGAGGACACCGTGGAGTCCAGTGTTTGCAAGAGTCCCGTTTCTCCCAGCTCAGCACTCACAGCATCCTCGGGGCCATCTGACCAGAGTGAAGTCCTTAAAAACACATCACTTGGGACGCCTGGGTGGCTCAGTCGGTTGAGGGTCTGACTCTTGGTTTTGGCTCAGGTCATGATCTTAGGATTGAGGGATTGAGCCCCACGTGGGACTTTGCTCTCAGTGCGGAATCTCCTGGAGATTTTTTCTCTCCCTCTCCCTCCCCTTCTGCTCCTCCCCCTGCTCATTGTGCTCTCTCTCTCTCTCTCTAAAATAAATAAAGTCTCTAAAAAAATTTAAAACCCCACATCACTCAAAACCCACACCACACAACTCCAAAGTCTCCAAAAAGGAAACACAAAGACAGCTCGAACCTAGAAAAAGAACCGGGAGAGGTATGAGAAGTGTCCCAGCAGCTGCTAGAGTGGGGAGCAATTTAATAATTAATCAGAGAGAATTTACTCTCTAGAGACCCCTTCTGAGTCATGATTAGGAAGCCCATAATTTAAATCAGTAAAAAATATAAAGATCCTAAAATTAACTGGGGGGAAAAAAGATCTATGCTGGGCTCAGATTTACAGCTTCTCCAAAGAATTCTTTAAGCCTATTCTAGAGTCAGACAGACTCCAATGACAAGAGACTGGCAATGACAAGACTGTTTCCCTCAAAGGATTACACTGGATGATATACGTGAAGCACTCGGCACCATGCTTGGTGCAGAACAAGGGCTCAGTGAATAGGAGCTGTTCTTAAAAAGTAGAGGCTTCCACAAATCCCTGACGTCCGTGCTATAAACCCACAGTGTAGGTTTGGGTTAGGGACCCTATTGCTGGGTTTCCACAGCACTCTGGGTAATAGACTATTTACTTTTTTGTCTCCATTGCTGTCCCCTGACCACCCCCCACTCAAGTCCCTGATTTCCTTTTTTTTTTTTTTTAAGATTCTATTTATTTATTTGACACACACACAGAGAGACAGCGAGAGAGGGAACACAAGCAGGGGGAGTGGGAGAGGGAGAAGCAGGCCTCCCGCTGAGCAGGGAGCCCGATATGGGGCTCCATCCCAGGACTCTGGGATCATGACCCGAGCCGAAGGCAGACGCCCAACGACTCAGCCACCCAGGCTCCCCAAGTCCCTGATTTCTTAATGCAATCAATCTTTCTATCCACGGCTCCTAGCACAGTGCTTGGCACATGGGAACACAGAGTAAACACCGACTGAACGGAAGCCAACAGCCCGAGTCACCACTGGCATTGTCAATCTTGTTTTCATCCCTGGGGTAGTGTCTGAGTGAGGAACGATGGATGAAGAAATGTCTCAATACCCTACAGAGAGGCTTCCTATCTTAGAGTGTACAAGGACCATCAGCAGGGAGATGATTGTTCCTACTTCAGGGGTTCGTTATAAAGTGAAAATTCCTAAAATCAATATAATCAACATAATTTGCTTCGATAAAAAATAAATGGAGGCAGCCCCTGGGCTGGACCTATGTGTCTGTGGCCCCTCTATCCCAGAATGACCTTTTTTTTTTTTTTTTAAAGTAAGCTCTATGCCCAACATGGGGCTTGAACTCAGTCCCCGAGATCAAGAGCTGCGTGCTCTGCTGACTGAGCTGGTCAGGGGCCCCCTAAGATGACTTTTTATTACTTTTTATTGCTGTGTTAAATTTCAACATCTCTGCATTCTCTCTCTCTTTTTTAAAGATTTTATTTAATTATGAGAGAGAGAGAGAGAGCACACAGGAGAGAGAGCAAGAGGGGGGTGCAGAGGGAGAGGGAGAAGCAACCTCCCTGCTGAACAGGGAGCCCAACCCCAGGACCCTGGGATCCTGACCTGAGCCAAAGGCCGATGCTTCACCGACTGAGCCACCCAGGCGCCCCCATCCTTGCAGTCTCTTAAAGGACTCCTCTTGCCTCTGTCCCTGCTGAAATTGTCTATGCCCTTTTTGAACAGATTTGTGTTTCCCAGTCTGTGTAGCACCTATTTGGGTAACGAGTTCCCTCTGTTGTCTGCCTGTAAATACTATAGGCTTTAGAACAAGTTCCAGCATTATTTTTTTCCCAAGCTTTGATGGACACCTCCTTGTTCTGGTTCTGCATTTTATAAGAGTGAACAAGTCCGTGGTCACACTATATATATTACTGTTGCGATATACAGGCCTAGACCTCCACGCACAGCATCTAAGCCGAACAAAAGGACACTGTCTTCAACAAAATGGGGCTTTCCAGGTTCAATTATTTTGTTAATCTAAAGCTGAAATTAGGTTGCCCAAGGGCTTTGTGTTTGTAAACTGGCTGGCTAATTGGAAGCACCCCCAAACAGTCATGCCTTTATGTCCCCTTGGAGCATCTAGGGGCCCTTAGTCAGGAGAAGCAAATTCATTATGGGCTCCTCTCCTTTCAAAGGTATTTCCTTTGGTCCTCAAATTTTCAATTAACCAGACTTCCGTGTAATCCCACTCTTCTATGGTCAAGGGTTGCCGATCACTGTAAATGTTGAAAAGACCATTTTGCTTGTTTCCTTGAAGTGCCTAGCCCAGTGCTCTGCACACAATGAAGGCCTTTTAATTAAGTGCCTTTCTTGGTTCTGTTTTTCTGTGCTTTGTCTCAGCTCAAAAGGAAAAGGGGAAAGTGCAAATTTGGTAACTCTATTTCGGACCCATGTGATAACAAGGCAAAAAAGGGGAGGGGGGGTGTTATTTAAAAAAACAAAACAAAACCCTTTCTCCGTGTAGTCCTAGTTAAGGAAGTCTGGAGAAAAACAAGGGACTTGTTCCTCATTACAGATTTCATTCAATCCCTTGTGTGGCCAGAGTCCTTTGTGCTAAAGAGCAGGTCTAGGCCTCTCTCTGTGGCAGAAGAATGGGAAAAGCCGCGGTTGGACAGGGGTCCATACTGACGTACTAATGAGTACGTCCCCTCCTGGGTGCTGGTCAAGGCAATTTGGGACACCTCGATCCTCGCTCCTTCTCTCCCTTTTCTTCCATCTCTCTGTTTCCTGTGTCTTTCCCACCCTCCCCATCTCTCCCATCTTGCCTTGCTATAGTCTGTAAGCTCGTTACTGGTACCCACAGGCTGCTGAAGGCCGTCAGGCTGAGGGCCTGGCTACCTTGTCCATAGGAGGGAGGTTCCATAATTAGGGAGAGAACAAGATAGCAGGAATGGCAGCAAGAGTCACGGGAGAGTTGTGTTTCCCTCAGAACATACCTGAAAGTCGTAAGCAGAATATGGCGGCAGGTGGGGGGGGCTATGATAGTAGGTATTGTACGATGCCACTTGAGGACGAGCATAGTAAGAAACCGTCGGGTGGGCATTTTCAACAGAACAGTTCAGCGCTGGCAGAGCTGGATTCTGTAGAAGAACACAAAGTAGAAACAACATAAATGTTCATCACCGGGAGAATGATTAAATAAACTGGCACGTCCGTACTGTGCAATACCATGCAGCTCTTGAGCCACAATGATGTGGACCTATGGTCCCTGCTGGAGAAAGCCGTCCAGCAGACATCATTAAGTAGTAACAAGACTAGAAAGCCACCGGCAAAACTAAGGAGACCATAAAGAGATCAGTGGTAGCCAGGGGTTGTGGCTGGGGGGAGGGAGGAACAGGCAGAGCACAGAGGGTTTATAGGGCAGTGAAACGTCCCTGTGTGATAGTATAATGATGGGTACAAGTCATTATACATTTGTCCAAACCCGCAGAATGACAACACCAAGAGTGAGCCCTAAGGTAAACTACGGACTTTGGGTGACAATGACTTGGCGATGTAGGTTCATCCTTGATAATAAATGTGCTACTCTGCTGGGGATGTAGTTAAAGGGGGAGGCTACGTGTGGGATGGGAGCAGGGAGGACATGGGAAATCTCTATACCTTCCTCTTTTTTTTTTTTTAAGATTTTATTTATTTATTTATTTATTTGACAGAGACACAGTGAGAGAGGGAACACAAGCAGGGGGAGTGGGAGAGGGAGAAGCAGGCTTCCCGCGGAGCAGAGAGCCCAATGTGGGACTCGATCCCAGGACCCTGGGATCATGACCTGAGCCGAAGGCAGTCACTTAATGACTGAGCCACCCAGGCGCCCCTCTATACCTTCCTCTTAATTTTGTTGTGAACCTAAAACTCCTCCAAAAAAAATGAACCCGTTACATCATATAGCATGATTCCTGACTTACGTAAAAACAAAGACCCGAACAACTATACATGTGTGTACGTTTGTAAATGAAAAGAAATTAACCTGGAGAGATTCACAACAGACTGTCAACTGTGGTTATCTCTGGGGAGGGAAGTAGCATCAGGAGGTAAATGGGGACCCTTCACTTTCTTTCCTTTTTTTTTTTTTAACTTAAGTAGGCTCCATGCCCAATGTGGAGCCCAGTGTGGGGCTTAAACTCATGACCCTGAGATCCAGACCTGAGCTGAGATCAAGAGCTCGACCCTTAACTGACTGAGCCACGCAGGTGCCCTTCTATTTTTTTTTTTATATATAATAGGTATTACTTGTGTCATTTCCCCCCAATTTATTATTTTTAAAAATTCGAACCTATAGAAAAGTTGAAATCATGTAAAAAAACAAAAAGACAAAGAAAAGAATAAGATCCCAAATACACTGCTAAAGGAAGTCACCACTGCTCATTAGTTCCCAACCAGGGCTGTCCCAAGCAGGACCTTATGAGTGCCACATGGGTCAAAGTGCAGGGTAAATGTTTTCCCCATTTTCCGTGTCATTGACATTGCTGCCATTTGCATGGATAATCAAGAGCTGTCTGCAAAATCAATGAGTCTTGATTCTTGGTACATATCTACTCCACATTAACGGAGAGCAGAAGCTTCCTCTCAAGTGATGAAAGCGTGTGGGCAGGCTTTGGCAATGGCTACAAGGCAGCCACGCTGGGGGTGTTGGCAGAGGAATCTTCCTTAGAGCAAGTTTCAACACAGTTCTACTGCTCTCTTCCTTGGAGTGGGTTACTGTTTACATCTCTGGGAGGTTTGAAGAGCTACAAACCTCAGGCATTACAATGCAGCTCCCAGACAAGCAGAGAAATGTTTGTCAGCCCCTCCCACGCTCGGGAGAGGGCTGAGATTCTTGACCATTCCAAGGGCTGGCTCGCTTTATAGAGAAAGAGTGCTCAGAAACGCCCTTACCTCTCCACCAGAATGCTAAGAAGAAATTTCATCCCCAAGGAAGTCCCAGAAAGCATGTTCCCTTGGCTTTCTGTCAGTTAAAAGCACGCTCTCCAGCTCTTGCAAAATGAAACCAGTTCTTCTCTGCAAATAAACTAAGCCTAGCCAGAGAGAAACAATCATGCAATGTAAACTCTATCTCTAAAAATTGTTGTGTGTTCAGAGAAGAGGCCGGGGCGGGGGGCGGGGCGGGGCGGGATCATCTTTGAAAGGAAGTTGACTATTACAGAGAAAACAACACAAGAGGAGGATGGAATGAGCACAGAAAAGGCACAGAAGAGAGGAGAGTCCAGGGTAGAGGGTGTAGACAGAATGGGCAGGGCAAGAGAGGCCTTACATTGCTAACTGTGATTTTACAACACATTTGGGCTCTGTGTCTGTTTGTGTGTGTGTACAGCACTGTGTGCATTTCTGTTAAAACCCTGGGGCTCCGGGGGCGCCTGGGTGGCTCAGTCAAGTGTCTGCCTTGGGCTCAGGTCATGATCCTGGAGTCCCAGGATCGAGTCCCGCATCGGGCTCTCCACTCAGCAGGGAGTCTGCTTCTCCCTCTGACCCTCCCCCCTCTCCTGCTCTCTCTCTCTCTCTCTCTCTCTCTCAAATAAATAAATAAATAAATAAAATCTTAAAAAAAAAACAACAACTCTGGGGCTCTGAAGTTGTGAGACCCGCCCCCCATCACTGATCAGGCACATTCTGAGCTCCAGGGAAACAAGAAATTTCTAGGTGGCCCAGGAAATGGTGAACGCAGTCTTGCCTGGACGAGACTGAGTCTATTCTGAGGCGATGATTGCGGACTTTGGAAATAGTGCCACTTTTATGCCTCCCTGCTTTCCTCCAAACCAGAGACACCGAAGAGGAGAAACTGGCAAGATACAGTCACCTTTTAAAGACCCATCTCAACTTCTTCTATCTTGGGTCAACAGACACTTCATCAAACATTTCTCAAAGATCCTTTTCCCCATGCCGCCTCTGGTCGGGGAATGAGGACATCCTTGTTCCTCTCAGGAGGCCACATTCTGGAAGCAGCGGCTCCTAGCTGATCCTGTTGTCAGCTGCCAGCTCCCAGCCCTTGGCTCCTGTCCTCACTCCCTAGGAGCGGCTTTCACCAGCCAGCCCCCCGCGGGCCTCCCTGCAGATCCCCGGGCCTTCTGCTCGGCGGGGAGGCACACCACGAGTCGCCAACCGCGCTTGGACCCAGGCCAAAGACGGTATTTAGGCTCACCTGGCTGATGTTCCAGGATGGCCTACACCACGTCTCATTTTAGTAAAGCCATCAAAGTAAGGGCTCTCCCTGGGCCCCCCATCTTCCATTCCCATTCGCTCTCCCATCTCACCAATCGGATCTTTGCGCTCGGTCTTTCGTTTTGCCCACTGGTCCTTGACTGAGTTCCCAGGCCCTGCATTTGTACTTCTCTGGCCCTCCTCCTCCTTTTCGCCTAAGGAAGCTCTGGACAGCTGGAAACAACTCGCCTTTAACTGTTCTAAATTAAAGCCGCTAAACAAAGGAGGTAATGTGTGTTAAAACACTTGTGGAACCGGAAAGGGCTATCCAAACGTTGGTCCGGGCAGCTGGGGTGCAGTAGAAAGAGCAAAAGCTCTGGCATTGGACAAAGCTGGGCTCCAGTCCCAGCTCTGCTGTTTAGTTCTGGGCAAGTCACTTGACCTCTGTTGGCCTGTTTCCTCATCTGTTAAATGGGGGCAGTAATTACCTCATCAGGTAGTAATAGTGGGGAGGCGTGAAGAAAGTAATTGCGCAAAAGCCCTTCGTATAAAGGACCATCGTCACTGCTACCTCTCAGGACAGACCCTCAACAAACCCCCTTTCCCCCTAAAGATCAAAGGTCACAGTGCAGAATGTGAGCCACTCTGGCTGGAGGAGAAGCTCTGGGGTTGGCGAGTTGAGGAGATGGGACAGCAGGATGGGTGTTAAGGGTTCTCTGGAACATTCCTAGTGCTTTTAGCCGCCCCCTGGGGAAAGTCTCCAAGAACACAGGGCATCCTCTGTTCAACCCAGAAAAAGCTTTTCTGAAGCCCTCTCACCCCAAAGCTCCCTTAGGCCCAGCCCTACGGGACCTCCTCCCTCCGAGGGTCCCATCTATGCTGATGCGTCCCCCACTCCTCAGTGCTCCGGCTTGCCCTGGCATGGGGAGGGGCGCAGGAATGAGAAATGTGTGTATGAGGGGCGCCTGGGTGGCTCAGTCAGCTGAGCGCCCGACTCTGGGTTTTGGCTCAGGCTGTAATCTCAGGGTCGTGAGATCGAGCCCTGTGTCAGGCTCTGCGCTGGGCGTGGAGTCTGCTTGAGATTCTCTCCCTCTCCCTCCTCCCCGCCCCTGGCTCTCACTCTCTTTCTCACTCTAAAAATAAATAAATAAATAGAAAGTAAAAAAAAAAAAAAAAAAAGGAAATGCGTGAGTGAGAGAGGGAGAGAAAAAAAGAGGGACAGACAGACAGGACATGAGCGGGGAAGGAATTCTCTTGACTTGGAGTCACCAGCAGGAACACTCAATAACTTCCTGACAACTTGGTCGTGCTCTGGAGTGTTTTCTTTTCCCTTGTCTTACCCCCGCCTTTCACTTTCCATTGCTTAGCCTTTTGACAGTCCAAGGTCAAGTTACAAACTGCCTTTCAGGTTCCTGTTCCTCAGGGAGCCCAAAATGGGACAGAAACAGCCCCGGGCTGAGGGGCTATCTGCCTCATTTCTGGGGTCAAAGGAAAACCCCTTTTAGGCACAAAATAATTCCCTAAACACATGAGGGACCCCTCTAAAGCAGTGGTACTCAATCCTGGCTGCAGAGCAGAACCATCTGGGGAACTTGTAAAAATATTGATGCCCGTGCTTCAATTTAGACCAATTAAATTAGAAACTCTGGAGGAGGGGTCCAGGCATCTGGGCTCTTTTAAGCACCTCAGGTGATTCTATTCTAATAGGAAGCCAGGTTGACAACCATAGCTCTAAAGCTATTATCGCCATAGTTAGAGATCAAGGTTTGTTAAATGAGCAAAGAAATGCTTAGCAACGCTTTAAAAGCACAGGAAGGAAGAAGCCCCCTATTATGGGGCACTTACTGGGTGCGCGCGCGCACACACACACACAAATATGGCCAGGAGTTGAGAGGGAAGATAGGGAACTCGGGGAGGCTGAGGTTGAGGACAAGACCCTGCAAACAGCTTAGCCCAGGGCTGGCCCTTCCAGTGGAGAAAGAGAAGAGCCCACGTGGTCTTTCTGGAGAAACTCCAGGATGAAATTCCTGGGGAGGGGGATACTAGCATTACTCTTACCTGAGCTAAAAAACCTCTTTTCTTCCATCTCTCCCAAATCTGTTTAAAAAAAAACAAAACACTGCCCAGAAAGGTTTCTACTAAAAGTGAGTGTTGGGGGGGGGGGGGGAGCATGAAAGGCTACGTTTACGTAACCAGCATGAACGGGAGAATTGAGGCACCAGCTCCTCACCCCCGCCCCCAGAATGTGCCTCAAGAACATGGGCAACTCGGGGGCGCCTGGGTGGCTCAGTTGGTTAAGCCACTGCCTTCGGCTCAGGTCATGATCCTGGAGTCCCGGGATCGAGTCCCGCATCAGGCTCCCTTCTCGGCAGGGAGTCTGCTTCTCCCTCTGACCCTCCTCCCTCTCATGCTCTCTGTATCTCATTCTCTCTGTCTCAAATAAATAAATAAAATCTTTAAAAAAAAAAAAAAAGAACATGGGCAACTCATGTTAACAAGAAATTTGTGCAGACGAATGACATTGCCTGGTTCCTTCAACTTGAGATGTTGGAAGGCGGCTACATTCTTAGAGCAATGGCTTCTGATTCCTCCCTTCAAAACATGGGTCCCCATCGCCTCCAACCTCCTAGGCTCCACCTTGGCCCCCGGCAGGGGCCTCTGGAATGGGAAGGCACTTCCTTCCTTACCATGTCCTTAAAGCCTCCAAGGACAGCGGCAGTGATGATGCCCAGGAACAGGCCGACGATGTTGAGGATGGTGGCAGACCAGAGCAGGTGGTAGAGGTGAATGATGTCCTGGCAGCTGCTGACGTCGATGTATTCATAGTACCCACCGGTGATCTCCACGCGGCTGGACAGGGAGAAGCACACACCCATCAGTCCCCAGGGAGCAGGTTGTCCCCCGAGGCTTTGGCTACCACGCAGCTCAGTGAAAAGACAGGTGAGCAGGTGGGGAGCTAGGGTGAGGGACAGCACAGCCATGAATGCACTGGGGGAGCGAGGCACTATGATAAAGTGTGATTGCTGTTTATCCAAGAAAAAAAAAAATTAAAAAAACCACCTCCCCCCTACCAGGGAAACACCTGTCACCATCACTAACAGAATAGGTATGCCTATCAATCTATCATCATAGATGCCGATCAAATCTATGATTGGGAAAAACAGTACAATAGTACTCAGTATTAGATAGCATATATTGACCCTTACTCCGTGCCAGGCACAGTGCTAAGCATTTTACGCGCGTGGATTCGTTAAATCTGTGCTGTCCAATATGGTAGCTACTAGTCACGTGACTGCTTAAATTTAAATTAATTAAAATGAAGTAAACAAAAAACTCAGTTCCTCAGGCTCACCAGCCACATTTCAAGTGCTCAACAGCCACACTTCTAAGAGCCACACTAGAGGCGGGCTATTGCACTGGACAGAGCAGATATTGCATTACCATTATTGCAGAAAGTTCTACTAGACAGCACCGCAAATCCTTACACTATTCTATGAGGTACGTACTATCACCATTCCCATTTTCCAGATGAAGAAACTGAAGCACAGAGAGGTTAGGAACTTGCCCAAGTCATAAGTGGTAAAGCTGGGATCCGAATTCAGGCTTCAAAGATTTCGCCGTTTCCTCTTTCAAAACAAAACAGCAACAAACACAACAACAACGTCCCAGGAAAAAACTGAAGCCAAGCTGCTGCCCAAAACCCGAATCTCACCTCCTTGGAGAGGCCTTCCCTGGCCACATTCAGTCCAAAGCCACCCCCCATCCCGTCCCCGCCCAGCCACCGTCCCTCACGTTACTTGCTGTGGACTGAATTGCGTCCTCCTCCAACATTCGCAAGTTGAAGCCCTAACTCCCAATAGGATTGCATTCCGACACAGACAGGGCTTTTAGGAAGTAATTGAGGTTAAATGAGGTCAGAAGGGTGGAGCCCTAATCCGATAAGATTGATGGCTTTATAAAAAGAGGAAGAGAGAGAGAGAGAGAGAGAGAAATCTCTCTCCATCTACATGCACACACTGAGGAAAGGCCAGGTGAGGACACAGGGAGAAGGTGGGTGTCTGCAAGCCAGGAAGAGAGCCCTCCCCAGACCCCCGCCATGCGGGCACCCTGATCTCAGACTTCCAGCCTCCAGAACTCTGAGCAAATGAATGTCTCTTGTATTTGCCATGGCAGCCTGAGCTGCCTAATACATTACCCTCCTTGAATTGCTCTCTAGCACTCACACATTACTGTCTGTCTCTCCGACCTGAACGGAAGTTCTAGGGCAGGGACTCGGTTTGTTTTGTCCACTGCTGTCCCTGACATCTAGCTGGTGCTCCATAAACACTTGTTGAGCTGATTCAATGAAAGTCCCTGTCTTCTTTGATGTTGCAAACTAGTTTACAACTTGGCCGCTGGAATCGCTAATGAATCTCCAACACTGTGGTTCTTAAAATGAAAGTCACGACCAAAACGCCCCTGGCGTCCGGGTGGTTATTAGGTGGGACTCCCCTCTTAGAAGAACCCTGGAAGTGAAAAGGGGGAAAAAAATTAAAGCTTAGCCTCCAAAGCGAACCAGGGAGGGACTGTTCACCCAAGAAAAGACTTTTAAACTTCACAGATGATTTTATTTTATCTTAGGATTCTTTAAAATAAGTGTTTTCGGTGTTTCTTCTGAGGACTTGCCATCCCTGTGGTTACGGGACAGACTGCATCAGAACCATCTGTGTTTGTGTGTATGAGTGCCTGCCTGTGTGTGTCAGTGTGTTATTTGTGTGTCTGCGGGTGCATATGTCTTGGAGAAAGAGATGCTTAAACATGCAGATTCCCAGGCCCCAGTCCCACAGAATCTGGCAGAATCTCTTAGGGTGAGGCTCAGGGATCTGTGTTAACGAGCTCACTGATGTTTGAAACCCACTGTTTTATTTGTTTGTTTTTTATTTTTAAAGGAAACTCTGCCCCCAAAGTGGGGCTTACACTCTCGACCCTGAGACCAACAGTCACACGTTCCACCCGACAGAGCCCGCCAGGTGCCCTGAAACCCACTGTTTTAAATAGTAAGCTTCCATAGTGAAATTTTAAAGTTGTCTTCATTCATTGGAATTTGAGCTGGATTTCAGTATGTTCAAGGGCAGAGCTGGAGCCCACCCATAAGCAGGAAGGGATACACAGAAAGCTTATTGCCTAAAGCTTAAAGACCCGTGGCTCTCTGCATACATCCATGAACATAGTAACTCCAAAGTAATTATTACTTGTGGCAGGTAGAATATTTTCTTTTTGATAGTATCAAATAAGAATATGTATATCTAGCTATCATCATAGATGTCGATCAAATCTACAATTCTGAAAAATAATGCAATTATAATAGCAAAAAGTGCTATAGTCCTTACTATTATCTGGTACTATCCTAAGCAGTTTGCAAACACTAACTTACTTAATCTCTATAATAACCCTATATGGTAGGGGCTATTTTTATCCCTGTTACACACAGATGAGAAAATCAAGGCAGAGACAGAAATTAAGTAGCAGAGGTGAGATTTGAACTCAGACACTCTGGCCTTGAGTTTATACTTAACCATGACATTTTGCTGCCTCCCCAAATCAAAACTGAGCACCACTGACATAAATCACTGTCGAATTCTGTTACTCTATCATTATTAATTATAATCAAACAAACCAGATTTATATTTCATGCTACCTCTTTTCATATTACTTATCTTTTCTTTTTTCACTGAACCTAGTAGAGAACCATGGGCCATAACATTGGCTCCATAGCACCTAGGATATTAGACAATGGATGGAGAAATGATCCAGTAAAGAGGGGTCAAGACATGCTCGCTTCGGCAGCACATATACTAAAAAAGAGGGGTCAAGAAAGAAGACATATTTCATCATCCTTTTGAAAAATTCTTGCTTCTGATATAAAATATGAACATATCCCGTGTTTATTGGGATTTTAAGGCATTACTCTCAAGAGTATCACTTATTAATAAAGAGATCTATTCCGTGAAAAGAAAGATAGCTTACTGTCGTGAAGAGGCGCAGACAGGACTGCCAAAAGGCAGGCCCGTGGGTAAGGATGAGTGCGGGGTTGTCGGGGTGCAGGAAGGCTGAAGAGTCAGCTTCTGACTTCCCCCAAATTATCTCTGTCTACTTCCCAACACACTGAGGGCGGGCCGAGTACACACAGACAGGCAGGACGACACAGAAGACTCTGGAGTCGGACTGCATTTGGATCCCAGCTCTGTCACTTATTTGCTGTCTGACCCTGAGCAACTTGCTTAGCTTCTCCAAGCCTGGGGGATTTAATGAGAGAATGCACGGCAGCACATAATAAGAGCCCCCGGCAAAACATGTAGCTACGTTTTTTTTCCCCTTCTAAGAGCCAGCCTCTGGCAACGAACCTTAGAATCTCGTTATTAAAAGGGTTGACACTTGGGCGCCTGGGTGGCTCAGTTGGTTAAGCGACTGCCTTCGGCTCAGGTCATGATCCTGGAGTCCCTGGATCGAGTCCCGCATCGGGCTCCCTGCTCGGCAGAGAGTTTGCTTCTCCCTCTGACCCTCCCGCTTCTCATGCTCTTTCTCTCTCTCTCTCTCAAATAAATAAATAAAATCTTAAAAAAAAAAAAAAAGGTTGACACTTGAAAGGCACAGACCACACCACCGTGATAGGTTAGTGGTTTGTTTAAAAATACTCAATTATTTTAGATACTATATGTTTGGTTCCAGTTTGGGCAGGTTCAGCAGCTTTGGAAATATTTTTTACTTAACCATGAAGGAAAAGAACATTAATACTTAGCCCTGGTTCAGGGTTTAGCAAATGAATGCGGTCTGTTTCTGTGTGAGATTCATGATTCCACTTGGTTCAGTCTCCAGGCCTGCAAGGCTCTCCTACCAGACCCTACCACTGCCCGATTAAGCTTCCTCAAACATTTTTAAAATGGAATAATTCATTTAATCAAAATCCTTCCATGGCTCCCCATTCATTACCTTCCGGCAAAGGGGTCCAAATTCCTCAGTCTGCCATAACCCGAGTCCAAAATGGAGTCCGCGTTCCAGCTAGCCTGGAGCCCCCAGGAGCCCGGCCCTGGCCAGGCTGGGTACTTATTCCAAACCTATGCTCAGATTTCTCTCCCTGCATGGAAGGTACTGCCTTCTGTTCTCTGCCTGTCCGAACCTCTCCCACTGCTTGAAGCTTCCATACCCATCTCCCTAGTGTCTTCCTCAAGGACTCCAGTGCCCCATTCATTGGCTTTTTCCCTGGACTCCCACAGCCTCAGACAGTCTGTTCCTCTTAGTTTGGCACTTTGCAAATGTCAGTAATTCAGTTAGTCATTCAACCCGATGTTTATTGAGGGCCCACTCAGTGCTGAGTACTGTGCTGGGTGCTGAGGCTACAGCCAAGGTGGACGTAACGTCTCCATCTAAATTGTAACCTCTTGAGGGTGAGGGTCATCTCTTACACATCTGTTGTGTCTTCCTCACTGCCGAGCACAGGGGTAGAAACATCGTAAGTCATCAATAAATACCTGGTGACTGAGTAACTGAGTTCAAAGACTGTGGCATTGATCATGAGCTTGATTACCCAATATGGGCTTTCACCCTCTTGCTCCCAACTTGCTGGGTGTGCCTTGAGAAACAGATAACCTCTCTGTGTTTCAGTTGCCTCCTTAACGAAGGAGGAGGCAACAGATCTTGGATGAGGCAGCAGGGCATCCTTCTGCTCTTCCATAGGGGCCTGGAATCATGGGAATCTTTGTATGGGTCTAAGCTGCCCTCCCCACAACCCCGCTGGTAAACTGAGTTCCGTCAGGGTAAAATTATGCTTTCTCCATACCTATTCTTCTCGAACAGTCCCTGGCACATATTTCAGGAGCTCAATAAAAGTTTGCTGAAGGGAGGAATGAATGAAAGTAAGCTATCTCCTTTCGTTTTGTTACCAGCTGAAGCAGTTCACAAACCACCCCATATCCTTCCATTTCCTTTAGGTGACACGCTGGAAACCAGTGATCTGACTTGACCTCTCCAAAGCTGAGTGAAGTGCTCTGAGAGGCAGCTGCTGAGGAGCTGTGTCCTAGAGAAGGCCACCTTCCTGCACAAGGCTAAATGGAATAATCTATGTTTGGTATTAAAACCTCACTGCCTTGATGTCAAGGAAGGTCTGTGGGTTTGAGGGGACAGTAGAAACTCTGTTTCCATAGCTCTGTACAAATGACTGCCTGATGTTTTTGTTCCTACTTTTTTTTTCTTGGACTTCTTTCCAGGAAATGGACTCGGGGAGCTGCCAATCGATTAAAAATAGGTTTCGTGTGAGGAAAACACGCGCTCGGCAAAATTAAAGCCCCCGCGTCTCTCAGAATGCTTGTTGCTAGCTATGTTTAGGCCCGGAGTGCAGATCTCTCTGGCGCTGGCTGGAGAAAGCCTCGAGACAAGGAAAAACTTTGCCCTCTATTGTAGGATCATTGCCTCTTAAAGTCTCGTGGGCCTTGGTTTATGACCCCAGTGGGACTGTTTCCTGATGGAAAGTTCAGGAAGTCTTTTCCTAGTGGCTTTGCCTTTGGAAATTTTGCACTGCAGACAGGGCCTTGACTGATACCCAGGGCTGGTCTCGGTAGGTGAAAACCATTTACGGGCTTGAAGATCTTTAGGGACAATGTCTCCGTGACCCCTCTTAGTTGCCTAGGCCAATAAGTTATCTTCCTGGTGAAAAGGGTGCTCTTCTTTTCGGTACTTTCCAACAAATGTCACTCCTGTTTCATTAGGTCTTTACTCATGCCCGGTCCTGTGGGCATGGGGATATAGATAAGATGAAGTCATGTTCCCTGCCTTTAGAGCCTTGAAGACCATACTGGCATAACTTGCTTTAAGAAAGTAAGAAAGTCAGTTATTATCAAGTTCAGATTGACAGGAAGATACACTGGGCTTGAGCCTCCGCTTTCGGAAAAAAAAAAAAAAATTCACCTAAGGACTCAGCTAAATGGAATTTAAAGTAGGATTTAGTTTATTCAAACCTTTTCCAGCAACACACTTAATTGCAGAGAGAAAGGTGTATCTGCAAGAAGTCACTTCGCAGCCCTCCGGGACTGGCCGGCTCCCAGACCCGGCGCCGCCCCCCCACCCCAGGCTAGGAAGTGGGAAAAGAGGGGGAGTGGGCCACAGGAGCGGGGGGAAAGAGCAATGTGTGGGTGAGTGGGGGAGAAGGAGAGAGAAGGACAGCAGCAGAGAAGGGGAGGCAAAAGGAAAGAGAGAAAAATAACCCCAATTCCCCTCGGACCTATTTTACATTCCTTTGATCATTTTTGGAAGATGAGCTCAGGAAGTACAATTATAGCCAGCTCTCGATCACCGCTGCGAAGGAGGGAAGTCCCTTACAAGTGTTAGTTATTATTACAACATGAATAATTGAACCTCCCAGATAATCCCCAAACCTCATTTGAGTCCTTAAGTTTTCTCTTCTTCCACCTGCCCAACCTTTTAACGGAATGAGGCTGGTGTGAGCACCCCCCCACACGTCCCCTCCCTGCCTCCAGGCTGTCAGGTCTTAATCCTCAGACCAGAGGGACAGGCCCCCCAATACCAAGAGGAGGGAGTGGGAGTGAGGAGGGGGCTGCATCCATCTGACTCCTCTGGATTTAGCTCCATCCAGGCCCCCTCTGCCAACTCCTCTCTTCCTCTCTCCCTTTCCAGGCCCTCTGCTCCCCATCTTCCATGCTATAGCATTCAGTGGTTTATGGGGTCTGGGGTTGAGTCCAGATTGCTTACAGGGTTAAGTCCAAAGTCATTCCCGTGGCCAGTGAGCCCTCTATGACTGGGCCTCTGACTATAGCTCAGTCCTCACCTCCTACCCCCTGTCAAACTGCCCCTACCACACAATTGCTGGGAATACCCTCCCCACCTCTACCCCCTTTTGGTTTGTTTTCTAACTCCCTACTTACCCTTTAAATTTCAGCTCCCACATCACCTCCTCCTTGACACTGTCCCCCAGCACCTCTGACTTCAGTCATTTGGGTGGCCAGGGTCCCCAGTATGCCCACTGATCCCCACTCTACTTATCACACTCTGTTGTCTGTAATCAGTGGTCTACACGTCTGTCTTCCCTACTAGTCTGTGAGCTCCTCAGCAGCAGACTCCGTATTCCTACCACCTAAATATGTTTTGAAAGGAAGAATAAGTGATGTTTTTGCTATTAGAGGGCAGAGAGCCAGAGTGGTTATGACAGGACGAGCACCAAGCCCGCTCCGGCCTTGGGAACTTTGCACTTGCTGTTCCTGCTGCTTGAAACCCTCCTGCCCCAGGTATTTACTTGGGCTGCCCTCTGGCTTCATTCGGGTCTCTGCACAAATGTCCCCTCCTCAAAGAGACCTTCCCTGGCTACTCTGTCTCACACAGCACATGTGCTCTTCACCTTGTCACTATCTATCTACCACCCCAGGCTCGTTTTTTTCTCAGACCTCTGATCAACACTTGGCATATTATATATTCATGTGCTATCGACTGTCTTCCCTAATAAAATATAAGCTTCATCAGGGCAAGGACTTTTATTCTGCTTGCTGCTGAATCAGCAGTGTCTAGAACCGGGCCAGGCCCAGAGAAAGTGCTCAATAACTATTTGTTGAGGGCCATTGAACTTGGACTTAGGACAGAACTGGGTTTGAACCCTATCTCTACCATTTCAAGTTCTGTGTGACCTTGAACCAGGTGTCTGCATCCTCTGAGTCTCACTCTCAACATCTGTAAAATGGAGATGGTCACCCTTCGTCCATCAGCGGTGAGGACTAAATGAGATCAAATATTCCAAAGCACTCTGCACGGCGCCTGGCACGGAGAAGGCCAGAAATCTGTTGACAGACCAACGCCTTCCATTTCTCTGATCCGTAGCACGTGCCCTTGGCGCTCCGTCCTCCCGCCCCCGCCCCTTCTAGTCCCCGTTGGCGTCCGACCGTTATTCCCCGAGCCTGGGCGCTCAGCACGTACTTGCCACAGTTGTAGAGGTCGCAGCAGAAGCAGGTGTTGCCCCGGATGCGAGGTGTGCAGAATCCTCGGCTGAGGTGAGGGCAGTTCACCTGAGGGCGCACACAACAGTGAGGAGATGGGCTGGCCCGGGATGGGGGGCAGGACCCTCTGGGACTGGAAATATGAGTTAGTGCCTGATGGAGACGGTAAGGACGGTATGGACGGCTGTCAGATGAACACCCCCACGCGGGCCCTGGGCTGGCTGAACTCGTGCCTGAGACAAGCCACTGGGGAACCGGGGTCCGCCCAGCCCCCTGGCCACAGCCCTCAGTGCCCCATCCCTGAATGGCGGAGATGCAGAGGAAGGAAGGATGGATGGAAGGACAGACGGAAGAACAAATGACAGTAGGAAATGAGGACGGGGCGGGCGGGGGGGAAGGGGAACCAGGGGATGGGGGGGAGGGGAGCAGAGGGGGAGGAAGACAAGAGGGCCATCACATGCACTCTGAAGTACAATAGTACCTCTCTAGCTGCCTGGGTGAGGTTCCTCATAACCCTCGCGGAAGGAGAATTTTTGGTTGAGGAACTTATGACCTTATATAGGAAAAATAGGGTTAGGGGGACCAGGGTTACAAGTGAACCTATGGAAGTCATTATTAATATTTTCACAGTCACCAAGTTAACACAAGAAAGCGCTCAGCACGAAATCAAGAGAACAGCAATGACATTTGTGCACATCTCGAGTCTGCAAACAATTTAAAACATTGATTTTTCCATTTACCGTCTTTCAAGAACTTTTCCAGACTCCCTTCCCCATATGGATGCAATGAAGTGCTTGCGAATGTGTTTCACTGTGTTATAGAGAATATTCGTGGTAAACAGGCACTTTTTTTTATATCGGGTCCTTCATGCAAATGCTCACTGCCTTTCTGATAAGCTGTCGGCACACACACGTTTCTACTCCTCCCTTTGAACCAGAGGATAGTTAGAAAAAACGGCAAATTTGCGTTCAGGGGGAAGCGTGTTGGGGGGGGGCAGGTGAAAGGCAGAGCCATAATAGAAGTATTTGCCCTGGTGCTTTGGGAGCAAGGCCATCGCTTTGCTGAGCTCCAAGGGCACCATTCATTGTATTTTATGTCGAATGGTAGTTTCCCATTCAAGGGCTCTCTGGGTTGGGGGGTGATTATTGTGTGCACGCTGAGCAGGCAGTGGGTGGGTCACTTTCTGAAAATGACCCGGGGCCAAGCTTCACCTCACTGCCCACTGCCTCTAGTTCTGCATGAGGCGCATGGAGCGCAAGGATTGCTGGGGCAAGAGAGAGAAGTTGCCGGGCAAAGTGGCCCAGGCTTCTCAGTGACCCTCATTTGGCTTCCCGAATTGTCTTGCGTGTGGGACTCAGGCTCTGCCTCCCTAGTCCAGACCCAGGGCTCTGGTGGAGCTTCTGTTTTTCTTCCAGCTGGGCACCGAATCCAAGCAACGAAACCATCATCTGCAGAGCTGGGGGAGGGGCCTGCCCTGTGGCCTCTGTACTCATCTGTCCCTCTTGGGATCGAAGCCACACACTGAGAGGCTGCCTGCTGGGGTCACAGGGGTAGCCCGTGGCCACAGAGCAAAGTAAATCTGATTAGGTCTTATGAGGTTCCAACCTATGACCATGGCCTCATTAGACTTGTGCTCTGACCCACTGAACAAATCAACTACAGACACCTAGTGGCAAGCCTTAGGCCCGTGAAAAGGAGTAAAAGAAAGGGGGTTTCAGGCAGAGAAGACTTTCCCAAAAGGTAAGGCATGCAGCTTCATTCCGGCTCACCTCCTCAGCTTCCTTCTGGGATGTCTTGGGGACGTAGTGGCACCGATTAGCATAGAGTGGTTTCAGATCCTGGAAAGGGAAACAGCAAACCAAAGAGTTTGGGTTTTGGAAAACAAAGCAGCAAGCGCTCTGATGGGTAATAAAAGATTTGAAAATGCGCGCGCATGCTCGTACACACACACACACACACACACACGAGCAGGCAGTGGGTCGGGTTAGTTTCTGAAAGCTGCCCATCTATGGGCCCGAGAATCTGAGGATTAGATACAAATGTTCTCATAACTGCTTTCCACTGGGCCACTTGGTTAATGACAAATTAGGAAACTGATTGAGAAATCGGTTCCTTGAAATTTCCTCTCTGGTTTTCTTTTATTTCTAGTCTTCATCGTCTTCCCAAGAGCCCCCAGGGAACAAGATGCAGAACTCTTGCAACATCATACTCCCAAAAGGAGGGAGCCCTGCTCCGACGATGAGGTCTCATTGTCACCTGAGGACAGGACTCAGGCTGGCTGACATGCTCGCTGCTGTCACTGCCACAGTGTTTCCAGAAGGAAGAGCTCAGGAAGCAAGCCCCAGGGGGATGAGCAGCTACGGAGGCTGCTGTAGATTTTAACTCAGCTGAACTATAAGCCATTTTCACTCAACTACACAGATTAGATAAAGACCGTGACCTCCAAAAATACTGCGAAAGCCCAGAAGACTAACATGGGGCTCAAGGACAGTTGACTTACCCTCCTGGCTTGGCCAGCTTCCTGGTGAGGGAGCTCTCAGGCGTGGGGGTTGGGGTAGAACAGACAGACACGATCCAGCGCTGCCCGGGAACTTGCAGGCAGGGGATGCTGTTCACTTCTGGGGTGATGCTAAACATCCCCCAAGGGGTAGGAGGCTTTGGCCAAAAGCAGGCTAGGATGGGACAAGCAGTTTACGCAAAATGACCTGTGGGGTTTGGCCAAACCACCCTCCCTCCTGCCCCCACTTTTCTCACCATTTTCAGTAACCCCGGTGGCTGCTTTTCCCACCCATGATTTGCCATCTCCTGTTCCTGGCACCCAAGGGCTTCCAGCCTCCCAGCCTCCAGCTCCATCGAGGACCTAGGACTTTCCATCAGCTGCTTTTCTGTGAAACGTCCTGTCTGTTCAATGTTGGCTTAGGCTGGAGTCAGGCTGGGAAGGAATGAAGGTGCTCATGTTCGTACTCAGCAGGGTTTATCTTCCGTGTTTGGGGAAGAGCAGAGGCCCTTCTTATCTTGGGGAAGGGGAGGCTTGATGTGCTGTCACAGTCTTCCTGACCTCCCGGTTCTGCAAAAAGCGTTCAGCCACCAACTAAATGAAGACAGACCCGGTCACACGTGGTGGTTGTCCATGCGCTGCCTTTGGTGGCTAATCTGCATTGAGACCCCGTCGGGAGGTAGGAAAAAGTCACTCAGCTCGGCCTCGGCAACCTTTTTAATCTGAAGGGCTACCAATTGCGGAGTGAAGAGATGGAAATGAAAGTTGCTTCATGGTGAGAGGCTACTCTGTGCCAGGCTCCCTTAGGGAGGTTACTGAAGGGAAGGAAACTGGGACCCAAGAAGGTAAAGCGACTTTCCCAGCTGGCTAATGGCCGTGTTAGGGGGAGGGGAAGGGAAGGAAATAAGAGACAACCGAGAGAAGGAACAAGACACCTTTAGAGGGGTGTGTAAGAAGGGTAGGGCTTGCGAGGAAGCACACACGCCCCCAGGTCAAAGGACAGGGCAAGATGGTGCTGAAGGACTCCAACAACAGAAAAGGCAGGCTTAGGGGTGCCTTGGCCGGCTCAGCGGGTAGAGTGTGTGACTCTTGACCTCGGGGTTGTGAGTTCGAGCCCCACGTTGGGTGTAGAGATTACTTAAAAGTAAAATCTTTTAAAAAATACATTATTTATAAAAAAAGAAAAGGAAAGAAAGAAAGGAAAAGAAAAGACTGGCTTTAGGCCACCCAAGTGGTGCTAGGGCGCAAAAGTGCCTTTCATTAAACTGGCCAATAGATATCACCATACATCAATAAAGCCTTCTTCCTCTAAACTCTCTGGGTATCAGTGAGGACTGGCAGATATCATAGGATAGGTACAGGGTAAGCAGAAAGGTTTTCTTAAAGTTTCATCCAGCTTTACCCCAAATCCCTGAATCAAATGCTCTACTGTAGGCCACTAACTGTAGGAAGTGCCGAGGGCCTGGAGTCAGAGATAGGTAGGTGGTCATTAGAGGAAACTTCCAGTAAATATAACTGGATTTTTCCCCATTGCCTCTGATGGAGGCCAGTGATCAAAAAAACATGGGAGGAGGATCAAGGAAATGCAAATCAAAACCACAGCGAGGTACCACGTCATTCCCACCAGGATGGCTAGAATTAAAAAGTCAGATACCAAGAGTTGGCAAGGAAGCGCAGGAATTAGAACTCTCGTACCTACACTTCTGGCGGGAATGCAAAATGGTGTGGCTATTTTGGAAAACTGTCTGGTAGGTCCTCAAAAGGGTAAACATAGTTATGATATGATCGAGCAATTCCACTCCTAGGTATATACTCAAGGAAAATGAAAACATGTGGCCACACAGTACATGAATGTTTATAGCAGCATTATTGGTAAAAGCCACGAGCTGGAAACGACCTAAATGTCCACCGGTGAATGGATAAACAAAATGTGGTATATCCATATGATGGAATAATATCAGGCCATAAAAAGAAATGCAGCTACAGCATGGATGAGCCCCGAGAATATCATACGACATAAAAAGAAGTCAGGTCGCAAAAGACCATAATATTACATGATTCCATTAATATGAAAGGTTAATTAATATAGAGAAATCTGTAGAGAAGGAACAGTAGCCTCGTGGTTGCCTAGGGCTGAGGGGAATGGGGCATAGGGAGGTGAAAGCCCCGAATACGGGGTTTCTTTGGGGGGGATGATGAAAACCTTCTAAAACTGATGTGGTGATGGTTTGCCCGTAACAGCGAAGATACTGAAACCCGCTGAACTGTACACTTTAAATGGGCAAATTATATGGGATGTGAACTATATCTCAATAAAGCTGTTTAAAAAAAAATACACATCAAGAGTGGGAGGAGGAGGGAAAAGGAGGAAGCCATTTTAGCTCATGATGCCATCAAAATCTACTGCAGGCTTCTTGGCCACTAGGCCTCTGTTACCATGGAGACTGCCTCAGAGTGAATACTCCTTGTCAAATGGGGATAATAATGCCTGCCCTACATATCTCACAGGATTGCTGTGGGCCTCAAATGAGATAATAGATGGGAAGCCACATTGAAAAGCTAAATGCGCTCCACAAAAACAAGGCATTATTGTTATTAAGATGGCTCCTGTTGAATACAAAATAGCACGCATGCTGTGATTGGCTGTAACCAGCTACACAAACAGGTGTGTGCTCAGAGGGTAATATGCAGAAATGCTAAGACTTGCTATGTGAGGGTGGTAGGCTTGTGGATGTCACAAGTTCCCAATGTGTCATGGGCCTTTTTAAGAAAGAAAAGATGAAGAAGATGGCTGCCCTCAGCTAAAATCCAAAAGGGTGGGTCTGATATCGGGGCCTACCTTTAAATTCTTGGCCCTGAAAAGAAAATTGGGCCAAGAGCCTCTCTCTCCCACCCCTGACTCTGCCCCCTGCCCAGAAATTATCTCCTGAGACACCAGTTCAGAGACTGTTTGTGGGGCAGCACTGACCGCATGAGTTCCTCTAATCTTGGCAAACGAAGGACTGACTCTTACGCCGGAGAGGGGGGTCCAAGAGCAAGTGGGAATTGAGATAACAATGTCACAGATCATCCTTCCCCAGATCCAACCATACTCATGCCTCAGGATGACCTGCACTATTTGCCAATGTCATCGATCCACAGAAGATTCTGATAATACAATTTTGCCCTCAATTGGCTGTTTTGGAAAACAAAACATTTCCAACTAACTCCTGAGATGCTTTCATTTTCCATGCTGATTCAGTAGGAATAAAAGGAGTATTTGTGTCTGTTGTGAGGACCCAGTAAGCTGTGGTGGCTCGCTTTTGATTTTGGTTTTGGGCCTGATCAGGGCTATGTTATGACCTCCCTGGGACCTAGGCACTTTTGCTTTTGTGGGCCCCTCTATCCATTAAAAGATATTGAAAATTATGTTTTCTTTATTTTAATTATATCGAATGACTGCATTGTTATAAAGACAAATATATTTATATGCGAAAACTTCTCCTTGACCTAAAAGCTCATCGCTTGTCTACTGATTTGAAAAGAAAGGATAATATTTTTATGAAACCCTGAAAGTACTATGGGTCATAGGCACTGTCTGGAATAGTGTGGAATGGAAAGTACTAAAAGAGGGGCGAGGGCTCCTGTGGAGAGCCACATGGGAATGCCCTGAAGCCCAGGTTTCCTCAGAGAAGAGCCCAAGTTTGGGCTTCAGGAGTCAAATGGCTTTCCTCAAGGGGCAGCTTTGAGGATTTGGCCCCTAAACGCCAGGACTGGGCTCTGAGTGGAAGCTTCTAGCACTGGGGTTTTTTCTGGACCCCAATCACATCACTAAACGCCAACCCCTGTTGTAGGGACAGCAAAGTTCAGGAATCTGAGAAGAGGTGACTCTGTCCTCATGGTCTGTTCCTGTCACTGTTGAAACCTCCGAGGCCCTCAGAACTCATAGGCCTTCCTGCTTCTCCCTCCCTCCTTGTCCCCAGTGTCACTTCCAAGGCCCTTCCCCTGGCCCCAGTGCCCTTGCTTCTGCCTTCCCAAATCTCACTCGCATGTCAAAGGCTGATGCAGGGAAGCCTGTTCCTGGCCACTGGAGCCCAAGAGAAATGCTCTGGCACTTAAAGTTTATGCCCCCAGCTTAGCCCCGGTTCTCTAGATGACCGGGGGTCCAGCGGCGTCCTCATCTTGACGCTCAGCAACCTGAGACAGGGATCCTGTTTCCCCCTCCTCTGTACTGTCACAGCCCTTTAGCACACACATCCCGCCGCACACACTCAACGAAGCCTTGCTCTGTTGCACGCGTCCTCTGACCCGGGCCTGAAAGTACTCACGATGTGTCTGGCAGCAAAGACCCCATCCACAATGGCACAACAAAAGGCCGCAATCACACCGAAGCTGATAAAGACGATAGAAGCCACCAGCTGCGGGGGTGGGGGTGGGGGGGGACAAAACACAAGTGTCTGTTAGCCTTCTACTCTTGCTGTTCCTGGAGCCTAGAGGATCCCCAAGAGAATGCCAGCCAAAGCCCAACTCTGGCCTGCCACCCCATGGGGGTGCTTTTCATCAGTCACGCAGGATGAGTGGGATGAGGGGTAGGGGCCGCCGAAGGCATTTTTTACATTCTCAGGGCAAGCTAAGAAATTCACCCCGTGAGTCTGTGGACACCCGATCAAGAGGAGATTTTGCTGATACCGAGCATGATGTCTGTGGAGGAATATCCTATCCCCGTGGAGGAATTTTTGTGGCTCCTCCATCCTCAGACTCCAAAAGATGTTGGACATTTGATGTCGTGTAGTCCACCCGTTTTATTTATTGTGGGGCCGGAGGCTCAAAGAGGGGTAGTGGGTGCGCCCAGGGTCCCCATCCAGTCTACAGAAGAGCCCGGTGCCCACCAGCTCCCGGTCCAGTGTTCTTCTCAACCCCTCGCCATGGGCAGTGATGA
Organism: Mirounga angustirostris; assembly: GCF_029215605.1. Taxonomy (NCBI): domain Eukaryota; kingdom Metazoa; phylum Chordata; class Mammalia; order Carnivora; family Phocidae; genus Mirounga; species Mirounga angustirostris. The sequence goes on from NW_026991719.1 coordinate 97,800,769, forward strand.
AGACAGGGACGATTCTGAGGCCCCACACAACCCCACCTGGCCTTCTGCATGGTTGAAGAAGGAACATTCAACTTATTAAGATTTAGATATCAAAGACCTCTCACAAGGGTGGAAGTCTCTGGAACCGATCAACTCTGTGTAGTACGTACAAAAATTTTTAAGAAAAATGTTTGCTTGCACCAGACTGCCCTATACTCTGATCATGTTAGATAACAAGATTTTCCTAATAATCTGGCTTCCGTTACAAGGGAGATACTACAAGCCAATGTGGAGGAAGGTGCTTCCAGGGGCAGGGGGTGGGGGGCGGGGGCCGCCTAAACCCACCATCTGCCCGGGGTCGACCCTCAGAAGGAGACGGAATCAGTCTTTTTCTTCCTTGAGGTGTTTGGAGGTAAACAGGGGGAAATAGCACGGCATTAAACTGCTCTCCAGGGCAAAACCAAATCCAAGTCAAGGCTACCCTAAGGTTCTCCCTCCTCAGCAGGCTAGGAGGAAATACTTCTCTCCTTCAGGAGTTGTTCAGAAGCCTCTCCCCATCAATCTCACTTCACAGCACTACAGAGAATTGGTAAATAATGGATGAACGCTGTCGTGAAATTGGCATTATTAGCTATGCGATGATCAGCTCTACAATTAAAACTCCCCCATTATTTTGAATAATGTAAGCCCAGAGTGCAAAAATGACTGGCGGGGGGAGGCGGGGAGTCCAGGTAAAATGGAAGAAGAGAGCGCTGAGTGCTCCCCTGAGGGAATCTCCCACATTGCTGGGGGAGAATGGATGGTTAGAGTTCTCTGTCCCTGGAGCTATTATCTTATCTGATTAAACTTGCTGTTAAATAGACCCCATTATCAAGGTCTAGATGCCACAGAGGCTTGTACTGGGTGAGTCTAATCAGTCCACCGTCTGACCACCCCCCAGGGCATCTTGATTTACAAGTGTAATATCCTAAAAGGCAGGAACCCTCTGCAAAACTTTCCCCAAAGGTTATGCATCAGAGAGGGAGGAGGAAAGCAAAGGGCAAGACCCAGAATATTCTATCTCTTTGACTTAAGGAGACTAACCAGGGCACTGAAGGAGGGTCAGGCAAGACAGGAACAAGTCCCATACCACGGGGTCACTTTAGAATAAGTTCCCTGGAGGCTGAGGAGAAAAGGCAAAGGGGCATTTGCTTTTGAGGCCTGGCCTGGGCAACCTTAAAAAGTGTGTTACTTATCCGTATAAATATTGAGCTTTTTCAGAGGAAGAGTACGATTCTATAGCGATGAAAACTTACCATCTGCCGTTTGTTCTCAACAAGGTTTGATCCGATGATTCCAAGGAAGGATCCAAAGCCGAGCTGCAAAGCAATATGGCAAACATAGCATGTGAGAAGGTGATCAGCCTGCCCACGCGATCATATCCCGCTCCTGGATATGATTCAGGACAACGAAAAAGGCCTGATACGACACACGCGGCTGTTACGCAGATACGACGTGTTCAATAAAAGTATTTCTCCCACCATTTGTCAATTTTGCCTTGTCGAAATGAATCAGACCTAAAAAGAAACTCATGTGCCCAAAAATTCAAAGTAAAGGTCAACCAGAGCTTTTCAGAGCCTGCCTATTTCAGTGTCAATATCTATTACCCAGCGCGTGACTGGTGAGTCAGTACGAGACATACAACGGTGAAAAGCACGCGTTATAGTCTGATCTTTATCTTTATCTTTTTTTTTTTTTTTGAAAGGAGACCGTCTACTCTGATGCATGGATTACAAAGTAAAGATTTGAAATAGCAATTTTTGATGCATCTGGCACACTAATCAAACCCAGGAAGTACTTTAGAGATCAGCAAGTACCTTAACCTAGACTTAAAAAAAAAAACCAAAAAACAAAACCAAACCCTATTTTTTGAAAGCCTGTATTTGTGGCTGACCCACTGCGATTTACGTTCGCACTTAGTCACCTCTTCTTCCATCTCTGCTTCATTTATGGACAGAAAGCATTCATTAGAGGGTGAACAGAAATGGCCGTGTAAAGCCCTGAAAAAACAATCTCCCTGTCTAAGTGGCTGGGATGATGGCTCGCTGTAGCAGGTCCCATTTCCTCTCACTTTTGCCATTAGTGGACTGAGTTGGCCAGGCTCAGCCGCACACGATCACTAACCGATGGCTGTCGGTGGGGATAAAAATGCAATAAGTAAAAAGTGGTGAGCACGGACCAATAAATCTTAACACAAGCTCGGTGATGTAGTTACAGGTCTCCTTAGCCTCACTAATGGTCCGGGTTGCCCTCTGCAGCCTTACCTTGGCTAACAGGGGCATCTATTTCCACCTGAGGCCCCCAAGCCTTACAGCTGAACTTGGAAATCTAATGGACCCGAGGGCCGGGCAGAAGTGAGGTGGGGCAGCGTAGGGGCACTGGGTGCTGGTCTCAGAAACCCAAGAATGAAAGGGCATGAAGGGGGCTTGAAGGGAAGGAATGAATACAGATTTCCCGGGACTCATTCTGCAGGGCCACTCAGCCAGCAACCCCTCTGGGGAAATAGAAGCCGATGTGCACAAGGGTTATATCCCGCACCACCCAAGACGCCACTGAGAACATCCTCACTCAACAGTTAAACTCTGCCCGTCTCCCGCCTGCTCTTATTTTAAGTGTAATTGAAATGTGTTGTCATAAAGTATACTGATTAAAACCTGGTACTCACACCAGCCTGGCTTCCTACCCCAGCTCTTCCGCCGTTGTCTTTGGGATCTTGAACAGACGGACTGGCCTCTCTCAACCTCAGTTTCCTGATCTGGGAAATGGGGACTCTAGTGGCTATCTCATGGGGCTTTTGCAAGCACAGACCAGGATGGTACGTTCAAAGAACTTAGCACAGTGCCTGGCACACAGTAAGTACTCAGTAAATATTGTTCCCGTGGTTATTTCTATTTTTGAAGACATTTAACTTTTGAGCAGCTCTAACTAATTTGAGCTGGAAAGTCCTCTCACTGTTTGCTCGATTTCATAAGAGACCTTCATGTTTTCTCTTTCCCCCGCCTCCAATGTATTCCACAGCTTTTATTTTTCAGGAAGAATTCCATGACTAGTCTGTGCTTATGGCATTCTGGACCACTCGGGGAGATTGAGAGAAAGTCGGAGGCAGCTTCTTACATGGAACGTAAGTCCTCTGCCTGAGCAGTTGATCAGTTTCCACAGATAGTCACTTAATGTCGCCTGAACCCCAACAGCAGTCTTGGCCTTCAGACGGGAAACGAAAACACTCGTCGTTCCTGGTGCTCTCAAATAACTCCCTGATGATAGTGGCCAGAAGAGGTGGGCTGAAGCCTCGTGGAATGGACTGGAAAGACAAGGCACTCGGGACTAGAAGTCCCAGGTTAGCCAGTTACTTCATCCAGTTCCCTCCCTTTCTTTCTTTCTTTCTTTTTTTTTTTTTTAAAGATTATTTATTTATTTATTTGAGAGAGAGAGAGCACATGAGAGGGGGGAGGGTCGGGAGGGTCAGAGGGAGAAGCAGACTCCCTGCCGAGCAGGGAGCCCGACGCGGGACTCGATCCAGGGACTCGATCCAGGGACTCCAGGATCATGACCTGAGCCGAAGGCAGTCGCTTAACCAACTGAGCCACCCAGGCGCCCCCTCCCTTTCTTTCTATTCCATTTGAATCCACTCTGATGCATTCGGTTTTCTAATATTCACTAAGTGCTTGTGTCAGATAATAAGACATGACCTCTGCTCTCCAGCAGTTCATAGTCCAGTGAAGGAGAGACAGACTGTGGGTTAAGGACCACAGGAAAGGGTAAACATAGTGCTACAGGAGAAGAGAATAATTCATTTTGTACTACATCCCTGGCCCTGCTACCTGTAAACTGTGTGACCTTGGGCGAGGCCCTTACCCACTCTGTGCATCAGTTTCCCCATCTATACAATGGGCATCACAATGGTAACTACCACACAGGGCTGCTGTGAGGATGGAATGAGATAAAGTGTGTAGTGTGACTTCTACTGGGTATTTACCCCCCAAAAACGAAAACACTAATTCACAAAGATCTATGCACCCCTACATTTATTGCAGCATGATTTATAATAGCCAAGATATGGAAGCAACCTAGGTGTCCACTGACAGACGAAGAGATAAGGGAGATGTGGTGTATATATATGCAATGGAATATTACTCAGCCATAAAAGGATGAGCTCTTCCCACTTGTGGCAACACAGATGGACCTAGACGGTATGATGCTAAGTGAAGTAAGTCAGACCGAGTAAGACAAATACCGTATGATTTCACTTATACGTAAAATCTGAAAAAACTAAACAAATGAATGAACAAACAAACAAAAAGCATGATCAGACCTATAAATACAGAGCACAAACTGATGGTTGCCAGAGAGGAGGGGGGTGGGAGGGTGAGCAAAATGGGCGAAGGGGCGTGGAGATACAGACTTCCAGTTATGGAATGAAGAAGTCATGGGAAGAAAAGGCACAGCATGGGGAATATAGACAACAGAATTGTAATCGCGTCGTATGCTGACGGGTGGGAGCACGGCATAATGTATACAGAGGAGGAATTGGCATGTCGTCCACCTGAAGCTAAGGTAGCATCGTGTGTCAGCTATACTCAAATAAAAAATTTTTTAAAAAATAAAGTGTGTGGGGGTCACCTGGGTGGGTGGCTCAGTCGGTTAAGCATCTGCCTTCGGCTCAGGTCATGATCCCGGAGTCCTGGGATCGAGCCCCGCATCGGGCTCCCTGCTCAGCGGGGAACCTGCTTCTCCCTCTCCCTCTGCTCCTGCTCTCTCTCGCTATCTCTGTCTCTGTCTCTCTCCAATAAATAAAATTTAAAAAATAAAGCATGTGGTGTGACTTGCATAAGGTAGGATGATAAGTAAGTGGTAGTTCTAAGATTTCACAGAGGAGGAGATATTTAAATATGGGGTCAAAGATAGGTAGAGTTCGCCAGGCAGGAAACTAGTATCTTTTGAGTCATGGCTGGAAGAATTCACTCACCTGGATGATAGGTTGATGAACTCACCAGTGTTGCTGAAACTACCATACTTTTGAAAAGCATTTGAATTTAAAGAAGCATGTGCTTTCCATTTTAGTCACAGTAACGCTATGGAGTTTAATGGAGCTGATACCATTCCCATTGGATAGACAGGAAAATGGTGGCCTAGAGAACTGTATGGACTTATCCCCGGATATAGCAGGTTAATGACAGGGCCAGGACTAGCCCACAGGTCCCCTGACCTACAGCTGATGCTCTTTCAGCCACACTGTGCTGTAGAATAGTGACCTTTGTCACTGTCCCTCCCTCTCCAGGAAAGAAGTTCCCTGCAAGGATGGAGTGAAAAGTCCTATTTGAGGAAGAACTGAGGGGTTGAAAATAAAAAAGGACAAATCAACAGAATTTCCTGAAAGCGGGCAGTTGCTTCTAATCAACTGTTTACTCTCCTGAGGCCTCAGAAAGGTAAGCTCTATGGTCACCCCTCGAGAAGTGCATGGAATCATGGGAAGTGCAGACCTTTGGACCTCCATCTTGATTCCCCATTACCTGAATAAATAACCAACTTGCTTTGTTTTGGCTGCCCTCCACTCGTTGAAGAAAAAGTCAAATCACTGGAAATCAAAGTCAGATTTAAGGGCTCTTTTTGGACTGGGCTCTGTAACTTATGCTGATTCCCATTCACTGCTGCAAACACCCAGCACTGACGCTCAGAAGGATTAGTCATTCAATACATGTTAATTGGACATCGACTCTGCAGCAGGGACTGTGCTAGATCTGTGATTTGGAGACCAGAAGTGGGGGGGGGGGGGGTGGATATGATACCATGACCAATGAGACTACGACCAATGAGACTCGGCCTCAAGAAGCTATAATTAGGTAAACTGGTCCACAATTCCTTCCCATAATCCTGAAATCCACAAAGCTGTTAAAACCAAAAGGTTGTTGTTGTTGTTTTTTTTTTTTTGTAACTAACTTGGTGGTAAAACCTTGAACTGATGTGAGATTATTTTATAATCTTTATCCACTTAGTATAAAATTCACAGTTTATTAGAGAGATATGAAGGAGCTGATTATGGGGTTTTCCTCAAGACCCCACTGGGATGTTAGATAAGGTAACATATGCACTGTATTATCTTTCTAAAATAAAAAAAAAGAAGTCTAAATTCTCAAACACATCTGACCCAAGGATTCAGATAAGGGATGGTGGGCCTGTATAAACAAAGTCAAAGAATATGGCCCAACAGATGCCGTAAAGGAGAATGTTAAGTATTTTCTGGAACCATGAGTAGGAGAAATCTATGGTAGGGAGTTCAAAGATGGTAGACACCACTGCGGACCCCTGCAGTTGAAAAACGTCCCAGCCATGTCTTTTTTTTTTTTTTTTTAAGATTTTATTTATTTATTTGACAGAGAGAGAGAGAGCACAGGTAGGCAGAGCGGCAGGCAGAGGGAGAGGAAGAAGCAGACTCCCCACTGAGCAAGGAGCCCGATGTGGGCTCGATCCCAGGGCCCTGGGATCATGACCTGAGCCGAAGGCAGACGCTTAACGACTGAGCCACCCAGGCGCCCCCAGCCACGTCTTTAAGTTGGGATAGAACAGAGCATTTGGGTCAACAGAGAGAGAGAGTGCCTCCAGGAGGACATTCCAGACCAGGGTGAACAATGAAAAATCACAGCAGCAAGGCAGGAAAACCCAAATTGTGTTCAGGGCAGGAACTGACAATTTTGGAAAAAGAGGGGGAATGGGAGACCAGGCCAGGGGCATCTTCAGTGAGCCCTGAATGACAAAGCTAAGGAGGCAACAGGGAGCCAATGGAAGTTAGAACTTTCTGGCATTAGATGTCTGATTTAGCAAATCCGGATTCGAGTCTCATCTTTGAAATGTACTTCCTAAGGTAGGAACATTATTTTAGGATGAGCTGATATTTTAGAAATATTTTCAACAAGAGGTGGACAAAATTTCTGCCTAATTCACAATAAAACACAAAATCCCACTATCCAGAACCCCATATGTTTCCTTAGCAGTCGATTCTTTAATCTAAACTTTGTTGGATTTATCAAGAGTCTTCACATGTGAGGCTGAAGCCACACTTGCCTAAAGAAAGTTTCTGGGCTATTGCCTCGGACGATCCCCGTTGTCTCAGTCTCCTACTATCCCACGGTAACTCTGATATAATTTTTCAATGAACTCACACACACAGTCGCACCTTGGAAACAGAGCTGAAACTCTTATTTTTATTTATTTTTTTTCCTGAAAGGAAACCCAGGCTGGTATGGGCTTAGCAGTACAACAGCTGGGGAGAGGGTGCAAGAATGAAAGGGTTTCCACGCTGATCAGGTGGCCAACCCCATCTTGTGGGTTGCTGGGGAAACACATTTAAAGGCCTCATTCTCCTGGATCTAAGGTTAAAGTGTTACAGAGAAGAAGCAGGCTCTCCCTCCTGCCTTTTTCAGCTTTATACAACAACAACGGAGCCTCTTGTTTTTTTAGGTCTCCGGTGCAGAAACTTCACCGAAAACTCTTCTGGAATGGAATACGCCTCGAACACTCGAGGACAGTAAAAATCCTAAGCCAGTTTGTCTTTCTTTATCGGTTTTCATTTTTAAAAAGTTGCGAAGTTCAGCTTGTACAGATTAGCACGTCTTTAAAGATGCACGTGTGTACGTGTGTCTTAGGATGTTGGTACCACATTCTAGCTCAGAGAGAGTAGCTTATGCTCGATTATAATGCACCTCACTGTACAAGGGCATCTCGCTTGGCAAAATAAATATGCCCCAGAAAAGTTTCACATGAGTTTGAGCTGTGCAAATATAATTATATTTTAAAATGCCTGAGATCTCAATATTTAAATGGGTTGTAGGTATGGTAATTCTTCTTTTAATCTAATAACTGCTCCCTAATTTGTCTGTTTTGAAATTTTAAATTCTCATGTACTGTTAACGCATTTAATTAGCAAATTAATTGGAGAGAGCAGAAAGGAAGTTTAGGATGATTCTGGGTTTTTTTGCAGTTAACTCCAAAACAGCAGAGCTCCAAGTAGCCTGAAATTTTTCACATTTCTATACAAGGATCCTTTATATTCAAAGTGACCAATCTGCCAGTGTGGAGTCTTAAAATGCCCCACTATGTTCATGCTGGTTTTATCTCTGAGCATATTTTATTTCTTGGGTTTTAATTCTCCAGGTGGTTGCTGGTTGACTTGAATTAGGTTCTCCTGGGGGTATTTATTAAAATGCAGATTCAATGTGTATTGCTTTTTCAATCAAAAGGAAATTCAGGTTCCCGGGCCCTACCTGAACCTGCTGGATCAGAATCTTTGGGGGGTAGGGAGCTGAGGTCTGCATCCTCCCCCTTCACCCCCCCCCCCCATTTACCGCCGCCTTTACCAGGTCATTCTTATGCACATCAAAGCGGGGAAACCATTGGCTTAGAATTTATATAGTATCTACCTCTCTAATAACTAAACGATTCGATTAGCAAAAGCACCCCATTCCCGAATAAATCTGGATTTCTCAGGCCTGGGTCACTGTATTTGTTACACCGCGATCTGACCTCTAAACCCAAATGCATTTTTCCGCTTTTCAGTCTGCCATCTTCCCCATTCACTTTCGATAATTAAAACCCCTTTTTAAAGAAACAATCTACAGGAACTCCAAGAGCACATTTTTAAAGGTTAAGCCATGGGGCACACTGTCCTTTAGGGATGGTTCTCCTCTTAACAGTTCCATATTAGCTTTTAGTGAAACGCAAACACAGACACACGCCCCCACTGCTTCAACTTCCTGGCTAGCTGAACATCAGGTACCCGAATAACAACAATCACAAGCCCTCCTGCCTTTGTTAATGTATTCCAACCTAGCCACCCACGGCCCATATTCTATGGAGAAGGCTCATAGTCATCATTCTACAATAAGAGGAGCTCTATTCTTAAACGACATGGAAAATACCTTATCCTCACCCATGGAGACTCTGAATCTTGGCTTGAGCATTTGCTCATCCGTCAGAAATATTTTACGAAATGCAGCTACCTGAAGCACGCAAAGTCATACAGACCTTATAAATCGCCTTTCCAAGCCACCAAAGTGCAATCTTACCTCCCCTTTCCTCCTCACCACCAACCCCCCTTGCTTGTGTTTAAAAATAAAACCCAATTCTGCTGACAAATGGTTTTCTTGCCTCACCACAGGAAGTGGACTGGGTGAGTTCTCACATCACATGTTTAACAGAGGGCACCGAACGGTGTCTGTGGGACACCTGCCGTTGGCTGGAGGGAGCCCTGCCCGCCCCAGAGCCCCAGAGCCGGGAAGGAACTTCCTGGGCAGCCTTCAGCTCCCGGGAGGTGGGAGGTGCAGCATGAGTCTGGCCAGCCAGGGCTATTGAGGAGGCTCACTGTGGAACCCGTGGCCTAGGCAACCCCCGTCAGGCTTGGTCACTCACAGCGCGGGCTTGTCAAAGGCATCCATCTTTAATCCTTTCCTCTCCCTTGACTCCTCTTTCCAGCCCCACCTCTCCAAATAAATAAATAAATAAATAAATAAATAAATAAATAAATAAATAAATAAAAAGGGAAAAGAAAAAAGAAAAAAACCAACAACATAAATACATCTGACCTCTTTGCTGTACTTAAAAAAAAAAAAAATCATCCTAAACTTCCTTCCTGCTCTCTACAATTAATTACAAATTATAATTGGGAAGTCATACGATTGAGAGAGATATATGATCCAACCTCTAGAGTTAGGCTTTCGGGTTCAAGAGCAGTGTGTGTAGATCCGAACGAGGTTCATATTTGTTTTTTTGTTTTTCTTCTCTTTTTTTCCCCCAGATTTATTGAGGTATAAATGGCAAATAAAAGTGTATGTGTTTAAAGTATACAACACGACGATTTGATATAAAATGAGGTTTTGTATGTCAAGAGTTCAGTGGTTTCCAGAGTGGAATGCATGCACCATGGGGATGGATGGCTAAAGCAATCCACTGATCTATGGAAGAAACTATCCCAACTCTTGTTTCCTATTTATTGTTTATCTAAAATAGTAAGAAAGAAATTAAGCATTGCACATATTCAATAAACAGACTGTCACTGGTGCCCTCCCCCAGTGTGAGATGACAAGGTGGGCTGTCTTTGTTGGGGAGGAAGGCAAGATCCAAGCAGCAACCGGTTAATGTTGATGGTGGGGCATTGAATGTGTGCCCGGATTGTGTGATCTAGTTTTAACTAAGCCAGTCCCTACAAAATGGACAAGGGCTTTGGAAACCACAAATTGAAGATGACCCTAATGATGTAAGCAGAAGAAGCGAGCCACAAGAAAATGGCGGAGTTGACACTTCTCTCTCAAAAAACTCTCGGAGATGAGTTTTTTGTCGGCTACGTTGTGGGATCGACATTAAAAAACAACGATGCCACCTTGTATGGGGACAGATGACAGCTACGCTTGGGGTGAACACAGCATAATGTCTAGACATGTTGAATCACTATGTTGTACACCTGAAAGTAACGTAATACGGTGTGTCAACTATACTCAAATTAAAAAAAAGATCTTTAAATGATGCCAATGATAATCTAATCATATCTGATAAGTCGGCTAAAATCATTCAAAATTATCTAGTGGGCTATTTCAAATAAGGATTTATAGCCATTACCTTTCATGACAGACTTCATGTGAAGTGTATATCATTCTTTGAAATTTTAGTGTTAGTATGAAGGCATTAAAAATTATTGTTTTTAATCTAATCTCTGGATTTCCATTTTTGTATGTTTTATGAACATGCATAAAACTTATAAATGAATAAGTACACATATTCTAGAAGTAAATATTCCACATATCTTTCCTGATAGGAGTGCAGGATTACTTTGGAGATCAGTGCTGTCGGTCATAGAGCTTCAAGCTGTCCTCAGGTTTCCGGGAAGATCAGGTGACCCCTATCATCTATAGGAGAGCAGATGCCTCGAGAGAAAAGGACCTTAGCCTGAGGTTAACACTGCTAGTTAGTAACATCTCCTAGACCAGAAAACCAAGGTCCTAAAGAATGAGGTGACAAGGCTAATCAGGGACAGAGCTCAGATTCTTCTGATTCTCAGTCCAGTACTCTTCTTAATGGGCCCAGAGTTGCCCCTCTCAACACATACAGGGCAACATCGAGGAGGAAAACTGAGCAAACACTAGAAACTCGAGCAGAATTGAAAACCATCAGAGTAGAACCCGAAAGACGGTAGGCAGACAGCCACCGAGACCTACCCATGCCTTTTATACTTACAATAACTCCCGGGTAATAACCTCCGACGGTCACATTCTGGGTCCTGGTGGTGGCAGCAAGGCCCACCGTGAGAATTAACACCGACACAATGAGCAAAGTCACGGTGACATAGATGGAGTTTCGTTTCCTTCGATTGAAGGCTCCTGAAAGCACAGAGAGAAACTGAAATTACTCATTTCGGCCAGAGAAGGAATGGACTTAAAGGAAAAATCATTAGGAAGGCCTTCCTTTCCCACTCCAACGGGTCACCGGGGTTACCTCTGTGGAGTGGAATTACGGGGAAGGGATGGGGCTTCAGTTTTGTTTTGGTTTTTTGCCGTCATCAGGTGCCGCATTTACAATTAAAAAATCCACATTTCCAGTTGGAAAATGAACAACGGAAGAAATCTTACCAGTTACATAAAAACGAAACAAAAACAAATTTTTGTGCTTTCGGCATTCTATAAAAGATGTGTCATACCCACTTAGTAGAGTGTTTTTTTAGGCCAAATTATAAGGCATATGATAAATGGGAAGTGTGCGTGTGGAGGTATTAAATGAAAATATTTTAAAGCCAATATGCTCCCGAGAAAGGTTTTTTCATGAGCTGGAGATAGGAAATTTCATTTTCCGTGTAAATATCACAACCAAGCCAGGTACTGGGATTTTTTTTTCCCATTTATTTCTGACATTTGCCACCTCATGTATAAACTTTAAAATGGTGTGTTGGCAAGATCTGTCACATAACAAATGTGTGTAATAAAGTAAGTGTTTGGAGGCCATTAGTCCACAAAGATATGTATCGGGGGAGGCAGATGGGGAAGATTATAACTTATACACATTTAGGCTTATGTGAGGGTGACATAAATATAAATGACAAGAAACCTGTTCTCCTACTCAGTGCTTATCGGACATGATAGTGCAAACCAATATTTTTTTCGAAAACAGGCTTATTAAGTCAGATAGAAAAATGGTATCTAGGCTCGCTTTTGAATTTAATTTTTTTTAAAGGAATCGAGCACCGCTCCACACGCTGCCCGCATTTCTCCCGCATTTCTCCGGGCCCCGGGAAGGGGCTCTCAGCAGGAAAAACCAGGCAGAAGCAAACGGGGGGCTTGGCGGGAGAGTCCAGTTCTCTAGTGAGAAGGATGAAGCGGCAGGGGAGCCTTATGATGGGGTCGCCCACCCAGGCGGCTTGAGTGGCATTTATGGGCCTAAAGAGGCCACTAGAATCTGCTCCCAGGGCCCCATCGTTCTGAGAGGCCTCACTGCAGCCCAGACTGCACCACTGGGAGGGAGGGGAGAGGGGATGAGGGAAGGCGGGGGGCGGGGGGGAGACAGCCAGTGAGACCCAGAGGCCGGGTGGGGGGCAGGTGGGGAGGGCTGTGGCTGGCCGCGCAGCCACCAGGCGATCTGCCCTCCTGGTGTGGACCAAAGCGCCCGGAGTGCCACCCTGGGTTCGCCCCACCATCCACCTTGTCTTCCCCAGGCGGGCCCTGCCGAGGGCTCCAGGGGAGGTGGGAGGGGCTGGCGGTCTCCCCTGACGTCAGCCTGCAAAGTGAGGGGCATGACTCATCAGGGTCATTTCTAATGCGATCCCGTCCTGAGACTATTTCACATGGAAATGTCGAAGTGGCTGGAGCCCTTACAGGCACCCACAGACTGTAAAGCGCCAGACCTCACCCTGGGAGCAGAGGGAGGGAAAGTTGGGAGATGAGGCTCCTCTCCGGTGGGGCCTGAGTCCAGCCTCCACTGAGAAGAGCATAAAGGCCCACTAGTGACACCTGTGACATCAGGGCCCTTCGTGAGAGCCGGCTATTTGGGATGCAAATGGCAAGCTGACTGGTGGAAACCCCTCGAGCAGGGCTGGGAGAGGCGGCCTGCGGGGGGGGGGGGGGGGATGAGGGGGGCCAGGATTTATTTCCTGTTCACCTGAAGGTTAGTTATCCTTCGTGGGCATCTCGAGGGGTCCTAAACGAGCGTCTAAGCCAGGGTCCCCGAGTCTATTTGATGATGGATGCTTCTAGGTGAATCTGCGAGCTGGTTCCACAGAGGGGCTCTAACATAAACCTACCAACATCGCCTCCCATTCCACCAGCCTTCTCCTCTGTCACTCACCCCATCTTAGCCCTCCCCTGCCTCAAATTAGCAAAAGACGGTGAGGGAACATCTGGAGACACCAAGGGTATCTTTGTGACACCGAAAGTGTCTCAACACCTCACACAGAAAACATACAACTTTAGAGACTAAATTGGGGGAGTGTGTGTATGGTCTTTCTAATTTTTTTCGGTATCGCTCGCTTGTTCCTTCCCTGCCAAGTGGCTTTAAATCCTCTTCACAGCTCTTGGGTCTCCTTTGCAAATATCACTCTAGCTCTTAAAAGCACAGGAGCTAGGTCAGAAAAGTGACTCAGCAAACCACATGGTGTCATTTGAAAATCTATTTTTTTTCCCCTGGCTTTAGAACCTGAATTGAAAATCCAGTCAGTTGAGAAACCCGGGCAGAGATCTTACAGATTTATAGGGGCCTTGCCTCCAGACAGGATTTGCTTTGAAAATTCCTAAGAAAACTCTCTCATCACTAGGTTGAAGATCTCTTCTCTGTCCCCTGACACCCTCCCCCAAGTCACCCCCTTCTTTACGCTATAAGGACTGTAATTGTGTAAGATGAAATAATTTCTAGTTGTACCCGGGGAGTTGACCATCATAAGGAACCCCAGGGCGAATGCTTTTAAAAAGTGAAGAATCACCTCTCCATTTACCTTTAGTGTTAATTCAACTTAAAAGTCACATCTACTTAGAGCAAGACACACCTGTTCTCTGAATGTGTGGTCCAGGCTACTAAAAGGTAGCTCACTGTGTCTGTTTAGGACATTTTCCTGGTGGTTGTTTCATTTTAGAAGGGAGCCCTATTCTTATTAAGGTACAATTTGGGGCCTGCCTTAGATGTCCCCATGAACACAGGAACATCAGATTCCAATTTTGTTTAGTTAGTCAACCTACCAAAATCCTCCGTCCCATACCAGGAGGTACTTGAATAAAGCAGGAGGTCCTTGAAAACAGTGCCTATCGCAGGGTTTGATACCTAGAGAGCAGTCAGTACGTGTTGAATAAACAAGAGGCAACATATCAGAATTGCTTCTCTTCTAATCAAAAAGACGTGGGGGGGGGGAATTGTATGAATAAATATAAGCTGGGTTCGTAGAGTTGATTTTTTTAAAAATAGGACACACCTATCAGGGTCCCCAGAACTAAAAGCCTTCTGGTCAACTAGTACCACACTACCCCAATGTCTCTCACTGGTCTGTCTACTTGGCGCCCAGTATATTTCTGTTTGAACAACAACCACCATCCTTGCAACCATCAGCGGAGGGAGAGTCTGAAATCCCGTCATTGGCCTGCCCCCCCTTCCGCCCCTAGCAGCCCCCCCACAGAGCTACTGCAGCCTTCCCTCTCTGCAGTGCCCTACCTCCACCCCAGATTCCTGACGACCAGGATGCTCAGCTCTAGAAGCGCCCAATTATTTGCTGTCTCCGCCCTTCCAGATACAGCCTGGTCCCCCCCCTTCCTCCTTGGGCAGAACCCCCACCTGCACTGCGGTCTTGGAATCTGAGTCCCTCCCTTCCTCTAAAACCTGCTCAAAACTCACCTCCTCCTAACGTTTTTCTTACCAAGCCTATTGTACCCTAATCGCTCATTATTTCATGTCCCAGAGTTCCTATATACCTTACTCAATACACATATTAATTGTAACTGCCACAACTACCGTTGTAATTGTGGGTCTGGTACCCAAGCCCTATGATAAATCCAGTTCCAGGATTATGTAGCTGACGGGAATGAAGGTGTGGGTTGCCAGAAGGTGGGATGATTGTCTCTGCTTACTCATGTTTTACCTCGTGCATGTTCTTGATTACCCCCTTGATTATAGGGTATGTCATCGCTATCAGAGTGAGGCCAGGACAGGGGCCCAGTCCAGTAGCCTGTCCTGTACACTATGTTGTTGATGACTGGCTAATTTGGGGGGCTCATCTTTTGAACCAAGTAGGGTTTGCTTACCTGAGTCAGCTTTGCCACACAGGGAGGGTCCCGGGAAAAGTCCCAGCCTTGGTACATGGGTGGAAACAGGTGGCTGCCCACACAAGAGCCTCAAGGCTCTGCCAATCTCCCAAACATTTCCTTAAAGGTGCTGATGTCCGTGTCCCCCCCCCCCGCCTTTTGCAGTTCTTTAACCAGAGCCGTCCAAGGCCACTGGTGAATTACAAATGTGTTGTTTGGGAGGGAAGGAGGGCCCCGCTGTAGCAGACGTGCCCCGGCGCCTGGGGGCGGTGTTGCCAAAAGGGAGAAGGGGGTTGCTGGCAGGGGGATGTAGGGGCGCTGGTCAAATTACCATCTTCATATTGCCCAACGCCCGCTCCGCTCCGAGCCTTGGACTAACCATTCATCCCCAGGCAGCCAGCAAACGTAGCGTGCGGCACCTTGGTGCAGTGTGTATCCGTGTGTTTTAAACGTTATCGTCTGGGCTGCGGTTGTGTCTTGCCTGTAGGGGGAATCCCCTCAGAAATGCTGCCCCTTGGGGGCTGAAACACTAACCCCCACCTCCACTTCCCCTCCCCCGCCATGCAAGGGAAGGTGGCGTTGCCAGAGCTGAGTTAAGTGGGAGTAGCTCCTAAATAGCCTAGACGCTGATTCAGGCCTGGGTTGTGCGGGACCCGAGCCAGGGAACTCCGGGGAGACTCCCCTGTCCAAACTGTGGAAACCCAGGATTACCACTCGACTCAGGAATTTGCTAGTGCCCTCGGTCTGCGGACTTTACAAAGCGGGATGCGTGGAGCAGGCTCGCGCGTCTCTAAGGGCTCTATGATTCTTTTCCCGCAGTGTCGAGTCTGGGCAAAGCCCGCTCGGCTTCTTGTTGCGCAGACCTTTCGAGAAACGTAAGATCGGCCGAGGGCCCCTGGGAGCCCAAGAAAGAACTCTCTTATGTCCCGTTCCCCAACCCACAGAGCCGTGTGCCAAGGGGCAACATTTAAAGCCCTGGGCCCCTAACCTGCCCACTCCCCCACGGGCCGACCGCCCGGCGCGGGAGGCCGGCTTCAGGTGGTTGTGGCCCGCTGCGGGAATGCGCGGGGCGGGCCCTCGCACTCTCGCACCCAGACCTCCCTGGCGCAACAGTCCCGCGTCGGGGAGCCAGAGTTCCTATATGTGGCTGGCGCCACAGCTGGCCAAGGTGAGGAGTGCATTCTGTGTTCATGTGTGCGCGCGTGCGTGTGCGTGTGCGTGTGTGTGTGCGCGCGCGCGCGCGCTTGTGTTAGACAGCTGGGGGAGTCTGGTACTGCTGGGTTCTGGATTCGGACCCAAGCCCTTGGCCTCATTTGGACCACGTTGCAAATCACCAGACCCTTAAAAATAAAAAAGCAAATTCTTATACTGAATATGCAAAGCCACTGAAAATACGGATCTTCCCACCATCTAGGAGATGACGCTTTCTGGGGGCCCCTCCGGTGAACGAATTCTGTTGAGACCCAGTCTGATGCAGGCAGTAGGGAGCTCATATAGGGGGGTTCAACCCTCTCCCCGCCCCCTCCTCTTGAGATGTTCCCGCAAATTCATCGGAGACCTAAGCAGATTGGATGGCAGGAATTCAGGACGGAGGAAATTTGCAGAATGTAAAGTATGTTGGCAAGAGATAATTCGATTTGGTTAAAATGTATCCGAGGCGAATTTTAAGATTAGGTGGGATCATGGTTTGACAATCCCCTCCCGCTCTCCTGGGCTCCAAATTAATTTCTCTGCCCAGTGAAATCAGAAGGCTTGGGAAGGTGCCTAACAGCTGAGGGGCACTGGATTTGTGTTTTGTTTCAAACTACCAAAAAGCAGCTTCGAGGGGCAGCCAAGTTGGTGCCTAGAGGTAGCTGTCCCCCAGATGTGATGAGAAAAAGTGTTGAACCAAATCAGGCTAGTGGGTCCCCTCCTCCCCCTCCATTCCACCCCCAGAGAGAAAGCGCGACTTCAGAAGATGCGCGGGCTCGCGCTCGCTCTTTCTTTCTAGCGCTCTCACTCGTCCCCCCCCCCACTTTTTTTTTTTTTTTTCACACTCACGCACATTCCGTGCCTTTGGAGCAGAATAGGAATCAAATTCAAGGAATGTTGATCCTGCTGCTGCAGACGGCAGGGCTGGGCTGTCTTGAGTGATTCCTTAGGAATTCCCCTCCCGCCAACCCCCTCCTCTCTTCTCCCCCCACCCCCGCCCAGCCCCCAGGGTTCCGCAAACCCCCCATCAGCGAGTAGCAAGTCCGCCCCCCCCACCACTGCAGCTCTGAATTTCTGGGCACCTTCGACAGAGTTGGGAGGGGGCGAGGACTCTGCTTCTCCTAATTGTCGTTAGTCTTGAGCTCTTAGAAGTGACGGGGACTTTGCAAAGAGGGAGCGTCGAATGGAAAGCGGAGGCGCAGGTTGCAGGCAAGTGTTTTGATCCCCAGACAGCTGGAATTTACCACCGGCTGCAAGTCTGTCGGCACACGCACACAAACACGCACACACCCGCACTCCGGGGCACGGATACTCCGACGCAAGCTTGGCGCTCCCAGCTCCGCGCGTCGCCCCCGCCCCCGCCGGGCTGCTCCCCTGGAGCTCTGGTCGGCGACCCAGACGCTGGGGCGCGCGGACCCCCTGCCTAGCCCCGCTTCCCGCCCCCTGGCTCCCGGGGCGGCCGGGGCGCTCGTAGTCCCGAGGGCAGCGCACTCACCCCTAGCTGCCGCCGCCCCTAGGAAGGGCGGGCTGGACTTACCCATGGAATCGGGCAGGGACATGTCGCTGGACCGCTGCTGAGTCAGGGACTGATGCATGGTGAAAGCTGCCCTGTGGCCCCGGCCCCCGAAGCTGCTTCACGCGGCCCCGGCTCAGGGCGCCCCGCAGAGCATCCTACTCCGCGGCTGCCGCTCCCGGTCCCTCCGAGAGCTGAGAGAGACTGCCTCTGGCTGCGAGCTGCAGTCCAAGGGCCGCCTCCCCCCTCCCTTCCCTTCCCCGCTTCTCCCTCCCTCCTCTTCTGCCTCGGAGGCAGCAGCATTGGCGGTCCGAGCAGCGGCGTGCGCTTGCGCAAGACCCCCCCTCCCTCGCCCTCGGCCCCCCCATCCTAGTTATCCACCTCCCAGCCTCCCAAGCCAGACAGGGAGCCGTTTTAGCCCCTTGGGGCCAGGGCTGCGCAGAGAAAGAGGGGGAGGCTACAGCCTGGGGCCAATCGGCCTTCTCTGTAGTTTGGAGAGAGGGTCTTGGGCAAGCATCCTGCTCTAGGATTTATAATTGGGGAGGGGGCAGAGTCAGAGGTTCAGAGTTGATGAATACACACGCGCGCGCGCGCGCGCGCACACACACACACACACACACACATTTGTGCAGGTTTGGTCTTAGTGCTTCCAGAGTGACATAATGGAGCTGGAGATGATCCAGAGAAGGGCCACTCTATAATCAAGGGGATGGGGGAGGGTAGAGGGGGCTGCCATATGAAGATAGATTAAACAAACGCAGACTCTTCAGTCTAGAAAGATGAAGGCTGGGAAGGGATGTGACCAGAGTGTATAAAATTATGCAGAGATGGAGAGAGGGAACACAGCCTCATTCACCAGATCCGAGGATTCTAGAACCAACAGCCCCCCCTAAGAGCTAGAAGGAGATTCAGCTAAAGCAAATACGACTCTGCATCAGCACCATCCCAGTTTGTGCTTTGGTCAAGATGCTTTTAGGTCAAGGATCTCATTTTCTTCTCACAGCAGCCATGCAAGGCAGGAAGAGGAAGCATCCATAATCCCATTTTACAGATGAAGAAACTGAATCTCAGACAAGGCATGAATATGTCCTGTAGCCACCCAGCCAGTCAGTGGCAGAGGTGGGATTTGAACCTAGATCTGTGGGACTCCCAGGTCAGGGCTCTTGCTGCTATGGCAGCCAAAAAGAATGGCACATCGAAAACCTAAGGCATTCATTAGCCCCAAGAGGTGCAACAGGATGAAAACACAGGTAGCTTTGGAAAGAGTGAAATAGCCATGGCCGCCAGAATCCACTGTGGGTTGCCAAGGGAAACTGAGGGTGAAGGGGGAATGTCCTTGATCTTGGAGGACAGCAAAGTCTCTCCCAACCGATCCTGCCAGACCCCATTAGGATATGGGGCTGGAATCACTACGTGGTCAGCCCAGAGGGTGGTTTTGAGTCCTCAAAACAGTAGCAGAACAGAATGAGGCGGAAGGGGAGGAAGAGGGTAACAGTGGGCTGGCAGTTCCCTCTGGCAACTCAGCCCTGTGGGCCCCCGCATCCCACGGAATTTACCTCTTTGAAGGCATCCATTCTGTCCCAGTGAGAGCCCTCAGGTCCTCATTGCCCGGTCTCCTTCCAACCACCTCCCCTGATGATTGGGCCAACCCTCTTCGCGTGTCCTCCAGGAAAAAAAATAAAAGAAAAAAAAAAAAAAGAAATCAAGTATAAAACTCTCCTGAGAGTCGATGGGATGTAGAAGAGAACTTGGTTCTTTCCAGCTCTGGCTAATCTACTGCGAGGCTTTGTTTCCTTATCCATGAAATGGAACCAAGGGCCCTTGCCCTTTCCCATCTTCCAAAGGAAGAAAAGACGCTTCCTGAAGGTTAAAAAGGAAGCCCTTTGTAAAGAACTTGGGCACCCCAGGGGCCCGGCTGAATGCCGTGTCAGGGTATTATTAGCAGCCTTACACTACAGATGTGATTTCGAAATCTGTGCTATATGTCCTAGATAGAGACAAGATGCCCACCAGTATAGGGCTGTGTGTCTTAGGCGTGCTTGGCTCAGGCGTTAATCTCCGTAAGCTCCACAAAGGCAGAGAGCAGTCCTGTACTGATATTTTTGCCGTGTTTGTCTTCAGTTCTGTTTACTTATCTCTCCCCACCCCTTTCACTCTAAATATCTCATATATTTAATGTGAAGAGCTCCTGCAACCAGCATTGATTTCTCAGGAGGACTTCCTAAGTAACTGATTTTGTTTCTGTGAAAGTAGCCTTGAAGAAACGAGGGTTTGCCCAGGCTGGAAAAGACAGCCTTCCCCATTCTTTAGAGATTTTGGCTCCCCTCTAGCAACCAGAGAGCTAGAGATCCCTGAAGAAGCCAAACAGAAACTTGTTACTGTGCTGGTTTCAATGGACAGAGGCCTTTCCACTTTAGCACATTGCCCACTAACTGACACAGAGGGCCTCTGTAATGTGACCTTTATAATCAAAGCCAGAAACGAGTGAGGTACCCTTAAGGGTGGGCGGCTTGCTTTATGCAACATCTGTATTCCCAAATCCTGCGTGAAAATTAAAAGCTATTTTAAAAATTATGAGTGGAGCTGGCTGTTCGGAAGAACTGCATACTGTATATTTCCTTCATCCTGTCTCTTGGGGTACCTTATGGGACTTGGAACACAGCAGGCTCTCAGTCAAGTTAAAAATGACTTTGAGACCAGGAGCAGTGACGGCTGCATCAGCTCAGGGAGTAGTAACAGTCCTCTCCCCAGAGATGGTGCGCTTATTTGGACAGAGGATCTGGGATAAGGGGAGGGACTAGAATGGGAGCTTGGGAAAGAAAGAAAGAAAGAAAGGAAAAAAAAAAAAGCAACCCACACTTCGACCAAGCCTGGCACAAAGACCCCCTTTCCTCCAAAAAAAAGTTCTTTTACTCCGAATGAGCTGGACAATTAAAAAGCAAGAGGCAATTTTTTCATGGGCTCCATCCTGATTTTTTTTTTTATGTCAAAACGCATATAGATTTTATACAGTAATAGGCTCATAGTAAAATTTACCAATAGGAAAGCCACCTAGATGAAGGAAGAGGTCTTTCAAGCCAGTAAAGGCTACTATAAAACTACTTGGTTAGCTTCTGATAAAGAAGAAATGATTAAAATGGCTTAAAAATAAATCCTGTTCATTGCAAGCTTAATCAAGCATACAACGTTGCCCTAGGTTGCAAACTGTTTTATAGCACGAGGAAACATTTGCCAATGGGGCTGCAGCCTGCTTCTCTCCATCTTCTCCAAACCAATGATGAGAGCGCTCCCCAGAAGCCTTTGGACCACTAGAAAAAGGCCAGATGGTGCTCTGTCTCTAACATATTCACCCTGGGCATAACCATAGCACTCCGTCACCTCCTTATTTTGATGATCAATTTCACCAAATTGCTGTAGCACCTTCCTGATTCCAAATTTGAGAACTATGGGCTGGTGGAGTCATGTCCCCATGGATACCTACACGTAAAGGCATTCATGCATATTTGGAATGGTGGCCACCAAGTAGTCACAAAAGCACGCATACACATACATGGATACAGCCCAGCCATTCTCTGTCCACCCTGGTTATCACCACCCACCTCTCAGCTCCTAGGCTTGAGTCCACTAAGGATAGAAAGGAGCTTCGGAATAATGGAGAACCTCAGAGAGTCCAAACATTCCTAATTGAGGCTGGAGTTGTACCTTAGGTCAATGCCTAGTACCCAGCGCCTTTGCCACCAACTGCTGAATCGTCACTGAGGAGAACCATGTTTGATGGTGTGATTTCACCCTCGGAGCTTGACTGTTTCCCATTGCCAGCTGCTCATTTTCTTTGGGTACCGGGAAAAAGCACCACAGCACCAGGGAACAACACTGGTGCTTATCTTTGCTTTGTCACTGTTTTCTTCCTATCTTAGTGACAAAACACTATAGTTACCAAGCACTGTGTTTTTCAATACCAGTAAGAAAATGTTGGTAACACAAATTATTTATTTATTTGAGCGAGAACACGAGCAGGGGGAGGGGGAGGGGCAGAGGGAGAATCAGACTCGATGCCAGGACCCTGAGATCATGACCTGAGCTGAAGACAGACCCCCAACCGACTGAGCCACCCAGGCGTCCCCAAGTCTGAATATTTTTAAGGCTTTTAATACATATTGCCAAATTGTCCTCCAAAGTATTTGTAGCAAAGAGTCTTCCCACCATCAGCATGTCCAGCACGTGCGTGGATCCTCCCAGTCTCTTGGCTTTGCCTTGCAAAGGAGATGTTTGAGCACTTAAGACACACCTGGTTACAGCCAGCGATGGGAGGGGCCAGCCAGGAAGCTGGATGGGAGTTCAGCTGGGCACGAGGCATCTGGTGGAAACCACAGATCTAGGAGGCAGAAGCTGAGAGCAGTCCCAGTAAGGAGAAAACACAGTGTCACGGTCTACAAGAACCTTAGAAACCTCCAACTGCTTAGTTGTTTTCATTGTTGCGTTCATCATTGTGCTCTGTTGTACATACCCAAAGTACCTCTTTTTCCGTAGCTTTCAAAATTTCTGTAATGATCACTTAGTCATGCCTGGTCTGTAGTAGGGACTTAAATACCTGTTGAATATATGGCACTTTTAATCTATTGCTTTTTTTCTGCTTACTGGAATAAAACATGACACTGTAAAAATTCTCCAAACTGCAGAGGTACATGATGCAGCAAATTACCCTCTCCCCCACAATTCTACTCCCCAGAGATAACAGTTTATGGGTTGAAATGCATTTTTCCTGATTTTTTTCCTCCACGCGTACTTTTGTCAGATTGTTTGTTTTGAGAATGGAATACTCCTTTTTAAAAGTAAACTTTTTCAATAATAAGATAAAATATTTTTTGTTAAGTGTTGTAAGTTGCATTTAATAGCTTTCAAATACACCACGTCAAAGTCCATCTTCAGTCAATCAAACCCAACAGTAGTTCATTCTTGCACAGTAAAACGCCCTCCAACTTATGTTACGATACCCACTTAGCTCTCATGGACGAGGAATGGAAATTACAACTCATATCTGATCACTAATGTGTGATGAAGAGCATCAGGAGAATTCTGTGAGGATGAATATAAAGAAATGGTTCTGATTTCAAAGCACATTGCTTGGAAACATTAACAAAAACATCCAAATGCTAGAGGTATACATGCTTCCAGTCAATTCTTGATAGGAAAGTTCAGAAAAACATCTGTTTCTTACTACCAAAGGGAGGGTTTCTTTTTAAGATCAAAGTCTGTTTTTTTCACAGAATTTCACACTTTCCTAATTTGAAGGCATAAACCAGCAACAGAGAACAATAATGCATGCATCAGTGAATACTCTAGGGAAATCTTCATATTCAAAAAGGCTAAGTAATGCTTTTGTGAATTTTAGAATAAATTTAACAGAGGTTAATAGTCACCAAATGCTAAGGTTAGAGGGAGACGGGTCAGTGGGTAAACATCATTAACGTATTTTATACAGTAAACTATTTATTGAAGGAAAATCCATACAGGAAAATTCATCACACATATTACTTTTTAATGAGGGGGGAAAGAGCAGGAGATGAGAGTGAGTGGCCTTAAGGTCACAAGACTGGGCTGGAAGATCATTCGGTGGGTCTCATAATTTGGATGTTCTGGTTTACCTGTCAGAAATGGCAGTTGGTGGGGACGGCTGAATAGCCTTCAGTTAAGCTGTAACTGCCCTGTTTCCTTCCTCTAATTAATTACAGAGCTGAGTACATCCTTTCCCTGTATCCCCATCAAAAAACATTCATTAAACACCTAATTAGATGTGGCATTGTCACAGGCGCAGGGGCGGGGGAGGGGGGGCGGTGCGTCCAACCGCTTGGTTCAGGTTTGAAGTGGAGAGAATTTCTGTGTTCAGTAGTTTCTGGGAATCAATAGATCTGCTCCCAGTTCAAACTGCTCTGCAGAGCCTTTAAAAATGTTTACACTCTGTGACCCAGTAATTCCACTTCTGGGAATCTGTACTAAGGAGAGAGAAATCTGGACTAAGATTTATGTGCAAGGATGTCCATGGCAATGTTCTTTATAATAAGGAAAAAATTTGGAAAAAAACCTGAAATGCCCCAAATTAGGGATATGATTAACTAGATGATAACACAGCCATATGGTGCATATGTTATATAGCTATTAAAATGGTGTTTTCAAATATTAAGGACAGAGAAATATCCATAGTAATGAGTGAAAAAGTAGGCTGTACAGTTTGATCTCAATTTTGTTAAAATTGCATATATATGCAGAGAAAAATGACCAGAAGGAAAACCATAAAGCTATTTAGTTAACTCTGGGGAGTGGAATTGCAGAGGGCTACCTTCTTTTTTATACTTTTCTGTGTCGTCCAAATATGTTCAGTGAGCATATATTATTAAAATGAGCCCCCCAAGCCCTCCGAATTCTAGTTTACAAACGACTTAAATAAACCTGTGAATGTTTTGTAAATTGCACTCTGTCCTCCCTCCGATATGGGCTTGGGGCTGTTCAGGACCCATCTGCTTTGGTTCCCTCTCTCTCTGTCTCTCTCTGTCTCTCTCTGTCGTCTCTCGCACACAGACACACACACGTACACACACACACACACACTCGGCTCTGCTTTCAGTCATCCTTGCCTGAGTGCAAGTTTCAGGCAATGTGTCACCTCTTTCAAGGAAATTTGTACTTCTCTCTCATTGGGTGATTCTTAAAGCTTGTTGGTGCGGCAGGTGGGCAAGTACTCTTTCTGGTCCCCCTCTTTCTATGCCCCTGAAATTACGCCGGTAGGGGGCTGTCTACTCTGTGGATTGCCTGAAAGGAACCGCTTTTCTGAGAGACTGACCTGTCTAGGGAGATAAAAGGAACTCTGCCCGGGCTTGGAGTGGGTGGGTGGAATTTGAAGGAAAGACAGAACAGAGAGAGGGAGAAAATGAGCAGCTTTGTTTATTAGCGAGGACTCCTTTGGTAAGGTTGCATTTTAGCGTCCGACTGTTCAGAAGAAACACAGCTTTGCAGTTCAGTTGGAGCTGTAAGAGGTTCTGTGGAAGATGAAATGCACCTCACTCCAGACCTGCCTCTCAGCTCTGCCTGGGAGCCCAGAGTCTGTATAACGAGGAGGGGTTGTCCAGGAAAGCCTGCTCTCCTTTAGCAAACAGCCGACAGTTGCAGACATGAAATAGGCACCTGCATGTCAAACAACACAGAAGAGTATGAACTACAAAGGGAAAGTCTTTCCCTTCCCGATCTCACTTTTAGGAGGCAACTTCTATTCAAAGTCTGGTGTGTCCTTCCCCAGACTTTTCCATTTTTCCTATGCACATACAAGTACACACACACACACACATTTACACACATAAGTAGTGAACAAAGATGGAGCCAAACCATAACTCTTACTTCTGCAACTTACTTTTTAAAAAAAAACCCAATTCTACTTCATGGGCAGATTTCCACGTCAGTATATATAGATTTACCTCATTTTTTTCCCCCAGCAGCTGCCTAACATTCCATCGTGTGAACGTCTCAGATTTATTTAACCAACCCCCCGTGGTTGGACATTTAATTTAGTTCCAGTTTTTCATAGTTACAAGCAGTACTGCAGTAGACATCCCTGAACATAGACCATGGCATCCATTTAAGGGGAAATCTTCTTTCCATCAGCTGTGCATTACCTAACCATTTGCAATTAGTTTCCTGGGCTCTGGAGAACAGTTTTTAATGGCTACGCCAAATGTTCTGTAGCGTCCCGAATGGTCCAAGGCATCCTTTCCAATTAAGGTGCAGTCTGCTACCCTCTGCATTTTAAACGGCGTTCTGCGTTAAGGACAGGGCACTGTCTTACATTCCTGATCCAGTGTTATAAGTGCTCTGTCTTAATACGAAAGCCCTGCACTTGAATGGGCACTGCCTGAAGAGAGCGGGCGGCCAGAGGCTGCCTGTACCCCGCACCATCACCCAGGGCCACCCAACCCAGGGACCAAAATATGGGACCTTCCTTCCTCCATTTACTTCCAGCCTCTCTCCACCACTTCTGGCAGGAAGGCCCAGCTAGAGAGTGAGGCACCTTATTTGCCTACCGACCGGCTTGAGGGAAAGAAATAGGGGAGCACAAATACCAACCTCCACATCGAAGGAGATCAGGCTGCTTGCCGCCCCTCTCACCCCCTGCCCCCCATCTCTCTCCTCTTACCCAGGTGCTCATGGCCTCCGCCATGCCTTCTGGCTTTGTGAAAGGCTTTTTCTTTGCCACCCTATTTGGGGGTGATCTCAGTCATTGCCTGTACCCCCATCAAAGCCCATCTCTTTTTAGAATTCTCAGTTGCCAGGATTCGTTTGTGTTAGCGTGACAGACAGTGCTGAAGGCTCGGCATCAGGAGACTGTTTTCTAGCCCTCGGCCTTGGACCACATCGATCCCTCAGAGCCTCCATTTTGACGTCTGCAAAATGGGGCTAATACGAGTATCTTCTTCACAGGGTCGATATGCGATGATGATAGGAGATAGCATATGGCAAAGCCCACTGAAAGCAAGGAACAGTGCTCCGTGATTGTATAAGGTGCCATTATTATTTATGCATTCTTCCTCCAGCTAAGCCAGTTTTATTTTGTTTTTGTTTAAACAGGGGATTTCTGGAGACTACAGTGCCTTAACTGGGAGGAGTGCTTATTACAGTGAAAATGTCACTCCGCAGAGCAGGCCAGTGGGGAAGCTATTTTGAGATGGGGAAACCCTTCCAGACTTCAAATCCACACATGCAGGGGGTTGCTGGCACCACCAAGACAGAAGACTGACCAGAGTCCCCCAGGCAAAAATGTCAGAAAGGTCTCTGCTACCCTTTCCTGTCTCCAGGGACGAGGGAGATGGGTTGGAAGGGGGGCGAGGACAACGTGGGTTTCTGAGAGCTGGCCCGAGGACCTGTCCTCCCTGGGGAGATGTGTTCTAGCAACTGTTTGGTGTATTTTTAAAGGTCAGAGAGGCTTTGGCTCTATAGGATGGAGTGGCTGTGACACCTGATTAATGTCTGTGCAGTACTTTCCAGAATGAAATTTAATCAGCAGAATGATTGCAGCAAGCAGCTGCCTGGAGGAAAATGATCCTGTTCTAATGGTGGCTTGTTTGATGTGTTGGCATTGTAGTGGGGCACGTACATTATTAGTCCAGCCCAGGGGGCCCCAACTAGGACACTGGATCAACTAGTAAGGAAATGCAGCGAACACCAGCAGCCCCTCTCTGGCTCCCGTGTAGGGTCATCACTGTCAGATTGTCAGTTCCTGCCCACTCCGAGGACCTTTGCTGTCAGCCTCCCTCTCACCCCCAGGCTCTTTCCTGTCTGCTCCTTTAACTCCCTCCTATCATTATTACCCGTTTCCCAAGCCCCTCAGATCCATCATTCGTCGTGCTACCCCCCACCCCAACTTCAAGGCCTTCCCTGACAGCCTCTCCAACACGCTCGCACATACGCACAGGCATCCCTCCCTCCCCGCCCCCCAGAGGTGTCCTCAAGGCTTCAGTGGAATGAAAAATGGCCTCTCCTCACAAAATGGCTGGAGTCCCCTGGTCTAATTAACCCTTCTTGGCCTACTTTTCCATCAGAAGCACAGAGGTTATTATACTCACTCCAGGAAATTCTGTCATCAGTATTACATTCTCTGATGTAGGAAATGCAGCAGGGACCCAGGTGACTGCCATGTCCCACCATTCAAATGACACGGTGTGCTTTACAACCAAGCTGACTCTGTTGGACCTCCCTCAACAGGATCTGTGGTGTGAGGTGTTTCCCCAGTAGTAGACATAGGCTGAATGAGCTAGGCACAATTTCTTGCTGATCTTTGTTCCCTAGTTTGAATAATGTCCACACAACCCTTCCAGAGTGTACTCTGGAATCACCATGGGGATCGGACCCAGGATGAGGGCAGTGTTTGGAATTATTAAGGCCCCAGTTTACATTGGAAAGGGTAGCCTTTCAGGACCAAGAGGATTAAAATGGGTAGCATCTCCCAAAACCCTCTCTAAGCTCAAAGAAAGGGTTGAGCGGTCTCTTCTCCATGGGTAGTTGAGAGTACTTCATGACTCCCAGCCTTGATGGAGGAGCGAGAAATGGAAGAGGTCGAGGGAGAAGTAGTGGGAAAAAAACAGCCACTGTCAGCGCCACCTCCCTGCCACCGTGTATGGGGTGCGGGGAAGCCGCCCTCGCTGGAGGTGGGTGCAGCTGTCATCCTGCCTCCTACTTCTCCTGGCCCTGGGGAAGGATTTCCCCGGTGGGACAATGTGCAGGGTGGGCAGTGGAAATTCCCACTGTGCTGGTGATTAAAGGAGAGAGGGACAGAGAAACAGTTATCTCAAAGAAAAAAGGGGGAGGCCAAAGAATAAAACAAGGATTTCCCCAGAAGGAAGGAAGGAAGGAAGGAAAGAAAGAAGAAAGAGAAAGAAAGAAAGAAAGAAAGAAAGAAAGAAAGAAAGAAAGAAAGAAAGAAAGAAAGAAAGAAGAAAGAAAGAAAGAAAGAAAGAAAGAAAGAAAGAAAGAAAGAAAGAAGAAAGAAAGAAAGAAAGAAGAAAGAAAGAAAGAAAGAAAGAAGAAAGAAAGAAAGAAAGAAAAGGAAAGGAAAGAAAGAAAGAAAAGGAAAGAAAGAAAGAAAAGAAGAGGAAAGGAAAGAAAGAAAGAAAAAGAAAGCAAGCCTCCTAGGCTTTGCCTGAGGCACCACCCTGGGGCCCTATATATGAAAGGAATCTGGAATCCAGGAAAAACAAAAAACTGACTAGTGTTCCTAGCCACATTAAGTTGTATATGTGTTTGGGGATGTCTAGAGGTGGAGTTGGACTGGAGGGGGCAGACATGGTATCCAAAGTTAGAAGACACTTTGACTAGCACACGATAAACCATCGTTGAATACTTGCTATGTGCCAGATGCTAGAAATAAAAAGATTCAGATCCTGCCCTCAAGGAGTTCACAATCAAGTAAGGGAGAGAGATCTGTAAAGAATAAAAAAAAGATAATTTTGGCACAGAAAACTAAATGTAGTGGTAAAGGTGTAAGCTGGACTGAGAAGGGTTTCTAACCCAGGCAGGAGAGATGGGGGAAGTGGTGCCTGATTTAAGTATTAAAAGATTGACTCATTCATCCATTTTCTAGGATGTAATTCCCATGAGGTCAGGGACTTGTTTTGTTCACTGTTGTAAGTCTAATGCCTAGAGCTGTACCTGGAATATGGTAGGAGCTCAGTATTCATTGAATAAATGACTACATGCCTACTATGTGCCAAGCGCTGTGCTAAGTGCTTGGGAGACTTGGGGGAGGGGTGATGGAAAGGGAAGAATCAAGGAAGATTTCTAGGTTTCTGGCTTGAGCAGAAGGAAAATGTTAAGTCTTCTTTAAACTTTTGGTAGAATTCACCAGTGATGTTTTCTGGTCCTGGGCTTTGTTTTGGTGGGAATTTTGACCACTGGTTTGATGTCTTCACTTGCACAGTACCACTCAGACTTTCTATTTCTCCGTAAGTCAGCTTTGGTAACTTGCGTCCTTCTATAAATTTCTCCATTTCATCTAGTTATCTAATTTGTTGGCATACAATTGTTTATAGCATTTCTTTAAAAAAAATTTCTATAAGGTTGGCGGTAATAGTCCCACCTATTATTATTGAATTGTCTATTTCTCCCTGCAATTCATGTATATGGAGGCGGGCTGTTTTTAGGTGTGTATATATTTATAATTGCTGTATCTCCTTGAATTGTTGACCTTATTATTACTATTATAAAATCTTCTTCCTCACCTCTAACAACTTTTGTCTTAAAGTCTATTTTGCCTGATATTAGGATCCCCACTCCAATTCTTTTTTGGTCACTGTTTTCACAATACATCTTTTCCAGCCTTTTACTCTGAACTTAATTGTGTCTGTGAATCCGAAGCACGTCTCCTGTAGACAGCACATAATTGGATCATGCTTTTTTATCCATTCTTCCAATCTCTGCCCTTTGATAGTAGTGTTTAATCTATTTGGATTTAATGTAATTATCAAAAAGGTGAAATTCATGTCTGCTCTTTTGCTATTTGTTTTTTCTATTTCATGTCTTTTGTGTTCGTCAGTCCTTCCATTACTGCCTAATCTTGTGTTAAATGGATTATTTTCTGGTCTACCTGTTTGATTACCTTATTGTTTCTTTTACTATATTTTCAGTTATTTTCTTAGTGGCCTCCCCAGGGACTGCAATGAACATATTAACCTATAAAAATCGAGTCAAAATTAATACCAATATTATTCAAGAACTTTGCTCCAAGAGAGCTCCATTCCCTCCTCCCTCCTTTGTGCTGATTGTCATACCAGTTACATCTTTATACACTGTATGTCCATCAATACAGGTTTATCATGATTGTTCTGTGCAGTTGTCTTTTAAATCAGAAAGGGAAAAAAAGGAATGTGGTACACAGTCTAAAATTAATATTACACGTTGCTTTTACATCTGGGAAAATTGGGAATACCTCCAATGGCCTAACTGCAAATTTCCCTTGCCACTCTGCTTCCACAGATAAGGTCCTCTGGCCAAACAACCCTCCTTATCATGGAGACCGGGCATGGTGCCTACTTATCCCTGAATAGTGGGCTTTCGTTCCCTGCCAGCCTATAGAATTATTTCAACAAGCCAATCATATCCTCCCATGGGAACCGGGGGTCACCCCATCTTCTTGATACTACCAAGCCTGCTTCCCACAATGCTTGGTTGTTCATTCTGACCCCACTTGCAAACCCCGTGTGGCTCTGCGTGACATGCAGTGCCCTCCTCCTTCAGGCTGTAAGTATATGTGACTAATAAGCTGCCGTCAATCTCATGTGGCCAGTGTTGTGTGTTGTGTGTTCAGTCATCCCCATAATTCTAGGGAAGAATCCCTCCCTCATCAATGAGGTGAGGAAGAGGTGATCAAAACAATTGGCATCATGAAGAGGGTAGACCAACCATGACCAAGGACACCTGGTTAGTTTTAATTAACTGCTCATGGCTAATTAACTGCTTCCATGATATGGCAAACGCTGTCTGGGACAGAGCTGCCAATTGCTGATGGACTTGCACTTTGGCTTGCGGGGCACTCTATGCTCTTTGCCAGGTGTCGGTATCTCTTCTCACTCGAAATGCTCTAATCCTCACGACAAGCATTGTTGCTAATGCCATTGGGTTTGGCCTGGGTTTGGCAGGTGGTCTCTGAGGCCTCTGACTGTGAAGGCAGCACACGCAGTATCCTAATCCTTTGGCACTTGAGTCCCAACTACCAAGGATGGGGCTGTAGCTCTCTGGTTACTGTGTCTAGCTTGGTTATTTTCACTGGCTGCTAGGGCAGCCATGTAAAACTTGTTTGTGACTGTGCACTGCCAGGATGGGCCTGGGGACACCTCTTGGTGAGGTTTCTGGAAAGGAAGGAGACCACCATCCTGGGGACAATGAAGCATGGCACCCCAGTTGCCTAATCGTCATTGTTGTTCAGACAAAAGTAGCATCTTTGCTTCTCTCCTGTGCTGCTACTTTCCTTGCTACTCTCATGTATGATCTCCTGGCCCCCCGAAGATAATGAGGTGCACATCCTTGGTAACCCATGGCCCAGGTACTGATTTTTAAAAATGGGAAGGAGTATTTTGTACTCAATTGCTTTCCCAATGCATAAGCCCCCAAGTGTGCCCGGGCTTTGTCCAGCTCACCAGCACGCCAAAGGGCTAATCTTGTGATCATAGGACTTGATGGATCCCGTTCAGGCCACAGACAAAATGATTTTACTGGATGTGGACCTCAACCCGGGGAAGATTGACAGGCATTCCCTGGAAGAAGAGACAGCGTCCTGTGAGGCACGCCCCAGAGCCCCTGAACCTTTCCCCATAACCACCAAGAAGGTTGACATCACGGGTGATTGGGCAGGAACAGAAACTAGAAGTTGAGGCTTTACTTGGCTAAGAGTCTAAATTCTTATGAGGGACTTTTTACAGAGAGAAAATAGGGGAACAAAGGGAAGCCCTTGTGGGGAAAAGAGCCGGGCCAGGGCGGAATAGTGGACCCAATGCTCTTCCGCTCTGCCATTCTGTTGCTTATGCCCCTTTGGCAACCAAGAGCTCACTCCTCAGGGCTGCAAGGAAAAAATTAAACTGAAACAAAGGTACACAATTTGACCCTACTGGAAATCCAAAATTTACTCAAAGAATTATATAGCAAAAACACAAAAGGGCACTGATTGGCTTTTGTACCTCTACAACATAGGCTCTGAATTAATGTCAACATTTGCTGAAATGCACCAATTGGCAAACCTACATGGACTTGATCAATACTGGAATTCAAATTACAGTTATACCTGGGGACCCATTAAATTTAAACAAGGTACACTCTATAATCTTCAGGGAGTCACTGAATATAAAAGAAAGGACAAAGAGGTATGCTTCACCTTAATGATCAGAATTATTATTTTACCTAAATTCCCATGATCATAGCACCCATTACCCTAAAATATCCTCTAGTGGGCACAGACATTCTGACCCAATTGAGTAATAAGTTAAAATTGTATAAAGTCTTTGGCCCTTATCAACTGGCTTGGCTAAATGAGATGCCATGGATTCCCCAGTTCAAAAAGTTAAGATGGCACAGTGTAACTTAAAACAGGGCCCTGAAAGATGAAAAGTTATTATAGAAGACCTAATTAGTGAAGGGGTGATTATCCCCACTGCTTCTTCATGTAACATCCCAGTTTGGCCTGTTCTCAAACGTGGAAAGAATGAATGGTGCCTCACAGTAAGTAACTGCACATCAATGCTCTGGCCCCATCCATTAAGACCCCCATATCCAAAATTGACTATTGGAACGACTGACTCCATCTACTGGGAAATATTTTGCTATTACAGATTTGAATAATATATTCTGTTCAGTGTCTATTTCAACAACCTCTCAACTGCTGTTTGCCTTCACCTCTGAAAGGACACAATCCACCTTTACCAGGCTATCCATGGGGTACCTCAGCGGCCTTGCCATTACACACAGTGTTTGCCAGCAAGATCCTAACTGCATCCAGCTTTCTCTAGAAACACAGACACGACGTTACATTGATGACATCCTCCTCCGAGGAGATTCATTTGACACATTTACTAACAACATACAAATACTCATAAAGGCCCTCAGAAAAAGGGGACAGACCATTGCTACACATAGTGCAAGGCCCCATCATCTCTGTTGCATTCTTGAAAATTCTTTAGTAAACTGAGGGTTATTCCATCTCGGACAGTTAAGAAAATACCTGTTGATCCTTTCAGCACCCACAATGTTAATACAAGCCCAACATCTTCTAAGATTTTTGGGGGGAGTTCTGAAGATACCGTAGTCTTCATTTACAAATTTTACTTAATCTCATTAATGTTGTTACTTGCAAATTGGCCCACCTTGAATGGGTCTCCAACAAAAAGCTCCAGAATCTGTCCAAATTGAAATCAACAAGCACTCCTATTAGTGTCCTCAAACACTCCTTCATGCCTCCTTTCATGCTTCCTGGAATCTCTAGACAATATGATGACCATAAGTGGTCCATAGGCTTCTAATATAAGAAATCGCCCTTCATAGCCCTGCACTATACTATTAGGGCAGCAATTTGCTGGCCACAGAAATCTTCTGAAAATCAAGGCTCTCACAGTCCCTTAGCTTGTGACCTTCTACACCCAGCTGCCCATTATGCTTTGGGTCATGGAAGCCACACTCCACAAGCACATCACAGCTACTGAGACCTCCTTGCTACTGGATGGAGCCAAACCTGAGCCCTCCAGTAGATCCCACCTATAGGAGGCTGGCCTTCTCTATCCTCAGTCACTTGCCAGATGCCATGATCCTAGAGGAGGTCAAATCTCTCCCAGACCCTTGGCTACCTAGGGACCCTTTTAGGATCAACTGAGTGACCAGTAATGGGAGCTCATATATTTTATGGATGGCATTGCACCATCATACATGATGGAGTTCAGTAGAATGTTTTCATCCCTTAACCAGAGAGCCCCTGAAAAGGATGGCACCCAAGAGTCAGCACAACTGGCCATACTTCAGGTAGTCATTTTAACATTGGATGCCTAGCCAACAAATAGTATCATTTACACATTTTTAAAAATATTTTATTCATTTATTTGAGAGAGAGCAAGAGCACGAGCGGGGGGCGGGGGGGCGGGCAGAGGAAGAAGCAGACTCCCCACTGAGCAGGCAGCCTGATGTGGAGCTCGGTCCCGGGACCCTGGAATCATGACCTGAGTTGAAGGCAGAAGCTTAACCGACCGAACCACCCAGGTGCCCCTTATTTGCACATTTTTACATCCCTTGGGCCACTGCCTCAGAGTTGCCCCTTTTGGAGTAAAGAACTCTGGGAATCTCTTCCCTCACATATATTCATAATATAAACGAAGCCCACATGTCTCTACATATGCTAAGGCCACACGCAATACAAGGCTTTACCAGGATGTTCCTTATCACCTTTGGAGTCACATTACCATTAGTGACAAGGGCACTCATTTCATTTCTCAGAA
Source organism: Mirounga angustirostris (assembly GCF_029215605.1). NCBI lineage: Eukaryota > Metazoa > Chordata > Mammalia > Carnivora > Phocidae > Mirounga > Mirounga angustirostris. The sequence goes on from NW_026991719.1 coordinate 97,835,253, forward strand.
TATACAATGCTGGCTCTTAAAGAAGGCATTTGTGGAATTTCCCCTATAGGACTCAGGAAGTTGGTTTAATTGAAAGGCATAATGGGCTCCTCAGATAACTTTGATTTAAGTTACAAAGTGGCAAACGGAGCCCCCCACTGGGTGTCACTATTGCCATAGGCATTGATTAGCCTAAATTCATGGCCTCTGGGGACACGCACTCTTTGCACCAATGCCACATGGGTCCCTCAAATGCCTTTTTGGGACACCTCTAAAGTTCATGGTTTTTGACCATCATCTCACCACATGGCCCTCTTCTTCTTGGTCAAGTACTTACTTCACTTCCTAGGGAGGCCCTTCTACTCCCTAAAAATCTCAGTCACAGCAAAGATTGAAAGTGAAGACATTCAAAGGGTCAGATGTGATGTCAGTCCTAAAATTAATATTCTGTGCCGCCCAGACAGCTGGTAAAATCAGGAGAGCCTCAAAGAGACCAACCACAAGTTCACCTCCCCACTCTGCTCCCATGGATAAGGGCCCATAGCCAACAAAACAAAACAAAACAAAACAAAACAAACTTCTTATCATGGGGAACCTGGCACAGTTCTTGCTTATCCTTGAGTAGCAGGCCTCAGTTCCCTGTTGGCCCATGGAATTATTCAAACAAGCGGATCACATCCTTTGTGGGAACCAAGAGTCACCTCACCCCCTTGATACTAGAAGGTCTGTCTCCCACCGACCCTGTTTGTTCACTCTGTTCTCAAGTGCAATCCCCTTGTGTCCCCGCATGGCAGGCGGTGTCCTCTTCCCCTGGACTGTGAGTATATGTGATTAATAAACTGTCAGTCTCATCTACCTACTGTCAGGTGTCATGACACTGGGGACGCCATTCTTCATTGATGGGGTGAAGAAGAGGTGATTAAAACAAGGAGTTATAAAGAAAAAAACCACACTTATATTGTCTTTTATATTTACCTATGTAATGAAATTTTATCAGTTGTGGATTCAAGTTACTATCTAGGGTTCTTTCCCTCAAGCCTGAGAATCTCCCTTTAGTGTTTCTTATAGGTCAGGGCTGCCAGCAATCAATTCCATTAGTTTTTGTTTATCTGGGAATGTCTTGGTTTCTCCCTTATTTTTCAAGAAAACTCTTGCTGGATATAGAATTCTTAGCTGACAGTCTTTTTCTTTCAGCATTTTTTTTTAATTTTTTTTTTAAAGATTTTATTTATTTATTTGAGAGAGAGAATGAGAGCCAGAGAGCACGAGAGGGAGGAGGGTCAGAGGGAGAAGCAGACTCCCTGCCGAGCAGGGAGCCCGATGCGGGACTCGATCCTGGGACTCCAGGACCATGACCCGAGCCGAAGGCAGTCGCCTAACCGACTGAGCCACCCAGGCGCCCTCTTTCAGCATTTTTAATGAGTCATCTTACTGCCTTCTGACACCCATGGTTTCTGATGAGAAATCAGCTGTTAACCTTGTTGAGTAACCCTTGTATCTAATGAGTCACTTCTTTCTTGCTGCTTTCAAGATGATCTCTTTTTCTTTGTCTCTTGACAGTTTGATATGATGTGTCTAAGGTCTGGATCTTTTTGAGTTTTTCCTACTTGGAAAATCTACTTTGTTTAGTTTCTTGGCTGTGTACATTCATGTTTTCTTTTTTAATGAAATTTGGGAAGTTTTCTGACATTATTCTTTCAAATACACTTTTTGTTCCATCCTCTCTCTCCTCTCTTTCTGGGTGTCCCATGGTGTGTGTGCTTGGTTGTGTCCAACAGGTCCCTGAGACTCTGTTCATTTTTCTTTCTGCCCCTCAGATTCAAAAATTTCAATTGACCTATTTTCAAATTCACGGATTCTTTCTTCTCCCTGCTCTACTCTCTTGACAAGTCCTTTTGTTGAATTTTTCATTTTCTTATTGTACTTTTTACTTTTGTACATTCTATCTCATTCATGTTATAATTTCTGTGTCTTTATTGATAATCACTATTTCGTGAGACATCATTTTCATACTTTGCTTTAGTTCTGTAGACTTCAGTTCCCTTATTTTAGCATATTTAAAACATCTCATTAGAAGTGTTTATCTGGGGTGTCTGGCTGGTTCAGTCAGTAGAGCATGCAACTCTTGATCTTGAGGTCATGAATTCAAGCCCCATGTTGGGCATGGAGCCTACTTTAAAAAAACAAAGTGTTTGTCTATTAATTCCAATGTCTGGGCTTTCTCAGGGACAGTTCCTATTGACTGCCTTATTTCCCATGTGTATGAGTCTATCTTTCTTTTTCCTTTGCAAACCCCAAATGGAATACAAACAGAAACAAATGAATGTAACATATTTCAAATAAATCATAACCACTTTAGGGGTTGGGGTGGAGGGACAACTAACCCAAAAAACTTTTGAACACAATTTTTTGATTATATACCCTCAAACAAAATAATTGTAAACAAATAGTATACTCTAGTTAGTATGGTTTTTTTTTTTTTTTTTCGGTTGTATGGGTTAAATATTCTCAAGTTACAAAATGGAAGGGAAGAAAGCTAGAATGAACTCTCTGGTGTTGAATGTCAATCAGAACTATCAGTATGAACTCATGGTTCATAATATATTTCACTTGCATATTTTCTGGCTCTGTCAACTGATAAGGCCAAGTAGTAATAATGCTCTAATGACAATGAGCACATCTAATGCCCAGAGCCTGGTATCTAAATACTCTTCCTTAGTAATAAGAACCAGGGCTACTTGGAGAAATGGCTGATTCCAAGGCTGGGACAGCAGAAATATCTTGTGGTGCCAGAAAATAAGGAGGTACTCAAAGAATGAAGTTAGCTTGACATGACTTCTAATAGCCCAATATGGGATAATTTGACGAACAAAATAATGATAGTAGTGAAATGTAACCCATAAGATACATTAAAAAAAATTTTTTTTTTAAGTAAGACCAATCTTGTAGGCAATATTTCAATGTAGTCTTTAATGTGTTTGTTACAAATGAGAACTAAAGGACTAGAATTTACTTCCAAAACTAGGGCAACGGTAAATTTCCAAAGCTAAAGGAAAGTAAACCACTATGTAAAGCTTCCTTCTATCATGTACATTATGAACCTACTGAGTGATTTCCCATCGAGTTTCAAAATTAGTCCAAGGGAGTGTCAAGGGGAAAATAAAGCCATATCTTGTTTGCTTCTTTCAAATTCATCAGACAATACTGTGTGCCCAGAGAGCATACAGAGCATACTCCTCTAGACACTATCCACGACAACAGACCTTTCTAGAATACTAAACTACTTCTAATGTCTGTAGGCTGCCCCAACCAGATTTAAACTACCTGTGAGATATAAACATCTAGTCACATATCCTAAATGCATACATTCAAAACTACCATTTTAAAATAAATTGGGAAATAGGAAAACCTTAAAAAAAGGATACATTCTGCTATCACACTATTATAAACATTATAAGTGTGTGTGTGGATATATATAGAGAGAGAGCAGATAATCAAGATTTAAATAAGATGGTTAAAAAAAAGGAAATGTAGATTTTACCAAAGGAACTATAATAACCGCCCAAGTTACAACTATAAACAGATTCGCTACTATGGTAATTTGTCTAGGTGCTGGAAAAAAATAACTAAAACAAAAAACAAAAACAAAAAAAATACAACCCAACCAATCAAAACAAAACAAAAACAAACAAACAAACAAAAAACAAACCCACAATAAAACCCACCCTAGAATAAAACAAACGTTGATGAGTCTATACTGATACAAACAAACAAACAGAAAGGGAAAGCCCTGTCCTACAGCAGAATTCCAATTAATAAATGTAGAAGGAATGATGGAACTAGAAAATCACCATTTGGCAACCACCATAATAATATTTGTTTCATGCAAGAATCACCAATGGATGCTAAGACCGGTGGGTGAGAATATAATCAGAAAAAGGATATCTACATAGTATTGAAGCATCCTTCCGTAAGATATGTATTAATTATCAAGAGTAAAATGTAACTTTACAGTGGAGGAGCCTGTTAGGGATCACCTTAATCAAATGGTTGCAGTTAATAAACATTATGAGCAAAAGCACAAAGCAATATCATGTATCTCTAATGTGATGCGCTATAAAAGACACAGCATCACTCTCTGGCACTCCTGCCAAAAATGTATAACCTAAATCTAATAATGAGGGATCATCAGAAAAATCCAAATTCAGGGCGCCTGGGTGGCTCAGATGGTTAAGCGTCTGCCTTCAGCTCAGGTCATGATCCCGGGGTCCTGGGATCGAGTCCCGTATCGGGCTCCCTGCTCTTTGGGAGCCTGCTTCTCCCTCTGCCTCTCTCTCTCTCTCTCGTGAATAAACAAATAAAAATCTCTAAAAAAAAAAATAAAATAAAGAAAGAAGGAAAGAAAGAAAAATCCAAATTGGGGGATATTCTATAAGATAACTGGCCTGTACTCTCTAAAAAGTCAAGGTCCAAAGAATGAGGAACTAAGCAAGATTAAAAGGAGTCTAAAAAGACAATTAAATGCAGTGTGTGATCCTAGATTGTATCCTGGACCAGATGTTTTTCCTTTTGCCCTAAAGACAACCAGTGTGACAACTGGTGAAATTTAAATTTAAGATTAGTACATTTCATAAGAGTATGATATCAGTGTTAATTTTTTATTTTGATCATTGGTCTGTAGTTATATATGAGAAGTTCTGATTATAAGAAATATCTACTTAGAGATAAAGGAACATCAAGTCTGCAACTAAATTTTAAGTGTTTCAGAAAAATATATAGGGGAAGAGAAAGCAAATGTTGTAAATTGTTAACATTTGGGCAATCGGTGTATGTGAAAGGTATAGAGTACACCCTTGCAAATTTTCTGTAAGTCTGATATTATTTCAAAATAAAAAGTTTTTAAAAAATTCTAGGGGGACACCTGGGTGGCTCAGTCGGTTAAGCATCTGCCTTTGGCTCAGGTCATGATCCCAGAGTCCTGGGATCAAGTCCCACATTGGGTTCCTTGCTTAGCAGGGGGCCTGCTTCTTCATCTATCTCCTGCTCCCCCTGGTTGTGCTTTCTCTCTCTCTGACAAATAAATTAATAAAATCTTAAAAAAAAATTCTAGGAATAGAGTCACCTAGGTGGCTCAGTCGGTTAAGCATCTACCTTGAGCTCAGGTCATGATCTCAGGGTACTGGGATGGCTCCATGCTCAGTGGGGAGTCTGCTTCTCCCTCTCCCTCTGCCTCTCCCCCTGCCCATGTTCTCTCTCTCTCTCTGTCCCTCCCCACAGCTCATGCTCTCTCTCTTTTTCTCTCAAATAAATAAATAAAATATTTTTTAAAATCCTAGGAATAAACCCAATAAAATGTGTGCAAGACCTCTATGTAGAAAACTATAATGCTTTACTGAGAGACAGTGAAGATCAATATAGAAGAGATATACATTATTCACAAATTAGAAGACTCATATTGTAAAGAGGTCAATTCCCTCAAATACAGATTCAATGAAATTGCAATCACCCCCCCCCGAATGTTTTGTGTGTGTGTGTGAGAGAGAGAGACAGACAGACAGAGACACAGTGAAAGAGAGAGAGACTTAAAGCTAAATTTTAAGTGTATCTAAAAGTACAAGAGGTATTGTAGACACTTTTAAAGAAGCAGAAGCAGAAGTGAGAGGACTCTACCAGATATCAGACATATTATAAAGTTGTAGTAAACAGGATGGTATAATAGTGACACAGATGGGAAAAGAGAGCCCTAAAACAATCCCTATATATGGAGACTTGTTATATGACAGAGATGCTACTGCAGAGAAATGGAGAGAGAGAATGGTGTGTCATTTTAAGAACTCTGACAGATGCTGAAATGGAGTTAAAAATGCAGGAGGTTTATTGGGAATGGGGTGAGTATCACCTGTGAAAGATAAAAGAAAAGGAAGCAGGATTGTGCAGCAAGAGCCTCAAACTGTGATACATACCTGACCAGTTTTTGGCCAATCCAACAGGGAGCTCTAGAGCAAAGATTACCAGTTAGAGGGGTCCCACAGTGGGCAGAGTTGCCAGGATGGAGTACTCCCTCCATGTTGAATGGCAAGTTCTTTCTCATTGGGAGATCCTCCATGGCTGCCACAATACATCCCTTATGCTGAGCAGATCAATTTCTCCACACATTTTTGGGGCAAGTTTTTGTAGTTTTCCCATAGGCCTCTCTTCCTGAGCGAAACTTAGAAGAGGGAAGTTAGTGGAAAAAATCCACAGCCCCCATTGCTGCAGTCGGTCCCAGAACTACAGCTGGAATCCATTGTCTCCTCCCTCACTATCCATCCTCAATTCCTCTCACCCTCTGCTATCGCCTCTGCTAGTCCCGGTGGCTTACGTGGTCAAGTGAGTAAAACCCTCATTACTGAGAAACCTGAACCCCAGTAACCATTCACACCTCAATTTGGGGTTGCTGCACTTGCCTATTCGCAATTAAAATGGAGCAAGGCAAAGGAGTATCAAGAGTTGTCCAGATGGATTACATAAGTTCCATTCCTATTTCGCCCTGTCCCTGTTTTGTAACTGCAGCCCACTGGGACTTGCCAGAAACTCCACAATGTCTGTCTTCTCACGCCTTACTCTTCCCACTCGCTAGGGTCTGCTGGATCATATGTGTTAAGCAGCCGGGCTGCTTTTACATCCCAGAGTTCCTGCTCTGTGACTTGCTCGGAAGTGGTAGACTTCAACGGCCCTGGGTATATGGAGTGGCTCGGTATTCCCAGGTATGGAATGACTGGCACTAAAATCCAAATGGTCCTTCCTGGTGCTGTGCTTTTTTTCTTTGTGGTAGGGATTACCGGATGCCACAATTTGTCTTTTGCTTTGGCAGGGATTTCCCTGCATGCTCCTGACCACTGGATTCTTAAAAACTTAGTTAAATCCTTATCTCCTGCAATCTGGAGCACATGTGTCTTACCAAAGCCTCCAGAGGGCTAGTCTTCTCTTGCTCATCCTGCTCAATCAGCACAATGAGATCATCGATGTAATGATCAATGTGTTGTTCTGCAGATGTCCAGAGAGGCCAGATCTCTTTGAACTATGTTATGACAGAAGGCAGGAGAAATAACACATCCCTGGACAAAACTATAAATGAATATTGTTATACATTCCGCATGAATGTGAGCTCTTTCTGATTCTCCCTCTTGATTGAGATAGTAAAGAATGCATTTGCCAAATCAATGGCCATCTCTCATGTACCTGAAGCCAAATTAATTTGCTCTAGCAAAGGTACTATGACTATCACAAAAGCTGTGATTGGCTTCTACTTTCTTGAGCTTACAGTCGTCTCTAGTCATCTTTCAAGTCATATTCAGTTTCTGCAGGGTTGATACTGGTATATCAAAAGGGGAACACCATCCCTTCATCGTTGAGATCCTTAAGGGTGCCCCAATCTATGCCATATTCCATCCCGGGGCAAGGGATAGACTATTGATTTTGATTTACTATCTCGGCTGTGGGCTGCATTTTCAGAGCTTTTGACTCGGCCTTTCTACTACTGTACTTCTTATGCCACAGGACAAAGACCTAATGCAGAGGTTACTCCAGCTGCTAAGTATGTCAATCCCACTGAAGACTCAGTAACCAGGGAAATGAGCACCTGGTAGGTCTACAGGCCCAGCGGACTGCGGTATTAATGTCCAGTAGTCCTCCAAATGTCTCCCCTTTCCCCAGTGTACAGCCACCCACATAAATGGCCATAGGTCCCTTTGGGGAAGAACTGGGGCTAGTATTATTGTATATAATTGTCATGGTGATTTAGGGTCCTTCTTTCTGGGGACCCAGCCACCTCTTCAGTCAATGGGTTCCCAAAACTGACTCATATCTGGAGCCTCAGCCAAAGATCATAGTTTGTCCAGACTCCTGCATATATATATATATATATATATATTAGAGAAACTGCTCAGCGGGCCAAAGGGATGGGGCCCGAGTGCACCTGCCACGCTCAGTCAGTGGCCAGAGGCTGCCGGGAAAGAGCCTGGCTCCTGCTTAAATGCTTCAGCAGATCTCCGAGGTGCCACGGCTTGAGGCCGACCGCTAACTGCACTCTCGGCTGCTGGATGGCAAGTTCTTCCTCAAAGAACAGCCAAGCTGCACAGATGGTTCTTTTCAAAAATGGTGCTGGGATGACTGGGTACCCATATGGGAAACCGGAAAGAAATTGGGCCCTTCCTTCAGTGAATGAGCCCAAATGAGTTACAAGTAGATTGTACATTTAAATTTAAAGGGCCAAATTATGCTTTTAAAATACACACGATTATGGTCACAACTTTGGGGTAGTGACGAACTTCTTAGACAGTACACAAAACTGTTAACCATAAATGAAAAAAATGGATGACTTTGACCACAATAAAATTAAGCAGTTCATAGAAAAGACACCATGAAGAGAATGAAAAACCAAGCCATACAGTAGCAGAAGATATTTGCAATATATGTGTAGCAAATAAAGTTCTAGGACATATACAGAATTGTTGGAAAGTGATAAGAAAATAAGAAAAATGGGCAAGAAGTCATAAACAGTTACTCCACGGAAGTGAAAATCCAAATGGCCAATAAGCATACAAAAATGTCCTCAATTTTGTCAGAGAAATGCAAATTAAAACCATTGTGCAATATCACCACACGTTCACTAGAATGGCTAAATTTTATTTTTCTTTAAGATTTTATTTATTTATTTGAGAGAGAGTGAGCAAGTGTGAGTGAACGAGAGAGCAGGTGCGGAGGGGCAGAGGAGAAGCAGACTCCCTGCTGAGCAAGGAGTCCCACAGGGGGCTCGATCCCAGGACCCCGGGATCATGACCTGAGCTGAAGGCAGACGCTTAACCAACTGAGCCACCCAGGTGCCCCTAGAATGGCTAAATTTTTTAAAAATTCCTTTTCTGGGGCGCCTGGGTGGCTCAGTCGTTAAGCGTCTGCCTTCGGCTCAGGTCGTGATCCCAGGGTCCTGGGATCGAGTCCCGCATCGGGCTCCCTGCTCGGCAGGAAGCCTGCTTCACCCTCTCCCACTCCCCCTGCTTGTGTTCCCTCTCTCGCTGTGTCTCTCTCTGTCAAATAAATAAATAAAATCTTTAAAAATAAATAAATGAAATAAAAATTCCTTTTCTTTTAAAGTGAAGACAAATTTTTTAAAAAGATTTTATTTATTTATTAGAGAGAGAGAGAGAACATGAGTGGGGATGGGGGTGGGGGAAGGGGCAGAGGGAGAGGAAGAAGCAGACTTCCCGCTGAGCAGGGAGGCAGACACGGGGCTCGATCCCAGGACCCTGAGATCATGACCTGAGCCAAGGCAGACGCTTAACCAACCGAGCTACCCAGACACCCCCACATATATTTTTAACAGCTTTATTGAGATATAATTAACATCCCATACAGCTTACCCATTTTTAGTGTACCACTGGTGGTTTTTAGTATGATCAGACACATGTAGCCATCACCATATTCAATTTTAGAACATTTTCATCACCTGAGAAATAAACTCCATACTTGTAGCTATTAACTCCCTGTCCCTCCAACCTCCCGGCCCTAAGCAAGCACTAATATACTTTCTGCCTCTGTAGCTTTGCCTATTTTGGACATTTCATATAAATGGAATCATATAATATGTGGTTTTTTGCAATTAGCTTCTTTCACTTAGAGCAATGTTTTCAAGGTCCATATATGTTGTAGCGTGCGTCAGTCCTTGTATTAGCCTGTTTGGTGTGCCCTAACAAAATACCACGCACTGGGTGGCTTAAACAGCAGACATTTGTTTCTTCACAGTTCTGGAGACCGGAAGTCCAGGATCAAGGTGCTAGCAGGGTTGGTTTCTGGTGAGGCCCCTCTCCTTAGCTTGCAGATGGCCGCATTTCCGCTGGGTCCTCACATGGCCTCTACTCTGTGTACCTGCAGGGAGAGAGAGGGGTATCTCTGGTATCTCCTCCTCTTCTTTTCTTTTTTAAATTTAATTTATTTATTTGACAAAAAGAGAGAAAGCACGCACGAGCAGAGGGGAGGGGCAGAGGCAGAAGGAGAAGCAGACTCCCCGCTGAGCAGAGAGCCCAATGCGGGGCTGGATCCCAGGACTCTGGGATCATGACCTGAGCCGAAGGCAGACGCTTAACGACTGAGCCACCCAGGCGCCCCTGTCTTTGTATTATTGACCTGTAAGAGTTCTTTATATATTCCTTGTTTTGTATTTCTTTCATTTCCTGCTCTGGTCTCATTTTGTGTTTCCTCGGAGCTTATTGACGTTCCCGGAAGCATAAATAAATGTCAATAAATTTGTGAAGTTTTCAGCCATTATTTCTTCAAATGATTTTTCTGCTCCTTCTTATCTTTCTTCTGCTTCTACCACTCCCACTGCATATATGTTGGTGTGCTTAATGATATACCACATTTCTCCAAAGGTCTTTGCATTTTTCATCATTCTTTTTTCTCTGTTCTTTGGATTGGATAAACTACTGGTCTATCTTTAAGTACACTAATTCTTTCTTCTGCCATTTCAAATCCACTGTTGAGTCCCTTTAGTGAAATTCATTTCAGTTATTATACTTTTCAGCTTCAGAATTTATACTTCACTCTTTTTTTAAAAAGATTTTATTTTTAGGGGCTCCTGGGTGCCTCAGTTGGTTAAGCGTCTAGACGCGGCCACATTTTTCTGTGTCCTCACATGGGGTGGCAGCAGTGGGGTAAGTGGGTAAGTGGGTAAGTGGAGAACACTTATACGAACATTAATCCCATGATGGTGTCCCCACTCTCATGACCTCTCTTAAATTACCTTCCAAAGGCCATACCTCCAAATACCATCACACTGGGGGTTAGGGCTTCAGCATATGAATTTGGGGGGGACAAAAATGTTCAGTCGACAACAGTGTCACGAGAGTTTCTGTTGCCTTTTTTTTTTTTTACTTCCTGATTACTTTGGATGTTTCATAATTTTTGTGTTGGAAACTGAGTATTTTAGATAATATATTATAGCAACTCTGGTTTCTATAGCAACAACTGGTTTCCCCTCTAGGGCTGGTTATTTGAATTTGTTTGTTTTATTTGTTTAGTGACCATCTGGATTAGTTAAGTGAAGTCTTTCCCCCACCCACCACAACCACAGTGTGAGGGCTCTGATGTTGCTCCTCTAGGGGGTGCAGCTTTGGGTATTCCAACAGTCACCCTGGGATGACAGTGGTTTTCACAGAGTTCTTATCTCCTTTCTTAACCACGTCTAGCTGTTAAACTCTCCTCATTGTCAGCGGACTCTCCTACTGTTTTTAACAGTGCCCAGGGCCGTAAACTTCTCCACAGACTGATCCAGTCAAATTCAGGAAGGACAATCCCCAAGGAAAGTGCTTTGACCTTTGTTCTGACCCCAGAAGGGCTCCTCCCAGCTGTCTCTTTCCTAGGTTCTCTCCAGCAAACGAGTGTGTCCACAGTTAGTTAGCCTAAATCTCTCCAATGAATTTACTAGTCTCCTGCCAACTGTCTTTCACCACAACCTCCACTATTTCTGAGAGCTCCTTTAAACTAAAACTTCTCCACACTCTGTTGCAATGAAGTCAGTTCCTTTGGGAAGACATTCGGAGCCCTCTGTTTATGGCTTGCTGCTCCCCCTAAGCCAAATCTCTGAGCCATGGTGGAGATAATGGTGCACTTCTCTCTGAGTGACACCCCCACTCTAGCTGCTTAGTGCTCAGTAGAACGGGGAGCAGCAGCTTCAAGTTTTCTATGCTTGCTTCTCCCAGCACAGAACCACCACCTTACAAGGCAGGGCAAGGGTGATTGGGATCCCCATTTTCTCAGCGGTGCCATGACCAAGGTAGACGCCTCCATCCACAAGTGGGGACTAGGTGGAAGAAGGAAGCCTGCACCTTTTCACAGTCACTGGGTCTTAGACCTTAGCTAAGGGCCAGATGAGAAATGCTCACCTCCTGCTCCTCCTGAGAAATCGTGCTCCAACTGGGATCTAGGAGAAGGTGGAGCCCTGGGTTCTTGGCTGCACCGATCTGGAGTGGAGTCTCCTCCTCACAAAGTTAAGAAAGGGGGTCACGAGGGAATGGGTCTTGGTTCAAATGCCATAGACACTCCGTGTTCTCACCAAATTTTAGTAGACTTTCTTGAATAGATGTTTCTTAATTTGCCGTATGCCCTTAGGATCATTTCTAGAGACTTTTAATGATTGTATGTATTTTTCCATAATTTTCACCAGTTTCATCAGAGGGCTGGTCTACAGAGCTCCTCACACTGTCATGCTGGAAGTAGAACTCCTTTATATATATATTTTTTCATTGAGCCATCTCAAAATAACTTGCAGGCATCAGGAAAATTTATCCCTAAATACCTCAGCATGCATCTTCCCCAAATAAGGACATTTTCCTACATAATGACAATACTATTATCATTCTTGAATAAATTAGCATAACTCTATAGTTTCTAATAAACATTCCATATTCAAACTTCTCTAAGAATGTCTTTTATTCACCTTTTTTTATGGGGGGGGTAGGGACAATAACAAAACAAGATTCACATATTGCATTTTGTTGCTTTGTCTCTTTAGATTTCTTTTTTTTTTCTTTTTAAACCTAAAGAGATTTTTTTTTTTTAAAGATTTTATTTATTTATTTGACAGAGAGAGACATAGCAAAAGCAGGAACACAAGCAGGGGGAGTGGGAGAGGGAGAAGCAGGCTTCCCGCGGAGCAGGGAGCCCGATGCGGGGCTCGATCCCAGGACCCTGGGATCATGACCTGAGCCGAAGGCAGACGCTTAACGACTGAGCCACCCAGGCGCCCATCTCTTTAGATTTCTTTAATTTAAAACAAACCTTCCAACCTTTCTTTTCATGTTACTGCTATTTTGAAGAGTCCAGACCAGTTGTCTTTTAGAAGTTCCCCACATGAGGAAAGGTTATTTCTTGAGGGTCATCTATCTTCTATTTCTTGATATGGGTAGTGGTTTCCCTATGGTGTTAGCTTTTTAAAATTTTTCATTAGGCTGCACAATAATATTCTATGCGTCAAATTTGTTTGTAACCAGTACTAAAAAGAAATGAGCTCTCGAGCCATGAAAAGACATGGAGGAAACTTAAATGAATATACTGAGTGAGAGAAGCCAATCTGAAAAGGTTATATACTGTATGATTCCAAGTATGTAACATTCTTGAAAATGAAAAACTATGGAAACAGTGGAAAGGTCAGTGGTTGCAAAGGGTTAGGGAGGGGGGATAAATAGATGGAGCACAGAGGATTTTTTAGGGCATTGAAATTATTCTGCACGATACTCTAATGGTGGGTGCATACCATTATACATTTGTCAAAATGCACAGGATGTCTGACACCAAAAGTGAACCCTAATGTAAACTACGGACTTTGGGTGATGATGATATGTCAGTGTAGATTCACCGGCTGTAACAAATGTACCACTGTGGTGTGGGATGTTGACTGTGGGGGAGTGGGCAGGGGATATATGGGAACTCTCTGTATTTTCCATTCAATGTTGCTGGGAACCTAAAAATGACTTAAAAAATAAAGTCTATTTAAAAATCTGTAAGTAAAGGGCGCCTGGGTGGCTCAGTTGGTTAAGCAACTGCCTTCAGCTCAGGTCATGATCCCAGGGTCCTGGGATCGAGTCCCACATTGGGCTCCCGGCTCAGTGGGGAGCCTGTTTCTCCCTCTGACCCTCTCCCCTCTCATGCCATTGCTCTCCCGCTCACTCTCTAATAAATAAATAAATAAAATCTTTTAAAAAAAATAAATAAAAATCTGTAAGTAGGGATGCCTGGGTGGCTCAGTCGGTTGGGCGTCTGCCTTTGGCTTGGGTCGTGGTCTCCGTCCCTCGTCCGTCTCCTTGCTCGGCAGGGGGGCCTGCTTCTCCCTCTGCCTGCCACTCCCCCTGCTTGTGCTCTTTCTCTTCTTCTCTCCCGCTGACAAATAAATAAATAAATAAATAAATAATAAATAAAATCTTAAAAAAAATAAAAAAATAAAAATCTGTAAGTATATTTCACAACTTTTACAAATAGAGAAGTATCTAGAAAGAAGTGATTACAGTTCCAGTGCTCTAAGTTTCTCACAGTTTTTAGGAGGTATGTCAATATGTTAATTTTAGACCTTACTTAAGTACACTGGACTGTCAAAGTCCAAAGTCTATGCTTTTCCCATCACACCTTCCTTCCTCTCTAGAATCAAGTTAGGAGTTACTGACCCTTCTTGGGAGGGTCTCCTGGCTGCCACGTTTGAAAGTTCCCTCCAATCTCATTCTCTCCCAAGAGTTGCTCCATTCCCTGGGCCGCCATGTTGCAATAGCTGAGAGGTAATGTCCTCCTCCCTCTTGCCCCCTGAAGTTAATCGCCATTTGCCCCCTGCCCTAGGGAGGAACAGTGACAGAAGACTTGGCCTAACACTCGGAAAGGTCTCTGAATCATGATCAAGGGGATTAGACGAAGAAAGAGGCCAAGCTAATGATTAAAATGAGAGGGAGGGATAATGTTTCTTTGCTTCTATTCCTAGGAGTAGAGCACTAGCACAGGATTGGTTCAAATTAACACCTGACTTTCTATCTGTGAAACTAGGGAGACCAATTTGGGCTTGCAAAATACTCAGGAAAAATATTTTTGTTGATACCCTAGGAGTGACTGACCAGAGAAGTCTGAGAATTTCTATAAATAAAATAGCCATTCGGGGCACCTGGGTGGCTCAGTTGGTTAAGCGACTGCCTTCGGCTCAGGTCATGATCCTGGAGTGCCGGGATCGAGTCCCGCATCGGGCTCCCTGCTCAGCGAGGAGCCTGCTTCTCCCTCTGACCCTTCCCCCTCTCATGTACTCTCTCTCATTCTTGCTCTCTCAAATAAATAAATAAATCTTAAAAAAAAATAAATAAATAAAATAAAATAGCCATTCATCTGCTGGTAAGCACCATGCCATTCCACAGTATCATTCCTTTTTTTTTAGCTAGGTATGTATGTATGTATGTATGTATGTATGTATGTATTTATTTATTTATTTATTTATTTATTTATTTATTTATTTATAGAACAGATTGTTTATGTCCCTGAACAGATGCAGGCTCTGCTGGGAAGGCAAGGCGTGGAAGTGAGTTCTAAGTGTCAGGTACGGCCCCTGCCTTCAAGGTTCTTACAATCCTATTGGAGAGAAAAAATATTCAGCCAGGATGAGGAAGCGTGGTAGCAAACCAGTGAAATGTCTCACTGGTTTAGAGTGTGTGATCATCTCTTCACCTGCCGGGGGTGAGGCTGACCTTTGAAGAGAGGGAAGGCAGTTTTGTAGCTAATTAATCGTGAAAAATGAGGGCACTCCATAGGTTCCTGAAGAGTGAAGGCTAACAGATGAGCTAACAAACTCTCCTTTGTCTTAAAGATGGCTCTGCTAATGTCAACCGGGATCTGTTCTTTCAAGTCCTCAGCAGATTCTAGAAGCCTCATTTCCCTGACCCTCCTTCCTTTCTATCACAAGTGTCTCTGCCTGTCTTGGAAAGTAATAGGACTCCACTCCTTGGACAGTGTTCTACATCTTAGCTGGTCCACAAGTTTAGATTGACCTTTCACCTAGTTAGGGCCCAGGAGTGAAGTGTGACTCCATCAAGGAAAAGTGGTTCAGAGATATGATCCTATGGGGACAGTGTCTCTCAGTGAGGCGGTGCAGATTGAAAGAGGGAAATGGGGATAATCTTCTCTTCCATATGTTATGTTCTCCTGGTGACCAATAATTTTTTATTTGTTTGTTTAATGTCCATCTCCCCAACTAAAGGGCAAACTGCATGAGGGTGGTGACCATGTCTTTTTCATTCTCTGCTGTATCCGTGACCCCTAGCACAGTATCTGACACACGGTCAGTGTCCTATAAATATTTGTCAAATGAATGAAGAATTAATTAATGAACTGAGTGGGACTTAAGTCCTGACAGGATGTGGATAGAGACGAGCAGATGAGTGAGAAAAGGTGGTAAGAGAGAAACAGAGGTCTTCACTGGCATCCCCAGGACGGCTGCAGGAACGGGACAGGAAGTGGGAGTCAGCAGGACCTTCTAGTAGTCTCGGTGGCAAAGGGAAACTAACATCTGCAGAGCATCTTCCGGGTGTCTGGTGCTTTACCATGTATGAGCTCATTTACCCATCACCACTGCAAGGAGGAGGCATTATTACGATCTGCATTTTACAGATGAAAACAAATGAGCCGCAGAGAGGTTAGAACTTGCTCATGATCACGAGTGTGAGACCGTTCCCCAGGGATCGTTCGTGTTTCTGCACATCTTCTGAGCCGATACTGGTCCGGACTTTTTTTTTTCCCCCCGAAGGTATTTGTAGAGTGAACAGCTTTGGAAGATATGGTGTCTCCCTCTGGAGCGAAGGAAAGGCATACTCACTGCCCGTCCTAGAAGATTCGGCTTCACGAAGCTCAGTGTTGCTCTCCTGTCACACAACCCACAGCAGGTATGGGGTCGCCTGGCGCCTTCGGAGGAGCTCCTGGAAAGTCTGGAGACAAGGGGAAGTGACACAGGAAAATCTTTACACTCTGGCTTCTACGCTTGCTGGGAGAAATCAAGCCCCCTTACCTCTGACCCAGGAGCCAGGCAGAATCATACTGATGGACAGGCATTCCCAGATACTTCGTAAATCCCTAGCTAGCTGGAGCTCCTTGGGGGTTACTGGCCACCTCTAGATCACAGGCACCTAGGTGGTGGTTCGGGAGGTGTACGATGCTGAGATCCCAGTATCACACTCTCTTTATTTCGAACCCCCTCCCCCAATATTGTATCAAGTGGTATCAGTAGAGAGTTCTCATCTCAGGAGTCTCCAGTATCCCTTTTGTTTATATAGGTTTTTTGGTCTCATTATTTACAGACTCTTTTTATCTTCAGCGCTTTTGTGATGTTAGGCCATCACTCTCTGTTCGGCGAAGCTAGAGTAATAGGGCCCAGCTCAAGGTGGCCAGGAGGAGCGAGGCCGTTCCCACTTACCATGTCCCCAGAGGACTGCGCTTCCAGAAGGCCTGATGATTTGTCTAGCACTTCCACCGAAGTGATTCCAGGCTCTCCTCGTAATAGCCCTTCGAGAAAGCTGAGGTCTTCAGTGACCATTCCAGCAGCATACTGTGCGTGTCTAACAGGGCTGGGGCTGGAAGTCATCTCCCTAGCCTGGAAACGTAGCGAGTTCGGAGGATAGCGCCCCGGGGACAGGAGGAAGAAGAGCAGGAACATTAGGATGAGGGTTCTTCTTTTTGACCGCTTCTGGTCATCCTGCCTGGAAGACAGAACCTCAGGAGGCCAAGGGCAAGGCAAAGTCAATGCCAAGCCATGTCGGGCTTCCTCCCACAAAGGCGGGGTGGAAGAGCGGCATAAGGGCTGGTGTACAGCAAAGAGCTGGGGACGGACTGTCCCAGAGTGTAACTGGACCATGACTTTGTCCTTCGCGTCCCTGCATCCAAAATCTACAACGTGTAGGTGACTCCGGGCCTGAGATGGTTAGTCTTTCCCTCCTGGAGTCCAGGCAGATGCCCCCCCCCCACCCCCCAGCCCCCCGCCCCAGCCCAGCCGAATGGCCCACGGGCAGAGTTGCCTTGGAAATAACCTTCCCGCAGCCTTCAGCTATCCTCCCACCCCCCCCCCACCCTCCCCACCCCCCAGCAGCTGTTGTTCTCTTCTGAACAGAGGATGATTGTTTCACTTCTTGACTTCTGGGCATAGATTTACCAAGCTGAGGTCCACTTGCATTGGAGCCAGAGGTGGTGGGAAGAAACCAGTCCACAAAAGGCCTACGCAAGTTGGGGTTGCCATCACCCTGAACAAAGCAAGGACTAGGGATAGGAAAGGGAGGCCCTTAGGACCCAGGCATCCATAAGGGAGAAAGGGTCTCAAGAGGGGTGCCTGGGTGGCTCAGTCGGTTAAGCGTCTGCCTTCGGCTCAGGTCATGATCCCAGCGTCCTGGGATTGAGTCCCGCATCAGGCTCCTCGTTCAGCAGGAAGCCTGCTTCTCTCTCTGTCCCTGCAGCTCCCCCTGCTTGTGCGCGCTCTCTCGCTCTCTCTGTCAAATAAATAAATAAAATCTTTAAAAAAAAAAAAAGAAGAAGAAGAAGAAGAAGAAAGGGTCTCAAGATAGTGGGCTCCCGGTTTCTTTTCTTGGATGCGCGGGTGTTTGCTTGAAGAGACAAGAGACAAGGAACCGATTAGCTTATTTCTGTCCCGCTCGCTCCTCAGGTGAGCAGCGACACGCCCTAAAGACACTTTCTTTTTTCAGTGTGGGCATGAGGCATTCTCTAGGAACTGGGAACCTCGTAGAAGGTGCATTCATTTAACCCTTTTATCATAGATAGCATCAATCCACTTAGGATACCTCAAGAGAAGGAAGATTATGGTGAGGATGCACATAGCCTGGGAAACAACTAGATTCCAAAGCAGCTCCAGTCATCAGCATCTTGTTCTCCTCCTCTTGTATACTGGCCCTGCTTACCACTGGCAATCTGCGCTCTTCTCCTCTCACCCGACTGGAAAACTCTCTCCGTAGTCTATAGGAACAGTTCCACAGGGTGCTAGTCTGATCACCTTAGCTTATTACTATCAATCCAATTGGGCAGAGCCCTTTGTCCCTGGCTACCTTATCTGTCACCAAACTGCGGGACCCATTGCTGGCACAGTTATGGTCACCTCTGTGCCAACACTAGCTGGATCTGCCTTCCCGAGCAGGAGGCAGTGAGCACAGCCCTGGACGTGGCAGGCACCATGACTAACGGGTCTAGTACAGAGGGCTTTCCTCTGAAGGTTTGCCTCAGCCTTGGTGACAATGTACCTGTGACAGATTCAGCTGACCAGGAGAGAGACGGGGCCAGTTCCCTGTGTAAGTGAAATAGGCAACTGCTCATGTCAGCGTTTCCCAAGTCCTGGTCCTCAAACCACTGTATCAGATTCATCTTAGTGCTTTTCAAACCTTCAAATTTCTGGCCTACTTCAGACCTACAGAATCAGAATTTGGGAGTTGGGTAATCTGCACAAGTCCTCATATAATTCTGTGCACACTAAAGGTGAGGACCTTTGCTCTATGTTCTTCGAGCTTCACTTGAGCTGCGACTTCTTTCTGGAAAGTTCTTTCCCTGCTACCTTTGCTTAGCAAAATCCTGTCCCCTCCCTGGAGGCCAAGTTCAGATGAGGCTGCCTTCATGAAGCTTTCCCTGATTTCATGACTCCTTAACTCCCACTATCTTCTGTTGCTATGGAATAGGGCGTATTAGGCAGATAAGAATTGGGGTACAGGGAGGTGTTGGGGATGAAGGCACATCTGGGATGGAGCTATAGGAAGGGATTTACGTTTTACCCCCAACTTTTCATTTGGAATAATTCAAAAGTAAACTATGATGAATCCTAGTATAGCCTTCACCTAGAAATTGTTAACATTTTAGATTTGCACATATGTTCTCTCTCCATATATGCATACGTAGTACACATATGTATGTATTTGGTGACACATTTGAAATTGAATTGCAGGCATCGTGCCACTTTATACCTAACTGTTACTTTAGCATATATCTGCTAAGAATAAGAGAATTCTTTCATTCTCTTGCATAATCATCATACCATTATCACATCCAAGAAGTGTTATGTTGACAGAATATTACCCAATATCAAATCCATATTGAAATTTCTCAAATGATCTCCAAAACATCCTAGATGTTTATGTTGATGAGGGATTCAATCAAGAATCATGGATTTCCGGGGGCACCTGGGTGGCTCAGTTGGTTGAGCGACTGCCTTCGGCTCAGGTCATGATCCTGGAGTCCCTGGATCGAGTCCCACATCAGGCTCCCTGCTCAGCGGAGAGTCTGCTTCTCCCTCTCCCTCTGCCCCTACCCTTACCTGTGCTCTCTCAAATAAAAAAAACATCTTGAAGAATCATGGATTTCACTTAATTGCCTTTTTTTTTTTTAAGTCTCCTTTAATCTAGATTCTAGAACAGTACCTTTGGCTATTTTTCCTAACGATACCAATATTTTTGAAAAGTCCAGGTCGGTTGTCTTATTTGTAATCTGGATTTGTCTGATTGTTTCTTCATGATTAGATTCACATTCAACCCCTTTGGCAAGAAAACTATAGGAGTAATATGGCTTACTTCCCATTGTGTCACACTGGGGGGTCCACGTGCCATTGCCCTGTTACTGGTAATGCTATATTCGATCACTTATATAAGGGGTGTCTTCTATAACTCTTTATTGTAAAGGTACAGTTTTTTCTTTGAAATTAATAAGTGATCTGTGGATTAATTAAGAATGTGCATGTTTAACAAGCTCTTATGGTGATTTTTGAGTGCCCTAAAGTTTGAACTGCTGTTTTGCACGTTGTGATGTGAAGGAAGGTCCACAAAGGCCTTGTCCACCTCCTGAATACAGACTCACCTGGGGCTGAGTGCATCTGTCTTCACTGTTCACCTCCTGCCCCACCTCCAGATGCCCCCTCTGTCTTCGCTGGCCCCAAATCCCTAGCCCAGGAGACACTAGTAGGCCAGATGGGGACATTGCCTCCAACATGAGTGAGCTCGCTCCCTTTATCAGTAAGGTAATCGGCCTTGTGAGGAAGAGCCCTTAAAAAGGATCCTTACATTAACCCAATGAGTGCACGTATGGGCACACTGAGGTTCAGAGAGGTGAAGTAACTTCGCCAAGTTATTCAGGGTGGGCACTGGATTCGAATCCAGTTTCAACTGTACAGCCCATGCTTTTAAGCACTACGCTGTACTCCCTACGGAGCACTCATTCCACCTGACTTCAGAATTCTCTCACTGTCTTCTTCCGAAGCCTTCCGGGCCCACGGCATTCCTGAGAGTAAGGAAGCAGGGGCCCTGGCCTTACTCTCTTTCAAGGTGGGGAGACGGTGCGACACAGAAATCAAGTGGCACTCCTGCGGCCTTACGGCAAGCGAGTGGCTGAGCCAGGCCGCCGATGGAGAGACCGTAAGCTCTTGCCTATGAACTTGATTTTGATTTAAGAGGCAGCTGAGAGCCACTGCGATTTCTGACTGGTGCTCGCTGAATCCAGAGTGGGTTCAGCTGGATTAATATCACTGTCCTTTGTGCGGGAAAATGCTGTTGCTTGGTAATAAACAGGTTGGCAGGGTTTGGCGGAAAAGGCCAATGCTGCCCAACAGCCCCTTCTGTGCTCGGCGCACGTGATTGACTGCCTTTCGGCTTCCGGCTCTCTGTCCAGCCTGTCACGGGGAGAAATGCCACCTCCTAGATTCTAGTCAGCTCCAGAAAACCTCGCGCCCCCACCCCCACCCTCCTTTCCCAATAAACAGAAAACGAGCCTTGTGGAGGGGCTCCACATCTGCGTAGCCCACATTTTCCCCTGATCTCTCAATTCTTCTGTGAGAACGCCCAGCCAAACGCTGCGGGGACATGAAAACGACACGACAAACCAACCCACAAAAAACAAGACCGTCCCCTACTAGCAAGCCCCTGGTAATCTGGGGGTTTACTGCCCGGTTTAATCTTTAGTTTCAGGTCGCCCGTTTTCGGGCGGCAGAGGTGGCAGGAAAACATCCCTGCACCTGCTGCAAAGTGTCAGCTACGGCTGGAGATAGACGCAGACAAACCCATCTAGAGTTGAAGCCAGCACATGTACGTAGAAGGTATCACCCAAGTTTAGTGTGCCCTGATAAATTAAACAGCATCGCATATAGACACAGAAGACGCCAAAGTTGGAGGACTCCCAAGAGGTCATCCGGCAAAGCCCTCCATCCTACTCGTCACCCGTGGCCGAGAGACCAAAGTTCGGGCAGCTCCAGTGACAAGCGGCTCGCTGGCTTTCAGAGGCAGTTGGCGTCCGTGACCGGCTTCTTTTCAACAAAGGTCTTTTCTAAAACAAGGGGAAATCCATCCTCCCAGGACCTGCTGGCCACTGGGGGCTACTGCCTTCCTCAGAACAAGGCATCTCCTTGGGCACCCAGGCCCCACCCCCAACCCTAGAGGGACTGAAACTTCTAGCACTACAGTTCCTGAGCCAGAACCCTACTCCCCCTCCGACCGCTCCCTCTGATGGATTGTGTCCCTGAGCTCCGGTTCCCTGGGGGGTGGGGGGGTGGGGTCGATCGGTTGGGGCGGCCCCACCTCTATCGCCCCTCCCCCTCCCTGCCCACCCAGCGAGCACAAAGCTCCTGGGAGTCGGGGCCTCTGTGGGCCCACTGCAGTGCCATGACTCCGCTTGCCAAAAGCCACTTGATGCAGCAGGTAAGCAGGAGTTAGAGAGGTGCATTGGGTTTCTGAGAGGCACCAGTCTAGCTAAGGCAGAAATAGGCTCTAACTTAATAAGCTGCTCATCACACACAGTAAGAGACACCCTGACTTATTCAAAGACACCGTGGGCGGTGCAGAGGATGAATAAGCATGATTCACTGCCACTCTGGCACCCGGGGCCCGAAGAATAATAAAACCCAAAGAATTGTAGCCGCCTGAGTAGTAAATTAAGAGATCCGGGGCTCAGCTAGACTCTAGACATCAATGTTACCATGGTGATAAAGGGCCCGGCGTTCAGCAGCTATTAGAGAGCAGGCATCTAATAGGCTAGTCTATGTCACAGCCAAAGCCCAAGGGGCTAGCAAAGAAGACCAATTAGCATATCCATTCATTAGGGGCCTCTGCACACTTCTTCTCTTAATTCCAATTAGTTGTTTGTTTGAACCGACGTCTCTTGTCTGCATTATGCTCATTAGTGCCTTTTAGCCACTGGAAATAGGCTTGAATCTCCACAAGGACCTCACAATTTCCCAAGCCTTCATTTTTTCCCCCTAGGGGTCTAGGCTTATACAGTCACCAACCCATAGCCCTCAGTCCCTCGAAATGAAAGCATCTCTCACTGTACAACTGTACTCGACAGATGGAAACTCTGCTCAGGAATGTGATGCGCTAAGGGTTCTTCCTGGAACCCAGCGAAGTAGGGATCTGGGGCCATTATCTGGACCATTCAGGTCAAGGAAACCCTCTGGCCTTAGCCAGTGAGCCTGCTGGCTACGCCCACTGGCCACTACTCAGAGGCTAGCTGTGCGGGCGGGGGAGCTTCGGGCACCGGGGACCATACTGGCATCAGCAAAGTCGGGCAGTAGCTGTTCCAGCTTGAAGGACCGCCCTTCAAGGTCCAACCCAAACCCCACCTATTCCGGGAAGCCTTCCCTGATCTCTGCAGCCCCAAATAAGTTCCCCCTCCTGCATGCACTTTGAAGATGACACCTGATGCCGGGCAGTATTCGCGGACAGCCTCAGGCCCTCGGCTGGCCTGGAGCTTCGGCACCCATGACTTCAGAGTCCACAGGTCACTAATGCTGGAAGGGTCTGGGGTTCTAGAGAGTGCCCAGCACTGCCCTCGCTGACTGCAATGGCAAAGAACTCTTAAGCCCCACTGCACGTGACCTCCCAGAAACTCCCTGAAGATTTAAGGAAAGCACACCACTATACAACTGCTCTTTGGTGGCTCTGGGACACACTCCACCCTCCCCCCAGCCAACACACACGCACGCAATTGTGGAAGTGACCCACAAGAACAGATGACAGAAACTAGCCCATCTCACGGTGGAGGCGAAGATTCTCTGAAGAGTGCTACCAACTCTTTCTTCCTCTGGGAACAGGAAGACCCAGTCCATAGCTTTCTGTTCCCCATCAGCAACCCAGCAACCATGTGGTTTGACCAGAGCAGGCCCCCAGGAGAGGAGGCTTCTAGAAGCAGCTGCGAACACCTGCGTCCAAGGACTGGGCATATACAGTTTGAGAGACTGGAGTCATTTGCCGTTGGATCTGCTGTCAAAGCCTCTCCTTGCCTCTCTTGCCTCCGTAGCCACCGTTCATTTGCAGCTCTGCTGGCCACTTCCCGCTCCAGCCTGCTGCACTGGGCGGCAGACTGCTCCCCCAGCCCTCGTGGCAGGAATGGTTTCTCCTGTAGCTAGTCTTTTGAGTGTGAACTCATGCGGACTTCTGTCTTTGAGGTCCCATGGGATTTTGTTCTTTTTACCCCACCCAAGAGCTGGCATTCCAGAAGGCAGCCTGAGCTATAGTCAAAATACATTGCAAATATATTAAGTGTATGGCAAACCCCAAGTGACCCAGAAGGCTCGGGCGTGGGAGATTCTGGAGAATGGAATATTTTGTTACCTGAGGTCACGTTGCTCCAAATCTCCTTCTGTCTTCCCCCTCTTGGGTTTTTTCCCCAGCTTTATTGAGATGTATTGACATATAATATTGTATACGTTTAGGTGTACAAGGTGGTCTGACTCCCTTATATATTGCAAAATGATGGTCACCATAGTGTTAGCTGACAAAACCTTCATCACGTCACTTAAGTGCCATTTCTTTTTTATGGTGAGGACACTTAAAATCAACTCTCTTAGCAACTTTCAAGTAATAATACAGTGTTATTAACGATAGTCACCATGCTGTACGTTAGATCCCCAGAACTTGTTCACCTTATAAGTGGAAGTTTGTACCCTTTGACCAACATCTCCCCAATTCCCCCACCCCAGCCCCTGCTAACCACCATTCTACTCTGTTTCTATGAGTGTGGCTTTTTTAGAGTCCACATATAAGTGGGAGCATACACTATTTGCCTTTTGTTGTCTGACTTATTTCACTTGGCATAATGCCCTCAAGGTCCATCCATGTTGTTGCTAATGGCAGGATTTCCTTCTTTCTCATGGCTAAACGATAGTCCTCTGTGTGTGTGTGTGTGTGTGTGTGTATCACGCTTTCTTTATCCATTCATCCACTGACAGACACTTAGGTTGCTTCCAGACCTTGCCTATTGTGAATAATGCTGCCCCCCAACTCTTGATTTTTGAAATCTTGCTTACATGACTGTGCTCTTTTCTGCGTTAGGAAGACAAGACTAGTTAACCTATCCTCTGGTTTCTGAGGCTTACAAAAGGGCTTTGAGATTCTCATATTTAACATTAGGAGTCACACAAAAGGCTTGACTGGAGAAAGTGTGAGAGAGCCCAGTATCTACTGAGATCAGGTTAACCCCTGGAATGTATTTTGCTTTTATTAAAGTCCAAAAAGAGGACTGAGTTTCTCTTTTTTTGTCAGTGGCCTCTTTCTCATCAAATAAGGGTATGGAGCAGGGAGGGACTCTGTTAAGGAAGAGTCCTAATTAGTAGCGTTCTAGTAAATGGAGTCTTTATTTTAAATTAACCACTATTGAAGCTGTCTTCATCAGAATAGCCTAGGCTTGGAATTATGAATAAGTCAATCTATCTAAGCTATTGTGCTGGTTTTCTTGGTTATGTATATGCCCAGAATCTCATTATCTGCAACATTCTCAGCCACCTGGGTATAACGGGGTGATTTGTGAAAGAAGGATCACAAATTCCACCCAAGCCTTTTAGCCACCCAGGCTCTGGTGGGGTGGACCGAACAGACCAAAAATGCTATACAATGTCTTGGCTCTTTCTACTAATTTTTCTTTTGTTGGATCCCACATTGGCTTTAGGAGTTATATATGTCTGGGAAACTGACACTGCAAAGTTCTGGCCTGTTCCCTGCCCTGATGCTAAGGGATAAATATAGATCTCAACCACTACAGAAATGTGGCCAGGATTCCAAGGGGTGTGTGCGTGAGGGGCAGTGACTGATGGCGCCATTCTGACATGTGGGCTAGAAAAAGGCTTCTTTATGTCCAAGACCCTCTTTGGGGAGGGGAGGGGTAAAGCAGGAGCCTGGCCTCTAAAATCGGAATGCATAATCCACATTTCAAGGGGCTCATGGGTTGACACAAATAAGGAATATTGTAGGTGGCTTGATGTGTGTGTTGGGGGGGGCGGGTGGGGAGAGCAAAGGGAATCTTTCCTGACACCCTAGATCCTTTTGCATGAGATCAGTCTTATGAAAAAAGAAAGTTATTCTTGGCCATGTCCCCTCACCCCCAACTCCCACCCACGCCCCACCTCCTGCACACACTGATACTCAGCTCTCAATTGAGAAGAACATGACTGAAGATTTCCATTGGGCCCATAGTACCTCGGGCGCTAGAGAAGGGCAGAGGGCGGGTAGAGACGTGAGGTGAGGGGGGTGGTGAGTCGCTCATCCTCGTGACCCAGAATATCTCCCCCCTCCCTGTGATGATGAGCTTGCTTTTCCATAAGGGCTTTCCTTTGATTCAGGGAATGGGCCAACCAATGAGAGAGGGGCATGTTAGATTATTTTGGGGAAGGGCTCATGCCAGGAGGGTTCACTTTTACTAGGCGCCAAGTGTCCCCAGCAACCAGTGTCTCCTGTACCAGCAGAAGCTCCAGAACTCTCACCCCCTGGCCTGCCTCTGCCCCGTCTGTGCCCACGGAACAGCCATGAGAAGGCAGCTCCGGTCCAGAAGGGCTCCGGCCTCTCCTTATGCTTATCGCTACAGACTTGTGAGTCCCGGGGAGCAGAATATTTTGCCCGCCCTTTTGAGGGGGGTGGGCTGGGGGTTGCGTAGATCTTGGCTTATGGCCGCTTCTCCTCAGCATGGGCAGGAACAGCGAGGTGTAAGGAAGCCTATAATTTCAAGATCCAGCGGTGACTCCTGGCACCCCACTGTGCCCCAAATTGCTGCATTAAAGGAGGAAGCCCCTCTTCCTGGGGAACAAAAGACAAGGGGAGGGGAAGATGCCAAAGAATAGGGGCCTTCTAAAATTGGGGGGGGGGGAGTCTAGAATTTAAACCAACAGAGCTTTTGGAGTCTGGGAGTAGAGGTTTTGGTCCGATAGCAGGAAATTTTAGCCAGGAGAGAGAGGAAGGGGAAGAGGAAGGGAAAGACACAGCCCACCCAGCTGTCTTCAGTCCCCCGGGGCGGGAGCGCCTGAGGAACCCAGCTGCTCTTTTTCTAAAGCAGAAATTCCAAACTCTCGCGAAAAATCAGAGAATCGTAGATAGAAGCCGGGCGTAATCTTAGACATCATCTCTCCAGAACCCCTCATTATGTAAAGGAGGCTGCTGGGGCTCAGAGCACAGGAGTGACTTGCAAGTTAGTGAGAGAGCTAGTGAGAACGCCAAGTTTCCTCACTTCTAATCTTGGGCTCTTTCTATTAGACGTGCAGTAGGCAACTCCGTAGCCCTCTGATCCTCCCCCATCCGTTGCCAGCCTGCCTGCCACCCCACCCCACCCCACCCCGCCCAGCACACACACATACACACACACACTCTCAGCACGCGCTTCTCTGCTGTCGCCATTTATCTTCATCCAGGGTGCATCACAGATTTCTTTGAACCCACGGTTTCTTTGCATGTTCCTTGCTAGAAATCGTTAATATATGCCACACGCAGTACTTTTTTTTGGGGGGGGGGAGTCTGAAATCTCCCCCAGAGAGGGCTGTGATCTGAGCCCCAGGAGGAAACAAAGCTTAATCCACTTTTCTTTGGAAATGGCCCCTTATATAACCAGGGAGTTAAGTAAAGACTGTCAACAGCCTGCAGAGGAAAACACGAATCCTTCCAAGTCCATGTCAACCTACAGAGGGCTTCCCTTCTCGGCCACACCGTGTAG
The DNA here is from genome assembly GCF_029215605.1 of Mirounga angustirostris. Classification (NCBI taxonomy): domain Eukaryota; kingdom Metazoa; phylum Chordata; class Mammalia; order Carnivora; family Phocidae; genus Mirounga; species Mirounga angustirostris. Next base: position 97,862,718 of record NW_026991719.1, read on the forward strand.
AATCTTTCTTTGGGCATTTCAAGAGTCCCTCCCAGCTTTTGGCGCACTCACAGCCTGTAGGGCACCTAGAACTCTTCCTTCCTTGGCTTCTTTTCTCCGTAATGTTGCTAAAGGGTTGTGCATAGGTTCAGTTATTTGGCAAGTGCATCAGAGGAGCTTGCTCTTTATAGGAAATGCTTGATTTTAAAGGCATCGGGGGATCTTGCCCTTTAGAGGGAATACTTGATCAAATTTAAAAAGAAACTATTTAATGCAGTGGTTAATCATATGCTAATTTCTCTTTAAAATCAACCAACCATTCAAACGTTTACATGGTGTTACTCAATGCAGGGCACAAATTTATCCTTTGGGTCACACTGTTTGTTTATATGTTTATATATTTAGAGTGCTCAAAATGGAGCCACCCTCTGCCCTTCAGACTCTTCCCTTTTAGGGCAACATGATGGCCCCGGCACACACCCACTACTATATTCCAGCACATTCAAACACACTATCACAGGAGGGCACTGCCTCTCATCACCAAAGGATTCCCTACAGGATTCTGTTAAATAGTTAGTTGCACAAAAGTGCCTCCCTTGCACAATGTGAGGTTCTCCTGTCCCGGGAAGCAGAGGAGAGCAAAAAAGACATTTGAGATTCCTGAAACTCAGGCAGTGTGAGAGCCGTGGGGAAATTAGCTCGGAGAAGGTTAATTCTTCCCGGGAGGGTAAAGCTTTAAATGACAAGCCATCTTTAATGGGATTATCATGAAAGCTCATATCTACAAATAAGATCAGGCTGAGGCCCAGGCCAGCTGCCTCCTCTGTGGAGCAGAGGTGGAGGGCAGGCCCCCCCGGGCAAGAGGGAGAGAAAAGTTGTTCAGAAAACATAGAGGGGACTATAAATCCTTTCGCAGTGAACCATTCCACCTCAAATTCTCGGAGATTCCCAGGTGCGGTAGATTCTTGGGGGGCCATGAGGACTACACACCACAGTCCACAAGGCTGCTGGGGTTTAGGACGACAAGCTCTGTGAGAGCAATTTCCCCAGAGTCCAGGCTCAGGTTTTCAGCGGGGCAGTTACCACTGGCGCTCGTTCGGTCCCCACTGGCTCCCGAGCTGTGGGCCCCACACGGGGGCAGGGCCATCAAGGAGTTGGAAAATATCCACTCTGCCCCTTGGGTGCTCAGAATGTAGTTGGGGAGGTCAAATGCGTCCGTGTGTTCGCACACAAGGTAAAGAGATTTAAGAACATTTATTAGTCCATTCAACGCTGAGTGATGGGGGCTTTTCTGAGTCTTGTACCGTGAGTCCACGTCAGAGCCAGAAATCCTTGATTATGAGCACCTACGATCTCTTGGGAGCAGAACCCGACACACCTATGGTGGCTCCATCATTCTGTTAACAGCGTCTGGGCGCTTGCGCTCAGTGTGCGAGGGGAGACACGTCACTGTCCCGGGTAACAAGAGACACAGGTTCTGTCAACTCGATCACAAATTCGCTGTGTGGCTACAGCTATGTCCTGCTCCCTCTCTGGGCCTCCGAGGGACAAGGGAATCTTCAGGGTCCCAGTCAGTTCTAGTATGGTGTGTGATAGAAAGCTGTACATCGGAACAAACTCGAGAGCCATTCAGAAGTGCTTACGATCCAGAGCTAGACAGCGCTGGCCAGACTGAACACTGAGAGCAGAGCCTTGTCATTCTCTGTCCCTTTTACTGATTCTGAACAATCCAATTTTCTGAGCCCCCCCCCCCCCCAATGGCAGCATTTTTAGCTGAGTGTCCTCTAAACGGCCTTTGAGGAATCAGGCAGGGAGGGGGCAGCATGGAGCCCCTGGCCTCTATCATTTGACACATCCAACCCCAACAGGTGCACAGGCCCCGCCACCCTTCAGATTTGGACAGCAGAGAGAAGGGAGGGTGGCCTCATTTTCTGCTGCTGCAGTGAGCCTTGGCAGACCCCCAAAGAGCAAAGATCCAACTCTCCTGCCTATGGCTGGGAGGCATTTGAAATACCGTTGGTGAAGTCTGGGTTTCTCTTTTTTTGTTTAATTTCCTTAGAACCACTCAGAGAAGATTATAGTTTCAGATCTCAATGACTGCAATCAGTCAATCAACAGATATGTGCTGAGCACTCACTACGTGCCCAGATTTTTGCCTAGGGTATGGGGTGGGGGTGGGGGATGGGGGGAGACTAAGGAAATATCAGTTGAGGTTCCAGACCTTCGGGAGTCTGTTCGACCGGCGGAGGTGCCAGCCCAGGCAACAGTCAGAGAAGCAGCAAACAGACCCCTGTGTTTTGTTTTTGCTAGGGAGGGAGTCTAAGTTTTGAGGAGGGGTCCAGCCCCTGGCCTCTCCTCCTGCTGTCTGTCCCAGGCTACTTTCAGATACAACGTGGATGGTCAGGTTGAGCACCTGCCAGCTACAGGACCGACGGTAAAGCTGGCTTGGACTTAGAATTTGCCATGGTGGACTCAAGTGTCTAAAATGAGTCTGTTCTCCGGTGTTGAGCTCAGCTCTGCCCTAACAGGCCAGACAAAGCGAGGCCAAGGCCCCAGGACGGAGGAGTGACATAAGCAGAGTCCTGGGGGGAAGAGCCCAAGGGCCTGCAGCTGAGAATAAAACTTACACCTCTGTGGAAAGAATATTGGGTCAAAATGGGTCAAAGAAAGGATATTTCCTCCAAAAGAGCAGAGAGAGAGAGAGAGAACATGTGCCTCTTGTAACGAGGGGGAAGCGTCTCTGAATATTGAGTCGTTTTCCATTCCTTTTGGCTGGTGGGATGTGCCCTGGGGAATTTTTTCAAAAAGGGGACTGTGTTTTGTCACCATTCCAGGATGATCAGGATGAAGTGAACCAGAACTACTTAGCAGATGAAGAGGAAGAAGCTGAAGAAGAGGCTCGGGTGATGGTGGTACCCGATTTGGAGGAGGAGGAGGAGGAAGAGGAGGAGGAGGAAGAGGAGGAGATAGAAGAGAAGGAAAAGGAGGAGGAAAAGGGTCAAGGTCAGCCAGCAGGCAATGCTTGGTGGCAGAGATGGCAGATCGTGAGCGAATACCTGTGGGATCCGGAGAAAAGGATGTCTCTGGCCCGAACAGGTCAGAGTTGGAGTAAGTCCCAGTTGTCCCAATGCCCCAGTCGGGTGTCCTTTGCTTTTGGCTTGGTGTCCAGGACTCCTTTACCATACGTTGGATGGGCTTGTCTGCAAACTTCTCTTAGATTTCGTGTGAAGGGCTGGATGCCTAGGGAAATGCCTGGACTGTGGGCAGATCCCATCGGAAGAAACTCCAAGTATGTAAACACACTAGATTGTGGAGCTGAAAGCCGCTGGGCTCAACTTCATTTGCGATGCAGAGAGACAGTAAGAATGAGTTGAGAAAGCACAGATTTGTTGTTGTTGTTGTTGAAGTCCCGGCCCCATCACTTTCTATCTGTGTGACCTTGGGCTCATCCTTTACCCTCTCTGAGCCTCATTCTTCCTCACCTGCCAAATGAGGGAAACAACCCCTACCATGTTTCTCCCACAGGATCAGCCTGAGGCTCCCGTCAGATGCTCCAGCTGTAAACTTGAAAGCACAGCTGACCCTTGAACAACACAGGTTTGAACGGCACACTGCCCCACACGGGGGCTGTGTTTTCCCCCATAAATACAGCGTAGTGCTGTAAATGTATTTTCTCTTCCACAAGATTGCCTTTTCTGTAGCTTACTTTATCGTAAGCAGACAGCATATCCTACATGTAATGTACCAAATACGTGTGAATTGACTCTTCCTGGCTTCTGGTCAACAGTGGGCTATTAGGAGTTACGTTTGGGGGAGTCAAGACGTAGACACAGATTTTCAGCCGCACGGGGGTTGGCACCCCTAAGCCCCGCGCTGTTCAAGGGTCAATTGTACTATGCAGTAGACTGTTGCTAGGATATGAGACCCCAGTCCCTGCTAACTTGACCGCGGATTTATAAAATCTCATCGTTTCACCCAGTAATGTCCGAAAAGGAAAGCCAGGAGGCCTGCCCTTGGCCCCGGCTTGTGGGTGCTTTAGGCTCCCACGGTGTACACAGAGAAATTCGGTTTAAAGGGGTCATTTCTGGCGATTACGGCCGAGCCCCCGTCGTGCTCAATCAGTGGCAGAATGGCATTCCTTAGCCACGGCCTTGACTTCACGACCTCTCCAGCACCCCTTTCCCAGGGTCCTACTCACCTCTTGAACTATTCATGCTGTGCCTTCTCCTCGGGAGATTGAGCCTGTGGTAAAATTCACACTTGCCACACTCTCTGCACAGCTCAGAAAAAGAGTAGCCGCTGGCTTGGCACTCAGTTAACCCAGGAGAAAAACAAAATAGATGACTCTGCGGATGAAATCAGAGTCCCCCAGGGCCCAGGGTCTAGGTTGCTGAAGTTGACGGTCATGCCTTCTAAAGGCCCCTTTGGCTGAGAATTCTCTCCCCACCTAGTTTATGTTTCTAATTCAGCTCCGTCAGGGTGAGACGGCCAGCCCTCCTTCCTGGAATTAGGAATAGCAGGTGTGGGGCTCTGAGCAACGCCCACCTCCCTTCACCCCTCCTCAGTTCCCAGCCCCACCCCTGCCAATCCCTCAAACTCTCAACTGGAACAAATGTACCATTCAAGGAACATTCCAACATTCTGGAAGCTGCAGACAAATGCCGGACACTCACTGGGGCTCCTAAGGGGGCACAGCTGTTTCTCCCTTGCCTAAAGAAGACTGGGAAAATAGGCCTTGTGAAATGCAAGTGTGATTCTGGGAGAGGGAGCTGTACTTTAACCCCTAAACAGCCAGCCATTGGAATTTCACCAGATGAGCTGATCCATGTGGCCCCTGGGGAGAATAATCCACAGGCCAAAAGAGAATGATGGGGGAGAAAGTTTCAAGTGCCCAGGGAAGACATGGCAGTGGGGACACCGCATGGTAGGCCATATCCGGGCCTCTGGATGGCAGGTCTGAGGAGAGTCCAGGAACTCAGGCTTATGCTGTTGGGCTATGCCTGGGCAAGGGGCACATGGTGATGTTAATGCCTAGGCCACCAAGCATATGCTTTGCTGCCCTCTTTGCTGCCCTCTTGCTTGAAAACTAGGTGCCCACTTGAGCATTTACTAACCCTATCCCAGCCTGCACATCGACATGACCAACATTATTCACCCAGCCTATGATAATACTATTCCGGGTTTTTCCTTTGGTAGCTGGGCAACTTCTATTTTTAGGAACTATCTGTTATTTTATTGGATACTGACAAGAACCATATGAGGTAGTAATATTATTATCCCCATTTTACAGATGCAGAAACTGAGGCTTAGAGAGGGTAAGTAACTTATCTAAAGTCACACAGTTATTAAGCTGCAGCACTGGAATTCAAGCCCAGGTCAGATGAACACTGGGGCTCATCCTCTTGCTGGAACACCACATTGTCTTCATGAAGGGTAGTGATGAGCAAGGCCCTGATGGATAGGGTCTCAGGACCTGATGGGATGTTTTGGTGGGAGGAATGAAGAATCTAGATCATGGGGCCCAGGCTTAGGTAAGGCATTCAGAAGAGACTCCTGGATTACCTAAAGGAGTAGCCCAAGTAAAACCTGGACATCCAGGGCAGAAAAAGTTGGAGGGTGCAGTGGGTTCCGATGGGTACGGTGCTTGGTCTTCCTTGGTGGGGATGGGGGGGTGGGAAGCTGTGTTAGCCCATCACAGACTTCAGGGCATAGCTCAGGGGTAAGGCTCAGGGGACTCACCACTAGTGCCATTCTCCCCTCTACACTTCCTAGCCATACATCCTACGCAAGGCAGAAGACATCTCCAAGGCAATGTACCTGTATCCCATTGCTTTCCTTTCATCCATGAGACTGAGTCTTCTAGTCCCCCAGGATGGCTCCAGTCATTGACCCCTTCCCAGGACTGGGGACCGGGGTTGAGGAAGGGGGTCGGAGGCACAGGGCACATCCCATCAGGGCAGCCAGTGGGCAGGAGCCAAGTACCACAGGCGCACGGGCGCTGCTGTTTCTTCTCCAGGGATTCCAGCGGAATCGATGTGTTCCTGCCCCAGTTCTGCCTCAGTTCACCTTATGAAACATCAAGGTTCCATTTCCAGTTGGATGCCTGAGGATCTTTTTTCTCCCTTCCTCCGCTCCTCCCTCCCCCCCCTTCTGGTTAATTTTATTTGGTTCATGGTTCAATTTAAAAATTAATATTTGGATTCAGTTTTGGGTACAGCAGAGTTATGTGGTTTGCTCCGGTTTCTGGTTCGTGATTCAGTTCAAATCTGTCTGTTCCGACATCATGTCATTGCTGTGAGCGAAGCCAGATATTGTTGCCGGAGAGGGCCCCAAGGAAGACTTGAAAAGAGCTTCTCAGCAGCCATCTCGGGCTCATTCACCTCACTCGGTGCTGCCTCATCCTGGGGCAAACCTAATCCCAAAACAGCCTGCGGAGGAGGCATTCAGACAACCGTGCTTCTTTGGGTCCTACAGCAATAAGCACATGAATAATAACAATGGTGAGGACCTGCCGTGTAAAGAGCACTTGGTATCTGCCAGGCTCTGTGCTATGCTATTTATATGCATCGTCCCACACCAAGAAGGAAGTCCTATTATAGTCCTCATTGTACAGATGAGGAAATTGAGGCCCAGAGAGGCGAGCAGTATGTCCAAGATGAAACAGCGAGGAAATGGTAAGGTCAGGAAAGGACGCGAGGAGAAGCGGAATTTCAGATATTGTTAGGGATGTAGATCAGTATATGACGTGAAGTGCTAAGCTTGTTCCCATTTTACCTGTGAGGACTTGGGGGCACAGAGAGGTTCTGGAACTTGCCCAAGCTCACAGGTAGAGCAAGTGTCGATAATTAAGTACAGTTTCTTCCTCCTTCCTTCCCCGTCGCGTGTTCTTTTGGAAAAGCAGAGCCACTTAAACTTTTGCTAAAGATGAATAAGATTTGAAATAAGTAGGGTGAGGCCTCACTTTGCCTTGATTAGAGTAGAGGCAAGTCCAGCGGAAATTAATCAAAAGTTTGAATTATAGGCTATGTGAAAAGAAATGCTGTTTTCATCTCTTGCAAATACATATAATCACTGGAGCCAAGCCGCTAGGACTTTTCAGGGCACCTGCTTTAATGAGGGCTCCCAAGCAATTTGCCCTCTGCAGTACTCTCAACTCCACTCCCCTGTAATCTTGCTCATGGCCATCATCTGCTCAACAAGCCCTTCCATCGGAGATGCTGTAAAGGTACACTGCAATCAGACCTCCGGCACAGTTCTCACGAATTCCAAATTGGTGAAATCTGAATAAGCAAGGACATACTGAATCTGGGGAATATGGATAAATAAATAAATAAATAAAAGCCATCTCCCATGTTGGGGTTGGTTCTAGCTCATGAGTTCAAGCGAGGAGGCAGGAGGGCTAGTTGGCAAGCACTGACCACTCTCATCTCTGATCCTTCTGCAGGCCTGATCTTAGTCATTTACTTCTTCTTCTATGCCTCCCTGGCCGCTGTCATCACCCTCTGCATGTACACGCTATTTCTGACCATCAGTCCCTACATGCCGACCTTCACTGAGAGGGTGAAGCCTCCTGGTGAGTGCCCAGATGCCCCGTGCTGTCAGCAGTCGCTGGACAGAAATCTGCTTGGACAGCATGTTCAGCCTCAATTAACTTTGGCTCTTCCTGGTAATGACTTAGGGATTCAATTATTAAGAGTAAAAGTAAAATGGCACTTGGCAAATTATGGTCCTTTTTGTTTTGATTGCCTGGGGGGTAATGGTTTCATGGGAATCAATACAAAAAAATTATCCCAAGAACGGGTTAATATATCCAAGACCTGTTTTCGTTGCCAGGAGTTATGATTAGACCCTTCGCCCATAGCCTTAACTTCAACTTCAACGTTTCTGAACCTGACACTTGGCAGCATTATGTCATTAGCCTAAATGGCTTTCTCCAGGGTAAGTAAGTGCCTTTGAATGGGGGAAATCTCTGTGGAAAGGTGATGGGTTGGGGGTGGGGGATTCGAAATTCACAATTCACCAGAAATCCCACCCTTACTAACCCCAGCCCATCCTGGTCTTTCCTTACCTTGCAACCCCCTCAGCACCTGTATATACAATCAGGACTGTTCTAGTTTGTGATTGTATGTTGTCTTGAAAGCATATAAGCCAAGGCTCCAGCAAGATGCTAAGTTCACTGGGGGCAGAGAATTTGTTTTCTTAAACATCCAGATCGCTCAATAATGACCATTTATAAAAGATCATTCCAGGGGGTGGGTAGTGGTGAGAAAAGAAGAGTGTTCTCCAGAATGGGAAGATTCCTGCCTCCTATACTTTCTCAAGGTAAGAGAATTCCTTTCTTGGAGATGGGCCATCTTGAAGGAAGAGAGCAAGGGTCTTGATTTAATAGCATCCTGGCAGGGAGTTAGAGAAAGAATCTCTGGGTGACAGTCACTCTAACATTTTGATAGGAAATGTTTGCAAGATGCCTATCTCTATAGTGTCATCAGATACACTTTCAGGGACCGAGTGGCTTTTTGAGAAGCCCTTCCATGGACTGAAAGCTGAGGTAGCAGTTTGGTTAAGGTCCGACACAGAGCACGCAGGCTCTAAGCCCCAGTGGGCTGCATAAATTAGTTGTGGAAAAAAGCCAGTTTCATTGCTTTGGTTGTCCCTGCCTGGCTGAAATGGAGGGATAGGGAGCAGTAGAATGTGCACTGAAAGAGAAAAACAATCTCTTATGTGATGGGAAGGGTTATGTAAATGCATAAATTTTGTCATTTAACTTTAACCCTGCATAGAAGCTACCGTCAGGGTGCCTGGGTGGCTCAGTCGTCGGTTAAGTGTCCAACTCCTGATCTCAGCTCAGGTTTCGATCTTAGGGTTGTGAGTTCAAGCCCCGCATTGGGGCTACATAAAGAATCTACCATCTCCATTCTACAAATGGGCAACTGAGGCTCAGAAAGGGGAACGTGATAAAAGTCTCCCAGCAGCCGAACCAGTGTTTAAAACCACATCCATGGTTGTGACACCTTCGCTACTGGAGTGTGGTCCAGGACCCGCAGCATCAGCATCCCCTGGGAGTTTGTTAGAAGGGCAGGCTCTCAGGCCCCACCCCAGACCTGTTGAATCAGGATCGGCACTTGAACAAAATCCACAGGTGATCTCTATAAACTTTAAGGCTTGAGAAATACTGCTTTTTGTAATTCTTTGTTGCTGCCATATGACCGGGACTTAGAAACTCAGCTTTGTAACAGTCATGCTCAGTGTCATTTTGGGGAAGTCTGAGTTTCAGATTCCTCATCTGTAAAATGAGGGGGACTGGGTCCCTTCTGAATCCATGTAGTTTTTTGAGCTCAAAAACAAAAACAAAAACGTTTTGGGCATCAGAGCCAGCACAGTCTCGTCTTTTCTTTCAAACTGTCTGTGAGCTATTCCAAGTGTGTTGTCAGAATCTCTGCTGAGGAAATCCCTCCAAGAAGCTAGTAGATAGAGAAATACCAATTCTGACCTGACGACAGAGATGGAGAACATTAGGGAAAGTATTGGGTTTTTAGTTCCTAAGGGTAGATAACATGCCCTATTTAAAAGGAACACATCTCTGAAATAGACATCCCAGAGTATCAATTTCATTCCCACGAGGACTGGGATTTTGCAATAAGGGTCATGCCCATGTCACATTATTTTTAATGGAACTACCTCAAGAGAAACAATGAGCACGTGATTAGAGCTTCTATTTAGAAACTTATTATTTGAACATAGTTCTTGTTCTAAAAAAAAAAAAGATTAAAACGAAAACTTGAGTCCAATGTAGCTTTGTCAAAGGAAAAATAAAGGCTTAACCGTAATTGGAATAGATTTAAAATTCCCAGTTGCTCCTTAATAATATTAAACCCAAGTCACAACCTGTCTAGATGACAACCCAGCAGTACATCTGGAGTTTTACCCCCGGTAGATTATAGGTGCACAGACTCCTCTGAAAAACTAAGCTACTGGGAACATGAGTGCATGGGGGCTGGACCTAACAGGACTAACTGGACTCCGTCATTTAAAACCAAATTGGAAATAATGCAGTCATTTCCAAAGCCCAGTTCAGTGGCATCTGGTAGTCCAAAGAGTGAGCTCACAGACAGCCCCTTTTCAGCTCTCTCTCCGTGATATGTATACCTTGGACACATGCTCCTTTCCATCCGATGTAAATGGACATGAACCCTGAGTGCCTAGGTTCTCAGTAGACAAGATCTCACCCTCTCACGTTCTCGGGGGAGACCCTACAGCTTGTCGTTGGTTTCTGTCTTTCAACCTAAGCTTCTCTTTTGTGGTGCTAACTTCGGTCTGTAAAGGATGAGAAGCTGGTTTATCTCCTCTTCCTCCCTCTTTCTCCTCTTCCTCCCTCCTGTCCCACAACACACACTTCTCATTTTCTTGTGTCTGGTGTCTCTCATGGACCTCCAAGGGAGATGTTTCCTAGACTGAACTTAAAAAGATTTAGCCCAAGAGGTTTGCTTCCTTATATAAGCCAGGCGGTGACATGATTCAGTCCCTCTTCCAGAATCTACTATGTGCCTCTTCCTCTTCCAGAAGTAGAAGGGGCAGCCCTCCCCAGTTTACAGTTTGCCATCGCTGAAAAAAAATAATGGAAAATGGACGTTATACGGTGACCAACACATGACCCAGAGATAGCTATTCCAAAGTTTGGAGGGAAGGAGAAACAATCGAAGTGGGCCCAGGGGATGAGCCTGAAAGGCTTCCGGGAGAGAGGCTGATGGGGGGCCTTGGCCACCGACGCCAGGTCACAGAGCCTAGGCCAGGCTGAGTGGGCTCTCAGAGGAGCACCAGAATGCTGCAGAAAGGAAACTAGGGAGGAGGACTACTGAAAACGTGGCCCTCCCCTGCAGCACCTGTCTAACAGGCCCACCTCCCCCCTGCTGCCCCCCCCCACACTTTAGGTTACAATGACAGTCTTCAAGAGGAGATGAATGTAGATTGTCCCCCGGGGCAGTACTTCATCCAAGATGGCGATGAGGATGAAGACAAGAAGGCCTGCCAATTTAAGCGCTCCTTCCTGAAGAACTGCTCGGGCTTGGAGGACCCTACTTTTGGCTACTCTACTGGACAGCCGTGCATCCTTCTAAAGATGAACCGGGTATACTGGCCCTTGATACTCCGGTGATACTAAGTGGAGGAGCTGGGTGGGAAGGCTCTGGCCCCTCCGTTTCTCTTGGGCTCTGTATTCACACCCTGCAAGTCTGGCCACTCTTACTGACAGCATCAGTAATTCCAACAACCGGACAAACCTGTCAAGCAATAATCCCTTTTTCTCCCTGAATACTTCCTATTTCCACCCTCCTCTCCCGCCCCTAACCTGCCCTCTGATGCCCTCTGTCAGTAACGAGGTCCTGAGCTGTTTGGAACAGGGGACTGACATGATGGGAGGGGCAAGTCTTCTATTACAAGAGACACATTTTCCTCCTCTCCTGCCATGCCTTAGGTGTGGTAGAGCCCTACCAGGCACATCCCTCTTAAAACCAGAAAGTTCTTTACAGCTTCGGGGTTCTCTTGCTGCCTTTACCATTGTACAAACATCAGGCACAAATACAACAAGGAGTAAGCTGAGCTGCACAGCTCTGGAGATATTTTTGCATTTTTTGCTTTTTGTAACATTCCTGAGAGGGCGAAATAGGTTAAGTTTATGCCTACGGAAGGGGTGGCTTAAGGGGGGGTTTAGAAAAGCCCCATTTTTACTGTCCAATCCGTTTTGTGTTTTGATGTTCAACAACAACAACAACAACAATGCTGGTTTTCTTTTGATAGATTGTAGGCTTTCGTCCTGAGCTTGGGGATCCTGTGAAGGTGTCCTGCAAAGTTCAGGTAAAGTGCCTTTTTGAGTAAGTATTGCTAGCCCATCTGTTTTATGTAAAAAGATGGTTCATCCCTTCCAAGGGTTTCACCATGGATGCCGGGCTATGGGTTAGGGAAAGGTTAGTATGTCATAACTACGCCTCCCTCTAGTACCTTCTGGCCTCCCTCTTGCCAGAAAGCATTCAATTCACGTCTGTGTGTGTCGTGCGACTGTGTGTGTCCTCGCTGGTTTATACCTGTGAACGCCAAAGAATGAACCTGCTAAGGGCCACAGCAGGGACCGACAACGGGCCATGGCATTAACTGGGATTCTGTTTATACTTTTGCTTTTAGCTCTAATTACTTGTTTCTTTGAACTAAACAACCAGCTTTCATTAGAGTCATTAGTCCCTGCTTTTAAACCAGAATTTCCCTTTTTGCACCAATGACCAGTGGCACTCCGTGTTACAGTAACAAAGGACTACCAGGGAAGTATAAACAGAACTCCATTAATATGCTAATTAACTGTCCTCCGAGGGACCATTAACTTCTATCTCATCTGCGCCAATTAGCTCCTTTGTAGGAAGAAGCCCTAGATCTTGGGTTTGCTTCTCAAACCGGAAGCAGTAGTTCCCTCCGGTTTCCTAACATGCACTGCACCCCCAGCCCTGGACGGCTGCCTCGCTACTGTCCTCAGACCTCCAGCCTTGAGGGTGGTGGGTCAGAAAGCAGAAAGAGGCAGCATTTATTGATCCCTTAGGCTACGCCAGGTACTTTGCTAGGTGTTAGGGGTGCTGAGATAGCTATGACTCGGTCTCTGAAATCGGGGCAACCACGTATTACAGCTGCTGTGAAAGGTGCAGCGGGGACACGGAAGATGAGGGTTGAAAGGTCAGGCCGTGGTTTGCCCCGTGAACAAGGTAGGAAGGACATCCATTCTGTCCACCCGGACATGAGTGTGCGTAAATATACACACACTCCAGACGTGAAGACAAACTAGTGGCACTGATTCCACAGGCTATTCACAGACGTGAACTGCGTTGCTTTCTAGAAGAAAATGTAAGTAAATCATAAAGACCGACTCAGTCTTAAACTAGCATACTAATTGGCTTGAGCCCTGCTTATAGTTCCCTAGTGGAAGCCATTCGTTTTTCCGTTTACACAGAACCTTGCTAAGAACCGTCCTTTAAAAAGAAAACAAGAAATAGTCAGAGTCGTCATACATTCCATAATAATCAGTTGGTCAAAATCCACACCCACTTGTGGAAATCAAGCAGGACAAGGTCATCACTAGAATAAGAGTATACTCTGAACGATTACACTATATTGACAGAAGCAATCCCATGACCCCAGTGAGTGATCCGCTAGTAGTGAGCACTGTCTGTCCCTTGTTAGCCCCCAGACCTCTGCTATATAGGGCAAGCCAATGCATAGGCAGAATGGTCAGTCCCCTACCTGACATGATATGATGAGGGTACACTTATTTATTTCATCTTTGCAGTGCTGGTTCCCTCTTGCTTATCCTCCTGAGTTCACCTCCTGCAATTAAGCACTACGGAGAAGGTGGTCAGACACATGAGTTTCGGTGGGCCAGACTATAGGCTGTGTCCCTAGGCAGCAGACCCCTGTGCACCTGGTCTACCTTCCAACAGAACTGAGCCCACGGTGTGCAAGTTGTCGTGGCGTGGGATTTACTCAATATGTTCTAACATCTACCTGCCTCAACGTCCAAGACTGGGTGCCAGGCCCAGGATGATTTTTTTTTTTTTTTTTTTTTTTTGGAGAGGGGCTGGCATGGTAGGCCCTCTTGCTAGAGCAGCACCAGCTACTGCCAGCCTTCTGGAGCCCTTCTGTCTGGGTCCCCTAGGAGCCAGTACAGAACTATATCGAGCACATTCAGCCTCCTCAGTCCAGGCCTCCCATTCAATATTCTTTCAACTGAAAACCGAGGCAGTCTCTCCCTGGAAATGCTCTGGGGATAGGTAAGCTATGCCCCATTCTGCTTTCATGGGTCTTCCTGGGACAGTTGGTTATGGGTCACATTGTGATTTCACCTGGGGCACAGGCCCCTTGAGCTCAGGCTTCAACCCACCAGGGGACCCGGCATCCCACATACACCTGCTTTTACTTCCAGAGAGGCGATGAAAATGACATCCGATCCATCAATTACTACCCAGAGTCGGCTTCTTTTGACCTTCGCTACTACCCTTACTATGGCAAACTGACTCACGTAAGCCTGTATCCTTTTCAGTCTTTGCTGTCAGAAAGGGCTCAGAGACAGAGGCAGGCCTGTTCGGAATTTCTGAGAATTAGGGAGCAGCATGTAGTAACAGTGGGGTGAACAGTGGCTGGCCAAGACCAGGAGCTCCCTCTACCAATTCCTAGTACAACCACTCCTTTCCGTATCTGAAGGTATTTCAGCTCTGGTCTGGTCTAACTCCTTCAGATTACAGATGGAGAAATTCGAGTTCAGAGAGAGAAAGCGACTTGCCCAACACATATAGCTAATTAGTGGCAGAGCCAGGAGCAGACAGATCACTGTCATTGCACTCCACGATACCCAAATAATCACACCTGCCTGCTTCTCCCAGGTGAAGCCTTGGGGCGGCGGTGGTGGGTCATAGGGCGAGGCTTCACCTTTCCCAGAGACATTGGAAAGATACTAGTTCTGGTTTCATTCGTGGTCTGATAGCCAGAATATCCTATCACACAGAGTTAGAACTGGTTTTCCCCAGAGGAGGGTCAGACATCTGACAGTGGCTTATGCAAGAAGAGTGCCATTTCCCCACCATCCCAGGGCAGAGAGCATGTCAGTTGCTTTAGCCATTCGTGACTTGGCATCATGGGATTTGCTCAGTTCCCTGTGTGAGGGTTATCCCATCCTGCACTGAATATCTGCTCCCTTGCATCCTGTTACCCACCGCCACGCCCTCCGCTCCTCGCACTTAGGATTCATGTTCTTCCGCCTACAGGTTAACTACACCTCCCCGCTGGTGGCAATGCACTTTACAGATGTGGTGAAGAACCAAGCGGTGCCCGTCCAGTGCCAGCTGAAGGGCAAGGGCATCATAAATGATGTCATCAATGATCGTTTTGTGGGTAGGGTGATCTTTACTCTGAACATAGAAACCTAAGAACTTTGCGGGGCGCTCCCACTAGTTCTGTTTCTGTTTTATTTCATGTACCCCCTGGTAGTACCTGAATTCCTTTTCTTCGCTCAGGACACAGCCAGATGGACACCTAAGACAGCAGATCATCTTTCCTTGCCTTTGACATATGTATAAAATGACATTGTGGGATTGATTTTTTAAAGGTAGTCTCTCCTGATGACAAATAGATGATGTTAATTTCCTTTCCCCCTACTTAAAACTAAAACCCATTCTTGCTGCTAGAAGTCTCACCACAGTGTAAACATAGTATCTGATAAAATTCACAAGAGTCATGAAGGAGAATATCTATGATGATTTTAAATTCATCGTGTTTTGTAAAATTGTGTTGTTTTTAGAGGTGAGATTCCTCCCAACCAGGCTGATAACCTTTAAAAAAAAAAAAATTTTTTTTTTTCTTAACCTGCCTGACAAGTTCCTTCCCTGGGAATCACCAATCAGACCGACTCAGAATACACCTAGGGCTACCATACCTAGAGAACTCTATATCCAAGGGTGCTTGAGGAACTGGCTGCCTCAAAAGGGCAACTAAATAATACTGATTTGACGACTAGGTTATCTTCAGCTGGGACAGAAAGCAGTGCTAACTGGATATCGTTCTGGAATAGAAATGAACACCTTTCCTATGACTTTTTTGGGGAGGTGGGGTCCATAGCAACTGGGGAGAATACTTACCATGTGGATGTGATTGGCATTTGATTCCTTGCTCTGTGGTGTGATCATCCAAAGGCAAACATTCCTACACACGGGTTTGTCTCAGCTTCAGGCAAAGGAGAAAACAAGGAAGATCTCCACCAGCTAATTATTCTTGGGCTATATGCTTGACAGTAGTATAATGTTCTTCGAGACCATCTGGGATGGGCATGTTGAGCCCCAGCTACAGCTCTAGGGATTGAAATCACGGTCTGCCAACTGATACACAGTAAGACAGAAAGCTCCCGCCGGGCCACCCAAAATCCAAGGCCCATTGCCAGTGTTTCATTTGCCTAGAAAACGTGGGGCAGATGTTTATCCAGGTTGTGGATCAGCCAGGCTGCTTTGTCTTATCTTTGGCCATGCGACCATTCCACTGCTTCTTAACACCTCCACCAGGGGGAGGGCTGGGACAAGGAGAAAAAGTGAGCATTAGAGAATTGCATAGTGTCTCGGGGTCCAAAGTTAAGCTTCAGTGCCACCTAGAAGCACCCAGAGTCTGAATCTCCTCTATAATGTTTATCTTCTCCCGAAACAGGGAACTGGCAGTCTGGTAGTGAAGACAAACAAGCAAAGAAGTAACTATGAACTAGCATGACGACTTATACAACTAGTATGTGGAAATGGGAACATGAGGAAAAGTAACTAACTTGAACTGAGAAAGTAGCAGAGGAAATTTCACATGCAAAGTCACAATCACGAAAGAGCCCAGTGTGTTTGGGTAACTGGGAGCAGTTCGTGTAACTGGAGTGTAAGGGGCTCAGAGGAATGGCCAGGAGTGGCAGGGGATTGGGCTAGAGAGGTATAGAGGTACCGAAAGAGGACTTTGAGTTTAATCCAGGAGATGAAAAGGAGTCATTAAAGTATTTTAAGCAGGGAAGCTCTGTGATCATATTTGCACTTTAGAAAGAGCACTTTGGCAGCTACAGTGTGAAGGGTGGGTTGGAGAGGGCAAGACTGGGCAATGAGGGAGAAGGAGGAGTCGAGAATGGCTCCAAAGTTTTGAACTTGGCTAGAACCAGCGTGATGGTGATATTGTTGATGGAGGCTGGGAATCCAAGAGAGAAGCAAGATTGGAGAGCAAGATGTGATCAATCTCAAGCTTGTGATTCCTACTGGTCAGACACCGATGTCGAGAGGTCAACACAAGTGGGGTTGGGGAGAAGGAACTCTGAGAACAAAAGCAACATTTGCTTAAGTGAACCTTCTTAAGAAATTCTAAGCTATTTAATCTGGGGAACTCGAGCCAGTTACGTAAACACACCACACCAGTCTAGTCTCTCGGAGTGTTTTTCTCTTTTGCTCGGGGCCCAAAGCACTGCAGGCTGCTCTTTGGAATCTCCTTCCGGCTTTCCAACTCTTGTCAACAGAGTAGAGGGAAGCCGACCTCTGCTAACAAGTGATAGAAGATATTCGACAGCAGATCTGTGGAAAATACAAAAAAAACCCAATGAAACTGTCTCCTCCCAACCCCTGTCCTCACCAAATTCCGTTTCCAAAACTAATCAAGAACGAAATACCTGAAGACGGTAACTTTAAAACCATTTCAAGATTACCTCAAATAATCAAACTCTCAAAATTCAGTAGTAAAAGATAATAGAACATTAGATCTGGAAAGGATACTAGAGTGTTTAGAGCAAACAACCTGCATTGCATCTGACTCCAGGTCCAGTGCTCTTTCTACTCTGAGCTGCTGCTTACCAGGAAGAACCATCTTTTTAAAAATCAATGGATGATACCCCAAACATTTTGAAACATATGTCAAATTTGAGTTAGAATAGTTAACATTTCACAGGAATTCAACTACTGGTGCTATATTTTATACATAATACATTATCCTGTTAAATACGTTGACTATTACACAGACAAGGAATTATGACTCTTTTGTCATACAGTATTTCTCATTCAGTGGAATCCATTGTATCCACAGTTTCCAAGCAGTATTGAATAGTACTAGGATGGTTTGGGTTGTCAGATGGGACATGAAAAAACAGCTTTATCACACCGAACTGGATATTATATACTCACTAAAATGGAATTCTAGCAGTTCAATAAACTTCCGGTGGATTAATCTAAATCTTCCCCCATACTGTTTCATACCGGGATTTGATTTGTATACCATCTGTTGCAATGCACTTGGTTTTACTTGATTGTCAATGAGAATGACTACTTCCAAATGCCTTCGTGGTCTTGTCCATGCTAGATTTATGATTTCTCACCCCTCTGAAATCACTATCCTAAAGTTAACTTTTCTTAGGCATCTATCTGCTGGGACTCTTCATGTAGAAAACATTATTATTGTATTGAATTGTTGACAACAATAAATTGAAATAAAAAAAGGAATGTATGGTTTCCTCTTTCTAGATGGTACCACTGATTTTCCCACAGGAATACTGGGTAGCCATGTGGGTGGAAAACTTGACAAGTGACAGCCTATTAGTTTAAAACTTTTTTCTTCTTCTTCCCCCCACCTTTTTTTTTTTTTTTGACTCTTGGGGTTCAACCACAGGAGGATGAAACTAAAAGTTGTTTCATTTCTGAGTATTTTTCCTTTTTAGTCTCTATGCTCTGGTTTCTCAGAAGAGCAAACTTCCTTTCTTCATCGAGTACTGGTATAAATTGTTCCATTTGTTTGTGTAGGAAAGGAACACCAAGAGAAACTTTGAGGTGGGGAGAAGGAACCAAAATCCAAAGAGAAGCTGCAATTGCTTGATGAAAGCCTGGCTAAGTGACTTTAGGGCACATCTGGCCACAAATGGTCTCCCAGAGCAAATCCCTAATGGTAACTGCAATTAAAGACAGAAATATTTCCACTCCCTTGTTTGACTCAGAGGCTAAGCTGCTGTAGGAAAACCTTCTTTCTTTGGAAGCTGCCCTGGCCTAAGGTCTACTAGGCTTATATGGTTTGATTGGGGTGAAGTCTGTGATCCCAATACATTTCCCCTATCTAGGTTCTTCATTAGTCATTTTCCTTACTGATTTCCTCTTAAAATGCTCAAACATGATAAAGTAATTAACCAAGTCATGCAGAAGTGTGATTTACACTGTGATTTTATCTAGGCAGAAAACAGAGGTTTGGATGTGTGTGGTGGTGGGGAGGAAGGACAGGATGGATGGAGGCAAAGGGCGAGGAAAAAGGAGTTGAAAGGCTGAATAGCCCTGCTTACTTCACAAAGTTATTTAGTCGCAGGCTAGAAGGGGAGAAACGCTTATAGGAAGATCTAAAAGGCTTAAGAAAGATATGATAGGCTCCCAGTCTGGCAGCTTAGTCTCCAGGATGTAGTTCTGTGCAGGCTCCTGTATGGCCATAACATCAATCAGGGTTCCAACATTAAACTGCACACTTGACAAAATGGAATAATTGGAAGGGGGGTATTTCCAAAGAGATTACTTATAAATGTGTAGATGCAGGGAACCACAGAGAATAGCACAATAACCCAGGCTAGTATAAGCTAAACTCTTACCTTCCTAGGCCCCAAGGGACAGGCATAGGAAGTGATTCCCACAACCCAGAAGGACTGAATCATGTACAATTGACTGCCTTGAGAGGAGTGGTGACCTTGTTGAAGGACTAAGCTAGCCCAAGGTGATCTTGTAGGGAGGTAATCCTACACCTATTTATGGTTGTATCTGAACTTCTAAAACTAAAATCTTTTCAAAATTTTAACATTAAGATCTCCAAAGAACAGTCCTTTCACTCTACCCTACCATTTTGTTGACATCTTTCACTTGAAAGAAAGGGAGGATGAAGAGAGAAAGAAGCCACCTTGATTTATTCTGCTTTATCTTTACCAAAAAACATTCTATAATTCAACTCTTCATTAAATGTCTGGCTTGCATAAAACATTTTCTTTCCAGAACAGAATGATACAACCTTCATAATACAGCTAACTTGAGTCAGAAAAGTATTTGTCTTCCATTAAGGACAAACATGTTCATAAATGAGAATCAGGATAAAGGTGACATCCTTTCCCTCTCCAATCCTCCAGCTGATGTTATCATCTTGTGTATAGAAAATCCTAAGGAGCTACTAAAAGACTATCACAGCTAATAAAAAAGTTCACCAACAGTGCAAGATAAAAGATCAGTATACAAAAATCGGTTGTCTTTCTATACACTAGCAGAGAACAATTTAAAAAAGAGAAATTAACAAAACAATTCCATTACAATTGCATAAAAAATAAAATACTTAGGAAAACAGTAACAAAAGAAATGCAAGACTTGTGCACTGAAAACTACATAGCATTGTTGAAATAAAAGAGCTAAATAAATGGAAAGAACTATGTTCATGGATTAGAAGATTAATATTGCTAAAATGGCAATACTTTCCAAATTGATCTACATATTCAGTACAATCCTTTCAAAATCCAACTTCCTTTTTTCCCCCAGACATTGATATGGTTATCCAAAAATTCATTTGGAACTATAAGGGACCCAGGAAAAGTCAAAATAATTTTGAAAAAGAAGAACAAATCTGGAAGACTCATACATCCCAATTTCAAAACTTACTACAATGCTACAGTAATTAAAACAGTGTGGTACTGTCATAAGGATAGACATATAGAACTGAGAGTCCAAAAATAAACCCATACATCTGTGGCCAGTTGATTTTTGAAAACAGTGCTACATCCGTTCAATAGTCAAAGAATAGTCTCTTCAACAAATGGTGCTGGGACAATCCACATGCAAAAATGTTAATTTGGACCCTTACCTCATACCATATACAAAAATTAACCCTGAATGGACCAAAGATCTAAATGTAAGAGCTAAAATTATGAAAGTCTTAGAAGAAATATAGACATAAATCTTTGTGACCTTGGATTAAACAATGGTTTCTTAAATACAAAAATGTGCAAGGAGTCTAAATAGATATCTCTCCAAAAGAGATATACAAATGACTAATAAGCGTATGAAACGATGGTAAACATTCTTAGTCATTAGGGAAGTGCAAATCAAATCAAAACCACAATGAGATACCACTTCACATCCACTACAATGGCTGTTAAGAGAAAAGACAATAACAAGTGTTGTGGAGGATGTGGAGAAATTAGAACCCTCATAAACTGCTGGAGAAAATGTAAAATGGTGAAGCCACTTTGGAAAAACAGTGTGGCAGTTCTTCAAAAGGTTAAACCTAGGGTTTACCATATGACCCAGAAATGCCACTCCTAGATATACACCAAAGATCATTGAAAACATAACTCCACCCAAAAGCATGTACTTGAATGTTCATAGCAGCATTATTCATGATAACCAAAAAGTGGAAATAACCCATGTCCATCAACTGATGAATGAATAAACAAAGTGTGGCATATCCATATAATGGAATATTATTCAGCTATAAAAGCTATGAAATACAGATCCATGCTATAGCATGGATGAACCTCAAAACATTATGCTAAGTGAAAGAAACCAGAAACAGAAGGCCACATATATGATCCCATTTATATGACATGTCCAGAATAGGCAAATCCATAAAGACACAAAACAGATCAATGGTTGTCAGGAAGGGGTTGGAGGGGGGTGGAATAGAGTGATTGCTAATGGGAATGAGAATATCTATCTATCTATCTATCTATCTATCTATCTATCTATCTATCTATCTATCCATCCATCCAACTATCTGTCTATCCACCTATCTATCCATCTATAGACAGAGGGAGAGAAATTTCTGGGTCATATGGCAACTTCTTGTTTAACTTTTAGAGGAACTGCCAGGCTGTTTTCCAAAGCAGCTGCGCCATTTTACAGTCCCACCAGCAATATATGAGAGTTCCAATTTCTCTATATCCTTGCCTACACTTGTTACTGTCCATTTTTTAAATTATAGTCATCCCACAGGGTGTTCAGTGGCATCTCATTGTGGTTTTGATTTGCATTTTGCATTTCCCTGATGACTGATGATGTTGAGCATTTTTTTCAATGTGCTCATTGACCATTTGTATATTTTCTTTGGAGAGATATCTATTCGGATTCTGTGCTCATTTTTAGTTCGGTTGTCTTTTTACTATTTTTGTTAGAGCTATTTATGGTCTGGATATTAGACTCTTATCAAGTATAAGATTTACATAAATTTTCTCCCATTTTATGGGTTGTCTTTTCAAGTTCTTGATAGAATCCTTTGAAGTAAAAAAGTTTTTAATTTGGGTGAAGTCCAATTTATATTTTTTTTCTTTGGTTACTTGTGCTTTTGGTCTCATATCTAAGAAACTCTTTCCTAACTCAAGGTCATGAAGTTTACTCCTATGTTTTCTTCTAGGTGTTTGAGCTTCTGCTGGTACATTTAGATCTATGACCATTTTGAGTTACCACATTCTTTTTTTTTAAGATTTTATTTATTTATTTGACAGGGAGAGCAAGAGAGCACAAGCAAGGGGAGCAGGAGAGGGAGATGGAGAAGCAGGCTCCCCGCTGAGTGGGGAGACACAGGGCTCAATCCCAGGACCCTGGGATCATGACCTGAGCTGAAGGCAGACGCTTAACTGACTGAGCCACCCAGGCGCCCCTTGAGTTACCACACTCTTTTAATTACTATAGCTTTGTAGCAAGTTGTGATTGGGAAGTATGAATCTTCCAACTTTGTTCTTTTTAAAAACCTTTTTTGGATTTTCTGCATCCTTTTAACTTCTATTTAAAATTTTGGATCCGCTTATTAATTTCTGCAAGAAAGGTTCTATTTCAATGGTTGCTTTATGGTTTATAGCAGGTTTTTCTCAGCATTGTTGACATTTGGGGCCAGGTAATTGTTTTGGGGACTGTCCTATGCATTTTGTGGCATCCCTGGCCTCTATCCAATAAATATCAGTTTTGGAAACCAAACATGTCTCCAGGCATTGTTGAATGTCCTCCAGGGGCCAAAATCACCCCTGAGAACCACTGGTTTAGAGTTTATATCTTTAACATCACAACTTACCTTCAAGTTATATTATACTATTTCATGTATTGTATATGAACCTTACCATAGTATACTTCCATTTTCCCCATCCAGACCTTTTGGCTACAGTTATCATACATTTTACTTATTCATATGTCATAAGTCCCACAACACACTGTTATTATTTTTATTTAAACAATTAATTGTTTTAAAAAGAGATTTAAATAATAAGAAAAAGAATCTTATATATTTAATCATGTAGTTACCATTTCCTAAGGCTCCTTATTCCTTTGTGTAGATCCAGGTTTCCAAATAGCATCATTTTCATTCTGCTTGAAAAATGTCCTTTAAGGGGCAATAAATAAATAAAATCTTTAAAAAAAGTGTCCTTTAACATGTTCAGTGGTGCGGAACTGCTGGTGAGGGTTTTTCAGCTTTTGTATGCCTGAAAGTCTTTATTTTTGCCTTTGCTTTTGAAAAATATGTTGATGAGTATAGAATTCTTGATTGGGAGGGGCACCTGGGTGGCTCAGTTGGGTAAGCATCCGACTGTTGATCTCAGCTCGGTCTTAATCTCAGGGTTGTGAGTTCAAGCCCCATGTTGGGCTCCACACTGAGTGTGGAATCTACTTTAAAAAAAAGAATTCTTGAGGCGCCTGGGTGGCTCAGTCAGTTAAGCGTCTGCCTTCGGCTCAGATCATGATCCCAGGGTCCTGGATCGAGCCCCGCATAGGGCTCCCTGCTTGTCAGGAAGTCTGCTTCTCCCTCTCCCACTCCCCCTGCTTATGTTCCCTCTCTCGCTGTGTCTCTCTCTGTCAAATAAATAAATATAAAATCTTAAAAAAAAAAAGAATTCTTGATTAAGAGTGTTTTCTTTCACTTCTTTAAAGATGTTGCTTTACTGTCTTCTGGCTTGTTTCTCCAAGAAATCTGATGTTAACCTTTGTACATATCTTTTTTTCCCCCTCGCTATTTTTTTGTTTTGTTGTTGTTGTTGTTGTTTAAGATCTTATTTATTTATTTATTTATTTATTTGTCAGAGAAAGAGAGAGCACACAAGTAGGGGCAGCGGCAGGGAGAGGGAGAAACAGACTCCCTGCTGAGCAAGGAGCCCGATGCAGGACTTGGTCCTAGGATCCTGGGATCATGACCTGAGCCAAAGGCAGATGCTTAACCAACTGAGCCACCCAGGCGTCCCTTCCCCTCACTGTTTGTAAGATTTTATCTTTATCACTATTTCTTTTTTTTATATTTTATTTATTTACTTGACAGAGAGAGACACAGCGAGAGAGGGAACACAAGCAGGGGGAGTGGGAGAGGGAGAAGCAGGCTTCCCGCGGGGCAAGGAGCCCGATATCGGGCTCGATCCCAGGACCCTGGGATCATGACCTGAGCCTAAGGCAGACGCTTAACGACTGAGCCACCCAGGCGCCGCTCTTTATTTCTAAGCAATTTGATATTAATGTGTTTGGCAGTTTTCATGCTCCTTGTGCTGGGAGTTCATTGATCTTCTTGGATCTGTGGGCTTCCTAAAATTTGGAAATAACTCAGCCATTATTTCTTCTTCAAATATTCTTTCAGCTACCACCCCCACCTCATCCTCTCCTTCAGGGACTATGAATACATATATATATTGGGTTGCTTGAAATTTTCCCACAATTCATTGATACACTGATCTTGTTTCATTCATTTTCTATCTGCATTTCATTTCGACTATTTTCTATTGTTCTATCTTCAAATACACTAATATTTTCCTCTACAACTGGTAATCTATCATTAATCAAAAATACAGTGCTTATTTCATCTCAGATATTGTAGTTTTCATTTCCACAAGTTTGATTTGGGTCCTTTTTATATTTCCCATGTCTCTACCTATTATGTTCAATCTTTCTGTACTTTATTGAGGATGTTAAATACATTTATAATGACCTTTTTATTTTTTTTTTTTAAGATTTTTTATTTATTTATTTGACAGAGAGAGACATAGCGAGAGCAGGAACACAAGCAGGGGGAGTGGGAGAGGGAGAAGCAGGCTTCCTGCTGAGCAGGGAGCCCGATGTGGGACTCGATCCCAGGACCCTGGGATCATGACCTGAGCCGAAGGCAGACGCTTAACGACTGAGCCACCCAGGCGCCCTATAATGACCTTTTTAAATATTTATTTATTTATTTGAGAGACAGAGTGTGGGGTGAGGGGCAGAGGAAGAGGGAAAGAGAGATTCTCAAGTAGATTCCACATCGAGCACGGAGCCCTACTGGTTCCATAACATATGACACCCCCCGGAAAGCTGACATCCTGACAAAGTAATGGAATTGCCTGCTGAGGAACAGCTGAAGCACCAACTCAAAGTAAATACTTTGTGAGGACAGAATGCTGTTCTCCAGAATACATTAAATTCATTGAATCAAACATTTTTACATGGTGCGTATGCTCAATTAGGATACATGAGTTCAGGAGCCAAGGAGTGGAAGCAGGAATAGCCACACTTATCATCACTTCCAATGACACAGTTGGGGGACTTTATGTTTGCCATCTCTGCAATTCTGAACTTTCTAAGGTCAGAGGTGCTAGCCCTGAAGGGAGCTCACTCTAGCCCAGGGTTTCTCAACCTTGCCACTAACGACACTTGGGGCTAGATAATTCTTTGTTTGCAGGGGCTGTCCTGTACATTATAGGATATTTAACAGCATCCCTGGCTAGACGCCAGTAGCACACTCTTCCCAGCTATGATGAACAAAAAATGTCTCCAGATATTTCCAAATGTTCTCTGGGAGACTGAAGTGCCCCAAGTTGAGAATCACTGCTCTATCCAATAGAGGGGGGTAAAAAAGGTTCCTATTGAACTCTAGTTTGTGGCTGCCACCTCGGCATTTTGATCTCCTTGTGTCCAGGGTCCAGCAGGCAAGAAGAGGAGTCACCATTTTAACTTGGTCAATTGACCCTGACTATCAGGAGATGGGGCTACTATTGTACAATGGGAACAGGGAGGACTGATTGGAGGATCAAGTAGTTTCTAAGCAGAAGCAGCCGCTAGGTTGGATTACCATTCTGTCGGAGATCTGTCCAGTAAGGAGAAAAGCCCAAATAGATACACACACTTGGCTACTGACATAGAGAGCCTAAGCAAGATCAGCACAGTGTCAGCTCCCCACATCCCTAATCTCACAGGATGACACCTGAACCACAGGGGTCAGATAACAGATTGATAGAGCACTCTGTTGTGGAGGAACCAATTCTAGACTGCAGCTAAGAAGTGTTAGAGCCTTTATCTATATGCTAAGGAAGCCAAGGTAGATAGTCCGTGCCTCACCGGAACCAGGGAGGTAGATAAGAACCTGATCTGTGGCATCCTCCTGCAAGAGAGGGAAGCTTACGAGAAATAGCCTTGCGACAGCTCCTCAGAAGATTGCTATCTTGCCATGTTCCTGGGAGGATCACGGGGTGTTCTGCCAAGACTTAGGTCAAAACAATTGAGCCTTGCCTATGTGGCCTACACAGATATATGAAGGTTGCCAGGGTGCCATCGTTCACCCATTTCCCTACAGGTACGTGTGTGGAACCCAGGTGATCCACTTGAATATTTCTAGGTACTACCTTTCCCAGTTTTGACTATAAATGGACAGGTACAGCAACTTTGAACTGAGAAGGACGTGGTGAGGAGATTGAGGCCACTCAAGGACAAAGGTCTGGGTCACACCCCTAGGTAAGCCACTGAGACAACAGAGGTGGTAACTGGGGGTGAATGGAATTTAAAATGGACAGTAGAGGAAGGAGATTATGACTATCAGTCGTGAACCCAAGACCAACGTCTATAGTGTTGCCTGTGTTTCTAACACTGACCTCCCTCTTCTGAGTTTCCCCTCAGGAGGAAAGACCTTATAGAGCCCTGTAGAATCTGCCCCCCAAATATATAGAAAGAAACGTATCCCAGTGGCACAAGTAGTATATTGGGGTAGACAAAGACACATACTCCCTAGCTGCCTCTTCGAGGAAAAAGTTGCTGCTCAGCTCTGGGAAGGGCAGTCAGCAGACCCTAGGTAGCCGTCAGCGTTTTCAGGGCGTGCCTCAGCTGCAGTCTCTGTCCACGTCATACTCTTCCTGTAGCAGCCCACATCTAGTAACTGAGTGAACTTGACATGGGGCCATGCTGATTGGCAATATTCATTCCAAAGCCCTTTGCTGGGTCACCAAAGTCTTTGTTTGGGCTATATCACATTTCAGTTTCTCCACTGGCCCAATCCTACTTCATCCGCCTTTCGTGGGTGTTGATCCCTGACAAACACCTAACTCCATCTCAGCATCTGTTTCTGGAGAACCCAAACTGGAACACCAATGATGATGTTTAGATCCAGGTTTAGAGGAAACAATATATCTTGATATGTCAAAATATACTCTGTAGGGACATTTTTCTGGCATAAAGTTGTTCATAATATTTCCTTATAAGCTTTTTTTTTTTTTAAAGATTTCATTTATTTATTTGACAGAGAGAGACACAGCGAGAGAGGGAACACAAGCAGGGGGAGTGGGAGAGGGAGAAGCAGGCTCCCCGCAGAGCAGGGAGCCCGATGCGGGACTCGATCCCAGGACCCTGGGATCATGACCCGAGCCGAAGGCAGTTGCTTAACCAACTGAGCCACCCAGGCGCCCCTCCTTATAAGCTTTTTAATGTCTGTATGAATCTAGCGATGTACTGTTGCTCATTCCTTATATTGGTAATTTGTGTCTTTTCACTTTTTTTCCCCTAATGAGTCTGCCTGGAGGTTCATCAATTTCAATGATTTCCTTAAAGACCAGCTTTAGATTTCACTGATTTTCCTCTATTGTTTTACTGTTTTCTACCTCATTGATACATGCTCTGATTTTTAAAAATTATTTTGCATTTAATTAGCTCTTACATTTTTGGTTCTTAAAGTGAAAACTCAGGTCATTGAATTGGACCTTTCTTCTTTTCTAATGTAAGATTTAGTTCTATAAATTTCCCAATATGTTTAGATCTAAACAATACATTTAAAGATGTTTAAATTTTCCTCTAAGTAAGCTTATGCTTGAGCTACACTTCAATAATTCTGATATATTGTGCTTTTATTTTATTTTATTTTAAATATTTTATTTATTTATTTGACAGAGAGACAGAGAGAGTGCACAAATAGGCAGAGCGGCAGGCAGAGGGAGGGGAAGAAGCAGACTCCCCCTGAGCAGGGAGCCCGATGCAGGGCTTGATCCCAGGACCCGGGGATCATGACCTGAGCCGAAGGCAGCCGCTTAACCAACGGAGCCACTCAGGTGCCCCTATTGTGCTTTTATTTTAATTCCCTTCAAAACACTTTCTAATTTCCCATTTGATTTCTTCTTTAGCTCATGAAATATTTAGAAGTAATATTATTTAGTTTCCAAATATTTGGGGATTTACAGATATCTTTCTGTTATTGATTTCTAATTTAATTTTCCATTGACGTAAGACAACATACTTCATATCATCTAAATGATTTTAAATATATCAACTTGTTTTATAAGTCAGAATATTGTTTATCTCGGTAAATGATCACCTGAAATATGTATTCTGATGTTTGTGGGAATAGTGTTCTATAAATATCAATTAAGTCAAGTTGATTGATCATATTTTTTTAATTGATCATTCTTTTCAAGTCTTCTTTGTGTTTGCTGTTCTGCTATCTACTTTGTTTGAAATTAAAGCCACCATTTCAGCTTTATTTCCATTAGTATTAGCAGGATGTATTTTTTTTTTCTATTCTTATACTTTAGCCTATTCGTGTCTTTATAACTAAGGTGGGTTTATTGTAGACCACACATATTTGGGTCTTGGGTTTTTTCTTATCCTGACAATCTCTACCATTTACTTGAGTTGTTCAGACTGTTTATAAATAACATTATTGATATGAGTTGTATTTAAATCTACCATCTTGCTCTTCGTTTTCTGTTGGTCTTGTTTGTTCATTGTTCCCCTTTCTTCTTTTTTTCTGCCTTCTATTTGAATTAATTGGGTTTTAAAAATGATTCCACTTTATCCCCTTTGATTTATTAGCTATATTGCTTGGTTTATTTGGGTTGTTTTTTTTTAGACCTTGCTTTAGGGTTCATAGTAGATATTTTTAATATATCACTGTCTACCTTGAAGTCATATTATACCACTTCTCATATAGTATAGGAAATTTACAATATACTTCCATTTTCATCTTTGTGCTATCATCATATATTTTTCTTCTACATATATTATAAACACCACACTACATTGCTATTGTTAGCCTTAACCAATTACCCTTCTTTTTTGCAACATGATTTTTAATAACTAAATAGTATTATGTACTAATCAGAGTATGGATGCATCAAAATGTATTTAACCAATTCCAAATTGTGCATTAAAGTTGTTACCACACAAATTATATAGCAATAAACAGTCTTGCACAAAAATCTCTTTGCACATTTCCAACTATTTCTTTAGGATAGTTTTTTATTGTGGTAAAAAATACACATAACATAAAATTTACATCTTAACCATTTTTGGGGTCGCCTGGGTGGCTCAGTCAGTTAAGCATCTGCCTTCGGCTCAGGTCATGATCCCAGGGTTCTGGGATCGAGCCCCATGTCAGGCTCTCTGCTCAGTGGGGAGCCTGCTTCTCCCTCTCCCTCTGCCTGCCACTCCCCCTGCTTGTGCTCTCTCTCGCTCAAATAAATAAATAATCTTAAAAAAGCCATCCTAACCATTTTTAAGTGTATAGTTCAGTATACTTCCAGCTCTGTCTGTGTTCCAATCCTTTTGTATGCTTAATTCCTTAGCCTTGGGTAGTTTCCTCAGATGTACGTGCATATTAGTACTGGGGGGACCCTCTGTAGGTCTGTGGAGTCCTCTGTCTATATACCTCTCCTATCTAGTACTCTGTCTTGCAAACTCTAGCTGCCATAGTCTCCCTAGATTTTCCACTCCATCTTCTCAGTTTTTCAGGCTCCACCTGGGTTCCCTCTCCTTATACCATGGCCTGGAAACTCACTCCAGACAGTATGCTACATAAACATGGGGTTCACCTCATTTCTCAGGGATCACTGTTCTTTATTACTTAATGGCCAATGACTTTAAAACTGTTATTTCATATCTTTGTCCACTTTTTAAAGTTCTTTTTTCTGGTGGGAGAGTAAATCCAGTCCCTATTATGTCATCTTGGCCAGTAGTGGAAATCTACCTCCTTTTTTGTTAAATTTTACTTCAAAGTGTGTCAGTCAGGCTTCAGTCAAAGTAGTAGAACTACTGTGTGTGTGTGTGTGTGTGTGTGTGTGAGAGAGAGAGAGAGAGAGAGAGAGAGAGAGAGAGAGAGAGTGCGTGCGCACGGGTGCACATAGGTGTATGCATGTAACTTATAAGGGATTTGCTACAGAGATTTTCTTTATACAATTGTGGGAACTGGTTAAGGAACCTCTGTAAAGCTGTTATCTTTACATCTGATGCTGAAACTTGAAGTCCACAGTGTAGGAAATCAGGAAGGCAAGACGGACATAAATGTAAAGTGGGAGAAAACAAAACCACAAGCATGAGCTGACACCCCCAAGGACAGACCGAAACCTTTGTCAGTTCTTACTTCCTCTAACCTTGGAATGGGTATCCTGCAGAGGCCAAGACACTTCATCACAGAACTAAATTCACACACCTGGCCCAGGAGTCAAGGAGCCAAAGGAGGATCCAGCAGGAGGTGGAGAATTTCCAAGCCCAGCTGCTGCCTTGTGTCAATAAGGTGAATCAACAAATAAAGCCACAATGTGTTCAAGCTACAAAATGGCCACCGCTTCACTTTTGTCCTCCACATCTTCCACAATAAACTCACTTGTGTCCCACCCTAACTGCAAGCATAAAGGAAAGCGAGTTCCCCCAATGTTTATAGCAGCAATGTCCACGATAATCAAAATATGGAAAGAGCCCAAACAGACGTCCATTGACAGATGAATGGATAAAGAAGATGTGGTATATATATATACAATGGAATATTACTCAGCCATCAAAAAGAATGAAACCTTGCCATTTGCAAAGACATAGATGGAACTAGAGGGTACTATGCTAAGTGAAATAAATCAGTCATAGAAAGACAAATATATGATTTCACTCATATGTGGAATTTAAGAAACAAAACAGAGGATCATAGGGGAAGGGAAGGAAAAATAAAATAAGACAAAATCAGAGAGGGAGACAAACCATAAGAGACTCTTAATCTCAGGAAACAAACTGAGGGTTGCTGGAGGGGAGGTGGGTAGGGGGATGGGGTAAGTGGGTGATGGACATTAAGGAGGGCACTTGATGTAATGAGCAGTGGGTGTTATATACAACTGATGAATCACTAAACTCTACCCCTGAAACTAATAATACACTACATGTTAATTAAATTGAATTTTAAATAAAAATTTTCTTTTATTTTTTCTTTTATTTTTTATTATTATGTTCAATTAGCCAACATATAGCACATCATTAGTTTTTGATGTAGTGTTCAACAATTCATTAGTTGCATAAAAAAATTTTTTTAAGTAAAAAAAAAGAAAGAGTTCTGGGAAATGTAACTGAAAAGATAGGAAGGAAGGAAGGGAGGGAGGAAGGAAGGAAGGGAGAGAGGGAGGGAGGAACTGGATACAGGGGAGGGAAGAAAACAATGAAACAGAAGTCCACAGTTTGACCCAATTGAAGATCCAAACTTTACTAAAAGAATTTATAAAACAAAAAGATAAAAGTGTGCTGATTTGCTTTTGCACCTCTACAACATAGCTTCTGAATCAACTTTAATATCTGCTGAAATGCATCAACTGGCAAAACTTGATGGCCTTAATACTTGGGCTCAGATTATAGTGATACCTGAGGATCCATCTAAATTTGAACTCAACTCCTATAACCATAGGGAAGTTACTGTAACATAAAATAGAGGGCAGTTATGCCTCATCTTAACTATCAGGACAACAGCCTTGCCTAAATTCCCTGGGATGGTCGCACCCATTGCCCTAAAATATCCCATAACAAGGACACAGATGCTCTAACCCAATGGGTAATAAATTAAAATTAAATCTTTGGCACTTACAAATTGGCTTTAAAAAATGAGACCACATGGACCTTCTCCCCTCCACATACCTGTTAAAAAGCTAATAAGGTCCAATGTGAATTTAAATAGGGCCTTCAAGGATTGAAACCCATTACATAACACCTATTTAGAGAAAGAGTGATTGTTAACCACTACTCCTCCCTTTAACAATTCAATTTGACCTGTTCTTAAACTTGGAAAGAACAAATGCTGCCCCACAGTAGATTACTGCAGCCTCAGTGCTGTGGTCCCACTCACTAAGGCCCCCCATACTGAAAATTATTGAAATTACTGACTCTATCCGATCAGCAACCGGTAAACATTTTTCCATAATAGATTTGGCTCATATGTTCTGTTTAGTGTCTATTCTACCAGCAGTTTTCCTTTACCTCCTAATGGACATGATACCCCTTTACCTGGTTATCTCTGAAGTACCACAATAGCCTGGTCATCGCACACAATCTTTGCAGACATAATCTTAACTGCATCTAGATGTGCCCCTGCATCCAGGGGCACATGTATAGCATTATATTCATGACACCCTCCCCTGAGGATATTCATTTGGCACACTTACTCAGGGCATACGAATACTCATAAGGGAGCTCGGCAAAGTGGATGGGCCATTGCCTCACACATAGTGCAAGGCCCTGCCACCTCTGTAAATTCCTGAAAATTATTTGGTAAACCAAGGGCCCCTCTATCCTCACACTGTCAAGAAACAGCTACTGACTCTCTCAACTCCCACAATATTAAAACAAGCCTGGGCACCTGGGTGGCTCAGTCGGTTAAGCATCTGCCTTCGGCTCAGGTCATGATCCCAGAGTCCCTCATCGGGCACCCTGCTCAGCGGGGAGTCTGCTTTTCCCTCTGCCCCTCCCCCACCCCCGCTCTCGTGCGTGTGCACGTGTGTGCACGTGCAAAAATAAAAATAAATAAAATCTTAAAAAAAAAGAAGCCCAACATCTTTTAGGCCTTTTGGGTTCTGTAGGCAACATATTCCTCACTTACAAATTTTCCTTAAGCCCATTTCTGCAGTTATTTGTAAATCAGTCCACCTTGAATGGACCCCCTTCCAACAAGAGGCTCTAGATTCTATCAAAATTGCATTACAACACCCACTCTCATTAATGCCCCTCCACCAGACTCCTCTCATGGTAGAAGCTTTAGCAACCTTCTCTCATGCCTCTTGGAGTCTCTGGACCACCCATACTGGCCATAAGT
This sequence comes from Mirounga angustirostris, assembly GCF_029215605.1. Lineage (NCBI taxonomy): Eukaryota > Metazoa > Chordata > Mammalia > Carnivora > Phocidae > Mirounga > Mirounga angustirostris. The sequence goes on from NW_026991719.1 coordinate 97,895,538, forward strand.
TACCTATGGGCTTCTGGTGCAAAAAACTGTCCTCTGCAGCCCTATAGGATGCTATAGGAAAGGTAATTGCCGGCCACAATACTGGGCTTTCCTGGAAACAGAAGTCCCACAGGCCCTGAGCCCATGATCCTCTGTACCCAGCCGCCCACTATGCATTGGGTCATGGAAGCAGCACCCATAAGTTTGCCATGACCACAAAGGCCTCCTTTGCTACAGGATAGAACCAAACCTAGGGGGCGCCTGGGTGGCTCAGTCGGTTACGCATCTGCTTCCGCCTCAGGTCATGATCTCAGGGTCTTGGGGTCGAGTCCCGCATCAGGCTCCCTGCTCAGCGGGGAGTCTGCTTCTCCCTTTCACTCTCCCTTTGTATTCTCTCTCTCTCTCAAATAAATAAATAAAATCTTTTATTTATTTGAGAGAGAGAGACACAGAGAGAGAGGGAACACAAGCAGGGGGAGCGGGAGAGGGAGAAGCAGGCTTCCCGTGGAGCACGGAGCCTGATGCGGGACTCGATCCCAGGGCCCAGGGATCATGACCTGAGCCAAAGGCAGACGCTTAACGACTGAGCCACCCAGGCGCCCCATAAATAAATAAAATCTTAAAAAAAAAAAAAGAAGAAAGAACCAAACCTAGGCCCCCTGGCATATCCCATCTACAGGAGGGGTGGCCTTCCCTGTCCTCAGTTCTTTGCGAGATGGCATGGGGCTGGAAGAAGCCACCTCTCTACCAGACCCCTTGGCTACCTGGGAAGCCCCTTGGGATCAACTGAGTGAACAGTGGGAGTTTGTACATTTTACAAATGATAATGTCCATCACATGTGACAGAAGTTCACTGGAGAGCTATTGTTTTCATCCCTTAACCAGGACATTCCTGATAAAGGATAAGACAGAAGAGTCAACACAATTGCCCAAATCTCAAGTCTGCATCTCAGAACTGTTTCCCCTGGCCAAGAATCAGCCCCATCTGCACCATTTTATAGACTCGTAGACTGTTGCCAATGGTCTGGCTCTCTGGTCCGGCCAATGGCAGCAACAATAATTCTTTGTCTGGGGTTTCCCCCCTTGGGGTACAGAACTCTTGCCTCACAGATACCCCACATAAAATCAAGGTCACATATGCCAGTACATATACTGAAACCACAGTATAAGGCCTTACCAAGACACTCTTTATCCCCTTCGGAGTCCCAAACATTACTGATAGTGACCAAGGCACTCATTTTGTTTCTCAGAATATAAAATACTGGGCTCTTGAACAAGATATTCAGTGAAACTTTCACTTTCCTTACAGGCTACAGGCTTCAGGCCTCACAGAGCGCCATAATGGCTTATTTAAACAAGTTCCAATGCAATTAAATGAAGCATGGTGCATTTTTGTCATCACTCAAATATCCCGGGTGAATTATAAGGAAGAGGCTGACTCCATTTTTTTGATGTTTGACTGCTGACAGCGTTTAAGCCTCTCTCTGAGTCCCACATCTGGGCAAGTTAGTAAGAAAGCCTAAGTTCTTCCTCCTTTGGTGCTGACAGGAGTTTCAAACCACACAAGCCCCTGCCCCATCCAGGAACTGTCACCCCAGCCCTAACCTGAACCACCATTAAAATCCCAAACCAGTCTCCTTTCCTTACTGTCTTAAGCCATTTGTGGAGGCCTGGCTGCTCTCCCCAGAGAGTCCCATTAGGTAAGTAATAAACATATTCATACCCTCTTAGTGTGTACGTGGTGTCATCAGTCTTGACATCTGAACCAAATTTTGGGTGGGGATTCACCTTGTTTCTGCATGATGGTCACAACATATGTCTGCCCCGTTCTCCTCCTGGTCTCAAGGTCTAACAACAACACTTCCTCATACCAGCATCCCAAGGATGAGGGCTTGTGGTAAGGTTTTCACTTCACTGATCCTTTATCACAAAGGAGTATCTTTCACTGAAACCACCAGCAAATTTTCTGTGTCTCCCTGGCCAGCACAAGGTAACATACCCACTCCTAAATGGTGTCACGGACAAATGGAAACAAGATGGCTGAGACCAATCATGAGACACTGCCCATATCTTAACACATCACTGTCTAAGCAATGTAGAGGTTCTGTTAGCAGGTAAGAGAGTATGGCTTGCTGTTGGTTATTAACCAGCAATATCTGTCACAGGAATGTTGATACAGTCCTTTTTCAGATATTTAATGTAGAATTTTTACAGATGGGCCAGTATATTTTATACTATATTATTTTCTACACTATTTTTTTCTGATTGGCTATTAAATTTTATTGGCTTCACAAAATGAACTGGGGAGCTGTCCATCTTTTTCTATGATGTGGAATATACATCTTTAGCTTACAATACCCATCTTTAGCTTATCGTAATATACCTTTAAGAGTTATTACACTCCTTCATATATAATGCAAGAATCTCAAAACAGGGAATTTCTCTTGGATATTAACCAAAAGTAACACAGAAATGTTGGTACAATCTCTTCGCAGCTATATTTACAAATGAGATGGGTCAGTAGCATTCTTTTTGAGGTAATATATTGTTCTCATTGGATATTATATTATAATGGCTATACAAAATGATCTAGGGAGCTTTTCATATTTTTCTATGGCTGAAATGGCATACGTCATAATCATCTGATTTTAAAGGCTAAGCAGGAATTAGCATGAAATCATGTTTTGTGCTTTTAAAAACTGACTACACTCAAACCATGCTTCTATAGGTTGGAACGCTCCAGGACTCGGTCCTCTGTTTTCTACTCATCTCTTTCCCTAGGGGATCTCATTCAAGTCCATGGTTGTTAAATACCATCAATTCACTGTTTTTTCCCCCAAAATTTATATATCCAATCCAATTTCTCCCCTCTGCTCCAGACCTGTATATCCCTGAAGGTCTACTTGATATCTCTACCCTAGTCATGAACAGACATCACAAACCACATCTCTGAAAATGTACTCTTGTTTTTTCCTTTCCTCCCCTGTTTTTCTCCATTTTGGAAGTGGTACCATCATCCACCCACCTGCTAAAGCCTATAAACTAGGGGTCATCCTTATCTCCTTTCTTTCTCTCAATCTTTACAACCCTCATACAATCTAAAAATACCTGTCAATTTTGTTTTTTTTAAAAAAAAGATTTTATTTATTTATTTATTTGACAGAAAGAGAACACAAGCAGGGGGAGTGGCAGAGGGAGAGGGAAAAGCAGGCTCCCAGCTGAGCAGGGAGCCTGATGTGGAGCTAGATCCCAGGACCCTGGGATCATGACCTGAGCTGAAGGCAGACGCCCAACCGACTGAGCCACCCAGGCACCCCTCAATTTTACTTTAAAAATACATTCTCTCTCCCTGTGTCCATATCCATTAACAATACTTTAGACTAAGCCAAATCATGATCATTTCTTGCTTAATCCACTGCAACAGCTTCCAAACTGTTGTCCCTGTTTATATAATTTCATATAATGTCTATTCTGTAACATCCAGAGTGAAACTTTTTAGACCTGACAACACTACCACAGGAAATACTACAACATTGCCCCTTCGTACTTAGAATAAAATCCAGTCTTCTTAATATTGCTTCCAAGGCCATTGCAAGATGGCCCTTTTGTTTATGTTTCTAACATCATCTTATTCCACTCCCTCCCTAACTTACCAGGCTCTTGTCACACTTGGATCTCTTCTACTCCTTGAAGATTTGAAAATTTTCTGCACCAAGACTTCTGCCACTGGAATTCTGGGTCTCAGTTCAAATGTCCCTTTCTCATAGAGACCGTCCCTAAACTCCTTATTCGCAGGGGACAATCCCAAACCTAGTCTCTATCTCTCACATCAACTTATATATTAACCTGATAGCACACACCACAATTTACAATTACTTTGCTTTATTTATTTACTTTCTTCATTTATTATTCCACCAATGGGACATAAATAGCAGGAGGGCTGGGAACTTTTCAGTATTTTTCAGTCTTTGTCCAATGAGCCCACTATGTGTTTAATAATTATCTGTCAAAGGAAGAAAAATGTATGGATCTAATGATGAAGAGAAAAGTCTAAGTTGGAAATACAGAGTTGTGATTTGAAGTAGTGTTTAAAATTATGGGAGTGGATAAGCTCACCCGAAGAGGAGGGGTCTGAAGACAAAACTGGGAAAACACCAACTATGGGGCTGTGTGCTGAAGAACTGGCAGTTCAATGAAAGATAAGCGAGAGAGCTAAGAGGAACATCCGTAGAATTTGATATCTCAGAAACGAAGACAGTATGGTGTCAAGGAAGGGAATGGTCAACAGAATTAAACACTGCTGAAAAATCATGTGAAAACTAACTTTTAGGGCACGTGGGTGGCTCAGTCGGTTAAGCGTCTGCCTTCAGCTCAGGTCACGATCCCGGGGTCCTGGGATGGAGCCCCGCCTCCTGCTTCCCGCTGAGCAGGGAGTCTGCTTCCCCCTCTCCCTCTGCTCCTCCCACTGGCCCTGCGCTCAGCGCATGCACGGGCGGGCTCTCTCGCAAATGAATAAATAAATAAATAAAATTTTTAAACTGACTTTCAAAGTATCCACTTGCTTTTGTGCTGAGGTAGGGACTGCTGGTGACCGTAATAGAGAATTTTCGCTGAGGTTTTGGGAGGTAAGAACCAATGTGCCGCAGACTGGATGGTGAAAGCACGATGAAGTGGACAAGAGTGTGGACTATTCTCTAAGAGTCTAATAGGAAGAGAGAAAGGGCAGGATATAGGGTAGAGGGAGGAAATTATTCGAAGCACAGAGAGAACTTGGCCAGGTTTACTGTATGCGAGAAAAAGATCCAGTAGCACAGGAGATGCTGGGAAATACGGGGGGCGGGGATAAGATGTACTGAAGTGGCTGGGGAAGGGGAACAGGAGCGACTAGGGTCTGCGGCAGGAAGACAGCGTTTAGCAAGGAAAGCCGACGGACTTCAGGGCTCAATCACTTGATTTTCTCGATGACAGGAACTCCAAGGTCATCTGCTTAGGACGAGGCGGGAAGAGGGCGGACGGCTTGGGAGTATAGCAAAGTTTGCTATCGCACCTGAGAGTGATGGGCGAGGGCGCTGAAGCAAAACGAGCCCCCGCCCCCGCCCCGCACGCACTCACCGACCCCCAGGTCAGGACTTCATGCCGCGCCTCTGGGTGCTGTCCTTCAGAAGCTCTCGGGAACGAGACGCGCCTCTGGGCTCACTGCAATTTCCAGCACAGTCGCCCACCCGCCCCGCCCTGTAGGAGGCGTTTGCCAAGGAAAGGGGGCAGAGCCCAAGGCAGCCGCCAACCGGCCAGCCAAGCAGGGGGCTCTCTCCCGAGTGGGGCCGGTCCCAGCAGGCCTTGCGGCCGTGACTCAGAGCCCGTATGTCTGACGCGCTCCTCCGTCGCCCCGAACGAGGTCGGCGGGGTGAGGCGGCTTCACGCTTTACCGAGCGAGCGACTGGGTGAGAGAGCCCGCGGAAGGGGAGGCCAGGACTGGGCGAGGGCTGAAGTGGGGCTGAGGCGGGGAGGGCGGGGGTGGGCGCTGGCGGGGGTGGTGCTGGTGGGCGGGGCGGGCCCGTAGGCCGCCGTTGTTTTCGAGCAGCAGGGGCGGCCGCGGCGGCCGCGGCGGCCGACTAGGCCGCAGCGGCCATGGCCGTAGATTCCGGCGACCCCAGGAACGGCTTCCGTCACAACGAGGTGGTGGTGTTCATCAACGAAGAGGTGCTCAGTAACGGCGGCGGTCCCGACTTCTACCTGACCTTCTGCTCGAGGCCCTGGAACGAGATCGAGGACGAGCTGCTGTCCATCGTGGCCGACCCCCAGGTGCCGCGCGCCCTCAAGAGGGCCTACTCCTGGAGCGCGCTGGCCTTGAGTGTGCGCGCGGCCGCGAGGCAGCAGGAGCAGCAGGCGCGCCGCGTGCGGCGGCTGCAGGAGCAGCTGGAGGAGCGCGAGACCACCACTTGGGCTCTGGCCTCCCAGCTGCAGCGGCTGCGCCAGGAGCGTGAGCAGGCGGTCTCGCAGTTGCACGGCGTGCAGCACGACCTGCAGCGGGTGCTGGACGAGCGCCAGGCGCTGCGTGGCCAGCTGCTCCAGGCCCAGAGGCAGCCCCAGCAGGCCGGATCTCAGGCGCAGTGGCTCTCGACCGAGATGTGGCCCCTGAATGTAGCGGATCGCAACGAGGTGCCGGCCGCCACCTGGTCGCAGCGTGACCGGGATGCGGAGAGCCAGAGAGGGGAGGCCCGGATGGCCCCCGCGACGACAGGTGTGCTTTACACGCCAGGACCGCCGCCGCCGCCGCCGCCGCTGCCGCCGCCGCCGCCGCCGAGTCCCTGGGCCCAGGTTGTTCAACCCTCCCTGCCAATGCCGTTCCCCATGCCCTTCCAGGTGGCGTTCCCCTACCCACCACCTCCCCAACCCACAGTAGTGGCAGAAGCAGCAGCCGGAGCAGCATTCCCGCCCCAGATGCCTACCGGGGCCGTCTACCCACCTGGCACGTGGCCTCCGTTCGGGCCCCAGGAGGAGATGGTCCCGCGGTGGGGCCAGAGGAGCCAAGGCCAAGGAGAAGGTCCTGCGAGGCCCCACTTTGGCGTAAACCCCTCAGGGCACAGCTGGAGCCAGAGAGAGGAGATGAAGCAACAGCCACAGAAACAGATGCCCAGGCAACCAAATGGTAAGAAAGCCTTTGAATCCCAGCAAAAGGACAAACCTGCCTCCGACCTGAGGAGGAGGGGATTGGGACTGCCTGTGGTGTAGAGCATGATTAATTTTTCTGGACACTTGGCTTGTGATAAATGCAAAAAAAAAAAAAAAAACTACATGCTAACTTTGACCCCAAACGAGTTTCTCACTGAATTTAGGCATGTAGAAAAGAACGGGGACAAGATTCCAAAGAGAAATCAATTTCTGGAGGCCCTCTTCTGATCAAAAGCTCACTCTTTTATTTACAGCAGAGAAAAATCGAAAATGCCCCAAATTTTCAGTATCCTACCATCAAGTAATAACCATTTTTAGCACATTAATATAGCTATTTCCACAGGTGGATCTCTTTCCCCAGTTTCGTATCATACATGTTTATGTGTGTGTGTAATGTGTATTGCTTTAAAGAAAGATGAGACTCTAACGAATATGTTAATGAATCGTTTAAAGGAAAATTTTTCCAACTGTGTTTAAGTTCACAGGTGGTGGACTCTGGATGGCTGCTACCAATTGGTTGACACCCTGGAGAGGCTGACATGATGAAACATTCTTTTTCTCTTTTCTGTATTCTCATTAACCTCCTCTCTCCCACAATAGCAGGTCTTTGGCTAAGAAGAATCATGCTTTTAGAACATACGCACATTGTGTTCTAGGAACACCACTTTTCCTTGAGAATGCTATTGTTATGCTATAAACTGCAGCAGTGTTCATTTTGTTTCTTGATTTGTTTTTACAAAATTCATAGCCGAGGGCCTGTTCTTTGTGTCTCTAAGCTCCAGGAACTTTGTGTGAAGCCGAAGAAACTCCAGCTCCCAGTGTGTGAATGAATCCTCACAAAATACCCTCTGGCTCTCAGCAGGCTTCACCTCAGTGAGATCTCAACTGGCTGGAGCTAGTAGAAGTGTGAAGAAATCAGGGAAAAGGAGACATTCTGGCACACATCCTGAACAGGGGAAAGCAGACAGATTTTGTTAGAATTTGATTCTTCTGTTAGGGAAAAGGGATTGACAGCAGATTTCAAAGGGTGGATGGGAGGGTAGTATTAAATGTTGGAGGTTATAGCAAGTTTGTTGAATTTCATTCATTAATTCATTGAACAAATAGTTATTGATTGCCCAGTATGTTAGGAACTACAATTATATGTTATTATCTGGTGCACACATTATAGCTCAATTGGATGAGTTTGGTTAGATGACAGAAGAGCCTAATTTGGGATACAGTGTACATGGGGGGTGTCTTTGCCTAGCAAGTAGTAGTGGCTTTTGGGTGAACCCAATTGAAATAACATCAAGATCCATTTCTGTGATTCTGGAGGCAACGTCAAAGGCACTTTCACGGAAGGACTTGAATGACTGAACTGCTCAGCACATCAGTCCCAACGGAGACAAACAGGCAGTGGCAAAGATGGGGAAAAGTAACCTCACAAAAGTACGGGCAGGACTTTTCTGAGACTCCTGCTGATTTCCTCCCTTGAAAAGGACTGCTATTTTCCCAGTTGTCTGAAAGGCCACTGGGTTGTCTTGAAGAAGGAGAGTGTCGGCTACACACTCGCTCCCTCAGCTTTGGGACACCACCATCCCAAGCTCCTTTCCAGTCAAGATGGATTCCGAGGGCGAACACCATGCTGTGGATGGTGCTTCTCTTGGGAAGACTGACTGGATTAAAAATAGAACTGGACTGGGACAAGCCCTTTTGGGAATGCCCCGGGCCCCTTCTCTCCCATTTGGTGTGTTCTCTGCAGGCTCTCTGCTCCCCCGAGGCAGGTGGAGCCCAGGGGGTGGGAAGTTAGATGGTCTCCAGTCTGAACGAAAGGTGTCCCTCGAGTTCCCCCATGAAATCCCAGCTCACCAAGCTCAGCCTCTGTCAGAGGTTTCCTGAGTCTAATAATAAAGAGTGTGCACTTGCCTGCTGTGTCTTCTGTGTGGTGTGCATCTCGGGGCAGGTTTGCTCCAGGGCGGCAGTTTAAACCCACATCTTCCCACCGTCCCACCGAGGTGAAGGAAAGTTCGAGCACATTCACCATTAGAGGGCCTCTCCTCTTCCAGCAAGTTACCCAAGATTGGGAGGGGGAGGAGCTTCTGTGGGGCCTTCAATCCATTGTGAACGTCCCTGCTCCCCTCACTGTCCGAGTCCACATGGTCCTTTGAAGGTGGGCATCTCCGCTGCTCTTGGGCCCGTGGGGCACGGGAGGGGAGGTGGGGACGGGGCTCTGTCTAGGCTGGGAACCCGGATGCCTGGTGTCCAGCCTCCCTATGTGCACCAAGAAGCCATTTCCCTGAGGCCCTGTCTCCCAGAGTCCCAGCAGAAATTTCCCTTCTGCATTTCTGCCCTGCAATCCACGGTCCCCTCCCTCCTATGCATAATCCCATGAAGGTGTTCAGAGTTCGGGGGAACAGCCAGGTTTAGACGGCCTGTTAATAAGATAAATGTTCCCTGAGGCAAAGGGGGGTAGAACCTGGCTGCCTGCTTGGTGTAGGGACAGGGGATGGGGCAGAGAACTGACCCTACCCCACCAGCTTTCTCTCTCTCCTCAGTCCCGGTAACCGGGAGGCCTTGCTTACTAGAGGGGAACACTGGGGACGAAGAGGACCATCAGGGACATCGACCTAAAGCTAGGTTTTCTGGGTCAGGGGCTGGTTTTGTGATACTCCTGTGTGTGCCAATAGCTCCCTGGAATTTTGAGAGGATGGGGCACAGATGCGACTCGGCAATGTTATAGGATATTTTTATCTGATGGTTCTCAGCGTGGTTTCTGGACCAGCAGCATCAGGATCACCTGGCAACTTGTTACGAATGCAAAATCCTCGGACCTGACTCCAGAAGTCCAGGGAGTGGAGCCTAACAGGTGTTTCTGATGCCCGCTGAAGTTCAACAACGCTTGTTTGTAATCCATAGTGCAATGTGAACAAATCAGCCAGGATTTCATTATGGTTGGTTCATTTAGGGCTTCACAACTCACTGATGTCCACTGGAATGTCTTTAGGTCTCTATGAAAGCAGACTCATCCCTGGGCATAGCTCTTCCACAGCCCAGTGTGATTACCCAATATTGCAAGGCTGACTTTTTTCATAAAAACATTCATAAATCTTTGCCCAGAATTACTGAGGCTGGCTCTCAATTATCTCTTCATTCTGGGCTGGGCACCTGCATGTAAAGCCAGTAAGTTTAGTTTAAGGGACGAGCCTGGGCTTCGGAGCCAGAGAGACCTCGGTTCATAGATAACCTGTTCTGCCATTCACTAGCTGTGTGACCTTGAGCAAACTCCTGAATTTCTCGGATCCCCAAAAAGTGTTGGCTCCCTTCTCCTACCCTTACCACTCTGCTCTGCGATGATGGGGTAATGGGTATAAAGGATACCCGCTGAGGGCCTACCACGTGACATTTGGCCATTATCCCCCTGGTGACTGCCACAGCTCTGTGAAGTATAATAGATTCCTCTATTAATAGTTCTTCAAGGAGGATATTGTACTCCCATTTTACAGCTGTGGCAACTCAATAACCTACCCCAAATCATTCAGCTGGGAGTTGGTGAAGCCTCGGTTCTCACCCCAATCTGCCCGGCACCAAATTCCATGCTCTTTCTACTGTAATACTACAGTGCCTCAAACTTCTACCCTTCCCAGTTAATAGCCGTTAACAGGGTCTGTCAATGCCTGGACTGATAGAATTGACTATAATGAAAGGACTCGAAGTCACAGAGGCAGTCTGGTGGGGAAGGAAGTGGGTGGAGATGGCAAGAGTCCAGCTTTGGTGGCCGGGGAGTGTTGGTGATAGAAAAGAAGGTACTGGAAGAAGAGGACTGCGGACACACCTCCTAGAGGCGTCAGGCTGGTGGAACCTGCAGAGACAGAGGTACGGAAGATGGAGCAGCAGGCAGTGGGGGACTCGTTCCCAGCCCCACCTGCACAGAGCCCATGGCCGGCTACATTTCTACTCGCGTTCACCTCCGCTGCAGAGGGAATGGCTCCAATTCCAGCCTTTCCCGTGGGGGCTTCTGCAGGCAGCGTGTGGAAACGTGTAGAGATGGGGAGAAGCAGCTCTCAGATGGCACAGGAGGCAACGACAGGCCGGTGAGAAACGTGCCTCTGCATCGCTCTGGGGCTGGCAGAGCTGTGCACGGGGCATGGTTAAAGGCCAGGTGCCTGGACTAAGGAACAGTGTAAAATAAATGCATTTTTCTTTGAATTAAACATGCTTTAGGGGGCGCCTGGGTAGCTCAGTCGTTAAGCGTCTGCCTTCGGCTCAGGTCATGATCCCGGGGTCCTGGGATCGAGCCCCACATCGGGCTCCCTGCTGAGCAGGGAGTCTGCTTCTCCCTCTCCCTCTCCCCCTGCTTGTGCACTCTGTCTGTGTCAAATAAATAAATAAAATCTTAAAAAAATAAATAAATAAACGTGCTTTAAATGAGGGGAAAGTCCTGGTAGGAGTGGAGGCTTTGTCCTCTCCCAGAGCTAGCGCTCATCTCGGAGCAGACCACCAGAGAGCACCACGGAGATTCCAGACCCACTCTCTGCGGGAATTACCTTCCTGAGGCCCTTTCTGGTTATCAAAGCAAACTGGATTGACCCAAACAGAAACATCAAAAGCAGTTAAAGCCGCCCACTATCCCCAAACCTGGGGGTGACTGCTGGTTATACTTTAATGTATTTGTTTTATACCCATACAGGCTTATGTACATGTCTGTACATACAGATCTACCAAACAGGATAGGGTACATGCTTTTTTCTGCAGCCTCCTTGACTGCAGAAGTAGTGGTTCCAATCCGGACCCCTCTTGCGGGGGATTCTGCACCCAGCGTGGGGAAGGTGGAAGAAAAGGGAGAAGCACGTCTTGGGGGGCAGAGGAGCAGTGATAGATACAGATAGATAGATATACGTTTATTTACCAAAACAGAATCGTGGTACATCTTTCTTTCCAACATTTGTTTTTCTCTTAACAACAGTAAGACATGAACTGTCTCATATTCATATTGAGAATATGATTTTAAATGGCCGTGTAACATTCTGTCACACCAACGTTTCAATGGACTTAACTGGTTCTGTCTTACTGGGCATTTAGATTATTTTCAAATTTTTATTTTCACATTCAACATTTTATCAGTATGCACAATTTTCCGTACCATGGCCAAGAGTGAATGCCACCATTAAAAATATCCCAACCGGTTTGAAAGATCTCTTGTTTTAATTTCTATTTCTTTGCCTACCTGGACGATGGAACCTTTTTTTCAAGCTACTTACTCAGTTTGTATTTCTTCTATCATGATTTAGCTGTTCATGTCCTTATTCAAGTTCACTCATGGAATATTTGTTATCTTGTTTTGTATTTGATAGTAAGGATATTACCCAACCCTTTGTCATACTTAAGATTGCGAGTATTTTCCCTTGTTTGTAGTTTGTCTTTAAATTTGGGCCCGGTGGCATTTTGATGATCAGAAATATTATATTTTTATATATTGAGATCGTCTCCACTGGCATTTCCTTTTTTTTTTTTTTTCCTTTATTCTTAAGAAGGTCTTCTTTACTGGGGCACCTGGGTGGCTCAGTTGTTATGCGTCTGCCTTAGGCTCAGGTCAGGATCCCAGGTTCTGAGTTAGCCCCACATCAGGCTCCCTGCTCAGCCAGGAGCCTGCTTCTCCCTCTCCCACTCCCCCTGCTTGTGTTCCCTCTCTAGCGGTCTCTCTCTCTCTCTGTCAAATCAATAAAATCTTAAAAAAAAAAAAAAAAACAGGTCTTCTTTATTTTGAGGTAAGATCTACAGCCATCTATATTTGATTCTATATCTTCTATAGTTTTCAAAAATTTAAGTCTTTAATCAACCTTGAATTTATTTTGGTACTATCGTGAGGTAGGTGTCTAAATGTAATTAACCCCGTGTCTCAGCTTCAATGTTTACTCTTTCCCCACTGATCTGAAAAGAACATCTTTATCAAACACACACACACACACACACACACACACGCTGATGTTTGCGCGGATGTTGCCTGTTAAACTGCTGGTCTATTCTTATTCCCACCTAACATTTGATTCTGGCTTTATAACACATTTTAATAAATGCAGTGCAAGTTATCACTCCTCTTTTTCTAAACTTTTCAGGGAGTCATCACCTGTGTATTCTCTCAGTTGAAGCTTCATAGTTTACCTCTCTGTTCCTTTGAGTCCCGGATGTACTTCCTTCATTTGGATTCTGTGAGACTTACCCTATAACTTCGTAATTCACTTCTCTTTTTTTAAACCTAGTTTGAGTGAATTTCCATTCCTAAGGTTTTATCTCAGCCCTAATCTCTCTTTACTTCCTGTGTCTGTGATCTTGTCTAAACATTCGACATCTATCATCTTTAGAAAGAAGATCTTGCTCCGTATCATTAAAAAGCCCACGTTTATTGCCTTACTATGTATTTGGTGGCATTATGCTATTTAGTTTTCTTTAAAACCCTACAAGAATGGGGGGCGCCTGGGTGGCTCGGTCAGTTAAGCGACCCCACGGTCCTGGCATGGAGCCCCACGTTGAGCTCTCTGCTCAGCCAGGACCCTGCTTCTCCCTTTCCCTCTGCATGTTGCTCCACCTGCTTATGCTCTCTCTGTCAAATAAATAAATAAAATCTTAAAAAAAAAAACCCTACAAGATGGGTAAGAGCATCATCTCCATTTTACACATGGAGAAACCTTGGCTTAGAGGTTAAGTCCAAGGTGATACCGCCACTGTGTGGTAAGAGCCAGGACTCAAATTCTGTTCTCACACACCTGCCATGCTCTACCATACAGCATTTAAAAGAAAGGAAAGTGAAGGCTAAATATTGTTTGCTTTAAAAGTGAAAATTATAGCAACCAGAGAGACAGCCTTCTGTTTTGGGAACTGAAAATGACACAAGAACCAGTACCAAAGGGAGGCTGTTACGGCAGAGCACTGCTTGGGTCTGAATCCCAGAGGCGTTCAATGGATGGAAGGTAGATGGTAGAATCCACGTCCAGCACTCTCCCCAGTGCCTGGCACATAGCAATTCTCAGATGTACATTTTTCATTTTTATACCTTTGAAACCAATGGGGTTCTCACAACCAATTTTTTTTATTTTTTTTAAAGATTTTTATTTATTTATTTGAGAGAGAGAGAGAACAGGAGAGAGAGAGAGAGAGAGCACAAGCAGGGGGAGGGACAGTGGGAGAAGCAGACTCCCCGCTGAGCTGGGAGCCCGATGGGGGGCTCGATCCCAGGACCCCGGGATCATGACCTGAGCTGAAGGCAGGCGCTTAACAACTGAGCCACTCAGGCGCACCCCGCCCCAAGATGCCACTGGCATCTTAGAATTGATGAAATAAAGTATTAAGCGCTTAATAAATGTTCAGCTACGGCCCAAGATGACCACTCGTACACTCAGGAACTATCTATTCCGTGTGAACTATGTGCCAGGCACCATTCTCGGGACTGGGACAGAGTAGTAAACACAGCAAAAACTCCTGCTCTCAGGAAGTTTCCCTTCTAGGGGGAGCCATACATGAAACACAGATTCACAAGTAAAATGTGTGGTTTGTCAGATGGTGAGAGGAGATAAGCAGTAAGTGGAAGCAGAAGAAGGGGAGCGAAAAGCAGGGGCGGGAGTGGGGGTACTATTTTAAATACTGTGGTCAGGGAAGGCTGCACTGCCTGGGGGACATTGGAAAAGAGAACTGAGCGGGATGGCAGGGTGAGCCTTGAGGAGAGCTAGGGGCAGATCTTTCCAGGTTAAGGCAGAGCAGGCATGGGGGCCTCGAGCACCCTCAGGGGCTTTGAGGAATAGCCGGAGGGCCAGTCTGGCTGGAGTGGCGTTGAGTACAGAAGAGCAGTGGATGAGGTAAGAAGGGGGAGCATTGCAGATGCGGCTGGAAACTTTAAGTATGTGGGTACAGATTTCCTGAAATCCTCTCAGCAAGGCTCTAGATCTGACAGTAGGAATCGCGTACCGGAGCTCAGAACCACCCAGCAAGGACCGCCGGGTGTCAGAGCTGGGGGACGGCTCGGGGCAAGCATGGCGTTAATTTAGGCAAAGTGAGGACAGAGAGTTCCCACTTAGTCTCTTAAACACACTAATGCACAGTCAAAATGATTCAGAACAGTTTGACGGCAGAAATGATACGTGATTCTGGTCACGATACGTGACCAGAATAACTAGATGAGGCTCTTCTGCAAAAAGTGACGTTCAGGGTTTCCCATTACTGATGAGGCACATTGCAAACCGGCCTTGGCTTGATCTTTCAAAAGGCGTGTTGCCACAGCACCCATCCGCTCCTCGAGTGGGCGGGACAGAACTCAAGTTATTTTAAGAATACTGAAGAACATTTCGAGGATGACCACACACAGGATAGAAGAGGACAGAAGCCAGATTTCTGTAACCATTTAATATAAGGCGTATGTGTGGGTCTTTTGTTGTTGTTGTTGTTGTTAAATCTATTGTTCCTTAGAAACCAGAATGCAGAGTGGTTAAGAGCATGGTCTTTGAAGGCAGACAGAGCTGAGCTCAAATGTCAGTTTCGTCACCGACTTCCTGCGCGACTCTGGTTAAGCAGCCAAGCTAGTCATGTCATCTGTGACCTGGGGACCATACCACACCACCTCGGAGAGAATGAAATGAAAGAACGTGTGTCAAGCGCACGGCTCTGTACCTGCTCACAGCCACTACAGCTGCTGTTTCCTACTGGAGATGCATCGGGTTCCAGGAGCTCTCCGGTTTCTGATGCAGATCTCTTGAAACGAAGGGGCTCGAGTCTACGCGGCCATCAAAATACTCACAGAGAGTAAGAGCAAAAAGAAAACACCTCCTCGGAGTTTGAAAGGCCGTTCTAGCATCCAGAGTAGACACACTGAGCGTAAAAAGATGAACCTCCACGTTGACTTTTTTTTTCCAAGCGGACTTTTTAGATACTTTTTAGCCCTCCCCGCCACGTGTAGAGAACCACTCTTCTCGCCGTCAGTCATGTTGAAGTGTTTGCTTCTTTTCAAGGCCCCGCGAGGTGCAGAACTGTGAAGTATAGTCAGTGAAGACGCTGAGACAAGAATGACGGCTTCTACCGGGAACCCCCTTGCCAGTCCCTCAAATGCAAGTAAGGCCTTTTTTCTTCTTTTTTTTTACTTAATTAACAGCCATTAAACGTCTAACAATCAGAAAGTGAAGTCCTATTACTCAGGAGCTATACAGAGGGCCAATGTTCAATGCCATGTGCCACCCACAATGCGCCCTACATAAAAAGGAGTGTGTTGTCATTTGATCCAATGATAGAACATGTGAGCATTAGACTGGGTTGTAAGGAATTTAAAGGAATCTGCAGAAAATGGGTTAGGCTCCTTCTCCGCCCCTGCCATATCCCTGAGGTATATCTTGCTCGGAATGGAATGAACTTCGACAATGAGTACAGTACATCAAGGAAAAACAGACACGTGCTGAAAGTCCATTTATTCACAAACTCTTACATTTGTTAGATTTCCATATTTTCTTTTCAGTGTTTTCTTGGAATTTTCACAACCACATAGGCCCCCGCATTTGAATTGTCTGTACTAGAGCTTCCTAATGCCTTCTTCCTGGTGGTACTTGGTTAATTTGCAGACCTATGAAATCACAGGATTCCTACTGACAACTCAAGAGACTAGAATTTGAGGAACTTAGATTATACAAATCAATCCAAGCTCTTAAGGCTGAGCACATGGAATAAAAATGAAGTTATCCATAGTGATGTGGATTGTATACTCTTTATTATCTTTGAATCCACTGGTCTAAAAATCACACATATCAGATTAAACAGGAATACCACAGTATGTTTTATTTTGCAGGTATCGATTAGTTCACTAAATTGATATGTCCAAAACTTTAGGTTGCAGCAAGCATCCGTTCTTCCAAAGAAGCTTAGGTGAAAAACAATCCTTTATATCTGTGAGTTCAAAGTCCTACTGTCTGATCCACTGTTGTACTGACAGAAAAATGAACTCAGTGAGCAAAGCTAATTGAATCCTCAGTTCATAGATTTGGGGCTTCCCATTCTTTATTGGAATTAAAGCAGCTTTTGTTTTAACCCTCCACAAATATTTTGTATTTTAATCTTCATTCTCAAACAAGAATTAAACACGTCTGCTAATTATCTAAGATAAAGCCATGATACCTAATGATGAATTAGTGCTATTAGTCTCCTACCCGGAAGGTAGAAAACTTCTAAGTGAAGCCTTAATTCTGAATGTATCTGAATTTCCAGTTCATATACTTAGCAAGGTCACAAGCTGATTTACATCATCCGGCTTTCCAGACAATCATCTCAAAAATATTCATCGAAATTAAGCCACTGTTCTTTATGGTGCCATCATTTTGACCAAGTAACAAATAGGCAATTGTTTTCACAGAACATGTTAAAAGAAAACCTTCTTTCTGTACTTAGCAAATAGAGGCGAGCTTGAATCTGCCAGTCAGAGCTAGAGAGTTCTAAGGGAGATGTAACTGAGCAATCTGACTCTATGCCACATTGGAAAAGATGTTTTCGAGATGAACATATAGATAAGATAGCAAAGAAAGATCTTGATGAAGTCTCTTCCTTTTTAGCAAAATTTTCTAATTCCAGTTACTGGCAAAGAGTTCTGGCATCAGTTAAGGGCAACACCACAGCTGCATTGTGCTGAGAGGTAGACTGGGACTTAATCCTTGGATTTAATAGCAAACTAACTTTACTTAAGGTTTAGGCTTCATTTTTTAATCCATGGAACACTTCTGAAGCGAAGGCAGATCTTTGGAGACTTTTGTTTTTAGTTAGATAGAAAACAGCTTGGTACAATAAACATTTGCCTTAGGCTAATACCAGGTATGCAAAGTAGCCATTTGGGCCCTAGAGAAATACAACACTGCTTCCAAATCAAAGGGCAATTCAACAGCCTAGCCAACCAAGCGGGCTCTGGGATGAATGGTCTCTAGTACCTTACTCCAGAAGCCAGAGCCATGAGAGGTCCCTACAGGGAGAGAAGTCTCTATCAAGATCAACAAATGTACAGTATAATCCCAGTCCAGCTTTGGCTAGGCAGCCATCTGACTGATGATACTTCAGAACCCACTAGCCTCTAGAGTTAGCACTTGCTGCTGCAAGAAAAAAGAAATCAGTACATCAAAAAATGTCAATCAGAACTTATTCATGTAGGGAGTGGGAGAGTGCAGGAGGCCCACAAAGTATAGAAGTGGTTTGGGGGGTTTTTTTTGGTGGAGGATGAATTCACTTTCTGGACAAGTTAAGACTCTAAGAAAAAAAAAAAATCTAAATTGTAACCCTAAAAAACCATAACCCATCCTATATCAACACTTAAAAAAAAAGCTGAAGATTTTAATTCATTCTTCAGATAAATATCAAGTCTGAGATAATCAATATATTCCAAACTCCAGGAGGCAAAAGAAAAAAAAGACATCCTTATTAAAATACAGTTGCCACGAATGGTAATGAAGAAAACAGGCAGACTTTTGCTATTAAGCACATATTGTGAAGCCATTTCTTTCTCTCTCTTTTTTTTTTTTTTAACAGAAAAATACTAAACAGATTTAAATAATCCTGATCAGGAGGTGAGGAAAGGAAGTCTTATTATGAACCAAATTTTATGCTTGCCACCAATGAAAAGGAATTCATTGTTCTTGAATTTATTTCCCCAAGCAAGTTAAATTCTCTAACAGCTTTGATTTTGTAAATACTGTCAACCAAAGTAGCAAAATACAAGTAGCTGCAACATACAAAATTATTCTTCAGTAGAAATGCTTTCATAATTGAATCCAGAAGCTTAAAATCATTATTTACTAAAAAACATATTCTAAGCCACAATTTTTCTTCCAATTACACTTTAACAAAGGAAGAAAAAAAACAGAAAAAAAAATTGGTCCTAATACATTTTTTTTTTTAAATAAGAGCTACTCATGCCCAAGTTAGCTAGCAATTCACTGAGGTTAGTCTGCATGTCTTAAACAATCAATTGCACAGCATTTCCTGGCATCTAGCCAATGGAAATGTAACTTCTGATGGCAAAAAAAAAAAGCGCACTAGATTTAATTGATTACACAGACTGATAACCAGTACGACTTTTCCTTCTTCCAATCATATAGGAGATAAAGACAACAATTATAAGGAAGCCCAAGGCCACACCCACTGCAACAGGAATAAGAAAGTTGAGGTCAGAGTCAGCAGAACATTCTTCAGCTGTTAGAAAAGAACAGACAGAGAGCAAGGAAATTAGTAAGGAAGGCAATTAAGCAGAAACAAGCCAACAAGAAACAAGCATTTCGAAAGTGAATGTACATTAGTCTTTAATAGCGTTACCTCTATGTCCCTATTCCCTCGATATCCACCCAAATATTTCTAAGGAACTGATCCTCCAATATCTCCCATTATTACTTCATCTCAAATCACACCTAATTTCCTCAGTACAAAAAGCAGAAGTTAAGGGACAAACAAGAAAAGATCTGTGCTCACCTAACACGGGAAGATTTTATGTTTGTCTAATAGCACTGGGGAAAAGAGCAATCATCTACACTTAACAGCCCGCCTGCGTGTTTTCCCGCTCCCTTTCTCCCTTGCCACAATTATCATCAATATATAAATAAGAATTCTGGGGCAACTGGGTGGCTCAGTTGGTTAAGCGACTGCCTTCGGCTCAGGTCATAATCCTGGAGTCCCGGGATCGAGTCCCGCATCGGGCTCTCGGCGGG
The DNA here is from genome assembly GCF_029215605.1 of Mirounga angustirostris. Lineage (NCBI taxonomy): Eukaryota > Metazoa > Chordata > Mammalia > Carnivora > Phocidae > Mirounga > Mirounga angustirostris. The sequence goes on from NW_026991719.1 coordinate 97,914,878, forward strand.
GAGTCTGCTTCTCCCTCTGACCCTCCTCCCTCTCATGCTCTCTGTCTCTCATTCTCTCTCTCTCAAATAAATAAATAAAATCTTAAAAATAAATAAATAAATAAATAAATAAATAAGAATTCTGTAGGACTAATAAAATTTAAGTTAAAAAGGACTTGGGGTCAAGAAAATGCAGTATAATATTTTTTTTTCCCCACACGGGCATCAGGTTGTCAGGTTATAAACGTGATTATTTGTAGCTCAACAGTGGCCTGGAAGAATAATAGAATCCAGTACATCGGAGTCCATTCCGGGACTACCAGGAAGGCAGTGTGTATGTAGATTTTGAGCTTTGGACTCAGACAGAACCGACTTTGAATCTTGACTACTTCCCTAACTAGCTAAACGACTTTGGTCAAGTTATTTAAACTGGGCCTCATGTTCCTCACCTGTAAAAGGGGGATAATCATGCCCGTACTTAAGGTATTTGAGGACTAAATACAATTCTATTTCCAAAGCATCTGACATACATCAGGTGGTCAACCAGTGTTCATTCCCTTCTTTCCTGCCATGTCTGTGATCCCATCCAAGGGTTAGGTTTTGAAGTAGCAAACAGAGATCAAAAGCCAATATTCAGTACTTTCAAAAAATACTTAAAGTTGGCATCGTGTGTTAGTTATTGAAAGTAGTTAGTACAGAAGCTCAAAGTGCCCCCTTCTGATCCCATAATTTCATGTTTAAACTAGTTTTACCAGTGAGTGATTAGATTTCCTTGGGACAATTGCTATCAAAATGCTAATAATGGTGTTGCTGCCCACTAGATAGGTAACCTCAGCGAAGTCACTCCCTTTTCTGTGAAATTATAGGGTTAGAGTCAATAACCTTTAACGCCCTTTCCAGTATAAGACTAACGTGATTAACAAGATGTGATATTTGGTGTGATTTATGATTGAGTGATAACTTGCACTTTTTCCTCTAATTTTATCTTTTGTTCCTTTTGTACTTTTGTCATTCATTAAAAACACAACACAACACAAAACAAAACAAAAAAGAGTTGCTAAGTTTCCAAGTACATGGATTTCAGTATTGACCATAGCCTTTATTGGAAGGATCCACCATATTTCACGAAAAGCCTTCAGAGACAGACAGATAGCTGGGTACCAAGATACTGTAATCAGTGAGTTACAGAAATTCTGAACAAGCCAATATATACACAGAATGAATTAATATAAGAATCACTTGGATGTGAATGTCTGCTCCAGTCCATTGGTTAAGCTTCCTTCTTATTTGTCTATACATTCAATATCTGAGCTGCACATATGACAAGGAGTATGCTTCAATAGGGGCTGATTATCTAGCTCATTTTCATGACAACAGCTTCTCTCTACACACCCCCCCCCAATCTATGCTCTGCCCCACGGGGGCCTTCTTGAAGAAGCAAGAGCCTAGTTGCTATGCTTCACTGCCTCCCTTCTGAGATTGCTGTTAGCTTACATTTCATAAGTACCAGTCTGATGACAACACTAAATAGATTTTAATGCTCTAGAGATCAACAAGATGAGGTAGAGAAACACAACACAATCTGTCCTAATTAGTTCATAGAATATTTCTATCTTTCAATGCTAATCAGGCATCCAAAGAAGAGAAAAACACACGGGAAAAAAAAAGACAAGTGGTTATATGTGCTTGAATCTTCTCAGTCTTTACTGCTGAAAAAGAAACAATTTTTCTAAAACTCTAATTCTGAAGCCAGTTTAAGTTCTGTTGTGGCCTCTTGGGGCTGTTTTTTACCTAGGGAAAAAATCATAAGCCTGAGATACTGACTTCATCCTTAAATCAAACTCAAAGAAAACAGCAAAACCGAAAAAATCTTGATGGTCCCGAGGACATTCAACTGAAAACCAAGTTTGCGCGTATCTGATGGGCATTTATGTCACATCAATATGTATTAAATGAACTATACGCAAAAGTACTGTGATGAGCTTAAATCAGGATAGTTCTTATACATTAAAACAGAACACTTGTAGTTAAACAATATTTATTAATTCCATTAAGAGACAACTGCATATTTTATTCTTATAATGGCCATGTTAGTAAGTTTAAGGCATCTTAGGTTAGGATCAAAATTTGGCCAAGGCCTCTTAGGATAGACCTCAACACACTGCAACACACCACTGTGTTTTTAACCAGTTTGTCTTCAGGACCAGTGAACACAGTATTTAATTTTCAGCCGAAAAAAGAGAACAGTTTTTATTCATAGAGACTTATCTCAAAATGCTGGGACTGATTCAAGAATTAACGTTTCGACATATCAATCTTAGAGAGCAACGTGTTTCAAAATGGAGAGGCAAGAAAATCTCATGTGCGTGTATTTTTATATCATCGATCAGATTGCAGGTTCTAAAATTGCTCATATCCAGCGTGATGGCGCTTGAGACCAATAAAGTAAGCCAGCAACACTAGAATAAGTATTCCTGCCAAGGCTGCTCCCACCACAATGGGCACAAGGAAGTTGTCGTCATCTGCACTGCAGTCTTGAGCTAGATGTGGAGAAAGGACAATTGAGAACAGAAACAATGACACAATTTCCAAGCCGCAAATGTTAATACCCAGCCTTGCCTCTGACACCGCGGTCACCAGGCATTGGCATTCCTTACCAGCGAATGAGAGGTTCCACAAAAGTGATCCTCCAAGGAACCAAACCATACACTTTTAGGTACCCCGCCCCCCCCGCCCCCGCAAAACACAGTCATTTTGGCTGAAAGAGAGATTATCAACCGAACACCTACTGCCCAGATTTCTTAAACAGAAGATAATGGATAAATATAACGAATCTTCCCTTGATGATCAGGGGGTGGGCTTTCGGGGGCAAACCGTTATCATGTAGAAGCAGGCACAGTGCCCAGAAGTATTAACGAAATGAACCGAACGGACAGCGACACAAAGCGGACGCACGACCTCCACGCAAGGCACTCTGGGGTCCTTCGGTGACAAAACGAGAGAAGCTGGCGCGGACGGCATGACTGTTGGCATCCAGCGTGAGTCAGACAAGAAAAGCGGTGGTTCTAATTCCGAAAGGTGCCGTCACGGGCAGGCAACGCGCAAAGTGTCACGGAAGCGTTCCAGAGACACACTCAACTCAGCCTTGTTACACAAGACGTACTTTGAAAGAGGTGACCCTGGAGCTGAGTTGTTAAGGATGAGCAGGAATTAACCGTGCAGGTGATGGGGGAAGGGCATTCCAGGTATAGGACACGGCACAGACCAAACTGTCTGGAGGGCAACCGAACACGGCACTTGAGGGGAAATGCAGGTGGGCTGGCAGAGTGGGGACAAATCGTGGCTGGAAAAGAGGCAGGAAAAGTGTAGTAGGACCAGCGCACAAAGGCATCGTAGGCTCTAGGTGCTTCCGCCTTACACTGATGGAAGGAAAAAAGAGTACGGTGGGATTTTAGGCAGGATATTTGTTGTAGAAGTCATGCCAACCGGAGACTGGCAGCGAGGAGGCGCCTCTATTGCTAGAGGCCAGAAGACCAATAATATGGTCCTGACCTGGGTGAACGAAGCATAGCTGCAGAAAGGGACAGACTAGAGATCCAACGAGAAGGCAGAATTGACCTGATGGATATTGGGGGCGTGGTGGGAGGTAATAAAATGGCTCCCAATTCCCCACTTGAGTGATTATGTAGATCCCGGTGCCATTCATCCCGACAGGGAATACAGGAGGGAGAATGTATGCATTCAGTTTTGTTGGTAGTTATTTGTGTGTGTGTGTGTGTGAGAGAGAGAGAGAGAAAGAGAGAGAGAGAGAGAGTGAAGGGTGGGGAGGGATACGTGGGAGAGGGAGACGTTCAGTTTTGGATCTTCTGGGTTTCAGATGCCTGTGTCCTAACCAAGTGGTAGGACAAAATGATGAACCTAAGTGGTAGTAAAAACCAGGGACACGTTTGTTTCTCAGCAAGGGCAAATAGAATCTAAAAAGGATCAGAGACAAAACCTTGGGAACACTCAGATTTGAGGAATAAAGGAGCAAGAAAAAGAAAAAGGCAAGTAGACAATGGCGCCACAGAAGCCAAGGAAGGTACCAGTTTTGATTAGCAAAGGGAGAAGAGTGAGAACTATTAGAGAAGCCTATCGGATCCAGTGATATGGAGGGTGTTGGCTGTGAGGCAAATCGCTGCTGGTTTAGGAGCAAATGGGAAGTGATCGGTTAGGAGATCAAGAACTTGGGATGGGGAACATTCAGTGGTCATTCCGAGAAGTTTAGAAGAAGAGAGGGCACGAGGGAGGGAGTCAGAAGGCCAACAACGGGGTCAAGAAAGGGTATCTTCGGGGTAGAAGAGACTTAAATGCGTTTGTAGAATGACGGCAAGAGCCGCGAACAATGGACTGAAGCCGACAGTACGAGGTCTCCCGGGAGGTAGGTGAAATAGGATTCCAGAAGCCCGGACAGGGAAAAGCAAAGCGAGGGAGAGTGGAGAGGAGGAAGGGATGGTGCCTGCAGACGGAGGTCCATTTGCAGAGGGAAGGCAGCTGGGATGTTGAACCACCACTTCTGTTTCCCATTTCCTTGCCTCTTATTGCCCTAGTTCTCCTCCTAGCTCGCAATCTACCAGGGATGGAAAAATCAGATAATTACGCTTATTAGAAATGTGTCAAAGTAAGAATGAATAGGCTGCCAGGCAATTCTGATTGTGCCCGCATTTAAGAAATGTGCCAGGCTTTTGCTAGCCTCTGGGGCAATAAATGGGAACAAGATGCAATCCTGGAGTTTATGGACTTTATGATATCGGCTTTGGCTGCCAGCTCAGTGAGCTTTTTTACTTGCTTCTTGGTTCTGTTAGAAATCCAGATAGCTGAGATTGCTAGATGTGACCTGGGAATACTTGGTGTTAAGAGCACCCAGTTAACTGACTCCTCCCCTTCAGTTTCCCAAATTACCACCTGCCACATCAACTATTAGGTGACACAAACCAAAAAGTATTATGCCTTGGATTTAATATAACTTGGTTTTTAAAAAATTCATTAGTAGATTAATTTCTTATTCTGGCAACAGATTCACAGTCCTCTCTTTCCCAAATTGGGTATTTGACCTAGTACTGAAACGACTTTCATAAATACTGCCAATAAGGCTTTCATGTAAGACAAATATTCCCAGAGTAGATCAAAAACGCAATTCCACTAATACAAAGATCTTTCTAGATGCTGTCACTTACTTAAAATGCTCTCAATTAGTATGTGAAGTATTAATTTATAATAACTATTGATTTTATGAATTCAACCTTTAAAAATTCTTTAGGTAATGGGAAGACATTTTGGAAAACAGTAATTTTAATAGGATCACATCCTGAGGAAAAGAAAATGTCATTCTGTAAGTCATTTTGACCTGATTTATTTGCATAATGTACACTGGAAACCATATTGAAAATATCTGGGGGGAAGGAAGAGTGTATTTGTGGAAGAACTTAATGATTAATTACAGAAGCAGTGAAGATTTTTTAAGAAAAAAGTTTCGTGGCCATTGAAATTTCAATGAAAAGTTTCATGTAGATTAAAAATACTGTTAATCCTCATTTTTCTGATAGCTCAGAAATTTTCCAGATACAATTTTCAGTGTGAGTTGGAAAGCTGAGATATACAGTTGTAATAAGAATTCATCTTAAAAACCAATTGTGTCAAAATTTCTCTTTGGAAGAATCACCATTAAGAATCATAGTCTTGGGGCACCTGGGTGGCTCAGTCGTGAAGCGTCTGCCTTCAGCTCAGGTCATGATCCCAGGGTCCTGGGATTGAGCCCTGCATCGGACTCCCTGCTCTGCGGGAAGCCTGCTTCTCCCTCTCCCACTCCCCCTGCTTGTGTTCCCTCTCTCGCTGTGTCTCTCTCTGTCAAATAAATAAATAAAATTAAAAAAAAAATAAAAAGAATCATAGTCTTGGGGCACCTGGGTGGCTCAGTTGTTAAGCGTCTGCCTTCGGCTCAGGTCATGGTCCCAGGGTCCTGGGATCGAGCCCCGCATTGGGCTCCCTGCTCTGCAGGAAGCCTGCTTCTCCCTCTGCCTCTTCCCTCTGCTTGTGCTCTCTTTCCCTCTCTCTCAAATAAAGAAAATCTTAAAAAAAAAAATCATAGTCTCACGTGACATCTTATTATATACCTTTTAGATCTACAGTCAAACTGAAGTACATCACATGAATGTGAAGATCACGAAGCTACTCAGTATTACCCAAACATGTCTCTACTAGTTTCAAAAACAAGGCATGGTAATTACTGATGGAGAAAGTTAGTTCCCAGAGTAAAAGAGATGGGTGGGAGAGAGATGAGCCCAAGACAATATAACCTTACCTACTTAAAGACATAAGGATGAAATGCTATAATCTTAAAAATATCTGAGTCTTACAAGAATTCCTCCTGAAACGTGCAAGAAACTTCAGCTGGTACACTTTATACTGTATGTAAAGTATATGTTCTTGACTGTAACGAGTGGCTTATCAGATTCCTTCTAAAAATACTCAAAACTGTCATTGAAATAGAAACTATCACTCACAGAAATTAAGAGGAACAGGATTTTAAAGCCCTCGGCCCCCACATGAAGAAGCTGAGACCCCAGAAGTAAGCAGCTTGGCCAAAGTCACATGGCAGCTAGCTGCGGAGCTGGGAGTTGCGACGATTAACTGGCGGTCACACAGCTTAAGTAGGTAAGCCAGAGGAAAGGTACGAGCCAGGTTGCCAAGTTTTTGTGTGTGGGAAGCTATGGGGAAATTGGAAGGTTCGAGGATTTTAGGGTGATCTGAGAGAGTGACTGCACACAATCCTATTTAGGTTCAGACCAATAGCTGCCACAGGTTCCTACCGAGTATCAGCCCCAACTTAGAGGGGCGGAGAAAAGCGAACAGAGAGATAGTCTCAAGCTTTTCCCATGAAATACATATTCTAGATCACTGGTTCCCTGATTGGCTACCCACCAGACCCCACTGGGGAGCTTACACACCCACACACGTGCATGCGTGCACACACATGCGCACACACTCGCAGGCACAAGCGTGCACGCACACACATGCCCAGACCTGCTAAGTGAAATCCTCTAGGAATGGGGCCCCGCATGTGCATTCTTCTAACAAGCTTCCCAGGTGATTCTCACTCCGTAGCCAGCCCAGCATCAGTACAGACCTATCTATGTATGGGACCACTCTTCCAGATGGTAATACACAGAATGCTCTGGAAATAATTTAGTTCCACTTCTAAGCTTTTCTAAAGTCCTCCCTTTTGGAAGAAATTGTCATATAGCATACAAAATTTTCACTTTAACCAACGGGAAAAAATGTGAGCAAATTTCCTTAAGAAATAAAAGAATCTTTATTGTTTGTTTTAGAAGCAATATGTTGAGCAAATGGACAGGCAAATATCTAAAGAGAAACACCATACATCAACTAGTGGTTTAAACATTTGAGAAAAAGAAAACACATGAAAAGTATTTACATGGACCAGTTTCTTTATACAAATGCTAAAACATGAAAAACACCCAGAACCAAATAGCAATGTTAGACCATCAAAGTGTAAACCCAGTAAAACAAACAAAACTACAAAAAGTACAAAGAACATGTGGCTATAGGAAATAATAGCGTAAATAAGAGTATATAAACTGGTCCATGTAAAATACAAAAATATTCAATGAAGTCAGATTTTTCTATAAAACAGTGCTAATTAGAGGTATTTTAATAGGAATTAGGTATATAATCTAAATGTAAAAACTTTTAGAAACATTAACAGCATTAAGCTCGTGCCACCCACTTGTGCTTCCAATTTTTATTTTCAAAATAAAAAAAGCTGCTTTGTTTTGACTCACGAGAAGTATCTAATGTCTATTTTCTTATAAGCATTATCCATTCATATAAGGTTAACAATCCTACACTAGAACACTATTTAAGTAAAAAATAAGTTTTAAAAATTGGATTTATATTTAGTCCTCCAAAAGTGCCTTAAGCTGGTAATGCAGCTCAGTGTAGCTGGAAGGAAGAGGCTGGTCAAGAATCTGATTCTGAGCCAATAAGAGTTTCAGGCTACTCTATGCAGAGGGCAAATTTAAGTGGGAGAAAATATTTACCACTCCAATATAACTCGAAAGATACTTACAGACATCCACATGCTAACAGGCAATTGCCTCTGTGTGTGCGTGGTGTGTAGAGATAGACTACCGAATTAGTTTAACATCGATCAGAGTTTGGAACCCAGATGTCCCATTTTCTAGTGAATATGGGGGCACGTCATCTCCCACCCCAAAAACACAAGAACCTTACATATATGGCTGCATACTAACAACTCTTTAATATTTACTCAGCCATTCCAATACCAAAAAAAAAAAAAAAAAATCTGGAAGCAGCGAGAAATACTTGACGTGTTAACTATCAAGCTGAAATGTTTTGCTTTCTCATATAAACATTAGGTGGTGCACGGTAAATGGACAATTGGTGCATGTCCCCAGAGCACAAAACCGAACACAAAGTACATGAATTAATAATGATTCTACCATAATGAACAATAATAACGTTAAGTTTTGATTAGCACAGAACTATTTAAATGTGAAAGCCAAATTAGTAAATGTTGTAAATATCAATGCAAGCCGGAAACAAAGAACAACTTTTTAATGGACTAAGAGAAGACCAAGACTTTTGGGTTAGGTGCAGGTTACTTGCTAAGTCTAAGTGCACTTCTTTATCTGGGTTCTAGGACATTCTGGCATTTCTTAAGAAAGAGAAAAGGACAGGAGAGAAAAGGAAGAGAAAGGAAAGGAAAGAAAAAGAAAGAAAAGAAAAAGAAAAAAAAAAAACAAGAAAAGAACATAACATACTACCACCACCAAGGATACTGCAAAGCTAAAGAGAAACTACATTCATTTTAGCAGTGTACGCACAGGCCAATTTACAGGTAACAAAGGACTAATGCCCCAAATTGGCACGGCCTAGCAATTATCTCTAAAGCACCTAGAAAATGGATTGAAATGCCCAGCTGGAATAGTCTTGTGTCTTGCCATTTAAAAGACTGAAAAATCCAGTTTTTTTAAAAAGGATTAAACAAGAAGATTAACACCTATTCCAAAATGTATACAGCTTTTGTACCTTTTGTCATTACAGCCGCATTAAATACAAGTATATTCAAAAGGCATTAGAAAAGCATTCATTGCTAAGAACATAATACTAGACTCTGTTCAAATCTACTGGCATATCTCTCATAGTTCAAATATGCAGCAACGCCAAAGTAGCTAAGTTAACCTGCAAACAAAATCACAAAAAAGTACAAAGGGAGCAAGTACAAATCCACTGTAGGATGCACGGTCTCAATTTTGACTACATGCAGGAAAAAAAAAAAAATCTCTTTGAAAACTGTTTTTCCTAAACTGTATATTTCTAGTCAGAATACATAAAGTGAAAACACTGAAATACTAATTCAAGATAATAGAATAGAACCAATAATCAGGTGATTTTACACATGCTTTTTGCCATAGAAATAACAGTTTTAAAATCCCTTGGTTGGGGAAACCAAAATCAGGTGACTAAGTTGTAGTTTATAGTTTTTAGGGTGTTTTTATTTATGTAAGTTTGAAATCCCCCACACCATCCATTCTAAAATCAGAATTACAACTAAGTATACCTGAAATTGAACAGTATTGCATGTTGGAACTTGTACTTGCTTTATTATTTTGTAACACAGATCACATATGGATTAGTATTACAGAGTCTGGTATCCGGCATAGCTTTTTCTTCTGCCAATTAGGTAAGCAATCACTATAACGATAATCAAGCCTGAAAGACCAGCACCAACTATAATTGGTATTAGAATGGTGTCATCATCCAGCGAACACTCCTGGGCTGTAGGTGAGAAAAAGTGTGTAACATATAATGAGTATAATCAAAAATGAATGTCCAAAAGTAAAAGATGTTGATTCAAAAGTCAGAAATGCTCTTACAAAATCACCTTTAAGTAACAAAGACAGGTATATTTTAATGATAAAGCTACAGAAAATTATGGATTGCTCTAGAATTAAAATCCTAAAACGTATTTGCCTTTTCTTTTGTGGGTGTATGTATATTCATATGTATGAATACATACATACTCATTTATATCTATGAGTAAGCACATATATATGTGTATGTGTTTCATATTCCAAGTCCTTTCTAAAATAGAGGAATGAAGAGGAGCACCTGGGTGGCTCAGTCAGTTAAGCATCTAACTCTTGGTTTTGGCTCCAGTCATGTCTCAGGGTCCTGAGGTGGAGCCCTACATCGGGCTCCACGCTCAGCACAGAGTCTGCTTGAGATTCTCTCCTTCTCCCTCTGCCCCTCCCCCAGCTTACGTGCATGCTCTCTCTCTCAAATATTTTTTATTGATTGATTGATTGATTGATTGATTGGAGAGAGACCGAGATAGCGACAGAGAGCACAAGGTGAGGAGGAGAGGGAGAAGCAGGCTCCCAGCTGTGCAGGGAGCCCAAGCTAGAGCTCGATCCCGGGATTATGACCTGAGCCGAAGGCAGACACTTAACCGACTGAGCCACCCAGGTGCCCCAATAAATAAATAAAATCTTTTTTTAAAAAAAGAAAAGAAATGAAGAGAGCTAGTTCTAACCCATCTCTACATAGCCAGATTAGCCTCTTAGTGCTAGAGTGAATGTCTTTTGGGAAACTGAGAACAGATCAGAAAGGTTTAATCATGGGATTAGAACCATGCTGGCTCTCGAATCTTTCAGAGCAGAGAGCAAACTATAGCCTGGAGGCCAAATCTGGCCCAAGAGCTAAAACTGGTTTTTCCACATTTTTAAATGGCCAAAAAAAAAACCCCCAAAAAACAACAGAAATTTTGTGACACATGAGCATTCTATGAAATTCAAATCTCAGTATCCATAAATAAAGTTCTATTAGAACCCAGCCACACTCATTTATTTATTGCCTATGGCTGTTTTCGTGCTACAACAGGATAGCTGAATAGTGGTGACAGAGCCCATGTGGTCTCCAAACCTAAAACACTTACTGCCCGTGCCTTACAAACAAACTCTGCGCATCCCTGACCTAGAGTATATGATCCTAGTGGCTACAGAAGTCAAGAAGCTGGGACCTCTTACTGATGTGCGTGTGTTTACTACATTTATTAACCTGGCTGGGGCTAGCAGCCCACAGGGGGCTAACTTTTCTATTTCCAGAGAGTAGTCTGATCCAGTAAAATCCATTCAACACTCTTTGACCTGACTGCAAGCTTACTTCCTCCTCCTGCACGGTCAAGTATTAGCAGTGCGTTGTACCTATAGGTACCCATAGTCAAGAACCTAGCTCCACAAACAGATTACACGTTCACTGCCAGTATTCAATGTTGTGTATTCCTTTGGGTACCATTTTTAATTCGACATACACAAAAACCAAAGTTTCAAATTCGGGAAAGAATGCAGCTCATCGCTATTAGAGCTGACTAGATAGATGAACAGACTCAAGCTGGTATCACGCCGCAAATGATTTTCAATTCTAAACACCAATCTGGACCTAAAATTAGGGTAATAATGGAGGGGAGCTAGATAAAGACTCAAAAATAAAACTATGAAAGGATCAAAATAATTGTAGTACATAAGCAATACTGACAAAAGGGAAAACAAATTCTTGAGAAAAATTTCTAAGTGTGATTAACCTTTCCAGGCATGAGAATGGTAGGGTGAGGATCCCAACTTATTCTGGCCTAACCAAGTCAGGCTGGTGACCAGCACCAGCGCAAAAGCAGCTGAGCGGCTCAGGGCATAGTCACTTTTAAACACAGCTGCCACATTTCCTTCTAAACCATAGAATTAACTGTTAAAAAGGATGTGGATGGTCTGAATAGCTCTGCTCAGCAGAGCTGTGATCCACAAACCCCCAATTTTAAGTAATCAGTTTTAAAGGACAAGTCAATTAAGGAATTTTATGGACTTTTTTTTTTGCCTCCGTGCAAATTTTAAGCTTGTAATGCCAAATGCATCTTTCATATTTGTATAAACGCACTGCCATGAGCCCTCCACAAAAGGTTTCGTTAAAAATCTGATAAATACCACCATCAGCCCCGAGCAGATCTTCCAAAAAGCCTCATGCACACTTCAGCCGGCCAAAACACTGTCCATGGTATTTGAGGCTTTGCCTAACCGTAATCTTCTGTCTTAACAAAATAAGACCAAACTGCTTTTATTTGTGTATGAAAATATTTCCAACGAGAAGATGGCCCCAAGAAAACAGATCCCAGATGCTCAAAGCTGCCATCCTTCCCACAAACTAAAACCTAGCAGGGAGTATCTATACCTTAAGCAAAGCTCACTGAAGGCTTCCATCAGTTTTGAGTTTTAAGAACTTGGTTGCAAGTGGGTTTCAGATCCACACACAAAGAAATCTACTTTGAGCAAAATGATGGGCCAAATACAGAGTTCACAGAACTTGCTCAAGGCCATGCGAACTCTCCAACAGAGTCACAAGAGGTGAATTCATATTTCTCTATTTCAGTGCTTAAATTTCCATGAGTCAAAGGAAAAGCCACCTATTAGTCAACATAAGAACATAAATTATTGATAAAACTTGCTTGGTTCTTACCTGTAGAATATTTTCCTTCCATCACATTGAAAGGCTGAACCCTCAGATCAAAGGTATTTATCTGAAATGCTCCAGACACTGAAACAGTCTGCTCTTTGTTGCACATATAAGAACTTCCCAGGGGGGCATCCCAGTAGCTCAGATTGTTATTTGCGATGCTGAAAACTTTAAAGAAAACAAACATGTTAGGAGCTTTTGTTTTAAGTAGGCTCTACACCCAACATGGGGCTCGAACTTTCGACCCAGAGATCAAGAGTCGCATGTTCTACCGACTGAGCCAGCAAGGGGCCCCTGTTAGTAACTTCTTATTCTATCAACATAAGAAATGGGACAGTCCTCAGAATTTTTCAGTGAAGTATGGGAGCCTGGGGTACAGGGTCTACCAAAAAAAAGCAATTCTTAGGATCACTAAGTTTCCTATCTTCCTATAGATGTTTCTGTGGTCTAAAAATCAGTCACAGCCTTAACTATTATCCACCCTACTTGAAAATGAGGGAGACTGAAAAGATAAAAACACTATAGTTCTGTTACTGATTTTCAGTTGTGGTCAAGGTATAATTTTCACATAGATTCTTCTGTTCCATTAAATAAAAGGCACTATTTGGTAACAAAACAACTATGGTTTCTATTCCTTCAGTGTAACCTACTCTTTTCCCCAAGGCCAATGCTTTGCTTACCAGAGCCATTAACCAAGTACATGCTGACATTCACTTCCTTCAGATAGAATCGGTTTTCATTTTTCTGTTAGAAAAAGAGCTTCCAGTTAATCAACACATCACACCTGTCTAAAGGTACAGTTAATATCTACAGATGAAAAGCAATCTAATCCTATTACCCAGAAGATAAAACCATGGCTTAGACCTGGACCAACAGAATAAACTGCAGCTAAGGAAAATGTGACAGAATCCTTTTTCCTCTGCATTTTGTTTCCAATTTTTGGACCAATGGTGTAGTCACGTGGTTCTTCAACACTCAACAATTCGTTCCCTCATTTTATTCCTCCTGTCACTTGCTAAGCCCCCACCTCCTCTAGCTTGGATCATGACAGTCTCTTAACTGGGCTCCCTCCCCGCCTTTCAGCCTCTCCAGCTGGGAGCTTTCCTTCGCCGCTATTATCTTTGTGAAGCACGCATCTATCAGCCAGTCATTCTAATTACGTTAGTGCTTAGCATGTACAAGGCAACATATCTAAGTACTCCAGGGAGCTAGCCGAATGAACCAGGCTTGGATCCTGCCCCCACCGTGTCTGCGATCTGCCAGGGAAGAGAAGACAAATACATAAAGAAATAACCATATTGCAAAAAAGACAGCAATAAATTATAAAAATCAAAAAGAGATAGATGACTTCGAAGTAGGGGAGAAGCAGAGCGATACGAGCTTACGGATGCGCCATTTGAACTGGGCCGAATTCAATGAGGAAACAAGCAGAAAAGGGTATTCAGGAAGGCAAGTGCATGAGTAAAGGTAGCCAGAAAATAAGCACCATCACAAGTACGGCAGCATTTGAAAACTTAGTGCCAAGCGATGTTCTTAAAACTTCACATGTGGGGCGCCTGGGTGGCTCAGTTGGTTAAGCGACTGCCTTCGGCTCAGGTCATGATCCCAGGGTCCTGGGATCAAGTCCCGCATCGGGCTCCCGGCTCAGCGGGGAGCCTGCTTCTCCCTCTGACCCTCTCCTCTCTCATGCTGTTTCTCTCTCGCTCACTCTCTAATAAATAAATAAATAAAAAATCTTAAAAAAAAAAACTTCACATGTGAGGGCGCCTGGGTGGCTCAGTCGGTGAGGCATCTGCCTTCGGCTCATGATCCCGGGGTCCTGGGATCGAGCCCTGCATCGGGCTCCCCGCTCAGTGGGGAGTCTGCTTCTCACTCTCCCTCTGCCTGCCTCTCTCTGTCAAATAAATAAATAAAATCTTAAAAAATTTTTTACAGGTGAGGTGTCACTGAATAACCGTAACACTCCATTCTGGGATGGGGTGCTCGAAGTATGGCGATGTTAAGTGATTTTCCCCAAGGCCATATGGTTAGTGGCCAGTGAGGCGGGATCTGAACCCCGGAAGTCTGGCTGCAGAGCCGAGGCGCTGGTTGCTACCGCGCTCTCCTACCTCACAGAACATAGGCTTCATGAGAAGGGAAAGGAGGAGACACAAAGCCGGATATGCAGGTTATGCAGGTTCCGTTGCATGGCGGCGGGGGGGGGGGGGGGGGGGGCAGTGTGGGGGAGAGACTTGAACTACCCTGCCATGGAAGTTAGAGGTTACCTTGTTGGTAAAACAGAACCGCTGAAGCTTTCTGAGGAGGAGCTGTGCTTCCAGAAGATTAAGCGGATGCAGAAGAATACCAAGGGAGGAGAGGAAGGACTAGCTGGGAGGCTGGGAGGTAAGAGGTCATGCAGGCTGGACTCAGGGCAGAGGCCGTAGGGAACAAAAATGGAGGGGACAGATGCAGAGAAATGTCAGGAGGAAGCACAAAGGACTTGGCCACCTCATTACACCTCTCCTCGCCTTAGGCTATGTCTCGCCTTGGCATTCAAGGCTCCCCACGATTTGTCCCACCTACCTTCCCATGCCTGTCTTTCCCTCAACATGCCACGTGCCTCATTCTCCCAGCTGGTCTTGATCGCGTTCCTTTTTCCAGAAATAACGTGTACTTTTCCGCTTACTCCCCTTATCTCCACATGTACAAACCTGACCCATCCCTGAAGGTCCAGCTCAAATGTCATCTCTTCCGTGAAACCCTACTGACTCTCCTACACCCAGAATTAACCACTGCCCCTCTATACTCTCACAGACTTTGTATTTTCTCCTGGCCTATCACTCATCCCACCCGGAATGCACCTTCCAATGGTGCTCTAATTGCCCACAGAATCCAGTTCAAAAGCCCTAGTGTAGTATTCAAGGCCTTCCACAAAAACGGTCATTTGTATATTTTTATCTTTACCACTAAACTGTGGGCTCCTTATTAATAGAGGCCTTCTTCTTTGAATCCCACCATGGCATCCTGTACTCAACAAACTCGAATTCAATAAATTCTCCTTCAAAGTGTCTATCATGACAGGGTTGAAGATGGGCCCCAGTGAAGTCTGGTGATATTACAGGTGTTTCTTGATTTTTCGAAGTGCCTATAGCATGGTTAAAATGTCACTATTTTTTTTTATTTTCTTAAAAAGATCTTATTTATTTGAGATAAAGAGGCAGAGATAAAGAGAGAGAGCACAAGCGGGAAGGACAGTCATGATCTCAGGGTCCTAGGATGGAGCCCCACATCGCGTCCGGCTCCCTGCTCAGTGGGGAGCCTGCTTCTCCTTCTCCCTCTGCCTGCCGCTCCCCCTGCTTGTGCTCTCTGTCAAATAAGTAAATAAAATCTTAAAAAAAAATAGTCTGTTGGGCAAATTAGATATTATAATTATTAAATATTTCCCCGTAAGAGTTAGAAGAAACCATGTTCCTTTTAGGACCCGACCACAGCTAGAAAGATCAAACTCAATCACTCCAAAGGGAAGGAACCTAAAATACTATTTTATTCATTCTTACTGATAGTATAATCCCTATGAGATATCTTTAAAAGAGAATATGTCTGGGGAAGCCTGCTTTACCGCATCGAAGAGGACGAGCCTGACCAGACCTTTTTAATACTAATCCTCTGGTCACATGTGTACTGTAACAGAGGAATGATTTCAAAGCTGGTAAAGGGAAGATTTTTATAAACCTCTCTAAGATATAATTGCCTGATATAATCCTCAATTACTCTGCATATATTCCATAGAGAAAAAGGACTTTAGACTAAAGATACCAAGTTTGGACTTGAAACAAACACCACACATCTAATTTTTTTAATATATCAGATGTTGACAGTATTTCCCCATCCCTAGATATTGTAATCTTATTTAGAAGCAGAACTGGTTTTTAATCTACCTATACAATAACCCTTAGTTTGAGAACTGCCGGCGGCTTAAATTTTCCCTCATTGATGGCTGTCCCCTCTTTCCCATTCCCATTTGCCAGAACACATACACACACACACACCCCAAAAATTATGAGGGTAATAACTGCTTCTGAGAAGGTAGAAATGAAAGTCCTCGGTGATGAATTTATGCTAGCAAGAAGCAGAGCACATATGCTTAACCTGGAATCTTCTCTTTAGGGTTCAGCCCTTCATACAAGCATGAACAACAAAAATCCGAATGCTACCATTATACGCTATCTTGATTTAATGACTTTATGCATGTTAAGTACTTACACAGAGTCTTGTAGATGGCAAGTACTCGATAAATGTTAGCTATTATTGTTACTGATACTATGACAAACAGTATAGCCTCCCCCAAACCTAAAATATTAGAGTAAACAAACATGAGTTTTCCAACCAATAATAGAGAAACATATTATGGAAATTACTTTTTATCTTTTGCAATATATAATATATAAATATATATACTTTTATTATTAAATATTTCTGTATCGGGTAGATTAGAGAGGTTTTTGTTTTTGTTTTTTTGAAGTGGGTTAATTCTTGCCCCTACCGTGAAGTCTATATAATGGGCGAATAGTCGCTTTTGGTGAACATGAATATTAAGAATCCAGCCCACAGACCACTGAGGTGACTATGAGGGATTAAGAGGGGTCGATGGACTACACTTTATAACTCAGTAGTGCTGAAATGGAAAACAGAGCTAAATCCACCCCCCTACACACACACATAACTATTTAGACTTTCAGATGTGTTTCTAAGAAAACAAACTTAATCTTAGAGAAATCTGTTACTCACCACAGCGAAGACAAAGTCAAGATACTTGATGTTGCTGCAGTTCAGCCTAAGCAGGGCAGTCTGAGGCTGACAGCTCCCGGTGAAGTCAGTCGTATTGGGGTTGATGTTAATAACCGAAACAACCTGTAGGGGAAGAAGAGAGAGAAAGGTACAGCTTAACCATACGCATCCACAGCAAAAACCTTATACTCTAATGAGCAACTTCAGTGGAGAACAAAAAATCCTTTTGTCTGCATACTTAAGGTTATGGTGTCTTACTTTCAAACAAAGTTGGCCCAGGCCCTCAAGCTATGACTCAGACAACTTAAAAAAAAGAAAGAAAAAGAAAAGAAAAACAAAAGGGAAGCTTCCTCTGTAATGAGCCAAATGAAAAGACACATTTTGGGCACCTGGGTGGCTCAGTCGTGAAGCGTCTGCCTTCAGCTCAGGTCATGATCCCAGGGTCCTGGGATCGAGCCCTACATCGGGCTCCCTGCTCCGTGGGGAGCCTGCTTCTCCCTCTCCCACTCCCCCTGCTTGTGTTCCTGCTCTCGCTGTGTCTCTCTCTGTGTCAAATAAATAAATAAAATTTTTTTAAAAAAAAAGAAAAGACACATTTTATGGAGCACAAGAGCCATCTGTCTGGCTTATTGAAGTCGCAAGACTCTGGAAGTGGGATCTGCCCGTCAGCACGCCCCCTGGAGGCTCAGTGGAACACTGCAACCACAAGTGCCACCCCGGACTGGAGCCCTGAGCGCATTGGAGTCATTGCGGGGAAACAGCGGCACTTTGCCAAACATCAACCTACACTGCACTTCAGATACAAATGTGAAGGAGTTATATTTTAAACGGACTGAAATAAAAATCACCTGTGTGTACTCTGATCTACTGATGGTAAAGAGAATCTAAACCCCAGGGCGCCTGGGTGGCTCAGTGGTTAAGCGTCTGCCTTCGGCTCAGGTCATGATCCCAGGGTCCTGGGATTGAGTCCCGCATCGGGCTCCCTGCTGGGCAGGAGGCCTGCTTCTCCCTCTCTCACTCCCTCTGCTTGTGTTACTGCTCTTGCTATCTCTCTGTCAAGTAAATAAAAATAAAATTAAAAAAAAAAAAAGAATCTAAACCCCAAAGAGTCCCTGAAACGGCTAGGTTTCCTGATGGCCAAGACAACCCCTTGACAGGGACATTAACTCTTCCTGGTTACAGTAACTCCAAATTTATCAGACCTCAACAAGTCAACATCAAATCTCCATTTAAAAGGGGCACCCGGGTGGCCACTCGGTCGGTGAAACGTCTGGTCTGCCTTCTCCCTTCGGCTCAGGTCATGATCATGATCCCGGGGGTGCCGGGATCGAGCTCCATGTCAGCTCCCTGCTCAGCGGGGAGCCTGCTTCTCCCTCTGCCTCTTCCCCTGCTCGTGCTCTTTCTCTCTCTCAAATAAATATTTAAAAATCTTTAAAACAGGGCCGCCTGGGTGGCTCAGTGGTTAAGCGTCTGCCTTCGGCTCAGGTCATGGTCCCAGGGTCCTGGGATTGAGCCCCGCATCGGGCTCCCTGCTCTGCGGGGAGCCTGCTTCTCCCTCTCCCACTCCCCCTGCTTGTGTTCCCTCTCTCGCTGTCAAATAAATAAATAAAATCTTCAAAAAAAAAATCTTTAAACCAGAACCAGGCTAGCAACACTACTCTTGGGCCAGAGGTAGGATACACCATATTTGAAAGGAGATACGAGAAGAACGTATCAATAAAAACAGAGAACTATACCTTATCGTGAGTGAAATTCAGCTGCAGCCCCATGGTAGCCAGAAGACAAGTACCATTGCTATTATTAACCGAGTAGGATCCCACCTCTGGTTTTTCCTTTGGAGTGGGTGTTGTAGTAGGTGATGGTGCAGTGGTGGGGATGATGGGCACCACAGTGGTTAAAGTTTTATCTTTTTCACACAGAAACTCTAAAGAAACAAAGGACAAAATAAATTCAAGTGGCCTTTTTCTTAATTCATAAGGCCAGGAAAGAACAAAATATTTCTCACAATAGAAGTCCAAAGGGTTATATTAGGGGAATCAGGCAGAGGTTCCCAAACTGCTGCTTCGGATGCCGACAATCTCTAAGAGTTATGACACACCAGACACATACAAACGCTTTATCTACTTCATACTTTATCTACCACACACTCATCTTTTTAGACCCCAAAGTCCCTTTATTCCCAAAGAATGTCACCTGCCTCTGATGTGAAAATGAGAGATTTAAGTTTGAAAACATTTCACTCCTGCCCTCTTCTTTCCCACATACAACCACTAGAAGGAAGGACAGTGTTAACCAGGAAAACGTTCAGAAATCATTAAAGGGTTTAAATACAAATGAACCTTTTATTTGTATCATTATTTGTATCACCCCTTTGACAAATCAGAGGCATTTCAACCTCTTCTTAGGAAGTGCTGGTAGGTTTTCAGAGCTGGTGAATGAGAAATTATGACATTTCCATAAAGTCATATATAAGTTACAAAAGCAGTTTATAAAATTCAAGATTCGAACACAAAAATCTCATTCCTAAGCTAAAGAGCTGATGATCAAGCTATTTGAGGATTTGTTCAAACAAAGATTAGGTTTGATCAGCTGAAAACACTATAGGTCGGGCATTTGTAAAAAGCCATCTGTACAACGTGTACATCATCAACTTGAAATTGCAAGTTCCACAAGAACAAGAATTGTGGTTATTTACAAAAACTTTATAGTCCAGTGTAAGCTACGAACAAGGCTTAGTATAGAAATGCTTCCAGATAACAACGTCAATGAAAGCCAGCTGGCATACTCTAATCTTAAATTAGGATCCAAGTATGTATACTTGAGGAACTCACCTTTTGTGCTCACTGTGCCATTCTGGACAAAAGCCTGTACATGAACATCCCAATAGGACTGGACGACACCATTCTTCTCTAAAGTTGATAAACTATTGCATCTGAAGATGTTGTTCAAGGGAATTCTGAATCCCACAGCGTCACGGACGGTCAAAATTCCTATAAAACAAGATTAACACTAGCTGTTCCCAAGAAGGTAGTTCTCAAAGTGATCACATAAATTTATCTATAGACTTTCTTCTCCTTCTGCCTGCCTGCCTCACCCCATCCTCAGGTGACAGAGGACATGGCACGTTCAAGAAATGACAAATTCACTGGGGCTGAAACACAGGGAGTAAGAGGAAAGACATGATGGGGGTTAGGAGGGAAAGACGAGTCGCAAGTGGCCACGCGTTGATGCAAACTGGAGGAGGGCAGGTTAGGTTTTATTCTGTTAGCAGTGGAAGGTTAGCTTCAGTTTTTAAAGCTGGAAATAAATAACACACACATAGTTTATTCTAAGGGAGATGGCAAAATTGTAGGGGCTAGGCAGGGGAAAAAACTTTTAAGGGAAGTCATTTAAGAGGGAAAGCAGTTAGAAGGCTATTGTTCTGGCTGAGGTAAAAGGTGAGGAGGTTGCCTAAATTAAGATGGTGAGAGGCAGTCGAAAGAGAGCAAAGAGACCAAACTGAAAACACAGCTAAGGTACGATCAACAGGGCTTTGTAACCAAAGAAGGAAGAAAGATGGATTCATCAAGGACTTTAGAGTAAATCCTTATTTTTGTGCTACTATCCCAAAGTATAAAATGAGCCTTTGGAACCTCTTCCTGGATAACATTTCAAGACTATTCCATTTTAGGAAATCTTCAGAATGTGAAAGGAGTAAGTTACAGTCAGTCTGTATGGAGTTTTTATTATAATGCCTACGGTGAAACCTCAAAAAGACTATGATCACAATTATCCACCCAAATGGCTTAGTTTCTTTTGGAGAAGCAGCAAGGAAGGAAGGGATACAAGGTCCTTAATAGGGGCTGCCTTCGGAGTCTCTCCATCATGTAGCAAGGCAGCCAATTAATGCTGTCTTGGCACCCCCTAATGGCCAAAGGAAAAAAAAAAAATTTAAGCCAAGAACCAGAACATTTTTCCCCAAAACGGTTTCTCACTGTTGACATAAGTGAATAGGTATTTGAACTGTCTTATACAGAGAGACCTCAAAAACAATCTATAGACATACTGGAGCTCTACTATGAAATGATAATTTTTTAAACTATATTATTTATGAATGTGTACAGATTAGCCAAATATAAACACACCGATAGGAAGGCTCCACCCCAAATTCCTAAGAGTGGCTGCCTCTTGCGTGGCAGAAAGGGAAGCTCTGGGGAGTGAGTACAGAGGAAACCTCAAATGTATCTGTAAGGTTTTATTTATTTTTTTTAAAGATTCTATTTATTTATTTGACAGAGAGAGACAGCGAGAGAGGGAACACAAGCAGGGGGAGTGGGAGAGGGAGAAGCAGGCTTCCCGCTGAGCAGGGAGCCCGATGCGGGGCTCGATCCCAGGATCCCGGGATCATGACCTGAGCCGAAGACAGATGCTTAACGACTGAGCCACCCAGGCGCCCCTATTTCTTTAAATAAATAAAAAGATGAGGCAAATATGAAAAAAAAAATGGCATTTATAAATCCCGGGTAACGAATACATGTAGGTCTATTATATTATTCTCTGGACTTTTCTGTATTTTAATCATGCAAAAAAACTTTTAAAAGAAAATAGCAGCTTTCAAAGTTACTTCGATTAGCAGATGCCTAAAAATAAAACACTAAATTATTTCAAAAACAACAGTCCATTTAAAGAAGCCATTTTAAATTCCCAATAGTTTCAAATATCTTCTTACATAGACGCTAGTAATAAAAAAAACTGCATCGGCCCCTCGTTTAAAATAAAAAGGAGGAGAGTGAGATGTTAATGTTAGAGTCCATAGCTTTTCCATTCAGATCTGTCAGATTTGTCCTTTTATCCGCCACCCCCTTGGTCCAGGCACGCGCTGCATCATCCCTTGGTTACTCTAACAGCCTCTTAAAGCTGCCATATCTCTGCCTGCAGTCTCCTCACTTCCCAATTAATCCCGCAGAACATTCTTTATTAACTACTGTCTCTGCTTTTGTTATGTTATTCTCCTGCTTAAAAACCTAAAATGGTTCCCCAGTGTCTACCCCATCAAGCTAAATGCCTTTCCTTGGCTTCCAAGGCCCCCTATCATTTAGACCCGCTGCACCCAGTGCACTTGATTTTCCTTCTGCTACACACACGGCCTCTATTTTCATCAGGCAGCTCTCCAGCTTCCGCTGCACATACTATGCTTCCCCCTGCTGGAAATCCTCTGCTCAAGCTCTCCGCCTGACTCAAGCTCCATTAGCCACTCCACTATTCAGCTCAGGTCCCTCCCGACACCAAGATTTCTCACTCCTCCAACGCCCGCTGACCTCTCCTTTCTCTCTGCTCCCAAGCAGACCACTGGTGAGGACACACTCAGACCGGCACTCGCAGAGGGGCTCGGGAAGTATATGCCATCCGCAACGTTTACTCTGTACCCTGAGAGAGAGGGTCGACAGGCGTCCCCCCACAAACAAAACCCCGGAACAACAACAACAAATCACACTGATCTCAAGCGCTTTCTACTTTTGCCATCTAACTTGGAAAAACAATTTTGCTTTGTCTCCCCAACTTGTTCTAGAACTCCTTGAAGGTGAGGGGCAAATCGTAGACTAGTTCTAAAGGACAATGCAGGGCACAAAGCTAAATATATCAAGTAAACCAGTAACAGTCTCGCTTCGGTCATCCTCTCAAACGAAGAGATTAGGAAAGAGAAAACTAGGATTGATTTCCAAGTCTCCATCCGTGTTACCTCCCAAGTTTTGCATGAGCTAATTCATCTCTGGGTCCCGAAAATAGGATCTTTTGATATCCATACCTCCAAATTAGTCATTCATCCCCAGGGCTTGCAACTGAAGCCCATCTGCCTGTGTTTCTGGGGTCAGAAAGAAATACTATCTGTGAAAAATGCTAAGCTACTTATAGACACCATGTTAACCCGAACCTCAATAGAAGGGAAAGAAAGGAGAATTATAGCCCTGACAAAATTGAAATCTCCACTGTCCATGCCTTCAAAATATTTAGTACAAAAAAAAAAAAAATCTAGTATGCATTTCGGTTCTAAGAGTGACAAGAACGCCTTATTGCCAATGCTTTTCCAAGTTCGTTTTGACCTGAAATTGTCTCAAAATAGCAACAAATGTTGACTTCAGTCATTTTGCCTTTAATTAATCATTTACTTTCCAGTCCAAATCCTATCTAAATGGTAAAAAGATCTGAAGATGAAGCATTTCTGCCCATCTCAGGTTACTGAACTTGTGCAGATTTAAAATAGCTATCGGTAAAGGATTTTCTCATTCATTCAGCATTTGCTGACTACCCACTATTGAATGAAATAAAAAATAATAGTGAAGGCATGAACTCTGTAAGCTTAACAGACTTGAGTTCAAACACCAGCTCACCCACTGACGAGCTGTGTGACCTCCGGGGAAGTCATTTATTTCATCAAGCCTCATTCCCTTTACCTATAAAGCTGGGATATCTACTTCCCAGGCTTGCTGTTATGGACTGAGGTGCAGCTAGTCACACACTTAGGGTACTCCGTGGTACAAAGTAAAACACTCAAACAATGACTGCAAATATCATCACCGTGTCGAACACTGCCATACGTGGGGTGGCGGGGATACAAAGACATGAACTTTCTGTTCTAGTTAGGAAGACAGACATGCATGCAGATGATTTCTTACATTATTTACATTTATATTATTAATATAAAGCAAGAGAGGGGTGCCTGGGTGGTGCAGTTGGTTAAGAGTCCCATTCCTGGTTTCAGCTCACGTCGTGATCTCAGGGTCATGAGATCGAGCCCCGCGTGGGAGCGGGGAGTCCACTTGGGTTTCTCTCTCTCTCCCTCTGCCCCTCCCCCCTGCGTGCATGCGAGCGCGCTCTCTCTCTCTCTCTTTCAAATAAATAAATAAAATCTTTAAAAAAAAAAAGAGCAAGAGAACATAACAGAAATCTAATTTGTAAGCTTACCTTTATCTTTAGCATCAGGAAATGTCGTATTATCGCTAATGTTGTAGGAAAACGAGATGCCGTCAATTGAGTAAGTAGACTCCTCCTTCGTAAAATTCACAGTCCAGGAAAAACCAGATCCAAACTGCACTGCTATTTTGGCATTGTTCTGGACATCCCCACAAATGCTTCCATTATATGTTGCAGTGCTAAAGTTTGAAATGGTTACAGTTTTCTAAAAGAAAAAGAAGTTCGGGGGTAAGGAGCTAACAGGCAGTAATGAGCACCAAGCATTTGCAGAGGATGTGCCAATTCAGTCTCTGTCACCCCCCCTCCCCCATGGCCAGGTTGCCCTTGGCCTGGCCCGTTGTGTAAACCAGTCTCAGATTCTTCACCTACATACCAGTCCTCTGGACAAATTCATGTATGTCGAAAAGGAAAAGGAAAATGGGCCTGAACTTCTATTCTTGATTTAAAAAAAAAAAAAATCAGGTTATAAGGAGGCAGGACCTTAACTAAAAGAAAATAAGAAGGCAAAAGGATTGAGAGAATACCCCCCCCCAAGGAGATTTTAACAGCAAACTATTAAAAATGGGAAAGCTTTGATGTGTACATGTTAAAGCATTACAGATGTAGTCAGACCTAAACGCCACAGTCTTCGGATCGTTTGCCCTTAATCAACTGCAAGAAGAACTCCAAAGAACCCATGAAATAAAATATTCCTTCCAACACTAAACAGAATACCTTCAAGTATGTATGTTTTTGGAAACCCACAGAATTTAAGTGTTAAGTCAGTTAACATATGAAATCTTATTTACATAAATGTATACAAAGGATAAAGGGTAGAACTGAGTTCCTACTGTAAAACTCAAGGAAAAAGAAAAGCACTTACGTAAGTTTTGTTTGTGGTCTCATATTGTATTGTGAAATTCATCTGCCATTTTGCATAAAGGCAAGTGGCTTTTTCTGAGTCTGTCACATTAAGTTCCAAGGCGTAAGATGAGACCGCTCCTAGATTAGAAAGAGTAAGACTGTAAAACTGTACCACGAAAACGTATCTGAAATAAAAAGCTCTACCCACCACTGAAATTCAACCAGCTCTAAAATGCAACAAAATACTTTGAAAATATATGGTATCTTGGTGATGGTTTTTCTTTGTATTTTTAGCGGAATCCTATTGATAAAGTTAGCATCACCCCTTCCAGAAGGAATGGGTTACTTGACCTAGGATGCTTAGGTAAGGGCACAGATCGGTGACATTTACCTTTTGCCTCCTAATAGCCATATCCACATTCATCTGTGCCTTGCTAGTTTTGCGTGTCAGGACTTTTGTTTTTAAGGTAAATGAGCTTACGGGAAGCTTGGGAGGGGTGTTAAACGGTCTCTCTCATTTGCAATGAAGTAATGTAAGTCAGAGAAAGACAAATACCATATGATCTCACTCATATGTGGAATTTAAGAAACAAAACAGATGAACATAGGGGAAGGGAAGGAAAAATAAAATAAGATGAAATCAGAGAGGGAGACAAACCATAAGAGACTCTTCACTGTAGGAAACAAACTGAGGGTTGCTGGAGGGGAGGGGGGTGGGGGGATAGAGTAACTGGGTGATGGGCATGAAAGAGGGCACATGATGGAATGAGCACTGGGTGTGATATGCAACTGATGAATCACTAAATTCTACCCCTGAAACTAATAATACACACTATATGTTAATTAATTGATTTTAAATAAAAAAACAAAAACAACAACAAAAAACCCTGTCTCCTTCAAACCAGCTGGTGGAACTTTCTCTGTCCAAATAATGGTAGATCGGATGTTCTATGGTCTTGTTGCTTTCAATCCTGTCACAAGCTATGTGACCCATGACACACGGATGTCTTGGCAAACTATTTTATTCTGATATTAAAGTGTGGGAGAGCTCTTTGTAAGCATGTGTACCATGTGACCAAAAGAACAGAGTTTCAAAGGTTGTTAGGTCTAAAAGCAAAAAGTTAATTTTTTATAAATGTAACATTCATCACTTTGGTTTCTTTTAAAATCCAATCGATTAGGAAGGCTGATGAATCTTCTGACATGGACTCAAAGTCACTTCCTACGTTCTGAACCTGCTACCTCTTTAGGCAGAGAAACCTTACAGGGACAGAAAAGCCTTGGGACTTTTGAGCTAACTTGGCTCTGATCTACACAGGGACATCACCTTTTAAACTGAAGAGTCCAAGGACTCAAAATACTATGTGCCAGCAAACACACCAGCAGTATAAATGCCTGACAACCATTTAAGGGTTTTCTTCACTGTCTCACACATTACCCAAGGGGTGAGCTGTTTCCTGTTAAGACAGATGCGTTTCTTTTAATGATACCTGAGCAACCCAGCGTCATCTACAAGCAGGGACATGCTATAGGCTGTGCAGCATGAAGTCCTAAGAGGAATACCAAGAAGGCGTGCCTCAGCAACAGCTTTCAAGCTGTGCACAGAAGCCGATCGTCGTGATGCTACAGAGACCAGGGGCCTCACAAGCCTGAAGGTTCTGCTAAAGCTTGTGGTTACTGAGTACCTAAATGTACTGGTTAAGGCCTGAAAAGACCTCGTGAGGCCTAAGTAGATTTCACAGCTGTCCTTTTCTAAGTACAATAAATATGGAATGGAGGAGCTTGCCATCCCTGACCCAAGGCTACCTACCCTGTAGTGGTGCCGGGAACTCTGTCTCCTAATGTTTCCAATCGACTGGAGGCCTGCTTTTCATACACTGTCTCTCTGGTCTCATTTAAAGTCCCTAGCTTTAACATAACTTCCTTGTATTCAAGAGCTTCAAAACGGCTGGAAATCACCAAGAAAAGCCTCACACTGGTTAATCACTTACTTCCCAAAGATACTGAAGTAACAGAAAAAAAATGGCAGAAGATGGTAACAGCCCTGACGTGCCCACGTGGGAGACCTCAAGCGTCAGGAAGCGGAAGGCACAAGTTGTGGTTCAAATTTACCAGTACAGCCAATTCAAGGCAGTTTAGCTGCCGACCTGAAAAGGAGAACTGAGAAATGCCCTGAGGGCTCCGGCCCTTTCTGTTCTGGTGCCTTCGCCACCTTTCTCCCAGGGAGAGCTATTCTTTTCGCAGAGCTTCCCCGCTTCCTTCCTCTCGACCTCTCCCAACTGCACCGGAAACCACTTTCACTCCATCGCTATCAACCTCACACTCAACTATTCTAAAACGAAAATTCACTCTAAACTGGTCCCCTTCTCGGCCTCTCTAGCTCTCAAGGAGAGGTGGGACCCAGGACAGTCACTCAGGCTCACAAGTTTGGGAATCAGCTTCTACTTCATTCCCTTTGCGAAGTCCTACTGGGTTTCTTTTTTTCCCCCTTCAAATCTCTCTTAAATCCAATCTTGGCCTTTTATTTCTATTCCCAATCCACCGTCCCACCCCTCAATTACTACAGACGCCTCCTAGCTGTCCCTCAGAAATGCTCCCTGTTTAACGGTCCTTAAATACCTCTTCCTCTCTGGACCTAGCTCCAAAACTCCCATATTAAATTTAAGTTCCTCCACCTGACTTTCAAAGTAATCCTTAATCTCATCCCACCTTCTTCCTTCAGCTTCTCTCAAACCATTTTCCCAGAGCACACCCTTTAATCCGGTTAAACTTGTTCCACTGGACCCAAATGCCATGCTCTATACTCAATTTCTACCCCTAGGCTTCACCTGTCCCTACCAATTGAAATTCACGGTTTTTCCACTGACCTCAGTGTTCACCTTGGGAAGGATCTCCCTCTCTGTTTGGCTGCTGCCCCCAAATCTGAACCACCACCCCCACCCCCACCCCCCCACACCCGCCCCGCCGACTCTGCCTCTTCCTAATAATTTCTGGCCCCTCACCACCCACTGTAAAAGCTGAAAACGTCAGACACCTGCTGTCCCGGCCTCCCTGGCAGCAGGGATGGGCACCTGTGCTCGGCTCCGCTGGACACAGGCATCCACCCCAGATCTCAGATGGGAGGGCAGCGGAATGGAGCGGCGCACGGAAGCTGCTACAGCAGGCAGGGTCAAGGTCCCAGCAACAAGGCCGGCCACGCTGGTGGCAGTGGCCCAGAGCGGGCGGACAGCAGCGTCACGCTTGGCGCTGTTAGTGCGGCTCAGGGGCGTGATTTGGGAAACTCAGCCAGGCTTCGAGATACACAGCCAGGAGCTCTGGTAATTCTGAGTTACCGGATACACATTTTTTCATAAACATACAGAAGAGTGCACACTGTAACACACGAAAGGGAAAAGCGCACGTAACGTGAAGCAGACAGCTGAGTCCACCTGCGTCAAGAAACAGAACATTCCAAGTGCCCCTGAAGCCCCACTGTTCCCCCTTCCAGGTACCTTTTTCCCCTCCCAAGGGCAACCCCTATCCTGACTTCTAACTATACAGATTAATTTTGCCTGATTTTCAACTTGATGCTTACAATCGATCAGATTTTATTTCTGGTGCTTACAATTAAGAACCTGGACTGGGGGGCACCTGGGTGGCTCAGTTGGTTGGGCATCTGCCTTCAGCTTGGGTCATGATCCCAGGGTCCTGGGATCAAGCCCCACGTCGGGCTCCCTGCTCAGTGGAGAGCCTACTTCTCCCTCTCCCTCTGCCTGCCACTCTGCCTACTTATGCTCTCTCTCTGTCAAGTAAACAAATAAAATCATTAAAAAAAAAAAAGAACCTGGACTGATAAGCTACCCATTTCTCAACAGCCAAGTATCTCTACCAAGGTCTCCTTAACTGTAAAAGCCTCGAGGAGCTGTCATACATGGCCCATACCCCTACCTTTCTGTATATTTTATACTATCCTGAATTATTCAGTTATTTTATGCGTGTAAATCCTGACTCCTATATTGTCACAAGCTCTAAGACAGCAGTTTTCAACTGTTAACTTCACAACAAACTGATGTGTCATGGTAAATTATAGTATACAGCAGGTAATTTGTTAACTAATAAAAAAAGGACCTGAGTCTGTGAATGAATGATATATATGTATTCAAGATTCCCCGTTGATAATGTCTCTGCCACTCATTTGAATTCCAATATTCTCCCTTACCAACAGATGATCTAATCTATGCTGCAGCCCCTAGGAGTGTGCCTCTTATATGAACGTCATCCATCACGGGTGCCATGGTTGGGGAGATCATGTCTATTACTTTCCCTCCATCTCCTATCATTCCTAATAGTGTGGAATACATATTAGTTTCTCAATAACTCCTGATTGATCATATCAAGGTAAAAATACCCTGCAATAAGGACCTGAAATATAGTTTAATTACAAAAAGGCCAGTGTTTTATCTCTTCCAAATCATGAACCTAACCTATCTGGCTTCTAGATAATCCCTCAATCCCCAAGTCAGTTTTTGCCTCAATGAATTTTGACATGAATTTCAAGCTAGGAATAATGTATTTTCCATAAGGCAAGTTGACAGCTGAAACATTTACACTTTGCTAAAAAAGTCCCCGGCAAACCATTTCCATCCTTATTGCTGTATTTGATTTTAGCATAGCTAAACCATTTTTGTTTGAAAGTCTTTATGACATTAAAAAAAAAAACCCACAGCTGTGTCAACTATACTCAAATTTAAAAAAATCATTAAATTTAGTTAAATAATGTTTTTCAAGAGAAACCCCACACAGCTGAATATATCCTAGAGTGTGTAATTATAGAGCTGAGAGTTTATTCTCCAAAGAAAAAGGCATGCCTCAAAATCAACTTTTTCAAATTTAAATATCCTCTCAATCTTATTTCCAAAAAGTTCATTTACAGGTTCTTTTAGAACTCACAGCTTATTTCGCCAAGCATGACATGCCGCAAAAAGTGGCTAGGTTTTTACAAGTCTATCTGACCCGAAGCGTAGTAGAAAAAATACACATTTGCAGGGGCGCCCGGGTGGCTCAGTCGTTAAGCGTCTGCCTTCGGCTCAGGTCATGATCCCAGGGTCCTGGGATCGAGCCCCGCATCGGGCTCCCTGCTCGGGCCTGCTTCTCCCTCTCCCACTTCCCCTGCTTCTGTTCCCTCTCTCTCTCTGTCAAATAAATAAATAAAATCTTTAAATATATATAGATATACATTTGCAAACAAAAGGGGATGGGGGAGGAACATAATAGCAGTGGTAAAACAAAAACAATGATCTAAGAGGCAATATAATGAGGCGATTAAGAGCCCCATCCCTGGCACTGAAAAGCTAGAATTCAAATCAAGTCAGTCCAATTTACTGGCTGTGAGACTCTAGGCAAGTTATCCTCGCTAAGAATTGCAGTACTTCTCCAACAGGTTCTTCGAAAGCCTGCAAGCTCTTCAGAGCTAAGAGAAATTTGCCAAGCAAGTTGGATATTCCAGCTTACAAGTTTCCCTTCTAGTAACTAGAGCACCTAAAGGAATCCTTCCCAAACTGTAATTCTATGTTTACTTTCATCATATTAAGTTATGAACTCCTGAACTCAAACTCATCAGTTCAGAATGATGCTGGGCAAAGGGTCTTAAAACAACAACAACAACAACACGACATGGGCATACAGTACCTATTTATTCTTTCTTTGCTGTTCATAGGTTTAATAAATCAGATTAACTGCTCCTCATTTATTAAGTCCTCATTTATGCTTCCTAATATAGGTACAACCACCCAGTCAGTTGCTGATGCTCTCAATTTCTGGTAAATCTCTTTTAAAAAGAAAAGTAATAAAATGATTTTAAGCTACAAAATAATTTAACATCAGGCAATGGGTAAGGAAGTGAGCTTCAACACTATTCAACTAATGGAAAACGCTTATTGCTGAGTGAGTGGTGTTTGGCAGACCTCCAGAATTCTTTTGCAATGCACAGCAAGATAACAACGAGCACTCATAAAGTACACTTTTGGATCTGAGGCGATCTCTGATCACTTTAATACGAAATTATGATCAGAATGCTTTTGTCACTACAGGAGGAAGAGCAGACTTCCTGCACCAAGGATCACTTAAGTCAGTGACAGTGCTATGAAATCATTGTCAATCGCAAATTCCACTCAAGGATATGGAAGAAAGCCGCACTCCTGGGAAATATTTTAATATCTATAATCCTATCAGATGTGATAACCAATGACTAATGGACAAATAATAAGCCTGTCCTTTCAACTATCTCTACTATAGCTAAAAATAATTTTAGCAGAACCTTGAAATCAAAGTTATCAGCTTAACAAATGTGGTTAAGGTTACAGAGAGATCTCCTGCTTACTTTCTCTCTTTCAGATCACCTCCAAAGGGAGGGAGATTGGTTCTCTGTGAAAACCTTATTCTCCTTCCCACCGAGGCCTTCCTAGTTCTCCATGTTAACCCTGCCTACCATGGAGGTGTATCTGAAGGGGTAGCATTATGATATGGGATCATACATCAGTAAAATGGTTTATAATTATCTGCGCTGCTTAGCACTGATCTTGAAGTTCTCAATACAAAGACACAAAAACCACCTCTTGCGAAACATAATTTAAGGTTCACGGAAGAAAAAGGAGACCAAGTTGGTCTAATTTACAGTCATATCCCCAGTGCCCACCAATGAATACCCTCAACAAAAATCTCAGGGTTAACCATGTACCAGGTGCTGTGCTAAGTAGGCAATGAGAAATAACAGTGCCTAAGATAGTCTTGGCTCTCAGAGACTAATGCCTTAGGGGAGATCTGACTGGCAATGGGATTTTTTTTTAAGATTTTATTTATTTGACAGAGAGAGACACAGCGAGAGAGGGAACACAAGCAGGGGGAGTGGGAGAGGGAGAGGCAGGCTTCCTGGCTGAGCAGGGAGCCCGATGCGGGGCTCAATCCCAGGACCCTGGGATCATGACCTGAGCCAAAGGCAGATGCTTAACAACTGAGTTACCCAGGCGCCCCTGGCAATGGGATTTTTAAAAAGAGTGGAAAATAGGCTAGCCTAATAAGCTAAGAGTTTGGGAACGACAAGATTTACCCCTATTCCTCCAGATGGTCACCTGGCTGGCCTCCCTGCAACACTCAGGTCTCCGCTCACCGGGTAATCGATAGATAACCATTTGTGGGAGGGGTCCTCCTACCAGTGAAGCACACTCAGGATATTTATATGAGGTTTCTCCAACCCAGAAAAGCACCAAGAAGTCAAACTAGTTGTAAAAATCAATAACCACAGAAGAATTCTGAAATCTATGATGTCACAAAGAAAAACACTTAGGCAACGATGCTAGGAAATGATTTTTAGCCACTACTCTCTTTATAATGCATCTGTATAGCTTTTCTTCAGAAAACTCAGAGCTTTTCTTCAGAAAGCTCTCTAGTCAGTTATAATTCATTCAAATAAAGAGCATAACTTAATCTCTGTGAAAAGGACCAATAATAATACATAACCCCTAAGAACTCTCCTCTATACTTGCTGTAAAGCAGCTATTTTTAAAAAGTTCCCGCGGAGCCAGAATAGTTATAAAGTTACAAAGTGAAACTGGCACAGCTTGAGCACTCAAGCTAATGAGACTATAAATTCAGGACAGATCCCCCTGCAATGGTACCCCGGAAGAGCACAAGATTCACAGCAGCTCCTTTACAAATATTTACGGAGTTCTTAAAAACCTTATTCCTGGTATCCACTGTGATGTATGCAAAACCCACCAAGCAACTCAAGACGGGCTCAGGTCTTAAGAGAGAAAGCCACATGGAAGCGAGTCTGAGCTCCACCCTGAACCAGCAGCTGCCAGAAAAAGCAGCTGTATCGAAGAGATGATTTCTGTCTTATCCTGATATCGCCTGAAAAATCTAATCTAGGTACATTATGAACTTTTACTCCTCCAAATCCTGTTCTAAACCTGGAAGTAGAGGAAAGCGACCTTGGAAATCTTCCAAGAAGATGAATCTAGTTAGTCCCGATCAATAAATTTAGGCAAACTAGCAGATGAGCTGACGGGTTCTTTTATGTGCTTCTTTTTGCCTGTTTATTTTCTGCAATGAGCAAGCATTGCTTTTGTAAAAACAAAACAAAAAAGCTTTCATTAAAAAAAAAAAAAATCTAATGACACGAAAGCCAACAAGCAGGACAGCTATTATTTTTTTTTCACTTTCTCTAAACAATAACCGTGTTGTGTTTGTGCAGATTCAATTGGCAGTGAACTACTGATTAACAGATGCCTCAGTCAGATGTGTTCTAGCCACTGATAAGGTGCTTTTCGTTGTAAACAATCCTCTCCTAGGGTCACCGGCTCCTCAGTAAATGCTTCACAGCAGTGTTAGAGCTTCGAATTGTGTTTGAGCAAAGGCTCCACGGCCCCCTTCCAGAAGGGCTATGGAGGCGTCTCCTGCCCTATGTGGGTAGCTGCACTAGTTCGGGGAGTCCAAAACGTTTGGTATCAGGACCCCTTACTCTCTTACCCACTGAGGACCTCAAAGAGCTTTGGTTTACGTGCGTTCTATCTATTGGTATTTGCCATGCTCGAAATTAAAAATGAGAAGTGAATAAAACACAACATCAGGGCCATCAGAGTGGTGATGTCATCACACAGGGTGAAGCCTCTGGAAAACTCCACTGTACGCTGGAGTGAGTGTGTGAGTGAAAAAGACAAATAACTTCTTGGTATTCTTTTAGAAATACGTTTTATCTGACAGGCACCCCCTCAAAAAGATCCTTGAGAATCACTAAATCAGATCAAGAACCCTTCCAGCGCTATCACTCTGGAGCAAGACTGCTCAACCTCAGCACTACTGACATTTTGAGGTGGATAATTCTTTGGGGGGGGGCACTATGCTGTGTACTGTAGGATGTTCAGCAGAATCCCCAGCCTCTACCCCCTGGATGCCAAACGCAATCCCCTGTTGCGACAACCAAAATGTCTCCAGATATTGCCAAATGTCCGTTTGAGAATCCACTATTTTAGGGTGCTGATTTTATGCTACCGAAATGTGAATTACAGCATGGGCACCTCTCACTGACTTCTCAGACCCCTATTATCTTTATCTACTTGCCACTCCCATCTGGGTCTGTTCCTTCTGGGTTTTTTTATTTGGTCACAAACAGCAAGTGGGTGGATAGCAACAAGCACAGGATGAATGAGGTCAGGAAGAGACCTTCTGGTCAAAGTTCACCTTTCAGGCATTACAGCCCTCGGGGACCCAGTGATCTTTGGGGGAGGGGGGTATAACACAGTCAGCCAACATTCATCCAGCCATTCTTATGACTTGTTAACAACCAAGTCTTTGACAAGTTACCTTTCTCCTCCAAAAATGAAGTAAAGGGCCAGCTGTGCCACTGAGAAGGAGCTTCTGAAGGCAGAGAGGCAGCGTACACGACTCAGACCACCACCCCCAAAACCTCACATCCGGGAGGCCCTCCCAACCGAAATAATTGGAGATTGTTTTCAAGTCCTTTTTAAGTTGTTGTTGTTTTAAATCTGGATCAGGCCGGGAGGAAGTAGCAAAACTAATAGAAAACAGACATCCTAGGATGCCTGTGTGGCTCAGTTGGTTCAGCGACTGCCTTCGGTTCAGGTCATGATCCTGGAGTCACTGGATCGAGCCCCGCATTGGGCTCCCTGCTCAGCGGGGAGTCTGCTTCTCCCTCTGACCCTCCCCCCTCTCATGTGCTCTCTCTCTCTCAAATAAATAAAATCTTAAAAAAAAAAAAAAGAAAACTGACATCAACACCTCCAAGTCAGATCTTCACTCCCCACCAAAGTTCCCCCTCTTCCCTTTAGTCTCCAGAGGTTAGGTCCGAGTTTTCTCGCCTGGAAATTGCCCCGGGCCACCTTAGGTCCCTACCCCTCAAAACTCCAACTACCAAACTCAAATCCAGCATCATTCCTCATCTCTTTACTCACCCTTCCTCCAGGACCTCAAATTCCCACCCACAAACCGCCCCCCCAGCCCCCTCGCTGTCCCCCAGACTCTACCGTCATATCTGCCCCTACCCCCCCACCCTTCCCCCAAGCTTCTTCACGCAGGCGACAGTCTCTTCCCTCCCCAATTTTCGCTCTCATCCCATAATTTTCCACCATCTTCAAAACTCTTCCCTGATCCTAAGAAACCAGGACCCTGTCTCTGCCACCCCAGAATCGCACGTAGGTCCCTCCTACACTCACTCCTCAGTATCTTCCCCAAGTTACTCTTCCTACCCAGATCGGCTCCACTCCTCACTC
The DNA here is from genome assembly GCF_029215605.1 of Mirounga angustirostris. NCBI lineage: Eukaryota > Metazoa > Chordata > Mammalia > Carnivora > Phocidae > Mirounga > Mirounga angustirostris. The sequence goes on from NW_026991719.1 coordinate 97,950,268, forward strand.
TTCCCCACCTACTCCCTCGGCGGCCCCCCGCGCTTACTTGCCCCTTCTCACTCTCACGGGCCCTTCCTCCCCGCCATCCCTCGGTCAGGCCTTCTCTAGGTCGCGGCTCGCCTCCCTGGGCAAGCGCCGCCGCCCAGTGTCAGCCGCTCAGCCTCTCAACCCTCCCCCCCTTCCCCCGGACCAGTCTTTCAGGTTGTGGCCTTTGAACTGGGCTCCCCGGGCCCAGGCTGCGGGACAGAGCAGGAGGGCCCAACAACTCACCCAGGACAAGGCAGAGCACAACGAGCCCCGAGCCCGGAACCGGGGAGAGGCGGAAGCACACCATGATTCCGCAAAGCCGGAGGCGGCGGCGGCTGGTCGGGGTGGAGGTGGCAGCGGCGGTGGCAATGGCAGCAGCAACACCTGCGAAAAGGCTGCGGGGAACCGGGCCAGGAGGACCGCAGACCACCGAACACAGCCCCGCAAACGCCAGGACTCGGCGCTTCAGCGCGGGTCATAAGACTAGGGGCGGGGCTCGTTCTTGCCTTTAGCCAATCTCCGCGCTTGAAAGCGGCGAGAGGGGTGGTGATGTAGGAGCCGGTGGGCGGGGCGACCATGCCCTGGCTTTTTGGTTCACAATCAGTCTTATGCGCCTGAGAGCCCTGTGCGGACGGCTTTTTCTAAGGCTTAAAAGAGAGGATTAACTTTCCGGGGTGTAGGTAGTAGAGTTCATTTCAGTTCCAACTCCTTGAGGAGGAAGAGAATAATTTTGTTGAATTAAAAAGGTTGCTAAGCATCACAACGTAATATATGTAAAAATAATACACAGTTGTTCTAGGAACACTGTTGTTACCCCTGAGGTTCATGTGATTGATTAAATGGATAAGAGAGCTAGGGGGTAATACGGTGCCGCGGATCGCCAGAGCAAGACGTGGCCTTGAAGTTCGCCTAGTTACAATACCCTGTTTTTCGGACGGAGGAATTGAACTCAGAAAGAGGAAGAATCTTCTTTAAATACAGAAAGAAAGAAAATAGGAAAGAGAAAAATAAAATAGGAAGATAAAGGGGAAAAAATAAAGCTCATCCATATTCCCACTACCCAGAGAGAGATGGTTATCTAGCTCTCTTTCCACTTGCTTTTCCTATGCATATCCACATGTGAATATTCTTTAATGAATTCATACTAAACATCCTATTTGGTATACTTAACAATTGAACAGATGAAACCTAAAATAGTCAACAAAGGAAAGCATTCAAAAACTATTAAAAAAATCTCAAGTTGGGATAAAGCACTAATTCTCAAATGTTAGTGTCGGAAAGAATCATCTAGGGAGTTTTAATATCATACAGACTCCTATACCTCATTCGCAGAGATTCTGAAACAGTAGGTCTCTGGCTGCCCTTGGAGTCTGCATTTTGAACAAACACCCCAGGTGATTCCGATTTCTGTGGTTCCCCGACTACAATTTGAGAAACATTAAAAAATAGAGCTCCAAAAGCGTCTAATCCAGGAGATCTTAATCAGGTGTCAATGGATGAACTTGCCGGGGGTGGGCGAGGGTGGAGGGGACCGTCTGTGAATCTCCAGAAATTACTTGCAACACTCATGTATGCGTATTTTTCACGGGGAGAGGGGCTATAGCTTTTACCTGTTCTGAAATGGGACCTGTGAGTCCTCACTCTACAACCACCCCTGCTCAAAAATTAGGAGTCATTGGTATATCCTGTCATGTGCTCTAATATGATTAATTCCTGAAAGTGAGAACACTTATTCATGACTTCTTCATGGGTGCAACTGAGTCATGAGCAGCTGACTTGCTCTAGGAGGAACTAATATACGCTACAGTATTAGACAATGCTTTTAGCAAAAGAAGGTCATTTGACTGTCCTACCACCAATACGACTTGAAAGGAGCCATGTCCTGGAGAATCCTTGATTGAGTTGAGTCCTTACAAGTTTCCCCACCCATCCTTACTGATGGACTCTGTCCCTTCTCCCTCAACTGTAAATCACCTAACTATAATGTTCAGTGAAACCCTAAGTTCTAGAAGAAGACGAAAAAGAGCATAGTGGAAAGAACATTGGATGGGCAGTCAGAATAGTTAGATACCATTTATTGGCAGCGTGACCTTGGGCAAGTCACTTCATCTCTTTTAGTACATGTGCTGCCGAAGCAAGTCACTTCATCTCTTTAACTTCTGTATTTTTATCCATAAAATAAAAGGAGACCAGAGCAGTTTCTCAATCCTGGCTGCACTGGAATAACTGGTGGGACCTTAAAACTAGCATTGCCCCTTGGTCCCAGCCCTTGAGATTCTGATTCAGCTGGTAGGGAGTGGGGCCTGGGCATTGTGTTTTCCCCTAAACTCCCCAAGGCAATGTTAACAGGCCAGCGATGATCTCTAAGGTGGTCCCAGCTAAGATTCTATAAGAATAAATGTTCATTTATTGAAAATATAAGGAAACAGTGTCACAATTAGTGAAATGTCCAGCTTAATAAATTGTTGCCCTTAACTTTCTTTAGGTATCATCAAATTAAAAAATGGAAGACAGTGAGATATAAACAGCCTGGTAAGCTAAATCTCCCCATCACAACCTTTTCCCCTGACCAAAAACAAACACTGGCTCCCTGACTGGGACAGGAACCTCAGGAGACAGAACAATGTTTTTGAAGCGGTAAGTAAATGGTGGGTGTGTTGTTAGAATGAATCGATTAAACATTCTCAATCTTTGTTTGGTCTGAGCTTCCATACTCACCGCCCTTTCGTGAGAACCAGTCCCTTTTGCAGGCGGTGTCCCATGACCCCAGCACAGTCAAAGGAGCTTAGCGCAAGCTCTTCTGTTTTGGAGGCAGATGTGTCCGTCTGGGACCAGCGTCCATGTTTGAGAAATTCTGTGGGATCCCCTCCCCTCTGAGCTTCACATCCGGTGTCTTGTTGGTTGCTGCGGCCGCATCCAGAGTGCTTTTAAGGGCACCTCCCTCTCTCCTACGTCCCCAGTGTGCAGAAATCCTCAGCACACCCCCTCCCCACCCTCTACCCCCATAGGTAGTTTATGACTCTTTTTTTTAAGTTTTTATTTATTTATTCATTTAAGCAAGCTTTACATCCAATGGGGGGCTCGAACTCACGACCCTGAAATCAAGAGCCGCACGCTCGACCGAGCCAGCCAGGCGGCCCTGTTTATGACTCTTTAAAAAAAATTTTGGGGGCGCCTGGGTGGCTCAGTGGGTTAAGCGACTGCCTTTGGCTCAGGTCATGATCCTGGAGTCCCGGGATCGAGTCCCGCATCGGGCTCCCTGCTTGGCAGGGAGTCTGCTTCTCCCTCTGACCCTCCTCCCTCTCATACTCTCTGTCTCTCATTCTCTCTCTCTCAAAATAAATAAATAAAAAATCTTTAAAAATAAATAAATAAAATAAATTAAAAAAATTTTTTTTATTTTTAAGTAATCTCTACACCCAATGTGGGGCTCGAACCCACAACTCCGAGATCAAGTTAGCTCCACTAACTGAGCCAGCCAGGGGCCCCTGTGACTCTTTTGAGCAGCTTTGCGAGCTCATGACTTTTTGGCCAGGGAGCGGGAAATCCCTGGCAAACACATCCCTAAATGTGAACACTCTGAACGGCGTGAGAAATAATGGTCCTATCAGATTTGGTAAATGAAAGACAATGAAATGTGTGGGTCAGAGGGGGGAAATGGACATAAAGATACAGAGATTTAGAATGAGAAAGTGATAAATGTTTATGAAACGTAAGGGGTACAGTTGATGGTATTGTAATCATGTTGTACTATGACAGATGGTAGCTACGTTCATGGTGGCTGTAGCATAACATATAGATTTGTCCAGTTGCTATGTTGTACACCGGAAACCAATGTAAATTGTGTGGCAACTATACCTCAATTTAAAAAAAGAAAAGTTTTGGGGCGCCTGGGTGGCTCAGTTGGTTGAGTGTCTGCCTTTGGCTCAGGTCATGATCCTGGGATCGAGCCCCGGATTGGGCTCCCTGTTCAGTGGGGGGAACCTGCTTCTCCCTCTCCTCCCCGCTCGTGCTCTCTCTCCCTATCTCTGTCTCTTTCAAATAAATAAATACAATCTTTTTTAAAAAATTAAAAAATAGGGGCGCCTGGGTGGCTCAGTTGTTAAGCGTCTGCCTTCAGCTCAGGTCATGATCCTGGGGTCCTGGGATCGAGCCCCTCGTTGGGCTCCCTGCTCTGTGGGAAGCCTGCTTCTCCCTCTCCCTCTCCCACTCCCCCTGCTTGTGTTCCCTTTCTGGCTCTCTCTCTCTGTCAAATAAATAAAATCTTTAAAAAAATTAAAAAATAAATAAAAAGAAAAGTTTTCCTGAAAAAAATTTATGAAATGAATGAATGAGTGGCCGTGAGGTATCAATGTCATCTAACTGCCGTCCTATGGTGGTTTTATTTGCATTCTCGCTCTGCCATCTTTCTTTTCCCTATTCCTCCTCCTTTAAGTTTCTCCTCCACTCCCTTTTCCGTTTTCACGCTAGCGTGTCCCCTTTTCTGGATCATGCCTCCAAACTGTGACAATACGGTCCTCAGTCGACCCCAACAGAGAGATCACAGTGGACTCAAGAGGCTGCCAACCTTTGAGCTAGAGCTCTCTGGGTGAATGGAGACATGCTGTTTTGAGTTCTTAGTTTCCTCTAGCGGGATTCTTCTCGACCACCCCCAAAAGATATGGTTTAACCTGTTAAAACGAAATGGTTTGAGCACGCCTCAAAATAACCAAAAGAACTTTTTAAAACCCAGATTACTCAGCCCCATTATGGAGTTTGAGCAGGTCTGGGGTGAGGCACAAGAATCCCCTTTTCTAGCAGCTTCCCAGATGATCCTGATGCTGCTGTTCTGGAAACCATACTCTGAGTAATGAGGTCCCAAACTCTCATCTGTGGCTACCTGTCCTCTGGGGAGTGGAATTAAGGGGTGGGGAGGGGTGCAGAAAGGACTTTGATTAACTTCTGCAGTATTTAAATTTTTAAGAGCAATTGGATTGTTTTTGCAATAATGATTTTAAATTAATGATTTTAAATTAGTCCTCAGAGTAATAACTGTTAACACTATTTTTTAATACTCTCAGGAAAAAATTATGCCTGTACCTGCGTATGTATTTATATTCTTTTTCTAATTAGACAAATATGAGCATGCTCTACACATCGCTTACTGACTTGCTTTTCTCACTTGTGGCATATCTTGAAGGTATTTCTTTTTTTTTTAAAAGGTTTTATTTATTTGACAGAGAGAAAGACAGCCAGAGAGGGAACACAAGCAGGGGGAGTGGGAGAGGGAGAAGCAGGCTTCCTGCCGAGCAGGGAGCCCAATGTGGGTCTCGATCCCAAGACCCTGGGATCATGACCTGAGCCGAAGGCAGACGCTTAACGACTGAGCCACCCAGGTGCCCCTTGAAGATATTTCTTAAAAGCCATATAGCTTTACTTCATCCTTTCAAATGGCTGCTTAATATTTAATTGTGTAGCTATATCATAATTCGTAAAAACACAAATATGCTTAAACCACTCCTTTCAAACAAATCCCTAGCTCTGTCTGCAGCACCACCTTGTGGTTCCCGTAGGAATTGCATCACAGAACAGCATCGGTGTAAGGGAATTTTAAAAAACCATTTAGACTGAAGTCGGTGGTTTGAAAATTGGACGCTTAGCACAAGATAAACATTGCTGGCGTGGCCAGAGCAAAGTGGGGTCCAGAAGTTGTGAGGCTGAAATGGGTTTTTGGAACCCATTCAGCCATCAGATTATCATGCAACCTTCGGAAAATCACTTCATGCTTTGTGCATCTGATATCCCTCTCCACGCCCAAATGAAGACTCTCCCCTGTTCCCCCCTCCCCAAGCCCGACTTGGAGGAGACAGGAGCGTAGTCAGCTGACGGCAAGAAGTTGCTTCTTAGAAGAGGGGGAAGTTAAAACACTAGTTCTTCTCCGGGGCGTATCGCTTTAGTCTCTTAGAGAGGCGCCCCACAGCCTAGTAGGGAAGAGCCCAAGCTCGGGCCTCGAACTGCCTCTATTTGATTCCCGTTTCTTCCACTCCCTAATTGTGTGACTTCTGGGCCTCAGTTTCCTCATCCGTAAAATGGAGGTGATAACAGTAGTATCTATCACGTAGGATTATTGTAGGGATTAAGTGAGGTACGTGGAAAGTGCTCACATATAGAAAGAAATTAACAAATATTTCCAATGCTGTGATCAGTCGTGGTCATTATAGTGTTCCCTTTGCTCTCTGTCAGCGTGTCACAGACCTAAGGAAGTTCTCATTGGTGCTCACTGATTAAGGGAGGGCCGTTGCTAACCTTTAAATTCTAAAATTCCTTCTATATTAATGTAATATATTGCCAGCGAAGAATATTTGTAAAACACTGCTAAGCACAAAGAAAAAAAATTTTAAAGCCCGTAGTCCTCCTTCTGCCTAGAATTTTCCTTCTCTTTCCACCTCCTCCAACAGCAGGCTGGCTTCTGCTGCTCCAGGTGACATGATTTTCTCAGAAGAAACCTTCTTTAACCAGCCAAGGCTGAATTAGGGGGGTTTCACCAACAGGCTCCCCCCAATATCCTGGACTTCCCTCATCACGGCATTCATTACACTGTAATTGTCTATTCACTGGCCCAGACCCGAGAGTAGCCTGTGAGCTTCCTTAGGGCAGAGGACGTGGCCTTTTTTTTTTTTTTTTTTACCAATCTCTTCTCATAGTAAGTGCTCGGTAAATGTATATTGGATTAATGAATGAATAACAGATCTAAGAATAGGATCTGGCTTTTGGAGACTATATGACCTAAGTGCTGAGCTGGAGGAATGGTCTCCCAAGCAGAATATTTCCCCAGTTTTTTCCATCTGAGTCACATCAGGGAAAGTGGCAGGCTATATGCCTTCTTTCCACTAGACCAACCAGCTGACCGTTGACAAACGTCTGCCTTCCACCTCTACCACTTTCTCCTCGTCTCTTCGTCTCTCTCTCTCTTTCTGAGTCTCATTCTCTCTCTCTCTCTCTCTCACACACACACACACGTGCATGCTGGCCTTACTTATACCTCCCCCATGATCCCCACATTCTCTTTCAACACAACAGATTATGCGGGAGACTGATTCCAGGACAGTACGACCCACAAACTGTGAAATAATGTTCCATTTCCCTTCCTTTGCAGTAGGGGTTTGGAGGAGAGGGTTCACCTTCAGAAATCCTTAACCCCACCTGGTGACAGTATTCATGATGAGGATAACCTGACTCGGCAGGTACAACTGAGAAGGCCGCAGCCAACTCTTTGGCACAAGATGGCGGCCCCTTGTTGCAGACCCTTGATTTGAAGCGATGGACATGTTCAAATCAGAAGAGCCCTTGTCCGCTTCAACCTCTCCATTTTGCCCAGGGAGCTCAGCTTACTTGCCCAAGTGGGCAGCCAAACGGGGACTAGAACTCTCATCTCTGTACTTCTTGTCTAGTGTTCTATTCTTGGTTAGCTCCAAGCCCGGGCTCTAAAAGGCCCCACTCATCGAAGTGTCCTGTCAGTGAGAGAGGCCGGGAAAACCCCGAGGGTGCTGTTCGGCGCTGGTGCAGAATTGATCGGGTGCAGACCTTAGCACTCTTAGGAACTGAACTGTGGGAGTTTCCTAGCAACGTCCCTCTTCCAGATGTTATTTCCTCCCTTTTGCAGCTGACTGTTCACCTAAGCACTTGCTGGCTCTACAACGGGCTTTAAGGAAGGACAGCCCATCGGCCAACCACTTCATTAGGGATTTAACAGAAGTTGAGAAAAACAAGTCCACATCCTTTGATTCCATCCCTTTCTTTCCATTGGCGTCTCTCCATCCTTTCTCCCCGGACACAGTGGTTTCTGCGAGCCAGGGTGCCTCCCGGGGGTAGGCACGTCTCCCTGAAGACCTGTAAAGCAGGATGAAGACAACAACCCTCCAGATAAAACCTAAATGATGGGCTTGGCAGGGCCCCGCGGAGGTTTGGCCATAATGCCCCATCTAGCCCCCTGCTCCCACCGCACATTCACTCACTCTCCTCAGCTTACAAACCAGGGAAGCTGCTTTCTGATCCCAGTTTGGCCACTACTCACTCTGTGGCCTCTTTAGGCCACTTCATCTCTTTGGCCACCTGATGAAACTTTACCGTCTAAGTGTTTGAACTCCGGTCAGTGTTTCTCAAAGTGTGTTCCATGGCATCCTTGGGGTCAGGGGAGGTATCTTGGAGCGAGTAAGGAAGACAGTGGCTCCAGTTTTCTTTGTTTTAGAGCATACGTTTTCGTGGCTCTGTCGCTAAAAAAAGTACAAGAAACATTGGACGAAGAAATCGCCATGTTCACTTTTAGCTGAACTAGTCTAAAATCCTAGGTTCTTTCTCAGTGCCCAAGATAGGCCTGTTTTATGATGAAAGATTCGGGTGGATTTTGTTCTAAAAATAGAAGCTCAGGGCGCCTGGGTGGCTCAGTCGGTTAAGCGACTGCCTTCGGCTCAGGTCATGATCCTGGAGTCCCTGGATCGAGTCCCGCATCGGGCTCCCTGCTTGGCAAGGAGCCTGCTTCTCCCTCTAACCCTCCCCCATCTCATGTACTCTCTCTCTCTCTCATTCTTGCTCTCTCAAATAAATACATCTTTAAAAAAAATAAAAAATAAAAATAGAAGCTCAAATGAGAACACTCAAAGAGCATATCCATGGCAGTCCTCTAGAACCATCTCTAAGCTGGTAACACCCGAAAAGGCATGATAGCTAGCAGGTCCTATATGCCAGGGGCTGGTGTAAGCCTTTTCCATGTACTATCTCGTGGGATTCTCGAGACAACTCTATACAGCAGGCACTGTTATCTCTGTTTTACAGACGAGGAAACTGAAGCACAGAAAGTTTAAATAACATGCACATCTTTGTCAGTTTGAATTGCTATAATGACTTATCGTAAGTTTTCAGTCATTTAATACAAATTCTCAGTACGTCTGTGGCAGAAACGGCTGTTGCCTTCCAAAGAGTCATTCCCCCTACTTCCTTAGTGACACGACCTTGATTATGTTACAGGTGACAATGTGTTCGGCTCCAAGAGATGAAATCACAGTTGCTTTAAGCCAGCCATGCAAGCCTTTGCTAGTGATGGATATAAAGGTGACCAAATGACCTAATTCTGACTAATGAGACAAGAGGAGGACCCCGAGGGAGCTCTGAAATTTTTCCTCTCTGAAAAAGAGACGAACGTGAGAAAGGCCTGCATCCACCTATTGTTGGGATACTAGAGTCAGGATGCAATGTTTGGTGCTGTGGCAGCCATCTTGGAACCATGAGGGAAGACATCATTGTGGTACTGAGGATGTCAGAGCAAAAAAGACAAAAATATTTTTAATAGCGCTGAGTTGCTGCACAATCCCCTTGGGACTGCCCACCTCCCAACTTCTTGTTAAGTGGGCTAATACATGTCCATATAAACTTAAGTCACTCTTAGTTGGGGAACTTTATTGCCTGACTTGAAGTCATCTGAACTAGTATCCTTCATCCAGGAAGCTGTCCATCTGTTTCACCACCAATTCAAATCTTGAAATGTTTCCAAGATGCACCTTAAACCCTATCTGCAGACCTCACCCACCTCTCTCTCTGCTGAGATTCTGAACTAGTGTTTACCACGTGTCCTATAGTTCAATATTTCGTTACAAGGGGGTTTTGTATGACTTTTCACTCTAGGTTCTCCTGGGTTCATTTGGACTCTCCAACTAGACTAAGTTCCTTGAGGAACATGCCTTCTAGTAGCTTATTTACCCCCAGCATTGCCAGCAGTACATAACGCTATAAACGCTGTCCCATACATACGGTGGTCATCGACCTTCCTTGTCGGAATAAAAATGATGCCAATTACTGTTGACGTTTTTAGTGCTGACTAAGAGGCACCTCATGTCTCTCCTTACAAGGAGTTCATTTTTACCCTAGGACAGGTAACTCGAGGTGCAAAGTAAACAGGTGACATTTTATGAGCTCAAAGGGTTTTCTTGAGGTCTGACAAGTTGTTAAAGGTTATTTGACCCTCAAATCTGTACTGGAGAACATAAAAATCAGTGTTTCTCAGTAATGGCTACGCATTAGAATCACCTGGGGAACTTTTTTAAACCTACAGATACCAGGGTCCCACCCCCAGAGAGTCTGACTTAATAGGAGGTGTGGTCTGGGCATGAGAGGTGTGAAGAGTTGAGACCCACTGCTGTAGATCGCTGTGTGGAAGTCCTAAAGCAGGGTGCTTAAACTCTAGAGTCCATAAGAATGACCTGTGGTTTAATGTCAAATGATGACTCCTGAGCCTCACTACTGGAGAATCTGCGTCTGAGTTGGGCCCAGGGGTCTGCATTTTTAGAAAATAGCCAGGTGGGTCAGATGTAAGTGGTCTGTGGGCTACATTTTATAACCAGAAAATTCTGTGGTGCATTTTTTACTTGCTTAAAAATACACTTTTAACAGAAAACTAACAGAAGAAAGTAGCTGTTACAAATCAGAAAGGGGAAGGGGTGCCTGGGTGGCTCAGTCAGTTGAGCATCCAACCCTTGATTTCGGCTCAGGTCATGATCTCAGGGTCCTGGGATTGAGCCCCGTGTCGGGCTCCATGCTCAGCTCGTGCTCTCTCGCTCTCCCTCTCAAATAAAATAATCCTTAAAAGAAAGAAAGAAAGCTCAAGTCAAAGAAGGTGCTATCCTAGTGGATTCTGCCCTAGAGTCATATATTCAGTTCTGGGTACCACAGTTTCAGGGCACTAAACTAGAGAGCCTCCAGAAAAGGGAGACCAGGGTAGAGAGGAACCAGAATATCTCCCCACGGGCACACGGTCAGGCTGGACAACAGGTCTTAGCGGGGGTAGCGGTCTTCAAATACCTACCTACAGGGCAAACACGGGGAAGAGAAAGACTCTTCTCTGGAGCTCCGGAGAGGAAATGGGAAGGTTCGTTTGGAATTACAAGGAGCCAGGATTCTGTTCAGTAGGAAGACTGTTTAACAGTAAGACCTTAACAAGTACTAACTCATAGTGACTTGTTTTGAGTTGCCACAAGTGTTTAAAAGAGAAGCCGAATGAGCATTTGTCCAGAAAAATGTAGAATGAGTTTCAGCACCGATAGAAAAGTTAGATCAGATGACCTCTAAGTGCTCTATCAACTTGGATCCGGTAGCTTTCTGAAATTCCTTGTGCCTCACAAGTTGTTAGAGGAGGGAATTTACCATAAATGAAAATACAAAGGACGGCGATACCATGAAAGGAAAGGGGCCACAAGATAAGGAATGCGGGCAGCCTATATAATGTAGAAAAAGCAGGAAAACAGATTCTCCCCCAGAGCCTCCAGGGGGAATGCAATCCTGCTGACACTTTGATTTTAGGACTTCTGGCCTCCAGAACTATAAGATCATAAATACGTGTGGCTTTAAGCCACCAAGTTTGTGGTGATCTGTCAAAGCAGCCAACAGAAAACTAATAAAACAACCCCTGTAGGGAAAGACTCGCAGATTTTAGGGAAGGAGAGGTGGATCCCTGAGTATTTTGCCCCTGAAGTTGGCTTTTATAAGATTTTGGCGGAAAAATGTAGTTTGTTGTTTTGGGGTTTGGGTCGGTTTATTTGCTTCCTTTGCTACTTAGAAGTCCCAGAATAAGAGCAAATGCCAGTTTTCGATGGTCTCCAGACAGGCTTCTCATCTAGCCTTCTAGAAACCTGCGAGTCTTGGCAACCACTGTGGAGCAGTTTGAGGCCATGGCTCTGTTTTATGTGCCCTGTCTGCCCTCCCCACACCTTCCACCTCTCAAGTCCCAGGGAGCCTACCCAGAACCTCCATCTGGTAACTTCTTTCCAACTCAGCAGCTGCTCAAGCCCTCATACCTTCCATCTGCTCTGCGGGTAGGGTTGTTTTCGTCCTTGCTAACACCTTGCTTTGCAATCGGGTATCTAGCCATTCACTCATGTAAGCAATAAACTTTGCCCCTCTCCATGTGTGTTAGCCGCTTTGCTGTTCAGGTGCAGTTCCACTCCAGGGCTCTACCCTGGCTGTTTTCTCCGGAACATTCTTCCTTCAGATATCTGGATGATGAACTCTCTCGTTTCTCCTCCAAGTCTTTGCTTACCTGCCACTTTCTTACTGAAGCCAACCCTGACTACCCTATTTAATACACACACGCACACACACTTTCAAACTCCCTTTTCTTGCCCATTTTTCCCCAGCACTTGTCTCCTCCTAACATAAAATATAATTTCTTTATTATTATGTTTATTGTTTAGGGTCTGTCTTCCTCTACTAAAATGCTAAGGACACCAAGTGCAGGAATCTGTGTCTTTATCTGACAATGTCTTTTATAAGACCTTGTGTGACTCAAAATCGGCCTGCCCAGTACGACACACAAGTTGGATTTCACTCTGACTGGCTGGGCTGTTAACACTCGGGGGCACATCCCCTGGTGCTCAGCCCAGCTCTCCCCTCCTCAGCACTGACTGCCATCCTAGTGGTTGCCCATTCTCTCCACATCTCTCTCCTGGACTCAGTGGACAGGAATGAGTGAGAAAGGAGTTAAACCACTCCTTCCACTGATCTAGGTGCTTATGGATGTATTGAGGCGCTTTGGGAAAAACACAGAAGATGGTTAGAACAATAGTTTTAGGGGTTGTCCAACATACATTTGTAGGAAAACCTCAAACAACCGCCAAACTTAAGCAAAAGTTCAGGTGTGTTTTGCCTTACATAAACCCAATAAATGAGAACTCAAAAATTTAGGGAGGGGAACAGAATACAATACCCCAACGTGTGTCACTTGGGCATGTGGAATTGTTTGAGCTGAAGGCAATTAAAACCCAGCAAACTCAGGCAAAGCTTTTTACCTCCCCCTTAACCGCTTAAATGAATTTAGATAGGATGCCTCTACCTGGAAGATAGCTATTACCAGAGATAACTTTTTTTTTTTTGAGAGGAAGAAAGAGATGGGGGAGGGGCCGAGGGAGGGGGGAGAGAGAGAATCTTAAGCGCGCGAGCCCGCTGTGGGGCTGGATCTCACAACCCTGAGATCATGACCTGAGCCGAAATCAAGAGTTGGACACCCTTGGGGCGCCTGGGTGGCTCAGTTGGTTAAGCATCTGCCTTTGGCTCAGGTCATGATCCTGGAGTCCCGGGATCGAGTCCCGCATCGGGCTCTCCACTCAGCAGGGAGTCTGCTTCTCCCTCTGACCCTCCCCCCTCTCATGTGCTCTCTCTCTCTCTCATTCTCGCTCTCTCAAATAAATAAATCTTTTAAAAAAAAAGAGCCGGACGCCCAGCTGACTGAGCCCCCCAGGCGCCCCCAGAGATAACTTTTTATATCAGAAAGATGTCTGGCATGGCAAATATTTGTTTACCCATCATTTGCTCTTCTCATCTTCCTGTGAAGTGTCCTCCTCCCCTTTGAAGCCCCAGGCTGCTACCCACTTCTCCTCAGCCAAGGATGATACTCTAGGACCTGGCTGCCTGGGGGTCTCGAATTTTTATTTGTTCATTTTTCTCCTGTTAATCTGTCTTATGTCAATTTGATTATTAGGCCAGGCAAAGAATCATAGAAGGGAAAAAGGGAAAAGTTTTTCACCCCTCAGCTTGTAAAAATAGATTGGATCTGAGAGTGTCCACTTGCATTTCAAAGGATGCTTCACTTCACAGAAAGAATTTACCTCCGGGTTATTTTAAAGAGTTGGCTCAATTAAAAATTTTGAACCTGAATGTCACAAAATGGAGGATTAAATGATGCACGTTACATTAATACGGTGGACTATTAAACGGTTATTAAAAGTTGTGTTCTTGGGCGCCTGGGTGGCTCAGTCGGTTAAGCGACTGCCTTCGGCTCAGGTCATGATCCCAGGGTCCTGGGATCGAGTCCCACATCGGGCTCCCTGCTCGGCAAGAAGCCTGCTTCTCCCTCTCCCACTCCCCCTGCTTGTGTTCCTGCTCTCGCTATCTCTCTCTCTGTCAAATAAATAAATAAAATCTTAAAAAAAAAAAAAGTTGTGTTCTTAATGTAATGGGAAGATGCTAATGTTGTCATGAGAGGGGACAGTTGGAAAAGAAATTGTATAATTATGTAAGGGAGGAATATTTGCCACCCCAAAACGTGTCTCTTTGGCATGTGGATTATTTTAAGCTGATTATATTTAAGAAGTGGAAGACTCAAGAAGTCTTTTCTGCCTCCCCTCTAACTGCCTAAAAGAATTTATTTTTTTTTAAATTTTTTATTTATTTATTTGAGACAGAGAGAATGAGAGAGAGAGAGCACATGAGAGGGGGGAGGGTCAGAGGCAGAAGCAGGCTCCCTGCCAAGCAGGGAGCCCGATGCAGGACTCGATCCCGGGACTCCAGGATCATGACCTGAGCCGAAGGCAGTCGCTTAACCAACTGAGCCACCCAGGCGCCCGCCTAAAAGAATTTAGACAGAAGACCCGCTCCAGGAAGGGAACAGTCCCCTTAGATACCTACATTATAATATTAAGTAGGGGTGGTGGGCATGGAGGAAGTTAGCAAAATCTGTTCATTGAAATTCCTCTCTATGTCTCATTGTTTCTGTATGACCCAGCAAACATTTGTTCACCAAATATTTACTCTTTTTCATCTTCTTAGGAATTGTCTTCTTCCCTTTGAAGATCCAGAACCCTAATCCCTTCTCCTTAATACTAGATGGCATATAAACCTCAATTGCCTAACTGCCTGGGCTCTCATTTTCTTGTGGAGTCCCCTCCTGTTAACCTGTCTCACGTTAATCTGTCTGATGTCTCACTTTTTCCTGTTCAGTCTGTCTCTTGTCAATTTAATTCTTAGACCAGCCAAAAGATCCTTGAATGGTAGAGGAGAATTTTTCTTTCCAACAATTAAAATGTTTTTTTTTTTTAATTCCATAATAAAAGAGACTGGAAAGACACCAAATTATTAACAGGAATTGTTCCCGAGCATTGAGATTGTAAATAATAGACTTTTTGTCTTTTGAATTGTCTGATTGTCCACATTTTCTATAATGAGTATTATTTTCATTATAAAGATTAAAATAAGGGGCGCCTGGCTGGCTCAGTCGGAGAAGCATGCAACGCTTGATCTCCACGTTGTGAGTTCGAGCCCTACACTGGGTGGAGAGGTGACTAAAGTAAATAAATAAACTTAAAACAAAATAAAACAATAAAAAATAAAGATTAAAATAAAACGTTTAAAAACAAAAACCAAGCTTTGTATTCTAAAAATTCAATTTGCTCAAAACTTATCTGAATTGTCGTTATTGGGGTGTATCTCCGGGGGAGGGAGAGAAAGTTCCGGGACAACTGTTTATTAAGTCTTTATCTAATTCTCCCTTTTACTTAAGAATGGATCTATAATAATCCAGAACTAAGGTAGAAGAGTGAAAAAACAAAGCAAAACAAACCCCGATGATCCTTTTAAGAAAACGTGTGGCAGTTGCTTCCGTGGGGAACGAGGGAATCACTTAGGCGATTACTTAAAACCGCTATCTTCTCATTCTGCGGGCGCGAAATGAACTGGCTAAATGAATCGAACAGCTAATTTACTTGTTCGTTGTATCGAATGGGAGAGTGCCGCTTAAATGTCCGAATTTGGTAGGTAGGACTGTACGAGAAAGGGTGAGGGCGGTGATGACAAACCAATAAATTAAAGGAGGCTCTTTGGAGAAATCGCTGAGTCAAGAGTCGGGCAATCACGTGAAGTTTTTCATAAAAACGAAACTAAACCAGAAGGGGTGAGCTTTGCCTCCCCTACCCCCCCTTCTTCGTATTGTTACAGGCGCGGGGGGCGTCGGTTGAATCTGTCCTTCGGCTCCTCCACGGGGCGGACCCGGCGGGCCGGAGCCAGAGGGGTGGTGGAAGGAGCGGGATCCGGGCGGGCAGGCGCGCCTTGGCCCTTGCGGGCCAGCCTTTCGGGAACAGCAGCGCGGCGAGCCGGACGAGACATTGGCCTTGGGTGTCTCCTGCGTTTGGTACCTTTGGAGGGCCGGCTGCAGCTGTGGCAGGCTGCGCTCGCGGCCAGCGGTCAAGGAGACCTTGCTCGGCAAAGCGACTATTGTACTTTCAGCTCGTGACTCCGCAGGCTTTGCCGCTTTCTAGGCACGTCTCCAGGAGCTTTTTCCCCCTGCAGGCCTAGCTTCTAAATGCGGTTTGTTTTTGCTCTGTGATGCTGTTTTATTCTTAGCTTTGGCGCCAAGAGTGGAATGCAATCCTTACCAGTTAATTATGGCCTCTTGGAGGAAAGAACAATAAAGTGCTGGCCTTTATGTCTAAAGTTGGTTACTTCTGAGTTCAATGGCAGTAGCTGCTTTGAAGTCTTTACCTGGCGTACTTACTCACCTGGTGTCCTTTACGAGCGCAAGAACCTGCACCAAAGCCTAGTGCTCTCTTGGGTTGGCTCTAGCCAACTTCGACATAAAGACATTGTGTCGCGTATACACATACGTCAAAACTCATCAGATTGTACACTTTAAATATGTATAGTGTATTGAATGTCAATAATACCTCAACAAAGCTTTTAAAAAGGAGCACATGTAGAGAAGTAATAAATGGTAATCAAAATTAAGGAACTGATAAAATGCAAAAATACATTTCTTTTATCTATGTCACTGAGTAGTAAAAAAAAATCGTTATCTCCTGCCTTTTCTTGCTGAGTTAACTGTTATTTATTTTAAAGCCTTAAATTTCTGTAAATATAGGCACATGGTTTTACCTGCAAAGTTTTTCCTAAATGAGGACATTTCATTAGTACTTTATTTACTATGGTTGTGACACCTAAGAAAACACGGTGCCATCGGGCCTCAAAAACAGAAAAGAGGGGCGCCTGGGTGGCTCAGTCAGTTAAGCGTGTGCCTTCAGCTTAGGTCATGATCCCAGGGTCTTGCTCAGCACGGAGTCTGCTTCTCCCTCTCCCTCTGCCCCTCCCACCCCACTGCTTGTGCTCTTTCTCTCAAATTAATAAATAAAATCTTAAAAAAAAAAAACAACAGAAAAGAAACATCACTGCCCAGGGGCACCTGGGTGGCTCATTCGGTTAAGTGTCTGCCTTCGGCTCAGGTCATGATCCCAGGGTCCTGGGATGGAGCCCTGCATCGGGCTCCCTGCTTAGCAGGGAGTCTGCTTCTCCCTCTGCCTCTGCCCCTCCCCCTGCTTGTGCTCTCTCGCTCTCTCTAAAATGAATAAATAAAATCATTAAAAAAAAAAAAAAAAAGAAACATCACTGCCCAGTAGAGGTAACACATCACCAGTGTCAGGAAACAGGCTAAGGAGTCGGGCTGGCCTAGGTCTGAGCTCAAACTCTCGCCACTCAGCTGTGGGAGAAGCAGTAAGTCCCTTGTTTTCTCTGAGCCTCAGCTTCCTCACAGGGTCCTGAGTAAATCAGGGTCAGCAGAGGAGGAACAGAAAGAGAGATCATTTGGCCTCTATCCTGGGTGGGAGGTGCTCAAATCTGGGCTGCTGCATGGGAGTATTCTTGTGGAATTGCTGGTAGAATGGTTATCACAAATGTTAATCCTAAGCGAAGTCCATGGAACCCTGGTACTAGAGGGTGGGAGCTGGTGAATGTCTCCAAAATCTGAAGGCTTCCCAGGCCTTGCGGACCCTGAAGGAATAAATGAGATAATAATGAGTGTGAAGGCTCAGGAGAGTACCCTATAGATAGTAAGTACTGCATTCAATCATTGGATTTATTTTTATTTTGTGATTGGGGGTGGTGGAGCCACCTACCCCACAGTGTCATTGTGAGCAGAGCATTGGTGAAATAAACAAGTTCCTAGCAGATAGCCTGAGACATAAGAGGTAAACTAGGTGGGTCTTGGTTCTCTTCCCCCGTCTCTCTCCTTACTTTGAAACGTTCACCTCAAATTCAGCCCACTCTATGAGGCTTTCCCTGCGTCGTGTCCCCCAGTTCAACAACAGGGCCTTACCTGGGGCTCTGGGGCAGGATATAGGTGTTGCAGGGGTGGATTTTCCTCTACCCTTCAGAGTTCTTCTGGCTGGTCTAAGAATTAAATTGACATGAGACAGATTAATAGGAGAAAATAAAATTTGATTATGTAAGTACAGGGAACCTACATACATATGAGATTCCAGATAGTTGGGCAAAATGAGGTATAAATGTGTCCTGAGCTAAGGAGAAGGGGGCAGGGGTCTGGGACTAGGAAAGGGAAGGAAAGCAACTCACAGGAAGATGAGAAAGTAAATGTTTGGTAGACAAATGTTTGCTGGGCCATCTAGAAACAATGGGACACAGGGAGGAATCTTAACAAAGGGACTTTTCTAAATTCTTTTCTGTCTGCTGCCCCTAATTCATAATATACTGTAGTTATCTATGGTGGTCACTTTCTTCCTGGAGAAGGTCCCTTATCCCAACTCTTTTAGGCAGTTAGGCCGGGAGGTCAATGTTTCTTCTCGAGTCTTTTGAGCCTTGTTTTCAGCTCAGAATAATCCGCCTGCCAAAGTAGCACATCTTGGGGAAGCACAGAGTGGGAAAGCTAGGTTGGGTCCCCTGGCATGGAGGTCAGTGCGAGCGTCTGTTTGCACTGAAGTGTTGCCCCACACTTTGGGGACTTAGGTTGTAGTTGCTCTAAGGGCGGGAAGTGGGGTGTGACAGATTGGGTTTTCCAGAAGCAGATGCTGAGGCAAGATGTTTAGAGATCAGTATCTGTGAAAGAAATGGGTGGAAGGCGGGATTGGGCAGAGGGAAAAGTTGAACAGGGATGCCAGCCTAACAAAGCCTTGTCTGACTCACAGGGAGGTCTGGAACAAGTCTTGCCCATCAGAGTATCCCACAACAGGCCTTTATACCCCCCTCTCTTTCAATCACGGGATGCGGGCTGTCCCAGGAAGAGCATGACCTCACGACCTGAAGTGGATGCAGACCCTCAGGGGCTGACAGGGGTGTCTGAGCACACGTCCCACAGCTGGGCAGCAAGCCCTTCCTCGAATGGTGATCAGGACGGTATATTCTCTGTGTCCACCACACTGGGGGGTAAAGCAACAATGTAGTAACACATATCAAGGAGATGTGGTAAAGAAAGGACAATCCAAATGGGATCCTAAGTTACAGAAATAAATACAGGTATACTAGGTTTTCTCCTAGTCAGTGTCCTAAACTCCCTGACTCTAAGCCAGGAGTCCTTAACCTAGGGTCCATAGATGGAGTTCAGAGGGGCTCATGAACTGGGATGGGAAAAAACAGCAGCTTCATCTGAACCAGTCTTTCACTGAAATTGAGGATTTCCTTAAATCATGGATATAGGCAACAACCCACAGTAAATTTAGCAATACCTATGACTTAGTCAAAACCAAGAGAAACCGTGGCTGTGTTTTATATCACATGACTATTATTGTCAGTATCTGCACACGTAGTTTATGCTCATCAGTACTTCAGCGTTGTCACTTTTTACATCTCTAGATCTTGCTATTTTTTTTTTAAAGATTTTATTTATTTATTTGACAGAGAGAGACACAGCGAGAGAGGGAACACAAGCAGGGGGAGTGGGAGAGGGAGAAGCAGGCTTCCTGCTGAGCAGGGAGCCGGATGCGGGGCTCGATCCCAGGACCCTGGGATCATGACCTGAGCCGAAGGCAGACGCTTAACGACTGAGCCACCCAGGCGCCCCTAGATCTTGCTATTTAATGTGTTAAGAGAGAAGCACATATTACATCACATATTATTAAATATTTTAATAATTGTATTTTGATATAATTGGTTTCCTTGTAATCTTATATATATTATTTTATGCATTTAAAACATTATTCTATGTCAGGGTCCATAACCTTCATCAAATTCTTAAAGAGGTGCATGGCACAAAACACGTTAAGAAGTCCTGTAGTAGAAAAGTCTATAGAGCTAGTGGTTACTTATATTAGGTAATTGATACACAAACCATCCCCTAACCCCATATAATACAACTACTCCCAACATTCCTCCCCATTATTTCCCAAATATAACACATTAGAAAGAAGGAGAGACAGAAAACTCTGCTTCAGGACCCTTAAGTTGGGTCATGCAGTTATTTCATTCATTCATTCATTCATTCATTCATTTATTCATTCCAACAAATATTTATTGAGCACCTATTATGAGCCAGGCACTAACTGTGGTGGGTACTGAAGATACAGTGATGAATAAGACAAATATTGTCTCTTTCCTCAAGAAGTTTACATTCTAGGGTCACCTGGGTGGCTCAGTTGTTAAGCGTCTGCCTTCGGCTGAGGTCATGATCCCAGGGTCCTGGGATCGAGCCCCACATCGGGCCCCCTGCTCAGTGGGAAGCCTGCTTCTCCCTCTCCCACTCCCCCTGCTTGTGTTCCCTCTTTCACTGTGTCTCTCTGTGTCAAATAAATAAATAAAATCTTAAAAAAAAAAAAAGAAGTTTACATTCTAGTAGGGAAGACTAGTGAGAATCGAGTAAACATACAAAATAATTTCAAGTTTTATTGCTTTATGAAAAAAACAAACAGGGGATAGAGATAATAATAGCCAACATTTATTGAGTGGAATGTTTAATATGTGCCAAATATTGTTCTAAGCTTTACATTGACTAACACAACTCTACAAGGTCCCCAGAGGTTTAATATTCCCATTTTAGGGGCACCTGGGTGGCTTAGTCGTTAAGCGTCTGCCTTGGCTCAGGTCATGATCCCAGGGTCCTGGGATCAAGCCCCACATCAAGCTCCCTGCTCAGCGGGAAGCCTGCTTCTCCCTCTCCCACTCCCCCTGCTTGTGTTCCTGCTCTTGCTATCTCTCTCTCTGTCAAATAAATAAATAAAATCTTTAAAAAAAAATCCCATTTTAGAAATAAGGAAATTAAGTCACATAAAAGCAACCAACAATACATAGCTAGTAAGTTTCAGAGTCAAGATGCAAACCCAGGCTACAGTTCCTCTTTAGACATGTTCATTTTGAAATGAATCTAAAACATCCAAGTGGATATGTTGAATAGACAAGTGAGGATATGATTCTGGGTATAAGGGAAAAGCCGAAGCTGCAGATATAGATTCAAGAGCGATTAGCATGGTTTTTAAAGCCATAGACCTAGATGAAGATCCCCCAGGAAGAGAGTGCAGATAGAGAAGAGAGGCACCCATTGTCCTGCATTTCATCCAATTTAGCATTTGTCTCATACTTTAGACAATTTTCATTTTAAATTGAAGTATAGTTGACATACAATATTATATTAGTTTCAGGTATACAACATAGTGATTTGACAATTTTAGACATTACAAAATGCTCCCCACAATAAGTTTAGTTACCCTGTCACCATACAAAGTTATTACAATATTATTGACTATATCCCCTATGCTGTACCTTTCATCCCTGTGACTTATTTATTTTATAACTGGAAGTTTGTACCTCCTAATCCCTTTCACCTATTTGCCCATCCACACCTACCTCTCCTAACCCTCTGACAACCACCAGTTTGTTCCCTGTATTTATATGTGCTTCTGATTCATTTTTTTAAAAATATTTATTTATTTATTTATTTATTTATTTATTTATTTATTTGAGAGAGAGAGAGAGCACATGAGAGGGGGGAAGGTCAGAGGGAGAAGCAGACTCCCCGCCGAGCAGGGAGCCCGATGTGGGACTCGATCCCGGGACTCCAGGATCATGACCTGAGCCGAAGGCAGTCGCTTAACCGACTGAGCCACCCAGGGGCCCCTCCTTACCATCTTTCTTAACGTCCCCATCAGGAAAAGCAGGCAGGGAGCTCACTGATGAAAGAAAATGTGCCCAGGAAATAGCAGCTAGGGACACCTAACAACCTCAGGTCGTAGGTAGTGGTGGAGGAAGTATTTGACACTGCCCAGCTGCCTGTCCCTTGGAATACCAGCCAGTGGTTCCTTGGCCTGTGAGTTCCAGATGCCAGCCACACAAGCTATAGGCTCACCAGGTGGCAGGGTCAGTGGGAGATGTGGGAAATTACAGGTTAGGTGTACATGAAATAGTGTAGGGAATAGAGGCTAAGCAGCCCTGCCATATAGCATATAGAGAGAACTGAACGTTCTTGCAACAGTGGTTACGTAATTTAGGCATGGTATAAATCTACAACTGTTTATTTTACTGACTGATAATGCTTCTCTATTTTGCAATAAATCCTCTTCGCACTAATGAGCACAAATAAATGAACATATGTGTTTATGAAAATTTAGGTACTGAATTTAACGATTTACATGTAACTCACACAAAATGTCTGCTGACGTCCGCCACCCATGTGGGCCACAGTGATATAACTGGTCACACAAAAACCAGAAGACAGGGGCACCTGGGTGGCTCAGTTGGTTAAGCGACTGCCTTCGGCTCAGGTCATGATCCTGGAGTCCCTGGATCGAGTCCCGCATCGGGCTCCCTGCTCAGCAGCAGGGAGTCTGCTTCTCCCTCTGACCCTCCCCCCTCTCATGTGCTCTCTCTCTCTCATTCTGTCTCTCAAATAAATAAATAAATAAAATCTTTAAAAAAAAAAAACAAAACAAAACCAGAAGACACCTATCTGCTGACGAAACATCAGCATCTACCTCAGAAGTCAGTAGTAGTTAATTCACAGTGGAATATTATTCAGACATTAAAAAGAAGAAAATCTTGCCATTTGCAATGACATGGATGGGGCTAGAGAGTACAATGCTAAGAAAAGTCAGTCAGTCAGAGAAAGACAAATACCATATGATTTCGCTCATTGTAGAATTTAAGAAACACAAAAAAAATGAGCAAAGGAAAAAAATAAAAGAGAGAGAGAGACAAACAGACTCTTAACTCTAGAGAACACACTGATAGGTAGGGGAGGAGGGTCAGGGGATGGGGGAAATAGGGGATGGGGATTAAGGAGGGCACTTGTGATGAGCACTGGGTGACATATGGAACTGTTGAATCACTAAATTGTACACCTGAAATTAACATAACACTATATGTTAACTATACTGGAATTAAAATAAAAAAGAAGTTGGTAGTTACTTTAATAATGTGCTTAAGGATCACATGCAGATACAGAAGATTTACATATAATGCTGTGAAGCATAACTTCTCAAGATCAAATGGTTGTTCTAAATTCATTTTGCTTATTTTTTTATTCTAAATTTCCTTGTGTATGTATGAAACATGAAGCAGTAGCTGTTAAAGTGTTGGCTGAATTTGGCAAACAAATGGTTCCAGGCACCAACTTTACCCCGGTGTGTTAAATTCATAATAGTTCAAGTATCCCATGCAATGTTTCGGGTCAAATAACAATTTTGGAAGTTAATAAATTTTTTTTTCAGTGATAATATGAACATAAATTCTAGCAGAGGAAAATGTGGTAAAAATAACATTTTTACTCAAAGAAGAAATCTATAGCACAGGAACATGATTGCGATTGGTTATAGTACACATATAATTGATAACTGCATCCAAACAAACTGCAATATTTTTTCAAAGATTTATTTATTTATTTGAGAGAGAATGCGTGCAAGAGAGCGAGTGCGGGCAGGGGCAGAGGAAGAGACTCTTGAAGCAGACTCCCTGCTGAACGCGGAGCCTGCAGGCAATCTCAGGACCTCTGAGATCATAACCTGAGCCAAAATGAAGAGTCGGAGGCTGAACCGCCTGAGCCACCCAGGCGCCCCCAAACAAACTGCAGTATTTTACCAATGGACAAAGCTGTAGTGTCAGATTTACAAATGTATTTTTTCTATAGACACAATTAGCGTCTGAACATTTTTTGTATGTGACAAAGTTCATGTTGACTTCCCCCCAAATAAGAAAGACGTAGCACGGCAGCATCAGATTTTAGAAGCATTTGAGCTTCTGAAGAACTACTTTGTTACTCCACTTAAGTCTCCTACAATGGCGCTGGATTTTTTAAAAAGAGAGTTCTCTAAATTTCAGGTTATTTTGTTCACCATCACTTGGAAATATTTAATCAAAATATTCAACACATAGAGTGCTAAAAAAAAAATCCCTTTGGCTTTTGAAGCTTTTAGCGAATTGCAGTTAATGAAAACAGGAAGGCATTAAAATGTTTCCCAAAAAAGGACTGGAACAAATTACAGTGAACAACAAATAGGACTAAATTGTGAAATTCTATAATTGTGCTTTAGGATATCCTGACTTGTGAAAAGACACTTGACATTTTGATAGAGCTCTTATTTCTTAATTGGATAAAATTTTAATTGGGTATGTTTATATTCTGTATCTGAACAAAACAAAATTTGAGACGGCCTATGACTTTCAGTATCCAAATTTGGTGAAATTTCCAAAAGAAACATAGAGACGACTTTTTAAAAAAAAAAAGATTTTATTTATTTATTTGACAGAGAGAGAGACAGCGAGGGAGGGAACACAAGCAGGAGGAGTGGGAGAGGGAGAAGCAGGCTTCCCGCCGAGCAGGGAGCCCGATGTGGGACTCGATCCCAGGACCCTGGGATCATGACCTGAGCCGAAGACAGACGCCCAATGACTGAGCCACCAGGTGCCCCTAGAGACAACTTTTTATTTATTTATTTATTTATTTATTTATTTATTTATTTATTTATTTATTTATTTATTTTACCACTCAGACTGCATTCTCTCCCTCTAACTCCCCAAAAAGGGAAGAAGAACGATCATCAATGGCAATTAGCAGTTGTAAACAACGCCAAAAGCCGTTTTCACGCTCAGAAGAGAACACTACACCTCCTCCTCGTGGTTTCGGGTACTCTACACATTCAGAGAAACTTCTCTAGTAACAAACTATAGAAATGATCCCTGAAAGTATAGTCTTGAGACAACTTTTTAAATGAGTTTTGTCTTGTGAAAACATTTGTTGAAGAATGATACTTTGAAGAGACAGTTTTTGTGAGAAGATTTGGGATTATTTACACATTTCAATGTTTTAAAAAATGTAATTGTGAATAATCTCTAGTAGAACCTAATGAGTTGCAGGGCACCTCAGCACGTGCAGACACAGTATTTTCTCAATTAAAAATTATGCTTTACAGATATGAGCCAATTGAAGGTGTGAACAATTTCAAACTTCTTAGCCATAAAATGCAAGTTTGAAAATTACTGCAATTTTATTTTTAAAAATTTTAAATAATAAAACCATATTGAAAAAATACTTTCTTCACAAAAATACCAGTGATACATTATAAGACATTATAAGAAGCTGATCAAATCATGTGAATATGTACTAATAATAATTATTCTACTTGTGCTATTTAAAAATATTCAGATAGGGGCGCCTGGGTGGCTCAGTTGGTTAAGCGTCTGCCTTCGGCTCAGACCATGATCCCAGGGTCCTGGGATTGAGTCCCGCATCGGGCCCTTTGCTCAGTGCAGAGCTTGCTTCTTCCTCTGTCCCTCTCCCTGGTCGTGCGTGCGTGCTCTCTGGCAAATAAAGAAAATCTTTTAAAAAATTCAGATAATCAATATAAATGATTTATATCTTGCTTTAATATACACAGATTTTATTTTCATTTTTTAACAAAGGAGTTTACTTTTGACTGTGGTTTTTGCACACCAATGAAATTAATTTTGGTGAAAAAATAAATATTACAAAAATTTCATAGTTATTTTTAGAGTCACCTTCACTCTCAAAAGTGTCTCACTTTGGATAAGTAGCTATAGTATCACTCTAACTATAGCATACATAGCATATTAGCTTTAGGCATGGTATAAATCTACCAGGAGTAGATTATACCTGTCAGCAGTCAGCCAGGGCTTCAATCCCAGTTTTGCAATTTTGTAGCTTTGAGACCTAAAGTTATTTAATCTCTCTGCAAACTCAAGTATTCTCATCTTTAAAATGAGGATAATAATGGGGACACCTGGCTGGCTCAGTCAGGAGAGCATGCGACTCTTGATCTCCGGGTTGTGGGTTCAAGCCCCACACTGGGTGTAGAGATACTTTTTATAAAAATTAAATCTTTTTGGGCGCCTGGGTGGCTCAGTCGGTTAAGCGTCTGCCTTCGGCTCAGGTCATGATCCTGGAGTCCCGAGATCGAGTCCCGCATCGGGCTCCCTGCTCAGCGGGGGGGTCTGCTTCTCCCTCTGACCCTCCTCCCTCTCACGCTCTCTGTCTCGCAAATAAATAAAATCTTTAAAAAAAAATTAAATCTTTTTTTTTAGAAGATAACCAGCTTTCATTTTTTTAAAAGGGTTTTATTTATTTATTTGAGAGAGAGAGAGAGCACAAGCTGGTGGGGGGAAGGGACAGAGGGAGAGGGAGAAGCAGGCTCCCTGCTGAGCAGGGAACCCGATGCGGGGCTCGATCCCAGGACCCTGGGATTACGACCTGAGCCGAAGACAGATGCTTAACCAACTGAGCCACCCAGGTGACCCTAAAAATAAAATTAAAAAAAAATTTTTAGGGGCACCTGGGTGGCTCAGTCAGTTGAACATCTGACTCGATTTTGGCTCAGGTTATGATCTCAGGGGTGTGAGATGGAGCCCCAGGTCAGGCTCCACATTAGGCATGGAGCCTGCTTAAGATTCTCTCTCTTCCTCTCCCTCTGCCCCCCGCCCCCCCCACCCTGTCTCTCAAAATAATAATGATAATAAATTCACTTTAAAAATTTTTTAATGGGGGGGCGCCTGGGTGGCTCAGTTGGTTAAGCGACTGCCTTCGGCTCAGGTCATGATCCTGGAGTCCCGGGATCGAGTCCCGCATCGGGCTCCCTGCTCAGCAGGGAGTCTGCTTCTCCCTCTGACCCTCCTCCCTCTCATGCTCTGTCTCTCATTCTCTCTCTCTCAAATAAATAAATAAAATCTTTAAAAAAAAATTTTTTTTTAATGGGGATGATAATAGAAACTCATTGGGTTATTGTTAAGGATGAAATGAGGTAACATGCATAACACACTTAGCACAGTGCTTGGCATATAGAGCACTCGATAAACATGAACTATTATTATTATTGTTTTTGTTACTATTATTAAGAGGCTATGTTCTTGATTGCTGCAAATTATCTTTATCACTGACTTGGTGTCCTAACATTAGCAGATTGGTTGCCTGACCTTGTCTTAACCTAGCAAAGGAACCCAGTGATCAGTGAATCAGAAGATTCACCAAATTAAATCATAGCATAGACCAGCATTTTCAAGCACGTTTTCTTTAGAATATTGGCACTGCAGGATGCTCTGCCAGCAAAAGTTTCTGCAATTGACTGCCATTAGGAAGCTCTAGCCATGTTCTTGCAAATTGCAAATTTGTAATACTGTGTTAGCCCTGTAAAAATCTGAGAAGTCTTGCAGTAAAGAAACACTTCAATTTTGTTTAACCCTCATTTTCCCTATTTATTTGTAGCCTCTCCTCTTCTCTCGTTTGTATGTGATCCCTCAAAATTAACAGAGTATTCTAAAAAACATATTTCATGAAACATGGATCTAGCCTTTCTCATTTTAAAAATGGAAGGCCCAATTGGGAGGACTTTCCCAAGGCCACACAGTAATAGTGGATTCATAGGCCTTGATCCTAGGTCTCTAAATCCTTGTGACTTTTCTTCTAGGAAAGGCATTTTGTATGTTATCATCTTTGTGCCATGGATATATTAAGGTGGGCTATATATTAATTAGTAGCTGTATGATACCTTTGAAAGGACAAGAATATTTTATAATAGCCAGAGGTTTTCTATTATAAAATCTATAGCTTTAACAGCCTCCATGCTCTCTGGGACTAAGGGTTTCTGCTCCCAGGCAGTAGGCAGGGACCTTAGACCACAGTTAATGGGACATTGTCTCTGGAACTGACACAAGATGAAAGCCAGAGGGCGCACTTTCCTAAGGATATCACTTTGGATTCACAGAGCCAGAAGGCATAGAAGCAGCGAGAACACTGAGGAAGACAGAAGACACTATCACTGTGGACGCATGATGATGTTTAAGATATTAAAGCCATGGAAGACTAATTAGAAAAGAAAAGGAATCCAAATAGCACTATATCAATGTATAAAACTTCTGTTTCAGGGCGCCTGGGTGGCTCAGTTGGTTAGGCGACTGCCTTCGGCTCAGGTCATGATCCTGGAGTCCCGGGATCGAGTCCTGCATCGGGCTCCCTGCTCAGCAGGGGGTCTGCTTCTCCCTCTGACCCTCCTCCCTCTCATGCTCTCTGTCTCTCATTCTCTCTCTCGCAAATAAATAAAATCTTAAAAAAAAAAACTAAAAAAAAAACCAAACTTCTGTTTCATAATCAACAAAACTAAGGTAAAAATGTCATGTGAAAAAATGTGTGTATAAATGTATATACATCTGCACTACATACATACATCCTGTCTGAATCTATGACATCAAGTCTTCAACAACCAAAATATGTCAACTTCATAGTAGAAGAAATCATATAGAAATAATTGCTAATGGGGCGCATGGGTGGCTCAGTTGGTTAAGCGACTGCCTTCAGCTCAGGTCATGACCCTGGGGTCCTGGGATCGAACCCCGAGTCAGGCTCCCTGCTTATCGGGGAGTCTGCTTCTCCCTCTCCCTCTGCCTCTCCCCCTGCTTGTGCTCTCTCTCTCTCTCCCAAATAAATAAGCAAAATCTTTTAAAAAAATAATTGCTAATATTTATTGAACACATCTTATGTGTTCATCTATCTCATTAACACTTAAATAAGCCTATGAGGTAGATATTATTTGAATACTATCCTCATTTTACACATGAGGAAACTGAGGCTTAAAATCTTAAATAACTTGTTCAAGTTCACACTACTAAGTAGAAGAGACAGCTGAGCCTCCAAGTGTCTCCCTCCAGAGCACCCAACTACTCCCTCCCTCTCCATGACTTAGGAGGAGGCCCTGGGTGGCTTGGATTTCACTTACCTCTTCAGCCTTCTTCAACACAATTTGTATCCAGCAAGACAGAAGTACTTTCAGGTCCCTGAACAGGCCAAATTCCCTACATAGGACCCTCTTCCCTTCATCTTTACCTGACTGAATTTTACTCATCCTTTTGGTCTCAGCCTAGACATCACTTCCTCCAGAAGTCTCTGCTCTCCAAGTATGGGTTAGGTGACCTTCCTCTGTGCTTCTATAGTTCCCCCTCATTTCACCACACTGTATGACAATTGCCCATCTCCTGATCTGTCCCCTCTGCTAGACTGAGAATTTGGGAAGAGCAGAGACTAGGTGTGTCTTGCTCCCCACTGCATTCCCAGCTCCTGATGCAATGCCTATCCACAGAAGTTCCCTATCCACA
This sequence comes from Mirounga angustirostris, assembly GCF_029215605.1. Classification (NCBI taxonomy): domain Eukaryota; kingdom Metazoa; phylum Chordata; class Mammalia; order Carnivora; family Phocidae; genus Mirounga; species Mirounga angustirostris. Next base: position 97,979,380 of record NW_026991719.1, read on the forward strand.
GAAACTTCTCTACTTGAGACATTTCTGAGTCACAAAGCTGTACGGAGAGCAAACATCACCAACTCTGTCCATCACTAGCAGATAGTTATTGATCATCATTTTGGTCTCTGGCATTGGTGTTCATCAGGCATGTTTGCTGTGGTTTTGCTTAGGTTTGAGCAGTTTAATGAACATTATTAACATATATCTGATACATACAAAAGCAGTGGGAGTGTTGAAAGTTCCAATAAGAAGTGATTTAGGGTTACAATAGAAATGAAACTAGAATATGAAAGTTACCAGGGTTGCACAAAAATGTACATAAAGAGTAGTGAATAACCCCCCCTTTTTTTTAAGTAGGCTCCACACCCAGCTTGGAGCCCAACATGGGATTTGAACCCACAGCCCTGAGATCAAGACCCGAGCCGATATCAAGTCAGATGTTCAACCGACTGAGCTACCCAGGTGCCCTGAGTAGTGAACATTCTGATGGGCAAATATGAGATCATGCAACATGTGAAGTATGCTGTGCTTATGAAGACCCCCTACCCCCCAAAATCAAGAAGAATCATCTATCTCAACTGAGGAAGTAAGTGTCCTAGGCTAATTCCCAGAGCACCTTATTTTGGGATGTGGGTAGAGCTAGAGGTCTTTGCCCACCTTCCAAAAGTCTTTTTTCAATCCTTTTATGACACATTACCAACCTAAGCTTCTCTGAAAACTATTATTTTTTTAAAAGATTTTATTTATTTATTTGACAGAGACAGCGAGAGAGAGAACACAAGCAGAGGGAGTGGGAGAGGGAGAAGCAGGCTTCCTGCAGAGCAGGGAGCCCGATGCGGGGCTCGATCCCAGGACCTCAGGATCATGACCTGAGCTGAAGGCAGATACTTAACGACTGAGCCACCCAGGCGCCCTCTGAAAACTATTATTGTGAAATCTTGAATTTAAAGATGTTATAGCAAAAAGCCAGGATAATCAATCTTTATAAAGAAGGGTCCCATTCTCTTAAAAAATAAAAAAAAAGGCAGTGAATCCCTCCCATTGTGTATCCCCTTGCTCCATCTGTATAGGATTTTACAAAATATTATCATCTAGATTTTGTAATATGTTACCATTTTTTGAGTGCCCATTAGAGGTCAGGCACTTCTTAACATTCTCTCACTTAATCCTCACAATGTCCCTGTGAGACAGATATTATCCCCTGTCCAGGAGTGCTTAAGCCCAGAAATGCTTAGGGTTCTACTACTAGGTGGTGGTAGAGATAGAAGTAAACTCAGATCTTCTGTCTCAGATCACCATACTTTTACTTCACTGATTGGTAAAAGGCTAATGGTCAGAACCTTTACAAGAGGGACACCTGGGTGGCTCAGTAGGTTAAGCATCTGCCTTTGGCTCAGGTCATGATCCCGGGGTCCTGGGATCGAGCCCCGTGGCGGGCTCCCTGCTCAGGGGGAGCCTGCTTCTCCCTCTCACTCTGATCCTCCTCCCCACTTGTACTCTGTCTCAAGTAAATAAATAAAATCTTAAAAACAAACAAACAAACATTAACAAGGGCTGGACTTTCTTAACGACCAAGGAGTATGTGCCTGGGGAGAGGGTAGCGGGCAGGCTTGCTCTGTTGGTGGGAGGGGGAAGGGAGCCAGCAACAGTGGCTCTAGCCCTTGGATTGTGCTCCCCAGCTGCTAGGCACTTGCACGGCCCTGGCTTTTTGGCAACATTCCTAATCTGCTCAGTGGAAATTGCCCATTGCTGACTTTGTCCCTTCAAATGTAATCCCGGCCAGACTGTGTGGGGCATGATAGGTTTTGTGTGTCCTTTCAAAACACTATGTTCTGGATTAGGCCTTTGGACAATCGGTTTGGACAAATTGGTCTTGTATGACTAATTGTATCTTGTCCCATGAATCTTTAGGGAAGTTGAACAGAATGACTCATTTGAGGATCAACTCTTCTTGTGCTATCCTGGAATCCAGGGCTGGCTGGGACGGGCCAGGGTGCTAAGGGCAGATATTAAAACCTAAGAACAGGGCACCTGGGTGGCTCAGTTGGTTGAGCGACTGCCTTCGGCTCGGGTCATGATCCTTGAGTCCCGGGATCGAGTCCCGCATCGGGCTCCCAGCTCGGCAGGAAGCCTGCTTCTCCCTCTCCCACTCCCCCTGCTTGTGTTCCCTCACTCGCCATGTGTCTCTCTGTCAAATAAATAAATAAAATCTTAAAAAAAAAAAAAAAAAAACACCAAAAACCTAAGAACAGATTCCGATCAAATTTCCTGAAATGATTTCCCTGGGAGTTATAGGTTTTAAATTTTAATAAGATTGGACCCCCTTTCTGATGTGTATGTGTGTCTACCCCTGTGGATTCCAAATATTGCTATTGAGTTTAGCTTGCCATTAATCTAATATTAAACATTTTCTAAAGCAGTTGCATAACAGTGATGTCAGTACACAAGATAAATGTATGAAAATGTAGAGGACTTCTGCCTCCAGCCAAGAGGCAGTAAATAACAAGGACTGGATTAACCCTTTGCCTGAAACAACAACAACAACAAACCCATAGAATGTGCATGAAACAAGTTTTCAGGACACATCAGGCAATGTAGGAAAAGTAATCCCTGAAAAATGGTTAAAAAGGTGAACCTTCCAACCCAGGCTGGATACAAAAATTGTGTGGCTCAGTACAAAATAAAAAAAGTAGGGGCCTGGGCACCAGGGTGGCTCAGTCAGTTAGGCGCCTGCCTTCAGCTCAGGTCATGATCCCGGGGTCCTGGGATGGAGCCCCGCATTGGGCTCTCTGCTCAGCGGGGAGCCTGCTTCTCCCTCTCCCTCTGCCTGCCGCTCCCCGTGCTTGTGCTCTCTCTGACAAATAAATCAAATCAAAACAAAAAAAAAAACAAAAAAAACAAAAAAAAGTAGGGGCCGTTACTCAAAAGGCAGGAAAACAGTTTTCCTTTCTTCCAGTCTCTCAAGCTGTCATGGTGATTTTTATGTGCTACGGAATGTTGCGTTCCTTCAGGCATGAGGTGCTTTCAGGGCAAACGCAGACCCTCAGAGGTGCCCAGAAGCCGTGCCCTCTGACGGGCACGCGCACACATGCTTACCGCACGCCGGCGGCTGGCTTCTCTCTCACACCAGCTGCCGTATGGATGCCCCGAGGAAGAGGAGCAAGGAATCGGCACTTCCCATAAATCTGACCCCTGCAACGACAGTGGATGAGCCGCCCCCCGGGGTACTGAAAACTCTGGGCCAGGATGATTTGGTACCTGGATAAAAGTAGGCAAGAGGCCCATCCCTGTGCAATCTTCCGCTGAATGTACTGTGGGCTGCCGGCCTGCGACAGGGGCAGTTGGCACCATGCCCTGCCCTCATATGCCACAGGGACAGACATCTGATTCTGACTCTCCCTGTGCCCAGGCCCAAGTCCCACTGAAGACAAGGGGGTGGTGTTAGTTGCTGGGCAAGGGAAGAGAGGGGGAGGCTGAGGTGCCAGAGGGTGAGGGAACCTATCCCAGAGAAGCAGTGAGACAGAGGGGGAAAGGGCCATGCGCGAACCCCAGTCCCAAGCCTTTAGTGCATGCTCTGCAGTCCCACGGGACTTCACTTACAAAACACACAAAGATAAAAGTATTAGGAATTTCAAGATGGTGACCACAGAGCAGTAAATCCAAACACGGGCCCTTTGGAGTTTGGGGCCCTGTGCTACTTGCTGTGAAGCTGTTCCTATTTACCAGGGAGGGGGACCAAGACAGCCTGCCAGACTTCCTGAATTGAGGAGACATGGCTGAGCATCTGGAGACACCCAGGCAGCTGGAGCACATAAGAAAGAACAGCAGAGAGGGGAGAACACAGATCCGCAGATGGTGTCCCTCAAATATTCAGCAGAGTACTTAAGCAGTGCATTCCGGTGAGAAAGCTACCCGAGACAGGAAAAGAACCATCTGAGAGAATTAGAGGACACAGTGCCTGGTGCACACGTAAGGCCAGAAACAGTGCCTGATCCCACCAGCCAGAATGGAAAACCTCATGAGTTACAGGGCATCAAGTAGAGTACAGATAGGTCTTGCCTGAGTAGTGCAGAATAATACTAAGAAGCTCAAGAAGATTTATAGAAATACGAAAAGATTCTGGATCCAACACAATGAAATTGACAGTGCCTGGTATCCAGTCAAAATCATAAAAGAGGCAAGGAAATACAACCCATAATGAGAATAATCAATTTATCAAAAAGCAGAAATGTTAGAATTAGCAGAGAAGAATATTAAAACAGTTAATTGTATTCCATATGTTTAAAAAATTAAGTAGAGACATGGAAGATAGGCAAAGGCAAGAAAATAAAAGATAGGGGCGCCTGGGTGGCTCAGTCGTTAAGCGTCTGCCTTCGGCTCAGGTCATGATCTCAGGGTCCTGGGATCGAGCCCCGCATCCGGCTCCCTGCTCAGTGGGAGCCTGCTTCTCCCTCTCCCACTCCCCCTGCTTGCGTTCCCTCTCTCACTGTGTCTCTCTCTGTCAAATAAATAAATAAAATCTTAAAAAAAGAAAAAAAGAAAAGAAAAGATAAACAAGTGGGACCACATGGAACTAAAAAGCTTCTGCACAGCAAAGGAAACCATCAGCAAAATGAAAAGGCAACCTATAAAATGGGAGAAAATATTTGCAAACCATACAACTAATAAGGGGTTAATATATCCAAAATATATAAAAACTCATACAACTCAATAAGCAAAAGGCAAAACTAAACAATCCAATCAAAAAATGGGCAGAGAAACTGAGTATTTTTCCTTTTTTAAAAAAATATTTTTTTCAAATATTTTATTTATTTATTTGAGAGAGAGAGCCCACAAGGAAGGGGGAGAGGCAAAGGAAGAGGGAGAAGCAGGCTTCCCACTGAGCAGGGAGCCCGATGCGGGACTCGATCCCAGGACCCTGGGATCATGACTGGAGCCGAAGGCAGATGCTTAACCGAGCCACCCAGGTGCCCCTGAATAGACATTTTTCCAAAGAAGACATACAAATGGCCAACAGACACAAGAAAAGGTGCTCAACATCACCAATCATCAGGGAAATCAAAATCAAAATCACAATGAGGTATCACTGCATATTTATTAGGACTATCATCAAAAAGACAAGTGATAACAAGTGTTGGGGAGGATGTGGAGAAAAGGGAACCTGCATGCATTGTTGGTGGGAATGTAAATTTGTGCAGCCAATATAGAAAACAGTATGGAGGGTTCCTCAAAAATTTAAAAACTACAGTAGCTCCCCCCCCCTCAGATTGTCAGATCATCTGTAAACAAATAAAAATGAGGCTAGCAGTAAATTCTTTAGCACAATAGAAGATGGAAGACAGTGCAGTATCTCCCAAGAGCTGAGAAAAAAATAACAGGCAACCAAGAAATGTGCAGCTAGAAAAATATTTCAAGGCAAAAACATTTTAGTTAAGGAAAAACAAACTTACACACAATAGACTTACATCAAACAAACTTATGAAAGATGTACATCAGAAGGAAAAGAATTAACAACTCTGAGAGGCCAAAAGGAATGAAGAAAAAAATTGGAAAATATGTAAACTATATATTGTATAAAATAATTTGTATATATACATAAGTATAAAATATATATATTGTATATAAAAATATATTTTATACATTGTATAAAATAATTTCTTCATTTGTTCAGCAAGTATGTATCACCTACTGTAGTAGACTGAATGTATACCCAAGATAACAGATCCTAATCCCTAGAACCTATAAAATGTCACCTTATGTGGAAAAAGGGTTTTTGCATGTATGATTAAGGATTTTAAAATGAGAGTATTTTGAATTATCTGAGTGGTTCCAAAATGCCATCACAAGTAGTCCCTATAGGAGAGAGGCAGAGGGAGATTACAGAGCCATATGATAGAAGCAGAGTCCAAGAAGATGCTATGCTGCTAGCTTTGAAGATGGTGGAAGGGGACAAGAGCCAAGGAATGCAAGGAATGCAACTCTAGATATTGGCAAAGCCAAGGAAACTGATTGCCCTTAGAGCCTCTAGGGGGTGTGTGGCCTTGCCAATACTTTGATTTCAGCCCAGTGAAGCTGATTTCCAACTTCTGGCCTCTATAACCGTGACAGAATTAATTTCTGTGAATTTAAGTCACCAAATTTGTGGTCATTTGTTACAGCAGCCACAGGAAACAAATGCACCTAAGTGTTTGGGATAATCAAGGGACAAAACAAAGCTCTCCGCCCTGATGGAGCTTAAACTCTGCTCTAGAGGAGTAAACAGACAATATACCATAAGCATATTCAACAAGTAAATTGATATTTTAAATACAGTGGCTATGGTAAGCCTCATTGAGAAAGTGGTGTCTGAGCGACTTTTGTGGTGTTTATTTTTAAAAAGAGGACACAACTAAAATACTGGATACTACCATGTAAGTTGGGGAAGAGGTGATCAGTATCTAAAGTGTTCTCAAATCCATATATTATCTAGAAGAACTGATATTAACTCGAGACTTTGTTAAGCATACATGCTAACCTATCAAGGGTAACCAATGAAAGAACAGACACAGAACATATAACATCCAAATTAAGTAGTGGGGGAAAATGGAATAAGAACATAAACAAAATTCAATTTTTTTAAGCTGAGAAAGGAGAAAAAGCAAAGGAAATTAGAACAGATAGACAGCAACCAGTAAGACGTTAGAAACAAATACAAATAAATGTGACCACAGAGATGCAAATGGATGTTATCTGCCAGTTAAAAGCGATTGTCAAATAAGGGGCAGAAAGTGAAAATGCACCTAAAATGGAAAGACACCCCTAAAATATAAGAACACAGAAAGGCTGACAGTTAAGTAATGAAGAAACATACCAGGCAAATAGTAGCCAAAAGCCAGAGTAGTTATATTAATGTAAGTCAAAACAGAATTTAAAATGCATTGTTTGGGACCTCATGAGAGGGTCACTACAGCAAGATAAAAGGTGGTACATTGTAATGCTCCTTTCTCAATTTCTGATAGGTTAAAACTAAAGACAAAATATTAACAACAATACAGAATATTCAAAGAACCTAGTTAACAAACTTGGTTGGAAACTGCTATGAATATTCACGTACACGTCTTCTCATGCACACGGAGCAAGTTTCTCCAATGTGAGGGTGGAACCACTTGATCATAGGGTTTGTACATTTTCATAAAACACTACAGACGGAATTCAAGTTCTGTGTACCCCTCTTCCTTATTCCCCTTCATCCTCCCCCAAGAGATTACCACAGTCCTGGATGTGGTCTTTACCATTCTAACGCAATTTTACTTGAGTTCAAATGTTTATGTGTAGCCCTTAAACATTATAATTATAAAGCATTATTTATACTTTTAAATTTTAAATAAGGAATTTTAATTATTTACTTTTTATAAGTTATTTAAAATTTACATAAGTGGGCGGGCACCTGGCTGGCTCAGTCAGAAGAGCATGTGACTCTTGATCTCAGGGTTGTGAGTTCAATCCCACGCTGGGTGGAGAGATTACTAAAAAAAAATAAACTTAAAAAAATAAAACTTATGTAAATGGTATCATACTGGATGTGTATTCCACCTTGCATTTTCCACCACTGTTTTAGAGATTTATCTGTGGATATAGTACTAATTCATTCAACTGTTATATAACATTTATTATAAATCTTATAAGTTTAAATGTTATATACTTTAAAATGTATCGTAATTTATCCATTGTGCTGTTGAACATAGTCTGCTCCAATTTTTTTACTAATTACAGATGATACAGAAATATTCTTGTGTACTTCTTTGTACATTATGTGAGAATTCCTCTAGGATATATATCTTGGATTAGAACTGCTCAGTTTTAAGATGTGGGCACCTTGGACTTTACAAAACATCACCATATTGCTTTTCAAAGCAGTTGTGCCAATTTATATCACCACCATCGAGTTTACATTGATCATAACTGTCATCTAGTACTGAGACTTTTCCATTTTTGCCAACCTGATACATGTGAAATTGTACCTGTTTTATTTTGCATCCCCATTAGATTGATTTTATAAATTCAATGGCCATTGGGGTTTCCTCTTCTGTGAAATGCCTATTCATATTATTTGCTCACTTTTGAGTCTCCTGTTTTTCTGACTGACTTATATAAAGCTTGTAATTTATGCACAGTAAAATTCATTTTGGTGTATACGTCCAAGTTTTAACAAATGCAAAGTGTAACTCCACAATTAAGATACAAAACGGTTCCATTGCCTCCTGAGATTCCCTCTTACTATCCCCTTTGTGGTCAAGTGCCTCTCCCCACACCAACCCATGCTAATCACTAATCTGTTTTCTACTCCTAGTTTTGCCTATTGCACAATGTAATGTAAATGAATTATACCATATGCAGCCTTTTGATTCTAGCTTTTTCATTTAACATAACGCATAGGAGAGCCACATTGTTGAATGTATCAATAGCATGTTCCTTTTTTTTATTTAAAGTAAGCTCTATACCTAACATGGGACTTGAACTCTCAACCCTGAGATCAAGAATCATATGCTCTACCTGAGCCAGCCAGGTCCCCCAATAATTTGCTCCTCTAAATTGCCAAGCAGTGGGGCACCTGGGTGGCTCAGTCATTAAGCATCTGCCTTTGGCTCAGGTCATGATCCCAGGGTCCTGGGACCGAGCCCTGCATCAGGCTCCCTGCTCGGCAGGAAGCCTGCTTCTCCCTCTCCCACTCCCCCTGCTTGTGTTCCCTCTCTCGCTGTGTCTCTGTCAAATAAATAAAATCTTTAAAATAAATAAATTGCCAAGCAGTATTAGTATTCCATTGCATGTATGTACCAACCAGTTGTTTATTCACCAGCAGGACAGTTTGACTGTTTTAAGTTATTGGGAGTTATAAATAAAATTACTGCATTTACATACAGACTTTTGTGTGAATATAAGTTTTCATTCCTCTTGGGTAAATTAGGAGTGGGATTTCTAGGCATCTTTAATTTTAATATGCATACTTAAAGAGTCCAAAGTTAGTATCTTTATCCTTCTTCTGAACAGAGGCCTTACTACATTTATATTCCAAACTCTTTCCATCTTCTGTTATTAGTGCCAATCTTATTTTTACCTTCCCCAACAAAATTAGTCATTTTACTTTCAGTCCATGTTTATTTGAATATATGAACATTTCAACAATTAATATGATCACCATTGCTTCTTGCATCCCACTCATTTCTCCTAAAAAGCACATTTGAATGATCTGCTTTGGAATGATAAACTGAAAATTTAGTGAACAGAATGTTCTAGTATTATGATAGAACCTGCTATCCCCAAAATACATATTCTTGGATGATAGAACCTGATCACCTGTTTTATGTAAGATGCTGCATACTCGTCCGGAACAACTGACTTCTCTAGTCCACTTCAGCTGTGAAGGAAATGACCTTCTGTTTATTACTGCCTACATAAGAGTCGAGGTAGAAGGCTAGCAGAGGCCCCCATGGGCCTCACTTCAAGATCCTTGAGGCTTTCATGCTACTCTTGTCTATTGTTAAAACATTTGACCCGTGTATATCTAATTTCCTCTTAAAGTAATCAAATGCAAAACCGTGTTCAGAATAGTTAATATTCCTAAACATTTTATGAATTATAAAGTATTTTAAGAATACTTACGAAAGTCAGACAAAAGGGGGAAATGTTTGTGCAGTACCTTTCTACATCATAATCAAAGCTCCTTAACTCAAAGAGTAATTAGAAACAAATCTTTGAAAAATGCCAACTCCATGGCCTGTATTGCAACGTGTTTTAGGACAGACATACAGGTCTGATTCTAGGAAAATTTGCCTTTGCTTTTTTTGTGTGTTATCTTTTTAAAATCTAGCAAATTCCATACTGCCCTTTTAGATATGTTAACCACTGTGAAGAATTTCCAATTATTTTTTTTCAGACAATTATCTTTTAGAAATGTTTTCACAAGATATTAACATACCAATGATTTAAATAAATCAACAATGAAATTGATGTACTTAATAAAAACTGGAAAATGTTTTGTTTTGGTATGTATGTATGTATGTATGTGTGTGTCTTTGTGTATGTATGTACTTATAATTATCTATCTACTTATTGTATTTACTAGTAGGCTCCACACCCAGCGTAGAGCCCGATGCGGGGCCTGAACTCACGACCCCGATATCAAGACCTTAGCTGAGATCAAGAGTCAGACATTTAACCAACTGAGCCATCCAGGGGCCCCTGGAAAATGTTTTAAAAAATAACTTCTGGGGGTGCCTGGGTAGCGCAGTCAGTTGAGTTTCCTACTCATGGTTTCCACACAGGCCATGATCTATCTTGGGGTTGTGAGATTGAGCCCCACATTGGGCTCTGTGCTCAGCAGGGAGTCTACTTGGGATTCTCTCCCTCTGCCTCTCCCCACATCCCCCCATGTGCAAGTGCTAATAATTAAATAAAATCTTAAAAAAAAATAACTTCTGACAAAGAGGAAGAAAATACCTTTATGCACAGCAAGGACTTTTAATCAACACAAAACAGTTAAATACCCGAAAACAACTCACTCTTTGATAATTATTTTCAACTTAATACCTCACTAGCTACTTAAGACTGATTTAGGAAACATAAAAAAGACATTACCTCTATATTAATGGGCATACAATGTATAAAGATATAATTTGTGACAATAACTACATAAAGGAGGAGGGCAGAGTTGTATAGGAACAGTTTCTGTATACTATTACAGTTAAGTTGGTTACTAATTCATACTAGTTTGTTGTAAATTTAAGATGTCAATTGCAATCCCCTAACCACCAAGAAAATAACTAAAATGAGAGAGAAAAAAGGAATGAGAAGGGAATCCATACAGTGTATTACAAAAAAAAATTCAAACACTAAAGATAGTAATAAAGGTGTTGAGAAACAAAAGATATAAGATATATAGTAAACAAATAACAAAATGGCAGTTTTATCAGTCAGTATTTTAAATGCAAATGGCTTAAACTCTCCAATTAAAAAAGGCAGAGATTGAAAGAATGGGTTAAAAAAAACATTAACTACAGGCTGTCTATAAGAGACTCACTTTAGATCCCAAACACAAATAGGCTGAAAGAGAAAGAAGGTATAAAGATATTGCATGCAAACAGTAACCAAAAGAGAGCTAGAGTGGCTCTATTACTATCAGACAAAATGAACTTTTAAGTAAAAAACTGTACAAGAGACAAAGAGCAATAATATATATTAAGGGTCAACCCATCCAAAAGCTAGAACAATCTATATGTATAAACACCTAACAGAGTCCCAAAATACAAGAAGCAGAAATTTACAGAATTAAAGGGAGAAACAGACAGTTCTACAATAATAAGACTTCAATACCCCAATTTCAATAATTAATAGAACAAGAAGAAAGTCAGTAAGGGAACAGGACTTAAACACTAGGCACATTCTTAAGTCCACATGGAGTATTCATTCTCCTGGAAAAATCTATGTTAGACCACAAAACAAATCTCAATAAATTAAAAAAAGACTCAATCATACACAGGATCTTCTGTGACCACAATGAAAAAACTAGAAATCAGTAACAGAAAAGTGAACAGTTCACAATATGTAAAAATTATACAATACACTCTTAAATTACGAATATATCAAAAAAGAAACAACAATGGATATTAGAAAGTGCTGAGATAAACAAAAATACCGTACTAAAACTTAACGAGATGCAGCAAAAAATAGTGCCAACAGGGGAATGTATAACTGTAAATGCCTACACTAAATAAAATTCAAATCAATAAGCTAACTTTTACACCTTAAAGAACTAGAAAAGAGGAGCAAACTAAATTCAGAGCTAGCAGAGGGAAGTGAATAATATAGATTAGAGTGGAAATAACCGGAGAACAGAAAAACAAGAGAAAAGCAACAAAGCCAAAAGTTGGCTCTTTGAAAAGATCAACAAAATGGATAAGCCTTTAGCTAGACTAAGAAAAAGAGAGTAAACTCAAATTACTAAAATTAGAAATGAAGGTAGGACATTACTACTAACCTTACAGAAACGAAAAGGATGAAAAAAAAGCTGCTATGAACAACTATACACCTATTAATTGGATAACCAAGATAAAATCAACAAATTCCTAGAAACAAAACACTAAAACTGACTCAAGAAGAAACAGAAAACCTGAACAGATCTATAAGCAAAGAGACTGAATGAATAATTAAAAAATTCCCCATAGAGAAAAGCTCAGGACCAGATGGCTCCACTGGTGAATTCTATTAAATATATAAGAATTAATACCAATCCTTCTCAAAGTCTTCCAAAAAACAGAAGATGAAAAAACACTTTGTAACTCCTTCTATTGAGAGAAAAGCCAAAGACACAAGACTACTACAGACCAGTCAATATCCCTTATGAATATATAATGCAAAAATCCTCATCAATGGGCACCTGGGTGACTCAGTTGGTTAAGTGTCTGCCTTTGTTTGGCTCAGGTCATAATCCCAGGGTCCTGGGATTGAGCCCCGCATCGGGCTCCCTGCTCAGCGGGGAACCTGTTTTTCCCTCTCTCTCTGCCACTCTCCCTGCTTGTGCTCTCTCTCTGTCAAATAAATAAAATCTTCAAAAAAAAAATCCTCATCAAAATACTAGCACACCAAATTAAGCAACATATTAAAAGGATTATACACCATGATCAAGCAGGATTTATGTCAGGAATGCAAGGGTGGTTCAACACATGAAAACCAATAAATATAATACACCAATTTAATAGAACAAAGGAAAAAAGCCACAATTGTCTGAATTGATGCAGGAAAAGCATTTGACAAAATACAGCATTCTTTAATGATAGTCAGAAAACTATGAATAGAAGGAAAATTCATCAACATGATGAAGGGTATTTGTGAAACCCCCACAGCTAATACCATTCTCAATGGTGGAAGACTGAAAGCTTTCCCCCTAAGATGAGGAACAAGGCAAGGATGCCTGCTTTAGCCACTTCTATTCGACATTATAGTGGAAGCTCCAGACAGAGAAATTAGGCAAGAAAAAGAAAGAAAACACATCCAAATTGGAAAGGAAAAAGTAAAACTCTCTCTTTGTAGGCAACAAAGACGCTATATCTAGAAAATCCTTAAAAATCCACAAAAATATATTAAAGCTGGTAAACAAATTCAGCAAAGTTGTAGGGTATAAGATCAACACACAAAAATTGTATATGGGGCGCCTGGCTGGCTCAGTCAGTAGAGCATGTGACTCTCGATCTCAGGGTTGTGGGTTCAGTCCCATGTTGGGTGTAGAGATTATTTAAAAATAAAATCCCTTAAAAAATTGTATATGCTAGGGGCACCTGGGTGGCTCGTCAGTTAAGCATCTGCCTTCGGCTCAGGTCATGATCCCAGAGTCCTGGGACTGAGCCCCGTGTCAAGCCCTGTGTCAGGCTCCCTGTTCAGCAGGGAGTCTGCTTCTCCTTCTCCCTTTGCCCCTCCCCCTGCTCCTTCTCTCTCTCGCTCACTCTCTCAAATAAATAAAATCTTCCAAAAAACTGTATATGCTAGCAATGAACAATCTGAAAAGTAAATTAAGAAAACAATTCAATTTACAAACTACATAGGAATATATTTAACCAGGCTGATATAAAAGACTTGTATAGCGAAAAGTACAAAATATTACTGAAAGGAATTTTTTTTGAAGATTCATTCATTGTAGAGAGAGAGAGCATGTGCACACATGAGTGGGGGTTGGGGCAGAGGGAAAGAACCATCAAGCACACTCCCTGCTGAGCACAGAACCCCACACAGGGCTCATCCCACGACCCACGAGATCATGACTTGAGCTGAAACCAAGAGTTGGACGCCCAACCAACTGAGCCACCCAGGCATCCCTACTGAAAGAAACTTCTTAAAGACCTAAAACAAGTGGTTTATTTTATTTTTTTTTTTTTTTAAAGATTTTATTTATTTATCTGAGAGAGAGAGAATGAGAGAGAACACATGAGAGGGGATAGGGTCGGAGGGCAAAGCAGACTCCCTGCCGAGCAGGGAGCCCGATGCAGGACTCGATCCCGGGACTCCAGGATCATGACCTGAGCCGAAGGCAGTCGCTTAACCAACTGAGCCACCCAGGTGCCCTTAAAACAAGTGGTTTAAAAATGTAAAGACATCGGGGCTCCTGGGTGGCTCAGTCAGTTAAGCATCTGACTCTTGACTTCAGCTTAGGTATGATCTTGGGGTTGAGATCAAGCCCCATGTTGGGCTCTGCACTGCATGTGGAGCCGGCTTAAGATTTTCTCTCCCTGAGGTGCCTGGGTGGCTTAGTCAGTTAAGCATCTGCCTTTGGCTCAGGTCATGATCCCAGGGTCCTGGGATTGAGCCCCACATTGGACTCCCTGCTCGGCAGAGAGCCTGCTTCTCCCGCTCCCTCTGCTGGTCCCTCTGCTTGTTATGTCAAATAAATAAATAAAATCTTAAAAAAAAAAGATTCTCTCTCCCTCTCCCCACCCCTCCCCCCCGCCCCCACTCACATGCTTGTTCTTAAAAAAAAATGTAAAGACATCTTAGGTTCATGGTCTAAACTAAGACTTAATACTATTAAGATGGCAATACTCTCAAAGAGATCTACACATTTAATGGAATCCTTGTGAAAATCCCAATGGCCTTTTTTGCAGAAATGGAAAAGCTGATCCTAAAATTCACATGGAATAGCAAGAGACGTGAATAACTAAAACAATCTTGAAAAAGAAGTATAAGACTCACACTTCCTAATTTCAACTTATTAAAAAGCTTTCCAGAGGCTGGATGGAGAAGGAATGGGGATTGACTACTTGATGAGTACAGGGTTTCCTTTTGGGATGATGAAAATGTTCTGGAATCCTTTTGGGATGATGAAAATGTTCTGGAACTAGAGAACTAGATGGTTGCACAAAAGGGTGAATGTACTAAATGTCACTGAACTGTACACTTTAAAATGGTTAAAATGGGGATGCCTGGGTGGCTTAGTCAGTTAAACGGCTGCCTTCAGCTCAGGTCATGATCCCAGGGTCCTGGGATCAAGTCCTGCATCAGGCTCCTTGCTCAGCGGGAAGCCTGCTTCTCCCTCTACCCCCTCCCTTCTGCTCGTGCTCTCTCTCTGACAAAATTTAAAAAATGGTTAAAATGGAAAATGTTGTGTAATTTACAAATTTAATTAAAGAAAAGGTTTTATTTTTTAATTTTTTAAAAAGATTTTATTTATTTATTTGACAGAGAGATAGCACAAGTAGGCAGACAGGCAGGCAGAGGGAGAGCCTGCTTCTCCCTCTCCCTCTGCTCCTCCCCCTGCTCTTTCCTCTCTCTCTCAAATAAATAAAATCTTTTAAGAAAAAAAGGTTCTACAAAATAAACATTAGATTTCTTTTTACTATGCTAGACATAAATTCTAGGGATTGGGGCTTTTTTGTACTATATTAAAAAAAATTTTTTTTTAAGTAGGTTCCATACCCAATGTGGGGCTTGAACTCACAACCCCGAGATCAAGAGTTGCATGCTCTACTGACTGAGCCAGGCAGGGGCCCCTAGGGATTGTTAAATACATAAGTATACTATGTGTCTGTTCCAAAGTATACTATGTGTCTGTTCCAAAAAAGAAATACCTATTTTATAATAGCGTGGAAAATAACTGAACAAAATGTTATATTTGAACCAAGTGTTTCCAGGTGAACAAATCTCATCATTATTCAAACGTAAAGCAAATTTTTGTAGGAAACTTAAAAATATTCATTAATGAACCATTCCAAGGATACTATATAAAGCATAATTATGCAAATTCCCATTAGTACTGCTCTTTTCTTTTTAATGAACAATATGTTTTGGCAAATTTATGTAGATGACATAAACAGAACATGTTTATAACACTTCCTGCCTTTCACAGCGTTAAACAGAATGGTCATTAAAACAAAAAAACAGCTAATGTAAAAAAAGATTTATGGATACTACGATTAAAAAAGAAACTTCTGAAAATCTTGAGACCCAGATGCCTAAATAGAATAAACTGATTTCCTGAACTGTACACACACGTACAGGGAAAGAATTTTCAAGAGTATGGCTAGACATCATGTTAAGACTGTTCAACAGACTCAGGAAGCGGGTTAAAAAAGCTTCTTGATTCCTGGCTTGGTAAGGTCCTTATGTGCATCTTACAGTGAGAGTATATCGCCCAGAAGTCATATTAATAGAAAAGGAAAATCAAGTGCCATTACTAAAACAAAAGTATTTAATCTTTTATTCTTCCCTCAATGTAAAGTACTTTCACATTAACTTTATGAAACTATTTGACTTTTGAGAATTCAAAGGAAACAGTATTTATACTTGCACTTGATTTTTCTAAAATATGACATTTAAGAATGAATACTCACCTTGAGAATTCCTGGGAATTTTACTCACCCTTTACCAATACCCTCCTCCACATTCCTATAGCATTATCACCAAACCACCACAAAAATAAAAAAGAGACATTTTTAAAATAACAAAATTGACAGATATGGATTCATTAAATCCTTAGGAAAGACTTAAAATTCTGTGGTTTCATAACTTTCTTAAAATGCTTGAATTTTAAAGATCTTCTCCAGAAACTTTTTTTAAATAAAAGTTTTATTGGAGAAAAATAGAACCACCACGTACACAGGGAAAAGAGCACAAAAATTTAACTGATACAGAACAACTGAAAGTCACAATTACCCAATGTTGTTTGCAATTACTTTTCAATGTCTTAAACAGCTCCCCTCAACTTGTTTTTTAATATTCTTGCCAATTTTTCAGTTGAAACAGCATCAAGGTTTCAAAAAATTAAGAGCCTCAAGGAAGGGACCAGCTTTCAAGATAACAAAAGTGACACCAAGAGTCTCCTCCTAACAGGGACCAATTCTACCTAAAAATTCCTTAAGAGTAACTATTGAGTCTTGTGGAATAGTCTATATATCTCAGAGACCATCAGGGATGAGTTAGGACACGACATAATTGGTCCAGTGTGGAGAGAGGACAAATAGAATAGCTGCATTTCCTTGTCAGATGAGCTCATGCAAGGAAACCAGGGAGAAGCTGAGAAAATATAGGCAATGGCTGCTCAAAAAGAATTAGGAAGGCATTCTAAATACCACATATTGTTAACAGTGTGCAAGTTGATGCAATTAGAAACAGGCAACTTTTTTATAGTAGCTGGTCACAGGTCTTGAGAATTCAAGAAAATAATCAATAGTAGATACAAGAGCCAAAAGTCTCCTCAGTTCATGGTTAGGACCCTAGGTATTCTTCCTAATGGCTCCAAATAGTCAAGAAAATACACTATTGCCAAAGCATCAAAGCAATTCTGTTTAAAAAATCCAAACAAAATTTTCTGCTTCTCCTCCAAGATCGATTCCCTTCAAGGAAAAACAAGGAAGCAAAAAACAAAAAAAAACAACAAAACCAAACAAAACAACCCAACCACCAAACCCACAAAAACAAACAAACCAAACAACCAACCAACCCCCACTGATGCTAAAGAGAAGCCTTTTTACTCACATTATCAATTTGAGTAACAATACTTTTGCTATTTTCTATGTATGAACAATCCTAGGACATTCCCTGAAAAGAAGATGTCCAGTGGCTATGAGAACTCTTCAAGAAATTTTGGAAAGGAATTAAGATCAGCATGATACAGATTTTGAAATTCCCAACTAGGGGGTATTGGGGAAAATAAAGGAAGATCTTTATATCTAGGTCTTTAGGAAGTTAGGAGGATGAAAGGTTTATTTAGCAAAATGGAAAGTTGGGGCGCTTCCCAAAAAAACTTTGGTAGAGAAAACAGGAATGCTAAATCCTAGGAAGCCTGTAACAATCTAACAATTGGTCCAAGTTGAAGACAAAACTGTCCAAACAACATTAAAGTCTTACTAAAGGAAGTTGAAAACTAGTTGATGAATTTTTGCTCTTGTAAAAATTTACAAAACACGGGGGTTTTGGTCTCTTTTGCAATGTTCATATTGTATTCATTTTTAATATGAAGAGTTGGATTTTTCTCTCCCACCATGTTCTTCCAGTACAGCTGATCAGCAATTTTCTTTTTCAGCTATTATTATAAGTACCTGTTAATCAGAACAGTAAACTCAGGGCTAAGCCATATACACACATCCCATGGTCATAAATAGAACATCTAGGATGTGTATACAAGAGATTATGTAAGCAACTGTCCCTCTACTTGAAAACTTGTTTCCAAATAAGTTTTTTTAAAACATCCCTTTCAGTGTAACAGAACATTACTTAGTAAAATATCAATAGCTATGACAACTTATTTTTCTTTTCAAGGGAAATCACAAAACAGGTGAACAACCAAGTCCAGGGTGGTTTTTCTATTTGATAAATACATCCAGAACTCTGTACAGTAAATAAAGTTTGCATGCAGTTTAAGTATCTTTAAATGACATTTTAAGCAAATAAACCCTTTGCTTCATAATTAATGGTGTATAAGAACCCCCCCCTCCTTTTTTAATAGCCATAGGACCTCTTCCCCAGTTCCAAAGAGGAATCATGAAGACCAGGTACTTTCTTAAGAATTTTCTGCACATCATACTAAATAACATGCAAAGAGTTCAACAACATTCTTCTTAAAGGTTAAGTATTAACTCTTTAAATGGGCATGTTAACCACTGAAAAAGTCAACTCAACTATTTCCATTACACTGCTTCATTTGGTCATTGGTAGTATAAAAGAAGTCAAATAATATAGGATCAACAGGTTAGTTTATCCACTGGCTACTGCATATGATACCAAATACTCAGAGGCCAAGGTTTTATGCGATGTAATTGTATTGGTTTGGATTTTCTTTATCTCTTTCCATGTAATCCCGATCAATTAAGGATTCTATTCTCTTCTTAAGATCAGCAGGCTGTAAGAGAAGGCAAGTTTTCAGTGCAAACCTTATAATCATTGGCTCAAGCCCGTGTACCAATACCCCATTAAAAAAAAAAAAGTTTTGGCTCACTGATTTAATGTATTTAATCTCCTAATTTTTTTAAAAAGAAAAAGTATAATGAAAATAAAACCAGCTTAAGAAATATTTTTATACTATACATATACTGTTACATCTTGTCATACCATTACACAATACTTTGTTACTTTTCTATCTTAAAGAGGTCTTTTGAGAACCAGCTATTCTCTGCACAAATACAAAAGACTAACTTATCATAACTTCATACCAGGAATACATTATAGTTTAAGAAAACAGAATTTCTATTTAGCTTTGTCAATAGAGTTTGAGAAGATAAGTAGACCCTAAATTTGGGCAAAAGCTAGTTTTCAAAGCCAGGTTGCATTTTTATAAATTAAGATTAAAAATGTACTACAGAAAACACTGTTTACAAGAATGCTACAACAAATGGTCTGATAAGTGAATTACCTCATAATTCAGTCTCTGTATTTCAGGTTTAATGTAATTTACCTGTTACCTACCATAAACAATTTAGATTTTTGAATCCTACTTGTGGTTGAAAAATTGAGAAAACTTCTAACTGGTTCTCATGATTGCATTCTTAGCTCTTAGATGACAAAATTTCACTGTCTTTTGTATCTAGCCTATAAAAAGAATATAATCTTGCTAATACAGTTTTTCAGATAGTGTAAAATGGCCACTTGATTTGAGAAGAGTAAAGAGCAAAAGTAGTTTGATGGGGCGGACAAAAACCAGTATTTTTTATAGTGATCCTTTAACTGCCTCAGTGACCTCTTTGGCTGGAGGTGACATGGTTGTAAGGCAGAGCATAAGGGTAAGAGCGTGGTAATGAGAAGGTAGTATTAGGTTTGGAGAAGAGAGAAAGCCTGACTTATTAGCATTCATAGCTAACAAGCAATTATTATGCCAGGCCCAGTGCTAAGTTTTGTACATAGATCATAGCTCTTTTAAGCCTCACAATGAACCTGTGAGTTAAGTACTATTATCATCCCCATTTTATAAAACAAGGTGAAGTGATGTACCTAAGCCCAAAGCTCCTGAGAACCTCAAGAGCCAAGAGTCTATCCAAACTCTAAAAAGTGTTTATCATCACAAAGGTTTGGGAACCTTCGAAAAAAAAAAAAAAAAAACTTGGAAAACAGGCTAATAAAACACCACACTGTCTAAGCCTCTTTATTATTGGACATTTACACTGGAGCACGTCCATTTAAATGACCAATTTCAGGTTGCCAGAACAATTGCTCAACTTTTCAAAAAGATGCCTGATGGCTAATTATCTGTATAGAGTTTTTAATGGACACTTACATAAGCTAACTAAACAAAAGATTAAAATAACCAAATCCGTCAAAATACCAAGGTATTTCAAAAAGAAAAAAACAAAAAACAAAGCTCAAAGGAAATACTGTGAATGAACCTGAAAATTTCACACTCATTTAGCAGCTAAACTTTCAGGTATAAGAGCCCTTACAGTTTTCCCCTTTGTCACAGTTATCCACATATGCTAACAACAGGGTTTTGGGGGGGGGGGGGATCATATATATGAGCATGAGAAATAAAAAGTTTTGTCCCTCCAAATGGTCTTGAGGCTTTAATCTATGTTTTTAAGATTTGTGTCTGAAAATGTAATGTGTTCTCTTTTATATATACAAGCTCAATTCAAAAACACAGAAGTACCTACCTTTACTGGAAATTTCAGCTGGTTGTACACTTCTGAAACAAGAAGATTGTGGCTAAGCGTCTTTCTCATCTTCATAATTCGAACAATTGCAGCATCAATTTGATACTGTCTGTCTTGAAATACTCTTTCTGTAGTGCTTGCTTGTTCCTCAACCTAACAAAAAGGTTTTTAAACTTAGCAATTGTACCTGAAGTGAAACTTGCTTGCTTACACAAACTGTACATTTTAGGGACATGACACACTATTAATGATTTAAATATACTGAATTATTTAAAGAAACCTTATAAATACAGATGATGACAGAAAAAACCCTACAAACAATTCCTTTCTATCCTAATTATACTGTCCTGTACCAATGAAGTAATGCCAATATTAGTTAACTGAAAAATACCACTTAAAGTTGTCTTTTTAGAAGTAGAGATGGCTGATGGAGCATTTACCATTTTCTTTTACTTTGTCCTCAAAATCTTCTAAATGTGTCACAAGGGGTTACTGACCAGATTTCTGTAGAACATTAGCTTATCTGCAAAATAGACTGACTCTGACCTCTTACTTAAAGTATGGTACTAGCTAACTAGAGTCAAACTTTTTAAAAATTAATTTTTATTTTATAATACATAAATCAGAAACGCAGTGTTAGCAATTATATTTGTTCAAGACTAACAGAAATTTAGGTGTTTAGGAGACAGTTTATCAATTTTAATGCTAAAGCAAAAATGTCCATCTTTAGCAACTAAGTTAAAAGAATAGTTTGGGCTTTTTGTAGTCAATTTCTTTCTGATACAGCATCAATTTTTTTTTTTTTTTTTTAAAGAACACAGTACTCTTCTAAGGGAGTATCACACCTTTGATGTGAACGTTGAGTAAGACAGGAACTTGTCTGAGATACTGACCTCTATCCCACATTAAAACTTTTCCTCATGTACTGCATTAAACCTTGGAATTGAAACCAAATGGTTTCAGGAAATGCTGCAGTTGTTTGTTTCTGTAATGAAAGTCTCTTACAAATTCAAATGGCAAAAACAAACAAAAACTTCACTGTTAATCAAAGAGATACTAATTAAATCACTCAGAGTTTTCACTCAGCAAGTTGGCAAAGATTTAAAAAAGAAAATATAATCTTTAGTGCTCGTGAGGGCACCATTAAGACAGGCATTCACACTGCTAGACAGAGTAAATTGGTCCAGAATTTCTGGAACACAATACGACATCATTTTTACAACTCTTATAATGTTCATATTCTTTAACCCCAAAGAAGTACTTCCATGAATTTATCATAAAGGAACTGTCAGAGAGATTAAGATTTAGGTACAAAGATGTTTCTTGCAGTTTTATTGACAACACTAAGAAATTATAAATTTAATTGCCCAACAGGCATTGGTTGAATAAGTTATAATGGCCATGTAAAAGAACACTGTGTGGCCATCTGCCATTTTATGAAGATATTTAATGGCATGGAAAATTCTAAAGATTTAATGTTAGGCAAAAAAAGCAGGATATAAAACTATCTTGAGTATCAGGCCCAACTATGTGCACTTCCCCCCAAAAAACTTCAAGATCAAGTACTGAAATATACTGAGCTAGATAAAGGCACAGAAAATATTAGTGGCTGTATTACAGGCATAAAATCTTCTTTATAAATTTTTATTACAAACACGTATAATTCCAGTGCATCAGAACAAGGAGAATGCAAAAAGAGTACCGTTTCTTTCATCTGGATTTGATTGATCTTTATCCTGAAAAGTTTGTGTTTGAAATCATCATTACAAATGAACTTGTCACCATCTTCAATATCTTTGCCCTTTGGATTTTTTGCCAGAACTCTAGCTTTGCCACAGGCCAATGACTGCAGTGTTCTCCTTAATTCTCCATCCTCTGAAGAAGAAACAGTGGATTAGTTATTTGTTACTAGTTCATCAACACAAACCACTACATTCACTTCAATCTACTTCTACCCCATCCCTCTATTAAAATGGTTTCCTTTTTCGGGCGCCTGGGTGGCTCAGTCGTTAAGCGTCTGCCTTAGGCTCAGGTCATGATCCCAGGGTCCTGGGATCAAGTCCCACATGGGGCTCCCTGCCCGGCAGGAAGCCTGCTTCTCCCTCTCCCACTCTCCCTGCTTGTGTTCCTGCTCTCGCTATCTCTGTCTCTTTCAAATAAATAAATAAAATCTTAAAAAAAAAAAAAAGGTTTCCTTTTTCTCCCCAAGGTCATCAATGACTTCCTCTTTGTCCTAACCAATGACTTTTTTCCTGTGGTCCTCTAAAGGCTTCAATATTCCATGTGGATAACTACCAAATCTTCAGAAATGACATCTCACTTCCTTCTAATCCCACATTCAAAAGACACCTCCAAGGATGCCTTGGGTGGCTCTGTCGCTTAAGGATCTGCCTTTGGCTCAGGTCATGATCCCAGAGTCCTGGGATCGAGTCCCGCATCAGGCTCCTTGCTCAGCAGGGAGCCTGCTTCTTCCTCTGCCTCTGCTGCTCCCCCCTGCTTGTGCTCTGACAGATAAATGAAATCTTTTTTAAAAAAATCTTACAAAAGATACCTCCTCCTGGCTATTTTACTATCAACTTCAATATATCCGAAGTTCAATTCATAATCTTCCCCATAAAACTGTGTCCTCTTTCCAATTGTCAGCCCTGAAACTACCAATCTACTCTGGTGAGAAACCCTGGAATCATCTTTTAACTATTCCTTCCCCTTCATCCTTCATGTACCTAGTAGTTAACTTCCTTAGAGATAGATGCCTCCTCTCCATTCTCATTGGCCTCATTCTAAACTAAGCCCCTTATCACTTCATGCCTGAATTACCCCCACTAGTTTCTGGACTGGCATCTCTTCAACCTCCAAGCTGCCCTACTGTCTATTGATTCCAGGTAAGTTGTCCAAATAAGCCACTTCTATTATGTCTCACACTTGAGACCCTACAAAGCAGGTTTCATCTGCTAGATTTGCAAGGCTTTCCATGATCAGGCTCTAGTCATCTTACCTATCTAGTTTTGTATCTCACTATTTGATGCTGCAGTTCAATACTTCGTGACTCCTGCCCACACTGTGCTCATTCCTAGCGCTAAGCCTTTTCTCACACTATCTCCCCTGGCAGCTTATGCCATCTCCCTAACTAGAACTTGAAGGCCCACCTCAAATATCACCTCCTTCATGAAGGATTTCCCAATTATGCTAGCCCACAGACATCTCCTGCTTCACTGAACTCCTAACACATTCCTAGTCAGCACCACAGATTGGTAACTTATTGGTTGTGAAATTATTACAAATGTCATTTCCCCCTTTCTCCATGATTATGAGTGCTGAGGAGAGGGATTATTCCTTTGTATCCCCCCAAAGCTCTTAACCTAGTGGAATGCACACAGCAGACATTGAATAATGCTTGCTAATTGATACAACACAAACCTATTCCAGTAGCCTGCTTGATCTCTTCTAAACTGAACTCCTCTCCCTCATTAAACATTAGCAGCACCAGGGTTTGGAAAAGAGAGACCTGGAGTTCTTTTTTACCCTGTTGGAGAAACAGCAGTGTTTAGCCATCACTTTTTTAAAAAAATACATGAAAATTAATCAAATAACTAATCTTTAACAGGAAAAACATTTTTCAATTAGTGGATTCAGAAACATGGATTAACATTATCCAGAAAAGCCAGTATGTTCAGTGTAGGATTTAGGTGTGATCCCACCTAAAACAGGAAGAAGGACTGGGTGACCTTTCTACAGGTCTTTTTTTTAAGCCTTATAATTAAAACAGAACAGCAAAGTAATGAAAATTAATAACTCAGCCTTATGTGTCATTACAGATTATTTATCACAAGCAGCAAGAAATCACTATTTCAAATGCATTTTCAACTTGTTGGATTCAAATTAGTCATGAAAGGCTGCAGGGATTTTTTTTGAAATTAGATATGGGAACTGTTCTCCTTCACACCCACTCTATTCTCTAGCTCCCGGCAACAAGAAGTTTCCTGTCAAGAAGCAGCAATGAGAATTCTGCATCCACAGGTGGGAAAGGATAGCAGAAAAAGGGTTACCGGTTTTTGGTTTTGCAGCAGGGCCAATTCAACCAAGAAGAAGATCACATTCTTATAATACACACAAAGCTGTGATAAGCAGTCACTCTGTCATGTATTTAAGATAAACTTTAAAACAGCTTAAACCTTCAAGTTAAGAGGAATGACCTTTTGGTGAGCATAGCATAATGTATAGAGAAGTTGAATCACTATGTTGTACATGCGAAACTAATGTAACATTGTATGTCAACTTTACTCAAATAAAAAAATTTTTAAGGAAAAAAAGAAGGATGACCTCAACATCAAAGACGAAGATGAAAACTAGGTTTGGGGAACATCTACTTACCTCTTTAAATTCTGCCTTTAGCACACAGTGGCCTAGGGTTGACTGCCACTGAAGTTTCCTGCCACTATGTTTGCCTAAGTAAAAGGTCTTGAAAATCTCCTGAAGTTTTACCATCTACAATAAATAAAATACAGCTTTATTTAAGCTCTGTATCCAGTCATCACTTTCACCATTCTTTATATTTACCTCATGTGTAATAATTTCTGGAAGTTTTTAATATCAGTTTTTATACCCAGTAGCTCCACCGATCACTCTGATGTAAGGTAACCGTCTCCCAACTATCAAATCTAATGGCATTTATCAGTTTTTATACTCTTTGATCTCTCTGCAACATTTAAACATCCCCTCTTTTGAAACATTCACCTCCAGGGGCTTTTGTGCCTCCAAACCATACTGGTTCCTTTATCTCACTATTGCTTCTTCTTTGGTTTCCTTAACAGGTTCCTCTTCCTACCATCTGCCAAATGTGAACCTTTTCCAAAGTTCTGTCTCAGCCCTTTTCTTCCTATTTCTACGTTCTTCCTCTTAATGAGGGAGATCTCTACCCCCTTGGCTTCCATGATTATCTCCACGAAGGAGTCTCAATATCTCTCTCTAGCCTTAACCCCCTTTCTAAGCTTCAGTCCTGAGTTTAAGACATTTCCCCAAAAGTTAGGATGCATTTACTCAAGCCCACTCACTCAGCAATCCAACCCCCAGGTGATACATGAGCAAAAATTTCGGAGAGCTGGGCAGAATGATGGTTACAATCTGGGGAACTAAAAGAAGAGTCAGAGAAATTGGCCCTGAACCCAGAAACTTGACATCATTAACTACACTCTAATGATATAAGTACGAGAGTCACATAAAAAGAAGAGCAAAATATTAAAAGTTGGCACAAACTTTTAGAAAGTATTTATTTTTCAAAGACAAGCAAAATAGAAGCTTTATGTATTTCTATGCTTATAACTCAAGTCCTGAATAGCAACTCTTACCTCTGGTGGTAAATGGACTTCCATAGGCACATATGTTGGCCAATAACCCATTGTCAGGATATTCACAGTTAATTCAATATTCCCAGGTACATTCTGGTTCTGCATATACTACAATAAGATCAACACACATACTAAGATCTTAAAAATAAAGGTGCATACATTTCATGTCATAATAACGACCCATTCAAGAAGTTCCCCATTATAAAATTACATGCAAACACTGACCATCTTTAAAATAAAAGGCAACTGTTATAAAAGGACTATAAATGAAGCCTACATTAATAGTTAATATTTCATTACAATGGCACACAAGGATCACGTGACCTTGTTAGAGGCATTAGTGACTTAAATAATTTCTCACTTATGGCTGGGCTATTATAGGTAGAATCTCATTCTCCATTTTTTTTTTTTAAGATTTTATTTATTTATTTGAGAGAGAGAAAGTGAGCAAGAGAGAGGACTGGAGAGAGGGGAGGGTCAGAGGGAGAAGCAAGCTCCCCGCTGAACAGGGATCATGACCTGAGCCGAAGGCAGTCGCTTAACCAACTGAGCCACCCAGGCACCCCTCATTCTCCATTCTTTTCCCCCTACCACCTGCAGTCCCCACCTTTGGAGACCCCTATGTGGCTTGAAACACCCTGTAGCAACCCCCATTCCTCACCCCACCAGCCAGCCCAAGTTTCCGGTTTTTCACTTGCTCCACTGCCTGTTTGCAGGGGATGACCTAAAGTGGGGAAGGAAGAAGAAGGGGAAAGGGCAAAGAAGATAAACCCTATTCTGTCATTACTACAGGACCATGATCCTATTGATCTTTCTCTTGTGTTGTCCACTCTCAGTTCCCACCATAGCAATATAGTGGTAAAGGAGTCATTACTAAAACCCTGAGAGGAAAATCTAATTTGCTATCGCTATTACCTATGCTCTTAAATATTTCAAAACCACCATCTACCAACATCTGCAAAACTGTGGATCTAGCTTTTCATTCCCAATGTTCCCAAAGGCCTTATACAACCTTTCTATCACCTCTCCTCCCTCCCCATTGCCAGCTTTGAACATACATATCACCAACAGTGATTAGATGCTAGTGAAAGCCCTGTTCTCATGATCTAGCTACAGTTTTTCTTGTCCTGACTTCAGTCAATACATTTTTTTCTTTTTTTTTTTTTTGTTACCTTGGGTATATATATATCGGGAATAAATTCTGAAGTAGGTCAAATGTATTTTGTTGGTGATTTTTTCCCTCTAATGTGAATGTCATCTAAGCTGCTATGATGTATTTACAACAAATATAGGTTTCTATTTATCCTCTTCAGTGCAAATCACAGGAAGAAGATAACTAAATATACTTAAGTTTGAGAAATTAAGTAAGAGTTTAACTCACTTTTACCTGTTTGAACTGAATCATGATGTCTTTAGAAAGTTCCATGTCTTTAAACATTCCTTCAAGTTTGCTGGTGAAAGCAGCTCCACATTCTATTAAAGATGTTTATACATTTATGATATTTTAAAGTGGTGCAAACAAAGAATTGAAAATTGAAAACATGAAATGTAAAACTTACTTTAGCATGAAATATGATCTTTAACTATTCACAAGAATGAAAAAATCCTTACCCCAAAGTGTATGCCCCACTAATTCAGAGTCAAACTCTTTAATCCTGTAGTAACCTTATCTACTATTTAGACATAAGATAAATGGAAAATATCTATACAAATAATAAAAACAAGAGCAATGCTTTATTTTTTAAAAAACTGCAACAGCTCTGGATATGTACAATAGGTTGGAAACCTCATGAGCTTACTTAATTTTCATCATATGAACAATGATTAATCAGAGGCAATTAAAGAGTAAAAATTAAGCTAACATTTTCCCTCAGAAATCAAAGAAAAGGAGTAGAAAGAATGACAATCATACCATGTTTAAGTTTGGACAGCATTGATTTTTCAGCATCTACAGATGCACTCTTCCCAACTAACAGGCGCTTGGCTAAATCTTTCTTATAGAAGGCCTCAAAAACATCCTTACCTATGTTAAATAATAAAACACAACTCATAAGAGTCCAATAAAAAGTTTTGACAAAATTGCTCCAAAGTGCTTAATAAATCACACCATGACTTCAAGTTATTTAAATGTTTACATTTACCCAAGTTCATTAAATACAACAGACATTAGAGGTAGATATTTATGCTGGATATTTCAAAAGTTCTTTGCTATAAAGAATTAAGACTGCGTTAACTTTAAAAAAAAAAAAAACTTGAGTCAACTGGTGGCTTTAGCATCAACAGAAATTAAAACAAGTAGCAAAAATCAAGGCTCTTAATAAGTGGAAAAGTCAAAGCACAAGGCAATGAAGTAATATTCCTCAAGTACCCTAATGAATTAAATGCCACAAATATAATACAATTTTAAATATCTAACTCCCAAATAAATAGTCCCTTCTGGTTAATTATACTTGATAGTTTCTCTGCTGAGTGCTCTGTTTTAAGAGAAAAATTTTAAAACAAAAACACTTACCATAGATAAATCTAAATATGATCATAATTTTATCCAACATTTTTTCAAGTTCTTCATCTGTAGCTTCTTTGTTGCCTGCACGAAGCTTTGAATCTACATACTTAGCTAAAATGGGGGGAAAGTTCATTGTTTAGTGATCATATTTAGTGATCATGGGTATCCATAAGATACTAGGCACTATATATACCCAAACAGGAGTATGATATACTGAGTTTTTCAATGATTCAGAGGTATACATGCACTTTTTAAAGTCTCCAAAGTCAAGGTTAGCAAGTGACTTATTCAATCTCACAGAGCTAATAAATACCAGAGCCTGAACTCAAACCCAAGTCTTCTGGCTCCTGATCTAATGTACTTTCCACTTCCACTATCCTGATGCTTATTAAAATGGGGTAGCGTGGGGGAGGTAGTGTATACAGAACCATGCTGGAGTCATCAAAGCCACTGAAGATGGGAGGGAGGTCCAAGATGGCAGAATAGGAAGAGCCTGAACACACCTCCTCCCATGAACACACTCCCAGCTACAGCTACATGGAGCATTTCCTTTTGAAAAACATCTGAAAACTAGATGAACTGTTCTCCACAACAAAGGATAAAACGATCACATCAAGATGCGTAGGAGAGGCAGAGACAACACAGGTATAACAACACACAACAGGGAAAGATTTCACCAGACAGGTGCTTCTCTTGGAGAAATAAGGGGTTGGTGCCTTACTTCAGGCACCCTGGCCCCAGTGATCTGCACTACAGAGATGAGCCCCCGAAACATCAGACTTAAAAAACAAACAGAAGTGATTTCCAGGGATCCCAAAGTGCTGTAGGAAATGGAGATTCCACTCTTGGGGGACTCTCTTGTGGCATGGCTCACCCCAAGACCCAGTGAAAAAACAGCAGTTTGAAAAGCACCTAGACTATATGTGAAAGATACATTTGCTGACTTGGGGGCATATCAGCTGGAGGGGCGGGATATAGCTAATATGCTCCCTAGAGATCAAGGTGATGGCAGACACCATCATTGCACTTTCCACACAGCCTGCTAGCATAGGTAGGGGGGCTTGGATGTGGTAACTGAAGTCAACAATACATTGAAAGGATCTTACACCATGATCAAGTGGGATTTATTTCAGGGATGAAAGGATGGTTCAACATCTACAAATCAACAGGATACACCACATTAACAAAATGAAAGATAAAAATCATATGATCATCAACAGATACAGAAAAAGCATTTGACAAAATTCAACATCCATTTATGTTAAAAACTCTCAACAAAGTGGGTATAGCAGGAACATACTTCAACAAAATAAAGGCCATATATGACATACTCACAGCTAATATCATACTCACCAGTGAAAAGCTTTCCTCTAAGATCAGGAACAAGACAAGAATACCCACTATACCCACTCTTATTCAACATTGTACTGGAAGTCTAGTCACAGCAATTAGGCAAGGAAAAGAAATAAAAGGCATACAAAGTGGAAAGGAAGAAGTAAAACTGTCACTATTTGTACATGACATGACACTAGACATTGAAAACCCTAAAGACCACCGAGGAACTATTAGAATAAACGAATTCAGTGAAGTTGCAGAATACAAAATATACAAAAGTCTGTTGTGTTTCTATACACTAATAAAGAACTATCAGGAAGAGAACTCAAGAAAATAATCCCATTTACTGCATCAAAAAGAATAAAATACCGGGGCACCTGGGTGGCACAGTCGGTTAAGCATCCAACTCTTGGTTTCAGCTCAGGTCGTGATCTCAGGGTCGCAAAATGGAACACCATATGAAGTCTGCTTGAGACTCCCTCTCCCTCTCCTTTTGCCCCTCCCCCCGCGCTCTCTCTCAAATAAATAAATCTTAAAAAAATAAATAATAAAATACCTAAAAGTAAATTTTTAAAAAAGATTTTATCTATTTATTTGAGAGAGAGACAAAGCACAAGCAGGGGAAGGGGCAGAGGGAGTAATCTACAGATTCAGTGCAATCCCTATCAAAATCCCAATGGCATTTTCCACAAAACTATAACAAGTAATTTAAAAATATGTATTGAACCACAAAAGATCCCAAATAGCTAATCCTGAGAAAGACGAACAAAGCCAGAGGTATCATGCTCCCTGATTTCAAACTATACTACAAAACTATAGTAATCATTGCTCACTTTGGCAGCACATATAACTAAAATTGGAAGGATACAGAGATTAGCATGGCCCCTCGAAGGATGACATGCAAATTCATGAAGCATTCCATATTTTAAAAAAAACCAAACCAAATAAACCCCTATAGTAGTAATCAAAACAGTATGGCATTAACATATAAAGAGATATACATATCAATGGAACAGAACAGAGAGCCCAGAAATAAACCCATGCTTATATGGTCAATTAATCTATGCCAAAGGAGGCAAGAATATATGATGGGAAAAAAGACAGTCTCTTCAATAAATGGTATTGGGGAGGGCGCCTGGGTGGCTCAGATGGTTAAGCGTCTGCCTTCGGCTCAGGTCATGATCCCAGGGTCCTGGGATCGAGTCCCGCATCGGGCTCCCTGCTCACCGGGGAGCCTGCTTCTCCCTCTGCCTCTCTCTCTGTCTCTCATGAATAAATAAATAAAATCTTAAAAAAAAAAATGTTAAAATAAATGGTATTGGGGAAAACTGGACAGCCACATGCAAAAGAATGAAACTGGACCATGATCTTACACCATACAGAAAAATTAACTCAAAATGGATTAGAGACTTGACTGTCTTTTTAATGGATAGATGAAGACCTGAAACCATAAACTCCTAAAAGAAAACATAGGCTGGGGACGCCTGGGTGGCTCAGTTGTTAAGCGTCTGCCTTCGGCTCAGGTCATGATCCCAGGGTCCTGGGACAAAGCCCCGCATCAGGCTCCCTGCTCATCGGGAAGCCTGCTTCTCCCTCTCCCGCTCCCCCTGCTTGTGTTCCCTCTCTCACTGTGTCTCTCTCTGTCAAATAAATAAATAAAATCTTAAAAAAAAAAAAAAAAAAAGAAGGGGCGCCTGGGTGGCTCAGTTGGTTAAGCGACTGCCTTCAGCTCAGGTCATGATCCCAGGGTCCTGGGATCGAGTCCCGCATCGGGCTCCCTGCTCTGCGGGGAGCCTGCTTCTCCCTTTCCCACTCCCCCTGCTTGTGTTTCCTCTCTCGCTGTGTCTCTCTCTGTCAAATAAATAAATAAAATCTTAAAAAAAAAAAAAGAAAAGAAAAGAAAAGAAAACATAGGCTGTAACTCCTGGACACAGGTCTTAGCAATGTTTTTTTTCTGAATATGACTCCAAATGCAAGGGAAATGAATGCAAAAATACACAAATAGGACTTCAACTAAAAAACTTCTGCACAGAGAAGGAAACCATCAACAAAATGAAAAGGCGACCTTTTTGGGAAAAGATGGAATGAAAATATTTGCAAATCATATATCCAATAAGGGGTTAATACCCAACATAGATCAAGAACCCATACAACTCAGTAACAAAAAAATCCAATTAAGAAATTGGCAGAGGATCTGAATGTCTTTTTCCAAAGACATACAGATGGCCAACAAGCACATGAAAAGACGCTCAATATCACTAATCAACAGGGAAATGCAAATCAAAATCATAATGGGATAGCACCTCACATCTGTCAGAATAGCTAGTATCGAAAAGACAAAAAAATGTTTGGTGAAGATGTGGATAAAAGGGAATCCTCGTGCAGTGTCGGTGGGAATGCAAATTGATGCAGCCACCATGGAAAACATTATGGAGGTTCTTCAAAAAATTAATAGTGCTATCATATGATCCAGAAATTCCACTACAAAGATAATGCAAACACTAAGACATATGCACCCCCATGTTCACTGTAGCATTATTTACAATATCCAAGATAGGGAAACAACCTAAGTGTTCATCAGTGGATGAACGGATAAGAAAGGGTATGTGTGGGTGTGTGTGTAATGGACTACTACTCAGTCATAAAAAGAATGAAATCTTGCCTTCTGTGATAACATGGATCTTAAGGGTTTTATGCTAAGTGAAATGAAGACAGAGAAGTAAGACAAATACCGTGTGGTTTCACTTATATGTGGAATCTAAAAAACAAAACAAAATTCAGACTCAAATACAGAGAACAGACTGGTGGGTGCCAGAGGGAAGGGGGGCTGGGGTGCCAAAATGGGTAAAGGGGATAAAGTACAAATTCAGTGATAAAATAAGTAAGTCATGGGGACGTAATGTACAGCATAGGGAATACAGTCCATAAATATTGTATTAACTCTGTAAGGGGACAGATGGTAACTAGGCTTATTGTAGTGATCATTTCACAATGTATACAAACACTGAATCACTATGTTGTACATCTGAAACTCAAATATTACTGTATGTCAAGTACATCTCAAAAAAAAAAAAAGCCACTGAAAGACCTGGCACATCTTCTGGGGTGTCCATTTTACACCGATGTTAAGGAACCTTAAACACTACTTATTAAAACAAACCAGACACATCACAGAGTAAAAGACAAAATTTGCCAAAAAATTAAAGGGTAAGTAGTAGACCAACGAAATTTCATCCTTCTGGCAGAAGACCCTAGACCTTCATCACAGGGTACCTCCCCTTCTGACATTAAAGGGTAGTCTGGTAGGGAAATCTGAGGAACACTGCTGTATACCACACCACAACCTTACACTAAATGGGCCCAGATTATTAAGCTTATTTTTGTCCTGGACATTTTTCCTTTCTTCCTAGCAACTGTAATTTCTTGCTACCCTCTCCTGTAGCACTTAGTGTGGGCCTCTAGAAGTAGCACCCTGCCCCACCTCTAAATTGCTATAGGCTTAGAAAACAGATATCCAGCTTAGTATAAATAAGAGTAAACAGGGTTCAATGTACTATCTTACAAAGAAAGAACATTATGTTTGGCATGTGAACTTGAGATGTTCTTTACCTTGAGATGTTCTTTACTTATTCCTTACATCTAGGTTCTTAGAAACTAGCCCCTAAGCAACCCCAAATAAATGTGTTAATAAACTACATAACCTTGTCAAAATTTCAAATTGACTGAAATTTTATGAATAAAAGAACATTAAATAGCCGGGGGAAAAAACACTGGAAAAATACCTATAAGTTCAGCAGGTTTGTTTGGTCTTTTGTTAATGAATGTTTCGAATGCTTCTTTCATGGCATTGATAAATTTTTCATTTTTCAGAAAGCAAATATCAATTATATGGTCAACCTTATCTTTAAAATCCAGCAATTCTTGAACCATGGTTTTATCTTTTTCAGGATTAATTACAATAGTGCTGCCAAATGCCTAAAAAACAAAAATGACAACTTTTTAAAATTGAATTATCTCGATGAAAACAATTCCCAAATCATATTTTAAGTAGGTACACATTTTTAAATTACAAGATATTAAAATAAAATAAAGCTGTTTTTGAAGTCAGGAAAAGAAAAATAAAGTGATAAAACATCCAGACTGATAACCATTCATCTATAATCACAAAATAAGGAATGACCCACTGGGTATACAGTATCATAATGGGGTATTATTATAAGCCTCTAGGTTTTTGTCCCTACTTTTAAGGAAGTGAGGTATGAATTTTTTTTTTAAATGGCAATCTGGCTTCAGTATAAAATTGAAGAAAGGAAAGAAACTTTGGACCCCAAAAAAGTCCTCTTTTTTCCCCCCCATATTCACTATTCTCAATATTGGAGCTAGAAATCCCATCAGACATCAAGAAGATAACTTTTACTGCTGATCTGTTATACAGATCATTCTCAGGTTGACTGCCCTCAAAACTCCCATTACTTAAAAAAAAACAGGTCTAACAATTAAGAAATGCTTGCTGATATGTACTCTGAGTGTATAGATTTTAAGACATAAGAGAAAAAACCCCACAGGTTAATTGTTAATACCTTAATGTATTCAATCCACTGCTGCAAGAGAACCTGAACTCCACCTCGAACTCTACTGAAGAGCTGATACAGGAGAGACAAATCTTGAATTCGGTTTTCATCAAGGAGGTTATTTAAACCTGAATTTTCAAACATTTTGGCATTAAAAATAGTGAACAAAAATGCCAGACATTTTAATGAAAATTAAATTATTATTGTGATACTGGTCTAAACTATTACTAGTCTATGAATTTTAATATAAAGATTTATTTTCTCTGAAATCCAAATAGATAAATCACCTTTCCAAATGAAAACTAAATATAGGGAGCTTTAGTTTATATAAATACAAAAACAATTCTGTAATGGTTTGTGCTATTTAGCATGGTAGATCGGATGTATAAACCAATTTGTAAAAACTGATTTACTTAAATACACATTATAAATAACTCACTCATATGTGCAGTAGCCATACTACATCTGGTACTAATTAGTATACATAACTGTATTTCAGAGTATTGGATATGGTCTGTGGTATTTCAAAAACCATGCATTAATAGGCCAAGTGAATAAGATTCTAATGTATTTGATTTTCAGAATGAACTAATAGTGTAACTGCGTTAAAGTTCTAAAATATATCCATTTTATATAAAAGAAAAGATGGTTGGAGAGAAAGGTAAGGCTTTTGTCTATTTCTGGCATTGTCAAAGTAAAATTCAGGGTTTACCCTTAAGATCACTTGGGATTAGAAGTGCTTGGTTTAAATGCTATGAACATATACACTTTAGTGTAAAAAGAAATTCTTTCCCCTACCGTAGTCTTACAAATTAAGTCAAGAATTCCCATATTCCCACTGTTGCTTTTTTTTTTTTTACTGATGTTAGTGGACCCCTCTCATTCTCAGTTCCTGTATCTTTAAATTAAGCCAAGAAGGACCTCCTCAAAGTTTACCATGATAAATAGGGAAAAAGGATTATGTCCATTCTCAGAAAAGCAGCCACAAAGTATCAAACTTCTTAAAGGGGTAATCCTTAAGAATTTTTTTTTACTTATTTGCTGCTACCATTTTAAAAGTGATCTCTTTATAAATTGGTCAATTACCTTTCTGAAGAATTGCTGTTAAGTGTTCACCTAGAAGTTGTTTTTCTACAGTAGCAATTAATGACTTCCTATAAGGAAAAAAAGTTTAGAATTACTGACATTTGACTTTGCTGAAAATTTATAAAGCCTTTCCAGAGGTCAGGGGAAACAAATAGCTTGCTGCTTTTTTTTTTTTTTTTTTAAAGAGAGAGCAATGGGATGCCTGGGTGGCTCAGTCAGTTAGGTGTCTGACTCTTGATTTCGGTTCAGGTCATGATCTCGCTCGGGCTTGTGGAATCGAGCCCCACATCAGGCTCCACACTCAGAGGGGAGTGTGCTTGGGATTTGCTCTCTCCCTCTCCCCCAGCTCTAAAAAAAATAAAATAGAGAGATGGGGGGAGAGGGAGAGAAAGAATCCCAAGCAGGCTCCACACCCAGTGCCTGAGCCCAACTCAGGGTTCCATCTCACGACTCTGAGATCATGCATGACCTAAGCCAAAATCAGGAGTTGGGACGCTTAACCAACTGAGCCACCCAAGCACCCCTCAAATAGCTTGTTTTATGTTAATTTCAATATCCCTATCCTATGTTTAAATGTATTGGTGCTCAGAGTTACTCTACACCATAAGAAGGAAAAGTGCAATACTTCAGAATTTGATTTACATCACTAAATCAATATTTCCATGGTATTGCTATGGCTGGCTTTTTCCAAGTTTCTCTGCTTTTATTAGGAAGGTAGTTATCTATGCTGCTTACAGGAACTCCTTGGTTGGTAATATTTAGGAAAGCACAGAAACAGTTTCTCCTCCAAACATCTACTGAATTTTAATCAGCCTTAAGACTTCAAAGATCCCACATCTGCTTCTGATACTTTTTTTTTTTTGCATTTCAATAACTTTATTGAAAGATAATATCCCTTAGTACCAAAACATAATGGTAGTTGGTTAGGCTACCTCTGCCAACTCAGAATTAACACTGATGTAGTCAAATTATTGAAATATATCAGCCTTTTGGGAAAACTGAAGTTATTCTGATACTTTTTTTTTTTCATTTTTTACAAAAGTAAGCTCTACACCCAGCGTGGGGCTTGAATTCATGACCCTGAGATCAAGAGTCACATGCTCTACCGACTGAACCAGCCAGGCACCCCTCTAATAATACTATTTTTAAATTGCTTAAACACATACACATTAGATTTAACTGATTAAATCTAATTAGCTGGGGGGAAATAAAGTTTACATCAAGAAAACAATTGTTAAAAAATCTCAAATCAGGGCTCCTGGGTGGCTCAGTCGGTTAAGTGTCTGCCTTAGGCTCGGGTCATGATCCCAGGGTCCTGGGACCGAGCCCCGCATGGGGCTCTCTGCTCAGCGGGGAGCCTGCTTCTCCCTCTCCCTCCGTTGCTCCCCCTTCTTGTGCTCTCTGTCAAATAAATAAACAAAATCTTTAAAAAAAACCATCTCAAATCACACCTGAAAATAGGTACTAATGGGTTTGGGGATGCTGAAAGTGCCTTAAGTGATTCAACAACACTGGTTAAAGTCTATTAGGTTGAGCATATAATACTTACTGGGTGGTCTGATCTAAGTAAGTAATAAGTCTGTCTGCTTCTTCTTCTAGACGTTTGTTAACATGATGAAGATATTCAGGAACCTACAAAGATAGTTTTTTATATTATTGTTTTCCTCCCCATAAATCATTCAGAAAATGTCAAGTCCAAAAGATCCCGGGAAAAGCCCTGTCAAATGTGACAGGGTTGAATCATGTAAAATTATAGGTAGTTTGTGATCCAGAATTCTGGCTTTTAAAAAGGGAGAAAAGAAAGGAGCACCTAAGTGAGCAAAAAGCATCACAATGTTGGGAAGATAAATGCAAAGGGCAGCTTATGTTCTAGAGTGCAAGGTCTATTGTGAGACACAGTGGATTTATTAATCATGATTTTTAAATACCTCTCTTTCCTGCATTAATTTTTGGCCTTCAGCTGCATAGAGCCGGTTAGTTTCTTCCAAAAATCGTTGCTCAAAAGAATCCTGATAAATCTGGGAGGAGGGATCAAAATAAAGGAGTTCATTTATTCAATAAATATTTATTAAACATCCTCTACGTGAACAGCACTATGAATTTGGTTTTTAAATATCAAACTAGGAGTAGCAATCAGTTCTGTAAGTGAAGTTAACTTACTTGCAAATCAGAGAGCATGCTTAAAAGGCTTCGGAGTAAACTTCTATCGATTGCTTCACCATTCCTTTCCCTCTCAATCAAGAGAAGAATGCCATCAATTGTCTTATTCTGGACTTTCTGATCACTTATAATATGAGCCCTAAATAACTCCAGTCCCATATCCCTAAAATAAAAAATACACAGAATCAAAAGTAATTGACAACAATACCACTTTCAGAGAGGCCTGCTTAACTTCTCGCCACATGTTAATTAGGGTTCCAGATTTGAAGCAGGAATTGTAAAAAGATAAAATCCACACATTTAATTTTACACAACATTATTAGAGTTAAAGCATACAGGAAATTCATTTAGGCTTTAATGAGAACTGAAGCTAAATTCCTGTCTTCCTCCATAACTAAGTTTTCTTGTATTATTTCCTTTGGTGGATTTCTTCCTTGGTCAAATCAAGAGACAAAATTAGTTCAAAGACAAAATGGCTTTCACTGTACTGGTAATGAAGGCTTAATTGGCCATTTGTCATCTGGCTTCAGTACTCAAAAATCAGTAAACTCTCCGATAATTACTGTAGGTAGATGCTAGGCACAAGGTGGGGGAAAGAGCTCATTATAATATTCTATTTTCGTGTATACACGGAATTTTCCATAGCAATGTTAACAGATAATGAGCAAACTCTTGATAAACAACAAAATAATGCACACTCCTAGACAGTCCAGAGCAAACTTTAATTCCTTAGCTAACAAAAAAAACTTCTTCATTAAGTTATTATATGCTCAGGGAATGTTAGCTATCTCTAGTATTAGAATAGGCAAAACATAATTAAGAAGGTAAAATTGCTATAAATACAAGTCTAGAAGCCAAATTTGCGTTTTTAGGAGAATATTCACAGCATCACTTACTCTCTTTCATTAGTGTAATTAAGATTTGACTATGATTTGTAACAAATTTTTTCTTATTTTTTTTCTGGCATCCTTACCAAATGGAGGGTAGCATTGAATTCTGTAGAACGTAAGTTCTATCCAGAAACAGAAAAATGCTCCTGATCATGATCTGCCAACAAAAAGAAATTGATTTTTATATTTTGTTAAGCTGAAACATTTGCTCTTGATAAAACAAGAATAAAATTGCAGGGTTCACTTTTATATATATACACTGGACTACTACATACAGATAAAGAAATCTACCTGAGAATATGCCTATACTATTTTTATTAAACTATTCTATTGTCTTAATCCTTGCTGTAGTTTCTAGAAAAGGGACACTTAAAATGGTCCTATGACTTCTCTGCAACTTGAGATATAACTGAAGATAAAAACAGCGAATTAAGGGGACACACATACAATTCTTCCTCAGTAACAGCTCATTCAGGGTGAAGCTGCCCTAAATTGTATATGTGTCGTTTTGGGTAGGGGGATTTTAAGATTTTTAGTTTGCAGAATATAAGGTATAAAATAAATACCAAATTAGGGAGAAAGGAAAAGGTGGTGATCTGAATGAACTAAAATGCAGGACCATCAGGCACCTTCACAGGCAATCAAGTAGGTGGGGGGGACATCCATCAAGACTAACAGACAAAAATGTAACTTTTTAAAAATGAGATACTTTTTGGTTAAGTGTGACAAAAATAAAAATGATCCTAAGGTGCAAGTCATTCCAAAATGGTGGTTTCCCTATAACTTGCAGTTTTAAAATAGAAAGCTTAACCAAAATTAGTGTTCAATTCAGAATAAGAGCAGATATTGAGGCAATCCCCAACCCCCACTGCAAAGCATTTAAAACTAACATCCATGTATTTGAAGAAATTTATTTAACTACAATATTTAGCTGAAACAATACTTTTTCCAGCTTACCATTTGTCTGCAATGATTTTGCCAGCATCTATCAATTTTCTTTAGAAAAAGAACACTATCCAATGAATCCATGAGATATGTCAAGGATACTTTTAAAATGCTTAGTACAAGTAATACAAGCAATCCAAGAGCATATTTGTCTTAAATATGGAGTATTACACACTAAATAAAAATAGGGACGCCTGGGTGGCTCAGTGAGTTAGGCGCCTGCCTTCAGCTCAGGTCACGATCCCTGGGATCGAGTCCCGCATCAGCTCCTTGCTCAGCAGGGAGCCTGCTCCTCCCTCTGCCTGCCGCTCCCCCTGCTTGTGCTTGCTCTCTGGCAAATAAATAAATAAAATCTTAAAAATAAAATCCTAAAAAAACAACAACAAATGAAATAGCACTTAATTATAGAACAAAATGTTATTTCTTAAACTGTAAAAAAAGTTTTAGGTCCCACTAAATACCTTTTAGAACAAATCTTACACATAAGTGAGTACTATGTTGTTTATGATTTCCCTTATTTTTCCTTAAATGGAAATTTGTTAGAACAAAAAGGGTAAGGACATAAGGACATCTTATTTGCACTAACATCACAATGTAGACTTGGAACCTAATTAAAGTTGAAAAGTCAAAAACTCATTTCTTCTTTCTCCAGAAATGTAAGAAACAGTAACAAATCTATAAAACACAGGCATTCATTTCAAGTTGGGTTAAATAGTGAGGGATAAGAAAGGAGGGAACAGATAAAAATACAGTATTTTTGGTTTTTAAAAGGATATTCTCTGAACTGATGAATTTGTGCTTTGATGTGATCTTCACAAATCTGTCTCAGCTGTTTGTACAAGTTTGCAGAAATCTTGTAGGAACAGAGATTTTCTACAGCCTGCAAGATTAAACACATACTTGCTTAAGGAGAAAATGGGGTTATTGATTATTTACATCAAATTCTTACTATTTTAGTATTTTACATTTTATTAAAAAGCATTATTTATCCATTTAAAACACAAAGTAAAGTAACAAAATATGAATGTGAATGAACTTTTTCATAACCAATGTACCAAAAAGAAACCCCACCTAATATATTTATTATGGCTGTTCAGGTTAAGGATGGAGGGAATCAAGTTCTACCCTGGGGAGACATCCAATTTATAACAATGACTACCTATCAATGCTGTCTTGTTCTTAAAAATGTTAATTGTTTTCATAAGCAGAATTCCATTTTGAGTTTAAAAAACAGTTTCACGAATTGTTTATCAGATGGATTGGGCAGTCTGACCACCACTGAATTAAAACTTATACTTTGGTTTTCCTGAACAGAACAATGAACTATTGCTAGCAG
Source organism: Mirounga angustirostris (assembly GCF_029215605.1). Classification (NCBI taxonomy): domain Eukaryota; kingdom Metazoa; phylum Chordata; class Mammalia; order Carnivora; family Phocidae; genus Mirounga; species Mirounga angustirostris. Next base: position 98,020,136 of record NW_026991719.1, read on the forward strand.
TATTATAATGAGTATGATGTAAACACCAAGTATTTTTCTCCAATATTTCAGTTTATGAATATTTAAATATAGAGGTTTTTAAATTTGCACAATTAAGTAAACATTACAACAGAAATGACTATTTTTACTTCATTCTAATAGTTGAATTGGTCTTCTTTTATACCCAGATCCCAAAAAGACAAACTTCAGATTTCTGTGAGTTTCCTGTTATGTGTATCAAAGACTTTCAAATTTAAAACAAAAGGCCTGGTAAAACTCTTTGGATGAACTCTGATATAATCTACAATTCCAACTAGTAATGACTTAAGTATAACACCAGGATTCCTTCCTCATCACAACAAAAGGCAGAAAATCCATTAAAATTGACTCTAAGGAAGGATCCAAGTTCTGTAGGTTGGAGTGGAATTTCATAAATACGTACGTGGAAGTCACATTCCCAGCATGCAGGTCCAATAAATAAATTAGCAAATGAAAAGAAAGCTTAAAGAAAACCACTTATATCATTGCAGGAAAGTCACTACACCTCACCAGGAAACAGCAGGCCAATTAGATCCAGTAGCTAAGGAGGAATAAGAAAGCTGATTCTCCTCTGGCCACTTTCCATGGGGCCTTGGGTTAGGCCACAAATACCTAAAGGGTGTATTTATGCTTATTTCATGAGCCGTTCTGTTCACATTGGTTCTCTATGGACTCTTCCCCTTCCTTCTTTAGTATTCTTCTCGTTGTAGCTCATGTTCCTCTTGAATGACTCATTTTCTCAGCATTTCTCATTTCCCTGTTTAGATTCTGTCTTTGTACTTCATCTTATCCACATTTCCCACTTCCAGTACTTCTCCAAGTCCTACTTCTCCCATTCCCTTCTGCTGTGTTTTTTATCTTCTCACACAAGATACCATATTCTCTTACTACTCAGCTAGGTCCCACCTCTTCCAATAAGCTTTCATTAACTGCCTTACCTGGCAATGTCACCAATCATAACACACTGATTTGTCACTGAGTCAATACTATGTCTTTTTTAAAATACTGTATCTATTTGTGTATATCCCATTCCCCAATTCTCCTTAATGAGAAAAAGAGACTATGTGCTCGTTCATGTATCCATATATTCCTTTAATGCTTTGGGGGGTTTAAACTAGGCAATATGGTAAATATTCAAAAAATTAACGTACTTACAACTAGCAATGTGTCCTGCACATAGAAGGGGCTTATAGTGGAAAGAAAAAACTGCCCGGAAAACACAGAATTATAAAACATTGTATTAGGTGCTATGATGAGGATAAGCATAGAGGCAAAGGCCCTAACCCAGTCTCTTTAGGACTGGAGCAAGTCAGGAAAGGCTTCCTGAGCAGAGGTATAACAGGTGGAATCCCAGAGACCAGAGGAAAATGAAAAGCTAGTGGGAATAATGAGAAATAGAGAATTAAGCTGGGCTTTTTTTTTTTTTAAAGATTTTATTTATTTATTCATGAGAGACAGAGAGAAAGAGAGAGAGGCAGAGGGAGAAGCAGGCTCCCAAGGAGCAGGGAGCCCGATGCGGGACTCGATCCCAGGACCCTGGGATCATGACCTGAGCCGAAGGCAGACGCTTAACCATCTGAGCCACCCAGGCGCCCTAAGCTGGGCTTTATATGCTTACAATCTCCTCCATGTTTAGTTGGAGAGTTACTTAAGATGTTAGAGGCAAGAAAAACAGGAAAGGGAGCATCTAAGATGAGTCCTGAAGGTCAAACTGGAATAGAACACTCTGCTTCTCTAGTTAGCCTTGACTGCTTCTTAACATATATAGACCAGACCTAGTAATTTCCCTTCCTTAACAACCTTTCATCAAGCTCCTCAGGTGCTGTTACAGAGAAATTCTATAATAGGTATAAAAAAATACAAAGGACTGGGGCACCTGACTGGCTCAGTCAGTGGAGCATGCGACTCTTGATTTTGGGGTTGTGGGTTCAAGCCATGCGTTGGGTGTTGTAATTACTCAAAAATAAATTCTTTATTTTTTTTATTTTTTTTATTTTTTTTAAGATTTTATTTATTTGACAGAGACACACAGCGAGCGAGGGAACACAAGTAGGGGGAGTGGGAGAGGGAGAAGCAGGCTCTCCGTTGAGCGGAGAGCCTGATGCGGGGCTCGATCTCAGGACCCTGAGATCATGACCTGAGCCGAAGGCAGATGCTTAACGACTGAGCCACCCAGGCGCCCCTAAATTCTTTTTTTTTTAAAGATTTTATTTATTTGACAGAGAGAGAAAGCACAAGCAGGGGGGTGGCAGGCAGAGGGAGAGGGAGAAGCAGGCTTCCCACTGAGCAGGGAGCCAGATGCGGGACTCAATCCCAGGACCCCTGGGATCAAGACCTGAGCCAAAGGCAGCTGCTTAACTGACTGAGCCAGCCAGACACCCCTCAAAAATAAATTCTTTAAAAAAAATCCGTTAAAAAATACAAAGGACTGAACCATGTGGTGCATGGTCTAATATCATTTACGTAAAAAAGCCAAAATAAATCAAAACACACACAGTTGTTTTTACATACATAAAACACTGCTGGAAAAGATACTCCCCAAACTAATAATGTTTGTGGATAGAGGAACTAGCTGTGGGGAGGAGGGCAGAGGACAGGGTGGAAGTGAAACTTTTCACTATATGCTCTGTAATACTTTTTGGGCTTTGAACCAGATGAATATATATTAAGTACTCAAAAAACTTAAATATTCACCTCACCCAATAAACTTTTTCTATCTTCCCCACCACCACACTTTTCAGCACAGCATTCAAGGCTCAATCTTACCATTTTAGTAGTCTCATGTCTGTTTATAATCTTCCACATACACCATGATCTAAACACTCTACTTTCCTTACTTTTTTAAGCAAGGTTTGTTTGGAGCAGTCATGTGTGCCTAAAACGGGGGCTTCCAAAAATTTCTGACAAGCCACAGCAAGAAATACACTTTATGTCACAATCCACTGTATGTAAAATAAATTTATGTAATTGAGGGGCACCTGGCTGGCTCAGTCGTTAAGCGTCTGCCTTTGGCTCGGGTCATGGTCCCGGGGTCCTGAGATCGAGCCCCGCATCGGGCTCCCTGCTCGGCAGGAAGCCTGCTTCTCCCTGTCCCACTCCCCCTGCTTGTGTTCCCTCTCTCGCTGTCTCTCTCTCTGTCAAATAAATAAATCTTTAAAAATAAATAAATAAAATAAATTTATGTAATTGAAACAAAATCTTCATGAAAGTACACTTATCATTACTATGTACGATGTTCTCCAATTATTTTCTATTTTGTCTTTTAAAAAATGCTGGTCATTAGGGTGTCTGGGTGGCTCAGTTGGACTCCCTGCTCAGTGGGGAGCCTGATTCTCTCTCTCTCTCTGCAGCTCCCCCTGCTTGTGTGCTCTGTCAAATAAATAAACAAAATCTAAAAAAAAAAAAAAAATGCTGGTCACAAACTACAATTTCATAAACCTACTAGAATATAAGCACCTCAGGGGCAAGGCCTAAGTGATCTTCCCAGGGCATCTGTCCAGCTTTGCACACAGGAAGCAGTAACTGACTCAACAACGACTGTTTACTAAGTAAGTACTCTGTACCCTGTTAGGTGCTGGGATAGAAACATGGATAGGAAGGTGTTAAATCACTACTTAAAGTTTGGGATAAGCTCTATTTTATTCCAGATCTTTGAAATGCACTATTATACATATATTAAATATTAATTATTTTCTCTCACTTCACATGCAACCATTTGTATCAAACAGACTCTACATAGTTTTGTAAGTCTCTTAAATAAAACTTTCTTTCTATGCAAGCTCCCAATCATTACTGGTAAAATATACTACCTTAAATCCTTTTTGAAGGTAATCAGATATAAAATAGAAACATTCTAGCAAGGTTCTAACCGTTATTCCTCTAAATCCCAGCCCCTTACCCGCTAAAATCCATACATGTCACATCAACAAACATGTCTGCAAAAAGAAAAAAAAAAAAAACATGTTTGTCTGATACAAACAAAACCATACACTCCAAAGAAATGTAAACATGTAGCAAATGAAATGTAAAACTATAGTTCCTGAAATTTGATGCTTTGGGGAATACAGGATTTAAGAAACTGCAAAGGCACAAAAGATTGCATCTGGGACAAGGGAACGGAAATGAGGGTGAGCAGTAAGCCTAGAATAAAAAATGAAGAGGATTAAAATAAGAATAAAAAACACAAAGGCTACAAACATAATTAAACATGATAAGGGAGGAAATCTAGAAACTTTTCTGACTTAACAACAATAGGCACCCAGAAAGATACTAAATTCCCATCAGGGTGCTGAACTCCGGTCATTGGCCTAATGGGTTGGGTCTTATTTTTCAAACCATATGTTTAAAGAAAGGAGAGCACACCACAAAGTTTTCAAGAACTGATACAGCAATAAAATCTAAATTATCTTTTTACATTTAGTAAAAATGGCTGAAATAAGATACTTGAAATACATCAAAAACTAAGAACTTGCAGAAAGGAAGCCAGACATGAAATCTAATTTTTCTTTTTACATCTAGTAAAAAGGTTAGTTTAAGTAAGACTAAAATTACCAAGGACTAAGAATTTGTAGTTGCACACTTTTTAAATTGCGGGGATAATACTGAGTACTAAATAAAGAGAGAAGCACTACATGATGTGATAGACTAAACTTAAAAAACATCAAGAGTGACAACAATTAAAAATAACCTCACATAAAACACAACTAGCTACTTATCAATATAGAATACAAAAGGGACGCCTGGGTGGCTCACTTGGTTGAGCGTCTGCCTTCGGCTCAGGTCGTGGTGCTGGGGTCCAGGGGTCCAGGTGTCCTGGGATCAAGCCCCACACGGAGTCCCTCATGGAGCCCCTCATGGAGCCCCACACTGGGCTCCCTGCTTAGCGGGGAGTCTGCTTCTCCCTCTGCCTCTCCTCCCTGGCTTGTGCTCTCTCTCACTTACGCTCTTTCTCTCACATAAATAAATAAAATCTTTAAAAAATACATAGAATACAAAAGCTAATCATCTCTGCTAAGAACCTAACTGCTCTTCTGTAACCTCTGACTGCTTCAACAACCAGATTTTACAATGGGTAATAACCTGTACTGAGGTGGACACACTATTTGCTTCCAGTCTTGCGGTCATCTACTTGATAAATGAAGCATTACTAGAAAAGGCCATTATTTAAGATTTATTTCACAAAAAGCTAACCAAACAAGAGTTCCTATTATTAATAATAAATAAAATTATTTCCATCAGAACTGAAGTATGGACTAGGCTTGCCTTCAAAGAAAATAGCTAGACATTTATACTAAGAATAAATGTTATACTTTCATATATAAACAACCAGCCAGCTCCAGAAAAAAGTAGCTGATTTAAAAACACGACACAGCTACTTATACAAAGGCTGAGAACATGAGGAAAATGATCCCATTATTTAAAATACTCCAAATTCCAATGATTATAAGATACCACATGTAAAAAACAAGACACAGTCTTAAGAAGTAAAGGACACTGTTCCTAGAGAGTTCCTCTCTTTTTCTATTATTTTTTCAATTTGGCTAATGGTGTCTACTGACACATATTTGGAACGTAATCTATTTATCAGCCAGCTGTTCTGGCCCAGTGTGGATTTAGAATTTTAAAACATGTGTGTCTTTAGAGCTGTATAATAAAATACAATCTTAAAATAAAGGTATCTTTTTATTTTTGAAGATTTTATTTATTTGACAGAGAGAGACAGCGAGAGAGGGAACACAAGCAGGAGGAGTGGGAGAGGGAGAAGCAGGCCTCCCGCGGAGCACGGAGCCCGATGTGGGGCTCGATCCCAGGACCCTGGGACCATGACCTGAGCTGAAGGAGATACGTAATGACTAAGCCACGCAGGCGCCCCTAAAGGTATCTTTCTAAAAGACTCATTTATTATCATCATCATTGATGACACCAATAAGTAGCAGACATTGTAATAAGTAGTTTTTGTAGTATTTTGTTTACAGCTCAACAACCCTGCCATATAGGTAATGTTGGTCTTCCCATTTTACAAATGAGGAAAACAAGGCTTAGAGAAGTAACTTGCCCAAAACTATCATGAGTGGCAGATCTCTGATCTAAGGCAGGCTGATAAATCAAGTCAGTGCGCTTAACCATACTATCTGTAGTCAATCAAAAACAAGCAAACAAACAAAAAAATCCCCCCAAACCAAAACAACATTAACCACTGCCTCATACTTAGGATTTCAAGGTTGTCTAGAAAAGATAATTTTTTAAACTCAAGCACAATTCTTATTTAAAATCACTTTTAACGGGGCGCCTGGGTGGCTCAGTTGTTAAGCGTGTGCCTTTGGCTCAGGTCATGACCCCAGGGTCCTGGGATCGAGCCCCGCATCGGGCTCCCTGCTCGGCAGGAAGCCTGCTTCTCCCTCTCCCATTCCCCCTGCTTGTGTTCCCTCTCACTGTCTGTCAAATAAATAAATAAAATCTTTTTTAAAAAATCACTTTTAAAAGACATTTGTTTCTTGCAAATGCACTCAGAACCACATGTTCTTTTCTAGAAATTAAAAACTTAGGGAGGCAGTACATGCAATCCACACTAGGGACTTCCATGCTTAAGATTTAAAACATAACGGTTTTGCATGCACAGAAAAAAGTTCTGCATAGACATATGCCAAATAAGCATTTACTTCAGAGACAGAGGGTAGGATGGGGGAATGAGGGGTTTGGTGAACTTCTGCTTGGTATACTACATACTCCTATAGTTTCAATTTTAGGAGAGTTAGAAGAGTACTTTTTTTTTTTTTTTTGGCCATTTCCCTCCCCTACCCCCTCTTTAGGAGAGTACTTTTCATTTACATTTCAACCAGTCAAAATTAAACAAGCACCTGAAATCCAGATGGTGTGAAGTAATTTTACTCCCTTATCTTTGTATCCTCTTTTATTTATTTATTTATTTTTTAAAGATTTTATTTATTTATTTGAGACAGAGAGAATGAGATACAGAGAGCATGAGAGGGAGGAGGGTCAGAGGGAGAAGCAGACTCCCTGCCGAGCAGGGAGCCCGATGCGGGACTCGATCCCGGGACTCCAGGATCATGACCTGAGCCGAAGGCAGTCGCTTAACCAACTGAGCCACCCAGGCGCCCTCTTTGTATCCTCTTTTAAACCTGAACATCTCAAAATAAACTTTCTGAGAACGATCCAAAGGAGCATTTATAAAATTAAGGTCAAAAACAACAAAAGAGCTAGAAACAAATGCTTTTGAATTTATTATAGCAGAAACAGTAAAGTACTGTGAAAAGTGCAGAAGAGTAAAAAGTTGTAACACTGATGCTAGGCTAAAGAAATGCAACTGAACAGGGGCGCCTGGGTGGCTCAGTTGGTTAAGCGACTGCCTTCGGCTCAGGTCATGATCCTGGAGTCCCAGGATCGAGTCCCACATCGGGCTCCCTGCTCGGCAGGGAGTCTGCTTCTCCCTCTGACCCTCTCATGCTCTCTCTGTCTCATTCTCTCTCTCAAATAAATAAAATCTTTAAAAAATATATATATATTTGTAGAAATGCAACTGAACAATAGCAGGTAATAACTCTGAAGTAGAAGATAATGAAAAACAAAAAATCCAAGCTATGAACTCTTGAAACATAGAAGAATTTAACAGAATCAGTTTATCAGGAAAAATATTTTTGAACCCAAAAGCTCTAGAAAAATATTCAAGGTAAATAGGGTTCATTAACAATCACAATCAATATACTATAAATATAAAACATATAAAATAACATTATTGAAACTAAAGACGCTGTATACCACCGTATCCAAATAAACACCATATACATGAAGGAAAAAAATTACCTTCTTTGAGGACCATTTTTTCCCTCAAGTGAAACTACTGGCCTCTCACACCGCACTACAGAGGTATTCGAAGTGCTGCGGCGTATTCCTGAAGCAGCATAGGAGCGCAAGTGCACTGGACTTGAAACTTGGGCATCTCAGTGTGACTCTGGGCACATTACGTAACTTCCCTGAAACTCAGTTTCCTCATCAATAGAGGAATAATAACTACTACCCCGTCTACTTCACAAAGGGTTTCTGTAATGCTTAAAAGATAATAAAAGATAAACCTAATTTGTAGAGGACCACCTGCACTATATGAAGAAAAGCTATCGGACTACATGATCTCTTACGGCCTTTCCAACTCTAATTCCATAATTCTACTTTTATTACTGTACAACTCAGGAGCCACATATGTAATATACCAACATAGCCAAGTAAGTGGGCTTCTCCTTAATAGCTTAGTGCTACTACTACCTGACACATAGTGTTACAACGGTTACATTGTATAACATTATTACTACCTGTTGGGCATCGTTGTGAGTGTTTTGCATGCACCGACTCGTTCAATTCTCACAGCAACAGAAACTGGTGATCTTAATTGACTTATTACAAGTGAAAAAGCCACACTGTGACTTATGAAAGAGCTTTACTAGTGATAACATCATCTTATATTTCTGTAACATAGTGATTCAAGTTGTTTTTCACATCTTATTTGATTCTTAGAAGCAACCCCACGAGGTAGAGAGGACAAGTATTCTTTCCCCTGTTTTACAGAGGAGGAAACTGAAGCTGAGGGAGGTCTAGTTTCTTGCTCAAGATCAGAAGGGTAATAGGCGCCAAAAGAAGATCCCAAATCTGTCTTCGGACTCCTAATCCAGGGTTTGCCATTACCATACCACCTCTGCAACTAAAATGAATAGATAAAAACTACAAATTCTGATAAATCAAACCAACTTAATTTCTTACAAGGTATTTATCAATATGAAAAACACAAAAAGGCTGCCTGGGTGGCGCAGTCGGTTGAGCATCCGACTCTTCGTTTTGGCTCAGGTCATGATCTCGGGGTCGGGCTCCAAACTCAGTTACAGTCTGCTTGAGATTCTCTCTCCCTCTGCCCTCCCCCCTGCTCAATAGCATATGCCGTCGCTCTCTAAAATAAATAAATCTTTAAAAAAAAAAAGCACGAGCTATTGGGACTCTTAAGTATTTTTTTTTTATATGAAACTGCTTATGCTATAATGGAAAGTAACTTCTTGAAGTGGCTGTGTCAAAATACAGTAGGGCAGGGGCCTCTGGGTAGCTCAGTTAAGCGTCTGCCCTCGACTCAGGTCAGGATCTCAGGGTGCTGGGATGGAGCCCCACATTGGGCTCCCTGCTCAGCGGGGAGTCTGCTTCTCCCTCTGCCTCTGCTTCCCCCCCAATCCCCGCTCATGCGTGCACTCTCTAATAAATAAAATCTCTAAAAAAATACAGTAGGGCAAAATATCATGGTACTAAGCAGGCTAAATCAGTAATTGCCCTTAATAGTACATTTAAACTAAACACTTCAAGTATAGACCCATTTATTAAGCAAAAGAAACAAACCTGAACCTCAGACCAAGTCAATGGACTACAATCTGATGCTCATTTTTTGGCTAAGGACTGTCTTGTACCCCAGAAAATAAAACAAACATAAACAGCAAGAAAAAGAAATGGCAAAAGGCTAATAAGAAGTAAGGATAAAGTATAGAGAACATTTGTATTTCTTGAGGCCTTTCCTATAGGCGAGTAACACCATTTAGCAAGAAGTACCATAACAGAATGACATGTCACCAGAAATCATCTTTGGGATCTGGGCTGTAGGATTCCATTATAGGTAAAACCTTGATTATACCAAGGTACTCCTCACTGTAAATCCTAATCAGAAGGGTCCAAGATAAACCCAATATATACCAACATGACTGTACTCATAGTTTGTCAGAATGTCAGAGTACGTCAGAATGTGTAGTCTGATTATAAAATATAGTGCATAAATTAATCAAGAAATTTTCACTAGAAGGAAACCAAAAGTCTACATAAGGACTCATTTCAAAGTAAAATCCATCTACATACTACCTCAATTTATGCTAGCCAAATCTGGTTATCCACATTAATACATACCTGATAGAGTTCTTCTAAATTGTACTTAATCGAAGTACTATTCTGGATAGCTTCCACCGCTTCTTTCAGCTTCTGCCATGTTTCATCTGTGTAGTTCTCTGGTAATTTAGGCTTATCTAGGTAATATGTACAAGGTTGATATCAGAATATGTAGCATATAGTAATGGAAGGATCCATTAAAGTACAGTAATAGTATTACTGCTTTTTAAGGGTAAATTGTGATTTTTATAATTATTACATCTAAATATTAAAGTAGCTACTGTATTTAGGCTTAGCATAAAGAAAATTTGAAATGCCAGAATACTGTTTAAGTCATTTTGACTCACCTATTAGAATTAAAGGTGAGGTTTCTTTTTTTCAATTGATTGTATTGCTTCAAAAAATAAAAATTCAAGAATCACAGATAAAAAATAACAATCCTGATCTTATTCCATCACATGTAAAACCTAAGTCAGTCAACGTGAATTTTGCACCTGAGATTTAAAATACTGAATGTCTACTATGCACAAGGTACTTTCCAAACATCTTAATCTCCCCAACAATGCTCTAAGGAAGGTATTATTTATCCCTATCATGCAACCGAGAAAACTGAGGCTAGAAGACTCATTTAGAAAGGCTTGCCCAAGGTCATCAAAGCTAATCAATGGCAAAACTGAGATTCTAATCCAAGCCTGTTTGACCCTCACATTTATGCACCATCTACAAATGGAGAGAAACATCTTAACTCAGGTTTTAATTTAAACTACATCAATGAGCAGAGTGAAATTTTAAAAAAATTAAAACATCCAAATAACTCCAGAACCTATGTAGCATTTTCAGAATGGAAAGGACTATCTTAACCCAGGCTTTAAACTTCATTGACCAGCAATGAGTATTTTTTTTTAATTAAAACATCCTAATACCTTAATGATATATTTTTAGTTTAAGAGGGAAAGAAAAAAACCCAAACAAAACCTCAGAAACCAGTATGCAAATGAAATTAGGATCATAGCTCATCCCTTTAAAAATTCTTGGCTATTAAACTGATATACTTTGGAGCAGTGAACACATTAGCCAATTAAAATTCACATTTACTTCAGAAAGGTCTACTATTAAATCAGAAAGATTACAACACTCTTAAGAACCTGGGGATGGGAGAGGAGTGATAGGAAAAAAAAGAGAAGGTTAAAAATAAACACCATAACCCTCTGCTTTAAACAAAACAGAGCATATTCCTGATTTCCACACTAATGTTGAAAGTGCAAGCATTGAGAATCTAATTTTCTCAATACTAATATTTAGCCACAAGGCACTTATCTGGTAAATATTACTTCAGTTCATTCATTTACTTCTCCATTTAATAAACATCTTAGCATCTATTACCTGCCAGTTAAGGATGCTGAAAAACTAAGTCAGAAAAAGAGAAACACAGTCAACAGAAAAAAGTAATTCAGCTCAATTATGTTTTTAAAAAACTGTTGATTTTATATGCATCAATGCATTCATAATACTCTCAATCATGTATCTCAAACATAAAGTGAACAAATCTTCCTAAAAGCTGCAGGTCAGTACTTTAAAACCCATTTTAGTGAAAAAAAAAAAATAGATGTAGTAATTGTTCCTATCTTTAGACTAGTGGTACACAGAGTTACTACTTCTCTGTATACAGTATTTTTCACTTCCAAACCCTACCTTTGGAAAGAAATGCAGAGATCATAAATATTTTTCCCCAAATACTGCTTCCACAATGAGTTTCAAGAATATAGGATGCAACATTATAAATCTAACTATAAATCATCATTGAGCATGAAAAGATCACCATTGCTACCTGCATTTCTAGGGACTAGAAAATGTGGCCTACTGAAGCATAAAAATAAAAATCCCAGCAGTGCCAAGGCTCACCATGCACCTGAAATAAATAAACCTCTTTAGAACACAAATTTCTCACCTGTATAATCCAGATCAATCATACCGATTGTCAATGTTATAATGAGTAACAGATTAGATATAAGCTGAGCCAGACATCAAAATACTGCACAGAAACAATCGGTGTATGCTTCAGCACAAGAATACTAACCACCCCCGGAAAATGAACCCTCCACCCAAAAAAGGACCTCCCTCCACCTCATTGATTATGCATAAAACATTAGGCTACCTCTATACTGTTTAATATATTAACATAAATAGAGCACGTGACCGCTCAAGTGTCAAATCCTTAGTAGGTGATTATGGATTTTGGCCTTGGTTACCTTTAAAGTTCTTGATCACTAACTTCTTAGCAGAGCCAGGCTTGCTGTTAGCAAAGCTAGAAGTGGTGGTAGAAGATTTGGCTAGGCCGTTTGCGTGATGCCCCGAAGCCACAGAAGAGATTAATATACTCTTATTTTTAAGTTGCTGCTGCTGAGATGTTGCAGCAGTTGGTGAAGATGAGGAGGAAGAGGAGGAGGATTCCTCAGCCATCTTCGCATCAAACCCTACAGTAAACTCCAGGGTGTCTTCAAAACGCAGCTTCTTCTGTATCGGTACGTGGCTGGAAGTAGCCACTGAAACCCCCAGGCAGAAGGACGAGGTTGAAGGGGATGCCGAATCCCTGGGTTGTAAAGGAGGAGTGGAAGAAGAGGAAGAGGTGGAATCAAAGTCTTCTCTCTCGTTACTACTGTTACTGCTGCTACTGCTGCTGCTGTTTAACTTTCTCTTCTTGGCAGAGGTGGGCGGAGTGGTGCTGGTATTACCATCAGTGGCAGATCTGACCTCCTGAGCAGCAGCAGCAGCTGAGGGATTGGGGGAAGAAAAACCTGTTGGAAACATGAAAATAGCGGGGTCAACAGGCAGAGGAGCATCAAAAATCTACGTTTATATGCCTGCGTGCGTGTAGGAGAGAAGGTGGCAATGCTAGAGGGGGAAGGGAAGAAAGAGAGGAGAAACACAGAGGACGAGAAGGAAAGTGAAGGGGGGGCTACACCGGGGGAATGGGAGGGTTTGGGAAGGCGGATAGGCTGACACCAGGAGTGAGCCGAACGAGGGGGGAGAGCGAATGAGGAGGCAGACAGGTAAACGGCAGTGCCGTCCCCCTCCCCTGCTTTTCGGTCTCTCTCCCCCCTTTCTGCAGGAGCGACTCAGTGAGTCTGTGAGGCTGCAGCTCCTCCTCCTTTTCTCCCTCTCTCTGGGAGGGGAGATGCCGTGGTTGGGGGGAGGGGGAGGGGGGAGGGGGAGAGAACCAGGGCTTGTTATTGTCAATAGCACAAGAGGCTAAAGATGGCGCCACTTCCGGTCACGCGGCGACGAGGGAGGGGCGGCGTCTGTCCTCGGGAGTGGGGGGTGGAGAGAAGCACTGCAGGCGCCCGGGGGGCGGGGGAGCTGGCTCCAGGAGAGGCGGCGGGAAAGCGGCGGCTAAGGAGCCCAAGACGCTCGTGCTGCTTCGCTCGCTCTCGCTGTCCTTCCCCCTCCCTCTCCCGGCCCCTTCCCTGGCAGCACTGTCCTCCCCCGGCCCGCCGGTAACTCCCACCCCCTCCTTAACGGTCCCGCGGGGAGCTTCGCGCTGCAGCGCCCTTACCGGAAGTGACTGGGCAGACACTTTTCATAGCGCCCAGATCCCGAAGCCCCCAGGTCCGCAGGACTTGAGTTGGGGGGGGGAGGGGGAGGGAGAAAAGGGGGGGGAAGAGAAGTGGACAGGGAGGAGGGGGCGGGCTTTCGAGACACCTCCCGAGCTCCTGATTGGAGCTTTCTGAACGCGAGGCGGGCCGGGTGGGGGGAAGGTGGCGGGAGAAGCAGCGGGAAGAAGCCTGAAGGGGAGGGAAGGTGGTGACGGTGAGGGGCGGGGTGAGCTAGCTGGGAAAAAAGAGGAGGAGGAGGAAGAGAGGAAGGGAGGGAGTAAAAAGTTAGGGAACCGAGAATGGAAACTTTGAAAGAGATAAAGGAATAAGGAGGGGTTGCAAGGCAAGGGGAGTAACCCGACATGGAGGAAAACATAATCATGGCATTATGCCTGGTGCTAAGGAGAAATGTCATGATGTTAAAATAGGAAAGGAAAAGAAAAAGATCTTAGATACAAAGAAAAGGAGTCTTTGCTTCGATTGAGCTATAAATTGTTTCTTTTATGTCATGGACACCCCTGACCCAATATGAATAGGGCCTGAGTTTTGATACCTTTCTCAGTAATGTAGCTGCAAATCTTTTTACCTTCCTAACAGGAGCATTTTCTAAGATGGCTGGCCAGAGTTAAGGGTGCATTCTAAGGCCCAAGAAACAGGAAGGTAACTAACACCTCCCCCCAACACATACACACACACAACACAGTTCCCAGTACCAAGCCCAACCGCGATCTCCTCCGTCATCAATCCAGCAATTTACAGACTAAACATAGCCACTTTTACTAAATCTTAGTTCATATACTGTTTCAAAGAACACATTTTAGGAGAATGACATTGGCAAAAATCAATGTTTTCTACCAGTGTATTCCACAAGCTCAAATTTCAAAATGGATTACTCATAAGGACAAACCTCTAAATTTGGTTAAATTAGCAACAATAAACCTTGTAAATTTCCTGCTGGGAGTTTTTATTTAATGCGAGGGCATGGTGGGGGGCAGCACAATGTCAAAGAAAACTAGGTCTGCCAACCTGTTGATCATTCTAACTCAGAAACATTCAACAAGCATGTACTGAAAGACTTTATGCCACACACTATACCAGGTCCCTGCCATTGAGAAAGCCAGTAGGGGAAGACAATTTCAAAACTAATTTCTGTAACAGTTCTATAACAAATGTACAAAGTGCTCTGGAAACAGGTGAATCAAGAGATTTGGAGGAATTTTGGGAATAGTCAGTTTCACAGAGGAATTGTTTATGCTGGGTCCCAAAGTGGGAATTGCCAAAAAGACAAGAGGGGAGAAGGTGAAAGGCATTCTGGGCAGTGGAAATGGGCAAAGCAGGGAGTTGTGAAAGGGCCTGGCCTGTTTATGGAAATATGGAAAGTGCAATGAAGCTAGAAAGTAAGATGTCTGGTTGGAAGTAAGGAAAATGAGGCTCAAGAGTGCCTGGGTAGGGGCCAAGGGCAGGTTGCCCAAAATGTAACACAATGACATACTGATTATTTTGAACTGAAGCTACTTAAAAAGCAACTGGTGCAAGGACAGGAAGACCCTCTGCTGTCCCCCTGAAAGCAAGAAACAAATCTCCCGTAAGAAAAATATCTTCCCTGTACTAAGATGTAAAAAAAAATCCTTATTACCAGAGACAGACTTTAAAGCTGAGAAAGCTGCAGAAACATTTTTCTAATCTACCTCAATCTAAATTCTGCTTAGAATTCCCTACTAATTAAAGCTCCCAAACACCTGTTTTCTTTATCCTGTCAATTCCTCACAAGTTTGTTGTCTCATTGTCTAAAATGTATAAAAACTGCCTGTCTTAATCATTTCTTGGGGGTCTCAATTTCATTATTGGGCCTCTGTGCCCACATAATAACACTTCGGGTTTTCCTCCTATTAATCTGTCTCATGTAAATTTAATTCTTAATCCAGATGGAAGACCTTGAAGGGTAGAGGAAGAATTTTTCCTTCCCTCCTCTGGCACACAAAGCCAAAAATCTGGTCTACCCTGTAGCCTAGGGTAGACAGCAAGGAGAGGAGGGAGCAAGCTGGGCTTTTAAAAGCAGGGGAGTAACGGGATGGTGGGTGGTGTAGAAGCAGTTTGTATTGTATAGTTTGAGACAGACAAATCAGAACTCTAAGAATAAATCCATTTTCTAGCTGTTTATATAAAAAGCCCACTTTTTATTTATGTATTTATTTTTAAAATTTTAGGTCTTCAAAGGTCTTTGGTTAAAATGCAAACCCTCCTAGAAAGAGGTACCACGTTGAGCCACTATCAGCTTCGTGCCGTTTGATGACAATTGGCTGAGAGCAAGGCTCTAATGGAACTTGGGCCCTAGAGCCACGGACCTGTGATTGAGGCTGAAAAGGGGGGAAGATGGACTCCTATCTTCTTTGAATGTACCGTTTTGTTCTTGCTGCCTAAAATGAGACTGTAAACTCTTAAAGCCAAGGAAGGTATCCTAAAGCATTAAACCCTCCTTTATTGTGTCTCATATTTCACACAATGCTGAAAAACTGTAAATGCAGTGTAAATACTTATTGAATATCTCATTGAATGAGACTAAAATAATGCCATGTCTTTACAGGGGAGGATTAACTGGCTAATTTTCCAGATTTAATGAACAAGGTTGTTCTAATTTGTATAGTTATATTCCTTAGAAGGGTGTATGGATGGGCCAGCTGATAATGGCTCAAACGGATACCTTTTCTAGAAGGATTGGCAATTTAACCAAAGACTTCTCAAGACCAAAAAAATGGGGCTTGTTCTAATTCATGTAATTATATTTCTTGAAGGACAAAAAGATGGAAAACTGCTTTTGCCATTCAAAGATAAACTTTTATACGAACATAAAGCATAGCTGAGTCTTGTTAATATTCAACTACATTCTTGGCTCTAAAAGCACAGATCCTTGGCTCTTGAGTGCTAGCTCACTTTGAATGACCTGGTAGTCTAACTTACTATTTAAGTTTTCCATGAAATATCTTTAAACGAGTTTTGTGGGGAAAATATTTGTCTTTTTTTATCTTGGTCACTAATAGCAATCCTCTTTTGATATCCTAACAACCTTATTTTGGTCAATCCTCACATATTTAGCACATCTTGATATGGATATGGAATTTTAATAATGATTTTTAAATTTAACATTTAGATTTTGTGGCACAAACCAACTTAGATACTACTATGTGATGTGTAAGGGCCAGAACTTTGTGCCTTCTTGGACCCTTGGACCACTTTAAAAAGAAGAAAAACCTTCCATGTTTCTTTGTAAAACATCTTTTTAAATCAAGAATCAAATAATTGGGCTAATTAAAGCATAAACATATATATTCTATACACCTAAACATTTGCCAACCAACGTTAAACAAATTCTCAACATTAAAATACATTTCTCGGGCGCCTGGGTGGCTCAGTTGGTGAAGCGGCTGCCTTCGGCTCAGGTCATGATCCTGGAGTCCCTGGATCGGGTCCCGCATCGGGCTCCCTGCTCAGCAAGGAACCTGCTTCTCCCTCTAACCCTCCCCCCTCTCATGTACTCTCTCTCTCATTCTCGCTCTCTCAAATAAATAATCTTTAAAATAAATAAATAAATACATACATACATACATACATTTCTCAAGGTTGAACTCACTGAAACCACAATAATCAAAACATGCGATGTAGGACACCATACAATTATGGCCATTATCAGACTAAACCAGATTGGGCACTTAACACATACTCCATATATAGAATCTTTCATCTTGTGAGTTCAACTCATACCTTAGAAACATTAATTAAACTTTACAGTGCTGCCAGATGAAGTATAGTTATTATTGGTATTCTTTTAATCAAGCAAATAAAATAAATCTGTAGCTATTTATAAAGGTAAATATACACATAAAGGAAGAAATACAAAGGCACGACTAGTTTTTCTAATGTCCATTCCCCTATTTCAGCAATCATGTCTCTAACAAAGAGTATGACCTGTTTCCTTTTTTTGATCATGGGGATTCCCCGAGGTGCTTGATTCTGAGTCTTCTCCAGACATCTCAGAGCTGGGGTCATCCGCGGATAGACACTCACGAAAGCCTTGTTATCCACGGGTGGGATTTTCCTTAAAAATAGGAGAGACTGCTTGCTTAGGAGAATACTAAAAATGTTTCTGCAGCAAGCATTGTTTAGGAATGTGTCTAGAAAACACAACTGGTGGGTAAACGGTGGTCCATGTTCCCTATCTGCCTTTCTGAAGGACCATCTTTGAAGCAGGGAAACACAGAAAAGGCAAACCAAGCTGCGGTGAGGTAGCCAACATTACATCATAATAAGGGCTTTGTGATGCTATCAACAGCAAGGGGCGGCTGGGGGACGACCGAGGAGGTCAAAGCTTAAGCAAAGATGATCCAGCAACACAATGTGAATTCACCCTTTGCCCATCCTAGAGTTTAAAGCAAGGAACCTGATAACAAATGCTAAACCCGTGGTGCTCAGTACAATGTAAATAAAGAACACAGACCTCATATTTTTAACAAAATCATTTATCTTCTACATAAAATATCAACTGAAGACTTACTGACTTGGGTACATCAAACATTTGAAGACAGCCCCTTAGCTCAGAGATTTTACCTACAGTTATAACCTGTGAACCATCTGGAAAGCAGATTTAAGGACTAACAGTTAGGGCCAGGCCGTTTTCCCTGGGGGTTTGGGGTGGAGGACTAGATCAGCCACAGATTACTTCCTTTGGTGCTGCCAAGCACTTGCTTATTGTGGAATTGCTGGGCCTATTTTTAACCTTCCCTTCACTTTATCAATGACTCTCACAGTCCCTCCCACCCTGCTTTAAGATTTGATCTTCCAAAGGCATTTGGCTTTTCTTTTTCTCAAGAGCAAGGCCGTTTTAGGCTTAAATCAGTGGTTCCCAACTCCAAATAAACAACAGAATTGCCTGGGGACTTAAAAAAAACCACCTTTGCCCAGGTTTTGAAACTAGTCCAGCTGAATTAGAATCTCTGTGAGTAGGGCCTCAATTATCATTATTTCTAAGAAGCTTTCAGGGTGAACTACATACCTCCAAGATTGAGACCCCAGCTGTAGGTGAACTAAGTACCATCGTGATTTGAATGAGGCTGATAAGCCCTTGTACTCTTTAATGCCTGAAATTTCACAATTATTTATTCATTCCTTTTGATAAAAATAGTCTCCTTCTCTAGGACTCCTTTTTTCAAATGCAAATTAGCCAGGGAGACTCAGTCCTGACCCTTTAAGGTGAATGCTCCTTGAACAAAGGATAATACAAGAGTCCTAAGTGCCTGGAGGTAAACAGAACTAGGACTAGGCCTTGCAATGGGGGTGAGGGGTGGGTAAAGCTACCATCAAGGAAGGAAAGATTTCTCAGAGTACATTTTGCTGATCTCACAGTATTGCCTGGGGCCAATCCTGCTTCGTGATGACAGCATATTTAAGATCTAGTCAAGTTTATCTCAGCTGCCAAAAGCTTATTCAAAGAAATTTAAATATTTTTTATAAGCAAAACAAAGACCTGACATTGGGAATGTAGATTTGGGGCTATCTATAAATGCCCAACTCTGAATTATTCACCATATGGGTGTTTCTATTGCCAAGTGATCTGTTTTTCCTGATTCCATTAAATGTCCTTTATTCCCACCAATAGCATTATTTTTTCTTGCCAATTCATTTGGTCATTCAACAAAAATGTATTGAGCAACTACTCTGGGCAAGGCATGGTGCTAGATGTCATAAGGGAATACAGAACTAATACAAAATTCCATTTGTGGCTGATTTTACAGTTTTTCAAAGCACTTTCACACACAATCTTATTTTATCCTCATAACCACATTATGAGATAGGTCAGGTGCCATCCCCATTTCACAGATGAGAAACAGGCCCAGGGAAGGAGGTTAAAATGACTTGCCAAAGACACGAAGCACACAGACTTAAACCAAACCCACTTTTTCTCAAAACCCAAATATGGTACTTCCCAAAATTTCCAGTTTAGTAAGGAGACATGCCATAAAATTGTCACAAGTAATAGACAAGTTAGGAAAAGACGTTCAGAGCCCCACTCACCAGGAGGAAAAAAAGAAAAGAGGGATAAAAAAAATTACTCTTTTATTGAGATGAGCCAAATCATAGTGCCCAATAGGAGACCAAGCTTGGATTTAGTTCAGACAGGACCCAGCAGCAAGCAATGCACATTCAAGGAGACAGTAGCAATTTGGTTCTAGAGAATCAGAATCAGTCCATTTAGCTGGATGCTCAGCCAATGGCTGATCTTCACCAGAGGTAGAAACCAGCTCCTTCTCCTAGCCAAATCCAGACAAACACTGAACAAGCCTTGCCTGAGGTCCTGTTATGATCCAGTCACTAAGTATACAAAGACAACCCTTGCCCTCAAACAGTTCTCAATTGGCCTAGTGGGTGAGGCAGACAATTAGAGGACAGAGTGATAAAAGCTGTTATAGGAACACAGAGAGACACCTGCACAGCCTAGGAAGATGGGAGGGGGGGTCGAGATAAGGTGGGGCTGGGGAGTTACAGAATAGTTTCCAGAGAAAATAATAGCTTCCAGAGAAAGTAATTCAATTTAAATCTGTGAGGGTAAGTGGGAATTAACCGGGCAAGAAGAGTGGGAGGGGGCAGGGGGCACAAAGAAGGAAAACAGGGTACAGGTTTAAATCCTGAAGGTGAGAAAGACTAAGACATATTTAGTTCTCAGGGAATAGTTTGTCCTAACTGAAACCCCTAGAGTGTTAAGGAGGGAAATCAAGGCAGCATCCCAGTCTCAAATCTAGTACAGTAAGTCTTAGGCCTCTTATTAGCACCAGGCCTTACTCCTATCCTGTACTTGCTGCTGGAGTTGTGGCTACTGGTTCAGGAATTGGGGGGGGGGGATGGGGGGGAGTGGGCATGGGGAGAGAGAAGCATGGGAAATAAGGTAATGAGAAAGAAATGATAATGCAGATGCACATGTGACCACAATACTGGACAATGCTACAGGAATTCAGATGAACTAGAGCAGAGTTTGGGAAAGGATGATCAGGGGAATGAACCCAGCCAGCTGCCTATTTTATAAAAAAAAGTTTTATTGGAGGGGTGCCTGGGTGGCATAGTTGTTTCAGCATCTGACTCTTGGTTTCAGCTCAGGTCTGATCTCAGGGTAGTGAGATCAAGCCCTGCATCGGGCTGCACGCTCAGTGCAGTCAGCTTGAGTTCTCTCTCCCTCTCCCTCCACCCCTCCCCCTTTACTCTCTCTCTCTCACTGAAATAATGAAATCTTTTTTTTTTTTATTTGACAGAGAGACACAGCGAGAGAGGGAACACAAGCAGGGAGAGTGGGAGAGGGAGAAGCAGGCTTCCCACGGAGCAGGGAGCCCGATGCAAGGGCTCCATCCCAGGGCCCTGAGATCATGACTTGAGCCGAAGGCATATGCTTAACGACTGAGCCACCCAGGCGCCCTGAAATCTTATTTTTTTTAAATAAGAAAGTTTTATTGGAATACTGCCATACTCATTCATCTACATATTTTTTATGGTCGCTTTTGTGCTAAACCAACAGAATTCAGTAGTTGGGACAGACCATATGGGCAGCTAAGAGCCTAAAATATTTCCTGTCTAGTCTTTTACAGAAAAAAGAAATTGCTGACCTTTGCCCTTGAATAGACTAAGTGCTAATAATAGATATATGGAGACTGTATAGTGGTGGCACAAGGGGGAAGTGATTAAAACATGCTAAGGAGGGGCGCCTGGGTGGCTCAGTCGGTTAAGCGTCTGCCTTCGGCTCAGGTCATGATCCCAGGGTCCTGGGATCGAGCCCCGCATCGGGCTCCCTGCTCCGCGGGAAGCCTGCTTCTCCCTCTCCCACTCCCCCTACTTGTGTTCCCTCTCTCGCTGTGTCTCTCTCTGTCAAATAAATAAATAAAATCTTTAAAAAAAAAAAAAACATGCTAAGGATTTTCTGTTCCTAGTCTGCATCACCTTTGATACAGACCTCAAAAAACAGCAAGAGAATATTCTTTGATAGAATGACTAAATAAATTGGGGTATATTCACACAATGAAATACTACATGACACCAAAAAATTAATTACAGCTACATGCATAAATCACAAAAATGTTACATGAAAAAAGCAATAATTACAGAATATATTCAATTGATAACTTTTTGTAAAGCTCAAAAATAAGGAAAACTTAAATGGGTAGAAAATATGGTAAAACCATTAAAATATAGAAGGGAAAAAATAAACACAAAATCCAGGATAGGGGATTGCTCTGGGGGAAGCAAGGGGGAGAATTTAGGTAGATTCAAAAGCATTGGTAATGTTCTAGTTCTTAGGTTGATGATGGGTTCATGGGTGTTTGTTTTCTTATTATGCTCCATAAATTACATGTCACACATATTCTTCTGTATGTATTAAAATTATATAATAAAAATTTTTATTTTTATTATTTTTTCAAGTAGGCTCCACACGGGGCTTGAACTCATGACTGTGAGATCAAGACCTGAGCTGAGATCAAGAGTCAGACACCTGGGGCGCCTGGGTGGCTCAGTCATTAAGCGTCTGCCTTCAGCTCAGGTCATGATCCCAGGGTCCTGGGATCAAGCCCCCATTGGGCTCCCTGCTCTGCGGGAAGCCTGCTTCTCCCTCTCCCACTCCCTCTGCTTGTGTTCCCTCTCTTGCTGTGTCTCTCTCTGTCAAATAAATAAAATCTTAAAAAAAAAAAAAAAAGTCAGACACCTAACCGACTGAGCCACCCAGGTGCCCCATAATAAGTTTTTTTTTTAAGTATAAGGACGAGAGTGCCTGGCTGGCTCAGTCGGTAGAGCATGCGACTCTGTGAGTTCAAGCCCCATGTTGAGCATAGAGATTTCTTTTTTTTTTTTTAAG
Source organism: Mirounga angustirostris (assembly GCF_029215605.1). NCBI lineage: Eukaryota > Metazoa > Chordata > Mammalia > Carnivora > Phocidae > Mirounga > Mirounga angustirostris. The sequence continues at coordinate 98,042,552 of NW_026991719.1, forward strand.
ATTTTTTTTTTATTTATTTGAGAGCGAGAACAGGAGAGGGGTAGAGAGAGAGAATCTTCAAGCAGACTTCCTGCTGAGCACAGAGCCTGATACTGGGCTCGATCTCACTACCCATGAAATCATGACCTGAGCGGAAACCAAGAGTCAGACGATTAACTGATTGAGCCACCCAAACGCCCCTGGGCATAGAGAAATCCTTTTAAAAAAAAATGGGAAACAAGGAGTTTTTAAAAATAATAATGGTAATAATAATGAAGTATAAAGACCAAGCGGTGACTTGTTGAATGCTAGAGCACAGCAGTTTGGAGAAAGAATAGCTGGCAGAGATGGCAAATGACAACTAGGACTGATCTTTGGAACATTTAGGCATTTCTCATGGATTCCTTTGGGACCTGGCGGAATCCCCCTCCAACCTGGTGGAAGAATGGACTTTCCATGGTCCACAAAATGGGGATGCAGAGTTGTTGTAATTGTTTATTAATTATACAAATCTGAACTTAATTTGTAGTATCAGGATGGCAAGATCTGGAAACCTAGGGGTTACTTGAAAAAGGGAACAGCGTGTGCAAACACATGGAGGTATGAGAAAAATCATGGCCCATTTAAGCAAATGCAAGTATTACCATGCTGTGTGACTGATGTGCAGTAGGCTTGATGGACGGATGGTGGGAGATGAAGACAAAGAGGCAGGCAGGGTTCAGATCATGGAGAACATTATATGCCATGCTCCAGAGTCTGGATTTTATCTAATAGGTTATGGGTAACCATTGAAGGGCTTCAAGCAGGGAAGGAGTAATGAACAGCTGTACATTTAGAGATGTCCAGGTCTCAGGGCATCTGGGTGGCTCAGATGGTTAAGCATCTGCCTTCGGCTCAAGTCCGTGGTCCCAGGGTCCCGTGATCCCAGGGTCCCGTGATCAAGCCCCACGTTGGGCTCCCAGCTCGGTGGGGAGTCTGCTTCTCCCTCTCCCTCTGCCTCTCTCCCTGCTTGTGAGATGTCCAGGTCTCAACAACCTTTAACCACAAAATAAGGTGATACCTCCCCTAACTCTCTGCTCCCCAACTAAACCCATTCCTTAAAAGTAATCTCAGTGAACAGTTTGCTAATTAAAGTCTTTTACTGGCTGCCTAGGTGGCTCAGTCGGTTAAGCATCTGCGTTCAGCTCAGGTCATGATCCCAGGGTCCTGGGATCGAGCCCCACATCGGGCTCCCTGCTCTGTGGGGAGCTTGCTTCTCCCTCTCCTCCCCGCTTGTGCTCTCTCTCTCTCTCTGGCTATTTCTGTATCAAATAAATAAATAAAATCTTAAAAAAAAATAAAGGTGACCTGATACATATCTTTTTCTTTTTTTAAAGATTTTATTTATTTATTTGAGAGAGAGAGACAATATAAGCAGGTATAGGGGCAGAGGGAGAGGGAGAAACAGACTCTCCGCTGAGCAAGGAGCCCGGCCCGGGGCTCGATCCCAGGACCCTGGGATCATGACCTGAGTTGAAAGCAGACGCTTAAGCAACCGAGCCACCTAGGTGTCCCTAAAGTCTTTTTCTATACATTTAGCAACATAGTTATTGCTTTAAGAAAATAGATCATACTTATATGAATTGTTCTGCGACTTTATTTTGCTTACTATTGTATCCCGGACATCTTTCCTTGTCAGTATACATAAATCTGCCTTCCCACTTTTAAGGGCAGCATAGTATACTGTATGTGAATACATGTATTCCTATCGCTTAAAAAATCTAATTATTGCTTTATTGTTTCTTTTTCCTCTTTCTTACTGGACTGACTGAACTTCCTTTTTACCTTTTTTTCAACTATTAGTTGTTGGGAACTTCTACGCACTAAATTCTATTAGTGGTTATCTTTCAGTTTTGTTAACTTATACAAATGACTTACAAACACATTCCTGTAAAAAAAAATATATAAAAGGATATAAAATAAAAAGTCCCTTCACTGTTAGGTTTGGTGCATAGCCCTCCTCAGCATTTATGTACATATATTTGTATATATACAAATAGGAAGCTTTGGTATTTTTTAATGGTATCATTACTGTATATTTGGCTCTACAATTTGCTTTTTAAACGTAATATACTGTGGGGATCTTTCCATGACAGTACATGAAATCTCACTCTTTTTAAGGGCTGCAAACTATTTCATGGTAAAGACATACCATGTTTATTTAACCACTCTCTTATTTTTCGATATTTGGTTATTTACAGTTTTTTTCTAATACAAATATGCAGCATTGAACATCCTGTAATATAAATCTTTATGCATGTGGAAAAGTATTTCTGAGGATATATTTGAAGTAGAATCAAGGGAAACTTTGCTAGATTGCCATCTTACTCTTCAGAAATGTAGTACATACACTCTCACCTTCAGAATGACTACAGATTGCCCACACCATTAGCAACACTAAATATTATCAAACTTTCAATTTTTGCCAAAATAAACGTGAATTCATTCTCACTGTAAAACCACCACAACAAAGCAGAAATGCCCTCTTTACCACCATCCTCTCTCCAGAAATTTATTTCCACCTTGCTATTAATTTTTCATATTAATGGTTTCATTATGCTTGATTTTCTTCTTTTTCTTCCTTTCTCTCTCTCTCTTCTTTTCTTTCTTTCTTTCTTTCTTTCTTTCTTTCTTTCTTTCTTCTTTCTTTCTTTCTTTCTTTCCTTCCTTCTTTCCCTTCCTTCCTTCCTTCCTTCCTTCCTTCCTTCCTTCCTTCCTTCCTTCCTTCCTTCCTTCCAATTTAAGTGGGCTCCATGTGGAGCCCAAGGCGGGGAACTAACTCAGGAGCCTGAGATCAAGACCTGAGCTGAGATCAAGAGTCCGAGGTTTAACTGACTGAGCCACCCGGGTGCCCACATTCTTTTTTTTATTAAGTACGCTCTATGCCCAAAGTAGGACCGGAACTCACCACCCTGAGATCAAGAGTTGCATGCTCTACAGACTGAACCAGCCAGGCGCCCCTTCCTAGACGTATTCTTTTTTTTTTTTTTTTAAGATTTTATTTATTTATTTGACAGAGACACAGCGAGAGAGGGAACACAAGCAGGGGGAGTGGGAGAGGGAGAAGCAGGCTTCCCACCGAGCAGGAAGCCAGATGCGGGGCTCGATCCCAGGACCCCGGGATCATGACCTGAGCCAAAGGCAGACACTTCACGACTGAGCCACCCAGGCGCCCCTCCTAGACGTATTCTTAACAATTATTTGTATTTAACTCTGTATTTCACTTTTACTAGTTCATTTACTCACCATTATCTTCTGAGATGGCCACATCATCACTCCCATTCTCTGATTCTGATGACTGTGACATAGTCTGTCTTTAAAAGGCTACATTAGAAAACAGAATTCATGTTTACAGCAGTCCTCTCCCACATCTGTATGGTGTTCTGGATTCATTGACTCTGGCTTCTCAATCAGTTGCACCCTATTTGTTTCATATCTTCAAGAAAATCCTCACAATTTTGGCCAGCTAACCACACCCTTACCCATCATCCCTATGGTTACAGCTCTAATATTTAGTTTTCTTCTTTCATTTAATGTTAACTTGGGGAGAAAAAGCGCAATTGTTCAGACTAACATCTTAAATTGGAAATCTGCCATGCCCTCCTAAATTACTATGGCTTGTGTCCCCCACTCACCGCCCCCCCCCCGGGGGGGGGGTGCTTCAAGGCCAACAGACTCCCATCAAGGTGTCCTCCAGCTATTTCGGAGGGTCTCACTGATCTCACTGAGATCCGAACCAGGTCTCTATCTTCTATATTGGCCTCTTCATCAGGCTACAGAGCCAAGGTTTTGGGGGTCCCTGCCCCATCGTGGTCACCACCTGGCTGAGAATTTTCTCTGCAGGTAACTATGACTCTAACATGCTTTTCCGTAACTTCTCCATATCGCTGGTGAGTAAAGGCCCTAACTTCTATAGCAACATACCTCTTTTGAACGTTTGGGAATAACGAAAAGAAGTACAACAAAAAGGGACGCCTGGGTGGCTCAGTGGGTTAAGCGTCTGTCTTCGGCTCAGGTCATGATCCCAGGGTCTTAGGATCGAGTCCCACGTCGGGCTCCCTGCTCCGTGAGAAGCCTGCTTCTCCGTCTGCCTCTCTCTCTCATGAATAAATAAATTAAAAAAGAAAAATAAGTACAACAAAATAACTTAAAATAGCCAGAGATGAGCTTTGGCTTAGATAGAGTCTCTTGGCTCGAAGGCAGGCCCACAGCCAGTAAGCTCCTAAAGGATACCCTCTCCGCTTTCCACGATCTCTAAGGGCCTGTTTAACTCACCATCCCAGGACCAACAGGATTTGTTGTGGTTACTGGTGTTCCATCTATTATGATCAGAACCCGACGGCTCCGAATAGGAACAATTGACCACCGACGATCGTTTTTCATGCTGGCAACTGGCGGGCTTTCTTCTAGCTAAGTCCTGCCCACCCAACCCGGAGTTCCGGTGCATTAACGGGTTTCAAGGATGATTGATTGACAGCGGATCTGACCAATCCCTTCAAGGGAAACCCCACTCACCTAACAGGGGCCTGATTGGCGTCAAAAGCAAAAACAGAAAACTCACAATGTATCTGATATTGATACATTTCTTAACAGATTGAGCTACCCAGGCGGCCCTCTGATATTGATACATTTCTTAAAGTCCTAGTTTCTCTGTTTTTAATAATACCACCTATGGAACATCAGTAGGTCAGCCAAGGTTGTTCTGTGCAAAACCTACGGTGACTGAAATCCTGACTCTCCGCTGGGTCTCCTCTGACACCACCCCAGTGGGGGGAAGGGGGGGTAGAGGGGCGTCAAGCTCCCCAGGTGGTCTTCCCTGAGGCGCGAGCGGTGGGGCAAGTGGGTGATGGGGTAGGGGTGGGAGCCTCATTATAACCTGCCAAGGGTGGAAGTCTAGACTCCCCGCCCTGCCCACTGCTGACGTGGGTGAAGGTGAAGCCATAGTTTTTTTCCATGGCATTTGGCTAGAGTAGATCTGTCTAAAATTTTCTGTCTTGCCGGGTCACTCCTTTCCTGATCCTTTGTCTGGAAAAAGCAAGGCCAGGCTCAGTCGGTGGAGCCGCGGACTCTTGATCTCGGGGTTGTGGGTTGGAGCCCCAGGTTGGGTGTGGAGATTACTTAAAAATAAAGTTAAAAAAAAAAGAAGAAAAGAAAAAGCAGAATTTTGTGGGGGCTTTATTTGTGCCAGTTGGTGTTTCACACATCTCTTTTTCTACTCTTGTGAATGGGTTAGGTTTTTTTTCCTGTCTCTATTTCCGTTATTGTTAAAATAAAAGAAAGCTATTGGAATATAATAATAGAATGCTAATTATAAAATCTAGGTGGTGGGTATATTGTTATTCACTATAAACTTCTTTAAACTTTCCTGTACATTTGAAAATTTTTATAATAAATGTTGGAAAATAAAACAAGAAGGATTTATTTTATAACACTTCAAAAAAGAACAGAAAAAACCGAAAGCTTTGGGACTCAGCATATTTATCTTACATACCGCTTGTATTAGTTAGGATTCTTGTTTGCAAGTGACAGAAACCCAAGTTGAATAAGCTTGAGGAAAACGGAGTTTATCGGCTTCTATAACTGGGAAGGACAGGACATATCTCAGACACACCAGGATCCAGAGACTCAAATGACCAGATTCTCAGTCATCTCTCCATCTCTCTTCTCTGCTTCTCTCTTCTCTGTATCGCCTCATTCTCTAAGGCTCTTTCACCTGGTAGAGACATGGATACGATACCATCTGCTTTGGGGTCACATCCTTACAGTTTAATATCCAAAGAAAAGAGAAAGCTACTTCTTTACCTCTGATTTGGATTATTCCAAGGAAGGTCTTATATCTCTGGCCTAGGAACAGCTCTCCAAAGGAAGAGGAAGCAGGGAAGAAATGCTGGGCAAACCAAAGCAGCAGATGTCCACCATACAGGCTTCTTAGTTTTAGTAGTTTTTAAATTGCATTTCTTGGATTCTCAATGCATGTAATCATATCATCTGTAAATAATTATTCTTTTTCTCTTTATTCCTTTTAGATTTATACGACTTATTTCATTTTCTTGGTTTATTACATTTTAGAACCTTCAAAACACCACGGAAGACATCTGAACCTTATTCCTGAATTTGATGGGAGATAACTTGATCATGATGTTTGCACATGGCTTTTTTTTTTTAAAGATTTTATTTATTTGTTTGACAGAGAGAGAGACACACAGCGAGAGAGGGAACACAAGCAGGGGGAGTGAGAGAGGGAGAAGCAGGCTTCCGGCAGAGCAGGGCACCGGATGCGGGGCTCGATCCCAGGACCCTGAGATCATGACCTGAGCCAAAGGCAGATGCTTAACGACTGAGCCACCCAGGAGCCCCTGCCCATGGCTTTTTGATACTCTTTCCTATGTTTAGAAAGTTCTCTTCTCTGCTATTGTACTTAGAATTTTTAACAAGATTTTATTTATTTATTTGACAGAGGGAGAGCACGAGAAGGGAGGAGGGGCAGAGGGAGAAGGAGAAGCAGGCTCTCTGCTGATGTGGGGCTCAATCCCGGGACCCCAGGATCACGACCTGAGCCAAAGGCAGACACTTAACTGACTGAGCCACCCAGGCGCCCCCTGTACTTAGAACTTTTATAAGGAAGAGCTGCGGACTTTTATCTAGTACATTTTGGCCATCCATTGACAGACAAGACTACATAAAAAATAAAAAATTTTGTAAGGAGTGAAGTGCAGAAATCACCTGAAAACAAAAGGAAAAAAAAAAATCGGAAGGTAGACTCCACCTTCCATGAAACTAAGAGATAAATGTTACATGAAAGCATAACTTGTGAAAACGGGAAGCAGGTTGACAGGTAACTAAACGATGCTAGCTAGCACTAGCAGAAGCACTCACAACATAGTATGGACTGTTCTAAGGGCTTCACATATGTTACCCCAGCAAAGAGGTTTATTATTTGTAGAAACTGAACCAGAGAGAGATCTCTGGATGCTCATGATATGGCCGGTTCTGCTTGTGAAAGTTACCCAGGTTGGGTAAGTGGGTAGGTTGTGGGGGCAGGCGAGGGAGGGGGTACTCTAGCGTGGTCAGTAGAAGCCTTGTCCCTAGTTCCTGGGGACAACTCCTGGAGAGGTCTAGTGGTGGTTGATGGTCTCTGAGGGCTATTGGTGGCATTTGCATTAAAGACCTCTCCTCTTGAAGCTGACAGTGGATCTATGTCCAGTGAAGAGGGCCTAGTCTTTAAAACCAGAGTTCCCCGATTGTTAGAGGCATGATCTCTGGCTACTCTACAATGTTGGCTTTGCAAGGGCTTAGGGAAGTCAGAAGCCTGTCTCTTGGGGCAGAGGGTGGTGGGGAGCAGAGGTTGCTGTCACAGGAGGCCTACTGGAGCAAAGTCTCTCTGACCTTGAACTTGACCTCTCAGCCCTGTGTGAGCGGGTGGAATTGGGAGAAGCCCCAGAAGGTGGAGGCTTTGTCTCTGGTCGTAATTGACATTAGCTGAGGCTACCATTTGCTATATACAGTTCTGCAGGATATGTCCTGCACAAGGGTGCGCATTTGAAAGTGTATGTGGGAGGACAGTGAGAGGAGCCTGTAGTCTGCCAGCCTTGTGCCCTCATGCAAGAATGCCACTATCAGCAGAGAAAGGCAAGCTTTTTTACAATTGGCCCGTCCAGAGGGGTGCCATTTTCTAATTAATTTACCCTGAGGGTCACTTTTGTGTGTGTGTGTGTGTGCAAGTTTTCTACTCGGAGGGTTCCGACTGCTAGTGGCCAACTTGGCTCTCTCAGAAGCACTGATATGCAGATACTAGTTTTCTAAATCCTAATGGGCCTTAATTAGTAGTCCTGAGTAATCAGAAGCCAGGGCTGCAAAAGGCCCTTTCCCCTTGCCTCTCAGAGTTCTAGCCACTCTCCTTGCCTCAGGCAAACTGACATAAGAAAATTACTTTGGCCAGATTAGATCAAGACGACAGCCTTAAGCACTGGTAACTCCGTCCCTATCTTCTCCTCCCCAAATCTTTTAAAAGGACCAAGAGTGGTATCATTAAAGGAAAGTGTACCATCAGCAGTTCAGAAATTGTGGAGAATTCCTTGAGGATAGAAATCAGATATAATCCTATTGATAAGAGAGGAGGAGGAGCCCCATCTAAAACAGGCAAGAGAAAATTACTGGAGCAAATCCAGAGAAAGTCAAATCTCAGAATGAAGAGAAAAAGCGGTGTGTGTGGGGGGGGGTTGGTTTCCCCTCCATTCAATTAAAGAATTGCATTCAGAAAAGAAGGATCAGCTTAGCCTCTCTGTGACCAGCCCTGCCCCTCCATCCCTCGACTCATTCCAAAGTTAAAGCTTAAACTTTCACACTGAGGTGAGCTATTGACTTCCCAAAGTTGGCTTGTGTGAGTGTAGGATTCTAGAAAACACAACACACACACACACACACACACACACAGCAGACCTTGGTATGTATAATCTAGACTTCCACAAAATATACGGAAAAACAAAAAAATAGAAGCACCTCCAGCCAGGAGAGAAATACACTCAAATCCTGTGCTGTCAAAGTAAAATTGTTTTGGCAATTTGCAGGGATTCAGAGGAACAGCCTTTCTGTCGCCTGCATACCCACCCACTTTAAAGTGAAGCCTCCAGGGACGCCTGGGTGGCACAGTCAGTTAGCGTCTGACTTGATTTCCGCTCAGGTCACGATCTCAGAGTCCTGGTTTCCAGCCCTGCATCAGGCTCCTGGCTTACTGGGGAGTCTGCCTGAGGACTCTCTCTCCTTCTCCCTCCGCCACTCCCCCTCCTCGCACGCACGCACTCTCTCTCTTTAAAATACATAAATTTTACAAATAAAATAAAGTGAAGCCTCCATACCCACCCACTTTAAAGCAACACATACAACCTTCCTGCTCAGAAGACAGGCCAGTTGGGAGACACAAAACTGCACAGGAAACCCAGGCAAGCTATCTTTGCTAAGGATTTGCCCCTTATTCACTAATATATATGGACAACAAAGAATTATGAACAATATTTGGAGAAAATCTACAACATAAGAGAAGAACCAAAATGGATAAATAGTACAATTGACCCTAAGTGGTGAAGGGGTGGGGGAGTGAAATAATATAGGGAACAAAACTCCAATTTTCGGATTCTAATTTTTAGGCATATTCAGAACACATTGCAGACATATTCAGAACCTCTATGAATTACTAAGGTAGGTATTACAGAAAACTGGAAAATGAATCCCTAAAAGAGGAACATTGTGGAATATAAGAAATAGTAGTAAGCAAAGCAATAGTGAAACTTTGAGTTGTCCAAAGGCTAGCATAAAAAGAGCCCCAATTGAATCAGAGGAAAATATAATTCAGAGCTAAGAATATTAAAAGAGCCAAAGGGATGTGTAATACTGATAAAAGGTACACACAGGGGGCCTGGCTGGCGCAGTTGGTGGAGCGTGAGACTCTTGATCTCAAGGTTGTGAGTTCAAGCCCCACGTTGGGTGTAGAGATTACTTAAAAATGAAATCTTAAAAACCATAGGTACACTCCACCAAGAACGTGTGACAGTCATGGACCTTAATGCATACAACAAATGAATTAAAGATATACAAAGCAAAGTGTGTTAGAAATACAGGGAGAGGGGCCTACCGTGGGAGCGTGAGGGTCACCACGAATTCCGTTTGGAGGCATCTTTGAGCTCGCTGAGTAGACACCATGAGCAAAGCTCACCTTCCCAAGTTGAAAAAGTTTATGGACAAGAAATCATCATTGAAATTAAATGGTGGCAGACATGTCCAAGGAATATTGTGGGGGTTTGATCCGTTTATGAATCTTGGGATAGATGAATGTGTGGAGATGGCAACTAGTGGACAACAGAACAATATTGGAATGGTGGTAATACGAGGACATAGTGTCATCATGTTAGAAGCCTTGGAGCGGGTATAAACAATGGGTGTGTTCATCAGAAGAAATCGACTGCTTCCACATGTCCCCTCCATAGTACCTGTTTTACTACTATATAAAAATCAGGTCGTGTGCATTTTCATATTGAACTTTTTTTGTTAAATAAACTTTTACAATAGTCAAAAATGCAAAAAAAAAAAAAAGAAATACAAGGAGAATAAAAATTTACAAATAACCAGTCATAGGGGGAGAGTCCCCTCTCTTGCTCCCCCTTTCCTCTCTCCCTCCTTCTGTCCTTATCCCTTTCCTACCTTTTCCCCTACTTTCTTCTAAAAATATATATTTATTTTATTTTTTAAAGATTTTGTTTATTTATTTGTCAGAGAGAGAGCACAAGCAGGGGGAGCGGCAGGCAGAGGGAGAAGCAGGCTCCCTGAGCAGGGATCATGACCTGAGCCGAGGGCAGACGCTTAACCGACTGAGCCACCCAGGTGTCCCACCTACTAAGCACCTGTTAAAGCTCTCTTCTCTCTCGATGTCTACCACTCTCCCCACAATTAAGATATCTTTTCTCACCAGAAATGTAGTTGTAGCCTTCTATTTGAGCTCCCTGCTTTCATGTTTGCCCCTCGTCTAATAACTTTTACAGACGGGATTGTCTTTTTCACTTTTAATCTTTTCAATAATCCCTACTGTGCTTAGGATAAAGACACAAATCATCACCATAGCCTCTGAGGCCCTGCACAGCCTGGCCAATATCTATGTCATCAGCGTCATTTTTAAAAAAAGATTTATTTATTTGTTTATTTATTTATTTATTTGACACAAAGAGAGAGAGCACAAGCAGGGGGAGTGGCAGGCAGAGGAAGAGGGAGAAGCAGGCTCCCCGCTGAGCCAAGAGCGGGACATGGGGCTCATTCCCAGGACTCTGGGACCATGACCTGAGCCAGAGGTAGATGCTTAACTGACGATGCCCCTCATCAGCATCATTTTATAAAATTCTCCACTTGCTGACTGAGTTACAGCTGTACCAGCTCTCTTTTATCCCTCATATGCATTAAGCTTCCTCCTGCCATAGGGCCTTTGTACATGCCTTTCCCTCTGCTTGGAATGCCTTTTCTCCCTCCTCATCCAGTTAATTTCCATGCACTTTACAGATCTCTGGGGAGGTTTCACTTGCTCAGAGAAGCTTCCCTGACCTCTCATACCTCTGTGTGCCTCTCCTACAGAGCACTCATCACAGTTGTAGTTTTACACGTATTTGAATTAATATTTGAATAATGTTTGTTTCTCTGACTAGACTGTAAGCTTCAGCGGCAGGCACCAAGGTTGTTTTGCTTGCTACTGTGCTCACAGTACCTAACATAATACCTGACACATAATAGGTGCTAATTATATATATTTTAGGGACGCCTGGGTGGCTCAGTCAGTTAAGCGGCTGCCTTCAGCTCAGGTCATGATCCCAGGGTCCTGGGATTGAGTCCCACATCGGACTCCTTGCTCAGTGGGGAGCCTGCTGCTCCCCCTGCTTGTGCTTTCCCTTTCCCTCTCTCTCTCTCTGACAAATAAATAAATAAAATCTTTAAAAAAAGAAAGAAAGAAAGGAAAAATCCCTAATTGGTAGCATTGGTAGCATTCTGTGGTCTAAATACATTAAAAAAAAAAAAGATTCTTAGTAGGCAAAATTGATAGGGCCTCAGGATGGGTTATGCATGAAAATAAGAGAGAGGGGGAACATGGCAAGGATGACTCCCTGGTTTCTGGCTTTTGCAAGTGGATGGATGATGGTGCCAGTCACTGAGATAGGGAACACTGGAAGAGGACCAGATTATTGTTCTTGACTTTTAGGGGGAAGAGGAAGAGTTTGGTTTTGAATATGTTGAATTTGAAGTGCTTTTGAGACATCCAAGAGGAGACGTATAGTAAGCACTTGGATAAAAATGTTTGGAGCTCAGAGAAAAGCTGGAGATACAAATTTATGAGATATATGAACAGCTGGTAATTGAAGTCCCAGATTTGGATGAGATTTTATTTTTATTTTTAAAATTATTTTATTTATTTATTTATTTATTTATTTATTTATTCAAGCAGGGGGAGCGGCAGACGGAGAGGGAGAAGCAGGCTCCCCACTGAGCAGGGAGCCCGATGTGGGGCTTGATCCCAGGATCCCAAGATTGTGACCTGAGCCCAAGGCAGACATTTAACCAACTGAGCCACCCAGGCGCCCTTTAATTATTTTTTAGGGAGGGGGCAGAGGGAGAAGGAGAGAGAGAGAATCTTAAGCAGGCTGTATACTCAGTGCAGAGCTGGATGCGGGGCTCGATCCCACAACCCTGAGATCATGACCTGAGCCAAAATCAAGAGTTGGATGCCCAACTGACCAAGCCACCCAGGTAAGGTTTGTTGTTTTTTTTTTTTTAAAGATTTTATTTATTTATTCATGAGAGACAGAGAGAGAGAGAGAGAGAGAAGCAGAGGGAGAAGCAGGCTCCCAAGGAGCAGGGAGCCCGATGCGGAACTCGATCCCAGGACCCTGGGATCATGACCTGAGCCGAAGGCAGACGCTTAACTGTCTGAGCCACCCAGGCGCCCTCACCCAGGTAAGGTTTTAAAGTTTCTAAATTTTAAGGTTTTTAAATTCAAAGATTTTAAATCTCACCCTGGATGAGATTTTAAAGTGAAAAGAGGGGCTAAACTGAGTTGAATCTTAGCATTTATGGTTGAAAAAAAGGAGGATAAGGAGGACCCAAAGAGGTATGAGAAAAGCGGGGAGAGTGATGTGTCAGATAAACCAAGGAAAGGGAATATCTCAAAAAAAGGGAATGGCAGTGTGGAGGTTCCTCAGAAAATTAAAAATAGAACTACCGTATGATCCAGCCAATTCCATTTCTGGTATTTACCCAAAGAAAAAGAAAAACACCAATTTGAAGAGATATATGCACTCCATGTTCATTGCGGCATTATTTTTTTAAAGATTTTGTTAAGTAATCTCTACACCCAACGTGGGGCTCAAATCCACAATCCAAGATCAAGAGTCGCACGCTCCACTGACTGAGCCAGCCGGGTGCTCCCTTTGTGACATTATTTACAACAGCCAAGATATGGAAACGACCTAAGTGTCCAATGATAGATGAAAGGATAAAGAAGATGTGATATATATATATAGATAGATAGATAGATAGATAGATAGATAGATAGATAGATATATAGATATATATATCTATATATATATACACACACATATATATCTATATATATATACACACACACACACACACACTGGGATAATACTCAGCCGTAAAAAAGAATGAGATCTTGCCATTTGTGACAGCATGGATGGACCTAGAGGGTATTAAGCTGACTGTAATAAGTCAGACAGAGAAAGACAAATACCATATGATTTCACTTCTATGTGGGTTCTAAAAAACAAAACAAACAAAACAAAACAGAAACAGACTCATAGATACAGGAAACAAACTGCTGGTTACCAGAGAGGGGAGGGGTTGGGGGATGGGCGAAATAGGGGAAGGGGATTAAGAGGTATAAACTTCCAGTTATAAAATAAATGAGTCATAGGGATGTAAAGTATAGCATAGAGAATATATTCAATAATATTAAAATAACTTTGCATAGAGCTACCCTACGACCCAGTAGGGTACTACTGGGTATTTACCCCAAAGATACAAATGTAGTGATCTGAAGGGATATGTGCACCCCAATGTTTATAGCAGCAATGTCCACAATAGCCAAACTATGGAAAGAGCCAAGATGTCCATCGACAGATGAATGAATAAAGAAGATGTGGTATATATATACAATGGAATATTATACAGCCATCAGAAAAACAAAATCTTGCCATTTGCAATGACGTGGATGGAACTAGAGGGTATTATGCTAAGCAAAATAAGTCAGTCAGAGAAAGACAAGTATCACATGATCTCACTGATATGAGGATTTTGAGAAACAAGACAGAGGATCATAGGAGAAGGGAGGAAAAAATGAAACAGGATAAAACCAGAGAGGGAGACAAACCATAAGAGACTCTTAATCTCAGAAAACAAACTGAGGGTTGCTGGAGTGGTGGGGGGTGGGAGGGATGGGGTGGCTGGGTGATAGACATTGGGGAGGGTATGTGCTATGGTGAGTGCTGTGAATTTTGTAAGACTGATGAATCACAGACCTGTACCTCCGAAACAAATAATACATTATATGTTAAAAAAAGAAGAAGAAGAAGAAGACGAAGATAGTAGGAAGGGAAAAATGAAGGGGGGAAAATCAGAGGGGGAGATGAACCATGAGAGGCTATGGACTCTGAGAAACAAACTGAGGGATCTCGAGGGGAGGGGGGTGGGGGGATGGGTTAGCCTGGTGATGGGTATTAAAGAGGGCATGTACTGCATGGAGCACTGGGTGTTATACGCAAACAATGAATCATGTAACACTACATCAAAAACTAATGATGTAATGCATGGTGACTAACAAAACAAAATTAAAAAAAATAACTTTGCATGGTGACAGTAACTAGACTTAACGTGGGGATTGTTTCATAATGCATAAAAATATAGAATCACCATGACGTACACCTGAAACCAATAGGCTTTGGTGTGTCGATTATACTTCAATTTAAAAAACGAGAGAGAGGGGCGCCTGGGTGGCTCAGTCGTTAAGTGTCTGCCTTTGGCTCAGGTCATGATCCCAGAGTCCTGGGATCGAGCCCCGCATGGAGCCCCGCATCCGGCTCCCTGCTCTGCGGGAGGCCTGCTTCTCCCTCTCCCACTCCCCCCTCCCCCTGCTTGTGTTCCCTCTCTCGCTGTGTCTCTCTCTGTCAAATAAATAAATAAAATCTTAAAAACAAAACAAAACAAAAACGAGAGAGAATGGTTACCTGTGACAAGAGCTGCCTACAGGACAAATAAATGAGGATGAAAACATGTCTATTACATTTAGCGACATGAAGGTCATTTTTGACTGCTCCAGTTATTCATTTGCATAACACACATCTGCAAAACACACAATCCCAAAATTTAGTGGCTTAAAACAAAAATTTGATTATTATTATATCTCATGATTATTTGCATCAAGAATTCAGACTAGGGACATCAGGGACAGTTCATTTCTGCTTACTGATGTCTGGGGCCTCAGCTGGGGTGACTTGAATAGTTAAGAACTAGGATATTTGGGGGCAGGTTGGCATCTTTTTCTCTAGACAGCCTCCACATGGTTAGCTTGAGTTTTCTCACAGAACGGCAGACTCAGAGTAGGCAGACTTGTTACATGATGCCTCAAGAGTCCAAGGGTGAGTGTTCTTTTTTTTTTTTTAAGATTTTATTTATTTATTTGTCAGAGAGAGATGGAGAGAGAGAGAGAGCACAAGCAGGGGGAGCTGCAGACAGAGGGAGAAGCAGGCTGAGCAGGGAGCCCGATGCGGGACTCGATCCCAGGACCCTGGGATCATGACCTGAGCCGAAGGCAGACGCTTAACTGACTGAGCCACCCAGGCGTCCCCAAGGGTGATTGTTCTAAGAGGCCCAGGTAGAAGCTGCAAAGCTTCTTATGACCTAGCCCTATAAATCCCAGAACATCACTTCTGCTGCATTCTTTTGGTTGAGCAACTCACTAAGACCAGTCCAGATTCAGGGAGAGGGGAATTAGACAAGAGAGGGAGGGAGGAGTGGGGGAGAGAGTGGGAGGGAGGGAGGCTGAAAAATCAAGAGAAAAGGGATAATTGATAAGGTAAGATTTCCAAGAAAGCAGAAAGGTACGTAATCCAAAAGACATGTGGAGAGATCACTCTCAGAAGGAGGAATAGCTCTTCCATTGCTATAAAAATGAGAAAAGTGGGCGCCTGGGTGGCTCAGATGGTTAAGCGTCTGCCTTTGGCTCAGGTCATGATCCCAGGGTCCTGGGATCGAGCCCCGCATCAGCCTCCCTGCTCCGCGGGAAGCCTGCTTCTCCCTCTCCCACTCCCCCTGCTTGTGTTCCCTCTTTCACTGTGTCTCTCTGTGTCAAATAAATAAATAAAATCTTAAAAAAAAAAAAGAATTGATGAGTTTAGGGGTGCCTGGGTGGCTCAGTCGGTTAACCATCTGACTCTTTGATCTCAGCTCAGGTCTTGATCTTCAGGGTCGTGAGTTCAAGCCTCGTCTTGGGCTCCACGCCAGGCGTGGAGCCTACTTAAAAAAAAGAATTGATGAGTTTAATGAAAGAGTATTTACAAAATTGTGAACAATGTTTTTTTTTTTTTTTTTTTTAAAGATTTTTTATTTATTTATTCATGAGAGACAGAGAGAGAGAGGCAGAGGGAGAAGCAGGCTCCCAAGGAGCAGGGAGCCCGATGCGGGACTCGATCCCAGGACGCTGGGATCATGACCTGAGCCGAAGGCAGACGCTTAACCATCTGAGCCACCCAGGCGCCCAATTGTGAACAATGTTAAGGGTGATAACAAGGAATAACTAAGCACCCAGGATGGGAGAGGGAGAGGGAGACATTGCCACAGCTTGGCATTAAGAGGCAAGGGGAGGGAGAAGTTAACTGGAACCTGGAGAGAAAAATAGCAGTAGCAGGAATGTGGCAGGCCCTGAAAAAATCATGGTAGGGAGGGAGCTGGGGAATAAATACCACAACTTCAGTCTCTCCTACCCTCCTATCTCTTGAGGGTATCTCTTCGCAAAACCGAAAGGGGAAGCCAGAAGGCAAGGAAGCCCGTTGTTGCAGGACTCAGAGCAGGGGGAAGAGAGATAGAGTGGATCTGGACAGGCCAAGCGAGAATATTCAACATAGTAGTGATAAGTGCCATGGGCAAAAGAAGGGTAAAAGAGATACAGTAAAAGAGGGCACTATTTTAGATAGTATTAGGATGAGGTGGCATTTGAGTAATGCCATGGCTAAAGTGAGGGAGGAAAAAATAAATAAATAAAATAAAGTGAGGGAGGGAGTCATGTGGCTATCTGAGAGAAGCACATTCTAGAGGGAACAAAGTGCAAAGGCCCTGAAGTGTTATTCATATACACAATGAAATATTATACAACAATCCAAATGAATGAACCACAGCAACATGCAAATATACATGGATGAATCTTAGAAAATTAAATATTGAGGGGAAAAATTATGTTCTGAAAGAGTACATATAGCCCAACAACCTTTTTATAAAGTTAAAGCAAATTATAATAAAAAGATATACTTTTAAGAAATATATATCTACATATGTATGTACATACACACGCACAAACACACACATATATATAATAGAATTGTATTAAACAGAGTGCCACAGAATGATGAACACCAGATTCAGGGTGATGGTTCTTTGCCAGGGTGGAGGGAGGGGGAGAGGCAGGGGAATGAGACTGTGGGCCAGGTAGTTAGATCTGGTTATTGGGTTCATTGATACTTACTAACTAAAAATGAGCTATATTTGGACTAATAATGAGAATGTGTCGTTAATCAAGGACTATGATTAATTTATTTCTGTTCATCTGAGGACCAATAAAAAAAAGGCTCTGAGAAGCCAGGGACCATGCTTGGCATTCTTGTGGAATAGCAAGATGAAGTGGAGTGGTGGATGAGGGCTAGATCGTGTAGGGTCTTTGGGTCATGGTGATAACCTTGGATTTTATTATAACTAAGATGGGAAGCCACTGGGGGTTTTGAGCAGGAGAGTTACATGATCTGATTTATGCTTTATTTATTTATTTTTTAAGCAGGCTCCACACCTAGTGTGGAGCCCAATGCAGGGCTCAAACTCATGACCCTGAGATCAAGACCTGAGCTGAAACCAAGCATTAGACGTTTAACCGACTGAGCCACTCAGGTGCCCCTACCTGACTTATGTTTTAAAAGGTTCACCCTATTTGCTGTAAAAAGTAGACTGTAGGGGTGCCTGGGTGGCTCAGTCTTTGGGCGTCTGCCTTTGGCTGGGGTCATGATCCCAGGGTCCTGGGATCGAGCCCCACAGTGGGCTCCCTGCTCTGCGGGAAGCCTGCTTCTCCCTCTCCCACTCCCCTGCTTGTGTTCCTTCTCTCGCTGTCTCTCTCTGTCAAGTAAATAAATAAAATCTTTAAAAAAAATGTTTTTTAAGGGGCGCCTGGGTGGCTCAGTCGTTAAGCGTCTGCCTTTGGCTCAGGTCATGATCCCAGGGTGCTGGGATCGAGCCCCACATTGGGCTCCCTGCTCGGCAGGAAGCCTGCTTCTCCCTCTCCCACTCCCTCTACTTGTGTTCCCTCTTTCGCTGTGTCTTTCTCTGTCAAATAAATAAATAAAATCTTTAAAAAAATGTTTTTTTAAAAAGTAGACTGTAAGGTGGGGACAGGCACATGAATGGAAGCCAGAAGGCAAATTAAGAGGCTAGTTTGGTAGTTAGGGTGAAAGATGATTGCAGATTTGACTAGGTCACAGTGGTGGAGGTATGTGAAAAGTGATCAGATTTTGGATATGTATTTGAATTATATATATTATATATATATATAAAAGTAAGCTCCAGGTGCAACATGGGGCTTGAAGTCACGACCCCGAGATCAAGAGTTGCATGCTGTACTGACTGGAACCAGCCGGGCTCCCCAGAGTTTGGATATATTTTGATAGCATTTGCTGACGGACTAGATGTAGGATGTGAGAGAGACGACATAGATGATTTTTAACCCAAGAAAATAAGTGGATGGAATTGCCATTTATTGAAATGGGAAGACAGTAGGTTGGGAGATGGGGACAGAATGGGGGATGTACAGAGCCATAGAGATGAGAGTGGGTGAGATGAGGGGTGGTGACTAGAGAGTCTGGGGCTTCTTATGGGACCAACATAAATGGAGATAGATGTTCTAATGAAAGCAGTCCCTGATGGACTCAAGGTAGATTGTGATGATGAGGTTGTAGGGAGCATTGCATGTCTGAACTCTTGTAGATAAAGGTGAGGAAGTTTGGGGAGGCTTGAAATTTGCCCCACCCTGAGCCCCCTCTTGACTACTGTTGACAGTGGATGAAACCTCCAGGAGGGGTTAGTCCCAGTGTATGAGTTTGTTCTTGACTTCTGCCAGGGGCAGGGCCGTGTATGGGGTTCCCAGTGACCTCCTGTTGATACAGTTGAAGACTTTTGAGGTTAAGGTAAGTGTTAGAGCACAGGGCCCTGACCCCTGATGATGGGAGGCCAGGGGAAGGTCTGAGGAGCACTGGAGTTCTCTGGCTCCATCCTACCCTTCAGTCCTCTTGTAGGTGAGGATCAGAAGGAGACTAGCTAAATCAGTTATGGTACACACTTACAATGGAACGCTCTAAAGCCATCAGAAGCAATGAAGCATATCTATCTATGTGTCTCTCATGTCTGATCTGACATAGAAAAGTCTCCAAGACGAAGTGGCGGCGCCGGCCCCGGGAGTAGGAAGGAGCCAGGGAGGCAGCCGGAGGGGAGCAGGCGGGGCCGCGGCGCCCTGTTGTGGCCGCCACCTCCGACGTCCCCTTCAAATTCCTGGTGACTGGCAGTGCGGGAACTGGCAAATCATGTCTCCTTCGTCAGTTCATTGAGCACAAGTTCGAACAGGACTCCAAGCGCACAGTCGGCCAGGAGTTTGGATCCCGGGTGGTCAACGCGGGTGCGGAGCCTGTGAAGCTCCCGACGGCCAGGAGCCGTCTCGGGCAGCGACCCGGAGTTGCTGCCGAGGGCGGGCTGGAGCCCTGCATGTACGTCTCGCACAACTCGCTGGCCGCCTGGCCGACGCCCGCCCGCACGTTGGCTAGTCCCCACATCGTGGTCGCCTCTGTGGCTTCAGGAAAGAGCTGGACCCCGAGCGCGAGGTCGCTTTCGTGGAGGCCTCCCGCTTTGCCCGGGAGAAGGAGCTAATGTTCCCGGACACTAGCGTCCTCACGGGCGAGGACGTGCAAGAGGCTTTCCTGAAGTGTGCCCGCACCTTCCGGAACAAGATCCGTTCCGGCCAGCCGGACCCCCGAGGGGATGGGCTCAGGCCTTCAGTACCGGGGACGCTTCCCTCCGCCCAGCTGCCGCAGCCTCGGAGCGCCCGGGGCCGTGGCTCCCCTCAGCCCTGTGGCTGCTGAGACGTGCGGAGCCAGCTCCCCCGTTCTCCAGGACCAGCTGGAGACCTTCTGGCTGGGGCCCAGACCCAGGCCCTGGGAGGCTGAGCCCCTCACCTGTCCTGACCCCGGAGAAGCCACCCCACCACCTGTCCCCCTTCCCCGGCCTGGTAGGGCCTGGTTGAGGGGCGAGACTGAGCCACGGGGGAAGGGGGAATCCGTACCTGCTGTTGCTTCCAATGTCTTGGCTAACCCCTGTCCCCCCTGAACCCCTAACCATACTCGAAGAGTTCCCAAAGCCTGAGACCAGGGCATTTGGCCCCAGCTCCCTGCCATTGCGAGTACGTTAGTAACTAGCGATAGTTTTATGTGTATCCTTCCAGAAATTTTTTGGCGTATTTACATATACATTGTACATATGTGCTTTTAAAAAACATAGGTAGGATCATACAATGCATGCAATTTTGCTTTTGCTTTTTTCACTTTATGGGTGAAATATATCTTGGAGGGTTTGTTTTTTGTTTTTTTTTTGTAAACAATGCTTTATGGGGGTGGGGTGGGGACTGGACAGACTGTGAACCAGATGCCAGGATCTTCAGTGAATGAGTAAAGGTGTTGAGGTATAACCAAATGGTATGAAACTTAGAGGAAGTATCAGGGTTTTTCACCTGAGGGTGAAGGAAGAATTATCTGGAAGTTGTAATGTGGCTGGAAGAGGATGCCCACCTCACCTCCTCACTCTGCAGTACATGCATGTGTTGGTATAAATCACTTTCACTTGAAAGGTCTGCAAAGGACGCTCCATCCTCACAGGAAAGCCATGAATATTCAGGGATGAGTTGGAGGATGGTAGGAGAGTTTGTTAATCATGGAATGGTGTTCTAGAAGCGATAGCAGAAGCACCTGGAAGTTAAGGTAGAAATGACAGGTCAGGTGGGGGAAGAAGAAGCACAGAGGAATATGGGGAAAACAATAACAATATGGTAATTTAATAGGGGCAACTGGCTGGCTTAGTTGGTAGAGCATGGGACTCTTGATCTCAGGGTTGTGAGTTCAAGAAACACATTGGGGGTAGAGCTTACTTAAAAAAAAAAAAAAAGCTAACAATGCTTTGCGTGGATTATCTCATTTAATCCTTATACCAACCTCATAAAGTAGAGCCTTTATTGTATAGATGAGAAGACAGGCCCAGAATTCAAGTCACTTGCCCAAGGTCACATAGCAAATAAGTTGAACTGGGTGCTTACATACTGGGCAGTGACAGAGGAAAACAAGGATGTGAATGAGCATGGTGAGTTTGACTTATCACAAGTTTGGCAGGGTGGTTAGTCCTAACAGTCTTCTGATACACAGGAGGCTCTCAGCTCTCTCCAAATTCAGCTGTATTTGGCACTGGAGGCAGGAGCTGCTGTTTTGTTGGTGTTCCTTATACGGCTCCGTATGGAAGGATTCAGGTATCGGCGGGGCCCAGTGCATTTTCTCACTTGTGCTCTGCAGAGTGATTGGTGGTGGGGGTAGTTGGTGTGATTCTTAGGTATGTCTTGCCCTTGTGGGGGGTAGAAAGCCGGGCTGCAGAGGGCTCTAAGGTGTAAGGCCGAGAGGCAGTTTGTGGGAGAAGTGACCTTAATGGAAGACATCAGGGGCTGTAGATTCTGAGAGATGTGAGGCCCAGCAGGGGTCTGGCAGTGGCCCAATACTTTCTTGCAGTGAAAGCAGTTCCTCCAATGTTCAAAGCTGTGGCCTAGCTCCTAAAGAAACCTCTCTTTACTGAGGGCTCAGGGGTTTTGGTGCCATGCTTATTGCTCAAGGAAGCTTATGAAGAAGAAAAGGCAGTCCTCCTGCAAATTTCCCTGGGCAGCATTTTAGAGCCTTGTGTCAAGATGACCCTAAAAAAACCTTTCAAAAGTTTAAGGAGGCAAATACAATTTGTGAACATTTAATGTTTAGTATAGCTAGGTTATTTATTTATTTTAGTAAAATGTATGATAGACTTGGGTTTTCTGTGTACAATGCTGCATATACGTTGAAGAACCTTGTAAATTGCACAGAACATTTATGCACAAATTACAGTACAGAGAGCATGTATGTCTAAAACATAAAGGCCCTTCATAACTACTAATTGCATGAATAAATGAAGTTCATTATTTTAATTTTTTAAAGATTTCATTTATTTATTTGAGAGAGAGAGAGATAGCCAGAGAGAGTACAAACAGGGGGGAGGGGAAGTGGGAGAGGGAGAAGCATGCTCCCTGCTGAGCAGGGAGCCCCACACTGGGCTGGATCCCAGGACCCTGGGATCACGATCCGAGCTGAAGGCAGATGCCCAACTGACTGAGCCACCCAGGCACCCCATTATTTTAATTTTTAAAAAGACTTATTTATTTATTTTAGAGAGAGAGAGAGAGAGCATGAGCGGGAGGGGCAGAGGGAGAGAGAATCTTCAAGCCAACTCGGCGCCCAACGCAGGGCTCAATCCCATGACTCCGAGATCATGACCTGAGAGGAAACCAAGAGTAGGATGCTTAACCAACTGCACCACCCAGGTGCCCCATTATTTAAATTTTTTTCATTATTTTAATTTTTGAAGAGGTTTAGGTTGGGGTGTTTCTTCTTTTATGATATATTGTTTGTTATAGCAATGATTTATTTGAGGATGAGTCCTTTGTCAGGAGCAAACCCCCAATTATAACCTTGGAAAAACAAAATCCACTTTATGATGATACCATTTACAACACAAAACCAGGAGCACGTTGCAGTGAAAATCAGGCCCTGCTTATGTATTTGTGTAGGTGGGTTATGAATGAAGGTATTCATGCACACATACAGAAGTAAATACCTCATTAATACTAATGACCTAACTTGGCATTTGTCATAATTCAGATTCAGTTTCTGTGATCATCTGAGTGTATGAAAGTGGATTAAAATATGTATGTACATGTTGCTATGTATCTATTCCCATGCATATACGATTTGTCATAATTTGGATAGAATATGCATGATTTTATTTTATTATTATTATTTTTAAAGAATTTATTTATTTATTTGACAGAGAGAGACACAGCGAGAGAGGGAACACAAGCAGGGGGAGTGGGAGAGAGAGAAACAGGCTTCCCGCTGAGCAGGGAGCACATGTGGGGCTCAGTCCCAGGACCCTGGGATCATGACCTGAGCCGAAGGCAGACGCTTAATGACTGAGCCACCCAGGCGCCCCGTGCATGATTTTATTTTTATTTTTATTTGTGTGTGTGTTCCAATAAAACTTTATTTGTAAAGAGAGGCAGATGTGGCCCACTGGTCCTAGTTTGCTGGCCTCTGCCCTACACAATATAAACACGTCATCTCCCCCACTTCTGATGTATCTTCTCCTTCTCCTTCTCTTTTTTTTTTATTCTTATGTTAATCCCCACCGTGCATGATTTTATAGAATTAAAAGTTAGCTATTATTTCTAGCACTGCCAATATTCAACTTTTTAATTATTAGGTTTCTCAAACAATTTCAAGAAAGTAGAAAGTCCATCTAGGTGTTATTAATTCTGGGGTCTATCAGGTTAAATTTTATTCACTAGTGGAATATATAGTTACTACTATGCTGTTAACATGTACGGATTCAATGGGGTCTTTTTTCCATTCATCTCAAGCTACTTAATAACTGTTTATTGTTGTTATAATGTATTTATTGTTACATGGCAGGCTCCCAGGGTGATGTGCCAGATGAAGAAAGCTGTTTGGCAAGAAGCCTGACAGTGTAGCACCAACCACAGCTTGGGGTCTGGGCTTCAGTTTTGCATGTTCATAAACTCAATATTCTAAACGTCACAGAGTTGATTGATGCTGGGAATGCGGATTCATGCTAAGGACATTCACAAGAGACTGATGTATAAACCAGAATGACAATTCATTTACAAAGACAAACAATTGTTCATGAGGATTTGAATTGAAAATAGCAAATTTGGGGCACTTGGGTGGCTCAGCAGTTAAGCATCTGCCTTTGGCTCAGGTCATGATCTCAGGGTCCTGGGATCCAGCCCCCCCCTTGGCTCCTGGCTCAGTGAGGAGCCTGCTTCTCCCTCTGCCCACCCCCCCCCCCAGCTCATTCTCTCTCTCTCTCAAATAAGTAAATAGAATTTTAAAAAATGGCAAATTCTTGTC
The DNA here is from genome assembly GCF_029215605.1 of Mirounga angustirostris. Classification (NCBI taxonomy): domain Eukaryota; kingdom Metazoa; phylum Chordata; class Mammalia; order Carnivora; family Phocidae; genus Mirounga; species Mirounga angustirostris. Next base: position 98,066,620 of record NW_026991719.1, read on the forward strand.
AGGGAGATCTTCATGGGAAACCAAAGTATAATCAGAAGATTGTCCCTACTACAGAATCAAGGCAAGGTGAGTTAGTTGTACAATTCAAATACATAATAGCGTTTGTTATGATTGCTCCAGACACCCATCTCCCCAATATAGAATATTTGCTCCCTGGAGAGAATGGTGTATTTGTTTTATAGGTGAGTGCTCATCCACTCCACTGCCTGGGTGGTGCCTGTTTGGTTAGGTTTTGTATTTTTCTATGGTTTCTTTGCTGATCAAAACTTTGGATTCGCTCTTTTTAAAATTACACTAGTAAAACGTGTTTCTTTAACTGTTATCTCTTCAGTCAGATTAGTCTTGTATAGCTTGCCTAGAGGCCATTCTATCGTCAGGGAAATTAGCTCCCTTGAGTTATAGCCCAACTTGTAGGTATGGTGAGGCAGGGGACAGCAACCTAGTGAATAATTCTATGGGGGCACCTCACTGTGGCTGGTCAATGTGGTTGTCACATCAAAATACCGGATGCCCAAATACATTCAGATAACAAGGAAATTTTAAAGATATAAGTATGTCCCAAATATTGCATGAGGTATAGTCATACTAAAAATATATATATTCATTGTTTATCTGAAATTCAAAGTTAACTGGATATCCTGTATTTTTGCTTGCTAAACCTGGCAAGCCCAGGAATACATTAACAAGATGCCATGAGGCTTGCCTGGGTTCACGGTGGTCGGTAAGCACCGATCCACTCGGTTGTGTCAGGGAACAAAAATCGTTCCCATCAAAAACTTGCTCAGGTTAATAAGCAGGTAGCAACCAAACACGGAATACTCTTGACCCTTTGAGGAACCCGTAACTGACGCAACTGCCATAAATGCTGCCTTGATTGATTACCCCACCCCCTTCATTCTTCTCTTCCTGCAGCTAGAATGATTGCTCTATCTATCTCTTCTTCCTTCTCTAGTCCCGCCCTTCCAAGTCTCTCTGGAGGGGGAATCGGTAGCCCAAAAAGGGCCGGCAAAAGCGCCGACGTGTTCAGAGGAGCGGAAGTAGTCAAATTTCATTGAGAACCGTAAAGTGCGGCTGGCTGGCTCCCTTTCCGGATAACGACAACAGCTCCGACTGTCAGTGCCGGCCTTCCTCGTGTTAAGAGGGTCTGCCGGACCCTTGCTAATTCAATTTTTTCCCCATTCCGGGCCCTTCCCTATCGTCGCCCCCTTCACCTTGGATCATGTTCAAGAAGTAAGGACATGCTGTGGCCTCCATCGGCTGCTCACAAAGGTGGTGGGGGTGGGGGTGGGGAAGAGGGCGAGAGCAAAGATCCTCTTTCTCTCTCCCCCGCCCCTGCCATCCTTACTCCCCAAGGTCTTCTATAGTACTATGCTCTCACTCGCAACTTGCAACACTGTAGCCTTTCCATCCCTAATCTTCAGTCGGGTTTTGATCCTCCCACCCTCATTTTCTTTTTCCTTACCCCTCTTTCTCTTTTGCCCCCTCTCCCAATCCTATCCCTATTCCTAGGGTTCTACCAATCACAATCTTGCACCGTGATTTAAGGGTATATCCTCTTTAGCTGAGAGGAGAGCCCTGCACTCACTGCCATATGTTTATTAGTTATGAACTGAATAAGGGAAGGCTTGACTTCCTGGGTCATGGCAGTGAAGGAGTCTGGGTGACAGGAAGCAAGCGGCCTGTCATGCCTATTGCCTAGCTGCCAGATTAACCTTGTCTTGAAAATAGCGTGATTGCCCCATAGGCTATTCAGTGTAAGGAAGACAAAAATTCTTTGGGAACCCACCTAGTGGGTTTACCTTCCAGACTTGATAGACGCAAAAAGCAAAGGGGGAACATGGGCAAAGGAAGGTGGGTTTTGTGCATGACATTTTGAACAAAAATAAATAGAGATCTTAGAAATCATCGTCATCATCGCTTTAAAAAAAAATCTCAACAGATTACATAGCCTAGCAGGGGTCAGTTTTCTGTGTTATATTTGGGTTGGTCTTTCGTGTCTCAGCGCCCGAGGGTTTTTTGTTTTGTTTTACTTTGTTTTTTCACACGGGTTTTGTTAGAGGTGGGAATCTGTTTCTTCCTAGGTAGAATTGAGTAGGGTTTTCCAGGAAAGACGTTTGTGTAGCTGATTACAGATTATAATGTGAAATATGCCTCATATTCAACCCCTCCCCGCCCCCCATTGTGTATACATGACAGTTTAATATTGTATTAAGACACTGGTTTTGTGCTGGACAGAATTAAAGGGAAATGGTATTTTAAAAGACAATATTTCATAATTATTTTAGACATCTAAATACTTGGGAATAGATGACTAATTAAAACAATATCTTTAGCTATTTTGATATGTCTGCTTAGAAATGCCTTTTTTCTTGCAAAAATCATTTGACAGATTTGATGAAAAAGAAAATGTGTCCAACTGCATCCAGTTGAAAACCTCAGTTATAAAAGGTATTAAGAACCAATTGATAGAACAATTCCCAGGTATTGAGCCATGGCTTAATCAAATCATGCCTAAGAAAGATCCTGTCAAAATAGTGCGATGGTAAGTCTTTATTTTTCTCTATATAGAGCTCAGAGTAGCTGAATATTGTATGATTAGATTGCACTCACAATAAATGGAATTATTTTCACATTAACCATCGGTAGATTAATTATAGGAGTAGATAAATAGAATAACTCTAAAACATCAGTATTTGTATTTTCAAGTGTTTCTCTGTGTTCCTGAAAAATGTGACTTCGTGTACTGATTGTTTTATTAAAGAGTTAAGTGTTTTTATTCAGACTTGAATTTAATTTATTTCAGTTTGTACTGTAGATATTTATTGAATTATCTAACAATGAAATTAAAATAATAAAATGTGAAATAAAATTGTAGTAGGTCATAATCGTCTTTTTTTCCTCTACTGGACTGGTATGGTAGGTGAAACAATTTAAACAATGCTTTTTTGCCTGGATATTTAATGAAGTTAAACAGAGGTTACTGTATCTTTGTATATATATGTTTCATATTTTTTGTTATTTAAAGGACATTTGGCATATTCATTTTTGAAAGAAGATATCTAACTTGGTACTTTGTGACATTTGTCTTACAGCCATGAACATATAGAAATCCTTACAGTAAATGGAGAATTACTATTTTTTAGACAAAGAGAAGGGCCTTTTTATCCAACCCTAAGGTTACTTCACAAATGTAAGTCTTGTTAGAAAATATGTATTTGGGGATATGGAAAGATATAAAAGGAGTTGAAAGTGACTTCTGGTAGTTAACTTATTTATTAATACTAGGTGATATGGAATATAAAACTAAAATGAATCTCCATCTTGTGGTAAATCTGAAAAATGCAAATTTTCTTATTATGCATTCCAGAAAGGCCAAGAAAGAACATTCATTCATTCATTCAGCAAATATTTATTGAACTTACCATGTGTCAGGCACTGAGCTAGCTACTTGAGAATATGATGGGAAGCAAAGGCAGACATTGTTCCTGTCCCTATGAAGCTAACAGTCTAGTTGGAAGAATAGACAACAATTAGATAATTACACGGATATATATTCACAAACTGTGATAAGTGCTGTGAGCACTTCCTTCTTTTAAATTTGTATCTAGATTTGCCTCATGGAGATAACTCTATATAAGGGAAAGCATTGGCTAATTGTGGGAGTCCCATTATTGTTAGTTGAGTGCCAAGGTCAGGTGTTATAAAACGAAATAATGTTTATTACATACTTAACATTTGTATATTGTTAGATCGAGTACGTTACAAAAGAAAATCCAAAGGAGATACAATCCCCATGCACAAGAGGTTTTCAACTGTGAAGTTAAAATTTCTGCTTTTCAAACCAGTGTATTTCTGGCATTCTAGCTAAGAGGCAGAAAGGAAGGGAGCAACTGGAGGGCTCTGTAGATGGTAGTGGTAACTTAATGAGTTTGGTTTTTGGTAAGAGATCAATTTTGAGTTACCTGGTGGAGTGGAGGTCTGGAGCCGTAAGGCAAGTCTTAAAAGAGGTGAAGCACTTTAATATTTAGAAAGGATTATTTACAATTACTTGATTAAGTATTGATTTCCTCAGGTTAAAAAAGTACAAGGGAGAGAAACTAAGTCCTGATGCAATGGGAAAAGTTTAAAATGAAAATATTTTGGGGCGCCTGGGTGGCTCAGTCGGTTTAGCGACTGCCTTCGGCTCAGGTCGTGATCCTGGAGTCCCGGGATCGAGTCCCGCATCAGGCTTCCTGCTCAGTGGGGAGTCTGCTTCTCCCTCTGACCCTCCCCCCTCTCATGTGCTCTCTCTCATTCTCGCTCTCTCAAATAAATAAAATCTTAAAAAAAAAAAAAAATAAAATGAAAATATTTTGGTGACATTAGGACATTTTGATGACATTAATTCCTACTTAACTAAAAGAGGACAAAGACAAAATATTCAGATGTATTGCATGAATCTAGATTGGATCCTGGTTTGAAAAACAAAATTCAAGCCCTCCTCCCCTGCCTCAAAAGTTATAAAACACTTTCTTAGACTCTTGGGGGGGGGAATTTGAATATGGTTTGGGTATAAGACAATATTGTGGAACTATTGTTAAGTTCTTAGTATGATAATAGTATTGTGGTTATGTAGGAGAATGACTTTATTTTTAGGTGATATGTACTTATTTATAGTGAAGCACTACATCTGAAATTTCAAATGGTGGAGGACAAAATGTGTGTGCATAGATAGAGACAAAGCGGGTAGAGCAAAGGGTTAAGGAACAGTTGTTCAATCTAAGTGGATGGTATCCAAGTGTTCATTGAACTATTCTTATGGTTTTCCTGTATGTTAAGCCTTTGCATAATAAATTGGAAGAGAAAAATGTTCCTATTTAATAATATTTTGCCAGGAACCAGCCTTTTGGACATCCTAAAGTTATTGATGTGCAAGAAGCAGGGTAATATAGTGGTTAAAACCATACTTGGAGTTAGGTACACCTGGGTTCAGTTCCCACTGCAGGTCATTTTTGCCAAGCCATTTAAACAGGTCAAGTCACTTAACTTGCTTAAGCTTTATTGCCTTATCTTTATTTTTTTTAAAAGATTTTATTTATTTGTCAGAGAAAGAGAGCGCATGAGCGCACAAGCAGGGGAAGTGGCAGGCAGAGGGAGAAGCAGACTCACTGCTGAGCAGGGAGCCCAATGCGGGACTCAATCCCAGGGCCCTGAGATCACAACCTGAGCCGAAGGCAGACACTTAACTGACTGAGCCACCCAGGCGCCCCTATTGCCTTATCTTTAAAAATGGATATATTGTCCCTGCGTCAGTCTCTCTGCTTAGCTCTGAGTCTCCTTGGAATCCTCTCTCTTTCCTTCTCCTCCTCCCCTGTGCGCGCTCGTGTTCTCTCTCTCAAATAAATAAGTAAATAAATAAATAGAATCTTTAATAAAAAGGATATATTGTATTATCTCCCAGGGTTGTGAGGATTAAATGAGACTGTGTATATAATGCATCTAACACAGTGCTCAGAACACAGCAATGGCTCAATATATGACAGCCATTGTAATAATGTACTAATTGTTCAAAAAATGTCCACTACTATTATGTATTACTGTCATCATCATCATTATTTTTAAAGGGCAGGTATTAATGAGGATGGAGAACTAGAAAACAAATTATGTATAAATGCATTCGTTCAGGTTCCTTTTTTTCAGTAAGATGTTTAAATTTGGAGCCCTGTTTAATTTGTAGTCTTGGTAGGAAGAAGACTTACTTGTTCTCTGATTAGTGGGAGGGCTAGTGGTAAGACATTGAAGTGGATAAATTTTACCAGTTATTATTATTCCCAGAAAGCCCTGAGAGGTCTAAAAAGTTTTGAATCCTTCAGGGATCCTTTACTTCTTAAATTATGAACTATTAATAGACACACATACACACACAAAAATAAATTTTTTGAGATTACAAAAGGAATTTATATTCATTCTAGAGAGTTGGAAAATAGAGAAATGAAATCATCTGTATTTCCATGACCTAGAGATAACCATGGTTGGTATATCGGTGTCTTTCTTTCTTTCTTTCTTTCTTTCTTTCTTTCTTTCTTTCTTTCTTTCTTTCTTTCTTTCTTTCTTTCTTTCAGAGAGAGAACACAAGCAGGGGGAGGGGCAGAGGGAGAAGCTGACTCCTCGCTGAGCAGGGAGCCTGATGCAGGGCTCGATCCCAGGACCCTGGGATCATGACCTGAGCTGAAGGCAGAAGCTTAACCAACTGAGCCACCCAGGTGCCCTTATTGGTGTATTTTCATCAAATTATTTCCTATAATGTGTGTGTATAAATGTGTGTATTTTTTCCTTTTTAAATTGGGCTCTCCATTAAATAGTTTTTAATTAATAGAGTTTCTTTTTTAGGACAGTTGTAGGTTTACGGAAAAATGGGGCAGAAAGTACAGAGTTCCCATATACTTCCTACCCCCCTTCCCTTGTTATTAACATCTTATATTGATGTAATGCATTTGTTATGATTGATGAACCAACGTTCATTCATTATTATTAACCAAAGTCTATAGTTTACATTAGGGTTCATTCTTTACATTGTACATTCTGTGGGTTTTGCCAAATGCATAATGTTATGTATCCACTGTTACAGTATCACTATGTACTATCATAGTATCATAAAATAGTTTCACTGCCCTGAAAATCTTCTTCTTCACTTCTTTGTCCCTTCCTCCTCCCCCTCCCCTTCCCCTCAACCCCTAGCACCCACTGATCTCTTTGGTGGTTTTTTTTTTTATTGTTTTTTTCCTCTTAACATTATATTATGAACATTTACCAGGGTATTACATAGTCTCCAAAAATATGGTTCTATTTTATGTATATTATAGACATACCTTAAGTCATTTATCTCTTTATTGTTGGACATTTAGGTTGATTCCAATTTATTTCTATTATAAAGAGTAGTACTGCAATGAATATATTTCTACCTAAATATATTATATATCTCTAATTTTTTCATAGGATAAAGTCCTAGAAATAGAATTACTGAGTCAAGGAGTTTGAACCTTTTCAAGACTGTTGATACATGTTGCCAAGTAGTCCTAAAGAAAGATTGTACCCAATTATAAGCCTTCTAGCAGGATATAAGAATGCCAGTTTTCCTACATTAGCACTGGGAATTACTTCTGTTGAAAATATTTACCAATGTGGGGACACCTGGGTGGATCAGTCGGTTAAACATCTGCCTTTGGCTCAAGTCATGATCCCAGGGTCCTGGGTTCGAGTCTTGCATCGGGCTCCTTGCTTCTTCAGAAGGGAGCCTGCTTCTCCCTCTGCCTGCCGCTCCCCCTGCTTGTGCTCAGCCTCTCTCTATCTCTCTGTCTGACAAATAAATAAAATCTTTAAAAAACATTTACCAATTTGATAAGTGAAGGATGGTGTTTCAGTTTCATTTTGCATCTGTCAGAATACTGTAATTTGGGGGAAAAATTTTTTTTAAGATTTTATTTATTTATTTGAGAGAGAGCACAGAGGGAGAGAGAGAGGTAGAAGCAGACTCCCCGCTGAGCAGAGAGCCCGATGCAGGGCTTGATCCGGGGACCCCAGGATCATGACCTGAGCCAAAGGCAGACACTTAACCAACTGAGCCACCCAGGCGCCCCTGTAATTTGGGGAAATATTTGTTCATGTCCTTTGCCATTTTCTATTGAGTCATTAGTCTCATTAATTTATGTAATGTATTTCTTTTCTTCTAGATCCTTTTATCCTGCCACACCAGCAAGTTGATAAAGGAGCCATCAAATTTGTACTCAGTGGAGCAAATATCATGTGTCCAGGTTTAACTTCTCCTGGAGCTAAACTTTACCCTGCTGCAGTAGATACAATTGTTGTATCCTTCCCAGGCTGTAACTGTTGAAAAATGTATTCACAGTATTTTTGTCATTACTAAAAGATCTTTGTCCAAGAGAAGATTAGATGTACTTTTTGGAGGTTACTGTTACTGTTTGTTTGTTTGTTTTTAAAAGATTTTATTTATTTATTTGAGACAGAGAGAATGAGAGACAGAGAGCATGAGAGGGAGGAGGGTCAGAGGGAGAAGCAGACTCCTCGCCGAGCAGGGAGCCTGATGCGGGACTCGATCCCAGGACTCCAGGATCATGACCTGAGCCGAAGGCAGTCGCTTAACCAACTGAGCCACCCAGGCGCCCTGTTACTGTTATCTCATACCTTTCTGGTTACATTTCACAATGTGGGAAATAACATCATTTCTTGAGACTAAATTTTGTCCCATCTTAGAAGTTAAATGGGAACAAGTAATAAAAGAGTCCCAGCTGCATTTCAGCCCACTTATGGCCCAGGGTTATCAGACTCAGGACACAGTATAAAACTGGATTATTGGGGTGCCTGGGTGGCTCAGTTGGTTAAGTGTCTGCCTTTGGCTCGGGTCACGATCCCGGGATCAAGCCCCGCATCGGGCTCCCTGCTCAGTGGGGAGTCTGCTTCTCCCTCTGCCTCTCCCCCCCAACCCGGCTTGTGCTTTCTCTCTTGCTCACGCTCTCTCAAATAAATAAATTAAATCTTTAAAGAAAATAATAATAGAACTTGATTATAAATGGAGAGGATATGTATGATATGATTCAATCACTTCTTTGGACATCAGCTTGCTACTTTTACCATTGGCTTACCCATCTACACTGAAGTAAAAGCACTCAAAAGGGAAAAGAGCTTAGGTACCAGGTAGAGTATTAGAAGTGGGTAGTGGGAAATATGGACAATTCCCAACTTTAATTTTAAAGTTCTTTTTTTTTTTTTTTTTTTAGAGATTTTATTTATAGATAGAGAGCACAAGTAGGCAGAGTGGCAGGCAGAGGGAGAGGGAGAAGCAGGCTCTCCGCTGAGCAGGGAGCTGGATGTGGGGCTCGATCCCAGGACCCCAGGATCATGACCTGAGCTGAAGGCAGACGCCTAACTGACTGAGCCACCCAGGCACCCCTAAAGTTCATTTTTAAGTTGGCTCTTTGGGCCTCAGAACATATTTTCTCCAAGAGAAATGTTTTTCAGGTAGTCCTTAAAACTCATGATGTGGCTGAATAATTGTGCATTATTTTCATTTCTAGAGCAGTGGTTTGCTATATTCTAGGTTAACTAGGTTTTTGTCAACTATCTGGACAGGAGGATATCTTTCCTTTTGTCATAGATAAAGTGGCCATTTGCTTCAGGTTGAGAAAATACTTGGTAGGAAGAGGGAAATCACTGTGGAGTGGAAAGGCCATTGGAGTGGGTTTAAGAGTGTGTCCCATGGGCGCCTGGGTGGCTTGGTTGGGCGACTGCCTTCGGCTCAGGTCATGGTCCTGGACTCCCAGGATCGAGTCCCACATCGGGCTCCCTGCTCGGCAGGGAGTCTGCTTCTCCCTCTGATCCTCCTCCCTCTCATGCTCTCTGTCTCTCATTCTCTCTCTCGCAAAAAAAACCCACAAAAAAACGAGTGTGTCCTGTACTCGAAAGGACAATATCCTCTGTTGTGGCGGTTATATTTAAGGGGTAGTATAAAGTGTCGGTTTATATCTTAGGAACAGCTTCTATTGACATAGATACTGGTCACATAATAAGTGCTCAAATATTTTTGGAACATCAGATTGAATGTATGAATTGAAAATATGATGGAGAAGATGGAGAATAGTATTCTGTAAGGACAGGGTTTTTTTTTATGTTTATGATTTTTCTAAGTGTGGTAGGTTAATAGTTCTGGAGTTTCTCTTAAATGGAAAATTTTCCTAGTACCTAGCCTTTGCTTTTTAAATAATTTTTATTTTGAAATAATTTATAGACTTTTAGACAGTTGCAAAACTAGTGCAGAGAGATACTGTGTACCCTTGAACTTTTACTTTGTAAAATATGTACTGCAATGTTTAACATTTTATTTTTTTTTAAGACTTTATTTATTTGAGAGAGAGAGCGTGCGTGAGAGAGCATAAGTGGGGGTAGAGGCAGAGGAAGAAGCAGATTCCACACTGAGCAGAGAGCCCCATGCAGGGCTTGATCCCAGGACCCTGAGCTGAAGGCAGACGTTTAACCGACTGAGCCACCCAGGCGCCTCACAATGTTTAACATTTTAAATGCTTCAAGTGATAACCAAGAACATTTTGGTTGTTCTAGAAAGGTTGAAACTTACACTGAGTTCTTAAAGATAGATTGGGGTATAATTATTATTTTAATGTGTCTATTACATAAAACCACCATTCAGTGATTAAAACATTAGAACAATTCATATGTATTTATTTCACAGTTTTTAATACATGCAAGAAATTTTATCTCCTTTTTCGCATGACTTACTGGTTTTGCTGGCATTGGGTTATAGTATTAGCATTTAACTTTTTTAAAAAAGATTTTATTTATTTGACAGAGAGAGACACAGCGAGAGAGGGAATACAAGCAGGGGGAGTGGGAGAGGGAGAAGCAGGCTTCCCACGGAGCAGGGAGCCCGATGCGGGGCTCGATCCCACTGGGATCATGACCTGAGCCGAAGACAGACGCTTAACGACTGAGCCACCCAGGCGCCCCAGTATTAGCACTTAACTTAAAAACCAAGAATGATAATTAGATTCATTCATTTAGCATTTGTTGAATATTTACAATGTGCCTACAGACTCTGCTAGGTCCCTGTCCTCAAGGAGTGTTGATGGTCTGGGTGAGGATACAAGATGGGTTGAAAATGGTTTCACTAGTAATGTGATCATTGTCTGAACCCCCCTCTCTAAGGCATTTTGATAGATAAATAGTTTTCTTAGCTGTGTGTTTTCAGGCAATCATGGCAGAAGGAAAACAGCATGCTCTGTGTGTCGGAGTCATGAAGATGTCTGCAGAAGATATGTAAGTCTCATGTTAGTCCCCCTAAGCTTTTGAGGTATGGGTCACCTACTCAGAAAGCATCAGAATTACAGATGAAATTTGCTCTCATTCATACCACATCCTACAAATATTTAAGCACAGAAGCCTCATTTCTGATTTTTCCTAACTCTTAGGAAGCCATTGAAACCTATTTTGCCTCTGGGATTGCATTCTTTCTTAAGCACTCTGAAAAGAACTGTGTGCCAACACAGCTGTTTTATATGTATGTATGTGGTATTTTAGGAACTTCTTATTTAGTATGACTTAAATTGGGTGGGAGGAAAGATGTTTTGCTGTTAGTTTTTTTAAATTTTTTAATTTTTAAAAAAGATTTCTTTCTTTTTTAGAGAGAGAGAAAGAGCAAGGGGGGGGGGGGGACAGAGAGAGAGAGGGAGGGAGAGAATCCTTGAGCAGACTTCTCACTGAGCACGGAGCCCGACACGGGGCTCAGTCCCAGGACCCTGAGATCATGACTTGAGCCAAAATCAAGAGTCGGCCGCTTAACTGAGCCACCCAGGCACCCTGCTGTTAGTTTTTAAAACAGTGACATAGTTCAGTACCACACAGTGTTTATCTTCTGTTTTGACTTGGTGGTATAGAATATTAAGGAAATATTAAAGATATATTACCAAAATATAGTCAATATACTGAAAAACTTTGGAACTCATTTGATTACCAAATTATTCCTGTTAATTTTGTTTCACAGTTAAGTGTAACACTTTGATGTTCTCCTGGTATGGTGACATCATTACTTTGTTTCTATAGACTAGTTAGATCACTAGAATCACTTTAAGACAGGAACTGCAGCAGAGTAATGTAGTTTAATGTAGTCAATAATGTTAATGTAATATAAATAACTTCCCTACATGTGGCTCAATAATTGCAAAATAGCAATGCACTTTGAATTATATTTACCATAAGTAAGCCTATAAAAATTCATAACAATATGTTTATATGCTTTTTCCCTTCTATAGTGAGAAAGTCAACAAAGGAATTGGCATTGAAAATATCCATTATTTGAATGATGGGCTGTGGCATATGAAGACATATAAATGAGCCTCGGAAGGAATGCACTTGGCTAAATATGGATATTGTGCTGTATCTGTTTGTGTCTGTGTGTGAGAGCATGAAGACAATACCTCTGTGGTTATGCTGAATAAATTCAACAGATGCTAAAATTCTGTTGGCTTCAAACATTATTTTAATTTCTCTTAAAGTCAAGTTTAAAATTGGGTAGCGAACTTGGACATTAAGAGGTATCTGGTAAGTACTCAAACTCAGACAACTTGGTGTCCTTTCTTAGGCTAATGATGTAAAATGAAGGGCAGGACTTGGTAAATGAACTTGATAGTATATGGCTGGCCCCCAGAGAATCTGACTACTTAATGGGGCTGGAAGCTAGACTGGGAATTTTCTCCCATTACCCCCTGGAAATGCCCCTTCTCTTTTGTGTGTGTGTTTTTTGTTTGCTTGTTGTTGTTTTTAAACTTTTCATTATGGAAAATTCCAAACATATATGAAAGTATGTGGGGAATAGTATAATGGATCTTTTCTGTATCCATCACCCAGCTTCAATTCATGGCAAATCTCACTTCATCTGTATCTCATTTACTCCTTCCCACCCCACCCCACTCCCCAGTTATTTTGAAGCAAATCCCAGATATATCATTTTATCCATACTTTAATATGTATCTTTAAAAGATAAGTGGGTTTTTTAAAAAAAATCATCATACCTAAAAAATTTAACTGTTTCTTAATATGATCAAATATCTGGTTCAAATATGTGACAAGTGAACTTGATTTCCTCTTTTTTTATTCTTTAACCATTGGTTTGCTTGAAATTGGTCCCAGACAAGGTCCATATATTGCATTTGGTGGTTGTTTGTTTAAGTCCCTTAAGTTAGAAGTTCTCCCTTTGTCTTTTCCCCTTTAAATTAATGATTGAAGAAATCTGGTTGTTTTGTCTTACAGAGTTTTCTCCCCCATTCTGGATTTTGTCAGTTTCACTGTAAAGTAGTTTAACTTGTTTTTATGCCCCCCGCGTAACCCATAAACAGATAGGCTTGATGAGATTCAGGTTGAATTTATTTAGTGCCCTGTCTTGAAGCTGGGTAAACTCATGCTACACAGATGCTTAGAACTTCCAGATTTGGGTCCTCATGGTATCCCCCAAAGAACATGTATCTCCTATCATAAGTGTTATATGAAGGCCATGGACCTATTTCAGTAAGAACAGTAAGCTGTTTTGGGAATTAAATGAGAATTAAATGGGAATTTATATAGTGACAGTAGGTATTTCTTAATAACCTTGCTGTTCTAATGTCTCATTTTCATTTGGTTGTTTACAAATATATGACATGTGATTTTATTTTTCAGATGGATACAGACATTTACAAGATTGTGGTGACCCATGTTACAGTTAGAAGGTGGTGAGAAAGGTGAGGGTGGATAGTAAAAAGAGAGGGACCATTTGGCTGGCTGTTGCAGCTGGGCCCCCAAGATATAACATGGGTGAAGGTTATTGATCCAGGCTCTGACCCTCAGACTGAGAAACTATTTCCCACTACTGAAACTTGTAAGACTTGAGGAGTCCCACATTAGAATGTGAATGTGTTAATTTATGGTGGTAAGTCTGCTTAGGATACACAATCAGTAAACAGGAAGTTTCTTGGTGAACATGAATAAGAGTAAAGGAAGGTTGAAATTTGGGGGAATATTTCATCTGGGCTGGTGTAAGGCTTAGAGAATTTTTCCTACTTCATCATTAATTAGAATGCTTATGTCTGCCACAATCTTTCTTTCCTAGCCTGTAGAGGAACCCTGATATTTTTACTTCCTATATTCTTTTTAAGTTCTATGTAGAATATTTTCCTTTGTCATGACAGTTATATTCTACAACTTGGTATATTGTTATATTTTACTATTTATTCCTGATGGATAAAAGTGTAGTCTCATCAGTGACCCATTTATAAATCATCTTTCAGGGTAGGTTTCTTCAACAGTCTCATTTTGTGCTGACTTACCAGTTTCAAATTCAGATGTCTCCACTTGAGGGATGAGGCACCCTATTTGAGGCCTGTATCACCTTACATTCTTAAAAAGAGAATATCTGAGTCACTGATGTCAAAACCAGACTTTGAACCTCTAGTTTTGGTACTAAGTTAATGTTAATCGACCAAGATTGCCTATGGAGTGTTAGCAATGAAAAACAAAGCACACACATATTAGAGTAGTTAAAACCTTTAATTGCCTGGTTTCTGAAATAATTTATCCTTATTTCTAACCACTGTTAACAGTGGGTGTAGGGAATACTTTAAAAATATTTAACACCATCATCTGTGCTTGTTTTTCCTACTATGCTGAGGTATAGTGACTGTTGCCTTGGTGATGTGGACTAAATATGTATGTTTTCTCCTTCCCCTGGGTCTGAGGCCTCAGGTCATGGTGTTAGTCAGGGGTGTCACTCTACACTGGGAGCCTGGTCAGTGTCTCAACATTAGGTCATGCAGGAAAGCCAATTCAAAGAGGTTAAACTAGCATCTCAGCCTCTTGAGGTCTTATGCTTTAAGGAAACCTGGTCTACCCACATTCCTGAAAGTAGGAATACAGGGAGAGCCTGTTTTCTCTAAGGCAATGTATCTTCAGTTCATTTTTAGTTTCAGAATTAACTTTGTGTCAAGCCTGCCTATAATGTAGCCATTTCTATGTATCTGACATACTCAGCCAAGGTCAGTTCAGCTCAGTGAACATTTTTTTTTTAAGATTTTAATTTATTTATTTGACAGAGCACAAGTAGGGCGAGAGGCAGAGTCAGAGGGAGAGGGAGAAGCAGGCTCCCCGCTGAGTAGGAAGCCCAATGTGGGACTCGATCCCAGGACCCCGGGATCACGACCTGAGCCAAAGGCAGATGCTTCACTGACTGAGCCACCCAGGCGTCCCCTCAATGAACATTTATTGAATACCTGCTAGGTTCTAGGTGATGTGGCACAAAGATGAATAATACACAAGTGGCCCTTGCCCTTAAGGAGCTTCCAGGCTCGCGAGTAAATTTACATTTTTAAAAATCTGGGTAATGGTGACAGCCCAATACCGATTTATAAAGCCACTGGGAATTACTAATACTTTTCCAATTTCGGTCACCAAACTTTGCAAATTACACATGAGCTAAATATAAAAATATTCCTTAGATTGTATCCAATGTGAGAAGGTTAAAAACATCCAGATGTCTTGGAGTTGCAATGATTCAGCATTCCAACTCAGATGGCTGACCCATTGTGCAGTAATAGAAAGGCCTGATCAGCCCTCTTCTAGCAGACTATTATAGTGGTTTGGTGGTGGTCTCTTGGCAGCTGCATTTTTCCTTTTCTTTTTTTCTAATGTTCTGGACCCAAAACAGACAGCTGGATTTATCCCAGGGGTAGTCATGAACATTTCCAATTCGAGGAATTTGATAGTCCCCAAACAGAAGGTCATATGCCATTTGTCAAACAATGATTATATCCAGCCAAGTTCCTCCTTTGGATACAAATCAGCTACTGAGGATACGGTACTTCTAAGCATAGTACTTCAAAAAATATAAGAATGGCAAATGACTCAATTTGCACAGGTATTTCATTACAATAAGTATTTTACTTTTTTGTTGTTCATGAGAATAATGTAGCAGTCATATATTAATGGGAATATGAAATGAATGTATGCCCAAACAAAATGTGGTAAATATTTTAACTTTGTTTATCTAGGTTCCTTAATTTTGAGAATATCTCTCTCAAGGCTCTTCACGAAACTCAAAATGTTCCAATTTCTAAAGGAGTATCCACTAGAACTGACTTAAAATGAAAGGAAAAAAATGAAAATGTATGCATCCTATGTCAATATAACCATCACTTCTGAGGTCTCAAGCAATCAGAAACTTACTCAAGTAAGAATTAGGCCATTAAAATATATTTGGAAAGCCCTTCAGAACACTTATGTTTAGAATGTTACTAGTTGTGTTAAGGCAGTAAAAATTAGATTAAATATAATTGTTCTTAATATCCCAGTCTCTCAGCAATAGTTCCTAAAGAAGTCATGCCTGTCAACATGGAGACTAATGCATGTAAATGTATACTTTGTATTGTATGTTTTTATATTTTGTATGTATACCTTATTATACTTTTTATAGCAGGTAAAAGAATGAGTACATATAATGAACCATAACACTAATTTGTTTAATATTGTATTAAAACTAATTAAAGTACTTGTAAAGGACTACAACTCCATCAGAACAGGAGTGAATAATGTGATTGAGAACCAGTTTTTAATCTGTGTTGAGACTATTAAGCATGCAGGTTGGTTCGTTGATTGGTTGGTTTGCTTAAGAGGCTGGCCTCCTGGAGAATATAATTTATGTATGGGAAAACATACAGGAGATGATTCACTGGAATTCTCCTAGTAATACCCTGTTCATCCAAACTACTTAGTACTATTAATTTTTGTCTCCTGGAGTGAAAAATGAAAGGACACCAAATTTTATCCTTGAACACTTGGAGAAATAAAAGATCAATTAGTGAAATAATTTCTAATTAAAATCCTAATTGTTAACAGAGAATGACATGCTTCATTATTTTTCAATTCTAATTAAATGGGTTATCTTACACATTTTAAAATCTTTTTAAAAGTAAAACAAATTATGATTTCCACATCCTATTTTTTATTGCTCTTGTTCCATTCCTCAATTTTAAAGTACTTTAATTTCAGCTAATATGTGAATAGAGGGAACTTTTGGGGTATAATCATTCACTCCCTTCAGGTTCATTGTAAGTGTTCCCAGAACTCTACCATAGGGGGAAATAACTCTAAATTTAAAAGATGCACAGATTAGTTTTCTTTCCTTCTAATTTTAATTTTTTATCACAGGACATGATTGTGAATGATAACTGAACTTTCATTTAATCTGTGGTGAAATAAGTAATTTCTATTGATTTTCACAAGCATGTGAGCAAAAGACTGTTTTAATAAGCAATAAATCATGTAAGCACTTGCTTGGAAGAAGTGCCATTTCTCCCAACATATGCCTTGAAAACAAATCATATTCAGTTCCCTTTTTGCCTTGGGGAAAGCCATATTGGGGAGACTTTTGAGGTCGGGCAATCTGTTTTTATTCTTCCCACTTTCTATTTCAAAAGGGGACACTGTCTTTGTCACCAAATGCTGGGGTTGTCCTTCTATGCAGATGCATGATGAAACCCTGAGGCTTGGAAACTTGCACACTAATGAGATGATTTTGTGATGAAACTGCATGTTGGATTGATACTGCCCGTGAATGAGCTTAAATTTGAGACAACTTTTAAAAGGAGCAGTGCACTTTCTTCTAGTTTTGCTTCCCTATCAGCAGGGCTTGAAATGTCTGTTTCTGCATACAGATGTCTTACCAATAATTTTTCTCATGATCTGAACGATTTTGTATGTACTTCTTGGTCTGGATTCTGTTTTCATCAGGTCTAATGCTGATGAACTCATTTTGTAAAGCCAAAATTCACTGTTCCCTTAGACATCTGGACTAGATTGGGCAGGATGAGGAGGATGGGAGGAGAGTCCTTTTCGCCCTGTAGGCTCTGGAAGGTTTCTTGGAGAGTTGACTTATCCAGGATTAGGAAAAAGTACGCTTTTGCCTGACTAAGATATTTCTAAAAGTTGCTTGTGTAAGCATTTTAGATTTCAGAAAGTTCAACCTGAAATGTATGTGAATATAGAGTAGAAACAGTTTCACTTAGTGGGATAACCACTGTCTCTAGCCCGTCAAGTTAATGTGTCTCCTAAATGCTTTCCAAAAGTACAGGACTAGAAAATATTTTTCACTGGCAATGCTTTATTCTGTTTTAAAAATGGTAGGGGCTAAAAGTCTGGTAAAAACTCGGACACTTATACTGTACTGATTTTATATTGTGACTTACAAGGTACAAATTTTGTATTTTGTAAAATATTTTGAAAGAAGTCTACAAAGTAATTCCTCTTTCTTTCTCCCAAATGTGGAAGTCTGAGAGAAGGCACATGGCCCCATAAGTTTCTGGATGTTGTCAAACCCAATTCTCTCTGAACTACCAAATGCCCAGATACATTTACTGGGAATGCAGGAGTCTCATTTAAGCTGTGGTTTTTGCCTATGTAAAGAGAAACATCTTGATTAAAGTGTGAGGAGAGAGAAACCATACCGATTTGGGCAGTTTGGGCTCAATAATGTCTAATTTGCTGTGCAAGGGGAACTTGCTCTAAGTTAATGTTCTTAAAAGCAACTTCTGAACTTCTCCTCAAGAAGTATTTACTTTATAAAAAAGCTGTTTGAGGAAGAGCTGTTTTATTGCATGGCACAGATTAAATGTACAGATGTTATCTTAAAACTTAAGGAGTTCCCTTATGAATTTGAATATTCAATACCAGCTGTTATTCACGTCAACATTTTAATATTTTACCATTTAGGTATTTAATAAAAGGGATTGGTGCATATTTAGCTGTGTAAAGTGTTAGTTAAACTTGTTCAGGTGGCTGAGAAGGAGAGGGAGATAACATTCCTGGAGCACCTACTATATGCACAAGCTCTACTTCCAGTATCTTGCTTCATCTTTAGTATGATTCCATGAGGTAAATTTTAATTCTCATTTACAAATGAGGAAACTAAGGCACCTGAGGGGTTATATAACTTTCCTGAAGATACATACAGAATTGGGATTTGGACCTAGGTCTGACTGCAAACCCTGTTTTGCAGAAAGTCTCCCTTCACATTTCAGAAAATAACCTCAGCCCACAGTCGTATCGCCATCTTTATTTCTGGGTTATTGGAGAGGAGTCTAAGTTGGCCACGCCTCTGATCCACAGTGGGAAAATAGAAGTAGGATTTGAATGTGGTTAAGAATGGGCTGCTTGCACAGGGTCTTATTTGTGCTTCTGAGGGAATGTTTTCCTGCTTCCCTCTTCATCAGTGGGGTATATGGAGAGAATCTTTTGAAACTGGACTCAGTCCTGAGGGCTGAACTTTTTCTATTGGTCACCTTCAAGCCAGGTGACTTGTAACCATTTAAAGGTTATGCCATTTAGGAGCCTTGGCTGATAACGCCATTTAGAAAAGGATATAAGGGGGAGAGTTAGTTAAATGGCGGAGATTATAGGGTATAATGTGCAAGGGCAGGGCTAGCAGCTGCTTTGTGACTATCAATATATCCAAAAGATAAATGGGGGAAAGGAGTAGTGAATATTAAAATTAATGACAGGAGCAGTTTGGTTCAGTTATAATCTAAGGAGAAAAGCTGAGGGGTCTAATCTATGTATTGCTCCAGATGCAGTGATTGAATTTTCAGAAAGAAGATCCAGTGATTTAATTTTCAGAAGGAAGGTCTAGTGATTGGACTCATGCAAGGAGATGGCCTGGGGCCTGCTAAAAGTCAGGTTGCAATTTCCATAGCATTCAAGACAACCAGAATAACAAATAGGACTTTTAGAAGGAACTTAAAGTTTTCTCCCATTTCACATATTAGCCTTGGGGTGGGGGGTGGGGGTCTTAACATTTCTGAAGTTGGTTAGACCTGTGCTGTAACTCTAAAATACATACTGGATTTCAAAGACTTAAATGAAAAAGTAATGTAAACTATCACATTATTTTTTTTTTCTGCTGATTACATGTTGAACTGACAATACTTTGGATATACTGGGTAAAATAAAATACTAAAAGTAATTACACCTGTGTCTTTACCTTTTTAATATGGCTACTAGAAAATTTAAAACAACACATGCGGTTCACCTATTTCTGTTGGATGGCACTGGAGTGGAGACTGGGCAGTAGTCCCTGAAGCTTCCCTCTAGTGGTGAGTGCCTTAGAGATGTAAATATGGAAAAGGAGATTCCCAACGCCAGTACTCACTCTTCCATCAAGCTAGGACCAGCCTTTCCCTTTTCCCGTCACATCATATGGGGCTGGGTGTTTTGACTATTAGAACATCCCTGTTTATTCAACACTTTGAGTGCCTATGTGGATGTCTCCTAGTCACTCACAGATCAAAGCATTCCATTTTTCTTTTTCTTTTTTTTTTTTTTAAAAGATTTTATTTATTTATTTGAGAGAGAATGAGAGACAGAGAGCACGAGAGGGAAGAGGGCAGAGGGAGAAGCAGACCCCCCGCCGAGCAGGGAGCCCGATGCGGGACTCGATCCCGGGACTCCAGGATCATGACCCGAGCCGAAGGCAGTCGCTTAACCAACTGAGCCACCCAGGCGCCCAAAGCATTCCATTTTTTAAAAAAAATGCAAGCCCATCCCATTCAGGACATCCTTATTCCATCACTCCCATCCATCCATGCATCCAGTGAAAATCTTGAGTCTTATTTTTAGGTCCTGCTCTTCCTGTTAAGGCTTTTGCCAAATTGCCAAAGCAATAGCCTAATCAAATGTGGCCGTTCTTGCATGGAATCAGTGAAAACAACCAAGGAAATGAGAATTATGTGGGTTAAAATATATAGCATTTATCAAATTGAGGACTTTTTAACGCAAAAGGACCACCATATTCTTTTTTTTTTTTTTTTAAGATTTTATTTATTGAGAGAGAGAGTGAGAGAGAGAGAGAGCACATGAGAAGGGGGAGGGTCAGAGGGAGAAGCAGACTCCCCGCCAAGCAGGGAGCCCAATGCGGGACTCGATCCAGGAACTTCAGGATCATGACCTGAGCCGAAGGCAGTCGCTTAACCAACTGAGCCACCCAGGCGCCCAGGACCACCATATTCTAATAATAAACTATAGCTTGTTCTATTGCTCATGCAGAGCTTTCATGAAGTGATTGTTTTGACTCCCTGTACGAACTGTATGAGTTTGGGCTCCTTTTGCTTTCACAAAATACCAGGCCTAGTGTTGAGCTCATAGATAAAAAATTTATACAAGGAATATTATAGTATACAGGTGCCATACAAATAAATTTGGATTTATCTTTTTAAAAAATTTAAGTAATCTCCACGCCCAACGTGGGGCTCAAACTCACGACCCCGAGATCAAGAGTCTCACGCTCCTCCTACTGAGCCAGCCAGGAACCCCAGAAGTGGATTTATCTTTCTTTTAAAAAAATTATGGTAGAGACCCCAGATATATACCATCATTTCATACTTTCCAAACAAGTAGTTTTCCCATTGCTCTTTAAATATTTTATCCTTGATGATACTAGAATTATTGAGTGATTATTTTTTAATGAAACTTTGGGGGACTCCTTTGTGGGGAGGTTGGCAAACATTTCTGAATTTCTTTGTATGCCAAAAAAGCGCTCAACTTCTCCAAACACAATGCTCTTCACATAACCACTCAGACCTTCACTGAATTCATCATTCCAAGTCAGCTGGCACTAAAAGGAACACAATATTCTTAACAAATGAAGGGGAAATTAGTGGTACGTCATCACTAGACTCTGTACTGTCAGTAAATTTCCTAATACAGGTGTGCCCTGCTTTAAGAAAGCTCAGTAGATGGGTTTAAATGCATTACAGAAAAATCTGGCCATTATAAATCAGAATGGATACACAAGCAACCTTATAGCTACATTAAAAAAAAGCCAAGGGGTCTAATCTATATTTTCCTCCAAACCCAATGTTTTAATTTTGAGAAGGAAGATCTAGTGATTAAATTCACACAAGGAGATGGCCTAGGGCCTGTGAAAAGTCAGGTTGCAGTTTCCACTGCATTCAAGATATACAGAAAAATAAAAACAACTTTTAGAAGAAATTTTAAATTTTCTTTTTTAAAAAAATATATATTTTTTTTATTTATTTGAGAGAAAGATAGAGCTACAAGCTGGGGTGGGAGGGAAGGCAGAGGGAGAGGGAGAAGCAGATTCCCCATGAGCAGGGAGCCTGACGTGGGGCTCAATCCCAGGACCCTGGGATCATGACCTGAGCCGAAGGCAGCCGCTTAACTGACTGAGCCACCCAGGCACCCCTAAATTTTCTTTCACATCTCATCCAGTGGCTCTCACACTTCTGGAACTGGTTAGACCTGTGTTGTCCAATGTGGTAGTCACTAGCCATTTGTAAAATATATTCACAACCATGATTAATTTCCATTAACCTCCACTCTTTGCAATTCTTTCCCCAGTAACAGAGTGAGGTTAGGGTTACAGTTTTTGGCTACTGAATGCACAGTGACCAAATCTGTAACCAGGACCCCAATAGTACTATTTTCTGTATTACTGAATCAGATTTTATCTACAAGACTGGGTACAAATAAATTCAAAGAGACAGCATATTAAGACAAGTAACATTTTATAAGGGAATACTTGTGTATAAAAATACAACCAAGAGCATCAATTTGGTTCATTAAAAATTTTTTTAAAGATTTTATTGGGGCGCCTGGGTGGCTCAGTTGTTGGGCATCTGCCTTCGGCTCGGGTCATGATCCCAGGGTCCTGGGATCGAGCCCGACACTGGGCTCCTGGCTCGGCAGGGAGCCTGCTTCTCCCTCTCCCACTCCCCTGCTTATGTTCCCTCTCTCGCTGTGTCTCTCTCTGTCAAATAAATAATAAAATCTTAAAAATAAATAAAATATTTATTTGAGAGAGCATGAGCAGGGGGTGGGGGAGGGACAGAAGAGGGAGAGGAACAAGCAGACTCCCTGCTGAGTGGGGAGCCTGACAGAGGGCTAGATCCCAGGACCTCAGGGTTGAAGCAGACGCTTAACTGACTGAGCCACCCAGCTGCCCCTTAAAAACATTTAATCTCTACACACAATGTGGGACTCAAACTCACAACTCCAAGATCAAGAGTTACTTGCTCTACCAAGTGAGCCAGCCAGGCACCTCTGAAGAGCATCAATTTGGTTTAAAAAACAATTTCTACCTTAGCACCCACCAGGAAATCAAACAATGGAATGCATTCTCTGATATATTTATTACAATTATACCTCGATACACTAATGTAATTGGTTGTGATAAATGCATAGTTGTTTTTTTTTTTTAAAGATTTTATTTATTTGAGAGAGAGACAGAATGAGAGACAGAGAGCATGAGAGGGAGGAGGGTCAGAGGGAGAAGCAGACTCCCTGCCAAGCAGGGAGCCCGATGCGGGACTCGATCCCGGGACTCCAGGATCATGACCTGAGCCGAAGGTAGTCGCTTAACCAACTGAGCCACCCAGGCGCCCTAAATGCATAGTTCTTTAAAATATATTGTTGTTGGGGCAAGGTGACACTTATAAATTGGGTGTCACATTCAGGGAGATGCTGTTTATCATTGTACTTACACTCACCATGACCTGATCTGTATTAGTTGCATCTGAGACCACGTATTAGAGTGCTTGATAAAAAGGTTTTATTATTTTTTAAAATTAATAATGCTTCATTTTAACCAAAAGCCCCACTAAGGAAAACCAGGTAACTTTTTAAAAAGCGCTTTATGCACTGATGACCAATAATTTGAAGCCTGAGGCCCTCTTGAGGAAATTCTCTTTTTGGTTTGCAAAAGCTGTGGGAGACCATTAACAGCATGAGGCCAGTTACAGGAAATAGTGATCTTTAAAATGTCATGGTCTCACACCCTATGGGGGGGGGGGGGTTATGGATCTGACTTAATAGAGCATGTGCAGGCCCAATTATAGGACAAATCAGCAGCAAGTATTTCACACATTTATAAGCACAAGAGCTACTGTACTCACCCCTGGATAAAGCTTCTGGGCAGGCACTGAAATTAGGCAAATGGTATGGTAATCCAAGGTGAATGGTGAGGTTAAGGCCTCCACATCCCAAACCGCTGGATATGATGCAACTATGAATATGGGGAAAATCTCAGAATTTGAACAGGTAAACAAAGACCAGACTCCACTCAGGTAAGTGAAACTGCCAGACTATCAAAACAAGTTCTTGAAAGGAGACTTCCACAGAACTCATTTGCCTAGCAGAAGTAAAGAAATCTCAACTGATAATAAATTCTTCATAGTGACCACTCCAATTTCAGTGTCTGCACAGAGAAGTAGAGAGTTAAGACAACTTGTGTATGCTGAGGAATGCCACTAAATTAGCTCCTGGGAGAATTATTAACCTTTATAGGTAATTTTCACTTTTTCTCTCAGGGACAGAATTCAACTTTCACTTTAACATTAGTTGGGAACTAATTTCCTTTGTTGCTTGGTCGTGTATTTTGAGAAAGCAAATCCATGGGCACTTGCAGAGGCTTAGAACATATACCAGCATTACAAGTAATGGAAACACATAACTGAAAGTTTTACTTTAATCACAAATTCACAACTAGAGATTTTATTTGCATATCTTAGAAAGCTAAAAAGACATGTTAAATTTTTTAACCGATCAGCAAAAATATGTGCCACAGATTCATAATTTAGGATTTATCACATAAATATAATATTTATAAATATATCTTTTATTTGCAAAATTATCATTCTTAAAACATTTCTTTCCAACATGTTTGAAATTGTCACGTGTTTTAAGGGAAAAAACCCCACCCTCTTTAAAAATGTACCACTAAACTTTAATGTGCAACTAAACCAGTGCCACCAAACTAAAAAAGAAAAAGAAACATACTGTTGTGTTGGATATGTAGTCGTTACTACAAATAGTGACAATACCTGTCCTAGACGGTGATCGTATACATGTTTTTCTTTCACTTCTCAGTCATTGTCAGAACCATTTGGAGGTAAGAAAACCAATGCATCGTGGAAAATATGCCCAAATGCCCTAAGACGGTATACCCCATACATCATCACATGCATCTGATTAGGAGTCAGTCCATTAAAAGTAACAGCCGTATCTGAACAGCATCCTTCAACCACAAGGTTGGGGTGATTAGTCATTGCCTCTTTAATAAAAAGCCCAATGGATTTGGTATTAAATACATCTTTTCCTTCAGAATCTTCTGCATTTTCTGCAAACACTCCAGCATATTTCAGGCAGACTGCTAGCTGCTTATCTTCAGATATCTTCCAAATCATCCCTCCCTGTTCAGGACACTTTTCGGGGATACCGAGGAGGCTGTTAAGTCTTTTCATTGATTCTATACTTAAGACGATGCCTCCTTCTACACTCACATATTCAAGGTCTCCAGATTTTATACTGTGGCCTAGATAGAAAGGTTGTGATGGATCCTTTTTTAACAAAAAATACTTTAAGTTTTCAATAATAGCAAACGTAGTGGGGCGTGCAAGGAAGAACCAGTTGTATTGGTCTCTATATTTATCAAAGGCATATTTGTAAGCTTTCCTCATCATTAGCCACATGTCATCTGTTTCCATGTTAATTGACTCAAACACTTTAACATTTTCAGAACTGAAGAACTCTGCTTTGTCACAGTGTTTGGTCCAAGTCTCCCTCACTGCAGCCCAAAGACTCACATCTTTGGGTTTTACAAGGATGATACAGTATACCCGAAAGCTCTTACTGAGCTCCATACGTTCATCCTCTGAAATTTTCAAGATATCTTCTTTATTAGGCGCTTGCAGGTGATGATGCTCATGCTGGTGCATTCTACTTCCATGACCAATCCTAACGTGTCCTAGCATAGTGATCAAGGCACAGAAAATGCTTCCGAGCATCACACCCTTCAAAAATGAACTGCTTTCAGAAAGCATTTTTCCTATAAAAAAAGAAAAAGATCCTTAGGATACTTAATAGAGAAGGATTAGTCTAGCAATTTGACTTGGTATACCTTATATACTTACATTTTGCTCTTAACATTAAAATAAAGTTCCCAAGTTTGAAATCAAGTTAGTTGCATAGAGTACCAATACCAAGAGGTCTAAGGATCTTTAGCTTCCAATGGTATCTGATCACTGTTCTGTATAAACTGGAACTTTACAACACCTCTATGCACTAGAACTTTCTGGGAGGCCATTTTGCACTTCATCTATTAATTAACTAAATAATAAATCAAAACATTAACCCCAGAAACCAATGTTACAGAGGTTGTCAGTCCATCATTCTCTCAAGGAATTTCATTTCAAAGCTTGCATTTATATTATTTAAATACTTCCATAGATGTAAATGGACTTTACATCAAAACCTTAAATTGAACAGATAAAACCACCTACAATTAGCAAATCACCAATGGTATCTGTGCTGGCATTTCTGTTCTCAACCTAGTGCTTTATTTAACTGATGGCTGCTGTCTTTAGGTGTTTGAGTACATCACAGCAAATTTCTTGAGATTGATACCGTACATGTTAATATTACTCTTTCATTCCTAAGACTAAATGGTTTCCAATACAGTATCCCAACCAACTAATGTTAATAAAAGCCCATAATGAAAATAGTTAAATTATCTGGATGAGAACTGACTCAATATAGGCATATCTGGGGAACCATTAATGAACATTTTTATTTCCTCCAAAGGCATTTTCTTATTCTTTGGGGAAGTAAAAAGGGAAAAGTCTACACTTTGATTTCAATTAGAAATTAAAAGAAAAGCCAACCTTAAGTACAACTGTTGAGATTTCCCAATCTCCTCTGTATCTCCACAAGGAATGTTCTACTGAGCTACTTAGATTTTTCCCTTTGTCTCTTAGAAGTTGAAAGAAACCTTAGAAGCTACCTAATATCATTTCTCTCATTTTACAGATAGGGAAAGAGAGGGTCCACAGATGTTAAGTAACTGACCCAAAGTCACACAGTCAGTGGTAGAACTGAACCAGAAATCAGAGCTCCTGATATCAGTGCAATGCTCTTTCTATTACAGAATAATGATCTGAAGAGTGCTTCTACTCATATTGTTGAAAATTTAATAGATGAGTTACCGAATAACCTTGTTTTCCTACAAATGAAAAAAAAATGTGGAATCTGTTAATCATAATTGACATTTTGCACCCATCTTATCATCCTGCTATAAAGAAACCACCCCTTGGTCTTCTTCTAGAGGAAACGGACTTTGACTTCTATTAGAAGGCCAAGGTGTGGAATAGCTTGGCAGAATAATTGCTGAGTGTGGGTGGAGTGGGCAAAGAGGCAGGATGGTTTTCCTGTGTCACTCACAGAACTTGGTACAGAAGGAAAAGAGAACTAATAGGAAACAAGCTCTGTTTAATATCGGAATTACTAGATGCACTCTAAAAGTAATTTATATAGGACTTTGATTATTTCTGGCCCACATATGATAATTCACACGTGTCTCCTAGCTTGAGAATAGCATGTCAGAATTCTTCCTGATGGGGATACTACTCATGGATCATATGCGTAAATTACTCTTTTTCCATTGGAGGGGGGGGGGGGCAAAAAATTGTAACACTGGAGTTGTACATGATAGGATATTTGGTGCAGAGGAGAGGGAAACTTAAAACTGCACATGGGCACAAATGAGGCAAAAACTACCATCGCAGTGGTTTCTGCGATGGCATCTTTTTAGAAGGTGAAGGTAGTTAGGTGGAGTATGGAAGAGGAGAACGAAATGGAGAACAAAAATGAGAGGGAGGACGTGGTCACCTCAAAACCCCACTGAGGGGCCAAGGCAGCGCCTCTACGCAGGCGACTCTCACTCTCCCCCACTAACTACCGCTCCCACTGCACCTGCCCGGGTACCCCGCGTGAAGCCTGCTGGGACTGGGCCAAAGCCCAGGCCTTCCCCCAGGAGAGGGGCGGGGTCGGTCCGCTCCCGGGTCGGCTCAGGGTGCGGGCCGACGCCCCAGCACTCACCCGCATCTAGAACGGCTCAGAGGCGGGAAAGCGCAGCCGCGCACGGCTTTCCTCTCACGTTCGCGCGCCACCCGGTTACGCTCCTGGTCGGGCTGCTCTAGATGCAGGGGGTGTCCTCTCGTTGGTTTCACTAAAGGCGGGGAGGGCCAGGAAGTGAACGCCGCGACCGCGCGGGCAGCGGGGAGGAGCCGTCGGCCCGTGCTGACGTCGGAAGGGCCCGCACGCACGCCGCGCTCCCTTATTCCCCGCCTCCTGCTGAGTTCAGAGAAGCGCGTCTTGCTGGCGTGACCCGCGCGCTTTCCTGTACCCAATGGGAGGCATGCGTGCGTACGACTCGCTGACACCTCCCACCTCTTCACCTTCTCGGCGTGGAAACCGCGAGAGCGAGGTAGAGCATTACTGCTTGCCGCGCTTGTGTCACGTTTCCCAGTAGTTTCTCTAACGTGCTACTGCATCGTTGCATCCTCATATCGATGAGGAGGGTGCGCCACCCAGTATTCCTGGGCTGGGACCAAAATGCAAGCCACTGAAACAGTCCTCGAATTATGAGGGCAAGGATTTTCTATGGTTGTTGGAATGGCATCTGAAGCCCCACTGACTGGAATCCAATCCTGTCTTCACCGCGTCCTTTGGTATGCTGGGAAAGTTACTTCACCTCGTTATGCCTCAGTTCCCTCCTTTGTAAAGTACAGAAAATATCACGGTAGTGCTCATAGGAGATAAATGAGAGTGCATAGGACTCCATTAGTAAAAGACCAAGCACAGAGTAAGCATTCATTAAATGTTGGCTGTTATTATTATTCATCCCTATATCACTAGCACCTAGCCTGTGCCAGCAAGCAGTAGACAGTACATACTTTTGGAATTTAATGAAGGTTAGAGCTACAGATGACCCCAGGACCAGAAAGGAAAGGAACTTCTTAAAAGCCACACGGTAATTAATGTTGGAAGTGGGACTAGAATCCAGGTTTCCTAATTACAAGTGCAGAACTCTTTGTTAAACACGTGATCTTTTAAAAATTCTTTTTTTTTGTAGTAGCGAGGTTTTTTTTTTTTTTTTTTGCTAAAAAATACAAATTTCCCCAAATATTTAAAATGTACTGTCACTAGGTTCCATCCAAATAACACTGAGTGGTGGTGACTTTCTTCGGGCCTGAATTAAAGATAAATGTTTGAGTATTGACAGTGACCCAGTTTAAGTAGACTGAAGGTTTCGGGAAGCACTGAAACAATGAACAAATAGATTTTAGCCAGTTACTATCCTGGCAGTACTATGCTAAATTCTGGAGTTAGAGGGGTGAGCAAAATTGGCCCCCTGCCTTCATGGAGTTCTCAGTCTCTCAGGGAAGAAAGACAGTGAACAATTCGTTACAAATAATTATAATGGTAGTATGTTCTCTGAAGGAATACAAAAATTTTAGAACTGGAAAGGAACTTAAGACTGTGGAGTATCTCCACTATATTTTGTTAAATACTGGATATTGTCATTGTCACATATATAATAAGTATATATGTATGTATATATGTACATATATAGTTGAGTGAAACACGTTGCAGAACAATGTATAGTATGATTATATTTCGGTGTAAACAAAATTTTACATATGTGATCTGTTTGTATGAGCAGGGAAAGTTGTGGAAGACTCAGCAGGCTGTTAATATTGATTATATCAGGAGGTTGAGGTGGAGGTGATGAGCTTTGTCTTTATACATCCTCATAGTGAATTGTTTCACTGGTTCTAACAAGCATTTGTTACTTTTGAATTTGAAGAGTAGCCAATAAAGGGATCTTCAAGATTAGAGGGACAAAAAGTAAAAGAGGAAAAGTTACTAATAAAAATACCTTTTGGGGGGCACCTGGGTGTGGCTCAGTTGGTTAAGCATCGGACTCTTGGTTTCTGCTCAGGTCATGATTTCAGGGTCGTGAGATCGAGTTCCTCCTCGGGGAGTCTGCTGGAGGTTCTCTCCTCCCTCTGCCCTTCCTCACTGCACTCTCTCTAAAATAAATAAATCTTTAAAAAAAAATACCTTTTTGTTTTATTATTTTATTTTTAAAAGATTTTATTTATTTATTTGGCAGAGAGACAGAGAGCACAAGCAGGGGGAGCAGCAGAGGGAGAGGGAGAAGCAGGCTCTCCCGAGCAGGGAGCCCGACGCGGGGCTCGATGCAGGGCTTGACGGGGGGCTCGATCCCAGGACCCCGGGATCATGACCCGAGCCAAAAGCAGATGCTTAACTACTGAACCATCTAGGCACCCCTAGGCACCTTTTTAAAGAGTGCAGAGAACCAGTCTCTCCTTGCAAAAAAGGACCAAGAAAGGACAGATTGAAATGGCACTCAGAATTCAGAGACTGACAACTTGACAATTTAAAATGCCACTTCCTGATAAGGAAGGACCAAACTGGAAGTACAGCTACAGGATGCTCTGAAACAGAATAAACCATGGAATTTCTAATACCAAGGCACTGTTAATTGGAGGTTGTTGGAGAACCCAGTTCTCTACTTAAAGCAGAGCTGAAATATACTTAGCATTTGTAGTGAAGTTAGTAAGATGATTGACTTGTAGTTAAATAATTTTAAAAATGCAATTACCTATTTATTTTAAACAAAGATTTATTTATTTGAGAGAGAGAGAGCGAGCGCACGAGCCAGCATGTGGCGGGGAGGGGCAGAGGGAGAAGAGAATTTCAAGCAGACACTGAGCATGAAACCCAACGCGGGGCTTGATCTCAGGACCCTGAGATCACAACCTGAGCAGAAACCAAGAATCAGATCCTTAACCAATCATGCCAGCCAGGCATCCCTAGGTGATTGCATTTTTAGAACACCATTCCACATTGTAGCCCTAATTTAAAAATACATGCAATTAGTATCTATTAAAATTAAGAATATTTATACTCTTGGCCCAGCCAACGCACTTCTTATAATCTCTCCCAGAAATTAAAGCACCAGAATGTAAGGCTAAATGTAGAAGGGTAAATGCATTGTTGTCTATAATAGCAAAGGTGGGAAACATCCATCAATAAGAGAAATGGTTGAATTAATTATAACATATCCATATAGTGGGATATTAAGCATAAAATAAACAGCTTATTTCACGTACCTACACTAAACACTTCACTAAACACAGTAGCCTGCCCCTTGTGCAGGAGATTGCTTTGGAATTTGGTTGTCCTCATGTACCCAGCACTTAAGGCAACACTGCATTTAAAATTGACAATACTGCATTTTTTATAAAGACCTCCTGTCAAGTGCATGCATTATTCAGCATGAGAAGTCATAAATTTCTAGTAACTGGCGATTTACTTGCATGTGAGCACTCAAATTTTCAAAATCTGTCCAAAGGCCTTTGGGAAATTAATATGGCTTTCCACAGCAGTTCACTGGAATAGTTAATATTGAAGAAAACCTAAGGTGGATTGTTTTCCGCATAACATCTTTTTGGAGGGTTAAAGACGTCTTATGTGTTTACCCAAATTAGGTACCTGTAATGTATGTACCTCTTCTGCCCAGACTTTCACAACTGTTCATCTTCAATAAACAAATTCCCTTGTCTGGGCAAATTCATTATTGTTTCCATTTGAGTATAGTTTGGTCCCTAAGTGAATCTCATTTGTGTTTTCAGGTATATTCATGCTTGTAATCTCATTTCCAGAATGTTTTTCCATTTGATGGCCATCTGAGAGCTTTCTTAAAAAAAAAAAAAATTGCCTGCCAACAGATACGTATTAAGTATTTACAGTATGTCAGTCACTGTGCTAGGTATTGTTTCTTTTAAAAACTTTTATTGGAAATTTTAAACACACACAGAAATAGAAAAGTATAATGAAATCACATGTACTTTTAAGGAAGCTTCAACATCATGAGTTCACAGCCAGTCTTGTTACATTTATATCCCATCCACTTCCCTCCCTTCCAAATTATTGTGAAGGACCTTCAGGACATCATATAATTTCATCCACAAACATTTCAATGTGTATCTATAAAAGATAAGAGCTTCTTTAAAAAAAAAAAAACCCCACAATACAGCTAGACAACTAAAAAGTTAATAATTTCTTAATATAATCAAACATCTAGTGAGTGTTCAGATTAGTACATTTCTCAGTCCTTTGTGTTTCTTATAAATGGTAGTTAGATCTAAAGTAGGATTGCCAGGGTGCCTGGGTGGCTCAGTCGGTTGAGCGTCTGCCTTCGGCTGGGGTCATGTTCCCGGGGTCCTGGGATTGAGCCCTGCATTGGGCTCCCTGCTTAGCAGGGAGTCTGCTTCTCCTTCTCCCTCTGCCTCTCCCCCCTGCTCGTGCTCTCTCTCTCTCTCAAATAGGTAAATAAAATCTTTAAAAAACAATAAAGTAGGATTGCCAGATTTAGCAAATAAAAATACAGGATACCCAGTTAAAATTGAATTTCAGATGAACAATGAATACTTTTTAGTAAAAGTATGTCCCAAATATAATGCATGGGACATATTAAATATTGCATAGGACATGTTTATACTAAGAAAATTATTTGTTGTTTATCTGAAATGCAACTTTAATTGGGTTTCCTGGATTTTATCTGGCAACTGTAACCCTAATCTAAAAGCTTTGTTTGATTCAGGTTCGGTTTGGGGGCGGTGGGGCGCAAAATTAACTTCATAGATGGTGGATGTGTGCTTCATTCAGGAGCCATATAATGTCTGGTTGTCTCTGTGATGATAGCTGCATGGATGCTTAATGCCTAGATCTGTAATTCATTAGGGTTATGGTATGGTGATCTTCTAATTTTTCAGGCATATTTTTTTCCACTGTTTTTTTTTTTTTTTTAATTTTTTTAAGCTCTAAGCCCAGTGTGGGGCTTGAACTCAGGACCCTGAGATCAAGAGTTGCATGTTCCATGGACTGAGCCAGCCAGGTGCCCCTCAAGGCATACTTTTTTTTTAAGGGACTAATTTCTTTTTTTTTTTTTTTTAAGATTTTATTTATTTGTCAGAGAGAGAGAGAGCACAAGAAGGGTGAGCAGCAGGCAGAGGGAGAAGCAGGCTCCCCATTGAGCAAGGAGTCTGATGCGAGACTCAATCCCAGGACCCTGGGATCATGACCTGAGCTGAAGGCAGACGCTTAACCGACTGAGCCACTCAGGCGTCCCTCAAGGCATATTTTTAAAAAAGATATTGTTTATTTATTTATTGGGGGGGCACGAGTGGGGGGAGGGGCAGAGGGAGAGAATCCCAAGCAGACTCCTGCTGAGTGTGGAGTCCAGCACAGGACTCGATCTCACAACCCTGAGATCATGACCTGAGCCGAAATCAAGGGTCAGACACTTAACAAACTGAGCCACCCAAGTGCCCCTTGAGACATATTTTTTTTTTTTAAAGATTTTATTTATTTGAGAGAGAGAGAATGAGAGAGAGCACATGAGAGGGGGGAGGGTCAGAGGGAGAAGCAGACTCCCTGACGAGCAGGGAGCCCGATGCGGGACTCGATCCAGGGACTCCAGGATCATGACCTGAGCCGAAGGCAGTGGCTTAACCAACTGAGCCACCCAGGCGCCCTCGAGACATATTTTTAAGAGGAACTTTGGTGTAGTGATTAAGAGGTCAGGTTTGGGCATAGGAAAGACTTGGCTTGAGCTTTGGCTCACCTGTTTCCTAGCTGTGTGACCTGGGGCAAGTTCATTCACTCCTCTCAGCTTCAGCTTCCTCATCTGTAAAACAAGGCTCATAATAGTACCTACCTCATGATTTTGAGGGGATCAAATGAGTTAAGGTATGTGGAGGATGTATTTTTTTAAAGATTTTATTTGTTTATTTAAGAAAGAGAGTGAACATGAGCAGGGGGAACGGGCAGAGGCAGAGGGAGCAGCAGACTCCCTGCTGAGCAGGGAGCCCAACGTGGGACTCCATCCCACGACCCTGGGATCATGACCTGAGCTGAAGGCAGACTCTTAACCAACTGAGCCACCCAGGTGCCCCTATGTGGAGGATTTACAACAGTGCCCAGCAGATGATAGATGCTCATTAAGAGCTAGCTAGTGTGAGACTTGAAGAATCATGGCCTTTAAAATTCAGCATTTTTTTAATATTAGAAACTTAACCCTCCATTCAACAGTTAAGTTATAGTTTCACATTAATAAAAACAGTAAAGGTTTATTGAGTGAATAGCCTCTCATATTTGTCCAATACTTTGCAGTTAAAAAAGGCCTTCTTAGGGGCGCCTGGGTGGCTCAGTTGGTTAAGCAACTGCCTTCAGCTCAGGTCATGATCCCGGAGTCCCGGGATCGAGTCCCGCATCGGGCTCCCTGCTCGTCAGGGAGTCTGCTTCTCCCTCTGACCCTCCTCCCTCTCATGCTCTCTGTCTCTCATTCTCTCTCTCGCAAATAAATAAAATCTTAAAAAAAAAAAAAAGGCCTTCTTCACGTGCATCCATTCTCATTTGATCCTTACAAAGCCTTTTAATGGGAAGGACTGGTCTTATTCGTTTTTTACATCTGAAGAATGTTAGGTTTACAGATATGATTTGCTTAATGTGTAACATAGCTAGAAAGTTACACAGTAGAGCAGGGACTGAGTCTTAGCCCAAGACTCTTTTATTTTTTTAAGATTTTATTTATTTATTTATTTGACAGAGAGACAGAGAGCACACAAGCAGAGGAAATGGCAGAGGGAGCAGGGAGCCTGACTTGGGGCCTGATCCCAGGACCCTGGGATCATGACCTGAGCCGAAGGCAGACACTTAACCTTCTGAGCCACCTGGGTGCCCCAGCCCAAGACTTTTGTGATGGAAAACATTAAGTGGGCAAAATTGTGTGGTCCTCCCTCTGTGCAGTGCTTTCATTTCTTGGCTCCAGTGACATCACTATCTTGTTTTCTTTTCCAACTTTTCACTTCTTTCTCAAACTACTCCTATCCCCATCCCAGGAGGCTCTTTCTTCTCTTCCTGAATGTAGTTGTTCCCCAAGGTTCTATCCTTGGGCCATTTTTATTGCTATATTCTCCTTCTATGGTATCTACTCAGTAGCTTCATTTATTCAAATAGCTTCATCATTCCCTCTGGGAAGATGATTTCTAAATCTGTATTCCTGGCCTCTACCTCTTCATTGAGTTTTGGACCTGAAATTTCAGTTGCCTGCTTGGTATGTATACCTGGCAGTTTTAGACAGAATCTTACATTCAATGGGTCTGTTTATCTGGATCCTGATTTTAACCAGTCAACTATAAACAAGGAGACCGTTGAGGAAATTTGAATACTTACCGATGACATTAAGTATTTGATGATTAATTTTTTTTAGGTAAGATAATTGTATGTGGCTATATTAAGAGTATCTTTTAGAAATACATACTGAAGTGTTTATGGATGGTATCATGTATCTGGGATTTATTTCAAAATAATCCAGTTGGGGAAAGGAGGAATAGGTCGGATATTGATGAAACAAGATTGGCCATGAATTGATAATTGTTGAGCTAGGTAATGGGTACATGGGACTTCAGTATCCTATTTCCTCAATTCTTCTCTATGTTTGAAAATTTGTATTATAAGAAATTTCAAGGGGTGCCTGGGTGGCTCAGTCGGTTGAGCGTCTGACTCTTGGTTTCAGCTCATCTCATGATCTCAGGATCCTGCGATCGAGCCCCATGTCAGGGTCCACACTCAGCTCAGAGTCTGTTTGAGATTCTTTCCCTCTCCCTCTCCCTTCCCCTTTGCCCCTCCTCCCACTCTCTCTCTTTCTCAAATAAATAAATAAATCTTTAAAAAAAAATTTAAATATTAACTAGGTCCCAAACCAAATTGATCAACCTTGCCTACGTCCATCTCCTGACAGTCATTTTCCTATTCATGTCCCTTATCTTCCCAGTCACTTACTATGAAAACCCAAAGCTCTCTTGGTCTCCTCCTCCCTGACCTCTGCACCCAATCAGTTGGTAAGTTAGCCTGAAACTCCCCTCACAGTGAATCCTGTTTATTCTTTCCTTTGCATTCAAACTGCTACCATTCTACTAAGTCCTTCATTACTTTTTGCCTAAATTAGTGTCATAGCATTCATAAATTTCTCCTCATTTCCGGTCCCTCCTCCTTTGGTATATGTAAAGCATCTAGCATAGTGCTTGGTACTTAGCCCCTTCTCCCTTTTTCCTGAATTGTGAATTCATCTTCCTTACTGCTGCCTGCTTAACTCTATGATAACATCTCCCTTCCCTGAGGAGACTGCTCCTCTCTCTTCTTTCAGCATTGCCTTTCTCGCTATCCCTCCTGGATCCTGCAACCTCACTGCTGCCCCCACTCCACCCCAGCTGCCATGCTTTGTGGAGGAAGCGTGGTGTCTGAATAAAGACTGATTTCTCAGTTCCAAAGTTAGATACAAGAGCAGGATTTTTCCTAGCTGTAGGTGAGTGGGCCTTTACATACAGACAAAACAGGCATACTAAGTGTGAGTAAAAGAGAAGCAGGTTTTAAAGCTGCCTCCCCCCCCCCCCCCAGCTCAGTGTGGAAGAAAAGGGCAGATGTCCAGTCCAGAGGGATCAGCAGGGTCAGGTAAACGGTGATGGCAAAGAAGGAGCTGGGTGGGTAATATTGCAGCAAGCCAGGGGCTTCTTGAGGAAACACAGCTTGCCTAGTCTGGCCAAGGGAGGAAAAGCATGAACTGCCTCCATTGGATCTCAAAGGGGCAACGTCAGCAGTGTGGATTGGGTGAAGGTCATGTGGCTCAGGCCTGTCTGAGGAAGGTGGCTATAGAACTTTTGCTTTTGGTAGCCTGCCTGGGTGTATAGTTCTGTCTGTTTGGGCGAGCAGCAGCCAGGCATCCAGGGGCTGGGCTGATCAAGCACAAGGGATTTTCATCCTTTAAAAAGAAAATGCTATAAGTCAATCACATTCTTACATTTTAAGCATAACGCTTGCGACTAAAACCAAACTGCCGTATTATAATCAAGATGCATCCGCCTATTTTATATTTAAGGCCCACAGGCTTCAACTAATTTAGGGGACCATCTGGTGAGAAAGAGAGAAAGTCTCATTACAAAGTGGCATTTGTTTGCAGGCTGAGGCCTCAAAGTAGATTGTCTTGGGGACCCCGACAAATGTCCTGTGTGAGTGCCCAGTGCTCCCAAGCCTACCGCTTAGGTAGAAAGAGCACAGCTTTGGATTCAGGTAAGATTGAATTCCTCCTCCCAGCATTCACAGACTGGGTGCCTGGAGCCACAGGACTTCTGAAGTTTGAGTTTCCTCAGTTTCCTCTTATGTAAAATGGGAATCCTCAGTTTCCTCTGATGTAAAATGGGAATCCAATTGTACCTGAAGTTGTTGGGAAGATTAAAGGAGATAAGTGTCAGAGGCAGCCCAGAACTATTGCTTCCTTTCCCATGACCCATAACTTAGTTCTCCATTTTACTCCCTCAGAGCCTTGCTCTTCTTGCCTTCTTTGCTTAATACCCACTTTCTCATGCATAGACATGGCATGCTTTTAAACAGATCTTTTTTCTTTAAAGATTTTTTATTTTTTATTTGACAGAGAGAGAGTACAAGCAGAGGGAGCGGCAGGCGGAGGGAGAGGGAGAAGTGGGCTCCCTGCTGATGTGGGGCTCAATCCCAGGACCCCGGGATCATGACCTGAGCCGAAGGCAGACGCTTCACCGTCTGAGCCACCCAGGCGCCCCAAGTGTAGTATCTGTTCTTATCAGTTTAAACAGATCTTTAAAAAAAAACAGATTTATTTATTAGAGCACGTCCACATGTGTGCACAAGTGGGGGGAGGGGCAGAGGGAGAGAATCTTCAAGCAGACTCCCCTCTGAGCACAGAGCCCAACGGGGGCGGGGGCAGAGGGGGGCTCCATCTCAGGACCCATGAGATCATGCCCTGAGCCGAAACCAAGAGTCGAAAGCTCAACCAGCTGAACCACCTAGGTGCCCCTAAACAGATCTCTGAACAAAAGATATAAAAAATAAATTTTGTTCTAATTCTGTTATTTGTTCACCTCTCCAGAAGGTAAAGAGGTGAAATGGAATTGCCCTGGGATGCACGGGTCAGACAGCAATTTTGCCTCTTCTGCAGCATGCTGAACAAATGTATTCTCAAAGCCTCCCTGTCCTATGTTCCCGTAGTTGAAAGGAGACAGGATTAGATCATTAGATCAGTTAGCTGGGACAAATGCCGGTTGCAGCACAGGGGTGGGAGGAGGGGGAGTTGGGGAGCGGGTTGGTTAGAGATGGGGAATCTGGGAATGGGGATGCTTTTAGATTCTAACTAGATAACCGCTCCTGAGGTGGCAGCTTTATTTCAAGTGAGACTATGAATTTGGCTGTATTCCTAGTGAGAGCCCAATGCTCAAAATTTCCTCTAAATCAAGAAACAAAATTAAAAAGTGATGATGGAGATTGGCAGAATGTAATTGCTGAAGCTGAGTAATGGGTACCTGGAACTTAATTGCATTGTTCTCTATACTTTCATGTATATTTGACAATATCCAAAATTAGACATTTTTTGTTTATGTGGCAACTATGGGACAACAGAGGTGACTCAAGAACTGGGAATTTTGACTGTCATGTCAGAAAAGCTAGTAGAAGATATTTGGACCAAAAGAATTCCTTAGAGGAGATGTGATTTCAATAACACTTACCTAGTTAACTGGATTTATTTGAAGGATTAAATAGCATGCAGATAAAATATTCGGTGGATGTAATATAAATTGACCTCATGAAACTTTTGATAAGGTGTCACAACCACTGTTTTAAAGGCAATTGAGTCACTATAGGACTGTGACCCTCTTTCCTCTGAGTAGATACTGCCTTAGAAATAGGAAACAAAGGTAGAGATAAAGGAGGTTAAGGATATAATTTTGACATTGCAAAAGCATGATTTCTTAGGGGTGGGGGGTAGCTAGTTTTTCAAAAAATATATCTTTACAAAAGATCCAAAGGGAGGCATGCACAGTGAAATCTCCAAGTGGAAGATTATATGAAACTGTTTCTAACAATGAAAAGCTTAGTTGATGGGAATAAACTATAAGGAAATCTCATGGCCACGGTCATGGGCTCATTACTGAATGACCTAAAGACAATTTACATAGGTAATGTACGCAAATGTGTTTGACGCTAGAGTAGTTGCTGCCATTGATTGTGTTACTCAGGAGAACAGGCTTTTCCCCTGCCAGGATCGGCATTTTGGAAGGTATAGGCAGATATTGTGAGGGACACTGGTAATCCATCCTGTTGGGGGCTGGGAGAGAGTGTAAAGCTAAAATCTAATAGGGAAGAACAACAGTCGGTCCTCAGAGGCTTTCCTTCCTCTTCCAGGGAGACGGTTGATCAGCCTGCTGACAGTGGAAAAAATGAGTCCAAAGCCTCCTTGTCGAGAGGTTTTCCTTTCTGTGTGAAGGAAGGAAAATGAAAACAGCACGTTCTCACAGCAGTGGCGGTTGCGGACGTTTCAGGATGACAGCTGGAGAGGCAAGGTATACTCCTGACAGGGCCAGCTACAGAATCTGCAGCACCCAGTGCAAACTGGAAATGTGGGGCCCCTTATTCGTGAATTATTCAAAATTGCAAAATCATGACAGTAGGGTATTAAACAAAACAGGGGCTCCCGTAAGCCTGGAGCCCTGTGTACCACCACAGGTTGCGTGCACATCGAGCCCACTGTGCCCCTGCTGCCCAGGAGTGGTGTGGATAGCCGACGTTCAGAAGGCAGTCGTGGAAAACCAGGAGGCGAAAATCAAGATCATCTAAAATCCCACCACCTGGAAACAACCGTTGTTATCATTTTGCTATATATCCCCAAGATTTTTAAAAAGATCTTATTTATTTATTAGAAAGAGAGAGAGGAGAGAGTGTGCGCACAAGGAGAGGGAGAAGCAGGCTCTCTGCTGAGCAGGGAGCCCCATGCAGGGCTCAATCCCAGGACCCCGGGATCATGACCTGAGCTGAAGGCAGATGCTTTTTTTTTTTTTTTTTTTGAATTGAAGCGTGGATTTTATTTTTATTTTATTTTTTTATTTTAAGATTTTATTTATTTGCGAGAGAGAATGAGAGACAGAGAGCATGAGAGGGAGGAGGGTCAGAGGGAGAAGCAGACTCCCTGCTCAGCAGGGAGCCTGATGTGGGACTCGATCCCGGGACTCCGGGATCATGACCTGAGCCGAAGGCAGTCGCTTAACCAACTGAGCCACCCAGGTGCCCATATTTTTATTTTATTTTTTTAAGATTTTATTTATTTATTTCACAGAGAGAGTGAGAGCAGGAACACAAGCAGGGGGAATGGGAGAGGGAGAAGCAGGCTTCCCGCTGAGCAGGGAGCCTAATGTGGGGCTCGATCCCAGGACCCTGGGATCATGACCTGAGCTGAAGGCAGACGCTTAACGACTGAGCCACCCAGGCGCCCCTCCCCAAGATTTTTCTGTATACATATGTTGATAGATATTCATGCAATTTTTATACGATGGAAATGGGATATGGTACATCATCTTCTGTAGCCTTAAAAAAAAACTTAACTCTATTTTAGAGAGCTTTTCATGTAGTAAATATAGATCATTTCAATCCTGTTGTATAGAGGTTCCATGATCCATTTAACCAAACCCTATTGTTGGGTGTCTGAGGAGTCTTGAGTTTTTCATTATTACAAATGATGCACATTGAATATCAATAAAGCTGAGTGAGAATTGAATAACTTAATCAGTGCAAAGCTCCTTACAAATGTTAGTGTTATTTTTATATTGTTAAATAGCCCTGTATAAAGGTGAACTAATATACATTCCCAACAGTAGGGTGAGGGGGCTTGGTTTCCCTAACTCCTTGCCAGTTGTTTCAATATTTGCCTTTTCATATTTCTTTCTCTGTGAATGGCCTGTTCATGTTCTTTGCCAGTTTTCCTATTGGATTTCTCATGCTTTAAAATTTTTAATTGATTTCTATATTGGGGCTATCAATCCTTTGTAATATGAATAACAGGTACTTTTTTCCCCTAGGTTTTTTTTTTTTTAATGTTTGATTTTGTTTGCTTTAACCTCACAGATATTTTTAAGTTTAGTATGGCTGAATCTTTCCCATCTTTTCCTTTAGGATTTCTGTCTTTGCTGTCCTCCTTTAGGAAGTCTTTTGCCACAGAACGGGTTTAGAATTCAGTGGTGAGGAAGGCTTTCCTGCCATAGATTAGCTCCAGCAGGTTTCCTCTGAGGCTTTATTCTTCCGGGGCGTGGTTTTCCAAATTCTGTCAATGGAATTCACAACACTAGACTACTTTAAACGTATATGGGAGGGGAATACTTTTATTAAGTTTAAACCTACTTGTGAAGACACAAGATGTATTAAAAGTGAGTGTTGTCTATCTTCATCCAACCCAAAAAACACTTTTGCTCCTTTTACATTTTCTGCCTTTGTTTGCTTTCTATGGAGAGTTCTGTTTTTACTGGAGCTATTCTTTTTTTTTTAGAGATTTTTTTTTTAAAGATTTTATTTTTTGACAGAGAGAGAGAACAGTGAGAGAGGGAACACAAGCAGGGGGAGTGGGAGAGGGAGAAGCAGGCTTCCTGCCGAGCAGGGAGCCCGATGTGGGGCTCGATCCCAGGACCCTGGGATCATGACCTGAGCCGAAGGCAGACACTTAACGACTGAGCCACCCAGGTGCCCCTTTTTAAAGATTTTTATTTATTTGAGAGAGAGAGAGAACGAGCAGGGAGGAGGGGCAGAGGGGGAGAGAGAGAGAAGCAGACTCCCTGGGGCTTGATCCCAGGACCTGGAGATCATGACCTGAGCCGAAGGCAAACGTTTAACTGACTGAGCCATCCAGGTGCCCCTTTACTGGAGCTATTCTTTTGGGGATCCAACCAAAGAGAAATTGAGTTACAGATACATTAATTTGGGGTTAGCAGGATATATTTTATGTGGTTTGCTATTACTTCTGCATATAGTTAAGTTATGGGTGGCTGTACCAGTGTAGAAATGACTTGAGGGCCCTCAACACTTTTAAAGCAGTAAATCTAAACCTTATTTAAGAGTAGTCATTACATAAAAAACTTGACATAGTCTAAAATCTTACAGCTTATATATATACAAGAAATGATAGAGATTTGATAGAGGTTTTCCCAAATTTGACAACAACCCAGAATATATACATGACATTAATCAGTGATGGGTTGGGAAACCGAAAGAAACTTTTCTAAACTCTTAGGAAAAAATTGTTTCCTGTTCTCTCTATAGACATTATAGTACAAAAGTGGTATCAGATGAAGAGGTGATCAAAAGATGCAGGCAAAAAATATAGAAAAGGTAGCAAGGAGTTGTACCAGTTAATATAAGGAAAAATACTGTTGCTTTTTAAAAATTTTGTGATGTTTGTACATTTTGTCAGTTTTTAAAACTTGTAGTTTCTTGTCATTTATTGTATCATTTTAAATAGATATTCAGGATTGTACCTAATTTTACACTTTAAAAAAAAACTTACTTAACCCAAATGGTATAAGCTTCGGGCCCCACAAAAGCTGGATCTGCCACTGCCTGTGTACTAAATATTGATGGTCACTGGGAGTGTTTCATGTTACAGATAA
The DNA here is from genome assembly GCF_029215605.1 of Mirounga angustirostris. NCBI lineage: Eukaryota > Metazoa > Chordata > Mammalia > Carnivora > Phocidae > Mirounga > Mirounga angustirostris. The sequence goes on from NW_026991719.1 coordinate 98,108,601, forward strand.
GGACACTGGCTTGCCCAAGCCAGCATAGATAGTGGGAGAGCCAGGATCCAACCCTGACTCTGTCTGGCTTCAGGGCTTTTTTCCCCCTCACTTTCCAAAACTGTCTTCTTTCAGATGAAAATGCACAGTAATCAACCCAAATTATAGTAATAATGATAATCTACTGGCCTCTTTAGGGCCATATTTACAGTTGTCACTGAGGGTCCATCGCATTAACCCTAAAGCAGCTGTGCTCTTCCTTTGCTCTTACCAGTCCTGCTTTTCTGGCAACACTACCTTTTTCTGCTTCTTTTGTTGATGTCAAATGTGGTTGTCAGCACCTGGACTGCCATGGTACCTTCTTCTTCAAGAAGGGTAGACCCCAGGGCATATACCTGGATCATTGCCAGTTCTTCCCTCACTTCTCAGCTTGGAGGAGAACAGGGACCTCCAGGTCACAGCCTTTCCACATTCCAGTATGAGATTTTAGCCTGCAGATCTCAGTAGGGCAGGCGAAGGCTGAAATAAGCATTTTGAGGGCCTGTGAAAAAATGTGAGATGGGGCTCGCCTTCTCAAGTTAGAGCTTACTTTGACTCCAAGCAAACTTAGGGAAACCATTTTGCAGGTGTCTTCTCAATCCTAGAGACTGAGCCTGTACTTGACTCCTTCCTCCCCACTCTCTGTACTCACTCTGAACAATAGTTCAGCTCTCCACCATAAAGGAGATGTTTTTCCAGGGTGGCTGGGTGGCTCAGATGGTTAAGCATCTGCCTTCGGCTCAGGTCATGATCTCAGGGTCCTGGGATTGAGCCCCGTGTCAGCCTCCCTGCTCAGCTGGGAGTCTGCTTCTCTCTCCTCACTTCTGCTCTCTCTCTCACTCTCTCTCTCAAATAAATAAAATCTTAAAAAAAAAAAAAAAAAAAAAAAAGAGATGCCCTTTCCTCAAACAATCAGTCCAGGTCTGACTTCAGCTCCAAGGCTCTGCTTTCCAGGACACCAGGTACCTGAAGGTGTTGTCTGTCATTGTCCACTTTGTGCTACAAACTCAGTTTTAAAAACTGGATCCCAAGTCTCACCAGCTGAGAGACCTCACTTGGCAGATGCAGTGGTTATCCTCACCTCTGTGTTTTTATGACATAGCACAGATCTCCAGTCTTCAAAACTGCTGTCAATTTATAAAAAGCCATGGCAGTGGAGGACAACACATGCTAAAACAGATCCCTGAGCCAGGCAGCCGGCCAGTCTCCAAAAGCGCAAGAGGAAGGGTGCATGAGAGCAGTTTGCCTGGGGGAAAACTGCTTTGTTTGCTTTGGGGCATCCCCCTGCAAGGAAAGCTTTATTTTCATATGCAACGTAGTTGTGCCCCATGCACAAGTCTTCCTAACTGCCAGGCCTGGTATTTTTTTTTTTAAAGATTTTATTTATTTATTTGAGAGAGAGAGAATGAGAGACAGAGAGCATGAGAAGGAGGAGGGTCAGAGGGAGAAGCAGGCTCCCCGCCGAGCAGGGAGCCCGATGCGGGACTCGATCCCGGGACTCCAGGATCATGACCTGAGCCGAAGGCAGTCGCTTAACCAACTGAGCCACCCAGGCGCCCCAGGCCTGGTATTTTGACCTGCCTCTCCTCCCTCTTCAATCACGTGTGTTCCGATTCTGATCTGATCACCCTGAGCTAACTCACTGAGGTGTTCTGCAATCTTTGAACAGTCCTTCAGCCAGCTCCTGTGGTATCTGCTGAATCCCCTTCATGTTTTAAAATTTCGGGGCCTGACCAGTCAGTGATATTCCAGAGTCTGCCCAGCCCCTGTTGTGACTTTATACATCCATCATATTTTATTGAGGTCTAGCAGGCCTGGCATTTGTCAGGGGACAGTTTTAGGCTATTTCCCAGGTGATCCAGTAATATAAGGAGCCATTGTTCGCCAAAGCTCCGCCAAACATAATTATGCCATCTAAACAAATAAGCACCTCTAGTTCATTCATATCACCAAATGCTTTTTCCATCAAACTCTTGAAGGTGTCTCTGGCTCCAAAGATGTGTGGAGCAGCCTTTCAAATAGGTAAAACCTAACAGAGCAGATGCAAGCTGTCTTGTTTGGCCCAGTCAGACGTAGGGATTCAGTAATAGCACTTCTCAAACATAGTGCTGGAAATCACTGATTCCCTACCATGCAGGCTAGAGGTTAATCTGGACACAGAAAACTCTGTAAGGTGGAGAAAAATAATAGAACATCAATACCCCTGTCCCGTCCCCCATCTCCTTGCTGTCTTGAGTCTGCTCTCTTCTATCATGAACTTTCCTTCTTCCCCTTTCCATATTTGTTTATCCAGCTAAATAGTAGTTCTTAACCCTGACTGCCTATTATAATCTATGGAGTTTGTTATAAAACATGTATCCTTGGACCCCACCCTCCCCTAGAGATCCTGACATTTTCTTTTAAGATTTTATTTATTTGAGAGAGAAAGCGAAAATGAGAGAGAGCACACAATCAGGGGGGAGGGGCAGAGGAGGGAGGGAGAAGCAAACTCCCTGCTGAGGAAGGAGCCCAATATGGGACTCCATCCCAGGACCCTGGCATCATGACTTGAGCCGAAGGCAGACGCTTAACCGACTGAGCCACCCAGGCGCCCAAGATCCTAACATTTTCTAAATACCTATTCTATGCTAGGCCCTATGTCCTGCCCTAGGAGTAGAGGCAATTTATTTGTTTGTTTGTTTAGTAAATTCTGCCCCCAACATGGGGCTTAGGAGTAGAGGCAATTTAGTCATGGTCCCTGCCGCCACATAGTTCATGGTCAAGGGGCAGAGACAAATACATTAAAAAGTATAATTCACAGAATAAATATGGTATAACTGCATGTTTTTTTCTTACTCTCGCTTGTTTCTCATAAAACTGTGCCAGTATTAGTAAGGTAAACATAGATTAGTTCAACAATTTCTAGTATATAGGAGGAGGCGGCTTTCTTGGGTTCTTGGGTGACAAGTTAAGAATTTAAAAAAATAGTAAAATGTGAATGTCCATAGAAAAAATTTTTAAGTAATAAAAATTTATTGAGAATTCCTGAGATGATGGTTATCACCTCCCCACCTGGAGGGAGGAACCAACACTGTAGGAAATCACTTAGAAATCACACTGTCCCAACACCTCTGGCCAACACAGGCAGGAGCAAAATCATTCCCCCCAAAACTGGTCAGGCTTTGTTCATTCAAGAAGGCTTGGGAGGACAGATGCAGGAGGGACCATCACATGATGCTGGGGGTGGGATGGGGGTGTGCTTGGACCCCGAGCTGGCTCTTCAAAAACCAGAGGAGAAACAGATCCACTTCTTCTCTGGGAGTGGAGTTCCTGGTCACCAGGCTCATTTCTTCCCTTTGATGAGGCTGTCACTGCCCCGGGCAAAACTTTCATCCTGTAGGTTCAGGACAAGGTTGTCAGCAGTGAGATAGATAAGATTCTGTGATGTGGCAATCATCGTGGAGATTTTCTGAGCTGTCTGGATCTTGCACAGTTTGATATAGCCAGGGTTCTTGCTCAGGGCTTCTCCAAGGTGAGCAGGTTAGGGTTAAGGGTTCACACAAGGCCTGGTCACAAACCCTGGCCCCATCCTTACTACTCCAGCCCTTCTCTAGGCTGTCAGATCAGATAGCTCATACCTAGTCCCACTTGGGTCCCTTCCTGTCCATAGAAATTTTATTTGTAATAGCCAAAAACTGGAAATAGCCCAGATGTCCTTCAATGAATGAATGGTTACACAAACTGGTATATCCATACCTTGGAATACTACTTAGCAAGAAAAAGGAACAAACTCTTGACACCTGTGACAACCTGGATGAATCTCTAGATAGTTATTCTGAGTGAAAAAGGCTAATCTCAAAAGGTTACATTTTGTGTGATTCCACTTACATAACATTTTTGAAATGACAGAATTATAGTGATGGAAGGATGTTCAGTGGTTGCTAAGGGTTGAAGAATTGGAGAGGGAGGTAGGTAAGTGTGGCTATGAAAGTGCAACATGGGGGAGCCTGGGTGGCTCAATGGGTTAAGCATCTGATTCTTGATTTCAGCTTAGGTCATGATCTCAGGGTCGTGGGATCGAGCCCCACATTGGACTCCACGCTCAGCGCAGGGTTTGCTTGTCCCACTCCGTCTGCTCCTACCCCACTCATGCGCGCGCTCTCTCTCTCTCGCTCTAAAATAAATAAAATCTTAAAAAAAAAGTGCAACATGAGGGATCCTTGTTGTGATGAAAATGTTCTAGATCTTGATTTGTGGTGGTGGTTATGCAAGCCTATACATCTGATAGAATTATATAGAGCTAAACACCCACCCACACACAACACCCAGACAAAATGAGTTCATGTATAACTGGTGAAATCTGAATAAGCACTGAGGATTGTACCAATGTCAATTTCTTGGTTTTGATATTGCACTATAGTTGTATAAGATGCTAACATTGGGGGCTACTGAAGAAACAGTGCATGGGACTTCCCTATACATTTCTTGCAACCTTTGTTGAATGTATAATTATTTCAAAAAAATAATAGGACAAGTTACTAACCAGAAGCCAAAAGGTTTAAAAAGGTTAAACACATTTACAAATGCAAAACTATAAATGGCTACATTAGGAGAAGCTGGGAATATAGTTACTCTTTGATGTTATGAGGAAGACAAGTAGTCCTTCTCAGGGAATATTACATTTTAAAAATAGAAAGTTTCATTGTTTTGTTCCCAATTAAAAAAGAATGTTTCTTGTGGAAAATTTAGAACAGGTAGCTCAAAAAAGGTCATTAATAATCCTATCATTTTGAGATAAACATTTTTTTCAACATTTAAGGTAAATCTTTTCAGTCTTTTTCTATGCATAAAATTAAAACAAAAATTTTCACAATCAACAATAGATTTTTCCTGTCTTTAAAGAGTCTTGCATTAATAGGACTTTAATGTACATACAATATTCTATCATATGGATAAAGAATGAATTATTTACCTAGCCCTCTATTTTGGATATTTAGATTGTTTCAGTATTATAAATAATGCTGCAATACACATCATTGCACTTGCATCTTTGTATGTATCTCTGATTACTTCCTTAGTATAAATTCTTAGGAGTAAAATTACAGGTCAAAGATTATGTGACTTTTTAAAGCTTTTTCTACGTTTGGCTAAAAAGCCTGCCAGAAAGGTTGTATGAATGTTCCATCTTGGTTTTTTCTTTTCTTTTTTTTTTAAAGACTTTATTTATTTATTTGAGAGAGAGAGAGAGAGAGAGAGGCGCGTGCACATGCACGCACACACACACACACACACGCAAGCAGGGGGAGGGGCAGAGGGAGAAGCAGACTCCCCTGCTGAGCAAGGAGCCTGCCATGGGACTTGATCCCAGGACCCTGAGATCATGACCTGAGCCAGAGGCAGACGCTTAACCAACTGAGCCACCCAGGTGCCCCATCTCTGTTTTTTCCGGAGTGTGTTCTTTGTTGATAATGTTAGCAACTGGGGAGTAGGCTGGATAAATCTACTGTGGCAATTTTTCTTTTTTTATAAAGTATTTTTTAAAAGATTTTATTTATTGGAAAGAGAGTGCATGTGCACCAAGTGTGTGAGCAGGGGGAGGGGCAGAGGGAGAGAGAGAGGGAGAGAAGTAGACTCTGTGCAGTGCATGGAGTCTGACGCGGGGTTCAATCTCACGACCCTGAGATCACCACCTGAGCCGAAATCAAGAGTTGGACGCTTAACTGACTGAGCCACCCAGGCACCCCAGTGGCAGTTTTTCTGTTCCTTAATACAGTGCTATAGGCTCTAGCCCAGTGCTGGGTTCACACTAGGCCCCTAAGAAATTTGCTGATTTAATATTCATCATAATACATTCCTTGAAACTCTTATGTGGGGCATGTGGGAAACAAAATCATCAAAATATTAGTGTGCCTGAACCCTGAATTATATCACTGACATCTAGTAAAGAGTATGGCCTTGAGGGAATAGACAGGTACATTTTGTTTTTTGTTTTTTCTTCAAGATTTTATTTATTCATTTGACAGAGAGACAGCGAGAAGAGGGAACACAAGCAGGGGGAGTGGGAAAGGGAGAAGCAGGCTTCCCACAGAGCAGGGAGCCCAATGTGGGGCTTGATCCCAGGACGCTGGGATCATGACCTGAGCCGAAGGCAGACGCTTAACAACTGAGCCACCCAGGTGCCCTAGAGAGGTACATTTTGACTGGGAGGAAGGACTTGGGAGAGGCTTTTTTTTTTTTTTTTTAAAGATTTTATTTATTTATTTGAGACAGAGAGAATGAAAGAGAGAGAGCACATGAGAGGGAGGAGGGTCAGAGGGAGAAGCAGGCTCCCTGCCAAGCAGGGAGCCCGATGTGGGACTCGATCCCGGGACTTCAGGATCAGGACCTGAGCCGAAAGCAGTCGCTTAACCAACTGAGCCACCCAGGCGCCCTGGGAGAGGCTTTAGAGTGGAAAGTGTGAAGATAAAGGAAACCTTATTTAAAATGGAGTCAGCGGGTGCCTGGGTGGCTCAGTCGGTTAAGCTTTCCACTCTTGATTTCAGCTCAGGTCCTGATCTCAGGGTTGTGAGATTAAACCCTGCGTCGGGCTCTGTGCTCAGTGGGGAGTCTCCTTGAGATTCTCTCCCTCTCCCTCTGCCCCTACCACCATGCGTGCTCACTCTCGCTCTCAAATAAATAAAAAAATAAATCTTTTAAAAAAATTTAAAAATTGAGTCAGGAAGCCCTGAAGGGGGAGCTCTCACGTGTTACCACTTGCTTGTGAGAAGCGTATTTCACATTGCCCAAGAGGAAGCAGCTTACCTTATAATGCCCCAGCAGGAGGAAGAATTTCTCCTGGCCCAGCAACAATCCAGCCAGTAAGAACTCAGCAAAACAGCCCCTCCCAGCTTCTTCCTTTCCCCTCCTAAAAGGAAGCCCCTCTCCTCTGTTTTCGGGACTTGCCTGTGGTTCACTGTAGTTTTCCTGTCTTGAGTTGCAGTTCCTCTCCATTACCTAATGAAGTTATTTTGCTGGTAAAATAACTGGCTCTTTTGCTTTTTAAGGTCACCATGTACTGTTGGGACCCAAAGGAGATGAACCCCTGAGGAACTAATGACCCCCAGAACCGTGTGAAGTACCCACAGTTAGTGCCTTGTGCTCTCTGCTTCTGTGAGTCATCTTCTTGCTTTTAGTTCGGTAAGTCTCCTGTCGGATCTGAGCTCCCTCCTTCTGGTTGAGCTCTCCGACTTTATTTGGGATCTGATTAATTTTTTTTTTTTTTGTGAAAGTGTTGTCCTTCCTGGTGAGTACTCTTCTGTTTCCTGAACCTCTGGTTTTGAGTAATGGGTTCTCAATCTGCTAAATTCTCTCAGGAGGGTCCTCCTTCTGGGACCCCAGCCAGTTTTATGTTTAAAAACTATGGTTCCTCCTCATGTGCATTTTTAATTGGACCAACTTAACAAAAAATAACTTAGGACTCCAATGGCTGTTATGGGGAACTTTTGGTCTTCTCAAACTTGCTTTTCTTAGAACGAAATGAAAAGCTCTAAAATAAAATGAACTGAATGGGATACCTATTTCAATTAATATCTTGAAGCTTCCAAGAGTATCCAAGATTCTAAAATCATCTCTTTACAAAATACTATTTTAAATTAACCAAGGTGAACAAACAATTGAAAGAATGCAAAAAACCCTTTTCAGGCCTTTTTCTTCCTCCCCTGTCCTCTTTGTCTTTGTCCCCACATCTTTTATACCCTCTGCTTCCTCATTCTGGTTCTCTCAGTGGACTTCCCTTTTTTTCTGAACCTCTCCCCTCTCCCTTCTCTGAACCCATTAGAACCTGCCCCTTTAAAGTTAGACTCTTAGAGGATCCTGATGCTAAGCTCCTAATTTCCCATGTCCCCTGGACTACGGCTGAACTATGAGTCATAGTCAAAGATTTTCCTGGAGTTATTGAAGATCCTCATAGATTTGCCCAGGATTTTAACAGTCGTTCAGACCTGCCAACCAGGTTCCTCAGATTTGTATCAGCTAGTTGACATGCTTATTGAAGGCCAGGCCCAGCACTGGTTGAAAACAGCTAATTGGGATGATCCTGAAAAATCTTTAGAACTTTATTTTTTTTAAGATTTTATTTATTTGTCAGAGAGAGAGTGTGAGCGCACAAGCAGGGGAGCAGCAGGCAAAGGGAGAAGCAGGCTTCCCGCTGAACAAGGAGCCTGATGCGGGACTCGATCCCAGGACCCTGGGATCATGACCTGAGCCGAAGGCAGACGCTTAACTGACTAAGCCACCCAGGCGTTCCATCTTTAGAACTTTAAATGAGAGACCAACCCCATGCCTTTTTATATGATCAGGCTGGGCAGTTGCCAAACAACTTCACCTCGCAGTCCCTAGGGCTTTCCCAAGACCTGTTGATTGGAACAAGACTGAAGCTTGCACTCAGAAACCCAGTGAACCTGTACATGACTATTACTCTGAATTGTTTTTAAGGAAAATTCTGGCCTCCCTCTGGATGTTAAATCCACTCAGGTACTCTTCAATTCTGTGTTCATTAAAGGGCTGAACCGGGATTTTTCCCTTGTAGTTAAAAGGACTAGGATGGAATGGGAAACTATCCACTTCAGATTCAGTTAATTTAGCAAAGTGGTCTACCCACATCCCAGAGAATTCAGCTACAAGGAAGACCACTAAAATCTTTAATTTTCAACTCCAACAAGTGGAGGCCCCTAAAACAAAACCAGCCCCCTCCTGGTCTCTGCCATTATTGCAAAAACCATTATGGAAGAAAGATTGTTCCAAACGCGAGCATTCTAGGTGCCTTCAGCCCTCCAACCAGCCTTTCCAGTGCCCTCTGAACTCCCAACTACAGGACTCCGAAGAACTACAGGGGCTTTTCCCAGTCCTTCCTCTTTACCAGCTTGGAGAAAAAACTCTCCAGATTGGGGATGAATCTCTTTGTGTCCTTATCGACACTGGAGCTACACTTTCAGTGCATGACCCTACTGTTATTAAACAGCCCCTGCTCAAAGTACTGAAATGGTTCAAGTAGTGGGGGTCTCTAATAAACCTCAACAGGTTCCTACTTTAAACCAATTCCTTCTTGTTTCCTTTAAGAGATACCCATTCTTTTCTTCTTAGTTCCTCTGCCCCTATTCATTTTTTGGGCTGAGGTTTCTTAGAAAAATAACATTGGAATTTTTTTTCTCCTGAAAGGGGGAGATAATTCTAGAATTTGATAGCAACAACCAAAATTGCCAACTAGGTGAATCAGATGACCTTCAACATCTTTTATTTGTTCCATCAGATTTTTCGCTGTGATTGATTTCTCTGTGGATAAGGTCAGTCAATTACCTCTTTGCCTTTTGGGGAAGAAAAGCAGTGTACCTGGACAGTAATGCTCCAGAGTTTTGCTGAAAGTCCTTCCTACTTCTCCCAAAACTTAAAAGTGGATTTAGAAGATAGAAAGTTACCTGGAAGTTCTGCTTTATTAATACTTAGGCGACTTGCTTCTCTGATCCCCTTCTCAGGTGTCTTTGCAGGGACAGCATCCAGCCATTAAGCCTGTTAGCTTTAAAGGGACACAGAGTTTCCACGGAGAGACTGCAGTTTGCTCAGACTCTGGTTTGATATTTGCGGCACCTGAGTTCAGAACAAAGGCTACACTTAGATCCAAATAGGCTTCATGGCATCCTGAACTTCCCCCAACTAAGCCAATTATAAGGTTTTCTTAGGCTAGCTGGCTACTGTGCAAAACTGGATTCCAAACTCTTTGGCTGTAATCTTAACCCTGCCACCATTCTTCCTTCTCTGTGGACAATACTCTTCATGACTGTCTGACTCCCCATGATGGCTTATAGAAAACTCCTTTGGATAAAGCAGACTTTTTGGTGGTTTATCAGTAGTTCTTATTTAAAAGGCGAAAATGGTAAATATTATGTTGGGTATGCTATTACAATTGTTTTTGAAGTCATTAAGGCAGCACCTTTGCCCTCAGCTATTGTGGCCCAACAGGCTGTTCTTGCTTGGACCCACGTTTTAGCCAAGGGCAAAACTGCAAATATCTATACTGATGGTAGGTGGGCCTTTGGAGTAGCTCATGACTTCGGAATGCTATAGAAACAGTGAGGCTTCCTCACTTCTAGTGGGGACAAAATTAAAAATGGCCTTTATGTTCAGGAATTACTAGATGCCATACTCTTGCCAGATGCTTTGGCCAGTATCAAGGTCCCTGTGCATTCCAAACTGGATTCCTTGGAGGCCAAAGGAAACCACCTAGTTGATATTTCCACAATGAATGCTGTTCTCAAAGGAACCAACAGCCAAGCCTCTGTCATGGTCCAAAGGGATGTTCCCCTCCCCAAATGATAATCTAGAAAAAATGATAGTGATGCCCAACAATCAGCCACAGAAAAGGAAAAACAATATTGAAAACCTAATGACTGTTGGTTTGATTAAAAAAAAGAAAACTCTGGGCTGGGCCAAATAATAATCCAGTGCTGCCAGAGACTCTAAAATTCCCATTACTGACTACTGTACATGTATCCAGTCATTAGTCTGCTGATAAAATGAAAACCTTTGAGCCAATACTGGTGGGTAAATGTAAATAAGACCACAGAGTGCCTACTTTGCTTGCCCCACCTGCCTTTAAATATAATTCGGGAAAACCTGTCTGCACTGCTCCTGGACACTTTAAGTTGCCCAGAGGATCAAAGTTTGGCAGATGGATTTTATTCACCTTCCTCCATCTCAGGCATATAAATATGTCTTGGTAATGGTTTGTATGTTTTCTCACTGGACTGCTATTTTTGTGGCTAAAATCCTACTGGAAAAGATCATGCCTACCTGGGGAATCCCCCTCAAACTTCATAGTGACCCGGGAACTTGCTTCAGCAAGTTTGTGCTGTTTGGCTATTGTTACAACACTTCCACTGTGCTTACTACCCTTAATCCTCAGGGCAAGTCAAACACACTAATGGCATTGTCAAACAAAATTTGTAGAGGCCCTTCAAATACTCCGGCCAAAAGCACTGCCATTAGTTTTCCTACATCTTAGATCTACCTCTTTGGAACCTATAAACTCTCACCCTTTGAGATAATCACAGGATGACCAATGTACTTGGCTTCTGCTTCTTTCTGATCCACAAATGGTAAAAAGAGATATGCTTAAATATTGCAAAGGCCTAATTGCTTCTGTTGACAATAACCATGCTTTAGTAGAACAATCTTTCCACAGTGTGTTCCTGGGAGATAAAGATCTTAAGCATCATACCTTGCAGTCCAGAGATTTCATCTATTGGAAAAGACATCTACAGAAAGACTCTCTTCAGCCCTGTTGGAAAGGCCCCTATCAGGTACTGTTAACTAACCCTTGTGCAGCCAAACTTCAAGGAATGACTCTTGGATCCATATGTCACATCTTTTTTTTTTTAAGATTTAATTTTTTAATCTCTCCACCCAGCGTGGGGCTCGAACTCACAACCCCAAGATCAAGAGTTGCACACTCCTCCGACTGAGCCAGCCAGGTATTCCCCCCATGTGTCACCTCTACAGAAAGCACCAAACCCTGATTAGATCTGCACACCAACTGAGTACCTGGAAATAAAGATTTCTAGGAATTGAAGCAGACGACAGCTGAAGGAGACAGATTTCCCAAGATGACTGGACCAGACCTGTATACCTTTTTCTTGCTGTTACTTCTTACCTTATTTCATCCCTTTCTTTCATGGTCTAATCTATTGCAAAAGGGGAACCTTTCTGACCGTTGGATCTGACACCAGAAACAGATTTGTTCTTCCCTATTTATTATTTGTTCCCCTGCATCCAAGGGAAATACAAATGAGCTAAATCCTCTTTGAAAGGCTTTTTTAAAAAAAATATTTTTATTTATTTGAGAGAGAGTGTGTGCAAAAGTGAGCGAGCAGGGAGGGGCAGAGGGGGAGGGAAAAAGAATCTGAAGCAGACTCCACACTGAGTGTGGAGCCCGACTTGGGGCTCGATCCCATGACAGCAAGATCATGACCTGAGCCAAAACCAAGAGTCTGACACTCAACTGACTGAGCCACACAGGTGCCCCTGCAAGGCTTTTAGAAAAGACCCCTTTAGCCTTGCAGAAGTTCTGCTCATCTTATTCTGTATGGTCACTTTTTAAAAGATTGTATTTTTAAGTAATCTCTACACCCAATATGGGGTTCGAACTTACAATGCTGAGATCAGGAGTTGCAAGCTCTACTGACTGAGCCAGCCAGGTACCTCCTCTGTATAATTATTTTTTTTAAGTAGGCTCCATGCCTAGCATGGAGCCCAAGACGGGGCTTGAACTCATGACCCTGAGATCAAGACCTGAGCTGAGAGCAAGAGTCGGACGCTTAACTGACTGAGCCACCCAGGTGCCCCTTTATAATCATTTTTAAGCTTTATACCTGTTGCCTCTCAAACCTTCATAGAAACAACGTGCCTGATAGGGTGATGCTAGCTCAGCACCTCGAGATGATCTTCAACATTTATCTCAGATGGGAAATGCCTGACCGTTCTCCCTCCTACCATTCCCTGTTACTCAAATGTGACCTCAGCGGTTTCCAGTCTACGCACTTTCCTCTGATGTGGGACATGACAACCAGGAAAGGTCCTTTCTGACACCAAGGGCACGAAACCACTAAATATGAAAACAACAACAACAACAACAACCCAACACAACCCTGACTTTTGATTAGCAATTCTTTTGAAAAAAGACTTTGATCGAAAGGGGGAGATGTGAAAATAAAGGGAACCTCATTTAAAATGGGGTCAGGAAGCCCTGAAGGGGGAGCTCTCGTGCATTACCACCTGCTGTAAGAAGCATATCTCACAATTCCCAGTAGGAAGCAGCTTGCTTTCCCCACCCCAGCCTGAGGAAGGAAGAATTTCTCCTTGCCCAGCAACAGCCCAGCCAGTGAGAACTCAATGAAACAGCCCCTCCCAGCTTCCTCTTCTCCCCAGTGAAAGCAAGCCCCTCTGTTCTCTGGGTTTACCTGTGGTTTGCCATAGTCTACTTGTCCTGAATTGCAATTCCTCTGCTCTTCCTGAATAAAATCATTTTGCTGGTAAAATAACTGGCTCTTTTGTTTTTTAAGGTCAACAGAAGCAGAAACCACCTGAGGTTTCTGGGAACAGACTGACAGGGTCTGAAAAATGAGGTTTGCTGGGAAGGGAGGTGGTGTCTGGGGCATTAAGGGTAATTGTTGGGGTGGGAGAGAGCAAAACTCTTGCCAGTTTACCCTGTTCCCACTACCCCACTCCTTTAAGCACTCAGGATGTTAATTCGCCTGGTGGTCTTTATGTAAAACATTAGTGTGCAAACTTCTCCCAGCAGAAATCTGGGCATAATTATACTGAATTGTGCTTTTATTTTTTATGGGGGGGGGTACGAGTTTCATCTAAGTTTCCCCCTTTGTGTCCTCCATGCAGTATTACTAGTCAAGTGGGACCAGTGGCCAGAGGTCTGCGCTTCCGCTTCCCCTCATTGCTGCTCCTTCCACCCTGTGCCTGAAATGTAAGTAGGGTGGGTAACACCCACACAGGCCCCAGGGCTCTCTAGGAGGAGCCCATCATGGTTTTAGAAAAGAACAGGCATGGCTGCCTTGATATAATTATCAGATGTGATTGATTAAATAATAAAAATATGTGAACATTCAAATTATACCAGACTCTTCTTGGGTGACTTTATGTCATCTCATTTAATCTTTCTAACAACCTGGTAAGATAGAGCCTTATTATCCCCATTTTACAGTTGAGGACATAGACTTAATTAACTTACCTGGGCTTGTATGTTGCAGATCTTGGATTTGAAATTGGATTTGAAATCTCATCCATCTGATTCCAGACAGCTGCTCCTAACCACTGTCTGATTTAAAGCACACAGGGCGATGTGCTCTTCCTGAATCCATTTCCTTCATTGCACGTCTTATTTTCTTAGATTCTACCCTTTGAGATTCAATCCTTTGGATCATGAAGGCTTTTCCTACCCTAAGATCCCTTTTTTCAAGGTATCTATCCAAAGGAGCAGCAATGGCTTAAGCACATTAGATAACATTTGAGTGGAGGAAAATTGGTTATTAGCTAAGTTCCCCAAACAAAGGACACGGACAGTTGTTTCCTCGAGGTAATCAGTTTTGGCAAATCAGGGACACAAAGGTCCAAAGAAGAATAGACAAGATCAAGTATGAATGTTGTATCGGTATCCTCAGACATTTGCTACTGCTTAGGAAGCCAACCCTTTGGGGCCTACTCCACTGTTTTTGCATTCCAGATGACTTACTATCACATAAGGTAAAGAGTACATTTTCTCAGAGACCCCCGGCTTCACCTTTTGAAGCCTTCCTTGCCTACTTCAAAGTTCCCTTTATTTCTCAAGATTACAGGAAGATTCAGTCAGGTTCATATATCCATGCTGTCACAGGTCCTTTGATATTCTGCTTTCGGTGTACATTTTAATAGGTACTTGTTCAGATTCATCAACAATCTGTATGATGTAACAGTATGTTATCGAGTGCATATTATATTCCAGACTGTGTACTAAGCACTTTCCATGCATGATCTCATGAAAGCCTCATGAGTCTGAGAACAAACTCTATCCCAGAAAGGCCAACTTGTTTGAAGTCACAAAGATAGTAGCAGAATGAGGGTTTAGGCTGAGTCTGACTTCAGAGTCTCATAACCATGCCTGGTGGTAGCTATAGTTAGAAAATAATAATTGAGCTAAATAGAGAAACGGGCTCAGATAAAAGGTGGTAGGGTATTTACTGACCAACAACGTGGTCTGTGCTAACATTTTACTGGTTCCTGTAGGGATAATGATCAATGAAATGGCACATTTATAATAATTAAATAATAATAAATAACAATTATTGTTAGTATTTTATTACTTGTAGCAGTAGCTAACACCTCCCTTATTCAATGAACAAATATTGAGTGCTTCCTATATGTGAAAGATTAGGCAAGATTCTGGGGATACAAAAGTAAGCAAAAAGTACATGTTTCTTACTTTCTTATGCTTTTTAGTTTAGTAGCAGAAACAGATATTAAACAATCGCTCTGATGACTATGTAATTACAAAGATAAAAGATCAGAAGAGAAAGAACATGGTTCTCAGTGGGCAAATAAGAAAAGAATGTGAAATAGATGGTGGGTTGGGATCAGGAAAGGCTTCTCTGAAGAGAAGTAAAGGTGTATGGGTGAGTTGGAATGAAGTAGGTGAGGGGTGGGTGGGAGTTGAGCTGAAAGGCACATCTCAGGGAGAGGAACGGCATTAGCATATGTCTTAGGGATTTGGTCTCTATGCTAAGAACACTTAAGTCACTGGAAGGTTTTAAACAAAGGCCTGCTGCGAGCCAATTTACATTTTAGTAAGATCACAGGAGTTGCTGCAGGGATAATGGATGGGAGGGGAGCGAAAGTGGAGGTTGGGACCAGTTAGCAATAGTCCAGGTTAGAGATGATGACTTAGACCAGGGTCGTGGCAGTGGAGATGGAAATGTATTTGGGAGGTGACGGATTTCTTGGAGGTGGTGCTGATAGGACTTGGTGATAGATTCAATAAGGAGGTGTGGGATGGGGGAGGGCGGTGATGCCCTTTAATCTTCACAGCTACCCTATGAGCGAGGTGTTACTATCCCTTTTACGAAGAAGGAAACAACTTCTCATGGCCTTTAGCATAAACACCATAGGCTTCCTAGGACCCTCGGGACATTCTCTCAGCCAGGCTCTATTGACTTACATATCCTGGTCTCTGCCATTATCCCCCTAGTTCTCTGTGCTCTAGCTACAGTTGCCTTTTAATTTTTTTATTTTATTTTTATTTATTTTTATTTATTTGACAGAGAGACATAGAGAGAAGGAACACAAGCAGAGGGAGAGGGAGAAGCAGGCTTCCCGCAGAGCAGGGAGCCCGATGTGGGGCTCGATCCCAGGACCCTGCGATCATGACCTGAGCCGAAGGCAGACGCTTAACGACTGAGCCACCTAGGCGCCCCTACAGTTGCCTTTTAGTTATTTGCTCTGCCAAGCTCTTCTTAGTCTTAAAGCCTTTTCATATGCTGTTCACTTGACCCGAAATGTTTTTTTTCCTTTTCTTTGCCTGGCTCAGCTTTCCTTGGGGAAACCTCTGACCTATCAGACTGGGTTATGCCTTTAGGTTATCTGCTCTCCTAACACTCTGTACTTTTGCACTGATTACACTTGTATCTAGTTTTTTGTGTGATTATTTTTGGACAGTCCCTCCTACAAAACTGTAAGCTCCGGAGAAGAGATCTTGTCTGTCTTGTTTATCTCCCTATTGCCAATGACTAGCATAGCAATTTATCTCCCTATTGCCAATAACTTAACATAGAGTAAGGTGTTACATACATGTTTGTTGAATGAATGACTGAAGCTTATACAGTCTAAGCTAACTTGCCTACTGTTAAACAGTAAGTGACTGGTCCAAGACTTGGACTCAAGTCTACCCAACAGGAGAGCCCAAGCCCTAACCGCTATGTAAGACTGTCCCTGTTCATGTTTGCAACTGAAATGTCAAAGCCATTACAGCAGTTGCTAAAGAAGTAATAATCCATTTTCTTTTTCCTCCTCTGCCCTCCTTTCTTCTTCCTTCATTCCTTCCTCTTTCCCTCCCTTCTTACCTTCCCACCTCCCTCCCTCCCTGCCTGCTTGCTTGCCTCCCAGTGTTTTTCTTTTATAAGATTTGGAAAGACTGTAAGAAGTCATCTTGTCCAAACGGCGCATTTTACAAATGATGAAACTGGAGCTAGACCAAACTGCCTGCCCAAAGGCCATAGTTATTGGCAGGCTCAATAGATATCTTTATTTTTTATGGTGGGCATCATTCTAGCAAAATCAATGGAGATCTAATTTATTTCAATCTTGTTTACCCAATATCCGTTTGTTATAACCAGGTTAGTCTCATCACTGACGTGGGCACATGTTTTGCTCATTTTTACTTCAGTAGCATGATCCACACTGGTCCCTTTGTTTGGGACTTAGTTTTTCTTTCTAACCTATTTATTCATCCTTCAAGCCCCAGCTCCGTTCTTACCCCTCCATGCAGACTTTCTGACTCACTGTAGTCAACAATAGTCTATATTACTCATTTGGCCTCTAATCATACAGTAATGTGTATTTTCTTTTAAATGTTCTTAGGTGTGTTTTTTCTTCTTTGCAGACTGCCCTCACCCCAAGCTTCTCAAGGGCAGGAACCATATCACATTGTTTGCCTCTTTTATAATCCTTTTGATCCCTAGAAAAGTACTCTACACATAGGAGACACTCAAAGAATAATTCTTGAATGAATGAATGAATGAATGATGTAAGCAAGAAAAAATGAAATGGTAAACTCTGCCATCTTGTGGCTATCAGTCTTCAGTGTTGCCATTTTCACTGTTTTTCGTGTTGAAATTAGAAAAATGGCACATGGTAATAAAGGTGATGGTGGTGAGGTGGGAAAGGTTTCTTTTCCTTTTGCTCAATGTACCAACAGCATGGTTACTGAAATATAAGAGAAAACAGAGGGAAACTAAAAACCAAACTAACCATGTACTTAAGGACTGAGGAATATTGATCACATTTCCTCAGGTACAATTCCTGCTTTGAAAGGGACAAGTAAAAGAAATTGTCTCAACATGTCCAAAAGAGCTCTGATCAGATGACCAACCTACTCATTGAGGGGAATCTATTAATAGACCTTTTGTGAGCATTATCTGGTGAAGAGAATCTCTGCCTTTGAGTTACTGGCCCTAAGATCCGGTCTTCGTTATGCTGAACAACCTTGGGCGGATCAAACAACCTCTCTTGTCTCAGTTTTCTTACCTGTTAATTTACTGCCCAGTTTACTTCCAGGGCTGTTGTAAGACTCTGTGAAACCACAGGCACGAAAATTCTTAGAAACGTTTTTAAAATGTGATACATACGTTTAACATTTTCATAAAAGAAAAAGAATGTTTTTACTTCCCATTTGTACAGCACCTAAATGTTCCCAAAGGGCCTGTAAGGCCATCGCCTATTTTTAGTCTCATGGCAACTCTAGGAGATAGGCAGGCAGGTATTATTACCCTCAATTTACAGATGAAGCTTGGAGATTCATATTCAGAGTTAATGAACCTACATTGAGGACCTGCTACATGTCAGGCCGACTGATAGATACTTGCACATGTTAGAGAAGTTAAGTTAGTTGCCCAAGATCACCTGACTGCTAAGTGGTCGTGTCTGTAATCTGATCCAGGTCATTTGGCTTTGGAAGCCCGTGCTCAAATGCCACTATATTTAGGTCAGTCAAATTCCTCTCCTGGGGCCATTGCATTTCTCTCTCTTTTGTAGAACGAAATATTTTGTTACCTGTAAAAAATATTTAAGATCTGAAAAGCAGACCTGGGTGCAGGTTACAAGCCTGTACTCTGCTTAAGGCAGTGGTTCTTAGCCCTCGTTGTACATTAACATCACTTGGGGAATTAAAAAAAAAAAAAATTACCCATATCCTGGGCCCAGAACAGAGTAATTAAATCGGCCTTTGGGGGTGGAGCCCAGGAAAAAGGTTTTTTGTTTTTGTTTTTTTTTTCTTTTTTAAAGCTAATTCCAAGGTGTAGCCAGGATTGAGAACCACACTGCTCTAGCAGAAAGGTCAGCAACCCAACATTCTGACAGTCGATCCAACTTTATCAGAGATTGGTCCTGGCAAACATTAAGAGCATTCAATGAGGAAGAGGGAAGAGGAGTAAAGAAACACCTTAGCAATGTAATTTGTTGGGTCTGCTTTTAGTAGCGCAAGCGAACTGAACAGCAGTGACAGAGGTAAATAATTAGAGCTAAAGAAGAACCGGGAAAGAAAAGGACATGGATCTCACTTTGAGGTGAGAGGGATGGCAGACACTTCCTTCTCCAAAAGAGCAGACATTATAACCCCCTTTTCACCCATCCATCCATCCATTCATTCATTCACTCATAAAATACTCACTCATAAAGTATTTACTGAGCATCTGCGGTGTGTGAGGCACTCTTCCAGGTATTGGAGATACAGCAGTGAACAAGCCAGATACAGACTTCAGTCTCACGGAACTTTCATTCTAGTTGTGGGTATAGGGGAATGGTTCTGCCATGGTGTTCTTGTGACCTTGAACATCTCCCCAAGAGGCCACATAGCCAAGGCTCAACCACGCTCTGACTCAAGTCTTGGAGGAATGCCCTGTAATCCTCTCTGGAATATGGCAAGATGAGCAATTGCAAGGAGCTGTTACAAAAGACCATTTCTTTTTAACGGGAGGCTGCCACGAGGCAGTTTCTCATCTGCCTCCCTGGTTCTGGTGAGGCATAGGGCTTTCCACCATCATGCACACAACCCCCTTCAGTGTAGGGGCAGCATAAATGGTGTGGCTATAGTTTAGAGTTGGCTCCTCTACAATAGTGTCCCACTGTTATGTCATCTGTCATCCGGCCCCTCCAAGTCAATGTCATCCTGTGGGACTGGGGACATAGGAGTGCTGACACCATGATGATCTTACTTTGCTGCCTATGTAAGTAATAAGCTGTCCGTATGCATTTGGACTCATTGTCTTCTTGTTGGCTGAATCTATGGAAGTGTGCAGTAAGCCAGCCTAGCAGCTGCCAGTACCCTGCTCTTTAGGGACTGCCTGACCGCTTGATAGTAGTTCCAGACTGTATAATTTGATTGGAAAAACTTAGCAATTGGCAGAACCTTCACGTTGGCTGTTTGGCCAGTAGAGTAAGAGCTAATGTAGTAGGAAAGGCCAAATAGAAGCCTCAGAAACTCCTCACTCCCACCTACCAACATAATAAGTAAATAAAAGTTAAAAACCGTATTGCATCCCAGGGAGACTTGCAGAATTTAGTGCTCTCAGAGACTTATGCAGTGCATTCCCCCATCAGATACCTATGAAATTCACTAGTGTGGCCCCCCCCAAAAGAAAAACCGATGAATCATGGCAGGTGACAATATGAAGTACCACAAATTTTACTAAGTAGTACCAACTGCTCTGTCAGGTGTGATATCTTCGTTCGAGCAGATTAACACAGCCATGTGTATGTGGCTGTTGATCTACCAAATGTGTTATTTTCCATACCCATCAGAAGGCAGATCAGAAAGTTTATGTTCACAGGGTAGGGCCGTCAGTGCATGTGGTGAATGCTGTAATGTGCCACCCAGATCGCCTTTCAGCAAGGAGGACATTATTCCTCCAGCTGCTGGGAGCACATCTAGATGGCCTTCAGGTGTCAGCCCTCTTTATGGGATGCCTCAGCTAAAGAAAACTGCTTCACCTAAGATCATGCCTCCTTCCAAGGGAAGCCCACATCCAATGACTAATAAGTTCAGGGGTATAAAGGCCCAGCCCTTTTAACCCAGTTTGGGGCAACCAGATATTCTAGTTCTAGAGCCTACCATGGAGTTGGCTGAGGCCTTCGTTGGAACTGTATCATGGCTTCATTTCTCCCTCTGCCCAGTGCTTTTCCTCTACCTCTTTTCCACAAGTTTTGATCCCAAAGGCACTCCCTAATAAACATCCTGTGCACCAGTCTCCATCTCGAGGTCTGTTTCGTGGGGAAGCCAGACCCTGTGACATTTGGTGCCAGGAGCGTGTGTGGTGATGGGACTTTGGACCTGGCCCACTCATTACCTGGCTGCCATTGAGAACCCCATACTGGTGGTAGGTGGAGCATGGATATTCCCTGACACAAGGCAGCAGTGCAGTTAAAACTTTCATTGGTGGGAGGGAATAAATTGGCTACTGGGATACATCAAACATTTGAGAAATATGGGGAGAATAGTAATCTTTAAGAGAATGGGATTTGGTGGCTATTCCTAAGTTTGATGGGCACTCTGGAAAAAGATAACAAAAAGCTGAAAGTGATTATCTGGCAATTTAAAGTTCAGTGGGTAAGTCACAGAACCTTCCTGGTAGCATCTACAGAGGCTTACCTCCTGCAGCAGGATGATAAAGAAAGTGGATGACTGGGCCCAGGACTTGAATCGTAAGAGTAGTCAGTCTCCAAGGGCGGTTAAAATCCCAACTAAGGCAGGTCTGCTATGCCAAGGTCAGGACTCTGGCTGGGAAGGAATGGGACTCTGACATGAGAGAGGGACTTCTAGGCCTAAAAAACCTTGAATTCCCCTCTGAGAAGTGGCCCATTCCTCCCTATTAAGAGCTAGCACACCCTGTTTGTTTGCACACAGTACAGAGGCCTCTCCCTTGCAAGGCAACATTTGCGTATCCCCTGTCCTACTCCTCTCAGACAGTAGGCCAATAACTAGGGTTAAATCACAGTGTCACCCAATGGGGGATGTGCTCGGCCTGCAAAGAGAGGAAAGGGACAATACCCTGATAAAACCGCAGCATCTAGTAAAAATGTCGCAGCAGGAGCTGAGACAGTAGGTATGGGCAAGAATTTTCCTTAATCAAGGGAAGTAGAACACAAATTTGGATAAAAGGTCATTTGTAAATATAGGAGTAGTCTCCCGGGATACAGGATTTAACAGCCTTGCAGAGAATCTGAAAGATGGTGCAGACATGCTGCTAGGATGGATCATAGCATGGAAAACAGGTTGGCTAAGTTGGGTTGAAATTACCTGAATTTTCATGACAGACAATGGATTAGAAGGCTTAGGGTGGAGTCTGCTGAGTGGATCTGTTATGTGAGGCCAGAAGATGTATTGGAGGATCATTTTGCACAGAGGTGCTCAGGGAACACACTGTTCACCAAGGCTGTGAGGTTTGTGCTGGTAGGAGAGGCACCAGCATGACAAAGAAGTTCATGTGCAGGCCACATGCAGGTCAGAGTGGACAGTAGGTGAAGCAGTCACAGAGCTGAGCTCATCACTAGCAATGGGGAAACTGAAGGAACAGAGGCCAGGTGGCTATGGTCAACTGCCAGACGCTGGGTGGATGCAAGAATCATAATCAGGAGCTAGGTCAGAGTGGCAGCCAAGGGGGCCTGATCTAGAGGGAGTTATGAACGTTAATAGGATATAGCATCCCTAGGGGTGAGATAGATGGGCAGATGACAGGGACGCTGCTCAGTCTGCAAAATCAAAAGCAATCAAAGTTTGATCAGGAGGCTGAAGGTAGTTGCTCCAGTTCCAAGTCATGGCCTCTTGCTGAGTTGTCGGACATAAGCCAGTTTTCAGTCTTGGAACCCATGGACTAAATGGGGTCCAAGTCCCTCAGGAGGGAGGACCCTGCAGTAGCACTGTGAGTATGTGTAGTCATGATTTCTTCAGTCCTTGCCCAGAAGGACTCATGGCCATTTACTTGGGTAACTGTGCACTGGAGAAAGGAACTCAAACATTTTGAGAACCATCTGACTGATGGACATGGGGGTACAAAAGGTTATTTCCTCAAGTTGGTGGGGGGAAGGTAATACTCCATAGTGCAGTTCATACTCCAGAGGATCTTCATGGGATCAGACTGAGGCTAGTCTCCAGCTAAGACCAAATTCTTGCCTACCTTTTCTCCCTGGCCCTATGCTGCCTGACTTAACTCCCTTCTCCTGGGAGCACCTCCCCAGTAAATCATGTGCACAGGAATCATTGTTTCAGGCTTCATTCTGGCAAACCCAACCTGAGACAAACTGTGTCTGTTCATACATGAAACATTCATAACAGTGCACAGTATGATTGTGTCCTGGTACATTTAACCATTCTCCAAGTGGTGGACATTTGGGATTTATCTAGTCTTTTTCTATTACAAACAATGCTTCAGTGAATGTCCTTGCATCTGACTCTTTATGTCCCATATGTCCTCAAACCTTTTTATATAATTTGCCATCAGATAAATTCATCTGGGATTCCAGGTAGTCCCAAGAGGGCTATGAATATTAGTTTTGTGGGCTGTGGCTATATCCAAGGAAACTAATTACCTGAGGTAAATCATGAAAGAGTCCGTGACTTCTGGGGCTACACAGAGGTATTTGTGAAAGGGTCACAAATTAGGGAAATGGAAAGGATGAAGGATGGTTGGAGAAATAAGTTGAGATAGAATAGTCCCGATAAGCTTTGAGGAAGTGGTTAAAGTAGCATTTAGGAGTCTTTTCACTAGAGGGAAATTCGAATTTGAGGTGAGGTAGGATTAAATGGCAAACCCAGGTTCGAATGTTCTGGTTAATTAGGAGACTGACGAGATAAGGCAAGGGACTAAAGTGAGGATCTTGAAGTACAGTATTGGAAATTACAGTCAAAATGGCTAAAGTCAACAGGTGTATCTAGGAATGAACTAGTAATGAATATCAATGCCTAAGAATCATTTTTCTTGAACTCATTGCTTGTAGTGCTTTTCTGAAAGAACACCGTGATCCTTCCCAAGCTTATTTTCTTTGTTTTGATCATCATTCCCCCCTCACTTCCTGTCTTCATTGCCAAGATCCAGGAGGCAAAGATAGGCAAGAGAGCAGGTCATGGACTATAAGTGGACAAGCTGTGTGACTCAAGAGGCCAAACAAAGGTTGGGGCATGGCAACCTTGCTTTGGCTATGCTCCTATACAAACGGGGCACCCGGCCTATTTTTTGTTAAATGTATCCATTAATATGACAAGGTGCATTTTGTGATTGTTCCATTCCATGTGTTCCAATGGCATACTGCTTTTTAAAAATTTTTTTTATTATGTTCAATTAGCAGACATATAGTACATCATTAGTTTTTGATGTAGTGTTCAATGATTCATTAGTTGTGTATAACACCCAGTGCTCATCGCCACCCATTATACCACTGTTTTCATTCTGACTTGCATTATAGTTAAACTATTTACTATTCTGAGCTCACAGAGTGGTGGCTTATGGGACACCTCTGGCCCATACATATGCTTCATTAAGCTAACACATGTTCACATTTAAAGAAAAATAGTTGCCAGTATTTCAAAAATAGGAGGGTTCATACAAAAATATGGATTCCTGACTTCTGAAAAAACAGAATCTGGCATACAGGGCCTCCATTTCCTCATGACAATGGGAACTGAGCAGTGGCTACTCTTATTTTTTTTTTTAAGATTTTATTTATTTATTTGTCAGAGAGAGAGCATGCACAAACAGGGGAAGGGGCAGGCAGAGCAGGCAGAGGGAGAAGCAGGCTCCCTGCTAGGCAGGGAGCCCGATGCGGGACTCGATCCCAGGACCCCAGGATCACAACCTGAGCCAAAGGCAGACACTTAACCGACTGAGCCACCCAGGCGCCCCGTGAATATGAAGGCTTTTATTAAAATTCTTTATTTGAGAAAGAGAGTGAACATGAGCAGGGGTAAGGGGCAGAGGGAGAGGGAGAAGCAGACTCCCCGCTGAGCAGGGAGCCAGACGTGGGACTCGATCCCAGGACCCTGAGATCATGACCTGAGCTGAAGGCAGACGCTTAACCAACTGAACCACCCAGGCATCCTGAGCAGTGGCTATTCTTGTCATTAACTTGACATTGAATCTGAAAGTCTGCTACCATTTTTCATGGACCAGGCATTGTTGTTCTTACAGTGACATTCAGAAGAAAGTGAAACGTTTTTCTATATCCAGTTTATATAAAATCTGGGAAAACGGGGTGCCTGGGTAGCTCAGTGGGCTAAGTGTCTGCCTTTGGCTCAGGTCATGATCTCGGGGTCCTGGGATCGAGCCCTGAGTTGGTCTCCCTGCTCAGCGGGGGGGCCTGCTTCTCCCTCTCCTTCTGCTGCTCCCCCTGTTTGTGCTCTCTTTCTCTGTCAAATAAATAAATAAAATCTTTAAAAAAAACCCTGAGAAAACAATAGCTAGGCTGAGAGGGGAGAAGACTATTGTGATTTAAGAATTAAAGGATGGAGGGGCGCCTCGGTGGCTCAGTCGGTTAAGCGTCCAACTTGGTTTCGGCTCAGGTCCTGATCTCAGGGTCATGAGATCAAGCCCTGCGTCTGGCTCCAGGATCCGTGCAGAGTCTGCTGGAGAGTCTTTCCCTCTCCCGCTCTGCTCTCCCTTGCCCTCCCCCCCCCCCCGCAATGTGCATGCACTCGTTCTCTCTCTCTCTCTCAAATAAATAAATAAATAAATAAAATCTTTAAAAAAAAAAAGGATGGAGGTGGAGTGAAGACTGTTAGGCTAGCTTGGACAAAACTGCTGAGATGGAAGAGGGAGAAGGTAGAGGAGCTAGCTGAGACACTTCTCTTACCAGGCTTTTCATGAGGGAAACCACACCTAGGACATATTGTACTGTTTCTCTGCCTTCCACTGCAATTTTCATTGTCTACACTGTGCCAGGCTCTGGGGATACGGAGGTGAGCATAGGAGATGTAGCCCCTGCTTTCCTAGAGCTCACAGCTGAGTAGGGCAGCCAGACACTAATAAATACTATGAGGGAAGATAAGAGGATGTGAAGGAAACAAACACTGGAGAAATGCTTTTCTAATCTAGGGGATCAGGGCAGTGACACTTAAATTGGGGCCTGACAAGTAAATGGGAGTTAGTCAGGCAAAGAGGTGGGGATAGAGCTTTACAGACAGGGCAGAGCATGTGCAAATACCACAAGACAGGCAGAGTTTGGCACCACTGAAGACCCGACAGGAGGTCCGGTGGCTGCAGTTAGACAGGAGAGTGGCTGCGAATGAGGCTGGATCTTCTCTTCCGAGTGGCAAGAGTCACCAACAGGTTTTAAGCAAAATGCACCACGATGCGAATTTTAATTCTTACTTCGGCTACCCAGTAGCTAACATACGAGAGAGGGACTTCATTACTCCTTTAAAGGCCCTATCTCTAAATACAGGTACATTCTGATGTATCGGGGGTTTGGGCTTCAATATATGAACGGGGAAGGGGGGCATAATTCAGCCCATAACAATGAACCATGTGCTTTAGAAGCATCTCTGGTGCTGTAAAGAATGTTAAGAATCTTGTGCTTCGGGGTGCCTGGGTGGCTCAGTCGTTAAGCGTCTGCCTTCGGCTCAGGTCATGATCCCGGGGTCCTGGGATCGAGCCCTGCATCAGGCTCCCAGCTCCATGGGGGCCTGTTTCTCCCTCTCCCACTCGCCCTGCTTGTGTTCCCTCTCGCTGTGTCTCTCTCTGTCAAATAAATAAATAAAATCTTTTTAAAAAAAATCTTGTGCTTCATCCCAGATCCACTGATTCAGAATCTACTTGTCATGAGTCTGAGGACACGTGGGTTGTTCAACTCCAGAAGCCCTCGAATTTGCAGGACTTCACACTCTCCTCACCAAGAGTATAGACGTAGAATTCCACTCCTTCGTTGTGCTCCTCTTAACCTCTTGGCACAGATGAGGCCTTGGTATGCGCATTACCTCTGCCTTGTAACCCTGGACAGAAACCCCCGCCCAACTTCCGCAAGATCAGAAGGCATGTACTATTGTCTGCTCTGTTTCAGTTGCTTTAAATAGACCTCACATTGTTACATATGTAGGAATATCAACAATAATAGTAATAGTAATAAAAATACTGTCCAACATATACTGAATGATACTATGTTTCAGGAATTGCGTTAAACATTTTATATTATCTCATTTAATCTTTACAACAGAGCTATGGAGTTATAGTCATTTCCATTTTACAGAAGAGAAACAGAATCAGAGAGGTTGTTACTTAATGAAGGTAGCACAGCTAATAAATGGCAGACTCTGGACTCTAACCTAGGTCTGTATATCTCTAAGTACATGTTTTTCCACCATGATGGGGATCTTGCCCCTAGGTTCATGAGAAATGCTGGTCTGTAGTTTTCTTTTCTTATACTGTTTAGTCTGGTTTTGCTATCAGGGTAATGCTGGCCTCATGAAACAATGTTTGCCCTTCTACTGTTTTCTGATAGAGATTGTATAGAATTGATGTTATTTCTTCTTTAGATGTTTAGTGGTGAAACAGTCTGGGCCTAGATATTTCTTTTTTTGGAAGGTTTTTAAAATATGATTTCGGGGTGCCTGGGTGGCTCAGTCATTAAGTGTCAGCCTTCGGCTCAGGTCATGATCCCGGGGTCTGGGATTAGCCCCGCATCGGGCTCCCTGCTTGGCGGGAAGCCTGCTTCTCCCTCTCCCACTCCCCCTGCTTGTGTTCCCTCTCTCGCTGTGTCTCTCTCTGTCAAATAAATAAAATCTTAAAAAATAAAATAAAATATGATTTCAAAGTCTTTAATAGTTACAGGAATATGTAGGTTCTCTATTTCATCTTGGATGAGTTTTCGTAGTTTGTGGTTTTCAAGGAATTAGTCCTTTACATGTAAGTTTTCAAATTTCAAATACAGTTGTATGTAGTATTCCCTTATTTTCCTTTTAATGTCCGAGGCATTTCTGCTGATAGCCTCTCTTTCATTTCTGGTATTGGCAATTTGTATTATCTTCCTTCTTTTATCAGTCTTTGTCAGGTTTATTAATTTGATTGATTTTTTTCAAATCATTAGTTTTTATTTTCATTTATCTTCTCTATTGTTTTCAGTTTTCAATTTTATTAGTTTTTCCTCTTTATGATTTCCTTTCTTCTGCTTGCTTTGGGTTTATTTCATTCTTTTTTTCCTAGTTTCTTGAGGTGGCAGCTTAGATTATTGACTTGAGACTTCCCTCTTTTCTAATATAAGCATTTAATGCTATAAAATTCCCTCTAAGGATTGCTTTCACTGCTTCCCATAATTTTGATGTTTTACTTTCATTTTCATTCAGTTTTATGATCTAATAACCCTTATTAATTTCTCCATCTTTTTTCTCTCTTATATAATTTTGAATAAAATCTATTGCTATTTCTTCAAATATACTCATTTTTTCTTCTGCAATTATTTGCCTCTAATCCATCAAGTATACTTTTCAGATGTTGTAATTTTTCACCTCTAGAAGCTCCATTTGCATCTTTTTTATATCTTCCGTTTCTCATCTCATCATGCTCATGTTTTTCTCTGCCTTTTTGAACATATAAAGCATATTTACAATAGCTTTTTTTAATGTTCCTGACTTCTATTTCCATCGTTTTGGTCATATCTTGTTCTCTTTTTATTGACTTTTTTCCTTATTGGGAGTCATATTTTTCTGCTTATTTGTGTGCCTACTAACTTTATATGGAATGTCAGACATTGTTAGCTTTTTGTTATTGGTTGCTGGATTTTACTGTATTCCTTTAAGTACTGTTGGATTTATTTTTTCTTTTTATCTACTCATTTTTTTTTAAAGATTTTATTTATTTATTTGACACAGAGAGACACAGTGAGAGAGGGAACACAAGCAGGCGGAGTGGGAGAGGGAGAAGCAGGCTTCCTGCGGAGCAGGGAGCCCAATGTGGGGCTCAATCCCAGGACCCTGGGAGCATGACCTGAGCCGAAGGCAGACACTTAATGACTGAGCCACCCAGGTGCCCCTACTTATTTATTTTTAATTTAAATTCAAGTTAGTTAACATATAGTATAGTATTGGTTTCAGGAGTAGAATTTAGTGATTCATCACTTACATACAACACCCAGTGCTCATCCCAGCAAGTGTCTTCTTTATCGCCCATCATCCATTTAGAGCATCCCCCCCTTCAGCAACCCTCAGTTTGTTCTCTATAGTTAAAAGTCTCTTATGGTTTGCCTCCCTCTCTGTTTTTATTTTATTTTCCTTTCCTTCCCCTATGTTCCTCTGTTTTGTTTCATAAATTCCATATATGAGTGAAATCATATATTTGTCTTTCTATGATTGACTTATTTTGCTTAGCATAATACACTCTAGTTCCATCTGCGTTGTTGCAAATGGCAAGATTTCATTCTTTTTGATGGCCGAGTAATATTCCGTTGTGTGTATATACCACGATTTCTTTATCCATTCATCAGTTGATAGACATTTGGGCTCTTTCTATAATTTGGTTATTGTTGATAATGCTGCTATAAACATTGGGGTGCATGTGCCCCTTTGAATCAGCACTTTTGTATCCTTTAGATAAATACCTAGTAGTGCAATTGCTGGGTTGTAGGGTAGTTTTATTCTTTTTTTTTTTTTTAAGATTTTATCCATTTATTTGAGAGAGAGAGAATGAGAGAGAGAGAACACATGAGAGGGGATAGGGTCAGAGGACGAAGCAGACTCCCTGCCGAGCAGGGAGCCCAATGTGGGACTCGATCCAGGGACTCCAGGATCATGACCTGAGCCGAAGGCAGTTGCTTAACCAACTGAGCCACCCAGGCGCCCAGGTAGTTTTATTCTTAACATTCTGAGGAAACTTCATACTGTTCTCCAGAGTGGCTGACCAGTTTGCATTCCCACCAACAGTGCAAGAGGATTCTCCTTTCTCTACATCCTTGCCAACACCTGTTGTTTCTTGTGTTGTTAATTTTAGCCATCCTTAGAAGTGTGAGGTGGTATCTCATTGTGGTTTTGATTTGTATTTCCCTGATGATGAGTGATGTTGAGAATTTTTTCATGTGTCTGTTACCCATTTGTATATCTTCTTTGGAGAAATGTCTGTTCATGTCTTCTGCCCATTTCTTAAATGGATTATTTATTTTTGGCATATTGATTTTGATGAGTTCTTTATAGATTCTGGATACTAGCCCTTTATCCAATAAGTCATTTGTGAATATCTTCTCCCATCCCATTGTTTGCCTTTTAGTTTTGTTGATTCCTTTTCCTTTGCTGTGCAGAATCTTTTTATCTTGATGAATTCCCAGTAGTTTATTTTTGCTTTTGTTTCCCTTGCCTCCGGAGATGTGTCTAGTAAGAAGTTGCTGTAGCTGAGATCAAAGAGGTTGCTGCCTGTGTTCTCTTCTAGGATTTTGATGGTTTCCTGTCTCACATTGAGGTCTTTCATCCATTTTGAATTTATTTTTGTGTATGGTGTAAGAAAGTGGTCCAGTTTCATTCTTCTGCATGTCACTGTCCAGTTTTCCCAACACCATTTGTTGAAGAGACTGTCTTTTTTCCATTGGATATTCTTTCTTGCTTTGTCAAAGATTAGTTGACCATATAGTTGTGGGTCCACTTCTGGGTTCTCTGTTCTGTTCCATTGATCTATGTGTCTGTTTTTGTGCCAGTACCATACTGTCTTGATGATTACAGCTTTGTCATATAGCTTGAAGTCGGAATTGTGATGCCTCCCACTTTGCCTTTCTTTTTCAACATTACTTTGGCTATTTGGGGTCTTTTCTGGTTCCATACAAATTTTAGAATTCTTTGTTCTAGTTCTGTGAAAAATGCTGGTGTTATTTTGATCAGGATTGCATTGGCTCTGTGGGTAGCTTTGGGTAGTATAGACATTTTAACAATATTTGTTCTTCCAATCCATGAGCATGGAATGTTTTTCCATTTCTTTGTATCTTCTTCAATTTCTTTCATAAGTGTTCTATAGTTTTCAGCATACAGATCTTTTACCTCTTTGGTTAGGTTTATTCCCAGGTATCTTATGATTTTTGTGCAATTGTAGATGGGATCGAATCCTTGATTTCTCTTTCTACTGCTTCATTATTGGTATGTAAAAATGCAGCAGATTTCTGTACATTGATTTCATATGCTGTGACTTTGCTGAATTCCTGTATCAGTTCCAGCAATTTTTTGGTGGATTCTTTGGGGTTTCTACACGGAGTATCATGTTGTCTGTGAAGAGTTAAAGTTTGACTTCTTCGTTGCTGATTTGGATACCTTTTATTTCTTTTTGTTATCTGATTGCTGAGGTTAGGGCTTCCAGTATTATGTTGAACAACAGTGGTGAGAGTGGACATCTCTGTTATGTTCCTGATACTAGGGGAAAAACTCGCAGTTTTTCACCATTGAGGATATTAGCTGTGGGTCTTTCATATATGGCCTTTATGATGTTGAGGTATGTTCCTTCTATCCCTACTTCCTTGAGGGTTTTTATCAAGAAAGGATGTTATATTTTGTCAAATGCCTTTTCTGCATC
This sequence comes from Mirounga angustirostris, assembly GCF_029215605.1. Taxonomy (NCBI): domain Eukaryota; kingdom Metazoa; phylum Chordata; class Mammalia; order Carnivora; family Phocidae; genus Mirounga; species Mirounga angustirostris. The sequence continues at coordinate 98,139,407 of NW_026991719.1, forward strand.
TACTGAGAGGATCACATGGTTCTTATCCTTTCTTTTATTAATGTGGTGTATCACATTGATTGATGTGTGGATGCTGAACCACCTCTGCAGCTCAGGAATAAATCCCACTTGATCATGGTGAATAATCCTTTTAATGTACTGTTGTATTCAATTAGCTAGTATCTTGTTGAGAATTTTTGCATCCATGTTCATCAGGGATATTGGTTTGTAATTCTCCTTTTTAGTGGGGTCTTTGATTTTGGAATCAAGGTAATGCTGGCCTCATAGAATGAGTTTGAAAGTTTTCCTTCCATTTCTGTTTTTTGGAACAGCTACAGAAGAATAAGAATTAATTCTTTAAATGTTTGGTAGAATTCCCCTGGGAAGCCATCAGGCCCTGGACTCTTGTTTGTTGGGAGATTTTTGATTACTGATTCAATTTCTTTGCTGGATCTGTTATGGATCTGTTCAAATTCTCTATTTCTTCCTGTTTCAGATTTGGTAGTTCATATGTTTCTAGGAATTTATCCATTTCTTTCAGATTGCCCAATTTGTTGGCATATAATTGCTCATAATATTCTCTTATAATTGTTTGTATTTCTGTGGTGTTGGTTGTGATCTCTCCTCTTTCATTCATGATTTTATTTATTTGGGTCCTTTCTCTTTTCTTTTTGATAAGTCTGGCTAGAGATTTATCAATTTTGTTAATTTCAAAGAACCAGCTCCTAGTTTAGTTGATTTGTTCTACTGTTTTATTTTTTATTTCTATATCATTTATTTCTGCTCTAATCCTAATTATTTCCCTTCTGCTGGTTTTAGGCTTTATTTGCTGTTCTTTTTCCATCTCCTTTAGGTATAAGGTTAGGTTGTGTATTTGAGACTTTTCTTGCTTCTTGAGAAAGGCCTGTATTGCTCTGGTCCTCTTAGGACCTCCTTTGCTGTGTTCCCAAAAGTTTTGGACTGTTGTGTTTTCATTTTCATTTGCTTCCATGTATTTTTTTAAGTTTCTTCTTTAATTTCCTGGTTAACCCATTCATTCTTTAGTAGGATGTTCTTTAACCTCCATGTATTTGTGGTCTTTCCAAATTTTTTCTTGTGGTTGACTTCAAGTTTCATAGCGTTGTGGTCTGAAAATATGCATGGTATGATCCCAGTCCTTTTGTACTGCTTGAGACCTGATTTGTGATCCAGTATGTGATCTATTCTGGAGAATGTTCCATGTGTACTTGAAAAGAATGTGTATTCTATTGCTTTAGGATGGAATGCTCTGAATATATCTGTTAAGTCCATCTGGTCCAGTGTGTCATTCAAAGCCATTTTTCCTTGTTGATCTTCTGCTTAGATGATCTGTCCATTGCGTGTGAGTGGGGTGTTAAGGTCCCCTGCTATTATTTCATTGTTATCTATGAGTTTCTTTAAGTTTGTTATTAACTGATTTATATATTTGGGTGCTCCCAAGTTGGGGGCATAAATATTTACAATTGTTAGATCCTCTTGTTAGATAGACCCTTTTATTATGGTACAGTGCCCTTCTTAATCTCTTATTACACCTTTTGGTTTAAAATCTAGTTTGTCTGATATAAATATGGCTACTCCAGCTTTCTTTTGATGTCCATTAGCATGATAGTTGGTTTTCCAGCCCCTCACTTTCAATCTGGAGGTATCTTTGGGTCTAAAATGAGTCTCTTGGGGTGTCTGGGTGGCTCAGTTGGTTAAACGTCCAACTCTTGATTTTGGTTCAGGTCATGATCTCAGGGTTGTGAGATCAAGCCCCATGTCAGGCTCTGTGTCAGTGGGGAGTTTGTTTGAGATTCTCTCCCTCTGCCCCTCCCCCTGCTCTCTCTCTCTTAAATAAATAAAAAATCTTGAAATGAGTCTCTTGTAAGCAGCATATAGATAGGTCTTATTTTTTTTTAATCCATTCTGATACCCTTTGTCTTTTGATTGGAATATCGAGTCCATTTACATTCCAAGTAATTATTGATAGATATGAATTTAGTTCCATTGTATTACATGTAAAGTTGCTATTCTTTGCAGATTGTCTCTGTTCCTTTCTAGTCTTTGTTGCTTTTGGTCTCTTTTTCTCCTCAAAGGGCCCCCTCTAATATTTCTTGCAGAGATGGTTTAGTGTTCATGAACTCCTTTGGTTTTTGCTTGTCTTGGAAAGTCTTTATCTCTCCTTCTATTCTGAATGACAGACTTGCTGGATAAAGTATTCTTGGCTGCATATTTTTCCCATTTAGCATGTTGAATATATCATGCCACTTCTTTCTGGCCTGCCAAGTTTCTATGGAGAGGTCTGCTGCTAACCTTAAGTGTCTACCCTTGTAGGTTAAGGACTTTTTTTTCCCCAGCTACTTTCAGAATTTTCTCTTTATCTTTGTCTTTTGCAGGTTTCACTGTGATATATCTTAGTGTTGACCTGTTTTTGTTGATTTTGAGGGGGGTTTTCTGTGCCTCTTGGACTTGAATGCCTGTTTCCTTCCCCAGATTAGGGAAGTGCACGGCTTTAATTTGTTCAAATAAATCTTCTACCCTCTTTTTCCCACTCTTCTTCTGGGACTCCTATGATACAGATATTATTGTGCTTTGTGGAATCACTGAGTTCCCTAAGTCTATATTCCTCAATCTAATAGTTTTCTTTCCCTCTTTAGCTTCATTATTGCCCATAATTGTATCTTCTATATCACCTATTCGATCCTCTGCTTCTTCCATCCTTGTTGTGATTACATCCAGTCAGTTTTGCATCTCAGTTATAGCATTTTTTATTTCAGCCTGACTAGTTTTTAGGTCTTTTATCTTTGGAGCCAGGGTTTCTTTCTTTTTTTTTTTTTAAAGATTTTATTTATTTATTTGACAGAGAGAGACACAGCGAGAGAGGGAACACAAGCAGGGGGAGTGGAGGAGGGAGAAGCAGGCTTCCCGCTGAGCAGGGAGCCCGATGCGGGGCTTGATCCCAGGACCCTGGGATCACGACCCGAGCCAAAGGCAGATGCTTAACGACTGAGCCACCCAGGCGCCCTAGTAGCCAGGGTTTCTCTGGTATCTTTTATGCTTCTTTCAAGCCCAGCTAGTATTCTTATGACTGTTGTTCTACATTCTTGTTCTGATACACTGCTTATATCTGTTTTGAGTAAATCCCTGGCTGTGATTTTTTCTTGATCTTTCTTTTGGGGAGAATTCCTCCATCTCGTCATTATGTCTAGGTTTCTGTCTTTTGTGTATTATGAAAGCTTGTTATGTTTTCTGCTCCTGAGAGTAATAGTGTATTAAGGAGGGGTCATACACTGTCTATGACGTGGTGCTTCAGGAGGTGTTTCTGGTGTATGCTGTGTGCACTCTGCTATTGTGTTTGGCTGCTCTTTCCCACAGGTCAGTCCTCTACAGAGTTCTTCTTTGCTTGCAGTGGGGAGTGTTTGGACCTTCAACTAGGTGTGCTTTGATTTGTTTGTTAATATAAGCCTGATTTTGGAAAAAAAAAAAAAAAAAAGACCTGATCCAAGAAAAGAGAAAAGGAACAAAAAAGCAGACAGAAAAACAAAAAACTATAAGCCTGATTTCAAAGAAAAAGGAAGAGAGAAGGAAAAAAGAAAAGAAAAAGAAGCCTGATTCAAAAAACAAGAAAAGGAAATAAACAAGCCAACAAATGAACAAAAAACTATGAGCCTGATACCAAAAAAAAAAAAGAAAAAGAAAATTTTAAAAATTAAAAACTAAAAAAAATTAAAGATAAATAATTGGTACACCTGGGTGTCTCAGTTGGTTGGGCATCTGCCTCTTGATTTTGGCTTGGTCATGGTCTCGGGGTTGTGGGATTGAGCCACATGTTGGGGTCTGTGCTCGGCGGGGAGTCTGCTTAGGGTTCTCTTTCTTCCCCTCCCTCTGCCCTCTCCCCACCCTCTGCCCTCTCCCCACCCCCCACTCTCTCTCTAAAATGAATAAATAAATCTTTTTTAAAAAAATAAATAAGAAGAAAGCCTGCTCCTGTTTCTACCAGAACTGAAGGTGACGCTTTGGAACACTCTGTAATCAGTAGACTTGGTATATGCCGGGAGCTTGTGTGTTCGTCTTCTGAGAGGTCCACTTCGCTGGCTCACAGTCAGACATGTCTTTGCAAAAATGCCCCTGCTGGGTGCAGGGGATTGGGGTTTGCTGTAAGCAACTCCAGCCTCCACTGGAGACTGTGTTTCTCTCTGAAGTCTGACAGTGCTGGTGGGCAGGGATGGATGATGGCATCACACTGCCCTCTTGTCCCCGGGGAGGGCAACTCGTGGCACCCACTGTTCAGGAGGCCCTCACAGTAAAGCAAACAATCTCCCCTCTGTGTCCCAGGTTTTCGCCAGATCCCTGCCCTCAACCTGTCTGTGCCTGGGCTGTTGGCATGCCTGGTGCCACAGCTCTTCTGTGTTTTATCTCTGGCCTGTGGCTGGGATTCAAAACTCCAAATCTTAAAGGACCCATCAAGCGTGGACTTGTTTCTCTTCCCCCAGAGGAGAGCCTTGCAGTACACCTGGCACTGTTCTGTCCCAGAAAAGCAGTCACACAGTGTGTGCACAGTGGCTGGAGTCTATGGTGAAGCACCAAGCAGGTTATCTGTCTTCGATGCAAGTGTCTGTCCCCTGCTGCTGAATGGCTGTTCAACGGCTCCCGGCAAGCCTTTTGTCCTTGGAGAAGCAAAAATACCCTTTTCCAAATGTAATCCAGGAAGGAGAACGTTCTCTCCCAGTGTGACGTAGGGGATTCCCCACTCTACTGCATCCTATGCGAACCCTACCTGCTCCTGTCTCTCCCCTCTTTCCCTCTCTCCCTGACTTCCCTTCCACAAAAAGGGCTCACTCCCCTTCGAGGCACTGTGGCTTTTCTCTCCCCCAATTCACATCTGCAAACCTCACATCTGCCATGTTCTCCCCTTCCAGGTGTGCAGATTGTTTTCTTAATCCTCAGATCGATTTCCAAGTTGTTTGAAATGATTTGATGTTGATCTAGCTGTGTTTGAAGGATGAGGCAAGCTCAGGGTCTCCCTACTACTCTGCCATCTTAAGTCCTCCCTTGGATTTATTTTTCTGATACGCAGTTAGACTTAGTTAAGACTTAGTTTGATCCTTTCAAGGCTTGCTTTTAAACTTTGTCGGGACAAGTTCAGAGCAGTCTTTATTCTAGGGTTAATTTTGTTCCACTATATCTTCTGAGGATTCCACTGGGTGGAATCCTCTGTGTATTAGGATATTTTTCTACTGTGTATTAGGATATTTTTCTACTGTGGCTGGTGTATTTCCACTGTGTATTAGGATATTTTTCTACTGTGGCTGGTGAGGACATGAAGTATTACCAGCCTTATGTGAACTCTAAGTATTATTCTAGCTTCTTTCTTTTTTCTTTTCTTTTTTTTTTTGAGTTGTTTTTCCCTGGCTCTGGATGTTTTCCTGTCACATCTGTGCATATCAGTGCTTAGCCAAAGACTTAAGAAGACCCTTCTGCATATCTCTGGAACTCTTTCTCTGTGTAGCTTCCTCCTCTCTGGTCGTCTGCCCCACAAATCGTAACTGCTTTGGCCTCCCTGAACACCAGTCTCTGTCCCCTCAACTCAGTGAGTGCTCTTTTTGGGTTCCTTTTCCTTGAGCTGCATCCTGGAAACTGCCTCAAGGCAGTAACCGGGTACAATTTTAGGGCTCGCTTTGTTTATATACATTTGAGGTTATAGGCCTTCCCTGCCCAACGTCTGAAAAATATTCCTTCATAAGTTTTGTACTGTTCTGTAGTTTCTAAGGTGGAGGGATAAATCTAGTCCCTCTTACTCCATCTTGGCTGGAAGCAGTTCAATTAACTGAACTTTTACATTTAAATTTTAGCTTTGTTTTTCTTATCTTGCTGTGCTTAGCTTTTAGTAGAAGGAGGCAAACAACACAAAACCAAGGCTGTGTCAGGGATTTATTTTAAAAAATCAATTTGTAGAGCATGTCCCAGGCTCAATCCACACTCAGCCAATCTGAGAACTATATGCCCTAGATGTCTAATTTTTCATAATTGATAATAATGACCCTTAGACTCTTAACCAGTAGAAAAATACGGTCTCACTTAGAATCTGCTCACTAGGAAAGAATGAGCTCAAATTTTATAAAATGGCTTTGCAAGAGTGGTGTGTGGTTGTGGGGAGTAATCCAAAGGGGTTTCTGCTTGACACTTAACTTGCTAGAATATTCTATTGCCTAAAAGAATTGCTCCAAACTTTCCAGGTAGTACGTGTTTTTCCTCTACTTGATATTTATTACCTAGTTTATCACTACGTATAGCTGCTTCTTACCCTCTTCTGTTCTTCCTCACCATCAGTGCTTCTTCCCCATAGATGCCATTTTCTTCCTGGCCCCTGCAGTATGTCAGAAGCTGAGCTATGTCCCAACTCCTATGAGGCTTGATATAACTCTAGCTGTACTTTCCACTGCACTCCGCCATGGTCCCTCTACGGGCTGGCTTCCTCACTGACTTTTGACTATGTTGTACTCATTTGGAATTTTAAGTTCATGCTCATGCTGTTACCACTGCCTGCAATGTCCCTTGCCTCCACAAATCTTGGGCATCGTTCAAGGGTCAACACAAGTTGCATGCAGGGGTAAATGCTCAGAAGTCTGAGAGTGCAAACAAACACTCCACTTCTGGCTCAGGGCTTAGTGGGTAGGGCAACCGAAACTTATGTGGAATGGAAGTAGGAAAGGGAATCAGAAATTGACCTCTGCAGGTGGAGAGCCAGGGAAGGAGGTGAGGACATGGACAGGAGCATTTTACATCGCTGAACTCACTTGGGAAACTGCAAGAGACCATTTTCAACTACACTTGAGGAAGGAAGGCCAGATGGCTAATGGGCAATTCTGCAGGAAGGAGAAGGGGCAAACCTGGCTGGGAGGGGGCAGTAGCCAGTTCCTTTTTTAGCAGGGGAAGAAAGCCAGAGCACCAGGTGTGGCTAGTGACCCTTCAGTGACAGTGTGAGTCTTTGCAGCTTAGAAATCACCTGTGCACCCCCGCCAGCTCCACCTTCTGCTCCTTGACTCTTGGTGTGGGTGCCAGTCTCTGGCCTGAGGAGATGGACAGCTCTGTGGCCCAGAGCCCTGGCCCTTCTTTTGTGTCTCTGGCATGGCTGGCAGAGGTAGCCTCTGTCTGGGACTCCTGGCTCTTGGGAGAGGGTGGGGGGACCTTTCCTTCCTGGTCAGCTGCTCAGTAGTGCTGGCCTGACCTCACTCTCCCTTGGTGAGTGAGGCTAGAGACACAACATCTTCAACCTCTTTCCGGTTTCTCTTGAAGGCAGAGCCTTTTTTTTTTTTATATAGTTTTTTTCATGTTTTTTTAATTTATTCATGAGAGTCAGAGAGAGAGGCAGAGGCAGAGGGAGAAGCAGGCTCAGCAGGGAGCCCAATGCCCGGCTCCATCCCAGGACCCTGGGATCATGACCTGAGCCGAAGGCAGACGCTTAACCATCTGAGCCACCCAGGCGCCCCCAGAGCCTCTATTTGAAAGGCTCCAATAAGGGAATTATTTCTCTTCCTCTCCTCCTCCTTTCCTACCTCTCTTCCCTTCTCCTTCCCCTCCTTCTTCTCGTTCTTCTTCTGAGTCTCTCAGGGACTCTTTTGTGGACTCAAGAATGAAAGATTCTGGCTCAGTGGCACCTCTGGTGGCCTGGGCTGTCTCATCTGTCCTATTCAGGGTGAGGAGACCACCCCCCCCTTTGCCTATGGATGTTAAATCTTTACTGCTTTTCAAGTGGCCATTCTCCGGTCCTTTGTCCTTGGCGGTGGGGTGGAGGAAGTGTTCACCTTGCCCAAGGATGCCTAAGAGCTCTGGATGCTCATCCTGAGGGTTTGTTGGAGGATACTCACAGTCTCTCCAGACCCACACCCCTGGAGGGAGTCTGGTGCTTAGCAGAGTGGATTACTGAAAGAGTAGACTGTCAGGGGAGGAGCTGTGCCAGAATTTCTCATTTAATTCTTACAACAATGCTATGAGATAGATAACTATTGTTATCCCTTATATGAGGTTCATAAAACCAAGTCTCAGAGGAGTTTAGTAACCTGTCCAAGGTCACACAGCTAGTAAGTGACTTAAATTAAAACCCATGTGCATTTCTAGAGCCTGTGTTTTTAACCAGGATAGGTTAGGCTACTTTGACGGCAAGTCAGTAAACCATGTGAATGCTGGTATTGGCAAATATGACTTTTCTTGCTGTTGACTGTGGGTGTAAGAAGATGTATTCTCTTCCCCTCTGAATTGTGTGCCTTTGTGGACAGAGGCTGGCCCCACCTACAGTTCAGATGTTTGGCAGATGTGACTGGGACCTCTGAAGGGAATTGGAGTAGGTGTCAATTAGATGACCAAGTTCAAGTCACCGTGTCCTGGTCAATAGAGCCATGGGAAGTGCTGAAGGAGGCACAACCATTAGTTGTGCTCATGGAGGAGAAATCCGCACTGAAGCAGAATTCTCCTCACTTGCCGGGTTTCTTACCAAAGGGTAGCCTGATGAAACTTATTTGGACTTTGTGTGTTTTCTTGAGTGAGTCAGGTGGTTAGAATGCGGGCATCTGGCTGCCAGCATGGCTTGCAGCCCCCTATTGGAAGGTACTAGCTAGAGCACTCCTGTGAGTGCAGTAATTACTGAGCCATTATTGAAATGGGCTTTGGAAGAAAACTTGTTTAAAGGGTTTTATATCCTGGGAATTTTTACTCCTCCAATGTTATTAAAACCCAGTTGCTGTTTTCTCGGTTAGGCAAATGTTAGAGGAAATGAAATATAAACAGATGAATTTCTTCCCTCTGACGTTTGATTTGCATTAGTTCCAAGTTATGCTGTGTTCCTTTTAAAAGCTCTGTTCTACAGACTTAATGTATGTATTTTTTTTCTTTTGAGATTGACAACGGACTTTAAAACTCCTGTTTCTAAAAAAACGGAGCTTCGATGTGACCTGCCTTTCTTTGCTTTATCCAAATGGTGTATTCTGGAATGTGTCTTTTTGGGCAGAAAATAGCCACCAAGTAGATCCCTCCACTCAGAGCTAGGTATAGTGTGAAGGAGGATGCAAAAGCTTCCACGGATGGCTCCCCACTGCCTCAGCCATCTTTCTTCACCATCCCCTTTCTGCCTCCAGCAGGCTTGCACCAGAGTGCTCACTCTGCCCTCCCACCCACTGTAGTATGCCCCCGCTTTTCCCTCTTTGTTTCAAGAATTTCACTCCCATCAAAATCTCCTCCCCCAGGACCTGTACTCTGCCCCCGGCTTTGTCTTACCATCCATTCTCTTTCTTCCATCCAAGACTGGGAACTGACTCCTCCTTACTCTTTCTCCTGGTCTGACTCCTACATGACTCTGGTTTCAACCTTGCTATACCCTACGCTATGCCAGAGGCAACAATAAGTATTTGTTGAATGAATGAATAGGTAAGTGAATGAATTTAAGTAATTCTGATAATTTTTTAAAGATTTTATTTATTTGAGAGAGAGAGAGAGCATGAACAGGGGAAGGGGTAGAAGGAGAGGGAGAAGCAGACTCCGCCCTGAGCAGGGAGCCTGACACAGGGCTTGATCGCAGGACCCTGAGATCATGACCTGAGCCGAAGGCAGATGCTTAACCGACTGAGCCACCCAGGTGCCCCAGTAATTCTGATAATTAAACAGATTATCAGATCATCATGTCAGATCCTTTACAGGTGCCCCAGTAATTCTGATAATTAAACAGATTATCAGATTATCATGTCAGATCCTTTATTATTTCTAAATCGCTTCAGTATGAACAATTTCAAATATACAGAGAAGTAAAGGAGTAGTATAAAGAACCTGATGTGCTTGTCACCCAACTTCTATAGTTATCAACATGTAGCCACTCTGTTTTCATTTTTACCCCATCTACCTCTTGTCAGGCCCTTTAACTGAGTGCAATTCAGGCGAGCAAGTGCATGCTGGGAACACTTAAACGGCCACTACAGTATCTGTCCTTAATCGTCTGAATTCATTTAGATCTCCTGCTTGCTCCTCTGTTACTCTTTGTTTGGAACTTTCCTGGATTATTGTTTGGGCTTCTGTTTTTCACTTCTACCAGGGGTTCTTAATCCAGGTACACAAATTTCCAAAGAGTCCATGGATAAATCTGTCAATTATATCTCAATTTAAAAAAATCAAGGGGTCAGGGCACCTGGGTGGCTCAGTCAGTTGAGCGTCCGACTCTTGATTTTAGCTCAGGTCATAATCTGGGGTCCTGGGATCAAGGCTTGCATTGGGCTCTGCGCTCAGCAGGGAGTCTGCTTCTCTGCTTCTCTCTCTCTCTGCCCACCCCACTCCCTGTGCGCGTGCTTGTGTGCGTGCGTGCTCTCTCTCTCAAATGAATAAATTAATCTTTAAAAAAAATCAAGGGGTCAATAAATTTGTATGGGGAAAACACAGCTTTGTTTTCACTAGCCTCTAACTGAAATTTAACATTTTCTTCTGTCATGAGTATAAGCAACAAACCACAGTAGTATTCACAGTACCTGCAACTTTGAAGCTAGTAGAAATGTTTTTATTTTTTTATTTATTTATTTTTAAAGATTTTATTTATTTATTTATTTGACAGAGACAGCGAGAGAGGGAACACAAGCAGCAAGGCAGAGGGAGAGGGAGAAGCAGGCTTCCCACTGAGCAGGGAGCCCGATGCGGGGCTCGATCCCAGGACCCTGGGATCATGACCTGAGCCAAAGGCAGACGCTTAACGACTGAGCCACCCAGGCGCCACCAGTAGAAATGTTTTTAAATAAAATGACAGAAGTTGTAGAGATTTCAGAATACCTCTTATGCTCATCACTGCTTTGAAATTATGGTAGCTATTATACCCAGTACTAGATCTTATTATTTAATGTGTTAATAAAATAACACATATATTACTATATCATATAAAATATTATATAATTGTACAGCATTATATTTGGTTTCCTTTTTAATCCATTGTGTTTTATTTTATACATGTAAAAATATTACTCTCAAAAGAAACCCATAGGTTTCACCAAACTGTTAAAGGGGTCTGTGGCTCAAAAATGATCAGGAACCCCAGGTCTAGACACTTTGATTGATAACATATTTGAACTCCCTATTCTAAATTTGATTTGCTCCCTCCCACCACCATTCCCCCGCCCCTCTCCACCACACTGTTTATTGCTTGTTTTCTGCCTGATACACAGGAAGGAAGCACCTCTCTTTTAAATCCTGCCTGCAGGGCTGATTGCCCAGGGCCTGCTCCTTTTACTTTCTGCCAAAAGAAGAGCCTGAGCAACCTTGGCTGGCAACCCCAGAAAACGGATTCAGCCAATTATCATTTACTAGCAATAGGAGGGCCTGATGGATGACTTTAATATATTTTAGTTTTCTACTGCTCAAGTAATTCTCATAATTCATCTGGTTTCACATTATAATCTATTTTAGACCCTGACTGTTGGGTAAATATTTAATCTCTGACTCTTCCATGGTTTTGGCAGGCACCCCAACCCTTAGAATTGTAAAAGAAGAGGCAGGTTGGGTTGGGTGCCCCTCCATACTTTCTTTTATCAGTGCTTCCCCCACCTTTTCTGTTCCTTCTTGGCCGCCTTCCTTTTCACACTCCAAGACAGTTTCATTTCTTCTGGGCCCAGGTCTCTACTAGGTGGGCCACAGGCAATCTAGTGGGCCTCACAGTCTGATGGCCGCTGCACTGAATTTATAGGCCCGAATTGTAGGAGCACAGCTCAGGTTGAAAAGGGTGGCCATCCCAGCCTCTCTGCAGGGAGGCTTTGTCTCATTCTTTGCCTCAACTCCACCCTGCTGTCCCCATTTTCTCTACCTGCTATCACTCTTAGCCTTTAGGACAGTGACCAGACCTGGACAGTTACCACATGGGCTTGGTAACTCTGGAGGCGGGGCTTCCAGAGCAGGTACTAACACCCCAGGAGCATCTACTTCCTGTAGTTTTTGATTTCCAATACCTACTATCCAGTTGTCAACTGATAGATAATTACTGTCTCTTCCATTTCTGAAGTCCCTGTGCCTACAAGAAATTGTCCTCTAAGTTCTTTTTATTATGTCTGAGGGATGCTGCTATTTCTATAGATCATTTGCAGAGGAGAAAAGATTGACATGCCCTGATTCTCCCTTCTTCTGCTAACAGCTCCTGTCAGTTTCCAGGTAAGTTTTCTCCTTAAAAGGGAATGTTCTTAAAAGAATCTAATAACTGGTTTAGAATGTCAAAACACCTTAAACTTACTGTTCTTTTCAGACCTTTAAATGCAAAATCAGGCATGAGAATCCTATAAAAATCTGAGGCAGACAGCTCAGGATTAATTCAGGCTCATCCTAATTCCCTTCATGTGTTAGCTAGCTTCCCTGCATCTCTCCAGTTTTTACTTTCATACGTTGGTTTTACATTTCTGCTAACCCCTCAGACTTGGGGAATCTATGTTTTGGGCTCTATACCAACTTGCATCTTGGCGTCCTCAGGACTCTGCATTTGGAATGTGCTCCTTGGCTCCATCCATTGTAACCCTGGGCAACAAACACATTGGCTACACCCACCGTCCTTGGAACATCCTCTCCTCCTGCCTAACACAAATGCTGAGCTCATTCACTTTCCAGGGCCTCCAGAGATCTCTTGTATAGAGTCATGGATCACGCATCCCACCTTGCAGCTCAGCAAAACAGCATCTGATGAGAATGAGGCAAAAGTTGAACCAGCACATTGAACTACCACTGTCCTTGTGCAGAAACAAGATAGGAGTTGCTGGCACCATTCTCTTGGGCCTTCTGTTAAGATGCCCTTGAGCTGCTTCTGCTTCTGTTATGGCTTCTCATTTCAAATATGAGCATTAACACAAATAAAGCAATTGCTTTTTTCTATTGTGCTAAAATATATATGATGTAAACTTGGTCATTTTAACCATGTTAAGTGTACAATTCACTGGCATCAATTATCTTCACCATATGGTGCAACCATCACCACCCTCCATTTCTGAAATTTACATCACCCCAAATGGAAACTCTGTACCCATGAAACAGTAACTCCCCATTCTTCCCTTCATCCCATCCCCAGTTCCCTGGTAACCTCTAATTTATTTTCTGTCTCTATGAATTTGCCTATTCAGGCTGTTTCGTATAAGTGGAATCCTGTAACATTTGTTCTTTGTGCCCAGCTTATTTCGCTCAGCATCATATTTTCCAGGGCCATGCTGCTATAGCATCTGTCAGTATTTCATTCCTTTTTAAGGCAGAATAATATTCTCTTGTGTGGATGTACCACATATTTTTATCCAATCATCTGTTGATGGACACCTGAGTTGTTTCTACATTTTGGCTATTGTGAGTAATGCTGATATGAACTTTGGTGTACAAATACCTGTTGGAGTCCTTACTTTCAGTTCTTTTGGGTATATACCCAGAAGTAGAATTGCTGGATCACATAGTAACCCTATTTTTAACTTTTTGGGGGAACTTCCAAACTGTTTTTCACAGTGACTGCATCATCTTAACATCCCCATCAGCAATGCATGAGGTTCCAGGTACACATCCTCACCAATACTTGTTATTTTCTGATTTTTAAAATATTAGAACCATTTTAGGAGAAGTGAAGTGGTATATCTTTTTTTTTTTTTAAGTTTTTATTTTATTTAAGTAATCTCTGTACCCAACGTGGGACTCAAACTTACAATTCCAAGATCAAGGGTCGCATGCTCTTCCCACTGAGCCTGCCAGGTGCCACAAAGTGGCATATCTTTGTGCTTTTGCTTCATACTTCCCTAATGTCTCATGATGTGAAGTATCTTTTCACGTGCTTTTTGACCATTTGCGTGTCTTCTTTGGTGAAATGTCTTTGCCCCCTTTTAAATTGAGTTGTTTGTCTTTTTGTTGTTGAGTTATAGGAGTTCTTTATATATTTTGGATATTAAACCCTTATCAGATGTGTGATTTGCAAGTGTTTTCTCCTATTTTATGGGTTGTCTTTTTGCTCTCTGAATAATGTCTCTCGATGCACACAATTTAAAAAATTTCAATGAAAAAACTTCAAGTTTTTTCTTTTGTTGCCTGTGTTTGGTGTGATAATTAGGAAACCATGCCCAAATCCAAGGTCACAAAGATTCGCCCCTATGTTTTCTTCTATGAGTTTTTATAGTTTTAGCTCTTAAATTTAGGTCTTTGATCCATTTTGAGTTAATTTTTGTATGTGGTATAAATTCCAGTTTACTGCTTTTGACAGTCTCGATTCCTAACTTCTGGCTCTTTCTCCAAATTTGGCTTCATACCATTGTTCTTACTATATTTATTATTATCTTTTTTTTTAAGATTTTATTTATTTATTTATCAGAGAGAGAGAGTGAGCACAAGCAGGGGGAGCGGCAGGCAGAGGGAGAAGCAGGCTTCCCTCTGAGCAAGGAGCCCGACGTGGGGCTCAATCCCAGGACCCTGGGGTCATGACCTGAGCCGAAGGCAGATGCTTAACTGACTGAGCCACCCAGGTGTCCCAATTTTTATTATTATCTCTTAAATCTGCACCCTTGGACTGGCTATGCAGTTGGGATCTTAGACTCATCAAGTCTCTGCAACCATGAGTTTGTGTCACTCTACCAGTATGTCAGGGAAAGATACCAGGCATAAACATAGAGTACCAGGCAGCTGGTCACCAATTCTAAGAGAAGGAGATTTTCTTACATTAGTATGCGGGAGAAACATGTGCCTACCACACACCTAATTGGAGCCAATATAAAAGGATATTGTAATAGAGAATTCAGAAGGGTTGAGGAATCATAGATTGCCCTCAAAAGAGCTATGAGAGCTGAGATCTCTCTCCACGTTAGTCATATGACACAATCTCTGCTGCACGTTAATCCTCGATAGTAGAAAAATATCCTGACTCTTTAAAGAGTGAAGACCCTGCCGAGAGGATAAGGCAAATGTGACAGGCCGCTTTGGGGAGTCACCTTGGACAGGAAGGAAGCATTTTTTTGTGCTGCTACGTGTTCGCCACAACACGCTGCTGGCTCTTGACTGTGACAACACGGAAGGCCGAGGCCGTCTGGAGGAAGTAATGAATTTGCATCTAATGTGAGAGAAAGTGACCCTGGAATGAAAACCTTGCTGTGTCCCCACTCGTGCTGTAGAGGACAGCATCTCTCTCAGTTCCTCTACTGCCTAGGGTTGTGGCATCTGCCAAGGAAGGTTGAGAATCTCTTCTTCCTTCTCTTCTTGTGTAATTCAGTGAAATTTCATGGAGCAGTCTACTCTGGGCCAGGCCCTGCACTAGACTGGGGATTGATTGAAAGGTGGAAAAGACTTGGTTCTTATTCTTGGGAGAATTTCCCCCCAGTCTTATCTCATTGCTGCCTTACCCTATTACTTTATGGAAACGTGAGTGCTTCAGTCTGTATTGGTTTCTGGGGACATTTGAAGGAGCATACTCAGGATTTTATGCTCAGGTTTCCATAGAGGAAATGAGCTTTGAGGGTGCACATAAGAAAGTTTTATAGATTTGACTGAGGGAAATAGGGCATGCTCCTAGAAGAAAATCTTCCCTCTGCCAACCACTATATAGTTGTATCTTCTTAGGTTGTTAGGCTTTGATAATGTATTAATTAATAATAATAATAATAATGATAATGATAAAAACAGTTAACAGCCGGCATTTACCTTTGGCAAGCACTGTACTTAGCATTTTACATGTATGAATTCATTAAATCTTTGCCTCAATCTTATGAAGTGGGTGCTTTTATCATCCCTATTTTACAGATGAGGAAAAAGAGGCACAGACTGATATGCTGGTTTTGCTGTCTGTAGATTTATATAAATAAAGCAGCACCTCTGGAGATAGATATTTCCCTTTTGGGCAGTGCCGGTCCAGTCAAGCTCTGCCTGAATTGAGGTTACACTTATTCCCTGAGAATGTCAGGCTACCATGTTGATCCCGTTGGCATGGATGGTGTCCTGAAGGCTGTCTGAATCCTCTTAGAAAATCATGCTTCTTCTGCCTTTATCAGGAACTGCCTCTGCTTCTGGGGCAGTGTGACCAGACTGGTGAGGCTAATGCCAAGTCTTGGGAGAACCACTTGTTATAACTGACTTAACTTCATTTGAGAGATCTGTGACGTTAGGATTTTAAAGCCATGGGTACTAACTCTGCAAACCCTGATTAACCAAGCCAATTTCCCCCTAATTGTGGCTTTGGAACTTTTTACCTGTCAGATTTCTGTGGCTAGTGAATTTGTTAACTGTTAATGTTGAGTGTTTTTTATGTAACCATTGGCCAAAGGATATCTTTGAAAGTGTTTTTTTTTTTTTTTTGGTTGGAGGGGGCTGAGTAACAAATCAAAACATTCCTGAAATAGAACATTCCCTCTCTATCTTCCTCCTTTCTATTCTCTCTCTCCTCTTTTCTTTCATACAAAAGCCCTCAGTCCCGTGCTTTCACCAAAATACACAATCTGCCTTTTAAGTGGATAGAAAGAAACTGTTTAGATAGCTCCCAGTCCCCTCTTCAGTTGTGATGAACAGTGAGATGAACAGTGAGCTAGTTTTGCAAATTGTGTCATATATATATATATACACACACACACACACACACACACACACACACACACATCAGGTAAACTACTTTTAAAATTTTTTTTTTTTTTTTTTTTTTTTTTTTTTAAGATTTTATTTATTTGCGAGAGAGAGAATGAGAGACAGAGAGCATGAGAGGGAGGAGGGTTAGAGGGAGAAGCAGACTCCCCGCTGAGCAGGGAGCCCCACGCGGGACTCGATCCCGGAACTCCGGGATCATGACCTGAGCCGAAGGCAGTCGCTTAACCAACTGAGCCACCCAGGCGCCCCTCAGGTAAACTACTTTTAAAGCGGAACAGAAAAAATAATTTTATCAAATCCCTGGTGCTGGAAATATAGTAATGGTCAGCAAGTATGTATATTTCTTTCATTTGCAGAGCTGTCTGTGAAATGCTATCTTGTAGGAGATAAAAGAAGAGTAAGACACAGTTTCTGCCTCCCACCAGAGGCTTAACCTCGGTCTCCCCTCTTCTTCACGAAATCTCTTGAATTGCCTGTTCTGCTTCATTCTCACTGCCAAGGTGGTAGTGTGGGCTGCTGTACCACCAGAGCTGCTTTGCCGCCAACAGTCTCCCAGCCCACTTCCATCTCATTTCAGCCTCTCTTGTACACCATTGCCAGATTGATCTTCCTAAAGTCGTGTTTCCCAGATTGTGCTTTGGGGAACATTAGCCCTGATACATGCTTCCTGTTCAAGAGAGAATTTTGTGCCAATGCAAGTTGAGGAACCAGGGAACATTCAGATCCCTCCTAAAGATTCACAGGGTACCTAGTTAGTATGTTAAAGGATCTGAGAAGTCCTGCAATAAAGAAACATCTTTTTAAGTTTCTTTAAGCCAACTTAATTGACCACAGGACTTCTTTGTCATGTAATATCAATTAATATTACATACACACTTTTGTCAGAAATGCTGCCTAAAGCATCATTTTAATCATGTCACTTTCCCAGTTTTAAAATCTCCAGTGCTTCCCCACTTTCCCATGGGAGAGGGCTATCCACCTTGTCAGTCTTATGTCAAGGACCTTTGCAACCTGATCTTAGTTTAATCCAACTCCATTTCATCTCTTGCTGCTTCCCTACTTGGACCATTTTTCCCCCAGTTAGACTGGTCTGCTCATCATTCTGTGCCGATCAACTCTTAATGTCCAGTTGAGGAGGTAGGCCAAGAATGATTGGGGACAGAGATCTGAGGCTTTCAGCAGCAGTCATTTGTGAGTAGGTTATACTTGGAAGGCCCGGCAGCAGGAAGCTGGGAGTGGGACAACCTGAGTAAAATGAAGTGGAGGTAGAGTCCAGGATGAGTAGGTGTGGGAATCCCCATAGCCGAAAATGGCTTATAACTTAATATAATCATGAGCATGCAGTGCAAGGGCAGATAGCCAGAGAAATGAACATCAGGAAAGGGCAGATTTCAAAAGTAAGTGCCAGGGGCGCCTGGGTGGCTCAGTTGGTTAAGCGACTGCCTTCGGCTCAGGTCATGATCCTGGAGTCCCAGGATCGAGTCCCGCGTCGGGCTCCCTGCTCGGCAGGGAGTCTGCTTCTCCCTCTGACCCTCCTTCCTCTCATGCTCTCTGTCTCTCATTGTCTCTCTCTCAAATAAATAAATAAAATCTTTAAAAAAAAAAAAAAGTAAGTGCCAAAAAAATGAAAAGAAGCAGTGGTGGGATCAAGTCAACTATTTTCATGTGTAGAAACAGCTATGGTGCCTGCCAGGATGGGATCAAAAAATGAAAGCATCCTGGGCGCCTGGGTGGCTCAGTCCATTAAGCATCTGCCTTGGGCTCAGGTCGTGATCTCAGGGTCCTGGAATCGACACCCCACCTCTCCCCGGGCTCTCTGCTCAGCGGGAAGCCTGCTTCTTCCTCTCCCTCTGCCCCCCCCATTTGTGCCTGCTCTCTCTCAAATAAATAAATAAAATCTTTTTATAAAAATGAAAGCATCCCTAAAGACAGTGTGTGTGTGTGTGTACGCGCGTGCGTGTGTGTGTGCACCTTTAAGGCAGTGATGGTTGATATTCTTTGAGAATCTGATGGAAGTTATGAGGCTTCTCTTCAGAAAGATGCACATACACAGAGAATTTTGCATAAAATTTTAGGGATAGACTCTGAAATCCATGGGCCTAAGTTTAAGAAAACCTTTTTATTTAATGTTTAAGGGAGAGAGAAGGTGAGAGAGTGAGAGAGAAAGAGAGAGAGAAAGGGAGAGGAATCTTCCCAAACAGATGCTAGCAGGCCAAACTCTTAGGTATATTTTTCTCCGTTCTGTCTCCAAAGCAGCCCCAATTATAAAAGCTAGCAGCATGACATTAACCGAATTGTACTTCATTTCTGCTTATTGATTTACTCTGCTACTTCTAGAATTGATTCCGTGACCTGTTCTCTGTGACGCTTTTCCATGTCCCTGAGAAACCCATACTCTGTGACCTTTCAATCTGTGAAACACACACGTACACACTCACATACACATTCACACTCGCACAGAGTTGCTTAGATACCTTCATGTCTACAGCATCCTGGAGAGATGGAAACACATGAAAGAAAACAAGGTGGTTTATGAATCAGGTCCCCAGGGGACTTTAAGGAGAGGGAGTCTTCTGTGTGGATAAGGACAGGGCAGGGTGTGAATGAAGTTGCTGTGCTAGGTGAGTGATGAGGGTGGTGAAACTTGCTTCAAGGAATGAGTGTACTTGAGTGGTGCTCACATTAAAGTGTGAGGCTTGAATTTCTTATCACTCTTCTCCCAAAGCAATGGTTGTCAACCCTGGCTATGTATTAGAATCACTTGAAAAGCTTTAAAAATATGCCCATGTCCAGGCCCAAACCCCAAGAATTCTAATTTAATTGTTCTGAGGTGTAGTCTGAGCATAATTATATTTTATAAACCAAAAAACATTTAACTTAAAAATGCTACTCTACATATATTAAAAACAGCTCTTAGAAACACATGTAATGTATTCTGTAGCTACTGGTTTCCTTTGCTTAAAAATATTTTATCTATTATCTATCTAATCATCTAAGGAAACTATAAGTCTCACCTATGGAAAAGTCTGTATTCTATCACAAACGTGTATGGCCAGATTCCTCAGACTCCCCGCCCCCCACTCCCTTTTTGGTAGATATATTTTAGATTTTTATTATGATATAAAAGTAGACAGAACAGTATAAAGAACCCTTTTGTTCCCGTCACTCAGTTTAAATAATTACTAACCCATGGCCAGTCTTGTTATATCTGTAACCTCACTACTCCCTGTGTACTTCTGTCTTAATCTGTTTGGGCTGCTATAACAAAAATCCCATAGAGTGGGTGGCTTAAACAACAAACATTTGTTCTTTACAATTCTGGAGGCTGGGGAAGCCTGAGGTCAGGATGCTGGTAGGTTCTGTGTCTGGTGAGAGCCCGCCTCCTGGTTCATGGATGGCTGTCTTCTGCTTGTGGCTTCACATGACGGAAGGGGCAAGGGAACTCTCTGTGGTCTCTCTTATAAGAGAGGGCTCCACCTTGATGACCTCATTACCTCCCAGAGGCCCTACCTCCACATACCATCACATTGGAGATTCAGTTTCAAGATATGAGTTATGAATTTTGGGGGGACACATTCAGTCTATAGCAATATATATATGTATATATATATACATATATATATTCCTTCAGTTCTGTTCTTTTTTTTTTTTTTTTAAGATTATATTATTTGACACAGAGAGACACAGCAAGAGAGGGAACACAAGCAGGGGGAGTGAGAGAGGGAGAAGCAGGCTCCTGGCTGAGCAGGGAGCCCGATGTGGGACTCGATCCCAGGACCCTGGGATCATGACCTGAGCTGAAGGCAGATGCTCAACGACTGAGCACCCAGGCGCCCCCAGTTCTGTTCTTTTTAAAAAAGATTTATTTATTTTTATTTTAGAGAGAAAGGGAGAGAGAGAGGGAGAGAGACAGAGGGGGGTGCAGAGGGAGACAGAAAGAATCCTCAAGCAGACTCCCCGCTGAGCGTGGAGCCTGACGCGGGGCTTGATCCCAGGACCCTGAGATTATGACCTGAGCCAAAATCAAGAGTCGGATGCTTAACCCACTGAGCCACCCAGGTGCCCTTCAGTTCTATTCTTTTTAAAATAGGTTTATTGAGATATAGTTTACCTTCTTTTACTGTAAGCATCTATTAAGTTTTGAAAAGCTAATACAGTTGTATAACCATCACTGTGATCAAGATATAGAACATTTGCATCCCCCCAAAATGTTCCCTTATGCCCCTTTTTAGTAAGCAGTCACATAGTATGGGTGTACCACGGTTTGTCCATTCATCCATTGAAGGACTTTGGGGTTATTACCAAATTTGACTATCATGAATAAAGCTGATATGAACATTTGTGTATAGGTTTTTGTGGGAACATAAATTTTAATTTCTTTTTGGTAAATATCTAGAAGTGGGGGGCCCCCTGGCTGGCTCAGTTGGTAGAGCATGCGATTCTTGACATTGGGGTTGTGAGTTCATGCCCCACATTGGGCATAGAGCTTACTTAAAAAAAATATCTAAAAGTGGAATTTCTGGGTCACATGGGAGGTATTTAACTTTATTATTATTTTTTTTTTGGTATTTAACTTTAAAAGAAATTGTTGTCCTTATAAGCACTTGATATTGTCAGAGTTTATTATTATTTTTATTGTAGCCATTCTAACAGGCATGTGGTTTTAATTTGTATTTCTTTTTTTTTTTTTTTAAGATTTTATTTATTTGCGAGAGAGACAATGAGAGACAGAGAGCATGAGAGGGAGGAGGGTCAGAGGGAGAAGCAGACTCCCTGCTGAGCAGGGAGCCTGATGTGGGACTCGATCCCGGGACTCCAGGATCATGACCTGAGCCGAAGGCAGTCGCTTAACCAACTGAGCCACCCAGGCGCCCTAATTTGTATTTCTTTAATAACTAATTATGTTGAGCATCTTTTTTTAAAAAGATTGATTGACTGATTCATTGATTTGTCAGAGAGAGAGAGCAAGAGTGAGAAAGCACAAGCAGGGGGAGCAGCAGGCAGAGGGAGAAGCAGGCTACCCTCTGAGCAAGGAGCCCAATATAGGTCTTGATCCCAGGACCCTGGGATCATGATCTGAGCTGAGGGCAGATGCTTAACCGACTGAGCCACCCAGGCGCCCCTGTTGAACATCTTTGATGTGCTTATTTGCCATCTGTACTGGGTTGAATAGTGTCCCCTCTGAATTCTTGTTCACCTGGAACCTGTGAATGTGACCTTACTTGGAAATAGGGTCTTTGCAGATGTAATCAAGTTAGGATAAGGACATACTGGATTAGGGTAGGCCCTTATCTAATGACTGATGCCTTTATAAGAAGGGAGAAATTTTGACACATACAGTAGTCTGCCCTTATCTGTGGCGGATATGTTCCAAGACCCCTGGGGATGCCTGAAACCATGGATAGTACAAAACCCTCATATATGCTATATTTTTCCTATACATACATACCTATGATAAAGTTTAATTTATAAATTAGGCTCAGTAAGAGATTAACAACAATAGTAAAATAGAGCAATTATAACAGTATACTGTAAAAAAAGTTATGTGAATGTGTTCTCTCTCTCAAAATACCTTACTGTCCTGTACTCACCCTTCTTCTTGTGAGGATGTGAGATGATAAAATGCCTATGTGATGAGATGAAGTGAGGGGAATGATGTAGGCTTGTGACATAGCGTTAGGTTACTACTGACTTTTTGACACTGTGTCAGAAGGAGGATCATCTGCTTCTGGATTGTGGTTGACCGGGGGTAACTGAAACCATGGAAAGCAAAACCTCGGATAAGGGGGGACTATTGTACATACACAGAGGGAAGACAATCATGTAAAGATGGAGGCAGAGATTGGAGTTATGCTGCCACAAGCCAAGGTGAGCCAAGGATTGCTAGCAACCACCAGAAGCTCGGAAGAGGCAAGGAAGGATCCTTCCCTAGAGCCTTCTGAGAGAGCATGGACCGGCAGACATCTTGAATTTTGTACTCCTAGCCTCAAAAATTATGAGAGAATAAATTTCTGTTATTTAAGCCACCAAGTTTGTGTTGCTTTGTTATGGCAGCTCTGGAAAAGTAATAAACCATCTGTATATTCTCTGGTGAAATGTCTGTTCATGTCTTTTGGCCATTTAAAAACTGGATTGTTTGTTTTCTTATTGTTCATAGTTTTTTTTTTTTAATTTTTTTATTCTTATGTTAATCCCCATACATTACATCATTAGTTTTAGATGTAGTGTTCCATGATTCATTGTTTGTGCATAACACCCAGTGCTCCATGCAGAATGTGCCCTCCTCAATACCCATCACCAGGCTAACCCATCCTCCCACCCCCCTCCCCTCTAGAACCCTCAGTTTGTTTTTCAGAGTCCATCATCTCTCATGGTTCGTCTACCCCTCCGATTTCCCCCCCTTCATTCTTCCCTTCCTGCTATCTTCTTTTTTTTTTTCTTAACATATATTGCATTATTTGTTTCAGAGGTACAGTTCTGAGATTCAACAGTCTTGCACAATTCACAGTGCTTACCAGAGCACATACCCTCCCCAGTGTCTATCACCCAGTCACCCCATCCCTCCCACCCCACCCCCCACTCCAGGAACCCTCAGTTTGTTTCCTGCGATTAAGAATTCCTCATATCAGTGAAGTCATATGATACATGTCTTTCTCTGATTGACTTATTTCGCTCAACATAATACCCTCCGGTTCCATCCACGTCGTTGCAAATGGCAAGATCTCATTCCTTTTGATGGGTGCATAATATTCCATTGTATATATATACCACATCTTCTTTATCCGCTCATCTGTCGATGGACATCTTCGCTCTTTCCACAGTTTGGCTATTGTGGACATTGCTGCTATAAACATCGGGGTGCACATGCCCCTTTGGATCCCTACTTTTGTATATTTGTGGTAAATACCCAGTAGTGCAATTGCTGGGTTGTATGGTAGCTCTATTTTCAACTTTTTGAGGAACCTCCATACTGTTTTCCAGAGTGGCTGCACCAGCTTGCATTCCCACCAACAGTGTAGGAGGGTTCCCCTTTCTCCGCATCCCCGCCAACATCTGTCGTTTCCTGACTTGTTAATTTTAGCCATTCTGACTGGTGTGAGGTGGTATCTCATTGAGGTTTTGATTTGGATTTCCCTGATGCCGAGCGATATTGAGCACTTTTTCATGTGTCTGTTGGCCATTTGGATGTCTTCTTTGGAAAAATGTCTGTTCATGTCTTCTGCCCATTTCTTGATTGGATCATTTGTTCTTTGGGTGTTGAGTTTGATGAGTTCTTTATAGATTTTGGATACCAGCCCTTTATCTGATATGTCATTTGCAAATATCTTCTCCCATTCTGTCGGTTGTCTTTTGGTTTTGTTGACTGTTTCCTTTGCTTTGCAAAAGCTTTTTATCTTGATGAAGTCCCAATAGTTCATTTTTGCCCTTGCTTCCCTTGCCTTTGGCGATGTTTCTAGGAAGAAGTTGCTTCAGTTGAGGTCGAAGAGGTTGCTGCCTGTGTTCTCCTTTAGGATTTTGATGGACTCCTGTCTCACATTGAGGTCTTTCATCCATTTGGAGTCTATTTTTGTGTGTGGTGTAAGGAAATGGTCCAGTTTCATTCTTCTGCATGTGGCTCTCCAATTTTCCCAACACCATTTGTTGAAGAGACTGTCTTTTTTCCATTGGACATTCTTTCCTGCTTTGTCAAAGATTAGTTGGCCATAGAGTTGAGGGTCCATTCTGGGCTCTCTATTCTGTTCCATTGATCTATGTGTCTGTTTTTGTGCCAGTACCATACTGTCTTGATGATGACAGCTTTGTAATAGAGCTGGAAGTCCGGAATTGTGATGCCGCCAGCTTTGCTTTTCTTTTTCAACATTCCTCTGGCTATGTGGGGTCTTCTCTGGTTCCATACAAATTTTAGGATTATTTGTTCCATTTCTTTGAAAAAAGTGGATGGTATTTTGATGGGGATTGCATTGAATGTGTAGATTGCTCTAGGTAGCATTGACATCTTCACAGTATTTGTTCTTCCAATCCATGAGCATGGAACGTTTTTCCATTTCTTTGTGTCTTCCTCAATTTCTTTCATGAGTATTTTGTAGTTTTCTGAGTACAGATCCTTTGCCTCTTTGGTTAGATTTATTCCTAGGTATCTTATGGTTTTGGGTGCAATTGTAAATGGGATCGACTCCTTAATTTCTCTTTCTTCTGTCTTGTTGTTGGTGTATAGGAATGCCACTGACTTCTGTGCATTGATTTTATATCCTGCCACTTTACTGAATTCCTGTATGAGTTCTAGCAGTTTTGGGGTGGAGTCTTTTGGGTTTTCCACATAAAGTATCATATCCTCTGCAAAGAGTGAGAGTTTGACTTCTTCTTTGCCGATTTGGATGCCTTTTATTTCTTTTTGTTGTCTGATTGCTGTGGCTAGGACTTCCAATACTATGTTGAATAGCAGTAGTGACAGTGGACATCCCTGCCGCGTTCCTGAGCTTAGGGGGAAAGCTCTCAGTTTTCCCCATTGAGAATGATATTCGCTGTGGGTTTTTCATAGATAGCTTTTATGATATTGAGGTATGTACCCTCTATGCCTATACTCTGAAGAGTTTTGATCAAGAAAGGATGCTGTACTTTGTCAAATCCTTTTTCTGCATCTATTGAGAGGATCATATGATTCTTGTTCTTTCTTTTGTTAATGTATTGTATCACATTGATTGATTTGTGGATGTTGAACCAACCTTGCAGCCCAGGGATAAATCCCACTTGGTCGTGGTGAATAATCCTTTTAATGTACTGTTGGATCCTATTGGCTAGTATTTAGGTGAGAATTTTTGCATCCATGTTCATCAGGGATATTGGTCTGTAATTCTCCTTTTTGATGGGGTCTTTGTCTGGTTTTGGGATCAAGGTAATGCTGGCCTCATAAAATGAGTTTGGAAGTTTTCCTTCCATTTCTATTTTTTGGAACAGTTTCAGAAGAATAGGTATTAATTCTTCTTTAAATGTTTGGTAAAATTCCCCTGGGAAGCCATCTGGCCCTGGGCTTTTGTTTTTTGGGAGATTTTTGGTGACTGCTTCAATTTCCTTAGTGCTTATAGGTCTGTTCAGGTTTTCTATTTCTTCCTGGTTCAGTTTTGGTAGTTGATACATCTCTAGGAATGCATCCATTTCTTCCAGGTTGTCTAATTTGATGGCATAGAATTGCTCATAATATGTTCTTTTTTTTTTTTTTTTTGCTCATAATATGTTCTTATAATTGTTTGTATTTCTTTGGTGTTGGTTGTGATCTCTCCTGTTTCATTCATGATTTTGTTGATTTGGGTCATTTCTCTTTTCCTTTTGATAAGTCTGGCCAGGGGTTTATCAATCTTGTTAATTCTTTCAAAGAACCAGCTCCTAGTTTCGTTGATCTGTTCTACTGTTCTTTTAGTTTCTATTTCATTAATTTCTGCTCTGATCTTTATTATTTCTCTTCTCCTGGTGGGTTTAGGCTTTATTTGCTGTTGTTTCTCCAGCTCCTTTAGGTGTAGGGTTAGGTTGTGTACTTGAGACCTTTCTTGTTTCTTGAGAAAGGCTTGTATTGCTATATACTTTCCTCTTAGGACTGCCTTTGCTGCATCCCAAAGATTTTGAATAGTTGTGTTTTCATTTTCATTGGTTTCCATGAATTTTTTAAATTCTTCTTTAATTTCCTGGTTGACCCATTCATTCTTCAGTAGGATGCTCTTTAGCCTCCATGTATTTGAGTTCTTTCCGACTTTCCTCTTGTGATTGAGTTCTAGTTTCAAAGCATTGTGGTCTGAAAATAGGCAGGGAATGATCCCAATCTTTTGGTACCGGTTGAGACCTGATTTATGACCTAGGATGTGATCTATTCTGGAGAATGTTCCATGGGCACCAGAGAAGAATGTGTATTCCGTTGCTTTGGGATGGAATGTTCTGAATATGTCTGTGAAGTCCATTTGGTCCAGTGTGTCATTTAAAGTCTTTATTTCCGGGGCGCCTGGGTGGCTCAGTCGTTAAGCGTCTGCCTTCGGCTCAGGTCATGATCCCAGGGTCCTGGGATCGAGCCCCGCATCGGGCTCCCTGCTCCGCGGGAAGCCTGTTTCTCCCTCTCCCTCTCCCCCTGCTTGTGATCCTGCTCTCACTGTGTCCCTCTCTGTCAAATAAATAAATAAAATCTTTAAAAAAAAATAAAGTCTTTATTTCCTTGTTGATCTTTTGCTTAGATGATCTGTCCATTTCAGTGAGGGGGGTGTTAAAGTCCCCCACTATTATTGTATTGTTGTCGATGTGTTTCTTTGCTTTTGTTATTAATTGCCTTATATAATTGGCTGCTCCCATGTTAGGGGCATAGATATTTACAATTGTTAGATCTTCTTGTTGGATAGACCCTTTAAGTAGGATATAGTGTCCTTCCTCATCTCTTATTACAGTCTTCGGTTTAAAATCTAATTTGTCTGATATACGGATTGCCACCCCAGCTTTCTTTTGGTGTCCATTAGCATGGTAAATGGTTTTCCACCCCCTCACTTTCAATCTGGGGGTGTGTTTGGTTCTAAAATGAGTCTCTTGCCGACAGCATATCGATGGGTCTTGTTTTTTAATCCAATCTGATAGCCTGTGTCTTTTGATTGGCACATTTAGCCCATTTACATTCAGGGTAACTATTGAAAGATAGGAATTTAGTGCCATTGTATTGCCTGTAAGGTGACTGTTACTGTATATTGTCTGTGTTCCTTTCTGGTCTATGTTGCTTTTAGGGTCTCTCTTTGCTTAGAGGACCCCTTTCAAAATTTCTTGTAGGGCTGGTTTTGTGTTTGCAAATTCCTTTAGTTTTTGTTTCTCCTGGAAGCTTTTTATCTCTCCTTCAATTTTCAATGACAGCCTAGCTGGATATAGTATTCTTGGCTGCATATTTTTCTCATTTAGTGCTCTGAATATATCCTGCCAGTCCTTTCTGGCCTGCCAGGTCTCTGTGGATAGGTCCGTTGCCAGTCTAATGTTTCTACCATTGTAGGTTACATATCTCTTCTCCCGAGCTGCTTTCAGGATTTTCTCTTTGTCTATGAGACTCGTAAGTTTTACTATTAGATGTCAGGGTGTTGACCTATTTTTATTGATTTTGAGAGGGGTTCTCTGTGCTTCCTGGATTTTGATGCCTGTTTCCTTCCCCAAATTAGGGAAGTTCTCTGCTATAATTTGCTCCATTATACCTTCTGCCCCTCTCTCTCTTTCTTCTTCTTCTGGGATCCCAGTTATTCTAATGTTTCATCTTATGGTATCGCTTATCTCTAGAATTCTGCCCTCGTGATCCAGTAGTTGTTTATCTCTCTTTTGCTCAGCTTTTTTATTTTCCATCATTTGGTCTTCTATATCACTGATTCTCTCTTCTGCCTCATTTATCCTAGCAGTTAGTGCCCCCATATTTGATTGCACCTCATTAATATCCTTTTTGATTTCTACTTGGTTAGATTTTAGTTCTTTTACTTCTCCAGAAAGGGTTTCTCTAATAACTTCCATGCTTTTCTCAAGCCCAGCTAGTATCTTTAAAGTGATGATTCTGAACTCTAGATCTGACATCGTACTAATGTCCGTTTTGAGTAGGTCCCTGGCAGTCGGTACTACCTCTTGTTCTTTTTGTTGAGGTGATTTTTTCCGTCTTGTCATTTTGTGCAGAGGAGAATAGATTAATGAGAGAACAAAATGCTAGCAGAGTAACAACGTCCCCAGAAAATATACTCTATAAACAAATCAGAAAAGACCTGAAGCAGTGGGAAAAGAAAGGGAAAGAGAGAAAAAAGAAAAAGAAAGAAAAGATAAAGATAAAAACAAAAACAGAACAAAACAAAACAACAACAACAAAAAACCAGAATGTGATCAAATATGATCAGGCTGGTATATAGATCAGTGCCACACACTAGATTTTGGGTGTATTTTGGTCTGTTAGAAGAAAATGCCTCCCAAAATTTTAAAGAAAGAAAAACTTATATATGTACAAAAATAAGGGTTGATGTGATGAAGGGATGGAATATGACTGTAAAGATGGAAATTATAATAAATTTTATAAAAGGAATTGATAAGAAGTTGTTTGAAAAAAGAAAGAAGAGGATTTAAAAAAAAAAAGAAAAAAAAAGGGAGAGAATGTGATCAGGCAGAGGAGTAGGAAAAAACCATACACTAGAGATTTAGGGTATATTTTGATCTGTTAGAAGAAACTATCTCAAAATTTTATTTTTATTTTTATTTTTTTTAAAGATTTATTTATTTATTTGAGAGAGCGAGAAAGTACATGAGAGGGGGGAGGGTTAGAGGGAGAAGCAGGCTCCTCGCCGAGCAGGGAGCCCGATGCGGGACTCGATCCAGGGACTCCAGGATCATGACCTGAGCCGAAGGCAGTCGCTCAACCAACTGAGCCACCCAGGCGCCCCTCTCAAAATTTTAAAGAGAGGACAACTTATATATATATGCCAAAAATACGGGTAACTACTATGAAGGGATAGAATATGACTGTAAAAATGGAAAATAAAAATGTTTTTTAAAAAAGGGATTGATTAGATGTTGGTTGAAAAAGGGAAAAAGAAAAATTCAAAAAAAAAAAAAAAAGAAAAAAAGACAGTTAAAAAAAAATTAACTTTGAAAGACTAAAGAACCATGGTAAAAAAGCCATGAATTCTATGTGTAGTATTCCCCTAGCGCTGGAGTTCTGCCAATCTAATTGATCGGTAAACTTGGTCTTGGCTGGCTGTTCTCGCTGATCTTCTGGGGAGGGGCCTGTTGCCGTGGTTTCCAAATGTCTCTGCCGGAGGCGGAATTGCCCCGCCCTTGCCCCCTCCCGGCTAAGTAATCTGCTCGGGTTTGCTCTCCGGGGCTTTTGTTCCCTGCGAGCTTTCCGTACAGCTTTGGAGGCCGAGAGTGAAAATGGCGGCCTCCAATCTCCGCCCCGGAGGACCCGAGAACTCGGGGCCCCACTCCTCAGTGAGCCCCCAGAGAAAAGCAGTCAGTCACTTCCGTCTCCCCGGTCTCCGGCCGCACTCCGTGCTCACCCGGCCTGTGACCAAGCGTTTGTATCTCTGGCACCCGACGCCGGGTGGAGTCTCCAAACCCAGCAGATCCCTGCGGTGCCCTCCCGCGTGGCTCCTCCCGGGGGAGGAAGGTGAGTCTCCCCAGATTTGCCGCTTGTTGGGTCCCTGCTGGAGGAGCAGTGGCCCGACTGTGCCACGGATCACGGTTTATGGCCACCCCGAGCTGAGAGCCCGCACCTGGGCTCCGTCTCTGCAGCCGGCTTCCCTGCTCTGATCCCTGGGAGCTCTGCTGCACTCAGGCACCCCCGGTCTTTCTGTGACCCCGAGGGTCCTGAGACCACACTGTCCCACGAGGGTTCCACCCCCCGCTTAGCCACTGGAGTGACGTCCCTCAGCAGAGCAGACTTTTAAAAGTTCCGATTTTGTGCTCCGCGGCTCTATCACTTGCCAGTAGCGGCCCCCGGAGGCCCCTCCCCCGCCGTCTATCCTCCCGAATATTGCCTCGGATTCACTTCTCTGCACGTCTTACCTTCCAGAAAGTGGTCGCTTTTCTGTTCAGAGAGTTGTTGCTCTTCTTTTCTTCGATCTCCTGTTGAGTTTGTAGGTGTTCAGAATGGTTTGATCCCTATCCAGCTGAATTCCTGAGAGGAGACGAAATCCAGGTCTCCTACTCCTCCGCCATCTTGCTCCGCCCCCTTATTGTTCATAGTTTTGTTCAACACTCTACTTTTGGGTAGCAGGGAAACCTATATATCTAAATTAGTCTTTAATATAATCAAATATTCACGTATAAATTTCCGGTTATCTCATAAATGTCATATTTTTTCTGTTTGCTTGTTTCAATGCAAATAAGGTCCATACATGGTAATTGGTTGATATGTCTCTTGTATTCTTTTAATTTATAGGTTCCTTTCATATCTTTTTTAAAAAAGATTTTATTTATTTATTTGTCAGAGAGAGAGAGAGAGACAGAGCACAAGCAGGGGGAGCGGCAGGCAGGGGGAGAAGCAGGCTCCCCGCCAAGCAAGGAGCCCGATGCAGGACTCGATCCCAGGACCCTGGGATCATGACCTGAGCCAAAGGCCGATGCTTAACCGACTGAGCCACCCAGCCATCCCCCACTCCTTTTTTTCAAGATTTTATTTATTTGTCAGAGAGAGAGAGAGAGAGAGATGGACCTTTCATATCCTTTTATTCTTTGCAATTTAACTGTTGAAGAAACTGTGTTCTTTGTCCAGTAGAGTTTTCCACAGCCCAGATTCGCTGAAAGCTTTCCCATGGTATTGTTTAACATATTCCTCTGTCTTCTATATTTCCTGTAAATTCATAGTTGGATCTAGATGCTAACTCAGGTGTAGGTTCATTTTTTTTTAGCAACCTCAATTATGAAATACTCGTATCAAGCCATAAGCAATATAATTGCAAAACAGCCCTCCACACATTTCACATTTCATCAATTCTAGTATTGTAATTGCAACCCAACAACTCATGAATGTACAGAAACAGGCATCACGAGGAGCAAGAACTCTCGTTCATTGATTTTGTAGATGAGCAGTGTGCAACTCTTGAACGACAGTGCTCACTTCACTGAATCTGTGCACTTTTCATTCATCTTGCGTGAATGATGGGGTGACTTAAGCTCAAATGCAGCATATAAACATTTTCTTGCCAGAAAAGCACAAGTTAAAAACAAAATATTTGCATCATTTACTATTTAACACCATAAAAAAATTGCCTTGACTAAGCTCTTTCTCACTATATTGAGCAGGCTAATAGGGCATGTTAGGGCATGATAGAGACTCTCCTATCACAGATGACTCACAGGTTAAACTCTTTAAATAAGACCACCACGTATGCTTCACCAGCTTTCTGAAGTACACTATGGCTGCCCTCAGGAAGCTCAAATCTATTTTGAAATCCTGGATAATTGCCCTTACCAGATTCTGGAAAGAAAGCTTTTGGATTGGAAGCTCTATTGACTTCCAGCCTGTACAACAAGACTTTTAAGTCTCTGTCTGCCTTAGTGACCAGCTATTTTCATGGGGGTTTTCCAGTCAGTGGATTTGTGAGCACAGTGCTTTGTGTCACCATTTCCTTTAACCTAATACCAAAGTCTTGGGTTGCTTCTGTGTCTTTCTTTGCTGCTATACCATTCATGTGCTCTAGTAACCAAGCTAAGAAAAAAAAAAAGTTGCTCTTCAACCAATACCTAACCTTTCCACTCTCAGAATCATTGTCTTTTTAAAAAGTTTTTTATGTATTTATATGGGTACACACACATAAGTAGTGTATGTATGTGTAAGTGTGTGCATATGTATGCACACAGATACATATGTAATTTAAATAACTTTTTAAAAACGAATAAGGACTTTTAAAATATAACTGCAATGACGTTATCACTTCTAACAAAATGAACAATAGTGTATTAATATGATCTAATACCCAGCCCATATTCAAATTTCCCTGGTTTTCTCAAAAAGTGGTTATTTTGAGTCAAGTTCCAAACAAGAGCCACACAATTCATTTTATGGCCATGCTTCTTAAGTCTTTTTTATTCTACAACAATTTCCCCTCTTCCTTTTCTTCCCATGTATAATGGCCTGAATGTTTGTTTCCCCCCTCCCCAAAATTCATATGTTGAAATCCTAGCCCCCCGTGTGATGGTAGAGGAGGTGGGGCCTTTGGGAGGTGAGTAGGTCATGAGGTTGGAGCCCTCATGAATGGGATTGGTACCCTTATAAAAGGGACCTCAAAGAGCTCTCTCGCCCTTCCACTATGTGAGGACACTGCAAGAAGTTGGCTGCAAGAAGTTGGCTGTCTGCAACTAGGGGGCAGGCCTTCACCAAGAACCCAATCGTGCTGATCCCTTGATCTTGGACTTCCAGCCTCTAGAGCTGTGAGAAATAAGATCCTGTTGTTTATAAGCCACCCATTCTATTATATTCTGTTAGAGCAGCCTGAACTGAGTAAGACACCATGCTATTGGAGAAATTGGGCCATTTGTTTCTCAAAGTGCCCCACTTTCTGTGTTTGGCTGATTACCTCCTTCTGGTACCATTTAACTTGTTCCCCTATCTCTTTTATTTCCTATACTGGTGTTTAGATCTAGACTAGAAGATTTATTTGTTTCAGGTTCACTGCTTTTGGCAAAAATGCTTTGTAAGTGGTGCTGTGTGCATTCTATTGCATCAATCAGAAGGCACATCATATCTGGTTGTCTCACTTTTATTTTTTTTAAGATTTTATTTATTTATTTGAGACAGAGAGAATGAGAGGGAGAGAGAGAGCACATGAGAGGGGGGAGGGTCAGAGGGAAAAGCAGGCTCCCCGCTGAGCAGGGAGCCCGATGCGGGACTCAATCCAGGGACTCCAGGATCATGACCTGAGCCGAAGGCAGTTGCTTAACCAACTGAGCCACCCAGGCGCCCTGGTTGTCTCACTTTTAGTGATGAGATTTATTTTGCGGTGAGATGGGGTTGGCCTATTCCTTGTTAAACTTTTAGCTAATAGGTTTAGCATTCATTGATGCTTTTTGCCTAATCCATTCGTTCATTAGGAGTTGCAAAGTGGTGATTTTATAATCCTCTCGTTCCTTTTGCATCAATTAGTGGAATTCTCCGTAATGAAGAACTTTTCTTATCAATCTTTTTAGTGACCCTGAAGTACTGTTTGACCAGGAAATGAAGAATCAGTGCTTAATTCTTTACCTTTGTTAATTTTTAATGTAATGAGTTGTTGCTCTAGAAACTTCCAATGATGA
Source organism: Mirounga angustirostris (assembly GCF_029215605.1). Classification (NCBI taxonomy): domain Eukaryota; kingdom Metazoa; phylum Chordata; class Mammalia; order Carnivora; family Phocidae; genus Mirounga; species Mirounga angustirostris. Next base: position 98,172,740 of record NW_026991719.1, read on the forward strand.
TCAATGAGTTTTTTTCTTGAGAGTCCTAATGAACTTATACAATTTTATGTATTTGATGTGTTTCAGCCAACCACAGTCATTTTTTAAATGCTCAATTTGATAACCTTTGGCCAGGAGAAGCCCCTTTAAGTCAGCTCCTGAGTCTTGATGTATCCCCAGTAGCCTTTGATAGTGTCCTTGCTTTTTGGTATGACAACATGCCTGAGGCTCATCTTGAATTCCCTACCCTACACCTGGAATCAGCCATTTCTCCAGGGAGCCATGGATCCTTTTAATGGGAAATGCAATGAGCATAAGTAATTTGGGGTTTTTTGTTTTTTTTAAATTTTATTATGTTATGTTAGTCACCATACAATACATCATTAGTTTTTGAAGTAGTGATCCATGATCCATTGTTTTCGTATAACACCCAGTGCTCCATGCAGTACGTGCCCTCCTTAATACCCATCACCGGGCTAACCAATCCCCCCTCCCCCCTCCCCTCTAAAACCCTGTTTGTTTCTCAGGTCCATAGTCTCTCATGGTTCATCTCTCCCTCCAATTCCACCCCCCCCCCCATTTTTCCCTTCCTTCTCCTAATGTCCTCCATGTTATTCCTTATGGTCCACAAATAAGTGAAACCATATGATAATTGACTTTCTCTGCTTGACTTATTTCACTTAGCATAATCTCCTCCAGTCCCATCCATGTTGATAATTTTGTTTGTTTTTGAAATAGACTTTATTTGTTAGAGTAATTTGGGGTTTCCAGAAAAATTGAGCCAAAAGTATAGGGAATTCCCATATATCTCTTCTTCCCCTCTTCCACAGTTTCCCCTATTAACATATTGCATTAGTTGGGTACATTTGTAACAACTGAGAAACCAATATTGATACATATTATTACTAAAGTCCATAGTTTACATTGGGGCTTACTCTGTGTTGTATAGCTCTATGCATTTTGAAAAATGTATATTTCATGTGTACACCATTATAGTATCATACAGAATATTTTCACTGCCCTAGAAATGCCCTGTGCTCCACCTGTTCATCTCTTACCCCCCTCCCAGAGCTCCTGGTAAGCACTGATGCTTTCACTACTGCCACAGTTTTGTCCACAAATATTTTCAAAAAGTTCTATCAGATGAAGGAAGTTCCTAAAAGACCAAAAGTGAGGATGAAATGTTACCCAGAGGAGACAACTGAAAGACCCAAGTCCCTGCAGAGGCAAGAGCAGATGGAGTCTAGAAAGGATTAGCTCTGATAGAAGCAGCTACAGGCAGAAAGAATGTGGGTAAGAGTTAAGATCAGAGGACAACTGATCCTGGGGGCTACTACTACCACCTCCAGGTGTTGAGTGGGGCACAGATCCCAGATACTCTCAGAACCTGCCTCTTGCACCTTTGTGTACCCAGGCTCAGGAGACCTAGCCCTTCCCTCTTTTTCCCTCAGTCCTTCCTTTCCTCCACTCTTGGAGTCCCCTACTTTTAGGCAATCCAGTTCTACTACTTATCTCAAGGATAGCTGTGAAGCCTAAGTGAGATAATACGTATAACGTGCTTTACACACAGCAAACAATAATAATCAGTTGTCCTTGTTGTTTTTACTGAATTAAGGCCCCAGAACTTTCAGATCTTGAGGTTCTTCACCCTTTTATCTGCTCTCGGGTTTGATTAGTACCAGGGCTTGTAGGATTTTAATCAGCATCAATCTGTGTGATGAGGCCTCACCCAACTCCCTTACTTATATTTATCTCTGTACAGTACCCATATTTGAGGACCCTTTTGCTTAGGGCCCAGGACAAACGACCACTGCCTTCCTCCTACCCTCCAGGTTTTGCAAAGGACCTTCAGAGTCCCGAATGCCTTGTCTATGGTGAGAGTGTAGGTGAAACTTCTCTTTTACAGGACGTTGGTCAATGAGGCAGCCAGGCTGGCCATGTCAGCTATAAAGCAGCCTCACAATTGGCTGAGTTGTATTTGAAAGGCTGTCCTTTGGGTATATGTGTGGACAAAGCTATGAGTATTCTAAAACCCACCGGAACTTCTCCATTCCAAATATGTACTCCATCCCTCAAGATCATCCAGCAGGCTGAAGATGAGGGAGTGTGGATACTTGTCCCTTCACCATCACTTATTTAGGCCTTGAGCAGTAGGGTAAAACTGGGGCAAAACTAGAATTTTCTGGGATTTTTTTCTGTCTCTGAGAAAGAGTAACTTGCTTTGAGGAGATCCAGGCCAATGGTACAGTTTTAGCCCCTTGGGAAACGATGGCTGAACATCCAGTCTTGAGAGTTTACCCAAGAGGAAGACATGGAAATATCAGACATCATGAGTCCAGTTAGGGTGGGCAGTGCTGCAGGCCACAGGCTGTGTGGACAGAAGTCAGCCAAGATGAAACCTACACTGCTCTTCAGAGCTCCAGGTGCAGACCTAGAGCCAGACCTTTAGCAGGTACCAACATAGGAAATAAAGGATAGCTGTTCTGCCTGTTTCCCTACCTGGGTGCCTTAGATTTTCAAAGGCAAGGTCTAGGTCATCTGAGTCCCTGCCAGCAGTGAGGAGATACTCCTATGGAAGTACTGTGTGCAGACAATACCTCTGGGGCTGTTTCTGGAAGGGTGGGGCTTTGTGTCTACAGGGCCAAATTTTGCCAACCACATAATAGGCTGAAGCCATCAGCCAGAAAGTGGTAGCTTCCTCCCTGAGCTCCTATGATAACTAGGATTGGGAATGACAGAGTTGCTGTGAACTCCTCCAGGAGGTGCCTCTAGCACAAGTAGCTCATAGAATGATGTCTAGGTCTGGCCAGTGAAAGCTTGGGCAAGCTGGGTAGAAGGGCCATTTTGGAGGGAAGCATCTGAGTAAAAGCATATTGAACTCCAGGTCAAGCTGGATGGGTAATGCCCAAAGTGTTAGTGAGGTGGCGATCCAAAGTTAGGACTCCATTACTGGCCTCAGTGTGATGAGCTTCTAGGTCTGTAAGCTCTCCAGATTAGAGACTTTGCATTGCCCCAAACTAGAGAGGAGTTAGAGCTGAAGGCTGAGGGACAAGGCTACTGAGATTTAGAAATCTGCAGGGGAGGAAGCTAGGTAGGCTTGAACCTAGTCTTTTTGGGCATTCTTCCAAGAAGCATTTAAATGGCCCAACTGGCATCCTGAAATCTAGAGCCCCTTCTGTTACCACCCCTCCTCCCTTCTCTGGGCAACTAGTTATTTAATAATTAACAATGGGTTAATTGCTTAGAAATGTTTATTTGACTGAGCCAAGATTTAAACTTGCTTCCAGATAAGTATTTTGGGAGGGTCAGAAGCCTACAAGGGGTAGTTGGTTGCAAAATGGGAATTAGATGGAGAAGGGATCCATCTTGAGGATGATGATGATTTTAGTAATCTCTACACCCAACATAGGGCTTGAACTCATGACCCCAAGATCAAGAGTCTCATGCTCCTCCAACTGAGCCAGCCAGGTGCCCCAGGATCCATCTCTATTAATCTCCAATTAAGTAGACTTGTGAAGAGAGCTAAGAACTTCATTGTTCAGTGCCATCAGGAAGTCACTTATTTTATTCTCTCTTCAGTAGTTACCTATTAATTAAGTGGAAATAAAGAGGAGAATAATTGGAGATGGATTTGCTCAGACTGTCTTGTGCCTTGTAGAGTCAATATTCTTGGCTATTAATGAGATAGGGATAAAAGGAAGTAGGTGCAAAGGGAGGCAACCAGCTAGAGGTATTGCCTGGCTAAGAGCAATACGATGGGCTAGATGGACTCAGAGTATTCTGCCTCTTCTCCTAACTTTTTCAGTGATCCTTTGCTCTGGGTTCTACAACAGGAGTCCCAACCCTGGGGTTATTCCACCGCTATAGACAGAACCCCCTGATTTCATATATGATGATTAGGAGTATGGGTTTGGTGTCAGATCTGAGCTAGAATCCCAGCATGGCCATTTACCACCTGTGTGACCTTGAATAAGTTACATAATCTCTCTGTTTCCTCAACTGCAAAATGGTAGTAATAACAATACTTACCCCTTGATTTCTCAGAGAAATATATGCATTTATTTATTTATTTATTTATTTATTTATTTATTTATTTTAAAGATTTTATTTATTTATTTGAGAGAGAGAGAATGAGAGACAGAGAGCATGAGAGGGAGGAGGGTCAGAGGGAGAAGCAGACTCCCTGCCAAGCAGGGAGCCCGATGCGGGACTCGATCCCAGGACTCCAGGATCATGACCTGAGCCGAAGGCAGTCGCTTAACCAACTGAGCCACCCAGGCGCCCAAGAAATATATGCATTTAATGCACATAAAGCACTTAGTATAATGCCTGACAAATAAAAGGTACTCAACAATGAATACTTGTTTCTTTTCATGCTTTCTCATACCAGGAATCTAGTGTGGTGGAAAATCCCAATTGCTCTGATGTTGATTTTTTTTTTTTTTTTAACACATATTTCTTCTGATAAGGCTGCTACCAGTGGAGGCTTGATGAAGCCCTGGGCCCTACTTAGGGCCATGACCTGGCAGCCCCTCTGTCTTTGACAAGCCCATCTCTACTTTTTCCAGTATGGTATAATAGTTCTGAGTGTGGGCTCTGGAGTTAGATCTGGTCTGGAATCCCAGCTCAACTATTTCCTGGCTATATAACTTTGGGCAAATCATTTAACCCTTCTATGTCTCAATCTCCTCATTTATAAAATAATAATAATATTAAGTTATCTCATAGGGATTGTTGGGAGGACTCAATGAGCTGATGCATATAAAGCACTCTGAACAATGTCTGGCACCGGATGCCTGGCTCAGTCGGTGAAGCATCTGCCATCAGCTCGGGTCATGATCCCAGGGTCCTGGGATCGAGTCCGCATCGGGCTCCTTGCTCAGCAGGGAGCCTGCTTCTCCCTCTGCCTGCCGCTCCCCCTGCTTGTGCTCGCTCTCTCTCTTGGACAAATAAATAAATAAAATCTTTTAAAAAAAATGTCTGGCACATGGTGAGTGCTCAAAAAGTGGTAGCTGTATTGTTGTCTATATTATTATTATTTTTTTTTAAAGAAAGATGATTTTTTAAAAGATTTTATTTATTTATTTGACAGAGAGAGATTACAAGTAGGCAGACAGGCAGGTAGGCAGGCAGAGCAGGCAGGGGAAGAAGCAGTCTCCCTGCTGAGCAGGGAGCCTGATGTGGGGCTCGATCCCAGGATGCTGGGATCACGACCTGAGCCGAAGGCAGACGCTTAATAGACTGAGCCACCCAGGCACCCCTCCTAGACGTATTTCTTTATCCTCACTCCCATTCTCTCAGAGACCTGAGGGGTGTCGAGAATTCATCTGGCAAAATCATATAAGCAGACACTCAATGGTTTAAGTGCCCCCTCTTCCACTACAATGAAACCAAAGACACCATTAACTAGTGACAGGTTATGAGTCCTGAACTATGCCATTTTATTTTTATTTATTTATTTTTAAAGATTTTATTTATTTATTTGAGATAGAGAGAGAGAACGTGAGCAGGGGGAGCAGCAGAGGGAGAGGGATATAAGCAGGCTCCCCGCTGAGCGGCAAGCCTGATGTGGGTCTCAATCCCAGGACACTGAGATCATGACCTGAGCCAAAGGCAGACACTTAACTGACTGAGCCACCTAGGTGCCCCTAAGTTCTGCCTTTTTAAAACATGGCTCTCTCACATTTTTTATACTTCTCTGATTGAGTGGTGCTATCTAGTCCCCTCCCCTTGAATCTGGGTTCTGTGAATGCTTGGCTAATAGAATATGACAGAAGTGGCACTGTGCCAGTTTCTGGGCCTATGCCCCAAGAAACTGGCAGCTTCTTCTTCCTGTCTCTAGGGGTGTTTATTCTTGGAATCCAGTCACATGCTGTGAGGAAGGCCAAACAGCCCATGGAGAGGCATCTGTGGAGAGGAACTGGGGCTCCTGGCCCTCAGCTCTGGCTATGCTCTCAGTTGACAGCCAGCACCAACTTGCCAGTCAATGTGAGTGAGCCATCTTGGACGTAGATCCTCCAGCTCCCAGTTGAGCTACCCTAGCTGATACCACATGAAGCAAAGATCAACCCACCTTGCCAAAGCTTGTCCATTGTTGTGACCAGTATGAATGTTGTTGTATTAAGCCACCAAGGTTGGGTTGGTTTGTTATATAGTAATAGATAATCAGAACACAGATTATGGGCAGCTGACCAATAGGTGGGAGAGATCTTTTGGGGCAGGCTGTTCCATGTATTGTGAGCTCTATCTTGCAAGTGGTAACTGGTTTTATCTATGTGTAGGGCTGGCCTTTGGCTGAGTTATGGAATGGAATTGTCATGGGATGTGGTTATTAAGTTTAATGCTTCAGTCTTAAAGAATAAACAACAAACACAAAATGTTTTTACCAAAATTGTTGGACAGCATTGCACTAAATATTGATCTTCTCCCTGCCAAATCTATTCCTCCCCCATACTCCATATCTCAGACATGATATCATGTCCCATCCAGTTACTCAAGTAAAACACATAGGGGTCATCCATGAATCCTCTCTTTCCCTGACCCCTCAGTCCAGTTCATTAGAGAGTGCTGTTGGTTCTATCCTCAAAATGTATCCTAAATCTGTTACTTTTCCCCATCCCCACCGTCACAACTCTAGGCCAAATTATCCTTTTGTCTTACTTGGACTAACCTGTATAGGACACAAACTGCTGGTGCATCTTCTCAGATTCTTTCCCAAGGTTCTACCCACTTTCCAAATTGTGCTGCGGCCATTCCATGTTCTGGCATCCCTCCTGAGCTTTCAGAGCTACAGGGTAGTCTAAATTGAAGCCCTGCACCTGCCTGACTCTCATGTCCTATACACTGAGCCTGTGAGTGCCAAGGTATCACACCATCTATGGGGCTGGGGTCAGGCTTTGTGAGAAGCTGCCAAGGGACCAAATGATGAAACTCGGGAGGGGGAGTCAGCATCTTGCAGTATGAAACTGGACTAGTGGAATGAGGAGGCATGAGGGTTCCCAGCAGATAAATGTCTCTGACTTTCTCCCTTTCTGCCCCAACTCTGAAATGCATGCGCGCCTTTTCTTTTCAACCATTTGGAGCAAACATACCCGGCAAGTGACCTGCAGTTGGTGACGCAATGTCCAGTGAGGTCATGCATTGCATCACATTGTTGTTCTACATCGTTCCTTGCCTTACTTACCCTTTCCCCTCATCCATGTTGCTTTAGGCTTGCACAACTCCCCAGTGGTTAGGACTTGAATTCCTGGCTCAGGCTCCGTTTTAGAAAAACCAGGCTAAGACATTTGGTGTTAGAAGTGGTTCTAGGAATCACAGACCTGTACCTCTGAAACAAATAATACATTATATGTTTAAAAAAAAAAAAGAAAGAAAGAAAGAAGAAGATAGCAGGAAGGGAAGAATGAAGGGGGGGAAATTGGAGGGGGAGGCGAACCATGAGAGACTATGGACTCTGAGAAACAAACTGAGGGTTCTAGAGGGGAGAGGGGTGGGGGGATGGGTTAGCCTGGTGATGGGTATTAAAGAGGGCACGTACTGCATGGAGCACTGGGTGTTATACGCAAACAATGAATCATGGAACACTACATCAAAAACTAATGATGTAATGTATGGTGATTAACATAACATAATTTAAAAAAAAGTGGTTCTAGGAAACAGACTATCAGGATGGGGTTTTGGAGTTGGATTGTTGACCCGTCTAAAAGTAATAGGGACCCTGTGGGTGGTGTTAAGTGTATGGAAATAGCCCCTGACGCGAAGTGCCATTGCAATTACTTGAGCTTTCACCTGTGGTGTGTGGTATTTTATTGGTATAATGTGGAGGTGCAGGGCAAGATATGGGAGGTCAAGTGGCTGTGGCACTTAATCGATATACAAACAATGTTATTTATAAAGATCTTGGAGTAGAATGGCTGCTTTTGACGGCAGTAGAAACTCTGCCTCTATGCAACTTTAATGGAGATCCTTATGTCCCGCAACTGCAGGACAGATTGGACTGAAAATCAGGCTCAGGATCTGATAATAAGGGTGGCAGAGATGTAAAAAAGACAAAATATACAACCTTATAGGGTCTGTTTTTTCAAAATCAGATAGGGAATGAGTTGAACCTGGAGATCCAGGATGGTTATTTGGGTGAGTGAATCCAAGTATTAATGAGCCCTTCAGTTTCCCCCTGGACTTCTCTTGGTGGCAGAAGCATCCCCCTTTTCCCTTGCCAGAGGAGAGTAACTTCCCTTTCATGGAAGCCACATCATGATTTCACCTGAAGCAGTTGCCTTGTGAGATGACATTTTTTTCCAAGATGTGCCCCACCATCCTCATTACTTCCAGGTCGCTAACCAGAATCATATCTCAGGACAGCTTGGATAGAGAAGTACACATCCTGCTCTGGAAATTTTTATGCTCATTAATAGGGAGAATCAAAAGCAGTTCACAACTTCAAAAACATTATTTGCATGCAAGAAGCCAGATACACACAAAAATACAGACTGCATCGTTCCATTTAAATGCCTTCCAAGAACAGACAATACAAATCTATGGAGAAAGAAATCAGAAAGTGGTTGCTTCTGTTTGGGCATCAGGGGATTAACTGGAAAGTAAAGGAGGAAACTTTCTGGGGGTGATGAAATGTTGCATATCTTGTTTTTTTTTTTTTTCAAAGATTTTATTTATTTATTTGAGAGAGAGAATGAGAGAGAGAGAGAGCACATGAGAGGGGGGAGGGTCAGAAGGAGAAGCAGACTCCCCACCGAGCAGGGAGCCCGATGTGGGACTCGATCCCGGGACTCCAGGATCATGACCTGAGCCGAAGGCAGTCGCTCAACCAACTGAGCCACCCAGGCGCCCGCATATCTTGTTTTGAGTGGTGGATACATGGGTATGAACAACTGTCAAAACTCAGGTCTCCGGGCACCTGGATGGCTCAGTCGGTTAAATATCAACTCTGGATTTTGGCTCAGGTCGTGATCTCAGGGTTGTGAGATCGAGCCCTGCGTCGGGTTACGTGCTCGGCGTGGAGCCTGCTTAAGATCCTCCCTCTCTCCCTCTGCCCCTACCCCGCTCCCTCTCTGAAAAACACCCAACAACTAAGGTCTCTATTTTTTTGTATGTAAATTACGTCAATAAAAAATTAGTTTACCCTTATATGGCAAGGACACGCTCACTTGGGGCTATTTTAACTCTCATGCTTTTTTTTTTTTTATAAAGATTTTGTTTATTTATTTGTCAGAGAGAGAGCAAGCACAAGCAGGGGGAGCGGCAGGGAGAAGGAGAAGCAGGCTCCCCGCTGTGCCGGGAGCCCGATGTGGGACTCGATCCCAGGGTGCTGGGATCATGACCTGAGCTGAAGGCAGATGCTTAACGACTAAGCCACCCAGGTGTCCCAACTCTCATGCTTTCTCTAATAATATTGCATATAGGAAACTTAAACATCCTCACACTCTGCAGAATATCACACTAGCCCACTTCATTGAAGAATATGTTTGCATCATGAATTTCTTTAGATTTGGGGGTCTGGGGCAGAATATCCTCTCTAAGACAAAGGACAAAATACTGTACTTTGCACTCCCTACCACTAAGAAGGTGGCACAGCACTAGCAGATCTTTGGGGATTTGGGATATAACACATGGGAACACTGCTGTGACCCATTTATCGGATAACCTAGAAGGTTGCCAGTTTCAAGTGAGGTCCAGGACAAGAGAGGGCTCTGCAGCAGGTCTAGCCCACATTATAAGCTGATCTGCCTCCTGGGTGATGTGATTTCTCAGATCCAATGGTGCTAGATTATTAAGTGTCTGGCCAACCCCTAGGAAAGTCACAGTGTAGATCTATTTGGTTCTAGAGCAAGGCCATGGCCTTGGTGGCAGAGAACTGTTCTTTTTTTTTTTTTTTTTTTAAAGATTTTTATTTATTTGACAGAGCACAAGCAGAGGGAGAGAGAGAGAGAGAAGCAGGCTCCCCTCTGAGCAAGGAGCCCGATGTGGGACTCGATCCCAGGACCCCAGGATCATGACCCAGGCTGAAGGCAGCCGCTTAACCGACTGAGCCACCCAGGCGTCCTGAGAACTGTTCTTTTAAAACCACCTCCCATCACCAGAGTACAAGCAATCAGGTTTACCCAGTTCCCCCATAAGCAGTTGATTAAGGAAACTTTCTCTGGAGAAATTGAACAGCTCAGTGATGTTAACACTTAAGGGAACCTATCAAAACATGCCAGAAGGCCACATGTTTGTTCTAACATGCAGCCCACCATTTGGCAAACTCTGCCCACACACAGAGATTCCATTCAGCATTTAGAAGTTCAATTTATTTTTTTAAAGTTTTTATGTAAATTGCAGTTAGTTAGCATACAGTGTGATATTAGTTTCAGGTGTAAAATATGGTGATTCAACACTTCAATTTAAAATCAAATGAGCAACTGAGAAGCAAATAAAAAGAACAAGAGATAGTTCAAAAATTTAAGAAAGCTTCAAAGAGACTCTAACACTCTTAGAGTGGTAAGATATTCTATCCACTAAACTCGAACAGGATGCTATATAAAAGGAACAGAGAACAAGGGACTTTGGAACTCATTCTGGAACACAATTTTGGTTTTTGTCTTCTAGTCATACACACCGTGGTGGAAGGTAAGAGTGCAAAGTTGTGAACCTGAGTACCATACCGAAAAGAGGGGACGTAAGTGGCCAAAATGTGGACTGAATATTATATGAAAATACACTCCTACATTTTCTATTATAAACAATCCATGTTGTTTCATTTTCTTTAAATTGTGTAAGGAAGAGTATAAATTGTCAGCCAGACGTAGAGCTTAGGGCCTTCTCAGCTGTCTTTCTGAACGTGCACCTAGTCCTGAGCATGAGTGTGGTCTAGAGTCCCAGGAGTACGTGGAAGCTTTTCAAAGCCCTTATCCTCCAAAGCATCTCATGGCCCAGCCTTTCCTGGGTTGGTCTGTTTTTTGCCCCAACTGTTATCCCTTGACCCAGGTGGTAGCAAATAATTTGCTTGTTCACATGTTTTTGAGAATCACCCCCTAGGTTGTCTTTAGTCTCAGCCCTGGGAGAGTTCTGAGTTAGGCTAAATACTTTCCAGGGCAGGGAGTCAGCAGGCAAGTCCAACAAACAGACACAATTCTTTGAGAATAGGTCTGTTCTGCTCCCTCCAGGACTGGGTACTGGCTACTGGTACCAGGAATGTGGGCTGTTGTCTTCAAGGTCGCTGCTAAGCTGGGGAGCAGGGTATAGGTCCTGGGTAAGTTAAAATGCCACAGAGCCCTCTTACCAAGGTCCAGCAGCTTTTTCTTGATTGAGCATACCCCTGTTTCTGCAAGCTTTTGATTAGTATCCAGAGTTCTGAAAAAGTCCTTTTTTTTTTTTTAAAGATTTTATTTTTAAGTCATCTCTACATCCAACATGGGGCTCAAACCCACAACTCCAAAATCAAGAGTTGTGCAATCCACCGACTGAGTCAGCCAGGTGCCTCTGAAAAAGTGAATTCTGATTTTTTTTTTTTTTGCCAGTTTATTCATTGCTTTTGTGGGGGGAGGGACTTTTGGAGTTCCCTACTCCACCATTTGCACAGATGTCACCTGGAATATTTCCTTGTCTTTGATGGCCTTGACGGTTTTGGGGAATATTGGTCAAGTATTTTTTAGAATGCCCCTCCATTAATATTTGTCTGCTCGTTTTCTCATAATTATACTGGGGCTGTGGGATTTGGGAGGAACACCATAGAAGTAAAGTGCCATTCTCACCACCACATTATATCATAGGTATATACTCTCGGCATGACTTGTTATGGTTAAGAAGAACAGAATTAAAGTGTAGTGGTTTAGGGGTTTGGGCTCTCAAGTCAAACACAATAGAATTCAAATCCTGGCTCCTCCAGTTGCTTGAATAAGTGATGGGACTTTTCTAAGCCTCAGTTTTCTCATATGTGAAACAGGAATAATAATAATAGTAGTTACTGCATAAGGTTACTGTGGAGAGTCAAATGAGAAAATGCATGTAATTAACATAATGTAATTAACATAATGTCTGGTACATAGTAAGTGCTCGATATATGTGAACTAGTGGGATAAGAGGATGTGTGTATATATGGGTATACACAAGAAAAAAATTAAAGATAGTATCAAGAGAATCTGAAGTGATTTTTATGATATAAAAAAGTGCCGTAATTTCTCAGAAAGATTTGATGGGAAACCCAGAGTTCTGTGGAATTAGGTATGTTTGGATAAAATGGGAAATTTCATTCATGGGGCATTATTCCTGAGGGCAGGCAGATGACTACCTTGGCTGGAGCTCCTGGGTAGCCAGAAGCTATTGTAAAAAGCCTGGCAGTTGTGGTCAGGCAGGGACCCTAGAAAGAAAGGAAGGGGTGAACACTATGTAGTAGTTAGAAGCACTTCTATTGGAATCATACAAACCAGGGATCAAATCCTGACATTCCTTTCACGGGCTCTGTGACCTTGGGTAAAGTGACTTGATTTCTGTCAGCTGAAGTTTCCTCATCTGTAAAATGGGGATGATAAATTGAGGATTAAAAGAAATAACCCATGTAAACAGCCAAGAACATTCCCTGTCACATAGTTAGTGCTGTCTTAGCTGGTCTTTACTACCTAACAATGGTGACTTGGTCAGGTCGGGAGACACACCATAGTAGTCTTAAGTCTAAGTCAGGGAAGGCATTTTGTGCCAAGAGGTGGCTTTAGGAAGCTTCGCCTTTCAGTATGGAGGACGTTTTGGGCTCCTACCCTTTCTAATGGTCTCGGTCTCTTGCTCAGGCCTGTTGCAAGCTGCCCCTAGGGGCAGGGTGCTTTTGTGATATTTGTGGTGGCTAAAAATCTTAAAAAACAAAAGACTTTCCATGTACAATCAGAAAGAAAATGGAAACCATATGGAAAATTTAGGCCATTCCAATGTGTTCTTAGTCTCCCATTCTACATCCTGCTAGGCCCTCTTCTGCAGATGATGGCTGAGACTATCCTCTTTAGAGTAATAAATCACAGGAACATTAAATGCATCCTTGCAGCTGCACCACGGCTAGTTAGAGGCCTATTCAAGAAAAGGGCTTATGTGGAGGGGTTTTTTCCCTCCTCCTTTTAAAAAGCCACCTGTACCATTTTTGTCTTGGTTTTTAAGTGGAAATGATTTTAAGATGTAATTTTCTTCCTCTACTTGTGTTTATGATGTACAAATAGTTCTTTGTTAATAGGAAAAGAAAAAAAAAAAAACAACCCCAAATCCAAATGCCAAACCTAATTAAGGCTCTTTAGAGAAAGTGTGCCTCTTTAACTTTCCAACTTCCTTTCTGAGTTAGTAATTTAGGGACTGGACAAGATGCAGGTGGAAGGAATTGCTTCCTTGACAGCTGGCCCTGAATCTTTCAAATTCCTGGAAGTGTACCAGTTCAGGGGTACAGAGCTATCTGGGAGAACTAGGGCTAGTCTGGAAAGAACACATACTGTAATCTAAATCCTTTTCCTGTTGATTGGCAAAATCCCAAAAGTTCTTTGAGGCTAGGAGAGATAGCTTTGAGGAGAAAATTGGGACCAGATAATCTAATCCAGATGTCAAAAACCAGGCCTTGAGGGGGAAAAAACCTTTTTATTATAAACTAGGCCTTGAGGGGAAAAAAAATCTCTTCTTTATAAACTAGACCTTGAGGAGGGAAAATCCTTTCATTATAATCATATCAATTCTAGTTAGATTCACATAATGAGGTTAGCCATGCAATTTGGTGAAGATGATGATCAGCCATGTAGAATGATTTAAAGAGTTCCAGAAGGGCTCCTTCTGCACAATATAATCATCCTTACTCAGGTTCATAGTGCCTGATATTTCTTCATCAGTGGTTCTTAACCCTTTTTTGGTTAAGGACTTGCTTTAGAATCTGGTGAAAGTTACTGACCTTTCCCCCAGAAAAATGAACATGTGTATTCACACACCAGTGTGCATTTTTATAAGGTTCACAGACTCCTGTGAACTGCCCCGGGGGAGGGTGGGTTGGATGGCCAGTGTTTTTCATAGTTGATTTTTAAGAGCTATGTAATGGACACCCTGCCCACACATAGACCCTCATTGAGGTAAACTGAAAAGAAGCTCCACCACATTTTTATCACCATTACATTAAAATATTTAAAATATTATATTTAATAATAACTTCATATCAGGGAGAAGGATGGTATTTAGGGGCAATAGTTCACCAAGGTATATGTCTACCTTGGTGATGCACAGCTTAATCACAGATCAGCTTCCATTTTGAGTTGGTTTCTTTCCTATTTCTTGTAACTTTTAAAAAATATCCAAACTTTAAAATACTTTAAAATACCCTGGGATGGAGGGGCCTGGCTGATTCAGTCAGTAGAGCATGTGACTCTTGATCTTGCGGTCATGAGTTCAAGCCCCATGCTGGGCATAGGGCTTACATAAATAAGTAAGTAAGTAAGTAAATAAATAAATAAATAAAATAACTCTAGGATAGATAAAATAAAAATGACAAAATTTGATAATTACTTGTCTTAGATCCCTCCCCAAGCAGCGTCTGAAGCAAGGACTTGGGTGTAGTTAGGTATGTTTGGGGTGTTGCCCCAGGAAGCAGGAGTGAGGTAATAGGGAGAAGTAGAAAAAGAGGAAAAGTCAATGCAAGGGTGCAGCATGAGGTTGCTACATTGGGCAACAAAGGCTTGATTCTGGTCAGACTTCCTGAGAACGATACAGAACATCTCCCAGAACTGTTCCCCTGATGGATGAGAGCTCTCATCCACTGGTCCCTGTCTCCCACTGGTTGAAGGCTATCCCCAAAGGTATTATCATTCCCACACTTCCAGGCTGTGCTTTTATGTGGACTGGTTTGGGAGAAGGCCCTGGAGCAGAAGCAGAAAGAGAGAAGCTTGATCTCGAAGTAGTAGGTTGTCAGTGTGATGTGAGTCCGAGCTTGCATGGAACTGTCCACCAGAGCTCTGGCTGAAATCTGAGGTGGACTGTTGGGCTGTGAGGTAGGGCATCAGAGGCATTTGCTACACTACTGAATCTGAGTAGTGGGTACATGAAGGTTCATTATCGTGTCCACTCTACTTTTGAGTATGTTTGAAAAATTTTCATAACAAAAAGTTAAAATTCCTAACTCAGAATTATAAGTCACTGGGAACTGTCTCAAGTATTTAGTGGCTTTATTATGTAGTTTTGGGGGTTTGGAGCAAATTACAATGACAGTTCCCTGATGACACTTTGAAGCACTCTGTCAGATGCCAAAGTCCTTGAGCAAATCACACTCAAAGGCTGGAAGGTTGAATAGTTCAACTTGGGAAGTAGATGGATGAGGATCCCTAATCACCTCTTTAATTGCATTCAATTCTAGAAAGCATGGTGGCACCTTCTACTGAAAGACTTGGATGTGATGTTTAAATATATTCAATAATACGTAGTCCATTTCTTTTTGTGAGAAGTGAAGAAATCTCCACATGTTGGGGAAGAATCAAATTCTTAGTGATAAAGCTGCATCATAGTTTGGTCTTTTTAAAGAAACTCTGATTATTTTAACATTAAATACAGTGATTTTACCACTGAAGTAATTACTTGTAGCCTCTTCAAGACTGAATATATGGCTATGAAACACCTCTTGAGCAACACATTTAAAATCTGAGAAATGATCTTTAGTATCATTAACATTGTCATAAAGTCTTTGTTTCCCATCCCTTGTTTTGGTAACTTGTGGGAAAGTGGTTCCTCTCACCACTCCTGCTTAGAGTGGAAAAGTGGAGTTTGGTATTTGCTGCTTGTTTTTTTGTACAGCAAACTGTGAAGACATACCCTTAGGGACCACAATTTGATTATATTCACAATTTTTCATTTTTTTCAATACTGAATTGCGATCAGCAAACATATTGCTGATCGTTGTTATCAGTGACTCAAGCAGCAAGTGGCTTGGCATTTGGGTGCAACCTCTATTATTTGCATAGCAGCCTATTTCTGGGCTGCGCTCATGGGTAATTCTCCTCAGAATTGATCCCAGTGTTCCCTTTGCGATCTACTTTGTGATTCACAAAAAAACATGTTAAAAAAATTAAAAACCTTTCCTCTTATGGGGAGAAACTGGATCCTTCTACCTTGGTGAAAATGTAGAATGACACAGCCATTCTGGAAAATAGATGGACTTTTTTTTTTTTTTTAAAGATTTATTTATTTATTTTCGAAGGAGAGGGAGGGAGAGTCTTAAGCAGACTCCGCACTGAGTGCAGAGGCTGATGTGGGGTTTGATCCAATGACCCAGAGATCAGGACCTGAGCCAAAACCAAGAGTCAGGCGCGCAACCAACTGCACCACCCAGGTGCCCCAATAGTTGGACTTCTTAAAAATTGAAGTATAAAATAAATAAATAAAAATTGAAGTATAGTTGACATACAATATTATATTAGTTTCAGGTGTACAATGTAGTAACTTGACATTTAGGTACATTATGAAATGTTTACCACGATAAGTATAGTTACTCTCTGTCACCATATGAAGTTATATTCCCTATGCTGTACTTTACATCCCTGTGACTTATTTATTTTATAACTGGAAGTTCGTACCTTTTAACCCCTTCACCTATTTTGCCCATCCCCACCCCTTCCCCTCTGGCAACCACCAGTTTGTTCTCTATATCTGCCTGTTTCTGTTTTGTTTTGTTTGTACATTTGTTTTGTTTTTTAGATTCCACATATAAATGAAATCATACACTGTCTTTGATTTATTTCACTTGGCATAGTACCCTCTAGGTCCATCCACAATGTTGCAGATGGCAAGATCTCATTCTTTTTTATGGCTATTTAATATTCCTCAGTGTGTGTGTGTGTGTGTGTGTGTGTGTATATACTTCACATTTTCCTTATCCATTTGTCTACTGATGGATGCTTAGGTTGCTTCCATATCTTGGCTATTATAAATAATGCTGCAATAAACATAAGGGTGCATATATCTTCGAATTAGTGTTTTTATTTTCTCCAGATAAGTACCCAGAAGAGGAATTACTGGACTGTATGGTAGTTCTACTTTTAATTTTTTGAGGAACCGCCATAGAGTTGGGCAGTTTCTTATAAAACTAAACATGCAACTACTATACAACCACCAGCTGCAGTAATGGGCATTTATCCCATTGAAATGAAAACTTATGGTTACACAAAAACCTCTACACAAATGTTCCCAGCAGCTTTATTCATGATAGCCCCAAACTGGAAACAATTCAGATGTCCATCAACATGTGAATGGTTAAGTAAATTGTGATGCATACATATTGTGGAATACTATTCAGCAATATAAAGAAACAAATTGAAGTATAGTTGATACACACAACATCTTAGGTAAATCTATAAAGAATCAATAAAGAATTATACTGAGTCAAAAAAAAATAATGCCCAAAGGCTACATACTGTATGATTCCAAACATATAATGTTCTTGAAATGACAAAATTATGGAAATGGAGAACAGATTAGTGGGTGTCAGGATTAAGGAGCGGGTGGAAGTGGGAGTAGTAGAGGTGTCTATAGAAGGACAACATGAGGGATTTTTAAAAATTTCATTTCAAGTTAGTTAGCATCCAGTGTAGCACTGGTTTCAGGAGCAGAATCCAGTGATTCATCCCCCACATACACCACCCAGTGCTGATCCCAACAACTGCCTTCCTTAATGCCCATCACCCATTTAACTCACCTCCCCTCTCTGCAGCCCCCCTCCCCTCCAACAACCCTCAGTTTGTTCTCTATAGTTAAGAGTCTCTTATGGTTTGCCTCCCTCTGTTTTTATCTTATTTTATTTTTCCTTCCCTTCCCCTATGTTCATCTATTTTGTTTCTTAAGTTACACATATGAGTGAGATCATATGATATTTGTCTTTCTCTGACTTATTTCGCTTAGCATTATACCCTCTGGTTCCATCCACGTTGTTGCAAATGGCAAGATTTCATTC
This sequence comes from Mirounga angustirostris, assembly GCF_029215605.1. NCBI lineage: Eukaryota > Metazoa > Chordata > Mammalia > Carnivora > Phocidae > Mirounga > Mirounga angustirostris. The sequence goes on from NW_026991719.1 coordinate 98,190,660, forward strand.
TTTTTGATGGCCCAGTAATATTCCATTGTATATACATACCACATCTTTTTTCTCCATTCATCAGTCGATGGGCATTTGGGCTATTTCCATAATTTGGCTATTGTTGATAGTGCTGCTATAAACATTGGGGTGCAAGGACAACGAGGGATTCTTGTGGTGATGGAAATGTTCTGCATCTTGACTATATCAGTGTTAATATCCTGGTTGTAATATTGTACTATAGGTTCACAAGACACTATGACTGGGGAAACTGGGCAAATGGCACATGGTTTCTGTCTGTATTATTTCTTACAAGTACATGTAATTCCACTTGTATCTCAAAATTACAAGTTTAATTAAAAAAAAAAAAAAACCCTTTCCTTGGGGCACCTGTGTGGCTCAGTCGGTTATATGTCTGACTCTTGATCTCAGGTTAGGTGTCAATCACACGGTTTTGAGTTCAAGCCCTGCATTGGGCTCCATGCTGGGTGTGGAGACTACTTAAACAAACAAACAAACAAACAAACAAAACCCCTTTTCCTCTTATGGCATGGGATTTCAGGGCCAAAAATGCAAAAAAGCTGTGGAGCACTTCTCCCTTGTACATATAACACTCTTATGCCAAGATTTTGCGTATCAGTGGTTCTTTCTGATTCTAAAGTAAAATATCCGCTAGTGTCCACATATGTTAGTAATTGTCCTTCTGCACTGTGTGCTGTAGATTTTATGGATGACCAATGATGTTGTTTGTTACAGGAATTCTGCCAATAGCTTGTTCTGCTTTTTCTAAGTCATTTGTCGTTAGTGTTGTGCTTGGTTTTACAAGCTTCTTGACAATAAAGTGGCCTGTACCTGTTTTGCCAAGAGGTCTAACAACTTTGAAGACTTACCCCTATAGCTTTAGTATCTTTTCTCACAATATTCATCAATTTCACACAGCAAAGGATTACTTTATGCTTGTTCTTGAAAAATCCCATTGGTTTACCACAGAGTTCACTGTACTTTGTTTAATAATTACGTTAAAGCTTTGATGACTTCATGCTACAATTTTCAATATGTCTTATTACAGATAGCATGCTGGAGACTTGTGGCAAATGGATGGCAGGTCTAATAAAGTCAGATTTCCATATATTTACCTTCTTCCTTCATATTTGCATTTTTGGCTGCTTGTGTAATTTGTCACATGCACAGATTTATTTGTCCCAGCACATACAGATTCACATTCTGTATTTATACTGGAGTCCTGTTCGCTATTTATGTACATGGTGTTGTAGCATTTAATTTACTATTTTTACTACTACTTTAATATTCAGTGAACCATTTTTGAGTGGTTGATTTGGTTGGGGGATATAATGGTACACAACAGTCATAACACAAAATGCAAATTTAATAAGTATAAGCAATAACATGCAAAAGGCACAAATATATGTTAACAGAGATTAATTGTACCCTGATATGTGAGTATTGACAGAGACAAATACAGTTCTTGTTCATTCCCAACCTTTGAGAATGTAAGGATTGTTAAGAAGGTAATGCGATTGCTGTGGAAAATAATAATTAGCCCATTTCAAATAGGTGGAAAGCATGTGAAAAAATAATCTCATTACTTTTTCCTCTGCCACTTGCTAAGTTTCTAGGGGACAGTTGGTGGCCCTGGACCACCCAGGGTCCATGCATCACACTTTGAGAAACAATGCCTAAGGGAAAGGTCTATGCTGCACATTAAACATATTTATTCATACGTTAAGTTTTGATTCTCTTTAGGTTTGTTGAACTTGATTGAATTTGATCGTCAAGTTTCCACTCTGGGTAGGACATTGTGACAGAACATATGCTTTTTCCTGATAGGAAAGAGGTATGGCATCTTTCATAATAATAGACTTGTAGCTGGGATGAGGCTGTCCTCCTGGGTACTACATTTCCCAGCCTCCTTTGTGGTCAAGTGTGGCTAATGGCATGTGAGCAGAAGTGATGTGTGCTCATTCTAGGCCCAACCCTTTAAACTTTGCACATGCGCTCCTCTATGCTTTCTTTCTCTTTCTGTGTACAGAAACACGGATGGTCCTGAAACACAGCTTCAGTTGGGCAGATGAGACTGTCACCCTAGTGCAGAGTGGGGAAACATGATGGGATGGAATGAACCCAAGTCCACTAATGACTGAATGGAGCCAAAAGGCCCACCTGTTCACCCTGGACTGTCAGATGCACAGAAACTTTGTTGTTCTTGACCCACTGTATTGTTGTGTCTTTATATTATAGTAGCTTAGCCCTTTAATTCTGATAAAGAAGGGGAAATCATGGAGGTCTGAAAGCCCTGGTTGGTAGGTTGTTGGAAGTGCAGCGGGAAAAGGGAATCAGGACTTGGCAGACTTGGCACAAGACTACCCACTATGGTAGGGGAGTATGGCAGGTGAGTGCCCACCTGATTTTGAATGCTGATTCTGATAGTACTGCCAGGCAGGGGAGACAAGAAACAAGGGATAAGCTTGGTTGTAAGTCGTGCAGAAATGTGGCGGAAAAGGATGACTGACTTATGGGAACTAGTGACACTCAGAGTCACCCTGTTTAGGATTAGAAAGCAATAACACCAAGGGAGGCACATCAGGCCAGGTCATCCCTGGGCCATCTGTTGCTAGATCCAGTAGAGTGACAGTTCTAAGCTCCCTGAAGGGTGACTGGGAATCTTGATTTACTTTAGCCATGGTTGCTATAAGAACTGCTGTGGAACTGGGTCTACAGGTTGTGGTTTCATGGGTGGCTTCAGCTATAAAGATTCGGGGCTAGGAGCAATCAGAACAAAATCTCTTTTACCTTACAATTTGATCTACAGCTCATCTAATGCCTCAGCCACTAGGTGCTAGGGCACCTTTGAATAAACTAGAAAAAGTGCCCCTTTTTCTGGGCACATGGCCTAGGCAACATACAATATATTAAATTAGGAAAAGAAAGCATGGCTTGCTGAGTGCAATGCATTTTGGATTTTACATTTGGATTTTGCATCTGACTCCCATGACTGAGCATCTTTGTGCAGTAAACGACATGCACAACTGTACATGGTGGCCTTGCAGGCCACCAGAAGTACAGTGAGAGTGGAGAGTGAAATTGGAGAGTGAAGGACCAATCCAGATGTGACTCCCTGACCAGGAAAGGTAAAAGGAAACTATTTTGGGGATATAAAAAGTGAAGGGTGATTTTAAAAGCTTTAAACTGGGAGCACCTGGTTGGCTCAGTTGTTAGGTGTCTGCCTTCGGCTCAGGTCATGATCCCAGGGTCCTGGGATCGAGCTCCGCATCGGGCTCCCTGCTCCGTGGGAAGCCTGCTTCTCCCTCTCCCACTCCCCCTGCTTGTGTTCCCTCTCTCGCTGTGTCTCTCTCTGTCAAATAAATAAATAAATAAATAAATAAATAAATAAATAAATAAATAAATTTTTAAAAATCTTTAAAAAGAAAAGCTTTAAACTGCTTTGCAAAGGGCTATCCCCAAATACGCAATGTATTTTCTTGTATCAATACCTTTGCTCATGCTGTTTTCCATCTGAAGCATCCTCTCTGGTTATAAAGTCCTTACACATGCTTCAAGGCTCAGCTCTAGACTTAATTCTCCGAAAAGTCTTCCATGACCTCTGTAGCCCAAAGAGATCCCTCCCTCCCTCTTTCCGTTAGACCCTGACCATAACACTTATTTCTGCCCCATATTTAGTGCCTTAGGCTGGCCTGCTTTCCTTTTTGGCTGATGACCTCCTGTCTGAAGCCCTTCATGCCTTCTCGTGTGCCTCCTCTATACCTACAGGAGTTTATTACACTCATTTGTTTGCACGTCCATCTCTCCTTAGTGGATGCTAAGCTCTCTAAGGACCGGGACTGTGGTTTATTATCTCTGTCCCCACCTAGTACAGGGCTCAACAAATGTTTGCTGAATCAACAGATGGGTAATCCGTGCTCAAAAAATGTCTATCGGTTTGAGTGACAGAGTCTGGAAGACTTCTTCTCTGGTCCCAAACAATGTTTATTTCTACTCGGGGAACCTCCAACGAGCTCTCCACAGCAAGGCACGGGGACCACTTGTGACCAGTCAACTTAAAATCTTTCCCCGGTTCAGACCCTTCTTTAACAAATCATTGTAGTGGCTGGAGCTCTGGGCTTATCGCCTGGTTCTAGGCCAGTGTTGCTATAAACTAGCCATGTGACTTTGAGCAAGTTGAATCAGCTCACTTGCCAGCCTTAGTTCCCTACCCTGTAAAATGAAGAAATAGCTCTAATAGTCTACCATGTTGTAAAGCAACACAATAAACAATGTGGTAATTGAGCTGAATGGAGAAGATGTATTAGTATCTATGGTAATACCTAACTTCTAGCTCAGCCTGAAGCACTTTTTCTTTGGTGGTAAAAGGTCACAAGATTTTTCTATGTCCGATGATGAATAAACAGCTGTAGGAAACTTAGGGAAAATATAATTCTCCCTCTCAGCCTGTGTAATTTTACTTGTTGTTATAATGGGTTACCACCACCTCATCTCTCTCCTGCAGGAAGTTTATTTGTTCCTTCATCCATTCTACTTAGGGTTGACAGATTTATCAAATAAAAATACAAGATTCTTTCCTTTTTTAAATTTTTTAAAAAGATTTTATTTACTTGAGAGAGAGTGAGAGAGAGAGAGCACAGAGGGAGAAGCAGACTCCCTGCTGAGCAGGGAGCCTGATGCGGGGCTCAGTCCCAGGACCCTGGGATCATGACCTGAGCCCGAGGCAGATGCTTAACTGACTGAGCCTCCCAGGCGCCCCACAAGACTCTTTCATATTTGTTCAGTACTTCACAGGTTATGGAGGGGCATTGCAATGGACTAGAAGGCACTAAGGCAGGAAGAGCCTTGCTATCTGAAGTGTGTCCCCCCAACTGGCAGCCTCAGGATTACCTGGGAACTTCTTAGAAATGCCAACTCTGGGCCCCACCCCAAACCTATTGAATCGGAGTTTGCATTTTAACAAGGTCCCTAGGTGATAAATTGCACATTCCATTTAGCTCGGGGAGCCCTGGGCTATTTGCTAATCTCATCCACCATCTGCTCAACAGCTGTCCCCAAACTCTGGAGTGGGGAAGAGGGAGAAGGGTTGCCTAAAATATGAACTCTTCAGTTGGCCTCTGCATCACAGGGACTGTGGCAAATTCAGTGGTTTTGTAGGGCAGTGCCTACTAAATAGTAGGTAATGTTGAGTTTCCTGTCGGGGGGCCACGTGCTTAAAATGAAGTCAGAAACCACATTCCCAGGATGATGAGAGAGCCCTAGGCAGGGCTGGACCTGGCTCAAGCTGTAGTCTGCCTAGCCTGCTCTGTCTATGCCTGTGAGTACTCTTGAGCTCCCCCTTTTGGCTCCATTTTGTCACCTACAAAGCCCTGTCCCTTTTCCTCTCAGGTGCTGGGTGTCCTCCCCAACCAAAGTGAACACCGGGGAAGGGGGTGCTCTGGTGTAAAATTAAGCACATGTTTCTCCTCCCCGGGGCTCATTACATTCTCAGTTGTCTTCTTCTTTGCAAACCCCTTTTAAAATAAGGGACTTCAGTCCTCAGCTAGTATTGGAATAGGGTATTTGGGGAGGGGTGGGTCAGATACTCCTGAGAATAAGGACAGCTCTCCTAGGCTCTCAGCCCCAGCCCTACCCATATTCCAGAATCTCTCCACTTGACTGGCCTCTCACACAGTTGCCCCTCTTGCCTTCACAAGTCTCCCTCCTCCTGTCCCCTCCCAGTTTGGGCTTCGGTGGGCCATGGCTGAGGCTACACTGAGGATGGCTAGGCCCCAGAGACCAGTCAGGGACACAGAGACACTAAAGCAACTTGGGGATCCCCAGGAAACCAGAGTGTTTCAGTGCAAGAAGTGCAGTGAAGTAGGCATCATGTGGTACCCGTGGGTGTAATAGGAGGGAACTGGGGATTGGGATTCCCAGGCAAGAAAGGCTCCAGATTTCAGGACATTTAGGGAGTTGGCCTCAGATCAGGGAACCTGACGTGCTGACTAGGGATTCAGGGAACAGACCGAGTCATGACTGGGCAACCAGTGATTAACAAGAAACCAGGGAGTGGACAGAGGTTCTGAGATCACAGAAGAGCCAGGGGTTGGGATGGATTTGGACCTGTAAGTGGGGTTGGTGGCTCCAGGAGTGAAGACTTGAGTCCTGTGCCAAAGCCCCACCGTTAGCTTTATTTGTTTGAGTGACAGACCTGGGCATTACAGAGCCGGGATTAAGAAGGTGGGCTCCGGAGCCAGACGGCTGGGGTTTAATTCCTGGCTTCACCCCTTAGCAGGGGTGTCCTTTGGCTAAGACATTTAATCTCTCTGTTCCTCTGTTGCCATCCTCTGAGGGAGGCTGTGAGGATCAAGCAAGACAATACATAGCAAACCCTTAGCACAGTCCTGGCCTGCAGTACCTCCTGGATAAATGCTATGCATTATTATGATTAACGCTCAGACTTCATGCCGCTATCTGCTGCCCCTCAGGCTCACCTATGGTCATTGGTACATGTTCCCTCTGCTTGGATGCCCTTTTCCATCAATTCCTTTTCATCCTTCAGGCCTTAGTTCAGACATCATTTCGGTAGGAAAAATACACTGTTTTCCTCTATTCTCACACATACGGTACTTCAGACATCAGATGTGTGGGTTTTCCACACCAGGCAATTCTCCGATGTCAGCTGGCTGTCCTACAATTCAGTTCAATTCTAATGCTAACCCGAGTTATCACAGACCGCACAGGTTAAGGGCTCAGCCCCACAGGACTGCCTGCGTCCACCCACCTCAGGTGCCAGTCAAAAGTCCAGTTTCTCATCTGTGCTTCTTACCAACCGTCTGTAAATAGGAGTTTCCCATGACCCCCCCGCCCCCGGGTTCAATCAGTTGCTGAAATAGCTCACAGAACTCAGGGAAACACTTTACTGGTTGATTATATAATAAAGAATATGATCAAGGATACAGATGAATAGTCAGATGAAGACATATATAGGGTGAAATCTGGGAGGGTCCTGAGCACAGGAGTTTCTGTCCCTGTGGAGCTGAGGCAAGCCACCCTCCTAGCATGCAGATATGTTCACCAACCCAAAAGCCCCCCAAACCACATTCTTTTGGGACTTCTCTGGAGGTTTCATCCTGTAGGCATGATTGATCATTACCTCAGTCTCCATCTCCTCTCTCCCCTCTTTAGAGGATGGGGGCGGGGTGGGGCTGAAAGTTCCAAACTTCTAATCATGACTTGGTGTTTCTGGTCACCAGCCCCCATCTGGAAGCTATCCAGGAGTCCACCAAGACTAACCTCATTAGAACAAAAGATACTCCTATCACCCAGGAAATCCCAAGGGATTTAGGAGCTCTCTGTCGGGAACCAGGGTCAAAGGCCAATATTAGAACAAAAGATGTTCCTAGTCCTCTTATCACTTAGGAAATTACAAAGGTTTTAAGAGCTCTGTGCCAGGAACCAGAGCAGAGACGAATATGTATATGTTTTCTGTTATCTCAGAGGGTCCCTTCCCAGACCCTCTTGGAAAGGGTGAGGCGCTCTCCTTCACGCTCCGACGGCACTTGCAGTTCCAACATCATGCATTGTAATTGCTCGTTTCCTTGTCTGCCTCTCCCAGGAGGCCCTCAGCTCCATGAGTTTTTGGATTGCATCAGTTTTTCCATTGCTGTATCAGCAGTGCTGACACACAGTAGAGATCCATTAAATGTTTGTTGATCAAATGAAAAGATGGTGAGAGACGCCAGGCTTAGGTCCTGTGGGGAGCCATAACCAGACAGCATTTCTCCATTAAAGCTTAATCTCAGGGCAGCTAACAATTGTGGAACCACGACCCCAAGGCCTAACGTCCCTTTCAGATGAAGTCCCTTTTAGGAGGTGGCAGTGAGACCCACCTGGGTACCTCCTTACCTGTCTGCCTCCTGTGTGCCGTGTGGGCCAACAGTAAGGTTGGGCAGAGGAGCTTTCAATTCGAGAGTGCCCTACACACCCTCCAAGCTACAATGGCAGCCACCATCTTTCCCAATCTTGTGTGCGTAATGGCGCCTGAAGGCTAGCAAACAGAGAATAGCCCAATATCATTCAAAGCATTCTGGGAAGTACAGTAAGTATGCTCCTGCTTCTGGCACGTGAATATGTCTTACTTCATCTGAGATGCTGCTTTTCTGAGTATTCATAAACTCTTGCTTTAAACTTACTGTAATAGGCCTGTCAGTCTGTCTTTGTGAGCAAAACAATAGCCTCCATCAGCAGAACTACTAGAAGGCGGCAGGGGCCTGAAGAGACGGGCTTAGAAGTCACAGGGCAAAGGCTGGACAATAGGCCCCTTCTCCCTCCTCCTAAACTGTGTGATTCCCCACCAGGGAACAATCACAGAACATTCTCAGGGCCTCTAAGTGACTGACCATCGCCCACTGTCTCGTCATTTGTAGAGACATTCTACACATTTCTCTAAAACTGGCAGGTGGTAAGGTGCACCCAGGAAGAATTCATTTTGTGTGAGAAAAGGGGACAGGTATCCCAGAACAAGTGAGAATTGGAGCCAGAGAAGTTGTCAGTTGCTCTCAACACGAGAAAACTAGCCTTGTGTATTTATTGCAGGGTTGGGGCACTAGGGTTAGGTCTGGAGAGTTTGGTCCTCATTAGATAATTTGGGAAAAAAAAGCACACAAAAACTTTGGAGACCCTGATTGATTTCGTACCCCATTTTCAAAGGACAATGTAGAGTCACATTGCTGCTGTAGGATCCCTGCGTAGAGTTTGCTAAATCTTCCAGATTTGCCAGATTTAGCAAATAAAAATAAGGGATGCCCAGTTAAACTTGAATTTTGGAAAAATAACAGGTAACTTAAAACTATTTATATATTCGGAGCACCTGGGTGGTGCAGTCGGTTAAGCTTCTGACTCTTGATTTTGGCTCAGGTCATGATCTTAGGGTCGTGAGATCGAGTGCTGCATCGGGCTCCATACTTGTCCCTCTCCCTCTGCTCCTCCCCCCGCTCGTGCTCTCTCTCTCTCAAATAAATAAATAAATAAATAAATAAATAAATAAATAAAATCAATCTTGAAAAATATTTATATATTCCAAATATTGCATCCTGTAATTTATCTGGTAACCCTGTTCTGAGGCCATTATCACTTGGGGCACCATGCTGTTGGTCCATTTCATAAGGCAAAATGCCTGAGAAGCCTCCTGCTACTGGGGTGCCCTTAGCAGCTACAGTCAGTTCACCTCCCCCAGCACTGCTGGAAGCTCTGAGAGGCTAGCAGAGCCCCTAATGAGTTGAACTGTGTGTGTGTGTGTGTTATCTTAATTAAGCCTCTGCTACTGGCGTATATAAAGATGGGGTTGGATGGAACAGCTGGTCTTTCAACAGCCCTGTCCCCCACTTCTCCTCTTTTCTCCTTGGGGTATGCCTTGAAAACCCTACTACTTCATTCTACTCTAAACCCCTTTCCCCAGCAGGCAACCCAAATCAGTCAAGGCTCTTGAAACTTTCAGCCTGAAGTCGACTTATCCTAAAAAACAGAAACCACAGGATTCAGAAGGAAGCTACCGCATGTGCAGTAGTCAATGGGAGAAAGAACAAAAAGGACCCTTGCTGAGAGTCCCCAGGTCTGTTCACATGGAAACCATTCAAATGTAGGAATCTGAGAGGGTTACTGGCCTCCCCTGGACACTGAAATAAGAGAAATGATGCAGATTCAAGTGAAAGACAAATCCCACTGGAAGTGTTAGGCAGCAGTGGCTTGGGGACCAGTGAGCTGCAGGGAGGAGCTGTTTGCTTCCCTGCAGATGTCTTGCGGGCTCCTTTAAGAAAAGAACTTTCCCTGTGTGTTCTTTGGAGTTGGGCCCAGGAGGGTTTATTGCTAAGTGACCTGTCCTAGCCTGTTCCCGGCACTAAAGGGCAGTTTGGCACCCTTAAGACTGAGGCCCCTGGGAAGACTCATCCTACCCTCCATGGCCCTTAAGTCTTCTTTCCAAGGTCTTGAGCTCAGGTTGCTGTTTGAGAGACACAGGCCCCTGGGTGGTTTTATGGGCAGGTGAAAAGAAGGGGGTGGGATAGGGTGGGGATAATTTCTGCCCTTCTGTTCAGTTCTCAGTGCAGCCTGGGGTGCAGTGATTCTGAGACACTGTTAGGCTACCTGAGGTAGAAATAAGTTGTCTTCTCATCTCAGATGATGAGGGCTGGGTTGACAAAGAATGGTACACGTAAGGCTTAAGAAGAAAGGCCTGGTGGGGACTGAGCCAGACTGTCGGCCAGACTGGGGTTAAAGACTCGTCAGCACTGTCAGACCAGGACACTCTGACATGTAGCTAACCACCTGCATTTAGGGCTGGAGGACGCTTAGCTGGCATTTGGGCAGCACTTTATAAAGTGATTTTCCACACGCAGCTATCAAATCAGCCCTGGGGTCCAGGGCGAGCCCTGGATCAGCTCTCATGGAGGAACTTCGCCCTGGCTGCCTTGTTCTCCAGGGCAGGACAACTCCAGCCTCTTAGGTGCGTCACCCTAGGCTTTCAAGAGGGAAGCCTTGGCCAAATCTGGGATAATTTGAGGACTGAAATAATTAAGTACACTAATGAATTATAAATCACTGGAAAAAACTGGAATCCCTGAGCCCATACTGACAGTAAAGAGATGAATAAACGGGGAGGAAGGGAGGTCTCTTGGTTACAAGAGTAAGCAGAATACTCAGGGCCCAGTGACATGTAAAAGAGTGCTCAAGTTGGAAAATCATCATTTTGCAGCCATCATAGTAAATACTGGATCAGGTAACAATTAACAATGGATGCTAACTCTAGGGGAAATATTTTATGAGGAGCAGGATATTTGCGTGTTCTTAAAGTGCTTATTACTTACCAAGGAGAAAAACTAATCACACGGTGGAGAAATTGGACAACACCTTGGCTGGATAATCAAAATTAATACAACCAGTGAAGAACAGATGCACATGGTGTGTCTCCAGATGTGATACTGTTGAGAAAAACATAACATCACCTATGCAGTTTTCCAGTTGGGAATGCACAATCTGAATCTAATCAGGGGGAAACATCAGACAAACCCCCAATGAGGACTGTTCTATTTTTTTTTAAAAAAGGGAAGGGACTTGGGGCGCCTGGGTGGCTCAGTCGTTAAGCGTCTGCCTTCAGCTCTGGTCATGATCCCAGGGTTCTGGGATCGAGCCCCGCATCGGGCTCCCTGCTCGGCGGGAAGCCTGCTTCTCCCTCTCCCACTCCCCCTGCTTGTGTTCCCTCTCTCGCTGTGTCTCTCTCTCTGTCAAATAAATAAATAAAATCTTTTAAAAAATAAATAAATAAAATAAAATAAATAATAAAAAAGGGAAGGGACTGTATTTTTCAAAAATGCCAGTGTCCTAAAAGACAAGGAAAGGCTGCATCAACCAACAAATTTGAATACAGATGGTAGATTACATAAAATATCGTATCAATGTTGAACTTACTGAAGTTGATTATTATATAAGAGAATATCCTTATTTTTAGGAATACACACTGAAGTATTTAGAGGGAAAGGGCTATGGTATATATATAACTTATTTTCAAATAGGTCAGAAAAAACTGTGTGTATGTGCATACACACACACACACACACACACACAGAGAAGATCACCTAATTAATATTAGGTGAATCTGGGTAAAGGCTAAAGAATATGTGAGTGTTCTTTGTTCTTTTTTTTTTTTTTTTATTCTTCCTCCTTTCCAAATAAAAAGTTAAAAGAAAGAGTGGAGCCTGGAAGGTAGGTGTTAATCCCCACAGAAGGATCCATGAGTCTGCCCCTCAGGCCTGTGATTCAAGGAGGCAGTGCTACCTCCTTGGGGCAGTTTGGAGGCTAGGGAAGAAGGCTGGTTCCCCAGGAATTTGGCTCCTCTCTCTCTGACCCCCAACTTGCCCTAGGCCAGAGAAGGGGGCTTGTATGGGGCCTTGACAGTCTCTCCCTCTTCTCTTTCCCTATGTTCCTTTTGTACTATCCTTAGCAATAGTGGTTAAGAGAGCAGACTCTAAAATCAGACTGTCCAGGTTTTTTTTTTTTTAATTCTTTTTTTTTTTTTAAGATTTTATTTATTTGCGAGAGAGAGAATGAGATAGAGAGAGCATGAGAGGGGGGAGGGTCAGAGGGAGAAGCAGACTCCCTGCTGAGCAGGGAGCCCGATGTGGGACTCGATCCCGGTACTCCAGGATCTTGACCTGAGCCGAAGGTAGTCGCTTAACCAACTGAGCCACCCAGGTGCCCAAGACTGTCCAGGTTTGAATGCTGGCTCTGCCATGGTGTGACTCGGAATCTATTTCTTAACCTCTCTGACTTTTAGCTTCCTCACTTATAAAATGGTGTTTATAGGGCTGGCATAAGGTTGTTTGTTTTTTTTTTTTTAAGATTTTATTTATTTATTCATAGGAGACGGGGGGGGGGGGGGGCAGGCTCTCCGCCGAGCAGGGAGCCCAATGTGGGACTCGATCCCAGGACCCTGGGATCATGACCCGAGCTGAAGGCAGACGCTTAACCATCTGAGCCACCCAGGCACCCTGGCATAAGGTTTAAATGAGATAATACATATATAACACTTAGAAAAACAAGTGTTCAATATACGTAGCTATTGTTTCTTCCTCTTTCTTACAAAAGACCTCATGTAATGAATTGGGGGAGGAAAGAAGGGTGAGGAGGAAAAGAGGACTTTTAGGGCATGAAACTGCTCTGTATGGTATGTAATGCCATCCATGTTAATACAATACATGTCATTATATATTTATCCAAATCCACAGGATGTCCAACACCAAGAGTGAACCCTAATGTAAACTAGAGCTGCTGGGTGATGATGATGTGTCTGTGTAGATTCATCAGTTGTAACAAATGTACCACTCTGGTAGGGAACGTTGATAGTTGGGGAGGCTATGCACTATAGGGGCAGGAGTTGTATGGAAAATCTCTGTATCTTCCCCTCAATATTGCTCTGAATCTAAAACTGCTTTTTTAAAAAGTCCATCAAAAACAAACAAGAAAAAAACAAAGGGAAATCCCATATAACCTTATTATTATTGTCCATAATCCAAAGGAGCACCTAAAAATGGGAATTCCATGCTCATAGGTCAGCAGAGGAAATGCCTGGAGATAGAAGAGTCTCATGGAAGCTCCTCACTTGCCAATGGATAGAGTCGTATCTACTACTCAAAGCAGTGTGGCACAGTAGTGGAGAAAGTCAGGATTCGGAGGCTGACAGGTCAGGGCCAAAATCCTACTGCCACTTCCCAGTGGCCTGGTCACAGGCAAGCTACTTGACCTTGCTGATTCATACTCTTCATCTGTAAAAAGAGATGATGATAGTACTTATCTCATAAGTGTTAGGAAGATTAAATGAGATACTGTATATAGAAACCTTAGCTCAGAGCCTTGTAGGTGGTAAGCACTCAGTGAGTGTTAGAAATGAGTAATATGGGCCCAGCACTATGCTAAGCACATCTGTGTCCACTCGACATCAGCCAGCTGGTAAGTGGTAGAGCCAGCACTGGAACCCAGGTCTGTCTGACTTCATAGATCAAGCTTGAAACCATGACCCCATCATTTCTCAGCCTTCAGTCTCTCAAATACCACCTTCAGGATTTTTGCCATATCATGCACTGTCTATACTATTATTTCCTTGATAGTTTTGAGTCAACCTGCTTTTTAAAAAAATTTATTATTATTATTTTTAAGTAGGCTGTACGCCCAGCATGGGGCTCAAACTCATGACCCTGAAATCAAGAGTTGCATGCTCTACTGACTGAGCCAGCCAGGTGCTCCAATATTTTATTATTATTTTCTAAAGTAATCTGGGGGCACCTGGCTGGCTCAGTGGGTTAAGCGTCTGCCTTCGGCTCAGGTCATGATCCCGGGGTCCTGGGATCGAGCCCCGCGTTGGCCTCCCTGCTCAGCGGGGAGTCTGTTTCTCCCTCTCCCTCTGCCTGCCACTCCCTCTACTTGTGCTCTCTCTGTGTCAAATAAATAAATAAAATATTAAAAAAATAATCTGTACAGCCAACGTGGGGCTCGAACTTCCAACCCCAAGATCAAGAGTCACATGCTTTACCAATTGAGGCAGCAGGCGCCCCTCGACTTGCTTTTTTTATATATAAATAAATTTTTGTTAAAAGGAAATGTTACTATCATAAAGTGAAATCCAGTATCAAGTGCCCTAAATAAAACTGTAATAATAGACCTGTAACTGTTAATTATAAAGGTTCATTTGGGTATGACTAACAATTGTCTCGCATCTCACTGGTGGTTTGCCTAACATACTTTGGGCAACAGTATATTGTTCTAAATAATTTCTCCATCCTCAGGATTATAACACTCCTTGAGGGCCATTTACTGAACCTCCCTCCCTGATCCAATCCTGAAATAGCCTACACAGTCTTTCAATTGATACTCTCCTGCCTCATCTTGAACGTCTCTTATGAGAAGATGGAAAACCTTTTGCTTCTGACCAGAAGCTGCCATCACACATTCTCCTGTGCCCTTTGAAGTTGACATAAGTATACAGCCTTTGAAGAACTCAGTACTAGTGGAAACCAGACATAAGGCCGCGTGGGTGTCCCCACCTTTGCACTTCCTTCTTTCTCCCTTCCTTCTCTTTTAACTTAGCCCTTGTAGGGAGAAGGAGAAAGGAGTTGCATAGGTGATGCTGGTGTGTTGAAGAATATGCACAGGATTGGATTTGGCTTCACACCAAATCAAAAACCAGGTACAGTGAGCTGGACCTACCAAGAAATCCTTCAGGGTGCCTGGGTGGCTCAGTCGTTAAGCGTCTGCCTTCGGCTCAGGTCATGGTCCCAGCGTCCTGGGATCGAGCCCCGCATCGAGCCCCGCATCGAGCCCCGCATTGGCGCCCCGCATCGGCGGGAAGCCTGCTTCTCTCTCTGCCCCTCCCCCCGCTTGTGTTCCCTCTCTCGCTGTGTCTCTGTGTCAAATAAATAAAATCTTTAAAAAAAAAAAAAGAAATCCTTCCTCTTGGGAGGAAAGGGGACATTCTGCATGCAGATGTGTGTGTCTCCTAGCCCAGCTGCCTTTCAAATCCTTTCTGAATCTTTTGAGAAAAAGGAAGTGGAGGAGAAGGGAGGAGTCGCTAAGGAAAACCCAACAAAACCTTAGTAGGACATCAGCACATAAGCAAGCAAGCGTGCTTGGTTTTCTGTAGCAAAGGGTATCACAGGGAAGAGGCATTCTCCTTCATCTACAGGAATGCTTGGCATGGCGGCTTTGGCATTTCAAGGGCCCCGGGCCTCCGCTGTAGCAGCAGATGGTCATGCCCGGCAGGCACAGAGGGCCTTCGCACCCGAACCAAGGATCGCAGTGGCAGCGGGCCCTGGTGGGGAGCGGATAGCCCCGATGCGCTAATAATATTCAGGCTACGTTCTGCGTGAGAGGTCAAGGCAAGAGCTTGTAACATTTGGGAGCTGACTGGTAGTGTGACTTTTTATACCCCCACAGGCTGCCAAGGCCCGGGGAAGCTCAGGTTCCATGTGGCTCAGGGGAAATCTTGGTGCCAAGGCAGACTAAGCCAGCTCCAGACCTCACAGAACAAGGGGTACATGCCCTTATAATGAAGGTCTCTTTCGAAGCTCTCAGAAAGGCCTTGAAAATATAATACATGGAAGCAGAGCCTGCAACACAGACATGAGGTGTCCGGCGCCATCATTATTGTGAATTAGCCACTTGATCACCAACCATCGCTGGAACACAGTGCGTGCTGCGAATGGGTCCGAGTAATTGGAGGCCGGCTATTTGTTCCCTAGGGAGACAGAACTATCAGAGTGATGTCTGGGTGAGGTATTGACAGGGAGGGATGCATTCATGGAACAAAATGGGTCCTCAACATAGTTTCTGTGTGATGGCTCCGAAAGAAACCCGGGACTCAGGCCCTTTACATGGCCGAATTACCATCTGCTAATGTCTCTTGCATCTTGGCTGGAGTGGGGTCTGTCAGTGAGCTTCGTGTTGACACAGATGCTGGGGAGAGGCTGGGGAGGAGGAAATAGGCTGGAAAGGCTGCTGTCGGGAGCGGCACCAGGGTGGGGAGGGGCTGGGGGCGGGAGCGCAGCTGCTTTGGGGTGGTAGAAGCGGGAGGAGGGGCGCAGAGGCTTGCTGTGTTCTGTGTGTCCGCATGGACAGCGCTCACCAGCCCAGCTGAGCCCAGCTGGGCCCTGCGGGCCCTGGATAAGGCAGCCCTGGGCAGCAGCTGGGGGGAGACAGCTCTCACGAAGCACAGCAAGAAGCCACTTTCTTTCCTCATCTTCATGGGGAGAAGGAAGGAGGAATAATAGTGAAAATCCCTATTTGTTGACCTTTCCGTGAGCCAGGTAGTCACAATGATCTGGATAAGTAGGTATTAATGCTGGCCCTGTTTTACGGATGAGGACAGCGAGGCTCATTTACCCCTGTTTATTTTTTGCAGAACACCGATCACAATCTCGAATCCTCTTGTTTATTTGTACCCTTGTCTGTCCACCCCTGTAGAGTGTATGTGCTGGGAGAGAGGACTTTTGTCTCTTTTGTTCACTGCAATGTGTCCAATGCCTAAAAGTGTGTGTGGTACATCACAGCTTCTCAGGTCTTCTGTCGGTCTGGGATTTGATTTTACCCTGCTTACAAACTCATAATTTAGCCTGTTGCTGTTTCATGGGTGCTGGAAGAAAATAGGAGACTCCTGGATCAGAGATAACAGACTGTATTGCTCATAGCACAGCAAGCGGCATGGTCATTGGCCTGTCTGTGACAGTTGCCCTTGTCACCCATTCCCACAGGGATAACACAGAGGGCCCCATATGCATGCTTTACACATAGTCGGTTTACATCACAGCTGCGGGGCACTGAGCTTAGGGAACCCAGCATTTTATAGCAAGCGGTAAGCCTGCCTCCTCTTTGTCCCAGGGGGTGACATTAACTCCTTCCACAAAATTGCCAGCTGCAATACATAACCCTGAGAAATGTCCAGGTAAAGAGTGGTCAGGCCCTTGCCTGTTTGGCATAGCCAGCGAGAAATACAGGAACACAACAGACCCATGGAGGAGTGTCTCCCAGCATCCTCTTCCTCCTTGGACTTCTGAACCACGTGAGGGCACTTGGCAGAACTACCTCGTATTAGTCTCTCTTTCATGCATAGGCCTCGTCCCCGTATCTGGTTCAGACTGTGAACGTACTGAGGACAGTCCCCCTGTGTACTTACCCTTTGTGGTCTTCAAAACTGTCTGCGTGATTTGCATACAGCAGCTCCTTAGGAAACAAGGACAATAACAGTACCAGCATCAGGCCTTGGAGTCACAGACTCAGGTCTGACTGTCAACTCTGATTCACACTCATTTTGTGACCTTGGGCAATTTGCTCCACTCCCCTGAACCTGTTTCCTCATCTGTAAAGTGGATAAAGGTACTTAAGTCAGAGGGTTCCTGTAACTTAAATGAATTTATCCAAATTTGGGGAATGGAAGAGTGCTTGGCATGTAATAAGTATTTCATAAGTAGTAGCTATTTATTGTTGATATTATTATTGAGCCTCCATGTGCCAGGTGCTTTGATATTCAGGTTTTTAAAAGTATAATCCTTCTCATACTTAAGCACAATAGATGCTATCCCTTTTCTGTACACAAAGAAATGGGCGGAAAGATGAAAGGACGTCTTACACAGAGTGGCAGAATGGAGTTTTGAGTCCTCTACGCTACTTGTGCTCCATGAGTTGAATGGTTTCATCTTTTCTGAAGGAGTGGAAGGGTGAGCTTCCCCACTTGGGCCATTTCTTTAATGAAATGCTTCAACCCTGAGCCACCAAGGATCTTACAACGTGCGTGCCCCCAGAAACCTGGCCTGGGGGAGTGGAGTCAAGGAGAAGCTGAGAGGAAGAGAGGGGGCTGGCTTTCTGGGGAGCTGAGGGTGAGAACAGTGTGTTGAGGGAGAGCCAAAGCAGAATTAAATCCAAATGCAGGTGATTTCACTGAGGCCAGGAAAAGAACAGCTTTCTGGCAGAGAAGAGACACCCGCCCACCAGAGGCCAGCAGGGCCGGTTCCTAGCAGCTGGGAAGACTTTTGCACTCCTTAAAGCAGCTAGTTCTCAGGGATCCAATGTATGCTTCTCCCTCCTGGGACTTGTGCAGAGAGAGCTGTAGGGAGGGGTGCAGAGCAAACAACCCAATTCAAGGCCAAACAGATGCTCTCTTCTTGAGGATGTTCAGGGTGACTCGATCTGCAACAGGGCCCCCTGTCACCCCTAATTTAGGGGCCTCACGTTGAAGGAGAGCTCATCCCCTTCTCCTGGGACGTGAGCCTGCTAGGATAGATGCTTCACTAAAAGACATGTGTGCACTTTGTCCCGGATCTGAGTTCACTGTGAAGGGCCTTTGAACTCATCAAGCAACTCCAGGAAGTGGAAGAGGATCAAAGAGCACAAGAGAATCATGCTTTAAGCTTCTTTAAATTCTAACCTGGCTATGCAGTGAAGAGGGAGGAGGCATCTTCCTTGCCCAAGGGCATTCACACACAGAGGAGAGCTGTGAGTCCTCACAAAGGACCACTTGCCCCGTAAGTACCCAGGCAGAGGGGAAGTGGGGCTTCTGACATGCAGATTGGGCTCCCCTTAGACCCTCCAAATCAGAATCTCAGGAGTTGGGGCCCAGCAGTTAGCATTTCATACAAGCTCGTCAGGTGATTCTCATGAACAAAAACATTTGGGGACAACTGGGTTGAGGCATGGGCTTTAGAGAGGACCAGTCTGGCCTCTACTACTTACCAACTGTGTGATCTTGGGCAACCTATTTAACCTCTCGGAGCCTTAGTTTCTTGCATATAGAAGGGAATAATAGTACCTTCCTCGAAGTGCTGGTGGGAGAATTAAATGAGATAATATGTGCCTAATTAAAAATGGTAGTTAGTATTCAACTTCTTTCCCCACCACCACCATGCTTTTTTCCCCTGCTTTCCCTTTTCAATGGGAAATGCAAACTTATTTTTCTCCCTTTGATGCATCCCTGTTTCCTCCCACCACCAGGTATTTGGCACCTCTAAGCACTTGTTAAAAACAGGGTTAAAAGCTTAGGCAAAGCAGAGGCTCCCTATAGTGGCTCCAGATGCTTACCACATGGCATGCCTCTCTCTGAGAAGTGCCTACCTGAGCAGTGCCCCCTTTCAGATTGCCTTCTCTCCCCTTCGTTCCCCCTAAATTAAAACTTCTGCATCCAGTAAGTACTCCATCTCTGTATGGCCCTCCTCTCTGTCAGGGCTATGGCACCGTGAATTAGTCGTGTAGCTGCATAATAATGCAACCTGTGTTATTAGTCTATTGTGAGTTTGGTGAATGGGAGTTGATCCCTCATGAAGATCCCCTCTGAATGGGCTGACAAAATAGTCTGTTAATCTCTAAAACTGAAAGCTGGTTCGTGGACCCTAGTTGATTCCATGGAGGCACAGGTGCACATGGAGGTACGGTCTGTCTCACCTCTTAACCGTAGCATACTCCATGATTCCCTGCAACTCTGCCTTGGCCATACTCCACTGACTGCCCCCTTTGTTTTTTTTCCCCTTGGTGATCATTTGAACCTGATCTCATCCAGATTCTTTAATGAATACTTATTGGTTTCCTCTGCAGAGGGGTTGTCCCTGTTATTCATAAGATATTAAGGGCTATTTGACTTTTTGAACCAGGAGTTAATGCTGGCTGCCTATTAGGATCACCTGCTTAGCTTTTTAAAAAAAGGATTCTTGGGCCCTACTCCCAGAGATTCAAATTTAATGGATATCGGTAGGTTTTAAAAGCCCTCCACTCAAGTGATTCCAAATGTACAGCGAGAGCTGGGAACCACTGCTTGAAACTATGTGAATTTACTCATTCCACAAATATTGAGTGTTTATCACAGGCCAGGCACTGTTATAGGCCCTGGGAACACAGCCATGAAGATAGCCAAGAGACAACATGAAACTGGGGCGCCTGGGTGGCTCAGTCGGTTGGGTGTGTGACTTTGGCTCAGGTTGTGATCTCGGGGTCCTGGGATTGAGCCCCCCTCCCACTGCCAGGCCCCCGCATAGGGCTCTGCACTCAGTGGGGAGTCTGCTTGTCCCTCTGCCCCTCCCCCCTCGTGTTCTCTCTCAAATTAATAAATAAAATCTTAAAAAAAAGACAGCATGAAACTAATCTAACACTGTATATTAATTTTTAAAAAACAAACAGAGGGGTGTCTGGCTGGCTCAGTCAGTAGAGCGTGTGACTCTTGATCTCAAGGTCATGAGTTTGAGCCCCACATTGGATGTAGAGTTTATTTAAAAAAAAAAAATAATAATAATTTTAAAAAAGATAGCCAAGAGATGAAAATCCCTGCCATCATGAGGTTTATTTATTTATTTATTTTTTAAAGATTTTTAAAATTTATTTGACAGAGAGAGACACAGCGAGAGAGAGAGAGACACAAGCAGGGGGAGTGGGAGAGGGAGAAGCAGGCTTCCTGTGGAGCAGGGAGCCAGATGCGGGGCTCAATCCAGGACCCTGGGATCATGACCTGAGCCAAAGGCAGATGCTTAACAACTGAGCCACCCAGGTGCCCCATGAGGTTTATTTTTTAACAGGAAAATTAGATAATAAATAAGATAATTAAATATATATTATTTTGATATGATGATAAATACAATAGAAAAAATAAAGTAAGGAAGAGGGGATAGGGGATGGCAGGGGTGTTATGTTATGCAGTTTGGATTGGGGTGGTTGTCTTAGTCCCTTTATGCTGCTATAAAAAAATACCATAGACTGGGTGGCTTAAATAACAAATATTTATTTCTTAAAGTTCTGGAGACTGGGAAGTCTAAGATCAAGGTGCTGGTAGATTTGGTGTCTGGTGAGGACCTGCTTCTTGGTTCATAGAGAGCTGTCATCCCGCTTTGTCCTCATGTGGCAAAAGGGGTGAGGGAACTCTCTGGGGTCTTATTTATATGGGCACTAATCCCATTCATGAGGGCTCCACGCTCATGACCTAAACCACCCCCCAAAGGCCCTGCCTCCTAATACCATCGCATTGAGGGTTAGGATTTCAACATATACATTTTGGCCAGGGGACACAAACATTTAGTCCAAGAGAGGTCGAGGAAAACTTCACAGAGAAAGGGACAATTAATGAAGACCTGAAAGAGGTTGCTGGGGTGAACCATGCAGATGCATGGAAGAGTATTCTTGGCAAAAGGAATAGCCAATCCAGAGAGCTCAAGTCAGGAGTGTGCTTGGTGTTCTAGGTAAAACAAGGAGCCTAAGTGTGGCTGGAGGGAAGTGAAGGGGAAGGTGGTTGGGGGCGGGCAAGTTGCTTAGGGCCTTGTAGGCCATTGTAAGGACTAGGACTTTTTTAAAAAAAGATTTTATTTACTTATTTGAGAAAGAGAGAGAGAGAGAGGGCACAAGCGGTGGGGAGGGGCAGAGGGAGAGGCAGAGGGAGAAGCAGGCTTCCCCGCTGAGCAGGGAGCCCGACCCGGGGCTCAATCCCCAGACCCCAGGATCATGACCTGAGCCGAAGGCAGATGCTTCACCGACCGAGCCACCCAGGTGCCCCAGGACTAGGACTTTTACTTTGAGTGAGATGAAGAGACACTGGATGGGTTTGAGCAGATGAGGGGCATCATCTGCTGCAGGGCCACAGACTAGATCAGGAGCCATTATGTGGAGGATAGACTACAGAGTGGCAAGGATGGAAGGAGGGAGGCTATGTTGGGGGCTGGGGGAGTATTCAGATTGGCCTACGCATTCTTATCCCCTCTTATCCTCTCCCCTTGTGGGGATGGGGGAGTGGGGAAATTCGTGACCCTGGACTTTGCGCCACAAGGATAAAGGGAGAAATAAATCAGATGTGAGAGTGTGCCTAACGTGTACGGATGTGTTTTCTCTGGATTAAGAGCCGAACACACCGTGGCAACTTGAATCTCTTCCTCTTTTGTCTCTTATTCCACCTCAGGTCCCCTTCCTAGTCTATTTCTTGAAGCTTCTTAGGCACATGCCTCCCCCACACCCCAGTAGTGACCTAGGTCTTTTGTCCTGTTTTACCTCCTGCTTTTGACAGAGAAGGAGATAAAGACCTGCGTTGATGTGAGTGGAGATCTTATTATAGCAGCCACCTGTGAAACGGCAGCGGGAGGTAGAGATGCTTAATGTGTAGAATGTTCGTTGTCCTGGAAAAAATCAATACTACAAATGTGGACTTAATGGCACCCCTTGGGGAATGGGAGTCTGGGCAATGTAACATTCTAGTTAATTGAAAGGTAACCCACTCCTCACCCCTGCTTTTTTCCCTCCTTTTCTCGCATTAGCTCTTGTGTCTGAGTAGAAAAATAATGGTTTTTATTGTGCACTTATAATAATGTGCCGGGCACTCTGCTAGTTGTTTTATAGACATTGTCTTATGTAATCCCTGTAACAACTGATGATGTAGACTTATCATTGTCCCCGTTTTAAAGTTGAAGAAGGTGAGGCTCGGAGAGAGTAAATAATTCGCGCGAAGTGGCACAGCTAATAAATGGCCAAGCCAGTGTGTCTGACACTGAGAGGATCAGCCTCAGTGATCAGAGTTTGTCTATCGTAGACTCTGTTGTGACTAGTTGCGGGGCTTTAGACAGGGCCTCAGCCTTACCACGTGGGCAGTCTGGGGAGACTGCTCAGGGTCAGCAATGCGGGCAGAGGGGAAGTCAGGAGCCTGGGCTGTGTGATGGAAGCTCTGGGAACGAGGTGCATTTATTATTTTTTTTTTTTTTAAAAGGTAAGGGCCCCGGGGCGCCTGGGTGGCGTAGTCAGTTAAGCATCCAACTCTTGACTCTGGCTCAGGTCATGATCTTAGCGTCGTGAGATGGAGCCCCACATCGGGTGTCCCGCTCAGCGCAGAGTCTGCTTGAGATTCTCTCTCCCTCTGCCTTTCTTGCTCATGCTCTCTCTCTCTCTCTCTTTCTCTCAGAATAAATAAATAGCTCTTAAAAAAAATAAAAGCAAGGGCCCCAACATCAGCTCTTTTTCTTATTGTTATGCTCTTCCAATGGACTGCAGACAATTTTTCATTCATTGGTAACAGTGTCACATTACTATCATTACTATAAGCATTAAACCTCCTTAATTTGGTATACCTACTTTTTATTTGGGGGGGGCTGCAAGGAAACCAACCTGAAATAGTTTTAAATCCAAAATCCAGGCTATTTTCTTTTTCTTTTTTTTTTTTTTCCAGGCTATTTTCAATCAATACAGTTCCATTCCTTTCAGTCACATTTACTAACATGAGCTAATGCTAACAAAGTGTCAAAGTGAGACCTATTTTAATAAATAGATAAGAAAAATTTTATTCATTGTCCTATGCAAATGGGTTCTTTCATAGTTTAAAAATGTCTGAAAATGTTTACTTTCTTCCAAAGGATTAAAAGCTCTTTTTTTGCCGTTTAGTTTATCCTGCTCATTTGGTTAACAAAGCCAATTTTCACAGTCCAACGAACAAGACCTTGATCTCTGCTCCTCTGAATTATTGCAAAATCTGAATGAGAAGTTCTGTGCTGGATAGCTTCCACCTGCCCCTTCAGATCTTCCCTCCATCCCTCTCTATCCCACACTCAGCCTCTGGAGGCTGTCCTGTAGGAATGACATCAAAGGCCTCTTGCCTAGATGATAAAGGCATCCCCATCTCCTGTTACTAGCCCTGGGCGCCCTGTCTGCACCTTTATGAATAATTTACTAACCCTCTCTCTCCAAAATACTCATTTTGAGTATGCCGTTTAATTCCTGATGGGATGCTGACTCATACAGGTTTTGAATGATGTTTCTATCTTTACAGGTCTGAAACCGACTTCAGGGTGTTATGACCATCTACTAATTTGAATGTACAAGGCTCCATGCAGGTCCAGTGATTGACTGGGTAGTGTTAGGGAACACAGAGACAAAGGAACAAGCACAGTCCTGGCCATCAGATTCCTGGGACATGAGTTTCAGGAATCTGGATGTAGATAGATCATGACTGGGAAAAAGATAGAACCAGATCAAGGGGTAATGGTGACCTGTCTGGCCTCTTTGTTTCTGGCCTATCAAGATCCTTCTGGCCAGGCTTTGGGTCTCAGGCCTGGGGTTAAGGCAGGAGACCCCTGTGGACTGGATTCAATGCCCACAATTGGTCTAAGGAATAGAGTAGAAACACCTGGGTTAAGGACGGGACTGAGGAAAGGAGTCTGGTCCAAGAATCAAACAGACAGCAGACCCAGGAGGACACTGGATTGTAAACTAAGGGAAGACATTGTGACTGCCTTGCTCATTGCAATGAACATTAGTGCCTAGCCAGTAGACTGGCACATAGCAGGCATTCTATAAATATTTGGGTGAATGAATGACTACTGGAAGATAAAAGAACATGATGACATAGCTAATACTGGAAGATAAAAGAACATAATGCACAAAGAAGTTAGGGGGCTGCCCTAGGGAGAATCCTAACCCAGGTATCAAGGTCAGGATTTGGGAATGAGTAGTAATTTGCCTTCCCTGGGTAGGAAAGCCCCAGCTGTGCACTGCACATAATCCTTTGGGCAAGTTAGACTACCAGAGCCAAGGAACAGAACCCATGGTCAGTTTGGCCACTGCTAGTTTTAAATAGAGAAGAGTTTGAGCAAATGGGGATCTGATTTGATGAAGGCCTTCTTGGGGCTTAAGTAGTTATTTGAAAAAATAGGGAGGTTGTTTTGTTTTGTTTTGTTTTGTTTTTTTTTTTTTAACTGAAAACAAACTGTACCCATATGGTCTCTTTTACTAGAAACATGGGACATGTCATTTTCAGGGATTCTTGTCTAAAAACACAAGATCACATAGAAGATCTAGTAGCAGATCCGTGCCTTATAGTTCTTTTGACACTTGTACTGTTATAGCTAATTGTTGGTTTTTTTTTTAATATTTTATTTTATTTATTTGAGAGAGAGCACATGAGAGGGGGGAGGGTCAGAGGGAGAAGCAGGCTCCCCGCTGAGCCGGGAGCCCAATGTGGGACTCGATCCCGGGACTCCAGGATCATGACCTGAGCCGAAGGCAGTCGCTTAACCAACTGAGCCACCCAGGCGCCCTGTTATAGCTAATTATTTTACTTAAGTGTATAATATAAAAAAGAAAGAGAATATGATGTGCAAGTGAAATGTTTTGGGGTTTTAAAAGTGAGTGTGTATGTGATTAGAGGGTCTCTTTGCTTTATCATTTCTTCTTAGGGCCTCTTGAGGACTTCTCCCTGGCAATGATTGGTGGGGAGGGGGACACTTAAAGTCACACTCTGTGCTTTAGATTAAGAAGGCAAATTATAGTACTGGAAGGCTGAATGTTTTGGATGTATCAATTGATCAGAATCCGTTGGGAATCACCAACAAATTTAAACTTTGTATCAATTTGGACCAGCCTCCTTCCTTCCAAGGATCTGAAATGGAAAGTTATCCTGAATTCCAAGAAGCATGAAAAATGGTCTGGGAGAGGTCGGGTCAGTGAGGTTTTAGGCTCACCCAATGGTAACAGGTTATGGTGATCCAAAGTGAATGATTCCACTCAACCCCTGAGTTTTCAACATTCCAGGTCAGCCTCGGTAGCTAGAGCTGGTGGGAGAGAGCACCTTCACAGCCCTGCTGAGCACCAGTTGACAAAAAAAAAAAAAAAAAAAATGAGGTCATGTCTTTCTTTTACACAATTTTAATGTAATCCTCACTAGCATTAGCGAAAATTGCTTTTTGGTGGCTGGAGGGAAGCAAAGAGCACTTGACTGTCTTAACATCCTCATCCCTGACAGCCTCTGTTAAAATGGAAAATTGTTGCGTCGGGAAGATCAGCTTCAGAGACTCTGACAGGGGGCAGCAGGTTCAAATCAACCTTGATTAATCCATCTTCTTTGAGAATTGGTTGTGTAAAATGGTCAAGGTCATAAGGAGACACTTCAGTCCCCGGATCCTGTTCACAGAGTGATTGTTCTGTCTTGTTCATGTAGAACACTAAATGTGCCATAATTACGGTGGGGGGAAGGGATTCAGAAAAGGAAAAGGAAGGGACAGGAGGGAGGGAGAAGCGTCTAGACAGCAGGGATGAAAGTAAAAGAGAGAGAGGATGGAAAAAAGGAAGGGGCGAGAAAAGAAATGAAAGGTGGGAGAAAGGCGGTTATAATTCAGCCCCAGCAGGGTATTGATCGAGCCACAAGGGCATGCTGGGAGCACACACTAGGGAGCCGAGGAATAAAACCTCGATTAGGAGGAAGGGGAAAATGGTATAAAATCCAGCTTCTTGGGGTGGGAGGGTGGAGCTGACAGTCCAAATGTCAAGTTCCAACAGGAAGGGGACAGAGTTACTCTCATGGAGGCTATGGGGGCTCTGTACTTAGGGGAAGTGTGACAGGAGTGCATTTTGGGGGGTACAAGGCAAAGATGGTGACAATGCCCATTTCTATACCTGTCTGCCTAGGAGTTTGGTCAGAACAGGGCCAGTCTGGCCCAAAGAGGGCTGCAAAGAGGCTGTGTTTGGCCCTGGGCAAGCTGCGTGATTCCCAGTCCCCTGGCAGCTGTGTGGGACTAACCAGTGCTTCTCCCTGGTCTTGCCATGGGACAGGGGTAGCTGGCAGACCACACCCGAATTTCAGGCTGCTTGTCTGGGCCTAGGACAGGATTGTACTTGGAGGAGAGTGAGTCTAAGAGAAGGAACAAGGTAGAGGAGAGGGGAGGCATGGAGAAGAAAGGCTGGAAGAAGGGGGGAAAAAACGTGTAAAAGGAAGTTGTAGAATCATAGATTTAGGAAACTGAAGAGAAGGAAAGATCCTTATGGCAAGAGAAGGAACGAGCAAAGAGTCCCTCCTTCCTTACCTCCCCAACTTTGAACCTGTTCCTGATGTCTTGTTCTCTATGGGTGATTTATGGGCAGAACTGTTTTATGTATTCTGCGCTAACTTGACCCTGAGTAATTTCTGGTGCCTCAGTGGTGGCATACTGCATATTTTATTTCTTAATTAAAAAAAAAGATTTTATTTACTTATTTACTTGAGAGGAGCAGAGGGGGAGGGACAAGCAGGCTCCACGCCCAGCACAGAGCCCGACCGTGGGGCTCCATCTCATAACCCTGAGATCATGACCTGAGCCCAAGTCAAGAGTTGGACGCTCAACCAACTGAGCCCCCCAGGCGCCGCGGTGACATACTGCATATTCTAGTTCTGACTGTTCTAAAACTGTTGCTCAGATACCATCCCATGCCCTGCATCTCGGGTTTTTCTGGATCTTGTGGTAAGGGCGATGGTACTCGAAGCGCTGAAGACCTCAGGTGAATGGTTTCCAGACCCTCTCCCTTTCACATGAATCAGTTTCAACATGATCAAAGGAAGTAGTCTGCCCAGCCAGCCTGGCCCTGCCTGGGTATTTGGGTCCCTTACTGCTCCACTAATTGGGATCCTTTTAAAAGATCTGGCTACTCAGTTACCCATTGTCGCGGGTAGTGAGGTGTGGCTGGCCTCTCTGGCCAGATGTGCTAGCTGTATCTTGCAGCGCCCCAGAGAGCCAGGTTTCAGGGGCCCTTTATTTGCTGTTTCTGAAAGGACTGAATATGTCTGTGTTCTGTGCTGCATGTGTTGCTTCTGGCTGCTTGCAGCAGGCTGAGTGAGCCAAGCACCGCAAATATTTGTTTAAGGTGGTTGCTATCCAGAATCTCTGATGTCAAGGGAAGTAAAATTAATGCTAAAAGCAGGAAGAGTCTCTCGTTGGCCTTTGGAATGCACGTGGCTGGACTTGATTCATTCCACATGTTTGGTAACCTTCCTGAGTTTACAGGAACACTTAATAACATTTTAAGCTCTTTCCTAGTAGAAGGAAGAGGTTACTGTCCTTTCCACTGGTAGTCAGCAAACATGTTTCTAGAACTCTGTGGCATATTGGAAAGAGGACTGGGTTGAGGGTCAGAGCACTAGTTCTATCAGATAGCAACTTGGTGAACTTGGACACCTGGGTCTCAGTGTTCTCATTTGTGAAATGGAAATGTTGGACTAGTGCAAGTGATTCGTAGACTTTCACGTGCATTGGAATCGCCCAGAGGGCTTGGTAAGTCACAGATGGCTGGGTCCATCCCTCAGAGTTTCTGATTCAGGTGGAGCCTGAGAATCTGCATTTCCATAAATTCCCAGGCGATGATGAGGTGGCTGCTGTAGGGACTGCACTTTGAGAACCGTTGGACTAGATGATCTCCCCGAGGCTGTCTCTTTGTGAAATGACTCTGTAGAACATGGAGCATGGTGGGGAATAGCCAGAGGATATAGAAGGCCGGCTCTGAGCCTGTCTTTTAACCAGAGTAAGAGGTAGCATCCAGCGTGTGACCCAAGGGGCACCAAAAATTAGTTCTTTTCCCAGCCTGCCATGAGCCTGGAACCTCTACCACAAGTCTCTTGGTTGGCTTCCAGTCCCTGTTAGAACCTAAGGGGTGGAATGGTGATAGAAACCAACCAGGTCATCTTTGAAGCAGGGTATATTGCAAGAATATAAATGCTGACAATTATTGGCAAAGTAAACTGACACTTACTGTTTCATAAAGGCTGGCATCGGTGCTTTCTTTACCTACTTTTATTATTTTTTAAAGATTTTATTTATTTATTTGAGAGAGAGAGAGACAAGTAGGGGGAGCAGCAGACAAAGGGAGAGGGAGAAGCAGGTTCCCTGCTGAGCAAGGAGCTCAACCCCAGGACCCTGGGATCATGACCTGAGCCGAAGGCAGACGCCTAACCGACTGAGCCACCCAGGCGCCCCTATCCACCCACTTTTATTTATCAAAAACTCACTGTGTGCTGGATACTCTACTAGGTGCCTCATGTGAGCCATTCTATATAATAGTCACAAAATTTATACAAAATAGTACTGACTTATGAGGAAACAGATTCAGAGAGGTTAAGTGGCTAGCTCATGGTCACGTAGTTGGTAAGTAGCAGAGAGCAGAGTTAGGATGAAAACCTCTAATACCAAAGGTAGAAACTTTAAAAATCGACTTTACTGAGTAATCATTTACATACAATAAACTATACCCATTGAAAGGATATAACTGAATGAGTTTTGACACATGAATATACTTGTGAAACCTCCACCAATGATCATAATACAGAACACATCCATCACTTCCAAAAGTTTCCTCCTTCTGTGTGACAGTCTTTCCTTGCCACCTGCCCAGCCTCAGGCAACTACTGGTCTCATTCCTGGTGCTCCAGATTAGAATACATTTCCTAGAATTTTATATAAATGGAATTGTACATTATGTAGTAGTTTTTTGGTCTGTCTTCCTTTACTCAGAGCACTTTAAGATTCATCCATATTGTTGCATCTATTACTAGTTCATTCCTTTTTATTGCTGAGTAGTATTTCATTGTAGGGTTATATCACAGTGTTCATTCATTCACTTGTTGATGGAGATTTTTTTTCCCCTGGTTTTTGGTTGTTATGAATAAAGTTCTGTGAATATTTGTGTACAGGTCTTTGTGGGGACATATATTTTCATTCTCTTAGGGAAGTGACTTTCATTTTCAGCTCTGATATGTAAGGAGATTGGAAGTCATTGCTCCCATCCTTACAGGAAAAACTGGGCGAGCTGGAAATGAATGACTTTTTTGGGACCCATCAGAGAACTAAGGTCAGAGGGCAAACAGCCACCCCTAAATCTGCAGAGACAGGTACAAATAGAGAGATACAGCATTTGCGATTTTCTTACATGGAGCAGAAGGCACTGGACTTCATAGATAGTAGGACCACTTACTTGACTAGTAATTTTGACAAATTGCTGGAGTCTATATGTGGGCCAGCGTGAGAGTGAGAAAACTCCTGGGGGCCACAGTCGAAGGCAGACCCCCACAACGAGTATGATTGTTCCCTCCGGGAACTCCATCAGTCTCTCAAAGTGAGGACCTGGGAAAGGAGCCTTCCTGGCCCTGGCTGGCTGGAGAGACGAGGAGCCATTGCCACACACACTGGAAGTCTGCTCCATGACAAAGTCCTCCTTTCCAGGGAAAAACCTTTACCCCTGGGTGATACGGAAACTGTACCCACCCTGGGAGAAGGGCATTGCTCCCTACCCCCATTCCAGCTGACTCCAGAATTCCTATCACACTTAAGAAGCAAGAGAAACAAAAACAAAAACAGGGGCGCCTGGGTGGCTCAGTTGGTTAAGCGACTGCCTTCAGCTCAGGTCATGATCCTGGAGTCCCGGGATCGAGTCCCACATCGGGCTCCCTGCTCGGCGGGGAGTCTGCTTCTCCCTCTGACCCTCTTCCCTCCCATGCTCTCTCTCATTCTCTCTCTCTCAAATAAATAAATAAAATCTTAAAAAAAAAAACAAAAACAAAAACAATGACAGTCACAAGGGGACAGGGTTTTAAGGAAATAGATTGGGAATGCTGCAGCTAGGGTGGGAACTGGGGGACAGGGCGGGGGAAAAAAGCTATGGCCCTGGAGGAGGGACAGAAATACCTGTGAAGGCCACATCCCAGAGATGTTGGACCACTCAAGGACTGAGACTTAACCAGAAGAGTATAGAATGCCCCCCACAACTCCTGCCACACCAACCAGCCTCTAGTATACAGTGGGTTACAGCTGAAAGAGCTGCAGGACACAGATGCTCTCTAAGGAGGAATACTTGGGGAAGATCAAAATTAAGGTGAGACAAAAACAAGGACACCAGAGCAATTTGAGGCCTTTAATACCTATTAGTGACAACACACCTTAAACACAGTCTACTTTCCACCCATATTAACATACACTACATCTATTTGCTTTTTTTCCTACTGACATAACATGTCTGGGGTTCAGCCCAAAATTACAAGGTATGCCAAAAGGCAATCAAGAGTAGTTTGAAGAAACAAAGTAATCAAAACCAGACTCAGATATGACACAGGATTTAAAGTATTTAATTTAAAGTAACTATGAGGATTTATGGGGTGCCTGGGTGGCTCAGTTGGTTAAGTGTCCAACTCTTGATTTCAGCTCAGGTCATGATCTCAGGGTCGTGAGTTCAAACTCCATGATGGGCTCTGTGCTGGGTGTGGAGTCTGCCTAAGGTTCTCTCTCTCCCTCTCCCTTTGCCCCTCTCCCCCCAGCTCATGCTCTTTCTCGCAAAAAATAAATAAATAAATAAAATAAAAAATAAAATAAACTATGAGGATTTAAAGTAACTGTGATAAAAATAGACTCAAAATGGTTGAAAAACCTAAATGTGAGACAGGAGTCCATCAAAATCCTAAAAGGAGAACACAGCAACCTCTTCGACCTCACCCGCAGCAACTTCTTCCTAGAAACATTGACAAAGACAAGGGAAGCAAGGGCAAAAATGAACTATTGGGACTTCATCAAGATAAAAAGCTTTTGCACAGCAAAAGAAACAGCCAACAAAACCAAAAGACAACCGACAGAATGGGAGAAGATATTTGCAAATGACATATCAGATAAAGGGCTAGTATCCAAAATCTATAAAGAACTCATCAAACTCAACACCCAAAGAACAAATGATCCAATCAAGAAATGGGCAGAAGACATGAACAGACATTTTTCCAAAGAAGACATCCAAATAGCCAACAGACACATGAAAAAGTGCTCAATATCGCTCGGCATCAGGGAAATCCAAATCAAAACCTCAATGAGATACCACCTCACACCAGTCAGAATGGCTGAAATTAACAAGTCAGGAAACGACAGATGTTGGTGGGGATGTGAAGAAAGGGGAACCCTCCTACACTGTTGGTGGGAATGCAAGCTGGTGCAGCCACTCTGGAAAACAGTATGGAGGTTCCTCAAAAAGTTGAAAATAGAGCTACCATACGACCCAGCAATTGCACTACTGGGTATTTACCGCAAAGATACAAATGTAAGGATCTGAAGGGGTACATGCATCCCAATGTTTATAGCAGCAATGTCCACAATAGCCAAACTATGGAAAGAGCCAGGATGTCCATCGACAGATGAATGGATAAAGAAGATGTGGTATATATATACAATGGAATATTATGCAGCCATCAAAAGGAATGAGATCTTGCCATTTGCAAAGACGTGGATGGAACTGGAGGGTATTATGTTGAGCGAAATAAGTCAAACAGAGAAAGACATGTATCATATGACCTCACTGATATGAGGAATTCTTAATCGCAGGAAACAAACTGAGGGTTGCTGGAGTGGTGGGGGGTGGGAGGGATGGGGTGTCTGGGTGATAGACACTGGGGAGGGTATGTGCTATGGTGAGCTCTGTGAATTGTGTAAGACTGTTGAATCACAGACCTGTACCTTTGAAACAAATAATATATGTTTAAAAAAAAAGAAGATAGCAGGAAGGGAAAAATGAAGGGGGGGAAATCGGAGGGGGAGACGAACCATGAGAGACTATGGACTCTGAGAAACAAACTGAGGGTTCTTGAGGGGAGGGAATAGGGGGATGGGTTAGCCTGGTGATGGGTATTAAAGAGGGCATGTACTGCATGGAGCACTGGGTGTTATATGCAAACAATGAATCATGGAACACTACATCAAAAACTAATGATGTAATGTATGGTGATTAACATAACATAATAAAATAATATAAAAAAATAAAGTAACTGTGATATGTTACTTTAGGACTCTAATGGAAAAAGTAGACAACATGCAGGAACAGATGGGTAATGTAATCACAGAGAGGAAGATTATAAGAAAGAGTCAAAAGGAGGGATGCCTGGGTGACTCATTCAGTTAAGCGTCTGCCTTCAGCTCAGGTCATGATCCTGGGGTCCTGGATCGAGTCCCGTGTAAGGCTCCTTGCTCAGCAGGGAGCCTGCTTCTCCCTCTGCCTGCCACTCCCCCCTGCTTGTGCTCTCTCTCTCCCTCTGGCAAATAAATAAATAAAATATTTTTTAAAAAGAGTCAAAAGGAAATACTAGAAATAACACAAAAACAAATGAAGAATGCTTTCTTTTCTTTTTCGACAGGGAGAGAGAGAGGCAGGGAAGGGGCAGAAGGAGAGGGAGAGAGAGAATCTCAAGCAGGCTCCACACCCAGCATGGAGCCCCACATGGGGTTGGATCCCATGACCCCGAGATCATGACCCAAGCTGAAATCAAGAGTCAGAGGCTCAACCAACTGAGCCACCCAGGCGCCCCCCCACCCCTTTTAGGAATGCTTTTGAGGGGCTCAGTGACAAACTTGACACAGCTGAGGAAAGAATCAGTGAATGTGAAGATAGGGCAATAGAAACTTACCAAACTGAAATGCAAAGAGAAAATAAGTAATGACTAATAATAATAATAACAGAACAGAAAATTTAAGAAATGTGGTACAATATTGAAAGGTATGACATTTCTCTTAGTTAAGTATCTATGGTAGGGGCGCCTGGGTGGCTCAGTCATTGGGTGTCTGCCTTCGGCTCAGGTCATGATCCCAGGGTCCTGGGATCGAGCCTTGAATCGGGCTCTCTGCTCAGAGGGAAGCCTGCTTCTCCCTCTCCCACTCCCCCTGCTTCTGTTCCCTCTCTCACTGTCTCTCTCTCTGTCAAATAAATAAATAGAATCTTAAAAAAAAAAAAAAAATCGATGGTAGACAGAATTCTGAGATGGCCCCCAAGATTCCTGCTCCCTGGTCTATGCATCCTGTGTAATTCCCTCCATTGAATGTGGGTGGGCCCTATGAATATGACTAGAGATCACTCCTATGATTAGGTCACATTATATGGCAAAGGTGAAAGGATTTTGCAGATGTAGTTAAAGTCCCTAATTGATTTGAGTTAATCAAATGGATATTCTGGGTAGGCCTGACCTAATCAGGCGAGCACTCTTAAAAGAGTGTCTAATAGTCCGAGAGGCCATCTTCTGGCTTGCAAGAAGTGAACTGCCATGAATTATGCAACTGTAAAGATATGAATTCTGTAGACAACCACATAATCTTGGAGGAGGACCCCAAACCTTAGATGAAATTGCAACTATGGTTGACACCTTGACTGCAGCCCTGTGAAACGCTGAGTAGAGGACCCAGTTAAGCCACACCCAGACTCCTGAACCATGAGAAATGTGGGATTATAAATTCGGGTTGTTTTAAACCACTAAGTTTGTAGCAATTTATTATGCAGTGTAGAAAAATTAATGCAGTACCCATGGATTGAATTCTGGGGTCACAGGATAATGTATATTTAACTTTGTAAGAAACTGCTAAACAGTTTTCCAAAGACTGTATATCTTTTTACATCCCCACCAGCAATGTATGAGAGTTTCATTTGCCAGCATTTGGTATCGTCTGTCTTCTTAATTGTAGCCATTCTAGTGGGTACGGAGCGATAGCTCATTATGGCTTTAATCTGCCTTTCTTTGTTGACAATCTTTTCACATGCTTGTTGGCCATTCATGTATCTTCTTTTGGGAAGTGTCTGTTCAAATATTTTGTCTATGTCTTAATTTATTTATTTTTCTTATTCTTTATATACTCTGGATACATGTCCTTTGCCAGATTTGTATATTGCAAATATTTTCTCTCATTCTGTGGCTTGAGTTTTCATTTTCTTAGTGGGGTCCCGAACCATGTGAGAGTAAGTTATTATATATCATCATGATCATAGCTTTTTAATATTTCAGCAGATATTTCCTAAGAATAAAGATATTCTCTTACATAACCACAGTATAATTAGCAACTTCAGCAAATTGAGCACAGATACAGTATTTAATCTACTGACTCCACCAATTTTTGCAATTGATTAAGTAGTGTTCTTCATTGCCTTATTTGCCCCTCCAGTATAGGATCCGATCTAAAGTCAGGGTGCTTTTAGTTGTCATGTCTCTTTTGCCTCTTTTAATCTGGAATGTTTCCACAGCCTATGGTGTTTTGTGTTTTTTTTTATGGCATTGACATTTTCGAAGAATAAAGTCATTTTACAAAATAGAACATTCCTCATTTTGGGTTTGTCTGTTGTTTCCTTATGGTTAGATTCAGGTTATGCATCCCTAGCTGGAAAACTACCTAACTGGTGGTAGGTCCTTCTGAGGGCATCCTGGAGACTGGTGATACCCATCTGCCCTTCGTTGGTAATGCTAATCTTCATCACCTTGTCAGAGTGTTATCCAATTTATTGTATGCTTACAGTTTTTTTTCCCTCACAAATAATAAGCAATCCATGGAAATAGTGTTCCAGGCAAAGGATATAGCAAGTATGAAGGCCCTGAATCAGGAATACGCCTGTAGTGTTGGAAAAACAGCATGGAAGCAATATGGCCGAAGCAGAGTGAGTGAGAGTGAGACAGTATAAGAGGCCGGAGAGGTAGGAGGTGGCCGACTGTACGGGCTGTAGAGGCTATTGTACAGAATTTGGTTTCATACTGACCAGATGAGGGAGCTACCAAAGGTCAAGAAGGAGTAATCTGTCATTTTTTGTTTGGTTACTGCTGTTTAAGGGCCCCAAGTTTGGAGGGCCTAGGTTTCAGTGAAACAATCCAGTTCCAGAACTGGGCAGCAAGTGGAGACTTGAATTAAGGAACAAGACAGAAGCTCAATGAAGTGCTGGGGCCCCAGGTCTTAGGTGGCCCAACAGGATGTGCTGGTGAACTCCTGAGCACTGTTAGAGGGCCCGTTTGGTCTTTGCCACTGGTCTGCAGAAGAGTTAGAGTCTAAGTGGGGCTCAGCCTGTGGATGGGAGCAATGATCCCTTGGGGAGGAGATGGGGGCCGCAGGGATCCAGAGCCAGGCTGGTCCCAATCTCTAGCAGCCGACTCTGTTTTCCAAGGTGAGAACTCGACAAATTGGATTTGCTTATCGATCCTCATGGTAGAAGTCCAGTGGCCTCCTCTCTCACGCCAAGTATTCATTCCTAATTTCCACTCCCTCCCTCATTTGCCAAACATGTAGTAAGTACCACTTGTGTACCAGATGACATGTGTCTGTGGAGACAGGTCCTTGGGGGTAATGCCTTGCTGTTGTTAGCCAAACGGAAGAAGTGATTCAATGATACCAATTCCAGGGTCAACTAATAACTAGTGAGGGCATATATTTTTCAGTAGGGTAGGGGGTGAGAAGGGTGTAGGGGATGAGGAGTTTTCAGTAGATACAGTATAGGGTGGAGATTAAGATTGTGGGCTCTAGGGGTGCCTGGGTGGCTCAGTCGTTAGGCGTCTGCCTTCGGCTCGGGTCATGATCCCGGGGTCCTGGGATCGAGCCCCGCGTCGGGCTCTCTGCTCCGCGGGGAGCCTGCATCTCCCTCTCCCTCTCCCCTTCCCCCTGTTTGTGTTCCTTCTTGTGTCTCTCTCTGGCAAATAAATAAATAAAATCTTAAAAAAAAAAAATGAGTGTGGGCTCTGGAGTTAGACTGAGTTCAAATCCCAGCTCTGCCACCTACTTACTAGCTGTGTGATCTTGGGGAAAGTCCCTTAACCGTTTTGTTCCCGTGTTTCCTCATCTGTAAAATGTAGTTAGTGATAATACCTACCTTATAAGGTTTTTGTGAGAGTTAAATGCATTACTATATGTAAAGTCCATAAAACAGAGCCTGATGTAGTTATTACTTATAAGTATTAGCTATTAGCGTTACCATAGTTAGTGCCCATCTTTGATGGAATGGTTCAGATGAAAGGGATCCACAGTTATTCCTTGTTTCTCCTTTTCTTCCATCCTTAGGAAGAGTCCTGCGGCCCAAGAGCCGGTGGACTAGACTGGCGGGTTCCTCAGTTCCAAGCTGTGTGGAGCAGCTGGGGACATTAAGGGTGTGCAAGACTCAGGAAGCCTTGCCAAGGATGCAGACAAAAGATACGTCAGTGAAAGCATCCTTTGTAAATTACATCAGCTACAGATCCCTGGGTGAGTTCAAAGGGGGAAAAAAAAAAAGACTCCATCCATCCAACTGCTTTCTCAGCCTACTCAAATGCAGTCATCTCACTTCTCAGAACAATCACAGTGCATTTGTATCTCTTTATATCTCAGTCCTGATGAACTGGACTTGGCATCCCCAAAGTCCCAAAGACCTTCACATTCTTATAGTCAGACCCAAGGCCTTCTTCCCTCTGGCTACCCTTCCTGGGTGCAATAAAGATGGAAGAAGATATACTTGATTTTTTTGTTTAGCTTGTTACTGTGGGAAATTGCAAACATGTACTGCAGCAGATGGTGCTCCCATAGCATCCCCCCTGCTAGCCATCTCTGATTTTAGCCACTGCTGGAATGGACAGTTCCATGCAAGCTCAGACCCATCTCGCAGGGACAGTATCCTACCTTTAGTACGTTACTCTTTTCTTTCTACTTTCTGCCCCAGGCCCTTTTCCTATACTCTGGGTAGCCCCCAACCAATGGGGATGGGTGAATGTGTTTTTCTCCCACACTTTAGGTAGTCAAATTTTGGGAGGCATTCTGTATGCCTCTCAGGTTGTCCTGGCATATGTGAGTCCCCACTGTCCACAGTGGTGACCTCAGTAACATTCTTACATTTTCCACCTTCTCTGTTGCCCTTGTCCAACTCCCTTAATCCTGCTCCCTGGAATTGAATCCCAAATAACTACCAGCACCCACGTCTTTGTCTTAGGCTCTGCTTTTAGGGAATCTAAACTAAGAAATATGTAAAAGTAGATAGAACTGTATAATGAATCTCCTTGTATTCATCACCCAGCTCAACAATGATCAACTCATGGCTATTCTTGTTTTATCTCTACCTCACTCTTAACCCCCACCCCTAGATTATTTTTAAGCAGATCCAAGATACCATACAAAGATGCACTTTAAGCTTCCTTGAAACCCCTTTCCACTTTGGAGGGTGGCTTTCGGGGGTAAGATGATCAGATTAAGTCACAGTCTTGCATTTGTTACTTAGTTTGCAGATACTGTATACCCAGTTTTTATTCTTAGTATACAGTAATGATACCTGTCTCCTAGCGAAACATTCTGACAACATTAACTATTTCTAGTTGCTCCCCTGCACAATGATTCCTGTGGTTCTCCCACTGCCCAAAGGTTAAAGCCCAAGAGCCTCGGCCCAGAGATACTCTGGTGTCATACAGCCCTGAAATGGGAGGCAGAATGTCTCTGTTTCTGATCGGTAGTGTGTCTTCAAGCTCGTTATTTGATGGTTCAGAGAATCCACTTCTTCATCCGTCTGCCCTGCCAACTTTATAGGGTGGTTGGAAGATCACATGAGACCAGTATTTGAAAGCCTATTAAATTGTAGGACACTCTAATAAATGTAAAGTTCCCTATTCTCAAAGCCCTTCATAGGTTGGCCCTACCTTCCCTTTCAAGTCGTATTTTCCAGTGTACTCCAATAGACACTTTCTATTCCATACTTGCTGGTGCATTCATTCAACAAACATTTACTGAGTGCCCAGGCACTGAGGTTATGGGCCTGAATTAGAAACAGTTCCTGGCTTAAAGGAGTATACTGGCTGGTAAGGAAGACAGACAGTGGCAATATAGTGTGTTAGTACACAGTGAGAAGAGTAAGCTGAAGGTGCTGCAGAATACTGCTAACTCGGGGAAGCTGAGCTGGGAAACGGATCTGGGAAGGCTGCTTGGTGGAGGAGCTAGGTGAGCTAAGAATGAAAGAAAATGAGTTCACTAAGCCGAACTGGGGAGGGAAGGCATTACAGGCAGAGGAAACAGTATGGGTGGAGGCCCAGAAGTGTGAAGCAGCTTGAGGTATTCAGGGGAATTACAGCTGGTTTGGCAGAACTAAAGCGTGGAGTGCTTGGGAGTTGGAGTGGATGTCCAGTGATGTAGCTAGAAGAGTGAGCAAGGATCAGATGAGGGAGGTCCTTCTTGTCAAGGAATTTACCCTGAAGGTGACTGGGAACCTTTGGAAGGCTTAACCCTCAGGATATTATCAGGGCCTATTGGACCCAATTTTCTTAAGTGTCTGTTTTCAACAGTTCTAAGAGGATTGGTATTTCGTGACCCTTTTTTTTTGTCGGAGAGGTTTCCAAAAGAACAAAGAGAAACTTAGTTTTTTTAAAGAACAGAATGGAACTTACTCTGTCTTGCAATTACCATGTGAGCTCATTGAACCCTTTTATAAAGTTAAGATACATTATGGTATCTTACTGATCTTATTTTTTTATATCTTGAAACGCATTGCTATTTCAACATCTCGGGGATTATTTCATCATTACTCATCAATTATTCTTAACTATGGTAAAAAGACTAAAATAATAAGAAAATAAAAGAATCGTGGAATAGTCTGGAAGGATAATGCAATTCTAGAATAAATCACGACTATTACACCACCTTCCAGCTTTTTTTAATTGTGTTGTCCAAAGTCATTCATTGCCCTTCAAAAATATATAAAGAAGTTTGAAAACACATCTTTTTAGTTTTTTTAATTATTATTATTATTTGACAGAGAGACAGAGAGAGAGCACAAGTAGGCAGAGTGGCAGGCAGAGGGAGAGGGAGAAGCAGGCTCCCAGCTGAGCAGGGAACCCGATGGGGGCTTGATCCCAGGACCCTGGGATCATGTCCTGAGCCGAAGGCAGGCGCTCAACCGACTGAGCCACCCAGGCACCCCTCTTTTTAGGTTTTTTAAGACTTTTATATACACAATTGAAAATTCAGAAATTTTAATTTTACACCAAGAGAAGAAAATTGAGAGGATGATGTTTCCCAATTATTAGATAAATCAGAAGATGAATCCAAAGAGACAGCAATACTCTAGACTAATGGGGATGGTGAAATTGATCATATAAATGAAATCTCAGGCTGTGGGCCTAGAAATGTCGATATCCTAAATACGATTTTCAAGGTCAAGAATCTATGAGGGAACATTATATCTCCAAGGATGAAAAAGAAATACACTATTCTCATCCAGGTAGTAACTCAGTAGGAAGGACTTTATCAGGCCATATTTTGTGACAGGAACCTGGACTATCCCGTTTTGCTAAGAGGTCATGTGACATTATTCTTTTCTCTTTCATAATGTTTCTGCACAAAAATTTACTTGAAATCGTTCATAAGTGGATACATGCTGAAAGCAGATGTACATCCAAAGGTGAATGGATGGAAAAAGGTGATGCAGAAATGAAAAAGAAAACATCATTGAGAGGCGTCTGGGTGGCTCAGTCGGTTGAGCATCCGACTCTTGGTTTCGGCTCAGGTCATGATCTCAGGGTTGTGAGATCTAGCCCCGTGTTGGGCTTTGCACTCAGCAGGGAGTTTGCTTGAGATTCTCTCCCTTTCCCTCTCTAAAAAAGAACCACATCATTGAATTGATCATTCTAATCGGTATTTAGAATTTCAGAAGTATTGCATTTTGACATTTTAAGTGTATGAATGAGAACCAAAGGCAATCATAAACTGAAACCTGTTAGAGATGTATCTGAAATCTGAAATCAGTATTTACAAGATGGATATGTTCCAGATTTGTGCATGACAGTTAATGAGCAGTTACATTCAAAGGACGTTGCCCATTTGGGGTAGATAGAAACCAGGAAAAGCTTCAAAACCGGGGAAATATAGATTACATTTGATATACTATGTCTAAATTCTTATTAAAGTTCCTAATCAAATTGTTTTTCATTACCCCTTTAACCTTAGTTCTGTTAATTACTTGTAAAATTACTTAAAATATAAAACTATAAAAAGGTCCATTGGACCCAGATGGTAAGTGGTTATGACTATTTTTCCTGGTATATTGAGAGTTAAGCAGGAGAATAATCTGGTTTCAAAGTTAGTAAAT
Organism: Mirounga angustirostris; assembly: GCF_029215605.1. Classification (NCBI taxonomy): domain Eukaryota; kingdom Metazoa; phylum Chordata; class Mammalia; order Carnivora; family Phocidae; genus Mirounga; species Mirounga angustirostris. The sequence goes on from NW_026991719.1 coordinate 98,231,280, forward strand.
GACAGAGGTGCCTGGCTCCCTGTCAATGGAGCATGCGACTCTTGGTCTTGGAGGCTATAAGTTCAAGCCTTGCATTGGGTATAGAGATTACTTAAAAATAAAATCTTTAGGGGAGCCTGGGTGGCTCAGTCGGTTGAGCGTCCAACTATCGGTTTCCGCTCAGGTCATGATCTCATGGGTTGTGGGACTGAGCCCTGCACTGGGCTCCGCACTCAGCAGGTAGTCTGCTTGAAAGATTCTCTCCCTCTGCCCTTCCCCCCAACCAACCAATCAATCAATCAATCTTAAAAAAATAAAATCTTTAAAAAACAAACAACAACAACAAAAAACAAAGTTAGTAAATGACATGCAGGGGGGTTAACTCAGATTTCACCAGTCTCTAGTTTCTATGTTATGATGTCTGACCAATAAATCGCTTACAGTCCCTGTGAGCTGGGCATTTCCGATGATGGAGATGGATGGATAGACTCTTCAAGGCAGCAGTGGCTCTCAGACGGATGAGTTTGTCCCAAGACTTGGCATTTGGGAGCTGAGGACTGCTGGCCCTTTTCAGTCTTTGTACGGAACTGTGCTGTGTGCCTGTGGTTCATCTTATCTCCCCATTGGGATGTAAGCCCCTATAGAGCCTGGACAATAGTGTCAATTCCTTTTGAATTTTCCTCTGTCTCTAGCACGTAGCAAATACATCAGAAATCTTTTCTGAATGGACAACAGTAAAGCTGAGCCGAAAACAAAATCAAGTGTCTCATTGTGACGGAGTGGGTAGAGGTCGGTTCAAGCACCATTCGTGGAGTCCTGGTTCTGTGCCAGGCCCGGTCCAAGAGACTTAGGGGTGTGCTGCTTGTGTCTGTCCTCAGACGGCTCTTGGTCTAGCAAATCAGGTAGTCCAGGGAGAGCAACAGAAACCCCCGCTACCTTGCTGTCTGGAGATCTCACAGCACGAGGCTCTGTTATGCCGTGTGCTTCACACACAGCCGACCTTTGGTTCAGGGTCTGGCGGTCTTCTGGTTCTTCCTCCGGACTACAGATGATCCTTATAATATGTTGTTCACTCTCCAAGGTGCAAATATTGTCAAGGATCTCCGAATTAACAAGGGCTTGGAGGTCTGGCCTTAGACTCACCTGCACATCCTTGATCTAATATGTGACCAGAAAACAAAACAGAGTGTTATCTGCATAGAGATCGGAATGAATGCACGAATTAATGAACAAACGGACAGGCAGTATTTCTAGGTTTATCAGGTCCATCTCTAGCTCAGCAATTTATTATGATTTGGGTCTAAAGGCTTCAAGCCATATAATAATATCCATCCATTGAAATGTAGTCAGGCTATCAAGGATTTAGCTCTGCTTTGCTTCAGGGCTCACGTGCGAAGAGAGAAGCACTAACTGCAGAGCATGAGCATTGACACTTCAGTCAGATAGATCCAGGTTCAAATCTGTCGGTTATTGTGTGACCTTGGGCAGGTGTCTTTAATTTCTCTGGTCTGTCTCAGTTTCCAAATTTTAAGATGTAATAATTGCACCCACCTCAGGATGGTGAGGATAAAATGAGATCAGGTGTATAAAACACTTGGTACAATACCTGGCACAGGGTAAACTCTCAAATGATAGCTGCTGGGGCGCCTGGGTGGCTCAGTCGGTTCAGCGTCTGCCTTCGGCTCAGGTCATGATCCCGGGGTCCTGGGATCGAGCCCCGCATCGGGTTCCCTGCTCAGAGGGAAGCCTGCCCCTCGCTCTCCATCTGCCTCGCCCCCAGCTCATGCTCTCTCTTGTTTTCTCTCTCAAATAAATACCTAAAATCTTTTTGAAAAATGATAGGGGCACCTGAGTGGCTCAGTCGATTAAACGGCTGTCTTTGGCTCAAGTCATGATCTCAGGGTCCTGGGATAGAGCCCCTGAGATACAGGCTCCCTGCTTCTCCCTCTCCTCCCCACTTTTGCTCTCTCTCGAATAAATAAATAAAATCTTTAATAAAAATAAAAATAAATGATAACTCGTGCTATTAGTATTTGGATCAGCCTGACGCCCTGAGGCGTCTGAGCCCTCCTCTGACGACTGGAGTGGCATGGCGTTGCAGGGCTCTTAGGGGGCTCCTCGCCAATTCTGGCAGGATTTTTCCTCCCCACGTGTTCCCTCTGAGGTTGGTGGAAGCTGCGGGCTCAGAATCAGGGCAGGGGTGAGGTGGTGCTGTCCAGTGGCTGTGTGCGTGCCCTCCGCTGTGCTGAGGGAGTCTGGGAGGAAACCGTGGGCATGGCAGAGGGGTTGCTAGGGCCAGAGGGGCTGAGGCACTCGTATTCCTCTGGCTTTGACTCTTTCATATGGAGCACCAGCTGCCTGGCCAGAGGATGACGCGCCTCCTGCTCTGCCTCACGTGGGCCATCTGCCATCTGCCTGGCATTCGAAATACACTGGGGCTTTTTACGTAAGAATCCAAGGAATTTCTATTTTCATTAGAAACTGTGTCCCTTTCTACATCCTTTGTGACTGAATATGAAAATAATAAAACCAGAGGCGGATGGCGTGCACAGGTCACATCCACGCTCCCCATGTCCACTCTCCAGAGATAACCCCAGTTCAGTTTGGGACGTATTCCTCCAGATGTTCTGCCTACCAGTATTCGGGGCATATGTATTTTATGCAAGGAATGTGTTCCTGAGGATCCCATATCATTTGAGATTTGCATAATTCGAGACCAGGCTGAACAAAAGGCGGCCGGAATTTGTTTATTTGCTGAAGTGGCGCCACCATGTGGCAACAGTGTAAACATGGCTTTACAATTCATTTGGCCTTTGAAATGTGATTCTTGGTGACCTTTCAATTTGGGGAGATTTGCATTGTTTCAAATGTTGCACATAAACTGGGACTAAAATATTCTTATAGCAAAGTATTTCAAAGTCTTATAGTTTCAATTTATTTAAAATGTGACTACACTATGTTAACTTTAAAAAGGGGGTCATATTAAAAAGGCCGTTCTAAAACTTGCTTTTTAAAATTCAGATGACAACATCTTTGGACATTCTCTCATGCCGACAAATATACTTTTACATGTTTTAAAAGCTGTAGATCATTCCAGGATAGTAGCGTATCTGAATGTATTAACCAGTCTTCTATATTGATGGATATTTCTCCCCAGGGATAAGGGATAAGGCCACCCTCTACTGCATTTCTGCCATCAGATTTATCCTTAGTACCAGGGACCTGGACACATCTAAGTAGATCTCAGTGCCAGCGTCTTGAAGCGAGAACAAATCAAATTTCTGCCTCTCGGGGACCACCAAGGACGTGGCAGCCCCGACCAAGGGCCCTGGAAGCCACTTGTATTTTTCTATTCCAACCACACTTGGCCTTGTCACTGAACTGGCCTGGTCTGGTGTCACGGGGTGGATTCTCCGGAAGCAGATGCTGAAATCGAGTTTGAGGTGCAGGCTATTTATTAGGGATTTAATAATACCTGTGAAGTGAAAGGGGAGGAAGCAGCATTGGGCAGAGGAAGCTGAACTGCGGAACAGGCCAGTCACGGCTTTGGTCAATGTGGTAGGCAAGTGCCGGAGCAAGGCCTGTTCCTCAGAGCTATCCTGGGCTTGGTCTTTTTAGACCCCTGCGGTGCTCATTCATAGGATGCAGGCTGTACCCGGAAGGACATGATCTCAGGCAAGGCAACTCTCTGCAGCCGAAGCCAACCCAAAAGGAGCTGACAACTGGAGATTGATGACTGACCCTGACTCCTGGGAGCTGGAGTAAGGCCTTCTTCGAAGCGGGATCTGGGCAGTACATCTCTGTGACAATCACATCTGGCCTCCTGTCTCTCCCCAGGCGCCTAAGAGGCCCCTCTGGACGTTTGGCAGCCCCGGGCAAGTTACACGGGAGATTCCACTAGGGGGTTGGAAGTTTGCAAGCAGAAAGGCCTTGCTGCCATGTAATGTAACGGCGGCCAGGCCGAGTAGCAAGCAGTTCTCTCCCAGAGCACAGACACGAGGCTAGAGGGCTGGGTTTGGCGGCAGGTAGCTGTGTGCATTGTATCACTGTCCAGTTGTGCGTGTGTGTGAGTGAGATAGGGGGTTATCCTAGCTTCTACTGCCTTCATGAGGCATGAGGTGGCACTCGAGGAATTTTACTTGTTGGTTGATTTGTTCATGGGATTGCAGATAGACTATCGGGGTTAGTTTCGGTCACTGTCCCTCCCAGATTTGCTTCTTCTGTAAATTGGATGAAGGTGCCCTCCGTATTTGCTAATGACCTGCCACGTTTGCCTTTAAGCCCTGCTTTGAAAACAAGATATCAGGAAAGCATACTCTCAGGTTCTATCCACAGCATTAATAAGCCTCTCTCAGAGCGAAGCGGAGCAGTACCTAGCCAGACTCCCTGCGTCAGAGTCTCTGCAGATATGGCTGGGGTACTTATATTTGAACAAGTTCCCAAGATGATTCTGATGAATGGCCAGAAGACTTGACCGTTGGGTAGCACTTGTTGCTTTCATTGTTCCCTTGGCTCTTCTTGTGTGAGTTTTATTTCTCCAGTCAGATTGTTTGCTTCAGGAGTATTATGTGTTCTAATGCTATGAGCTGGTGGACGTGTAGTAGGGGCTTAGTTTGCTATGGGTTACTCTGTGTGTGTGTGTGTGTGTGTGTGCGTATGCATAGGAGAGGAGAATCAACTATCAAGTATAGCAATGACATTTTTGCTGCCTTTTGATATGTATACAATTTCACACCCTTTTTCAATGCAGCTTGAAATTTCAAAGTAAATTAAATATGACTGAAAGCAAATAAAAGCAATTATAACAAGAATATGCTTTTTCATCTTCGACACAGAAGGCAAGAATATGCAATGGGAAAAAGTCTCTTCAACAAATGGTGTTGGAAAAACTGGTCAGCTACATGAAAAAGAATGAAACTGGACCACTTTCTTAACACTGTGCACAAAAATAAACCCAAAATGGAATAAGGACCCTAAATGTGAGACCTGAAACCATAAAAATCCTAGAAGAGAGGGGCGCCTGGGCGGCTCAGTTGGTTAGGCATCCGGCTCTTGATTTCAGCTCAGGTCTTGATCTCAGGGTTGTGAGTTTAAGCCCTGCATTGGGCTCCATGCTGGGAAAAAAAAAAGTCCTAGGGGAGCCTGGGTGGCTCAGTCGGTTAAGTGTCTGACTCTTGATTTTGCCTCAGGTCATGATCTCAGGGTTGTGAGATTGAACCCCACATTGGGCTCTATGCTCAGCCCCAAGTCTACTTTGACCCTCTCCCTCAGTTCCTGCCCCCCCACTCACACTTGCTTTCTCTCTCTAAAATAAATAAACAAACAAATAAATAAATAAAATATTTTTTAAAAAGTCCTAGAAGAGAGCACAGCAGTAGTTTCTCTGACATTGGTCATAGCAACATCCTTCTGGATATGTCTCCTGAGGCAAGGGAAACAAAAGCAAAAACAAACTATTGGGACATCAAAATAAAAAACTTTTGCAGATGAGATCTTGCCATTTGCAACGACGTGGATGGAACTGGAGGGTATTATGCTGAGCGAAATAAGTCAAAAAGAGAAAGACATGTATCATATGACCTCACGGATATGAGGAATTCTTAATCTCAGGAAACAAACTGAGGGTTGCTGGAGTGGGGGGTGGGGTGGGGGGATGGGGTGACTGGGTGATAGACACTGGGGAGGGTATGTGCTCTGGTAAGCGCTGTGAATTGTGCAAGACTGTTGAATCTCAGATCTGTACCTCTGAAACAAATAATGCAATATATGTTAAGAAAAAAAAAAAAAAGAAGATAGCAGGAGGGGAAGAATGAAGGGGGGGGAATCAGAGGGGGAAAGGAACCATGAGGGACAATGGACTCTGAAAAACAAACTGAGGGTTCTAGAGGGGAGGGGGGTGGGAGGATGGGTTAGCCTGGTGATGGGTATTAAAGAGGGCACATTCTGCATGGAGCACTGGGTGTTGTGCACAAGCAATGAATCATGGAACACTTCATCTAAAACTAATGATGTAATGTATGGTGATTAACATAACAATAAAAAAATTAAAAAAAAACTTTTGCAGAGCAAAGGAAACAACCAAGAAAACTAAAGACAACCTACTGAATGGGAGAAGATAGTTGCAAACGACATATCTGGCAAAGGGTTAGTATCTAAAATACATGAAGAACTTACACAGTTCAACACCAAAAAACCAAATAATCCAATTTAAAAATGGGCAGAAGACAAGAACAGACATTTCTCCAAAGAAGACATCTAGATGTCCAACAGACACATGAAAAGACGCTCAACATCACTGATCATCAGGGAAATGCAAATCGAAACTATAATGAGATAGCACCTCACACCTGTCAGAATGGCTAAAATTAAACACAAGAGGGGCGCCTGGCTGGCTCAGTCGGCAGAGCATATGACTCTTGATCTCAGAGTTGTGAGTTCAAGCCCCACGTTGGGCATAGAGTTTACTTTAAAAAAATAAAAGAAAACCCACAGAAACAACAAGCGTTGGTGAGGATGTGGAGAAAAAGGAAACTTCTGGCATTGGTGGGAATGCAAACTGGTGCAGCACTGTACAAGACAGTATGGAGTTTGCTCAAAAAATTAAAAATAGAACTACCCTACAATCCAGTAATGGCACTACTGGGTATTTACCCAAAGAATACAAAAACACTAATTCAAGGGGATATATGCACCCCTATGTTTATTGTAGCATTATTTACAATAGCCAAACTATGAAAGCAGCCCAAGTGTTCATTGATAGATGAATGAATAAAGAAGATATGGTATATATATATATATATATTACACACACACACAATGGAATATTATTCAGTCATAAAAATAATGAAATCTTGCCATTTTCAACAACATGGATGGATCTAGAAAGTATAATCCTGAGTGAAATAAGCCAGTCAGGGGACACCTGGCTGGCTTAGTTGGTAGAGCATGCGACTCTTGATCTCGGGGTTGTGAGTTCGAGCCCCATGTTGAGTGTAGAGATTACTTAAAAATAAAGTCTTTTAGGGCGCCTGGGTGGCTCAGTCGGTTAAGCGTCTGCCTTCGGCTCAGGTCATGATCCCGGGATCCCGGGATCGAGTCCCACATCGGGCTCCCTGCTCGGCAGGAGGCCTGCTTCTCCCTCTCCCACTCCCCCTGCTTGTGTTCCTGCTCTCGCTATCTCTCTCTCTGTCAAATAAATAAATAAAATCTTTCAAAAAAAAAAAATAAAGTCTTTTAAAAAATACAGTTTATTTTCTTAGACAGGTGAAACATATCTCAAGATTTATTAGCTTTATAGTCTTGGGCAAGTTGCTTTATTTCTCTGAGACATTGTCTTTCATCTTTAAAATGGGAATTGTAATAATACCTAATTTACAGGCTGATTATATAATCTAAATGTAATATGAAAATACAACAGTTAACATAATACCTGTTACATAATCATTGGCCAATAGATATTAAATGCTATTATTATGTATAATAATAGTGATGATGATGATGTTTGTATCCTTACTCACAACCCAATCTATATAACCTGGAGCAAGTCACCTTACCTTTCTGAGCTCCAGTTTCCTCATCTATAAAATAGGGACAACAAAACTTGTTATAGGGTGGTTATGAGGACAAAATGAGGTGTGTATTGAGAGTGCTTTTTAAACTGGAGCTCGTGAAGCCCCACATCTAACTTACTTATACTAACTTACTTATACTAACTTACTTAAGCTTATTTGCTTAATAAATTCTTCCAAAATAGCAACAATATAAACTTCGTTGCAGTTTAGGTCAAATCAGTATAAATTCTTGGGGTGCCTCAGTGGCTCAGTCAGTTAAGCGTCTGCCTTCGGCTCAGGTCATGATCTCAAGGTCCTAGGATCGAGCCCCACGTTGGGCTCCCAGCTCAGCAAGGAGTCTGCTTCTCCCTCTCTCTCTGCCTCTCTCCCCCGCTGGTGCTCTCTCACGCTCTCTCTCTCAAATAAATAAATAAATAAATAAATAAATAAATAAATAAATAAATAAATAAAATCTTTAAAAAAAATCAGTATAGATTCTCAATGAATAAAGAATTTAGAGGGAAGAAGAGAGAGAATTTTCAGAATGTTCAGTAGGGACATTATGGGGGCGCCCTTGCTCTGTAGGCTGTAAGGAAGGTCTGCTCATATGCTAATCAAAGTAACTTATCTCCATTGTTGAGCAAATATTCTGACAGGAAGGATAGATGCTGTGACCTTAATATTTGACAGGGTCACAACTATGGGAGAGCAGGTGATTTTCCACATCAGGAGGAGATTAGCCTCTTGCTTTGGAAGGACTTGGGCTGGGTGGCCAGTGGGCTTTGACCAAAAAAGTCATTCAACATGAAGATAACCTCCATGGTAACACTCAGCCCCCAAGAAGCCTGTGAATACAAATCCTCCTAGTTTTCTTTTCGCATTTTGGGGTTCAGAGAGTTTCCTGTGGGAAATAAATGAAACTTTTGAGAGAGTAAGTGCATGACGGGCAGCAATATTCACCCAACAATAACATGTCAGGCAATTAGTGCTTCAGAAGACATTAAACCGGGGCGTCTGAGTGGCTCAGTCAGTTAAGCGGCTGCCTTTGGCTCAGATCATGATCCCAGGGTCCTGGGATCAAGCCCCGCATGGGCTCCCTGCTCAGCGGGGAGCCTGCTTTTCCCTTTTCCTCTGCCTCCTGGCTTGTGCTCTCACCCTCTCTCTGTCAAATAAATAAATAAAATCTTTAATAAAAAAAAAGAAGACATTAAACCTATAGATCAATCGGGGACATGTGCAGTCAAGTTGGCTCAATTTCATTATTTACTCATTTATTAAATATTTTTAGCAAAGCCTCTTCTAAACAAAATGCTCAAAGAATGGAATTTTATGGCTAACTGCAGGCTGACCATGTATACCTGTAACAGAAAATGCAACTGTTAAAGTTGATTTTCAAATTAGAATCTTAAAGGCCTAAAGGAAGAGGCTGTTTGCACAAAAAATAGTGTTTTTAAGCTATGAAATAGTATTGCTAATATTCTTCTTCTCCTTTTTCAGAGAAGACCTATGTTTAAAAAAAAAAAAATCCATGGCAAAAGGGAAAACAGTAACAATGGCATGAATTCCTCAACTTGTAAAAATGATACATATGTCTTAAGTATTTTCATATTTTTCTGGAAATATTTTAAATTAAGATTTTATTTATTATTTATTATTTATTATTTATTTATTTATTTATTTATTTATTTATTTATATGTGTGCAGGGGGAGGGGCAGAGGGAGAGGAATAAGCTGACTCCCTCCCAAGTGCATAACCCCACTCAGGGCTCAATCCCACCACCCTGAGATCATGACCTGAGCCAAAATCAAGAGTCAGATGCTCAACCAACTGAGCCACCCAGGCACCCCTGGAAGTGTTTTATTTTTCTTAAAGTGGGATTTAATTTACAAGATAAAACACTAGAATTTGTATTGTAGATATGCTTTGTAGATATTTTGCACTTTGGAAGGTTGGGGTTTTGCATTTCTGTGGTTTTCTTTGAGTGTTTCTGTCTGTATTCCCTTAAGAACAAAATGTGTCAAGAGGACTCTGGGAGGGGTGCCTGGGTGGCTCAGTCGTTAAGCCTCTGCCTTCGGCTCAGGTCATGATCCCAGGGTCCTGGGATCGAGCCCCGCATCGGGCTCCCTGCTCAGCGGGAAGCCTGCTTCTCCCTCTCCCACTGCCCCTGCTTGTCTTCCCTCTCTCGAAGTGTCTCTCTCTGTCAAATAAATAAATAAAATCTTTAAAAAAAAAAAAAAAAAGGACTCTGGGTTTTTCAGTTGGCTTGTTGGTTGGCTTCTCACTTTTTGGTTAGAATAAAAATTAGATTCAAGAACGCTCCATACCTGGAGGCTTTGACACTGTGTGAAATTCCAAGCTTTATGGCTCATTATGGCTATAATCAGCATACATCATAATTACAGCTTTCAAATTGACTTGCTCAAGCTTTTTTGCTTTTGTCTGAAACCTTCAGTTAGGCAGCTTTTAGTGTGAGGAACTTGACTTCTTCCTGTTTTCTCCATAGCATTAGTTATCTATTCTGGCAACTTCTGCTCTAAAAACAGATGCTACTTCCGGGAACTTCTTAATGCTGTGGTTTTGTAGTATTAGACATTAAGTGTCTACTTACTGCAAAGCATTGCATAAGGCCTTTTGGAGAGGGAGAGAGGACAATAATGACCACCCCTTAGCTTGACCCTTCATTAGTCTTCACCGCCTGGTTGAGATGATTAGGGCTCACTAGGATTTGTTCTCCTCCTCTGTCTGAGTACACCACCAGACTGCCTTTCCTTGCCCACTTGCTTATTTTTTAATGTGCAATGTTCTAGGCCTGGCACATTAAAATGTCCCTCCCAACCCTCCGTGTACTCTCCTTTCATCTACCTCTGGATGAAGAGAAACCAGTGGAGGACGCAGAGGCCTTAAAAGATGGCTGAGCGTGGATATCCAGATGACTCCCTAGAGCGAACCCCTCCTCCCTGCCCCTCTCCATAATCCATATTAGACTGTGATATGAGTGAGAAATAAATCATTAGACCATTTTATGCTAAGCCACAGAGATTTCTTTGAAAGTAGTCAACCCACCTTTACTAGTGAGCTTTAGACCTGCTTCTCCTTATGGGACTAGGTATGAGCACCTGATCCTTCAAAGACAGCAATTTCCTTGCTGGCTCAGGACCCCATGGCCTCGCCTGTAACACAAGCTGAGGCAATCAGATTTCTTCCTTCATGTAGAGCCTCAACTGGAAGCAAATACAGTAGATATGAATCTCAGGCCATATTACTTACATTTGCTGGAAGTGTAACATCTTTCTTCTATCTGTTTTCAGCTTGTATTCAGCCTGTTAGCAGAAACTTAATTTGGGTCTTTTTTTTTAAAAGCAATCTCAGTCAATTCAGGGTTTCCTTAGTGAATTCAGAGTACCAACCCCCTCTGCTCCAGCTGCAGATGACATCTATGTTTGAGGTATTTCTTCTTTCTACAATGGTATCCATCCACTGTTGAGTTCTTCTTGTTCTGATCACTGTCTCCAAGTTCAGCTCTCTCAGCTACTTCCTTGCTCCCCTGGATACATGGGAAACATCTGTGGGGAGGCTCCACAAGGCTGTTCCAGGCTTATTTGCTTATTTGCAAATATGCTTATTTGCATAGATTCATCACATAGCCATCTCTATTGTTCTTCTTACATGTTGGTAAGGGGTAACTCCTCAGGGCTTGCCACTTCTCTGGGCTTTACCCAGGAAGTTAGGCACAGGTCATATTTATTTTTGAACCCCCAAACCTATCTTTTGGGTTCTACAGTTGTCCCCAAGAAATTGGTTCAGGCTGATAGGGCACAGGGATTTCCATTAGCATAAAATTCATTTGCTTCCCTCTGATTCATCCTCTGTGGCCAAAGAGTCCTTTAGTATGGGTGGGAGGGATGAGAAAAGCATAAGAATAATAGGAAATAATGGGATGGGAAGCACTATGGTTAATATGTCAATATCATTTGGCTTCCACCAAGAGAGAATCTGCCATCTGATAGCATGACAGGAAGAATCAGACTTGAAAAGTAGGACTGAGTTGAGTGAGTGGTAAAACACCAGCATGTAGATCAAGAGCCATCTAGGACCCCAAAGCACACCGTGGCTCCAGTCTCAGTGTGGCCCCGCCCTCATGCTCAGAGTCCTGGATTCCTGTTACTATTAATTTGAGAAATTTCTAGGGAAGCTTACACTAAAATGTATCTTCTTGGTTCCCTAACCTGGAAACCTTGGAGTCATCTTAGCATAACCTCAAGTTTCCCCAGATCACTATCCTGGCATACAAATGAGGTCACATTAATCAATAACTCACATTTCTTAACAGAGGACCCCAAAGAATTGATGGGTGGCATTAGTTTATTAGAGATACCTAGATAGATCTATATCCTTATCTAAGCTCAACCTGGGCATCCCCACCCCTACCCACACATACACATCTGACTCCTTTCCTCCTCCTTTGACATTCAGTCACTCACTAAGTCCTTTTGGTTCTACTGCTTTAATGTCTTAAATCTGTCCCTTTGACTCATTATCCACCCCCAGTACACACTGCCTTAGGTATGGCCCTCATTTCTCATCTGGTTTACTAGAAAACCTCTCAATTAGTTTTCTTAACTCTAGTCTGATATCTTTTCAAACATCTACCCTCCAACTGTAGCCAGAGTTATCTTTTAGAAATGTAAATACATCTGATCATGATAGATGCTCTCTATCTTTCAATGGTTATTTATTGCCCTCTGTATAAATTTCAAACCCCTCACCTTAGCATACAGGGTCCTGCATGATCTGATTCCTCTTTAGTATCATCTACCACTACTTCCTGACACACCCTCCCTTCATGCCTGTCCTTTGGAACTATGTGTAGTTTCCTGATTGATGCAGTTTCATAGCCAGGGGCTTTTGCACATGCTGTTTCTTCAGAGGGCTCTCCTTGCCCAGGCCATACCCCAGATTAATTAAATCACAATGTCTTGGTGGGGTGAGGAGGCATCAAAAGCCTCCCTAGGTGATTATATTGTGCATCCAAGTTTAAGAACCACTTTAAACTGTAAGTCAAACATCACCTCCTCTGAGAAGTTCCTTGAAACTATAGTCTGATCAAGTTCTTCCTTCTCTCTGCTTCCATAATACCATCTGTAGCTTTCTATCATAATGGCCATCATTTTTCTGTATGGAAATTGCTGGTTTATTCATTTGTCTCTTATTATACTTTAAACCCCTTGAGGGCATGAACCATGTCTTAAGTGGCTTTGTATCCCAAGTACATAACATGATGCCTAGCACAAGGAAGGTACAATAAATGAATATATGTTTATGAAATATTGTTGAAAAAATTTATACAGCACCTACTGTGTGTGCCATGCATGATGCTAGCAGGTTTTCATATTATCTCATTTAATCCACACAACAGTTCTAGGAAATATGAATTATTATCCCTGTGTTACAAATGAAGAAAATAAGGATCAGAGAGGTCAAATGATATATATCCAGTTACACAGTCAATAGTAGGTGTAGGATTTAATCCCAGATCTTCTAACTCCAAATTCAGTGTGTTTCTATCTATAGCTATAGAAAATAATGCTGGGTAGCTGTATGTCACTGATGTTAGTTTTCCATTGCTACGTAACAAATTACCACAAACTTAGTGGCATAAAACAACAGCCATTTATTAGCTCACAGTTCTTTAGGTCAGAAGTGTGGGTTCAGTGGGGCTCAGCTGGTCCCTCTGCTTAGAATCTCATAAGACTGAAAAAAAAACAAAAACAAAAACAAAACAAAAAAGAATCTCATAAGACTGAAATCAAGGTGTCAGCCAGGCTGGGTTCTCATCTGGAAGCTTTGGGGAAATATCTGCTTCCCAGCTCATTCATGTTGTTGGAGGATTTCAGTTCCTTGCCATTGTAGGGTTGACATACCTATTTCCTTGCTGGCTGCCAGCCCCCTAGCAAAAAGAGGACACCCATGTTCCTTGTCATATGGCTCCCACCATCTTTAAGCCAGCAATAGCGTGTCAAGTCCTTCTTGTATTTTGAATCTCAGATTTAAAGGGCTCATGCGATAGGTCAGACCCATTCAGATTATCTCCCTATTTTAAGGTCAACTGATTTAGAACCTTAATTATATTTGCAAAATCTCTATACAGGAGCACCCAGGTTTTTGTCTGACTGAATGACTGAGACACCAGGGGCCTGAATCTTGGGGTCATATCAGAATTCTACCTACCACACTGCTTATGCTTTATCTGTGAAGTTTTGTCTTCACATATATTATTTCATCTTTCTTAACAACCATATTAAATAGGCAGGATGGTATGATGACCACTTTTTAAAAAATACATATGAGGAACTTGGAGCAATCAAAAGCTGCCAGTTGATGACAGAGAAGGAATTAAAACCCATTCTCAGAGAGAGGGAAAGATGGCAGAGTAGGAAGATTCTGAGCTCATCTTCTCCCATGGACACACCAAGGCTGCAACTATGTATGGTACAACTCACTCTGAGAACAACTTAAGACTAGCAGAACAACCCTTCTACAGCTAAATATATAAAGAAAAAACTACATTAAGAAGAACAGGAGGGGCAGAGACAAAGTTGGGAACCAAAGCCTCAGCAAAGTAACTCACAAGTGGGAGGGACACCACAGGTGAGGAGGTCCTCCCTGAGGAGTGAGGGGTTCAAGCCCCACATCGGGCACCCCCACCCCCACCCTGGGGATCTGCACTGGGAAGACAAGCCCCCATAAGGTCTGGCTTTGAAAATCAGTAGGTTTTAACTCTTGGAGAGCCAGAGGGCTATAGGAAACCGAGAGTCTACTCTTAAAAGGCCTGCACACAATATTAGTCACTCAGAGACTCAGCACAGAGACAGCAGTTTGAAAAGCCCCCAGGCAATATGTGAAGCAGATTTATTGACTAATTTTAGGATGTGTGTCAGAGGGGCAGGGATCTCTAGGCACTTTCTTTGGGAATGAAAGTACTGGCTAGTGCCATTTTTCTTGCCTTTCTTCAGCTTAGCTGGCCCACTGCTAGAGGGCACCAGTTCTGACATTACCCATCTATCTTGCTAGCACCACTCTTCCTGCCCTGGTGTTACCCAGGGAACCTGCCCCACTCTCAGCCAGTTGTGCCAGGGGATAACCCCACCCACAAGCATACCCACAGCAGCTACAGCTGGGCATTGCAGCCAGCCCCACCCACCAGGGCACCCCCAGCAGTGGCAGCCCAGTCACAACAGGCGGGTGCATTCAGCTCACCCATGGGACACCCCTGGAGCACCTGTTCTGGTGACTAGGAGGGACTGCACTACTGCAACCATAGGATGCCTTCTACATCAGGCCACTGCCTTTAAGACCAGGAGACATGGCTGACCTACCTAAGACATAGAAACAGAGAGTCAGACAAAATGAGGATACAGAGGAATATGTTTCAAAGGAAAGAACAAGACAAAACCTCAGGAAAAAGAACTAAACAAAATGGAGACAAGCAATCTACCTAATAAAGAGTTCAAAGTAATGGTCATAAAGATGCTTACTGGACTTGGGAGAAGAGTAGATAGACTCAGTGAGAACACCACCAGAGAGAAAATATTTTAAAAAATCAGAGCTGAAGAATATAATAATTGAAATGAAAAATACTCTAGAAGGAATCAATAGCAGATTAGAGGATGCAGAAGAATAGAGTAGTGATCTGGAAGTGAAAATCATCCAAACTGAACAGCAAAAAAACCCCACATTTTTAAAAATGAGGATAGGTTAAGGTACCTCTATGACATCATCAAACGTACTAACATTCACATTATAGGGGTCCCAGAAGGAGAAGAGAGAGAGAGAAAGGGGCCGAAAACTTATTCAAAGAAACAATAGCAGGGGTGCCTGGCTGGCTCAGTTAGTGGAGCATGTGACTTTTGATCTTGGGGTTGTGAGTTCGAGACCCACATTGGGTGTAGAGATTACTTAAAAATAAAATCTTAGAAAGAATAGCAGAAAACTTCCCTAACCTAGGGAAGGAAACAGACATCTAGGTCCAGGAAACATGGAAAGCCCAAAACAAAATGAACCCAAAGAGATCCACACCAAGACACATAATAATTAAAATGTCAAAAATTAAAGATAAGAGAGAATCTTAAAAGCAGCAAAAGAAAAACAATTAGCTACATACAAGAGAACACCCATAAGACTATTAGCTGATTTTCCAGCAGAAATTTTACAGGCCAGAAGAGAATAGCATGATATATTCTAAGTGCTGAAAGGAAAAAAACCTACAATCATGAACACTCTACCTAGCAATGTTATTATTCAGAATTGAAGGAGAGAGAGTTTCCCAGACAAACATAAGTTAAAGGAGTTCATTACCACTAAATAAACCTTACAAGAAATGTTAAAGGGACATCTTTAAGCAGAAAAGAAAGAGCCACATCTAGAGGTAAGAAAATAATGAAAGGAAAAAAAATTCACTGGTAAAAACAAACATACAGTAAAGGTAGTAGATCAATCACTTATAATCACTTTAGTCTAACAAAAGTAGTAAAATCAATTATGTCTACAATAATTAGTTAAGGGATATGCAAAATGAAAATATGTAAAATCTGGCATCAAATACATAAAACATGGCAGGGGATGGTGGTAAAAATGTAATGCTTTTATTTATTTATTTTATGTATTTTTTTTAAAGATTTATTTATTTATTTATTTATTTATTTGACAGAGAGAGACACAGCTTGAGAGGGAACACAAGCAGGGGGAGTGGGAAAGGAAGAAGCAGGCTTCCCGTGGAGTAGGGAGCCTGATGCGGGGCTCAATCCCAGGACCCCGGGATCATGACCTGAGCCGAAGGCAGATGCTTAACGACTGAGCCACCCAGGCGCCCCAATGTAATTCTTTTAGAATGTGTTCAAACTTAAGTGACTACCAACTTAAAATAGACTGATATATACATAGGATGTTATATATGAACCTCATGGTAACCACAAACCAAAAACCTGTAGTAGATACACAGAAAATAAAAAGAAAGGAATCCAAACAGAACACTAAAGAAAGTCATCAAATCACAAGGGAGGAGAGTAAGAGAAGAGGAAAGGAACAGAGAAGAACTACAAAAACAAGGAAACAACAAAATTATAATAAGCACATATCTATCTGTCTATCTATCTATCTATCTATCTATCTATCTATCTATCTATCTATCTATCTATCTATCTAGACTAACTGCTCCAATCAAAAGACATAGGATGAATGAATAGATTAAAAAACAAGACTCATCTGTATGCTACCTACAAGAGATTCACTTCAGACCTAAAGACACAGGACAAGCTGGAAGTGAAGGGATGGAAAAAGATATTCCAAGCAAATAGCAAAAAAAGAAAGCTCAAGATGGTTCAAAATGGGCCAAAGACCTAAATGTAAGACCAGAAACCACAAAACTCCTAAAAGGAAACAGACAGTAAACTCTTGGACATTGGCCTTAGCAATATTTTTTGGATCTGTCTCCTTAGGCAAGGGCAACAAAAGCAAAAATAAACAATTGGGAGTACATCAGACCAAAAAGCTTTTGCCCAGTGAAGGAAATCATCAACAAAATGAAAAGGCAATCTACTGAATGGGAGAAGATTTTACAAATGATATATTCTATAAGGGGTTAATATCCAAAAAATATAAAGAACTCAAATAACTCAACACCAAAAAACCTCAATCTGATTTAAAAATGGGCAGAGGACTTGAATAAACATTTTTCCAAAGAAGACATACAGATGGCCAACAGACACATGAAAATATGCTCAACATCACTAATCATCCAGGAGATGCAAATCAAAACCACAATGAGATATCACCTTATACCTGTCAGAACGACTAAAATAAAAAACACAAGAAACAACAAATATTGGTGAAGATGTGGAGAAAAAGGAACACATGTGCACTGTTGGTAGGGATGCAAACTGGTGGAGCCACTGTAGAAAACAGTATGGAGGTTCCTCAAAAAATTAAAAATATAAATACCATATGATCCAGTAGTTCCACTATTGGGTATTTACCCAAAGAAAATGAAAACACTAAACACTAATTTGAAATGATATATACACCTATATGTTTATTGTAGCATTATTTCCAATAGCCAAGATATGGAAGCAACCCAAGTGTCCATTGATAGAGTAGATAAAGAAGATGTGATGTATATATATGCCGTGGAATACTACTCATCCATAAAAAAGAAAAGACAATCTAGTGAATGGGAGAAGATATTTGCAAATGATACATCCAATAAGGGGTTACTATCCAAACTATAAAGACCTTATAGAAGTTAACACCAAAGAAAACAAATAATCTGATTCAAAAATCAGAGACACATGAAAAGATGCTCAACATTAATAATCATCCAGGAGATGCAAATCAAAACCACAATGAGATATCACCTTACTCTTGTCAGAATGACTAAAATAAAAAACAGAAGAAATAACAAATATTGGTGAGGATGTGGAGAAAAGGGAACCCTCATGCACTGTTGGTGGGAATGTAAACTGGTGCAGCCAGAATGGAAAACAGTATGCATGGGCGCCTGGGTGGCTCAGTTGGTTGAGCGTCCAACCCTTGGTTTTGGCTCAGGTCATGATCTCAGGGTTATGAGACTGAGCCCTGTGTCAGGCTCTGTGCTGGGCATGGAGCCTGCTTGAGATGCTCACTCTCCCTCTCCTTCTACCCCTCCTCTCTACACCCCCCGGCCCCCTGCAAAAGGAAAGAAAACAGTATGGAGGTTTCTCAAAAATTTTAAAATAGAAATACCATATGACCCAGTAATTCCACTTCTGGGTATTTACCTGAAGGAAATGAAGACAGTTTCAAAAAGATATATGTGCCCCTATATTTATTGCTGCATTACTTACAATAGTCAAAATATGGGAGCAGTCTAAGTGTCCATTTATAGATGAATAGATAAATAAGATATGGTATATATATATATATATATATATATATATATATATATATATATATATATATATAATGGAATATTACTCAGCCATCAAAAAGAATGGGATCTTGCCATTTGCAACAACATGGATGGACCTAGAGGGTATTACACTAAGCTAAATAAGTCAGTCAGAGACAGACAAATACTGTATGATTTTACTTATATGTGGAATCTAAAAAACAAAACAATCATACAAACAAAACAGAAACTGATCCATAGATACAGAGATCAAACTGGTGGTTGCCAGAGGGGAAGTGAGTGGGGGGATGGGCAAAATAGGTGAAGGGGATTAAGAGCTACAAACTTCCAGTTATAAAATAAATATGTCACAGGGATGAAAAGTGCAACATAGGGAATATAGTCAATAATATTGTAATAACTTTGTATGGTGATAGATGGTAACTAGATTTAGACCGTGGTGAGCATTTTGTAGCATATATAAATATCAAATCACTATGTTGTACACGTGAAACTAATATATTTTATGTCAACTAT
This sequence comes from Mirounga angustirostris, assembly GCF_029215605.1. Lineage (NCBI taxonomy): Eukaryota > Metazoa > Chordata > Mammalia > Carnivora > Phocidae > Mirounga > Mirounga angustirostris. Next base: position 98,250,268 of record NW_026991719.1, read on the forward strand.
ACTTCAATTAAAAAGAAAAAAACCTTTCTCATTCAGTGCTCTGTCCATTAATGTCATACCCACTATAATCCAATTTGGATATAATAGAAATGAAGAGCAATCACAGTGTAATGTAAGTAGATTTGTTTAAATGTAAGAAGACCTACATCATATCCAATGTATTCTAATCCATTTGTACAAATGTTTACATTAAGGAAGGATTAATCATGTTATAAAAATGGTTTATAGTAGGGCCTTTTAAATTGCATTCATTATCACCCCTACCTGCTTAGTGAGTAACTATGATTAACATTTGTTGATGTTTTACAGTTGGCAAAATATTTCCATCTGTATTTCATTTGCTTTTGTGCCCACTACCAATGAAAATTGTATTTATTGTAATAAACACTTATATATGTGAAAATGATTAAGAAAGTCATTAGAAGTATGGAGGTTCCTCAAGACATTAAAAATAGAGCTACCCTATGACCCAGCAATTGCACTACCAGGTATTTACCCCAAAGATACAGATGTAGTGAAAAGAAGGGGCACATGCACCCCAATGTTCATAGCAGCAATGTCCATAATAGCCAAACTGTGGAAGGAGCTGAGACGCCCTTCAACAGACAGAATGGATTAAGAAGATGTGGTTCATATATACAATGGAATATTACTCAGACATCAGAAAGGATGAATACCCAACATTTGCATTGACATGGATGGAACTGGAGGGGATTATGCTAAGTGAAGTAAGTCAAGCAGAGAAAGACAATGATATGGTTTCACTCATATGTGGAACATAAGGAATAGCGCAGAGGACAATAGGGGAAGGGAGGGAAAACTGAAGGGGGAGAAATCAGTGAGGGCGACAAACCATGAGAGACTCTGACTCCAGGAAACAAACTGAGGGTTTCAGAGGGGAGGTGGTGGGGGGATGGGGTAGCCGGGTGATGGGTACTAAGGAGGGCATGCGTGGTATTATATGCAACTAATGCATCGTTGAATGCTACTAATGATGTACTAAATGCTGGCTAACTGAACATAATAAAAAATAAATATAAATATATAAAAAATCTTTAGAGTTGAAATTGACTTTCATCTCTACAATTTTTATATTTACTGAATTTTCAGGAGCATCCTTTTGTGAAAAGTGAGGTATGCCTGTAGGGATGCGTGTAGGTGTAGGGGTGTGTGTGTATGTCTGTGTATGTGTGTGTGTAGTTATAAGGAAATGCAATTGATCCTGATTCTGTCTGCAAATATAAACTCATATCTATGGTATGTCTTTGTAGTTGCACTGACTTATTGGAAGTCGTATTGACAGAGTAGAACCAATGGCAAAGGCTGCAGAGTCAGAGACCGAAATGGAGAGAGCACTTCAGTATCTGGTCACAATGGGTACGAATTCTCCTTTGTCTGACTTTAACCGGGAAGTTAGTTGCTTCACACTAACCCACCTCCCCCTCCGCATTCCCAGCTCTGATAGCTCAGCCACCTGAAGGAGAGCGGGTAGCAGCTTGAGAGGTGTTTCTGCACTGCTGAGAATTCTCTTTGCCTCTTTGCTATCTCTCAGAGAGACCTTATCTGTGGTGACCTGCTATGAACCGTGTCATCAGTTATAAGGGCTCCTGCATTCCCCCCCAAAAGCAGTGACATGAACTAACAAGGGCTTTTTTTGTCACTAATAGCCATTTGGTCATGGGTGGTAGAGAAAAAGGCTTTGCATTTGCGGGGGCATCTAAAACGTATTTGGGGAACATTTTCAAGATACCTACCTTTGCAAAGGAGGGGAGAGGACTGGAGGATCTCTGAGCAGGGCACGGGAATTTTGGAATTGCTGATCTCTGTGTAGTCATCTAGGCTAAAAGATCTGGCTCTTTATGCTGTCAAGACAGAAATACGGGCGTGAGGGGTGATACAAAGAGTGAGATTCCGCCCCTGAGAAGTGAATTGGGTGCTGAGTAATTTCTTTAGGTGTTAACTTGAGAGGGAACTATTATTTCTTTGTACTCCGTGATAAAAGGATAATAGTTCTAACATCCTGATTTTGACTTTCTGTCATATTCGGCAGCCAGGCCAGAAAGCTACCATCAGGGATCTCTGAGAAAATAGTCCTCTTTCAAAATTCCACTAATTCATAATATTGGCTTCCTGTAGCCGAGTAGACTGGAAAGTAAAACCCTCTTCTTCTTTTACAAACAAACAAAAATAACAAAAATAACCCCTGAAGCCCACATATACACAAACAAGCACAATTAAAGACAAGTCCGGGGGGTGCCTGGCTGGCTCAGTTGGTGGAGTGTGTGACTCTTGATCTCAGGGTGGTGAGTTTGAGTCCCAGGTTGGGGGTAGAGATTACTTAAAAATAAACCTTAAAAAAAAAAAGACAAGTCCAATTTATTTCTTCTTTTGGTCTTGACATTAAGGATGGAGGAGTTAAGTATATTAACTTTGGAGTCAGACAAAACTGGATTTTATTCCTGTTCTGTCAATTAATAGCCAAGTGATCTCTGGCACGTCATTTTGCCTTTCTGCCTTGTCTTCTCATCCATAAAATGGGGAATAATGATGATGATAATAATAATAATACTTGCCTTACAGGGTCATATTGAATATTAAATGGGATAATAAATATGTTACAGTGCCTGGAGTACAGTAAAGTGTTCAATAAATATTAGCTGTTATTGTTGTTATAAATAACTTAGTTGTAGAAGTTGATAGACTCAGAAGACCATTTTGCCTTCAAAAGACAACCTCATGGCCTCTGCCATCCCCCTGTTGAATACTTCACATGTGAAAAGAGAGAATTTCTTTTCAGAACTAATTTTCCAATTAGCCTCACTGTGAGTTCTATAGGTCATCGAGCAAGATAGGGAAAGCAGTGTAAGGCAGACGGTGCTGTGGGCTCGGATCTTGGGTTTTCCACTGAGAAAAGGCTTTTATTTCCACCAAGGAAACGGTACCAGAAAATGGGTAAGCTCGGGGTAAAAAACCCCAACAATTTGGGTCATACAGAAGAGCATTTGTTTTCAAATGGATGAAGGGAGGATACTGAAGAAAGATGCTGAACAAGGAGCACAGTGAAAACAGTCCTGGGCCTCTGTAAATGGTGATAATAGGATTAAATGAGATAATACATGTAAAATGCTTAGCATAGAGCCTGGTCTACATAGCAGATACTCAAATAGATATTAAATATAATACTTACTAATATCATACAAGCTCTGTTAACCACTCCTTGGAGATTCTGATTTGGTAGATTTGAAGAGGGATCTACAAATCTTGTTTTTGTAAAATCTGCTCTAGTCGATTCCTAGGCCTTAAGTGGAAGCATCCTGCCACATGTCTCCTTTAATTCCACGTTACGCTGGTCTCCCTACTTCAGCATAACCCCCAATATTCCAGTAGTGACCCTTTTTTAAAAAAAGATTTTATTGGGGCGCCTGGGTGGCTCAGTCGTTAAGCGTCTGCCTTCAGCTCAGGTCATGATCCCAGGGTCCTGCGATCGAGCCCCGCATCGGGTTCCCTGCTCAGCGGGAAGCCTGCGTCTCCTTCTCCCACTCCTCCTGCTTGTGTTCCCTTTCTCACTGCGTCTCTCTCTGTCAAATAAATAAATAAAATCTTTAAAAAAAAGATTTTATTCATTTATTTGAGAGAGAGAGAGGAAGAGAAGGAGCAGGAGGAGGGGCAGAGGAAGAAGGAGAAGCAGGCTCCCGCTGAGCAGGGAGCTGGATGCGGGGCTCGATCCCAGGACTCCAGGATCATGATCTGACCCAAAGGCAGACGCTTAACCAACTGGGCCACCCAGGCGCCCCAGTAGTTACTCTTAATGGAGTAAATCGTACCAGACAACTGCATACTGGAGTAACAGCCATGTCCTGGAAGCCATTTAGGATTCATTACATCTCCAGAAACTTGTGCCATTTAGAGTAAGAAGAATGTTTTCTATTTGCCTGCCAATAATAGCCATCTTCTTGGATCAAGTTTGAAAAGAAATCCCTTAATAAGAGTATTTTCTGTTGACAGCAGATTCGAATTTTTTTCGTTCTAGAAATATCCAATCAGTCTTCCTTTTCACTAGTCTCTCTTTTTTTTTCATGCTCAGAGCCAAGTGTTTTGGTGTACTATAGACTAGCAAGGGGAGTGGAAGCTCATTTAGCATGGCAAGGCAGGTGGATGAGGTTGAATCAAATCCTTGAAAGGATTAGGCCTTGCCAGGGCCTCCTCCTTTCATCCCAGTTCCCAGAAAAGTAGGCTTTACAGCAGAGCCACCATTTACAGAGGAGGAAACTGAGGCTCAGAGAGAGAGGTCAGATAAGTTGCCCCATGTCTTGCCCAGCACTAAAGATCTTCCAGTCCATATAATCTGACTCCAGAGCCCCAGCTATTAAGGTTAAACCGTCTCTTTGTGTATTTTGACAAAGCTCTCTGAGAAATTCTGATTGTATACCTAGTTAAGAAATCTTGATTTATTTCTTGAATCCTTAAAATTATTTTAAGTAAAGTTAAAAGTATTTTAAGTAAAAAAGTAATACAAAATCATGGTAACAAGTTCAAATTATACAAGAGATCATCCCTGTCTCACCTATTCCTGTTCCACAGTTCCCAATCTTCCAGCTCATCTCCCTAGAGGCAGCTGCTATTTTTCTGCATGTTCCTCCAGAAATATTCTGAGCATATACTGAATATGTATGTATGTATGTATTCAGTATATGTGTATATATGGAATATATATGTGTATGTATATATTCAGTATCTCTCTCTATTCACACACACACTCCCTTAAAAGATAAATGGAAATGCATCATACATACTGATGTTTCCAGTCTAACTCAGAAATCCTGCCTTGGTAAGTAACACCATCTCCAAGATCTGAGAAAACCTACTAGCCAAACACAGGTGACAGGATGGATATGATGTTTTATATACGCAAGAAAAACCTGGTGCAGCAAAAAAATTCATTCTGTAGTGTCAAACAGTTAATCTGGATAGGTAGTGACTCCATCTGGAAGTGTCTGCTTTGAGGGGCTTTTGCTCATTTGGGTGTATGCTAGATGGCATTGCAAGCTGAGTGCATGGATCCCCTATGTCTTGTAGAGTGTTGTATCTCACTCAGTATCTAATGAGCTTAGTTCCGTGTGTGTATACACTGGGTGCTAACTCAATGATGACCGTATGTCGGCCTGTGAAATTTGCTTTGTTAGCTTTAAAAATACATCCTTGTAGTAGAGTGTGGGTTACTCCTATGCCACTCCCATGATAAGTCCTTTTGTTATCCATGTTTGGCCTTAAGTACTAAGGTGTTCTGAATGTTGCAGTGTACATATTTTGAATCATGCTGAAAATCTAGCTTCCAGCACACTGGCAAAGGTTGCTGGTATGGACAAGCATGGTATGAAAAAGAAATCCTGACTAATATTTGTACTTTCAGAAAAGCATTAACAAAATACCACCTGACACCTGAGGACCACAGGAACACAAACAAACTATCACTTATTTATGAATAAAAAAGAGATGTTTTGCTATAGGTTATAAAGAATTGGTATTAAATTTCCAAACAACAACTACTGTCAGTTTTGGAGGGGATAAAGTTCACGAATTATGGATATGGGAGATAAAGACAGGATATAAGTGCACGTGGTCAAAAATAAGGCATTGAACAAAACTAAAACATGAACGCTAAACTGGAACAGATCACACTAATTTGCTAAACATGGGGAGCAACCTGGTGTAGCAGAAAAAGCATAGACTTTTGAGTTGAACAAACTTGGAGTCCAATCCTACTTAGCTGTTAGGGACCCTGAACAAGTTCTCTTTGAGCCACTTGCCTCATTTGTAAAATGAGTATGATCAGGATAAATTTTTTTTTATTATAAAAGGAATTTAAGCAAACTAAACACTCATCAAAGGAAGTAATTCCTTTATTATCATTGAGGGAAACAAAACCTCCAAAACACATAGGAATATCTTTCCTTATTAATTGTTCCCTTAACAGCCTATACTTACTTTCACAGTTCACTTTGAATCTTGAGGTTATACCCTATAGACTTTTAAAAGTTTTTCTTTGACTCTTGAGTTTATTACCTTTCCCAGTGCAGAAGGCAGGCTTCTAAGATGGCACCCAATGATCCTCGCCTCCTGGTGTTTTTGTCCTTGTGTAAATCTCTTTGAGTATAAGCTGGATCTAGTGACTTGTTTCTAAGGAATAGAACACAGGAAAAAAGATGGAATATCACTCTAGTGATTAGGTTATAAGACTGTGACTTCCATTTGCTAGCTGACTCTCTCTTGCTGGCTTTGATGAAGGAAGATAGTGGGGATTGGAGAGGCCCATTGGGCAAGGAACCAAAGGTAGCTTCCAGACAATAGCCAGTGAGGAACCTCAAGCTGACAGCCTGTGAGGACCTGAATCCTGCCAAAAACCACATGAATGAGCTTGGAAGTGGATCCTTCCTCAGTCGAACCTTGAAATGAGACCCCAGTCCTGACCAACACCTAAATTATAGCCTGTGAGAGACCCTAAAGCAGAGGACTCAGTTTAGCTATGCCCAGATCGTGACCACATAAACTCTGAGATAATGTGTGTTGTTGTAAGCTACTAAATTTGGGGGTAATTTGTTATGCAATAGGTAACCAATATGCCTAGAATTTACATTCTAGTACTATTTCCTAGAATTCAAAAGAATGATCCATGTTGACCTTTTTTTTTTAAGATTTTATTTTTGGGGCACTGGCTCAGTGGGTTGAGGGTCTGACTTCAGCTCAGGTCATGATCTCAGGATCCTGGGATCGAGCCCCATGTTGGGCTCCTCCCTCTCCCTCTGCCCCTCCACCCGCTCGTGCTCTCTCTTTCTCTCAAATGAATAAATAAAATCTTTTAAATAAATAATTTTTAAAAAGATTATATTTTTAAGTAATCACTACACCCAGTGTGGGGCTTGAACCTACAACCCCAAGATCTAGAGTCGCATGCTCTACTCACTGAGCCAGTCAGGCGCCCCATGATCCCTGCTGACTTTCAACAGAAAAATCTAATGGTACAACAACATAGTCTGTCATTTATTGAACATATTATTTGTGCTTAGTATTAATTGCTCTGCTGTATTAAATTCTTTAGCTTATTTAATCCTCATGACAACTCTATGATGTAGGTATTATGATCTCTATTTTACAGCTTAGGAAACTGACGCTTGGAGAGAGTAACTTGTCCACAGTAAAACAAATAGTGGTATTACTTCAAAACTCATGCTTTTAATCAGAGGGGTATAATTAGCTTCATCACAATGTGATGACTTGATACAGACTCTTCCCATGCTTAGCTCAGTGATTGGCACATAGTAGGGGCTTAATATATGTAAGTTATGATTATTAGACCTTGAACTCACAACAAAGAGCCATTGTGTCAGTCCACATTCAAAAACCAACTCCTCGGGGCGCCTGGGTGGCTCAGTTGGTTAAGCGACTGCCTTCAGCTCAGGTCATGATCCTGGAGTCCTGGGATCGAGTCCCATGTCGGGCTCCCTGCTCAGCAGGGAGTCTACTTCTTCCTCTGACCCTCCCCTCTCTCATTCTCTCTCTCAAATAAATAAATAAATAAAATCTTAAAAAAAAAAAAACACAACTCCTCATACGCTGCTGGGGTACATGCTCTTGCTTATAGTGGTCCACACATCCTGAACAAGGTTTCACTTCACCAAGTGATCTTAATAACCCATCCAAACATGTCTTCTCAGGAGGCCGATCCAGCATGTTGCAATGTGCTAAACTGATTTTCATTCTGCTTGGGTGCTACCATTGAGCTCTGGGGGCTCTTGATCTGTTCACATAGGTTCCCCATGCCCATTTACAGATGCTGGGCTATTTAGAATAGTGATTGAATTTGAGGCACCAGTTGCCTTCCAATGATCTGTTGCAGCTGAAATTAAGTACTCCTTTCTTTTATATCTCTACAAGGCTTGGTTAACTCCTATTTACAGATGGAACTTTACAGCCAGCATATTTTATAGAACACTTGCCCTAATGATAATAACAGAAACCCCTTACAATTGTGTCAGCTTGACTGTTTATAAAACATTTTCTTCTGCATCTCATTTGCTTCCATGGCACTTCATCTATGCCTTATGAGATGAATGACTTTCTACCTTGTATTACAGCTGTTTATATACATGAGGCACTGTGGTTTGGTGGGAAAAAAATCACAGATTCTGGCATCAGACAAACCTGGATTTGAATCCTAGATCCACCACTTACTCGATGTGCGACTTATGAATAAGTCTGGGATCCTCACTGAGCTTGTTTTCCTCATTTGTAAAATGGGCTTAATTATGCTCATCTTACAGGGTTATTGTGAGGAAGGATATAATATATAAAGTGCAAAATAGTAAGAACTCAACTAACATTTTTCTCAAAACTAATGTTTGTATGCTGTTAGCTAGGGAAATCTGTGACAGTTCTTTGTATCTCCAACAGGCCCAGCATTTAGTGTTCTATCTTTTAGAAAGAAGCCCAATATGTACTTCTTGAATGGATAAGCCTGGGGTTAGTCAGGGAAGTTATTACTATCCTAGTAAATGGAGGTGAAATGGCCTGCCCAGGGCTCACATGGCTGATAAATGATAGAACTGGAATTTGAATTCTGGCCATTTTTTGCCTAGTCCACTGCATCTTCGTAATGGTCTTTCAGATTGGTTTGCAAGATTGCTGTGCTGGGAATAAAATCTCTTGTAGAAGAGACTCTAGCAAAAGTCTCTGCTTGGTTTTCCACTAGGCTGCAGTACTGGGAAGAGAGTCCCCACCCGACTCCCCCACGGGCTACCAAGGAGACTTCTGAGAGAGAGCCATGTACACATGCTAGATCCACTAATGGAGCCTTAGTCGTTAGAGGGTTGGGGCAAATCTGAGGAGAGTTTATTGCCCGCCATTCACATTTATCCTAGTTCCCCAGGGATTCCTGTCTAGCCACAATGATTGAGGAATGCTGAAAGGAAAAGCAAAATACAAGCTGGGAAAACAGTTGTTTCGCTAAAGATCTCTGTGAGACATTGGAAGGGAGCGAGATAAGGCAGCAGAGCTTTTATGCCTACCTAATTGAGAGTTAGCTCAGAACATAGCCAACTTTGGCACATGGGGTTTCCAGGGAACAGAACTCCGCTTTGGCACTTGGAGGGCTGTAGCACGTTAGCGACGCCAGGGGCAGCATATAACTGCAGATGCTACCCAGCCTCCAGTAATTGGCCCAGCAGTAGCACCTGGTGCCATTTTGTTTCAAGAGCAGCATGAAGCAGCATCAGGCTTGATGTGGCTCTGGAGGCTTTGGGAACAGAGGGGGCAGTATCCTTGGTACAGACATGAATGCCCTTTATCTTTCATGGTAAGCACTGGTAGCAAGGATGAGATACTTGTGATGTGGCTTCATAGGTAGTGGAAGCCTAGGGAGACTCTAACACTGAGAAGTAGACTTGAGACAACCACTGCTGAGTATGAGAAATAAATAGAGGACTTAGGGTTGGATGAAAACCAGAGAGATGCTATTTATGATCATTAATACTCCTTTTTTTTAAAACCTAGAGTTTGGTATGGTTTGGGAAATTTCAGATGAGTAACCTGACTCCAAAGGTCAGATTGATACCAATTTACCCAGTAGTCTGGAGCCCATCTGGCTCCTGTTCCCCAGTATGAGAAGTACTAATTGTCAAAGGTAGAATCCTACCTCCTTCCTCCCGCTCCAACACCCTACAAGTTCAATTCTCTATGCTATCAAGCAGAATTCCTGGAATAACAGAGATTTGAGAGGTTTCTGAATGTGACTCCAAATCTCTATCTGACCATTTGGAGTAACTCAAGCCAATAGGCTAAAACTTCCAGGATGGTCTGGATGAAGGTGGTAAACACTTTGGAGCTTCTGAGGTGTGGGGGTGGGGGAGGTAGGTGCAGGATGGCGGAAGCCAGCCAACATTAACTATATGCATGGAGATTGCTAGCCATTGGTATTGTAGTGGGTGGCATGGTTGTGTTGCCCATGCAAGGGCTGAGGTGATAGCATGATGCTTTTGGGTCATTGCATCGGCCTACTCTAAGAGAAAGAAAAGAAACTTCTTTCCTTCATGAGGATTTCATTGTCTTTCTTGTCCTTCAAGGTTAGCCAAAGATGTGGTAAAGGCATTAGGTACAGGTCAATAATGACACCACCAGCAGAAACTACAAAAGTAAACACTTATGTAGTGTTTATTCTGTTTCAGGCACTAAGATACACACACACAGAGACACACATGCTTCCCCCGCCCCTCCCATTAGTCCATCTGCCTTCTCACAATGGTTTTAGGGATTGAGCGAGAGTTATCTTCCTCAGTCAGGACAAACTGGGTTTTCCCAAAATGTGTTTCTAAGACTAGCTGTTGCAGGGAAGTTTAATGGGTGGTGTACAAAGCGGGTTCCCTGATCAAGTAAGCGTGGAAGGCATTGGGTTGTACAATGGAAGCATATTTCTCTACCGCAGGACTTCCCAGTGGGCTCATGTGTATGGAGACTTTTGGGGAAGGGAGAAAGAATAGATGGAATATGGAATTTCCCAAAGAGAGGCATAAAGCATGGTGTTGTGAGTGAGGGCCTCTGCCAGTGGAATTTCTGGGTTTAATACCCAGCTAGGATCTGTCTTGTGGGGCCTTGGAAAAGTTTATTTCCCCTTTTTGTGCCCCAGTTGTCTTCATCTGTCAAGTGGGGATGACAATGATAGTACTTATCTCATAGGGTGGTCATAATATATATAAAGGGCTTAAAAGAGTTCTTGGGTCTTAGGACATGCTCAGTAGATACAAGCTAATATGATCTGACTCTAACCCTTTTCCTGCAAAGCATCTCACAGTGTTAGGATCTTAAATTAGCGTGCGCACACACACACACACACACACACATTAGGAAATGCTAAACTGGATCCTTGTGGTGTGAAGAGGATAGTGTAACAGCCTAGGGAAAGAAAGCAAGTAAAGGAGGTCAAATCAAGGCTGAGCTGAAGGATTACAACCCTGGAGTTGAAATTTCAAAGGCTGTTTCCTAGTAGCCCTATCTCTGGATATTTCTTACCTTTTAACGGAGATAATCATCTTGCTGGTCTCAGATTGGTTATGTGTACATTTTTAGAGAAAGAAGAACGGTCTAATGACTGAGGTGTTTTGCCAATGATCCGATGACTTAAATGGCTTTAATTTCTACATCTGAAAAATGGATCCACTGTTAATGCCTTGCATCTTGGAATTTTTCTAGGATGAAGGAACGATACCGAAACATCCAAGATTAATCCAAGTTCACAATCAAATTGAATTACCTTCTCCCACTCCAGTTTCATCAGAAAATGGCAAATTGCAAGCAATCAAGCTGCATCCTGACTGGGCAGACTGTTCTTTGTGAGCTGAATGTTCTACACCTTCGGGTACCTTTTAGAGACAAGCGGTATCATACAGAGCAGTTCTCAAACTTTCTTGTGGACCAGAATCACCTTTGTGACTTGTTAAAGTTCAGATGGTTGGGCCCCAGAGTTCTTGATTGAGTCGGTCTGTTGGGGACAGGTGTGGAGAGAGAAGGCTGAGAATTTTATTTTCAGGTCATGCTAATGCTGCTCATCTGGAGACCATACTCTGAGAACCACTGATATAGAGGTTAAGGGAATGGGCACTGAAATTGGACAGACCTGTTTTTAAATTCTAGCCCTACCACTTGAAAGATGTGGAATCTTAGTTAAATTACTTACTCCCTGTGCCTCAGCAGATGGGTAACATCTATAAAGTGGGGCTAATTGGAGCACCCTCCTCATGGGGTTGTTGTGATGATTAATGAGTTAATATACATAAAGCTCTTAGGATAGTGTGTACTGTATTAGTGTTTGTTGTTACTATTGTTGTTTTTAAGAGGTCAGGCTCCTGAGTTGGGGCAGAATTTCTAGGCGTGCAAAAAGAGCATTGATATGGACAGCTATATCCTATCCTTTTAATTTGCTTTTAATGGTAGACCTTGACATCTTGGTTTTCTAGGGATGGAGATGCTCTGCGGGCTGAGCTGTCTATACCCCTGAGGGTGGATTGAACTCCCCTATTGTCTGCTTGATTGGTCTGTCTTAACTCCCCACGGTCTCCACCACACAGCATGCTTCAGTTCCTCCTCTGTTAGCAAAGCAGTAACCTGACGAGTTTGGCCTCAGGCCTCCAAGGCAGATGCTCCACGCCTCTCTGGGGATCTCATGGCAATATTTTCATTCCAGGGAACATTTATGAAGTGCTCGCTTATGTTCCAACCTCCATGGTTTGATGTTTCTTTTAGAGTCCCAGCTAATTATCCTGTAAAAAAAAAAAAGTCCCAATAAAGTTCTGATGCCTTTGGTAAATTGCCCACAGAAGAGAAAAAGTTATGTTTATAATCCATTCACCCTGCCCCCAGGTATGCCTCCCTTGTCCTGAGGTTCTTTCTGTTCCTCTAGTTTTGATGATAATTAGGAAGCTTGTTATCATCATGAGGATGCAGCTCTGTGCCCTGGTTGGGGGAAGGTGAATAAATCTGGGCATAAGGTAACCGATTCTCAATCTCTTTGGATGACAGGCCAGTGTGTTTTTAAAGATCGGTGCCTGCTCTTCATTGTGGCAGCTGATTCTGGTATGCTGGAGGGGAAGGTTAGTAATGCCCAGTGCGTTCATTAGCTTTAGCCAAGTCTTTCTTAGTGTACAAAAATGGAGTGTAGCAATCAGCTACAGCGGCTCTCTCCCTCCGCTCATTAGTTAATGTCAGGGCTTTAACAGTAGCCAGCGAAAGAAAGGGTGTGTGTGTTTGCATGTCCCCACTTGCCTTTCCCTCATCAGCTGAGAGTAATTTATTTCTTTCCACAAAGAGAAATATGCCTCGATGATAAGAGGCCTGGCCTATAAATTGGAAAACCTTGATTCTAGCATCACCTCTGACTTCCTTTGTGACCTTGGATGTATTAGCTAGATCTTCTGAGCCTTTGTGTCCTTTTCTGCAAAATAGGATGATCCTGATCTTCCCATCTCGCGGGGTTATTGATATCTAATGAGACAAGATAACTGGTCATGCTTTGGAGATGGATTAGTGCTTTATGGATATAAAGGATTATACCTAACAAATTGGGATTAGAGATCCAGTGCTTTCCTCACACACCTGCCAAGCCCTATTTAATGAGAATAACAATCCCAGTAACTGTTTTTTTAAAGATTTTATTTATTTATTTGACAGAGAGAGAGAGAGCGAGAGCAGGAACACAAGCAGGGGGAGTGGGAGAGGGAGAAGCAGGCTTCCTGCCGAGCAGGGAGCCCGACGCGGGACTCGAGTTTAGGACCCCGGGATCATGACCTGAGCTGAAGGCAGACGCTTAACGACTGAGCCACCCAGGCGCCCCCAATCCTAGTAACTTTTTAAAGCTGAACTAGAAATTAAAGAGCTCTGCGTATTTTACAAAAACAATTAAATTATAGTTTCAATGGTTTCCAAAGGGCAAAAGGAGAAAAATCCTCCCCCATAAAATCACAGGGGAATTGATCCATTTGATGCCCGCAAACGGATCACTTTCAGAAATAAAAAGGAGTTTCCAAATTGCCCAGTAGATGTCAGTGTTTGACAAGCACAGAGCGGTTCGCAGCTGGTTCTGCAGTAGCGTCTAGCTCCATTGCAGCTATCAAGTTTCTCTGCAAAGGAGAGGGAGTTTGTGTAACTGAAGCAAAGATTTTGCTTTCTCACTTCTCGCCCCGTCTTGCGGAAAAGAGCCTGATGCTCTGGGTAAGTCGCCGTGATCTTCACTTTCAGCGATTCCCTTTATAGATCTGCAGTCTGCTGAGAAGTTTAAAACACAAAATTAAACATGTGCTTAGCTCCCTGAAGACCACATACTTGTTTTTCTTCACAAAGGTGCTTTTCTTTTTGCAGACCAGCCTTCCCTGCCTACCCTTTGTGTAATATTCATCAGATAGAACAAGGAACTACTGCTCTTTGGGGCCCAGGTTCCAAAGCTCTCGAAACAAGCTCTTTATTTTATTTTTTGGCTGCAGAGTGACACTTGCTCTGATTTCAGATCGTTTTCTAAAAATGGCAGCTACTTGGTGTGTCATTTTTAAAAAGAAAATGTGGTCACATTGTAGCTGTGCTAAACAGCCTCTTTCAGTCCTCCTTTCATTTTACAATTTTCCCGGAAAGCTTGAAAAGAGGTGATGTAATTAACTTCCAGTTGTCTCTGTTGAACTCAGAGATGCTCACCTTTTCTTGGGGGAAGATGAATTCCTGTTATGTTGGTTTCTTATCACATCCTGGATAAGGGAGGAAATGCGCGGTGAATTCAGACTAAAGCTAGTGATAAAATCAACTTAGCTCTTTGAAAAGGCCACCTGCTTTGGGGTTTTGGAATTCAGATTTGCGGGGCTTCTACTCTTGAACAACTTTCAAGGGTAGGGTAATCTTTTTTTTTTTTTTTGGTGCCCCTCCTGCTCTTTATAGGCAACCAGCTCAGATGCATCTAGAAGGCATTTTGCAGAGTAATTTGGAATTGGCAACATCCCCTCCTTGGTTTGCGCTTATCCTTTTTGCCCTCTAGTTGGCCCCAAAGAATAAAGGGGTTCAGTGACACAGAGTCAAAGGTGGTTTTCGATTCTGGCCACACTTCCTGGAGAGCAGCGAAGGAGGTCCGGATGTGAGAGCACCTACCAGTGCTGAGAAGCGTCCCCGCCGCAGCATCCTTAGTGGCTGCTGGCCAGGATCTGGCCTTGTCCTAGGGAATGAGTCATTAAACACAAGCAGCTTGCTCCTGGAAGCAGGCTTGGTGTTGGTTTCAAGGTCCTCTTGGATCTGGTGCGTGTCTGCTCCCACTTCACTTAGCCTCCCTGGGTCCCCTCAGTAGGTGTTTGGACGGAGTCTTGGAGGAAGAAAGTCCCCCGTGTCCTCTTACAGGCTAACTTTGCATCACCTTGCCACTTCCCACCTTGTTCCTGAGACCTTATTCCTTCCCACCTCCTGAAGGACCTTGCCCCCATCCCTACACATCAACTTCGGATCTGGCCATCTTCAACCTCTTGCTCTCCTTACTACTTCCCCTCTGCCTTCCTACAAATGAAGGAGGAAAGGGCAATAGCTTTGGAGGCCGACATACCTCAGCCACTTGCTACTTGCCTGACGTGAGGCAAGTTCCTTTATTTCTCAGAGACTCGATTTCTTTTTTTTTATTTTACTTTATTATGTTAGTCACCATACATTACTTCATTAGTTTTTGATGTAGTGATCCATGATGCACTGTTTGCGAATAACACCCAGTGCTCCATGCAATACGTGCCCTCTTTAATACCCATCACCAGGCTAACCCATCCCCCCCACCCGCCTCCCCTCTAAAACCCTCAGTTTGTTTCTCAGAGTCCATAGTGTCTCCTGGTTCATCTCCCCCTCCGATTCTGCCCCCTTCATTCTTCCCCTCCTGCTATCTTCTTTTTTTTTTTTTAACATATAATGTATTATTTGTTTCAGAGGTACAGGCCTGTGATTCTACAGTCTTAACACAATTCACAGCGCTCACCATAGCACATACCCTCCCCAGTGTCTATCACCCAGCCACCCCATCCTTCCCACCCTCACCACTCCAGCAACCCTGTTTGTTTCCTGAGATTAAGAATTCCTCATATCCGTGAGATCATATGATACTTGTCTTTCTCTGATTGACTTATTTCGCTTAGCATAATACCCTCCAGTTCCATCCACGTCGATGCAAATGAGCCTCGATTTCCTAATAACGCTACCTACCTTGCAGTGTTTTGTGAGGATTCAGTGAGGTAGTATGTGTAAAGCAGCTAGCCCTTTGTAGGAAGTAGGTAATCCACAGCTGCTGCTGTTAATTTTATTGTTGTGACTATCCTGCTAATTGTCTGCCTGCTCTCTTTTCTCTCTCCTCCCTTCAGCTGTTCCATATTTCTAACTCCTGGGTTACCCTCACATTTGCTCTTCTGCATTTACTCCTTATCCCTCCCCTTTGTTTTGGCAATTATATTTTAAATTCCAAAGCTTTGTCTTGTTCTCTTTTTCTTGCTTGTAGTAGCCTGTCCATATTTTATAGATGCAAAGGTCATCTCAAATCACCCTGAAGAAAATAATTAGAATTTTTTGGTAAACCTACTTCGTTGAGAGTTTTTTTTTTTTAAAGATTTTATTTATTTATTTGACAGAGAGAGACACAGCGAGAGAGGGAA
This sequence comes from Mirounga angustirostris, assembly GCF_029215605.1. Classification (NCBI taxonomy): domain Eukaryota; kingdom Metazoa; phylum Chordata; class Mammalia; order Carnivora; family Phocidae; genus Mirounga; species Mirounga angustirostris. The sequence goes on from NW_026991719.1 coordinate 98,266,464, forward strand.
CACAGGCAGGGGGGAGTGGGAGAGAGAGAGAGAAGCAGGCTTCCCGCGGAGCAGGGAGCTCCATGTGGGACTCGATCCCAGGACCCTGGGATCATGACCTGAGCCGAAGGCAGATGCTTTTTTTTTTTTTAATTTTTTTTTTTTTTTTAATTTTTTTGCGAGAGAGAGAATGAGAGACAGAGAGCATGAGAGGGAGGAGGGTCAGAGGGAGAAGCAGACTCCCTGCTGCTGAGCAGGGAGCCTGATGTGGGACTCGATCCCGGGACTCCAGGATCATGACCCGAGCCGAAGGCAGTCGCTTAACCAACTGAGCCACCCAGGTGCCCCTCGTTGAGAGTTTTTATCATGAATGCGCGTTGTATTTTGTCAAATGCTTTTTCTGCATCTCTTGAGATAATCATATTTTTTTATCCTTCCTCTCGTTAATGTGAAGTATCACGTGGATTGATTTGTAAATAATGAACCACCCCTGCATCCCTGGAATAAATCTCAGTTGATTGTGGTGAATGATTTTTTTAATGTATTGTTGGATTCGATTTGCTTATATTTTGTTGAGGATTTTTGCATCTATGTTCATCAGAGATATTGGCCTGTAATTCTCTTATTTAGTAGTGTCTTATTTCTGGTTTTAGTATCAGGGTTATACTGGCCTTGTAGAATGAATTTGCATTCCTTCCTCTTCAAATTTTTGGAATAGTTTGAGAAATACAGGAATTAACTCTTCCTTAAATGTTTGGTAGAATTTGCCTGTCAAGCCATCTGGTCCTGGACTTTTATTTGTTGGGAGGGTTTTTTTTTTTTTTTTTATGTGATTCAATTTCACTCCTAGTAATCAGTCTGTTCAAATTTTCTGTTTCTTCCTGATTCAGTTTTGGAAGATTGTATGTTTCTAGGAGTTTATCCATTTCTTCTAGGTTGTCCAATTTGTTGGACATATAATTTTGTTAGCATATATTTTTTTTCATACTATTCTCTTGTAATCATTTGTATTTCTGTGGTCTTAGTTGTTATTTCCCCTCCTTTGTTTCTGGTTTTATTTATTTATTTTTAAAAGATTTTATTTATTTATTTGACAGGGAGAGACATAGTGAGAGAAGGAACACAAGCGGGGGGTGGGAGAGGGAGAAGCAGGCTTCCCGCCTAGCAGGGAGCCCAATGCAGGGCTGGATCCCAGGACCCTGGGACCATGACCTGAGTCGAAGGCAGACGCTTAACGACTGAGCCACCCAGGCGCCCCTAGTTTTATTAATTTAAGTCCTCTTTTGTCTTCTTGATGATGAATCTGGCTTTATCAATTTTGTCTATCTTTACAAAGAATTAGCTCTTGGTTTCATTGATCTTTTCTATTTTTTTTTTTAATTTGCAATTTCATTTATTTCTGCTCTAATCTTTATTATGTCCTTCCTTCTACTGACTTTGGGCTTTGTTTGTTCTTTTTCTAGTTCCCATAGGTGTAAGGTTTGGTTGTTGGTTTGAGATTCTTCTTGTTTCTTGAGGTAAGCCTGTATCACTCTGAACTTCCTTCTTAGAACAGCTTTTGCCACATCCCAAAGACTTTGTACCATTGTGTTTTCATTTTCATTTGTCTCCATGTATTTCTTTAGTTTCCTCTTTGATTTCTTTGTTGACCCAATGGTTGTTTAGTACCATGTGGTTTAGCCTCCATGTATTTGTGTTTTTCCCAGTTTTTTTCTTGTAGTTGATCTCTAGTTCATACCATTGTGATCAGAAAAGATGCTTGATTTGATTTCAGTCTTCTTAAATTTATTGAGACTTGTTGTCGTGGCCTAACCTGTGATATATCCTGAAGAATATTCCATGTGCCTTAAAGGAATGTGTATTCAGCTGTTTTCTGTGTGTATCTGTTAGATCCATCTGATCTAATGTGTTCAAAGCCATTGTTTCCTTGTTGACAGAATCTTTAAAATTGTCTTTTGTTCCCAGAGTTTTCTGTATTCCAGGGTCTTTTTATTTTTCCTGTTTGATCATTCCTGTTTGCTCAGTTATCCTCCCTTCTCTGGTTATTGGAGTTTCATCTATTTTTTCTAGGCCCAGCTCAATGCTGTACCTTCCATAATGTCATTCCTAATCCCCTAAATTGGAAGCAAATTTTCCTTCCCTCCTTCACTTCTATAACCCTTGGTTTGCACCTTTTTATTATATAGTGCCATATATTGTATAGCTAAGTGCTTGTTTTTGTGGCTCAATTTGATTTCTTCTTGGAGTATAAATTCTTGGGAGTCAAAGACTTGTGCTATGCAAGCTCACCTCCCTGTAGGTGTTCAGCACTGGGCTCTCTGCCTTCATGGAGACAGGGAGGGACTTTGCTGGTCGCCGCCACCTTTAGTGTGAGAACCCTATAAGACTCAAGTATGTAAAAATGTCCTGGTAGATTAAGGATAGCAGTAGTTGAGGGAAGGTGATAGATCTTTTCTCAAAATTTTACAAATGGCTGTGTCTTCACTGGACTGAGATGAGTGAAGTGGAGACTTGCTTGAAGTGAGGTCATGATCACCATGAAGTGTTGGGATTCTATGACAGTGGCTGTGGGGCCCATGAGACTACATTGCTGGGATGCCCTGTCCTCCTGTAGCAAATGGCCAATAGCTTCAAAGTACAGGTGTGTCAGCAGGGACCTGTGAGTAAGGTCTCAGCAGTGGGTTTGGTCTGCATCAGGGTTTCTTCAGAGGGGATTAACACATATCGGAATGTTTTAACCCAAACTGCTCAGCAGAGAAATCCTTCACAACAAACATTGTAGTACAAATGAGATTACCTGTCTTTTTGCCTGACATCTGTCGATCTCATACACGCAACCCAAGGCGAGGCCAAGGCCAAGGCCTGACTAATTCCACTGGTAAGGAAACGGAGCCACTTTTAGAGTTAGATGGTTTAGTACTTCCATAGACAGTGAAAAGAAGAATAAGCCAAAAAATGCCAGCTCACTGTGGTCCTTGTCCCCCACACTAGGGAGGATGACCTGGAAACAAAAGGAGCTGGATGTCTGCCGTGCCCATTGTGGGACACCTTGTTGCCGGGAAGCCCGATCTAGGCTGCCACTAAGTAGTCGTATATTCTGCAGAATATATATATATATATATAACTTTATAAAGCATATTTATATTTATGTAACATTTTTATGGTTTATTTATATATTACATATTAAAGCAGTTTTATATTCTGAGGAGGCAGGGCAGAAAAACCCCATACCTTATCAGAACCAGGGAAGTGATGAGAAACTGTCTTATACCAGCCTCCCAGGGGAGGTAGGGAGGTGAGTGGGAGGTGGCCTTGTAGTAGCTCCTTAGAGGCCTCTTATGGTCTCATGCTCCAGGAGGATCACAAAGCGTTCCCCGAGACTCGGGCTGCGGTTCAACCCGTTGTCTGTCCGATGTATATGGATGTGTGCAAGGCTGCCAGGGTGCCGGGGCAGAGCCATTCCCCTTCAGGGGTCGTTCCTTCTTTGGAGCGCAGTCACATAATAACTGCCAGTACCTTTGGTTTCTGCATTCAAGAAACTTCTGAAGGGCCTTCCCCCCGCTCCCCTCCCCGCCACCACACACACAGCCCTTCCTGCTCTAGATTCACATTTTAGGTGGTTTTCAACAAAACAATTTGCACAATTTGCTGTTATTTTTATTGTTTTACCCTGTGCCTAATGCTCCCTACTGGAGTTAGGCTGATTTACTTCCTTGCTTCCTTATCCTGGATTCTTTTGCTGTAGGAAACATCTAAGAAACATCCTAATCAGGGCAGAGATTGGCCTCTGAATCTGGGTCTCCTTGAGCCTGACACCACTAGTTTGCTCTCTGGCTCACTTTGTCCTAACCATTTGGTTTCTGCAGGTCTTCAGGATTCTGAACACATATATGGCTTTTTCCCAGAGGCGTTTACCTACTCTTTGTCACACATGTCCTTGTGGTTTTGACTGCCTTGTCTAGTCTAGGAGCACCAGCATGATTTGGTTGTCAAACATGAGAGCCTGTAGCTTTTCACTCTCCTGCCTTGTTTCTGTTCCATTGTTCTTTTTGTGCTTCACATGTGCAGCTTTTAAAAATTTTTATTATTATTTTTAAAGTAATCTCTACACCCTATGTGGGGCTCGAAATCACAACCCTGAGATCTAGATTTGCATGCTCTACCGACTTGAGCCACCCAGGTGCCCCAATAGTTCATTTCTTTTTAGCATTGAATAATATTCCATTTTCTGGCTATACCTCAGTTTATTTAACCATTCACCTGCTGAAGGAGATCTTGGTTGCTTCCAAGTTTTGGCAATTATGAATAAAGTTCCTATAAACACCTGTGTGCAGGTGTTTATGCGGACATATGTTTTCATTTCTTTTGGGCAAGTGCCAAGGAGCACAATTACTGGATTGTATGTCATAAGAGTATGTTTTGTTTTGTAAGAAACCGTTAAGCTGTCTTCCAAAGTGACTGTACTGTTTTGCATTCCTACCAGCAGTGAATGAGAGTTCTTGTTGCTCCACATCCTCATCAGCATTTGGTGTTATCAGTGTTCCAGATTTTGGCCATTTTAATAGGTGTGTAGTGTTATCTGTTGTTTTGATTTGCATTTCCCTGATGCATGTGGTATAGAGCATCTTTTCATATGCTAAGCAGTATCTTTTTTACAAAGATTTTATTTATTTGTTTATTTATAAGTTTACTTATGTAATCTCTACACCCAATGTGGGCTTGAACCCACAACCCAAGATCAAGAGTTGCATGTTCTACTGACTGAGCCAGCCAGGTGCCCTGTGAGCAGATCTTTTTAATGTCGTGGGAGCATCCATTATGGTTGTAGAGACTCCTTTGTTCATCTACTCATCCATTCCTTTATTCAATAAATATTTACTGAGTGTTTTTTAATGGACCAGCCACTGTTCTAGGCTCATATGTGAACAAAACAGATAATACTCTTGAAATTTTCATGAAATTCTACTTGGTGGTATGGAGGGGAGAAAGCATTAAACAGGTAAAGAAAGGTAATCAGATAAAATCAGGTACTAACCAGTGTTAGAAAGGAAAAAAATGGACGAGGTGCCAGAGTAGACATGTGCTGGATGAGAAAGGCCCACCTGAGAAGGCCATGTGTAATTTACATAAATTTCAGGAGGAATAATAGCATTCTGGCAGAGGGGACAGCTAGTACTAGACAATGAGCTGGGACTCAGCATTCTAGGCTGAGGGAATAGAAATGAAGTCATGGTGGCTCAGATAGTTTTCACAAAAGGCTACGGTTTTGGAGGGGGAGGAGGCAGCACTGTGAAGACTTCTCTATTGAGCTTCCTTTCATCAACATCCTTCCAAACATGTAAGGACTCAGCTGGCAGGTGCCTTGACCAGACACAGAAGAAACTGAAAGTGAAGTTTTCCATTTCTGACACCTATTCTGATATTCGGGAGTTGGCCGAGATGATCGTGAATTCATTTTTAGGAGCCTGGAAAACATGACTTTGGTTTTCTTCCTCTCCTTCCCTTCCTTCCCCTCCCACCTCTCCCTCTCTCCCTTCCTTCCTCCCTACCTTCCTCTCTCTCTCTCTCCCTCTTCTCTCTCTATATACTTAGTAAAAGAACTTGACAGATTAATTCACACTAAAATGTCAGTGATTGTATGTAATCTCTCCTATGAATGTTTGCCTTTGAAAAGAAGACTCCAGGGAAAAGTAACAAATATAGGAATAAATGAATGAAATGACTGAGCCTCTAATGTTGGAATTTCAAACCCTGGGCTAGTTAGGTAAAGGAAATATCCCCTTTAAGTCTATTAACATTTCTCATCTACATTTTCCAGATTCATGATATCACATGTCCGCACCTCCATCCAGACTCCTTGCTAATGTGCCTTCCCTGTCCCAGGTCTGGGGGCGGTTCTAGATGTGTGCACAGCAACCTCTGGGGACCATCCACATTTTCCTCCTGTTGTTGAAGCCCATTTTCTTGAACCTTGGTTTCCTGCCTGAAGATGGGAACAATTTCTACCCTCTCTTCCCACCTCACACCCTGCCACCACCATGAGCTTGGAAGGCTGACAGGGAAGATTAAGATCATTGCCATCCAGTTTTTATCTGCTATAAGCAAAAACAGGAAACCAAGAAATAAAGGCATAGCTCAGTAATAGCTTCTGAGTGGGTAACATGGGAGAAGTTTTTCTTAAATCCTTTTTCCCCATGTACCTTCCCACCCACATGTTCTTAGTCAGATTTATTTTTTGCATATCAGTTTCTGAGGATGACAAGAAACTTGCCCTTTTCTTAACTATGGTTTTCAGAAGCAGATTATCCTGCACTTAGTTGAGACCTCATGCTGAACCCGTGGAATAAATAATAGCCTGGGCTGAGGAAGTGGGTGTTGAATAGAGATTTTATGACTCATAATGGAGTGTCAAAATAGCCACTGCTGATGTACGGGTCCCTTATCAATTTTGGAAATGACACTGGGTAGAGCCACACTTTCTCTTGTATTGAAATGCTGTGATTGAGGGAAAGTTCGAACGAGAACGTTCAGCATCTCTTGATATTTAGAAGTCCTGCTCTGAACAGTGGCTTTGTTCAAAGGTGACTTGAGGTTAGCCTGGAAAAGCAGTTGTCCTCAGAGGAGGAGACCAGAGCATTTTTCTAGGGTGCGGCAGCCTAGGACCCAAGCTGCCAGAATGAAATAAGAAGAAAGATTAACATTTCCCTGGCCTGTGTCTTGATGTGCTTGTTTTCAAAGGAGGATAGGGTCAGGCTTGTATACTTTCCTCTAGAGTAGATGGAGAGATCTCTCATGATATCAAGGCAGCATTTCCAGGGCTCAGGCCTTTACTCTACTCTCTCCCCTGCTGGAGGAAATAAGTAGTTCTGTCACTAGACCCATGGGCCTGAGGGTAGCCTCACCTTGAGCTGAACCCTTCTCTTTGGGGTATTGTCTCAACTACCATACTTCCGGCATAGGCCCCATTAATGCAGCCTTTTCATTAGTGATTATTTTGTAGTAATGAGGTTCTATGATCTGCCTCCTGACCATTAGTGCTTCATGTAGATACCATTCAAACAACAAATATTTATGAATATCTACTGTGTTCATTACCATGAGCTACTTGAAAACAGTATGAAAGATATTCCTGTTCCTCGTGAGTTTAAGAGCCAACTGGGGAGATTTTAAAAAACCTGGAATAGATAGAGAAAAATATAGGTCAGCATAAAATGGGGTGCTAGACAGTGTGATTCAGACCATAGGGCTTAGTAGGGAAGAGGAAGGCAAAGGGATGAGGGCTGGAAAGGCTAGGAAAGTCTTCCCGGAGGATGCAGGGTAAAGAGATGTGAGTGCATTTGAGGCAGAAGGAAATAGGACTGACTGCCTGTGATGTATGTACATATAGGGGACAGTTAGCAATGGGCCAGCAAGGTTGGTGTTTCTGAAGGAAGGGGAGGGTTCTTGGAGGAGTTGTGGGACTGGAGGCCTGGATAGGCATGGGGGTGGGGCAGATAATGAGCCTCTCAGAAGCCAGAGGAGATTTGATTTGTTTTCATTAGGCTCTTTGGTTTGCAAGGGATAGAGACTCTTTCAAATTCAATAAAGAGGTGGGGACTATTGTAAAAGAGTTCTAAGGGAGAAAGAGATTTTAGGGACTCAAAGATCGGGCAGCAAAGTGCGGTGGGCCTTCACGCGAACCACACTCAGAGCCATGGCAGCTTAAGGGACTTGAGCAGCAGGACTTGGAGACTTTTCACTCTAGTGGTCTGCCATGAGCACTCCTCAGCTCTAGTCCCCCTCCCTCCTCACTGCCTTGATTTTTTCCCCTGTGCTCACGTTATCTTTTCTGAACTTTCCGGTTTCTGTTTTACTCATTGTTTCTGCTTCGTTATAATTTTGGCTTGTGTGGCCCATCAAGGTTCCAATTTTCTACTTTTTCCCTTATAGTTGTGACTGTTCCTCATGGCTTCTCTCTGGACATCCTTTCAGCTTCAGCTCTTGCTCTTCCCTCCCTCCCACCCCCCACCGAGTATTTTTAAGCCAAATTCCTGAGAGAAACTCTGATTGTCCTAGTTCATATTTTTGTACCAGGCTCTATCTTAGATCACCAGCTAGAATGTAGATTGGCAGCCCTTGGGTCAGGGGCCTATCCTTGGTCCTTTCACCCAAGGCAGATGGAGAGGAGGTGACATAGAAACCATCTAAGATGGGGCACCTGGGTGGCTCAGTCGGTTAAGTGTCTGCCTTTGGCTCAGGTCATGATCTCAAGGTACTGGGATTGAGCCCGGCATTGGGCTCCCTGCTCGGTGGGGGTCTGCTTGTCCCTCTCCCTTTGCCCCTATGCTTGCTCATGCTCTCTCTCTCTCAAATAAATAAATAAAATCTTTAAAAAAAAAAAAAAAAGAAAAGAAACTATCTAAGAGATTGGTCATGAAGGAAGTGATGGGTCCTGGATATGGGTTCTGGCAGTGAGAATGGAAAGAATGGATCTAAAAGACGCCTCAAGAAAAAAAATTGGTAGAAACCAGTATCTCATTGGCTACAGGGTTTGATAGAGATTGGGAAATTAATGATAATTAATGACAATGGTAATCCCACATTTCAGGTTTGGTTGACCAGGAAAATGCTAAGGTAAGGAAGAAGGGAACTGGGACAAGGAGTTAATTTAGGGAGAGATACACTGAGTTCTGTTCTTGCTGTGTTGAGTAGGCGTCAACAGTGGGCTCTATTGGACATCTTTGTTGTGTCCTTGGCTCACTGACCTCCTTTCTCCTGTAACTTGGGTATCCAGTTAGGGTAGAGTACTGAGTGGCCCAGGTGATTTAAGCCAGAGGCTAGAAGGCATGTGGAGAGCTTCTCAGCAAAGGTCTACTTTACTCCTTTTCTCCTTCATCCTTAAATAGCTAATTGGCTCCACGGAGCAATGGTTTCTGCCAGGAGGGCAGTAAGGAAGGCAGACACGAGGAGACCTTCTCAGTCCTGTGTGAGACCTGATCTGTTTTGGTTGCTGGTTTCTAAATCTTCAGAAGAGAGAAAGTGAGTAAAGATGTAAGGAAATGAGACGAAGAAAAAGAGAAACCGCCTTGGACAAGTTAGAAATAAGCTTCATATTCACGGCTGTTCCATACCCATTTTGAGAAAAGCAGTTCAAAGGAACATGCCGAGCAGAGGGCACACAAGCATTTGACAAAGACCCAAGTGGAACTAGCTTAAGTTAAAAGAGACTTTGTAAGAAGAGTACCCGGTAGCTCACAGGTTTGGAGAAAATGCTGAACAACCAGGCCTTGGGAAGGACAGGAACTAGGGGAGCTTCAGTGTTGGGCTTAGGGACCAAAACTAGAGGCTGAAGAGCTGTCAGGACTCCCTCTCAGCTTCTTGTCTCTGCTTCTCTGTGTTGGCTTCATTCTCTTGTACCGAAGACAGGATTCTCCACACGGTGGTGGATTTGGCTGCGGCTAGCTCTGAGCTCAAAGACTCACAGCTCTTTGACCAGAGAGGAAGGGGTTCTTCCTTGCCAGCTCCAGTCCAAAAAAACCTGGGAAAGAGTTCTCATGGACTGGTCTTGAGTTGTGTGCCTCTCACCAGACTAATCACTGTGGCCAGGAGTATGGGACCCAGTCCATGGCCAGTTGTGGAGCAAGCGTTCCCTTCTCATCCAATTACTATGACGGGGGATATTGAATCATGTAAAAAGCATGGTAGCCACAAATTGGGCCACATGTCTGGAGCTGGAGGGGAGGAGGTGTAGTTCATCGAAAGAAGGGAGGGGAGAAGCAGCCCAGACAGGGCCACTGGGGTACCTCTGTGAACCAGGTGGTCCCCCAATTTATGTTTTTCCTTTGCAGTTTATTGCCCAATGATGATGGAACAAAACTCTAAGGTAAGAAGGCTCACATGGAAACAGAAGGTACTAAAGAAGCAATGTTCCTCATTTCAGTCTTGTCACTTGCCTTCCCTTCTGCATTGTCTGCCCCATCCCCCCATCACCACATGCTGTGTCACATTAAAATTATTTCAGTTCCTTAAAAGCACTGTGCTCTTTCTGTCCTTCCTTCAGCTTTCAGGATTCATTTTGGCTGACGCTGGCTTTGGGAAAACCTGACTATCTACTCCCACCTTCAAGGCTGGGTTAGGCGCTCCTTTTACTTGATCTCATTGCACCCTGTACCACTTGCTGTGTTTTGTAATTGCTTTGTTACTTGTACATCTCTCCCACTAGAATGTAAGCTCCATGTGGGTGAGGATTTGTCTTTCTCCATCACTATGCTTCAGTGCCTAGTGATGTGTCAGATGTGTTGTTGATGCCCAATAAATACTTGCTGAATGAATGACCATCTCCAGGTTCAAGTGGCAGGGCTGGGTGCCCTGAGAAGATCCCAGGACAGTTCAGAAGCAACTAAGAAAGAGCATGGCCTTCCTTCAGATTTTTTTTTTTTTTTCCTGAAGTAAAGTAAGGGAAGGAAGGAAAAAAGAGTGTTTAGGTAAATGGAGCTTATTATAGCATTTCGATAAAGACAGGCACTTGCTTTGTACTTAGGAGTTTCTAATTCTTTTAGTTTTTGCTTTCACTAAGTAATGAGTTGCTTGTAATTAAAAGTAAGGGTTAAACAATATTTTTATTTTCTTGATAAATTAACAAATCCATAATACATTTTCCTAATAAAACAATTATACCACTGTTAGAAAGTGAGCCTGTGGGTGAATTGTGTTATAACCCTTCTTCTTTTAGTTTTTCACATCTGAAGAAAGCTTATGTTTCGGTCTGAGTTAGCCTAGGCACCAGTTTTTACTTGGTGGCAGTTGACTGATGTGCCCAAGGTGATAATATATTGAAGTATGGTCCACACACCATTTATATCAGGGATGGGGAGAAGCTTATTACCAGGCTGATATCAATACCATGCACACACTGGCTCTGAGACTCTGGGAAGGTGACCCAGCAATGCCAAAACCAGTGCACCTGCAAGTCTGGCTTTCCCAGCAGTCTAGCCCCTCACCCCACGGGGCTTGCTCTGTTCTATAGAAGTGAGGCATGGCACTGGGGTGCTGGGCGGAAATGACATTACCTATGTCAAGGATTGTGTCTGGATGTGTAAAAGAATTTGAAAAGCAAAGGTTAGTTCTACACCTCCCCTAAAATGGCCAGGGGAGAACCCCTGATTGTTTGGGTGACATTGAGCATTCTTTAGAAAGCTAGATGGCATATATAGACATAAGCATTGTTTCCAGAAGAACTCTGACTAGGCCCATTCCAAGCTGAGGAATGATTGTTGAAGAGAAGCATAAGGTCATTATTTTAGAAGGTGCCTTTTGCCAAGAAGCCTCTTATTTCCTTCTTGATTCCTGAATTTCTATTTGTGTGTTCAGGTTTTAACCAAAACATTCCGGTTTCATTTTCAAGTCTAGTACCTTCATAGCTGGCATTTTAAATTTAGTTAGGGAATGGTCATGTGACACTTTGTGATGCTCTCTAATGATACGGGAAGCATTCTGGGGAATCTCCTACGATCTTTCAGGATTAAACACAAGTGGTAGGTAGAAATGGTAAGACATTCTAATAAACAGTAATAATAAAATAGCCCTGTGCTATGCATCTCCTGCGATGTACCGATTCTTAAACTATGTTGCGTGAAGTGTTCTATGAAATGGAAATGGTGATTCTGCTAATAAAAAAGTGCCATGTTGTGGGGCGCCTAGGTGGCTCAGTCTGTTAAGCGTCTGACTCTTGATTTTGGCTCAGGTCATGATCTCAGGGTCTTGAGATCAAGCCCCGCATTGGGCTTGTGCTGGGCGTGGAGCCTGTTTGGGATTCTCTCTCTCCCTCTCCTTCCCTCTGCCTCCCTCTCTCTCACTCTCCCAAAAAATAAATAAAAAATAAATGTTCTGTTGTTAAATAAGTTTGTGATGCTGCGTACTGTAAAGCCCTTTTAGAGCTTTTAGAGAGTCCTTATTCATGTTAAGGCTCTGATAAATCTTACCATAAAGTCGTTTAAGTTTGTGTAGTCTTTTTTCACAAACTTATTTAGCCTCCCTCAGTTGATCAGCTTCTTCAAATGGAAACAAAATGTGCCAGAGGCTCAGCTAACCCAGACAGACAGGTTTCTTGAGCTCAATGTTGTTTCATTTCAGACATACAAATCAGGAGGTAGTGGCTGACCTGGGCAGCTTCCCACTAGAAGGTTCATGAGCCTAGATGCTCCTATAGAATCTTCCTTAGCCATTGGGGGCCGCTTGAAGGATATCACACTACGTTAACGCATGGTCTTGATTTCCAAATCATCCTTGCAGTAACTTAACCTAACTATAGTAGAACTTAAAAAAAAAAAAAAAACTTCCATTATTACATATAATCCTATCAAGTGTTTGAGGAAAGTATTATCATTCCATTTTTAGATGCCTAAAGAGACTGAGAACCTGCCCAAGGATGTAGATAGAAGGGCTTGGGAGTTAAAGTTTCTGAAGTTCTGCTTTTACCTCAACACAGTATTACTTCCCTGATGTGTCTCTACGTCTGTCTGGTTAGATATACAGAACTCTTTCCATTTCATCGTGCTTTTTATTTTATTTTTTAAAAAGATTTTATTTATTTGACAGAGCACAAGCAGGGGGCGTGGTAGGCAGAGGGAGAGGGAGAAGCAGGCTCCCTGCTGAGCAGGGGGAGCCCAATGTGGGACTTGATCCCAGGACCCCAGGATCATGACCTGAGCCGAAAGGCAGTTGCTTAACCAACTGAGCCACCCAGGCGCCCTCATCGTGCTTTTTAAACTGTGCCCTGGCAGAGATCTAGGCGTTCTCAGAAGCTCCCATAGGGGCCCCTAAGGGGGCAGGATGAATGGGGAGCCAAGAGAAGTTGGGGGGGACCCTCTATTTTAAATCACAGAAACTTTGCCTTTATTTCTTTTACATAGTAGATTTGGGGATAAGATTTCTTTAGAGAAAAGTGTTCCTAAGAAAATTTGCAAACAAGCTGAAAGATTAATTTTTTTCGTTTCTGCAGGGAGTAAGGCAGGTACTGGTTCCAGATGAATGGACCTTCACATAGGCACAGCCTCACAGAGTATGTATATAAATCTAAGCAGGCTTTCAGGCCATTTTTGGTTCCTCAAGAGGCCTAGTGGAGAATAAGGGTTGGGAGGGGCTTCCTAGGCAAAGAAGGCTGTTAAAGGTTGTGGTTGCTTACCACTCCAGACAGGGTTTGGGGTGCTCTGATAGAGGAGAAGGAGCTGGATCTTTCTTCTCTGGCTAGAAGGTGGACAGCCACGTCTTATCAGTAGGTCCTAGCATGTTGAGCAGTGACAATACTGGATGGGTTTGTGGCTTTATTGTCTTAGGTAGTCCTAGAGAAACCAGATCTTGCCTGGTATCCCCCATAACTACCATTATAGAGCCAGATAGGCGTGGCATGGGAGGAGCCCAACAGTAACCGCCTAGAGGCCTGATCATATGGAGGGGGTGACCAGGTGTTTTAGGGGTAAGGCTGCCCAGGCATTTAGGGGCGAGGCTTCCCATGCAAAATTAACCCACTAGTCCTTTTTAAAAGATAGATAGTTAAAAGCTGATGAAACACTTGCATTTCATACATGGCATTGGTATCTATGATGGGAAATTTTATGTGTCAATTTGGCCAGGTGACGGTGTGTAGCTGTTAGGTCAAACACCGGTCTACATGTTGTTGTGGAGGTATTTTGAAGATGTGATTAAGAGCTATAATTTCTTCAAGTAAAGCAGATTACCTTCCAGTATGTGGGTGGGCCTCATCTAATCCATTGAGAGCCTTAAGAACAAAAACTGCGGTTTTTCCAGAGAGGAAGGAATGCTGCCTCAAGACTGTGATAGAGAAATTCTGTCTGAGTTTCCAGCCGGCTGGCCTACCCTATAAATTTTGGACTTGCCAGCCTCCACAGTCACATGAGCCAATTCCTTAAAATAAATCTCTTAATATACATATACATAGATCCTGTTGGTTCTGTTTCTTTGAGGAACCCTTTCTGCTACAGTATCTAAATTCAAGCTGCTGTCCTACAGTTTTTATCAGCCAGTTGTATGTCTGAGGCTTACAGGCTTTAACTGCTCTAAGGGAACAGTCCAGTGATGAGAGAAAGTTTCCTTATGACATGAGTTTCGTTTGGAAAGGCCTCCATTCCCTTTAAAGGGGATTTTCTGGGGCTCCTGGCTGGCATGCGACCCTTGATCTCGGGGTTGTGAGTTTGAGCCCCACGTTGCGTGTAGTCAAAATAAAAATAAAATCTTTAAAGAAATAAAAAATAAAAATAAAGGGGATTTTCTGAGGGATCCCTACCAAACACCACCTTCACATTCTTATATTGCAGAGACAAAATAACGTTGGTTAGAGTTTTCCTTGCCCAACTTAGGAGGAAATACTCCAGATTTCCGAGAGGGTTATATAATCCTTCTCTGGGAACTGCAAGGGCAATGTGGTCTACCTGCATTCTACTGCTTCTTACTCTCTTGCAAAGTGCTTTCACAGAACTTACCTTGAGGGACGCCTGGGTGGCTCAGTTGGTTAAGCGTCTGCCTTCGGCTCAGGTCATGATCCCAGAGTCCTGGGATCGGGCTCCCTGCTCAGCCGGAAACCTGCTTCTCCCTCTCCCACTCCCCCTGCTTGTGTTCCTGCTCTTGCTGTCTCTCTCTCTGTCAAATAAATAAAATCTTAAAAAAAAAAAAAAAAAAAAAAAGAGGGGCGCCTGGGTGGCTCAGTCGGTTAAGCGTCTGCCTTCGGCTCAGGTCATGATCCCAGGGTCCTGGGATTGAGTCCCGCATCGGGCTCTCTGCTCCGCGGGGAGCCTGCTTCTCCCTCTGCCTCTGTCTCTCTCTCTGTCTCTCATGAATAAATAAATAAAATCTTAAAAAAAAAAAAAAAGAACTTACCTTGAGCCTTGGACGTAGGTGTGGCAGAGGCTGCTATCTTTGTTCCCTGGTAGAAACCCTCAGTATTTTGCTGAGTTAATTGCTGCACAATAAAAAGACTACTAGTCTAGTCCTCCTTGGAGCTAGGTGAGGCCTCGCTTGTTTGGGCAGCATAGCACACAGATTCTGGAATCAGGCTATGTAGAGTTCACACCTCTGCCTCATCTCTTACTAACGGTTAATTTGCTTCTCTGTGCCTCAGTTTCTGCATCTGGAAAATGATATGATAATAGTACCTACTGTATTGAGTTTCTGTGATGAGTAAATGAGTTTATATGGGTAAAGCCTTTAGAACAGTGCTTAGCACATAGTAAACACTCTAGAACTACTAGCTATCATTTTTATTGTTATTTTGGCCAACAAGATATAAGTGGAAGTGTTGTGTGAGATATCTAGGAAGTGTTAAAGGGAGGGGCAAACCCTTCTGCTCCTTCTTACTTCCTCATAGCTGAAATGTGGATTGGAGTTTGAACTGCCTATCTCCAGACTTCTCTTCATGAGAGAGAAACAAACTTCTTTTTTGTTTAAGACACCATTGTTACATGCAGCCAAACTTAATACTAGCGGATTCAGTCAGTATGACCAGTGGCACTACCCTCTCTCAACTGTAACCCAGTAAGGTTACCCAGTAAAAGTCAGAATGTTGGATTGAGAGGAAACCAGTGGTTAAAAAATAACCCAGCTTGCGTCCCGGTGTGAGGGAAATTTGCCAGGCCTACATTTGGAGGGAGGTGTCCCTTGTATCCTAGTCCTGTGCTTGCCTTCTTCCCCCATTCCAAGTAGTCCTGCTTGATCATTAGCTGCCTTTTCCTTCTGTGCAGAAGTCATGAGAAGACTGGGACCACGTTAATAATTGTATTTAAGAGGCAGTTCAGGCCCTTTGTTTTCTAAAGCAGAGTTCTTTTCTAGACTCACTGAGGTATTATTTCTATTTTCAGCTTTCTTCCTGGAATGCTTCTTTCCCATTTCCCACTGCACATCGAATCTAATTGACTCCATCAGGTCTGACCCCAAACCCACCTCCTTCAGACAACCCTTTCTGATTGTTCTAGCTCCTTTTTAATAGCTTCTGTGTGGTTCTGGTAGGGAGGTCCAGCTTCTTGCTGCTCCCTGATGGAAAGAAACATAAGCCTTCATTACCTAGGAAGGGGTTTTTTGGTTTGTTTGGTTTTTTTTTAAAGTGGAGCCCAACGTGGGCTTGAACTCACAATACAGAGATCAAGACCTGGCCGCTTAGCTGACTGAACCACCCCAGGCACCCCTCATTACCTAGGAAGGTTTGAAAGCCATATCCATGAAGCAGTGAACAACGGGGTCTCTCCTATGTAGCCAGATTAGCTGAATGAAACCTGGTGATCAGTGGAATGGAATGTCACAGATGGCCTCCCATCTTTCTGCCCCTCTTTGGAACTCCCACAGTTCTTATTTATGTTATTCAGATATCAACTCAAGATTTAGGTCGATGAAGTTTTACATTGCCAAGTTAAACTAAGAACAATTTTGCTTTACACCTCTTATTGCCTAGGGCCACCCTTTGTATATTCAAGATATCTTTTATGTATAGCGGTCCCCATCTTTTCCAGAGTCCCTAACATTCGCAGCACAAAAGAACTGGCAAAGGCTATGAAATACATTTTTCTTCTCTCTTCCTGCCAGTCTCTGTGAGGGGATTTTTCTTCTCTCTTCCCACCAGTCTCTGTGAGGGGAAGGGAATATATCCCCACTGGTATGAAATATGCTTCCTCCCTTAGAATGCAGAAGTGGAAAAATTAGTTTGGGCTTTAAAAATACTCTTTTAATCAGTGTTTCACTAATAATACTTGCTATTTCATGTTTACTATGGAAAACATTATGTGAACCATTTTGTACACATTATTCTGTTTCATCATCACAAAACTATGGGTAGGTATAATTACTGTGCCTATTTTGCAGATAAGGAAAGAGGTTCAGGAAGGCTAAGTACCTTGTCCAAAGTCACATAGCTGGTTTATGAACTCGGGTCAGTCTGCCTCCAAATTCCATAAATTTGACCATATCCTATACTGACTCTTTTGTCAGTGTAATTTGCTTAAGCTGTAGGATTTAATTGATCATTTGGCAGTGGGATATAGTAGAAATAATGGCTCTGGCATTGGACCTGAGTTTGAATCTGAACTTGTTCTTTTTTTTTTTTTTTTAAGATTTTATTTATTTGACAGAGAGAGACACAGTGAGAGAGGGAACAGAAGCAGGGGGAGTGGGAGAGGGAGAAGCAGGCTTCCCGTGGAGCAGGGAGCCCGATGCGGGGCTCGATCCCAGGACTCTGGGATTATGACCTGAGCCGAAGGCAGGCGCTTAACGACTGAGCCACCCAGGCGCCCCTGTTCTTTTTTTTTTTTTTTTTTTAAGATTTTATTTATTTATTTGAGAGAGAGAATGAGACAGAGAGAGAGAGCATGAGATGGGGGAGGATCAGAGGGAGAAGCAGACCCCCTGCCAAGCAGGGAGCCCGATGCGGGACTCGATCCCAGGATTTCAGGATCACGACCTGAGCCAAAGGCAGTCGCTTAACCAACTGAGCCACCCAAGTGCCCCCCCCTTTTTTTTTAATTAAAAAATTTTTTTAAAAAGATTTTATTTATTTATTTGAGAGAGAGCGTTCATGAGCAGGGGATAGGGGTGAGGGAGAGAGAGAGAAGCAGACTCTTTCTTTCTTTCTTTTTTTTTTTTTTTAAGATTTACTTGTTTATTTGAGAGAGAGAGAGAGAGCACATGAGTGGGGGGAGGGGCAGAGGGTGAGGGAGAGAGAGAGAATCTCAAGCAGACTCTGTGCTGAGCGTGGAGCCTGATGTGGGACTTAATCTCACCACCCTGAGATCGTGACCTGAGCTGAAACCAAGTCAGACGCTTAACTGACTGAGCTAGTCAGGTACCCCTAGACTGTTTCAAACACATTGAAAATCTGTTGTGGGTGTAGCCACCTTCATTAATGATCTTAGCCAGATCTTCTGGATCACTTGGTGCAGCTTCTACATCAGCACTTGCTGCTTCCCCTTGCACTTTTATGCTATGGAGATGGCTGCCTTCCTTAAACCTCATGAACCGACCTCTGCTGGTTTCCAATTTATCTTCTACAGCTTCCTCACCTCTCCCAGCCTTCATAGAATTGAAGACAGTTAGGGCCTTGCTCTGCATTAGGCTTTGGCTTAAGGGAGTGTTCTCACTAGTCTGATCTTCTATCCAGACCACTAAACTTTCTATCTGCAATAAGGCTGTTTCATTTTCTTATCACTCGTGTGTTCACTGGAGTAGCACTTCCAGTTTCCTTCAAGAACTTTTCCTTTAGGGCGCCTGGGTGGCTCAGTTGGTTAAGCGACTGCCTTCGGCTCAGGTCATGATCCTGGAGTCCCGGGATCGAGTCCCGCATCGGGCTCCCTGCTCGGCGGGGAGTCTGCTTCTCCCTCTGACCCTCCCCCCTCTCATGCTCTCTATCTCATTCTCTCTCTCAAATAAATTAAAAAAAAAAAGAAAAAAACCTTTTCCTTTCAATTCACAACTTGGCTAACTGGTGCAAGAGGCCTAGCTTTCAGCCTGTCTTGGTTTTCAACATGCCTTCCTCACTAAGCTTAATTTCTAGCTTTTGATTTAATGTGAGAGATGTGCAGCTCTTCCTTTCACTTGAACACGAGGCCATTAGAGGGTTATTAACTGGCCTAATTTCAATTAGGGGATAGGGAGGCTTGAAAAGAGGGCAAGACAGGGGAATGGCAGGTCTGTAGAGCAGTCAGAACATACACATTTATCGATTAAGTTCACCATCTTACATGGGTATAGTTTGTGGTGCCCCAAAACAATTCCAATAGTAACATCAAAGCAGACTGGTCACCGATCACCATAAACATTTTAATAATAAAGAAAAAGTTTGAGATGTTGTGACAATTACCAAAATGTGACACAGAGACAAAAAGTGAACAAATGCTGTTGAAAAAAATGGCACCAGTTGACTTGCTTAATGCAGGGTTGCCATAAACGTTCAATTTGTGAAAACAAAACAAAACAAAACAAAACAATATTTTTGTGAAGTGCAATAAAGCAAAGCACAATAAAATGAGGTATGTTGGGGGGTGCCTGGGTGGCTCAGTTGGTTAAGCGTCTGCCTTCAGCTCAGGTCATAATCCCGGGGTCCTGGGATCGAGCCCCGCATCGGGCTCCCTGCTCAGTGGGAAGCCTGCTTCTCCCTCTCCCACTCCCCCTGCTTGTGTTCCTGCTCTTGCTGTCTCTCTCTCTGTCAAATAAATAAATAAAATAAAATCTTAAAAAAAAAAAAAAAAGCGTCTGCCTTCAGCTCAGGTCATGATCCCGGGGTCCTGGGATCGAGTCCCGCGACGGGCTCCCTGCTCAACAGGGAGCCTGCTTCTCCCTCTCCCTCTGCTGCTCCCCCTGCTTGTGCTCTCTCTCTCTCTCTCTCTGTGTCAAATAAATAAATAAAAATAAATAAAATGAGGTATGTTTGTACTGGTTTTATCCCAATTTTTTTAATCACAAATTTTGAGGAAATTATGGTACAGAAAGAGGGAAAGTGCTATGACAAGGTCACAAAGCCAGTAAGTGGAAAAGCCAGGATTTACACCTCAGGTAGTCTGACTGCCGAGTCCTTAACCTTTATGCTATATTGACCCTACCTCAAACGAAGTAAATCTTACGAAGTCAGGAACCGTGTCTGTCTTGTTCACTGCCATATTCCTAAGACCCAGTGCAATGCCTGGCACATAATACTCAATGAAAATTTTTTATATTAATAAAGGAATAAAGAAATGAGTAAACATGGTTTGCACTGCATATCCAGTGTGGCTGAATGGACTGAACTATCCCATTACCAGCTCGCTACTTCGTAATAGTGAAATTTCTGGAAAATAGGACCGCTTTGTTTCTTACAATGCCAAGCACCTTGGCAGTTTGAGTTGTGACTTAATACCCAACATGAGGGGCGCCTGGGTGGCTCAGTCGTTAGGTGTCTGCCTTCGGCTCAGGTCATGATCCCAGGGTCCTGGGATCGAGCCCCACGTCGGGCTCCCTGCTCCGCGGGAAGCCTGCTTCTCCCTCTCCCACTCCCCCTGCTTGTGTTCCCTCTCTGGCTGTGTCTCTCTCTGTCAAATAAATAAATAAAATCTTAAAAAAAAAAACAAAAAAACCCAACATCAGCTTTGCCCTGCAGCTTTCAGGATCTGGCTAAAGTGGACCTCCTGGTTCTGGCTCTCAGCTCTGAATTGTAGCTGAACCCTATTTGCCACCTGCTGACTCTTTGTGACTGTTTGGGCCCAGAGGCAACAGGACCCTGGGTGGAGAGAGTCCCAATTATGATTTAAAAATATGGATCTGTAACACAAAGGCAACAAGGGGTAGCAGGAAACTAGCCATAGCCTGCATGTTCTCAGGGGGCCTGCCTGATCATGTGATCGAAGAGCATGCAGATTCTTAGCAGAATGAAAGAAGCAACATGCTTATAACATAAAAGCATCTGAGAGGCAATGGGAAGCCATCTGTCTCTTAGCTCTGAGACCAAACTCAGGGCTAGTATTAGGTCTCTTGTGTGTTACAGCTCCATTTTATTCTTAATTCAAACCAGATTCCTATTAAAACAGACTTCCTTAAAAAGCCTAACACCTAAGTGGGTAATCACTCTCTAAAAATGCAATCTCTCTGCCTTCACTCTGGGGCCCTTGTGTGACATTATGCAACTTTTAAAGTTTTAAGAGAATAAATTTTCACTTAAAAGATGGCAGAGACCTCTTTGTCTGTCTTATGCCTCAGAATATATAGCTATGTCCACAATTTAATCATTGGAATTCCCAGGTTGATAATGCAACTTGATAGAACTAATGTATTGTTCACTGTCGAATATGATTATACCTACTCAGAACCCCTGGTCTGAGCACTTTGCTTGAAGTGATAGGCCTCTTTGGTAAAAAGTAATTAGCAAAAGACTAATTTAATGATGTGACTGGCTTTGTTAATTTCTTACTACACTGGACAAACCAGGTTGTTTTTTTTTTTTTAATTGTTTGCCCCAACCAGTTGTTTTGGCATTCTGTGTTGATTTATGTCTTCAATAAAACCTGTCTATGAGTTGGTCAAACCAGTGCAAACAGTTGAATGACTACAGGGCATGAACCTGTGCAAACATTAGCGTCCTGCTGTCCTCTCTCCATCAGAGGTAGAAGGATTTGGCCATTCAATCATGATAAAAAAGATAATGAGAGTGTAAATTGTTAACAGAAATGTTGTCAAAACATACCAGTTCCATCACTAAGATGTGACTATTTATCAAGGGTGTAGTTACCTCAGAAATCAACCATGTGGGAAGCAAATTGGTAATAATATACTCATCTTTTTCTAAACTAGAAGACTGCAACTGGGTTTCGGCATGATTAGTAAATGCTCCTTCTGCTCTGAATAAACCCTCTAATTTGCATCCATCACCACATATTTCCTAAGACAAGAGCTGGTAATCTTTTGATTTCATGAAATATTCTCATTCATAATTGTCATTAACTGAATAGAGCTGGATCTATTCTCTTTTCTCTGGATTTCTTTTACCAGAACATGATTATTCTGCTTCCTTAGGTATATAACTAAGAAATGGATAAATCAAAGAGCTAGAAGAATTATCTTTGATTGAAGGAGGTGGAAGTGCTATAAATACATGTCTAGACATCCCTTTTTCTAACTTCCATCTCTGCATCATTAATACATTCATTAATGAGGGCCCTGTTCACGTATCCCTTATCAACTCTAATCATTTGTGTGTTTGAATCAAGGTCTCCTGCCTTCATTAGTGTCATTAATGCCTGTCAGCAGATGATAATGTAGGAGAATCTCACAAATTTATATGCATTCCTAGAGAGGAGACCCAAACTCAGTCAGTATTCTTGTATGACAGAAGCTGTAACAAATGGCCATCCTTCCCAGGAGAAGTGTAAACAGGTCGCTAATTAATGCATTTACCATTAGCCTCTGTTTAGTCTTCAGTCATAGAATATTCATTCATTATGTTGGGACACTGAGTACAATGTTGTTATGGAAATGAGGTATTTGCACAGTCTCCTTAGATCCACATGACAGATTGAGTTTTCTACCTATTTTTCTCTAAGCACTTTCCCAGATAACAGAGAGTTTACAAATGACCTTGGAAAAGGTCCTACTTTATTAGTAGCCTTCTGATGTAAATTGCATAATGGGTTGGCAGTTTACTTAGACACCTGCAATGACAGTCAGCCTTTGGTGTGTGTGTGGGGGTGGGGTGGGTAAAGTTGGGGCACATTGAGGAGGAAAGGCGAAAGTAAATTCTAACTTTTAGGAGATGTGATACAATGGCAGGGAATTTAAATCAAAATTAGAAGTAGAATAGTACAAAGAGAGGTTTGTTGCTGCTGAAAGATTGAAATATAGACATTGATGGTCACTTTTCTTCCCTCATATCCACAACAGTTCTCAAAGAAAGATATAGTTAGGACAAACTTTTCTTTCTTCCAGCTGGAAATTCTAAATCCCCCACATTCTTAGATGAAAGCTTCAAATAAGGAATGTGAGCATCAAGGAAACCTAATTATGCCTTATTTGTTGACTACGTATGTAGCAGTTCTTAGCATAGCTCATCCATTCACTTAACAACATTTATTGAGTAACATTTTGGGCCAGGTGCTCTGCTATATGTTTGCGATACAGAGATGAAAAAAATACAGCCCTCCCTTCAAACTCAGGAGGCAAATTGACAAGATACCATGGTTATCATAAAGAACATAAGTGATATGATGATTTTTATGTCCAGAAGGCTATGGGAGCATAAAGAAGGGATTTGTCATGGAAAGCTTAGGGAAGTTCTTAGAAGAGGTAACATTCAAGCTGAGTCTTAAAGGATAAGTAGGAACTTTTAAAAGAGGAAGGAGGGAGACATATATGTCAGGTGGAGGAAATAGGATGTACAAATGTAAAAAGACATTAACCAGTGTGCTGTGTTTTTGGAATGGTAAGAAATTCAAGGTGACTGGAGCATTGTCTACATACAGGATAGGCTATCAGGAAGAGTGAAGAGAGATCACTAATGTATAAGAAGTAGATGAGGGCCAGAGTCTTATATGTCATTCCAAAAGGTATGTAGGAAAGAAAGACTTAATGCAAGCATGACGGTAGCTAGGTTGGTCTTTAGAGATTACCTTAGTAGCAGCAGTAGGGAGAGCCTGGGAGAAAGTAGAGAATGGTCAGGAGCTTGGTGAAGTAGTCTGAGCAAGTGATAAGGAGGGTCTGAATTAAAGCAGGAATATTAAAAGAGGGAAAGGAGGTTTTGAATTTAAGGGATACTTGAGAAATCCAATTAACAGGACTAGTAATAGGTAA
This sequence comes from Mirounga angustirostris, assembly GCF_029215605.1. Taxonomy (NCBI): domain Eukaryota; kingdom Metazoa; phylum Chordata; class Mammalia; order Carnivora; family Phocidae; genus Mirounga; species Mirounga angustirostris. Next base: position 98,289,726 of record NW_026991719.1, read on the forward strand.
ATGTTGGGAGAGTGAGAATTAAGAGGCAGGAAGTCCTTATAGTTACCTTAATTTCAAAGATCCTTAAAGCTATGTTACTATGATATATACTTATCAATATGCAGATGGAGAAACTGAGGCATGGGGATTACATAATTTGTCAAAGTCAAGTCAGGTTTAATAACTCTTGGGGCTTTAGGGCCTTTAATAGACTTCTTTCCTCGAAAAGCTGCCTTTTCCAGAGTTATGAAGGAAACTTCTTTTTCTTGAGGTTTTGGACCTAAACCTCTACTTGTAAATGTGAATTGGGAAATACTTATGTTATTTGGTCTTTCCTGTTATTCTTTTAATTCAAGAATAAGGCAATTTTTTCATGTGTTTTCTTTTTAGCCACATCTGCATGATGACCAAACATGCAATTAAATAGTAATAGATTCAATCAATGAAATGGAAAGAAGACTGGAAGGGAGTCAGGCACATAAAGTCTAATCCTAGTTCTTTCACTACGTAGCTGTTTGACTTTAGGCAGGTTGTTTAACCAATCTCTAATATAATAATCAAGCCTTGATATTTGGTTTATTTCATGTCTGTAATTAATTCTGTGATCTGTGTAATGCTAAATAACTTGCTAGACAAATATTCACCACCAAGTTGCCATCCAAGAAAACAGCCCTGTTGTTTTACTGAAATGACCCAAACGTTCAGTGATTTGGATGTTGGTAGTTCAGACTTCAGGTACTCTATTACCGCTTTGCCATTCTTAATTCTTATTTCTGTCTCCAGATTGAACCTACTGCCTTTTTGGTACTGGCTAACTATTGAACACTTGAAGGCTGTTAAGAGACCTATGGATTGGCCTAGATCCTTGTGTTCCCTCCAGTCAGATATTACAGCCAGTAGAAGGATAAAAAAAACTGAAATAGTGTGAGCTATCTACTGGCTACTTGGAGCAAAGACTTGGTGCCATTTTTCCAGTGCTAGACAACTTTATTCCTATGTATCCAGGACAAAATAGTGCCAAACCTTAATTACCAAGGTGATTTTGAGAAAAATGCTTCATTCTTGGGGTCTTGGTTTATCTATCTGTAGAAAAAAGATAGATACAAGTCTATTACACTGGGGATGTTATGATATTGAGAGATTATATGGATGAGGGAATTTGGGAAGGAAGAGTCTAAAACAGGGATGGTAGATGGGTTTCAAGTCCTGTGACCCCTGGTTGCCTGGGATCACTTGGAAAGAGTAACTACTATGGGTATAGGGTCCGATGTGGCTGAGCACAGCTCCTGTGCCAACAGTAGACAGATAAGTTATTGGAAGTGAGTAAGCTGGAGGTCTTTGAGGCAGAAGAGAAAGGGTACTTAGCTTGCAGGGTGCCTACAAGGCCTGACGGTCAGTCTATATAGGAAGTACATTTTGAGGACAGCGAGAAGTTCTTTTTTAAGCTTTTACTGAACTATAACATATACACAGAGGAGTGCACATGTCATAAGCATGCAGCTTGATAAAATCTCACAAACTGAAAACCAGCAATAAGGGTTATATTTTTGGATTCATAGTCAAGGTGCTAAGTATTTTGGGGGCCGTGCTGAGTTAGGTGACTTAATTTTTCCTAGTATATCCCCCACTGTGGAGCACTATGGCTGGCCTTTTAGTGTTGGGGTATTGTATAGTTGAAACTAAAATGGGATTTGGTGTCGGGAGACCAGGGTTCCAATTCTGGATCCACTACAGTGTTGCTGCGTGACCTTGGGCAAATCTTTTCACTTCTCACTAAGACACTTCTCGGAGTCTTAATGTCCTTATCTGTAAAACATACTCAATGACAATTCCTATATTAAGTAGAGGGTCAAATGTAGTTACAGTTGTGGAAGTATCTCTGAAAAATTTGAAGTGTCATTTTCCCAGTGCCTAGCACAGTACCTGGTACATGGTAGTAGCACATAAGTTTCAGAAATGTTTGCCTAATAGTATGGAAGGTAATTTGACCTAAATGCACACCCAAGGCTGCCTTTAAGACAGTTTCCCTCATGAACATTAAGGTCAGTTCAATCACCTTGAATATTTCAGCCTTAGATTCCTCTTTGCTTACAGAGAAGGAAGTTTGCCCAATGGGAATATGAATAAAAGTACAACAGGGCAGGATGCTAGAATCCCGTGGTGTCGTGGTAGAACTATGATGTGAGATGGTTGGAGATGTTTTTCTTTTTGCCTATAGTAGATGCTTATCTATAATACCTTATAGTATAATGTTTAGATACTTGCTAGATCTAGTTGTCTCCATGGAGATAAGGGTAGATTTGTGAGTGTGCTAGTTATTCCAAGTGACTAACTGTAGCAGTTTATCCAACCTTTTCTCTCTTTTTTTGCAGTTCAGAAGTCTTGAAAAAGCCTACCATATTGCATGACTTGCATGGAATTCACTTTGTAAAATATCTTCCTTCCTGAATGGAGTTTATTTTGCCTTGGGGAGAGTACAGTTTGTTTATAGGAATTGCTGCTTCTTGCCTAGAAATACTCTCTTGGTAAAATGAAACATTAGCATATAGGAGAATTTCCAAGCCTCACTGCCCAGCTCCTCCAAGCTCCTCCAAGAAGATGTTCAGTGGAACAAAGGCAAAAGAGAAATGTGCTTGGCTAAGAATTGCCACAGGATGCAAGACACTCCAGAGCCTGAAAAGTCTTTCCCTCATTAGAGTAAAGCAATGGACCAAAGCCATAGTCCCCCATGGGTTCTCCATCTAGTTGAGCTTATTCTGACCAGGAGAAAGTGGCCTACTTATGATGGTGGTTGATAGAACCGAAGCAAGAGAGAATGTGGGACGGTTTCTCTCCATAACAAATCCCTCTGAAAGGGGGCAGCTAACAGCAGGTGAAGCCATCAAAAAACAGGCTTTGCCTTTCAAAGTTAGCCCTTCATCTCCTGGCCCCATATCTTCTCATTCCCTTACCTCAAGTTTCCCTTGATATTTTCACTAGAAGCAGAACAAGTTATGGCTTTCTCTGTAGGATCACAATTACCCTTTCCTTGAGCTCGAATATAGGTAGGCTGAGTTTGGGAGAGTGAAGTTCAAGGGTCTTGGAGCTTTGAAAAAATTTTTTAATAGAGTCAAAGGTTTAATATTAATCCCAGTAATTTTAAATTTGTAATGACTTAGAGGGCTGACTGGAAAGTTACCTTTGTTCAGCAGTGTATTCAAAAAGAACTTTATTATGGAGACGACTGTCAGACATACACAAAAATAGTGAGAATAGTATAATGAACCTCTACTTACCCTTTACCCAACTTGAACATTTATTACCATTTTGCCAATATTAGCAAAGCTTTTCTTTATGCAAAGTTTCATCTTGGCTTTCTTTCTTTCTTTTTAAAATTTTATTTTATTTATTTTTTATTAACATATAATGTATTATTTGTTTAAGGGGTACAGCTCTGTGATTCATCAGTCTTACACAATTCATAGCACTCTCCATAGTAGATATCCTCCCCAGTGTCCATCACCCAGCCCCCCCATCCCTCCCACCCCCTTCCAATCCAGCAGCCCTCAGTTTGTTTCCTGAGATTAAGAGTCTCTTATGGTTTGTCTCCCTCTCTGGTTTCATCTTGTTTCATTTTTTCCTCCCTTCCCCTATGATCCTCTGTCTTGTGTCTCAAATTCCTCATATCAGTGAGATCATATGATATTTGTCTTTCTCTGATTGACTTATTTCACTTAGCATAATACCTTCTAGTTCCATCCACATCGTTGCAAGTGGCAAGATTTCTTTTTTTGATGACTGCATAATATTCCATTGTATATATAGACCACATCTTCTTTATCCATTCATCTGTCGATGGACATCTAGGCTCTTTCCATAGTTTGGCTATTGTGGACATTGCTGCTATAAACATTGGGGTGCACATGCCCCTTTGGATCACTACATTTGTATCTTTGGGGTAAATACCCAGTAGTGCAATTGCTGGGTCATAGGGTAGCTCTATTTTCAACTTTTTGAGGAACCTCCATACCGTTTTCCAGAGTGGCTGCACCAGCTTGCATTCCCACCAACAGTGTAGGAGGGTTCCCCTTTCTCCACATCCCCACCAGCATCTGTCGTTTCCTGACTTGTTACTTTTAGCCATTCTGACTGGTGTAAGGTGGTATCTCATTGAGGTTTTGATGTGTATTTCCCTGATGCCGAGTGATGTGGAGCACTTTTTCATGTGTCTGTTGGCCATTTGGATGTCTTCTTTGCATGTCTTTGTCATGTCTTCTGCCCATTTCTTGATTGGATTATTTGTTCTTTGGGTGTTGAGCTTGATTAGTTTTTTTTATAGATTTTGGGTACTAGCCCTTTATCTGATATGTCATTTGCATATATCATCTCCCATTCTGTCAGTTGTCTTCTGGTTTTGTTGACTGTTTCCTTTGCTGTGCAAAAGCTTTTTATCTTGATGAAGTCCCAATAGTTCATTTTTACCCTTGCTTCCCTTGCCTTTGGTGATGTGTCCAGGAAGAAGTTGTTGCAGCTGAGGTTGAAGAGGTTGCTGCCTGTGTTCTCCTCAAGGATTTTGATGGACTCTTGTCTCACATTTAGGTCTTTCATCCATTTTGAGTCTATTTTTGTGTGTGGTGTAAGGAAATGGTCCAGTTTCATTCTTCTGCACGTGGCTGTCCAATTTTCCCAACACCATTTGTTGAAGAGACTGTCTTTTTTCCACTGGACATTCTTTCCTGCTTTGTCGAAGATTAGTTGACCATGGAGTTGAGGGTCCATTTCTGAGTTCTCTATTCTGTTCCATTGATCTATGTTTCTGTTTTTGTGCCAGTACCATACTGTCTTGATGATGACAGCTTTGTAATAGAGCTTGAAGTCTAGAATTGTGATGCCACCAGCTTTGCTTTTCTTTTTCAACATTGCTCTGGCTATTTGGGGTCTTTTCTGGTTCCATATAAATTTTAGGATTATTTGTTTAAAATTTTATTTTTAAGGGGTGCCTGGGTGGCTCAGTCGTTAAGCATCTGCCTTTGGCTCAGGTCATGATCCCAGGGTCCTGGGATCAAGCCCCGCGTCCGGCTCCCTGCTCGGTGGGGAGCCTGCTTCTCCCTCTCCCACTCCCCCTGCTTGTATTCCCTCTCTCGCTGTCTCTCTCTCTCTCTGTCAAATAAATAAATAAATCTTTTTAAAAAAATTTTATTTTTAAGTAATCTCTACACCTAACGTGGGGATTGACCCACAACCCTGAGATCAAGAGTTGCAAGCTCCACTGACTGAGCCAGGCAGGCGCCCCTCATCTTGGTTTGCTATAGGCTTGTTTACTGCACTTAAGACTTTAAATTATTTTAAGAAATTGTACATACTTCAGAAGCTCCCCTTTACATAGCAGTAATCGATCTATCAATTACAAATAATTCCTAGTTGTTCATTAAATAGGTCTCTCGGGGTCATTCTGAGACTACTTCCTTAAGGCGTTTTGAGTCCAGCTTGAGTTGTTTTCCTTTGAGAGTGATAAACGTGTGTTTTTAGGAATTATCCTATGATTTGGATTTTTCCCTGGTTCACACCGACTTTTATCCTTTACCTTCTTCCCTAGGTAATATCAATTACCAAAGAGGGCTGATAAATTGAAGAAAGATAGTGTTTGCCGCCCTGAGTTTTGTGTAACAGCTGAGCTCTTCCTGTGGAGACACAATCACTTAAAGCCACTATTTCAGGCTGGATCCCAGGAAGCCATTGGCTTGTTTGTCCAGGCAGAAACAGAGGAGTGTGAATGGGGCCTAAATGAGATAGTGATTGTCCATTAGCCCTCCAGGAAAGGTTTGAGTCATACTGTCCAAAGGGCTCTAAATCAATCTGGATTGCTGGAGTGGATGATTCACTTCCAGTCTGCTTGGATTAACAACATTATTATTTCTCTGCCATCGACCAGGCTTATTATGCCTTGTGTGAAGCAAGGCTAATATGCTTGAAAGCACTTAAAAGTGCTTGAAGCTTTCCAGGCTTCTAAAATTTATACACAACCTGGTATAAGTGCTTTGTATATCTGAGGCCTATCTCTGGGTGCTTCAGAGCTATTAGCTTCGTGACTGTAGAGGAGAGAATGTGACCTCCCATTTTTTGCTTCGTTAGCGTAGTGGCATAAATAAACTAGGAAAACAAAGCATTTTATCAATTGATTTGACTTTTCCAGAATTCCACTCATTCTAGCTATCTATAGGGTACTATATCAAGTTTCTAATAGAGTCAGCTTTCTTTCTTTTTTATTACTTATTTAAGAGAGAGAGAACACAAGAGAGAGCACAAGCAGGGTGAAGGGCAGAGGTAGAAGCAGAGTCCCCGCCGAGCAGGGAGCCCGATGTGGGACTCGATTCCGGGACTCCGGGATCATGACCTGAGCCGAAGGCAGACACTTAACCGACTGAGCCACTCAGGTGCCCTTAGAGTCAGCTTTCTTAAGCCTGCATAAAGGATGAGAGGTCTGTGGTGTTCTTCCTTCTCCCTTGAAGCAAGAACTTCGGGTTATTCATAATGCTTGACTGTGAAACCCATCTACAAATCTCAGGGGGAAAGTCCCACAGGCCCTGGGTATGATGGGATATGTAATTAGAGTCTCTGGGGTCTGAGTTAGTGTGGCTGTAAATCAGTTAAGCTCAGCACTTTCAAAACCATTTTCTTTCACGGAGGTGAAAAAGAATCCGAAGTGCAATGTGAGTTTGAAGGAAAAAAAGCATCTGTGTAAATTGGGTCTTGGAGGGGCTTATAAGACCTTTATTTTGTGGAGATAAATTATTCTCTCATTGGGACGCCTGGGTGGCTCAGTCGGTTGGGCGTCTGCCTTTGGCTCAGGTCATGATCCCAGGGTCCTGGGATCGAGTCCCACATCAGGCTCCTTGCTCAGCGGGAAGCCTGCTTCTCCCTCTGCCTGTCTCTCTCTCTGATAAATAAATAAAATCTTAAAAAAAAAAATTATTCTCTCATTGTTCCCTACCCTCTCATCCTTTTCCTTCTTTGATGGTGCCTGAATCTGGAAGTAGGACAGGGGTATCAATAAGAGACGTGTAATTGCCTTCTGTTTGAATGTGCAAGTCTTGAGATAAGAGCAATACTCAACTGGCATGCTTGCAAGGTTTTTTTGTATTTGGGTTTTTTTTTTTTTTCCCTTTAAAATAGTTTGGTTAGTAATGACTGTTGGTTTCAAAGCCATGCTTTATAGCATCTGTCTGTTCAGATTTCTTGATGGGCTCCAGCATTTCGATGTGGGAATTGTTCCCTGTCTTCGAATATTTTTAGGCATCCAGGCTCCGACACTTCTTATTTCAGGGACTGGAAAGGGAGAAAGAAGAAATATTGGGATGTGATGGTCCTGGGCTTTAAGGTTTTAGATCTGAGATTCTCTTCTAGCTTTTGCTCTCCGTTTTCTGCCAACCTCCAAAGGGGCCATGCCTCGTCCCTGTACTTCTTTGTCTGTTGTCTGTTGCCCACAGGGCGCCTTCTACTTCTCCCCCAGTGCTATCCAGGAAATCGACATTTCCCCATCCATCCTATTTGTGACACAACCCCGCTGAAGTGAGAAAGACTGGGACTTGTACTTGTTCCTTTATATTCTGGAAGGACTTCAGTGCATCAGTGTACATTGGCTGGGGTGATCTGTTGGTGGTTGTGGAGGAATACACTAAAGGAAGGGATGCTTCTATTAACTTCAGGACCTCTCTCATTCCTTACATGTCAGGCTTTGGTATAAGTAAATTGACTTGCTCCCAAAGGAAACAATCCAACGCTATTGTTTTTCCTCCAAGCTAGAGGTATAGATGGTTGTTTATGTTGGGGGCTGGGGGATGAAAGAAGAATGTAACGAAATCTGGAGGGACCTTTAATGAAATCAAACCCATTTATTTTCCAGGGTTTTATTAGTGGGAAGATTTCCATATGGGTGGACCAGCTGGATCTAAGAGCCCTCAGTTTTCTTTCTCTCTCAGGTGACTTGCTACTCCTACATTTGCTTGAATCTTATGTTTTCAAAAGTGATTGAGAAGCCTGGTTTGAAATTCTAATTCTCTTATTAACTATCTATTGGGCCTTGGGCAATTCCCTTTTCCTCAGTCTGCTCATCTGTAAAATGAAAGGGTTGACATAGATTATAGGTCTCTAAGATTCCTTCAGGTATTCTGGTTCTAAATTTGTGAGTCATCTTCTTTTTTTTTTTTTAAGTTTATTTATTTATTTTTTTAGTAACCTCTACACCCAATGTGGGGCTCAAACTCATGACCCTGAGATCAAGAGTTGCATGCTCTTCTGACTGAGCCAGCCAGGTGCCTGAAAATTTGTGAGTCTTCTGATCATGTCTGGTGGAGGGTATCATTGAGTCCCACAGAGACTGGTCCAACAGGTATTCTGTATCATTAACGTAACCATGAGTACTTTTTTTTAACAAGATTTTATTTATTTATTTGAGATAGAAAGAGCATTAGAGAGAGCACGAGCAGGGGGCCAAGGGAGAGGGAGAGGCAGACTCCCCGCTGAGCAGGGAGCCTGACTCGGGGCTTGATCCCAGGACCCTGAGATCATGACCTGAGCTGAAGGCAGACGCTTAACCGACTGAGCCACCTAGGTGCCCCACCATGAGAATGGCACCACTGAGATGAGCAAGAGTTCAGAAATCACTGTGCTTTCCTTCTGGGACTGAGTAGCTTCAGCTCCAGGAAGTCCTAGAATGAGGGAATCCTCATTCTGGGCATATTGGGGCATTGCCACGTGAGACCACTTGCTCTGTTGTAGTTGTGGAGTTGGGTTAGGAGAGATGGGCTTGGAAACACTGAATTAGTGGGGCCTTTCTTTGTGGCTCCCACAGCACGTATTCTGTTCAGCACTTTTCCCACTGCCTCAGGGTTACTGGGTAGATATTGTCTCCTTTGTGTTCCCCCTGAATTCCTAGAGTTCCTAGAACAGGAGCAAATATCTCTGGCACCTCTGCAACTCTAGCATCTAACACAGGACCAGGCACACAGTGGGTAGTCAGTGAATCTCTTCTGAAAAATCTACTCTGATTTCCCAAACTGGAGTCACACAGCTCCCATAGCACCTTCTTTTCATCTATCAGAATACTGATTACACTGTACTCTAGGTGCCAACTGATTTGTAACCACTACCTTGCAGGTAGGATTGTATAGGTCTTCTCTACCACAGTGCTACGCACAGAGGAGGTGCTAAATTAAATAAATATTTGTTTGATAGATGTGGAGATGATTTTGCTGTTGCAAAGACCCAAATATTATGTGGTAATGCCTCCTTCCTGCTCCTTGGGACTCCCAAAAAGGTACATCTCCCAGCATTTTGCTAAATATTTTATCTTTGTCATTCATTTAATCCCTGTTATTTGAGAACCTACTATATGTCTATACTGTACCAGGAGCAGTCCCTATACAGAGATGAATCAGACAGATCCAGCCTTGTCAAGAAAGCTTTTATAGGTGAGGAACCTTCAGAATTAAAACAATGTTGGGGCAGCTAGGTGGCTCAGTCAGTTGAGCATCTCACTCTTGGTTTCGGCTCAGGTCTTGATTTGGGGGTCATGGGTTCAGGCCCTGTGTTGGAGCCTATTTAGGAAAAAAAAACCCAAAGAACAACAATGTCACTATGACATTCCCACTATGAGGGACAAAATCTTAACACGTATATGGGAACTTTGATCTTAAATCAGGTGGTCTAGGGCCCCACACACAAGATTTCCCTTTTCTCTATTCTTTCCTCCCTGTATCCCATTCTTGGCTGTTTTTGCGTATCTGCCTACCTCCTGTGTGTTCTCAGGCTTCAGCTTGGAAGCTATAGTGTTGCAGCCTCTCGCTACTTTAGCTGTCATTGAGGACTGTTCATTAATGACACTACCAAACTAAATTCATGCTTAACAGTGGTAGTGGAGACTTGCTAGTAATGTCTTACTCTTTCATTTTATGACTTGATTAGGCACCAAAGCTGATTAGGTAAGTTGTTTTTTTTTTTTTTTTCCCTTACAAGAATGATGTTTATTTCAGTCCTAGAGTCTTGGGAATTTTTTTAAATGGTTATTGCGTAGCATTTGCTTTGGTAGATATATCAGTTATGCTTTGTTGTTGTTTTCCATCTTGTGAGACTAACTAATAATTATCTTATATCCTAATGTTTAATGGGCAAAAACCAATCACACAAATACAACTCTCTATAGGAAATATTGTTAAATACTGTCTACATGTGGCCAGAAGGAAGGGAAACATGTTTTCTTGAACACATAATGTCTATAAAATGTATCTCTAGGGAGACCACTAGAAAGCTAAACCATTCCTTCCATACCTGTCTCCCTTCCACTGGTGCAGCTGAGCCACTAGGGGGCAGATTCACTGTTTCCTACGCCTATTGTCTTTTCAGGTGTTCCCTTAGCTCTCGGGTGGAAGGAGCTAGACCCCAACCTGATTGATTATAAAGGATTATTGATCCAGAGATCAAGAATCATTCCCTGAATGCCATTTTAAAGAAAGGTAAATCTCTAAAGAACATGACATCATCTGCTCTTTTCCCTTTCCCTTTTCCTCACAAATTTGCCTAGCGGTGAGGGAATTGGGATTGCATTCTCGTTTGTGCTGAAAGTAGACACCTAGTTGGGTTCTGAAGTATCAGCAGGCTGGGGCCACTACCTATATGTGGCATTATCAGAAACAGAACTGAGCAAGTATTTACCAAGCAATCAACATGTGCCAAGTACTTGCTAGGAGCTAGGGATTTAGAGATGAATAAGATGGTCAAAACCAGCAATGAGATACCCTTTTTTCTTTGGTAATATTAGGAACATTTAAAAGTCTCACAACAGCAAGTGTTAGTAAGGATGCAGGAAAGTGACAACTCTTGAATAATGCTGATGGGCATAAAAATTGGGATAGCTACATTGGAGCACAATTTGTTAGTGTCCATGAAGCTAAAATTCACATATTCTACAATCCAGCAGTTCTACTTCTAGATCTCTTTATTAAAGTGACATTTACACATATACACCAAGAGATATTTAATAAAGCACATTTGTTGTAACTTTTTTTTGTAATAGCAAAATCTTGGAAACAACCTAAATGCCCATCAACAGGGAGCTGGTTAAATAAAATGAGGTAAATCCACATAAGGGATTATTATACTAAAATTAAACAGAATTAGCCAGATATATGTATCAACATGGATATATTTCAAAAATATTTTTGAGTAAAAGAACTAGGTGGCAGAATGATACACATAGCCATGTGACATTTGGAAAATGGTGTGCAAGCCAATACTATATATTTTCTATGAATACAGATAAGTCAGTAAATATATTAAAAAGACTGGAAGGATACATCTCAAACTCATATTAGTGTTTGGTTATCTTTGGAAAGGCAGGGAAGAAATATAGCATGGGGGTGGATGTCGAGGGGACATTTTGCTTTACCTATAATATTCTATTCTGAAACAATGAATAGTGTTTTCATAAATTATTTTTAAAGAAAATAAATAGAAAAAGACTAGAAGTAAAAGTGCCAAAATGTCAATAATGGTTACTTGTGGATGTTAGAAACATGGGTGATTGTTGTATTAGTCTTTGTACTTTTCTGTATGTTTTTAAATTAACAACAATTGAAGAAACAAGCACAAAATCTCGTTGTCCATAACTTCAAAGAGCTTCCTCTCAAATGAGGGAAGACAAAAGGAAAACAAACACATAGATAGGTAAAGAGTTCAGGGTGCTGAGAGAGCAAGGAGGAGAGGCTCCTAACTTAGACTTAGGGGTCCAGTAAAAACTTCCCCAGAGAAGATGTCAATGATTTAGGCCTTGAAGATCAAGTATGAGCTTTCTAACTCACTGCATTCTGTGGTATTCCAGGCCAAGGAAAGAGCATAAGCAATGGAGTAGAGATAAAAAATGGTGGGGCGCCTGGGTGGCTCAGTCGTTAAGGGTCTGCCTTCGGCTCAGGTTATGATCCCAGGGTCCTGGGATCGAGCCCCGCATAGGGCTCCCTGCTCAGCGGGGAGCCTGTTTCTCCCTCTCCCACTCCCCCTGCTTGTGTTCCCTCTCTCGCTGTCTCTCTCTCTCTCAAATAAAATAAATAAAAAATGGCATTGGTGTATTAGTGGATGAGGAAACTCCAATTAGTTTGGTTTGTCTTGAGTACAAATTGTCAGGTGTCATGGAAGGAGTGACAGGAGATGAGGTAATATAGGTATTCATGAAGATTGGAAGGACTTCGATAAGGAGCTTGGACTTTTTCTTATTATAATTACTAAAATTTATTGGATAGTTTATCATGTGCTAGGCATTGTGTGAGGCTTTGTCCATATACATCTTTTAATTTTCTCCACAGTCTATAACAGGTAGGTATTATTAGCATCTCTATTTAGGGAAAGGAAAAAGAGGCTTATTGAGAGGATCAGGTCTGTATCTGGGCAGTGAAATGCCTTTTTGATTGATCTAGTTATATAGATGAGTTTGCACTAAGCTAATGCTTCCCAAATTTTGGTGAGTGTCAAAATCACCTGGGGGAGCTTAATGACATGTAGGTTCCTTGGCTCCAACCTGTAGGTTTTGATTTAGCAGATCTGGGGTGGAAACTAGGACTCAGTAGGTTTAATATTCATCTCTAGATGATTCTGATGTAGGTGGTCCTGGGATCACACTTCGAACAATCCTCACACCACTGACTTTCTTCCTTGAGAATGTTGGACCACTGGTATCCATTTTAAGCATTGCTGCCCAAGGCAGGGCAGCGTTCTAACTACTTATTACAAGAATTAGCCCTATTACCTTGGGTCTCTGTTTCACTTAGATAACCAGTCACTGACATAAATAACCAAAGCCCATCTTCAAAAACTGTAAAGTGAATTAGGAGCCTTTAGTTTCTCATCTGAGGTCTTCCAGCTCTTGGAACTCATCAGACCCAAGGCTGAGTACTTGGTGTATGCTTAAGTAAATACTGCTGGGTGGTCAGTTGATTAGGCTCGGCGTGACCATAAGTAAGAGTGATAAATCGGGTGGGGGGATGGGATAACTGGGTGACGAGTATTAAGGAGAACACCTTTTGTGATGAACACAGAACACTACATCAAAAACTAATAATGTGGGTGACAGACACTGGGGAGGGTATGTGCTCTGGTAAGCGCTGTGAATTGTGCAAGACTGTTGAATCTTAGATCTGTACCTCTGAAACAAATAATGCAATATATGTTAAGAAAAAAAAAGAAGAAGAAGAAGAAGGTAGCGGGAGGGGAAGAATGAAGCGGGAGAAATCTGAGGGGTAGACGAACCATGAGAGACGATGGACTCTGAAAAACAAACTGAGGGTTCTAGAGGGGAGGGGGGTGGGAGGATGGGTTAGCCTGGTGGTGGGTATTGAGGAGGGCACGTTCTGCATGGAGCACTGGGTGTTATGCACAAACAATGAATCATGGAACACTTCATCTAAAACTAATGATGTAATGTATGGGGATTAACATAAGAATAAAAAAAATAAAAAAAAACTAATAATGTATTATATGTTGGCTAACTGAACATAATAAAAAAAGTGATAAATTATAGGTAAGTCGTCCATTTTGTATTTTACAAATAAATACATCGTGCATATAGGTTACTTGGAAACCAACTGGATCTGTGGGCAAGAGATTTTACAAATGGAATGCAGAGGATGCGGTCTAACTTTACTATTCACACATCACGAAAAGCAGAGGCTCAAACACCATCCTATAGCCTTGATTCAGAGAGATCCTATATTCATATTCCTGCCATGGTATAAACTCTCCGTTACCCACTTCTATTCTCTGGGCACCTAGAGTTTCTTCTGGATCTTCTGAGAGAGTGTTTATTTCAGTCTTCTGTGTCACTAGGCACTATAGGTAGAGGCAGAGAATTCATATTCAAAGCTCTTCATTTCTTTCTCCCTTAAATTTAGATGGATGGTTAGGAGATTAATGAAGCCCTTTGAAGTTGGAAATGAAAGTCCTGCTGAATCACAGCAGCCTGGTCTTTTGGTTCCCATAATGGTCCTCTATTCTTGCCTCTTTCTTTTGAAGTGATAACAATTTGAGGAATTGGTAGAGGCTGTCCTATTTTACAGTGATATAACTCATTCCCTTTGCTCTTTTAGGGCCACACTCAAGATTATGTTAATAAAGTATGGTTTTGATGAAAGGAAATAGTCCTATCTTAGCTCAAATGCTTTTGTCTAGAATGTAGATAAAGGCTAAAACATAACACTGGGGGTGCCTGGGTGGCTCAGTCGTTAAGTGTCTGCCTTCGGCTCAGGTCATGATCCCGGGGTCCTGGGATCGAGCCCCGCATCGGGCTCCCTGCTCCGCGGGAAGCCTGCTTCTCCCTCTCCCACTCCCCCTGCTTGTGTTCCCTCTCTCGCTGTGTCTTTCTCTGTCAAATAAATAAAATCTTAAAAAAAAAATAAAACATAACACTGATGCATTGTTATTTATGTGTTCCTTTACCTCTGTACTCAGCATCAAGAATTCTGATTGTTGTCCCCCCCCACAATCCTTTTAATAGTTCTTTTGTCAAAATAGTATCTTCCTCCTGCTACCATAATTATATCTCTTCACACTTTTCAGTCTTTTGTAAGTTCTATGTACTTTTCAGACCAAGTTGTATTCAGAAGCTGTGCTGATATAATATCAATGTGACTTGAAGTGAAAGATACAGTTAAAGAACCTCATGTTGTTTTGTGTGTTTTCCCTCCCCTGTGGAATGAACATCTTTCCTTTTTCTTTCTTTCTTCCTATAACAGATTTGCTTTGTTATAGACATACTCTGTGTACATTAGGGAAAAACCATTAGTATGCACATTAAAAATGATGGAGACATTCATAGAGTGACTGAATAGATAAAAAAAAACAAGACCCATCTATATGCTGCCTATAAGAGATTCACTTCAGACCAAAAGACACATACTCAAAACAAACTAAGTCTCAATAAATTTAAGAAGATTGAAATCATATCAAGATGCTTTTCTGACCACAGCAGTATGAACTAGAAATCAATTACAAGAAAAACACTGGGAAAAACACAAATACACGGAGACTAAACAACCTGCTATTAAACAACCAATGGCTTAACAAAGAAATCAAAGAGGAAATCAGAACATACATGGAGACAAATGAAAATAAAAACACAATGGTCCAAATTCTTTGGGATGCAGCAAAAGCAGTTCTAAGAGGGAAGTTCATAGCGATACAGGCCTACCTCAAGAAATGAGAAAAATCTCAAACAACCTAATATTACATTTCAGGGAGCTATAAAAAGAAGAACAAACAAAGATCAAATCTAGAGGAAGGAAGGAAGGAAATAATAAAGATTAGAGTGGAAATAAATGAAATAGAGACTAATAAAACAATAGAAAAGATCAATGAAACCAAGAGGTCGTTCTTTGTAAAGATAAACAAAATTGATAAACCTTTAGATAGACCTGTCAAGGAAAAGAGAGAGGACTTAGATAAAATCAGAAATGAAGAAGGAGAAATAACAGCCAAAACCACAGAAATACAAATGATTATAAGAGAATATTATGAACAATTATATGCCAACCAATTGGACAACCTAGAAGAAATGGATAAATTCCTAGAAACATACAATCTTTCAAAACTGAATCAGGAAGAAATAGAAAATTTGAACAGACTGATTACTAGTAATGAAATTGAATTAGTAATCAAAAAACTCCCAACAAATGTAAGTCCAGGACCAGATGGCTTCACAGGTGAATTCTACCAAACATTTAAAGAAGAGCTAATACCTATTCTTCTCAAACTATTCTAAAAAGTGGAAAAGGAAGGAAAACTTCCAAATTTATTCTACAAGGCCACTGTTATCCTGATACCAAAACAAGACAAAGACACTACAAAAACAAAAACAAACTACAAGCCAATATCTCTGATGAACATAGATGCAAAAATCCTCAAAATATTAGCAAACTAAATCCGACAATATATTAAAAAATTATTTGCCATGATCAAGTAGGATTTATTCCAGGGATGCAAGGGTGGTTCAATATTTGCAAATCAATCCATGTGATACTTCACGTTAACAAGAGTAAGGATAAGGGCGCCTGGGTGGCTCAGATGGTTAAGCGTCTGCCTTCGGCTCAGGTCATGGTCCCGGGGTCCTGGGATGGAGTCCCGCATCGGGCTCTCTGCTCCTTGGGAGCCTGCTTCTCCTTCTGCCTCTCTCTCTGTCTCTCATGAATAAATAAATAAATAAATAAATAAATAAATAAATAAAAACAAAAAAACAAGAGTAAGGATAAGAGACATATGGTCATCTCAAGAGAAGCAGAAAAAGCATTTGACAAAATATAACATCCATTTATGATAAAAACACTCAACAAAGTTCGTTTAGAGGGAACAAACCTCAAAATAATAAAGGCAATACATGAAAAACCCAGCGCTAACATCATACTCAATGGTGAAAATGTGAAAGCTTTTTCTCTAAGATCAGGAACAAGACAAGGATATTCACTCTTACTATTTTTATTCAACCTAGTTCTAGAAGTCCTAGCTGCAGCAGTCAGACAAGAAAAGGAAATAAAAGGTAAGGAAGAAGTAAAACTGTCACTATTTGCAGATGGCATGACACTATATATAGAAACCTCAGAAAACTCCACCCAAAAACTATTAGAATTGATAATTCAGTAACTTGTAGGATACAAAATTAATATACAGAAATAGTTGCATTTCTATATACTAATAATGAAAGAGAAATTAACATTCCTATTTACAATTGCACCAAAAAGAAATAAATACCTAGGAATAAATTGAACCAAGGAGGTGAAAGACCTATACTGTGAAAACTAAAAGACATTGATGAAAGAAATTGAAGATGACACAAATGAAAAGCTAGTCCATGTTCATGGATTGAAAGAATTAATATCATCAAAATGTCCATAGTACTGAAAGCAATCAACAGATTCAGTGCAAATTGGACAGTTAAATGCAAAAGAATGAAACTGGACTGCTTTCTTACACTATACACAAAAACAAATTCAAAATGGATGGAAGACCTAACTGTGAGACATGAAATCATGAAACTCCTAAAAGAAAACATGCAGAATCTCTTGGACATTGGCCTTAGCAACATATTTATGTATATGTCTCCTCAGGCAAGGGAAACAAAAGCAAAAATAAACTATCGGGACTACATCAAAATAAAAAGCTTTTACACAGCAAAGGAAACCATCAACAAAACAAAAAGGCAACCTACTGAATGGGAGAAGATTTTGCAAATGATGTATCCAATAAGGGGTTAACATCTAAAATATGTAAAGAACTTATGCAACTCAACACTAAAAAAACCCCAGTCTGATTTAAAAATGGGCAGAGGACCTGAATAGACATTTTTCTAAAGAAGACATACAGATGGCCAACAGACACATGAAAAGATGCTCAACATCACTAATCATCAGAGAAATGTAAATCAAAACCACAATGAAATAGCCCCTTATACCTGTCAGAATGGCTAAAATCAACAACACAAGAAATAACAAGTGTTGGTGGAGATATGGAGAAAAAGGAACACATGTGCACTGTTGGTGGGAATGCAAATGGTACAGCCACTGTAGAAAACAGTATGGAGGTTCCTCAAAAAATTAAAAATATAAATACCATATGATCCAGTAATTCCACTATTGGATATTTACCCAAACAAAATGAAAACACTAATTTGAAATGATATATAAACCCCTATGTTTATTGCAGCATTATTTCCAATAGGCAAGATATGGAAGCAACCCAAATGTCCATTGGTAGATGATGGATAAGGAAGATGTGGTAGAAATATACAATGGAATATTATGCAGCCATCAAAAAGAATGAGATCTTGGGGGCACCTGGGCATTTCAGTTGGTTAAGTGTACAACTCTTGCTTTGGGGTCAGGTCATGATCTCAGTGTCATGAGATCAAGCCCTGTGTCAGGCTCCGTGCTCAGCGGAGAGTCTGCTTGAGATTCTCCTCTCTCTGTCCCTCTGCCCCTCCCCCTGCTCACCCACTCATACACTCACTCTCTCAAAATAAATAAATAAATCATAAGAAAAGAATAAGATCTTGCCATTTGTGACAATGTGAATGGGCCTAGTGAATACTATGCTGTGAAATAAGTCAGAGAAAGACAAATACCATATGATTTCACTTATATATGGAATCTAAAAGACAAAACAAGTGAACAAACAAAAAGCAGACTTAAATACAGAGAACAAACTGGTGATTACCAGAAGGGAGCCGGGTGGGGCAATGGGCAAAATAAGTGAAGGGGACTGATGTACAGACTTCCAGTTTTATTTATTTATTTTATTATTATTATTTTTAAAGGTTTTATTATTTATTTGAGAGAGAGAGAGCACATGAGGGGGGGAGGGTCAGAGGGAGAAGCAGACTCCCTGCTGAGCAGGGAGCCCGATGCGGGACTCGATCCTGGGACTTGAGGATCACGACCCGAGCTGAAGGCAGTTGCTTAGCCAACTGAGCCACCCAGGCGCCCCAGACTTCCAGTTTTAAAATGAGTAAGTCACAGGGATATAAAGTACAGCATAGGGAATATAGTCAATAATATTGTAATAATATTGGGGCGCCTGGGTGGCTCAGTCGTTAAGCGTCTGCCTTCGGCTCAGGTCATGATCCCAGCATCCTGGGATCGAGCCCCGCATCGGGTTCCCTGCTCCACAGGAAGCCTGCTTCTCCCTCTCCCACTCCCCCTGCTTGTGTTCCCTCTCTCGCTGTGTCTCTCTCTGTCAAATAAATAAATAAAATCTTCAAAAAAAAAATTAAAAAAAAAATTGTAATAATATTGTATGGTGACAGATGGGTGACCATACTTACCATGGTGAGCATTCAGTAAGGTATAGAATTGTCAAATCACTGTGTTGTATATCTGAAACTAATATAACATTGTATGTACTTCAGTAATAAAAAAAATGATGGAATCATTACAAACTTCCCATTATAAATTAAATAGGTCATGGGAATGTAATGTACAGCATGGTGACTATAGTTAATAATACCATATCACATACTCGAAAGGTGCTAAGAGAGTAGATCTTAAAAGTCCTTATCACAGTGTGCCTGGGTGGCTTGGTCAACGCAGTTGGCTGCGTCCAACTCTTTTGATTTTGGTTCAGATCATGATCTTGACGTCCTGGGACTGAGCCCTGCGTTAGTCTCCACACTCAGTGCAGAGTCTGCTTGTCCCTCTCCCTCTGCTCTTCCCCCTGCTCATGCATGCTTTCTCTCTCTCTCTCAAATAAATAAATAAATAAATAAATAATAAATAAATAAATTTAAAAAGTGCTTATCACAAGAAAAAATTTTTTTTTGTAATTGTGTTGTGGTGACAGATGCTAACTAGACTTATTGTGGAGATCATTTTGAAATGTATACAAATATCAAATCATTATGTTGTATACCTGAAACTAATAAAATGTTATATATCAATTATTCTATAATAAAAAAATGATGGAGTCATGAAGCTGATGGAACCTGTAGATATCCTCTGACAAAGCCTCTGCATTTAGACAGGTAAATATTTAGCCTACTCAAATAAGTAGTTCTCTTACATCTTCTCTCAAGACTATTTTGATCATGGGGCACCTGGGTGGCTCAGTCAGTTAAGCATCTGCCTTCGGCTCAGGTCATGATCTCAGAGTCCTGGGATCGAGTCCTGCATCGGGCTCTCTGCTCAGCAGGGAGTCTGCTTCTCCCTCTCCCTCTGCCTGCCACTCTGCCTGCTTGTGCTCTCTCTATCAAATGAATAAATAAAATCTTAAAAAAAAAGACTATTTTGATCATTTAGTCCTGTTTCATCTCTATAGTCAAGATGTTCTTCTTCATGTCCAACCATGAGTTTTCTTACAAGAGGAGTATTAATGGTGCCTTTTCCTTTTATTTTCATAGACAAAGGCATTTTTGTGTGTATTTTATGCCTTGACATTAAACTTTGAAATTGCTCTGAGCTACCCATGCAGTATGAGCTGATGACACCTCAGCGATCTCTCAGGTTTCTATTCTTTTGATTCCTGATCATCATCTTTTACTCCTATTTCCAGTCCTGTTCTTTTCCTTTGAACTTTTGAGGCATGTTTCAGATGTGTATAAATCTTCAAACCAAAGATTGGGAGCCCTTGTTGTGGTTTCTGGACTTCTATGGTATGGGTGAGATCATGAACATCATCATCAACATTTACTGAGCATTTATGTGTCAGGCACTGTTCCAGGACTTTTACGTTTATTATCCCATTTACTCCTCACAAAAGCCATATCTTATAGGTTCTGCTGTTATCCCATTTTATAGAAGGGGAAGTGGAGATTTGGAGAGGTCGAGGAGCTTGCTCAATTTCACACAGCCAGTAAGGGCTACAGCCAGAATTTGAACTTAGGTCTGATGCTTGAGTCTTTGCTTTTAGCCATTATGCTTTACTGTCTCTCTAGAGAGCCTTCGATAGAAGGTATAACTTATTTTATTCCAAAGATAGAGACACACAGGAGATAGAATTAAACATGTCTTTCTATTTACCAAAATGGGAAAAAGGTGATTCAGAAGTTTTTTGTGGGTTACATACATTGTCAGATGCACTCTTGATTTCTCTTTGGAATCAAGTATCACTGGGCCTGGGTGATGAGGACTTTTGACCAAAAGCTCCACAAGACCGTATGCAATTTGCAACCATATTTGAAAAACAGAATTTGATGGTGCTTAGGCATGGTAACATAGCTAAATAGGGTTCACATGAAGTGTCCCAGTTGTCTCCTAAAGGGATTTTTAAGGTATGTCTGATAACTTTTCATAGATATGACTCCAAAGACTTTTCTTTCGTGTTAAGACAGTGGTTCTCTCATTGTTTGCATTTTGTCTAAATTCTTAAATTTTTGCTCTTCTGACCCTATATTAGTAAAGGTACTACTTTGCAGTCCCTGCAAGATTTTTGAATCCATAAACTGAAAAGCACTTTGAAATCAACATTCACAAAGGTAAGCCATATGCTGGGCCATAAAAACACACCTTAACAAATTAAAGTAATTAAATTACACAAAGTATATTATTTGACTATAATGAAATTAAACTACAAATCAATAACAGAAAGATTGATTAGTAGGAAAATCTCCAGTCACTCAGAAAGTAAATAACATATTTCTAAATAATTCATAGGTCAAAGAGGAAATATCAGGAAAATTTAGAAAATATTTTGAGGGATGCCTGGGTGTCTCAGTTGGCTAAGCATAAACCCCCAGATTTGGATGGTTTCACTGGAGGAGTCTAGCAACCTTTTAACAAAGAAATGACACCAATTCTATGCAATCTCTTCCAGAAAATAGAAGAGGGAATGCTTTCCGACACATTTTCTGAGAGCAATATTATCCTGTCAATCCAGATAAGAATACTACAGACATTATAATATTATCCATGAACATAGATGCAAAAATCCTCAACAAAATATTAGCAAATTTAATCCAGTAGCATAAAAATAATAATACAGCATGACCAAGTGGGGTTATTCTAGCAATGCAAGACTGATTTAATATTCAAAAATAAAATCAATTTTATCTACTATATCAACAGTCTAAAAGAGAGACTCCACATGGGTTTATCAATTGATTTTTTTTTTTTTTACAACATCCAGCATCCATTCATGGTAAAAATTCTCAGTGTACTAGGAATAGAGGGAACTTCCTCAATCTGATGAAATGTGTCTATAAAAAAAAACCTTCAGCTAACATTCCACTTAATGGTAAAAGATCAAATGCTTTCCTCTTAAGATGGGGAACAAAGCATAGATTTTCACTCTCACCACTCCTATTCACCCATGTACTGTACTGGAAATCCTAGCCAGCACAATAAGGAAAGAAAAAGATATAAAAGGCATTCACATTAAAAAGGAGGCAATAAAATTGTCCGTACTTAAAACATGATTTTCTATGTAGAAAATCCCAGCAAATCTATAGTAAAACTCCTAGGACTAGTAAGAGACTTTAGCAAGGTCACAGGATACAAGACACATAAAAATCAATTGTGTCTGTATATACTAGCATTGATAATTAGAAACCAAAATTTTAAAAACATACCATTTACAATAGCTCTAAAAATGAAATAATTATGTATAAATCTAATAAAACAGGCATTGATCTATATTCTGAAATCTACAAACTGCCAATTAAAGAAATCAAAGACCTAAATAAATTGAGAGCTATACCATGATCATATACTGGAAGACTAAACATAGTAAACTTTGTCAATTTTATCCAAACCAATGTATAGATTTAATGCATTTCCAATCAAAATTCCAGAGGTATATTTGTATATGTAGACAAGCTGATTCTAAACTTTATATAGAAAGCAAAGGAAATAGAATAGCCAAATAATTTTGAAAATAAAGAATAAAGTTGGATGAATTACAGTACCCAATTTTAAGACTTACTGCAGGCATACCTTGGAGATGTGAGTTTGCTTCCAGACCACTGCAACGAAGTGATATCACAATAAAGCGAGTCGGAAGAATATTTTGGTTTCCCAGTGCATGTAAAAGTTATGTTTACACTATACTGTAGTCAGTTAAGTGTGCAATAGTGTTATGTCTAAATAAACAATGCACCTATTTTAATTAAAAAATATTGCTAAAAAGTTCTAACCATCATCTGAGCTGTCAGCGAGTTCCTAATTTGTTTAATACACAAGTCACTGCTCACAGATCACCATAATAAATAGAATAATAACTAAAATGTTTGAAGTATTGAGAGAATTACCAAAATGTGACACAGAGACATGAAGTGAGCAAATGCTGTTGGAAAAACGGTGCCGATAGACTTGCTTGATGCAGGGTTTCCCCAAATCTTCAATGTGTAAAAAAAAAAAAAAAAAAGTGCTCTGGGAAGCTCCACGAAGCAATGCACAATAAAACGAGGTATGGAGGTATCTGTATAAGGCAGTTCTCAGGAATTTAATTGTGATGGTCTGGGCATGGATTTCTTTGGACTTATTTTGTTTGTGTTTTACTGAGCTTCTCGAATCTGTAGGTTTATATCTTTTGCCAGTTTTGGAAGTTTTCGTTCATTATTTCTTTAGATGTTTGTTCTGCACCCTACTATACTATTGAGTCCATCTAGTGAGCTTTAAAAACCTTTTTTCCTTTCCTTTTGTTTTTTTTTTTTTTCAGTTCCAAAATTTCTATTTTGTTTTTCTTTCTATTTTCTATTTTTTTGAGTTGCTGTGTAGTTCTATTCATTTCAAAATTTGCCTTTTTGCATACAAGTTGAGATTTTCCTAGTTCTTCATATGTTGAGTAATTTTGAATTCTATCATGCAAATTTTAAATATTATGGGTGTCTGGGTCTTGTTGAAATCCATGGAGAATGTTGATATTTTTGTTGTAGCAGACCATCTACTCAGTTGGGTTTGGGGTTGCAAGTTTTGACCAGATATCTGTGGATTTTGCTTTCAGTGTTAGCTCCATTTTCAAAGCCTTTGCAATGTTACTTGTATCTATCTTGCCCTGTGGCCGGCATGAAATTGGGCAGGGGTCTACTCTGGAGTTCCTCTTTGAGATGCACATTTGGGTCTGATCCATATATGTACAGCTTAGTAGTGAGCCCAGGAATTTATAAACAACAAGTTTCGGGGCTGGGCCACTTTGCCAGGCTCCTCCTTCTCTCCCATATTCCCTGCACTTTCTGGGTTTTTGACGCTTCCTTTTTGGTCCTTTGGCCAGTAAACTGGCCTTCATTAGTTCATTCTGCTGTGCATTTCCTGCAGCTGTGCTCGCATGTGGGGCCAAGTGATAGGAGGACAGAGAGAGGAGTAACAGTGGCGTTTTCTCCAGTCTCTTGGGACCACTGCTCCTGTGTCTTTCCCTCAGTGTTTAGCTGCCCTTGGGTCCCCCACTGTTGCTGCCACTGCTGCCTTCCTTATGGAATTGCCTGGGGTCTTGGGTATGAGAGAACAAAGGCAAGACAAAACGAAAGAATAGAAAAGAGAAAAGA
Source organism: Mirounga angustirostris (assembly GCF_029215605.1). Taxonomy (NCBI): domain Eukaryota; kingdom Metazoa; phylum Chordata; class Mammalia; order Carnivora; family Phocidae; genus Mirounga; species Mirounga angustirostris. Next base: position 98,313,682 of record NW_026991719.1, read on the forward strand.
AAAAAGAAAAAAAGAACAGAAAAATGGGATTTATTCCATTCTCTCCGGGTGTTAGGAGACGACTTTCCCATGCCTTGAACCTGAACTAGAGGGCTTCTCCTAGCTGAGAGCCTGTAATTGGGATCTCTGTTGAAAGCAGCTTTATACATCTGTGTTGAGATGAGAATTAAAGGGGCACCATATTCTCAACAGAGTGGGCATTGGATAGGGCTAGTAGCTGAGGTAGGAAAAATGAGAAAGTACTAGAGTAAGGCGAGTATGCCTCCAGCACCCCCTCCAATTTAACTCTCTTCACAAGCAGTTTCTCATTCTGACAAGTAATGGCTCTAGCTCTGTGTCTGCTAGAGCGTTCAAGGGCCACAGGCTAATGGATGTTGGTATGTGTTTATTGAAAGAGGTGGCTAGGGCGCCTGGGTGGCTCAGTCGTTAAGCGTCTGCCTTCGGCTCAGGTCATGATCCCGGGGTCCTGGGATCGAGCCCCGCATTGGGCTCCCTGCTCCGCGGGAAGCCTGCTTCTCCCTCTCCCATTCCCCCTGCTTGTATTGTGTCTCTTGCTGTCAAATAAATAAATAAAATCTTAAAAAAAAAAAAAAAAGAGGTGGCTAGTATTCATCAGAGTTGATGGTAAATGAATGTTTATTTTTATTTTCTTCCTTGCCTGGGAAATATCAGACATAATGAGATTCAGAAATAGCAGGTTTATAAATATGAGTGGGGTGAATGTCCCTTCTCTCTCAACTGAAAAATTTCATTTTGTAATTATCAACCTTCATTGCAGAAACAGTATCATTATTGGCTTTCCCTCCCTTCTATTTAAGGGAATACAGAGTATGGGGTAGAGCTAACTTAATTACTTCAAGGTTAATTAATTGCCTCCGGACTTGGGTGCCTTTCACCTCCCTCCCCCACGTCATCTCAGCAACCCCCGTGTGGGTCAGAGAGTGGCCAAAGGCGCCAGAAGCCCCCATGCTGAGATGAGCGTTTGCAGCTGATTTGAAAACTTGGTATGGACTCAGAAGGCCACAGTCATCTACACTTTCAGCCTACCTGGTGTTGCCTGAATATAGAATTCTAGAGTCGTTTGTCCAAGCTGAAAGGGCTCGGGGGGGATCCTCACATCCATGGAGAAACTTAGATGGGGGCCCGATCTCTTCATTATACAAATGGAGGAATTGACTTGTTGAAGATCATATGAAAGTCAGTGTCAGCTCTGAGCATAGAACACTTTCTTCTGACTTCCTGTCTGTCCTTTGCTCTTTCTACTATACTTTCCAAAGACTTTTAGGGGAAACCAAGTGCTATAAGAGTGTGTGGCCCCTGGAATGACGGGTGATAAGTTAGTAACAAGAGCAGGTAGTAGCTTGGGCTTCTCAGAGTAGCAAACTTAGGAGTTCACAACATTAGGGAGAGTCTCATCACTTGATGGGAAAGATAAGAGAGGATATCAAGCTCTAATAATTCTCATGACCCCTGGGTAAGATAGGAAATTGTTCCCATTTAACTAAGGAGGAAACTGAGGCTCAGTTGTACTGAAGTCCAAGTCACAGAGTAAAATTCGAAGTCTGAATTAGAACTTATATTTCTTGACTCTTCTTGTGTTTCCTTCATGGATCCATTTCTGATTCCTTTTTTTAAAATAAGATTTTATTTATTTATTTGACAGAGAGAGACACAGTGAGAGAGGGAACACAAGCAGAGGGAATGGGAGAGGGAGAAGCAGGCTTCCCACGGAGCAGGGAGCCCCATGCGGGGCTCGATCCCAGGACCCTGAGATCATGACCTGAGCCGAAGGCAGACACTTAACTAGCCACCCAGGCGCCCCTCCATTTCTGATTCTTGTGGTAAAGTTGGGTTTTATTAAAAGAACCAGATACCACAGCTGATCATAAGCAGGGTATAAAAATAGTTTTATAGAACCTTCTATATAGAATATTCCTAATTTGTTTAATAAATACTAGTCAAGTGATCTTTATGAGCTTTTTTACTGACCTTTTAAATAATTTATTGGATCTATGTATAGACAAAACTGAAGAGTATGAAAGGAGTGAGCCTGCCTAGTGTTGTTGAAAGGGCATTGAAGGATTGTGATCCTAAGTGAATCAGTTAATCTCTGGGTCTTGGGCTCCCCTCTGCATGATTTGGGATCTTTAGGGTTTAGCCTAGCTCTGAAATTTTGTGCTTTTGTGATTTGTGCTGCCTTGGTATTTTCTTCTAAACTTTTAATTCTCCCTTGCTGCATCATACTTCCCTTACATTAAATGTGTGTGTGTGTGTGTGTGTAGGCAATGAAGGAATAACTTAATGAAATTACTGTTCTGAGTTGCTTACCTATGTTTATCACAATTTAACAGCAAAGTCTCTAAAAATTCTGAGTGACTCTTTTATTAAGAAGGCTATTTTCTGGAGGACAAATGTGGTGATAAGTGAACAAATATTAGACAAGCAGTAATTCATGAGCTATCTCCTCAAAACAAAGCAAAACCATATAGAACCCCCAATGCTGCTCACTATTCTAGTAATTCTGGATGGATAAGTTGGAATTGTCTTATATTCATTTTTTCCTTGTTTTCTTTCCTTCTATTTTTCTTCTCCTACCAGTAGAGAGAGGTCTCATAGCTTTTCCCTTGACATTCTCAGGATCTGAAAGTATTGTATCTGAAAATATCAAGTCTTTACAAAAACTAGCACCTGTAAGAAATCACCCAAAAGAGAGAATTCCTATTTACACATGGGGAGTAAAGTAATGAAATGAGATCATGCATTGTGTGTGTGTTTGTGTGTTTGTGTAGCTTAAACATCTTTTTATTTTAGAATAGTTTTTTTTTTTAAGATTTTTATTTATTTATTCATGAGAGAGAGAGAGAAAGGCAGAGGGAGAAGCAGGCTCCCCGCTGAGCAGGGAGCCCAATGTGGGACTCAATCTCAGGACCCCGGGATCATGACCTGAGCCAAAGGCAGACGCTTAACCATCTGAGCCACCCAGGCGCCCTATTTTAGAATAGTTTTACATCTACAGAAAAATTGCAGAGATAGTATGAAGAGTTCCTATATACACAATGCCTAGTTTCACATTAACATCTTTCTTTTTTTTGAGAGTGAGAGAGAGAGAGATCACGAGCAGGAGGGAAGGGTCGAGGGAGAAGCAGACTCCCTGCTGAGCAGGGGGCCAATGTGGGACTCGATCCCAGGACCCTGGGATCATGACCTGAGCTGAAGGCAGACGCTTAACTGGCTGAGCCACCCAGGTGCCCTCCCATTAACATCTTTCATTAGTGTGGCACATTGGTCACAATTTGTTAACCAATACTGACATACTGCTATCACCAAAGTCCATACTTTATTCAGATGTTCTTAGTTTTTACATTAAATCCTTTCTCTATTCTAGGATCCCATCCAGAATACCACATTACACTTAGTCATCATGTCTCCTTAGGCTCCTTATGGTTTGTGAGTTTCTCAGACTTTCCTTGTTTTTGATGACTTCACAGGGGAGGAAAAATAATTTTCTCTTAATCCTTCTGGGTTCTTGGCTGAGACCCCCTGCCCCATAATAAAAGACAGATTAACAGGAGAAAAATAAAAAGAAGTTTAATAACATGTATACCTCCTACATACATGGAGATACTCAGGAAAACTGAGTAACTTCCAGAAATGACCCAAGCCATCACCTTAAATACCATATCCAGCCAAAGACAAAAGATGCTGGTGGTCATGGAGGGGTGGACAAGGCCAGTTATGGGAGGTTTTTAGGCAAAGCACAGTAAACAAGGGTATGGTTGTTAGGCAGATTTAAGTCCTCACGTTCTCCATTGACAAGAGTTTCTAGAGATTTTGTCCTCCTCCTCTTCCTGGTACAGAGAGGGAGACACCCTTACAGATGGAGATTTCCCTTCTATATGTAAGTGTTTTGTACAAAAGGGTAACTTCTTCTGCTTTTCAGAGCTTCTCCTATGTCAGCTGTTTCTTAAAAATAACCAGCTCTAGATAATCCTTATGCCAAAGAGGCATATTTTGGGGTGGCAACTTGACAGTTTTAAGGAGTAAAGTCCCTTCAATTTGTAGTTTTTCTTTTTAATAGTTAATGTAGTTTTGGGAGATATGGAATGTGGATGGAGTGGAATGTGGAATGAAGATGCCATCCTCACATGGCCTGGTTGATCTGCTTTTGTTCCAGGGACAAACTGTACTTGACTGCAAATGTGTATGATTAGCCATGATGGATGGTGTCTTAAGGAAGAGGGAAATGCTGATCCTCTGTCAGATAACACAGTTATTTTAGAGCATTCTTTCTGGCTAGAACAAGGCCAAGTCTAGTCTTTCTGATGGTGGCTCTGTGGTAACCTCTGCAGGTATGATTCCATTATATGGAAATGCCATTTTCGAGTCCTTAACAAAGAATATTTGAAATAGTATGCTTGCTGGTAAGTTGTTGCAAAATACTGTACAAGTAGAATCTAGTGTATAACCTGGGAGTTATCCTTAACATTCTTCCCCCTTTATTACCTGCTATATCTAATCCATAATCAAGTACTATCATTTTTACCAACCCAAATATCTAAGTTATTCATTCCCACCCCCTCCTCCTTACCATCCCAGTCTAAGCTGTCATCAGCTCTCATCTGGAATACTATAATTGTCTCCTAACTAGTCTCCTTATATCCACCTTGGCCCCCTTCCAATATATTCCTCACATTGTAGTCATTGATTAATTTATTCATTCAATCAAAATATGTTTATTAAGTATCCATTATATGTCAGGTACCATTCTACATGTTGGTTATATGGCAGTGAGCAAAACAAAGCCCCTGCCCTTATAGAGTTACATTCTATTGTGAGAGATGGGCAATAAGCAGATATTTAATATAATGTTAGGTAGGGATAATGTCATGAAGAAAAATTTAACAGGCAAGGGAATAATGTTAGGGGGTGCTATTTTAGATAGGCTTGGCAGAGAAGCCTTCTCTGAGTAGATTTTTTTTTTTTAAAGATTTTATTTATTTATTTGAGAGAGCGAGAATGAGAGAGAGCACATGAGAGGGGGGAGGGTCAGAGGCAGAAGCAGACTCCCCGCGGAGCAGGGAGCCCGATGCGGGACTCGATCCCGGGACTCCAGGATCATGACCTGAGCTGAAGGCAGTCGCTTAACCGACTGAGCCACCCAGGCGCCCTTAAAGATTTTATTTATTTGAGAGAGAGCGAGAGAGACAGATTGAGAGAACGAGTGGGGGGAGGGGCAGAGGGAGAAGCAGACTCCCTGCGGAGCAGAGAGCCTCATATGGGACTTGATCCCAGGACCTTGGGATCATGACCCAAGCCGAAGACAGAGGTTTAACCAACTGAGCGACCGAAGCACCCCTGAGTAGATGTTGTTTGAGCACAGACACCTGAACAAGAGAGGGGGTGAAACATGCAAGTGTCTGGGGAGAGAACATTCTAGGTAAGATGAACAGTAAGTCCAATGGCTCTTGGGTGGGAACAAGGTTGGCATTTTTAGGAATAGCATGGAAACCAATGTGGTTGGAGCAGAGGTTAACAAAGGCAGAATAGGAGAAGTATCTGGGGGCCCGAGCTTTGCAGATCATGGTATAAGGACTTGAATTTCTCCCAAGTGTAATTGAAAGCCTTTAGAAGATTTTAAGCAGAGGAGTGGCATGACTGAGTGATTTCTCATAATTAATCATATGACATCCTCTCTCCTACTTAAAAGCTTTTAAAATCTTCCCATGAATTTTGGGGTAAAGAGCAAATTGCTTACTATGATCTACAAAGCCCAGTATGGTCTTACTCCACCTGAGTCTTCAGCCTCATACTTTATTATGCCCTCAAGTCTTTGTACTCACCAATCTTTATCTTGCCGCAGAGCCTTTGCCTATGCTATTTCCTTTGCCTGAAATGCACTTCCCTTCCCTTTTTATCTCATTAATGCCTATTCATCCCTCAGATCTCATTTTCATTGAGTAGGTAGAAATCCTCCTATTATGTTTATAGAACTATATCCATCTCTATCAGAGCATTTGTCATAAGCGTAATTTTGTATTTGCATAATTACTTAAATAACATAATTTTGCCATGCAAAATTGGAAGCTCCATCATCATTATATCCATGGCATCCAGAGTACTTGGTATCCTTATAGAAGTTACAAAATCAGAATCTGTTGAATCAATGAATGAATGAATGTATTTTCCTGTGGTCTAACTTGTGTATTTTATATGGTGGAGAGGGGGGCTTGAAAAAAACAATCTCTTATCTGTTATGTGTTTGAGACACCCAAAAGATGTGTGTCTATCTTTTATTCTGTACCTGATGGCACTCTTTTGATTCGCTAGATCAAGCGGTTCTCTCTGGGTGTCATATTTTCCACAGATCTACTGGCACGGTGGTGTCAGTTCATATCCTAGCCCTGTTTCATCAGGCCCCGTAGCCTCTACAGCCCTGATGGGCATCGGCACAGTGGGTCTCAGCTGCTGCTTTACTGAATAGGGCAGTTCCCTTTTGATAGGTACCATTGTTCTGATAATTCATCTTACGTTACTGGAGTTGCCTATAACAAAGTTGAAGATGTGTGTAGGTAGGAGGGGGGCTTGTCCTGAATCATGTTACTCTCTGTTGGAGGAGCCCCAAATAGTGTTGCTGGGACCACTGATGTTTGAGGTTAGTGAAAAAACTCTTTCCTTTTCACTAGGACATACTCATGCCCGTAAGAGACCGTGCTACTCTCAAACGTTATGTCACTCTGATGACTTAAGGTATGCTCACTAACCCAAACTCTTCATTCCTGCACCCCTCTTCCCTTAGGATGAGTTTTTCCCCTCAGCATTTCTTAAAATTAGGTTTCTGTTGGGACGCCTGGGTGGCTTATTCAATTAAGCGTCAGCCTTCAGCTCAGGTCATGATCCCAGGGTCTTGGGATGGAGTCCACGTTGGGCTCCCTGCTTGGTGGGGAGTCTGCTTCTCCCTCTTCCTCTGCCCTGGCCCCCACTCGTATTCTATCTCTGTCAAATAAGTAAATGAAATCTTTTAAAAAATATTAGGTTTCTGTTGAGACATCCTATCCCACCCTGCAGTGGACACAACCAGACTTCTCATGCCAGGGTTCCCCCACACACTATGCAGACACACTTTCTTCAGACCAGACCGCACTTACCAGTTTGCAAAACATGCCCTCACATGCCTGAGCCTCAGACATAGAGATGATGATGCAAGCTGAATTCATTCCACATATAATTAGGAACAGCAGGCCGGAGTAGAAAGAGCATGTGTGAACTTTGGAATTGGACCCATGGAGTTGGGTTCATCTCACAACTCCACACATTAGTGGCTGAACCACCTGGTATGTTGCTAACTTCTCTGAGCTTCAGTTGTTTGCTCATTCATGAAATGGTACAATGACAACTTCCTTGCTGGATCCTTAAATAGATAGATGCATATAAAGCTTTACCATAGGGTCTGACCTAATAAGGATAGCTAACCAAACAGTTTCTGAGTTAGGAACTATTCTAAGTGCTATACTAAGTATTACCTCATTTGAACATGCTCACAACAACCCCATGAGGTAGGTACTATCTCCATTTTATAAATGAAGAAACAGGTACAGAGAGGTTAGGCGATTTGTCCAAAGTCACACAGAGAGAAGTGGCCGAGCTGACTGGGAGGGGCTGATCTAAATAAGCTCTAAAATCTCTTTCCCCCCAAAATTCTACTGTATACATTGAATTAAAACAAGGTCATTGTATTACATAAGTAGATGCATTCATTCACCACCCCACTCCCAGCAGCAGTCCTTCTATAAACCAGCATTAAGGGCTAACACTAATGAGGAGATAAAAGAATAAGTAGCTGCCTGACTTACTTTTATCTGAGAATAATTGAATATTTCTGGCAGCCAAAGTCTCTGAGCAGAGTGGCTCCTTAGGATTACTGATTTAAAAGAGGGCTTCATTGCAGCCCATCCTATCCCAGAGGTTTTCCCTGATGTTTATATCCTCAAGGAGGAGCAGAGCACTGGAAAGAGAATTCCAAGTGGTCTTCCCAGGTTATGTGAGAGCTACTGTGGCTTGCAAATGTCTGTTTTTGGACAGATAATTTGCTCACAGGTGTATCTGGTTTTGGAGGGCAGGGAGAATAATTATTAACGTTAATAATGAAAATAAGTGCTAAGGAATAGAAAATTAACATAAAGCTAATCACACTGCAAAGAATGAAAAACTATACCCCTATCAAAAAAGCTGAAATTGGGGCACCTGGGTGACTCAGTAGGTGAAACGTCCGACTCTTGATTTTGGCTCAGGTCATGATCTCAGGGTGGTGAGATTGAGCCCCACGTCGGGCTCTGCACTGGGTGTGGAGCCTGCTTGGGATTCTCCCTCTCCCTTTCCCTCTGCCCCTACACCCCCCACACTATCTAAAAAAAGGGGGGGCTGAAATCGTGTGTATGCATACATACACCCTAACTGCATATGACTACCCAAAACGAAGCAGGAAACTTTCAGAAAATACACAGGACAAAACCCTAATAACCTTGAAGATTTTGCCCCAGTGGTTCTCAAACTGTGCTGCATATTAGAATCACCTGGGGAGACTTAAAAACTCCTGATACTCAGGTTGCACCCCACTGTGATTAAATCTAAATGTTTTTTTTTTTAAGGTCCCCAGGTGAGTGCAATGTTCAACGAAGTTTGGGGACACTGGTCTAGCCTATCTCTCCAGAAGTCATCTTCTTACCCCTGGGGCTCTGTCAAAGAGTCAATGGCAAGGAAGCCTTCGAGGACCTGACATTATTTAGTAAGTCAGTCTCCAAGGTAGGATTCCTGAGTATTAGAAATGTGGGTGTTCCTTGAGATCATGGGCTGTGTTCTTACTTGGATGGCGTCTCTTCATTAGATTTAGCCTCAAATAAGTAGTGATGAAAGTAGCTGAGGAGAGAGAAAAGAATGGCTTCAGAATTTACTTATAAAAAGAGCTTGGGGTGCCTGGGTGGCTCAGTCAGTTGAATCTGACTTCAGCTCAGGTCATGATCTCTCAGTCCTGGGATCGAGCCCTTCTCAGCGAGGAGTCTGCTTCTCCCTCTCTCTCTGCCCCTCTCCCCTGCTTGTGCTCTCTCTTGCTCACTCTCTCTCAAGTAAATAAATAAAAACTTTAAAAAAAATGGAGCTTGGGAGGGTGATTTGGTTATAATTTGTTGTGACTCTTTGCAAGGACTTCTTTAGATTATAGATTATATGTTTGTTTAGAGTGGCTGATGGACATTGTGAGGGAAGATAAAGCCATCAATCATTACCACCATGAAGGAGAAGAGGATTTATTTCACACTTTTTTTTTTTTTTTTTGCTCAGGTGATTTTCAGCAAAATCTACAACCACTTAGCATCACCTTATGTTCCTGTTCCTATTCATTGGTGTCTCTAACCCCAGTAAAAAGACACTAATAAACAATTACTAGTATTTACATAGTTTTTAACATGTGCAGATGCTGTTCTGAACTACTTATTACATCAACACACAATGTCTCAACTCAAAGAACTAGCCCATTGAGTGGAATGTCAGGATCCAGTGAACAGCTGGTGGGGGAGGATACTTCGGACGAGTCCTTGTGGTCCCCTTAAGTGAAATTACGAAGATTTTCTTGATACTTTAGGCTATCATAAAAAAAACTTGAGCTAGAAAAAGCCTTTGGAAATGTTGAAAAGGTAGCATTCCTACCAGGTAGGGTGATACAAAACCGCTTTAACAGTTTAAATGTATGTGATGCAAAATATAAGATGAAGACTTTATTAACATCCCAGTAGTTAATCACTTGACTGTGACTATGTTTCTTTTAATAGTCAAGACAAAAATCCTCCAACAAAATATGTTCTGACTGGAACTCTTTTTTTTTTTTTTTTTGAAGATTTTATTTATTTATTTGAGACAGAGACAGAGACAGAGACAGAGACAGAGAGGAGAGCCAGAGCGTGCGCACCAGCAGGGGGAGGAACAGAGAGAGAGAGGGAGAAGCAGATTCCCTGCTCAGCGGGGAGCCTGATCCCAGGACCCCAGAATCATGACCTGAGCCATAGGCAGATGCTTAACTGGTTGAGCCACCCAGGCGCCCCCTCACTAGAACTCTTAACCACACCCATGGTCAGGTTAAAAGGGCCCTTTTAACCTGAGTTAAAGACTACATTTCCACTATATAAGGAGGAAGGCACAAGTTATGGATACTGGCTTGAAAACTGCTTCAGTTGGTTTCTTAGGAAGGTTTTCTAAACCACTCTTGGTGTCTGAGTATTCTGATATTTACAACTGTCTTATAGCTTGTTTTTCTGAAGCTTAATGGTTTCCTGGGTGACATTTTCCCCTTTCTTCCAATGTATTCAGCATCCTATGCAGCCTGGAATCTCAAGTTCCCGAGAGAGATGAGTACCGGAATCATCTGAGCCTAAGCTAAATATACATGTTTTAGTCAACACCTCATTTGAGAAATATTCTTTGGGTTCAACGAGAAACTCTGTGAAGCTCAGTTCACCAGTCTCTGAAAAGTTGAGTCTGGTATCTTTTAGGTGCTCTAGAATGGCTCATCTTGTTTCTGAACTGTTTCCGAGCATCCGTGTATTCCTAAACATTAACCAAAAATGGGGAATTCATTTAGCATAGCTTTTATCTTCAGACTGTGTCACTTCCTTGAGGTGTCTCTGCATTTCTTCACAAACTGCCTCCTCAAAACCTGTTTTCCATTAGCTTTTACTCTCTCTTGCCTCATATGTTGCATTGATGATTTTGTAACTCTTATCAAATAGAGGATGATAGAGACAAGCATTTTTTTTTAAGTATCATGGTTTCTCTATGAAATTTGGCTTTTGTTTGAGCAATTTCAAATTCAACATTTTTGAGGGCCTCAGCTGCCAGAAGTACTGGCTATATTCTAGGTGGGCTGTGTTTGTTCTTTCATATCTTTCTTGAGAACATTGGTGAGCATGAGAGAATTGCTTTTCCTGAACAGTTTTTTCTTCCTTCCAGCCCTCAATCACGAGGGGGCCGGCCACTCTTGTTGTACCTTGTGATGCCAGCACCACAGCCTCCCTGGCAGAAAAGAGCCTCCTGAGCAGAGCTTGAGGGTCCTTTGCTTTCCCATCTCCGTGCCTTTTTCTTCCCCACCGTTATGTCAAGACTAAACTGGTCAAGTGTCCTCCATCCCCTAATGAAGACAGGAAGCTAAGGAGGGCATAGCTGGGGAAAGACGTTGGGCAGTCCCTCAATACCATATTCTATCTTTCTGGTGTCATGTGGCCAGATCCCGATCCTCTTGGCCTTGGTGAGCTGCCTCCACAGCATGAGGGTTAACGTCTTCAACAGTCCCCGGACAGCACCCCTTGCCCCTCCCCCCCATCCTTCACAACAGCTACTTCCAGTTGGGCAACAGGAGCTGGTTTTATGTCGCTTTCATCAGCCATGTTGGGGGAACCCAGGTGCCTCCTCACTGGCTATGGCTGGGAAGCAAGGACACAGGTGAGAGCAAACGAGGAAGGTGGCTGCAGCCATGCTGCTAGGGTGAGGACGATGGGCTGAGGTTGGCATGATGGCCACGACTGCTGGAGAACCTTGCCTAGTGCATTCCCTGTTGGCCTTGAGCTGGCATTTACATCTGGCCACAGTCAGGGCAAGTTAAGGAAGAGCTCAGGAAAGGTCAACCCGCTGTTCCCTCCAGCAAGTTTCTCCTGCTGGCCCTGGAGGCCTCTAGGTCTAAGCTCATATGCTGAGAAGGCGTGATTGCCAGGCTGTCTCTTTGCCACCCCGCCCACCACCTTGCTTCCAGTTTGCTTTTGTGAGGAGGGGCTCATTGCTCCCCTCTCCATGCAGACCTCAGGAAGAAAGGCTAGTTCACGATTGCCAATATGTCCTATGCAAATGATTTAAGATAGGTAGCTCTTTTTAAATGCAGTTTTATTTTTTTTAAGGTAGACTCTTCTCCCAACGCGGGGCTCAGACTCACAACCCTGCGATCAAGAGTTGCATGCGCTGCCAACTGAGCCAGTCAGGTGCCCGAATGAAATAGGTAGCTTTGACACAGTAGGTACAAATTCCACCAAGGGGCAGGAGTGTTTCCTCCCACTAACACAAACTCCAATGAAGCTGCTGCTTTTTGCTTTTTGCTTTGCTTTGCTTTGCTTTTCTTTTCTTTTCTTTTCTTTTCTTTTCTTTTCTTTTCTTTTCTTTTCTTTTCTTTTCTTTTCTTTTCTTTTCTTTTCTTTTCTTTTCTTTTCTTTTCTTTTCTTTTCTTTTCTTTTCTTTTCTTTTCTTTTCTTTTCTTTTCTTTTCTTTTCTTTTCTTTTTTCTTTTCTTTTCTTTTCTTTTCTTTTCTTTCCTTCCTTCCTTCCTTCCTTCCTTCCTTCCTTCCTTCCTTCCTTCCTTCCTTCCTTCCTTCCTTCCTTCCTTCCCTTCCCCTTCCCCTTCCCCTTCCCCCTCCTCTCCTCTCCTCTCCTCTCCTCTTCTCTTCTCTCCTGTCCTCTCCTTTTTTCTTTTCTTCCTCCTTCTTTCCCTTTCCCTTCCTTTTCTCTTCTCTTCTCTCTCCTCTCTTCTCTCCTCTCCTCTTTACCTTTTGGTTCCAGATCAAGAAGACAACATGGTTTTGTGCAAAATGCCCTGGAGCTTAATGGTCCAATATTAATGAAAACGTTTTAGGTTGGAAGAGACCTTAGAAATCATGGAATCCAGTGGTTCTCCAAACTTGAGTGTGCATAGGGATCCCCCTGAAGGGCTTGTTGGACCACAAATTGCTGGGCCCCACTGCGGAGATCAGGATTCCAGGGACTGGGGTGATCTGAGAATTTGCATTTCCAGCAAGTTCCCATGGGAGGCTGCTGCTGCTGGTGGAAGCACTGCACTTTGAGAACCAAGGTTCTAATCTAACTTCCTTATTTCACAGATGGCTGGGTCAACTGAGGCAGAACCCCAGCTGGGTTCCAAAGCTGGTTTTAACCCTTACCAGTTGTTATGCCTTTGCAATCTCATTTAGCTTCTCTGTGCCTCAGTTTTCTCATCTACAAAATTAGAGTAACAGCGCCCATCCTGCCTACCACATGGAGTTGTCTAATGTACAGGGTGGCTGCTATTGGCTAGTTACTCAGGCATTTAGCAACATCCCTCTAATTACTTAAACATTTCTCCCTGGCTACTGCATTAGAGTTTACTCCTGCCTTCACTTTTGTCAAGGACCAAGACAGGGAGATGCTGTCAAATTGGGGGTAGGACATAAACTATTTGGTTTTTTTTTTTTTAATATTTTATTTATTTATTTGACAGAGAGAGACACAGCGAGAGAGGGAACATAAGCAGGGGGAGTGGGAGAGGGAGAAGCAGGCTTCCCGCTGAGCAGGGAGCCCGATGCGGGGCTCGATCCCAGGACCCTGGGATCGTGACCTGAGCCGAAGGCAGACACTTAACTGACTGAGCCACCCAGGCACCCCCGTTTGGATGTCTTCTTTGCAGAAATGTCTGTTCATGTGTTCTGCCCATTTCTTGATTGGATTATTTGTTCTTTGGGTGTTGAGTTTGATAAGATCTTTATAGATTTTTGGATACTACCCCTTTATCTGATATGTCTTTTGCAAATATAGTCTCCCATTCTGTTGGTTGTCTTCTGGTTTTGTTAACTGTTTCCTTTGCTGTGCAAAAGATTTTTATCTGGATGAAATCCCAATAGTTCATTTTTGCCTTTATTTCACTTGCCTTTGGCGATGTGTCCAGGAAGACGTTGCTGCGGCCGAGGTTGAAGAGGTTGCTACCTGTGTTCTCCTCAAGGATTCTGATGGATTCCTGTATCACATTTAGGTCTTTCATCCATTTTGAGTCTATTTTTGTGTGTGGTGTAAGGAAATGGTCCAGTTTCATTCTCTGCATGTGGCTGTCCAATTTTCCCAACACTATTTGTTGAAGAGACTCTCTTTTTTCCATTGGATATTCTTTCCTGCTTTGTCAAAAATTAGTTGACCATAGAGTTGAGGGTCCATTTCTGAGTTCTGTATTCTGTTCCATTGATCTATGTCAGTTTTTGTGCCAATGCCATACTGTCTTGATGACTTTGTAATAGAGCATGAAGTCCGGAATTGTGATGCCACCAGCTTTGGTTTTCTTTTTCAACATTCCTCTGGCTATTCGGAGTCTTTTCTGGTTCCATACAAATTTTAGGATTATTTGTTCCAGTTCTGTGAAAAAAGTTGATGATATTTTGATAGGGATTGCATTGAATGTGTAGATTGCTCTAGGTAGCATAGACATTTTCACAATACTCATTCTTCCAATATATAAGCATGGAATGTTTTTCCATTTCTTTGTGTCTTTCTCAATTTCTTTCATGAGTATTCTGTAGTTTTCTGAGTACAAGTCCTTTGCCTCTTTGGCTAGATTTATTCCTAGGTATCTTATGGTTTGCAGTGCAGTTGTAAATGGGATCGACTCCTTAATTTCTCTTTCTTCTGTCTCTTTGTTGGTGTATAGAAATGCAACTGATTCCTGTGCATTGATTTTATATCCTGTCACTTTACTGAATTCCTATATGAGTTCTAGCACTTTTGCGGTGGAGTCTTTTGGGTTTTCCACATAAAGTATCATATCATCTGCAAAGAGTGAGAGTCTGACTTCTTTTTTGCCAGTCCGGATGCCTCTTATTTCTTTTTGTTGTCTGATTGCTGAGGCTAGGACTTCTAGTACTATGTTGAAGAGCAGTGGTGAGAGTGGACATCCCTGCTGTGTTCCTGACCTTAGGGGAAAAGCTCTCAGTATTTCCCCATTGAGAATATTTGCTGTGGGTTTTTCATAGATGGCTTTTATGATATTGAGGCATGTACTCTCTATCCCTACACTGTGAAGAGTTTTAATCAAGAAAGGATGCTATACTTTGTCAAATGTTTCTTCTGCATCTATTGAGAGGATCATATGGTTCTTGTCCTTTCTTTTATTAGTGTAGTGTATCACATTGATTTATGGATGTTGAACCAACCTTGCAGCCCAGGAATAAATCCTACTTGGTCGTGGTGAATAATCCTTTTAATGTACTGTTGGATCCTATTGGCTAGTATTTTGGTGAGAATTTTTGCATCCATGTTCATCAGGGATATTGGTCTGTAATTCTCCTTTTTGATGGGGTCTTTGTCTGGTTTTGGGATCAAGGTAATGCTGGTGAGTTTTCTTTTCCATGTAGAAAATTTCCCAATGTTTTCCTTTTCTATCTCTTCCATATTCTTTAAATTTACAAAATTCTTTACCATCTGATAAGACCAGTCAGGTATATACAGATCTTCCTGGATTCACAATGGGGTTATGTCCCCATAAGCCCATCATAAGTGGAAAATAGTGTGTAATACACCTAACTTACCAAACATTGTAGGTTAGCTTAGCCTACCTTAAATCATAAGTCGAACCATCATAAGTTGGGAGCCATCTGTAGTTTCTTCTCATTTTTCAGTATGAACTTTTACTTTCTATACCCTTACCTATCTGGAGTTATATTGGCACATGATATGAAGTTCAGATCTGGGGTTTGGTTTGTTTTGTTTTGTTTCTAAACAGTTTATCTCTGGCATAATTTGTTGAGTAATCCCTTTTCTCTCCCTTCGTGTGTGCTTTGCATTCTTTAAAACTTCTAGGAAGGTAGACTAAATGGAAGGTAGAGTTGAGTCCAAGCCCACTTTTTTTCAAATGGAGGCACTGAGGCCCCAAGTAGCTAATCATTTTCCTAAGGTCCTGTTAGTTAATGGAGAAAGCACAACTAAAACCAAGATCTCTGGCTTCTTATCTGAATTTGAGATAAGTCTGCTTCTTGTCTTTTCCAGCTCCAGGGACATTTGACAACAGAAGGTTTACCAACCAGCCACAAATTAAATGAACATGACCTAGGGTCTCTGAAAGGTTTAGACCAGCCTGCCTCACCTATCCCAGATAAATCAGTAAATATTTACTGCCCATGTGTGTTCAGTGCCTTATATGGGACATTGCTGGGGACAGAGAAGTAGGTCACTTTCTCTGGTGAAAGGACTCAAGTCTAATTGGGAGAAAGACTACATGTGAAATATTTCCATCTTTACATTCTCATTTATTGACTCACTCAACTGCAGCAGAGCGAGTCAGGAAAACCTCCATTGTGTGGGCTTTTCTCAGGAAAGGTTTCCTAGAGGAGGGGGGGCCTGGAATTCAAAAGATGGCAGCATCCCCTACCTCGGTAAGGCAGTAAAGGCAATAAATTGTCTCCACAAGCCCTGTGTTAAAATTTACACAAAGCTGAAGAGTGTCCTTGGCTTGTAAAGCCTGACCCGAGGGATGGTGGTAGGAAAGAGATATTGCCTCTGGCCAGGGATTATCCGAAGGTCATATTGCCAGGGGTTGAGGAGAGAAAGGGATGAGTATGTGATGGAAGTTCTTTGGTGGGGAAGGTTCTTACTAGGGCACCCCCATTTCCTATTGCATGCTATGATCAGAGCTTCCTCTACCTGTCCTTAGGAGAAACAACTACTCCTAGGTAGATTGAGAGAGAGGGGGGCACCTGGGTGGCTCAGTTGTTAAGCGGCTGCCTTCTGCTCAGGTCATGATCCCAGGGTCCTGGGATTGAGCCCCACATTGGGCTCCCTGCTCGGCAGGGGGCCTGCTTCTCCCTCTCCCACTCCCCTCCTACTTGTGTTCCTGCTCTCACTCTCTCTCTCTCTGTCAAATAAATAAATAAAATCTTTAAAAAAAAAAAAGATGGAGAGAGAGCACTCCTCATTTCACCTGCTTCTTCTCTTTCCATCCTTTTTTTTTTTTTTTACATTGAATATAATTATAAATCAAAGACTAAAAGTTTGGGACAAAGGTGATAATTCATAACTGAAATATATATTGACAAATTATAAACAACACAATTTAAAATGGGGGGGCACCTGGCTGGCTCAGTCAGTAGAGCATGTGACTCTTGATCTTGGGGTTGTAAGTTCAAGCCCCACATTGAGTGTAAAGATGACTTAAAAAAAAAATCTTTAAAAAATGTGGAAGAGAGGGAAGGGAAAATAGAATAAGCTCATGGATTTATACACTGGCATATGGGAGTCCAAGGATTTTTTTTAATAGACTTTATTCTTTAGAGCAGTTTTAGGTTCACAGCATAACTGAGCAGAAGGTACCGAGATTTTTCATATACCCCTACTCCCACACATGCACAGCCTCCCTATCAACATTCCGCACCAGAGTGGTACATTTGTTTCAATCAATTAACCTCCGCTGGCAGGTCATTATCACATAAAGTTCATAGGTTACAGTAGGCTTCACTCTTGGTGTTGTACATTCTATAGATATTGAGAAATGTGTAATGACATGTATCCACCGTAACACATCATACAGAATAGGTTCCTTGTGCTTCACATACTCATCTCTTTCTCTCTTCAACCCCTGGAAGACACTGATCTTTTTAGTCTGCCTAGGTTTGCATTTTTTAGAATGTCACATAGTTGGGATTTTACAGTATATATATACTTTTGAAATTGGCTTCCTTCACTTAGTACTATGACTTAAGGTTCTTCCATGTCTTTTCATGATGTGGTAGCTCATTAATATTTTCCCCCATCTTTATTGAGATATCACTGATATATAACATTGTGCAAATTTAAGGTACACAATGTGATGATTTGATGTATATATATGTTGTGGAATGATTACCGTAATAAAGTTAGTTAATACATCCATAGTTACCATTGTTGTTGTTGTTGTTATGAGAACATTTAAGATTTATTCTCTTAGAAACTCAGAAGGATATAGTATAGTATTAACTATAGTCACCATGCTGTACATTAGATCCCCAGAATCTGTTCAACTTATAATTGGAAATTTGTACCCTTTGACCAGCATCTCCCCATTCCCCTCACAGCCCCTGGCAACTACCATTCTACTCTCCATTTCTATGAGTTTGGCTTTTTTAGATTCCACATATAAGTGATATTGTATAGTATTTGTCTGACTTATTTCAGTTAGCATAATGGCCTCATGATCCATCCATGTTGTCACAAAAGTTAGGATTTCCCCCTCTTTTATGGCTGAATAATATTCCATTTATATACATACATCTTCTTTATCCATTCATCCATCCACAGACATTTAGATTGTTTCCATGTCTTGGCTACTGTGAATAATGCTGCAGTGAATGTGGGAGTCCAGATATCTGTGAGATCCTGATTTCATTTCCTTTGGCTGTATACCCAGAAGTGGGATTTCTGGATCATGTGGTAGTTCTATTTTTAATTTTTCAAGGAGTTTCCATTGTTTTCTATAGTAGCTATGCCAATTTATAGTTTCACCAATTGTGCACAAAGGTTCTCTTTTCTCCATATCCTCACCAACACTTGTTATCTCTTGACTTTTTGATAATACCCATCTGAACAGGTGAGAAGAGATATCTCAATGTGGTTTTGAGTTGCATTTTCCTGATGATTAAAGATGTTGAGCACTGGGTCCCTGGGTAGCTCAGTTGGTTAAGGGTCTGTCTTTGGCTCAGATGCCCACCTTGGGCTCCCTGCTCCATGGGGAGCCTCCTTCTCCCTCTCCCTCTGCCTGCCGTTCCCCCTGCTTGTGCTTGTGCTCTCTCTCTGTCAAATAAATAAATAAAACCTTTTTTAAAAAAAGATGTTGAGCACCTTTTTCTGTACCTATTGGCTATTTGTATGTCATTTTTGGAAAAATGTCTATTCAGGAACTTTGCCCATTTTTAAATTGGATTATTTGTATTTTGGGGGCACTGAGGGCGCCTGGGTGGCTCAGTCATTAAGCATCTGCCTTCAGCTCGGGTTGTGATCCCAGGGTCCTGGGATCAAGCCCCTCATCGGGCTCCCTGCTCAGCAGGACACCTGCTTCTCCCTCTCCCACTCCCCCTGCTTGTGTTCCCTCTCTCGCTGTGTCTCTGTCAAATAAATAAATAAAATCTTTGAAAAAAATTTGGGGGGCACTGAGTTTTATGAGTTCCTTATGTATTTTAGATATTAACCCCTTATCAGATATATGATTTGCAAATATTTTCTTCCATTCAATAGGTTGCCTTTTCATTTTGTTGATTATTTCCTTGGCTGTGCAGAAGCTTTTTTGTTTGATGTCCCATTTGTTCATTTTTGCTTTTGTTCCCTGTGCTTTTGATGTCATATTAAAAAAAATCTTTGTCAAGACCCATGTCAAAGAGCTCATCATAGAGAAACTTTTCTTCTAGGAGTTCCATGGTTTCAGGCTTTATATTTAAGTCTTTAACTCCTTTAAGTTAATTTTTGTGAGTGGTATAAGATAGGGGTCCATTCTTCTGCATGTGGATAGCCAGTTTCCCCAACACCATTTATTGAAGAGATCATTTTTTTCCCCTTTGAGTATTCTTGGCTCCCTTGTCAAATATTAGTTGACCACATATACATGGGCTTATTTCTGGGCTCTCAGTTCTGTTCTGTTGGTCTATGTGTCTGCTTTTATGCCTGCCTTCTGCTAACTTTAGGCTTAGTTCTCCTTTTTCTAGTTCTTTGAGGTGTAATGTAAGGATATTTGAGATCTTTCTTTTTATTAATGTAGGCATTTATCACTATAACTTTCCTCTTAAAACTGCTTTTGCTCCATTGTATTAAGTTGTAGTATGTTGTGTTTCCATTTTATTTGATCAAGATATTATTTCATTTCCCTTTGATTTCTTCTTTGATCCATTAAGCGTTTGAAGGGCATTGTTTAATTTCTACGCATTTGTGAATTTTTCAGTTTTTCTCCTATTATTGATTTCCAGTTTGGGTCAGAAAAGATACTTGATATAATTTCAGTCTTCCTGACTTTAAGACTTGTTTGGTCTATTTGGAATAACTATCACCATTTATAGTTGTTTTTTTGTTTTTTTTTTTAACCTGATTAGGTCTTGACTCTCTATATATGGCCTTCCCATCTTATTTTTATTTGAATCGTCATTATGGCCTATGAGGTCTCTGCTCTCAGGGAAGGACCCTGATGCTGGACGCACTGTTGTAGACTTAATTACAAAATCTTGATCTTTGGACAGCGTGCTTTAGAAGGGAGGAAGCAAAAATGTTGCCTTGGAGTTTTTAATAGGTTGTCATTTTCCTTGACTAAATATAGTATTTCTGATGGAAAAGTCCAGAGGCTTTGGTCTAAGGGTTGTCTTTTAGTCTTTATGGGCTTAAACATTTCACTTTTTGGTTGCTACTCCAAGCTTTATAAGACCAGTCCCCTAGTCAGCCCACTTACCCCTTGAAACACTACTCATATCCCTGGGGGGCCCCCAATATTTGCAACTTGGGTAATAGTAACACACAGAGCAATTATACAGAGCTCTCTGCACTTGCCCCATGTTAACCTGTTCCAGGTCTGGCAGTAATGAGCACCTTCCTATGAGGCAGAATCTTTCTTGGGGATTATCATATCCTAATGGTTAGTCCACTAGTGTTTGGCCTCTTGCCCCAATGCCACGTTGACCCTTTCCAATGGCCCAGAAATGTATTGCATGTCATACATATCCTATTGTTGAAGCACTTAAGACGTGATGAAATTCAATATTTTAAAGATGCCAAAAACTGTACTTTCAATCAGGCAGAGAGCAAGGTCACCACCATGAAGGAAGTCGGGCCACTGGAGATCTGTCTTAGCCTCTGGCTCCAAACTTAAGGTGGAGAACTCCATGTAGCCAAGCTTCTAGTCCTTTCCCTTCAGTAGCTTCTGCTTCACAAGGCTTTAGGCAAAAGTAGAACTGCAATCCCAAAGCCATAGAACATATTAACATAGAACAATTAACTTTCTGCTAACTAGAAGCTTTAAGTGATTAAATCAATTATCACCCTGCCTTCATTTGTAGAGGCACACACCTCAAAAGTTACTAGGCTGGGCGCCTGGGTGGCTCAGTTGGTTAAGTGACTGCCTTCGGCTCAGGTCATGATCCTGGAGTCCCTGGATCGAGTCCCGCATCGGGCTCCCTGCTCAGCGGGGAGTCTGCTTCTCCCTCTGACCCTCCTCCCTCTCATGTACTCTCTCTCATTCTCTCTCTCTCAAATAAATAAATTAAAAAAAAAATTAAAAAAAAAAGTTACTAGGCTGAAATTATGGAAATAGTCTAAGTGTCCATAGACTGATGGATGGATAAAGAAAATGTGGTATATACATACATACATATATATATACACATATACATACAATGGAATATTATTCAGCCAAGAAAAAGAAGAAAATCTTGCCATTTGCAATGACATGGATGGAGCTAGGGAGTATTATGCTAAGCAAAATAAGTCAGTCAAAGAAAGACAAATACCATATGATTTCACTCATATGTGGAATTTAAGAAACTAAACAAACGAGCAAAGGGAAAAATGAGAGAGGCAAACTGATGGACTTATAACTATAGAGAACAAAGTGATGGTTACCAGAGGGGAGGTGGGTGGGGGAATGGGTGAAATAGGTGATGGGGATTAAAGAGTACTCTTATCGTAATAAGCACCGAGTCATGTATAGAATTGTTGAATCACTCTATTGTACACCTAAAACTAATATTACACTGTATGTTAACTCTACTGGAATTTGAATAAAAACTTTTGAAAAAACAAGTTACTAGGCTGGACAGCCCCCACCTCCTAAGCAAACCACTCACCCCTAGGCACAGAGAGGAGGGGAGGCCAAAAGTGGGAATGGGAGAGGAAGAGTTAGGATGAGAGGGATGAGAGGGATGGTCAGCTGTGAGGGGAAGGGTCAGGCGTGTAGCCCCGCAATTTCTGACTCCTCACTTCCCATCGTGCCACGCAGTCTTTTTCTCTTGTAGCATCGCCTCCATTAAGAACTTCCAGGCAGAGGAGTAGAGATGTAACCATCTTTACCTTAACAGTCGGTTAATAGTCTGGCTCTCTGAGGCAGAAACCACCCTGGGTTTTTGTCTAGGTTCACTGGAAGTTAAATTTTCTTCTTCAAGTTGTTCCGTTTATTCTATACCCCAAACACCACCAAACATTGAGAGCTCCCTTTGGATGCCTGGCCAGTAGCTCACTCATTTTCGTAAGAGACTCAGAAGCACCTTCACAGTTCCTCCGTGTCTGCCTGTCACCTCGGGGCTACTTTGCTTAAATAGAAATGGAGGCCTAAACATGACCTTGCCTTTTAAGTTCTGAGTGGTTTGGCTGAGAAAAATCAATGGCCACTTGGTTGTGCTGGTGATGATATCCTGTGACATTACATGACCATATGCTGGATTTTGCATTCTCTCTATAAAACATCTATTGTTCCTGATACTGTATCTTTGCCTTTTTGATAATGCTTGGTTTTTGATTGCATGGAATTTATTTCCTTGTTATTCCGATAGTGAACCATTGATTTAGGTAGATGCCCTTTACCCAAGTGATCCTGGTAGGGCAGCTGTTATACCTCCCTTCTCTCTTTTCTCAGCATGGACCTCTCTTAGGTTATTCTTACTCCCAGGGCTCTCCATTAATAATTTTTTCACACAGCTAACAACTCTGTTTTTAAATGAAGAGGTTATTTTTTATTTTTTTTGAAAGATTTTTTTATTGATTTATTTGAGAGAGAGAGAGACAGCAAGAGAGGGAACACAAGCAGGGGGAGTGGGAGAGGGAGAAGCAAACTCCCCGCTGAGCAGGGAACCCGATGCGGACCTCGATCCCAGGACCCTGGGATCATGACCTGAGCCAAAGGCAGCCGCTTAACTGACTGAGCCACCCAGGCACCCTGAAGAGGTTATTTTTTAATGCTCAGAGGCATATTCTTACAAGTATTCAGTTTCTTTGATCTTTGCTATATGAAAAACAAATACAACAGAACCTGTTCTATAGTCTATCCGGTCTGTCACATAGGAAGCAAAATCAAATAGGATATTGACAGCTCAGACCTAGGGGTTGTCAGAGAAGAAAAATGATCTTAAGAGATTATGCAGGGCAGGGGCGCCTGGCTGGCTCAGTCGGAAGAGCGTGCGAAGTTTGATCTCGGGGTTTGTGAGTTCGAGCCCCATGTTGGATATAGAGATTACTAAAACACATACACACACACACAGAAACTTCAAAAAAAGAGAGTTCATGTAGGGCAGAAAGGGCCTCCACACAAGTGTGCCTAACCTAGCTGATAGCTTCTAGGTGGGTGTCTGTGTGGGGGAGAAAGTAGTGTTGAAGAGGATGCTTTTATGTGTATAAACACCTGGAGAGCAAAGAGATGAATGGGAGAGAGAATGCACATGGGGGTGAGTAGAGGGGGCAAGATGGTGGTCATACTCCAGCCTGGCCCAGGGACTACATCCGAGTCCCACAGCAAGATGGACTACTGGAACATGCCATTATCAAAAGGAAAGGGCCCCATTGTGCTCAGGTAACAAAGTGTAACATGGAGTGAAGGGAAAGGAGTGACAGATTAGATATTTAACCTGGCTTGCCTGTAACATTTATAAAATTTGCAGGGGTCAGAAAAAGAGTTTGGTTGGGGATCTACATACCCTATGTCTAAATATTTTAAATGTTTAAATCACCAAATACAGCATGTTTTATTTAATGATTTATCTCCTTCCACAACACATGTGACTTCATAATGACCTGAAAGGATTTAGAATTCTCAGACTCCTCTAAGTCCTGCTCCGATGATGTAGGAAGAGCTGCCCCCCACCCCCCCACCCCGTCTCCTAGACCAGGCCCCATCCCGTTTCAGGCACACGACCCCCTCCCCCTGAGGCCTGGGGGCACACACACCGCCAGGTCAGCTCCAAGAGGAGCACGCAGGCCCTAGCAACGGGCTCGGGACGGTTCCGGGGGGCCAGGGACCTGGAGGGTGGGCTGGCAGGGGCACACTCCTCATTCCCGTGGACGGGGCTCCTGGTCCTGTTGGGAGGGGCCTGGCCAGAGGAGGACCAAAGTGGGGCCTGGACGGCAGGAGCTCAGGACGCCGGTCCCTCTGGCTTGGGTCTTAAAGCAATAGTCTTCTACAGCTCGCACGGCGTAAACACTAACCGGAGCCAGTTTGAAGGCCCTCAGATCACACTACCTTGGCCTGCTCTTGCAGTTTAAATAATGGTGCCAAAGAGCCCTCTGCCTTCTATTTCACCGTGTGGTTCTGGCCGTAAGGAATATTACGTGATAATACATTTTAAAATGTCAACACCGGTAACCAAAAACGGAGTTGTGGGAGTGTTAAGTTTACTTCACTGAAGTAATTACAGCCATGAATTACACCTACTTAGGGCTTTGGGAAAGAAAGATAAAACCACAGCCCAGGGATTGGTGGTGGTGGAGTAGGGGAATATACACATGGGAGATTATATACGTGAGAAACCGAGTTGTGCTGCCACAGAGCGTGAGAGAAGGTGTCTCCTGCCCCCAAAGGGGCGCCCAGGAAACCTTAACGAAATGCAGAAATGAAGCCCTCTTGTCTCAAACCCCTGGGCCCTTCCCCTTCCCTGATCCTCTATTCGGGGCAAGTATGACTTTATCGTTTTTTCTTCCTGAAACAGATTCCAGAAATTAAGTGCATTCTCTCCCTTTCTTCTTTTATTTTCATTATTATGAAATAGTTCAGATCGCCACAGGATAGAATACTCTATCAAAATCTGTGGACCCACCACCCAGCTTAAGAAATGTAACATTACAAATACAGCTGAAGGCACTGCGGAGCCCTCCCCAGTAGGATTCCCCTCCCTCTGTTTCCCCAAGAAGTAGCCACCATCCTAAATGAGTTCTTTACCTTTCCCCGCGCACGCTGTCACACATGCTACATTTGCACGCATCTCTCCTGCGCATGTTTTTACCCCAGACATCTGTATCTACAGTCAATACGTGGTGATCATTTTGCATGTTTTTTAGACTTCATACACAGGGTATCCTGTTTGTATCCTTCTGGAAGCAGCTCTTTCCCTTATGCAGCTTTCTGCTGCCATCACCCCCTCTGAGCCGCTCTGTGTCTCAGCCCCCTGTGAGTTCTGGTCTCCTCCCCAGGCCAGCCCTTGCCGTCCTGTCCAGTTTACCTGCAAGTCCCAAGCCAGTGAATGAAGGCTGGTTCTACCACAGGTGAGTCTCCGCTTCTTCCCCTGTGGCTCTTAACCAGCGCTTCTGAGACCTTAGCTGCATCAGCATCCCCTGAAGGGCTTGTTCAAACACAGAGTGCTGGGCTTACCCTCAGAGTTTCTGATTCAGTAGGGCTTGGGTAGAGCCTAAGAATTCCTGGGTGATGCTGATGATGCTGTTGTGGGGACCAAACTTCGAGAACCAACCGCTGCTCTAAATCAGTGTCTGGGCCCAGGCTCAGCAGCACCATCTGGCCTCCAGGCCAGCTGAGCCATCCAGGAGGTTTCCTTCAAAACCATGTTCTAGGGCGCCTGGGTGGCTCAGTCGGTGAAGCGTCTGCCTTCGGCTCAGGTCATGATCCCAGGGTCCTGGGATCGAGCCCCGCATTGGCCCCCTGCTCAGTGGGGAGCCTGCTTCTCCCTCTGCCCTTCCCTCTGCCCCTCCCCCTGCTCGGGCTTTCTCTCTTTCTCAAAAAAATAAATAAAATCTTAAAAAAAAACCCATACTCTAGAGCAGCACTGTCTAATAGACATATAACGCAAGTCACATGTGTAATTTTAAGTTTTCTAGTAGCCACGTTAAAAAGTAAAAAGAGGGGTGCCTGGGTGGCTCAAGCAGTTAAGCATCTGACTCTTGATTTCGGCTCAGGTCACGATCTCAGGGTTATGGGACTGAGCCCCGCGTCAGACTCTGCGCTCAGCACAGAGTCTGCTTGTCCCTCTCTCTCTGCTCCTTACTGCCCCCCGTCAAGTAAATAAATAAAATCTTTTAAAGAAAGTAAAACGAAATGGGAAAAATTAATTTTAATAGTGTATCTTAACTCAATATATTATCGTTTCAACATGTAATCCATATGAAATTACCAGTGAGTTAATGTAACATTTGTATACTTAACAGCACATATCAGATTAGACTAGCCATATTTCATAGCCACGTGTGACTACAGTTACTAATGTCGTGGACAGTGTAGCTCTAAAGACCTGACTTACATCTCTCTCCTTACAAAAAGTGTTTTAAACTTGACATTTTATTTTATTTGGGGCTGTAATAAACTAATTTAAAATAGGCTCACCAAATGGTGGAAAGTGATACCTTTCTTTTTTTTTTTTTTTTTTTAAGATTTTATTTATTTATTTGAGACAGAGAGAATGAGAGAGAGCACATGAGAGGGGGGAGGGTCAGAGGGAGAAGCAGACTCCCTGCCGAGCAGGGAGCCCGATGTGGGACTCGATCCCAGGACTCCAGGATCATGACCTGAGCCGAAGGCAGTCGCTTAACCAACTGAGCCACCCAGGTGCCCTGGAAAGTGATACCTTTCAATGAAGGTACGGTGGGCCAAAACAAAGAGGAAAAAGAGAGATTTGAGTCAAGATAATTTAACTAAGTAAAATCTGCCTACATTCCGGTGTATTAATTTAAAACAAACTTAGTTTTAACTAGAACAAATGCTGTCAAACATATTCGTCAAACGTAAGAGAAGAGTTGTATTTCATTGGATATCACTTTGTGGGTGATGCAGTTTGGAATGACATCAGTGTTAATGAAATTCCCGTGGGCTTCTAAAAAATGAAAAACCTAAAAATAATGAACAACAGATTCTTTCTTCTTTCATCTTCTTGCTGCAGGATGAAATGAGAGAAAATGAACAGTTAGGCAGCACTAACCAGCACCAGTGACTTTCTAACCCTGTGAAAACAGCCCCGCGTACATGGGCTGCGTTTGTTTGCTGCGTCTCAGCAGGCGGGGGACGACACCCTGTCCTCTCGTAACCTGTGCCCTTGTGTGTAGGGCGCTCGGGCAGCGCATGGCTTCAGTTCTGTGATCATACCGACCTTGTCTCCCTCTTGCCCAGCACCGGGGATGCTTCCCCCACCCCCCTGAGAGGCCATTCTGGAATTTACGGAAATCTCTTCACCTTAAAAGCCTCTGCTCATTCCACAGATGATACTCCCTTACTCCCCCGGACCCTCGGTTTCCCGATCTACCATACAAGAATGAGGCTGTGACTATGAAATACA
Organism: Mirounga angustirostris; assembly: GCF_029215605.1. Classification (NCBI taxonomy): domain Eukaryota; kingdom Metazoa; phylum Chordata; class Mammalia; order Carnivora; family Phocidae; genus Mirounga; species Mirounga angustirostris. Next base: position 98,340,704 of record NW_026991719.1, read on the forward strand.
CAGCTGTGAGAATGCAAAAATAAATAAATAAATAAATAAAATGTTAATCATTTCAATATATTCAAGGACAAGATAGACCTCAAGACTTAACTGCCAATTCAGTGATAAGTCATAACCATACTATGACTAAGTGTCCTTGGACCATCACATAAAATACCAAAATCTACAGCTGAATATTTAGGTATCCATCATTAAGTGTGGTCCTGCTTGAAATGCTTGACTTTTTGCTATTTGTATGTAATCACCTTCGCAAAGGCTTTGTCTCTCCTACTGAGTACAAGGGGGTACATTTCCATGGCCAAGTAATGAATGCCCAACTAGTGCGCCAGCCGCTTTCACTGCTGCTTCTGCTAACCGTTCTCTAAACAAACACTGGTCTCAGCTGCCGATACATTTACCACCTGTTAGTAGTCTTCCAGGTAGAGGACAAAAGACCTCACAAGAACGAATGAGCAACCATGAAGTATATTTCAGAATATACTATATTTTCTATTAGTAGGCATGTGAGTATTCTATTAATGTTCTAAGCAGGTAAAACTGAATTTTTAAACTAATTTTAAACAAACTTCTTAATTTACTGGGAGAATTGGAAAAAAAAAAAAAGCCTCTCAGTAACAGGTAAATGCCAGGAATGGTGGGGTGATGTGCAAAGCTGTACCGATACCTGGATTTTCCGGGCCTGTTCTCTGGTTTTTAGTCGGGTCCTTCTTGTTTTTTGTTGAACTTGTCTTTTTCTTCCTCCTTTTCGGAATCGCGGGCCTCTTTGTCAGACTTCTCATGCTGATATTGAGTTGTTCCTTTGGTAAAGAATAACACAGACTTTGGAGCGGACATTCACAGGGAAAACCATCCCGCTGCATGATGAATAGTGACACCCAGTGCTCTACCCGCAGGAGAAGCAGGAGGATAGAAGCAACTCAGAAAAGGAGAGGTGGGAAGCTTCCCATGGCTTGATACGACCCCTCCATGGCCCTCACCGTTCTGCCGCTTGATCGCTTACTCTCACGGTGACATTCTTAACAGTCGGTCACCCTGCCACCCTGTGCGGCTGACTATTTCGGGCCCTTCTGAGAAGAAGGGATCAGAATCATCAGGGCCTGCTGCCTTCCGTAAGGTTTCGTCAGAGATTTCTCGCCAAGATGTTGTGCCTCAACGACACAGTCTCTGGTGAAGCTCATTAGCTCCTCCACCCCTGAATATTTCACTTGTACCAGGCGCTCGCGTGTCAGCTCGTAAGGATCGGGGGTGAACGTTCGGAGACAAGTCTTGACAGTTTTACAAGCCACGCACAGAAACGAGGTGTGCCATTGGCTCGCTCTAGTCCTTCCGGCCCCGCCCCCGCCCCGCCCCCCTGCGCGGACAGCCGCCGGGCGCTCAGCGGCCTCAGCCGAGGCTGCCAGCGGGCCTCACGCGTCCTTCTCAAAGCCGTCGGTCCCTAGGGCGTGCGGCTCCCGCTCGGGCCCGCCGCCTTGGCTTTGCGGGAAGCCCGACCCCGGCTTCGGCGCCCGCAGCCCCCGCCCCCCGGGCGCGCCCGGCCCTCCTCACCCTTGGTCGCCTGGCCCTCCTCAGACTTCTCGTCCGGCTCCTCCGCCGTCTCCCAGACGGCCTCCTCCTCGGACGAGCCCCCGGACTCGCTGGCCACGGCCGCTGCTGCCCACGCCGGCGGGGTGGCGGGGGGCGAGGGCGGCCCGCGGGGGCCGTCGGGCGGCCGGGCCCGGGGCCAGACCGTCACGCGGCCGCGCCGGGGCCGCACGAGGATGTGGTTGTTGCAGTAGATGCGGTGCAGCAGCGAGTGCACCAGCTCCATGAACAGGAAGCGGAAGTCCACCATGGGGAACTGGTGGGCGTCCACCAGGAGGTCCACGCCCTCCTCCAGCTGCTCCGCCCCATCCTCCTCCGCCGGCCCGAAGTCCGAGTCGTCGTCCTCGGCCTCGGCGCTCCCGCCCCCCGGGCCGCGGGCCATTCCCAGACCCGGACCCAGCGCAGCCTCCCCGAGGCCTCCCACGGGCCCCGCCACTTCGGCCACCTCAATCCGGGGGAGCCCAGACTCGAGGGCCACCTCCATTCCGGGGGGCCCGGACTCGACGGCCACCTCCATTTGGGGGAGCCCAGACTCGAGGACCACCTCCGTTCCGGGGCTTCCGGACTCAAGGGCCACCTCCATTTGGGGGACCCCGAACTCGAGGACCACCAGCTCCTCCCCGAGGCCTCCCACGGGCCCCACCACTCCGGCCACCTCAATCCAGGGGAGCCCGGACTCGACGGCCACCTCCATTTCGGGGGCCCCGGACTCAAGGACCACCAGCTCCTCCCCAAGGCCTCCCACGGGCCCCGCCACTCCGGCCACCTCAATCCAGGCGAGCCCGGACTCGACGGCCACCTCCATTTGGGGGGGCCCAGACTCGAGGGCCACCTCTATTCCGGGGGGCCCGGACTCGAGGACCACCAGCTCCTCCCCAAGGCCTCCCACGGGCCCCGCTACTCCGGCCACCTCAATCCAGGCGAGCCCGGACTCGAGGGCCACCCCGTTGCCGCCTCCGGCCTCCGGGGCCCACGCCCCCGCCGCACCCACGGGGCTATCCTGGCCACCTGGGGCCCGGGCTGGATCCCCGGAGGCAGACATGGCATTGAGCAGTACCTCACTGGGGTGGCCACCAGGCTGAGGCGACGCCAATGGCAAAGATGGTGGCCACCGAGGGGGCTACCGCAGACCCGAGGCCGTGGGCAGCGGGGCCCGATGCGAGGTGGACGGGGCCGCCAAGGAGCCGGCCACGGAGGGGAGGACAGTCTGTGGCGGTGCCTGAGGAGGCCTCGGGGAGGAGGCGAAGGGAAGGGAAGGGAAGGGGGTGGATGTCAGCAGCGGCCCACCCAGGCCTCGCCTCAGGTGACTGTAGACAGGGCTACAAAGGTCCCCATAGCCTAGTGATGGCGGGCGGGGACAGACGCGTCAACAATGGGCCGCGGCCCCGCTGCTGGACCTCCAGGCTCATTTGTCGAGAAGCGAGGATTGACATGCTCAGCCTCCAATGAGTGGCCAAGGCCCTCAGGTTCTAGGGTTGCTCGTGGTTACCTCCCTGTTCTTCGAGGCCTTAGGGTCCTCCACGATTCTCAGGTCCACACGACTCCTGTCCCTTTAATTTTACCAGTGCCTGAGAAAGTATAGTGGTCCAATATGGAGACCCCTTGGGCCATGTGAATTGCAAAGTGTTCCCCGATTTCCACTTGGTAATGGCTAATGCAACTAGGGACAGAGTCATAAAAATGGTGTATAGCTCAGACTTTAGCAGTAGTAAAAATCTCCCAAGAAGAGAGAAAGAAGTGGGACAATTTAACATGGTTAAAGCTACTTGGAAAAGAATAGACAAAATTGACATGGGTGCAGCCAGAACTGAGTGTTGAAGAAGTGGTGAATGAGAGGAGTTAGAAGGTATACAATGAACCCTGACAAATTTAAGCCTTCAAATAATGAACAAAAAAGAGATACTTCTTTTAAAGGACCAGGTCATCTCCTAAGAGCTAATAAGCCTGACAGACTTTAAAAGAGCAGGCTTCCTGGGATGTTTCTGAGGCAACAGTCCAAGTCTTTTTATTGATTTCAAAATCTACTTAATTGAGACCTCAAGTGTAAGTAATTCTGAAAATTATGCAGAAATTAACTGCTATTTCATACTCATTCTGTTAAAAAATGTTTAAAATACTGGGGCACCCAGGTGGCTCAGTCATTAAGCGTCTGCCTTCGGCTCAGGTGGTGATCCCAGGATCCTGGGATCGAGCCCCACATCGGGCTCCCTGCTGGGCGGGAAGCCTGCTTCTCCCTCTCCCTCTCCCCCTGCTGTGTTCCCTCTCTCACTGTGTCTCTTTCTGTCAAATAAATAAATAAAATCTTAAAAAAAAAAAAAGTTTTATAATACTAAAAATGTCTTTTGAAAAAAACATAGCAAATAATATTTGGATATTTAATACCAATAAATCCTGTCAAGGTGAGGAGGGATGTTTTCCTTTCATCAACACAACAAAATTTTAATGTTTTTATTTTTTATTTTTCCACCACAATAATAGAGCATGGTGCTATCAAAAGTTGTTGGTTCAAAGCTGGAAGGCAATGTAATAAATCTCTAATTTGTAATCCTCACTGTAAAGAGAGCAAAACTGAGGTAGAATCCCAATCTGAGGTCTAGAGTTGGTTTTAACATTTAGCCACTGATGTGATTGTAGGAAAATTATCATTTCTATGCCTCAGTTTATCATTTGTGAAGGGAGAATAATAATTAGCTATCTAACAATGTTGCTCTAAGAATCAAACAAGATAATGGAGTAAATGCTCTTTTTCATACTGTGATATTTTATATACACATAAGGTATTATTATATCAATAATAATCTTTCCGGGGTGCCTGAGTGGCTCAGTTGGTTAAGCAACTGCCTTCGGCTCAGGTCATGATCCTGGAGCCCCAGGATCGAGTCCCGCATCAGGCTCCCTGCTTGGCAGGGAGTCTGCTTCTCCCTCTGACCCTCCCCCGTCTCATGCTCTCTTTCTCTATCTCATTCTCTCTCTCAAATAAATAAATAAAATCTTTAAAATAATAATAATAATAATCTTTCCATTCTTGAATTACTGGAGAGAAGCTATTGAGTAGTTTCTCAGGCCTTCAGAGAGAATCATCTAATTTGGTTTTGGAGGAATCCGTTGTTCCCAGCTAATGCACTTACACACTTCCTCCCTGGCTGAGTTCATACCCTGGCTTTAGTAAAGATGTGAGTGAAAGAGGTAGATGGAATGAGACGGGATTATATTTAGGATATTAACCATTTGTTGAAAATATGTTCTTAGTTTGATTTTGTCTTCTAAGTTGGTTAATATTTCTAAGTATGTAGTTTTTCATTTTTATGTTACAAAATCTAATAATATTATTTTCATGGTTTTAACATCATAAATTTGCAAATCTTTTCTCATCCAGAGATAAATTTTATATTTTCTTCCTTTTGGAGGTCTTTTTAATGTTTACATTTAACTCCATAATCCATTTGGAATTAATACTGACACATAGTATAAGATTAAAATATCAGTTATCTTTAATTTTAAACAGCTCACCTATAGCACCTTTTGTTGAGTAATTACTCCCCTCTATAATGATGTGTGGCCATGTATCCTTTAGCACTTTCCATAAACGTAGAAGAGATGCAAGAGAAAATGCATATTCTTCCAAAATTTTAGAGCTGGAAAGGCCTTTAGATATTGAAGCTAAGTCCATTCTTTTTTAAATGCGGAAACTAAGGCCCAGAGCAGCTAACTAGCTTCCCCAAGGTCATGCAACTTAATGGAGGAGCCAGGACTAAAACCAGTCTCCTGACCTTCAATTTGAAGTTGAAATAGGCCTACTTCTTATATGTGCTGTTTCAGGAGAAACTTGACAGCAGAAGGTTAATTAACCAGGCACAAAGTAAATGACCAAGAGTTGAGGCTCTCTGAAAGTTCCAGACCAGCACTCTTGATCTCTAGTCAATAAGCAAGTAATTACTAAACAGCTACATATAATGTCCCATGTAAGACCTTGCCAAGGATGGAGAAGCAAGGGCCATCATCTCTGGTGGCATATCATAGTCTAGTTGGGAGAAAGGACTGAATGTTTGAAAAAAAAAAGAGCAGCCCCTGATATTCAGAGCTGGACTGGGACCCATGCTAGGCCATTTTATTCTCCTATTGGACATAAACAATGTCATAGAACACCAACATCAGACAAGGGCACTCAGCGACCATGATGAAAGGAGACAAAACAAGGCCACTTTGTAATTTTACTTAAGCAGGGACAAAAACAAGGTCACAAAATACTGAACATCTTCCTCTCTTGGCTAAAATGAGTGTCTACCACTTCTTTACCAATTATAATTTTATCCTGATTCTAGTCTCCCCTCCCTATAGATAAAATTTTTTGAAATACCCATCATAGAACTGTCTCTACTTTGTAATAGCATCTAATCTGGAGCAAACCCGTTTCCTTCAAAACTTCCCAAAATAATCAAACCCAAACCCAATGCTTATAATAGGTTCTTTACCCAACTTGTTCAACTACTGGTATGTTCCTTTGGTCTTAGGCTGGAGGATATTGACGATGTAAAACATTTCTGTCTTTACACTTATATGTTGACTCAGCCAAGTGAGTCAGGAGGCCTCACAGTTGTGGGCTTTTCTCAGAAAAGGCTTCCCAGAGGAGGGAGGACTTGGATTCAAAAGATGGGCATGATGTCCTGACTGAGAAGGACAGTACAGGCAGGACATGATCTCCACATGGCCCTCGTTGAAAGGCACTCACAACCTCGGAGGGTTCCGGGCTATAAGAAGAGCCTGAGCCTCGGGGTACGGGAAAGGAAACAGATGTTGCTCCTGGCCAGGGGGCAGACCTAGATGACCTTCCATGTGACCGAAGCGCCGAGGTGAGGAGGGTGCCGAATAGGACACTCCCATTTCCTACCACATGCTCTGACCAGGGCTGCCCCCACTCTTCCTTAGCAAAACAAAGCTCCCGGGTAGATGGTTTTTCATATGAAACCAGAGTATTTCTGCTTTCTTTACCTCCTTCCTGTCTCTATCCATTCTTTTTTCAAAACTTTCAACAGGATCATCACTATTCACTTTAGAGAAGATAGCATGTTACCCAAAACAAAAACAACACAAAACAAAAACCATACAGGTGTCTTCCCAGGTCGTGAAAAGCTGGGCTGTCCACTTGAAGCTACAGGACAAACACTCCAGACCCTAGTTATTCAGTCCTTCACTGAGCGAGTATTAAGTACCTACTGTCTACCTGGAATTATGTTAGGGGCTGGGGACTCACAGGTACCTAAGACCCATGGCTTGTCCTAGTTCATGGTCTAGAGGGTTAGACAGATACTTGAACAATGATGACACAGGGTGTCAAATGCTATAACAGGGATTGGCATGAAGTGGGAGCATGGGAGAGAAAATGATTAGTTGGCAGGGGAGGAGAGGTGAAGGAAGTGGGTTGGTGCCTGGGAAGGTGCTCAAGAGGAGTCATTTCAGGTGGGTCCTAAAACTAGGAGTTCAATTGGCACTAAAGGTGGGTGGGAGGGAGGTTAGTGAAGGTAAAGGAAACAGCATGAGCAGTGGCAGAGATAGGGAATGAAAATGGCTGGAGCACTGGGCAGAACGGCAGATGGGCCTTTAAAGCTAAGATGTGGGAGTGGGGGACAGGGCTGGGTGGCTCAGTCAGTTGAGTACCGGACTCTTGGTTTCAGCTCAGGTCATGATCTCTGGGTCATGGGATTGAGCCCCACATCAGTCTTCTAAGCTGAGCACAGTGTCTGCTTGAGATTCTCTCTCCTCTTCCTTTGCCCCTTCCCCTGCTCGCACTCTCCCTCTCCCTCTCAGTTAAAAAAAAAAAAAAAAAAAAGCTGAGTGCGGGCCATGAATGCTTCAGTAAGGAGTTTGCCCTTTGTCCTGAAAAGTAGGTCTTCTGCTTCTCAAACAATCACTGAGATGGTAGCAGAATTCGCAGAATAATTTGTGGTGCATTTAGGAACAATTAGAGCCAAGAAAAGGTCTGCTAAGGCCCTTCAAGTCTTTCCAGCAAGTTTTAGTGTCCACACTTTTTCTCTTTGTAAAAATAACACATATTCTTTGTATAATAGATAAAAAAAATAGATAAGCCAAAACAAGGAAGCGAAAATCACACATATCATGGGGCACCTGGGTGGCTCAGTTGGTTGAGTGTCTGACTCTTGGTTTCAGCTCGGGTCATGATCTCAGGGGCATGAGATCAAGCCCCGCATCAGGCTCCCTGCTCTGAGGAAATCCTGCTTCTCCCTTTGCCTCTGCCACTCCCCCTGCTTGTGTTTTCTCTCTCTAGCTCTCTCTCTGACAAATAAATAAAATCTTTAAAAAAAATTATAAGATAATAAGACCATAGATAAATGAGCAAAGGACATGGATAGATAAATCATAGATAAGCACAAATGATTTTTAAACATATGGACAAATGACTTTTGAGCATTTGGACATATGCTCAAATTCAATGCAAATTAAAATTATATTGTAATGATAATCACTAGCATTTAGTAAGTGCTCATTATAGGTTGGGCACTATTTTAAGCACTTACATAGATTATCTTATTTACTCCTTGCAACAAACTTATGATGTGACTACTATTATTATCCATCTTTTGCAAATTAGGAAACCAAAACATACAGAGGTTTAGCAACTTTCCCAAGGATACATAGTCAGTAAGGGGCAGAGCCTGAATTAAGAAAATACAATAATAAAATAATCTCCTTAACCAGAAATAATCACTCTGATATTTGGTATATAATTCAGTTTAATTTTTTCAGGTTGGTAAGAAACTATAATTCTTAACTCTCCTCTTTGACTAGAGATTTCCACTCTAAATAGGAGTTGGCTGTTGATTGCAAATAAAGGTTCTTTATCATATTAAGAAAGTTTCCTGTTCCTCTATTATTAACAGCTGTGTGGCTTAGGGTAGGTTGTCTCTCTGGTCTTCAGTTTCATTTCTTGAAGGTAATAGTTACCATCTCATAGGATTTTTGTGAATGTTCAATGTGATAATATAAAATGACCATTATCAGAATTAAGGGTTATTAGTGAGGTTTGTCAAGGTTTCCTCACTTTCTTTCTTTTTTTTTTTTTAAGATTTATTTGACAGAGAGAGACACAGCGAGAGAGGGAACACAAGCAGGGGGAGTGGGAGAGGGAGAAGCAGGCTTCCTGCTGAACAGGGAGCCCGATGCGGGGGCTCCATGCGGGGCTCAATGCGGGGCTCGATTCCGGGACCCTGGAATCATGACCTGAGCCCAAGGCAAAGGCTTAACGACTGAGCCACCCAGGCTCCCCAAGGTTTCCTCACTTTCTAAGCATGCAGTTATTTCAGAGGAAGCAGAATATTAATTTAGTCCTCTTGTCCACCTTCAACCACTAAATGCTTGCTGTCTGGATAGAAGAAATTACTAGAAATGCATGCCTGCAGATCCCCCCCCCCATTTTTATGATCTTAGTCATTCTCATGGGAATTTTCCTCCCAGGTTATCCCATGACTGCCTCCTTCTTAGAATTCAGGTTTTAGTCAAAGAGCACTCACAGGGGATCCTCCCTGATCACCCTAAGTAAAGCTGTCATTCGCTGCCACCCCAGTCACTGTCATATCTCTATTCTGTTCTATTTTTTCATAGCTTAGAAATTTTCCCATTTAATTACTTTTTATCTTTGTTGTTATAATCCCTATCCCCATTACCCCCTGTTGTATCCCCACCACAGAGGCAGGGCTTATTGTCTGTTTTCTTCACTATGTCCCCCAAACACCTAGAACAATGCCTGGAACATAGTAAATACTCAAACATTTATTAAATGACTACACTCGTCCCCACTTTTCCACAGTTTGAGCTACCCATGGTCAAGTGCAGTCCAGAAGCAGATGATCCTCCTTCTGGTATGTCAGGTCAATAGTAGCCTGATGCTATGTTGCAATGCCTATGTCATTCCCCTCACTTTATCTCATCAGGTAGGCATTTTATCATCTCCCATCATTACAAGAAGAAGGGTGAGTATAAGATGTTAAGATATTTTGAGAGAGAGACCACATTCACATAACTATTACAGTATTGTTATAATTGTTCTATTTTATTATTAGCTATTGTTGCTAATCTCTTATTTTGCCTAATTTATAAATTAAACTTTATCATAGGTATGTATGTATAGGAAAAAAACATAGTATATGTAGGGCTTGATACTATCTGTGGTTTCAGGCAGCCGCTGGAGGACTTGGAATGTACCCGACACAGATGGGGGGACTATTGTATAAGCAACTTGCTTTCTCTATATTGGTTGATTATACAAGGTACAAAACCAAATGTTAGTGGGTTGTAGATTTACATTTATGAATTGGGCGAGCCCCCGATAGGTTAGTGAGATTAAAATTGGGCCTGGAATTTCTGTAAAGTGTTGGTAATTTCCCGATACCAATATATCCCATATCACCAGAGGGTATAATTATCTTTAGATTGAGGGGGCAACTTCATAGGGAAAATGTCTTAATTTAACAGTTGAAAGCATGTGGAAGATTGCAGAGGATTACACCATTGTTAAAGTTTGTTTGCTTTGTGGTTAACTCACAATAAATTACAACTTTTGGAGGTCAGAGAGGTCACATGCTCAGAAGTCAACTTGCTGTCTCTTTACATGGTGTAAGTTAAAATCTTCCAAAACTTTCTTCCCCTGCTTTCCCACAGGGTTTGAAATTCCCCACCTTGGCATCATTTCTTAGGCACTTTCAGAGACAAGTACATTGTAACTTAAAATGATATCACAACCTACTGAAAGTATCATTAATCAAACATTATTTAAGGCAGGGTCTGGAGGAAGTAGAATAGAAGTTCTGAGAGAGGAGGCAAGGAGTAGAGGAATGAAGAAAACATCTGGAGCATGGGGTCCTCCCAGGGGAGGAAGGTCAATATGGAGAATGACAGTGAGTAATCCTGATTTTAGGTGCCTGGAGGTAGTGGTGAGGTTGGAGAGGACAGAGGTCACTGCCTGAGAATGAAGGACATTGGAAAAAGAGGCAAAGGAACTAGAGAAGCAAATGTCCCATTTTTTATAGCTTTGCCTAAGACTAACTTCTCTCTGGAGGGGCTTGGTACTTTAGGACAAAATGAGTAAGACCCTTTGAGGTTCCAACTAGTGAGGAGCTCACAGTTCAGGGACGCGTACGTAAAACAGATGATGAAGTATGCTACTGTAACATAGGGAAGAGAAAGTTATTAATGCCATCCAGGTAAGGTATCTAAGTAACCTTAACTGAATGTAGAAACAAGACCTCCTCACCAAACTCATGGGCCACCTTCCTTTCTCGGATCAACTACCCTTTCACCCACCTTCTTATCTAGATTCTAGAGATTAGGCCCATTTACTACTTAAAGTCACACATAAAACTATAGCAATACTGATATGAACTTCCTCAGGGCCCATGTAACCGCTCTCTAGCTTTAGAAATAAAGCAGTAGAAATGGAGTTGAACCTCTGCATATCTTTTCCTCAAGTAGTAACCAGTATCATGAATTTGGTGTTTCATTCCCATGTGCATTTTTTCTTTGCCTTCATTTACTGGAGTGAAACATGTGTTGTTAAATACACACGTTTATCCCAAAGTATGTAGTATTTTTTGCATATTATAAAATTTTATATAAGTGGCATCACAGTATTTGTATTCTTCTGCAACTAGCTTTGTGCCTTACTCTTTTCTCCACTACCACCACCTAGTCATTACCCTCAGGGCGGTATGTGGTTCAGGATCCAGTAAACTCCACTCTTACCCCCCAGCCCAGTCCTTGCTGACCTGTTCAGTTTACCGGCAACATTTTCCAGCCAGTGGATTAAGTAAGGTTGGTTTTACCTTAGGTGAAGGTCCCCTTCTCCTGTTGTCTTGTGCCAAAATACAGACCCAGATCATCACGTTGGGAAGCCACACTTTGAAAACCACTGCTCTAGAGCATCTTTTTCCCTGGATATTTTAGCCTCCCTTCCACAAAATAGTCTGATACAAACTTACCAAAAGGCGAAAAGATAGCATTCCTAGTAGGTAGAGTGGTTCAAAAACTGTTCTATTAACAGTTTAAATGTACTTCATGACAAAGTATAAAATGAAAACAAGACTTTATTAACACTTCACTGATTAATCACCAGACTGTGACTAAGTTTCTTTTAATTTAACAGTCATACAGAAATCCTCAAACAAGGGGCACTTGGGCAACTCAGTTTGTTAAGTGTCTGACTCCTGATCTCAGCTCAGATCTTTTTCTTTTTTTTTTTTAAGATTTTTTAAAATTTATTTGACAAAGAGCGACACAGTGAGAGAGGGAACACAAGCGGGGGGGTGGGAAAGGGAGAAGCAGGCTTCCCGAGGAGCAGGGAGCAGGATGCGGTGCTCGATTCCAGGACCTCGAGATCATGACCTGAGCCCAAGGCAGACGCTTAACGACTGAGCCACCCAGGCGCCCCTCAGCTTAGGTCTTGATCTCAGGGTCAAGAGTTCAAGTGCCCACCATGCAGCCTACTTAAAAAATAAAATAAAATATATCTCTTTTAAAAAAAACCTCAAAAAGCTAATAGTTATTGAATATGGTCTAACTGGAACCCTTTACCACACCCATGGTCAGGTTAAAAGGGCATCATTTACTAGTTAGTACAAGAGACTACATTTCCACTATGTAAGGAGGAAGGCACAAGCCATGTGAGCTGGCTTGAAAACTACTTCAGTTGGTTTCTCAGGAAGGTTTTCTAAACCACTTTTGGTCTACATTAACTATTTGGATATTTTACAGCTGTACTCTTACAGCTATGACAAAAGGACTTCACAAGAACCAAACTATGGAAGTACATAGAGTACAGTGAATTCTGTATCTGGCATAAAAGTAGGGGACAATTGAAATTCTAAGAAGAAAACGCTGGTTTTAAAACCTTTATAAAGCTTCTTATTTAGCTACCCAGAAAATTTTTTTAAATGAAGCTCTAAGCAATTCAGAGGATGTTTAGGCTATCCTTTAATGATATATAGCATACCCGGCTCACTGCTACTTGCACTCTGCAAAGTAGAGTCTATTTTAGGGTTCTCCTTCTACATCTGGTTAATCTTTTTCTTCTTCTTTTCACCTGGTTCTTCCCCTTTGTCATAGTCATCATCATTCTATGTGCTTGGTCCTGCCAAGTATAATACTGATCTTGGGACTGGATGCTCATGGAAAAAGAACCACAGTTGAAGATCTTCAGGAATCATAGCTGTAATAACCCTACTTAGCATTCCAAGCTGGGCATTTCAGGACTCCAAAAGTAATTGAAGAATGAGTCTTTGGAAGTTGTTTTGTTTTTTTGTCTCTCTCTAAAATAAGTAAATAATGAAATAAATAAATAAAATCTTAAAAAAAAGGGATCAGAATCATCTGGATATGACCTCATTATATATGTTTTAGACAACACCTCATTTGAGAAATATTCATTGGGCTCAAAGAAATTCTGTGAAACTCATAGCTCACCAGCATTGGAGAACTTGAGCAAAGTCTCTCTCAGGTGCTCTAAAATAGGATCATTGGGTTTCTGAACCACATTTCTGAGCAACTCTGTGTTCTTTAAAATTTTCACACCAAAATAAAGAATTTTTTAGGGCAGACGTTACTTTCAGACGTTTTCTCAAGTTTTGTCTTCTTTTTTTATTTCCTTCACTGTCTCCTCAGTACCTGGTTTCCACTTATTTTCATTTCCTGTAGGCTCATAAGATGATTTGTATCTCTTATCAGAGGTTGATAGGGACAGGCATATTTTCTCTCAGTACCATGAATTACTTTATGATGATGTTTAGATCTCATTTTTGCCTGTTCTATCTGGAGTTTTCTGACGGTAGTAAGTCACTGCTTAACAACATTAGGCAAGTCCTGAAAGAGGTTTACACATGCTCCAACTGAATCTATCACATTTTTCTTGGGAAGCTACCTTGGCTGGAGGAATTTGTCTCATCTCTATGGTTGATTTCTTCCTTCCAGCCCTCAATCACGAGGGGGCCGGCCGCTCTTGTTGTACCTTGTGATGCCAGCACCACAGCCTCCCTGGCAGAAAAGAGCCTCCTGAGCAGAGCTTGAGGGTCCTTTGCTTTCCCATCTCTCGGCATTCAGAAACAGTCCTCTCATTTGGTTGTGGAACAGTCATCCGGTTATTAGGTCTATGAACTTAAGCATTTCCCCACTAGCTACTAAGAGTTTATACCCTTCCTTCCCTTTTGTCAAAGACTGAACGAGGTAGATGCTGTCAAATTGAGGGTAAGACATAAACCATTTGTTCTTTTTGTTGTGTTTTTCTCATTTTGCATTTGCCTCTTATGTTTGTTAATATTTCTAAGTATATCGGTTTCCCTTTTCTGTGTAGAAGGTTCCCAGTGTTTTCCTTTTTTTTCCGTATTCTTCCATTTCTTCCATACTCTTTCAAATTATAAAATTCTTTACCACCTGATGACAACATCATTGAAGCATATATTTTCTTCTCATTTTTGTGCTGCGAATTTTTACCATGTACACCCTTTACCCATCTAGAGTCATTTTGGCACATGATACGAAGTTTGGGTCATGGTTGGCTTTTTTTTCCCTTAGCAGCTAACCTAGCATCATTTGTTGAGTAAACCCTTTCCATTCCCTTGACGTGTGTCTGTGGATTCTTTAGAACTTTTTGGGAATGTAGAGTAGGTGGGAGAGAGATTTGTATCCAAGTCCAGTTTTTACAAAAGCTTTATTTATTTGAGAGAGAGAGCTGGGGGAGGGGCAGAGGGGAGAGGGAAAGGAGAATCTCGAGCAGACTCCCTACTGAGCATGTAGCTGGATGCAGAGCTTGATCTCACAACCCTGAGATCAGGACCTGAGGAGAAACCAAGAGTGGGACACTTAACTGAATGAGTCACCCAGGTGCCCCCGCAACCCATTTATTTTATTTATTTATTTTTTTAAAGTTTTATTTATTTGGGTAATCTCTACACCCAACTTGGGGCTCAGACTCACAACCCTGAGATCAAGAATTACAAGCTCTTCCAATTGAGCTAGACAGATACCTCAAGTCCTTTTTTTTTTAAATGGGGAAGTTGAGGCCAAGAGCAGCTAACTGGTTTTCTTTTTTTAAAATTTTTTTTTTTTTTTTTTTAGATTTTATTTATTTGAGAGAGAGAGACAGAGATAGTGAGAGAGCACAAGTGGGGAGGAGAGGGAGAAGCAGGCTTCCCACAGAGCAGGGAGCCCGATGCGGGCTCGATCCCAGGACCCTGGGACCATGACCTGAGCCGAAGGCAGACGCTCAACCGACTGAGCCACCCAGGCGCCCTAACTGGTTTTCTTAAGGGTATGCTAGTTAATGGAGAAGCCATGACTAAAACCAAGATTGCTGAGTTCTAATCTGAATTTGAGGTAGGTCTGCTTCTTGTCTAGCTAAATTTAATGGTGGAAATTGACTAATGTCTCATCATTTTTTGTCATATGGAAATATAACTCATATTATTTAATCTATTATTTCAAGATATGCTAACAACCA
This sequence comes from Mirounga angustirostris, assembly GCF_029215605.1. NCBI lineage: Eukaryota > Metazoa > Chordata > Mammalia > Carnivora > Phocidae > Mirounga > Mirounga angustirostris. The sequence goes on from NW_026991719.1 coordinate 98,355,783, forward strand.
TATTTTTAATGAGAAATCTCCTGAATTTTAAATTATTAGTTGGGCCAAATAAAATATGCTCTGAGCCCACATGTGAACAGAGGTTGCTAATTTTGGACCTTTTTCAAAAAGTATTTTTAGCACTGGCATGGGACTTGTAGCCTGACTTCTGTTCTAGCTATCCAGAACATGGATCATCTAGCTCGTGTCAAAAGAAAAGCATTTTCTTATTTTTTTTCTTTCTCTTCTCCAGATAACCCAGCAGAGCAATTTGTATTAGTGTTCTTGTAAGAGACCAGTTGAATTAGTTTTCTGAATTAGTTTATGGCATTAATGCCATTTCTTTTTTTTTTTTTTAAGATTTTATTTATTTATTTGAGAGAGAGAATGAGATAGAGAGCATGAGAGGGGGGAGGGTCAGAGAGAGAGGCAGACTCCCTGCTGAGCAGGGATCCCGACGTGGGACTCAATCCCAGGACTCCAGGATCATGACCTGAGCCGAAGGCAGTCGCTTAACCAACTGAGCCACCCAGGCGCCCTACATTAATGCCATTTCTGATAGTTCCCTGATTTTATTGACTTGATTTGTAATCTAGGGTTGGACTACATGGCAGGGTACCCTTATTATGGTTCCCGGAGTGATGAAAATCCAAGGCCCATAATTGATTTAGTGCAATGAAAGAGATTCAAGTGTGCAGGAGTTTAAGGGCAACCAGGGTAGTAATTGCATGCTAGTGCCTCTTCCTTTCCTCTAGCCTTATCTTAACTCAGAAACAGCCCCAGCAGAACTTGCAATCTTCAGCCTTACCTGTAACACTTTTATAAAAATATTTTGAATCTTTGGCTTCTGCCTGAATTACTGTTGGCTGACAAATGTGCTATTGATATTTAGACATTGGGCCATTGATGCACTGTTTAATTAGGGAAGTGATACCTGACAGAGGACTAAGAGATTTTATAATAGGGAGCATAAAAAGATCATGCATTTAAGCAGTGGTGTGACTTTTGTTTTGGAAGATAAAGGTTATTGCAAAATTGTTTTCCTCGGTTATACCTTTCAGAAATAGTACAGAATTTGATGATGAGGTGGAGAAGAAAACCTAATCCACTTCTCAACTCCATTGCTTCCTCCTTAGTTCGAACTTTGAGAACTCTTGCCTTGATTATTGCAGTAGCCTCTTAACTGGTCTCCCTGCTTCCATTCCATTTCAGTCTGTTCCTGCTCCTCCAGCAGAGTGATCCTGTTAATTCATAAATCCAGTCATGTGCAAAACCCTCTTTAAAATACCTCCCATATCATGTTAGGTAAAACCCAAGTAATTGAATAGCCTTATAGAGCCCTCCATGATCTGGACCCTTATTCCTTCTCTGATGTTATATCCGACTTGTCTCCCCAGTACTCTGTGCCAGCCACACTGGCTGTGCCTCTGACACACTGGGCATTTTCTTCCTCAGGATTTTGGCACTTGCTTCCTCAGCCTGCAGTCCACTTCCTCCACTGACCTGTATGCCTCATTACCTCACCTTCTTTTCTTCTTCAAAAGGTCATCTTCTTACTGGGGCCTACCCTGATTGTTCTATTTTAACTTGAAACCCTCTCTCAATACTCTTACTTACCTTTTCCTGCCTAATTTTTCTTACCAGATCATATCACTTGCTAACCTACTCTATGTTTTACTTATTTGTTTACAGTTTATAAAGGTGTCTCTGGGCAGGGCAGGAGGGTATTGGGCCCAGAGGTGAGATTCTCTTCATCAGATTAAGGGAAGTTTTCTTTGAGATTTATTAAATGCTTGTTCTACATGTATTAAGATAATAATTAGATTGTTCTTTTTTTTAAAAAAAAGATTTTATTTATTTATTTGAGAGAGAGAGAATGAGAGACAGAGAGCATGAGAGGGAGAAGGGTCAGAGGGAGAAGCAGACTCCCCGCTGAGCAGGGAGCCCGATGCAGGACTCAATCCCAGGACTCCAGGATCATGACCTGAGCTGAAGGCAGTCGCTTAACCAACTGAGCCACCCAGGCGCCCCTCTTTTTTTTTTTTTTTTTAAGATTTTATTTATTTGACAGAGAGAGAGACAGCAAGAGCAGGAACACAAGCAGGGGGAGTGGGAGAGGGAGAAGCAGGCTTCCTGGCTGAGCAGGGAGCCCGATGCGGGGCTTGATCCCAGGACCCTGGGATCATGACCTGAGCCGAAGGCAGACGCTTAACGACTGAGCCACCCAGGCGCCCCTAGATTGTTCTTTTAATGTGGGAATTACATTGCTTGGGGTTTTTCAATTTTCTCTCTTCAAAGAACCAGCTTCTTCTGGCTTTGTTTATGTTTATGTTTGATTTCTACTTCATTGCTGCTCTTTCTTATTCCCTTCCTTCTACATTCTTTGAGTTTAATTTTGTGTTCTTTTTCTACCTTCTTGAGTTGTATATTCGATTCGCATTGATTTATCAGCCTTTTATCTTTTCTAAGATTTGCACGTAAAGCAAAGGCCACCTTCATGGGTGTGTCACCTGCGCAGTCACACAAAGCTCCACACTCAGAAGCCACCTCCCCCGACTTGGATTATGCTGTTGCCATCTTAAAATTTTTTATTTTATCTTAGACAGCCCCCTTAGAATTACATTTAAATAGCGAGTAGAGGGGCGCCTGGGTGGCTCAGTCGTTAAGCATCTGCCTTCGGCTCAGGTCATGATCCCAGGGTCCTGGGATCGAGCCCCGCATCGGACCCTGGGATCGGGCCCTGCATCCGGCTCCCTGCTCGGCGGGAAGGCTGCTTCTCCCTCTCCCACTCCCCCTGCTTGTGTTCCCTCTCTCGCTGTGTTTCTCTCTGTCAAATAAATAAATAAAATCTAAAAATAAATAATAAATAAATAAATAGCAAATAGAAAACACCACGGCAAGCTGAGAGACAGAATATGCTGAAAAGGAGAAAGCTTTATATATTGTCTTTAATGGGACTTCCCTCACAGCCCAGCTTTTTGGACAAAGGGCCATGCAATTTCATTTTGCACTGGGCCTAGCAAATTTTGTAGACGGCCCTGCTTAAATGTCATTCCAAGCACGGCATCCCAAAAGTTTGATAGATTATATTTTCACTCTAATTCAGTTCAAAATATTTTTAAAATTTCACTGTGATTTTTTCCCCTTTTATCCATGGAGTATTTAGAAATGAATTTCTTATCTTTCAAACATGTGGGGGTCTCTCTAGTTATTGTGTTATTATTATTTCTAGATTATCTTCAGTCTGATGAGATTTCAGTCCTTTCAAGCTTATCGCTTTGTAATGCATGTGGTCAATTTTAGTAAATGTTCTTTGAGCACTTGAAATACATATATTCTGCAAAATTGAGTGAAGTGTTTTATATATGTTAAGTCCGGTTTGTCAGTTGTGTTGTTTCTATCTTCTATAGCTTTATTGAGTTTTTGTTTGATAAGTTGCTGAGAGAAATATGCTGAAATCTCCCTGTACTATTATGGCTTTTCTATTTTTGCTTTTAGCCCTGTCAATTATTCTTTTATAAATTTTGACATTTGTTGTGTTGTGTTTCCATTTTCATTTGTTTCAAGGTATTTTTTTCTTTTGATTTCATCTTTGACCCATTGGTTATTCAGGATTATCTTATTTAATTTCCACACATTTGTGAATTTTCTAGTTGCCTCCTATTACTGATTTCTAGTTTCATACCACTGTGGTTGGAAAAAAGTACCTTTCAGTCTTTTTACATATGCTAAAACTTGTTTTGTGATCTAACATATGATCTATCCTAGAGAATGTTCCATATGCACTTGAGAAGGAATGTGTATTCTGTTGTTGTTCACTAGAATGTTCTGTATATGTCTGTCAGGTCCATTTGGTCTAAAGAATAGTTCAAATCCAATGTTACCTTATTGATTTTCTGTCTGGAGATCTATGCATTATTGAAAGGGGGGTATTGAAGTTCCCATTATTGTATTGTTGTCTATTACTCCCTTCATATCTGTTAGTATTTGCTTGATATATTTAGGTTCTCTGATATTGGGTGCATATATATTTATAATTGTTATATCCTCTTGATGAATTATCCCATTTATCGTTAAATAATGACCTTGTCTATTATTACAGTTTTTGATTTTTTTTTAAAGTTTTTATTTATTTAAGTAATTTCTATACCCAATATGGGTCTTGAAGTCATAACCCTGAGATCAAGAGTCACACATTCTTCTGACTGAGCCAGCCAGGTACCCCTACCGTTTTTTATTTAAAGTCTATTTTGTCTGATAAAAGAATAACTCTCCTTCCCTCTTTTGGTTTCCATTTGCATGAAAAATCTTTTTCCATACCTTCACTTTAGCCTGTGTCTGTGAAACTGAAGTGAATCTCTTGTAAATACCATATAGTTGGAGTTTGTTTTTATATACATTCTATGCCTTTGGAGAATTTAATCCATTTACATTGAAAGTAATTATTGATAGATAAGGACTCACTATTGCCATATATGAATTGTTTTCTGGCTGTCTTTTTAGTTCTTTTGTTCCTTTCTTGCAGTCTTCCTTTTGAACTGATGATTTTTTTTTACAGTGGCAAAGTTTGATTACCTTCTCTTTATCTTGTGTGTATCTAATTCTGTATTTTCTTTCCATCCTTTTGTCTCTCTATAACATCTCATGATATTATATCCATATATTCTACTGTCATATTTGTCCATTGAGTTCTTAATTCCAGTTTTTATGTTTTTCATTTTTAGAATTTCCACTTGTTTATTTATTTATTTTTTTAAAGATTTTATTTGTTTATTTCAGAGAGAGCACAAGTTGGGGGGACAGGCAGAGGAGGAGGGAAAAACAGACTCCGGGAGTCCAATGCGGGGCTTGATCCCAGGACCCTGAGATCATGACCTGAGCCGAAGGCAGACGCTTAACCAACTGAGCCACCCAGGTGCCCCTCCATTTGTTTATTTTATGTGGTTTCCGCCCATTTGCCAAATTTCTCAATTTTTTTATTTCCTTGAACATTTTAAGTAAAATGACCTAAAATTTTATGTCTAACATTCCATTTGTATGTATTTTTTATGTATTCTATTTTCTCTCTGTGTCTTTGTCTCTGTGATATATTGTCTTGACTTCTCATATTTTGCTATTTTGATTGTAGACCAGACATTTTATGGGGGTTTGGGGGTAGTAGAGATATTGTTAGGTTCTAAGTGATGTTTCTATATTTGTTTCAGGTAGGTGCCTAGGCTAGGAGCACTAACAATCTCTGGTCCATTTCTAGTTCACTCTTACTCTTAAAACATATCACTTTTTCTGGGAGGTTTACTGGGGTTCCTTTTCTCTGTGGGACCTGAACTCCCTGTTTTATTCTCCCAGCATTAGGAGTCTTTTGAATACACTGCTTATCCTCTCATCCTCTCTGATGCCTCTTCTTGAATTGAAGGTATTTCTAGGGGAAATATGGTCTCTAAAACTGGGTTCTCTTTTCTAGGTTTCCTGTCCTCAAATCTTGGCCCTCTAATTCCTTGTTGTCTTGAGTAGTTCTTCAGTGCCTTAACAGATTAAAAAAATTTTTTTTACAAAGCTTTTCTCATTATTCTCAATGGAAGGGTTAATATAGATTACCTAGTTGCTATTATTGAGTGTGGAACTCACTTATGTTTTTATGATATATTTTTGCTTTTCCTTGAACTTTCACCATGATCATCTTTTACTTTTGTCATCTTTTTTTTCTGTATTCACTTGCTTATTCACTTCAGGAAACATCTATGTATTGTGTACCTACTATGTGCTACTTTATTACATGTTGAGGACTAGGAGGACAAGATATCATCTCATTAAAAAAAAAAAAGATATCATCTTGGGGCACCTGGGTGGCTCAGTTGGTTGAGCATCTGACTTGTGGTTTTGGCTCAGGTCATGATCTCAGGGTCGTGGGATCAAGCCCCACATTGAGCTCCACTCTCAGCACGAAGTCCGCTTGAGATTCTCTCTCTTCTTCTCGCTCTGCCTCTCCCCCCGCTCACACTTGTGCTCTCTCTCTCTAAAATAAATAAATAAAATCTTAAAAAAAAAGATATCCTTTCATTTTACTAGATTATTATGGCCTCTTTGAAGAAGTGTCAATACCTGCATTTAATATATAAGAAATCAGACATTGATAATTAAATGTCTTGTCCAAGGTCAGTGTTCCTAGCAGAGCTTGGACTTGATCTTAGAATGACTAACTCTTTTTGAAAGTTCTTTTTTACTGTACTTCATTGCTTGGTAGCCTTAAGACTTTAGGGCCAAAGAGACTTTGGCTTACTCTAGCCCAGAAACTAAGATCCCACCATTCAAAAAAGGGGTAGTGTGAAATAGTATTAAAAAATTCCCCCAAGTGCCCTAACCTTATGGTAAATTACTTTCCTTAATTGGTAGTCATCACAATTGATCCCTTTAAAATTTACCTTGTACTTTCACAAACTGTCTCCATTTTAAGGTTGGTATTGGAAGATAGTACTTTTTTTCTTTTGTGGGGAGAGGGGTAAAGGGAGAGGGAGAGAGAATCTTAAGCAGGCTCCATGCCCAGCGTGGAGCCCCATGCAAGGCTCCATCTTACAACCCTAAGATCATGACCTGAGCCAAAATCAAGAGTTGGACTGGCTTAACATGACCGGGTCACCCAGGCACCAAGACAGTACTTTGTAATAAAAGTTGTTTTGCATTGAGCTTCTCTGTAAGACCTGATTTTGCCTAAATTGGATCAAAATTTGCATTATAGTAGAGTTCAGAATTCTAGAGTGTTTGAAGTTAATGTAGAGGTTGCCTAGATCAAGTTATCTAATAAATATAAATATACATACAAACATTAAGTCTGTCTTTTTAATTCTGAAAACTCATTAATGAAATCACTAACAATAATTCAGATAAAATAGAAAGAAATATGGATTAATTGCCAAACATGATAATCCCAAACTCTCCATCAAAAGATCAAACTTATGGCTGACATGTCTTTTTTTTTTTCCTGCAAGTATGAACCCCATATAATTTGTAAGAGTAAATCACATAGAGCAGATAGTATTTGGAATTTGGATTTCCTGGCTCTTATGAGCTTTGGCAAAATAATGGAGTGATATTGCCCTTTCTTGCCTTTACATATTCACCTTGAAAGAGAGTGCTCTTTAGTGAAGAGAGTATAAGTTGCTAAGAAGTCTTTGAGGCTAAGGGTTTTGGTCTGCACATTTTGAATGTGGGTGAGTTTCCTGCTCTTGTATACTGAAAGGTACTCTTTTGGGGCTCCCATACTGTTAGGCAATTTCAGGCCTGTGAGGAAAAAAGCAAAGCAAATGTTGCCAGAGGGAACAGTGAGGCTCCTGCTGTTTTTTCCTTCTTCCTCCCTGGAGTGACCAGTAGCCATTCAACACTTGTACCTATCTGAGAGTTTGGGTGATCTAGAAAGAGAAACATTTCCATAGGCCAGTGTTTTTCCAACATGGCTGTGGATGAGAATCAACTGGAGGTTCTTGTTAAAAATACAGATTTCTAGTATCAGAATCATTGGTCCTGAGAATCTATCTTTTAACAAGTGGTGCAGGTCGTTTTGATGCATAAAGAGTTTGAGAACCATTGGTTAGAATTTAAGACCATGGTCTTTAGAGTCAGGTGAATCTCAATTCAAATTCAAGCTTTGACACACACTAACTGTACTTATAATCCAGTCTTTCTTGTGTTATCATATTCTTTCACTTCCATACTATCTTGTGTGATAATCATCTCTCAGCTGCATATGCTCAATTAGGTAGTTGTCTAGTTTCTTCTTCCTAGTGTAGGGGGAAAGATTTGTATTAAGGTAAAGGCTAATACACCATAGCAAAAAAACCTTCATCAGCTTAAATGAGATAGAAGTTTATTTTTCATTTATGTGGTAGCCCAGAGATGGGTGGGTCAGGTCTGGCAGGGTGGCTTTACTTGACACAGTCATTCATGGAATTAGGTTTCTTCCATCTTGTTGCTTTGCCATCCTCTAGGGTGTACACCTTGTTTTCATGTTTGAAACTGGTTCACCTCCAAGTTCATGTGCCTGATTTTAGGAAAGGGAAAAACAGAGTACAGAGCAAGTGATTTCATCTTCTCAGAGATGATATGGAAATTACACCCTTCGCTTCTACTCTCATCCTATTGGCTCAACTAAATCACATAGTCACAACTAACTTATATGGAAGCTGGGGAATATAGTGTCTATCAGGGCATTCAGGGGCCCAGATAAAACTTGGTGTCCCTGTTGTTAAAAGAAGGAGAAGATAAATCCTAGGGGACAATTAGTCTCTGACACAGCCCCCAATTTAGGGGAAACCAAATGGCTTAGCAGTTAATGCTATGGGCTTTAGAGGCAGAAACTTGTGTTGGAATATTGGTTTTCTACTGTATACTCTAGAGTGAGCCATTCTTAAACCTCTCTGAGTGTTCATCTGCAAAATGTGGATAATAATAGTATCTTTTAAAAAAATAATAATATCTTTTTCATAGGATTATTGGTAGGATTTTATAAGATAATCCAAGTAAACTCTTAACCTATTGCCTGGTATACAGTAAGCACCCAATAAGTACTAGGTTGCTATTACTAGTATTAGTATTTATATTAGCATTTGAGCTGGTCTCTGAAAATAGGGTTTTTATAGATGGTCATAGAAGGGAAAGAGCAGGGCACCTGGGTGGCTCAGGTCCTGTTCCTTGGGCCCTGGAATCAAGCCTCTCTACCGGGGAACCTGCTTCTCCCTCTCCCTCTGCCCATCCCCTGCTCATGTACTCTCTCTCTAATAAATAAATAAAATCTTAAAAAAAAAAAAAAGAAGGGAAAGAGCATTCCAAAAGAGGCAACAGTAGGAAGTGATTTATTCGACTATTATTGAGCATCTACATATGATAGGTATTAATAGTTTAGTGATTAGGGGGAAGGGCTTTAGGTCATGCAACGAAAGGCCCAAATATCAGCTCTCTCATTTATTCCCTCTTCATGGTTCCAACTCATACCATATGGTACTTGCAACTCTGCCTCATTCCCTTACCACCTATGTTGGCCATTCATGCTAACCTCTGTAACTCTCTTTTAACCGTACAGTTTGATAATGACTTATTCTTTGAAGGAGCAGAGAAAAATTCCTTCAGAGGCAGTTAGCACCACTTAACTCCACTTCCCCATATATGCAGTTATCTGGTTGGAAGTCATCCTGTCTTTTTTCTCTCCTAATTCCCAGCTGTGAAATGGGTTCCAGTTTTCTTGCCTACATATGATGGCTATGAGGTTGGATTCACTGTTCTGAACAATTATATCTTAGTGTTATTACTTTTTTGATGTTAGTTCATGATCCTAATTTATTTCCTCTATTAATTTGTCAGTTATTCTTTTTAGATTTTCTAGTGGTTGTTCTAGGGTTTAGAAAATACATCCTTAACTTATAAAAATTTACTTTAAAAATATTATGCCCTATTGTTTTCCAATAGCTGGGGGTTGGGGAAAATAGAAAGTGTTTCTCAGGTTTTTTTGTCCCTCTTTAGGTGGGTCAAGATGGCTAGAGTGGGCTGAACTTGGGTATTTTCCTTCCCCAGGTCAGTTAAGCTGATAATACCCCAGCAGGTTAGGCTCTTGTTAATTAGTTTCCCCTGAGGGCAGGCATTGTTAAGAACAGAGATTTCTGGGTATTTCAAATGGTTCCATTTTTCCTGACAGAAATCCAAGTGAGACTTTGACTGGGGCCTCCTGGAATTTTTAGCTCACATTGTTGCCCACACTGAGCCTCCAGCAATTCCTCAATTATAGATCAGGTTTTCCTATCCTGGCTGTGGTTCCCCTGATGGTTTCTGTTCTAGAGCAGAGACTCAGGTAAGCCTCCTCGACTCCCTTCCTATATTTGCCTGTCTCTTGTATTGGGGGCTGACATTTGCTTTGCGTCCTCCCCTCTCTTACAGATCCAAGATGAGTTGTTGATTTTTCAGTCTGTTCAGCTTTTTACTTGTTAGAATGGAGTGGTAACTCCCAAGCTCCTTACATGTGAAACCAAAACCCAGAAGTCTAACACAGAATTTTTACAGAGGTAATCAAGTTAAAATGAGGGCATTAGGGTAGGTCCTATTCCAATATGATTGGTGTCCTTATTTAGGTTTCTTGTTAAAAAAAAGAAGAATCTTTACTTGACTTTTTCAATTTCCATCTCTACTGAAATTCCCTATCTGTTCATGCTTGCTGTCTACCTTTTTCACTAGCTCATTTCATATATATCATAATTCATTTGATATAATGTGCTCTTTAATAAAACAAAATAATCAAAGTTCTTTTAAGTCCCTCTCTGATAGTTCCAACATCTGAGCCATCTCTGTTGATTGCTTTGCCTGTTGACAATGGCCTGTTTTCACATCTGTGTGTCTCATAATTTTTTATCAAATGCTTAGAAGAGGAGAGACTGAAGTAGATATTACTTATGTCTGGGAATGGGCTTCTTCTTATTCTGTCAAGCCTTTAATGTATGGGTGAGTCAATGTCATCAGGAGTTAAAGTGAATTTGGATTTTTTCATGTTTATTTTTACCTTCAAGATGTCAGTCTTCAAATTCTTCTAGCAATGGGTGCTATTATCTTGTACTTAGATTCCTGGCTGGATTGCCAGATGGTTTTTCTCAATGTTTAAGTCATCCCTGGATGCCTGCACCAAAAGGGGGTCTCTCTTCATGTTCTTTCCCCTCCCACAATGGTAAAATGCTATTGCTTATTACTTGTGCAGTGCTAATCGTGAGAGTTTGGGAGTGATTCTCTGTTGTTCTGATATAGTCTAGTCTTAAGCAGACCCTGTTAGTTTATCAGTTTACAGCTTTTGTAACAACTTGAACTCAAATCAACAAACTCAGATGAAAAAATTCAATGTAGAATCCAAAGCCCTCATTCCACCTCTATCTCAGCAACTCCATCTCAGTGTTCCCCGTGCTCACATAAATTCTAATTCTAATTATTTTTATTTTTAAAGATTTTATTTTTAAGTAATTTCTACACCCAACGTGGGACTCAAATTCACAACCCAGAGATTAAGAGTTGCATGCTCTACCGACTGTCCTATTTGTTTTGTTATAGTATAAACTGTTGCACGCATTTTTATCTGGACTAGAAACCAAAAACCAAGGAAAATTGTGTGTCAATTTATGGAGAGACTAATTACTACAGTATCATATTGTGTCCCATTCTTTTCCATGCCACCTCCACCCATCTGCCTATCTATTCTGTTAGCAAGAACAGTCAAGGGTTGGAGGGGGATGAATACTAAAGTTAAAAGAAAACTCCTGTTCATTTCTCCTTAGCTGCTCAAAAAACCCCAAAACTTCAGAGGATGGAAAAAAGTCAGTCTCTAGTATTCCTGGCTTGACTTTGTTCATCTGAAGCAATTTGTCCAAATCAACTTTCCTTCTATTTCTGTAGTGCTTGATAATACCATCAGAAAAGATGCTAAGTTTTAAGAAAATAATTGTTTAGGGGCACCTCGGTGGTTCAGTCAGTTAAGCATCTGACTCTTGATTTCAGCTCAGTTCATGATCTCAGGGTGATGAGATGGAGCCCCGCATTGGGCTCTGTACTGAGCGTGGAGCCTGCTTAAGATTCTCTCTCTCTCCCTCCCCCTATTCCTCCCCTCCCCACTCCTACATGCACACACACACGCTCTCTAAAAGAAAAGAATATTTTAAATCGTCTAAGAAATAGGCTTAAGAGAACAGATTATGGTGTAATAATTTCTTGTTTAAATCCAAATCAAACTACTTTATCACCTGACATTATTACCACTTTTTTTTTTTTTTTTGATGCTTTTAAATTAGTCGGTAGGTGAAGAGAGTGGGTCACCACACCGTTGGTATAATGATATTGTTAGGGAGGTGTCATCTTGATGTACACAAACCCTCCTCACTAATGCTGAAATGGAACTGCGATATGAGATTAGGGAAATTCCTGCAGCTTGTGTATATTCTTGCAGCACATTATATATTTATGTCCAGATCTAGGTTTGTTTCAAACCTTTTTTGCTGCTCTCTCATTGGCTCTGCCAGTTGAATGGGTAAGGGATTCAGCCTCCTGTGCTAGGGCTTCTCCTAAGGGAAAGAAATGGCATGCTTCCATTTTTATATAAATAGGCTGATTTTCTGTTTCTCTAAGCCTCCATTTTGTGTTCTGAAGAAAAACAAAAGAAAGATACAGCTGATTAGGTCCATCCCCCCAGGGTTTGGTACTGGGCCAAAGATATACTGTGTGTGATTGCTTTTGTTTATATTTGGTGTGCTTATAAAACATAACAATAGCAAGCATTCATTAGGTTTTACTGTTGTAACAGTTGCAAGTACCATACATTTCATTTTTAATCTTTCCAATAACCCTATGAAGTAGGTGTATTATTTCCATTTTATAAAGATGAGGAGGAGCGCCTGGGTGGCTCAGTCGTTGAGCGTCTGCCTTCGGCTCGGGTCATGATCTCAGGGTCCTGGGATCGAGCCCCGCATCGGTCTCCCTGCTCAGTGGGAAGCCTGCTTCTCCTTCTCCCACTCCCCCTGCTTGTGTTCCCTCTCTCGCTGTGTCTCTCTCTGTCAAATAAATAAAAGATTAAAAAAAAAAAAAAAGATGAGGAAACTGAGCCTCAGAGAGTTGGAGTGACTTGCCCAGGGCACACAGTTAGTCAGTGTTGGAGCTGGAATTTTAGCAAACTATAGATTCCATGCTCTTAAGCAGGAACTGGCAAATTTTCCTGTAAAGGGCTGGATAGTAAATGTTTTTAGGCTTTGTGGGCCATATGGTCTCTGTTGCAACTGCTCAACTCTGCTGTTGTAGCATAAAAGCAGCCATAAATAATATATAAATTAATGGATGTGGCTCTGTTCCAATAAAACTTTATTTACAAAAACAGGTGGCGAGATGTGGCCTGTACGCTATTATTTGTTGAACTCTGCTCTTTAACCACTATGAAATATTGTCACATTGTTAAGGATTAATGATTCATGAGTAACAGAGGTATTTTCCTTGTTCTTCTACGGGAGATATGCAGTGCTGTTAGGCTTACAGAATAAAAAGTCAAAAGGATATTTAATATTTGTATCCTTTATTTATAAAATATTTCCATATTTGTATCTCTATATACATCTATTTATAAATGGATATATGTAGATGTGCCGGTGAACATATACATAGATATGCAGGTGCACACAGGGGTATGTGTGCATATGTGTGCATGTGTTTGGGATACATACACACACATATATACACCTACCTCACTATATTTTATATATATGTTAACATTTTAAAATGTTAATTGTGGTTATCTCTTGAGTTAGGGAATGTTTTGAATTTTCTTCTATAAAAGGGATGACTTTTCTAATTTTTCTGTAATGCATATTTATTACTAACTGGAATCAGAACAAATTATAGAAACAAATATATCAGTTTTTTTCTACATGGGAGGCACAGAAATGGAGAAAAGGCCTATGTAGCATTGAGTAGAAGCTAGAACCAGGAAAGAGACAGGCTGCTCAGGAGCATACCAAGGTCACACAGATCTGACAGCATGAGTTTTTGATTTTTCGGCTCCATATGTATTCTTATTGACTGATCTGTGAAGATGAATCTGGTCCTTTTAAATGCTTTTCCTTTTCTAGTTATGATATTAAATTTTGTCAGCAGGGATTCAAGTGACGTTAGAAGGAGAAAAAAAATTTTGCTTTCTGGTTCCAGTGTGCGTTCACGATAAGCTTCTGCAGGGCAAGTGGCTTCCCCATTGTCCAGCTTCTGTAGTGTACGTGGCTCCTCCAGCTGCCGGCTGCCCCAAGCTTTCCCCGGTAACCCCCTCTTAGGGGATTTTGTAGTGGAGTGCATCTGCTAAAACACTTCCCATGAACGCCCTTGAGAATGAGTTTCTGAGAAGTTGCAAAGAGCAGATTTCTAGCAAGTTTTACCGGTGTGGCACCACAGCACCTTCTCGGCCATCCAGTTAGCCACGGCTATGTCCTCTCCACCAGTGTCAGCCCTGTTGGAGGAGGGTTGTGGGACTAAGGAGGAACTCTTCCTTGGGCACTCAATTTCAGCCTTTGGGATAGGGATTGCTCCTTAGATATGCCATTTCTGTATTTGGAATGGTCTTTACTTCTTCCTAGCCAATCCCTTGTTACTCCAATTTTCTGTTCTAATTAATAAGTTTTTATATTTAACTTGCCCTGTTCAAATGACCATGTCATTTATTTATCCTGATTGGACCCAGACTGGTATACCAGCACACTGAACTTGGCTGCTTGGGATATCTGGGGACCAAGTAGACAGACTCTTCTTCAGCAACCGAGACGGAGCCAACTAAAATTGGAAAGTGAATATTGACCTTTCTGACAGTTACAGAAGGATGAATCAGGAGCAGACTTATAATCCCAAGCCAAATGCTCTTGCTTTAATTTTCTGAGTTGGATGCAACTGCTCTCAGTCTTTCTCAATTTCACATTGCCTAATTGATATGGACTTTATATCTTCGAGTTAGTTTTGTGCATATGGTTAAGTTTGTCTTTTTCTAGAATGGCAGTGTTATATAGTGGCAAGTATGGATTTGAAGCAAGGCAGATCTGTTTGAATCCTGACTTTATCACTAACTAGCTATATGACCTTATGTAAATAATATTCATCTTTCTGAGTCCGTTCAGATTTCCCCTTTGTAAAATGGGGACAATAGTACCTACCTAACATGTTACTGAAGGTTTAAGAACAGTGAATGTAAAGGTCATAGTATGGTGCTTCATACATAGTAATTGCTAAATGGTAGCTAGTAATCGTTGTCATTATTATTCAGTGTGTACAGAAAATTACTCTCCAAGTAGATGTAGAGGAAACAAGAGTTATGATCTTAAAGTTGGACCCACACATTTGTTAAGAGCAGATTGCAGCATAACAGTATGAAGGACTCTTTCTCTCCCTAGCCCCCTTTCCTTTCAGGAAGACTCACATCTATAGGCTATAGTTAGACAACAAAGAGTCCGGATGTAGTCCAGGAGCAGATGTTGGAAGCAACACTGGCCCTATTAGGTCCTGACTGAGCTCAGCATGCTTAAGTGTGAGTGAGAGGGGCTGGGCCCTCACTTAAACAATCAATCGTGACTCAAAATTAGGTAACGATCATAGGATGCCAATAGTTATGATTCCTGCTGCTGTCTGTGTAAGTAGGTTTGCTCTTGATTCGGCTTCCCATGATGCCCAAGGAATAAAGAGAGGGCTTATTTGATATGCACACCAGCATGTTTGTATGTGTTGGGTGGTGGTGAGCATCTTTTAGCTGGGCTCCTGCTGTGATTGACTCCTCACAAATAGTGCATATGTAGCTTGGGTCCCTTTTCATGTCTCTGTAAAACAAGACAGATTACAATTCTTCTTGCCTGAGATCATGTCCTGGCTGAGCTTCTGGTGTGTCACATCTGCCTCTCTGTGTGTGTCTGTTTGCCTCTGTACTTGTCAGTGACATTCATCAGTGGAGGGAAATAGCTTCTGCAGTTGCAGCTCTGTTGATGAATTTGGTCAGGCCTGGCTAAGTAGTTATGCCTGGTTCGGGCTGGTCTTCCATGGAAGTAGAGGAAGTGATATTCTTTGGATTAAGTTATTAAGGGCTTGTGTTAACATTTATTGACTACTTTGTGCAAGATTCTGTACTAAATGTTAACAAATTATCTCCTTCCAAACCTCAGAGGACTATGAAGTAGGTGCTGCTATCATCTAATTTTATAGATGAGAAAACCAAGGCTTATGTTAAATGATTTATCCAAGGTTATGCAGCTAAAATGTGGCATTCATTCATTCAATGAAGGATTTTTTTGAGCAATTTCTATGCCTGGAGAACTGTTCCAAGTGGTAGGGATATACCAGAAAACAAGAGCGACAAATACCCCTGCCCTCATGGAGCTTACATTTCTAATGGTAAAAGACAAAAACTGAAATATATGTTATATAATGATAAGCGTTAAGGAGAAATATAAAGCAGAGAAGGGGTATAGGGAGTATGTATGTAAGATTGTTTAGAGAAGGTGGTCAGAAAAGGTATCACTGAGAAGGTGACATTCGAGCAGAGCTCTGAGGGAGTTGAGAGTGAGCCATGAGAATATCTGCAGGGAAGAGCATTCCATGCAAAAGGAACAGAAATTTCAAAGGCCCTGATGCAGGAATATTCCTGGCATGGTCAAGGAACAACAAAGAGGTTAATATAACTGGAGCAGAATGAGCAGAAGGGAGAGTAGGAGATGAGATAAGAGAGGTAATAAGGATCCAGGTTGTATAGGACCTTAGAGCCACTGTAAAGATTTGGCTTTTACTCTGAGACCGGAGAGTTTGGGCAGAGGAGTGATATATGATATGACTTCTGTTTTAATAGGATCAGTCTATTATACTGAGAATCAACTTGGGTTAAGGGGTCCAGCAAGGAGGAAGAACACATTAAGTGATTTGTCCAAAGATTAAATCTTTTGAGTTCAACTCAGTAAACACTGACTACAGGGCTGGATCTAGTATTTATGGAGTCTGAGGCTTTATACAATTTTGGGGGCCACCTTTAAGTGAAAGAATTCAGAAATAGCTGTATATGCTAGTTTTTTTTTTTAATTAAAAAAAAAAAAAGGAACTGAGAAAGGATCCCTCAGGTAAGGGACTCTGAAGCATAAGCTCCATCAGCTTCACAAGTTAACTCGGCCTCTGAGTGAATTACTAGGTACCAGACTCTATGCTAGGCCCTGGGAACAAAAGGATAGATAAATCACAGTGATTAGCCTGAGCACCTAGACTATTGAAAGCCTTCTATCTGACTTCCCTTATCTCCTTTTCTTCAATCTGTCTGGCATACAAATGAAGATTTATTTTCCCAAATCACTGCTGTATCACTATGACACTCCTCTTTTAAAAGCCTCTCATTGGTTTTCCATTGCCTGAAGGCGTTCTTATATTCTGTCAGGCATCAGAATCAGTTGAGGGGGTATGTGTGCATGTGTGGTGGTGGGGGGAATGCTTGTTCAAAATGAAGGTTCCCTGGCCCCAACCCTAAACCTACTGAACCAGAGTCATTGGACTTGGGGCCTGTAATTCATTTTCAACAGTCTCTCCAGGTGATTCTGATGCAGATGGCTACACTTTAGTAGTAGCTAATGTGCTAAGGCCAAAGCTCCTTAATATGGGGATATCATCCATAATCTTGACCTACTCCCATCCTTGTTATTCTTCAACATAGACCCTCCATTCTAGCCATTGTTCCCTAAGCATGCTCTACACATTCTTGACTCTGTAGAACCTTTGATCACTTTGCTCTGTCTGGCTGAAATGCCCTTTCTCTCCTTACTGTCTCTCCAAATCTTAGCCATTCCTTAAGTTCTAATGCAGATTTAGTCTCTTTCTTGGTGCCTTCTCTGACCCAACAGCCCATAGCCTTCACACTCCCAGAGTACTCATCAGCAACCTTGTCATGTTTATTGCATTATTTTACTTCTTAGACATGTCTGTTGTCTCAGCCAGACCATAAACTCCCTCAGGATAGGTTCCATTCCTTTACCTTTTTGTATCTCCCAAAGGCCTTGCCCAGTACTGAACAGGCAGAAAAAAACAACAGGAAGAGGCAGAAAAGAGTGTTTATGCTCATAATGGAGCATATTTCTTGTCCTTTATATTCTCATTTAGTAGAGCATAACAAATTCCCTAACAACTACTTTTCAATGAACAACTCAGATTTGGTTCATAAATACAGGTTCCAAAAATGCATTGAAGATAAAAACCTCTTTGGCTCAGAATCTCTTGCCACAGGAAGGTATTCGGTGATATACTCCTGGATACCGGCTGCTATTTTAGTAAATATTTCAGGAATCAATTTATTCAGCGCTGTGATCTTCAAATTTTTATCCAAGGTTGTATTTCATGTTTTGTTGCTCTTGAAGGAGCTTTATCTGTATGCTGAAATAGTATACTCCTAGGCTATTGGAAAAGAAACCCCAGCACCAAAGTATGCCTAGAGGTTGCATTAAGGTTTCCTAGTGATTATGACATTATACTTATCAAGGTTTAAGATAAGACGATGGTTCCAGAGTCACTCTCTCATTAACATGTTCATGCAAGAATGAGTATAATATCTACATTTTTTAAAGGAGGGCAAACCTTAGGCACAGGTTAATAAGCCATGGTCAGGCAATGAGATTGTAATCTTGCTGAAAATTGAGTTTATGCAGATTTGGTTTTTCTATTTCTATAGGAGAGGCAGCATAGTTTAGTCAAGTGATTTTCAAACTGTTTTCCACTGTCTTAGGGTTCTATAGAATTACTCTGATGGCCACTGAGAGCAAGGGTCTGGTGGTTATGGCTGATACTGTTGTAAGAAAGAAGTATTCAAATTTGATTTGGCTTCTGCCTGCATCACAAAAGGTAGAACTAAGCATGGTAAGAATGAATCCAATGTCAAGTTAAGTTGAGCTTGTGACCTCAAGTCTCTTGGCACAGATAGTTTATATCCCAGGGGATTGATCACAGATGGGATTATAGCAGTGTTGTTTAGGAATCTTTAAGGAGGGGTGCCTGGGTGGCTCAGCTGGTTAAGCGCCTGCCTTGGCTCAGGTCATGATCCCAGAGAGCTGGGATAGAGCCCTGCATTAGGTCCCTGCTCAGTGGGGAGTCTGCTTCTCCCTCTGCACAGCCCCCTCATGCTTGTGTGCTCTCTCAAAGAAATTAATAAAAATTAAAAAAAAAAATAGAAGGAATCTTTAAGGGATCATGAAAATGGACGAGGTCCATAAAGAAGCTGGGAGAGGAACAGATATTGTCCTGGTTTTCAAAATGGAAGAAGGTAAATTCTGTGAAGTATAGACTCATGAACTCAACTTTTCTTTAATAAGTGAACTCTACACCCAGTGTGGGGCTTGAACTCACAACCCCAACATCAAGAGTCACAAGCTCTACCAACAGAGCCAGCCAGGCATCCCAAGACTCATAAACTCAACTCCTTCATTTCTGTTTTCAATGTCATTGACTTCCACTCTTTATTTCCTTCCCTTTGCTTGCTTTGGATTTATCTTGTTTCTACTTTCTTAAATCAGAACTTTAGATTATTAATTTAAGACATTTTCTTTTTTCTAATATAAGCAGTTAGTGCTATAAATTTCCTCTCAGAACTTCTTTAGCCGTATCCCTCAAAGTTTGATGTGTTTATTTTTATTTTCATTTAATTCAAAGTATTATTTTGTTTTCTTTGAGACTTTTTCTTTGCCTTAAGGATTATTTAGATTTTGATTTGTTTCCAACTGTTTGGAGATATTCCTGTTATCTTTCTGTTATTGATTTGGTTCATCTTGGTATATGTTCCATGTACATGTGAAAAGAATGTATATTCTGCTGTTGTTGACTGGTCTGTTCTATAAACACCAATTAGATCCTGTTGGTTGATAGTGCTGTTGAATTCTTCTATATCCTTGCTGATTTTCTGTCTAGTTCTGTCAGTTTTTGAGAGAAGTGTGTTGAAGTCTTCAATTACCCTTTTTTGTCTATTTCTCCTTTCATTCTCTCAGTATTTGCTTCATATGTTTTGCAGCTCTGTTGTTTGGGGCATAAACATTGGAATTGTGTTATGTTGTCTTGATGGACTGACACTTTTTCATTATATAATGTTCTCTCCCTCATTATCTCTAATAATTTTCATTTCTCTGGTCTACTTTATTTGATATTAATATAGCTACTCTTGCTTTCCTTTGTTTAATATTCACATGATATAACTTTTTCTATTCTTTTACTTCCAACCCGCATATATTGTTATTTGAAGTTTCTGTTACAAGCATATCATTGTGTCATATTTTGAAACTATTCTACCACTGTGTCTTTTAATTTGTGTATTTAGACTGTATACATTTAATGAAATTATTGATATGTTAGGGCTTAAGTATAACATTTTTTGTTTTCTATTCTCTCTGTTCTTCACTTTTGTGTTTATTTTTCCTTCATTCTTTTGATTTACCTTCTTTAGAATTCCATTTTGATTTGTGTGTATTTTTTTCCAGCTTTGTTGAGACATATTTCACATACCAAACAATTCAGCCACTTAAAGTACATAATTCTATGGTTTTTAGTATATTGAGTTGTGCAATCACCACCACAATCTTTATCACCCCAAAAAGAAACCTTGTAACCCTCTAAGCAACCACTTTCTCTCTATATATATATGTATGCCTATTTGGGGCATTTCATGAATGGGATCATATAATATGTGGTCTTTTGTGACTGCCTTTACTTAGCATGTTTTCAAGGTTCATCCATGTTGAGCAGGGAGCCTGGTGCGGGGCTTGATCCCAGGACCCTGAGACCATGACATGAGCCAAAGGCAGACACTTAACTGATTGAGCCACCCAGATATCCCATTCTTATAGTTTTTAAAAAATGGATTCTTTTCAGGACGTCTGGGTGGCTCAGTTGGTTAAGCGTCTGCCTTCGGCTCAGGTCATGATCCCAGGGTCCTGGGATCAAGTCCCACGTCTGGCTCCTTGCTCAGCAAGGAGCCTGCTTCTCCCTCTGCCTGCCGATCCCCCTGCTTCTGCGCTCTCTCTCTGACAAATAAAGTCTTTTAAAAAAAAGAATAAGGGGCGCCTGGGTGGCTCAGTCGTTAAGCATCTGCCTTCGGCTCAGGTCATGATCCCAGGGTCCTGGGATCGAGCCCCGCATCGGGCTCCCTGCTCCACAGGAATCCTGCTTCTCCCTCTCCCATTCCCCCTGCTTGTGTTCCCTCTCTTGCTGTATCTCTCTCTGTCAAATAAATAAATAAAACCTTTTAAAAAAAGAAAAAGGGCGCCTGGGTGGCTCAGTTGGTTAAGCGACTGCCTTCGGCTCAGGTCATGATCCTGGAGTCCCGGGATTGAGTCCCGCATCGGGCTCCCTGCTCAGCGGGGGGTCTGCTTCTCCCTCTGCCCTCTTCCCTCTCGTGCTCTCTCTCTCTCATTCTCTCTGTCTCAAATAAATAAATAAAATCTTAAAAAAAAAAAAGTCTTTAAAAAAAAAGATTTAAAAAAAAAAAGAAAAAAAAGAAAAAGAATAAGAAAATGGATTCTTTTGGAATGGCTGGCTGGTTCAGTCAGTAGGACATGTGACTCTTGATCTCAGGGTTGTGAGTTCAAGCCCCATCCACATTGGGTGTGGAGCCTACTGAAAAAAATGGATTCTTTAGGATTTTCTATATAGCAGATCATATAATGTGTGAATAGAGATAGTTGTACCTTATCCTTTCCCATCTAGATACCTTTTATTTAATTTTCCTAAGTGTCCTGGTTAGAACCTCTAATAAAAATTTTGAATAGGAGTGGTGAGAAAAAAAAAAAGAAGTGGTGAGAGCAGGCATTCTTGTTACCAGTCTTAAAGGGAAAATATCCATCTCTCACCACAAAGTAGGATGGTAGCTGTGGGTGTTTTGTAGATGCTTTTTATCAGACTGAGGTTTTCCTTCTCTTCCTAGTTTGAGTGTTACTGACATGAAAAGGTGTTGGAGGTTGTCAGATGTTTTATCTGCATCTATTGAGATGATCGATGTATTTTTTGCTTTTCAATTCTGTGCATATGGTGTATTATATACACTGATTTTTTTATTAATTTAATATATATCCTCATGTTTGTGGGATAAATCACAGCTAGTCATGGTGTATAATTCTATATGTTGATGGATTTGGTTTGCTATATTCTGTTGAAGATTTTTGAGTATATTTTTAAGAGATATTGGTATGTAGATACTTTTTCACATCATGTTGTCATCTGATTTTAGTATCAGTGTAATAAGGGACTCATAGAATGAGTTGGGAAATGTTCCCTCTTCTATTTTTTTTAAAGATTTTATTTATTTGAGAGAGAGCGTGCACGCACGTGAACACAAGTGAGGGGGAAGGGGCAGTGAGAGAGGGAGAAGCAGACTCCCCGCTGAGCAGGGAGCCTGACACGGGGCTCGATTCCAGGACCCCGAGAACATGACCTGAGCCGAAGGCAGATGCTTAACTGAC
Source organism: Mirounga angustirostris (assembly GCF_029215605.1). NCBI lineage: Eukaryota > Metazoa > Chordata > Mammalia > Carnivora > Phocidae > Mirounga > Mirounga angustirostris. The sequence continues at coordinate 98,377,748 of NW_026991719.1, forward strand.
TGAGCCACCCAGGTGCCCCTCCCTCTTCTGTTTTTTTGGGAAAGTTTTTCAAGAATTGATATTAGGACTCCGTGCTCAGCGCAGTCTGCTTGAGATTCTCTCTCCCTCTCTCACTGCCCCTCCTGCTCAATGCTCTCTCTCTTTCTCTAAAATAAAGAAATAAATCTTAAGAAAAAAAGAATGGATATTAATTCTTTAAATATTTGGCAGAATTCACCTGTAGAGTCACCTGGTCCTGGGCTTCTCTTTGTTGAGAAGTGTTTGATTACTGATGCACTTTCTTTCCTTGTTAAAAGTCTACTCGTATTTTTGTTATTGAATGAGTTTTGGTCATTTGTCTTTCCTAGAAATTTACCCATTTCATTTATTATCTAATTTATTGGCATCCAGTTTTTTATACAATTCCTTCAAAATTGTTTTTATTTCTGTAATGTCTTTTAGCTTGGGCTGTTATAACAAAGTACCATAGATTGTGTGGCTTATAAACACCACACATTGATTTCTCACATTCCTGGAGGCTAGAAGTCTGAGATAAGGATGCCAAGCATAGTTGAATTCTGGAGAACCCCTCTTGGTTGTAGACTGCTGTCTATCCACTGTGACCTCACATGGCAGAAGTGGGCAGGGGAGCTCTCTGGGGTCTCTTTTCTAGGGACACTAATTCCATTCTTGAGGGCTCCCAAAGACCCCACCTTGAAATACCATCATGTTGGGGATTAGGTTTCAAAATAGGAATTTTCGGGGGACACAAACATTTAGTCGATAGCAGCTACCTTTAAATTTCAGATTCTAGTAACTTCAGTCTTATCTTTTTTTTATTCTTGATCAGTCTAGCTAAAGGCTTGTCAATTTTGTTGATCTTTACAGAGAACCAAATCTTGGTTTCATTGATTTTTCTTTATTGTTTTTCTATTTTCTATTTTACCTTTGTTCTCATATTTATTATTTTTTAACCTCTGCTTTAGATTTAGTTTGTTCTTCTTTTCCCAGTGACTTAAGGTAGGTTATCTTACTGATTTGAAATCTTAAATCTTTCTTTTTTTTTTTTTTTGGCAGTTATAGCTATAAAATCCTGTTAAACATTGTTTTCACTAGATCCTATAAGTTTTGGTATTTATGTTATCATTTTCATTTATCTTAAAGTATTTTCTAATTTCCCTTATGATTTCTTATTTGCCCTATTGATTATTTAGGAGTTTGGTGTTTAATTGCACATATTTGTGAACATGCCAAATTTCCTTCTGTTACTGATTTATAATCTTGTTCTATTGTGGTTGAAGAACATACTTTGTATGATTTCTGTCCTCTTAAAGGTATTGAGTCTTGTTTTATGGCCTACCATGTGGTTTATTGTGGAGAGTATTCCATGTGCACTTGGGAAGAATGTGTACCCTGCTGTTCTTGGGAGGTGTGTTCTATATATGTCCATTAGGTATAGATATTTTATGTTATTCAGTTCTTCTGTTTCCTTGTTAATATTCTATCTTGTTGTTCTATCCATTATTGAATGTGGATTATTTAGTCTTTAAGTATATTATAGAATCAATTGTTTCTTCATTTCTGTCAGATTTTGCTTCATGTAATTTGGTGCTTTATAATTGGGTGCATATGTTTATAAATGTTATATATTCCTGATGGATTGTCCCTTTTATCATTGTAAAATATCCCTCTTTATCTCTAAAAGCACTTTTTTGTTTTAAAGTGTATTTTGTCCTTTTACTTTCAGTCTATATCTTTGAATGTTAAGTGTAGACAGCATACAGTTAGATCTTGATTTTTATCTATTCTGACAAACTTTGCCTTTTAATTATATTGTTACTGATATAATTTTGTTTATGCTATTTTTACTTTTTTGTTTTCTATATGTCTCATGCCTTTTTGTTACTCTATTTCTCGTGTACTGCTTTCTTTTGCATTAAGTGAATATTTTCTAATGTAAACTTCCAGTTTCTTTAATTTTTCCCATTATAGTTTTGAATTATTTCCTTTTGGTTCCTTTGTGGTTCCTTAGGCTCACTATACAGATGTTATCAGAATCTGCTCCAGATTTATACTAATTTAGTTCCAATGAGACATAGAAATGTTACTCCTGTGTAGCTCTATTCCCTTTTTCCTCTTTTTGTGATGTTATTGTTACATGTATTATGTATGTTAAAAGCACAACACAGTGCTATAATTATTACTTCATACAATTTTATATCTTTTAAAGAAACAGGAGCAAGAATAACATATATATATGTATAGCTTTTGCTATATTGACCTTATTTCCCATTACTGGTTTCTTCATTTATTCCTGTTGATCCATGTTACCATCTAGAGTCATTTCCTTAATCCAGTACAGCTCTGCTCCCTACCACCGCCTTGGTGTTATTGGCAAATATGTTACATTCTATATATTATAGGCCCAGCAGTGCAATTATATATATATATATTAGTTGTTTTCTTTTTAAATTTGTTAAGAGAAGAAAGGAAAGAAATATGCATTTATACTGTCTTTTATAATGATATAATTACCTTTACAAGTGCTTTTTGCTTTTTTGTGTGGATTTGAAATACTGTCTGGGTCACTTGCTTTCAGCCTATTCTTGTAAGGTGGGTCTGTTAGCAACAAATTCCCTCAGACTGTGTTGATCAAGGAATGTCTTTATATCGCATTTATTATTTAAAGATAGCTTTGAGGGATATAGGATTCTTGGTTGATAGTTTTTTATTCTTATTTTGGCACTTTGAGTATGTTTTTATCCTGCCTTCTGGCCTCCATTTTTTCTGATGACAAGTCAGCTGTTAATTTTATTGGAATTTCCTCAAAAATGACCCTTTTTTTTCTTGTTGCTTTCATGATTTTCTCCATGTCTTTTGGCTTTCATCATTTTTACTATGATGTATCTTTTTGTGGATCTGGTTGGCTTTATTATATTTGACATTCATTGATCTTCTTAGATGTGTAGATTGAAGATTTTGATCAAATTTGAAAATATTCAGCCATTATTTCTTTGAATATTTTTTCTGCTCCTTTCTCTCCTCCCTTTTGGCACTTCTGTTACATGCATGTTGTATACTTTGCAGGGTCGCATAATGCTCTGAAGCTCTTTTTTTTTTGTTTTTTTAATGTAATCTCTACACCCAACATGGGGCTCGAACTCAAGATCCTGAGATTGAGTCGCGTGCTCCACCAACTAAGTTAGCCAGGTGCCCTGACTCTGAAGCTCTTTTTATTTTCTTTTTTCCTCTGTATTATTTTGATTGTATAGTATCTACAGGTCTATGTTCATACTTGCTAATTCCTTCTTTCTTTCTTTCTTTCTTTCTTTCTTTCTTTCTTTCTTTCTTTCTTTCTTTCTTTCTTTCTTTCACTAACTCTTTCTTTTGGCAGTTCAAATCAACTGTTGAGCCCCTCTAGTAAATTTTTCTTTTAAGTTATCATACTTTAAGCTTCAGAATTTCCATTTAGTTCTTTTTCTTTTTTTTAAAGATTTTATTTATTTATTTGAGAGAACGAGAATGAGAGAGAGTACATGAGAGGGGGGAGGGTCAGAGGGAGAAGCAGACTCCCTGCTGAGCAGGGAGCCCGATGCGGGACTCGATCCCGGGACTCCAGGATCATGACCTGAGCCGAAGGCAGTCGCTTAACCAACTGAGCCACCCAGGCGCCCCATTTAGTTCTTTTTTATAGTTTCTATCTTCTTGTTGACAGTCTCTATTTGATGAGACATTGTTATCATACCTTTTCTTATTTAAGCATGATATTCTTTAGTGCTTTGAATATGTTTTGTACTGGCTACTTTGAAATCTTTGTTCATTAAATCTGACATCTGTCCACTCTCAGGCAATTTCTGTTGCCTGCTTTCCCCCATATATGGGTCAGACTTCACTGTTTGCATGTCTTATAATTTTTTTGTTGGAAACGGGCTGTTTTAGGTAACATATCGTAGCAACACTGGTTACAGGTCCACATTCCATTCCACCTGTGTTTGTGGGGTTGCTTGTTATATTTGTTTATTTGTTTCTGGCTAACTGGATCGTTTAACTGGATCATTTTTAATGAAATGTATTTCATCTCTATAGTATGAGCTTCTGATACTTCTTGGAGGACATAGCATTGGCCATATGCACAATCACCTCAGAATGCTAGTTGTTTTGGCAGGGCTCTCTTTGTCTCTTTCCCTGAGCACACCTAGCTATCAAGCTCCACTAATTGCTGGCTAATTGGGGTGCCTGGGTGGCTCAGTTAGTTAAACGACTGCCTTCAGCTAAGGTCATGATCCTGGAGTCCCGGGATCAAGTCCCACATCGGGCTCCCTGCTCAGCAGGGAGTCTGCTTCTCCCTCTGACCCTCCCCCCTCTCATGCTCTCTCTCTCTCTCAAATAAATAAATAAAAATCTTTAAAAAAAAATTGCTGGCTAATTGGTCTATTATTTTCAACAATGTCCTGGAAAATAAATTGCTGCACAGACTGATTCAATTAAAATCAGATCCTTTGTGAGGACAGTTGTTTTTTTTTAACTTTCTTCTACAGTCTTATCGCTTTAAACTTTTTCTTTTTCCTTCTTCCCTCCCTTTTTGCCTCCCTTCCTCCTTCTAATTTTTTCCTCCAGCTTTACTGAGGTATAACTGATAGACAACATTGTGTAAGTTTAAGGTGTACAACATGATGATTTGATACATGTTTATATAAAATGATAACCACAGAAGCGTTAGTTCACAATTCCATCACTTCACATAATTATCATTTTTTTGGTGTGGTAGGAACATTTAGAATTTACTCCCTTAGCAACTTTAAAGTAAATAATGTAGTATTGTTCACTATAGTCATCATGCTGTACATTAGATCTTAAGAACTTACTTATCTTATAATTGAAAGTTTGTACCCTTTGACCAACACATTCCCATTTCTCCTGCCCCGAGAACCCTGGCAAGAACCATTCTACTCTCTGTTCTGTGAGTTTGGCTTTTTAATTTATTTTTATTTTTTTTAAGTTTTTTTTTTTTGAGAGAGAGAGCAAGACAGGGGAGGGGCAGAGGGAGAGGAGAGAGAGAATCTTAAGCAGACTCCACGCCCAGCACAGAGCCTGTCGCAGGGCTCAGTCTCACGACCCTGGGACCATGACCTGAGCCAAAATCAAGAGTTGGACACAACCAACTGAGTTACCCAGGCACTCCAAGTTTGGCTTTTTTAGATTTCATGTATAAGTGATATCATACAGTATTTGTCTTTCTCTGACTTATTTCAATTAGCGTAAAGGTCTAAATGTTGTTGCAAATGGCAGGCCTTCCTTCTTTCTCATAGCTGAAAAATATTCCATTGTGTGTGTCTGTGTGTCACAACTTATTCCATTGATCCTTAGACTCTTAGGCTATTTCAATGTCTTGGTTACTGTGAATAATGCTGCAATGAACATGGGAGACCAGATACACTTTGAGATCCTAATTTCATTTCCTTTGGATATATACCCAGAAGTGAGATTGCTAGATCATATGATAGTTCTATTCTTAATTTTTTGAACAACCTCCCTACTTCTTTCCGTAGTGGCTGCACCAATTTACATTCCCACCAATAGTGCACGAAGGTCCTCTTTTTCCACATCCTTACCAACACTTGTTATCTCTTGTCTTTTTGATAATAGCCATTCTAACAGGTGGTTTTCATTTGCATTTCCCTGATGATTAGTGATGTTGAGTCCCTTTTCATGTACCTATTGGTCATTTGTATATCTCTTTGGAAAAATGTTTATTCAGTTCCTCTGGTCATTTTTAAATTGGATTTTTTTGGATTTTCTATTGGTTATTTTTGCTCTTGGGTTGTATGAGTTCCTTATACATTTTGTATATTAACCCCTTATCAGATAGATGGTTAGCAAATATCTTCTCCCATTCCATAGGTTGCCTTTTCATTTTATTGATTGATTCTTTTGCAGTGCAGAAGCCTTTTGGTTTGATTAAATCCCTCTTGATGATTTTTTTTGTTTTGTTTTTGTTGCCTGTGCTTTTGGAATTGTATCCAAAAAATCCTTGCCAAGACTAATGTCAAGGAGCATTTTTCCTATGTCTTTTTCTAGGAGCTATAAGGTTTTGGGTGTTATATTTAAATCCTTAAAATATTTTGAGTTAATTTTTGTTAGTGGTATCACATCAGGGCTCATTCTTTTGCACGTGATTATCCGGTTTTCCAAACACCACTTCTTAAAGAGACTATCATTTCCTCATTGTCTATTCTTGGCTCCCTTGTTACATATTAGTCGACCATATATGTGTGGGTTTATGTCTGGGCTTTTAACTATGTTCCTCTGGTGTGTGTGCCTGTTTTTATGACAGTACCATACTGTTTTGATTACTATAGCTTTGTAATATAGTTTGAAATCAGGAATGTGATGTCTCCAGCTTTGTTCTTTCTCAAGATTGCTTTGGCTATTCAGGGTATTTTGTGGTTCCATATGAGTTTTGGGATTGTTTGTTCTATTTCTATGAGAAATAGCATTAGAATTTTGGTCGAGATTGCATTGAATCTACAAATGGCTTTGGGTAGTATGGAAATTTTAACAATATTCTTCCAACCTATGAACATGGGATATCTTTCCATTTATTTACATTTTCTTCAATTTCTTTAATCAGTGTTTTACAGTTTTCACAGTATAGAGCTTCACTTCCTTGGTTAAATTTATTCCTAAGTGTTTTGTTGTTTTGATGACATTGTACATGTGATTAAAAAAAATTTTTTTTTCCAGATAGTTCATTTTTAGTGTCTAGAAACTTGAGGAAAAGGAAGGTCTATTGTATTGCCCAATTTTTGACTCTTCTCATTATACTTTCTTCCTTCCTAATGTTCCAAGATTCCTTCTTTTATTATTTCCTTCCTGCTTCATTAATTTCCTTTAGCCCTTCTTTTAGGGTGAGTCTGCTGGTGACAAATTCTCTTAATTTCCCTTCATCTGATATAGTCTTGATTTGTCCTTTTTTCATGAAGAATATTTTCACTGGATATGGAATTCTGGGTTGATATTTCTTTGCTTAGCATTTAAAAATAGTGTGCCACTCCCTTCTGGCCTCAAGGGAGAGCCATGAGTGGGAGTTGTGTGGAGGAAGGGAGCACCCACCTCCTGGCTGTGCTCACCCTGAACTTGTATTGAGAAATGTGCTGTAATTTATGTTCTTTTCCCCTGGAAAGTAAGGTGTCATTTCTCTCTTGCTACTCTCTAGGTTTTCTTTGTCTCTAATTTTCAGGAGTTTGATTCTAATGTATTGTGGCATGAATTTCTTTGGGTCTATCCTGTTTGAGGTTTTTGCATTTGTAGATTTATTGCATTTGTAAGTTTATGTCATTCACCAAATTTGGGGAATTTTAAGCCATTATTTCTTTTTTATTTATTTGTTTATTTCCTTTAAATTTTTTTTTTTAAGATTTTATTTATTTGCAAGAGAGAGAATGAGAGACAGACAGCATGAGAGGGAGGAGGGTCAGAGGGAGAAGCAGACTCCCTGCTGAGCAGGGAGCCCGACGTGGGACTCCGGGATCATGACCTGAGCCGAAGGCAGTCACCTAACCAACTGAGCCACCCAGGCGCCCTATTTATTTCCTTTAAAGTAAGCTCTACACTCAGTGATGTGGCTTGAACTCACAAACTGAAATCAAGAGTCACATGCTCTACAAACTGAGCCAGCCAAGCACCCCTCAGCCATTGTTTCTTTGAATACTACTTAAGTGCCATTCTTTCTTATCACTTTATGGGACTCTGATGGCGTGAATGTTAGATCTTTTGTTATAGAACTACAGGTCCCTAAGTATTTTTTTTTTCTGTTGTTCAGTATTGGTCATTTCTTTTTACTTTATCCTTTTTTTAAATTTTCCATTCAGTTTTAGTAAATGACAGAGCCACATCACATGCTATACCAGTTCAGGGTGAGAATTTTCTTTCTATTTTTTTATTTAATTAAAACAATTTTTGGGGGGGGCGCCTGGGTGGCTCAGTCGTTAAGCGTCTGCCTTCGGCTCAGGTCATGATCCCAGAGTCCTGGGATCGAGTCCCACATCGGGCTCCTTGCTCAGCGGGGAGCCTGCTTCTCCCTCTGCCACTCCCTGCCACTCTGCCTACTTGTGATTCCTCTCTCACTCTCTCTGTGTCAAATAAATAAATAAAATCTTTAAAATATATATATATATATATAATTTATTTATTTATTTGACAGAGAGCACAAGAGGGGGAGCAGCAAGCAGAGGCAGAGGGAGAAACAGGCTCCCTGCTGAGCAGGGAACTAGATGCGGGGCTCGATCCCAGGACCCTGGGATTATGACCTGAGCCAAAGGCAGATGCTTAACTGACTGAGCCACCCAGGCACCCCCCAGGGTGAGAATTTTCTAATTCACCTTTTCTAATATTAAAACTGCTTCTTGAGGTGCCTGGGTGGCACAGTGAGTTGAGCGTCCAACTCTTGGTTTCAGCTCAGGTAGTGACCTCAGGGGTTGTGGGCTCAAGCCCCACATCGGGCTCACACTCAGCGTAGAGTCTGCTTGGGATTCTTTCTCCCCTCTTTCTCTTCCCTTCCCCCCACGTGCTCTCTACTTTCCTCTCTCTAAAATAAATAAATAAATCTTAAAAACAAAAAACAAAAAACCAATCCCGCTTCCTTTAGTATTGTCCTAAGTCCTACCCTGAATTGAGGGAAGAGTGGCTGGATGGGCCCTATGTTTCCTGGGGGAAATCCAAATTGATATGTTCCCTCTTTGTAAGGAAATGGGACAGGAAGAGCAAGTTTTAGCCCCCAAAGAAAGGACTTACAAGCAATACATATGTTGCTCCACCCTTATGAGACCTGCCGGCCTTTAAAAGGGAACTACATCCTTAACCAACAAGTGTTTTTCACCATGACAGTGGTTCCTGTTGTTTCTTGCAGCAGAAAGCCCTGGGCTCCTCCGTGAGCCTCTACCCTCCATCTACCACCAACAGGAGTGAGCCAGGGCATGGGTGGCCTCTGCCATCTTGTGCATGTCATGCTTCTTCTTGATCACAGGGCCCTGTTTGTGAAAAGCCTCCCACAGCTCCTGTGACAACTTCTCTGGCATCAGCATCCACCAGCGCTTCTTCTCCCTGCACTCAGTAATCATCCACTTCATGACCAGGAAGCGATGACGCCGCTCAGCTAGTGCACAGGGACTTGGTAGAAATGGCCACCTCTGAAATGGGTACCAGCCCAATCACAGGCTCATAGTTCTTCAGTGCTTGGTGGAAGATGGTGTAGGGGTTGCGTTGGATGGTTGTCTGTTCCTCTGCAGAAGCAGCATGGTACTTCTCAAACTCCTTCCTTCTCCCAGCTTCCAGAGTCTGCATCATGAGGGATCTGGCCAGTACTTTGTTTCCTCCTTTCATCATTATATTGGTGAATTTACTGACACAGAGCTTGTTTTTGTCACTGAGACAGCTTTAATAAGCTGAGTCTTCCTGAGTTCCTGCTCATACTTCTCAGAATGGGTAATTTCTACTATCCTATCTTTATGTCCACTCATTCTTTCCCCTATCAACTTTATTCTGCTTTGGGCTCCTTCTAGCAATTTTTCATTTTGGTTACTATATTTTCAGTTCTAAAATTTTATTTTTCTTTATGTCTTCTATTTCTTTGCTGGGACACTATATTTATTTGATGGGAACTTTGGGACTTTCTATCTTTTCATTTTCTTCAATCTTTTACATAATTTTTCATTGAAACATTATGATGACTAACATCCTTGTCACGTAATTCTATTATTTGTGTCTCTTGTTTTCATCTGATGATTTTCTTTTCCTCGTTCAGATTTTCCTGATTCTTAGTATGATGAATGATTATTTTTGTGTATCCTGGCAATTGGGGCTATTATGTTATGAGACTCTGGATCTTATTAAACTTTCATAGGACTCCTCAGTCACCACACAAGGGTGGGAAATGGTATGTTGCCTCATTACTGCCAATTAGGGATGGAAGTGTGTATTTCCTACTAGGCCACCTTTGACATTCCATGAATAAGAACCTCTTGTTATTTTTGGGCAGGGATAAAATTTCATGTCTTTACTAGGCCTCTGCTGACATCACCTTGGCTGGGAGGAGAAAGAGTGCCTCATTACTGTTCCTCACATGGCCTCCACTGTCACCATGGAAGCGGGGGTCGGGGGGCTCCTTATCACTGGGTCAGAATGAAAGTTCCAGATATCTACTCTGCCTTTTTTTTTTTTTTTGTCACCAACCTAGTATGGGGGAAGAGATGACTAGTTACAGCTTTGTAAAGATAGAAGTCTAGGTTTCCTACCTGGCTTATCCTGTCATGGGTTGTGTGCAACCACAATTTTTATCCCATGGTATTTGGCTGGAGTAAGGTGATTATTGTCTAAAAGTTTTCTGTCTTATCAAGCTGCCTTTATCCTGGTCCTTTGGCTAGAGAGAACAGGTTTTACTTGGAGCACCCTTATTTATTTATTTGTTTATTTAAAAGATTTTATTTTATTTATTCAACAGAGAGGGAGAACGCGAGAGAGGGAACACAAGCAGGGGGAGTGGGAGAGGAGCAGGGAGCCCGATGCGGAGCTCGATCCCAGGACCGTGGGATCATGACCTGGGCCGAAGGCAGATGCCCAACCGACTGAGCCACCCAGGCGCCCACTTGGAGCACTTTTAGTCTGTATTCATGGGTGTATCCTGGTTACAAGATTCTACTGCACCCAATTCAGCATATATTAGGCAAAAGGAAAACCCAGGGAATTTACCAGCATGCCATTCCTTGAGTCTCAAGGTTCCTACCTGGTCTTTCTTCTCTCCATCTTCCAGAGTCATCTTCTGTTTTTATATATAATGTTCAGGGTTGGTAATTATACTTAGTGAAAGAATATGGAGAAGTACATTTCCTCCTCCATCTTATCATAGAATCAGAAGTCCAGGGCAAAATTAGATATAGCCATTTTAGGTAGTGGAGGTATTTGGATGCAGCTCTTTTGATATAGCATCAGAACACAATTATGTTAAAACAGAGGAATACTTTTATTACTAGGTAATAAATATTCTTGTCACTATAAGAGTCATTCCTGCCTCTCACCTTCATCTGTCTCTGACCTCCTTGGAAGTGGGAGCTCCTTTATCTCTTTGAAGGAAAGCAGAACTACCTCGGATTAATGGGCTCTCTAATGCTGGTGGGAGATTGCTGAAGAGGCTTTGTGTTGGATCTCATCCTCTGACTCCTCCCGAGGTGGTACCCATTAATGGCTTATATGATTACCTCTGCTGAAAGATATGGCACTTGTACCAAGGTGGAAATAGAAACAGAAATTGGAAGCCTGTAGCATCTGTGTTATCCTTGCAACAAATGAAGACTTAGCTCTTGTACTTATCCTAAAGTGGTTTTTGTTAGAGTGGAGATAGATACAGTGATTAGCTTTGAGGTCAATAATAGTAAACTAGTCCAAGGCCACAGAAGTTACAGAAAGACTGTTTTAACTGGCAGACTTTATGACCACAGTAAGATAACGTAGGGTTATATGGTTTGCTACTTTCCTGGAAATGCAATCACCTCTTTATTGTTCATAGAGTTTTTTCCCCTTCTTTTTCAACATGAAATGATGGCTTTTGCCATAAGCATCTTAACTCCTGTTGCTCAGGATTCTCAGTTGGAAAGGGGACAGAAAAGTAGGGTGGACTACCTAGACTTGTACATATTAACTGAGCCTATTGAGTGAATGTTGATTTATTAAGATGTAGAATCCATATCCCTTTTATTTTAAAACAAAAATTTTTTAAAGTAAACTCTACACCCAACATGAGCTTGAACTCACAACCCCCAAATCAAGAATCACATGTTCTACCAACTGCGCCAGCCAGGCACCCCAATCTTTAACCTCTTTAGATAATACTGTCAAAGGAATCAGACTGCATGGCTTAGACCGCTAGCTTTGCTGTTAACTACCTGTGAGCCTTTGGCAAGTTATCTAACCTTTCAGAGCCTCGGTTTCTTTAGTAGTAAAGTGAGCATCATGGTAGCACCTGCCTTTTTGAGTTATTGTGACATTTCTATGCAATAAAGATTATAAGCACTTAGAAAAACCTGGTCCATTGTAAGCATTCAATACATGTTAAAGTGATAAATATTTTTAAGGAGAATATTTCTAGTTATATGGATGGTTCCTAACTGCTGACAATACTTAATTTCTTTTGTTTTTTCCCTTTCTGACCTCTAAGTAAAGTGTGGATTTGGGTAGTCCTTTAGCTTTTTTTTTTTTTTAAGATTTTATTTATTTATTCATGAGAGACAGAGAGAAACAGAGGGAGAAGCAGGCTCCCAAGGAGCGGGAAGCCCGATGCGGGACTCGATCCCAGGACCCTGGGATCATGACCTGAGCCGAAGGCAGACGCTTAATCATCTGAGCCACCCAGGCGCCCAGTCCTTTAGCTTTTAAGGACTCTCTAGTAGTACAAGTGCCTCAACTAAATTTTTGGGTCATTTTTATTGTGTGAGTTCATGGGATTATAAGATATTTGTCCAGAAGTTCTGGCCATTTGACAATTTTGGGTAATAATTTTAGAAATCTAAACCAGCATTAAAAAAAATTACACGAGGGGTGCCTGTGTGGCTTAGTTGGTTAAGTGGCCAGCTCTTGATTTAGGCCCGGGTCATGATCTCAGGATCCTGGGATCAAGCCCTGCAATGGAGCCTGCTTGGGATTCTCTCACTCCCTCTCCCTCTGCCCCTCCCCACCCCCTGCTTGCACGTTCTCTCTCTAAAAAAAAAGCAAAACAAAACAAAAAACAGGCAACTTAACTTTTGAAAATGTGACTGAAATGAAGCTGTCATTCTTCCCTTTCATTTCAGCGTGGTCTGGAACTCTTGTGAGAATGTACGCTGAGATTAAACTCTGTATCTTAGGCCGATATGCCTATACTTAACACTGAGGCAGTGTCTTAACTATTCAGGATCTCCCTTCAGGGAATACTGATATATGTTTACTGTTACTTATTAATAGTATCTACGATGACTTTTGTTTATCATTTTAAGTTTATGTCCAAATAAAGCATTAGTAGTTCGGCCTTTTTTAGCCTCCTTAAAGGGATTATGATATTTGCTTGTCTGAAGAGTAACGCCAAAGGATAATATTTAGCTACAGTTAGAAAAAATCATTCTTCACCTTAAATTTCTAGAATATTTAATAATTTATATGTTTAAAACGTTAGAGTAGAGAAAGATGGAATGCATCAGAGACAAATATGTTTTGGTTTGCTATATATTAACTTGAAACCTAGTTATTTCTTAAATTTTTTTTTTTTTTATTCATGAAAGTCAGAGAGAGAGAGAGAGGCAGAGGCAGAGGGAGAGAAGCAGGCTCCCCGCCTAGCAGGGAGCCCGATGTGGGACTCGATCCCAGGACCCTGGGATCATGACCTGAGCCGAAGGCAGACGCTTAACCATCTGAGCCACCCAGGCGCCCAAAACCTAGTTATTTCTTATGCCAATTTTTTAGTCACGGATTAATATCTAAGGGCTTTTTTTTTTTTTAAAGATTTTATTTATTTGACAGAGAGAAACACAGCGAAAGAGGGAACACAAGCAAGGGGAGTGGGAGAGGGAGAAGCAGGCTTCCCGCCCGAGCAGGGAGCCCGATGTGGGGCTTGATCCCAGGACGCTGGGATCGTGACCTGAGCTGAAGGCAGACGCCCAACGACTGAGCCACCCAGGCGCCCCTATCTAAGGGCTTTTTAAAAAAATTATTTATTTATGTAATCTCTACCTCCAATGTGGGGCTCGAACTCATGACCTCCCCCCCTCCCCCGAGATCAAGAGTCACATGCTCTTCCAACTGAGCCAGCCAGGCACACCTAATATCTAATGGTTGTATAAAGTGTTTCCTTTTAGTTATTCACTAAAATTTACTGAAACTCTACCATGTGTCAGGTATTTTACTAGGCTCTGGCTATACAACTGAAAATAAAGTGGACAAGGCTTCTGCCTTCATAGTACTTCAGTTTAGTGAGAAGACAAGATTAAAAGGCAAACAAATAGGGGCTCCTGGGTGGCTCAGTTGTTAAAGCATCTGCCTTTCGCTCAGGTCATGATCCCAGGGTCCTGGGATCGAGCCCCGCATCGGGCTCCCTGCTCAGTGGGAAGCCTGCTTTTCCCTGTACCACTCCCCCTGCTGTGTTCCCTCTCTTGCTGTGTCTCTCTCTGTCAAATAAATAAATAAAATCTTAAAAAAAAAAGGCAAACAAATAAATGAGGAAGGTTAATTTCAGGGTAAGTGTTCTGAAATAAACTGTGCTGTGATAAAAAATAAATAGACGGGAACTGTTAGCATGATTTAGGAAGGACTCCATTAAGGAGAAACAATTAAACTAAGATCTGAGGATAAGAATAAGTCAATTATTTAAAGATTTGAGAGAAAAGTGTTCTAAGAATTGAAATGCATTACAGGAAGGAGCTTTGTGTATTCTTACAACTGAGAAATCAAAATACTTGAGTAACGAGGATACTGATACTGTTAATTCTTCTTTAAATGTTTGGTAGAATTCACTAGTGAAGCCAGCTGGTCCTGGACTTTCTTTGTTGAGAGGTTTTTGATTATCAGTTTGATCTTCTTACTTATTACAGGTCTATTCAGATTTTCTATTTCATCTTTTGCCGGAGTCCAGCTCCAGCCGGGGTGGGTCTCTCGTAGGAAAGGACGGCGTCGGCGAATGAGGAGACACAGACACAGGATCAGGTTGCAAGCATCTCCTCCTGACAGCCTCGGAGGAACTTTATTTATATGTTAGGATATTTTTGTTTTTCCAAATCTTAGATCATTTTCTGGATTACAGCCACAGCCTTCTTTCATTTTTCCTTTGTAATGATTAACATGACCTTTATTGATTTCTGCTTATTGGCTTTCGCTAAAACTAAAAAACAGTACGCAAAGAGAAAGGTGCCAGACAGAGCGTGACCGTCTTGTTATTTTGTTCTATAGAAACTAATTCTTCGTGGTTAGTTTCATTATGATTGCTTAGGTAGGCGTAACTAAGATGAGTAGTCACTTTATCATGAAACCCCAGAAATATTCCCACAATTATAAAGATTGCCATAAACAAAATGAAAGAGAATAGCAGGAGCCAGCTGTGGAGTCTCCTGTTTTCAGGATCGTCCCCCATACTTGGACTTTGTCAAACAGCATGAGGAGCTTGGCTTGCGCCAATATTTTTTTTTTTTAATTTCTTCATTTATTTGAGAGAGAAAGTACATGTGCATGCTCGCAAGATGGGGGGCAGAGGGAGAGGGAGAGAGAATCTTAAGTGGACTCCCCAGTGAGCTCAGAGCCCCAACTTGGGGCTCCATCTCACGACCCTGAAATCACGACCTGAGCCAAAATCAAGAGTCCGATGCTTAACTGACTGAGCCACACAGGTGCCCCGTAGATTTTCTCTTTCATCTTAAGTCAATTTAGTAATTTGGTGATTTATTGGTGTAAAATTGTTCAAAGTATTCATTTATAATTTTTTTTTAAATTTCTCTAAGGTTTGGAATAATGTTGCCTCTTGTATTTCTGATTTTCATTATTTAGATTTTTTTCTTAGTCTAAGTAAATGTCAATTTTGTTGATCTTTTAAATAAACCAACTTTTGGTTTTATGATCCTCTTTGATTTTCTCTTCTGTATTTCACTGATCTCTGCTCTCTTCATTATTTCTTCTGCTAGCTTTGAGTTTGGTTTACTTTTCTTTTTCTGATTCCTTAAGGCATAAAGTTAGCCTATTACTTTGAGAAATAGTTTCTGTCTTAATATATGCATTTAGAGGTATGCATTTTTTCTGAGCACTGCTTTCACTGACTCCTATAAGTTCTGGTATGCTGTGTTTTCTTTTTTTTTTTTTTAAAGATGTTATTTATTTATTTGAGAGAGAGAGAATGAGAGAGAGCACATGAGAGGGGGGAGGGTCAGAGGGAGAAGCAGACTCCCCGCTGAGCAGGGAGCCCGATGCGGGACTCGATCCCGGGACTCCAGGATCATGACCTGAGCCGAAGGCAGTCGCTTAACCAACTGAGCCACCCAGGCGCCCTGGTATGCTGTATTTTCATTTTTATTTATATCAAAGTATTTTCTGATTTCTCTTGTAATTTTTTTTCTTTTACCCATTGGCTAAGAGTATGTTAATTTCCACACATTTGTGAATTTTCCAGTTTTCCTTGTTCTTGATTTCTAGAGTCATTTCATTTTGGTCAGAAAAGATGGTTTGGGGGCACCTGGGTGGCTCAGTCATTAAGTGTCTGCCTTTGGCTCAGGTCATGATCCCAGGGTCCTGGGATCTAGCCCTGCATCAGGCTCCCTGCTATGCGGGGAGTCTGCTTCTCCCTCTCCCACCCCCCCCCGCTTGTGTTCCTTCTCTTGCTGTGTCTCTCTCTGTCAAATAAATAAATAAAATCTTTAAAAAGAAAAAAAAGAAAAGACAGTTTGTATGATTTCTATCTTTTTAAATTTATTGAGACTTGTTTTGTAACCTAAAATATTGTCTGTCCTGAAGAATATTCCACGTGCACTTGAGAAGGATGTGTATTCTGTTGATGGGTGGAGCATTCCTGTATGTTTGTTAGGTGTATTTGATTTATACTGTTGTTTAAATCCTCTATTTCCTTATTGATCTTGAGTCTAGATGTCCATCCATTATTGGAAGTAGAGCATTAAAGTCTCCAACTATTATTGTAGAACTGCCTATTTCTCTCTTCAGTTCTTTCAGTGATTGTTTCTCATGTTTTGAGGCTCTTTTGTTTGTGCATATATATGTATAGACTATTGAAGTCTACAACTATTATTGTAGAACTATTTCTCCAATTCTGTCAATGGTTGTTTCACATAATTTGGGGCTCTTTTGTTTGTGTGTATGTCTATAATTGTTATTTCTTCTTGATAAATTGACCCTTTTATCAATACATGATGTCATTTTTTTTTGTCTCATAATTTTTTTTTGGTCTCATAACTTTTTTTTTAATTATAAAGATTTTATTCATTTATTTGTGTGAGAGAGAGCACACAAGCAGGGGGAGCGGCAGGCAGAGGGAGAAGCAGGGTCCCCGCTGAGCAAGGAGCCCGATGCAGGACTCGATCCCAGGACCCTGGAATCATGACATGAGCTGAAGGCAGACACTTCACCGACTGAGCTACCCAGGCATCCCTCATAACAACTTCTTTTTTAAAAAATTATTTATTTATTTGACAGAGAGAGAGACACACAGTGAGAGAGGGAACACAGGCAGGGGGAGTGGGAGAAGGAGAAGCAGGCCCCCTGCTGTGCAAGGAGCCCGATGCAGGACTTGATCCCAGGACCCTGGAATCATGACATGAGCTGAAGGCAGACACTTCACCAACTGAGCTACCCAGGCATCCCTTATAACAACTTTTTAAAAAATTATTTATTTATTTATTTATTTGACAGGGAGAGAGACACAGTGAGAGAGGGAACATAGGCAGGGGGAGTGGGAGAGGGAGAAGGAGAAGCAGGCCCCCCGCGGAGCAGGGAGCCCGATGTAGGGCTCGATCCCAGGACCCTGGGATCATGACCCAAGCTGAAGGCAGAAGCTTAACCGACTGAGCCACTCAGGTGCCCCACAAATGTTTTTTAAAAATTGTTTTAAAGGAAAGATTTAATTCTGCCATTTTGCTATTTTCTATATTGCTTACATCATTTATGTTCCTCAATTTCTTCAGTATTGCCTTTTGTGGGGTTTTTTGGTACCATTTTGATTCCCTTCTCTTTTCATTTTCTGTGTGTATTTTAGTTATTTTTTTATTGGTTACCCTTGGAATTGCAATTAAGTAGACAGTTGAGTATACAAATCTAGAGGAAGTCAGGGCTGGAGAAATAAATTTGAGAAAAATTGGCGTATAGATGGTATTTAAAGCCTGGGACTAGGTGAGGTCTTTTAGGAAGAAAATATAGCCAGAGTAGAGCAGAAAATGCAGGACCAACCCTTGAGAACTTGAAAGCCTATCCTCCCTATTGGTGGATATGTTTGTATTTATCCTTTAAGTCCCATGAATAGGTGGCATAACTGTCACTTGTATATCTCAATGGGTCTCATTTCTGAAGACATTAAGATAAGAGCTGCTTTCCTGTGTTAGCTGAGCATTAGAACAAGATGAATCCTATTTTTGCAGTTCTAAGGTTCTCTTTCAATTTCTTTTTCTGTCATATTTCAATATACTATTTACCAGTTAATTTCAAAATCATTTTGAAAATCATTCAAAATCATTCAAGCTCATTTTCTTTTCAGAGCTACCATTGATGTTCTTAATTTTCTCTTTGGATATCATCCCTGTCTAGAACCACATGTCTTAATTCTTCAGCCACAGCTTGTACTCCTGACTTGACTTGACCAGCATTCTCTCAAAAGCATATGTTTTTCTTTTAAGATTTTATTTTTTTAAAGTAATCTCCATACCCAACGTGGGTCTCGAATTTACAATCCCAAGATCAAGAGTCACATGTTTTATTGACTGAGCCAAACAGGCACCCCTCAAAAGCATATCTTTAATCATAAGGGTTGAAGGACTAGGGTTGATTCTTATGGAGGAGAAACTCTGCATTCACATTTTCTTGGGGAAGGCCAGGATTGTTATCTTTAAATCTGAATGATACTGCATTCCGACCCTTAAAACACAGCTCTCCGTAGGAGGGAGATGGGTTAAGAATAACCATGCCATGCCTACACTGAAAGTTTAAAAAATATGTAATAATAGAAGTTAATTGAACATAGTTTACCACTTGCTTTTTGCCTGATGTCTGATTCCTGTTATTTGCTGTATGCAGCCTGTTTTAACTTTGCCTCCCCCAGCAGCTTGTCCCCTGGAAAACAGATCTCACACAGTTTAACTCTTGATATCTGAGAATCAGAGCATTGACAAGTTGATATTCTGAAGTCCCCATTAGAAAAAAGCAGAACTAGGAAGGTGGGGAGCAGTTCCTGACAATGGAGTAGAAGATGTTCCAGCATACTTGTAATACGGCAAGCAATGTGGAGAACATGACCCCTAAACTTTGAATGAGACCCTTCAAGAAAACTTAGTTTTCTTTGGACTATTCTCTCCAACCTGCCTTCCATTTTGCCTGATTTACAGAAGCTCAAAAACATATTGGTTAAACTACAAAATTGAGTTCCTAATCACCTCACCATGGCAACCCCATCATTGCCTAGATATTTGCTGTATGTAGTCCTTGTGAGAACCCAAGTGTCTGTTAAAGGAGCCCACATATGTCTTCTGTGGGCTTTTAACAGCCTTCAAGAGAAGTTCCCAGGTTGTTCTCAGGGTTAGGAGAGGCTTAGGCTCCTACTTTACTGGGGCAAGAGTGGTAAGTGAGTGATGGTACACATACCAGGGCTTCTTAGTCTGGGTTTCGTTGATGGTCTGTGGGGAGTCTGTAAACCTCCATCAACTGAATGCATAATTTAGTGTGCATGTGTATTTTTCTCCAGAGGAGAGAGGATTTGTAGCATTTATTAGGTTTTCAGAAAATTACATAGCCTCCCTTGTACCACTGAGAGCCCTTGCCTTAATTGATCTGTTGGGTAAATCCAAGTTTTGTTGTATCTAAGTTTTGAACTTCATTTAAAACATGTGAAAATAGGTAGGTTAAAATGGAATTTTTAAGAAAAAGAAAAGTATCCTCAATTAGCATTAAAACTCGTAACCTGCTTGCTACTCTATCATATTGGTAACTGATGATTACACCCCAACTCTTCTTAACTGTCAGCCTAAAGTCAGCCATATTAAATGGCATACAGTGTCCATTGGAAAGGGTGTTGCCCTGCGCTAAATGGTGACTGGAGAGACTCACTGCCCTTGAGGGATTGGTGTAACAATGACTCCAGACCAAATTATGAGGTAGGAATCAAAAGTGAATGTTGCAGCCGTTTCCTGCCAGGAACTGTGCTTAATTTTCACAACCATCCTGTCGTCCTAATTATACAAGCTTAGACCACTAAAATGACTTGCTGAAGGTCTTATAGTCAATAAAGTGTCAGAGCTGTGACTGAATTCTCGTATTTCTGTCATTGCCTTGGATCTTATGAGAGACTAGGACCAGGAGTAGGGAAAGCATCCCAAGGAGTGTCTGAGCCAGATTCTGGTCTTTTAACCTGAGAAGTAATTCATTTCCCACACCTTTAAGGGAGATGGGCATGACTCAGTGGCTCTAGCCAGTACAAGTCCTATTGCTTGGGAGGCCACTGTTCCATCCCCTTGAGCAGCTCTAAGTCTTGATTCTGTTTGCATGTTTTCTGAATAACACTGGCATTAGCCCCCACTGAAACCACCTCCTCAAGATTTTGAAGTGCTATACAGTTAAGAGGGAGCATTGTCTAAAGCCATATGAAAGGACTGGAATTTGTCTGGTGAACAAAAATTTTGCAATCATAACACCTTTTACTCCCACGGCAAGCAAAACTTTTTCTTTGTGAAGGAAGCAAGCAAACATTTCATTTTCAGAATAATGATGATCTTTAAAGGGACAGTGCCAGCAGTTTAGCTCTAGATTTCCTTCTTTTTGCATTTAATGCCATCAGAGGAGAAAAGCAGACTTCTAGACACGTATTCTTCAAAGCATCCTATTACATGAGTGGATCCATGTGGGCTTTATTGAAAACTAACAAGTATGGTATTTCAAAGTGTGGACCCCAGCACCTCTGACATTAGAATGACCTGTGTGCTTATATATCCTGCAGATTCCTGGACTCCATCCTAGACCCACTAACTCAAAATCTTTTGGGAAGGGGATTAGGCCCAGGAAAATGCAATTTAGCCACCCCTCTGGAGATTCTTACCCACACTAATCTGAAAACCACTGCAGTGGAAGTACAAACACCATAATAATCCAAATTAGAATATTTTTGCTATAATGACACTTGGCTAAAATGAACCCAGTAACCACATTCCTTGAAAGAAAGCCAAGTTAAATGTAGCTTGTCTGTAGTGAATTCACATATGAAAAAGAGTTGAAAAAAAATCTGTGGATAGGAGCTATTGGGGAAGAAAAATTTTTCCTCCACCCTTCTTGTTTTTTTCGCTGATATAATAATCAAATTAACATAGGACAGTTTGCGGGCACCTCAGTGGCTCAGTTGATTAAGCATCCAACTCTTGGTTTTGGCTCAGGTCATGATCTCGGGGTCATGAGATCGGGCCCCATGTCGGGCTCCGAGCTTGGGACGGAGTCTGCTTGAGATTCTTTCTCTCCCTCTCCCTCTGCCCCCCACCTGCTCGCACTCCCTCTCTCTCTCACAAATAAATACATCTTTTTTTTTTTAAGATTTTATTTATTTGACAGAGAGAGAGACAGCGAGAGCAGGAACACAAGCAAGGGGAGTGGGAGAGGGAGAAGCAGGCTTCCCGCTGAGCAGGGAGCCTGATGTGGGGCGCGATCCCAGGACCCTGAGATCATGACCTGAGCCGAAGGCAGATGCTTAACGACTGAGCCACCAAGGCGCCCCAAATAAATACATCTTTAAAAAAAATTGACATAGAGCAGTTTAACAAGAGAAAGGCAAATTTACTTATTTATGTATGGGGACCCCAGAAAGACCGTGAGCCCCAAGGACAAGCCAGGTAATTGAGGCTTGTGTGCCATCTTGGACTAAGGAATGGGACAGAGAAGCCTGGGTCTTCAAAGAGGAGGAGGATGATTCACAGGCTGATAAGAAGAACAGATGTTTGGTAATTAGATGTTGTCCTGTCCTACAGATAGGTCACTCAGATACCAAAGTTATCTCTTGGTAATAAGCTCTCTTGCTGGACCAGGACCCTTATCTAAATTTATTTAGGTAGGTTAGGGAGAGGCAAAATTTTTTCTTCGGCCTGCTGGGTCTTGATTACCTTCAGCTCAAAATAGTCCACATGCCATAAAGTAGCACATTTTAGGGAGTCTTGTTCTGAATCCCTTCAGAGCTTTACTGTGTTTAAGAGCTTGAATGACTGGTAGACATACTCTGTGATACGCCAGAGGTCAGAACTAGTGTCGTATCTTAAAACAAGTAGGGGCAGACTTGGAAAGACTGACATATGCCACGAGACTGGCATAACTGGGTTGAGGCAGGCACAGACTCAGCTGCAGAGTCTAGGAGGAAGTTCACAGTGCAATAGGCAGAACAGGTTACCCCCAAATATGGAAACAGCATGTGAGAGTCTAGGCCTGTAATTTACTGTAAGTGAAGGTATGAGTGTGTGTATGTGTCTATGGGATGGAATGAGGCATTGCAATGGGGAATTAAGGAGTAGATTATGACAAAGGTCCTCTTACATGATCAGGACTTGGTTAGCTTATCAAAAAGTCAGTTACATCAGGAAACCTTAAAGAAGATACACATTTGAATATTACATTTTAACCGAAGACATTCATCTAAGAGCCTTCCATTTGATAGAGACTATTTATTCTCTATCAAATGAAATATCTCAACATATAGTGATATTAGCCATACTTTCTCTAGTCTTCTGTCTGAAGGTAGAACCCTCGAACAGTCCTGATTGTCCTAAACTCCATAGCTGGAATTACTCACTTGGTGATTGAGTTGAGTGGAGGATGAAAAAGCACCGCCCTCCTCCCCTTTTGTTTAAGTCCAGAGCCAAACTTCTGTGAGGAGTTGTATTTATTTACTTTTTATTTGAAGATTTTATGGGGCGCCTGGGTGGCTCAGTTGGTTAAGCGACTGCCTTCGGCTCAGGTCATGATCCTGGAGTCCCTGGATCGAGTCCGGCATTGGGCTCCCTGCTCGGCAGGGAGTCTGCTTCTCCCTCTAACCCTACCCCCTCTCATGTACTCTCTCTCTCATTCTTGCTCTCTCAAATAAATAAATAAATCTTTAAAAAAAAAAAAGATTTTATTTGGGGCGCCTGGGTGGCTCAGTCATTAAGGGTCTGCCTTCAGCTCAGGCCGTGATCTCAGGGTCCTGGGATCGAGACCCACATCGGGCTCCCTGCTCTGCGGGAAGCCTGCTTCTCCCTCTCCCACTCCCTCTGCTTGTGTTCCCACTCTTGCTGTGCCTCTCTCTGTCAAATAAATAAATAAAATCTTAAAAAAAAATAAAAAATAAAATAACGATTTTATTTATGGGGTGCCTGGGTGGCTCAGTCGTTAAGCGTCTGCCTTCGGCTCAGGTCATGATCCTAGGGTCCTGGGATCGAGCCCCGCATCGGACTCCTTGCTCAGCGGGGAGTCTTCTTTTCCCTCTCCCTCTGCTTGTGTTCTCTCTCTCACTGTGTCTCTCTCTGTCAAATAAAAAAATAAAATCTTAAAAAAAAAATTCTATTTCAGAGAGAGAAAGCATGAACAGGGGGGAGGGGCAGAGGGAAAGGGAGAGGGCCCAGCAGACTCCTTGCTGAGCATGGAGCCCCTCGTGGAGCTCGATTCCAGGACCCTAAGATCATGACCTGAGCCAAAGTCAGATGCTTAACCAGACTGAGCCACCCAGGCGCCCCTGTGTGTGTGGGAGGGGGGCTTAGATGACAATTCTAGCTAGGGAGAGTATTCTACCCTCTTTTTTATTGCTTCACCCTAGAAAGGAAACAGTGTATCAGTGGAGGAAACCAATTACAACTTCTTTTGCTATTTTTGAGATACAAAGGGACAGATTTCTTCTTAATTTATCTATGGAGATACATGTATATAAAAGAGTAAGCAAACAAGTGAGTGAGCAAGCAGTGTTTTTAAATTAAGGGCATTTACAATGGAACAGAATAGAAAACCCAGAAATAAGCCCCCAACTATATGGTCAATTACTCTTCGACAAAGCAGGAAAGAATATCCAATTGGTAAAGGACAGTCTCTTCAACAAATGGTGTTTGGGAGGTTGGATGGCACCATGCAAGAGAAAGAAACTGGACCACTGTCTTACACCATGCACAAAAATAAATTCAAAATGGATTAAAGACCTAAATGTGAGACCTGAAACCGTAAACATCCTAGAAGAGAACACAGGCAGTAACCTATTTGACATCAGCTGTAGCAACTTTTTTCTAGATATGTCTCCTGAGGCAAGGGAAACAAAAGCAAAAATAAACTGCTGGGACTAAATCAAAATAAATAGCTTCTGCACAGTGAAGGAAACAGTCCACAAAACTAAAAGGCAACCTATGGAATGGGAGAAGATATTTGCAAATGACATATCTGATAAAGGGTTAGTATCCAAAATCTATAAAGAACTGATACAACTCAACACCCAAAAAACAAATAATCCAGTTGAAATATGGGCAGAAGACATGAGCAGACATTTCTCCAAAGAAGACATCCAGACGGCCAACAGACACATGAAAAGATGTTCCTCATCACTTACCATCATGGAAATGCAAATCAAAACTACAATGAGATATCACCTCACACCTGTGAGAATAGCTAAAATCAACAATACAAGAAAAAACAGGTGTTAGCAAGGATGTGGAGAAAAAGGAACATTTGTGCGCTCTTGGTGGGAATGCAAACTGGTGCAGCCACTGTGGAAAACAGTATGGGGGTTTCTCAAAAAGTTAAAAATAGAACTACCCTATGTTTCAGCAATTGCACTACTGGGTATTTATCCAAAGGATACAAAAACATTAATTCAAAGAGATAGATGCACCCCTATGTTTATAGCAGTATTATTTGCAATAGCCAAGATATGGAAGCAGCCCAGGTGTCCATCTATTGATGCATGGATAAAGAAGAAGTGGGGTATATATATATATCGTGGAATATTATTCAGCCATAAAAAAGAATGAAATCTTTCCATTTGCAATGATATGGATGGAGCCAGAGAGTATTCTGCTAAGCAAGATAAGTTAGAGAAAGACAAATACCATATGATTTCACTTATATATGGAATTTAAGGAACAAAACAAACAAGGAAAGAGAAAAAAAGAGAGCGCGACAAATCAAGAAACAGATTTTTAATTATATAGAACAAACTGATGATTGCCAGAGGGGAGGGAGGTGAAGGGATGGGTTAATTACGTGATGGGGATTAAGGAGTGCACTGATGATGAGTACCAGGTGTTGTATGGAAGTACTGAATCACTATATTGTACACCTGAAACTAATATAAAACTACGTTAACTAACAGGAATTAAAATTAAAACTTAAAAAAATAAAATTAAGGGAATTTAATCAGGAAACCACCAAATGTTACTCATTTTCCCTTGATGAAGATACGTAACTCTATTAACAGAGCTCAGTGACCTTAGCCTACCTTGTTAAAAACAATAGTCATAATTTATCAGTATCCCCTGTTTTGGGGAAAAGAACATTTGGATTTTTCGTAATAAAGAATTTGAACTCATGTCTCTTTGACTCCAGAACCCGGTGAGTCTGGATTGAAGATCTAGCACTGGATGGAATTGAAAAGGCATGAATGTTGAGGGTAGATAACTGAGTAATAATTCAGTCTAGGTATATTAAATTTCATCTCTTTCCTTCTCCTAATCATGCTTTGACCTTTCTATTTTTGAGGGACTGCATCCAAGGCAAAATTAGAAATAGTGCCAGGAAGATATTATTTTTCTAATTTACATTTTTTTTCAAAGCATTGTGTACTCACAGTTTAAAAGGTCACCTAATGCTATTAAGCACATATATAAAAGCAGTAGTCTTCCAACCTGCCCTCATTACTGTTGATTCCTGTTCCCCTGAGTTATTCTGTTATTATCTTCATATTTTAAAAATGACATGTTTTATTGTTTTAAAAATTTATAACTTTTAGCATTATCTGTTGATTTTATACTATTTATTATGAAGATTTAGTTACAAAAATCTCCCTCCCCTCACTGACATATTTTTTCCTTCTATTCTCCCAATAAATGGATAAATCAATATTTATTATATGGTGGACAGCCAGCTGAACTATGTAGTATGATTTTCTTTCTGTCATGGTCTGAATGTCTGTGTCCCCCTAAAATTCATATGTTGACATCTTAACCCCCCAAAGATGATGGTATTTGGAGGTGGAACTTTTGGGAGGTGATAAGATCATGAAGGTGGAGCTAATATTCTTATAAAAGATAGCCCACAGAGTTCTCTCACCCCTTTTGTCCTGTGAAGTTACAATGAGAAGTCTGCAATGCAGAAGAGGACTCTCACTGCGGACCTTGCTGGCACCCTGATCTTAGACTTCTAGCCTCTAGAACTGTGTTAAATAAATTTTTATGGTTTATAAGCTACCCAATCTATGGTATTTCCTTATAGCAGCCTGAATGGTCTAAGGCAGTTTCTTACGAATTCTATTTTTCTTTGGCATTGAAAATGGACTCATATTTGGTTTAGTTTTCTAAGTAACTGTCATAATCTAAGTAGAGTTGTAAACTCAATACAGGAAGCCACAGGAATTAATTTGTAGGTTCTATTTTTTTTCTTGGGGACCACTCTCCTAAAGTTCCCCATCATGCCATTTCAGTTTGGACTGGTTGCTTTTGAGTTCCACTGTACAGCTGTCATCCTGGAGCTTCCCTCACTATTATAAAAAAAACTTGATTTCTGTACTGGCTCTGTTTTCTGGATTCCATGGTGCCATCTTTTTTAGTTTACTCCCTTTTTCTGCTGGAGCTCATCCTTTATTTTTTGAGATGTTACATGTCTTAAGTATCTTTAGTCTTTCTTTATATTTGATTGATATGAAGTATAGAATTTGAGGTAAAAAACATTTTCCTCAGAATTTTGAAGGTGTTTGTCTTTTTACTTCTAGTGTTGCTGTTGAGAAGCTCAATGTTATTCTCTTCTGTAATCCATTGTATGTTTCATGTTCTTAATCTCTGACAGCTTTTAGAATCTTCTCTCCATTCTAGGTGTTCCAAAGTTTCATAATGTTGTGCTTTGTTGTATTAATCATTGTGCTGGGTCTTTTAAATCTGTGAAGACAAGACCCTTAAATGTAGAAATTTTCTTGATTTCTTTAAAATCATTTTATTTCCTGTCTTCCTCAAAAGCACTATTAGTTTAATGTCTTGGACAGGTCCTATATTTTATTATTTCCCTCTTACTGTCTATCTCTTTGTCCTTTGGTTCTAATTTTTAGGAGAAATTTTCAACTTTCTATCAGCCTATATTTTTTATTTTATGTCATATATATGTATATGTCCATACACATATGTACATATTTACATATACACATACATTTATATATACATATATTTAACTTCTAAGACTTCTTTCTTGTTGTCTGAATTCTTTTCTTACAGCATCCTTTTTAAAACTTTTTAATTTTTTAATTTTTTATTTTAATTTAAATTAAATTACTTAACATATAATGTATTATTTGTTTCAGGGGTACTGGTCTGTGATTCATCAGTCTTATATAATACCCAGTGCTCATTACGACACATACCCTCCCCAGTGTCCATCACCCAGTTATCCCATACCCTCACCCCCCTCCAGCCACCCTCAGTTTGTTTCCTAAGATTAAGAGTCTCTTATGGTTTCTCTCCCTCTTTGGTTTCGTCTTGTTTCATTTTTTTCCTCTCTTCCCCTATGATCCTCTGCCTTGTTTCTTAAATTCTACAGATCAGTGAGATCACATGATAATTGTCTTTCTCTGATTGACTTATTTTGCTTAGCATAATACCCGTAGTTCCATCCACGTCGTTGCAAATGGCAAGATTTCATTTTTTTGATGGCTGCTTACAGCATCCTTTTTCTTGTTTCATAGAAGTAATATCTTGTCTCTAAAAATATTATAGTTTTAAAAAGTGTTTTCTTTTTTCTGTATTATCTGCTTCTTACAAGTTTTTTATTAAAGATTTATTTATTTTTTTTAAGATTTTATTTATTTATTTGATAGAGAGAGAGAGAGAGCACAAGAAGGGGGGAGGGTCAGAGGGAGAAGCAGACTCCCCGCTGAGCAGGGAGCCCAATGCGGGACTCGATCCCAGGACTCCAGGATCATGACCTGAGCCAAAGGCAATCGCTTAACCAGCTGAGCCACCCAGGCGCCCTAAAGATTTATTTATTTATTTTGAGAGTGAGATCACAAGCAAGAGGGGCTGAAGGAGAAGGAAACAGACTCTCAAGCAGACCCTCCCCTGAGGGCAGAGCCCGACATGGGGCTGGATCCCTGGATCCTGAGATCATGACCTGAGCCCAAACCAAGAGTCAGATTAACCAACTGCGCCACCCAAGTACCCCCTCACAAGGCACCCCCTTTTGTTTATTTTGATCTTTGTTTCATGTTAGAGGCTGTCCTCAAATATATGGTGGTTCATGACTATATATTCATATTTAAGAGTGAAGTATTTAAAGCTAATTGGGAAGTACTTCTGACCATGTTGGAATAGCTGGTACAGACTCCTGCCCATGAACAACTAGAAAATTGTACAAAATATATGAAATGACTATTCCTCAGACTTTGGACTAGAAGCAGTACAGGTCTGTGATCGCTGACAGAAGGGACACAAATAAAGTGATCTTGATGATCATCTCAGCTTTCTGCCTAGAGGCACTTTGCCGACCTCAGCCCAGGGAGAGGGTACCCAAGCAATGCGTGGAAGTCTCACTGACTTAAGGAGCTAAAGACTGTAGTTTGAGGAGTCTGAGGCAGCTAGAATGTATAGTGCTGGGTACTTTCAAATTGACTGTGGCTGGAAAGTTTATGTGTTGGCCATCAGCATATGCTACAAATCAGTGTGGTTTTGTTGTTGTTGTTGTCGTTCATACCCATGCCCCCAAAGTGTGTGGTGGCGAATGTCTGCCAGCATGCCACTGGCAATATCCCTTGTCCGTAAGTATACTTTGACTTAGAGAAATGGGACAGGATAGAGTTCAGAAATAGACCTACATACATATTTTCAATAATTTTTTCCTCTTTTTTTAAGTAAGCTCTGCACTCAATGTGGGGCTTGAACTCATGACCCTGAGATCAAGAGTCATGTGCCCTACCAACTGAGCCAGCATGGATGCCCCATGTTCAATCAATTTTTGACAAAACCGCCAAGGTAATTAACGAGAGAAAGGATAGCTATTGCAGTACACGGTACCAGAACAACTGGATAACCATATGGGGGGGGGGGGGGGGAAGAATGTTGGCCATTACCTCATATCACACACAAAACCTACTTTAAATTGATTATGGAACTAAACATAAAAAAACTAAAACTGTAACATTTCTAAAAGAATCTGTGGGAGGAAATTTTTGCAGCTTTGCACTAAATATAAAAGAAAAAAAACTTCTTTTCCTCAAGAAGAAAATTGGAAGGCAAGTCACAGGCAGGGAGAAAATATGTGCAATACATACATCTATTAAAGGACTTTTATCCATAATATATGAAGGACTCTTACATCTCAATAAGAAGTGATACAATATAAATGGGAGAAAAAGATTTAAATAGACACTTCACAAAAGCATCTGTGAATAGCCAGTAAGTACATTAAAAGATGTTTAACATCATTAGTCAACAGAAAGATATAAACAAAAAATACAATGAGATACCACTCTACACATACTAGAATGGCTAAAATTCAAATCACTACCAAGTTTTGGGGGAGGATGTGAAACAACTGGGACTTTACACATTGCTGAGGGTTGTGTAAAATGGTATAGCTATTTTCAAAGTAGTTGGGCACGTTTTTATAAAAGTCAACATACTCTGGGGCACCTGGCTGGCTCAGTTGGTGGAGCACACGACTGTTCATCTCAGGGTTCTAAGTCTGAGCCCCACATTGGGCATAGAGTTCATTTAAAAACAAAAAACAAAAAACCCAGAATTAAAAAAAAAAAAAAGAGTCAAGATACTCTTACTATCTTACCCAGAATTTTGGATTCTACATACTTGTATATTCTAAGTAAAATGAAACCTATGTCCACAAAATAACTTACACATGAATGTTTGTAGTAGCTTTATTTATTAAAGTCCTGTACTGGAAATCAACCAAAATGTGTATCAACATTTAAATGGGAAAAAATTGTGGTATATTAATAAAATGGAATTCTACTTCATAGTAAAAGGAACAAATGGATACGTGCAACATCATGAATTAATTTCAAAGCATTACATTGAGCAAAAGAAACCAGACACCAAAAAATACATATTATATGATTCCACTTAGATGAAATATTACAATAAGCGAAACTGTAGTAACAGAAAGATCAGTGGTTGTTGGAGTGATAGGGTATAGATTGACTGCAAAGAGGCTGGAGGGGACTTTTTGTTGTATGAAAATGTTTTGTATCTTGACTGCGGTATATACTAGTGTAAATATTTGTCAAAACTCATTTAACTTTATACTCAAGTGGGTACATTTAGAGTTATACTCCAATAAAGTTGGCTTGAAAAGAAAGTAATGCTAACTGTAAGTTTTTTATGGGTAAGTGGAGTTTATCATTTTTGTGGGCCTCACTATTGGGTGACAAGCTGTTTATTTCCTTAGGGGACCACCAAATATCAGTAGGTCTTTCCAAAACAATATAGCTTTTTAATAGTAGAAACAACTATTTTTTGGTGCAGTAATGTATTATTGTTTTGTATGTATCTAATTACTTGGCCCTCAAACAACATGGTTTAATCTGCATGGGTCCACTTATATGTAGATTTTAAAAATAAACATATAGTTCAGTATTGTAAATGTCTTTTCTTTTATGATTTTCTTAGTAACATTTTCTTTTTTCTAGATTACTTTTTCTCTAGATTCTTTTATTGTAAGAATACAGCATATAATACATATAACATACAAAACGTGTGTTAAACTGTTTATGTGAACTATAAAGCTTCTAGTCAATAGTAGGCTATTAGTAGTTAAGTGTTTAGGGAATCAAATTATATGTGGATTTTCAACTGTATTGAGGCTAACGCTCCTTTTGTTCAAGGGTCAACTGTATATTTTATAAGTACAAGTGGTATACAACAGATTCAGGAACTAAAATAGTTGACTCTTAAACATCCAATTCAACTGGTAGAAACTAAAGGTATGAGTGAATCCTGCAGCATTGTCTATGTGCTATGAGCATTAAGCATCCTACAGGCATTAGTATGTTTTGCAGAGGACTGAGAGCTTCACTTAACCTCATTAGTCAACTAAGTAGAGTTTGGTTAAGAGAGCTAAAAAATCTAGGCAGCCAAAGAGCAGTCTACAACAGAGGAGTCCTGGAGATCAGTTTTGCAAGGTTTTTGCTGCTGGGCTAGAGATTCAAGAAAGGACTTCTGTCCTGAGATAGGGGACTGGTGTTGGGGAAATATAATTAACCATAAAATCTTCTGCCAATGCAGTAAAATCTCTCCGCAAAATGTAGAAATAATGAAACAGTATTATTATTAAATAAGGATTAAAACAGACTGTGATGCATCACAGGTAACCTCCTAAAGAGATTAAAGAGACAAAAAAGAAATCTTACCCTATTTACATAACCAGGAAGATACAATCCATTATATACATGTTGATTGTCTTTAACCAAAAGAAAAATAAAATTTATCATATCTTTTGACAAGCAGGAAGTTACATCTTAGAGCTAAATTGCCACAGACAGAGAAATAGCCCCACCCTTCTTAAAGTTCATTTTTCAAAGAGATGGCTCCTTGGCCCCCAAGAATGGTATTTCTGGAATGCATAACTCCCAGGAAGCTTATTTACTATTTAAATAGATTTACATACATCTCAGAGGCAGAGATGGCATTTATAATCTCAAGTTTTCTAAAGGAAATGCTAAAAGAAGAGGGAGAAAAGTTCTTTTTAGGCATTAGGAAAAATTTTTAAATTTTTTAGATTTGTATTTAATCTTATAATTTCCCCTTTCTGTCAACTATTTTTTAGTGAGCTACAGTTTTGTAATTATCTACATTGTCATTTCTACCTTTCTCTAGCAACAGTCTAAATATCTAGCAAGTCCACAGTAAAATACAGAACAAAGCAGTTATCAGAATTACAATAGGATGAGTTTTAAAAATTAGTATAGTATTTGCCTTGGGAAAAATGTTTAAGTATATCTTACCAGTGGTGAATGCTTCAAGCAGATTGCTGATTAACACAAAAGTGCACAAATACTCTCCTTTGTCATTAATTTTACAAACTGTTGTGATGTCTTTATTGTTTGTACTTTCAAATAACTACTTGAACAAAATTAACTAGAGTGTTAATTTGCAATTTTTTATGATATCACATCCAATCCAAGCCTAATCAGTAGTTTAACTCTGGAGCTTGATAATCTAAAATCAGTAGTTTAACTCTGGAGCTTGATAATCTAAAATTTTAACTAAATTTTTTGTTAAAATATGATAAATTTCTCCTGTCATAGAAGTAACATTACAATTAAAGGATAAACTAGGCCCTTCAAGTAGTTATTCCATCTGCTCAAATAATTCTCCCAGATGTAAAACAAAGACACTCATGGCCATTGTCTAGTATCAAAGTACTACTATAAGGCACTCATTGCAGGGGTACAGATTGAACTTTGTACAGGAGGAAAAAGAATTTTTTCTCTACCCTTCTAGGTTCTTGGCTGAGACCCTCCTATAATAAAAGACAGATTAACAAGAGAAAGACAGATGTTTAATAAAATATATACCTCCTATATACACGGGAGATACTCAGAACTAAGTAATTCTCTGAAATGGCCCACACCATCACCTTATATACATCTCCAGCTAAAGGCAAAAGAAGATGTTGGGGGCTTGGCGGTGGGCCCAAGGATGGAAGGTTATCACATGAAGCACAGTAAATGAGAGTATGGTTGTTATGCAGATTTAAGTCACTACCTTCTCCCCTGAGTTTCTAGGGACTTAGTCATCTTCCTCTTCTGGTACAGAGAGGGAGACAGCCTTACAAATGGAGATTTCCCTTCTTTATGTAAGTGTTTTGCACAAAAAACGGTAACTTTACGGTTTTTAGAGCTTCTCCTATGTCTACTATTTCTTAAAACTAACCAGTTAAAGATAATCTTTATACCGAAGAAGCATTATTTGGGGGTAGCAAATTCTGCTCCCCTTCAAATTCCAGAGTTTAGTGTACATGGCTCTAATCATTTTAAGTCTATCTATAGGCCATTTTTCACCTCCATTCAAATCAGTAGTTATCCATGGATATTTAATTAACTATTATAATACAGCAGGTATATTTATCTATCTATACTAGGACTAGAAAAAACTTGTATCCCAAAGTGGTTAACAGTGACATTAGACCTGTCTTCTGTCGTTTCTATCCATAAATGCCAGATTTCCGTTTTTCTATTAATCAGGCCCTTTTCTATACCATCCTCCTCATCAAACTAGTTAACAAAACATTTTTTGTGTCAAATTTGGGGCCCGAGTATGATGCATATTGGTTTTACTTTGATGTTATTAAAACAATTTAGTAATGAGGATGGTCTTATTTTTAATTCTGCCAATACTCAGATTGTTGGATTTATAAGCCCAGACAGTGTCCATACTGGGAGTATAATTTAAAGCTGATTAAAATGTGTGACTTTAGGAACCATTATTGGGAGTACAGAAAGAAAAAGTAATGTAACAAATAACAGGTTTGTTTTCGAGTAAAATGCATTTCTTACAGTAACTGAAATAACTACTACTGTGAATAAGACAACAAGGCAGTCTGAGAATTGTATTAAGTTCATTAGAATACCTCCTTTCAGCTGAGTTCAGTACCATTATCAGTCTCTCAAAAAAATTTAAGTTTCAAAGCCTTTGTGGCAACCACAATCTAGTCCTCTTGAGGAGCTGGCTTCACGGGGGAAGCATGAATCTATCTGGGTTATCTTTTACTTTGACAGCCATATGGGTGATCAGCAGACTTCAAGTTGTCCCTCCATGTGGTGACGCCTCATCTTCTCTCTAGAACACTTCTATGTAAAATAAATTGCTCATTGTGATGGGGAGGGGGGCGGGGGCAGACTTCTTCCAGTAGGTCCCTCCAGGCCCTTCAGACTTTATGTCTCAGGGTTTCTAGGAAAGAGAGAAGCCGTTTTTAAGTATTGAACATGATTATGAGAGAATTCAGTTAAACGGGCAGAGAAAGTGATTTCAGACCTAAATTCACAGTTCCGATGTAGCGGATGAAAATTTACTTCTGCCCTTCAATATTATATTCTTCCAGCTGGTCTAAGGATTAAATTGACATGAGACAGATTAACAGGAGGGGGAAAAGAAAAGTTTAATTACATGTGCACAGAGGCCCAATAATGAAATTGTGACCCAAAGAAATCACCAAGGCAGGCAGTTTTTATACTTTGTAGACAAAAAGACAAAAAAATCTGTGAGGAATTGATAGGACAAAGAAAGCTTAACTTTGGGAGCTTCAATTAGTAAGAAATTCCCAGAACAGAATTTGGGCTGTGGTGGTAAATTGGTAAAAAGGAACAAGGGTTAGCCATCTTGGCTCTAAATTTCTTATCTGTGGTGATACTGATCTCTTTACCTCCTGGTATAGGGAGGGTACCTTTCACATTTATTTCTTGCTTTGTGGAGGCAAAGGAGGGGTCAGAGAGTTCTTTCTGCATTGGCTCTCTCTTAA
The DNA here is from genome assembly GCF_029215605.1 of Mirounga angustirostris. NCBI lineage: Eukaryota > Metazoa > Chordata > Mammalia > Carnivora > Phocidae > Mirounga > Mirounga angustirostris. The sequence continues at coordinate 98,412,155 of NW_026991719.1, forward strand.
GTAACCTTTATTTAAAATGATCACTGTGCCAAAGTGGCATATTTTGGGGTGGCCTGCCCTTGGCCCCTAAACTGCCAAACATAAGTTCAAAGAAAGGGATAACACTATTGTTTGCAAGAATCACTCTAATTTTTAACAAAGATGGTGGTAACTCTCTAGGCCACTTTAACCCATTAGATTGCTGAATCTTAGCCAGTGAGTTTGAGTCATCCATTCTACTTGGGAGTATGATAGCTTTTAGGAATCCACAAACATTTGCATAATTCCTGGATAACAGTGGACATAAAAGGATTTCCTCTATCTGATTCCTCTGGGGTCCCAAAAGTGGGGATTATGTGCAGGAAGAGAGCCTTTATCCCTGCCTGAGCATTTACTTTTGAAGAGGGAAAGACCAGGCCATTCAGACATCATCCACACCACAACTAGACAAAAATCTCTTACTTTACATAGGCATTAGTTCTATGAAGTCTAACTGCCATAAGGTTCCTGGTAAAGTTGGTCAGGGAAAGCTTGCTCGCACCTACCTTGGAAGTGGTCTGTAAAGGTCATGATCCCAGGGTCCTGGGATCGAGTCCCACATCGGGCTCCCTGCTCCTTGGGAGCCTGTTTCTCTCTCTGCTTCTCACTCTCTCTCTCTCTGTCTCTCATGAACAAATAAATAAAATCTTTAAAAAAAAAAAAAAAGGAAGTGGTCTGTAAAGAATTCTGACAAGTAACAAAATGCTTTAATATGTTTCGCATAATTTCAGCTATTTGATAGGTATCATAAGAGTTTAGTGCCCTTAAAAATCCCTCTTAGATGATGTTGACAACCTAACAATAAACTAATCAAGGGAATAAAGGCTGTGGTATAAGAATTATTTTGTTAGGTAATTTTTATAGTCCAGTTGAATTTCTTTTAGCCCCCGTCCCCCTTTCAGTTCATTTGTTCATTTCCCTTTGTGAGGCTTATTTTTGAAAATGAACAAAGGTTCGTAGTATTAAAAGTGGGGCTTCTAAGTTTGGAGTCATGTTTTAACAGCAGCTTTTGTAGTTCTTTCAGCAAAACCACTGCCTTTAGAAATTTTGTCACTTTGCCCTGTGTGAGTTCTACAATGGCTGCTGATAATCTGAGTAGGCAGTTGTAAAGCTAACAAATCAGCTTTTAATTCTTCCTGAGATGTTTTAGTCCTCACTGAAGTCAACAATTCCCTATTTTTCTAAATTTGCCCTGTTGCATGACAGACACCGAAAACATATTTATCATCAGTATATATATTTGCTTTCTGTCCAGAGCCAAGAATCTCAGCTCTAGTAACTGCTACTAACTTATGTGCTTTACCCAACTTAATTCGAGACAAAATACAAGCTTCCAAGATTTTATGATAAGTCACCACAACATAGAAAGCCTGGAGTTGGCCACTTTTGTCCCAAGTATATGACCCATCAGGAATTATTATGGAGGGGCGCCTGGGTGGCTCAGTCGTTGAGCGTCTGCCTTTGGCTCAGGTCATGATCCCAGAGTCCTGGGATCAAGCCCCGCATCAGGCTCCCTGCTCGGCGGGAAGCCTGCTTCTCCCTCTCCCACTCCCCCTGCTTGTGTTCCCTCTCTCGCTGTGTCTCTCTCTGTCAAATAAATAAAATCTTTAAAAAAAAAAAAAGGAATTATTATGGAATCTGCATTTTGAAAAGGATGATCAGATAAATCAGACTGAGGCTTAATGTTTTCTTCTATTACAGTTGTACAATCATGATCATCCATTTGATTTCCTAATCTGGTAAAAAAGTATCAGGTTTAGGAAGTTGCATCTTCCAATCAGTGTTAAGATTGAAGAATAATGCTTGCTCCTATGGTTTCACTTATTTGTGGAACATAAGAAATAACATGGAGGACATTAGGAGAAGGAAGGGAAAAATGGTGGGGGGGAATTGGAGGGAGAGATGAACTATGAGAGACTATGGACCTGAGAAACAAACAGGGTTTTAGAGGGGAGGGGGGAGGGGGGATTGGTTAGCCCGGTGATGGGTATTAAGGAGGGCATGTTCTGCATGGAGCACTTGGGTGTTATACGAAAACAATGGATAGTGGATCACTACATCAAAAACTAATGATGTACTGTATGGTGACTAACATAATAAAATTAAAAAAAAAAAAAAATGCTTGCTCCTAGCCAGTCTGAGAGTGTACCAACAAATGCTGGGTCTTACATACTTGTGAGATAAGTATCAACACATGTGGGATGCTCAAGTCAATCCAGGAATCCACTGGAAGGGCTTGAGCCTTTTCAATAAGTGTGGTCACTGCCACCACAGCTTAGAAACATTCAGGCATTTTCAGGGTGCCATGGCATCCAGATTGGTCTCTAGTCTAATCCCAACTTTAGAGTTAAAATTCTAGCAGTACCTTTATTTTTAGTCCAAAACAAATGGAAAAGTTTTCAAAATTTGGAATCCCTAAAGCTGGGGGAGGGACTATAGCCAATTTTAATCATTCAAATTCCTATTGAGATTCTAGGGAGCAAACCAGAAGATTTGAAGCAATTATTAAGCAAATGCATCATCAGAGATTTTTCCTTGCTCTGCAAAAGCTGGAATTCATTGTTGACACTATCCTACTAGACCCCCAAATTGTCTAAGTATTTTTTTGGTAGTAGGTCATTTCATTTGCATAATTTGCTGACTTCTGTATTACATACAACACTTTGTAGCCGTTAGGTGACAACAGATGCCTGAAATTTTTCTTTCAGTTTGGCAATGCTGCATTTTGTTCAGTGTGGCCTTAAGCCCTTTCGAAGCCAAAGTATCGGTTTTACATTACTAAAATTACCAGAAATACATCTACATATTGAATACAGCTCTTCCTGATGGGACAGATTTCTGTTTTCCTGTAAATGACTAGAGAAAATAGTAAGGGAGTCCCCAAACCCTTCTGGAATTCTCTACCTTCGTAAGACTTACTGATGACTTTTTCATAAGTAAAAACAAAGAAGAATATAGACTCATCCACAGAAGAAAAGCAAAAATCAAAAAAAAAAAAACAAAGGGAGGGGGACAATACGGATCAATTACAGTAAAAACTCTGCAGACACTGGTAATGATGTCAGAATAGTTGCAGGGTTAGGGACTACACAGGTTAAGGAACAGAAACTTTATTTACTTGTTTAAGATACTGTACAAATGTACACAGTAGTCAACCATCGGTATCAAATTTATCTTCCTTCTTTACTAGAAGTATGAGACTATTACAAGGTGAATGCACTTTCAAAATTATGCTTCCTTTTTTCTCCTAATTTTACTTATTTATTTTTAAGATTTATTTTATATTTTCCCCCTAATTTTAAAATATAACAAGTTTTATTCCTTCAAATTGAACTCTAAATAAAGGGTATTGTTTTACACAGGGCCATGGCTTATCCTTTTTGGTAAGCTATTTTTACTGGGTTTCTATCTCAAATTAATCTAGTATCATTATTGGGGCACCCGGGTGGCTCAGTCGGTTAGGCATCTGCCTTCGGCTCAGGTCATGATCTCAGGGTCCTGGGATCGAGCCCCGCATCGGGCTCCCTGTCCAGCAGGGAGTCTGTTTCTCTCTCTCCCTCTGCCCCTCCCTCTTGCTCCCGTGCTCTCTCTCTTGCTCATGCTCTCTTGCTCCCTCTCAAATAAATAAACAAAATCTTCAAAAACAACAACAACAAAAAGCAATACCAATAATGAGTATTGCTGTAGCACCCAGATACAAAATGAGAAATTTCCAAGTTAACTACAGAATAAGTAGCACGCATATCTACCAGAAAAGGCAAGGACAGGTTAACCTGAGAGAAAGGTACTGAAGCATATTATTCTCCAGTTCCTACCCCTAAGATTCCCCCCATCTATCAATTTTTGAACCATCTGCCACTTATTTCCTAGCTGAAGATTTTGTCTTTCTGGGTTTTCTTGATTCTCTTGTTAGAATTTTTGCATCCTCTAGGGTCACTTCCTACAATCTCTTTTCCAGTGTCTTGGCTTTTTGCAATAATGATATGCAATTTTCCCTTCTTCCTTTGCTCCCTTCATAGGTTGACCAGAGTAGGGTTATTCCCTTTAGTAAAGTGTTTCGTAGCTAACACTGCGGTTCTTCATTTTTTCTCTTCTTTGTCTTTCTGTAGATTGCCACAAAACTGAGTAGCTAATGCTAACTCTGTTCTTTTTTCTTTTTTTTTTTTTTTTTTTTTTTAAAGATTTTATTTATTTATTTGAGAGAGAGAGAGAGAGAGAGCACAAGAGGGGAGAGCGGGAGAGGGAGAAGCAGGCTTCCCGCTGAGCAGGGAGCCCGATGTGGGACTCGATCCCGGGACTCCAGGACCATGACCTGAGCCGAAGGCAGTCGCTTAACCAACTGAGCCACCCAGGCGCCCTAACTCTGTTCTTTTGCCTGCTCAGGCTATGTGACTGCCTTTCCCTAACTTGAGTTTGGATAGATGGCAAGATAGCCAAGACAAAGGTGACTAGTACTACAGGGTGATTTTGATCTGCTCCTGCTTCCATACCAGTGAATGTTGAAAAATCAACGGATTGCTAATGAAAATCAATTGGGAACTCACTTATGTCTGGGTACCTCTTGGTAGTGTCTCCCAGCTCATCATTAGCAGAAAGGCATTAAGTTACCCTTCTTGATGGGTTTCTAAAGCCCTTAGTTTTTCTATAGTTGTAAAGGGTGGCTGATAGCTTCCCTTGGCCATGATACACATTGTGGTGTGTCATTTTCTCGTCTCCAACATGTTTGCTCAATGACCTTAGTGAAGTATGCTGGCTGCAGAATTCCTAGCAGCCAGTGCACATCCCCATATGTGCTGCAACAAACTGAAAATGCTGTGGAACACTTCTGTGAGTCTTTCTGGGCACGGAAAAAGCAGTCTTTAAATGACTAATAGGGTGGGCGCCTGGGTGGCTCAGTTGGTTGGGCGACTGCCTTCGGCTCAGGTCATGATCCTGGAGTCCCTGGATCGAGTCTGCTTCTCCCTCTGACCCTCCCCACTCTCATGTGCTCTCTCTCATTCTCTCTCTCTCAAATAAATAAATAAAATCTTTAAAAAATAATAATAATAAATAAATAAATGACTAATAGGGTGCCTGGCTGGCTCAGTCGGTGGGGCATGCAACTCTTGATCTTGGGGTTGTGAGTTTGAGCCCTATGTTGGGTGTAGAGATTACTTAAAAATGAAATCTTTTTTTTTTTTTTTTTTGAGAGAGAGCAAGACAGAGCATGTGGGGGTGGGGTGGGAGAGAGGGAGAGGGGGAGAGAGAGAGAATCTTAAGCAGGCTACATGCCCAGTGTGGAGCCCAAGGTGGGGCTCAATCTCACGACCCTGAGATCATGACCTGAGCCGAAATCAAGAGTCGGATGCTTAACCGACTGAGCCACCCAGGCGCCCCAAAAATAAAATCTTAAAAAAAAAAGGACTAATATCATCTGGTGAGAAAGGCAAGTGGATTACCTGGGAGGCCTGAATAGCTTCTCCATGGCATCAGCTTCACAGGTGATCTGAATAGGAAGGGCAGGTTTTCCTTATACAGGCCTTGGAGACATTGTGGGTTTGGTTCAGATCACTGCAATAAAGCAAATATCACAATAAAGTGAGTCAAATAAGTTTTTTGGTTTCCTGGTGCATATAGAAGTTACATTTACAATATACTGTAGTCTATTAAGGGCACAATAGCATTGTGTTTAAAAAAACAATGTGCATACCTTAATTTTAAAATACTTTATTGCTAAAACTGCTAACCATCATCTGAGTTTTCAGTGAGTTGAAATCTCTGATCACAGATCACCATAAAAAGTACAGTATTTCAAATTTTTCATTATTATGAGAATTACCAAAATGTGACACAGAGACCCAAAGTCAGCAAATGCTGCTGGGAAAATGGCACCAATAGATTTGCTCGAAGCAGGGTTGCCACAAACCTTCAATTTGTAAAATATGCAGTATCTGTGAAACACAGTAAAGCACAATAAAAGGAGGTATGCCTACTGAGACAAAAATGTAGGATTATATAGCACTTTGGTTTCTTTTCTCATGTTGATATTTATCAGGCCTAACACTTCTTGTCTTTTTCCATGTGGCCAATGCAGCCATTCTATCCTGTTGCCTTCATACAGAGACATAATCTTTTATCCAAATTCCCAATTATTTCTTTTTCTTTTTTTTTTTTTAAAGATTTTATGAGAGACAGAGCCAGAGGGATAAACAGGCTCCCCACAGAGTGGGGAGCCCGATGTGGGACTTGATCCCAGGACTGTGGGATCATGACCTGAGCCGAAGGCAGACGCTTAACCGACTGAGCCACCCAGGCATCCCCCGCCATTATTTCTTGATCACGTTTCTTTATCATGCTTGCGTTCCTAGCTACATGTTGTGTGTTTCCTATGGAACTCTTAGAAGTGGATTTCAGGGCTGAGACATGAAGCAGTACCAGGCTAGGACGCCAGGCATACAAGCATGTGCCCTCAAACAGGGCACATAATTAGGTACCAGCTGGAGAAGTTGTGCCCTTGTCTTTCCTTGCAGGGATATCTACTCACGATGGGAACCACCATCTAAAAGATCGCTGCTTCCTTCTTCTCAGGAGTCAATATGATGTAGGGAAAGATTAAGAGATGCAGAGAGAATTGGTACAGCACAGAAAAGAGGGTGGTTCTATGGAATAGAAAGTGCTTTAGTTTTTCCATTTGCTCTTCCATTGTTCTCAGTCTTTCTGGTTATCAAATCACTTTTTACATTCTCCTTAGAATGGTAGTCATCCAGTAAATAGCACTAATTCATATGCTTCGTATGAGGCACATCTAAGAACCCCTGAAAATACGTTCATTTGTCCAAATCAAAGAAACAGTCATCATCACCATAAGACTGGATTCTTATATATTCGCCCATTCCAAATGTGACAGAGAGATATTAACAATTTAAGAAAAAGCCCTGCAGGCAACATTTCTGGCTTTCTACAATTTTTCTACCATCAAAGTTAATAGTGATCCTGATGGGGATTTTAGAGCTGGTATCACCTATGCTTACTCAATAATAAAATCTTGAATTTGGAAAGGGTAGTTCATCTGGCTAGTATTCCAAAATAGTGGAGAGCAAGAAAGGAGACTTTTCTTAATTCAGGGTTTCTTACCTGACTGTTGTGTGTCTGCAAGACTTTCAGGTGATCCACCCAATTCAGGAATTGCCAGATAAATCCTTATTGCCAAATCGTTGGGAAAATATAATTAAATATAAAACTTCCTGCCAAGCCAATAAACTTCTTCATAAAACATAGACAAGAACGAAATGGTTTTATTACTGAATAAGCATTAAACGAGACTGCAACATGCATTGACAGGCAATCTGCTAAAGAGATTGTATAGACCAAAAAAAAAAACCCTCTTACCCTTTCCTATACATGTTAACCCATATTGGTGTTCATATTCAAAGAGATGGCTCCTTGGCCCCCAGCAATGACATTCCTGGTATGCAAAACTGAAAGAGGCTTATTTAGCTTTGAAAAACGTTTACATGCATTTTAAAGAGGCTGAGCTAGCAATTATAATCTCATTTTCTGAAGGAAATTTTAAGAGACAAGTGGAGGCGGGGGAGAGGAAAGTTCTCTACTTTTTGCACTAGGGAATTTTTTAAAGTAATTTTTTTTAGATTTACCCTTACGCTGGCAAAGAGTAGTCAAGCTCACGATCCTAGAGGGCCTATTGTACCCTCTGTATAAATTACCCAGATAGGTTCTCACACACAGGAAGAAGAAAAGGCCTGTAGCTGGATCTAGAGTGTGAGGTGAACTCTGACTTTCAGGTGTAAAAACAAGACAACAAAATGGAGTCATTTATGCTAAGCCCCATGTCACCAAACCAAGACATAACTTAGTTGTAGTTTCAGTTCTCCCAGAAATGCATTCTTAAACCAGTCAATCAGGAATCACCTGACCAGCACTAGTTAAGTAATCTGACTGATAGAGCCCTGCCATCCCCTAAAGAAAAGTAACCTTGCAATGACCCGTCTGCTTTTTGCCTAGTATAACTTCCTTGTCCCTTCTCCCTTCTACCTATATAAGTCTTTCATTTTATATAGCTCATCAGAGCAATTGCTATCTGCAAAATTAGATACTGTGTGATTCAAATTGATTTTTGCTCAAATAAACTCTTAAAACGTTTAATATGCCTCAGTTTATCTTTTTTTAAAGTTTGTTCATTTTTTTAAAGTAATCTCTACACCCAATGTGGGGCTCAAACTCATGACCCCAAGATCAAGAGTCCCATGCTCTTCCCACTGAACCAGTAAGACACCCCTCCTCAGTTTTTTTTTAGTATTAATGAATATTTTTTTATTGTTCAAGTAATACTTTAATTTTTTTTTGTTTTTTAAATTTAAATTCAATAATCCAAAGTATAGGGCACCTGGGTGGCTCAGTCGTTAAGTGTCTGCCTTTGGCTCAGGTCATGATCCCAGGGTCCTGGATCGAGCCCCGCATCGGGCTCCCTGCTCCGTGGGAAGCCTGCTTCTCCTTCCCCACTCCCCCTGCTTATGTTCCTTCTCTCGCTGTGTCTCTCTCTCTAATAAATAAAATCTTAAAAAAAAAATCCAAAGTATAGTACATCATTAGTTTTTGATATGATGTTCAATGATTCATTAGTTGCGTATAACTCAGTTTATCTTTTAACACAGCAAAGGGGCAATGCCCCATTATAAATGGTACATAAGGTCAGGGTTGGAGTAGCAAGAGGGATCTGATGCTGGGTTTGAAAGATTAGGGCTAGAGCTACTTAGATACTTTTGGTTTATGGCCTCTAGAATCCAGGACAGGGCTCAGCCTGCAGATAGTTTGGGTCACAAAGCCTCAGCTACATTAAAGAAAAAGGAATTTGGGGGGCACCTGGGTGATTCAGTCGGTTGAGTGTCTGACTCTTGATCTCAGCTCAGGTCTTGATCTCAGGGTTGTGAGTTCAAGCCCCATGTTGGGCTCCACCGTGGAGCCTACTTAAAAACAAAAGTAATTTGGGCCTAGAAACAAGAAGATTAGAAGTTATAGAGAAATAGAGTTGTGTATAAAGGCATTATTGTTTTTTATAACCATACTGAAATTTACTCCTTTTACCCCAGTTAACAAAATATATCACAAGAAAAACCAAGCATGTTTGGGGCACCTGGTGGCTCAGTCGGTTAAGCATCTGCCTTCGGCTCAGGTCATGCCCTCAGGGCCCTGGGATGGAGCCCCACATTGGGCTCCCTGCTCAGCTTCTCCCTCTCCCTCTGCCCCTGTTCTTGTTCTCTCTCTCGCTCTCTCAAATAAATAAATAAAATCTTAAAAACAACAACAACAACAACTAAGCATGTTTTAACAAAAACAACACTTCTGAAAGTAGAACACAATTTTCTTTTTCAGGAAATAATATTGCAAATGGTTGCTTCTGGGTCAATTTACCACAGAAGAGGAGCAAAGTTGTTAAAGCATAGCTATGCTCCACTGAGCCACTTTTCTGCACAACTGTAACATACCTGAAAGCATTCCTAAGCTCAAGGTTTAAAACCATTTTAAGAGACAAAACTTTAAGTGTTTTATAGCCACCTCTGTAAGAGGTGCTTTCCTGCTCCAAATGGTCAAAGCTTAATTAGATGGTTGACAATATTTAAGTTTTTTTTTTCCCTCATCATATCTTCTGTTCAAAATACTATTATCATTGGTAATATGGTTTGTATCTTGTCTGATCTGGATGATCCAGTCCAAAAAGTAGGGTTAGAGAAGATCGACCCAACACTCATGGAGGAAGGGTTGGCCCTCTGGGTGCAGGCTACATACTTACTTCCCCTTCCCCTAGTTTTATAAACGGAGGACTCAAGAGTTCCTTGACTTTCAGTGAATTGGGGTAAAGAGTGTGAATTACAATGGTGAGAAGGGTGTGTACTTACAAGTGAACTATCCTGTTGAAGTGGTACAGGTCCTGGAGGAAAATATTTCATATAAGGTAGCATCTGAGCAATAATATGTCTATGGAGAAGGCGATGGAGAAGAAGTCATTGGTAGACCTGAAGCTTGGCTGTGAATCAAGTGAGAAGTACTTGGCAATCTGGGAAGGATGTGGTATTTGAGGGCTTACTGGTGGTGGAGGTAAGAGTACAGTACAAAATGTTGCTCTGGAGGCATGGTATGATGAGAGTTCAATACCACTGGTTGACCCTGATATTCAGGGTGATGGTGAGCTCAGGCGTGGAGACAGGGGGTAGTGGTTCTCAAGCACCTGAATTTGAGTCATTCTGAATAGGGACAGTTACTAAGTTGCTATGTTTTCTTGCTGAAATACAAAGGTTTCCTGACTGCTGAAGGAAGTTGAGGTGAAGCTGTATACAATGAATTCCGCTGGAGGAGCACAAGTATCTTCTTACGGCTGATTATATGGCTTGTGCAGTACACGTTGGAAAGGAAGTGGTGGTATAATATGCTGCCTTGTTGGAATACAGTTCATATGATGCTTGTCTGGTAGCCTTATAAAATGATCAGAGATTTCATGTGGTGCTGGAACAATACGTAGGATGAACGTTTTCAAGTTAAGGACGGGCAGCAGGTTCTCCGGATCTCATATGGCGGTGGTTGATATGAGCATCTAAATCTCTTTGAGACAAGTATGTTCTCTTGCATCCTTGAACAGTGCTGCACATGAATAGAGAACCTTGTGCATGCTCCTCAATTCGGTGAACATATTTACTACAGCCTGGACACAACTTATCGCCTTTTTTTTCTTGTAAAATAGCACAGGCATAGCAAAAAGCATGCTTGCATGGAATCATTCGCCCATAGATTTTAATGGGTAATTCGCATTTGTCACAGAAATGAACTGGGGTGTCATCCTTTTCACCTAAGATGTTTATCTGAAAGTCCCAGAAAATCTCTTCACTAGATTTCTGCTCCTGTCTAAATGATCCGCCCCTATTAAAGTCGTACCGTTCTTCCACACTAAGATTGAGTCCTTCGGCGTTCTCCATGATTCAGCTCACAGGGCACGATGGGAACGGAAGTCAACCTCACTGACCCAGGGAGCGCATGCGCCCTACCCTGTTGAACCAGTGAGGCGGAAGTGCAAGAAGTTGCGGAAGTGCCGGAACGATGACCTCTTCTTATATACCCCCATTCCAGTGATGGAGTCAGGCAGGAAAAACAGGAAGTGTTTCAGAGCGGACTTTGGTTAGACTGCCCTTTTGTTTTTATGCTTCAAGAAAAAGTAGCCATTAACTGGAGAAAGAGACTAATCTGGAAGGGGGTGGGGGTGGGGGTGGGGAGAGAGCGGGTAGGCGCAGTAATACCCGAAGGCATAGACTTGAGGCAGGTGAGGCAGCCAGTGCACTCATAAAGGTTTTTTGAATAATGCAAGTGCTTTCCTTTTTTGGGTGAAAGCCCATCCATTATATGAAATGTTCAAATAGACACCGGATAGCTTCTTGTCGAGATGCTGTAGCTCTGGCTTCTCAAACTTTTTCTGCCGAAGTGCCCCTAATCGTAGAGAAAAGTAAATTTAACTGTGAGGGTGAGGGGGCAAAGTTCTAAGTACCGCTGGAAGCAAACTATTTCTTTGAATAGTTGTACGTTACCTTAAAATTATATGAAGATAACGTTTTTTTTAAATGTCGGTTTATTTTATTTTACTTTCTTTTAGAATGTTGGTTCATTTTAATAAAAAAATATTGCTTTTAATTACTTAGTTAAATTACTTGAATTTCGGGCGCCTGGGTGGCTCAGTTGGTTAAGCGACTGCCTTCGGCTCAGGTCATGATCCCAGGGATCTGGGAGCGAGTCCCACATCGGGCTCCCTGTTCGGCGGGAGCCTGCTTCTCCCTCTGACCCTCTCCTCTCTCATGCTGTTTCTAACTCGCTCTCTAATAAATAAATAAAATCTTTAAAAAAAAATTACTTGAATTTCTCCCTGCCCCTGAAGCCTTTGAGTAATAGTGATACCCCAGGAAGCTGTGCAGGATGTGTACCAAATGCTGTATGTAGCACGCTGGTATATGTCCCCTCAGTGTTGGGACACTAGTTTGTGATACACTGCACAGAGTAGCTTCTTCACAGAGTACAGGGTCATCCAGTAGGACTTAGAAATCCTTTTTATACAGAATCCTGTATCATAGTATTTGTATATAAGAATATCTGTGAATGGGCGCCTGGGTGGCTCAGTCATTAAGTGTCTGCCTTCGGCTCAGGTTATGATCCCAGGGTCCTGGGATCGAGCCCCACATGGGGCTCCCTGCTCTACGGAAAGCCTGCTTCTCCCTCTCCCACTCCCCCTGCTTGTGTTCCTGCTCTTGCTATGTCTCTCTCTGTCAAATAAATAAATAAAATCTTTAAAAAAAAAAAAAAAAGAATATCTGTGAATAAAAGTTAAAGGTTGAAAGCCCCAACAAATTAGGAAGATGATTAGTCACGTTATAAAATGCCTTCCCATGTCCCCCAATTTCTAATTCTGGTTCTTTAAATATTACATCCTCCTGGCATATTTGATGTGCATTTGTAGAACATTAACAACTTGGAGCTGTGTATTCATCGTTCTTTTGCTGTTTTCACTTAAAAAAAAAATCACCTATGTGTATTTCTTTATACAAAATATGAGTTACTTTTGCATGTTTTTCACGTAGTAGGTATGGAATGACACTGTGACTTTCTTTAATCCCTTAACATTTTATTTCTGAGATACTTTGATGTTAAGGCATGTATTTTATTCCTTATCAGTACTATATTCCATTGTCTGACTGTATTATAATTTAAATATTCCCCTACTGATGAATATTCGGGTTGTTCTTACGTTTTGCAATTATAAGTGCTGCTTTCAAATATTCTTATACATGCCTCTTGTACATGTTCCAAAATTTCTCTAGAGGATATGTATAGGATTGATGTACTGGATCATAGAGAATGAGCATATTCAACTTTTCCAAAGTGTTCATACTAATTTGCCAGTGGATTATAAAAGTTTTTGTTGTTCATCTTCACCAATATTTGTTATTAACACTCTCAATTTATTACAAATTTGGTGGTTGTAAAATTTATGTTTTTAAAAATTATTTATTTATTTAAGATTTTATTTATTTTATTTCAGAGAGAGAGCACAAGAGTGAGAGAGAGAGCGGGGTGGGGGAGAGGGAGCCGGAGAAGCAGATTCCCCACTGAACAGTGAGCCCGATGTGGGGCTTGATCCCAGGACCCTGAGATCATGACCTGAGCTGAAGGCAGATGCTTAATTGACTGAGCCACCCTGGTACTCCAATTTATGGTTTTTTAAAAAGAATTTTTTTTTTAAAGAGTATTTATTTATTTTTTTGACAGAGAGACAGCAAGAGAGGGAACACAAGCAGGGGGAGTGGGAGGGAGAAGCAGGCTTCCTGCCGAGCAGGGAGCCCAATGTGGGGCTCGATCCCAGGACCCTGAGATCATGACCCGAGCTGAAGGCAGTCACTTAACCAACTGAGCCACCCAAGTGCCCCTTAAAAAGAATTTTTAAAAGTTATTTATTTATTTATTTATTTTAAAGATTTTATTTTTTTAAGTAATCTCTACACCCAATGTGGTGTTTGAACTTACAACCCTGAGACCAGGAATTGCATGTTCCACCAACTGAGCCAGCCAGGTGCCCCCAAATTTATGTTTTTATGTTGTGTTTCTCTGATTACAAGTGTGTTTGGGCAGTTTTTTATGGTTTTTTTTTTACATTTATAATTCCTCTTTTGTCAGATATCTGTTTATATCATTGGACCATTATTGAACAATTTGTATTTTTCTTTACTGATTGGTAGGATAGTAATTCTTTGCCAGTTATATGACTTGCAGTTGTCTTCTCTAACTTTGTAAGCTGCCTTTTCATTTCTTTATGATGTGGTAAATAAAATTTCTTAATTTTTTAAAAAAAGTGTTTATTTAAGTAATCTCTACACCCAGTGTGGGGCTTGAACTCACTACCCCAAGATCAAGAGTCATATGCTCTTCTGACCAAGCCAGCCAGGTGCCCCAGAAATTCTTAATTTTGATTTATTAGACTTATCAGTCTTTTTCTTTATGATTAGTGCTTTTCTGAAATGCTTAAAATGTTTTCCCTAACTTAAGGTCATAAAAGATATTTTCCCTTATAATTTATGTTTTATTGGCCTTTCAAATGGAGTCATCTTTAATTGAATTGCAATTGATTTTATATATTGTAATGTCAGGATATGTTTTTTTTCCTCCATATAAAAAGTCATGTGAAACTGAGTGAAAATGGAGTTGGGGGGCACCTGGGTGGCTCAGTCGGTTGAGCATCTATCTGCCTTTGGCTTGGGTCATGATCTCTGGGTTCTGGGATGGAGCCCAGCATCGGGCTTCCTGCTCAGTGGGGAGTCTGCTTCTCTCTCTCCCGCTCTCCCTCCCCACTGCTCATTCTCTCTCTCTCAAATAAATAAATAAAATCTTTAAAAGTAAATAAATAAAAAATAAAATGGAGTTGGGAGGCCAGGAGGCAGAGCTCTCACAATGTAACTTCTTTTTTTTTTTTAAAGATTTTATTTATTTATTTGTCAGAGAGAGACAGAGAGCATGAGCAGAGGGGAGGGACAGAGGCAGAGGGAGAAGCAGGCTCCCCGCTGAGCAAGGAGCCCAAGGCGGGGCTCGATCCCAAGACCCTGAGGTCATGACCTGAGCCGAAGGCAGATGTGTAACTGACTGAACCACCCAGGCGTCCCACAGTGTAACACTTTTTACAGCCCTTTGGGGACTCAGCGCGAAGAGATATACCTTACATTCCTGACAGGAAGAATCCTGTATCATTCTTTACTACTCTAGCGGGAGGATGGAAGATTTTCTCCCGGCCTGGCCACAGCCCAGCCAACGAGAAACTCTCACAACTTAGCCAGTGAAAGACCATTATACTTCAAACTCCCAGTTTACCCCAGTGGACTTTTTGTTCATTGGAGCCATCCCCAACTCCCCCCTTTTCTCTGTAAAAGAATGTTGCTCTTCTTTGGGACACCTGGCTGGCTCGGTCAGTGAAGTGTGTAGCTCTTGATCTTGGGGTCATGAGTTCAAGCCCCGTGTTGGGGTAGAGATTATTTAAAAAAAAATAAACCAACATTAAGAAAAAAAAAAAAGACTGTTGCTCTCCTTTGTTCTCTGGACTTGCCTATGGTTTTGTCTTAGCTTGTGTGTCCTGAATTGCAATTCTCTGCTATTCCTGAATAAAACCATTTTGCTGGTAAAATAACTGACAGTTTCATGTCTTAAAGTTAAGAGTCAATTATCCTAGAACCACTTGTTAAATAACACATTCTTTTCCTTCTGATCTGCAATGGCTAACTCTGTCATATGTCAGATTTTCATATATATGTCTGTTTCTGGATTCTTTTTTTTTTTAAGATTTATTTATTTATTTATTTGACAGAGAGAGACACAGCGAGAGAGGGAATACGAGCAGGGGGAGTGGGAGAGGGAGAAGCAGGCTTCCCCTCAGAGCAGGGAGCCTGATACGGGGCTCGATCCCAGGGCCCTGGGATCATGACCTGAGCCGAAGGCAGACGCTTAACGACTGAGCCACCCAGGTGCCCCATGTTTCTGGATTCTTTATTCTATTATGTTGGTCTGTTTTCCTATCCCATCTTAATTGCTGTGGCTTTATAAGGTTTTAAGGTTTTGGAGAGAGTCTGTCCAAATTATTTTTCAGGATCATCTTGCTTTGTCAAGATATTTTAGGCTGGTGAGATATTAGAGGGATGAAGGAGTTCTGAGGAAAAAGAAGAGGAGAGAATAAGGTTTACAAATACACATTTGCTCACATCACATTTTTTCTAAAAGTCAACCCTGCTTTGAAGCCAAAGACCAGAAAACCTGCCTTCCTAAATTTACTGGCATCGCTCTTGGTATTTGGTGAGATGAGGCAGAGGGTTAACATAATTTTTGTTCCCTTTACTTTTAACTAACTTCTTTGGGATCTTACCATTTCTTGGGATGGGCAGTATAGCATTGTGATAAAAAGCGTGGCCTCTGCTGACAGGCATACTTAGTTTTTTTAAAGACTGATTTATTTTTTTTTTAGAGAGACAGAGCATGAGTAGGGGAGGGCAGAGGGAGAGGGAGAGAGAGAATCTTAAGCAGGCTCCACGTGGAGCCTGACACGGGGCTTGATCTCACGACCCTGAGATCATGACCTGAGCAGAAACCAAGAGTCAGATGCTCAACTGACTTTGCCACCCAGGCGCCCCTGACAGGCATACTTATGTTTTAATTCTTGCTCTTCCTCTTATTACCTGTGTGACTTAGGCATATTATTTAATCTTTCTGAGACTTTTTATTTTCTTTTCTATCTTTAAATGGTGGTAGTAATAATAATAATAATATCATTATTATTATTTTCCTGATGTGTTAGTTTTTATTGCTGCCATAACAAATTGCCACTAACTTAGTGCCTTAAAACAACACAAATTTATTATCATATAGTTTTGTAGGTCAGAAGTGTGACAAGGCTCTCACTGGACTAAAATCAAGTTTTCAGCAAGGCTATGCTCCTTTCTGGAGGCTCTAGGGGAGGTTCCATTTCCTTGCTTTTTCAGATTGTTGGCAGAATTCAGTTTCCCTGCAGTTGTTAGCCTAAGATCCCTGTTTTCTTGTTGGCTGTTGCCTGAGGGCAAATCCCAGCTCATAGAGGGCACCTGCATTGTTTGTTTCATGATTCCCTTCCTCCATCTTTAAAGCCAACAATGATGGGTTGACTCTTTCTCACTCTTCAAATCTTTCTTCTTCTTTTTCCACCACATTATTCTTTGTGCGTTTGTCTTCCTCTTTTCTCTCTTACTCCAGGTTCAAAAAGTTTTCTACTTTTAAGGGCTCGTGTGATTAGATCTTGCCTATTCAGATGATCCAGGATAATCTCCCCATTTTAAGGCCCATAATTTTAATCACTTCTGCACATTTCTCTTTGCCTTGCAAAATAACATATTCACAGGTCTTGAGGATTCAGATGTGGACATCTTTTGGGTGGGAAGGAAGATTGCATTATTATACTGTTCTGTCTACCACATCTAACATATGATTCTTGTGAGGAATGCATGAGCTAATGTATGTACAGGGCTCAATACAGATGTGACATGTAGTAAACAGTCAATAAGTGTTCATTACTATTTGAACTATTTCTTACTGGCAAAATGGGTTTTCCCCTTTGCTTTTTTTTGTTTCTTTGTTTGTTTTTGTTTTTTGGTATATTTATGTGACTTAATTTTACTTTCTACTCACATAATTTCTTTTTTTTTTTTAAGATTATTTATTTGAATGAGAGAGCATGAGCATGAGCTGGGGGAGGAGCAGAGGGAGAGGGACAAGCAGACTCTGTGCTGAGCAGGGAGCCTGATGTGGGGTTTGATCTCATGTTTCTGAGATCATGACCTGAGCCAAAATCAAGAGTCGGTTGCTTACCCGACTGAGCCACCCAGGTGCCCCTCATATAATTTCTTTAGAAAAAGCTGTGAAGTATTTTAAGCACACAGACTTATATAATTTTTTGAAAAGATTGGTGCTCTACACAGCTGTAGTGGGTTGAACCGTGCTTCCACAAAAAAAGATCAAGTCCTGATTCCTGGTGTCTGTGAGTGTGACCTTATTAGGAATAGGGGCTTAATAGGTATAATGCAGTTAGGTTGAGGTCCTAGTGCATTAGGGTGGGCCTTAAATCCAGTGACTGTTATCTTTATAAGGGAAAGGAGAGGGGGATTTTGACATAGAGTCACAGAAGAGAAACACAAGGGGGAAAGGCCATATGATCATACAGGCAGAGAATGGGGTGATGCAACCAAGGGATGCCAAGGATTCCTGGCAATCACCAGAAGCTAGGAAGGGGCAAGGAAAGAGTCTTCCCTAGTGCCTTCAGAAGGAGTGTGGGCCTGATTTTGGATGTCCAGCCTCCCGAACTGTGAGAGAATGAATTTCTGTTGTTTTAAGCCACCGAGTTTGTGGTATTTTGTTATGGCAGCTTAGGAAACTAATCCAATAGCTTACCATGTTTTCCTAAATTGGTTTTTATTTGAAGTAGCAAATTAAAAATGGTCTTGTTTATTTTCAGCATGTAAGACACCTACATTCAAATATATGTCCCAAGATACGGGCAGTGCCCTAAGACTCATTTGGTGTAGCCCTTAATAGAATTCAGATCATTTAGTAAAAGTTATAAGGTAACTGATTCTTAGTTCAATATATAAAATAGAGCCTTTTTTTTTTTTTTTTTTTTTAATGTAGGCCCCACGCCCAGCATGGAACCAACCCAGGGCTTAAACTCATGACCCTGAGATCAAGGACCTGAGCTGAGATCAAGAGTCAGATGACTAACCAACAGAGCCACCTAGGTGCCCCTAAAATAGAGCTTTCAAACGTTACAATAGTGCGTGGCAGTAAGAGCTGTCCTAATAGTCAGACCCTAGACCTTTGGTTGAAGTAGTAGAACTATTTTTTTTATGAATGTTTAAGATAAAAATTCATTTTATTTTATTATTATTATTTTTATTTATTTATTTATTTTTAAAGTGTGTAGGCTTCAGGCACAGATTTTTTTTTTTTTTTTTAAGATTTTATTTATTTATTTGAGACAGAGAGAGCACATGAGAGGGCGGAGGGTCAGAGGGAGAAGCAGGCTCCCTGCCGAGCAGGGAGCCCGATGTGGGACTCGATCCAGGAACTCCAGGATCATGACCTGAGCCGAAGGCAGTCGCTTAACCAACTGAGCCACCCAGGCACCCCTATTTTATTATTTTTTAAAAGATTTATTTATTTGAGAGAGAGAGAGCACGAACAGGGGGGAGGGGTAGAAAGAGAGGGAGAAGCAGGCTCCCTGCTGAACAGGGAACCCGATGCAGGACTCGATTCCAGGACCCTGGGATCATGACCTGGGATCATGACCTGAACGGAAGGCAGATGCTTAACCACTGACTGAACCACCCAGGTGCCAGATAAAAATTCATTTTAAAGAGAGTTAGATATTGTCATGGTAAGCCAGGAAGAACAGTTTTTTGCATTGTAACAGAAAAGTCTGAACTGATGCTTGCTTACTTAGATGTATAGAAGGAAAATACAGAAGGCTCTTACCAACCTTTTCTGCATGAAGTTCAAACTGTTGGTTGATCAGGAACAAAATTTAGTCAAGTGATTATCTAGTCTGAGACTATATCTAAATCAGTTGATAGAAATTTGTGGGTTTTTTTAAAGATTTTATTTATTTATTTGAGAGAGAGCGAGAGTGAGAGCACGAGAGTAGGGTGAGGGGCAGAGGGAGAAGCAGACTCCCTGCCGAACAGGGAGCCCGATGCAGGGCTCTATCTCAGGACCCCGGGATCATGACCTGAGCCGAAGGCAGACGCTTCACCGACTGAGCCACTAAGGCGCCCCAGAGAGAAATTTGTTTTTTAAAAGGCAGTGAATCCTCCAGTGTTTATTGAGTGCTCCATGTATGATATAAGAGGTGTAGCTGATGCCATTGCTGGGTTGTTGGTAGCAGGCACTTGCCGGGTGCATTCCGGGATCCATTCTCTTCCTAACGATATTCACATTTGCCTGCTGGTGTCCATCCCTCTCTGTCACAGGTCACTTGCTGCAGGCTACCTGATCAGGGTGAATTTTAGTGCTCTTGTTTGGAATGCGGTAAGAAGTTCTGTGTATCCCTCTGGATATTAGTCACAAAAATATGGTCTTGATTGTAGCTGGCAGCTATGTTATCGCTAGGATGGAATCCAGTTTTAGGATAAAGTTGACGCTGAGGAGGATAAAGCAGAAAGATGTAAGGAAATTGAGTCCTTGAAGGTATTCACTGAATTACTCGATCAACTATACATCCGGATGATTTAGTTAAGTGAGAAAATAAATCCTCTTTTTGTTTAAAGCCAGTTTGCATTGGGTTTTCTGGGTTTTTTCCAGCATAAAGTCTTACCTAATATGTTCATAAATCAACGGAAAACACAATAAATGGCCACATGTAATCAAGTGCTAGATAAACTGAACACAAGCCACCAGCATTACTGGAGAACTCGACAGAAATACACATTTTCAGCCCCTGGCCCCAGATTTACTGGCTCGGTTTGTCTGTGGGTGGCACCCAGTAACCTTTGTTTTTAACATGCCTTGCAGGGGACTTTGTGCTGGCTAAAGTTTGAAAAATTACCCTGGAAGTTTGGAATGGAAAAGAAGACTTCACAGGGAAGGTGAGATGAACTAAATCCAAGAGCAAGATGGACTTTTGAAAAGAAGACTTATGAATCAGAATGAATTAAGGCACAGAGGTAGGAGTGGATGTTATTTATGGGGCATTATCTGGGTAATAGTGACTTATAAAATAGTAAAGGATTCAAATTGCATGGATCTTAGGGTAGCAGAGAGTTGGTGGCTGAGACTTGAGTTTTTGTTTTTTGTCCTGTTCCTCTCATTTCTCCTGGAGCCATTGAAAACCTGGACAATAGAAGGCACTGTTGGCATTCTTCGTAGTTGGCAATATGTTGGGGTCTACCTGTGTGTAAGATAGCCATACAGTATTAAGAGCATCAAGTCGCAGGAGGAGAATGGTCTAGTCCTACGTGTATTTGTGTCAGGTAGACAAAGAAGCCTCCTTCCTGGACTTCAAAAACTCAAAGGGAGTTACTTTTATCGAGTCAGAATCTGACACTAGCAGGGCCACGCCAGCAGGGAGAATTCAACCTGCCCCGGCGTTCTGAGATATTGAATGGAATTCCTGGTCTTCTTTCTCCTTTCTTTCCATATTTTGTGGGAGAAGTTTCCGCCTTAAACAGTGATGTCACTGCCAAGGTTGTACATCACCCGCCCACACCGCCCGCTCTGTTTGATAGTGTGCGCTCGGATGGAACTGTCTACATTCCACCCTTTTCCCTAAAGTGCTCTCGGCCATGCATAGTGATGCAGCCTGTGGAATTGTAATGGGAGCTGACTTCGGCTGTGTGAGAGAGTGCTGGAAAATGAGAGACAAGCATTTTAAAGCGCCCATGCCAATGACTACAAAAAACCAAACCCTAGACCTTAAAGTCTAACTCTTTTCCAGACTTGTCCAGAAACCGAGTTTATGGTGGTACTGGGTGGGCATGTAAGTGACAGTGGGGTTGAGGGAGGAGAGGAAGGGTTTTATTTTATTTTATTTTATTTATTTATTTATTTTTTTAAAGATTTTATTTATTTGACAGAGAGAGACACAGCAAGAGAGGGAACACAAGCAGGGGGAGTGCGAGAGGGAGAAGCAGGCTTCCCACAGAGCAGGGAGCCTGATGCGGGGGCTCGATCCCAGGACCCTGGAATTATGACCTGAGCCGAAGGCAGACGCTTAACGACTGAGCCACCCAGGCGCCCCAGGAAGGGTTTTATTTTAACCCAAAGATGCAAATAACTTTTCCTTATTGACAGCCAGCTTTTTGCTAAGGAGCACCAGAACAGTGAATAAGCATTCCTAAAGCACAGGCACTGCTCCGTGTATTTAGTCATTATTTAATTAGTCTTGATAATGGGGCTTCATTTTAGAGAGAATTTAATTTAATGATCTGGATATTGAATGACCTTGGTATGGCAAAGACACTTGTCTGTGTGTGTGTGTGTGTGTGTAAAATGCAAATAATGGAAGTGGCTTTGGAATTGGGCCAAAAACTCCTTAGCACCAGGCTAAGATTACTTTAAATCTGCTTGCGTTGCAGGTCAGATTTAGGATGCTTGAGACAAGCAATAAATTTTTCCCCTCTGCCATTTGGGGAGGACAAATCAGCCAGTGAATCACATCTTGTTTGTTCCGATAGACTGACCCATCTTTTGACTTGCTTTGAGGGCCCAGAGTTGAATTTTTTCCTTTCTTGGGGGATAAGGGAGTGATTATGGGAAGCAAATGTTCAAATCATGGGTCACTAGTGAGTCACTAGGCTCGAGGTCAGTGATTTTGACCTCACACTGCTTAGAGGAGCAACTTGGAGCTGTGTTAGCTTATTCTCTAGTGGGGACAATTTCTGCAGGCAGAATGGTTTCCATGGGCACAGACTGGTGGAGACTGGGATTTCCAGTGCTTACTTTGGGAAAGGTTGTGCTTTGATAACCTCAACACAGGACTGATAATCGTTGCCATTTTATCCCGGTTTTTCTAAGCTTTGGGCTGTGAGGCTTTGACTGTTATGGAGATGAATGTGTATATTCCTTCCCTTCCTTACTCTGGAGGTTTCAAGCTCTGCTATGTTTCTAATGGACCCTTTTAAATGCTGCACTTCTAGGTTCATTTTCTTTCTTTTTAAGATTTATTTATTCATTTGAGAGAGCGAGAATGAGGGAGAGTACATGAGAGGGGGGAGGGTCAGAGGGAGAAGCAGGCTCCTCGCTGAGCAAGGAGCCCGATGTGGGACTCGATCCCGGGACTCCAGAATCATGACCTGAGCCGAAGGCAGTTGCTTAACCAACTGAGCCACCCAGGCGCCCTAGGTTCATTTTCAATCATGAAATGCATTGCTGGACTTCAGTGGGAGTTGTTTGAAGCTAAAGGAAGGTATACAGTCTGACAAACCCTGCCACGCCTTTGGTTGAAGTATTTAACAAGAGACAAGGCCCCACTACAGAAGATTTAATTTTATAGCTACCGGAAATCCACATAAACATGAGATTCCTAAGTCTGGGTGTGTCATCCTGAACTAAGGAGAAGGGGACAGGGGCCTGGGCTTCAAAGGGAAGGAAAGCCATTCACAGGAAGATGAATAATTGGAAATATTTGGTAAATAAATGATTGCCAGACCACACAGAAACCATGGGACAGAAGAGAAGAATTTTAACAGACAGGTTTTCTTAGGTGCCTCCCTCTCTCCAACCCCTAGTTCATAGGTATAATTTATGGTGATTGCCCTCTTCCTGGAGCAGGTCCTCCATCGAGATTCTTTACAGGCAACTGGGGGGAGGTCACGGTTTCTTCCTGAGTCTTTTAGGTCTTGATTGTTTTCAGCTGAAAATACTCTGTAGGCCAAAGTGGCACACCTTAACGTGACTCTTTCTGAACCCCGGCATTTTTGTTCCTTTCATGAAATTTACTGTTTTTGTTGTTGTTGTTGGTTTCTCTGTTGGTGAGTATGAAGGGCTCTTAGACTATGGTTCTGCCTCTATATTTAACATGCTTACCCTCTCAGTCTCAGTTAGCTCAACTGTAAAATGGAGATACGACTTGACCTTCCTTATTCATAGAGGTTTTTTTTTTTTTTTCTTATTCATAGAGTTATTGTAAGTGTAGCTAATGGTCCCAGTTGGAGTCTGAGGTAATATTACCCTACTAACTGGACATGTTTGGGCACATCTGGAAGGACTATAAGATTTGCCAGGAGTCAGTTGATATAAAGGACCACAGGGTCTCTTGGAAAGGAACTAAGTGAAAAAGGATTCAGGCACATGAACATTCCACAGGAGTAGTGCCAGGAAGCCACAGTAAAAGAAATAGCAGTGTCTTGATAACCAGAGTCCAAAGCAAAATGATAGTTGGAGCCCTTGAGTCTAAGGGACAGATCAGAACAGCCTATATTGGAAGTTTAGGGAAATGGAGGGGATGAAAATTGCCTTTAAGAAGAATAAGCAAAGAGCTGTGGCAAGAGAAGATGACAGGCCCTGGAGGACTGGGCTCTAGGGTCCTTCTAATGATCCGGGGAGAGGCAGTGTCTGTTAACTATTCCTGGACTATGAGGTTTAGTCTTAGTCATGGATGGTACCCTAATGTCCCATTTACTCTTCAGTAGATAGATGGTAATTCAGACACCTTGATACAAATAAGATGGGCTTAAAAGTAACTGACAGATGTGTACAAGTTCCGAAGGTAAATGGGTTTCTGTTAGTTCACTCCTTTCCCAGAGGTTTTGTTCAGAGTGTAGGGACAGAATGGTGACTGGCCAAGTGGGGCTCATTGGTTGTGGGGTAGAGAGAAATGGAGCCAACAGGGAATCCACTTGTCCTTAGCTCTCATCTGCACTGTGTTCATTTTATTTTGTTATTTTATTTTTATTTATATTTTTAGAGCATCTTTTTTTTAAGTTTATTTATTTTTAATAACCTCTACACCCAACTTGGGGCTCGAACCTACGACCCCGAGATCAAGAGTCACATGCTCTTGCGACTGTGCCAGCCAGGTGCCCCTTGTGTTCTTCCCCTGCCCCCATTTCCAACCCTTTATTGGGGCTCTGTCAGTGCCTCCTCCAACCCCGTGTTCTTTATAGAAGCACGCATGTGAGCAAGGAACTCACTGGATTGATCCGCAGGCTGAGACCTGAGGGCCTTGAATCAGAATGACCTAGGAGAATGTGGTGGTGAGGCCTGGCGATTTTACTCTAAGCTTGTTATGTGGTGGGGCTGGGATCTTGACCTAATCAGCATGGGGTCCTGAGTGTGGCATATGCCACACAGGCAGGAGTTTCTTTGTGGCAAAGAAGTTGGCTATTGCTCTTAGGATAACTGAGGTACATGAGAGCAGGCTTCTGCTTCACAGAGTAGGATGAGTATAAGGAGGCAGGTAGGTATTAACCTTATCAGAGAGGAGCGTATAGAAAGGTTGACCATACATCACAGTCTGCCAGGGATAAACTCAATATACACGTATGGTTCTGGTATAATTATTAAGAACATCTTTTTTTTATTCCCCAGGTTCTTCCGGTTTGAATGGTAAAGTATATGGCAAGGAGCTGGCCAAAGTTTTTCTGTCCTTTTGAATTCCTATGCTGCTCAGCTGCTGGCCCTTCAACTGGCAATTACTTCACTTTTCCTGGGGCATCTGAAGATCTCTTCTTCCCTTCTGTTAGGTCCTTCTTCTTCCGTCTGCTCCCTTATCCTCTTCCCTTTTCCCCTCCTGGGCTCTTGGGAAATTCT
The DNA here is from genome assembly GCF_029215605.1 of Mirounga angustirostris. Lineage (NCBI taxonomy): Eukaryota > Metazoa > Chordata > Mammalia > Carnivora > Phocidae > Mirounga > Mirounga angustirostris. Next base: position 98,437,004 of record NW_026991719.1, read on the forward strand.
TTATGCTAGTGGTTCTTTTTTGACCTTGGGGATTCTGTAGCCCAAGTCTGGCTTTGTACCAAGCTGCAGAGGCCCTAGTGCTTGATTCATTTTTGTCTTTTTTGCCATTTTTTAATTTGATGGCAAACGTACAAACATGAGGAATCACCCCTTTGTTCCATTGGGGATTTAGTCTTGCCCATCAGTTACATGGTGTTTCTCAAGACAAGGCTTTGTGAAATTTAGTACAACCCACCTGCTACCATGGTCCTGGCCTGAGAGATGGTTAACCTTCAGTACAGCGAATGCTGATAGCAATTTTTCTCAAAACAATGTATACATTTCCTCAAGGAAATGTAGAAAAATAAGAATAGAAAATAAAGGTGACTTGGAGAACATTAAGAAAGCCTGAACATCCTACCTGAACTTCTCTTGATAAAGCTCAGTTAGCTAACATCAGGCTTTGGCCTGCTTATAGTCCTCCTTCCATAGCCTAGGACAGTGAAACCAGTACTGTTATGAAATCTATAGATTTCCTATTCTCCTTCATATCATTCAGTTTTTATATCTCTAGGGTGTGAAGACGGTTAAACACAAGAGCAATTTTATAGGTTTATCAGGGCACGGATGTCATCTGGGGATAACATACTTCACTTATGCATCATGTATGAAAAACAGAATCAGACGCAAATCACAGAGAAATGCAGTTAATGTTTTATGAGTTCATAAATCCAGAGCTGTGACTAACACTGGGACCTCCAATGGAAACCTCCAGCCTTATAATTCAGCAGCTCCAAGGATTAATTTTGTCACACAGAGCTTGGGCGGGGAGCTAAAATACATCCACATGCAAATCCAGACCATGGAGGATACCTGAATGCGTTTGTGCATGGAGATTTGTGAATGTGCACTGGGGAAATAACCTCCTAAGCCTTTTGAGTTGTCACTTGCTAGTTGCACATACGGGGTGCAGTACCCAGGACAGTAAATGTTCTGTTTAAATCAACCCTCAGTGTTTAATTATAGGAGGGCGAGTCCTGTCAAATTTAACTGTGATTGAGCCACTGTCTCATGTGATTATGTAAACTTGTGTCCCTATTTTATAGAAGAGAAAATTGAGGTCAAGCTGCGTGAAAATGCTTAAGGTCACGAAGCCATGAAGTTATAGCATTGGGCTTTCTTTTCTTTCTTTTTTTTTTTTTTTTAAAGATTTTATTTATTTATTTGACAGAGAGAGACACAGTGAGAGCAGGAACACAAGCAGGGGGAGTGGGAGAGGGAGAAGCAGGCTTCCTGCTGAGCAAGGAGCCCGATGCGGGGCTTGATCCCAGGCCCCTGAGATCATGACCCGAGCCAAAGGCAGACGCCTAACGACTGAGCCACCCAGGCGCCCCTATAGCATGGGGCTTTCTGATTCCATGGCAATTCTCCTCCTAGAACATCGCACTATGTATAACAAGAATTCAGTAAAACTCATCCATCTTTATTTGCTCCTGTATACATATGGGCTTCATGGATAGTGATGGACACACCTAGCAAGATACAGGGATGAGGATGGTTGTGGTAGGATGTCCCTATGTGACATATGTCGTGTTCAGTAGGAAGGAATTTGGTTAGAGTTGGAGCTTCCTGTCAACTCTGCATCAATGCTAGGGGAGAAATGTAGGCCCCTGTTTTCTATATAATGGTCCATTTGGTATAACCACAGTGGATTCCTGGCAGCCAAGGCTGACCTTACGTGGGAGCAGAGTTGACCATCCTTATGGTGTGTGTGAGTTTATAGGGATTAGGGAGACTGGCTTCTCATCAGCAGCAGTAGAGGCTTATTCTTGCTTTAATTTTATTTATTTCTACTGAGATTTTTTTTAACCTTTTATTTTTAAATAACTCTAGACCACAGGAAATTATAAAAGTAGTAGAGTCCCATGTACCCTTCACTCTTTCTCTGAAGTTAATAGCTTACATAAAGTATAGTACAATATCAAAACCAGGAACGTGGCATTGCTATAATACTGTTAACTGGACTCCAAGCCTTATTCAAATTTTGCTAGTTTTTACGTGTGTGTGTGTGTGTGTGTGTGTGTGTAGTTCTATGACATTTTATCTCTAGGTTGGTTCTTTTAATTTATGGCTCTCATCCCTATTGCAATACAAACTCCACCACCTTGGAGAGGTGGTGTGTTGTGACAGAAAGAACATGAGCTTTGGAACTTGGCAAGCTTGAGTAGAAATTCTAATTCTGCTATTTTTTAATTGCATGCCTGTGATTTTGGACAAATCATTTCATCTCTCTGGGCCTCAGTTTTCCCCTCTGTGAAATGGAGACACATGGCTTTTGTGAGGATTACATGGGATAATATACAAAAAAAAGGAATAATATATGTAAGGTGCCTGGTCCAGCAAATGTTTCCCTTCCTCATTTCTCCTTCTGTGAGTGAGGTAGCACTTTTAAGTTGTTCTCAGTTCTGTACACCTCTGATTTTTTCCTGAGAAGAGCAGGTTTTAATGGGAAGAGGTGAGAAATGCATGGAAGTATTGTGAGTAGTAATACCCATGAAAGATTTCACTGATTTTATAATTTTGCCTGGTGCTAATCCTGCTCCAGGTGGTCTGTGGGTTGTTCCTGTATAACATGAATGTTTGTAATATTCCTATCCCTATACTTTTGCATCTGTCATAGATTAATAATCGAAAATATTTATGGGGGTTGCCTGGGTGGCTCAGTCCGTTAAGCGTCTGCCTTCAGCTCAGGTCGTGATCCCAGGGTCCTGGGATGGAGTCCCAAATCAGGCTCCTTGCTTGGCGGGGAGCCTGCTTCTCCCTCTCCTTCCTGTTCATGCTCTCTGTCACTCTCTCTCTCTCTCAAATAAATAAATAAAATCATAAATATTTATGGGGCTCCTGGTGGCTCAGTCGGTTCAGCTTCCGACTCTCTATCTCAGCTCAGGTCTTGATCTCAGAGTTGAGAGTTCAAACCCTGCATTGGACTGCACGCTGGGTGTGGAGCCTACTTAAAAATTTTTTTTTAAAAAAGTCAATTATCATATGGTTTCACTTATTTGTGGAACATAAGGAATAGCATGGAGGACATTAGGAGAAGGAAGGGAAAAATGAAGGGGGGAAATGGGACGGGGAGATGAACCATGAGAGACTGGACTCTGAGAAACAAACTGAGGGTTCTAGAGGGGAGGGGGGAGGGGGGATGGGTTAGCCTGGTGATGGGTATTAAGGAGGGCATGTATTGCATGGAGCACTGGGTGTTATACGAAAACAATGAATCATGGAAAACTACATCAAAAACTAATGATATACTGTATGGGGACTAACATAACATAATAAATTAAATTAAAAAAAATTTTTTTTAAGATTTTATTTATTCATTTGAGAGAGAGAATGAGATAGAGCATGAGAAGGGGGAGGGTCAGAGGGAGAAGCAGACTCCCCGCCTAGCAGGGAGCCCGATGCGGGACTCGATCCCAGGACTCCGGGATCATGACCCAAGCCGAAGGCAGTGGCTTAACCAACTGAGCCACCCAGGCGCCCTAAAAAAATTTTTTTTAATTAAAATATTTAGGGGCGCCTGGGTGGCTCAGTTGGTTAAGCATCTGCCTTCAGCTGGGATCGTGTTCCCAGTGTCCTGGGATTGAGCCCTGCATCCGGCTCTGCTCAGCAGGAGCCTGCTTCTCTTTCTCCCTGCCACTCCGCCTGCTTGTATTCTCTTTCTGTCAAATAAATAAATAAAATCTTAAAAAAAAAAAGAAAGAAAAAAATTAAAATATTTAATAAACATCATAGTCATCACTTCATTTCTGTCTTATCCAGAAATTCTACTCTTAACAACATTCTTACCTTGAATTCAGAGTCACTGTGCTAAGGGGAAGTCTTGAGGGATTGATGGTGTAAAGGTATACTTTTCTATAGATTTGACTATTAAACAATTAGCCACTAAAGGATGTGGAGGCTAGCCTGGGTATACAATAGGGGTGTTCCTATTGCTTTTTTTCTTGGGTGGAGGGGTGAGCACAAAGATGGAGAGACCTCTAGGACTGGGAAGCTGATTTTTTTTATATGAAAGGAGAGGAAGGATGCTACTGATGATTTTTTTTTTTTATATATTTAAGGTTTTGTTTCCTTTCATTTATGTCTTTAAAAAAACTTTTTTTTTTTGGTCTGGATGAAACATTTTTATATATTTGTCTGTCAGATACAATAACTGATTTCCATCTACAATTATTTAAGGTAAGAAACCGAGGGTCAACTGAAGAAACAGTTGCGGCCTTAGAGCAGAGCCTGCGGGGCCCAGCGGGGGGCTGTGGGGAGAACGGGCGTGGCATTAGTGGGCCTTCTCCAGGAAGGCCCTGCAGCAGCTCACACACTGCTGGTAGACAGTCTCAGAGTCGGACTCATTCCCATAATAGGGGTCTTCAATAATGAGTTGATTTTGTGGATCATAGCTCCCAAGTAGTTCAATTTTAGCTTTGCAGTTTTTAATTTGATTACTTTTTCTATTCAAGTCTCTCAGATTGCTTTCATCCATACATAGTATATAATCAAATGTGGCAAAGTTTTCCTTGGTAACCTGCTGGGCAGTGTGATTCATGGGGATATCATGCTTCTTTTTTTTTTTTTTTAAAGATTTTATTTATTTGACAGACAGAGACACAGCAAGAGAGGGAACACAAGCAGGGCGAGTGGGATAAGGAGAAGCAGGCTTCCCTCCGAGCAGGGAGCCCGATGCGGGGCTCGATCCCATGACCCTGGGACCATGACCTGAGCCGAAGGCAGAAGCTTAACGACTGAGCCGCCCAGGTGCCCCGGGATATCATGCTTCTTCATGCAACTCTGCCCTCGATATCAGGAGGGTTTCCTATTTCATACGTGGATGTCGCTGCACTTTCTATCCTCCAATGATCTGAGAGCTTTTGCTCAGTTACAAGTTTTCTGAGAACTGCTTCTGCAATGGGTGACCGACAGATGTTACCCAGACACACGAAGAGCACAGACTTTGGCACCTGCTAGCCATCTTCTTGTGCGCACACCCAGGCGCCCACTGAGCGCCTAAAAAATTTTTTTTTAAAAACATTTTATTTATTGGGCGCCTGGGTAGCTCAGTTGGTTAAGCAACTGCCTTCGGCTCGGGTCATGATCCTGGAGTCCCGGGATCGAGTCCCGCATCGGGCTCCCTGCTCAGCAGCAGGGAGTCTGCTTCTCCCTCTGACCCTCCCCCCTCTCATGTACTCTCTCTCATTCTCGCTCTCTCAAATAAATAAATAAATCTTTAAAAACAAAACAAAACATTTTATTTATTTATTTGACAGAGAGAGAGCACACAAGCAGGGGGAGCAATAGAGGGAGAGGGAGAAACAGGCTCTCCGCTGAGCAGGGAGCCCGATGCGGGGCTCTATCCCAGGACCCTGAGATCACAACCTGAGCCGAAGGCAGATGCTTAACTGACTGAGCAACGCAGGCGCCCTTCATTTATGTCTTTAAAAGTCAGGTTTATTGACCTTTTCAAATAACTGGTTTTTGGTTTTGTTGATTCTTTGTATTGTTTTTCTGTTTCCATTGACATTTGTATTTTCTTTATTTTCTTCCTCTGCCTACATTGAATTTAATTTTTTTTTCTTGTCTTAAGGTGAAGTTTACATTGTTGGTTTAAGACTTTTCTTCTAATTATAGTCGTTCAATGCTATAAATTTCATTCTAAACACTGCTTTAGCTGCATCCCACAAATTTCGATAGATGTGTTTTTGTTTTATGAGTTATTCAGAAATTTGTTGCAATATCCAAATGTTTGAGGGTTTCCCTGATTTTTTTTGTTATTAGTTCTACTTTAGTAACTTTTCAGTCAGAAAATATACTATAAATGATCTCAATTTAAAAAAAAAATGGAGGAGGGGCGCCTGGGTGGCTCAGTCAGTTAAGCGGCTGCCTTCGGCTCAGGTCATGATCCCAGGGTCCTGGGATCAAGCCCCACATTGAGCTCCCTGCTCGGCGGGAAGCCTGCTTTTCCCTGTACCACTCCCCCTGCTGTGTTCCCTCTCTCGCTTTGTCTCTCTCTGTCAAATAAATAAATAAAATCTTAAAAAAAAAATGGAGGATTAGTTTTTGATCCATAATGTAGCCTATTTTGATGAATGTTCCATGTGCAGTTTTGTGTTTGCTGAGTAGAGTGTTTAAGGGTGAGCAAATTTTCAAATTTTTTAAAAAAGATTTTATTTTATTTTATTTTTTTAAAGATTTTATTTATTTGACAGAGAGAGACACAGCGAGAGAGGGAACACAAGCAGGGGGAGTGGGAGAGGGAGAAGGAGGCTTCCTGTGGAGCAGGGAGTCTGATGCGGGGCTGGATCCCAGGACCCTGGGGTCATGACCTGAGCCAAAGGCAGACGCTTAACGACTGAGCCACCCAGGCACCCCTAAAAGATTTTATTTTTAAGCAATCTCTATAACCATCGTGGGGCTTGAGCTCACAACCCCCAGATCAAGAGTCTCATGCTCTACTAAGCCTGGCAGTCACCCCACAAATTTTCAATTTTAAAAGATAATTCCAAACTGAGGGTGACTGACAGGCTCAGTCAGAAGGGCATGCGACTCTTGATCTCTGGGTTGTTAATTTGAGCCCAACGTTGGGTGTAGAGCTTAGTTAAATAAATAAAACTTAAAAAAAATGTTAATACCAATTTTTTTCTAAAACGGATTTTTAATTTTATATTTCCATTGCAGTAGATCAAAGTTCCTATTCATCTGCATCTTTGCCAACATGTGGAGCTGTCAGACTTCTTAATTTTTGCTTGTTTTGAGTGTTTAAAATAGTATCTCATTGTGGTCTTAATTTACATTTCCCTGCTTCCTAATGGAGTTAAGAATCTTTTCTTCTGTTTACTAAAAACTTATGCTTCCTCTTCTGTGAAATGCTTGTTCATGAGCTTTCATATTGATTTGTAGGAGTTGTGTATATATATATATATATATATTTTAAAGATTTTATTTATTTGACAGAGAGAGAGAGAGCACAAGTAGGCAGAGAGGCAGGCAGAGGGAGAGGGAGAAGCAGACTCCCTGCTGAGCAGGGAGCCCGACGCCAGACTCCATCCCAGGACGCTGGGATCATGACCTGAGCCAAAGGCAGCCGCTTAACCGACTGAGCCACCCAGGCGCCCCGAGTTGTGTATATATATATATATTTATTTTTTTTAAAGATTTTATTTATTTATCTGACAGAGAGAGACACTGCGAGAGAGGGAACACAAGCAGGGGGTGTGGAGAGGGAGAAGCAGGCCTCCCGCAGAACAGGGAGCCCGAAGCCAGGGCTCGATCCCAGGACCCTGGGATCATGACCTGAGCTGAAGGCAGACGCTTAACGACTGAGCCACCCAGGTGCCCTGAGTTGTGTATATTTTATGTAGACTCTTCCTTTATGTAATATAAGATGCACATGTATTCTTCCATTGTCCCAATTTCCTTATGGTATCTTCTAATGAATAGAAATTCTTAATTTTGATATCCAATTTATGAGTCTTTATTTTATGATTAGTACTTTTTTTACCTAATTTTATCACAAGTTTTTAAGGGGCTTTTTAATATAATTCTAAATTTAATGGCATTTTGGTGCTTGAGTTAGGCCAATTTTTTTTTTTTTTTTAGGTTTAAGGGGTGTACAACATGATGGTTTGATTTACATATATTGTGAAATGATTACTACAATAGGTTTAGTTAACATCCATGAACTTATGTAGATACAATAAAAAGAAAAGAAAAGAAATTCTTTTTGTGATGAGAAGTCTTAGGATCTACTTTCTCAGCATCTCTCTTATATATCATATAGCAATGTGTTAACTATAATCATCATGTTGTACATGATACCCCTACTATTTATTTATCTTATAACTGCAATCTTTTGTTCACCTTCCTCTAATTCCCTTCCACCCCCTCCCCAAATTTATGATTAAGTACTTTTTGTGTTGCAAGGTACCTTTCCTTAACTTGAGCATAAAAATATTCTATAAAAGGGGCGCTTGGGTGGCTCAGTTGTTAAGCGTCTGCCTTCGGCTCAGGTCATGATTCCAGGTCCTGGGATCGAGCCCCGCATCAGGCTCCCTGCTCCACGGGAAGCCTGCCTCTCCCTCTCCCACTCCCCCTGCTTGTATTCCCTCTCTCGCTGTGTCTCTCTCTGTCAAATAAATAAAATCTTTAAAAAATATATATTCTATAATGGAACTGATTTTCTTCTACTGGAACTGATTTCTCTATCTGGTGTGCATTAGATTCAATGTCATTTTTTCCCCCTAGGGACATGCATTTATTCCAGCACCATTTATTGAAGAGATCCTCTTTTTCTTACTCCTCTGCTATTCTTCCTTTATAAAATAACAAGTGTTTGGATTTGCCTGGTCCTTATTTTTGGGGTCTCTAGTGTGTTCCATTGACCTATTGATTTTTCCTTTATTTTTTTATTTTTTTCTCTCTTTATCTTTAATATGTTAATCTTACTTCTTAACATTATATAATTATATTTTAATATTATATAGTACTATTGATATTATACCAATATATCACATCAATATTTATTGTAAATAACAATATGTGAATAGTCATTAACATTATATAATTATATACTAATATTAATATCACAATATTATTATATAATATTAATTGTTATATTAATAAATACATTTTAGTAGCAGAATTTATTTATTTATTTATTAAATTTTATTTTATTTTACTATGTTATATTAGTCACCATACAGTATATCATTAGTTTTTGATGTAGTGTCCCATGATTCATTGTTTGCATGTAACACCCAGTGCTCCATGCAATATGTGCCCTCCTTAATACCCATCACTGGGCTAACCCATCCCCCCACCCCCCTCCCCTCTAAAACCCTCAGTTTCTCGGAGTCCATAGTCTCTCATGGTTCATCTCCCCCTCCGATTTCCCCCACTTCATTTTTCCCTTTCTTCCCTAATGTCCTTCATGCTATTCCTTATGTTCCACAAATAAGTGAAACCATATGATAATTGACTTTCTCTGCTTGACTTATTTCACTCAGCATAATCTCCTCCAGTCCCATCCATGTTGATGCAAAAGTTGGGTATTCATCTTTTCTGATGGCTGAGTAATATTCCATTGTATATATGGACCACATCTTCTTTATCCATTCATCTGTTGAAGGGCATCTCGGCTCTTTCCACAGTTTGGCTATTGTGGACATTGCTGCTATGAACATTGGGGTGCATATGGCTCTTCTTTTCATTACATCTGTATCTTTGGGGTAAATACCCAGTAGTGCAATTGCTGGGTCATAGGGTAGCTCTATTTTTAATTTTTTGAGGAACCTCCACACTGTTTTCCAAAGTGGCTGTACCAACTTGCATTCCCACCAAGAGTATAAGAGGGTTCCCCTTTCTCCACAACCTCTCCAACATTTGTTGTTTCTTGCCTTGTCAATTTTTGTCATTCTAACTGGTATAAAGTGGTATCTCAATGTGGTTTTGATTTGAATTTCCCTGATGGCTAATGATGATGAACATTTTTTCATTTGTCTGTTAGCCATTTGTATGTCTTCTTTGGAGAAGTGTCTGTTCATGTCTTCTGCCCATTTTTTGACTTGATTATTTGATTTTTGGGTTTTGAGTTTGAGAAGTTCTTTATCGATCTTGGATACCAGCCCTTTGTCTGTAGTGTCATTTGCAAATATCTTCTCCCATTCTGTGGGATGCCTCTTTGTTTTGTGGACTGTTTCCTTTGCTGTGCAGAAGCTTTTTATCTTGATAAAGTCCCAAAAGTTCATTTTTGCTTTTGTTTCACTTGCCTTTGGAGTTGTATCTTGAAAGAAATTGCTGTGGCCGATGTCGAAGAAGTTACTGCCTATGTTCTTGTCTAGGATTTTGATGGATTCCTGTCTCACATTGAGGACTTTCATCCATTCTGAGTTCATCTTTGTGTATGGTGTTAGAGAATGGTCTAGTTTCATTCTTCTGCATGTGGCTGCCCAATTTTCCCAGCAGCATTTATTGAAGAGACTGTCTTTTTTATTTTATTTTATTTTATTTTATTTTATTTTATTTTATTTTATTTTATTTTATTTTATTTATTTGACAGAGAGAGACAGAGCAAGAGAGGGAACACAAGCAGGGGGAGTGGGAGAGGGAAAAGCAGGCTCCCTGCGGAGCAGGGAGCCCGATGTGGGGCTTGATCCCAGGACCCTGGGATCACGACCTGAGCCGAAGGCAGATGCCCAACGGCTGAGCCACCCAGGTGCCTCAAGAGACTGTCTTTTTTCCATTGCATATTTTTTCCTGCTTTGTCGAAGATTATTTCACCAGAGAACTGAGGGTCCATATCTGGGCTCTCTATTCTGTTCCATTGGCCTGTATGTCTGTTTTTGTGCCAGGACCATGCTGTCTTGGTGATCATAGCTTTGTAATATAGCTTGAAATCAGTAAACGTGATGCCCCCAGCTTTGTTTTTCTTTTTCAACATTTCCTTGGTGATTTGGGGTCTTTTCTGATTCCATACAAATTTTAGGATTGTTCCAGCACTTTGAAAAATGTCATTGGAATTTTGATCAGGATGGCGTTGAAGGTATAGATTGCTCTGGGCAACATAGACATTTTAACAATGTCTGTGTCTATTAATTTTTCCTTTCTTTATCTTTATATTTTATTTTTTCCTCTCTTTATCTTTAATATGTTAATCTTACTTATTAACATTATATAATTATATATTAATATTATGTAATACTATTGATATTATACCAGTATATCACATCAATATTTATTGTAAATAACAATATGTGAATAATAGTTATTAACATTATATAATTATATACTAATATTAATATCACATTATTATATTGTTATATTAATAAATACATTTTAGTAGCAGAATTTTATTTATTCATTTATTTATTTATTTTGAAGTAATCTCTACACCCAATGTAGGGCTGGAACTCACAACCCCCCAATCATCAAAATTTTAAATTCCAGAGACACAGACACATATACTCTCACACTCTCACTCAACAAACAGCTGGGTTTTGAATGGAAACTGCATTGACTCTATAGATCAGTTTGAGGAGAATTCATCTATTTATGACATTAAGTATGGGTTTTGATCTTTAAAACTTCTTAAATACATGAAAAATTATGCTTCTAGTCAGGATATAAAAGGACACAAGACCTCTGTACATATTGATTTGGACACAAGACCTCTGTATGTATTGATCTGGATCTTATTTCTTTTGATAACTTTTTCTTTCTTTTTATATTGTTTCTTCTCTTTCATATTGGCTTTCTGAAATTTCAAGACGCTGTGTCTACTTTTCCTGCTTTAAGTAATACTTGGTGACATCTTTCAAGATAAAGTGTTGTTTTAAAAAGTTCAGCGGTTTCCTTCTGTTCTTCTTTCATTGCCTCTATTCTTTCATTCTGGAACTCATTTTATTTATTTCCTTTTTAAAAAATTTATTTATTTAAGTAATCTCTCCATCTAGTGTGGGGCTTGAACTTAGAACCCTAGGATCAAGAGCCACACACTCCACTGGTTGAGGCAGTCAGGTGCCCACTGGAACTCATTATATTATATATATATATATATATATATATATATTTTTTTTTTAAGATTTTATTCATTATGGGGCGCCTGGGTAGCTCAGTCGTTAAACATACGCCTCTGGCTCAGATCTTGATCCCAGGGTCCTGGGATTGAGCCCCGCATTGGGCTCCCTGCTCAGCAGTAAGCCTGCTTCTCCCTCTCCTGCTCCCCCTGCTTGTGTTTTCTCGCTGTGTCTCTCTCTCTCAAATGAATAAATAAAATCCTTAAAAAAATTATTAAAAAAGATTTTATTTATTCATTTGAGAGAGAGAGACAGAGAGGATGAGTGAGGGGAGGGGCAGAGGGACTGGGGAAGCAGTCTCCCCGCTCAGCTGGATCCCAGGACACCCGAGACCATGACCTGAGCCTAAGTGAGACACTTAACCTACTAAGCCACCCGGGCGCCCCAACCTGGAACTCATTTTAAATGCTTGTTGGATATCCTCAGTCTATCTTTCAATTCTCTTAACTCTTTTCCTCTTAATTTCCATCTTCCTTTTTCCTCTGTGTTCTTGGAGATTTCCTCAACTTCATTTTGTAGATCGTTTCCGCCATCACCTTATTATTCACCATATCCATAGATTTTTTTTTTTTTTTTACCATATCCATAGATTTTTAAAATATTTCTGGAGCCATCATAATTTTAATATAAAAAAACCTCATTTTTGTCCTTTGGTTTTCTTTTATATATTAGAATGTGCTTTTTTATGGATGCCATATTTTAAAAAATGCTATAAGGATATGAAATATTTTTTTCTGGCTTGTCCTGGGTTCATGACCACTGCTGACTGGGGTGCCAGGTCTGGCTGTCTGTTTTCGGTGGCTGGGCAGCCCCAGGTCCTAAAAGGCTTCCCAGGAGGGCTGCCTTCCCTGGTGGGCTGTGTGTGGTTGTGCAAGAAAGGAGCCTTGTCGCCTCTACATTCTGGGTTTTTTTTTTTTTTTTTTTTTTTTTTTTTAGTGTTCTTGGTGGCCATATGGGGAAGGAGAGGATATTCAATTTTTAAAATTTGTCTTTATCCCTGAATCACTTCTTTGTCTCAGTTTTCCTCTCTCCTATTTCTTTATCCTTTTTGTTTTGTTTTGTTTTTTGGATCTTTTTATTGATCTTGATTCTTTTCTTTGATGCTATTTTCCTCATATGTCTGGCTATCATTAGTTGTCCTTTCAGATCTATGGGTAAAGGATTATATTGGTTAGTATAAGTCAGTTTCCCCCCTTTGTTATATAGATTTTTTTATCAGTAAACATTTTGAAAGCGATGGCTGACTTGATTCTAAGTGTGTGTGGAGTATTGATGGGCAGAGTTTCCTAGCATTTCGGACCAGAGATCAGGCTGGCACATTCACAATGGTACCCACATTTGCCAAAGTAAAGTGAGACAGACTTACTGGAAGTGTGGTTCAAGTGATTTAATGTATATTATTCCTGAGTAGGAACAGTTTTCCTTTATTTACCTTTATTCACCTTTCCTTCATCAACTGTATTACTCCAAGCTCTGAGCAATTTTGCTGACAGGTTCAAACACCCATATTAGAAGTGATCCCTACATTGACCTCTTTTTAAAAGATAAGATATTTGGGTTTTATTCTAAGACAGTGGTTCTCCTAGTGTGGTCCCCAGACCAGTATCTTCAGCATCACTGGAAAATTTGGTGGAAGTACAGATTCTCAGGCCCCATCCCAGACACTCTGAATAAGGAATTTGGAAGATGAATCCCAGAAACTTGTGTTTTAACAATTTCTCCAGGTGATTCTGATGCACTCAAGTTTGAGAACCACTGTCCTAGGAGCAAAAACCACTGTTGTCAGTTGTTCTTTTTATGTCTTGGCGGGGGTGGAATCTCTGGTCCAGGTGTTTTGAATGCAATTTATTAAATGAAATAAACTGGTGAATGCTCCTTGGCCCAGTGTCTGCTTTTGGTTACATTGGCTCCTATTTAAATTTTCACTTGTGGCTCCTTTTAGAAGAAGTGTACTTACTTTTGCTGTCCTGGGGATGGGGTTCCATCTGCTCTGGTTATTCACTAATCCCTTTTGCCTTTTTTTTTTTTTTTTTAATTTAATCATGGAGCCTAGTGCAGGGCTTGAACTCACAACCCTGAGATCAAGACCTGAGCCGAGACCAAGACTTGGATGTCTAACCGACTGAGCCACCCAGTGCCCCCCATTTGCTTTTATTTTACAGGAATTTCTTTAAATATTGTCAGTGGTACCCTTTCTTGGTTTATTCTTTTAAAAAAATTTTTCAGACTTTGATGGTGGGGGAGGGGGAATATTTGTTTCTATTAAAATATCATTTAAATTAAATTCTTTCTACCTAAGGGTCCATTAGGAAATAAAATTGGCTTTTTGACTCTTTTTGATTGATTATGAAGAATTGTGTAAATTCATAGCCCTAGGTAATTATTAAACATTAGAACTATGGAACCAATGATGGCAGCCTCGTGTTGAACTTTAGAAATCATCTCATCCTGTAGACCCACTTCAGGGGGAATTAAGAGTTAGAGAGGGGAAGTAGCTTCAGACAGCAAGTTATTTTAGAGCTGAGGCTAAAACCTAGAGTGCATTGATGATTCTGTTTCTAGAGGGAATACAGAAGGAACAGAAGCAGAAGGACACCTTTCTGGTGTGATTGGATTTAACCCAGGGAGAGCTCCATTTTTGAACTTTATTTCTTGGAATAGAGTATCTCCTACATTTACACTGTCCAACTTTCAGTTAGAAGTCACAGAGGGAATTAGCAGCTGTTATAAGAAAAAGCAAAAGGATTGTTGCCAGACTTCCTAAATCTTGGCATATTTGAGAAAATGTCCCAATATGTTACATATGCTTATTCATGTGTGTAAACCTTTGGCTGTAGTGCTTTGTCAATATAAATATGTTCTGCATTATAAGTTGGTCTGAGTGCTGGATTGCATGTTTATTAGTCCCTGAGAACCCCTGTTCCGCTAGTTCTTTTTGCTTCATTTCTCCTGCTTTTTTGCTCTTTTCTTTCCTCTCTGCATAAAGCGGCAAAGGGGGGTGGGGAACTCAGGCAGAGCTGTCAAGAACTTCATTTTCGTTCTTCTTCCAAAACCTGCCATCCCTTCGATCCTTAGTGGCAATTACTTTTTGATCTCCACCTTGTCCAGAGTTTTAAGATCAAACCATATAAGCCATGCTTCAGCGCAGAGTGGAAAAGTAAGTCCTATTTTAAGAACTGGGAAAGTACCAAAAAGTGGGTAGAGGACCCTGTGAGGAAGTCCACTGCCACTCTGGAAGCTGGATAGGCACAGACTCTTGTCCTATAGAAAAAATCGGTAAACTGAAACGCATGTATGAATACAGAGACATCAGTCAGAGTGATTTCATTACTCATATTTTTAGCACAACCACCTTCTCTGAGAAATTGTGAGAGGCAAAAAGAAGCCATGTTTACTTTGTAAATGGGCTCCTCATAGAGTTTTTTGTTCTGGGTCAGAGTCTTACTCCAACTCATAAGGTGAGTCAAGGAGCACGCTGAAGCAGCAGAAACAAACCAATGAGGGGCGCCTGGGTGGCTCAGTTGGTTAAGCGACTACCTTCAGCTCAGGTCATGATCCTGGAGTCCCGGGATCGAGTCCCGCATCGGGCTCCCTGCTCGGCAGGGAGTCTGCTTCTCCCTCTGACCCTCTCATGCTCTCTCTGTTTCATTCTCTCTCTCAAATAAATAAATGAATAAAATCTTTAAAAAAAAAAAAAAAAGAAACAAACCAATGAGGAAAGGGGAAAACAACCTGGGATTTAATGGCCATAGAAAGATAGTGAAATATTTGCTCTGTTGGCCTATGGGCAATAAATAAATTGGTGGATAAAATACCAATTGTTAATCATTCCTCAGCTTTAGGTAGTAGTTTCCAAACCTGTTGTAAAGTAGATAAACTGATTTGTCGTGTGATAACTTTTATGGAATCCTAATATAAAATGAAGGGAAGAAAACCAGATGAAAGCAAAGCTAGTGTGGTTGAAGCATCTCCACGGGGCACAATTTGAAAAACGCTGGGTTAAGGCATTCAAGACTCCTTTGAAATGTAGTAATATTACCTCGGAGGTATAAGCTATTAAGCTATTGTACAGTAACAGTTTGGGAAAAAGTTAAATAAGTCACTTCTGGAATACTGTATTAATTTCTGGGAGTTATACTTTAAGGAGGGGCATAGAAAACCTGAGATTCATCGAGTAGGATTTCCAGCGTTCAGTGTTTCATAGTGGAACTGGGTTTTGGAATCAGAGGTCTTGAATTCAAGTTTTGCCTCTGCTATTTAGTACCTGTGTGACCTTAGGCAATTCATCTCTCTGAGGCATAATTTCCTTATCTGTGAGGTGGAAGCGACTGTGTCACCCCCAAATATGCGTCTTTGGCATGAGGATGATTTTGACCTGATTACTTTTTACATTTTTTTAAAGTAAACTCTACTGCCCTCAGCGTGGGTCTCCAACTCACAACCCTGAGATCAAGTCTTGTCTTGGGCTCTACTGACTGAGCCAGCCAGGCTTCCCCACTCCTGTCCAGAGCTAATTATTTTTTAAAAAGAATAGTCATAAGAGAATCTCTTCAAACTAAGTAGAAGTTACCCTTTTAGGTGCATTTACATTTACAAGGGAAATCTCCATTTGTAAGGGTATCTCCCTCTCTTTTCCGGAAGAGGGGGGATGAGCCTATCTCTAGAAACTCTTATTAGTGGAGGTGGAAACGACTCAAATCTGCATAACAACCATACCCTGAGGTTTACTGTGTTTTGCCCAGTGGCCTCGCATCACTGGCTCCCCACCCCCTAAACATCTTCTTTTGTCTTTAACTGGAGGTGGTATTTAAGGTGCTTAATGGCTTGCGCCATTTTGGGGAGTTATTCAGTTTTCCTGGGTCTCCTGTGTGTTTGGGAAATTTATTTGCTATTAAACCTCTGTTTTTCTCCTGTTCATTTGTCATTTCTTACAGGGGGTTGGGGGCGTCTCAGCCAAAAACCTAGAAGGGTAAAGGGAAAATTATTTTTCCTCCTCTTCACCTGCTTTGTGCCCTGTGAGGCTGGTCTTTATTGACTGCATTAACGGGCTCCCTTTCCCTCTGGCTTTTGATTGGTTTTAGTCAATGGGTGGTACCAACAGGAAGCTGGAGAGTGGAAGAAAAGAGAGAATGGGACTACTATTCCAGACTTTCTTCCGGAGGTAGTGTGGAATTGGCTTTGTTCCTCTGCTGAGTACCTCAGCTCCTCTCTGGTAGCTTTTCCCTGAAGTTCTCCACAGGTTCTGGTTCCTCTTCCCTCCCCTACCCCTTCAGGTAAGTGTGGTGTTAAGTTACCTGGTCTCTCTTCCAGGTCCTGGAATGCTTCCCTTTCCTTTGTTAATTTTCCTTAATTTTTCCTACAACATTAGAAACAGTCCTTTTTATTAAATTGTCCTTTGAGTGTGCCATTTCCTGAGGAGGGACTCTGATAAATTCAGTATTAAAAACATTACCCCATTATTGAAATGTGTTTGCGTCTTCGGGTGTGTTGTTTCCTGAGGAGCATTTGTTACATGAATAGGACTGTGGCATTGGTGTTTATCCATTGACGCTCAGATTTTTTTTTTTTGAGTATTTTATTTAAAAAAATTTTTAATTAACATATAATGTATTATTTGTTTCAGGGGTATAGGTCTGTGATTCATCAGTCTTACACAACACCTGACTCTTAAATTTTTATCTCTGGGCATTCCTTATCTTTTACTGTCTGTGGGCTTCTAAGGATTATGGAGTCTGCTTGTGTGCGATATACACCCAAGATTCACTACTTCAGGGTTTAGGTAATATAAGGCCACCCAACTCAGTGGTTTGCTCAGCCTGGGGCTAAGGAAGCCATGGCCCAAGTTTTGTCCTTGTGGGGGGACAGTTAACTTGTCTTCTAAAATTTAGATGGTACTTAACAACCTTGGTCACCAATGAGTATTTTTTTTTTTTTTAAAGATTTTATTTATTCATTTGAGACACAGAGATACAGAGAGAGAGAGAGAGCATGAGCAGTGGGAGAGACAGAGGGAGAGGAAGAAGCAGACTCCCCGCTGAGTCAGGAGCCCGATGTGGGACTCGATCCCAGGACCCTGGGATCATGACCTGAGCCGAAGGCAGACACTTAACCATCTGAGCCACCCAGGCGCCCCATCCAATGAGTATTTTGAGGGTCAGTTAAGGTAAGATGGCTGGCTCTGATCAAGCAGCAGAATAGTTTAGTCTACTGATCTTGGGTTAGTTGTGTCCTCTTTTAGGAAGAGCAGTAGTATTGTCTATAAAGGGGACAAAAAGCCAACGCAAATAATTACTAGATGGATTCTAATACTTCTCAAAGAATATTTATATCCTCTTTTGGGAGGTACAACTTGTTACCTTTCCTTTCTGACCTGGCTGTCAGGATATATTTGCTTTATTTATTTATTTATTCAAGATTTTATTTATTTGAGAGAGAGAGTGAGGGGCGCCTGGGTGGCTCAGTCGTTAAGCGTCTGCCTTCGGCTCGGGTCATGATCCCAGGGTCCTGGGATCGAGCCCCGCATCGGGCTCCCTGCTCCGCGGGAAGCCTGCTTCTCCCTCTCCCACTCCCACTGCTTGTGTTCCCTCTCTCGCTGTATCTCTGTCAAATAAATAAAATCTTTTAAAAAAAAAAAAAGAGAGAGAGTGAGGGCACACGTGTGCAAGAATGGGGCAGGGGGGGAGGGAGGAGGGTCAGAGGGACAAGCAGACTCCCCTAAGACCACCACCTGAACTGAAGGCAGACGGTTAATGAGACTGAGCCACCCAGGCGTCCCAATTGAGTTTTAAATATAGCAAATATATCGGGGCAGCTCTGCCTGCCACAGGGTCCTGGGATTGAGTCCCGCATTGGACTCCTTGCTCAGCAGGGAGCCTGCTTCTCCCTCTGCCTGCCACTCTCCCTGCTTGTGCTCTCTCTCTCTGACAAATAAATAAATAAAATCTTTAAAAAAACCCCTCAATCACAGTAATGATCTCATTTTTAGTTTCTGATATAACTATAACTCCCTTTCTCATTAATTTGTTTAATCTTTATTGAACTATTTGGTGGATAATTATATTTTACTGAAGTTATTTTAAATTCATTAAGAAATAGGGAAAAATAAATTAATTAGGAAATAGAAAGTATAAGTACTTGGGGAAAGCTTTAATGAGAGTTCCAAGAATATGGAAAAATGAGGGGGGGCAGATTGCCCTCTGAAATCAACATGTAAGTCCAGGTAGATCTGTATAACCACCAGAATTCGTGGTATATTGTATTAATATATCTAAATAAAGACCATATCAATTAAAAAGAGGGTCTAGTCAATTCAGTAAGCATAGAAAAAGGGGACTTAGGGAACTACATGTTAGCTGTGTCCACCCAAGCATGCTCAAGGCAAGAAAGCCTGAGATAATTTACTTCTAGTATTTTGACTTATTGAGAGCATTTGAATGAGATGGATATATCAAGGTACCCTGCGATTTCAAGAATTTGATTAATTTGATTATTAATCCTCTATATAATTTCAAGCTCCTCGGATAACATTCTGAGTATGATGTGGCTTTCTATGTACCATAACTACGGGGAGAAAAATCCACTATTCATATAAACTATGAATAATCTGATGTCTGTTACAGTTAATTGTCAGTGTAAAGTTAAAAAAAAGACCTTTTTTGTTATGATTGGGCCTTCCATGTGGTATGTCTACAGGGAGAAAATTCACTCGTCATGTTGACTTGATTATTCCAGTTCATGTGAGGATCATATTTTGCTTTGTCAATAAATGAATTGGCATTTTGATGTCTGTCTTAGTCTGGGAAGCGTAATTAGTATGCATGCGTTGCTGAGAGGTAGATTCGCTCTTGGTGAGCTCGCAATATCTGACTTCAGAGGTTGCAAGGCAGAGGGCCAAACTCAGGACCATAGTTAATTCACAGAAGTAGTGAGCACCCTCCTGTGAGGCCTCTTGGGAACCAGCCTGTAGTCTTTGTTCCGAAATGACATGCTATGGTGCTGAAAGTGAGCATGCTTTTCTTTTATAAAATAATAGGGCTTCTAAATAGTCTCTTAGCCAAGGTATGTTTAGGCTTTATCACAAGCCTGTGGTAAAATGTGATCACATTAACTTTTTTCCCTTTTTTTCTGTGAAGTATATGATTCACACAAAAGAATATATGTAAGACATATGAGAGTTATTAATCATCGTAATAGAACAACTCTAAACCACCACCTTACCACAGAACTAGCAAGTTAGAAATACTGTCGAAATTCCAGTGTGTTCTTCCCTGATACCTCATCACTGTTCATGTCTCAGAAGGAACTACTGTCCTGAATTCTACATTTTGTATTTACCTTGACTTTCTTTGGAGCTTTACCAAATGTAGATATCTCTAAACAATTTATTGGTTAATTTTTGCTAAGTTTTGAGCTTCATAAAAATTGTGGTCTGATGTGGTTTTGGAGTGTTGGGGTCCAGAGCCGATGGCCAAGAAGAAAGAATTCTTGAGACTTCTTCGGTGCAAAAAGGTGGTTTTATTAAAGCACCGGGACATTACCCAAGGGCAGAAGGAGCTGCACTGGGGTTGTGAGGGGTGGCTGATTATATAAGATTTTCTATCCTATGGAGGGGAGGGTGATGTTATGGCTCCAGGGAATTGAGTCTATAGGTTTGTGGAGATTGCTTTTTTCTTGTAAATCATTAAGACAGTTGCAAACTGAGAGACTCCTGTCCTGTATGACCGTGATCTCCATCGGTTAACTGCTTGTTTTTCCCTTTCCTTGTTCTAGGGCGGCCGGGAGTGCCTGAAGAATGTCACACATATCTCACAAGGGTGGAAGGGGCGGGGGCGGGGAGTCTGTTTGTGGGGTGTTAGCTCGTGCTTTGCTTTCAGTTTGCCTTCTGCTCCGTCATCAAGGCTCTTTGTATTTTTCTGGGACATGCTTTTTTAATACTTTAAATGATAGTCTAAGATTATTCTATGTTGCATGTATTTATACCTGATTCCTTTTCACTGTTGTATAATATTCCATCATATGACCGTTTTGCAATTTGTCTATTTTCCTGTCAATGAACATTTAGAATGTTGCTATGAATATTATTAGACGTGTATGATATCTCTAGGGCAAACAGCTGGGAATAGAATTGCTGTATAGTAGGGTGTGCATGTCTTCTACTTTTCCAGATAATACAAAATTTTGTGTATTCCAAAATTATTTAACATATTTATATTTCCAGGCATGTGTGAAAGTTTTGGTTGTATTGCATTCTTGTAACACTTGATATTATAAAACTCTTATTTTTTCCTTTAATTTGGTAGATATATTAACTCATTGTGATTTTACTTTTCAATTCTTTGGTTACTAATAAATTCAAGCACTTTTTCATATGTTTATTGGCCATTCAGGTTTCACCTTTTTATACTGGATATTGTTTTTTAGTTTCTTTTTAGGGGTTCTAAATGTAATCGTGTACTAATACTTTGTTGGTTATCTGTGTTACAGACATCTTTCTCCAGTTTGTGGCTTGTTATTTTACTTCCTTTATGGTGACCTTTGATCATCACAATTTATTGATTTAATGTGTTCATATTTGCCAATCTTCCTTTATGATTTAAGCTTTTCTCTTTTTTTTTAAAGATTTTATTTATTTATTTATTTATTTGAGAGAGAGAGAGAAACAGCATGAGAGGGGAGAGGGTCAGAGGGAGAAGCAGGCTCCCCGCTGAGCCGGGAGCCCGATGCGGGACTCGATTGCATCCAGGACTCCAGGATCATGACCTGAGCCGAAGGCAGTCACTTAACCAACTGAGCCACCCAGGCGCCCCTGATGTAAGCTTTTCGAGTCTTGTTTAAGAAATCCGGGGTGCCTGACTGGCTCAGTTGGTAGAACGTGTGACTCTTGATCTCAGGGTTGTGAGTTTGAGCCCCATATTGGAGGCAGAGTTTACTTTATTTTTTTATTTTTATTTTTTTTTTAAAGATTTTATTTATTTATTTGACAGAGAGAGACACAGCAAGAGAGGGAACACAAGCAGGGGGAGCTGGAGAGGGAGAAGCAGGCTCCCCGTGGAGCAGGGAGCCCGATGCGGGGCTCGATCCCAGGACCCTGAGACCATGACCCGAGCCAAAGGCAGATGCTTAACGACTGAGCCACCCAGGTGCCCAGGCAGAGTTTACTTTAAAAAAAAAAAGAGGGGCGCCTGGGTGGTTCAATTGGTTAAGCGACTGCCTTCGGCTCAGGTCATGATCCTGCAGTCCCGGGCTCGAGTCCCACATCAGGCTCCCTGCTCAGCAGGGAGTCTGCTTCTCCCTCTGACCCTCCTCCCTCTCATGCTCTCTGTCTCTCATTTTCTCTCTCACAAATAAATAAAATCTTAAAAAAAAAAAAAAAGAAAGAAATCCTTCCCTGATACTAACATTTAGTGCTCAAATTACCGTTGTTTGAACTCCCATTGGTCTGTCTTGACCTTAGCAACTTTCCCCTCACATTATCTAGGCGTCTTGAAAGTCAGCAGTGAATGTGTTCAAAAATCTGCCTGCCCTTTACATTACCACTTTGCAAGTGCCATGATAGGTTTCTTCTTTTCCACCCTCCGCTCTAGCCAGTAGCCACGGCCCTTGGAGTAATGTAGTAACACCTCACTGTAGCTTGTACTGGGCTTATCATCCTTCAGGAGATTAGAAGATTATCCGCATCTGTGCCTAGGGTGCCATCTTCTGAAAGTACCCCTCCCTGGGGGGTAAGAGATATGCTGGGCTCTTTGTGGAAGTGGGCAGAATGTGTTGTCTTTCCGGCCATAGGGCACACTAGTTCCCTGGGCACCAAAGACATATTGCTGTACACAAAGTCTCATAATCTCTCTTAATAAAAAAACAAAACTAAAACAAAAATCAAAGTCCGTGCTCATTTCTACAGTCCTAATGAACTATTCAGGTATAATGCGAATGCTGTCATACATAGTCTAGCAGCATTTTCTACTCAAACTTAGGTTGCATAAAACATCAGAAACTGTGTCCTTGCTCAACCATGAACAACAATTTAAACTTCAAAACCAAACACTTAACATGTACGTTTGCTTTTTACAGCCTTCATTCTAGTATGAGGTGAAGAAATGATCAGATCTACATACTCTTCTTGGCATGGTTTTGTTTATCCCAATTGTCTGGAAGAAAACATTTGGACAAAAATACCTACTTAGAATCCAAAGATAATTTTCAGAGAGAATGCAATATAAGTTTATATTAAAATTTTTGGGGGGTGCCTGGGTGGCTCAGTTGGTGAAGCATCTGCCTTCAGCTCAGGTCATGATCTCAGGATCCTGGGATGGAGTCCCACATCGGGCTCCCTGCTCAGCGGGGAGCCTGCTTCTCCCTCTCCCTTTGCCTGCCACTCCCCTTGCTTGTGCTCTCTCTCTCTCTCTCTCTGTCAAATAAATAAAATCTTTTAAAAAATATTTTTTAACTCTGTGTAGTCCAGCTAAAGATACACCCAATTTATTAAGCAGTATAGTTGAAATTTTAGTCTGTAGTCTCTCTATGCAAGTTAACAATGACTACATATTTTCCCCCAAGAATAAAATGAAGGGGTATTCTGTCTAAAAGCTGAACTGAAATCTTTAGAGAGAGAGAACTTCTTGGAGTCCTTGAAGTGACTGAAACTTCTATCCACCCCTTTTATTCATCAAAGATTTCAAAAAATATCTTAAGGTCTGAGTTTTAGGCCATGCACTTGGTTTCCATAAGTAACACAGGTCCTAAAGTATAAGGGAAACACCCTAGGGGCAAAAGTGACTGTGGAATAGACTGTGGGAAAGGAGATGATGTGAATTGGAATAGATTGCCCCTTAGCCATTTTGGTTGTGTTTATGGAAGATTAAAGATGGCTTTCAAATTTTTTGCCTCTTCTCCAGCAAGTGTTGGTGTCTATTTCCCCTACCCTTGAATCTGGTCTGGATAGTCCCTGTCTAGCTAATAAAGTGGTGAAAGTGATGCTATGCCAGTTCTAGGTCTAACCAGTAAGGACTGGCAGTGTCCACTTTGGTTTCACGGAGGGCTGAGGCACCACGTAAGAGGGCTCAGTACCCTGGTGAGAGACCATGTAGAGTAGCCTTGAGACTTCATACAGAGGCCAAGGTGTCCCATTGAGACCAGTCTTCCGGTTGTCCCTTTACGGGGCACCAGGAATATGCGTACGTAAAGCTACCAGTTGCGTACCACTAAGTGACACCAGTTCCTGTCACATGGATTAGAAGAACCACCCTGTCAAGATTTGCTGGAATTCCTAACGCATAAAACTGTTGTTTTAAGTCACTAAGTTTGAGAGTAGTTTGTTATGAAGCCAACTGATAACCAGAACATGGTTGTTACCATGTGAGGAAGAGCTGACAACTGAAGTCAGAACCCTTTGTATTTGTAGTTCAGTATCTAGGCATGAGTGTTAAGTGTATATTCTCATCATATTTGGTATATTCTTAACATCTTCTCTTCATTTTATAAGTTTTGAGTTAAGCAACTTTTCTAGGCACTGTTTAATATAATCAGGATAAGGCTAGTCTACCCCCTAAGAAATCCACCCCCTAAGGCAAGCTTTGGCAGTATTGTTTTTAATAGTTTTTTGAAGAGGTACCAAAAGGGATGAAAATTATAATCCAGAGTGAAACCTTTTTATTTTTTTTTTATCTTTTTAAAAAAGATTTTATTTATTTATTTGAGAGAGAGAGAGCGAGAGGGAGAGCACAAGCAGGTTGGGAGAGGGAGAAGCAAGCTCCCTGCAGGGAGCCTGACAGGCTCGATCCCAGGACCCTGGGATCATGACCTGAGCTGAAGGCAGATGCTTAACCAACTGAGCCACCCAGGCACCCTTAAATTCTCATTTCCTACTCTCTTCTAGTATCTCACACTGTATGGCACATGCATTGGTCCTACCTTTTGACTACTGTGAATAATGATGCTATGAACACTGGTGTACAAGTATCTGAGTCCCTGTTTTCAATTCTTTTGGTTGTATACCTAGCAGTGGAATTGCTGAGGCATATGAAAATTCTATGTTTAACTTTTTGAGGAACCACTAAACTGTTTTTCACAGGTGGCTACACCATTTTACATTCTCACCAGCAATGTATGAGTGTTCCAATTTCTCCATATCTTCACCAATGCTGGTTAATTTTCCTTGTCTTAAAAATTATAGCCAACCCAATAAATGTGAAGTAATCGTCAATGAGGTGGTGTTTTTTTTTTTTTTAAAGATTTTATTTATTTATTCATGAGAGAGAGAGAGAGAGAGAGAGAGAGAGAGAGAGAGAGGCAGAGGGAGAAGCAGGCACCCAAGGAACAGAGAGCCCGATGCGGGACCGTTAAACCTGCGGGGTGGGGTGGAGGGGCAGAGGGAGGGGGAGAAGAAATCTCAAGCTGAATCCCCTGAGTGGAGCCTGACACGGGGCTTAGATCTCACGACCCTGAGATCATGACCTGAGCCGAAATCAAGAATCGGACGCCTAACTGACTGAGGCATCCAGGCACCCCTCAAGGTGGCTGAATTGTATCTGGGCATAGGCCATATTACACTAAGCCACAGAATAATAGTCAATAGAGAGGAAGCATCAAAAATCAGGTAATCTAAATGCTAGTGGAAGGCTCTTTCCACTATACTAAATTAAACTCATGGCTAGCTAGAAAGGTTCTGAGTATAGGTTGGAGAAGTCATCTGTATTTTAATTTCAGATTACTAGCAAATAAATTTCTTTCGTGCCTTATTTTCCAGAGAGCTGTCCGTAAGTAGCCTAAATCCATCTTACCACTGATCCTTATTCTAACAACAGATATTACAAGGCTGTGAGGCCACCTTTCCCATTTGTCATGAAATTAGTCTATTTGGTTTCATCTGTAGCAAAATTCTTTTTGTCCCCCACTTTTTCCTTCTGGATTGTTGTTTTATAAAGTCCAATATTTTTTCTCTCTGTGACTGATGAGAATGCCCAGGCATTCATTTTGGGCTTGTACTGTTTCCTGTTCTCTCCTCATGCATTATTCCAACTAGATTTCTCTCTTCCAGAATCTCTAGTGATTTTTTGTTCTTTTTTTTCCCCTTTTGGTAGCAATTACATTTTGTTTACTTCCCCTTAGCCCAGGTAATTACATAGTGTGCAAAATCAGTACCCAGAGATCAATTAAAATATCCTCTTAGTCTAGGGCCATTGACTTGTCCAAGGTCTAGGTAGAAAAGTGAATAGATAAGAGTGATTTTATAAATTCTACCATTTGCCCCTGTAAGTATGCTCATACTTACCAGGCTGTATGTCCTATTAGTTTATAAAAATTTGAAATGTATGGATCACCTTGGTGAATGAGTCAGATATGACTCTCTGTGTCAGTTTATTTTTTTTCATGGACCTCTGATGGGAGCTAATGTTCAGTGTGTTCTTTCTTGTTATTTGTATCTTTGACTTATTGGGAAATTTGGCAAAGAATATCTGATTTAGCCTTAATGGAAGGAAGGTAAATTGGATATAGCTTC
This sequence comes from Mirounga angustirostris, assembly GCF_029215605.1. NCBI lineage: Eukaryota > Metazoa > Chordata > Mammalia > Carnivora > Phocidae > Mirounga > Mirounga angustirostris. Next base: position 98,463,098 of record NW_026991719.1, read on the forward strand.
TGATGAGTGTGTGTGTGAAGAGAGAGAGATTTCATTTTCTTGGTGCATTTAATGAGGAACTGATTTGAGTGTTTTTAATGGAAAAGTAATAGCAAAAAAAAAAAGAAAGAAAGAAAGAAATGAAGGCTCAGGTAGTTATTTATTTTTTTTTTTAAGATTTTATTTATTTATTTGAGAGAGAGAGAGTGAGAGACAGAGAGCATGGGAGGGAGGAAGGTCAGAGGGAGAAGCCGACTCCCTGCTGAGCAGGGAGCCCGATGCGGGACTCGATCCCGGGACTCCAGGATCATGACCTGAGCCGAAGGCAGTCGCTTAACCAACTGAGCCACCCAGGCGCCCTCAGGTAGTTATTAATAGGAACTTGGAGTATGTTTAGGTGTAGACATTCTGCTAATATGTGCTATGAAGGCTGAGAAAGAATCATATAGGAGAACATTCTAGCTTGTTATTAATTTGGCCTGTGACACTTCTTTCTTGTAATTCATTTGAATGCCTTGTAACTCTGGATGGAGCTTCCTGGCGTCTTGTTATTCCTGCTATCTGCCAATAGGTATCAGGAGTAGTTCTCTTTCCGTGCTTTCAGCCAAAGAGCCGAAGAGCTGAAGAATTTATGGATCAGTCTTCTATATTGTGGCACTTTGCCTGAGGCTAGTTCCAGGCAAATTCAACACTTGTATTAATAATAATAAAAATAATAATAGCTGTCAGTTATCAGGACATACCAGGTGACAGTTACATTTTATACACTATTTCTAAATCTTGCAACCTTGGTATTTTTATCTCCACTATATATAGGAGGAAACTGAGGAACAGAGAGGGGAGATAACTTGCCCCAGGTTACACAGCAAATGGTTCAAGCCCAGGTCTCCCTGAATGCAAAGCCTTCTCTCTTCACTGTGCCTCAGTGCTTTTCAAGCATTCTCGTTTGTTACTGCTACCAGATAAGCTGCTTTTCTGTTCCTTCTTTTCAAATAGCTTATTGTTTAAACATCTGCCACATGCTAGGCATTGTGATGGCTATATATTAGACTCACAGTAGCCGTGCGAGGTAAATGTTAGTATCCTCATTTTATAGATGAGATGATTTTCCATTTTGCCTTCGCCTCTCCTTGCTCTTTTTTTTTTTTTTTAAGATTTTATTTATTTATTTGACAGAGAGAAAAAGCACAAGCAGGGGGGAGGGGCAGAGGGAGAGGGAGAAACGGGCTCCCCGCTGAGCAAGGAGCCAGATGCAGGACTCTATCGACTCTGACTCTATCCCAGGACCCTGGGATTGGGACCTGAGCCGAAGGCCGATGCTTAACCCACTGAGCCACCCAGGCGCCCCTCTCGTTACTCTTTTTAAGAGTTACCTCTTGCCCCGCCTAGATAACTTTCAGCCATGCTCTGACCCTTCCTTCCCCATCCTCATTATAACTTCCCAGATGCATGTTCCAGGTTATTCCATCATCTTGTTACTACATGCTTGATGGTGGTAAGGATTTCCTATATTACCTTTCTGACTTGTTAGCACTCCCTCAGGGACCCAGAGACTTACTGCTCCCTGAAAGTATGGACTGTCCCCAAGTCTGGTGTTCCTCAGTGGTGGTGTAAATTTACAGCATGTGTAACATTTACCTGGGCCTGCCTCAAATCACCTCCATGGGACTCATGGAACTGGCTTAATCTGCTCAGGCTGCTATAACAAAATACCATAGACTGGGTGGCTTAAAGACCAGACATTTATTTCTCCCAGTTCTGGAGGCTGGGAAGTCCAAGGTCAAGTTCTGGTGAAAGTTCCCTTGCTGACTTGCAGACCACTGCCTTTTCACTGCCTCCTTGCGTGAGGGCGAGAAGAGGAAACAACCTGGATGGCGTCTCTTCTAAGGGCACTAATCCCATCCTGTGGGCCCACTCTCCTTGCTTCATCTAAACCTGCTTATCTCCTAAAGGCCCCACTTCCTAATACCATCATTTTGGAGGTTAAGGCTTCATAATATGAATTGTGGGAGGACACAAACATTCAACCAATACCAGAGAACCAACATACATAAATATGCAGACCCTCACGCTGCTTGCCATGCTGTGAGCAGTAAAGTCCTCTATCTTTGACCGAGGAGTCTTTCATCGGGTCGGTGGCTGTGAATCAATGTGTTTTCTCTTATTAGCTTTTAAGTCGGGTAAAATCCCAGGCCCTTCATGGTTCTTGATCACTGTTCTACCCAAGGATCTTCAGTCTAGTTATGGGAAGAGGCTTTATTCATAGCCCTGTGTGAGTGTTGGCTCCAGTCCTTTCACGTGGTTCTTTGCCCACCCTTGGTGAGTCTCCTCACAAGTGGCGTCTGATCAGTACTCTGCTAAATACTCCAGGGGGACACTGTCGCCCTCCCGGGTTCTCTCTGCTGCTCTGTCCTCTCTGATCATCGGTCCCGCAAACTCTAGTCTTCTTGTTCTTGCTCTTTTTTTAAATAAAGATTTTATTTATTCATTTGAGACAGAGAGCAAGAGCAGGGGGAGAGGCAGAGGGAGAAGCAGACTCCCTGCTGAGCCAGGAGCCCGATGCGAGGCTCGATCCCAGGACCCTGGGATCATGACCTGAGCCGAAGGCAGACGCTTAACGACGGAGCCACCCAGGTGCCCCAGGTTTAGAATTATTTTTATAAAGAGGCATTTTAGTGGACTTAGTCCGCTCTCCCCTTTCCTAGTTTATTAGGCACTGTAACCTGTGGAGGACTAAAAGTTCTGTAAATAAATTAGGGTTATATTTTTACCATCATCCACTCTTTTCCAACACCACAGTTAATTTACTAGACATTTTATGACTCTTCCCTTTTTAGTGTCTCTTCTCCCTCTCAGTGCCATGACTGAGGCTGAGGTTCTTACTTCCTTTGGTGTGGATTATCATAACCCTACTCCTAACTGGTCTTTCCCTTTTTCTGTCCTTCACGTTAAGGCCAGAGTAACTTTCTGAATGAAACAAAAACAATAGATCTGACAATGTCCTTTTGCCCCTCAGAATGGTGCCCCCTTAAATGTAGAATGTCCAGCTTTCTTTTTGTGCGCACAATTTGATTTCTGCTTTCATTTCTTTCTTTTACATACTACAATTTCTACCATCCACAGAATTATAATCCTCAAATGACAGTATTGTAAGGTGCTCTAAACTCAACCCAAGTGAGACAGCTCTGCCTTTCTTGTCCAGATCCCGCTCTGTTCCATCTTGGTGCCTCTGCCCATGCCATGTTCTTTTTCAGAAATAGCCCATTTTGCCTGCCTTTGGAGACATTTCTCAAATAATAGCTTTTTCTTTTTTTTTTCTCTTTTTAAAAATTTATTTATTTATTTATTTTTATTCTTATGTTAATCCCCATACATTACATCATTAGTTTTAGATGAAGTGTTCCATGATTCATTGTTTGTGCATAACACCCAGTGCTCCATGCAGAACGTGCCTTCCTCAATACCCATCACCAGGCTAACCCATCCTCCACCCCCCTCCCCTCTAGAACCCTCAGTTTGTTTTTCAGAGTCCATCGTCTCTCATGGTTCGTCAATAATAGCTTTTTCAAAAGGTCTCTTCAGAGGCCTCCGGTTGGAATAAATGCCTTTGTCCCTTATTTTTCCACAGCGTATTGGTCGCACCTGTATTAGAGCACTTACCAGACTCCGCTTTGGTTTACTTGAGTAAATGCCTGTCGCCCTCAGTGGACTATGAGTCCCTGGAGTGCAGGTACTTACTGCTTTATTTCTCTTCATATTCATCGTAGCATCTACCCCAGGGCCTTAGAAGTAGTATGTTCTGAATAAATATTTATTGAATTGAAATTTATTAAATTAGGAAGCTTTAGCATAAGAATAAATCAATAATGCTTTCATTTACTGACATCTATAGTCTGGTCTCAGCTCAGTGAAATTGTGAGTAAATAATTTGTCTTTGGGCTCTATGAGGACTCTGCTCTCTTGTGATGGTCAGGCTGCACCCAGAACTTTTAGTTTGTCCCCTGAATGCCTATCTTCTCTAGGCAATACCCTCTGAGAGTATCTTCAAATCTAGTTATGTCCCTGACTTATCTGGGAGAGTTCTATTTTAGTTTTTTATTTTTTTTTTTAATTTTTTAAATTTTTTAATTTTTTATTTTTTTTAGAAAGATTTTATTTATTTATTTGACAGAGAGAGACACAGCGAGAGAAGGAACACAAGCAGGGGGATTGGGAGAGGGAGAAGCAGGCTTCCCGTGGAGCAGGGAGCCCGATGTGGGACTCGATCCCAGGACCCTGGGATCATGACCTGAGCCGAAGGCAGACGCTTAACGACTGAACCACCCAGGCGCCTATTTTAGTTTTTTAAAGATTTACTTATTTATTTGAGAGAGAGAGTGCGATTGAGGGGAGGAGTAGAGGGAGCAGAGGGAGAGGGACAAGCAGACTCCCTGCTGAGCACGGACCGGACCCCCCCCCCCCCGCCGAGGTACAGTTCTGTTTCACGATTCTGAGATCATGACGTGAGCTGAAACCAAGAATCGATGCTTAACTGACTGAGCCACTCAGGTGCCCTTATCTGGGGGAGTTTTAAATTAAAAAAAAAAAAAATCGCTTTCCTGGGTTCCATCTCAGAACCACTGAGTTGGAATCTCTGAGGGTGAGGCTCAGGAATTTGCATCTGGCATTTGGTGACACTTAAGCAGAGCCAGACAGGAGACCCACTGCTCTATGCTCTTGAGTCTAGATCATTCCCTAAACTGACCCTCCTGTCAGAATTTATTTACTCTGAGTTTCCGACTTTTGGGACCCAGGTTTCAGCTAGCTGGCATTTTGAAAAATGGTTTGATTTACTTTTCAAACTCTTCCATACTAATTTATTAATGTCTTTTTTTTAAGATTTTATTTATTTATTTGACAGAGAGAGACCGAGCGAGAGAGGGAACACAAGCAGGGGGAGTGGGAGAGGGAGAAGCAGACCCCCCACAGAGCAGGGAGCCCGTCGCGGGGCTCGATCCCAGGACCCTGGGATCATGACCTGAGCCAAAGGCAGACGCTTAATGACTAAGCCACCTAGGTGCCCTAATTTATTAATGTCTTATTTGTCTCAAGGGCATTTACTTTTTAATAAGGCTCTCTCAAAGATAATGTAGAAAATATTACCTCTAAGAAATGGCAATGTTTCGACTTTTTAGTAGGAAAAAGAGTTGATCCCCCCCCTTTTTTTTTTTAAAGATTTTATTTATTTATTTGACAGAGAGAGACATAGCGAGAGCAGGAACACAAGCAGGGGGAGTGGGAGAGGGAGAAAGCAGGCTTCCTGCAGAGCAGGGAGCCCGATGCGGGGCTCGATCCCAGGACCCTGGGATCATGACCTGAGCCGAAGGCAGACGCTTAACGACTGAGCCACCCAGGCGCCCCAGAGTTGATCCCTTTTAATTAAAAATTAATTAGAGAGAGGAGAAGCAGAGGGGTAGGGAGAGGGACAAGCAGACTCCGCACCGAGTGCAGAGCTGGACAAGGGGCTTGATCTCACGACCCTGAGAGTATGACCTGAGCCAAAATCAAAAGTTGGTGCTCAACTGACTGAGCCACCCAGGCACCCCTAGATATCATTATTTTTTTTTAAAGATTTTATTTATTTATTTGACAGAGAGCGCACAAGCAGGGGGAGTGGCAGAGAGCAGGAGCCCGATGTGGGGCTTGATTCCAGGACCCCGGGATCGTGACCTGAGCCGAAGGCAGTCGCTTAATCAACTGAGCCACCCAGGTGCCCCTAGATATCACTGTTTTTATATGAAGTTCCGTTTCTGTAGGTAAAAGCATGTTCATGTTTGAAAATACGGACTAGATGCTTAGAGTCTCAGCTAATCATTGTAAAGGCCAAAGTATGATTATGAGGCTTAAATGACTCTAATCCAGTTTTCTCCAAACTTATTTGATCATCCCTCTCAATAAATATATGCATGCCTATATATGCATTTATTTACAAAGTACTGCATATAAAACTGATTTAATGTATTATGAACAAGATAAAACAAACAGAAATAGAGATTAAAATAGATTATATGTAGAAATTTTAATATTCTTTTCCCAAACCCCAATGGATTGGTGAGTTTCATTATTTGTGGAGTACACGTAAGCCACTTTTGATACTGCTACTCTTTCCTTTTCTGTTCTCAAGCTTGGGTTGAGCATTAGAACCACCTTGGGATAGTCAAAAGGCAGTTGGATTCTTGTGCCCTATCCCAGGTCTATTGAATTAGCATCTCCATGGCTAGAACATGGGAGCTTCTGGTTTGAAAATGTTGTCCCCAGGCAATTCGGATGCCCAGTCAAACTTGGGAAATAATGATTTCACACCAAAGGTCACCTAGTGGCATTTGTTTTCTAGGACCATGATTTTCAACCTTGGCTTATGCACTGGGACTACCCACGCAACTTCAAAAATGCGGATTCCTGGATCCCACCATAACTGGTCTGAGATACGTCTTGACATTGGGATTTTAAAGCTCCCCAGGTGAATCTAATATGCAGCCAGGGTTGAGAGCCACTGCTGTGGTGGAGAAAATAAAAAAGGCCCTTTGAAGCTGTATTAGTGTATTTTGATTACAAGTTACACAAACTCAAGCTAGCTTAAGCAAAAAGGAATTTATTGGTTTACCCAAGATGTCCAGGGGTTGTCTGAGTTCAGACATGTCTGAATTTAGGGCCTTAAGCAATGCAATCATGGATATCACTCTCTCTTTACATCTCTTGACTCTCCTTTATATGGTTACATTCTTGGGTGAGCTTTCTCCACCAGCTACATTGGATTTGTATGATCCTTATAGTTTGTAGTCTTGCAGAAAGTAAAACAAAAAAACAAAAACCTGTTTATTCTCATAGGTTACATATCAACTCTTAGGGGAGACTTATTCTAGCTTGCTTCAGGTACCGATGTCTGAACTAATCACAGTGGCCAGCTAGATGCATGCCAACTTTGCTGGTCTGGAGGGTGGGGGTTATGAGATGATGGTCTCACTTAAACCTCCTAGAATGAGTTTCCCATAGGAAAGGATGTTTGGTTATAAGAAGAAAGGGGGAAGGAATATTTTGCTAGAATGTCTAAGGGTGAAGACCATCTATAAGGTTAGTCTTGCCTGAAATCAAGTTATAGATTCTTACATAAGCTAAGAAAACTATTTCCCTTTCCAATGGACGTGTCAACTGAATCCTGCTTTATGAATTGGCTACATTTTCCTCCCTGCTGTGGATATTAACTGCTGAGATCTTAGAACTGAATTCTTTCTGGTCAGAGACTGTGTTTGATGAAAATCTTAAGCCCCGTGAGCGAGTCATCCAACTGCTTAACACTCAGTTGAGGAGAAATCCCTTTTTGGGTTGTTGGTTTACAGATTGATAAGGCACTGCTCTTGCTACAGTGCTCAAGGTAGTGAAATTGGCAGAGCTATTAGAATTCTGATATTGTCAGAATTGGTAATATGTGAGAGCCTAGCTCAGGGTCCCTCTCTGAGACCATGCAATATATTCACAGTTGAAGGCCTGGCCCTGAAAATCTGATTGTCAATTGGGAAAAGCACTTTTAGAGTTCACTTCCTCTGTAATTGGTTAACACTCTTCTTTCTCCATGGAATCAAGTAATAGAAAAATAAATGCAGAGTAAATAGAATTTCACACTTGTGCAAGTCACTGGCAAAATCAACCTTGGGTCACGCAGGAAGAGATGTTCTGTGCAGAGGAAAATTGTCTGGAAGGGAAACATTTTATTTCAATCATCTTTCTCTTATTTACTCTATTTGAAGTTCTGCTTTTAAAATGCTGATTCTTTGCAGAGAGATGTATTGGGAAGGAGGAGACTTTGCACCTGTCCTGGAGATCAGATGAACAATTGTAGCATTATCAAATGACTGATTTATTCATGCAAATTTTGAATACTAGAAAACTCCTCCAAGATTACTTAACATAAAAAGAGAGAAGAGCATATTAAAACCAAACTGTTCTCTAAAGTGCCTACTAATTTTACCTGTCGGGCAGAATAGCAGAGTAGACAGAGTTTGCCTTAGCAGGTAAATTACCTCAACTCTTTTGGGTCTCTATGTAGTGTGTGTGGTACTCTTTCTTTCTCTCTCTCACAAATACCCCACCTTATACTTACTGTCTCACCTTATTACTCTTCTTGCTGTGTTGTATTCGTTTTCCATTGCTGCTCTGAAAAGTCCCCACAGACTTAGTGGCTTAAACAATACAAATTTATTATCTTACAGTTCTGGAGGTCAGAAGTCCAAAATGGGTCCCATTGGGTTAAAAATCAAGTTATTGTTGGCAGGGCTGAATTCCTTCCTTAGTGGCTCTAGGGGAGAATCTGTTTCCTTTCCTTTCCCAGCCTCTAGAGGCTTCATTCCTTGGCTTATGGCTCCATCCTCTGTATTCAAAGCCAGCAGTGACTAGTCAAATCTTTCTCATGTGGCACCACTCTGAACTACTCTCCTGCCTCCCCCTTCTACTGTTAAGGACCCTTTTTATATATTGAACCCACCCAACTAATCCAGGATAATCTCTGTTTTATAAAGTCAGCTGATTAGCAACCTTAATTCCATCTGCAGCCTTCATTCCCTTTTGCCCTATAGCCTAACATGTTCTTAGAATCTGAGGGTTAGGGTGTGGACATCTTCTCAGTGGTAGGCAGGTGAGTTGGGCGGGGGTGTGTGTGGGGGGGAGGACATTCTGTTACCATACATGTCCAGGGCTCCAGGCTTTTATTCTATGCATTGGCTGCCCAGAATTCCTGACACTCAAGTAAGACTGTTACTTCCTAAAGATCTTGAAGTGTAATTTATAGATAGGAACACAAGAAGAGGAGGCAGAGGTTTGGGTTGGCAAACGGCCTCTCCACTTTTCCACTTAAGGGTTGTGTAACCTTGGGCAAATCTTAGAGCCTCAGCTTCTTCATCCATGCCCTTTTCCCTTTTCCTTTATCAAAGCCCACCTATTCTATATCTTTTCTAGCAGGAAAACTAATCCAAGCTAAGACATTAATAAGTGATAATGATTTCATGCATTGCCACTCCCTTCCCTCCAACCCCAATACACATATACCCTCTCAAGTACTATTTACATTTCCTAAGATGGATTCACCGGGAAGAAAGTCATTGTATTAGGTGTGCAGTAAAAGTAAATGGATTAGGCTGCTAACTACCTTTTTTTTTTTTTTTAAAGGTTTTATTTATTTGAGAGAGAGACACACAGCGAGAGAGGGAGCACAAGCAGGGCGAGTGGGAGAGGGAGAAGCAGGCCTCCCGCCGAGCGGGGAGCCCGACGTGGGGCTCGATCCCAGGACCCTGGGGTCATGACCTGAGCCAAAGGCAGACGCTTAACGACTGAGCCACCCAGGCGCCACTGCGCTTTTTTTAACTACCTTTTAAAGCTGGCTTTGTCCCTGAACATTTAAGAAGAAGATACCTGTACGATGACCAGAGGGCCTGGCTTACCTCAGGATATTCTCAGTTTATATCTGTTAATGAAAAATTATATGATCACTGTATTTATTTGGCACTTGTCAATATTGTGAGTGTATTTATAAAATTCTTCTACCTTGGACTTACAATGAAACCAGGGACATTGTAATTACTTCTGTAGTTTCTTCTCTCATTAGCCTAGAATCTGCATACCATGGTTTCTGGGTAGCTGTTTCCGATTGACTCTAATTCCATATTTTATATTTCAGCCATCATTATTTTTCCAAGTACAGTTTGTTGACTATTATTGTTAAGCTGTTGACTATTATGAACTGAATTGCATCCTTTACCAACTTTCTGTGTTGAAGCCCTAACCAATAATTTGATTCTATTTGGAGATAGGGCCTTTAAAGAAGTAATTAACCTTAAATGAAGTCATGGGGAGGGGCTTCCTAGTTCAATAAGACTAGTGTCATTATAGGAAGAGGGAGAGACATGAGAGATGTACGTGCACAGTGAAAAGGCCATGTGAGGACACCTGCAAGCCAAGGAGAGAGGCCTCAGGAGAAAACAAACCTGCCAACACCTTGATATTAGATTTCCAGCATCCAAAACTGTGAAAAAGTAAATTTTTGTTGTTTAAGCCACCCAGTCTGTGGTCATTTGTTGTGTTAGCCCTAGCAGACTAATATATCATCTATATAAGAAGCAGTTAAAGGTCTTGTTAAAAGTACAGTTTCCTGGGGCACCTGGGTGGCTCAGTCGTTAAGTGTCTGCCTTGGGCTCAGGTCATGATCCCGGGGTCCTGGGATCGAGCCCCGCATCGGGCTCCCTGCTCAGCGGGGAGCCTGCTTCTCCCTCTGCCTCTTCCCCTGCTCGTGCTCTTTCTCTCTCTCAAATAAATATTTAAAAATCTTTAAAACAGGGCCACCTGGGTGGCTCAGTTGTTAAGTGTCTGCCTTCGGCTCAGGTCATGATCCCGGGGTCCTGGGATCGAGCCCCGCATCGGGCTCCCTGCTCAGCGGGAAGCCTGCTTCTCCCTCTCCCTCTCCCCCTGCTTGTGTTCCCTCTCTCGCTGTCTCTCTGTCAAAAAATAAATTAAAAAAAAAAAAATAGTTTCCTGAGTGCTGTTTCAATTTTAATCAGAATCTCTCTGGTTGGGGCTCAGGGAAGCTCTGTGTTTTCCTTAGGTGATTCTTACACACGCTAAATTTGAGAACCACTGAAACAGGGACCTCAGGGTACTAGAAAGGGGGGGCTTTTTTTTTTTCATGTTGTCTATATCATGTTAAGTTTTTGTTTTCTTTTCAGGGACTTTCTACCTGGTGTTAGCAGAAAATAACAGGGATCGAATATTCCAGTTATCTTTGGGATATCTGGAGGTATCAATGAAAATTTCAGAAAGCCTGAGGCTATGGGGACTATATGTGAAAGATGAATCAAGGAAGAGAAGAATATATCATTTTATTTTATTTTTTAAGATTTTATTTATTTATTTGACAGAGACACAGCCAGAGAGGGAACACAAACAGGGGGAGTGGGAGAGGGAGAAGCAGGCTTCCCGCTGAGCAGGGAGCCCGATGCGGGGCTCGATCCCAGGACCCTGGGATCATGACCTGAGCCGAAGGCAGACGCTTAACGACTGAGCCACCCAGGTGCCCCGAGGAATATATCGTTTTAGGGGGAGGAAGTATCAAAACTAACCTAGAATTAGCCTTTTAAAAAGGCCTTGGGCAAAGCCGTTGAAGCTGTATTTGACCATTGCTCACCTCTCCCCTTCTTCCTCCTTTGGAGCTAGTGAATATTACTTGGACTTCTTGCTTTGTCCCTTTCCTTGAGGGCCCTTCAGAAGCTTTGGCTTTCAGGTCTTTGTCTCACACCAACCTACCTCTCATAGAAGCAGTTAGTCCCCATAGATTAAATCCCATCTCAGTGGAGGCTAGATGAGTGACAAGGCAGTGAAATGTATTCAGTTAATAAACATCCTATTCCATAAAGCTTGAGATGTTCATGCCTCAGAAGTTAGGTTACATCCTTGATGTCAGACCTAGTTGTAATTAGCCTGAATCTCTGCCCATTCCATGGTCTGTGTAAGTTCAAAGCCTTCCCCTGGATCCCTAGAAATGCCAATTTCCTCCAAATAACCTACTTGCACAAAGCATTTCTAAGCAGTATAGATTTTACTGAAATTTTGTAGAGGATATGGAGACTAATTTACATGGCAGTGTAAATGACTGTAACATGTACTGTAGGCAGTTCTTAACTATCCATTGTTACCACAGCCCTGTGGAGTTTCACTAGCCCTGTCATCTCAACCTGGTTTCTTTTTACTTTGACAGTTCCTTTCGTATTTACTCATATTTTAAGATACTAACAAAATTCCTTCCCCATTTCAGTCAGAGCAACTACTTCCCCACCCTCAGACTTGATGCTTCCTGGCTATCCAGGGTTGGGTTTTTGTTGTTGTTGTTGTTTTTGGTTTGGGGTGGGGGTGGTGGTAAGGAGGGTCACTTTCTATCCTTCTGCTTTGTGCACGTACCAAGGCAGTCTTCCAATTCAAGACTGTGCTATTCTTTTTTTGTTTGTTTAAGATTTTATTTATTTATTGAGAGAGAGCGCTAGTGCAAGCCAGGGGGAGGTGCAGAGGGCGAGGGAGAGAGAGAATCTCAGGCAGACTCCCTGTTGAGCATGGAGCCTGGGGCTGGATCTCAGGATGCTGAGATCATGACCTGAGCTGAAATTCAGAGTCGGACACTTAGTGGACTGAGCCACCCAGGCGCCCCAAGACCATGCTTTTCTTGAGAGAAACTAGTGACCAGATTTGTCTCCATCTCATATTTCACAAAAATAAAACTACTGCTGTTATTGCCGTGGAGCAGATGGGATATGGCATAGCTAAACGAAAAGAATATTACACCAGAGGGTGAATAGAAGGAAACTAATGTTAACTGAATTTGTCCTTTACTTTCCAGCACAAGGTATGTGTGTTATGTTTTATTTAGTCCTCACAATGTCAAGTAGGTTAGTATTATTAGTCCCATATTATGAATGAGAAAAATAAGGATCAGAGAGGTTAAGTGACTTCAGCTAATGAAAGGAAAATTCAGTATTTAAATTCAGGTCTGAGTCTTCATGTAATTTTCACTATACCACCATATGCCTCTGAATCTGGAGTCTTGGGTCCAAAGTTTTACTAATAGTTTGTGTGCCTGTGGAAAGGTCATGTTCCCTCTGAGTTTTAGTTCCTTATCTATAAAACAGGGAGACTGGATTAAATGGTTTCTAAAGGCCTTTTGAGCACAGACAATATGATGTTCTGTCACCTTTCCGTACATCATTTGACAAATAAAACTGGAAGCTATATTATGCCTTAGTTAAGGCAGGACCTCATTAAGATATGGATCCTGGGTTTTTATCTTTATTTTTATTTGTTTATATATTTATTTATTTATTTTAAAGATTTTATTTTTTGGCAGAAAGAGAGAGAGAGCACAAGTAGGCAGAGTGGTAGGCAGAGGGAGAGGGAGAAGCAGGCTCCCCGCTGAACAGGGAGCCTGATACGGGTCTCAATCCCAGGACCCTGGGATCATGACCTGAGCCAAAGGCAGACACTTAACCGACTGAGCCATCCAGGCACCCCTTTATTTTTATTTTATATTTTAGGTCCAGAATCTTTTAAAAAGTAGAATTAATTTACTTTGGATTTTATTTTCCAAATTTTGAAATATTTTTCAACTTTACTTTGAAATGGGAAGGCTGGATGGTCTTTGCAATGCCGATGAGTTATATGGCAACCTTGTCCTTGGTTATAAGAAGCAGTGTAATGGATGTTTGGCTCAGCAAGTCTCTTAACTGTGAAGGCTGTTTCTCATACTAAGCATCATGGCCTGAAATGCTGCCATCTCTTCTGATGGCTGTGTTGGTAAGATAGGGAGGACCAAAGACAAAGACACCCATTGTCATGATAATTACTCAGACCAGGCTACATCGCCACAGTGGCCAATGTAGAGGAGATTGTGGAGCTTTTGGGAAGCCTGTATGTGGTGGAAAAAAAGTCACTGTATAAGATACCATTGATTCATGGGTTTGGTGGCTAGATATTGGCCAACTCATTATCCATATGAAGAGGAAAAGATTGGAGGGTAGCATACAGAATCCTATTTGAATTTGATTGAAAGAGGAAGGAAGGGAATTTCTCAGGAGAGATGCTAGGAATTGTGCTTTATTGTACAGAATTCAATTATTTGGGTTATGCCATCCTTGTCTGGCTAATCCTCTTCCAAAAAAAAAAAAAAACCCCACAAAAACCCAACGATATAGATAACCACTTAATATTTACAGTGCTTTATATGTATTATTTTGTTTCACCATCACAACAACGCTAGATTGATAGATGTATAGGTAGGTAGGTAGATATTACTGTCCAAACTATAGATGAGAAATGTGAAGCTCACTGAGGTTAAATGACTTTCCCAAGGTCATGTAGCTAGTAAGTATCTGAACTAGAATGTGAACTTGGGTAGTCCTCCTCTTCTTTTCCCTTCCCCCTTACCTGCTCTGCTTACACCGTTCCCACTCAGCCTGAATATCTAGTGATTTATCTTGTGGAGTCATTTGTGAAGTAGTTTCTAAGAGAGTTAATACCAGTGGGCTAAATAAATAACAGTAACTGATTAACTGATGAAGTAATTAAGTATTCATTGAGTTCTTACTTGTGCAAGCTCTGGGGATACAGTATTCCAAAAATATCAGAATAATCCTTGCCCTCATGAAACACAGAATCTAATTGCTGATGCTGTCTACAATGATAGCCACTAGCTAAGAGCAACGATTTAAATTTAAATTAATTACAATTAATTACAATTAAATACAATTAAAAACTCAGTGTCTTGGTCACACTAGCTACATTTCAAGTGCTCAATAGTGACCTGCAGCTAGTGGCCAATGTACTAGACAACAGAGATGTAGAAGAGTTCCATTATCATAGAAAGTTCTATTGGATAGTACTTAGACAATAACAATTGTGTTGTGAAAAAAGAGGACAATGTGTTATTATTATTATTATTAAAGATTTTATTTGAGAGAGAACACGTGAGCAAGCTCGGGGAGGGTTCCAAGTGAGAGGGAAAGGGAGAGAATCTCAAGCAGACTCTGCACTGAGCACGGAGCCCGATGCAGGGCTCGATCATACAACCCCGAGATCATGACCTGAGCTGAGATCATGACCTGAGCTGAAATCAAGAGTCGGACGCTCAACTGACTGAGCCCCCCAGGAGTCCCATGTGTTCAATTATTTAATGGGTGAGCTAGCCTGGGAGGCTTTCCTGAGGCAAGTAACTTTTGAGCCAGCTTTCAGTCAGAAATAGGTAAGCCAATATTCCTAGGCCGTGATTCTTCCACAATTACTCCCTGATGTGAGGTAAAGTAACTCTCATAGAATTCCAGCAGTGAGGTGGATTTGTTCAACTGACTGTCAGGGTATAAAGACACCTACCTTCTGCCCTCAATGGACCCAACCTTGGCTAAGCAAGAGAGAATAGACTAGAGGAGGGTACAGAGCCGTCTCACATCTGTGCCTGTTTTAAGTCAGGACAGTAGATCCTGAGGCCATGAATCACTGCAAGTGAGGACCTGCCTTCAGTTTTGGTGCTCTGTGAAGCAATTCTATATCTTTCTTTGAAATATTTTGGGGAGATCCAAGCCTAGGCATCAGTATTAAGTTTGACAGAACAGTCATAAGATTCAGGATATTCTGGGCAAAGTCGGAGAAAAAGGCTGAGCAGGGGAGAAAGGTGTTTGTGTTTGGGTGCACATGCCATGTTGGGAGGTACTTGCTCCAGAAGCCTCCTCCCTGGCCTGCACTGGAGAGGTGAAAGGTATTTAGATACTCATGCCTCTGCAGGCAGGAAGTCCAGTTCGAGTGCATCAGCTGGCCAAGATACAACTTGGGTGGCAAGTTGGTGTATCTTTAAATTAATTAGAATTACATGTGATCCCCATATTGTCGTCGATCTCTATCTCATCATTTTGGTCTGCATCTCTCTCTATCACATCTTATTATCTATTATATATCTAGATCTGTTCTCCAGAAGTCCTAGGCAGGATTTCCGATGCTATACACTTCCCAGATCCTTCCTTTCTGTGTGTTCCTCTCAGGCTCAGATTCTTTTTCTGACTTGGGCACCACGGAGCGAGGTGTGGGAAAGCCAGCTGTTTTTCCACCGTCGGCATCCTGAGCTAGGGGTATTTCCTGTTCACTTTGCAGAGAGAGACACCAGAGTCTCCAGAAGATGAATTTGACTTGACTGATAGTCATGTCAGTAAAAACTGCCGATGAAACCTACCTCTTGGGTATCCTAGAAATGGGCAAAAAGTCGGGACGATTGCATGAACTTGTCAACTCTCAGCCAGTTACATTGGTATCATGCGGATGTCGCAGTGCTGGGAATTGGAATGACTCCGTTCTCCAAACGCTTCCCAGTTTTTAAATTCCAGAAACAACTATGTCAGCTTCTGCACATCTGCCTGCTCTTTGTCTCACTTGCATATTAAAGGGCTTTTTAAATGCATCTCATTGCTGCTCTGTTTCCTGTGTGTGGGGCGGTGTTGGAGTTGTTTCTGGAGATGCTAGTCTCTCTAAAAAGTACCGCTTCCTCCTTCTTTCTTTGAGCATCCTGCTTGCAGCTGCCCCGCAGAGACCTTGACTCACTGGTTATGGCTGGAATCCAGGTCCTGTCTCTCTCAGTTTTCATTGCGTGTTCTGAGCTTTGTCAGAGCCGTTCTGTGTTTGATTTATCTTCTGCCAGGATGGTGGCTCCATATTCAGTCTGTGTGCCAAGTGCTTCTGAGGTAGCGTTTCCGAACCAGATAATTTTATTTCTCCATTTTCAGAAAGCAAAGAGCAAGCCACCTTATTAACTGGAGATGTGCTTATTTGGTGCTGTGTGGGGGCTGACATTATCCCTCTGAATCTTAGGAAGCTCATCTTGTTCCTGAGGTTTAATTTTCCTTCTCAGAATCTCTCTGCAACTTTCCCACCCCGACCCCCACACACGTCCTCAAGACACAGACACACGTACATACTTGCAACTCCACAAATTCTAGTAGTTCTTTGAGGCTCACTTTAAAGGCTTATCCTCGCCATGGACTCTTCTCCAGTTAGGGAACCTGCAGTGTATTTTCTCCTCTCCTATGGTATATAATTAATGTCTGCAACACACAATCTCATACTTGCTTATTATACTGTCTTGTACTCTCCTCTCCAGTTGGGAGAGTAAATTCTTAGAGGGCTCAGTCCATATCTTATAATTCTCCTGGCGATTACTTTGTTCACTCATCTATTCAACAAACATTGATGGGATACTTAATATAGTAGGTCCTATGCTAGGTACTGGAGCTTTGAAGATACTGATTGACAAACAGTGCCTGCCTTTAAGGAGTGCCCAGTCTAGAAGGGGAGATAAATAAACATATAAGTCTAATAATGTATTCTAGGTGCTAAGATAGGAGTCAAAAGAGAGTATAGGGAAAGCATAAAAGAAGGAATAAGGGCCAGTTCTCCTTGAAGCAGGAAAGGCTTCATAATAGAAGTGATTGATTCAGCTTAGTTTTCAACACATAGTCCATTTTTACTTGGGAGAAAAGAAGAATATTCCAAACAGTGAGAGCATCAGAAGAAAAGTCGCAGAGGCTTGCAAAAGGATAAAACATTAGAGAAACTATAGGTGGTTTGGCATGACTAGAAGGCAGTTGGGTGGAGGTGGGTAGAGCAACTAAGGAGAGAGAGAACTGGAGAGGTGTTAGGGGCCAGAATCTGGACGGCCTTGTCACATTAAGGACATTGAACTTTTGGCTACGGGCAATGGTGAGCCACTGTGGAGTTTTGTGTGGGGGAGTTACATGGTCTGATTAGTGAAGGAAAAAGATTACTCTGATAGATGGCATGGAGGCTGATTAGGAGGTTGAGATAATGAGTGAGTACCCATGGCAATAGGAATTGAGAGGAAGCACAGGTTTTAAAGGTGGTAGGCAACCAAATAGATAGGGTTTAGTGATCGATTGGAGACAGAGCCAGAGACAGGGAGGAGAAGTCTAGAATGACTGTCAGGTTTCTGGTTTGGGCACCATGTGGGAAACGGAGAAGTAAGCCCACTCTCTCACGGCTCTCTTCCACTCCCCCCTGCAATCCCGTGTGGGTGCACCGTAGATGCTCAAAAATGCTGAGCATTTATTCCATTCTACTCATTAAGAGAGAGGAGAAGGTCTTACCTTTTCTTCGGGTGTCCTGCCTCAGCTTATATAACTTCCTGCAGTGGAAGGGATCTACGTTTCCTGGCCTCTTTGTTGCTACTACTTCATGACCCTTTTCTTTGGTGCTCTGATCTGTTTTTGCATTTCTGTGTCTCTGGTGCAGGTTCTGGACTCACTCCTCAGCTTGCCTTTCTTGGTAGTGCTACATATCTCCAATCCTTGTCTGAACGTATAATAATCATTTAATAATCATCACACACACTTGAACAGTGATTTGGAGTTTATAAGGCATGTTCTGCCATACTTTATCTGCTTTGATCCCTATTAACAGGCACTGACATGTAGGCAGTGAAAATAGGTTTAATGGTCCATTTCATAAAGGAATTTAGGCAGTGCTATAATAACTGGGACGCTGGGTTGCCTCCATATCCTCTGTGCTTTAGTTACGCAGTCCCCATCCACGCCTTGCTCTCTGGCACCCATGTGCTTCCAGACTCCTCATGGCGTGATTTCTGTCCCCCGCCAGGTTCTGATCTCCAGGGCTTGCTTAGCTGTGCCTCAAGTCCATTGTGACCTTCTGCTTTCGGTTAGCTCCCTTGCTGAGACCTCTACTTTGCCCTGTATATTCATCTCTGTTTTGGCTTTCCGGGTCTGGGCAGCCTGCCCTGTCTCTGTAATCCTTGTGTACCCATAGCCCTGGCAGTGACGCAGCAGGATTTGCAGATGGGTTTGTGGCACTGGAACTTTTCCTCCTATGAACATAAAGGAACACCCACTGTCAGTCTGTTGGAAGGAAACCTGACCCGAGGAAATATTGGCCTTTTGGGCTCTGTTGCTTGCAAAATATTTAATTTGTGGATATGGGCAGCGAAAGAAGACATGACGATGATGTAATGTATGGTGATTAACATAACGTAATAATAAAAAAAAAAAGAAAAAAAAAGAAGACATGACGAGCAAGGCAAGCCTCCCAGCCCACAGCCTGTGTCCTCTCTGACATGTTTCTCATTTAACGTTCTCAACGGGCTGCATTGCCTGAGCCTTTGTCTCCCTGTGAGTCCATGAATTTCCTGATTCAAATGTTTGGACTGACCATTTTGGACTTATTTTCATTTATATGGTAGCAAAAGAGCTTTCAGGAGTACATAAATTGTTGATAGGTGCTTTCTCAATACTGAAATGGTTTAACAGGTAGCCCTGTGTCCATGAGTTCCTGTGGACCCAGTGGGGGCCAGTTTGCTTAAGGTCCTGTAGCACCTCATTGTTTTATAGTTGATTAGCAACTACTTGTGAAACTCCTACCACATACCAGGGATGTTGTTGGGAAGAGAAGCCTAACATTTTTCTCTAGCTTGACTGAGCAAGCACACAACACAGTTATAAATCTATGCTGAGAAGGTTGGGATAGAAAACGAGATATAGGCCTGGCTACTTAAAGAAGCTTCCTGAATTGAGCCTTAGAGAATGGGTAAGAGTTCGATTGCAGAGTGTGTGTGAGTCAAGGTTAGTGCGGATATCCTGGGATGCCCGAAGGGCATGATAGAAACCCCATATTTAATTCTTTTTCCAAGAGCGTTTCTCGCCATCTCAGGTGACAAATTCAGGAGGGGGCTTATCAAAGCAGGCTTTTAAAATCCTGTCAAATCTTGCCCAGTGCTACAGTTTGGCTCTTTTGAAGCATGATTTTAGGCTCCGATGTGAACTTAGCTCAGGAGACTCCTTTCCCAAGTCAGATTTCCACTCCAGGTGAAAACCAAGTTTGTACTTTTGAGGTAATTGTTCTAAGGAGGCAGGGCTGCTAACATACAGGCTAGAATAGAAAAGTTAACTTTGTGTAGCTGTGAGATGCAATTTTCTCTGTTCTTCCTTGGCAAAGATGATGCTGTGACTGGGGAGCCTTCTCAGAGTGACAGATCTGTGTGGGCAGAAGCCCCAGTTTGATCATGAGGGGGCGGGAGATGGAAATTTCTTTCTCTTCTCTATGATGGTTTCTGATGCAGGCAACTCTAAGTTCTGGGAGCTATTGTCGGGGGCATGGTGTATGCCTCGTTTTTCAGTGGAACATAATGGAGCAAACAGCACCCAAAACATGTTTTTGCAAAGGGGGCAGAGGACAGGATGGGCTAAAGCAGGGGAAATAATTTATCGAATAACATAGATTTGTTGGAGCTGTGGCCTGCAGTAATGTTGCATCCAGTATCAAACCCAGTTGCCTCACTTTGTGTTCTACTTTTCCAAAGATTTTCCTACATGCTAGGGTGAATTGAGGTAAGATTCCATTTCTCAGTTTGGGGGAAGGGACTGTTAAACAAAAATGGGCTGAGATGGTTGGCCCTTGGCCAACTGCGAATGTGGCAAAATATGTCTGTTATTTTTCCACCTTCCTATTGGTTTTCCCTCTTCCCTCTTGGTCTTCTCCCCTGCGCAATCAAGAATCCTCCTCTGTTAAGTCTACACTGAGACCCCAGTAGTAACTTGTAGGGATGCAGGGATGGTGGCTCTGTCTCAAGAACAGTAGGCAGCAGCCTAAGCATGATATCCTGAGGATGTAGCAAATTCTTGTTCATTATAGGCCATTGTGTATGCCCAAGGATATGAATTAAAGGATTTACTCATTAGCAGGAATTTGTGCTCCTCCTGAGGGTCCATCTGTTCTGCTGAATGGACAAGGTGCAGACATATTTTGAAAGGATAGGAAAATAATGAAAGTGGAGATTAA
Organism: Mirounga angustirostris; assembly: GCF_029215605.1. Lineage (NCBI taxonomy): Eukaryota > Metazoa > Chordata > Mammalia > Carnivora > Phocidae > Mirounga > Mirounga angustirostris. The sequence continues at coordinate 98,483,483 of NW_026991719.1, forward strand.
GAAAAATGATCTCACGGAGTTTGTCTAGGATGGATTCAGTGGGGTAGATATTAGTATCTACAGGGTAAAAAATTATTTGCTAACACTTATTGAGACCTTACTATATGCCAAGCATTTTATATAAACTTCTCATCTGGGGCACCTGGATGGCTCAGTCGTTAAGCGTCTGCCTTCCACTCAGCTCATGATCCCAGGGTCCTGGGATCGAACCCCACATCAGGCTTCCCGTTCAGTGGGAAACCTGTTTCTCACTCTCCCATTCCCCCTGATTGTGTTCCTTCTCTCTCTTTCTCTCTCTCTCTGTCAAATAAATAAATAAAATCTTAAAAAAAATAAAGTTCTTATCTAATTCTCATGAGAAGCCTATGAGGTAGGTAGTTTTATTATTCACATTTAAAAAATCATTTTAAAAAAGATTTATTTGTTAGAGAGAGAGAGAGAACTAGGGGGAGGGGCAGAGAGAGAGGGAGAGAAAATCTCAAGCCGACTCCACGATGAGTGTGGAGCCCGATGTGGGGCTCGATCTCACAACCCTGAGATCATGACCTGAGCCCAAACCAGAGTTGGAAGCTTAACCCACTGTGCCACTCATTATTTACATTTTAAATACTGGTAAAATGAAGTAAAATTGCCCAAGGACACAGAGTTGGTAAGTGGTTGAACTAGGATTGATTGATTGATTTTCTTTTTATTGTGGTAAAAATACATAACATAAAACTTACCATCTTAACCATTTTGAACCAGGATTTGTTTTTAATTTAATTTTTAAAATTATCATTCAGCAAAAGTGGTCTTTTTTAGTGCACGCTTTTATGAATTTTAACACATAAGCTTCCTTTTCATGAAGCTCTCACTGTGATGAGGATACAGAATAGTTTCATCTCCCCTGAAAACTTCCTTCTGCTATTCCTTTGCATACCCTCTTCCCTCTTCTATCCTCTAGAAAGCAGTGATCAATTTTTCTTCACCATAGTTTTGTCTTTTCCAGAATGTCAAATACATGGAATCATGCAGTATGTAACCTTTTGAAAATGGCTTCTTTCACTCAGCAAAATTCTCTGGAAAGTCACTCAAGTTGTTGCATGCTCCTTCGTTTTTATTGCCGAGTAGTATTACACTGTATGGATATACCACAGTTTGTTTATCCATTCATCTGTTAATAGCCATTTGCGTTGCTTCTGATTTGGGGCAGTTACGAGCAGAATCTCCATAAATATTCATATAGAGGTTTTGCTGTGAACACCTATTTTCTTTAGGGTAAATACCTAGGAGTGGGTTTGTTGGGTCATACAGTTAAGTATATGTTTAATTTTATAAGAAATGGTCCAAAAAAAAAAAGAAAATAAAAAAAAGAGGCACATGGGTGGCTCAGTCATTAAGCGTCAGCCTTCAGCTCAGGTCATGATCCCAGGGTCCTGGGATTGAGCCCTGCATCCGGCTCCCTGCTCAGCCAGGAGCCTGCTTCTCCCTCTCCCGCTTCCCCTGCTTGTGTTCCCTCTCTCGCTGTCTCTCTCTCTGTGTCAGATAAATAAATAAAATCTTAAAAAAGAAATGGTCAAATCGTTTTTCAGAGAGGCTATACAATTGTGCATTCCTACAAGAAGTACATGGGAGTTATAGTTGTTTGCATCATCACCAACTTTTCGTATTGCCAATATTTTTTAATTTCAGTCATTCTAATAGGTATGTAGTGATATTTCATCATGGTTTCAATTTGCATTTCCCAATGGCTAATGATGTTGAACATTATTTATTTATTTTTTGCCATTTGAATATCTTCTTTGGTGAAGTTTCTGGTCAAGTCTTTTACACATTTTAAAATTGGATTATTTATTTTCTTACTGTTGAGCTTTGAGAGTTCTTTATACATTCTGGATATAAGTCTTTTGTCAGATAGTGATTTGCAAGTATTTTCTCCCTGTCTATAACTGTCTTTTTATGCCCTTCACAGAGTCTTTCGCAAAGAAAACGTTTTTCACTTTAAATTTTATAAAGTGCACTTTATCAGTTTTTTCTTTTATGGATCATGCATTTGGTATCATATCTAAGAACACTTTATAATAACGGAGAGCAGATAGGAGATTCCATAGGAATAGTGTTCCTGCATCATTTAAAAAAATAATTCCTTTATGGAGGCATATTTTACATGTCCTAATTCACCCTTTTAAAGTATACAGTTCAGCTGTGCCTGGGTGGCGCAGTCATTAGGCATCTGCCTTCGGCTCAGGTCATGGTCCTGGGGTCCTGGGATCGAGCCCCGAGTCGGGCTCCCGGCTCAGCGGGGAAGCCTGCTCTTCCCTCTCCCACTCCCCCTGCTTGTATTCCCTCTCTCGCTGTGTCTCTCTCTGTCAAGTAAATAAACAAAATCTTTAAAAAAACATACACAGTTCAGTAATTAAAAAAAATAAATTTCCCAAGTTCTCTAACCATCACCATGAATAGTTTTAGAATATATTCATCATCTGAATAGATTCCTCATGCATATTTACTATTTATCTCCATTGATCTTTAACCCCTCTCTAGGAAACTTTGGCAGATTTTTTAAAAAAGATTTTGTATATTTATTTGAGGTAGAGAGAGAGGGAGCAAGAGAGAGCACGAGCAGTGGAGAGGGGCAGAGGGAGAGGGAGAAGCAAGCTCCCTGCTGAGCAAGGAGCCCAACGACGGGCTCTATCCCAGGACCCTGGGATCACTACTGAGCCAAAGGCATTTGATGCCTAATGACTGAGCCACCCAGGCGCCCCCAGGTTTTCGATAGTTTTTTCCAGTACCCATTTTCATTTTTTATTTTCATTTTTTTGATTTCTTAGTTTTTTTTTTTTTTTTAAAGTAAGCTCTATGCCCAACATGCGGCTTGATCTCAGGACCCCAAGATCAAGAATTACATGCTCAAGTGACTGAGCCAGCCAGGTGCCCCCAGCACCCATTTTTAATTTAACAATTTAAAAAATAGTAAAAAACATAAAATGTACCATCTTATCATTTCTAAGTGTACAGTTCAATAGGGTTAAGTATATTCACATTGTTCTGTGACCAATCTCCAGAATTTTATCTTGCAAATCTGAAACTCTGTACCCATTAAGCAACTCCCCATTTCCTCTCTCCCTCATTTATTGCCAACCACCATTCTATTTTTTGTTTATATGAATTTGACTACTATAGATACCTCATATAAGTGGAATTTTATAGTATATGTCTTTTTTGTGACTTATCACTTATAATATCCTCAAGATTTACCTGTATTATAGCATGTGTCAGAATTTACCTCTTTTTTTTTGTTAAGATTTTATTTATTTGACAGAGAGCCCACGCTCAAGCAGGGAGGAGGAGGAGGGACAGCAAGAGAGGAAGAAGGAGACTCCCCGCTGAGAAGGGAGCCCAGTGCGGGACTTGATCCCAGGACTGTGGCATCATGACCTGAGCTGAAGGCAGACGCTTAATGACTGAGCCACCCAGGAGCCCAGTATTTACCTCCTTTTAAAAGCCAAATAATAGTCTATTTTATGTTCAGAGTACATTTTGCTTACCCTTTCATGTGTTGGGCACTTCGGTTTTGTCTGCCTTTTGGAGACTTTGACTAATGCTGTGAACATGGGCATATAGTGTAAATATCTTTGAGAACTGCAGCACCATTTTTCTTAAAAAGAATACATTTTCCTCACAAAACAGCATTTTCACCTTTTATTTTATTTTAAAGAATTTTTATTTATTTATTTGACACACACAGAAAGAGAGAGAGAGAGAGTGCACAAGCAGGGGGAGCTGGAGAGGGAGAAATAGGCTCCCCGCGGAGCAGGGAGCCCAACGGGGGGCTCGATCCCAGGACCCTGGGATTGGCATTATTTCTTCTTTAAATGTTTGGTAGAAATTGCCAGTGAAACCTTCTGGGCTTAGAGATACCCAATTTTTTTTAAAAAAAGATTTATTTATTTATTTATGTATTTTTTTGACAGAGAGAGACACAGTGAGAGAGGGAACACAAGCAGGGGGAGTGGGAGAGGGAGAAGCAGGCTTCCCGTGGAGCAGGGAGCCCGATGCGGTTTTCGATTCCAGGACCCTGGGATCATGACTTGAGCCAAAGGCAGTTGCTTAAGGACTGAGCCACCCAAGTGCTCCCCCCCCCACTTTTTTTTTGAGAGAGAGAATGCATGCCTGAGTGGAGGTCAGTGGCAGGGGCAGAGGTGGAGGGAGAGGGAGAAACTTAAGAAGGCTCCATGCCCAGCACCTAGCCTGAGGGGGCTGGATCTCACAACCCTGAGATCATGACCTGACCCAAAATCAAGAATTGGGCATTTAACTGACTGAGCCACCCAGGCGCCCCCCAAAGATACCATTTTTGGACAAGTTTCACAACTACATACTCAGTTTCTTTAATTATAGGACTGTTTAGGGGCGCATGGGTGGCTCAGTTAGTTAAGCATCTGCCTTCGGCTCGGGTCGTGATCTCAGGGTCCTGGGATCGAGTGCCGCATCAGGCTCTATGCTCAGCGGGGTGTCTGCTTCTCCTTCTCCCTCTCCTTCTGTGCTCTCTCTCTCAAATAAATAAATTTTAAAAATTTTCAAAAAAATTATAGGACTGTTTAGATTACTTCATCTTGAGTTGAGTTTTCACAGTATGTGATTTCTGAGGAATTGGTTAATTTTATCTATGTTGTCAAATTTAGGTACATAGAGTTGTTCATAGTATAGTTTTGTTATACTTTTAATGTTTATGAGACCTGTGGTAATAGCCCTCTTTCATTCTTGATATTAATATTTATTTTTGTCTTTATTCCATTAGTCGTGTTAGAAGTTTGTTAATTTTACTGAACTTACAGAATCATCTAAAAACATCAAGACCTAGGACAAAACACATAAATTAATCTAATGAAAGATGATCAAGTCTTTTAAAAAAAACTATAAATTTTGGAGAGAGAATAAGTAAATGTGAGGAATAATATGTTTATGGCCTTTAGAAATCTGTTTTAAAGATGTCAGTTTCACTAAGTTGATCTATTGATTGAAGGAAAGTCTAATCATGATCCCAGTTCTTTTTTTAAAAATGGAAATTGGGGCGCCTGGGTGGCTCAGATGGTTAAGCGTCTGCCTTCGGCTCAGGTCATGATCTCAGGGTCCTGGGATCGAGTCCTGCATCGGGCTCCCTACTCCTTGGGAGCCTGCTTCTCCCTCTGCATTTCTCTCTCGCTCTGTCTCTCATGAATTATAAAAAATAAAAATAAAAATAAAAATGGAAATTGATAAGCTGTTCCTAAAATGTATGTGTAGGGGCGCCTGGGTGGCTCAGTTGGTTAAGCAACTGCCTTTGGCTCAGGTCATGATCCTGGAGTCCCAGGATCGAGTCCCGCATCGGGCTCCTTGCTCAGCAGGGAGTCTGCTTCTCCCTGACCCTCCCCCCTTCATGTGTTCTCTCTCTCTCTCTCTCTCATTCTCTCTCTCTCAAATAAATAAAATCTTTTTAAAAAAATAAAATGTATGTGGAAATGTAAATACCCTATGGTAACTAAGAAAAAATCTTGAAGAACAGTGCAAGAACATTTGTTTGTCATCAAACATCTAGGTTTATTTTTATTTATTTTTGAAAAAGATTTATTTATTTATTTTTTTGACAGAGAGAGACAGAAGAGAGAGAACACAAGCAGGGGGAGTGGAACAGGGAGAAGCAGGCTTCCCGCTGAGCAGGGAGCCCGATGCGGGTCTTGATCCCAGGACCCCAGGAATATGACCTGAGCCAAAAGCAGACTTTTAACGACTGAGGCACCCAGACGCCCAATATCTAGGTTTATAACGTCTTAGGGTATCCAGTAAAACATAGTGTGGTATTTGTCAAGAATGGAGAAATACAACAGAAAACAGGAGTCCATGGGTCTATGAGATTCTTGTCTCAGAGATATGAGTCTATGGAAGTGAAAACAGTTGAAAAACAAACTCACGTATATATGGAACTTTGACATATGACTGATTTGGAGTGGAGATCACTCTTTTTTTATTTATTTTTATTTATTTTTATTTATTTATTTATTTATTAAAAAGATTTTATTTATTTATTTATTGGAAAGCGAGCGAGAGAGAAACCTCATGAGAGAGGAGAGGGTCAGAGGGAGAAGCAGGCTCCCCGCTGTGCCGGGAGCCTGATGTGGGACTTGATCCCAGGACCCTGGGATCATGACCTGAGCCGAAGGCAGTCGCTTAACCAACTGAGCCACCCAGGCGCCCAGAGTGGAGATCACTCTTATGGAGAGACTGTTAAATAAATGAAACAGGAAACATTCGTTATTCAAAATGGAAACAATAACGATTTCTATCTCTCATGTGATATATGAATGTTAATTTCAGAAGAATTAGTAAGTTAAATATGAAAAGGAAAACTACATTTTTTAGTAAAAAACATCAGTGAACATCTTGATCTTGGGGTAGCAAACTATTTTTTAAACATGATATATAGCACAATCAAAAAGGTAATAAGCCTGATAAAACAAATCACATTCAATTACAAATTTTTGTTAATGGAAAGACAACTTGTCAAAAGTGAAAAGATAATGTACAGACTCTGAGAAATTATTTCCAACACATAAAATCAACACATTATTGGTATCAAGAATATGTAAAGGACCTGTAAAAATCATTAAAAAGGATAGCCTAATAGAAAAATGGATAAAAGACATAAATTTTGTAGTTGAGGAAATAAATAAGGATAGTACGTAAGCCAGTCAACGTTAACTGATTATTAGAAAAATTAAAATCAAAGAATAAAAGAATATTTTTTACTAGTTTGAAAATGATTAAGAAGTTTGACATTGCCAAATGTTGAAGAAAAGGAGGATAAACAATATCATCTGTATGTTGATGTTAGAATTATAAATTGGTATAATTATTTCAGAAAACAAATTGGCATTATCTTATAAAGTTGAATATTTACATTCACTATGACCTAGTATTCCACTCCTAGGTATATTCCCAAGAGAAATGTTAGTAACAGTAAACCAGGAGTCATATCCACAAATATTCACAGCAACATTTATTATAATAGTAAAAAACCCAGAAGTAGCCCAAATCCTCATCAAGAGGAGAATGGGTAAATTGAGGGGCGCCTGGGTGGCTCAGTCGTTAAGCGTCTGCCTTCGGCTCAGGTCATGATCCCAGGGTCCTGCGATCAAGCCCCGCATCAGGCTCCCTGCTCCGCGGGAAGCCTGCTTCTCCCTCTCCCACTCCCCCTACTTGTGTTCCCTCTCTCGCTGTGTGTGTGTCTCTCTGTCAAATAAGTAAATAAAATCTTTAAAAAAAAAAAAAGAATGGGTAAATTGTGGTATATTGACAGAGTAGAATATTATAAAATACTAAAAAATGAATGAACTACAATATTTAATAGCCTGGGTAATCTTTTTTTTTTTTTTTTTAAGAGGGAGAGGGAGAAGCAGGCTCCCGGCAGAGCAGGGAGCCCGATGCAGGCCTCAATCCCAGGACCCTGGGATCATGACCTGAGCCGAAGATAGACGCTTAAGGACTGAGCCACCCAGGCGCCCCTAGCCTGGGTAATCTTAATAATATAGAGATGTAAGTCTTAAAAGATACTGTCTACAGTATCATCCCCTTCATATAAAGTGCGAATCCCAGAAAAATACATTGCTTACTTGTATAAGCTTGTAAGCAGGCACACATACACATAGGAAATAAAATTAAAGAAAAAGTAAGAAATGGTTAACATCATAAAATGCAGGATGGTTATCAGTAAGAGACAGGAGTAGGATAGGGAGAAGTGGATAGCTATAGGTTATTGCTAATGTTCTAGTTCTTAGATTGAGTTAGTGGGATCATGGGATTATAATATTATTGAAAGAATAGATTCATCAGTAACTAAATAAAACAGTGCCAGCACGGAGCAATCATGACAGCAAGTTTTGATTAAGGACCCATTTTTGGGGGCGCCTTGGCTCAGTTGGTTAGGCGACTGCCTTCGGCTCAGGTCATGATCCTGGAGTCCCAGGATCGAGTCCCGCATCAGGCTCCCTGCTTGGCAGGGAGTCTGCTTCTCCCTCTGACCCTCCCCCCTCTCATGTGCTCTCTCTCATTCTCTTTCTCTCAAATAAATAAATAAAATCTTTAAAAAAAAAAAAAAAAGGACCCATTTTTGTACATCCTGGATGTTCCAAACAAAGGAACCTTAGACTAGTGGGATTAAGCAATAAATACATTTTGTAGAAGATTTCTACTGGGTTGTTTAGTGGTGAGAAAAATGGAATTAATTATTCTCTACATATTTTACTTAAGCTTTGAAAAAATCTGTTGACAACTACCAAAATTACTGAAAAGCATAGTAACTATGATGAAATATAGTTAATGTGTACCCTGCTATTTGATTGGATAGTGGCTAAAATAGAGAAGATAGCAGGTATAAAATGTAAGTACCCTGAGAACCCCACTGGGCCAGTCTGTGCAATAGAATGGTTAGCTGTGTAATTGCAGTGGTTGTATTAAGGACTCAAATGCTCCATAGATGCTCTGGCTCAGGGAAGGAGAAACTATATGTATATATAATATATATTCTCTGTATAGGTAGGAACCAAAAACTTAACACAAACATTTAATTTGGCATGGATACACAGTGGGTAGCTGCAGTTCCAGGTTTTTCTCTGACATTAGAATTTTGACTTTGACCTTTTTGTGAAAGCTTAATGTTCAGACCATATATTCGTGGAGGATTGTCTCAGAGATAACCAGTTCCTCAGTATCAGTCCTTCTAAAAAGAATTTGGAGGTCCAGAAACCTCAGCATCAGTTGAGAGCTTGGAGGGAATGGAGGATCTCAGAACCTGTTCCAGAAGTATTGTATCAGAATCTGCATTTTAACAGGATTCCTATCGGTGTTTTGTGTGCACATTAATGTTGGAGAAGGAGTTAGTTTAGAGTAGAGGTCCTTCCTTACTGGAAGGGCCTCAACAGGGGCTGGGCTTCAGGAAGTCTATACACTTATTGAAATTTTATGTAAAATTTTGAGTTTGTGGGTATGAATATCTTTTAGGTCATACTACTACATATATTTTAAAGATTTTATTTATTTAATTTGAGAGAGAGAGAGAGTGAGAGAAAGCATGAGCAGGGGGAGTGGCAGAGGGAGAAGCAGGCTCCCCGAGAGCAGGGAGCCCCATGCGGGGCTCGATCCCAGGACTCCCAGGACTCCCAGGACTCCGGGATCATGACCTGAGCTGAAGGCAGTCGCTCAACCGACTGAGCCACACAGGCGCCCTCATACTACTAATATATTTTACTCCTGGATCGGGCCAGACCATTGGAAAGCTGTGTAGTGCCCAGACATTGTCTAATTTTTTCACAGGGCATGCTTTAGTTTTGTATCTCATTTACTTGCACTGAAGAGCATTGTGAAAAGCAGCTGTTGAAATTCATTGTATTTATTGCTAGATAAATAGGTCAGATTGTATAAAAGAATCATCGTAGGTGTTTGTAAACTAGTGATCTGAGGTACTGCCTGGGAACAAGTATTGTTATAACAAGTAGTCACGGTGATTTTGGTGATGCACGTCCACCCAGTAGTAGTTTTACGCTATCTTATGTCCCTTCCTTAAAATCTGCAGGGATTTTTATTTCTTCCAAGTTTTAGTACCAGGAAAAACTTTATTTCTTCTGGGTAACTGATATGCAGTAACGATATGAATACTATATAAGTTAACACGTATCCCTCATTAATTTACAAAAACCAGGGGCGCCTGGGTGGCTCAGTCATTAAGCGTCTGCCTTCGGCTCAGGTCATGATCCCAGGGTCCTGGGATCGAGCCCCGCATCGGGCTCCCTGCTCAGCTGGGAGCCTGCTTCTCCCTCTCCCTCTCCCCCTGCTTGTGTTCCCTCTTTTGCTGTGTCTCTCTCTGTCAAATAAATAAATTAAAAAAAAAAAATTAAAAAAAATTTACAAAAACCACATTTGTGACCTACTTTTGACAATTGTCTAGAACCTTCTGTTTTTACACTTGTGTGTTTGTAAGAATTTTGTGTTACCCTTGCCTTCATTTTACTTTGGAGTTTTTCCTTCACTTTAATCTTTTCTCTTATTGTACCCTAATTGTCTATTTTTTTTTTAGTTGCTTGCACTTCTTTTGAATGAGGTAGGGTATAAATTAAAATATAAACAAACAAGTAGTTATTTAAATAATTCTTATTTATTGGACCTATGTAAACCCACTCACTTTTTTTTTTTTTTTAATACACTTGGAAGAAGGGCAGTGGACTCTTCTGTAAAGTAACTTGTTTTTTCTTTTTTCTGTGTTTGGTTCTGAAAGGTATCTTAGGTTCTGTCATTCAGTTTATACTAAAACAGTTTAATTTTGAAATAGTGGCCCACACATGCAAATCAAAACCACAATGAAATAGGGCTTCACATCTACTAGGATGGCTATAAAAGAAAAGACAGACAACAAGTGTTGGCGATGATATGGAGAAATTAGAATCTCTTATACATTGGTGTTTGAAATGTAAAATGGCACAGTTGCTTTGGAAAACAGTCTGGTAGTTCTTCAAAAAGTTAAGCACAGAGTTAACATAATCAGGCAATTCCACTACTAGATATATACCCAAGAGAAATAAAACATGTCCACATAAAAATATTATACATGCATATTTAGAGCAGCATTATTCATAATGGCCAATAAGTGGTAATGACCCAGATGTCTATCAAGTGGTAAATGGATAAACAAAATATGTATTCATATAATATGATATTATTTGGCCATAAAACAGAAGGGAGTATTGATACATGCTACCACATGGATGAACTTTGAATATATTATGGCAAGTGAAAGAAACCTGACATAAAAGGCCACGTATTATATGATTCCATTTATGTGAAATGTCCAGAATAGGAAAATCTATAGAGATAGAAAGTAGATTAGTGTTTGCCAGGACCTGGGGTTTGTTTTTGGGGTGATAAAAATATTTTGTAATTAGATAGAGGTGATTGATACACAACTCTGTGTATATAGTAAAAACCATTACATTATATATTTTATTTTATTTTTAAAGATTTTATTTATTCATTTGAGAGAGAGAGAGAGAGAGACAGAGCACAAGCAGGGGGAGAGGCAGAAGCAGACTCACCGCTGACCTGGGAGCCTGATGTGGGGTTCGATCCCAGGACCTGGAGACCATGACCTGAGCCGAAGGCAGACGCTTAACCATTCTGAGCCACTCAGGCGCCCTACATTATATCCTTTAAAAGGATAATTTTATGGTATATGAGTTACATCTCAAAGATGCTTAAAAAATAGTGGTCCACAACCCTTTCACTAGTAAGCATGACTTTTTTTCCCCATTTTTTATTTATTTTTTATTTTTAAAATATTTTATTTATTTATTTGAGAGAGAGAATGAGAGACAGAGAGCACGAGAGGGAGGAGGGTCAGAGGGAGAAGCAGACTCCCTGCCGAGCAGGGAGCCCGATGCGGGACTCGATCCTGGGACTCCAGGATCATGACCTGAGCCGAAGGCAGTCGCTTAACCAACTGAGCCACCCAGGCGCCCCGACTTTTTTTTTTTTTTTTAAGATTTTATTTATTTGACAGAGGGAGAGTGAGAGAGCACAAGCAGGGGGAGCTGCAGAGGGATAGGGAGAAGTAGGCTTCCTGCTGAACAGAGAGCCAGATGTGGGGCTCGATCCCAGGATCCTGGGATCATGACCTGAGCTGAAGGCCGACGCTTAACCGATTGAGCCACCCAGGCACCCCTAGCACGCCTCTTCTTGTTACCTGCTTCACTTTTTCCCCCATGGTTATCATGGTTTGACCATTTTTTCATATTACAGGTGGCATTCATTCACTCATTAATTACTGTTCTCATTTTTTTTAAAATCACAGGCATAGGTATTATCAATAACATTTTTTTTTTTAAAGATTTTATTTATTTATTTGAGAGAGAGAGACAGAGAGCATGAGAGGGAGGAGGGTCAGAGGGAGAAGCAGACTCCCTGCCGAGCAGGGAGCCCGATGCGGGACTCGATCCTGGGACTCCAGGATCATGACCTGAGCCGAAGGCAGTCGCTTAACCAACTGAGCCACCCAGGCGCCCCTATCAATAACATTTTTGTTCATCATTAGATAACCAGTGTTTCCAAGTGGAGCTTATATGATTGCTGCTAAAGATAAGAAACTTGATGTTTTTGTAAATTTGTTTAGTCTTTTTGTGGGTAAATGTATGATATATATTAGTTGTTGAAAGTAGTGAAAGAGATCCCAGACTTTTTATTACTACTGTTATGGACTCCTGGGTGTTAGGAGCCCTTAGGTTATGAATCATAACCTTAAAACATTTATTCTATACTCAGGGTATAATTTACATTTTAAAATCGACAATGGGCTAGGCATTAGGAGATTTTCAGTCTAGGTGTAGTTGTGCTGGTAACAAACTCTATTACCTTATTCAAGACAAATCTATTTTTTGTTGGCTTCTATTTTGTCATCTTCGATGTGGGCAGCTTTTCACCTTGCAGATTATGAGAATCACATGATCAACACTGAACACCTACTATGTGCTAGACACTTTGCCTAGAACTATACTCCTTCATTTAATCCTCAAAACTACCCTCTGACGTAGGTATTGTTCTTGCCCTCTTTACATATGAAGAAATTCTGCTCAGTGAGGTTCCATCATTCATTTAAGATACATCTGAAATGGAACTTAAATTTGATCTTTTTTTTTTTTAAAGATTTTGTTTATTTACTTGACAGAGAGAGACACAGCGAGAGAGGGAACACAAGCAGGGGGAGTGGGAGAGGGAGAAGCAGGCTTCCCGCGGAGCAGGGAGCCCGATGCGGGGCTCGATCCCAGGACCCTGGGATCATGACCTGAGTCGAAGGCAGAGGCTTAATGACTGAGCCACCGAGGCACCCCTAAACTTGATCTTTTTGACTTCAGAGTCCAAATTTGTAAACATTAAATCTGTATTACCTAGTATAGGACATTGTGTTGGAGGAACAACCCGTGAGTTTTAGGGATTAAAGTAACAAATGTTAATTTCTTGTCTTGGCTCTATAGTTTTGGTTGCTTGAGGGTCTGATTCCGGTCATCAGCATTCCAGGACCCAGGTCGACAGAGTAACTGCCATCTCTGGTATTGTGGGCTCCCTTGCCTTGACAGAAAGAGCGGGTGATGTATCATGCACTGGCTCTTTGAGCTTCCACCTGGAAGTGAGCCATGTCACTTCCACTTGGGCATTGGTGACTGAAGCTCGTCACATGGCCATACCTAATGTGTGTATGTGTGTAGGGAAAGCAGTGCCACTATGTGGGAAGGAGGAGAAATATAAATATTTGGTGAGCAGCACTAATGAATACCACATTTTTCGAATGTGTTTACTGATATAACACTATTATTATTATGCCTTCGAATATTATTCTTACCTAAGAAGCAGTGAGGTGTTATTATGACTGAAGATTGTTCTTCCCTAAGAAGCAGTGAGGTAGATTTATGTCCACATTTTTTGGAACAGTCTCTTTTACAAGTCATACGTAAAGTCTGCCTATATGCTACAATTTACAATTAAAAATATAGAACGATATGTAAATAAAACAATAAAAGAAATGAATAAGGATCTGAGCTGTTTAAGCTGATATATTTTAATGTGGATTTCTTGTCCTAGAAGGGTAAGGTTTTTACCTTCCTGAAATACATTAGAAGAAAAAAATGACACTAGAAGGAATGAAAGAACAACAAACGGGGTTATATATAAATTGGAATGAATGCCATAAACATTTAAAGAGGTTTGCTATGGGCGCCTGGGTGGCTCCGTTGGTTAAGCGTCTGTCTTCAGCTCGGGTCATGATCCCAGGGTCCTGGAATCGAGGCCCGCATCGGGCTCCCTGCTCAGGGGGAAGCCTGCTTCTCCCTCTCCCACTCCCCCTACTAGTGTTCCCTCTCTCACTGTCTCTCTCTCTCTGTCAATTAAATAAATAAATGAAATCTTTAAATAAAAAAAAGAGGTTTGCTATGCCTTTTGGGCGTGGCTGATTTCAGAGTAATTTCATGCATGTGATTGTTGCAATGCCTAACACAGCTATTTATAATTTTCAAAGTGCTCCTACAGAATTAAATGAACTAATGCATATGAAAGAGCTTTCTGTAACCGGTAAGCACTTTGCAAATTTAACTTTTTCTTCTTCTTATTGTCACATGATCTCATTTGATCCTTCCGATTACCCTGTGAGATAGACCCAATACTGTGTGCGTGACTCTAGTTTTCATTGTCTTTACTGATGGTGGAGGAAACTCGGCAGTCTTAACGTACTCCCCATGATGATGCGGTTCGTAAACAGGGGCTAGAACTGCAGCCTGTAACTCTTAAAGGGTCAGCTCTCTTCCCACCGCCCGGTGCTGCCTCTTCAGTCACATTTCTTGGGTGGAACTTCAGTGCAGCCAGCAGAAATGAAAAAATTGCCCACTTGGAAGAGGAAAAGATCATTTTCAGTTCCCCAGGCCATAGCTGGCATTGTGCCTGCAAACCAGGCCAGGGAACGGAGTCTACCACCCTCCGATGAGGAACTCCGGAAAGGCTCAAATCATTCGAAGCCGAACATTAATGGCGAGAGAATGGTCTTTCCACGGGGCCAATTAGTGCCTTGGTAGGCTGAAGTATTTCACAGAATGTCATAGCTCAAGGAAGCCGAGGAAAGGTAGTTATGCCTGCCTTGAAGAATTGTGCAAAGTAGGTTAGCAGCGTTGCTTCCAGTTTTGTGAAAGAGAATGCCTTTCTAATTTTAGAGTCTTTTAAGAGGTGGGTAGGCTTTTGTGTGAGGGGAAGCTTTTCTCAGTGCTCATTTTGAGAGGTGCCCGTGAAATCACTTTAAATCCTGTTTGGAAAAGGAAGACAATGTGGTAGAAATGAAAAATGAGTTTGCGTAAAAAGTTATCTTTCCCAGTAGACGCGGCGGGAATAGGGCTCCACAGCCATATTTAATACTTTTTTCCCTCATTTACAGAGATGTGTGTTATCAGTTCAATGCAGGTATTGGGTTCCTTTAACTGTAATGTGCCTCCTAAAGTTATACAGTAGGAAGTATTTATTTAGCAGATCGTTCCAGAAGGGACAAAGGCTTTCTTTTAACTCCTGGAGAGTGTCGGGTATTCCCCAGCTTCTCAATATCTCCAATGTAATTTATTTTGTAAATTCCAATTTTCAGAGTGTTAAAATGTAGTTTATAAAATGATCTTTTATTTTTTAACCCATTTTTTCCCTCTGGTAAAACAGCAAATATTCCAAATGCAAATGCCCCCATAAAGAAAAGAAGGGTTCCCCCAAGGACCTGAGGTCTCTTTAAAGGTAGGTAATTGTGTGTAGCTTTAAGTAACTGAGGTTGAATTTTGTCCTGAGAAGCCACTTTTGAAACTTTGCTTTAACTGAAGAATTTACATATATTTTAAAATTAAGAATTCTAGGGCGCCTGGGTGGCTCAGTTGGTATGGCGACTGCCTTCGGCTCAGGTCATGATCCTGGAGTCCCGGGATCGAGTCCCGCATCAGGCTCCCTGCTCGGCAGGGAGCCTGCTCCTCCCTCCGACCCTCCCCCCTCTCATGTGCTCTCTCTCTCTCATTCTCTCTGTCTCAAATAAATAAAATCTTAAAAAAAATAAAAAATAAAAAATAAATAAAATTGAGAATTCTATCTATAAACATGAAAGCTTAGAGATATCTGGGATCTAAGATTATAAAATTACCAAGTTGTCTGGTTGTCAAGTCCTAGAAGGCTAGGATTAGATTAGATTAGGATTGAAGGTGGTCTTTTCAGGACCAAAGGCAGTGAGATGGGGAGTGTGCTTAAGAAGACTTCCATTACCTGCAGAGAGATTACAGATATAAGGAGGGAACTGAATGAACAATCCTAATGAGTATTTAACATATGTAGTCCCATTTAATCCTCACAAACTGTTATGGAGAGTCCATATTTTATAGAAGAAATAATAAGGTCAGATAGAAATTTGTCAATGGGCCTAAGGCCACATGGCTAAATGCAAGTCTAGATTTAAGTCCAAATCTATGAGACTCTCAAACCTGTGCTCATTTTACTATACCTATATGTACGTTCAAAAAGACCTCAGGTGAAGACTTAGTAGATGGCGTTATTAAGAGAAACCAAGGCTATCAAAGCTTTCCTTAATATTCCAGACCAAGGACAACTAGACCCTCTTACCTTGAGGCCCAAACACAGAGTTTAAAGCTAAATAGATGATAAAGCTGAGGTTGCATTCATGCCAAGCTGACTTGAAGTTAGACAGACTTCCATGGCCCAGCCAGCTAATGTTAGAGTGACAGAGTGCAAATCCTCGTGATATTTGGGACATGTGTGTCCTATAGGAACTCTTCTGTTTATTTTGTTCATCTGGGGTTTGTGATAGGCCTTGTAAGAGTCATCTTACAAGTCATCTAGATTCAAATAATATTTATGTCCAATAATATCTGGCTTGAATGGAACTTGGTAATTCAATAAGTAATTTTATTATATGTTATTTTCCTTTTGGTTTGTCTTTTCACGAGAGTATGCATCTTGTTTGTTTTGTGTACTGTGGTAACGCTAACTCGTAGAACAGGTGCTTTGCATAGAGGAGGTCAGTAAATGTTCGGGGAACATAAACACTGCAGGCCTACAGTGATTCTTGTCAGTCTGTTTCCCCGCTCAGTTCTTTCTCCTTTTCACCGCATGAGTTACTTTTTCTACTCTACTTCTTCGCTCTCCTTGAGCCTCCAATCTTTGCGGTAAAACATGCCATCTCCTACATTGCAGAAAAAAATAGAAGGCATCGGATGGGAATTTCCTCAACCTCTCTCTCCAACCCACAGACTTTTATTCGCTTTCATCTTTTCTTATTTCTCTACTGTTACAATAGAAGTGTCCCTTTTCTATCTAAGGCCAAGTCCTCCAATTTTCGCTTTGTATCCTCTCACTTCCTGTCATTTCAGGGACTTGTGTTATATTAGTTAAGATAATGGTGGCTCCTGTAATAGATAAACCTGGAACGCTTATTGGCTTAATAAAATACATTTATGTCTCGCTCAGGTCAAATCCAGTGGGCAACGTGGGGCGGGAGTGAAAGTTGCTCTGTCCTTGCAGACTCGGGCTAACATAGGCTCTTTCCTCGTCAGCAGGCGGTTTCTAGTGTTGCCCTGCGTTTAGAGATATCCAGTCAGCAGATGAGGGGAGGGAGAGAAGATAATGCTTGAAAGCTTGTATGGGTCAGATCTGGAAATGGACCAGAACCCAGGCACATGGCCACTTATAACCATGCAGGAGTCTGAGAAATGCATTCTCTTTGCATGCCCAACAAGAAAGGAAATGGCAAACATTTAGCCAGTCTCTGTATCCTATTTAGTTCGTTTTATCTGCTGTGTTTTTACCCTCATCTTCTAGACTGGCTCATTCCATCAGATTTTTAAAGCATGATTAAGTTTCTCCCAATTTTTAAAACGAAACAAACAACAATAGCACTTTCTTTGCATCCCCCTCTGTATTAGTTTCCTAGGGTTGTTGTAACAAAGTACCACAAACTGGGTGGCTTAAAACAATAGAAATTGATTCTCTCACCCTTCTGGAGGATGGAACTCTGAAATCAAGATGTTGACAGGGCCACGCTCCCTCTGAAACTCTATTCTAGCTAGAATTCTTCCTTGCCTCTGCCATAGTTTCCGGTGGAAGCCATTTGAATCCTTGGTGTTCATTTACTTGTAGCTGCATCTCTCTGATCTCTCCTCCTTCCTCATGACATTCTCCCTGTGTGTGTCTGTCTTCACATGGCATTTCCTTTTTCTTATAAGGACACCTATCATTTTGGATTAAGGGCTTACCCTACTCCATGATGTGATCTTAACTGATTACATCTGCAGTGACTCTTTCCAAATAAGGTCACGTTTTGAGGTACTCAGGAGTAGGACTTCAGCATATCTTTTTGGGGAACACAAGTCAACCCACAACCCCATCTTTAATTGCCCTGTATAATGCTCCTCTTTTTCCCCCAACAAGTATAGTTACCATCTGTCACCATACAAAGTTATTACAATATTATTGTAATATGTAATTTTGTATATTGTAATATATAATCAGGTTACTTCATTCTCCTCTCCTTAATTCCACACTTGGGGAATGATTTCTCTGTACTCACTGTCTACACTTTTCAGTCCTCAGTGCATTTAAATAAGCTGTTACTGTCATCACTCATCTAAATGTACTTTTACTATCTTCCTTGTACAATGCCCAGTGGATACTTTTCTCTCTTTTTTAAAAAGATACTTATTAGAGAGAGAGAGAGCACCCACTCGAGTGGGGGGAGGGGCAGAGGGAGAGGGAGAGAGAGAGAGCATCTCAAGCAGATGCCCCACTGATCGTGGAGGCCTGACACAGGGCTCGATCTCATGACACATGAGATTATGACCTCTGCCGGAATCACGAGTCCAGACGCTTAACTGACTGAGCCACCCAGGTGCTCCTACTTTTCTCTTTTTTATCTTACTTGTCTTCCTAGACACATTTGACATTGCTGGACACTCCCGTCTCAAACCTCTTTTCCTAGGACTTTGGAGAAATGTCTTGCCTATTTCTAGGAACTCTTTCTCCTTGTTGCTACCTCTTCTGTCCATCTCTTAAATGTAGGTGTTTTTGGGGTTCCGTTGTAGACCCCATTCTCATTCCACATAATTTCTCAATCTCATCTGTCCTGATGGCTTAAATTACTCTATATTTGCAGATGATTTTGAAATCTCTGTTTTCAGCTCCTACCTTTTCCCTGAGTGTCATACTCATCTTAAGTACCTCCCCAGTAGCTCAGCTTGGATGGTCCAACGCACCTCAAAGCTGAAATTATCTTCTTTCCACAACTCCTGTTCTCTCTTATTTTTAGTGTTGGTAGGTATTTCAATCCAATTGAATTTATTTTGATTTAAGGAATGGGGGTAGGGGTACAGCCTTCCTCATATTTCAAATAATTAGCCACTTGATGCAAAGTATTTCTTGAATAATCCCTCTTTACCAACTTGGAATGCCACTTTTATCTCAAACACTTTCTATATTTTGGTTAGATCTATTTTCATTCGGTCTATTCTCTTTCAGTGATCTATGTGTCTAGTTTTTCTTTATTAACAAATAGTTTTAATTATTGAACTACATAATATGTTTTAATAGATGATAACCTCATTCTTTTTTTTTAAAGATTTTATTTATTTATTTGACAGAGAGAGACACAGTGAGAGAGGGAACACAAGCAGGGGGAGTGGGAAAGGGAGAAGCAGGCTTCCCGCGGAGCAGGGAGCCTGATGCGGGGCTGGATCCCAGGACCCTGGGATCATGACCCGAGCCGAAGGCAGATGCTTAACGACTGAGCCACCCAGGCGCCCCGATGATAACCTCATTCTTGAACGTTTGACCTATCCCCCCTTTATTCATTCAGTTTCTCATTATCAGTAGAAACCTCTTACCCTATATGATTTTCATGAGTGCCACAAGTGTCCCGATTTTTTTCTACTTATTGTGATGCTAGTACTCCCCCGGACACTGGGGTGTTAATTCCAATGGGAATCTTGGAGGAAGGAGAGAGTGGCTTCTGCCAAAGCCTCAGTTCTTTCAGCCTAATCAATTAGAAGGGCTCTGTGGCTGCAACTCGGGGAGGGGTGTTGAAATTTGCAATTATCATATTACCAGCTCTGTAATCTAGAATGTTGCATCTCTGTCTTTCACCCTCACCCTCAGGAATTTCTACGAATATCAGCAACCCAATTTCACCCTTTGTTCCTAAGGAGAGTAGAGACTATTGTAATTGGACTGGGAGCCTTGGGGAACAGGTTTTGTGTGTAGAGTGCCACCATGGGGTATTTAGCATTTTTAGATCTATTCATAACTGAGATAGGTCAATGCCTTATGTACGAGTGTGCATGCACATCGAATGTTGCCTTTATCATCTTATTTTATCTTTATCTTATCCCTATAATTTTCAGCCATGCCCCAGTATTCATTCCTTTTAAATTTCCTATATATTTTACTTCCATGGCTGATCATCTGTTGGGGTTTCTTGTATATTCCCTGTCTTTTATTTATTTTAGAGAGAGAGAATGCACATGAGCTGGGGGGTGGGGAGGGGCTGATCTTTTTGGTCCCAGTCTTTGCGCCCTGCCGATCACACTCTTCACTATAGCCAGTGTGATTTGACTCCCTTGTCTCTGTCTCCATCCTAGGCTTTGGCCAGCTACTGACCCATGTGTACAGCTCCCTATGTGACATCTTTTGGATGCTTCAAAACAAAACTCCTAATCCTTTCTCTGAAACCTACTTTCCTTCCCGAATTTCTTCTTTTGGAAGATGACCACCCACCTCCAGAAAGGCACTAATCAGTTTCAGTCATTTCCTTGACTGTTGTAACAGCCTCCTAACTGTGGCCTTCTTGCTTCTACGAACCCTGTTCCACTCCAAACTATTCTCTACCTAGCAGTTGAAAGAGCTACAGAAAATATAAATCTTATCACATCAAATTCGTGCTTATATCTCTTTAGTGGCCTCACATTGCTGTTGGAATAAATATAAATCATCTCAACATGCCCTGAAAACCCTGACTAGTTTGTCTACCTCTATACTTCCTCTCCTTTTTCTTCTTTCCCCATGTCCTGTCCACTGACAGTCATGGATACTTTGCCTTCTGGATATATTCTGAACGTATCTGCGTATCTCTGCCACCATTTTTCTAGTGCCTCCATTTCAAGCTACCATTTTTTCTTTACCTCATGTTCATTTTTTGGATGATTAACTGGTTTTCCTGATTCTACCGTTATCTTCTTACAATGCAACTGCACATTTGTCACAGTAATCTTTTAAACATAGATATGCTCGTGTAACTCCTCTGTTTTTCCATTCTTTTCATATATAGCATAAAACATCATCTTTTTAGTAGCGCACACAGGGGCTTCCATGATCTGGCTCTTATCCCTATAATTTTCAGCCATGCCCCAGTATTCATTTGCCTTGTGCTGTAGCTTTAACAATAATAATAATCCCCAATAGTACTAGCAGTTATCAATTATTAACCATCTTTAAGGTACCAGCTCTTTAAATATCTTTAATTCTGAAAATTCTAGAACCACTGCTCTAGGTTCAGTATTGATTGGGATGCTGGCTCTTGGCTCTTTGTTTGAAATGAAAATATTCTTTATAATGTTAAGTGCTTATCCTTCTGTTTGCAGTTTACTACACTTGAAATTCAATAAATATATTTTGATATCCATTAAGAGGGTTATATAGATACTTTTCCATTGCTATATTGATGTGGGATATATTATGATTGCAGATTGCTAATATTAAAGGAATTTGAGGAATTAACCTTACTTGTGTCATTATACGTTAATCTTAATATACTGCTATATTTGATTGACTAGTACTTTATTTAGCATTTTCAGATCTATTCATAACGGAGATAGGTCAATGCCTTATGTACGAGTGTGCATGCACATGGAATGTTGCCTTTATCATTAAAAATTTTTTTATTGTTATGTTAATCCCCATCAATTACATCATTAGTTTTAGATGTAGAGTTCCATGATTCATTGTTTGCGTATAACACCCAGTGCTCCATGCAGAACGTGCCCTCTTTAATACCCATCACCGGGCTAACCCATCCCCCCACCTCCCTCCCCTCTAGAACCCTCAGTTTGTTTTTCAGAATCCATCATCTCTCATGGTTCGTCTCCCCGCCTTTATCATTTTTGATATCAGAGTTGTGCTACCCTCATAAATTGGTAAACTTAAAATTGCTTGTTCTATATCTGTCTCCCCCATTAGATTATAAGCTCCTTGAGGTAAGGAACCATATTTAGAGATAATCCTAGCACAGTGCATGGCACATTAAAATCAATATATAATTATTTGCTGAATGTTTGAGGGAATACTCATGCTATAGGTGGGAAGCTGAGGATCAGAATGTTGAATCAACTTGCCCTGGGCCATACAGTTAGTAAATGGCAGAGCTGAGCCTAAGGATGTATAAATAGAATCTAATGGCCGAGACTTGTGTAGGAAGGTAGGTAGCATGCATGGGCTGGAGACTTGACTTTGTGGTTAGAATTTTTAAAAATGGCAAATCAAATCTCAGAGTCATTCAGTGACTGTCTTGCCTTGTTTTGGTTCAGACTTAGGACTCTGGAGTCTGTGCTGTTTCTGCTTTATCATGCTGCCTCTCCAACTACCTGGGAGTTCCTCATATAGGCAGGGTGACTGCATAATGTATTGTCCAAAATGGGACAGTTTTGAAAGTGAAAAAAGGCTGCTCTTTATAATTCTGCCTGGGTAACAGAAGTAAATTGGGCCTGTCTTGGGTACCAGGCTGTATGGTTTTCCTACCCATACGTACATGATGTGTTGTCTCTCTTGTATCCATTTCGTTGCCTTGTTCCCCTGTCTGAAATGTTTCCTTCTTTGTCTAGCCTACTCTTAACTAATCTTTCAAAATGCTTCCTGCTCTGTTTAGCCCTCCTGCTCAGTCTCCTCCTTTCCCCCAGACTCAATCAAGTTGTTCTAACGTTGTGTCTTCAGCACTTTGTGACTATTTCATTCTAGGATTTACCATACTCTCTTATAACTGTGTGTTTAGTGGTCCATCTTCCTGATAGACTGTGAGCTCCCCGAGGGAAGAGAGCATTTCTTTCTTTTCTCCTGGTGCCTGGCAGTCAGTGCTTGGCATGTTATAAGCACTCAGTAAGTTATTTGTGGAATTTGTGAATGCATAAATAAATGAATGACCAGGAAAATAAAAATTTCTCCCCGTATCAGAGACCTGTTATCTTTTCTCAAGGGAATAGAGCATGAAAATATGTTCATGCTTGACACTTGACTCAGCTCTCTCCCCTGTCAACCCTTTAGGGAGCATCAGGGCGGGAACGGATGGCCTCACTGCGCTGTGAGGTGTGCTAAATGAGGGCCTACACTACACACCTTCCACTGGGCTGCCACGCTGCTGCCACCATCACAGCCATTTCTTTGGGATGAATACAGTCTCCGAATGGCCACTCCTAAAAGTGTACATATATTATCTGACAGAAGTAGCCCTCTGAATGATCGCTTTTCCCCCTACGCAATTGGATTTTGCTGGGAATGGGATATATAGTATACGGAATGGGTGAATTTGGGTCACAGTGAGGGAGGTGTAGTGGGTAGAATTTTCCTTGTCTGTAATTATTTATCCGTCCATGTGTCTGACAGATGTCTCCCACACTGTGCTGTGAGCTCCATGAAGGCAAAGATCTGTCTCCGTTGGTTTACTCAGTACCCACTGTAGCTCCCGACTTATAATAGGTGTTCAATATGGGCGCCTGGGTGGCTCAGTCCTTAAGCATCTGCCTTCGGCTCAGGTCATGATCCCGGGGTCCTGGGATCGAGCCCCGCATGGGGCTCCCTGCTCGGCGGGAAGCCTGCTTCTCCCTCTCCCACTCCCCCTGCTTGTGTTCCCTCTCTCGCTGTCTCTCTCTCTCTGTCAAATAAATAAATAAAATCTTAAAAAAAAAATAGGTGTTCAATAGTATTTGTTGACTAAATGATTCTGTGCTCATATTTACTTTGTACATATTTATAGGCCTTGTATCGTTGAACACCATTAGTTTATTGACATGTTGTCAGACTCTGGTTTTCATCCTCATTAGAGCTGAGGTACATTAAACCTCAGGGTTCCACCTGCACAATCCAGCCCAGCATCAGAAGTGACCACTGTGGGTTCTGCATCACCACCTGGAGCTCTAATTTGTGTTGATTCCCAAGCCTGGTAATGAGAGGGCCGAGAGAGAGGGCACACAGGCCCTACCTCAGAACATCTGGGAGTCTCTGCTTGCCTGTTAACTTCTGAATTTCCGATAAACCCTGATTGGTTCTTGCCAGTTTCCCTCCTCCACCTTCGTGGGATTGAATTGTGCTTCTTGTATCCTGAGATTCTGGTTATGGTTCTCTTATCACAAGGTTGAATTATAATTCTCAGTTTAGAGTGTGAGCTTCTCACTGTCAGGTACCTTTTTTGTTCATTGCTATACTTCTGATGTCCAGAATATTCCCTGACACAAAATAGGTTTTCAGTTCATTCCCCTTGAATGAATGACTGATGGAGCCCTTTCCCGGAAGGCATGACTGCTGTTGCGAGGGGGCTGGTCTTGGGCAGTAGTATTAATAGCTCGCATAGCTACCATTTATTGTTTGAGCATTCTGTGCCAAGTGGTGGGTTAAGCATTTAAAATTTTTTTTTTCTATTTGGCATAACGATGTCAGGAAGCAGGTGGTATTATCTCCATTTTACTGATTACTAAATGAGGCTTAGAGAGGTCAGCAGCATGACTAAGGTCACATACTAAGTGGTAGAACAAATCCATATTGTTGAGTCCAGAGCCCCTAAACTTTACATATAAAAGAGTGCTGCAGGGAGGTGGTATGGGTACTAGAAATAGACTCCATTGCTTGACATATTTGCCAAGTACCAGCTCTGTTGCCCTTTGAATCGGAGGTTGTGCTACACCCGGAAGAGTCAGGCTGCCCACCTCTGAGAAGTCTATGGCTCAGTAAGTACTGAGAGCAGAGAGGGCGCTAGGATGGACAGGCATCAGTGTCTGTGCTGGGAGGTGGCTCTCCCTTGTTCACGACTGCTCTGTGTAAGCTGGTCAGGGTGCTGGGTGTTAGTGCTTATATAGGATTGTAAGCTGAGGGAGATAGTTTAATTAATTTTGGATTATCTGCTTGGTTCCCCAAGAAAAAACCCTCAGATTAGTTCATAGTATGAAATTTGTTCTTCCTCTCTTCCTTTTTTCCTTTTTCTCCCTCTCCCTTTCCCTTTCCCTTTCTCCCTCTCTCCCCCTCCCCCCCCAGCAATAAACATGTTGAAAACCTTTTTGGGTAATTTATTCTATTTGGTGCAATTTGAATGGGAAGTGAGCCAAAATACAAAGGTAATTGTGGTCGATTTTTTAATAAACTCCCTGAAACTCAAAGGAAATGATGGACTGTGGGGGAGATCAACTCACATACCTGGCTTGTGTTAGCTTTCACAGATTTTGAGGTGGCGGACATTATGGGTTAATTGACAGTTTATCAACATTCTTGCTTTTTACCCAGGAAGGTAATACATTTCAAGGAGGAGCGGCACAACCTCCTGTGAGTAGAAATTGATGGTAGGTGTTTAGAGTAGTGGGAAGCCAATGACCTTTAGTCCAAGGACAAGTACCTGGGGGCAATCAGTTCATTGACCAGGACTGGTGGTGAGCCTGTCAGATTTTGAATGTGCTTTCCAAAATTAGTGAGCATTTGCCTTTTCCTTTCAAGAAGGAAGAGAGAATTACAGAGGAGCTGACATGTGTTATTTCAAAGTTTTAACTCCCCAGAAGAAACGTAGAACAAGTAACTACTTCCCTTCTCTTTGTGCATCAAAAGATGCCTCCTGGGGTGCCTGGGTAGCTGAGTTAAGTGATCTGACTCTTGGTTTTGGCTCAGGTCCTGAGATCAAGCCCTGCATGGGACTCAGTGGGGAGTCTGTTTAGGATTCTCTCCCTCTCCCTTTGCCCCTCCCCCTGCTCACACATGCGTGCTCTCTCTCAAATAAACAAGTCTTTAATAAAAAGATGCCTCATTATACTGGAAATACTCCTTGTGATCCAATCAGATGGGTCAGTTTATGCTTAACCTCCTCATTCTTTGTGTCTGCTTATGCTGATCTTTGCCTGGGTTACCATTTGGTCTGTGTCTTTCCCTTTCTCTGTTTTCTCCTTTTTCTCTCTTTTTCTCCTCCACCTCTTTCTCTTTCCATTTTTCCTCCAACCCTTCTTCTCTTCTGAATAACAACAAAACACCAAGGATAATAAGAACAATGGCTTGCAATTAATGATTACTTAAAGAATTGTCACACAGTCCCTATACACACCAAATAGAAGTTACCTGAATGATCTCTCTTTTGAGAAAATTTTTTCTTTTATAATCTTATGCATAAGGAGTCTGTAGAACAATAGTTTAAGACCCAAAATAGCTCTCAGGTACTGGTTAAATGATTTCCAACCATTAACAGGAAGGAATATTCCAGAAAAATGAAGAACATTTAAATTTATGCAGTAGAAGGGAACATACAGGTAATGTGTAACTGGTATGCACAGGGACTTTTGGCCACCCGATATAATGTGACTTGCACTATGCTATTTTACTTAATCTTCATTATCTTGATTAATCCTCACAACTACCCAATGAGGAGATATCGTTATCTTCATTCTAAAACAGACAGGGATCCTGAGGTTCAGAAAGGTTAAGTAACTTGCTCAACGTGTAGTAGCTAAGGAATAGTGGAGTTGGGATTTGAACTCATGTCAGTATTATTTCAAAGACCAATTCATATTCTGCCCTCTAGTTCTCAAGATCCAGCTCATTAAAGCCCACTTGGAGAACTCTAGCTCTGTAAATTGGTTAATAATCTGAACTCAAAAGCACAGTCTGAACTACCGAATCTAAAACTTGAATATACACTCTCGTATATTGTTTGTTTCACGTGAATGAGCTTGATTTTTACCTCTAGACTTAAGCTTCTTTTATATATAATGCTGAGTGTATAAGAGGTACCTTTGACATCCAGTTCACCTTGAAGAAGATGGAAAGTCAAGCTATGGTTCTGAAAATGGAAATTCCCGGAACAAGGAGTCTTTGTTTACTTAAAGCCCAAACAACTGGATGAGACCTAAAACCAATCCAAATAAGTGTGGTATATGGTTTGGTTGGGAAGAGTTGGGGTGAGACTCTGCAAGAAGGTAATTTGGTTGATTTTTTTTTTTTTCTTCATTGATTGACCAGTGATGTAGCGGCATCTCAGACCCACAGTGTTTTGACCATGTTGGGTGAATCCTCCAGTCGGTAACCAATCAAAAGGTAGATGAGACAATATCTAGATAATTAAAGTTGGCTTTATAAGGAGCCACATTGTACAAGTTGATCCTGTGAAGTAGATGTTGATGCAAACCCTCTCTTTGCTCTTTAACTTTGGTTATTGTTTCAGACGTGCTTTGTATTCGACTGGGGACAATGATGTATAAGATGTTAGCATTAGGGGCTCCTGGGCGCCTCAGTTGGTTAAGTGTCTGCCTTCGGCTCAGGTCATGATCCTGGGGTCCTGAGATTGAGCCCTGTGGCAGGGGAGCCTGCTTCTCTTTGTCCCCACCTGCTGTTTCTCCCCAACCCCTGCTCGTGCTCTTTCTTGCTCTCTCTTAAATAAATAAATAAAATCTTAAAAAAAAGATGTTAGCTTTAAGTTTTTCAAATGTGACTCACTTCCCTGTCAGTTACAGGTGACTTCTTTACGAAGAGCTAAATCCACAAAATATTGAAATGAGGGAGTACCTATTTGCATTTTGCAATCACTGACAAGAAGATTTCTATGCACAGTTTGCCTTAAATATATTAACTAGGATTAAATTTATAAAATTTCTTCTGATATATATTTATAAAATATGTAAGAATATGTCTCTATTTATAATCAAATCTATTCTATGAAGGAAGCTAGATTAATCTATCAGCCACCCATAAATGTATTGAGTTCTGGTATTGAAAAGATCCTTTGGTAAAGACTTTTTGAAATGAAATTATCATCTGTTATTTATTGGCATTTGTCCCTTGGAGTTTTGCTCCATTGAGTTTTCAATAAAGTGGTGATTGCCTCTATGCAGGTGTTTTCAACCTTGGTTCTAGTAGTATTTTGGGCCAGATCATTCTTTGTTGTAGAGGTGTGTTTTGTGCATTGTAGGATATTCAGTCTTGTCCCTGGACGCTACTCCCTAGAAGCCGGTAGGATCCTCCCACCCCCTTTTTTGGTGACAAAAATATCTCCAGAGATTGCTAAATGTTCCCTGAGAGGCAAAATAGTCCTTGGTTGAGGACTACTAAACTATACAGATTTTGAATATTAGGAAATACTTATATATTAGAATAATTATAGCAATACTGATATAACACTTTGGCCAGTGTTTTGCATATGTAACTTATTTAATCCTTGCAGTTCTGTAAAGTAGATACTATTATTATCCCATTTTACCTTTTTTTTTTTTAAAGATTTTATTTATTTATTTGACAGAGAGGAGACAGCGAGAGAGGAAACACAAGCAGGGGGAGTGGGAGAGGGAGAAGCAGGCTTCCCGTCCAGCAGGGAGCCTGATGCGGGGCTCGATCCCGGGACCCCAGGATCATGACCCGAGCCGAAGGCAGACACCCAATGACTGAGCCACCCAGGCGCCCCCAATTTTTTTTTTTAAATTAAGTATGCTCCATGCCTAGCGTGGAGCCCAATGCGGGGCTCGAACTCACGACCCCAGGATTAAGACCTGAGCTGATAACAAGAGTCAGACGCTTAACTGACTGAGCCACCCAGGTGCCCCATCATGCCATTTTAGAGACTGGGTAATGGGGGCCCAGAGTGGTTAAGTAGTTCAAGATTGTTGTAGAGCCAGGGTTTGAATCCAGCCTGAGTGGCATCAGCATCTGTCCTCTGAAACACACTGCACCATCTGTACAATGGAATGGCCAGATAACAGAATATTTATCTGGAGAAACATTTGTGTTTTTTCATACTTAGCCACATTGACCATCCAGAGGGATGTTGTGCATGGTCAGTTGTGGGCCTGCCACTGTAAAGGACTTCAGATAAAGGCTAAAGTAGTATAGTTAAAAAATTTTTTTTAGATTTTATTTTTTTTAAAGATTTTATTTTATTTTAAAAGATTTTATTTATTTATTTGACAGAGAGAGAGACAGCGAGAGAGGGAACACAAGCAGGGGGAGCGGCAGAGGGAGAAGCAGGCTCCCCGCGGAGCAGGGAGCCCGATGCGGGGCTCGATCCCAGGACCCTGAGATCATGACCTGAGCCGAAGGCAGATGCCTAACGACTGAGCCACCCAGGTGCCCCTTAAAGATTTTATTTTTAACTAATCTCTATGCCCAAAGTGGGGCTTGAACTCACAACTGCAATATCTCAAGAGTCATGTGCTCCACTGACTGAGCCAGCCAGGCACCCTGATTTTATTTTATTTTATATTATTTTTTAAAGTAATCTCCATACCCAATGTGGGGGCTCAAATTCACAATCCTGAGATCAGGCGTCTCATGCTCTACCGCCTGAGCCAGCCAGGGGTCCCTGTACTTGTTTTTTATACCAAACATTTGTAGGTCTCCTCTTTTGGTCACTACTTTTGATTGAGTCACTGAAAATGCTGCGATTGAGTCAGTGAAAATGCTGGTATTTGATAGACTGAGTATGGCATATGTGCAGGCAGGGCACATCTTATGCTGACTCTAGAGTTAAACACTGATGGTGGGATTATATTTCAGTAGTTTTATGAAAAATAATGAACTTGTAACTGATCTTGGTAGACTCACCTTGCCCAGAACTTGATTACCCAGCCTGAGGAGTGAGGATAGTTCCAAAATTCCAATGTATTCTTGGTGGGCAGTTATGCAAAATTTTCAGATACGAACTTTGGGTAGTTTACAGATCAAGGAGCTGCTGAAAACATAACCCTCTTTTTGGATGAATAACAGGTGACATTAAAGACTATTATTTGATCTCTTGCTTTTGAGATTGGGTCTGATGATTCTTTTACTAGTAAGTGGTACCAGACCCTTGATCAGTCTTAGCCTAAAGGAGAACACATGGCTAGAAAGCCTGTTTTGGGTAAGACAGTTCTATATTTTAACTCATTACATTTCTTCCTTCATTCATTCACCATTTTCAAAAAAAAGATTATTCATTTATTTATTTGAGAGAGAGAGCGAGAGCGCACGCGCGAGAGAGAACACTAGCAGCAGTGGGGAGAGGGAGAGGGAAAAGCAGACTCCCCACTTAGCAGGGAGCCCAATGTGTGGCTCGATCCTAGGATCCCGGGATCATGACTTGAGCCAAGGGCAGACTCTTAACATGACTGAGCCACCCAGGGTCCCCCTAGGGGAAAGCCTCATTCACCATTTATTAGGAGTCATTGTAACATAGGTTTTAACACTGTTGACTCTCAAATCAAATTCTATCTATGACACTTACTAGTTGTATGGCCTGGGACAAATTAATCTTTCCAGGGGCGCCTGGGTGGCTCAGTCATTAAGCGTCTGCCTTCGGCTCAGGTCATGATCCCAGGGTCCTGGGATCGAGCCCCGCATCGGGCTCCCTGCTCCGCGGGAAGTCTGCTTCTTCCTCTCCCACTCCCCCTGCTTGTGTTCCCTCTCTTGCTGGGTCTCTCTCTGTAAAATAAATAAAAAATCTTTAAAAAAAATTAATATTTCCCAGCCTTAGTTTCTCCTTTGTAAAATTGAGGTATTGTGAATAATAATAATAATATTCACCTCAACATGAGTGCTTTGAGTATTAACTGACACTTAGCCAAGTAAATAGTACATATTCAGTAAGTGTTAACTATTACTAGTATGGTGTATCTATCATGTCATTGTGTCTGTCTACTGGGGAGAGGAAACAAGAACATAAGTAGCTACAACACAAGGCAGAAGGTCCTGTGTCATGAAAGGAGGAAAGAGAAAATGCTCTGGTACTTCAGAAGAGTATAAGAGTCCTGGATGAAGAAGTAAGGAAGGAGTCATGGAGGAAGTAACAGCTAAGCTGAGCCTTGAAGGAAGGATAGAATTAAGGCATGCAGTTGTGAGAACACTATTTCTAGAGTCGGCTATAAATACCTTCTAAGAGTGGACTGCAAGTGATGAGTCATCCTTTTCTTCTTCTTAATCCTAGCAATGTGCAGTAAGGAAATCCACAGTGGTAGCAAATTCTTACCGACTAGTGTTCCTTCCCCTTCATTTTCTGTGGAGAACATAGAAGGGCAGTCTTATTTCCTGCTGCAGTAATAGAGGCACTAAGTTCAAGGTCATGTAGTCAGCCTTAAATTAGATTCAGGTGCATGAACTCTAAGTAATCAAGCACCATGTACATTTTTATTAGGCATTTATTCTAACCTAATATTTTGTGGTGCTTTGGGGTACAGAAGTAGTATGCCCATGAAGAAACTATGGTCACAATGGGAAATACAACATAAATACACTAAATAGTATTATAAAATAATATAGAATCTAATATTCAGGTCTGTGGTGTGGACTCTTTATCTCAAATAAGTTCTGAAAAAAAGATTGATCAGTGGAACCTGGGATCATTTTGGAAAGATGGCTTCATGGGATAGGAGTTTGAGTTTTGGATTGATGTAGGGGAGGGGAGGGGAGAGCATTTGAGATGGGGAAGTTTATTTAGCAATGCTGGTAATTCATGAATGAATGAATAAAGATAATGTCTTTTATTTATTTTATTTATTTATTTATTTATTTATTTTTAAAGATTTTATTTATTTATTCATGAGAGACAGAGACAGAGAGAGAGAGGCAGAGGGAGAAGCAGGCTCCCAAGGAGCAGGGAGCCCGATGTGGGACTCGATCCCAGGACCCTGGGATCATGACCTGAGCCGAAGGCAGACGCTTAATCATCTGAGCCACCCAGGCGCCCCAAAGATAATGTCTTTTAATTCATGGGTTAAAATTTCAGTGATTTCCACATCTCTTCAACTGAGTGATCTTTGCAGA
The DNA here is from genome assembly GCF_029215605.1 of Mirounga angustirostris. Lineage (NCBI taxonomy): Eukaryota > Metazoa > Chordata > Mammalia > Carnivora > Phocidae > Mirounga > Mirounga angustirostris. The sequence goes on from NW_026991719.1 coordinate 98,515,061, forward strand.
GAGCTGTGTTTGGTTCGCTCCTGTCCTAATGTCTCCGCTCCAGGTGATTTATAAACCATGCATGTATGTGGGGCACTTTCTCAGATTCCTGCTCTTGCTGATGCTTTCCACCATCCAGAAACTATGCATACGTGAGCTAAACAAATGTCATGTCATTGATGGGAATAATTCTCCATTTCTAGACATTTTGAGGAAATGACTAATATTGGCTCATTTCAGAAAGGGGCCTTTCCAAGTCAGCACATTCTCTGACATTCTTCTCCCTCCTTCCCCTTCAGTGTGTGAACCCCACTGATTTCTTAGGAAGATGCACTGGTTGTCATGGTAAAAACTATGCTAATTGGGTTCCTCTAGTTGATGTTCTGTCAGGCTCACTGCCCCACTGAGGATTTGGAATAGAGCATTTAACTTTTTACTTCTCAAAGAACATGTTCCCAGCAAGTCAGCTGGCTCAGCAGAAAATGGAAGGTATTTGAAATGTCCAATACATTATCCAAATATTTCACCCTTCATGGGGCCAGACATGCACAGTTTCACTTTCATTTGGTGTCTTCTTTCCACACAGAGTGCTGATGGAAACTCAGTTGGAGATTTTTAACTGTGTTAAGTGGATTTGGGGGATTTGTAAGGAATGAAAGCGTGTGGGTAGACCATTAATTTGAGAAAGGAGACCTGAGTCCAGGGCAGGCCTGGTCCGAAGCAAACGGAAGTAGTTCTCTTTTGTGGTCATCTTGCCCTGTTTTCCCCACTGCTAGAAGGAATGAAGGAAGGAAGAAGGAAGGCACGCAAGCCTAGTACCTCTCCCACAAATTGTGATCTCAAATTCAGACCATTCCTGATATCCCTTCTCTTCCAGGGTATTTTCTTTGCTTGGGAACCTATAGGAAAATCTGAACTATGGTATTCATGGCTCTGAATGATTTAACATACCACTTATATAACTTAACCATTATGAAATTGCCCTTGATGACCATTGGGCTAGATATTTTGGTATTCCTTCTGTGACATCAGGTAACAATTGCCATCATCTGCATATTGGCTTTTTTTTTTTTTAAGATTTTAATCATTTATTTGACAAAGAGAGAGAGAGGGAGAGCACAAGCAGGCAGAGAGGCAGGCAGAGGCAGACTCCCTGCCGAGCAGGGAGCCCGATGCGGGGCTCGATCCCAGGACCCTGGGATCATGACCTGAGCCGAAGGCAGATGCTTAAAGACTGAGCCACCCAGGCGCCCCATCTGCATATTGGTTTAATTTTCCTAGCCCTTCTTGGTAATATTGACTCACTGAGAAATTTTGAGTATACTATGTAGCTCTATGCTTCAGTTTTTGAGGCTGATTCTGCTGACTTAGGAGGAGCACAGGCCTAGGTTGTATGAGATCAAGGGTTCCCCGAGGTCTTTTTGTCTTTTTACTATCTCCTGGAATACTTTTAGTGATGTTGTAACTCATCTGAAGACCCTTCATTCCATCTCTCTCTTTAAATCCACTTTTAACCATCACTGGTCCTGTCCTCTATACCTCAGTGTGAATGGCTGTGGAAGAAGGTTTTGGGCACTGGTCACCTGAGGGAACAAGGAGAGGAAACACTAGGGGGAAAAAAGTGCCCATTGGGTGTTTGAGGCTAGGAAAACAACTTGCCTTTTCAACAGTTTTGCCTCAGGCTGGTAGTGAGGATAATAATGATAATTATCATCAGCAAGTGTTCCCCAATTAAGTGCCTAATTGGGCATGATGCTGTACTTAGAGAGCTTCACAGACCTATCCATTTCTGCATTGAGCCTAAGACACAGTTATAGAGACTGGGTTATTCAATGGTAATACTAAGTCAGTTGATGCTAAATGTGTGGTCCACATCACACAGACTAAAGATCAGTTCATCAGTTCATCGAGGAATAAGGGGCAGTGAGATTAAAAGTCTGAAGGCAAATGGAACCTGAATATTATTTTGGCTTTGCTCCTCAGATATTCAGAAATGATTAGGTTCTCTTTTCTGCTTCAGAAAGTAACGTCACAGATTCTTCGATGATAAAGAAAGCCCTTGGTACTCTTGGAAATGGGTATGGAAAAGGAGAGGGATGGATGGGGACTCACACCAAAATGTCCTTTGGAAGATAGTTTTGGATGACTTTATAGAGTATAAATATATGCTAAGATTTGTGTTCTTACTAAGTTCCAGTTGCTGTGTGAAGTACCTACCCTACATCGGTTGTCATTTAACCCTGGTAACAACCACTACCTAGATGAAGAAATAGAGGACCAGAGAGTGTAAAGAAGTTGCATCAAATCACACAGCTATACAGATTACCTCCTGCCAATACATGCGTTTTGTACTAAGTTTATGTGATAGTTTTTTTCTTATCATGGGCACTGTCTCTCTGCAAAAGTTGGATGCAGTTAGCTGAGGACCTCACTTAATTGGATTCTGGGTAATTGAGGTTTGGCTTTCATATGAGGTTGCAGATGATTCAGCTCAGGCACAAATTAGCCCCTACTGTCCACAAATAATTGCATCCCATAGTAGTGTTTTGCTAGAGATTGAGGAGTCTAATATTTATACACCAAGGAAACCTGATATATCAAAGGAGAGACCTGAGTTAAATAGTTCATAGGGCTTGGAACTTTGTTGAATTCAAGCTGTTCTTATAATTACATTATTGTTAAATCCCTTCCTTCCCAACAACCCACAAGCTGCCAGCCATAAGGGCTTGTTTACACAGGGTTCCTTTATTTTTATTTATTTATTTTTTAAAGATTTTATGTATTTATTTGAGAGAGAGAGAAATCACAAGTAGGCAGAGTGGCAGGGAGCGGCAGAGGGAGAAGCAGGCTACCCGCTGAGCAGGGAGCCCGATGCGGGGCTCGATCCCAGGACCCTGAGATCATGACCTGAGCTGAACGCAGATGCCTAAGGACTGAGCCACCCAGGTGCCCCAGGGTTCCTTTATTTTAAAGGGAAAAAGGGCTTTGCAGCTCCTAGGGTGGAGGTGAAGCCTGCCTGTGCTGTAGTTCCTACAGTTTGCCCTTATATGTTTCCATAGAAACAGAATTGTTGCTGGAACTAAAAATTCTTAGATTTGTTTTGAACTTAGATATGTTTGAAACTTGTGCTAACTGTATCAAAACGGGGGGAGAGTTTCCTGGCATTCCATTCTACTGGCAGTTAGTGGAGTCTGCTCTGAGGGGAAAGAAGGCACAAGGACTCTGTACAGAGTCAGATTTGCCTTAACCCTTGATATCAGTGGAGAGATACCTGCATGTGTGAATCAATCCTCTTCCAGTTCTTTTCCAACTCAGTTTTTCATTCCGCTCAGCCATCTTGCCCCAGACTAGAGGATCATTTTGGAGGCAAGAGTGTAAAGGGGAGCCTGGGTGGTTCAGTCGGTTAAGTGTTTGACTCTTGGTTTCAGCCCAGGTCATGGGATCGAGACCCGTGTCAGTCTCCATACTCAGCACAGTCTGCTTGTCCTTCCCTCTCTCCTCTGCTCGACGCCCCCCCCCCCCCCCCAAGCTTGGGCTCTCTCTCCCCCAAGCCCTCTCAAATTAAAGAAAAAAAAATCTTAAAAGAAAAAAGTGTAGTTGAGAGCATGGACTCTAGAGTCAGGCTAATTTGGGTTTGACTTCTGGCCCCCTACATATCACCTTATGTGAGCTTGGGCAACTAATATAAGCTCTCTGATCCTCAGATTTTTATCTGTAAAATGGGGGATAAAAGTGATACGTGCTTAGTAGAAATAATGTGAAGGCATATTGCCTGAAACATGATAAACATTCACTAAATGGTAGGTTTTGAAAAAGTTACTTGTCCTTCCCCCAAAACCTTGCCAATCTCTCTTAATCCATCACACCTTTGAAGACCTTTTCTTGAACCCCCATCTCATGTCGCCTGCTTTGATGTCACATTGCTTGGCACATTTGAGGTGGTTGCCAGGTGAGTTCTAGGTTCTTTATGGTGGTGTCTCTCAAATCACCTAGATTGTAATCACCTGAGGGCCCAGGTGGGCTCTTCCTGGCACAAAGCTGAGCACCCAGGAAATACTAATCACATACTCGTGGGAATAAAGACTGGGCTTTGGGCTTCAGCAACTTATCCAGAGACTGTTTGGAGTTGACTTTTTGTCTCCACTGGAGTCCAGGTATCCTCTCTCTTTCCTAGCTTTTGCTGCCCCACTAATAATACAATCTGGTAAAATATATCTAATACGCCCAATGTAATAGATTCCATCTCTAAGGACTGATGCAGGTGAAAGAATGTTCTCATACAACCTAAGGCTTCTCTGCCTGTAGTGTCCCTGTGCTGGGGGTCATTTTATTTGGGGAAACACTGTATTAGGTTCGGTCAACCTCAAGGGAAGCCAGTGGGGCCTCTTCTTGGGTGTAGACTGGCAGCACGTCCAGCCAAGCAGAACTGAGCTAGGCTAAGATCAGCTTCACTTTAAGATTCTGCTATGGATCACCATTGGGTGGTGGTATCGCTCAGACTGAAGTTGTTAACCTTCAGCCTGGGCTACTTTTCTCAGGTATTTTGCAGTTAAAGATCCTATCTAAGGTGAAAAATCAGTTCTGAGACAATGCTCAGGTTAAATGATGAGCAGCTTGTAGGTAGCCTTTTGGGGCAAAAAAGGGACACAGTAAGGCATTATTAAAGGAAAATCAGTTGGTTACCAGGGCTTTACAAAATACAGGGGGAAATGAAAATAGGGCTTCTTTGATAAATAAACAAAAAGCTTGGTTTGCCTCATTTCTTTTTTTTATTATGTTATGTTAATCACCATACATTACATCATTAGTTTTTGATGTAGTGTTCCATGATTCATTGTTTGCGTATAACACCCAGTGCTCCATTCAGTATGTGCCCTCCTTAATACCCATCACCAGGCTAACCCATCCCCCACCCCCTCCCCTCTAGAACCCTCAGTTTGTTTCTCAGAGGCCATAGTCTCTCATGGTTCGTCTCCCCCTCCGATTTCCCCCCTTCATTTTTCCCTTCCTGCTATCTTTTTTTTTTTTTTTTTTAACATATAATGTATTATTTGTTTCAGAGGTACGGTCTGCGATTCAACAGTCTCACACAATTTACAGCGCTCACCATAGCACATACCCTCCCCAATGTCTATGACCCAGCCACCCCATCCCTCCCACCCCCACCACTCTAGCAACCCTGTTTGTTTCCTGAGATTAAGAATTCCTCGTATCAGTGAGATCATACGATACATGTCTTTCTCTGACTGACTTATTTCGCTCAGCATAATACCCTCCAGTTCCATCCACGTCATTGCAAATGGCAAGATCTCATTCCTTTGGATGGTTGCATAATATTCCATTGTATATATACACCACATCTTCTTTATCCATTCATCTGTCGATGGACATCTTGGCTCTTTCCAGAGTTTGGCTATTGTGGACATTGCTGCTATAAACATCGGGGTGCACGTACCCCTTCGGATCCCTACATTTGTATCTTTGTGGTAAATACACTAGTGCAATTGCTGGGTCATAGGGTAGCTCTATTTTCAACTTTTTGAGGAACCTCCGTACTGTTTTCCAGAGTGGCTGCACCAGCTTGCATTCCCACCAACAGTGTAGGAGGCCTCTTTTCTAAACTTCTCTGTCACTCTAGTCAAGTAGCAGAGGTTATTCAAACTCACATTATTATTGCCACACTGAATAAAGGAAGAATCCAAGGAGGGTCTTTGGGAGATTTTCAGGGAAGAGCCACTTCCTAGGGATTGGGTAATTTTGCTGTTCTCTCTAGCTCTCCCTGTGGTTGTCACTTTGGTTGGCATCTAGGTGCCAAGTCGGTTGAACAGTTTCCATGAAGAAAGGCTCTTTGTTGGGCAATTCTCTCTCCAGCCTGCAGAGCCAGCTGCGTTTCTGCCAAGGACCAAGGCAGGCTTGAGACACTGGTTTGAAGGCGGAGGACAGGCGAGTTAGAAGGGAAGCAGGTGAGAAGGGAGGTGAAGAGGAGAAAGGCAGAGGGGACAGGATCTGAGCTTATTGAACCAGCCTATTGTGTTTCCTGCCGCTGGTCCTGCTTCTCTTTAATCCATTTTCCACACAGCCACCATTGATTTTCCTAAGCATAAATCTGATTGTCTCATTCCTTTGCTCTAAACTCTTCAGTGTTGCCTATTAAGCTGAACATCAAGTCCAAGCTCCGTGACATGATGTATAAGGCCCTTCACCATCTGTTTCTTACCATGATCTATCTCACCTCTACCTACTTTCTGTATCACACTTGATGCTCTGGTAATATTGAATGGCTTACAGATCTTTGTACCTTGCCTCCCCTGCTACACTCTTAGACACACAAAGGCAGCCCCCATGTCCTTGCCTATGCAAATCCTTCTGCATCGCACCCTGTGTCCGCCTTTTTTGCGAATCCCTGTTTATACTTCCAAGACACAGCTCAGATACTACCTCCTCTAAGAAGCATTTTTCCAAGCCCTTCCGGGGGGGTTTATGTTTCTCCTCTGAGTTCCTTGGCACCTGTGCTTAGCCCATTATGCTGAAATTGTTTATTTATGTGTCTGTCTTCCCCACTAGACCGAGAGCTTCTTGGAGGATGGGACTAAAAGCATTCAGGATTTGAGATGGTGGTGAGTGATACAGAGAGGGCCAAGGCAGTGGTGTTATGTACCTTTCAGAAGTTGCCATGGTTTGGGCTTCCTTCCTGTTCAGCAGATGCCTGCTTTCTCATTGCCTTTAAATATTTGTGAAAAGTTGTCCATGCAGTTATTCATTGGACTCCTGGCTCTAGGAAATGTTTACAATTTAAATGGGTGCTTTTAGTGCCTTCCTTTTAGGGAAGAATGGAATTTCAGGTCCTAAGGCAGGCTCATGTAGAGACATTTTTCTTGGCCCATGGGCCACATGCTGTAGAAAGCTATCCACGAAGCCCATCAACCCAGTGAACTCTGATCCACCATAGTGATCTGTGAATACTCAGTTAATTTGTCTTTTAGGAGAACAAAATATGGGCATATTGACTCTAGGGCTCTAGCTAGAGTGTGAGGTCCTTGAGGAAAAAGACGGTCTCCAACTTGTCTGGGCGCTCTCAGAGGGCTCTGTAATTCGGGAGAGGCTCAGAGGGGGTTCTGGCCAATCCTGCTGATTTATTGGAAGGTTTCTCTTTTTGCATTATACCTAAACCAGCATGGAGGCAACATTTGGATACACAGTTCAACCAAGACTGGTTGTCCTATGCTTCAATTCCCAAGGTGTTATCTTTACTAAGTCTTAAATGAGAGCCAGTGCAAGCGAAGTTAGGGATGGAGATGGATGGATGGACCATCAAACTTGGCTGGTCTCATCACATTATCATTTCTCAGAAATTTTAAACGATTCTTACTGAACAATTAAAAAAATGGAAGGACTCATATCTTATAGTATCTGTAGGAAAATGTGCTTTAAGTAGCAAGATCCAGTCTGTCCTTATTGGAGAAATGCCAGTTCTACTGACGGAAAAGATTTTCTCAGACCATCTGTCAGTTATAGCAGTCTGTGTTTAACCCCTTCTGTACCAGCAGAAAAGAATTCACTAATCTCGAAGTTGCTTTGGGTGCTGTGGGGGATAAGACATGGCGCCTGCCTTCAAGGGGCTTAACATTTGAGGAGAGACAAGAACTAGAGGCTCAGGCATAAAGTTGGCCAAATGTACTAAGTGCAATAGTTGCCAAATGTGGTAGAAGCACCAGTGAGAGGGTGATTACTTCTGGCTAGGGGCTGGGGAAATTTCCTTTTTTTTTTTTAAAGATTTTATTTGACACAGAGAGAGAGACAGCGAGAGAGGGAACACAGGCAGGGGCAGTGGGAGAGGGAGAAGCAGGCCTCCCGCCCAGCAGGGAGCCTGATGCGGGGCTCGATCCCAGAACCCTGGGATCATGACCTGAGCCGAAGGCAGACGCTTAAGGACTGAGCCACCCAGGCGCCCCCCCGCCCCCCTCCTCCCGGGCCGGGGAAATTTTGATGCAGGCATCTGAAGGCAGGGGACAGGGGCAAGAAGTGTGGGCAGTCTGCTAGAGGGACTCACATGTTCAATGCCAATTGAGGTGCCTAAGTCCAGCATCTGTCTGCACAATGGGAATAGTCTGGTGCTATAGGAATAGGGGATGGGGAAATAAAAGTAGGTGGGTTGAGGTCAGATGAAGGGCATTACTTGACTGTCAGATTAAGAGGTCAGCATTTTATTCTATAGATAATGGGTTGTTGGTGGCAGGATTTATAGTAATCAATAGCTTGTTCAGAGCTGTGCGCAGGGAGGATTATTTGGGCAGCTTAGGAAGTGCGGGTTAAGTCCTGAGCTGTTTTCTCTAACCTCAGGGGAGGGAGAAAGGGATTCATGGTTTCTGCTAATCAAGATCTGATGCATTGGGTTTTAGAGACTAAGAACTATATTTTTATTTTATTATTTGCTACTAGATTGATAGCCCTGAGGTCACTGCTCAGGGTAAGACAGCTAGCCCAGGTGGCAAGGAGGGGACAATTTTCTGTTAGAGTTTGAAACTGTGTGAACGTTATGGGTTTTGAGTTAAACCTGGGCCATGTTTTCAATATTAGTTTGATGTCCTTTTTTATTTTGTGAGTGTGTATATATGTGTGTGTATTGTTTTGATTTTTTTCCCCAGTTTTTTTGTGTCCCATGGAATAGAACAGCTGGAGGTTGGGGGTGGTGGTGAGGAGGATGTGGGATCATATCTGAAATATCTGTATTTTTTTTCTCCCAAGTTCCTTCTGGCCTAGTGCTATTAAGAGGCTTACGTTATGGGGTATGTTTTTGGTTGGAGTAGCCCTAGTGTTTATCAAAATGTGGCTTTCTTTGACCACCTGTAACAGAATTCACCGAAGGAGGAATCTGGTTAAAAATGCAGGTTCAGGGCCCTGCCCTAGATCGCCCCAATTAGAGACCAAGTATCTACTTGTTGACTAAGCTCCTTAGGTGATTCAGATGCATGCTCAGGCTTGAGGACCACTCAAATAGGAAAAGATTAAAAGCCAAGAAACTGAGTTTTGAATTTAAAAGGGAGATCATAAGGTAGAAAAAAGGTAGATCATAAGGCTATTAAAAGGAGTTTTGAAAAGTCTAGAACACTTGGCCTTTTGGGTTTTTTCTTTTAGTTCGTCAAGCTAGGAATTTTTAGGTCAAAGAAGAGTAATTTGTGGTAGAAGGACCTTCCTGTTCTGGAAAGGTCTTTCTTCTTTGTCTCTCCCTGTACAAATCTGACCCATTCCTCAAGGCTCACCTCCCCTCATACGTGTCCCAGGACCACTGGAGCCAGTGAAGATTTTCTTGGTTTTCAGAGCTGCCTTCACTTCCTGGTTGTTCCTTACTTTTCCCTTTTAGCCTTGGGACCTCTTGTGTGTCAGCTTGCCCTTGAATTGGTGGTGACTTTGCCCTTGAATGTGGATTTGGGATTTACCTGCTTCATGCCTGTTGATGTTGTCTCTGCAACCAGTCTCTAACGTCCTTAGGCTGTAGCACCTGACACCATGCTTGTCATCCAGTAGGAGCATCATAAATGCTTGCAAGGCGAATGAAAGGATTTTAGAGGACATGATGTAGCTTTGCTTGAGAGACACAAATGCGAAAGCTATGTTGAGGAATAAAGGGGAAAGTGAACCTAAAACACGTGCTTATATTCACTAAAATAGTCAAGTCCTTAAAAATGAAGTGTGCAAAGTTCTCCATCTTCTCAGTAGCTTTTAGAGAATTGCAGCGAGTCCAAATTCTTTATTTTCATTTATGAGAAACCCATTTCCATAATTCGCCTTCCATTTTCAACACTTTCTTTCAATTCCAACTATGACTCAGGCTCGCTTTATTTCTGGCAGCATGTTGTCTTTTAACTGGGGAGTGAAAAGAACTTGGAACAATGACTTTCAAACTTCCCTAGTCCTTCGATAATCGTCCCTCTTAAGTGCTGAGAGATAGCTGGTGGTGCATTCACTGATGACATCATCCATTATCCTGGCCCTGCCATGGGCTCTTTTTCCTCCTTTTGGGATTTGATAACTGACCCTGTTTGATTTCATTTGTCAAAATGCATCTTCCCCATTTCTCCCTTCCCCCCATTTCTTCCTTTGAAGCTACAGCTTCCCTGATTTTAGAGTGGGGGGGACTCGGGGTGGGTGGGAGGTGGGGCCTGACTGGGCTTTTTAAGTACCAGCAGCAACATTATTTCTATATTTTTTGTTCTGCCACTGAAAATGCCTCAGCCCCCACATAACTAGCTCTCATTCTCTTCTTGTTCCCCCACCCACAGCATCCTCCTGCTCCCCCCTCCAATGCCTGCCCCCCTTTTCGGTGGCTACTTTCCTTCCCAGTTCCAGAATGCCTTCATTCATCACTGTCACGGTCCCTGTGGATGGCAAGCTCTTCCATCTTATCTGCGGCCACCAGTAAATGAGTTCGCATTTAATATTTTAAAGAGTTTTCTTTGTTTCTGACATTTCTCCACCCACTGATACTTGCACTTATGTGGCTTGCTGTCACCTTTTTCTCTGCCAGTTGGTTGTCAGGCACCAGTCTCCCCCAGAAAATCCAAGAGGATCATCCTGTCACTCAGGAAATCTGTCTAATTTTCCTCTGACGTTGGTTGCAAGTACTCACTTTCTTCTTTGGGTGAGGAAGGCAGACTTAAGAAAAAGAGGAACAATTTAAGAATTTGGCAGAGGAGGCTGAAAGTTGCAAATGATTGGGCTGGACTCTGGGAAAGTTTGGATTTGAGTTCCTGCCTTGGGCTGACCTGCTGTCAGTTCTGTGTGAATTACTTAGTCTATCCTTGTCCTTTTCTGTCCAATGGGAATGATGTTTATTTCTAAGCTGGGGTGGAGGACAGGAGCAATGGATACCATATTTTGAAACTAAAAAGAACTTTGACAATAATGATACTGCTTGCTGAAAGCTTGCTATTGTGCAAGGATGGTAGCTTGTTTGCACACATGATCTCTACTCCTCAAGACAACATTGAATCATTTGAGGCTCAGAGATCACCAGTTTCTTGCTCAAGATCACACAGCTTTATAAGCGATGGAACAAAGATTTGAACATAGTTCTGTCTCCAGAGTTTACACTCTTAGGATTTTGTTACGCAAGCTCAGGGTGGTACTGGGCACAACTGGGTGTTCTCACTGATTTGTATCTCCTCTTGCCTTGTTTTCCCTTAAGACATCCGCTAATTTGGGGCTGATGTGTGACTAGGAGTGTCTGAGTTTGAATTTCAGCTGAGCCATTTACTGACTACCTAAATTTGGGCAGGTTATTTAACCTCTTTGTGCCTGTCGTGTCTGTGAAATGGGGATGATAAAGGATGAGAACAGCTTCTACCCCACAGGTTTGTTGTGGGGCTTAACCAGTTAATATAGATACAGTACGTTTGCGTTAACACATTGTCAACCCTCAATGATCATAGCTCTCACCATTATCAGCCACCGCATTATTTCCCCACAGTGATTCTCCCTGGACCTGTTCTGTGTAGCTGATTGGCCGTGTTCCAGATGTTTTCTTCCTTATCAAACAAAGAAACAAACAGGCTCTTTGTTGTATGTCTTCTTTTCAAAGAGTCTTAATTCTGTACCTTCCAAGGTGACTCATCCTTCCAAGATGAATTAACTCATTCTGGGGTAGGAGTAGATGCTTTATGTTTGACTTCAAGTTTCTGATGACACTGTTCTTTAACTCCAAAAGGTAAAATCACTTAGTATAGATTTTAATTTGTGGTGCTCTGAACCCGAATGGAATAAGGCGTGGGGTGGTTTGTGGTATAGCTAGGAGGAGAGCATGTTTTATTCAAATAGAGCGGGGCCACTTTTATATCTTTTATGCATACATTTAGCTTCCTGGTAAAAATTTGTTGGAATTATAAAAATAGCAAACACTTACATAGTAAGTACTTTGTGCCTGACCTTGTTCTCTACGGTAAATGTTATTTCATTTAAGCCCCACGATAACCTATGAAGTAGACATTATCCTCATTTTATAGAAGAAAGAAGTTAAAGCACAGACAAGTAACTTGTTCAAGGCCAAATAACTAGTAAGTGGTTGAACTGGGATTCAAGCCCAGGCTGTAGTCTTTGCTATTATAGTGCATTGCTTCTGTTTGAAGAAAAAGTTGTCCTTTTTAAAAATAAGTTTGAAAACCAACTGATTTTTTTTTTTTTTAAAGATTTTATTTATTTATTTGACAGAGAAGAGAGACCGCGAGAGAGGGAACACAAGCAGGGGAAGTGGGAGAGGGAGAAGCAGGCTTCCCGCGGAGCAGGGAGCCCGATGCGGGGCTCGATCCCAGGACCCTGGGATCATGACCTGAGCCGAAGGCAGACGCTTAACCATCTGAGCCACCCAGGTGCCCCCCAACTGATCTTCAATAATGAAAATTTAAGGCATTGATTTGTGGTGAGGTTAGGTGACATCAGAAAGCTGTCACTCTGAAACTGTAGTGTTTGTTTCAGTATTGCAGTATTTTTATTGTTTCAACATTTCACTTACTCTTTAGTAACCAATGCTGTAATTTTCTTTTTAAAATTTTTAAAAAATATTTTATTTATTTATTTGAGATAAAGAGAGAGTGAGAGAGAGAGAGCATAAGCCAGGGTGCAGAGGGAGAGGGAGAAGCAGGCTCTCCGCTGAGCAGGGAGCCCAACGCAAGGCTCGATCCCAGGACCCCGGGATCATGACCTGAGCCGAAGGCAGACACTTAACGACTGAGCCACCCAGGTGCCCCCAAACCGTGTAATTTTCAAGCAGTATTCTGCCACGAGGTAGTTGAAGAGAGCTATAAGTCATGTGATTCATAAGGCTTGAGGCAGTAATCAAAATGTCCACATGTTCTTTTTAAATTAAAGTACTCTTAGCAGAAAAACTCTTAAATAATATGTCTTAATTTTTAAAGAATTCCTTATGAGACAAAATCACAATGACATAGAGCCCCTACAGACCATGTCAAAAAAAAAATGGCTGAAAGATTTAAGGGTGTTTCACCTACAGCGAGGAGACTTATGGAGATGAGAGAAGTATCTTAAAAAATGTGAGCATCCAATGATTGTCATAAGGAAGTGGGGGCTTGGATTGCTCTCTTTTGTACTTAAGGGCTGAACTAGAGCTAATAAAAATTATAGAGAAAGTAGATCTTTGCTCAGTATAAGGGAGGCTTTTAATAAATAGCTCTTATTTACTGAAGCAAAACTTCCTAATGAGTGCTCTATTATGACTACAATATACTTGGGGAAATAAGATGTTCTGAGATGCTTATTAGGGAACCCTTCATAGGTATCTTTTCTTAGCCATTAAGTGTACTCTTTCAATTCATTAAAATTTGGTCCTAGAAGACAGTGGCCTCTTCACTGTACTCACATGCACCATTTATTGGATTCTTCTTATCAAGTCTCAGGTCTTATTTAAGCTTTGGTTTACTACTCAGAAAACTATTTTGTGGTTGATGGCTGCTACTCTCTTTTAGGTGGACTCTCAATTGAGATCTACCCTTTGCATTCTGACTTGGAAAGCCCAAGAGGCTTGATCTTTAGACCTGTGAGAGCACTAGAAATCCCACATACGTCCACCAGGAGGAGGGAGAGCATGGAGTTCTCGAATTCTAATTCATCTAGAGCGTCCTGGTATCCTAGCACTTTTCCTGAGCAATTACCCTATAACGGAGGGAGATTGGATTATAAAATGACAGAATCTTGTAAAACAAGATGGAAAGGAATATGAAAAAAAAATTTTAAGTTTTTATTTAAATTCCGGTTAACATACAGTGTTACATTAGTTTCAGTTGCATAATATAGCAATACAGCATTTCCATACATCACCTAGTGTTCATCATAATAAATGCACTCCTTAATCCCCATCATCTATTTGACTCATCTCCCCCCCACCCCCACCTCTTCCTTCTGGTAACCATCAGTTTGTTCTCTATAGGTAAGAGTCTGTTTCTTGGTTTGTCTCTCTCTTTCTTTTCCCCCCTTTGCTCATTTGTTTTGTTTCTTAAATTCCACAGGAGTGAAATCATAGGGTACTTGTCTTCCTCTGACTGATGTATTTAACTTAGCATAATAATCTAGCTCCATCCATGTCATTGCAAATGGCAAGGTTTCATTTTTTTATGGCTAAGTAATATTCCATTGTATATATATAAATATATACCACATCTTTATCCATTCATCAATTGATGGACACTAGGGCTATGTCCGTAACTGGCTATTGTTGACAATGCTACTATAAACATCAGAGTGAATGTATCTGTTTGAATGAGTATTTTTTTTTTTTTAAGATTTTATTTATTTATTTGACAGAGAGAGACACAGTGAGAGAGGGAACACAAGCAGGGGGAGTGGGAGAGGGAGAAGCAGACTTCCCGCTGAGCAGGGAGCCCGATGCGGGGCTCGATCCCAGGACCCTGGGATCCTGACCTGAGCCGAAGGCATTTGCTTAACGACTGAGCCACCCAGGCGCCCCTGAATGAGTATTTTTGTATTCTTTGGGTATATACCTAGTAGTGTGATTGCTGGACCATAGGATGGGTAGTTTTATTTTTTACTTTTTGAGGAACCTCCATACTGTTTTCCACAGTGGCTGCACCAGTTTCTATTCCCACCAACAGTGCACAAGGGTTCCTTTTCCTCCACATCCTCACCAACACCTGTTGTTTTTTGTGCTGTTAATTTTAGCCATTCTGACAGGTATGGGGTGTTATCTCATTGTAGTTGTGATTTGCATTTCCCTGATGAGTGATGCTGAGTATCTTTTCACGTGTCTTTTGGCCATCTGTATATCTTCTTTGGAAACATGCTTATTCATGTCCGGAATCTGAAAATTTAAAAATCTCAGGGTGGACCTTGGAGTAGCCCATAATAACTTAAAGGTATTTTCCTTTTTTGATGCTTCAGACTCAGGGAAAAGGTTTAATCATTTATCGTGGGAAGCATAGTTTTGTTAAAAAAGAACTTCAGTTTCTTTCAGGAGAGCAAACTCCAGTAAGAGCTCTTGAAATATGTTCTTCAAGATCATTCTGAGACAGAGTTGAGGTTAAAGATGCTATTTCATCTGCAGTCTGCCCTGTAGTATCAAATATTGCCTCCATTTATAATTTATCAAATTTCACAATCCCTTGACAGATAGAAGACCACTTTGATGAAATGCTTAGGAATAGATGGTATCTTGTGTGTGTGTCAGCCTTAAATATAGTAAGATTTTAGACAATTTAGAAATCACTTTTGGAAGTATAGGATAGTTTATTGGTTGAAAAACCTGCAATAATTCTATTTTATTAAAAATCAAGCCAGGTCCTCCCCCAACCCACCCTCAGTTTTCTGTTAAAATATTTTCTTCTTATTTCATATGCATCGCTAAATATTATGTCCCTCCAGACTCATGTTCGGAAGGAGGAGGAGATGTATCATCATTTTTTTTTTTTTTACTAACCACACTAATGAGTCATGGATAATAAAGACAAATTAATCTTTCAAAGCAGATTCCATTTTTATTGAGGCTTCACCCTACCTATAAAGCTTTACACGGAGTTGTTAAGCGTCCGTCTATCTTTCATATTTGGAGCTCACCCCGTTTTGTCTCTCTAGTCTGGAAGCTATGGGAGCCAAGAGCAGGTTAGGGAAGAAGCAGCCTAGAGTCCGGCATCTGACTGGCTTAATATCTGATGTTAATATCTTAATATATGATTGGCTCAGCCACTCCTCAATGCATGAAAAATAACTGCAGAATCCGCAGAGAGCTGCTTTCTGGGAGAGATGACTTTTTTTTTTAAATCACTGGTTGCAAACAGGTTTGGATAATGCGGGAGGTGGAGTTCTAACAGCTGTTGGAAGTGGTATTCCATTTTTTACATGAGTCAGTAGAGAGAAGCCAACTGCTTCTGGACTACTTTCACTTTTTCCTGCATGTGTGATGAGGAAACCTCTATTAACCCGAGTGCTGGGATGTAGGAAGATGGAAAGCATGGAAGGTTATGATTAGTGGGATTTTTCAGGATTGCTTTTATTTTTTATTTATTTATTTATTTATTTATTTAGAAAGATTTTATTTATTTATTTGAGAGAGAGAGAATGAGAGAGAGCACATGAGAGGGGGGAGGGTCAGAGGGAGAAGCAGACTCCCTGCCGAGCAGGGAGCCCGATGCGGGACTCGATCCAGGGACTCCAGGATCACGACCTGAGCAGAAGGCAGCCGCTTAACCAACTGAGCCACCCAGGCGCCCTCAGGATTGTTTTTAAATTCTGGTTCTCTTTCTCTTTTGGTTGAAACTATTTCTAAAACATTTCAGTAAGAATTACTACTGTTAATTGGGGCTCAACTTGGTCAGTGCTTATCTTATAACTGCCCTGGGTGGTGAGTGGTAAATATATATCCTGATTATACAGAAGGTAAACCTGGAATTTGGAGAGCTTAAGTACATTTTCCAATTGAATTATTGTTATCTGGTGATTGTGAAGCTATTATCAAAATCCTGTGATTCATCCTTTTGAAAATAAAGCAAATAACCCCCCAGTTGAGTTGTTTTCATAAGCTTGAATTTTTGTCTATTGAACAACATAAGGGGGAGCAGATCAACACACACAAACTGTAGGCAGTCCCTCAGTTTATTGTAATGGGATTTTAACTTTATTTCCAACTACAGTAAAATGCCAAGGGGATTGTGGAGGAAAGAAGAGCTAGTTTCTAGGAGAGGCTGTCTTTCCTCAGCAATGTGAACAGAAGAGCTTGTCTGTTTTCTTCTTAATGAGAAATAATGGCAGGTGAAGTAACTTCTGGTATGCTGGATTTCTGATAAATTCCATGGGGATTCTGACCATAATTCAATTAGGTCAGGCCTGTGAAGCGTCTTATGTTTAAAACTACAGTGCAGAGTGCCTGAGAAGAGTGTGTTGGATGAGGGAGAATGTTTAAGACATGCTCTAGAGGGAAAATCTCAAGGAGAATCTTTTAGGAAAATCGTAGGCAGTCGCTGCTTCTTTGTTGGAACCGTGCATTTTGGTGGCTATCTTTGGTAATTGTGGGGCAAGACCAGACCTCTAATCAACTGTCTGTCTAATTGTAGAGGAATTCAGGTTTTCATTTTGGTACTCATGGCCATATTATATATGAATGTGCTGATAAAACAAAAGATAAATAAGTCAGATTAAATTTATTGTGATGTACCTAATTATGCATGGAGAACAATGCATAATTAATAAAAGGGGTCCTGGATGGAGAACCATATAATAATACTCTGAGTAATTTGTAGATACTAATTTCCACAGTGGAAGTGGTTAAGTAAATATTAGTTTCATGATAGGCATAACATGGCAAAACGTCATGAAAGGATCTAGATATATGTTTCTGAATTGTTTTTTGGTTCTTCGCGCACATCTGGTAAAGCATCAGCATTAGCTATTGTATTTAGCAAGGAAAAAGCAACCAGTAAATTCCCTAGTCATAGTTAACTATGTCTTTAAGGGAAATAGAGGATCAGTATTCTTCAAAGCCATTCCTTAAGAACGAAACAAAAATATGTCCAGATTTATTAAAATGTATTAGTAGTTTATGTAAGCCAAGCGTCTATCACCGAGTCTACAAATTAGTCTGTGAGGCAAATATGGCCTCCACATGTTTTTGTGAATGTTTTATTGGAATGTTCACACCGTGGTTTTAAGGTGTTATCTATGGCTGTTTTCATGGTATAACAGCATAGTCAAGCAGTTTTAATGGACATAGTATGACCTGCAATTCTTAATATTTATAGTTATGCTCTGACTTTTTATAGAAAAACTTTACTGATCCCTGCTGTGTAGTATTTCATAGAAGGATCTGTGTTGAGACAGCATTCATTTGCTCATCCTTCTAATTTATGAATGTCTTATTTCTTAGAGTAAGAAATTATATTTCTTTACAGTACAGTGGACCCTTGAAAACCTGGTTCAAACTGCGTGGATTCACTTATGTGCATTTCTTTCAATAAATACAGTGCAGGACTGTAAAAGTATTTTCCTTATGATTTTCTTTTCTTTTTAAAGATTTTATTTATTTATTTATTTATTTATTTATTTATTTATTTATTTATTTATTTATTTATTTGACACACAGAGATAGAGAACACAAGCAGCGGGGAGCGGCAGGCAGAGGGAGAGGGAGAAGCAGGCTCCCTGCTGAGCAGGGAGCCCAATGTGGGACTCGATCCCAGGACCCTGGAATCATGACCTGAGCCGAAGGCAGCCGCTTAATGACTGAGCCACCCAGGTGTCCCTCCTTATGATTTTCTTAATGACATTTTCTTTTCTCTAGCTTTTACCTTACGGTAAGAAACAACATGATATATATATCTATATATCTATATCTATAATTATGTATTGACTGTTTCTGTTATTGGTAAGGCTTCCAGTCAACCGTAAGCTCTCAGCAGTTAAATTTTGGAGAGATAAAAGTCATACAGGAGACAACATGGGTTGTTGCCACATTTTGGCTGTTGTGAATAATGGTTCTATGAACATTGGTATACAAATATCTGTTCTAGTCCCTGCTTTAAATTCTTTTGGATATATACCTATGAGTAGAATTGTTGGGTCATATGATAGTTCTATGTTTGAACATTTGAGAATCAGACAAAGTGTTTTTCACAGTGGCTGCACCATTTAACATTCCCTTTAGCAATACCCTTATAGTAGGGTTGCAGTTTCTATACATCCTCTCCAAAACTTACTTTCCATTTATTAAAATTATACCCATCCTAGGAGGGTTAATGTGGTATCTTTTAGTTTTAATTTCCATTTTTCCTGATGAGTGATGATATTGAGTATCTTTTCATGTGCTTATTAACCATTTGTATATTTTTATTTTTGGAGAAATGTCTATTCAAATTCTTTGCCCATTTTTGAATCAGTTTTTTGTTGTTGAGTTTTAGGAGTTCTGTATATTCTGGACATTAATTCATTATCAAAAAATAAATTTATAAGTATTTTCTCCCATTTAGTAGTTTGAATTTTCATTGTGTTCATAATGTTTTTTCATGGATAGATGTTTTAATTTTGATGAAGTCCAATTTATCTATTTTTTAATTCGTTGCTTGTACTTTCTGTATCTTTTCTTTGAAGTTATTGCCAAATCTAATGTCAGGAAACAGTTTTCTTCACTGTTTTCTGCTAAGAGTTTTACCCTTTAAACTCTTGAGCTCATGTCTTTGATCCATTTTGAGTTAATTTTTGTGTATGAGATAAGCTCCATCTTCATTCTTTTGCATATGAATAGCTTTCCCAGCAATATCTCTTGAACAGACTTTTCTTTCCCCATTGAATAATCTAGCACCCTTGTTTAAAATCAGTTAACCATATGTGGGAGAGTTTATTTTTGGCCTCCCTGTTCTATTCTTTTGGTCAATTTGTCGTGATGGTAGTATCATAATATTTAATTACTTAGCAATGTTAAGACTTCCTATCCATGAACATGGGATGACTTTCCATATATTTAAGTCTTCTTTAATTTCTTTCACTAATATTTTATAGTTTTATGTATATAAGACTTTCAGATCTTTAGTTCATTTATTCCTGAGTGTTTATTTCTTTTAGATGTTACTGTAAGTGGACATGCTTTCATAATGTCTGTTTTGAATTATTCATTGTTGGTGTACATTTGACTTGAACAACATGGGGGGTTAGAGGTACCGACCTCTATGTATAACTTTTGACTCCTCCAAAAACTTTACTAATGGCCTACTGTTGACTGGAAGTCTTGCCAATGACATAAACATTTGATTAACACATATTTTGTATGTTATATGATATACTGTATTCTTAAAGTAAGCCAGAAGAAAGAAAATGTTATTAAGAAAATTATAAGGATGAGAAAATACATTCATAGTACTAGTATTTAGTGAAAATGTGCCTGTGTAAGTGTCCCTGCTCATTTCAAACCCATGTTCAAGGGTCAATGACATAGAAACACAGCTGATTTTTGCATGTTGATACTGTGTCCTATAACTATGCTGAATTCCTTTATTAGCTCCAATAGTTTTCTCATGGATTCTTTGTTGGTTTCTATATATAAAATCATGTCAAATATAAATATAGATATTATCTCTTTGTTTTAAATTTGGATGTCTTATATGTAGTTTTCTTATGTTGTATCTCTGGCTAAAACTTCCACTAAATTGTTGACTAACAATGATAAAAGCCAGTATCTTTGTTTTGCTGCTGATCTTAGGGAGAAAGCTTGCTGTCCTTCACCATTATGTATGATGTTACATGTGGATATTTCATAAATACTCTATATGCTGTTGAGCAGTTTTTCCTCTAGTCCTAGTTTTCTGAAAGTTTTTAATATGAAACGGTGTTGGATTTTGTCAAGTGACTTTTCTGCATTGAAATGATCATGTGTTTGTTTTCCCTTATTTCATTATTGTGATATTTTACAATGTTTGATTTTTTTTTTTTTTAATGTTGAACCATTCTTGCTTTCCTGGAATAAATCTCACTTGGTCTTAGTGCATAATCCTGTTGGATTTGATATACTGATCTTTTGTTGGGGATGTTTGAATCTATGTATGGTATATCAATCTGTGATTCCTTTGTTTTGTGTTGTTTTTATGTGTCTTTGGTAGCACAATAATGCTGGCTTCATAGAATGAATTCTGAAGTATTCCCTGTTCTTCTGTTCAGTTTTTGAAAGAGTTAAGTTTTGAGGAAGATTGGTGTTAATTCTTTTTTTTTTAAGATTTTATTCATTTCTGAGAGAGAGAGAGCAGAAGCAGGGAGAGCAACAGGCAGAGGGAGAAGCAGGCTCCCCACTGAGCAAGGAGCCCGATGTGGGACTTGATCCCAGGACTCTTGGATCATGACCCAAGCCAAAGGCAGGCGCTTAACTGACTGAGCCACCCAGGTGTCCCTTCCTTTTTTTTTTTTTAGTAGTTTCCATGCCTAGTGTGGAGCCCAGCAGGGGGCTTGAACCTATGACCCTGAGATCAAGAGCTGAGCTGAAATCAAGAGTCAGGTGCTTAACCGACTGAGCCATCCCGATGCCCCTGGTAGTCTTATTTAAATATTTGGTAGAATTCACCTCTGAATCCATCAAGTCCACGACTTTTCTTTCTTTTTTTTTTTTTTTTAAAGATTTTATTTATTTATTTGACAGAGACACAGCGAGAGAGGGAACACAAGCAGGGGGAGTGGGACAGGGAGAAGCAGGCTTCCCGCTGAGCAGGGAGCCCGATGCGGGGCTCGATCCCAGGACCCCGGGATCATGACCTGAGCTGAAGGCAGACGCTTAACGACTGAGCCGCCCAGGCGCCCCAAGGACTTTTCTTTCTTGTGAATTTTTTGATTATTGATTCAATCTCTTTGTTATAGGTCTGTTGAGATTTCATATTTCTTCTTGAATCAGTTTAGGTAATTTGTATGTTTGGAGGCATTTGTCCATGTTTTCTAGGTTATATGTTTTGTTGGTATACATTGTTCATAGTATTCTCTTATAATCCCTTTTATCTTTGCAAGATCAGTAGTAATGTCCCTATTTGCATTTCTGGTTTTAGTTATTTGTGTTTCCTCTTTGTTCTCCATAAGTCTAGCTAAAAGTTTGTCAATTTTGTTTATGTTTTCAAAGAATCATCTTTTGTTTCTATCAATTTTTTTTTCTATTGGTTTTCTATTGTCTATTTTATTTCTGCTCTAGTCTTTTTTATTTCTTTTTCTATATTTGGGTTTAGAGTGTTCTTATTTTTCTAGTTCCTTAAGGTGCAAAGTTAGGGTATTGCTTTGGGATTTCTTTTTTTAAAATAAGCATATACAGCTGCTAATTTTCCTATTACCAGTACTTTCTCTGCATCCTATGTTTTGGTGTGTTGTGTTCCTTGATATATGGTAAACTGCCTTCCTCTGTTGGTTTCACTTTTAGCATTACCCTCAACTAATGTCAGCTGACTGGGGTATTGTTTTTGATAAACGTGTATGTGGATAAATTACATCATATATCGCTTCATCTGATCCAATTAAATGTGGGCACTTTTGTAGAGATAGTCTTTGAGGCATTTTTGAAGCTCATTTTGACCCCGGTAGGACTGTTCTTAGCTTTCTCTCTTGTTCATTCTATTAAACTACTATCTAGTGTATGGTTTAAGTTGTTGCTCTTGTGGAACTACCAACCTCCTCTTAAGTTCCTATGGCAATGATATCCCTTGTTTTTGATAGCATGCTTAGGCTTGAAATTCTCTGTGGTTTATTCCAAATAGAGCTCCCCCTTGGGGAGACCTATGTAGTCCTCTCTTAAGCATTGCCCACCCCCCATCACAAGCTCTGTGCCAATGTTCTGGGGCTGAGGGTGGGACAGTAGCTCATTTCTCTTGGAGTGACACTCCAGGTTTTTTAGTTTGGCACTGGGCAAGTGTGGTAGCTTCTGGTCATCTCAGCTTGCCTCTCCTGGCATGGTCCTATGAGCAAGCTGGTTTGGAGGTAATTGAAGCCCAGTGTACCTCCTGCTGTGCCTGGGGTAGAGCTACCATTTTATCGGTGTGGGCTGAATGGAGAAAGTCGCAGACTTCTTAGCTGCTCTTGCCTAGAACAATCTTTCTGCAATATGGAGTTATGGGTGAATGGAATTCTTATGGAGAAACTGTAGCTCTGGATTGGAAGTTCAGGGAGAGGGAGCTCTGTGTTCTCTGCCGCATTCACCAGGAGTAGTGTTGAGTATGGGTGAGGGATAGGAGAGAGCAGGTCATGGCTTGAATGCTGCAGACTCTTGTTGTTTTAGTAGTTTTTCTTGAATACATGTTTGTCTTTTTACTGAATGGCTTTAGGACAATTTCTAATGCCATCAAATGGTTGTCCTTTATAATTTTCACCAGTTATGGTTATTTCTCTAGAGAGAAGGTCACTGTAGCTCCCTTACGGTCCCCTTCCTATCACCTGTTCTTTTTTTTTTAAGATTTTTTTAAAATTTTTAGTTTTATTTATTTGACAGAGAGAGACACAGCGAGAGAGGGAATACAAGTGGGGGGAGTGGGAGAGGGAGAAGCAGGCTTCCCGCCCAGCAGGGAGCCTGATGCGGGGCTCGATCCCAGGACCCTGGGATCATGACCTGAGCTGAAGGCAGACTCTTAACGACTGAGCCACCCAGGTGCCCCCCTATCACCTGTTCTTTTAACTCTGTTTATATACTCTGTTGCCTTCTGGGGAGGCAGTAGGAATTCTCTTCATTTCCCTTAGTAAGAATTAGCAGATGAAATAACTTTTGGCATGTTCAAAGATTTCTGGAAAAAAACATGGGAATTCTGATTGTAATAGAAATATTTAAAGGAATATTCATTTTCAGAATACTTTTTTGTTCTGTATACATTTGTCTAGTCTCAGTCTTAAGCTATTTTAACACACAAACCACTTAATTTGTTTTAACTGAATTGGTGCATGTTCATCGTATTGGGATTGGGATTTGCTGCAAGACACAGAAAACCCAAAATAATATTGGCTGAAACATGATAAAATTTTTATTTTTTTCTTATGTAAATTACATGATTAGATAAGCATTCTGGCAGCCCTGTGATCAACCAGGAAATAGTCTCTTTCTGTGTTTTGCATCTGAATTCTCAACACTTTTACATCATAGTCCAAAAGGGTTGTTCCAGCTATAGACATCATGGATACGTTGTAGCCAGCTGGAAAGAGGAAGTGGTTGGAGGACATTTCTATTTCCATCCTGTTGGACAGAACTTAGTCATGAGGCCAAACCTTGCTGTAGGGCAGTATGGAAAACAATTCCCCCCCCCCCCCCATGATGACCATGTTACTAGCTACAAAGTTAGAGTTTCTATTTTTAAGAAGGAGGTAGAGAAAAAATATTGGGGAAGAACTAGTCTCTGCCATGGTCAGTACTATAGTGTTTGAACTAGTGTCACTTTTCTTTTTGATTAGAGTCTCATCAGTCAATTAAGACAAAGCAATCCATTTCCCCCACTTTTAGGTAGAACGTAAATTTGGAACTGAGATTCTTGAAGCATTTCATGGCAAGTATAAAATAGTTAATTATTTCAATTCTTCAAAGAGTGGGACATCCATAAATATCCTGGGGAGAGTTGCCGGATTAATCAGCAGCCAACACGTATTTCTTTAGCAACAAATAATTGCCTGGCTCCGTTGCAAGTGCACATGTGTGTTAGAGGAACAAGATTAATATGCATGAAGCAAGTAGAAAACAATAAAAAATTCTATTGCTTTGACCTTTGCCAAACACTGTCATCATTTTATTAACCATTTATATGTATCCTATATCTGGTCTCCGAACTCTTTGAATATGTGGGCCACACATGATTCATCAGTTTGACATCTTCAGTACTCAACATCGTGGTTTTTTTTTATGATTTATTTCTTTATTTTAGAGAACTCACAATCATGGATGGGGGAGGGGCAGAGGAGAGAATCTTTGAGCAGACCCCCGCTGAGCGTGGAGCCCGTTGTTGCGTGGCTCAATCCCATGACCCGTGAGATCCTGACCTGAGCTGAAACCAAGAGTTGGACACTTAACTGAGTGAGCCACCCAGGCACCTCTCAACATAGTGTTTGATACATAGAAGGTGCTCACTATGTGTTCCAAGTGGAATAAAAAAAAATAAGCTATAATTCAGCATCTCAAGTCCTAGCTCCAGAATCTTCTCTAAGTCCTCTCTTACTTTATTCCTTATATCTAATTCATCAGCAGGTTTTGTTGTTGTAGGTCTAAAGTTTATCTAGAATTCAGGTTCCTTTCTTCATCTCTATTCTTGGCACCCAGACGAAGCTGCCATTTTCCCTAACATTGGACTTCTGCAGTAGCCTTCTAATTGATTTTCCCATTTTCATTCTTTTTTATAATCTGTTTTTCCACAGTAGAGTTCTATATTAAACATATAAATTCAATAATA
Source organism: Mirounga angustirostris (assembly GCF_029215605.1). Taxonomy (NCBI): domain Eukaryota; kingdom Metazoa; phylum Chordata; class Mammalia; order Carnivora; family Phocidae; genus Mirounga; species Mirounga angustirostris. The sequence continues at coordinate 98,539,924 of NW_026991719.1, forward strand.
TCACTGCCCTGCTTGAAAATAATAACTTCCAAATATACATAGAATGAAACAGAAACTCCTTACAGTAATTTGGCCGCTGGGCACCTGTCCACCTTGATCTTTTACTACTTTGACTTTCTTTTTTCATTTTATTTTATTTATTTATTTTATTTTTATTTTTTTTATTATGTTATGTTAGTCACCATACAGTGCATCATTAGTTCTTGATGTAGTGTTCCATGATTCACTCTTTGCATATAACACCCAGTGCTCCATGCAATACTACTTTGACTTTCTTTCTGTTTCAAGAACATGCCTAGGGGCGCCTGGGTGGCTCAGTTGGTTAAGCGACTGCCTTCGGCTCAGGTCAGGATCCTGGAGTCCCGGGATCGAGTCCCGCATCGGGCTCCCTGCTCGGCAGGGAGTCTGCTTCTCCCTCTGACCCTCCTCCGTCATGCTCTCTGTCTCTCATTCTCTCTGTCTCAAATAAATAAATAAAATCTTTAAAAAAAAAAAAAAACATGCCTAGTCCATTTGCACAGTAAGACCTTGCACTTGTGCTTCCCTTTGTCTGGAATGCTCTTACTGTATAGGCGTGTATGTCAGGATGGCTCTTAGGTCACTTTTTCATTGAACCCATTTTGTGACCACACAATTTATTTAGCCACACCTCCAACTCAATTTCTGTCATGTCACTTTTATCTTTTTTTCTCACAATATTTATCACTGTTTGAAATAATGTTATTTATTCATTTGTCCATTACTTCTGTCCCTTTACTAAAAATAGGCTCTATGAGACCAAGAACTTATCTCTCTTGTTCAGTGATGCATCCCTGATACCTAGAAAAAGTGCTTGGTATACAGTAGGTCTTTAATGGACATTAATTGAATGGGTGTTTAATGAATTAGAATGCATTGGACATTTTTTTTTAAAGATTTAATTTATTCATTTGAGACTCAGAGATAGAGCATGAGCATGGGGAGAGGTAGAGGGAGAGGGAGAAGCAGGCTCCCCGCTGAGCCAGGAGCCTGATGTGGGACTCTATCCCAGGACCCTGGGATCATGACCTGAGCCCAAGGCAGACACTAAACGACTGAGCCACCCAGGTGCCCCAGCATTGGACATTTCTTATAGTATTGCCTATGTTGTCATGGCTTGGTTTCCCTTCAATGAAGTCTCTGATATGGCATTTAGACTATAGGTTGTTTATTTAGGAATACCCTTTGGATCAATACCTGTGGAAGGGAAAGGAAGGAAGTAGGAATGGACAGAGGAAGAATTGAGCTATAGTTCAACAGTAGCCTCAGTTAACCCCACAGGGAAATCTGGAACAAGAAAGTCCTTCAGAATTTTCCTGAGTTGGGCCAGAATGTCCAGGTCCTTACCCCTTCATCAATCATTTATTAGATGTGGGCTGTTCTAAGAAGGATCAGGACTTTGGGCAAGATGGCTCTTTGCAATTGAGGTAATCTTTGAAGGGACTAATAGCTGTCTGCACAGTTGCTTCAGCAACTAGAACGTTAGATATTTCATTCGAGTACATCACGGTGTCTACTGCTTGTTGTCTTAGATTCACTTTTTCAAATATGTTTTGTTTGCAGATTCTTTTTTCAGGATTCTATAGCCCTCTCTTCCTGGAGGGAATATAGAAAGCAAAGGTTATTGGTAAAAATTACAGCTCCCACAAGTGTAGATGATCTCAGGGCTTTCACTGATGCTCATCATTTCCCCTGCACAGTCAATTCTAGATTTCCTTCCACCTTAGTATTTCTAGTGTTCTTGGTGTCTTACCTGGGGATCCATATCGTCTCCCCTCAGGGGGGACTGTGGTGATATTTCAATGTGTTCACCTCTGTGTGTATTCTTCCTAAATATTCCACTCCTTTTAAAATTGTGATAAAGTGCCTCAGTGGTTAGGTAAGGTCATGTTTGCCCTTCAGCAGGCAGAATAAAATCACCTGAAAGTGTTTTCTTCACACCATGGCAGCAGGTGCAGCCTTGGAATTGAAAATCTAAATGTGTCATTGAAACAAATTAATGGTTGATGAATTTTTTATAGAAATGTTTTCAGGTGCTGAAGGAACTGCCCGTGGCCCCTTTCCCAGTGTAATAAGTCAGGGAGAAAATATCCAAACTCTAAACTAGCACTGACAAAATCTGCAAAGCTGAATTTGAGACGTTATTTAAACTCTGACCCTATGGAAGGCAAAATACGTCAAAAAGGCTTTCACTCACATGTTTCTAAATTCTTAAAAATTTGCTGCTCCTGGTCTCTAGTAGCTTTTTGCTCTTTGAAAATTATGACTTTTCCTTATAGAAATTTTTCCCCATTTCTATTTGGAAATTACCGTGTTGCACTTTTGCGTGTGCGTGTGATGGATAGAGAGCTTGAACAAGCTCTTGTTTTCTGGGTGTGAGCATCACAGAAGCCATAGGAACAGCCTGGGTTACTTGATCAGCAACTGATCAGGATTGTGCTGCTAGTCGCCAAAAGGGAAAGCGGGCCCACGGACAGACTCAGGACCGCCTTAAGGCGGCTTGTATTACATCCTAAATCATGCGTACTCCTTTTGTTTGAATCCCATACATTTTCTAAAGTCTCCAATGAGGACTTTTTGCACTGTGTCTCCCATCCTACCCCACTCCCATCACTGGACACCAGTGGCCTGGATTTCAAAGTTCCTGGCCCCCGTCTTTCCTTCCTCCTTTCCTACCTATACTTATTCATATCCTCCTAATAAGAGTAATGAGCCCAAATATTGAGTGCGTATTGTTCTTTTTTTTTTTTTTTTAAGATTTTATTTATTTATTTGAGAGAGAGAGAATGAGAGAGAGCAAGCACATGAGAGGGTGGGAGGGTCAGAGGGAGAAGCAGACTCCCCGCCGAGCAGGGAGCCCGATGCGGGACTCGATCCAGGGACTCCAGGATCCTGACCTGAGCCGAAGGCAGTCGCTTAACCAACTGAGCCACCCAGGCGCCCGAGTGCTTATTGTTCTTAGTTACTTTGCAGCACCTTACATGTATTTACTCATTTAATCCTCACCGCAACTTAATGAGCTAGGTAGCAGTGATCTCATTTAACAGATGTGGCAACTATGACAGAGGGCGTTTATATAACTTTCCTAAGACCATTTATGCATTCAGAAATATGCTCTGAGCACTTACTTTCTAACTTCCAGGAACAACTCTGGACACTGGGGATATGATCGTGAACAAAGCAGATGATAGTGAATGTCCTAATTTATCTTATATTCTGGTATATACATCTGGGGATAGACAATAAACAGAAAAATCAAATTTATTGCAAGAGGAAAATAATTGAGGGAAGGTGTATCAAAGCCTGGGATGGAGGGTGTGGTTACAGTATTAAATAGGGGTAGGCTAGGCCTCATTGCTAATTATATTTTAGCAATACTTGAGTCATGGAAGGAACTACGTAGATATGTGTGATAAGAGTTTTCCAGGTAGAGTAAACAAAAAGTACAAAGAAGCTGAGGTAGAATCTTGCTTAGTGTATTGAAGGAAGAGCAAGGAGGCCACCATAGTTAGCATGGAGAGAGTTAGATGAAGACTAGTAGGAGATAAGGTCAGAGGGATAGTAGTGAGGTCATTGGGCCCTTAGTAGCCTCTTGTAAAGACTTTAGCTTTTACCTGCATGAGAAAGTCATAGGAGGGTTTTGAGCTGAGGAAGCTATGGCCTGGTGTACATTTTAATAAGATCCCTAGCTACTGTGTTGAGAACTGACTATAGGGGGTCAGTGACAAGAGCAGGTAGGTCAGTTGGAGGCTATCATAAATAATTCTTGTAAGAAATGATGGTGACTTAGACCAGAGTGATGATGGTATAGGACTGGAGAAGTGGTTGAATTTTGGAGATATTATTAAAGTAGACCAGTGGAATTTGCTACCCAAAGGGATTGGGATATGAAAGAAAAGTAGGAGTCAAAAATGACCTCAATGTTTTTGGCCCCAACAGTTGGGAATTTCTAACAACTGAAATGGAAATGATGGTGGGATGAGCAGGTTTGAGAAAGAAGAGCCAGAGTTTGGTTTTGGACGTGTTAGGTTTTAGAGGCCTATCAGATTGTGAAGTTGGAGGTATTATGGAAGTGGTTGCATATACACATATGGAGTTCAGGGGAGGTGCACTGAGTAGAATTATAAATTTGGGAGGTATACGTGATTCAACGTGATGAGACTGAAAGAGTTCAGCAAGGGTGTGTATATATAGAAGGAGAGGAGAAGAAAGTTCAGAAGCGAGTCCTGGGGCATTTAAGCATATAGAAATCGGGAAGAGGAAGGAGAGCCAAAATGGGAAACTAAGAAGGAGAAATCAGTGAGGAGGAAAACCATGAGTGTGTTGCCCTGAAATCCAGGAAAGAAGGTATTTCAAGTTTGAGAGAGAAAATGTTAAATACTACTGATAGTCAAATAAGGTGGGGACTGATAATTTACCATTGGATTAGCAACAAACAAACAGATTATACTTGACCTTGACAAGGGTAGTGTTGTGAATTGATGAGGGCAGAAGCTTACCTGGAGCAGATTTTAGGGAATCCATACAGATAGAAAGTGATATAGATTCACAGGTATTAACTTAGGCCGGCATTTTCAGAGCTCATGCTCTTAATCATTATCAGGTGTATTTTTTCTTTTTCTAAAAGGTTTTATTGATTTATTTGATAGAGAGAGAGCACACAAGTTGGCAGAGGGGCTGGCAGAGGGAGAGGGAGAAGCAGGTTCCCCGCTGAGCAGGGTGCCTGATGCGCGGGGCTCAATCCCAGTGCCCTGGGATCATGCATGACCCGAGGTGAAGGTGGACGCTTAGCCGACTGAGACACCCAGGTACCCCCAGGTGTATTTTTTTTCAACAGCCCTTTCCTCATAAAGATTTTCCTATGTCCATTGTCCTCAAATGAGATGAGAGTCATTGTCTTAATGTTTTAGTAATATTGGAAACTTCAGCCACTGTTAAAAGCCAGCGTGGCCCACAGCTAACATAATACTCAGTGGTGAAAAGCCAAATGTTTTTCCTAGAAGATCAGGAACAAGGATGCCCACTCCCTTTGATTCAACATAGTTTTGGAAGTCCTATTCACAGTAATTAGGTATGAAAAAGAAATAAAAGGCATCTAAAGCAGAAAGAATGACAGATGACATGGTATTATATATAGAAAACTATAGATTCCACCAAAAAACTATTAGAACTAATAAATGAATTCAGTAAAGTCACAGGGTACAAAATTAGCATACAGAAGTCATTTGCATTTCTATATACTTTACTAATGAGCTATCAGAAAGAGAAATTAAGAAAACGATCCCATTTATAATTGCATCAAAAGGAATAAAATATCCAGGCATAAATTAGCCAAGGAGATGAAGGGTTTGTACGCTGAAAATCATAAGGCATTGAGTAAAAATACTAGAGAGAACACAAATGGGAAGATATACATGCTCATGGATTGGAAAAATTAGTATTGTTAAAATGTCCATACTACCCAGATTCAATGCATTTCTCATCAAAGTACCAGTAGCATTTTTCACAGAACTAGGACAAAGCATCTTACAATTTGTGTAGCATCACCAAAGACCCCGAATAGCCAAAGCCATCTTGAGAAAGAAGAACAAAGCTAGGAGGTATAATTTTTCTTGAATTCAAATAATCCTACTAAAAGGTGTGGTGCTGGTTGGAAAACAGACATATAGATCAATGGAATAGAATAGGGTGCCTAGAAATAAATCCAGACATATCTGGTCAATTAATCTGTGACAAAGAGTCAAGAATATACAATGAGGAAAAATACTTTTCAGTAAATGGTGCTGGGAAAAGTAGACCGCTACATGCAAAAGAATGAAAATAGAGTACTATCTTATATATAAAAATAAATTAAAAATTGATCAAAGTCTCAGGTGTAAGATCTGAGACCATAAAATAAATTCTACATGGATTACAGTCTTGAGTGCAAGTCTTGAAATTATAAAACTCCTAAGTAACAGAACATAGGCAGTAAGGTCTTAAGACATTGGTCTTAGCAATAATTTCTTAGACCAGTTTCTGCAGGCCAGGGCAACAAAAGCTAATATAAGCAAATGGGATTGTATCAAACTAAAAACATTTTGCACAGTGAAGGAAATCATCAAGAAAATGAACAGGCAACCTAGTGGATGGGGGGAAGATATTTGCAAATGATATATCTGATAAGGGGTTAGTATCCAAAATATATAAAGAACTTATACAACTTAATATCAAAAAAGAACTCAGTTAGAAAATGGGTAGCGGCCTTGAATAGACATTTTTTTAAAGAAGACCTATAGATGAACAACAGAGACATGAATTGATGCTCAGCATCACCAGTCATTAGGATAATGCAAATCAAAATCACAATGGGATATCACCTCATGCCTGTCATTATGGCTAGTGTCAAAAAGACAGAAATATCAAGTGTTGGTGAAGATGTGTGGAGTAAAGGGAAGCTTTGTACACTGTTAGTGGGAACACAAACTGGTGCGGCCACTGTGGCAAACAGTATGGAGGGTCCCTCCAAAAGTCAAGATAGAGCTACCATATAATCCAGAGAATCCAATTTTGGGCATTTATCTCAAGGAAATGAAAATACTCATTTAAAGTGATATGCACCCCTATGTTCGTTGCAGGATAATTAATAATAGCCAATATATGAAAGCAATGTTAGTGTCAATCCCTAGATGCATGGATAAGGAAGATATGTTGTATATGTGTGGATACACACACACACACACACACACACACACACACACTGGAATATTACTCAGTCATGGAAAAGAATGAAATCTTGACATTTGTGACAACATGGATAAACCCAGAGGGTACTATGCTAAGTGAAGTAAGATAAACACAAATAGCGTATGATTTCACTTAATATGTGGAATTTAAAATCTAAAGAAATGAACAAAACAGAAACAGACTCATAGATACATGAAACGTAATAATAAATATACAGTTGAGCCTTGCCAAATGTCACACTGTCTGTTCTGCAGAGTGCTTTCTCTCATAAAATTTTATTCTATATGTTGTGTCTTCCAAAGTAATTTATAAATAGCTCCTGGTTAAGTGCCCAGAGTTTTACTTCTTCGTGTTCTAAGTGCTTAATAAATCCCCTTTTGCCAGTTAGAGGACAATACACCTTTGAACAGAGGTTGTGCTCTCCAAAACACATTTTGGGTATATGTTCTGTCATGGTAATAGACTTTTCCAGAATGTGATACTCATCATTTTTTTTTGTTTTGAATTTGAATTATAAAATTTTTGTGATTTTTATATAGTTCAAGAACATATAGAAGTTGAATTTATGTTTCTCAATTATATACCTGATTTATATAATATTTTGTTTTGTGTATTTTAATCTTCTGGATGGTTACAAAATTGTGTTTCTTTAGGTTGTTGGTGTTTCACTGCAATGTGCACATGTTGAGTAGAGGTGGAGATGTGCTTTTGAACTTGCTGATTTTTTGCTATGGTCTCTGAACAAAATCTCAAGTACTGCATGTTTTTTAATGTATCCAAATGCCACAGTCTGTCCTTGATTCCCAGTTTATGTCAATGCATGAAGGTTATTCATATACATGTGCAGTAGCAGGTAATGCAGTGTCAATCTCAGCAGATGCCAATTAGAAATTCCTGGGCCAGCTGGGCCCTAAAGGCATCCAATCTTGCATAATATAAAATTGTAATCAGTTGGGTGGATCACCCCAAGTTCCAGAGCCATAAATCTAGTTAGAAATGCCTTCTCAGTACCAGATGGCCACTTCTGGAAAGGCAATGGAGAAACTCCTTCTGAGATGACCAGAGAGCAGTCTACAGTCCTTCTGAAGAAGATGTTAGTTATGTGATCCGTAGAATCCCCAGGAGATAATAATGACAGACAAATTGATGTCTTTAAACTAGCATCTGTAAAATTATTGGTAATTAGTAGTGGCTTTATACACATCGCGGGTTAATGGAAACTATGAAAGAAAACTTCCTGCTCTCGAAACCTCTCCACTGTGGTTCATTTGATGCCTGCATTGTTTTCAGTGTTGAGTCATGACTTGGGTGGTTGGGTTACTGCTGCTTTGGGGAATTTAGTTGATTATGTATATAGTGCTGGGAAGCGCCGCACCTAGCAACATTATCAGTCATGGCCGCCTTTGCATGGAGGTTCTTCTTGCTGTTGTTTTTAATTAGACATGTATTTTGGCGAACAGGTATAGGATGTCTGAGGAAATGTGACCCTGACTAGGCACTTATTCTGGAACAAGAAGAGTATGTCTTAGTGTTCATATTACTCAGCGCTGGCAGTGTTATTGCCAGTGTTCTACTGCATAGAATCGTAGCAATAGCCCTAGACTGGTGTTGGAAAACTGTTTTCTTTCAAGTTCCATTTCTGCCACTAATTAGCATTATGACCTCAAGCAAATTCCCTTGTTCCTCTAGGGCCATGTTTTCCTTTTTGAAAAATGAGTGAATTTAGACTAGGAAGAACTGTGCCAAGGACTGTGTTAAAAATGCAAATTTTTTGGTTGTCCTTCATTCCTTTATCCTTTAAGTCAGTAAGTTTACATGAGGCCAGGGAATCTTGGTATGAAGAAGTAACTTGAAGGGTCTATAGAGTTTAGCATCATTCTTTGAGAAACTAGATTAGATGATTTCTGAGGTCTTTTCCAGCTCTAAAAATTATTTCTGGTGGCTTTACCTTTGTTTTGTAACAAACCATTTGTATGCCTTCATTTTCCATCTCTCTTTCACTTTCTTTATTCATATTCCTCCCTCTCCTCCTACCTTTTCCCCTTGGCCCAGCCCCTCATCCACAAGGCATTATTTGGCTCCAGTGAGGATGGGAATGATTGAGTCCGTGAACACTGACTCTGAAAGTACTTACTACATGGGCTCTCTCTTGGCACTTGGTGAGAGACAGGGACAGCTAAGCCACATTCCTTGTTCTTGGGTGGAGAAATAGTATATTCATTTCCTAGTCATGTGAGACACATGGGATGCATGTTTTGAGAGAGCTCTAAACTCTGTGGGGTGGGGTGAATCACAGAGGAGCAGACGACTGGTTGAGGGACTTCTGATGTGTTGTGTACTAAATGCTCCTGGTTTTTGTATCTTCTGACTTGTTATCTGATTTGTGATCTTCTATCTGATTTGTGATCTTCTAACTTGTACTTGGAAGGTCTGATCGAACACAAGTAGTGAGAGATGCTACTGAGGTGGCCATTCAAATCAGTTGTAGATCCATTTGTTCTCAGTCTGGCTGCACAGTAGAATCCCCTGGGTGGCCTATAAGAATTAACACCTTGACCATGCTGTACACTAATTACATTCAAGTCTCTGAGAGTGGTTGTTGGCATTAGCTTCTTTTAAAATATACCAGGTGATTGTAATGTGCAACCACCGTTGAGAACCACTTCTATAGGAGTTTACTTGTAGAAATGAGAGAAATAAGACTAATTATTTTTTTAAGATTTTATTTATTTGACAGAGAGAGCACAAGCAGAGGGAGCAGTGGATAGAGGGAGAAGGAGGCTCCCCACTGAGCAAGGACCCCGATACGGGACTTGATCCTAGGACGTGGGAATCATGACCCGAGCCGAAGGCGCCGCTTAAGCGACTGAGCCACCAAGGCATCCCAAATAAGACTTAGATGAGTGGTCTTCTAGTAAGTTGCCAAGCTGAGGACTAGTACTGTCCTGGTAAAATAGGCCTGAGAGTTTGTTTTCCATGTTCCCTCCCTCCTTCTGTCCTGAACTGTGGGTTATAACTTTACTTAGAAACCATGTGCCTCAAATGCCAACTTCCCTGTATATACCTAGACTCTCTTGCCTGGGTGTCCTTTTACCTATGCTCAGTTCTCTGTTCCCACCAGCGGTATATAATACTCAGTTTTAGTGTTTGCATGATACGGATTTGCTTTAAAGAAATCAAGAGGGTTTTGGCCTTTATTGTAGTTGCAGGCTTTGAGTCCACTTGCTGATAGCTTTTGCATGTCCTATGAATGCCAGCAATAAAAACTAAACATGGAGAGTTCATATGCCTGCAGCTGGCGAGGGTGGTTCTGGGAGTGGCTGTTTTGCTGGAAGCCCAGGTATGCAGTCGCAGGGCTGTCAACCAGTTCCAAGCCAGTGGTGAAGCCTGAAGTGGACCCTCTGGAAAAAGAAGCTTTTGATCCAGTGTTCACCAACCATCTGGAGCTCCTAGCTGTAGCCAGGAAAGAGCAGGGCTGGGGGACAACGTGGCCCTCTCCTGAGCTGCGAGTTATAAAGACTCAGCATCATGTAGTAGCACTTGTTGAAAATTGCAGGGGCTAGGTTGTGGTTCCCGCATCCACTCAGAATGGGCTATTAAAAAGCACCTTTACAGCACCAAAAATGTGGTGGCCTGTGAGAGTAAAGGATGAGTCCTGGCAGAAGGTCCTTAGGGGCAGGAATCAGCTTCATGGTCTACCAGCCCACTCCCTGGGAGGCAGCCTCAGACTGCATGAAATGAGTACAGAGGGCCCTGGAGAATCTATGAATGGAATAGAAGCATTGTTCTGAATGTGTAAATATAAACTTGGAGCTGTTACATCCTTCAGGCAAGAGCATCTGAAGAACAGCCAGCTTGGAAGCTTTATACAATCACGTAATAGTGGAATGTTATTACCAGTTAAGGTCATCCCCTCCTCCTCTTGAGAGAGAGAGAGAGAGAGAGAGAGTGAGTGTGTGTTTTAATGAAGGGCTAAATTCCTCCGTCCTCCCTTTTCTTGGACCTGAGAGAGGTATCTGAGAAAAGCTGTTGCCAATTATAATTAACTTTTGAAGGACAAATTAAATGCTGTTTATAAGTTAAATAATAAATGCATATTATGAACAAGAAAAAAACCCCCAAATACGTGAAATGAGAATCTTCTCTGATTTAGCTTGAGTCTCGATTCATTTACTTCTAATGTTCATTTCTAGTTACCCACTCAGCCACTGTGGTCTATATTGATTGGTATCCTTTTGTATGTTGCTATCAAGCATGCCCCTTTATATCTTGTCTTTGGAAACAACAGAATCTCTTGCATGCTCAGTTTGTTTGCTTGCTCCCAGCAGTGAAGTGGTCAGAAGATTTTCTTTCCTTTTTGGTAAAGATTATCTAAACAGTTTGCAGTTCACAATGAGCTTTTGAATCCATTCTTTCATTTATTTGATCCCGACAGCATATCTCTGTGGTAGTCCTGGCCTGAGGTATTAGGACTTTTTTTTTAAAGACAGGAGATTGAGCGGCAGAAGGATTGTTACTTGCTCCACATTTTTGTATTCAGAACTCAAATCTATTTTCTGCCAAGCACATATCATTCCTCCATATCATTCATATTGTTTGTTTATTTGCTTGATTATCGTCTGTCTTCACTGCCACTAGAATGCAAATTAAATATTAATAGGGGTCTTACCTGTCATGTTCAGGTCTATATCCCCAGAGACTAGGCCAGTGCGTGGCATCTAGTAAATGCTTTGTTGAATCTCGAAGCCTCAGTGTTCATGTTACAAGTCCTGTGGTCTTTTTAATTCTCTGTGGCCACTCTTCTTTTGCCAGTGTTCAAAGAGATAGATGGAAAAATGCACAAATGGTCACGTCGTTAGTAATTAGTGAAGCCTGCACAAGAACCCGGGTTGTTTACTTCTCAGTAGATTTATGTTACTTTATCCTATTTTTGGACACTGTCTGACCCATGCAATGCTGTGTTTTAGAAAGATCCTTGAATGTGGATCTGCATGATCTAAGGTCACTGACAGAGCCAACCATCTTGCAAAGTTCTGGAGTGGGAAAAATTTGTCCTCTTTGTCTGTATATCCACCTCCCTTTCTACCTGAGCTGAATCTCATTTAGTCTGTGTTCTCTAGTTGCTTAGTGCCCCCACCCTGAGCCTCACCCTGGCCTGCACCTCAGTGTTCAAGATCTTTCCAGATCCCTTCTCTCACATTTTCTCTATCCTTTGACCCACTCTCAGTGGACACTGATGTCACTTGCCACCTGGATGGGGTCACCTTACCTCTTTGAGTCTCAATTTTCTTTTCTTTTCTTTTTTTTTTTTTTTAAAGATTTTATTTATTTATTCATGAGAGATAGAGAGGCAGAGGCAGAGGGAGAAGCAGGCTCCCCGCGGAGCAGGGAGCCCGATGCGGGGCTCGATCCCAGGACCCTGGGATCATGACCCGAGCCGAAGGCAGACACCCAACTGACTGAGCTACCCAGGCGTCCCGAGTCTCAATTTTCTTAACAAATAACAAGGATAATATTTCCTTCTCATGTCATTTGTGTGACATGAATATCTAAAATATCAATGTGTACATTATAAAGCATTTTACAAATTATGTTTGTTATTAGGTTTTTCTAGGAATTTGCCTAATAGAGCAAACAAGTTCCTTTAGGCCCCTCAGGTTTTTGGTAATGGTTTTGAGTTACCTTTTCTGGGTTACCCAGTTAAATTTTAACAAGGATATTCAATACCTTTACCCTAAAAGGGTAATTCCTGTGATGGGAATTTTAAGAATCTTGGCAGGTCTGTGAGGGACAGATTTTTATGTGGGGTTGGAAGAAGGAGAGGTTTTTAGGTCTTTCCTGTTCACTTTCTTTCTTTGCAACGTGGTTCACCTTAACTCTTTGTTCCTCCTTTGTAACTTCTACCTCTGCTGAGTCAAGGATAGTGGTCAGGATTGTCAGTACTGTATGATGGCTGGTTTTGCCTGAAATGATCTGAAGTGATCCTAACTCTTTATAGAGTCCATGTGATTTATTTCCAGAAAGATCCTCACTATAACTCTCCCATTTTGGAGCTCATTAGGCAGCAGATCTCTACTGTGCAGGTAAAGTTGAATTTGGACGAAGTGTTCCTTTGCTTGTTGGTGTTCTGTGATTGGGGGACCAATGCCAGTGAGGGTTAAAGAGTGCACAGAAGCCCGCATTTGACAAAGCTGGGGCCAAACCAGCCGCTGTCTGTTTCATATGGAAACTTGCCCCAAGGGGCCCTTTTGTCAAAATCTGTCAACAAAAGGCTTTTGCAGGGTTCTGAGACCCTGAGGTTGGTGCCTTTCTAGGCATTTTCTTGTCAGAGGCATCATTCCAGAAAATTATAGAGTGTGGATTGAAACTAAGATTATAGGTTTAAACAGCCCTTGCCTCTCTCCAACTAGGGACAGCCTAAGCAATGCCCAGAAGCTAAATTTGGTCTCAGTCATTATGAAAATTGAAAGTAATGCTTTACAATTAAGAGTTTAAAAACAGCCTTTAATTTCGCTTTCATAAAACACTGATGGGGTGGGAGGGTGTGATGGCTAAGGGCTCAAGGGGGGCCTGTATTAAAGATGAGTAGAGGCTTTTAAAGCTTTGTTACTAGTTTGAATGTGGTTCAAGGGTCTTGGCAATCTCAGGGCATTGAGATTGGTTGGTTGTTTCTCGTCCTGTGAAATGGAGTATTCAACATCTTTGTAGCCAGAATCCTGAGAATTACTGCCTGGAAAGGCAAAATGGATGCTAGGATTCTAGATAGGTAAGGTGGATTTTAAATAAATGGACCTTAGAAATAAAGAAGTAAAAGAGACTGAATTTAAGAGATAGGGATATTTTGGAAGGACTGAGGAAATTGAAAATAAAGATAGAAACCTGTGTTTTAGCCTGAAATGTAAAAAGAAACAAATAGTTAACATAGAGTGCAGATGGGACCAAATTGGAAAAGAAAAGCACAACACAACAAAACAAAATATTGGACGATGTCCTATAACTCCCCACTCAGAGGAAGAATCTTAGCTGCACAAAAAATAGTAGAAATCCTGGACTTCCTAATCTCTCCCTCATTTGGAAGAGCCAGGGCTAAAACGGAACTTAGCAAGACTCGATGATGTAGAGACCACCCTTCTGAGGAGGTGCTTGTCTGAGTCTGGTCAGCAGTGGAGAAGTTTCACAAAAGAGGAAGCAGAGTCAAAGTTGCTTAGAGAGCGTATGTGTGTGTGTTTGGGATGGAGGGAGAAAGAAGAAAGTTAAAGCATCTAAAATCCTGCCACCCTAAGATAACCACTTTAGGATGATCACCCTTTTGTATGCTTCATTATGTGTATATACATATATTAGTTTCCATAGATGGCACCAGAGTCTAAATGCTTGCTTTATTGTTAAGGGTATCTTTTGAGGGACTTTTGTCTCCCCTCCTCTTCCTTCTCATTACACATCCCCATGATACCCAAAGTTAAGAGCCTGGTAGATAACATTCTATATATTTCTCTACATTTACTTCATCTGATTCAAATACACACAGGTTTTGTTTGGTCAATATTTTATAAAATTGGTTATAATAGTATACATTTTTCTTATTTATTTATCAATCTAGTGGATTTGAGGAGATTTCCACATTTCTCTTTATGGCAGTATGATAGCTTAGAATATGAATGTATCAGACTTTATTCAGTCTCTTCCATATTAATGGGCATTTGTTGTATTTCCAGTTTTTTTGCCATCACCATTTGTTTTGCAGTTACAATTCTTGTATTGGTTTAAGCCATAAGAAATAACTGGTTTTGTAGACCAAAACAGCCAACCATCAACAAAAAAATTGTACTAGCTTATAATAAATAAATCGGCAATAGTGTTCACGTTTGAGAATGTGGAAAATAAAATCACTTTTGGGTTCAAACTTAAGCTCTCTTAGAATGTAGAGCAAAAGAGCAAGGAGAGATACAAAGAATGAGAAAATCAATAATAAATATAATGGACCAGTGAATGGAGAACCACTATATGGCTAATCTATGTATCTCAGGAGGCAAGAGTCAACGCATTAGAAGTAATAATAGAAGAAAACATTTCTGAAATAGAGAAATAGCTGAATCTGTAGATCAAAATGGATCACTAAGTACCTGTCAAACTAAGAAGATGGGACTGACATCTACATAATCCTGGTGGGGGCGCCTGGGTGGCACAGTCAGTTAAATGTCGGACTCTTGGTTTCAGCTTAGGTCTTGATCTCAGAGTCCTGGGATCCAGTCCTGTGTCCCTCTCTGTGCTCAGTGGGGAGTCTGCTTGTCCCTCACCCTCTGCTCCTCCCTTCCTCTCTCTCTCTTTCAAAAATAAAGAAATCTTAAAAAAAAAAATCCCGGTGAATGTCCTGAATTAAGAATAGAAAGAAAAAATTAAGCACCCAGTCAAAAAAGAGAAACAAGAAAAAACCAAAAATAAACAGGTCACCTCAAAATTTTTTTTAAAAGATTTTATTTATTTATTTGAGATAAAGAGAGAGTGTGAGAGAGAGAGCACAAGCCAGGGTGCAGAGGGAGAGGGAGAAGCAGGCTCTCCGCTGAGCAGGGGGCCCAAGTTGGGGCTCTATCCCAGTACCCTGGGATCATGACCAGAGCCAAAGGCAGACGCTTAACGACTGAGCCACCCAGGCGCCCCAGGTCACCTCAAAATTTTAAAAAATATAGGATTTGGGCATTTTGGTATTATAATAAATGCAATAAGACAGTAGAGCAACATATACATATTTGATAGAAAAATACTTTGACCAAGGAGTTCTCTACCCAGACAGTGCAATAAAACATACTTTCATAAATACAATAGCTCAGAAAATATACACCGTGTGGAATCCGTAGAAAAGGAGGGCGGCAACTCAAAATAGATAAGCACGGCATCTGGAAACTAATGAAAAAATAAAGGTGTTAAGACTAGGACTTCAGTATAAATAGTTTGATGCATACATTTAATTCATTTAAACAGAATTATCTAAATGATGTTATAGATGAGGTTTTAAAAACAGATATTAATAATCCTTGAAAGAGTAGATAATATTGTTTCAAACATTGTCAATATAAAATTGCGTCTATAATATTATACTATGCCTCCATTACCTGGGAGATCGAGATTGGGTAGGAAAGTGCAGGAGGAATTAGTTTCAAGGAGATACATAGATTGATATTTTTGCTGGGGAGAGGGGCAGAGGGCGAGAGAGAACCCTAAGCTGGCTCCTCGCCCAGTACAGAGCTCGACATGGGGCTCCATCTCACCACCCTGAGATCATGACCTGAGCCGAAATCAAGAGTCTGACACTTAATCGACAGATCCACCCAGGTGCCCTATAGATTCATGTATTTTAAATTTAAGGGTAACTACATGCAGAATTAAAAGCAGAAATTATACTTCCCAAATTACTAAAGTAGAAAAAAAATCAAAGATAATCCATATTAAAAGAAGGAAATAAGAAGAAAGCATAATTCAAATAGAAAACGTAAGTAAGACCAAGCAATGCCAATAAATGTGTGAGTTAAACATTTCTATTATAAGACAACGATTCCCAGAGTGAATTAGGAAAAAAATATATTTGTAGTTCTGTGGTTTACAAAAGACACGTGTAAAAGTAATGCTTAAAGGTGAAAGGTAAGATGACCTGTATCAGCAAATGAAAGCACAAAGAAAGCATGATATCAATTGACAAAGTAAAATCGAAAGTAAATTCCTTCATAAGATAAAGCCATTCATGTATTATTAATTTAGCCTTGCTCTAATAGTGTAGTTACTAGCTCCATGTGGCTGTTTGAATTGAAATTTAATCTAATGAAAATAAAGTTTAATTTAAAAATTCTATTCCTCAGTAATAATAGCCACATTTCCAGTGCTCAGTAGCCACATCTGTTCAAGTGCTTAATCTCCAGTATATTGGACATCACTGGCCTAGAACATGTCTATCGTCTCTGTTCAGTTTGACAGTCCTGGTAAGGAATTAAAAAAAAAAAAAAAGGAAGTATAATAAAAGTGTAATATTTATAAATCCTTATGCATGAAATAAGATTCATTTCAAAATGGTAATTGAATACTGCCAGATACAAGGAGAAACTGACAGTATGCCAATGGGAAAGGGGGCGTTTAACATCCTGTAAAAATACACAATATATGAAGCAATATAGAGGACCTGATTATTTTACTTAATAATCAATTCATATAAAATTCTTTATTTGAAGAACTATATCTTATTTTGTAGTATCCATGGAACATTAAAGAAACGTAATTGTATTGGCTATAATGTAAACCCCAGCTCTAAAAAGCATACATAGTACAGCATTCAGTAATATTTGCAATTAATTACAGACCTAGCCAGTGGAAACCTTACTTATTTTCACATAGGAAATGTAAAAGTTTAATAATTCTTGGTTTGAAGAGGAAAGCAAGAGCCACAGTTCACAATACTTGAAAAAATAATAATCATAAGAATATATTGTGCCTTAATCTAAGAGGTATAGCTGAGCTTTAATCAGAGGAAAATTCATAGCTTTACAAAGTTTGTTTCAGTAGATGTTCAGCTTCCAAAGTTACAACAATGTAAATATGAGGAAAAAATGAGGAAACAATAAGACTAGGAGCAGATATTAATGAACTAGAAAATAGGGAACCGGGGCACCTGGGTGGCTCAGTCGTTAAGCGTCTGCCTTCGGCTCAGGTCATGATCCCAGGGTCCTGGGATTGAGTCCCACATCGGGCTCCCTGCTTGGCAGGAAGCCTGCTTCTCCCTCTCCCACTCCCCCTGCTTGTGTTCCTGCTCTCGCTATCTCTCTCTGTCAAATAAATAAATAAAATCTTAAAAAAAAAAAAAAAGGGAACCAGTGAATTCTACTAATTCCTAAATGCTTTTTCTTAAAAAAAAAAAAAAAAAAGTTGTGTGTGGGGGACAAAATCCTAGCCTAATAAAAGAAAGAAAGGAAAATTCATAAAATTAAAAATGAGAAGGGGAATATAACCATAAATATTGAGGAGATTTTTCAGAGTTATACAGAAGTCACGTATAACTCCATGCTTTTTTTTTTTTTTTTTAAGATTTTTTATTTTTATTTGACAGAAAGAGACAGTGAGAGAGGGAACACAGCAGGGGGAGTGGGAGAGGGAGAAGCAGGCCTCCCGCGGAGCAGAGAGCCTGATGCGGGGCTTGATCCCAGGACCCTGGGATCAAGACCCCGGCCGAAGGCAGATGCCCAACGACTGAGCCACCCAGGCGCCCCTAACTCCATGCTTTTAATTTGAAGATTTCACTGACATAAATAACTTTCTGAAAACAGAAATTACTAAAATTTTTCAAGAAATAGAAAGCTTTACAGAAGAGATAAGAGATAGTACCCATGGGTATAACTTTAAAGATGGAGTGTGTCCTAACTTTTCATTTTTATCTTAAACATTAATTTTTAAATACTAATTTCATATTTATTTGTATTGTGTGTAAAATCATAATATAAAATTTGTCTTAATGATTTTGAAATGTGTAATTCAGTACTGTTACATTCATTTACATTGTTATACAACAGTTGCCGGAACTTTTTCATCTTTCAAAACTGAAACTCTATACCCATGAGACAGTAGCGCTCCCCCTTCTGTATCTCCCCCATGTCCTCATAAATCTTCCATTTTGCTTTCTGTTTCTATGAATTAGACTACTTCAGATACTTCATTTAAGTGCAATCATACAGTATTTGTCTTTTAGTATTGGGCTTATTTCACTTTGTATAATAGTCTCCAGGTTTATCCATGTAGTATCATGTGGTAGGATTTCTTTCTTTTTTAAGGGTGAATAATATTCCATTGTATGTAGTACATAGGAGATTTTGTTTATCTGTTCACCCATGAATGGATACTTGGGTGGCTTTTAAAATATTTTTAACATACTTTATTTACAAAAATAATATTTTATAAGGTACACAGTTCTACAATTTGCTTTTTGATATACGTAGGAGAATAACTTAATTAGGACAGTATATATTTTCAGTAATTAATCATTTGCAGAATATATATGTATCATTGTCAATGTAGACATTTTAGGGCACTGGAAATCAAGAAAAGCATGTTTCAATCAAGTAGATGGGCCTGGGGACCCAGTATTCTTGATAAGGATTTTCCCAGATCGTGATGTGGATAGACTTTGTATAGGTACTAATTAGAATCATGATGGAAAGTGGATTCTTTTCGTCCATTGCTTAATAAAGACCTACTTCATTAGGGAGCATTGTGAAATGGAAAGAAAAGTGAGCTGAATTCACATCACATCTCAGCCACTTGGTTTATTATAGTGGGAAGATCTCTTACTTCCCAAAGCCTTAATTTTTTCACATTAAAAAAAAGTGGGGCAAAAAGTCCCAGTTCACTTTTTCAACTTTGTGAGGTGGAGTCTGTGACCGTATGTTAAAAAATATATTTGATAGGGACGCCTGGGTGGCTCAGTAGGTTAAGCGTTGGCCTCTTGGTTTCAGTTCAGGTCATGATCTCAGGGTGGTGGGATCCAGCCCCACCTCGGGTTTCGCACACAGCTCGGAGTCTGCTGGAGATTCTCTCTCTCTCTCTCTCTCTCTCTCCCTCTGCCCCTCCTTCCCCCCACTATGAATAAATAAATAAATAAATAAAATCTTTAAAAATATATATATTTGATAAATATTAAATTTCTCTTACACTGTAAGTTATCCCATAGATCTTTTTGTTCCCAAAGAGAATTTTGTGCCTTTTTCTCAACCAAATATTCATTGAGCCATAATTTACAAAGAGTGAACTGTACATATTTAACTTGTACAGTGTGATGAGTTTTGACCTGTTCATGTACCTGTGAAATCTGGATATGGAATGTTTCTATAAATCCGCAAAATTTCCTTGTGCCTCTTTGTAGTTCATGTGTTTCTTTACCCCTGCCTCCCGGTAACCGTTGGTTTACTTTTTATCATTGCATGTTAGTTTGCCTTTTTAGCATTTTAAATAGATCTCATGGTATGTTCTCAGTTCCCTTTGAAACAACCTAGGAAACCCGGTCTACTTTAGCTATTGTCTGTTCCCAGACCCAGACCCCCAGAGCAGTAAGTGAATCAAGTAAGAATTGTCCTATCCCTTAACTCCCCCACTTTTTTGCCCTGGATCTTCCAAAATAAGGGAGTTGGGGAGCATGATCAGGGAGAGAAAAGACTAGCAAAAGGAATTTTTATATTACAACTGCCTACCCTGAACTAGAAGGTAAGATTTGATTTCAGTGAAGTTAGGATTTTTCATTAACACAGGAAAAGGAGCATGGAGTTTGCTCAAAAAATAAAAAAACCTATGATCCAGCAGTTTCCCTTCTTTCTGTTTATTTGAAGGAAAGGAAATTACTATTGTGAAGAGCTATCTGCACCCCTGTGTTCATTCCATAGTTATTTACAATAGCTACGACATGGAAACAACTTATGTCCATCAGTGGATGAATGGATAATGAGAATGTGGTGTATTTACACAATAGAATATTATTCAGCCATGATAGGAAGGAAATCCTGCCATTTGTGACAACATGGATGGAACTTGAAGGCTTTATGCTATTTCTGACAAAGACAAATATTGTATGATCTCACTGATATGTGGAATCTAAAAAGAACAAACTCATAGAAATAGCAAATTCGTGGTTGTCAGAGGCAGAGGTTAGGGGTTAGGAATTGGGTGAAGGTGGTCAAAAGGTAGAATCTTCCAGTAATACAATAAGTAAGTCCTGGGAATGTCATGTACCTTATGGTGACTATGGTTAATAATACTGTGCTAAGAGAGTAGAACTTAAAAATTCTCACCATAAGAAGAAAAAAATTTTAACTGTATGAACTGATGGTTGTTAACTATGGCAGTTATTTTGCACTTCATATATATTTCACATATATGAAATCATGTTGCACACTTGAAACTGTTATAGGCAGTGTTATATGTCAATTATATCTCAGTAAAACTGGAAAAAATAAATAAAACTTTTTTTTTCTTTTTAGTTATATACAAATTATGTAACTGTAATAGAATTGTTGAAAAGTCTTAGTGGTTAAGTGTGCTTCTTTTAAAAAATGGTGGACACTACATATTTTGGTAGAGCCAACTGTAACACTAGTGATGCTAATAGGTAAATTTTTAAGTTATTAGCTTGGGATCTATTTCTGTTCTGATTGTAACCAAAAATTGGTGACGATTCAGTCTCATTTGTTCTTTTTGTTGTTGTGGAGATATAATTGCCATGTTTCCAGACATAGTGTGGATCCCAAACCAGGTACCAGGTGTACATTATATATCTTTATGTTTACTTTAAACATGCTGAAAGCCTAGTTTGTTATGATCCATTGCCTTGGGATTATAGAATAACATTCCTCATCAGTGACTCTGGGAACATTCGCATAGTTTACTTCTCAGAGTTTGACTGAGGGTCATTGCCATGGCTACAGAGATAAGGAAGAACTGAATAAAATTGACCTCCTGCATTAACTCCTCATATAGCTTTATAGTGTGTGTGTGTGTGTGTGTGTGTGTGTGTGTGTGTGTAGATAGGGAGAAATATTATTCTTGCCAGTGGTTTTTTTAAAAGTTTTATTTATTTATTTGTCAGAGAGAGAGAGAGAGAGAGAACACAAGCAGGGAGAGCGGCAGGCAGCTGGAGAAACAGGCTTCCCACAGAGCTGGGAGTCCAATGGGGGACTGGATCCCAGGACCCTGGGATCATGACCTGAGCCAAAGGGAGTTGCTTAAGGACTGAGCCACCCAGGTTCCCCTAAACCCTGCCTTTTATCTCTCGGCCTGTCTTTATTTTTTCTTAGTTATATACTTTTACATATAACTTTATATAGTTTTTAGTTACGCATTTTTATTTATAAGATTTATATTCTACTCTGCAACCATAATTTCCGAGGTTATTTTAAGTATTAGATGGATTCTGTGCTTAGTGCTAATTCTCTCGCCAGAGATTCTCCATCCATCTTTTGAGTAGACTGACGTTTGTCCTCTAGCAGTGTTTTCAAGATGTGCTCATTGGAGTGTTATCCCCTAAGTTTTTGTATGATCCAAAACATTTGTTGCTTTTCTTCAGGAAAGACTAGGTAGCAGGATATGGCTTACATTTTTCTTTTTCTGAAGATATTCGGACAGATACTGCTGCACTTTTTTCTAGTATTGAATGTTACACTGGAGACCTTTGCGGCCAGCCTATTTCTCTTAATGATGACTTTATCTTCTTTTCTAGATGCCCAAGGATTCTTTATTATTGAAATCTCATCATTTTATGAAATTATGTTTTAGGGTTAATTGTTTTGTATCAGTTTTTCTGGGATTGTGGTATGTTTTTTTTTTTTTTTTAAAGCTATACATTTGGCTTTTTTTTTTTCTATTTCTGGGAATATTTAAATATTTTCTCATTCATGTTTTGGTGTATTCTTTGTCTCTATTTTTGTATTGGATCTCCTTCATCTACTTCTTTTATATCTATTGTATCATTTTGAATGTTGTTATACTCTTTGTTCATTTCCATTTTTTAAATACCTTTTAAAAATCCTTTATACCATATATTTCTTACTGGGTTTTCATCAGTATTGATTCTTGTATTATTTAGAATAGTGTTTTATTCTTCAGTTTTTTTTTTTTTAAGATTTTATTTATTTATTTGAGAGAGAGAGAATGAGAGACAGAGAGCATGAGAGGGAGGAGGGTCAGAGGGAGAAGCAGACTCCCCGCCGAGCAGGGAGCCCGATGCGGGACTCGATCCCGGGACTCCGGGATCATGACCCGAGCCGAAGGCAGTCGCTTAACCAACTGAGCCACCCAGGCGCCCCTTCTTCAGTTTTTTTAATTTATCAACTAAGCAGTTTTATTCTTACCTACATTAACTCATATATTTGAACCATTCTATAAAATAATCTAGTTCATCAATTTCTTTTTGAAGGAATATTTCTTCCTAACCTCCTCGTTTTTAAAGTTGTAGTCTAGATATGCTTAGTTTCCTCCAGGAAACTCTGATCTTCAGCCCACCTCCATTCCCCCATGCAGCTCTTGAAGCCTTCAGCGCTTCCCTGATTATACCACTCAACATTCAGTTTTGAACATTCTTGTTGGTTTTCTCTGGAAAAAAGTCTACTCTTTTGGGCAGTCAGGGACTGTGTTTAGTGTTCTGGTTCAGTGATGCATCGCCTGCATCTGGCCTCTACGAATCCTGCCATTTATGTCTTAAATTGTCTGGAAGGCCTTCAAGATGAAGCTCACCAGAAAGAACACAATCTTGTGAGTTGCCAGTTATGAACATGCATTGAATCTTTAGGATGGTGCAAAAGACAGTTTTGTTCTTTTTCCGGTTGTTCCACTGAACGGTTCTAAGTGAAATGAATGCTCCAGGAGTCCATCCTTTCCCTAATGACCCTCCAGCTTCCATTTTTTTTTTACTCTTGCTCTTCCCCAGGGTTCTGGCTCTCTCTGTCTAGCAATCAACACCTTGGACTTTGATTTGAGACTTTTTTTTTTTTTTAAAGAGGACTGAGAATGCACCGTTGATTACTGAAAGTCTTCTTTGGGAACAGGCTTTAATCTTCAGTTACTTTTGAAGGGTGCTTCTATATGACAGTGATTTTTCTTATTAATATTGCTTGCTTGTTATTTTGCTAAAATTACCAATCATCACTAAAGACATCGATAAGAATGAAGGTAGTGGGAGGTGGGAGGGGGGAAGGAATTCTGCTCTGCCAGTCCTAGAAGGTGCTCAGTAAATATTTCTGGAGTGAAAGAATGAAGAGCATAACTAAGGTGCGCTGCTTGATTTTTTCTTTTCTTTTCTGGGCGTGTATGTACGTGTGCACACACTTTTCAAGTATTCCTCTACACGTACATGATATATTTGAAATAACCTAGAAGTTTCATACCTTAAAACTTGAAATGTAGAGAAGGGCATTTTATTTTATTTTTTTATTTATTTTTTATTTATTTATTTATTTTTTTAAAGATTTTATTTATTTATTTGAGAGAGAGAGAATGAGATAGAGAGAGCATGAGAGAGAGGAGGGTCAGAGGGAGAAGCAGACTCCCTGCCCAGCAGGGAGCCCGATGCGGGACTCGATCCCGGGACTCCAGGATCATGACCTGAGCCGAAGGCAGTCGCTTAACCAACTGAGCCACCCAGGCGCCCCGAGAAGGGCATTTTAAGTGGGGCGTATTACCATGCAGTTACCACCTCACATGGTATGAACTGACTCTGAAAATGCACCAAGGTCTACAACTGCAAGGCATTTGAATGATGACCCAGAATGGGATTCAGATCTTTTCATGCATGTGGGAGTGGGATGCCATGGAATTCCTTTGGATGGCTTATTCCCTGGGAGCCTTTCTTATTTAGTAGGACTCCTTGAGCTAGAGAAAGGAAACGTGTAGAGGGTGAGGGTCCTGGAGGTTGGAATGGGGGTGCTTTACCAAGGGCCACAGCGGGACAGTAGGTTGCCATAGTAACATAATTCTGTCTGTGAAGTTATCTCCTGGTTTGATATCCCTATCTACTGACTGCCCATTTTTAATAGTTTTAACATATTATAAGTCTTCCTTGTTTATACTCTTTTTGTATCATCTCCTGTCCCCCCCTTTCAGTTATGGGATTGCTTTCTGAGTTGCTGTATTGTATTTGAGCTACCCAGTAGGACGTAGGGAAATAACAGCATAAACAAAAGGAAGTGAGCAGGGACTGGGGGTTCTAGCATTTTGTGTGTGAAGATGTGCTTACCAGCCCCAGAGACCCATGACTTGAAGCCAGACAAATAACAGTTCTTCGACATCAGGTACTACGGTCCCTCCCCCATCTGCAGCGCTACACATTTTGCATTTGGGTTCTCTTGTTTTTGTGCCTCTTGAAGCACCTGCCCAACCTGTCGAGGGCAGCTTTGTATGTGTGGGGGGGAGGGAGATGCATTGCTGCTCTCTTCCCCTACCCGCCTCTGCTTTGGAGAGTCCGCTGCTCTTCTGCACGTTGTTTCAATCGGAGTGCCTTCTTCCTAGCTTCTCTAAATCCTACTGTTTTTCTTTTTTTAGAAAGTGTTTTTTTTTTTTAAGATTTCATTTATTTATTTGAGACAGAGAGAATGAGAGAGACAGAGAGCACATGAGCGGGGGAAGGGTCAGAGGGAGAAGCAGGCTCCCTGCCGAGCAGGGAGCCCGATGTGGGACTCAATCCCGGGAATCCAGGATCATGACCTGAGCCGAAGGCAGTCGCTTAACCAACTGAGCCACCCAGGCGCCCACTATCTCAGATTTTTACTTCTCGGTTCTTTTCAGGCCTTTCTAGGTTTTCATAAAATCCAAAATGAAGTTTTTGATCCTTGTTTTCTCACTCTCCCCTTGAGTTCTATAGCTTCATAACGGAACCTGGTAGAATGTTACAAAGGAAGACTTTTCTTTTAGTTTTTTTATTTTTTAAAGATTTTATTTATTTATTTGAGCCAGAGAGAATGAGAGAGAGAGAGAGAGAGCACATGAGAGGAGGGAGGGTCAGAGGGAGAAGCAGGCTCCCTGCCGAGCAGGGAGCCCGATGCGGGACTCGATCCAGGGACTCCAGGATCATGACCTGCGCCGAAGGCAGTCGCTTAACCAACTGAGCCACCCAGGCGCCCAATCCTACTGTTTTTTCACGATGTAGCTCAAATCCTGTCATTTCTGTGAAGCCTTCTGTGATTTCTTCCGAGTCTTATACGTCTTTTCATCTCTGAATCTGAGTGACTGGATTTGAATCCAAGGCCACGCTTCCTCGTGTGAGAAGTGTGACCTCAGACAAGTTACTTAGCCCCTTAGTGCTTCAGTTTCCTCACCTGTCAAGTGAGAAAGATAATTGTGTCTACTTCATTAAGGTGGCTGTTGTGAGGATCAAGTGGGTATATATATTTAATACACTGAGTGGTGCCTGGCGCAAAGCACAGTGCCTGCTCAGTAATGATTAGATATTTTTCTTTTCTTTTTTTTTTTAATGATTATTTATTTATTTATTTATTTGAGAGAGAGAATGAGAGAGAGAGAGCATGAGAGGGGGAGGGTCAGAGGGAGAAGCAGACTCCCTGCCGAGCAGGGAGCCCGATGCGGGACTCGATCCCGGGACTCCAGGATCATGACCTGAGCCGAAGGCAGTCGCTTAACCAACTGAGCCACCCAGGCGCCCTAGATATTTTTCTTAATACGTCCAAGATGGCTTCAGACATACACTGATTTTTTTTTGAATTGGGGTTTTATGGCTGCATTTTATCTCCTCAAGTGAACTGGGGGTAATGTAACCGTGGAAAAAGTATGGGTTTTGGTTGTAGACTGCCTGAGTTGGAGTCCTAGTAAGTCCTGCTACTTACTAGCTTTCTGATCTTGGAGAAGTTTCTTAACCTGTGTGGGTATTGGTTTCACTGTTGTATAAGGGAATAATTATACGAAGCTACTGCAGAGTCTTTGTGAGGATGAAATAGATAATGCTTATAGGGTACCAGATACAGTAGATGCCCCTGAATGGAAATGCTGTCGTTACCTTTTTTAGGATTCTTTGTTCCTAGGCCCAGATTAAACTCTCATTACATGTTTGCTAAATGGTCTGGAAGTAAAATATTCTGCTTTGTCAGGCATCTGTCTTTTGCATTATTCAGAAACAGAGAACAGAAAATGAGAACTGCATCTTTGAGCTTTTGAAGTTAACCC
The DNA here is from genome assembly GCF_029215605.1 of Mirounga angustirostris. NCBI lineage: Eukaryota > Metazoa > Chordata > Mammalia > Carnivora > Phocidae > Mirounga > Mirounga angustirostris. Next base: position 98,566,357 of record NW_026991719.1, read on the forward strand.
CAGCTCAGAATCTTTTCTACCTATCAGCTGCCCCTTTTTGTTATGTTAGGGCCTAGTCGTGGTGATGATGATGATGATGATGATGAAGAGCAGCTACCATTTTTTTTTCTAAATATGTGCAGTGTAAGTGCTAAGTTCTTCACACAAATTATCCCTAGTTGTGTTTACTCTCCTGCTATATTCTCTCCCTGGAGGATCTCAGCCGTTACCTTGGCTCCAGATACCATCTATGTCCTGATGACTCCCACATTCCTATCTTTATTCCAAACTTCTTCTGAGCTCTAGATCCATATATGTAACTAAAAACTTGACATCAGCATCTGGATATTCTAGATGCAATGGAAGCTAATAACAGTTTTTAAAACCAGACCGTCTGTCTAGTTTTCCCCACCTCAACATCATTCTGGTTTTTCTTCTGTGTATCCTGTCTGGATGCATGACACCCACCAACTAAGTATTTACTTGCACCTCACATTGAGAACCTCAGGAAATTCTAATAGTTCTTCTTCTGAAATATATAGTAGATCTCTCTTTTTTTTTTTTTAAAGATTTTATTTATTTATTTGAGAGAGAATGAGAGAGAGAGAGCACGAGAGGGAAGAGGGTCAGAGGGAGAGGCAGACCCCCCGCTGAGCAGGGAGCCCGATGCGGGACTCGATCCCGGGACTCCAGGATCATGACCTGAACCGAAGGCAGTCGCTTAACCAACTGAGCCACCCAGGCGCCCGTAAATCTCTTTCTTTCCCTCTTCACTGCCACCACCATAGTGGAAGCTACCATTATTTTTTCTGCGGATTATAATAGATTTCTCACTGGTGTCCCCTTTTTCATACTTGATCCCTTCCAATCTGTGTCTTCACCATGCCCAGATATTTTCTGTTTACTTTTTACATTGATGTATGACAGACATATAGTGATATGTACAAAGTGCACTAATCTTTTTTTTTTAAAGATTTTATTTATTTATTTGAGAGAGAGAGAATGAGAGACAGAGAGCACGAGAGGGAAGAGGGTCAGAGGGAGAAGCAGACCCCCTGCTGAGCAGGGAGCCCGATGCGGGACTCGATCCCGGAACTCCAGGATCACGACCTGAGCCGAAGGCTGTCGCTTAACCAACTGAGCCACCCAGGCTCCCCAAAGTGCACTAATCTTAAGGGTATAGCCGGATGAATTTTTCCATACATATATATACTCCCGTAACTATTCCTCAGATCAAGATGTAGACTATTTCCAGCACCCCAGAAGGTTTCTCTGAGTACCCACTCCATGGTAACTGCTATTTTGCCGTCAGATTTTTAAAAGTCATTTTTTTGGGGGGGGGGGAAGGAAAAGTAAAGCAACTAAATATTTTACTCTTGTGAATGATAGCCATGTTGATGTATTTAGCGGGAAGTGTGTTGATGACTACAGTTTAATCTGAAATGCAGATGAAGATCGGACGCATAGGATGCCTAGATGGATATTTATGTCATGGAGCAAGTCTAATAAATGCAAATCGTGGACTCTTACTGGTGGGATGCAGGTGTTCACTGTACAGTTCCTTAAAACTTTCTGTAAGTTAGAAAATTTTCTTTCTAAAATGTTGGAAAAGGGGGATGGGGATCTTTGGAAAACACAAACTGGTCTTTCCCTATTCCCTAAACTCTTCAATGGCTTTCATTGGTACTTGATATAAAATATAAAATCTTTAATGTGTCCTAAGAAGCTCAAGATTGCTTCTCCCAGACTTTCCAATTTCTTCCTCCTCCACTCCATCGTCCTCACTATGAACAAACACTTGCCGCTTTTCCATTTCTACCAGTATTTGATGTTGAATGAGTGAATGAACATTTTATTATTTATTTCTTTATTTAAAAGATTTTCATTATTTATTCATGAGAGACAGAGAGAGAGGCAGAGGCAGAGGGAGAAGCAGGCTCCCCGCAGAGCAGGGAGCCTGATGTGGGACTCGATCCCAGGATCCTGAGATCATGACCTGAGCTGAAGGCAGACGCTTAACCGACTGAGCCACCCAGGTGCCCTGTGAGTGAACATTTTAATAGGTCAGCAGCGCACAACAATGAGGCAGCCTGGGGAAGGGATACTTTTTCAGAAATACACAGTCTCAGGCAATATTGTTCGTGTTAAAGGTGGGCAAGAGGCCTAGATTCTAGTTTTAATAACATCCAACCACCAATTGCTCTTGCCCCGCTGTAAGCACAACATCTGTTTATAGTTGGGTGGGGACACATTATCTCCCCTTGTGACGGGAAGTTCCATGAGGGCAGAAAAAGCTTTTCCTCTCATGTGTGTGTAGCACCTGGCACAGTCTCAGTCAGCCATAAAATAGACATTCCATAAATATTTGTTGAATGAAGCAATGATGCCATTAAATTGTTACAACAGCCTTCTGGGATACCAATTTGACTCCCATTTTGAGATGAAGGAACTGAAGCTCATCAGGGTTAAATAACTCACTCAGGCCCACACAGTTAGTAGTCGAAGCTCTAGGATTCAGTCCCAGGTTGGTCGGCCTTCAAAGCCCCTTCTCTTCTGTGCTTTCCTGCCTTTCTGCAGGCAGTCCTTATACTCTTTTGTGGAAGTTGCCCTGAGAGTGAACCGGGCAGGGCCTCAGAGAGCCAAGGAGAGAGGAAAGGGTGGCTATTTAGGCATAACGAAGGGCTGGATATTTGTCTCCTGGGGTGATTTCCCCTCATAAACTCCTCTCTAGTGGTTGTTGGAAGCTGCAATGTGGAGCCCACACCTGGAAGTGAACGGTGCCCCTGCTGAGCCAGCACTCCTCCCGAAATTGGTGATTCATTTTGGCTAATCACCTTAGTTATACTCATTAGTTTCCTTTTCATTAAGCCAGAGGTAATAACTGCCATTTTAGCTGATGTGGGTTTAGGGTTGAATAAAGTACTACAACGGAAAAATTACCAGCATAAATGAAAAAAAAAAAAAATCTTCCCTAACCAAACTAGCTTGGGGGACACTCTTACAAAGGGAGGAGATCCTTAGGCAGTATCTGCCACCTGACTTTCCACTGGCTGTTGGACCAAAGCTCTCCCTGGCCCCATCCCTCTGTGAAGTAGGTAGCTCCTGCATGCTGTGAAGCGAGGGGCTGGTTAACAGTCCTTGATAGTTCTCAGTTCTCCCACCTTAGATATGCCCACAGTATTGGAAACCAGCATTGAAAACATTGCTTCAGGGTTAAGGCACCGAAGGCGCCTATTTTTTTCTCTCTCTTTAAAAAAAAAAAAAATTATTTATTTATTTGAAAGAGAGAGAGTGAGCATGAGCGGGAGGAGGGGCAGAGGGAGAGGGAGAGAAGCAGACTCCCCGCTGAGCGTGGCTCCATCTCACAACTGGGAGATCAGGACCTGAGGGGAAATCAAGAGTCACCCAGGCGCCCCCCCCAAGGCCCCTATTAAAGTTTAAATCTGTCCTCCAGTAGGGGCCACTGCATGTCTCAGCTATTACCATCTTCATTCATTAGCTCTTGCTCTGTTTCCTTGTTCGTCCTCCTCAGCTTTTCCCAGGTGAGCCCACAGATTCGTGAAACTACAGATTGCACTGTGCTTCCTGAGCCAGTCCTGAATGAGAAAAGAAATAAAATCACAATTATGAACATTTAATGAGTGGTTACTGTGTGTTAAGTACCATGTTAAGTACTTTCCATATACTATGTCAATTGAATTTTTCTAACAACCCCATGAGATAGTTTTGTCATGCTTGTTTTGTGGAGGAACAGAGAAGTTCAGCATCTTGCCTAAGGTTACACGGTGTGCACAAGCTAGAATTTTAATCCAGATGGCTTGATCTCAGAGCCCATAGCCTTAACTGCCTTGCAGTGTTGCATTTGTCTGCCTCAGTCTGACCGTTAGTGATCTCCAGGCCTAGTGTACGTTTTTGTGATCTCCGCACCCCTGTATGGTCCTTAAGTCCCAGAATGAGAGGAACAGAGGCTGAGCAAAACAGATGCGCTTCAGAATTGGCCTAGTGGAAGGCAAGGGTAACCAAGCAGTTGTGTTATAGATTTCTAAGTAGCTATTATAGTAACAACTGTCACTTACTGGATGACAAGCACTGTGCTATATCCATTATTTGTCTTAACTCAACTGGAGGTGGTAGTTTCAGAGGTCCTGTCTAGATCCCCATCTTGTCATCCACATTACCCAGGAACATGTAGGATAGGATCTCATTAGGAACACTGACTCAGTTAACTCGGGCTCTAATACCCTACAAATTCATGCCAGTACCTTCCTAGCGGGTTAGATCCTGTTCCCTTTTGGTCAGCTACTGGTTTAGGAACTTATTCTATATTGAAGAATTGGTTACAGCCTGACTACTGACTGTCTTTGATGTATTTAGTTACTTGGATTCCAAACTGATTCACTGACCTTATTGGGTAATACACCAATACTGAATGCTTTCTGGCTTTGAAGACAAACTCGTATACCGTTTGGGAGCATTAGTTGCCCTTTCTAAGCTAACTTGTGCAATTAGTTTTTCACTTTCTATCTGTAGACTAGCCCTGTCATCTTTCCAATTAACAAAGGTGCCTTCTTGCAAGGTCCCAGCATGCATTGGTCCTAAGCCTCCTTGAATTACAACAATGGCTAGTCAAGTGTAAGACAACAACTTACACTTTTTTTTGGATGGGATTTTATTTATTTATTTATTTATTTAAAGATTTTATTTATTTACGAGAGAGAGAATGAGAGACAGAGAACATGAGAGGGAGGAGGGTTAGAGGGAGAAGCAGACTCCCCGCTGAGCAGGGAGCCCGATGCGGGACTCGATCCCGGGACTCCAGGATCACAACCTGAGCCGAAGGCAGTCGCTTAACCAACTGAGCCACCCAGGCGCCCTTGATGGGATTTTAAATGTCTTATATGCTCTTTAGCGAAATTCAGTGAAAGATTCAGAAGCCCAGTGAATCATGTGAAACTTCCATTTCCCTTTAGACTGTTGCATTTAAAAATTTTTTTTTATTGAGGTATGATTGACAAAATTGTATGTCCAACTATTGCATTTTGAAATTACCTTGGTAGAGTCCTCTCCTCCATTTTCCATCTATCTACAAATATCACTAACCATATCTTCCCCCTCAGCTTGACTTGCCAAAGGATGCTTTAACACATCTATCTCAAGGCGCAAAAGTTGGCACATAAAACCATTGTATTTGAATTGACTGAGGTAAAATATATGATTTTACTTAATAAATAAGGTAGAGCTCCTAACCCATTCTTTAAAAAATATGTGCTCTACATCTTTTCATTTTTTTTTTTAAAGATCTTATTTTTTTATTTGAGAGAGAGAGTGAGAAACAGCATGAGAGGGGAGAGGGTCAGAGGGAGAAGCAGACTCCCCGCTGAGCAGGGAGCCCAATGTGGGACTCGATTCCAAGACTCCGGGATCATGACCCGAGCCGAAGGCAGACACTTAACCTGAGCCACCCAGGTGCCCTCATTATTTTTTTGTAAAGATTTTTAAAATTTATTTGAGAGAGAGAGAGAATGAGAGAGAGCACAAGGAGGCAGAGTGGCAGGCAGAGGGAGAAGCAGGCTCACCGAGTAGGGAGCCCGATGAGGGACTCGATCCCAGGACCCTGAGGTCATGACCTGATCTGAAGGCAGACGCTTCACTGACTGAGCCACCCAGGTGCCCCATACATCTTTTCATTATTAACAGATATCTGGGATGTCTTGCATGGAACTAGCCATACTCTTATGCCCAGAGCATTCATGCTTGTTCATTGGTGACTGGGTTGGAGGGGGGTCAGACTCTGAAAAGCGAGGGAGAATATCTATCTATTTCTTTTTTGGATTAAACTCGTAACCTTGGCATGATGAGCTTCATGCCTTAATTTACTGAGTTTCCCATCATGTTTCCACACTTGCTTATATATGCAGATACATTCGGGCGCCTGGGTGGCTCAGTTGTTTAAGCGACTGCCTTCGGCTCAGGTCATGATCCTGGAGTCCCGGGATGGAGTTCCTGCATCGGGCTCCCTGCTCAGCAGGGAGTCTGCTTCTACCTCTGACCCTCCCCCTTTTCATGTGCTCTCTCTCTTCTCTCAAATAAATAAATAAAATCTTTAAAAAAAAAATACATGCAGATACATTCTTTTCACTCCTCACCTTCACCTTGACTTTATTAATGCATTTTGGTTCATGTGCAAAAACACCTTTGTGCAGGTGCCAAGAGCTCTGAGGCTAAGAATCGTGAAGTGTGGCACCTTAAGATGTGAAGTGTCAGAACATTTTGATATAAAGCTGTTTAGGTATACAAAAGGAGTATCTCTTGCTTTGTGATTTGCAGGACAAGAAAATAATGCACATGATGTACTTGGAAAATTGAGCTTTTACGGTATTAGAAAGAAAGCTAAAAGAAAGAAGTAGGCCATTCTTAGGCAGGATTTGTTTAGCATGCCGTTATTCAGCAATTCCTAGGGATCAGGATTGTCTTTCAGTGTGTACACGAGCCAGTTTCTTCAGATGAGCCCCCACTATCACCCTAGACACTGAATGCGGTTTCCCTGCACAATTCTGTAGATGAACCAATTGTATTTAACATGCTAAGTCTGTTGTCTAGATGTGTTTCTTAAAGTATGTTTTATAAACGACCGCTAGCAGAACTGTGTGGGGCATTTGTTGAGCAGGAACATTTCTGGGCCCCGCCCCAGTCTTAAGGCGTCAGAATCTCTGGGCCCATGTGGGCTCCAGACATCTGCATATTGAACAGGTGCTCCTATTCTGATAAGCAGTGCTCAACACTTGGAATGCTTTTTCCCTTTTTCTTGCCTGTCAATCTCCTGCCCATCTTGCAGGGCCCATTTCAAAGGGTATGTCCTCATTGAAGCTACCTTGATACACTCTTCTCATTCCCAAAAGAGAAGTTGGCTCTGGAATGTGGAACATAGGAATATCAGAACTGGGATGCAAGGCATAGTCCGTCGAACTGAAATGGGATAGCATGGACAGAGTTGGGAGGCAGGCTCTTGAATTTTTTTTTTTTTTTAAAGATTTTATTTATTTATTTGACAGAGACACAGTGAGAGAGGGAACACAAGCAGGGGGAGTGGGAGAGGGAGAAGCAGGCTTCCCGCCGAGCAGGGAGCCTGATGCGGGACTCGATCTCCCGGGACTCCAGGATCATGACCTGAGCTGAAGGCAGAAGCTTAACGACTGAGCCATCCAGGCGCCCCAGGCTCTTGAGTTTTATAGGGAGATTTTGCCCCAGGTTTTGCAAGTGAATATACCACTGGGTTGCAGAGAAGCTGGATAATCCCCTGCGAAAGTAACTGCGAGCCTGATTGGTCAGAACATTCCATTCGAGTTCCATAGCAACTATGTTTGAGGAGGAGGTTCGGTGGCCATATCAGGACAAGGAAGTAGGAGGAAAGAAGAGACAAAATGCCCACTTGACAGCAGCCTCAAGAGTGGGGAGGGATGAAAGTATTTTAAGAACCTCACAGGATACTTGCAGGAAACTTATTAAATATATTGCTTGCACATGTATATAGCACTTTTTGAATGTATATATCCTGGGTTTCGGTTACTATTTGTTACTGTTTTCTCACCCATCAGTCGTGAAGCATAGCTATTGTCACATGGAGGTGTGAGAAAATGTTTGATGGTAAAGAGAGGCTCTCATATTTTGTGAAAATAGCTAGAAACTACTAACCTTGTGTTTGAGTCGATCAGGCTGTGCTAACAGAATACCCTAGACTGGGTGGCTTATAAACAAGAGAAATTTATTTCTCACTGTCCAAGATTAGGGCGCCGGTGTGGTTTGGTTCTTGGTTGAGGCCCTGCTCTCAGGTTTGCCGGTGGCTGTCCTACTGCAGTGTCCTTACATAGTGGGAGGAGTGAGAGAACTCTGCCGCTCATGAACTGCTCACCTCCCACAGACATCCTTCTAATACCTTCACATTGTCAGTGAGGAGTGCAACATATACAGCCTGTCGGGGACACAAATATTTAGTCCGCAAGACCTACTTACGAGGTAAGACAGTGTACAAACAGTTTGAGAAAGTCTCCTGAAAAGAAAGTCACTCGTTGCTGGGTAGTTACATGTTGGTATCTGAAGTTCTCATGATGTAAAAGGTAAATCCCAGCAGCGCTGGCCTTGGCCTTGGTGGGAGGAGAAGCAGTTTGTTTCCCCCTCCAAGATCACCATTCTGAGACTCTTTGTGTTCTGTTTCTGCTTGCCTTCCCATATACTTCTTACCTCTGGCACCCAGCAGGGCCCGCTACCCCCATCAGATCATGGACTGTGATCTTTCTTGTTGCCAGAGAATCTGTGGTTTGCAGATGAGTCATTTCAGCTTGAGCTTGTGCTCTTTTCCTATCACTTTTCTGTCATGCTAAATGAGGTACCTGGCATCCATGGATATTAGGCCTATCTCCCAACCGTTATAAGGAGGCAGAAAAGAAATGACTAAAGGTTATATATTGGTAAAAGTAATGCTGGGTGTCACAGTGCTCATTGCTTTGAAATATAAGAGCTGTTACATTTTTCAAAAGCCAGTTTAATGATCTTCCTCATTTTAGGAAGCAAAAGCATCTAATTAAAAGGACTTGGCAAGGATAAACTGTCATCTACAAATAAACTGCTTTGTGACATGCAATGATCTGGTTGCCTTGAGCTCTCAAATTCCCTGGGTAAGAACACAATAAATAGTTTTAGTTTTGTGAAACACAGTATACGCAAAACCTTTGATGCACTTAGCCACCACCAGAATTCCCGTGTGATCATGTAATGACAATCTATTTTCCAAAGCCCTCATCTCATACTTGGGGAAGCTGAGGCCTCGACAGGTCTCGAATCACGAAATATCAATGTTTGAGGGCCTCGTAATCTAGTCAAGGAACTAGTTTAAGGTTACCTCTTAGCTACCAGACGAGGCAGGACTACATTCCTGAGAGAATGTATCATCTTTGTTACTTTTAAAGTATTTACTATGTTCTTAGCAATGTTATAACCTTTTTAAAAAAAGATTCATTTATTTAATTTAGAGAGAGAGAGAGAGCATGAGCAGGAGGGGAGAGGGAGAGAGAATCTCAAGCGGATTCCATGCTCAGTGTGGAGCCTGATGCAGGGCTCAATCTCACGACCCTGAGATCATGAACTGAGCTCAATCCAAGAGTCAGATGCTTATCCGACTGAGCCACCCAGGTGCCCCTAACCTTTTTTTTCACAAATATTAAATTATTTCATCTTTAAGATTGAGAGAGAGAGAGTGAGCAAAGGAAACAGTCAACAAAACCAAAAGACAACTGACAGAATGGGAGACGATATTTGCAAATGACTTATCATATAAAGGGCTTGTATCCAAAATCTATAAACAACTAATCAAACTCAACACCCAAAGAACAAATAATCTAATCAAGATACAGGCAGAAGACATAAACAGACATTTCTGCAAAGAAGACATCCAAATGGCCAGCAGACACATGAAAAAGTGCTCAATATCGCTCGGCATCAGGGAAATCCAAATCAAAATGTCAATGAGGTACCACCTCACACCAGTCAGAATGGCTAAAATTAACGTCAGGAAATGACAGATGTTGGTGAGGATGTGGAGTAAGGGGAACCCTCCTACACTGTTGGTGGGAATGCAAGCTGATGCAGCCACTCTGGAAAACGGTATGGAGGTGCCTCAAAAAGTTGAAAATAGAGCTACCCTATGACCCAGCAACTGCACTGCTGGATATTTACCCCAAAGATACAAATGTAGTGATCCAAAGGGTCACCTGCACCCCAATGTTTATAGCAGCAATGTCCACAATAGCCAAACTATGGAAGGAGCCCAGATGTCCATCGACAGACGAATGGATCAAGAAGATGTGGTCTAGGTATGCCATGGAATATTATGCAGCCATCAACGAAATCTTGCCGCTTACATCGATGTGGATGGAACTAGAGGATATTATGCTAAGGGAAATAAGTCAATCAGTGAAAGACAAGTATCCTAGCTTTTATGACTATTCTTGGGCATTCTCTGTACTGTGGTTCAGGCTATCATATATAAGGATTTGCAGTCCTTACCCTAATCTCTAGCTACCTCTCTCACTAGATTGGAACCAGCCTTCCTTATCTCCATGCAGAAAGCCTATGACAGCCATAACTGTGGCTCAGTACTCACTGGCAACTAGGTAGTTTGAGTCTGTTCCAGGGTTCTAGGCATCCTTTTTAAAAAAAAGCCTATCGTTGGGGTGCCTGGGGCTCAGTCTTTTAAGTGTCTGCTTTCGGCTCAGGTCATGATCTCAGGGTCCTGCAATCGAGTCCTGTGGCGGTCTTTCTGCTCAGCGGGAGTCTGCTTTTCTCTCCCTGTCTCAAAGAAAGAAAGAAAGAAAGAAAGAAAGAGAGAAAGAAAGAAAGAAAGAAAGAAAGAAAATCTTAAGAAAAAGAAGCCTTACGTTGGGCCCAGTTTGACAGAATGAATATATGTCAATCCAGTCCTGTACCTGGAAGGAGTATTCAGTGTTCCCATCAGCTTGCCCATAGCCGGTAGAGCTGGCTTCGGAGATGAAGGCAGGCAGATCGCTTTCTCCTGGGATGTGTTAGTTTAAGCAGCTGGCACACTGCTGGGTCTTTGTACCATGGAGCTGCCTAATCCTTGTAGTAGGCAATCACTGTTCCTGAGTGCGCCACTCCACTTAGAGGAAATTAGTTACCATTGTGCTCACCAAGGTTGGTCTGAGCATGGGGTCTTTGAGATAGCAGTGTGAGAAGGCGGCTAGCACCTCTGGCTCTGGATTATACCTGCTGTCTTGTTGCTCATTCTACATCTCTGTCAACACAGCCTAGCCATGCCTATCTTGTAACCATTGTTGCCCTAATTTTTTACCTGATTCCTTGGCCTTTTATTGTTTTGCCTTTAGGCCTGGTTTTCTGGTGGTGGAGACCTGCCCTCACAAGCTCTCAAGCTTGTAGGCCTCCCGGTCTTCCTGACTTGCTTCAGCCAGAGCCACTCTGCTTATATATTTTACAGACTGAGGTACTGTGTAATAATTGTCTTTTTTCAGGTTGGGGTGACGCAAAGTGCATAGTTCACCGCTAAAGATAAAAGATCTTTTTGAATGTCATTGCCCTCCAGGGTATGTTAGGGACCTTCTCTGATTCTGTTTTCAGTGTGTGTAAGCACCTCAAACGTTCGCAGCATATTTAATACTTTTGATGTGGTTTCTGTCAAAACACTCATACTTAGGGGGTGAATTTCCAGGAGGAATTGTGAATAATAAAGGTCCAGGTCCTTGAGGACCCCTAGACAAACATTTTAAGCATTTTGAAATTATTTTGTTGCATGGCTTTTACAAGTATCCTGAGCTAGTATGGGGTGGAAGTATTAGGCAAAAACCCGTGCTAAGATCAGGTACATTTGTGAAAGCCAAGCCTTGTGACTTGCTGTCTGTTAATCTCTGCTTCTGCTATATTACTTAGAACTTATAATACAGCATTAATACAGAGAAATTTGATAATAGTGGTGTCAGAAATGATCAAAGAACACAATAAACAAATGACAATAGGAACATTAAAGTTTATGAGCTAATGGAGATTGAACACATGCATTCACCATCGAAACCTCTTTGTGTTTGAAGATGAGGTTAGGTATAATTGTTTTGTTCTTTGAAAATGGTATTATTTAAACCCCATGAGTTTTTTCAGCATGTTTGCTTAGGAGAAGTACATGGAAATTGAACACATTCTCAGAAATGCTTGGAGTAGATGATGGGTGGTGTAGGAGGGAAGATGACAGAGGGGGAAGAATAATGTTGTTGAAGGCTTTATGAGCAATACAGTCTCAAAAGAAATTTGCATTGCATAAAAAGTTTTCCCCAATACATAGCAAGCAGTGGTATATCTACTTTATAGATCAACTATGTATTATTTTGTCCAATGAACTGGTGGGAATAGCTGATAAGTGTCAGACCAAGGAAATGAAATTCTTTACATGTGTCTGAATTTATTTTGCAATTCTAAAAGTGATTCCAGCTTTATAGATTTGAAGAAGACAGAACATTTCTCTGCTAATCTGTATTGATGATTTTCAAAATAGCAAAGCTTTGGATGGAGGTAAAGATAATAAGTGGCACTGATTGGAACACCTTGGGGACTACTGCACTAGTTAAATAGTTTGAATAATAGAATATATTTAAAACACCAAAACTCTGTTACTATCGAATACATCATTTATTCTTTTACTTATTTAACAACTATTTATTAAACATGTACATGCCAGGCATGGTTTAAAGTGCTGAGAATATAGCAATGAACAAAACAACAAGACTCTACCATCATCAAACTTGATTTCTAGCAGAGGGAGAAAGACAGAATCAATTACAATGTAATAAGAATTAGAAATATTAAACAACATACCTCAATAGGGTTCCTTAGTGGAGCTGTCTTAGTGAGTAGCTAATGATTTATAATTTTCTTATATGTTATTGGCAAACAAGGGACTACTTCTAAAATGGTTGAAATAGTTGGTTAAAAGTATACATAAGCTCCTTGAAATTTTGTCTATATTATTTAAAATAGCATACTAAACTTTTTTTTCTAGATGATCACAAATTTTGTATTACTGTGGTCTAAGTTAATGAGGTTCTCTTATAGACTAACATGTAGATTTATATTTGTCTTTTGTCTTATGGTATCTTAAGGTGAAATATTAACTGTTGAAATTGGCATTAGATGAAATATCAATAGTGGCAAAGCATATAACGTAGTTTCTTCAGTTTGCTAAGGAAATAAAAATAAAAGCAAATGTGGGTTAGACAAGGCTTTTTGAGATGCGTATTTTGGCAGAGATCATAGGAGATAAATGTTTATTGCTTACTTTGCCTTTTTTTTTTTTTTAATAAATATAGGCTCCATGCCCATTGTGAGCGTGAAACTCAGCACCCTGAAATCACAAGGTGCATGCTGTAGTGACTGAGCCAGCCAGGCAGCCCACTTATGTTGCCTTTTAATCCTAGGGTAGCAGAGAATGCCTTTCTCCATGTACAAGTAGAATTTTAAAAATCTTTCTTCTAAAATCTACTAATGTATTCCATAGGAATTGAGTGAGCATGCACTGTTTGTAAACAGGAGTGAGTGTGTGTGTGTGTGTGTGTGTGTTTGTGTGTAACAGGGTAAGAGAAAGGAAGACGTGACCGTGGGAAAGAAGAAAGTGTGAATTGAGTCAGGTCTCAATATTGTTGAATACATATGCTTAGGTAAATAGCATAAAAATATTAAAATGATAAGTTCCTGGTAAAAAAATCTAAAAGAAAATTCTATGCGAGTTAAGGTGAGGAAGGGAGTTGTCATTTCCACCTAATGACAGAAAGTTTCATGCAGGAGGATGCCTGGGTTTTCTTATCTTTTCTTTGATGTTATACTAAATTGAGACCAATAGCTTGCATATTATAATTTGATGGGCACGAAATGTCTACATGCACAAAAATGTATCCCTTCCTGACCTTGGTATAGGACGTCAAATTCCCATTTTTTTGAATTTTTTGTAAGTTTATATTATAGCTCAATTGTGGTTAAATGAATGGAACAACATCCAAAACCATTTACCCCCATTAATGTCTTTGTTTAGATTTATTTCTGACATAAACCATAAAGAGAAAATTCCTGAGGAAAGAGGACACAGAACTGGGAGGTTCTCCCTGTAGCGCGGTGTGGAAAATAGGGGGTCAGGAATAGTTTGGAATGGCAGCCTAGGAGAAGGGTCTTGACCTGCAGAAGCAGATGACAGTATGATTTTTTTGGGTACTTGGTGCTGGGGAGTGCTGAACGACCAATAGAAAACTTAGAAGTTTGCCTGAACAGGTGTTTTTGTTGTCCCCCCCCCCCCCACGCCCCCGAATGGTTGTTTTCTAGTGTTTCCTATTTCAGTGGATGGTAGCTTCATCCATCTGCTCATAGAAACTGGGAACCTGGCGGAAGGTATAGACTGGAGTCAGTCATGCCCTTCCTTCTGTTTCTGTTGCTCTACTCTGTTTGCCATGAAGGAGAGGAAACCCATACTGGAAGCTTAGGCCGTAGGTGAAAACAGGTGCAGTCTGTCTTTTAAAATATTGTAATATTGTCTTGCATATGAGAAAATGCTAGAGTGAAGAAGGTCCCTTACCTGGGTGGCTCAGTCATTGAGCGTCTGCCTTCGGCTCAGTTCATGATCCCAGGGTCCTGGGATCGAGTCCCTCATGGGGCTCTGTGCTCTGTGGGAAGCCTGCTTCTTCCTCTCCCACTCCCCCTGCTTGTGTTCCCTCTCTCACTGTCGCTCTCTCTCTCCATCATATAAATAAATAAAATCTTTAAAAAAAAATAAAATGCCAATGAATTTTCTGTGAATGTAATTTTTATAAAATATAAATAATCCTATGTCATTGTTCTATTCATATTTACAGAGCCATAGATTTCTCTGGGATTTTTGAAGATGAATTGGGGTTGCAGATTATATCTAAACCCCTCGACATCTTCTATGAGAAGAGATTGTTGATATTTTTCAACTAATGTCCAGGCTTCGATTAACAATATATATACACATGTAATGAGCATGACTCTTGCTTCTTACTTAATTCATACCAGACCTCCAGCTCCTTGCAAAGCCTATAACCCCATCTTGCTCTTCCTTATCTGTGCCTGTTATTTCTCAGTGTGCTGATACAACTTGTAAACTCACACAGTTTATGTTGTATGCTTTTGCTGGGCACTTCTCCTTCTGTACTTTCTTCTACCTGGCACTAGTCATCCGGCCCCCTTGCCCCCGGGCCACTGCTGTTACTCTGTGAGGCATTGTAGTGTACTAACTACGTGTGTGCTGGTCTTTGGAACTTGCACTCTACAGACTCTGAGCGGGGCTCCATCATTGCCGCATTACCTCTTAGGGCAAATGGCAGCCTCATGCTGGGAGTTGCTGCTCTTCCCTTGGATCCTCTTGCTCCTTGTCCAGGTGCCCCCTCTGATAATTTGTTAATTTTAAGATTATTGATTTATTTATTTGAGAGAGAGAGAGCAGAGTGAGTGAGAACACCAATGGGAGGGAGAAGCAGAGGGAGAAGCAGGCTCCTCACTGAGCATGGAGCCCTATCCGGGTCTCGATCCTAGGACCCCAGGATCATGACCTGAGACGCTTAACCCACTGAGCCACCCAGGCACGCCCCCCCCAACTTTTCTGGTAATTCAAAGCACTGATGTTAGCACAGGAAAGCAGTTCTTTGTGGCAAAGACACCCCTCTTTCACTTTGTTATGTACAGTTAGAGGAGGTGTAGAACAATGTGCTTATCTACCAGTGTGTTAGAGCTTTTTGTGGAAACAACATTTTGCAACTTTTACACACAGTTTTCTCTCTTCTTGGGACTCCTGTGTATCGATGGGGCTAGGCCCAGGATGGATTGGAGTGATGGTCCTATATTCAGTGTGTTATAACTGCTGCATTCAGATCACTCAGGCTTTGTTGCACAGTCAAACTCTTTGTCTTTTCCCATTCTTGTGTCTCTTTCTATGGGGTGTTTTTTCTCTCAGATGCCCATCCTACTGGATTTGTTCAGGGATTTGTTAACACAGCAATGGCGATAGTTGAGGTTCATGCTTGGCTCACTTTCATCGGGAAGAGGCCATTTGGTTTTATGGTACCCAGTGTTCCTTCTTCAAGGTGTCAGTCATCAACAAAGACAAGTTCTGACTAGAATCTGATTTTCCTTATTAAAAACAAAAAATGTGGTTCAAGATGGCAAATTAACCAGTAGGAGCTATCACATACTCTGGTTTTAAAATACACTTTTACATTTCCCACGTAAAGAATGCCAGTGAGCACCCAAAGCGTCAATTACTATTGCTTTCCCTGTTTGGATTTATGCCGCACATGGTTATTATTTCCTTTGTGGATTCTGTCAGCAATATTAAGATAACGTGGCCAAACGATACCGCTTTTTATCAAAATCAGGCAGCTTTGGAAAGCCACACATCCATCTGGATATGTTTTCAAAATGCATGGCTGCAAGGAAAACTCAACCCTGTTGCTGAGATCAAAGTTTTTATTACCTAGTGATTGAGTGTTGGTGATGCTGGAATTTATAGAAAAGCATGCATTAGAGAATTTCCAGTGTTACACAGAGGTTATTTCAGTAATATCCCAAGCCTTAACATTTTTTATGGGGAAGGTTTGAGAGTTTAGGGTCAGATTTGAGTGATTTAGACTAATGCTCACGGGTTCAGGTTCCAACCACGTTGATAAACCAAAGCTAATGTAATCAAATTCAGGATTTTTCCTGGCAGCCCAGTGCAGTTTCCAACGTTGATAAATGGGATAAATTTGGAAGAAACAGAGTTTATCAGGTAATACCCAAAGTACAATTTCCAAGCTTACTAATAAAAAAATAGAGATATTTCAGCTGTTTAAACTAAATGCAGTTTAAATGCTATGATCATTTCTTGTATAGAAAGGAAGACTTACTTTCCTCCGATTCTGTGTGCATTAATTACTCACTTTCTATGAATTAGGCACTGTACGAGATGCTTACACTATGGTTAAGTTCTTACAAATGTCTATGATCCTAAAAGCCACTTTCTTTCTTTCTTTTTTTTTTTTTTAAAGATTTTATTTATTTTTTGACAGAGAGAGAGACAGCGAGAGAGGGAACAGAAGCAGGGGGAGTGGGAGAGGGAGAAGCAGGCTTTCCGCCGAGCAGGGAGCAGGGAGCCCGATGCGGGGCTCGATCCCAGGACCCTGGGATCATGACCTGAGCCGAAGGCAGACGCTTAACGACTGAGCCACCCAGGCGCCCCTCAAAGCCACTTTCTTAAGTACCTCTCAATATTCATAGAGATTTTAACTGTTTTTATTTTAAATAGCTTAGTAATTACAAGATATGTTTATTGTAGAAAATTAGAAAACTCCGTGAAACTAAATTTTTCTAAAAATCACTCATAATTTTGTTGGCCCAGAAATAACCACTGCATCATCCAGGTGAACATCTTTCCAAGCCTGTTTCTATGAATATACTTCCATTTTAGAAGGATATAGTTCCTTTTTTTTAAAAGATTTTCTTTATTCATTTGAGAGAGGGAGAACTCGAGTGGGAGAGGCCAAAGGAGAGGGAGAAGCAGATTCCTTGCTGAGCAGGGAGCCTGACATGGGAATCAATCCCAGGACCTGGAGATCATGACCGTAGCTAAAAGCAGACACTTAACCATCTGAGCCACCCAGTTGCCCCTGTAGGGATATGGTTCTAAGACAGCTTATTCTTTTCCCAACTTCCCTTCCTTTTAAGTATACTATGCTAATTATTATTTAACTTCATCTTGATTATTTAAAATTAGGATTATAAACAGTAGTTGTTTTCTTCTTTTAGCCTAAGGTTGCTATATGAAGTCTTCATTCTGGGTATCTAGGAGATACAGCTGATAGGCTACTTTGAATCTAAAGGGAGCTTCAGGGCTCAATGAAATCTGTACCACAACAGAGCAGGTATACACATGTTCAGTGACTGTTGTGAACCACCTATGTACCTGCAGAAATGGTCTCCATATTTCATTCTTGGTAAGGGTATTTTGAAAGAATGCTTCAGTCTCAAGGATGGTTATAAGTGTATTTATTTGAATAGGTGATCTGAAACAAGGTTGTGACCTTACATTTAGCTTTTGTTACTAATTTGCAGACTAGTTGATTGCTTATAGATTATGAATTGAAGGGTATTGGAAAATATAACAAAAGTAGCTCTCCAGATATTTTCCTTACCTTCCAGTTCAGTGGTATATGAATTAACCACTTGACCCTTTTCCTGGATATAGGTATTAAAGGTCACTATGGAAATGAGAGTGTTATTTGGGAAGGGAAGCACAGCGAACTGCCAAAATCCAAAAACACCTGAGTTTGAATGAGAAATGGAACGCAGCAAATAGCCCAGTGCCTGGTATGTAGTACTTGAATGATAACTAATTTGTTACTTGAATGTTGAGTGAAAGAAGAGATACCAAGTTTTCTGGATTGGGCTAAAGTTATAGCCAGGGTCAGCAAGACAATTCTCACCTAAGGTTATGAGACTACAGTTTTGTTTTTTTTTAAAGATTTTATTTATTTATTTATTTGAGAGGGAGGGAGCAGGTGACCATGCAAGAGCACAGAGAGGGAGAACCAGACTCCCCACTGGGCAAGTAGCGTCATGCAGGGCTTGATCCCAGGACCCTGGGATCATGACCTGAGCTGAAGGCATTCGCTTAAGTGACCTAGCCACCCAGGCACCCCTAGACAATAGTTTTCTGAGTGCGGTTACACACCTGTTTACCTATGGTTGGAGCTTTAGATCAAGAGTTTTCTCATCTACTTAAAGGTATATCACTCTGGCATCTATACATTGCAGAGTATAGGATTATGAAAAGACAAGAAACAAGTTGAGCAATTTTTGATAAAGAGGAAAGAATTTGGGCTCCTCTGGTACCATCTTGGCCAGGAGTCCGGAGATCATCCAGAGTAGTGCTCTCTCCAAAAAGGAGAAAAGTTAGTGCAGCTTAAAAGGAGGTGGAAGGTTACCAAAAGATAAGACTATTTCTATGTTACTTGACCGAAGCTGGCAGAGTATTCTTCTACCTTCCTATAGCTTAGGGGTCTGAGTTTTAGAATATAACATTGGGTTTGCGTCTACTTTTTCTTCTCACTTCTTGGATTTTATTCTATCTTTTCTCTATTCCCCTTTGTATAGGCCAGAACATTTTGTAATAGCTTTGAATGATGAAAATAGGATGTAAGTGTTAAAAAAAAAATGCCAGTAAGTCATAATTCAGTTCACAATTAACCTTCCTGCCTTCAGATTTTCATTTTATGCGTAGATATTTTAGTTCTGAAAATTCAAATTACACTATGGATGTCAGGGAAAACCAAATAAAGGTAAACCAATGCACTTTAATATGTGCTCAAATTTAATGTATTCATTTTTTATTTTAGAAACATATTTAAAAATGTGTGGCTCTTGTCTTTGGTGAGAGAGAAGTTGAAAGAAAAAAATGTATGCATTCCAGGAAGCATCCCAATTTTAATTAAAAATGCCAGGCTAATTTGTCTCCCTCCCAGAGCCACCGATATTTTGCCTTTGGGCTGTTGTGGAGACTTGTCTGCCATTTGTCTGAATATAAATAACTCTCATTTTCACACTTGTCTTTTCTTGCAGTTTGTCAAAATGGTTGCTTATAGTGGTAAATTAATTTCATATCTGGAGAGCAGATATATATATATAGAGAGAGAGAGAGAGCGAGTACAAGCAAGCTTGTGTACAATTTTTCAACAAAAGACTATTTTATCTGTTATGTGAAAACAAGAAAGCATATTGTCTTGGGGGCTCCCAAGACCACCCTTAGATTGGGTGATTCGCTAAAGGGACTCCCAGAACGCTGAAAAGCTGTACTTAGTACTATGGTTTATTACAGTGAAGGGATACAGATTAAAATTAGCAAAGGACAAAGATGCTTAGGGCAGGGTCCAGGAAAAACTGGGCACAGGCTTCCTGTTGTCCTCTCCCACTGGAATGGTGCACACAACATTTAATTCTCCCTTCAACAATGTGTTCTGACATTTGAAAAGGGGTGCCAAACAGGAAAGCTCCTTGAAACCTTGGTGGCCAGGATTTTATTAGGATTTAGTCATAGAAGCTTTGAGCTCCTCGTGATTTACCTTAGCTCTACTTATTCCCCAGCACCCCCCCCCCCCCCCCCCCCCATCTAACAGATACCCTGTGGCCTCGGGCCCAAGATAACGAAAAGAAGTTAAATCACAATGTTAGCATATTCTTTCTGGTGTGGAACAAGGCCTCAGGTTACAAAGACACTGTCAGGAAGGATATTCCAGTGGTTTAGAGGTAATCTCCCAGAAAGCCTATCAAGGGTCATCCTGAAGACCTTTGGATTGTGCAACATTTGGATAGGCTCGGCCTGCTGAATTAGCTCTTTTGTGCATGGTCATGGTGCCAAATACAGAGGCTTTTCACATAATTCTGAATGCTGAAGTATTTCTTTGGGAAAAGTGTCAAGGCAGTACGATTCCATTGTCCTCAAAACATTGACGGGAAGCAGACAACATTGCTTTCCGTTGAAGGGGCCTCTTCTGTGGTGTCCGAATGCTAAGTGCCGGTGAGTGAGTGGGTAGACTAACTAGAATCGTGGAGGCCAATACTAGAGGCCGGAGTTGTGTTAGTTGCGTAAGAGTCAGGAGTTTTAGTTTTTTGTGTGTTCTGGTTTTCTCTAGAGGCTCCTTGTGACAGTGGTAAATATTTCCCATAAGGGGAAATAGAACCTGGTTACCTTTTCTTGCCTCTTCATAAATTTCTTTATCACGTTATACAGCATGTAATCTAGCAGAGATGAAACAATAAGGGTTTGATGGATGGAAACATTTTTGTTTGGAAAAAGTAAGAACAAAGGTCTCAGGCACAGAGTGCTAAAAATGGTAATCTTGGGACCATCCATGGGGATTCCTGAGAATCATGGGAGCATTCTGAAGATAGGGCACATAGGGATTTTTAATCACTGTGAATCCAATGTGATCATCTATTTTTCCAACTTCCCAAAATTTTTGGAGGGCAGGCCTTTCTGCTATGATTTATTTTTAGGCTTTGTGTTAACCTATCAACTGTACTTGATTTCAATCATTTAGAAGAATATAATGGATATACAGGGTATATGGGTATTCCTGGCTTATATCTGAGACCTCTAACCCATGGTAACAAGATTAGTTCCAGACCTCATGTATGGACAAAACAGGAATGGATCCAGTGCTGGGAATTTAAAGGAATGCCATGGAATTTGATTGCTGAAAGGTGAACTGGGGTGCAAGGGTAACATACCTGATCTCCTTCAACATAGATAAGGTTTAGTGAGATGACCAGCATGCTTTTCTGTTATGAATGTATATTTTATATTTAGAAAATTGGAATTGCCTAGAAAATAGAAAATTATAACTCAAATGTGTTTAGAACTAAACTGAATCATGTGTGATTGGGAACCTAAATGTATAATAGGGCCCAGTTAAGGAGCATTGGGTAAACCCAGAGTTGAATTTACATGGTCCTTGAGTATTAATAGTGATGCCTGAGCATGTTTAATAAACAGAAAACTTCATAAGAAGAGCCTATCAAAATAATGAGGTATGCTAATACGTTTTTGGTACAGGTCTGAATTGGTAATTCAGCTTTTTTGTTTGTCTTGGTTCTTTATGGATAATTTTTTTGCGTTTCAGATCCTGCTAAGTTGGTTGTATAACAGGACCTCTTGCATTTTTGGGGGGGTTAATTTTTGAAAAATTTTGGATTCTGTTAAAGAGGGATTGATTTAATATTCATCTGATTTTTCAAATGTATTTTGCTTTTAAAATATGCAATTTAAGGGCTGGATGACTTTTACTTAAATAAGAAGCTATTTGATTATAATTATTTTGCCCTCCATTTTCCCCTCATCTCGGCTGTCATTCTTCTCTCCTGCTCTCTCCTGCCACCTTTTCTGCCTCCTACTCATCAATCCATGTATCCGTTGAATATTTATTTAAAACTGTCCTATTCAGAAGTACAATAGTAATCACTAGGGGTAAAATGGTAGGTAAAGTTCATGTCTTTTCCTTAAGAATCTCAGCAGCCTCACCGATATTTAGTGCTAGTCTTTTTGTTTTAATCATTTTGATGGCTGTCAAATTTTCTCTCATTTTGATTTTAGTTTGCATTTCTCTGATGATTAATGGTGTTGAGTTTCTTGTCCTGTCCTCACTGGCCATTCACATACCTTCTTTTATGAAGTGTCTTGTTCTTCAGCTAATTTTTAGTGGATCATTTATCTTTTTGAAATTGTAGGGACGCCTGGGTGGCTTAGTTGGTTGAGTCCACCTTCACCTCAGGTCATGATCCCACGCTCCTGGGATGAAACCCTGAATCTTGCTCCTTGCTCAGTGGGGAGCCTGCTTCTCCCTCCCCCTCTGCCCCTGGCCCCTGCTGTGGGAGCTCTCTCTCTTTGAAATAAGTGAATAAAATCTTAAAAAAAAAAAAAGAAATTGTAGGTAGGAGTTCTATGTTCCAGATACAAGTCTTTTATCAGATATATATATTGAAAACATTCTCCCATTCTGTGGCTTTTCTCTTTATTCGTTTATGGTATATTTTCATGGAGAAGTTAATTTTAATAAAGAATAACTCATTAATATTTCTTTTATGTTTAGTATTTCTGCGTTCCATCTATGAAAATTTGTCTACCCAAGGTAATGAAGATATTAAATACCGATGTTTAATTCTAAAAGCTTTAGAGTTTTAGCTTTCATGCTTAGGTCTATTATCCATCATCAATTAAATTTTGTATATATGGTGATGTAGAAATCAATGTTCATTTCTTTCAATTTTAATATTTTCTAAAAATGTTTTATTCAATTTTAATTAAAATGCAGTGTTATATTAGTTTCAGGTGTACAATATGATTGATCCCCTTCACCTACTTCCACCATCCCCCACCCCACCTTCCCTGTGGCAACCAGCAGTTCCTATTTAAGAGTCTGTTTTTCTGTTGTTTTCCCCCCTTTTTTTCTTGGTTTGTTTGTTTTGTTTAATAATTTATTTCTGAGAGTTTTTAGATTCCCAGAAAAATTGAGCAGAAAGTACTACTTGTTCTTCTGACTGCCCCTCCCACTACTGTAACACTCCACATTTTGGCTAGTGTCATGTACAGGGCAAGCTCCGCGCACCCCCCCCCCCCCCCCGGATTTAATAGACTTTATTCTTTTTTTTTTCAAGCCGGTTTAGATTCACAGCGAAATTGAGTGGAAAACCCCCCTGCCCTCTGACAGGCTCCACCTCTTTAAGTATCAGAAACATCCTACACCAGGGGGGCATATTTGTTATAACTGATGAACCCACAATGATAAATCATTATCACCCCAAGTACATGGTTTACATTAGATTTCATTGTTGGTGTTGTATATTCTATGAATTTTGATAAATTTATAATGGCACCAGTCCACTATTTTAATATACTGAATGGTTTCACTGTGCCAACAATCCTCTGTATAATCTGTATAATCCCCACTGCCTCATCTCTTACCTGGAAACCACTGATCTTTCTACTGTGTTCAAAGTTTTGTCGTCTTTAGAATGTCATATATAGTTGGAATCATAGTGCAGATAGCCTTTTCAAATAGGCTTCTTTCACTTAGTAATATGCATTTAAGGTTCCTCCATGTCTTTTAATAGCATACTAGCTAATTTAGTTTTAGTGTTGAGTAATATACTATTGTCTGGATGCACCACATTTTATTTATTCATTCACCCACTGAAGGATATCTTAGTTACTTCTGCATTTTGTCAATTATGAACAAAGATGCTATTAACATCCTTATGCATTGTTTTGTGTGGACATATGTTTTCAATTCTTTTGGGCAAAAACCAAGGAATGCACTTGATTGATCATATGGTATGTTTAGTTTTGTAAGAAACTGCGAACTATGTTACAATGTGGGCATGACATTTTGCATTGCAACCAGCAATGAAGGAGAATTAATGTTGCTCCACCTTTGCCAACATTTGGTATTGTCAACGTTCCAGATATTGGCCATTCTAATAGGTGTGTATTGGAATCTCAGTGTTTAAATTTGTAATTCCCTGATGGCCTATGATGTTGAGCATCTGTTCATATGCTTGTTTGCCAACTGCATATTTTCTTTGGTGGAATGTCTTTGGCCAGTTTTTAATCAGATTGTTTTCTCATTGTTGAATTTTAGGAGTTTTCAGAATATTTGGGATAACAGTTCATTATCAGATAGGTCTTTTGCAAATATTTTCTCGCAGTCTATGGCTTGTCTTCTCATTTACTTGACATTGTCTTTTACAGAGCAGAAGTTTTTAACTTTACTGAAATCTGGCTTATCAATTACTTCTTTCATGGATTGGGCCTTCAGTGTTCTATTTAAATAGCCATCACCACAGTTAAGGATTTCAACTATGTTATATTGTACAAATTTTATAGTTTTGTGTTTTGCATTTAGGTCTGTGATGCAATTTGATTTAATTTTTGCGAAGGGTATGATATCTGTGTCTAGTTTCTTTTTTGGGGGAGGTGGGTTGGCTATGGATGTCCAGTTGTTCAAGTACTTTTTGGTGAAGGGTTCATATTAAAAATATAATTGTCCTGTAATTACTACATGTTGAAAAGCCTTTCTTTTCCCTAATTAAATCATTTTGGTGCCTTTTTGAAAATCAATTGACCATATATGTGTGAGTCTATTTCTGGGCTTTTCCTTCTGTCTCTTGATTTGTCTATTGTTCCAATAACCACATGTCTTAAAAATTGTATCTTTAAATAGAGTAAGTCTTGAAATTAGAAAATTTAAGTCTTCTGCCTTTGGATCTGTAGCATTGATATTTTGATGTCTTCGAAACCATGAACATAATAGATCTTTCAATCTCTATGTAGTCTTTAATTTCTGTCATCAATATATTTTAGTTTTGATATAGAGACTTTACACATCTTTTATTAAATTTGTTCTTCAATATTATTATGCTGATGTTATTTATAAACAATATAAATTTTCTTTTCCAATTTGCTTGGTCCTAGGATAAAATATAATTGTTTGTTGTATATAGCCCTTTTAAATTAATAATTTAATTGATAATATTTCAAGGTTTCTTTGGGTTTCTTAGAATTTTCTATATATACAGTTCAATCATCTGTAGAAAGTTTTATTTATGTTCCTTTCTGATATTTATGCTTTATTTTTTTTCTCCCATATCACTGCACTCATTAGGACCTCTAGGACAATGTTGAACAGAAATGGTGAGAGTGAAATCTTTATCTGATTTTAAGTTTAGGGACCAGATGGCCACTATTTCACCTTTACATATGACTTTCTTTTGGATGTCATTTATGAAATCAAGAAATTTTACTTCTGTTCCTAATTTGCAGGAGTTTTTATCAAAATTACATAGTGGATATCGTCAAATACTTTCTTTACATTTCCTAACATGGTTGATTGTTTTTTTTTAAATCTTTATTCTGATAATGTGGTAAATAAATACCTAAAATCAATGTTAAAAGATCTTCTATTCTTAGAGTAAACTTGCCATGTTTTTTTTTTTTACATAATATGGGATTCGGTTTGTAACCTTTTGTTTAGATTTTTGCACTTATGTTCTTGAATGATTTTGGCATATGCTCATCCTTTTCCATAATTTTTGTTTTTGGTTAGGTATTGGTATTGAGTAGATGCTGATTTCATTAAATAATTGGGGAACTTTTCCCTCTTTTTATTTTTATTTTTCATTTTTTTAAAGTTCTTAAGTTTATTAATCCTTTCATGAAAAATCTGCACAATCACCACAGATTAAGTTTCTGCAGAATCTTTATTCCTTCTGTTGTCCAATCTCCAGCTTACTTTTTGCCTACACCAACACTGGCTTTTGCAGTCCTCCTGATTTTCTTCATTCTGTTCTTGTATTCCTTTCACTGTTTTCTTGAGGTCTTTTTCTTTTCATATAGGCTATGTCTTGCAAGTCTATGTTTGGGTTCATTTTTCTTTGCATTATCCAAGGAATCATAAAAGCAGTTGACTTGCCACCACCAAAATGGGTTCTGAATATAGATACAAAGAGGGTATCTGGTGTGGTCTTGTACATCGCAGTTAGTTTTTCCCGAATTTCTGTCTTAAGTACTGTTGCTTTTCTGGGGTGAAGAACATTATGACTCTCTGTTTTTGCTGATATAGTTGGTTGGTCATGAACTTCCTGGTCCGGATAGTTAGTGTGTCGTTCGTGATGGTCGCAGAGCTTCTAGCAGCCAGGGAGGAAAGGAGCTCTCTCTTTTTAAATTTAAGCTGTGTAAGAGTTAAAGGTGGGTGATATATTTATGAATCCTTAAACGTTTGGTAAAATTCTCCAGGAAAGGTTCCTGAGCCTGGAGTTTTGTTTGTGGGAATATAGTTACAAATTTAATTCCTTTAATAGTTTTAAGGTTAGGTAGGAATTTGTCTATTTTGTAGGTTAGGAAAAATTTTTCTTCTACCCTTCTAGGTTCTTTGGCTCATGTAATAATTAAATTGAAATAAGACAGATTTAACAAGAGAAATACAAATTTAATTTTGTATATAAGGGAGCCTCATAAAAATGTGATACCCATGGCAGTCAGGTGGTTATTGCCTTACATGCCTTCCTGA
The DNA here is from genome assembly GCF_029215605.1 of Mirounga angustirostris. NCBI lineage: Eukaryota > Metazoa > Chordata > Mammalia > Carnivora > Phocidae > Mirounga > Mirounga angustirostris. Next base: position 98,592,507 of record NW_026991719.1, read on the forward strand.
GTTAAGCATTGGGAAAAGGGGAAGGTAATTCACAGTAGCATAAGAAGAGCATATGTTTAGTAATTAGATGTTTGCATTGACATGCAGATCATTCAGATCAAAGTTATCTCTGGTAATAGCTCTTTTTCTGGGGCAAAGCCCCTACTAAATTCTTTTAGGTAATTAAAGGAGAGGTAAAAGTTGTTGAGTCCAGATTGTTTTCAGCCTCAAAAAAATGCACATGCGGGGCGCCTGGGTGGTTCAGTAGTTAAGCTTTTGCCTTTGGCTCAGGTCTTGATCAGCAGAAAGCCTGCTTCTCCCCCGCCCCAACTCCCCCTGCTTGTGTTCCCTCTCTTGCTCTCTCTCTGTCAAGGAAATAAATAAATAAATAAAATCTTAAAAAAAAATGCACATGCTAAAGTGACATATTTTAGAGTTGTTCATTTTGCTTCCTTTCAATTTCAGCTACATTTTATCTGTGTTTAATATGTTCGTGATGTTTTTTTTTTTTTAACTTCTTGAGAGAAGTGACTAGATCAGATCACCTTCCTTCTAAAGCTCCAAATAGTAGGTGTTTTAGGCCTATGACCGGTACAGTCTTTTTCACAATTACTCATCTCTTCTATTGTATCTCAAAAGCACCCATAGGCAATACTTAAACAAGTAAGTTTGCCTGTATTTTCATAAGACTATTTACAAAGCAGGTAACTGGCCTGTGGGCCATAGTTTGGTGACTCTTTACCTCCATCATTGATTTTTAGCTTGCTTTTTTCCCCTAAATTATGCATTTAAGATTATAAATTTTTCTCTAAACCTCAAGTTTTAATAAAGCCTATTTTTGTGATTATTTAGTTCAAAGTATTTTAAAGATTTCATTGTGATTTATTTTTTGCCCCATGGTTATTTTGAATTGTGTAGCTTAGTTTCAAAACACGTAACGAGGGGCGCCTGGGTGGCTCAGATGGTTAAGCGTCTGCCTTCGGCTCAGGTCATGATCCCAGGGTCCTGGGATCGAGTCCCGCATCGGGCTCTCTGCTCCTTGGGAGCCTGCTTCTCCCTCTGCCTCTCTCTCTCTCTGTCTCTCATGAATAAATAAATAAAAATCTTAAAAAAAAAAAAAACACGTAACGATTTTTAAGGTTACATTTTGTTATTTTTTATCTACCTACCTACCTACCTATTTGAGAGAGTGAGGGGTTGGGGAGGACAGAGGTAGAGGAAGAGATTCCTCAAGTGGCTGAATGCAGAGCCTGGAACCTGTGACCTGAGCTGAAACCAAAGGTCAGATGCTTAACAACCGACTGAGCCACTCAGGCACCCCATATTTTGTCATTTTCTAGATTAATTCCCCTGTGGGCAGAGAACATGCTCTATGTAAATTAAAGCTTTATGGTCATTTTTGATATAATTTTGTATACTTGCAAATGATTCTCTTCATTTTGTTGCATTGCTCTTTTTGAGCCATTTAGGTGTAATTTGTTAATAATTTTATTTATATATTTTGTTTTTTTATTTATCAGTAAATGAGATAATTGTGTTAAAATCTCCCACCATGGTTGTGAATTTGTCTGTTTCCATTTTGTGTGTGTGTGTGTGGTTTCAATATTTTTCTCTAGTTTTATTGATAAACATATATAAGTTTAAGGTGTACAGCATAGTGACTTGTCTTACATATATTGTGAAATTATTACCACAAGTTTAGTTAACATCTGTTATCTCATATAGATACACAAAAAAAGAAAAAGAAAAGAAATATTTATTTTTTTGTGACTAGAACTTTTCAGATTTATTCTTTTAATAACTTTGAAATATACCATTCAGCAGTGTTAACTATAGCTATAATGTTATACATTACATCCCTCTTATTTATTTATTTTTAAAGATTGATTTATTCATTTGAGGGAGAGGGGGAGAGAGTCTTAAGCAGACTGTGCCCTAAGCACAGAGCCCAACACAGGGCTCAATCTCATGATCCTGAGTGGAAACCAAGAGTTGGGGTGCTTAATTGACTGTGCCACCCAGGCGCCACTTGTCCCTGTTATTTATCTTATAACTGGAAGTTTGTGCCTTTTGAGCACGCTTTTTCCATTTTTCAATCCTGTGTAAATTTCCTTATGTATTTGGAAACTATGTTATTAGGTTCATATGAATTTAAAGATTTTTTAAATTATTAATTAATTTATTTGAGAGAGAGCATGAGTAGGGGGCAGGGCCAGAGGAAGAGGGAGAAGCCGGCTTCCTGCTGAGCAGGGAGACCAATGCAGATCTGAATCCCAGGACCCTGGGATCAGGACCTGAGCCACCCAGGTGCCCCTAGATTCATATGAATTTAGAATTGTGTTATCTTCTTAGTGGATTGGCTCTGTTATTGTAATGAAGCATCCCTCTCTGTCTTTAGCAGTGCTTCTTTCCTTAAGTTTATTCTGCCTGATAGTAGCCTAGCTACATCAGTTTCCTTTTGTTTAAAATGTGCATGAGACATCTTAACCATCTTTTTACTTTCAACTTTCTGTATTCTTATATTTAAGATATGTTTCCTTTAAGAAGCATGTATATTTGTATTTAGTTTGACAATTGTATATTGTTCATTTATATTCACTATAGTTAGTACATATGTTTTTATTTAAATTTAGTATATTGCTAAAGCCATCTGATGTCTTCCATCTATTCTAAGTTCTTGTCCTCTTTCTTATCTTGCCTTCTTTTGGATTTACTAGTTTTTATTTTTTTCACTTTGTATTCACATGGTCACTGTATACTTTTTTATTATTATTTTAGTGACTACCTTAGATATTTATAGCATTTATCTGTGATTTCTTCCAATCTTCAAACACAGTAACTCCATTTTTTTATGTTTGAAATCATCTGCTGTTTTAATTGTGTATTTTAAATCCAGAAATATTTTAAACTCCACAAAACATTATTATCATTGTTGTTGTTTATACTCAATAGTCCTCTGGGTTTACTCAAAAATTTATGCTTTCCAGTGTCCTCGTTTCTTCCTGTATTTCTTTGTATCTGGAATTGTTTTCCTTCTTCCTGAAGAGCACCCTTTTACTATTTCAATGTAAGTCTGGGAGGTGTGAAATTATTTTGGTTTTTGTTTATGATTATTTTCTTTTGGCGTTTTGAGATTACCATTCACTTTTCTTGTGGATTCTGTCATCTCTGTTGAGGTAAGCCCAAGTCTAATTAGTAATACTTTGAACATCATCTATTTTCATTTTTTTTTTTAAACTTCTTGAGATAAAGTTTACCCTTTTAACCATTTTGAAGTATACAATTTGGTAGTTTTTAATATTATGATTTGTTTTAAGATGTTTTTTCATCAGTTTTACTATGATGTGTCTATGTTTTTTTTTTTTTTTTTGAAGATTTTATTTATTTCTTTGATAGAGAAAGCTCAAGAGGGGGGAGGGTCAGAGGGAGAAGCAGATTCCCTGCTGAGCAGGGAGCCTGCCCTGGGTCTCCAGGATCATGACCCTAGCTGAAGGCAGTCGCTTAACCAACTGAGCCATCCAGGCGCCCCTATGTATGGTTTAAATTATATTTATATAAATTTAAATAAATTTTAAATTATATATTATATAAATTTATAGAAATTATATATTATGAATTTATATATAATTAATTTATATTAACTGTTTCAGGTTCATACAGCATTTTGAATCATTTATTTGATGTCTTTCTCTAGTTTTAAAATGTGTTCAGTCATTATCTCCTCCAATTTTGTTTTTCTATTCTTTTTCTCTCTTCACCTCTCGAGACTTATTTTTTTTCCACTCTTGTCTCTTTAGGGTTATTTCAGCCTATTTTTTAATGACCTATTTTCTAGTTTACTGACTTTCTCTTCATATATATTTTTAATTTACTATTAAGTTCATCAAATGAATTCCTAATTATGGTTACTGTATTTTTACTTTTTGAATTTTTAGTTTTTATAGTTTCTAGTTTTCTCCACACATTCTTTGCATTTTTCTCTTATTTCATTGCATATATTCACCATGATTATTTAAAAAATCCATGTCTGATATCTCCATTAATTTTATTTTCTGATGTTTCTTTTGATATTTTATCATTTTTATCTTCTTTCCTGGTGTATGTACTGTTCTTTGATTTAGTGATGGATATTGTACATAAAAAAAACTATAGAAAGCATTTGAGCTCTGATATGACAGTATCTTCCTTAAGCACTCCACCTTCCATCCCCACTCTTTTTAGCTAACAGATGGCTATTGGAACTCACAGTCCTGGATCATCTCAATCCAATTTCAGTGACTACTAGGCATAATTCCTCAGTAAGTTTGTCTATTTATAATTCATCCTTATTCCTAGGATATGAACCTTTGTTGCCCCAACCTAAAGCATTTGCCAGCATGCACTCCCTTGTTCACAGGAGACTCTGGACTTTAGTTTTTGTCCCATAGCCTCTTCAGATTTTCAAATTTATTATTCAGTGTCTCACATTCTAAGCTGTATCTTCCAGAATGAAAGGTCCAGTTCACCTGTCTTGTTTTCCTTCTCCTTTTGTATCTTTGTTCTACAAGTTTTTACCATCCTTTTCATTCTCCCACTTAGAGATGACTTTTCAAGTATTTATGCCGGGTTTCCCAGTTGTTTCGGGGGAAAGATTGTTCTTAATATCTAGTTTACCTTTATACAAAGCAGAGATCTGCTATTTGTTTTTAAAATGTCCTTATTTGACCAAATAAAAAATTTTAGAACCTTTTATCAGATCCTCAGAGTCTTTTTGTGGAGGTTTTACTTACCCATGAAATCCATAATTTTAATAGCCACTGATTATGGTGATATAAAAAAATATAGGCTCCCATCCTTCTTGATTAAGGAGCTTTGCTTTAATTTAGTAAGTCATATTTACCATGGCTGAAGTAATTAGTGATTTGGAGTATACTGTTTGTTTGTTTTTTAATATAATTTTTTTTAACTAATCTGTACACTCAACATGGGGCCTGAAACTTACAGCCCTGAGATCTAGAGAGTATGTTCTACTGACTGAGCCAGCCAGGCACCCCTGTCGAATACTGTTTTTATGCTAGGCTTTGACTGGGTGGGATGACCTCATATATAGTACTTCAGAATTCACATAGAAGATTGGGCCAAGAGCTAGGGTTTGAAAGATTGAGATCGCCAGAGGGGGGGCTATGGGTATTGCTTGTATGGAACCACATAAGCTAGGGCTTAGTCACCACTGAACCTATTTAATTCATACCATGGGGACTGAATAGTTTATCCCTTAATCCTTCTTTCCCTTGATTTGTTGTTAATACTATTCAAGCTGTGCTGGAAGCTTGGGAATTCATTGGTGTACATTGTCAAACATGTGTTAATTTGATTGCCTGTGATTTCTGAAGCAGACCCAGGAGTGCAGCAAACATGCAGGTGATTGTATAAAGTCTGCATAGTCCCCCAGTTGGGTGTTTGACAATCAGGTTACCTCAGGAGTATCTCAGTTAATCTAGCTGTTTTCTTCGAACACTCAGCTGGGGAATCCCGTGTAGTCATTCCCCCCTCCCTTAGTACTTGAGTGAGACAACTGTGAATATATACACATCTCTCTATATAAAACCCTAAAGCATAAGCCACACTGGTGAAGATTAAGAAGTACCCACATTGTACCTGCCTATTCAGCATGCTGATTTCACCTGCCTGAAGTGATTGCTTTTTGGAGCTCAGTATTTTTTCCTGTGAATTTGCCACAGATGAACGAGGCAACTTAGGCAACTCCTCAGGGTATGGAGCTTCTATCTTTTAGGCACTCCATGGGTCTGAATCTCTGGCAGGGGTCGAGAAAGTAGGTGAGGTAGTGTAGTGAGCATGAATTTAATTTCCTCAGCTTTGTTGTACGAGATACATTTTATGTGTTTCCTCTAAATCAAATATAATCTGCTCTGAGCATCCAATTTATCAGGTGATTGGAAATTCAGTCTCAATTATAATTATTAATGGTCCTTTTTCCTATCCCCCCTACCCTCCGATATCATGTTATGGTCCTGGGAGTCTAGCGTAGAACAGGACAGGCTGGGAGGACGTTGATCTTTTGTGCTTACTGATGTACTCCTCCTAGATACACTGACCTGCTCCTCATCCAAGCCTGTATCATCTCTTGAACGGCAGTTCCACTATCGTTTCCATGGATTTGCTCAGTCTGAGAGCCCCTAGGACTTAGCCTCTTTGTATACCACTGTGTACCCATTTTCCTCTGAGGACTTGACACCATCACTGGGTGCTTTGAGGGAAAGAGCATCCAAACATGGTTCCCTCTTTAGTCTTGTAGAAGTTTTTCTTCATTCGTAGAAGTAAAGGTCAAAGTGTAATGGCAAGTACTCTGATGTTCCCTGGAAACTGTGCTTGTAAACATCTCTTTCTTACATTAGGTGAAAGGGGGTTTTGGGAAGCCGTGAACTATTAGATTTAAAGGGACGGAAGCTGGACTTCACAATCATCAGTTGATTTACTAGCTACCTATTTGGTGTCAGATCTTACGCAATGAATAAAATTTAGTTTGTGTTTCCCGGGAGATGATCGTCTAGTGGGGGACAAAGACTAGCGTAGAAAAAGAAGTTCTGATTATTCATGACCTCAAGTTCCAAGGCAAACATATTAAGTCTTAGCTCTCAAATTGCCTTTTTCAAGTTACGCTGGTTATTATGAGTCAGTCATTCTTTGGGGGGTGTTTGGCCTGTAACTGTGGGATGGATGAACGTGTCTGTTTTTGTACTAGGTGTTCTTGGGCTGTGGCCTCAAAGGATGGAACTGTGTGGCTCAGGCAGTGTTCTGAAATCTGTGGCTTTACAAGACTTCCTGCTGTACATAAGGACACTGACTTCTCTTATCTGCTTGTCCCTAGGTGCCTCATTCTGGCAAGATACTGAATTTACCTGCAGAGTTGGATTGCTTTTATCCCTGAACTATATACTGCAGACACTTGAGATTAGTGCCAGGGGAGGAGAAAGGGTAATTGTTTCTGGGGAAAAGAATTGTGTAGGTAGTAGTTGTTTGACAAACTGGGGGCTAGCGTGGTATTTAGTCAAATATGGCTGTCAGACAGAAATGAAAGAGCCTTTTAGCATCTTTTTCAAAGAGCTCTGTACTGATGTGCTTTGTACACTGTTATTCTAGGGAAAAGTGTTTAAAATGTGACAGCCTTTAAAAAATGTCCTCACGTGTTTTAGATGTATATCACGTTTTTGTTGAGTCTTCTGGAATACTAAGGATATCAGAATTTTATTAATTCAGTGATACTGCATTGTAAATCAGAAGTTTTATGTTCTTGGCCCATACCGTTTTAATTTTCTAAGCATCTATGCAAACTGCAACTATTACTTGAGAAATATATGAATGCTCTTCTTGTCAAGTATATATTTATCCTAAAAATCGTGGTGCTGGAGAGAGCCTTTTATGTACAATTTTGACTTTTTATTTTGTAAACCTGTATTGATTTTTTCCATCTCTATGGAAGTGGGATTCCTTTTCAGAGTTTTATTCCCTTTAACAAATGTGAGTACATCTGAATGGAACTTCTAGAGAGAGCCCTTAAAATTGCCCTAATGACTTAGGGGTATTTAGGTTACAGGCATTCCGTTTCATTTAAGCAGAAGGGAATTAATTGTGAGGAAAAAGCCTGTTAAGCCACATTCTCCCAGCGGGAGAGGTTACTTTCTTAAATCTGTCTTCCTATCACTTGGCATGAGCAGTGACCTTTGAGCAACATGAGTTTGAACTGTGTGGGGCCACTTATATGTGGATTTTTTAATTACAGTATTGTAAATATATTTTCTTTATGGTTTTCTTAAGAACATCTTTTTTTCTAGCTTATTTTTTTTCTAAGAATACAGTATACAATATATATGACATACAAAATATGTGTTAATCAACTGTATATGTTATTGGTAAGACTTCTGTTCAACAAAAGTTATAAGTATTTGTTTTTGAGGAGTCCAAAGGTATATATGGGATTTTGACTGCTCAGGGGTTGGAGCTACTAAGCCCACCATTTTTCAAAGGTCCAACTGTATTTATGTGAGAAAGAGGGGCAACAGGGATAATTGGGGAGTAGATATAGTAGGTCCTCTGGATAGTAGATATAGTAGGTCCTCTGGTTTCTCAGAATTTTCTCACTGGATGTTCCATCTCCTTAGCTTGTTTGGAGACCGCATATGCTTTCTGTTTCCTCACAAAACTTGTTTTTAGTAAGGAATTGCTAACGTAGAATTGCATAGTAGAATCTGAATAGCTTAATGGCTTAACCTGTCCCTTTGCTAAGACATTTGCATTTGAAAAAGCTGACAAAGCCCACAAGAAAGCTTCTCAGTGGAGATTCTCAGGTAACAGTTCTTCATTGGAAAGGGTATTTTATTCATCAGTAATATCTTTCTGTATCTCCTTCTTCCCCCAACCTCCACCCCCAATATTCAATAGGGGTTTCCCTAATCTTTTTTTTTTTTTTTTTTTGATAAATCTCATCCTGTCTGGTATCCCCGCTGAGTAGCAGTTGAACTGTAGCTGACCAAGTCTCTGACTTGATCTGTGACACTGTGTGTGTGTTTGTGAGGGGAGGAGGCTGGTGGTGTGGTGGAGAATGGCATTGCAAAGGAGAGGAGAAGTGATAAGACAGGAAGCGAGTCAGCCAGTTACATGTACATGCACTCTGGGCCTGAAAAGGGGCTGTATGTTGTGGAAAGATAGAAACGTACGCATAATTTCTAATTCTTATACTAAGAATCTTATGACTGTTGATCAACATAAAGGTGTATAATTTAGTAAACTACATTTGCAGTCAGGCCAGTGATCTTCTGTATCCTTCTAACTTCTTCACTGTATATTCTTGGATGAATCCTTTACCCTCTTGAGCCTTGAACTCCTCAAATGTAAAATGAGACTCATGCCTACCTATTGCCCAAAGATGCCACAAAGAACAAATGAAGTGATGGATATAAAAGCACTTTGCAAACACAAAAGCTGTAATAAAGTGCTATATAAAGCCGATATATTTTTAAATAGGCATAATGGTTTAAGAACATTTAGCTGATGTCTTTAACTCCCTTCTCCCTGGTCTTCCCTGTCTTTCACTTTGTTTGGTAAAGGCCACACTAGTGTAAAATTGGTGCCGTAGCATGATTAGACAGACATAATTTCGTTTTCCTGGGCAGTGACAAAGGGCCCCCTCTTTAGGAGGGTCCTGAGCTTGCCTTAATGGACTGCTCTCATCACCTTGAAATTCTTAATTTTTGAACAAAGTGCTCCACATTGGCATTTTGCACTCAGTCCTCCAAATTATGTAGCTAGTCCTGCTCCAGCGTTGTTCTTTGTTCCTTGGTGGAGTCGGAACCAGAAGTTCCTTTATGACCCCCCACTGGGAGGACTATATGGACGTTGGCTGAGGATATGGCTAGGGCGTTTGCCAGAGTAGGTCTAATGGTGGCAGGTAAGCAGCTACCTTGATGAGCTTTGTGGGGTGGTCGGTATTGATTGAGGACCAAATGTTAAAGCCAACCATCTGGGTGTCCATTGTACTAACAGGTGCCATTCTTAGAGCCTCACCAGCAAGGACCATCAGACCCTGAGCATGGTATAAGGAAACAACTTAGAATTCTGCCAATCTCTGCCTTCACCAGCAAATGCCAGCAGAGTGAGCAGTCACCAGGTGGGCGAGACACATTGCCACACAGACCCAAGGAATCAGATAGTCAGAGGCTGGTTAGGAGCATCTGTGAGCGATTGTGTTTCCGTCTCATTTCCTTCTGCTCTAAGCTTATTTAATAGTTACAGGGGGAAAGTGGAAGTCAATGAATTGAACTCATAAAGCAATTGCATTCTTTCCATCTCCCTCTATGCTTATCCAAACCTGCTTGATGGTTTGGTTCTTCCCTTGCCACTGAGTGAAGTCCTGTCAGGTTCTGTAGTTCTGGGATAATTAAAAATCCCCATCACATTAGACCACAAGAATTGTCTCATTTCAGTAATTAAAATGTCAAGTCCTGTGTAATAGTCAATATTCTGTACCTCATTTGAAGTTAAAATTTACTTTGTTTCTGAGAATGGTCAGTTTCAGACTTAAGTGTAGTGGAAAAGGGGACATATTTTCACTTTCATTTCTACTTCTCATTGTGTATCTCCTCCCAGTTGGATAGCCACCTTTTATGAACCCTTCAGGTCATGGCAGGTAAAAGTATGATACCCAAGGAATATGAAATGACATTATCTGAAAGGGCTTGCTGTGATTTGATTCTGATGTACCTGTTTGGCAGATGTTTAAGCCTTAGTCCTGATTTGTTTTTCTGAGTGATTTCATGGTCTCTACTTCTAGATTCCTTAACAAAGTTAATGTTTGTCTTCTGTATTGCTGTTAAAGAAATCCCTCCCATTCCACTAACTCTGAATTCTGATTTAAATAAAAAAAAAACCCTCCATTCACTTTCTGCTAAGGTCCCATTGCTCTAGGCTTTAAGGCCTTTTGGGATGGACGATTAAGGAAGCTTACTTCTGGACTGTGGTACCTTGAATAACGGTTTCCCAGAGATTTCAATGTCTGAATCTCTGGAACCTGTGAATATGGTACCTTATTTGATAAAAGAGCCTTTGCCGATGTGATTAAGGTTTCTGAGATGAGGAGATTATCCTTTGTATAATCACAAGGGTTCCTATATTAGGGAGGCAGGAGGTACGTGGGCGGAGAAGGCACTCTGTAACAGTGGACGTAGAGATTCTCGTGATATGGCCATAGCCAAGGGATATCCATCACCTCTAGAAGCAGGAATGGAAAAGAATGTGTTCTCGCCTTGAACTCTCCAAAGGAACCAACTTTTGCAAATACCTTGTTTTGACCTATAAAACTCATTTTAGACTTCTGACTTTGGTTTAGGCCACTCAGTCTATGGTAATTTGTTACAGGAGCAACAGGAAAGAACTACAGTCTCCAAGATACTAATGTATCATGTATGCAGATGGATTCTAAGACTGTAGGCCAGTGTTCGTGCACCATCTTCTCTTCACTCTCTTCTTGGAGCAGTTTGCCAGCTGCAGCCAGCTGCTGTTTAGATTTCCAAGGAGACACTAGGTACCTGTGGCCCCTAAATGGCAGGGCACACAAAGTAAGCTCTCTGAACGTTCTTCTTCAGGACCTTCTCACTTGACTTGGGGTAAGAGGGAAACACCATCTCCCTTCTCTGGCGAAGAGAAGGAAGAGAGATGTGATATCAGTGTGATACAATGATATTTCTGAAAGAGACGGTTTCTTTCCATTTTTCAGTCCATCTTTAATCATAACTCAGTGATGCCAGAGGTCGATATTGCACTAAGTGTTGTGAAAGATGATTTGGACACCCCTTTGAAATTCTTGCACTGGTTATTCAAGAGCCTTAGTTGGAATATAAGCATACTAGTGAAGTACTTCTTTTTATTCTTAATCTTTTGAGGTGTCACATTAAACAGATTGAAATGAAGGAATCATTTATCAGTTTTGCAGTGGGTAGTCTTTCTAGCATCTGGGCCATTGTGAATTCCCCTCTGATTTCTAGTTTATAGAATTAAATTCCAAGATAAAGTCAACGTAAGCATTCTTTCTGAAATCTTGCTCTGGTGTTAGGGATGCCACCTGTTATTTGATGGCAGGATCTGGTGGTCTCCAGCCTCCTACTTTTTCTCTTCTAAATGGTACTAGTCAAAAAATGACGCGTCTGAACAGTTGTAAGAAAACAAAGATTCTAGTTTGTTCATAAAATGTAGAATTAAACACGGTCTCTTCTATCCAAGGAAATATTTTTATTTTCTGTCCCATGCTCCTCTTTGATAAATATGAAAATGTCATGGCTTTATTGTTGTTTTAAATTTCAAAGTAAATTAGTGTGACTAAAAACACATCAAAGAAATTAACAGTTGAGAGTTTCTGTTTTTAAAACTACCCATGTAACACTTTCCCCAGATTTTATGCTCCATGGGATGCTTCTTCCCTGCTTCTCATCTCTGTATCACTCTTTCATCACCCCTGGTTGAGAATGACTGGTCTAATTATATCATTTGCATTTAAGTCCATTGTCACAGTCTGGATTGCGGAACTTTTCAGGCTAGTTTTGAAGGATGAAAAGGCTTTGGGTGGTCAAATTCAGATGGGAAGAGCTCCCCCCCTCCCCCACTGAATGATAATACATTACATTATGATCCTTTTTTAAAAATAAAGATTTATTTATTTGAGAGAGACAGAGTGCACGAGTGGAGGGGCAGAGAGAGAAGGAGAGAGATTCTCAAGCAGACTCCATGCACTGAGCTCGGAGCCCTACATGGGGCTCAATCCCTTGACCCTGAGACCACAGCCAAGAGAAACCAAGAGTCTGATGCTTAACTGACGGTGCCACCGAGGTGCCCCTGTGTTAGGATTCTTATTTCCATTTTGTTTCTGTTTTTAGTTTTATTTATATTCTTTCACAAAAATGTGAGCATAGTAGATGCTTGTTCAAACTTGCCTGTTCGGTGAATAAAGGAGTTGACTTATCCTCACCTCTTGTTTGGAAGCTCAGATATTGACAGGCAGGCAGCTGTAAAATGTACAAATTCCAGCAGAAGCAAATTTTCAAATACTAAAGTCTTTTCTAGCCTTTCACAAGGAATTATACAAGATTATAATAGGCTGGATGTGGAAAGAGACTTTGGGGAATGAAGCTAAAATTCATTGATTGGCTGATTTAGAGACAGAAATTTATACTCTGGGACTGTAGAACCTCCCACTGCTCCCCAGAAACAACCAATTCCTTGTCCATGCCGTGAGAAACTTGTATTATTCTAATTTCGCTTTAGTGCTTTTGGCCCTCGTTATCTGGTTTGAAATTCCCACCACTGATCTCAGTAGTGTTCATATAATGATCAGGACATTGGCTTTGCAAGACCAGTGTTAAAAATCAGAAATATTTCCTGAGTACATATCCCTTTTACTTACCAGAATTTTTTTAGGTGTTACTTTAGATGTCACAAAATGCCTGTCCCAGAAACCTCCAAAGAGAAGCCAGAAGGAGGAATGGGGGCTTCATAAGAATACTTAGGAAACTCTACCTGTTGTTTTGGCTCTCCTGATGCCCTTCACCAATTTTGACTTGGCTTCATCTTTTCCTTTATTTTGTCTTTGCCATGACCTTTCCTTTCCCTCAGTCCACCTGACTTCACTGTTAGTTAGCATAGCTTCCTTCCAAACTGGTTTGCCTAAGGAATGGCCTTCTTTACCTACTTTACAGTTTGTGATATTTACCCAAAGCTATAAAGCCTATCACTATCCCTTTCTGTCTCTACCTCCAGATTTCACTTTGTATCGTTGTCCCACGTGAATTCCATGTGGCTAATTGCCATGGAACATTTGGTCTTTTCTTTTAAGAAATTTACTCTTATCATTATTATTTTTTGTTATTTATTTGCAACGGAGAATGCTTTTACAAATCTGATAATTACTCTAATTGATCTCTTGTAAGGAAAAAGAAATCACATTTTACGTTTCCTTAATTTGAAGTGCTTCCTGTTAGCACAGACCTTCCTGCTGTTCATTTTTCTGCAAAGGAGTCCTTCTGTTATTGCTATAGGAAATGTCAGTGGGTTGTCTTTGGGAAATGCAAAAGGACCACAACCTCATAATCTCCTCAAAGGGCAGTGCCTTTTTGGGGACATGGCCACTTTTCCTTTGTACTTCAGACAAAATCAGCATCTCTGTGCTGTATAGAATGAGACACATGTATAATTTAAAAGCCATTTCCTGCATTGTGATATCAGACTTTACCAGGAAAGCATATTCAAAGCCGACACTTCTTCAGGCCAAATGAACCCAGACCTTTACTTTCTGCCTCTTTTCTCCCTTTCTCAGTTCTCCTGGAGGATCAGGATTAAAACAAATTACATTACTGTTTAATTTTTTGCAATATGTGTTTCCATTCTCCGAATGGTAGGCTCCTCATCTAGGGAAGGTCATTACCTCATGATTTGATTTCCCTGCTCACCCTTTGGCATTTAATGATTTCTAGCATGGCCTTGTGTATAAAAACATGAAACTCAGGAAATAGGTGGAAGAAGACGAGGCCCATCTTCTATTTATGAGGATTTTCTTCCTCGCGTGTTTTCTAGGATTGGGACATCGCATTCATAATAGTTGTAAGATTATAATTGGAGTTACTAAACTGCCCAGGAGGAGCCCTATCCGGTGGAGTTGAGAACAGAAAGTAAGGTTGATATTGACCATATTGAGAAAGTTCTAGGAACAACAGTTTGGAGAGGCTTCTCATTCCATAGACTCACAGGTGATCAATATCCATGACAGGCCTTTTTAGACACATTTGATGGCAAAGATTAATAGTTTACAGTATCAGAGTTTTGTTGCAATTTTTGTTTGTCAACCATGGTTAAAAATCCCAGTTGAAGTTCACATCCTCTGGGGAACCTTTCTTGATCACTCTAGACCAACTTTGTTTCTTTTCTCAACTATTAGCAGTTATCTGCCACATAGTCACATATTATCATGTGACAACTATTGTCTGAAATTGCTAATTTACTCTGGTATTATGATTTGAATATTTGTAAATACATGTGTTAACGGAGCTCTTAACCCGCCCCGCCCTTGGGGACAGACTTTGTATACATTACTGTGTTTCCTGAATCACTTAGTGTCATTCTTTGTAGAACCCTGGTAGATGCTTTTGGAATAAATGAATGTATTAAGTGATAATTCCATTTTAAATTGCCAGTGAGCCATAAATTATTGCAGACGGATAAGCCTATCTTTTTTTAAAGACCATTCCGGCATTAGCTTGGGCATTCACATCTGTGATTAATTTAAATCCTTTTCCTTGCACAGTAGTGTAACTATTCTTAAAGGGAGGTTCTGCTGCTTCTCTCTCCCTAATGTTCTACACTTCCTACACTTTCCCTCTACCTTATTCCAGAATTTTGCTTGTTTACCCTTTATTCTCCTTCTAGAGTATTTGTTCTCTCCGCAAGTTTGGCTACTGTTTGGCTTCAACTATGATCTCATTGTAGTTACTTTCCAAATCTATCTTCCCAGTTCTGTCATATGGCCTTAGGACAGTGTTGTCAAAATGGGTGGAATATAATCACTTGGCTATATTTCAGTTACCTCAAAATTACTATTGTACAAAAGAAATTCATTATTTTTTTCTATCACCCGAACAACTTCTTCTTTCTTTTTTATTTTTTTAAATTTATTATTATTATTATTATTATTATTATTATTTTACAACTTCCTCTTTCTACTTTCCTTCTCCATTCTTGTTGTTTGTGTGTAGTTCTATCATCCAAGGCTCCTAGGCCCTGAAATCTTCTCTCACACTCCTTTATTTCTTCACCTTTCATGTGTTATCTGTCTCCAAATCCTGTTGAATCTTTCCTTGAAATGTGTTTGGGAGTCCATCCCTCCTTTCTGTGACCTCAGCAAATGACCTTTGGTTTTGGACTTTAGCTAGGCTTAAATGACAGTTCTAGATTACTGCCTCAGCTTCTTGATTACTTTCCATAGTAATTTTGTTGGTAAAGATGATGATGGTTATTACAGAAATTGCTAGTACTCATCGTGTAGCATGTGGTAAGCTATGTGTTCACGCACTTTGTGTAGATTGTCCATTTGATTCTCATAACAACCTGATGAAGTATATATTACTGTACACATTTTAGATAGTATAAAACCTGTGGCTCAGAGAGGTTATATATCTTGTCCCTGGCCTCATACGTGATAAGATGAAAAAACTGCCATTTTAACTTTGAAGGCCATGCATCGAGAACATATCTCCTGAATATCAGTGCCAGACCACTATACCCTTTTCACTGTGCCACTCACCTTCTCAACATGTGGAGATTCCCAGTGGCCACAAAAATTAAATGAGGTCCTTTATCTGATTCTAAGGCCTTCCATGACGTTGTATCACCACATCTTTCTAATCTTCCTTCACATGACTCTTGAGATCTACCCATTTCTTAATCCAGGCTGACTTGATCATTGTTTTCCACTTCCTTCCCAATACTCACTTCCTCAATGATTTCCTCTAGCTCTGGGACACTGTTTTCTTACCTTCAAATCCTGCCTATACTTTAAGGCTCAGTTTATATCCCACTCCTCCAGGAAGCTTTCTCAAAATAGTTCAGCATGAAAAGAGATCTTGTTTGTTTTCCTAGCTCCTCTGCCAAGTAATTTGTGTACCAGAAGACTTAGGACTCCATGATGTACTCTTGTGATACTCTGTAGTATCAGATAATTAAAGGAACCATGATTTAATTGATGTATAGTTGACATACAATATTATATTAGTTTCAGTTGTACAACTTGATGACTCAACATTTATATATATTACAAAATGATCACCACAATAAGTCTAATTGCCATCTGACACCATACATAGTTATTACAATATTATTGACTATGTTCCCTATGCTGTAATTTTCATCCCTGTGACTTACTTGTTTTATAACTGGAAGTATGTACCTCTTAACCCTCTTCACCTATTTTGCCCACTCCCCCAAGCCCCTGTCCTCTGATAACCACCAGTTTGCTCTGTGTATTTATGAGTCTGTTTTTGTTTTGTTTGTTCATTTGCTTTGTTTTTAGGGAACTTTTCATTAAAAAATTTTTTTAATGAAAATATTTTTTTTATTGAGTTACAGTTGACACAAAATCCCATTAGTTTCAGGTGTATAATATAGTGATTCAACAAGTCTGTGTTATAGTGTTGTCACCACAAATATACCTGCCATCTGTCACCATACAATGCTATTAAAATAACATTGATTATATTCCCTGTGCTTTACCTTTCATCTCCGTGACTTACTCATTCCATAACTGGAAGGTTGTAGCTGTAACTCCCCTTCACCTATTTTGTCCATCATCCCAACCCCCTTCCTCTCTGGCAACCCTCATTCTGGTCTCTGTATTTTATGGATCTGTTTCTGTTTTTTGGTCACTTATTCGTTTGTTTTGTTTTTTTGTTTTTTGTTTTTGATTCCATATATGTTTAGTCATAGGGTGTTTGTCTTTTTCTGTCTGGCTTATTTCATAGCATAATACCCTCTACAAGAATCCTATTTTGTCGCAAATGGCAATACCTCATCCTTTTTTATTGTTGAGTAATATTCTATTTTATACACACACACATACACACACCACATCTTCTTTAACTATTCATCTATTAATGGGCACTTGGATTGCTCCTTAACATTCTCCCGCATTCAGGATTTTATGCTCTTTGTTCAATTTCTTTCTTTCTTTTTTTTTTTAAGATTTTATTTATTTATTTGACAGAGAGAGACACAGCGAGAGAGGGAACACAAGCAGGGGGAGTTGGAGAGAGAGAAGCAGGCTTCCCGCCGAGCAGGGAGCCCGATGCGGGGCTCTATCCCAGGACCCTGGGATCATGACCTGAACCGAAGGCAGATGCTTAACGAATGAGCCACCCAGGTGCCCCTCTTTGTTCAATTTCTATGCCCTTATCCGTACCAGACTGCTGGCACAATATGCCCAGAGTCCTTTTTATGTCTTCCCAACTAGAAGTAACCTTTTATTCATCCACCTTCCATAATACTTTTTACTATTACCTCCACCAGGTAGGTATAAGGAACATATTATTTAATGGCATATGTGATTGTTTACTGAGAACATTACATTAGAGCAGTATTGCTTGTAAAATAATATTTGCTTTATTTCTTGGACGTTTAGAAAGTTGAAAGGGTGACGTGTGGCTGAGGGAAGTAAAGCTCTCAATGAGTGGGGAAAAGAATATACTGGGGTAGATAACTATTCCTACAGTCTTCTAAAACATAGTATATGTAGGTCACTTCCAATTCTGCCAGAGTATAAAGTTGGATATAGCTACAGTGTCTGCAGGGTTTTCCTCTGTAACAGTGGTTCCCTGCCCATGACTTGCAGTATGAGATATTGCCCAAGTGCACTTAGGAAGAACTTTCTGGTCATCAAACAAATGTTTTCTTGGAAATTCATACCATTTTTCAGATTCATGTATAGGCTTTAAGTACAAATGTATTCATATACTTGCTTGTGGTCCTTGTTTTGTTCTTCATAATCAGTGAACACTAAAAGTATAATTGGAGTCATGGGCAGCTCCACAAAATAGTGTGATGTTTTATAAGGATCATTTAAAAAATATATTTTATTTATTTATTTGGCAGAGAGAGACACAGTGAGAGAAGGAACACAAGCTGGGGGAGTGGAAGAGGGAGAAGCAGGCTCCCCGCTGAGCAGGGAGCCTGATGTGGGGCTCGATCCCAGGACCCTGGGATCATGACCTGAGCTGAAGGCAGATGCTTAATGACTGCACCACCTAGACGCCCCTTTAAGGATCTTTTTTAAAGGACTTACAAGTAGAGCTCTATCAGAAACCTTTGGAGGGCAAAGAATGTCTGCCACTTTGTTGACATTTCACAGAACATGATGTAGGGGTGGAAAAATTTTCCCTTCTCTTTTACCTTCCTTTTTAAAAAAATTTTTTTATTGTTATGTTAATCACCATACATTACATCATTAGTTTTTGATGTAGTGTTCCATGATTCATTGTTTGTGCATAACACCCAGTGCTCCATGCAGAACATGCCCTCTTTAATACCCATCACCAGGCTAACCCATCCTCCCAACCCCCTCCCCTCTAGAACCTTCAGTTTGTTTTTCAGAGTCTATTGTGTCTCATGGTTCGTCTCCCCCTCTGATTCCCCCCTTCATTCTTCCCCTCCTGCTATCATCTTGTTTTTTTTTTTTGTAAACATATATTGTATTATTTGTTTCAGAGGTACAGATCTGTGATTCATCAGTCTTGCACAATTCACAGCGCTCACCAAAACATACCCTCCCCAATGTCCATCACCCAGCCACCCCATCCCTCCTACCCCCCACCACTCCAGCAACCCTCAGTTTGTTTCCTGAGATTAAGAATTCCTCATATCTGGGGCGCCTGGGTGGCTCAGTTGGTTAAGCGACTGCCTTCGGCTCAGGTCATGATCCTGGAGTCCCGGGATCGAGTCCCGCATCGGGCTCCCTGCTCGGTGGAGAACCTGCTTCTGCCTCTCTCTCTGCCTGCCTCTCTGCCTACTTGTGCTTTTTCTCTGTGTGTCAAAAAAATAAATAAAAAAAATCTTAAAAAAAAAAAAAAAGAATTCCTCATATCAGTGAGGTCATATGATACTTGTCTTTCTCTGATTGACTTATTTCGCTCAGCATAACACCCTCTCTTTTAGCTTCTTTGCCTCATCCGATAATCAAATTGATGTAAGACAGATTAATACAAGAAAAACAAATAGACATTTAGTAACATGTATACCTCCTGTATATCTGGGAGAAATCCAGAAACGCTTAGTAACTCTTAGAAATTGGTGAAGCCATCACCTTAAATCCATTTTCACCTACAGACAAAAATGTTGAGGGGTAAGGAGACATTGGAGCCAGTTATAGGAGGCTATCAGGCAAAGCACAGGAATAGAGGATATGGTTGTTAGGGAGGTTTACATCCTTTCCTTTTCCATTGAGTTTCCACAGATTGAGTCATCCCCCTCTTCCTGGTACAGGGAGGTAGAAACTCATAAATGAAGAATTTTCTTATAAATTAAATGTCTCTCAGTAAAGGGTAACTTCTATTCAGTTTTTCAGAGCTTCATCTGTGTCTGTTGTTTGGTAAAAATAAACAGCTTAAAATAATCAGTATGCCACAGAAGCATAACCTGGGGTGGTAAAATTTGTTCTCCTTCAGTGCTACCACAATAGTAAGGTGGAACTTTGAAACTCTTGAATGAATGATAAAGGGAAGAAGTTGGATTGGAAATTTCTTTCTCTCTGTCCCAGTCCTTTGTCAAATAAGAGCATCAGACTCAGTGATGTCTCAGTTCCTCTCTGACTGTAGCATCTTAGGTTGATGTGTACTTGGACGTAAGTCAAACGCTTTGCTGGTTTCTTGGCACTAGGGAATGTTTGCGAGAGGCCAGCTCTTCTTAATATGGTTCTTGGCTATGTTTTTGAACTTGGTTTATCCATTTCCAGAAGTATTATTAATCATAGAAAATAGGTGAAAACTTTCAGATGCTTTCTGACTTTTCACCATACAGTGCTATTGTTTTGAGTGAGAAGTTAAAGGTTCGTCACAGATTCTTTAGGCTGGTAGTCCGTGACTTGTGCATTATCCATCTTGGGGCATAAGGCTCTAACTGCTCTCCTGATGCACAGATTCTCATGATTTGAAAGTATTACTATCTAACAATGGGAATCATTCAGTTAGAGGGGAATGGAGGAAAATGACTTCTCATGGGTGTGGTTTTGTCTTTCCTAGACACATCAATACCAATTACATGTCTAGCATATTTCAACTGGCTACTCTTCTTTGTCTAAATTTGCTGTGGAAAATACTTCTTGACCATCTGATAATAGGAAGCAGTTGCAACTAAATTATTCCTTTCCTTTTCTCTCTTAGTTTCTAATAACTCCTTACAGTCCAGCTTCTGCGTCTCATTATCTGTATGATCTTGGGCAAGTAGTTTTAGTGTTTGGATTTTCAGTTTTCCTCTTCATTAAAAGCAGTTGTATTGTTGAGAGGATTATAAATAGTGACATGTTAAAATGCCTAGGGAAGTATCAGGCACATAATACAGATTCAGTTAAAGGAGTCATCCCTGTTATTCCTTCCTTTTTATTCCTTTCTCATTTTCTTTTTCATTCACCCTGCCTCCAGCTTCTGTCTTGAGACGAGAAATGATCTTTTTAAAAAATTTATTTATTTTATTTTTATTTATTTTTAAAAGATTTTATTTATTTATTTATTTGAGAGAGAGACACAGTGAGAAAGGGAACACAAGCAAGGGGAGTGGGAGAGGGAGAAGCAGGCTTCCTGCGGAGCGGGGAGCCTGATGCAGAGCTTGATCCCAGGACCCTGGGATCGTGACCTGAGCCGAAGGCAGACGCTTAATGACTGAGCCACCCAGGCGCCCCGAGATGAGAAATGATCTTTACCAATTTAGAATAGACTTACATGGCAAGTAACCTTTCAGCCTGGGCATCCCATTTTGTCTTTGACTCTCCTATAATTTGCGATTTCAGGCTTGAATTGGGGGCACACTAACTCTGGGTGCTTGATGGCAATAAACAGTGTGGGAAGCAGTCAATCCCAGCCCCACGGGTGCTTTTCAGTGGCCTCTGTCCAGGGGATGTGGGCTAGGAATTGGATCTCATGTGGATTATGTCTGCAAAGTTATTTCTGAATCTTCTAGATTCACAAATCACTTGGTACCCAGCTGTTAGGCTGCGTGATTCATGGTTATGGGTGCCTTGCTTCAAATGCTTGTCAGCAGTTTCTTCCCTGCGGTTGCCTTGTGATGCGATTGTTTTCTGTGTGGTGTGCATCTCCTCACATTGCTTTGGACTCTGCGTCCCCCAACTTCTGTCATGGAACCAATGAGTCAGTGTCTCCTGGTGCTGGTGTTATCATCCAGTTACTTCCACGTTCCCTTTGGTGGGTGGGCAGCAGAGAAGATGGGAGCGCTGCCTCACCGAGGGGGCTTCCTGTCCTGTTACCAAACTGCCCTGAGGAGAGGGAAAGACAGAATGGCCGCATTTTCCAGAATGAATATTCAGAAAGCATTCAGGATAGAGAAGGCCAAGGAAAAGGGCCTTCTTGTTCAGTAGGTGGCAGTGTGGTCTGGCTTGAAGAAGCAGTGTAAATTCCTGCATGTGTTTGCTGTGCTTTATCCTGATGCCTTTGACAGCTCGACTTGAGATTTTATTCTGAGTATTTTAGTGCCTTTTGTCAAGTGCTCTTTTTCTGGGGGAAAAAAAAAACCCAAACAACACTTCCTTTCTTTAGAAACTTCTCTTGGTAGTGGGTGGTATGTGTTTGCGGCAAGGACTGTGATCTGAACCTTTCGGGCGCTCGGTGGCTGATTGCTCTTAGTTTGGACATCCGGCCAGGTAGGCTGGACTTTTGTTACCCAGCTGTGATGGGGGGAGTTCTTTCCTCATCGATGTGGTGGATAATGCACTGACTTTATCAGTGGGGAGCACTTCTGTAGGCCCTAGATCTGACTGGTTTCTGTGTCAGGGAGGGAGGCTTCTGAGACCCAGTGTCACCCCTGTCTCGTCCCTTCATCCTTCAGGGAATAGCTCACTTGGTGTGGTCAAGCTGGGAGTGTGATGCCATGATGTATCCTGTCAAACTGAATATGGTCAAATCCTAAACTCTGTACATTGTTTCCCACTGCAAAGCTCTTGACCCGAATGTCTGGTTTCTCAACACCATTAGAAATCTCTGATAAATTTTTAGGAGGAAGTCTACTTAGCATGAGCCTGGGCAGGAAGAAGAGAGTCTATCTTAACTAGGCCATAGGTAGGTCATCCTTACCTTAATTGGTGGCTGGTTGGGTGGGATTGATGATAAGCATAAGGCCTTGGATTTGCTTTGTTTATATGTGTTTTGTTTAAAGATGCCTTATTTAATATATATTGCTTATTCATTAATATTGAACTCACAGCCAATAGCCCTATATATAACTCAGCCTAAATGAAGCATATCTAATACATTATTTTCTTTATAAGTCACATCACTGCCTCTTGCACTTAGAAACACCAGATAGCCCTTCAGCATTATGCTAGAAGATCATTTAAAATAGTGAAATCACCAAGAAAAATCACAAAAATGTTAAAATAGTGGCAGTAAATAGACTGTGAAAAGTTCAGTTTTTTACAGTAGGAGAACTGAAACTAGAAGGTAGAGTGTTTACTTGTTCCATTTCAACTGGGAACATGCAAATCTTTCGCCACTATGCATGCGTGCCCTTCTGTGAATTACCATGAAGGCCCTGTGAGTTCTGATCTGGGCATTACAGATCGACTTTACGGAGTAGGCGGTTATGGAAATCAGGAATTTTTGAATATTGAGTATCAACCGTATATGTCTCACCATAGGCCCACCGCATTATGTATAATTTAACTATTAGAATTCTTAGTCTTATCCATATGTCTCCATTTTGGTAAAACACCCTCATGAATTGGGCAGTGCTCAGTTTAATCTAGTCATGAGTGTTGAGTTCCAAGCAACTGACTAGGGTAAGCATACTTCCTCAAATCACAATGATCTGTTGATTTCTCATATGTAGTAGTAATTTATTAGTCAGCAGTTCTATAGACATGTTAGTAAGGCTTCAAGATAGAGTTGGAGTAGTAAAATTCAACACACATTTGGACACTCCATCTACATATGTATACTTTGCATATGTATACACCTAACTTTTGGTATTTAATGTCAAAGTTGTAGTTTAAACTCAAAAGGTAAGGATGTTGGCCTGTGTCTAAATGGTCAACCTGATAACCTTTAGTAAAAGAGCAAATTTTTAAAAAAATATTTTATTTATTTATTTGACAGAGAGAGACACAGGGAGAGAGGGAACACCAGCAGGGGGAGTGGGAGAGGGAGAAGCAGGCTTCCCATAGAGCGGGGAGTCCGAGGTGGGGCTGGATCCCAGGACCCTGGGATCATGACTTGAGCTGAAGGCAAATGCTTAATGACTGAGCCACCCAGGCGCCCCTAAACAGCAAATCTTCCCGTTCTTCTACTCCTTACTTGTAAAAGGCAAACAAAACACACCACAGTCTTAACAGCTGATTGTCAGTAAAAGAAAACAATTTCTCTAGGGAGAAGGTTGTGACTTTTCAGGACAACTCCATCCTGCTAGACTATGATAACTTTTAGAAATCTGTTTCTTATTTATAGGTAATATCTACCACCCTGTAACTTTTTCCGCTATAATCAAATAGAATATTAGAATATCTCTTCTACATAATTATACTTTATACTTCTTAAGGCAGTACTGAAGTCATTCGTCTTTCCCTCCATTAATTCACTCATCCACTTACTCAGTGAATATTTATTGATAACCTACTGTGTTTTAGGCATTGTAGTACAAATTCGGGGTATATGGGTGTTTAAAAGACACATAATCTCTGAGTTCATGGATCTTATGTCCACCTGAACCTTTTTTCTTTTAATGTGAAACATGTTTAGCTTCTTTATTTTTTTTTTTCAGATTTATTTATTTGGAGATTGAGAGAGAGAGAACATGAGCAGGGCAGGGGACAAGGGAGAGGGAGAGAGCATCTCAAGCAGACTCCATGCTTGGAGTCCATGGAGCCCAAAACCGGGCTCAATCTCATGACCCTGAGATCATGACCTGAGCGGGAACCAAGAGTCGGAGGCTTAACCGACTGTGCCACCCAGGCCTCCTTGTTTAGCTTCCTACACTTGACATGGTTGGGGTCCCCTCACAGCCTTGCTCTTCTTCCCCTGGCTATGTCATTGCCTTCCCTCTAGGTGTGTGATTCCCGAATCAGGAGTGATTTCACCAGTGGTTGAGATACCTAGGTTCAAATAATTGGTGTATTTCTTGCTCTGTTCTATTGAACCAGGTATTTAACTTCTCTGGGCTTCCATTTCATATTCTGTCAAATGGGAATAATAACAGCGTTTGCTTGGCTGTTGTGAGGATTTAACAAGATAATGTACATAGAAAGCACTTAGCTCAGTACCTGGCATGTAAGTGCCTCATAAAGAATAAATCTTTATTTTATTCATATTTATTAAACAGCCTAAGATAGCATTAGCATTTTTGGCAGATACATTCCCACTGCTATTGCCTCCTGAAAGTTACAATCACCCTAAACCCTCAAGTCATTTTTCTGTCTTCCTAGGAAATTACTTCTATTTTCCAGAGCTATGCTATGATGTCAAACCTCCATCAACCTCTTTGAGACACATTTTGACCAAGTCTGTCTGTTTGACTGTCTTGTATGTCATCTTCCTGAGAGATTGATGTAATTTCAGTGCCAGGATGAATGTCCTTGACTTGACTTTTCTTTATCTCTGGGTTTGCTATGAATATGGAAATGTGATGTGTGGCCTCCCTTAACTTTAGAATCATCATTTCTAGAGATGAACAGATTATAAATATAACACTTAAAGCAATAGGGTGAAAATGTTTCCTATTCAATTTGTGCCTTGCTTTATTTCCCTTAGTAAGTCTCTGATTCATAGGCCTTTACATGATGATTGTTGAACAAAATTAATCCCATTTCTTGATGTGATGCATTTAATGATGGCTTGGCTGCCTTTGTCTGCTCCATCCTTTTGTTTTAGGACTTTACCTGGACTGCTGGTCGGATTTTATTTTTTGGATGCACACACACACACACAGACACATACACACACACACTTACAGTTTTTGCCCTTCCCTCAGTGCTGTCCAGAAATGTTGGGCAATAATTCAGAGGGTGAGGACTCATGAGTGGGTTTGGGGAGAGGAGGAGAGATTTGAGCTGTGACTTATATAGATTATAGAAATAAATATAGCTTTGCAGACAGGCTTTATGTTAGTGTTTCTATTGAGGCTTCAATTCCAAGCCTAGGAAGTAGGGAGCTGGGAATGTAGAAGCTGTCTGAGTATACTTGTGGGAGATAAAGCAGTACCGAAGAGGTAACAGAGGTTAGAACGCTGACCCAGAAGTAAAGCTCATTTAATTACTTAGGGCCTGGGCAGTCTGATTCCTGGGGAAGCCATGCTTCTGGCCTGAGCTCCATGCTCTAAAGACTCTGGCCCTCCTTTGGCCCGCTCCTTTCCGCAGGGAGAGGACTTAGTGCTACCAGTGTGTGTGCCCCTTGGCCAAAGGGAAACTGTGTGGAAGGGAGTATATAGTCTAGGGTTGCCCGATAAAATGTTGGACTTGTATTTGCTGCACTTGGCAACCCTAGTATAATCAGAACGTGGATGCGTGGGTTGGAATGTCCGCATCCTTGTGAGTGTGGCCCTTCTTTCTGCAGGACCGTTCTTGGAGTGGGAAGAGGAGCCCGCAGGCCACGGACCTGGGGCTGATGGTCTCTGTACTCATATATTCTGGTGCAGAACCCTGGGGATTCTAAGAATTCAAAATCTTAATCTGGCCCGCAATGTTATGAATGGTACTTTTCAAGGTAGGAGGAGAGAACGTATTTTATCTAACTTATTAAAAGTTTTGATATATATTTTTAAAAGATATAGACATCTGATATATGTGTCTCAATTTGTGCTCTTGTCCCAGGTTCCACAAATGCTAATGGAGGGCCTTCAGATTACCAGATGAGGTTCAGTCTCATGGGCTCTAGATCCCAAATTGTATTTGATCCTTACAAGAACTCTGGGAATTTGGTACTGCAGGTGTCCTTGTTCGACAGATAGGGAAACTGAGGTTCAGGGAATTGAAATGAGTTATCCAAGGACAAAGAACGAATAATGGCAGTATGAGATTGAAACTCACACGTTAGTCTATCTGAATGCATATAAGAAGCTTCGGATGCAGACTGCTTGAGTCAAAATAATGCTTCTGCTACTAGCTAGCTCTTTGATTTTGTGTGAGTTATTCACATTTCTGTTTTATTGCCTACCTTTCTTGAGGTGGGAATTGTTGGAATGTATGTGATAGTAACAGTACCTACCTTCTATGATTGCTGGAAGGATTTAGAAAGACCTCATGTGTTAAGTGTTTAGCAAAGTGCATTGAGCATTGAAGGGCTCCACAAATCATAGCAATTAGTATTAGTATTAGTTCTAATGAGAATATCAGCAGCAGTATTAATCTGAGATGTAAATATGGTGTGAATGTAATACTGTCTTAGTTATCTATTGCGTGACAAATTACCCCAAAACTTAGGGGCTGAAAACAACACGTATTTATTTTCTCACTGTTTCTGTGGGTCAAGTGTCTGCCCAGACCTTAACTAGATCCTCTAGTCAGGCTCTCCTGGGGGGATGATCTCCTTCCAAGATCATAGGACGGTCCGCAGGCCTCAGTTCCCTTGCTGACCATGGGCCTGAGGTATCTCTTCATTCCTTGATGCATCGCTTCTCCATAGGGCAGCTCATAACATGGTTTGCAAAGATCAAAATCATAGTCTTTTGTAACCTAATTATGGAGGTGACTCTCTGTGACCTTTGCAATATTGGGTTCATTAAAAGCTAGTTTCTAGGGAAGGAGATTGTACAAGGGCAGGAGGACCTGGAAGCAGGGATCATGGGGGCACATCTCAGAGAGCTGCCTCCCTCAAGGAGGTGGTCTCGTGCCAGCCTGGATATGGTTCCCCATGTAAACATGATGCATCTTCTTGGCAAGGCTGTTTCGCCATGGGGCCATTTCAGCTTCAAGTCAAGATGCAGGTATGGTATGAAAGAGAAGGCAAAATTCACACAGTTTCAAATTAAATCTGAACCTGAAACTCCAAAATTGTCTTCTATTTGTGGCTGCTCCTTTGTACTGTCTCCTGAATTTCTGCTGACTCTACTGGGATGATTCTCAGATCAGAGAAGAAAAGATTCATCTTGAAAAGCTTGTTGTTCAGCTGTCTTCATTTTTCTGTGTTCCCCAGCGTCCTGCTCCTTCTGCAACAAGCTTAGCGGGTCATCTGTGTCGCCTTGCTCTCTGTGTGATTTGATAAAAAGAGGTTGGGGCAATTCAGTGCCTGGGGGCGATGGTCTTCACCCTTGGATGCATATTAGAATCAGTTTGGACATTTTGGAAAACTACTGAGGCCTGAGCCTTACTTCCAGAGATTCTTACTGTTTACAAATAATGTCCAGGAAAATTGATACCGCATGTTAACTATCTGTTTATTAGAATGGTGGAGGGATTGATTAGCTTGGTGCACCTGGTGCCTTTCACCATTGATAACAACAGTAGTTCATATTCCTCATACTTGTTTGATGCCCAGCAGATGCAATACGAGGAGCTTTCTGTGTAGCATTTTCCTTGATCCTCACAAAAATCCTTCTACAGAGAAGGAACTAGAAGTCATTTTAAGTAATTTATTCAAGGGTGCAAAGGTCACTCACAGTAGAAACTGCAGGAAATACTTACGTAATGTTCCCTGTGTGACATGCACTTCGCAAAGTATGATTTACATAATTATTCTCTCATCACAACAGCCCTATAGAAGTACTATTATTATTACTCTGTGAAAGATGTAGACAGTAAGGCACAGGCTTATCCTATGACTTGTCCTAGATCATAGCTAGAATATAACAGAGCTAGAGTTTAAACACACGCTGTCTGGTTTCAGAATCCACCCTGCTAAACCACCTTGCACACTGATTCTTCTATTCAGTAATCTGAGTCGATACTCTACAGCAACCACCTCAGAATACTGGCAGCTAGTATTTAATGAACTATCATGATATGATGGACATGGAGCTAGGCTACCATTTTCATTGTTTTATTTAATTTTATGATAGCTTTGCTATTTTGTTACACGATACAAGCTGGCAGTGAGACCCAGCAGCCATATTTGGTCCATTCCAAATGCTACATTTATTCCCGCCACCCCGCAAATATACTGCCTCCGGCTATTGAGTTCCTGACCAGTCTCTTTCATAGTTACTTATGAGACCTTTGGAAATTAAGTTAACCAGAAATTCATACACTGTGAGAGTTATTATTACTGAGCCCCCTTTTCTTCTGTAGGTTAGATGTTCTTAGTCACTTCAGCTGTGCTTCTTGTGACGTGGTTCCATGTTTCCATCCAATCGTAGTTTCTGTGGTCAGCTTCATAAATGGTTTTCATTGTGGATTTATGCTGTTTACATTTTAGACACGGAAGTTCTGCATCCCTGTAGGATGCTCTTGCACATTGCAAGGGGTTTAGTATCTCTGGCCCCTACCCAGTGGAGGCTGGTAACTCTCCTTGGTCACTGTGAGAACCCCAAATACCCCCAACACATTTCCATATGCTCACTGGGGGCAGTGCTGCCTCTAGATGAGAATAATCCTAACTAAAGACTGAATCATATGAAGAAGAATCACTCTATTTTTTAAGATCTGTTCCCTAATGCACCCTGTTTGTGGGCTTTGTAGTTACCAATACTGCATTTCTCTTAAACAGTTATACTGGTGGTTTTGAGGAGTTATACTCCTCACGGAGTTATACTGGTGGTTTTGAGGAGCCACGGTATTGACTTAGCTGAATTTGTCGTCAATAGAAAATTGTAAAACATTTTTACGTATCATATCTGTTTTGTACCTATATTTGGTTTTTGGAATATAGGTGTGCTACTTTATTTCTATTTTAGTGCAACTTCTTACATTTTTGATTCTGTTAACCCACGTACTAGGTATTCTTTCAAACCACCTATGCACCTGCAATTTTGATCTATAGGTTGTTCGTGTCTTCATTCATGTTGCTGATTACCATGTTGCACAGGATTAGGTGAAGGGCAAGGACCTTGTATGTTATTGTAGACTTCCTCCCAGATTGACATTGAGCCGGTGGTCAGCATCAGTCAGTTAAGGTTGTGCGTCACTTTATTATCTAGACATCCTGCATTTCTTCATCTTCTCCATGAGGGTATCATGAAATTCCTTTTTGAGAATGCCTGATACAATCAGGAATCACTCTGGAAAAATATTTCCTCTGTTCTACCCCTTCAAAGTGCTTTGCATATAACTATCAGCTTTAAGGGTCAATATTTCATAGATCAATTCTATTTGTGATTAAAAATTACATGAAAATAAGAAATTTGATAAGTGATTTAGGGTATAGTAATTTTATTGATTCCAACATTCATGAGTAATACCACGATGACCCTGACATTCCAGGTCTGTATTTGAAATCAGTCCTAGTTTGAGATTGAGACTGTGACTTCAGGGTTCCTGAGAAGGCTTCAAAGATACACCCCACCCCAACTCACCCAATTGCTCTCTAAATCCAGAAATCTCTTCAATAGGAGATGACAAATTCTGTCATTTCTCAAGGGGAGAGAGGCTTGAAAATTCACTCACCATTGGGAAAAGAAAATGGTATCATACCCTATTGGAGATAGTAATGACAATGCAGTTTCTTTCATAGGAGTAAATTTTGATAAAAGGATGGGAGAGAATGAGGAGACTGGTTCCTTGTTTATAGGCAAGATTGACTATAGATGGTGGGTAAGTAGGAAGGAGGAAAGTACAGAAAGGGGGAGACTGAGACCATAGAACTTTTCTCTACTTGGCAGTCAGGCCTTGCATCAACTCTGTCCTCTACCTAATGTCTATAGAGCTTGAAATTTCTGCCTATTAGAATTACATTCTGAAGGCGTTTTCAAAAGCATGTGCATTTTCACTGGTTAGAGATGTCTGTTTATCTGATTCTGATCTGCAGTCACCTACCAGAGAGCAGGTGTTGAAGCCAGAGGGCTTCTTGGGAAGCAATGGGATGGGGAGCAGGAGGACAATGAATACTTGGGCAGGGCATAGAAGCCCAGAGGAGCTACAGCGATGTAGTAATAGGAGCAACTGGATTGCTGAAGGACACACATTATTTAGTTAGCAATTTTAGGGTTTTGCCCAGAGCGTGACTGTCCATATGGCCAGAATCTGCACCCTTTCCTTCCGTTTGGGCCCAGGACTAGGCCTGGAAGTTCCCCCTGCGGGGCAGCTCTGCCCCTCCAGTTTTCTCTAGTTGGCGTTTTTGCTGTTGCAGGCTTCTGTACAAAGCTTTATTGGTGATGTGATTTTTGCGCACTTCTCTCTAAAGGCTCGACGTTGATGAATTTGGCTGCACTTCTTGTGTTACATGCAACATTAAATAATCTGCCTGTGCGTCTTTTTTCTTTTTTTCTTTTCCATTTTTACTTTTGAAATGGAAGTCGTTCCTATGGCTAAGTGGCAGAGGGCTCTTCTGTTGTTAAATGATTTGGCTCCCTTCTCCTTAGCTCTCTTCTTCCTTGCTTGAGCCCTTGGCTTCCTCAGTTGTTCTGCCTGCTAGGACTTAGTTAAAGGATTCTAGCTTAAGGAGCTCCAAAGGAGCCTCAGAGAAGTGAAGCGAAATTAGTGGTGAGCCTGTTCTAGAAACAAGGTCCACTGACCCCTGTCCATGGCTCTCTCTGTGGCACCATTCTGCTGGGAACATTCATGGGAATGTTTCTCATGATGTCAAGGTTGTCTTCCATTTTGTTTATCTAGTGGCAGTGCTACCCCCAGTACATAGCAGGCCACCAAGAGAGATGGCAGCAGAGATGGCGGCAAGGATGGTTTGTTGACTGTGTGGCCATACTGTCCTGACAATTTTTTTTTCTTGTGGGGCATGCTTGATACAAAGGAAGCCAAGTTGAAGTTCCATTCTCTACCACTTGCTCCCATTTCTCTCTCTTTTCATCCAGTGTCATCACCACTGCCCTCATGCTGTATACAATTGCCTCAGGCTACCCCTGCGTTGACTGAACCCCCCTATTGTTCTTCTCTTACCCCAGTATTACCTCAAGTTCCAGTCTTCTTCTTTTTTCCATGCCAAGTAAAATTCTACATAGAAGTCAACTTACCTACTAAGTCTCCCTGTGTTAATGAAACCACTAGGAGCTCATGGGTCAATATGTTCATATTATGTGTTTTTAACAATGGGATACTGGCAGCAACAGCTTAACAGAAGATATCTGAACCATTCAGAAGGATTGATTAAAAATATGTGCCTTACTAGGACCTACCAAAGATTTTCTAAAGTGGGAACTTAGCAGGTTGGGACCTGAGAATCTACATAGTATTCAAGTTCATAGGTCATTCTGAAACATACAATCAGTTGAGAATTATTTTCCTATGTAGCATTTTCTGCCGGTGTGTAAACATTTTAGCAGGTAGCATTGGTTATCGTTGGTCGGGCTAATGTTTTTTGCCTTTAAAATTGCATTTCATGTGTCATTGTTTTCCTCACCCCCCCATTCCCTCCCCACCTTCATACAGTGGACTGGAATCTTTATCTGAGGCTCTATTTGTCTTCCCAAGAATCTTGGGCTTCTTCTCTTGCATGGTGAATGCATATACACAACCTGTGAGTTTTTGTCTGAAAAAAATTCTGATTTCCATGTTTAGCTCTAGTGCATGACATACACTATGTTCAATAAATATCTTTTGAATGTGCAGCTGTGTTTCTCGTCGGAGAAAGTATTCTGTTTCCCCATAACAAGGGAACGCAACTCATTCCTCTATGATTCGGAAGCAGCTCTGACATGAAAGGAAGTGAGATTGGTAGGTAAATGGGCAAGTTTTCCAAAGAAGGTTGTATTTTATTTTTGCATCTTACAGTCTTGTTCTTCTCTCTGGGGAGAATCATACTTCATGGGTGTCCTGGAAAGTGAGATAGAAAAAAGAAACTAATAATAGATTATTAAGCTGTTTTTCCCTTGGGCTCCTGTGTGATGTTTCCATGGACAGATGTTTTAAAACTTGGGTAATCTGAATTCAATGAAGAGATACATAGTAAATGAAAATAGGACTCAAATGCCACC
This sequence comes from Mirounga angustirostris, assembly GCF_029215605.1. Classification (NCBI taxonomy): domain Eukaryota; kingdom Metazoa; phylum Chordata; class Mammalia; order Carnivora; family Phocidae; genus Mirounga; species Mirounga angustirostris. The sequence continues at coordinate 98,624,796 of NW_026991719.1, forward strand.
TTACAGCCGTGTGGCTATTTCTTGCCTATTCTCAGAATTGGGCTCATAACTTATCTCTTGATTTTCATGTTTACGCAGTGGATAGATAGACTCTGATTACAGAGAAGTCAGGCTCACCTTCGTAAGGGGTCTTCTTACCATGTAAACTGCAGAGCTGCTCTGTGGCCCTTCTGTGGCTTGGGCAAGGGTAATCAGTAACAGGGAAGTCATGCCCTCTGCCCATTGCACATGATTTATAACATTGGGCATGCTTTTTCCTTTCTACCCATTACATATCAAAGAAGAAGATGGTCAATTTTGAATTTTTGAGAAATGTCACTCTAAATTCCATGTGTTTTGTAGGGCCTTCAAATCTTTCTACCGGGAAGATTTACCGGGGTCCTCGATTCACTCATATCGTAATACTGATTTTGACCAAAAAGGTGAAACTGGTGATTGTCCTGGTTGATATAGGAGAGCAAGTGGTAATAGGGGCTTATTAGCAAAGCTCAGCCGGAGCATGCTGACCCATTTTCAAACTGATTGGATCTTTAGCAAATTCACTCACCTACTTTTCACAGATAAGCACTGAAAGATTAAAAATGTCACATTAAAAATCAAGTCAAAATGTTTTATTCATTTTACACAGTGAGTTTTAAAAGCATAAATTCCCAATTAAGTTAATTTTTACAAACATCTGAAAGCATCATCTATAGGAATGTAGGGGTTCAGAACTAATCACCCCAAGATTTGCATGCAGATTATTTCTAGCTGCAAACATTCAAAGGCAAAGAGACTCAAAAAGACCTTCCTCCTATCTGCTCAAAAGAATTTTTACGGAGGACTAACTCCAAGAAGAGTGGTATCACCATAAATATCTACATCATGATATGAATATGAATTTGGGTTAGTAGACAGGTAGCAAAGTCTATTAGTTAAAATTCCTCTCTATGTCCTATTGTTTTTCTGTGGCCCAACAAATATTTGTTTACCAACGATTTACTCTTTTTCATCTTCCTATTCATTACTTTCCTTCCTTTTGAAGTCCCAGACCCCTACCCCCTTTCCTTAGTTTAGGATGACATATACCTCATTCTTCCTGTCTTTAAAATCTCTCCTGTTTATGTGGATTCACCTTAAATATGCAGTTAATTTTTATTTTCTCCTGTCAACTTACCTCCTGTCAATTTAAGTCTTAGACCAGTCAGAAGACCCTTAAATGGTAGAGAAAAAATTTTCTACCCTTTAAGTAACTTCATTGGTTTTTCATTAGCAAATGGGGACCCGTCATAGAGGCTCTTTTTCTCCCTCTTAAACGATGAATTACAAAAACCAGTGAAATAGAAAGGCATTGATGTTTAAGCTTTTCCCCTTAGCACTAGGTATATACAGGTAAGGGAAGGGGCCATGCCTGTCCCCTGCCTAAGATGCAGAGGCATCTCTCTGCTTGTTACAAGTAGACAACCTCATTTGAGATTTTGGGAAGAGTAATTCTCTTTTTAATGAGACTCTAATGAGGTGATAGGTTATTTATGTAATTGTATGCTCATCACACTCTGCATTAAAGTGCCAAGCATTTTCTCCACCATCACCATTATCATCTTAGTGAACTTGATTACTGAGAATGAACATGCTGCCTAATTCTCCCACAATCCTGACCTCCTTGCTGTGCTGACAATTTTTGGATGAACATCAGGTTCTCCAGTAACTGAATTTGGGATTGCAAAGAGTGAGTCAGAGATTTGAGTCATGAACATGCAGAAATTGAACATGCAGGAATCTAATAAGTTAGAAATACAGAGAAATGGAGATGAGAGACCACATGGTCTAGAGAGGACAGAGAGAGGGAGAGGAGCTAGCTGTCTTTTGACCTTCTGGGTCATATCAGGTCTAATACTTCTTTTTTTTTTTTAAGATTTTATTTATTTATTTGACAGAGAGACAGACAGCGAGAGCAGGAACACAAGCAGGGGGAGTGGGAGAGGAAGAAGCAGGCTTCCTGATGTGGGATTCGATCCCAGGACCCCGGGATCATGACCTGAGCCGAAGGTAGATGCTTAACAACTGAGCCACCCAGGCGTCTAATACTTCTTGCAATAGGATTTTCTGAGAATGTTCTACATTCATAAAATAAATCTCCTTTTTTTTTTTTTTTAGAGAGAGAGAAATAGAGTGTGAGTGGGGTGGGGGGTAGAGGGAGAGGTAGAGAGAGAGAATCTTAAGCAGGCTCCTCGCCCAGTGGGGACTCCAACATGGGGTTCGATCTCACAGTCCTGACATCATGATCTGAGCCAAATCAAGAGTTAGACTCTCAACAGACTGAGCCACCAGGACCCCCTCCTTTTTTTTTTTTTTTTTTTAAATAAATCTACTTTTAGTGTGTCTCTGATCCTTGACACTTGCAGTCTGTGGGTACAATTAATTTGAACTCGGTACACGAAAGTTTATAGTCTATTTCCGACAGGCTTTCATGTTTATTATCTCCCTTGTTCCCTATACCAATCCCTTGTCAGAAATAGGGTGGGAATGACAATTGCTTTGAGAGCTAGAGAAACTGAGGCCTCAAATGGGAAAGGGGCTTGCCTGAAGTTAAACAGTTAAGTAGAGGGACAGCCACGCCTAAAACCTTCATCTTCTGGTTCCTGTCCTCGTGCTTGGCACTTATTAGACACCCGATGATTATCTGTAGTTCGATAGACAAATCGACATGGGAATGGGTGATTCCAGGCAGAAATGATACAAAAAAAGGTAACTGGTCTTGTAATAGACACGAGTGTTCTGAAGAAACCTAACAAAAACAAGCCCCTGGAGTCTCTAGCAAATCTTCCCATTTGAACTCACTCACGTATATTGTCCCCTTGTGCTTCTACCAGAGAGTGTAGATCGGATCTCGCCTTTGACAACACTCACCTTACCTCACCTCTCTGATGCTATTGGAGACATGTGGAGACATCAGTTATGTGCCTGAATTTGGCGCTTTCTACCTCAAAATTTAAATGACGAAATCATCCCTAGGGTGAAACTTTGAATGCCAACTCCATTAGAGAAAAATGTACCTAGGCAAAAAGGTCTGAGAATCATGGTTTAGAACCTATTGCTGCCAGGACCTAGCTTTGCATGGAATATTTAGAGCTAGAAATGGATGTATCCCTTTAACTGGTAGGCACTTGCCCCCTCTTCAAGCAAGCCAAGATAGGGTCTGGTTTTTAACGTATCGCGTATGTTTCCGTGTACTGTTTTACTTTAGTTTCTACATAGTGACTGACTGAATTTGTCTTTTGAAAACCCCATAATGAGGTGTATGTGTTTTCAGGGAGCCATGTGGAGATTGTCTTCAGTGGGAGTTCATGGTATATTAATAGGTGTTAGAACAGAAAATTCAGTGTCTTTTTTTTTTTTTTAAAGATTTTATTTATTTATTTTGGAGAAAGCAAGAGCGAGAGAGATCACGGTGGAAGACGGAGAAGCAGACTCCCCTCTGAGCAGGGAGCCCGATATGGGACTCGATCCCAGGACCTTGAAATCATGACCTGAGCCTAAGGCAAACACTTAACTGACTGAGCCACCCAGGCATCCCCAAAATTCATAGTATATTAAGAGCATACAGGTCTCATTGATGATTTCACATGGTCTCTGAAGGTTTATTATGCCCATTTAAATAAAATGAAGCAGTATGGACCATAGTTCTATTATTCTTTACCTTTTCTTTATAAACAAATTAGAATTGAAGAGTATTGCTAAGGAGAGAAGCATCCTAGAAATGTGTTCCAGTTAGAAAATCTGGATTCTAAAGCATGGGTTGTAAAAGAGGTAGTTATTAAAGTTTCTGAGAAATCTTGCTATAAAAAAAAAAAAAGCCTTCTTCAGCTTTTCAAAAATCCGCTTTCCTGAACTTTTGTGATCATGTCACCCTTTTCTACACAGAACACCTGTTAACTTACCATCTCCCTTTTGGGGAACACTGGGGTAGACTATAACTTGCCTAAGGAGGTAGGGTAAGAGACAAGATTAGAAATGTAGATCAGGGGGCACCTGGGTGGCTCAGTCGTTAAGCGTCTGCCTTCGGCTCAGATCATGATCCCAGAGTCCTGGGATCGAGCCCCGCATCGGGCTCCCTGCTCGGCGGGAAGCCTGCTTCTCCCTCTCCCACTCCCCCTGCTTGTGTTCCCTCTCTCGCTGTGTCTCTATCAAATAAATAAAATCTTTAAAAAAAAAAAAAAACGAAAAAGAAATGTAGATCGGGTACATGCTACAGTTTCCAATACTATGCTGAGAAGATTCAAATTCATTGTATATGTAATGGGGTCATTATTTAGCTTTTTTTCTCCTTTAATAGCTTCTCCACTTGTCTCTATACTTCCATTCATTCGCCTTTTCAGTCCATCTTGAGTAGCAGTGCTGGACTACCTTTCCTAAAACTCTTTCCATCATTTGTCTGTCCTATTTAAGAACCTAGGTGGTGCTTTTCAGGACCCTACATTTTGGTGTCTTTTCATCTTCAGACAGATTTTTTGATAACCTACCTTGTATTGCTATCCATAGGTACCTATGTATCATTTTGAAAAATTCTATTATAAAGTGGTTTTCAGCCTTGGCTATGTGTTAGAATGGCCTAGGGAGTTTATAAAAATCCCTGTGCCCTCACCCAGCAGATTCTATCAGAATCTCTAGGGGTGGGGCGCAGGCATTAGTTATGTATTAAACTTCCAGGTGATCACACTCTGCATTCGCCTTTGAAAACCAGTGCCCTGAAATTCGGCTTGTAGATTTTCTCATAGTAAATATTCACTGCAGACTTGTTGAATTCATTTTGTTCATATCACACTGATCAATTTCCATGGAGCTTACATCTACTTATTAAGAGGAGATTCTAGGGCGCCTGGGCGGCTCAGGCTCAGTTGGTTAAGCGACTGCCTTCGGCTCAGGTCATGATCCTGGAGTCCCTGGATCAAGTCCCGCATCGGGCTCCCTGCTCGGTGGGGAGTCTGCTTCTCCCTCTGACCCTCTCCCCTCTCATGTGCTCTCTGTCTCTCTCATTCTCTCTGTCTCAAATAAATAAATAAAAATCTTTAAAAAAAAAAAAAAAAGAGGAGATTCTAACTCTCCTGTGCCAAAATCAAAGCTGTCGGTTTCATGCTTGGAAAGAGGAAATTACTTTATCAATAAATATTCTGGTTTTTCAAATCAAATCAAAAGTACAACATGAATTTCCACGACCAAAGAACTATTGAAGCTTATAGGTAAACTGATTGCAAATACCTTTGTCAATTTGACTGATTACAGCATACACATGTTGAAGTATACTTCAAGCAGAAAGTTTGTCTGAAGCCTTGCTGTTAAATCTCTTGTGAAGTAATTTAAGATTGAACCCCCAGAGAATTGTGAACTGCTCTTTGAAAGCGGCAAGTTCTAGTAAATATACCCTCACTGCATTCCACTGGAGAAATCAGATGAGCATTCAATGTTGGTGTTTCATAATACAGACATAACTCAGATTTTGCAGGTTCGGTTCCATACTGCCTCAATAAAGGGAATTTACTCAATAAAGTGAGTGAAATGAACCTTTTGGTTTCCCAACACATAAAAGTTATTTTTACATTATATTGTAGTCTATTCTGTGTGCAGTAGCATTATGTCTGGGGAAAAAAATAGTACATACCTCAGTGAAAAGAGGCTTCATTGCTAAACATTCACCGTCCTCTGAGCTTTAAGTGAGTCGTTCCCTTTTGCTGGCACAGTGGCTTGCCTTGATGCTGTTGGATGCTGACTGATGGAGGTCTTGTTGGGGTGGCTGTGGCAATTTAAAAAAAAAAACAATGCTTGTGGTTTTTAAAATCTCTTAATGTGTAATTTGCCTTGAGAATGAGTATAAATTTTGTCTCCCAAATAACTTTTGATCTCTTTTTTCTTTCATGCCCATTATTTTTAAATGTTTTTGGACATGGTAAAGTTTCCCGCTCCCTCTTATGGTTCTTTGGCTGGTGTAATGATCAGAGTAACAGGACAGGTTGGGAGCAAAACAAAATTAGTTTTCTCTGTCCGGGGGCCTCAAAGATAGGAGACCCATAGACAGGTCGTTGAGGCTTGTGCAAAGTCCTGAGCTTTAAGGAGAAGAGGGTAGGAGGTTGGGCTTCAAGAGGGAGGAAGACAACATAGGAGGAGACTCGAAGTATAAATGTTTGGTAAATGAATGTTTGCCATGCCTTTTGGAAATGTCCTTCTGCTATTTAAAAAAAAAAAGTTATTTCTTGATGATAGTACTCCCTAAGTTTTTTTTAGGCTGTTAAGGGGGAAGCTAAAAGGCTCTTCTTGAGTCTGTTTGGCCTTGATCATCTTTATTTTGAAATAATTCACAGGCCAAAGTAGCACATTCTGGGGCTGCTTATCCTGATCCCCATCAGTGTTTTCCCACTGCGTACAGAATATAGGCCATAGTATGGCTTACAAGTTCCTCTACAGACTCAGTATATTCATTCATTCTTTCAAAAAAATCTGTGGATGTTGGTTATTGCACCATAATGGGAATGTCCTCAAGCCACTTAACTTTTCACTTCAACATGCTTAAAATGATAAAATTCATGTCATGTATCTTTTACCACAATGAGAAAAATTTTGAGTTCTTACTAAGTGTCAGGCATCCCCCATTATCAGACTTCTTATTTTTTTCTCAACACACCGGGGTTTTTCGTATTCATTGTTTGAAATGTCCTTCTGTTCCCTCATTCACAAACTTCCCATTGCCATTTAAGATAGAGTAAATGTTTCTTCCTACATCAAGCCTTCTGACATTGCTAGGTCCAAAGGAACTTGTCACATTAAGGATATAAATGAGCATGCATCTATTTCACCCCACTGAACTATGTTCCTTGGAAAGAGGACTGTGTCTTCTATCTTCAGTTTTCATTTCGGTCTCATTGCTACCTTGCCGTGTTAGGGGTGAAAGTGTGAATTTTGAGGGACCAATGCTGGGAAAAGCACTGGGGATCAGTTAGTATCTGAGGACCAGGCAAAGCCTCAGTCCGTAAGCGAATGCCATTGCTTAAACATCAGGGCTATAAGACCCGGGGCGAATGTCATAGAGTTCAGAGTTGAAGATATGATCCAGTCTTTCTCCCCTTGACCTGCCACAAGCACCTTTTTTTTTTTTTTTAAGATTTTATTTATTTATTTGACAGAGAGATAGAGAGAGAGCCCAAGTAGGCAGAGCGACAGGCAGAGGGAGAGGGAGAAGCAGGCTCCCCGCTGAGCATGGAGCCCGACGCATGACTCGATCCCAGGACCCTGAGATCATGACCTAAGCCAAAGTCAGATGCTTAACCGACTGAGCCACCCAGGTGTCCCCCGAGCAGCTTAGTTCCCTATTATTAGAGGCCTTCTGTTGTGCTCAAGGCATAATGCGTACCGGAAGTGAACTTCTGTGAAAAATACCTGTAACCACAGGATATGTATCCTCTTCTCTCACCTATGGTGCCATTTCGCATAAATGAATTAGGTTTTCCAGTTATCACTTTGGAGAGTGATGAGTCGGAGCCTGAGCAATGTTTCAGTAAGGAAAGGGAAGGCTTTTCCATGCTCTAGTAGCTGATCTGGGTGTCAGTGGGTGCAGGAAAGCTGCGGGCTCCTAGGACAGTTGCTGACAGAGAACATGAAGGTCCACTTTACCTTTGTCCATGTCCTGTTCAGAGCTGACCCCGTATCCAAAGGAATCGTGGTCTGATCTCTGATCCTCTGAATTTGGTCGCTATGTGAATAAAATGTATCTTAAAGGAAAAGAAAGCCATAGAAAATTCTAGGAATATGATTGTTTTCTATCAGCAGCAAACAGCAGACGAGGAAAAGGACAATGAAAATTGGTTCAGCATATTCCTAACGTTCCTGCACTTAGGTAGGGAGGGAAGATGTGTACTTCCTCCCCTAACCTGACCTTCTCTTGAGTGTTTAGAGAGCCTAATTCTTTACTTGCTTGTTTACTTGTGTCCAGTAGGTTTATTGCATTTCTCTTCCTGAATTCAGATAACTGTTAACACTTCTAATAATTGCAGGCATCTGCGGGAACAAAATTTGCTTCTTTGTCCTTGTGTAATTTTCATTGCTCCCTTGTTCCTGCTCTGTGGTCATTCTTAAGTTAGACTCTTTAGATTTAAGGTCAGTGAATGTGCTCTCTGCTCTGAATGACCCCAAGATGTGTGTGTCGGCAGTAAATGTCTGTCTTTACTCAGCTGTTACAGTTTGTGTGTGTGCTTGGGCGGGTAGGGGTCAGCTTGTGCACATGTTTCTCTGTAGATTTAAATAGTCTAGCAACGAACAAATCTGACAGGAAACTCAGATGCCTGTCAGATCACTTGGAAAACTGTAAACCACTTTATAAATTGAAAGGATGCTAACAAATACTGAAATACCCTGGATAGCCCCTGAAAATTCTTCATTAGCAGACTTAGCTAAGTGCAGAGACAGAGAGCAAATTTCCTATTAGCTGTTCTCATGGAGGAGACCAGTGGCATAATGAATCCAAGAGCAGCAGATAATTTAGACATCCTTGATACTTGAGTCAGGGATTTACAGGTTTACTTTTGTGTTTTATTGAAACCAATAGAAATGACCAGTTGTCTGTCTCTGAGTACAGGTATGTAGGATATGGAGAAATGATCGTTTAGGAATTAAATACACCTCCGACTGATCTATGGAGTGGATTATTTCTCATCAAAATACTGAGTTGGGAGGCCCGAGATCATTCCATGTGATACCTTCGTCCATATTGCCTCAGAACGTTCTCCATTTCTTTCCAGAACACGTGGCTTATTGCTCTCACTAGATTATATGACGTAAAAATGAATCTTTTTTATGAAATGAAACTGTCATTTACTGAGACAAGTCCTATGTGATGATTATTTTCCTAATCGCTTTCATAAACTGTATCTCACCGACTTTTTAGAGTGTTGATGTGAAATGGAATTTTTATCACTATTTTTATAGATGACATGCTGAGCGTTTAAGCAAACACGTGCAAGGTCATGACCACCATGAGCCAGTGACGTGCCGGGATTCAGAGCCAGGTATTTCCATTACTTGGCAGTGCTGTTTCATTTTTGGTGCCCCTTTGTCCCTTTTATCTGGCTCTGTGATTTCTCTCAAGGTTTGGGAGCGTATGTCCATTCCCTGTGTTTCAGTTAATGGATAAGTGACCCAGAATCTCTTTGTTAGTTAGCAATGTCAGAAAGTAACCATAAAGGGGGCGCCTGGGTGGCTCAATCAGTTAAGCGTCTGCCTTCGGCTCAGGTCATGATCCCAGAGTCCTGGGATCGAGCCCCACATCGGGCTCCTGGCTCAGCGAGGAGCCTGCTTCTCCCTCTCCCTCTGCCTCTCTCCCTGCTCATGCTCTCTCTCTGTCTCTGTATCTCTGTGTCTCAAATGAATAAATAAAATCTAAAAGAAAAAAAAAAAAAAAAGAAAGTAACCATAAGGGGCACCTGGGTGGCTCAGTCCTTTATTGTCTGCCTTCAGCTCAGGTCATGATCCTAGGGTCCTGGGATCAAGCCCCGCATCAGGCTTCTGTCTGCGGGAAGCCTGCTTCTCCCTCTCCCACTCCCCCTGCTTGTGTTCCCTCTCTCGCTGTGTCTCTCTCTGTCAAATAAATAAATAAAATCTTTTAAAAAACCCCCATAATTACTATAACTGGAAAAACGTGGACACTAAACCCCATTTGAGACTAGTCTAGGGTAGAAACCTTGAAATTCTCATAATGCTTTCAATGTTTTCTGTTGTGCCCTGGAGGCGATTTTTGGGAAGCACAGGTCGGATCTCTCCATCTATGAATATTGAAGTGTGTATGGAAACTGGTACGATTATCTAGGGAAGAGAGAGGGAGCTATTTCCCCATGGGCATTAAGCTGTCTTAGCATCTTTTCATCATTTTCTAAAAATGAATCTGTCATGTTTCCCGCCCCCCACCCTTCTTACAAGATGGACTGGGAACTCCTTTATGTTAACTTTTCAGCTATAAAATCCACTTTGAATCTTTCAGTGGAGTACTACTCTGTTGGCCAGGAGAAAAAGATCTCATTAAAAACAAAAATGATATTCAGTGTCTATTAATCAATTGGATGGAACTAATTCATGCCCTGAATGCAAAATGTTGAAATGTATCTCTTAAGGATCGATACTGTTTCTAAGTAACTAAAGGTAAATCAATACCATCTCCACACTTCACTTTTGGTAACAGATCATTAGATTCTAGTGTTTTAGAACCTGTAACTACAAATACTGACTGCCCCGAAGTAGTTTCAGAGTAAAATTTTACCCATTTGGTTTTTTGGATGTTGATTTATTTCTGTTTTAGTCAAGCGCTTTTATAGTAGTATTTATTGTTAAGGCCAATTCTCTTAAGGGACTTTTAATGTATAATGTTTTGACATTTTAAGGGTGTAATTTGACCTATGTATGTCCAAAATCATGTAATAACAAAGTTCAGCTGTATTGTATTATATTGATTGCTGCTTACTCATTTTAGTTTCAGTGTACACCGTTCTTAGGGACTTAATGGGTTCTCCGTTGAATGTTTAAGAACAAATTTTAAGCCATAGCATTACTGCATTTCAGGGTTGGAGAAAACCCTCAAGGTATATGTTTTAATCTCTTATGTGAGGCTTGGATCAGTCTCCTGTACAATAGACCCAACAAGCTAATTCACATTTAGGTTGGATTAAATCAAGCATAAAATGTAGAGGGCATGAGGTTGAATCATTCCGATACCTGGCAGCAAACGGATGATATCCTTTGAAGACAAATTTGAGAAGTTTAATTAAGGGGTATTTACTGAGGCATGGGGACAGATATAGATAAGATCAAGAAATAATGAAGTACATTGAGGCTAGCAATAATAGGGAACTGTGGTGGAAGAAAAATATGTTCTTGGCTGCCACCCCTCAACCCTCAAGAAAAAGACAGATTAACTGGAGAAAAACAGACACAAAGTTTATGAAATGTTGTTAACCTTGAAAGTGAAACTAGTTATTTTATCAGGAAAATGGGTTTATTCTGAAATAGTAGAGGAATTGCAAGCTTTGGCAAACCATAGGTAAGTTTGGATATCAAAGGAGAGGAATGTTACTTTATAGACACAAGGAGGAAGTTGAGAGGGGTGTTTTATTATTATTATTTTTTAGAGATTTCATTTATTTATTCATTTGACAGAGAGAGAGACAGTGAGAGAGGGAACACAAGCAGGGGGAGTGGGAGAAGGAGAAGCAGGCTTCCCGCTGAGCAGGGAGCCTGATGCGGGGCTCGATCCCAGGACCCCCGGGATCACGACCCGAGCCGAAGGCAGACACTTAACGACTGAGCCACCCAGGTGCCCTGAGTCGGGTGCTTTCAAGGAAACTTCACTGAAGGGATGTGAGAGTTCAGGGTGGTTAATGCTTTATGTTTGGCCGTATTGTGGTGTTTTCTTATTGGCTGATCTTATTGCTGAGCAAGGAGAAATTTTTTGGTCCTTCTGGAATAGTAAAGTAGGCTTCTTCCTACTGGGCGTTCGAGGAAAGTCTTGGATATGTGGTAGGGCGTGAGAGCTCTCCCTTCTTGCCTCCTGTCTTCATTTTATTTTAATTTTTTAAAGATTTTGTTTATTTTAGAGAGAGAGCTCGAGAGAGACCAGGAGCAGGGGAGAGGGATAGAGGGAGAGAGGAGAGAGAATCCCAAGCGGACACCGCCTTGAGTGTGAGTTCATTGCAGAGCTCGATCCCATGACTCTGAGATCATGACCTGAGCCGAAATCAAGAGTCAGTCGCTTAACCGACTGAATCACCAAGCCCCCTGTCCTGTCTCCATTTTAAAAGCGATACCCTGGGCGCCTGGGTGGCTCAGTTGGTTAAGCGACTGCCTTCGGCTCAGGTAATGATCCTGGAGTCCCGGGATCGAGTCTCACGTCGGGCTCCCTGCTCAGCAGGGAGTCTGCCTCTCTCTCTGACCCTCCCCCCTCTCATGCTCTCTATCTCATTCTCTCTCTCAAAAAAAAAAAAAATGTTTATAAAAGCAATACCCTTTCTTCAGCTTCACTGTATATACCTCTTGCGTACATGGGAGAGATCCAGGAAAACTGAGTAACTCCCTGAAACAGGCCAAGCTGCCACCTTATATAACATCTGCCATCGACAAAAGATGTTGGCAGTTTGTGGGGGTGAAAGACATGTTTTGGGAATTTATTAGGATAAGCCTAGTAAACAAGGGTAATATTGTTATGCACGTTTAAGTCCTTGCCTTCTCTTGGGTAAGAGTTTCTAGAGTTTCAGAATCGTCCCCCCCTTCCTGCTACATAGGAGTAGACACTCTTACAAATTGAGATTTTTACCTAAAATGTGAATGTTTCTTACAAAAGGGTAGCTATTCAGTTTTCAGAGCTTTTCCTATGTCAGCCTTTTCTTAAAAATAATCAGCCTGAAATAATCTTTATGCTAAGAGGGTGTTTTGGGGGTGGTATATTCTGTTCCACTTCAGAACCGATAGCTTTCCTAGAACTGAAGGAGTGTAGGATAGAGAGAAGTTCCCGGAACTTCAAAAGGTTGGCTTAGATCGAGTATCTACCAATAGGAACTGTGGCCTTGACTGGAGAAATGCAGCTACAGCCAGCCTGAGATCCAGCAGGGGTGAGTACTAGGGGAGTAAAATCCCTCTCTTTCCCTCACATTACTCCTCCATTATCTTTCCAGTGATTTCCACAGGCTAAAACCTACCGAAAGCCATAGGGCTTGAAAACATAGTTAATGTAGTAAATAGAGCTCAGCCTTGTAGGTTACACAGCAGCGTAGAGGGTAGACTGGAAATGGTCAAGAGAAGATATTTAGTGTGGAAATGATGTCTCCTTTTTCCTGTGACTCCATCTTAGCATGTCCAGAGTGCAGTAATTAGTTCTGAGTACACAGGGCTATAGTCAAGAAAATGTATTCGAAGAAAGGAAGACAATACAGTGAGAGGAATCAAAAGTATTCCACGTAAAAATGTTTCTAAGAAGTAGGATTGTTACTTCTAGAAAAGGAACGATTTGAGGTTCAACAAAATGCTATAGGTAAGAGTAGAGGCTTGAGTCAGCTCTAAAGTTATTAGTTGTGTGACGTCGAGGAAGCCACTTAACTTTGTTGACCTTAAAAGTAAAACTGCTAGTTATTTTTACCTGCAAAATGGGTATATTTCGGAACAGCAGAGGAGTTACAGTCAGGAAGAGCAAGCTTTCACAGAAGTCATGGGCCCATCCAAAGAACAAAGGAGAGGAGAGAACCTGTCTTACAGAGGAAAGGCGGGATGTGGGAGGGGCTTTTTCTGTTTGTAAGAGTTCCACTGGAGAAATTTGGGAGTTCCAAGTACAGTGGATTTTCATTGGCTGAGTTGTGGCAGTCTCTCATTGTCTGGGCTTTTTAGGGTGAGGAGAAAATCTAACTTCCTCCTGCTGGGGTTGTAAGGTAGGCTTCTTCCTGTGGAGAATGTAAGGACATCTTTTCCTCTTGGGTCTGCAAAGGGCTCCCGGGAGCTGTAGGGCTCAAAAGCTCTCCCTTTTGTCCTCAGGACTCCATTTTCAATGAGGTTTCCTTGGTTCACTTTCACACGTTCTTTTTGCTTCAGTTCCCTCATTTGTAAAATTGGGCATAATAATCAGCATCTACCTCATAGGATTGCTATGGGAATTAATTTAATATTCAAAGCAATTAAAACAGTGCTTGGTACACAGTAAATGTCGTATAATTTATATGAGTGAGGAGGGGCATGGTAGAGAAATTTGAGTGACTCTGTGTGTCCTGAAGCAGTTAAATCTAGTTCAGTGGAGGAAAGCTCAAAGACAGAGATTTTCCTTTAGTTTAAAGATCATTTGTCTCATAGACATAATAAAAAATGATCTTATATGGGAGTGCATTCCCCATCCCAGAATTGTTCAAATTTAGACTAAATGACAATTCATGTCATACAGAGATTCAAGCATAAACAGGCACGTTGGATTAGAAGATTTACAGAATCCATTCCAATCCTGGCATATCTTTGATTTTTCTGCAAAATTATTTGCATTGCCACGGAGAATACAACCTTGTTAGCTAAATTTCTGTCTCAAAGAGTGTCTGGTAGGCTGCGTACGGATTGCCCAGATGTCACTCTTGACCTTTAAGTGGTGCCTGGAATACACGCACACACACACACACACACACACATTCTGAAGGCTCTTTGTGATTATATTATGTTCCCCACCCTCCATCATCTTGCAATTATCTCTCCCTCCAATTGCATTTTCTTCAATGAAAGGAATGGGAGCAATTGCCATCGTTTTCTGTTTATTACTGTGGGCTCTATAGGCATATAATTCTGAGGAGGGATTTAAGCTCAGTTTCTCTGTAGAGGTGTGATTTTTGGACAGATTACTTCTTAGAATCTGAGTTTTCTTCACAGAAAATTGTGGATAATAATTCTCTTTACCACACAGGTGTATTGAAAAGATTAAATGAACTATCACTAGCAATATTCCTGGCATGTTGTAAACACTGAATATATATCAGCCCTTGTTACTATATTTTATCATATATTAATGATACATAATATGTTGTTATTATAAATGAGTGCCTGAGATGCCGGGTTACTTTGGTTGCAACAGGTTTTCACACTTCCCCTGACAGGAGGAGCCTACAGTCTCTAGTTAATTCTGGAGGATTTCTGCTGGGCAAGAGGTAAAGAGGTAATCTCTCTTTCAATAAGAGGCATCAATCTCTGAGGCCATCCCTGTAGTAAAACAAGTCAGGAAGTACTGTTTGCAGCAGGAATGTAGTCCGCGGTAGTTCTTCCAGCTCTATGGAGGAAACTTGTTAAAGAAGGGTTTCTGGGGCACCTGGGTGGCTCAGTCGGTTAAGCAACTGCCTTCGACTCAGGTCATGAGCCCAGGATCCTGGGATCGAGTTCCATATTGGGCTCCCTGCTCAGCGGGAAGCCTGCTTCTCCCTCTCCCTCTGCTGTTCTCCCTGATTGTGCTCTCTTACTCTCTGTCAAATAAATAAATAAAATCTTTAAAAAAAAAAAATAGGGATTTTGGCCTCCCAGCAGCAACCCTGAAGCCGATGTTTTGATTTTCCTATGACTAGAGTGGCCAGCAGCGTAAGACCTGGGTGCTCCTTGGTCTGTGGCACAAGAGCTCATAAGAAAATAAACTAGGGAGAACTACCTTCCCAGGCTTTGTTTATGTAATGAAAGGGGTTTTCAAACTTCCCTTAGCTCCGAATAATTTCAATTAGCATTTTTGAGGGGGCTGAATGTAAATACCGATTCTGCTATAGGACTGGAGCCAGTTGATGATCCATTGTATGAAGTGCTAAAATCTTCAGTTTGAGAGAGGAGGAAAAACAGGCACTCATGTTTGGCATTATGTTTCCTGCCCGCACCAGAGGCGGTTAGTCTCATCTTCCCTTCTCTCTCATACATCCACCCACTCCCATATGCAAATAGATTTTTTTTTTTTTTTAATGGTTGGCACCTTAATGTTAGGACGACAAGGAATGGAAAATCAAGGGTATGATGATAGATTCATCCCAGGTTGTCCATTCTAGTTTTAGCACGGAAAGGCCTGGGAACCCCCTCAGTTCTGGGCAAACCAGGATTGACACTCTGACTGAACCCCTGAGGCAGCATCATTCTGGAAACCCTGGGTTTTGTCTCCATTGAGAAACCTTGGCAGCCCGAAGTCAGTGTCTCCATATCCATAGTTCTTGAGACTCAGTGAATAAGCTGGAGCATACCGATTGCAGAAGAAACAATATTGATGAGGAGGAGGAGGACAAACAAGCAGAAGAGGCGGAAGAGAAAAAGGAATCATAGCTAGTATTTACCTAATGTTTTTTATATGCTGGTGCCCATGCTGTGATTTTTTTTTAAAGATTATTTATTTAAGAGAGAGAGAGACAGAGATAGCTAGAGAGATCACAAGCAAGTGGGGAGGGGAGGGAGAAGCAGGCTCCCCACTGAGCAGGGAGGTTGATGCGGGGCTCGATCCCAGGACCCTGGGAACATGACCTGAGCCAAACGCAGATGCTTAACCGACTGAGCCACCCAGGCGCCCCCATGCTGTTATTTTATAGATAACCCCCAATTCAATCCGGTATTATTATTCTCATTTTATGCATGAGAAAATCGAGGCTCAGTGAGCCTCTGTGACTTGCGAGGTCATGTTTCGCCTGGTTTCAAATCCATGTCTAACTCTGAGGTACACACACGTAACCCCTATATGATATTGCCTGATTTATTGAGAACTTCCTATATTCTAGGCCCTGTTGCGCTCAGTCTCTGCGACAGAGCAGTGAGGAAAGCACATATGATTTTTACTCTTATGGAACTTCAATGTATGTTAGAATGGCCACAGTGAAAATTGGAGTCTTTCGTTTGGAAATCATTATGTTTGCATGAATATCACTGCTATCTTAGTAACGTGAACCAGAATTCCGGGGTGAGGGATTACATTAGTGAGAGAGGGAAAGAGATGTGTTATTTTTGATGTTCACGTCTAAGCAATTATAGGAAGGGAGTAGACCAGCTATTGACTCGTCCTTGAGGGATGAGGCCCTTGTTTTAGGAAGCTAAATTAAGGATGCCAAGATGAGCAGCTGCCGATGAAATAGGAAAGTGAAGGTGATTGTTCTCAATTTCCTATTATATATCAAACACAAAGGAAATGATTGAAACACATTTATTCATGGTGTTTCTTTGGAGCTGAAAGATATCTATTAACATGAATCTCCTGCCAGTTGTAAGTTTTTTTTTCCCCCTTTCATCAGTAACTGTCATAGTTAAGATCTACTCAGATTTAGAGCAGTCATGGTGGGGTTTGTGCCTCCCCAAATCTGAGCCTTACAGTATCATGAGAAATAACACATGAGGTGACCCTGATGATTAGTGTTTCCTGTCCAGTTCCTTCATTATCTATTTCTGACTCTACAGGACAAATAGCAATGTTCAAATACATATTTTCTTCTTTTAGGATCTGCTTGGTCCACACCCAGGTTAGGAGTTGGAAATGATGGCCTAAAGTCCAAATCCAGT
Source organism: Mirounga angustirostris (assembly GCF_029215605.1). NCBI lineage: Eukaryota > Metazoa > Chordata > Mammalia > Carnivora > Phocidae > Mirounga > Mirounga angustirostris. The sequence goes on from NW_026991719.1 coordinate 98,641,827, forward strand.
CTGCTGCCTTTTTTGTACCATTTGTGAGCTAAAAATGTTTTTCACATTTTTAACTCGCGAAAAAACAAAGGATAATATTTTGTGACATGTGAAAATTATAGAAAAAAGATTTTAGTATCCATCAATACAGTCTTAATGGAACACAACCATGCTCATACCTTCATATATAGGACTTAGGGCTGATGTCCTGATGCTGTGCCAGGGCTGTGGAGCTGCTACAGAGACTGTGTGGCCCACAAAGGCTAAACATTTACTCTTTGATCCTTTAAGAAAGAAATATGCTGATCCCTGCCCTAGAGAAAGGAGCTAACCCCGTGTATAGAGCACTCACATGAGACAGCCCACCATTGATGGGAAAAGTAACTCATCATATTTGATCCAGTAATTGCAAGTCTTAGAGAATCTTTAGAAGTTACAAAAAAACCTTACATTATATCTCTAATCCAAGTTTTCTAGATAGTTCTTAAAACTTCTCATTACCATGACTATGATGAATAACCGTTGATCACTGGTAATTAGAAGCTTCAAACATTTATGTTAAGATTCATATTTTAGCGGACATTTGCCTATATAGCATCGAGGATACATATATACATTGTAAATATTTTTGCCTACATAGTATCTAGGACACATATATACAATATATATATTTTATCAGGCTCTTTTCATTTGAGTTGGCATTCAGCCTTCACTATGATTGATGTTAACCCTGGAGAAGCCACTGAGTCAAGTGAAAAGTGAAGATGGCGTTTACTTTTTGCTATCTGTTTCTCAGAAGTGTGGCCCTAATTTTTCGTCTAAAGCGAAGAGAGGGAAGTTTTTCTCCCCTGCTCTCTCCTCCCTGGGCTTTTCTCCCCTGAGCAGGAACATTACCTGCTATGCAGTAAATGATGAGCTGAAAGATATTCAGTTAAGATGTTCCATTTGGAGTTGTTTTAATAAATCAACCCTGGAAATTAAACTATTAATTTTTCAAAACATTAAACAGCAAAGGAGGACTAGAAGAAAGATGAGAGGAATAGGAAATTAGCAGGTAAGAAATATTTACCCTTCATGGTAGCCCTTGTATAACATTGCAGATTGAGATTTTACCATTTGTTCTGGAATAACATAGCAAAGGAAGCAGGTTGTTGTACATCTTCCTCAGAGCTGGTCCACGTGCTGGCCTGTTGAGCAAGTGAGCAGAGTTTTAGGGACTGAATGGGCCAGTTCAAAGGCCCAATTTAATGAAATAGGGGAGAGACTCCAATGTCCTCCTCCTACTGAGTGAGGAAGCACAGTGACTAGGGTTGTGCACTCTGGGAACAAATTGACATGACTTTGAATTTTGGTGCTGCCATTTACTGGCTGAGCGATCTTAATAAGGTTATTTATTCCTATTGACCTTTGCTTTCCTCATTTGTAAAATGGTGATAATAAAACTACTTCCTTGATGGGGTAGTTGTGCAGATTGAATGAGGTGTGAGAAAATGTGTTTATCACTGGACCTGGTGAAACTACTCTGCATGTTCATCATTTTTATTATTACTGTGAATCCTGATTGAAATTCTCCTGGATAACATTGTCTAGCTAGTAAATACTTCGTTGTGTGGTGAATTTCTACCTACTCATATAAAGGAAGATATGGAAAGGAACGATGAGTGGAATTTAGGAGACTTGTCTGACGTGGTCTTTGGTCTGATAAGTAAGAATAATAACAACAGCAATAAAAAAAGGCCTTTACTATGTGTTTAGTCATTACAACAACCCCAAGTAGGTAATGCCATTGTCCCCATCTTAGATATGGGTGAACCGATGTTTACAAACATTTGGCTACTTGCATAAGATACCGCAGCTAGCCAGGGGTAGCGGTGGCATTTGAACTTATGCAGCTTGACTCCAGAGACTATGCTTAACCAGGAGATCATACTGCATTCCCAGTTCTGGAGTTAGCTAGCTCTATGACCAGGTACATACATGGTGCTCATATGATTGGTCATGTTACGCACTATATAGCTCAAGGTGTGTTCTCATGTTGGCTATATGCAGTGCGTACTGTGCGTGATCATATGAGTGATCCTAGGAAGTTCTTTAACCTGTCTGTGTTTTGTTTTCTTTTTTCCTAATGGAAAAAATGTTAAGTATGTGGTCACTGGGCCTCATCTTGGTGAAGGTCTAGTGTAAATGTATAAATGATTCAAAACCAATTCCTGTTTGCCTTTGGAGAGTTTTAAACATTCGATTTTGTGCTTATTTGAGGAACTAAATCCATAGACTAAATCAAAGATAACATGGCAGCCGGAGGGTTAAAGGAGCTGCCCAGTCTTGCCATCATGCTCCCCTCCCTGCTTAGTTTCTCCAGGACCTGAAGAATCAGTTCAGAATTGCAGCTTGTGCACTGAACAGCAGGAAGAAAAAGTCCCTTTGTCAAATACCCCTACAGTTAGGGGTATGGTTAAGCGAGCGAATTTGAAGGCTTTCTTTGCTCTGATGTAACCTGTATGAAAATTTAGTGTAACCCGCTCCACATATTCAAAAGCAGATATTCAAGGAAAGTAGGTGTTGTCTACCAAAACCCATTTTAATGAAGCAATTAATTAAACAATTATTTTATGTGCTACCCATCCATAAATTAAAGGCATAGTTTGTGTGATGATGTGAATCTACACATATATACAGAGAAACTACACATATATGCAGATATATATAGATAATATATACAGATAAATTTAGGTACCGGGATATTATTCTCGACTCACAAGTATTCCCTCCCAGAAACTTTGGTTGCATTCAGTTAAATAGGCAACTAAGAAAAAGTTTCCATAGGCAAGGTTTACTGAAAAATTGATTAGCATGTTCTTTTCCTCAATTGGACTCCACCCCTAAATAGACTTCGTTAATAAATTGTTTTTTGGGTTTCTTTGGTAAGTAGGCTCCAAGCCCAGAATGGAGCCCAAAGCGGGGCTCAAACTCCCGACCCTGAGATCAAGACCTGAGCTGAGATCAAGAGTTCGACTCTCAACCCACTGAGCCCCCCCAGGCGCCCCTTCATTAATAAACAGTTTTACATCACCATCAAAGACATACTGTTAAGATAAATTAAATAAAAGAAGTACAGTGTTCTTACTCTTCCCATCCTTCTGCCCTACCAGGCTTTTTTATAATCCCTCTTAGCTTTAAAAATGCTCTCCATCCCCAAGAAGTTTTCATGGCACTGGCTCTTCTGGAACCTTAACCAAGTGTTGCAGCCCCTGCAACTTTTCTTATATGTAGATCATCAATTTAGCTCCCTTGTGAGAATAAGTACCTGCCTACAACTAATAAAGGGCCAGTAATTCCTTTGCCATTTCTCATGTTCCTTATGCTCTAAGATGACCTCATGTGTGTGCCTTCCTCTAGTCATACTGGGTTCACTCATTACTCTAACTCTGGCACCATCCTGCACCTTCCTGCTTCAGAGCTTTTGCTTAGGCTGATTTACTTTGCCTGAAATTCCTCTTTCCTCCACTTATTCCTCCCTTTCACTGTTCCTATTCAAAGCCCCATGCAAATCACACTTCCTCTAATATGTCTCCTTCAGAACTCCTCTTTTCCGCCTTCCATTGCCTCATAGAACTACAGCAAGTGCGTTGGCTGAACTCTAAAATCAGGACACATGCTTTGACAACTACAAGTATGCTTATAGGAACAATGTGATAGATTATTTGATGGGTCTAGAAATTTCAGAGTGCATGTTTGCCTTAATTGTAGCATTCATTACATCTGCCTTGTGTTGGCGTTAATTATGTATTTGTTTGTTTCCTTCCTGATGCGAGCGAGAATTGTGCCACCCGCATCCCTGTATCACCCCACACCTGTCAGATTCCTTTGTCTACAGCAGGCATTCATTTTTTTTTTAGGCAGCCATCAACTCTTTATTAAGCTCATGTGAGGTGGCAGGCGCTGTGCTAGGTGCTGGGGATGAGATGAGGAACTCCTGGCCATGAAAGAAATCAGTACAATAAGATGAGTTCGTCCTTAGGGTCGACCCGGAACACGTTATAGGGGCCCCAAATCAGAGGCCTCGCGTGGAGAGCGAGGGAGGGTCTAGAAGGAAGTGATTTCTAAGCAGAGAAGTGAAAGATGAGAAAGATTTAGCCAGGGAATGATGGGGCTTAGGTACTCAAGTAGAGGGCACAGTATGGGACAAGGTCCAAACGTGTGAGAGCGTCCTGTTGTAGAAATTCACATTCCAGGCATGTTTGGAGTGTAGCGTGCCAAGGGGCGAATGAGAGGATAAGAGGCTGAAAAGGGAAGCGGGTCGCTGGGCCAGGTCCTGGGGATAGAAGCCTGAGTGAGAGAATCCCGTTCTCCTAGAATTTATAGTACAGAGGAGAAGACGGAGAAATAATAAAGTATGACGCGGTGTAATGAGTGCTTTGACGGGAGAGGTGCCGGGTAATGTAAGATCATATATCATGGCCCCTCACCCTCCTGAAGACATGTGAGCTTGGCCGTGAGATTTCAGTTGAAAGCTACATTACTGAGGGCGGAACGAATGACATTTCTAGCATTTAGCAATTTTGCCTTTTCTCCCATTTTGAATCGTGACCCGAGATAGAAGCTGTGAAGGAGTAAGCGCAGGACAGCATTTCCTCTCTGCTTCCTTGGCACTGGCTTTCCTGTCTGTAGCTGTGCACAGTGGCTGAAATACAGATTGATTACATAAAACGTCTTTTTTTCCCCTTCCAATTAGAAAGCAGTTTCTCATCACTTTATTACTTGGTTTGAAGCTTCTTCCCTTTCTTCTGATCAATATTTTAGCTGAGTCTTATGTAAAATGAAATTTACATTCAGTTGTTTCCTTAGCAACCACCACACATAATCAAATACATCTGCTTTCAGAATCAGTTCCTCTTTTGAAATACCTTGTAGTTACCCAATGTTCTTTTATTAGCAGAATGGCTTTCTAAATGGGCTATAATCTCTTCCAAAACACAGCATTTTAAGAACCATTTTTAAATAGAAATTTATGTGGGTTTTAAAATACAGATGGGAAGTTGCTTCACCAAAACTTTTATTCATTTATTTAATCAATCAACCAGCAAATTAGTAAATATTTATAAGGACCTATAGGTCCTTTGTTAGTTGCTGTGGCATATAAAAATGATAAAGACATGGTCTGTTGCTCTCAGAAATCTTCAAATGTAATAGGACAGACATCTACAGCAGTAAGTGTAATACCACGTTTAAAGACGACGATGCACATTCAGTGTGGGAATACACACATATTAGTGTTTGTTTTAACTGGATTTGCTAAAGTGATCTTTAAGCTCTATTGGAGAGAATTTGAGAGATAACCACTGTCACTTCCTAAAGCTCTCATCCCAGAAATAAATCCTAAAGATCTGAAAAGTCTACGGGTCTGGGAGTTCTCACATTGTCTTAGGAATCTGGGGAAGAGAAAAAAATCTAATATTGCCACGAGAAACTTTTGGGACTGTGTTCCCTTGTAAGTGAATGCTAAGTTCACAGAGGGATTTCTGGACTTTAATTTTCCAGTTAAACATGATGTTCTTGCCAAGGAAGAACATGGAAGACTGAAAGGATGTAAAATGTTCAAAGATTACTGTGTTTAAAAAAATGGAAGAACTGGCGCGGCAGGAGGGGATCGGACACTGTGCCCACGTCCACGTTATGGAGTTTTTTGTTTTGTTTTTTTTTTTAAGATTTTATTTATTTATATGACAGAGAGAGACACAGCAAGAGGGAACACAAGCAGGGGGAGTGGGAGAGGGAGAAGCAGGCTTCCCGCGGAGCAGGGAGACCGATGTGGGGCTGGATCCCAGGACCCCAGGATCATGATCTGAGCCAAAGGCAGCCACTTAACGACTGAACCATCCAGGTGCCCCCTCGTTATCGAGTTTTAAACTATTGTGAGAATCCACGTTCATGGGCTCTTTTGTAATCCTGGTGAGAATTCTGGTATGCTGGACAGTCCAAATTCTAAATTTCAGGTGAACCTAGCTCAGGTTCTCGGAATAATGGAGCTCCACCTTTTCCAGGCGACTGTCTCCTTTGCCAATGCTTCATTTTCCTGATCATTGCGCTCTCTCATTTCTGTTACGGGTAGGCTAATTATCGTGTTTCTTACTTTGGTGTAGAGAGCTCTATGTGGTCTGACCCTTGCTTGACTTTCCAACCTCACTTTACAAAATAACACACTCTTTCTTCTATTTTTAGCTCCACCAAGACTAAACGACTTATAGTTCCTCAAACCATCAGGTTGTTTCAGGTTTCTGAGCCTTAATCTTGACTGCTCTTCGTACTTGGAATGTTCTGCTGCTGCAACTTGTCTGATTAATCCATTCCTTGAACAAGATGTAGCTCAATTACCGGTTCCTCTAACCAGCCTTTCTTTACACCTCTTTTCCAAAAATTGACCTACATAGTCTCCCTTTTTGTTCCCATAGCACTTCATAGTCCTATCTGGCAGCTCTTAGAAATTTAAACTTCGTTCAAATCTCCATTTTTACAGCTTTTGCCAGTTTAGTGGCCTCCCCCTGGTCTTTGTAAATTCTCCATGTTACTTCTTTGTGATGGCTCTTGTCTCTGTTTTGGGGTCCACAGAGGTTCCTGGGTTTTGCTCAGTGCTGAACATGAAAACCAAACTCTCCTTATTTGATGTTTTCTACAAAAAGCTATTCACAGCAAGTAACTGGTGAATTTTTTACGGTTTACTAAATATTTGGAGGAAGGTGGGATGGAAAGATATGTCTAACTGTATAGCAGTGTTTCATATTGCTAGCATCGTTCCTCACGCTCACCTGCCTTCTGAACCCTGCCCCTCCTACCTGTGATCCTCCAGGCATCCTTTAGCTCTGTGGAAAATGTGAGTTACCATCGCTGTCCAACCTTCCCACTGCCATGAATTTCTTTTATGAAGAGTGGTCCCTTAAGACCTATCTGCTTTTCTCAATGCCTCTAGAATTTAGGGCAATATTTTTTCTTAATTTCTTTACACCTTGATCATATAGCTTTTAAGCTTATGTTCAGATGGCTTGCTTTCTTGTTTCTCTCTTCCAGTGTAGAGAGGGAAGGGATCATATGTGTTGTATTCATTACTATATCTCTAAGGTTTAGTGTAGTGCTTGTCACATAATAGATCCTCAGTGATGTATCGCGAAATGTCTTTTGGACACATCTTAGAAAGCTTTCAGTTAGTGCTCATGCTAATATGTTCAAGGTTTTTGCGTGTGGTCTCTAGGTAGGTGATTTTCTTAGGTTCTGTAATCAGAGTCTATGCCACATAATCATGTAAACTGTTACACTGTAAGGAGTCACTATATCCTATGTTCTGTACTAAGAATAGGTTAAGAGAACTAATAAACACTACCTAGTGAGAAGTGGCTCTTTAAGACATATTACCTTGTTGTTTGCAACAACCTTTATGAAATAGATGATATTTATTGTCTCCACTTTCCAAACCAGGACATTGGGGCACATTGAGGTTAAGTAACTTGTCCAATGTCACACATCTAAGAAGTAGAATAAGTGAGATTTTTGTCTGGGTAGTCTATTCGATGAGCTTGTTCTTTGAGTCATTTATATAATGTTGCTTTGACAGCATAAGGATTAGGTTGTAAGGTACAGATTGTAATGGCTATATGCATTAGAGAAGATGATATCAAGGACTAGAATAATCAGAGAAGTCTGCATGAGAGAGGTGCAGATAAATGGATATCTATTTTTTATTCAACCCTTTTTGGCCAGACTTGTTAGATTGCTGGTTAGCAAAAGCCAAAGCTTTTTGCCCTGGAGGAGTCACCTGACCTTTCTTTCACCTTGTGAATATTTTCAAATGGCTGGAATATCCTTGGACTTGGCTGACTGGTACTTGGTTACCCGGTTTGTTTGAGTGTCACAGAAATGAGAAATGCCTTGGTGTTTACAACTGAATAACAAAATTATACTGGTTATCTGCTATCTCTTTTGTGAATACAATTATCTTGGCTCAGATTTTAGTTCCTAGAAGTGTCAAAGCCATTTGTCCTCAGAATGATTTGCTATGTCTATAAAAATGCCTATATTCAAACAGTCTCCTTTCTCCTAAGTATTCAGCTAAAGTACTTTAAATTATGTCAAATATTTCGTGATTGTCTTTTAAATATACTTTAATGAAACTTCAAGATAATATAAGCTTTCTTTACTTACGAATATGTGTACATTCTTAGATGTAATACAAAGGATAATGGAAAGGAAATGATTTTTTATCAAATATGTATTTGAAGATGTTGATTTTCAGGTGTTACTACACTAGGAGTTATAATAAAATAAACATTTCCACCCCCTTGTGGAACCACTGTGAATACTCCAATTATAAGCACAACATGTAATGTGTCATATTGACGACTGAAGTATGGTGAGCTTTATTGCCATTGGTGACATAATTATCTTAACTGTTAAACAATTCTTGCTTAAGTTAGGAACAAAAGAAAGTACAATCTTATGTTTATATAGTAGTCGTTTTCCTGGGAAATTCAGTGTATTTTAAAACCATGCAAGAGCATTTTTCTATAAAATGAAGCTCTGCTCTTTGTTCAGATAATTATAAAAATATTTTTCATTTGAATAAATATCTTTTGCGGCATTTAAAGACAATGAGAAACATGGTCACATCAGTTCTTGGTTGTATGGTTGTGTTTAGGGAATGTAGCAACCTTGGCTCTCTTCCAGCATCCCCTACCTTTTTAACAAAATAGACTTAAAGGCGAGAAGAATTACTAGAGTTTAAACCAGATAAATATAATAACGTGTCAACCACTTGTGAAGATATAATAATTCTAAATTTGTATTCAAGTAATAACATAGCCTCAAAATATATAAAGCAAAAATTAACAGAAATACAAGGGAAATTTGATAATTCCATGATCATAGTGAAAAGTCTTAAATACCTCTCATGATAAGTAATAGAATAGGAAGATAAATGTCTTAGGGTGCGTTTTGGATGCTATAAGAAAATAACCATAAACTGGGTGACATATAAACAACAAACAGTTCTTAAAATCTTGAAAACAAAGATCAACGGGGCGCCTGTGTGGCTCAGTCGTTAAGCGTCTGCCTTCGGCTCAGGTCATGATCCCAGGGTCCTGGGATCGAGCCCCGCATCAGGCTCCCTGCTCGGCAGGGAGCCTGCTTCTCCCTCTCCAACTCCCCCTGCTTGTGTTCCCTCTCTCGCTGTGTCTCTGTCAAATAAATAAATAAAATCTTAAAAAAAAAAAAAAGAAAACAAAGATCAGGGCACTCGGATATTTGGCATCTTGTCAGGGCCCACATCCTCAAAGATCAGCATCTTATTGTTGTAACCTCACTTGGTAGAAGGGGACTAGGGATTTCTCTGGGGTCTCCTTTTTATGACCTCTAATTCCATTCATGAAGACTCCATCCTCATGACCCAGGCACCTCCCAAAGCTACCATTTCATAATACTTGTAATACTATCAAATTGGGCATTAGATTTCAACATACAAGTTGCTGTTCAATCAATAGCAATTAATACAGAAAAGATACAGAATATTGAACTGTACAATTGATAATTTGACTTAATAAGACCTATATACAGTAGTTTACTGGAAAGAGCCCATACTGACTTCTGAGAGTCATATGTGTATATGTCTTTCCAGTTCTTCATTCAGTGATCTCATGTTGATGGCTTGCTTGTAAGTGGCCATGGTAGGAGTATTTACTCAACAGAAATTGGCCAACAATACACATCTGGGTATCTGTTTATTGAGAGCCAGTTTGACAGTGACCAATATACCACTGCATGTACAGAGTACTGCAATCTAAAACTTGCAGACTATACATTCTTTACAATTACATATGGATAGCTTTTCCTGTTCAATCAATACCTGAGGCATAAAGCAAGTCTGAGTAAATTTCAATGAACTCAATTATATGAACTATGTTGTTTAGGGGCGCCTGGGTGGCTCATTCGGTTAAGTGTCTGCCTTTGGCTCGGGTCATGATCCTGGGGTCCTGGAATGGAGCCCCGTGTTGCGCTCCCTGCTTGGCGGGGAGAATGCTTCTCCCTCTCCTCCCTGCTCACACTCTCTCTCTCACTATCTCTGTCTCTCTCTCTCTAATAAATAAATAAAATATTAAAAAAACCAAAAAACAAAAAACATAAAACTATGTTGTTTGACCATAATGGAATCAAGCTAGACATCAATATCATAGTCATAACCAGTAATTCATGATATATTTGCACAATTACCAGTATACTTCTGTAGAACCCACGAGTCAATGAAAGAAAATATAATAAGAATTACAAAATATTTTGAATTTAATTACAATGAAAATATATATCAACACTTATGTGATATAGCTTTGGTTAGGGGGATATGATATTTGTAGCCACAAATACATTAGAAAGAACACAGGCTGAAGCGCAGTGAGATAAACATCCATTGTATGAAGGTAGAAGAAGGGCAGCAAATTAAACTCAAGAAATATGGACGAAAGGAAATAAGGATAAGGGCAGAAATAAAGTAGAAATCAGACAAATGGTAGGGAAACTCAAGAACGCCAACATTTGTTTATTTGAAAAGACTAATAAGATGCAGAAACTTCTACCAACATTGTCCAAGAAAAAGCCAGGCAACGCACCAATAACCAGTATTAGTTATGAAAAGGGGAACACCCCGTTAGATTTTTATTTTATTTTTTATTTTTTATTTTTATTTATTTAGTTATGTTTTTAAACAATTTTTTATTTTCAAGTAATCTCTGCACCTGGTGTAGAGCTCAAACCCACAACCCCAAGATCAAGGGTAGCATGCTCCTCCAACTGAGCCATCCAGGTGCCGCCCCCAATAATTTTTTAAGTGTAAAGAAAGATATGCACAACCTTATGCCAGTAAATTTAACAATTTAGATGTTATGGACAAATTCTTAGGAAAATACAACTTGCCAATGCTGACAGAAGAAATAGAAAATTATAAATTGTCTTACGCATGTAAACATGGTTGTTTTGTTGTATACTTACTATTTTTTGCTCTGAATTTTTTCTTATAACACATATACGATCATATTTAACAACAAATTCCTCACATTTGTCACCTTTAAAGCCTATTAAAAAACCTGTTTGTTGCTATTATCAGTAATAAAGGGCATTTGGACTCTTTCCTAATTTTTGTAGTTGTGTAGAGTACAGCCATGAGAATCATAGTACAAATCAGTTTTTCCCTTTGGTTATTTCCTTGGGGGTATATTCCCTTTGATGGAATTACGAGGAGAAAAATTATGAATGGCATCTTTTTTCTTTTCATATATAGGCAAATTACCCTCCTTCAATACTGAGTCCGTTTACAGATCCAGCCACAAAGTAAAAGCACGCCCATTTCCCCAAATTCCCGTTAGCAGCTGACTTTATAAACTATGTGTGTTTATGTAGTTTAATAGATGAGCAGTGGAACTTATAAGTTGTTTTAATTTGTATATTCATTTAGTTGCTATTGAGATGTTATCTTTTTCCACATGATGATATCCTATTTCAGTTTCTTTTTACATAAACTGCCTGTTCCTCTTCTTTGTTAACTTACCAAGTAGAGTCTATGTAGAAGCTTGATATATGTGCATTGATTTTTTTATTCAAGTTGGATAGTGAGCCTTTATTAGTCATATTTTTCTCATGAATGTTTTCCATTATGATGCTTTCTTTTGATGTTCATTTTTTTTCATTTTATAGCTTAACAGCCTTTTTATTTTTAAGGCATTTGAATTCATTTTTCTTGTATTTAATGGTGTATTCTGTTTCTTGAATGTGAGAAATAGATCTCCCTTCCCACACCTGGAATTCAAAAGCCATTTCATAGTGAGCTACCTGGTTCACTATCCCCAATCTCTTTAAATCCTCACAGTTGGAATCACTTAACCTCTGCTGGGACGCTAAGCCTGAACTGGATAAATCCGTTTTCTCGTAACTTAGTTTCTGCTTCATTCCCATTATTGTGCTTGTACCGTGCACAGCAGTTCTGTGACAGGGTCTCTGCTTTGATAATCTCCTTAGTATTCTGATTCTTCTATGACTAGGACTGTGCATTTCCCCCTTCTGTCTTTCAGGAATTTGGCTTCTGATTATAAGTCCCGGACTAGCAATGGGGGCTGCAGAAGATGCTGCCACAACTCAGGACATGAGCTGTTTATCCCAATAATGCCTAGCACCAATGCCACTCACATGTCTCTTCTTTTTTTAAATTTTTTATTTTATTTTATTTTTAAGATTTTATTTGTTTATTTGGGGGGAGAGAGAGCATGACAGTTGGGGGGGCAGAGGGAGAGGGAGAAGTAGACTCCCTACTGAGCAGGGAACCTGACGCGGGGCTCAATCCCAGGACCCTGAGTTCATGACCTGAGCCGAAGGCAGATGCTTAACCCCCTGAGCCACCGGGGTGCCTCCACATTTCTCTTATTGACCTGTCTACCAGATCCCCAGTACCTTACTTACCCTTGCCCTAGCTTTCCCTAATGCTGACTCTTTACCTGGACTGCCATCCCGTCCATATCCCCAGGTTCTCTATGGGATTTCTTCCCCATTGCCTTCAGTGTATGCCTCGCCCCAATGTAGTGAGTGCCTTTTGTTCCCAGACACTAGTTGTGTTTGTCTGACCCCTCCTGACAATTTCAATTTTTAAAATATTATTTAATTTTATAATTTAACAACATGCACTTTCATTAAACCTTGACGAGTATCTGGAATTTGTTGCAAATGTATATTGTAAGGCGTGGGTCTAAGTTACTTGTTTATTTTACCATATACATAACCAGATGGCCCAACATTCATTAAGGATTCTATTTTTAATTACCGCATTCCTTATATTTTTTACATTAATTTTAGTTCTTATAATAATAATTTGAATCTATTTCTGGATACTCTGTCCCTCATTTATTTGAACGATCACATAATTCTGACAACTGTTACAGTATGTATTTGAACGTTTGTGTATGCTCATCTTTATTTGGCCTTTCTAACAATAAGAAAGGTATATTTCTACATTTATTTAAATCTTACATTTTTTACTCATTTAGGGCCTCAATTTTCTTTTGTGTCACAAAATTAATGCACGGGCATTTAATGTTTCTAATAACTGTTGTGAATGCTATCTCATTTCTTTGAGTCATTCATTGTATTTTCTGTATTATGACTGTATAGGGAAGCGTTTAATTTATTTTTGTGGATTTACTTCACAACTCTGAACTCATTTATTACCTCTGGTAAATTTTTGGTTGACTTCTTTGGATTTTCTGAGTATATATTCATGTCATAAGTAAAAAATGATTTTTAGTGTCTTCGTTTCTTAAATATACCTTCAATTTCTCCCCCCCCCTTAGATAACCATGGTCAATATTCCATTAAAAGAGAGTGGCAATCTGGAATAGAAAAATAACTAGTGTTTTTGGGGTTCTCTTTTTCCCTTTATTTGATTTTATTGAGAGAAATTCCAGTCATACTTCTCCATTAACTGTATTTTTGATTGTATTTTTTAAATGTTCCTTTTTCATTGTAGGGATGAAAACGTTCAATTTTGTTAACCAAGAAAATATGTTGAATGTTATCCAATTTCTTGGCAGCTATTGAAAAAATAATTTAAAAATATTTTCCAATTACCACATTATATTAGCCTGTATTCATGGAATAAATAATAACAGTCATAGTTGATACTTATAAAAATTATGTTCTAGTGTTCCATTTCTTAAGTTACTAAGATTTTATTCAGGCCACACACACACACATCCACACACACACAGAGGCACACCTATAGTTTGTATAATGCAATACATATCAATATATCTTATATATGTATTATATACAACCAAACACTTTTTTCAAAAGTGTGATCAGCCTTCAATTCCTACAATATTTTCCTTCTTAATTTTTGGAATGAAACCATATTCACCTTATACCATGACCTGAGTCGCACACCTTTTTCTATGTTTAAACATCATTTGATGGGGAAGAATATGTACTCCAAGAAGGTTTTTATCAATTTCTACTGAATCCATCAGTTCCAGGTGACTTAAGAAATTTGTCTTCAGAAATCTATTTTTCTGTTGTTGTAGTATATGTCTTCTCTATTTCTTTTTTTTTTTTATTAAAGATTTTATTTATTTATTTGACAGAGAGAGGCACAGCGAGAGAGGGAACACAAGCAGGGGGAGTGGGAGAGGGAGAAGCAGGCTTCCCGCAGAGCAGGGAGCCCGAGGCGGGGCTAGATCCCACGACCCCGAGATCATGACCTGAGCCGAAGGCAGACGCTTAACGACTGAGCCACCCAGGCACCCCATGTCTTCTCTATTTCTAGAGAAGGTACTGGTTTTTATTGTGTTTCAATAGGAACTCATTGTTTTTTGTTTTTTCACTTAGTGCCAAATTTATTTGAAAATACTGAGGGTTCTAGAGGGGAGGGGGATGAGGGGATCGGTTAGCCCGGTGATGGGTATTAAAGAGGGCTTGTACTGAATGGAGCACTGGGTGTTACTCGCAAACAATGAATCATGGAACACTACATCAAAAACTAATGATGTAATGTTGGTGATTAACATAACATAATAAAATAGAAAAAAAAAGAAAATACTCCAGAACATTTAATTTTTCTTTTCATGCTAATTAAAAAGTGTGTTTTATTCTATTTTTTTGAGCACTTACTGTGTGCTAAGCATTGATGTGGGCGTGAAGCATGAAGCAATAAAAAAGCTACATGAAAAGTCTTTTTCCTTATTTATGGAGCTTGTAGTCTAGTCGATGAGAGAGCTAAAGGCAGTAAGCAAATAAGTACAGTGATAACTGCTATGAAGGAAGTAAGTAAAACATGGAATCAAACGTGCTTGGTCATTGGAGTTGGGTGGTCCAGTTTAGATTGGGTGTCAGCTAAGGCCCCTCTGGGGAGGATGCTTTGTAGGTGAGACCTACAGAAGAGAGCCAGTGGGCCAAGCGGCTGGTGGAGGAGCATTCTCAGCAGGGGTGAAAGAAAGAGCAAAGACCCGAGTTGAGATAGAGCCTCGTGTACCTATGGTTTGCATTTTTCATGGTATAATATTTTATTTTTATTTTTATTTTTTTTAAAGATTTTATTTATTTATTTGAGACAGAGAGAATGAGAGAGAGAGAGCACATGAGAGGGGGGAGGGTCAGAGGGAGAAGCAGGCTCTCTGCCGAGCAGGGAGCCCGATGAGGGACTCGATCCAGGGACTCCAGGATCATGACCTGAGCCGAAGGCAGTCGCTTAACCAACTGAGCCACCCAGGCGCCCCTAATATTTTATTTTTCAATTGTAGTATTTTCCCCTTATGTACAATCATTGGCTTTATTTATTAATCCCAATATATTTTTCTTTCTGTATCTTGTTTCTGTCTCATCTTAGTTTTCTCATTTTCCTTTTGCTATTTTCTTCTCTTTTTGGGGGGCATATAACTTATCCTTCTATTTCTAAGCAGTTAGATTGTTCTTTCTTTAGTGAGCAACAAAGAATCATGTAACTCAGTGGTTCTATTTGTCTCAATTGCTAGGAAACCCTGAACTAAATCTGTGACCATCATTTAGTGAATGAAAAGACATTATGGCATGTATCTTTGAATTAATCTCACCTCTAGTTTAATTTGAATTGGACTGCCCATGTGTTTTCTTTGCATTGATTTCCTCATAGTTTTTTGAGAGTTTTGATCGTCACAATTTACTATATTGCTATTTCAAATGATTACACTTATTTTATAAATGATTACATTTAATTTTTACCTTTTGCATTAGATATATTTGTAGCTGCAGCTCCTATTCTTGGAAATAAAATGAAATACAAAATGCAAATAGTTACAAGTTCTTTTAAGTGATGCTTTTTTAAAATTAAAAAATTAAGGTAGAAATTGCATAGAGTACAATTCTTCCAATTTAGGGCAGTTTTGAGAGTTTTGGCAAGGTTATACCAATCAAATAAAGATAGAGGACAAACAGTTCCACTATCTCCCCTAATCCTCCCATACCTTTTTGTATTCAGCCCTACCTCCCAGCCTCTGACTGATCTGTTTTCCTCATCTATTGTTTTCCCTTGTCCAGAATGTCATGTAGATGGCATCATACAGCGCGTAGCCTTTTTCTTGGCCTTTCTCAGTTACCATAGTTAATCTGACATTGATCCATGTTATTACATATCTGTGGGTACATTCCTTTAATTGCTAAGTAAACTGAGATGGCATTATACCATGTACCACAAATTTATGCACTAGTTGATAGGTCAATTGGTTTTTGCCAGATTTTGATGATTAAGAATAAATCCTCAATACTCACTTGCATATTTTTGTGACAATGTAAATTTCATGTCATTTACTTAAATACCTAGGAGTGGGTCGCCTGAGTGGCTCAGTTGGTTAAGTGTCTGCCTTCAGCTCCATGACCCCGCGGTCCTGGAGCCTGACCTCAGGCTCCTGGCTCAGCAGGGTTTAGCCTTCTCCCACTCCCTCTGCCCCTCCCTCTGCTCATGCTCTCTCTTGCCTTCTTTCTCTCAAATAAATAAAATCTTTAAAAAATAAATACCTAGGAGTATAGTCTGTGGGTAATATGCAAGTATGTTTTTTATAAGAAATTGCTAAACTGTTTTCCAAAGTGGCTGAAGCATTTTACTTTCCCACTTAGGAGATTTATCTGCTTATATTAATCTTTTTCATATGTCACACATATATTGCTATATAACTTTATTTCTTTTGGCCAAAGGTTGTTAAAAGGTTTTCAGAGCAAGGAAAAGAAATGGTTTATTATTTAAAATTAGCTATAGTTGGGGCACCTGGGTGGCTTAGTTAGTTAAGTGTCTGCCAATCTCAGGGTCCTGGGATTGAGTCCCTGCTCAGCGGGGAGCCTGCTTCTCCCTTTCCCTCTGATGCTCCTCAGGTTTGTGTTCTCTCTGATAAATAAATAAATAAATAAATCTTAAAAGAATTAGCTATAGTTTTAAAAACTAAAAACATGGCAGAGGTGGGATTTTCATTTTGATGTCATAAAATGCCAAATCCATTAATTGATTCCATTTTATCATTTATTTATTTATTTAAAAGATTTTATTTATTTCTTTGAGAGAGAGAGAATGAGAGACAGAGAGCACGAGAGGGAAGAGGGTCAGAGGGAGAAGCAGACCCCTCGCTGAGCAGGGAGCCCGATGTGGGACTCGATCCCGGGACTCCAGTATCATCACCCGAGCCGAAGGCAGTCGTTTAAGTAGCTGAGCCACCCAGGGGCCCCTAATTGATTTCATTTTAGTCTAACAGTTTTGTTTCGGGCTCATTCTGCTTCTAGTAAGTGATGAGGTCAAAGCTATTTCTATTTTGCTTGGAGTATTGTCCTTTAGGAAGTAATGGTACATTGAGAGTGAATTAAAAATGGGTTATATTGGAGTGGAATGGCATAATTGAAAGTATTTTGTTTCATTTTTTTCCTAAGTTTAAACGTACATTTATTTATTTAGAGAATTTTTATTGAGCCCCTCCTATGTGCAAGTAATGGTGCCATTTGTGGTGGGAAATACAAAGATGAATGACATAGAGTCCCTGATACCAAGCAAAATCCTGTGGGATCACTCTGTCAATCTCTTTTCCGGACCTAGCTTTTCCATTTGATGTATAAAACGTTGTTCTATGTGTGCAACCAGTGCTGTCTTTGAAATGTAGCAAACCCACATTCAGACCCTGGCTCTTCTCTTAGATGGGTGACCTTGAGAGCAATTTGCTTAAAGTCTGTAAGCATGGCTTTCTCCATCTAGAAAACAGCTACGTATTCCTTGCTTTATATCATGCTCTGAGTATTCCAATGTAAATGCAATATTGTATGTGGAGTGGTGGTTGCCTGACACAGTTAAGTGCTCAAAATTGGTATCTTTAAATAATCTTTTCTATGACAGTTATAATTTATAATCTAGTAGTAAAGATATGACGCGGACATAAGTATTCTACTATTGTGTTCGTTTGGAAGCTTCCGCAGGTGATAAATGCAACCAGCCCCTATATGTGGAGTGCAGGGAGATACCAAAGAAAGAGGCAGACCGCTCCCAATTGGTAGGTAGGAGGTTTAATAAGCAAGGAAACTTACACAGGTGTCTTGTCTTGGGCAGATGAAAGACACATAGATCTCCATATCCACAACCAGCATCTTGAACGTTTATATAGAGCCCATAGTGGGATTCTGTCACCAATTTAGCCCATGTGGGCTCAGCACCTTACTCTCTCAAGGGTAGATCCTTGATCATGGCTCTCAGTGTGGGAAGAGTGGCCAGAGCATACATTCCAAGGACAGGGGAAGGGTTGAGTAGCCACCTATTGCCTGGTGCGGCTCTTGGATCAATCGGTGGTCAAGGCCTCCCCATGACCTTCCCTAACACTTTGTAGCCCTGTTGTAGTTTACTTGCCTTGTATAACCATGAAATGGTTCCTTTCTTGACAAATGCAATCTGCATTAAATGCAATCGTCTATTTTATGAAGCAAGTTCTAGTCATTTTATCATTGTTAGGACTTCCTCATTTTAGATGCAGCATGGGATGCTTGTGTGTACACGTGCACACCAGTTAAAATTCTGGAGCAAAACATCAAAGACCACTCAATTAAAAAAATAATAATAAGTTAGATATAATTGGGCTTTGGCAACTGAGAAGGAGGTTCTAACTAACTCACTGATGGAGACGCAGGAGATTTTGCTATTTACAAGTTCTCAAATTTTATTTTTATTTTTTTTAAAGATTTTATTGATTTATTTGATAGAGAAAGACAGCGAGAGAGAGAACACAAGCAGGGGGAGTGGGAGAGGGAGAAGCAGGCTTCCCGCGGAGCAGAGAGCCCCATGTGGGGCTCGATCCCAGGACCCTGGGATCATGACCTGAGCCGAAGGCAGATGCTTTACGAATGAGCCACCCAGGCACCCCCAAGTTCTCAAATTTTAAATAGAAAAGTCCCTATTGAAATCATTGACGAAAGGCCAGATGTGCACAGTGTCACTAGCAGAGAAGTGTGAGCTCTCTAAATACGCATGTTTTGACCTTTTTTTCTTCGTTTGTTTTGGCTTTCTGCTTTGCAACCCTTTAGAACATGGAGAACTTCGGATAGTTTGGCAAGTTTGGATAGACTTTCATTTCCAATAGGTCTGATCCAAGACCAGTTTCAGTTTTGGATATAGTTTAGTGCCTGTGAGCCCCAGGAACCAGTTGGAGGGATTTGTGGCATGATGTGAGGCAACGTAGATGTGTAAGGCCAAGTGGTTGTTGGATGAGAATAACGAGAATTATTTCATGACCGGGATATTTCCTCAGTATAGTATGTCTTGTCATTCCGGAACTTCAGGGTTTTGTTTCTTTCTAATTTTAAGTAATATCTTTTTTTTTAAAGATGTTATTTATTTGATAGAGAGTGCGATCGAGAAAGAGAACTCATGCACAAGTGGTGGGGGAGGGGCAAAGGGAGAGGGAAAGGCCGACTCTCCGCTGAGCAGGGATCCTGACTTGTGTCTGGATCCCAGGACCCTGGGTTCATGACCTGAGCTGAAGGCAGACGCTTAACCGACTGAGCCATCCAGGTGCCCTAATTTTAAGTAGTATCATAATTGCGTTCTTCTTTTTCAAAATTAAGACATTATATATTGGACCAAAGTTCTCGTTGATTTGTAGTCCCTACTATAGTCCACTCTTTCTTCTCCTAATGAAGTACTTCTACATGTTTGTTTGTTATCCTTCCAAAATTTTGCCAGGCATACTCATGTATTCTGTATGTTCCTATCGGGGGTGTGTGAGCGCACGCACGCATGCATGCACGCACACCAGCATATGTCTTCATGCATGATCACAGAATTAGTCTTATTTTTAGCTGTTATCTTATTCATCGATATTTAGGTTGTTTCCAAATCGTCCTTAGTAAAATAAGGGCCACCATGAATAATTTTGTATATGGCCCTTATCTACAGGTGCAAGTATTTCTGCTGGGGAAATGGAGAGGATTGAACTTACTGTATCTTTGGGTACAAGCAGTCTTAACAACTATGTATTATCAAATTACCCTCCAAAACTCATTGTGGCATTTTTCTCCACATCTTAACCAAATCTTAGAGTAAACTTCTTAATTTTTGCAGATAAAAAGTGATAAGTAATAGCATATATTTCTGATTTGTACTTCCCTGGTAAGGAATGAGTTGACTACTTATTTACATCTTTTTTCATCATTTGTTTTTATCTTTCTATAAATTGCATGTGCAAATTATTTGCCTACTTTTCTTCTGGATTGGCTTTCATATTATGGGTTTGTAGGTGTCTTTTGATTATTCTTAGTTGGTTTAATGTATCGCAAATATTTTCTCCCAGTGAGTTATGTGCTTTTAACTTTGGCTTGGTAATTTTTTCCATACCATTATATATTTTGGTATGATTAAATTTATTAACTTTCTAACCTTATGGGTTTTTTTGGTGTGAATTATTTTATTTTATTTTATTTTTTTTAAAGATTTTATTGATTTATTTGACACAGAGAGACACAGCGAGAGAGGGAACACAAGCAGGGGGAGTGGGAGAGGGAGAAGCAGGCTTCCCACGGAGCAGGGAGCCCAATGCGGGGCTCGATCCCAGGACCCCGGGATCATGACCTGAGCCGAAGGCAGATGCTCAACGACTGAGCCACCCAAGTGCCCCTTGTGTGAATTATTTTAAAACGACATCTTAAACCTTTATCTCAAGCTCATAAAAATTTTTTTTCTAGTATTTTATTAGAGTTCATTACTGATTTGTTTTTAATTTTTAAAGCTCTAGTATATTTGGAATATGTATGTGTGTATTTGCTTGTGGATGCACATGTATATATCTGAGGTTAGGGAGGTTAGTTTGTTTCATAAGTTTTTGGTATGTTAGGTTCAAGAATATTTAAGATGTTCTTTTTTTTCTTCTTTTTCTTTCCCAGCATCTTCTCTCCTAATACCTGGGTGTTCCATCCTTATACCTGTGTTTGTCTTCTGGTTCATATACCACATACAACAGGTTTTTAGTCTTCCTTTCCATTTGGACCATTTCCATGCTTCTGCATGCTATCTTTCTCTAGCAAATGAATAAATAAAATCTTTTTTTTAAAAGATTTTATTTTATTTATTTGACAGAAAGAGAACGCGAGAGAGGGAACACAAGCAGGGGGAGTGGGAGAGGGAGAAGCAGGCTTCCTGCTGAGTAAGGAGCCCGAAGTGGGGCTTGATCCCCGGACCCTGGGATCATGACCTGAGGCGAAGGCAGACGCTCAACCAACTGAGCCACCCATGCACCCCTGAATAAATAAAATCTTAAAAAATAAAGAATAAGGAATCTAGCATTTATTGACACTGCATGGAGGATAGTGTACAAGGTATTTGACCATTGTTTTAGTAATCTCAACATCTCTATGAAGTTGCTATTACTTAATACTCCATTTTCTACATGAGGAAACTGAGGCTCTGAGCAGTTAAATAAGTTGCTTAAGGTCACATGAACAGTGTGATCATTCAGCATTTGCCTTAAAACAGAACCAATAGGGCATATGGATATGAATTAATTCATTAATTATCTTTTAAGGAATTGTCTCATTAGATTGGAGGGGATGGCAAATCTGAAATTTGTAGAACAGACTGTCAAGGGTGACACTCAGGTAGGAGTTGATACTGCAGTCTTGAGGACAGAATTTCTTCCTCTCTGGGAAATCGCAGTTTCGGTTCTTTAAGGCCTTTTAATGATTAGATAAAACCCACCTACATTGTCAGTGATAATCTGTGCCACTCAAAGTCAGCTGATCATAGATATTAATTACATCTACAAAAGAGCTTTACAGCAACACTGGGATTTGTAAACTAGGTGAGTACATTGCCCAACCTCGTTGATCGTATGTAGTCTAAATGGAATGTGAATCCTTTTATGGACTGACTGTAAAGCCTCTCTCTCTTTTTTTTTAATGATTTTATTTATTCATTTATTTGAGAGAGAGAGAGAGAGAAAGAAACAGCATGAGAGAGGAGAGGGTCAGAGGCAGAAGGAGGCTCCCTGCTGAGCCAGAAGTTCGATGTGGGACCCGATCCCAGGACTCCGGGATCATGACCTGAGCTGAAGACAGACGCTTAACCAACTGAGCCACCCAGGCGCCTTGTAAAGCCTCTCTTTATGAATACTGGGATCCTGTCCTATTTTTCTTGAGTTTTTTCTTTGCATAGATATATGCAAATATATATAATTTTAATTAATGATTCTATCAAATCAACCCCCATATTACTGAATTTTTTACTTCCTGAATCCCAGTTTTTCTGTGACTCAGTATATTTGCTTTAGGATCTGCACTGTTCCAACTGACTGCCTGTATTAGCTAAGGCTTCATTGAATACCCCGAATCTTGGAATTTCATTACTTTTCACTGTCCTGACTATCCTTCCTCATAGAAATAGTGGATTTTGGATGTCTTTATGCCTGTCTATCAAATGTAGTATGAACTGATATTGTTCCCTAGTTCAGATGTTTGGCTTTTCTTGTCCCTCAATTCCGGGACCCAGGTTTTCTTAGAGTCTCCTGTCATTTTCTAACTCAATCCCCAGTTCAGGGTCTTCAGAATATCTTGGTGCAAAACAGGGATCATGGTCCAGTATAGTAGGTCCCCCTTAGTCTTGAAGGGTCTATTCCAAGACCCTCAGTGTATCCCTTTAACTGCAGATAGTGCCGAAGCCATATTACCACGTTTTTTTCTATACACACATACTAATTATAAAGTTTAATTTATAAATTAGAGTAAGAGATTATGAACAATAATAAAATAGAACAATATAACAATACACTGTAATATAGATTATTTGAATGTGGTTCGTCTCTTTCACCATATTTTATTGTAGTGTCGATGTGGGATGATCAAGTGCCTATGTGATGAGATGAAGTTAGGTGAGTGACATAGGCCTTGTGATATTATGTTAGGCTACTGTTGTCCTTCTGACAGTCAAGGGAGGGTAACTGAAACTAGGGAAAGCAAAACTGAAGGCAAGGGGGCTCTGCTGAATTTATAAGTGGGATTGGTCTGAATCTGGATATGTACTGTTCGGAGGGCTTTTCCTGGACTTGGGCTTGTCACTGCCCATGTGTTTCATAAACATGACACAAGCTTATTTTGTGATAATGATTTTTCTACTAAAATGTGAACACAGAGGGGGAAGCAGCTTAATTGAAAGGTCTGTGGTTGGATTCCAATTAATTGATATTTTATGTTATTTGTGTATGATGATGTAAGTCATCCTGGCACTATCTTATTTAATATCTGTTAAAAACTTCGCTGAGAAGTCAATGAAAATAAATGACAAGGCAGCCTCGTGCCAGTCATTAACTTTTAGGGATTAATGGGAATGTGAAGAAGCATAGTGGTAAATTAACATTCCTACTAAATAAAATAAAATAAAGTTCCTACTCACTCAAATAGAGTAAAATTTATTTCAAGTAATATCACGTTCTCTGCAGATTATTTGGACCTAGTCTATTGATGTCAGAAAATATGATTTGCTGAGTTCTAAGAAATTAGTGAGGAATTATGCACCCATAAGCCTTGCTTTAGCTGCGGAGTCTTATTGTTACCATTGAATGTGATGTCATACCATTGGATTTTTGGTACTCATATTTCACAATTGATAAAGGCATTCATCCTTAAAAAGAAACAGAGAAAAGTAAATCCTTCCCAGAGGGCAAGTTTGGAGTGCTTACTGTGAAAAGGGCTGGTCTCAGATAACACCTCATATAAGTTGTGCTTAGCATTTTATTACTGTTCTCAAGGGGACCTTTCCTAGAAGCATTCCTGGAATTAGTTTTGCCCATCAGATCATTCCCTAGGTCTGAGTCATTTCATCCCTTAGATTGCTTTGAAATATTCACGAGTTGTAAGAACGTGATTACAATTCAGTCATTCAACAAGTAGACCTACTTTGTACCTCCATAGCAAGTTCTATGTGCCATGCACTGTTCTAGGTTAAAAACCAGCAAAAGAAATGTTAAGAATCTACCCCAGCTCCAGGTATCCCAGACAGGTTCAAGCTTACCTTTGCCTTCCTTCTAACGCTGTTGCTTCAGCTTCCATCTACCTGCCTTACTGAGTTCTCAGTTTCTTCCTACTTTGTTCCTGAAGCCCTGGCTGATACTGACGTGTAGTGGAGTCAGAATCCAGGATTGCAGTCCTTATTCTGCCAGTTTCCCTAAAGAGTGCGCATTATTTCCTTTCATTCCCCCTCCATATGGTTGACAGAGTCAGACTTTCACGGAAGCCTTTATGTAGCGGAGTGAGGGATGGTGAAATCCTGGACTCTGGAAACACATAAATATTGGCTGTGTCACTTTATTGGTTCTATGACCTTGGGCAATTTAATCTTTCTGAGCATTGGTTTACTCATCAGTAAAATGAGGAAAACATCAATCCCATTAGAGGGGAATGAGGAATTTTGATGTTATTTTGCAAGTAAGAAGCCTAAGATATAGTGCTCTACAAATGTTGTCTGTTGTTATGATGTTAATGAATATATCCTAGGAGACCATAATGATTTTAAGGCTTGACATATTCAGACTGCAGGGGTTACTTCACAAATCAATGAATGCAGTCAGCCTTCCCTTTGATCCTTTCTCCAATTTCGCACCAATTTCTGGATTTTCTTGGCTTCACATCCCTTTATCGTAGTGATGGGTCATCTGGAGGTAGCTTGGGTTTCTTTTATCCTGTTATGGCTATCTTTATGCGAAAAGATGCAGGTACTGAGTTGTACAAATAAAGTTAAGCAGCATCCCAGAAGAAGCTTAGTGCCCCAGGAAGTCTTTGGTGATATCTGGTTTTTGGAATATGAGGGATTCCAATGAGATGCAGGAATGCAAAGTAGGGATGGGTGGTAGTTTGTCTCATTCAAGTTTTATAGGGGCTTTTGCATAGTTTCTGCTTAGGTGGTAAACTAATTTTGCTTGATTAGGTAAATTCTAGCTGATTACACATTTCTAACTATCGTGATTTAATGTCACTGGATGGAATCAATGAGAACAATAAAAGAAATTAAGAGATTGAATTCTCATTATTTATTTGTCAGTGACTAGTTTATATGATTTCAGGTTTGACTTTCAGGAATAATTGGGGATATTTGGTTTAGAGAACAGGAAGATTCAGTTGGGAAATGATAGTGGATTTCAACATATAACTTTTAATAAGTGGTCTCAAGTTATAAAACCTTGGACCAATTGATAGAAGGTACAGCAAGTACAGATTTTGATTTAATATGCGAAGGCAGTATTAAAAAAGGAAATAAATATCCCTGTCAAGGAACTTCGCATAACTGAGGTTTTTAAATGCCTGGAAGGATTTTTTTTTTTTTTTTTTAAATTAAGCTCTATGTGTGGTGCTTGAACTCAGGACCCCAAGATTAAGAGTTGTATGCTCAACCTCCTATGTCAGCTAGGCATGCCTGGAAGGATTTTTGTAGAGCGAATTCAAATATCTGATGGAGAATTAGGTAACTAGACCCTTAAGGCACATTTCAATCATGTTATTCCATTTTAAGTTATTTTACTTCTATGGACCATCATTACTCTGTCCAAAATCAGAAGCATGGATTCTATGGTTGTGTGGTTCCTTTCTACCTTTAAATAGTCTATAGTTTGTCTAATAAGCAATGTGTGAAGGAAGTAGAAACTGGATTTCTTTTGTATTGCTCTTTTCGCAGGCTTGCTTTTGTGGGTAATGTAGTAAGTCAGTAGACAAATATGGTAGAAGAAGCCCAGTAGACTCTGCCTGGCATCTTCCTGATCCTACCAACCCTTCAGCACTTTAAGTCTCCAATAAAAAGTGTTTTTAAGTGTTTTTTTATCCTGTGGTAATTCATGAGTTTTACCTGTTATAAGGGGAAGGTAAATGTTTTATGTCTACTCTGGTAATTTGTTCATACCAGCACCATGGAAATACTGAAAGGAATGTATTCTTCAATTTCCTGTATTTTCCCCTGAAGGCAGTTATTATTAAAGTTTATTTATTAGAGCAAAGTATGTAGCTGTGTGGGTATTTTATGAAAAGGGAGAATAAGCTGCCACATTCTCGTGCACTGTCTTTTGGCAGTGATCTGGCACGTGGAAGGGAACATTTTGGCATAAGGAAAAGAAAGGAGAAAGTTTACTAATGACTTGTATTATTTCTGTGGGTCGTCCTCAGGGATTGCATTACAGATGAAGACTAACTGCTCATTGGAGGGATCCAGTACAAAATGAAAATGTGAGACCTCTTGTTCAAAATACAAGAAATAAGTGCCATTAAAAAGTACTAAAATATAATGCTTTTTCCTTTCTTTGTTCCTTGTGGTCTATCAGACTCTGTTTTTCTTTCTGTCCGTCTCTGTCTCTATCTCATTACAGTATTTTTATTTACTATTAATACCGTCTAAGTAAAGATCAGTGAAAGTTTTAAGTTATTAGCATGGATTTTACCACTTATCCTTGTATTTTTGAATGCCAGATTCAAATGAATATAGAAGTATTTATGCAGGATCATCAAAATTACGCAGTTGGTATTTTATTGCTGATACATGCATATGTATTTCACTCTTACCATAACAGTGAACGCTTGCACAGAATTAACTCTACTACTTTTTATTTTATTTCTGGATCAATACATATTCTATCAAGACTGACCATGGGGGCCCTATCTTTTCTTTCTTTCTCTGTGATCATTTTCAATATGAATGTTTGGTTAACCTGTGGAAGTAGCACGGATAAGAGAGAATGTGATAAGAATTTTTGGTTGTTCATGTTTCTTCCAGTGCCATTGCCTAGTTTCTGTCATCAAAGCAGAAACTAGTGGTGCCTGGTTTGCTCAGTTGGGTAGAGCATGAGACTCTGGATCCTGGGGTTGTGAGTTCAAGCCCAATGCTGGTTGTAGAAATTACTTAATAATAAATTTTTTTTTTAAAGATTTTATTTATTTATTTGACATAGAGAGACCTAGCGAGAGAGGGAACACAAGCAGGGGGAGGGGGAGGGGGAGAGGGACAAGCAGGCTTCCCGCTGAGCAGGGAGCCCGACGTGGGCCTCGATCCCAGGACCCTGGGATCATGACCTGAGCTGAAGGCAGACGCTTAATGACTGAGCCACCCAGGCACCCCCAAAATAAAATCTTTAAAAACAAAAAAAGTAGAAAGTATTGTCTCGACATGCAACAACAGAGGTCGGGTTTTTTTGCCGGTTTTTGTACTTTATTCAATATGGACTCTTTGGCTTCTTTTACTTAATATTATGTTTCTAAGCTTCATCCATATTTTTGTTTTTAATTGTAGTTTCCTCATTCTTTTAGCTATTTAACATTCCATTATGTGAATATACTGCAATTTATCCATTCTGTTCTTAATGGGCATCTGCATGCTTTCCAGATTCTAGAGATGGGAGAGAATGAATATGCTGGCATTTGTTAGGAGGTGACTAAGGAAATTCAAGCATGAAGTGGTAAGGGCCTTGAAAGTATGTTATTATACAGGAAAAAACAAAGAGAACATAAGTCTTTAATCATGTATTACCTCCATTGTCACAGAAGTTGGCATTATGATTTCAAGCTGGATTTGGTGGTTCAGAAAAAAGCTGCAAGCTCCTCTTGCCAGCATTGATGAACACCAGGCACACCTATCGGAGAGAATGAATAGTGTTGTTCTTTGCCCCTTCCGTCTTAAGAGTGGATATGGGGGTGTAAATGAAAGAGGAGGAGGAGGTATTGTTGTTCTCAGCGGAATATCCAGGGACCATTTGAGAACATGGTAGTATCCAAGGTGGTTTAGTTCTTGGTATTTGCTGTTTTCTCCTAAAATGAAACCTTTGATTTTGTTGTGCTTTCCGGAAGCACCTTTTTCTTTTTTGCAGAATTTTTACTAATAATTCAAGATATTCTGGTAAGAATGTCCACAAATGGCACCTGTAGCTATAAATAGGAAATTTTCCACCTTGACTAAATAATACTTTTTATATTTATTTTTTCTTGGCAATGTGTAGTGCTTCGTCATGACTTCCTTCTGTCAACGTAGATTTACCCAGTAGCCAGACAAATTGCCAGGAGCAAGCATACATTTGGTTATCCCACCTGCTATTTGATTTTTATGTAGGTGAAGAAGAGATGAGGATTTTCCTCTGACTATTGCGAGCTAAATGCCCCCTTCCCTTTGTCGGCAATGCCTTTTCTACCTCATGTACCCGGCGAACCAATACTCAGTGTTATCTCGAGAGTAAAGCTTTCTCTGACCATTTCAGTCAAATTAATCACTCTCCCTTTTATTCTGTAGCATTTTCAAAACCCAAATCTATTATAAAATTCATCATCATGTAGTTAGGGTTATGCAGTTCAGATCCTAGCCTTATGCTGTGTTCACCAAAGCATTCAGAAAAGTTTTGGCCCACTAGAGATCTATTGCTTGTGCGATTAAGAGCTTCTGGGAAATAGTTTATCATAGAAGTCAAAATAATGTAGGTGATAAAGTGAATTCCTTAACCTTGGGAACTTAGGGGAGAATTTCTGGGGTTAGTACGTTTTTCCTCAGATCTTTTTATTATGTGCCTGAAATAAGTGTGACTAGAATTCTGAAGAACTGCTTCTCCTTTTTTCCCCCTAAGGTAATGAAATGAGTTCCTGAAGGTTTCAAACATAAACAGCATTGGTGGTAATAGTGCCCTTTTTTAAAAAACGATTTATTTATTTATTTTAATGCGAGAGTGAGTATGTGAGAACACACCAGTGCGGGGAGGGGCCGAGGGAGGGAATCTCCAGCAGGCTCCCCGCCGTGCTCGGAGCCTCACATGGGGCTCCATCCCCATTCCCTGAGATCATGTCCTGAGCCGAAACCAAGAGTGGGACGCTCATGCGACCGAGCCCCCCACGCGCTCCAAGCAGTAGCGCTGTTCACTTAGCTTTGGTGTGGCGTATAGCTGTCCCTGGCAGAGTCCTTACTGCCACAGCTGTGGTACAGCCCTCGGGGAAGAGGACTGGCATCTTTGGTGGGCGTCAGTCATGTGACTACTGCCCCTTTTGCCTCTGGCCGCAATCAGGCATTGTGTTGGCTAGCTGAAGTAGGCTGGCTGAAAAGGTTAGAGGCCACATGGTAGTTGAGAATACCAGACTGGAGAGTCATTTGAAAGAGCCGCCAAGCATCCGGAACTGTTGGAGTGGAATGTTCGGGAAAAGGGAATCCCATCTGGAGTTGTACAAAGGAGATGCCCTTGGAGTCAGAGAAATGTATGAGACAGTAAAGTGAGTTTTAGCTGTTTCTTTTTTGTTTTTGTTTTTGTTTTTAACCTATGTATCTCCCGTACTTGGTTCTGAGCTGTTCATGATAGAAAGCCCATGAATAGATTGTATTATTTGCTCACAGTGCTTCCTTTCATTTTTACCATGGGTGGGACTCCGTGCGGGCACAATATATGTCCCTATCCCTTTGATATCAGGCCTTGGTCATATAATTTGGGCCAAGAGAACATGAGTAGATACAACGGCCTACCATGTATGGGACAAGGCCTGAAAAGGCATCATGTGTTTCCACATACCCCTCATTGCTCCTTCACACTGCGTCCTGGGATGAAGATTGGAGGGGATCTGGACTTAACATGAAGCGTAGAATCCAGTCTAGAATTTAGCCCAGCTAACAGCAGCCAAATGCAGTTAACCCACTGACTCCTGACTGTGACAATAAACATTTGTTGTAAGCCACTCCGATTTTGCACTTGGTTTTGCTGTGGCATCCTTGCAGCAGATGCCCGCCTGATAGAGCTCATATCTTGGTCATTTTGCATCGATAACTCCCCCCTCCAGTGCCTAGCATGTGGCTGCTTCGTGAAGCGTTGCTGAATGACTGAAGCTAGGTGTTGATGAAGGTTGTGCTGATGGAATTGCTTTACCTATTTCAATACTATTTCAGTTGTTAGAGCAAGGAGGCAAAGCCAGCATTTAGAGATTTTTCTTCTTGATTTCAAAACTGAGACAGATGTCACAATAATACATATGCACCTTTTCACCCACAAAGGTCAGGTTGGAGGAATCAAATCGTGACTGGGCACAGAGCCACACTCTTACCAGAAAAGCACTGCGCATGTCTTGCTGTCGTTCTCTCTGTGCAGAGAAAGATCAGCTCTGAATGAACCAAACGGTCCTCGCCATTTTATCCTCCTAGTGTGTGATCTTTGACTAGCTCGTAGAACACCGAGGGTTTGGAATTTGGATCCCTGAAGTGTTTTGCAGAAGAGGGTAGTGATATGGTTTGGGGTTGGCGAGAAGCAAAGAGAAAAGTGAAGAGGTGGTTTGGAAGGAGTGGTAACCCTGAAGAAAAATTTGTCACCATGGAGGGGCACAAATTAGACATGAGAATATGCGTGCCCTTTGACGATGCTGTTTGCAGGGTGTTCTGGGCGTGGAAAGAGAGGTGGAGTTTTACAGTAAGAGACTGAATCAGGGCAACAGATGGTCTTGTGGCTGAGAAGATGGAGGCCCTAAAGAATATGAGGTATCACACTTGCTTGGGTGTCTTGGTTGAGCTACCAGTAAGTAATTTGAGGCATTTTCCTATGATTTTGGTAACCCTAACAGCTATGTAGTTTTAGGGAAAAATTCTGCATATTCTTTTCGTTGTTCTTGTTCTGAGTAATTGTCCTCGAAACTTTAAACAACAACAACAACAACAACAACAACCAAAAAACACCCCCATTTTCAGCATCTGTTTTTCAGTGCTGCTGTAATCTAGGGAGAAGTCCTGCCTTCCAATTTTTAAGGAGGATTTGGGACTCATACAAATGTTGATTGATTTTCTTGCTGGGGTACAGCTTAGAATTGGTCTGATTAGCCTTTTGATTGCTTTAAAAATATATACAGCCTTTTATTTTCCCCTTGTGTCTTTGGACTAAGAGACTAGGAAAGAAAAATTGTGCCGTGAGTAATAGAAGATATAATCTTGATATTACGATTCCTAAAATGAAATAATCATTTGACCGTCAAATTGCTTTGCGGGGTGCTCAAAAGCAGGTCCTTTCAAGATCAATCCCCTCCCCCCTTTGCTGAATCACAGGATTTGGAACATGGTTATTTTTGTATGAAAAACAATTTTATTGGATTTAGTGATTGATCATGAGCAAAATGTGTTATTAATGAGATTTTGATTCTTTGCATTTCTAATCAATAATACTTGAATCTTAAGAAAGGAGTCAGATGTTAGCTATCTTGTGCATAGTTCTTTTCTTGAAATGGCAATTAGCGATGCTTTGTTGTGAATGCATTTCGATCAAAGGGTATGAAATCTTATTGTTCAGTGATAAATACCTTCTAGTTGACAGCTAAGGTTTGACTATCTTGGCACAGTAGGTTTTTGAATGATATTTAAGAGATAGGGAAGTATCCAGGACTTTTTTCAAGTACATTCTGTTGTTTCAGTTTGAAAGACATCAGGGCTCTTTTGTGAATAGTTTTTTTGATACTCTGATTTAGCCACTTTGTAAAGGTTTGAGAAACCAGGGTTGATTGGTTGATTTTCTTTTCTTTTTACTCTTCCCCCCACCCATCCTTTCCTCCCTTCCTTTCCCTTTTTCACTTCTTTTAAATTCTGGTGTTTCTCGGGTCCCTGGGTGGCTCAGTCGGTTAAGAGTCTACCTTTGGCTCAGGTCATGATCTCCGGGTCCTGGGATCCAGTCCCACATCAGGCTCTCACCTGAGCGGAGAGTCTTCTTGTTGCTCTGCCTCTCCCCTTGCTTGTGCTCTCTCTCTCTCTCAAATGAATAAATAAAATCTTAAAAAATAATAAATTCTGGTAGTTCTCTGTACAAATATTTGAGTCTTCTCCTTAGTTGTTTGCCAACTCCTTCCCAGGTAGTCCCATAAACCTTACTATGTCAGGTGCTTTCTCATTGCTTATTTTAATCTTGATTTTGAATCTGAAGAGAATGAATTTTTAAAAGATAAGTCTGTTTTTAATCAAATGTATATGTTCATATCCATCTTATAGAACAGAAGAATAAATACATCAGATACTTTTGTCTGCCATCTTAAAATAGACCCAACTTGTTAAAGGGAGACTTATAAATTTAATAAGTATTTGCTTTGCAATAAAATTAATCACCTTAGAAAATAATTCATACTAGCATTCATAGAATCAAAGAATCATAAAATTTGAAAGGACCTTAAAAGTTACTACCTTTTTTTTTTTTTAAGATTTTATTTATTTATTTGACAGAGAGAGATAGTGACAGCAGGAACACAAGCAGGGGGAGTGGGAGAGGGAGAAGCAGGCTTCCCGCTGAGCAGGTAGCCTGATGCGAGGCTCCATCCCAGGACCCTGGGATCATCACCTGAGCCGAAGGCAGACGCTTAACGACTGAGCCACCCAGGCGCCCAAAAGTTACTACCTCTTACCTCCAGTGAGTGAATTGCCTTATTAAATTCCTGCTAAGTGTTAATATGCCTATCCTTGGATGCTTCTAGCGACAGGGGACTCACTCCTACCACCAGAGGTAATCCCTTCATTTATTGTATTATGTCATGTTTTTATTTTCAGTTACCAGACAGGTACTTTATATTTGTTCTCTCACAAGTCTTACTTACTGCTTCTGGTATTATTTATTGCTTTTACTTGTCCTTCATTTTGAAAGGTTATTTATCTTAAGAAGGTGTCATTTTAAGAAATTTGTAGGTAAGAAATTCGGAATGCAGAGAAGCAACATGATTTGCCTAAGAAGTGGTAAGAAATTAGTGACTTTATGATCCCCATTCTCTTTTCACTTTTCATGATTTCAGTTACAAAATTCCATTTTCATTTAAGTTATAGGGAAAAATACGCAATGTGAAATACAGCAGTGTGAATGGATCTGAGGTCTGGGTGAAAGGAAGAAAACAAAACACTTCCAGAATTTTCATTTTTATTCTTGTATATGTTTCCAAACTGTGTTTGCAGTCTTGCTTTTGTATAATTCTGTCTCTGTAGGAGGCGTATTGTTAGTCTGCTATTAGGAGTGTAGATGAAGATTTAGATGCCCAAATACCTGGCTGCTTTTGGGGTACTGTTGGTCCATTATGTGAGAATAAAAAGGACATAATTCTCTTACTCCTTGACTGTCCCTTCCCCATACAGTCCACCTAGAGGCCCAACACACTTAGTTCTTGTATTTTTAAATTGTAGGTGGATAGTTGATTGTGTTCCATTTGGCTTTTAATCTTGGAAAGACATCCAAAGTGAATCGACAACAGAGGAATTCTTTCTAAAAACATTGGGCAGATGTCTCATGTTTGATGCTGTGATGACATTAGCTTTGACCTTGGGTCTGTCTCATTATTAAAGGAGTACTCACACTCACCACATCCTATTTTTGTTATGCAATGTTAATAATGGTGCTAGCTTTAGGGAAAATGCCAGTTTTGACATCCTCTGATTTTTCTTATTTTGTGTGACAACTATACTTGAATTTTTCTTTACTATCCAATGATCTCCTTACATATCCAGGACAGCCAAAATGAGCTGTTTGGGTAGCTTGTGCATATATTATATTTTTGCACATGAAAAGAATTCAGTGCAGCTACATTTTAGGAACAAGGAATTTCATAATCTGATGTTGTTATTACATGCTTGTTTGAACTGTTAGAAATATTTATTTTTTATTGAGTTTTTAGCTCCCCTGTCATCTGAATAAAATTAAAATGCCTCTTGATGTATTTATGTATGTTTTTGAATGGATTTTAATAGCAATGTGGTCATAAAGGGAAGAAATTTAGGAAAATACAATATAATGACAGGGAATTTTTGGCTGATTAGATTGATCCTTTTAGTCTGTAACTGAAAATGTTTCCAGTTTGCTTTATTCAACTGTCTGTGTACATATAAGGTTGTTCATATTATAGCGAAACTCATTTTGCGATGGGAAACATGATTTCCACAAAGAAGGAGGCTCCTAGACATTCATGATGTCTTCACTTCGCCTGTCTTATTGGCTTCTCAATGACAGTAGCCCCGCTGATACTGTAGGGTTTTTTGGACCTGAAGTCTCAGGAAGAGAGTCAACATTTCGTCTCCTTTGTCACAAACCAAACCTTTGTTCAGGCTCATTATGCTGTTAACATGAACATCAGTGTTCTAAAAGAAGTTTGGTTATTTACTTAGATTTCCTAGTCTGGAACAGAAACTATCTCCTCTTTGAATTAAGGACCTAGAGAAAATGTTTATTCATTCTTAACTTACGTATTTGGCTTCACAAGCCATCAGATCCAACTGGTAAACCTTTGAATTTAGCAAATTTTTTAACTGGCAGAGATGCTGAGGATATGATTTTTTTTCATATTTATGACAATTGGGAAATTGTCTCTGATTTATAACATACATACTAACATTATCTCTATGTGCGCGCGTACACACACACACACAGCTCTGTGACCAGTGTTTTCCTTGTCTTTGGGGCACCTCACTGTACTCAGCTTTGTTTGTCCTGCTTGGGTGTCAGCTTCAGACCTGTTATTAAAGTTTCTCTTCTTATATTCGTGTGTGTTTGTGTTTGTGTGTGTGTGTGTGTGTGTCGTCTGTATATATATTGAAAACATAACTATTCACACTTTATATCACCAGAAAACAGAAAATCAGAACGTATATGTTTTTGTTTTAGATTTCAGCCAAAAGTTGAGTGGAGAAGAGAAGATAGGAAAGACTCCTTTATAAAAATATGCTCTAGGGGCGCCTGGGTGGCTCAGTCGGTTAAGTGTTTGACTCTTGGTGTCAGTTCAGGTCCTGATCTCAGGGTCCTACCTACATAAAAGTATGCTCTAGTATTTTTAGGGTTCAAGATTCTTAATGTCTTTGTTAGAGAGTAATATGGCTTCCCAACAGTATGGAGCTTTTCAGACCTGCAGAGAGCAAAATGGAGTCTCTCATGTCAAGTAGGAGCCTATGTCAAGCAATGAGGCAAGCAGTTCAGGTACTACAGGTAGGAGATATTGCCGGGACCCTCGTCAGCTGACACCCCAGAAGTGATAACGAGAACCAGAGGAGGTCCGCAGAGACCCAAAACTGATGAGATCCCTTGAGAAAGGGGAGGATTTTGGCAGCAAACTGTCATACTCTTCAGACCTGACCCCTCTATGTCTGACCACTTACAAAAGGCACGTGCCGGGGAAGGCTCTGCTGGATGGATCTCCAAACAGAACCGAGAGCCTTCCCTGCTTGAACATCAGAAACAGTTAGTGTCAAGAGCTGACCCTGACCAGGCGGAGGCCTTTTCTCAAATGTGCTCCCACAGACCGACTTTGCACTTGCTTCGTTCACATCCTGCAGTCTTCTGTCATCTGGTTTGTTGTGTGGCTTGTCTTCTGTCCTGCTCTGTGTGCTGCGTAAGAAGCCAAGCTTAATCACATGGTGAATTGTCATTGAGTTTGGAATCCTGAACCTGCTTTATAATTACGGTTTAACTTTGCTTTATGATTGAATAAAGCTGACCTTGTGGAAAGGCACTACTCACCTGTGTGCCTGCCTAGCATGCTCACAAGACCCTAGTTGTATTTTCACATAGCAAGCATTTCACTTTGGCGATATTGTTCGTTCCCTTTATTATTCCGCAAGTGATACTATTTCCCAGTCAGATCCCATCCTTATCTGTGAATTTGTTTACCCTAGGTTAAAGTAAAGCTGCCTTCTCTGGGTCATAATCACCGCTGCTCCTGTTTCCCTCCCAATATGGCCTGGGCTCATGGAGATGGAGATTATTCCTAGAGATCAACACCCCAGAGCCTGAGGTTGATATGGACATAGAAGCCCGACTTATAAGGGAAGCGAATTAACTTATAGCCGTCCCTAGGTGACGATGACCCACACATCGTTAATAAAAATCAACTCTTTCCAAAGTCCTTTTTAATTTTCCAGTCTTGATGTGATTAATTTAAATAGGGAGACAGCTTTGCAGCATGTTCCTTTGGTGCCAGGAGGCTGACTCATGTCAGGTCAAGAACAAAAATAGGGAGTACTAATACCCACAGAGATTTTATAGAATGTGTTCCTCTGCAGATGGTAGGTGGAGCTTTGAGAGAGTAAAAAGGGCACAATCGTGACTCAGCACTTTTCTCTTGTTTGGTAGCGCAGATGCCTATTTGTGAGTGGCATCTAGTAGACTTTCACTTACTGCAATCAGATCGTAATACTTAATGTGGTTCAATGTTGTCATTTTAGAATTTTACTTTTCTTGGGTTCTTGTGGTTGTTTTCCTCCAACCTAACCACACCTATTCACCTTCACCCCCATTGTACATCCAGTTCAATATATAAAGAACAAAGGAAGTCTCACCATTCCCAAACCGAGTCAAGCAGCTGGCCTGAGCTCTGGGGAGTTGAGATTTATCTTGGTAACCTTTCGGCTTACTTGTAAAATTGGCTAAGAAAGGGGAGGCATATGCAAGGGTTTCCCAGAAGAAATCATGAAGGAGAAGGGACGTCGGTGTCCATTGTTTTCCTTGTCTTTGGGGCACCTCACTGTAACTCAGCTTTGCCTATCCTGTTTTGGTATCACCTTCAGACCTGTTCTTAAATTTTCTTTGTTTCTTATATTCTTACGTGTATTTTTTTCCCCTTTGGCGTTTTGAAGAAGTCAGAATTTCTAATAATCCAAGGTAGTTGACCAAAAAGATGCCCAAAGTGCCAGAGTGAGGCTGTCCTTTAGTCCTAAGTAATCAAATATTAGGAGACAAGTACAATATTATGCTTAGGAAGTATGTCAATCTCTATTACGTCCTTGTTTTATCTCGTAAGCCTCCTTAAATAGCTCAGGTGAAAAATAAACGACTTCCCTTGGTGCTGCATTTTCATATAGACAATATTCCGTCTCCTTTTCCATACAGTATAATGCTTAGAAGCTGAAACTTTGAAGACTGATATCTTAGTTTGGATTCCATCCATTCTAATTACCAACACTGTGACCTTGGATAAGTTACTCATGAAAAGAAACAAAAACCCTCCTGCTTCAGTGTCCCCATTTGTAAAGTAGGGATAATAATTTTACCTACCTCGTGAATTAATCAATGTAAAGCACATAAAACAGTATGTGGCACTCAAAAGCTGCTTTAAATATTTATTGTCATCCCTTTCCAGATAAGCATTACTCCGGTTTATTTTTGTCTTTAGCAATTATCACTGCCCACCATACAATATGATTTATTGGTTGATTTGACTTTTTTTTCACTACCTTTCTTCTCCTAAAGTATAACTTGTTTGAGGACGGGGATTTTTATGTATTCTCTTCATTGCCGTGCATCCTCTGTGCCTAGCACATAGTGGGTACTCTTATAGTTGTTTCATGAGCACAGTGTAATCTGACTTTCTCTCCTACCCGTCTATTCAAATTGCTCCGGCAAAGGCCAGTAATAATTGCAAACCTGTGAACCATCTTTCACACCTTCCTCTCTCTTATTCATAATAGCTAATGAATGATGACATCAGGTTAATAGTACTGCCAAGGTTCTTTCGCATCCATCTGTGTCCTCCCACATCCATTGCCACTACCTTATCTAGTCCTAGCCATCCTCTGTTTCCTGATGGTTATAATGGACCTGTAATTAATTTTCCTTAATCCATTTTTGCCTTCTTACAGCCCATTCTCCATACAGGAACCAAAAGCTTCAAAAATAGGTATGAAATAATACTGCTATTACTAGTCTTCAGTTGTCCTACAGAGGCAAATGCAAAATTGTTTGATGGTCTCCGTGAAACTGAAAATGTGACCCCTTCATTAGTAAGGTAAACAGTGTTACCATTTGACTTAACAGCTGAAATGCGACCTTGCTTCAGAGCCAAAATAGGATGCGAAGACAGAGTTTGGGGTAAAGAGGAACAAAAGTTTTATTGCTCCGCTGGGCCAAGGAACAGACCGCAAGCTCTGGCCTTCGAAAGCTACAAGCCCTGAGGAATGGGCCAGGGGGTTTTATAGCGAAATTCCGGATCAGGCTGGTTTTTTTTTTTTTTTTTTTTTAAGATGTTATTTATTTATTTGAGAGAGAGAGAATGAGAGAAAGCACATGAGAGGGGGGAGGGTCAGAGGGAGAAGCAGACTCCCCGCCGAGCAGGGAGCCCGATGCGGGACTCGATCCCGGGACTGCAGGATCATGACCTGAGCCGAAGGCAGTCGCTTAACCAACTGAGCCACCCAGGCACCCTCTAGCTGGTTTTGAACTGAAATTGTGGGTGTGCTGCCAGGCTCCTTAGTGGTTTTCAGAGTGGTACCCGAAACAAACACACTGCTAGGAAGGGAGGAGGGAGGGGAGGTTTACAAAAGAGAGGAAAAAGGGTACATTACAATCAAGCTATACTCTAGGTATAATGGCTTCTCCTACCTCCTCAAATAAACCGTGTTCTCTCTTATCTCAAGGACTGGGCATGTACTCTTCTGCGTTGTAAAACCCATTTCCCATCTTCCTTACCGTACTCACTTTGGTTCATTATTCAAGACGGGGTGAAACGCTGCTGCTTCATTCTTTCAGTAAGCCACCCTTGATTCCCTTCTACTTATGCTTGTTTCCTTTTCCAGCATATTCCCCACAGCATCCTGCATTTTTCCGTGAAAATTACTTGATGGTGCCTGGCTTTCAGACTGGCTTAATAGACTATCACCTGCATGAGATCAGAGACCATATGTATGTTTTCTTGCTCTTCTCCGCGGCCACGCCCTCCTCTGCCTTCCTTCTTCAAAAGTAACAAATACTGAGTGGAAACTCTTGCGCCAAGGCCCCATGCCAACTGCTGGGAATCCAATGATGAACAAAAGACACCATATCTATTTCTTCATGAAGCTTAACTTTTAGTTGACCCTAACACCTAATTAAATAAGAAAACAAATATATTAATCAAATACTTCATTTCATTGATTCTGAAATTCCCCCTTTTTTTCCCCCAAAAATATTTTATTTATTTATTTGGCAGATACACAGCAAGAGAGGGAACACAAGCTTTGGGAGTGGGAGAGGGAGAAGCAGGCTTCCCGCGGAGTGGGGAGTCTGATGCGGGGCTCGATCCCAGGACCCCATGATCCTGACCTGAGCCGAAAGCAGATGGTTTAACCATCTGAGCCACCCAGGCTCCCCTGAAATCCCCTTTTTTCCCCACATTTTTAAATCATCTATGTAATTGAGATGTGTCTTAGGGTCAATGTAATGAGGAAGCAGTCTTTATTTATACATAAAATATTTCTATGTGCTGCAATTAGATATGTCTTAGACTCGATGAAATAGGATAGTTACCAAATATGCTAAATGCTTGAAAGGAAATAGTGTGATATGAAGATGGTAAATTTGAAAGAGGACAAGTTGTAGTCTGAACATTTAGATTCATGATTGGTTAGCCATATAAATATCTGTTGAACTCATTATCTTTTCCCTCTTCCTTTATATCCCCTTCCCTCCCAGCCCCCCAGTACTTGCTGTCATGTTTGTTTTAGGACACTGGGGTGCACCTAGTTGCCAACGTCATTTGCCTGTGTTATGTGCTAGACTTTTGCCAGTCCCAAGCCTGCAACTGCAAAAATCTGCACCTGATCTCCCAGTTATATTGAAATCAATGTTCTGGGTATCTTCCACATCCCCCATGGGCCCCTCCGCCATCCTCACTTTCACTGCCTTTTAATATTTCGCCTTCCTTATTTATTGTCTTAAATACTGCAATAGCTTTCTCATTCTGCTTCTCTTATTTCTTCAACCCATTCTCTTAGAGTCCCAACAAAGTGATCTGCATATATTTCCAATCTGCTCCTTACTCACCATCTATCACCAAAGACCCATTGCACTTTGTATATATTTTTATTTTGGCTATTATCACCTTGTATAATCTCTTGTAAGTCCCAGAAGGGGTGGGATCGTGTCTCTTTTGGTTCTCCACTGTATCCTGGCGAACTTGCACAGTGCCAGACATAGTAGAGACTTTATAAATCATTCAACAAGCATTATAAATGCTTGTTGAATAAATGACTGTTATGACTTCCCCCTTTCACCTTACCTATCCGAGCTTCACGCCGGATATTTAAACATGGGAAGTTTCCGGGCGCATTTGTGGCTCAGGGGGTTAAGTGTCTGACTCTTGATTTCAGCTCTCGTCTGGATCTTAGGGTTGTGAGATAGAGCCCCACGTTAGGCTCCATGCTAGGTGTGGAGCCTGCTTAAGATTCTCTCCCTCTCCCTCTGCCCTTCCCTCCTTCCCTCTCTAAAAAAAGGTGGTGGGAAATTTAAGTGATTTTTTTTATTTTTTATTTTGCTTAAAACTGAATATTCCCAAGTGTGGCCTTTGTTCCCTATATTCATTTTCAGTCTGTGTACTTCTTTATAGTGTATCAATTTCTTGGCATTTCTGTTTTTTTTATTTTTTTTTATTTTTTATTTTTATTGAAGTGGCTGGTGTAGGGCAACAATGGCAAATAAAAACATCCAGTCAAGGGCGCCTGGGTGGCTCAGTTGGTTAAGCGACTGCCTTCGGCTCAGGTCATGATCCTGGAGTCCCTGGATCCAGTCCCGCATCGGGCTCCCTGCTCAGCAGGGGGTCTGCTTCTCCCTCTGCCCTCTTCCCTCTTGTGCTCTTGTGTCTCCTTCTCTCTCTCAAATAAATAAATAAAATCTTTAAACAAAACAAAACAAAACAAAAACATCCAGTCAAGTGCCCAGGAGTACACATCACCTCAAATTATATTAACCTGAACATGGAATTCCTCCCCTTTATGGTAGTCAATAGTGAAGCATCGTGGCAATAAGAGAAGGCCTAAATTGTCATCTTAGTATGGGTGTTCGATGATATAACTCTCATAAGAATCAGGAATTTTTTATGCCTATTAAAATATACCTGTTCTATTAGAATCCCCTTTCAAAATGCAGCTAGTGTGGGACACTTGAACTGGTCAAACCAAAATGAATTTGAAACGGACGGTTGACTGCTTTCCTGAGTTGCATACCAATAGCCTTTCTTTCTCCCCAGAGCTCACCATAAATGATTAAAAATCACACGTCAGGGTCTTGGCTTGACTCTCCTCCTTGTCATAGGAGGGTTTTTAGCAAAAGAACAGCTGCCCATCTGCTGGGAAAATGAAAGGAAATAAATCAGGCTGATCTGTTTCATGCTGGAGATCCATGTTATCCGAGATGACTTTTTAAAAAATTCTTTTTTACCTTTGTATAAATGAAGGAAAATACAATTTCTTAGTCACAGAGGCAAAAAGAAAATCTTAGTTTCCTGCGGTGGCTCAGTCCTTGAGCTTCTGACTTTGGCTGGGGTCATGATCTCAGGGTCCTGGATTTGAGCCCTGCATGGGGCTCTGTGCTCAGCAGGGAACCTGCTTCTCCCTCTCCCACTCCCCCTGCTTGTGTTCCCTCTCTCGCTGTCTGTCAAGTAAATAAATAAAATCTTTAAAAAAAAAAAAAAAGAAAAGAAAATCTTAGTTTCCTAAAATGAATCCACATCATTGAGGCCTTTGAATAAATTTTGACCTGGCTTATTTTTTCTGATTGGTTATTCTATTTATTTATTTATTTTTTTTAATTATTTTTTTTAAGATTTTATTTATTTATTTGATAGAGAGAGACAGCAGGAGAGGGAACACAAGCAGGGGGAGTGGAAGCAAGAGAAGCAGGCTTCCGCCTGAGCAGGAGCCCGATGTGGGGCTCGATCCCAGGACCCTGGGATCATGACCTGAGCCGAAGGCAGCCGCTTAACGACTGAGCCACCCAGGCGCCCTCTATTTATTTATTTTTGACACTCATAGTTCATATATACAACTCGACAAGTTTGGAGAAAGTATATATCTCCATAAAACCATCACCACAATATATGTCATAAACCCTCCATCACCTCCAAAAGCTCTTCTTGTCCTCTTATTTAATTGTTACAATTTTTTTGGATATAAGAACTCTAATATGAGATCTACCCCCTTAGCAAATTTTTAAGTATACAATACCGCATTGTTCACTATTGGCATGATTTTGTTTAGTAGGTCTCTAGGACTTGTCATCCTGTATAACTGATACTTATATCCTGGCTTATTCATATAGTTAATTTTATTTTGTTTTTATTACACAAGTAGTGCATGTCCATTTTATTTTATTTTATTTTATTTTTTTTAAAAGATTTTATTTATTTGAGAGAGAGAAAGAGAGAGAGAGCATGAGAAGGGGGAGGGTCAGAGGGAGAAGCAGACATTATTATTATTATTTATTATTATAAATATATGTATACAATATTACTTTTAATGGGTACATAGTATTAATTATACATAATTTTGAACTCCTACACTGTGGTGCTTTTATGTTGCCAATTTTCTCGTATTATTTTAAAAGGTCTATTTATGTACAATTATACTTGGAACACACGTATTAGTTTATTCTAAAAAAAATGTTAGGTTATATTGCAGTAAGAGACAGTGGGAAATAGGTGTAGCTTAACGCTACAGAGGTTTATTTCTTGCTCACACCCTAACTACATTGCAAGTTGACAGAAGAGCCCTGATTGTGAAGCAGAGACCCAGAATTACTGAGGCGCCATCATTGTCTGACACTGCGCTCTTAAGAGGTGCTCTCATTCGCACCTTGGCAGGGAATGAGAGTGTAGAAAATTGCTTGCTGGCTCTAAGATGCTTTTGCCTCGAAGTGAAACATAGATGCTCACATCTTAACTGGGCTGAGCTGGTCATGTGGCCACATTTAACCTCATCGAGATGGGGAAATTTAGTGTTCCCATTTCCCCAAAAGTAGAGGGAAACCAGATCCTGTCTCAGTATTAGTTAATTGCTGAATTAAATGCTGAAATAATTATTTGAGCATGCACATGTAATCATTGTTTGTGTTACTTATTTTAAAATGACTCTCCAGGAGGATTATACCATTTTATTTATAAACCATTAGTGTCATAGAAAATTTCCATATACTTTACCTCTTCAATCTCTTGTAATATAATTTTAAAATGTCGTTGACAGTTACATAGCACATATGGCATCTAAATTTATGTTTAATTCACATTGCTTTGATTTAAAAAAATTAATTATTTAGTTGAGAGAGAGAGAGAGAGAGTGAGAGAACATGAGAAGTGGGGAGGGACAGGGAGAAGCAGGCTCTCCGCTGAGAAGGGAGCCCGATGTGGGACTTGATCCCAGGACCTCGGGACCATGACCTGAGCCAAAGGCAGATGCTTAACTGACTGAGCCACCCAGGATCATCCATTTCTTTGATTGTTAAAGGGATGACCATTTTGATATATTTATATAGCCTGGTTAATCTTGATATCTTTAAGGAAGGTGCCAAAAACATGACTTTGAGTGTTACGTGTCAATGGTGTTACATCTGGATTGACTGCAATAGTGGAATGCATCTTAAAAGATATAAATTGCTATGAGTACCATCCTCTTTTTGCAGTATTTTCTTATCCTTCAAATTCATGAAATGATTGAGTTCATGAATACAATTAAATTTGGAATGAATATTGCTTTCTAAATGAAGGCACCAGAGAATATTTAAAAATTACGTTTGTGTTCTTAGTCAAGAAGTAGGAGAGTCTGCTTGTACCCAGATTTTAGGAATACATTAGTTCTGTAATTGTTTTGTGCAAAATCACCCTTTCCTTTGCAATATTTGCAGTTTGTTACTGTTAAAGGCAATGTCTTCTTTTTTTGATTACCTATGTGTATAACCCTCTGCTGACTATATCTGCAAGAGCTTAGTGAACTTGTATTCAATGAATGTAATTGAAAGGAAGGGAGCCTATTTTGTGTATTATTCTTTCATCTCACTTCAAGCATTTGGGTTGGATAGAGCTTCTTTGCTAAGTACTTTTTAAATTTCTAATTTCTAAGTAATTTGTAATACTTTCAAAGGCAAGACTAAGCAAAGACAATGATTTGTATCTCTCTGTGTTTGTAGGTGATAAGCCATGCTGAAAGTAATTTTCCAATCATGGATGAAGGAGAGACATTTTTACTTTCCAAAATGGTTTTATAAAATATGTTTGGGGCTTTGGGGATTAAATGCTTGCCATTGATGATTTCACTTCTGTTGAGATGTAATGTTGACACAGCCCTGGAACTGAAGAGTCCATCCTGAGGAGCCAATGTGGACCTAACCACCTGGGCCTGGTTTTGCTAGAACACAAGATTAGAACAGATTAAAAAGCGTTTTACATGGCCTGAAGTATAATATATTTGAAGTTTATGTTAACAATTTGTTGCACTTTATACAGCCAATATGTACAAAGCTTGAGAGGATTTATTGTGAGTTTCTTTTTCTTTGTCGATATGTTCAGTATTTGACCAATATTGGTGAGAATCAGAGTTTGTTGCTGGAAGAGAAGGGATTAAGTTTGTTCTCTTCTGAAGTACTGATCTCGCATGAAACAGTTTGCAATAACTTTGGTAGTGTGATACCAAACTGAATTTAAATGAAGAAGTAATCAACAGAACCACTGTGTGTTTGAGATAGTATAAATCAATACATGGGATTTCATTCTTAAAAGGTCAGAGTTTCAACTAATTGTAGGGGGAAAGTAATGGCATAGCCGTTTTAGGTGAAATTTGGCTGTTTATTTCTCTGTGTTCTTCAAGAAGAGATGAAATTAAGTACTGAAGGTGAGTCAATTTTGCCACCCCAAGATTCGCCTCTTTGGCATATTGATTATTTCAAGTTGGTTATTTTTAAGAAAATGCAAACATAGGAGAAGCTCTGAAAATGAAGGAGAATTTACCGTTTGTAAGAAACATTTATGTGTAGAAGCTTTAAGGGTGTTTGGAGA
This sequence comes from Mirounga angustirostris, assembly GCF_029215605.1. NCBI lineage: Eukaryota > Metazoa > Chordata > Mammalia > Carnivora > Phocidae > Mirounga > Mirounga angustirostris. Next base: position 98,686,572 of record NW_026991719.1, read on the forward strand.
ATGCAACAGCTTCTACCTGCGTAACAACTCTACTTTTGTTTACTTTGCCCTTCTTAGTAACCTCCCATAAATGATGTCCCATACTCAACATTTTCTTTTGTCTTTAGCTGAAGATGTTATTTAATGTGATGGCTTTGGCCATTTTGGGGAATCACTCAGTTTTCTGGTGTCTCTCCCATCGTTCACTGAAGGTATATATGTTATTAAACTGTCGTTTGATTTTCTCCTCTTATTCCGTTTTATGTCCATTTTGAGTCTTAAGTCAGACAGAAGAATCTTGAAAGGTATAGGAGAAAGTTTTCCCCAACAATACCCACCTGCCTGAAGACAGTGGGTTGGGCCAAATAACCTTTTCTTCTCCCTACTAGCAATGAGACTGAAAGATTTTGTGCACTCTTCCATATTCCAATTACAAACCATCTTTTGTTCGGTATTATTCTCCTTTTGGCTTTTGGGCTCCCCGGCTTGTATAGGTTGACCTTAGACTTTAAGGTGGAGTTATGAGTTCCTCTATGTTAATCAGTTCAAAACTATTTGGTGGGTTTTACTGAATAGTACTGTTAGGCATGTTATAATGTCAGAAATGGTTCTTTTTAAAGATTTTTTATTTATTTGAGGGAGAGAATGAGATAGAGCGAGCATGAGAGGGGGGAGGATCAGAGGGAGAAGCGGACTCCCCGCTGAGCCGGGAGCCCAATGTGGGACTCGATTCCGGGACTCCAGGATCATGACCTGAGCCGAAGGCAGTCGCCTAACCGACTGAGCCACCCAGGCACCCAATATCAGAAATTGTTCTTGTCCTCAAGGACTGTGAGGTCTATTTGAATAGAGAGGCAAAAATCACACTGGAAACAGAGAAGAACTATGTAAATTGTGGTGTATTATTTTTGTATTTTGTTGCAGTTTGTACAAAGCTTTCATCCTTACTGTAGAGACCACTTTTAGGCAGCAGTCTTGGGCATTTGCAACCAGAGTATGGCAAAAGGGCCCACAGTGACCACTGAGCTGAATGCAAACAGGCTCATTTAGTGGCTCACCTTGAAATATCCATCGGCCCTAAAATAGTCAAGAAGTAGGAGATCCACTTCCTGTGGTTTTGGAAGATTTAGATAAGCTAAGATCAGATTCAGAAGGAATCAAAAGTAGGGAAGCCAGAGATGTACAAGGGATCCATCACTGAAAGTTTTCCTTGACTAAAATCAACACCATCATTTGGAGGAGGGGCATACAATAGTAACTTTCTTCTCCTAGGTATCTGACCAGTTATAACCAAGCACAGTTTCTAGGATTACCCAAAATGGGACAATTCTGTATGTGCCCATAGTCCCTCACTGTGCCGTGTAACTGTGGCCCCTCACTGCATCCTTGTTGCAGATTGTCTCTCCTTCCCTGTTGTGCTAGCTTCTCCCTTGCAGTGTATTCAGTAAACTTCTATCTCCTTTATTCTGCTTTGTGTGAATTCTTTTAGTATTCTTGCTACTGGACTCCATCTGCTCAGAGCACCCCACAGTTGATGGCTCCCCCCACTCCCCATTCAAGAGACTCCACACTTAAGAGGTAGAATGAATGAATTGTGGAGGAGGTAGGGCTAGACAAAGTCCCTGATGTGGGAAAGAAAAGCAAAAGAAAAATTAAATTTCCTTACTTCCTATAGTAAGGAAACAGAGTGACCTTCTACTGGGAACTCAGCTGCCTGGATGTTAATACTTTGCAAAGGGCAAAAGGCAATCTTAACATTATCCCAACCCCTCAGGATTTTTAAAGTCTACTTTAACATATAGGAATTCCTTTGGAAACTTCCCTTTTCTCTTCCCCCCAGGTACATGTTGGTAATTATCCTCCAAGTCAATGGCCCAGTGATATACATCTGAAGGGTCTCATGACTAGAGTGGTACTAAATAGTAATGAATTACATTTTCCTAACAATAGCTAGCCCCCCCAAAGGTCCTAGTAGCCTTGCATCCAAAATTCCTTAGAGACTTTCGCTATCCCTATCCCCCTCCCAACTTGCAAGTATATAATGGATCACTCCTCAGGACCCCGGTGCCGCCCCTTCTGCCCTCGGGTTCTGTCCCAGTGCTTTAATAAAACCACCTTTTTGCACCAAACATGTCTCATGAATTTTTTCTTGGCCCTCAGCTCCAAACCCCAACATTTTCTTTTTTATTTCCTGTGGATCTTCAATATTTAGATCAGATTCAGAAGGAATCAAAAGTAGGGGAACCAGAGATGTACAAGGGATCCATCACTGAAAGTTTTACTTGACTAAAATTAATGCCATCATTTGCGGGGGGGGGGGGGGGGAGATACAATAGTAACCTTCTTCTCCTAGGTATCTGTACTATTCTCTATGAACTAGTTTCCCCAATTAAATACTAAGAGTCTGTTACGTCCATAAACAAACAAACAAAAAAACACAACATGGGAAATCCTTGCAAAATTATTAACAGGTATACTCTGAGGATTGGTTTTTGTGTTTGTGTAATCGCTCTTCTATTTTGTGGGCCATCTTAGCTAAATTTTCTCTTTCTGGCCACATAGGTGTGATAGAATAAGTCAGGCTGATTACTTGTTATCTGGGATTTTTTAAATCCCTACGTGTGTGTATGTGTGTGTGTATGTGTGTGAACTTAGTTGTGGGCAGTAACTCTACTCTTGTCTTGGACAAACATACTTGTTTTGATGAAACTATTAGATTTATAAAGAGAAAGGATTCTTAGCTATTAGTACCCTTATTTAGAAGTTTGCCACTTCAGAAAGCTTTTTTCTTTCTTTTTTTTTCACTCCTGTAGACAAGCTGTGCAACGGTGTCATAATGTGTCTAACAGCTTGTCCAGGTCGCTGGCAAAGCAGCTGATCCATAAGCTCATTGTGGAGAATGCCAGCAAGTCTTTGACTAGATTTACATATTCCATATTCAAAACCCTGTGCCATGAGAGTGGTCAGGTACTTGTCTAGTCTAGTTGTCTCTTTTTTTCCATCTATTTTGTTTTTCAGCAGTAACATTTGATTGCTCTACTTGTGACACATCTCCTAAATTCATTTGGTATGAAATTGAACACAAAAACAGAACTACTGAGCATGTGTTTTCAGGGAGATTTTTCTGTCATTAAATATTTCTGAGAAAATGGCATTTTGGCAGTGTTCTCAGAAGCAGCATGAATACAAAACATATATTGATGTCTCACATTTCTAAGAAAGCACTTCACTTGTGAGATTGCAGTGTTTTCAAAATTAATAGTACCTGAGGTACTTGTGATATTCTTCGATATAAAGCCATGCTTCCTTGGACCTGGTTTGAAAATGTTTTTCAAGTCTCCCTTGGGCTTTGTTTGGTTCTCTTTCAGAATCTGCCCTTGGTATTGGAGTAGCTATTACGTTGTGTTTTGTCTATTGTGGTTTCTGTGAAATGACCCAGTGCTTGTAGTTGTGATCGTTTGATAAATTAATTTCCTTATAAAGATGACCTCAGTAGCAAGTTTTGAAAGAAATTATTCTAACAGAACCAGTAATCTAGGACATTGGTTTATCGAATAATAAAATAATGATTAGCTCCCAAAAGAACGATGATGTTAGGTAAAATGTATACTTCGTACTTGTAAATGTACAAGAGGTTTGATGGAAAAATGCTAATGCATTAAATCCATCTCTACTAAAGATTGTGAGCCAGGAGGAATTGGAAAGTCTAGTTATTATAAATATCTTACCCATCTCTGTGTAGGTTATTCCTACCACAAGTGAAGATTGAAGATGAATTTCTTTCACATCCAGGTTTCCTCTGGAGCATCTTAATCCAACCTCATTTAGACTGTATGTACAAGGAACGAGTATAATTCTTAAATTTAGTCCAAGCCAGATAATAATAGAAGCTTATGTATGTTTCAGAAGAGTTGTTTATAATCTTATCTAGATGTATCGGATTCTTCATTATAAACCACTTTGCCATCGTCTACCTGGTTGGGAAGTTCTGTGCTCTTTTCTATACTCTAAGCTTCCCATCCACACATTACATGGATTTTATACAGAAGTATTTTATGAAGGAAAAGTAGATTTCTGAAATAGTAACTGAGGGGGGCTCGTGTAAAATTCTTGATTAACAAGGTTTATGGATAATACCATGGCTCCATGTGCATTGTTTTTCAAAGATAAATATGGACAATAGAAACAGCTAAGACCAATGCAGTTGTCACAATTTTTTACAGAAGTTGCAATCATTTTAGTTACTAACCTGGGTCCTCAATGCACAAGAAAAGCAGATTGCCGCCTACTTATTGTGCTTTGTTGGATGTTGAATGGACTACTTCTCCAAAACCATTTTCTCCATTGACTATTAATAATTCTCAAAATTCTCACAATCTTGTATGTATCTAGTGTATAAACATTTGTTGAATGGAGTGAGGCATTCACTCATCAATATCCTCCATTTTTACTCTAGTAGGCAAGTGTTGATTAAGCAGCATTAATTTTTGTCAAATTGTGAGTAATTCCTAGACTAAATATGGTCTAGGACAAGGTTATTTTCATATAAAAGAAAGATAGGGAGAGTGGATTGTTCTTTTAGGGTACATAGGCTCCAGAAAGCCATCTTTGTTGGGATGACAAGAGAGGTGAGGGGATCTTGTGTTCTGGGCTGCCAGATTCTAAGATGCCAAAAGGGAAGGTGATCACTGGTGACGACTTTTTCTACTATACAACCCTCCCTTGGTGCAATTCCTGAGGAAGCCTGGCAGTCTATGTGGAATGGATTTTGCCCAGCTCTCTATAGGTTTAGGAGCTAGATTCTAGTCCAAAGATTGTTATCAAAATGTGTATCACATAAAGATATACACTGAGTGAATCTTTTGAACATGTTTCCTTAGACTGTGAGTAACTTAGAACCGCAAGGGCCCTTACAGAACATCCAGGAATGTGTTTTCAAATTGTGTTTCCTGGAACCTCATTATTGTGAAAAAGTATCTTGGGCCCACTGTAATGGGAAAGAAACTAAATAATAGATATAGCTCTAGATCCCTTTCCCATGATTCAGGTAATTCAGATGTACTTCCATCTGTTTTCTCTAGTATGTCTTTGAATAACTTATTATTGTAAACAGGTGTGCCATTGATTTAAAAATTTGTTTAAAAACCACGGATCAATTCTAATTCCTTTATTTTATAGATGTAGAATTTGAGGTAGAGACAAATTGCCACACTTCAGAATCCTGGGGAAAGGCCAGTTAGACTTAATTGAAATTTTAAAATAATGATTAAGATTTAAATATAGCAATTGTTAAAGATTGGTATAAATGTTTGCTAATATGCAGAATGAGGTAATTTAATGAAAAAATTAAAATTCATACTAACTCTACATCATGTGATAAACTGCCATAAACAAAAGATCCTATTAGTATGCATAAATTAATTACAGGACTCCGTGTAAAGCTTACAGATGGTATTCTTTACTGAGTTTGGGTTCATGAAAGCTATTGATTTTCGACTAGAATCACTCTTTTTAATAAGACCTTGAAAATTTACAAAGGAAAGCATTATTTGCACTTAGTATTTTTAATATGATTACTGATTTACCAAAAATCTTCTGATGTTGGCCACATCTGATTTTTTTTTTAAGGTATTTATTTATTTATTTATTTATTTGAGAGAGAGAGAGCACAAGTAGGCAGAGCGGTAGGCAGAGGGAGAGGGAGAAGCAGGCTTCCCGACGAGCAGGGGGCCCCATGTGGGCCTTGATCCCAGGACCCTGGGATTATGACCTGAGCCGAAGGCAGACGCTTAACTGTCTGAGCCACCCAGTCGCCCCTGATGTTTTTTTGTGCCTCATGAATGTCCAACATATTGATGCCCATGTGATTTTTCTATGGCTCTTCCCCTCTTAAGCTACCATTACCCTCCATTTTGCTTCCCTGAATCTTACCTGTTCTTAACCTTCAGGAAGTCTCCCCTGAGTACCCTATACCTCATTAATCTTGTCTTCTTAGCAACTAAAAAACTTCCTCTCTGTGCCTGTCATTTCAAAAGTCATATACACACGTTGTCTTCCTTTTTTTTTGATTGGGTATGTGTTTGTCCTGATCAACTCTCAGTGCTCCAACAATGTCATGTAGTTGTTGAAGTAGAGGCCATATTAAATCTCTTTTGACTCCACCTCCATCAGGAGATAACTTGTTTTATAGTAAATGTTCAGTGAATAGTTGTGGTTGACTGTCAACATCAGTTACTAAAGAAGTCTTAGAGAACTCAATTATATTTAGGCCTCTAATCCTCATAAAAACTGGCTAAGACATTGTACATTCTGAGTTCTCAAAATACTGTTAAGTCATTATGTTTTTAAGATTTTAAAACACCTAATTTAGTAGACATTGAGATTAAGTAGGGAATGGTGCAAGAACATAGAATTACTTTTCTAATGCTGAGGTCTGGTCCAGCATGCCCCTCATCTTGTGAATTCATCATGCTTCTATTTTTTAGTCATAAAATTGAAAGTTTTATAGTTAAGTTTATGAAAAATATCATCCCAAATGAATCAATTTCTTTTTCATTTGTATGTCTTTCTGTGGACCTAATTTGAACTCTAGATTATTACAATAATACAAAAAGGCCCCTTTTTCTAAGTTGAAATGGGTATTTTTCCAAATTTTCATTTTAAGCCAACAGAAAATATTTGGGGCTTTCAGGCCTAGGAATGATGTGACTATGTTTATAGGATTTATAATTGAGAGTTCGAAATTCATCAGAATTACGTAGTGTTTTCAAATTGAATATCAGTCCCGTCATAATCTAATGTGATCTAGCTTACATATTCATAAAGGTAGCTCTGAATTAAGATGTGGTATATTGGTAATGAAAAAGGATCATTCCTTTGTGCTTATATAGACATAATACTGAATTTTGATTGGATTGCCTAAATTGGAAGTTCCAATAGGGAAACAATTTTATATCTTGTATTCAACATCAGTTTTCTTTGATTGTTAGAAGTTTATAAATGTGTAGGACTTGAAATCATCATTAAATAATAGTTTGGAATTTAGAGTATCCCTCCATGCTCAATAAACCCACTTTGAGGCTAGTATCTTGGCAGGGGTCAAGATGAGCCCTGTGTTCTTGCTCTTGGTCAGCCCTTCCTTTAATCTATATTGGTTAAAATTAAAAAGGAACCTTTAGCACTTGAGGTAAGACTATTCATTTACTGTCTTCTATATAGTTCTATTTTTGGTGGCGTCAATAGGGAGCGTAGATGTCTTCTGACTGCTTTGAGTAAGTCTGTTCCTCTGTGGAACTTGATACCTTCCTGAGTGATATTCAATTTTATCGCGATGAATATTGTATATTTCTGGTAAGAAACCTGTTTTTCTTCTCCTTCAAGGCATACACGCCTAGCTTACCTAGTCTCTGTGCCACTGCTCCCCCATTACCTATGTTGATAACACTGACACTGATCTAATTATGTTTTTAACTTCGGTATTTTAACCATTCCTAGATGGCCAAGTTATCCCTTGTTCCCACAACTCTAATCTGCGTATCTTTCCACATACTCATTTTGATCCTATATTCTATCCCTCCCATACTGATGTTGTCTGAGTCCTCTAGATTTCATGGTTAGTCATCAGCAAAATCTACATTCCCATCAATTCCTACTCTGAAAGCCCTATTCTTTTTTGCTTGTATTGAAAACTTGATCTCTGTCGAAAGATCTGCTTTTGTTCCATTCTTTTCATTTCATGGATGTTTACGTTCTTAAACCTTTATCCGACTAGGCCTAGAAGAGGGGTAGATGTCCCACTTTCTCCTCTGTGCTCATTACAGTCCTTTTTTTCCCCAATCTCAAAACTGCCCAGCATGGAATCTCTAGTCATTAGACCTTGTCTTCTTGATACTTTTATTATGTGGCCTATAGATCACTTTTCCCCTTTCGTTGAAGATTTTAGTTCCTGGCTCACTATCATGCCCTCCAACCCTACTCCTATCATAGGTTTTCATGATTTCATTATTAGTAAAGATGATCTAATACGATTGACATTTATTTCTTTGATCTCCGATTCTCTAAACATACGTCCTCTAACCTACCTCACACAATTCTATGGTCCTATTCTAGACCTTGGTATTAACAATTATAGCAACCCATTAGTAATCCTGGTTTTAACCATCCCACTTTCTTTCAGAGTACCAACTTCTTCCTTTCTAGCTCACGTTCTCTAGAACCCTAACTCCAGCAGTATTTTAACCTCACCTGTAGCCTGTAATTCATTGATCCTACCACCATCTTAATGTTCATCTCCCCCCTCTCCTTTACTTCTTACCCAGCTTTAATGACATGGATAATCATAATTTATTCCTGGATCATACCTTCAATTCTCTCATCACTTCTTTCTCATTTTGTTGTACTTACTTGACATAAGTACAGTCCTAATTAAATCCAACTCTTACCCAACTCCATATGAATACCTATCCAGCTGAAAATGGCTGGAGGAAAACACATAACCATTTCAGCTGGTCTCATTTTAATTTCATGATTATTCATATCATGTGACCCCAAAAGTCTTATTTCCCTAATCTAACATTCAACTGATGACCTTGTTTTCTAAAATATACATAATTAACCATGATGTGTTAACAGTGCCTCTATCCACTTACACAATCCTAACCCAACTTCTCCTTTGTTTCTATGGAAAAATTGTTCTTGCTTCTACCACAGACCATCCTCTGGACTGTGCAGTAAATACTGACTTTCTTACTCAGTAATATTGTTCCAAATATTGTTCCCTGTTCCTCCTGCATCACTTTTCTCTACTCAATTGGATATTTATCATCAGCATAAAGATACTGTTTTCTTTTTTCCAGTCTTAAAAACATTCTCAGGGAAATAACAAAAGGAAAGGAAGAATGCCAGCTAAGAAAGGAATGATAGAATTTAAAAGCAATACTTTGTAACCCCCACTGTAATAAGTGATGAAGGTAAAGATCGCCACTGTCTGCTAAAAACAAAAGGGGGAAGGATTTTTGGGAAAAAGGTTTATGGTGTCAACATTTTATCCCAAAGATAATTTAAAATTTTACACCACACTAAACTTAAAAATTTTAAAGTGAAAAATGTACCTTTATGAAGTAGATCTTTGGTGTTCATTACCTAATAAAACGATCAAACTTCATACGGCTAATAGTGGTAGAAAGAGGGATTTTGTGCCTTGATGCTTTGATGTGGCCAAAATGAGTTACACAAAATCACCTGAAATATTCTTGCCCCTAAATTTTCTATCTTTGTCCAATGGAGTCTCTAGGTCTTAATGTGGCAGAAATGAAGTTATAAGTCAAATAATACCGCAAGGAAGCAATTAGAGAAATCCAGAATGTGGAATATTCTGTAGTACAGAGGGCCTATACTCTTAAAAAGTCAGTGTCATAAAAACAATGGTGGAAGAAATAGATTAAAAGGAACAGGACATATAAAAGCCAAATTAATATTTGAAACTTTACTGGACTGAAGCTATACAAAATAAAAGATATAAAATACATTTGGGGGCAATTGGTTAGCTGAATTGGTTCCTTTATCACTTAATGAGCCCTGAGGGAATTCTCTTATCTTGATTTTTATTGAAATGTGAACTGTGTAGTATGTAGTTTTGAGTCCCAGTTGCTAATACAATTGTCTGTGCCTCCTGATCCTTGGGCCATACGTTCCAGGACCCCCAGTCGATACCTGAAACTACTGATAGTACCAAACCCTATATATACACTTCTTTTCACCTTATATACATAACATTGACAAATTTTAACTTATGAACTAGGTTTAAAGGTGCCTGGGTGGCTCAGCTGGTTGGGCATCTGCCTTCCTTCCAGGTTCCTGGCTCAGCAGGGAGTCTGCTTCTCCCTCTCCCTCTGACTCTCTGCTTGTGCTCGCTTGCACTCACTCTGTTAAATAAATAAATTAAAAATCTTAAATAAATTAGGTATAGTAAGAGATGAAGGACAATTATCAATAATACAGTAAGTATAACAATATACTGTAATAAAAGTTATGTGAGTGTGTTCCCTCTCTCAGAATATGTTACTGTAATGTACTCTCCCTTCTTGTGATGATGTGAAATGATAAAATGTCTACTTGATGAGGTGAAGTGAGGTGAATGTCGTAGTCATTGTGATGTAGTGTTGGGCAGCTGTTGACCTTGTGAGCATAACTCTGGAGGATCATCTGCTTCGAGGCCGCTGCTTACCTTTTTTTCCCTTAGTTTCCCTATCTTTAGAATATGGGGAATAAAATGAGACAGTGACTGGAAAATAATTTACAAAATGCAGCATTGTAATATTATGTATGTATGTATTTGTAGTATCTTGCAATAAGGCAAGGAAGAATAGGTATTTCAGGAAGTGGGAACGGTTAATATCACTCTTCTCTTAACTTTTCCTCACCTTACCTCCTCCCCCCCCCCATCGTATTCTTGAATGATTAGGTAAGAAATCCTTTGCTTTCCTTGTGGGTTTAATTCGGCCAATTGAAGATTGTACATAACATACGACGAGAGTGCTGCATGCTTTGTGAACCTAACAACATCTCTGTTTACTTTGAGGTTTCCTTAAGAATAGCTTTCTCTGACCTCTTAATTTTTAATAGATCCCAAGCTTCTCATTTACCTTGTATGCAGTTAATTGAGTCATAGGTTGTCCACACTTATTGACAATTAGTGATCTGTTCTTTTGCAATACGGGGTTGCTTGGCATTTGAAAGTGATTGCATTAATTGAGCGAACTCATTATCTACGGATGGGGAAAAAGATTTCTTGTATGTGCTTGCCTTTTTGTTCGTAGTTTTAGTCTAATGGAATAATGTTCATAGTGTATATCAGGTCTTCTCGGTTAGCAGTCTGGAGTTGAATGTACTCTCTGTGATAAAGGTTATCTGAAATTATAGTGGAGCTTTGGAATTTTACCTATTTAATCCATTTGTTCTCAGGGAACGCTGTTTATTTTTAGTTTATCTTTTACAAATTTATTGTATATTTGACACACAATGATACCTTCATTTCAAATGTGCAACCTAGTGGTTCACAAGTCTCTGTGTTACGCTATGCTTCCAACAAATGTTGCTGCCATCTGTTACCATACAATCCTATTATAATACCATTGACTATATTCCCTTGGGGTACCTCTTATCCCCACCCATGTGTTGTTAATTCCGTAACAGGAAGACTGTATCTCCTACTCCCTCTCATCCATTTTTTCCACTGTCTCACACCCCCACGTGCACACGTGCAACCATCAGTTTTGTATTTATGGGCTCAACTCTGCTTTTTGTTAGTTTTGCTCGTTGGTTCCCCATATAAGATTTTATTTTATTTTTTAAAAGGTGATACGTCTTTTTATTTTATAATTTTTTTCATTTTTTTAAAATTTAAATTCAATTAAATAACATATAATGTATTATTGGTTTCAGAGGTAGAGGTCATTGTTTCATCAGTCTTCTATAATACCCTGTGCCCATTACATCATGTGCCCTCCTTAATGTCTATCACCCATTTTCCCCATCCCCCCCAAAGTTTAATCATATGATATTTGTCTTTGTCCTGCTGACCTATTTCGCTTAGCATTATACACTCTAGGTCCATCCACGTTGTCACAAATTGCACGATCGTAGTCTTGGTTTATGTAGAAGTAATTTTCCCCCATTTGTGTGTACCACAGCCTCTCTATCCCGTCATCTATGGATGGACCCTTAGGATGTTTCTGTATCTTGGCTATTAATCAATGCTGCACTGAACATAGGGGTGCATATATCTTTCAGATTAGTGTTTTTTGCTTTCCCAATAGTGGAATTACTGGAACATATAGTATTTCTATTTTTAAGTTTTTGAGGATCCTCCATACTGTTATCTATAATGGCTGCACCCATTTACATTCCACCTGAGTGAAGGATGGTTCCTTTGAAGACAATGCTTAGTTAGTTTCGATTTGTTGCTCAGCTGGACACCGCAACTCTCATTTGCACTAGTCATATTCTTTGGAAATGTGGGTCACTTGCTACCAGGGTCTACTCAGTAAAAAGGTAAGGCTTTTTCAGTCCAAACTCTCACCCTTCTCTGTGAAATGATGTACAGAGCACATTTTAGCATTGGTAGGCTTGGATGTCATTATCTATACAAAGACAACACATTCTAACAAAATGCTGAGTATTGGATGAGTAATCCTTAATAAGTCGGAATTGATTCACTATGTTTATTTTATAATGTCGTGCCCTTGTTTTTATATTTTTGATTTCCTCCTCCTTTTGTAATGTATTTTCTCTTTTAGGTTTATTTAGCTGGGTTCTAATTTTCTACAATGTTTACTTTTTCTTTGTAAACATACTTTTATTTTGTATGAATCCATGTTTGTTTCTAGAATTCATGTGTTCAATTTAAGCATGATTTTTTTTTTTAAAGATTTTATTTGTTTATTTGACAGAGAGAGACACAGTGAGCGAGGGAACACAAGCAGAGGGGGAGTAGGAGAGGGAGAAGCAGGCTCCCTGCTGAGCAGGGAGCCAAATGTAGGGCTTGATCCTGGGACCCCAGAAATATGACCTGAGCGGTAGGTAGCTGCTTATTGACTTAGCCACCCAGGCACCCCAAAACATGATTATTTATTTATTTTTTTTAAAGATTTTATTTATTTATTTGACAGAGAAAGACACATTGAGAGAGGGAACACAAGCAGGGGGAGTGGGAGAGGGAGAAGCAGACTCCCTGCCGAGCAGGGAGCCTGATGCGGGACTCGATCCAGGGACTCCAGGATCATGACCTGAGCTGAAGGCAGTCGCTTAACCAAGTGAGCCACCCAGGCGCCCACATGATTATTTTTTGACTCACTTTTAGGATCATTTCCTTTTTACCTGGATTACCTTCTGTAATGTTTTCTTTAGTAAATACATGTTTACCATGAACGGTTTCAGGTTGGTTTGTCTGGAAATGCTTAACTTGTCTGTTTGAAGTTGGTTTTCTGGATACGTGGTTCTTGTCTAACACTTATTTCACCTCAGCACTTTTAAGACATTACACTATTTTCTATCTTTTATTAATTTTATATTGTCTACTGTCCATCTCATTTTAAATTTTGTTGTATGTATATTGTCTTTTTCTCTCTTGCTGCCTTTCAGGTTTTTTTTTTAATTGTCTTAGCTCTTTTGCAGTTTCACTTTGATAAATGTCTATATTTACATTTCTTCATCTTGTTTGAAATTAATTTTTCTTCCTGTATCTGATGATACATTTATGTAATAATTGTACAATATTCACAGCTATCGTGTCTGAATATTGCTTCTCCCTGATTCTCTCTTTTTCCTTTCCTTAATATAATAGACATATATTTATTGTCTCAATTCTATCTTTGATGTTTTTTAACCTTTCATATTTTCCACATTTTGTTTCGGCTACACTGTGTCCATTTCAGTTATTTTCTCGTTTACTAATTTATCTTCAGCTATACCTTTTCTGGTTTTATACTGTTGAGAGATTCATTTAAAATATTTTTAATTATTGTTATTTATAGATACTTTATTTAGTTCTTTCTGGTCATTTTATTTTTATTTTTTAAAGATTTTATTTATTTACATGGAGGGGAGAGATCACGAGTTGGGGGAGGGGCAAAGGGAGAAGGAGAAGCAGACTCCCCACTGAGCAGGGAGCCTTACTCGGGGCTTTGATCCCAGGGCCCTGAGAGTATGACCTGAGCCAAAGGCAGCTGCTTAACCAACTGAGCCACCCAGGCGCCCCTATTTGTGGTCATTTTAAAAGTCTTTTGTTTTTCTTTAACTTTTGATACCCGTTTAAAAATTTAAATCTACTTATTATGTGTTAATGTATCTGATAAGCCCATTTGTGAACTCTGTGTGATTTTGCAGTGTTTGTGCATGTGTCTTTGCATACTGGCTTTTGATTCTTGTGTCTTGCTTTCCTGTATTTTTGTACTTTTTGGTTGTGAGTCTATGTCATGTTAAATGGAACTGTGTTGGTGGGAATTTGCAGACATCTATGTTCAAAGAGCTTTCATCCAGAGAGGAGTTTCTTTTGCTTTTATCAAACACGTGGGCTTTCTGTTAATCTAGTACAGTTTATATGAAGTTTTCAATTTGCGGATTTTCGGGCAAGAGATTGTCGAAATTCAGAGTGTATCTCCATGCGAGATCTTTGTTGTTAGATTCTCAGGGGAGATGCTTTCCTAAGTGTCCTGTATCAAGATTGAGATATGACGCTGTCCTTACAGTGGGCTTTTCTGGGATGGATTTTTCCTCTAGTTCAACTTTTTTGTAGAAGATGTAATACTTTGTAGTCTTTGCTTTGTTCAGGAATCACTTACTGTACTGCCTTTGAGCACTTTGTGTTCCCTGATCTTTGCCCTGCATAGTCCTCAAAACTGGGTAAGGATCCACAGCAATCATCATATGCCTTTACAGTGGCTTGGACTTCGGTGTTCTCTTATTTACCTCTTTAGTAAGGCCTGTGAAGATTCCTTTTCATGGAAACGTAAGTATTTGTAACCAGCACTTATAGTTTTTAAGAGAGAAGGATTTTAAGGTTATATAATATCAATTTTTATAAATTAAAATACAAGGCAATATTGTCAAATGTATAAGTATTTACTCCATGATGAATGTGAAATGAGACTAAGTATCTTCTTTCCTCATGGACTTTTCCAATCTAAGTAGGAAGGAATTAGAAATAATTAGAGAATATTTGTAAGAAGTCACATACTAGAATATTGAATTTGGCTTTCACTGCTAATAGGAATTCCACTGTGGGTTGAAAAAGTCAGATGACGTCTAGGAAGAAATGGTTTTTACAGAATTTATGTAGTCATAAAAGAGGTAGACTCTATCTTGTAGAGTATTTATATCTTAAACATATTGTGACTCTCTGGTTCTAATGTGCTTCATTACTATAAACACATAAAGACAAATGTGTCACATATGCCCCCATGAAACATTAGGAAATAATATCTTCGTGTTTTCCTAGAGGCCAGAGGGAGCATACAGTTCTATTAATTTTTGATTACTTTGTATTAATTTTTGTGTACTTTACTAGTACAGCTAAAAGACTTCTGTGACATTATTTTAGAAATGACTCAGTATCATCTTTTTTCATGTATGATCTTTCAAGAGATTATATTATATGTGTATGGTTTGGGGTGCATCTGATTAAATCTGGAGCTAGATATGAAAAATCATTCAGAAAATCCATATTGTTTTATCCATCTACCTCTGTTAGTAGAGAGGAGTAGATATATATCAACATAAAAGACAAATTGTTTATTCTTAATAAGGAGAACGTGGTCTCTATAGATATCTTAAAATCTTGCCAGTCTTGGTTTACCAGATATTTCAAGAAAGCTTCTCAATATGTTTTTACTTGAATTTCCTGCAATGGCTAAACTGATTGTCTTTAAGGAAACAGAAGTAACATTAATTTAAAAATATCAGTTCAGGTGCACCTGGGTGGTCAGTCAATTAAGCATCTGCCTTCGGCTCAGGTCATGATCTCAGGGTCCTGGGATTTATCCCCCCCCTTTAGGCTCTTTGCTCCATGGGGAGTCTGCTTCTCCCTCTCCCTCTGTCTGTCCCTCACTCTGCCCCCTGCTCATGTTTTTTCTCTCTCAAATAAATAAATAACATCTTGAAAAAAATAAAAATATCAGTTCAAACATAGTGGTAGTTTTTAAATTACAGAGTTTAGAAAAAACAAGAAAAAAAAGAAAAAGAAAATTCGTTTGTAATGTATTACATACATGGATAATCATTGATAGTATTTTGGTTTATATCCTTTGTTATTAAAATATTTATACAGGGGCGCCTGGGTGGCTCAGTTGGTTAAGCGACTGCCTTCGGCTCAGGTCATGATCCTGGAGTCCCTGGATCGAGTCCCACATCGGGCTCCCTGCTCCGCGGGGAGCCTGCTTCTCCCTCTGCCTCTGTCTCTCTGTCTCTCATGAATGAATAAATAAAAATCTAAAAAAAAAAAAAATATTTATACAACTACACATAGTCTTCTTACACAGTTTTAATGTTAGAAATCATTTTCCATGTTGCCCATGTATTTTAATTTTTTATTGCATTTTATTATCATCCTTATTATTTACTATTAAGAAGTTTTATGTCTTTATGAACTCATGCTTCTATCATTTCCACTGTGATCTGTAGTGTTTAGGTCATAGAAGAATGAGAAATAAGAAGTATATTGCATTAATAGAAATTATTTTATTAATACATATTATAGAGTCCTATTGTACAATTTAAGTAATATTTAAAAATTAAGTCATACTGTAAATATTGTTTATAACTTATTTTGCAATTTATATTGTGACCATCTTTCCATGAAATTTTTTTTTTTTTTTTTTTTTTAAGATTTTATTTATTTATTTGAAAGAGAGAGAACACCTGAGAGGGGATAGGGTCTGAGGACGAAGCAGACTCCCTGCCGAGCAGGAAGCCCGATGCGGGACTCGATCCAGGGACTCCAGGATCATGACCTGAGCTGAAGGCAGTCGCTTAACCAACTGAGCCACCCAGGCGCCCTTCCATGAAATTTAACATTATTCACAAATATAATCTTTAATGGTTGTATAAAATGTTTCTCAATAATGAATCGTAGCTTTTTCTAAGTAGTCTTAGGTTTCTGATATTTAGGTGGTTTCTCTTTTTTTACTGTTATAAATAATACTGGAAGGAATATCCATATAGCATGATCTTTGAACAAATCAAAAATTTCCTTTGGAAAACCTCTGTAAAATAATAACAGGTGATATATCGGATTGTTTGCACTTAACGTTTTGACTCCCATTGCCAAACTGCCTTAAGGAAAGATCGCATTGTTTCTATACTTGACACTAGTACCTACAACTCTGCATTTTCTCATATATTCAAGGACACTAGGAATTTTAATAATGCCCCACAAAAGGGCTTCAGTTATATGCTAAAGGAAAAATTGTAAGTCATAAAATTTTTCATTCATATGATGTCTATTGAGATGAGATATTTGAAAATATTTCTTGGCATTGTGTTTTTAAAATTCCTATTTCAGTCCTGGTGAAGAGCTCATTTCATTTTCCTTTAGTTCCTTTACTTAAGTCTCAAAAAGGGATTCTAATACTATGAGACTAATATAGTCTAATACTAAGAGACTAAAGGATTAGTAGAAGCTATGGAGCTGAATAATCCTTAAAGTAGGGCCCGAATTTATGTATTTATTCAATACATGTTTATTTAGTAGTTTCTATTTGCAGGCAGTTTTCTGGGTGAGGATGACATATTTCCTGCCACCCTGATGCCAAAATTAATGAAATAATAATATAAGACCTCCTAATGATTAGTGCTAAGAAGGAAAATAAGACTAGTTAGAAGATAAATCGTGATGAAATCTATTTCGGTTAGAGTAGTCCAAGAAGGCCCTAGTGAGAAAGAAATGTTTGAGGAGAGGCTGGAATAAATTAAAGGAGTAAGGCATGTGACCATCTGGGGAAAGAGGATGCCACACAGAGAAAGCAGGTGTAAAAGTCCACTGTGATTTATGGATTGTTAAAATTAATTTCTTTTAGTTGTTCACAAAGGTGTGGTGCTTTTCCTTCTTAAATTCATCTATAGCTTTTCTTTCCAGCTAGTTTTAAGATTAAGGGACTAGGGGCGCCTGGGTGGCTCAGTCATTAAGCGTCAGCCTTCAGCTCAGGTCATGATCCCAGAGTCCTGGGATCGAGCCCCGCATCGGGCTCCCTGCTCCGCGGGAAGTCTGCTTCTCCCTCTCCACACCCCCTGCTTGTGTTCCCTCTCTCGCAGTGTCTCTCTCTGTCAGATAAATAAATAAAATCTTTAAAAAAAAAAAAAAAGACTAAGGGACTAATGGATGGAGAAAAAGATCAGCTAAGTGTTTCTTACTAACTTCCATGATAATTCAAATTTTAAAAAAATACAGAGGGGAATGAATGGTTTAAGTTAAATTTCGTGTAATGGTGATAGTTTCACTTACTTATTTTTGAGTAGCATGTAATTACCAGGAAATGGTTTCCGTAAAAGTGCTGAGTAATCACGAACAGTTTATTGCTTTATAAACTCCCACATGATGAAAATTATTTCTTTTAATAAAAAAAAGGAAAAATGGAGGATGTATAATGGGCTATAAAAAGAGGCTAATAAGAGCTAGTGCACAATTACAATTTATTCTTGAGAATTGATGGTAATAGTTTCATTTCTAAGAAAATGGGTTACAAGTGGGGCTTATGGCAGAGCAATAATAGAAGCACATTGATTTCAGGGAAGATTTTACAGAAAATAGCATCACTTGACTTAGACATTGTGCTATGGTGTTAATTTCACATTGGATGGCATATTGCAGTGAATATGCATATATTGTGTACTTGTGGGTTTGAATTTTGCGGTGTTAACTGGTGGCCCTTTTTCATTTGATTCCATTTAAAGGATTTCCATGCTCAATATTTGTACTACTCTATTATTCTGTATCTTCCAGTCCTTGTGTTTGTGACCTGTTCTCTATATCACCTGTGTTTCTTTGAAATGTTTTAGCTTTCTCGAAATTTGCTCTTCTGCTGGAAATGGCCAGCAATCCCTGTACTGTGGATGAAAGATGACTCCAATCTTTGCTGTGAAAGAGAGGAGAAGGCAAGGGGGTCAACACTCAGGGACAAAGACCCTTTGCTCTTCTTTGCCACCCCTTTTATTGTTCCTTCAGGATAATCACAAAGCCTTACCACTGTCCCCAGCACAGGTTGTGTGACAAGGAAACTGAGAGGATTTCCAGGAAAGATAAGATATGCTAATCTGCATGTTCTACTAAACATAGCCTAAGGGACAATGCATACATCCCTTAGATCACAGGGAAGTTGTTTGGGCTAAGAAGGCTTTGGGAAGGCGATTCCTGGAGGCATTCCAATGGCAGGGTGGTCACGCAGGGGTCAGCATACCAAAGGCCTACTCCCCTCTCTGAAACCTTCCCTCACCCCTCATGCCTCCCTGTTACATTTTAGCAAGCCAGGTATTGTGGCTGATTTCATGCTCTGCATTAACCCCAACACTCTTAATTAATTCTAAAACTGCTTTAAGCATCAGTAACACATATACTCAAGTCAGCGATAGTATTACTTTGTTAAGCTTTGTGAGGTATAATACAAGGATATTACTTGGAGTTCACTAGCAGTTGAATAGATACATATTGGTATGTATGTTAAAGAGTCACTATTGCAAAATCGAGGAAACTACAGAGTTTAAAGCCAGTCATTTTGGTTCAGACCAAGTCACTGTTATTTGATAGCTTTACACCTGAAGTAGGTTTAATCCAGTAGGATTCATTCAGCTTCAGCAAAAGAAACCAAGTTCAAAAATATTCAGGTGAAAAAGGCATTTATTGCTTTATGTATGTGAGAAATCCAATGGTATTATTGGGTTCAGGCATAGTCGGATCTAGAAGTTCAAATGAAGAAGTCTAGAGTCTCTGCTCTTCTTTCCATTCTTCTATTTCCCCACCCCAAGGTAGTGACTGTTCCATTTTTGGATGACTTCTTTATGCAGATGACATTCTCCTTGTGGATGTTCGTTCTAAGCCTCAGTGCTTATAACCTCAGAATTAGCAGTTTCAATGAAAAAGAGTTATGATTGTCAAAATTTTCATATAATTTCCTGAAGTTGATTCTCATTGGGCCAATTGTCTACCCCTGCACCTGACTCTGAGACTAGACAGATGGACTATGTCAATTAGCCACGATTTGGTTACCTGCTTTTTCCTGGAACTGTGAGGGTATAGAGTGGTGTTAGTCCCAGAGATTTATGGTCAGAAAGTGATGAATAGGAGTCCTCTATAGAACAATAGAAGTGCTGGTGTCAAAAGGAAGTCCAGATGAGGCAGAAACAGCAGATGTCAATTATAATGCATTTCTTAGCTTTCTTTTTTTTTTTTAAAGTATTTTATTTATTTATTTTACAGAGATAGAGAGGGCACAAGCCAGGTGGAGCTCCAGGCAGAGGGAGAGGGAGAAGTAGGCTCCCCACTGAGCAGGGAGCCTGATGTGGGCTCCATCGTAGCACCCCAGGATCATGACCCGAGCAGAAGGCAGATGCTTAACTGACTGAACCGCCCAGACGGCCCCAACTATAATAGATTTCTTAACACAAAACTTATGGCAGGTGCTCAAATGTTTTGTATCTTCAGGACGCTCATGTTTTGAGGAATCTATTATAAAGTATCTGTTGTAATCTAGTACCATCTTGCTTCCTTGCTAATATTGTAAAGATTAAATGGTATGATATCTAAAATGCTAAGCGCAGTACTTTGCATATTATTCTTGGTATTATATGATTTTTACCTTCACCTGGATTTTGAAGAATGGCTATAAGCCAACTATCAAGCCCTAATTACTAATTGTTTTTAGATTTAAAGTCTTACATAAAAATAATGTAATTTTTTGAAAAGATTTTATTTATTTATTTGACAGAGAGAGATAGCGAGAGAGGGAACACAAGCAGGGAGACTGGTAGAGGGAGAAGCAGGCTTCCCGCCGAGCAGGGAGCCCAATGTGGGGCTCGATCCCAGTACCCTGAGATCATGACCTGAGCCGAAGGCAGACACCTAACGACTGAGCCACCCAGGCGCCCCCAAAATAATGTAATTTTAAGGAGTATATTTTTCCTCAGTTGATTGAAATGTACTCAAATAGACCAACCTCCTTTATTCATGGATGCAGCTTACAATTTTAAATTCAGTGATTCTTTATAGAAGTCCTTATGTTTCAGAGGCATACCTGTGTATTCTTTCAGCAACGTTTTTCATTTATTTGATTTTTTGCAAATACCTATTAAGGAAAAGAAAACTGCTTATAGACTGCTACCAAGGGATTCAGCATATGTCCCTAATCCTGTACTTCGTATTTGTGATCTTGCATTAAATGTTCAAATAACTAGTCAAATATGTCTGTGCTGATACTGCTGTTTTAGTGGTCATTCCTAAACATTTCACTTCAAAGCATCTCCTTGGAATGAAAGTGGCTGTCCTTATGTGCATGATCTAATTTTGGCTTGTTTTACCCCTTGAATTGATTTAAATATAGAACATGTGCTGTCTTCAATGTACTACATTTATGTGTACATCATCTGTTTCTTCTTTAGTTACTGAGTGAAAATGCCATTCTTGATTTGTTTTCAGTAAGGTATGACCTTATAATTGTAACTTCAGGTTTGAGGATGGGTTGTTTCAATGTATTTTCATAGTCTCCTACAAAGTATTCCGCTTAATCAGGGACATCTATTTTTCAGATGGCATGCTGGAGTCAAAATGTAGTTTGTTATCATGTATGAAATTCAATAGTAATATGCTCAAATAAGATTTGCTCTTTCATATGAATTTATTTCCTCTATTCTATAACCAGCTAAACTAAGCATAGAGTATCGATGGTCTAGATTGTTTTATGTATCCTTTTGCTGTCATAGTGAAAATGAATTAGTTCTACAAGGAAAGGCAAAGATGAAGTTTAATTTACATGCTAATAGGACTGTGTGTTTTAGTTGGCTCAACTAAAAAGTATGCTACTTCATGGCAGTTATCACATTCTGGTATTTTCCATATTTCAGTTAATTTTTAAGTATCTGTTATCCTCACCAGAATGAATGCCAGTTTCTTGAGATCACATAGTTTTATTTGTGAAATTTACCGCTGGTTCCTCTACCCTTAAAATAATGATTGACACGTAAGAGATTCTCAAGGAATGTTTTGTGAATGAATTCTAATTGACCTTCATGTCCTAGTACTGAGCTTAGGGGTAGTATATTCACTGAGAAATGTCTAGTAGGGGTGGATTGGGGTAAATCTTGGGATCTTATTCCATGGCAGAGATAAAAATATAGATGTTTTCTTCAACATGATCATAGGTGAAGGCACCATATTGAAATTGTGTTTTTATAAACCTAACATAGATGCTTGACTAATATTTATGCTATAGTGCTGTTACCATTCACTCCATCTCCTTGAAATGCCACCTTTTCATACAATGGGAAATAGCTTTTCCATGGTCAGTATTTCAAAATTATACAGTGAAGTTTTGCAAGAGATACGTAATATGTGATGGCATCATCATTTTGTCAGCCAACAGAAAGTGTGCTTATGTATTCTAGTATTTTATTTTATTTTTATTTTTATTTTTTTTTTTTTTAAAGATTTTATTTATTTATTTGAGAGAGAGAATGAGAGAGAGAGACCACATGAGAGGGGGGAGGGTCAGAGGGAGAAGCAGACCCCCTGCTGAGCAGGGAGCCCGATATGGGACTCGATCCCGGGACTCCAGGATCATGACCTGAGCCGAAGGCAGTCGCTTAACCAACTGAGCCACCCAGGCGCCCTTCTAGTATTTTAGAGTTTGCAAAATTTCTTAGTTATAATTTTAATATAATACATATCAATAAATATGGCTCATATAAACGAAAGCTTTTTGGAGTCTTTAAAAAATAAGGGGCTTCAGAGACTAGAAATTTGGGGAACTATTGCTATATAGTATAGAATATCTCTCATTTCCCATTTCCCTTTCCCCCTCCCCTCCTTATCCTCTCCCCTCCCCTTTTACTGGAATGATAAAAATTTTCTGTAACTGTCTTAACTTACATAGTGTTTTTGCCTGTGTAAATACTTTTTGTTTTGTTTGAAATACCCTTCTTTTCTTGTAAGATCATCAAATCATGCTCGAAAGGTCAGTTCAAACATTATCTCCTTTACAAAACTCTGCAGGAAAGCCCTGAGAAATAATAGGTTTCATGTCTGTTATGAACAAAGCTGGATTCATCACACTTCCTGATTTCAAACTATATTTCAAAGCTATAGTAATCTAAACTGTATGGTACTGGCAAAAGAATGTCAACTTAGTATAGTTGAGAATTGAGAGAAAAAAAAAAACTCGTACATAAAAAGTTAAATAGTAATTTACAAGGGAGCCCAGAATACTCACTGGGGAGAGGATAATTTCTTTAGTAAATGGTGTTGGGTAAATGGCATATTGACTTACAAAATAATTAAATTAGACCCTTGTCTTACACTACTTATAAAAATTAGTTTGAAATGTATTAAAGACTTATATATAAGTCCTGAAACCATAAAAATCCTAGAAGAAAACACAGGAAAAAATATCTTGACTTTGGTCTTCGCAATGATTTTTTACATATGACACTAAAAAATAAGGAAGAAAATAAAAATAAACAACTGGGATTATATCAAACTAAAAAGTTTTAGTAGAAAAAGAAATAATAAACAGAATAAAAAGTAAAAATATAGAATGTATGAATATATTTGTAAACCACACATCTGTTAGGTGCTTAATATGCATAATATGTAAGGAAGTCATATAATTCAATAGGAAAAAAATTCCCCAGAAATAATGCCATCAGATAGAGGACACAGAAATTAAATAGAAATTATTTCCAAAGATGACAGTGAAATGTCCAGTAGGTAAATTTAATAAAGAACATCATCATTAGTGAAATGCAAGTCAAAATTACAGTGAGGTATCACCCCCTACCTGTTAGAATGGCTAGTGTCAAAAAGACAAACAATAACAATTGTTGGCGAGGTTGTGCAGAATAGGGAACCCTCTTCCACTGTAGTTGGGAATATAAATTGGTATAGCCACTGTGGAAAACAATATAAAGGTCCCTCCAAAAATAAAATCAATAATCCCACTACTGGTTATATATTTAAATATATATAATCATTGTCTTGAATAGAAAATTGCACTATATTCATTGCACCATTACTCATATTAGCCAAGACATGGAATTCCTGTATGTGTCCTTCTATAAAGGAACAGGTAAGGAACACGTGAGATACACATACACACTCCCCTCGCACACATACAATGAAATATCTTTCACTTATAAACAAAAAATCATCCTATTTTCTACAACATGTGTGGACTTTGAGGGCATAATGCTAAGGAAAATAAGTCAGAGAGAGGAAGAGAAATAATGTATAGTCTCACTTATATGTGAAATCTAAAAAAGCCAATCTCATAGAAATAGTGACTAGAAGGGTATATGCTTCGGCATATGGACTGGTGGTACTGGTGTGTGTGTGGAGAGATTTTGGTTAAAGTATACAAACTTCCAATCATAATATGAGTGAGTTCTGGGGATCTAATATATAACAGGGTGACTATAATTAACAACACATACATCCTTGGAAATTGCTGAGAGAGTAGATCATAAATGTTCTGACCACAAACAGACTATATTTTCCACTTGGATGTTTTGTAGAAAAGCAGGTCAAATGCAAAGTAGGATGGAATTTGTCAATGATGGAGAGGTGGGGGAAATGGCCGAGGTTGGTTAAAGGGTAAAATGTAGTCGTCATAAAATAAGGAATTTCTGAAGATCTAATTCATGGCATGGTGATTATAATTGATAATACTGTATTGTAATTGACGTTTGCTAAGAGAGATATTAAGCATTCTCAAGCCAAAAAAAGGGTAACTATGTGATGCGATGCATTGGTTAATCAGCTTGGTGGTGGTGGCCATTCTTTTACGATGTATACATATATCAAATCATCATATTGTACACTTTATATAAATTATAATTTTATTTGTCTTTTAAATCTCATTGAAGGTAGAAAAAATACTTAATGTAAAGTATTTTATATTTGTACACAGGTGGCCATCATTGTTGTAACTGAAAGATAACTAGACTGGGAATTCAAAACATTGTGGTTGAGTCCTAGTGTGAAAATGTACTACTTTGTGATTCTAGGTGAAATGCCTTAATTCTCTGATCTTCTGCTTTGTCCACTATAAAATGGGATAGCAAAGACAATTTCTGGGAAAGTATGTGAAAGTGCCTAGTAACTGAGGCAAAATGATTTTTAAAATAAGGCTAACAATAATAGGATTTTTCTCGTCATTTGAAATGCCATGCAGAAGCCCAATGCATAAGAAAATTAAGGTGGTCATGATTTAGTTAATGTGGAAGTCAGTAAACTGAAGTTCTGCACACTCACCCCCCTCCCTGGGTTGGACAGCCTCTGAGGGTTTTTTAAAGAACATGTGTAACTCAGATGAACACACGTTGAAAACCCCTGCAACCTACAAATGCAACATGGGATTATTGTCACCCTGCTGTGCATATGTCACATGCATGTGCATTTTTTGCCGGGTATTTCCTATTTATAAAGGTAACTACTGTTCATGTACAAGCACAGAGTCCACCAATGTCTAAAGAGCAAAGCTTGGTGTTAATTCAATGTTTCCACCTTTGAATTTGTTTTTCTGTGTTACGATTGTCAGGCTGCTCCAATGTAAGAGCCAGGTGCTGCCCAAGCGTGTGGATGAACATGGGAGCATGCTTCCAATCGTCAACAGGTAAAATGACAACATGGATACATTTCACTATCCACTAAAATCCAGCAAATGATTATCCATTTCCTATCTGACCCTTCGTTTGATTCTTTTGCAGTCGTTACAGAATTATATTTCAATTGATACTGTTGTGGTAAATCTCATGTCCAACTTTTTTTTTCTTAAAGATTTTATTTATTTAACTGACAGAGAGAGAGCAGGAAAAAAAGCAGGGGGAGTGGGAGAGGGAGAAGCAGGCTTCCCGACAAGCAGGGAGCCTGATGCGTGGCTCTATCCCAGGGCCCTGGGATCATGACCTGAGCTGAAGGCAGACGCTTAAGGACTGAGCCACCTAGGCGCCCCTTTATGTCCAACTGTCACTCTCTATAATGTTTTTCTCTTTTTCACCTTGCCAAACCGAGATGAATTTTTTCTTTGTTTTTCTATTAAAACGGCTGTGGCCCTTTCTCTAAATATATATTCGTTAACTTTGGAGTTGCCAAACCATGAAGACATCTGCATCTGTCTTTCCATTGACACTAATTTGTTTATAAACATGTAGTATATGTACATTATGTTCATTACCTCAGTGTTGGAACTACTTTACCAGGATTCAAATCCTGGTTCTGCCACTTCACTATCTCTGTGAGTTTTGGCATATTAGTTTTCTTATCTGCATTTCAGTGTTATCATCTAGATTGGGATGATTATGATAATGATGAATACTTACTGAGTTATGTTACATGTCATTTAAATCCTATTATAGGAAAATAGTACCTACCTCTTTATAGATTGTGGTTAGGTTTAAATGAGATAAATCTACGGTTAGAATAATATCTGAAAAGAGATGAATTGAACAGAATAATATCTGAACAGAGGTTCTCGATAGATAATTAGGAATGATTATTTTTATTAATATCAGGAATGTTTATTGCACACTTTGTTGTCGGCCTTATGCTATTCTTCTTTGTGAAACCATGCTTTAGAAATGTAGTTCACACTCTTATGAAATCTATCTCAATGAGGCCTGCCTTTTCCACCCCATTTATGATCATAAGTAATCTGCTCTCCACTCTTTTAGTTCCCTTTACCTTCATTTTATTTTTCCATGTTAGTATTTTTTTTTAAGATTTTTTATTTATTTATTTGAGAGAGACAATGAGAGAGAGAGAGAGAGAGCACATGAGCGGGGGGAGGGTCAGAGGGAGAAGCAGGATCATGACCTGAGCCTAAGGCAGTGGCTTAACCAACTGAGCCACCCAGGCGCCCTCCATGTTAGTATGAAGACCTTCTAACGTACTGCATAATTATTCTGTTGTATTTTTATTGTCTATCTCTCTAAAACAGAATGTAAGCTCACTTTGCATGGATTTGGCTTTTTTTTTTTTTTTTTTTTAATGCTCTATAGCTAGCATCTAGAACAGTGCCTAGATCTTAGGAGGTAATCAAATGTTAGATGAATGAATGTATCCGTAAAATTTCCTCAAAAGAAGCCAAAGTTTCACAGGGTACTACATTTGGTATGCATACAACAAATAGTATTTTGCTTTCTTTTAAAGTTATACTCTTTAGTATCTTTGTAAATAAGTGTCAATCCACATTTACCAATTGACAATAACACGTTGACAAGTGTCATTATCATGGAGGGTATGTGGTAAGTTGAGACCTCCAGAGGAAGAGAAAAAAACCTTTAGAATCCTTTTTCTGACATTCACATCTTTTTGACTCTCTTGATTCTATGATCTTTTCCTTCCTGTTAGTGCTTCAGTTTCTATTTCTCTTGGACCTGTTTTAATCCTGGGGGCACTAGTCTTTGGAGGTACTCCTGTTTTGTGCCCCTTGCTGACAGAGCAGTGAGCTGAAAATAGAAGCAGAGAAAGTGAAAGTCTGCTTTTCATTCCCTCATTTTCTTCTTAGAGCCTGCCTTGCCCCTTTGTTAGTGGTTGGGACAGGAAGGGAACCCACAACTTCATTTAATTTCTAATTTCTGTCTATGAATAACAAGGATATTAAAAGCTCTCTGGCAAATAATAGGACATAAATTTGGCCCTGTGTTATTCTTGGTGAAAGAATATCCTATGCTCAAAGGACTATTCTAAAATAATACTCTTCCTCTTGAGACAATGTAGGAGGATTTTTGTCGTTTCTGGAGGGTCTCTGTGGTTTTGTTCCAAATGAAATCCTCAGGGCTGTCAAAATGCCAAGGTTGGCCCTAAAAATACCTCCCTCTCAGTGGAGTGCTTAGTCTCAGAATTGAAAGGGATAACTGAGATTATTGAGTTCACCTCACAGGTAAGTTTTTAAAGTGTTGTTAGATCATCTTTTGTTTGTTGTTTGTCTTGATCCTTTAAAACGTTAAGGAATACCAAATCAAGGCAGGCCCAAAGTATGAGTAGTAATTTACTCAGATATACCCTATGTGTAAGGTAATTGGCATATTCGGGTGGGCAAGCATCATATCAGATTGTCTTTAGTCTTCATTTTGTCGTGCCCAATCTGATTACCAGGAGGTATGGGTTTGAAAAGTACCTTTTGGAATAATGATGTAGAATGTATTTTGGTGTAATTCTCATTGTGTTGTAAAGCAGGAAACATTGATAGTCATACCTAGTAGGATAGAGATCTAGAAGGCTTAGCCATGGACATCCTGTCCATATCTGCTGTCTTGGTGCATCAGGATATACTGCTCCTATAATTGTGTAGTGACAAGAGATATTCGCAGGAGATCTGTTGACAGTGGGAGTTTTGCTGCATCCCCATTTATTGAGATATATAAATTAAAGATGTTCTTGCTTTGAAATCATTGCAAATTTCATTGCTTGCTCTGCCAATGAACTACCTCAGGAATTTCACATTTTTCTTATTTGAATCAAACATTCAGCCTCTGTGGAAGAGCCTGTTATATCGTTTCTGCTGATTTCCCCAGGAAGAACGTAATGTTTTGTTTATTTATGAAATTTAAGTTTGGAGTGCATGTTTTTTCAGCCAACAGTTCAATGTATCACTTATGTTATTGTTCTGGATGCAGAATTGGTATTTTACAAGTTGAACTTTTCTAATCTTGTTCAAAATGATGGTACAGAAAGGAAAAATGTTCCTAAGTCGCGAGCATTTAGAGAATTTGGGGAAAAAGCAAAAGGAACGAATAGATAAATAATATTGTTATATGAACAATATATAAAATTCTTATATATAATATAATCTTCTTCTCTGATGAGTTCATATTTATTTTGTGATTGCCAGTCAGTGTGAGAGATTTCTCCTAGTATGGTGACTATTCTCTCAGATGTCATGGTGCTTCTTTTGGTCCTTCGTAATGTGGTGTTAGGTGGGGTCTATAACATGTGGACAGTTTCTTGGTCCTCAGACAGATTGCAGGAGAAATATATAATGAAATTGTAGCCAGGGACGGGACTGCGAAGGATTATGGAAACAGTAAACAAACAGAAATTCTTAGTATAGTAGTTGATACATGAGAAGCTTTCAATAAGTGCTTATTGAATACATAAATGAGGTAATATGGTTAAATGAAGGAGTTACTGAGTTCCTTATAGTACTTGTCACCATGAAGTTGGTATATTATTTAACAGAAGAGGACTATACATCGAAGTTTTTTTTTTTTTTTTTTCACTGTGGATTGAGAAACAAACTCATTATAGTCCTTATAAAGAAATATAAACCAAACATGGACTAATGCTAATTTAACCATCTGGGTGACTCCAGGCCTGTAGAAGTCATTCTGAATATTTTGGACCATTCTGAGATTACATGTACATGTACATGTACAATGATTTGGCTTAAGATTTTTATAATATCATTTGCTGAATCTCTCAGATGTAACATAGGAAAATGATATGGTTGTCACCATTCCTGGGAGGAGTATCCCATACTTTTTCTCCGCAGTCCCAACAAGTTGCTAAGTATATGAACATATATATATATATATATTTATTAAACATTTTGCCCAGTCCTACATAAACTTTTCCTCAACTTACATTTTCCTCCTTTATTTCCAATGCTATTTTGAATATATTATTATATTATTATCTGCTTTATTGATTGTAGAATCCCTGTAACCTGCCATGTTGTATGTTCTTTTTCACATCCAGTGTTTTTAGTTATGTTTGACTGGAATTCCAGACACTCATAAATGTATTGATACATATAGATCCTTACTAACAGTTAATTTCATTATCTTCAAACTTTCTATTTTTAAAATATTCTGCAATGAGCATTTCTATACATGTACAAAAATGGTAATGTTTTCCTAGGTCATATATTTAGAAATGGTATTACTGGGTCATTTTGTATACATATTCTCAAATTTTTTTTTTTTTAAGATTTTAGTTATTTATTAGAGAGAGAGACACAGTGAGAGAGGGAACACAAGCAGGGGGAGTGGGAGAGGGAGAAGCAGGCTTCCGGCAGAGCAGGGAGCCCGATGCGGCGCTCTATCCCAGGAACCCGGGATCATGGCCTGAGTCGAAGGCAGACGCTTAACAACTGAGCCACCCAGGTGCCCCTACATATTCTTAATTTTATAATATATTTTGCTCCTTTATTTCTCAATTACTCATGTTCTCTGTCCTTCTCTGTCTCTCTCTCTGTCTTTCATGAGATTACCCCCACCTGGTGTGTATAACTATATTTCTCCACATCCTCACGAATTACTTATCTTTTTTGTATTATCAATAATTTTGAGCTCATGGTATGTGCTCAGGCTCAATTTTTATGTTTTCTATGTGTATAACCAATAGTCTTACCTCAATCTAATAAATAGCCCATTTTCTCTCCACTGATTTGCAACATGTTCTTTATCATAAACTACATTTCCATATGTATTTTCATCTACTTCTCGTTTATTCTGTCCCATTCATCCTGTTGTCTAACGTAGGCTAGTATCACATTGAATTACAAAACATTATAAGAAGTGATGATATATATGATAGAGTGTTTTATTTACTTTTTGTTATTCCTCATAATAGTTTCGTCTATTCCCAATGAATTAAAAAGTCAGATTCTCAACTTTCAAGAGAAATTTTGCTTAAGATTTTAATTAGGGTAGTTTTCATGTTGGAGATCAATTTGCGAATGAGATATACCTTCATAGTATTGAGTATTTCTATCAAAGAATATGGTATAATATTCAGTTTACTATTATTAAAGTAACATACTTACTCCCCTCCTAAACAATTTGTTTTAAAGATTTTATTTATTTACTTGAGACAGAGAGTGAGAGAGAGAGCAGGAACAGGGGGAGGGAGAGGCACAAGTAGGCTCCCCACTGAGCAGGGAGCCCCACGGCTTGGCTGGGTCCCAGGTCCCTGGGATCATGACCTGAGCCGAAGGAAGTTGTTTAACCATCTGAGCCACCCAGGCGTCCTCATTCCATTTTTGACACGAGGGAGTATATTTTCTCAAGTTTATCTTACATTAGTATTGTTAGTCTCTATTTCTTTTTGTTTGTGTTTGTGGGTATTGAGTAGGAGCTGTTATACAATTCCATATTCCCTGATTTATTTTGTCCTCAGACTTTTGATATGTAAAATGGGGTTGAATGCCATCTGTATATCTTTATAGTCCTATTACCTTTAATACTTGGTAAACAATGGTTTTGCAGTGCTCTTTCACTTCAAGGGGTTAGATTTTAATTTTCGTAAGATTGAAGTTCACCTTGCTATTTGCTTATTCTTTTATGTCTTATTGGAATTGATGGAGTTGCAAATCAAACTTCCTTTGAGAAATAGAAATGACCTCATTTAATTTAGATAGTTTTTTATGTTAATGTGTATTATTTATAAAGGACTCACTTTGAAGATTTCAATTTACAGCATGAATAGTTCAATTTCCAGGTATAGTATGATTTGGGACACAGTTTAATTACAGTTAAGAAGTATCATGGAGGGTGCCTGGGTGGCTCAGTTGGTTAAGCGACTGCCTTCGGCTCAGGTCATGATCCTGGAGTCCCAGGATCGAGTCCCTGGATCGAGTCCTGCATCGGGCTCCCTGCTTGGCAGGGAGTCTGTTTCTCCCTCTGACCCTCCCCCCTCTCCTGCTCTCTCTCTCTCATTCTCTCTCTCAAATAAATAAATAAAATCTTTAAAAAAAAAAAAAGAAGTATCATGGAACCAGTGAAGCATTTGGATAACGAAATCCAACATATATTTGTAAAAATATAGAGAGTTTCCCCCTTGAAAGTCACTATAAAATTTATCTACTAAATGACATGTAAAGGTATCATTTGTGTACTTAAAAATTCTAAGTCATAGAAATGGATCGTTTTGTGTTTGTTTTATTGACTTTGGAGGTATTCAGTTATCTTGACAGGAAAAAAAATGTTATCTCGTAGGGAAATTTTCTGTAAAAGTACATTTAACTGTACCTTAATGTAATGATTTTTAATATATTGCTCACGAATCATTCATTAATGCGAATTGTATTAACTATGGGTTCAATGCTCTGAATCATACACTGCACTCTTCTCTGTTTAGGCTTAGGAATGCAATTATGATTCCATTTGGCAGTTGTTTGAAGAGGGAATTTGCCACATTTTATCTCATGAATATTAATTCAATGTGCACAAAAGTCAAAGGTCGTCAACTTTTTACTTCCCTTTAATATTGCCTTTTAGATACTCCCCCTTCATACTTTGTTCTCATTCATGTTTTCTGGCATGAAGAGTTTTCTGTCAAATTTTCCTTAGTTAGACATCTACTTATATCAGTTCCTGGTTTTTAATAAAGTCCAGTAATGCATCAATCAGGGAAAATCACAAAATTGTTCCCTATGCACAAAAGCTGGTTGATGATTGCATTTACCTCCATTAGGAGTCTCAGTGGATGTGAGGCTTTTTATCCAGCATTAGGGCTAGTTGCCTGCACAGAATATTACAAAATTATTAAGTCCTCGGAATACTATACGGAATGAGAGTTCAATTATATGTATTTGGGGAGCTTATACACTACATGCAGAAGGTTGCTACACAAACTCTTTATATAAAGAAGATAGTTTGATAAACTGGAGTTCACTAATTGTTTCTGCATTTTAAGTCATCAATGAACTCGGCAGGTTATGAAAATCCTGGTTGTGAAGGAGGCTTTCTTCTCTGTGTACCACATCAAGGGTACAGGATGAGAGGTTTTCCTCGAAAATAGCCCTGAGTATATTTGAACTTTTAGATCCCATGTTAAGGAAGTCACTTTAACTCCATACTCTGGTGTTACTTCAACAAGGATGAAAATAACGAAAGAATTCCCACAGAGGGGGTGTAAAATTGTAGGAAACTCTGATGTATAAAATCAAACTGATTTTCCTTATTTTTATAATGGAGTATCTTGAAATGTGTCTCATTACTTGGAAGGCCAGGTTCTCAGATGTTCCTGATAAGGTGTAGCGCAGGTGTGAGCAGTAATCCTTGTAGTGGGGATGTTTTCCCATGCAGGTCTCAGCAAGAGCCTCATGAAATCCTCAAAGCCATGGGACGACTCGCCTGTCGACTTCAGGTTATCCACACCCTCCATCACTTCTCCAACCTGAACTCATTCTGTTTGGGGGTGTGTGCGCATCTCTTGTTTTCTTTTTCTCATTTAGGAAAAGTACCCACAAAGTCCTCTTAAATGCCTAAATGTCATTATTAACATGAAATATTCAAATTATCAGATAATAACATTATATGCATTCGGGATATGCCAGAGCATGATCTCTGGGTCAGTCATGACCTAAACAGGAAACCAGTGGAAAATTCATCTTATAATAATTTGAGCAGCATTTATTTACAAAGGGGTTGTTTACCAATGTACGGTCAGAGCATATGGTAACCACAAGAAATCGTGGGAGAATAAACGAAAGTTGACATGGTTATCATCCCTAATCCTGAGAGTTCACATAAAGCTGGCTGCATTAAGAAGAATGACTTTCTTTTGAGAGATACAGCGAGCTTAGAGTAAAAGCTCATAACAGAGGAAGTAGGGTAATACATAACCTGACTTAATCTCTTTTTGTCTGTTCTTTTGCTGTTCATACTCATTGGTGAAAGCCAGATAGAGAATAGGTTCTGAATTCGGGCCTACAAATACAATTATTTAAAGTATATGGTGTGCAAGACTCCTTGTATATATTATTTAATTTTCATAATAACTAAATGAGGGAGTATTTTCTTAGATTCATTTTACTGATGAGAAGTTGAAATATAATGAGTTTATTTATCCTGGACCACACAGATCATAAACTCAAAGTCTGCATTCATAAATATTACTCCGTATTTCTTCTCTACAAAACCCATTATTATTAGCTAGCATTTATTGAGATGTTATTGAATCTAATTCTTTTGACTGTCTAAGAAGTAGCTACTGTTATTATCCCCATTTGAGAAATACGGAAACTGAGGGGAAGAGTAGTTAAATAACTGACCTTCAATTATGTAGCTAATAAGCTTGAGTAGGATTTGGACCAAGAAAGTTTGGGTCTTGAGCTAATGTTAGACCATTATACTATTCCATGTGCTAACGTCTCATTTATTTTCAAAAATAATGGATTTGATTTGATTGTGTCCTCTACATTATAAAACAGCAATTATAGTAGACTTTATGATCCCTTTCCTTCTAATTCATTGCCTTTCCGAGCTTATAAATGAAAAAAGTGCCTGTGAATACAGTGCCCCACATCTTCCTACCTTTTGCAAAGAACAAAGAAATTCTTTCCTTCACCTTAATAATCTTCTCTTTTGTTCTTGTCTGGACCAGCATTTTACATGTAGGATTCTGGAACTGAATTTGTGTTCTGTAATTAGTGTGGCAAGATGGTCTTCTACATGTGAGTGATGTGAAAAATATCTCACATAAACATTTTCAAATTCTGATGTAAAATGTACCTCTTTTTTGTCCAGAGATAAACCATGAATCACCACTGTCACCTCCACAACAAAATTTTGGGGTGGGTACTTTTAAGCCTGTATTAACAGAATTAAATGAGCCCTAGGTAATATTAAATCATACATTCATAAATTTCTTTCCATTGTATAGTTTGTAATATTTTAAATTCCTAAATAACACATAGTAATATTATAAAATACCAATAAATGACAGTAAATGAATAAAAAGTGATCCATAATTTTACAACCTTTTGGTTAAAAATATTTACATTTTCGGGCGCCTGGGTGGCTCAGTTGGTTAAGCGACTGCCTTCGGCTCAGGTCATGATCCTGGAGTCCCTGGATCGAGTCCTGCATCGGGCTCCCTGCTCAGCGGGGAGTCTGCTTCTCCCTCTGACCCTCCCCCCTCTCATGTGCTCTCTCTCTCAAATAAATAATAAATAAAATCTTTAAAAAAAAAAAATTACATTTTCCATGTAACTTCCCAGAGTATTATCTTATGTAAGTGTGTTTATGAATTTATTTGGATGGAAGTTTAAAATATATAATTTAAAATTTCTTTTTTAGACAAGATTTTTATTTATTTATTTGAGGGGTGGGAAGGGAAAGAGAAAAGCAGACTCCATGCTGAGCGTAGAGCCAGATATGGGTCTTGATCGCAGGACTCTGAGATCATAACCTGAGTCCAAATCAAGAGTTGGCCGCTCAACTGACTGAGCCACCCACATGCCTCTATAATTTTAAAATTTCTTAATTAACAAGTATTGTATGCTAAATGTAGAAGAAATACAATGTATTTAAACAAAAGGAATCCAAGTAGAAATTAAGGTCGAATTAGGTATTGCTAATGGTCTTGATGATTTTCATTCTAGATTATTTTCTGTGCACATGTCTGTGCAGGATACACCTGAACACATTCTACAGAAGTGGCATTGTCTCTACGTGTTGTTTTTTGGCCTACTGTATAAGTACATAATACTTCCCTAGTTGGAGGTACTACGTTAATTTCTGATTTTTGATATTTAGATCATTTTTTATATTTTTTATCAAATTCTGATAAAAATATGTATAGTTAAACATTTGATTTTTCATGGTGATTTCCTTTGGTTAAATCTCAGATGTAAAATTTATGGGTCAACTTGAATGGATATATTTATTTATTTATTTATTTATTTATTTATTTATTTAATTTATTTAATTAATTTATTTATTTGAGACAGAAAGCCAAGAACAGGAGGGCAGGGGCAGAGGGAGAGGGAGAAGCAGATTCCCCACTGAGCAGGGCGCCTGATGCATGCATTCCATCCCAAGAACCTGAGATCCTGACTTGAGCCAACGTTGGATGCTTAAGTGACTGAACCACCCAGGCGCCCCTTGATTGGATTATTTTTAAGCTGTTGATTCATTTTTTTAAATTATCTTTATGGTATTGTTAGTAAATTACC
Source organism: Mirounga angustirostris (assembly GCF_029215605.1). Taxonomy (NCBI): domain Eukaryota; kingdom Metazoa; phylum Chordata; class Mammalia; order Carnivora; family Phocidae; genus Mirounga; species Mirounga angustirostris. Next base: position 98,722,208 of record NW_026991719.1, read on the forward strand.
GTCTCACTAGTAGTGGATGAGCTCCCGTTTTTCTATGTATTTATCTAAACTAGATAAAACTTTTTAAAGAATGAGATGTAATGACTAATTTAAGATAATAAAATAGTATTTCATTATTTTTGGCTCATATTTCATTATCAACATGTTTGGGGTGGGTGTGTGTGCACATGTCTCTGTGTGTATGCTAACTGCCTTTTTATGCCAGTGCGGATGTAGGGCTTTGTAGTGAATGTAACATTCATTTCGTAGGATGTGTCTATGTGTAGAATGTACTTGTAGAAGGGGGTGGAAAAGAGTAGTCAATGGATCTGAGTGGGCAATGGGGATGTACCTAGTGTAATAACTAGAAAACGTATTCATCATAACATTAAATAGTTGCACAGGAAGTGATTTGTTATAGTGTAAATATTTATATTTAAAAAAGAGTTGTATCCTGTTGTGTAATTTTCCAATTGAATCTAATTATGGTGATTTGATTCCTACCATCATCTATTCAAAGAATATATGAAGAAGGTCAAAATACATTAATATTGGGCTGTTTGGGGGAGGAAATCATTTAATCCATTCTTCAAACTTCTTTTGGGTGGTCACTATTAAAGTGATATGAGATAGATTAACAGGAGAAAATGAACGAAAATTTTTATAATATATTTACTTCTATATATCAGGGAGAGACCAAGGAAAAATGAGTAACTGTCCTCAATTGCCAAAGATATTTCATTAAATAACATTTCCAGCTCAAGTTAAAGGATTTTGTGGGTAGGTAGCCACTTAAGGGATTTTACTAGGAAAAGCACAATAAAAAAAATAAGCTTCTTATGCAGATTTCCATTTTGCCTTACCTCTGGTAAGAGTTTCCAGAAATGGACTCAACCATCCTCTTGTAGGGACAGTGAGTTAGGCACCCTTACTAATGGAGATTTCCCTTCGTGAATGTAAGTATCTCTTACAAAGGTTAGTGTTCAGTTTTGCGCCTGTAGTTTCTTAAAAATAAACAGCTTAAAATAATCAGTATGCCAAAGAGGCCTATCTTGGGGTGCCAATATTTGCTCCCTATGGAATATTTGCATGGTTCCTTTTGCTCTTTTAACTCAGTTTTTTTCATTTTATTACTTCCTACAATATTTTATCTTATTTTATATGACTTAGTGCTTTAAAAAGTATTTTGGTTGGTAAAATGTATAAAGTAATTTAGTTGTTTCTGTATGTTTATAAAGTGCATAGTTTTGAATTTTTTCTATTGGAATGAGCTCTCTTTACAAATTTTAGTACACAACTGACCAAAACAACTGAAATGTATCACTATTTTAACTGCTAATTAAAAAATCAAATGCTATTCGAAATGCATCTCCTATCAAAAAGATAGGAACTGTTTTTGCCATTTGTTTTTAAGATTTGTAGATGAAATGTGTTTTTAAGAAATGAGACAGGTTTTACCATTTTTACCTTTTTTAAAAATGAAGTGTAGGTGTCCTAGAGCATTGTTTTAGTTTGAGGCATACAACATAGTGATTTCAGAATTCTATACATTATGCAGCGCTCACCATGATATGTGTAGTTAACGTCTTTCACTATACAATATTATTACAGTATTATTGACCTAATTTCCTATGCAGTGCTTTTCATACACATGACTTATCATGTTTCAAAATTTGTTCTCTGGTTTTTAGAATATGTAAGCATGGAGAAACTTGTTTTCATACAATTAGATGTAATTGGAAAGAATTTTGTTATAGCGATGTCTTTTTTTTTTAAGTTTTATTTATTTGACAGAGAGAGACACAGCGAGAGAGGGAACACAAGCAGGGGGAGTGGGAGAGGGAGAAGCAGGCTTCCCACCGAGCAGGGAGCCCGATGCGGGGCTCGATCCCAGGACCCTGGGATCATGACCTGAGCCGAAGGCAGACGCTTAACGACTGAGCCACCCAGGCGCCCCTATAGCGATGTCTCTTAATGCTTTGCACTTGTTTTGAGTTACATGCCAAAAATCACACACTAATTTTTCAATGAAAATTATTTTTAATGATTTTTCAGCTCTCAATTCAATTAGGTTTCAATTTTGTTAAAAGGAAAGAGTTAGAAATTGCCTAAATTACACAAGGTTATTACTCAACCATTAGTCATTCATTTTATCAACGTTATTAACATAACATGAAATTGTCTTTGTCTGGTACACCACAGGTTTTTCCATCCTTTGGCAACGTACTATAGTAATATTACTGATGCCTAAAACGTTTGCTGCTTTTTTTGTTCTTTTTTTTTTTTTTTTTTTTTTTTTTTTTTGGTAACATGTACAAATAAGGTTTTGAATGGAGAGGTGGGAAAAGAAAATCTGCGGATTGTAAATGTGTTCCGGCAAATAACTATGAGGCAAGAATTTATACAGACGTTGAAAAGGTGAAATTATCTTAAATATCTCCACTTTTGCAGAAACCTTTCAAAAGTTCTTCATACTCCCCAAGGGTATATGTACCATGGTTTAAATTCTTTGATTTAAAATTTGAAAATCCGGGGCGCCTGGGTGGCTTGGTCAGTTAAGCGCCTGCCTTCAGCTCGGGTCATGATCCCAGAGTCCTGGGAGCCTACTTCTCCCTCTCCCTCTGCCACTCCCCCTGCTTTTGCTCTCTCGGTCAAATAAATAAATAAAATCTTTAAAAAAATAAAATGTGAAACACCGTTGCTTTATCTACATAGCTTCTTGCCCTCAATAAAATTATAAAGTCCATGATGGCACAGGATGTGTGATTATAGCTTTCCATTTGACATTAGTGTGCACCTACTATAGTAGCCCAAGGAGTTTTGCAGTAATCTGAATAGGTTCATGAGGTTTTTCTTTTTATAAATTGAGACCTGGGCTGTGGATATGCATCGTGAAGGAGGGGGTGGAGGCCGTTCTAGGAGACAGATCGGTTGCAGAACATGAGGCCAACAAAAGTAGAACAATAGAGTAAAATCAACCAAGGGCCTTTTTTGGATCAGAATCATGGTCACCTATCTTCTAATATTACAGGAAAGTCAATAGTAATTTTAGGTACCTTAGATTTTTTTGAGTGGACTCGAAGGTTTGGAGCCAACATTTTGCCTGTCGGAAATCCACTTGCAGGAGCTGCGTTTCACCTTTTTTTGTAAATCTTCCCCGCCTTTTTTTTCGTTGAGTTTTCGCAACAGCTGGAACTTTTACACCTGTATCATACAATTTGGAAATTAATTATATACTATATCGTACTGTTTAAAGTTACGTACAACGTTTGTCTAGTGTCTCCAAATAGGTTGAAGGCAGGGACTACATTTCATTGTATATGATAAATAATTTGTAAATATTTTCACGTTTGAACGGAAGTTCTTCTAAAAGTAAAATATAACTTGACTGTGAAATGTCGGAAAAAATTTTATGTTTGGAATACTGATCCAAAGTTGTAGATAATATGATTGAGAATGAGATAAACAACTCTCCCCACTTTTTCATTTTGTATTATCTTTAAATTTCTTTAGAAAGTATTTATTGTGTCACTATTGAAATGGAGTGTACTCTATTGTTTATAGGAGGTATTAATTCGAGCCTCAGTGATACAGGTACTTAGGAACTATAGAATTATCTAACACAGACTTCCGTCTGTTTCAGATTTTGGTTATTGTAGCTGAAGATCCATTAAGTTGTTGGTAGTATTAAAATTTCTATTTTATAAAGACTTTAGTTCTTTATATATATATATATATATATATATATATATATATATATATATATAACTTCGATTCTACTTTTAGAGCTAATAACATTGAAACCATTTCCTTCTATCGTTTATCTCAAATACAATTATTTCTGTTTTCTAGTTAGGCAACATTTTCCCACATTCTATCTTCTCATTTGTGACTGAGGCATCCGATAGTGTTACAGCTTTGCAGGGAAATGACTGAACTTTGAATTCATTCAAGATGTTCCAGAAGATCAAGCTTTTGTATAAGCATTTTCTGATAAGTGTTTTTCTTTTCTGTTAGTTCACTGTTTCACAATATGTTTGGTTCGAATTTTTTTTTTTAAGATTTTATTTATTTATTTTCACAGAGAGAAAGAGATAGCCAGAGCAAGAACACAAGCAGGGGAAGTGGGAGAGGGAGAAGCAGGCTCCTGGCTGAGCATGGAGCCGGATGCGGGGCTCAATCCCGGGACCCTGGGATCATGACCAGAGCTGAAGGCAGACACTTAAAGGCTGAGCCACCCAGGCGCCCCTGTTTGTTTTGAATTTTAAAAGTTAATTGATTTTTTTTAGGCGCCTGGGTGATTCAGTTGGTTAAGCGGCCAACTGTTGATTTTGGCCCAGGTCTTGATTTCAGGGTCCTGAGACTGAGCTTTCCTTTTGTCTCTGCGCTGGGGGTGGATCCTTCTTGGGATTTTCTTTGTTTCCCTCTGCCTGGAGCGTCCCCCCCCCCCCCCCCCGCTCGTATGCACTCTCTCTCTCTCTCAAAAATAAATAAATAAACCCATTAGTTGATTTTTCTTTAACTTGAATTTTACGGTTACCTTGTATTTTCTAGAGACTAATCAAAGACAAATTCAAGATTAAGACAGTGTCTTTAAGAGGTGTGACAGTGGGAATTGATTTACTTATGATGCTGATGTGGAAAATTATTGCTCTGATTTGTACACTTTTTGATATAATCTGTCTCTCATAGGTCTAGCATCATCTGGTATATTGCAGGCATTTGGCAAAGGTTTTTCACTGATTGAATTAAAAGTGCAGTGTTGGTGTATTACTAGAATCCATCATAGAATATCCTATGACTTGATAATAGAGAACAGGCAGCTATTAATAATGATACTGTAAAACTAGGTTTTATATTATAAAATGCCTATGCCATGCTATTGAGTAAAGAAAGAAGATTAAAACGTGATCTTTTTAGTGAAATTAGATATATATCTATATGTATACATATATGCATGTGTGGGTTTATATAGTTCAAATGATTACGTTACAGCTTTAAATGTATTAAAGTAGTTTCATTCTTATATGACTAAATCCAGGTCAAAAACTCACGCTGAGGGACGCTTGGGTGGCTCAGTAGGTTAATCATGTCCCTTTGGCTCAGATTATGATCCCAGGGTCCTGGGATCGAGTCTCTCATTGGGCTCCTTGCTCAGCGGGGAGCCTGCTTCTCCCTCTGCCCGCTACTCCCCCTGCTTGTGTTCTCTGTCTCTCTCGCGCGCGCGCTCTCTCAGTCTCTTGCTCTGAGAAATAAATAAATAAAATCTTAAAAAAATAGAAACAAAACAACTAACACTGAATTTGGGTATTCCTGGATGCAAATAACTAATGTCTTTTTGTTATTTGAAGAGACCTTCTTCTTTGAGAGATAAGTTTCAGGTCTTAAAAAGAAATGTATCTTTCACAGTATTACTGAGAATTCCTTGGTCATATGTTCCATGGTCACTTCTGACACTATTTTACTTGTTTTACTGTAGTTTCATTCTTAGTCACATTTTACCTCTCTTGGACGTCCTGTTTTCTTAGTGTTGTCCTCACCTAAACGTCAAACTTATGCATGTTGAAACACAAACACAGACACACATACACACACACACACTTTTTTGTATGAGTTGCATTCTGAAAGTTTTCATGTAATGAACAGTAAGTTTTCTTTGTTGCAGTGGTAGTAACTTAGATTTGTATATCAAGCATCCTTCTTTCTAGAACTCCATACTATAGTCTGTTAATCATTATCTCACCTTGCATATTATTTCTCAGGTATAATGCTTCTGTGTTCTTCTTTACTCCCTCAGTCCCTTGACTTGTGCATGATCATGTTGTACCAGCCTTCTTCAATTTATCTTAACAAGACCTACATCTAAGAAAAATACAACTAACCCCATTCTCCTTACCCTATTAGGCAGAATAGTATATAATTTTGTTTCCTGTTAGCTCATGTATATCTTTATACATTCACAGACTCATTAACGTGCTCTGGTACAGAGAGTCATTTACTAGAATTTCACCTGCCTTGGAAATGGTTATGCTTTGACATTGCCTTCCCTTATTCTTTCCCTAGCAATCTCCACCAGTTCAGGAGTGTCACAGAACCCGAAAATAAAAATGGGATGAGAGAAGTGGCTCAAATAAATTTCAGTTGAAAACAGTATTTTAATACAATAAATACAGAAAGCTTATTTCATTCATTTAATGTGAATGTTTATTCTTCTTAAAAATCAACTTTAACTTCTTTTCCAGATACTTTTCTCTCCCTCATATTTTTCACTAATAATTACTATTGTTGTTACTATTAATACTATGCAGCAAGAAAAAGGATAAAACTGTGATAAAATGTCATTATCTACTTAACCTGTCCTTGACAAACATATTGCTTGGGTGTGCTTTCTCTGTTTTATAAATAAACGTTTTGCAGCAAACTTGTAGTAGTAAGAGAGGATGCCATTTTCAAATCTATTATCAATTAAGTTTTCATTTGTTAGAATCATGACCTAGTATATGGTACCAGATTACAGTAGCTTGCATACTTTTTCTGTTTAATATTAAGAAATGAATTGAAATTCTATGTGATTCCTCCAGGATGACTTTATTAACTTTCAGACTTTCTGTTTACTACTGAAGAATTGTGAATTCATGTTTACCCTTTTTTCATAACTCTAACTTCCTTTAACCACGATTTAGCCTCCATTTTTGGCAGACTTGTATTCATGCTTTCTTGTTCTTAGAATGTTGACAGTATTGAATCTCCTATCCTCTACATTATTCTTAAAAGGAAAATTGATACAATAGGCATTTGTGTTCAATTGATAGTATGTCTTAAGACTTAAACCACCTCTTACATTAATTCCCTAATACTTTTCTCTTTGCTACCTAGAGACTTATTTTCTTGATTCATCTTCTTTTTCTCCTATTGGTATTTTTCTGTATTCCTTACTGACATTTTGCTTTCCCCCCTCTTGTGGGTAATTGTATGCTCAGCTCTGAATTTTGATTTTTTCAAAAAGCTCACCTATGCTCATAACTTTGAATATCATTTCTATGTGAATGGTTTCCAAATTCATTATCATAGCACTCACTACTGTGTCTTCCCTTTCTTATTTCCAAATGCTGCTTTTCTGTTTACCATTCCTCCAGTCTCAATGTGAATCTACTCGAGATAAATTAGATTATTCTTTTATGGTATTCATCCAGCCCAATTAAGTTCTATCCACCCTACTCTGTATTCCCTGCTAATTTTTCAATTGAGGACAAGCCACCTATCTTGACTGTTATGAAAGCCTTGTAATTGGTTTCTCAGGGTGCTGTCCCTCCACCAATCTAGCATAACCCCAATTCTCTTTACATACCATTTTGTCTATAAATCCAGGCTTTTTCTTCCTTAAGAATCATACCTGAAAAGTAAATAAGGGCCACAAGATGAATTGGGATGCTTAGTTATGGCTTTTATGTATTTAGCTGCCTAGGTGTTTTTTCCATATGTGAATAATTGAGGATAAATGATGGTGTAATTTTCTATTTGACCTTAATTGTTTAATAAAATTGGTGCTTAAGATGTTAAGAATACTTATTAAAATTTTAAAATATTTATTTATTTGAGAGAGAGAGACAGAGACAGAGGGAGTGGGGAGGGAGAGAGAATCCCAAGGAGACTCCACATTGAGTGTGGAGCCTGACTCAGGGCTCCATTCTTGACCCTGAGATCAAGACCTGACCTGAAACCAATATCCCGATGCTCAACCGATTGAGCCACGCAGGCACCTCGTTACTTATTATATATATTTTTAAAGATTTATTTATTTGAGGGATTCCTTGGTGGCTCTGTCGGTTAAGTGTCTGCCTTCGGCTCAGGTCATGATCCCAGGGTCCTGGGATTGAGCCCCACATCGGGCTCCCCGCTCTGAGGGTAGTCTGCTTCTCCCTCTCCCACTCCCCCTGCTTATGTTCCCTCTCTTGCTGTGTCTCTCTCTGTCAAATAAATAAATAAGATCTTAAAAAAAAAAAAGATTTGTTTATTTGAGAGAGAGAGTCACAGACTGCAGGCAGAAGGAGAAGCAGGCTTCCCGCTGAGCAAGGAGCCGGATGTGGGGATCATGACCTGAGCTGAAGGCAGATGCTTAACTGATTGAGACACCAGGCCATCCCTACTGACCATATTTTTAAAGAAATAAATATTTAGAAAGAAATTATCTCAGTAAGCTTTCACCATTTTTCCCTTCTTGTCACAGTAAATCTAACATTGCCTTATTTCTCTAGTTTAAGTAGAAAACAGTTTCAGAAATAATTTGGAATGTTTGACAGGGTCAGAAATATTTCCTAGTCAGAAACGTACATTTACTTACTGTAGTTAAAAGCTTCATGCTGGTTGATTGGGTGAATTTTGAAAAGTCCACAGCTTCCTCATACAGTTTTTCAGGGAAATGATGTATTTAATCAAGGCAATTTATATTAATAATTATAATAACCAAAGTTCAGTGTTTGAACGCAAGAAAAGTTTATATCTTTCTCATGAGGAGTCAAATGTAGAAATTTTAGTTTGCCTGAGTCTTCTCTGTGTCTCTCCATTAATGACAACTTGGTTTCTTTGTTGGTTTGCAATGCTATAATAGAATACCAGACTGTGTTACTTTTAAAGAAATAAGGTGATTTCTCACTGTTCTGGAGGCTGGATATTGTTAATCAGAGTACCCACATGGTAGGGTTCTTGTGAGACCCTCTTCCAAGTTGAGGAGGACTATTCTACCATATTCTACCATGGTCCACGTTGCAAAAGAACTCTTTTAGATATTTTTTATAAGGTCATTAATCCCATTCTTAAGGACTCCACACTCAGAGCTAGAACCTTCTAAAGGTCCTGCCTCATAATACGATTACATTATGGTGTAAGACTTCAGCAGATGTATTTTGGGAGCCATCCACTAGCTCAACATTCCGTAGAGCCTTAGTTTACTCTGCTGGATCTTTTACATTTTTCCATCAATGAACATGATGAACAAACTTGGAGGATCACAGAGAACATTTTAACAACCAGGCCTTCTGGGTGTTTTATATTATTTTTGCCTACTTTTTAATGACAAGCAGGATTCATGGCTCCACTTAGATGCAAAGGGTTTGGAAGTTTTGCCACAAATTTTAATCTGTCTTGTGCACTATACCAATTAGCACCTTGGTTTCTGATTCGTTTGTCTAGTTGCTTACTTATCATAACAAGGAAGTATTTTTTGCTATGTTTTCTTTTAGTTTCACAGAAGTATCTTAAAATTGAATAATCAGATTGTCATGATCTAGGCAGACAGACATGTTGTGGTACTGATGGTAGTTGTAAAGGTAGAGATGATTGTGGACTTGATGGCAAGGGTTTTGTCAGTTAATCACAAGGTAAATATGAATTACTCATAAAATATCGCTACAGTAAAATAATTTTTGATTGTTTTTAAAATAGTTTAAGCATGTAATAACTGTATGTGTGTCAAATATGAATAAAGGTTATTTTTCAGAAGATCCAGTACACATAGCATAATATTCATCCTTTCAACATGTATAATTCAGTGATTTTTAGGATAATCAAAAAGTTGTGCAACAACATACACTCTCTAAGTCCAGAACATTTTCATAATCCCTGAATTGAAATTTTTTACCCATTACCAGTCTCCCCAATTAACCTTTCCCCCTAGCTGCTGGCAGGGATCTATCTAAAAATATATATTAATTTTGGAGTATTGGTATCTTATCAATATTAATCTTCCAATCCCTGAACACTGGGTGTCTTTTATTTGTTCAGGTCTTCCTGAATCTCCTTTTTATCGTGTTTTGTCGTTTTCCCTGTAAATGTCTTCCTCTTCTTTTGTTAATTTTTCCTCTATTACTCTTTTTCATGTTATTGTAAGTGCAATTGTTTCCTTAATTTTCTTTTCATAGTATTCATTGCTAGTGTACAGAAATGATATTGTTTTAGATTGCTATTATATCCTGCTCTTTTGCTGAAATCATTTAGTACTGTTTAAGAGTCTCCTGCTCTACCGACTGAGCTAGCTGGGCACATCATTTAGTATTGTTTAAATAGTTTTCTTTCGGATTCCCTAGGATTTTCTATATAAAAGATGATGTCATTTGCAAATACAGAAGTTTCATTTCTTCCTTTTCAAATTGGATGCCTTTTATTTTACTTCTTTTTTGGTACCTCATTTCCTTGCTAATTAGGTCCTCTTGTATAATGTTGAGTGGAAGAAGCAATAGTAACATCCTTATCTTGTTTCTGTTATTGCCTGGAAAGCTGTTAGCCTTTATCTTGATAGCCCTGGTTTTTGAATAGATACCCTTTATCAGATGGAGAAAATTCCTATCACCCTGAGTTTGAGTGGTTTTTATCATTAAATGGTGTTGGATTTTCTGTAATTCTTTTTTTTTCCCCCCATCTATGGAAATATCATGTGGATTTTTTTCCCTTTATTCCATTAATATGGCTTGTTACATTACTAAGCTATGGGATTAGGTTTGCTAATATTTTGATGAGGATTTTGTCATTTTGTTTTAGAAGAAATTTTGGTCATTAAGTTTTTTCTTCTTACTTTGTTGTCTCGTGTTTTTACTAGACTAATACAGGTGTTACAGGTGAGTTAGGAAATGTATGCTTCTTTGTCATTTTGGAAATATTTGTGAACAATGGTTGTGAATAATTCTTTAAGTATTTCTTAAATTCACCAGGTCAGTCATCTGGTCTGAGAATCTCCTTTGTTGGACGCTCTTTAGTTACATATTCAGTCTTTTTATTTCTATATCTGTGAAGATTTTCTATTTCTTTTTGAGTAAGTTTAAGTCATTGTTGCCTTTTGGGCAATTTGTCAATTTTATCCAAGTTATATAATTTGTTGCTGTAAAATTGCTCATAGGACTTTTTAAATATTCTTTTTACTTTTATAAGATAAGTAATATTGTCTCAGTTTATTTGTGAATTTCAGAATTTGAATCTTTTTTTTTCTCGTTTAGCCAAAGATTTGTTCATATTAATTTTTAAATTTTTAAATATCATTGTTTCTTTATTTTACTTATTTCCATGCTACTTTCTATTATTTCCTTTTTTGTTGTAGGTTTGAATGTAGTATGCTTTTATTTTGTTTTTTGTGTTGTAAGTTTAGGTTATTTATTTGAAATTATTTTCTTTTTTAATATAGATGATTTCATTCTTATCAAACATACATGGAAGAATTTTCATAATAAATCATTGCTAGTCATAAAATAATTTGTACACTTCTGTTGTGATACTCAGTGTTCACTATATGTCCGTTAGTTCTATATTCTTGCTAGTGTTGTTCGATTTTTCCATTTTCTTATTCTTCTTCTTAGTTGTATCCAGTAATAAAGAGATGTATCTAAGTCTCCAATCATTATTGTTTTTGTCTCTTAAAGATCAATTTCTAAGTGTATATTTTTTTCATTAACATTAAATTTTATAATATACATTAAGTGAAAAGGATCAGGAAAATAATTTCAAAAGAAATGAAGGATCAAAAACCTATATGTTTCAAATAAAGGTGAATACCGTTTATAAAAACCGTGTTGGTTAAACAGTAACTTTATTTTTATTTTATTTTATTTTATTTTTTTAAGATTTTACTTATTTGACAGAGAGAGAGGGAACACAAGCAGGGAGAGTGGGAGAGGGAGAAGCAGGCTTCCCGCGGAGCCGGGAGCCCAATGTGGGGCTCGATCCCAGGACCCTGGGATCATGGCCTGAGCCGAAGGCAGACGCTTAATTACTGAGCCACCCAGGCGCCCCAGTAACTTTGTTTTTATTGTGTTGATTTATATATATTATACATAAGTAATATATTTATAACCTCAGGCCAGGCACCCATATCCACTTCCAAAAGCTTTTAGTCCATCAATTTAGTATTGTTGATTTGTGTATTTTCATCTTCAATTCTGTCAATTTTTTGCATCATATATTTTTTAAATTTCTTGTTAGTCTAAGATAGGCTTCTAATTTTTTTAACTTTCTTTAGGCTTATAATTTTTATATATTCATGGTTGGAGACTTTTATCATTTTTTTTAACTCACTGGTTTTTTTTTTTACATTAAATCTGACATTTACAGAACCACACCTTTAATTTAATTTAATTTAATTTATTTTATTTTAGTTTTTATTTATCCTCTAGGTCCATCCTGGGGTTTGATCTCATGACCCCAAGATGGAGGGCATGCTTTACCAAGCGAGCCCCCTGACACCTTTATCCTTACAATAATGTTCTTTGTCACTAGTAACAGTTTTGTTTTGTTCCTAATGTCTATTCAGTTTCATATTACTATAGCTATTCAACCCAGTCTTTGGTTACTGTTTTCAAAGTGTATGTATTTGTTTAGTTTTAACATGTTTGTGTCTCTGAATCTATTTTGTGTTTTTTTTTTTTTTTTTTTAATATTTATTTAGGGGGCGCCTGGGTGATTCAGTCAGTCAAGTGTCTACCTTTGGCTCAGGTCATGATACCAGGGTTGTAGGATTAGGGCACATCTTCTCTCTCTTATTGTGTTACTCCCCCTACTTGGGCTCTCTTTCTCTTTCTCTCAATTACGTAAATAAAATCTTTAAAAATAAATGAATAAAAATAATGATTGATTTAGTTATTTGAGAGAGAGAAAGAAGGAGAGGGAGAGAGTGTGTGAGCAGGAGGAGGGGCAGAGGTAGAGGGAGAGATCTTCAAGCAGACTCCCCAGTGAGCATGGAGCCTACATGGGGATCTATCATAGGACCCTGAAAGCAGGTCCTCAGCTGAAATCAAGAGTTGGCCGCTTAACCAAATTTGCCAACTGGGTACCCTGAATCTACTTTTTTTAAATGCTTTTATATAGTTAATGTATTTACTGATAAGGTAGAAATTATATCTGCTGATTTCTTCTTTATTTTATATATTTCATTTTATTCTTCATTCATCTATTACTCCTTTAATGTTTCCTTGGTTTAAATAGATATTTTCTAATATACCATTTTACTTTATATTAGTTAAGGTTATCCATAGATATATTATGACTTGACTCATAACATTATGGAATTTGCTGTATCCCAAGATGTTATGATGAATTGGCAATGTAGAGACCTTGAAAAGCCCGTTGTACATTTCCACTCTAAAAGTCAACAAACTTGAGACCCTGGAAGGATTAATGTTTCTTTTGCAATCTAAAATGTATCATGTAGGAAGAATTGTCTCTTACTCAAGAGAGTGTTGGTCCTTTAGTTTTATTTACCCTTTCACCTAGTTGGATGAGGCCAACCCATATTAGGTAGGTCAGTCTGCTTTATGTCGTCTAATTGCAATGCTAATATTGAAAAATACCCTCACCAACAGATGTCCCCAGAATAATGTTTGTATAAATAATCTGAGCACTATGCGGCCCACTGAAGTTGAACATGAAGTTAACCATCACATAATTTGTCATTTATTTTCCTCTGTTTTTCAGTTATTTTCTTAGTGGTCTCTGGGGGTCACAAGTATCATCATAATTTATAATAATCTATTTCAAATAACAATAATAATACAATATTAATTGTATAAAATTATTTCGGTTTATAGACCTCCAACTTATCCTTACTTTGTGATGTTATCGCCATATAAATGACTATACTAAGTACCTTGTATGCTCATAAACACAGACATAATTACTGCTTTAATCTGTTGCCTTTTAAATTATATGGAAGATAATAGAAGCTAAAAACTGCATTTATAATGTCTATTATTTTTACCTTTGTGCAGGCATACATTGTTTTATTCCGCTTTGAAGGTGTGTTTTGTTCAAATTTTAATATTTGTGGCAAGCACGTGTTGAACTAGTCTGTTGGCACCATTTTCTCCAACAGCATTAGTTCACTTTGTGCTTTGTTGTCACTGTTTGTATGTTTTGAAATATTGTAATCTTTTTCAAATATTTTGAAATATTTTAAACTTTAATATTTTATTCTTTTTCTAAAATTTAATATTTAATCTTTTAATCTTTTGGAAAAAAATCTTTGTTTTTTTCAGTTGTTATTGTTCATTTCAACTCCAGAATTTCTCTTTGAGTTTTTAAAAAATTATAATGTTTGTATTTTATTGTTATTCTTTGTTTGGTGAGACAAAATTTTCATACTTTTCATTAGTTGTTTAATCATGGTTTCTAATATTTCTTTGATCTGTAGTCTGTGATAACTCTCTGAAAGCTCAGATTATGGTTAGCATCTTTTAGTAATAAGTTACCATTACTTTTTTTTTATTTTAAAGATTTTATTTATTTATTTGACGGAGAGAGATAGCGAGAGCAGGAACAGAAGCAGGGGGAATGGGAGAGGGAGAAGCAGGCTTCCCGCGGAACAGGTAGCCCGATCTGGGACTCGATCCCAGGACCCTAGGATCATGACCTGAGCTGAAGGCGGACGCTTAATGACTGAGCCACCCAGGCGCCCAGTTATCATTGCTATTTTTAATAGTAAATTATCTTTTTTTTATTTGTCTAAAAAGATTTTATTTATTTATTTTAGAGAGAAAGAGAACTAGTGGCAGGAAGGACAGAGGGAGAGGGAGAAGCAGAGTTCCCGCTGAGCAGGGAGCCTGATGCAGGGCTCATTCCCAGGACCTAGAGATCATGACCTGAGCTGAAGGCAGGCATTTAACCAACTGAGGCCCCCAGGCACCTCCAGTAGTAAATTATTTTTTAATCAAAGAATGTACAGTAGACCTTTGATCAACGCTGGGTTTAGGGTCACTGACCTGCTGCATGTCAGTGACATGTATATAACCCATGTATAACTATTGACTCCCCAAATATATATAATGTTTATTGGAAGTCTTTATAATAAAGTCTTAATGATACCATTGTGGTTAAAACATATTTTGAATAATATATGTTTAAATACTGTATTCTTAGTATAAAGTAAGCTACAGAAAGAAAATATTATTACTGTATTTATTGAAAAACATTGGGGCACCTGGGTGGCTCAGTTGGTTGGGCGACTGCCTTCGGCTCAGGTCATGATCCTGGAGTCCCGGGATCAAGTCCCGCATCGGGCTCCCTGCTCGGCAGGGAGTCTACTTCTCCCTCTGAGCATCCCCACTCTCATGTGCTCTCTCTTATTCTCTCTCTCTCAAATAAATAAATAAAATCTTAAAAAAAAAAAAAAAGAAAAAAAAGAAAAACATCTGCGTATGAGTAGGAATAAGTATTTTAAATCTGTCATTTATGGGTGTATTGTACTTTTTTCATTTAGATGTAATACTAATGCACACTTAATAGGGTATGGCAAAGTTTTAAAATACCTTTTGTATGCCCTGGGGAAAAATTCATTTGACTTCATTTATTGTGATATTAGCTCTATTGAGGTTTTTTATAATGTACACCACAAGATTTAAGAGATATGCCTGTAGTTACCTTTGCTATTGCTCTTAATTTTTCATGTGTATTCATTCAAATTACTGTCTAATGTCTACTTACTTCAGCTTGTTGGACTCCTTTTAGTATTTCTTGTAGCCAAGTCTGTTAGTGACAATTTATTTTATTTCCAGATATCTTATTTTTTTCTCTTGTTTAAGGATAGTTTTACTGCATATAGAATTGTGGAAATAAAGTCCTTTTCTTTAAAACTGTCATATCTCCACATTTTTGTCCTTATGGTTTCTGATTATAAATCAGCTGTTAATCTTATTGAGGATCGCTTGTAGATGATAAGTCACTCTTTTCATGTTGATTTCAAGATTGTCTATTCATCCTTCATCAGTTTTATTGTATTGTGTGACTGTTTCGATGTTTCAATTCATTCTACTTGTATTTTGTTGAGCTTCTTAGATGAGTAAATGCATGTATTTTTTCAAATTCAGAATGATTTCAGTTATCTTTTCACCAAATATACATTTTCTTTCCCTTTGTCTTGTTTTACTCCTGTGTCTCCAGTTCTTCCTATTTTGGAATGCTTGTTTGTGCTACGTGTTTCTTAGGCTCTTCAGTATTGTTGTTTTTCTCTTTTTGTTTTTAAGATACCATGGTATCTAGTGACCTATCCTCAAATTCACCTTTTCTTTCTCTAGCCTGCTGAATTCTGTTGTCAACCACTTGTAGTATTTTTTTCAGTTGTTATTTTTCATTTCAATTCCAGAATT
This sequence comes from Mirounga angustirostris, assembly GCF_029215605.1. Lineage (NCBI taxonomy): Eukaryota > Metazoa > Chordata > Mammalia > Carnivora > Phocidae > Mirounga > Mirounga angustirostris. The sequence goes on from NW_026991719.1 coordinate 98,738,305, forward strand.
TCTCTTTGAGTTTTTTAAAAATTATAATGTGTATATTTTATTGAACTCTCTTTTTGGTGAGACAAAATTTTCATACTTTTCATTAGTTCTTTAATCATGCTTTCCAATATTTCTTTGAACAAATTTGAAGAACCTGATTTAGTGTTTGTCTAGTAATCCTAATATCTTGTCTTCCTTAGGGACAGTTTCTCTTAATTTCTTAATACTATGTGTCATCTTGCTCATTTGAAGATTTTATTGTTCCAAACTGGACATTTTATATAATTTAGGAGCTCTAGCAATCAAATTATTTTTTGTCTCCAGGGTTTGTTGTTATTTTGTTGTTGTTGTTACTCGTTTTCAGACTTTTCCTAGTTCTGTAATGCGTATTTTTTTCTGTCTTTTTTCCCCACTCAGTTCTATTCAGCTAGCTTTATTGTTAGCCTATGTCTTATATTCCTAACAATAAGTCCCCTATGGACATCTCTTTCCCTTGGGCTTCATTTTAAACTTTTTGTTCATCCTGTTTATATCAATTCTTATTCTCTGCATGAGGCAGTTATAGTTTCAAAACATTGCTCTTTATTGTCTTTTACAAATGATCCCAAGTAAAAGTTCTTCTCACCTGGGAAGATGTGACTCAGGTCAAAGAAAGTGAGGCCTTGGAGTGAGGTTTTCAGGAAACCAGCAGATTGATTAAGTAATGACCATCTCTGGTAATGCATTTTTGAACCAAAGTCCGTCCAAATTCCCAGTCAGGTAGTTACCAAGCTACTTGTTTTCATAGTGAAAGGTGTTTTGTTTTCAAGGTTAACACTCGTTTGAGGAAGGGGAGATGAGAATAGAGCAAGTTATATTGCCAGAAATCTCCCCATTATATCTGAGATTCAGCCTTTTTGTTAATATATTCTCTCGAATTGCTGCAAGTCTTTGTTTTATTTCCGTAATTCTCAACAAAGTTACTGTGACAATTCTACCAGTGTTATTTTTTATTTTATTAAGCTGATGATTTTGTGAGGTCCTTACTCTATTGTCATTTTCTGTTTTTTAGAAAATTTTTTAATTTAAATTCAATGTAATTAACATACAGTGCGTTATTAGTTTCAGGGGTAGAATTTAGTGATTCATCAGTTGCGTATAACACCCAGTGCTCATTCCATCAAGTGCCCTCCTTAATGCCCATCACCCAGTTACCCCATTCCTCCACCCACCTCTCCAGCTACCCTCAGTTTATTCTCTATAGTTAAAACTCTGTTATGCTTTGTTTTTAAAAGTTATATAAATGTCTTATATATGCTATTTATTGCAATTGATCATGTCTTACATTCTATGGAATATGCTAACCTCACTTTTAGAAAACTGTTGTATGAGGAAGAGTATGGAAGCTCTTTTTCTAATAGAAACAATAAATTTGAAAAAGAATTCCTTCAATGGTAGGACAAGTCACTTTGTCAAATAAGCAGCCTCTTAGATCATTTTTCAAAGTACCACTGAAGGTATCCTTTGTGGTCTGTGATGAAGTTGTAAACCAAATGAATTTTAAAATCTATTCCAATAATAAGTTTTTCCACAGAATATATTATTTCAGTTTATTTAGATTATCATTAAAGTCTCAATTCCAAAAATATTGCATCTATGTGTGAAGGTTAGTATTCTTTTTTTTTTTTTAAGATTTTATTTATTTATTTGAGAGAGAATGAGAGGGGGGAGGGTCAGAGGGAGAAGCAGACTCCCCATTGAGCAGGGAGCCCAATTTGGGACTCGATCCCGGGACTCCAGGATCATGACCTGAGCTGAAGGCAGTCGCTTAACCAACTGAGCCACCCAGGCGCCCTAGGTTAGTATTCTTATATGAAGAAACAATATCTTCAAGTAAAAGTATAACATGTATATATACAGCTATTTTAAGAACGAATTTCACAATCACATGTTCATTTGAGGATTGAGACTAATATGAGAATATATTATCATAGAAATGGGCTACTCCAAAGGAAATAGTATTCCTAGATTAAATTGTTGAGGTTTTTTTTAGCTTGTACAATTGTTGTTAGGAACTAGCTAACTTGTATTTTAATGATCAAACTTTTCTCATGGTTATATGTGACTTAGTATTGGGAAAGATACACAGATTGATATGAAACATGTCCAATTTTATGAAGACTCAAAACTACAATAAAAATTGAAGACATCACAAAAGGAAATATGGTGTTGTGGCATTTGTAATAATAATATGAAATGTTAGAGCACAATCTCATTCTCTTTGTAATTTAACCTCTGGGTTTCTTCTAGGTTCTATGTGTTATTGCTGTGTTCCTTATTGTTAGTCTAGTGTTTGTGTGTTTGTACTACCTAATGTCTTTCTAGTACATTTTCAATCACATCCTTATTTGTTTATAAAGGATTCTTTAAGGATCTGCCCCTGTCATTTTGTCAGTATTACAGCCAACCTCTTAAAAACCCGAAGCCAGTTATTGTTTTGTAATGAAAACAAGTAAGGAATATTCGCTTGCGCCTCTGTAAAGTAATTATATACAACATCGGATTGGCCTTTTACTTGGAAGACTACTCTGTCTAGGCTCATAGATGATTTAACATATTCCTTGTATGTTTTATATGTCCATGAAACATCCGTATGTGAAATGGCACTTCAAAATACAATTTGAGTTTTATGGTGGTGTTGCCCAAAGAAGACAAACTTCATAATGGTTTGCTGAGAACTCCTGAGAATTTTAAGTTCATGTTTCTCCTCAGTTTTAGGCAGACTTTGTTTAAGTAAAGAATGAAAAGTAGAGATTGATCCTTACTCTTTTCTGAAAAATAACATCAACACCCCAGAACTATGCTTCTATTTTATATGTACTCATCCTTCAAGCCATAGAAGACTAGTTTGGAATGAGGAAATCGTTTGAACATAGAATTAGAACAATTACTGAGATATTAATGTTGCTTGTCGTTATAGTTGAGTTCTTTTATGTAGTTCTTCCAGTGCTTCATAATCATCTTGGGAAATAGAGGTTCTGCTATGAATAAAAGAACCCAAATGGTCTGCAGGATGAAATGTGAAAGCAGAGTTGTAATGTAAGGATTATTTAGTTTGGAAGAACTAAGTCTGAGAAGAGACAAAATTGACTTCTGTAAAATCCTCAAAGGATCACCAGGTAATAAAAGTATAATAAATAATAAGCACCATAAGTGTGTATATGCACATGATTATAAACATAAAAATTCATGAAAAACCAGTTGAAAGAGAAATTTCTATGAAGACAAGGAGTCTGGGGTTGGTTGGACTTCCCTGTTTTACTCTAATTTTTCTACATTTTAATTTTTATTAAAAAAATATACGTATTGCCTTATGAACTGTTCTCTTCTTTTTAAGTACATATGTATATGGTGATTTTTTTTGTTTGTTTCTCATGAATTGTGGTTCATTCCTCACTGGATAGTATATACAGTAATGTATTTATCCACTCATTTATTGAGGCACATCTAAATTTCAAAATTTTCTACTCTAAATAAATATGTATTGGAGAGCTGACTTAGGTTGTTTTTTTTTTTTTTCAGTTTAAACTGATAAACTTTTTTTTTAAACAGGTATCTTTAATCCATTCTCTTTTCTTGTTTCTATTTATACTTGCTACAAATATCATATCTTATAGATGTGTATTTATGAATTTCCTTCCATACACCATAGTGTGGTCATTGCAGCCTTTCATTGAAATATCAGTGCCTTGCTTTTCTTCTACAGTTAGCATTCTGAGGAAAATCGATATGCATATTTTGTTATATAGTATATTACATATACTACAGTGTGGTAAACACATTCATTCCCTGAAATTACATTACTTTGAGGCAAGCAATGGGTAGCATTTTCATAAATATCTTTTATCCATGTGTATTTTCATAGTGTATAATATACAGTATATTACAGTGATAAATTCACTCATTGAAATCAGAGTCCCTGGGTGCAATGAAAGTATACCACTCTCTCAATGTATTCAATATGTATGTGTTTTCCGAGTGAATTATATGCAGCACATGTTGAATATATTCAGTAACTGAAATAATAGTATTGTGATGAAATGAATAATTAGCAATCTAAGAAACATATTTTATACATGTTTGTGTGTGTTCTTTTTAAGATGTTATTTGAGACAGACCCCACAAGTGCACGTGAGAGTGGGGCAGATGGGCAGAGGGGGAGGGAGAGAATCTGAAGCTGACTCCACACTGAGCTCAGAGCCTGACACTGGGCTCCATCCCATGACCCTGAGATCATGACCTGGGCCACTTGAAGATTCGGTGGCTAAACTGAGTGAGGCACCCAGATGTCCCTTCCTGTTGGACATTTTAATGTCTTTTTTGGAAAAGGTTTATCTAAATTATTCACCCATTTTCTAATCAGATTATTAATGTTTTGCTACTGAGATATAGGATGTCCTGTAATAGTTTTGGTACTATCCCATTCTGATATATATGGTTAACAAATATTTTCATATTTTCCTCATAGTTTCCTTTATACTCTGCTGACCATTCCTTTGGTGGTGCAGAAATTTTTTAGATTGATGTAGTCCCACTTGGGTATTTTTGTTATTGTGGCCTGTGATTTTTGTGTTATCTGCAAGGAATGATGGTTAAAATCGATGTCATGAAGCTTTCACGCAGTTTTTTTTGGAGTTGTGGCATTTTACGTTTTATATTTAAGATTTTCATTCAATTTGAGTCCATTTATGTGCATGGTGTATATAAGATAAAGGTCCAATTACATTCTTTAGTATGTGGATAACCAATTTTCCATAAGATTTGATGAGGGGATTTTCCTTTCTACGTTGTACATTCTAGGCACCTGTATGGATTTATCGGTTGATTGTATGTGCATGGGTTTATTTCTGGGCTCTTCATTCTATTCCATTGGTCTTTATGTCTGTTTTTATGTAAGCATTATAATATATTCATTATTCTAGCTGTGTAATAAATTTTTATATCAGGAAATATGAAGCTTTTAGTTTTGCTCTTATATTTAAATATTATTTTGGTTATTTGAGTTTCTTTTCCATATGGATTTTAAGATCATTTTTAATAATTTTATAAAAAGTACCATAGGAATTTTGAGAGTTTAGCATTGAATCTGTACATTGCATTGGGAAATATGGACATTTTAACAATATTAAGTCTTCTAATTAATGAAGATGAGATATCTTTCTGTTGTTTTGTATCTGTTCAATTTCTTTTTTTTTTTTTTAAGATTTTATTTATGTATTTGAGATAGAGATTGAGAGAACAAGTGGGAGGAGGATCAGAGGAGAAGCAGACTCTCCTCAGAGCAGGGAGCCTAATGCAGTACTTGATCCTAGAACCCCAGGATTCCGACCTGAGCAGAAGGCAGACACTTAACCGACTGAGACACCTAGGAACCCCATTCAATTTCTTTTATCTGTGTTTCATAGCTTTCAGTGTGCAGGTCTTCACCTATTTGATTAAGTTTATTTGTTAGAATTTTTTTCTTTTTGATGTACCAATGGTTTTTTGTATTTTATTGTAAATCAGAGGATTTTCTTAATTTCTTTTCATGCGATGTTTGTTAGTGTAAGAAATGCAACTGTTTTTTGTATGTTTATTGTGCAGAAAGGGAATTTATTATTCTGTTTATTCTAACACTTTGATTTGTTCAATATTTAGTGTTTTCCATATACTGGTTCGTGTTACCTGCAAACACAGACAATTTTATTAATTTCTTCATATTTTGGATTAGTTTAGTTCTTTTTTCTTGCCTAATTGCTCTGGCTACGACTTGTTGTTTCATGTTGTATACAAGTTGCTAGAGTGGCCATACTTGTCTTTTTTTTTTTAATTTATTTTATTTTATTATGTTATGTTAATCACCATACATTACATCATTAGTTTTTTTTCTTTTTTTTTAAAAAGATTTTATTTATTTGACAGAGAGAGACACAGTGAGAGAGTGAACACAAGCAGGGGGAGTGGGAGAGGGAGAATCCGGCTTCCCGAGGAGCAGGGAGCCCGATGCGGGGCTCGATCCCAGGACCCTGGGACCATGACCTGAGCCGAAAGCAGACACTTAACGACTGAGCCACCCAGGTGCCCCACATCATTAGTTTTTGATGTAGTGTTCCGTGATTCATTGTTTGCGTATAACACCCAGTGCTCCATTCAGTACGTGCCCTCTTTCATACCTATCACCAGTCTAACCCATCCCCCCCCACCCTCCCCTCTAGAACTCTCAGTTTCATACTTGTTTTTCTTATCTTAGATGAAAAGCTTTCCATTTTTCTTTATTGAATATAACATTTGTTATGGGTTTGTCATATATAGCTTTTATTATATTGAGGTACATTCCTTCTACACCTAGTTTGTTGAGCATTTTCATCATGGAAGTTTCTTGGAAATTTGTAAAATTGTCTTTATTTATTGAGATGATTATATGATTTTTATCCTTCATTGTGTTAATGTATGTCACATTTACTTGTACATTATTAAGCATCCTTGCTTTCCTAGGATCCTATAAATTCTACTTGATCATGATGTATGATCACTTTGATGTATTGTTGAAATTGATTTGTTAATAATCACCAGGAATGTTGAATGTTGGTCTTTGTTTCCTTTTTTTTTTTCCCCCTAGAGACTTTATCTGCCCTTTGCATAAGGGTAATGCTGTCCTTATAGAAGGAGTCTGGGTTTTTTCTCTCCTTCTTGTTTTTTGGGAAGAGTTTAAGAATTGGTATACTTTTTTTTTCTTATTTGTAGAAGTCACATGTAAAGCCCTTTGTTCCCTTAGCTTTTCTTTTTTAGAATATTTTTGATTACTGATTCAATATCCTTAGTTGTTATTGGTGGTTCGTTTAGATTTTCAACTTTTTCTTCATTCTGGATTGTTATGTTCTGTATATAAGAATTCATGCATTTTTGGGGTATCTGGGTGGCTCAGTCAGTTAAGTGTCTGCCTTTGGCTCAGGTCATGATCCCAGGGTTCTGGGATTGAGTCCGGCATCGGGCTCCCTGCTCAGCAAGAAGCCTATTTCTCCGTCTCCCGCTCCCCCTGCTTATGTTCCCTCTCGCTGTGTCTCTTTCAAATAAATAAATAAAATCTGAAAAAAAAAAGTATGTAAAAAAAATTTATGTATTTTTGCTAGATGATGCATTCTTTGGTCATATATTTATTAATAGTATTTTCTTATGATTGGATTTTTTTTGTGGAATCATTTGTAATTTCTCCTCCTTTCTGCTTTTATTTGAGTCCTTTTTATTATTCCAGGAAATGTTTTATTTTATTTATCATTAAAGCAAACTCATGACTTTGGTGACCTTTTCTATTTTCTCTGGTGTTTATTTCATTTGTAGAGAATCTTTAGTTCCATACTGTTATTATTTTATTCCTTTTGCCAACTTTTGGCTGAGTTTGTTCTTTTATACTTATATTCAGTTTAAAGTTAGTTTTTTAGTTGCAGATACTTATTACAGTTTACTGTAGGTATTTGCTGGTTTATAATTTTTACTACTGTTTTTGCTTTATCCCATTAGCATTGGTATGGGTTTTTTTCTTTTTTGTGTAGATCGTTTCTATTTTCTCCTTTGATTTCATCCTTGACCCATTGCTTGATTAGGTGTGTGTTGTTCAATTTCTAAATATTTGTGTATTTCAGTTTTCTTATAGAACAACATATATAAGAGGTTTATAATTTTCCAATTATAATACAGGGATATAACAATTATGCATATGCACCCGGTAATACAACAACCACCTTAATTTTTTTTCCAAAGTTTTTATCCATTTATTTGAGAGAAAGAGCGTGTGTTAGAGAGTGTGAGGCATGGGGGTACGTGCAGAGGGAGAAGGAGACTCCTTACTGAGCAGGGAGCCAGACCTGGTGCTGGATCCCAGGATCCTGAGATCATGACCTGAGCCAAAGGCAGACACTCAACTGACTGAGCCACCCTCATGCCCCTCAACAACCACCTTTATAAAACAGAAAGTATAATAGATCAATGGAAACTTCAACAAATACATGCTAATAACTAGAAATTTAATCCATTCATTCCCTTATAAGATACAACAAAGAATAGGAAATTGGGGGCAGGTGGAGATATGAAAGACCTGAGCAACTTAGACATTAATTACATCTTATGGATATATATTAAAAACTTACCCATATAACAGAGAAAATAATTTTTTATCCAGAACACATGGGATGTGTTGAGCATGTATTTGCTTACACAGTAAATTTTATTAAGCCCCTTAAAATTGACATATTAAAACATCTGTTTCTTATCACTCTATAAAGCAAATTCTTAACAAAATAAATGAAAGGATATTTCCCTTTGGATTGGTGGTTGGGGACTCCTATTAAGTATGTCTTGTGTGAAAAGAGAAACACAAATAAGAATCCCCATGTTTCTACACAAATAATCATATTTAAAATAGCGTATATTAAAATCTATGGAGCTTATTTACATAGGTGAGCAGAGCTGTAGTCACAGCCTTAAACATTTTTACAATAAAGATGGTATAGTGAAAACAAATGAATTAAATTCCAAGGTAAAAATGTGAGAAAAGAAAAACAGATAAGGCAGAGAAAGTACAAGGAATGAAATAATACAGAGAAATACACAAATTAATGATATAGTGAAAAGAAAAACAGAAACAACTAAAAGATGAAAACCCTAATTTTTCAAAATAATTACTAAAGTAGAATAGCTAGTAGCTAATGTAATCCAACATAAAAGGTGAGCAATTTAAATATGGGAAAAGATAATGCAGGCAAGAAGCATTGAAATAAAAAATGTAAAGAAGTCACAGGTGATTACTTTTCAGAATTCTGTGTTACACATTTGGAAACAGATAAAATGGATACTTTTCATAGGGAAATTGAGTTTACTAAAAGATTCCATTGGAGCAAAAACCAAATTGAGTGAAGAAGAAAAATTATGTCATAACTTGCATAGATGTTATACATCTCCCCATAAAATTGAGTTTGCACTTTAATCTTTTTTATGTACTTCTGGACACTTTGCTTTTTACTTAAGTTTAGGGTTTTTGTCTTTATGTAATTTTCATTCCTTTTAAATAAATGTGTTAAGTTCAGAATCAACATTTTGCTATTTTCATAGAATGAATTTGGAAATATCCCACATTTTCTAATATCTGGGATGGTTTTTGTCCCATAATTATTTCATTATTTCTCTGCTATGTTTTTAGGTAAATTTCTTCAGTGAAACAGTGTTCCCTGAAATTTTTTGTTGTAAAGGTTTTTAGGTATAGATTATCTTATAAATGGGTGGTTGGATTAACTTTTAATATCACTTGGTATAATTCATTAATGCGAAAGAGAAGGAGGAAATAATATAAATAAATATAGAATATTATTTTATAAAATTTAACAATCTGCAGGATGAATTCTAGAAACTCGTCAAAGGATTACAATATCTGTTTACTTGAAAGCAACATCAAATAGACACAAATAAATAGTCTTAGACATATATAGTCGCACCACATCCTATTTGTAATTATATGCAATTTAGTCCGTGGTTCTCGGTTTGTATTGTAATATCTTGTAATACATTAAATCTCGAAATGAATTAACCATAGGAATAAGTTTGACAGAGTTCTTTGCTTCCCAACATTTCTTCTGCCTCTTGGACTCTTTTTATTTCTCTATAATAAACTTACATAATTAGTATAGTATTATCTGCTGCTAGTATACTTTGATTCCTTCATGTCTCCAAAATAATTTTTTCTTTAGAGGGTAAATTTAATTTTGAAACATATAATACCGTTACATCTGTTACTTTCGAATGAGATTTCTCCTTTTGACATCAGATGTTTTCCTAAATTAGCTGATGCTTTAGATCTTAAATATAATAGAGGCTGGCATAACATTATTATAATGCAGCCATTTTATGTAATTACATGGGTGATATTTGAAATGTAAAAATAGGATTGGTTTTACATTGAACATTTCATTATCTTTGATAGGAAACCCTTACCCTAAATGCCAATAGCCAGGAACAAACTGAGTAAGCCCCAGCAATGCAGTGTATACTTCTGGTGTTAATCAGCATAAGAACCCCTTTGAGTGGACAAGCTGTGACTCTGTGTCTAACGACACCCTTAAGCAGCTATAAAAATGATCACCAATCTTCTCTGCCATTGGCATTCTCCAGAATTTATTATAGTTGAGCTAAGCTTTGGCCATTTTTTTTTTTTTCTCTTTTCGTACCAGGGATCTTTTCCTTTCAGCAGAATTAAATGAAGGTTGGACAATGACATGTCAACATCTTTGGTTTCTTTTGTTTTACTCTTCCATAATAAGTTTGGTTTTCTACATTTTAAGGCCCAGTTATTATCAGATAACAGAGATAATGCTGTTTATCCCATTTTAGGAATAGGAGTGTTATCCTTTAATTAGACTAATAGAGTAGGATGCGAATGGGCAGAGGGAGAATAAAAGGACATAATAGCTGACAGTTCTTTAAAAGCAAGTAAAGAAGGGTGCCTGGGTGGCTCAGTCCTTAGAGTGTGTGACTTTTGATCTGGGTGTGGTGTTTTTGAGCCCCATGTTGTGCATAGGAATTACTTTAAAAATTTTTTAAAAACGAATTAAAGATACTGATCTGTAATTTCTTATAGATTTAAGAAACCTCAAACATCCCAAGCAAGAGAGATAAAAATTAATTGTACAGTAGGCTCATGTTAATGAAATTACAGATATGTAAAAGTAAGAACATGTATGATATCGTCGACAAGAAAACATATTTAAGAGATGAGCAACTGGTGAATTTTCACTTGACTTCTCAATAGCAGTGATGGAAGCCGAAGGCCAGGGAAATATTCTCAATTTGCCAAAAAAAAACCCCCTAAAGCACAGTTTAGGGTAATGCATTCAATGAAAATGTTATTCACAATTGAAGGAGCATCTAAAACTGAGTGGCTGGTAAAATGAATTAATGTGTTCCGCAATATGTATATGATCTAGAAGGAGGGAAAATGTATTGGTCCACTTTAGAAATGAATCACTTAAATATGCCTGCATGAATTTGTAGATAAAGCACTGAAAGTATAGAAATGATATGCATATCTTTTAATCTGATCGAATAATGCAGCAAGAATGAAAAATCAGTTTCAAAGGAAGGAACAAAGAATCAAAGATTATCTTAGGAAGGACAAAATAAATGGCATCAATAAATCCTATAGGCAATATTACAAATTAAATATACGTTAAATATAAATTGACTCCGTGTTTTCATTGTAAGACCAAATTTCGGGAAATGTGGGTGGCTCAGTAGGTTAGGCATCTATCTGCCTTCTGCTCAGGTCATGATCCCAGGGCCCTGGGATCCAGTCCCTGCTCAGTGAGGAGCCTGCTTCTCCCTTTCCCTCTGCCTGCTGCACTCCCTGCTTGTGTTCTCTCTCTCTGTTAAATAAAGAAATAAATAAAATCTCAAAAAAAAAAAATAAAGAAGAAGAAAAGAAAGACCAAATTTCTTAGAAAGGATTAGAAAAGGTCACCAAGTCAGTCCAGAGCCACCTTGTCTTCCTTAATGTCCAGCCTTCCCTGTTGAGCCGCCTTACTCAGCGGGGAGTCTGGGAGGGGCTGCAGTCCTAGGGCATTTCCAGGGAAGCAACAGTCAGTGCTACAGGCTGGTGGTGGGAGCTGTGAGCAGAGTATTTGTGCAATGCATAAAAGCCCACCGAGTGAAGAGGAGAAACAGGAGAACCCTCCAGATTAATAGAATTACCGATCCTTCCCAGGAATACAGCCTGAAGTACCCAGCATCCATTGTTGGTTTAATCGCCAGGTGGAGCTCAACAGGAAAGTCCTTGCTGATCTAGCCATCTATGAACCAAAGATTTTTAAATCTTTGACTGATTTGGCCAATAGGAGGCAAGAGGAAGGGTTTGCTGTTGCCTTGTTCGCCAGGAATGAGCCCAGGCCCATTTTCCAGAGTGGTACAGTAATACTGAAGGGGATTCCAACACTGCCTGCCCTTTGTAGCTGAGTGTCTTAGGAAAAGGTTTTTTCTCCTTGATGATCATAATAACTAAAATAGGGACTAAACATGATTAGTAAATGGTGTGTAAGTTTGATGCGCAGTCACATTAATTTACATTTTAGAAATTGGCGTCCAATTTATGCCACTTCCTCCCCTCTTCTTTTTCTTGTTTTCCTTCTTATATTCCTTTGTTGTATGGATTCCATGAGCATACATTATCTTGCTTTTCTTTTCCTGTCATCTTTTTCTTCCTTTTATTCATTCCTTTTCTTGTTAGCACTGTTGTCTAGGGATTTCCTGTTTTTTACCCTTGACTCTGTGTACTTGGTTTAATCTTCACAACTTTAACTATGAGCTAACCACAGCTGGACACCAAAATTTTTAGATCTAATCCAGTTCCAAGCCCCAGAGACCAGAAGTACAAATATCCTGATAGTATTTGTGGACTATTCACTTTTTGAAACATGTATCTACTACCTATTAAGTAATAGGTACTGTATAAATCAGTGTTTCAGAAGACCGATTTCAGCCAGTGTGTTCAATCAAGTCAAACTGGTTGTTATTTTTTTGTTGTTGTTGAAATGTCTTACAAATCATGTAGGGAGTTACTTCTGGGGTAGATGAGAAATCAAGAAGACTTAAAGAATTATACGTCATCTGAATAGGGCAAGTGTGGTATTAATAAGAAAAAAGAAAACATTGAGAAAATGAATGAATAGGAATAATACCAGAGGAGCAAACTTGGATGCTTACCAAACATATGATAATCTTTTGTATGATTTACTGTGCAATAAGGTTATTAATTAAAGGAAGAATATTATTTTAAATTTTTTTTGATTGCCAGATCTTAAAATGTCTGATGAGCCAAATAGTTTGTTAGTCCCCTCTTAACACTTACTGTTTCTTGGTTCAGGAAGCTGACTTGTAAGGAGTACTTAAGTGAGTTTTCTTTTCCTTCATCATCTGGTTGGATTCAGGTGTATATCATAGGGGAAGGAGAGTGAGGTCATGAAAATTATTCTCCTGGTTCCCTTCCTGTGGACTTGTCTCTGGGTCAGCTCATCCCTTGAATAAAAGTCCAAAAATCTTTTCAAGACCGTTTTCTTTTCTTTCTTTCTTTCTTTCTTTCTTTCTTTCTTTCTTTCTTTCTTTCTTTCTTTCTTTCTTTCTTTCTTTCTTTCTTTTTTTTTTTAATATTTTATTTATTTGACAGAGAGAGACACAGCGAGAGAGGGAACACAAGCAGGGGGAGTGGGAGAGGGCCAAGTGGGTTTCCCACCGAGCAGTGAGCTCGATGGGGGCTTGATCCCAGGACCCTAGGATCATGACCTGAGCCGAAGGCAGACGCTTAATGACTGAGCCACCGAGGTGCCCCAAGGTTGTCTTCTCTCTATAATTTTTTTTTTTATGTTTTCCTATTGTTACTTTCTCTACGCTCATCTCTTTTTGATATTGGGGGTCATAATAGTCCCGGTATACTGCACTATCCCTTTGTTGACACTACTCCATGCCTAATATTTGTAAATAATTCCTTTCGTTCTTCTAAATTCTAATTTTTATGTGCCATCTTCTTTGTGGTGTATCCTTGACTGGGACAATGATTAGTACTAGAAGTGACTCTAAGACACAGTCCCAAAATATGTATTGGAATTGAATTATTCACATATGCATGGAATGGAGGTAAAATTTCATTGCTGAGGAGAAGTATTACCTGTATAATCATTGGTATTTAGTGGCGTCACAGGTATGCAAATCACCTTCAGTATCTTCCATCAAAAGCATAGATGGCAACATCAAATTTTGATTTTAAGTCAGAATATAACCACATTAATAGCACACCACGATCATTAATCTGTATGATGGATTTTATGTGTTCCCTGTGTTTGGAGACACACATATTTCATCTAGATGAAGGACAAGAATAGATAATGCTGAGAGGCAAGAAATGGAATTTCCTCGTGTTTCTATTTTCCCCTCCAGCTTCGCTCTCAATCCTGCCCCCGGTGGCTGACATGTATGGAGTACATCAGTCGGCTTCCATGCCCTGCAACTCTTTTCAATTTGAACCAGTAAGAAACCTCGAGAGATTAGAGTAATGTAAGAGAATACATTGTAAGAGCACATAAACATTGATTTCTCAGACTCATTCGTTGCAGGAATGGGTAGTGCTGCGTTTTGTCCTTTGACTGAAGTTCCTAGCTCCACTGAAGGCAGTTATCATAGGATTCTTACTCCTTTCCTTGCTCGAGTATGTGCTCTGTCCTCTCATTACTTATGACCCAGTAGTTGTCACAGCTCTCAGATGCCACGCTATCCCATACAGCCTGCCCATGACATTTAACATTAATTCTTTTATTAAATCATCCTTTATTTATCATAATTTGACTGCCCATCTGTTTCCAGGGCACTAATTCTTGTGATAATTTTTGTAGAGATGTGGAGAAATGGGAAGTCTTTCATCAGTGGTAAAAATAGTGTTGATAAAATTACTTCTGGGAACAATTTGGTAATATCTACGGAGCTGGAATGCATGTATCTAATAACACAGCAACAGTATTTTAAGGATATATATATATTTTTTTAAAGATTTTATTTATTTATTTGACAGAGAGACACTCGGCGAGCGAGGGAACAGAAGCAGGGGGAGTGGGAGAGGGAGAAGCAGGCTTCCTGCCGAGCTGGGAGCCCGATGTGGGACTCGATCCCGGGACTCCAGGATCATGACCTGAGCCGAAGGCAGTCGCTTAACTAACTGAGCCACCCAGGCGCCCCTAAGGATAAATTTTTAAGCATGTGCAGAGCGATTCATGTATACTGGTGCTCCTTGTAGTAATGTTTATAATGGTAGTGGTGTGTAAACAATCCATCTTTTCCTCTTTGAGTGGTAGAAAAAATAAATGATTTCATTATGATACAGAATACCATGCAGCAGTTAAAATGAGTTACGTATACCCATACATATAAGACCATGGACGAAACTCAAAAATATTGTGAAATAAAAAAGTTGGAAATCATTTTGTATGACATGTTTTATTTATTTATTTTTAATTTTTTTATTCTTATGTTAATCACCATACATTACATCATTAGTTTTTGATGTAGTGTTCCATGATTCATTGTTTGTGTTTAACACCCAGTGCTCCATGCAGAATGTGCCCTCCTTAATACCCATCACCAGGCTAACCCATCCTCCCACCCAATTTTTATTTTTATTTTTTTTTAAAGATTTTATTTATTTGATAGAGAGAGAGCGAGAGAGGGAACACAAGCAGGGGGAGTGGGAGAGGGAGAAGCAGGCCTCCCGCCGAGCAGGGAGCCCAATGCAGGGCTCAATCCCAGGACCCTGGGATCATGACCTGAGCCGAAGGCAGACGCTTAATGACTGAGCCACCCAGGTGTCCCATGACATGTTTTAAAAGCCATAAAACAAAACTATATATCGTTAATGTATGCATACAAATATAGGAAAAATTATGAAAACATAGTTGATGTATTAGTTATGTATTTCCGTGTGACAAATTGCCCTGAAGCTTAGGTACCTAAAATTGCAAACATTTATTTTTTTTTATTATTATTTTTTAAATATTTTATTTATTTATTTGACAGAGAGAGACACAGCGAGAGAGGGAACACAAGCAGGAGGAGGGGGAGAGGGAGAAGCAGGCCTCCCTCGGAGCAGGGAGCCGGATGCAGGGCTCGATCCCAGGACCCTGAGATCACGACCTGAGCTGAAGGCAGACGCTTAACGACTGAGCCACCCAGGCGCCCCAAACTGCAAAGATTTATTATCCTATAGTTTACGTGGTTCAGGAATTCATGGGCAACTCAGCTTTTAGCCTTTATTTCAAGGGTTTTTTTTTGTTTGTAGTCAAGCTGTAGGCAAGGGTTCCACTCATTGCAGGACTCCACTGGGATTAAAAGATACAGTTCTAAGTTGTTTCAATTGGTTGTTGGCAAACTGTATTTTCTCATAGGCTTTTAAAGTCTTCGCAATTCAGTTCTTTACCAGGGCAGGGGAACCTTTCCTTTTAGGTGCTGATATTATGGCAGATGGCTTCTCAAGGGCAAGTAAGCAAAGAATGAGAATGAGTGCTCAGGATGAAAGTCATGATTATTTTGTATCCTAACCTTGGATGTGAATTTTAATCACTTTTTTCCCATATTCTACTTGTTAGAAGCTTATGTCTATTTCATAATGAAGGAGAAAGATGACCGTAGGTAGGCCATCAGTACCAAGAAATCGTACTCCTTAAAGATCTTAGGGACCATCTTATAGATTGCCTACCACAAATGCGTATGACACACAATGAAAATACAGGATAATACTTATTTCTGGAGAGAGAAAGAGTTGAATCTGTTATTGTGAGGGATGGGCATTTTGTTTGACAGGCAGATTTGGGGAGAGAACATTGTAGCCAGAATACTGACAATAAAGCAGGGAAGCGTAGAGCATCCTTTGAGTAATGGGAAAGGCAAGTAGTTTGTTATTTCTGATGCCATATTTTTATACCTTCGTATTTAAATTGGGCTTCATATAATGTCTTGACCACAGTAAACTCTTATTGTCTATTTTCAATTTTGATTGAAAATTAAAGATAGACTTTGATATTTGTGTAAGCTGATAACAGGTATTTAAGGCTATACCAGTGTTTATTTGCTGTAGATTTTACAGAAACTTTGTTCAGTTCCTTGAATTATTGGTTGAAATATAGCCCATTAATGAGTTACATGAAGATACTATAAGCCATTGTGTTAATAGTACATATATAGCTGTTTTCTTTTCCTAATAGGTAGATGAGTATAGTATGAATTAGGAAATTAAAAAAATTAGCCTTTTCTTTCCCTTTATCAATTCATCCTGAGTTAATTTCAGTTTCTAGTCAGCAGGCCCTTTTTAGATGTTTGGACCAGGTTGTTTATCCTTCAAGGCTTTCTATGTAATCCCAGTTTTGGGTAATTAAAGTATTTATTTTTATTTTCCAAGTTTGATTTTTTGAAATTCATTCGTGTTACTGTTTAAATTGTTAAGTGAAGTGACCAATTTTCCATGCAATAAGCGTTGTACGTGAAAGACCTATAACATATGGTTAATCACATTTAGGTGTTTGCACATTTTTTTGTTTTTTTAATTAATGAAATGAGCTTGTCACTTCAAGGAAAACAACAGAGAGTTACTTTTTGCCAATGATAAAATTTGTGATTTTGGTTAAAAATTAATATCTTGCAAAGTTTGTGCCTGCTTCTCAATAATTAATAACTTTTCTTAGGAGATTGGTGGTTACATTAGTACACATTATTTTTGTTTTTTATATAATGAAAGGTGTTTCCATTTGGAAAATCTGCATAAGTCAGTAAACCAGTAGTTTTTAGATCACCAATGTTTGATATTACAAAATGGAAGCATGGGTAAAATGAATGCCTCGCTGGCATTCAGAGTTCAAGATGGACTGATGGATTTGAATGTAACAGAGTAAAATGTATATTGTTAAAATTTTACTTTCCACATTTCAACTACCCTTGAAATGACAGTTGTTTAATTTTGGTTTAGTATTAAATAAGAATAGCTACAGGTATCTGAAAATGCTTTTAAAATACCCATTTTGCAGCTACATATCTATGTTAGGCTGAATTTTCATCATATACTTCAACCAATATAATACATAGTAACAAACTTCAGAGGCAGGATGGGGAAACCTAACTGTCTTCTATTAAACCAGATCTTAGAGATATGAAAAACTGCAAAACAATGCTACTTTTTTCAAGATTTTTTATAGTTTTAAGATATTAACATGTAAAAGTTTATTATTATTCAAATAATTGCTAATTTAAAATTTTTATCAGTTCAATTGCTAGTATGGTAAATATAAAGAGATATGTACAAACTGTGCCTATATCTCCATAACGAAAAGCTCTTTAAGGTTCTCAATAAGTTTAAACACTGTGAAGGCTTCTTAAAGACCAAAAATTTGAGAATCATTGTTTTAAGAAAAATCCTTCAGAATGTGAAATCCAGGACTTCTGTTTTTTTTTTTTTTTTTTTTTTAAGGGTAACAATGTTTATATCATGTCCATGTTTTATACATATATTTGTAATATAAATTGATCTATTGATATCTTCTACATGATTATAAATTGTTTCCACAATTTCTTTCATTAAAAGCTATGAAATCATTTCAATATCTTTCATGTTTATAAGTATGTTCAAATTGATCAAAACGACTCATAAGAATATCTATGCATCAAAGAATTTTAGGGTTTTAAGAGGTCTTAGAAATCATGTAGTACAGTCATTGTTAAGTATTGTTGGTGAATCTGCATTGAAATTACTTAAGGAGCCTGGGTTTGAGAGATTGTTGGGTGATATTCTTGGTATTTTGATTCAGTGGGTTGTGATGGGGTGGGATTGAGGCCAGAAATCTGTATTTTATGAAAGCTACTCGAACTTAACAATGATGACTTGCCAGGTTGGAAATTAATCTGGCCCAACTCTGGTATTTTCTTGGCAGGGTTTGAAAATCTATGGCCAGTAGGCCAGATTCTGTCCCCCATCTGTTTTTGTAAATCAAATTTCATTGAAACTAGGCTGTAACTATTTGTTTATGTATTGACTATGAAGGATTCTAGAACTTAGCAGCTGATTTGAGTCATTAAAATAGAGACTCTGTGTCTCAGAAAACATCAAATACTTATTATCTAGTCCTGTACGGAAAAAGTGTTCTGACCTCCATGCTAGAAGGGAAGCAGTAAACTTTGAGGTTATCAAATATTTTTGTGTAGTTAGTATTCGATTATAAACTGAAATTAGGTCTCTTACTCCTAGGTCCGGTATATGTGATTGTGCCTGATGGTTTCTTCAACACAGAAATTATGTTAGAAAGAATTATTTGTGTTGATGCTAAATTTAGGACATAAATCTGTTAAATGATCAACTGCTGTAGTTGTATATCAAATTATAATTTGATTTGGAAATGTTATGTTTGAAGTCAAGATTACCCAGAACAAATTTGTTACAGTGAAATAAATGGGCCAAAAGATTGTTGGCTTCCAACCTTATTCCCAGTGGTCCTTGACAACGGTTTCTTTTCAAGTGCTGATTTAACGAACAGTGGTTATGTAATATTAATTGCAGCCATTTATTTTCTGCTCTTCTTTGGGAAGCACTAAAAACGCTGTATACATAATCACAATGTTTTCCAAATTTCGTTTAGAATTCGTTCTCTACCAGATGCTTCATTAGTAGCTGTGCATTCATCTGTTTTATATGATAGGCTTCCCCATAAGATTTAATTGGAATAAAAATTTCTGAGGCTTTTCAGAAATACTTGCAAATCACTGCATGTCTTATTTACTTCCTGTAAGTTCCCCATGAAGGTAGTATAATGTTCGTTTTAGAGATGATGAAATTGTGAGCTGTGCCTTTGAGTCTAAAACAGTAGACCGAATTTGAACTCACTTTGGTAGATACTAAAGGATGTGTTCGTTCATTATATGACTTTGCCAAACTGAGGGAATGCAGTTTTTTTTAAGTAATCTTAACACCCAATGTGGGGCTTGAACTCATGACTTGAGATCAAGAATTGCATGCTTTATGGACTGAGCCGGCCAGGCGCCCCAAGGAAAGGCAATTTATAGAAATCTTCAAAGAATTATCTTATTTCACTTAGCATAATACCGTCTATATCCATCCAGTTTGACCCAAATGGCACAATGTCATTCTTTTTTAGGGATTCGTAATATCCCTTCTTGTGTGTGTGCATCTTTGTGTGTAGTATATTAGTGAAGAAAAGAGGGAGATACAGGATTCCAAGTTTGGAATAAATCTGTTATGTTAATAAAAGATACAACATAAGGAATACAGTGAATGATCTTTGAAAGTGAAATAGCATGATATGGTAGCTATATTTGTGGTGAATAGAGCATAATGCATAAACTTGTCAAATCACTAAGTTGTATACCTGAAACTAATGTAACATTGTTTGTCACCTATAGTCAAATAAAAAAAGGGAGAAACTCTTAGGAAATGCTACAGGATGAATTTACCTCAATAACATGCCATGTGAACGAAGCCACTCATGAAGACTACATATTGTATAATTCTGTTTATATGAAATTACAGAACAGACAAATTTATAGAGAAGAAAGCAAATCACTAGTCGCTTAGTACTGGGATTAGAACAGAAATTAACTGCAAAGAGGCACAAAGGAAATTTTTGAAGTTATGGAAATGTTCTGAAACTGAATTGTAGTGATAATTGCATTAATGTATAAATTTACTAAACATTTAATTGTAAATTTACAATGGGTGCATTTTATAGTATCTAAATTATACATCAATAAAACTGTATTAAATTAGAAGTGAGTTGCTTTAGATTAGAGAATATAAATGAGGGAAGATATTGATATTCTCAAGAATAAGATGAGAAAAGAAGAAAACCTTTTATGGCTTAATCATCATGTTTATCAAACCTCTCTTTGTGGATTAATCTGAGGTAATTTTAATTCCTTTTTCCCAGTGGTTACCATCCATGTGTTTCTTCAAGTTGCACAGGGGAGATTATGTCGCAGGCCCTACCTGCCTACGAAAAAGCCAACTTCAGTGTTAATGCAGAGTTTGGTATATTTTCTTTACAAATAATAATTGAGCCATATCCCATTTCTTTTTTTTTTTTTAAGATTTTATTTATTTATTTGAGAAGGAGAGAATGAGAGAGAGAGCATGAGAGGTGGGAGGGTCAGAGGGAGAAGGAGATGTGGGACTTGATCCCTGGACTGTAGGATCATGGCCTGAGCCAAAGGCAGTTGCTTAACCACCTGCGTCACCCAGGCGCCCCATATCACATTTCTTGAGGCCAACCTTCTATTTCGGGGTTTGGCTAGGTTACTGTCAGTTGAAGTTTTTTGGTGTCAGGAGTTTCTGCCTCCTGGAAGGACATGTTTTAATCCTTTTCTTTTACTTTTCGTTTTACTATGCTTTGCATAGTGAAGTTATGGTTCACAACTTTGATCCAGGTCATCTGGCTTAATCTAGTAGTAGATGTCGACTAATGTTTATTTCTGTTCCCTAGAGATTCTGGTATTCTTTGTCACAATGGAAATTAAACAGAAGAGTGGGTAACTTACTGAAAATTCCATCTCCTACCTGGAAAAGAGCATTTTCATATTTAAAATAAGGGAGTCATTGACTACAGTGTGAGTTTGTGTTGCCAAATGCAATGTGGATGAGCTTTGGAATTTAGGAAAGATGTTTCGGAATATTATTTTTACCATTGATTAGTCATGTGATCTTGCGTTAGCTACTTTACCAGTTTCTCAGTTTTTTTGTATGTAAAATGAGGAAAATAATCCTATCTAAATCATATTGTGTCTTTCTCTTAGATACATATGCTGTATATATAGTTACATTAGGAAATATTGTATTTCTTTAAGTAATATCTGTGCCCTTTGTGGATCTCGAACTCATGACCCCGAAGTCAAGTGGTGCATTCTCTATGAGTGAGCCTGCTAAGTGCCCCGGAAATAGATATTCTTGTACTCATTTTTCATTTATGAAATGGGGCTATGTATGTTGAGATACATATCGATATTGAATTATGTAATATGTAGCCACATTATGAGGTAGATATGATATTCTATGTCTCTATAATGTATATAGTCAGAAAAAAATCAGTAAGGTAACTCGATCTTTGGTATGATTTAATTTATAGAAGAGTTTGTGAAAAGAGTTAGATACCTAGTAAGTTCTCAATACATATTACTTCTCTTGTTTATTGAATGTAAACATCTGATATTTTAAAAGAATCTTCCTTCAACAATGACAAATAGCATGTCTTTCATGGACATCAATTATTCCTTATAAATTAAAACCTAAAATGACAATAAAATTGTTAAGGGTGTTTCTGTTTCTTCATTCAAGTCATAATAATACAGTTGTGGAGTCTAGCTTTTCATTCATCGATTAATTGAATGCTTATTAATTTTTTTGACAGAAGCAACAAATAGTAATTTCAGAACAAATTTATATGCTTTATCTGTTGAATTTTTCTCTGTATATGAATATGTAGTTTTTCAAGTGTTTTTATCAACCTACCTCTCTTTGCGTATTTTGTAAAGCCACAGTTAGTAATGAGAATATTTGTCAAATTATTTCATATTGGAACTAGTGTGTTTAGTTCTTTTTCTTTTTAAGATTTTTAAAAATTTTTGTTTATTTGACAGCGAGAGAGACAGTGGGAGCAGGAACACAAGCAGGGGGAGTGGGAGAGGGAGAGGGAGAAGCAGGCTTCCCTCGGAGCAGAGAGCCAGATGCTGGGCTCCATCCCAGGACTCTGGGATCATGACCTGAGCCAAAGGCAGATGCTTAATGACTGAGACGCCAGGTACCCTGTGTGTTTAGTTCTTAAATAGAAATATGATTGGTTTTGATAGTAGAGGGAATTATCACAAAATATGATAATTGCCCAAGTTAATACTTTCTTCTTAACATCTTTAGTTTACCTTTTTTTGCATGAAATTTTCTCTCCAAAAAGCACAAAAAACCCCAATACATGGGAGTGGTTTCCATAGTGATTTTTTGCTTCTAACAAACGTTTGGGATTTTATATTTTGGCTTTGTTGTAGAAACACTTTACATTTGTCAATGATACTTGAAAAGAAAATTTGTTATTATGAATATGATTTAGGAAGACATTCTGCTATAATCACATTCACCAGTTTCCTCAAAAAGAAAAGGAAAAACAGACAGAAAGAATGGAAGAAACCCTGGATGAATAGAAACAGCTGCCCTA
Organism: Mirounga angustirostris; assembly: GCF_029215605.1. Classification (NCBI taxonomy): domain Eukaryota; kingdom Metazoa; phylum Chordata; class Mammalia; order Carnivora; family Phocidae; genus Mirounga; species Mirounga angustirostris. Next base: position 98,761,074 of record NW_026991719.1, read on the forward strand.
TTGTACAAAAGCTGGAAAAAAATGCTTTATAAGAAAATTGATTTGGAATGGTATACCCCTAGTATTAGGATACATAACGTTTCAATTTCTTTCTTTGTGCCTCTTTTGTTCACTTGAAATAATACATTTGCATGTGAATGGAAGAAAGCAAAATTATATTCCAAGGTTCATCAAAAGAAATTATTGATTGGCTCTTTAATTGAGCAAACACCATCTGAACCACTTTCTCCATTTATTTTCAGTCTCGACATTAACTGAAACATTCTCTTCAGTGAAAATAGTGTTTGTCGTTTGAATTTTTAAGTTAGTCTAAATATTACATTATGGGGCGCCTGGGTGGCTCAGATGGTTAAGCGTCTGCCTTCAGCTCAGGTCATGATCCCAGGGTCCTGGGATCGAGTCCTGCATCGGGCTCTCTGCTCCTTGGGAGCCTGCTTCTCCCTCAGCCTCTCTCTCTCTGTCTCTCATGAATAAATAAATAAAATCTTTAAAAAAAAATAAATAAATATTACATTATGATCTATTAAGGATGAGTGTGTCATAACACTTGATCCTGTGGTCGTTCCTGTGTACAGGATTGCCTCTCAAAAAAATGTTGTAGCGAGGGGCACCTTGGTGGCTCAGAAGGTTAAGCGGCTGCCTTCCACTCCTGTCATGATCTCAGAGTCCTGGGATGGAGCCCTGCATTGGGCTTCCTGCTCAGCTGGGAGCTTGCTTCTCCCTTTCCCTCTGCCTGCCGCTCCCCTTGCTTATGCTCTCTCTGTCAAATAAATAAATAAAATCTTTTAAAAAAATCATGTAGCGAGGCAGCTGTTTTGTTTAGCACTGGTGTTCCTTTCCCCACGATGCCAGTGCACCCAGGAAGTGGTAGTATTTTTCAGTTTGGTTCCTCTTTACTCATTTTCTTCAAATTCAGTGACCTCTTCTCTCCTAACCTTTATCGATAATAACATACTTGCCTTGTGTATACTCGTCCTTTAGTGCACAATGTCAAGTACGTATATTGGCTAGGCAGTTAGCATACAGAAATAAAAGTGGGTAACATAGGCTTCATAAACAAATGAAAAACCCAAACCCCATATAATGGGGACAACAGATGATTGCCCCATAGGAATAGTGACCCTTATATGGATTGATCGAGCTATCTTCCAACTCCCCATGAAGAACCAGGCATAATTGACTTTTTAAAATAATATGAAATAAAATAATATGAAATATGCCTAGGTTTTCAATGGCAGAAACAATTTTTTTTAAACCCTTATGGATTATACTGTATGAATCACATATAGTTCATGTATAGGTTTCAAGTAACTTGAATAGCCCCCAGGTTGTAACCTCCTCTTTAGGGGCTTGTTTTGTGCTCTGGTGGATGATGGCTTAATAATAAAATTTGCCATTGCAATTTGTAATTCATGTCATCATTACTTCTTCCTCTTTCCATTCAGTTATTCATCTTGGAATCCTCATTACGGAAATATGACTTAGTAGGTTTTGGTTATTGTTCTAGGCATTGGAAATGCCACCTAATAATTACCTTTCCTCAAGGATCTATGAGATTATATGAGAAGCTGAATAGAAGCAATCATGATGCAGATTGATGAATGTCATGAGAGAGGTTGGCCCAGTATATAATGGTGACATAAAAGAGTGATACTTAACATTCTTTGTTAATACAATCGTTTTAATGAGTGAAATGGCTGTCCCTCCCTCTAGCCCTTGTCTGAGGAGAAAGGGTTATGGCAGTATGTGCAAGAAACCTGATAAGCTGGTCTGGGAGAGATTTGTGGGAAGATGGGCCTTTCAATTCCTCCTAAATAGAGCATCTTTGTCATTTGGCAATTGAAAAAGATGATGCTTTCATTCTACCCTTTGACATCTATTGAGTGTTATTTCTAAAGTGAAATGCTTAGAAGAGTCAATAGACTGTTCCCTTTTTATATTGCTTTGACTAGATGTCAGCAGTTCCAATCGTATCAGATCATTTATTACTCTGAGAAAATCCCTTGACAAACCTAGAGATTAATTTGTTGTTGGTGAGCTACTCAGGAGATATTTCTCCTTCTTCCCATAATAGAGAGAGATGGTCACAGTTCAGGCCAGGTTTGGTATTACGGCTTTGTATGAAATACAAGCATCTAAGAGAATGGAATCAAAGTGAAATCTTGACTTGTTTTCAAATCAAAACCAAATCTCCATGCACTGTCGAAATCCTGGGCTTGCTTTATTGCGAGGGCAGTTCATGCAGAGAAAAGATAAGAATGCCCAGTAAACAAGTAGCTTTTGGATAGGAGATAAAACTGCAAAATGAAAGCACTTGACTGATGGATGATAAATGTTATTTGTCTGCCTTGAGTTGATACTATATTTTATGGGATATGAAGTAATACCTGCCTTGTAGATTTACTCAAGCCTGAGCAGGCAAATTTCCTGAAAATGGCTTTTTCGCAATGAGTTTATAGAACTTGAAGGGAAAGTTAGAATTAGCTGTGGAGTCATTTTCAAAGGAAACTCCAGAAGATTCTCACAGCAATATTTATTGGAGGTTGGAAATCGTATAAATATTTCCTTCACACACCAGTAGGGGTTATAGTATTTGCAGAAGGCACAAATTCTCATGATATTATATGAATAAATACTCTCTGTGGTTCAGAAAGACCTTTGTAGAGCAGGTTACATTAAATTATTTTTTAAGACTCAGGGAACTGAACGGGAAATTTTATTAAACGTCTGTGTTCAGTATTTCATTTTTCCACTCTCCCCTGCCATATCAGCTCTTTTAAACTTACTGGAGAATGCACTGGTCCTCCTCCTTGACCCTTATTACAAGAGTGAAGGAAGGAAGTTGGATGTCTCCATATTATGATTATAGGTTTCTGGACCATGGTACCTTGCTTTAAATGTTGTTCCTGCTACTTGCTAGTTTGTGGTCTTGGAGTAGTTGTTGAACTTGTCTTGTACCTCAGTTTACTCATTTTAAAAATAGGGATAATAATAGTTGACTCATTAGGTTGTTAGAAGGACTGAGGTGCTGATGCCTTGAACATGGCAAATTGCAGTTAATATTAATCATACTCCTTTCTTCACCAGTTTCTCCTTTCTATGGCTCTAGTGGAGCCAGCATTTCAGAACCAGAAAGAACAGGGAAGAAAACAGTTTTGGAGGGAAGGGTTCCAATTGATGATCTTTAAATTAGGCAATAAAGGTGCTTACCTTCTCTGCCTTTCTAAGAGATTCTTGTTCATGGCCCTTTGGTCTTCCTGGTAAGCTTTGAATTAAGTACTTTTCTTTGTATACAAATTTAAGGTGCTGTAGGTTTCTATAGCTTCCAAGCTGATCAGTTGATATTTCATCAGAAACTCCTTGTTTCCAATTTTCTACATATACTTTAATCTGAGGATTTGCCTGCAGGGGTGAAGGAGGTTTTATTTTCAGTTCAGGCTCTATTGAGCTTCAAATCCTCATGCAGTGACAGGTCCTACTGAGTACAAAGGGACCTTTTCCTAAGAAAGAGCTGTGGACTTGGTCTATTGTGTATAGATATTCTTTATTCAGGAGAGTTTTGAAGATTCGTAGGTTTGAAGTAAGTATAGGTTCCTTCCGGACTCGCCCCAAGGGCTTTCTTAACATACCTCCAGCTATCTGCATGTTCTAAGGGACAAATCGCTCATTTGGTCTAGTTCAACAGCCTAGAATTTCAAAAATATAAGAAGCCCTTCGTGAAGAGGGAATGGTGTAGTGCATTTGAAAATCGATTATTTTTCCTTTACTTGGGTTAAAATATTGATATAAGAAAAAGGAAAGGACTAGAATTATTAAAATCTGAATTTAGAAATCGTCATGGTGATGGGAAGGGAATTATCATAATTTTTTTCTGGGTTTTGGTAAAGGGCATAAATAAATCAAACCTATTTCTGACTCCCTGGAAAATATCATGAAATATAATTAGGATAAAATTAACAGAGTTCCTAATCAGTCAGCCAAGCACTGAGCATATATTTAGTCCTGCATCAGCTCTCTGCAAAGTATATGTCTAGGATATATAGAAAATATGGCTCTTTCTCTCAAAGTATTTATAGAATATTCTGAAAAACATGAGTTATATATATTTATATATATAAAGCACTAAATGGAACAGACTAAATAATATATTATTCTGAGCACTTCACATTTGGGAAAATTTTTGTAAGACCTGTGATTTATGTCACTTCGTTTCTACCAGTTTCACATAGTACTAACTCATTCACATTGTGGTTTAAGTGACTCATAGCTGGTTATTTGCAGACAACAAGGGGAAGAAATTAAAATAGATTGCTAAGCATCGGAAATGTAAGGGAGCTTCGGGGAATGTATTTTGGGAGATGGACTAATACAAAAGGAGTAATAATGGGATATTGAAGACAGTTGTCTAAACTGAAACTTTGCCTGTGCTGTCTTTCCTAAGTTCCAAGTGAATACATCCTTGAATAAGCCTCAAGCAGAAGCCTACATGCAGTATGTCATACCTCAATTTTGGCTCTGAGTTTTTATTTATTTATTTATTTTTTAAAAAGATTTTATTTATTTGACAGAGAGAGACACAGCGAGAGAGGGAACACAAGCAGGGGGAGTGGGAGAGGGAGAAGCAGGCTCCCCTTGGAGCAGGGAGCCCGATGCGGGGCTCAATCCCAGGACCCTGGGATCATGACCTGAGCCAAAGGCAGACGCTTAACAACTGAGCCACCCAGGCGCCCCTGGCTCTGAGTTTTTTTAAAAAAAAATCACTCATCTATTTTCTCTAATATCTTTCCGAGACAACAATTAGGTCTTATTTTTTGCTGCATTCTCCCCACCTGTGTCCTAACATATGCTAAGTACCCAGTATATAATTAATATCATTCCATCCAGCTACTCCTCTGTCACTTTTCTATGACTTATTTTCATCCTCTCTGTTTCATTTCCTCTGTTTGGCCCCTGAAATTAAAGTCTCCCAATTTTCTCTCCATAGACCCTCACTTGCTCTTTCTACACACTTTCCCTATGTCCTCTTATTCATTAGTGATCGCCTGCTTCCCAGTGACCTGGCTGTGTAGGGTGGTAAGTTCATTTGCCAGTATGGCCTTTTAAATCAAACAAACCTGGCTTGAAATTGTGTTTTACCACTGACTAGGTATCAGACCTAGGGCCTAGGAATACTTAACTTCTTTGATCCTTAGATTACCCTTCTGATAAAAGAGCTTAATGATAGTACCAGACTCATAGTGTTATCGTGAGAATTTGGTCAAGTAATAAGTATAAAATAAATAGCATAGGGACGTCTGGGTGGCTTAGTTGGTTAAGTGTCTGACTCTTGATTTCAGTTCAGGTCAGAGTCGAGATGGAGCTTCACGTCGGTCACCTCGATGTGCATGGAGCCTGCTTACGTTTCTCCCTCCCCCTCTTCCCCTCCCCACTCGCAGGCTCTCAGTCTCTCTCTCTCTCTCAAGGTAAATAAGTAAATAAATACCATAGTCTCTGGAACTTAATAAGTACTCAGTAAATGTTAGTTGATTTTCCTCTTGTTTCTAAAGCTTTATTGAGATACTATCATTTACTGCCATAAAGATCACCCATTTAATATATACAATTTAGTGGGGTTTTTTGGTAAACTCATGTACAACCTTCAGCATAATAATTTTGAAAACATTTTATGTCCTCCCAGAAATAAACAAGTTGCCTTTGGCGTTAACTCCCCATTTCTCCCATCTCCAGCCTTAGGAAATGAAAATGGTATTTCAGATTCTGCTATGCTATTCATTTAGATAAATAGAATCATATAATATAGAATAATATTTTTGAAGTTCATCATGTTATATGCTATGTCTGCAATTCTTTTTGTTGTTGAATAATATTCCATTATATCAGTATATCACATGTTATTTGTCCATTATTTGATAAACATCTGGGTTTTTTTTTTTTTTTCACTACTTGGGTATTATTAATAATGTTCCTAGGAACATTTGTGTACACGTTTTTGTGAATGTACATATTCAGTACTCTTGGTTATATACATGGGAGAATGTATGTACCTACTGAGTCATATGATAACTCAATGTTGAAGATTTCAAGGAAATGCCAGAACTGTTATCCAAAGCATCTGTAGTATTTTACATTCTCACCAGCAATGTCTGAGAGTTCTAGTTGCTCAGCATTCTCCCTAACACTTGTGTTGTGTTTGTTTCTTTTTTAGTTTTACCTATCCTAGCAGCTGTGAAGTGTTATCTTGTAGTTTTGATTTACTTTTCCTGAAGGACTAATGATTTTGAGCATATTTTATGTGTATAATAGATCATTGCTTCTAGGGGCACCTGGGTGGCTCAGTCGTTAAGCGTCTGCCTTCGGTTCAGGTCATGATCTCCGGGTTCTGGGGTCGAGCCCCGCATCGGGCTTCCTGCTCAGCAGGGAACTTGCTTCTCTCTCTCTCTTGCAAATAAATAAATAAAAATCTTTTAAAAAATAAATATATATATTTGATATCTGTCCCTGGTTTTTGACACAGTGCTCCAAAATCCCTTAGAATATCCTGGATATTAGGAGTGTCTTTTGCTCTAATCTGGCAACTCTTGGTAGGCTTGAGTAGCTCCAGCATGGGGGCCAATTTTCAGAAAGACCAAGCCATGATTAGAAGCTTGGAACATTCAGCAACCACCCACATCCTACATGAAGGCGAGGGATGAGTGGTGTAGGTTAATGTAATGAGTTCGTTTTCATGCTTTGTCATGAACCCTTTACAAAAATTCTGGAGGTATGGGGTTTAGAGAAATTCCACGATGGCAAATGCATGCATGTTTTTGGTGGGTGACGCACCTCAAGTTCCTGTATTATGGACATTTCCAGACCTTTTCCTATGTACTTCTTCATCTTACTGTTCATCTGTATTTTTTAAATAACTTCCTTTATAATAAACCACTAAACATAAGTACATGTCTCTTGAGCTTTGTGAGCCATTCTAATAAATTATTACATCAGAAGTGGAGAGGTTATGGGAACCTTCAAGTTTGTAGGTAGCTTGGAAAGAAATTTGAATATCCTGGGAGCATTATATGTGACTGGCATCAGAAATGAGGTTAGTCTTGTGAAACTGAGCTATTAAACCTTTACAGAATCTGACAATAAGTACCTGGAGTGATGATGAATTTCATTACAGGATACCCTTTTGGTGTCCAGGGAGTTGGAAAATCGGTTGTTGTGGGAAAAAAACCCCTAAAATTTCGTGTCAGAAGTATTTAGACTCAAGAAACGTTTTCCTTGGGCGCCTGGGTGGCTCAGTCGTTAAGCGTCTGCCTTCGGCTCAGGTCATGATCCCAGGGTCCTGGGATCGAGTCCCGCATCGGGCTCCCTGCTAGGCGGGGAGCCTGCTTCTCCCTCTCCCACTCCCCCTGCTTGTGTTCCCTCTCTCACTGTGTCTCTCTCTGTCAAATAAATAAATAAAATCTTTAAAAAAATAAAAAAGAAACGTTTTCCTTAAAATTTATTTTGAATTTATCTTTTGGGTTGTCTTTTTATTATTGGTTATAAGAGTCCTTTATACATTCTCGATACAACTCTGTTATGAGGCATGAGTTGCAAAAATTTTCTCGCTTTCTGTGGGTTGTCTTTTCACTTTCCTTAGTTTTTTAAGTACAAAAGATTTTAATTTTCATGCAGTCCAATTGATCTATTTTATTTCTGACATTTGCGCTTTTGAAGCCGTATCTAAGAAATGATCGCTCATTCTAAGAACATGGGTATTGAGTCTTTGATTTCCTTCAAAGGATTTTATAGTTTTAGATATATATCTACATGTCGGTGTATGATGTATTTTGAGTTACTTCTTGAACATGGTGTGATGTAGGGGTCCTAATTCATGCTTTTGCAAGTGGATATTCATTTGTTTTATAATCAATTGTTGAAGAGATTATTGTTTCTCAATGAATCATCAAGGCATCCTTGTCAAAAATGAATACATTATAAATATGTGGGCTGTCTGTCTCATTTTCATTCCATCGATTTATGTGTCTGTCTGTAGGCAAATACCTCACTCCTCTTCAGTGCTGTAGCTTTGTACTATGTTTTGGATTCGAGAAATAGGTCTCCGCAAAGTGTGTTCTTTTTGAAAATTACTTTGGCTATTATGGGTCTCTTGTATTTTCACATGAAATTTTCGATAATCTTCTGTTTCTTCTAAAAGGGTAGTTGATATTTTGATAAAGAGTACATCGAATCTGTATATCAATTTTTGTGGCATTGCAATTTTAACAAGATATTACGTCTTCCAGTTCATGATCACAGATGTCTTCCCATTTAGGTAGTATTTACTTAATTTCTCTCAGTGATATTTTGGAGTTTTTAATGTATAAACCTTTCACTTCTTTTGATAAGTATATATGTAAGTATTTTCATGCTATTGTAAATGAAATTTTAATTTCAATAATTTCTTTTTTGATTGTGCATTACTAATATATAGATACACTTCATTTGTGTACAGTAATTTTGTATTTTATGACCTCACTGAACTCCTTTATTCTGATAGTTTTTTTAGTCGTTTCTTTATGCTTTTCTAAATGCAAGATCTTATCATTTGCAAAGAAGAGGGAGTTTTATTTCTTCTTTTCCAACTTAAATGTCTTTATTTTTTTCTTGCCTAGTTGCCCTAGCTAGAGCTTGCAGTATAATAGTAAATAAAATTTGTGAAGGCAGATTTGTCTTGTTCCTGAATTTAGGGGAATGATTTCTGTGTTATATCATCAATTATGATTTTAGTAGTTGGTTTTCATAGATGCCCTTTTTAGACTGAACAAGTTCAATTGTAGTCCTAATTTTTTAGTGTTTTTATTATGTAACCGTTCTGGATCTTTTCAAATGTTTTTTTTTCCTTATTGAGACTATGATATGGGTTTTGCCCTTAATTTTGTAGTAGGGTGTATTACATTGACTTTTTATTTTGAACAGGTCTTGCCATCCTGTAATAAATCCCACTTATTCATGATGTTTAATCACTTTTATATGTTGGTGGATTTGGTTTGCTAATATATTGTTGAAAATTTATCAGTCAATACTCATAAATATTATTGTTTATTTTTTTCATATGTCTTTTTCTGGTTTTGGTATAAAGCCAACATTAATCTCATAGAATGTGTTAGGAATGTTCCCTTCTCTTCTTCTTGTTTTTATGGAAGCTTTTGTGAAGGATTACTATTAGTTCTTCTTAAATGTTTGGAAAAATTGCCCAGTAAAGACTTCTGGTCCCGAACTTTTCTTTAATATGGAATTTTTTTACTAAATTACTGATTAAATATCTTTCCTTTTTATTTTGCTTTCTTTTTGAATCATTTTCAATGGTTTGTGTCTTTCCAGCAACTTGTGCATTTCCATTATTTAATTTTTTGGCAAATAGCGACTCATAATATTTCCTTGCTATACTTCTTGTTTTAATAAGATTTCTCTTCTCTTTTTTTCATTGTTTAATCTAGCCAACTGCTTTGTCAATTTTGTTATTTTTTTTTTTTCAATGAGTCAGCCTTTGGTTACATTGATTCTTCTGTATTTTTATTCACTGTTGTGTATATTTTCTTTCTAATCTTTATTAATTTCTTCCTTCTGTATGTTTTAGATTTAATTTGCTCTTATCTTTTCCCATGGCAGAAGATTAGATTATTGGTGACATAGGTGGCTTACATCTCCTTAATAGAGCCAGTTGTAAACATCTGTTTTCAACCCTGAATTTAATGGTGTCAGCATTCATACCTTCAAATTAATGTATTTTGGGTATTTCTACTACAGAAGTTAGCAAATGATATAAATCAAGGGTATATTTTTAGTGAGTTATTTTACAAATACACCACTCATCATGGCTAACTTGATTTGTTCCACTTAATTATACTAATGTCCTTTTTAGTTGGCATTAGGACTAGTCTTCCAGGGTTCATTGCAATTTAAACATTTTTTTCCATTACTTCATTTCAATGATATTCATAGTTACAATTTGGTTTTACACAGCTGTAGAATTACTGCATTTCTCAAGACACAGTCAAGTTGTTATGTTCAATTTTAAGGTCGGAATATTTACTCATTTTCGTCCTATGTTCTCACCTTCATTTTCTTCAGTTGGTATCTACAATGTTCATGGTTTTGGGATTTTAGTATGATAAACCTTTTGAAAATGGAAGTGAATGTTTATAGTACCTTTGGATAAAGGCATTGGCTGAATTAGCTGTACCTGTAATTATTTTCTCCTGCTGTTTGATTATTTTTTGCAAGTGCAAATAAACAGCAACAATATTCTAAAAAGCATAAAGCAAATACTTACATCTGACACCTGGCTATGAATTACAATCAGTTGGAACATCAGCCTTCGTTCATGTGACCTTCTTCTATTTAAATTGGCTAAACAAAGTTTTTATTTTAAAGTTGCTGTTTAGTCATGACCTTTAATGACAAACTGGCCCAACACACATTGATTATGGCTGAGTTACAAAGTGCCCCTACAGCGTTAAGAATGGAAATGATGAGTATGTATGCCTTTCATGTATCCAAGCCAGCAGGTGCAGTAGGATTGTACTTCCGTGAAAAGGTTAGTGAAGCATTTGAAGCTGAAGTTACTATTGAGCATTTCTTCATGATTCGGAGATTTGTGCCCAATTTACTTTGTACTTGGAACTAGTTTCCTGAAGCCAGATAATTCTTTTAGATTGATAATGAAATAGAAATTTGCAAACTTATTTAAATCCTGCCTTTGCTATTTTTTGGGTGACTTTGATGAAAAGTCATAAGTTCTTAGAACATCAGTTTCCTCAACTGGACAAATGAAATAGTGTAATGCAGAATGTACCGTAGCAGAGAAAATTGCCTTTCATGGTTAGTATAAGATTTCACTTAAGGCCATATATATGTATATTCATATGCATCTAGTCCGATATATGTTCCTTTCCTTTTAATTGCTAATTCTCACTTCCAGTTGTCATTTGCCCAAGATATGAATTTTTTTAAGTCTTTATTTTTCATGTAATCTCTACTCATAATTGGCCTTGAACTCACAACCGTGAGATCAAGAATTGCATGCTCCACTGACCCAGTCAGCGAGGCACCCCAAGACTTGAATTTTTTAAAAAAAGTACTCATTGTTTGTTTTTATCGTTTATACAAGTCATTTCTCTAAGCAATGATAATAATTTAAGTGCTGGCATAAGTATCTGAGATTTCATCGTCATAATTTCTACAATTACCACTTTTTACATGGAAGTCAGTTCACAAAATTTTATATTATTTGTTGTGTACTTAGTTTTCATTGGATAATTTTCCAAATATTTTACATGGTTTATCTTCTTCTATCTTTGTATTTAATTCATTTTAAATTTTTTTTAAATTCCAGTTAGCTAACATGTAGTGTAATATTAGTTTTAGGTATACAATATAGTGATTCAACACTTCCATAGGACACCCAGTGCTTGTCACAAGTGTAATCCCTTAATCCCCTTTCCCTATTAAACCCATCCCCCCAGCAACCCACACCCCTCACCTCTGGTAATCCTCTGTTTGTTCTCTATCGTTAAGAGTCTTTTTCTTGGTATGTCTCTTTCTCTTTTTTTTCCATTTGCTTATTTGTTTTGTCTCTTACATTCCACCTATGAGTGAAATCATATGGTATTTGTCTTTCTCTGACTGACTTATTTTGTTTAGCAGAATACTCTCCAGGTTAATCCATGTCCTTGTAGATGGCAAGATTTCATCCATTTCTGGCTGAGTAATATTCCATTGTGTGTGTGTGTGTATTACCACTTCTTTTTTTTTTTTTTTAAAGATTTTATTTATTTGAAAGAGAGAGAATGAGAGAGAGAGCACATGAGAGGGGGGAGGGTCAGAGGGAGAAGCAGACTCCCTGCTGAGCAGGGAGCCCGATGCGGGACTCGATCCCGGGACTCCAGGATCATGACCTGAGCCGAAGGCAGTTGCTTAACCAACTGAGCCACCCAGGCGCCCTGTATTACCACTTCTTTATCCATTCATAAATCGATGCACACTTGGGTTGCTTCCATATCTTTGCTATTGTAAATAATGCTGGTATAAACATGTGGGTGTGTGTATCCCTTTGAATTAGTGTTTTTTTATTTTTTGGGTAAATACCCAGTATCGCAATTGCTGGATTATCGGGTAATTCTATTTTTTACTTTTTGAGGAAACTGTGGACTGTTTTCCAGAGTGCCTGCACCAGTTCCCATTCCCACCCAAAGTGCAAGAATGTTCCCCTTTGTCTACATCCTCACCATCACCTGTTGTTTCCTGTGTTGTTGATTTTAGCCATCCTGACAGGTGTGAGGTGATATTTCACTGTAATTTTGATTTGCATTTCCCTTATGATCAGTGATGTTGAGCGTCCTTTCATATGTCTGTTGGCCATCTTATGTCTTCTTTGAGAAAACTTCTATTCATGTCTTCTACCCGTATTTTAATTGGATTATTTGTTTTATGGGTGTTGAGTATTATATATTTTTTATGTACTTTGGATACTAACCCTTTATCAGGTATGTCATCTGCAAAGATCTTCTCCTATTCCATAAGTTGCCTTTTATTTTTGTTGATTGTTTCCTTTGCTGCGCAGAAGATTTATAATGTCATGTAGTCCCAATAGTTTATTTTTTCTTTTGTTTCCCTTGCCTCCAGAGACATGTCTAGAAAGAAGTTTCTGCGGCCAATGTCAAATCAGTCACTGCCAGTATTCTCTAGGATTTTTATGGTTTCAGGTATCGCATTTAGGTCTTCCATCCATTTAAAATTTATTTTTGTATGTGCTGTAAGAAAGTGGTCCAGTTTCATTCTTTTTTGCCTGTTGTTGTCCAGTTTTCCCAGCACCCTTTGTTGAAGAGACTTTCTTTTCCCCAATGGTTGTTCTTCCGTGCTTTGTTGAAGCTTAATTGACCATACGGTTTTGGGTTCATTTCTAGGTTTTCTATTATGTTCCATTGATCTATGTTTCTATATTTGTTTCACGACCATTCTGGGCTTTTTTTAAAGATTTTATTTTTCATTTGAGGCAAAAATATACAGAGAGAGAGCATGAGCAGAGGGAGAGGCAGAAGGAGAAGCGAGAGTAGAGTCCCCTCTGGGCCGGGAGCCGGATGCGGGGCTCGATCCCAGGAACTGGAGATCATGACCTGAGCCAACAGCAGACGCTTAACCATCTGAGCCACCCAGGCGCCCCAGGACCATACTGTTTTCATCATACAGCTTTATAATAAAACTTGAAGTCTGAAATTGTGATGCCTCCAGCTTTACTTTTATTTTGAAAGGTTGCTTTGGCTCTTTTGGATCTTTATGGTTTCATGGAAATTTTAGGATTGTTTGTTCTAGCTCTGTGAAAAGTACTGGTAGTATTTCCGTAGGGACTGCATTAAATGTGTAGATTGCTTTGGGTAGTATAGAAATTTTAATAATATTTGTTCTTCTAATCCATGAGCATGGAAATATTCTCAATGGTGTAGAATTACTGGTAGGGCGCCTGGGTGGCTCAGTTGGTTAAGCGACTGCCTTCGGCTCAGGTCATGATCCTGGAGTCCCTGGATCGAGTCCTGCATTGGGCTCCCTGCTCGGGAGGGAGTCTGCTTCTCCCTCTGACCCTCCCCCCTCTCATGTGCTCTCTCTCATTCTCTCTCTCTCAAATAAATAAATTAAAAAAAAAATCTTTAAAGAATTACTGGTAGATATTTTTCTTTTGCCTTTACATGCTTTATATATATTTTCCTGTCTTGAATTCTCACTACTTAATCATTATGGGTTTCCTGTCTGAGTGATGAAAATATTCTAGAAATAGATAGTGATTATGAATGCACGTCATTGTGAATATATTTGATGGTACTCCGTACTTAAATTTAAAAATGGTTCAAATGATGAATTTAATGTTCCATATATTTTAGTACAATAAAAAATTGTCAAATAACTTGAATAGATGGTTATCTACGAATGTATGCTAATGTATGCATTATCTAACTTTAACAGTTATAAGTATTTTAGTATTCCTGTTTTATCAAACCCCACACTTATTTCTATATTTTTGTTAGTCTTTGTAATGCAAATTCAACCACCATATTATTTCAACTATGAATTTCATTCAGTGTCTATATCAGTGTGATATCCATGCTGCTATGTGGCAAATTGTTTAGTCCATTGATTTCAACTACTGGGTACTATTTCCGAGTGGGTAAATAATGTCATTTAGTAAGTTTACTGCACAGATGAACACCAAGTCTCCAAATATTCACTTTCCCAGAATTGCAAATAAGTCTAGCCTTTTACATTTGCTCTTATATACTAAACAATTATTTCTCTTGGATAAATACTTAGAGGTAAGTATATAAACATTACTAGAAGTGACAATGAAATTTATGTTTTTATAAAACTGCTCTCTGCACACTGGATGGCATTCATATTTTGAGGCTTTATTGCACAAAACACCTTACTTCTTGATCAGTTTTATTCCCATTCGTGGAGCCATGTCAGTTGTCACTCTTACTTAGATATATGTGTTAACCCCTGAACTCTTTCTGAGGGAAGGAATTGGATATGTTTCACCCGATTTTAGAGAAGCTACTAGAGTGGCTGTTTAAAAAATTTGCACATTCTGTGTTCATTAATTTGTGACCTACCTCCACAAAATTAGCTAATGATTCACAACTCAAATTAAATTTGTTTCCTTCTGAATCGTCCTGGTGTCATTTCAGATAATCTCTGTAACCTGTTCATCATTCATATCTCCATCAAGAAGTGTAGTAAGACTCAAGCTTTGGAGACTTGAAGTCATCATTAGGCTTTGGTTTAAGTATCTCAAACCTATCCAGGTTTCTTTGATCTCAAAGCCAAGGTGACCATTGTGTCCTTGGAACCCATCTACTGAATGTAATAATGATAGTGGTGGTATTTGCAAATTGAATACAGATACACTGAGCATATCTAATAAGAAAGTATTATCCTTGACAGAGAGTAGAGACATGCAGAGAAAATACCTCTTATCAATAAATAGGTTACTCCCCAGTTAGAGTCTTATAATTCAAGAATGCGCTCTTAGGTGTGTCAGTGAAGGTCTATACCAGCGTGGGAGAGAATCTCACAGGAAGCAGCAGAAGAAGCAGATATATAGCCCTTAGCAGAAGTGATGATGCCCTAGGAGGGGTATTAGAGTCATGAAGTAAGAGGGCCTGAGAACAGAGACCAGAGAAAAATAATAGGAATAGATGTCTGGAGAATAGTGTCACCAAAAACTGACTCATGATCCTGAGATGTTCCTTCAAGCCTTCTCTTTTCTTTTGAGGTAGAACCTGTTTGGGTTTAGGGATCATGTCTTTTTAGTAGTGTGTCATCCTGTGCCCCTAACAGTGATTTATGTAATGCAGGTTATCAATAAATTGCTTATGAATTAATGTACTTTGTGACATGTATTATTTTTGTACTGTCGCTTTAACAATGTACTGGAAACTTTTCAGTGTAAAATACACAAATTTTTTTATGAGAGGTTTTTTCGAGAATAAGTCCAATATGTGTCTCTTTGGAATGAACAGAAGGTGTCCATAGGGCTGCATTCGTTTCTTCAGGTTCTAGGGTATAATCCATATTCTTTTTGCTTTGTCTTACGTTCTAGAGGACATACTCTAAATATCTCTGTTTTCATATTGAAAGTCAGCAAATGTAAGTTGAGTCGTATGTTGCATTAATTTCATTGTCACTTTTATTTTTGACTTCTCTTTGTTCCTGTCTTGCACTTTTATGGACCAACAGAGACAATTCAGAATAATCACCCTATTTTAATATCAGTTGATTGGCAGCCCTAATTTCTTTTGGAGCCTTCAGTCTGAGTCACCATGCAACTTCATGTTACATGGGTGTTTGGTCATGAATGTTTTTATTTATTTTTTTAATTTTTTTAAGATTTTATTTATTTGCGAGAGAGACCATGAGAGACAGAGCATGAGAGGGAGGAGGGTCAGAGGGAGAAGCAGACTCCCTGCTGATCAGGGAGCCTGATGTGGGACTCGATCCCGAGACTCCAGGATCATGACCTGAGCCGAAGGCATTCGCTTAACCGACTGAGCCACCCAGGCGCCCAGTCATGAATGTTTTTAATGGCCACCTGTAATTGAATGGGAAACCCAGGAAAGATCTTCTTGGTCAAAAGGTTCTTATGGCCACAAGCTAGATGAGTATAGGTGTGATTTAAGGATCATAAACCTGTAGTTAGCCTCATTGTATCTTTTCCTCCAGAGCCAAAAATCTGAATGAAGGTTCCTCTACCTTGGGTGTTATATGGAGAGAACTTCCATCTTGGAGGACTAGCCTCCTCTAGGAAGCTGGATACTTGTTATCACTATTCATAAATATGAATGCTCCCATAGTCCCTCCTGTATAAGATTAGCTCCAGTTCCCTTGAGGAGTGAAGCTAAAGAGGATGCTAATATTACCAGCAGTAAAATAAGTTTATAAAAGTGACTGTTAAGTGCTGACTCATATTTACAACGCTTTTCACATATTGCACTCCTGGTTAATCTAACCCTGTCACTGGGAGAATTCATTATCCATATGTTGTGGTTTCCTGCATACAAATACCCAGAACACCTTTCACCAGATAAATATTTGTCCTTATTCCTACATTGGTACAAAGGACATCTGGCTACTATACCAATTGACATCAACCTGAACCCCTATATTTGAAGCAAGACCAGAATATCCATACAGCAAGATTTGCTAGCCTATCAGATTCTTGATAGCCTGGGGAAGTGAGTTCAGACTTGAAAGCTATAAACTGTTCTGATCTATGTGGATCCTGGGAAAAGAGTACAATGGGAACGTTGTCTGGTAGTAGTCGGTAAATGAACAGCCTTCAAAACATATGAGAGGAATTTGTTAGAAAGAAGTGGTTTGATTCATACATCCAATGAGGTTTACTCCAAATAGTACTTGATGGTGAGGGGATCACAGAGAGAATTACCTGGGGAGATAGACGGTGGCCATGAGGAGTACCTTGGAGGAAACGTCCTTTACTTGTGTACCATCAGAAGTGGACATGTGAATACAAGATACAGTGATAGGTCAACTAGGAAGGCTTTTTAGGGGTCCTAAGAAATAGCTCCTATTTCAAACCATACACATTTTCCCCTCTTGCATCCTCACATTCTAGGGTGGCATCAGAATGGTGATTTGTGAAATATTAGTCTCCCCTAGCTGCCATTTGCTGAAGAAAGTGCTTTCATGACTCAACAATGTTGAAAGGTTGTCGTCTTTGGAATTCTGGGGAGTGGTATCTATAGCCGTTTTAAAATGGCTAAGGTGACAATGAAATACAGGATCCCACTGTACTTAGGAGACTGATCCACAAGCACCAGGTGGCATAGGAGGAAGAGCTCAGAAATTGCTACAAGAATCAGATTCTTTCTGATTGTAATATCTAAGGCAGCCTAATGGCATCATAGGAAATAAAAGTGGACATTACAGTAATTTGAAGCATCTGTCACGTATAGAAAGAGAAAAGATAAAATAGAATCCCTAACCACCATAAAATAAAGCCTAACGATAAAGGAATATAGATTTCTGTTCATATTTCTGATACATTTCCAGCTCCCAAAAAAAGTTTACAAGGGATATTATAAACATGAGAAAAGACAGTATGAATTTTATGTATTGAGAAAATAGCCTGCGTACCAGATTCAGACTTGATATAGATATTGTAATTACCAGGCTGACAATTTGAAATCAATATGATTATGTCATGTCCTGAAATACAGAAAGAGTAGATAACATACAAGAAAGGATGGAAAATAAAATCATAGAGATAAAAACTCTAAGAGTCAAAAGGAAATGGTAGTAAGAAAGAAGAATTGTAACAGAAATTCAGAATGCAATTGATAGCCTCTTTTGTAGACTGGACATCGTCAAAAAATCACTGACTTTGAAAATGAGTTTATAGAATCTTCCCAGACTGAAACACATGGACAGAGTAGTGATTATACAGAAGAGAACATCTAATTACTGAGCTAAAATATAAAGCGTTGTAAGATGAACATAATTGGAATACCAGGAGGAGAAATAATGGAGTCCAATAAATATTTGAAGTAATAATGTATAAGAACTTCCTGAATTCAATGAGAGACAATGAACTACAGGTTCAGCATACTCAGATATAGCAAGTATTATTAAACAAAAAAACAAAACCTTCACCTGAGGATATATTCCAACTGCATAAAAAAATCAGCAAAATGTAGATCTTTAAAAATCATACACCTGGTGCACCATTTCTCTTCCTTCCTAGGCTCAGCCGTAGTTTGGGGTCCTATGGCTAAATGCTTCAATAAGGACAGAATCATTCCTAAATATGTGCCCTGTTATGGTGCCTCCCTCAGGAACATGGTGAAAAGGATTAAAGTATCCCAGCACACCATGTACACTTGCTCCTTCTGTGAATAAACCAAGATGAAAAGATGAGGTGTGAGCATCTGGCATTGTGGTTTGTGTATGAACATGGCATCCTGTTGTGCACGGTCCTACACTGCGTGGACCTACATCACCTCTTCTGCCATCACAGTGCACTGTATTGTTAGAAGACTGAAGGAGGTGAGATAGCATTAGAAGTCCCACCATTTGAAACATTGCTGGCCTATAATAAATTGGTTAATTGTTGCAAAAAATTATAAATAAATAAAAATGATACACTGAAAATCTCACCTATGAGAAAACTAGTAGAAGAAATACAGTGGACTTATCTGGAACAAGGCAAGCAGGAAATTATAGAGTGTTGTAAAGACTTGACAGAAATAAAACATGTAGCATTATATATCCAGAGAAATTTATTCAATCCACAACAAGAAATGAGCAGAAAAAATCGGAGAATATTATTATCTGAGCTCGCCTAATGGAAAAGTTAAAAGAGGTTCCTTATGCAGAAAGGAAAACATATTCATTAGGTGTTCAGATTTGCATCTCCTTAAGGAAGAGCATCAGAGAAGGATAAATGAAGTTAAAATATTTTTCTTAATTCACCTAAACAATGATGCTTTACTTAATATAGCAAATATATATTGGGTCATTATAACAGGTACAAGTGAAATAAATGATAGCAAGGTGGCAGTAGACAGAAAAGAGGAATCAGAAAACCAGTATAAGGTACCTATTGTATACATGCAGTGGGGGCATGATGTTATTTTAAAGTGGATTTATATTATGTCACAATCTATATTTTAGACTTTCGTGCAACCATTTAAACAATTTAAAAAAAATTTTTATAAAGTGAAAATAGAGAAAATAAGGGTAGAAAAAGAGAAGGGAAAGTAAATAAAAAAAATACTGTTATAAACAGGGATGCCTGGGTTGCTCAGTAGGTTAAGTGTCTGCCTTTGGCATGGGTCATGATCCCAGGGTCCTGGGGATTGAGTTCCCCATCCTGCTTCTTCCTCAGCCTGCCCCTCCCCCTACTTGTGCACACGCTCTCTCTCTTTCTGACAAGGAAATAAAATCTTAAAAAAAAAAAGAAACCTGTTATAAATATAGTAAATATTAATGTTATCATATTTCATAGTGACTTTAAATGTTAATGGTCTAAATACACCAGTGGAAGACAGAGATTCTCAGGGTTGGGAAAAAAATTTGAGAGGTTACCGAAATGGACCAATTATATAATAGGCCAAGTACCATAATTCTCATGATGGGAAATTGCTAAACTGAATATTGCTATATATAACAGCAACTGAGTGAATAATTAATAATCTTCCAGAAGGGAAGTAATAGAATATATGTTTTAGTGGTTAATTTTTAAGGAATTTAAGGAGGAAGTTACAGCAATTTTGTACCATCTATCCAGGAAACATAAGCAGAGAGAGCCACCTCCTAACACTTGTGTGACCAGGATTAATAAAGCCGAAAATGATATTGCAGATCAGGAAATCTATAGACCAGTATTTATTATGGACACAGGTGCACAAATTCTCAACAAAATTTTAATAAATTGAATATAAAAATTTTAAAAAATAATTATAACCAGATGTGTTCCAGATATGTAAGTCTTGTTCAATATTGAAAATTCAATGAATATAATCTATCTTAGCAAAGAAGAAGAAAAATCATGAATTCATATAGGCAAAGTTTTTCATTCATTCATGTTAAAACTCTTGGCTAACTAGGCATAAGAAAACATTCTCATTTTGATAAATAACATCTAAAATAAGGTACATCTAACATTACTGTAAATGTTGATATACTGGACACTTTTCTTTTACGATTAAGGTCATGGATGTTTTCTTTTATCACTCTTAGCAGACATTATAATGAGAAGCTCAGCTAGTACAATAAGATTTTTTAAAAAATATTTTATTGATTTATTTATTTGAGAGAGAGAGAGAGAGAGAGCATGTGAGCACAGGGAAAGGTAGATTCCCTGCTGAGCAGAGATCAGGACCTGGGACTGGATCCCAGGACACTGAGATCATGACCTGAGCCGAAGGCAGATGCTTATTAACCATCTGAGCCACCCAGGCGTCCCTAAGATTTTGTTTTTAAAATTTTACACATTATCAGGGTGAAATAAAACAGCCTTCGTTTTCTTTTCCTTTTTTTTTTTAAGATTTTGTTTATTTGAGAGAGCCTGAGCAGGGGGGAGGGGCAGAGGCAGAGGGTGAAGCAGAGTCCCTGCTGAGCAGGGAGCCAACCGCAGGGCTCAGTACCCTTGGATCAAGACCCTAGCTGAAGGCAGATGCTTAACTGAGCCACCCAGTCTCCTGCTTTCATTTTCATATAATAATATTGTCTACATAAAAGCTACACCTAAAAAACTACCAAAAATTCCCTGATGGAATTAATAAGTAAGTATTATAAATTAAAGCCTTTCAGAACTAATAAGCATATAAAGCACGTTTTGAAGATACAGAGTAAATACATAAAAGTCAATTGCTTATGTGTATCCCAGCAATTAACATTTGGAATTAGTGTTAAAAAAGTAACATTAACTATGTCATTAAAAATAAATACTTGAGTATAAATCTACTAAAATATACAGGATTTGTATGCAGAAAACCAGAAAACAGTGATGAGAGAAAATCAGGAGATTAAAATAAATCCCAATTCAGGAATTTAAGCACTTATTATTGTTAATGTCAGTTCTTTCCAACTTTATAGTTTTAATGCAGTGCTGAATGAATTTTCAGCAAGCTATTTTGAAGGTATTGAAAAACTGATTCTCAGAGATACATTGGATATTCATTTTCATTTTTATATAATAGTAAAATAGAAAACTGTAAAAATATCACAGCTTGATTTCAAGATTTCTTTAATAATTATGTGACCAAGACAGTATGGTATTGGTGAAAAATAGTAAGATATATACACCAACATAATAGTATTGAAAGCCTAAAAATAGATTTAAGAAAATAGACTGAAGTGATATTTGACAAATACACAAAGGTTATTTGATGGAGAAATTTTAGATTTTGGGGGCACCTGGGTGGCTCATTTGGTTAAGTGGCTGCCTTCTGCTCAGGTCATGATTCTAGAGTCCCAGCATCAAGTCTCGCCCGCGTTGGGCTCCCTGATCAGCGGGGAGTCTGCTTCTAGCTCTGACCCTCTCCCCTCTCATGCTATCTCTCTGTCATTCTCTCTCTCTCAAATAAATAAATAAAATCTTTAAAAAAAGTGTAGATTTTTGACAAACATTGCTGGAACAATGTGACATCAGTATAGAGAAAAAAATGAAACTAAACATAGATCTTATTATCCTTTTGACAAAAATTAACTCCTAATTGTTCATAGAATTTAATATAGAATCTAAAACTATAATATTTCTAGAAGATAAGATATGAGAAAATCTATATAACTGTGCATTTTGTGATGAGATTTCAATTCAATACCAACTGCATCATCCAGGAAGAAAAATTTATAACTTGGATCTTATTAAAAGGAACAATTTCTGCTATATAAAGGAAAAGAATGAGAATAAAAGCCTCTAAGGTGGAGAAAATGTGTGTAACACATAACTCATAATAGACTTATCAAAAATATACAAATAACTATTTTTTATTTGGGTATTGTTCACATATCTACTAATTATATGTATCCAAAATAATGATTAAATATTTGTACACGTTGTGATGAACTCAACAGTAATGAAAACTAAACCCTGTTATGAAGACGGATGAAAGACCTTACCAGAGTACTCACCAAAGAAGATATAGAGATGGCAAGTAACCATTTAAAAGATGTTCAGCATCATAGGTCAGTTGGGAAATGAAAATTAAAACAGCAATGTGTTCTAGCTACACACCTATGAGATTAGCTAAAATATAAGAAGACTGACTATGCCAGTGCATGATGAGGATATGGAGCATCATTCATTGCTGGTGGGAATGTAAAATGGTAGCGCAACTGGAAAATAATTTATTAGTTTCTTACATAACTAAGCATAGTTTTGCCTTATTATACAGCAGTCAAGCTCCTAGGTATGTCCTTAACTGATTTTAAAACCTAGGGTCATACAAAACCTGCACATGAATATTTGTAGTATGTTTATTCACAAAAGGAATACAGTGGATGTGCCCAAGATATTCTTTTTTTAAAAAAGATTTTATTTATTTATTTGAGAGAGAGTGAGAAACAGCATGAGAGGGGAGAGGGTCAGAGGGAGACGCAGGCTTCCCACTGAGCAAGGAGCCTGATGTGGACTTCATCTCAGGACCCTGGCATCATGACCTGAGCCAAAGGCAGTCGCTCAACCGACTGAGCCACCCAGGTGCCCCGCCAAGATATTCTTTGATCGATGAATGTATAATTAAACTGTGATGTATCCATACAATGAAATACTCTTCAGTGGTAGAAAGAATGTGCTATAAAGCCTTGCAAAGACATGGATAAAGTATAAATGAATATTGCTTAGCGAAAGAACACCATCTGAAAAAGCTACACATAATGCCATTCCATTTATGTGACATTTTTCTAAAAGCAAAACTTTTACAGATTATAGATTAGTAGCCGCTAGATGCTCAAGGTGGGAGGAATTTAAGTAGATGTAGTAGAGAGTATCATTTAGAGCAGTGAAATTTTTTTGTATGATTCTTCATTGGTAGCTATCTCACAGTATGCATTTGTTAAAATGCATAGAACTTAACCACACAAAGATTAAACTTTAGGGAAATTTAAAAATCATTTAGGAAGTCAGTTCATCCCATGTTGGATTGGATACTATGAGAAAATAAATGTTTTACATATACATTTTGTAATCTTACTAAGTGGGGCTGGTGAAAACTGTGTTACTTTGGAACTGAATGTAAATTCTAGGACTAAAGGTAAAAGGAACTATACCTAAGCACTGTGTTCTAGTTGGTAATTTTTCCCATGGGGTTTTGGATCAACAATGCAGAAATCATTATACTCGTAAATGAGAATTGAAGAATTAAATAATGGGATTATACACAGTAAGAGCCAGGTTTTCCACAGTGGTTGCAGATCAGGAAGGAACAGAGAGCTAGGATGATCTATACCTCATTGCATTAGAGATGGTGACATCATTATGGATTTGTTTTGCTTAATTAATATGTATATAGATGGATACATAAAATAATTATAGTATATGTGGGTTAGTATACACATACCTTTTTCCTAGCTCTGCCCACTGATAGGGCCTAGAAGCAAACATAACTCTGTAGGAATAAACACATCCATTTCCCTGCTTTTCTTTTCTGATACTCTCCAATAAAGAAAGAGAAATCTTTGAGCAAGTGGTTGAGTATAGTGCTTTGCAATATATGAGTACTGGAGCACCTTAAAAAGAATAAGGAAGGTCTGCAAATACATTTGGTCAATGTATGTTAATATGATACTGGATCTTACTGAAAGAATTCCCAATGTTGAAATCTAGAATAATTTGAGTAACAAAATCATTAGATAAAAATTTAAAATGAGTGTTGGATTTTAATTTCAAATATAAACAAATGTCCATGAGCACATAATGTTAGAAATGATTTAATTAGAAAATAATTGGGGAGAATTATCGAATCTGCCATCCAGATAATTTATATAGATTTTCCCTGTTCAAGGAGGTGGAACATAAATCCTTATTCCTTAAGTTAGAGATGGACATGTAACTTTCTGCCAAAATATACTACAGATAGGGGTGCTAAACAGTCACCATATACTATCCAAAATCTGGACTTTATATATAATAATGTATCAGCATTTGCTCATCATTATGACAAATTCACCCTACTACTGTATAATGTTAAAAATAGGGGAAATTGGGTAGCAGGTATATGAGAAATCTGTAATATCCTTGCACTTTTTCTGTAAATCAAATTATATTCTAAATAAAAATTTACTTAGTAAATGAATAAGTCAATGCCTGGAAAAAATATCAATGTTTTTCATTAAGATGTTTGATTTAATTATGTTATCAGTTGTATAGAAACATTTTTCTTGTGTTTGTGATCTGACATTTGCCTTTCCTGCTCCTTGCTTTCTTTGTTTTATTGTTAAATACAGGATCTTTTTCTGTTTCCTCATTTTTATTACTCAACTTTAAATTAAGGTATTTTTTATAGTTCTTTGAAAGTAACTTTTGTGGACAGTTGTTAAGGTTGGGTTTCTGAGTAAGCAGAAATTTCTATTTCATAGTGATGTTCCTCATAACAAGTTTGAGAGATAATTTTAGCTTTTATTTCTCCACAGAGGTTGGCGGATTCTACGGCTGTTCATAATTCCAACAATGTCCTCAACTCCCTATGATGGGGAAATTGCATCCTGCCCTCGTGGCCTGCCTGTTTCGTTGCCCAACTCACCTCTCATATTGTTACTTGGACTCACATGGTCTGTCAGAATAAATATATGTCCCCGTACTAAATTGGGCCAGCTTAGTAATTTGCTCTCAAATTAATACAATTGTAATTTGGAATTTAGGGGACGTAAAATGCAGTTTTAAGTTCAAGTGTAAGAAAACACATGCAGAAATGATGGAGGAAATTTTGGAAAAAGAACACTTACTAGAAATGTATCATATCAGATACTTAATAATGTAGTAAATATTCATTAACTAAAATATTGTGATACTGACTTAAGAATGGACAGGGAGATCAGGGAAATAGAACACAGGCTCATGAAGTGTAATTTTTAGATGAATTTTAATTCAGGGAAATGAGACATCTCAACTCGTATACTTTATTTTTTTTCCCATTAAGTCATCCAATGTCCACTTTTATCCCCTCTAAATATTTTCTCCACCATGAAATATTACAGTGATATAAAAATCACAGACATGATCTTATCATTTTCCTGGTTAACACTTAAGGCAAGCAGTGCCCAGATCTTGGTTTCTAAATACCAACATTCCTTTGAAGTATTGAGGCTCCTTGTAGAAATGAATGATTCTGGGGATGGAGCAGAGAGACTCACAAAGAAAAATTATGGATATGTCAAAAGTGTATGTCAACTAACCTGAAAATTTTACCTATGGTCAATACTGGAATATTTTGAGCAACAAAATAAACAGCATGGTCCTGGATTATAATTTAAAGCATAATATATAAATATATGAGTCTGTACTGACATAAAGAAAATATTTAGGAAATAAATGAGGAAGAAGAGACAAATCTTTTTTATAGACCCCCCCCCCATATAAATATTATCTGTAGATACTTTTCTTTTGCAGGAGGTTGAACCGAACTTCCCTGAATATGGGCTGGATTTAGTGACTCTTTCCCAAAGATCATAGTACGGAAAGGGCAAAATGGTAATTTTATTTTATTTAATTTTTAATTATTATCTTTCGGCATGGAGGTTTTTATTAAAGATTTTATTTATTTATGTGACAGAGAGTGGAGGCCTGAGCAGGGGGGAGAAGCAGAGGGAGAAGGAGGCTTCCCGCTGAGCAGGGAGCCCGATGCTGATGCAGGGCTCGTGACCTCAGGATCATGACCCTGGGATCATGACTCGAGCCGAAGGCAGTCGCTTAACAGACTGCGCCACCCAGGTGCCCCAAAATGGTAATTTTAAATGGGAACCTTTACCTTAGTCCTCAATGAAGGTTATCATCACTAGGGATAAGTCATATGAATATTATGTACCTCTTGATATGGTAGTATAAGGTACTCTCGAAATACCATATATACCATCAAATCCTGAGTTGGACTATTTGAACATATCTGAACTGTGTACCTCAAAAATGTAAAGTTCAAGAAGACGAAGAAAGAGAAAACTGAAGGGCACTTAGGTAGAGTTAAGGCAACTAAGTGCAATGTGGTACCATAGATGGGATACTGGGACAGAAAAGGATATTATTAACTCATGAAATTCAAGTAAAGCTTGGTGTTTTTGTAATAATCATATACCAACATTGCCTTCTAAATATTTAGAGATGTACTGCAGCAATGTAAGATCATCATCTTTTACAACAGCATGAAGTGCTTATAGGGTATGTTTGTATTCTCTGTGTAGCTTTTCTATTAATGTGTGTATATTGAGAAACTAGATGCTTTCCCTGTTACATCTGGAAAGAAGATATGCATGTTCCCTCCTTTCAGTCCTGTTTCATTCACATCATGCTGTAAGACCTATGTAATCCAATAATAAAAGGGCATAAAAATACACACTTTATGAATGATGAAATAAAACTCTGTTTTTGATGATATGATTGCATATGAAATCTCAAAGAGGCAGGAACAACCAAAGATACCTGGGACCAGTAAACAAGTATAAGCAAGGTTGTAGGTACACAGGAAATGTCTAAAAGTCGATCTGAGTTTTTCCGTATGTCAGAAATGAACAGATCGAATTTGAAATTAAAAACACAATACTATTTACATTAGCAAATCAAAAAGAAATACTTAGGTATAAATCAACAGAATTTATAGGATCTTTGAGAGGAAATCTGTAAAACCCTGCTGAATGATATCATACTACATCTAAATAAATCCGGAGATATTCTATGTCCACAAATCGAAAAGTGAATATTATTAAGATGTCAATTCTTCTCAACCTGATCTATAGATTCAATGTAGTCTCAATCTAAATTCCTTCCAGTTATTTTGGGGATATCAACAATCTGATTTTACAGTTTACATGGAAAGTAAAAGCGCTAGAATAGCCAACACGATATTGAAGATTGGCAAATAAAGGAATGAATTAGAGTGTGAAGTTCAAGAATGGACCCATCCAAATAAAGTCAAGTGATCTCTAAGAAAAGAGTTATCCTTACAGTGTTGTAAGGATAATCTTTTGACTAATTTTATTGGAAAAATTGGAAATCTGTATGGCATTAAAAGTTGACACAGACCTTACACTTAAAAAAATTAACTCAGAATGTATTATAGACTTTAATGTAAAATGGAAATCTACGAATTTTCTAGAAGATGGCACAGGAAGAATATTATGTGCCCTTAGGTTTGGCAGTGAATTTTAGGAACAATACCAAAATCAAAATATATCTAAGGAAAAAGTGGCACATTGGACTTTATGAAAGTTTATTTATGTTTGTGAAAGATTAAGTGAATGAAAACAAAAAATAATTTCTGAGGAAAAATATCTAGAAAACATATATCTGCTATATATCTGCTAAAGGACTTGTATCCAAAATATAAAAAGACTCCTTAAAACTCAAGAATGAGAAATCAAATATCCTGGTGGGAAATTGGAAGTCATACTCAATAGATATTTCACCAAAGAAAATATCTAGGAACAAATAGCACATGAAATTATGGTCATTATCAGATATAATTCGGGTATAGCCAATGAAAGTAACAATGTGAAACCATTACATAATTCTTAGAATGGCAAATATACAAAAATTAGTAATTCCAAATGCTGTGCTAAGCAACAGGAACTGTCATTACTGGTTAGAATGCAACATAGGAAGTAAATTTCTCGGTTTCATAAAAAGTACAAACAATCTGACCCTATGATCTGTCATTTGCACTTTTAGATGTTTATCCTATTGACCTTATGTCCACACCTTATAATTTATGTCCATACAAAAACCTGCATGTCAATATTCATAATAGTTTCATTCATTATTGGCAAAAAGTAAAAGCAATCCAGATATCCCTCAATAGGTGAATGGATAAATGAACAATGGTATATTCATAAGGTGGAATATTATGGGGTAATAAAAAGAAATTTCCCATTAAGCCACGAAAAGGTTTGGGTGGATCTTAAATGCATATTACTGAGTCAAAGAAGTAATCGTGAAAATGTGACATATATGTTGTATGATTCCAACTAATGTAACATTCTGGAAAAGGCAAAACTACAGAGATCAAAAGGAGGGGGGAGAGGTTTGATTAGATACAGCACAGAAGACTTTTGGAGGTAGTGAAATTAACCTGTAAGATATTGAAATGGTGTAAAATTGATTTATGCTTTTGTCAAAACTCATAGAACTGTAGAACATAATGAGTGAAATTAAATGTAAATGTAAATTATATTCTTAGTTTTTTTATTAAAGATTTTCTTTTTTTTTTTTTAATTCATTTGAGACAGAGACCTACAAAGAGAGAAAGCATGAGCAGGGGGAGGTGCAGAGGGAGAGGGAGAAACAGGCTCTCTGCTGAGCAGTGAGCCCGATGTGGGACTCGATCCCTGGACCCTGGGATCATGACCTGAGCCGAAGGCAGAGGTTTCACCCTCTGTGCCACCCAGGAATTCCAAATTATATTCTTAGTTAATAATAATCTACAAATATTGGTTCATTTTTATAGTAAATATAACATACTAATGTAAGATGTAAGAAGTGTGGGGAATTGTGGGTTATAATAAATGAGAACTCTGTATTATCTGCTTATTTATTTTGTGGTGTACTTTAAAAACTCTATGGCTGTTTAAAGGAAAAACACAGGATTGTTGAAGCTTACTGATGTTACAGTTTTTCTCTTTGTGATGGAGGAAGATAAACTTTCTCATGTGACTGTTTTGTCCAGAAAATCATGACAGAACATCAAATACCATCATTGAAGTGTGAGAGCGTAGTTGATTTTGTGATGGAATCAATAACATAGAGAAAATGTTTATTTTTCAGGTATATTGGATTCCAGATCTTGATAGATTTCCCATCTTATTTGACTATTTCAGTGTTCTAAGTATTTTCTGTGTTTGGATGTGGGCTGTGATAGTACATGATCCTGATAAGCGACATGGCAAATTGTGAGTTTCAAGTCCACTGATTTTTTTGTCTTTTAAAGATTTATTTATGGGTGCCTGGGTGGCTCAGTCGTTAAGCGTCTGCCTTCGGCTTGGGTCATGATCCCAGGGTCCTGGGATTGAACCCTGCATTGGGCTCCCTGCTTGGCAGGAAGCCTGCTTCTCCCTCTCCCACTGTCCCTGCTTGTGTTCCCTCTCTCGCTGTGTGTCTCTCTCTCTGTCAAATAAATAAAATCTTTAAAAAAAAAGATTTATTTATTTTATATATATATATAGAGAGAGAGAGAGAGAGAGAGAGCAAGAGAAGAAAGCAAGAGTGACCGGGGTGGGGGGGTTGGGAGAGAATCTCTCAAGCAAACTCTCTACTAAGTGCGGAGCCTGATGCAGCCTCCATCCCATGACTCGAGCCAAAACCAAGAGTTGGATGCTTAACGAACTGAGCAATCCAGTCGCCCCTCACTTGGGCTGATTTTTGTCCTAGATATTTTTTATCATTCGTTTCTCTCTGGCTCCATGTTTCCTCTGTAAAATGAGGTAGTTAGGCTATAAGATCTTCAGTAGCTTTTCTAATCGTAATTTTCTCATGTTTTAAAATTGATAGTTAACTTTAATACTTTACTGTCTGTAAAGTAATTCTTTCTGGTCTCCGAGGGAAGTACCTAATAAACATAAAAGGGACAATTATGTAATTATATTTGTGGTTATTTATGTAAGATTTCCTGGTAATATAAATACACTTAATTAAATTGTTTTTCTAAAAGCTTTAATGTGAACTTGACTAACTAGGACCCTGAATCACCTCTTATTTTGACTTTGCCTTTAGTTTCAGCAGAAATAAAATGACAGGAAATAAGAATTGGAGAGCCGCAATGAAAATAAAAAGATATTGTATCTGTCAGGCAGGTTCATGTTTACTACAAAACATCATATTATCTCTGTTTCTACATATAATCCTGGGTAATGGACAACATGGCTTCCAAGTGATCCTGAAATTTAGAAAAGACTTTTAAATTTAACAGTTATGTTCACTTGATTCCACTTAATAAGCTCGAAGAACATTTAACGTAGATTTTTAGCATCTAATTTTAAAGGAATAGGTTGTATATTTAAAATGACATTCCGGGGGCGCCTGAGTGGATCAGTTGTTAAGCATCTGCCTTCGGCTCAGGTCATGATCCCAGGGTCCTGGGATCGAGGAGCCGCATCGGGCTCCGTGCTCGGCGGGAAGCCTGCTTCTCCCTCTCCCACTCCCTCTGCTTGTGTTCCCTCTTTCGCTGTGTCTCTCTCTGTCAAATAAATAAATAAAATCTTTAAAAATAAATAAATAAATAAATAAATAAATAAAATGGCATTCTGTACTACCTGAAGTTACCTAGGAATTTTTTATCATAATATTTATCCAAACATTTGAATCTCTTCAATGAACCCTTTAGAGCTCTTCTTCACATTAATCCGTTTAGTCCTTTTATTCCAGTTTGACATGAGATTACATTAAAATTTCTCAGGTATGTCACTTCTATACTATGTCTCAGTATATGCCCAAGTGCAAAAAGATGCGTATTTGTGTTTATTAATTTTAATGACACATATTTTGCATTTACTAGCATTATTTCGGTAAACTGGGTATATACATTTCAAGGACTCTTTTTTTCCTTGTGCTCCTTCTTTTAAAGATAAGTTCATAAATGTGCAGCCTAGGAATGTCAAGGTGCTTCATAATAGTATCTCCTGATTTCATTTTCTAAAATTGATTTCTGCCAGTAATTTTGGTATGTATAATCATGAGAGTTCAAAATTGAATTCAAAGCTAGATTCTCTAGCTAATTAATTGTAGGCACCTTTAACATATCACTGCTGACCTTGATTGTGATCATGTGGGGACATTTTTTTATAGAGTAAGAGACTCAGTAATTCAGTTACCTTGAGATAAAATTCTGCTCTGATAAACAGAAATGGTCTACCACTCTCAAATTCTGCCAATGTTACCATGTTCAAGACTGTTCACCTTCTGGGACATACTTGAAACCCCTTTGAGTTAGTTTTCCCATTTGGGCAGAAACATGGTATTAATTGTTCATGATGTTAATGATCTGTGGTTTTTTTTCAACACACATTTATTGGTTGTCATGTGAAGGAAACAAATTACCTGTTCTAAAGATAGCTGCGCCCTTAGTGGAGTTCTGTTGCTAGCTTTCTCTTCGATTTGGAGACTAAGTCAATAGAATATTAACGCTTTCCTTAAACCCATCTTTGGCTACTTAGGTATTTAAAGCACATTTTTACTTTTGGTGAATTAGTGGAAATATCTTCAGGTATGATGCATATTGGAGAGCAAAAATCACCTGGGATCACATCCCTTTGTTAATTACCTACTTGTGTGGCCCAGACTAGTGTGAGTTGAGTGAGGTCCCTGGGTACATAATTTAAATGAGGGCTCTTTCTCATGGCTGTGACTCCTTGATTATTATGCCTATTCCTGGTTTTATACTATAGCTAAACATCTATAAAAATGTTAAAATGGATTTGGGCTTAATGTCAACTATGGGTTACTAAAATGTTTTGAAATACTGTAGTAATTTGCCATCCTATAAAAATTTAAAGCAATTTGAGGGTCGCCTGGGTGGCTCAGTCATTAAGCACCTGTCTTCGGCCTATGTCATGATCCCAGGGTCCTGGGATGGAGTCCACATCAGTCTCCTGCTCAGCGGGGAGTCTGCTTCTCCCTCCCCCTCTGCCCTTGCCTCTCTCCCACTCATGCTCACTCTCTCTCACTGTCTCAAATAAATAAATAAAATCTTAAAAAAACTTTTTTAAATAAAAATTTAAAGCAATCTTAAAAACATAACAAATAATGAAGGAAAATCTCTGTTGTAGGACCATGCAGCCAGACATGCATGTTTTTGAATACTAATAGAATTAAGGAATATCAGTGCCTAAGAATTTTATTTAAATGAAAAGGAAACTCAATCATACCCACACTTTAGATTGAGTCCCTCATTTTTTTAATCTGTTGTATACATGGAAATTATCATTCTGCTATATTAATTGCTTTTTCTAGAATTAGCATTCTTCTGCTTTAAAACTCATGTCATGGGCGCCTGGGTGGCTCAGTTGGTTAAGCGACTGCCTTCGGCTCAGGTCGTGATCCTGGAGTTCCGGGATCGAATCCCACATCGGGCTTCCTGCTCGGCAGGGAGTCTGCTTCTCCCTCTGACCCTATCCCCTCTCAGGTGTTCTCTCTCTCTCATTCTCTCTCTCTAATAAATAAATCAAATCTTTAAAAATAAATTAAAAAAAAATAAAACTCATGTCATTCTGTTCTCCAGTATCCAAAAGTTGTATGCTAGAGGTTTCCCATTGTTTATTATGAAAATAAAAATCAAATAAGTATTTATATAAAAATATATTAAAGATAGAAATATATTGGTAATAAATACAATATATAATTATATTTAAGAATAAGTATAAATATATTTATATTAAATATAATATTCATAATTAGGTATAATTATTAAGATGTAATATTCTAATAAGCATAATTTATGTTTGTTTATTTTTAATGAATTGATATGTACATAGCATTTATTTCTCTATTTTCTAAAGTAACTTCTACCCCAATGTTGGGTTCAAACTCAAGATCAGGAGTTACATGTTTTGTTTGTTTTGTTTTTATTTTTTTTATAATGATTTTATTTATTCATTTGAGAGAGAAGGAGAGTGAGCAGGTGGGGTCAGAGGGAGAGGGAGAAGCAGACTCCCTTGTGAGCAGGGAACCTGATGCAGGGCTCGTTCCCAGGACCCTGGCACCAGGACCCCAGCCGAAGGCAGACGCTCAACAGGCAGACGCTCAACCGACTGAGCCACCCAGGTGTCCCTATTTGTTTTGTTTTTTCAATTTTATTTATTTGAGAGAGAGAGAGCATGGACAAGGCGCAAGTGGGGGAAGGGCATAGGGGGAGAATCTTTAAGTAGACTCCCCACTGAGCAGGGGAGCCCAATGCCTGGCCCCGTCTCACAATCCATGAGGTCATGACCTGAACGGAAACCAGGAGTCAGACACTTAACCAACTGAGCCACCCAGACATCCCAAGAATTTCATGTTTTATTGTCTGAGCCACCCACATACCCTTATATTTCTATATTTATAGATATAATTATATAATAGTAATTGATTACTAGGAGTTTTTCACATGTATCCAAGTTTACTTTTTTTTTTTTTTAAGTAATCTATGTGCCCAATATGGGGCTCGAACTCCTGACCTCTAAATCAAGAGTCCATTGTTCTATCAACTGAGCCATCCAGGTGCCCCCCAGTTTTATGTATATGTCATTTTTAACAGCCCCTCTGCAAATTGATTCCCCCCCCCCCCCCCCGTCAGGATTACTTTCAACTTTTATTATTCAGGTGAAGGAGAATACCTTTTGTAATGGGGATTACATTGCAATAATAGGTTCCATGGAGAGATCTGTCTTTCATCTTTTCTGATGGTCTGTTAGAAGGGAGGTTTCTCTGCCAGCAAAGGAAAAACACTTGGCATTATTTTTTCTGAAATAAACATATTCATTAATTTCGATTGGAATGAAAGATGAAGTAGCATGTTTCACAATTTCCATTGTCAGGTTAAGAGTGGTCATCGCTGATTGGTGTTCCCTATTCCTGTATTTTATATATTTTTGCTATCAAAAACTGTACATAGGATTTGAAGCTCAATGATTCTATTGATTTCATACCACTCGCTAGTTTACTGCTCAAATTTTGATTACCTCTGTGTCTTTTTAGGAATTACAATATTTTATACTTTCTGATTGTAATGCAGTATGTTTTTGCAAAGATGGCAAATTGCAGTAGCGTGTGTTATTGATTTTAGTTAATGAAAAACTTGTTACTCTCTTTCTTTAATGGGCTATCACCAGGATTTTATAACTATAGGCCTATGAGTTTTATGAAGATTCTCTGTACTTTGAGGGGTTGTCACAGTGAAAATACTGAAGCCAATCTATCAATATTGTCCCAAGGTCTGTGCTTATAAATTGATCAGGGCTGGCAGTAATAACTGAGAAAACAGACTCTATGTGATGAATAAGCAATTCCCCGACAGGTTCTGTTCTACTATTTGTTTGCTTTTGCAGTTTATAAGTATGTAATGAGCAATAAGTGGTACTTATTTAATTATACGACAGTATCAATCTTGTTTACCCCAAGTAAGTGGGGAAAAGAAACATAAGGAGAACGTGACTTTCCCTAAGTGAGACCTCTAAATCAGTGCTTCTAAAAATGTAGTTTCTGGACCATATTTGTCAGCAGAGTGAAGGGGAGTTTGCTTTCGTAATTGATAGTTGTGTCCAGTGCCATGTAAAAGGATAATTGTTAAGTTAGCAAAGTTTCTTTTTGGTATTATTCTCTTCCTACTCTTGGCCGTCTTTTTACTTTTTCATGTGCCCAGTGCCCTTGACCTCAGTTGTCCTAAGGTCCTCTCTGTTTTCATGCAATGCTCTATGTTTTGGGTAGATTCAATCCATCCCTTCTGCAGCTCCTACTCCATAATTTCATCATCAAAACCTTCTTCTTTGGTATTCTATGGTCTGTAAGTAAACTAGGAAAACTTGTGTCCTGAGAGAACATGGACCATGATTTGTGGAAGTTTAAAAGCATTTCTCACTCTTCCTCTAATATATTACTGTAGATCAGCCTTTTGGCCCAGCAGTATATGTCATAGTAGAATTGTTAAAGAAAGGGTTAGATAATGTCTTTATTGTCCCATGACTGTTTTTTCGTGTTGTAAATTAATGAGAGGCTTATGATGCTCACCCAGGGCAGGTGGCATGAGAGTAGTAAGGGTATAAAAAATATTTATTCCAATATAACTCTATGCATCCTCCACCATAAATAATTACAAAGTTGTTTGATTTCAGAGTTGATTATGGCATGATGATTTTTCTAGACTAGAATTAAAAGAGGCTTGGGATTGCCAATGGATGTGGGGTTTCTTTTTGGGAGAACAAACATGTTTTAACATTAGATTGTGGTTCCGATTGTTCAACCCTGTTGATATACTAAATACCATCGGATTGTACACTTTAAATGGGCAGATTGTATGGTGCATGAATTAAATCTTAGTAAAGCTGTTTCAAAGTATGTCTTTTGACTAGATAGTACGACTAGTGATGATCCAGAGGCTGTAGATTATACTGCAAAATCAAGTTAAGGTGTGGAGTCAGCCTGATCTGTATTTGAATTTTAGATGTACTACTTACTAACTGAATAATTCTAGAGAAGTTACAGAAATTCTCTGGGCCTTACTTTGCTCACCTGTGAAATGAGGCTAATATTTTCTCATGGCCATTTTGAGGTGTTTAACAAGATGCCTGGCAACATTGTTTTATGTTGATGTATTCATTTCCAAATGTGTCTCTCCTCATTTTTCGAAAGGTAACCTAATCTAGTTATTTCTATTCTCATTGCGGAGATAGAAAAAGATGAAGTGAATCACAGAACCAGATAAACTACACAAACCTTCCTGCAATTTTTGTTTATTTACCATCTGTAACAGAATACTATGAATTACCTTGTAAAGGTGGTGTGAGGATTAAGTTAAATTTCCCCAGTACAGTGACTTACACAGTGCCCGGCACATAGCTTATACTCAGTAAATGCCAGTTGAGTTCCCTCATCATCCCTGACCCAGGATTCATTTTCTAGTTCCTAGTTTTGCATTAAACAAGGCTCTTAGATGGAAAAATATTGAAGCTAACTTCTGAAAAGTATTGTATACCAGACACATTTATTCAGTCATTAATTTGTTTCTTCTTTTGGTAAATACTAATACAACGGTGAATAAAATAAACATAGCTACTTTTGTGTCGAACTTCTAAAATCTTTGGACAGGTCCCCGGATGATAGAAGAGTGATAAGATCTGGAATGGCCACCCAGTGAAAGAAACACATTTCCTCACAGCTGAAATCCATGTTCCAGGGAACAGGAAAAGATGATCTCTGTCAGTGTCCTTCCTCAGTAAGGGGTCAGTCCTTCTCAACATTAGAACGCAGTCCTTATGTCTGAGCATTTTTTCAGGAGTTCCATAGTCTGGCTGTGCTTATAAGGAATAGTTGCAACTGACTGAATATTCCCTGGGACTGCCTTGACAGAGAAATATGAATTGTTTAGAAAATAATAATGATGGAATTGGCCTTTGGAGTTTGGGATATGGTAAAATGAATTCTGTTATTTGTACACCTTAAGTGTGCAGAATCAGTGTTATTCTCCCAGGAGCCTAATCAATATGTTTTCCTCATGTTTCAAATTGAGCTCTACTGAAACAGACCTGAAAGGGGAAATATGTTTTAACATTATTTTGCTACCTCTGGTCATAACAGCCAGTC
Source organism: Mirounga angustirostris (assembly GCF_029215605.1). Classification (NCBI taxonomy): domain Eukaryota; kingdom Metazoa; phylum Chordata; class Mammalia; order Carnivora; family Phocidae; genus Mirounga; species Mirounga angustirostris. Next base: position 98,797,588 of record NW_026991719.1, read on the forward strand.
CAGGGGAAATAAGATGTTTATATTCCTGGCCTGATTCTGTGGTGTAGATCTTTTGGAATGAATTGGGAAACCATATAGCTGCACCCTCCATCAAGATAATATACTTAAGTATATTTTGTAATTAAGTCTCTGTTTTCATTACAGTAATGTATATGACTGAATTCTAATTGGAAGGATAGAAATATGCCCTTGTGTATAAAAACTTTGAGAGGCTACTTAGGTCTTTTTGGTGTCTCCTAGCTTTTGCAAAATTTGTTGGAGAGTTCCATTATACATTGTATGTGAATGTGTTTTGTAAATTACATACAAGTAAAGTAATAGTCTATACCAAAATGACTAACAGGTAATTGGACAAAACAAATGGTTTTTAATGCTTATTTTTGCCGTGGCCTATTTTTCAGGGTTCCGGTCTCCCTCACATGCCCTTGATGACTTCTTTGTTTCTTTCCTGTTTTCTAAATTTATATATTTAGGTACGTGAGGGTGTGTCGCAAACAAAACTAAACAATATGAAAACAAAAACACATGTGTTATCAATTTACTAATTTGTCACCATTTGTCCTTAACATTTCCATAACTTGAAATTAACAGATGTCAGAGTAGTATCTAGAGGGAATGGCTTGAGGTGTAACATCTGATAAGTTCAATTTGAAATGGAGTTGGAACTATGGTCAATATACGGTGGTAGAGTAATGTGATTTTAGAATCAAAACTTCTTTATCATATACTGAGAAAATTGTTATTGTAAATATTTAAGTGAATTTGTTTCATTAACATCTAGGTATATTTAAATTGAGAATAATTTTTGGTTCTTCAAACAAAATTTCTGTTTTAGAATTTATGCAGGTGAAAGGAAGATATACTGGTCATGGATATATTTGGGCATCAGATTTGAAATTACTTTGTATCACTTGTGATCAGTATTGCATGACAAGAGTGTAAAATTGTTTATTTTTGAAAATGTTATTGATGATAAAAGTATAAGCTCTAACTAATGTTTAATGTTACATAGATAAAAAAGCCTTGCTATAATTGGACTTAACTTGAACTAAATTACACACTTGCCGGGGGATCTAATGAGTGATTCCAAACTGTGGTAAAATATTGGTCTCAACTCTTGTGTGGAAACTCAACCTTCTGTGTATTGCCTCAAATTCCTAGAGATTATGTCAGCCTGCATTGTAGAGCAACCTGCCAGTGGTTAGAACAACCTGCCAGTTCTTAATCCTGTTTCGGTTTCAGTTTTCTGTGTTTGTATTTTTTGGTTTTGTTTGTTTGTTTTTACCCATCCTCCTTTCTAAAACATGTGACCAATTTTATTTCTATATTTGGTTTTCCCTTTGTCTTATAACTTTTTTTGCCCCCTCTTTGAACCCTGCATTTTTATTTGCATGGTGGTTGTCAACATATCCAAGTCTATTAACGTAGTGGTTGTGCATTGGAATAAACTTCTATGTAAATTATATCACATGGACCAGTAAAAAATTGAAAAAATTTCTTTCTTGAATGGAAGAAAGTTACAGTACGTTGACAAAATGTATGTAATTTTGCACATACTTGCCAAGATTGCTTTTTGCAATTCAGAATACCCAGTGCTATTAAATTTGTGTATGTTAAAGGAAAGCTATTTTCCTGAGTTGAGATGTTTCACATTCAATTATATCAAAATTACTCATCTATGACTCTTGATTTTTGACTTCCCCATTTGTGCATCTCTTGAATTTTAGGTAGTGTGCAACAGAAATGTTGTTTTCAATTTTTGGTAAGCAATGCAGGAGAAGGGAAGTATAAGCAAACAAAAACTAGTTATAAATGTTTTAGGTTTTTTGAGGAAATATTGGTCCTAGAACTAGGAGACTGGTATGGTAAGTTGAGTATTTCTAGTTCTCGAATTTTTATGTCACCTGCTACTACCAGTCTGAGTGAGACTAAATGTGAGAATATCAAACAGAAAAAGCAGCTGTGCTTTAGAGTACCCTTTTTGTGCCATTAATTGTAAGATTCTTGTTCACCGGAAACTAAAGACCAGCAATTCTACATGATTTATGCAATATAAAGATTGTAATCATAGCTATCTGTTTTGTTCACAAATAGGCATTCGCACAGCATGTAGAGGGTATCAAAGTCCAGTGCTGATACACAGAGTGATTTTCATCTCCATTATTTTGGAAAGAATGTGAGGACCTATCTGCTTTGTCTTCGTAGCCAGAACCATGTAGACAGCAGCATCATTGGCTAATAAAGGTAAGTGTATTTTTTTTAGGAAGAAAGTGGGGCATTAGTTTGAAAATATCGTGATGTGGGAATCATTTTTCAACCCATAGATAATTAAATTCTTAAAAAAATGTATGAAGCAAGTGTCTTTTTTACAAATGTTAAAATAACGCTGACACTACTTTGTTTGGTTTTTAATACCATTAATACTATTCTTCTAAAATAAAATATATAGATAGAAGGACAGACTTAGAAATATATTTGACATATCATCAACGTAAAAATTAAGTCAACAAGCTAGATGTATAGCACAATCCATCTGTGTACCCTCTACACATACAAAAATATGTAAATATATTTTCATAAACTGTGTATGAGCTAAACTGGTAATCTCTTGGTATAAAAAAAGTCAGTTTTAATTTTATTGCTGTAAAACTCATTTAATCTATTGGTCAACATTGTTCATTCACACGTTACGCACCTGACCTTCTCACATGTGTTTGTAGTCAATGGTGACTGAAATTAGAGTCATTTGAAGGCATGTCTTGGTCTTTGAAATCCAATATGGTGTAATTATATGCCTGGGAGTTAATCTTGACTCAGTTGGGATTGTTAAATATAGCACATACATATGGCAATTCTGAGTGTTGAGCTTCTCCAAAGGGCTGGGAACTGAAGTGGAGTTTCACAGGAGTAAGCATATGAAATCCATGTGGAAGTCCTACATCTTTTGAACTGGGTTCAAAAATCATGTACCCTCATTTTTGTTATATTCTATAGGTCAAAAGCAAGTCATAGGACCAACACAGATTCAAAGAGTGGGGTTTACACAAAGGTTGCGAATACTGGGAAGATATGGTTTGTTGATGGGAGCATCTTTGCAGACTAGCTACCTCATATGTATATAGAAAATATCCGGAAGTATTTATCCTATCATTTAGCACTGTTTATTTCTTGAGATGTGGGGAATAGCAGAGTAGAAAAGTGAAGTTGGAGACTGTTACCTCTTGATAGAGTTCAAAAAAGTATCTGTTGCAGCGCCTGGGTGGGTCGATCATTAAGCATCTGCCTTCAGCTCAGGTCATAATCCCAGGGTCCTGGGATCGAGCCCCATGTTGGGCTCCATGCTCAGCCTGCTTCTCCCTCTCCCACTGCCTCTCCACCCTGCTCATGCTCACTCATGCTCTCTCTGTCAAATAAATAAATAAAATCTTTCAAAAAAAAGTGTCTGTTATGAAAAGAAAGTATCAATGATTTTACCTTATCTTTTTTTTTGAAAGATTTTATTTATTTGAGAGAGAGAGCACAAATGGGAGGGAGGAGTAGGCTCTCCGCTGAGTAGGGAGCCTGACACAGAGCTCAATCCCAGAACCCTAGGGTGAGCCGAAGGCAGATGCTTCACTGTCTGAGCCACCCAGGCGCCTCGATTTTACCTTATCTTTTATGTATTCTTAATGTCTAGTTAAAATGAAATATAAAAGGAAATGAAGAATTCCATTAATTTTTTATTTTGTTTCATTTTTTAAGATTTTATTTGTTTATTTGAGAGAGAGAATGAGGGAGAGAGAGAGCACATGAGAGGGGGGAGGGTCAGAAGGAGAAGCAGACTCCCTGCTGAGCAGGGAGCCCTGATGGGGGACTCAATCTCGGGACTCCAGGATCATGACCTGAGCCGAAGGCAGTCGCTTAACCAACTGAGCCACCCAGGCACCCATGAATTCCAGTAATTTTTAAAAAATTATTTCAAACTGTCAGTAAATAAGCAATTCCTACATTATTTAAAAACTTTTAAGAGCTAATGATGGAAAACTTTCCAATTATTTTTTTTATCCATATTCCTGATACCAAATCCTGGCTAGTTAATGCTCTTCCTGTCTTTCTGACTCTTACACACCACACACAATTAAATTTCACTTAGTTTGGGGCGCCTTGGTGGCTCAGTCGTTAAGCGTCTGCCTTCAGCTCAGGTCATGATCCCAGGGTCCTGGGATCAAGCCGGCATAGGGTTCCCTGCTCAGCGGGGAGCCTGCTTCTCCCTCTCCCACTCCCCCTGCTTTTGTTCCCTCTTTTGCTGTGTCTCTCTCTGTCAAATAAATAAATAAAATCTTTAAAAAAAAAATTCACTTAGTTTATCTCACCCATTCTGAAAAACTGATGCACAATGGTGCAGTATAATTCAGTGCCCGAAAACAAGGACAGGGCCATGTTAGAAAATTTGTTAACCTGTTTCATAATAGTAATATGTTAAAAGGAATAAAGCCATCTTTTTTCAATGAATATTAAAAATAAAGCATTAGTTTTTGTTTAAAAGTCAACAAAATAAAAAGTTTTCTGTAAAAATATAGCTATAGATTTCCAACAAGAATAAAAATGTATGAGTTGCGAAATAAATCAGTGTAAAGCAATGTTCCTCAGAATGTTTTCTGTGAATTGCCTGCCCTTTTAAATAGAGTTCTTTAATATTGCTATGTCCACCCCTTTTTTAAATTTAAGTTTTAATTTTAATTCCAATTAGTTAACATACAGTGTTATATTAGTTTTAGGTATAGAATATAGTGATTCAACAATTCCGTACTTCTCTGGGTGCTCATCATGACAAATGTGGTCCTTAATCCCCATCATCTATTTAACCCATCCACTAATCCTTCTCCCCTCTTGTAACCGTAAGATTGTTCTGTGTATTTAAGAGTCTATTTCTTGTTTTGTCTCTTTTTTCCCCTCTGTTTGATTGTTTTGTTTCTAAAATTCCACATACGAGTGAAATCATATGTTGTCTTTCTCTGACTTATTTTGCTTGGCATAATACTCTCTAGCTCCATCCATGTTGTTGTAAATGGCTAGATTTTCTTTTTCATGGCTGTGTAATATTCCATTATATATTCCATTCTTCTTAATCCATTCATCTATTGATGGAATCTTGTGCTTCTTCCATATCTTGATTATTGTAAATAATGCTGCTATCAACATAGGGGAGCTCGTATCCCTTTGAGTTAGTGTTTTTTAATCTTTTGATAAATAGCCAGTAGTGTAGTTGCTGGGTCTTAGGGTGCTTCTATTTTTAACTTTTTGAGGAACTTCCATACTGTTTTCCTAAATGGCTGTTCGTGTTTGCATTTCAATCAACATTGCAGGAGTATTTCTTTTTCTCCATATCCTCCCCAATACCTGTTGTTTCTTGTGTTGTTGGTTTTAGCTACTCTGACAGGTGTGAGGTGATTTCTCTTTGTAGTTTTCATTTGCATTTCCATGATGATAAGTGATGATGAACATCTCTTCGTGTCTTCTGGCCATCTGAATGTCTTCTTTGGAGAAATGTCTGTTCATATCTTTGGCCATTTTTTAAATTGGATTATTTGTTTTTTGGGTATTGTGTAAGTTCTTCTTGTGGTTTGGATACGAACACTTTATCAGATATGTTATTTGCAAATATATTCTCCTATTCCATATGTTGCCTTTTAGTTTTGGTGATTGTTTTCTTTGCTGTGTAGAAGCTTTTTGTTTTGATACGGTCTGCATAGTTGAGTTTTGGTTTTGTTTCCCTTGCCTCAGGAGTCATATCTAGAAAAAAGTTGCTGTGGCCTGTCTACCCCTTTGTTGATAAAAATAATTTATTTACTTCAGTTATTCTAAGCTTTTGAGATGTATATAACTGATAATACTTGTCAAAGTATATATTGATGTTTTTCCCTATCACATTTCTCATACATAGTGGAAACTGCTGCTCTAAAAGTATTTCTTTTGTCACATAGTACAGAAAGCACATAATAACTGGTTTTGGAAACAACTAGTTAGCCATTTTGAACGCAGTAAAATGTACCTCTACTTAAGTCTTCACCACAGAATAAATCCTATGTGAATTATATGTAAATAAAAGTAGTGATTTAGTTTTTATGATGAGGAGAAAGTTTGTGAGTATTATCTCCAATCTGGAAATTATAATAGAAAAATTTGAAAGATTTATCTGCATTGAAAAAAGACACAAGGAAAATCCAATGACAATAAGAAAATGCCTTGTTAACTCAAAAGTGAGTATAAATGAAGTTTTAAAACACCCAAAAATATTCCTTTTGTATACAGTTGAAGGAATAATATCCTTAATATTAAAAAGTGTAGTAAACTAATGGAAACATCAAACATTCACAGACACAAGGAATAGAAATAGTCATCTGAACAAAGAGGAATTTAGAATGGCCAATATAGATGGAATAAGTGTTTTTTGTTTTTATTATATAAATACATATTAAAATTACAGCATGCAATTTTTTATCTATTATGGCAAAAAAATTATTTTGTCACTGCTGATAAAAGTATGGAGATAGGAGGATGATAGAGATTGATAAGAGTATAAATTGATAAAACCATTCTGGTGGTCTGTGAAGCAATTGATAGGAAAAGTAGAGTTTGGGGGCTCCTGGCTGGTTCAGGTAGAAGAGCTTGTAGCTCTTGATCTCAGGGTTATGAATTTGAGTCCCATGTTGGGTATAGAGATTACTTCAAAATAAAAAATCTATAAAAAATTTAAATATTGCTTTTAGTATTCATTTGTTGTTTGCTAGAAATTACAATTCTTAATTTCTTATTAGGCTTCTTTTCTATTTCCTTTATTGACTTTAATATTTTTCCTCTTCTACTGTTCTGATTTTGTTTGTTCTGATTTTTTCTCATTATTTACCATTAATGCTTGCTTTGCTTATGTCCTTCCAATCTTATACAATAATACATTTTAAAATGTTAAGAATCTGATTTATTTTTCTCTCAGTAGAAATTCCAAAAGTTTCATATGTTCTTTTAGTGTGTACGTTATCTTATTGCATTTTATGATCCTGGCCATCTTTATTTTTTTTCTGACCTTTACTAGTCCAAACTCTTCCCTGACAAAAGCCTGAGTGACTTTTGAAATTGGTGAGCCCTTCTTTGGCCACCAGTTGCACTTAAAAGTAATTGTAAATTATTTACCACAGTGTCTAAGGCTAAGAATAGTCTAGCTCCTCCCTAAAATTCCAACCTTATCTTGGCCTAATCTCTTCTTTGCTCTTCCTCATTCAGCCATAGTATCCTTCCTATAGGGTCTTGAGCCCACCAAGTAATTATCTTTTCACATGTCCCAGGCTTAGTTGGCTGATTCTTCTTTCTTCAGTTCCCTTCTTAACTATCAAATCAGACTTTCTATCACACTCTTTTGTTTGTTTATTTAAATATTTTTCCACAATTGATTCACTATCTCATCTTTTTTTTTAAAAGCAAGCAGAAATTGGAGCTGTTTATTTTTATTAGAGATTTTTTAAAAACACACATTGTGAACAGATGAGCAGATATATTTTGTTGTAAAGAACATTGTGTGGTAAGTTTTCTTTCTTTATAGCAACTGGATGAAAGCTCTGTGAGGACAGGGATCATATATCTGTCTTACTTTTTATTTTATTCCATTGAAAAGAGATTGAAAACAAAATTGAAAATTTTAGAGGCATATAGAAGGTTATGCAGAGTTCCCAATGTGTTTTTAATAGTTTCAGAAAAGGAGAACAGTAAAAATGGGATAAAAGAAATAATCCAATTTATAATAAAATGAAATTATTGGCTTTTTCAATGAAATCATTGTTAATCAAGGGGCCCCTGGGTGGCTCAGTCGTTAAGCGTCTGCCTTTGGCTCAGGTCATGATCTCAGGGTCTGGGAATTGAGCCCTGCATTGGGCTCCCTGCTCAGCAGGAAGCGTATTTCTCCCTCTCCCACTCCCCCTGCTTGTGTTACCTCTCTCGTTTTTTCTCTCTGTCAAATAAATAAGTAAGATCTTTAAAAAAAAAAAGTAACAAATCCCTCAAAAAAAAGAGAGAAATCATTTTTAATCAAAAATACCCAAATAGTCACATTATCGAGGTCCATTGTAAAGGATGATTGTTTTAATATATACTCATTTAAATATATTTTGGCAAGTTTTTTGAGCTGCAAAGATGAAAAGAAAATCCTAAAATCTTCGAAGAGGGTTGCCTGGGTGGCTCAGTCAGTTAAGCGTCTGCCTTCGGTTCAGGTCATGATCTCAGGTCCTGGGATCGAGCCCCGCATCGGGCTCCCGAACCTGCTTCTCCCTCTCCCTCTGCCACTCCCCCTGCTTTTGCTCTCTCTCTGTCAAACAAATAAATAAAATCTTAAAAAATAAATCTTCTATTAAAATATAAAATAAATAAAATCTTCAAAGAAAGTAAATTATGACGGTCTATAAAACAAAGAGAAATATACACAGGAGCATAAACATTGGAGGAGACAGGTTAACAAACATGATTGAAACATGTAGGAATCAGAAAATTTTCTTCTTAAGCACTCCCTCTGAAAAATTTCCAGAATTTCATTCTGGCAAGATAAAAAGTACATATATAAAAGATATAGGTTACATGAAATAAAAATTATCAATGATACAAGTGAAAGAAGTTATTTGGTCTAAACAAGGGTCAATTCATAAAGTAAATTAAAATCTGTAGCCATCAGGAATAAAAATCCTGATTTTAAAGTGTCCTACTACCAATATCCAGAATGTTTGCTGATAAATAGTTGTTGCTCTGTATACATACATTTGTTGAATGAATTAGGAGAAAGATAGAAGGGAGAGAAAGTGAGCTAAAGTTGTGTTATTTATTTATTTATTTATTTATTTTAAAAAAGATTTTATTTATTTATTTGACATAGAGAAACATAGCGAGCGAGGGAACACAAGCAGGGGAGTGGGAGAGGGAAAAGCAGGCTTCCCACTGAGCAGGGACCCCGATGCAGGGCTCGATCCCAGGACTGTGGGATCATGACCTGAGCCGAAGGCAGCCGCTTAATGACTGAGCCACTGAGGCGCCCCAGACCATCCAATTTTTAAAAATTTATTTATTTGAGAGAGAGAGAGCACAAGCAGGGGCAGAGGGAGAGGGATACAGAGATGCAGACTACTCACTGAGCAGGGAGCCCGACATAGGCCTCGAACCCAGGACCCTGGGATCATGACCTGAGCCTAAGGCAGATGCTTAACTGACTGAGCCACCCAGGCACCCCTGCAGAAACCATTTTTGACTTAATGGTGGATTGGGCTAGAGACTGAATGCCTCACAATGAAATACCTTAACATAACAGCCATCACAAATCATATATGCCAAGGAGGATCACATTATGAAGTGGACACGGTCTTGAAGGATTACACGTGGAGACGCACGAGTTCCTGAACAGCAACAGGTGGCTTACAAGGCCAGTATGCCTATTTCCATCACACTGACATCAATTCCTATAACTACACCTGTGGACTCAATGCAGAATCCCTTAAGACAGGAGGGGGAAAAAATAAAGACTCAAATAAAGGTGCAATGCAAATATGCTGGTACCTTCCTAATATGTATTAACTCAGAATTTCACTCCCATCCAATGGTAGCCCAAAAGAACAGTGGAGAAAGAAACTCCTCTCCATTGTCAAACTTGAACAATAATATCATTATCCACGCTGCTTATAAGGATAGAGGAACAGAGAGATGGAACTATACTAATTAATGGGTGGCAAATAATGCTTTGGTCATATTGTCTGTGACTTAGCCATATTGTCAGGGATTAGAAGATTAGTAAAAAAGAAGTCTATAAAAAAGTATCTAGGGGCACCTGGGTGGCTCAGTTGGTTAAGCATCTGCCTTTGGCACAGGTCATGATCCCAGGTTCCTGGGATTGAGTCCTGCATCAGGCTTCCTGCTCAGCGGGGAGCCTGCTTCTCCTTCTCCCTCAACCTGCCGCTCTGCCTACTTGGGTGTGCTCTCTCTATGTCAAATAAATAAGTAAAATTGTTTTTAAAAAACTATCTAAATTGGCATTTGGTAATTTGCAAAACTGTTAATACATTTGTGTCCTTTATGATTGCTTAACAAAAAACATATCTTTACATAAAAAGGTGTCAGTAAACCACTGGACAAGATGATAGTACACAGATGACGGTCTCCTTCCCTAGTCTCAATGTTTTCTATAGGACGTCAAGAATAAAATGGCCATAGTAGCAGATATGATAAAACTGCCTAATCTCACCTTGCTGAGTTAAATACTGCTTTTGCTTAGATCCTATTAAAGTTATTGATTGCTGCATAAAAAGTCACACTAAGACTTAGTGAATTAAAACAACAATAATTTAGCTTACAAATTTGCAATTTGGGCATGGATGTAGGCAGTAGCTTCCTCTTTCTTTGAATCATTATCAGCTGAGGAGCTCAAATAAGAGATGGAAAATTCAATTCCAAAATGCCATATGCATGACTGACAACTGCAACTGACTCTTAGCTGGAAGCTCAGCTGAGCTAAAATTTGAGGGCTTCAATTCCATGGACTGCTTGGCTTCCTCATAGCATGATTACTAGGTTCCAAAAGTGAGCATTCTGCGAAAAGCTCTCCTTATGGCATAGTCTTGGAATGGACATAATTCTACTGATGCAATACTCTACTAGTAAAGTCAATCAAGTAATCACCCAGAATCAAGAAGGAACACAGATTCCATTTCTGGATGGAGGCTTGAGAACTCAGTTCTAATAAAGAGCAAATAGGATGGAAGATATTATTATGGAAATCGTTGAAGAAACAATTCGGCTCCAGTGCCCAAACCGGCCAAGGTGGACAACAACTCTGAGTACCAAACACAGTGCTATTACATAAAATAACCAGAAACGATGGCACTGCCAAGTGAAGGTTACTGTATATCTTCCATCACAGAGACAACAGCAGTATATCCTCACTGGACTAGATCATGTGAATATGGATTTTTTTACATTCACACTATGCTCCTATCCAACACCATCCATGAACTCAGCGAGAGCCTTATGTAATACGAGGAAACACAATCTGTCCTCATCAGAAGAAATGAGACCATGAAGGTAAACATCCGGGAAATTACTGTTTGTACAATGAACCCCATTTCACAGAGGAAGCTAACTAATGAAATTTTGGAGTGACCTAAAGGGAAACTTACTATGGAGCCAACTCAGTACGTAGAAATAAATACCCAATATATGATTTTCTTTTTCCCATTGTCAGACGTAGGATTACCTATGCCTGTTTTGTTGGTTTACCTCCTTCAAATCTTTGTGTCAAGTCCATTATATCAAAAGATAAAGAGGGCGCCTGGGTGGCTCAGTTGGTTAAGCAACTGCCTTCAGCTCAGGTCATGATCCTGGAGTCTCGGGATCGAGTCCCGCATCAGGCTCCCTGCTCAGCGGGAAGCATGCTACTCCCTCTCTCACTCCCCCTGCTTCTGTTCCCTCTCTCACTGTGTCTCTCTCTGTCAAATAAATAAATAAAATCTTAAAAAAAAAAAAAGAAGTAATGAAAGATCACAAAACTCCTCATAGATGATAGATATCTCATCTATCATGATAGATACTAATGACAGATAATCAAACAAATAAACATTTGATCTATCCTAGCGCTGTGGTATGAATATCACTCCAAAATTCAAATACTGCATCCTAACCACCAAAGGTATTAGGAGATGGGGACTTGGGAGCTGATTAGGTCCTGAGGGCACAAGCTCAAGAGAGATTCTGTGCGCCTTCTTTCATGTAAGGATACGAGAAGTCGGGCGCCTGGGTGGCTCAGTTGGTTAAGTGACTGCCTTCGGCTCAGGTCATGATCCTGGAGTCCCGGGATCGAGTCCCGCATCGGGCTCCCTGCTCGGCGGGGAGTCTGCTTCTCCCTCTGACCCTCCCCCCTCTCATGCTCTCTCTCTCATTCTCTCTCTCAAATAAATAAATAAAATCTTTAAAACAAACAAACAAAAAGGATACGAGAAGTCTACAACCCAAAAGAGGGTCATCACTGGACAGTGCTCACAGCATGACCTCAGATGTTCAACCTCCAAAACTATAATAAATAAATTTCTATTGTTCATAATGTACACAGTCTGTGGTACCTTGTTATGACAGCTCAAACAAATTAAGACACCTTGTGAAGAATGGGAACCAGCTGATCTGCCAGGCAAAGACAAAGAGAACATGAAGAATTTAGGGAATAAAGTCAGCCATAAGAAACATTATATCACACAGCTCTGCAAATGAGTACTGTAGTAACCTTATAGGGTATTTGTGCTTTTAAAATTTAGATCCGGGGTGCCTGGGTGGCTCAGTCGTTAAGTGTCTGCCTTCAGCTCAGGTCATGATCCCCAGGTCCTGGAATTGAGTCCCGCATCGGGCTCCCTGCTCCGCGGGAAGCCTGCTTCTCCCTCTCCCTCTCCCGCTGCTTGTGTTCCCTCTCTCGCTGTGTCTCTCTCTGTCAAATAAATAAATAAAATCTTTAAAAAAAAAATTTTTAGATCCACGGGGCACCTGGGTGGTTCAGTTGTTAAAAATATATAAATAAAATATGTAAATATTGTAATATGTAAATATGTAACATATGTAAATAAATAAAACATAAAAATTGGATGGTCTTGGACATTGTAGCCATGTGGGAAAGATGCTTGCACAATACTGTAGTCTGGAGCTTCTGGAGGTCCTCCAATATCTTTTATTTAATCTCTCTCCAAATCCATATAGGTTACTTGATATATTCTATTTATGTAAATAGTGTCATTAAGTATTGTACTTCTTTTTTTAAAGAATAGTGGCGCAAGGTTGAGGGAGTTGTCTTTCACTTTAGAAGGACTGTCACATAATATATCTGGCCATTAGAACCCTAGTAAAAAGTAAAATTCGTGTTTAAGCTCCCAGGTTTTCTTGGGATTTATCCTACATTCTGATGAGCTTGTTTGGACCAGTGTATCCTAAGGTAACTGATTCTTTCTGCTCACCGTGTCCTGTTATCATACTGTCATCAGAGTTTCAACAAATGTGATGTCCTGTAACATGTGAAAATGATCAGTGTTCCAGTGGTCTAAATTATAGCACAAATCTGGAGGGTTAATATACCCCTTGGCAAGATGGAGAATGTTTAGTACTATACCTATCAGGTGAAAGGTACCTTATTTTTTTCTTCTCTCTATTGGTATGATCGAAAAGTATTTGCCAGCATTATAGCTGTATACCAAGTGCTAGAGATTATAATAATTTGCTCTAGAAAATTGACTTGTCTAATTTGTAGCTGTAGTTGGAGTCACTATCTGATTAAGCTTAAAATACATTATTTTTCTTGGGGCGCCTGGGTCGTTCAGTCTGTTAAGCGGTTGCCTTTGGCTCAGTTCATGATCCCGCATTGAGCCGCACATCGGGCTCTTTGCTCAGCGGGGAGCCTGCTTCTCCCTCTGTCTGCCATTTCCCCTGCTTCTGCTCTGTCTGTCAAATAAATAAATAAAATCTTTAAAAATATATATTTTATTCTTCTTTATCCAGATGACTTTGTTTTATATACAGGCCCAAGAGTTGATTTAAATGAAGATAGGAAAAGATGTATATAGTTCAATAATTTGATGGTGTTATTAATCACTTTGATTCCCCTAGGCAGTTTTATTTTTATTTTGGTAGGAGTAGGAATCCCACCAATTTTCCCATGTGCTATCTCCCCATGAGTGAAGTTGCCAGTGTGGGTATTCTGCTCATTTCTGAGTATGTCAGTTCCATCTATATAAAAGGAAGTGGAGTAGATACTACTTGACCCTTTAGAGATCTACTGAGCTCTAAAACTCTATTTCTCAATTAAGGTTATAAATCCCGTCATTGACCAAAGGAGTATAGTTGTGTTCTGAGTTCTCACATACTAACTTTATCTTAGAGCTAGTGTCCACTGTTCCTGAAAGACATTAGTAATTTCTTTTCTCCAAAGCTCAGACTCATTGATAATGGCATAAGTCTTTGTACTTTAATCTAAAATTTCTGGTAAATTAATCCATAGAAATAAATTTATCTTTCTGTTTTTTTTTTTTAAAAGATTTTATTTATTTGACAGAGAGAGACACAGCAAGAGAGGGAACACAAGCAGGGGGAGTGGGAGAGGGAGAAGCAGGTTTCCTGCGGAGCAGGGAGCCCGATGTGGGGCTTGATCCCCAGACCCTGGGATCGTGACCTGAGCCGAAGGCAGACGCTTAACGACTGAGCCACCCAGGCGCCCCAAAATAAATTTATCTTTCATTTGAAATAAATTTATCTTGAAGAAGATGGTATTCCTCTCTCATCCCTCATCCTCAGAATACATTTCCATACCTGTGCCCCAGGAATTAGCTAAAAAATTAAGTGTCTTGAGATTTTTTTGATATGTAATGTTTTTGATCCTAGATTTGTCCTTAAAATTCGTCACATTGCACATTCTATGATCTGACTTTAGGTAGAATTTCACTGGGCATGTAGGCTCTTCACAGTGGGCCATAAGGATAATTGGCATCCATGTGCAATGTCAATGCCTCAGGAGATGTTGTTATAGGATTCTTTAAGGAAGGTTGATTGGCAGAAGGGTTTCTTCTGCTGGCAACGGAATCTTATTGGTCTTTGGATATCAAAGGTAATCTCTATCCTTGTACATGCTCTTTAGTGAGGTTTTGAGGTCTAGGGTTTTAGGAATCATCTGAATCCTCTCATTTGTTCCGATATTATTCATTATCATGAATGCTCGGCCCTGGAACAAGTAAATTATTAAAGCTCAGTGCCTTAATAATGTACAGAATTTTTTAAAAATATCACATTAATGGATAATTCTTCTCTAAGTGATGATACAAGAGTCTGAGGTCATTGCATCATGGAGTTCTGCCATCTAGAAAGTTCTTCACATCTATTCAATATGGACATGGTAGAGAGAGAGAGTTGAATCTCAAGCAATTTTAGGGATTAATCTTGAAATTTGTATATACCAGTCCAATCCACATTCAATCAGCCAAGAATAGTCTTGTCAGTTCCCCATATTATAAGTGATGCTGGTCCCCAGGGAGATCAAATAAGATTGGGGAAAATTTAAGGTTGTCTTGCCATAGTCTGCTTTTCCTTACCCCTCAGCTAGGGTTGTTGACTGTAGATCAAGCTGTGTATCCAATTCAAAATCCAAGATGTCTGGATAATAAACATTATTCTGTAGTAGGTACTGATGTCACTTTTTTAGTGTCCCCTGAACTAAAATGCCGGTTATCTGCCCACCCCTCCATACTTTATGTATATTTTTTAAATTTTTTTAAAAGATTTTATTTATTTTTTATAGAGAGAGAGACAGCGAGAGAGGGAACCCAAGCAGGGGGAGTGGGAGAGGGAGAAGTAGGCTTCCCGCTGAGCAGGGAGCCTGATGCGGGGCTCAATCCCAGGGCGCTGAGATCATGACCTGAGCCGAAGGCAGCCGCTTAACGACTGAGCCACCCAGGCGTCCCATACTTTATATATATATATATATATATATATTTTTTTTTTTTTTTTAAAGATTTTATTTATTTATTCAACAGAGACAGAGACAGCGAGAGCAGGAACACAGCAGGGAGAGTGGGAGGGCGAGAAGCAGGCTTCCCGCCGAGCAGGGAGCCCGATGTGGGACTCGATCCCAGGACCCTGGGATCATGACCTGAGCCGAAGGCAGACGCTTAATGACTGAGCCACCCAGGCACCCCCATACTTTATATATTTTTATGGGAATGTATGTAACTTTAGGAAACACTCTTATTTGGAAAAGGTAAGGATGGGAAATACACAGTAGTCAAGTTAAAGTATTCTTAAATCTGACTTTGCAGACATTTATAGGCTCATATGGTATTATTTAGGGTCATTATTCTGAACCTTCTTTACAAAGTTATCCCTATATTTCCATGGCTTAGTGAAAGCAAAAGTTTTATATTTTCTTATTTCCTTTGTAGTCCAATTTCTGATGGTTGGCCCTTTTAGGTGGCTCTACCTAAGTGGCAATGCAGGGATTTTTTTCTCCATTCATCTAGTGCCTCCAAATATATTTCTTTCTACGTGGATTTGAGAGAGTAATATGAGAGATTAATGGCAAGAGGAAGGAAGGAAGGAAGGAATTGGGGAAGGCAGGGGGAAGGAAGAAAGAAAGGAAGGATAGCACAGAAGGTTTTAGATGTCAAGCCCAGAAATAGAAGGGCAATGCATAATTTTACCCTCATTCCATTGGCCACAAGGATAAAATGGCCATATATAATTGCAAGGGAGCTAGGAAAGTAGTCTTTCTGTGTATGTAGAAGGCAGAGGAAATGGTTTGTGGAGTACAGCGTTGTCTTTGCCACATTCCCAATTCTAATTCTTAGGAGTTACATTGTAGCAAGTACCCTAATTTTTACATGAGAGATAAGAGAAGTTTACATGGACACTGAAATAAGTGATCCAGGGGATCATACTGTGAATGTAATTTTTGTTTATATCATCCCAAGGCTGCAGAGGATAACAGATTTTATAAATTTCATTACAGAAATGCATATAATGATGAGCTGATATGGTAATATACAATCCTGGCCATGTCACTTCCTTTGTTAAAGTTCATCATGGTGTTATATCCAGACAGGCTATCCAAGAGTTCTAGTGATATTTATGTCCATTCTCCTATTCTTTAGAAGGAGCTGTTAAATCCTTCTAAGCCTTGCCTTCAGCAGATACTTCATTACCACTTAGTTGTCATTTAACTTCCATTTTGCAACTTCTTGAAATGGACTAATAAAGCCTCATTCTCTAATACCAATAGAATCCTTTTTTATTAAAAGGCAGAGAGTTCAAACAACCTATCCCTAAGGCCCATTTATGTAAGGCTTTGTGGCCCACAATCATTTATGGTACCAAGTAATGTGTCAGGATGAGTTTTCTCTTGCAAACAATAGAGTCCACCCTGCTTAGTCTAAGAAGAAAAGGAATTGTTTGAAGTCTAATAGGCAGTTTTAAAAATTATTGGGAGCACTAGTTATTGGTAGTTAGAGACTTGAGGCTAATTTTTTATAATTACTTTGTAGAAATATACCACTGACCTCATTGAGCTTATGGATACAACTGCAAACTCTGATACCACCTATGCAAACAAAATGGATAGCATGCTAGAAGTTTGTCTTCTCTTGTTATTCACTTCGGAGTCAAAGTCTTGTTTGGATTCATCTAACTGACTGTGTTACATTCCTGTCACCTTATGGCTATGACAGGTAGAATGGTGCAGAAGTCAGTGTGTGAGGTGGAGAGTTCCTTGCAGAAAACTAATTGAGGAAGAGTATTATGGCCAAACCAGTTTGAGAGTGAAAGATTCTGTATCAGACAGATGGTGAAGTTGAGCTGTGATGTGTTTGAAAGAAAGCCTTCATCCAATTGTATGGCCGTCTGTGGAGGTGGAAATGAACTTTCAGAGTTATCTTCCATTGGGCAAGGGGCAAGAGTTCTATTTACCACAATAAGGAGTGAGTATATGCAGGCTTCCCTGGGAATGCCACACAACCTCGGGTGGGATGGCTCTCTTCAGTCATGCTGAGTGAACTAGAAGGACACAGCTGAGACCACTCTGAGTGGCTGGGATAATGAAAGTTTTAACTTTCCTGGGGTTAGTGGGAGAATTTGGTTATTGCACATAAGGATCCACATATAGTTCACTCTCTTACACTGTATGATGCCATTGAACTCCTGGATTCCGATGGACCTCTTTTACTGGGGTAAACTTGCAAGATAGCAGTAATTTGGATGAAATAGAGCTGCTTCCAGTACAACTGGTCCCAAGGTCGTAACTTTTACTAAGTGTTCTCTTTTATCACCGCATATCTAGATTCTGCTTATCACAGACTAGTACCTCTGCTGGTTTTGATTGCTTTCTTGGGTGATGCAGACCCTTATCCTTAGGTGTCTATCTCATGTATTTTTTTGTCTGTGGCTAATGTTTTTGTCCATTTATGTTCAAAACCAGGCAAGGACATATCAAAAGATTATGAAAAGGATCACCTGGATGCCACACATATTTTTCTTTGTCGCCATTGAATAAAGAAGCCTTACCTCCTCCTGCAGGTCATGGGTGAATTATCCCTTCCAGATTGTTGACTATTTTACCTTACTGCTGACATCTTGGCAGAAAGAACCTACCATGAGTGGGATATAGCCATAGCTTGAATTTATATGGGATACTTTTTATTTTACCTATTCAAACATTACTCTCCATGAAACAGAACTTCTAAATCTGCAGATTCTTAGTGTGGTAACAGGAACAACATACTTTTTAAATGGGTCGTTGGGAGTAACATTAACCAGGGTCAATCCTACTTTTATTGTTTACTTCTTGGACTCATGTGTTCTACCTATTGGGGGTTCAGCACTATACACATGTATTTTATTTAAGGCTATCATTGCCTTCTCTGCTCTGGTATCTTACCAATGTCTTCACCAGGTTATTCCATTGTTATATCATGACATCAGCTTAATAGTGGCATTGTACATTATAATACCAGTCCATCCCATGGTCGATTCTTGCTGCCATACCTACACTGCTATAATATAGGCCCTTTGATACAATGCAGTGTTAGCAGTACTCAGTCTCCATAGATCAAATCATCTGTAATCCTTCAGAAAATAGTGATGTTTTGAGCTCCTGCATATAGGCAAGAGAACCTAAACCCAGAGTATGTATCAATTACAATCAGGGTGAAGAATTGCTGAAGGTATTTTAATGTAGCCAACCTGCCACCAAGTGGGTTGTTGATCTTTTCCAGAGATGATATCCAATTGAGAGCTCATTGTTGTTCTCTGTTGCCTGCGGGTTGGATATTTGGCAATTGCAGTAGCTAGATCAGCTATAGAGAGTGACAATACATACTGTTGGTTCAAGCATAGACTTTATCAGTTTCACCAGGGCTATTCTGTATTCTATTATCTTAGCTCTGTGATAGCCAATAACAGAAACTGACATAGAATGGTCAAGTGATTGTATTTTAGTGTTTAATATCTCTTCTTTGGTAGATGATTTCTGGTGGGCACTGAAGTACTATATAGAGATCTTAAAAACCTATACCTATTTCCACAGGAATACAATGCCCTATCCCCAGACATCCTTTTCCTTAATATTCTAGACTATCTTCTTAAAGTGCCTAGGCCAAGTAGTGAAGCAATCTGCCAGTGTCCATGAATCAATGTACATCCTTACTGCAGTATACTTCTAATTCCACAGACAGCAAATGACTAGGTGTACCACATTGAGCTCTATGCACTGGGAAGTTTTCTCCTCACCAGTGTCTTTCATAGCCACCCTTTTGTGGAGTTTCAGTGTAGACCTTATTAATTTTGTGACTATTGCTAAATACCTAATTGACCTATGTATGATCCTGTCTTGACCTTTTTCCTCCTTTTTCTAGCTAATCGTAAAAATTTCACATGAGGAGCGCCTGGGTGGCTCAGTCTTTGGGCGTCTGCCTTTGGCTCAGGTCATGATCCCGGGGTCCGGGGATTGAGCCCCACATCGGGCTCCCTGCTCCGCGGGAAGCCTGCTCCTCCCTCTCCCACTCCCCCTGCTTGTGTTCCCTCTCTCACTGTGTCTCTCTCTGTCAAATAAATAAATAAAATCTTAAAAAAAACCCACAATGAAATATCACTGCACACCTATCAGAATCTTTAATCTTTAAAAAAAAAACCATCATATATTGAAAATAAAAAAAAAATTCACATGAGACCATAAACATGGGTGAATGTAGAGGCATTGGTGAAACCGTGGTGGCTGTCATGGAGGTCATGGCCTCATGAAGTTTTTTAGTGCCCTCTTTCCCTGTTTGTACCTGATTATGGATATCCTTTTTCCCTCTTAAAATCATAAATGTGAGCCTCATGCTATCTTTTTTTTAAAGATTTTAAGTAGTACACCCAACATGGGTCTCAAACTTACGACCCCCAGATCAAGAGTCACGTGCTCTACCATCTGAGCCAGCCAGCCAGCTACCCCCTCTCATTCTATCTTTTTGAAAACATGGATATGCTACATAGGGAGTTCTGGCTATGTGGTTACTTGATACTCTATTGTCAGTTACTCTATCTCTACCAAAGTGCGGTAATACACTAGGTTCTATTTCTCTAAAGTTGTCTATTTCTCTTGAATATTGTATGGCCTTGATCCAGAACCCTAGATATGGCACAGTGGACATTCTTGTTGCAAAATCCACTCAATGCTGTTAGCCTTTTAAGTTTTCTCTTCTGCTAGTTTGTCATGGGGTCAAAAAGATCCTAATATTGCTTAAGGGTCATGTCAAGGAATCTTGTGTTTTCAACTTTTTTGTGGTGCTGGTGGATAGTTAGGAGAAATCTATTTTAATTTAGTTTTTCAATAATGTGGTCCCTGTGTGGAGAGGATCATAGACACTATTCTGTCCTACTCGGGATTGCCTCAGGAATGAAGGACTTACATTCTCTTAGGTTCTAGGAGGAGGGAAGAAAATTCCTCACCCAAGGGGCAGTTCATATCAAAGACTGATCATCAAAGGGGTATAAAGACTCTTACCCTACTATTCTTCCCTGCCAGTATTAATGGATTTCACTGAGATCTTTGTTGGCCCTGCCTGGCATCTCAGCTCCTCTCTCTGTCTAATCCTGGTTCCTTCATTCCCTTCCCTTCCACAGGTATTGATCCAAAGATTGTTCTCTGATATACTTCCAGCATGCTAATATTAGAGATTTTTTGTCAGAGAACCTGATATGCAGCTGAAAGCAGAAGCTCCTAATTGAGTCATGAGAAAGTATGGGTATTGTGAAGAAAGAGAATGGGAGGATCAGGAGGTAGATATACAGGGAACAAGTAGTTAATGAGGCACTAAGAAATTGATGGCGAACAGGAGGATAAGTTGCATATTTCATATCTTTTTTGAGACCTAACCACCTTGGCCCCATGATGCACATTCAAATATTCAGTGTATACAGTTTTTTTTTTTTTAAAGATTTTATTTATTTATTTGAGAGAGAGAGCACAAGAGAGGGGAGTGGGAGAGGGAGGAGCAGACTCCCCGCTGAGCAGGGAGCCCGATGCGGGACTCAATCCCTGGACTCCAGGATCATGACCTGAGCCGAAGGCAGTTGCTTAACCAACTGAGCCACCCAGGCGCCCTCAGTGTATACAGTTTTAAATGTGTGTGCGTGTGTGTGTGTTTGTGTGTTTATTTATATAAACATATAAATATGTTTTTCATTCCATGTTTTCAGAACAGCCAGTTGATTGATATTCCTTTCTACCAGTTGTTTTGTTTTGGCTTCATGTCATAAACCCAGGAAAAGGGAAAGTCAATTGACTAGATATCAGGGAAAAATAATTATGTATCATTCTGCTGATAGTACTAATGAGCAGCATTCAGTAAAAATGCAGGGAAAGTCCAGGATCTGAAAAGTGTAGTGTTAAGACGTGGAAAATCTTCCACTCCTAACAAATTAGTGTTTCAGTAGTCTTCTGAACACTTCCTGATTATTTTTGTTTTTACCACTGAATTCTGAGATCAGCCTTTTTTTTTTTTAAAGATTTTATTTATTTATTTGACAGAGAGATAACGAGAGCAGGAACACAAGCAGGGGGAGTGGGAGAGGGAGAAGCAGGCTTCCCGCCGAGCAGGGAGCCTGATGTGGGACTCGATCCCAGGACCCCGGGATCATGACCTGAGCCGAAGGCAGACGCTTAACGACTGAGCCACTCAGGCGCCCTCTGAGATCAGTCTTGAAAGGACAGACAGGAGGCAACAAGGGAAGTAAAGATCAGCATTTCCTGTTCTTTGGAAAATTCTCGCACAGCTTTGTGGAACATCTTGTCTTGATGTATGCTTTCCTGTCTCATTTTTTTGTCAGCCCATTTGGCTAGCTAAGATCTGCTCTGAGCAGATTTTGCATAATGAAATGACAGGTCATAAATATCCATGCATTCTTTCAGTATGTCCCTTTCACTATTTATAATGATATAAACATTGTTAAGTCTGTTTGTGGCTCATCATTTATTCATCTGGAATGGGTCTCACTTTTAAAAGCTGGATCTATTGCGAAGAATTAAAATTTCCCAAAGCAACTTTGACCTGAAGCTTTTCCATAGGGACTGTCATGCCAAAGAAATAGAAGGCACAGTCCTTGACCTTTAGGAGTTTGCAATCTATTTGACTACTTCAAGTATACACACATGAGAAAAATAAAAAATAGGAGATAATGATTTCAGTATTTCTACAAGTTGTCTCAATGAAAGGAAAAGTGAACTGATACACCAGGGATTCTGTGGGATCTCATAGAAGTATATATCTTTACCTGTGAGATATTTCTTGTTTTGTCTTAAAATATAAAAACCTGTTTTATTTATTTTATTTATTTTATTTTTTTTAAGATTTTATTTATTTATTTGAGAGTGAGAATGAGAGAGAGAGAGCATGAGAGGGGGGAGGGTCAGAGGGAGAAGCTTAACCAACTAAGCCACCCAGGCGCCCCTGTTTTATTTTTAAACATTTTAAGTGGTTTAGTATAAAAAGGATGTGTTCATGTTTTCCCCATTTTAGTAAAACTAATATTTTAGGAATTTGCATTATGTTTGTAGTGTGGGGTTTTTTTTGTGATTTTTCCTAACATTTGGAATTATGGGAATGTGTATTTTCCCTTTTGAAAAGTATGGAGTTAATTTCTCTTTCGTCAGTTGAGTTGTTTCTATTAGAGTACAGGACTTCTTCATCTCAAGACTTTGTATAGTTAATATTATATAATGTGTCAGGCTGTTAAAAAATCATTTTTCTGTAAGAAAGCCTTTTTATGCCTCTCTGATAGCATGACATAAGTATCATTATAGTGCCCTGGGAAGACCTGCACTCGGAAATACATATTTCTTTTGTTGGGAATAACTAGAAAGCCACCATAACATATGTCTCCTTCTTTTAGTCTCAAGGAGTGAATTATTTTGTGCCTGTACCTTTTTTGGGCAAGTGTATTATATTACTATCCTATAACTGCTGTAACAAATTACCACAACCTTAGTGGCTTAACCCGACAATGTTTTATCTTAGAGTTCTGATGGTCAGAAGCCTGAACTGGCGGGGCGCCTGGGTGGCTCAGTTGGTTAAGCGCCTGCCTTCGGCTTGGGTCATGATCCTGGAGTCCCGGGATCGAGTCCCGCATCGGGCTCCCTGCTCAGCAGGGAGCCTGCTTCTGCCTCTGACGCTCCCCCCCTCTCATGTGCTCTCTCTGTCTCAAATAAATAAATAAAATCTTAAAAAAAAAAAAAAAAAAAGAAGTCTGAACTGGCTATCACTGGGCTAAAATAAAGCTATCAACTGGCCTATATTTTTTCTTAGAGCTTTTAGGGAAGCATCTTTTCTTGTGGTTTTCAGCTTCTAAAGGCTTCCCACGTTCTTTAGCTCTCTGGCCCCCCCCTTTTTTTTTTCTAAGTCAGCAATTTCTGTTTAAACCTTTTTGACATTCCAGTACTCTGAAACTTACTCTTCTTTCTCTTTCACATTTAAGACCTCTTATAATCACATAGGGCCCATCCAGATAATTCAGGATAATCTTTTTATTTTAAGGTTAGCTCCTGATTAGTGGCCTTAATTCCATCTACCACCTTAATTTCTCTTTTCCATGTAATTTAACATTCATAAGTTCTGGCAATTAGGACATGGAAATCTTTGGAAGGACATTATTCTGCCTACCATATATATATATATATTGATGTTGACGTGTTCTCTCTGAGATTGGTGTAAGCCCTCTATTTGACCCCTGTTTGTGCCTATATGAAAGGCCTATTTCTCCAATGGGAAAGGATTTCTATGAGTGTGTCTAGTATTCTGGTATTCTGGTGAAGTATTGATAAATAAAAATAAACCTAAAAGATGACGTTTTAGCAAGTACATTTAGAATAAGGGAGTGTGTGTGAGAATTTAGCAGATTTTTGTTGTCAATTTGCTTTGATTTGATATTTTTTATATGGGACCTTCTGGGTAAGATGAAGGAAAGATCAGTCTCATTCACTACTATTAGTATGCTGTACACATGTTAACATTTTCCTTGTTGCGTTATATGAAGATGGTGGGACGTACAGTGTTAATCCACATCTAGTTCCACATGTGGTTCCATGCATCCCAAACTGAAAAACCACTGTGCCCTCTGAATACTTATGCTATTCTAGAAATTGTTCAAATGCTGTCTCATCTCCTTTGCTCATTTTTTTCTGATTTTTTCATTTTGTATTCCCATCTTGTACAGTTTGTTCATTTAATGGATATCTTCTTATTTTTCTTCTGTTGCCAGTGTCCTGATTCAAAATCTGTGTAAGTAGCTCATGAAGACAACACAGAACTTTTTTTTTTTTTTTTCACAGAATGACAAAAATCTCTCCCACGGGTTCACTCTTGAGACTTTGATCCAGTTACTTGTATATTCAATGACTGCCTCTGAATGAAAGACTTGCTTATTGTGACTCACTGCTCATTATGCTGGAAATACCAATCTTACCGCTTGAGGAGCCTTCCTGATTAGTGGAATATAGAGAATTGCTACAGTCCAATTTTCTAGTCTAATCTGATTCCCCTCATGGATGCTACCATAATCACTGTGGTTTCTCATGGTCAGTCAAATTTCAAAATGTCATGCTATGATGCTGACTCTGTGTTTGTCAGGCATCCTTATCAGAGTTTGAAGAAACACTTGAGTATGGACCAAATCTGCCTTTGTGCTAGGCATCCTTTTTGAGGAAGGTTTAGAGGAATGTGGGGGAATGGGAATATCATCCAGTCTACGCTAGGTATATGAGTTATGTGGTTAGGGGACTGTTATGAGACTATCACCGATTTAATCTGTAAATGGGCCTCTTATTTAAATGCATAATAGTATTTATAATTATTTATTGGATCACTTACTATAGGCCAGCCATCCTGGTAAGCATCTTACATATAATATTGTATGTAATATTTTTCAAAAACCATGTGAGTTACGTGCTATTATTATGTCCACTGTCAGTTGAAGAAACTGATACTCAGAGACGTTTAGTAAGTTGTCCAAGGCCACACAGCTAATAAGTGGTAGAACAAATATTTCTGTTGTAATCTGATAAAACATGTCATAGTTTAGTTTCTCCTGAAAGGAAAGCATTTGCCAAGGACATGTATCAAGGTGTGTTTTGGGAGGTGATTCCAGAAAGCAAACTGAGAGTGTAGGGAGAATAAGACAGGAAACGAAAATTACTACAACGGTGCATTTTTAATTCACTGATGTCAGTTGTAGGGGCTCAGTTTTACTGGAACCTCCTGAAAATTATACAAAATATTCCCCAGAATAATCTCCCCCTGAAAAGATGAGTAAATGATTTATTCACTGCCTCTTGTCCTCCAGTGGTTGAATGTTGTCCCTGGGAGAGTTCCTTCAAGTTCACTTCTGGGCTGCATTTGTTCTCAGCCTAAGAGGCATAAGAGAAGACTTTGGGTTAGAAAGCAGAAAGCCTTCGAAGTATGCTGGAAGAGCTGCTAGAAGGAATTTCTCTGACCTCTCTTGGAACGTTCATCACAACTGCGGTTGAAATCGAAGGTGTTCTAAAAGGCTATGACATGGGTCACCAGAGGCATGATGTTACAGAATTCTACATGATTGTATTTGTGTCAGACTGTTTCTCAGGAAAACTTTTCACTGTATGTGTTTTGTGATACTTTCCCAATACATGAGTGATCTCTTTACAGATACTAATTATGCTCCCATTATGTTCCAAATAATACCTTGCGGTATTATGACAATCTAGAGATAGAAAATCAAAAGTCTTGCTTTCTTGGAAATGTTCATTTCTGCAATGATCTGGTGATCAGGTAAACCTGATTCAATTGACTATTCCAAGATAGTGGAAGGCAAATGATTATTCAGGCCTTGTTTGTGTGTGTCATGTATTCAAGTGTGTATATCTCTTTTATTCAAATTGCAGATGTGAAATCATTTATGTTCAGAGGTAGAATGTGCTGGCATGTATGTCAAGATATTAAGAATTAACTAAGTAGGCAATAGAAAGTGGAGGTAGAGGACGCCTGGGTACCTCAGTCGGTTAAGCATCTGCCTTCAGCTCAGGTCCTGATTCTGGGGTCCTGGGATCGAGCCCCGCATCGGGCTCCCTGCTCAGCAGGGGTGGTCTGCTTCTCCCTCTCCCTCTGCCCCTCCGCCCACTTGTGTGCTCTCTCTCTCTCAAATACATAAATAAAATCTTTAAAAAAAAAAGTGGAGGTAGAGGATTAGGGGTTAGGAAAGCCCACCAGCACGCCCCAGCACACACTTGCCTTCACCTTCCACAAACTTGAACTCATCTTGACTTACCAGTGAGAGCCAGACCTCTGAATAGCCTGTATTTTAGCAATAAGACCCAATGTTTGATTGCTGGACAATTAACAGACCTTTGAAGTGTATATGATCACGGTTCGTGTGTGCGTGCGTGCGTGTGTGTGTGCGCATTCATATGTGTCTACATTTTAAAAGATTAAAGACAGGCCTGAGCCAGATATGCTTGAAATACTCAAACTGTCATTCACATATATTTTATTATTCCAAGTCCAACAGGGGCAAAAATATTAGCCATGTATCCTTGGCTGTTTGTTGCCATTTCAAAGGCTCAGCCAGATGCTCTGTTTTTATGCATAAGCAGAGTAAGTGGTTGTGTGAGTTGAAGATCATGTTTTGTGATTTGAAGAGGGGAAGAATAATCCCTCTTCCAAAGTTAAGCTATTCTACTAAATTATTGTGGTACATCAGAATTCGATGTTGGCCATTGTTTCTTTTCCTATCATTTTTCTTTCAAATCATGGCCCTTCAGTCCCTGGCGTGACTTAGCGTGTCAGTGCCGTTAAGAGAGGTAACATGGTAAAATGCCAAGAGAAAGGGAATAAAGTTCTGACTATCTGGCTTTTGTACGCTAGCAGGCCCACTTCCTATGTAATCTTTGTCAATTTACTATCCCCTCTGAGAAGTGTTTCTTTTTCTATCCTTGAGATGTAAATTGACTATGCCTCCTACTTAGTTAATGAGAGAAAAATTGAAATGATGTATCTGAAAGTGCCTCGCAGAGGGAGTCTCTACTAAGTGCTCAATAAAAGCCAGTATTTTCTTTCGTTCGTTCTATGAAAAGAAGGCTGAGGGAAGTGTGCCCGTCGCTGACAGGGAGTAACTAGTCCAGAAAGAAGAGATTGCTATGTTATTAAGGGTCCCACCTGGCACTCAGCCATGGCTAATGGCCTGTGCGGCAAGGGGGAGTCTTCACCAAAGACTCTTAAAAGCCTTTTGCCTTTTTGTGCCTGTCCCCTTTTTCTTTGTGACCTCTGTGCTTCAGTTTGTTTATCATCAAAATATGGAGCCAAGGGCCCTTGGGTGGCTCAGTTGTTAAGCGTCTACCTTTGGCTCAGGTCATGATCCCGGGGTCCCGGGATCGAGTCGCACGTTGGGCTCCCTGCTCCATGGGAAGCCTGCTTCTCCCTCTCCCACTCTCCCTGCTTCTGTTCCCTCTCTCGCTGTGTCTCTCTCTGTCAAATAAATAAATAAAATCTTTAAAAAAAATATGGAGCGAATCATTTGGACTTAGGTTTTATAGAATATAGTAAGGCTACAGTGGCCTGCTGAGCCTAGGAAGCCATGTACAAGCAGAAGGCATGGCCAAATTTGTGGATTTCTATGAAGGGAGAACAGCCAGGCGCCTGGTAGGGGGTTGTTGCGCTCTCTTTTGTCATCCCCTGCCTTTCCTCCCTAGGCTGGAGATTCTTGTTCATTTAAGAAAAGGTCAGACAGGAAAGCTTCAAAATTTAGGTCAGCCTACTCCAATTAACTCTCAAGAACCAGACACCCCACTCCTCATTATGCTGAGCAGTCGTCAGCATTCTCTAAGGTAAGGACGTACTAATACACCTGACAAGATTCTTTGATTCTGTGCATGCTTGCAATAGAAAGATAAGGGGAGGAGGGAAAAAAAAAACCAAAACAAAACAGAATTGATTTTAGCCATGAAATGTGAAGTCATCTACATAAACAAAAGAAGTAACATTATTTAAAGTGGAGACTGGGATAATATGATGGCCTAAACTATTGAATTTTATTGACTATATTTATACAAATTGCTAGGGAGAGTAGTATTTACTGATAAGAAAATAAGAGAGGAAGCAGGTTTCCTGATCGGGATTTTCTATTAAATTGTTCTAAATTATTTTGGATATGATAGAGTCAATAAAAAGTATAGAAGATTAGAAATTGGGATTCAGATTATCTGGTTGCTAATCTCTGATTTGTTTGTAACTTGATAGATGAGCAAAATTTTATTTTTATTTTATTTTAAGATTTTATTTATTTATTTGACAGAGAGAGACAGCAAGGGAGGAAACACAAGCAGGGGGAGTGGGAGAGGGAGAAACAAGCTTCCTGCGGAGCAGGGGACCCTGGGAACATGACCTGAGCTGAAGGCAGATGGTTAAAGACTGAGCCACCCAGGATCCCCTTGAGCAAATATTTTAATCTTGATATGCAAAATAAAAGGATTTCTCTATCATAGATCGCCTCTGAAGTCCCTTTTTCTTCTAGCATTTTGTTCTATTTTCATCAACGTAACTACGGATCAAAATGAGATTCTATTTGTATTTGTGATATATTATTGAGAACTCCAGACCTAGAAAGTACCCTGGAGTTCACCTTCAATAAATATATCATGTTTCATTTACTTTAAAAAATCTTCAAGGAGATTTGTAACATTATGTTATCTTTAAATTAAGCCAAATAACATTTTAAATAGGAAAACACAAACCATCATATGAAAGAGAGATATGTGTTTCAGAACTCTTGGTTGAGTGAGTACCACAATTTGAATATAAAATTTGTCTGAGAATCCTGGAAGCCAAGGGGAAAAGTGAATTATATTGGGTTATATTTTATCTCATTAATACATAAAATGAAATAGAAAACTTCGTCTTGTGAAAGAAACTTTTCTAGCCCTAAAATTAAAATTGTATAAGGTATTGACTGCTTGGATTCTTCTTGAAAGGGCCAGTGGTAATATTTCTCAATCGAAAACTTCTTGAAAATTAGTTTGTAGAATATATAGAGAAGTTTCCCCATTTTAGTTTTCTCATCTGCAAATTAGGAATAATTATCTACAAATCAAAAGATATGAGGATCAATCTACATGTAGTAGTACTATTGTTTAAGATGGGGCCATGTATGGATTTATGTGAATTAAAAGTTCACAGATGCATCCAGAGCTTCAAATAATATCCTTAGCTCTCACCCTTTCTTTTTCCTTTTGAATTGGCTTCATTCTCTGGGAAAGGTTCCACTGGCAGCTCTAGGCTCACATTCACTATCTAGTCAATGATACCAGAAAAGATTACCTCATCTCCAAGGGTCCAGCCAATACCCTGAACATTTTGATGTTGGACGAGCCTGTATTATGTGCTAATCTCTGCATCAATCACTCTAGCCTGGTTAAGGGAATGCTTTCATTGGGCAGGCATGAGTCAAGGGGGCTATCCATGGAATAAGGGGCTAGAATGAGTTTCTCCAGAGTACAGGTATTTAGAATGAGAGTGGGGGTGGTGTGGGATGAGGTGGGGTGGAGAATATCCTTCATCAATAGTTGAGATGTCAGATGGAGGAAATAAAAATTATATATATCAGTTTCAATAAAGTCATAGGCAAAACATTGCTTGGTCAGTATGGAATGTTCATGAGGAAATTTAATTGAAGTGCAACATTCAATGTATTAAGAAGGGATAGATTAAAGTATTTATTTTTTCATAGGAATCCCCTTACCATTTGGATGGGAGTTTTCATATTTCAATGACCTGGAAAATTATTATTTCCTTCTATCATTAAATGTGTTCTGTGCTTCCCACCTGCTGTCTTTTAATTGATAGACATCTAGTAGGTATGTTAATTCTCAAAAATTTACAAATTTATCTTGGCTTAGGAGTCTTCTCTTTAGGAGAGTGTATATATTGTCTCCCGCACATTAGGTATTTATCTTTTCTTGTTAATCTCAGAGGGCAATTTTATTTTCTCCTTTTCTTCATGGGTGGCTGGAAGTCTCAATTCAGCATTGTCACACTTGATATCAAACATGTCTTTCCTCACAGATTTGTTGGTGAGGGCCAAATGAAATAATGTTAGATATTTCTGTAGTGTTTGGTTTGGCAATAATAGGCACTCAATAAATAAGAAGCACTCAATAATAGGCACTCAATAAGTAAACAAATGAATATCGTTCAACAGTTAAAACAGTTATAACAGTTAAAAAATAAAAATAAAAACAGGAAGAAGATACTGATGGAGCCCATTGTTTTCTTTACCAGAACTTTTCCATTTTTTAAATGCCTTCTTATTTAATGGTACTAGTATCTTCTCAGTCATTCAGACTTAAAACTTCCACAATAATTAATTTTTCCTGTATCTGGTTTCTAATGTATTATCAGTGGACAAATTCCTTTGGTTGCCTCCCTGGAATATCTTACTTATCTTTGTTTTGTTTCTATCTCTGCCAGGAATCCTGTTCTGACCCTCATTCCTCATTCCCATAGCAGTTTTCTGCTGGGGCATCTGGTTGGCTAAGTTGGTTAAGCATCGGACTCTTGATTTCAGCTGAGGTCATGATCTCAGAGTTGTGAGAATGAGCCTCCTGTTGATTCCACACTCTGTGTGGAGACTGCTTAAGAGTCTCCCTCCATCCCTCCCCTCCCCCCTTACAAAAGCCAAAGAAATAAAATAGTAATTTACTCCTAAATAGTGATCTCCTTATGTCCCGTCTGTACTATATTCTGCTGATGGATTGTTCACGTGATCATCTCCCTTCATTGCTTAGAACTAGACAATTTCTGCTTGGCATGTAAAGCCCCTACTTCTGATCCTTATATCTTTGGATCACCTCAGGAAGGCTTGAATCTAGGTTTTCAGTCTCATGAGTATCTGACCTAACAAACTGCAAGATTCACCAAAAGTGAACTATTCACATTTTTCCATAAATTCCTTGTCATTTCCTGCCTGAATACACATGGTCTTCTTTCCACTTGGAATGCTCTTATCTCCTATCATAATGTATCTAAATTCTTCTTTTTCTTTTTTTAAAGATTTTATTTATTTTACAGAGATAGACAGCGAGAGAAGGAACATCAGCAGGGGGAGTGGGAGAGGGAGAAGCAGGCTTCCCGCAGAGCAGGGACCCCAATGCGTGGCTCGATCCCAGGACCCTGGGATCATGACTTGAGCCGAAGGCAGACACTTAAGGACTGAGCCACCCAGGCGCCCTCTAAATTCTTCTTATTTGGGATGCCTGGGTTCCTCAGTCAGTTAAGCATCTGCCTTTGGCTCAGGTCATTATCCCGGGGACCTGGGATCGAGTCCCGCATCGGGCTCCCTGCTCAGCGGGGAGCCTGCTTCTTCTCTCTCTGCCTGGAGCTCCTCCTGCTCGTGTGCGCCTGT
Source organism: Mirounga angustirostris (assembly GCF_029215605.1). Lineage (NCBI taxonomy): Eukaryota > Metazoa > Chordata > Mammalia > Carnivora > Phocidae > Mirounga > Mirounga angustirostris. Next base: position 98,829,064 of record NW_026991719.1, read on the forward strand.
TCTCTCTCTCTCTGTCAAATAAATAAATAAAAATTAAAATAATCTTTTTTTTTTTAAAGATTTAATTTATTTGACAGAGAGAGCACAAGCAGAGGGAGAGAGAGGGAGAAGCAGGCTCCCTGCTGAGCAAGGAGCCCGATGCGGGACTCGATCCCAGGACCCTGGGATCATGACCTGGGCCGAAGCCAGCCGGTTAACCAAGTGAGCCACCCAGGCATCCCAAATTAAAATAATCTTAAAAAAATTCTTCTTATTTGTCAAGATTCATGTTAAATGCCACCTGCTCTATGTATCCATCCTTGATTTTTACAACACAAAACAATCTTTCCATTCTCTCATTGCCATGACATTTCCTTATTTTGCATCTTATTTTCTACTTTATAGTGCCATAAATATGTGAGGGATTTCACTTATCCTGTCAATTCCTTAAGGTTAGTATCTGTCAGCGAATGTTTTTCAGTCCTCCAATATAGAACTTATAGTAGATACTAGTTTAGTGTTGATTATATGAATTAATTAAATTTTATCTCAAGTATGTCCTTATACCTCGATTTCTGGTGTTCTAATATTAAATATTCATTAACAGAGTAGTATGGAAAAGAACATAGTTAGAATGTAGCGAGTATAGTTAATATCTTTCCATTTTTTTTTTCCAACTTTCTTGCAGTAAGCTTAAGGCAAAGACAAGGATGCACATAGTTCTTGATTGAACTCTCAAATGAATACTTGAAGATCCAGAACTTCTGCTGTTGATTAAAAATCCGTATGTCTTAAGCAAAATACATTTGGTAATAAAGTTGACGTGTTTGTGGAAAAGAAAACCATGTTTATATTCTTCCCTTAAGGGTCATTCCACCCTTGCTTGGAAGTAGGCCGCAATGGCACCTCCAGGCAGAGCAAAATATACTGAAAAAGTCTTTGAATTCACGAAAATATTGGATAAACACTGACATGAAATCAGAATTGTGTGATATAAACAATAGAAGTGATGCTGTTGTCAGGATATATGGATTTCTTTTGCAAATAGGGTCTTTATCAAAAGCAAAAATAACAAACATGACTTCTGTAGAACATCTGACTTAGGTTAAAACTGTCTGTGTAGGGAGATATCAAGTATAATTTATCCATATATGAAATAACAAGTTTCTTTTCTGTGAGATCATTGATATTCCCATAAAGTTTGATCACTAATCAGGATAATTCACTAAGATAGTTATATTTTCCAAATTTTATATTGTGTTGAGCTAATTCTATTTACCAAACTGTTTTGGTGCTTTTGGGTAGTTAAAAGATAGATGGGATGTGATCTCACTCCTACAATCTAATGACAGACAAAATTGTCATGCAGGTGTCATAACAGGATGTGTAATGAGATAGATACGAGGGTGGGAAATTTTTACATTGTCGTTATAGTGTGCAAATATTGTTCTGATCTATAGATGAGTTGTATGTTTGATTTTACATTGTATTACACATGTATGAAGCCTCTTGATCAAATCCTTGTTTATGTTACAATTTTATCATTATAGATCTCCCAGATGTAAAATGTTTTTCTCTTCTACATCCCCAGGACTTTCTTATTTCATAACTGGGAGTTTGTACCTTTTGACTCCTTCAGCCATTTTACCCATCCCACCTATTGCAACCACTAATCTGTTCTCTGTATCCATGAGTTTGGTTGTATTGTTGTTATTTTTAATTATAGGTATGTGAGGACATATGGTATTTTTCTTTTCCTATCTGACTTTTCACTTGGTCAGTGCCCTCAAGTTCCATCCATTGTGGCACAATTCCCAGGATTTCTTTCCCTTTTATGGTTGAGTAATATATCATTATACATACTGCACACCATGTTTTCTTTATTCATCAATTTGTCCTCAGATACTTCATTTGTTTTCATCTGTTATTATAATGTTGCAATGGTCATGGTGGTGCAGATATGTTTTTTAGATTGTGACTTCATTTCTGTTTGAAAAATACCCAAAAGTAGATCATATGGTGGTTCTCATTTTAATTTTTTCAGGATTACATACTGTTTTCTGTATTCCTGTACCAATTTACATTCCCAGCAGTAGTTCATAAGGGTTCTTTTTTTTAGACATCTTCACCAATATTTGTTATCTTTTGTCTTTTGGATAATAGTGATTTTAACAGATGAAAAGTCTTATGGTTATTTTGATCTGGATTTCCCTCCTGGTTAGTCTTGTTGACCACTTTTTCACATACAGCTTGGGCATTTGTATGTTTTCTTTGGAAAAATATCTATTCTAAATCTGCTTTTGGTTTTTTTTAATTGGATGTTTTTCTTTTTGTGATTTATACGTTCTTCATATATTTTCAATACTAACCTCTTATGAGATACATGATTTGTCTCCCACATGTAACTATAAAAATAAAGAATCTTTTATAATGTTTTCTTATTTTACAAGCCGTGTGAAAGTATTACATGAGAATTAGAAGATATAAACTAAATAACCACTCCACCTCCAAGAAAACCCCCATCATTCATCTAACCTACTAGCTGAATTATTTTAAATTCCAATTTTATTGAGGTGCCTGGATGGCTCAGTTGGTTAAGCATCTGCCTTCAGCTCAGGTCATGATCCCGGAGTCCTGGGATCGAGCCCTGGGTCGGGCTCCCTGCTCTGCGTGGAGCCTGCTTTTCCCTCTCCTTCTGCTGTTCTCCATGCTTGTGCACTCTCACTCTTTCTCTGATAAATAAATAAAATCTTAAAAAATATATACCAATTTTATGTGGTGTGTGTTTGCATGTACATTTTCCTGTATTTCTATATGTATATACACATGCAGACATTATATCATAAGATATGTGCTCTTTTGTAACCTGATTTTTTACATAAAAATATGTGGACTCTTTTAGTTTGATCAATAGATTATTGGTTTAGTATTCTCATTCCTGAGTAGGAACATCTGATGCTGGATATGGAAATCTTTAGTCTTTTGCACTATATTTAAATTTATTTTATTCAACATTCCTGTATTTTTGTGTGCGTGTGCCTGTGATTTTTAGATATTGCTTGTGCTTTTATTATTATCAACCACATGGTTATATTATCATTATTATCCTCATTATCACTAATATTTATTGAATACTTAATACATGCCGGCTACTGCCTAAAGATTCATGTGCATTCTCATTTAGTGTCTTCACAAAAAACATTAATGTAGAAATGATTATCTTTTTTTTTTTTAAGATTTTATTTATTCATTTGCTAGAGAGAGCGAGAGCACAAGCAGACGGAATGGTAGAGGGAGAGGGAGAAGCAGGCTCCCTGCCAAGCAGGGAGGCCAATGCGGGGCTCAATCCCAGGACCCTGGGATCATGACCTGAGCCGAAGGCAGATGCCCACCCATCTGAGCCACCCAGGCGTGCCTAGAAATGATTATCTTGTGTACCTGGAGGTTCTTTCTAGTTTCTAGGCTCAACCACTATTGTTAGGGCTTATGGAATTGCAAGGAAGTAATGATTGTCGTCTTACTTCAAGACAAGTTGTTTTCAAAGTAACAACATTAAGCATGGGTAGAAAAGTCACTTTGAAATGAAAAAAGGTCAATTCCATAAAGATTATAAAGATATTCTGGAGGGGTGCCTTGGTGGGTGCAGTTGGTTATGTGTTCGAGTCTTGGTTTCAGCTCAGGTCATAATCTTACCGTCTTGGGATCAAGCTCCGTGTTGAGCTTTGTGTCCGCTTGAGATTCTCTCTCCCTCTTCCTCTTCTGTTTGTGCTCTGTCTCAAAATAAATAAATTAAAACCTTTGAAATAAAAAAGATGTTCTGGAAACGTGAATGATAATAGTTAAATATGAACTATATAAAACACAGGCAAAACCATATAGTTGCAAAGAACATCTTAGGTTTGAATTCTGGTATTACCATAAGTTAGTTGTATGACCTTAAAAAAATTACTTAACATCTATATTGATGACTTTCCCCAGTCGTAAAATGGGGAACGTCAAAATACCTACCTCATGTCACTTTTAGAAGAATTAAGTGAATTTTATCATGTAAAGCCCTTTGAAAGTTACCTGAAGTATAACAAGGTCTCACAGCTGATTACAGTTGTATGCTGATGGAAATATGAAGTGAAATAAAAACAGAAACACTTATCCCAATAGATCACAGCCTATGAGAGAACAAGCAGATAATAAATACGTGTGTGTGCATGTTCTGAATAACACAATAACTTTGATATTACACATGTATTCAGTTTTATATTTTACAAACTTAGTGCTATATATTTAATTTTAATGTTAGTACCTGAGATATGAAGAATGGACTCCCAAAGATGTCCATACTTTATTTCTTGGAACCTTTATGGTACAGTATATAGTAAAAGTGATTTCAGATGTAATTAAGTTATGGACCTTGAAATAGGAAAATTATTCTGGATCATCCAGGTATGTGCAATCTCATCACATGAAGCCTTCAAAGAGCACGGCATTCTCTGGGTAGAGTAAGAAAGATGTGGTAAAAGAGCTGGAGACATATAGCAGAATTTAGGAATATTGTAAGTATGAGATTGACTTGGCAGTGCCTTTGCTGATTTTGAGATAGATGGTTCCATAGGACAAGGCTGATGGTCAACAGGGAAATGAGGACCTCAGTTTTACAAATGCCCGGAATGTTGGCAGCCAATAATCTAAATAAGGTTGGAAGCAAATTTTTCCTGGGGTCTTCCAGTAGGAGCCAAGCTCAATGCTTTGATCTGGCACTGTGTCCCCCTAAATGGAGAAGTAGCTGAGCCCAGGGCGCCTGGGTGGCTCAATCGTTAAGCATCTGCCTTCGGCTCAGGTCATGATCCCAGGGTCCTGGTTTCGAGCCCCACATCGGGCTCCCTGCTTGGCAGGAAGCCTGCTTCTCCCTCTCCCACTCCGCACTGCTTGTGTTCCCTCTCTTGCTGTGTCTCTCTGTCAAATAAATAAATAAAATCTTAAAAAAAAAAAAAAAAGTAGCTGAGCCCTATTTGATTAGATCCTTACCCATGGAAACTGAGATATAATAAATTGATGTTTTAAGCTGCTAAATTTGTGATATGTTGTTACACATCAAAAGAAAACTAATATGGTCCCCTGATATTTTTATCAAAATTGAATAGATCAGAAAGTAAATCTCAGTGAATTCTCCACAGTAAAAACATCATAAATCAACTTCTGTACCACAAATCAATAAAACTAGAGATAAATTTAAATTAAGATAGAAAATACCCAGTTGCTTGAAAATGTTCATAATGATATACAAAAATCTATCCTTAAAGTTGTTCAAGGAGAAAAGCTCAACCTTGTTTAAGAATACTGAAGAAGGAGGTTTTTGGATAATGAGAATGTTACATGCTAATAAATTTGGGATTGGAAAAATCTATAGTGAAATGCATATTAAAATCCCTAATCATCTTCATGAGGGGATCAAAGAATGAATCAATGTCCTGAGTCAAAAAAAGAGGAAAGACAGTAAAAGAGGAATTAGATGTAGATAAAGTTGGTTAAATAGATTTGAAAGGAGAAAAATGAACAGATATGAAGAAGTTGATTTAAATAATAAACAGTACAAATGTTAAAGCTAAAGTTTTGATAATCACTAAGTGAGGAAGGCCAAAAGAAAAGAAGTATACATTAAGAATAAAAGAAGAAGAAAGAACCACGAGTAAAAGTTTTAAAATTGTATATTCTCTATCTTTATTCTCATAAAATTTAAAACCAGGGTGAATATTTGCAAATATTAATTTCCAAATTGGCTCAGTAAGAGAGAAAAACTTATGGAAAACATTACCCATGGGCAGAAATGAGGAAGCCAGTAAAACTTATTGAGACCATAGAGTTTCCCTGGAAAATTCTTTTACTCATTCAAACAAAATATAGTTCTTATTTTTTTTTTTAATATTTTATTTATTTATTTGACAGAGAGAGACACAGCGAGAGAGGGAACACAAGCAGGGGGAGTGGGAGAGGGAGACGCAGGCTTCCCGCCGGGCAGCAGCCTGATGTGGGGCTCAATCCCACTAGGATCATGACCTGAGCCGAAGGCAGATGCTTAATGGACTGAACCATCCAGGCGCCCCTAAAATATAGTTCTTATTGGTATTTATATTGTGTCAGACAATTGAGAAAGTAGGGAAGTTCTTTTTCTGGAGCCAGCACTTTCTTTTTTTTTTTTTTTTAAAGATTTTATTTTTTATTTATTCATGAGAGACAGAGCGAGAGAGAGAAGCAGAGGGAGAAGCAGCCTCCCAAGGAGCAGGGAGCCCGATGCGGGATTCGATCCCGGGACCCTGGGATCATGACCTGAGCCAAAGGCAGACGCTCAACCATCTGAGCCACCCAGGCGCCCGAGCCAGCACTTTCTTAATAACAAAACATGATAGTTAAAAATAGAAAAGCAGTAACAGTTTCCAATTTGAATACAGGTGTGAACATCTGAAGTAGGTTCTTGATAAAATTTAAGAGTATAATAATAAAAGTATTTGAACAAGTAGGCTTTATTCTAGGAATCGAAGACAGTTCAACATTATACAGTATGATGATATTTGCAATATTACTAATAGGTACAAAAAGAAAAAGTATACGGTCATTCGGACAGATGCGAAAAAGCATAAAATTCAGTATCTATTATACATAAAAATATAACAAAATACTAATAGATTCCTCATTAAAGTAGTAGCTAGGATCATTTTTTAATTGAAGTATATTTAACAGAAAGTATTCTATTAGTTTCGTTACCCAGTGCTCATCTCATTGAGGTATACTCTTAATCCCCTTTAGCTATTCTTTTGTTTCTGACTTTAGTTTTTTTTTTAAATTCCACATATGAGGTTGCACCTGGGTGGCTCAGTTGTTAAGTGTCTGCCTTCGGCTCAGGTCATGATCCCAGGGTCTTGGGATCAAGCCCCACATCGGGCTCCCTGCTCAGCAGGAAGCCTGCTTCTCCCTCTCCCTCTCCCCCTGCTTCTGCTCTCGCTCTCTTGCTGAGTCTCTCTCTGTCAAATAGAGACATAAAATCTTAAAAAAAAGAAAAAATCCACATATGAGTTATATCCTGTGGTATTTGTCTTTATTTGTCTGATGTATTTCACTTAGCATGTTACCCTCCCGGCCAATCCATGTTCTTGTAAATGGCAGGATCTCATTTCCTTTTATGGCTGGGTAATATTCCATTGTGTGTGTGTGTGTGTGTGTATCACTTCTTCAGTCATTCATTTGTAAATGTACACCTGTGTTACTTTCACATCATTGCCTTTTTAAATACCACAATAAACATAGGGGTGTGTATACCTTTCCAAAGTTTTGTTATAATTTTCTTTGGATAGATTCGCAGTAGTGGCATTAGTGGATCATACCATCATTCAGTTACTATTGTTTTGAAGGAAACTCCATCCTGTTTTCTTTCTTTTTGTTTTCATTACATTTCTAGTTAAATTCCTGTTAGTTAACGTACAGTGTATAGTTTCATGTGTACAATATAGTGATTTAACACTTCCATACAGCACCTTGTGCTGATCATTCCAACTGCACTCCTTAACACCCATAAACTATTTTACCCATCCCCACACCCACCTCCCTTATGGTAACCATCATTTTGTTCTCTAGAGTTAGATTCTTTTCCTTGGTTTGCTTCCCTGTCTCTTTTTTCTCCCTTTGCTTTTTTGTTTGTTTCTTAAATTGCACAAATGAATGAAATCATAGGGTATTTTTCTTTCTTTGACTGATTTATTTCGCTAAGCATGATACTCTAGTTCCATCCATTTTGTTGCGTCTGGCAAGATTTCATTCTTTTTAATTGCTGAGTAATATTCCATTGTATACATATACCACATTTTCTTTATCCATTCATCAGTTGGTGGATATCTGGTTGGCTATTGTAGATAATGCTGTTATAAATATCAGGGTGTATGTATACCTTCGTGGGGTTTTTTGAAGATTTATTTATTGAAGAGAAAAAAAAGCGTGGGGTGATGGCAAGTGGGAGAAGGTAGAGAGAATCTTAAGCAGACACCATGCTGAGTGTGTTGCCTGATGTGGTATTCGATCTCATGACCCTGAGATCAGGACCTGAGCAGTAACCAAGAGTCAGATGTGGGGGGCACCTGGTTGGCTCAGTCAGTTGGGCGTCTGCCTTTGACTTGCTTCATAATCCCAGGGTCCTGGGATCAAGCCCTGCATCTGGCTCCCTTCTCCGCGGGGAGTCTGCTTCTCCCTTTGCCTGTAGTTCCCCCTGCTTATTCTCCCTGTTTCTCTCTCTGTGTCAAATAAATAAATCAAATCTTTAAAAAAAAAAGTCAGATGTGGAACCTACTCTGCCACCCAGGCTCTCCCCTTCGAATCAGTGTTTTTGTATATTTTCGGTAAATAACTTCTTCTGCATGTGGCAGTTTTCCCAACACTATTTGTTGAAGAGACTGTCTTTTTTCCATTTCTTTGTGTTTTCTTCAATTTCTTTCATCAATTTTTTATACTTTTCAGAGTACAGGTCTTTCACCTCTTTAGGTAAGTTTATACCTAGGCATTTTATTAATTTTTGGTGTAATCGTAAATGGGATAGTTTTCTTAATTTCTGTTTCTGCTGCTTTATTATTGGTGTATAGAAATGCAACTGATTTTTGTACATTGATTTTGTATCCTGTGACTTTACTGAATTTGTCTATCAGTTTTAGCAATTTTTTGGTGGTGTCCTTTGGGTTTGCTATATAGAGTATCATGTCATCTGCAAGTAGTGGAAGTTGGACTTCTTTCTTGCTGATATGGATGCCTTTTATTTCTTTCTGTTGTCTCATTGCTGAGGCTAGGACTTCCAGTGCTATGTTAAATAAAAGTTGTGAGAATGGACATCCTTGTCTTGCTCCTTACCAGTTTTTCCCCATTAAATATTATATTAGCTGTGGGTTTTTCATTTTTGGTCTCTATTGTATTGAGGTAAGTTCCCTCTATCCCAACTTTGTTGAGGATTTTTATAATTAATGAATATTGTTTTGTGTCAAATGATTTTCCTACATCTACTGAGAGGATTATATGGTTCTTATCTGTTCTTTTATTAATGTGCTGTGTCATGTTGATTGATTTGTGAATATTGAACCACCCTTGCAGCCCAGGAATAAATCCTACTTGATCATGCTGAATGACTCTTTTAATATACTGTTGGTTATGACTTGCTAGTACTTTGTTGAGAATATTTGCATCCATGTTCATCAGGGATATTGCCTTGTAGTTCTCTTTTTTTAGTGGAGTCTATCTGTTATTGGTATCAGTCTAATGCTCGCCTCCATTTCTATTGTTTGAAATAGTTTAGAGAAGAATGGGTATTTTTTTTTTTAAAGATTTTATTTATTTATTTGAGAGAAAGAATGAGATAGAGAAAGCATGAGGGGGGCAGGGTCAGAGGGAGAAGCAGACTCCCTGCTGAGCAGGGAGCCCGATGCTGGACTCGATCCTGGGACTCCAGGGTCATGACCTGAGCCGAAGGCAGTTGCTTAACCAACTGAGCCACCCAGGCGCCCGAGAAGAATGGGTATTAACTGTTCCTTAAATGTTGGTAGAATATACCTGTGAATTTATCTGGACTTTGACTCTTCTTTTTTGGGAGTTTTTTGATTACTGACTCAAGTATTTTTCTTAACTGATTCAATTTTAGTGCTGGTTATTATTCTGTTCAAGTTTTCTATTATTTCCTGCTCCAGTTTTAGCAATGTCTGTGTTTCTAGGAATTTATCTATTTCTTCCAGATTGTCCAGTGTGTTGGCATGTAGTATTTCCTAATATTTTCTTATAATTGTTTGTATTTCTCTGTTGTTGGTTGTTATTTCTCATCTCTCGCTTGTGATTTTATTTATTTGGTTCTTTTCTCTTTTCTTTTTATATGTCTTGCTAGAGGTTTATCAAATGTATTAATTTTTTTGAAAGAATCAGCTCCTGGTTTCATTGATCTGATCTACTATCTTATAAATTTCTGTATTACTTTTTTCTGCTCTAATATTTATTATTTTCTTTCTTCTACTGACTTTAGCCTTTGCTTCTTCTTTGTTTTCTGGCTCCTTTAGGCATATCGTGAGGTTGTTGATTTGAGATTTTTCTTGTTTCTTGAGGTAGGTCTGTATTGCTATATACTTCCCTCTTAGGACAGCTTTTCCTGCATCCTAAAAGTTGTGTAGTGTTGTTTTTTCATTTTCTTTTGTTTCCATGTATCTTTCATTTCTTCTCTGAGTTCCTGGTTGACCCATTTATTGTTTAGTAGCATGTTTTTTAACTTCCATGTATTTGTGGTCTGTCTGGATTTTTTTCTTGTGATTCACTTCTAATTTCATGGTGTTTGTGCTCAGAAAAGATGCATTGGGTGATTTCAATCTTTTTGTATTTGTTGAGGGCTGATGTGTGACTAATCTGGAGAATGTCTCATGTGTACTCGAAAGGAATGTGTCTCATAGTGTTTTAGGTTGGAATGTTCTGAATATATCTGTTATGTCCATCTGCTCCAGTGTGTCATTCAAAGCCCTTGTTTCCTTTTTTCTTTTCATTTTAGATGATCTATTCATTGACATAATTGGGTATTCAAGTCCCCTACTATTATTGTGTTATTATCCATTAGTTCCTTTATTTTCATTTTTAATTTTTTTATATATTTAAGTGCTCTTATGTTGGATGCATAAATATTTACAATTTTAAACTTTCTTGGTGGATTAGCCTCTTTATGACTACATAATGCCCTTTTTTGTCTTTATTACAGTTTTTTTTTAAACCTCCATTTTGTATGATAACAGTAATGCTGTTTTCTTTTGACCTCCATTTACATGATAAATATTTCTCCATCCCCTCACTTTTAATCTTCAGGTGTGTTTAGGGTTAAAAGTAGTCTCTTGTAGGCAGTTTATAGATGGGTCTTGTTTTTTTGTTTTTTAAAGATTTTATTTATTTATTTTTCAGAGAGGGAGAGTAAGCACAAGCAGGGAGAGCAGCATGTAGAGGGAGAAGCAGATTGCCCACTGAGCAGGGAGCCTGATGCGGGGCTGGATCCCAGGACCCTGGGATCATGACCTGAGCCGAAGGCAGATGCTTAATCCACTGAGGCACCCAGGTGCCCCTTGTTTTGTTTTGTTTTTTTAATCCATTCTGACATTGTAAGTGTTTTGATTGGAGTGGTTAGTCCATTTACATTCAAAGTTTTTATTGATAGATATCTATTTTTTGCCATTTTACTACTTTTTCGTTTTTTTTTTTTCCTGGAGACTTTCTCTGATCCTTTCTTGTCTTTGTCACTTTTGATATCTCATTTGCCGTTAAGAAGTCCCCTTTAGTATTTCTTGCAGGGCTGGCTTAGTGGTCATAGACTTTTTTAGTTTTTGTTCATCTGGTATTCTGAATGATAGCCTTGCTCTTGGCTGCATATTTTTCCTAGTCAGTGCTTTGAATATATCATGCTACTTTCTTCTGGCTTGCCATGTTCCTTTTGAGAAATCTCCATCTAGTCTTAGGGTTTTGTCCCTTGTAAGTTAAGTACCTGTTTTGTCTTGCAGCTTTTAGTATTTTTTTTTCATCAGTATAATTTGTGAATTTAATTATAAATGTGTTGGTGTTGACCTGCTTCTGTTGATTTTGATGGGAGTTCTCAGTGCCTCCTGGATCTGAATGTCTGTTTCCTTCCCCAGATTTTTGAAGTTTTTTGTTGTTATTTCTTGAAATAATTTTTTTGCTTATTTTCTTTCTTTTGTTTTTCTGGGTCTCATTATATGAATTTTTTTTTATTTGATGGAATGATTGAGTTCCTTAAGTTTTTTCTTGTGTTCCATAATTCTGTTTCTCTTTTGTTCTTCTTCATTATTTTCCATTATTTTGTCTTCTGGTCACTAATTCATTTCTCTGATTCTTCTAGCCTACTATTCATTGCATAAGCCTCTTTCCAGTCTCATTTATAGCATTCTTTATTTCTGATTGATTCACTTTTAACTCTTATTTCTCTGTGGTAATAGTTCCCTGATGTCTACTTTTCTCAAACATAGTAAGTATTCTTATGATTGTTGCTTTAAATTCTCCATGAGGAATGTTACTTACATTTGTTTCACTTGGAACTCTGGCTGTGGTCTTCTCTTGGTCTTTCATTTTTGGTAAATTCCTCCATTTTGGAATTTTTTTCTAAGTCCCATTTTTCTTCTCTGTGTTGGAAAAGCTATCTATGTCTCCTGTTCCCGAAATTCATGTCCTTATCAAGAAGAGTTCAAGACAGCCCAGGACCTGCCACCTCAGTGAGTGTCTCAGCTGTGTGATGTGTGTGCTCTTATATTGAGTTGTAGCATTTGTAGCCTTCAGTCCAGTTGTCTGCAGTTCCTTCCCTTGCCTGCTGTGGGCAGTGCTTAGTCATTGGCCTGAATGTGTGGAGTTTTAACTGAGCATTGTGGTCTGCTTGTTAATTGAGAGTTGAACCAACTCCAGCAGAACTGAGGCCCTTCAGAACTCAGGTGTGGGCAGGGGTTTCTGCTGGTATTATGGGGGAGGGGTCCACAACATTGGGACTGAACAAGCTTGACTTAGAAGGGCATTCCTTCTGGAGTACATTGGGTTGGGGAATGGTGTAAGCAAGTTATGTATCCAGTGTCCATGGTGAGCTGATTCCCTCAGGAGGATTTGTACTTATGCTGAGGGGGCAGGGTAGTGAAATGGCACCAGTTGGCTCCTTTGTTTTGGGAGAGGCTTCTTAGTGAAACTTGCCTTTCAGGGACATGCTCCTAAAATAAGGTATAATCTCCCCTATGAGTGCTCCTGGCTCTATTCCAGCCAAGGATGCTGACCTTTAAAACCCCATGCTTTAGAGATGTGTTGTGGGTAGGGGTTTTTGCTGGTCTGCTGGAGGAGGGTCCTGCCCTGCTGCTACTTAGGCAAGCTTGACAAAGAAGGCAGTTCTTCCAGAGTGCAGGGGGGTGGGGCTTGCTGAAAGCTTGTTGGGCAACCACTGTCCTTGCTTCACTCCTTCCCCACAGAGGGCTCTCTATTTTTGCTTCCTTGATATGGCCTCCTCTCTCCATTTAGTTGTGGAGTTTGTTCTGCCATTCTTTAGGTCCATTTCTGGGGTGTTTAGGATCATTTGATAGTTTTGTAATTGTGTTCATAGGACAAAATGAGCCTAAGATCCTACTAGTCCACCGCCATCTTCCTATATTCCCATTGTTTTTCTGACTGTGTCTATTCCAGTTTACATTCCCACCAATGGTTTAGGAGTTTTCCTTTTTCTCCACATACTTGTCAGCACTTGTTGTTGCTTTCATTTTGGATTTTATTCATTCTGACAGGTATGAGGTAATATCTAATTGTAGTATTGAATTGCATTTCTCTCATGATTAGTGATGATGAGCATCTTTTCATTTGTCTGCCATTCGTTTGTCTTTGGCATAATGTCTATTCCGATACTCTGCCCATTTTAATTGGATTATCTAACATTGTATTTAATGGTGAAGCACTGCAACTGTTTCTAATATAGTTAGGGATAAGACAATGATCTTGGAACTAACCAGTATTGTCTAAACCACTAAAATAAGAATATTTTTTTGAATGTGGAAAAGTACCATTTTTTTTCAGACGATTGTGTATGTAGAACATCCAAGAGAGGCTGAAAAAACTTTAATATGATCAATAAGAGAATTCAGTAAAATATTTGTTTACTGGTTTAGAGTGTGAATTTAACTCCCATAAAAGCATATTTTGAAGGCCTAAACTCCCAGTGTGACCGTATTTTGATTTAGGATTTAAAGATGTAATTAGAGTTATATAAGCTCATATAATTGTGGGTCTCTGATATGGATAGGATTAATGTTCTTAGTAGTAGAGACACTAAAGAGCTTGGATATGCTCTATCTCTGTTTCTCTCATGTGCACCAATAAGTGGTCATGCAACACACAGTGGGATGAAGACGTCCTGTAAACCATGAGTGGAGGTCTTAGAATGAGACTTACTTTCCTAGCATCTTCATCTTGGACTTCCTAATCTCCAGAACTGTGAGAAATTCATTTTTGTTGTTTTTGCCACCCAAGCTGTGGTACTTATTATAACATTCTGAGCTAATATAGCCACCAATTTTAGTAGACAAAATTAGTAGGATTCTCATATTGTAAGTACATGCTTATATGTTGTATTTCCTCATCCTTTATATATGTTACATACATGACTTTATATCTCTGAAATAATTTATTACATATTTCTTAAGGACAGAATGTATATTGGAGTAATACTGATGAAACCATGGAATAAAATCAGATTATAAATTATTATAATTTGTAATTATAAGTATTATGTTCAATTAAAATCTAAAAGGATAGAGTTTCCCATTTACATACACACGTAATCAGATCTCATTCACAATAGGATCAAAAACATTAACAATACATGAAATATGGAAAAATGAATAGAATCTGTAGGAATAATCTGTAACATTTACCTAAAATACAAATAAATTTGAAATAGGACAACTCCTTGGAAGTTTACCTCTACTTAAATGCAATCTAAATCAGTGTTTAAATAGTGTGTTTTTGTATCATGGAAAATGTTTGCATGAATGAATAAATATATTCTAATATTCAGAGATATTAATATCTAATATCTTGAGAAAAGAGGAAGCAATGAAGGGCATTCCTTACCAGATTTTAAAACTTTCTGTAAAGCTAAGGAGAAATCAAAACATTGTGGTGTTGTCTTAGAAATGGAACAGAGACTTCATATATGTTGTTATGTATATAAAAAATTAGGTATCCAATGAAATTTATCATCACAGTTCAACCATTTGCAATAATGATTAAGTAACCCTTTGAGCACCATTAAGAAAGAATAATTCACGGGCGCCTGGGTGGCTCAGTCGTTGAGTGTCTGCCTTCGGCTCAGGTCATGATCCCGGTGTCCTGGGATCGAGCCCTGTGTTGGGCTCCCTGCTCAGCGGGAAGCCTGCTTCTCCTTGTCCCACTCCCCCTGCTTGTGTTCCCTCTCTCGCTGTGTCTCTCTCTGTCAAAAAAATAAATAAAATCTTAAGAAAAAAAAAAAGAAAGAATAATTCAGAGTTTTGTTCTTTTTTTTTGTTTTTTTTTTAAGATTTTATTTATTTGACAGAGAGAAACACAGCTAGAGAGGGAACACAAGCAGGGGGAGTGGGAGAGGGAGAAGCAGGCTTCCTGTGGAGCACGGAGCCCAAAGCTGCTCCATCCAGGAACCCTGGGGATCATGACCTTAGCTGAAGGCAGAAGCTTAAGGACTGAGCCACCCAGGTGCCCCACAGAGTCCTGTTCTTATTGAAATTGGGTTATCCTGCAGATGTTGACATGTGGAAATAATGCAGGTTTCAATTATTATAAAGCCTGATTACAGGGGGAAAAAGAGGTGTAGTTGAACTGGAGCCCAAATTATGAGAGTGTCTCAGAAAGATGTCTTAATATTGCATCCACTGAATAATTTAGGGCTTCTTAAAGAAATAAGACATAAAACGAATATTTTCTCAGAACCTGGAGAAAATTTAACCTTTTGTATTCAAACATCCCTAATTATGGGAATTGTAGGGTGCAGTGCGAAGGAGAAAGTTGGATAATTAAACCACATTTCTTGAAAACCACCACAGAAGTGAGTTATTTGGTTTTGTGTTAGGCTTTTGAATTTTTACTTTGTTGGTTATTGGTTGAGAGTACTCCATATCTCCAGTCATGGTTTGAATAAATATTTTTCTGTAAGTATGTATTACTAGTGAGTGGCCCTGTATTTTCATAAGTCTTGAAATGGAGTTCACACAATTCAAACATGGGTCTTGTTTGCTGGGTGATATTTTTCTAGTTGCAGAGGGTGTGTGTTTTGTCTTTGTTTGGCTAATGTCTTTTCATTAATGACTTTGAAAATAATTTAAATGTATGTTAATTAATTTTGAAATGATAGTATAGGAGAAAATGTTGTGAACATTATATGAGATTCCAAACAAAAACCTTTCCAGGAGAGGTTAAGGATGTACACAGATAAGAAAGCCAGATTTAACCTATCATGTAGATGCAATCATGCAGGGAAAATGATCAAAAATAAGATATTTTAGTCTTGGGAGTGTACTAACTGGAAATCAGCCATGCTGTGAGCATTTGGCAGTCACCAGAATAGAATGAGTCTAAATAAAATTATCAAGGAAGGAATGGAAAGATTCACACTGAATTTCCAACTTTTCACTAAAAAAAATTTTGTTTTAATCTTTGACGTGTTTTTCTAAGAGTTGATATAGGCCATGGTCAAAAGGTCACAGATTGTAGATAAATATCTGGGTGATGAGACAGCATTCCATATTTGTTACTGAAGTGGAGAAAAATGAAATTTATTCATTATGGAAATCCTGACCAGTACTTCCACTTTTTAGAGAGTACATTGGAAAAGGGTAAATGATGAGAATACTTTGTGTTTTAGTGGGGTTTCTGAAATATCATTTGTTTTAGAACTATCAGAAATCCTTTTTGAGGGTGCCTGGGTGGCTCAGTTGGTTAAGCGACTGCCTTCAGCTCAGGTCATGGTCCTGGAGTCCCGGGATCGAGTCCCGCATCAGGCTCCCTGCTCAGCAGGGAGTCTGCTTCTCCCTCTGACTCTCCCCGCTCTCATGCTCTCTCTCTCTGTCTCATTCTTTCTCTCTCAAATAAATAAATAAAATCTTTAAAAAAAAAAAAAAAAGAAATCCTTTTTGAAATGCAGACTTCTGGGCTCTACCTCTGACCTAATGAAATGTCCTTTAATATGGGTACCTGGAATATGCATTTTAAAAGTGGTGGTGGGTTTTTTCCCCCCTCTTATGTAATAACTTTTGGGTGCCACTGTTTTATGTTATCAGCACTAAAATGTGATGAATGGATAGTAATGCCCAAAATAGTAACTGTATTTTAATATGTAAGGCTTTTTCTGATGATTTAGAATGTAAAGGCCCAGATTACCAGGGGCAGACATCTGCACACATAGAAAGAGAGTCATAGCAACATTGGAGTTAAAGGGTACAGCCTCACCAATTAGTTACTGCACAATTCCATGGGGCATCATTCATATGAATTACAATGTCAGTGGAACTGCCAAAGATTTGAGTAGCGAAGGCTCTGAATCATTTTATACAGATTTTCCCATTTACAACTAGCTTGGTTGTATTCTGGAGAAGATAATTTCATTCATTTATATCTTACTCTAAATTAAAAGACTTATGTTTTCTTTGATCTTCATTCATTAGAATTTATAAATTTGATATTAAAATCCCTTGATCCTGAGATAGGGGTGTTATTGGAAGTATATACCCTGTTATAACATTATACAGTTTCATCTTCATTCATAAATCACTCGCCTCAATTTTGGGGAATCATAGTTTTATGAACTGTAGAGTTGAGGGCCATACCGTGGGGCAAGAAAGGTGCAACTAAAATATGTTAATCTCATGAAAGCCACCCTGAAACTATCATCTAGCTTTGTCTTTGTCATGATTACAACTGTGATCCTGTCATATTATGTATTTTAGTTTGTAATGAAAAAAAAATCAGTGTTTAAGGATATAAGAAAATTTACAGACAGCTTGATGAGCCATAGATTACGTTTAGAATATTTTCACTCAAATGCAATTTTTTTTGCACCTGCTCGCAGATTGTAACCTTGAGAAGAATCTTATGCATAACATTAGAGGCCACAGTGGAAAATTAACTTTTGAGAGTAGGTCATCAAAAAGAGCATGCTGAGTCCAGATGCAGAGGAAATTAGAACCTTTGTTTGTTCTCTCTTTGAGGACAATTGTGCCCTCTGAAAATTACATAGTCCCTCCTTACACTGTTTATGGGGGAGAGAAACCCATTAAAAAACAAGAATGGGAGATACTGGAACACAAAATCAGGAGGAGGAGTTAGTAAAATAATTGAGTTTGAAAACTGCTGAGTCATTATGACTGATTGTATAACCCCAGGAAAGAGAAGGAGAGACAAAATAAGTTTACCTGAGTTAAGGGGGTAGATGCAACTGTGTGAAATAATTCCTAACAAGTCATGGCTTCTTCCACAGGTTTCCCTTCTCCGGGACATCATCTTTACTTGACCCTACTGCCCTTTCTAGATTCCTCCTTATTTCCTTCCTTCTATTCATAACTAAACCTCTCCTTATAATTTAACTTTCTATCCTCTCCATGCATCCTTCCTTAACCCCAAACTTAAATACACTTAATCTGAAATTTCTTCCCACCATGTACTAAATCTATAATCCTAACGCTCATCAGTGCCATATCAAAGCAATTATTTCCAGGTCCCAAATTCTTTCTCAATCTATTTTTGCTTTTCTGAATATCTGCTGGATTCTTCACCTAAATGTAATGGCCATGATGAAAGGAAAAATAACAAAGGCATCACTTACTACAGGACAGATTATTTTTTGAGCCCTGCCAGGTCCTGTTTCAAGTGTTTTACATATACTAACTCATTTGATTCTCTGGAGTCTATGAGGTAGGTACTTCTATTAACCTCATTATAAAGATAAAGTAACAAGTTTGGAGAGTATTCATAACTTCCCCCAAGGTCACATAAACTAGTAAACTGTCGAGCTAGGAGCTGCACTTAGGTACTTTGGCTTCTATGTGCTTTACTACTTGTAAGCTTGCTTTCTATATGCGTTGCCAATTCAAATTCAGCATATCTTAAAGTAAACTCTTAAATATGTAACCCTAATCCTAAATGAGGGTTTTCACTTTTTCCACTTTTAATGAAATCACCATTTCCCCAAATCCTTTTATCATCACCTTTAAGCAGTGGTAATGGGAAATAAGGAGATTTCAACATTTTGATTTACCAGTGTATGGTAAATACACTGGTAAGTTTTTTTTAAGATTTTGTTTATTTATTTGAGAGACAGAGTAAGAGAGAGAGAGAGCACAAGCGGGAAGGGAGGGAGAGGGAGAAGCAGGCTCTCTGCCCAGCAAGTAGCCCGATGCGGGGCTCCATCCCAGGACCCTGGGATCATGACCTGAGTCCAAGGCAGACGCTCAACAGACTGAGTCACCCAGACACCCCCTATGTATGAAAATTTTGATCAAAAACTTTACAACTCTTCCCACAACTATATGGTCAATTAATCCTTTCAAAGCGGGAAAGTATAGCAAATGGGAAAAGGCTGTCTCTTCATGAAATAGTACTGGGATAACTGGACAGCAACATGCAAAAGAATGAAACTGGATGACTTTCCTACACCACACACAAAAATAAATCCAAAATCGATTAAAGACCTAAATGTGAGACCTGAAACTATACACTTCTTAAAGAGAGCATAGGCGGTAGTTTCTTTTACATTGGCCATAGCAGTTTCCTTCTAGATATGTACCCTGAGACAAGGGAAACAAAAGCAAAAATAAAATATTGGGACTTCATCAAAACAGAAAGCTTTTGCACAGCAAAGGAAACAATCAACAAAACTAAAAGGCGACCTATGGACTGGGAGAAGATATTTGCAAATGACAAAGGGTTTATAGCTGATAAAGGGTTAGTATCCAAAATATATGAAGAACTTACGAAACTTAATACCCCAAAACCAAATAATCCAATTTAATAAAATGGATAGAAGGCATGAACAGACACTTTTCCAAAGAAGACATATACATGGCCAACAGACACATGAAAAAATGCTCAACATCACTTGTCATCAGGGAAATGTAAATCAAAACTACAATGAGATATCTCCTGACATCTTGTCAGAATGGCTAAAATGAATAATATGAGAAACAGCAGGTGTTGGTGAGGATGTGGAGAAAGGGGAACCCTCTTGTATTGTTGGCGGGAATGCAAATTGGTACAGACACTCTGGATAACAATATGGAATTTCCTCAAAAGTTAAAAGTAGCAGCGCTTGGGTGGCTCAGTCATTAAGCGTCTGCCTTCAGCTTGGGTCGTGATCCTGGGGTCCTGGGATCCATCTCTGCATTGGTCTCCGTGCTCAGCGGGAAGCTTGCTTCTCCCTCTCCCACTCCCCCTGCTTGTGTTCCCACTCTCGCTGTATCTCTCTGTCAAATAAATAAATAAAATCTTTAAAAAGAAAAAGTTAAAAATAGCATATCCTATGATCCAGCAATTGTACTACTATTTACCCAAGGAATACAAAAATACTAATTTATAGGAATACATGTACTCCACTGTTTATAGCAGCATTATCTACAATGGCCAAATTATGGAAACAACACAAGTATCTATCGACTGATGAACAAATAAAGAATTCTCACACACATACACATACACACACACACTGGAATATTACTCAGCCATAAGAAATAATGAAATCTTGCCATATACAAACATGTGGTTGGAGCTACTGGGTATTATGCTAAGCGAAATAAGTCAGAGAAAGACAAACACCAAGTGATTTCAGCCATATGTGGAATTTAAGCAAAACAAAAGAGCAAGGGGAGGAAAAGAAAAAAGAGAGAGAAGGCCAAACCAAGAAACAGACTCTTATCTATAGAGAACAAACTGATGGTTACCAGATGGGTGGTGGCTGGAGCGGGATGTGTAATTGTGATGGAGATTAAATATAAAATACAAAAAAACTTCACACCTTTTTATGCTGAATGTGGATAGTTTGATATAGTAACTTAAACACAGGTATTTCATAGTTTTTAAACAGTATAGATTTATCTTTTTAAATTGTATTCATTTATTTTAATGCTTTCCTGCAAATAAATGTGAATTTCACATGTTTATATTTTAATGAAGTCTGAGAGTTTATTTTTTTAAATGGGTGCAACTAAATAGTAGAATATCTTAAATTTCACTTATTATCTGGGTGTTTGTTATTTGGCAAAAATGTCTTTACCTATGCTGTCCTTTAGTGACTCCCTCCAGCTTCATCAGACATGTAAACACTCTAGTAATTTGTATGAAGAAAAAGGCCCCAAACATCCTCTTTTTACAGATAAGAAGTTATGTGATTGGATACTGCTTGAAGTTTGGATATCTCAAGGCTGAACTAGATAGCAGGTTGAATGTTGGGATGGGGAGTAGATACAGATAAGAAAATGAAAATATTGGGCTCCTGGGTGGCTCAGTTGGTTAAGTGACTGCCTTCGGCTCAGGTCATGATCCTGGAGTCCCAGGATCCAGTCCCGCATCAGGCTCCCTGCTCGGCAGGGAGTCTGCTTCTCTCTCTGACCCTCCTCCTTCTCATGCTCTCTCTCATTCTCTCTCTCTCAAATAAATAAATAAAATCTTAAAAAAAAAAAAAGAAAATATTAGTAATTTATGTGGGAAATATTATTTTAATCATCTATATATTTTTCTCTCACCATGCTTGTAAACATATGTGTCTTGGCCTAGGTTGGATCAACCATCTCTGTATTGGATGACCTTTTAATTTTTGTGCAGACTCTTTGGTATTAGATAGACAACTTTTATGTTTTAACATTCTGTACAGAGGAAGGCTTCATACGATATAGTGTACAGGGTTGGTATATTAAAAGATTGACCAAGTTCTACCCTCGAATACATCTGAATTCCAAAATAGAGGTAATTTACAGAATATTAGTAGTTTGAAAATTACCACACATTCTGGCAGTAGACCTTTTCTCTAGTCAAGTGAATTTAAGTAATTTTGGCCAATAGCTCAATACTAGGTACTCTTGCTGAGCCTGCCTCTCTGACTTTGTACAATAATTGAGTCCCTTCTTGCCTTCTTGTCGAAAACTGATGTCTGTGCTTCAGAGCCAAAATAGAACGTGAAGATAGAGTTTGAGATAAAGAGGAACAATAGCTTTATTGTTTTTCTGGGCAAAGGAGGCTGCAGGAGTCTATGTCCTTCAAAAACTGCAAGCCCAGCTTAATGTGTTGGGGGTTTTTCTAGAGAAATACAGGATCCAGCTGGTTTTGACAGGAAATGTGTATATACTACTAGCCTCCTAAGTCTTGTCCTTTGGGTGGTACAGGGTTCAAAGACTAGCAGTGGAGGAGAGGAAGTTTGAGGGAGAGGAAAAAGGTTACTTTAAAATCTAGCTTCACTGATACATTAGTGCAGCCATTTTGATTTTCATTTGACTTTATTCTTGGACGCTTTTTTTTTTTTTTTTTTTTCCCTTTCCTAAGATCAGGTAGGTAGGTCCCTGCCTCCTTCTCCAATACCCAGAACTGGGCTTCTGTTTCGTCCTGCGCTTGATCCTTTGCCCAGTATTTGAGTTCCTTTGAAATTATGTTCTTAAATAAATTTTCTTTATCATTATATATTCCCAGAGACTAGAATCCAGACTCAGAATTTAACTTCCCATGTCTTGACCTTTGAAAAGTGCTACCTGATTTCTCTGGGATTTCCTGTTTATCTGTCTAGACTGTATGGCTTTCACATATGGCCATGAAGCTGATACCCGCAACTCCAGGGGATAGCATTGTGAAGACTGTGATGGGAATATTGCCCTTGGAGTTCTACAGTGATCTTTACCTATTTTGTGCTCATAGACTTCCCTCCTTTTGTAACTGCCTTTTGTAATACCTTTTTCCCCCATGTCATGGATATTTGCCTAATGTTTCTTACTATGCTGCCTTCACCTCAATTTTCTGCATTCTTGGACCACCTATTAATGCTTGCTGTTTAAATACTCCTGCCAGTGATTAGAAATAGTATTTTAGAACATCAAAATTGCATAGAAAGAAAATGAAGTTGTTAGAATGACAAAATTGTAAAACTCAAGGGTATGTGAATTAGCTAGTTGTCATGGTTCTGTTTTTTAACTCTAGTGTGTGTATATATATACATTTATATACATATATCTATATCTATATATATACACATATATATAGCATTGGTTGCTTAAAACATTTAGTCTTCTAACTGCATTAATTTCAGTAGGCAGTCTATTTTGTGTTTTTACATACCAATGAAACAAATCTAGACTAATTCTTTGATAATTCAAATACATATACAATATTGGGAGTGGTTCTGCAGAGGGTCTGAGAATATAGCCTGAGAAGTAACTAGATTCTTTGTACAATTTCACTTAAAGTTTTTGACTGAATGGGGTGGAACACATGGATAGTTTATATTTTGTTTCAACAATGAAAACTTTTTTCAGGCTTTTTCTGTATGGTCATGTTAAAAATTATTTCAAAAGTAACATGAAGTGCGCCTGGGTGGCTCAGTTGGTTAAGCGACTGCCTTCGGCTCAGGTCATGATCCTGGAGTCCCGGGATCGAGTCCCACATCGGGCTCCCTGCTCGGCGGGGAGCCTGCTTCTCCCTCTGACCCTCCTCCCTCTCCTGTGCTCTCTCTCGCATTCTCTCTCTCAAATAAATAAATAAATAAATAAATCTTTAAAAAAAAAAAGTAACATGAAGAGGAATACTAACAGAGTTGCCATGATAAAGCACATTATTTATGCAGTATATAAGTCAAATACTGTTCTATTGCAATTAATTATTATGGGAGAAATTTAGACATTTCCTAAAAGTGAGTAAGTAACGTTTTGTTCACATTCACAAAATGAAATTTTGATGTGTAGAGATTATTTGAAAAAAACAAATTAGTAAGTTTGTGTGATACAGTCACCCTGTGGTTCTATGAATGCTAGGATGTTTATAGCAGTGTATCATGGACTTATTACCATGCCTTTTCATTTCATTATCAAATATAAGGTCAAAATATACTTAAGGTTTCTACACCCAAAGCCCTTTCTTCTCTCCATTAGTTTGAAAACTCATTTTGTTTTCATTTTCATGAAATGTGGATATCATACAGGAAAGAAGTGGGACCATCCTCCATTAGTATAAAGAGCATGACAGAAGAAGTATCATTTTCGCACCTCATGTAAACTGCCTCATTGATGGAGCGTTTTTGGTTGTCTTGTGTTTTTGCAAGATGCTGCTGATCCGTATTGGCTAAGAGCAAAGATTCATAGCAATGACTGTGCTCAAAGGTATATCATTTGAATATGTAATTCTCTAGCCTGCTTAACATAAATGATAACCAATACCAACATATCTTTGTTTAAAGTTTATTAAGCGTGACGGAAATCACAAATGTCTAAGATGTTTGCTGCTTCAGTGACTAGACTAAGCACCTTTTTCTTTCCAGCCTCTTTCCATCATTCACCAAAGGCAGTTTTATTGTATTAGTAAATTCTAGTTAGCTTCCTTCATGGGAGTTTATGATTTTAAGCTACAGCAGTCTGAAGCAAATTTGGTAGTATTGGAAAGTTTAGCATGAAGCTCTTTCCTTTATTCCTGGTAACAAAACAAGGTAGACTTACGATTTTTCCATGTGAAGAAACTTTATTTAGAGTATACCCTTTTTGTTTTAGTCAGTGAAATGACCAAACAATGGAATATTTAGTGCTGAAAGCTAGAGTTGTCTATATTTTATGAAATGGCCTTCAAAGAGGAACACCCAAGCTGCTGTCATATGCCCTAATGGAAATTTTCTTAGGTAGTCAGGTTCAGAAATCTAGATTTAAATCTAGAATAGATTGTTCAAATCAGAGATTACAAATTTAAATGCCTTTAGGAACCAAGTAGGTAACATAAATTTGTAATTAGTCTAAATGTGGCATTTTAAGTAATGTTAGGGTCTGTTATGAACTGGAGATTGTATTCCACTTTTAGATAAATTCAATTTAGCTTTTGACAATGTTTTAATGGAGTTTGTGTCATATCTGTCCTCATATGGCAGCTTGTTACACTATGATAATATAAAACCAAGCTAGTAGGATAGAAAAGCATATTAAAGACACAGAGAAGTATTATAGTCAATAAACTTGTTTAACCAAGAGTTTCTCAAATGTGACATGCAGTTTAGTAAATACTTTTCTTAGGGAAACCTACTTAAAGGGATCATAAAAAACCAAGCAGTCAATTTTTTTTTTTTAAAGATTTTATTTATTTGAGAGAGAGAGACACAGTGAGAGAGGGAACACAAGCAGGGGGAGTGGGAGCGGGAGAAGGAGAAGCAGGTTTCCTGCTGAGCAGGGAGCCCAATGCGGGGCTCAATGTGGGGCTCCATCCCAGGACCCTGGGATCGTGACCTGAGCCGAAGGCAGGCACTTAACGACTGAGCCACCCAGGCGCCCCCAAGCAGTAAATTTAATAAAGTTTACTCCTCTTAGATACTGTATAATAGCTCTTGATCTCTGACTATCCACATTGTGAAACACTAAACATTTGAGCTGTCAGTCCTTATGTATCTCACAGCCAATTGAAGAGTGGCTTTCAAGTTGAAATTAGTCATCATGCAAGGTGACAGTTTTGACTTTATAATTTTTCTCATCAATTAATATGATATTGTCTATTGCTTAAGGAATGGGCTAAGTTGTTAAAATAAAAATGAGTCTGATACAGTGGTTCCAATAAAAGAGAAATAATTTTGTCTGTCATAGAATTGTTCAAATCTGTCAGAGGCAAGTAGGTGTGTCCTTTAGAAGATGACCTGGGGCGCCTAGGTGACACAGTCCCTTAAGCCTCTGACTCTTGGTTTCAGCTCAGCTGGTGATCTCAGGATCCTGAGATCAAGCACCCTGTTGGTCTCGCTGCTCATTGTGGAGTCTGCTTGTGATTCTTTCTCTCTCCCTCAGTCCCTCCTGCTTGTGCTCTCTCTCTAGAATACATAAATCAATCTTTTTTTTTTTTAAAGATTTTATTTATTTATTTGACAGAGAGAGACACAGCAAGAGAGGGAACAGAAGCAGGGGGAGTGGGAGAGGGAGAAGCATGCCCCACATGGAGCAGGGTGCCCGAAGCGGGGCTCGATCCCAGGACCCTGGGATCATGACCTGAGCTGAAGGCAGACGCTTAATTGACTGAGCCACCCAGGCACCCCAATACATAAATCAGTCTTAAAAAAAAGAAAAAAAAGATGACCCAGGACTTGCACACTGCATTTCTGACTGTATCCCATTGTTTAGAACTTAGTACCGTGGATATGCCTAAGTGTAAGGAGGCTTGGGAATACAGTTTCTACCTGGGTTGCCATGTTTCCAGCTGAAACTGAGAAGGAAAGAATTAATATTATGGGGACATTTAGCCAGCTATCTTATACCTAGGAAATATTTATGGCCATGGTACAATGTGTAGGTAAGAAGTTCAGTGAAAATTCAATGAATGTCTATTGAAAAAGAAATTGGTCATTTTTTGAGCATAATAATATAGATATACACAAATACATTTACTGAATCAAAAAACTGTGATTTATCCTTCCTTTTATATTGTTAGCTACTTAATCTTAATGAACTATTTGTGCACGTTTATTAAACACTAAATATTAGGAACTTTCTTTATATCAGGCATTATACTGTGTCTTGTAAGTGACATGATGAATAAACCACGGCTAGTGTCTTGGAGAAGGTTGTAGTATAGTGAAGATATATGTTGTTGCATAATCCCAGCATTTTAGTCATATTCATTTTTTCTTGTTTCTAAAAGAAAAACAGTAAAATAACACATAATTCTTTTGATGGGGAAGAAATTTCTATTTTGGTGCAATTCTTGCTAAATAAGTTTCCATGTTACCCATTGTCCTTATATTAATTAATTATTAAGTAATAATATCTTATTGATTAATTATTTTAATCATGCTTGCATTTCTCAAAACTCTACAAAGCAGTGAAAATCTCAGTAAGATAGAACATGTCATTTGTTAACAGAAGACATCTCTAATACTGCTATGTGATAATACCACTTTTCAAGGGGTGCCTGGGTGGCTCAGTCTTTTAAGTGTCTGCCTTCGGCTCAGGTCATGATCCCAGGGTCCTGGGATCGAGCCCCGCATCAGACTCCCTCTCAGCGGGAAGCCTGCTTCTCCCTCTCCCACTCCCACTGCTTATGTTCCCTGTCTCGTTGTGTCTCTCTCTGTCAAAAAAATAAAATCTTTAAAAAAAAAAAAAATACCACTTTTCACATTTCGATGGTCCTGTAATGCAGAGTGGTATAGGACTTGGTTGGGAGTCAGGAAAACTAATTTTAGTCTTTTTTTCTATTTTCTTAGTTTTATAAAGTGTATAGTGGGGATAATGAAACTTCTTCCATATAATTCATACTCTGTGAGGTTCAAAGAATTCAATATATGTAAAAATACTTTATAATTCCTAGAGTAATGTTCAATTTATGTTTATTTCTGTTGTCAAAACTTGGGAGATTGATATCAGGACATTTGTTATCCTTATCATAGCACTTTGGTTACAAATTCTAAATAATTCTTGATTCCCTTTACAGTTTATATGTAAGGGGTGGAGGGCAGTGATAAGAGATGTGAGTTGAGGGGCGCCTGGGTGGCTCATCTGTTGAGCATCTGCCTCTGGTCATGGTCCCTAGGTCCTGGCATCAAGCCCCTTGGCGTGCTTCCTGCTTGGCGGGGGGAGCCTGCTTCTCCCTCTCCCACTTCCCCTGCTTGTGTTCCTTCTCTTGCTGTTTCTCTGTCAAATGAATAAATAAAATCTTTAAAAAAAGAGAGATGTGAGTTGATAGGTAGAGACTCTGTAGGCCATATCAAGGAATTTGAAAAAATTTCCAAGTGAAATCATAAGGTATTCAAAGGTTTGTAAGAGGGAAGTAGTGTGATCTGTTTTCCCCTTTGGAAGCGTTTACTCTGGCCATTTTGTAGAGTAAACTTTATGAGTAAAAATTAAAAGCAGGAAAAACACCACCGAGAGACTTCTACAGTGGTCCAAGAAAAAAAAAATAATAATGATAATAATACAATGTTTTGGGTTAAGGTGTTGGCTGTGGGGATGGAGAGGACAGGACACATTTGAGAAATGTTAGAAGTAGAGCTATTGTAATTATGTAATTATGAGTCTATCAGGAAACTATTAGTTTGGTAATAGTGTAAAGAATGCAGTGTGAATAAGTGGTATGAATCTGATGCTAGGTCTTTTGTCTTTGATCTGTGTCATGCACTGTTTTTTATAAACAATTGTAGCTCTCTCAATGTTACATATCCCAGAAGTGGTAGAATATGATTGATGAGGTTTTGGAATATAGGTGAGGTTCAGTGGGGTGGAGTCTGGATCCGATGACTAAGAAAGAATTCTTGAGATGTCTTTGGTGCAAAATGGTGGGTTATTAAAGCAGGGGGACAGGACCCAGGGGCAGAAAGAGCTGCTGTCCTGGGGTTGTGAAGGTTGGCTGACTATATACTATGGGGTTGGGGGAGGTGAGGAGAGAGGGAGGTCCCAAAAACAACTTGCATATGCTAAAGAAGACCCACAGGATACCAGAGCCCTTGCCATTTGTCAAGTTAATGTTGTTTACTCCTCTAGGAAGGTATTAACATTAAGATAGTTGGTAACTTCCTGGAGGAACATTACACTCTGCCCACTTGAAGTTTGTCCTTTAGCTGCCGGTTATAAAGACATTTAATTGTATTTACATTCTCTTCTGGAAGCTATTGCTAAGGCTTTTCTAAGTAAACTGAGGGAGAGTCCTGTCTTGTAGGATTGTGATCTCTATAAGTTAAATATTTTGTTTTTCCTTTAGGGCAGCCAGGAGTGCCTGAGGAATGTCACATATATCCAATGGGGAGGTTGTGGGGTGTCAGCTTCTGCTTTGTCCTCAGCTTGCCCTCTGTTCCCTCATCATCATGACTAATTTGCTGCAAAGACCACTTCTTTGATTAAATGAAGTTGCAAGGGCTTTTTTTCTATAAGTTGTCAGGTTATTGTTTATGATTATTGGGTAATCAGGTTGTTTAGCAAGTTTAAGATAGTTATTTAAAATTGTAAATATAGGGGCGCCTGGGTGGCTCAGTCGTTAAGTCTGCCTTCAGCTCCGGTCTTGATCCCAGGGTCCTGGGATTGATCCCCGCATTGGGCTCCCTGCTCCGCGGGAAGCCTTCTTCTCCCTCTCCCACTCCTCCTGCTTGTGTTCCCTCTCTCCTGTCTCTCTCTCTGTCAAATAAATAAATAAAATCTTAAAAAAAAAGTAAAAAGAATGATGCTTTAAAAAAAAAATTGTAAATATAAGGGTGCCTGGGTGGCTCAGCTGGTTGAACATTTGCCTTCAGCTCTTGTCATGATCCTGGAGACCAAGGATTGAGCTCAGTGGGGAGTCTTCTTCTCCCTCTGGCCCTCCTCCCTCTTGTGCTCTCTCTCACTCTCTCCAATAAATAAATATAATCTTTATAAAAAATAATATTATAAATATATAGAAGTGTGATTTTATATAAAATATTTCCCAGAAGATTAATTGTAAGATTAAATAGACTTCCATGAGTGCATGTGGCAAATCAAGGCCTTAAGGGTGAAATCTATGTTTTTGGGTTGAGCTATTGAATAGATGGAACAATTTATGAAGCTATGTAAGACAGAGAGTAACAGGCTTGGGAGGAAGGATCGCAAGTTTCCTTTTGGATACGTTGAGTTTGAGATGCCTGTTGGATACACTAATCTGAGGAAGTTCTGAGAAAGCAGTTAAGAGTATAAATGAGTTTAGGGAGGAGATTTGGGAGGAGATAAAGATAAGGAACAATGTGATTTTAGTATGTTTTGAATGAGATGCGTATTCTATTCTATTCTATTCCATTCCATTCCATTCCAATCATTCCATCCTATCCTATCCTATTCAAATAGCCTTGTCTAGTAGGAAGTTGAATATGTTTTGTATAAGGAGAAAGAATTTAGATATAGATTTTGGAGTCATTAATGTATCCATGGCAATTGAAAGCATCGGAGGGGAAACAGTTTTACATCAGCCAAAAATGTAGTGAACACAGAAAAGTAGAACCAGTACAGAATCTTCAGGAACTCCAAGAGATGAAAGGGGAAGGGAATCCCTGGTGGAAAAGGTAGGAGGAATATGAAAGTAAGAGAGTATTTTTAGTGGTAAGGATTTTTCAACAATATCAAATGTTTTTGGTGGCTCAAGTATGAGAATGATTGAGAATTGTTTTTGGGTTTAATACAAGAAGCTCCTTGAGTCTGTGGTGAGAAATGCTTGGGTAAATCACCGGAGATAGAAACACAATAATGTTGAGATAGATATTGAATGTAGATTAGAAATGGGATAGTAATTGATCATATTTCTTTTAAGAATCTTGGTTGTGGGGCGCCTGGGTGGCTCAGTTGGTTAAGCGACTGCCTTCAGCTCAGGTCATGATCCTGGAGTCCCGGGATCGAGTCCCGCATCGGGCTCCCTGCTCGGCAGGGAGCCTGCTTCTCCCTCTGACCCTCCCCACTCTCCTGTGCTCTCTCTCTCATTCTCTCTCTCTCTCTCAAATAAATAAATAAAATCTTAAAAAAAAAAAAAAAGAATCTTGGTTGTGACTGGAGGAGAGAAATAAGAAAGCAGCTGGATGGGGGGTTAGGGGTTAGGGACATGTTTTTAAGGTAGGAGACATCGAATTTACTTAAATGCAAATGGAAAGGACCTAGTTCATGGAGCTTGAAGATAAAAGAGAGAAAGGGGACAATTAATTTAATATGATTTCTTTTAAATGAAAGGATACAAAGTATAAATGAAGATATTAGTTGTAGGCGGAAGAAGAGGTAACTCTGTTCTAAATAGGAAGATAGAAGAAAAGGATGCGTGAGTGTGAATGCCAGCAAATAAAAGAGGAAAAATGGTGATTGGAGGGGCACCTGGGTGCCTCAGTCGTTAAGCGTCTGCCTTTGGTCAGGTCATGATCCCGGGGTCCTGGGATCGAGCCCTACATCAGGCTCCCTGCTCAGTGCGGAACCTGCTTCTCCCTCTGCCTCACCCCGCGCGTGCTCGCTCCCTCTCAAATAAATAAAGTCTTTAAAAAAATAGTGATAGGAAAATAATGGAGTCCCTATCTTATTGGTTTCTATTTTCTGTGAAGTTCGAGGCAAGTTCACCTACTGAGTGAATGGTGTGGTGGATTAGGGTCAATAATGAAAGAGAATGCAAGAGAGCAAGACTATGCAGGAGAAAAGACAATCCTGTCTTGTGCCCTACTTTGTTTCTCCTTGATTATCTCTTGAATGATCTTTGTTTTTTCCTTTTTTTACTTTAAGATACTTGAAACACAGTTTTGTGTGTGTGTGTGTGTGTATATATGGTATACAGTATGCTGCTTTGATACATTTATATAATGTAATATGATTTACATTGTCGTGGTAGCACAACTATTGTATCACATAATTACCATATCTTTTTTTGTGATGGGAACAATGAAGACCTAGTCTCTCTCTTTTTCTTTTTTAAAGATTTTATTTATTTGACAGAGAGAGAGAGAGACACAGTGAGAGAGGGAACACAAGCAGGGGGAGTGGGAGAGGGAGAAGCAGGCTTCCTGCCCAGCAGGGAGCCCGATGCGGGGCTCCATCCCAGGACCCCGGGATCATCACCCATGCCTAAGGCAGATGCCCAATGACTGTGCCACCCGGGCGCCCCAAGACCTAGTCTCTTAGCCAGTTTGGTGATTGTAATACTGTTGTCTGTAACCAGTATACTATACTTTGGATTTTCAGAATTTATTCATCTAATAGGTGCAAATGTATACTTTTAAGTAATATCTATTTTATTTCCCTATCCCCCAGCCCCTGGTTTCAGTATTTTACTCTCTGTTTTCATAAGCTTGGCTTTTTTAGATTCCACATATAAGTGATATTATACACTATTTGTGTTTCTCTGTGTGACTTAGCTTACTTGGCATGATGTTCCCTGGGCTCATCCATGTCTTCTTAAATCTGTGGTTATGGAGCAATACGTCCCCCAAACCAGTAATAGCTATATTTTATTCTTAAGGTTACATTAGCAGTTTTTCCTTTTCTTTTTTTTAATGACTAAGCTGTGAGAGGTTGTATTAGGGGCTACTTACCAGATACCATTACTGTTTAGAAACCTTTTTGCAAGGGTTCTCCCCATTCCCTACCTCCATGCTGGAAACAGTTTCTTAATAGATTATTTTCAAGTACTACATCTTAACAGGCCTTTGAAAGGACACTTAATGCATTTGGCGCTCTGTAATTTTTTACAGGTGACATTTTATCAGCTACTATAGGTGACTTTTTAACATTATTGGGGTTAGGGACACCAATCTCCCTGTCCCCACACGTGCAGCTGAAAAATCTGTAATCTGTAAACCATAAAAACTTAATTACTAAGAACTTACTGTTTAGTGGAATCTTTACTGATAACATAGACTGTTGATTAACAAATGTTTTGTTTCTTATTTGTATTATATACTGTAGGAGAGGAAGACCTTCCTTCCTCTGCCCTAGAGTCCTTCAAAGGAGAGATGGGCTTTAGCAAGAAGGTGAAAGGAGGTGTTTGGAAAAACAAAGTTCCCCTTTTATGCAGATAAATTCCTTAGGTAAAGGGGAGTTTATGTTAATAGCAGTCTTCCCATTTCAGGCTCCCCTTTTCAATGTAAATTTAGGCCTTTGTGGGGAAGTCAGATGGCTTTCCCTGGGGCAGTGGCCCATCTTTAGGCAGCCTGCCCTGGGCCTCTACAATGCTGTGTTCATACAGTAAAGTAAGCCATAAAAAAGAAAATGTTGGGGCTCTTGGGTGACTCTGTCACTTAATCGTTTGCCTTTAGCTCAGGTCATGATCCTAGAGGAGTCCTGGGATTGAGTCTGGCATCGGACCCCTTGGTCATCAGGGAGCCTGCTTCTCTGTTTGCCTGCCACTTCCCCTGCTTGTGCTCTCTCTGTCTGACAAATAAATAAAATCTTAAAAACAAAATAGAACAAAACAACTAATACCCTTGTTTAAAAAAAAAAAAAAAGAAAATGTTGTTAAGAAAAAGAAGGAAGAGAAAATACATCTCCAGGATGTCTGTATTTCTGAATAAGGTAAGTTTCTGTTGTCTGTTTATAGAATGAATCCATCTTCTGTCAGATCCTACGTCAATATTGTCTTATATGATACAGATCAGTGTGGATGTTATAACTACACATCATAAATGAAAAATAATATATGGTCTGTAAGTGCTAGTAATTTCTGATAAATTTTATCTTATTCTAGTAGATTTGTGTATGTTATGGTAGTAAATGATAAACTAGTATCTACATATATTTATCTATTCATGACTCATCTAAGTTTTCCTTAAGTTTTTCGATATTTTGATAATATTGTGGTTTGTCTCTGAGTTTTCTCAAATTGTTACAAATGTTCAAAAAATTTTCCAACATATTTTTTGAAAACCAAATCTACATGTAAGTGGACCCATGCATTTTCTATCTTTGCTGTCCAAGTGTCAACTGTACTTGTTATGGCTTGTCTGTTTTCCCTTGGTGGCTCTGTTGTAGAATCAGAGGCAAATAAGCGCTTTATGTAATCCTGGGAGGCATTTCTTTTGTTCTGAAAATACATCTGTGTGCCCATCTTAGGTATTCTTTAGCTTTTTTCTATAGTGTCTAGTTCCGTGTCATACTGTGATGATGTCTCAACTATTCTCAGCCTCACTTTATTTATTTATTTTTAAGATTTTATTTATTTATTTGACAGAGACAGAGACAGCGAGAGCAGGAACACAAGCAGGGGGAGTGGGAGAGGGAGAAGCAGGCTTCCTGCTGAGCCAGGAGCCCGATGTGGGACTCGATCCCAGGACCCTGGGATCATGACCTGAGCCAAAGGCAGTCGCTTAACCAACTGAGCCACCCAGGCGCCCTCTCAGCCTCACTTTAATTATAACTCTGGTGATTCATTAAGTGGATCATTCAGGACTTGTTACTGTGGTCTCTTAGCACAGTATAACCATTTATAAATCTCTCTTGTTAGAACAATGCCTATAAGAAGATTGTTTACAGAAACTCCTGCTAAATTACATCTTCCTTTAACTTCTTTTCTTCTTTTCTTCTGCTTGTCCCTTTTTCTCCATTGAATCCTCTCTTGTTTGTTCCTTTTTTTTAGATATATGTTTGGATAGCTTTTGTATGCACTGATATTTGTTTACTTTCCTGCTACCATAACATTTTGAATGATCATCTTATTTTATGATGTTTTTCCTGTCTTCTGTATTATATGGATATCTGTCATTTGTAAAGTTTTGCTAACTGATTAAATTCTATAATCTTTTCTTAATTCCCCCTGGATATTTACATTCAGTATATTGTACTTATCATTTCTCTGTGGTTAACGAAATAATGACTTGGGGTGCCTGGGTGGCTCAGTGAGTTATGCATTTCAATGAGCATGAAATCCCAATATTTGAACACAAGTTATCTGTACCCAGTGCCTATGTACTTAACCATTTCATGTTATGTACTATGCTTCCACTTTGACACCTCCCCTCCTACCTCATTTAACTTGGTCACAAACTGTGTTGAGGAAAACTTCGACTTCATTAATAGATTGCAACTATTGTTCTATCTTCTGGAGCTCTCCATCCCCGATGGACATTCCATTAATTCATCCCTGGTATCTTCTTCATGAGTTATTTTTTTCTTATTCCTTTTTTTTTTTAAGATTGATTTATTTATTTTTATTTTTATTTTTTAAGATTTTATTTTTTTATTTGACAGAGAGAGAGAGGGAACACAGGTAGGGGGGAGTGTGAGAGGGAGAAATAGGCTTCCCGCTGAGCAGGA
This sequence comes from Mirounga angustirostris, assembly GCF_029215605.1. NCBI lineage: Eukaryota > Metazoa > Chordata > Mammalia > Carnivora > Phocidae > Mirounga > Mirounga angustirostris. The sequence continues at coordinate 98,863,518 of NW_026991719.1, forward strand.
AGTCTTGAAATCAATGATTAGAATTCAATTTAAAGTTCAGAATCCACAAAGTTTGAATCTTTGTTAATAAATAAATTTCCATGAACATTTTCAATGTCATCTTCACTTAAATTGTGTTCATTTGTTCTGGTGACTTCCATAGTTTTTCCTTTCTGTTAGCTAAATGGAAGTCTTGTTCCTTTGATATATATAAACACTAACAGACTCTGAAGGGCTGAGGATTGTTTCTTGTCCTTTTCAGAGTCAATGTTTTGTAAACTGTGTTGCAGAAATTATAAGACCTCCAAGGCTAGTTACTTTTGTGCAGAGGAAAAAATAATATGCCAATGAACTCCATATATGAAAGTGAGAGTTTATTTTTGAATTTCAGTTTTGTTTCTTTTTGTTTATGGTTTTCCTGAAAGGGAACTTGCTTCATTTGTGGAGATTTACCATAAAAAATGAAGATTGAGAAGGGGCTTCTAAGCAATCTTTTCAGAAATGGGATTACTTGCATTTTATAAAACATAAGACAAATTGATCTCTAATAACACGCAGTGCAAGGTTTTCTTGAATAGAATTAGATTCTGCAGGAAAGAAGAGAAAGCAGAAAGGGATTGATTCCTTCCTGCCTCTTTCTGCTTTTCATTACTTGGCTTTTTTTTTTTTTTTCCCCCTTGTAGCATAGACTTTGGATACAAGCTGATTAGAGCATGTATCCTGAGTCAGCTACTTCCTAGCTATGACTGGGCAAAGTTATGTAATCTCTGTAGGCCTCAGTTTCCTCACAGTCACGTGGAGACAATAAAAGTGCATATCTTGTAGGATTCTAATAACGACAGAAAGGCATAATTCCTGTTAAGAGCTGGATGCAGTGTTTGCAATCTGCAGAGTATGGACTGATAATATTACTAAACATTACTGTCGTTCCCTGGACTGATGAATATAAAATTAGATTTCAAACCGCACACCAGATTTAATTCACAATTACCCATGTGATCTTTCAGTTCCTTTTCTAAAGTTTCTACCTGGCATTCCCCTCCCTTCACTTTTTAGCCCTCTTCCCTCATAGAGGCTCTTAAATCTTCCCTGTTGCCTGGGTAATTCAGTTCTTCCAACAGTACTTTTCCAATTAGCAGAGTAAAGATATGGTAGTCACCTAAGCTGGCTTTCTCAGAAAACAGTTGAGCACACATTCAATAATACTTCCATCATGTCTCTTGTGGGGATTTGCCCTTTTACCTTGTGTTGCATGAATAGCCCTTCCATTCCCACCCCCACTCACTGTCCTTCCCTCCAACCCCTCTCCCCATTATTAAAGAGGAATTCGCTACTATGTAAAATAGGATTTCTCCAGTGGTAGAATTATTATTCTCAACAGGGAGAAGATTTAGCTTTAGCATATATATTCCTTTTTTTTCTTAAAAGATTTATTTATTTATTCATTTGAGAGAGAGACAGAGAGAGCACAAGCAGGGGAGAGAGGCAGAAGCATACTCTGAGCTGGTAGCCTGACATGGGGCTCTGGGGTTGATCCCAGGACCTGGAGATAATGACCTGCGCTGAAGGCAGATGCTTAACCATCTGAGCCACCCAGGCGCCCCAGCTCTAGCATATATATTCTATGTAACTGCATTGTTTGGTGGTGCGTTTAAGGTCTCTGATCACACACCAGAAGACCTGTTACTTTTGGACGAATGTATTGACCCAAGGTAGTTCATGGTCATAGAAGATGGTGACTTTTGACCACTTATATCTCTATTGTCTGAAGCATAAGTCTAAGCAACGGAAGTTACTCTACCACACTGTTTTGGACTGTGTGCTTTAAGTTTTATGGCTTATTAGAAAAAGCCGGGCCTGGATTCACATCCTGGCTCAGACACTTACTGGCTGTGTGAACTTGGTCAGGCGTCTTAACTTCTCTAACCTTCATTATCATTTTGAGGAATAAATATATTACAAATTTAAAGTCCCTGGTATATCATTAATAATAAATGTTTCTGTAATTGCTTATATGTGTGTATGTATGTTAAATATTCTTGGTTTAAGGAAATATCTGGAAACATGGTCCAAAGGAATGCTTATATGGGTGTATGTTAAATATTCTTGGTTGAAGAAAATATCTAGAAACATGGTTCATAGTAATATACAATTCACATCTGAGTATATGTGCCAATAGAAATTATGAACTGTCAAGAGCTTAGATGGCTGCCATTACTAGCTATTAGTAAATTAAGTCAATGTGAACAGCGCTGGGACCGCCTTGTATTTCTGCTGTGAAACTGAAGTGTTGTGGAGATTGCTTTGCAACAAGATCTTTTGAGTATTTCAACTTCTATGTAATTTCTCTAATTCCTAAATTGGCCATATCTAATACTGGATTCTTCTTTGTAACAAGCAAAATGGTTATCTTTACCAGAGAAAAATAAATTCCTCTGCTTAAGAAGGAGATGGAAGGGAAAAAAAAAGTCACACCAAAATAAGAGTTTCTTTTCATGAAAATGTAGCCACTGCATACTTTCCCAAATAATCATTTGTCAGAGAATGCTTGACAATTAAATTGATCCCCTCTTTTAGTGTTAGATCTTCAATACAAAACATCCTGTCAAGATGACAAATGAATCTAATATCAGGTATTAAAAACAAAACAAAACAAAACAAAAACCCAAACCCAAGACCTATCTACAGACTCTTCTTATGTGAACAGCATGTTGTATTTTGGATTAGCTGGAGTTTAATCAGATTTTTTGATTGTCCCTGAAAGGAAGGAAACTTCTCCTTTCAAAGCCATTGAAATGAACTATCTGTCATTTCTGGAGCCTTTTTTTTTTTTTTTTCTTTTTTGAGTCTTCTTGTTTCCAGTATTACTTGCTGCTTAAAACTGTGTGTAGGTATTGCACCTTGTTTTGAATTAAGGTTCTCATTGCTCTTGTTCTTTAGGGCCATTGCTAGCTATCATTTGCTACCAGATGTTGTCCTCAGAGTATTTTAGCCTATCAACCTGTCTTGCTCTTTTCTACAATAAAAGAAAGAGAACTGGAAATGAGAGTTCTTCCTGTATCATGCTGATTTCACTGGTCTTGAACACTCATACCCCACTCGCTTCAACTAGTTAAGGGCCGCTATCAGATTTTACTTTAAACATCATTTTCTTTTTTTCTTTTTTTTTTTTTTAAAGATTTTATTTATTTATTTGAGGCAGAGAGAATGAGAGACAGAGAGCATGAGAGGGAGGAGGGTCAGAGGGAGAAGCAGACTCCCTGCCGAGCAGGGAGCCCGATGCAGGACTTGATCCCGGGACTCCAGGATCATGACCTGAGCCGAAGGCACTCGCTTAACCAACTGAGCCACCCAGGCGCCCTAAACATCATTTTCTCGAGGAAACTTTCTCTGTCACCCAGAATAGATGAGGTTCCCTTAGTATTCTAGTCAGAATCTAGTCTACTTGTTTACTTCCTTGCCCCTAGTATGTGGTAAAATGTCTGCCATGTAACAGTTGCTCCATATACATTTGTTGAATGAATGATGAGTGAATATGACCTGAATACCAATTTCAAGTATCTCTATAAACTCTTGAAACAAGTATACAAGGGACGCCTGGGTGGGTTAGTTGTTGGGCATCTGCCTTTGGCTCAGGTCATGATCCCAGCATCCCGTGATCCAGTCCCATGTCTGTCTCCTTGCTTGGCAGGGAGCCTGCTTCTCCCTCTGCCTCTGCCCCTTCCCCCTGCTCGTGCTCTCTCTCTCCCCCTCTCTCTCTGACAAATAAATAAAATCTTAAAAAAAAAAAAACCAAGTATTCAAAATACTCTAGACTAGGACAATAATATTATGTGTAGGGAGATGGTTATGCTTTGGCATAGTCGGGGGGACTTTTTTTTTAATGTAATTTAATTTATTTTATTTTATTTTATTATGTTAGTCACCATACAGTACATCATTAGTTTTGGGACTTTCTAATATAAGTAATACTGCTTCTCCACAATAGATTCTCTCACGTTCCCTAGGGTGGTATATACTTTCCCACTCTTTCCACACTCCTATGTCAGAATTACTGTTGTATGTTTCTGTGCTGGATGGATATCTATCTTCTTCCTCAAAAACTGAGCAGAAATCTCAAGATTCTGACTACTACTTCCCTCATGAACATGTGGTTTTAGATGAAACTTTTACTGAAACCTAATCTTTTTGCTTGCTGTTCCCTATGTCTATTTTGGATTTCTTTCCATCTGTATCCTTGCTCATGCCCCTGTTTTGCATCTACTGATATTCTACTCATTTTCAATGCCCAATTCATATCTCTCCCTCTTCCTGAGTCTTTTCAGGATCAGTCAAGGTGAAGTTTTCCTTTAAAACTCCTAGAACCCTTATTATGTGTCCCATACAATTCTCATATCACTTAGTTACTACCTAGTTTGACAGTAATTTGGTTTTGTGTGGATTTGTTATTCTCTTTATACTTTGCCCAGTTTTATCCTTCACTGGCAATCATTTGGGAGAAATATGCCTGCATTAAAGAAAGTGTATTGGGGCACCTGGGTGGCTCAGTCATTAAGTGTCTGCCTTGGGCTGGGGTCATGATCCCCCAGGGTCCTTGGATCCAGCCCTGCATCTGGCTCCCTGCTCTGTGAGAAGCCTGCTTCTCCCTCCCCCACTCCTCCTGCTTGTGTTCCCTCTCTAGCTGTGTCTCTCTCTCTCAAGTGAATGAATAAAATCTTTAAAAAAAATAAAATAAAAATGTATCAATACATTTATGTTAAAAAAACTGAAAATGTACTTATTTTATTATACTAAGTATAGTAACTTTATGAGTTTTTTGTGTTTAGCAAAAGGAAGCATTTGTATGAAAAGCTGAGGGAAAATAAGCCATTTTTGGCATTACATAAGTAGAAGGAGCAAAAACGTGCCTTTCCTCTTCATCCCTCAGAATGTCAAGACATCACAACAACATACTGTGGAATCTTTCTTCATCATTTTTCTTTCCCTTCCTTTCCTACGAGCAGCAATTTGGGCTCTTAGATTCGGATATGAGGAAACAGTGTATGACTGAGGTGACTTTTGTTTGGAAGGTACTTTATTTTATTTTATTTTTTGCCATTTCCCCCCCGCCCCCACCCGGAAGTTACTTTAGATGCAGAGGTTTTGTTTTAGAGTCCAACTTTGGCTATAGAGCGAGGTGAATGACATTGGGACTTGGCTAGTTTCTTTCTAATTATTAGCCTAGAGTGTTCAATTAGGTGACAAGTTGTGAGACAGGACAGAAGTTCTGTCTATCTAAAGAGGCTCATTAGGCTGGAACAGCTTCAGGCTATCCTTTCTAGATGTGATTGTATCATAGACAATTAGATGCATTGTCAGTGAATGCTAGAGAACCACAAAGTCTTATCTCTCCCTGTACATTCTCAGGTCCTTCAAAATAATGGTCATAGCTTGTACTTTCAGCATATGAAACACAGTGCATTATAAGTAATATGTTTTCAACAAATATTTCATTGAATAGCTGAAATTAGGTACTGAAAATACCCTAGGAATCATTATATTCAATTTCTTCATTTTATAGTGCATGAATTCGATTTATCATGTGACTCTTCTGTACCAGGTACTCTGTCTACTGAAGACCCAAGTACAAATAACACAGTAATTGTGTTTGGGGCAAGTTACAGAATGAGAAAATGGAAACTCCAAGAAGTAAATTCTCTTGTTGAAAATCATGAGGCTTAGTGTAAATCTGTTTACAAAGAGTTATTGCTCTTTTCTTTAAAAAAAAAAAATGCCTTTCTCAAGTCCTTAGTGATCATCCCTACCTCACTCTGGATCCTGATCCCACCTCCTTCCCTAACTCTTGAAAGTTATTCCTTGCTCTTGTTCTAATCCTAGAAGAGGAAATACAATTAGTAAAGCCTGGTAGTTTGTTATAGCTTACTATATGTAAGTTAACAATTCCTTCTTGTAGTAAGTGAGCCCCTTTTTTGTATGTTACTGACTTTAACTGCAGTTATTTACATTAAGATTTACGTATCTGAGCCATTGCCTTAACTTTTCCCTCTGTTTCTTGCATTTCTTCTTTTTTTTAAGTAAACTCTACACCCAACATGGGACTCAAAATCATAACCCCAAGATCAAGAGTTCCATGTTCCCTGACTGAGGTGACCAAGTACCCCCCTCTCTCCCTTCCTCCCTTCCTCCCTTCCTCCTTTCTTTCTTTCTTTCTTTCTTTCTTTCTTTCTTTCTTTCTTTCTTTCTTTCTTTCTTTCTTTCTTTCTTTCTTTCTTCTTCTTTCTCTCTCTCTCTTTCTTTCATCTATATATGTATATATATCCACATATTTACATATCTAGATGTATATATATCTATATGTGTTTGTGTGTGTATATATATACACACATACAGAGAGAGAGAGAGATAAAGCAGGCCCCTGCACACGCGGGGAGGGGCAGAGGGAAAGGGAGAGAGAGAGACTCAAGCAGACCCCCCGCTGAGCATGGAGTCCAACTCGGGGCTCTATCCCAGGACCATGAGATCACGACCTGAACCCAAACCAAGAGTCAGAGGCTTAACTGACTGAGCCACCCAAGTGCCTCCTTTTATTTCTTTCTAATCAGGTTTCTCTTCATCTAAGCTTTTGCCTCATTTTTAGATAAACCATCGCTAAAGAGTACCCTCTCTTTTTTTATCAGAATATTTGTATTTATAACTCATATTTGTCAAAATAATTGTAAATTTTAAAAATACAGAATATATAAGGAAGAAAATAAGAATTACCGGTAATGGTACATGGCCAATGGTATATAACTACCTAACTTTTTGACCTGTTACTTTAGTTTTTGAAGTGGAGTTATGGTGGTTTAATTCTTTAATCTTTAATTCTATATAATGCTTTTTTTTTCCATCAATAATATTCTTTCTATCATGTGACTGCTACGTGCAAGGCATTGTGCTTTAATGCATAGGCATTTTACATGAAAATAATTCTAGTGATAGATTTAGACATAGTGTATACTTAGGCAGCTAACTCCAGATTCCACTTACGGAAAAATATGTGTTTTTTTGCAGAAATTCCTTGGTAAGCATCTTGGGAGTAGCGGGGTAAATCTTGTGTGAGTACATTTTGAGAGCAAATCTGGCGTTTTATCGATTACTAAACTCCTTTGTGTAAGAAAATGTAGCAGGAATATACAGCTAGAGGGTGCGCTGCAGCAGAAATGACAGGATGGGAGGGCCGGAGGAAGCTAGGCAACCCGGGAGGAGTCCAGAGTCACGAGAATAATGTGTCCAGTGACACAATAGCAATGATTGGGTAGTTGATATTCTTTTAACAGGAAAGATCAGTAATATTCAATGTTTATTTGTTTAGGTAGGTATAATAGAAAATCATTTCCCCTTCTCAACCCTCCAGTAAAGTCTATATACCCATGTAATCTTGTGTATTCAAATTGCAAAGGAATGACTCCATGCACATCTAAAGGGAAGGTTTTTTTGTTTCGTTTTGTTTTTTTTGCCCTATACCAACTCCACTGATGCTTTTTTGTAGTCTGCGGCGTTGAATCAGGGGATTGGTCTAGGAGTTCCAAGAAGCGACCCCAACAACAAGTTCAGAGTAAAAATGATAATCTGGGTAATGCATACAAAACACAGTTTTAACTTGTTTAGATTAATGAGTAGCCATTTTACAAAATCCTTTCTTCTGGTAGAAATAAAGTAAAGAATCAATCTTTGAAGCCTGGAAGGTGTGGGGAAGCTGACGTCAAGTTTACATCATACAAGTTAATACATTCTATAATATTGGCATGATCAATATCTTTGTTGGTTTTAATGTGAATTGACATTTACATAGAAAGATTCTCCATAGCAACCCTCCAATAAACTTTGATTAGGTACTAGGGGTTAGGAAAATCATGACAGTAGGAGACACATTTTTCCACTAAAACACCTATTATCTTCCTTAGAACAACTTTGTCAATAATCTTCCTACGGAACTTAAAACATTTCTAAAAAGATAGCAAGATTCATCAATACATAGTCAACTTAGTATCTTTTGTGCCTATTTCTGAAAGACACAACTTTCTGCTTCTCTGGTGTGGAATTTTCCTGACATGCTATGAGTCACGACTATCTTCATTTGGGCCTCAGTGTTAGCACTCTGCGTTCTAGTAACATAATGAAAACTTATTTTATTTATTTTATTTTTTAAAATATTTTATTCATTTATTTTCAAAGAGAGCACAAGCAGGGGGAGCCGCAGGCAGAGGGAGAGGGAGAAGCAGGCTCCCCGCTGAGCAAAGAGCCCAATGTAGGACTTGATCCCTGGACCCTGGGATTATGACCTGAGCCAATGGCAGATGTTTAACTGACTGAGCCATCCAGGCACCCCTGAAAACTTATATTAAAAGCTTGTCATTACAGACCAATAGATATATCATAGGTCAAGACATATTTGCAAATAAGATGATTTTGTAGATTAAAAGCCTGTTGTAATATCATTAACTGGCCAAGAGATATATATTACTCCTATAGCCCTAGTCCACTATCATAAAGGAGTTCTTCTATATTGGTTTGATTGATTTATTATGCTGATTAAATGTGTGTGACTTAATTGTTGTTCTGTCTTTTTCCTGTCCACTCCAGTGAAATGCAACTTCTTGAGTTCCTAGGAGATGTTGGTTGTTTGTTATATTTTTCTAGCTTGCAGATGATATTCCATATTCTACTGTTGATTGCAGTTTTGCAGGATTAGGCTGAGCTGGAGGCCTGGAATATAAAAGCCAAATATCTCTGGTCTGAGATTGAAATCTAGAACACAAGGAATAGGTATCAGGAAACAAAACAAAACAAAAACAACATCAACAACACCAACAAAACCACATTCTAAGTATATTCCATACTAGAAGAAGTAGTTTGAAAGTAGGTCCCAAATCAGAATGGAGTTATAACAATGGAGACCTGAAATGTAAAATTAAATAAGAAAGGAAGTAAGTGGAGTGGAGAAGTGAGGGTGTGCAAAGCAGTGAAAAGCAGATGAACTTGGAGTAATTTGTGATACAAAGCCTAGGGTGGTACAGAAATTCTTTCCTATGTTCTAAAGACCATTGGCACAGTCATGGTGAGTTTAATTCAAAGCAATGTTTGTAAACCTCAGCACTATTGTCATTTTGGACCAGATAATTCTTTGTCCTGTGATGGTTTCCTGGGAGCTCTTTGATGTTTAGCAGCATTCCTGGCCTCTAGCTACTAAATGCAGTAGCTGTACCCCCACCCCCACCCCCACCCCCATCCACTGTGAGTTCCTAGGGTCCAAAATTTCTCCAGTCATTGCCGGGAGTCTTTTTGGTGAGCAGGGGTGGCATTGCCTAGTTGAGAACCAGGGACTGAAGGTTTAACAGAAAGAAAATAGTTAAGAGGGTTACAATATGTACTACACTTAGTCTGTATTTCCCAGTTGTAGCTGAACTCCTAATACTGTCTTACTATCTTCCTCTGTACCTGATATTTCCAAAGTTGTATCTCTTATAAAAATGAAGACTCTTGATTATACTTTTACTGTCATCATAGTAGTTCAGGTGATAACAATTATGATAAATTTCATGTGCTCCTTAGGTCTGAATATGTATTCAGCGTCAGCCTTCAAATGAAGAATGGTATCATCACGCAAAGAAATCCTTGGAGGAATTTCTGACTTTTAGGCATTCTCAGACCTGTGTAGGAAAAGTTCTAGATATAAAGGAAGTAGGTATTCAAATACATTTTTTGTGGATTTTCTACTTATGTGGTGCCCCAGCTTAGCTGTCCAATGTACCTTTTGTGCATGTGTGTTGATTTTCTGAATTTTGTTAGAATTTATTTGTTTGTTCTTATGGAGAATAACAATGAAAAATAATACAAAACAGCTGCCCCCAATGACACCACTATCCTGGGGTTATTTTGGTCCTGAAGCTATCCATTTCTTGAGGTTTCTTTTCTGTAGCTTTTCAACCGTTTCATCCAACGGAGCTAAAAACATTATATAAAATGTTTTCCTTATTTGTTTGTTAGCTGGATTTTTAGAATTCAAGCAATGATCCCAAACTGTCCTCTTCCACTGATTTCTGCAATTACTCATTTTAATAGCTTCTTTTGGACAGCAGGGGATCATCCCTAGTGTTGTAAGCAGCATTACCTTTCTTTACTCAAAAGCAATTTTAGTGTAGAAGATTTATTGGCCTAAACTATTTATAACCTTTTGTTCTATTTGTTCTAAACATTTAGCTGACCTACACACTAGCATTCTTATTTCAGAACACATAAGTTACTATTAGTCCCTTATCCTTTGTTGACAGAACAATTGAAACTCATTTTTAACTCAGTACTATTACTTTTCATAATAGTTTGTTTCTTACGGGGAGGCATTTGAAGAACTTTTATAAGACCAAATTTGTCCTGAATGTTAAGTATTTGACTTCTGGATTAATTTGCCATCTTGATATATCTAATTACATTTCCCAAATCTGTAATTTTGAATGGTTGCTATGAAATTTGGTAGAAGTATTTAAAATTTCTCTAATATGCTAAAACTATCCCCAAACTACAAAACTGGCTTGTGCAGAACAAGAACCACTATGTGAAAATCCAATAAATGAAAATATACTTTTACAATCAGTTTAAATCAACTAGATGGCCTTTTGGTCCAGTTCTATTATGTTTTCATTATAAAATTTTGTTTAGAGGCACCTGGGTGGCTTAGTCAGTTAAACATCTGCCTCCGGCTTGGGTCATGATCCCAGGGTCTTGGGATTGAGCCCTGAATTGGGCTCTCTGCTCAGCAGGAGTTTTTTTCTCCTTCTCTCTCCGTGCTCTCTCTCTCAAGTAAATAAAATCTTTAAAAAATAAAAATAAAATTTTGTTCATTATAAGTATGTCCATAGACATGTGTGGATATGAAAAGTGAAAAGCTCTTATTTATTGCCTATCTTCTTCCCTATCCCACTCTCCTGAAATCCCTCCTCAGCGCAGGTTGGTTTATAACTTTTAGAATTTTGTTTTAGGTATACAGAAATAATGTATCATAAACTATTTTCATGATATATACACATCTGCTCACCTACCTGCCCAAGACATACATAATGTTTTAAATAACTGCTTGAGTATTTCAATGTATTGTTGTAGCACAATTTTGTAAACTGTTCCTTAAATGATGGAAATTTATTTTAACCATTTTGTAATTTTACAGATGATATTTCAATATATATCTCTGTTCTCTAAAAAGACTGAACCAGAGACATGTAACAAAAACTAAAATTCCTAGGATATGCAGACATTGTCATGGGGGTATATTAGACTTACATTGCAACTGGCATTTTCAGCCAAATTTACCTGGACCATAAGTGAAAAGTACTTGGCAGTTGACATCTAGATGTTATGTTAAGCAACATGGTAAATATTTTTTGTAAAGATTTTATTTATTTGTTTGACAGAGAGGGACACAGTGAGAGAGGGAACACAAGCAGGGGGAGTGGGAGAGGGGGAAGCAGGCTTCCCGCTGAACAGGGAGCCCGATGCGGGGCTCCATCCTAGGACCCTGGGATCATGACCTGAGCTGAAGGCAGACGCTGAACAACTGAACCACCGAGGCTCCCCGGAAATATTTTTTTATGGAAGAAAGGCAAAAGTAAGGAAGAAAGGGAGAGTCAGAGGGAGGGGAAGGAAAAAAAGGAAAGAAGTAAGGAGGGAAGGAATGAAGGGAACTTATGAATAAGTCCTTTATAAAAGTGCTTCAGTTTGGGGGCACCTGGTTGGCTCAGTTAGTTAAGTGTCTGCCTTTGGCTCAGGTTATGATTGTGTGGTACTGGGATCAACCCCCACGATGAGCTCCCTGCTCACAGGGAACCTGCTTCTCCCTCTCCTCGCTGTTTCTGCTCTCTCTCTGTCAAATAAATAAAATATTTTTAAAAATAATTAAAAAGTGCTTCAGTTTAGCATCACATCAGGTCTAAATACAAAGACATATTTACATATTTGGGAAAAGCTCTGAAGTTTTAGATACATCCCTAATTTATGAATATATTATGAATCTTTATATTCATAATAGATATGTCCCTAATTTATGAATATATGATTATATTTTTATTTATTTTTATTTTTTTAAAAAGATTTTATTTCTTTGACAGAGAGAGACACAGTGAGAAAGGGAACACAAGCAGGGGGAGTGGGAGAGGGAGAAGCAGGCTTCTTGCTGAGCAGGGAGCCTGATGCGGGCGGGACTCGATCCCAGAACCCTGGGATCATGACCTGAGCAGAAGGCAGACGCTTAACGATTGAGCCACTGAGGTGCCCTTATGATTATATTTTTAATATCGTATCCCTCAGTGGTCCTGTAAAAGGTTAAACATGAAGCTGCCTTCATTTTTGCATTTAGTAAATCTTTATTCAATGGTCATTCTGTATGTATTTTTTTTGCATTTAGTAAATCTTTATTCAATGGTCATTCTGTATGTACAATTCTCTGTTGTCAGGTACACCTGTTTATTGCCTTTAAATTGTGTATAATCTAGGTTTATATGCACATGCATATAATTTAATTGATTTAAGATGACAAAAAGTAGCAATGGGCTAAAGGAGAAAAAGCATGAGCTTTTGAGTAAGAGATTTTGCCGGAGTCCAGCTCCAGCCGGGGTGGGTCTCTCGTAGGAAAGGACGGCGTTGGCGAATGAGGAGACACAGACACAGGGTCAGGTTGCAAGCATCTCCTCCTGACAGCCTCGCAGGAACTTTATTTATATGTTAGAATTTTTTTGTTTTTCCATACCTTTGTAACATGTGATTATGTTTTTTCACAATTGATTGAGATAATCTTAGATCATTTTTTTGATTACAGACATAGCCTTCTTTTATTTTTCCTTTGTAATGATTGACATGACCGTTATTGATTTCCACTTATTGGCTTTCGCTAAAACTAAAAAACAGTACGCAAAGAGAAAGGTGCCAGACAGAGCGTGACCGTCTTGCTATTTTGTTCTATAGCGCAGGAAATATAGTGAACTGTGGAACAGCCTGAGCTGTTCCTTTCTTAGAATCTTGCCGCTTCTGAGGCGCCTGGGGGGCCTCGTGGAATCAGTTTCATTATGATTGCTTCGATAGGCGTAACTAAGATGAGTAGTCACTTTATCGTGAAACCCCAGAAATATTCCCACAATTATAAAGATTGCCATAAACAAAATGAGAGAGAATAGCAGGAGCCAGCTGTGGAGTCTCCTGTTTTCAGGATCGTCCCCCATACTTAGACTTTGTCAAACAGCATGCGTAGCGTGGCTCACGCCAAGATTTAAATTCAAATACTGACTAGCCATGTGACCTTGGCATGGTACATACTACTATGAATCTTTGGTTTCTCATCTGCAAAATGAGGAAAATTTTCTATAAAGATTTTTTTATTTTAAGATTTTATTTATTTATTTGACAGAGAGAGACACAGCGAAAGAGGGAACATAAGCAGGGGGAGTGGGGGAGGGAGAAGCAGGCTTCCCGCGGAGCAGGGAGCCCGATGTGGGGCTCGATCCCAGGACCCTGGGACCATGACCTGAGCCGACGGCAGACACTTAATGACTGAGCCACCCAGGCGCCCAAGATTTTTTTATTTATTTGAGAAAGAGCACAAGCAGGGAGGAGGGACAGAAGTAGGAGAGGGAGAAGCAGACTCTCCACTGAGCAGGCAACCCAATGCGGGACTCGATCCCAGAACCCTGGGATAATGACCTGAGCTGTAGGCAGACACTTAACCAGCAGAGTCTCCCAGGGACCCAACTATCCTTTTTTTTTTTTATTTCACAAGGATGTAAAATTAAGAATTCAGGGTATGTGAAAGTGTAGCACAAATGTAGCAATAATTGATTTGTGCCATGTGGTATTCCAAATGACTCAGATTCATTAACTCTTTTCCTGCAAATAATCTTGTGATGTACATATCATTATTACCATCCGAGGCTGAAAGAATTTCGGCAAATTATCTTATGTCTCACACATAGTAGCAGAAGTGGGATTTAAACACAGGTTGTCTGGCTTTGGAGATAATACTCTGAACATGTTCTGTGGGGCTCTGATTTATTAGAGGTCTTAAGGCCCATGAGATGGAAACTCAATTTTATACAATTTAAAAATGTATATTAACTTATTTCCTCAAATATAAATTTTTTATCAATATATTTTGAAGGATATACTGAAGGAAGACAATGTCTTTTGCCATCTACAAATTTCTATAATTTTGGGTCTACATATCCAACAGAGTGATAAATACTGTGGGTAAGGGGTTATCATAGCCTTCAAATAGAGGCACTGATGTCATCCTCATTTCACGTCGGAGGATACCAAGATTTGAAGAGGTGAAGCAACTAGTCCATGGTCACAGAGCTAATCAAACGGCAGACCCAAGATTTGACCTTAAGCCTGTGTGATGCTAGAGGCCAAGCTTTAATCATCTTACTTACTGTCCCCAAATAATTTACCTTCTGGTTGAGATGGTAAGGGATGTATATATAAAATTATTACTATTAACGCTCAATGGTATTTATGAAGTGAATTGTATCGACTTTAAGTGTTACCATTTTAGAGGAGGGAGAGGGCATTTTGGGCTGGGGTGGACAGAGGGAGTGACAGTGATGTTAATTTTTATAGTAGTCAATCCAAAATTACCAAAGCACAAATGGCCAGGTGGGAGTGCGATGGCGTTGGCAAAAATCGTGGAGACATGGTAGAGGATTTAAGGCAATGATAAATTGGAATACATTACTTCTGCTGTTATTTGTTGTTATAGAAGCAGGATACACTAACAGTAAATGTTAAAAAAACAAAGAACCGAAGCCTGAAGGAAAGTGGGAAGTCACATCTGAAATTTCTCTCTAATATATTAAATAATGAATCATATTAAAAACATTGAACAAGAGAGTTAAAGATGATACAATTTCGCTACAGTACTATCTTTTCATAGCCTAGCAAATGATTAGAATTACGAATGCTGTTTTTTTTTAAAAAGCAACAATTACTTTGTATATCCTGTTAACATTTAATAATATGCCAGTGACTTAACAGTTTCAATGTTACGTAACAGGTTATGATTTTCATATAATAATTTTTTTGCCTCTTAAAAACCTTGCCACATTTTAAACATTAACCTTCTTATTATCTTTGTCTGTCCCTTATTATGTTTTGATTTTTTTATCCTCATCAGTGGATATAATTTAATCATGTTTCTAAAATATACCATTGTCACCTATCCAGAAGTAAGATACAGTGTTGCATTCATTTCTCTGGTATTCTATTGGAAAATATGTTTGATTTCTTTTGCAATTGCTGATAAGGTGGGTATTTTTCTTTGGATTATAAGGTCGTTATGAATCTCTGAGTAGATTGATGAAACTGTTAATTTACCTGTCAAGAGAGGGCCACAGATGTATCTGAAAGAGGTATACTAATGGCATGGTACTAATGCAATTTCACAAACGACTTAATGGAGCACATAAAGCATATTTCCTCTATTAAATACACATAGCATAGAGTCATATCTTGCTTTACGGGCTGTGAAAAATAATTTTTTTTTTCAAGATTTTATTTATTTGACAGAGAGAGAGACACACAGCCAGAGAGGGAACACAAGCAGGAGGAGCGGGAGAGGGAGAAGCAGGCTCCCCGCTGAGCAGGGAGCCCGATGTGGGGCTCGATCCCAGCACCCCGGGATCATGACCCGAGCCAAAGGCAGTCGCTTAACGACTGAGCCACCCAAGCGCCCCCAAAATAGTTTTAATCAGCTAGAGGATGAAGAGACTCTTCAAGGTTGTGCAGATTAAGTTATAAAAAGCCCTTAAACACAATAATCCTCAATGAGTGTTCAGGAAGGAAAATTTCAATCAGGGGTGTTTGTTTAGATTGACAACATTTGTGAGTTTCTTAAGTTTCCAAGAGGATTTTAAAAAGAAAATTGGTATGTGAGCGTCATTTTTTAAAAAACAAAATAGGGAAAATACAAAGGTATTTAAGGCTTATGTTCATTCAAAAATGTCTACTGCTCTGTGGTGCCAGATTGTTGACCTCTATAGTTTTGTTCGATTTCAATTACCTGATCCACCCATGGGTGTTCCTCACGGTCCTTGATACCACAGCCACCTCTTCCTTCTCCTTAGCAGCAGTAATTATCAAAACATCTTCAAGTACCAACTTGCTGCCCTATGAGAGAAAGACCCTTTTGTATTCATTGAGTTATTCATTGATTCATTCACTTATTTACTCAAGAAATCTATATATAACTTGTGTGATATTCTCAGCTCTCTAGTAGGCCCTTGAGACATAATGGGGTTCCAAATACTTCTACATGTCAGTTATACCTCGATAACATTTAATCTGTGTGACACTGAGGTTATTATGACCTGGGCTATGTTTTATTTTATTTATTTATTTATTTTTAATTTTTTTTTAAAGATTTTATTTATTTATTTGAGAGAGAGAGAATGAGAGAGAGCACATGAGAGTGGGGAGGTTCAGAGGGAGAAGCAGACTCCCTGCCAAGCAGGGAGCCCGATGCGGGATTCGATCCAGGGACTCCAGGATCATGACCTGAGCCGAAGGCAGTCGCTTAACCAACTGAGCCACCCAGGCGCCCAGACCTGGGCTATGTTTTAGATTGAGAGGGTACAGGTAGTGGTTTGAGCCCCTTAATAAATAATTGAGTGGTGGCTGCTGTTCCACCTTAGTATGAATATTATGCAAGGAATGGGCAAATGGCTTGGAAGGTAGACTTCAGGAAATTAGACATGCCTGGAATTAAGGAAAAGGCCTCTATCCCACTAGCTTGAGGCAAAGGTCAAGGAGCCTTCAATGACCTGCCCTAAGAGTCAAGTAGAAGGTCTCCCAGCCAGCGAATCAGTCTCTCTGACCTGTGCTTTAATTAACTTCCAGCTCATCTTTCCCCAGACAAACTGTTGATATCATCATGAGAGCTGTTAGTCAGAGAATTGAAGACCCTGAATCATTAAGGTCTTTAATCATCCAAGAATGGTTAAGATTGTTTTCAACAAGATACTCTTCCCCAATCAAGATAAATGACACACTCAAGAAGAGGTGAATCCAAAAGTGGTTTCTGCTTTATATTAAAACATTCTGAGAACTCCATTAGGGTCCTTTGAACTGAAAGTCAGTGCCAGCTGGATTACTTCTGAATTGTGTGATCTTGTGCATATCATGTAACTTCCTGGACTTGCAGTTTCCATCTGTAGAAAAAGGATGCTAAATCTGGCTGTGGTTAACATTTGGGGTTGTCAGTAGTTCCAGTGATAGTAAATGTATGAGCATTTTAGGGGCGCCTGGGTGGCTCAGTTGGCTAAATGTATGAGCATTTTAAAATTGGTCAGCAATTTACAAATGTAAGGAATTTGTACTCGAGGGTATCTTATGCTAAGGCTACGTCTGCCTTAGTGCTGAACTGCAAGCTTATTAAGAATCTCATTTGAAAGTTATTGCAGTAGTAGAAAGTATTTTAAGAGTTTATTTAATAAAAGTGGAAATGAGAGATATTTTCATTTTATTACGTAGGAGATGGAATTGCCAATTGACAGGTGAGTTTCAGACCGACTCTTCTACTCTTAATAAATACATTCTATGTTGACTCTTTATAATACCTCTTTACAAAGCTCTTCTAGACTGCTGTGGCCCACTTTATAAGAAGGTGTTTTGAGTTGAAGGGCATTGCACTGTATCAGACATAGGAGTACATTCTGTTCTCAGTGCAGGAGGACAGATATAAAGGCCAGAGCCTTAGTTTATGATGTCGCAGTTAATGATCAACACAACTAAGGTTTTGCAGCATGGGAAGCTTAGCGGTATATGCAGAATGAAAATAAAAGCAAAAAAAGCAAAACATCCTATTATATTTGATCAAAGGTTTTTGAGAAATGTTGTTCTGCAATGTAAATCTGAACACGATTATGATCCCCTCTTTTGTTGCACCCAATTTTCAAGAAAAATTTTTTTGCACTAAATTTACATGTGTGCTTTATGATGCACAGTTAGGTCAGTTTTCACAAATGCGTACAGTCGTGTAGCCATCGCCAAGATCAACAGAGACAATACTCTTCACACCCTAAGAAAACTTCATGTTGCCCCTTAGTAGTCAAATCCTTCTTCCCTTCATAACTTCTGTCAATCCATTCTCTGTCTATAGTTCTGCCTTTTCTAGAGTGCTTTTTCCATGTATTTTAATTTAATTAATCATTTAATTTATTTTTAACTTTTTTTTTTTTTTTTTTTTTTGACAGAGAGAGAGGCGGGGGGAGCACAAGCAGGGGCAGAGGGAGAAGGAGAAGCAGGCTGCCCGCTAAGCAAGGAGCAGGAAGCAGGGCTTGATCCCAGGACCCTCGGATCATGACCTGAGCCGAAGGCAGACGCTTAACGACTGAGCCACCCGGGCGCCCCTGCTTTTTCTATTTATCAGCAAATTATTCCTTTTTATTGCTGAGTAGTATCCCATAGTATGAATTTACGACATTTTGTTTATACATTCACCTGTTGATGAACATTTGGGTTGTTTCACATTTTTGGTGGTTATGAATAAAGCATCTAGAGGCATTCCCATACTGGTTTTTATGTGAACATAAGATTTCATTTCTCTTGCCATGGATGCCTGAGAGTAGGCTTGTGGGTTTAAATGAGAAATAGATATTTAATGTTACCAGAAACTACCTAATTGCTTTCTAAACTGCCTGTACCATTTTCTCTTTTCGTTTGCAATGCAAGAGTTTTCCAGTTGCTCTGCATCCTCTTCAGGATTTGGCATTTTCATTGTAATAGGTGTGTAGTAGAATCACGTTGTGATCTTATTTTGTCTTTATTTCCCTAATGATGAATGAGACTGAGCAACTTTTTGTGTATTTCTTTGCCATTCCCGTATTTCCTTTGGTGAAATGTCCCTTCAAGTGGTTTACCCATTTTTTAAATTAAATTTTGTTTCCTTATTCTTGTGTTTTTGACAGTTATTTATATATTGTGGATATAATCCTTTGTTAGAGAGATGATTTGAAAGTATATTTTTTTAGAATGCAGCTTGTCCTTTCATCCTAGTAATGGAGTTGTTTTTGAGAAAACATTTTTAATTTTGATGAAGTCCAAATTATCATTACTTTAAATTGGTTGTGATTTTGGTTTTATATCCAAGAACTCTGCCAGATCTAAGCCCAGAACAATTTTGCTCCTATGTTTTCTTCTACTGATTTTATACTTTCTCATTTTACATTTGGGTGTATGATCCATTTTGAGTTAATTTTTTGAATAAGATGTAAGCAGTAGATTGAAGTTTTACTTTTTCCATATGACTGTTTAATTGTTCCAGAACCAAGCTGTGTTGTTAGGTGCATGTACATTGAGAATTATTATTTCTTTATGATGATGTGACCCTATTATCATTATATAATTAATGTCCCCCCTTATTCCTGGTAATTTTCCTCATATATAAGTTGGCTTTTGGTCTAATATTAATATATTTACTCCTCTTCTCTTTGAATTTGTGTTTGCCAGGTATTTTTAACCTATGTATATCTACTTATTTAATGTAGGTGTCTTACAGACAGCATATAGTTGGGTCTTCAACAGAGCATTTAGGTTTGTTTTTTTTTTAATGCATTCTGACAGTGTCTTCATTTGTGTTTTTTACCATTTACATTTTATTTTAATTATCTTGCAATGGGTCTATAATTTTATTTTTTGCTTTCTGTTTGTCTCATTTTTTTGTTTCTTTGTGGTTTGTATCTTGCCTTTTTGATTATTTGAATAGCTTTTATTTTTTAATTTTTTCATTTTATTAAAGATTTATTCATCCATTTGAGAGTGGGGGAGGGAAGGGGGAGAGAGTCTTTCAAGCTTACACCATGTTGAGGTTGGAGCTGGACAGAGGGCTCCATCCCAAGACCCATTAGATCATGACCTGAGCCTAAACCAAGATCAACCGCTTAACCGACTGACCCACCCAGGTGCCCTTGAATAGCTTTTAGTATTCTATTTTAATTAATCTATTTTATTTTTTCCTATATATTATCCTATTTGTAGTGATTGCTCAAATTACAATATACATATCTGTATTTATTACAGTCTACTTACAGTTGATATTTTATCACTTCAAGTGAAATGTAGAAGCTTTACAAACAAAGTTCTTTTTCTAAAAATTTTTATTGATATGTTAATCACCATACATTACATCATTAGTTTTTGATGTAGTGTTCCATGATTCATTATTTGTGCATAACACCCAGTGCTCCATGCAGAGCATGCCCTCTTTAATATGGTACATCACCAGGCCAACCCATCCTCCCACCCCCCTCCCCTCTATAACCCTCAGTTTGTTTTTCAGAGTCCATCGTCTCTCCTGGTTCCTCGCATATAGAGTTCTTTATTTTTCCTCCTTTTATGATAATATTTCTTTGCCCCGTGTTGTTTCTCATGACCAATCCACCAATCATGCAGATTCTGTTATATGTAATCTCTGTAGCCTTTCAATATTTTTCTTTATTTTTGATTTTTAACTATTTGATTATCATGTATCTGGGTACGGTTTTCTTTTGGTTTACCCTTTTTTAGTATGCTATACTTCTTTTTGTGTAAATTTATTTCTTACAGCAAATTTGAGTAGATTTTAGCTATTATTTTATAAAAATGTATTTTATGTTCCAGTCTTTTTCTCCTGTCATTCTCGGAGTCCATTGACACAATCGGCTTTTAATATTGTCCCACATGTCCTTTGGGGTCTGTTCATTTTGTTAAAATTTGTTTCTGTTATTCTGATTATATAATTTACCTTAATGTATGCTTATGTTTACCTGCTATTTCCTCTGTCATCTCCATTCTGCTGTTGAACCCAAGCCAGTGAAATTTTTATTTTGGATTCTGTGTTTTTCAATTTTAAAGTTGTATTTGGATCTTTATTGTAATATATACCTTTGTTTGCTTAAAATTTTTAGTTGCATTCTGGGAGTTATGATTTTTATGTTAGGAGAGAATGGGTTCTATTAAAATCCATTGTAGATATGTGATATTGTTATTTTAGTATCTAATCAGCATAGTTATGTTCAGACTGTAAATTCCAACTTGCTTTCTGTGTGATGTGGTTCGAAGTGGTGGGGTTCGGAGCAACAGCCAAGAAAGAATTCTTGAGATGTCTTCAGTGCAAAAAGGTTATTTTATTAACGAAGAAGGACAGGACCCTTGGGCAGAAAAGTGCTGCTCTGGGGTTATGTTCTATGACTGATGATATACTTTAAGGTAGGCGGGGGCTACAGATAGCACAAGCCTCAAGCTATTTTGGAAACAAGGTTTCCAAGATCCTGATGGGTCTAACTATTGTTAGGAAAAGGTCATTTATTATCGTTTAGTAAAAACTCAGTCATGACACTTCAGATGTATATTAGTGGTCCATATGCTTGGGGGATGATTGCTAACATGTATCTTGGGGGGTAGATTTAACGGAAGTTTCCAGAGGAATGTTTATACATTAAAGAAGACTTACAGGATCCTGGGGTTGTTGGGGGGGGGGGTCGCCGTCAGGCAAAGATTGCCTTTTGCCCTTAGCAAAGTGTCCAAATTTAGGCAGCTGAGCTCCCAGAGGAAGGTCACTCTACCTGTTTCAGGACTTGTCAATGGGCTGTAGGCAGTAAGGAAATTTAATGTTTTCTTTTGCCTTTGTTTCCCATATCATATGCATAGCGGTTTCGATGTCAATTTGTTTGTGGAAATGTTTACTCTGCTGTTTGAGGTGAACATCACATGTACTACTTAGCAGTTACTCTGGGAACTGAGTGGTGGTTTATATCATACTTCAGTTCTCATATCCTTTCCTGTGTTTCTTTATGTCAGTTCTTTGTATGCACAGACTGGAGTGAGCCTGTTATGTTTTCGTCCTACACATATTTAAGGTGTCAGAGAAGACCTTCTTCTGCCCTATGGCCCTGATGTAGGAAAGATGTTGTTAGGATTTGAAACTGACGGCCAAGAATTCTTGACACGTCCTTGGTGCAAAATCGTGGTTTTATGAAATCGTGGGGACAGGACCCATGGTTAGAAAGAGCTGTACTGGGGTCATAAGGAGTGGCCAATTACATACTTTCAAGTTGGGAGTTAGCTATTGTTGGGAAAAGGTCATTTACTACCATCTAATAAAACCTTAGTCATGAGACCCTTCAGATGTATATCAGTGGGACATATGCTTGGGGGATGATTGCCAACAGGTATCTTGGCGGGTTTAAAGATAAAGGAAATTTCTAAAGGAATTTTTATATTTTAAAGTAGACTTCTAGGATCCTGGGGGGTGGGGGAAGGCTAGGATTGCCTTTTGCCCTTAGCAAAGTGTGAACATCAAGGCATTTGAGTCCCTAGAGGAATGTCACTCTGCCTGTTTCAAGGACTTGTCAATAGGCAAGAAATAGGAATAATTTATGTAATTAGATATATAATAATGTAATAAGAAAATTTAATGATTTTCCTTCTGCCTTTGGTCCCCACGTCAAAGTCATTTTGATCTAGAATGATCTTTGAGATTTCAAAAGGGTCCATGGAACATCTGAAAGTTTTGTTCTGTAGGTAGTAAGGAAATTTAATAATTTCTCTCTGCCTTTGTTTCCCACATCAGAACTTCTACATGGACTTAGAATCAAATTGTCATGAGACAGATAGACAGGAGAAAATCGGTTTTATGTGTATGTACTGGAATTCTACACAGACATGGAGAGTCCAAAGACAATAAGGCAACATGAAGCTCATATGAATTAAGGATAAGGGGGTAGGGTCTGGGGCTACAAAGGGCGATAGCCATTAGGAGGAAGTTGAAAGGATTTGTTCTGAAAAACAAAGTTGCTCTATTATGTAGATAAGTTCCTTAGGTAAAGGGCTCTCCTTTTCATTCTAAATTTAGCCAGTTGAGGCAGGGAGGCCGTGAGCTTTTCTTGCATTTGCTGGGTTTTCATTACCTTTACTTCAAAATAATCTTTATGCCAAAGTGGCCCATCTTAGGGAAGCCTGTCCTGGGCCCTTGCAATTTCTTCCTCTGAATCTTCCCTCAACTGTTACACATTAAAAGTTGAGCTAGTAAATTGTTCCATCTTATTGAACCAGTCTTAGTCCTGATGTTAGGTAAGTTCAGCTCATTTCAAGAGTGGTTATGGAGATGTGTTTTCACAATATGCTTATGGTTCAAGAAATCGGTATTAGGGGCGCCTGGGTGGCTCAGATGGTTAAGCGTCTGCCTTCGGCTCAGGTCAAGATCCCAGCGTCCTGGGATCGAGTTCCGCATCGGGCTCCCTGCTCCTTGGGAGCCTGCTTCTCCCTCTGCCTCTCTCTCTCTCTGTCTCTCATGAATAAATAAATAAAATCTTTAAAAAAAAAAAAAAAGAAATCGGTATTAAACAAGAGGCATTTCTATGGAAACGAACATGAAAAAAATCAATGATTAATGATTAGGTCAAAATATAAATCACTTTCTGATTTCTGAGAAATGCTGTGGAGAAAGTTTCTGGATGTCAAGATTGAAATATTTTCTGATAGAGGGGAGAACAGGCAGTGTCAGGCTGACGGGATTTCCTAGTTTGTAGCTCAAGTGAGTCTGGTGATCTCTCAAAGGCCCACACAGCAGCAGGCATGAAGAAGACTGTCTCTACATGAGCTGTTGTGGTGATTTCTCTGAAGTTTACATCAAGTTATTCATATTTATTTTACAGGGCTTCATGAAAAAGGGCAGTTTTAGTTCTCAAATAAATCCAACTCAGAAAGGTAGGAGAAAAATGAATAAAAGTGTTTTGTAGAGTGACAGGCAGTAGAAGAAATCAGGATCTAGTCTAGTTTATCATAAACTGTATTAGAATCTAATATTCACTCAGGTGTATTGTTCAATATTTGCTCGTTATAATCACCCTCATTTTTATCAAAGGTAGCCAAATGAACATTTGTTTGCAAAACAAGTTTAGTCTTAACAGCTTGTCCTAATTATTTACATAAGCAAAGCAAGAATAGTAATTGGCCAAGTAGGTTCTTTTAAGTCTGTTTTGCTTGAACTTCTTAAAGGAATTTCTAGATTGAACTTTTATTTATTTTTTTTCAAGATTTTATTTATTTATTTAACAGAGAAAGAGAGACAGCGAGAGCAGGAATACAAGCAGGGGGAGTGGGAGAGGGAGAAGCAGGCTTCCCGCGGAGCATGGAGCCCGATGCGGTGCTCGATCCTAGGACCCTGGGATCATGTCGTGAACAGAAAGCAGTCGCTTAAGGACTGAGCCACCCAGGAGCCCCTAGAATGAACTTTTAATAGCCTCTCTAGGTCATAATCCAAACCAAAACTCCCACCAAATTCTTGTCAGACTTTGCCTGGAATACTTCTAGATTTTGGTGATTTCTTCTCTTTTCCAGATCCCCCAAATATTCTGAGGTTCTGGAACCTGCCAGGAAGTATCCTTTACTCACCAGGTAAGGCTTCTTGAAACTCTGTAAGTAGGGTTTGAGCCCTCCAAAGGACTCTATTGGCTCCGTAAAGTCTAACTTAGTTCCTTAAATCTGATCATATCTGAGTCTATGCATATTTCAAAGATGACATTCCAGGCAAAGCCTGGATAATATAGCCGGTGATTCTAGTTTTATCCTGTTAGAAGGAAAATAAATTCTTATCGATCTTTTATAAATAAATATATAGCCGTAAAAGTATTACAATACTTACTGAGCTTTTTAATTCTGGAGGGTTCAGGTAAATGTTCCAATTTTGCTCATAGTGGTATAATTTATCAAAATCGCAATTGCTTAGGTACGTTAAGAAAAAAGATATCCTTAGATCTGAAAAAACAAAACATTTTATTTAATTTTTTTTTTAAAGATTTTATTTACTAGAGAGAGAGAGATAAGGCACTGGCAGAGGGAGAGGGAGAAGCTGACTCCCCTTGCTGAGCAGGGAGCCTGATTCAGGGCTCATTTCCAGGACCCTGAGATCATTACCTGAGCTGAAGGCAGTCGCCTAACCGACTGAGACACCCAGGTATCTCTGAAAAAACAAAACATTTTCAAAACTCAGCAATGTTTAAAGAAAGTTGTAAAAAACATTATTATCTTCCTCAGTTCATTCAGTCTCATGTTATTAACTTTTATTTTGCTTTAATCCAGTTTTTTCTACTGGTTTTTGGAATTTTTACCTAATTAAGTTTGATGATCCTATGGTCACCAGAAACCTGTACTTTCTGTGAGTCTCCTGGAAGAGGAAGCACATTTGCAATAGCATTAGTGTGAAACCGTAACTGTAACTGACAAGACTTAAAAATGGCCATCGTTAAGTTTTGGTTAGAGTTCACTATGGTGAAATTGGGAAGGTAATTTGGTTATTTCTGTGACATATAATACCTGAAGATCATAACATACCAGGACATCAAATTTCCAGGGGTATTATACACTTTTAGAACACTTAATTACAGTTGACGTAAATATAATCTAATTAGGTTTTATATCCCTTATTTCCAATTTGTTTAAAGATTTTGGGGTGCCTGGGTGGCTAAGTCGGTTAAGCATCTGCGTTTGGCTCAGGTCGTTTTCCCAGGGTCCTGAGATCGAGCCCCACATTGGACTCCCTGATTGGCGAGGAGTCTGCTTCTCCCTCTGCCCCTCATCCTGCTTGTATTCTGTCTCTCACTGTCTCTCTCTCTCTGTCAAAGAAATTCAAAATTAAGATTTTATGGACTTCCTTGACAGAGAGAGAGAGCTCGAAGTGGGGAGAAGGGTCAAGAGAGAGGGAGAAGCAGACTCCCAGCTGATCAGGGGAGTGCAATTGCTGGGTCCTAGGGTAGCTCTAGTTTTAACTTTTTGAGGAACCTCCATCCTGTTTTCCAGATTGGCTGCACCAGTTTGCATTCACACCAACAATGGGGGAGGGTTCCCCTTTCTCCACATCCTCGCCAACACCTGTTGTTTCCTGAGTTGTTGATTTTAGCCGTTCTAACCTGTGTGAGGTGGTATCTCCTTGTGGTTTTGATTTGTATTTCCCTGATGCTGAGTGATGCTGAGCATTTTTTCATGTGTCTGTTAACCTTTGTATGTCTTCTTTGGAGAAATATCTGTTCATGAGCAAAAATGAGCTATTGGGGGTTAATCAGGATAAAAAGCTTCTGCACAGCAAAGGAAACAATCCAACAAAACTAAAAGGCACCCTATGGAATGGGAGAAGATATTCGCAAATGACGTATCTGATACAGGACTGGTATCCAAACTCTATAAAGAACTATCAAAGTCAACACCCTGATGTAGTTTTGGAATGTAGGTGAGATTTAGTGGGGTTAGGTCTGGAGCCTACTGCCAAGAAAGAATTCTTGAGACGTCTTTGGTGCA
The DNA here is from genome assembly GCF_029215605.1 of Mirounga angustirostris. NCBI lineage: Eukaryota > Metazoa > Chordata > Mammalia > Carnivora > Phocidae > Mirounga > Mirounga angustirostris. The sequence goes on from NW_026991719.1 coordinate 98,889,843, forward strand.
AAAAGGTGGTTTTATTAAAGCACTGGGACAGGACCCATGGGCAGAAGGATCCGCACTGGGGTTGTGAGAGGTGGCTGATTATATACTTTGGGAATTGGGGGAGGTAAGGAAAAGGGAGGTTTTCTTTTCTTTTCTTTTCTTTTCTTTTTTTTTTAAGATTTTATTTATTTGACAGAGAGAGACAGTGAGAGAGGGGACACAAGCAAGGGGAGTGGGAGAGGGAGAAGTAGGGAGCCCAATGCGGGGCTCAATCCCAGGACCCTGAGATCATGACCCAAGCGGAAGATAGCAGTTTAACCAACTGAGCCACCCAGGCGCCCCAAAAAGGGAGGTTTTCAAAAGAACTTTGCTATGCTAAATAGGACTGGAGGCCTTGCCATTGTCAAGTTAAGGTTGTTTTTCCCTCTAGAAAGGCATTAACCTTAAGACAGTTGGGAGCTTCCTGGAGAAATGTCACATGTGTCCCACCCAGGCGTGGGGATGGGGGGGCGGTTGCAGGGTGTCAGCTTGTGCTTTGTTTTCAGCTAGACTTCTGTTCTCTCATCAATCCAAAACCAAAAAAATCCAGACAAGAAATGGGTGGATTTTGGTTAGTTTTTATCTTTTTTTAAAAATAGGTTTTTAATTTTTATTTTTTAAAAATTTATTTATTTATTAATGTGTCAGAGAGAGAGGGGAGCACAAGCAGGGGGAGTGTCAGAGGGAGAGGGAGAAGCAGGCTCCCTGCTGAGCAGGGAGCTGGATCCCAGGACCCTGGGGTCTTGACTGGACTGGAAAGTCAGATGCTTAATGACTGAGCCACCCAGGGGTCCCTAGTTTTTATCTTTTGGAGTTTTGGAATGCCGAGTTCTTACAAGCACTTGCCTTCAAACCAAGTAAATAGAGCTCTTTCACAAATGAATTTTAGCAATACCATCTGGAGTAGAAAAACTATCTCATATTTATAACATATAAACACATATACACAGACGAGATGCGTTCACACACATTCATAAACAAGATGCAAACAATCTTCTAGCCCTAGTTGTTAGTAGTATTTGTGGAAAAAACATTAAAACTCCCTTTCCAAATATTTTTCCTCCTTTTTTCTTATTTTTGAAAAACTTTTTCCTAAGCTTCTCTCTAATTCTTTTTTTAAAGATTTTATTTATTTTTTATTTTTTATTTCTTTTTAAAGATTTTATTTATTTATTTGTCAGAGAGAGACACAGTGAGATTGGGAACACAAGCAGGGGGAGTGGGAGAGGGAAAAGCAGGCTTCCCGCCAAGCAGGGAGCCCGATGCGGGGCTCGATCCCAGGACCCTGGGATCATGACCTGAGCCGAAGGCAGATGCTTAACAACTGAGCCACCCAGACGCCCCACGATTCTATTTATTTATTTGAGACTGAGAGAGAGCACAAGTAATGGGAGCAGCAGAGGGAGAGGGAGAAGTAGACTCCCCGCTGAGCAGGGAGCCCTATGCAGGGAGATCCTGGGATCCTTAGATCATGAGGTGCCCCTCCTTTATTCTTTATACTTTTTTTTTTTTTTAAAGATTTTATTTATTTGACAGAGAGAGACACAGCGAGAGAGGGAACACAAGCAGGGGGAGTGGGAGAGGGAGAAGCAGGCTTCCCGCCGAGCAGGGAGCCCGATGCAGGGCTCGATCCCAGGACCCTGGGATCATGCCCTGAGCCGAAGGCAGACGCGTAACGACTGAGCCACCCAGGCGCCCCTATACTTTTTTTTTTTTTTAAAGATTTTATTTATTTGAGAGAGAGAGACAGAGCACAAGCAGGGGGAGAGACAGAGGGAGAGGGAGAAGCCGGCTCCCCGCTGAGCAGGGAGTCCAATGTGGGGCTCAATCCCAGGACCCTGGAATCGTGACCTGAGTGGTAGGCAAGCGCTTAACCAACTGAGCCATGTAGGCGCCCCTAATTCTTGATACTTGTAAGAATAGTTCTTAGGTCTTAGAGAAGATGGGATTGGTACAAATTTAGGCCACAAATGCAGAGCAAGTATGCACTTCTCCAAAGTGGATGTTTGGAGCATGTCTGTGTGTTCTGAGAGGTGCTAGAGTCCGGACTCAAAAGCCATTTTGGCAGTGTATATTTTAAAAAAAGAAAATCTCCATTTTCTTTTTATTTTTTTAGTTTCAGGCAATTGTGAGCTGTGTTTTCATTTAAAGACATAAGATTCATAATTTCAAGGGACAAAGAATGTAAAATGATTTTTTTCCAAGTTTCAAGGTTATTGTAATTTAAATTTGAAACTTCCTTTCTCCTAAGTACAGGACAATTATGTTCCAATATCTTGATCTCTTACAATATCCAGAAACAATTTCAGAGGTCGGTTTTGCCTGGTTTCTAGGGTTGCATTTTAGTTTTGTAGAGATTTTCAGACAAAGAGTTGTTTTTAGTTCCCCAGAGAACTAGATTACAGCATAAATATTAAGCAGGTGGCCTGCCTTTTTAAGTAAATTAGCTTCTTTATATTATGGTAAACTTTAATTGAAATGGTAATTCAAAAGGTTTTTATCTGTATAAAGAATTTTAATAAAAGCCTTCATATTCACGGGGCTCCCGGGTGGCTCAGTTTGGTAAGAGGCTGCCTTTGGCTCAGGTCATGATCCTAGGGTCTTGGGATGTAGTCAGGCATAGGGCTCCTTGCTCAGCGGGAAGCCTGCTTCTCCCTCTCCCTCTGCTTTTCACTCTGCCTACTTGGGCTCTCTCTCTCTCTCTCTCTGTCAAAGAAATAAATAAAATTTAAAAAAAAAGCCTTCATATTCAGTCTTGGGTTCCATTAGTAGAATGGAATAGGAGAAATTTTGGTTTCCCTTTTCTCTGTATAGGGAAGGTAGTGAATAATTTATTAACCTTTTGAATTTCTCTCTAAATTTTCCAGGATCTTTTTAATGTGAAGGTAAAAGGGCTTTATTAAAGATTTTGCTGTTATCTGGGAGACATGAATTCTTTTCTAGTGGGGGGTCAAAAGTACCCCTGGAAAGGACATTACATGGGAATGCCTGACACTGGCCCAGCTTGATTATTAATCCCTAGAAGGTAGGAGCATGGCAAGCTTTATTTTCATTTTCAGGTGCTTCGTTAAATGTATTCTTGTCTTTCAGCATTTACATGAGCAATATGTACACTTTGATCTTAGAGATTAGGCCTGAATGCTATTTGTAAGTCTTATAGGAAAAGGTAAATTAAAATAGGCAGATGAGGCCAGATTTTAAGGGAAATTTACATTGTATGTCGATATTTGTTTCTCGCTAAGTTCTGTGATTTCATCTTGTCAATGGTGTCTCTTAGGGTAGACATTATACTAATAAGACATTTGAGAGGTCTGTATAAAGAATATTTTTATTTTTTAGGGCGCCTGGTTGGCTCAGTTGGTTAAGCATCTGCCTTTGGCTCAGGTCATGGTCCCAGGGTCCTGGGATGGAGTCCTGCATCGGGCTCCCTGCTCAGCGGGGAGCCTGCTTCCTCCTCCCCCTCTGCCTGCTCCTCTGCTTGCTTGTGCTTCCTCTCTCTGACAAATAAATAAATAAAATCTTTAAAAGACAAAAAAGAAAAGAATATTTTTCTTTTCAATATAGCCAATTTGAAGGATCCATCGTCTGACCATTGACGAGTAGGATCTAATAGCAACTCAAACTAGGAAATCTTAATGGGTTACCCAAAAATGTAAGATGAATCCAGAGAGTGCATAGGTGATATTTCCCTATCGATGAGGGAACAGAAGGCAAGCTGAGGACAAAGCAGAAGCTGACACCCCACAACCCCCTCCCCCCCGCCCTTGAGATATATTTGACATTCCTCAGGCCCTCCTGGCTGTCCTAAAGGAAAAAGAGTTAACTTGTAGAGACCACAATCCTGCAAGACCTGAGTCTCCCTCAGTTTACTTACAAAAGCCTTAGCAATAGCTTATGGAAGGGAGTGTAAATACAATTAAATGTCTTTACAACCTGCAGCCCAAGGACAGATACTTGAAGTGGGCAGAGCGTAATGTTCCTCCAGGAAGTAACCAACTATCTTAATGTTAATGCCTTACTAGAGATGTAAACAACCCTGACTTGATAATGGCAAGGCCTCCAGCATCCTTTAAGTCTTCATTACCATATGAAAGTTTTTTCTTGGAAACTTCCCTTTTTCCTCACCTCCCCCAACCCCTCAGTATATAATCAGCCACCCCTCACAACCCCAGTACAGCAGCTCTTTCTGCCCTTGGGTCCTGTCCCCCTGCTTTAATAAACTACCATTTTGCACCAAAGATGTCTCAAGATTTCTTTCTTAGTCTTGGGCTCCGGACTCCACCCCACTGAACCTCACCTGATGGTAGAGACCAAAGAGAATATTCTAACTGATCATAAAGCCATGCCCTTAGGACATAGAAGAGGATGAAGGGAAAAATGTATACACATTGATAGTCTTGGCCACCTTTGGTGCTCTTGGAGCTACACTGATACCTAAGAGCAATGTGCTGTGGGGTTCTAGGTTATGTTTTTTTGTGTGTACCTTGACAAATGGAAGTTTTCATGAGTATGGCAGATGACCTTGCGTCAATCTAACCATTACCTTGTCCAACTTGTCCAACTTAACATATCGTGGTAGTCTTTTCGATGTGGCAGTGCTCTAACATATTTTAAGTTCTCCACCACTGCTTGTCATTTCCTGGCTTTGGCTTCTGAACTGTCCCTTAGCAACAGCTTTTACCTCAGGGGCACAAGAAAAGAATACAAAGACCATATGTAAGATGAAATGGATCAGTAACCTGAGTACTTCACCAGATTTAACCTAAGCATTGCTAGGCCCCCGTGAGTAGTTCTACAAATCAATTTGCCTGCTAATCTAAGTGTAGAAAGGGAGAAAAAGGACTCTCAACATTCTCGCTCCACTGGACTGGACTCTCTAGATAGAGACTGTGTTAAGACTGCCATGGTAAGAAATCTCCCTGTTTGTTGACTGCCTGTTCGATACCCCAAAGATATCTTAGATGCACTATTCAGAATATGTGGTGTCCAGTAAATTAAAGTGTACTACTGATTATGCCAACTGTTGTGTGTGGGGGGATTTCTTCTGCCCTCTCATTCTTCTAGCTTAACTAAGAATCAAATTGTTATGAGACAGATTAATAGAAGAAAATCAAATTTATTAGGCTTACCTACAGGAAATCCATAGGGACCTAGAATTTCTAAAGACAATGAGGCTACATGAAGATTATATGAACTAATGAGAGGGGTAGGGTCTGAGGATATAAAGGGGCAAGGTCATTTGCATGAAGGTGAAAGATGTTTTGAAAAACAAGGATGTCCTATTATGCAGATTAAGTCTCTTTGGTAAAGGGGAAGCTCTTCTAATATTTGTCTTTCTGGTGTAGGATCTTCTTTGCAATGCAAATGTAGGCAGTTGAGGAGAGGGCAGAGAGCTTTCCTTGCATCTGCTGGATTTTGATTACTTTTAACTGAAAATAATCTTTATTACAAAGTGGCTCTTCTTAGGGGCAGCTTGCCTTTGGCCCCTACAATGTGATTTTTTATTCTAGCTGTCTTCCATAGGGATTCTTACCATATTCTCCTGCACCTGGGGGAATTTACCCCTGATTCCTCAGGCCAGAAGGACAGGTTTCTTTTCAGATTTTAGACCTTCTCATAGGATTTTACATGGTGGGGCTGCTTCTACCATAGCAGTGTAACGTAAGGTTTAGGGATGTCCCCAGTGTCATGGTAAGATGGAAAAGAGATAAAATGTAGCAAAATGATGGGGATGGAAGCAATAATGAAATACCATTAAACACCTGTTGACTGTAATCCAAAAAGTTGACAAATACCAACTGCTGATGAGAATGCAGAGCAAGAACTCTCATTGTATCTAGTGGCAGTGCAAAATGATAATAGTGTGGAAGACAGGTGGACAGTTTCTTTCAAAATATACTTAGTCTTAGCATGTAATCTAACATTTGCGTTCCTTGGCATTTTCCCAGATGAGTTGAAAACTTATGTCTATACAAAACTTCACATGAATGTTATAGCAGCCTTATTCATAATTGCCAAAATGCGGAAGCCACCAGAATGCCCTCCACCTACTGAAATAAATAAACTGTGGTCCATCTATACAATATAATATTATTCAGTGATGAAAAATGAGCAATCAAGCTGCAAAAGGTATGGAGGAACCTTAAATGCTTAATGTTCAGTGAATGAATCCAATTTGAAAAGATCACATACTGCTTGATTCCAAGTATATGATTTTTCTAGAAAAGTCAAAAGCATCAAATCAGTAAGAAAGATAATGTTTGCCAGAGGATTGTGGGAAGGGCTGAAAGGTTAAAACGCTAGATTTGTTTAGGGGAGGGAAACTATTCAATATGATGCTATATTGGTGGCTAAATGACAGTTTGCATTCATAAAAACCCAGAAAACTTCACAGTAAAAAGCAAATCTTAACTTACGGAAATTTTAAAATGATTTAGGAGCTTGGGGGTATCTCAGGAAGCACTGAAGAATATGACAAAAGAATCTGAATGTATCACAAATGTATGGAACTAGGGAACAGAGTGGGGGAACAAGGTGTTTACCTGGTAATTTTAAAAATGGTTGGAGGCTAAGACTAAAGTCATATAGAACTATATATAAACATTGTACTCTAGTTGATAAAATTGTTTCCTATGGTATATGGGTTGACCACTCTGAAACCACCATACATGTATACTAGATTGAAACAATTAAGTAAATTGATTGCAGATGGTAGAAGCCAGTTTTCTCAATGTTGCCATGGAAGGTTATAGAGAAGTAAGGCGTGGGGTGAGGTGCCTGGATTGATTCATGTTTTAATGGTTTAGAGTTGGAGATATTAGTTGGAACTCATATTTTTCTTAATATACATATAAATGTATCTATATTTTATATCTATATTTATATCTATATCTATAATTAGAGAGAGACTTATATTTATACACATGAATTAGTATACACACATGTATTTTGTTTTCCTCTTTCAGTGGAGAAAGCAAAGAACTAAGAACAATCAAGTATCAGTGACATTGCCTAGCATCAGATCTTGGTTTCTAATACTATTCTCAAATAAAAGAAACCCGTGATCCATTGAGAAAAGACTGATTGATTGTAGTAGTAGGGCAGAATATAAAGAAAATGAGCTTGAACAAAAATGAGCTTGGACCTTCTTGTAATTCCTGAGAATAAGGAAGTGTTCCTTTCTGAAAAATAAGAGATCCAAAATGCAATGTTGGGTTATGTCAAAGGATATTGGGGGCAACCTTCTTGGGTCCCCTCCCTCCTCAGGAGCTTTGTGCTATCAATTTGCTATTTCTCAATAAACCTTGCTTTGCTGCCCAAAAACAAACAACAAAAGATATTGGGAACTGTGTGAAAGAGCTGCTCATTGAAAAAATTGAAAAAAATTTCAATACAATAACTAAAACAGCGTTACATTATATCTAAAAGTATAAAATAAATATGAGTAAAACAGATAAAAGTAAATGATTGCAGAATGAAATAAATGAACAAGAACAGAATAATCTCCCATGGAGAAAAATCCCAAATAATTTATGTAGATACTCTCTCCTTAAAGAGGTGATAGTCTGTCCTTAAATAGGTAGAGAATAACTCTGCCAAAATAGTCACTATGTGCAGCCCAAACGTAATAAAGGAAGAGTTATTCTCTGTTTGGGCTGCACATAGTGACTATTTTCCAAAGAGTACATTATGGAAAGGAACGGAAACAATAGTTTATCACTGAGAAATCTGACAAGAATGTGTCAAGCCAAGTGATGAAGGTTAGTATCATCAGTGATGAGACATGTTGATTGTATGATTCCTTGATATGATGGTTTGTGAATGACTTCCTACCTCTGTGATCTTCTTCCCCAGAACTCGATACATCAGAATAATCATAATTACAACATAACTGGGATAAATCCCAGTTGAAGGAAATTGTAAAAGAATACCTTGCCACTATTTTCTTCTGTCTGTCAAAGTGCTCAGCAATGAGGAATGTCTACGAAACTCATAGAGCAGTACCTGAGGAGACATGATATCTATATGAAATGTAGTATTATGTGTGGGATCCTTGAACAGAAAAAGTCATTGGGCAGAAAGTGAGGAAATCTAAATAATACGGGCTTTACTTTATAATAATGTACCAATATTGGTTAATTATTATGGCAAATGTGACATAGTAATGTAAGTTCTTAATAATTGGGTTGGTGTCAGTATAAGGGTATTCTTTGTATTACCTTCAGAAGAATCCTGTTATCCAAACAGTTCTACAATAGACAGTTTATTTAAAACGATTTTTAGACAAGAATGGGATTATTCTACATTCTTAGCCTTTCACTGGCCTCCCAAACATGTCCTCTGACTATAAATAAGGAGTTACTCCTGGACTTTTTCTGTTCGTTGCTATCTATATATCCCTTCAAATGAAATGCAGGATAAAATGTTGGGGAGAAAATCTTTTAAGCTTATCGTTACTTAAGTTGTCACTATAATCTCCTACTGTTTACTTTCTAGAACCCTTAGGTGGAGACTTTTGTATTTTGTTCAGAGATCGTAGGTGTAATCAGTGGGAGAGATAAGGTGTAGGTTATTCCACTATCTTGGTCAGGATTGGCAATCGCAACACACATTTTATTTGATTGACAAGAGAGCATGTATTGTATGTCTTTGGATGATATATTTTTCTTTTTTTGAAAAATCTATATTGTAGTCAATTTATTTCCTACGTGCTTATCCCCCACTGAATGTTTCCTGTAGCTTCAGAGCATCACCATGTGAGTGCATAAATTTACGTGCTAATCCATGAATTTATCTGTCATTGGTTATAGGTCTACATTCAAAGATAGAGAGCTAGATTGTATATATGTTTATAAAATTCATGTCTTTATGTTGTGTCCACCTACCTATCTATTTATCTAGCTATATCTGAGAGATTACCTTACTAATGACATTCAAATACATGATCATATGTTGTGTTTTTTTTAACTTGCTTTTTCAACAATATATATTGAACATTTTATCATATGCACACATCCAAATCAGTCTCATTCTTTTAAAATGGCTGCATGTGTATTTAGGAGGTTAGATCCTGCTCATGGCTAACGGGGAATATTTAAATATAGTTACACTTGCAAGTTACATGCATCGGTTTTGCCTAATATAGAAGGGAAGACGATCAGCGGCAGGCAAGCTTATAAAGAAGGTAAAGCTGGGGTCCTCTTGGCAACCAGGATGAGGACCTGGAATAAAGTATTTTGGGTAGAAGTGTTCGGATACATTTGAGAAGTGTTTCAGAAGTTAAGAAAAAAGTTATGAGGGTTGAGTACGATTTAAGGTAGTGTTTTATACTATAGAAATGTCTTCCGCGCCTGGGTGGCTCAGTCGTTAAGCGTCTGCCTTCGGCTATGGTCATGATCCCAGGGTCCTGGGATGGAGCCCCGCATCGGGCTCCCTGCTCCGTGGGAAGCCTTCTTCTCCCTCTCCCACTCTCCCTGCTTGTGTTCCTTCTCTTGCTGTGTCTCTCTCTGTCAAATAAATAAATAAAATCTTAAAAAAAAAAAAAAAGAAATGTCTTTAATGGACTCCTTTAGCATTAGTTTATTTTAAGTCCCTCAGGCCATGGGTTCAATATAGAGTTTATGTCAGCATTTCAGTGCGGATTAACTTTAAATGTTCATGGCACATGAAATGGTATTTAGATACCATTTATCATCTCTCTAGTTTCATTCTGTCAATGTAGGGTTTGCTTTATCATTATAGGGAAATGACAATTGGTTAAGGAAAATGAGCTTGCATATATGGATCTTTATACCATCTGACTAGCCCTGACTAAACATTTTGGTTACTCGATCACAGTGTATTAGTCTGCTCCAGCTGCCATAACAAAATAGCATAGACTGGATGGTGTAAACAACAGAAATGTCTTTTCTTTTACAGTTCTGAAGGACAGAAGTCCCAGATGCTGTTTTTGTGGCTTATAGATACCTGCCTTTTTACTGTGTTCTCACATGGCCTTTACTATATACAACAACTAGAAAGAGAGAGAGAGGGAGAGAGCACGAGATAACTCTCTTCGTAAAAGGCCACAACCCTATCAGATAAAGGTCCCTCTTTTATGATCTCCTTTAACCTTATTTACCTCCTAAAGTGTATCTCAAAAAAAGTTACATTGAGAATTATGACTTTAATTTATTAATTTTGAGGTGACACAGTTCAGTTCTTTGCCATCATAGTTAACTCTCATGATAGCCGTATGAAATATTATTAACTATATTTTATACGTGATGAAATGTTACGTGAAAGATTAAGGAAACGGCCTAGGGTCACTGGTCTAATGAGTGATGTAACTGCTATTTGAGCCTCCATCTCTCAGAATCATTCCAGTATACCAGAGTTTGGAAAACTATAGTCCATGAGCCAAAACTGACCCATCACCTGTTTTGTTGAAACATAGCCATGCTCATTTCACTGTAGATTCCCTAACTGACTATGGCTGATTTCATGCCAGAATGGCAAGTTTACTAGTGGTGAGAGTCCGTATGGCCCACAAAGGCTAATATTTATTACCTGGAACTTTGTAGGAAAGGTGCTGGTTCCTGTACTATATCAAACTGCTATCAAACAAGGTTGACTTTTTGAGAATGTCCCCATGTCTTTATCACATTGTTTTTTTTAATCTGTCAGTTTGTGCTACCCATTTCTTTTCTACTGGCCCTGTGTTTTGTTTAGAGATGATGGCTAGCTAAGGCTATTGTGTTCATGGATATTAATTGGTTAAAGGAAGATATTAAACCTCTGGCTTTCATGCTCTGCTAGGAAACACAGATGAATGAGCTAGAAAACTTGTTTTGGGGACATGGACCCTGATGCTGTGAAATTGGTGTGTGGAGAAGGTAAGTTCTGGAGTGCTGGATTAATTTCATGATGGAAAAATGTATTTCACTCATACAGATAGATAGCTCTTCTTGAAACTCATGTTTACTATAACAATTTTCACATTAAAGTGGCATAAATAAAATTGACAAGTGAATATAGAATCAGCAAATATAACCCTAAAGGAATAATGTCATGACTAATTTTGATATAGATGCTTGCTTCTAAAAAATTTATTGTTGCACAATGAAGTCTGTGTGAAATACAGTAGAGCATTAGCGTTATGTTGCTTACTATTATGCAGTCCCAGATGTATTTTTCGTCAAATCATGTCTCAGGAATCATAACAACTCCATCTATTAGAAGCTAGTCCTAACGTGATTAATATAAATATTAGTCTTATCCTCTCTATATAATTTTTGTTAAAGTTATTTATCATACTGATTATATATCTGTCCTTAGGATGGATGACACTACAGAGAAGAGAATTACAACTGTTAATAAGTAGATCAATGAAATATTAAGGAACTTTTAAATAAATAAATACACACACATATGAATGATTAGGTAATTTTTGAATTGCAATAAATTTTTTATGCAACTTGATTTTCTCAATCTAAAAGAAGTCCAATTGATTGAGGATTATCAAGTGTCAGAGTTCGGAGAACCATTAGAGATTATTTAGTCCAGTATATTCACTTAAAACATGAGGTAACTGTTGTCCAGAAAGGGACAAGATTTTACCAAAAGTCTCAAGGTACATTTCATAGCAGTGCTTAGGCAAGACGATCTTAGTCCATTCAGGTGTTATAAATGAATATGATAGATAGTGATAGAGGCAATACATGATCTCCATTAACATTTCTTCAGGAATTTGTGCAACAGAGGGGACCACATTTGAGTAATGGAGGGAGAGTACATTTTTAGTATGTCACAGGAAATAAAATCAGACTTCTCCTGGGGTTCCTCCTGTTCAGGTGCCTTTCTTTCTACCAGCTCTCTGTCTTTGCAGTGGAAGAATTTTCAGTAGACCTGTTGTAGAAACCCCCATGAGATAATGAAAGCGCCATTATTTGCCATGTAAAAAGAGCACTTGAAGAAAACCTCGATTTAAGTACTTCCTGTGACACCCTGGATCAGTCACTTCCCCTTTCATTATTTTTCTCTGTACATGTCAAGTGAAGGTGTGGTAGTAGAAGATCATGTCTAAGATTTAAGTCTCAAAACTCTGAACTCTAATATTCTTTTTTTTTTTTAAAGATTCTATTTATTTATTTGAGAGAGAGAATGAGATAGAGAGAGCATGAGATGGGGGAGGGTCAGAGGGAGAAACAGACTCCCTGCCAAGCAAGGAGCCCGATGCGGGACTCGATCCCGGGACTCCAGGATCATGACCTGAGCCGAAGGCAGTCGCTTAACCAACTGAGCCACCCAGGCGCCCTGAACTCTAATATTCTAAGTCTCTTCTTGTTCACCTGTGGTGGGAAGAAACTCATTATCTGTGCAGTTACCTGGTTTCAATTGTGGACATCCCTATTCATTAGAAAATAGTTTCCATATGTAGGTCCAAAATCTCTATTGTCATAATTCCATCTATTAATCATATAGGCAAACTGGAACAAATCTGGTTTCCTTATCTATTAACAGTCCAATATATTTGAAGGTACTCAAAACCTTTTTTTTCTAGACTCAGTCTCCTTGGTTCTTTGAACTGTTCTTCACGTGTTATTGTTTTTGCCTCCCTTGCTGTCTTGGTCATCTTCCTTTTTATATGTGCTTTGCCACTGTGGAATCCATAAAGGACCTAGCCCCGAGTAGCTCCTTTTTTTGTCTGTCACTCCTGGAGTAGAACAGACCTAACTATTTTATTTTACTAATTATATTTATTGGGTGAGGATCACATCCATGTTTAAATATGTATATTATACATCTGCTTCATAGTAAATGTTTAGTCAGTCCACCCAAACATGATTTTATTTGCGTATGTGAGTTTAGATTCATGATTTCCCCAGTCTTTACTTCAACACTTTACTATTTAGACTCGTGGGTAAGATTCTGCATAAGTATATGAATAATTCATCTTGTTGATAGAGTTGGTCCATCTCTTGTTCATCCATTGTGCTCACTGTCTTTTGAGTTCCTTATCATTGACCAAGTTGATAAACTAAACTTCAAAATTTTCTTCCAAATAATTAATGATCATTTTGAATGAGCCAGACTATAGAATGGCACTGATGTACTAAGTTGACACTGCTTTGCCTATAACCAAATTCTTATAAATGTCTCAGATACAAATCAATCAAACTCTACCAGTACCTAATCTGTATTTTGCTACTTTTTTTGCATTAAGAGTATTGAGGCTGGCTTTGTCAGATGCCCTGCTGTGACAAGGTGGCTGTATGCTTAACAAGATTTTCCTTGATCTACCAGTCACACAAACCTTATCTTTTTAAAAGGGCGATGATATTGCTTTTGTACAGCTTGTTATTTATGAAAACATGTGGAATCCTAGATAAGTATTTATAAAATCCTCTTTTAAATAATCAAGGTTAACTAATATCTCACTCATCTTTTTCCTTTATGAAAAAGTAGGATGCACCGATATATCTCTTGTCTTCCAAAATCTTTCCCATGTTTATTCAAATATCACCATTGTTATATTGAAACATGGCACCCTGGTGTACAACAGAAAGAGAATAGCCTTGGATTCAGATTTTTGTTCAACTTTTGTCTCCAATATTTACTTGTTATAAAATGTCAGCCTTAGTATTTTCTTTTGTGAAATGTAAATAATACTATCTACTTGGCAAGAAGAGTTGTGAGAAAGTTAGCAATGCTGTATGTAACATATCTAGTTCATACTAAGAATTTCTATTGTTATTACTGTTATTTCTTAGAATACGTAACGTAATTTGTTGTTGATATTATTCTTATTCATTTGGAATATAATTCATTCATGTATGGTAGCATAATTTCATTTAAGATTATAAATATTTTCTTAAAATTTTCTTGTGTTGCTCAGGTTTCCAATTTCTTCTTAATGACCATTCAAACTTTCTAATCCATGGATTATGCCCTTATCCCCACTGTCTTTGGATTCCTATCCCATGGTTGTTTCAAGTACAGTCTAAGGGCTGTCTGGGGTGCTGTGTCAGATGCTGAGGTACTGAATCAGAGCTTCTCCTTGATGTTATATTGTGTGCTCACAACACTTCTCTTTGCTCCCTCTTTTATCTTTTATCCTACCTTATTCTAATAGTAAAACCTTTACTTTCCCCATGATTCTTCTTCCTCACTATCTCAGATTTTTACTTCTCGGTTCTTTTCAGGCCTTTCTAGGTTTTCATAAAATCCAAAATGAAGTTTTTGATCCTTGTTTTCTCACTCTCCCCTTGAGTTCTATAGCTTAATAACGGAACCTGGTAGAATGTTACAAAGGAAGACTTTTCTTTTTTTTTCTTTTTTAAAGATTTTATTTATTTATTTGAGCCATAGAGAATGAGAGAGAGAGAGAGAGCACATGAGAGGGAAGAGGGTCAGAGGGAGAGGCAGACCCCCCGCTGAGCAGGGAGCCCGATGTGGGACTCGATCCCGGGACTCCAGGATCATGACCTGAGCCGAAGGCAGTCGCTTAACCAACTGAGCCACCCAGGCGCCCAAAAGGAAGACTTTTCTGAGTTAGAGTTGTGTATATATGAATTCTATTTTTCTTGTCACCAGTATTACCATGTGATTAAAATGTGTTGGGTATATCTTCCTGATAGATAATATTCTTCATTAAAATTGCTTTGTCCTAATATCTGTTTTTTTTTTTTTTTTAAGATTTTATTTATTTGAGAGAGAGCACTCAAGCAGTTGGAGAGGCAGAGGGCGAGGGAGAAGCAGGCTCCCCCTTGAGCAAGGGGCCCGATGCTGTACTCCATCCCAGGACCCTGGGATCATAACCTGAGCTGAAGGCAGATGCTTAACCAGCTGAGCCACTCAGGCGCCCCCTTATATCTGTTTTTAATGTGCACAGGATGGGGCTAAAATGATGGTGTACAGTGTAATGAGGTGTGCTCAACAGTAGTAATGTCAGGTTGTTTCATACTCAGAATGATCTTAAAATTTCCATGGCTTCTCTGTATAATAGGAACTCTATCTCTAAATCAGACCATGGCCTAGTTGAGAAATCCCTAAAATCTTAGTGGGTAATGAGTTCTGGAATATCCATGTTTCCGTCTTCCTAGTTATTATGGTAATTGAGTACATTTTAGTCCTCAATTTCTCTCTAGGATTTGAAACTTTTCACTCTTCCTGCTTTCTTAAAAAGTTCTTTTCAATTGGCTTCTATCTTTCACACTCCAGATTTTGTTACTTTTTTATGTATTCCTTTTCTCTCTTATCTGTCTTCTTCCACCTACCCTTCAAACACACTAGTGTTATCTAAAACCCCATGTTCTACTTATTCCCCTCTAAACCCATCTACTCTCCCTGGGCAGTTCATTTATTCCCATAGTTTGAACTACATGTCCACCACTTGTAAGTTGATGATTTTTATATCTATGTCTCCATTCCAGAAGTCTTGGCCAAACTGTAGATATGTATGTCTAACTCCGGACTGGATATTTCCACTTAGGTGTTTTCTCAACTTCTCAAGCTAAACATGAAAATAATAATACCACCTATTATCTTTACCCCAGTTCCACATTTCTCATAGTAAGCTCTAAGTCAATGAATAGTATCAGTATCAATCCATGAATTCTAAAGAATTAATTTGAATTCTTCTTTTCCCTGTGTCCCACTGTGGTGGATTATAAAAGGCTAACGTTGCGGGTCCTGGGTGGCTCAGTCGTTAAGCTTCTGCCTTCGGCTCAGGTCATGATCCCGGGGTTCTGGGATCGAGCCCCGCATCGGGCTCCCTGCTTGGTTGGGAGCCTGCTTCTCCCTCTCCCACTCCCCCTGCTTGTGTTCCCTCTCTCTCTGAGTCTCTCTGTATCAAATGAATAAATAAAATCTTAAAAAAAAAAAAAGGCTAACATTTAATTGCATTTCTTCCCATTAAGAGGTAGTCTATTTCCCCACCCTTTGCATCTGAGCTGGCCTTGGTGACTTTTTTTGGTAGAAACCATATTGGGTGATTTCTGAACCTTGGCCTCAGGCCTTGCAGCTTCACTGTCATTCTCTTAAAACAGGGTACTTTTGTGTGTGAATGCCTAGGTTAGTGTGGTCTTTGTTATGATAATGTGGAGAACAGCCTAGGTTAGCTGTCTTCAAGATGAAGTGTAAGCACTTGAGCATGATACACAAGATCCTGCATGATGTGGCCTAAGCCATGATATTACCACAGTCCTAGCAAGGTGTAGTTATAGTATGATGTCTTTTCTTTAGGTCTATACCTTTTCGCCTATTCTTCTGTCTATAATTCTGTTCTGCAATTCAAGAATTAGTTCTATCATTACACCTCTTTTGACAAGTTTTCATTGAGGTCCTATACTCTTAGTCTGAATTTCTTTACCATCTTTGTTATCCTACAGCACCTGCTTTTGTGTCTATGCTTGTACTTGAAGTAATATTGTCAGTGTACCTACTTATATTCCCAATAGTCCATACGCTCTTTAAATGCAAGCTGTGTGCCTCATTTATTTCTGTATTTGCAATATTTAACTAGTATAGAGTGAGCAGATGACAATGTGATTAGAAGCATTTATCTAACCAATGTTAGAATGCCAAGGGAAGTCCAGAATTTCTAGGCCTTAAGGTTTGAAATAAGTATATGCAAAGGGTATTCATAAATCAGGGTATCCAAATGGATATGGCTGTAGGAGATGGGGAAACATTTTTTTGTCATCCATTAAATACTGACAGTGTTTAGGTATTTATAATATATATATACATTGTGACATGTGTGATAACAGTATCAATTTTGGAAGAGTGTATCATGTTTCAGTCTCTTGTAAGAGTTGGCCTTACACACACACACACACACACTCACAGACACACACTTACACGCAAACATATATATATTACTCCTGTCCAGGAAATCCCAGAAAGTAAGGATAAACTCATTTAATTTTGAATTGTTGTTGAATTTTTTGAAACATTGTGTTTACATATTGTATATAAATGATATTTAGACTAGTTGTTTGTTTCCTTTGGTTGGAATATTTATGTAATATAAAGACATTATACACCCGAGGGAGCAGTTTGGGAGAATGTCTGTTTAACTGAGGATCTGAATTCATTTAAATGCCTGTTTATATCAAACAGGTGCATGTGTTTATCTGTGTATACCCATATAGACATTTTTTGTTTATTTACATACTCACATGATCTCTATATTTAGACCTATATTTATTGTGTACTGAATTGATGGAACAATGCTGTATATTCACTTCTTTTAGTATTCACCATGCAGACTGCATGTTTGAAAGGTTGTATGGAACTTCTATAGATGACATAGTGCACTTGTAGAAATCTGCCATTTTGTAAATAGTCATGAACATTCAAATTTATGCCTATGAAATTTGAGGAAATATTTGTCTTTTGATGTTGGGCTAGGATGGAATTGCAAGGAAATTTCAATTTCTATTCATTTGAATTTAAAAAATTTTATTATTTAAGTGTGTATTTTGCTTTTGTAATCTGAAAAAAAAGGAAAAGAAAACACTTTTTTTAATGGATTTTATTTATTTATTTGACAGAGAGATAGCAGAAGCAGAGGGAGCTACAGAGGGAGAGGGAGAAGAGAAGCAGGCTCCCTGCTGAGCAGGGAGCCAAATGTGCATTTGGTGTGGGGCTTGATCCTAGGGATCATGACCTGAGCCAACAGCAGATGCTTAAGCTACTGAGCCACCCAGGTGCCCCAAAAGAGAACAATTTTATTTTATTTTATTTTATTTTACTTTAAGATTTTATTTATTTATTTGACAGAGAGAGACACAGTGAAAGAGGGAACACAAGCAGGGGGAGTGGGAGAGGGAGAAGCAGGCTTCCCACGGAGCAGGGAGCCCTATGTGGGGCTCGATCCCAGGACCCTGGGATCATGACCTGAGCTGAAGGTAGATGCTTAATGACTGAGCCACTCAGGCGCCCCAAGAAAACAATTTTAAAAAGACATTTGTCACTTGAATTCTGACCTCAGTAGAAGTAATAAAATTGTAAAATCATTACATACAGTAATATCATGTGGATTATGACAGCTTTGCTGAGATTTCTTTCAGGAACAAGGAAATTAGTTACCATTTGACTATTTTATTTTAAATCAACATTATGTACAGATATTCAAATTTATGAAATTGTAGATTATAATGGGTGCAACAATTTCAGATTTAACTGTATGAATAATCACAATAATAGTTGAGTTCCTGATGATTGCACACATATAATTATGATTGCACACATACAAATTATTTGAAATCCATGGATCCAAGTATATATAATAAGTAATTTTGAAAATTGGAACCACATTTTTCTACCTTAGTATGTGAAGCCTTGCTCTTCACAGTAGTTTGTTTTGTTTTTTGTAGTCCTCTTACTTGCTTCTCTTTTATTCGTAGACTTTTGGTCACCTTCACACTTCATTTTGGGGAAGAAAAAAATCTCCGTTCCCTTGCCTTTGCCAAAGGGTAGGGTAGCACTTTGTTTATCTTTTTTTTTTTTTGGAACAATTTTTATTTATTTTTTTTTTTAATTTAAATTCAATTAATTAACATAATGTATTATTAGTTTTAGATGTAGTGTTCAGTGATTCATCAGACTTTCTTCACCTTTTAAGAGAAAAAAATGATCGAATTTGATATAGTGAGGTGTGTCATTCATTTAAACAGTGTCCTTTGGAATATAAGTAATTGCAATGGTCGTCTAACTTATGAAGCCATCTTTGAGTTAGACTGGATGATGTCAGGTATGGAATAGATTGGGGTTCGGGAGCATCACATTATTCCTCAAATCACTCTCTTGAAATTACTCATTTCCCTGAAACCTGAGATGATCCCTCAGTGATATCACCTGTGATTTGTTCATTCATAAAAAATGGGATTTCCTGGGGCGCCTGGGTGGCTCAATCGGTAAGCGTCTGCCTTCGGCTCGGGTCATGATCCCAGCGTCCTGGGATAGAGTCCTGCTTTGGGCTCCTTGCTTGGCGGGCAGCCTGCTTCTCCCTCTCCCACTCCCCCTGCTTGTGTTCCTCCTCTCTCTCTCTCTCTTTCTGTCAAATAAATAAATAAAATCTTTAAAAAAAATGGGATTTCCTGTTGATACAAGGGGGAAAATGCTAATTTGGCTTATCAAAGTTATCCAAGGACTCTTTGTGTATAAAGTATCACAAGAGGAGGAAATACATTTTGATGAGTAGGTGTAAATGAATCATTAACATGTGGGCCTGAACTTCCTTTTACTTAGAGACACAGGAAAGATTCTGAACATTTCAGCCAAAACATTGTAAGTTTAAGGATGGCATATCTATCCAAACCCATTTCATTTGGTCTGAAGCTCAAAAAAAAATTTTTTTTTTAAAAATATTTTATTTATTTATTTGTCAGAGAAACAGCGAGAGAGGGAACACAAGTAGGGAGAGTGGGAGAGGGATAAGCAGGCTTCCAACTGAGCAGGGAGCCCGATATGGGCTTGATTCCAGGTCGCTAGGATCATGACCTGAGTCTAAGGCAGACGCTTAAGGACTGAGCCATCCAGTCGCCCCTGAAGCTCAAAAATTTTGAACTGAAAACAAGGTCAGCCCTATGTAGTCAGAGATTCATTTTTTACATTAGCTAGTGAACAGGTGAAGTCCATTACATTCTGATTTTGCAGAGTTTTTAGTTTCTCCTATTATTTTTTTTTTAAAGATTTTATTTATTTATTTGAGAGAGAGAGAATGAGAGACAGAGAGCATGAGAGGGAGGAGGGTCAGAGGGAGAAGCAGACTCCCTGCCGAGCAGGGAGCCCGATGCGGGACTCGATCCTGCAACTCCAGAATCATGACCTGAGCCGAAGGCAGTTGCTTAACCAACTGAACCACCCAGGCGCCCAGGTTCTCCCATTATTAATTAGTTACAGTTTTCTACCTTATAATTTATTTAATTCATATACTTTGCTACCCTTTGGTAAAGAAAGCAAAACCCTGCATGATGGTAAATGAGTGTCTGAGTGGTTATTTTATATTAATGTAGTATTTTGCAAAGCACAGATGTGAAATAGCGAATATATTTATTGGATTATCTGAAGATTTTTATTTGTTGCGCCAGTGCTTCCCATCATTAGTGGAAATAATGAATAGTTTGAGTGGTCTGAAATACTGTTCTTCCTCTTCCATTACTTTGTTATTATTCTGACACTTAACAGCTTTGGAAGAGCATGTGGTCATGTATGGGTGTTCTATATATTCCTTCTAAGTACATCACTAGTCAAATGTGGTGTTAGTGTTTGAGAATGTGCTTCTCTGGAAAAAGAAAGAACGGTGTATTTTTTTTTTGCTCAGGAGGAAATGTTAGTGACTGCCAGCCAAAGTTTTCTCCTTGCTGTGTTCTGAATTTTCAATTTCATTAAACAATTTGTAATCTCAGCCCTCAATCCAATTTGAATAAATGGTGGTCATCTTATATGATGGAACTCACTGATAGGCCCTCTCTTAATGAGAATTTATCTGGAGGGGAGTTGGTTGGACCTGAAGAAATTTTGAGAAGTGTTTCTCTATTCTCAAGACTGGGTTTTGAGTGTAAAGCTCAGAGGAAGGAAATTGAATCGTATCTGTTGGTACAGGAGTTTAATAAGAATTGACTTATGCATGATTCCTAAAGAGATAATCTTATCTGGTAAGGTATCCTGATAATGCTGAGGTCATCGGTGTCATACTTCAGAACAATATCAAGATATGTGAAAATGTCAGCAAAGGACAAATCTTGTTGTAGAAAACTGTCTTATTCAAATAGGCCTTTTGAATTTGCTTTTCTAAAAAATAGCTTTAAAAAGGACAATAGCTTTTTCTTACTTGGATTATCCATGAGTAACAAACGCTCCTGAGTCGGGGTATAATTCATGATGTCATATAAGACACCCACTTTTGGTTGGGTAGAATCATAGTAGAAATTACAAACCAAACTTTTTTTATTTTTTTGTTATTTATTTATTTATTTAAAAGATTTTATTTATTTATTTGACAGAGAGAGACACAGCGCGAGAGAGAACACAAGCAAGGGGAGTGGGAGAGGGAGAAGCAGGCTTCCCACAGAGCAGGGAGCCCAATGCAGGGCTCAATCCCAGGACCCCGGGATCATGACCCGAGCTGAAGGCAGACGCTTAAGAACTGAACCACCCAGGTGCCCCCCCCTTTTTAAAGATTTTATTTATTTATGCAAACCAAACTTTTTAAAAATGTATCATTGACACATAACATTATATTAGTTTCAGGTGTATAGCATGATGATTTGATATTTGTTTGTATTATAAAATGATCAGCATAATAAATCTTGTTAACATTTATTACCATGTGTTTCTACCAATTTATTTTTCTTGTAATGAGCCCTTTTAAGATTTACTCTCTTAGAAACTTTCTAATATACAATACAGTATTATTAACTTTGGTGACCATGCTTTACATTACATCCCTATGACTTATTTTTTTACTGAACATTTCTACCAGTTGGCAAACTTCACCCATTTCACTCACCCCCACCTCCCATGCCCAGCCAGTGGCAATCACCAATCTATTCTTTGTATTTATGATCTTAAATAGAAACCAAAGCTTTGTGATGGTATTTAAAGTCACCATTAACAGATAAGAAGCAAAAAATTAGCATGCATCCAGGGCAATTCGTTCTGTGTGTGTGTTATATTTATTTAAGAGTAGATTTTCCAGCCATGTTTTCTCTTGTGTTGAAGCCTAGAGAAATAGCAGAATTTAGATAAATGACCAAGGGCTGGGAAGATGGGAATTAGTTCAGAGCATATGCAATAGCATATGGCAAGTCCCAGAGATGAGAAAGAACATGACACCTTTGACAACTGAAAGGAATTCAATACAACAGGAGCATATAATGCACTGGCATGAATAAAAGATTGGGGTTGGAGAGAGAAGTAGGGACCAGGTCATAAAGGATCTTGTGACCCAGTGTGTGATTTTCAGCCTTATTCTAAGGGTAATGGGTAGCCATTGAAGGTTTAAGCAGAAAAGGGAAATGAGTAGATTTATGAGGGGTTTTTTTGTTTTTAAAGATTTTATTTATTTATTTCAGAGAGAGAGAGAGAGAATGAGAGACAGAGAGCACGAGAGCGAAGAGGGTCAGAGGGAGAAGCAGACCCCCCGCTTAGCAGGGAGCCTGATGTGGGACTCGATCCCGGGACTCCAGGATCATGACCTGAGCCGAAGGCAGTCGCTTAACCAACTGAGCCACCCAGGCGCTCTAGATTCATGAGTTTTAAAGCTTATTTGACTATATTGTAGAGAATCAATTTGAGGGCTTAAAAATGGAGGTGGCAAGATTATTTGGAGGGTGGCTACTGGAGTAATTAAGCTAAGAATTTAATAATGAGTAAAGAAAAAGAAAATTCCAGTAGCAAATTAAGTTACTCAGAGGCTACTGGGATGTGAGGAATGAGTCCATGGCCATGGAAACTGAAATGTTCTTAATAATTGTGAAAATGAGAGGGCAGTGATACCTATTATCGAATATGTACAATGTTGTACAGTTACCCAATTACTTGAAAAACCATTGTCCTATGTAAACCTTTTTTAACAGCTTCATAAGTTACATGTTTATATTATGATTATTATTTATCTTATGCAAATAGTTGAATAAACATTTGCAGAAGTTCTATGAATGTTCAATGTCATGCTGTCAAGACTTGTGAAAGGTCTTAGATTTCACCTACTTGTATCTTAACAAATTAGTTTGACACAGTTTCATGGAGGCTGGGGAAAAAAAACAAAAAACAAAAAACGAGATTTCTGGGTCAAAGACAAAGGACTTTATTAGTCATGGCTTTGTAGGTCACATGACTCTATTCACATCTATTTTTGTTGCTCTTCAATTCCCATGGGAGTAATGTGAAATTGGCTCAAGTGGCTGCTGCACATTTAGTGGATGTGCTTCACAGCTGAGAAGACCTAAGCCTAGGAAGCCCCAATATTTTAAACACCCCCCCCCTGCAACGTTTGCACTGAAGGATGATGTTATCTTTAGTATCCTGGACAGTAAACACATCTGCCCTCTGCCTTGGTGGAGGATACTATCTCCATTTCCTAAAGTTGTCAAAAGCACTTGAGAAGATAGTCTGGAACATAGGCTCTCAGTGCCTCTGATCAGAAGATGTATAGATACGTAAGAAACCCATGGAGAATTATCTCCCAAAAATAAACTTTGCTCTTCAATGCCAAGCCCCATGGATGTTTTATACGCCTTGATTTCTGTAGGATTTGTAATTTTATGAGCACATTTGTAACATTGAATTGTCAAAACCTTTATGTAGAGATGAGTTCGCTCTGAGAATTAGAGATTCATGCTCATGAATATACAAGTGTAGAACTGTGTCAGGTCCCACAGAAATATTCTCATATTTTTCTCTGCTCTAGCATCTGGGAGATTTCAATTATCGCTACTGGCTGGATTTAGAGGACTGAAAGTAAAGGAGCATGGCTGAATGTTTGTTTATTTATTAGACTTTCTAAATTGCTCATTCATGGTGATTGGAACTGCAGGAGAACATCAATGCTGCCAGAACCATTCAATGTGAAAGGAAATGATAGGAGTCACAAGGAGCAAACGAAATGCTTTAGTAGTGGAATCCCAACCAATAATAAAGCTACATTGGATGTATACATCGATGTGGTATGACTCAGTAGCAAATGCAGGTGGTGTGTTAGTTGCATACAGTGCAGAAACCCCCTTTATAGTCTCTCGAGAATAATGAAAGACTTATGCTACTTTAGAAAGTGCTTGGAAAACTCCAAATCCGAATAAGTTTACAAAACTGGAAGGAAAGGGACCACAAGTCACTGATCACTTTCTATATGCCCTGTCTTTGTATTTCACTCTCACTGCAGCTGTATGAGATCTTTCTTATTCTCGTTTTAAAGAGGAGGAATATGTAGGGTTCCTCACTGGCTTAGTTAGTAGTGCATGCTTCTCTTGATCTTGTGGTTGTGAGTTCAAGCCAACATTGGGTATAGAGCCTACTTAGAAAAACAGAAATGGGAGAAAAAAAGAGGAAATGAAATTCGGTAAAACTAAATAACTTGCTCAAAATTTTATAATTGTCAATTGACCAACCTTCAATTTGAGGTTAGGTATAATTCCCAACACTTGTGATAATTCTGTCTCCATGCTACCTATTTATAAATTCTTAGAATTTTATAGAATAGGTAGAATTACTATTTTTCAAGAGTACTTGGAGGCTCTTAATGAACTATGTTGACATGGCTAAATTTATATATATTATCCTATTTGGGGAATCTTAAGAAATATAATTGAAAACAAGAAAATCTCTGTGACTATAATAGGTTGGGGGTGGGAAGAAGGAAAATCAGCTATGACTCTGTTTCTTAAAGAGTGGTAAGTCCTCTAGATACCACCAATATGTATTTGTATTAGCTGGCTGGATATAAGAGGATATATAAATCCTATCTACCCATCTCTGCATAATAAAATGTGTTCACAGTGGATATAGTTGGATTGTCTAGACTACTCATTCAGATCAACTATCCTGAGATTGCTTTATTACTCAGAAACAGTTTATTACAGTAGTTAAAAGTCTTGTGGTGGTATTGCCTACACTTTTTGTTAGAAATTGTTCAATTCACTTACAGAGTTTAGTGAAACTGATCATTTGGATCCTGTGGACAAATTAATACATCAGGGTAGTGGTTTAACAGGATTTTTCTGTTTTAGGAATGTGGAGTTCACTTCCTGTATATACAGCTTCAATCTTTTTTTTTTTAAAGATTTTATTTATTTATTTGAGAGAGAGAATGAGATAGAGAGCATGAGAGGGGGGAGGGTCAGAGAGAGAGGCAGACTCCCTGCTGAGCAGGGAGCCCGACGTGGGACTCGATCCCGGGACTCCAGGATCATGACCTGAGCCGAAGGCAGTCGCTTAACCAACTGAGCCACCCAGGCGCCCTATACAGCTTCAATCTTAAGAGCCTGAAGTAGCAAGTACTGCTTTTGTAATTTTTTCTCAGTTCTTTAATATAGGTTGTGTAGGATTTTGAGATAATATAATAAGGAGTAATAATATATCTGTTTTCTGATGTCTATTGGAGAGCTATGTTGATTTAGTATTGCCTTGCCTCCCTTGGAGTTGCTCATGTGTCTGATACAGCTTGGACTCTGAAAAATAATCTTAACACATTCCCAAGAAAACGGAATCCTCTGGGATAGAATGCATTACTGTGAATGGAGTCAAAGTCACAATTTTGATTGAGCATCTGAAGAAAGGCTGTATAAATCAATTACAGTGAAAATGCAGTGAAATTACAGTTAAAATACACACTGGAAAATGATTTAAGGGAAGGGTGGAAAAATGCTTATTTGTTTATTAATTTGGATAAACATGTTTTCCATTAGTGCGTTTAATGAGTATCCTTAAAATGGAATTGGTGGTGATAAATTTATAAATAGATTAAAGAAACTATTTTAAGAAACAGAAAATTAACTTGTGAGACTCATAAATACAGTGTATGAATGGCAAATAAGGGCAAAAATACCAAAAAGTGTAATAAAATTATTAAGGAAAAAAATGGGAATTTTTCTTTCTTTTTTTTTTAAAGATTTTATTTATTTATTTGACAGAGAGAGAGACAGTGAGAGAGGGAACAGAAGAAGGGGGAATGGGAAAGGGAAAAGCAGGCCTCCCACTGAGCAGGGAGCCCGATGTGGGGCTCGATCCTAAGACCCTGGGAGCATGACCTGAGCCGAAGGCAGACACTTAATGACTGAGCCACCCAGGTGCCCCTCTTTACTTTCTTTTTAAAGTAAGTTCTACACCCAACATGGGGCTTGAACTCATGACCGCAGATCAAGAGTCCCATGGTCTATTGATTGAGCCAGCAGATGCCCCTGTAATTGTCATTTTTTTTTTTAAAGATTTTATTTATTTATTTGAGAGAGAGAATGAGAGAGAGAGCGCGCACACGAGAGGGGGGAGGGTCAGAGGGAGAGGCAGACTCCCTGCCGAGCAGGGAGCCCGATGTGGGACTTGATCCCGGGACTCCAGGATCATGACCTGAGCTGAAGGCAGTCGCTTAACCAACTGAGCCACTCAGGCGCCCTGTAATTGTCATTTTTAAACACATACACACACACACACACACAATGCCCCAAAGTAAGAAGTGATGTCTGCATAGTTAGTGATATTCCTCATACCTCCATACAATTGACCTATTATGTGGACTTAACTGTATTGCTAGTAATAAAGTCTTGACTTTTGAGAAAATCACAGTGCTTAATCCATAATTAGGATACTGCAACACATTATTTTGGGCAGACTTGGGAAATACCAGGATGATGGCAGAATTTACCTTTTGATCAGGAATTAGGGTTTATACAGGGAAGAATTTGAGGGTGGGTATCTATTATTCCTTCCTTCAGTAGGAGAAATTTAAAAATAAGCTAAGTTTTTATTTTAAGCAAATCCCACATTTTCTTCTTAGCTAATTTTATCCAATGAGCAGTTTTCACAAAGGAGCAACTCTTCTCACCTGGCTCTTGAGAGTTTCCTTCCTTCCCCATTCCTTCTCTCTCCCCTTTATCTTCCTCAGAAAAAATTTATTAAGCTTCTACTGTGTGTCACAAAGTTTTCCTAACCCCTATTAATTTATTGATAAACAAGAGCATAATACATTCCATCTTGGAGCCTATAGTATAATGTAGAATACAGGCAAATAGCTTCAAATACAGTGTTACAAATGCTGAAATAGAAGTACAGAGTAATATGTAAAGAGAGAGAGAAAGCATCTGAATTTCCAGGAAAGCTTTCCAGAGGAAATTGACATGTAGATGAGATATGAAGGGTAAGTAGTAATTAGCCAAGAGAACAATGGAGGAATGAATGTCATTTTGTAGAAGAAACAGAATGTGAAATGTGTGAGGTTGAAAGCAAGCACAGAACCTTCAGGAAGTGAGAATTCAGTCCTGGATCAGAGAAATTGAAATTTGGAGTAATAATAGATAACACTTGGGAAAGAAGACTATAAAGCCATGCATAATACTCTAGGCTGATTGTAATGAGAAACCATTGAGTTGTCTTTTTTTTTATTTTTTAGAAGATGTTATTTATTTATTTGAGAGAGATAGAGCACAAGAAGGGAAGGGGTAGAGGAAGAGGGAGAAGCAAACTCCCAGCTGAGCGGGGAGCCCCATGTAGGGCTTGATCGCTCCCTGGGATCAAGACCTGAGCCAAAGGCAAACGCTTTACCAACTGAGCCACCCAGGCACCTCTATTGAGTTGTTTTAAGCAAGGAAGTGGCTCAACCAGATGTATGTATGTATGTATATATGTATGTGTTTCAGGTGTATGTTTCAAAAGTTAAGTGTTACTACTGTGTGCAACATAGCAGTGTAAATGAAGTGTAAGGACAAGAGATAACATGCATGATCCACTTAGAGAGGTGTTAAAACAGTCACTGTGACACATAAATGAAGGCATGACTCAAGTTGTAGCAGTGAAGAGGGATTCAGGACATTTTGATGTTACAGTTCACGAGATTTGTTGATGCATCAGCTAAGGCCGAGGACTAAGAGTTCAGACAGTGATTTAATAATGAATCTTGCTTTCTGTCTTGGACAGTATGGTAAGTTCCATTTCCTGAGAGGCAACAGTGTAGGAGGATGATTATGTTGTTGGAATGATGATAATTTAATTTTTCCAGTCAGTCATACTTTTAGAATTATTTATGAGGCTATTGGATATATATGTGTGGAATATAGAGGAAAATTTGGGATACAGATATACATTTGTGAATCATCAGCATATGGGTGGTGATTGAAGCCATATGAATTGATAACATACATGGAGAGTATGAATGGAGAGTAGGAGCTTAGCACAGAACTCTGAGGAGTGAAAACCCATAATTAAGGAATGGCCTTCGTGAAAGTAGCCATTAAAAGAGACTGAATAGAAGAAAAACCTGGAGAATGTCAATTTATGGAAAGCAAAGAAGAATACCTAGAAAAGGACGTGGGTTTCAACAGTACCAAAGAGTTCTAGGATAAGTAGTACAAAAGCACCCATTAGATTCAACAACAAAGTTGTCTGTGATTTGGGCAAGATTGGTTTTAGTAGAGTGAAGAATATGGAAAGCACATTGGAGTAGATTAGAAAGTAAATGGGATTTTAGGATGTTTTCGATTGGATATCTGGGGAATGTATATGTATACCAGGGGCCAGTTGTGGTGGTGGTGGGTTTGTCCTAGAATTCTGCCTACCCTTCAAGAAATATTTGCCTAAATCAAAGTCACAAAATTTTTCTTCTATGTTTTTCTCTATAAGTTTCATCTTTTTAATTTTATGTTCAAGTCTGTGATCCATTTTGATTCATTTTTTATTCATGGTGTGTGGTTTTTTTTCAATTTTTATGCTTATGTATATTCAATTCTTCTAGGACTATTTCTTGATAAGGCTATTCTTTCTTCATGAAATTGCCTTCCTTTGTTGAAAATCAGTTGCCCATTTTTATGTGAGTCTATTTTGGTACATTCTGTTGCATTTCATTCATTTGTCCATCTTTATGCCAGTAAATACACTGTTTTGATTATTATAGTTCTATAATATTGATGTTTTGACTACTGTAGTTACTTTGCATTTGTATTTTATATGAATTTTAGATTCAACTTGTTAATTTCTGTATCAAAGCCTACAGAGATTTGGATTGGAATTTTTAAAAAAGATTTTATTTATTTATTTGTCAGAGAGAAAGAGCACAAGTAGGGGGAGTGGCAGGCAGAGGGAGAAGCAGGGGAACGGTTAGAGGAAGAGGGAGAAGCAAACTCCCCACTGAGCAGGGAGCCAGCCCCATGTGGGGCTCGATCCCAGGACCCTGGGATCCTGACTTGAGCTGAAGGCAGGCACTTAACCATCTGAGCCACCCAGGCGTCCCTGGATTGGAAATTTTTTTAATGTATATATGAATGTGGGGAGATTTGACATCTTAAAATGATTTAATTTAATCATGAATAGGATCTCTCTTCATTTAGTGAGTTTTTCTTTATTTCATCTCAGCAGTGTTCTGTTGTCTTTTTTTCTTTAAAAGATTTTATTTTATTTTGACAGAGAGAGACACACTGAGAGAGGGAACACAAGCAGGGGGAGTAGGAGAGGGAGAAGCAGGCTTCCCCCGCTGGATCCCATTACCCTGGGATCATGACCTGAGGTGAAGGCAGCCGCTTAACGACTGAGCCACCCAGGAGCCACAATGTTACGTTGTCTTGAGTGTATCGGTCTTGCAAATCAGATTTATCCTAAAGTACTTCTTATTTTTCATGCTTTTTAAGAGTATTGTTTTTAGTTGAATTTTCTATCTTTTTTTTTTTTGCAGGAAAAATAAAATTGATTTTTACTTAAACTTTTTATTTTGAGATCATTTATATTAACATGCAATTTTAAGTAGTTAATAACAGACAAATACCATGTATACTTAACCCAGTTTTCCTTCGTGGTAACATGTTGAGAAATTATAATATAACAGCACAACCACGCTATTGACATCGTTGCAGTCACAGTCAGGGTTAGTATTAGTATTATTAGTATTAGTATTACTGAAGAACCCTGTATTAGTCAGGGTTCTTCAGAGAACTAGAACCAACTATGTGTGAATATGTGTGTGTGTATAATTGAATATAATATATAGTGACATATATAATTGAATATAGCATTGAATATTATTATTGAATATATATCAAATAATATAATGTTGAATATATTATGCATATATTGAGATCTTGGCCCCAGAAAAGGGAAGAGCAATTTGTAAAACAAGGAGAATGAAAATGAAAATAGCCATTCCTGGCAACCATTAATCTGTTACTCTTTATGTAATATTGTCATTTGAATAACTCTATATGAATGAAATAATACAGTATATAAACTTTTGGACATTGGCTTCTTTTTTCATCATAATTCTTTTCATATTCATCCAGAAATGATAGAATTATATCAATAACATGTATATGTCATATGTGTATTATTATCACAATTTCTCTTTCGTTGTATTTCTTTTTCTGAGATCATAATATTAACCAGGATGGACAAAGTAAAGGAGTAGTCTTATGACTAGTAGAAGATGGTAGTGTGAGAACTAAAGAACATTATCGCAGGGGGCACTTGCCTGGCTCAGTGGGTAGAGCATGTGACTCTTGATCTCTGGATTGTGAGTTTGAGCCCCCTGTTGCGTGTAGAGATTACTTAATGAAATAAAAAAAATAAATAAAATCTTTTATTATTATTATTTTTTATTTATTTATTTATTTATTTATTTATTTATTTATTTATTTATTTATTTATTTGACACAGAGAGAGATAGTGAGAGAGAGAGCACAAGCAGGGTGAGCAGCAGGCAGAGGGAGAGGGAGAAGCAGGCTTCCCGCTGAGCAGGGAGCCCGATGCGGGGCTCGATCCCAGGACCCTGGGACCATGCATGACCTGAGCCAAAGGCAGACGCTTAACGACTGAGCCACCCAGGCACCCCAAAAATAAATAAAATCTTAAAAATAAAGTTATCTCAAACTTCAATTTGTAACCATTGTAGTTCCCGTTTTTCCACTGTATGTATCTAATTGTAGTGTGTGTGTGTGCATGTGTGTGTATTATTGGACGTTTATAATTTCTTCCATCTAAATGATAGTGGGATAGTGGGAACTTCTTTGGATATTTGTCCTATTTTTCAGGAATTAGAAATATGTACAAGCAGGCTTTTCTTCAATTGGATAAGTATAATTACACCCCTAACCAAATCTTCTCTCTTCATTAAGTGTAATACCAAAATAAGTGAAATAAAAATGTGATGCCAATAGGAAGACTTCCCTCATGTTTTCACAAATGAGACAATTTAGAATGAGTATTCCTCTGTGGGCTACTAGAATAATTGCAGTCTTATGATGTTTATATTCAGGATTGATATCATCTCCCTGTTGCTGTGTTTTTAAGGAACATTTCGCTTTTTTATCTAAAGCATTAAAATACTTTCTAGTGACAGGAAAATGCTTCGTTAAGCTTTTTTTCCCACTGGATTTTGTAGAGAGAGGTGCTGTGTAGCTGGGCTCACACCCAGTATTTGGCATATTGCTTGTTATTCTGCAAGTTTTATTTAGTTCTTTCTGCCAAGCAAATCTCAGAGCTGAAACTATTCTAGTCTATTTTCATTCACAGTACCTGAATCTTTTGATAGAACTAGGTAGCTAGAATGGTATTGGATGCAGGGATTGTGTGGACAAATGTATAAATGCAAATATGCATATATTTATGCATTCTGGTTAGTATTAGTCTTCATGGTTCTCAATTATGTAGACTTATTAGATCTAAGTTGTTAGTATCCTGCTGCAAGTGGAGAGGGAGTCAGTTTAGGGAATAGGGTCCAACACACTGTAATATTAATAGTTATACCACAGTTAGGGGCTTCATATTGATTTTGAGGAATTCTCATTGTAACTTTTGGAGACTTACAGGGAAGGTGGTTATGACAAGGCAATGGCTGTAATGCTGACCATTATTATTATTTATAATAATAATAATAATGATTAATTTTTTTTATTAATTCTTAAATTCCATATATGAGCCAGTAAATTATTTACATCAACCAGTGTACAAATAGGTATGTAAGTAGTGCTGTATGTTTACTAGTCCAGTGTAATGATAAAATTGGGGTTTACGTTGCTTGAAAAACTGGCAATTTGCTTAGAAGATACTTCTTATGAGACTGAAGAATTTTTCTAATCAGATTATATTCACTATGAGAAGCTGATGAATTCATCTATTTCCTAGAAATTCTTGGAGTTTCTATTTCTCTGATTTTGCTTTGAATATTAAAAGGTGAGAGATAGGATGGATTGGAGATGGAGAGATTGCATTTTTAAAAAAAAGATTTTATTTATTTATTTGACAGAGAGAGAGCAAGAAAGGTAACACAAGCAGGGGGAGTGGGAGAGGGAGAAGCAGGCTTCCTGCTGAGCAGGGACCCTGATATGGGGCTCGATCCCAGGACCCTGGGATCATGACCTGAGCCGAAGGCAGACGCTTAACAACTGAGCCACCCAGGTGCCCGGAGAAGAGATTGCCTTAATGAATTAATATACAAATGAAAGAACTGAATAAAGAGGAATTCAATTTTTCCATAAGAGCTACTTTCTAAAAGATGACTTTGGTGTGATGGAGCTGGAGTTAAGACGGGAAGGTGAATTTATAGAAGGAAAAATGTCTGGATGTAAAAGGAAAGAATGAGTCAACCTTCCAGGTGTTTTAGACTAATTTAGATGGTACATGAAAGGAGGTGGCTATTTGCAATTTCACACATCCTTCATCAATGAATCCAGTCCCTTTTTGGATGAAATTTTCACAGAAGCAGATTTAGAAGTTATTCTAGGATACCAATTTTTCAAATAGTACACATGCAGCTTCATTCCTAGGGTATGTGAATCTAAGGATTCATGTGTTTTAAGATAATCTTCACAGAAGATGTTCTTGAAGATAATCTTTAAATCAAAATAATCCTTTTAGACACTTATTTCCCACTGTGTTTTCGTGGGGGTGTTTTTATTGATGTGAAATTTACCTATGCTAGGTATTTCATATAAATAGAATTATATAACATGTGACATTCTGACTTCTTTCACTTAGCAAGATGTTTTTAAGGTCATCCACATTCCAGCATGTATCAGTACTTCAATCCATTTAATTGATGAATAATATTTCATTGTATGTATATATAACAATTTGTTTATCCATTCATCTTTTGATGGATATTTGTGTTGTTTCTACCATTTGGGGTTTATGAAAAGTGTCGCTATAAACATTATTGTATATCTTTTTAGTATTTGCTTTCAGTTCCTTTGATTATTCCTTTGGAATTCTTGAGTTATATGGTAATTCTATATCCAACTTTTTTGGAAACCACCTCTTTTCAATAGTAGCTGTTTATTCCCACCTGCAATGTACAAGAGTTCCAGTTTCTCTGATTGATATTGGAAGGCGAGAGGTTTTTTAGTTATATATAGTCACAGTGTGACCAAAGTGGGACTCGTATCCTGTTCTTTTCAATTGAAGCCCTTTATTTATTGTATCATTTTGCTACTCTGACAATACCCTTTTGGAAACAGAGCAATAAGTATTTGTGATTTGTTGTTATGGAGAAAAGGCTTGTGTGTATATTAATAAAGGAACAATAAGAGGGTTTTGTCTAGAATTCTATCATTTGTCACGCTCTCTTAACTTACATTTTATTGTTGGTTAAATACCATAATGATTGGCTATCTTAATATTGATGTCAAAGTGTCCTACAAATTAATTCACATACCATAAAATTTACTCTTAACTGTAAAACTCAGTGATTTTCAGTATATTTAAAGAGTAATACAATTAGGGGCACCTGGGTGGCTCAGTTGTTGGGCGTCTGCCTTCGGCTCAGGTCATGATCTCACGGTCCTGGGATTGAGCCCCGCATCAGGCTCCCCACTCAGCGCAAACCTGCTTCTCCTTCTCCCACTCCCCCTGCTTGTGTTCCCCCTCTCACTGTCAAATAAAAAAATAAAATCTTAAAAAAAAAAAGTTATACAATTAACAATCCAAGTTTAGAACATTTTCTTTTCTTTTTTTTTAAAGATTTATTTATTTATTTAACAGAGAGAAACACAGCGAGATAGGGAACACAAGCAGGGGCAGAGGCAGAGGGAGAAACAGGCTCCCCGCTGAGCAAGGAGCCTGATGCGGAACTTGATCCCAGGACGCTGGGATCATGACTGGAGCCGAAGGCAGATGCTTAATGACTGAACCACCCCGGCGCCCCTAGAACATTTTCATCATCCCCCAAAAGTAACTTTTTTCTCATTGATAGTCAAGCCCCATTTCCCCTTCTCACTCAACCCCTGGCAATGATTAATCTACTTTCCATCTCTATGGACTTACCTATTCTGGTCATTTCATGTAAACGGAATTGTACAACATTCGGTCTTTATTACTTTTTTTCACTTTCATTTACCGCATTGCTTATGATGTTGAGCATCTTTTCAAGTGGAAATTGGCCTTTTCTATATCTTCCTTGGAGAAATGTCTGTTCACAACCTTCACATTTTTAACTGGTTTATTTTGAAACACAAAAGTCTTTAATTTTGACAAAAGCAAAATTTATATTTTTTCTTTTGTTGCTTTGCTTTTCATGTCATACTTAAGAAGTCTTTGTCTAACCCACGTTTTGGTGATTGTCCCCTATTTTTTTATACTAAGTATTTTAAGTTTTTACCTCCTACGTTTAAATCCATGATTAATTTTGAGTTAATGTTTGTGTATGGTTTGAGTTAGGAGTTCAAATTTATTTTGCATGTATCAGGAATTGGAAGGTTTCAAGTTGGTAAATTAGTACAGCAAACCAAACTGAAAATAACAATCAAGACTTTGTGAACTTACTGTGGTAGTATAAGTTGGACTCCAATAAGGAAATGCCAGCTCCTCACATTGTTCCCTTTTCCCTTCCAGAGGCACAGGACATGGTCAAATTTTTCAGCAAACTTTGCCAGTGGGGTGGTGGCTAGGGTGGTGGGTCATCTCTCAATCAAAAGGCTTCCGGTTTTATGACCTGAGGGCTGGGGAGAATGAGAGGAGGAAGTGCTTGGAGTAGAAAAGTACTAAATACTGGAGGTAAAGTCCTTGATAAGGAAGTCTTCAATGAGGAACTTTGGATAGGAATACAGATTGGCATTGGAGCATGGCCTTTGTTGTGGGCTAGGTGACTGAGTCCCTTCAGAGCTTCAAATGCATTGACTGTGCAACCAGTCTGGTGGGTGGAGTGCAGCTTTCCTTCACGAGACCTGGCAGATAAAGCCTTATAATAATTGCTTATGGTGTGGGCTGAGAAATCATATATGACATTTTGTTCTGCAGCCAGAGTCTTCTACATGTGGATAAGCATTTGTCCCAGAAGTGTTTGTTTAAGGAACTGTTCCTACACCATTTAGTCATCATGATATCTCTATTGAAAATCAATGAGGATTTAATTTGGAACTCTCAGTTCTACTCCATTGGTCTATTTCTACTACCTTGGTCTATCCTTATGTGGTACTACACTGTCTTGATTGTTGTAGCTGTGTAATATATATTGAAATCATGGGGGTGTGTGAGACTTCCAACTTTGTTCTTCTTCATCAAGATTGTTTTGGCTAGGTCGCCTGGGTGGCTCAGTTGGTTAAGCGGCTGCCTTCGGCTCAGGTCATGATCCTGGAGTCCCGGGATCAAGTCCCGCATCGGGCTCCCTGCTCGGCGGGGAGTCTGCTTCTCCCTCTGACCCTCCCCTCTCTCATGCTCTCTGTCTCATTCTCTCTCAAATAAATAAATAAAATATTTTTTTTTTAAAAAAAGATTGTTTTGGCTAGGGGTGCCTGGGTGGCTCAGTTGGTTAAGCATCTGTCTTCAGCTCAGGTCATGATCCCAGGGTCCTGGGATCGAGCCCCGCATCGGGCTCCCTGCTCAGCGGGAAGCCTGCTTCTCCCTCTTCCACTCCCCCTGCTTGTGTTTCCTCTCTAGCTGCGTCTCTCTCTCTGTCAAATAAATGAATAAATAAATCTTAAAAAAAAAAAAAGATTGTTTTGGCTATTCTGGGTCCCTTACATTTCCATATGAACTTTAGGATAAGCTTATCAATTCTTAAGGCCCTTCTACATCATAACAGATTATTTTTTGGATAATGTATTATATTATATGTTTTTGAAAACTATCACCCCGGTGTGTCACATATGATAGCTTTGTTAACAGAATATGTGAGTATCTTGCTTGATTTTCTTCTTAAGGAGAAGAGTCTTTTTTCATTTTTGTTTTTGTTTTAATTTTTTAAAGATTTATTTGAGAGAGAGAGAGTGAGCACACAGAAGAAGAGAGAGGGAGAGGGAGAAGCAGACTCCCCGCTGAGCAGGGGACTGTCCTGGGGCTTGAACCCAGGACCCTGAGATCATGACCTGAGCCTAAGGCAGATGCTCAACCAACTGAGTCACCCAGGCACCTGAGAAGAGTTTTTACTAATGAGTAATGGAAAAGAATCTGTGAGATCATGGATTAATTACAAAAACATGTATAGGCATTATCTCGTCACTTATTTAGAGTTTTTTGGACATGTATGTAATGTAAAGGCATCTGAAGAAATACTTAAAAAAAATACGAGATACTTAATAGATACCAGAGAACCTTGAGGGAAAATTGTTGATCAAATGTAATCTTTTTTTATTGAAAGGTAGTAATAGTATTTAATGAAAAATAACTTATATTCACTTCATGATTGCTAACTTTAGTCTCACAATTTCCGAAAGAACAGAAGACCAATATTAATATTGAATTTCACACAGATGGAATTGGAGTTCTGAAATTTGAAGTTATTTGCCCCAAGTCACACTATAAACCAGAGAGTGCCCCTGAATGCATTTTTCCTCATCTTAAGTAATGCTCTTTCCTCTGAACCATCTTTCTTCTTTTGGATATAAATTATCATTTTACTTAATACAAAGATGTGCATTGGAGTTTAGAAACTGAGATTTATTAATTCTATAGTATTCATGGATTTAACCACTTGATGCTCACTCTTGATGCTCACTCAGTTCTTTATCTGTATATACTTTGACTAGTCAATAACTTTGAAAAGCTTCACATCGAGCTGTGTAGATTTACATGAGTATTTGAGGCAATTGGAGGGCAGAGTACCTGGTAAAAGAAAGTTAATGACATTCAGAATGCTTAGTGGTGAATATGCCATTGGGGTTAATAACAAAAGCTTTTTATTCAGAGACAGGAGTCTAAAAGCCAGGTATTAAATATATTGACACATTGGTTTTAGTAGATACACCAAGCAATATGAGATCGGGGTCTCCATCAGGAAAGCCATCACCTATTTATTCCAGAATTTTCAGTGACTAGCACATTGCAATGTATGGTGTCCATGCTCAATGATATAAGTTGACTTAATCGAACAAATAAAGCATCCCACACAGGGACAGCAACATGTATTGTACAAAGGTTAATATACATATATTGTATATTGTGTTAAGGTTGGCATGGAGAAGAGGGTTGAAAGGACTTGAAATACTATAATACTAGGTGATTTTTGATAACAGATTCGCTGATGTGGAAAAATCGTACAGTCTTTCTATGACGTTTGGTTCTAAAACAGAATAGCTGTTTATTTCTCAGATTCCTAGAGAATGTTGTCAGACCTCAGATATAAATCTCTCTCCCTAGGAATAAGCTAAAAATCTCCATTTCCTTTGGACCATTGTTTTCGTTCTTTCTCTTTTTTGTAATTCTCTCTCAGATATTGCCCTTTTCCGGTAATAGTTGTACCTTGTGCTTTGTGAGATGAATTTTATTTTATTTTATTTTATTTTTTTTTAAGATTTTATTTATTTATTTGAGAGAGAGAGCATGAGAGTGGGGAGGGTCAGAGAAGCAGACTCCCTGCTGAGCAGGGAGCCCGATGCAGGACTCGATCCAGGGACTCCAGGATCATGACCTGAGCCGAAGGCAGTCGCTTAACCAACTGAGCCACCCAGGCGCCCCGTGAGATGAATTTTAATAAACAATGAGCAATAAAGCTAAAGCAACATTTTAGATGGCTAGGGCTAGCTTTAGTGAAAACAGGATAATGTAACGAAGATATATATTCCAAATAACCTAGCCTCTGAATGCATGAAGCTAAGCTCCTTGCATGTCCCTTAAAGAATGTTCCATGTGACAATCCTTACAAATGCCAGGGAAACCAGAACCCCAAAGCTGAAATCTTTCTTTTTAACCTCCCAGCAATGGAAGAAGACTCAGGAGAAAGGAAGACAGGTTGTGAGGTGGAGGACAGATTCTTTTCTAGGAAAGAATGGAAGTGGATTCTCTTGTCTCTCAGTCACATCAAATAAATACAACTTAGAACTTGAAGTAATATTTCAAATATGATGTTCTTTATTTAGCTTTAGTATACTTTTATCCCTCAGGGAACCTTGAGAGCTGTTGATTATATCCAGTTAATGAAACTGTGATGATGGTTTTAAGCACCTGTGTTGAATTATGTGCTTCTAAGCATAGATTACCTTTTGAAGGTTAAAAAACAAATAAACAAACTTCCCTAAAATTATGGTCCGTTTTTTTTACTTATGCAGCTATTAATGAGATTAGAAATATTAAAGAATAGAGACTGGGCAGGAAGGATCCTTCCTCATTAGCTGCCTGTTAGGAACAACTGTAAACAGCAAGAAGGTGAAACTGATGTCTAAAATGAACAGAGGTGAAATATGGAATTTTTTCTCCTTGAGAATTTTGAATGACATATACGCTTTTGATTTCTGTCTCATGCTTTGGGATAATTTACACAGAGAAAGGGGGCTTTATTCTTCTATATTGGCTTTAGCCCGCTATCTTCCAAATATGTGCTATTGGTCAAAAGTGGAGTTAGTATGAGGAAGTACTCACGTGCTTGGGTTAAATTCAACCCCTCGTTTCTTGGTCTTCCTGATGCTCAGTAGGATATGTCATCTGTGTTTGAAAGAAAGTTTTTATTTTGAATGATGTGAATTGGTAAGCCATTGCAGACAAAATACTTGTATTAATTTTATACTGGATGATAGAAAGTACGCAGTATAAGAGAGGTTTCAATCTGGCAATCTTTGTGTTTTTTTTCCATGTACATACAGATACATTGCTTGATCAAGAAGATGTCAACTTCCATATTGCCTCAAAGGAATGGAAATAGATTTCACTTAAAAATCCAGATTTATGGCTTCCCTTATTCCTAGAGGATATTGCCACAGTGGTTTCTTGTTCATGTTGGCAATAGTAAGCTAGAGCTAATAATAAGTACCTTTCCTTCATTAGGAAGGGTAGGAATTCTAAAGATTGCCACAACTTCCACCAATTTCCTTTTTTTTTTTTAAAGATTTTTATTTATTCATCTGAGACACAGAGATACAGAGAAAGAGAGAGAGTATGAGCAGGGGGAGAGGCATAGGGCGAGCGAAAAGCAGGCTCCCCGCTGAGCCAGGAGCCGGACATGGGGCTCGATCCCAGGACCCTGGGATCACAACCCGAGCCGAAGGCAGACACTGAACCATCTGAGCCATGCAGGTACCCCCCACTAATTTCCATTTTTAACACCAAGTCCACATCAAGTATTTATCTAACCATTCTTGCCATTCTAAGCAACTGTGTTCGAGAGTCGTAAAAACATGGCTATGTGGATAAAATCTAGCTTGAATTGAGTGAATGATGAAAATTGCAGTAATATTTAAAGAAAAACAGTTGTTCTCTTTAAGCACGTAATTTTTCAGAGCCTGGAACCAATCATTGAATCACAGCTTGAATGCGGTATTGCTTCCAGGTCCTTGGAAATGATCTTGCCAAATCCCCTTAATTTATGAATAGAAAATCTGAGATTCAAAGAGTCTAAGCAACTTGCCTAGGTCTTTATGTTAATTTCTAAGACAACTGATACCAGAAATATTAGTTCATGGCTGTTTTTAACCGTTCTGCTACCCCCAGTTCATACGCAGATGTGATATTTTCAAGTAGTACATGATTCAATTTCAACTTTATTTTAATGACCCAGCTTACATTCTGTCTCTTCTCTGAAGTCTTTCATGACTGGTCCAACCTATCAGGGCTTACCCCAGTTCATCCCTCTTTTGAACTATTCTGGATGTATGACCTGTACCACTCACTTGAATATGTACTCATTTATTATCTGGTGCGATTACTTAATTCCAATATGAGCTTTTGAGTTCCTCAAGGGCACAGGCGTATTGTATACTTTTCTCCACATTAGTATCTAACACTTGGCTGAACACTTATTAAATACTTGATTAATAGTTGTTGGGTTGAAATGAATTGAACTGAATATCCATTGCAGCAGCACAAAGCAGGAAATTTCATTTGCTTGAGTGTGCATAAAATAGCCAAACCTCTCTCTCCAGAAGAGTAGGGTCTGTGCTTGAGCTGAG
Organism: Mirounga angustirostris; assembly: GCF_029215605.1. Lineage (NCBI taxonomy): Eukaryota > Metazoa > Chordata > Mammalia > Carnivora > Phocidae > Mirounga > Mirounga angustirostris. The sequence goes on from NW_026991719.1 coordinate 98,929,850, forward strand.
ATGCAGCTTTTGTTTTAATCCACTAGCCACTGCCAACCCTGGTCTCTGAGATATTAAGAGATATTCCTTTGGGTGGAAAGATGATCCAAGGGTCTTTGGCAGATAACTCTACTGTGGATAAACCTAGCAGACACTGTCTTAACTGTCCTTTTTTGAATTTCCAATTTCATAATCCCTTTCTCATACCATTTCACAGCCTATATCACCTTCTATCTTGTATTACAACTTTCCACTTTTATTACAACTATTGGTGGCAATTTCGACCTTGTTCAATAAAAAGGGTTAATCAGGCAAGGAGAGTAGTAGATGAATACCCAAATCAATGATAATAATGCTAGACTTAGAAGTTCAAGAAAGCCCAGAAAGTAAGTTGTCAGCATTTATGAGGGTATCTGGTGAATATATACATTATTTCCTATTTGTTGTTTGTCACCTCTAGCTCAGAAGTTAAATTCTTTGCTTCCCTGATGCTATTGGACTACTGTTCATATTCATTGAAGGTTAATGGAAATATAATCAAACATGGGAACATACCTATTTTTGTTTTTATATTTTGCTTGTTTTTTTTTTTTTAATTTTATTTGTTTGACTGAGAGGGAGAGAGCACAAGCAGGGGAAGTGGCAGGCAGAGGACCAAAGAGAAGCAGACTCCCCACTGAGCAGGGAGCCTGATGCGGGGCTCGATCCCAGGACTCTGGGATCATGACTTGAGCCAAAGGCAGATGCTTAACCGACTGAGCCACCCAGGGGCCCCTGCTTGTTTTGTTATATATAAGGTAGATGCCCTGGCATTCCTTGGAACCAGTGGATGTCATTTATCGGGATAACATTAGAGAATCTTCTTTGTTTTGCTCCTTTCATTCCCTCAAAATAACAAAATTTTGTTTGGAGGCCTGTAATTTAAATAGTTCCCTAATCAGTAATATTTTGTCACAGCCATAATTTTTGTTTCATGAAAAATAAGATACTTAATGCTTTGGATGATGTATTTTAGTATTAACTAAAAGCTGAGATGGTGTCTCAGCCAATTAGAATCTGGATCAAATTTGGGAGAGAAACTTTAGAAGATAATCAATAATTTCTTTGTCTGGCTTGCGATGTTGAATTTTCTGTGGAACTAACAATTACCGAATATTGATACTGACAGCCCATTTCAAATGTAAAATCATAAATACAAATAAAGGATTTAACACCTCTACCATTTGATATTTTTGAGTCCATCCTATGAAAATTAAGCCTGCCCTATCATGCTGTTTGCAATGAATCTGACAGATGTTGGCTATGCTTATTAAAAATTTACTTGTTTTACTTCATTACTTCTTTATCAGAGAAATCCACCAACTCCTGGTTATTTAAAAACCTATGTTAAAATATTATAGACGGATGTTGACGAGGATGCGGAGAAAGGGGAACCCTCCTACACTGTTGGTGGGAATGCAAATTGGTGCAGGTACTCTGGAAAACAGTATGGAGGTTCCTCAAAAAGTTGAAAATAGAGCTACCCTATGACCCAGCAATTGTACTACTGGGTATTTACCCCAAAGATACAAATGTAGGGATCTGAAGGGGCACTTGCACCCCAGTGTTTATAGCAGCAATGTCCACAGTAGCCAAACTATGGAAAGAGCCAAGATGTCCATCCACAGATGAATGGATAAAGAAGATGTGGTCTCTATATATAATGGAATATTATGCAACCATCAAAAAACCCGAAATCTTGCCATTTGCAATGACATGAATGGAACTAGAGGGTATTACGCTAAGCAAAGTAAATCAATCAGAGAAAGATATGTATCATATGATCTCACGGATATGAGGAATTCTTAATCTCAGGAAAGAAACTGAGGGTTGCTGGAGTGGTGGGGGTTGGGAGGGATGGGGTGGCTGGGTGATAGACACTGGGGAGGGTATGTGCTATGGTGAGCGCTGTGAATTGCATAAGACTGTTGAATCACAGACCTGTACCTCTGAAACAAATAATACATTATATGTTAAAAAAAAAAAAGAAAAGAAAATAGTGGGAAGGGAAAAATGACGGGGGGAAATCGGAGGGGAAGATGAACCATGAGAGACTATGGACTCTGAGAAACAAACTGAGGGTTCTAAAGGGGAGGGAAATGGGGGCATGGGTTTAAAGAGGGCACGTTCTGCATGGAGCACTGGGTGTTATACGTAAACAATGAATCATGGAACACTACATCAAAAATTAATGATATAATGTATGGTGATTAGCATAACATAATAAAATAAAAAAATAAAGCTTTTTATACATTAAAAAAATATTATTGACAGATCCTCCTGTTTCTTAGTGCAGTAGGATTTTAGGATGAGTGTAGTTATTTATGAGTTTACAGCAAACTGAGGATGTGCCCATTTAGGCTATCCTTTAAAACACTGTTAGAAGTATGAAATGATTGGGGCCCCTGGGTGTCTCAGTCATTAAGTGTCTGCCTTCGGCTCAGGTCATGGTCTCAGGGTCCTGGGATCAAGCCCCACATCGGGCTCCCTGCTCATCTGGGAGCCTGCTTCTCCCTCTCCCACCCCCCTGCTTGTGTTCCCTCTCTCGCAGTGTCTCTGTCAAATAAATAAATAAAATCTTAAAAAAAAAAAAGTATGAAATGATTGATGGGAAACTGTGACATTAGGGCTTAACTATTCTGGGCATATGTATGGCTAATGACGTAGGAACCTCTGAGACCTCTGCTTCATTCGTTAGCCCTGAAGCCTAAAAGCTCAAGTGAGCAGAAAATGGAGAGAGACATGAGTCAGAAGGCCAATATATAAAATAAATGAAGTTGTGACTGTGGGACAGAGTGGTAGCAACTTACCTTTAATGGGCTTATTATCTTCTGCCATCCTTTTCTTTCCATCCACAAGTATTTATCACTTATTTACAACGTCCTAGGCAGTATTGCATAGTATTGTTTAATCCAGCTCTTAGATATTTGAGATATGGAGATTAAATAGTTATATGCTTTTAAAGGAGACAAAATTGAGTCAGGAAGATAGAAATTCACTGTGACATTAAGCTTTCTATTATTGGTACAGCATAAAGTGGGAGCGATTTGGGTTCCTTGGACATAGTCAGGGTAGAGGTCTTCATGCATAGTGCATGGAATACAGTACTAGTAGTACTAGCTAGAATATAGTGAACACTAACTGGGTGCCAGGCACTCAACTAAGCACTTAGCATGTATAAATAATTCTCAATGGCAATCCGAGAACTAGATACTATTATATTCATTTAATGAAAATGCGATACAGAGAGATTATGTAAATTGTTCCAGGTCACCTAGCTAGTAAGCTGTGTAGTAAGGTTTTGAGCTCAGGTAACCGTGGTTCCAGAGACTATTCCCCTAATTATTATACCGCACTGCCTCTAAGTAAATGTTAATTGATATAATTGTTTTTATTATGCATATTCTTTACTTGAAATGTCATTGTCAATGGGGCGATATCAAAGTGTGTGTCATATTTCTTTGCTTTATACATTGATGGAAATTTCATAATTTCCATGCCATTGTGGAGTAAAGAAAATTATGATTTGTTTTACATTTTATATGATGGTGGTGAGGACAACAATCATGATAGTAATAGTTACTACATGCCAGACACTATCATAAATGTTTCACATTTTTTAATGCATATATCTTCATGAGAACCCCACCGGGTAGCTACAGTTAACTCCCATTTTATATATGAGAAAAGGAGGGTAAAGATGTTAACTTACTCAAGGTCATATAGTTAAAACGCATCAGAGTAGGATTCATATCCCAACCTTTTGCCTCCACAGTGTTTGTGCTTAACCCCTGTATGATCTAGTTCATGTATCTTGACAGTTCTATCATACTGTTTTTCTTTAGGAAGTTGCGAGATATTTACCAGGCTCCCATCTCCCCCTGCAATGTTATCTAGGTCCTCTGTGTTAGTAGATAGCATGTTGATGTCTAGAAAATAGTGTATCTGGAGGATGTCCATGCTTCCAATTCCTTTCATAAAGAGCAGATCGTGGAGATCTTACTGGGACTGGCTTTTTAAACCATGGTTATGCAGGGGGCAGTGTGGACAGTAATAGCTATGAATAAAAGGCACAGAAAGTATCAACAAATACATGTTTTGCTTCTGTTCTGAATAAGGCAATTTTCCAACATTGAGGGTAGAGATCGAAACAAAATAGAAAAGATTCTCTACCATCATGTAATTTGTATTCTAGTGGAGAAAGATGAACAATAAACAAATTGTTGCAAGTGTCACAGAGAGAAGTAACTAGGGAGTAGGAACAGGGAATGTAATCCAGGAGGAGGCAATGGTATAATTTTAAATAGAATGGTTAGGGCACATCTATCATGTGAAGGAGATATTTAATTTTTAAAAAATTAAGGGTTATGTCCATACAAACACTTGTACATCGATGTACTGAAATGTATATAGCTGTATTATTCATAATATTCAAATTGTTTATAACCAAATGCCCATCAATGAATAAGTGGCTAAATAAAAAGTTTATATGTATATGAGGATATTATAAGTAGGAATGCATTCTGATGTATGCCACAATATGAATGAACTTCAAAAACATGCTACATTAAAGAAGGGAGGCACAAAAGGCCACAGATTGTGTGTTCCATTTATATGAAATGTAGAGAATATGAAAATCCAAAGAGTCAGAAAGTAGAAATAGTGGTTGCCAGGGTCTGGGGAGGGAAAGTGTGCAATGGTTGTTTTTGTGAATGGGTTTTTTTTTTTTTTTAAGATTTTATTTTTTGACAGAGCGATAGACAGCGAGAGAGGGAACACAAGCAGAGGGAGTGGGAGAGGAAGAAGCAGGCTTCCCGCGGAGCAGGGAGCCCCATGCGGGGCTCGATCCCAGGACCGCGGGATCATGACCTGAGCCGAAGGTAGATGCTTAGCCACCCAGGCGCCCCAAATGGGGTCTTTTTTTCGAATGATGAAAATATTCTGAATGTAGATAGTGGTGCTCCTTGCACAGCCTTTTGATTATGCTAAGAAGTCCTAAGATATACACTATAAATTACTGAACTTTATAGTATATAAATTTTATTAATTTAAAAAACATCAAAACTATATTTTATTTAGCCACCGTCCATGTAAACATGGCCAAGTGTGTTTCCTTATATTTAAGGGCATGGAGAGTGCCCTTGAAAGTGAAAGGTGGTAGAAACCCAGGTTCCTTCCTAAGCTGATGCTGCCTCTTCAACAGTAAAGGCCACCAATCTTGAATATCTTGAGTATTGTGCTATTCACCCCCAGGTGGGCAGATCTTTGAGAATCCTGATGTCATAAAGACCTCTCAGAACATTTCAACCATCTCTGAGCATAGTACGTATATGTGTAACAGGGTTGAGTATCTAACTGAATAGTCTCTTGGGAAGAAAAGAAAAGAAAAAAGAAAAGAAAAGGAAAAAGAAAAGAAAGGAAAAATATTCTGTCACAGATGTTTCTCTTATGGTTGAATTCCAGAAGGTTATGCCTTGATGATCTCTCATTTCAGGTGAGATCTATAGTTATAAGTACTTGGGCTAATCTTTAATGTACAGACCCAAAAGTCCATTGTTGTCTTAGAGATCTGACTAACCCCTGTCCAAATATAAGTTCTCAGAGGTAATAGATTGATGAAAGTATAACATTTATGTATTTAATAGAAAAGGAGCTAGATGGGAGTTTATTAAAAAATACTTGCTGGCAAGTAATTTACATATCATTTTTATATAGCTGTCTATTCATATCATGTATAATTCTCACTACCAATTATAACTGTGGATACTCTAATGTTGAATTTATACTTCAATACTTAAAAGTTAATGTTCCTCTCTATCAACAGATGAATAGACAAAATTTTAGTGTATCTATACAATGGAATATTTTCACCTATAAACATGAATGTGATATAATGTTACATGTAAAATATGGATGAACCTAAAGAACAGCAAGCTATGTGAAAGAAGTCAGATATAAAAGGGCACATATTATACGATTCCATTTGTATAAAATAACCAGAATAGATAAATCCACAGAGACAGAAAGCCAGTAAATGGTTGCTATGGACTGAAAAGATGAGGCAATGGGGAAGTTCAAGTATAGTGATTATGAAGTATCATTTTGAGCTGTTGAAAAATTTCTGGAAATGTAACATGGTGATTATTGTGCTACCCTGTAAAAATGATAGTAAATACTGAATTTTTCACTTTAACAAGGTGAATATTATGTTATATAAATTTTGTCTTAATCAAAAATATATTTACAAAATGAAATTCCCAAAAATGGTGAAGGAAGTGAAGGGCAGAGCCATACCAAGAACTGAGGAAAGAGAATTCAAGACAGAACAAATAAGCAGTTCAAAGACTTCATAGCCAGTGCACACCTAGCATGTTTGAGGAGTATCAAGTGGCTATTGTGGATATAGTAGAGTGATCAGCAAAGACAGTAGTAATAGGAGATGAGGTGTCAGAATTAACAGGGGGCTTTGTAAACCATTTTGTAGACTTTGACTTCTGTAGTAAAGTGCGGTATCATTGGACATTTGAACAGAAGAGAAGTATGATATGGGCGTCTGGGTGGCTCACTGGGTTAAGCATCCAACTCTTGATTTCAGCTCCAGTCTTGAGGTAGAGTCCCCGTGTCGGGCTCTGTGCCCAGCATGGAGTCTGCTTGTCTGTCTCCCTCTTCTCCTACTGTTGCTCTCTTGCTCTCTCATAAACAAACAAACAAACAAATAAATAAAATTTTCAAAAAGAAAGAGATATATGATCTGACTTAAGTTTTTTAAGAATAATTCTGATTTTCTCTGGAGAAGAGAGTGTAGGAACACAAGATGTGAACCATGGAGACTAATTAGGTGGCACTTTTACAATAATCCAGGTAAAAAATGGTAGTTTAGACTTAACAGTGGAGGGCGTAAGAAGCGTTTAGATTTGGGTAAACATTTTTGTAGTTTGAGAAAACAATTCCTTATACACTGGATGGGGAATATAAGAGAAAAAAGGCAGTCAGTGACGACTCCTACTTTTTTGGCCCAAGCAACTGATGAATGGAGTCAACTTTAACAATATAGGGAAGTCTATGGTACCAGCAGCTTAGCCAGAGAAGTTTGAACCCATTACCTTTAACATACATATTAGTTATTTCTTCAAAATTTTAGTAGGCAGTTGCATATATACTTATGTGGGATACATACTGGTATCTCTTATGATTGTTAATACCCTGGCAGTACCATTCTTTATATATTTTAATATATCCTCTGTATATGAGTCCTGAGTTCAAGTGAAAGGTGTGGATCAGTGATACGATTTGTGCATCTTAATATCACATACAGAAATATATGTTTTTTAAAGCCATGGATGTGTGTTTTTCAATAGATTTATTCTGTAATGTATAAAGTGTATGTATTGTGATAGAGAAAGTAGGGTCTTCTATCAACAGCCGCATATCAAAGCTCTTAACTATTTGAGTTGAAAGGTGTTGAGGGTAATTTTTTTTTTTTTAAAGATTTTGTTTATCCATTTGACAGAGAGAGCAAGAGAGCACAAGCTGAGCAAGTGGCAGGAGGAGAGGGAGAAACAGGCTCCCTGCTGAGCATGGAGCCTGATGCGGGGCTTGATCCCAGGACCCTGAGACCATGACCTGAGCCGAAGGCAGTGGCTCAACTCACTGAGCCACCCAGGCGCCCCGAAGGTAAATTTTTAAAAAATGTTTTTTTTTCCTGCTGCCAGTGGGGAAACTGATCTTTCCCCCTTTGTTTTCCAGTACATTTCTGTGAGAAACCTATTGTTTATGACTCCTTCTTGTTTTCCTTTGATATCTCTATAGATGTTTTTAAAGTCTAGGGAAACCTCTTTTGAGCTTTACAACCCAAGAGTGTTTTTCTTAAGGGTCAGGGAGACATCCCTTTGAAAATGTAACCATCAAGGAATATAGTGCCTCTATCTCCCTGTCATTGTGGGGATGCCTTACTCTGAGCCAGAACCAAATGCTTGTCCTAGTGATAGAAGTTTTAGTTTTCTTTCGTACAGAGCCGGTTAGCTAAAACAAATGGCTACCACAATGACAGGTAAATTTGGGATGAACAAATAAACAATGTGTAACAATTGATGTTGTAAAGTCCTCTTAGGGGAAGACAAGTTATGGTTACTCCTTTTTCAGATTATAACTGGTTGGTGATATATATGGTGGAATTTCTTTCCATCTTTGTAATCTCCCAGCAGATCTGCTTTAGTGCTTATTCAATAACAAAATGGTTTTCTCTCTTTTCTGTGTCTCATGGAGAGCGTTCTCTGCCTTGCCCTGATGTTTTTAAAGTGCCCTACATTGGTAATAAAGGGGAAAAGCCTTGTAGTTGTAAAGTTTCTGTGGGTGCCTTCTAGTGACTATTCACACACACAGAATAAATAAAACTTGAAGAGAGACATCTTTATATAGATGTATATAGATTGAGTTTCTAAATATGACAGGCACCCAAAGTGCCGGTTCCCCTCCTCTAGTTTCATGCTCTCCCAGTTGCAGATTGCCCACTTGGCCACTGATTCTCTGAAGTAACAAATCTGTGCTATAGATTAAGAAGCCTCTTCACTTAACAAGAGTAAATTATTTGCAACTATTATTTTACAAGTTGAGGATCTAATGAGTAGCAAAATGAAACTTCTCATGGAGCTTTTAGTGTAGTGACAAAGCTAGACAACCAGGCAGTGAAAATACAGTAAGATTAAGTGGTATGATCAAGGAATTACAGAGTGCTCTGGTAAAAATGAAGGAAGGGTATTTAATAGTCTTTGAGAGTCACAGGACTCTTCCCAGAGGAAGATTGTTTTGGCTGAGAAGTGTTAGCCTTAGGAAAAGCAATTGTGAGGTGGTAAAGGGTGTGCCAGGCATGTGCAAAATTCCGGATATGACAGAGGAAATAAATATGTGTGGAGCTGTAACCAGTTTAGTATAATTAGAGCATGAAATATGGCTAAATAAGGTTGGGGGTGGTTAGTGACAAGAAATGATACTTCTACTTTCATGCCTTGTTAAGGCATTTGAATTTAGCAAGTTTTGGGAAGTCTTATGGCAAGACATGGGATGGCATTTTAAAAAATGTGCTTTATTTAGAACGATCAGTTATACTGCAATATGAAAAGTAATTTTGAATCTGAAAAGACTGCATGCAGGAAGACCTGATATGAGGCAGGGGAAGTATGGTGCCCACTAGCACATTCTTCCCCAAATCCCGTTGTTAAAAATCGAACTCATTTTGGCATGTTCCCTACATTACGCACCGGTAGAAGAAACACAAGTGATACCTGGCAATGGGATGGCCTCCCCCTTGTTCAGAGAAACATGAGCTACAGTCTCATGTTCAAGTTCTCTTTTCACTTGAGAGATCATAAGTAAATGCATCCTACTTTGTATTATATTTTGGAGCACTTTATTCTTTAACCACTCAATCTCAAAATGATTTAAATGCATCATCTTTGAGGGTGATGAATTTCCTTGTCACCATCACAGATGCCTAAAGCGAGCCTATAGCAGAATACATTATCAAATGAAAAAAAATAAGGAATACAAATATTGACTATAAGTACTCATAAACTAGTATTCTGCTGGTTGTTATAAATGGAACAACTGAGGTGGGAGAATTTAGAAATTGGGAGGAATGTTAAAATATTAATATATATTTTATCCTGTTAATATTACATTTTTACTTAATGTATTTGTATGAAGAGCCAAATTCTTCCTATCCAACATAGGGAGAGAGAGAAATATTTATTGATGCTCAAAATTATTTTCAGTTGTCCAGAATATTTATTTATTTACTTATTTATTTATTTATTTGATTTTATTTATTTGACAGAGACACAGCAAGAGAGGGAACACAAGCAGGGGGAGTGGGAGAGGGAGAAGCAGGCCTCCCCACTGAGCAGGGAGCCTGACATGGGGCTCGATCCCAGGACCCCAGGATCATGACCTGAGCCGAAGGTAGACACTCAACGACTGAGCCACCCAGGCACCCCTGTCCAGAGTATTTCAACAACATTATTATTCTCTGTCATTTCATCCATAGTTCTGAGTACATCTTGCATAAATTACATATCTAACAGTATTTCTTAAATAAAGCTAAAACATATGTACATTAAGAATTACTAATAATAGGGCGCCTGGGTGGCTCAGTTGGTTAAGCGACTGCCTTCAGCTCAGGTCATGATCCCAGGGTCCTGGGATGGAGTCCCGCATCGGGCTCCCTGCTCCGCGGGGAGCCTGCTTCTCCCTCTCCCACTCCCCCTGCTTGTGTTCCCTCTCTCGCTGTGTCTGTCAAATAAATAAATAAATAAAATCTTTAAAAAAAAAAAAAGAATTACTAATAATATCAAAGTGATGCACTTAAGTATACAGAAAACCAAAACTAGACAGAGCATATTTTGGTTCCTTTAGTAATTCAATATGCACTTTAGAATATTTTAAGAATTTAGGGACATCATATCATAGTTCGTAGCGATGATAATTGTCCAGTATTTTTGTTATAAATGAAATGGTATTACGTAATTTTATCTTTGGTTCAGGATAGGCCCTGGAACATTTGTTTTTTAGTAAATCCTTGTCATCACCATGAAGACTTGTTACTTGTCTTTCATAGCTGCCAGGGTGCCAAAATTACACTTATTTGAGTATCCTAGTGGCTTAGTTTCAATGAAAGTAATTATTTCTGGCATTTTGATTTACAAGGCATATTCAACCCCAGTGCTAGAAAAGTGCTTTATTAAATAATCAGTATTTCCAATACTCAGAATATTGTAATGCTCATCAAACATCCTCAATAGTTTGAGGGGTTTAATTTGAGAAGTGACATTCTCTCATAATGAAAGATAAGTCTTGCCACTAGGATTACTTTATTCAGTGTTTTCTCCCATGCTAAAATATATTATGTTAAAATGGTACACATTTATGCAAACTTGACTTTGCAAAAAGAAACACTTAAATACTCATATATCTAGTTAATTACAAATATTATATACTTCATGCTGTCATCATTTTATACTATTCGTGGGTTTTATTTTTTATTGCTTTAACAAGCATACTTCCAATATTAAGGTTATATAAAAGCTTTTAACCAAAATATCAGATTTGGTAATGGTTTCTTTATCATTCGGGGTCCTGTCAGGAGACAGAATCTAATTGAATGTTTCAAGATATCTATTAGAGAGGAATACTCAGAGATACGAGAACTCTATAATAATTGTGGAGTTTCCCAGGAACCAGTCACAATGGGATGCCATTACCACCCTTAGGCCTTAGGGTTACTGGAGTTTAGAGAGAGTTTTGAGCTGTGTGAAAAGTCCTGTACTAAATGAACTGTGACCATGGATGAACCACAGTTAGACACAGAGCCATTAATTGTGGGTAGATTTCATAAGTGTAGGGATCTCTCCTCTATATCCTCTCTTCTATCCCTTTTTCTTTTCCACCCTGCCAATCTTCTCCTGTTGCCTACTAACTAAATGTAATAAATAAATCAATGCAACCATTAAGAGAGCTCCAGTCATTCTTTTTTTTTTTTTTTAAAGATTTTATTTATTTATCTGAGACAGAGAGAATGAGAGAGACAGAGAGCACATGAGAGGGGGGAGGGTCAGAGGGAGAAGCAGGCTCCCCGCAGAGCGGGGAGCCCGATTCGGGACTCGATCCAGGGACTCCAGGATCATGACCTGAGCCGAAGGCAGTCGCTTAACCAACTGAGCCACCCAGGCGCCCGAGCTCCAGTCATTCTAATAAAAGAAAATAGTCTTCCAAGAGCACTGAGCAGGTCAGAGAAAGGTAGTGAATTTGGAGAAGAGTGGATAGGGACGTACAGAGAATAGGAATGACATTTTCAGAAGTTGAAACATCTTTTTTATCCTGAACACATCATGGCTTCAAACAGATCTTTAAAAGTGAAGTATGACAACTTTGTTTTTAATGCATTACGCAGGTATCTTGGGCTCTTTCTGATGTCTTAAAACTTTGGCACTTGGAATGACCATTTTGAAATAAAGTGAGAATAACAGTACTTCCAAAGGAAAGTAGATTTTTGTTTTTTTAAAGATTTTATTTATTTATTCATAAGAGACAGAGAGAGAGAGGCAGAGGGAGAAGCAGGCTCCCCGCTGAGCAGGGAGCCCGATGTGGGACCTGATCCCAGGACCCTGGGATCATGACCTGAGCCGAAGGCAGACGCTTAACCATCTGAGCCATCCAGGCGCCCAAAAGCAGATTTTAAATTAGCACTTTTCATTATAGACAAGATGCTCCTCCTTGCTTAGAAATCATGAGGACATGCATACCTAATTTTGCCTGATTGTCTTTGGAATTTTATGTCTCTGTGGTTTCCTTATACCTATTAAATTACTTTTGTTTTCTTCTGTTAATCTGTGTCTCGTTAATTTGGTTCTGAATCCAGCTAGGAGGACCTTGAAGGAGACTGGAATTTTCACTTCCCTAGTTGTGACCTACCCAAAGTCATTGTTTTCTGTTTAGGAAGGTGAGTTTAATCTTAGCTGTTTTCAAGTTTTCAAAGGAAGTGCAGAATCTAGACGTTTATGCAAAAGTTCTCTGTGTTGAAATGTAGATTAAGTTTTTTAATTGCCTTGTGTTCAAAGCCAACACATGTGCAGGTCTGATCCTAGTTCACAGGCCATTATATTTATAACCCAATCAGATAATGAAATTCTCATTACCAGCGCCGTCATAATCTCTATTCAAAGGTATGAATAATGTGAAGATTTCTGGGTCCTTTGAAGGAAAATAGTTTGGGCAGTGGAGCATTTTGGTGCTCCTGAAATCATAGGGAGGCAACTTATTATTTGTAGTTTCTCTGCACTTTAAGGGGAGAGGAAGTTCTTTCAAGGGAGAAGTCCCTGGAAATATCTTAGTGCTTCAAATAACTATTGCTCTCCTGTTCCCCTTGGGTGGTAAAGCTGTGAACTGCACCCTATTCAGGATACACCATAATGGCATATAACCCTGTGTTTCACAACAACCTAACAATTGACGTCATTCACTTAATTGACTACATAAGCACGTTATTATATGAACAATAGGAAAAAAGAAGGTTTATTTTCCTTTCATGTACATTTTTTTTTCATTTTCCCCACTGATGCTGTAATCACTAGAAGTAGTTTTGACACATGTTAAAGAATTTCATGGCCCCTGGTATTGGGGAATATATTAGTAGCTTGTAATTTCTTCCCGTATAATTTACTCTTTTCATTAGGATTTTTGCAAATGTATAGCATAGAGCCATAATCTACAGCACTGGTGGTAAATTTACTTTTCAGAATGGAAATATATATTAGAGTAGATGGTACACTTATATTTGTGTGTACAATCTATTGTAATGGGTGTGCGGCACAGAAAAGAATAGAAGCTTTGGTATGGACCGATAAGTGCAGTGAGTCTGAAATTGGAGCAATATCTCATTTTAGAAGGAAACCAGCTCTAAATATATATTTTTTTGATTATTCACAGAGGCCACTTTTCTACATTCTCTAGTATAACAAAGAGAGCAGGAAATATAAAATTAAAAATATAGAGAAAATTTTGACTCTAACTCCACTGTATAATTTTACATACTATCATTGTGAATGAGGAAAGGCTTCTAATTTCCCCATGCAAAGGACTAATATAGTTAGCCCCCAAGGGAGCAAGAGCCCCTGGCTCTGGAAATCCCACGCACACCAGGTTTGGCTACTTGCTGCTGACACAATCCAAAGGCAGAGATACTAGTGTTGGTGAAACAAGAAAGGTATTTCAGTGAGGCCAATACTTGGAATATATTAGAATAGTGTCTCAAAGACTGTTTCCAATGTCCTGCAACTACTTATAGCTTTCTATAAGAAAAATGTGGAACAAAGGTCCTTGGGTATATGCAGGTGGGTGGTAAAGGTCAAGTTGATCATTGTCTTGGGGTCAATCATGCTGGGTGTTGCTGGCATCTGGGCATTGCTGGCATCTGGGCAGTCCTCATTGCTTGAGTGGGTTATTTCCATTACCATCACAGAATTCTTTGGCCTCCAGGTCTTTTGCTTGAGTCAAAAGTTAGACGGCAAAGAAGAACTTAATGAGAAAGTATAGGGATGCCTGGCTTCCTCAATTGGTAGAGCATGTGACTCCTGATCTTGGGGTTGTGAGATCAAACCCCACGTTGGCGGTACAGTTCACTTGAAAAAAAAATTAAAAAAAGAAAGGACAGGGGCGCCTGGGTCGCTCAGTCTGTTAAGCGTCTGCCTTTGGCTCAGATCCTGATCTGGGGGTCCTGGGATTGAGCTCCGCATAGGGCTCCCTGCTCAGCGGGGAGTCTGCTTCTCCCTCTCCCACTCCCCATTCCTTTTGCTGTCTCGCTCTCTCTCTCAAGCAAATAAATAATAAAATCTTAAAAAAATACTTTAAAAAGTATAGACAAAGGTCAAAATGGAGGTAGTTAAAGCAATAACTGGATACTCTTTCACTACTATGTTTGGGAAAAGCTGCATTTTATAATATTGTTGAAGATTTCACATTTATTAATATAACCACCTAATTCTGGGTAAATTTGTGTATGGAGAAAAGCCCAATTAACTTCAAATTATGTGGAAGGATTATGGAAGAACCAAAAGATAATTGGAATTCATATGTAATCCTTCTCATTTAAATCCTTAGTTTCAGTTTGTTTTCTCTTCAAATCATTCACTGTAACAGTTCATATTTAAGACAACAGGTTTGAATTTACACCATGTGCCATGTAATTTACATATGTCATAGAATTTTTGCTACCCTTCAAGGTCCTTCTAGCTGGAATGAGAATCCATTTGACATGACACAGATTAACAGGAGAGAATAAAATTTAATAGCATAAATGCGAAGAATGTACATGACATGGAAATTGCAAAGACAGTGAATCAACAGGACTCTTATTTGAGCTGAGGGCCCTGAAGATACAAAGAAGATAAATACCAGGAGGATAAAGACCATTTGCAGTAATGTGAGAGGATTTGTTTGGAAAACAAAGGTTGCTTATTCTGCATGTGAGATTGTGAAGTTAAGAGCAATCTGTGTTAATAGACCTTTTGATACAAGGAGGCAGTTTTGGGGGAGGTAAAGAACTTCTCCTGAATGGGTTGTGTAGTGGATATTCTGTTATTTGCCTCTTTTTGCACTTATGTGTGTGTATAATCTTGGCTTAATGATGAATATTTATGACAATTAAAGGAGCTTTAGGCCTTTTCGTGTTTAGGAGTATGCCATATATGCCGTATAGGAGAATCTCTAATATGGCTGGAGAATGAAATCTTAACATATATGACTGATGTAAATTATTATATAAAGATGTGCAAAAATTTCATATTGTCTGTGTTCTGGGGATTTTGAGGGCCCTGGGGGGTGAGGAAAGTTTTGTAAAAACCCAAACTTGAAAACTAAGGTAGACCTTTGCCTGGATATTAGAAGTTACCAATACTGAAATTTTCCAGGTAATCTCATAATGAAATTCTGTTCTGTTCCAGTTAGGTGACTTTTGTAATTTTCCAAGTAGAATAATAAAAGTAATTTTCTAATAACCTAAGGAACAAAATTCAACAATATGGAGTACAGACTTGGATGGCTAGAGATTGAATTTCCTTAGGCAATGTTCACATCTCAAAATCCTTCCAACGAGTTTCTACATTTAGAACCCTGAAGAGCTTTTCAAAATGCAGGAAAAAATTCTGATACCCTATAAAATGTAAATGCCATAACAAAAGCTACACCATGCACTTTACCTCTTTCTCTCTTGCTTACGCATGCTTGTTGTAGTGTACACACACGTACAAACAGAGCTTAATTTAATCCTCACATATTTATTTCTAAGTAGATACCATTATTATTACATTTTTTCTGAGGAGTTAACTAAGAATTTAGAAAAAATAAGTAACTCACCTGGGAGCTGCATAAGCATTGGCCCCAAATTTTAACTAGGATATTGCAATTTATTTTCATGGTATTTAGTAAGTTTGCAGATGCCTTGATCAAGAAGAGAACGAAAGAATAAGAAATTTTCCTTCTGCCATTAATGTTCTTTATGGCGAATACCATGTGGTGTGATAGGTATTTTTGAGACAAGTTTCTTTAATTCTACATGGCATTGTAAATAGGGGTATTCAGCCTAATTTTGCCTTCGTATTCTAGGGTAGGAAGTAATATATTGTGCTAGCCAGAGGCAGGGTTTCTGGAGATAGGCTACCTAGATTTTTAATATGATCTTACCATTTATTATCCGTGTAAACTTGGGCAAGTAAATTTCTTTATTTGTAAAATTGAGATAATGGTACTTACCACATATATATGCATTAAAAAAAAAAGAATACTTCCATCAAAGTGAGTACTCCTAATTGTTAGCTGTTACCATTCTCACCTGACTGCATTTCCAGGTAGCAAAATCGCTTAGAATAGTGGTTCTAAAATGTCAGTGTCTACCAGTATCCCCCTGAGATCATGTTAAAGCATAGATTATTGGTCTCCACGCCCAGGGGTAGTGATTCAGTAATGTTTAGGCAGGTTTGAAAATTTGTATTTCTAACGAGTTGCTGCTGGTCCATGAACTGTACTTTTAGAATCTGTGGGTTAGAGTACAGTGTTAATAAAATCTGGATCGTGGCTTTGGCCTTAATTTTGGCCTTTTGTCTTCCCCCATTCTCTCTCATCTAAAAATAAGATTCTCTGCTTAGAATTGTCAGACCTCAGAGACAGGCACTCACATAGGAAGCTTCAATATCCCCAATCATTGCATCAAGGAAAAAGAACTAGAATTTGAAGGTAGAATATTAGGGAATTCATCAAAATGTTAATCTTGACAGTCTTTGGTTGGTGAGATTATAAATGCTTTGAATTTATATTTTCTATTTTCAACACTTTTATACTGAAGTCCTATTTTATTATCTTAGTGGATTTTTTTCAAAAACTAAGACTACTTCAGAGGTTAGTCAGTAATGTCACCTCCAAGAGAAAACTGATAGATTTTATTTATCTTGTACTAGTAAAACTTCATAAAATATCCCTCACCCTGAAGCACACATTTCTTTTTTTTTTTTTTTTTAAGATTTTATTTATTTATTTGACCTAGAGAGAGAGCACAAGGAGGGAGAGGGAGAAGCAGAAGCAGGCTCCCCCTTGAGCAGGACCCTGGGATCATGACCTGAGCCAAAGGCAGACGCTTAACCAACTGAGCCACCCAGGCGCCCCTGAAGCACCCATTTCTTGTGTCTTTTTCTCTTCTTGAAGTCAAGTTTTGAAGAGCTTATTGTAACACATACATAATTACAATACAGAGAACAACTCTCAAGTTGTAGGCTGTTATTTCTTTTTTTTTTTTAAAGATTTTATTTATTTATTTGATAGAGAGAATGAGATAGAGAGCATGAGAGGGGGGAGGGTCAGAGAGAGAGGCAGACTCCCTGCTGAGCAGGGAGCCCGATGTGGGACTTGATCCCGGGACTCCAGGATCATGACCTGAGCCGAAGGCAGTCGCTTAACCAACTGAGCCACCCAGGCGCCCTGTAAGCTGTTATTTCAATGATTCATTGAATTCATTTCCTTACTCTCTGTATTTTGAAAAGATCTATTTGTTATCCCCTAAAAATATGCAGTCTTAAGTCGGTTATTTAGAGAGTGTCTTCTTTTTTTTAAATTCTGAATATCCTATCTTGCATGAAACAGCAGCCTACTAATAAAATGATGGACCTTTACATTTTGTGTAGTAGGTCTTGATAAACTAAACTATAAAGGCAGTGCTTAATTTCAATGTATAAAGCAGGTGACATAGGCTTCCCTCCTGCTAGCATATGTTTCTCTAAACTATTCCTGGGAATTCATAAGAGAACATTTACTACAAAACTTAGCATTGAAGGAGTGTCGATATTTAAGACTCTAGAAGCCCAGTGTGTTTGGTCAACTTATTTAGAAAACATATACAAATATAAAGCTTTTGAATTAATTGATACGTACCAGGCATCAAACTAGGCACTTTATATCCATTAGATTCTCATTTCATTCCCACAGCAGCTCTCAGCAGTAGATACTATTATTATCTATCTTCTTATGTTGGAGGAATTGAGATCTAAATTCAAGTCTTATTTAATCCCAGAGGATGTTTTAATAGCTACTATCAATAACTTTCTTATTTAATTGGAAGTAACAGCCTGAAGAGAGATTTTGTGTGTCATACTAGAAAGAACGTGGAATCAACCCGACTGGGGTCCATACTCTGCTTTTGCTAATTATAATCTAGTGTGTCTCTACCAAAGTTACATTATCTACCTTAGCTTTCTTATCTATATCTATGCCTCATTTTTTTAATTGGTAATAATATGTTCACTCCACAGCATAATGATATAGTTTATTGGCTATCTGTTGTGTACTTAGCTCTGTACTACGTAATCTGTGGTTGTTTTGGCCGTGATTTTTATATACTCATTGGAGGTTTTCTTGCAGTATAAACTCTTTTGTCTTAATGAACAAAATAACTGGCAGAAACAGTATTCTAAGGGTTTAGGGAGGTGACATTTGAAGCCCTAGCTCTATCACTTTGCATTTTTTTGACCACAGGCAAATCCTTTAACTACTCAGTGCCTCTATTTACTTATCTGTAAAAAGACTGAATACTAATATTTCCTAATTCATTTGGCTTTTATGAAGATTAAATCACCCAATATATGTAAAATTCCTACTTCTAGGACTGGCATTTATTACATATTAGCCAAAGTAATCCGAGGGTGACTGTATGAATATTGGGTATAATAAATTTTAGTTAAAAAAAATGACTAAATATTTAGAAAGGGAATATATAGATAGAAAGGGTAATTTCCTTAGGGAGATTGAGCCATTCTAAACTTGATTTCACCTAATAACGTAACTTTGATGTCAAATTTTTAACAAATGGAAAGAAGTGGAAAAAGTTACCAAAATATAGGGTGATTTTAACACAATCCTGACAGTATTTTATATTTCACAGATTTAAAAATAATAAAATTAGTTTTCTATATTCCTTTATTCATTTTATATGAAAATAAACAAGCTTAATCTAATTGACCAGTTTTCGTGTGTGTGATTGTTAAAAAGACTGCATATATTGGGGCGCCTGGGTGGCTCAGTCGGTTAAGCGACTGCCTTAGTCTCGGATCATGATCTTAGGGTTCTGGGATCCAGCCTCTCATCAGGCTCCCTGCTCGGCAGGAGGCCTACTTCTCCCTCTGTCACTCCCCCTGCTTGGGTTCCCTCTCTTGCTGTCTCTCTCTCTGTCAAATAAATAAATAAAATCTTTAAAAAAAATACTGAATATATTAACTCCAGACTATTCATTATTTTTAAGGCCACATGGAATATATTTGAAAATTTACCATGTTTTATCATAAAGCAAGTTAGTTCAAGTTTTAAAGTATTATAAAGACCACATTTTTTACCAAAACACAATAAATTAGAAATCAATACCAGGGCGCCTGGGTGGTTCAGTTGTTAAGCATCTGCCTTCAGCTCAGGTCATAATCCTGGGATGGAGCCCCACATCAGGCTCCCTGCTCAGCGGGAAGCCTGCTTCTCTCCTCCCACTCCCCCTGCTTGTGTTCCCTCTCTCACTATCTCTCTCTGTCAAATAAATCAGTAAAATCTTAGAAGAAAGAAATCAAGAACAAATAAGTTTGTAAAAAATATATATCTAGAAAGTGAAAGGCAAACATGTAAATAACCTATGATCAATGAAGAAAGTACAATGGGATCTACAAATATTTTGACTGAAGACTGTGAAATGCTATATATCAAACTTGTGTAATGCAGCTAAAGTGGTATTTAGTGGAGTAGTTATACTATGAAATATTTATTTTATTTAATAAAAAGGGCTGAAAAGTAGTGAGTCAAGGAAGTACAGCCAACATCTTTTAAAAGCAACACAAAAAACTTATTGGAAGAGTTTGAAGTAAAAAAACAAATATAGGCAAATATAATACAGAAGATGAAAAAATCCTCATAGAAATTATAAAAACAAGGACAAACATTTGTCAAGATTAATGAAAAACAGAGAAGACAATCATTATTAGGGATGATAACTGCGTCATAAATCCAAATGTCAGAAGGGACGCAAAAATGATGGGATTATTATGGTAAAGAATATACCTTATATATTGAAAGGTATATGCCAAATGGACAAATTCCTAGGAAAATATAAATCACCCAAGATTCAAGAAGAAATAGACAGTTTTGAGAGTCCTATAGATATCAATGAATTTGAATCAGTAAACTATGATGTTATACTGCCTCCTTATCAAGAACAAAGAAAGAGCAAGTGTCTGGATATGATTCTCTGATGGTAGGATATATGAATTTTAGATCTAAAGGGTTGATATGTTCTAGTTATGATAAGCATCAGGCTGTGACACAGTGGTGGAGATAACAGAAGAGAACCCTGGTGATGAAGAGTGTGAGGATACAAAGATTTGTCTTTGTCATCCATAGAATTTTTGGAGTTACCCAAAATTCTGTGAGTGTGCTAAAAATAAAAAGATAGATTATTATTCAGATGGAAAAATCTTTTTTTTATTATGTTATGTTAATCACCATACATTACATCGTTAGTTTTTGCTGTAGTGTTCCATGATTCATTGTTTGCGTATAACACCCAGTGCTCCATTCAGTACATGCCCTCTTTAATACCTGTCAGCAGGCTAACCCACCCCCCACACCCCTCCACTCTAGAACCCTCAGTTTGTTTCTCAGAGCCCATAGCCTCTCATGGTATGTCTCCCCTTCCGATTTCCCCCCGTTCATCCTTCCCTTCCTGCTATCTTCTTCTTCTTTTTTTTTTTTAACATATAATATATTATTTGTTTCAGAGGTACAGGTCTGTGATTCTACAGTCTTATGCAATTTACTTCGCTCACCATAGCACATACTCTCCCCAATGTCTATCACCCAGTCACCCCATCCCTCCCACCCCCCACCACTCCAGCAACCCTCAGTTTGTTTCCAGAGATTAAGAATTCCTCATATCAGTGAGAGCACATGATACATGTCTTTCTCTGATTGACTTATTTCACTCAGCATAATACCCTCCAGTTCCATCCACGTCATTGCAAATGGCAATGTCATTCCTTTTGATGGCTGCATAATATTCCATGGTATATATATATACCACTTCTTCTTTATCCACTCATCTGTTGATGTAGATATTGGCTCTTTCCATAGTTTGGCTATTGTAGACATTGCTGTTATAAACATCAGGGTGCACGTACCCCTTCTGATCTCTACATTTGTATCTTCGGGGTAAATACCCAGTAGTGCAATTGCTGGGTCATAGGGTAGCTCTCTTTTCAACTTTTTGAGAAACCTCCATACTGTTTTCCAGAGTGGCTGCACCAGCTTGCATTCCCACCAACAGTGTAGGAGGGTTCCCCTTTCTTCGCATCCTTGCCAACATCTGTCGTTTCCTGACTTGTTAATTTTAGCCATTCCGACTGGTGTGAAGTGGTATCTCCCTGAGGTTTTGATTTGGATTTCCCTGATGCCGAGCGATATTGAGCACTTTTTCATGTGTCTGTTGGCCATTTGGATGTCTTCTTTGGAAAAATGTCTGTTCATGTCTTCTGCCCATTTCTTGATTGGATCATTTGTTCTTTGGGTTTTGAGATTGATAAGTTCTTTATAGATTTTGGGTACTAGCCCTTTATCTGAAATGTCATTTGCAAATATCTTCTCCCATTCCGTCGGTTGTCTTTTGGTTTTGTTGACTATTTCTTTTGCTGTGCAAAACCTTTTTATCTTGATGAAGTCTCAGTAGTTCATTTTTACCCTTCCTTCCCTTACTTCCCATTCCTTTGGTGATGTTTCTAGGAAAAAGTTGCTGCGGCTGAGGTCGAAGAGGTTGCTGCCTGTGTTCTCCTCTAGGATTTTGATGGACTCCTGTCTCACATTTAGGTCTTTCATCCATTTTGAGTCTATTTTTGTGTGTTGTAAGGAAATGGTCCAGTTTCATTCTTCTGCATGTGGCTGTCCAATTTTCCCAATACCATTTGTTGGAGAGATTGTCTTCTTTCCACTGGACATTCTTTCCTGCTTTGTCGAAGATTAGTTGACCACAGAGTTGAGGTTCCTTTTCTGGGCTCTCTATTCTGTTCCACTGATCTATGTGTCTGTTTTTGTGCAGTACCATACTGTCTTGATGATGACAGCTTTGTAATAGAGCTTGCAGTCGGAATTGTGATGCCACCAGCTTTGCTTTTCTTTTTCAACATTCCTCTGGCTATTCGGGGTCTTTTCTGGTTCCATACAAATTTTAGGATTCTTTTTTCCATTTCTTTGAAAAAAGTGGATGGTATTTTGATAGGGATTGCATTAAATGTGTAGATGGTTCTAGGTAGCATTGACATCGTCACAATATTTGTTCTTCCAATCCATGAGTATGGAACGTTTTTCCATTTCTTTGTGTTTTCCTCAATTTCTTTCATGAGTATTCTATAGTTTTCTGAGTACAGATTCTTTGCCTCTTTGATTAGATTTATTCCTAGGTATCTAATGGTTTTGGTTGCAATTGTAAATGGGATCGACTTCTTAATTTCTCATTCTTCTATCTTGTTGTTGGTGTATAGGAATGCCACTGATTTCTGTGCACTGATTTTATATCCTGCCACTTTACTGAATTCCTGTACGAGTTTTAGTAGTTTTGAGTTGGAGTCTTTTGGGTTTTCCACATAAAGTAACATATCATCTGCAAACAGTGAGAATTTGACTTCTTCTTTGCTGATTCAGATGGCTTTTATTTCTTTTAGTTGCCTGATGGCTGAGGCTAGGACTTCTAGTACTGTGTTGAAGAGCATTGGTGATAGTGGACATCCCTGCTGTGTTCCTGACCTTAGGGGGAAAGCTCTCAGTTTTTCCCCATTGAGAATGATATTCGCTGTGGGTTTTTCATAGACGGCTTTTATGATATTGAGGTATGTACCCTCTATCCCTCCATTTCTATTTTTTGGAACAGTTTCAGAAGAATAGGTATTAATTCTTCTTGAAATGTTTGGTAGAATTCCCCTGGGAAGCTATCTGGCCCCGGGCTTTTGTTTTTTGGGAGATTTTTCATTACTGCTTCAATTTCCTTAGTGTTTATAGGTCTGTTCAGGTTTTCTATTTCTTCCCGGTTCAGTTTTGGTAGTTGATAGATCTCTAGGAATGCATCCATTTCTTCCAGATTATCTAATTTACTGGCGTATAGTTGCTCATAATATGTTCTTATAATTGTTTGTATTTCTTTGGTGTTGGTTGTGATCTCTCATCTTTCATTCATGATTTTATTTATTTGGGTCACTTCTCTTTTCTTTTTGGTAAGTCTGGCCCGGGGTTTATCAGTCTTAATAATTCTTTCAAAGAACCACCTCCTAGTTTCATTGATCTGTTCTATTGTTCTTTTGGTTTCTATTTCCTTGATTTCTGCTCTGATCTTTATTTCTCTTCTCCTGTTGGGTTTAGGCTTTATTTGCTCTTCTTTCTCCATCTCCTTTAGGTGTAGGGTTAGGTTGTGTATTTGAAACCTTTCTTGTTTCTTGAGAAAGGCTTGTATTGCTATATACTTTCCTGTTAGGACTGCCTTTGTTTCGTCCCAACGATTTTGAACAGTTGTGTTTTCATTTTCATTTGTTTCCATGAATTTTTTCAATTCTTCTTTAATTTCCTGTTTGACCCATTCATCCTTTAGTAGAATGCTCTTTAGCCTCCATGTATTTACATTCTTTCCTACTTTTCTCTTGTGATTGAGTTGTAGTTTCAAAGCATTGTGGTTCGAAAATATGCAGGGAATGATCCCAATCTTTTGGTACCAGTTAAAACCTGATTTGTGACCTAGGATATGATGTATTCTGGAGAATGTTCCATGGGCACTAGAGAAGAATGTGTATTCTGTTGCTTTGGGATGGAAGGTTCTGAATATATCTGTGATGTCCATTTCATCCAGTGTGTCATTTAAAGTCTTTATTTCCTTGTTGATCTTTTGCTTAGATGATCTGTCCATTTCAGTGAGGGGGGTGTTAAAGTCCCCCACTATTATTGTATTGTTGTCGATGTGTTTCTTTGCTTTTGTTATTAATTGCCTTATATAATTGGCTGTTCGCATGTTAGAGTCATAGATATTTACGATTGTTAGATCTTCTTGTTGGATAGACCCTCTAAGTAGGATATAGTGTCCTTCCTCATCTCTTATTACAGTCTTTGGTTTAAAATCTAATTTGTCTGATATAAGGATCACCACCCCAGCTTTCTTTTGGTGTCCATTAGCATGGTAAATGGTTTTCCACCCCCTCACTTTCAATCTGTGGGTGTCCTTAGGTCTAAAATGAGTCTCTTGCAGACAGCATATCGATGGGTCTTGTTTTTTAATCCAATCTGATAGCCTGTGTCTTTTTATTGTGGCATTTAGCCCATTTACATTCAGGGTAACTACTTAAGGGTATGAATTTAGTGCAATTGTATTGCCTGTAAGGTGACTTTTACTGTATATTGTTTGTGTTCCTTTCTGGTCTATGTTGCTTTTAGGCTCTCTCTTTGCTTAGAGGACCCTTTTCAGTATTTCTTGTATGGCTGGCTTGGTGTTTGCAAGTTCTTTTCGTTTTTGTTTGTCCTGGAAGCTTTTTATCTCTCCTTCTATTTTCAATGACAGCCTAGTTGGATATGGTATTCTTGGCTGCATATTTTTCTCATTTAATGTTATGAATATTTCATACCAGTCCTTTCTGGCCTGTCAGGTGTTTGTGGATAGGTCTGTTGCCAATCTAATGTTTCTACCATTGTAGGTTACAGATCTCTTCTCCTGAGCTGCTTTCAGGATTTTCTCTTTGTCTCTGAGACTTGTAAGGTTTACTATTAGATGTCGGGGTCTTGACCTATTTTTATTGATTTTGAGGGGGGTTCTCTGTGCCTCCTGGATTTTGATGCCTATTTCCTTCCCCAAATTAGGGAAGTTCTCTGCCATAATTTGCTCCAATATACCTTCTGCCCCTCTCTCTCTTTATTCTTCTGGGATCCCAATTGTTCTAACATTGTTTCATCTTATAATATCACTTATCTCTCGAATCCTGCCCTCGTGATTCAGTAGTTGTTTATCTCTCTTTTTGTCAGCTTCTTTATTTTCCATCATTTGGTCTTCTATATCACTGATTCTCTCTTCTGCATCATTTATCCTAGCAGTTAGAGCCTCCATTTTTGATTGCACCTCATTAATAGCCTTTTTGATTTCCACTCGGTTAGATTTTTGTTCTTTTATTTCTCTAGAAAGGGTTTCTCCAATATCTTCCATGCTTTTTTCAATCCCAGCTAATATCTTTAAAATCGTCATTCTGAACTCTATTTCCGACATCTTACTAATGTCCATATTGATTAGGTCCCTGGCAGTTGGTACTGCCTCTTGTTCTTTTTTTTGAGGTGATTTTTTTTTTTCCATCATGTTATTTTGTCCAGAGGCGAATAGATGAATGAGAGAACAAAGTGCTAACCAGGGTAACAATGACCCCAGAAAAATATACACTAAACAAATTAGAAGAGACCTGAAACCGGGGGAAAAGAAAGGGAAAGAAATTAAAATGATTAAAAAAAAAAAGAATATTATCAAATATGATCAGGCTGGTACTCAGATCAGTGCCACACACTAGACTTTGGGTGTATTTTGGTCTGTTAGAAGAAAGTGACTCCCAAAATTTTAATGAAAGAAAAACTTATATATGTACAAAAATAAGGGTAAATACGATGAAGGGATGGAATATGATTGCAAAGATGAAACTTATAAAAGATTTTATAAAAGGAATTGCTAAGAAGTTGGTTGAAAAAAGAAAGTAGAGAAATTGAAAAAAAAAAGGAGAGAATGTGATTAGGCAGGAGACTAGAACAAAGCCATACACTAGAGGTTTAGGATATATTTTGGTCTGTTAGAAGAAAGTGTATCCCAAAATTTTAAAGAGAGAACAACTTATATATATATACCAAAAATAAGGTTAACTTCTATGAAGGGATAGAATATGACTCTAAAAATGAAAAATAAAAGATTTTTTTAAAAAGGAATTGATCACATGTTGGTTGAAAAAGGGAAAAAGAAAAATTCAAAAAAAAATTAAATTAAAAAAATTAACTTTGAAAGACTATTGAATTGGGGTAAAAAAGCCATGAATTCTATGTGCAGTATTCCCCTGGCGCTGGAGTTCTGCCGTTCTCATTGATCGGTAAACTTGGCCTTGGCTCGCTGTTCTCGCTGATTTTCTGGGGGAGGGGCCTGTTGCCGTGGTTCCCAAATGTCTTTGCCGGAAGCGGAATTTCCCTGCCCTTCCCCGGTCAGTGCTAAGTAATCTGCTCGGGTTTGCTCTCGGGAGCTTTTGTTCCCTGGAAGCTTTCCGTACAGCTTTGGAGGATGAGAGTGAAAATGGCGGCCTCCCAATCTCCGCCCCGGAGGAGCTGCGAACTTGGGTCCCTGCTCCTCAGTGCGCCCCCAGAGAAAAGCAGTCAGTCACTCCCGTCTCCCCGGTCTCTGGCCGCACTCTGTGCTCACCCGGTCTCTGACCGAGCGTTTCTATCTCTGGCACCCGACTCACTGTGGAGTCTCCAAACCCAGCAGATACTTGCGGTGCGCTCCCGTGCCGCTCCTCCCGGGGGAGGATGGGGAGTCTCCCCGGATCTGCCACTTGTTGGGTCCCTGCTGGAGGAGCAGTGGCCCGACTGTGCCACGGATCTCGGTTTATGGCAATCCCGAGCTGGGAGCCCGCGCCTCGGCTCCGTCTCTGCAGCCGGCTTCCCCACTCCAATCCCTGGGAGCTCTGCCACACTCAGGCACCCCCGGTCTTTCTGTGACCCCAAGGGTCCTGAGACCACACTGTCCCACGAGGGTTCCACCCCCAGCTTAGCCACCAGAGTGACGTCCCTCAGAGGAGCAGACTTCTAAAATTTCCGATTTTGTGCTCCGCGGCTCTATCACTTGCCAGAAGTGGCCAATGGAGGCCCCCTCCCCTGCCGTCTGTCTTCCCGAATATCGCCTCAGAATTACTTCGCACGCCCTACCTTCCAGAAAGTGGTCGCTTTTCTGTTCAGAGAGTTGTTGCTCTTCTTTTCTTCGATCTCCTCTGGAGCTCGTAGGTGTTCAGAATGGTTTGGTCCCTATCCAGCTGAATTCCTGAGACCGGACGAAATCCAGTCTCCTACTCCTCTGCCATCTTGCTCCTCCCAGAAAAATCTTTTAAGTCTGAAAGAAAAGAGGGTTCAGCCAGATGCCTTTTGTCTTAAAGGAACCATTGTTTTTACATAAAAGTACAGGAGTAATGGTTAGAAAGTTACGTTGGGGATTAAGATATGTGTCATTTTAGTTACAAAATCTGATTGTACATGGTCGTTGTGAGAAAGTTAATGAGTAGCTTTATCCTTAGAGTGTTGCTAGGGAAACAAGACTCAGTTTAGAGATTGACAGCATCAGTGAAGAATGGGAGCCTTGAATTTAAATTTTAATCAATAATTTATGATCTGGAGCCTCCTGGGTGGCTTAGTCGTTAAGCATCTTTCTTCGGCTCAGGTCATGATCCCAGGGTGCTGGGATCGAGTCCTGTATCGGGCTCCCTGCTCAGCGGGGAGTCTGCTTCTCCCTCTCCCACTCTCCCTGCTTGTGTTCCCTCTCTCGCTGTGTCTCTCTCTGTCAAATATATAAAATCTTCAAAAAGAAAATAATTTATGATCTGTTTCAGTAATAGTCGCAGTTTCTCTGCAAAGAAGCTGTTTAGGGTCAGATGGTAGAAAGAGCCTTCAAGTCGGAATTCAGTTTTAGAGAGGAAAAGAAATAAAACACTTTTTTTTTCTATATTCCAGCTATCATGTGATCGTTAGATGATAAGGAAAGCTGAAAAAATACTTTATAAGTACATCACTCCCCTCCTCTCTTTTCCGCTAGTTTAGAATGTTATGAGGTCAGTTCTTTTCTTTATTGATTAAGTATTCAGAAAGTACCTTTGAACTTACTTAAGATTTGAGATGGAGGCCAAAAAAGGTGAAATTAAGACCTCTGCTTCATAGATAACTGCACTCATTCTCATCTAGTTGTAAAGTCTTCTTCATTTCAAAGGAGCAAGGATTCCTGCCATTTACCTCTACCATGGCGGTAATCCAAATCAGGATGGGTATAAATCTAATAACCCTTTGTTTTTTGTTCATTTGTCTGTTTCAGAGAAGCCAATCCTACAATATCCTGATGTCTGTTCCAAAAAAGGCTTTGCTTTAATTTTCTTTCTCTCTTAATGATGAACATTTTTACTTCTAGAATAACCAGAAAGTAGCACCCACTTGTTTTTTTCTTAATGCTAGAGATGTGAGATATGAATATAACTGGCACGAGCCAAGCTACTCATGCTGTTTGACAAAGTCCAAGTATGGGGGACGATCCTGAAAACAGGAGACTCCACAGCTGGCTCCTGCTATTGTCTTTCATTTTGTTTATGGCAATCTTTATAATTGTGGGAATATTTCTGGGCTGGCTCCTGCTATTCTCTTTCATTTTGTTTATGGCAATCTTTATAATTGTGGGAATATTTCTGGCGTTTCATGATAAAGTGACCACTCACCTTAGTTACGCCTATCTAAGCAATCATAATGAAACTATTTCCTTGAAGAATTAGTTTCTATAGAACAACGTAACAAGACAGTCACGCTCTGTCTGGCACCTTTCTCTTTGCATACTGTTTTTTAGTTTTAGCGAAAGCCAATAAGCAGAAATCAAAAAAGGTCATGTTAATCATTACAAAGGAAAAGTGAAAGAAGGCTATTGGTGTAATCCAGAAAATGATCTAAAATTTCGAAAAACAAAAATATCCTAACATATAAATAAAGTTCCTCCGAGGCTGTCAGGAGGAGATGCTTGCAACCTGATCCTGTGTGTGTGTCTCCTCATTCGCCGACGCCGTCCTTTCCTACGAGAGACCCACCCCAGCTGGAGCTGGACTTCGGCATAAGTGTATTAGAGTAACTTGGAAGAAATGTATTGTATTTGTAGGGTTGATAGCAGAAGAGTTTAATCTTTCAATAATTGTTCTCCTAACCTGCTACTTTTCCCAAAGAAACTGAGTTGGAGTTAAAGTTATTTGAATTATGGCAGCTTTAAAAAAATATATTGCCGGGAGAGTTACATGCCAAAATAGTTGAACATTAATATTATGCCATCTGACATCAATCTAATGATATATTTCTCAGAGAATGAATTTGCCAATTGAATAAACCTTGAAAAAACATTTTCACGTGGCAGACTAACAAGCGGGTGTTATAAATGTCCCATGTTATGTGGGAGCCTTACACAGTAAAGTCAAATGACTGAATATCAACTTAGTTCATTATCAAGTGGATAGGAAAATTTATTATCTTTCATGGGGCTTTCACTCTTCCATAGCAATGCCAAAA
Organism: Mirounga angustirostris; assembly: GCF_029215605.1. Classification (NCBI taxonomy): domain Eukaryota; kingdom Metazoa; phylum Chordata; class Mammalia; order Carnivora; family Phocidae; genus Mirounga; species Mirounga angustirostris. The sequence continues at coordinate 98,959,271 of NW_026991719.1, forward strand.
AAATCATAAGAAGGAAAATATGTGAAGCGCTGAATTTATGTGACATTTTCCTGATTTTTGTGATACTTTGGAGAAACATTTTGTCAGATACAAATATCTATCTTCAGGCCTATTTTTAGTGCCAAAAAAGAGTATTCCATGGTAGAAAAGCAATGTGGGCATCCATTTCTTGAAACAAGACAATTAATAATGGTATAAATGAGGGAGAAGAGGGGAACTCAAAGACAAATAAGTAAGTTTTTCCCTGGTAGATCCTATTAGAAAACTAAATGCAAAAAGAAAAAAGCCCAAGTGGACATACAACTTGTTTTTAAACTATTTATAATAATTGTGGAATGGGTGTCATCTGTAGATTGGTCTAGTATTACAGTGTTGGGGTTAGGTATAATTTTTTTTGTATCATTCTAAGGACTTTGACTTTTAAATGAGCTCATTCTGGCATAAAATAACAGAGATAGATGGTCATTAAAGAAAGTGCTTTCAAAGGCTTTCAAAGGGTATTTCCTTTTCTTTTCAGATTTTGGTGAATTTTTTTCAGGAGCCATTCTTTCTCAGGATGAAAATAGCAGTCTGAGAATATTACTTAACTTTCTAAAATCATAATATCATACTGCATCTACTTGTTATCTTACTACATTGTGGACCACAATAAACCAGGCCTGATTTGGATCACTTAGATGTTACACCTCTCATCGGACAGTTTCCACAGTCCTGGTGGTCAAAGAAGCACCTGTAGTACCAGTAAGTATTGTTGATGGGTCATTTATGGATTTGTATGGTCTTTGTTGGGTTAGAGTTGCCTGAATGTTCTTTTTCTCTTTTTATTTTCATAAAAGCTACGTATCAAAATTCATACTCCTATCCATTTTTAAGTGTTTAGTTAAGTAGTATTCAGTACACTTACATTGTTATGAACATCTCCAGAAATTTTTCATATTACAAATATGAAATTATAGGTATTTAGGTTTATTAAGTATAACTAAATAGGTATACTTATCATTTGGCAACCTCAGTCTTTGGCAACCAGTATTCTATATCTGTTTCTGTGAATCTGACTACTGTAGATACCTCATATACGTGGAATCATACAGTATTTGTGGTTTTGTGATCGGCTTGATTCACTTAGCACAATGTCCTCATGTTCATACAACTTGTAGCATGTAGCAGGATTTACTTCCTTTTTAGGATTTCATTATATGCATTTATCACTTTTTCTTTAATTCGTATTTTAAGGATTTGTTTATTTCAGTGAGGGAGGGACAGAGGGAGAGGGCGAGAGAAACTCAAGCAGTTTCCATGCTCAGCGTGGAGCCTGATGCGGGGCTCAATTTCACGACCCTGAGATCAGACCTGAGCAGAAACCAAGAGTGGGACACTCAACCAACTGTACCACCCAGGCACCTCTTTAATTCATCGTTTGATGTATATTTTATTTGCTTCCCCCTATTGGTTATTGGAATTGCTATGAATATGAGCATGGAAGCATCTCTTAGGGACTATGCTTGAAGTACTTTTTGGTACATATCAAGAAGTGGAATTGCTCCTTTGTGTTATCATTTACATGGAATATCCCTTTCCATCCTTTCACTTTCATTCTATGTGTGTTCTAAGATCTAAAATGTTTCTTGTGTAAAGAGCATATAGTTGGATCCTATATTATTTTTCCTTAATCATTTGCGCAATGTATGTCTCTTGACTGGGGTATTTAATCCACCTATATTTAAAATAATTTGATAGTGAAAGATTGTTTTGCCATTTTGTTAAATGTTTTCTGTATTTCTTATAGCTTTTTTTGCCCTTATTTCATGATTTATTGCCTTCATTTGTGCCTCATTGATTTTATATTGTGATATGCTATGATTCACTGCTCATCTTCTTTTATGAATATTCTATAGATACTTCTTTTAATTTTATTTCATTTCATTTGTGGTTCCCATTGCAATTACATAAAACATCTTAAAACTGTAACATTCTATTGTAACCTGATAACTACTTAAATTCCATCAATATATAGAAACTGTAGTCCATTAAGGTTCAGCTTCTTCCATAATATGTTACTGATTTCACAAATTATATCTTTATATATTGTTTACACATTGACATAGATTTATAGGGTACTTTGTATGTTTTTGTCATTTAAATTTATAAATCAAAGTTGGTATAGTACAGGTTGTTTCATTTGTCTATGTCTTTTACTTTACTACATAGACATTTGTTTTTGTACAGGTTTTTTCTATATACCTTCCATTTGTTTTAACTTCAATGAAGGACTCCTTATAATTTTGCTTGTAGAGAATGTCTAGCAGTACTGAATTCCCTTAGGTGTTGTTTATCTCAAAAGGTCTTAATTTCTCCTTTTTTAAAAAGTTAAGTTCTATGCCCAATGTGGGGCTTGAACTCACAACCCCGAGATCAAGAGTCACATGCTCTACTGACTCAGCCAGCCAGGCGCCCCTCTCCTGTATTTTTCAAGTACAATTTTGCCTTATATGGTATTCTTGGTTGACATTTTTTGTTGTTATTATTCAGAACTTTGAATATATTATGCCACTCCCTTCTGGCCTATAATATTTCTTCTCAGCAACCTGCTGATATTCTTCTGGAAGTTTTCTTTTATGTGACAAATTATTTTTTTCTTGCTACTTTAAGATTCTCTCTTTGTCTTTGACTACAGTTATTTTTATTATACTGTGTTTCATTGTGGTTCCCTTTGGATTTATCCCAGTTGGATTCCTCTGTCCTTCTTGAAACTGTATATCCATTTCTTTCCACAGATTAGGGAAGTTTTGGTCATAATTTCTTTAAATATGGTTGCTGCTCCTTTCTCTCTCATTTTTCTGGAATGCCGATATTTCACATACTGGTCTCCTTGAAAGCACTCCGTAAGCCCTTTTGGTCTCTTCATTTTTCTTAATTCTTTTTTTTTCCTTTTTTGTTCTGACTCGATGATTTTATCTATCTTCAAATGTACTGTACATTTATTTTTGTTTGTTTGCTTTTTGTTTGATGAAGTCTTGGTGTTGAATCCTTATAATGAATTTTTTAGTTCATTTATTTTCCAATTTCATAATTTCTGTTTCGTTTTCTTTTTATAAGATTTTATTTTTTTATTTAACAGAGAAAGAGGGCGAGTACAAGCATGGGGAGTGGCAGACAGAGGGAAAAGGAGAAGCAGCTCTCCGCTGAGCAAGGAGCCCGATGCGGGGCTCGATCCCAGGACCCTGGGATCATGAACTGAGCCCAAGGCAGATGCTTAATCACCTGAACCACCCAGGCTCCCCATGTTTGGTTTTCTTTTTTTTGGTTTCTGTCTCTATTCTGATATTCTCATTTTGTTCATATACAATATTCCTGTTTTCAATGGTTGTATATCTGTCTTACCTTTTAGTTTATTGAGCATCATTATTATAGTTACTTTAAATTTTTTTGTCCTTTAGGTGGTAGATCTTTTCTTTTTGGTTGGTTTGTGGCATTTTATTTTGTTCCTTTGTTTGGGCCATGTTTCCCTGTTTCTTTCATGCCTTTAAATTTTTGTACGATTTGGTCATTTGAAGAAATAATCACCTCTCCCAATCTTTGTGTACTGGCTTTGTGTAGGAGAAAACCATAAATCAGCCTGGCTGCTGCTTCTAGTTCGTCTCAATCCGTTTCCGATCTGTTGCTCCACGTATATCTAACTGCAAATCTTCACCTCTAATGTGTCACTCACCTGGTCTTGGCTCTTTCTATATTCTGCCTCTAGTCCTATTAGTACTCCAAGTCAGGTGTGACATAAATCAATCCTTTTGGCATCATCTACTCAAGCCAGAATGTTGGTCACACTATCGTCTCTTTTGTGTCCATCCCAAGGTAAAGGCTCCAGAATGGGTTGTTTCTTCCTGGTTTCTTTACACTATGCCATTCATGGGGTGGGACAGGAATGGTTGAGCCAAACACCATCAGTTTTGCTACCTCTTTTTCTGCAGTTCTTTCTTGGTTTTACAATGCTCTGGGTGCTGTATCTTCTCAGTTGGTCTCTAGCATTCTCATAGTGTTATTCTGATCTGTATTATGTTGTTGACTTGATGTCTCTTTGGGTAAAAGGGCCTGTATCTTCCTAGTCTGGTGTCTTGCTGACCTAACTCTTCTTGAGTATTCTGAATTATTCTGAATACCACTAATATTGTTTGTTTTCATAAGGTGATCAGAGGCTTACAGTTGAAACCAGCTCTATACTGAAGGAGGGACAGAGAAGCTAAAAATGTCACATGTTAACTGTGAGTTCTGGGGGTGGAGTTAAGCTAATACATGTGTGGCCTAATACGAATTCACTCTTCAACATTTGTGCCAGATAATTACTTCATTCCAAACGTATTCTTAAGTGTGAATAGAGCACTTTGGCAGTTAAGAAAAACATGTCAGATGATATCAATAATCAACAGCATTTCTGAGGAAGCCTTTTTCACTCATGGGATTTTGGTTATTGATAAATAAGAGGAATTCTTGTAGTTCATTCCCCCCAGGATTTGATTCTACTCTGAATCTTAGCCCTAACTAGATACCAAGCTAGCCCCTCACAGGATTTCACCAGAGAACATCTAATATGTGGGAGCTATTGTAATTTTTCCTCTGGGGCAACAGGATAAAAAGCTATTCTTACAGCTGATGGCAGCAGTTGCAGAAGGATTACTTTTGTATTTTTCAATGGAATATCACTGAGTAGAAGCAGTAATTGTATTTTTGGCCTCCCATTCAATCAGTGTTTGAGCCAGTCCCCAATTTAGTAATAAAAGGAAGAAAAGCGTCCTTGTTAATGGTAGAAATACAAGAGCCAGTCCGCTTGGGTTCAAATCCGCACTTTTTTTTTTTTTTAAGATTTTATTTATTTGACAGAGACACAGTGAGAGAGGGAACACAAGCAGGGGGAGTGGGAGAGGGAGAAGCAGGCTTCCTGCGGAGCAGGGAGCCTGATGCGGGGCTCGATCCCAGGACCTTGGGACCATGACCTGAGCCGAAGGCAGACGCTTAACGACTGAGCCACCCAGGCGCCCCTCAAATCTGCACTTTAGTCACATAACTTTTCTGTTCCATCTATGAAACAGGCTTAATAACAAATCTACCTCATATGGTTGTTCTAAGAATTCAATGAGTCACTAACATGTAAGGCACTTAAAATGTGTCTGGCATATCATAGGCATGCATTTGCTTTGACCAATAGTGTTCCTTTTCACAGGAAAAATACTTAAGCACTTCCATTCTGAGATCCTGGTTTCAGCTGTTCTTCTTTTGGTATTTCTGATTTAAGGTTTCTTTATATTATTGGGTCAAAATGTGTGAACAACCTAATTTCAGTTTCCAGCTACATTACCTACCAATTCATGCTGAAAGCACAAAGCTTCTGGTATCAGCTTGATGAGTGATAAGCAATCATTTGGCCCAAACAAAATGACACTACTTTCTTTTATATCATTTTTCATTTTATTGATACAGACTAGTGTACAGGAATATTCCTGGACTAAGGGGCTATCTCCTTCCCTTACAAGGTTTGTCACTCTGAGTAAGCAACCTTTCTGAGTCTCAGTGGCCTCACTGATAAAGTCGCATGAAACCATTCCTTACTAGTAGTAGGATCTACTTAAATATGTAATAAGTTCATAAAAGATGATAAATATTGTAGGAAAAGATGACTTTAGTCCAACCTTAATTTTATCCTCACCACACACGTACTCCACCAAAACCCTACCACTGTCTTAGATGGTACTTTTTCTTCCTTTATATCGTTTTCCCAGAAAATATTTCTTTGAACACTGTATCTAAGGTAGCCAGCTTTCATTGTCCTTTATGGTATTGTCTTGCTTATTGATTTTATATTGCTTACCACAATCTTTAATTATCATTTTACTTATTTATTTATGCATTTAATAGCTGTATCCATTAGCATGATGCTTTCTCCTCTGTGACCATTTTGCAGTAGATAGTGTGGTAGCATTTGGTGGACTTCTAAGTGGTAGGGGGGAATGAGATTTAATTTTCTATTTCCCCACTTCTCTAGTGTGGCTACAGACTACACCAGTGTGCCCATTATCATGCCTCTTTTACTCTCTCCTTTTGAAAATCTTTTCTTCCACAGGAAGTCTTCCTTTCTCTTCAGATTCAAAAGTGTCACTGGTAGGGGAAAAACAAGATAATGGTTTTGAGTGAAGGAAGTTAGATGATGTTTTGATTTTTTCTATCTGCTTTACCACTTCTGGTGTTGTGTGATGTGAATACTAGAGCATTGGTCATCCTTCCTGTGGACTTGTAATTCTCTAGAAATAACGTAAGTGTTATGACTAGGTATCCTAGCTGTAACAGGGAAATTCCTCAGGGCATCTTTTTTTTTCAGGTTGTTTAATGTGATTTGTAGTAGTCAGAAAACAAAACATTGACAGTTTACACGAGCATTTGTTCAGAGTAGGAACATAGGCAGTGAATATAAATCCTTTGTGGAAGTAACTGAATTTATTTGTCTTGAGACTTTTTGTACCTTAGGTCTGTTAATTGATGACTTCCACATGCTCACCCTCTCTCTCATTGTCTATCAAATTTCTAAAAGATGTCTGCTTGGATGTGTTCCATTTGTTTTCTTTAAATGTATGGCTTGATTCAGAAGAAATTTCCCCATCTCTTTCAGATGTATCTCTTTTGGTAAAACCCAGGGACAGTGAGAGACATCACTTATCTTTACAGAAATTATGTAGAAAGTGGGGATGTATATTGATTTACAATTCTGAAGCTCAAGTGTGACTCAGCACACACACACACACTATAGCAAATCTCAACTTTCCAATCCCATCAGTAGCCCTTGGTTTGTATCAAAGGGCCAAATGGTGCTATTTAACTACCTTGATGCTTTTTCTTCTGCTGCTGCTTTTCTAGCTATTGGTGTCTGTGGGTATCCAGATGCCCCGTACTATAACTGTAGGAGTTCAGTCATTAAAGCAAGACTGTTCTTCCTCCGGAAGTTTGCAACCTTCATAAATTAAACAGGCCCAATTTGCTGCAGATCCATCTTTTAGCTAATAGGTTCCTCCATGATTCCTGTGGAATATATTGCTCCAACTAGTTCTTGCTTAAGCAGCTTCTCTAGAGCCCCTAGAGGTCTCTTATACAAATTCTGTCAATGGAAAATGAAGGATTTGAGTTGTTTCTTTCTTTAGATTTTTGTGAAGATCATAACGTAGAAAATGTTGGCTAAAGTATTAATTTTCCCTGAAACTGCTAGTCTCACTTTGAAATGAGATTAGTTCACTAGGGGAATCAGTTTCAGATGCTTTTCTAATTATGTGTTCTGTGGTTATCCGGTATAATTGATAGGAAGAATTATCTTATTTCTGTCTACTTCTGCTCATTGTATTATGCTGTTTCTGACTTATTTGCAAGAATAGGGGAAGGGACAACAGTTGGGGGAAAAGATTTGTTATGCGTCTAAATGGATTACAAATATATAAATCAAGAAGGCTAAAGTTTGTGAAATGTGTGCATTAATCCAGTAGAGCCATGACTTAAGCACAAGAAAATAATAACTCAAATGTAAATTGACAACAATAGGTATAGGATAATATTTAACTCCGGAGTACTTTACTCTTACTACAATTTCGCCTATCAGAAATAGTGCTAACACACTGGAACCTAATGATTAAGTAAATAGGCTTTAGGTTTTGAAGCAAGGCAGACTTAAATTTGAGACCTTCCTCTGCCATATTACCTGTGTGACTTTGGTATGTGTGTACACTTTATCTATGAAATAGACATAATAGGGGCGCCTGGGTGGCTCAGTTGGTTAAGCGACTGCCTTCGGCTCAGGTCATGATCCTGGAGTCCCTGGATCGAGTCCCGCATCGGCCTCCCTCCTCGGCAGGGAGTCTGCTTCTCCCTCTGGCCCTCCCCCCTCTCCTGTGCTCTCTCTCATTCTCTCTCTCTCAAATAAATAAATAAAATCTTTAAAAAATAAAAAAATAAAAAAAATAAAAAAAAGAAATAGACATAATAATCATAATGTTCCACATGGTTGTTGTAAGAGGTAAACGTAATAGCACATGCATAGTGTTTGGCACAGTTTCCTGGCTTATATTATGTGTCATCAAAAGATAGCTGTTGGGGCGCCTGGGTAGCTCAGTTCATTAAGCAACTGCCTTCGGCTCAAGTCATGATCCCACAGTCCTGGGATCGAGCCCCCCATCGGACTCCTTGCTCAGCGGAGAGCCTGCTTCTCCCTCTCCCTCTGCCTGCCGCTCCCCCTGCTTGTTCTCTCTGTCTCTCTCTGTCAAATAAATTAAAATAAAATCTTTAAAAAAAAGATAGCTGTTATCATTACTCTCATTTTATGTATGCTAAACACATGGAATTAACATGTATGTTTTTCCTCATGTAAGAAGTAGTTAAAAAGTGGTTCCATCACTCATATACCTAGGTATTTTGGGCAAATTAGACAATCTCTCAGTCTAAGTTTCCTCAAGTATCAAATGGGCATAAAGTTAGGACCTGCCACATAAATTTTTTAAGGTTTAAATGAACTAATGTAGTTAAATCTTAGCTAAAGGTCTGGTGTCATAGTAAATACTGCATAAACTTCAGTCGTCATTTTTATCACTCAGTTGACCGCAGAAATGAATATCCTATGATTTCAAAATAGAGGTTTCATTTATTCCATTCTCAGACGTCTATTAAGTATATACTAAGTGAGAGACACCATTTTTATGAGTATTGATACACCAACAAATAAGGCAGAATAATATCACTAACTTTTTTGTGGTCTCTTTCTTTTGGAGACTTGTAAACACAGTAAATATAGGTACCTTATTATATGTTAGAAAGTGATAAGTCCTATGGAAAATGATGAGTAAGGAAAGGGATTAGGAGAGTTTGAGTGGTGAGGGATGGAGATCATATTATTAATGAATAAATCCGAGTAGGTCTATTTGAAACGGTGTCATTTGACCAAAACTGTAAAAGAGATGAGGAAGGGGTCCATCTGGCTTATCTGAAGAAAGTATGTTCCTGATGGAGGGAACATCCAGGAAAACTCTGAGAGAACAGTGTACCTGGTTTGTTAAACAAATAGTGAAATTTTCAGTGTGCCTGATGTGAAATAAACAAGGAAAAATGATGTAGATGATGTCGAAGAGGTTCATGAACCCAGATCATATAGGGCCTTGTGTATCACTGTATCAAATTTGGATTTTAATCACTGAGATCAGAAGCCATTGAATGTATTTTAGCAAAGAAGTGATGTGAGCTGACTTATGATTTAAATGGATCATAATGGTTGCTCTATTTTGAGTAGACCATGTTAGGGATGATAAAGATGAAAGTAAGGTAATCAGGGAGCTAGTAAGTAAGTAAGAGAAATTATGATTGCTTGTACTAGAGTGGTACAAGTGGAAGTGGTGAGACCTGGTGAGATTCTCTATAGTTTGAAAGAGATTTGGCAGGATTTGCAGACTGACTGGATGTGGAGTATGAAAGAGAGGAACCAAGAATAGAAGTAAGATTTTTGGCTTGAGTAGAGTTGCCATTAACTGATTGTGGTAGATAGATTCTAAGATAACTGCATGTGGTTTGGGGACTACTGGTATTCACTCCTTTGTGTGGTCACTTCTTCTGGAGCATGTGATGACCAATAACTTGCTTTTAACCGAGAGAGTATGTAGAAAGTGATGGGATGTCACTTTCATGATTACATTATTTAAGATGGTCACTTCCATTCTGCTAGCAAACTCACTTGCTGCCTTTCATGAAACAATCAGATATCTTAGAGATGTCCATGTGGTAAAGAACTAAGGATGGCTTCAGATGGATAGTCAACAAGAGTCTGAATCCTTCAAACAAAATGTACACTTGAGAGTGTATCTTTTTTCTCAAGCTTCTTAATGACACCCCAGATATGTCTAACACCTTGATTACAGCCTCCTTAAAGACTCTGGAAAGGAAAAAACCCAGATAAGCTATGTTCTGACCCCAAGACATTGTGAAATAATAAATGTGTGTTATGTTAAGTCACTAAGTATATTGTAAATTTTTATGGATCCCTATATAACTAACACAATGAGAAAGGAAAGTCTGGTATTGACATAGGTTTGTGGAAGTGAAGATCAAGAATTGCATTTTGAAAGTTTTGGTTTTAAAATGTCTGTTAAACAGTGAAGTAGAGTGTTGTATACGTAAGTCTGGATTTCAGAGGAGAAATCTGAGAAAGGGATGTAAATTTGTAAACATCAAGAACATGTAGGTAGGATTTGAAAACATGAAAATAGATATGATCTCCTAGAAGTGATTGTAGAGAAAGATGCATTCAAGGATTGAGCCCTATTACACTGCAATGGTAATACGATGGAGAGAAGAGGAAGAACTAGAAAAAGTTGATTTGGAATGGTCATTGAGGTAGGAGGAAAAACAAGATAGTATGATATCCTGGAAACCAAGTTTTAAAAAGTGTTTCCAAAGGGGAGAGAGCAAGAGAGGGAGAGAGAAGAGAGAGTGCAAGAGGGAAACCAAGAAACAGACTCTTAACTATAGAGAACAAACTGATTGTTACAAGAGGGGAGGTGGGGGGTTGGAGGATGGGTGAAAGAGGTGATCTGGATTAAAGGATATGCTTCTCATGATTAATGTACAGAATTATGGAATCACTATATTGTACACCTGAAAGTAATATAACACTGTGTTAACTATACTGGAGTTTCGATAAAAAATGTAATAAAAAAGTAAAGTGTTTCCAGAATAAGCGTGATATACTTTGTAAAAATGCTGCTGTTGATGTCTGACAATATGAGGGCTGAGAATTGACTGTTAGAATGTACAACATGGGAATCATTGAATAAGTTAGCTGGGTAGAGGCCTAGATGGAGTCAATTCAAGAGTAAACAAGTAAAGAGGAACTGGTGATGGTATAAAACAACTCTTTTGGGGAGTGTTGCTTTGTAGAGGAAGTAGAGAAATGGCAAATTAGCTGGTGAAGGAATAGTGTGGTCCAGAGAAGGTTTGTTTTTTGCCTGTATAGAAAAAATGGGAATGATTCATCAGCTATGAGTGAGGATATGAAAGGTGCTAAAAGTTTGAGGAGGAAAAAAAAAAAAGTTTGAGGAGAGAAGAGAAATTGTGAAAATGTACATTAGGAAGATGGGAGAATAAATGGACCAGAAACATAAGCTAGACCTTCAGGGCAGCGTTAAAGGCCCTCTTGAGGTTTGTGGCCATGTATTTGTTGCTTCATTTTCTTCTTGAGACTTGTTCAGCTCCCTGTGTACAGACATAGTTTATCTTTCTTTCTTTCTTTTTTTTTTTTTTAAACTAGGCTCCTCACCTGGCATGGAGCCCAACGCAGGGCTTGAATACATGATTGTGAGGCCTCAGCTGAGATCAAGAGTTGGATGCTCAACCAACTGAGCCACCCAGGTGCCCCGCATACAGACATAGTTTATATGAATGATTTGGAGTTTACTGAAATACTATGAACTCACAGGAAGCCCTGGTCCAAAATCAGAGGAATTTTTTGTCTATTATTCCTCTCTGTTTTCAAGGACTTCTAGGTTTATATACTCTAGTCTGTCCATTGACTCTTTCAACATGCTCCATCTTCAGAATCCTTGGGGGCTAATCACAAATGTTGCCATTTGTAAAATCCATTCTGCTTGCACAGTTGTTCATAACTTTATTGAGATATAATCCACATACCAGAAGTGTCACTTTTGAGAAATGTATTAATTCAGTGGATTTAATGGAGTCACAAGGTTGTCAACCATCATTACTCTCAAAGTAGAATATTTTCACCACCCAACCAGTGAAACCCAATATATTCATTTCCCCACCCATGCTACCAACCACTAGTCTACTTTCTGTCGGTATGGATTTGATTATTCTAGACTTTTCATATAAAGATAATCATACAGTTTGTTGCCTTTTGCATTTTGGTGTTTTAAACTATTAAAACATAGTATGTTTTCAAGGTTCATGCACAATACAGCCTGCATCAGTACTTCATTCCTCTTTATTCCTTTTTTTGTTTCAATCATATTCCATTGAATGGCCATATGGTATTTTGTTTATTCATTTATCAGTTGGACATTTGGATGAATACTTTTTTGCTATTATGAATAATGCTGCTATGAATATCTATGTACAATTTTTAATGTAACTCTATGATTTTATTTATTTTTAAATTTATTTATTTATTTTTTTTTAAAGAGAGAGTATGTGCAGGTTCTGGGGTGGGGGAGGGGCAGAGGGAAAGGGAAAGAGAGAATCCCAAGCAGCTCCATACCCATTGTGGAGCCCAATGTGGGGCTTGATCTCACCACCCTGAGATCATGATCTGAGCCGATGTCAAGTGTCAGATGCTTAAGTGACTGACCTACCGAGGCACTCCTGAATACATGTTTTTAAATCTATTGATTTTAAAGTGGAAATTATTGGGTCATATGGTAATGCTGTGTTTAACTTTTGGAGGAACTGCCAATTTTTTTCAAAGTGTCTGTAGCATTTTACATTTGTACCAGTTAAAAATGAGGGCTTCAAAACGTATATCTCTTTTTGATGATAGGCATCCTAGTGGGTGTAAAGTGGTATGTCCTGGTTTTGACTTGCATTTCCCTAATGACTAATGATGTTGAGTCTCTTATTCATGTGTTTATTGGCTATTTGTATATTTTCTTTGGAGCAATGTTTTTTCAGGTACTTTGCCTATTTCTTTATCATGGCAAAATACAAAAAAGATAAATTTACCATTTTAACCATTTTAAAGTATGCAAATCAGATATATTTAATAAATTCATAATGTTGTGCAGCAATCACCACTATCTTGTTCCAAAACATTTTTATCACCTGAGTGGAAACCCTGTCCCCATTAAAAACTAATTCTTCATCTCATCTCTACATAGCCCACAGCAATTAGTAATCTGCTTTCTGTCTATCTGGAATTGCTTATTCTGGACTTCTCTTAAAAATGGCGTGATATAATATGTGATTTATGTTAGTATCTGACTTCTTTTCCTTAGTATAAGTTTTGCAAGGTTCATCCATTGTGTTGCCAGGATCAATTTTCCATTTCTTTTTATGACTAAATAATATTTTCATGTGTGGATATACCGTATTTTGTTTGTCCATTCATCATTTGGCACACATTGGGGTTGTTTCCACTTTTTGGCAATTGTAAATAGTGATACTATTAGCATTTGTGTTCAAGTTTTTGTTTGAAACCCATTTGAAAACCTGTTTGTTTGTTTGTTTTAGGTCTGTTTACCAAGAGAGCTCATATATAATTCTATGCTTAACTTATTGATGAACCTCCAAACTGTTTTCCTCAGCAACTGCCATTTTACTGTCACACCAGGAATATATGGGCATTTTAATTTCTCCATATCCTTGTAACATTTGTAGTTTTTGGTTTTTACATAATTATTATTTTAGCCATCCTGAATTTGCTTGATAGCTCTAAATTTTTTTGTGATGATAAAAACACATAACATGAGCTCTACAGTCTTCAGTTTTTAATTGTAGAGTACATTCTTGTTAACTGTAAGCACAATGTTTGTTATATAGCAGATATCTAGAAATTTTTCACCTTGAATGACTGAAACTTTGTACTTACTCAACAGCATTTCTGCTTCTCCTGTCCTTCAGCCCTTGGTAGCCACCATTCTGCTTTCTGCTTTAATGAATTTGACTTCTTTAGATATATCATATATGTGGTATCAGGCAGTATTTGTACTTTTGTGACTATCTTATTTCAATTAGCATATCTTCAGGATTCATCCATGTTGTGGCATATGACAGGATTTCTTCCTTTTTATGGCCAAATACTATCCCATTGTATGTGTATACCATATATTCTTTTTTTTTAATTTTAAGAGTTTATTTATTTATTTGACAGAGAGAGATACAGCGAGAGAGGGAACACAAGCAGGGGGAGTGGGAGAGGGAGAAGCAGGCTTCCCACGGAGCAGGGAGCCCGATGCAGGGCTCGATCCCAGGACCCTGGGATCATGATCTGAGCCAAAGGCAGACGCTTAACGACTGAACCACCCAGGTACCCCTATACCATATATTCTTTATCCATTTATCCAATGATAGATATTTAGGTGATTTCACCTCTTGACTCTTATGAATAATGTTGTAATGAACAGGAGAATGCAAATATTTCTGCCAAATCCTGACTTTAATCTAAATTTCTTTTCTGGTACAGGTACTTAAGGAATATATACATGTATCATCTTAAAATACCTATTATAATAATTATTTGTAGTCCACATTTTACATTATACATCACTCTTGGTGTTGAAAGAAGATACTCTCTTCTTCCTGATCATAGGGGGAGCTTTTAGTCTTTCACTATTGAGAATGATAGTAGGTATGAGTTTTTACATAAATGACCTATAATTTTGAGGATGCTTCCTTGTATTCTTTGTCTGTGGATTTTTTTTTTATGAAATTGTGTTACATTTTGGCAAATGCACTTTATGGACCAATAAAAATGATCATTGTTTTTTTCTCTTTATGATGTATTACATCAATTGATTTACATTTGATGGTTCATCCTTGCATTCCAGGGATAAATCCTGCTTTGTCTGTATGTGTAATAATCTGCTGGATTTGTTATTTAATATTTTATTGAACATTTTTCCATCTATATTCATAAGGAATGTTGCTCTATAGTTTTTTTATGATGCTTTAGTATTAGGGTAATGCTGGCCTTACATTAAGTAGTAGGAAGCATTGGCTTCTATTTTTTGGCAGAGTTTTTGAAAGATTTGGATTATTTCTTCTTAGCATATTTGATAGAATTTATTGATGAAGCTATCTGGCTCTAGGATATTTTATTGTTGGGAAATTTTTGATTACTGATTGAATCTCATTACTTGTTATAAGTTAATTCCAATCCAGGTTTTCTATTCCTTCTTCAGCCTATTGTTTTCTTTTTAAAAATTGACTTCATTTTCTTTTCTTTTCTTTTTTTTTTGAAGATTTATTTATTTATTTGAGAGAACGAGAATGAGAGAGAGTACATGAGAGGGGGAGGGTCAGAGGGAGAAGCAGACTCCCTGCTGAGCAGGGAGCCTGATGCGGGACTCGATCCCGGGACTCCAGGATCATGACCTGAGGTGAAGGCAGTCGCTTAACCAACTGAGCCACCCAGGCGCCCTTCATTTTCTTTTTTTTTTGAGATGTTTAAATTCACATCAAAAGTGAGCATAAGGTACACAGATGTTTAAAATACCCTCTGCCCCCACACTTACATAGCCTCCCCTATTAACAGCTTTTTCCACTAGAGTGGTATATTTGTTACAATTGATGAACCTTCATTAACACATCATAATATCCTAAAGTCCACAGTTTACATTACAGTTCACTCTCATTGTGCATTCTCTGAGTTTCGACAAATGTATAATGATATGTTTCAATAATTATGGTAATATACAGACTGTTTTCATTACCCTAATACTCTGTGCCCTGCCTATTCATTTCTTCAATATTGTCTTTTTTTTTTTTTTAATTTATTTGAGAGAGATTGAACACTGGGGGGAAGCAGAGGGAGAGGGAGAAGCAGACACCTGCTGAATAGGGCACCCATCGTGGGGCTTCATCACAGGACCCCGAGATCATGACCTGAGCCCAAGGCAGATGCTTAACCAACTGAGCCACCCAGGCACCCCTTGGCATTGTGTTTTATAGAGCAGAAGTTTTCTTTTAAAAGTGAAGAGTACCAATTATTTCTTTCATGGACTGTCCCTTTGCTGTTGTATCTAAAAAGTCATCACAATACCCATCGTCATCTGGGTTTTCTGCTATGCTTTATCCTAATTTTATTCTTTTGTATTTCATATTCTGTGATATATTTCACTTTGATTTTTGTAACGTGTTTAAGGTTTTCATAGATTTTTTTTTTTTTTGCATGTGGATGTGTAACTTTTCCTGCACCATTTGTTGAAAAGACTATATTTGCTCCATTGTATTACCTTTGCTCTTTTGTCAAACATCAGTTTTATATATTTCTGTGGTTTTATTTCTGGGCTCTTTCTTAGTTTCATTGGTCTAGTTGTTTATTTTTTTTAAGATTTTATTTTTAAGTAATCTCTTCACCCAATGTGGGGCTTGAACTCACAACCCTGAGATCATGCTTTACCTACTGAGCCAGCCAGGCACCCCCATTTGTTTATTATTTAAACAATACCATACTGTCTTGATTATCATAGCTTTAAACTAACCATTGAAGTTCAGTGACATCAGCTTTCCCATTTTGTTCTTCTTTGGTATTTTGTTGGCTATTCCAGATGTTTTGCCTCTCCCTATTAACTTAGTTACCACTTTGTTGATATCCACAAAATAATTTGATGGGATTTTGATTGAGATTTTAGTAAATCTATAGATCAATTTGGGAAGAACTGATATCTTGACAATGAGTTTTTCTATCCATTAATATGGAGTTTCCCTCTATTTAGTTTTTCTATGGTTTTGTTCATCAGAGTTTTGCAGATTGCCTCATAGATCTTGTACATATTTTATTATATTTCTATCTATGTATTTTATTTTACATGTTGTAAAGGTATTACATTTTTTAATTGAATTATACTTGTTCACTGCTGATAAATAAAAAAGCTATTGACTTTGATTGAACAAAAGTTCCCAGACATTCTGATTATTTTTCCTCCCAATCCACAGTCATAGATCTTTTGGAGAAGGCTGGGAGAACGATTAACAGTCTAAATTTTTGGCATTGTACCAAGTTCCTTCCTCAAGAGGCCTGGAGTCATTTGCATTCTTTGTAATCTGGGTTTAAAATCTGGCTGAAGTCAGAATTGATTGAGGAATGTTTGACTCTCCTTTTTTTTTTCTTTTTATAATTCTAGTTAGTCTTTTCTTTAATTGACATAAAACTTTTCTGATTATACAGTTTAAGTAAGAATTTAATGGTTTTCTTATCTATTTCACTTCTAAGACATGATCAACTAGCCAATGCCATAGGTCTGCAATAGGCAGACTGTTCTGACTGTTGATTTTACTCTACTGTCCGTTACAGCAACCATAACCATTTTGTTCTTGGCAGTTGAGTGCTGCCACTTGGTCAGTGCCAACCTGTGATCTATTTATTCCCATTGCTTATAGGTTTCTCATTTTAGTGACTCTAGTTCCTATTCCACGGTCTGGCCTGCACAGAGATCCAATTATGGAGCTCATCAGGTTGGCAGGACCACCCTCACAAATTTATTTCTCATAGTATTAGTGAAAGGCATGTCTTCCAGATTTTCCTAGTGTGGGTGTATAAGTCTTAAGTAACAAGTGCAGTTTAACATTCCAACCTCTCTAAGGCTTTGATTCCTTTTCTCTACATTAAGACAAGGAAGGTCCCACATTTCCACTTACTTCACTACGGGCCACTTTTTTAATGGCTATTATTATTATTATTATTTTTTAAATCAGTTTTTTTTTTAAAGATTTTATTTATTTATTTGACAGAGAGAGACAGCGAGAGAGGGAACACAAGCAGGGGGAGTGGGAGAGGTTGAAGCAGGCCTCCTGCTGAGCAGGGAACCCAATGCGGGGCTCGATCCCAGGACCCTGAGATCATGACCTGAGCCAAAGGCAGTCGCTTAACCAACTGAGCCACCCAGGTGCCCCTGTTACAGCCCTTTAAAATATTTTATTTTTTAATTTGTCAGAGAGAGAGGGCGTGAGCAGGGATAGCGGCAGGCAGAGGGAGAGGGAGAAGCAGACTCCGTGCCGAGGAAGGAGCCCAATGTGGGACTCCATCCCAGGACCCTGGGATCTTGACCCGAGCGGAAGGCAGATGCTTCACCAACTGGTCCACCCAGGTGTCCCTTTTAGAGCCCTTTATAATGCCTGAGCTGCAATATCAAACGAAGAGTCTGTTTAGTTAGCCCATATCAATAAATTCTTCCTGATCCAAATTTATGTTTCTTCCAGTATTATTCCACATCCTCTATGTACATTCTTACTTGTGTTTCCCGTATTGCTGTCTGTGTAAATTTGAAACCTCAAGCCATTATTTTGGAATGTAGTGTATCTCAGTGCAGGTCACACTTTGAACCTCACCTTTAAGGGCCTTCTGGGACATGTATTTAGTTATTAGTCTAAAGGCAAAGAGAGGTGATGTGGTTGGGTCCTGAGGAGCATCAGTATTATCTTGTAACTCAGCTGCTTAAAGGCTGGCCAGTATTGTTTCCTCATATATTGAAGGGTTAATCCCTGTTTCCAATGGGGACAGAGAAGGTGGCCTCTTCCATTGGTAAAAGTTGTTCATCCGAATTTAGGGTCATAAGGACTCCAGCTTCGTTAAACTCTCCACATTTTTCCATCCCATTTTATGGTATCCTGTTTTTCGAAATCTGTACTCACTTTAACAATAGATAGCCTGTGAGGCTGGGAGTTCAAATTGTGTTGTAATTCACCCAGTCAGGATGCAATTCTGTGTTTGATTTTTAGTATTCTCAGCCCTGTAGGTATACAAAATAAATGTGTTCTTCATGGAGCACATAGAAGCTTTCAGGGCATTTATGTGGAACTTGGGCTGGAAATTCAAATCCCTAAGCTCATCCTTTTCTTTCACCACTTTGTCCAGTGATCTTAGAGAGTAACCAACCCACTAGCCAACCTCAATATATTTGTTCGTTTTCCAGAAATGTTTGAAAGTATCGTATATACCGGCAACCAGGTCTTTTTTATGAAGTAGTTGGTTAGGAGTATCCAATTTTGCACATACTTATTGGCAGATCATGCTCTGGAGTATCATTATTTTCTTTACTGCTGGAAATAGAGTCCTTAGAGTTTTTAAATCTAATCAGATTGTGCATCTCCCAGTCTAAAGTCAGAAGACTAATGAACCAGTGCATTTAGTTAGAAAGATGAAATTCTCCGTTCTTCTGCCTTTTGGTGCTATTCAGACCCTCAATTCATGGACTAAGAGTACTCACTTTGGGGAGGGCTGTTTTATTTGTTTTTTGGTGTTGAGTAAGTTTTTTGAGTACTAGCACTTTTTCTGATATGTCATTTGCATATGTCTTCCCCTGTTCAGTATATTGCCATTTAGTGGTTTTTGTGGGTTCTTTTGTAATTTTTTTTCTTTTTAGAGAGAGAGAGCACCCCCGCAAATGGGGGTGGGGAGGAGTGGCAGAGGGAGAGGGAGAGAGAGAATCTTAAGCAAACTCCACTCCCAGCAGGGAGCTCCACATGATGTTGCCTTTTAGTTTTGTTGATTGTTTTCTTTGCTGAGCTGAAGCATTTTATTTTGATGTGGTCCCAATAATTCATTTTTGTTTTTATTTCCTGTGCCTCAGGAGACCTATCTAGAAAAATGTTGCTATTGTTGATTTCAAAGAAATTACTGCCTGTGTTGTCTTCTAGGATTTTTATTGTTTCAGGTCTCACATTTAGGTCTTAAAATCCATTTTGAGTTTATTTTTGTGCATGGGGAAAGAAAGTGGTCCAGTTTCATTCTTTTGCATGTTGCTGTCCAATTTTCTGAACACCATTTTTTGAAGAGACTGTCTTTTTCTAATTGTATATCCTTTCCTCCTTTGTTGAAGATTAATTGATGTTATAATTGTGGGTAAATTTCTGGGGTTTCTCTTCTGTTCCAGTATGGTGCCTTTTAACCATTATGTTGTCCATTGAAATCAAGAAAATTGTAATTCTCGTTTATTTTTTTTATCTTGTCCTATTGATGTTGTATCTAAGATTTACTCCTATATTTTCTTCTTAGCGTCTTCTATTCTTAGACTTCTCAGAGCTCTTCCATTTAGGTCTACAGACCATTCTCAGTTAGGTTTTTTTATAGTGTGAGGAAGTCATTCAATTTCCTCCTTTATGTGGATATCAACTTGTACCAGAACCATTTGTTAAAAACTATTCTTTCCCCATTGAATCACCTTGACACTGTTGTCAAAAATTAGTTGACTATAAATAAATAGCTGTTGCTTCTGGACTCCTTATTCCATTCCACTGATGTTTGTGATTGTCTGTATGCCATTATCTCTCTTTCTTGATAATTATAGCTGTGTTGTAACTTTTGAAATCTATAGCATAAGTTCTCCAACTGTATTCTTTTTCAATAGTGTTTTTGCTATTTTGGTTCCTTTTAATTTCCATGTAAATTTTAGAATTAGCTTGTCAATTTCTAAAAAGATACAGTTTGCGTTTTTATTTATTGTATTGGATTTGTAGATCAATTTAAATTTTGTCATCTTAGCAATAGTAAGTCTTCTGTTCTATGAACATGGGATGTCCTTCCATTTATTTTGATCCTCTTTCACTTCTTTCAGTAATTTTTATAGTTTTCAGAGTTATTCCTGGGTATTTTATTCTTATTGATGTTACTGTTACTTGAATTATTTTCTTAGTTTCAGTTTTTGGGTTGTTTATTGCTATTGTATGGAAATTAAATTAATTTGCTTATATTGATTTTGTATCCTGCTATATCAGTTCTAATAGTTTTTTGGTGTGAATTCTGTAGGATTTAGTACATACAAGATCTTGTCATCTGCAAATAGTATTGTATTTATTTGTTTCCTATATAAAAAGCTTGTATATATTTCATTTTCTTGCACAATCTCTGTGTCTGGAAATTCCAGTAGAGTGTTGAATAGGACTAGTGAGAGTAGATATTCTTGTTGTTATTCTTTTTTTCCCCTTGTTGTTAGTTTTTTTTTCCTTAAGATTTATTTATTTATTTTAGAGAGAAAGAGTGGGGTGGGTGGGCAGGGGCAGAGGGAGAGAGTCTTAAGCAGACTCCTTGCTGAGCGTGAAGTCTGATGTGGGGCTTGATCTCATGACCCTGAGATTGTGACCTGAGCCAAAACCAAGGGTTGGATGCTTAACCAACTGTGCCTCCCAGGTGCCCCCTGTTGTTATTCTTAAGGTGTAAATCACTCAATCTTTTCACCATTAGGTATGACGTTAGCTGTGTGATTTTCACAGAAGCCCTTTATTAGCTCCTGTAAGTTTCCTTTATTTTAGTTTGTTGGTTTTATTATGAAGATCGTATTTTGTCATATTGTTTTTCTGTTTATATAATCATGTGGGTTTTGTCTTTTATTTTGGTGTTGTAATATATTATATTAATTGATATTCTTATGTTATATACCACACTTTGATGAGTATGTTTTCCTTTATCTTGGGAACAAATGAGAATAGCAGTTTGTCATCATTGGCTCTAATCAATATATGCCAAAGTAACTACAGAATTCAGAGATATGCAGTGAGAAAAAATAGTACCTTTTGAATTTGGCATGTTGTGTTTTATAGGTTTTTTTTTTTTCCTATAAATACTTTATGTAGTTACATTTTCCCTTTGAATCCAAGGTAAGACATAGGTTGTAATTTGGTTTCCCTTTCGTTGACAGTATCTACCCCTAGAAATGAATAAATCTATTGGAGCATCCAGTGCTTTTTCTGGAATATCCACTCTATAGTCTCTGTAGTTGCCCTGCCATTGGCCTTAGGTAAAATCACTTTTATCTACATCAAAATCAGTAATGGATTAGTGTCAATGCTGGGCTTATGAGTATGTTACCACTGAATTTTTGTGCCATGGCCTCCTGTTTATTGTGTGACTATTTCATTGGATTGAGAATGAAGCTTTAGGGCTTTTGACAAGTATCTGTATTGTATTGACTAGATATTTCCCCCTCATTGTGATCAAAATTAGAAATGTAGTCTGGCATAGAGAAAGGAAATCCATGTTGGTGTATGTTAAATTGTTCAAGTGAATACTAGTAATTCACCTGCTAGTTAAAATGTTCAAGTATTTGGAGATACCCAATCTGGTACTGCCATTTGAATGGAGTGCTACTTCAAATCAGATGGTGTACAACAAAGTTATAAGGTAGGATGATTTAAATTCATGGTAGGGTTTTTACTTAACTTTTTCTAGGTCAAGATGATCTCTTCTCTGTCTTTTGATTTTCAACTCGGAGAATGCAAGAGGATTCCTATTTAAGCACTAGAATAGATTCAGTTTTTTGTTGTTGTTGTTGTTTTAAGGAAACATTTGGACATGCCTGAAGGCAAACCCTGCAGGCAGTTCTATGTATAGGTGGGTTAGCTGTATGTCAGCAAGAATACAAGTTAGGTCTCTGAATTATCATATAACATAATGTCAGCCTGGTCTTCAGCTTACCAGATATCTGAAATTTCTCTTTAATCAATAGCTTGGTATATCAGAATACTAGACAGACTTCTTAGAATTCAATTTTGAAGTGAATGCTATCAAGCTCCTGACAAAAATGCAATTGAGACAGCTGATATATGAGAGGGAATTACTGTGCTACATTAACTATCAATTCTTCTAGATTCTTATAGTTCTAGTCTCATACCAAGTTTGATCCACAGAATGCAATAGATGTGGATAATATCAGCTGATTTCCCAGTGGAAATACTTCACTTTCATTACTATTTAATGGTTCAATTGTGGCTTTCATGTGTAGACTAATAAGAAAGAGCTGTTTTAATAATCTATATTTTCTGGGAACAAAACACTCTGCAAGATATTGCTATCTATATTAATCAGTATAAATATTAGATAATAGAGGCGCTTGTGTGGCTCATTCGGTTAAGCATCTGACTCTTGATTTCGGCACAGGTCTTGATCTCAGGGTTGTGAGATTGAGCCCCACACTGGGCTCCACACCCTCTGGAGAGAATCTTAAGATTCTCTCTCCCCCTGCTCCTTCCCCGCCCTCTCTCTCTCTCAAAAAACAAATAAATATATACATATATACACATACACATAAATAAATATTAGATAATAATATAAATTATCAACTATTTGCCTCTCAGCTATAATTCTGCAGATTTTCTTCTGAGTACATAAAATTCAAGACAGCTTTATTTTGAAGAAGGAAAATGTGATAGACAAGTATATTGCATCAGAAAACTTCTCAGGAAGGGTAAAGCTGGTGCTTCTTTTGGTAGAGTGGATGAGTTTTGAAAACTAGTTTTGCAGAACACTGAAAACAAATTAGGAAGCAGATATGAAAATTTACTTTACTTTTTTTGTCATGGTTTCTTAATATAGTATTTAGTATGGGTTTGATAAGAATCAGTTTTGTCGGGGTAATTCATACTCCTTGAATAACTTTGCCAGAGGTGAGTGATACATAAATGACCTACTACATTTTAAATTTTACATAGTTGTCTGTGTGAATGTTGCCTTATTGTTTGTGTAGTGTACACTTGGGTTAGCTTTACATTGCAACCTTACCTCTTTCTCCGTTGGAGTTATATTTTCAAAAGAATAATAAAAAATTACGAATAACCATGTTTATTCAAAATCTGTGAACGTAGGTGTATATGTGTGTTTGTGTATGTGTGCATGCTTGCCCTTTGTTCTGATTTTAGCCTAAATTCAATTTGGAAATATTTTTTATTCTGTGCTGGTTAATTGGTGTTCTATTTGTGTCTTTAGTTTCAATTCCAATGAGGGATACCCAAATATTTCTTTTTTTAAAATATTTGTATTTATTTATTTGACAGAGACATAGTGAGAGAGGGAACAGAAGCAGGGGGAGTGGGAGAGGGAGAAGCAGGCTTCCCACCGAGCAGGGAGCCCGATGCGGGGCTCGATCCCAGGACCCCGGGATCATGACCTGAGCCGGAGGCAGATGCTTAATGACTGAGCCACCCAGGTGCCCCATGGATACCCAAAGATTTCTAACTGAATATTCTGGACTAAGTGAGATTATATATTTTTTATCAATTCCCTTTATCAGGTTTAGGAAATTTCCTTCTATTCTTGGTGTACTGAAAGTTTTTATTTTAATCCTGAATTGGTGTTAAGGTATGTGAAATGCTTTTTCTGCATCTATTAAATAGATAATAATGGTTTTAATTTTTGTCTGTCACCATTGTGAATTTCATCAATTGCTTTTAAAATGATAAATCAGGGCGCCTGGGTCGCTTAGTCATTAAGCATCTGCCTTCAGCTCAGGTCATGGTCCCGGGTCCCGGGATCGAGTCCCACATCGGGCTCCCTGCTCAGTGGGAAGCCTGCTTTTCCCTCTCCCACTGCCCCTGCTTGTGTTCCTTCTCTGGCTGTTTCTCTCTCTGTCAAATAAATAAGATCTTTAAAAAACAAAATAAAAAAAATAAAATGACAAATCAACTTTGTATTACTAAGATAAATCCTACTTAATCATGATTGTATTATCTTTTTAATAAGTGTCTGATACACTGATATTTATTTATTGCTATTTTATAAAGGAATTTTCTTTCTATTCATTAGTAATATCCATGTTTAATTTTCTCTTCTTGTCATTCTTTGTCAAGTTATGGTAATGGTGGTATGCTGGCCTCATAAAATGAGGTGGGAAGTGTTCTCCCCTACTATAAATTTTACAAGAATTTGTGTATTTTTGGTGTTATTTCTTCTTTAAATGTTTGATAGAATTCACCAGTAAAATCACCTGGGTCTAAAGATTTCTTCATGGGAAGGCTTTTGATTTTTTTATTCATTTTTTTTAAAAGAAAGATGCTGATTTACATTTTCTATTTTGAGTTTTGGTAGTTTGTATGTTCCAAAGACTTTGATCATTTCCTCTAAATTGTCATTTATTAGCATAAGGTTTTTCATAACTTCTCCTTTCTATGTTTTTAATGTCTGTAAGAACTGTAGTGATGCCCTTGAGAGCTTGTTTGAAGGTTCTAGCAGGGGAGCGCAGCTACTCGTATACCCTTGACCGAAGAATGGTCCTCCTCTATCGGGGAAGGTCGTCCTCTTCGACCGAGCGCGCAGCTTCAGGAGGGACGCACATGGAGCGGTGAGGGAGGAAGGGGACACCCGCCTAGCCAGCCAGATCAGCCGAATCAACCCTGGCGATCAATGGGTTGACAGATATCGCAGCCAGATCGCCCTCACATCCTAGTGATGTCCTTTATTCATTCCCAATATAGGTAATTTGTGTTGTATTTTTTTTTCTTTATCAGTCCATCTAGTGATTTACTAATTAATTTTTTAAAAGAAAAATGTTTGGTTCTCTTGGTTTTTTGTATAATTTATCTATTTTCTATTTCATTGATTTTAAGGGTTTTTTCCTACTTCTTTTGTATTTAATTTATAGTTTAATTTCATATACTATCTCACTAGTTTCCACATAATGTAAGAACCTGAGATTAGTATAATTCCATATTGGTCTCCATTATATGTAGTTGTGATATATTTTATTTATACATATGTTATAAATCTCATAATAAATTATTGTACACATATATGGAATATTTTATTTTTATTGAGTACATGTTTTTATAGTTACCTATATACTTAACCTTTCTGGTGCTCTTATTTTTTCCTTGACATTCTGGGCTTTCATTTGTTATTATACACTTTGGCCTGAACAACTAATTTTTTAAAAGTATTTCTTTTGGTGTTAAGACTATTGGAGACAAATTCTTTGGCTTTTGTATGTGTGCAAATGTATTCATTCAGTCTGTTTTCAAAATATAAATTTGGGGGCTGCCTGGCTGGCTCAGTCCGTAGAGCATGTGACTCTTGAATTTAGGATTGTGAATTCGAGCTTCATGTTGGGTGTGAAGATTACTTAAAAATAAAATCTTTTTTAAAAAAAGAAATATAATTTTGCAGTGCATAAATTTCTAGCGAATTTTTTTCAACACTGTAAATATGTAATTTCATGGTCTTCTGTTCTCCATTTAATTTTTTTAAAGAACTTAGCTGTCATTATTCTTATCTATACAGATTTAAGTTTTTCTCTGGCAGATCTTAAGATTATCTTTTCTTTTGGTTTCAGCAGTTTCACTCTATGGGCCTCGCTGGATCCAGTTTTCTGTGTTTGTATCCAGCTGGGGGTCGCTGAGTTTTTTCATTTTGTATGTTGCTGAGTTTTACAGTTTGGTTGTCAACAATCTCTTCCCCTTCCAGTGTGGTATGGTATTCTTCCCATAAATCGTTAAGAGTCTCTTTTCACTCTTTTTGAAAATTGGTTGTCTTTGTGAGTTTTTGACTAATAGAATGCAGTGGAAGTAATGCCTTGTCACTTTTGGGAATCACCGTTCTGGGCCTGTAAGCTTCCTTTTCCTACTCTCTTGGAAACCTGCTCACAACTGCTATTTTGTGAGGTAACCCATGCTATCCTTCTGCTTTGGAGGCCATTTAAAAAGAACTGGAAGATGAGACAACCTGTGGTATGGAAGTGCCCTGTAGGAATCTTAGTTACCCAGGGGCGCCTGGGTGGCCCAGTCGGTTAAGCATCTGTCTTCCACTCGGGTCATGATCCCAGGGTCCTGGGATTGAGTCCCACATCGGGTTCCCTGCTCAGCGGGGAGTCTGCTTCTCCCTCTCCCTCTGGCCTTCCCCCCATTTCATGCTCTCTCTCTCTCAAATATATAAATAAAATCTTTAAAAATATAAAGGAATCCTAGTTACCCACCTTAACTCCCAGGTGAATGCAGTCATATGAGTGACTCCAGCTGATGCTATGTCCGTGAGAATTACTACTGAGTCAGCCTATAGACTTGCAAGAAGTAATAAATCATTGTTGTTTTACTGGGTTAATAGTGCTTTCTAAACATAACACATAACTGAACTAGAAGTGGCATGTACATGTGGGGTATTTCTTTGACAAAAACACAGTATATATGCTATTGTCTTTGAGACTGGGTGACTGGAAGAGTTGTGAGGAAGTTGTTGTTGAAGGCTAATAGAGCAGTGAGGAAACTGGTATTGGGGCTTCAGAGGGGGGTTTTGTGTTATGTATTGGTATAACATTGATCAGATTGTGACCTTTTATAATTTTGAAAGTAGAAAAAATACCTAACAAACTTGTAGAACTGGATGAGTTGATTGTCAAGGATTCAAAAGTGTGAATTGTCTTCATTTAGCAGTCTATGTATGTTCAAGTATGGGAATTGAGAGAAAAGTTAAAGGAGGGAGTATTCAGTGTCTAGAAATAATAATATGCAATAAATATTTCCAATGTATGATTTACTGGTTAAAATTGATAAATCTTTTTTTCTCATTCACCACCTTTTCCAGCTAGGAAATGGTTCTCAAGGTAAAGAATAGTGTCATGCAACTTGTTAAATCCAGAGCACTCCCAAGAATCAAAATCAAATGGAAGTGCAGATGTGGAAGGTCCTGGAGGAAAAGACATACTGTGAGAAGAGATTCCACATTGAGGAGAACCAAAACACATCAGCTAAGCTCCTAAATGAATGAAGGTTTATGAGTGATCCAAACAGGTACTACATTGCAGTAGAAGAACCACCCAGTCAACCCACAGAATTGTAAGAAATACTTTCTTTTTTCATGTTTTAAAGTGCTAAGTCTTTGTAAGCTGTATCTGACATTTAGGCTATCTGATAGTTAGCTTCTGTTTGAAATTGCTTTCTCTTGACTATTGGTCACATTTTCCTGCCTTTTTATTTCTCTCTTTTAAGTGACATATGATTTATTTCACAGTGTTAATAGTACTCACAAAGGGGGAGTGGCAGTAGTAGGTGAGAGGGGAGAAACGTTCATTTTTATTATATTAACTTGCATATTGTTCGACTATTATTTTATGAAGCACTTCTACTTTTGTAAGATAAATACAATTTTAAGTACTTTCAGTAAAGGAATGAGTTATATACAAATTGGTATCCCTTTATGTAATAGAAGGCAGGGCTTGATCTTCTCTTCCTCCATGCTGAAGTGGGCCATAAAATACAATCCAGTTATTTCTCATAAAGCCAGATGTGCTCAAAGATGTACTTTATCAACTCCCACACTATTGGTCTGCCCATCTGTTTTTTTTTAAATGGAATTAATTGCTAACAGTTTAAAACTTTGTTGATTTTTGCATAAAAATATAATGTGGATATTGTGGATTATAACTCTGAATCTCTCTCACACATTTTTAGCTAAAAATTTTCATATTATATTTCTAAGTTGTCCTTCCAGATATTTAGCTTTGGCTTTCACCAACCAGGGAAATGATTTAATCGAGATTTAAAATGCAGATGCTTAGCAGCTTCTGTTGGCAAACATGATCAGGGAGGTTTTAGGTTTATCTCTAGTATTATTCCTGTCACCAGCTTTGTGGGAATCAAGAATCAGTGTCAAGAGACAAACCCTTTAGTTGTTACTTCTGTTGCCAATGTGGACCTAATGTTAATGGGCATGTGTTTTGAAATAACCACTAACAGTGACAGTAGCTTCCTAACTTTTTTGTTCTTGGTTTTGTCAATCAAGAAGCCTAGTCTGTATAACAATCAAAATTGTTCATTTGGGGTCTTATTGATTGCAATCCAGGAGACACAGAGTGTTCCAAAATCAAAAGTGTGCTGTGAATTGAACTTGGGAAAGTTAGGCTTTTAAAAGTAAAAAAAAAACCATAAAAAAAACCAACGTTACATAAGTTGTTTTGAAAGAATTATGATTCATGGTGATAAAATTTAAATTGATTCTAATACATGATGAATATTTGACTAATGCATTACATTATATTTATTTCATTCCAATGTAGAAGCATATTTTCTGGAAAGTGGTTGAGTTTGCAACTAACAAAAGTCAATTTTCATGTTATTTAGAGAATATGAATAGGAGACATGCATAGGTTCTACCTTCTCAATATATGTCTGATTCTATTTTGAGTGACTCTTTTTGTAGTACTTGCGCCATTTTGGAATCTTCTTTCATAATGTCACCAGTTCAAGGGAAGGTTTTTCGGGATTTCTCACTTTCCAGGTTGAAGTCCCATTGGCAGTTTATTTGAGGTCAGATTCTTCATTGTTCTCCTGCTATTCATTCATTCTTGAGACCCAGCCTCAACAAATTGACATCATTTGGTTTCTTCGTGTTGAAGCCCTTTATTCTTTATTCTTAAGAGTCTTAGTGGTTTATGGTTTTGTTTTTGTTCTTTTGTTTTGTTTTTGTTCTTTTATTTGTTTGTTTTTTTACCTGACCTCTGAGTGATACACAAGGAAAAGTAAGAGATCTGGCAACATATGTCACATATTTTGGTTATAGGAATAATAAGCTCATTGACATTTATAGGCTCTAGTTTGCCTATAAACCCCTAACCCTAACCCCTCAAATGGAGGTATCCATATGTTAAATATCATTTTTCATTGTATTTGTAGTTTTTTGATTGTTTGCTTAAATCCTACTTCTTTCATTTATTTTACTGTCCTGGCCCTTGTTGAGATTTGAGTTTTCCACCCTTCTAATACTAAACTAAAGCTTGTTTGAAAGAAAAGAATTTTGATGATAGATTGCTGAAAGGATGTAATTCTTTCATTTTGTAAATACTACAAAATGGCTCAAGGCCAAACCAGGCTATCAGAAAGCTGTACACCCAAGCTGCATTGTGTAGGTTGCAAATACATGTAGTTCTACTGAATTTAACGTTCTCATGATGTTAAAAACACACACTATAAGAAACAGCTCTATGAGGAGCACCTGGGAGGCTCATTTAGTAAAACGTCTGATTCTTGATTTTGGCTCAGTTCATGATCTCAAGATTGTGAGATCGAGCCTGACTTTGGACTCTGCGCTGGGCGAGAAGCCTGCTTAAAATTTTCCCTCCCTCTCTCTGTGTCTTAGGAAAAAAAAAAAAAAAAAGCTCTACGAAAGTAGTTTTTTTTAATTCAACTTAAGGATATTGTTGGGTAAATTGTAATGTCACCATTATGAGAACACATAAAAGAGCTTATTCAGGTTAAGTTTTATCTTATGATTAAGTAATAGATCATATTTTGCTTTTTGCATTTGTTGTTGGAAAGAAAGACCTAAAGCTCACTTGGATGCTTGACTTCTAGTAAGCGTGAAAGACTTCATGCATGCACCTGTATATTAAGAGTGGCTTTGTCTTCCTGTTTAACTCATGTTTTCTTTTTACTCTGATTTCTTGAGATAATTAAAAATTATCTTATTGTACAATATTCTGAAACCAATGTAGAAACCCAAATTGTTTTTCTCAGACACTGCACCTTTTGATATTGCAACCAGTAGTATATGAGGTTTTCAATTTTCATCCTCCCCTTCAATGCTTGTTTTTCCTTCCTTTCCTCTTCCTCCTTTTCCTCCTCCTCCTCCTCTTCTTCCACCTTCTTCTTATTAGTATTATAGCCTTTCTAGTGAATATGAAGTAATATCTCATTGTGGTTTTCACTTGAATTTTCTTAATGACTAATGTTGTTTGTGATCTTTTCTTATGCATATTGGCTATTCTGTAATATCTTTGGAGTAATGTCTATTCAAGTTCTTTGCCCATTTAAAATATTTTTTTTTGGTCCAGTTGAAGAGTATTATTTACATTTGTTGTATGTAGAAATTTCTTATAAGAGACATGATTTGAAAAAAACCTACACCCATTCTTTGAGTTTTCATTTCAATTTCTTTTTTTCTTAATGATTTTATTTATTTATTTATTTATTTATTTGAGACAGAGAGAACGAGAGAGAGAGAGCACATGAGAGGGGGGAGGGTCAGAGGGAGAAGCAGGTTCCCTGATGAGCAGGAAGCCCAATGCGGGACTCGATCCAGGGACTCCAGGATCATGACCTGAGCCAAAGGCAGTCGCTTAACCAACTGAGCCACCCAGGCGCCCCTTCATTTCAATTTCTTAATGACGACCATGAAGCAGAAAAGTTTTAAATTTTTAGTGTAATTCATCTATTCTATTATCACTTGTGCTTTTTGTGTCATATCTAAACAAAGTATTGCCTAATGTAAGATCCTGAACATTTACTCTTATATTTTTTTCCGAGAGGTTTATCATTTTATTTTTTTAAAGATTTTATTTATTTATTTGAGAGAGAGAGAGAATGAGAGAGAGCACATGAGAGTGGTTAGGGTAAAGAAGGAGAAGCAGACTTTCTGCCAAGCAGGGAGCCCGATGCGGGACTCGATCCAGGGACTCCAAGATCATGACCTGAGCTGAAGGCAGTCGCTTAACGAACTGAGCCACCCAGGCGCCCAAGGTCTATCATTTTAGCTCTTAAATTTAGGTATATAATACATTTCAGTTAATTTTTGCATATAGTGTAAGATGGAGGTCTAGCTTCATTCTTTGCATAATGATATCCAATTATTACAGCGCCATTTATTAATAGAGATTATTTTTCTCTGTTGAATTGACTTGGTACCCTTTTTAAAATCATATCATAAATTTATAAATTTATTTTTATGTGCTCAATTCTGTTCCTTTGATCATATATCTAATTCATATACCAGTTTCACACAATGTTGATTACTGTAGCTTTGTAATAAGTTTTAAAATTGGGAAATGTGAGTCCTCCAAATTGTACTTCATTTTATTTTATTTTATTTTTTAAAGATTTTATTTATTTGAACTAGAGTGAGTGAGAGAGAGAGAGAGAGACCAGCAGGGGGTGGGGCAGAGGAAGAAGGAAACTCCCCAATGAGTGGGGAGCCTTACTTGGGGCCAGATCCCAGGACCCTGGGATCATGACCCAAGTCAAAGGCAGACTCCCAACCAACTGAGCCACCCAGGCACCACTGTTCTTCATTTTATTTTAATTTATTTTATTAAAAAAATTTTTTTTAAAGATTTTGTTTATTTATTTGTAAGAGAGACAGAGAGAGAGCACAAGCAGGGGGAGCGGCAGGCAGAGGGAGAAGCAGGCTCCCCGCTGAGCAAGGAGCACAAAGTGGGACTTGATCCCAGGACCCTGGTATCGTGACCTGAGCTGAAGGCAGACAATCATCTGAGACACCCAGGTGTCCCCTGTTCTTCATTTTAAATATTGTTTTGTATTTTCCGGTTTTTAAAAAAATTTCCATTGAAAATTTATGAAAATTTTGTACATTTCTACATGAATGTCAGGTGAGGTTTTTAGGTGTTTAATTGGATATGTAGAATTTCTAGGGATTTTTATCAATATTAAATCTCTGATCCATGAACATAGTTTGCCTTTCCATGTATTTAGATCTTCTCTATTCACTTTTGGCAATGTTTTGTAATTTTCAAAGGATATGTTCTGAATTTGTTTTTTCAAGTGTTTTTGTATGTATTTTATTCTTTTTGATGGTATGGTATTGTAGTCATTTTCTTAATTTCCTTTCCAGAGTTTTCATTGCTAGTGTATAGGTATACAATTGATTTTTGTGTATTGATCTCATATGCTGTTACTTGGGTGAACATTTTTATTAGTTCTAGTAATCTTTTAGTGGATTTGTTAGGATTTTCCTAACACAATATCATGTCATTTATGATTAGAGAGTCTTCCTTTCCAATACAGATTCCTTTTATTTTATTTTATTTATTTGCCTAGACCTGTTAAAAACCTTCAGTACAATGTTGAATGTAAGTGGCAAGAGTAAACATCTTTGTCTTGTTCCACGTCTTAGTAGGAAAATGCACAGGCTCTGTAATTTAATATGATATTACCTATGGTTTTTCATAGATGTCTTATATGAGATTAAGGAAATTTCCTTATGTAGCTCTGTTTTATTTATTTATTTTCATGAAAAGATGTAGGATTTTGTCAAATACTAGACATGAGATTTATCCTTTAAAATTTTAAAGTGTACAATACTGTATTTAATTATAAGTACTAAGTTGTTCAGTGGATCTCTGGACCTTATTCATGTTGTATAACTTAATCTTTATACATGTTGAACAACAATTACCCATTTCCCTCTCCCTCTAGTCCCTGGTACCAATATCCTGCTTTTTCAATTGTCTATTAAATTTTATTGTGTCCTGGATATTGTGAGTATTATTTTGTTGTGTCTGTTTATTTATGTCTCTCTACTAAAAGTCATGAATTTTGTTCTGATGAGCCGTGAAGATATTTGTGAATTAGTTATATCCTTTTAAACATTTTTTAAACTTTCTTAGTGTGGCTCTAGAATTATATTTTCTAGTTCCAATTTAGTTCTGTCCCTATGTTATCGCCTTCCTGGTGTTCATACTGAATGCTTTGTTAATTCAATGATGTCTCTGTCCTCTGATTCCTGGAAAATCAAACATCTCCAGTCTTGTAGGAACAGTGATAGTTGTTCTGCTTACTGGTCCCCTCTAGCAGTTGTCCTTTACCTGATATTTGTACTTTGCCTGTCCTTGTGAAGTTTCATACTATGTTAATTCAGCTCTGTATTTATTGAAAGATGTAAGGGGACCTCTGTACAGATTGCGCAAATTCTTTTCCTGGGTTTTACTTTCTGTTTGTTATTATTCCCCCCAATTTTTGGGTGTCTCATCCTCCCTGAATTCTGATTTCATTCTTCTCATATCGGGGAAGACTTTATGTATCTGGACTTTTTTGCAGCTATAGTTAATGTCAATTCAATATTCATCACTGATGTTGAATGTTTTAAAGATAGACCAGGAATTTTCCTTATTCAGAGTTTACCAGTATACGGGTGAAATTCTGGTGATCTTTTTGTGCCTGAACCCAGCTGTTAAATTTCCAAATCACCCAGGCTTTTTTCTTTTGTTGTATACCTCAAACACCAGCATTTTAAGTCTTGGGGTTTTTCTTTTCCTCTGTAGCTCTACTTGTACAAGGGTAGGTTTATATATCTCCATTCTACTAATGTGCCCTATCATTTGGTGAGCCATTTCTTAGACTTGGTGAAGCCTGGTATATCAAGATCTTTTGTTTTTTAAATATTTTAATTAATTATTTATTTATCTTGGAGAGAGAGCCCACATACACATGCAAGCAGGGGCAGGAGCAGAGTGGGTGGGAGAGTGAGGGGGAAAAGAATCCCAAGCAGACCCCATGCTAAGTGCAGAGCCTGCAGTGGGACTCCACCTCAGGACCCTGAGATCATGACTTGGGCCAAAACTAAGAGTCAGGTGTTTAACCCACTGAGCACCCCAGTGGGTTAAATACAAGATCTCAAGATCTTATATTTGTTTAATGTCCCAACCATTGATGCGTCCATGTCATTGACTCAATGATGGTCTTGTTCACCTTTGATGTTTATCTCTCCTTTTCTGTCAACAGCCTTTGGTATGCTTGCACTCTGCACTTTGTGAAATGTCCATAGGAAAAGATTGGCAGTTGACACAGATTGTCCTGTGACTACGGTTTTTCAGGAATCTACTGCAGCATTCCAGCCCACATGTGGTGGTTAGAAGTTAGTAAACAGGGATTGGGTAACTGGGTGATGGGCATTAAGGAGGGTTCGTTATGTGATGAGCACTGGGTGTTATATGCTACTAATGAATCATTGAACATTATATCAAAAGCTAATGATGTTGTATATGTTGGCTAATTTAATTTAAATTAGAAAAAGTTAGTAAACATATTGGCTTTTTATTTATTCTTTAGTCTGTGACAAGTTTGCTGCTCCTTCTGTTTTTCTCAGAAGTTATGTGTCTCTTGTATCCAAATAAGGGCTCATGACTTTATGTAATTTAAATTATTGGGTTTACCTTGACTCCTCAGCTCTCTTAATGTTTTAAAAATATGATTGTTGTAGCTAGACTTTACCACTTGTTCTCATTTTTAGGGTAGGAAAAATATTCCCTTGTGACTTTCTAAATCATATCCAAGTGTGGAATTCTCCCATGTAGTATTTGCGGTTTTTTTAGTTGTTGTATTTTTCCTCCACACCATCTTCATCCCATGCCACTTCTGAAATTAGATGCACACCTATGACTGTATGCTTTTATGTGAAAAGAAAATTTTCAATATGCTTTTTTCATGTAGGTCACCTCATCTTTGAGGCATCGTTTCAGGTAAAGCATAAAAGGTTTTAGCAACTTATTGAATTAAAAATAACTCTCACTCAAAGTAAAATATTGCTATTTAAATTAAGGCAATAAGCAAAAAGTTATTACTGCCAGGAATAAATACCCAAAGTCTGGTATTTATCATTGTTTCCCTTTAATTTCTGAACTGACAAATGATAATTGCTCAGGCAATTAAAATAATTAGGAAAATGTGTAATCACAAAAGGAGAAGGCTTTTAGAAGTGCAATTTAAATGCATAAGGAGAGATTCTCGTATGTTTGCTGCACCTTATTCTGGAGTAGACTGATTACCAGGTGCTTTTTAGTGTGTAGACGATTGATAGATCACATGCCATCTGAATTTTTTCTGGGGCATAGGACTACTAGAAGTATGGGTACTTTAAAAGGTAGGTCTCATTCTAAAGAAGGATTTTGGTAATCTTGGCATTTATATTCTGTAAATGTCTTGGTAGTAAAGGATGCTTTTAAGTTCAATATCTTGTAGATTTGTAATGTGTTTTTTTGGGAATACACTATTTTATGTTTAAGTGAATATAAGAAAAATATGAGTGAAATCATAGGATGATCTTATGATTTTATTTTTATTTTTCTCTTTTTTCAGATTTTATTTATTTGTCAGAGAGGATGACAGAGAGAGAGTGCACACAAGTAGGGGGGGCGGCAGGCAGGGGGGGAAGCAGACTCCCCATTGAGCAAGGAGCCCAATGGGGGACTCAATCCCAGGACCCTGGGATCTTGACCTGAGCTGAAGGCAGATGCTTAACCAAATGAACCACCCAGCCATCCAGGGATCTTACCATTTTAGAATGCTTATCCACTCTCTGACCTGTAGGAGGCAGTCTGAGGGAGGCTTTGGAAAGAATGAGAAGATTGACAATGGCTTTGTGAAACAAATGACAGTTTCTGCAAAGAGAAGACTATTCCTCAGTAAGATAAGCCAACCTTAATTTAGAGAGACTATACCTTAAAATTAATCAATGGGGGCATTTCCTGTGAGAACCAATCTTCGGTGTGTGTGTGTGTATACAACAAATACTTAAGCTACTCCATATGCTGATGGGATGATGACAACTAGGATCGGTGTGAGAAATTGAGTATACCAATTTCTAAGGAGAGTCTATCTGAAAAGTAATAGTTGGCATTTTATTACAATTTTGTGAAATTTGTTCTATTAGTCATGACTTACTCAGTTCAGGCATACTTTCTATTAAGTTATTCATTCAGAATATTGCACTAGACTACTGGTAGTTGTGTGTAACAATGCCAAAATATTTATCTCAGGTAACATCCCCTTGATTTTGCTAATTTAAAGGTATATTCCTTCTAAATTAAAATTGGTCTTCTTTACCTAGAAAGTTTTTCTTTTTCGCAGAAACTCATTTATTGTATTAAATCTCCTGTTATGCAGGACATGGAGTAGTTTTGTGCACAGTACCTATTTATCTACTGTTCATGCACGGTGAAGTTAAATGAATTCAGCTCATAGCAAAATTTAGAAGATGATGAGGTTGAAAGGAGAGTATTCAGTGAATTTGGACAGTAGAGGGTTCTCTGAAAATGAAGGTCCTGATACTAGGGTCAGCAATAGTCATTTGGGAGAGATTGTTGCATATGATAAGCTGGGAGGCTTATTTCAAAATAAATTAATATGCCATTCTGCTTTCCATTACATAAATATGATGAATGGCACCAAATGAATGACTTTGATTTGAAAAATAACTCCCCTAAGTGATTTTTAGAAATATGTTCAGAATAGCAACAGGAGTCAATCAACAATTATTTCCTGACTGCTCACTTTATTTATGTTAATTATGTTATTAAGCATAAACATTTATTGAATGTCTACTCTGTGCAGATCACACTGAAAGTTATACAGAACATTTAACTAGGCATTATGGAATATGTCGGTTTGTCTGTGAATAAACAGAAGGCATAGTCTTTAGTTAATAAGTGAGTACAAATACATATGGTATAAAAATTAGATGTGCATCCACACAAAGCAAAGGAATGATCTGAGTAGGGTAAACTCAACCAGAGAAAATGCCAATTTAGTTTGCATATAAGTTAAATTATTGTAGCCTTAATAGGTACATTCCATAAATAGACTGTTTTGAAGCAGCATATTTTCTAGCAAGATTTTTATGTATTCTTCGTATTTTGGATTTTTTTTCTTTGTTCTATGAAATGTATCACTTTCTGGCAAGATGTTTCAAAGGTACACTACTAGTGATTATCTCAAGGGAAGAGAGAAGTCTAAAATAGATTGGTATCATTTAACTTCTCCTTATTTACAACCAAGGAACTATAGCAATGATTGCAGCATTATGAATATTGAGAACCATATCATGGAGTTATATTATTAACAATTCTTCCCACCCATATCTCCTAGCCTTCTTGCAGATGAAGGTCTTTGAATATTTTAACATCTTGGTTAAAATTTATATTGCTTTGGCACCAGAACTATAGAAATACTATGTTAGAATATGGTGGAAAAACTGTATAACTTGTAATATTGGGGAAAATATAACCTTCTCAAATGTCTTTGGCAGCAGAAGCCCCTCTAACTTCCAAACGTGGATTTAGGTAGGTGTTGTTTTTGTGTCAACTTTGCTATGAAATATGCTATGTTTATCTGATATATTTTTATGATTTTTCACCTGATAGAGTTTTCTGATTAGCTTTGTTAGAGCTAATGGTGGATATAGTATCATTTTAGAAGGAAGGAGAAATATGTAGAAAGTGCAAAAATTATTTTTCCATTTACAGATAAGATTCAGATGCAATATTTTTATTTACATCACACTTTGAGCATAATCAGAAGACTTTTCTGTGAAAGCAGTTGACCTAGCTTGTCCCCCTTGGGGTTAACTCTGAAGGTGTGTGAAATTTAAACCTACTTATGTGTTTTAAATATATTTTTACTAATTTAAAGCCCTTGATATCTTATAAACAAAGCATAACCTGCAAGCTACGTCAGTAGATAATAAACATATTTTGAGGGTTAAAGGGAAGTTACTAAACATATCTTGTAATTGTTCTTTCCTGCCGTGATCCCAATGCCATGCAGAATCTGTGTTTGGAATAGTAATCCATTTTTCATATCTTTCAATGAGTTCTAGTAAAGAACTTTCCAATTTTTATTAATACTTTAAATAAACCATTTTCTGGAATATATCTAAGTTGGGATTTTCTTTTCAAAACATTTTTTGAACAGAAACCCTTTTAAGCAACCAGTTCCTCCAGGACCTACTATGAAGTTGTTGGCAAGATGTTTCAATTAATAATCCATTCACAAACTGTCCTTCTACAATGAATCATTTAGAATGGTTTAATTAATTGAGTGTGCAATGATTGTCTAGTATGAAGGTTTAAAAGTGGCAATAGCATATCTGTCCTTTCAAGCTACAGTGGGCAGTGTAAGAATCTAGGGTATGAAAATACTATAAGGAGGTTGTTTGGCTTCGGGTGAAATAGCCACTGGATTTTGTGGAGAGTCAGAGAGGAAAGATTTGTCCTCAGTAGAGATGATGGCTTATCACCAGGTATTAAATATAGTCAGTTATAACCCAGAGAGAGAAGAAATTTCTAATGAGGTTGAGTTATGTACATACTTACCATAACCTTTACTGTTAGATTGATATACACAGAGCTTTGGATCTATATAACTATTTAACATATACATATATACGTGTAATTACATTTATGTCTAATTTTTTTCTCAATAATTCACTTGCTCCCTATGCTTGTGTATGTGTCTGTGTGTATACCATCTTTTGAAGGGACAATACAGATTTTTTGACAGCATCATTATGGGATTTTAACAATCATTTGAAAAGGTAAATCGATTATTTTGTTTACTTGATAAGAAATTAACAGCTTGGGGGCGCCTGGGTGGCTCAGTTGGTTAAGCGACTGCCTTCGGCTCAGGTCATGATCCTGGAGTCCCTGGATCGAGTCCCGCATCGGGCTCCCTGCTCGACAGGGAGCCTGCTTCTCCCTCTGACCCTCCCCCCTCTCATGTGCTCTCTCTCATTCTCTCTCTCTCAAATAAATAAATAAAATCTTTAAAAAAAAAAAAAAAGAAATTAACAGCTTGATGTTTTCTCTGCTAGATAAGAAACGTTTCATGAGCTACAAGTTCAGGATTTTGTCAGTATTCTGTTAACAGTCAGTATGAGAACACTATGAGACATTGTTAACTACCTTCTTTTAAGAACTCATTTATTTTGGTTTGGCATAAATTCTCTGTAGTTTCTTCTTTTAACTCTGGTTTTTCTATTAATGTTCTTCATAGACAACTCTTTTTTTTTTTTTTTTTTAAAGATTTTATTTATTTGACAGAGAGAGACACAGCGAGAGAGGGAACACAAGCAGGGGGAGTGGGAGAGGGAGAAGCAGGCTTCCCGCTGAGCAGGGAGCCCGATGCGGAGCTCGATCCCAAGACCCTGGGATCACGACCTGAGCTGAAGGCAGACGCTTAACAACTGAGCCACCCAGGCGTCCCCTTTCTTTTTTTTTTTTTAAGATTTTATTTATTTATTTATTTGAGAGAGACAATGAGATAGAGCATGAGACGGGGGAGGGTCAGAGGGAGAAGCAGACTCCCTGCTGATAAGGGAGCCCGATGCGGGACTCGATCCCAGGACTCCAGGATCATGACCTTAGCTGAAGGCAGTCACTTAACCAACTGAGCCACCCAGGCGCCCAACTCTTTCTTTATATTTTCATAAGGTTTTGTTCCCTGATCTCTTTACATAACTCTCATGTACTCTATCCTTTCTACCCTCAGGGTGTATCTATTCTGGTGAATTCAACTCTTCTTATTTCGTGACTCATTTGTCTAAATATCACCCTTATATTTAATTTTGGACATGGATTTCACTCTGATTTCTACCTTTATAACTTTTATGGATAAATTTGTGGAGTTCAAACTCAAAATGAATGAAATCAAATACATCATTACTTCTCTTAACTCGTGTTCTCAATTTCATATGTTGTTTCTGTTAGGACTTCACCATCTGTCTAGTCGCCACACGTTACAAATGTAGTCTTCCTTAATTCCATTTTCTCATCTTTTTTCCCTTCCACAAACATCTCAATCATTTGCGGTCTAACCTATTTTTCTTCGCAATATTTCATCCATCTTCTTTTTTATAGTATATCATTTCATTTTTGGTTCTCCTATTTTTCTCATGTATTCACATCCCACCTATGCCTGGAATTTTTTTTTTTTAATGTCTTAAAACTTCTCTCAAGGGCCCACTCAAGCCCATCTACTGGTAGAAGGCTGTTTTCTCTGTACTCTTTTACATCATGTGCACATGGTACCACATCTAAGTTTCTTCAGTATAAGCTCATCTACTTCTCTGCTTTTTCCTATTAAATTTTAAGTTCTAAAATGTAGAGGCCATATATGTATTTGTTCCCCTTTGTGTGTGATTCAGTGTTTGTATGGAATAGGTACTCTATAAATATTTATTTAAATGAGCTGAACTCAGAAAATTTTAATAATAAAGAGTTGATCATTGCTTTGGCCAAATTGGCCTTTGTTTTCTATTGAGGAAAATATGTCAGGAATTGCTTTCTTGACAAATACATATTTTGGGAATATATATATATGATAGGATGAAATGTAGTAGTTTCATATTTTTTTAATATTTTCAATTATTTTATTATTATTTGTTATTATGTTCGGTTAGCCAACATATAGTACATGATTAGTTTTTGATGTAGTGTTCAATGGT
Source organism: Mirounga angustirostris (assembly GCF_029215605.1). Classification (NCBI taxonomy): domain Eukaryota; kingdom Metazoa; phylum Chordata; class Mammalia; order Carnivora; family Phocidae; genus Mirounga; species Mirounga angustirostris. The sequence goes on from NW_026991719.1 coordinate 98,999,709, forward strand.
TCATGAGTTGCGTATAACACCCAGTGCTCATCACCACACGTGCCCTCCTAATACCCATTATCCGATTACCCCATTTCCCCACCCCCTCCCTTCTGTAACCCTCAGTTTGTTTCCCAGAGTCCAGAGTCTTTCATGGTTTGTCTCTCTCTCTGATTTCTTCCCATTCGATTTTCCCTCCCTTCTCCTATGGTCCTCCACGCTATTTCTTATGTTCCACATATGAGTGAAACCCTGTGATAATTGTCTTTCTCTGCTTGACTTATTTCGCTTAGCATAATCCCCTCCATTCTATCCATGTCAATGCAAGTGGTAGGTAGTCATCTTTTCTGATGGCTGAGTAATATTCCATTGTACATATGAACCACATCTTTATTCTTTCATCTATTGAAGGACATCTCGGTTCCTTCCACTTTGGCTATTGTGGACATTGCTGCTATGAACATTGGGGGGGTGCATGTGCTTTCTTTTCACTACATCTGTATCTTTGGGGTAAATACCTCATAGTGCAATTGCTGGGTCATAGGGTAGCTCTATTTTTAACATCTTGAGGAAGCTCTATATTGTTTTCCAGAGTGGCTGTACCAGCTTGTGTTCCCACCAACAGTGTAAGAGGGTTCTCTTTTCTCCACATCCTCACCAACATTTGTGTTTCCTGTCTTGTTAATTTTTGCCATTCTAACTGGTGTAAAGTGGTATCCCATTGTGGTTTTGATTTGTATTTCTCTGATGTAGTTTCATATTTTTAAAATTTACTCAGAATTATTTTCTCTTTTATTTTTTGTTTTATTTTTATTTGAATGAACTTTTATCAAAGAAGAGAAAGCAGTAGCTCTTTACAGGTGATTATTACCATAAGCAACCAAATGCTTACCTATTTGGCAACCACCAAGTAACTGAAGTCTTACCAAGGTATTTTGAGGTACTGGAGTTAAGACTGTTTTGAAATTTCCAAAGGGCAGCCTTTTGTAAATTCTATTGTCAAAGGTTATCAGTGTGGGTAGCAGTATAAAAGTAATCTACTGGCCTTCGAGTGCATTCCCAATGAGTAGAGTAATATGTGACTGGACTGCCAATACATTTGGCTTTGAGTAACCGTGCCCCTGAAAATCCCAGGGGACTTGTTATTTATACACTATAGTTGTTCATTCCCTTTCTTGTATATTGCCATTTCCCCTGGCATTCTCTTTTTTCATAGGGAAAGGCATCCAGGAATGAATCTAAAGACAGATCTCCAAGATGCCGTAGTTTGAACTTGGTACTATGACAATTACCTATCCAAGATGAAACAGTGGAACACTTTAGAAAAATGAACTTAATGTTATTCAAATTTTCAAATAGCATGAATAACACAGTCCATTTGACTTTAAATACATTTTGTTACAGATGATTTGGCCATTAACCTTGGCAATGTCAATCTGTTCTTAGTATCATATACCATTAAATTACTGTTCCTGAGAATAGTTAGAGGTGTACTTCACAAGGATCCATGCACTACTACTGGCTTCTTAAAACAATATGAGGGAGGTAGGGCTGAGTGGGGGAAGAGGAAAGGAGAGAGAGAAAGAAAAAGAAGAGGAAGAGAGGGGTGGATAGAACTCATAAAGCAAAAATCATAAATGAGGAACAAATGAAGCAAGCACATAGATATGTGCTAATAAAAATAGTCAAATCTACAAAGGTACAGATCACTGTCTGGAATAGTGAGTTTATAGTACCTCCGAGGACTCCTATCTCTTGCAACTTCTGTGACATATGATCTAGGAGCTACCGCACAGCCTACTGGTTGAGTCATGGGTTATTTGACTTAATCATCTGGCTACAGTTTATTGAACCAGAGACAGACACCTGATCCAGGGAGAATAATTCATATTCTTCCTGCTAGAAATTTGGAATTGGGACACAACAATTCTAGTTAGTCTCTCTTGGTCTCTTGAACTGAGAAGTTCTAGACTCAGGAACTGAGGTTGTCATTCTGGCAAAGGCATCTTTGTACCATGTTTATGGAAACATTAAGAAAATCAGTCTTTAGAGAAAGAGATAATACTGAAGCAATATCCCAGAGAGTGATGGAAACAAGAGCTCATGTATCTGTAGATATAGGAAGAGCATAATTAGAGCTCTTGCCAGCCTTCCAGTTGGTGGTTTCATCCCATCATGTAGGCCACCCATATTTCTTTCCTTTGAGTTCTATACCTTTATTAGTCATCTTTGGATGCCATCATGAAATGCAATAGACTGGGTGGCTTAAATAACAAGAGATTTGTTTTCTCAATGTTCTGTATGCTAGAATTCCTATATCAGGGTGCCAGTGTGTCTTGTTCTAGTAAGAACTCTATGGCTGCAGACAACCATGTTCTTACTATGTTATCACATGGCCGAATGAGAGGTCTCCAGTGTCTTTTCCTCTTCTTATAAGAGCGCTCGCCCCATCATGACAGCCCCCTCCCATGACCTCATCTAAACCTAATTATCTTCCCAATGCTTCATTTCCAAATACCATCACGTTGTGGGTTAGGGCTACAAGTTATGAATTTGTGGGGCATATAATTCCATTTATAGCAATATCATTTCAAAACAGGCAGAACCCTTTATTTATGTTTCAGGTAGCTCTAATGGAAATGGCCTCAGAGTCTGTATTATAACTAAGTTCCTCTTGTCATTCTGTTTTTGCTTGTTTACAAATTATAGTTGGAGAAATTCTGTACCACAGGAATGTGAAGAGTTGAATTAAGAATTAAGGTCAGCCAATAAATATTTAGCTCATTGTTGGCTGGAAAGAGGGGCAGTCAATAATCAGGAGCAAGACAATAACTAACAAATAGGAGAGTATTGTGGATAAACATGAGATTCTGAAGTGTTTATAATTTACTATGGTATATGTGTGGGGACAGAAGGTGATTAGGCTAGCCTAAATATACAGTGCTGGTGAAGACAGATGGTAGTATCATGCAGCTCTTGTGTCGAACTGTTCAGACTTAAAATCTAAAACAAACACCTATGGCTAAAACACCATCTATTATGTGTAATGAATTTAAATAAATGAGTCCTGAAACCTCAAAATCATTCTTAATTTCTCTCTTCTTTTCAGGTATTAAATTTAAATAATGCCCAAATTATTTGCATTACTATCTTCAAAGCTTTCAGAGTGTGTCTTCTTTCTCCATTTTCACTACAACCTCAGTATGACTTTATTTCTCACCTCCGCTGCTCTAATAGCTGTCCCTTTGCCTTCTTGCTGTTATTCATCCTGTCCAAACTATTTTCCCTAAAGTATCTGGAGAAATCTTTAAAACATAGAAGTACGATATCCCTTTTCTCCTTAAAATAGTTCATTCCTTCCAAATTGTCTGTTGGCTAAAGTTCAATCTCTGTTTCATGATTATAAGCCCCTCCATGATCCCCACACTTTTACCTCTTGGAATTTCATGGCTGGAACTCTGTGTTTCAGTAAAACTTAACTGCTTTTGTTTCTCATCATGTAACCATCTCCTAGATGAAAAATCAAGAACTTTAACAGATTCCCTTTACATTGACCACATAAAATCTCTTCATGATCCCTCATAATATTTCATTCTCCCCAGGATATAACCATTATCACCATTGATTATTTTCAGTGCTTTTTCTAACTATATAAATGAAATATATGTATTATTTTATATATTTCTTCTTTGCTCAACATTGTGAGATTTATCCATGTTGTCGCTTGTAGCAGTATTTCACACATTTTCGTTGCTATATAATATTTCACTGTATCAATTTGCAACCATTTTAAAATTCATTATACTGTTTGTGGACATTTTAGTAGCTTCCAGTTTAAGAGTATTACAAATGAAGCTGTTATGAGCATGCTCATATATGTCTCTTGATGCATATGTACATTAATTTCTATTGGGTGTGTATACCTGAGTGAATTATATTCTTATGACTCAATCCAATTTTTTTTAAAGAGCATTTTTTTTTAATTTATTTGAGAGAGAGAGCATGAGAGAGAGAGAGAGCACGAGCATGGGGGTAGGGGCAGAGGGAGAAGCAGACTCCCCGCTGAGCAGTGAGCCCAATGCGGACTCTATCCCAGGATCCTGGGATCATGATCCCAGCTGAAGGCAGATGCTTAACCAACTGAGCCACCCAGGTGCCTGACTCAACCCAATTTAAATGCCATTTCATTTAAGAAGACTTCTTCAGGGTGCCTGGGTGGCTCAGTTGGTTGAGCGACTGCCTTCGGCTCAGGTCATGATCCTAGAGTCCCAGGATCGAGTCCCGCATCGGGCTCCCTGCTCAGCAGGGAGTCTGCTTCTCCCTCTGACCCTCCTCCCTCTCATGCTGTCTCTCATTCTCTCTGTCTCAAATAAATAAATAAAATCTTTAAAAAAAAAAAAAAAGAAGACTTCTTCACTCCCCAACCCTGATTTGGGTTAGTTGGTCATCTTCTTTGTGTCTATAAAATCCTATGCTTCTAAGAGATCACTTATCAACCTATAATGCAATGTGTTTACAAGCATGATTTCCTCAATAGATTGTAAGTTCTTTAGGGGTAGGGAAGCTGCCTCATTAATCTTTGTATTTGTAGTACCTGTTAGAGTTTCTGGCACAAGGACAATGTTTAGTGATACATAATATTAAGGCAATCATATATATAAAAACCTACTGGGGGCACCGGAGTGGCTCAGTCAGTTAAGTATCCCACTCTTGATTTCAGCTCAGGTCATGATCTCAGGGTCATGAGATTAAGCCCCACATCATGCTCCACACTGAGGGGGTAGTCTGGTTCTCTCCCTCTGCCCACACATGCACGTAATTTCTCTCACTCTCTCTCTCTAAAATAAATAAATAAATCTTTAGAAAAAGTGAGGAAAAAAAAACCTACTGAAGGATACTGAAGAATCCTAGAATTTTCTAAATAATAAATAAATTAGTAAAATGTATGATCACCTTCTGTGTAACGAGACTGATTTTAGGAGATATTGGAGATACCAAGCAATAAAAAACTGATTCCTGCCCTCAAGCAGTGTACAGTTTTGCTCAGGAGAATGAATTGATAAATTCATAAAATACTAGAAACCAATAATTAGTAAACTGTATGGTAAAAAGGCTCTTAGTATAATTAGGTTTCAGAGAAAAGGCAAGACTGCTGAAGTTGAAACATTTTGTAAGATGTGCTAGGATGAGTGTTGAAGGAGGATTGTCATGTTTTAGGAAGGATTAGTAGAGGGAGGCTGAGGACTAGAAAATAATCTCAGATCTGGTAAATTTAGCTTTCATTCTTCCCATCATTTCTGTGGACTAAACATTGTGTTTTGGACAGATTTGCTTTACTCCTGGAATAAAGTAGAGTTGTTATAATCACAGAATCTTCCATGCCTTGTAAAATAAATTGACTTTTATTCTTATACACAGTGGGAATCCAACTACAATATTTCATGAAAGGAGGTGATAAATCTTGTGGAACATGATGAGGGTCACAATTATGGCAGTGATAGTAAAAGTTTTGGAGAGAGAGAAACATGTGGAAGTCATTAAAAGGGAGGCTAAATAGACCATGGTGGTACCAGGATATGGTCTTGAGGGGTGCTTTTTAATGAAGCAAAAAGGACACCATGGGAAAAGTCTTGAAAGAAATATGGTTCTTAGTCAATTTGTGACCCAAAATATTTCAGCGGAACATGGCAGTATATTCATTTTTAATACTGAGCTCCTTCTTTTGAGTATGGAATCATCTCTTAGATCTAACTAACATTTGACTACAAAATTCTTATATTGATATGTTGTTATGCTCAAGTATAAGAAATAGCTTTCATTCATGTCTCATCAAAGGCTTCATGAGTTATTGATTTATTATCTCAGACATATAGAATGAAGGAGTAACAGGCAGTTTTAATCAACAGATTGAGAAAGGTCTCTATAACCAAGAGGTCTTAGGCTTTGAGAAGTGTTTAAATGAAGATGACTCCAAAGATGCTGCCTAAGTAGTAGTTTCTCACTGTAGTGGCACATCAGAATCACAGGGTCAGGGATGAGCTTGCTGGGAAGGAAGATCTTCCTCTGCCCTATGATCCTTCTAGCTAGAATTTGAATCAAATTGACATGAGACAGATTCATAGGAGAAAATCAAATTTAATAGGTGTACAAATAGGGAAACACAGACGTGAAATTCCAAAGACAATGAAGCAACCTGAAGCCTATGTGAGCTAAGGAGAGGGATAGTGTCAAAGAATAGAAAGGGGAGAAGGCTCATTTGCAGGAATGGGAAAGGAGATGTTTTGAAAAACAAGGATTGCACTATTATGCAGATAAATTTCTTCCATAAGGGGGAGTCTTCTTTAATAGCTCTCTTCTTGTATAGGATCTCCTTTCCAGTGTAAATTTAGGCAGTGGAGGGGGAAGCATGGAGCTTTTCCTGCATCTGCTGGGTTTGATTACTTTTAACTTGAAATAATCTTTATGCCAAAGTGGTCCATCTTGGGGACACCTGCCCTTATCCCCTACAATATTTAAAAATATTATTGCCTAGACACCACCTCTACTGATTTTCATGAGTGGCTTGAGAATCATCATTAAAAAAAATGAACGAAAATGGACCTTGGGTTTGAGATAATCTCTTAAATACAACACCAAATCATGATCCATGAAAGAAAAAATTGTAAGTTGGACTTGAATGAAATAAATTACTTATGCCTTGGGAAAGACACTCTTTTTTTTTTTTTAAGATTTTATTTATTTATTTGAGACAGAGAGAATGAGAGACAGAGAGCATGAGAGGGAGGAGGGTCAGAGGGAGAAGCAGACTCCCTGCCGAGCAGAGAGCCCGATGCGGGACTCGATCCCGGGACTCCAGGATCATGACCTGAGCCGAAGGCAGTCGCTTAACCAACTGAGCCACCCAGGCGCCCTGGGAAAGACAATCTTAAGATAATAAAAGCCTAATGCATGGTGTAGGAGAAAAATCTTTGCAAATTACATATATGATAAAGTACCAATATCCAAAATATGAAGAACATATAAAATTAAAGAATAAGAAAACAAATAATGGCCACATACGTGAAGAGGCAAATCATCAAAGAAAATATGCAGATGGCAAGGGATCGTGAAAAAATGCTCAATGTCACATGCCATTAGTTAATTGCAAATTAAAACAACAATAAGATACCAGTACATACCTATTTAAAATGGGTAAAATTCAAAACACTGAAAACAATGTGAGTAAAATGGGAAGCAACAAGAACTCTCATTCATTGCTGATGGGAATGCTTAATGATACAGCCCCATTGGGAGACAGTCTGGTGGTTTCTTATAAACTCAACATACTCATCATACAATCTAGGAGTTTTGCTCTTTGGTATATACCCCAAAAAAGCTGAAAACTTATATAAACACAAAATCCTGCACACGAGTGTTTATAGCATCTTTATTATAATTACAAAAACACAAAAGCAATCAAGATGTTCTTCAGTAGGTGAATGGATAAACTATGGTACATCTAGGTGATGGAATATTATTCCAAGAGAAAAAGAAATTAGCTATCAAGCCATGAAAACACATGGAAGAACATTAAAAGCATATTGCTAAATGAAAGAAGCCATCGTGAAAAAGCTATGTATTTTATGATTCCAATTCTATGACATTGTGGAGAAGGCAATACTTTGGAAACATTGGAAGGATCAGTGGTTGCCATAGGTAGTAGGGAATTGAGGGAGGGGTGAATGGGTGGAGAACAGATTTTTTTGGGCTGTGAAACTATGATATATCTTTCAAAACCCATAGAATATGTAATATAAAGAGTCAATCCTATTAAAAACTCTGGACTTTAGTTAATAGTAATGTGTCAATATTGATTCATCAGTTTTAACAATTGTACCCCACTGATGCAAGATGTAAAAAAATTATGAAAGACTTTGCATGGGACTGAAAATCTGTGGAAACTCTCTTTACTTTCCTAGCAATTTTTCTCTAAACTTAAAAATATTCTAAATATAACCAATCTTTTAATTAAAAACAAACTGTCTAGGTTATTCTAATGAGCTAACATGGTGGAGAATTAGTGAAGTACAATGTCTGATTTGGGATCTGCAAGAAATTCATGGCAATTTATCAGAATAAGGAAAACAGCAGGACTACTGGTGGTATAAATGATGGAGTTCTATAGAAGATATTACTGTTTTGAATTGCCTGTTAACAATACAGGTAGAGATGCCCAGAAGACATTTCTTTCTTTCCATTACTGTGTTTCATATGCTATTTCAGATTCAAAACTTTTTCCCCACTGTCATTATCCAAGCAATATTTGAAAAGCCAATCACAGTTTAACATTTAAAAGCCTAATGGATATGAAAAGAATGACTCAGAGCAACCTTCTAATTAGAAAATATTGCTGGGCTCAAGTTTCTATCCATAGCAACAATGCTTAAATGTTATCTCCTGCTTTGCCTGTAGGTATATATTTTGCCACAAAATAATATACTCTTCTAGATGTGTAATTTTAACTTCAAAAGAGAGAGAGAGATAGAGAGAAGGAAATAGGCACTAAAAACACCCCATAGTGTTTGGCATAACAAAGGCATACATATGCATAGTAGAAATTCTCATAACTAAACAGAGAAAATGAAATCCTTCAGAGACAGAAGTATTTCCTAGATAACCAAATAAAACTTCTGTTTAAAGATATTTCTTTCTTTTGTTTGTGGCTACTTAAAATACTCTACAATTCTTTTCAAAGCAGTTAAGAACTGCATTTTGAACTCTGATGTAGGTTTCATTTATCCTTTCCCTTGCTGCAGACACTCCAGCAGTTCATGAAAATGCAATCTTGTCTCTGGAATTTAGGATATTCCAAACACTACTAAAAACTCATTGTTTTGGTAAGATAAAGCTGAAGTATCATCTTTTCATTTTTATATAGTTAAAGTTGTCAGTCATCGAAGGTGAGATATTTAAAATTTTTCTTTATCTACAAAATGAAACAAAGAAAATTGAAGTGATTATTATCCAATTAGCATTTAATTGAAATTACATTTACATTTGACAGGTAACATTCTGTAATATTAAGATATACAGTATATTATTTTGATACATTTATATACGTATGAGGATGACATGTAGATGTGTTTTATATATGATTTCTTATGTAGTGATATCACATTACATAATTACAGTACAATATTACTGTTTATATTCATTATACTGTATGTTAGATCTCTATGGTGTATTTACTTGTTATAAGTTTGTATCCTTAAACACTATTTGTCTACCTACCCCATCCCCTGATAACTGTTATTTTACTATAATTTTTATTGGTTGAACTTTTTTAGTTTCCACATATAAGTGATATCATACAGTCCTTATTTTTCTCTGACTGATCTTGTTTAGTATCGTGTGCTCAAGTTCTATCTGTGTTGTGGCAAATTGGAGGATATCTTCCTTTCTCCTGGTTCAATACTATTACATTGTGTATATATAGCACATCTTTTTTTCTTTTTTTCTTTTTTTTTTATTATGTTATGTTAATCACCATACATTACAGCATTAGTTTTTGATGTAGTGTTCCATGATTCATTGTTTCCGTATAACACCCAGTGCTCCATGCAGAACGTGTCCTCTTTAATACCCATCACCAGGTATAGCACATCTTTTTTATCCATCAGTCTGTTGATGGCCATTTTGTTTGTTTCCATATCTTGGCTACTGTAAATAATGTTTCATTAAACATGGAATGCGGATAGGTTGTTGAAATCCTGTTTTCATTTTCTTTGGGTATATATTCAGAAGTGCAATCAATGGATCTTATGTGAGATTTATTAATTTCTTTGAGGAACCTCCATAAATTGTTTTCGATAGTGATTGGACCAATTTACATTCCCACCAACAATATATAAGGTGGTTTTTTTTTTTTTTTTTACCACATCCTCATCAGCACCTCTTTTCTCTTTTGTCTTTTTGATGATTGCCATTCTAACAGGTGTGAAGTGACACCTCACTGTGGTTTTGATTTGCATTTCCCTGATGACTAGTGATTTTGAGTATATTTTCATGTTTCTGTTGTCCATTTTGATGTCCTTTTTGGAGAAATATCTCTTTAGTTCTTCTGTCCATTTTTTAATTGGCTACTTTGGGGTTTTGTTATTGAATTGATTGAATTCTTTATATATTTTGGGATACTAACCCCTTATTCAGTATATGGTTTGCAAATATTTTCTCCAATTCTATAGGTTGTATCTTCATTTTGTTTTTTCCATTGTTGTGCAGAAATTTTTGATTGTGATATAGTATCTGTTGATTTTTGCTTTTGTTGCTTGTGCTTTTGGCATCATGAAGAAAACATTACTGCCAAGAACAATACTGATGAGCTTTTTTCCTAGGAATTTTATGGGATCAGGTCTTCTGTTTAAGTCTGTTCCATTTGAAGTTAATTCTTGTGAGTAGGTTTTTTTTTTTTTTTTTAAGATTTATTTATTTATTTATTTGACAGAGAGAGACACAGTGAGAGAGGGAACTCTCACAGGGGGAGTGGGAAAGGGAGAAGCAGGCCTCCCGCAGAGCAGGGAGCCAGATGCTGGGCTAGATCCCAGGACCCTGGGGTCATGACCTGAGATGAAGGCAGATGCTTAAGGACTGAGCCACCCAGGCACCCCTTGTGAGTAGTTTTGAGATAGGGGCCAATTTTATTGTTTTGCATGGGTTTCTCCAGTTTTCCCATTACTGTTGGTTGAAGTGAGTATTTGTTCCCCATTGGGTATTCTTGGCTCCCTTGTCCTGTTAGTTGACTATATGTGCTGGGGTTTAATTGTTTCATTTTGAATTTGTTTGTAAAAGGTGTGAGGTTTTAGGTAAAAGTAGATTTCCTTGGGCAATAGATGTCCAATTGCTCTGTCACCATCTGTTTAAAAATCTTTCCCTCCTCTATTGAATTGCTTTTACACCTTTGTCAAAAGTAACTTGAAGATATTTGTGTAGATCTATTTCTGGGTTTTCTATTTTGTTACATTTTTCTGTATATCCATCCCTTCACCAATACCACACTCTTCCAATTACTGTTGCTGTATAAGCCTTATCATTGGGAGGAATGATTCCTTCCACCTTATTTTTATCAAAAATGGTGTAGATTCTATAGGTCCTGTGCCTTTCCATATAAATTTTGAATGATTTTGTCTGTATCTACAAAAGTACTTGTTGGAAGTTTGGTAGGAATTGTGTTAAATTTATATACCAGTCTAGGCAGAATTGACATCTTTACCATGTTGAGTTTTACAATCCTTGAGTATTTTCTAATTATATATCTTGTACATGTTTTGCTCAGTTTATACCTAAGAATTTCATTTTCTTTAAAGCAATTGTAACTGGTATTTTGTGCTATGACTAAGACGAACTCACTTACTGGTTCTGGGAATGTTTTTGTTTATTTGTTTTTTTTAAAACAGTTCTTGAGACTATGTGGATGATCAAGTCATCTACAGAAAAGGGACAATTTGAAGTGAATTTTGTGTAGGTAGAATATAGTTGGTTCTTGTTTTTTATCTATTTTGCTGATCTCTGTCTTTTCTTTGGTGTATTTATACCATTTACATGTAAATTATTAATACATGATGCATAACTTTACTATGTTATTGTTTACTGTTTCTTTCCTTTGTTTCTGGTTCCTTTGTTGCTCTTTCCTTTCACTGGGTGTTTTTCATATTGTTAATAATTTCATCATTTTTAAAAATCTTCGCTTTTGTACAGTTTTATTCACACTTGGTATACAAAATAAAATATACAAACGTATAACAACATTGAGTACCACATCAAATATGACTTATGAATCAAATGATAGGGGTGCCTGGGTGGCTCAGTTGGTTAAGTTTTGGACTCTTGATTTTACCTCAGGTCATGATCTTAGGATTGTGGGGTCATGAGATCAATCCCCATGTCATCGGGTTCTGCTGGGCTTGGAGCCTGCTTTGGATTCTCTCTCTCCCCTGCCCCCCGCCCCCCACCGACCCTGCTCACTCTCTTGCTCTCACTCTCTCAAATAAATAAATCTAAAAAAAAAAAGAAACCTATGATAATAAGAATTGTCCTTTATATTTATATTTATTTTTCTTTTTTTCCTTTCTGAAGTTCTAAGCCTTCACTTTTCATTTCTTTTTGGAGAATTTTCTCTAGCCATTTGACATGTTAACTTGCTTGTTCAGTTCCACTATTTTCCTTCTTTTTCTGGGATTCCCTTGATACAAATGTTGGATCTTTTGGTTTTATCACACAGGTCTCTGAGGCCCTGTTCTTTTTCTCTTACTCTGTTCTCTGCTTTTCAAATTGTGTGAATTCTACTGATCTGTCCTGAAGTTTACTGATTCTTTTCTCAGTCTCTTTCACTTCTGTATTGAGATCATGCCATAAGTTTTTATTTCATTTTTTGTTTTTTCCAGTTGTATTGTTTCCATTTGGTTTTTTTTACATGCTTCTATCTCTTTGTTCAAATTTTATATTCTTTCATTTAGAGATAATTTATAATTTCCTGATGAAGCATTTTAATGATGTCTTAGTGCCTGTTGGTTAGGCCCATGTGGGCATGAAGGGACTCCCAGGCCTCACTGTGCCACTTGGGACATACATAACACTGGATTTGTGAGACAGAGAGCATTTCTCCTATCTGCTCTCTGGGTCGCTTCATGCAGTGAACTTGTTGGTCAGTCTCTGCCAGTTCTGCAGGGAGGAGAAATGTATCTACCTGGGCCACTTATGCCATTGCATGGGAGATTGATAAATGTAGTTTCTGATTTATCCCTCCACTAGGTTTGAGGTAAGGAAACATCAGGCCTGGGTTTTGTTTTTTTGTTTTTTTGTTTTTTTCCTGTTGTTGAGTGGTTAGATAGGAAACACCAAAGTATGGACCATCTTCTCTTTATTTTTTTACTTTTTATTTTTATTTATTTATTTTTAAAGATATAATTTATTTATTTGTCAGAGACATAGAAAAAGAGCGCACAAGCAGGGGGAGTGGCAGGCAGAGGGAGAAGCTGACTCCCCACCGAGCAGGGAGCCGGATGCGGGAGTCTATCCCAGGACCGCGGGACTCTATCCCAGGACCACGGGATCATGACCTGAGCCAAAGGCAGATGCTTAACCCACTGAGCCACCCAGGCGTCCCCTATCTTCTCTGTAGTACAGGGCTGAGAAACATGAGAATTTGGTTGCCTTTTTTTGTTGGGTTGTTTTCTAGGAGATGTAGGACCTGAGTATTCCTCTGCTGGTAAATTGTAGGCTTTGAAACACTAGCCTTGTCAGCACCTGCTTTGTTGGCACAGCTGACCTCTGCTGCTATCACTTAGAAAAGGCAAATGGAATGTGCTGCTGTATTTTTGCTCTTACTGCCAATGTGTAATGTATGGCTCCATATTTTAAATAACTCAACTTTATCTCACCTTCAGTTTTCCTCTACATACATACAAATTCTAATAGGGCTAGCCTGTAAATTACTCTTCTTGACATAAAGTGTCACATAATGTAGTTCAGGCTGAGGATTTCCCAAACTTTAATCTTGGAGTTATAGGAAATAAATGTTATGCTCTGGAAGTTTTATAAAATTATAGTCTTATAATTTTATATTAAATTAGCTTAGAACAATGATGCATAGTTTTAGCCAACATGTTTTATTTAAGATAGTGAGAAAGTTTTTTTTCTCATAAACATTAGAGAGGCAAGTTAGAATAAATTCTGTCCTAAAGGTTTAAGAATTTCTATGATATCAACTTAGTTGGTTTCATTGGAAAATGGCCAGATTGATGTACATCATTTGTTGGATACCTGGCTGATTTCCTATGAAATTACCATGGACACAAAGTTATACCAGTGATCTCTCTTGTCATCTGTGGCTATTGTAACACATTGCCTTTATTAATTGCATGGTTACATTGTAGTTTGTATGTGTGTGTCTGTCTATGCATCTATGCGCGGGCGTGTGCTCTTGCATGTGTGCTTTTGCCTATGTGTATGAAAGAATATTAATGAAATGTAGGAAAAATAGGACTTATGTTGCTTTCATGATGTTTTACATTACCATACTTCTCTGGAATATATAGTTTGTATAATACATTTTTGTCCTCTTCCATTCATTTCAAATTACTGAAAAATCAGTTTTCCTACATAATGTATTTTTAAAAATCTTTTTTTACATGTTTACATATTCGGAAAGCTTCGTACAATGAATTATTTAGGCATTCTGATTCAGCAGACAAATTTTACAAAACTCACTGAATATTATGTTTTTGATAATGAAACATAATTAGCCAGGCATCTCAGATGAATCTTATTCACAATCACTACTGTAGATTGTAGCAGAAAAGTTTGTGATCATATATAATTGATAATCCTTTATCCATTTATTTTAGAAACCTTTTTTGAGCACCTAGTGTATGCCAAGCCCAAGATAAGAATACAAGACTCTGTATGTTTTTCAAGTGAGAAATTGTAATGTTTTAAACTAGATCTTTCCTACCATAGAAATCTTGTTAGTGGGCAACACTATCTACTGGTTCTGCCTTTTCTCAAATATTCTGAGGAAACTCTTGGATGGGAAAAGGGAGGACCCATTATTATCAAGAATATTGAATTTGACCTATGTATTCTGTAATACATTTTTGTGATATTAAACTATATTGCTAAAAATAAAAATTTTACTGAGCCCGGAGGATTTTTTTCTTTTTTTGGCTAGATTAGTTTTTTGTTTGAATTTTTTGTTTATTTTATTTTTGTGAAGAAGTTGATATATCAATAGTATTAATGAAGTTTTCAAAGGAGAAAAATTCTATAATTATATAATCCTAACAGCAGCTATTTTCATCCTTGTGTATTCCCTTTCTTCTCCTTATCCACTTACACACATGTTTTCACATAATAGCAATTTGTTGTACATATTGTTCTATGCTTTTCTCTTTTGCATTTAAGGTGATATAACTCTTAACCATGTTTTATATAAAATAAACACCTTTAATAGCTGCATGACAATCTAGCATTCATGTAGGAGTTTTGTTTATGGAAGGCCAAACAATGGGTTTAACAATTTTGCTCTCAGTTAACTGATTTTGTTTCAGATTTCACAAATTATTTACTTGGGTATGAGTTAGCTGGGTTTGTGAACTACAACTTTATGAGTGGGAGCTTTTCATTGAATTCAAATTAGCTTAAGGGGCACCTGGGTGGCTCAGTTGGTTAAGCATCTGCTTCTGGCTCAGGTCATGATCCCAGGGTCCTGGGATCGAGTCCCACATGGGGCTACCTGCTTAGCCAGGAGCCTGCTTCTCCCTCTGTCTGCCACTCCCCCCTGCTTGTGCTCTCTCTCTCTCTGTCACATAAATAAATAAAATCTTTTTTAAAAAATTAGCTTAAGCCTGAGTCTATATAGATAAATGATTTCATTACCTGAAATAATCTTGAGAAATAAAGGTCTCATTGGAGTTTTATTCTTAGAGAAATATGGAGATGGGAATGGAGGTAATTTCCACTGGGGCACTGTTCCTTCCTTCCTTCCTTCCTTCCTTCCTTCCTTCCTTCCTTCCTTCCTTCCTTCCTTCCTTCTTTCCTTCCTTCCTTTATTTATTTGTGAGAGAGAGTGTGTGTGTGTGGGAGGAGCAGAGGGAGAGAAACTCTCAAGCAGACACCCCGCTGAGCGGTAGCTTGGTGCTTATCTCAGGATCCTGAGATCATGACCTGAGCCAAAATCAAGAGGTGGACGTTCAACCGACTGAACCACCCAGGCACCCCCCCCTTACTTTCTGCTATAGGATGATTCTCCTTGTTTTAGATACTTTGCACTATATCTTTTTGTACTTTATCATATAACATTTCTTGTAACCATGTTATTGTTGTATAAATAAGATGCTTATAAAATTAATTGAATTGTGCTGAAATCAGGTCCTTAATCTAAAAGCAATAAATTACACATTTCCTGGATATTATAACTATGGGATACAGACATAATGTTAGTTACCAATGGTAGTGAAAAGTGGTCTTTATATGTTTTTCCCTTGTTGATTTTTGATAAAACATATAATATTAGTAAGCTTCATTCTGATGCATTTAAATTCAACTCAGTGATGTTCCTCATTTCAGTTAAATTGCTTTGTTTGGTGGACTTTTTTTAAGAAATAACTAAGTGTAGGTGCTCCTTGGTGGCTCAGTCAGTTAGGCGTCATGATTCCAGGGTCCTGGGATTGGGCCCCACATCGGGCTCCTTGCTCAGCCAGGAGTCTGCTTCTCCCTTTACCTCTGCCTCTCCTCTCCCCACTCCCACCCCCCACTTGCACACTCTCTCTCAAATAAAAAAATAAATAAAATCTTTTTTAAAAAAAGAAATAAGTCTAGGCTGTTCATAAAAAAAAAATAACTAAGTCTATTTCTATCCTTTTAAACTGCAAACTCTTCATCATCTAATTGAAGTTTGTGTTGTTTTCTGAACTTCACATTTTTTCCCTTGAATAGCACATAGGAACCAACTTTGTGAACTCCCACCCCCTTTTTTTTTGGTAAATGAAAATGAAAATTCATATTTTTTTAATGGAAGGGACTTATATTTTAATGAAAGAGTGCATTTGTTCCTCTCTGATATACAGTTCCAGGGGGATTAAATAGTAGAACTCTGATTAAAAATGTGTCATAGTACCTGCTCCTGAGGAATAGTGTTTATTGCTGAGAGAGCTTTGCAGTGCGTAGAAGAGAACTTATAATCCCATACTTGCAGCTTTTTATTTATTTCGTCTGGGAATTAGCATAATACATTTATTAATGGATCTGCATAAATGTAAACAAGGAGACATTTGGTGCAATTTACTCAACCTAAATTTATTATATATATATGTTGTGTTGTAACCATGTGGGCTCTCACACCTTGACAGCGAACATTAACCCTGTGTTCATCGCTATGCAGAAAGTTCTTTTACCTTCCTAGCTAAAATCCTGATTTTGCCCTTTATCTAGGAGGCTGGTTGGTATTACATTTTTGATCAGGTGGGAAATGCTCTCTGCTCAATTTAATTGAATGCTTTTCTCATTTTCAAAATGATTGTGAGATTCATTGGTGACTGTATCTTAGTACTCTTAGGTACATCAGTGAAAAACAACTTGCTGTTTTAGCTATCTAGATTTAAAGTGAAAATGAAAGGAAATGAATGAGAAATTATGAGAGGAGGAACACTGCATACTAGAGGCAAAAACAAATGAGGAATTATCTCCAGGATACTTATTTAATTATTATGACATCTATGATTTTTTTCTACCAAATAAGATAAACTACGAGCACATTAGTAATATTAAGTCTGAGCTAAATTCAAAATTTTGATTTGTCCCAGAAATGAAGAGTAATTATTGCCATAGACATATTTTATTTGTATTTATTAAGGGTCTCTATGCACACAAACTGTTGTATGTGGCATAGTAAAATATTAAATTGAAAAAATATTTCTTTCCATCATTCTAATCTAATCATGATCTTCCTCTAAATCTTTTCTATATGATGCCAAAGGATTAAAATGTATATTTTTGCCCTCAGGACAACTGATCTCTGAGAAAAATATTGAATTAAACTATAACATGCATTAAATAGCATAAGAAATCATCCATTGCATAATTTTGATTAATCAATCCTTCATCTGTTTTCCATCTTCCTCCTTTGAACTTTCAAATCACTTTACCTCTTTTATAGTTTTATTATCACTTTGTATCACATATTTATTATTTCTACTTTCTCATTTTTTTCTACCAGATGGTAATTCCCTTTATGTGTCTGAATCTCCCAGACAATACAGTACAGTATCTCATATCTACTTGTTACTGGTCTAATAGAGATATATTATATAAATGATGTATGTTATATATAATATATATCAAACATATACTAATAAGAAATGAAGTAATATATTTGAGATCTATATATCTTTCACACACTTCTTCATTTCTTATATGGTCAACTTCATATTATTAATATCTTCATGTGATTAGATGAGGCTCACCAACATTATGGAGGGTAATCTGCTTAACTGACACTCAAATGATTGCAGATGTTAACTAGAGTTGTAAAATACTTTCACATCAACACTTAGATCAGTGGGCCCTACAGCTTAGCCACGTTTGCGCATAAAATTTATTAAACACATACACAGACACACATACTCTGAACTTTGAAAAACCCAGAGCTTAGGAACACTGAATACCCCATGCAGTTTAAAATTTTCATATAACTTTTGACTCCCCCCAGCATTATCTACTAATAGCCTACTGTTGACTGGAGGCCTTACCATTAACATAAATAGTGGATTAACACATATTTTGTGGGGCACCTGGGTGGCTCAGTCAGTAAGTGTCTGCCTACAGTTCAGGTTATGATCCCAGGGTTCTGGGATCGAGCCCCACTTCTGGCTCCTTGCTCTGCGGGAAGCCTGCTTTTCCCTCTCCCACTCGCCCTGCTTGTGTTCCCCGTCTCACTGTGTCTCTGTCAAATAAATAAATGAAATCTTTTTAAAAAATTAAAAAATAAAAAACATATATTTTGTATATGTATTATATATACTGTATTCTTATCATGTAGCAAACTAGAGAAAATAAAATAGTATTAAGAAAAGTGTAAGAGGGGCGCCTGGGTGGCTCACTCGGGTAAGTGGCTGCCTTTGGCTCACGTCATGATCCCAGGTTCCTGGGATCTAGTCCCACATCGGGCTCTTGCTCAGCAGGGGAACCTGCTTCTTCCTCTCCCTCTGCTGCTCCCCTTGCTTGTGCTTGCTCTCTCTCTCAAATAAATAAAGAAAATCTTAAAAAAAAAAAAGAGAAAATTATAAGGAAGGGAAAATACATTTTCAGTACTGTACTGTAAAAAGTTTATGTATAAGTGGACCCATCCACTTTAAACCAGTATCGTTGAAGGGTAAAATGTGTGTGGGGGGAGGGTGGGGAGAATATGCAATAGCAGAGGGAGATTATAAAGCATTTGCTTACAATATTATGGAAACTGACTAAGCAATTCCTGAATCCTAAGGACAAGCAGTCAGGAAGGGAAGATTTTGAGAAGGTTTGAATACATGGTCATGGGTTGACTCTGTCGTTCTCAGGCAGAATTTCTTTTCTCCCCTGATGAAACCTCAGTCCTGCTTTTAAGTTCTTCCAAAAGACACAGGCCCAGCCAAATTACCTACAGATGCTAATCTCTCTTAAAGTCAACTGATTAGGGACTTCAGTTCCTTCTGCAAAATATCTTAATAGTAATATCTAGTTAACAGTTGCTTAATTGGGTCTATTAATCAACTTAAATTAGTGAATTAATTAAATTTATTATAATTAAATGGACAAAAATCACACTACTAGGAATCAATCAATAAATATTTGAATGAAAAGCTAAACGGATACAATACTTATTTCAAATCAATGATTTAATGCTTTCCAAACTAAGACACTGATTAAGCTTTACTTCCAGTTTTCAAAAAGCAGTGGGAATATACTTGGTGCACATGCCACTCTTGCTTTACAGCATGTGTACGCAAACAACTTTTGTTCTCCAACAACTATTGTGAGTATCCTCAAGTTTTCTAGAAAGTTGACTATAATGTGCTACTACCAGTGAAACGAATTCTCCTTCTGTCTACTAAGTTATACTATATGGTGGCTGACTGAGTGTGTGGAAGGAGACGTTTCTTAGGAGGATGAGAAGGATGTGATTTGGGGTGGATGGATTAGGAGTTGATGACTTTGGTCACGTTGCTTTCCTCTTGTTATCTTCCAAATATTGAGCATCACGTTGTTGGATATTAGCAAAACTCATCTCCTGGGAGGGTATACACTAAGAGTTAGCTTGTACTGTGCAATGCTTGAATTATGCCTTGGATTCCTGCTATAGAAAGTCTGGGGAAAGGATCAGAGGGAGATTTGGTTATTAAAGATAACTTTGAGAGCACAGTTTACAAAGAACAGAGTAGGTCAGGTCATTTATTGCAATCGAAATGTGTGCAAATGGTAGAATCTTGAATGTTTTAGCTGGTCTGATCTTCTCTCCAGACCCCTAAAATTTTCTCCATATCTACAATAAGACTGTTTTCCTTTCTTAATATTCATGTGCTCATTGGAGTAGCACTTTTAATTTTCTTCTAGAACTTTTCCTTTGCATAACTTGGCAGTGTGGCACAAGAGGCCTAGGTTTCAGCCTTTCTTGGCTTTTGAAATGCCTTACTAAGTTTCATCATTTCTAGCTTTTAATGTAGAGCAAGAGATATCTCACTCTTCCTTTCGCTTGAACACTTAAAGGCCATTGTAGAGTCATTCATTTACCTAATTTCTTCATTATTAGTTTTTCTCATGAAATAGGGAGGACAGAGGAGAGGGAGAGAGACAAGGAAAGGCCAGTCCATGGAGGAGGCAGAAGACTCACATCATTTATCGATTAAGTTCATCATCTTCTATGGGTACAGTTTGTGGCACCCCAGAACAATTAACAATAGCACCCTCAAAGATTGCTTGTTGACAGATCAACATATGTCACATAGCACTAAGAGAAGAACAAAATGACATTGGAAAATTGTGCCTATGGACTTGCTGAATGAATGGTTGCCCTAACCTTCAATTTGTGAAGAATGCATTACCTGCAAAGGGCAATAAAGCGAAGCACAATAAAACAAGGTATGCTTATGTAGAGAAAATATTACGTTTTGATTTTCTACCTTGAAATATGTTGTCACAACAGTAGTCAATCCAATTGCTGATTGTCTAGAGTAGCGCTTTTCAACTATAATATGTAAATGAATCACTTGAAGGTCTTGTCAAAATGCAGATTCCAATTCACTAGGTAGAAGATAGAGCCTGAGACTCTGCATCTCTAATAAGCTGTCAGGAGATGCCGAAGCTGCTTGTCCATGGACCACACTTTCAGTGGCTTAAGATACAAATATGTGTGAGTTTTTTGTAATACTTAGTCCCTGCTCTTTTAGAGTTTAGAAGCAAATGTGTGTGTGTATGTCTGTGTCTGTGTGTGTCTGTGGCGTAGATTAGGGAATGAATAGACCCATAATTAGATAGTGTAATTAATACGGCAAGTTAATTCCTTCAAATTCAATTCTGAAATATTGTGTAATATGTTATTTATTTTTTAATATGTAATATTTTAACTAATAGTTTAAGGAATTTTCTAGATAGAAGTACAGCCTCAGAATATACAATTTTTGTCCTGTGTGTTTTATGTCTAACCCCCTCTCCCTAGAACAATCACATTCTCATTATCCTCAGTTCTCTTCCTTTAGCCTCATAAGCAGGACTGTAATTGTGAGTTGGATTTATTGTTGCAATTGTAATTAGTATTATTTCATTTAATTTCTTGTACCATACACAAATAGGTGGTATTATATACTATTTATTTATTTATTTATTTATTTATTTATTTTTAAGATTTTATTTATTTATTTGACAGAGAGAGACACAGCGAGAGAGGGAACACAAGCAGGGGGAGTGGGAGAGGGAGAAGCAGGCCTCCCGCAGAGCGGGGAGCCCGATGTGGGGCTCGATTCCAGGACTCTGGGATCATGATCTGAGCCGAAGGCAGACACTTAACGACTGAGCCACCCAGGTGCCCCATTATACACTTTTTAAGTTAAACTTATTTTGAAATTAAAATTTTATAATCAGAAAGACATAAAACATTTGTTTTCCATGTTTCAACAAAAATGGCCTAACGTATGTCTTTGACATATTCCCTATACATCCCAACCCTATGTTTTTTGGTTCTCAGCATTCTCTACAACTATGGGGAGCTTTAGTGCCATTAGTGGGGAATGTCATATGGCTTGGCAAATAATGTCACATAAGAAATAGGCATCCTGTGAAACTGAAACCAAGCAGAGGTGGTTATTTCCAAATTGAATCTTTAATTTTAAGACATCTCATTTCACCATCACACTTATTTAGAGAAATTTAAATGATGAACCTTTTGGTGTGTTCATGGAGAAATTCTCTATTAGACTAAACTGTTTTATTGTAATAAAATTTTAGATTCACATGCAGTTTTTTTTTAAAAGATTTATTATTTCTTTTATAGAGAGAGCACGCACGATAGAGTGGATTGGGCGGCGGAGGGAGAGAGAGTCTGAAGCAGACTCCACGCTGAGTGGGGAGCCCAATTCAGGGCTCCATCTCACCATTCTGAGATCAGGACCTGAGCCGAAACTGAGTCCATTGCTTAACCTACTGAGTCACCCAGGCACCCCACATTGATCATGTTTTTGATGTCAAATCTAAGAGCTGTTTGCCTTGTCCTACATCCCAAAGATTTCACCTTTGCTATTTTTCAAAGTTTTATAGTTTAAAATTTTACATTAAATTCCCTGATCTTTTAGAGTCAATTGTTATATAAGTTGTGAAGTTGAGGTTGAGGTTCATTTGTTTTCCTGTCATGTACAATTGCTTGAGCACCATTTGTTTAAAAGGCTGTCTTAACTCCATTAAACAGCTTTTGTATTTTTGCTAAAAATCAGATGGGCATATTCATGTCAGTCTATTTCTGTTTTTTTAAAATATTTTATTTTTTTAAGTAATCTCTACACCCAGTGTGGGGCTCGAACTTACAACCCCGAGATCCAGAGTTGCATGTTCCACCACCTGAGCTAGCCAGGCGCCCCTATTTCTGGGTTCTTTATTCTGTTCCATTGATCCCTCTGCCAATATCCACCTGCCATGATTTCTGTAGTAGTGTAGTAACACTTAATATCAGGTACAGTGGTGCCCCTCACTTGTGATTCTAATTTTTCCAGATCGTTTTAGTTATTCTAGGGCTTGAGCATTTGTGTATACATTTTATAGTAAGCTTGTCTGTGTCTACACAAATTTTGCCAGTATTTTGTTAGGAATTATGGTAAACCTAGAGATCAGTTTGTGGGGAATCGATATATTTAGTATTATGAGTATTCCAGTCTGTGAACACTGTGTGTCTTTGATTTTATTTTGATGTTCTTTGATTTCTCTCATCTGCATTTTATAGTTTTTCTCAAAGAAGTCCTGAATACATGTTTTTAGATTTACACTTAAGATGTTTTTTTGAACACTTATAATTGTATTACAATTTAATATTAGTGTCCATGTATTCATTGCTTATATATAGAAATATATTTGATATTTATCTTCTATCCTGTGACCTTGCTGAATATACTTATTCTAGCAGTTTTTTTTTTTTTTTGGAGATTTCTTGGATTTTTGTCTAATGTCATCTGCAAATACTGATAGTTTTATTTCTTCCTTTCTTTTTTCTATAGTTTTTAATTTTTCTTCCTCAGTTAGAAACTAGAACTTCTAGCACAGTGATGATTAAGAATAAATTGTCAGAGTAGGCATCCTTGCCTTGCTCCCAATCCTCCTGGCAAACCATTTGTCTTTAACCAGGAAGTGCAATGTTAGAAGGTTTTGTGTAGACGCTGTTTATCATACTGAGGAAGCTCTACTCTATTGTTATTTTTATGACTCTTTTTATCATACATCACTGTTGAATTTTGTCATATGCTTTTGTATGTGGCAATTAACTTGATACTGTCATTTTTCTTCTTCAGTTTCTTAATATGGTGATTACATTTATTTATTTTCAAATATTAAGAGAATCTTACATCCTTGGAATACAAAGCAATTGTCAGTGTGTATAATCGTTTTTATATATTGTTCGATTCTATTTGTTAATGTCTGTTTCAGGATTCTTGTATATATGTTCACGAGAGATTGTTGTACTGTATTTATTTATTTATTTACTTATTTAGCATTCTTTCTTCTTTGTTATCAGGTACATACTGGCCTCATCATAAGACCTATGAATTATACCTTTCTCTTTAACATTTTAGAAGAGATTTTCTATAATTTATGTTAATTCTTCCTTAAAGACTTGGTAGAATACTGACGTCATCTGAGACTTCACAATTTTTGTTAGAATTCTACAATTAGAAATTAAATTTACTTAATAATTTTATGGTTATCTCAATCATTCTTCTACACATTGGGTCAGTTGTGGTAGTATGTGATTTTCAAATAATTGATCTATTTTATCAAATTGCCAAATTTATGTGTGTAGACTTATTTGTAGTATTTCTTTATTATTTTTGATGTCTGCAGATTCTGTAGTGGTAACTCCTGTTTCATTCTTGGTAGTGGTGATTTGTATTTTCCTACCTTTTTTTTTTATCAATCTTATTGGAGATTTACCAATTTTATTGATCTTTTCAAAGAAACATCTCTTTCTTCCATTGATTTTATCTAATGTTTTTCTGTGTTCGATTTCACTGATTTCTGCTCTTATGCTTCCTCTTTTCTAATGGATGCATTATTTAGTGATATAAATATTTTTCCTAACACTTCTTTAGAAGTGTCTTACATATTTTGATATTTTTCCTTTTCAGTTTTATTCTGTTCAGTGTATTTTTTATCCCCCTTGAAATAGTTTTTTATTTTTTTTTAAAGATTTTATTTTTAAGTTATCTTTACACCCACTGTGGGGCTCAAATTCACAACTCCAAGATCAAAAGTTGCATGCTCTACCAACTGAGCCATCCAGGTGCCCCAAGATAGCAGTTCAGTCTGTGAATTATTTAGAAGTGTGTTGGATCATTTTAAAGTATTTGGTTATTTTCTTGTTATCTATTTTTGCTTTCGAGTTTAAACACATTGTGTTCAGAGAACACACTATGTATGATACCAATTCTTTTAAATTTGTTGAGACTTATTTTATGGCCCAGGATTGTGTATACTTTGTATGTTTTGTGGGTACTTTTTACATTTTAAATTTTATTATTTTTTAAAGATTTTATTTATTTATTTATCAGAGAGAGAGAAGGAGAGAGAGCACACCAGCAGGGGGGGTGGCAGGCAGAGGGAGAAGCAGGCTCCCACTGAGCAAGGAGCCTGATGTGGGACTCGATCCCAGGACCCTGGGATCATGACCTGAGCCAAAGGCAGATGCTTAACCGGGGCATGAGGATAGGCAGAGGGAGAGGGACAAACAGACTCCCCACTGAGCATGGAGCCCAAGGTAGGGTTTGATCCCAGGACCCTTAGATCATGACCTGAGGCAAAAATCAAGAGTCACCTGTTCAACCAAGTGAGCTACCCAGGCAACCCATGAATTGAGCCTTTTATTTCTGTGTAATATTTCTCTTTTTCTGTCTCTCATAATTTCCTTTTCTCTGATATCTACTTTACATGATCTTAATATAGCCATACCTTTTTCTTTTGAGTAATTTATACTGAACATCTTTTTAGAATTTCATTTTGATTTCTCTAGTCTCTGTTTTCTAAACCTCTTTGGGTAGCTTTTTTAGTGGTTGCTCTAGATTTTACATTGTATACACATAACTTTTTACAATATATTGATGTCATTACTAGTTATGAATTATAGAACCCCTTATCTCCCTTTATTCCTTCCCATTGATAATTCATTTTAAATAATTCTTCTATATACATTTAAAAGTGCATCATACAGTCTTCTAATTTTTGTTTCAACTGTCTGATGTGATTTAGACAACTTGATAGAAGAAAAATTTACTGTCATTACTCATAATTTTGCATACTCTATTATTTCTTCATTTTGATGATCTAAGATTACTTCTTTTTATCATTTCCCCTTTGTTAGTGAACTTCCTTTAGCTATTCCTTCAGAATAAGTCTGCTGGAGACACCTTCATCTTCCTTTATCTGAGAATGTCTTGATTTCCTCTTCATTCCTGAAAGATATTTTTCCTAGATAAAAGATTTTGCATTTAGATTTCTTTGATTTTAGCATTTGAAAAATATCATGCAAATTCCTTGTGGCCTCCATTCTTTTTATTCATGAATCTATTGTCATTTTGTCTTCGTCCTATAGGCAATATGTTGTTTATCTCTGTTTGCTTTCTTTTTTTTTTTTTAAGATTTTATTTATTTGACAGAGAGCGAGATTGCGAGGGCAGGAACACAAGCAGGGGGAATGGGAGAGGGAGAAGCAGGCTTCTTGTCAAGCAGGGAGCCCGATGTGGGGCTTGATCCCAGGACCCTGGGATCATGACCTGAGCCGAAGGCAGACGCTTAACGACTGAGCCACCCTGGTGCCCTCTCTGTTTGCTTTCAAACTTGTTCTTTCTCTTCTTCAATTTTTATTTTTTAAATTTTTAAAAAATTTTTTATTAACATATAATGTTTTATTTGTTTTAGGGGTACAGGTCTGTGATTTATCAGTCTTACACAATTCACAGCGCTCACCATAGTACATACTCTCCCAATGTCCATCACCCAACCACCCCATCCCTCCCACCCCCCACCACTCCAGCAACCCTCAGTTTGTTTTCTGAGATTAAGAGTCTCTTATGGTTTGTCTCCCTCTGATTTCATCTTGTTTCATTTTTCCCCCCCTTCCCCTATGATCCTCAGTCTTGTTTCTCAAAATCCTCATATCAGTGAGATTCTATGATACTTGTCTTTCTCTGATTGACTTATTTCGCTTAGCATAATACCCTCTAGTTCCATCCACGTCTGCAAATGGCAAGACTCCTTGGCTCCGTCTTTGCAGCTGACTTCCCTGCTCCGATACCTGGGAGCTCTGCCACACTCAGGCACCCCAGGTCTTTCTGTGACCCCGAGCATCCTGATACACACTATCCCAGTAAGAGTTCTACCCCCTGCTTAGCCACTGGAGAGATGTCCCTCAGCAGAACCGACTTCTAAAAGTTCCAATTTTGTGCTCTGCTGCTCTATCACTTGCCTGTAGCCGGCTGACGGAGGCTCCCTCCCCCTGCTGTCTATCTTCCCAAATATCACCTAGGATTCACTTCTCCGCACGTCCTACCTTCCAGAAAGTGGTTGCTTTTCTGTTCATAGAATGGCTGCTATTCTTTTCTTCGAACTCCTGTTGAGTTTCCTGGTGTTCTGAATGGTTTGATAACTATCCAGCTAAAATCCTGGGACCCCCTGAAATTTAGGTCTCCTCCTCCTCTGCCATCTTGCTCCTACCCCCCTTCTTCAGTTTTTAGAAGCTTGATTACGATGTGCTATGATGTCAATTTCTTTGATTTTTATCATGTTTAGGAATCTCTCAGTTTCTTGAATCAGTAATGCCTTCTTCATATGAGGAGTATTTTTTTTATTGTGTCCTTGACAGTTTGAGTATTATACTTTGATATTCAGTATCTTATTTAAATCTTCTATTTTAGCTGACTTCCTCTGACACCTTTCCAGCTGGGATGGGTAGGGGGTGACATTGAGGTAGGGGAGTGCTTTTACTGCCTGATGAAATTGAAAGTCCTGGATCTTTGCTCAGCCTTTTCTGACCTAATCTACTGGGTATATTGGGGTGTTTCATTACACCCTGGCAATGGTGGTAGTCTTGGGTTTTGACTTAATCTTTGCTGATATTGGTAGTGTTTAGGTCACTCTTTATTCCATGGTGCTTGGCTAGAGTAGAACTGTTATTGCTTAAACATTTCATGTTTTGCGAGGCTGCCTTTTTCATGGTCCTATGGCTCGAGAGAACAAGATTGTGTTGTTTTCTCATCTGAACTCCTTGGCATTTGCAGGTTGCTGGTTTCTTCATCTCCAGCTGTGTGATATATGAAAAAAAAGTCCAGAGAACTGGCCATTGTGTTGTTCCTTGTGTCTTGAGTTTTCTAGCTGGTCTTCTACTCTCCACTTTTCAGAGTTTTCTTGTTTGTTTTATTTCTTTCTATTTATCTATGTCTCTATCTATCTATCTATCTATCTATCATCTATCTATCTATCTATCATGTCTAAGGTTGTTAATTTTATTTAACAATAGGAATAGGAAATTTTATCTTGGAAGTAGAAGTCCCTATTATGCATTTTATAAATGAAGAAATAGAGACTTAAAGGAGATAAGTAATTTACTCCAAGATAACAGAGCTAAGTAAGCAGAATTACTGGGCTTCTTTCTTCTTAATTTGTCTTCATCTAACATTGTTATAATCCCACTACAATGCTAGTCTTCTCTCTTACTTTAGGCCTTTGAATTTTATCATCAACAAAAAAATCACAAAATAATATTTATTTCATACTTCTAGAACCACTTGTCCTATTCTAAAAGGCCCAATTAGCCATCTATTGATCATTACTGATTTGGAGAATTATGGTTTTAAAAGTTTTGAAAGTTATTTTAATTTGTCTTTTTGAAGTTCAATCAGATGTTAACCTCAGGTCTAGTGTTTTAATGAGTCGTATTTCTTCACTTTTATTTAGTAAATTACTTTTTATGCATTGAAATGTTTTATTTGCTTGGTTTCAAAATACAGTTTCTTCAAGTAAGTTCCCCTAGTATATTTAAATTACGATGCCATTTATAAACTACACAGAAAACTTTTTTGGACATACCCTTCCTAATGGTGAGTTAATAATACCATTTTTCAGACATGAAAGACAAGTCATTATACATTTTTATTTGTGGGATGTGAAAACCAGTATAGTTGGTATGACCCTTCATGCCATCCTCTGGCACTTCCAAGTCAGTCCCAGAAAGGAGTTTTGCTCTACATGCTTCTTGAAATACAGTATGAATCCATTAATGTTTTAGATTTATAACCTTATTTCTTACCCTGCAGCATAGAGAGTGAACTGTCATTTATCTGTAGAGGAAAGCATTTTGTGTAATAAAGTAGAAAGAAGATACTCTCTTTGTTCACCCTTCTTTTTCCCCATCTTCAATAACATAGTTCCTACCCCCCCATCCTTTTTCACTAACTCTTTTAAGTATACATCAAAATCAAAAAGTATATTACCTAAGTGTTATTGAAGCTCAAAGATATAAGAAGGCTTAAGAAAGTTTTAGATGATAGCCTGGCAGCCAAATTTTTAGGAAACGGTTATAGCTGAGCCTGAAACATTGATCCTCTGAGTATTTAGGTTGCCAAGTAGGGCCTGGGATAGCCAAAGGCCCTAAGCTGGTGATGCTCTGTGCATAAGGAGCATCTACAGTTATCATAATGAAATTAAGTTTAGGAAGCACTGATTTAGTTAGTTACATTCATGGGGGTCTCATTCATTTCTCGATTCATTTTAGTTCATAAGCAGGATCTGAGGTAAGCAATTCAAATCTTATTTCAGTATCTAAGAGAAATTGGGACACTTGAAATAGAATGGTAAACTTTGAGGTTATTTCTAAGTTTTCATAACGTATGGTTTAGTATCACTTTTAGGGACAAAATACCAGACTGGTGTGGTAATATAGAGTATGAGATAAAAATAAAGTGGTACAGTAAGACAGATGAGATGGATTCCTATCCTGGCTGTTTTCTAGTAGAATAGAGCAGAGGCTAACGCTGTTGTCTTCAGAGTCACATCGGTCTAGGAGTTGAATCCGAGGTTTGGCAATTACTAACTTGGGTAAGGTTTTTAACGTTTTTCAGCACTTTCCCTGTCTCATTACTAACCTCTAAAATGATACTAATAGCAGTAACATACCTCGTAACATCACTTTGAGATTAAAGGAGTTAATACATAGTACGCACAAAGAACAGAACCTGGTATATAATAAGTGTTCAGTAAGTATTGATTTTTTTTAAGTATAAATTTTTTTTATTGTTATGTTAATCCCCATACATTACATCATTAGTTTTAGATGAAGTGTTCCATGATTCATTGTTTGTGCATAACACCCAGTGCTCCATGCAGAATGTGCCCTCCTCAATACCCTGGGTATTGAGGAAGTATTGATTTTTATAAAGTGGAATTGTGGTTATCATTATTAGCTAGATTAGAAAGACCACAGGATTTACGTTATGTGAAAGATTTTATGCTTAGAAGGGTAAAGCCAGTTACAGTGTTTCGTTAAAGAGCAGTCCTTTGGTCATTAGGTGAGTGGAATGGGCTTCAAATGATACTATGTATTAGAGGTTGTATATGTATGTTCTGGAGAGTGGGTGGTATATGAGGGAAGCAAGCACATTTTTATCTCAACATTCTTTTTTTTTTTTTAAAGATTTTATTTATTTTATTTGAGACAGAGAGAATGAGAGAGACAGAGAGCACATGAGAGGGGGGAGGGTCAGAGGGAGAAGCAGGCTCCCTGCCGAGCAGGGAGCCCGATGCGGGACTCGATCCCGGGACTCCAGGATCATGACCTGAGCTGAAGGCAGTCGCTTAACCAACTGAGCCACCCAGGCGCCCTCTCCTCAACATTCTAATCTATTACATTTATATAAGAAACCAGACTGCCAAACCAATTCCATTTTTGGTAGGCTATACTTAATTATATAATTCAAGATCCTAGGCATAAGTAACTGATCTCTATGAATGTTCTTGTTTGGAATTGTCACAATTATTATGTTGAAACTAAGTTTAGTATGTTGGTTTTGTGTATTTGTCACCAAGATACATTCACCAGGAGGTGTTCTTACATGTTTTGTTAAAGATCAGTTCTTCCCCAAAGATAAACATTTCCCACCACAATTTCAAAGTTACCTGTTTGGCTAGATCTTAAATTTTAACTTGATCAGGGTAAGGTAAAGATGAAGGATTGATTAGCAACTTCAGCCAATAGTGTGACTCATTAAGTCTTTGCTGTATTAATCTTGTGAGTTGGAATCATTATCTGAATCACCTAGAGTTAGCCTATTCAGTAAGGTTTACCTACTAGATAACTTAATTCAGAAAAATACGGTTTTATACAGAGATCAACATGACCCTATGTTGTGGACATCTACAATCTCTGGATTCACTGATTTTTCACTGGACTTTTCACTGGATATTTTAACCTTTCCCCCAGAACATATTTGTATTTCTAGATGTTATATCCCAGAAAGACTAATGAAATTCTGGTGTGATTGGGAGACAGTTGAAAACAACAGAGAGCATTTGTTTCTACTTACACTGAACTGTAGTACCTCCACACTTGGGATATTGTAAGAAATTCTGATTGCTGTAATTGAAGAAAGGTTGAACTGGAAAAGTCAAAGTGGGGGAAATTGAAGGCAGTGGTTAAGATTTATGTAGAAAGAAAAAGTAAATAATGGAAATAAGTCTTGGATAAAACAGAACAGTATGAGCTCTCAAGGAATGATGTGACATTAGGAAGCATAACTCTGTACCAAGATGTCTCATAGGCACATGAAAGTAATTATATCCCAGCTCTACTTTAGTCATCTTTATCCTCAAATCTGTGTCTCCCTTATATTCTTTAACTCAATTGGCAGGACAGACATCTACTCAACCACCCAGCAAAGAAACTCTGGAGTTGTACAGACTGGTTATTTTCATTCAATCTTAACATCCAACCCATTGTCAAGTCCTGTTATTTTTACTTCCAACTTATCTCTTGAATCGAAAGTTTTTTTAAGCAGATCCCTCTGCCAATGATTTATTTTAGGATCTCTTTATTGCCTGGACTTTTATATTAGTATCCTAATGTTCTCTCCCTGGAATATACAGGCATATCTCTTTTTTTTTTTTTTAAAGATTTTATTTATTTATTTGAGAGAGAGAGCACATGAGAGGGGGTAGGGTCAGAGGGAGAAGCCGGCTCCCCGCTGAGCAGGGAGCCCGATGCGGGACTCGATCCAGGGACTCCAGGATCATGACCTGAGCCGAAGGCAGTCGCTTAACCAACTGAGCCACCCAGGCGCCCCCAGGCATATCTCTTTTTAATGTGCTCTGTTTTGATTTACTTTTTTACTTTTACTATATTTTGTATCTCCTCTAGTTCTTCCTGTTGTTTTCTGTGATCTTTTTGTCTTTATTTTTATTATGCTTGCTAAAGGTTTTTTGGCTTCTTTAGAGGAAAAAAACTCTTGCATTTATCAATGTTACCATACTTTTCTATTTTATGATTTAAGTATCTCTCAGATTAATTTCATTAAATATCTCTCCTACTCCCCAAAGGGTGATTTTATTATTTTGTAATTTCTTGAGTAAAAATTTTATTTTCATCTTTGTTATTTAATAATAAAGGCGTTGAAAATAAATTTTTTTCACTTGCAGCCAGTTTGGTGCCAAATCTCCTGAATTTAGAATTTTTCTTATAATTTTTGTTTAAATTTTAGTATTAAGTATTTCAAATATGTGGAGAGTTTCAGATAGAATACTGTAGAAACCCAACACTTTATAAAATCTTGTCATTATTCCGTATTTTCTTTAAATGGATTTTTTTAAAAAGACTTAACACTTTAAAGATCAGCTAAAGCCCCCTGTTTACCTCCCTCAAAGCTTAATCTCCCTTCATACTTTCCTTTAGTATGAATTTCATGTTCATCTTCCACATGGCATGTTTTCATACATTGTATGTTTAAATATCCATGCACAATATATAATGTTCTTTTATGGTGTTTGTACCTATATAAATTGTATCATTTTGTAGATATGGTTCAGCAAATTGCTCTTTTTTTTCATTGCACTTTGTTTTTTGAGAGATATCTTTGTTTATACATGTAAATCTCATTCATTCATTTTAGTGGAGATAGAGTATGTTTTCATTAACATACCTCAGTTTATTGATGTTCCTATTTCTGAAATGTACATTCTTATTTATACCTCATGTACACTTGTATAAGAATTTCTCTAAGGTATACTTTTAGATGTGAAATTGAAGTTTCCTAAGTTATTGCCATTTCAACTTTAAAAGACTTTCCCAGATTATGGTAATAACACTTTTTAACCTTGTCAGAGATAGATGAGAATTCCCATTCTTTATTTTCTCTCATCCTTACCAACTATAGTTTCAGGGAATTTATAAAAATATTTTGTCACTATACAGATATGAAACAGTATTTCATTCTTTTTACATTTAACATTTCTATCACTAATAGGGCGGTTATCAACTATTTGTATTTTATAGGCCATTCAGCTTCCTTTTCTGTGAATTTCCCGTTCATGTCATTTGCAGATTCCCAAAATCCCTCCACAACACACTAATAACCTTCATAGTATTTTTTTATATTAAAAAAATTTCATTATGAAAGATTCAAACAAATTAAAACTATGTAAAAACCACTTGAAAATTCACATAAGTCTGCTACGTAACTACTCTTGTTTTCAAGGAATCCCACAATTCCAAAATGTAGTCCTTAACTGGCTTTTAGAAACTGATTTTTTTCTTCCCTGTCTGTATGTTGGCTACTTCTTTTTTCCCATGCTCTATCAAACGTGAGACAGTTCATAGATACCTTCTCTCTTTGGTGGGGCTTGTCACTCTTTTATTTTATTTTTATGGCTTGTTGCCTTGTTAATTCAAGTCTCTTTCTGCACTCAGGAAAACTTATGATTTTGAAGGTTATTTGGCTTTTGTTCATTGTTAGTGTGGAAGCAATGATCTTTCCAGATTTCTGTGCTCCAAGTGAAAGCCGAAGTCTCCATCTTCATTTTTTTTTGTAATACATTTATTTAGATATAATTCAGATACCTAAAATTCAGTCTTTTAAAATGTAGAATTCTGTGGCTTCTTACATATTCAGAGTTGTGCAATCATAACCAGTATCTCATTCCAGAATATTTCTCTTTCCCCAAAAACAAATTCTGTGTACATAAGTAGTCACTGCTCATTTCCCCCTAATCTCATCCCTCTGGCAACCACTCATCTATTTTCTCTCTATATAAATTTGCCTATTCTAGACATTTCATATAAATGGAGTCACACAACACATGACCTTTTTGTGTCTGAGTTCTTTCAACTCAGCATAGTGTTTTCAATGTTCATCCGTTTTGTACCATGTATCACTACTTCACTCCTTTTTATGGTCAAATATTCTAGTGTATGGATATCCTACATTTCATTTGTCCAGTTATCAGTGAATGGACGTTTGGATTGTTTCCAGCTTTGGTTTTTATGTGTAATTCTGCTAAGAAAATTGGTTTACTAGTATTTCTGTGTACACATGTTTCCATTTTTGGGAGAATATACCTAAGCATAATTGCTACATCAACTGGCTTTCTTTAACTTATCTTTAACTGTTTTTGAGAAACTGCCAGACTGTTTCCAAAATGGCTGTCCCATCTTCATTTTTGATGGATATTTTTTTAGCATCCATATATTGAGGATGACAGGTTTTTGTTTTTCTTGGTTGTAGGATTTTAAAGTTGCTGGTCCATTGTCTTTGTGCATTTATTGTATCTGATAGGAAGTTGCCACCATTCTTACTGGTTTTGCCTTCAAGACAAAGCGTCTTTTTTATTTTAATTTATGGTCCATGAAGATGTTTATATTGTTTTGAACATGAATTTATCTATTTTTGTCCCCCTATCAGATCTCACAAACTTACTCTAAAAGGGTCAGATAGTGAATATATTAGGCTTTTCAGGCCCAATGGTCTCTGTCATAACTACTCAATTGTTTTTAACATGGTGGCTGCCATGGAAAAAACAAAAATGATTGGACTTCATAGTGTTTCTTTCTTTCTTTCTTTTTTTTATTTTTAAAGATTTTATTTATTTATTCATGAGAGACAGAGAGAGAGAGAGAGAGAGAAGCAGGCTCCCAAGGAGCAGAGAGCCCGATGCGGGACTCGATCCCAGGACCCTGGGATCATGACCTGAGCCGAAGGCAGACGCTTAACCGTCTGAGCCACCCAGGCGCCCTGGACTTCATAGTGTTTCAATAAAATTTATTTATTGGGGCACCTGGGTGCCTTAATTGGTTAAGCAACTGCCTTTGGCTCAGGTCATGATCCCAGAGTCCAGGGATCAAGCCCTGTGTTGGGCTCCCTGCTCAGGGCAGAGTCTGCTTTTCTCTCTCCCTCTGCCCCTCCCCCTGCTCTTTCTCTCTCTTGCTCACTCTCTCAAATAAATGAAATCTTAAAAAAATTTATTTATTAAGTGTATGGTGGGCCAGATTTTGCCTCTAAGCCATTGCGTGTTCAGTGTTGCTCTATAGTTTGTCTTTGTTAAGTGTAGGTGCCAAAGGTTTAATTGAAGTATAAAGTCTTTGGACTGAGACCCGAATCACTAATTTTTGTCTACTCTGTGCCTGGAGTTTTGATTCTTATATTGACCAAAATGTTAGAGTATTTTTTTTTTTTCAATTTTCTAGTGGTTTTTGTTATTTGGTCTTTGTTATTATTGTTGTTATCCCCTAGTTATTAATTTCTGGTTTTACTGCACTAGAGTTATTATTGGAACCCATATAATTAATGCTTTGTGGAATTTATTGAGCTCTTCTTTGTGTCTTCATATAAGATCAATTTAAAATCTATGGGCAAAGGAATAAAGTGCAATCTTAGTGTCTTTGTTACAGTAGTCCATAGATTACTCTTAAATCAATATTATTAATTGTGATATTTAGATCTTTATTATTCTAAATTAGTTTTTCCTCAATTCAGTTAATGAAAAATTGAGAAAAGCCAAAAGTACCATCATTGCCTTTCTAGGTATTTTCCTTCCATTTATAACCATTACATCTACATATTTTGCCTTTTCATATATAACACAATATTGTATGGGGTTTCATATTTTCCTGAAAGTAGAGAGTTTGATTCCAAAACTGAGGACAAAAGTTCAAGTACTTTACTTTTTTTGTTTTTTGAAGAGGGAGAGAGTAAGAGCGAAAATCTTAACAACCAGTGTGGAGCCCAACACAGCTCTCTCTCACAACCTTGAGATCATGACCTGAGGTGAAATCAATAGTTGGCTGCTTAATGGACTAAGCCACTCAGGTGCCCCAAGTACTCCACATTTTTAAATGATCCAGAAAAGTCAGGCACCAGATACTCACTTCAAGACTTATGGGTTAGCCTGGTGATGGGTATTAAAGAGGGCACGTACTGAATGGAGCACTGGGTGTTATATGCAAACAGTGAATCATGGAACACTACATCAAAAACTAATGATGTAATGTATGGTGATTAACATAACATAATAAAATTTTAAAAAAAGGAGAAGCAAGACTTGTTCACTGAAAAGCATAAAACATTGCTTCTGCAAGAGATTAAAGACCAAATGGGGGGAAAAAAAACTGTATGCATGCATTGGAAGATTTAATGTAGTTCATATGGCAATACTACTCAAAGGGATCTGCAGATTCAATACAATTCTATAAAAAATTTTTCTTCTGCATTTTCTAAATTCTGTCAATCCCTTGCAGTACATTTTCTTTCAGACATTGTAGTTTTCATCTCTTAAAGATAGAGAGGGTCTTGTTTATGTTTTCTATTTATCTGTTTAACATTTACAACTGATGGAAAACAGTTATAATAAAGGTTTTAATACCTTAAACAAAAAAAAAAGCAATCAGTCTGACTTTGCTATCCATGGTCATCACCACTGGACTCTGCTGCTTTCCTTTTCCAGAATATAGATGTATAAATATAACATAAATGGTCATTTGTATTTGGGAGAGCTTTTTTGGGAATCTAAGTCATTGGCCTGTTGAGGTATGTTATAAATTTTCCCTATCTTTTCCATAGGGAGAGGAAGTAGTGCTTCTCCCATCCCTAAGCCTCTAAAAGGTGCTTTCCAAAGATTACTTGTGGAGATTCATTGTACGTACATGCAAAGTATATTGGTAACTCAATGACACTTGCTTTTGTAATGATTTTGTATTTACATAAGCATGGAGAAAAAGTGAATAGGGAAGCAATAGCTGGCTAAGGAGTTGGGGTAGCAATGGAACACCTTGAAGTCCATGTTTAGTGTAGCAAGAAAATGGATTTCCATGGATCAAGTGGACATTGAAGAAATTAGGTGACCTTGAGCCATATTTCAGTACTCCATTCAAGAAGGTAACCACCACATACCAGGACCCCAACAGCAAAGTCTGAGAAATCTATTATAGGGAGTTAGATCTTGGATCAAAACTGAAAGACGCCAAGTTCACTTGTTTAAAATTTGCATATTGGGAGGAATCCTCTGTAGGACTCCCTGAAAAACTGATAAGGTGTCTTGCAAGAGAGCCTGCATTTGAGTATCGGTCTAACAGAAGACATTTATTGTCAGTGTTTACTAGTGATGCATTGGGGGAAAAGAAATTATCAACTAAGCAGTCAATTATGTATAAGAATCCCTGCTAGTTTTCCTATTACTTTTCTCAGGTAATAAATCCCAGATAAGCTAGAACCAGAAGAGAGGGTTGGAGGAGTAAAAGAACATAAGACCACACTTCTTCCTCCCTTCTGTTACCTTGGCTTAAAGGTCAAGGAAAATCAGGAAGGCAGGAAGGAAATGAGGTTAGAGTATAAAATTTTGAGTTAAAAATTTTTTCTAATCACAGCTCTATTTATATTTCTTCACTTTACTATGAAATTAAGTGGTAGAAAAGTATGAGGACAACCTCATTTTTATTCCTCTATAGTTAAAATGTTTTTATCAACTTAGGCTTTTGACAGTATTTTTTTTTCTTTATAAGTATACTTCAAGAATTAATGTTCCCCCCCACTTTTTAAGTAAACTCTACACCCAGTGTGGTGGGGCTTGAACTCAAAACCCTGAGATTAAGGGTCACATGCTCTATCTATTGAGCCAGCCAGGTGCCCCAATTAAAGTCCCTTTTAAATCACTATTTTCATTTATGGGAATTACTACTAAGGACATAGCCTTTATTTCTGGGTATTTTCCAGTGAGAAAATGTGTTTAGAATTTTAAATTTGAATAATATGGGCTGTTTCATCATCAATGAAAGTGACCAACTGTGGAACCTATGAGAAGTATCATTAAATGGATTGGGAAGACAGATTCAACAGGGCATGACTGAAAGCATTGACTGGAAAAAATAATAAAAGAATTTGTTATTCATATCTCATAGAGTTCAGAGGTCCAACAAACCAGTTACTTGTATTTTACCAGATAATTATTTAATAATTAATGGGCAAAATGGGTGACTACATATTTCTATATTTATATTCTGCTTTCCTTTTCCAGAATATACATGTATAAATATAATATAAACAGTAGTTTGTGGAGAGATTTTTTGGAGTTCTAAGCCATTGTAGAACATATAATTAATTTGATAAATAGTTAAATTATTAATTATATAGTTAATTAATTATTAAATTTAATACTTTAAAATTTTAATAATCAGGGCGCCTGGGTGGCTCAGTTGGTTAAGCGACTGCCTTCGGCTCAGGTCATGATCCTGGAGTCCCTGGATCGAGTCCCGCATCGGGCTCTCTGCTCGGCAGGGAGCCTGCTTCTCCCTCTGACCCTCCCCCCTCTCATGTGCTCTCTCTCATTCTCTCTGTCTCAAATAAATAAATAAAATCTTTAAAGTTTTAATAATCAAATACATTATTTAATACACTACGAATCTTATGCTTTATCAATATAAAATACCTTTTTGTCCCATTTAATTCTGTCTTGAATTTTACTTTTTTTAGTATTTTGCAACCTTCCTTTTCCTTTTGTTTACATCACTTTGTTTACCTCTTTTAAAGTTTTTTTTTGTCACATTTTTTTTCAACTCAGTGTAACACACATATACATACATACATACATACATATTTATCTATATGTTGATCTATCTAATCTCAATATAGGAATTTAACTTTTTCACATTTGTTTTATTACTTTATGTGACTGATTTATGTGATTTATATGCTTTCTCTTTGTTTAAGAAAATAGGCTTTTTGTTAGTTTGCTGACTTTCAGTAGAAAGACTTCACTTTTAGGGCGCCTGGGTGGCTCAGTTGGTTGGGCAACTGCCTTCGGCTCATGTCATGATCCTGGAGTCCCGGGATCGAGTCCCGCATCGGGCTCCCTGCTCGGCAGGGAGTCTGCTTCTCCCTCTGACCCTCCTCCCTCTCATGCTCTCTGTCTCTCATTCTCTCTGTCTCAAATAAATAAATAAAAAAAATCTTTAAAAAAAAAAAAAGACTTCACTTTTATGTTTTCCAATTACTTAGAGGATCATGTTTAATATACTCATAATGATAACCTATATGTTGTTTAAATGCATTTTTTTTTTTAAGATTTTTATTTATTTGAGAGAGAACAAGTGGGGTGAGGGTCAGAGGGAGAAGCAGACTCCCTGCCAAGCAGGCAGCCTGATGTGGGATTCCATCCCAGGACTCCGGTATCATGACCTGAGCCATAGGCAGACACATAACGACTGAGCCACCCAGATGCCCGAAATGCATTTTTTTTTTTAAGATTTTATTTATTTATTTCAGAGAGAGAGAGAGCGTGCACAAGCAGAGGGGAGGGACAGAGAGAGAAGCAGGCTCCTGGCCAAGCAGGGAGCCTGATGCAGGGCTTTGATCCCAGGACCCTGGGATCATGACCCCAGCCGAAGGCAGATGCTTAACTGACTGAGCCACCCAGGAGACCCTGAAACGCATTTTTAAATTTACAGTTCTTCATGTTACTGAGTCAAAAATAAAATAGTATAATATGAATGCCCCATATTTGTGATAGAATATTTAAAACACTTTTCTGTTTCTTCAATCTCTTGTTTCTATAGTCAACATTTCTATTTAAATATTTGCTGTTCCATTCATCTATCATATTTATATCTATGCACCCATACCTAAATATATGGTTAAATATCTTCATTTTTAAAAGTATTTTTAAATGTTCCCTTAATATGATTACATTTGATAAAGTTATTTAGAGTTGTCTCTATTTTAAGTGATTTCAGTGCTCACCATTTTTCATATTTTATCTGGACTATACTATCTTGGACTCTATGTTGCTAATCTCTTTGTCAGTTGCAATGTACTTTCAAACATTTCCTTTTAAAAAATTCATGAAGAGTATGTTTTCATATATCTTGATATCTAAGTTTGTCTTTCACTTGTCATCACATATGAAAGATGATTAAACTATGGTATAAAATTTTGAGAGTAAACGTATTTCCAGTCACTTTCTATGTGCCAGATGCTATTCTGGGTGTTGGGTGTACAATACAAAGAAGGTCTGTTTTTCTTCAGTTAAGGTTGGAGTTTTTCAATAGCAATTGTTATTTAAAAAATGAAAATCAAGATCCACAATTTTCTAGGAAAAAACAATTTCTAGTAACATCTCTATTGATATTCCTTTATCTTACTATGAAATTAAGTGTTAGAAAAGTTTGAGGACGGGCACCTGGGTGGCTCATATGGTTGGGCGTCTGCCTTTGGCTTGGGTTGTTGTCTCCAGGTTCTGGGATCAAGCCCTGCGTCGGGCTCCCTGCTCAGTGGGGAGTCTGCTTCTCCCTCTGCCTCTCCCCCCGCTTGTGCTTGCTCTCTCTCTCTGTATGTCTCTGTCTCAAATGAATAAATAAAATCTTAAAAAAAAGTTTGAGGAAAGCATGATTTTTATTCCTTTGTAGTTAAAATGTTCTATCAACTTAAATAGTGGACAATGTGTTTTTCTTTATAAGTATAGTTCAAAAATTAATGTGCTTTTTATTTTTTTTAAAGATTTTTTATTTTTTAGTAATCTCTACACCCAATGTGGTGCTCAAACTTACAACCCTGAGATCAAGAGTCACATGCCCCACCGACTGAACCAGCCAGTCACGCTTGCCCTTTTTAAATCACTATTTTTATTTATGGGTACTTGTCCTAAGAAAATAGAAAGTATTTCTGGTTATTTTCTAAGCCATGCAGAAAGTCTATTAGGGTATAGAGGACTAGGAAGTAGATGGGTAGGTGGTTGATGCCAACTTTCTGGACAGAGATTCTTCTAGCTACAAATGAGGATTTTAGATCATAAAACGCCAGGGATTTCCAAATGATTTTAACTCTTCTTTATTCTCCTCAGAACAATATCTGCAGGTTTGATTAGACTGTCCTTCCAGAATGGGGTGGGACACATTTATTCTGTATTTGGTTGTTTGTATACTTTCCCCAGTTGAGAGATTGTGAGAACATGGTGATATTTGGTTATAATGTTTGTCTCTGTCTTGTTAATTTCCCTTGCTTTATTTGGTTACACAAACCAGAATTTCACATAAGTGGTTAAGAGAGACAAGATTTTTCAAGAAAGAGCCCCATCCAGTACATTTTGATCTTTCATTACTCGTCACTAGTTTCAGAAATGCTAATGTAACAGGAAAGGGAGACACTGACTTTGGTTTGACTTTGTTATGAACAATAATCATAATATACCCCATGTTCTACTGAGAAAAAAATAATGGCCAAGGTAATTTTGGAATAACAGCCTATCTCTTTAGGATAAAGCCCTATGAATAAAGTAGGTTGGTCAAAAAGGATATAGATTTTAAAATTTGCCAACAGTAAGTGAATGCCCTTTTTTTACACACTCTTCCCTAACAGTAGTTTTGGCATCCTTTTTAATTTCTGTGATTCTGATATGCAAAATTTTTTTGTTTTTAATTATGAATGGTGTCACATACTTTTTACTTTGTTTGGTCACCATTTACATTTCTTCTTTTGGAAAGTGCTATGTTTGATAAAATAACATTTGTATTTGTCCTAAAGGTTAGGAAGCTTGTTTGGCATATACATCCCAAGTTTTCTTAATTTCTTAGCTGTATTTTATGTGTGTATGAACCCCTTAGAGGTTGTTTTGATTGTTATGATGAAAGCCGTGTTTGTTTTTTTTGTTTTGTTTTTATTAATGTATCAGTTCTTTTTATGATTCAATAGCATTTATTAAATAAAATATTAATATATTGAATAAATTTCAAATAAATTTCAGTGTATTTAATAAATAAATTTTTTTTTATTTGAAATGGCACATTTCACATGTATAAAGTCCTATATATCCTCAGGTTTACTTAAATGTCCAATTCTTTTCTTACTGATCTATCTGTTCTCCTCCCAATACCATTTTGTTTCAAATAATGTCAGTATGTGAACAATTTTGACATCTGTCAGTATAAGTCATTTTATACCCTCTATTAGTTGTATTTTTTAAGAATATGAAGATATTCTTCCAAGTACAGAATAAAAAGCATCTTTCTAGTAATAGTATAATTTATAAAATATTAGAAAAGAATAAATATCAACTTAACTCCCATTTAGTTTATTTCCAAATTATATTACATAGAGATTTTAATAGAAAAATTTAGGGATATGAAATTTTCTATGTGAGCACCTTCCTCCAAGAGTTAATATTATATTTCCTTTTTCCAAGATTATAACATGTTTTCATAGTGTGGTGGTTCTCACCTTTGCCCTGACATTCTTCTAAGATTATGAACTTCCAAAGTATGGTTTTAGCATTTTTATGTGGAGGCCTTTTGATTTTATTTTGTTGTTTT
Organism: Mirounga angustirostris; assembly: GCF_029215605.1. Lineage (NCBI taxonomy): Eukaryota > Metazoa > Chordata > Mammalia > Carnivora > Phocidae > Mirounga > Mirounga angustirostris. The sequence goes on from NW_026991719.1 coordinate 99,041,776, forward strand.
GTTTTGTTTCATTTTATTAGATGTTTGCTGCTCCTGTGGGTTATTTTGTTCCACAATAGTTTCCATATGGTTAGTCAGAATATAGGAAAGGTATTAATTTTGAAATTTTTTTCCAGTTTACCATATTGAACTCTTGTTTTCTCTAATAGATACATATTTGAATCTGTTAGGTTTTTCAGACAGATAATCGTATCTTATTCAGATAATTATAATTCTGCTTTTAAAAAATATTTAGAACATATTTTTCTAACTTCTGAATGTTTTTTGTGGAAGTAGTAGGATTATAAATACTAATAATTAGAGCGGCAAATATTATCTTCCTCCTGTTTAATGGTTAGTGGTGGTGAGCAAATGGGTAATTAGACAACTGTACTTTATCTGCCATCTTACTAGTGCTTTGATCCCACCATTTTCAACTATTCATTCTGCTTTTCTCTCCAAATGTTTTATCTCGAAAGGGATTTTTGGAGTGTATTCTTTGATTTGCTCTTAGTGGGCAAGGTCACATACATTTGAGTACACACTTCCACTCTGTGAAGACATATTATCAAAAGGAAGAGAGGGTTATTTGAGATAAGACACTTGAAAGCCTCCTTTTTTTTTCAAGATTTTATTTATTTGACAGAGAGAGAGACACAGCCAGAGAGGAAACACAAGCAGGGAGAGTGGGAGAGGGAGAAGCAGGCTTCCCGCTGAGCAGGGAGCCCAATGCAGGGCTGTATCCCAGGACCCTGGGATCATGACCTGAGCCAAAGGTGGATGCTTAATGACTGAGCCACCCAGGCACTCCACTTGAAAGCCTTCTATATGAGGTGTGAAACTGTTACAAACAAACAAAATTGGCAATGCTAAGTACTGGCAAGGACCCAGTGCTATTACAAGTCTCCTATATTGGTGGTAGTAATACAAAATGGTGGTCTGGCCAGTCTGAAGACTATCTTGGCAATTTGTTGTAAAGTTAAACATACACTTAAGATATTGTTACAGGATTTTTGTTCCCTTAGTGCCCGCGGTTCTTGGTCACGCCGCTTTGAAGAATGAAGAGGTAGACGAGTTGAAGAGTGGTGGGCAGCAAAGCAGTTTATCGAATGATAGTATAAAGCTCTCTGAGAGGGAGGGGACCCAAGAGGGTTGCCATTTTGGTGTTCAAATCTAGTGGTTTTTATAAGTTCTTCTGAGGAACTATCTTGAGCATCCTGAGTGTGGGCTCCCTGTGGATTAGCTGTTAAGGTGTGCCAATCGGAGCTTTGATCATGCACCTGTCTACCTATCGGGTTATTGTTCATGGGTTGATGGTCTTTTGGGCCGACATCTGGAGACTAACTACCTCAACTTGTGATAGTGACCAATGGTTTATGGTTAATTGTTTTGTTTCAGGGTGTTTTGCAAAAGTCAGTCCTGTAGAGGCTGCTAGACAGGATGCTATTGTGGTCTTGTCTAAGATATAAAACAGGATGCTAGTGTGGTTTTGTCTTAGCTGTCCCAGCTCCCTGTTTCCTTGCTGGGGACCCTGGCCCTGACTACCTAAGTGTCCAATTAACCTCTAACAATATGATCATCTATCTGACACCTGGGTATTTCCCATAGAGAAGTGAAAACTTAGGTTCACACAAAAACCTTTACAGGAATGTTTATTGCAGTTTTTATTCATTATAAGCCCAAACTGGAAATAACCCTCATGTCCCCCCAAGTGGGGGATGGATAAATCGTGGCACAGCCATATAATGGAATAAAAAGGATCAAACTATTGCTATGCGTAACAACAGAGATGGATCTCAGATATATTAGACTAAACTATAGAAGCCAGATTGAATAGTTCACATATTATATGATTCCATTTATATGTTATTCTGGAGAAGAGAAAATTATAGGGATGAGGAACAGATTGTTGCCAGGAGTTGGGGTAAGGGTGAGTTTTTAGCACTAATGTGTTACGCAAGGTAGTCTTTTGGGATCAGAACAAGTTTTGTATCTTGATCATGGAGATGTTTACATGCTGTATGTATATTGTTAAAACTTTCAGAACTGTACAACTAAAAAGTGAATTTTACTGGGTATAAATTTAAAAATAAATTTTAAAAATCACAAAATATGGTCTTTCTTTGAGCTAATGTTTACTTCTCCCTCTGACAGTTTGCCTGCTATACACATCTGTGCGAACAGCCCAACAGGCAGATTTTTTCTCATGTGGCATCTGTAATTTTAACATTTTATATTTATCCAGCCACTTCCCATAGAAAATCCTAATGTTCTTAAAAATGATACAAAGGTCTTAATGAGAGGTCAAGCAAAATAACATCTGTAAGTATGAGAAATCATTGAGAACCTTTCGTATACTGGACTGAATTTTAGGCATGAGTTTGCATTAGATATAATATTTGGTTGTTTCATTAACTGGATTAACATTCTGGGTAGTCTTGTGTCTTGTTAACTACAAATTAAGTGCTATTCTTGGGTGTTATACACAACTGATAAATTGATGAACACTACATCTGAGACTAATGATGTACTATATGTTAGCTGATTGAATTTAAATAAAAAACAAACAAATTAAGTGCTATTCAAATAATAATACTCATAGAGAATCATCAGTCTAATTCTTCTGAAGTGTTTCTTTTTTATCATTTTTAGCAAGATAATATTTTAAAATATTAAGTCATGAGATTGCAATTTAGTTTCTTTCCTCTTAATTATTCCCGTTAAAGGGAATTGAAGAGATGTTCACTATTCATATAGAACAGTGGTACCCACTCTCTTGTAAGCTATAGGGACAGCCTACTCCAATTGCCTTTGGCCACTGTAAATTCTGTCATTTGGGTTTCCATCATTTTCCATGATACATCGCATAACCAGATTAGTAGTTCTTCAGTGATTTTTATACATTTTGCCTCCTTGGTTCCTCTTTTTTTTTAAGATTTTATTTATTTATTTATTCATGAGAGACAGAGAGAGAGAGGCAGAGGGAGAAGCAGGCTCCCAAGGAGCAGGGAGCCCGATGCGGGACTCGATCCCAGGACGCTGGGATCATGACCTGAGCCGAAGGCAGATGCCCAACCATCTGAGCCACCCAGGCGCCCCTTGGTTCCTCTTTTATATGTTGCTTTTTCTCCCTTCCTACTCCTTTTCTCCACCATTTCTTGTCCTGAGCTATAGAAATAGCTTTCTAGCTATTTTCTCTTTCTCCTACAGAACGCTCATCCCTCTTATCCATTAATAATTGTCAAATGAGTGAAGGTATATGAATTCAGGATTTATAGACTGGTATAAGGAAATGTGATATGGCAGTCATCCATTCAATAAATATTAGAAACATTATAGCCAGCCCACAAACAATTGAACTTCAGATAATTGCAAATTAAATAAAGATTACAGGCCCTCTTTCACCCTTGAGGTTGGAGAAAATTTAATATAAATGACTGATAACTCGTTTTAACAAGGTCTGAGGAACAGGTATTGTCCTGAAGGTTGCTGGGATTGTGAATTGCTACAACCTTTGCATAAAGCAATTTTCTTTTTGCACATTAATGTGAAAATAAACAGGTTTTGATCCAGAATTCCCACTATGAGAAATGTATTCTATGTAAATAAAATGTATGTAAGATGCATACTGCATCATTATTTTAATTACAATGAAGTGTAACTGTTTTCCTTTTGTAAGGGAATGGATGATTAAATTATGATATTGTCATTCTAGATTTCAAAGATTAAAGTTTAGGGCTATGTCTTTTGGCCTAGAAAGGTCTCCATGATATACGTTCTGTTGAAAAACTTTTGGAGAACAGTGTATATAAGATGATTACATGTTTACATAAAGAATAGAGAACCTAAATGTTAGTAGTTTTTGGTTTTTGTAATATTATGGAGAAAGGCAGGAGAGTGGGGATGTTTACCACTTCAGGAGGGATTGTTCGTTTAAATAAATCAACCAAAATATCAGCATTTTTAAAGAGGTTGAAAATGTGATTTCTTGTGTGTTTATAGAAAGAGGAATGGTAGTGGAGAGGATATACACCAAACTGGATACTAGTGGAGGCTGGTTGTGGTGCCTTGTGGCACACACTAGAGAGTTAGGATAAGAGAGCTGTTAAGAACACAGGGCCTGTATTATAGGGGCACCTGGGTGGCTCAGTCCGTTAAGCATCTGCCTTCGGCTCAGGTCATGATCCCGGGGTCCTGGGATCGAGCCCTGCATCAGGCTCCCTGCTCAGTGGGGAGTCTGCTTCTCTCTCTCCCTCTGCCCTCTGCCACCCCCCCACCGCTTGTGCTCTCTCTCAAATAAATAAATAAAATCTTAAAAAAAAAAAAGAACACAGGGCCTGTATTATAAGTTTGAATGCTAGCTCCATTTTTTCTAATATGTGTGATCTCTGGCAAGTTTAGTAAATCTCTCAGTGCTTCAGTTCCCTCATCAGTAAAATATGATACTAGGAATATCTGCTGAATAAAGTGGTTATAAGAATTACATGAATTAATATATGCTTAATGCTTTGAATATTCCCTTTTACAAAATAAACAATCAATGTTAGATGTTACTGCAGAATGATGGGATTTATGTGTATATCTCGATTACTAAGACATATTTTAAAAGAAGTATGTATGCAAGTAATCCTGTTTATATGTATATAATATTTATCAGTGCTTTACCTTGAGAATAGGATTATGTCAGTTTAATTTATTCTTTTTCATACTTTAGAAAATGAATACATATTATTCTGATGAAAACCAAATACTTATTACAAACAATATATACTTGATATTGAGACAAATAAAGATAAATCACTTACAATTCACCATGCAAACACATCTAAGTTCAAGTCCTAGATTTCAGCCAGTTTTATTTCCACATTTCTTTAGCTGTGACTAGGATGACCATATAATTTATCATCTAATCCCAGGTACATTTGAGAGTGAAACAGGGTACTTTGAAATTATACCCCGAAAACAGATCTTAATAGGGGCTCTCTGGATAACTAGGATACGTGGTTATGCTAGCCCCAGTTGAATTTCCTGACAAACCTACACTCACCCGCTGTGACCCACGTATACTTACCTTAGATGCACAGTGGTCACTAAGGACACCTTGGTTTAGGCTACCATCATTCTCCATTTGGATTAACTGAGTAGCTTTCTAAAAGATCTCCCTTCTTCTGTCTTTGTTTGCATTCACTAATCATAGAGGCCAGGATGATTATTTTAAACATTAAGTTAAACCATGTCACTCTTCTGCTCAGTTCCTCCAAGGACTTTTTGTGTCATTCAGAATAAAATACAGAGTACTTTTTTTTTTTTTTTAAGATTTTTATTTATTTATTTGACAGAGAGAGAGATAGTGAGAGCAGGAACACAAGCAGGGGGAGTCGGAGAGGGAGAAGCAGGCCTCCTGCCGAGCAGGGAGCCCGATGTGGGACTCGATCCCAGGACCCTGGGATCATGACCTGAGCCGAAGGCAGACGCTCAACGACTGAGCCACCCAGGCGCCCGAAAATACAGAGTACTTTTAATTGTCTTTATGACCCTACCCTGTGTGGTTGCCCCTTGTATCCAAATAGAAATCCCATTTCTTCTCTAACCATATCTCCTACTAGTCCCCTAACATTTGTTTACTCCCAGCAACACCATGCAGTTTATCTGTTTTGTTTTGTCTTTTTTTTTTCCAGACATACCAGACATGCTTCTACCTCAGGACCTTTGCACTTTCTGTTCTCAGTGCATGATCTGCTCTGTCTGCCAACATCTAAGGGATTTGTGTGCTCATATTTTTTCAATTTTTTTCTCAAAGTCTCCTTCCCCATGAAGCCTATGCAGCTCCTTTATTTAAAATTGCAAGTCACTTGCCCCTGTGATACTCCCATCATTTTCGCTATTTTATATTATTATTTTCTTTTGCAATTCACCACCATATAAGTTTCTATGAGGTTAAGATTGTCTCTTGTAACCACTGCTATATCCATAGTACCTAGCACAGTGCTGGCCACATAATTGGTGCTTAATAAATATTTCTTGACTGACAATGAAGACAACCTTTACCTGCTTTCCTTATTTTGTCAAATACAAAGTTATTTATACTATTGCATCCCAGGAGCAAAGCCATGTTCTTTTTGGAGCCATGCCTAATGGCATAACTTCTGTGAACACATTGCTTATCTATTCTGAAAATGCTTGTGAATCTAGTAATGACCACATCTATATGCCATACCTGTGTGCCAATTTGTACAGGAAATGGCAAGTTTTGAGAAGCATCTTCCAACATACGTTTTAAGATATTTGAGGCAGGTAGGAAAAGGGAGTCTGTTATCTCTACTGGTGCAGATCTTTATTTTACAGCCACTCATTCCTCAGCGGAGTAATAATGGATGACAGCAAGAGAAGACAGATCTCCAGACTCATTTTTGCATGATGCTTTGCCAAGAGCAACATTTATCAGGGCAGTGCATGCACCACATGGAGGTGGGGGGCCTTGGTGTAATGTGTGAATTTGTTGCCACCACCAAATTAACTCTGCTCAGTTCTGTTGTCTTTCCAATTTTATAGCCTTGATTATACATTCATAAAACTGTCCCTTCCTTTGAACATAAATACAACTGCTTCGAAAATATAGTTGTGCGTGTTTATCAAGCACCTAATTTGTTTGCTTGCCAGTTACTAATTACATATGAAATATAAATGAATTGCAGGCCATACATTCTTTGCTGACTACTGCAAGAAAAACATTTTGTAGGTCCAATCTACATTGAAGTTGCAGGCAGTAACAGTGTTGAACATTTCTGATGTACTATACTTCTCAACACATACATCCAGAATGTACAATTAACAGTGGCTTATATATACAACCACAAAACGTGGCAAAAGTGGTTTTTGAACTAATGATGTACTGTATGGTGACTAACATAGCATAATAAAAAAAGTGGTTTTTGAGAAGTTTTCATGCTGTAAACAGCTACTTTAGCATAACTTACTTTAGTACCAATAACCTTATCTATTGAGAGACGAAAGTTTATGAAGTTAGGACTTTGTCCATCCTTTTATACTTAGTTTTACTAGTTTCCTGATGCTATTATACCATTACCATGAACTTGGTGGCTTAAAACAACAGAAATTTATTCTTTCACAGTTCTAGAGGTCAGAAATCTGAAATCAAGATTTGTCTATGACCACACTCTCTGAAAGCTCTTGGCATAGAAGTTTTCCTAGCTTCTTTCTATTTCCTCTGTCTATCCAGCATTCTTTGGTTTTCCTTGGCTTGTGGTGTCTTAATTCCAATCTTTGCTTCCGTCTTTAGGTTACCTTTTCCTGTGTATCCCTCAAAACATCCTCTGCCTCTCTCTTTTAAGGATACATACCATTACGTACATACATGGCAGATAATCCAGAATAAGCCCCTGTTCAGAAGATGCTAAACTTTTATCACATCTTCTGCAATATAAGGTAATATTCTCTATTTTGCATATAAATTAATATTTATAGGTTGTGGGGATTAGCAAGTGAGTATATCTTTCGGTGGGGATGATTTTTTTTTTTTTTTTTAGCCTACCATATAATGACAGTGCTTGACATGTAATAGAAAAGTGATAAATTTGGTGGCTTCTATGACTGAGCAAGTCTCTCTCTCTCCCTCTCTGATTTTTCTAGAGTTTGCTTATTGTAGCATATCAGTCATTTCATGGCAATTGAATAAGATCTGACAGACTTCATTTGCTAGTCATTTAGAAAACACAGAGATATTCTCACTGCAACTACAAATGTGAATGTGAGAGAAGTCTCTTTAACCACATGATAATTGCAATATGTTTATTAGACCAGAACACCAACCTTCTAGCCATGAAGAACTATATTTGAATTTTTTTCCCCAATATTATGAAACAAAACACTATAGAGTTGTCGACTACCATACCATAGAAAACGAACTTGAAATAACTAAAATTTTAATGAAGTGTAAGCAGTTGGCAGTAGCCATGATTTTGAGACTTATTGGTTATGTGTCAACTATACTTCAATTAAAAAATTATTGGAATTGTTGATATTTTAAAGTAAAACATTTATATCACTCTTTTAAATACATCAAGGGGCACCTGGGTGGCTCAGTCATTTAAGCGTCGGACTCTTATTTTTGGCTCAGGTCATGATCTCAGGGTCCTGGGATCAAGCCCTGCATAGGGCTCCATGCTCAGGGGGGAGTCTGCTTAGGATTTTTCTCTCTCTGACCCTCCCTCTCCTTGCACTTGCTCACTCTCTCTAAAATAAATAAATACATCTTTAAATAAAGAAATACATTTATTAAATCTAAATGCCTTAGAAATTTGATAACTGCTATTGTCCATTTAAAAAAGAAGTAAAGTTTTCTTCCAAAATTTCTTTGTGGGTAGGATATTTCTCCTTGAACCTTCATTTCCATTCAATTATTCAGAAGATTTTTATCTTAATTTAATATGCTTGCATGAAAAATTTTTTCTATTGGTTTTCAACAAATGGTGCTGGAACAAGTGAACATGCACATGAAAGAAAAAAGAATCTAGACACAGACCTTACATCCTTTACAAAAATTAACTCAAAGTGGATTACAGACATAAATGTAAAGTACAAAATTACAAAACTCCTGGAACATAACACTGGGGAATACTGAGATGACCTTGAGTATGGTGATGACTTTTTAGATACAATACCAAACGCACAATCCATGGAAGTAATTGATATGGACTTCATTAAAATTGAAAACTTAGGCTCTGTGAAAGACAATATCAAGAGAATAAGAAGGCAAGCCACAAACTTTGATAAATATTTGTAAAAGACATCTGATAAAGGACTGGTATCCAAAATATACAGATAATTCTTAAAATTCAATACTAGGAAAACAGCCCACTTAAAAAATGGGCCAAAGACTTTTAAGGCACCACACCAAAGTAGATATACAGAGGGCCAATAAGCATATGAAAAGATGGTCCACATTGTATGTCATTGGGGAAATAAAATTAAGACAGCACCAAGATATTACCACATACCTATTAGAATGGCTAAAATCAAGAACTCTGACAAGACCAAATGCTGCTGAGGGCATAGAACAACAGGAACTCTCATACACTGCTAGTGAGAATGCAAAATGTTGTAGCCACTTTGGAAAAAAGCTTAGAATTTTCTTATAAATCCAAGATATTTTTACCATGTGATCCAGCACTCACACTCCTTGCTATATACCTGAATGAATTAGAAAACTTATGTGCACATAAAATACTGTACTTTATAATTGCCCATACATAAAAACAACCAAGATGTTCTTCAGTTGAATGGATTAGTAATCAGTGGTACATCCAGACAATGGAATAGTATTCAGCACAAAAAGAAATGAGCTCTCAGTCAATGAAAAAATATGGAAGAAACTGAAATGCATATTACCAAGTGAATGAAAATCTGAGAAAGCTACATATTGTATGATTCTATTGATAAAACTTTTCTGAAAAGGCAAAATTCTGGAGAAAATAAAAAGATCAGTGGTTGCCGGGGTTTGGAAGTCACAGTGGACAGGGAGTGAATAGGTGGAGCATAGAGGATTTTTAGGGCAGTGAAAATTTAGGATACCATAATTACAGAGAGCCATATGTATTTGTTCAAATCTGTAAATGTACAAACCCAACAGTGAATGATAATGTGAACTATGAACTTTGTATAATTATGATGTGTCATTGTAGTCTCATCAATTATAACACACGTACCTCTGTGATTGGGAATGTTCATAATGGCGAGGCTATGTGTTGGAGCTTGGGTATATGGGAAGTCTCTGTACCTTTGTGTCACTTTTGCTGTGAATCTAAAACTGCTCTAAAAAAAATTGTCTTTAAATTAAAAAAAAATCATTTATTGATCATTTCATTATTCCCTGTGAAAAATCAGGATATATACAATATTTTTTAAAACTCCCATGAGTAGGGACACCTGGGTGGCACAGTCAGTTAAGCATCTGACTCTTGGTTTGGGCTTACGTCATGATCTCAGGGTTGTGAGATTGAGCCCCCTGTTGGGCTCTGCACTCAGCACAGAGTCTGCTTAAGATTCTCTCCCTCTCTTCTGCCCCTCCCTCCCCCCTCCCCCCACCCCACGCTCTCTCGCATGCACGCTCTCTCTAAAATAAATAAATAAATCTTTAAAACTCCCATGAGCATTGTATTCTAAGTGCTCAATTGTTTAGGGTGAGTTATCACAGTTATAATATTTTTGGCTTCTCAATCAACTAAAATGTATTAAAACTTAGTAATTATTAAACATTATAGAGTAAACTTTTATTGAAAATGCATCTCTTAATGAAATGATAGGGAATTTCATTACATCAGCTCATGTGTCTATGGATTTATGATATTTTTGGATGGAAAGAAAGGATTTAATAGAAATTTATAGCAATACAAAGAGGATATTGTACCACTAGTAAGTGTGGAGCCTACAAATTATAACATTGATTATTGTCAGTATTTTTAATTTATGGAGAATTCATAATAAAATTTTCTTAATTTAAATATAATTAAGTACATGATAAGAATGAATAAAGAAGCAAAATATTCAGTTAAGAATAGCAATAAGCAGGAGACTTGTTCTAAGTTTAAAAAAAGGATACAGATTTGCTGTATTCGATAATTGTTCAGCAAATTGAGATCATTATTTCTCGGTCTTAACAAGGGTTTAAAATATAAAATGATACATATTTTTCCTGTTATAGTACTTTTGCTAAAGATGTAACATTGTTCTGTCACAATTAAATGTGAAACCTCTCCCTCCTTCTTGAAATCTTGCTACATTTTTAAGTGAGACATAATTCAAAACAGATTTATGGGAGTAATGACCAGATTCTTTCTTAATACTGAGAATGTTGAAAATGCTGGATGAGCATTCTTTTTTTTAAAGATTTTATTTATTTATTTGAGAGAGAGAGAATGAGAGACAGAGAGCATGAGAGGGAGGAGGGTCAGAGGGAGAAGCAGACTCCCTGCCCAGCAGGGAGCCCGATGCGGGACTCGATCCAGGGACTCCAGGATCATGACCTGAGCCGAAGGCAGTCGCTTAACCAACTGAGCCACCCAGGCGCCCCTGGATGAGCATTCTTTATAGCAGATTGATATTTTCCATGATGCCTTTATGAGTCTTAAATATTTTAATGTTAAAATAAGTAGTGAAGGGGCGCCTGGGTGGCTCAGTCGTTAAGCGTCTGCCTTCGGCTCAGGTCATGATCCCAGGATCCTGGGATCGAGCCCTGCATCGGGCTCCCTGCACAGCGGGAAGCCTGCTTCTCCCTCTCCCACTCCCCTCTGCTTGTGTTCCCTCTCTCGCTATCAATCTCTCTGTCAAATAAATAAATAAAATCTTAAAAAAAAAAAAAAGTAGTGAATACAGCTTTGCATGTGTGTATTACCTGGACATAAAAAGGAAACTGCAGACTTTAATATTTCTTATTAAGTATGTGTTTAATTTGCTTTTCTGGGACTCCACTTTAGAAGCAGTATATTGTTTGAAAATTCTTGGTGAGTTGAATTGAAGTCATTAAGCAAAAGTTCTTTATTTTCACTGTCCCACTCCTTAATATATTCAATTTTTATCCCAAACAGCTGTGTAAGACTTATTGTATTTTTACAGTGCCTTTATTAAAAGAGGCTTTAAAAGCAACAGTTATAATTGTTACTTTGTCCGCCTAGAGATCTTTAAACCCCACACAATATAGTAAGATTAGGAGTAAATGAGAAATATGCCTTTGAAATGTGGAAGATAACTATAGGCATGTTCTCAGGTATTTCAATTTTAGGGAAGAGAGTGTATGGGAAATGAGTATCTAGAGATTGAATCTTTTTTAAAAAAAATCTCTTCTTGTATGTCTCTTTGAAAATAGCTGGGTAACACCAGGCTTATTTGTACTTCAGTTCAAATATCACTAATTTAGTGATACAGATTTACTAGAAGACTGCATCTAAAGAGTATCAAAGGAGTCAATTATTTTAATTAAAACATTTCAAAATAATTTGTTGTTCAGGATATGCTTTGGACTGATAGGTAAATAATCATTCAAATTAATTGTTTGGTTTCATATAAACCAGTTTGGTAACTGACCAACAAACTTAGTTTTGTGTCAGTAAATAAACTGGCTTAATAGCTCAATGTATTTATTTATCTACTCAATTGCCCATCTCAAAAATTAAGTTTTGAAGAAGTGTATTCAGTGCTGTGGGTTTCTTGTTGGAGAGGAGGCATGGTTTAATGATTTTTTTGTGTTGAACAGATAGGTTTAACTCTTTTGGCCATTGAATTTAAATATGTATGTTGATTACTTCTATTTCATTTGCCTTAAGGTCCCATTCCAAAACATTTAAGTTTAATATTTTCCATTTCTCATTTATCCCGTAATCTTTACTTATTTTCTTATATTCTGAACTGAAAGAACCAGATTTTCCGATCCTCTCAAAGCATGCAAACATTGAAAATGATTTGAAGGGAAGAGCCAAATTATGCATACTGAATATTTTAGGTAACATTTGAATTATTTTAGGTTTTTTATTGAAGAAATGCTAAATTCTAAATGCCACCTTCTTCTTCAGGATATGGAGCTGTTGAACATTTTCAGTTGTTTTTGGAAATGAACAGAATGCCATCACCTTGAATTTTGTCATGACCTTGATCATGGTTGAAGTTTAGGATTTAAGCTATGGTTATTCCTCCTTATCTGCAGTTCTGTTTTCACGTAGCGCCTTTTCAGTTGCCCCAGGTCAGCCTTGGTCAGGAAGCAGATGATCCTCCTCCTGATGAATGTTTAGACTGTCCATAGTAAACTAACTCTACCTCACAGTCATTCCGCTCACATAATCTCATCTCATGGGCATTTTATCATCTCACACCTTCTCAAAAAGAAGGTTAATTACAGTACAATAAGATATTTAGAGAGAGAGATAATTCACAACACTTTTTTTACAGTATCTTGTTATAATTTTTCTACTTTATCAGTTTTGTTAATTACTTACTGTGCATAATCTATAAATTAGACTATCATAGATATGCATGTGTAAGAAAAACCGTAGTATGTATAGGTTTCGGTAATATTCACAGTTTCAGGCATCCTGGGGTTCTTGGAACATATACTCCATGGATAAGGGTGGTGGGTGACTGTATTCAATATAGTCCTTTTTAATTTAGCCCTTCATTAAATCCTGTCATGGAATGTAACATACTACCCCTTGCAAAGGGATGGTTTCCTTTTCATTTTCTTTATCAGTTTACAGAAGAGCATAAAATTTTCTTTTTCACTCACAGTTCGGAACATTTGGTAGAGGAACTGCTGCTGGAACTAGCTGTAGTAGTTAAAATATAGAATACTTCTTATATTACTTTTGCTGTAATAGGACGGGATACTGTGGCTTTTAAAAGAATATCCTTTCTCATCTTCCAAGAATTCTTTTCCTCATTTTTTTAAAAGTTTTTTATTTCAGTATAGTTGACACACAATGTCACATTGGTTTCCTGTGTACAGCTTAGGATTTTGACAAGTTTTTGTTTTATGCTCTGTTCACCACAAATGTATCTACCATCTATCCTGTTACATCGCTATTACAATATCATTAACTGTTTTCCTTATGCTGTGCCTTTTATTCCCATGACTTATTCATTCCATAACTGAAAATCTATATCTCCCACTCCCCTTCACCCATTTTGCCCAGCTCCCCATCCCCTTCCATCTGGCAACCATGAGCATGTTCTCTGGATTTATAAGTCTGATTCAGCTTTTTGTTCATTCATTGTTTTAGATTCCATTTATGACTGGAATCATGATATTTGTCTTTCTCAGTCTGACTTATTTCACTTAGCATGATACACTAGGTCCAGTCATGTTGTCTCAAGTGGCAGTATGTCATACTTTTTATGACTGTATAATATTCCATTCTAGCTATCCACCACATTTTCCTTATTCATTCATCTATTGATGGACACTGAGTTTGCTTCCTTGTCTTGACTATTGTAAATAATGCTGCAATAGACACAGGGTTGCATATATCTTTTGGAGTTAGTGTTTTCATTTTCCCTAGCCAGAAATAGTTGAAATTTTGATTTGAAATAGTTGAATTTTTAATTTTTTGAGGAACATCCATACTGCTTTCCACAGTGGTGTTACATTCCCATCGACAACTTTGAGTATACTATTTATCTACAAATAATTCTTTTTAAATAAATCTTTAGTACAGATAAGTATCACATCAGCCCACGTCCTCATACTTAGAAATTCCTTACTAGTGATTATGAATAAACTTGAATCTCTTCTGCTTATTTGTTTTGCATATATTTTTCATCTTTATTGTGGTCAAACTGACAAAATGGTAAGAAATTTAAAGTGTACATTGTTGGGCAGAGTGGCTCAGTTGGTTGAGTGTCAGGCTCCTGGTTTCGGCTCAAGTCATGATCTCATGGGTCATGGGGTCAAGCCCCATGACAGGCTCTGGGCTCAGCCGTGAGTCTGCTTGAGGATTCTCTCTCCCTGCCCCTCCCCCTACTCTCTCTCCCAAATAAATAAATAAATAAATAAATCTTTTTAAAAACGTGTACATTGTGATGATTTGATGTACATATACATTGTGAAAGGATTCCTTCCATCTAATCAATGAACATATCCACCATCTCACATATTTATCTGTTTTTTATTGGTGAGAACATTGCAATTCTATTTCAGCAAACTTTAATTATACAGTACAGTGGTATTAACTATGGTCTCCCTGTTATACATTACATCCTCAGACCTTATTCACGTTATAGCTGAAATTTTGTATCCTTTTACCAACCTTTCCTTATTTCCCTCACTACCAAGACCCTGGCAACCACCTTTCTACTTTCTGTTCCTGTAAGTTGGAGTCTTTTTTAAAAGATGCCACATATAAGTGATAGCATGCAGTATTTGTCTTTCTCTGTTTGGCTTATTTCCCTTATCATAATCTCTTCCACATTCATCCATGTTGTTGCAAATGGCACGATTTCCTTCTTTTTAATGACTGAATGATATTCTATTATATGAACATATACCATGTTTCCTTTATCCATTCATCCTTTGAGAAACATCTGAGTTGTTTCCATATCTTGGCTATTGTGAATAATCCTGCAGTAAACTTGGGAGTTCTGATATATCCTCGATATCCTATTCACTTTTCCTTTGGATACATATGTATAAGTGAGATCTCTAGATCATTCGTTAGTGCCTTTAATTTGTTGAGCAACCTGCATACTATTTTCCATTGTGGATGTACCAATTTACATTCTCAGCAGCAGTGCCGAAGGGTTCCTCTTCCTCCACATCCTCACCAACACTTTTTATCTCTTGTCATTTTGATGATAACAATTTTCACAGGTGTGTAGTGATATCTCATGGTTTGATTTGCATTTCTCTGATTATTAATAATGTTGAACACCTTTTCATGTTCCTGGGTGCCATTTGTATATCTTCTTTGAGAAAATGTCTATTCATTTGCTCTGCCCACTTTTTAATTGGATTTTTGTTGTTACTGTTGAGTTGTGTGACTTCTTTATATATTTTGGATATTGACCCCTTATCAAATATATGATTTTAAAGTCTTTTCTCCCATTCTGTAAGTTGCCTTTTCATTTTCTTGATCGTTTCCTTTGCTGAGCAGAAGTCTTTAGTTTGAGGTAGTCACATATAATATATATACTAAAAATATTTCAACTAGAATTTCATGTGAGTAAAGAGAACCATGCCGGCCATGTATGAAGTATATTTGTCTACTTACCAATTGATTGTAGCCTTTGACATTGCAAAAGAAGGGGTGGGAGCTTGGGTCTTGGATATTTGTAAACTAATTTATTTCTCCAAGGATTTTATTGGTATCTTGTATGTTATTTACTCCCCTTACTTTAAAATATTTACACTATGAGACCTTAATGTCTCAACAGGGCATTGTTCTTTGTTTTTTTTGTTGTTGTTGTTGTTTTCTAAATTTATATGCAAACAATGCCCCTTATTTTATGCAAGACTGCAAGTGTCACAGGATAAAGTTAAGTATTGGGTCAATGTGTTTGTGATCCATTTGTTTATTTTGTTGAAAAAAATGTAATAGAACAGAGACAGAACCCAACTTATATTTAAGATCTTATATTTAAGATGTGGGTCAGTTTCAAAAGCATAATTCTTATTTGGTTAACAGCCATTGAGAAATCAAGAATTATTTCTAATTCTGTTGTTAATGAAAGCAAGGGTGCCAGTGTTTAAAAATCAATTAATGTTCTTTCTTGTTATTTTCCGTAGGCCTTATCTAACTTAAGGTTTAGTTTAAAATTATATCAAGGCTAAAGATCCCATGTGTGCGGCATATGTCATTGAATCTTTTGTTTGTTGTTTGCAAAAATGGAAATAGTTTTATTTTTACTTATTGTAAATACATCCTTTCATTTTTAACACAGATAACCACATCAACATGAATATTTATATGGAATAAATTAATATGACATATAAGTATCACTGATTTCTATTATCAAAATAATTGGTAACATATTTTGATCTACAGTTCTACTGTCAAAGATAATTGGTAACGTATTTGGGTCTACATTTCTATTATCAAAGATAATTGGTAACATATTTTGATCTACATTCTTCCTGACACTTTTATTTTTTGCTTTGGCCGTTTTGATTCCTTCAGGAAGCATTCATTAAATAGGTACTTTAATGCAAGTTAATAACATGGTATGTTCTTTTTTTTATTGTTTAGATTTCAGGTACATAAAATTCAGTGAGTTATATTGCTCACTTCCTATGACACCATCAGCACTGATATCTGTGGTAGTCTGATGTTTTCTTGTGTATCACTTTTTATTTTCCCCTTTGTTCTGCCCAGGAATGCCCCTTCTCTTCCCTCCATCATTGATTCTACTGTGGTATATTTAAATTAAGTGCTTCCAGCCCAGCTTCTATATCATTTTGGGGGGATATATGTGTATCTTTAAAATTACACAACATGAATTTCTTTTCTCTTCTTCTTTTAGAGAGAGATCATGTGCAGTGGGGAGGCATAGTGGGAGAGGAAGAGAGAGAATCTTAAGCAGATTCCACACTCAGTGTGGAGCCCCATATGGGAATCAGTCTCTCGACCCTGAGATCATGACCTGAGCCAAAATCAAGAGTCGGACGCTTAACTGACTATGCTACCCAGGCGCCCCTATACAGTATTGATTCATGTGTGTGTTTTGATTTTATGAAAATTTCATAAAATAATGAAAATTAAAACATGTTTTGATTATATAATCCATCCTTTTCTCTTTTAACTGCTTTTTAGTATTTCATTATATTCCTTTTACATTTTATATAGCCATTTCCCCAGTTTTGGCTACTTAAGTTCCTTCCAAGATACTGCTTCCAGTTAACACTGGGAATTACCTCCCTTACATGTTGCCCTTTGGACCTTTACTTGATTTTCTTTTAGATTCCTGTGTCACAGGACATACACATAGCTAATTTCATTAAATAAATCCAGAATGCTTTTATTAGTGTAGATGAACATGGCAGTACATCAGAGTTCTTAAATCCTCACCAGCTTTTAATATTATAGCACTTTCTGAATTAGTCAATTTGATGTATGTAAAGAACTATCACTATTTCAATATGCATTGCTTTGATTATTTGAAAGGTTAAGTATTTCTTAATGCATTAGGTATTTGTTTTCTCATTCTGAAAATTATTCATATCTCTTGACCCTTTTTAATTAGATATTGTGCCTTTGTGTTATTTTGTAGCAATTATGTATTCTAGATATAAATCCCTTTTTAAAAAAAATGTTTTTAAAAAGGTTTTATTTATTTATTTGAGAGCGAGAGAGCGAGGACTGGGGCAGAGGGTGAGGGACAAGCAGACTCTGAGCTGAGCGCAGAGTCAAGTGTGGGGCTCGATCCCACGACCCTGAGATCATGACTTGAACTGATACCAAGAGTCAGACACTTAACTGACTGAGCAACCCCTCTGCCCCTCCCTTTTTATTTTAAATCTTGTATATGTCTTCTACTAATCTCTTACCTGTTAACTTTTTTTTTTCAATTTATTTATTTATTTGAGAGAGAGAGAGAGAGCAGGGGTGAGGGACAGAGGGAGAGGGAGAGAGAAACTTAAGCAGACTCCATGCTGAGTGCAGAGCCCGACACAGGGGTCAGTTTCATGACCCTGAGATCACGACCTGAGATGAATCCAAGAGTCAGACGCTTAACTGACTGTGCCACTCAGGTGCCCCCTGTTCACTTCTGAATGATGTTAACTTTACTTTCTTTGAACTGAAATCTTGTATGAGATAGCAGTCACAGTCCTCTTTTTTCCATTGTTTATGTTTTTTTTAAATCTTGTTTAAGACATCTTTTTCCATTGTCACGATCACAGAGATAGTCTTATATAATTTTGTTTATTAGCATTATAATTTTATCCTTTTCTTTTGAAGTTAGTTCATCCATTTACAGCTTTTTAAAAAATTTGTGGGATAGAGATAAACTTCTATTCTTCTCCATAGAGTAAACCACTTTTACCAAGACATTTACTGAATAATTTGTTTTTTCACAGATTTGTTATACCACCTCTGTTCTGTTGGTCTGTCAGTACCTAATGAAAATTGTTTTGGTTACATTGGCTTCTTCTGTCAAGTTTTTATTTAAATTCCAGTTATTTAACATAAAGTGTAATATTAGTTTCAGCAGTAGAATTTAATGATTCATCACTTGCCTGTGGCCCCAGTGCTCATCACAAGTGCCCTCCATAATGCCTATCACCTATTTAACCCATTCCCCCACCTACCTCCCCTCCAGCAACCCTCACTTTGTTCTCTATAATTAAGAGTCTGTTTTAGGCTCTGCCTCTCTTGTTTTTCCCCCATGTTCATTTGTTTTGTTTCTTAAATTCCAGATATAAGTGAAATCATATAGTATTTGTCTTTCACTGAATGAGTTAATTTTGCTTAGATTAAGATTTAAAGTGAACTATCTCCATCCATGTTGTTGTAAATGGCCAGATTTCATTCTTTTTGATAGCTGAGTAATATTCCATCATATACATACAACTTTTTTATCCTTTCATCAGTCAATGGACATTAGCGCTCTTTCTATAATGTGGCTATTATTGATAATGCTGCTATAAACATCAAGGTGTATGTGTCCCTTCAAATCAGCATTTTTGTATCTGTTGGTAAATACCTAGTAGTGCAATTGCTGGATCTTAGGGTAGTTCTGTTTTTAACTTTTTAGGAACCTCCATACTGTTTTTCAGGGTGGTTGCAGCTGTTTGCATTCCCACCAACAGTGTTAGAGGGTTCCCCTTTCTCCACATCCTCGCCAACACCTGTTGTTTTTTGTGTTGTTAATTTTAGCCATTCTGACAGGTGTGAGGTGATATCTCATCATAGTTTTGATTTGTATTTACCTGGTGATGAGTGACATTGAGTATCTTTTCATGGGTCTGTTGGCCATCTGGATGTCTTCTTTGGAAAAATGTCTATTCATGTCTTTTGCCCATTTCTTACCTGGATTATTTGGTTTTTGGGTGTTGAGTTTGGTTTATTCTTTATAGATTTTGGATGCTAATTGTTTATCATTTATGTGATTTGCAATTATCTTCTCCCATCCCAAAGGTTACCTTTTAGTTTTGTTGGTTGTTTCCTTCCCTCTGCAGAAGATTTTTATCTTGATGAAGGTCCCAATAGTTAATTTTTGTTTTTGTTTCCCTTGCTTCTGGTGACATATCTAATAAGAAGTTTCTACAGCTGAGGTCAAAGAGGTTGCTGTCCATATTCTCTTCTAGGATATTGATGGTTTCCTGTCTCACATTTAGGTCTTTCATCCATTTTGAATTTATTTTTGTTACTGTTGTAAGAAAGTCACCTAGTATCATTCTTTTGCATGTTGTCCAGTTTTCCCAACACCATTTGTTGAGTAGACTATCTTTTTTCCATTAGATATTCTTTCCTGCCTTTTTTTTTTTTAAAGATTTTATTTATTTATTTGAGAGAGAGAGAATGAGAGACAGAGAGCACGAGCGGGAAGAGGGTCAGAGGGAGAAGCAGACCCCCCTCTGAGCAGGGAGCCCGATGCGGGACTCGATCCCGGGACTCCAGGATCATGACCTGAGCCGAAGGCAGTCGTTCAACCAACTGAGCCACCCAGGCGCCCTCTTTCCTGCTTTGTCAAAGATTAATTGACTGTATAGTTGAGAATCAACTTCTGAGTTCTCTATTCTGTTCCATTCATCACTGTGTCTGTTGTGTTTTTTTTGTTTTTTTTTTTAAGATTTCATCTGTTTACTTGAGAGAGGGAGTAAGCGAGAGAGAGAATGAGTGAGGGAGAAGGGCAGAGAGGGAGAGAGTAGTAGACTCAGGGCTGAGCAGGAAGCCCCACGTGGGGCTTGATCCCAGGACCCTGGGACCATGACCTGAGCCAAAGGCAGATGCTTAGGTGACTGAGCCACCCAGGAACCCCAACAGTGTGTCAGTTTTTGTGCCAGAATCATACTGTGTTGATAACTACAGCTTTGTCATATACCTTGAGGTCTCAAATTGTGATGCCTCCAGCTTTGCTTTTCTTTTTCAAGATTTCTTTAGGTATTTGGGGTCTTTTGTGGTTCCATGCAAATTTTAGGATTGTTTGTTCTAGCTCTGTGAAAAATGCTGGTGGTATTTTGATAGGGATTGCATTAAATGTATAGATTGCTTTGGGTAGTATAGACATTTTTTTAAAAATTTTATTTTATTATGGTATGTTAATCACCATACATTACATCATTAGTTTTTGATGTAGTGTTCCATGATTCATTGTTTGCATATAACACCCAGTGCTCCATTCAATACGTGCCCTCTTTAATACCCATCACCAGGCTAACCTATCCCCCCATCCCCTCCCCTCTAGAGCCCTCAGTTTGTTTCTCAGAGTCCATAGTCTCTCATGGTTCGTCTCCCCCTTTGATTCCCCCCCTTCATTTTTCCTGTCCTTCTATCTTTTTTTTTTTTTTTAAACATATAATGTATTACTTGCTTCAGAGGTACAGGTCTGTGATTCATCAGTCTTAGACAATTCACAGCGCTCACCATAGCACATACCCTCCCCAATGTCTATCACCCAGCCACTCCATCCCTCTCACCCCCCACCACTCCAGCAACCCTCAGTTTGTTTCCTGAGATTAAGAATTCCTCATATCAGTGAGATCATATGATACATGTATAGACATTTTAACAATGTTTGTTCTTCCAATCCATGTGCATGGAATGTCTTTTCCATTTCTTTGGGTCCTGTTCAATTTCTTTCATAAGTGTTCTATAGTTTTCAGACTACATATCTTTTACCTCTTTTTTTTTTTTAAAGATTTTATTTATTTATTTGACAGAGAGAGCCAGACAGCACACTTGGAGAGAATGGCAGAGGGAGAGGGAGAGGGAGAAGCAGGCCCCCCACTTGAGCAGGGAGCCCGATGCGGGGCTCGATCCCAGGACCCTGGGATCATGACCTGAGCCGAAGGCAGACGCTTAACCATCTGAGCCACCCAGGCGCCCTATCTTTTACCTCTTTAGTTAGGTTTATTCCTAGTTATCTTATGGTTTTTGGTGCAATTGTAAATGGGCTTGATTTCTTAATTTCTCTTTCTGTTGCTTCATTATTGGTGTATGGAAATGCAGCAAATTTCTGTACATTGATCTTGTGAATTTTTTGAATTCATATATCAGTTCTAGCAATTTATTGGTGGAGTTTTTCGGGTTTTCTATCTAGAGTAACATGTGTCTGTGAATAGTGAAAGTTTGACTTCTTCCTTACCAATTTGGATGCTTTTTATTTCTTTTTGTTGTCTGATTGCTGAGGCTAGGACTTCCAGTACTATGTTAAATAACAGTCTTGAGAGTGGACATTTCTGTCTTGTTCCTGACCGTAGAGGAAAAGCTCTCAATTTTTTCCCATTAAGGATGATATTAGCTGTGGGCCTTTTGTATATGGGTATATGATGTTGAGGTATATTCCCTCTATCCCTACTTTATTGAGGGTTTTTATCAAGAATGGATGCTGTGCTTTGTCAAATACTTTTTCTGCATCTATGGAGAGATCGATCATATGATTTTTATTCTTTTATTAATGTGGTATATAACATTGGTTGATTTGTGAATATTGTTAAATTGACCTTTTTTAAATAAAAATTTATTTATTTATTTATCTTAGAGAGAGTGAGCCCACAAGTTGGGGGAGGGCCAGACGGAGAGAATCTTCACGCAGAATCCCTGCTCACTTTGGAGCCCAACATAGGACTCAATCCTAGGACCCGTGAGATCACGACCTGAGCCGAAACCAAGAATCAGTCGCTTAACTGACTGGGCCACCCATGTGCCCCAATTACTTTGGATTTTTAACTTAATATCTATCAAGGCAACAATCCCACCCCATGTTTAAAATATTTTTTCTTATTTGTAGACTTATTTCATAAAAATGTAAGATCTTAAGATCAGATTTCTAAAAATTATTGGTAGCCTTTTATTAAAATTGGATTGTTTATATATAAATATGAGGAAAATCAACATTTTTATATTCTTATATCATCACAGTTATGACCATGGGAAATCTCTCATTTTTTAAAGGACTTCCTCAAAGTAAATATATCAAAATTACTAATATTTTTAAAAGATTCTCTGTGTGCTATGGCAGGAATAGATTAGAGGGGTAAGAGTAGAAGTGGTGTACACCCTAAGGAGGTTGTTGCAATAGTCCTGGAAAGTGATGATGATTAGGACCTTGCACTAAAGTTATGGCAGTGGACATGGAAGTAGAAGGACAGATCGAGAGGTATTTTGGTGGTGGATACAGTATAACTTTTCAGGAATTGATATGGGTGATGTAATTGTGATGATCAAAGATTACACATAGCTTTCTTGCTTGGACAACCTGATAAATAGGTGGTGCCATTACTGAGTATGGAGTAGCTTTGCATGGGCCAGATTTAACTGAAAGAAAATCAGAAGTCTCATATGAACTGCTTAGTTTTAAGGTGGGATGAAGCCTCTGTTGTATACCATATCCAAGCAAATGGAGGAAATGTGAGAGCGATATAGATTCATAAGCCCTTTTGAACTCTAAATCAATGTTATAAATATAGTACTGTATTATTACTGTTTTTATTTTTTAAGTTGTTTTATTCACAACTGATCTTTGGTTTCCACATATCAAGAGCTGATACAGTGTAAACCTTATGGGTAGTCAATTAGAAGTTTCTAGGTATGAATCCCAGATCTGCCATTTTTTAGATTCGTTTTAAACTTGGGAAAATTATTCAGCTTTCCTGAGGTTTTGTTTTCTTATCTGTAAAATCAGTACAGTAGCATATATTTCATATAACTCTTATGAGGATTAAATGAGAAATTGGTAATAGCACAGTTTTGGTACTGGACATAAGTTTCCAATCTCTCTCTTCTCTCATCCTCTTGCTTCCACAGATGAGATCTAAGTAACAACATACTAGGAATATTATAACTTCTCAGTTACAGGGCAATGACACTATAATTCTTGACATCTTACTTCCTATTCCTTGGTGGACCTCATTTTATAAAGTTGATGTGCTTATATAATGTGTATTTTTCCCGAATAACATCATTTTCAAAAGTACTGGATGTGATAATTTAATGGAATCCTATTATGAACCATATTGTATAATGAAAAACCACTCTTTCATTCATTTATTCTTTTTCTCCTACTGACATGTAGTTGTCATTTTATGATTATGCTTTTCATTGTAAGTAATTCTCTTTATTAAAGTTAAATATAAGTAACAGAAATATATACGAGAACATGTCATTCTTTACAGAAAATTTAAATGCAAGTGGTAAGTCACAAAGGTTGAATAGCCCACTATTATGGCATTTAATTTGAGACCTGTGGAGAAAGGAAGAATGTGTTTACTTATTGCAGGTACTTATTTTGACAGATTCTATCATGCAACAGCAGTGTTTTAAGTCATTCACTCTATGCTGTGCTGTCAGTTGTGATAACTAGAAATGCATATTGTTCCATGACAAGTTTAAAAAATGAATGGCCGTTATTTTGAGTAACAATTTTTATCAAATTGCATGTGAAGTTAAATCTCAAAGTGTGAATTTACTGGTTTAAAAGAAGCATGTAGAGATGGATAATGTCAAGCGTAAGAGTGTTTATTTAGTCACATTTTATGTTTTTGTTCTGTTTCCCAAAGTAACTAGTCTTAGGTAATTTTTGAAAATCTGAAAGTAGAAATATGCCTAAAATAAAAAAAAAGATCACCAGTAGTCAATATCTGTTTTTATTTTACATGCTTTTGCAATTTTTCCTATGAACTGTTTTGTATGATTAAGATAATTCCTTATATGTTTCTTGATCCTATATAGTAAAACATTAAAAAATACTTGTTTTTGAAGTATTTTATCTAGTTTGTTAAAAAAAATTTTAAATTATTTTTAATGGTTTTAGAGATTCCATTGAATATATGTATCCTAATTTATTTAACAAATCAAAGATTTTTGGCCTTCAGAGATGTTTGTAATATTTACACTTTTACCAGTTACCTATTATTGTCTTGTCCAGTATCTTTCCTCTTTTTCTGGGGTTTACTCCTACCCCTACACTAGCTACCTTGTTACCAAAGGTGCTGTTACATTCTTGCATGGCCTTATCATCTAGGCCATAGTTGAAAGGTCAAAGTGTTAGGACCAGACCTCAAGCTTGGCTAATTGTTTCCTTTCATAGAGGTTTTGAATTTATAAACTAATAGAACATTCTTTTTGTTATGGCTGATAATATAAGTTAAAAATTTTGGCAGCTGTTGGCAGCTGCAAATAAGGTCATATGGAAAGGGCTGATTTGTGGAGAAAGACAAACATATATTCATAGAAAAATAGACTTAAGATACAGCATTTTAATTCTTGCTGCACTTGCTCCTGAGCACAGTTGCTGCCATGTCCTTTCCACAGCTTGGTCTTTCAATCCTTCTTTGGATTAATGAACTAATAATCTCCTCATTCCTAAAGTTACGTGTAGTTGAGTTTCTGAAATTTACAACAAAATGAGACTCATTTTAAACATTGTATTGAACACCTTTGAGAGTAAAAAATGGTCTGCATTTGAGATTAATTCCTTAGAATATATTGTCAAAATAGAATTGGTAGATGGCATGTTCTGTATATTTTAAGGTCTCTGAGTAAGGAGATTTAACGTCCCAAGTTTAAAGGCAGCAGAAGAGACTGTCCTGATGAGACATCATGTTTTAGCTTATTCCTGAAGATAATTGTGAAAAATATGGCCAAGGAGTTACAGTTAGATAAAGAAGCAGTTGAATCTCACCATGAAAGAAGTTAGGACTATTATGAAAATTTCTATGGAGCAAAGAGAACAAATAGAGGAATGCACAGAAATAACAGATGTTCAACACTTGATATGAGTTCTACTCATTTTAAGTGATGTTAGACAACGTTCATGAATTTTGGGAAAATAGCTTCTGTAACATCATGTTTTTAGAATGACATGAAAATAATGCAGCCGTGTCTATGATGTCGAAGTCTTAAATTATTCAAGGAGATTTTTGTGGATGGACCGAGAGGTATATACAACAATTTAATATGACCTTGTATTAGTTTGACACCAATGGCAGTTCATCAAAGTTTGTTTAATGAGGTTAAGTGTCCTATCAATCTTGAATAGGAATTTCGGAAGAATTTTAAGTCTTGTGACTGGTTTCTTCAACATGATGATTTTCTGGATCATAGTATGTCTTCTTTGAAATGTTTTTGACCAAAACATGGTATTCAGATTGATCGTCCCTTTTTTTTTTTTGCCAAATTATGGTTTTATATGACTGCATATTTTTTCCCAACAGTAAAATCCATCTTCAAAGAGTGAAGATTTTCTTCAATTGAGGGTATGTAAAGAGAGGCTAAAATGCCTAAAAGTGTCAAGAAAGCTTTAGAAGTGCATTTTTGAGTAGTGGCTGTGCTATTGTAATAAGTAAATTACCTATGATCCGGATACTTTGAAGTAAATGTCACTTGTATAGATACATGTGGAGAAAATACATCATTTACTTGGGGTCATATTTCTTATTTCTTAAAATAGCATATCCTAATTTTATCCTGTCTAAAGTTAACTTTGCAACTGATGCCAAATCTTAACTTGGTAGCAAAAGGTTCTGTTATTGTTAGTACAATACTTTGCTTATAGAATGAATGCCCTTTGCAAATATTCATTAAAAATATGGGAAGTATAAAAGCCTCTTTAGTCCTATCTGTCCTTCAGCCTTCAGATTCTTTTTGGCACTGGGATCTCAAAGAAGTATTTCCTACATCTTTTTTCAGGAATGAAAACCTTTTCATTTAATTATATAATCCCAAACTCCTAATGTAAATTAACATGTTTCTGTCTTAGTAAAATGTATAGTATAAGAGTTTATTTAAGTTTCATCTGTAAAATGACAAAATTCACTTACTACAGAATTTTTTAAAAATACATAAAAAAGTAAGTTGAGGGGCACCTGGGTGGCTCAGTCGGTTAAGCATCCAACTCTTGATTACGGCTCAGGTCGTGATCTCAGGGTTGTGAGATCCAGCCCCGCGTTAGCCTCTGCATGGAGTGTGGAGTCTGCGTGAGATTCTCTCTCTGCCCCTCCCCCTGCTGGTGCATGCTCTCCCACTCTCTCTCTCAAAATAAGCAAATAAAATCTGGAAAAAAAAAAAAAAAGAGATCCTCTCTCTCTCCTTTTGCCCCTCACCCCCTGCTCTCATGTGTGTGTTCTCTCTCTCCCTAAAAAGTAAATACATAAATAAGTAACTTTAAATAAGTTTATCAGCTATGTATTAGGCTCCCTTATTGCCCTCCCTCCAGAGATCTTTTTCCTATAGACATCTTCCAGAAATAAAAATATCTTTGGGAAAGAAGCTTACAATATATATGAAGATATTTACAGTCTCTTCTGGCCTACTGAATTAGATTTGGCTATGAAACTTGCCTCAATTACATATGCTCCTCCTAAGTCCTTTAGCACTGGATCATGGAGTGAATGGATGTGAGCATACCTCTTTTGTAAGGTACCCAAGCTCTATCCCATCTACTCTGGTGTCCTTCTCCACCCCCCAAAAACTCATACTGCTAAGAGCCTAGTAAGTTCTGCCTGAACGCATGGTTTTTCCAGTCTTACTATATAGAAGAGGCTTAAGACACAGCCATCTGGTTGGAAGGTAGGTATGGGACTTGTCTTACAACTGCATTTACATAGGATATACTTGTTTTTTTACTTAGTCTGTGTACTTAGTCGAGATAGCTTGAGGATGCCCTGATTGAGATTTTGGTGTGCTTTAACCACCTACCTCATAATACTGTTTGGTTTTACTACTGTCAAAAATCATCACAAGTTGAACCACCATAAGCTATGTATTTAACTCCTTATTAGAAGTAATAAAAATCTCTGGAACATGGAGACAAATTTCTGTTAAGTTCAAACTATTTATGCTATTGGAATAGAACTCTATCATCCTGAATTTCAGGAAGTCAGCAATACCAGGCACCTTGAAGGATTTGGGAGGGAAGAGAGAGGACCTCTACCAGAGATGGTGAGAGAAACACAGTAAGGGAACACTGAATCCAGGAACATGAGTTAAGAGTTTGGCAGGAGAGGTTCATATTATAATTTTTACTTTGGCATAGTGAGTGGTATATATTCAATACTGAATGAAAGGGATGTAGAAACTTGCTATGGTATGATAGAGAACTTTTAAATGAAACTTTTGGAATGCATATTTTAAGTATATAAATTTTTTTCCTCAGCTAAAATTAGTTCATAAAATTAACACATATCCTCCTAAGTATTACAGGAATAGGATAGCGAATAAGTACAATTGAGTTGGGAAAACTTATAAGTGTTCTTTAATGCCTCTGACATCCTGATTTTACAAAGTGAGTAAGATGATACCTAAATCAGTAGCAGAAATATTCCCTAACTCAAAAGGCTTTTGTGGAGATGGGTATCTCATGACTCTGGAATAGTCTGTTTCCTGTTACTCGTTAATGAAACCTAAGAGGGAGGGGTGAGAGCCATGAAGTAGAGAGGGAGCACAGAGGCCGGCGGAGAGCAGTAGGGAGCAGAGTATGGTGGGCCATTTGACATACAGAAATGACTGGGTCTTTGTTAGTTTGCTCCATCAAAGGTTTTCCCTAATTCTAACTTTTGCCTTTCTCCCTGCATAAGAGTACCAAGTGAGAGTTTTGTTAGGTGAATTCTGGTTATGTCCTGGCTGAAGGTCTAGCTTATGATGATCCCGTATGACTGTATTTGTTTCTTTCTGAATTTATAGTTGACCCTCATACTCATTATCACTTTTTGCATAAAAGGAATCACCTTTCCATTTGCTACATGTTGGGATTGGGAGGGACAATTTTAGTAGACACAGTACCCACCTCTTCCCTCCCATGGAATTGTAGGTGAGTGATGATATAAAGTAGAGGTGAAAATTTAATTTTAAGAGCAGCAATTTGAGTTTTTTCTGTTGTCAGCTGCAATTCTTTCAGAGTCTCTCAGAGAGGAGATCTGTGCATGACTGATGCAGAATTTGTGAGTGCCCACACTGAAAATTACTCAAGATTATCAGGTTTTTGAAACGATTATTTATTTATTTATTTATTTATTTATTTATTTATTTATTTATTTATTTATTTATTTCCTTACTTATTTGAGAGAGTGAGAGAGTGAGAGTGAGTGGGAGGCAGAGAAGAGCAAGAGGGACAAGCAGAGTACATGCTGAATGCAGAGCCCGATGTCGGGCGCAATCCCACGACCCTGAGTTTATTAACTGAGCTGAAACTAAGAGTCAGATGCTTAACCAACTGAGCTACCCAGGTGTCCCAGTTTATCAGGTTTTTATCTGTGATGGACTCCCGAAAATGAGTCTTAAGTATCTCCCCAGTCTGTGTGCCTTACTTTCTTTTATTTTTCTCCATATATCTAGTCCTGTGTAGAAAATATACAGTTAAAATGGGGGGGGGGGGGCTAAGGTGAATATCACATATATATTCAGTGGGGGAAAACTGAAAATGTTTCCATAAATCACTGTGCAGGTTTGAAATAAGTAGATGACATCTCTGCCTTTTTCCCTCAGGGTTTTTTTGTGCTCCCGGGGATGTCACCTCCTCTCTGATAGAATGGCTCACCTCTAATGTTCTTTGCCATCACCAGAAGGCTATGCCCCATTGCTCGGCACAATGTTTCCCTCTGTTCTTTGGGTGCTGCTTCTTCTCTGCAGCTGGGAGGGCATCTTGCTTGTGTTATCTCTTTCCTTGAAACTTGTCAAGTGTTGCTGAGCTGCCTATTAGAGCATTCTGTATTCTTACAAGGACCCTGAGTCTAGGTTTAGGAGGTGGAGGATGGCTGAGCATTATTTGAACCATTATAGCTGTGACAAAGAAGTGCAGGCAAAGACCAGAGAGAACCTTCTCTCAGTAGAAGCTAGATCAAAAACTTCCACTCAGGTGACAACTGCAGCATCAGAGTTTCTTTCTTGGCTCTTATAGCAATTTCTACTGTGTTGCTGTGTAGTACTGGACAGGAATTCACCATTGATGTAGTGTAGTCCAGTGATTTTCAAATAGTTTTCTTCTGATGCTGGGTAAGTGATACAATTTGCATTACAACAGTATCCTATATATAAATGTATCTGTAATTGAAACAAGAATTTCATGAAAATGTACTAAATATGAATCTTTCTGGTATTATCTATTCTATCCTGTTTCCCAGTTTATTTATTTTTTTTATGTTTCATGTTTTTTTTAAATTCTAGTAAGTTAACATATAGTATAATATTGGTTTCAGGAGTACAGTTTATTGATTCATCACTTGCATACAGCACCCAGTGCTCATTGTAACAAGTGCCCTCCTTAGTACCCATCACCCATGTAGCCCATCACCTCCCAACCTCCCTCCATCAACCCTCAGTTTGTTCTCTATCCTGACGAGTTTCTTTTGGTTTGCCTCCCTCCTATTCTATTAAAAATCTGCTTGTTACCCATACAATTGATTGCAAAACCTTCTAATGGGTTGCTATTTACAAATGAAAAACATTGATGTAATCCAATAATGATTCGATTCATAAATTCCTTCTTTTGTGTGTATTTATCAGTTGCTTGTTTTCTTAATTAAAACATTGATTTTCAATCTCTATGAAGACAACTGTATCTTACATTGATGCCATTAAAAATCCAACAGCAAGGAAAGATGATGTCCTATGTTTCCTGTATCTCCTTCGTGTGTAAGAGGGAGTCTGATCATGTGAACAGAGCACTGCGTTAGGAGCGTCAATCCTGGATTTGACACTATTTAGCTTCAAGACCTTTAGCAAGTAACATTCCCTCCCTAGGTCTCAATTTCCTCAACTGTAATATGAAGAGACTGAATTATACATGACTTAAAAGGCCTATTTCGGGTAGAATCTGCGATCTTATGTGACTTCTTTCAAAGAATTGCTATTCTGAAGATCAGAGAGAACACACACGTCTTTGTGAGATTTTGTGACTCATTTGTTTATAGCAGGAAGTGAATTTTATACCTATATTTTGCCTCTATCCTGTGCCAGATATGTGAGAGACCAGAAAAATGCAGTGAGCTAATATGCTGGCACAAATAACAATTATCTGAGCTCACAGAACTCTGCTCCGCAAATCCAAGTTGGAAGTACTCCTTAATTTCATTCATAGTCTATGGCACTAGTTGACTATCTCTGATTATCACTTTCCTTATCACTACAAGAAACAAAACTGGTGATAGAATCACATAATCACAATTATCAGATGTAGGAAAGTGGTTGGAGATTACTTAATTTAAGTGCACAGTAGTGTGGTCCAGAAGATGCCCAGACTTGACAGAGAAATGCAAATGATAAAAATCAGTATGGGATGCATTTATTCAGCAGAGCAGAAAATTCAGAAATCTCCCTTAAGTGGAGAGATACTTGCTTTTAATCACTTAATACACACCCAGTTTGAGTGAAATCATTGACAAGTTGATGTGGGAGCTAGGAAGTAAAATTCTTTTTGGATTTTTGAATGTTTGGGAGAATACTTTTTCATGGTACATTATTTTTTCCTTTGGACTGAATCCAAAATAGGTTCTTATCTTTAACAACAGATATAAAAGTGTCATCTCTATTCTTGAGAGGTCCCCTAGCTGTCACAAGCAAAGCTGAAGGCTTTATGGTGTCAATAGGCTGTGTTCAAATTAACCTTGTCCCAGCCATGGAAAGATAAGAAAATTAGTCTTTTATATCTTATTAGAGGACAGGTCCATTTCAAAGGAAAAACATGTTTGGAGAGTCTACTGGGGCAGACAATGGGCACATATATCTTTGATATGACCTTTATACTTCCTGTGACTCTTTTTGGGAAATGATCATTACCAACGTTCTGTAGTTAAGGTGAGTGCCCATGCACTACTTGAAATTAGAAAGCATGCTAATTTAATTAGAAGTCAAGTTTGTTCAGCCAGAGTTCTGATATTTTCCATTAAGATTCAAAAAAAAAGAAAAAAGACCAAGTAAACCTTTTTATTTATTTATGACAAGATAGAGTGCTTAATAATTGTTGGGGAGGATTTTACTCATTCTTACTCATTGATTACTCATTCTAAAGGAAAGAAACAAGCTTATGTCAGTAGGAAGAAAGCTGCCTCAGTGAGAAATAGGCCCATAAATAACCTATAAATTAATAATCCATAAATAAACCCAGAAAATTAAAGTTTCCTGAATTAACCAGTTATTTTAACATAATATGCACATGAATTTATGATAAAAAGTATATTTGGAATTTGTTTTTGAAATCAGGATCTCTGGACTCTATTTACTGTATTATAAATCTTTTGGCCCCAGAGCCATCTGCCTTCTAATTCCTTCGAGAGATTTAGCAGTATAATATAGGGGTCAGTAAACTATGGCCAATGATCTGTTTCTGTAAATGAAATGCACACCCATTCATTTGTGGATTGTGCATGACTCCCTTTTCTCTACAACGGCAGAGCTGAGTGGTTGCAACAGAGACTGTGTGGCCCCAAAGCCGAAAGGCTTTATTCTCTGGCCCTTTTCAGAAAAGGTTTGAATACCCCTGGTATAATATAGTTGTAATATAGCACGGAGCATCCAAGTCAATTCATTTTTTAATGGCTGGTAATTCTTCCACCTGGATTCTTCATCTGATTCCTGCCTATCTTTCTTTGGTCTCTGTCCAGTGTGTCATCCTCTCTTGCCTCTCTTGTATTTTCAACCTTTTTCTCTCAGTGAGTTTACCAAATCTATAACATAAAGTGCAGTCTCTCCTAACTTAACAACAACAACAGCAACAACAACAAAATACCTCTCTCCATAGCTTTTGCCCTATTTTACTCTTGCTTTTGAGGTGCTTTTACTTCCTTACCACCAAACCATATTCCTCAAGGTACCACATCCTGGTTCTGCGCTTTCGCTTCACTTAAACAGGAAAAAGTGACCAATCTATTGGACACTTATAATCAGACACTTACAAGTCTTTATCTTGTATAACCTCTTTCCAGCATTTCATGTGACTTACCACTGCATCCTTGAAAATTTTCCTCCTTTGGTTCCCATGATATCACTGTGCCCAGTTTATCTACTCTTTAATAATTTTCTTTCCTCAGCTCCCTTTATGGGATTCTGTTTCCTTCCTGATCTCTCAATATTGATGTTACTTCGTGTTCTCTCCTTTGTGTTGGGGATGTATATAAAGGGAGAAAAGCAGAGGCCTACCTTATCAGTCACATAAGTTGATTATCTACCTATATGCCTAAATCCAAAATATATATCTACAATCCAAACATTTTTTGTAAGGTCAGGATTATATCTGTCTCATTGTCATATTTTGCCACCTAAATCTATTTCCTACCTTATCAAATGGTTTCAGTATCCAACATGACGTACAGCGCAGAAATCTCATAGTTTTTGTCTTCAAATCATTCTGTTGTTCACTCCCTAAATCAAATTGTTTGCTAGGTCTCTCAGATTATAGCTACTCCTCCTTAGTATATCTTATATCTGCGCTCGCCCATCAGTATCTATTACTGTAGCCTAGATTCAAACAATAGTTTTTTTAACCAGTATGTCTTTAGAATGTCTCCCCTTCGACTCATCATCTACGCAGCTGCAAGAAGGATATTCCTAAAAGTCAAATACTGTCCTTTTAACTTGCCTGATTATAATAATCAAAGGCTGTAATGTCATCTATATGGTATAGCACTAAAGACCGTATTGATATATTTCTGTCAAGCTTTACTTTGTAACATTTCCCCAAGTGGTAGATTGTATTATTGCTTCCAATCATTTGCTCCCCTATCAACTGTAAAATGATTATGCATCCCTATGCATTGCTGTGTGGTATAATGGTACCCTACGAGAGAAATGTAATACCCCCCTGTGAGGTTGGAGTATGTGACTTACTTGGCCAATGAGATATAAATGGAAGCAGCATTATATAACTTTCAAACAAAAGTTCCATCACCTATTTCATGTTTTCTCCAGTTGGCTTACTTTTTTCTTTTGTCACAAGATTGGCATGTTTCCATGCTGACTGGTGATGTTGCTCAACAATGAGTAATGTAAGCCACCAAGAGTCTGGGATCATTCATAACCATACCAAACCTAATTCCCTTTCACTTCCGACTATTTTCTCAAGGCATCGTGAAGAATTATAATTTCTGTCACATGTCATAAACCTCCATACCTCTGTGACTTCTTCCCATTTTATCATCTTTTCTGTAAAGCCTTTCTGATTCCTCTCTCCACTGTCTCTCCCAATTATTATCCCAGTCTGTCCTACAGATATATTTCTATCAGGGAAGAAAAAAGTTAACAGTATGTCTGTAACTCTGTCCTCCTTTCTCAAGAAGGTAATGTTGGCCCCCTACTAAACCTACATATAAACATGCTTATGGAATTTACTAGCAGAAAGATAACGATGAAAACGCTAATGCCAGATCTCGTCAGCAGGACACACCAACTCTTTCAAGATTGCTTATTGGAAATAAATATAAAATCTATAGATTTATGGGATGCTGTTGCCTGAAGAATGGAAGATAGGTGCACAGGTTGCCCGTCTCTGTAAAAAATGGAGTGTAAAAACTAAGAATGAACTCGCACCATACTCATAATAAAACACATTTGTTATCTTGAAACAAAAATGTGTCTCACTGTTGAAAACGGGATTTTTCAGGGAAGTTATGCTTGACATAAGGGAGCCCTTCCAGAGACAGATATTGCTGAATTTGTTCTTGTTTGTTTGTGTTCTTTGCCTGTCAGTAATGCTTGTTGTTGCATAGTATCTATAATTCATGTGGATCTGCTTTGACACTCAAATACTTTGTGATACTGCATTATCAATTCCCATAACACATTTTAAAAATAGATCTCAGGACACACCATCTTAAGTGTTAATGCATTGTCCTATTCATTCAATTATTTATTCATTCATTTAAAATTAAATTAAATCTTGTAAACCTACCCAAATGGAAAACCAGAAAATTGATAATAACTTACATCTGTCCTTGGGATCCTCCACAATTCTTACCTTCAGACACCCTGCCATAGTAAGTATTATCTTCAAAATGATGTTCATTAATCTCATTTGTTAAAATGATTTTATATCTTGGGGCGCCTGGGTGGCTCAGATGGTTAAGCGTTTGCCTTTGGCTCAGGTCATGATCCCAGGGTCCTGGGATTGAGTCCCGCATCGGGCTCCCGGCTCAGCAGGGAGCCTGCTTCTCGCTCTGCCTCTCTCTCTCTCTCTCTCTCTGTCTCTCATGAATAAATAAGTAAAATCTTTAAAAAAAAAGATTTTATGTCTTTGCCTAAAGAAAATGTTCAGTTTTAGTAGTTTTTAACCATTATAATAAAGATATGTTATGTATAATCTACTTGGGCTTGCTTTTTCACCCCAAACTTTTTTCTGGAGTTCTTGTATAGCTTAACATCTCCATTGGCAACATAGAAGAGATCTGGTTGATCTATAGTCTTTCCTATAGTGGATATTTTAAGAAACCTTAGTTTTTACAAATTGAATGCATATAAAATTATTTCTTATTGTGATTTTGGTTTGTATTTTCATGAATATTAATAAGGTCATTCATCTCTTCATATATTTACTGATGCATGAATTTCATCAGGGGAATTCCTGTTTACATCTTTTTCTTTTTTCTTTTTTTTCCAGGAAAAAGGCATCTTTTGCTTTTTAAGAAAAAAATCTTTGGTTGTCTTTTGTTTATTGTTTGTAATAATCATATACTTTCTTGAAGGTAATGTCCTTTTGGCTATATGTGTTGCAAATATCTTCTCCCAGTCTCAGCCTTACCTGTTTTATATCTTTAGGTTCTTTGCTGACCAGAAATTCTTAATTTTAATATAATCAATTTCATCAGTTGTTTCTTCAAGAGTTGACACATTTTATAATTTGTGTAGGATATTCTCCTACACCCTGAGTACAGACATTTTTTCACGTACATTTTCTATTAAGATTTCCATAATTTTTCTTCTGACATTTATGTCTTTAATCCAATTGGAATTGATTTCTTATTTAAAGATATCTATTTATTCACACCTCCATTAATCGAATTCCAGTTTTGTTCCAGCAGATCTATATCTCCTTCTTAATATAACAAAAATATTTATGATTAGTCTGTTTCTGAGATTGCTCTTACATTCTACGGATTATTTTGTCTTTGCTATGCCAGGCCCACACTGCTTTATTACTACATTTTCAAAATATGTCCTGCTATCAAGCAGAACATGTCTCTCTACAACATTTTTCTTCAAAAGAAGAAATGATTAGTCTTGGATCTTTATTATATAAATTTTTCTCATCATCTTGTCAAGTTTTTCAAACAACCCTGTTGGTATTATAATTGAAATTTGAGTAAATATATAAATTAATTTGGGATAATTGATACCTTTATTATGATAAATTTCCTGTCTTCCTTTATTTGGATCTTCTTTAATGTCATTCAGCAAAACTTTTAATTTGTTAAAACACAGATGTTGCATACTCTTGTTAAATTTACTTTTTTTTTACTAATATGCATTTTACCTTAAAGTAATCATGTGTAGTGTATAGAAATGCATTTGAGGGGCACCTGGGTGGCTCAGTCATTAAGCGTCTGCCTTCGGCTCAGGTCATGATCCCAGGGTCCTGGGATCAAGCCCCACATCGGGCTCCCTGCTCAGCGGGAAGCCTGCTTCTCCCTCTCCCACTTCCCCTGCTTGTGTTCCTCTCTTCCTATGTCTCTCTCTGTTGAATAAATAAATAAATAAAATCTTAAAAAAAAAAAAAAGAAATGCATTTGATTTTGGTAAGTGGACTTATATCCAGCCATTTATTAAATTATACAATTATTTTAATCAATTACAGGCAGAATCTTCAGTGTTTTTAAGGAATAACTCATATTATCTCCGCATAGTGAAAATATTTCTTCCATTCCAATTCTTTATTTAGTTTACTTTTCTTATTATGCTGATAGAGTCTCTCATATAATGCAAATTGAAGTATATCCTCTAATGTGTTCCCTACTTTTTAATTAAGATTTTATTTATTCATTTGAAAGAGAGAGCAGGGTTGGGGGGGGAGACGTAGAGGGGAGGGAGAAGAAGATTCCCCACTGAGCAGGGAGCCTGGGGTGGGTCTTGAACCTGGAAGGCCAGTATCATGACCTGAGCCAAAGGCAGATGCCTAACCTACTGAGACACCCAGGCACCCCTAGTGTGTTCCTTATTTTAAAGGTAAAACTTTTGGGGTGCCTGGTTGGCATAGTTGGTTGGGTATTGGACTTGCTCCTTGCTCCTTGCTCACCATGGAGTTTTCTTGAGATTCTCTCTCCCTCTGCCCCTCCCACTCATGCTCTTGCTCTCAGTCTCTCTCTAAAATAAATAAATAAGTCTTTAAAAATATGAAGATAAAAGTTTTAATATTTGTACATTAGGATCATGTTTCTTGATATCCTTTATCAAATTTTATAGATATCTTTCATCAGGTTGAGGAAGTTCCCTTCTATTCTAGTTTACAAAAGCTTTTATCATGAATGGGTGGGTGTTTAATTACAAATGCTTTTTTCTGTATTTTTTGTGGATACACCCAACCTTTTATATAATGTTGGATTTTATTTGGAATATTTGCAAATATAATCATGAGTGAAATTGGTTTATATTGTTCTTTTCTCATATTGCCCTTTTCTGGTTTTATATCAAGATTATAATGGCCTCATAATGATCTCAGAAATACTCATTTTCTATTTTTTGTAACAACTTATAGATTGGAGCAACCTGGTGATCATAATTTCATAGAATTCATAAATAAATCCATCTGAACTTGATGTTTTCTTTGCAGAAAAGCATTTAACTTTTTATGTCTTTTTGATTTAGTTTTGATAAATTGTATTTTTCTGAAATTTATCTATTTAATCAAAGTTTTAAAATTATTGACATAACTTGTACTCACTGATTTATATATATGCTTAATCTGAATTTCACCCTGTTTTGCTCATAATATTTATTTGTACCTTTTTTTCTCAGTCATGAAAGATGATTGTCTAGTCTGTTAATCTTTTCAAAGGTAAAGCTTTTGACTTTCTTAATTCTGTATTACCTCTTTTTTTTTATTAAAGATTTTATTTATTTGACAGAGAGAGACACAGCGAGAGAGGGAACACAAGCAGGGGGAGTGGGAGAGGGAGAAGCAGGCTTCCTGCCGAGCAGGGAGCCCGATGCGGGGCTCGATCCCAGGACCCTGGGATCATGACCTGAGCTGAAGGCAGACGCTTAACAACTGAGCCACCCAGGTGCCCCTGTGTTACCTCTTGGTAGTCTATTTAACTGTTGCTCAGTCGTATCAGTATTATGTAACAACTTTTCTAGATTTTTTTTTTTACTGGATCCTTAGCTACTAAATATTCAACTGGTTTCCTTTCTTTTTTTTTAATCTTATTTTTTTTAAGATTTTATTTATTTATTTGTCAGAGAGAGAGAGCACAAGCAGGGGGAGCGGCAGGCAGAGGGAGAAGCAGGCTCTCCCCTGAGTAAGGAGCCCAATACAGGTCTTGATCCCAGGACCCTGGGATCATGACCTGAGCCGAAGGCAGATGCTTAACTGACTGAACCACCCAGGCATCCCAACTGGTTTCCTTTTTTTTTTTTTTAAAGATTTTTAAATTTATTTATTTGAGACAGAATGAGAGACAGAGAGCATGAGAGGGAGGAGGGTCAGAGGGAGAATCAGACTCCCTGCCGAGCAGGGAGCCCAATGCGGGACTCGATCCCGGGACTCCAGGATCATGACCTGAGCCGAAGGCAGTCGCTTAACCAACTGAGCCACCCAGGCGCCCTGGTTTCCTTTTTTAAACTCTAACATTCTAAGCTATAAAATATCCCATGAAAGATTATGTTTATTTCATTATTTTTAAAGATTTTATTTATTTATTTGACAGAGAGAGAACAAAAGCAGGGGGAGCAGGAGAGGGAGAAGCAGGCTCCCTGTTGAGTAGGTGCTCCGATGTGGGGCTCGATCCCAGGACCCTGGCATCATGACCTGAGCTGAAGGCAGCTGCTTAACCAACTGAGCCACCCAGGCGCCCCTATGTTTATTTCATTTTAAAAGTTATGTTAATTTTTGGTCAATATTATATAATTCTAGGTTTTATTTTTCATTTTATTATGTGTTGTATTTGACCCTTATGATGAGTTATTGAGAAATTTTTTTCAAGGCATATCTAATGTATTATACTAAAGATATTGTCAGTAATAATCATGAAATGAAACAAATGGTGATAATATGAAGTAAAATATGTTAACAAGGAATGTTTTCTCATATTAAATTTTATATGTAGTATCATGCCAGTTAAAAATACTAAAATAAATATTAAAATAAAAAGGGGAGATAGATTGGATTGGTAATTTTAAGTACATTCTCTTTTTTGGAAAAATTGGTAAAATGAATTTCTACATATTCATCTGTCACAGTAATAATCAAAGAACCATTTAACAACTCTAAAATATTTTCTTATATGTGAGAAGAATAATCATTTAGCAAAGAACATGTGCTTCCTAAAACTGTTGCCATCCTATAAAAAAGGAAAGAATGAGAAACTATCCCAAATCAGAGCTGACTGAGGAGACATGACAACTGAATGCAGTGTGGTATCTTGGATTAGATGCTGGCCCAGAAAGAGGGTAATAATGTAAACACTGGTGAAATCCAAGTGAAGTCTGGAGTTCAGGTGATAGTAATTAAAATGTCAGTTTCTTAGTTTTGACAAATACAAATATACTCTGGTTATTCTATATGTTAATGTTAGAGAAAAGGAGATATATAGTATACAAGGACTCTTTGTCTTATCTCTGCAAAATTTTGTTAATCTAAAATTATTGCCAAAGAAAATGTTCATTTAAAAATAGTTTTCCTAACCCCTCCGAGTTTTATATTTGGCATTAAAAAAAACATTTTAGTGATAAAGATGTTGTAATTTCATGATTTCTTTTTTGACTCATGGTAGTCCAAATAAATACAGATGTAGATATTTACAGATAGGTTTAAATTTCAAAATCATATAGGAATTGCATATTTGGATTAATTTCTCTGTTGCACAGTGATCTGATAATGTGGTTTTTTATAATATCAATGCTTTAATTTTTATGGAGACTTCCTTTATGTCCTAGCTAATAGTTAACTTTGGTAAATATTTCAAGTGTAAGTGAAGAGAGAGTGCATTCTTCAGATTACTGGGTATAATATTGTTTATATGCCCTTTAAATTAACCTTTCAATTTTACTGATAATAGGACACATGTTAATTTTAAAATTATTATTCCAATTGTTAAAATAATTAACTTTTAGATGATAATGATGATGTTTACCAAGATATTTGGTCACTATTAATTTACATTTCTTTTTTTTTTTTTAAAGATTTTATTTATTTATTCATGAGAGAGAGAGAGAAGCAGAGGCAGAGGGAGAAGCAGGCTCCCCGCGGAGCAGGGAGCCCTATGCGGGACTCGATCCCAGGACCCTGGGATCATGACCTGAGCCGAAGGCAGACGCTTAACCAACTAAGCCACCCAGGCGTCCCAATTTACATTTCTTTTTTATCATCCTCTCTATTTGAGTCTGTTTTAATTCATGAACTTCCTCATGTTTACAAAATGTTCCTTTGTGTAACCAAGCCAATGAGCCTCAGTGCTCCTGAATGTTTTTGTTAAATAGTCACTTTTGAATGACATTTTGGCTGGATATAAAAGTATCATTCAAAGCACTTTTTTTCTTCTTGCTTCTACTAATGCTTTTGAAAGGTCACATGTAAATCTCGTACTTCTTTGTAGGTTATCTTCTTTTCTGTTCTAGACCATTGATAATATTTTATTTGTATTTTGTATTTTTATAAGTCATTTTAATGTATCTGTATATAAGTTTTTTATAATCACTCCTCTTTGGCACTGTAGGAAGTCTTTCAGTGTGAATTTATTTCTCTCTCTCTTTGGGGAATTCACAGGAATATTTCTTGAAATATTTCCTTTTTCTTATTTTTATTTATTTTTTTTGCTTAGGATTTCCATTATTCAAACATTGTCACTTCTATCCTTTTATCATACTAAAAAATAGTTTCTATTTCTAGATCCTCCCTTGTGGTGTTCTCGGAGATTTTCTTTAGCTAAATAATTCATTCTTTGCTTGTATCCATCACATGTATGATGTTTTTTCTTAATTTTCATACTGTAATATTTTTATGCCTAGATTATCTTTTATGATTTTTTATTCTGGTTTTACATTATTAACATCTTCTCTTATCATGTTTATCATTTTTATTATGATAATTTTATTTTGTTTTTTCCTACTAATAATTCTGATTCTGATGACATTCACAATGTATCTTACTGTTTCTGTTTTGATGTTATTGTACTTCTCAAAGGTCACATTGTTTGGACTGTGAGCTTATTTCTCTGCAGTGCAGATGGGAGCTCTAAATCTATGTCAGTTCAGGCGAGTTCACGGGGAGAAGTGTGGAGACCTATCATTATGAACACTGGACACTTAAAACCACTGAATCCTACCTCTCTGGTATTATACCACATTGTCTCTCTACAGGTCAGAATTTTCCCTTAGACTCTCAGTGAAAAACAGCATTTGTAGAAATTAGTCCCAATAATAGTGGTACTCAGAATGCGGTCTCCAGACCAGCAGCATCATTCATTACCTGGAAACATATTACAAATGGTAATTATAAGCTTTAGCGATATGTACTTGACCAGAACCTCAAATTGGGGCCTAGTGATCTGTGTTTTTATACCACTTCTACATGATTCTGACATTTACTAAAGTTTGAGAACAATTTCCCTAGTCTTTAAACCACCAGCCCTGGAGATTTGGAAGGGGATATATGGAGGAGTCAGGCTTAAAGTAGTTTATTCCTGTTTACCTCAGTTTTCAATGTAACAGGTTTCTTTGATTGTACCCATATGTATGCTTATAGAGGTGGGGTAAGCAGTTGTCACTTGTTTCATTTATCTTGTCATAGCAATGTAAACAACTCTGTTTATTTTTATTTTTATTTTTTTTAAGATTTTATTTATTTATTTGAGAGAGGATGAGAGAGAGAGAACACCTGAGAGGGGATAGGGTCAGAGGACGAAGCAGACTCCCTGCCGAGCAGGAAGCCCAATGCAGGACTCCATCCAGGGACTCCAGGATCATGACCTGAGCCGAAGGCAGTCGCTTAACCAACTGAGCCACCCAGGCGCCCCTGTAAACAACTTTCTGCTCCAGACTGCAGCAATCTTATTTTCTTACTCCCAGATATATCAGTTTAAAATCTTTTTCTTTACTCCTTGTTTCCCCCATAGCTACTCCATGCTTGATCTTTTGCAATGGAACCAGCAGGTCATGTGAAATCTTCTTCTTAGCACAAAAGATAACTAATCTCACATGGTCTCCATCATATTTTATTATGTTTTTGCTTTGTCTATTTCTGCTAAAGTGCAGTTTTTTATCATCTTTGGCATTCTTTCAGATGGAAAAGATGAGGTGCTCAATCAGGTTTTGTGGATATAAGTTCACTGGATTAAATATTTATTAAGGAGCTACCCCTTTTCTAGGACTTGATTATGTAGTGATGATAAAGTTCCTACTGTCATGAAACTTGTCTTGTGATGTGAGGAAAGGAAAACACTTTTGTGCAAATCCAAACAGTCATTCATTTAATAATCAATAATGATCAATTTAAAAATAGAGTCTCAAATTTATATGGGAAAAGATTAATAAAATGGAAATAGTTACCGCACATATGAAAACCATTCAACTCCCTAAGAAGTCAAGACAATAATAATTTAAAAATAGATACCATTTCACCTGTATGATTTACACATACATTTAACAACATAAAGTATTAGTCACTGGCAGTCATGCATGGCATTGTTATGCTCTTACTTTGCTGGAATAGCCAGCATTCTGAAAAGTAAGGGTCATTAAAATGTCTAACTTTTATCCCAAGAATTCCACTTCTGAGGCATTCACCTAAGAAAATAATCTTTAAAAATCTTACAAAACCATAAAAATGAATACAAATTTGTTTAAGATCTTCCATCTCTAGTGGGTGGTCCAGGTATGTTTCTGAAGCATTGATTGAAACGTTGTCAGAAATATTTATTTGGGCTTGATGTGATTCAGGAAGGAATGTATGTTTTTCCTGAGCCATTAAACTATTGGGATTTGTTTGTTAAAGCAGCTGTCATGACCTTAACCAAAACTATTTTATGAAACTTAAATTATATGCATAAAGCATTTAAAACAGAGTCTGTCACAAAGAAAGCTATCAGTAAATATTATGTATTATTATTATAACTATTGCTAATAATAGCAAACAAATGAAAATAAACAACTGTAATGGAAATAGGTAATAATGATACTTCATTTTAATAGAATATTAGGCAAATATTAAAATATGAAAAGACATAAAAATAAAATATAGCAACATGGAAAAAATGTAAGAAAATATTCTTAGTCACACTGTGAACTTAATTTATATTTGGAACTAACACTAAAATCTAATATACCAGGAATGGTTGAAAGCTACTTGAATGAGACAAAATGCTAACAGGCCATTACTTGTTACCAGTACTTGGGAATTACAGGGAGGAGTCTTGGAAGAACATGGAAATAAGGTTACATTATGACATTTAGATAGTAGCTAAAAGCAGAAGCATGAGAATCATCTTAGAAAGGGAGATTGTCTCTCAGTTTTTCAAGACATTTTTTTAATCTGTTTGAATATATTAATACATTGTGGGAAAATAGGTAATACCATGAAATAGGAGAAGGGTTGCAGAGTGGTCAGCCTGGAGATCATAGAGACAAATTTAGAGTGTCCAGTAAACCACAGTACAAGGCAGGTTGTGGTAGTAAATCATTTCGATTAATCAAGAGGTCATAGCGAAGTAACTTTCAGCATTTTATTCTCATTAGCATTCTTCGTTTGAAGTGTATTAGCTACCTTTTCATGTTATCAGGAAGCATTAAATTTGATAGGTATTTTGGGGAATATTTTGTGCTTATATGTTGCTGAAAAATAGAATCTATTTAAGTAATTCAGTCAGGGGAAGACAATCCAATCAAGAACAGAAAACATTAGGAAGATACATGAAAGATAAAATTTACTTTATAACCAAACATGGTCAGTTGCAATAAATACGTCACATTCAGTTGAAAATAATATGTTTTCTGTCATTCAATTGCTTTGACACCCTTGTAGAAAATTATCCTACTGTATTTGTTTGGTCCTGTGTCCAGATTCTCTATTTTTTTCCTTTTATTGTTTTGTTTAATTTTCTGTTATACTACACTATTCTGAGCTTTGTACCTTGAAATGCAGTAATGAAAGTTCTTAAACTTTCTTCTATTTTTGCAAAATTGTTTTTAGAATCAGCTTGCCAATTTCTACAAAAAGTCCTGCTGGAATTCTTACTGTCATTTAATGTAATCGATAGATCAAGTTAGGGAAAACTGTTGTCTTTGTAATATTGATCTTTCTAATTTATAATGTGGCATATATCTTCATATATTTAGGCTTTCTTAATTCCTTTATGTTTAATTTGTGCTTCTTTTTCTAGCTTTTTCTGGTAGAAGCTTAAGCAAATTTTCTGTGGATAGAGAATGAGTTTTCTGATTCTCCCTTTACCTCCAGTACTTTAAAGGAGTTATTCCATTATCTTTGGGCATTCTTAGTTTCAGATGAGAACTCTGTGGCCATTGATATTAGTGTTCCTCTATGCTTCATATGCCTTTTTTTTTCTATATTAAAAAAGTTTTGTTTAATCTTTGGTTTCCAGCAGCTATACTATGATGGGCCTTGGTTTTATTTTCTTTATATTTGTCATGTTTGGGATTTGGTGTGATTCCTAGATACATGGATTGTTTGTTTTTGAATAACTGTGAAATTTAGTATTTCTTCAATAATGTTATACCCCATCGGTTCTCTATTTTCTGGGTCTCCAGTTTCAAGTATGTTAGATCATTTCATAGTGTCCCACAGGTCATTGAGCCTCTGTTCATTCATTTCAATCTTATATATATACTTATAT
Source organism: Mirounga angustirostris (assembly GCF_029215605.1). Lineage (NCBI taxonomy): Eukaryota > Metazoa > Chordata > Mammalia > Carnivora > Phocidae > Mirounga > Mirounga angustirostris. The sequence goes on from NW_026991719.1 coordinate 99,086,396, forward strand.
ACTTTTATGATGATAAGGGATGTTTCTTCCATTTATATGTTCTTCCAGAATTTGATGACTATTGAATTTATCTAAAATGTCTTCCTCTATCTACTGAGATGAAGATATGTTTTATTGTTTTTAAATTTATTTACAGTAAATTACTTTAAATAATTTTGTTTAAATTATTGTCATTTCCTAGATAAACTCCAATTACTCATAATGTACTATCATTTTTAATATATTATTGTGTTTTATTTTCTTTAGATTTTTTCAACAATATTCATAAATAAGATTTTCTAATAAATTCCTTTATTCTATCATAGCTAGTTTCATTTGATGCTAAGATTAAAATATATAATACTACCATAATAAAATGACCTAAGTAGTGTTTTCTCTCATCCTTGAAATTCTTTATAAGGTTTAGGTTACCTGGTCCCTTATTGAGTCGTATCTTTTGAGATAAAAAAAATACAAATCTTGTTTTATTTTGGTATAGCAGATAAGAATTACTGACAAATTTTTATGTTATTTTTTTAAAATAACATTTTATTGACAAATGACCAACATGCACAAAGTTCTATGTTTTTAAAGTATGCAACTTGATGAGTTTGGAGCTATATGTATACTCCTATGAAACAATCACCACCATGTCATCACCATATCCATCAGCAGCTTCAATAGTTTCCTACTTCTTTTTTCTTTCTGATTAGAACACTTAACCTAAGATTACCCTCTTACTAAATTTTTAAGTATACAGTACAGTGTTGTTAACTATAGGCACTATGCTGTACAGTAGATCTCTAAGGCATATTCATCCTCCATAAATGCATCTTTACTTTTCACCAACATTTCCAGGTTTTTTCACTCAATCCTCTCCCCTTCTAACCACCATTCATCTCTCTGCTTCTATGAGTATGACTGTTTTGATTGCTTATATAAGTAGGGTCATTTAGTATTTGTTCTCTGTCATCTTATTTTACTTAGCATAATGTCTTACAGAATCATTTATGTTGTCACAATCAGCAGGATTTTCTTCTTTTTGTAGGCTGAATAATATTCAATTGTATGTAAATACCACCTTTTCTTTATCCACCTGTCAGTGGATATTTAGGTGGCTTCCTTGTCTTGATTGTTTTGAATAAAGCTACAGTGAATGTGGGAATGCAGATGTCTCTTCAAGATGTGGATTTCAATTTCTTGTGATATATACTCCCACATGGGATTGCTGGACCATATGGTAGTTCTATTTTTAATTATTGGAAGCCCCTCCATATTATTTTTTTTCATCATGGCTATACCAATTTACATTCCCACTAACAGTGTTCAAGTATTTCCTTTTCTTCAAATCCTCACCAACATTTGTTATCTACTGTTATTTTGATTGTGGGCAGCCTAATATGTGTGAGTTGGTATCACATTGTGGTTTTATTTGCACTTCCCTGATTAGTGATATTGAGCACTTTTTCATATACCTGTAGGCCATTGGTATGTCTTCTTTGGAAAAATACTTATTTAGATTTTTCACCTCATTTTAAATTGGATTATTTTTTCTTTTCTGTTGAGTTGCATGAGTTACTTATGTCTTTAATATTAACTCTTTATCAGATATATGGCTTCGAAATATGTTCTCCTATTTCATAGATTGCATTTTCATTTGTTGATTGTTTGCTTTGCTATGCAGAAACTTTTTAGTCTGTTATAATCCCACTTTTCTTTTTTTTGCTTTTGTCTTTACTTTCATTATTTTATCCAAGGTATCATTGCCAAGACCAATGCCATGAAGCTTTTATTCTATGTTTTCTTCTTTGGGTTTTATAGTTTTAGGTACTATGTTTAATTCTGTAATCCACTTAGAGTTGCTTTTTTGTCTGGTGTAAGTTAAAGGTTCAATTTGATTATTTTACATACAGACATGCTGTTTTTTTGGCACCATTTGTTGTAGCGATTGTATAATAGATGTATGGGTATATGTGTATGTGTGTGGGTTTATTTCTGGGCTCCATATGTCTGTGGGTTCCATAGGTCTACGTGTCTGCTTTTATGCCAATACTGCAGTGTTTTGATTACTGTTGCTTTATAAAATATTATGAAATCAGGAAGTGTGATGCCTATAGTTTTGTTCTTTTTGCCCAAAATTGCTTTTGCTTTGGTGGTTCCATATAGGTTTTAGGATTTTTTTTATTTTGTGAAAAAAAAAATTAAAATTAAAGCCATTAGGACTTTCATGAGCATTACATTGATTCTGGAGTTCACCTTAGGTAATATGGATAATCTAATATTAATTTTTTCATTCCATGAATATGGAATGTCTTCCATTTATTTGTGTCTTGTTAAATTTCTTTCATCAGTATTTTATAGTGTTCAGTGTACAAAACTTTCATCTTCTTGGTTAAGTTTATTCCTAATAATTTTATTCTAACTTTTTATGATATTTTAAGTGGGGTTTTTGTTTCCCTGTTATGATAGGTTAATGTTACTTTATAGAAATACAACTGTTTTTTGTGTACTGATTTCATATCCTACAACTGCACTGGATTTATTTATTGGTTCTGTTTTTTGTGGAGTCTTTAGGGATTCCAATATATAAGATCATATCATCTTCATAAAGGTACAATTTTACTTCTTCCTTTCCAATTTGGTTAACACTATTTTCATTTCCTAATTTTTCTGGCAAGAATTTCTAATACTATATTGAAAAGATGTGTCTAGCATAGACATCCTTACTTTGTTCCTTATGTTCAAGCAAAATCTTTCAGTTTTTCACCATTACATATGTTAGCTTGGGAGTTCATGTATGTCCTTTATTGTGTTGAGATAAGTTCCTCCTATGACTATTTTCTTGAGAGTTATTATTATGAAAGGTTTGCATTTTGAAGAACGCTTTTTCTGAATCTATTGGGATGATCAAGTGATTTTTAACCTTCATTTTGTTAATGTGCTTTATCATATTGATTGATGTGTGTGTTAAACCATCTTTGCATTCCAAGGATAAATCCCACTTGGTTAATGTGCTGTTAGATGCAGATTGCTAGTGTATGATTGAGAATTTTTCTATCTGTGTACATCAGGCATATTGGTCTATACTTTCTCTTCTTGTGATGTCTTTGGTTTAAATATCAGAGTGATGATGGCCTCATAAAATGAGTTTGTAGGTGTTCCTTCTAGTTTTTGCAAAACTATAAGGAATATTGTTGTTAATTGTTCTGTAAATATTTTGTAGAATTCATCTGTGAATCTATCTTATTCTGGGATTTTCTTTGTTGGGTGGTTTTTGATTACTGATTAAATCTCTGTATTTGTTATTGGTCTTTTTAATATTTCTGCTTGATTCATTCTTGGTACATTGTCTGTTTCTAGGAATTTGTCCACTTCTTTTCAGTTATCCAATTTTTTGTCACTTGATTGTTCAGAATAGTCCCTCATGGTCCTTTTAATTTTTTTAAATTTTTTTCAAAGATTTATTTATTTATTTTAGAGAGAGATTGAGAGAAACAGTAATGGGAGCGGGAGGGACAATGGGAGAGAGAGAATCTCCAGCAGACTCCCTGCTGAGCAAGGAGCCCATAGAGGGGCTTGATTCCACAACCCTGACCTGAGCTGAAATCAATAGTCTGATGCTTAACCAACTGAGCCACCTAGGTGCCCCCCTCATGATCTTTTTAAACTAATGTTGCATATGTTTTAATGTCTCTTCTTTTAATTCTGATTTATTTATTGGAGTCTTCTCTATTTTATAGTTATGATTTGTTTTTAACTTTTCAAAAATTCAAATCTTAGTTTTATCAATTTTTTGTGCAGTTTTTATGTTTTGTATTTTATTTCTCCTATACTCTTTATTATTTCCTTTTTTCTGCCAATGTTGGGCTTAATGTGTTCTTACTTGTATACTTCTTTGAGGTACAAAGTTGGTTATTTATTTGAGATATTTCTTTAATGTAGGAATTAATCATAAGTTAATCATAAGCTTATCACCATAAGCTTCCCTTTTATAAGTACTTTTGCTATATCTAATAAGTTTTGGTGTGTTAAATTGTAGTTTTCATTGGTCTCCAAATAGTTTCTGATTTCCTTTTTGGTGTCATTTTTGATCCACTGTTTCTTAAGAGTTTGTTTAATTCCCATATATTTTTGAATTTTCCGATTTTCCGTATGGTATTTGAATCTAATTTTATTATATTGTGGTTGGAGAAGATAATTGTGAGGATTTCAATCTTCTAAAATTTGTTAAGGTTTTGTTTGTTGTCATAGCATGTGATACATTCTGCAAAATGTTCCATGTGTGCTGGAGAAGAATATTTTTCTCCTTTTGGGTGTAATGTTCAGTTATATATCTCTTATATAACTCTGGGGTTCAGTGCTGTTCAAATATGCTATTTCCCTGTTGATTTCTGTCTGGACGATTTATTCATTATTTAGAATGGAATATTGAAGTCTCTTAATGTACAGTTTTTGTTTTCTGCTTCTGATATGTCAGTATTTGGTTTGATCATTTACGTACTCTGACATTGGGTGCATATATATTTGTAATTCTTATATCTTCCTATTGAATTGACACTTAGGTCATTATATAATGACCAGTGTTTTCTCTTGTGACAATTTTTCAATTAAAGTCTATTTTGTCTGATAGCTTCCCCTGTCCTGTGCTATCTTATGTTTACATTTCCATGGAATATCTTTTCCATTCCTTAACTTTTATCTTATATGTGTTTTCAAATCTCAAATATATCTCTTGTAGACAACATATAGTTTTATCCCGTTCTTTTATCTATTCAGCCACTTTGCCTTTTGCTTGAGGAGTTACGTTCATTTACATTTAAAGATATAAAGCGCAAGTATGTGATTTTGCCATTTTGTTGTTTTCTTTTGTTTTTTATAGTTCTTCTATTCCTTTCTTCCTTTGTCGCTGTCTTCCTTTATGATTTCATGAATTTCTGCTTTGATATACTTTGAATGTTTTCTCTTTACCTTTGTATCTCTCCTTTAGGTATTGTCTTTGTAGTTACCTTGAAGATTATGAAAAAACATCATATAGTTATAACAATCTAATTTGAGCTAATAACAACTTAACTTTAATTGCTTACATGAAGTGTGCATGTTTACACCCCCACTCTAACTTAATTATTGATGTCATAATTTTCATCTTTCATTTTATATATCTGTTAATAGATTGTTTTAGTTACAGTTATTCTTAGTACTTTGTCTTAATTTTTACACCAGGGTTAAAGTGATATATACACTAACATAATGGCATTATATTATTCTGTATCTGCCTATATATTTACCTTTACCAGTGTGATTTATATATTCCTGTGTTCTCGTGTTATAGTTTATGGCCCTTTTATTTCAAATTAAAGAACTCCCTTTAGTAATTCTTGTATGCCATATCTAGTAGTGATGAACTCCATCATTTTTTTTGAAATGGTAATTCTTTATCTCCCCTTCTTTTTCAAAGAGAATTTTGTAAATTATAGTATTGTTTGTTTGCAGTTCATTTCTTTCACCACTTTGAATATATCATCCTACTCTTTTTTGGCCTGCCAGGTTTCTGCTGAGAAATCCACTGACAGACTATTTTTAGTTTGAGGTATAGTTGACATATAACAGTATATAAATTTAAGATGTACAGCATACAGATTGTTGTATGATCACCACTGAAGTGTTAGTTGTCACCTCCAATGTGTCACATAATTATTTTTCTCTTGTGTTGAGAATATTTAAGATCTACTGTTTTCAGCAACTTTCAAATATATATAGTTTCAAACTGCAATCAAAATGCTTTGCATTAGGTCCCCAGAACTTAATCATTTTCTGAGTGCCTCTTTGTACCCTTTGACAAACATCTCTCCAGTTCTTCTGTCTCAGAGTCCCCAGTAAGCACTATTCTGTTCCCTCTTTCTTTGAGTTTGGTTAATTTAGATTTCACATATAAGCGTTATCAAATACTAATTTACTTTCTCTTTCTGACTTATCTCACTTATCCTAATACTGTAAAGGGCCATCCATGTTGTTGCATGTGGTAGAATTTCCTTTTTCTTATGGGTGAATAATATTTTGTTATATATATATATATATATCTCACATCTTTTTTATCCATTCATTCCTTGACAGACACTTAGGTTGTTTCCATATCTTGGCTCCTGTGAATAATGTTGCAATAAACATCACATTGTAGGTATTTTCATGTACTGTTTTCATTTCCTTTTGGTATATGCACAGAAGTAGGATTCTGGAATCATATGGTAGTTCTATTATTAATTCTTATAGGAGCCACTATTCTGTTATACGTAGTGGCTATACCAGTTACATTCCCACTTACAGTGCACAAATGTTTCCTTCTTTTTACATCTTTACCAACAACAACAGATGTGGTTATATTTCATTGTGATTTTGATTTTCATGTCCATGATGATTAGTAATGTTGAGAATCTTGGCAACTGTTGGCCATTTGTATGTCTTCCTTGGAAAAATGTCTATTCATTTCTTCTGCCTATTATTTATTCTGATTGGTGGGTTTTGTTATTGATTTCTTTATGTATTTTATATATTAACCCCTTATTAGACATATAGTTTGCAAATATTTTCTCCCATTATGTTGTTTGCCTTTTAATTTTGTCAATGGTTTCCTTTGCTTGTTTTAGGTTGATGTAATCCCACTGGATGATTTTTGTTTTTATTGCTCATGCTTTTTGTGTCCTATCCAAAAAAATCATTACCAAGAGCAATGTTAAGTATTCCTGTGTATTCTTCTAGATTTTTTATCATTTCAAGTATTATGTTTAAATATTCAATCCATTCTGAGGTAATTTTTGTGAGTTGTAGAAGAGAGGAGTCCAATTTTAATTTTCTGTATGTGGTTATCCAGTTTTCCTCCTATCATTTGTTGAAGAGATTATCTTTTCTGCATTGAGTATTCTTAGCTCCCTTGTCAAGTATTAGGTGACACTATGTGCATGGGTTTATCTCTTGACTCTTGAGTGTGTTCTTATGCCAGTTTCATGCTGCTTGATTACTATATCTTTGTAATGTAGTTTGGAGTGAGGAAGTGTGATGCTTCCAGTATTGTTCCTTCACAGCATTGCTATTCAGGGCCTTTTATGGTTCTTTTTTTTTTTTAAGATTTTATTTATTTATTTGAGTGACAGAGAGAGAGTATGAGCAGTGGCAGAGGTAGAAGGAGAAGCAGGCTCCCTGCTGAGCAAGGAGCCAGATGCGGGACTTGATCCCAGGACCCTGGGATCATAACCCGAGCTGAAGGCAGACTCTTAACCGACTGAGCCATCCAGGCATTCCTTTTATGGTTCTAGACAGATTTTTAGTATCTACCAAAAAATTGCTAGAACTGATACATGAATTCAGTAAAGTCGCAGGATACAAACCAATGTATAGAAATTTGTTGCATTTCTATGTGCCAGTAATGACGCAGCAGAAAAAGAAATCAAGGAATCAGTCCCATTTACAATTGCACCAAAAAGTATAAGATACCTAGGAATAAATCTAAGCAAAGAAGTAAAATATCTATACTGTGAAAACTATAACACACTTGCAAAAGATATTAAAGATGACACAAAGAAATGGAAAAACATTTCATGGTCATGGATTGGAAGAATATCATTAAAATGTCTATGCTACCCAAAGCATTCTACACATTCAGTGCAATCCCTTTCAAGATACCACGAACATTTTTCACAGAGTTAGAACAAACAATCCTAAAATTTGTACAATACCACAAAATACCCCATATAGCCAAAGCAAACTTGAAAAAGAAAAGCAAAGCTGGGGGCATCACAATTTGAGACTTCAAGCTATATTACAAAGCTATAGTCATCAAAACAGTATGGTACTAGATTTATTCCTGGGTATCTTATGGTTTTGGGTGCGATTGTAAATGGGATCGACTCCTTAATTTCTCTTTCTTCTGTCTTGTTGTTGGTGTATAGTAATGCCACTGACTTTTGTGCATTGATTTTATATCCTGCCACTTTACTGAATTCCTGTATGAGTCCAAGCAATTTTGGAGTGGAGTCTTTGGGGTTTTCCACATGAAGTATCATATCATCTGCATAGAGTGAGAGTTTGACTTCTTTGCCAATTCGGATGCTTTTTATTTCTTTTTGTTGTCTGATTGCTGTGGCTAGGACTTCCAATACTATGTTGAATAGCAGTGGTGATAGTGGACATCCCTGCCGCGTTCCTGACCTTAGGGGGAAAGCTCTCAGTTTTTCCACATTGAGAATGATATTTGCTGTGGGTTTTTCAAAGATGGCTTTTATGATATTGAGGTATGTACCCTCTATCCCTATACTCTGAAGAGTTTTGATCAAGAAAGGATGCTGTACCTTGTCAAATGCTTTTTCTGCATCTATTGAGAGGATCATATGGTTCTTGTTCTTTCTTTTATTAATGTATTGTATCACATTGATTGATGTGGGGATGTTGAACCAACCTTGCAGCCCAGGGATAAATCCCACTTGGTCATGGTGAATAATCCTTTCAATGTACTGTTGGATCCTATTGACTAGTCTTTTGGTGAGAATTTTTGCATCCATGTTCATCAAGGATATTGGCCTGTAATTCTCCTTTTTGACTGGGTCTTTGTCTGGTTTTGGGATCAAGGTAATGGTGGCCTCATAAAACGAGTTTGGAAGTTTTCCTTCCATTTCTATTTTTTGGAACAGTTTCAGAAGAGTAGGTATTAATTTTTCTTTAAATGTTTGGTAGAATTCCCCTGGGAAGCCATCTGGCCCTGGGCTTTTGTTTGTTGGGAGATTTTTGATGACTGCTTCAATTTCCTTAGTGGTTATAGGTCTGTTCAGGTTTTCTGTTTCTTCCTGGTTCAGTTTTGGTAGTTGATACATCTCTAGGAATGCATCCATTTCTTCCAGATTATCTAATTTGCTGCCATATAGTTGCTCATAATATGTTCTTATATTTGTTTGTACTTCTTTGGTGTTGGTTGTGATCTCTCCTCTTCCATTCATGATTTTATTTATTTGAGTCATTTCTCTTTTCTTTTTGATAAGTCTTGCCAGGGGTTTATCAATTTTATTAATTCTTTCAAGGAACCAGCTCCTAGTCTTGTTGATCTGTTCTACTGTTCTTTTGGTTTCTATTTCATTGATTTCTGCTCTGATCTTTATTATTTCTCTTCTACTGCTGGGTTTAGGCTTTATTTGCTGTTCTTTCTCCAGCTCCTTTAGGTATAGGGTTAGGTTGTGTATTTGAAACCTTTCTTGTTTCTTGAGAAAGGCTTGTATTGCTATATACTTTCCACTCAGTACCACCTTTGCTGCATCCCAAAGATTTTGAACAGTTGTGTTTTCATTTTCATTTGTTTCCATGAATTTTTTAAATTCTTCTTTAATTTCCTGGTTGACCCATTCATTCGTTAGTAGGATGTTCTTTGGCCTCCATGTATTTGAGTTCTTTCCAACTTTCCTCTTGTGTGAGTTCTAGTTTCAAAGCATTGTGGTCTGAAAATATGCAGGGAACGATCTCATTATTTTGGTACCAGTTAAGACCTGATATGTGACCTAGGATGTGATCTATTCTGGAGAATGTTCCATGGGCACTAGAGAAGAATGTGTATTCTGTTGCTTTGGGATGGAAGGTTCTGTATATATCTGTGAAGTCCATTTGGTCCAGTGTGTCATTTAAAGTCTTTATTTCCTTGTTGATCTTTTGCTTAAATGATCTGTCCATTTTAGTGAGGTGGGTTTTTAAAGTCCCCCACTATTATTGTATTTTTGTCCATGTTTTTCTTTGCTTTTGTTATTAATTGGCTTATATAATTGGCTGTTTCCATGTTAAGGGCATAGATATTTAGAACTGTTAGATCTTCTTGTTGGATAGACCCTTTAAGTAGGATATAGTGTCCTTCCTCATCTCTTATTATAGTCTTTGGTTTAAAATCTAATATGTCTGATATAAGGATTGCCACCCCAGCTTTCTTTTGGTGTCCATTAGCATGTTCATTGGTTTTCCACCCCCTCACTTTCAATCTGGAGGTGTCTTTGGGTCTAAAATGAGTCTTTTGCAGGCAGCATATTGATGGGTCTTGTTTTTTTATCCAATCTGATACCCTATGTCTTTTGATTGGGGCATTTAGCCCATTTACATTCAGGGTAACTATTGAAAGATATGAATTTAGTGCCACTGTATTGCCTGTAAGGTGACTGTTAACTGTATATTGTCTGTGTTCCTGTTTGGCCTATGTTACTTTTAGGCTCTCTCTTTGCTTAGAAGACCCCTTTCAATATTTCTTGTAGGGCTGGTTTGGTGTTTGCAAATTCCTTTAGTATTTGTTTGTCCTGGAAGCTTTTTATCTCTCCTCCTATTTTCAGTGACACCCTAGCTGGATATAGTATTCTTTGCTGCATATTTTTCTCATTTAGTGCTCTGAATATATTATGCCCATCCTTCCTGGCTTGCCAGGTCTCTGTGGATAGGTATGTTGCCAATGTAATGTTTCTACCATTGTAGGTTACAGATCTCTTGTCCCGAGCTGCTTTCAGGATTTTCTCTTTGTCTGTGAGACTTATAAGTTTTACTATGAGATGTCGGGGTGTTGACTTATTTTTATTGATTTTGAGGGGGGTTCTCTGTGCCTCCTGGATTTTGATGCCTGTTTCCTTCCCCAAATTAGGAAAGTTCTCTGCTATAATTTGCTCCAATATACATTTTGCCCCTCTCTCTCTTTCTTCTTCTTCTGGGATCCCAATTATTCTAATATTGTTTTGTCTTATGGTATCACTTATCTCTCAAATTCTGCCCTCGTGATCCAGTAGTTGTTTATCTCTCTTTTTCTCAGCTTCTTTATTCTCCATCATTTGGTCTTCTATATCACTAATTCTCTCTTCTGCCTCATTTATCCTAGCAGTTAGTGCTTCAATTTTTGATTGTACCTCATTAATACCCTTTTTGATTTCGATTCAGTTAGATTTTTGTTATTTTATTTCTCCAGAAAGGGTTTCTCTAATATCTTCCATGCTTTTTTCATGCACAGCTAGTATCTTTAAAATCCTCATTCTGGGGCGGTTGGGTGGCTCAGTCGTTAAGCGTCTGCCTTCGGCTCAGGTCATGATCCCAGAGTCCTGGATTCGAGCCCCACATCGGGCTCCCTGCTTCGCGCGAAGCCTGCTTCTCCCTCTCCCACTCCCCCTGCTTGTGTTACCTCTCTCACTGTGTCTCTCTCTGTCAAATAAATAAATAAATAAAATTAAAAAAAATTAAAAATAAAATAAATTAAAAAAATAAAATCGTCATTCTGAACTCTTTTTCCGACATCTTACTAATGTCCCTATTGAATAGGTCCCAGGCAGTCAGTAATGCCTCTTGTTCTTTTTTTTGAGGTGATTTTTTCCATCTTGTCATTTTGTCCAAAGGACAATCGATGAATGAGAGAATAAAATGCTAACAGGGTAACGACCCCAGAAAAATATACACTAAACAAATCAGAAGAGACCTGAAACTGGGGGAAAAGAAAGGGAAAGAAAGAGAGAAGAAAAAAAAAAAAGATTAAAAAAAGAGAACATGATCAAATATGATCAGGCTGCTGCATAGATCAGTGCCACACACTAAATTTTGGGTGTATTTTGGTCTGTTAGAAGAAAGTGCCTCCCAAAACTTTAATGAAAGAAAAACTTATATATGTACAAAAGTTAGGGTAAATACGATGAAGGATGCAGTATCACTGTAAAGATGAAAAGTATAAAAGATTTTATAAAAGGAATTGATAAGAAGTTGGTTGAAAAAAGAAAGAAGAGGAATTTTAAAAAAAGGGAGATAATGTGATCAGGCAGGAGACTAGAAGAAAGCCATACACTAGTGATTTAGGGTATATTTTGGTCTGTTAGAAGAAAGTGTATCCCAAAATTTTAAAGAGAGAACCACTTACATATATACCCAAAATAATGTTAACTACTATGAAGGGATAGAATATGACTCTAAGAATGAAAAATAGAAAAGATTTTTAAAATAGGGATCGATAAGATGTGGGTTGAAAAAGGGAAAAAGAAAAATTCAAAAAAAAAAAAGAAAAGGAAAATTTAAAAATTAACTTTGAAAGACTAAGGAATCAGGGGGAGAAAAGCCATGAATTCGGTATGCAGTATTCCCCTAGCGCTGGAGTTCCTTTGTTCTCATTGATTGGTAAAATTCGTCTTGGCTGGTGGTTCTTGCTGATCTTCTGGGGGAGGGGCCTGTTGCCGTGGTTCCCAAATGTCTTTGCCAGCAGCGGATTTGCCCCGCCCTTGCTCCGTCCGTGCTAAGTAATGTGCTCGGCTTTGCTCTGGGGAGCTTTTGTTCCTTGTAAGCTTTCCGTACAGCTTTGGAGGATGAGAGTGAAAATGGCGGCCTCCCAATCTCCGCCCCAGAGTAGCCCAGAACTCGGGGCCCTGCTCCTCAGTGAGTTCCCAGAGAAAAGCAGTCAATCATTCCTGTCTCCCTGGTCTCCGGCCACACTCGTGCTCACCTGGCCTTTGACCGAGCGTTTCTATCTCTATCACACGACCCCGTGTGGAGTCTCCAAACCCAGCAGTTCCCTGCGGTGCACTCCCGCGCTGTTCCTCCTGGGGGAGAAAGGGGAATCTCCCCGGATCTGCCGCTTGTTGGGTCCCTGCTGGAAGAGCAGTGGCCCGACTGTGCCGCGGATCAGTTTATGGCAACCCCGAGCTGCGAGCTCACTCCTCAGTTCCGTCTCTGTAGCCGGCTTCCCTGCTCTGATACCTGGGACCTCTGCCAGACTCAGGCATCCCCGGTCTTTCTGTGACCCCGAGGGTCCTGAGACCACACTGTCCCACGAGGGTTCCACCCCCCACTTAGCCACTGGATTGATGTCTCTCAGCGGAGCCGACTTCTAAAAGTTCTGATTTTGTGCTCTGCAGCTCTATCACTTGCCAGAAGCGGCCGATGGAGGCCCCTCCCCCGCCGTCTATCCTCCCAAATATCACCTCGGATTCACTTCTCCAGACGTCCTACCTTCCAGAAAGTGGTCGCTTTTCTGTTCAGATAGTTGCTGCTATTCTTTTTTTTGATCTCCTGTTGAGTTCGTAGGTGGTCTGAATGGTTTGATCACTATCTAGCTGAATTCCTGGGACCAGAAGAAATTTAGGTCTCCTACTCCTCCACCATCTTGCTCCTCCCGCTCACAGGGGTTAGTCTCCTGTGGAGGGTTTCATGTGACAGCAGCAGAGCTTGAGTGATGACTCCCCGATCGATTTGAGGGTTTTTTTTAACATAGCCATTTGCAGCTATAAATTTCCCTGGGAGTTGTGCTTTTACTGCATCCCATAAATTTTTTTATATATTCTGTTTTTGTTTTCATTTTTCAAACTGTGTTTTCTAATTTCCTGTGTTATTTCTTCATTGGTCTTTTAATTGTTTGACTGTCCTCTTTATTTTCACACATTTGTGAAATGCCTACTTTTCCTTTTGTTAACTTATTCCTAGTTTCATTTTATTCTTGCCAAAAACATACTTGTGTGAGTTCAATCTTTTTAAATATATTGATGCTTGTTTTATTTCCCAATATATTCTTTTTCTGAAGGATGTTCCATTTATACTTGAAAAGAAGATATCTTGTACTCCTGTGTGAAGTGGTCTGTTTTTTGTTATGTCCAGTTGGTGTATAATGTTGTTAAGTCTTCTATTTCCTCATTCATCTTTATCATTGTTCCATCCATTATTGAAAGTGAATCTTTAAAGTTTCCAAATATTATTGTAGAATGGTCTCTGTAATTCTGACAATGCTAGCTTCATATATTTTCAAGTTCTGTTAGTTGCATATAAGTTTGTAATTGTTACATCTTTTTGAATTATTGACCTTTTTATCAATAAATAATATCCTCCTTTGTCTATTATAATAATTTAGTATAGCCACCCCAGCTCTCCTTGCTTTATAATTTTTATAAAATATCTTTTTGTATTCTTTTGAAATTAAACTATTTCTTTTGATCTGAAATGTTAGTCTTTTGTAAACAGCATACAGATTGATTAATGTTTTAAAATTTATATTTTGTTAATTTCAACAGCATAATATTTAGTAATATAACTATTTGTTTTCTTGTATTATCCATAAATTTTTTTTTTAAGATTTTATTTATTTGATAGAGACACAGCGAGAGAGGGAACACAAGCAGGGGGAGTAGGATAGGGAGAAGCAGGCTTCCCGCAGAGCAGGGAGCTCGATGCGGGTTCAATCCCAGGACCCTGGGATCATGACCTGAGCCGAAGGCAGATGCCCAATGAATGAGCCACCCAGGCGCCCCATGTATTATCCCTAAATTTTTAAAAAATATTTATTTATTTGAGAGAGAGAGAGCATGTGAGGGAGAGAGAGGTCAAAAAACACAAGTAGACTCTGCAGTGAGTGCAGATCCTGATGTGGGGCTCTATCTTCCAACGCTGAGATCATGATCTGAGCTGAAACCAAGAGTCAGAAGCTTAACTGACTGAACCCCATCCCTAAATTTTTTTTAATTGAAGTATAGTTTACATACAATGTTATATTAGGTTGTGGCAAAGAACATAGTGATTCAGCAATTGTATATATTACTCAGTATTCATCACAATAATTGTAGTCACCATTTGTCACTATACAATGTTCTTACATTATTTTTTTATTTTATTTTATTTTTTTTAAAGATTTTATTTATTTATTTGAGAGAGAGAGAATGAGAGAAAGCACATGAGAGGGGGGCAGGGTCAGAGGGAGAAGCAGGCTCCCTGCCGAGCAGGGAGCCCGATGCGGGACTCGATCCAGGGACTCCAGGATCATGACCTGAGCCGAAGGCAGTCGCTTAACCAACTGAGCCACCCAGGCGCCCCAATGTTCTTACATTATTGACTGTATTCTCTATACTGTACTTTTTATCTTCATGACTTATTTATTTTTTAAATGGAAGTTTGTACTTATTAGTTACCTTCACCTATTTATTCCATTCCCCCATCTGCCTCCCCTCCAGCAATCACCAGTTTGTTCTCTGTATTTAAGAGTCTATTTTTTGTTTTTTTGTTTGTTTGTTTGTTTTTAGATTCCACATATAAGTGAGATCATATAGTGTTTGTCTTTCTCTGTGTAACTTATTTCACTTAGCATAACACTTGTTAGGTCCATCCTCGTTGACACAATGAGATTTCACCTCACACCAGTCAGAATGGCTAGTTCAAAAAGACAAGAAATAACAAGTGCTGGCAAGGATGTAGCGAAAAGAGAACAGTTGTGAACTGTTGGTGGGAATGTAAATTGGTACCATTACTGTGGAAAATAGTGTGGAGATTTCTTTAAAAATTAAATATAGTAACACCATCTGTTCCAGTAATTCCATTATTTACCCAAAATAACATTAACACTAATTTGAGAAGATGTAAGAGCCCCTATATTTATAACAGCATTATTTACAATAACTCAGATACAGAAGCAACAAAATTATCTATCAGTAGATGAATGGATAAATAAAATGGATATACATATATGCACACACACATATATACACACAACGCAATATTACTCAGCCATAAACAAGAATGAAATTTTGTCATTTGCTACAACATAGATGTATCATGTTTTTTTAATCCATTTTGTTCATTTTTACCTGTTTGACAGTTGTAATTGTATTTTGTAATTACTTAAAAGAAAGGACTTGCTTTTTCCATTTGCTAATCTTTTTCTGTATTTCTTATTCTTATTTTTTCAATTCCTTCATTACAGTCTTCTTTTATATTTAATGGACTCTGCCACGTGGCTCCTAACAACCTCAGTTTTGAGAACAAGATCCACTCTGCTCCAGAATCATAGATTAACTCACACTGGAAACATTAGCTGTTTCCTTGAGCTAATGCTATATGGGGAGACCCATGAGGAAGGCAAGTTAAAACATCAAAAAGCTGTCCTGTGTTCTAGTCGTGTTTTTCTTGATTAGGAATTCAATTTGTTACTGTAAACCTTTACCTAGGTTTCAGTGTTTCAACAGAGTTGATTTTGACAGTTTGGGCAGATTTTGCATTTTTCTTTGTCGTGATGCTTCTTTAGAATTCCCTACTCTGACATTTTCATTGTCCCTGGACCCTGCTGACTGTTTTTGCAAATAAAATTTCATTGAAATTCTGCCCCATTCATTTGTTGATGTATTGTCTCTGGCCATGTTTACTGTATAATGGTAAAGTTGAGTAGTTTCTACACAGACCTAATGGCCCCCAAATTTAAAATTTTGTTATGTTTTCCCAATGAATTAAAGTGCCAGTTTTATCTTACCAAATATGGATTCATATTCTTGAGGCATTGGTTATTTTTTCTCTCCAATAGCTCTGTTGAAGTAAGAGTTATTTCATTTTAGAGGTAATGCCAATCAATGTGTCATTTCATTAGTGGTGTTTACAGTGTGTTTTTGTTATATGTTCTGGTTTGCTATAAATTGAGCTTAGTATTGTTTTATCAAAGCTTCTGCAATTCTCCACATTGTCTTTGAAAATTTGAATAATATATAATATGGAATCTTTCCAATATCAGAGTTTTTCTTTCCAAAACTGTATATCAATTTATCCATTTTATTTTCATCTCTTCCTGTAATCTCTTTTCATATTTAAATTGAACAGGTATATTTATTCTCATTAATTCCCACAATTTTATGTTTTACTATTTTGTACAGGTTAATTCATCCCATGTTAAATACAGTTGTTGTATACTGTCACCCCTTTTTATCCCAGAGCATGATAGTAATAATTTCAGTGCTCTGATAGATAAAATAGATGTCATGTTTTGTGGGAAATGTTATATACTGTTCTTGTATACCTGGGGTACTGGATTCAGGAAGGTTTTTAGTCTTTTGTAACTTACCTGTCATTTCTTATGATAAAATCTGTTTTTGTCATAATATATTTTTTTATTAACACATGATTGGACTTGATTTGTTAGATATTTCTGATTTTCATCTTATATTCATTACAGAAATTTATCAGACTTTTCATTCTTTCTTGGACAGTGTATATCAGTTATAATAGATTGATAAAAATATTTCTACACTTTCTATTTTTTTTTGTCCTATACTATGAAGCATTTTGAATAAAATAAGTGTCTCTTACTTTTATATTTTCAGTCTTTTGTAACTGAGCTCTAAAGATAATTTTTATAGTTGAGTTCATTAATTTTATGAATGTGGAATAGGGAATGGCAGCAAATATCCTAATTTTACATATCTGCTTTTCTGTTTTACCATGAAACATGACAAATAGCTAATGTAACTTATACATTCTTAACAAGTTAAAGAAGTTTCCTCCTACTTTCACTTTATTAAAAGTGTTTTTTATCAGAAATTGGTGTTTAAATTTTATCAAATAAAAGTTTTTTAGCAACTGTCAAAAAGCATATGGGTCTTTTTTTTTTAAGATTTTATTTATTTATTTATTTATTTATTTATTTATTTATTTAGATTATTTATTTATTTATTTATTTGACAGAGAAATAGAGAACACAAGTAGGCAGAGAGGCAGGCAGAAGGAGAGGGAGAAGCAGGCTTCCCGCTGAACAGGGAGCCTGTCTTGGGGCTTGATCCCAGGACCCTGGGACCATGACCCTAGCCAAAGGCAGGCGCTTAACCGACTGAGCCACCCAAGCACCCCAAGATTTTATTTTTGAGAGAGATGAGAGAGTATGCATGGATGGGGGAGTAGAGAGAGAGGAAGAAGCAGGCTCCCTGCTGAGCAGGGAGCCTGACATGGGGCTCAATCCCAGGACCCTAGGATCATGACCTGAGCTGAAGGCAGGTGTTTAACCAACTGAACTACCCAGGTGCCCCGTGGTTCTTTATTAAAGTGAAACAATACAGAATAAGTTAAAGAATTTCTAAGTATAACTCACCTGTCATTTCTTGTGATAACATTTGTTTTGTCATAATACATATATTTTTTATTAATGTATGCTTGAACTTGATTTGTAGATATTTGGCATTTTCATCTTATATTTATTAGTGAAATTTATCAGTGTTTTCATTCTTTCTCTGACAGTGTACATCAGTTATAGTAGATTGATAAAAATAATTCCAAGCTTTTTATTTTTTTTGGCCTATACTATGAAACATTTTGAATAAAATAGGTGTCTTAATTTTAGGTTTGAAGTTGTATAACACCACTGGCATATAGTGTCACTCTTTGGAGTAATTCTTTGAGAACCTTTTCAACTTTTTTCGTGGGTGCTGATATATGTATATGTGTGTGTATATATATATATATTTTTTTTTAATTTAAATTTTACTCAGTTTACATACAGTGCAATATTGATTTCTGGAGTAGAGTTCAGTGATTCATCACCTACAAAACCCAGTGCTCCTCACAAAAGTGCCCTCCTTCATACTTTTCACCCATCTATCCCATCTCCTTACCCACCTCCCTCTATGAACCCTGTTTGGTCTCTATCCTTAAGAGTCTCTTATTATTTCCCTCTCTCCCTTTTCCCTTCCCCTTTTTCCTTCCCTTCTCATATGTTCATGTGTTTTCTTTCTTAAATTCCACACATGAGTGAGATCATATGATATTTTTCTTTCTCTGATTTATTTCATGTAGCATAATGCACTCTACCTCCATCTACATCATTGCAAATGGTAAGATTTCATTCTTTTTCATGGCTGAGTAATATTTAATTGTGTGTGTGTGTGCGTGTGTGTGTGTATTTACCACATCTCTACTCATTCATCAGTTGATGGACATTTGGTCTCTCTCCATAGTTTGACTCTTGTTGATAATGCTGCTATAAATATTGGGGTGCATATATTCCTTTGAATCTGTATGTTTGTATCCTTTGGGTAATACCTAGTAGTGTAATTGCTGGGTCATAGGGTAGTTCTAGTTTTAACTTTCTGAGGAACCTACATATTGTCTTTTGATTTGAGCATTTAGTCCATTTATTATATTCTGTGTGATTATTGAAAGATATGAATTTAGTGTCATTGTATTATCTGTAGAGTTGGTGTTTCTTGTGATTTTCTCTGGTCCTTTCTAGTCTTTGTTGCTTTAGGTCAGTTTTCTCCCACTCACAGGATCTCCCTTAATATTTCTTGCAGGGTTGGTCTAATGGTCATGAACTCCTTTAGTTTTTGTTTGTCTGGGAAACACTTTATCTCACTTTTATTCTGAACGATATCCTTACTGGATAAAGAATTCCTGGTTGTATATTTTTCCCATTCAGCACACTGAATATATCCTGCCACCCTCTTCTTGCCTGCTAACTTTCTGTGGTCAGTTGTGCTGGGTATTTGATGTGTCTCCCCTTGTAGGTTAAGGATTTTTCTTCTCTTGCTACTTTCAGGATTTTTGTCTGTGTAATTTGTGATTTTGGCTATGATATGCCTTGGCACTGGTTGGTTTTTGTTGAATTTAATGGGAGTTCTAATTGCTTTTTAGAATTTGATGCCTGTACCCTTCCCTAGATTAGGGAAGTTTTTAGCTATAATTTCCTCGAATAAACCTTGTGACCTCTTTTCTCTCTTCATCTTCTGGGGCTCCTATGATACAAATGTTATTTCATTTTAATAAGTTGCTGAGTTCCCTAAATGTACCTTTATGATCCATTACCTTTGTTTCCCTCTTCTTTTCAGTTTCATTATTTTCCATAATTTTATTGTATATATCACTGATTCATTCCTGTTTCATCTGTCCTCATTTTTATGGCCTCCATTTGTGTTTGCATCTCGGTTATAACATTTTTAATTTCAGCCTGGCTAGATTTTAGTTCTTTTATCTCTGCAGTGTGGAAATCTCTAGTGTCTTCTATCCTTTTATTAAGCCCAGCTCGTATCCTTATAGTTGTTTTAAGTTTTAGTTTAGACATTTTACTTATATCTGCATTGATTAAATCTCTGGCTGTCCTTTCTTCCTGTTCTTTCTTTTGGGGTGAATTCCTCCATATTCTGCTGGTCGTTTTTCTGGTTTGTAGATGTGCAGCTTCATTCTCCAAGACTTCTGATCAATTTCATGGGTGTTCAGAATGATTTGAGATTTATCTAGCCGTGTTCGAGTGAGGAGGCAGGTGTACAGTTGCCCTATTCTTCCGCCATCTTACCCCTCCCATATATATATATATATATATATATATATATATATATATATATATATATATAGTGATTTTCTAATGGTCATGAACTCCTTTAGTTTTTGTTTGTCTGGGAAACTCTTTATCTCACTTTTATTCTGAATGATATCTTTACTGGATAAGGAGATATACATATATATATATATATATATGAGGCTCCATGCACAGTGTTGGCCTTGATCTCACAACCCTGAGATCAAGAGTTGAATGCTTCACCAACTGAGCTATCCCAGACACCCTAATGGTTGCTGGTATATTTTTATACGTTTTTTTAGTTAATGTAGTTATATACATTTTCAGATACATAGTCGTCCATTATATCAATTTATAAATTTTTATTAGAATGGAATTGAGTCTTTTAATCCTTCTTTTCTAATTTTATAAGTTTACACTTATTTTATTCAGATAATACATACATATAATTTTTTAAATTCACATTGTACTAAGGGCTAATAATGGATAACAACACTACTCACATAAACATCCCCCTTCCGTAGTCCTGTTTCCCAGATAGAGCAACTTTCAGCTATGTAAAGATTTTATTCTAAAAAATTTTTGTAAAATATAAAGTTTTCCTTCTAGTATTACCTTTATGTTTCAAAGTATATGCTTATGACATTATTTCTTTAGTGTTATTAGATATTATGTATTTAGGGGTGCCTGGGTGGCTCAGTCGTTAAGTGTCTTCCTTCGGCTCAGCTCATGATCCCGAGGTCCTGGGATGGAGCCCCGCATCGGGCTCCCTGCTCAGTGGGAAGCCTGCTTCTCCCTCTCTCAATCCCCCTGCTTGTGTTCCCTCTCTCACTGGGTCTCTCTCTGTCAAATAAATAAAATCTTTCTTAAAAAAAGAAATTATGTATTTATTTCATTATTGCATAGGAATATTTAACTATCAGACTTATATTCTTCTTCCATTTTGCAAACACAGTTGTAACTTTAGTAAAATTTTAGTATTTATATTATTATGACTATGTTAATATCATTAACTGCTAAGCCAACCAGTGTACTGTGAATATTTCTTGTTTTATAGTTTTAAATTTTCATATAGTTTATAATTATGTTTTCTTATTGGCTACTTCTTAGTAATTGTTCCAACATATGCATGAAATGCCCATCAATATCATTTTCCAAACAATCAAATGCATTCTTCAGTCTAGTGTTTGTATTTTTTCCTAGAGATCTTTTCCCTGTAACCCCACCATTCTTCCGCTCTATTCCCCAGTGATTGTTTTCTATGTATACCAAAGATTTTTTATCCTAGGAGAAGTTTCATTCATCTCCTATGTTCTCCAAGGCTTCTGAATCTCATGACTATCCTTTTTACTCAAGTGTTTTGTTGGAGCAAATTTACCAGTACCTTCCTATGAAAGAAAATGTAGGGTTACACTTGAGAACTTTGATTTTGTTCTGTTTCTTTATCCTTTTAGTACCACGTCTTTTCTATTTAGTATTCTGAAATTTCACAATACTGTTGTATGGTGTAGGCTTTTCCCCAGGCATGTCACTGATACTTTTTTGGTCTTTTCCATTAGGAGACTCCTATCCTTTATGTCTGTGAAATTTTTCCATTTTATTTCTTTGATAATTTTCTCTATTTCCTTAGTTTTTAATTTCATGTTATCCTACTAATAGACTTGTGCTTTTTAAATTAATCCTTCAATTAAAAATTGCTCTCCCATTCTGTTAAGGATCTGATGCCCAGGGCGACAGGCCTATGCGCCAAGAGGGAGGGCCTCCATCCCCTTGACGAGAGGGTTCTTGGCCTTGTAGGAGAAATACTTCAAGAGCAAGCTGTTTAGAGAGGGACATTAGATTTATTAAGTATAGAAGTAAGAACAGAGCTACTTCACAGACAAAGTAGCAGTTTCTCCTCCCAGATGGGAAAGTGGACTCTACCCTTTGCCTCTAACAAAGGGTTTTATAATTTTTTCAAATTAGCTAACTATATAGGAAGAGGCTCACTCTTTAACATTAGGTTTATCAGTTACATTGGGCTGTTAGTTTTTCCATTTTCTTAGTGTTGTGAAATTACCCATAGGGACCAATGTTTATGAATGTCCAGCCCTTGTGCCTTATACTGTCTGAGTGACTGGGATCTTGTGGTCTTCCATGATTCTGATCATGTGACCCTTTTTATGACCTGCTGACTTTGTTAAGGGTGAGCATGAAACCAAAATGACTTTACTTTGGTCAACTTGTCTCCCTAGTCTCCCTTCCTTCTTGCCTCAGATCTATGACCCCTTTATTCCTTCCAATTTCTCCCTTTTGGAATGGGGTTGTGTATTCATGCCTGTCACACTATTGTATTTTGGAAGCATAACTTGTTTTCTAGTTTTACATGTGATACCTGTGGAGAGGAATTTTGTCCCAAGATGTACCATAACCAGAGTATCACCCTTACCTGATTATATGATTAGAAACGGAAATTTACAACCTTTTGTGTTCATATTTAGATGAGATTTTGGCCTTAGAGTTAATGTTGGAATGGGTTAAGACATTTAGGGATGTTGTGATGGTATGAGAGTATTTTGCATATGAGAAAGACAAGAATTGCTGGGAGGAGTAGAGTGTAGACTGTTTGGGGTTGAATTGTGCCCTCCCAAAAGATACGTTGAAGTCTTATCTGTTGGTGTCTGTAAACATGACCTTATTTGGAAATATGGTCTTTGTAGATATAATCCAGTTAATATGAGGTCATACTGGTTTAGGGTGGGCACTTAAAGTTACTGGTGTCTTTATAAGAGAAAGAAGAGGAAGATTTGTACGTTGACACAAAGGACAGAAGACCATGGAAACAACGGACTCAGATTAGAATTATGCTGCCACACACTAAGAAATGCCAAAGATTGCTAGTAACCACAAGAAGCCAAAACAGGCAAGGAAAGAATGTTCCCTAGAAACTCTGGAGGGAACATGGCACTGTTGATATCTTGATTTCAATATTTCTGGTCTCTAGAATGTGAAAAAATAAATTTCTGTTATTTTAAGCCACCTGTTTGTAGTACTTTTTCTCTCTGTGTATGTGGTACTTTGTTTTGACAGTCCTCGGAAACTAATATAAAATTATAACCTCTATTTTGTTCCATTTAGGAGAGATTAAATTTTGAGTCATTCTTAGGGATAATACTCTGAAATCTACTCAGAATTATAAAGAGGGGCCACAGATATATGAAATAAGACATTGGTAGAGGGCAGTCTGGAGTTTTGCCCACACTGCTTAATTGTTTAAATCTCTAGGATTCCATGCAATCTGGCAGCTTTCTTGATTCAATGCTCTTTTTAAAAACAGTATTCTTTTCCAAACCTTAAAAACCATTATTCCAGAGATCCTGCCATCTTTATGCATGTCCATTATTTGTAAAAACCACAAACTTCTCAGTTCTTCCGAGTCTAGGAAAATCTTTACCCTCTTTAGCACTCACCATATGCTTTTATCAATCTCTCTCTGTCATGTGTTTTTGTAAGGAACATTTACATTATTCTGTATCTGTCTAAGTTGTTTTAAAGTAACTTCTACTTGCAATACTTCAAACATGTCTAAGATAAGGGAACTAAGGTCTGGCTAGCTCTTTGGAACTGGAGAACAAAAAATCCAGAGAGCACACATTTCTTCTCTCATTTATTTTAACAGCTGTTAATATACAACATAAATTAATATAATAATCTATTCTTTCATATTTTTAATTCATTTTTAAAATTTAAAAGAACTCCCCCACCTGCAGAATTTCATTGCTTTGTAGTTGAATAAAATAGGGTGCTTGATTTTGCTTGTGAGAGTATTTATTTGGATTACCTTTCCATTATCCTTAGAATGACGTCTGAAATCCTAAACATTGTGTGATGGTTTATTTTACATGTCAAACTGAATAGCCGGGGGTGGGGGGGTGTGTGCCCAGATTAAACATTAGTTCTGGATGTGTCTGTGAGGGTGTTTCCTGATTTAGATTAGCATCTGAATCAGTGGATTTAGTAAAAGAGATTGTTCTCCCCAATGTGGTTGGGCCTCATCCAATCCATTTAGGGCTTGACTAGAATAAAAGGCAGACAAAGGAAAATTGGCCCTTTTTTAGTTCCTGCTTGCCTACTTCAGGGGGACATCTCATTTCATCTTTGGTTCTCATACTGAGATTTAAATCATCATCTCTTGGTTCTCAGGCCCAGATTCAGACTGAATTATACCACCAGCTTTTCTAGATCACTTGCTTGCAGATGGGAGACCATAGGACTTCTCAATCTACATATTCGCATGAGCCAATTCCTCACAATAAGTCTGTTTCTCTCTATCTATATTCTGCTGGTTTCATTTTTCTCGAAAACTTACCAGTACCCATTGCTTACAAATACCTCAACTGTCCAAATACTAACTGTCTCATTTCTTGTTACAATCACTCTATAATTATTTTACTTATTACACAATAAATGTCTTTCTTTTTAACTACATACACAGGGTTTCCATCTATTTACTTATATGCCAAGCTTCCTGATTCTCCTCCTTGTGGATTATTCATAATCTACCATCTCAGTAATTTCCACTTTACTGCCCTTTGAGAAATTCTTACCTCATTCTTAGGGTATATTCCTTGTATATTTTATTTCCTCTAACATAATAGCTTATCACACATTGTTATAACATTTTATTTTTTCTTTGTTCTAGATGTGTACATTGAGTGCTTTATAAAATTAATGCACTTTATTGTTTGAGCAGTTTTAGGTTATAGAGAAATTGAGTGGAAAGTATAGAGTTCTTACATACCCCCTGCAAATCCTTCCCCTCCCCCCGCTCCCAATTTTCCCTATTATTAATATCCTGCTTTTGTGTGATATATGTTACAATTGATGAGTAAATATTGATACATCATTATTAACTAAAGTCCTAATATTACATTAAAGTTACTCATTGTGTTGTGCATTCTATGAATTTTGATAAATGTATGATGCCACATATCCACCAGTTCATTATCACACAGAATAGGTTTTTTCCTTTTCTGTTTCTTTTTATTGTGGTAAAAGCAGTTCATATGATATACATCCTCTTAAATTTTTTAAGTGTACAATATGGAACTGTCAACTATAGGCACAATATTTTATAGATTTCTTTTTTTATATAAGATTTTTATTTATTTATTTGAGAGAGAGAGAACAGAGGGAGAGTAGGAGGGAGAAGCAGGCATCCCGCGGAGCAGGGGGCCGGATGCGGGGCTCTATCCCAGGACCCTGGGATCAAGACTCAAGCCGAAGGCAGACGCTTAACTGACTGAGCCACCCAGGTGCCCCTACATCTTAATATTGGGGTTCTTCATGGTGTTTTCCCAGGATCATCACAATAATTGTGATCCCACATTCTCCAGAGAACATATTTGAGTAGATGAAATTTAATATCTTTTTTCAGTCGGGGCTTCCTTGCTTACTCCAAAGAAAAATTTCTTGTCCCTTTTGTCATTTGAAGGGTATCTTTGCCCAATTTCTAATTCTACAGGATTTTGCACATTTTACCTAATTTTTGTCTGTTTATGGGCAACTTAGTAGAGTCAGGGGGAATGGCTTGGAAGTCCCTTCTTATACCATTAACTTCTAGGAATACAAATCAGGTTGGCAAATCTGGGAAGAGTAACTTGATTTTGTATTCTTGAATACATTATTTTTTGTTCATATTATAATTCAGAATTTTACTTGTTTGTGTCTGTGTACCAGTCAGTTTTCTTTAATTTATCCAGAGCAAAATTAGTATTTTTCTTACTGTTAAGCCTTTTTTTAGATCCAGAGAATTTTATTCCCAATATTCAGTTATTCCTTTCAAATATTTTTTTCCCTCTTTGGAATACCTACACTTTTTGTTTTAATCTCTATTTTCTGTGCTCATTTACTCATTTATACCTCATATTATTTTATTATTCATAATTTTGCAGAATGTAGGATGAAGGAAACAGTATTAGATTTTCATCCATATTGTGTATTGACATTTTTTAGTTTTTGTTTTATTTTTTACCATTTAGACTTACAATTTCTCTTTGTATTGTTTTATATGTTATCTATGTGTTCTTATTTTTCTGCTTTTCAGTTAAACTTTTCTTTTTCCTTATATGCCATGTGTTTGTACTTAAAAGACCATGTGTTCTTAAAGTTATATTGAAGAAGTCAAGCATGGGAGATTTTCAGCACTTTTTCATAGGTCCCTTTTAAATGTTTTCCATTCTTTTCTTGAAACTGCTCACTGTCCACTGGGATAGGATTGCTATAATGTTTCAATAAAATATAATAATGGATAAGGTTTCTGGTTCAAGATGGTGATGTAGGAAGATCCTGAATTCACATCCAGTACTGAATCAACAGCTGCATATGGAACAATTTCCTCTGGAAAAAAAATCTAAAAACTAGCTCAGAAACTCCTACACATTGGATATCCAGGCAAAAACTACATCAAAGTTTTGTAAGAGGTTGAGACACAATACTACCACAAACTCCACCCCAATGCAGTGACCCACATTTGGGCCAGAATGCAGAACCCAGAGTGTTCTCTTAGGAGTGAAGGGTTTCAAACCCATATCACATGCCTCAGCTTTTAAGTCCTATACCTGAGAGAAAAGCCTCCAGAACATTAGCTATGTAAACCAGTGGGGTTTGTGTCCACGTGACCCGCATGGCTATAGCAAACTGAGAAACTGTTCTTCATGGGCTCACATGCTCACATTCACTCTTCCCAGGGGCCAGTGCCCAGGCTGCCAGTGAACGACTCCCAGAGTTTATGTGAAAGAGGCTTATTAACTTGCCTAATTATCAGCCTAAGGGGCAGCCATCTAGTTTAGCCTGCTTTGGTGAATCTTTAGGGACAGAGGCTGCTAGGTGCCATCTTTGTGTTGTTTCTCTGTCTCACTCCAGCTTGCCAGTGTCTCCCATAAAGGAGCTTTTACCCACCTCTGGCCCTCTGAGTTTTGTTGGTGCCACTCAGGAGACACCTCCAGATCACCTGACTCTGGTGGCCAACAGGGCTTATGCTCTTGGGTTCCCCAGGACAATAACCAACAGAGAAAGAGTTCTTAGATGGTTTCCATTCCCTGGACACAGCAAGGGGCAGCAGTCCAAGGAGCCCCGTCTTTCTGAGAAGGAGGCCTATTAGCTTATCTTCAGAGCTGCAGCCTTAGGGACAGGATTCTAATTCAACACTCATCTAAGGGCTGACAGAAATCCTTTCCAGAGACCTAAATTTTTATCCTCTCCTGTTCTCCAGAACACCAGTATCTTCTAGAGGGGGCTTTTACTCATGTCTGGTGCTTTGCTTTTTGTGGCTTCCACCAAAGTAGTGGCCCTTGTATACCTGGCCCTCGAGGCCGGGGGGCGCTTGTGTTGCTGTGTCTCACAGGTCTGTAACAATCAGAGTCCGTTTTGGATGGCTACCACCCAGAGGGCCTTGTGCAGACAGCAGACTGAACCACACCCCCAATGTTTCTTTGAAAGAGGCCTATTTGCTTGTTCTAGAGCTTCTGCCTTAGGGGCAGACATCTGGTTTGGAACACATGTTGGGCTTACTGAGGTTCTCTTAATGGCCTAATGCCAGTAGCCCTCATATTTGTGTTCTTCCTCTGTCTCACTTCAGCTCACTGGTATCTCCTAGAAGGCGCTTGCACCCTCATCTGCACCCCTGTTTTCACAGCTGTCATCTAGGGGACACTTCTAGATTGCCTGGCTCTCCTGGCTAGCAGGACTTATACATGTGGTCCCATGGGACTGTATATATTTGCATACCTTAAAAGCTGTATGGTATTTGTATACCTTAAAAGCATTCCTTAAAGGTCTTGCTTCCAATTATCCTGAATCTGGGTGCTGACTGAGATCCTCCCCTTTGGGACACTGCCAGGTCTCGGTTCACCATCAACTACTGGAAGTCACTAAATTAAAACAGCCTGTCTGGACAATCACAATGGTTTACTCTTTGTGCTGCAAAGTTCAATGAGCTTTGACCTATGCTTAACATCTTGTATCTACCGTTATGATATTAGGTAGAACAGTTTCAGTACACTAAGAAATCCCTTGTGGTATACCTACTCAATCTTCACCCCTTTATCTGAACTCTTGGCAATCATTGATCTTTTTCCTCACATATATACTTTTGCCTTTTCCCGAATATGGTATAATTGGATTTATGTACTACATAGACTTCTCAGACTGCTTCTTTCCCTTAGCATATTTATGTATTTAACATTTATCCATGCCATTTTATGACTTAATGTTTTTTTTTTGTTTTTTGTTTGTTTATTTGTTTGTTTTTGTATTGCTGAATAAGATTCCATTGTATATCCTAGTTTGTTTATCCATTCACCTTTTGAAGGGCATTTTGGTTGTTTCCAGTTTTTGGTGATTTCAAGTAAGGCTGCTATAGTTTTCAGTAGTATGATTTTATTTGGTTCTTTTCTATAGCATCTATTTCTTTGCAGAAATTTTCTATTTTTTTTTTTTAAAGATTTTATTTATTTGAGACAGAGAGAATGAGAGAGAGAGAGCACATGAAAGGGGGGAGGGTCAGAGGGAGAAGCAGGCTCCCTGACGAGCAGGGAGCCCGATGTGGGACTTGATCCAGGGACTCCAGGATCATGACCTGAGCCGAAGGCAGTCGCTTAACCAACTGAGCCACCCAGGCGCCCAGAAATTTTTTATTTTTTTATTAAGAGAATTATAATTGCCTGTTGATGCATTTTATGATGTCTGCTTTAAAAATACCTGTGGCATAATTTCAATATCTGATTCATCTTAGTGTTAGTATCAGTTGATTATCTTTTCTCATCCCCAGTGCTATTTTTCTGGTTCTTGGTATGATAGTTGATTTTTTATTGTGTCCCACATAATTCTGGCTATTAGGAGATTCTGTGTTCTATTTAAAATGTCTAAATTTATCAGGCATTCACCCTGTTCAATTTAAACATGCAGATCTTAGCCTACTTTTGTGGGCTATAATTATTTTCAGAGCCCCTGTGTTATGATTTTGGTCCACTTGGTTTGTATGTTGCTGCTATGATTTCCACTGGTCCTGGCTAGTGCTGCAGGGATGGGGAGAAGAGGTTTCTCTAGGCTGGGCAGCCTGGTGATTCTAGGTAGAAGAAGAGATTCTTTGGCTTAAGGGGATGAAGAGGTTTTCAGTGTCATGTATTTATTGTGTCAAATTCTCCCTCCATGATATTTGCTGGCTGTCTGGTGTCTTGAGGAGGTGGGGTGGGGGGTCTTCGTATCAAGCATGCAGGAACAAAGAGGCAGGCAACTTTGTTTTGGCAATGTCCTCCTTGCTGATTTATCTGCCAACCCTGCAGCCTGTTGTTTCTTGTGTGGAGTAGTTTTACTCAGGCTTTTAGGGGAAAGAGAGCACTTCCTGGTTTAGGCTCCTTGTTGTAGCAGATCCCTCTTGCCAGTAACCAGGAAGGGAAAGCTTTAATTCATAAGTGTTTAATACCTGGCTTTCTTGTATAATATTTGATAATTGGATTTTTAATAATTTCTATTTCAGCTTTTATCTATCTTCTTTCTTTTTTTTTTTTTAAGATTTTATTTATTTATTTGACAGAGAAAGACACAGCGAGAGAGGGAACACAAACGGGGAGTGGGAGAGGGAGAAGCAGACTCCCTGCCGAGCAGGGAGCCCAATGCGGGACTCGATCCTGGGACTCCAGGATCATGACCTGAGCCGAAGGCAGTCGTTTAACCAACTGAGCCACCCAGGCGCCCTATCTATCTTATTTCAAATAGAGTTTTTCCAATGTATAAATAGATAGACTATGAGTGTTTTTATTATTGATTAGGAAAATCCACCAAATTTCTGGGTGTAAAGCCACAGTATGTATCATCAGTCCAGCTTTGGCTTTCCATAAATACCAGAATTTATATTCTGTAGACTAAAAATCTAATCTAATGTTTTATACATCTGGCTAAGAGATACAATAGAGGGAATAAAAATATCCTGCCTAGGAAAACATATTAATTTTTTTTTAGAAAAGTATCCTTTGGGGGCACCTGGGTGGCTCATTTTGTTATGCATCTGACTTCGGCTCAAGTCATGATCTCAGGGTCCTGGGATCAAGTGCCGCATGGAGCTCCACACTGAGTGGGGAGTCTGCTTCTCCCTCTCCCTCTACCCCTCCCCCTGCTCATGCTCTCTCTCTCTTTCAAATAAATAAATAAAATCTTTTTTAAAAAAGAAAAGTATCCTTTGAAAGAAACTAAAGTAGCCAAATCAAATACCTACACTTAACAAAACTTGTAAAATCCACAATTTAACTTTAGAGCTCTATGTCCTGAGGCCATGAAAGACCTCTTTATTTGTTAATACATTCCCCCAATTCTATTCTAGTTGACCCTTGAACAACACAGAGGTTAGTGAGGTATGAATTGCTCTCACTGTCAAAAATCTGCATATAACTTTTGGTCCCCCAAAACTTAACTACTAATAGCCTGCTATTTATGGGAAGCATCACTGATAACATAAACATTTAATGAACACTTATTTTATGTGTTATATGTATTATGTACTGTATTCTTACCGTAAAGTAAGCTAGACAAAATAAAATGTTAAGAAAATCATAAGGAAGAGAAAATATACTTATACTGCTGTATTTATTGGTACCCTAAGTTTATATCATCTCTTTACAGGATGACTCAATGATCTGTTAGTACCACCTCAGTATGGTCTCATATAATACACAACACTGTAGCTGTCATACATATTATTAACAGTATACATAAAAAATTTAAAGATGTAAAAATGTAATTCATATTTATTTAGGATATAACGATTTATGCATTGATAACAAAGCACCAGTGGTATGATTGCTTTACGATAGCCTTGTGTAATCGATACTCTTGCTTCGCAGTAACCTAGCCTATACACTAATGAATGGATTGTTATAAAATTTTTATGGCATACATTATTATAGTCATATTCATAATAGAGTTGGAAACATTGTTACTTCTTTAAATAAAAAAAACACTTACCTGTGATAATAGGCTGATACACAGTTTCTCCAGTGTCTACATGATGAATACTTGGCCGATGATGATGATTTTGACACAAAAATGTGTCTTACAGGGGCGCCTGGGTGGCTCAGTCATTAAGCGTCTGCCTTCGGCTCGGGTCATGATCTCAGGGTCCTGGGATCGAGCCCCGCATCAGGCTCCCTGCTCTGCTGGGAGCCTGCTTCTCCCTCTCCCACTCCCCCTGCTTGTGTTCCCTCTCTCGCTGTGTCTCTCTCTGTCAAATAAATAAATAAAATCTTTAAAAAAAAGTGTCTTACAGTTATTGCCATACAGTTATTATATTTTCATATGAACACACAAACACAACAGATAATTTTATTAAGTGTATGGCACAATGATTATAATTCTTTAAGTGGAGGTGGATAATCATTGAGATCTTCATCCTCATTGTCTGCACATTGAGTAGGCTAAAGAGGATGAGAAAAAGAAGGGGTTTCTATCTCAGGGGTGGCAGAGGAGAAAAATGTGGAGGAGGTTGAAAGGGAGGTAGGAGAGGCAAGGCACACTTAGTATAACTTGACCGAAATACATTGTAATTTCTGTCTGACTTTTGTTTTTTCATTTCTCTATAAATACTTTTATACGGTACCACTCCTTGCACAGTTTGCTTCAATGTCAGTTTCCATATCATAGAATTTCCATGTTTTAAAAGAAGTCAAAAGCAGTCTTGAGTAATTGAAACCCTATGGTCAGATTGTCTAATGTCAATTTGTTTTCTAGCACTGCTTCTTCTATGTCTCCATGATCTGTATCTTTAAACCTCTCACTCTCCACCTTTTTTTTGCCATATCCACAATCTCTTTTATGATTTCCATGATTTTCTCCATCATAAATTCTGACATCATGTATAACATTTGGATGTACTTTTCTCTAGGAATTTATTGTTTTGGGCTTAATGGCTTTCACAGCTTTGTCTTTAACACTGATGGTATAGTTAATGGCATAATCCTTACAGACTTTCATGATGCTCTGTCTATCAGGGTTCTCTTCTGTAGTGTTGACAATCCTTTCAATAGAGTAACATGTCTAATGAGCCTTAATGGTCCTCATGACTCCCTGAAATAGAGGCTGAATTAGAGATATTGTATTAAGGGGCAAGTAGACCACATTGACACCTTTGATGTTGAACCCATGGAGTTCTGGGTGGCCAGAGGCATTGTGTAATATGAGAAGAACATTATTTTTTAAATTTTAATTTCATTTTAATTCCAGTATAGTTAACATATAGTGTTATATTAGTTTCAGGTGTACAATATAGTGATTCAACATTTCTATACATCACCAGGTGCTCATCATGACTAGTGCCCTCCTTAATCCCCATCATCTATTTCCCCATCCCTCCCTCCTCCTCTCCTCTGGTAACCATCAGTGTATTCCCAATAGTTAAGAGTCTGATTTTTTTTTAAAGATTTTTAAATTTATTTGTCAGAGAGAGAGAGAGAGCACAAGCAGGGGAAGTGGCAGGCAGAGGGAGAAGCAGGCTCCCCACTGAGCAAGAAGCCCTATGTGGAATTCGATCCCAGGACCCTGGGATCATGACCTGAGCCAAAGGCAGACGCTTAACTGACTGAGCCACCCAGGCGTCCCAAGAATCTGATTCTTGACTGTTTCTCGCTCTCCCTCTCCCTCTTTCTCTCTCTTTTTCCCCTTGCTCATTTGTTTTATTTCTTAAATTCCACATATGAGTGAAATCATACAGCATTTGTCTTTGAATGACTTAGCATTATACTCTCTAGTTCCATCCATGTCATTGCAAATGGCAAGATTTAATTCCTTTTTATGGCTGAATAGTATTCATTGTATATGGTATATACATCTTCTTTATCCATTCATTAGTCAATGGACACTTGGTCTGCTTCCACATCTTGGCTATGTAAATAATGCTGTTATAAACATACAGGTACATGTATCCCTTTGAATTAGTGTTTTTGTATTCTTTGGGTAAATACCTAGTAGTGCAATTGCTGGACCCTAGGGTAGTTCTGTTTTTAACTTTTTGAGGAACCTCCATACTGTTTTCCAGAGTGGCTGCACCCATTTGCATTTCCACCAACATTACACAAGGGTTCCTTTTTCTCTGCATCCTCACCAACAACCTGCTGTTTCTTTTGTTGTTGATTTTAGCCATTCTGACAGGTACAGGGTTGATATTGCATTGTAGTTTTTTTTTTTTTTCCTAAGATTTTTTATTTATTTATTTGAGAGAGAGAGAATGAGAGAGACAGAGCATGAGAGGGGGGAGGGTCAGAGGGAGAAGCAGACTCCCCGCTGAGCAGGGAGCCCGATGCGGGACTCGATCCTGGGACTCCAGGATCATGACCTGAGCTGAAGGCAGTCGCTTAACCAACTGAGCCACCCAGGTGCCCCTGTAGTTTTGAACTTTAAAAGGCAGTCCCTTATTGGCAAGGTACTTCCTGATTTCTGGGACAAAACATTGATAGAACCACTCCAGAAAAATGGTTCTCAGTATCCAGGATTTCTTGTAAAACCCGAGACTGGCTGCTAGTGTTCATCTTTCCCCTTCAGGACTTAGGTATTAGCAGCTTTATAGATAAACAAGAATCCCAAGCATAAGCCTGACTGCATTTGCATAAAGCAGTAGAGGTTGCTTATCCTTTCCTGCTTTCAATCCTAGTTCTCAGTTCTCTCTCTTACTAATAAATGTCCTTTGTGGCATTTTTCCCCCTAGAACACCGCACATTCATCTGCATTAGAAACCTGTTCAAGTACAAATCTTTTGTCCTCAGTGTTTATTTAATGTTGTCTGGAAATTTGTCCACTGCCTCTTCATTGGCAGAAGCTTATCTTCTGTTCTTTTGACGTTTTTTAAGCCAAACTTCTTTCTAAAATTATTAAACCATCCTTTACTGGCATTAAGTTCTCCAGCTTTAGATCCTTCATCTTTTGCTTTAAGTTGTCATAGAATAACTTTTCTTTTTCTGGAATCATATTAGAGTCATAAGTATGCCTTTCTTCTAATCATCCTGCACCCACATAAAAGCTGCATTCCAATATGAGATACAAAGATATTTTGCAAAAAGTACAAGGTTTTTGCACCTGCTGGTGTAGCTGTAGTAATACCTTCATGAATTTCTTTTTCTTTTTCTTTTTTATAATGGTCCTTATGCTATATTCATTTATCTTGAAATGGTGAGCAACCACAGCTGTAAACCTCAATCTACACCACTTTGTATTTAGGGCCAAATGGATTTTCTAACATTCCCTATGCACTTATACCCCAGGTTTCAACCATGGGATAATCTATCCACATGAAGATTTAGGTTTGCAGAGCAGCATTACTACCTTGTGTCTGGAGAATAATGGGAAGAAAAAATGGGATAAATTCCCAAATGCTTATTATTTTTTAACAGATTAGATCCAAACAATTAAGAAATACATACCAATGGTTTTTACTCTTCAACCAGGTACCTCATCCCTCAGAATCACAAGTTAAGGGTAAGGCTGTAGTCCAATAATATTAATCTAGGGAAGTCTTTCCACAGGGTAAAAAAAAGAAGAATGATAGATAAGCAATCTAGTAACACTTTACATTATTAACTTTTTAAATTGCCAATGTAATAGACAAAACATGACATCCCATTCTCAGGAATTGTATTTCTATGATTATTAGAGATGTTGGACCATCTTTAACTTTTTTATACCTATTAATTACCAACTGTTTGACAGTGTTTTAGAAGACAAATGTCACATATCTCCCAAAATATCCAGTGGTGGGGCACCTGGGTGGTGGCTTAGTCAGTTAAATGTCTAACTTCGGCTCAGGGCATGTTCTCAGGGTCCTGGGATGGAGCCCTGCTCAGCAGGGAGTCTGCTTCTCCCTCTCCCTCTGCCCCTCCCCCTGCTTGTGCTCTCTCTCTCAAATAAACAAATAAAATCTTAAATATATATATATATCCGGTGGCATTTTTGTTAAATGGGATTCTGCATATACTGAGTGGACCATGAGGCTGACCAATATGAAAATGTTTTTCTTTCATTTCAAATAACTTGCTAAATGTGACATGTTATATCTATATATAGTTTGGGAGAATCAATCCATTTCTATAAATTAGGACAAAAGACAGGTGATACATCATTTTCTATTATGGCTGTAATGAATCTATTACTGGATATTGTCTGATCGGATATATTATAATAGGACTTGGTTTTGCTTCTTATTATTAACCACCAAAAGGTAAGCATGTATCTGAACATTAGAGTTCTTGATGAATAGAACTGTAACAAAATTTTCCATACTTATGCAGAAGACATACGTTTTCTAGGTTTTACTAGCAGTTCACAGTTTGGTTAAAAACTGTTTATTCTCTGCATTCCTTTTTTGATTTAATGTGTATCACTCTTGTTTCCTTTAAAACTTTTGAGTTTGCTCTTATGCAAATACATAGAAGTAGTAGGAACTAGTGGAGAAATGGTCATATAGAGGGTTGGGAGTTGGTAGGTTTAAGTCTCAAGCAGTTAACATATTTATGGAACAACTCCTACAGTCCAAATTCTATTTAATTTGAACAGCTGAAGTGATGAAATCTATCTCTGCCATTTGCTAGTTTTTTAAATCTGCGAAAGTCACTTCTTTTAGATTTAATTTCCTCACTTACCGAGTCGTTCAGATTATGAAACAAAATAAAATTAAGAAAACTACTTTCCACATTTTAATTACAGTATACATGATAGAGATTGCTATTATTTTGCAGTCACATCTCTTTTTCTTTTGAATAACTTTTTTATTTTTCCTTGCCGTGTTTGCACCATCTGCAATTCAGATCACTTATTTCTGCACATAGGCTAAACAGAGATGATCTCTATGTACCTTTTCAGATTTCCATATGTGGAGACATCTTAAGCTCCTAGGTGGGGTATATGGTTAACTCAGAAATGCCCCTAATGAGTGAGTCCAATTATTAAGTTTCAAATACTGCCCACAGGGCTAGTTTTAGCCTTTGTAAGAAATACCTCATTGAGGATTAAAGTTCATTTTCTTTTTTGATTAAGCAGGCTCATCTTGGATTAAAAATACATACCCTTTGGAGATTGGTCAAACTCAAGTTGAAATGCTCCTTCTATTAGATCTTTATAAAACTTTATCTTCCAGGATTTCAGGGCTTTTATATCCCTAAATAAGTGACGTGGGGGAGACAAAGTTTAGTTTTCATACTCTTTGGAAGAGAAAAAGTACTGATGGCAGATAACCAGTAAGCAAAAGCCTCGTTGACAAATTCTAATAAACCCACCTGACCTTTGTATCTCAGATGCTTTAATTGTAAGGCAAATATTGATCTGAGATCTGAGCTTTCCTTCTCAATGACTCATGCAAAATCACATTCATCTGTGGGCCTTCCTACTTTAGTTAATAAAACTTATCTCCTGAAAAGCTTGAGAGATGTGTTTCCAAAGACATGAATATTGTGTATGTGTGCTTTAGAGAATGTGATGGGCAAGTAAAGTGAAGTCCTTATTTGAGAGGCAAATTCAGATTGAAGAGATAGGAATACCAAAGTACCTAATTGGATTTTTTTCAACCCAATTAAATTTATTATGTTTTTTCTCTTCAATCACACTGGTAATTTTTAAAATCAACTTTATTGAAGTATAATTTACATATAATAAAATTCACCCTTTTAAGTTTACAACTTGACGAGCTTTGACAAAGATATTCAGATCTGTATCCACACCACAATAAGATATAAAGTGTTTATATCACCAGAAAAATTTCCCTCCTGGTTTCAGTCAGCCCCTCTTCCTATCCACAGCCCTTGGCAATCACTGTTCACAGTTTGGTTAAAAACTGTTTATTCTCTGCATTCCATTTTTGATTTAATGTGTATCACTCTTGTTTCCTTTAAAACTTTTGAGTTTTTCATTTCCCATAATTTCATATAAACGAAAGCATACAATATATAGACTTTTGCATCTGATGTCTTCCATTCAGCATAATTCTTTTCAGATTCATACATCCTGTTATGTGTATCTGGAGTACAATCCTTAATTCTGAGTAGTATTCCACTGTGTTGTTATGCAGCAATCTGTTTATATACTCACCAGTTGATGGACATTTGGGTTGTTCCAGTATTTGGCTTTTATGAATAAAGCTGCCATGAATAGTCATGCACACATTTTCATATGGATGTATGTTTTTATTTCTCCTGTGTTAATAAATACCTCCAACAGGATTACTAGATCGTATGGTAATTCTTTGACTTTTTAAGAAATGGCTGAATTGTTTGGCAAAACAGCTGTGTCCTATTGTTTCCATCACCAATATATGAGTTACCATTGCTCCCCATCCTCACCTAAACTTATGTGTAGTTTGTCATTCTTACGCTTAGTCATTTCAGTGTATGTAGTGATATCATACTAAAATTTTTAACTTGAAATTCAATAATGTGCTTTGTATGAGCTTATTTATCATTAGTATATCTTCTTTGTCTATGGTTCTGTTAAAATTTCTTGCCCATTTTAAAGAATTATGTTTTCCACATTGAGTTGTAAGAATTTTTTTATATA
The DNA here is from genome assembly GCF_029215605.1 of Mirounga angustirostris. Classification (NCBI taxonomy): domain Eukaryota; kingdom Metazoa; phylum Chordata; class Mammalia; order Carnivora; family Phocidae; genus Mirounga; species Mirounga angustirostris. Next base: position 99,123,990 of record NW_026991719.1, read on the forward strand.
TATTCTGTAAACAAAACCTTGATTAGATATAAGGTTTTCAATTTTTTTTGTTAATTTGTTCTTCCCCTCTTTACTCTTTAAAGTCTTTCAAAGGTCAGAAGTTTCTAATTTTGATGTATTTCAATTTATATATTCTTTGTTTTACATTCTTTACTTAGCCTAAGATCACACAAAGTTTCTCTCATATTTTATTTTAGAAGATTTGTAATTCTAGCTTTACCTTGGGGTCTATGTTACATTTTTTTTTGTAGTTTGAAAGAACATTAAGGTTTTTTATTCTTACTGTTTTTATGTGATAGTTGTTGAAGCATTATTTGTGGAAGAATCTTTTTTTTTTCCCATTGAGTATCTCAGCATCATTTTAAAAATTTAAGTTGATCATATATGTGTGTATTTTTAAATTCACAATTCTCTCCTATTAATCTGTACATGTCTGCTTTTGCCAGTGCCACAGTGTCTTGTTTACTGTAGCTTTATAGTTACTCTTGAAGTTATGTAGTGTATGCTTTCCAACTTTTTTCTTTTATTTCAAAATTGTAATGGTTATTTGAGTCCTTTGTATTTCCATGTAAAGTTTAGAATTAGCTTGTCAATTTCTAAAAAAACGGTAAGCATACAAGGATTTTATTTGGTGTTATATTGGATCTCAGGTCAATTTGGGGAAAATTGATACTCTAAAATATTGTCTTCCATCTTGGGCAGAATTGTGACTCCCATGATCTGTGTTGCCTAGTGTTATTCCTGTGAATATGTTACATTTCATGACAAAAAGAATTTGGACATATCATTAAAGTTACTTATCAGTTGAGCTTTAAATAGGGAGATTATGGGGCGCCTGGGTGACTCAGATGGTTAAGCATCTGCCTTCGGCTCAGGTCATGATCCCAGGGTCCTGGGATCGAGCTCTGTATCAGGCTCCCTGCTCGCTGGGGAGCCTGCTTCTCCCTCTTCCTCTGCCATTCCCTCCATTTGTGCTCTCTGGCTCTATCTCTCTGTCAAATAAATAAATAATAATCTTTAAAATAAACATATAAATAGAGAGATTATTCTAGATTATTTGGGAGGGACAAATATAGTCAATCACATGGGTCATTGAAAGCACAAAACAGGGGCAGAATTAGAATTATTAGAAATCCAAATGTTAATTTTTCAAACCAGTAAGAAGAACTAAATAAAGAAAAGTGTGTATCTCTTTAATGATTCACATTTAAAGATTTCATCTCTTTATTCTATTTGATTGAAGGCATTGAATTGAATTAAGCAGCGAATCATGCAGATTAAGTAGTGGTGGTTGTTGTGTTGATAGAATACACTGAAAATTACACATTGTTTCTGTGGGTTTGCTTTTTTCCTCCAAAAATCCATCACCTCACTCTACTCATGGAAAAACACCAAAGAAACCCAAATTGAGGGCATTCTATAAAATAAGTGATTAGTGTTTTTTGATAGTCTCCAGGTCATTTAAAACTCAGAAACACTGAGGATGTGTTACAGACTGGAAGAGACTAAGGAGAAATAATAGTAAATGAAATGTGAAATACTGGTTAGGATCCTGAAACAGAAAAAGGGTATTAGTGGAAAAGTTGATGAAATTCTAATAGGAGCTATGGTTTAGTGAGTGATATAGTACAAATATTTCTTTCCTTTTTTTTTTTTTTTTTTTTTGATATTTGTTCCATGATAATATGTTAACATTAGATGAATGTGGATAAAGGATATAGGGTGATATTTTATACTATTCTCACAAGTCTGAAGTTACTTCAAATGAAAAAATATAAAAAGAAATTGTAGTAAAGGAATAAAATGGCCCACACATTGAAAAGTTCTGAGGGCGTAAGCATATGACAGATAATCTTTGGTGTGTAGTCTTTCTTGACTACAAAAAAGGTTGCCAGCCCTTATGGGCTGAACCTAAGAATCCTGGATGTGACCACAGAGCAAAGAAGGATTAAAGCAGCACATAAAAGGAATTTTTATATTTCAATTCCAAATTTTACTGAATGGTGCTTCAACATTCAAGTCGTAATAGATAACTCACCTGAGGAACAAATACGTACCAACTGGTTGATCCATCCCACAAAGCAAAAATACATTTCCTTAATTGAGCCTTTCTGGGAAGTCAGTGTCTTAACTGAAAGGAATAACCTTAAGATTAAGGATTTTAAACAACATAATAACAGATCATTCTATTTAAAATTTGGAAGCAGACAAGTTCTTGGAACTATTCTTAATTTATTCTATGGTAGGTGGCTGCCTCTTGTGCTTCATGTGTATCAGGAAGTCTGAATTAATCTGCTCTGATGGCCATCTTATTAAATGTCTGGTATTTTTCTTCATGCTTTCATTTTTTTCTCCCTAGCATTGTCTTTACATCTGCATGATTAAAGAGGTATTCATGTTTCGTTCAGTTATTAGAAAGCTTAGAAATGTCTTTGAAGTGAGCTAGCTATAGTTTGATGTACTATATTACATGGGCTTCAACAGTCAGATTGTGGGCCCATTCACAATTGTTTCTGCTGGAAATTTGTAGTTTGTAATACCTTTCAGGGCACAGTGGTAACTTTGCCCAATCTTTATTTCTTAAAAGTAATGTTAAGATATTATGGAGTATTAAAATGCAGAGTGATTGACAGAATTGGAAGAAAGATATGAAGAGAAGAAATAAATATCAGAAATGTCCTTAATACAAAGGAAATACTTTGCTGGTGTTACTTTTAGAAGTCAAACATTTTGAAGTATAAACTTGAGTTCAACTAACATAACCTTCCCTGTTTTAGGATATACATAACCCCAACTCTCCATACTACTCCTGAATGCTGTAAGAACATTATTTTTCTAACAATTAGCTAAAGGACACATTTATCTGACAATTCCATCTCCAGTGGAAAAAGTCTGAAAATGACATTCAGGTAGCTCTCTGAAAGTTAACATAGCACTCTGTGGAATGCACCATAAAACAGTAGCATATACATGTTTAGTTGATTGAATGTAGTGGAAAACCAAGAGTTAAATTATATTTTTATTATATTTTATTTTATTTTTTATTTTTTAAAAGATTTTATTTATTTATTTGACAGAGAGAGACCACAAGCAGGGGAAGCAACAGGCAGAGGGAGAGGCAGGCTCCCTGCTGAGCAAGGAGCCCGATGAAGGACTCAATTCCAGGACCCTGGGATCATGACCCAAGCCAAAGGCAGATGCTCAACTGACTGAGCCACCCAGGCGTCCCTTAAATTATATTTTTGAATTCTCAGGAAATGGATGAGATTGCATATGGATTATCTATGTCTCTTTTTTCTCTCTCTATCTTGATTGATCACACACAAACACACACAAAATTTTAGTTTGTTTTTCTGATACCTGGTTATTTTATTTGCTATAAGCCTTATCCCAGTAACATAAAGGTAATTTAATTATAAAAATTAGTAGTATAATTCATATTTTTTACAAAGGCATAAAAATTACACATTTTCTCTTTATAAGTAGATAAAACTTTTCAGAAAGTTCAAGAAATGTTTATTATTAAAATCTGAATCAAAATATGAATTGATGAGAATATTATTTGATAAAGATTATCTACTGAAAGCTTAAGGCAAATAATCATATTTAATGGAGGAGTATTAATATACTTTCCCTTTAAGATCAGATATAAGGCAAAAATGCTTTTTATTGCCATCACTGTTTAACATAGTCATGTAATCTTGCCACAAATATTATGATGAGAAAAATGAATAAGGAATACATGGATTGGAAGAAAAGAAAAGGTATTTTCATTTTATGTAGATAATACAATCATTTATATATAGGAACTCTTATGGAATCAACATGCACATTATTAGAACTAATAGATGTTTTCACAGAGAAACAAAAATCAAGAGTTTTCCCACACCTTGAATAGCTGACTAAGGTATTATTTCTATTATGAATGAAATATATTCCTTTCACTGTATTTTCTTGCCAGTTTAATCAATGTTTCCTAAGAAGGCAATAAAGATAATGAAGCAGAAGGAATATATGAACAATGATTGATTATTGAGTATTTTCCAAAACACTCAAAGGACCTCAGTCCATAAACATAAGAAACACTATCAAGTGAAGAAAGGATAAATACAAAGAAATTTAAACCAAAGCACACTGTAGTAAAACTGCTGAAAGTGAACAAGGAGAAAATCTTTAAAGAAGTTCAAGTAAAGAGTTACACAATATCATTAAGAACAACAATATAACTGGCACCTTGCTTCTCAATCCCACCAAAAAACAAGTAAGAATGCAGTGAATGATATCTTAAAGTAAAAATGAATGGAAATTTAAAATTCTATAATATATCAAACTTATCCTTCAAGTATTAAGGTGAATTGAATACATTTTTAAAAAAACACAATGAAAGAATTTATCATCAGTGGACCTGCACTACATTTAGGGAAGTATTACTTTGGCTGATGGAAACTTATTCCTGAGTGTAGCTTATAGATGGAAGATGGAAAAAGTCAAATCTAAATGAATATTGTCACTATAAAACTATAGAACATCATTGATAACATCAATATTTACTTAAATACATACACAAATAAAATATTCAAAACTTAGAAAGGGATAAGTGAGGTTAAGTTAGCCTAAGGCCTTTGTATCTTTTAGGATTTGCTAAAAGTAATCATTGATACTGGATTTTAAAGCAAAGATTCATGGTGTAGTCTTTCGGGTAAACATTAAAATAGCAGTAAAAGAATGTGCAACTAAGGAGCTAATAGAGGGATAAAAGAGTATAATAAAATCAATAAATCAAAACAGTCAGGGAAAAAGAGGGTACATAAGAGAGGTGGGACCAAGAGCAAGCACGTTATATAATGGTAGATTTTAAGCCAAATATATCACTTATTCCATTAAATATAAGTGAGCATAATTTCCTCATTAAAGATAAGGAAAGCCTGATTAAAAAACTATAGACACTTTTCATTTTTTTAAATTTTTAAATTTTTTAAAAGATTTTATTTTGCAGGGGCGCCTGGGTGGCTCAGATGGTTAAGCGTCTGCCTTCGGCTCAGGTCATGATCCCAAGGTCCTGGGATCGAGTCCCACATCGGGCTCCTGGCTCGGCGGGGAGCCTGCTTCTCCCTCTGACCCTCTCCCCTCTCATGCTGTTTCTCTCTCGCTCGCTTTCTAAACAATAAATAAATAAAATCTTTAAAAAAAACAACAACAACAAAAAAAAAGATTTTATTTTGCAGTAATCTCTACACCCAATATGGGGCTCAAACCCACAACCCCGAGATCAAGAGTAGTATGCTCCATTGAATGAGCCAGCCAGGCACCCCAGAGACATATTTTATTTATTTATTTATTTATTTAAAGATTTATTTATTTATTTTAGATGGTGGGGAGGGGCAGAGGGAGAGGGAGAGAGAATCCAAGCAGACTCTGCACTGAGCGTGGTACCCAATACAGGGTTCAATCCCACAACCCAAAATCATGACCTGAGCCAAAACCAAGAGTCCAATGCCTAACCAACTGTGACACCCAGGTGCCCCTAGAGACATTTTTTAAATAAAATGATATAAGTAGGTTAAAGAACAAGTTATTGAAAAGGATTACTATGCAAACACCAGGAAAAAGAAAACTGTCCTAGCTGTTCTCATATGACAAAATTTGCACATAAAAGTAGAAGCATTGTTAGAGATAAAGAGAGTTATTTCATAAGGAGAGACTCAACATACCAGGAATATATACAAATTCTAACTTTGTACAAACCTAATGAAATCTCAAAATATACATAGCAAAAGCTAATAGAATGAAAGGGAGATTTTAACACATATTTCATTGTTAATCTAGAATAAAATGACAAAAAAAGATAATTAAGATTGAAAAACACAACTATCAAATGTGACTTAATGACAGTAGAAGGAAATGATCAAAATAAAGGGAGACATACTAAAATATAAAGCAACTTTAAAATAGATTACAAATAAAGCCAAACTTTGGATCATTTATGGTATGTTTTGTTTTTGTTTGTTGATTTGTTTTTTACTCTGTCACAACCAACAAAAACCAAGGAAGGACAGAAATAACCATATGTAGAATAAAAAAAATTGGCATCACTTCAGATCCTATGGATTATTATAAAGATATTAACAGGGTAATTTGAAGAACTTTTTTAAAAATATTGCTTCTCTTTTTTTTAAGATTTTATTTATTTATTTGACAGAGACACAGGGAGAGAGGGAACACAAGCAGGGGCAGTGGGAGAGGGAGAAGCAGGCTTCCCGCTGAGCAGGGAGCCTGATGTGGGGCTCCATCCCAGGACCCTGGGATCATGACCTGAGCCGAAGGCAGTCGCTTAACTGACTAAGCCACCAGGGCGCCCAGTAATTTGAAGAACTTTATGAAAATAAATTTTTTTAAATAGATGAAAGGAGAAAGTCTCTTTAAAAATACTTATGAAACACTGAAACAAAAGGACATGGAAAATGAATAATTCGGTATCTATTAATGAATTTGATGTCATAATTAATTTGTATTCCTAATGGAAACTCTTTCCAATTAATGTCTACTTATGTATCGGATGAACTGATTTGTGTCCCTGTGAGAACTAATGGAAATGCCCAGGAATTTTTTTTTCATAATCTATTTAATGCATCAGAGAACAGGGGATAAGATTTTGTATAAGGTGGAAACATTTAAAGGTAAGTTGAAGATCTGCAGTCATTCATTTTCCCCACTAAGAGCAGTTGCAAATTTCAAATTAGGGAAGATGTTAAGAAATAGAAAGTTGAGAAGAAATTGGAAGCCAGAGGAACTCTTGGGAATCTTAAGCAGTGGATTGACAGGAAACTTTAGGGGCCATAGATCCCTGTAGTCTTCTGAAAACAGTGGTTATATTCTGAACCTATGCAAGGTAGTAGGCTAAAAGGCAAAGTAAAAGGTGAAAAGCAGAAGTTCCAAAACTTGCAATGTTGAAAATTAAAAGTTTATACTTTATTACTCATCAGCAAGAGGGACCATCATGAACAACCCCCCAGGCTTATATTTGGCATTTCTGGTGAACTACCAGATAAACATATGATAAACTAGTTGTAAACTGAGATTTACCAAACCTACAACCCAACATTGACTCCCATGGATCCTGTCTGCATTAAATTAATCATTACCTCTAAATTTAATTGCCTAGTAGAGGGGAATGAATACTCTGTGGTATATGATAAATTCATTTTGAATCTCTAGGGTTTTTCTTTTAATACACCATTTCTGGTATTCATTGAGAAATTACTTTGCATGCCTATAAAAAATTGAGGATAGAACAACTAGGCCGAAGATAATAAGGAAATAGAAGACTTGAACAATAATACACAGAAAGTAGGATCAGTAGACACCTATAGGACATTTCCCTAAAAAGCAGCAGAATACACATTCTTTTTAAGTACACATGGAACATTCTCCAAGATAAACCATATGCTTGTCCATAAAACAAGTTTTAGAAGGTTTAAAGAGTTTGGAAACCTATAAGGTATGGTTTCCTATCACAATAGTATGAAATTAGAAATTAACAACAAATTTATAAAATTCCCAAATAGTAGAAATTAAATAACATACTCCTAAATAACCAAAGGGTCAAAGAAGGACTTATATGGAAAATAAAAAATGCTTTTGAATAAATGATAATGAAGACACAACATACCAAAATTTAAGGGATGCAGCTAATACAGTGCTTAGAGGGAAACTTATAGTTGTAAATGCCTACTTTAAGAAAGAAGAAATAACACATACCAACAGCCTAACCTTCTACTGTAAGATACCAGGAAAATGATAAAATCGACAACCCTTTAGCTTGACTGACCAAGAATAAAGAGAGGACTCAAATTACTAAATTCAGTAATGAGAAAGGGGATATTACTACTGATATAACAGAAAGAAAAGAAATGTAAGGGAATAGTATGAGCAACTCTGTCCAACAAATTAAATATATTTGATGAAATGGAAAAATTCCTAGAAACACAAAAACTTCCAAAAAAGTCTCAGGAAGATATGAAATATCTGAAGAGATAAAAAACAAGTGTTACGGGTTGAATTTTACTCCCCCTCCATTGAATTCATATGTTGAAGACCTCACTTGTGATACCTCAGAGTATGATCTCCTTTGGAAAAAGGATCGCGGGGCGCCTGGGTGGCTCAGTTTGTTAAGCCACTGCCTTCCGCTCAGGTCATGATCCTGGAGTCCCAGGATCGAGTCCCACATGGGGCTCCCTGCTCGGCGGGGAGTCTGCTTCTCCCTCTGACCCTCCCCCCTCTCATGTGCTTTCTCTCTCTCAAATAAATAAATAAAATCTTTAAAAAAAAAAAGAAAAAAAAGAAAAAGTATCGCTGCAGGTGTAATTACTTATGATGAGGTCATGTGACTGGTGTTCTTATAAATATGAGAAATTTGGACTTACATGCACACAGGAATAACACAATGTGTCATTGAAGGCAGTGACTAGAGTGGTGTTTATACAAGCCAAGTTAAACCAAAGATTGACAGCAAACCACCAGAAGCTAGAGGGATGGAACAGATTCTTCCTCTTGACCCTCAGAAGGAATCAATTCTGCCAACACCTTGATCTCAAGCTTCCACCCTTCAAAACTGTGAAAAAATAAATTTTTATTAAGGTACCTAGTGTGTGTTATTTTGTTACAGCAGCCCTAGCAAACTAATATTAGTAGAAACCACCCCCCTCCACCACAAAAAAAAGAAAAGCCCAGATACAAATGTCTTCACTGGTGGATTTTACAAACATTTAAATGAAGAAATACCAATTTTCCACAAACTCTTCCAAAAATATCAAAGATAAAGGAAAATTTCCATACTCATTCAATAAAGTCAGCATTACTCTGATACCAAATCTAGATATTGAAATCACAAGATTTCTCTTTTTTCATGTCTGAGTAATACTCCATTGTATATATATACCACATCTTTATCCATTCATCAATCGATGGGCTTTTGGGTTCTTTCCACAAACTGGCTATTGTTGATAATGCTGCTATAAACGTTGAGGTGCATGTATCCTTTTGAATCAGCATTTTTGTATCCTTTGGGTAAATACCTAGTAGTGTAATTGCTGAATCCTAGGGTAGTTCTATTTTTAACTTTTTGAGGAACCTCCATACTGTTTCCCAGAGTGGCTGCACCCGTTTGCATTCCCACCAATAGTATAAGAGGGTTTCCCTTTATTCACATCCTTGTCAACATTGGTTGCTTCCTGTGTTAATTTTAGCCATTCTGACAGGTGTGAGGTGATATCTCATTGTAGTTTTGATTTGTATTTCTCTGATGATGAGTGACGGTGAGCATCTTTACATCTTTTTTTTTTTTTAAAGATTTTTTATTTTTTATTTGACAGAGAGTACAAGCAGGGGGGAGTAGCCGGCAGAGGCAGAGGGAGAAGGAGAAGCAGGCTCCCCGCTGAGCAGGGAGCCCGATGCAGGGCTCGATCCCAGGACCCTGGGATCATGACCCAAGCCGAAGGCAGACGCTTAACCGACTGAGCCACCCAGGCACCTCTACATCTTTTCATGTTAGCCATCTGTTTGTCTTCTTTGGAAAAATGTCTATTCATGTCTTTTGCCCATTTTTTAACTGGATTATCTGGTTTTTGTGTGTGTTAAGTTTGATAAGTTCTTTATATATTTTGGATACTAACCCTTTATCAGATATGTCATTTGCAGATATCTTCTTCCATTCTATAAAAAGAATGAAATCTTCCCATTTACAACCACACAGATGGAGCTAGAAAGTATTATCCTAAGCAAAATAAGTCAGCCAGAGAAAGAGAAATACTATATGATTTTGCACATAGGTGGAATGTAAGAAACAAAACAGATGAACCTAGGGGCTAAGAAAAAGAGAGAGAGAGGCAAACCGTAAAACAGACTCAACTATAGAGAACAAACTGAGTGTTGCTGGAGGGGAGGTGGGTGGTGGGGGGATAGGTTAAATGGGTGATGGGCATTAGGGAGGGCACTTGTGATGAGCACTGGGTGTTGTATGTAAGTAATGAATCGCTACATTCTACACCTGAAACTAATATTACACTGTATCTTAACCAACTGGAATTTAAATTAAACCTTGAAGAAAAAAAACAATAAAACTTAATAACATGAACAAAAAGATCAAGAAATCACAAGGAGAGAAATCTATAGCCCAATATGCCTTATGAATATAGATGCAAAATCCACAACAAAATACTAGTAACTCCGCAACAAAATACTAGTAAACTGCATCCAGTAATATACACACGAAAGAGTGGCATTTATCCCAGGAGTACAAGATTGGTTTAGATCCACAAATAAATTAGTAAAATACATATCAATATAATAAAGGATAGAAACCTTATTATCATGTAGAAAAAGCTTTTGAAAAAATTCAATAGCCCTCATGATAAAATTAAAAAACTAGGAATAAAAATGTTCTTTTTCGATCTGATAAATGGCATCCACAAACACCAACAGATAATGTACTGAATGGTGAAAGAATGGATGCTCTCCCTATAAGAACAAGACAAGGATTATTACTCTCACCACTTCTATTCAACATCGTATTTGAGGTATCAGGCAGGGCAATTAGATAGAAAATGAAATAAACGTCACCCAGATTGAAAAGAAAAAATAAAACTACGTTTTAGAACTAAAAAACTAATTTAGCAAGGTTACAGGGTACACGACCAGTGTACAAAAATGAATCATATTTTAATCCATTTGCAATGAATTCATGTATCAGGTCTAGTAATTGGTGGAGTCTTTCAGGTTTTCTACCTAGAGTATCATGTCCTCTGCAGATAGTGAAAGTTTGAGTTCTTCCTTGCCAATTTGGATGCCTTTTATTTCTTTTTGTTGTCTGATTGCTGAGGCTAAGACTTCCAGTAGTATGTTCAATAACAGTGGTGATGACAGTGGACATCCCTGTCTTGTTCCTGACTATAGAGGCAAAGCTCTCAGTTTTTCACCATTTAGAGTGATATTAGCTATTGGTGTTTTGTGTATGACCTTTATGATGATGTCAAAGAACCAGCTCGTAGTTTCATTGATCTGTCCTAGTGGGTTTTTTGTTTCTGTCATTTATTTCTGCTCTAATCCTTATTCTCTTCTCTGCTGCTGATTTTATGCTTTATTTGCTGTTCCTTTTCTAGCTCCTTTAGTTGTAAGGTCAGGTTGTATATTTAAGACTTTTCTTGCTTCTTGAGTTTGACCCTTATTGCATTTTCCTTCTCTCTTAGGACTGTCTTTGCTGCATCTCATAGGTTTGGGACTGTCGTGTTTTCATTTTCATTTGCTTCCATGTACTTTTTTGTTTCCCTTTTCAGTCCATTTGCAATGAATCAATCAAAATTGTTATTAACAATTCCACTTATAGTAGCATCAAAACAAAGAAGAGACTTATGAATAAATTTAACTAAAAACTAAAATTTATACTCTGAAAACTATAACACATTGCTGAAATAAATTTTAATGCACCTAAATAAGTGGAATGAAATTCCAGGTTCATAGGTCAGGAGAATTAATATTCAGATGAGAGTACCTTCAAAAGTTATCTACAGATAATATGTAACCCCTATCAAAATCCCAACTAGCTTCTTTGTAGAAATTAACACAATGGCTTTAAAATTAATTTGGAAGTTCAAAGAACTCTGAATAGCCAAATAATCCTGGGTGAAAAGAGAAAAAAAAGAACAAAGTTGCAGGACTCACACTTCCTGATTTGAAAATTTGCTACAGGGGCGCCTGGGTGGCTCAGTTGTTAAGCATCTGCCTTTGGCTCAGGTCATGATCCCAGGGTCCTGGGATAGAGCCCCGCATCGGGCTCCCTGCTCGGCGGGAAGCCTGCTTTTCCCTCTTCCACTCCCCCTGCTTGTGTTCCCTCTCTCGCTGTGTCTCTTTCTGTCAAATAAATAAAATCTTTAAAAAAAAAAAAAGAAAATTTGCTACAGATCTATAGTAAACAAAGTAGTGTGGTACTAGAATAAGAATGAACCAATGGAAATTAACTCACATTTGTAATCAATTTATATTTAATAAGAGTGCTAAGACAATTCAATGGTGCAAAGAATAATCTTTTTAACACATGGTACTATGGCAACCAGATATCCACATGTAAATGAATGAATTTGCACCTTACACTATTCCACATGTAAAAAGTATATCAAAATGCATCAAAGTGTTAAATGTCAGAGAAATTGGTATAAAATTCTTCTAAGTAAACATAGGCACAAAACACCTTGGTCTTGGATTAGGCATCTATTTCTTATAAATGATACCATAAACACAAGCAACAACAAGAACAAAAATAGATATATTGCACATCAACATTTTTCAAAGTGCCTGTGCTTAAGGAGACAGTTAAGAAAGCACAAAGACACTTCCACAGAATAGGAGAAAATGTTTACACATTATATGTCTGATAAGGGACTTGTATCTAGAATATACAGAGAACTCCACAACTCTGTAATACAGAGACAACTAAATTAAGAAAAAAATGAGCAGAGAATCAGAATGGAAATTTCTCTAAAGACATACAGATGTACAGTACGCACCTTAAAAGATGTGCATAATATAAGTTATCAGAGAACTGCAGATCAAAACCAAAAAGAGATTCCACTTCACATCCACATCCACTCTGCTGTACCTCCGGTCTTCTGGGGTAGCAGCATGCCCTGACCTTGTGTTTGTTGTCACTGGCTTCCAGGCATCTAGAGTATGCCAGGTGCCATCTGTGTTCTCAGACTAGGGAGACCAAAGCCAGTCCTTGAGATAGTCACCAGATAAGTCTTACTTTTCTTCTCTGAGATTAGCCAGTGGCTGAGAGACAGGCTGAGGTGCAGGGAGGGGCTCTCGCTGGTGATTGTATACTAGTCCAAAAGTTAACCTTTGTTCTCCTTGGCCCTCAGGCGTCTATAGTATGCCTGTCCAGTCAGCCTCAGGAGATAGGCAGGCCAAGCTATTCCCTTGGGCAGCCCCCAACTCCACCTGCAATATGTTCGAAGTTGGAACACAGGGTTCAGCTCTTTTCCTCCCCAGAGACAGGCAAGGATTTGCACTTTCTCACCTGGCCACTCTGTATTGAGCCTCAGGGACGAGCTCCGGCAAGCGCTTGTATGCTGGACCAAAGTGTTATCTGTGTTGTCAGGGGCTCACAGTATGGGGTTTTTTCCTGTCAGTGCTCAGATTTAGGCAAGACAGAAACTAGTCCATGGAGCGGCCCCCAGAAAATTCAACATAAGTTCCACGCCTTTCCTTCGGTCCCCAGGGAGAAGCTTAGAGCTGAGGTCTTCTTGCTGATTACATTCATATGGTGCTGCTGGGGAGGTTGTATGGATAGGAGTCAAGAGGATGTCTTAGATTTTCCTAAGGACTTAAGTGTGACTGGTTTCTTGCCAACCCCCAGGTTCAGGAGCCTCTCAACTGGTTTCTGGATTTCTCACACAGAATTGATCCATTTATCATTGTTGATTGGGTGTGTCTTTCTGGGGAAAGAGGTTCTAGGTCTTTCTATTCTTTCTTCTTGCTGATGTCATCAGTGCTCAATATTGATTTTTTTAACACAATTATTAATTGAGTTTTTCTTGTATTTGACTCTTTCTCAGATGTATAAAGCAAGATATATCATCATTTATAAAGATTCTGATTACTTCATTCTGATCAAATGAGGTACATTCCTCTGAGATAACATCCTGATACGAAGTTGCAATGGGAATCATATATTAAAGAGTTAATCAAAATATGTTTTAAGGGGGCGCCTGGGTGGCTCAGTCGTTAAGTGTCTGCCTTCAGCTCAGGTCATGATCCTAGAGTCCTGGGATCGAGCCCCGCATCAGGCTCCCTGCTCCGTGGGAGGCCTGCTTCTTCCTCTCCCACTCCCCCTGGTTGTCTTCCCTCTCTCACTGGGTCTCTCTCTGTCAAATAAATAAATAAAATCTTTTAAAAAAAATATGTTTTAAGTTCTGCACTTCAGCACTTTTTCTCACACCCTGCCAAAGGAATGTAAATCAGCACCTTTATGGAAAGCACATTGCAATTATGTGTCATGCCTTAACAACATCTGTACTCTAGTAATTTACCCACATATCTCCCTGGCTCCTAGGAATAAAGATTTACATTGAATACTGTTCTTTGTAGGTTTTTTTTTTTTCCAGTAAAGCTAAAACTTTTGAAACACATCATGTGCCCCACAATAAAAGAATGATACAATAAAGCAAGGTGCATACCTGCATGCAATTATATAGCGACTAAAATATAGACTTAAAAATAGTTAGACTTAAAAAATGCTTGTGATTGGGTGCCTGGGTGGCTCAGTCGGTTAAGCGTCTGCCTTCGACTCAGGTCATGATCCCAGGGTCCTGGGATCGAGTCCCGCATCGGGCTCCCTGCTCCTTGGGAGCCTGCTTCTCCCTCTGTTTCTCTCTCTCTCTCTCTCTCTATCTATCATGAATAAATAAATAAAATCTTAAAAAAAATGTTTTTTAAAAAAAATGCTTGTGATTAAAGTAATGTTAAGGAAAGAAAAAAGAAGCTACATACTAAAGTATATGCGTGTTAAAATAACAGGATACCTGGTATTCATTTTTAAATACTTCAACTAAAGAAAAGAAAAAAAATAAGGTGATAAAGAAATTGAGGAATATTCTTTAAAAAAAAGGATTTTATTTATTTATTTGAGAGAGAGAAGAGAGCACTAGCAGGTGGAGGGGCAGGAGGAGGGGCAGAGGCAGAGGGAGAAGCAGACTCCCCGCGGAGCAGGGAGCCCGGCGACGGGCTCTATCCCAGGACCCTGGGATCATGGCCTGGGCCCAAGGCAGATGCTAAACTGACTGAACCACCCAGATGCCCCAGAAATTGAGGAATATCAATGAAAAGCTTTATCTTAATTGCATCTGCAAAGAACTAAATTCAAAATAAGATAATAATTCAAAGGTTCTAGCTTGGCATATATTGTGCGGAGCCACTGTTCAGCAAAATAATATATAATAATGCCCTGGCACACACATACACATACACATGAATATAAGCACACAAAGCACTAAAGCAAATGTGGCAAAGTACAAATAGCTGATGAATTTATGTGAAGGGTACAGTAAGAGCATTCAGTGTAATCTAATTTTTCAATATCATGGATTTTTGATAATCCAAAATCAAATAACTGATGTAACATACTCAATAAAACAAGAAAAATACAAAGACTTTCAAAATAAAATATGAATTCATAAAAAAATTATAGCATTAACAAAGCAAGCAATGTATCTTGGTGATACATTGTGATTTATTGTAATTATCTCTAGGTATGTTTAATGGAGTTCATGATAACTTTGAAAACAACCCATAGATGAAAAGTTGGAGCACAAGGGATTTTTAGGGCAGTGAAGATATTCTGTATGAAAATGTAATGGTAGGTACATGTCATTATACATTTGTCAAAACCCATAAAATGTACAACACAGCCTGAACCCTAAGGTAAACTATGAACCTTAGTTAAGAATAATATATTAATATTGGTTCATCATTTGTAACAATTGTACCACATAAGGGCAAAGTGTTAATAATAGGGGTAACTGGAGAGGTTGAGGGGACCTATGTAAATTGTGTATTTTTCACTTAATTTTGCTGTAAACCTAAAACCACTCTAAAAAATTAGTCTATTGATTATTTAAGATAAATAAGGTACTATGCATAAGCAGTTTATTATCAATTTTCTTTTATATATTTACAGTGAATAAGGCTGAAAATGATACAGATAAATAGAAAGGAAAAAATCTTTGGTGGAATTTTGAGTTTCTTTTATACTATGTGTTTTCTAAATTATTATTAGGTAAAGATCAAAGAAAATTCATACATGCATATTACAGTCGATAACACATCTCAGAAAAAATCTATTATAATATTATCCTTTGGTCATGATTCCTTCCAGTATATTCTTTACCTATAACATATGTATTTGTATATGTATATGTAAAGATGTGTTATACATAAACAAATGAACAAAAAGCATGCACAGGATGATATTTGTTTAACACAATCCCTGGCACAAATATCCAAGTACCTTTTGCAGTCTGTGGGAAAACAAATTTATTAATCCATGTATTGGAATTACCAGACACTTTGCATTCAGTTTACTATCCACAAGAACAAGCAAACTAGGAAATATACTTGTGTGAATTTTAGCATTTATTCTTTGAAAAGTAAATTCTAAACCATTCAAAATTGATGTTTATAGTTTCTTAAATATGGTAGTTTATTTTTCCTTAGTCATTGAGTAGTAAATGTTAGAACTATATCTAAGATATAGTTTATCTATCAAGATAAAAAATATGTAAGATATTTTCACTCAAAAACATCACATCTGAAACTGGTTTTCCCTGACTCAGTATTCTTCAATATCCCTGTTTCTTCAGTATAATTTGAGAAATAGTCTGATTCTTCTTTGCCCCTAATTCTATTTGAAAGTCTTCTTTCACCTATTGATATGGTGGATTACATTGATCAATTTTCAAATGCTGAACCAACCTTGTATAACTACAATAAATCTCCATTGGTTGTGGTATAAAATTCTTTTTACATTTTTTGGATTTGATTTGCTAATATTTGAGATTTTTTGTACCAGTGTTTTTGAGACATATTGCTTGGTGGTTTTCCTTTCTTGTGATGCCTTTAGTCTGGTTTTGGTAATAAGGTAATGTAGACCTCATAGAATGAGCCAGGAAATGTTCCATCTGCTTGTATTTTCTGAAAGCATTTGTAGAGAATTAGTTCCTTTCTTCATTACATTTTGGTAGACTTTACCATTGAAACAATATGGGCCTATGACTTTCTTTTTTTTGGAAGGTTATTATTTATTGATTCAATTTTTATAAATAGATATAGCCTTATTTAGATTGTATATTTCTTGATGTGTGAGTTTTAGTGGTTTATGTCTTTCCTGGAATTTGTTCATTTCATCTGTTATGGGCATAGAGTTTTTCATAACAATTTGGGGGTATTAGTTTGCCCTGGAACCTCAGTTTTCTGATGGATCCTAGAAGAGTCATTGATTTTCAGTTTGTTCAGACTTTTTCTTCCTGGCAGGGCTGGAGTGAAATTGGAAGTCATTTTTGAGTCTAAGGGAGCAGTGTTTACAACAGTGATTTGTGACAACTTTTTCAATGCCTCAATAATCTGATAAAGCCTATAGACCCTCACTGTAAAATTAATAAAATCATAATCCCAATATTGAATATAATTCTGTCGTGAATCCCATTCTTGATGTCCCCTATATGCTAAGACAGTGTTTTTCAAAATTTCATATTCGTTACCATTTTTAACAAAACTGGCCAGGGTTCTTTTTTTTTTTTTTAATATTTATTTATTTATTTTTATTATTAACATGTAATACATTATTTGTTTCAGGGGTTCGGGTCTGTGATTCATCAGTCTTACACAATACACAGTGCTTACCCCTACACATACCCTCCCCAGTGTCCATCACCCAGCCACCCCATCCCCCCACCCCCCTCCGCTCCAGCAACCCTCAGTTTGTTTCCTGAGATTAAGAGTCTCTTAAAGTTTGTCTCCCTCTCTAGTTTTTTCTTGTTTCATTTTTTCCTCTCTTCCCCTATGATCCTCTGCCTTGCTTCTCAAATTCCACATATCAGTGAGATCATATGATAATTGTCTTTCTCTGATTGACTTATTTTGCTTAGCATAATACCCTCTGGTTCCATCCACGTCATTGCAAATGGCAAGATTTCATTTTTTTTTTTTTGATGGCTGCATAATATCCCATTGTATATATATATACCACATCTTTATCCACTCATCTGTCAATGGACATCTGGGCTCTTTACATAATTTGGCTATTGTGGACATTGCTGCTATAAATATTGGGGTGCAGGTGCCCCTTCGGATCACTACATTTATATCTTAGGGTAAATACCCAGTAGTGCAATTGCTGGGTTGTAGGGTAGCTCTCTTTTCAACTTTTTGAGGAACCTCCATACTGTTTTTCAGAGTGGCTGCACCAGCTTGCATTCCCACCAACAGTGTAGGAGGGTTCCCTTTCTCCAAATCCTTACCAACATCTGTCATTTCCTGACTTGTTAATTTTATCCCTTCTGACTGGTGTGAGGTGGTATCTCATTGAGGTTTTGATTTGGATTTCCCTGATGCCGAGCGATGTGGAGCACTTTTTCATGTGTCTGTTGGCCATTTGGATGTTTTCTTTGGAAAAATGTCTGTTCATGTCTTCTGCCCATTTCTTGATTGGATTATTTGTTCTTGGGGTGTTGAGTTTAATAAGTTCCTTATAGATCTTGGATACCAGCCCTTTATCTGATATGTCATTTGCAAATATCTTCTCCCATTCTGTTGGTCGTCTTTTGGTTTTGTTGACTGTTTCCTTTGCTGTGCAAAAGCTTTTTATCTTGATGAAGTCCCAATAGTTCATTTTTGCCTTTGTTTCCCTTGCCTTTGGCGATGTTTCTAGGAAGAAGTTGATGCGGCTGAGGTCAAAGAGGTTGCTGCCTGTGTTCTCCTCAAGGATTTTGATGGATTTGGCCGGGGTTCTTTTTTTGCCGGGGTTCTTTTTAAACACATAGAGCCATTGACTTGCTCGGAACCTACTGATTAAGAGTATTTGCTTGAAAGCTTGGGACTGTGTATTCAAATAAGCATTACAAGTGAGTGTGGTGCATAACATAGTATAAGAACTATTTCTCTCTCCAGCCTGCTGCAGTCTATGGCAGCATTATCACTGCCGTGTTTTTCATGAAAATTCTTAGCATTTATATCCTATTCACATTTTCTTTTCATACTGTTTTTTATATCAAGACATTTCTGTCTTGTCTTTGGTTCCAAGGTTTTCCATACTTTACACATCATCTTCACTTTTCTAATTTCTAACATTATATGATGATTTCATTACCTTTTTGTTTTTTACAGGAAGTCTTTGATTATTCAAATGCAGCGTCAGCTTTCTCTCCTCACAACTCTTAAAACTTTTAGTAATCACATAATATTCTCTAGATTTTTTCATTATCCAAATATTTTTTTTCTGAACAATTACACTTTTAGCTAAGTATCAGTAATAACATATTTTCTCTCTGAAGGGATACAACCTCATTGTTATTAGTTTCGATTACTGGTCGTGTATACATATATTTAGATATGGTTTATCTAAATATCTAAATACATCCAGATATAAATAAATATGATATCTCTAAATATTATATATATCTATTGTGTGTCCACCTCAGACTTTACAGCACTTTTGTGCCTTTTTAAACACTTGTTTTCCCCAGATCTCCCATTCTCCCATAATATGACTTATTTTATTTTTCCTATGGCATTTACTATGAAACAGAGTTGGTTATGCATTATTCTCTTTTTCACATGCTTTGTTATAATTCAATTTTTGTGTTCATAATATTTTCTCACCATTTTTAAGGAAAATTTCAATTGGGAGACCAAGATTTTAATTTTTCTAACTTCAAATATTAAATAAAAAATTAGAGGCATACTGTGTTTAGTAGAAAGTGATTTCATAAATTAGCTAGCAAAAATTAACTTTTAGATTAAAATATGATGTATACATAGAAAATGATGATATGAGTGTAAGAAACAATGAAGTTATAGCTAATCATTTCATAGACCAGTATATAGAACATTGCCAGAATCCTAGACACTTTATTCCAGCTAATAGATCCTCTTCCCCAAAGTAACCACTCTCCTAACTTGTAAAACCTTAGATAAGGTTTTTATATTTTTGATTTTGATATAAATGTTATTACACAATAGACTCTTGTATCTGATTTTATGTGTTCCATATTATATTTGAGCTTCATCCATTTTACATCCATCCATTTTACACCCCACTTCCTCTCATTATTATTGTTTCATGTTTCCAACATGAATTTAGATTTTAACTTTGCATTCACTCTTTCTCTTGACATGAGACAGCTTAACAGGAGAAAACCACATTGAATAGGCATACATATGGGGAATCCATACAGACATGAAATTCCAAAGACAATGAGGCAACTTGAAGCTTCCATGAGGTTAGTAAAGGGGTAGCTCCTGAGGATACAGAGGGGAGAAGCTCATTAGCAAGAAGGTGAAAGATGGTTGGAAAATCAAGTTTGCCCTATTATGCAGATAAATTCCATAGGTAAAGGGGAGTCTCTATTAATAGCTCTCTTCTTGTTACAGGCTCCTTTCCAATGTAAATTGAAGCAGTTGTAGGGGAGGCAGAGAGCTTTTCCTGCATCTTCTGGGTTTTAATTACTTTTAACTCAAAATAATTTTTATGCCAAAATGGCCCATCTTGGGGAAGCCTGACCTAGGTCCCTAGAGCATTAACCACCCTCATCCCACAAAGTAACCACCATTCAAATATGTATTGCTGCATCTTAAATTTCTCTAAAGTAGAATTTCATGTGCATGGGACCACATAATAAATACTCTTTTATGTCTGGCTTCCTTAACACAAAATACTCTTTTGGTATCATCTATGTGGTTACATGTTCAAATAGTTTTTAATTTTTGTTTCTGTATGGCCTTCCATTGTATGGATGTCTCCTAGTTCATACATTCTCTTCTTAATGGGGTTTTCATATTTTTCCTGATTTTATTTCAAACTAATAGGTTAGTTCTAGGTTTATGTTGTATAAAAAATTGAAAAAGTGGGGATGCCTGGGTAACTCAGTCAATAAAGCATCTGACTCTTGATTTCAGCTCAGGTCATGGTCTCAGGGCCCTAAGATGGAGCCCTTAGTCAGGCTCTGCACTCAGCAGGGAGTCCACTGGAGATTCTCTCTTTCTCTCCCTCTGCCCCTCCCCACTAAAATAAATAAGTAAATCTTTAAATAAGTAATTGAAAATGTGTTTTTCAGATTTATAATTTATATAATTCATATAATTTGAGATTCAAAACTCACGAAGTTGATTTATACCATTTTATACGCACACCAGCAATGTATAAGGCTTTAAGATATTTGACATCTTTACCCTAACTTGAATTTGCCATTTGTTTTAATGTTAGCTATTATAGTGTGTATAAAGTGATATCTTTTTGTGGTTTAATTTGTAATTTCCAAATGACTACTGATGCTTAACACCTTTTCATGTTTTATTTTGCTCTTGTTATATCTTCTGTCATGTTTCTAATGAAATGTATTGCTTACTTTTAAATTAAAGATGTGTCTTTTAAATATTGAATTGTAGGCATTCTTTATATATTCTGAATACAACTTCTTATTCACATTTACGTGTGATGAATATAATCTCCATGTCTATTGTCTTTTTATTTCCATAATAAAGTATTCCTAACAGCAAAAGGTTTTAGTTTTGATAAGATACAGAATTTAATGTTTATTTTAATGATATTTATTCTTTATGGCATATTTAATAAATATTTTTCTACCACCCAAATCATTAAGGTATTCTACTTTGTTTTATTCTAGCTGTTTCATAATTTTAATATTTACATTATGTGATCTATATTAATTTAATATTCATGCACTGGTAGGTTCATTCCTAAAAAACCTAATGATAGCCAGCCCTTTTGCCACCAGTTGTTGGAAAACACTATCTTTTCCTCTTTGTATTAGTTTGGCATCATTCTAATTTTTGTGTAATGACACCTGCCAATTTTATTATTTTTATTTTTCTCATTATGCCCTTTTATCCCTGATTACTCTTGTTTTTAGGAGTTTAACTATGATCTTCCTAGATGTGGATTTGCTTGTACTTACTCTGCTTTTGGTTTACAATTCTTGCTGAAACTGTGGCCTTCTATCTTTCCCTTTTTTGAGGAAGACTCTTGGACATCATGTATTCAGATGCTACTTCTACCCTTTCCTCTGTCTCATTTCTCCTAACTCTCTTTAAATTTCACACTCTTTCTCTCCTCTTTGTCCCTTAGTCAGTATATAATTTATAAACCTATATGCCAGTTTAATAATCCTTGCTTCATCTGTGTTTAATCCACTATTTACACATCTTTGGAGTCATTAATTTCAGTTGTTTGCTTGGTTAATTCTATAATTCTGTTTTTTTATGAATTTGTATTTTATTTTTATTTTTTTAAGATTTTATTTACTTGACAGAGAGAGACAACGTGAGAGAAGGAACGCAGGGGGAGTGGGAGAGGGAGAAGCAAGCTTTCCGCTGAGCAGGGAGCCTGATGCGGGGCTCGATCCCAGGACCCTGGGATCATGACCTGAGCCGAAGGTAGACACGCTTAATGACTGAGCCACCCAGGCACCCCTCATATTTTATTTTGAAAGTCTTTGTATTTTTCTTGTTTTATTGAGTATGTTACATCAGTTATTTAATTGATTTTGGATTATCAAAAATCCATGATATTGAAAAATTAGATTACACTGAATGCTCTTACTGTACCCTTCACATAAATTCATCAGCTATTTGTACTTTGCCACATTTGCTTTAGTGCTTTGTGTGCTTATATTCATGTGTATGTGTATGTGTGTGCCAGTGCATTAATATATATTATTTTGCTGAACCTTTTAAGAGTGTGTTGCAAATGTGACCCTCCGCTCCAGTAGTCAGGTTGAACAGTGGCTCCGCACAATATATGCCAAGCTAGAACCTCTGAATTATTACCTTATTTTGAATTTAGTTCTTTGCAGATGCAATTAAGATAAAGCTTTTTAGATGAGGGGCGCCTGGGTAGCTCAGTTGGTTTTGCATCCAGCTCTTGATTTTGGCTCAGGTCATGATCTCAGGGTTGTGGGATCAAGCCCCATGCTGGGCTCTGCGCTGGGCTTGGAGCCTGCTTAAGGTTCTCTCTCTCCCTCTGTCCCTCCCTGCCTCTCTTAAAAAAAAAACAAAACAAAACCAAAAGCTCTTCAGATGAGATTATAGTTGATTAGGATGCTCCTTAAATCCAGTGAAAGATGTGTTTATAAGAGATAGAAAAGGAGAAAACAAAAGAGACACAGGAGAAAAGGCCATGTGGAGTTGTAGGCAGAACCTGGAATTGAGACGATGATACAACTAAGGAGCACCAGGAGCTCCCAGAAGGTGGAAGAACCAAGGAAATTTTGTGCCATAGAGCCTTTGGAAGGAAGCATGGCACTTTTGACAATCTAATTTTAGGCTTCTGGCCTCTAGAACAATGAAAGAATAAATTTCTGTTGTTTTAGACCACCAAATTTGTAGCAATTTGTTGTGGCCACCCTAACAAACTAATATAACCCCTACATTTTTCACCACATATATCCTGAGAACAAGGATATTCTTGGACACATGCAATACAAGGATCAAATCAGAGCATTTAGCATTATTATAACATTATTATCTAATATATAGTCCTTATCTAATTTTTCCATTTGTCTCACTAATATGATTCATTGAATTTAATTTTCTTAAACCCAAGATCCAAACCAGAATCACACATTGTCTTTATAGCTCTTTAGGCTACTTGAATCTGAAAATAGCACCTCATCTTTTTTTCAAAACTTTTTTTTTTTTTTTTTTTTTGAAGCATGCAGACCAGTTGTTTTGTAGATTGTCCCTCAATCACAGTTTATCTGATTGTATTCTTGTTTCTAGTTTCAGGTTATATTTTAGAAGAAATACTAGATGAATGATGCTGGTTTGTTCTCAGTACCTCAAATCAAGAGGCACATGGTATTAGGCTGTTCTATAATTGGTGATATTAACTTGGGTCACTTGATTAAGGTGAGGCCCTCCATATTTCTCTACTCAACTGTTACTCCACTTTTAAACAACAAGTAATTTGTTCAGGGATACTTGAGAACTGTGTAAATAAACCTGTTAACCAACAGGTTTTCACCCAATGATGTTATCATCCATTGATGATTATTGCCTTGATCATTTATTTCCATTATGCTTGCAAAATGGTGATTTTCATACTGTCATTTATTGTACATTTATTAGTTGTCTCCTGTGGTAAATTAAATTGTCCCTTCTTTCTTTCTCTCCTTTTTTTTCTACCTTCTTTTTACCTTTTCTTCTTCTCTATTTCTATCCCTGTATCTCTCTGTCTTTCTCTCTGTCTTGTTCCCCTCACCTTTTGGTCTGCTTTTATTTAGATTTTCAACATGTGGGTTCTTGAATTCTTTTTCAACTACATTATTATTTATTACAAGCATTGTTCATTTTTGTTTTTATTGTACCAGATTTAGCCAGTATTTGGTAAAAAATTGTAATTCCAATCCAATATTCAAGATAACAGTGTTCTCATTGCGTATTTGTGTCTCTCTTCCTTTGCAGTGAGAACCTTGCCCACTTTCAAAGGAATATATTTTCTTCTATAAAACACCAAAAACTAATATGTACAGAATTACTTTACCCTTACCACTACAAAAAGAATACCTACTAAATGAAGTTGATTTCATTACAGTTTTTCTATCTTTAGCCTGAGGGTATATGTCTGAGTTTTAGTTGTGTGGGGTTTTTTTTCTCTTAAGTCTTTTTGTTTTGTTAAAGATTATTTATTTATTTGACAGAGAGAGAGAGAGAGAAAGTGCACAAGCAGGGGGAGAGGCAGAGGCAGAGGGAGAAGCAGGCTTCCCGTGGAGCAGGGAGCCCGATGCGGGGCTCGATCCCAGGACCCTGGGACCATGACCTGAGCCGAAGGCAGGCGCTTAACGACTGAGCCACCCAGGTGCCCCTCCTCTTAAGTCTTTATTCTGTATGTTTGATACCATTATGTTCATTATTTTTATGTTTTATTTTATTTTATTTGATGTGTTTGTTGCTTTTATTTTTTGATTATATAATGAGTCAATATCCTTGTAAATTTCAAATTTATATAAAATGTATGAGAGCAGTGTCACTCAGTCTCCTCTCCATTCTATCCTGCTTTCAGTCTTTGCCTGTGGATAACCAGTTTCATTGAATCCTGGTTATTCTTTCTATGGACGGTTTTCTAAACTAAGCAAATTATATATTAAAGTAGTGTACTTATTTTCCCCTTAAAATTTATCCTGGAAATCACTCCAAATCCGTCCTTAGAGATCATCCTTATTCCTTTATAGCTACATGAGTAATCTATTTCATATATAGTAATGCCCGCTTATCCATTGTTTGGCTTTCTGTGGTTTCACTTATCTGTAGTCAACCAAAGTCCCAAAGCAGATTATGCTCCGTCTCACATACCATCAGAAGGTCGGGAATAGCCTGATGGTATATCACAGTACTTACGTCATTCACCTCACTTCATCTTATCAGAGAGGCCTTTTATTATCTCACATCATCACATGAAAAAGCAGAGGAGTATAGTACAATATTTTGAGAGAGAGAGAACACATTCACGTAACTTTTATTAAACTATATTGTTATTATATTTCTATTTTGTTATTAATTATGGTTGTTAACCTCTTATTGTGCCTAATTTATAAATTAAACTTTATCATCGCTATGTATGTATAGGAAAGCATAGTATATATAGGGCTTGATACTATCTGTAGTTTCAGGCATCCCCTGGGGTTCTTAGAGCATATACCTGTAGATAAGGCTGGATTTCTGTATATAACATAGTTCAATCAACCAATTGCCTATGTGTGGACATTTGCATTGTTAAAATGATGATTTGTTAGAACATATAATATCCCAAACCGTAACAGCATACAAATGTATTTTCTTGCTGTTGGTGGCATATCTTGGACCTAAATTTCTAAAAGTGATATTCTTTGGTCTAAACGTAAGTGCATATATAGTTTTAGTTTATACTGTTAAGTTCCTTTCCATAGGGTTGTAACATTTTGTGTCCCCATCATCAATATATGCGAGCTCGAGTTTCCCCATAGCCACTGTGACAGCTTGTGTTGTCTATATTTTGGACGTTTAACAATCTTAAAGATGTGAAAGACTATCCCTTAATTCACATGTATCTTAGGTAATGTTTAGCATTTTTATATTTAAGTCATTTTATGATATTTTTGTCATTTTTGGTTAATGATTTTTGCCCATTTTCTATCAAATTTTGGTATTTTTTCTCTTTTATCTGTCTTGTCCTTCCTTTTATATGTTATTTTCCTTGATTATGTTGTTACAAATATATTCTACCAATGTTTTGTCTATTGATATTGCTTACAGTGTTTTTTTGGCATGGAAAGATTTTTTCAATAATTTTTTTGAAGCTGAACTTATCAGCATTTCCTTTTATCGTGTTGCCATTTGAGTTATCGTTTTACACATTGTTTTTCATACTCAGATTACAAATGTCTCCACAGTTTCTTCTAATTGTATTGTTATATATTTTTACATGTAGAATTCTGATTCATTTGGATTTTAATCCTCATATAAAGTGAAGTATAGGTATAATTTTATCATTATCTATACTACTATTTATTTATCCCGACATGCTTTCATAAAAGTTCCCATATTTGTCCTGGATATTTGAGATGCTACCTTTATTGAGTAAGTGATGTTACTATGTTCTTATCTATTGGAATTTCCATTCTATTCCACTGATCTCTCTCTTACTCCTCAACCAATATAACCTGGTTTTAATTTCAGAAGTTTTTAGTGTGTTTTAAAATCTGGCATGGCTATGCCCTCCCCTCATTGCTCATATTTCTCTCAGTTGTCCCATATGTTTGTTCATATTATTTTTTACATGAACTTCAGAACCTCCTTATGCAGTTATAGAAAAAAAGTCTTTCTGGTATTATTATCGAGATTGAATCAAATTTATACATTAACTAAGAAATCGAGAAGACATCAAATCTTTATCATTTTGGCATATCAAAATCAAGAACAAGTGATATTTTCCAGTTTTGCATATCTCCCATTTCTGTCTTCTAGGAGATGTTTATGGGTTTCCTTATGTATATTTTGTGTATGTCTTGTTAAATTTTCCCTATGTATTATATAGAGTTTTATTATTATAAAAGCTGTGTCTGACAAATCCATTATTTGGATCCCTTGTGGTTATCTGTATATTTTTTCATTTTTCTTCTTGATTTTGGATCATTTAATCTTGAGACTTTGTATGTGTGTTAGTTTTTAAAATTTAATGTAAGATATTGTATATGAAAAAATATAGAGATAATTTGAATCTTTTACGTCTGACCTCTAAGCTAGGTGGAGATCACTTTAATTCAATCAATGTTTATTCTGATTAAAGTCAGTCAAATCAAACTCAGTTTGTGCTGAGTTTCAATCTTTGGGAAGGCTGGTCTATTTTTGGTTTTTCCTTTCAGCCCTGTAAAGATTATCCATATGTAAACTAGATTATTTTACAAGGGCCAACCATGTTGACTAGTCCTCAACTCCAATTTCTGTCTCCTTAGCTCCATGAAAAAGCTGAAAGCTGTGTTCAAATTCTTTATTTCTTGGCTATCAGTTATGAATTTGTAAATGCTTATAGAAGATATGCAGTACGAAATGTTGGGCTCACCTCTCTGTTTCACTTTTCTCTGGGATCTTGACCCCTCAACTTTTGCCTTTATTTGTAGCTTTCTGATGCCTTCAGACATATTTTTTTAAGAAAAAGTTTTTGTTTTAAAATAAATAGTTTCATGGGAAGTTACATAAAATGGTACAGAGAGGTACAATATACCCTTTGTCCAGTTTCCTCCAGTGGTTATTTTACATAGCCATAGTATAATATCAAAATAAGGATATTAACATTGGTACAATATGTATATATAGTTCTCTGCCATTGTATCGCGTGTGTAGATCCATGTAACCACCATTGCAATCAATATAGAATATTCCAAAATTTAAAAAAATATTAAAACAATATTTTACCCTGCTTTTCTGTTGATTCTTGGAAGTAAGGTTGTTCTAATTGAGCTAGTTCAACAGGGGCAAAAGCAAGTTTCCCAAAATTAGCTTTATAATGCTTATTTTTTATATTTATATTAGGAATATTTCTGACTCTGAGATCATGTGTGTTATGTGAAAGTTGAAGATGTGAGTTCCAGAATTCTCTTCTTTCCCATAGTGCATAGTGTCAGGGAGCAAGAATTTCCTGTTCCTTCAAGGACCTTCCAGCTGGACTAAGAATCAAATTGACATGAAATAGATTGACAGGAGAAAATGAAATTTAATTTTGTAGGTAAGGAGAATCTACACAGAAATGGAAATTCCAAAGTCAGTCTGTCAAAATGAGGTATTTTTGTTATTCTTTTTTTTTTTAAAGATTTTATTTATTTATTTGAGAGAGAGAATGAGAGAGAGCACATGAGAGGGGGGAGGGTCAGAGGGAGAAGCAGACTCCCTGCCGAGCAGGGAGCCCGATGCGGGACTCGATCCAGGGACTCCAGGATCATGACCTGAGCCGAAGGCAGTCGCTTAACCAACTGAGCCACCCAGGCGCCCCATATTTTTGTTATTCTTAACTAAGGAGAAGGAGATAGTGGCCCAGGACTTCATAGGGAAAGAATCCAGTTCATAGCAAGATGAAAAAGAGTAATTGTTTGGTATTAGGGAGAAAGACCTTCCTCTGCCCTGTGGTCCTTTTAGCTGGACTTAGAATCAACTTGACATGAGACAGATTAACAGGAGAAAATCAAATTTTGTAGCACACCTACAGGGTATCCACATAGAAGCGAAATTATAGAAACAGTGAGGCAACAAGAAGCTTATATGAGCCATGGAGTGCCTCAGGTTACAAAGAGAAGAAAGCTCCTTAGCAAGAAGGCAAAGGAGATGTTTGGAAACACAAGGTTGCCCTATTATGCAGATGAGGTCCTTAGGTAAAGGGAGTCTCTGTTAATAGTACTTTTCCTGTATCTGCTAGGTTTTGATTACTTGTAACTCAAAATAATCTTTCTACCAAAGTGGTCTATCCTGGGGCACCCTGCCCTGGGATCCTACATTGGTAACCAAATATTTGCTGGATGAAATGTTTGTTCTGCTGCTCAAAAATAAGGGGACATAGAGGACTTTGATCAAACAGGTCTTGCTAGGTTCTTCCCTGTCTACCATACTGAGTTCATAGTATAATGTAGTTATCTATGGTGATATTCCTCTTTCTGGAGCAGGTCCTCTAAGTTCATTTTTGGCAGTTGTGGGAGAAGTAAAGGACTGTTCCTGAATCTACTGGGTTTTGATTGCTTTTTAACTGAAAATAATCTTCATGACAAGGTGGCCCTTCTTGGGGCGGCCTGCCCTTGGCTCCTACACTAGCATGGAACTGGATATGTGGTAGGAAAGCATTGAATAATTATTAGGTGATATTTAACTAAACTCTTTTCTGTAGTCATATGAGCTAAAACCATCAGTTCTAGTTTACCTACATGGTGGAGAGCTACCTTAAATTGCTTTGTTGGTAGATTCAAAGTAATTGAATCAGAGTAGTCTTTTCTTGGACAATTTTATCTTTGCATATATATACATCTAACCTGTTCCTGTATGTTCCGAAAATCAAAACATTTAAGTTACATTGGTGACTATGCTCCTGCTCCACTGTGGAAAAACTTGTTTCAGGTTAAGGAATATGGGCTCTTAATAGAAAATTAATAGATATTAATTGCTACTCAACAGAGTAATGCTGCTGGATGGAACATACTCTAGGCATTGATTCTCTTAGAAGTGCACATAATGGGTAAAATATGAAAAGCAATATTACATGTGGAAATGTCACAAATATCCATGAGGTTGGACCAGGGTACCAATGATTTAGAATTGTCTGTTATAAAATTAGAATTTAAGCCCATAAATTTGTGTAATGGAAAGGAAGGAAGGAGGAAAAGTGGAATGAAAGTAGCTATTAGCAGAGGGTAAGAAAACCAGTTCCTAGGTATATAAATTATTTAAAATCCCAAGTCTTGGGCTTTCACATATTTTTTAATGGATTTTTATACATAAGCAAATCCAGACTTAAATAGGTAGAGACTTTATTAAGAATTATAGTAGTCTAGAGCCTCTGATCTCAGAAATCTGCAAGTGTCTCAAAAGCAAACAAAAAGGCTTTTCTTTTTTAAAGAGGTGTAAGCAGTAAGTATGGGGAAGTCAGGCAAATGAGAGGAAATGACTAGAGAGGTCTGTCAGGAAATAAATATGTCTCACTGTATTCAGCTGATTCTCAGGATAAGTTGATAAGGGATATTTTTGGCTTTTAAGTGCTTGCTCAGGTCTGAGGACTAGCAGAGTTCAGGAACCTTTAGGGAAGAGAGAAACCTTATCAAAGTTTGTTCAAGACAAAGCAGAGCATTAAAAATGGACAATTTTGAATACCTGATCAGGAGCCAACACTACACAGGGTACTCTATTACTGTAGGCATTCCAGTGGATAATAAATAGCCTCTTGTTAGGTATGCTGTAGAAGAAATTAGTTTTTAATCGGGTGGGAATTTGGCCTAGATAACCTTTAAGAATTTTTTCTAACTGGAAGAACAATTTTGCATATGATTCAGTGAGGGTTAGTATTTTTACAAAAAACAAAAAGGTCCCCTTCATGTACATTCCTAGATATCATCTTGTCATTTCTATATAGTATCTTTCAATGAAAGTTAGTAAAATCCTTTAAAGGCAAGCTTTCCAATCATCGTTTTGTAGATTATATAAATGAATTATTCAGAACTAAGTATTTCAGAATAGCTATTATTCTAGAGTGAACAGAATTGCTGTGTATAGGATATGCATTTCTTCCTAGGAATGCAATAATAGTATGGAAAGGATGTGCAATATTAACATTTAGATAGGTATCATGGGAAAAGCAAAGCTTAAAATGTACCTAGTATGGAGAAAAAAGAGGAAAGGTTTTGGTTAAATCTTATCAGGCTCACCACTAGTCCATCAATTCAAAGTCAGCTCGGGGAGTGATGTTGCTTTTCAAGCTCTTATGAAAAGACTTCCTGATTTGTAGAGGAGGCAAATTTATTTATGTAAATTGACTATTTGGCAATACTTCTGCTGCTGTTAGTATTGACTAGCCCCACCTCTGATAAGATAGATCTAATTTCATTTCCATTAAAATGCAATAAAAGCACATTTATGAATTTAATAATTTCTTGCCTGAGTTTGATAGGAGCACTAAAATTGTCAGCTGTGGAGTGTTGTTAATAAATACTGCTTTTTTAATTAAAATAGACTAAGAAACACCTAGGTGGTCAAGGATATTTTTTTACTTAGATTATGAAAAAGAATGAATTGGTAAAAGAAATAGTAATTTGCCCAAGGGTTTGTTTAATTGGACCTTTTTGCTTATCTCATTGTCAAATTATTTTCAAGCCTATGCTTTTCTTTATAATTTGAATATTGGTGTACTTTATTTTGCATAACTTATTCATCTTCCTGAAAGGAACAGGGAGCAAATATAAATTTAGGCTTTATAACAAAGCATGAAAAGAGAAAACTGATGTAGTGAATTGTTATTCTAATTTTTTGTTCAGAATGCTCTCAAAATTTTATTTTCTCTCATAATTTCTACACTTTTATA
The DNA here is from genome assembly GCF_029215605.1 of Mirounga angustirostris. Taxonomy (NCBI): domain Eukaryota; kingdom Metazoa; phylum Chordata; class Mammalia; order Carnivora; family Phocidae; genus Mirounga; species Mirounga angustirostris. Next base: position 99,155,359 of record NW_026991719.1, read on the forward strand.
TGAATTGCCTGTGTACATATTGTTATTTCTGATAACTTTGTATGCTTCCTTGATCCAGTCTTCCTGATTAAGCACCATTTATCTGAAGTTCTACATAATCTGAATAGTCAACAACCATTTGCTTCTGAATAAATAAAGGAAAATATATGTACAAAAATTTTAAAAAATACAAATAGCTTTTAACCATTATGAGAATCCCTGGTAGCTGAACTGATCCTGATTTCCCACCTAATATAAGTTTCTGAATTCTCCTTCCCGGGGAAAAATAGATGAGCTTATCTTTTTATTATTTAAAAATCACTTGATTGAATTGCTAAGTCAGAAAGAGGAACAACTTTCATGACATCAAGAGATTTATATCGGTTTCATAAGTCAGACAGAGAAAGACAAATACCAAATGGTTTCACTCTTGTGGCATTTAAGAAATAAAACTAATTAACAAACCAGGAAAAAAAAAGGACAAAAGAAACCCAAGGGGTGCCTGGGTGTGGGGCTCAGTCAGTTAAGTAGCTGCCTTCTGCTCAGGTCTTGATCTCAGGGTCCTGAGATTGAGCCCCATGTCAGGCTCCCTGCTCAGCGGGGAGTCTGCTTCTCCCTCTCCCTTTGCCCCCGCCCCCCCAAATAAATAAATAAAATCTTAAAAAAAAAAAAATCCCAGACTGTTAAATATGGAGAACAAACTGGTGGTTGCCAGAGGGGAGGTGGGTGGGGCCATGTGTGAGATAGGTAAAGGGGATTAAGGGAACACTTATCTTGATGAGCTCTGAATCATGTAGAGAAATGTTGAATCTTATTGTACAACTGAAACTAATATAGCACTGTATGTTAATTATACTTCAATTTAAAAATTAACAAAAAAAGAGACATGTATATTGGGGAAGAATACTGAAAAAAATCTTTATAGAACAGAGAAACAATGGGTTGCATGGATTCCAAGTGCTAAAACAATGTGGCTACAGCATAGTTTCTTCTGCACAATTACTTAAAATAAATGCTGAATTCTTAAACTCTTAATTTCCTTGATGGAGTACTGCACATCTGTCAGATAATTGCAGCTTATACTTTGTTAAATGGCAAATAAAAAGGTTTGGAATGGAGTAGAACACATTATCTTATATGAAACAATTTTGGCTGACTTAATATGAACATCCAGTTTCATCTAGGTATTTTACATCTATTAATATTTCTGTACTAGCATCCCTTTTTATTATTTTAATTTAATTTTAGTTTAGTTTACTTATTTATTTATAATTAGTTTAACTATATTTTTAAATCTAAAATAATAGTTTTATGACTTTAAATCTATCATGCTATTTAATATTCATAATCAATATGCATCCTGGTGTACATTAAAAATTTATAGCAAGGTTGCCTGGCTGGCTTATTCTGAAGACCATGCATCTCTTGATCTTGGGGTCCTGAGATCAAGCCCTACATTGGGTATGGAGATTACTAAAAAAACAAAATAAACTTTTTTAAAAAGTATAGCTGGGGCACCTGGGTGGCTCAGTTGGTTAAGCAACTGCCTTCGGCTCAGGTCATGACCCTGGAGTTCCGGGATTGAGTCCCGCATCGGGCTCCCTGCTTGGCGGGGAGTCTGCTTCTCCCTTTGACCTTACCCCCTCTTGTGCTCTCTCTCTCTCACTCTCTCTCTCAAATAAATAAATAAAATCTTTAAAAAAAAATAAAAATAAAAATAAAAAAGTATAGCTATTTAAGAAAGAACATCATTGATTTGATAAATGTATCAAAACTCTAAACATAGAACAAAAATCATACTTAATAGCAAAATATTACTAATTCATCAGAAATCAAGAATAACATAATTGTTTTTATAATTTATTAATTTGTTGAAAGACCTAACTGTTGCATTAAGACAAAAAATATAGAGAAATAAATATTGGAAACTGATATAAAACTGAGAATACTTTCAAATGATTTGATTATTCTGTCAAAAAATTACTAAGAGACTAGAAAGAATTTTCCGGTACATCTGCACTATTCAAATAATGTATTATAACCAGGAAAATAAAGATGTGTTTGAAAGGTTCAAGAATAAAAATTTTATTTTGCTATAAACTGAACCAGAAAAATGAAACACCTATACAAAGAAAAAAGTAAAACTTATTGACAGACATAAAGTTCTAAATAGGAAGACCAAACATTATTCTTTGACTCTAAAGATTCCTGGATTTTTTTCAACTGTTGGAATTTTTTTTTTTTATTTTTTATTCAGGTGTAGTTAACATACACTGTTAAATTAGTTTCAGGTGTACAATATAGTGATTCAACAGTTACATATATTACTCAGTTCTCTCTAGATGAGTGTACTCTTAAGCCTCTTCACCCATTTCATCCATCCCCCACCCACCTCCCCTCTGGTAACCATCTGTTTTTCGGTTTGTCTCTCTCTTTTTTCCTTTGTTCATTTGTTTTGTTTCTTAAATTTCATTTATATGTGAAATCACATATATATATGGGTACACACATAAGCACACCCCCCCCCATCTTATTTATCCATTCATCTATCAATGGACAATTGGGCTGCTTCCATAGTTCGGCTGTTGTAAATATTGCTGCAGTAAACATAGGAGTACATCTATCCCTTCGAATTAGTGTTTTCATAGTCTTTGTGTAAATTCAGTATTACAATTACTGGATCATAGGATAGTTCTATTTTTAATTTTTTGAGGAACCTCCATACTGCCTTCCACAGTGGCTGCACCAGTTTGCATACCCATCAATAATACACAAGAGTTCCTTTATCTCTACATCCTCACCACACTTGTTATTTCTTGAGTTTTTTATTTTAACTATTTTGTCTGGTGTAAGAAAGTGCTCCGATTTCATTCTTTTGCCTGTGTCTGTCCAGTTTTCCCAGCACCATTTTTGAAGTGATTGTCTTTTGCCCATTGCATATTCTTGCCCCCTTTCTCAAAGATCAATTGACTATACAATTGTGGGTCTATTCCTGGCCTCTTTATTCTGTTGTATTGATCTATGTGTCTATTTTTATGCCAGTACCATGCTGTTATGATTACTACAGCTCTATTGTATAACTTGAAGTCTGGAATTGTGATGCCTCCAGTTTCTTTTTTTTTTTTTTTTTTTCAAGATTGCTTTGGCTATTTGGGGTCTTTTGTGGTTCCATACAAATTTTAGGATTGTTTGTTCTGGTTCTGTGAAAAATGCTGTTTGTATATCGATAGGGATTGCATTAAATGGGTAGATTGCCTTAGGTAGTATATAAATTTCAACAATATTTGTTCTTGCAATCCATGAGCATGAAATGCCTTCCCATGTCTTTGTGTTGTCTTCAATTTGTTTTATCAATGTTTTATAGTTTTCATAGTATAGCTCTTTCACCTCATTGGTTAAGTTTATTCCTAGGTGTTTTGTTTTTTTGTGTGTGCAATTGTAAGTTGTAAATTCTTATTTTGTCTTTCTGCTGCTTCACTATTAGTATATAGAAATGCAATGGATTTCTGTACATTGATTTTGTATCCTGTGAATTTACTAAATTCATTTATCAGTTCTAGTATTTTTTTGGTGGATTCTTTTGTATTTTCTATATAGCATTATGTCATTTGCAAATAAGGAAAGTTTTACTTCTTCCTTAACAATTTGGATGCCTTTTCATTTTCTTGTCTGATTAGTATGGCTAGGACCTCCAGTACCATATTGAATAAAAATGGTTAAGAGTCAAAATCTTTGTCTTGTTCCTCACCTTAGGTGAAAAGCTATGTTTTCCCCATTGAGTATGATGTTAGCTGTGAGCTTTTCATGTGTCGCCTTTATTATGTTGAGGTATGTTTACTCTAAACCTATTTTTTTTAATCATGAGTGGATGTTGTGCTTTGTCAAATGCTTTTTCTGCATCTATTGAAATGATCATATGGTTCTTATGCTTTCTCTTATTGATGTGATGTATCACTTTGATTGATTTGTGTGTATTGAACCACCTTTGCATTCCAGGAATAAATCCCACTTGATCGTGGTGAAAGATTTTTTTTTTAATGTATTTTTGGATTCAGTTTGCTAGCATTTTGTTGAGGATTTTTGCATATATGTTCATCAGAGATATTAGCCTGTAGTTCTCTTTTATTGTGGTGTGTTTATCTGGTTTTGGTATCAGGGAAATGCTGGTCCCATAGAATTCATTTATAAGTTTTCCTTCCTCTTCTATTTTTTGGAATAGTTTGAGTAGAATGGGTATTAGCTCTTTTACTTATCTGCAGAGGCTCTTTGCCTGTTCTGGGCAGTGCCTGGTTCCTGGCCTGTGGGGTGCATTTTAACAAGGTGCATGGGGATCTGTTTGTGAAATGTGACCTGCCACCACAGCCACTGGAAACCAAGTTCCTGCAAAAAGCAGAAATTGGAAAATGCCGTGCTGGCGAGCTTTGTGCAGATCTTCTAGGGATGGGGTCCTGCCTCACTGGGACTGAGGCAAGGGTGACTTGGAAGCATGGATCTGCAGAATCCTCAGAGGGTGGAGCTTGGTATAAACAAGTTAGGTAGGGAGTGTTGGTGCTGTGTTGGTTCCTGCAGGTAGTAGTGCATTTGTGCTGAGGAGCAGGCTAGGGAAATGGTGCCTGTCAGCTCCTTTGTTTCTGGAGGGGTCTCCCTGTGATCCCTGCTTCTCCTGGACAAGGTCTGAAATGAGTAAATCACTCTCCCTACCATGTGCCTCAGGTCTTTTTCAACCTGCTCCTTCTATGCTATATGTCTGCTGGATGTTTGTTATGCTGTCTCTTTAATGGTGGGGACTGAGCTTCCTGTCATCCTCCATGCTCTCCCAGAACCAAGTCTGCTGATTTTTAATATTCCAGGCTTTAAGTCCCACTGTTTGTAAGAACTTAGGAAATTTGGACCCTCTCACTTTCAAAGGCAAATATTATAGGGATTCGTCTTAACTATATGGGCTCCCCAGTGTGACAGTCTGTTTCTCTCTGCTCCCCACTCCTGAATCTACCTCCCAGCCTCAGCTGGGCTTGGCCCATTTTGCTCCCCACCCCATCTCTGCTTTTTTATTTTTTTCTTTAACCATCTTTGATGTGACCTCTTCTCTACCTTTAGTTGTAGAGTTCTGCTAGTCTTCAGGTCACTTTCTGGGTTATTTACACTGATGGAAGTGTTATCTAGTTGTATCTATGGGATGAGGTAAGCTTAGGGCCTCTTATTGTGCCATTTTCCCAGCCTCCTTTCCACTCAACCAACTTTTGGAAATTTTTTATATTAATTCTTTAATAATTTTATACTCTCCCTTTTCTCCGTTTACTGTTTTGTAATTCTTTGTAATATAATGCTGTCTCTATGAGACTGAACCTCTTAGTCAGTTATCACTGCTTTTATATTTATTTTACTTTTTCCTTTCTCTCTACCTCAATACATGTATTTCTTCAGTGTTTTTTTTCCAGCTACTCTATTGGTTTGCCTTCATATAACAATCATGTGTTTTCCTTTTTTTAAAAAAAGATTTTATTTATTTGTCAGAGAGAGAGAGAGAGAGAGCACAAGCAGAGGGAGCGGCAGAGGGAGAAGCAGGCTCCCCGCAGAGCAGGGAGCCCGATGCGGGACTCTATCCCAGGACCCTGGGATCATGACCTGAGCTGAAGGCAGCGCTTAATGACTGAGCCACCCAGGCGTCCCAATCATGTGTTTTCCTAATACTTTCTTTTAACATTCAATTTGATTTTTAATTAAGCTTTTCCTTTTGAGAAAATCATAGACTCACATGCAGTTGTACGAAGTAATAAAAATCCCATATACCCTTACCCAGTTTTTTCCATTGAGAACATCTTGTGAAACTATAATATAGTATTCTGACTGAAATATTGAAATTTATACAGTCAAGATAAAGAACATTTCCATCACAAGAATGTCTCATGTTTCCTTTTTATAGTCATACTCACTTCTCTCCCATTCCACCCCTTCCATAACCCCTGGTGACCATTAATCTGTTCTACATTTTTATAATTTTATAATTTCAAGAATTTCATATAAGACTTATGTATATACAGTGTTTAAAGAGTATGCATTTGGCTTTGTTCTTACAGCATAATTCTCTGGAGATTCATACAGGTTGTTGCATCTATCATTATTTCTTTGCTTTTTATTGCTGAGTCATATTCCATGGTATGGATGTATCACTATTTAACCAATCATTCACTGAAGGATATTTGAATTGTTTCCAGGTTTGGGAAATTACTAATAAAACTAGTATAAATATTCAGGTATTCATGTGTGTATGAATTTAAATTTTCCTTTCTCTGATATAAATCCCCAGGAGTACAGTTGATGGCTTGTGTGGTAGTTACATGTTTAGTTATTTAAGAAACTGTCAAACTGTTTTTCCAAGGGATTGTACCATTTTACATTCCCACCATATATGATGTTCTCATATTTCTTTGAGAATACTAATTAAATTATTTTTAAATGTTTCTTCTCATTCCTGAACTATATTTATTCTGGGCTTGATATTCTGCCATTGTTTCTAAAGTTACTATTTTATTCTCTTGATTTGTGGTATATGTGTTAAATTTAGTCACCTGTTCATGTACTTCAGAATGAAGTGTTTGGTTGATTATTGTTGGTAGGTTGAAATTGGTTTTCTGTGCTGTTGTGTAGGTAGGTGTTTTTCCTGATAAACTGCTCACATGATTGTGAAGCCTAAATGGATGTTTGTTTCTGGGGACATGGCTGGACATTTTGAATGGCAAGCTTCATTTTTAGATGTCTCTATGAAATGTGAGAATATTAGGCTTAGGGTGCCCAGATGCCTGACTGGGAAAGGCATTAATTCTTGTGTCAAAATCAATATGCGAAGGCCTAACTACTCATGGAGTTAAGCAGTCCAGTTTTGGAGTGTGTTTGTATGTGTGTGTGTGTGTGTGTGTTTGCATGCATGCATGCATGCATTGTGAACATAGGGCAGGAGGCAGGAAAATGGCCTTTCCACTTCTCTTTATGGAGGAGCAAGGCAGGATAGGATGAGTATGCAGACTGGTCAATTTTTCATAGACAGTCATTAAAATTAATATCCTTACGGCCTCACTCTTCACCATCTCTCTGGAACAGTTGTATAGAATGTGATAATGGTGAAGACTGGCACAACTTTTTGATAGTCATTCGAAATAATACCTATATAACCCCCTCTACTTACTGACTTAAGGAATAGATCCTCACTGGGATTTTTCCATGAAGATCAACTTATACTCTACTCTAGCTATTTTATTCATGTAGTCAAAACCACATTTAAAATACAGCAAGAGAGGTACCTACTCTGGGCTCCAGGCTTTAGATGATCCCATGCTTTAGATGATCCCATATTACAAACACATAAAAAGGTAAATTTATTAAAGAACATATAATGTAGCAACATCTGTCACTTTGCATCTACACTCAGACCTGCATCCATAAGCATAACCGTAAGTTCTATTGTGACTAATATTATTTAGATCCAGGAAGAAGACCCATTTTCCAACCTATCTTGCTGTGTGTCCAAATGTGTCTAAATACCACGGGGTTTTATGTGTTGGATACAGTATACAGAGTATAAGAAATATTTGAATACCCTATGTAACAAAACACACAAATTAATTAACTAGTTCTATCTTTTGTCCCAGACAACATGAATCCAATAGATTTTTCTTAAGAAAGTATTTTTTCCTAGTAGTTTCAAGCATCCTTTTCTTTATTTCTCTTTTTGTTTCAAATCTTGTTTATGGAAGGACACACAAATCTACATGACTTTTTTTACCCATTGCACAATGCAGCTAAGAACCATTTTGCAATATTTAATAATTTACATTACTCCTAAATGTGCATATATGCAGTTGAAGATGTAGCATGCATGAAGCATGATAGCATTTCTTTACATTGGTAATAAAGACATTGGAGGGAGGGAGCTAAGAAAAGGCAAGGAAGGTTCCATTACAAGTTTCAGAGGCAGATTGGCTCTGAGAACACATTGGTTTCAGACTGCTAGCCTCCAGAAGTGACATAATACATTTCTGTTGTTTTAAGTTACCTGTTTTGTGGTACTTTGATATAGTTGGCCTAGGAAACTAATACACTATTTTGTATGGTTTCAATTATGTTAAGTTTGTTGAGGATTTTGTCTTATGGCCCAACATATCTCCTATCTTGATGTATATTCCCTGAGCCCTTGCACATAATGGTGCAGTTGTTGGTTATAGCATTCTTTCACTCTTGATTAGATCAAGGTGACAGTGGTTATCAAATCTTTTGTAACTACACTGATTTTATTTTCTATGTATTCTATCAAGTACCGAGAGGGATGTTAATTCTGTATTTATGAATGCTGATTTTTCTATTTCTCAGTTTTGTTTGTCAATTTTTACTTTCTAGCCATAGCAGTTTTAATATGCTTCATATTCAATTTTTATACATTTTCCTACCTTTTTGCTGTCACTCTGTGCCTTCTTTATTAAGTTGTTTCCACTAAAAACCATAATTTATTCTATTTTTTAAAGGTTTATTATTTATTTTAGAGAAAGAGAGAAAGCATGAGTGGGGGGGGAGGGGTAGAGGGAGAGGTAGACAGAGAATCTGAAGCAGGCTCCACGCCCAGCGCAGAGCCCAATGTGGGGCTTGATCCCAGGATCCTTGATCCCAAGATCATGACCCCAGCCAAAATCAAGAGTAGGACACTTAACTGTCAGAGCCGCCCAAGTGCCCTGATAGTTTATTCTTTATTTTATATCTAGTTTGACAATCTCTGCCTTTTTATTCTAGTGCTAGTCCATTTGTTAACTGGACCAGTGTAGTTAGTTACTTTGTCTTTCATGAAGGTCCAATTTTCTGTCATGTATAATTTCTCTTCAGCCTGATGAACTTCTTTTATCATTTATTATATTGTATATCTGCTTGGGACAAATTCTCTCAGCTTGTACCTGAGAAATTTATAGGTTGTTTTTATTTCATATTCATAACTTACAAGTTACCTTCTTTGTGTTCTTTCAAATTCAGATTTTACATTTATGTTTATGATACTGCTGAAATGAAATTCTGTGTATGGAATAAAATAGGATCCAAGTTTATATTTTTTCCCCATATTACTACCAGTTCTCTCAGTATCATTTGTTGTTAAAACTTTTTATTCCCCATTAAATTATAGAAATATGTTTGTGGGAAAGCAAATGAGTATATAAGATTAGATCCATTTCTAAATTCCCGATTTTATTCCATTAATTGATTCATATGTCCTTAGATTAATACCATTCCTAGGTAATCAAGTGTTTTTGTAAGTTTTGATATTTGGTATCACTCTCCTTTTGAAAAGTAGTGCTGGCTGTTCTATTGTATAAACTGTAGAATCAGGGATGCCTGGGTGGCTCAGTGGGTTGGGCATCTGCCTTCTGCTCAGGTCATGATCCCAGGATCCTGGGATCCAGCCCTACATTGGGCTTCCTGCTTGATGGAGTGCCTGCTTCTCCCTCTCTCTCTGCTGCTCCACCTGCTTGTGCTCTCTCTCTCAAATAAATAAAGAAGTCTTAAAAGAAATTGTAGAATCAGCTTGTCAGTTTCTTCAATATCTTAACAATATTGAGTCTTTCAATTCATGAACGTAAAGTTGTTTCCATTTATTTAATCATTCTTTAATATTCCTTATTTGTGTCATGCAGTTTTTACTAGTGAAATCTTGGGCAACTTTCATAAAATTTATTTCTATTTAATATGTTCATGCCATTTTAATGATATTTGAAAATTAAAAATTCCAATATTTTGTTGCTAGTATGTACTAAAATGATTGACTTTTGTATTTTAACTTACATCATCTTACCTTAAATATGCATATAGTTTTAATTTTTATATTTAATAGATTCATATAGGTTTTTTAAGTACATAATCCTGTTCTCTGCAAATAACAATAGTTTCATTTCTTATCTAATATTTTTCCTTTTATTTATTTTTCTTATCTTACTGCAGTGTTAAGACCTTGACTATAATGTTGATTCAAAATAATGAGAGCAGACATATTTAGATTTTTTCCTATTTTAGGGGCTGTTTGATATTACAATAATATCATGTTAACTTTAGGTATTTGCTAGAAGCATTTTAGCAGACTAAAGGAGTTCCCTTCTATTCATAGTATGCTGAAAATAGTTATTATGATTCAGTGTTGAATTTTTTAAAAATTCTATTTTTATTGAGATTCATTATTTTTGCTTCTTATTTTTAAAATGGGTTTACAGTAATTTAAATGGATTTCAGAATTTCATTTATTTATTTATTTATCTAAATAGTTTATTTATTTATTTGACAGAGAGAGACACAGCGAGAGAGGGAACACAAGCAGGGGGAGTGGGAGAGGGAGAAACAGGCTTCCTGCTGAGCAGGGAGCCCAATGCAGGGCTCTATCCCAGGACCCTGGGATCATAACCTGAACCGAAGGCAGACGCTTAACGACTTGAGCCACCCAGGTGCCCGGATTTTAGAATTTTAAACCAACCTCACATTTCCGATATAAACTCCACTTTGTTATAATCTATTTTCCTTTGTCAGTATTGATGGATTTAATTTTGTAATGCTTTTGCAAAGAATTTTGATTTTGTGTTTCTGAGTAATTTTCAACTCTTTTCTTTTAATATTCTTCCCAGGCTTTTGTATAAAGATTATATCTTCACATACAACAATCAGTTGTGACATGTTCTCTTTCTTATATTTTCTAAAGATGTTTGTGTAAGATTGGTGTTATTTTTTACTTTAGTGTTTGATGGTATCCACCAGTACAACTATCTGCCTGTTTGAAACTATCTGGGCCTGCATCCAGTCAGTTTTATTATGTTGGGTTTTCATTATCATTCAGTGTGAATTTTTTTCCTAATTTTCTTTGATTTACTGTTATGATCCATGTAGTCTTCATAAATTTCTTACTTACTTTCCAAATATTTGGTTATTTTCTAGGTATCTTATTTCTATTGATTTCAAATTTATTTTAATTATGGTCAATTTGTGTGATATGATTTAAATATTTTGATAGTTTTGAAATTTATGGTCTAGCACATTGTCTGTCTTGTTTAATTTTCTATGTGCACCTGAAAATTGGCATATTCTACATTTGTATTATAATGCTTCATACCTATTAATAGTTAATGTCAATTTTCAGAACTTTCTTTTTTTTTAAAGGTTTATTTATTTATTTATTTGACAGAGAGAGAGAGACAGCGAGAGAGGGAATACAAGCAGGGGGAGTGGGAGAGGGAGAAGCAGGCTTCCCGCCAAGCAAGGAGGCCGAAGCAGTACTCAATCCCAGGACCCTGGGATTATGACCTGAGCTGAAGGCGGACATTTAATGACTGAGCCACCCAGGTGCCCCATTTTTCAGAATTTTCTAATCTTGCACATAGGTACTATTTTTTTGAGCACTCATTCTATTAATTAACAAGTTATGGAGTTTAAAATTTCTAACTTTGTTGTGGATTTGGTTGTTTCTCCCTTTAGTTCTGTCAATTTTTGCTTTATATATTTTGAAGTTGCTTTTTATTTTATTTGTATACAGATTTAGGATTGTTTACTCTTATTGATTAATTATCCTTTTTTTTAAGATTTTATTTATTTATTTGACAGAGAGAGAGACAGTGAGAGAGGAACACAAGCAGGGGTAGTGGGAGAGGGAGAAGTAGGCTTCTGGTTGACCAGGGAGCCCAATGCAGGGCTCTATCCCAGGACCCTGGGATCATGACGTGAGCCAAAGGCAGACGCTTAACAACTGAGCCACCAAGGCACCCCAATTAATTATCCCTTTTGTCATTATTAAGTTTTCTTTATATTTGGCTATATACCTTATCTTAAAGTCTACTTTACCTGATTTTAATGTTGTTCTGCCAGCTTTCTTATTATTAGTATTTTCTGGGTCTTGGTTTTTGACTAATCTTACATTTTCTGATTCTAAATTAGAATGATTACTCAATTTATATTTAATGAAGTTTTTGATATAGTCATGTTAAAATGAACCTCATTGATAGTTAATTGGTTTTCAGCATATGTTCTCTGTTACTTTCATCCTTTCCTATCATTTTTGAATTAATCAAGCATTTAAAATATGCATAGTTGTTTTACCTCTTAAGGTTTCAGCTATAACTTTACGTGATATTTTTCAGTTCTTATTCTAAAGATTGTAATATGAGCCTTTAACATCTCATCATTTGCCCTCAAATTTATTCTGTCTTGTGTACAGTATAAGTACCTGATGACACTATAATTCTCCTACCCTTTGTGTTCTTGTTATAAACCACACAGTGCATTATTTCCATTTTTGTTTCTAACAATCCGAAATTTTGAAAGAAATAGAAATATCTACATAAAATAAAGATAATAAAAATTGTTTAATATTCAACCACCTATTTACTTGGGTCTTGTGTTCTCTATTCTCCTTTAGCATTTCTTTCTGTGTAATTCTTCTTGAAATAAATTCTTTGAGCTTTGTTTTTTCTAAAAATATCTTTATTTTCCTTTTATTTTGAATTATGTTTTTTAATTTTTTAATTTTTAGATTTTTTTAATTATGTTCAGTCAGCCAACATATAGTACATCATTAGTTTTTGATGGTCAACGATTCCTTAGTTGTGTATAACACCCCATGCTCACTATATATTTTTTTTTAAAGATTTTATTTATTTATTTGACAGAGAGAGAGAGATAGCGAGAGCAGGAACACAAGCAGGGGGAGTGGGAGAGGGAGAAGCAGGCTTCCCGCTGAGCAGGGAGCCCGATGCGGGACTCGATCCCAGGACCCTGGGATCATGACCTGAGCCGAAGGCAGACGCTTAACGACTGAGCCACCCAGGCGCCCCATTTTTTTTTTTCACTATATTTTTTTGATGGAATTTTAGTTAGGGTGAAAATTTTTTCAATGATTTTTTTCTCGCCTTTCAGCACTTTAAATATGCCAGTCCATTTTATTCTGGCTTCTATGGTTTATGAGTAATCAACCATCATTTTTATACTTGTCCAAGCTTCATAAATGTGAGGGATGGAGTTGATTCATTCATCTTATGCTATATCTTTTCTTGAGTGGTTTCTCAGATGATTGCTTCTGTCTTGCCAGTCTTGGAGTTCTAAAAAGGCTAGCACAGTCTAATCACCAGTGTAAGAATAGAAGTGACACATTGGTCTGGTAGATTCCATTGATTTTGTCTCCTTCTTTGCCTAAAGTGAGCAGGCAAAAAAAATCCCAGTTCTCAGCTTTGTCCTTGGGTGGGATTGAATTGATCCCTAAGTACAATAACCCAGCTTCTCCAGGACTGCCCTAAGAACTAGCGTCTGTCTCATCAGTTTTTAATCTCTGATTAAAATCTCTCTATCCACTCAGGAGGAGAGTGGGAGTGGCAGCTTGTGTGTTGATATCATTGATTCTCCATCTGATCAGCACAGAGTTAGTGAAATCCAAATTTGAGTTTTTAGCTCCCCCTTGGGAAGGTAAAGGGTTGATTTGTACATCCAGTGTCCCAATTTTCTCCAGGGCTGCCTGAAGAACAAGCATCTGTCCCTGTTGTTCTTGAAGCTCTGATACATCCAGCACAGTTGTAGCCACTTGGGAAGAATGGAGATAGTGGCTTGGGCTGGTAGATATCATAGCTGTCCCCCATCCTTGACTTAGCACAGAGGGTGTGAACAAAAACTGCAGCCACCTGTATTTCCCTGGGGATGGGAAGAGTTGGTAGAGGCCAGAAACTCTGGTTAGGCAAACTAGTGTGTGTCTTTTCCTGTATTAGAAAGTTCATGAAGATTGAAAGAGGTGCCTGCTTTGTCTAATACACAGATACCAATTCAGCTTAGGAAAATGAAGAATCAGATAAAGATGATCCATACAAGGGAAAAAGATAAATCTCCAGAAAACTGACCTTAATGTGTTGGAATTATGTGATTTTCCTGACACAGAATTAGAAATGCCTCTCATAAAGATACTTACTTAGGTGGTGGGTAAATCACTTTTGATTCTTGTACAAACATTAAAAGACAAAAACATTTTTTAGAAGACCTAAAACTAAAAATATGTTTAAAGATACACAGTATCAATAGACGTAAAGATGTAAATTATGACAACAATAACATAGACTGCGGAAAGGGAAGCAATTAAAGTGTAGTGTATTTGTATGAACTTAAACTCATTATCAACTTAAATAAAGTGTTATAACTATCAAAGAATTTATATATAAGTCCCAAGGTAACCACCAAATATGTATAGAAATTACACAAAAGAAAAAGAGAAAGGAATGATCAATACAAAAAATCCACAAAACAAAACAAGAAAAGAAAGGACAGAAAAAAGAATTTAAAAACTAACAGAAAACAATTAATAAAATGGCAATAGCAAATAATTACATAAGAATAATCCACTTAAATGTAAATTGAGTTAATTATCTAATTTGAAGACATAGAATGGCTGAATATTTTCTTTTTTCTTATTCTTTTGTATGGCTGAATATTTTAAAAGATTAAAATACAAGACCCAGCTATATAGTATTTACAAGAAAATCACTTAGATTTAAGTATATAATAGGCTGAAAGTGTAGGGATGAAAAAAGATACTATTCCAGGCAAATGGTAACCAAAATAGAGTGGGGGTGGCTGTAATTTTATCAGACTATATAGTCAAAAATGTCACATGAAACAAAATGGACATTACAAAATGATAAAGGGTCAATCCACTAGTAAGATATAAAAATTATAAATATATTTGCCCCCAATATCAGAGCAAACGTTGACAGAACTGAAGGGAGAAATAGTTATAGGATAATAGTAAGTGACATCAATACCTCACTATCATTAATTGACAGAACATACAGATAGAAGTTCAATAAAGAAATAGAAGACTTTTGTAACACTATAGACCAAATGGAACAAACAGACATATAGAGATCTTTCCACTCTTCACCACAATACACATTCTTCTCAAGTATGAGTGGATCTTTCTCCAGGATAGATCACGTGTTAGATCATAAAACAATTCTTAGATATTTAAGGGGCACCTGGCTGGCTCAGCCAGTACAGCATGCGACTCTTGATCTCAGGTTTGAGAGTTCAAGTCCCAAGTTGATTGTAGAGATTATTTTTGTTAATTAAAAAAAAAGAAATTTTAGAAGACTGAAATCATACCAACTACCATTTCTAACCACAATGGAATGAAACTACCAAGTGGTAGAGTGAAAGTTGAAAAATTTACAAATATGTGGCATCTAAACATCACATTCTTGAACAACTGTTGTGTTCTAGTACAATTGTTCAAAAAGGAATCAGACAAGAAATTACAAAACACCTCAAAACAAATAAAAATAAAATATAACACCAAAACATGAGATGCAGAAAAAGCAGTTCAAAGAGGGAAGTGGTTAGTTATTAAAACCTACATTAAAACAGAAGAAAGATCTCAAAAAACAACCTAACTTTATTCATCAAGGACTTTGAAAAAGAAAAACTAAGCCCAAAGCTAGCAGAAGGGATGAAATAACAAAGATTAGAACAGAAATAAACATAATAGAAAATGGAAAAAAACAATATAAGAAAATCAGTGCAACTCAGAGTAGTTTTGTGTTTTTGTTTCAGAAAAAATTTGAACAATTGAGAAACCCTTAAAAAAATAGAGAAGACTCAAGTAAAATCAAAATGAAGAATAGACATTACAACTGATGCCAGATTAATACAAAGGATTGTGGAAGACTACTGTGAACAATTATACACCAACAAACTGAATAATTTAGAAGAAATGGATTAATTCCTGGAAACATACAACCTACCCAAGACTAAACCATGAGGAAATAATACATGAGGAAAGTCTGAACAGACCTATAACCAGTACTGAGATTGAATCTGAAACCAAACACCTACCAACAAATGAAAGCACAGGGTGAGATAGCTTCACTTTTGAATTCTTACTAAATATTTAAATAATAATTAATAAAAATTTTTTGCAAAATCTTCTAAAAATATTGAAGAAAAGGTGGGATACTTCCAAACTCATTTTATGAATCCAGCACTACCTTGATGCTAAAGACAGACAAAGCCACTACAAGGAAAGAAAACTAAAGCCAATATCCTTGATGCATATAAACGAAAAACTCAAAAAAATACTAGTAAACCAAGTCCAATAGCACATTAGAGGGATTATACATCATGACCAATTGAGATTTATTTCTGGGACACAAAGATGGTTCAACATATGAAATTCAATTAATGTGATACACAACATTAATAGAATAGAGGACAAAAATCACATGATCATCTCAATAGATGCAGAGAACTTGTTTGAAAAAATTCAACACCCCTTCATTACAAAAACCCTCAACAAACTAGAATTAGAAAGAAAGTACCTTAACACAATAAAGGCCATATATATTGAAAAGCCTGTAGCTAACATCATACTCAGGTTAAAAATTGGAAGCTTTTATTCTAAGGTCAGGAACAAAGGAGGTTGCCTACTCTTGCTCTTCATTTAAAATAGTACTAGGGGGCGCCTGGTGGCTCAGTTGGTTAAGCAACTGCCTTCCGCTCAGGTCATGATTCCGGAGTCCTGGGATCGAGTCCCACATCGGGCTTCCAGCTCAGCTGGGAGCCTGCTTCTCCCTCTGACCCTCTCCCCTCTCATGCTGTTTCTCTGTCTCTCTCTCTTTCTCTCAAATAAATAAAATCTTTAAAAAATAAATAAATAAAATAAAATAGTACTAGAATTCTTAGCCAGTGAAATTAGGCAAGAGAGAGAAATAAAAGGCATCAAAATTTAAAGAAAGGAAGTACAAGTGTCCCTTATTTGCAGGTGACATGTTCTTTTATATAGAAAACTCTAAAGAATTTTTAAAAAATAACTAATCAAAAACTAATGATGTAATGTATGGTGATTAACATAACATAATAAAATAAAATTTAAAAAATTCAGTGAAGTTAAAAAAATAACAATAAAGAAATTCAATAAAGTTGTAAGGTACAAACAACATCCAAAAATCAGTTTCAGGGCGCCTGGGTGGCTCAGTTGGTTAAGCGACTGCCTTCGGCTCAGGTCATGATCCTGGAGTCCCTGGATCGAGTCCCGCATCAGGCTCCCTGCTCCGCAGGGAGTCTGCTTCTCCCTCTGACCCTCCCCACTCTCATGTGCTCTCTCTCATTCTCTCTCTCTCAAATAAATAAAATCTTTAAAAAAAAAAAACAAACCCACAAAAATCAGTTTCATTTATATATAGCAACAAAGTGAAAAAGAAATTAAGAAAACAATCCCATTTACAATATCACCAAAAAGAATAAAATACCAAGGAATAAACTTAAGGAGGTGAGATACTTATACATTGAAAACTACAAAACATTGATGAAAGAAATTTAACAAGACACAAATGGAAAGACATTTCATGTTCATGGATGGGAAGACACAATATTGTTCAAATGTTCATACTATCCAAAATGATACACAGATTCAGTGCAGCCCCATCAAAATTCCAATGACATTATTTTTCTACAGAAATAGAAATACTAATTCCAAAATTCATTTTGAACCACAAAAGACCACAAATTGCCAACTCAATTTTGAGAAAAAAGAACAAGTTCAAGGTATCACATTTTCTGATTCCAAATGTATTACAAAGCTATGGTACTCAAAATGATATAATATTGGCATAAAGACAGACATATAGACCAATGGAACAGAATGGAAAACTCATAAATAAATCCATATACATACAGTTAGCTGATTGTTGACAAGGGTACCAAGAATACACAATGGGGAAAGGATTGTCCCTTCAGTGAATGGTGTTGTGTAAACTAGATATCTACATGCAAAAGAATGAAACTGGACACTTACATTTCACCATACACAGATAATCAACTCAAATTGGATTAAAGACCTAAATATAATATGCAAAACTGTAAAACTCATAGAAGAAAATATAGGGGAAAATCTACATGATATTTTATTTAGCAGTGATTTAATGGATATGACATAAATCATAAGCATAAGCAACATAAATAAAAATAAGTGGATAAAAGTAAAACCTTCTACACAGCAATGGAAACAATCAATAGAATAAAAAGGCAAAATATGGATAGAAGAAGTATTTCCCAGCCATATATCTGATAAAGGTTGAATACGCAAAATATATTAGGAACTCCTAAAACTCAATAGTTTTAAAAAGAAACCTAATGATCTGATTTAAAAATGGCACAAGGGCACAAGGGGGGCACCTGGGTGGCTCAGCCGGTTAAGTGTCCTGCTCTTGATTTCAGCTCAGGTCATGATCTCAGGGTCATGAGATCGAGCCCTGCATTGGCTCCATGCTGGGCTGCACTGGGTTATGCTGGGCTGAGCTAGACGTGGAGCCTACTTAAGATTCTCTCTCTCCCTCTCCTGTTGCCCCTTCCCCCTTCTTGCATGTACATGTGCACTGTCTCTCTAAAAAAAAATATATAAATGACACAAGGACTTGAATAGACATTTGTGTAAAGAAGACATACAAATGGCCGACAGGTATGTGCAAAAATGCCCAACATCACTAATCACCACAGAAATGTAAATGGAAACCATGATGAGATATCACCTCACACCTGTCGAAGATGGCTTTTATCAAAAGAGCAAGAAACAGGTTTTGGTGAAGATGTGGGGAAATCGGATCCCTTGCATACTGTTGATAGGAGTGCAAAATGGTGTAGCCACTACGGAAAACAGTGTACAGGTTCTTTAAAAAATTAAAAATAGAACCACCACATGATTTAGCAGTTACACTTCTGGATATTTGGGCATAAGGATTGCAATCATAATCTTGAAGAGATAATGTTACTCCTATGTTTATTGCAGCACTACAGACATGCCTCATTTTATTGTGCTTAACTTTGTTGTATTTAGCAGATATTGGGCATTTTGCAAATTGAATTCTTCTGGCATCCCTGTGTACTGCAAGTCTATTGGTGCCATTTTTCCAGTAGTATTTGCTCACTTCCTGTCTCTGATATTTTGGTAATTACCACAATATTTCTTTTTTTTTTTTTAAGATTTTATTTATTTATTTGACAGAGAGAGAGACAGTGAGAGAGGGAACACAAGCAGGGGGAGCGGGAGAGGGAGAAGCAGGCTTCCCGCCGAGCAGGGAGCCCGATGCGGGACTCGATCCCGGGACTCCAGGATCATGACCTGAGCCGAAGGCAGTCGCTTAACCGACTGAGCCACCCAGGCGCCCTCTAGTTTTTTTTTTTTTATTCTAGTTTTTAAATAATGAGTAGAAAACAATAACTCATCTCTGATTTGAAATACCCTATAATTAGTAAATCTGAGTATTTTTCTTTTTCCAGCTATACTGGAGTAAAATAGTAATATATTAGAGGTGTACAACAATAATGTTGATATAAAAGTACATTGTGAAATGATTAACAAAATCAAGCCAATTAACATGACCATTATTTCATATATTACCATTTTCCTATATGTGTGTGTATGTGTGTTGGGAACACTTAAGATTTAGTCAATAAATTTTACTTACACAATACAGTATTGTTAACTGTACATAAGATCTCCAGGTCTATGGAGTTACCATGTTGCACATTAGATCTCCAAAACTTATTCATTTTGCATAATCGAAACTTTGTACTCTTTGACCAACATCTCCCCATTTCCCCTTTCCCCACACCTGGCAACCACCATTCTACTCTTTCCTTAAATGAATTTTGACTGTTTTAGATTCCACATAAATGAGATGATGCAGTATTTTTGTTTCTGCACCTGGCTTATTTCACTTAGTTTAATGTCCTCCAAATTTACGCATGTTATCACAAATGAGAAGATTTCCCTTTTTAAATGCTGAATAATAATATTCCAGCGTGTGTGTGTGTAAGTAATCATACTTTTAAAAATGTAGTTATACATTGATGAACATCGAGGTTGTTTCCACATCTTGCCTATTGTCAATAATGCTGCAATGAGCATAGGACGTGAGTCAGGGCAGATATCTATCCTGTTCTCATTTCTTTTAGATATATACCCAGAAGTGGCATTCCTGGATCAGGTGGTATTTCTATTTTTGATTTTTTGAGAAAACTCCATAATGTTTTCTTTTCTTTCTTTTTTTTTTTTTTAAAGATTTTATTTATTTATTTGAGAGAGAGAATGAGAGAGAGCACATGTGAGGGGGAAGGGCCAGAGGGAGAAGCAGACCCCCAGCTGAGCAAGGAGCCCGATATGGGACTCGATCCCGGGACTCCAGGATCATGACCTGAGCCGAAGGCAGTCGCTTAACCAACTGAGCCACCCAGGTGCCCGTCCATAATGTTTTCTATAGTGGCTGTGCCAACTTACGTTCTCACCAGCAGTGTACAAGAGTTCCTTTTACCCACATCCTTGCCAAAACTTTAAATTTGTCTTTTTGATGATTGCCGTTCTAACATGTGTGATGTGGTATCTCATTGTGGTTTTATTTGCATTTTTCTGATGATTAATGATGTGACCAACTTTTCATGTACCTGATGGCTATTTGTATGTCTTATTTGGAAAAATGTCTAAGGTCCTCCGCTCTTTTTTCAGGTTGCTTATTTTTTTGCTGTTGAGTTGTAGGAGTTGTTTATATATTTTGGATATTAAACCCTTATCAGATATATGATTTGCAAATGTTTTCTTCCATTTCATAGGTTGCCTTTTCATTTTGTTGATTATTTTGCTATGCAAAAGCTCTTTAGTTTGATTGGATCCCATTTATTAATTTTTGCTTTTGATGCTTGTGGTTTTGGTGTCATATCCACAAAATCTTTACCAAGACCAATGTCAAGAATTTTTTTCCTGTTTTCTTTGAGGAATTTTACTCTTTCAGGTTTTATCTTTTAGTCTTCAGTCCATTTCAAGTTAATTTTTTGAATGGTGTAATCTAAGGGTCCAACTTTATTTTTCTGCATATGGTTATCCAGTTTTCCTAGCATCATTTACTGAAGAGACTATCCTTTCCCTAGTGAATGTTCTTGGCTCCCTTGTCAAATATTAGTTAACCATATATTTAAGAGTTTATTTGTGGTCATTAATTTATGTTCTGTTATTCTATGTGTCTATTTCTAGGTCAGTACCATACAATTATTTTTAAAGAAAAAGTTTTATTTATTTTTTCTTCAAATGTTCATTTAAATTCCAGCTAGTTAACATACAATGCAATATTGGTTTCGGGAGTAGAATTCAGTGATTCATCCCTTACATACAATACCCAGTGCTCATTATAACAAGTGTCCTCCTTAAACCCCATCACCCAGGGTCACCTGGGTGGCTCAGTTAGTTAGGTGTCTGCCTTCGGCTCAGGTCATGATCCCGGAGTCCTGAGATTGAGTCCCGCATCCAGCTCCCTGCTCTGCAGGGAGCCTGCTTCTCCCTCTGCCTCTGCCTCTCCCTGTCTCTCATGAATAAATAAATAAATAAATCTTTAAAAAAAAAAACCCATCACACATCTAGTCCACCCCCCACCCACCTCCCTCCATTAACCCTCAGTTTATTCTCTATCCTTAAGTCTCTTATGATTTGTTTCCTTCTCTCTCTCTCTTTTTTCATCCTTCCCATATGTTCATCTGTTTTGTTTTAAGTTCTACATATAAGTGAAATCATATATTTGTCTTTCTCTGACTGACTTATTTTGCTTAGCATAATACACTCTAGCTCCATCCACATCATTGAAATTGGCAAGATTTCTTTCTTTTTGATGGCTGAGTAATATTCCATTGTGTATATATACCACATCTTCTTTATCCATTCATCAGTTGATAGACATTTGGCCTCTTTCCATATTTTGGCTGTAGTTCATAATGCTGTTATAACCATGGGGGTGCATGTATCCCTTTGAATCTTTATGTATCTGTTGGGTAAATGCCTAAGAGTGCAATTATTGGATCATAGTGTAGTTCTATTTTTAACTTTTTGAGGAACCTCTATACTGTTTCCCAGAGTGGCCGCATCAGTTTGCATTCCCACCAACAGTGCAAAAGGGTTCACCTTACTCCACAACCTTGCCAACACCTGTTGTTTCTTGTGTTGTTAATTTTAGCCATTCTTACAGGCGTGAGGTGGTATCTAATCATGGTTCTAATTTGTATTTCCCTGAGGATGAATGGTCTTGAGCATATTTTCATGTGTCTATTAGCCATCTGGATGTCTTCTTTGGAAAAATGTCTATTCATGTCTTTTGCCCATTTCTTTTTTTTTTAAGATTTTATTTATTTATTTGAGAGAGAGCATGAGAGAGAGAGAGAATGAGCAGTGGGGAGGGGCAGAAGAAGAGTGAGAAGCAGACTCCTCACTGAGCTGGGAATTTGATGTGGGACTCAATCCCAGGACCCTGGGATCATGACCTGAGCCAAAGGCAGACGCTTAACTGACTGAGCCACCCAGGCGCCCCTTCTGCCCATTTTTTAACTGGATTATTTGTTTTTTGGGGTTTTGAGTTTGATAAGTTCTTTGTAGATTTTGGATACTAACCCTTTATCAAATATATCAATTGCAAATATCTTCTTCCATTCCGTAGGCTGCCTTTAGTTTTATTGATTGTTTCCTTTGCTGTGCAGAAGCTTTTTATCTTGAGGAAATCCCAATAGTTCATTTTTGCTTTTGTTTCCCTTGCCTCCAGTGATGTGTATAATAACTTGCTACCACCGTGGTCAAAGAGGTTGCTGCCTGTGTTCTCCTCTAGAATTTTGATGGTTTCCTATCTCACATTTAGGTCTTTCATCCATTTGGAATTTATTTTGGTGTATGGTGTAAGGAAGTGGTTCAGTTTCATTCTTCTGCATGTTGCTGTCCAGTTTTCTCAACACCATTGGTTGAAGAGAGACTGTCTTTTTTCCATTGGATATTCTTTCCTGCTTTGTCAAAGATTAGTTGGGCATATAATTGTGGGTCCGTTTCTGGGTTCTCTGTTCTGTTCCATTGATCTATGTGTCTGTTTCTGTGCCAGTACCATGCTGTCTTGATTATTACAGCTTTGTAATAACGCTTGAAATCTGGAATTGTGATGCCTACAGCTTTGCTTTTCTTTTTCAGGATTGCTTTGGTTATTTGGGCTCTTCTGTAGTTCCATAAAAATTTCAGGATTTTTATTCTAGCTCTGTGAAAAATGCTGGTGGTTTTGATAGGGATTACATTAAGTGTGTAGATTGCTTTGGGTAGTATAGACATTTTAACTGTGTTTGTCCTTCTAATCCATGAGCATGGAATGTTTTTCCATTTCTTAGTGTCCTGTTCAATTTCTTTCATAAGTGAAAATTTTCTACCAATCTTTCACCTCTTTGGCTAGGTTTATTCCTAGGTATCTTATGGTTTTTGGTGCAATAGTAAATGGGATCAATTCCTTGATTTCTTTTTCTGCTGCTTCATTATTGGTGTATAGAAGTGTAACAGATTTCTGTATGTTGATTTTATATCCTGCGACATTGCTGAATTCATGTATCAGTTCTAGCAATTTTTTGGTGGAGGCTTTTGGGTTTTCTACACAGAGTATCATGTCATCTGCAAATAGTGAAGGTTTGACTTCTTCCATGATGATTTAGATGCCTTTTATTTCTTATTGTTGACTGATTGCTGAGGCTAAGACTTCCAGTACTATGTTCAATAACAGTAGTGAGAATGGACATTCCTATCTTGTTCCTGACCACAGAGGAAAAGCAATCAGTTTTTCCCCATTGAGGATATTAACTGTGGGTGTTTCATATATGACCTTTATGTTGTTGAGGTATGTTCCATCTATACCTACTTTCTTGAAGGTTTTTATCATGAATGGATGCTGTATTCTGTCAAATGCTTTTTCTGCATCTATTTAGAGGATCATATGTTTCTTTTCCTTTCTTTTATTAATTTGGTGTAGCACATTGATTTGTAAATATTGAACTACCCCTGAAGCCCAGATATAAATCCCACTTGTTAAAAGAAGCTAGATCCAACAAATTTAAAAAAATAAAATAAAATAAGAAATATATAATAAATAAACATAATTTAAAAATATCTATAATAAAAAATGTAAAATCAAATAAAAAGAAGCTAGATCCTAGGTATGTTTTGGTCTGCTTGTTAAGGGAAGATAGATCCAGTAAATTATATTATATTATATTATATTATATTATATTATATTATATTATTGTTATACTATATTATATTAATTATATTATATTACATTACATAAAAAAATAGAAATAAAAATTAAAAGCAAGGTAGATCCTATTTCCCCTAGCACTGAGACTTTGCAGCACTCTATTATCAGTAGGCTTGGTGCATGCAAGGGGTTTGTGCTGATCTTCTGGTGCAGTGACCTGTTGCACTGATTCTCAGGCCCACTTGCCTTAGTGGAGATGCACCTGCAGGGTGCAGGGGGCCGGGGCTTGGTGTAAGCAGCTCCAGTCTCCACTTAGTGGCATTGTTTAGCTCACCATTGGTTTGTCATGCTGATGGGTGGGGCAAAAATTGCTTCGCAGCTCTTCTCTCCTCCGTGAGGGGAGAGTTCCTGCCTGCTACTCTTCAAGAAGTCCTCAAAGGAGAGCAAACAATCACCCTTCTTGTGTCTCCAGCTTCTGTCAGATCCCTGCCTTTACCCTGTGTCCGAGCTGCCCACCTGACCAGGGGCACAGTACTCTTGTGTTTTATCTCAGGCCTGCAGTTGGGTTTCAAAACTCCAAATTTTAGCGACTTGTGTGGTTGGGCCCTTGTTGATCCTCTGGTGAGGGTCTCACCACACTTTCCCTGTTTGCTGGTTTGTCCCCAAGAAGCGTCCACACAACCATGCAACTGTTCAGAGTTTATGGTAAAGTACAGGAGAAAGCAAGCACCCAGGTTCATTGCCCCTAGCCAGCTTCCCTGTTCCTATGCTTAGGAACAGTGTAGCATGTTGGTACTGCTAGTCTTCTGTTTGTCCCCTCTCCAAATGCACTCCAAGCATGGGAACTGTTTTTCACCGTGAGACCCAGGGTTATCCTCAGGCTAAGATGACTACTCTCAGGACTCCACCCTCCTTCCCCAGAGGAGCAATGCTAAGCCTGCTAAGCGTGGACTACTGAAACTTCAGATTTTGCATTCTGCTGCTTGTAATAATTTCTGGTAGTCTCCACATGCTGGGCTCCCTCCCCTCCGCAGCACCCACAGTTCTTATCTCCCCCAAATCCACTCTCTGCAGTTCCTACCTTCCCTGAGGTGGTCGTTTTTGTACTTGTAGCCATGCAGTTTTGTTCTCTAAGTCTTCAGTTAAATTTCTTGTGTGTTCAGAATGATTTGATATTTATCTAGATATTGAGGGAATGAGGCAAGCTTAGGGTCCCCCGGCTCCTCTGCCATCTAAACTCCTCTGTACCATACTGTTTTGATTAGTATAGCTTTGTAAGATAGTTTGACATATATGATACCTCTAGTTCTGTTCTTCCTTTTCATCATTGTTTTGCTTTGGCTTTTTGGGCTCTTTTGTGGTTCCATATGATTATAAGATTTTTTTTTCTATTTCCGTAAAGAATGTCACTGGGATTTTGGTAAGAATTGCATTGAATATGCTGATCTCTTGGGTACTATTTGTATTTTAACAATATTAACTCTTCCAATCCAGGAACATAGTATGTCTTTCCATTTGTCTGTGCCTTCTTTAATTTTCTACAATTTTCAATATACAGTTCTTTCACCTATTTGATTAAATTTATCACTAAGTACTTGATTGTTGTTGCTCTTGTAAATGGAATTGTTTCTTAATTTGCTTTTTGGATAGTTCATTGTGTATATAGATACCACTGATTTTTATGTTGATTATGTATCCTGATAATTTACTACTTTCATTTATTATAAGAGTTTTTGTTGTTGCTGTTGAGTCTTTAAGGTTTTCTGCATATGTGCTTGTACTACTGCAAACAGAGATAATTTTACTTCCTTTTTTCTGAATCAGATGCTTTTTATTTCATTTTCTTGTCTGATTGCTTAGCTAGAGCTTCTAGTACTATGTTGTGTAAAATTGGTTAGAATGGTGTCTTTATATTGTTCCAAATCTTAGAGGAAAAGCTTTCAGGTTTTTCCCATTGATTATGATGTTACTTCTGGGATTTCCATATATGGTCTCCATTAAGTTGAAGTAAGTTCCTTTGATACCTATTTTATTGACAGTTTTTGTCATGAGTTGATTTGGAATTTTGTCAAATGCTTTTTCTGTATCTATTATGATGATTGTGTAATTTTATCCTTCATTTTGTTAATGTAATCTGTTATAGTTATTTATTTGTGTATGTTGAATTATACTTGCATGCCAGGGATGAATCATACTCGGTCATAGTGCTTAATCCCTTTAATGTGCATTTGAGTTTGGTTTGAACATACTTAATTGAGGATATTTGTATGTATGTTCATCTGAATTATTTGCCTGCAGTATTCTTGTAAGTGTCTTTATCTGGCTTTACTATCATTGAGTTTCTGGTCTCTGTAAATGAGTTTGAGAGGCTTCCCTCTTCTGTTTTTTGGGAAAGTTTAAGAATATTTAGGGGTGCCTAGCTGGCTCAGTCAGTAGAGCATGCAGCTGGTGATCTTGGGGTTGTAAGTTCAAACCCCACATTGTGTATAGAGATTACTTTAAAAATAAAGTCTTTAAAAAAAAATAAAAGAATAGTCAGAATTCAGTAGACTTGACCCTGATGTCCTCTGGTGATGTGTTTTTCTTCATTGTTAGGATTTTTATTGTGGACTCAATCCCCTTATTTGTTATTGGTCTGTTCAGGCTTTCTATTTCTTCTTTATTCAGTTGTGGTAAGTTGTATGCTTCTAGGAATTTATTCATCTTTTCTAGGTTATCAAATTTATTGATATATAATTTTTTTTAAGATTTTATTTCTTTATTTTGACAGAGAGAGATAGCGAGAGCAGGAACACAAGCAGGGGGAGTTGGAGAGGGAGAAGCAGGATCCCCGGGGAGCCTGATGTGGGGCTTGATCCCAGGACCCTGGGATCATGACCTGAGCCAAAGGCAGACGCTTAATGGCTGAGCCATCCAGGTGCCCCAATATATAATTGTTTAAAATAGTTCCTTATGATAAATTTTAATTCTGAGGCAACCATTTGAATGTCTCCTTTTTCACTTCTATTATTTTATATGAGTCTTCTCTCTTCTTTTCTTCTCTTTATTTCCTGCACAGGGGAAATCATGGCAGAGGTGACTTCTTTTGGCACTGAGTTGTTACTGGCATGGGGCATAGAAGGATGCAGGTAAAATCTTCCTACCCTTTCTATGAATGTGTGGGTATGGGATTCTTGCATCATCGTCTATAGAAGTTGTTTCACTATCTCTTAGCTTTCAATTTAGCCAATTAAATTTTGAGTTTACATTGATACCTGAAATTCCAATACTGCAGGATATATGCTAGTCTTTTCCTATTCATATATTGAATTCATTTTCTTAACAGTGAGAAAACTGGCTTTCATTATTTATTCATTTACTTAAGCAAGCATACACATAGGTAAGTTCATATTTGGGAATCTGAAATACTGCAAAAAATCAGTTTAGTTAGAATTCAATATTTTTATACACATTTAATAGATAAAATTAATATTCAATGAAATACACAAATTCTTTTTATTTTATTTTATTTTATTTATTTATTTTTAAAGATTTTATTTATTTATTTTTTTGTCAGAGAGAGAGACAGCACAAGCAGGGGTAGAGGCAGGGGTGCCTGGGTGGCTCAGTCGTTAAGCGTCTGCCTTCGGCTCAGGTCATAATCCCAGGGTCCTGGGATTGAGCCCCGCATCGGGCTCCCTGCTCAGTGGGAAGTCTGCTTCTCCCTTTCCTGCTCCCCCTGCTGTGTTCCCTCTCTCGCTGTGTCTCTCTCTGTCAAATAAATAAATAAAATCTTTAAAGAAGAAAAAAAAACAACAAGCTGGCTTAGAGGCAGACAGAGGGAGAAGCAGGCTCCCCGGTGAGCAAGGAGCCTGATGTAGAACTCGATCCCAGGACCCAGGGATCATGACCAGAGCCGAAGGCAGACACTTAACCATCTGAGCCACCCAGGCGTCTTTTTTTTTTTTTTAAGATTTTATTTAGAAATACACAAATTCTTAAAGTACATTTGGATAAGATTGATATATGCT
Organism: Mirounga angustirostris; assembly: GCF_029215605.1. Lineage (NCBI taxonomy): Eukaryota > Metazoa > Chordata > Mammalia > Carnivora > Phocidae > Mirounga > Mirounga angustirostris. Next base: position 99,183,413 of record NW_026991719.1, read on the forward strand.
CCAGAATGTTTCTTCATATCCCTTCCCAGTAAATCTCCTCCAGAGGAAATCACTGTTCTTATTTTTCTAAATCATGAATTAATTTTTGGCAATGTATAATTTTATATAAAAGAACTATATAGTATGTACTCTTTGTGTCTATTTTTCTCAGTATATTAACAGTAAGATGTATCCCCATTTATGCATCAACATTTTTTCCGGTGTATTGCTCAGTAGTATTTCATGGCATGAATATTTACAATTTGTTTTTGCATTTTCCTGTTTAAGGACATTTGGGTTGTATGGCATTTTAAGCTATTTTGAATGAAGCCTTTATGAATATTCCTGTACATTTCTTTTTAGGGAGATATTTTTTACATATCTCCTAAGTAAGTTTTTATCCTGTATAAAAAATGTAATCCTGATGGAACTATGATCAGAACTGTTTTGAAACAGTCTGCTCTCTTCCTATCCACTGATCTATTTATCTATCTTTGTGTCACTATTACACTATCTTGATTAGTGTAGTTAGAGAGTAACCTTGAATTGAAATAGTTCAAGGCCTCAAAATGTGTACTTATTTTTAAGATTGTTTTGGCTATTATAAGATTTTGCATTTCTACATATAATTTAAAGTCAGGTTTTAGTGTACATATTTTGGACATCTTGATTTTTACTCTTAAATAATTTATAGTATTTAAAATAATATTTTCATTTCATTTTATTTGCTGATACTATGCAGAAATAGAATTTATGTTATTGCTTTGACCTTATATTTTATAATCTTGGTACATTAATTTATAGCAGTGAGTTTCACAGTTGTTTAGGAAGTTGTTATGTAGAGAGTCATGTCCTCTGCTGTTAAAGAACAGTTTTATTTTATCCTTTCCAGTATTTATATGTTTTATTTCTATTGTCTTATTATTGTGACTAAGATATCCAGTACAGTGCTCAATAGACATGGTCAGAGTGGGTTTATCATAGTCATTTTCTAGATCTTCCAGGGAGCACATTCAATATTTCATTATTGTTATGTTTGTTGTAGGTTTTCCATTGATACTTCTTTCAGATAAAATAATTTCTGTTTTATTCTTAGTTTGCTAAGAGTTTCTATCATGGATACTGTTGAATTTTGTTGAATAATTTTCCTACATATATTGAGATGACCATATATTTTTATCCTTCATTCTGTTGATGAAATAAATAGCATGATAGACTTTCAAATGTGAAACCAACCTTGAATTCCTGAAATAAACTTTACATAGGAATGGTGTGTAGTCCCTTTGATAGCTATATTTAATTTATCAATGATCTGTTGAGCATTTTTTATCTTAGTTCATAAGGGCATTTGTGTGTAGTTTTCTATTCTTCTAATGTATTTTTCTGATTTTATCATCAGGAATATATCATCCTCATAAAATAATTTGGGAAGTGTTCTCTCCTCTATTTTCTGAAGTAATTTCATAGTTTTGGACTTACTACATGTTAGATACAATTCACATGAAACCATCTGGGTTTGTTGTTTCCTTTTTTGAAGATTATTTAATTGATTTAATTATTTTAACATGTAAAGGTTATTCAATTTTTTATTTCCACTTTAGTAAGTTTGGTTATTGGTGTCTTTAAAGGATTTTGTCCAATTTATCTAAATGTTTGAACTTATTGGCATAAAATTATTAATACTCATTCGTAATTTTAAAATCTAAATGATTTGCAGAAATAATGCCTTTTTTCCTTGGTACTGTAAATTTGTGTCTTCATTATGCTATTCTCTACCTTTCTAAAAGTGCATTAATTTTATTGATCTTTTAAAAGAACTAACTTTGCCTTAATTGACTGTCCCTTTTGTTTGTCCATTTTCTATGTCATTGATTTCTGCTCTTATTTTTTTTTTATGTTCTTTCCTTTACTTTGAATTCAATTTGTTCTTACAGTTTTTTAAGGTAAAAGCTTAGATCATTGATTTGAGGTAATTGTTCTTTTCTAAAATAAGCATTTAAGGCATAGCTTTCCATCTAAACACTCTTTTAGCTTCACTCATGGGTTACTTAGAAGTATGTTGTTTAATTTCCAAATAAATGTGGAAATTCTAGATATCTTTCTTGGTACTGGTTTCTAGTTTAATTTACTTGAGTTAGAGAACATAGCTTGTGAGATTATAAAATTTGAAATTGATTGAGACATGTTTTATGGCCCAGTACATGGTCTATGAAGGTGAACATGTCATATTCATTTGAAAAGAAATTTGTATCATTCAATTTTGGGGTTAGTATTTAAGTAATGTAAGCTAGGTGAATACACAGTGTTACTATCAATGACTTAGAGAGGAATGCTATAATTTTGAGTTACGATAACAGATTTTATCTATTTTTGGTTTACTTTTGTCAGCTTTTTCTTTATGTATTATTAGGCACATTGAAAGTTATGATTATTTTTTGTTTCCTTGTGATGTGCCAGTTGTTACCATTGGCAAATAACTCTAAGGTATTGCTTCTCTCTTGAAGTCTTCTTTATCTGATATTAGTATAAACTCTAACTTTCTTAGCTTTGACTTTCACATCAATGGAATGCTTTCAATTTTTCTCTTTTTCCCTCATTTCTTATATTTACAGTAAATTTCTTATATGCAACATATATTAGTCTTTCTTTGTTATCCAACCAGGCAACATCTGCCTTTGAAATGGAATGTTTAAACTTTGGGCATTTAATCTAATAATCTATGTGGTTGCATTAAAGTTACTCTTTTGCTACTTAAAAAAAAGCTTTACTATATGTGATTTGTTTTTCTTGTCTTTCTCTGCAATCTTTACTTTGGATTTTTAAATATTTTTCAGTATTTCATTTTAATTCCTCTAGTGGGCCTTGAGACATACATCTTTGCCTTCATTTTTAAGTTGCTGTTTAAAAAATTAAAATATACATTCTTAACTTATTATAGTATGCTTAAAATTAATATTATTTCTCTTCATGCTAAGATAGAAAAGACTTGTAATATTATAATTACATTTCTTTTGTTTTAAACTACAAAATACAGTGTTATAATTTTTACATTATATAGTCAATTGTGAACTGCTGTTTCTGTTTCTGCTTGGGATAGAGATTGTTGGAAGAGATTTTGTCTGTATTTCCATAATAAAAAATGCCAAATAATCTGGAAAATCATAACTCTTCATGAAAGCACCGGAGAGCTAAGCTCACAAGGCACATGAGAAATTGAGAAATTTTATTTCCAAAAAAAGGGCAAGACTCTCTGAGGAGAGACAAGAGACATCAATTCTTTCACAGGAGGAAGAGGAAGGTGCCATGGAAGTACTAAAGTGTGACACAACTAAAATTTTGACAAATTGCGTAACGGTTGATGTGGGCTAACATACCAGTTTAGAACAATCGAGAGCCTCCCACACAAGGGTAATGTGAATTTACGTAGTCTTTCACATGGTCTTCACTGGTTACATACAAGAAAGACTGGGGACAGGGCAGAAGGCAAGACTGAGAGTGACTGTTGCAGGGGTACTGGCTCCACTGTCAGACCAGTATTATGTCCCATACTCTTACTTGACTCCTTCTCTTATATGAAGAAATTGTCTTTGGCCACTGGGGAAAGAGGAGCAAACTGCCTCACCCCCAATACTTAGGCAAAGATCCAATTCTTTCAGAATGAAGGCTAGGAGCACAACCATTCTGGCACAGGGTTCAGGCAAAACCCCTCATTCTGGGGAAAGGGTAAGGAAAATCCCTTCTGCTCCTGGTGGAGGGGCAACAGCAAAAGTCATTTGCGGGGGTGCCTGGGTGGCTCAGTCGCTAAGCGTCTGCCTTCGGCTCAGGTCATGATCCCAGGGTCCTGGGATCGAGCCCCACATCGGGCTCCCTGCTCGGCGGGAAGCCTGCTTCTCCCTCTACCACACTCCCTGCTTGTGTTCCCTCTCTCGCTGTCTCTCTCTCTGTCAAATAAAGAAATAAATAAAAATCTTTTTTTAAAAAAAAGTCATTTGCCAATGGGGAAGGGGCACAAAAACCTCTCTTACAAAGGAACACCCCCAGATGCAAGGCAGAATTTGCTGACACATGGTGAAAGGGATAGGAATGATAAGACTTATCCATATACACAAAGTGTGAAGGTCTTGCTTGTCCAGAGATGAAATGATTACTCAGAGTCCAATAATTTGGAACAAAGAGAGGCCAGAAGGGGCTGCACCGCCAGGTGCCGTCAAGAAGTGCAGGTGCTGAGGTGAAGCCCCTGAGTCGGGGTGGACTCTCGGGTTTTATTATCGAATCATAGAATGTAAAGTATATGGAAGCAAGGAGGGAAAAAAAACTCAAGAAAGCAATCACGTGAGGGGCAGCAAGGAACTGTGTATGACTATTAGCATGGATCCTAAGGAGGCATGGAATGGGAGAACTGACCTCAGCAGGCCTAGCTATCTTAGCCACCATCCTTGCTGTTTTCAGCACGTACTGTTTTCAGCGTGGACCAATGGCAGGAATAATTGGCTTTTGCCACACGCATAGAACCGTTCCCATTTATGCCTGTTCCTGTTCTTATTGTCTCTTTTATCTGCTGAGGTCTTGCTCTCCTACATATATACAATATTTTAAAATATTAAATCATGAAATGTATTTGTAAATATCTAAATGTATATCTTACACACACACCACATATTTATGTATCTTTATATAATTTCAACCAAGTTTCTCGAAGTCCTATTTATTTCTTTGTGAGATATGTCTGGTCATTCCTGATAATAAGTTGTTCCTTTCTTATCCTTGTGACCCCAATCTTTATTTAAAAAAAAATTTCTTACAGATTCTGCATTTAAATCTGTTGTTTGCAGTTTCTCCTGATTGTTATAGTTGTTGACCTCCTTAAGGTCTTGTGGATCTTTGATTTTGAAGTCTTGTTTACTTGGTCTAAATCTGTTGGGAATTTTTCAGTTGCTGAATTTTGTATATTTTTCTCTGAAAAGGATTTGTGTCTACTTCACATTTTAGGTAGATATAGTTATTTTATTCTTTATTGAGATTCCTGAATTAATCTATATATGTTAGTTTCACCTTCTCTGCCTTTTAATACATCAAGGCTTAGTGTCATAATAACAGTGCTTCCATTGGCTTTTCCAATCATGATAACCCTGTTCTCCCTTCTTGTTATCTGATCACTTTTAGTTCAGATTTATTTTGTGACTTTTACCTTTTTTTAAAGTATGGGTAGTTATTGGGCTTTTGGAGATCTGCCTACATTCTGTGTTTTTTACATTTTACTAAGTATCTTCTTTCTAAAATAGAACAGTTTTATAGTAGGATGGTCTTTCAAATGATCTAATCTGCCATACTGCTGGTAACAGAAGTCTCCTTCTCATCCCCACCCCCCCTTGTTTTTAACTTTTGTTGAGTTTTTGCCTGATCTTTGACTCTCTGTGATCCTTGGGACCAGTGTGCCCTCTGTTTTTAGACCTAAGGCTTAGATTAGAGTAATAAAGCTATATCAGCAAGGACTAGAAGCTAGAGACTAGAAATATCTGCCCAGGTATGGCAGGCTAAGAAGTAGCCTGTCTGAGATACCAAGAAAGAATTATGTTCATCTGTTTTGTTTCTTAAATTCCACACATGAGTGAAATCATATGGTATTTGTCTTTCTCTGATGACTTATTTTGCTTAGCATAATACACTCTAGCTCCATCCATGTCATTGCAAATGGTAAGATTTCATTGTTTTTAATGGCTGAGTAATATTCCATTGTAACGGGAAGGGGGAAAAAGAGAGTGAGAGGGAAGCAAACCATAAGAAACTCTTAACTATAGACAACTGAGGGTTGATGGAGGGAGGTGAGTGGAGGATGGCTAAATGGGTGATGGGGATTAAGGAGGGCACTTATAATGAAAACCGGGTATTATATGTAAGTTTTGAATCACTAAATTCTATACCTGAAACCAATTTTACCATATATGTTAACTAACTAGAATTTAAATAAAAATCTTGAAATAAAATTTTAAAAAGAAAGAAAGAAAAAAAGAATTAGCCCACTCTGGGTAGTGTTGGGTCTTTTTCAATAAGAAATTGATTGTTTGCTTGTCCAGCAGATGGTTAATGAGAAAGAAATTTAAATCATACTTGCAGTTATAATGGGCAAAGATAACAGCAATCTGTTTCCATCAATGGACTATGGAAGCATCAACACTCCTGGGGAAAGAATACTCCAGTCTCTAGAAGGACTCAAAAATTAATCCTTTCCAACCCAGGTACTGTTTTGACATGCTGTTCAGAGTATGAAGATAGGGTCTTGATACAGGAGGATATGACTGTGCTGATTACCTAATATAGGTTACAAGGCAAGAGCATCATAACAAGCAAAAACAAAACCAAAAACACTAATGTAACTACAGTTTTTGCTTTTTCCCTATAAGACTTCAAGCTTCATGAAGGCTAAGACCATATTTGTTTTATTACTATTTTTCCATATATACTTCCATACTTTTGAATTAATGAATGAATAGGTATCAGGGAACTTTTACCTTGTAGAATGTGTGGCCAGGAATTCTTGATAATATATTCAAAGTGACAGATAATGTAATGTTCAAATTTAGTTGTCATAGCAATATCTTCCTAGAAAATTCTTTTTTTAAGAATATGGTTCCCTTTCTGGAAAAGATATCTTATTGGAGAATGAGGATAGGCCTCACAGTTGAATTTTGAATATTCTTTTTTAATGGCTCTTTAATTTAGAGTAATAAACTCTTTGAGTCTCATTTTCCTCATCCATGGAATGGGGATAATAATATCTGCCCTTTATTGCTACTATGTCTACAGTCCTACTGCAGTCAGTAAAGATGAGGAAGAAATTGAACCACCTATATATAGGAAGAATAATTTATAGGGAAGCATGGGTTGAAGGGGAAATCAATATAAGAAAGATCTTTCTCAGAGAATAGTACTCCTATTCTAGGAGTAGAAGGTCTAAGCTGGACAGAAGACAAGTGTGAAAATTTGGAGACTAGGTCATGTTTGTATGGGATTTAAAAGGGTAGAGTGAGTCATTGTTAATTTTTTCTTGAACTACCTAATCTCATCTATTTTATGACTCACTTCATAATTCATACGTTGTCTTTATCTTCCCCCTCACCACACAGGAATAAATTTTACTAAATCTAGGAATACACTATTTTCATGCAGACCTTGTTACTTATTGTCACATGGAAGTGGCCTCATTCCAATTCATTGACTTGTTGTAGGGATTGAAAAAATAGATTTATGGCCCAACATTATATTAAATTCACATTTGCACAGAATTTGAAATTGTACAAAATATGTATTGAGCTTTATATAAATTAGTCTGACTTTATATGAAGTACAATATAATTTTTTTATCTGGGGCCTATTATAGGCATAGTATTCTAGTAATGGACAATATTTAGGAACATTAAATATATATGATTTTAATATCTGCTAACAGGTGAGTAAGCCATTCAATCCCAATTACTTCTAGTAAGAAATGCAAAGCATAGTTATTTTTCATGATATTTATTTACTAAACAAAACCACACCTTAATTTGCTTTGAATTTTGGATCCAAAATTTTAATAGCAAAGGTGGCTCATCTGCATAGACACGTAGAGAGACCAGAGGAGAAAATAAGACATGTTGAAGTCATAACATCATTTTACATTTGAGGAAGTAGAAGTAGCCCACAACTGCATCTGCTTCTTTTTGTTTTGTTTTGTTTTTATTATGTTATGTTAATCACCATACATTACATCATTAGTTTTTGATGTAGTGTTCCATGATTCATTATTTGCATATAACACTCAGTGCTCCATGCAGAACGTGCCCTCTTTAATACCCATCACTAGACTAACCCATCCTCCCACCCCTCTCCCCTCTAGAACCCTCAGATTGTTTTTCAGAGTCCATCGACTATCATGGTTCATCTCCCCCTCCGATTTCCCCCCCTTCCTTCTTCCCCTCCTGCTCTCTTCTTTTTTTTTTTCTTTAGCATATAATGCATTATATGTTTCAGAGGTACAGATCTGTGATTCAACAGTCTTGCACAATTCACAGCACTCACCATAGCAAGGACAAAAAGAATGACAAGAATAGCTCTCTGGGGTTGTTTCCCAATTACCTTATTTATTAAAAATAAAACACAATCAGAGAAAATCAGATATCTCCAAAACATAGACAGCAAAGACAGAGAAACTTGTAGAAGTACAGAAAAAATAAGTGACATTTATTTCCACCTTCCAATGTACACTGTCGACAAAAGCCAAACAAACATACAAATCATCCAAGATCTCCTTGCTTCCAATAAAACTGCAGAAAGGCTATTGTATTGTAAATAATGGGTTAGAAACAAGGCTCTTGACTTTGAGGTTCAAAATATCCATAAAATATTTTTTAAATGAGTATATATACCCAGTACGAGATAAACGATGTTAAAATCATCCCTAAACCCGACTCTACTAGCCAAGGTAGAGCGTTAGATCTGTCAAGAGACAGCAGAATAATTATGTCTACTTACTTCAATTTTTGATGGTGGAGTAAAGGGGTTAAGCTGTCTGGAACGCACAATCGGGACTCAGGTTCTGAGTATATATTCTTCAGGATGGTAAATCCTGAATGAGGATACAATGTCTTTTTGCTATATGACCTTGAAAATCTGCCAGCACCCAAGGATTCCATTGTGTATCTGGCTGGCATGTTGAAATGAAATTGTTTTTGCCTCTGTCTTGGAGAAAGCCTTCCAATTCCAAGAAGAGGGCAAGGAAGGAGGGAACAAGGCAGTTATCCTTTACAGGGTTGATGAGACCGTATATGGTGAGTGTGAGAAGAACAGAGTCACAGTAGTCTTCAGCACAATGCTTAAGGATGACAGCAGTGTCGTCATTGTTCATGCTGGAGTTCAAAGAAGGACGCAGAGCCAGCCCCACAGCCCCCCAGGTCCTCTTTAGCCACAAGGAACCTCCTCTGGAGCTGAAAGACATCAGTGCTGCCGCGGGCAACAATATTGACTATGTTACCTTCGTGCTGTTCCCTTGCCACCCCAGTGCCCGCAGAGACAACGCCATCAACCTCTCAGGACTATCTGCACTACCGCATCAAGTGCTCGAAGGCCTATATTCACACCTGTATTCCGGCAAAAACATCCGACCTCCTCAAGGTGCTGAACTATGCATGCCCAGATGCTGAGAAAAAAGAAATGAAAATAATTACAGGGAAGACATTTTCATCCCGCTAACTCTTGGGAACAGTAACAGGAGGCAGCTGGTGACTGAAGGCTGCAATACTTGCTGCTGGATAATCTTAGCTTTTCATGTTGCACCTCTTCAGGTTCTTAAGGGATTCTCTGTTTTGGTTCCATTTTGTACCTGTTTGGAAAATAATTTGCAGAAACAAGCTGTACTTGCAAGAACTTCACTGTTCTCAAGAATTAAAACAAGAATTCCACTTGATCGACTTCATTCCTTTTCTTTACCTTCCCTCCCTCACTCCCCTTCCCTTCCCCCCTCTTTTCCAAGCTGTTTCCCTGGGCAATATGTTACTACTGAGTTGCAGGATAATGCAATTTTAACTGGTTTTCTCCTAAGTATTGGAGTTCGAAACTCCTATAGCTAAAGAAATTTGGTTGAGGTCATTAATAAAGAAAATCTTTCTATCTTAAAAAAAAAGTAATAAGTTAAGAAGAAATCTTTAATTAAATGTATATGTACATGAATATACAAAATGACATATAGACATATATTATCCATATACTTATATTTCATGCATGTACATATACATGAAAACAGTGGAGTTTCATTTTGATTTCACAACTTCTCATGGAAAGGGCTAAAAGCAAAGAAGAAAACAACATATGTAGTATAATTAGGGAAAGACCACAAGCCAAAACCACAGATTCTGAAAGTTTAGGATCAAATTGAAGGACAGTTTCATGATCTGTCACATTTTTGTAAAATAAAGACAAGCAGAATTTTGGGAAAGAGCACCTTTAATTGTAAATGCCCCTTAAATTGTACAGATGATACTTGGGAGTGTGGAAATCAAAGCAAGAAGAGAGCATCACTTTGTGCGTGACAAATGCATTAAATGCACAAAACCCAGGATGCTTAAATGTATGTTATTTGTTAACTGTTCAGTCTGTATCTAAGAGAAATGACTTGGGAGCAAGGCTAGACACATTGGAAAAGCTACAAGGAGATAGCCGAGTTTCAGCTTTGCAGATGTTAAGCAATGTAAGTAATGGCAGGTGAACCATATAGTATCCAAGTGCTTATTGTGTTTCAGTGGTATTGAATGGATCGTGAAACCGAAAGAAAAAAATTTTACTTTTTCCCTTGTCGGTTTCTGTTCAATGAAGTGTAGACTCAACGTACATCACTGTAGAGTCCTAAGTCAGAGACATGAAGAATGAGACCTATGAGAGTTATAGGCAACGCTTTAAAAACCTACATAGAGGAACAACTAATTAGAAGTTTCATGTGGAAGCAAAAAACTGAAGCCCTTAAAATTGGATAGTTGGTTTTTCTGAATAAAGCAGAACAAATGAAACAAAAAAATATATGTATATTTAACTTTATGATGAAACTGCTCTGAAATAAAGGAATACTTGAATCTGTAGACTGAGTTCTCTCACCAGGTGCCAGGAAAAAATGAACGAGAATGATCCCTAGATGTTAAAACCTGATGAATTTGTCGGACTACATATATAAAAACTCCCACAGGTGTCCAAAGGGAATGAAAAGTGAAGGCAATCAAGAATTTACCTCTTTTTGGATTTGTTTTCTTTTTTTTCTCGTGGTTAGACTATGGTTGTGTGCTTTCTGCTAGGACCATAGGGTTAACATACCATTTTATCACATAATATCAAGGGAATGTCCTGTCAATATGCTTTATCACTGTTGATGTTCATCTTGATCCCCTGGCTGAAATAGCATTTGTCAGATTTCTCCAGCATTAAGTTATTCATTTTTCCTCTTTTCCATAGTGTATTCTGGAAATCAGTCCCTGTGTGCAGCCCACACTTAAAAAGAATGAGGAGTTATACTTCCTTTCCTTAAGGATGGAGTATCTACAAAAAAATAGTCAGAATTCTTCTCCATGCTAGTTTTGTCTCTTCTCTCCCAGTTATTTATTTATTTAGTTATTTAGTTAGTTATTGGTTTATATAAGTATGGACTCATGTATACTTATCCTACATCTTTGTTATAATTCAGTACTACTTTTTGTTGTTATTGCTTGAATTTTTCCAACTTGGCCAACTGGACTCTTTCAGTTGATTCCTAGCCTTTTCACATTATTGTGGTTCATTTGTTTGTTTAGCACTAACTTTCTAGCACACAAGATGTTCTAAATTAGTCATATGTATTTCCTGTTCTGGTCCTAGAATCAGCCTTTTCTCTGAGAAGTCCTGGTTTCTTTTGTTGGAGAATAGTGTTAGAAATTAAAATCTTGGGTGCTAAGTGTGATTATTACAACTATAATGTCTAGGTCCCCTCAGCTATAAGAGCAAGGAAATCTATATATGTTTAGTTACCTGTCTCCTACCCTATTCCATATCACATAAATGATTCTAGCCTCCTCTCATTATTTATCTGTAACCTCTCACTCCAATAATGAGAAACCTGGAACCCATCATTCACCACTCATTAATTTTATTGTTCAATTCCTAGATATGTTGTAGATTGGTATTCTATTGGTAGATTGATATTGTTGTAGATCAGATTCCATTAATTTTCAAACTTATGTAGGGCACTTCCTTATTTTCCATTTCTTTAAGTGAGGTTTTATACATTTAGATTCTTCTGTCACATTCTTCATTTCATCTGAGATCTCCCAACCTCTTGAATGATTTTTTAAATTGTTTCATTCATTAGGATGTAAAGTTCTATAATTTTGATGATCATTGGGATCATGTATTTACTATTGCAGTGTCATACAGAATGACTCCATCCTTTAAAATTTAACTGCATGTTATGAGTTTATTAAATTAGCATTTATTAGGTGGAGCACATTATGCCAAATGATGAGCCATTGTTCCACAATAGTTTGCAATAGAAATTTATGTAGGGAAGTTTATTTTTCATAGGTCTTTCAGTTTCTGCCTGTCTGAAAGAGCATTTCTCCTTAACATTTGAAGGATAATTTCACTGGATACAGAACTCTTAGCTGGTTGGGTTTTTTTTTTTTTTTTTTTTTTGCTTTCCTCTCACACCACTTTCTTCTTGCTTACATGGTTTCTAAAGAGCAGTTTCTTCTAATTCTTTCTGTTCCTCTTTAGGTAATGTTCCCATGCCTGCTCCAAATGCTTTCAAATTTTTGTCTTTGTCTTTGGTTTCATACGATTTGAATATAATATACTTAGGTGTCAATTTTTTGGTAGTTATCCTGCTTGGTCTTTTCTGATCTTCTAGATCTGTGGTTTGATCTTTCTCATCAATTTCAGAAAATTATTGGTTATTAATTGAGTATTTCTTCTGAATTATTTCTTTCTTTTCCTTGTGTTATTTCAAGTGCATGTATGTTACACACTTTGAAATTCATCCCACTGATCTTGGATGTTCTGGGGATTTGTTTGTTCATTTACTTTTTATTTCAGTTTGCAAAGTTTCTATTGGGCTATATGTAAACTCACCAATTCCATCTTCAACCATGTCCAGTCTACTGAATTGCTTATGTGGTATTTGATTTCTGGCATTTTCTTTTCTTTATTTCCTAGAGTTTCCATCTTCTTCTTATATTACCCATATGCTCTTACATGCTATCTACTTATTCCATTGGAGCCTTTAATATATTTATCATCATTATTTTAACTTTCCTATCTGATAATTTAATCATCTGTTTCATATCTCAGTGTAGTTTCATGCTTGCTTTGTCTTTTCTGTCTGTATTTTTTTCTCGCTTTTTGGAATTCATTTTAATTTTTTGTTGAAAAAACTGGACATTTTATATCAAGTAGTAGGAATTGAGGTAAATAGTCCTTTAATATGAAGATTTGTGTTCATCTGGCTAATTACTAGGCTTTTTTTTATTAGACTACTTAATGTTTCATGTTTAATGTTTTCTTTAGTTGTATGTGCCCAAGGCTTCAAATTTCTCTAGTGCCCTTGTTTTGGTCTCCCTTGTTTGCTTTGGAATTCCCCAAGTACTCATGCTCATAGAATCTGTGTCTTTCAACTCTTTCATCTGCAGTCCACTATTATTGCACTAGAGCCCTGTTGATGTGGTGGTAAATTCTGTACACCTCAATATTTTATTGTCCCATGTCTCCAGATTATAACTTCCACAAGCATTTCTCTACTGGTATTGTTCTCTCTCTTAGATAACAGAAAAGTTACAGAAGCTTGGGGTAGAAGAAATGTCCTTTCTTCACCTGGCATAAGGTTCTGGTAAAGTCTTTTTCTATGAAAATACTATTTCTTATGAATAAGGCTCTGGATGTATTTCACAACAATTAATCTTCCTCTCTTCCTGCCAGAACCATTAGGGGATATTTTGGGATTTTCACCAGGAGAACATGGTAGGCTTACTAGAAGTAAAAACAAGGAAAGTGTGGGGCTCCTTCTCAGACGGTGGCTCCCAGCAGTTTCTCACTCCCACACTAGTCAATACTCAACCTCCAACAATTGATCGAAATTGCCATGTAAGTGTTTCTACCAGTTACAGCTCTAGCAGCTTCTTTGTCAAGTAAGCGTATCTTGTTTATGACTTTCTGGGTTTGCTTGACTCTCCAGATTTCAGGGTAGAGGTTTTTCCTGCCACCTCAGTTTAATGATTAGTCCAAGAAAAGTGGATTTTAAGATATTTAGCTTATTCATGTAAGGATGGGATGGCAACTTCCACACTCTTTACATATTGGAGCTGAAATCAAGTTTTACCTTGAATTTTAATATAAATTAAATTTGTAAGTTATATATTATTTAATGGTTTTTATTTTTATTGCTGTGGGTTTTATTATAATCATTTTATTGTGTTATATATGACATAAACTGTACCATTTTAATCACTTTAAATGTGTGCAATTCTGTGGCATTAATTTCATTTACAATGTTGTTGTAACTTACCCCTTATCCCTTATTTGAGTTTCTAAAACTTTTTCATCAACTCAAAGAGAAACTTTTTGTACCCATCAAGCAATAACTTCACATTTCCCCTCCCCTTGCTCCTAATAACCTCTATTATAATTTCTGTCTCTTGAATTTACCCATTCTAGATGTTTCAAATAGGTGGAATCATAGAATATTTTTCCTTTTGTATCTGGTTCATTTCATATAGCATAATATTTTCAAGTCCATCCATGCTATAGTATATACCAAAGTTCATTCCTTCCTATGGCTGGATAATAGTCTATTGTATGTATATAATAGATTATGTTTATCTAGTTATTTGTTGATGAACACTTAGGTTGTTTCCACCTCTTGGCTATTGTAAATAATACTGCAATGAACATTGGTGTACAGGTATTTGAGTCCTTATTTTCAATTCTTTTGAGTACATATACCTAGGAGTAAAATTGCTAGGTCATGTTTATATTTCTGAAACTGTCAAATTTTTTTCCAAAGTGTTTGAAACATTTTGCATTCCAACCTTCAATACATGAAGATTCTAATTGCTATACATCCTTATCAACATCTATTTCATGGTTGTTTTCTTTTAATCATAGCTATTGTAGTGTGTGTTAAATGTTGTGTTCTTATGGTTTTGATTTGTATTTACCTAATGACTAATGATGTTAAGAATCTTTTCATACGCTTATTGGTGATTTTTATTTTTTTATTTTTTAAAAGATTTATTTATTTATTTATTTTAAAGAGAGCAAGCCCAAGCAAGTGGGGGGAGGGGCAGAGGGGGAGAAAGAATCCTGAAGCAGACTCAGGGCTGAGCAGGGAGCCCCACACGGTGCTGGATCACAGGACCCTGAGATCATGCCCTGAGCCAAAACCGAGAGTCCGCTGCTTAACTGACTAGCCACCCAGGCGCCCTATTGGCCATTTTTATATCTCCTTTAGAGAAATAACTACTCGAGTCCTTTGTCAATTTTTAAATTTTGTTTTTTGTCTTTCTGTTGTTGAGTTATAGTTCTTTATATATTCTTGATATTAAACCCCTTTAAGAGATATGCTTTCAAATATTTTTTCCCATTCTGTAGGTAGTCTTTTCTTGGATCTATACATTTATTTATTTCATCAAATTTGGGAAGTTTACATCTATTATGTGTTCAAATACTCTTTCTCCTCCTTTCTCTCTCTTCTTCTGGGATTCCTATAATGCATATGATGTTCCACAGTTCCCTTAGGCTCTTTTCACTTTTCTCTTTTTTTCTCTTTCTGCTCCTTGAACACATAAATTTCAACTGCCTTATCTTTAAGGTTGCTGATTCTTTTTTCTGTCCGATATAACCTGCTATAAACATCTCTCTGATTTTTTTCATTTCATTCATTTTACTTCTCAGCTCCAGAATTTCTGTTTGGTTACTTCTATAATGTGAATCTCTTTATTGATATTTTCATTTTGTTTTTGAGTCATTTTCTTGATTTCATTTACTTTTTTGTCCGTTTTGGCTGTGTAAGCATACTTAAAACAGTTGTTATAAAAATCTTTGCCTAGTAATTCCATCATGTAGGCCTCCTCAGGGATGGTTTCAGTCAATATATTTTGTTCCTTTGAATGAGCTATGCATTCTCAGTTTTTTGTTTGCCTTGTTATTTTTTGTTAAAAACTGGACATGTGGATGTTAAATTATGGTAAATCTGAAAACCAAAATCTTCTTTCAGGTTTATTGAGTTCTTTAGTCATTGAAGATTATAGTAGTCTATTTGACTAATGACTTCTCAAAACTATTTTAGAAAAGTCTATATTCCTTGTGCATGATTACTGAGTTGTCTGTTCATATTGACTGTGTTCAGCTAGTATTTATAGCAATTTCCTTGAATGCCAGGAGCTAAGGAAAACACCTCTCTTATTCTTTGCCGATTGTCAATCTACTAGAGTTTTCCAACAGTTATCCATGCTTGTACTGAGCCTAGGGATCAGGTCAAGGCATAAGTCTGGTGTCTTCTCAGGTCTAATGTGTATATGTGTCTTACCCTGTTCTTGCTTGTAACTTTCTAAATTTCCCTATAAATGTGGGTACTTTTGAATGACCAATTTTTTTTTTTTTAACGAAACTCCACCTAGCTTCTCCTTCCAGACATTAGGTGGTCTATTATATGTCTCGACTTCAATCTTTTTTTTAAAGATTTTTTTTCTTATTTGAGAGAGAGTGCATAAGCCTGTGAGGGGAGAGGCAGAGGGAGAAGCAGACTCCCCACTGAGCAGGGTGCCTGATGCAAGGCTTGATCCTAGGACCCTGAGATCATGACCTGAACCAAAGCAGACTCTTAACCATCTGAGCCACCCCCAGGCACCCCTCAACTTCAATCTTTTGACCCAGGCTTCTGAGGGTTGTTTGTTCACCTTGCGAAGTTTTTAAGAAATGACTGCCACTTTTATGGCCTGAGTTAGTTCTGAGTTTGATGAAACAGGGACAAATAACTTGTGACAATACTTCAGGTAATCCCTAGACTGGTTAAAGCCAACATAACGCAATAATTTGTAAGGCCTGCTCTGCTTCCTTTGTAACTTGAGAGAAGATTCCGCACTGGGAAAGCAGTTTATCATCTTCAAGACTGCTGTTAAGCTGGTGAAGGGATGGGAGAAGGGCAAGTAAAATGCCACAAATATTTGCTACCATTTATAAGTTGTTTTTTTCTTGGTTCAGTGTTTGTTTGGTTGCTGTAAACCTTTGATTCTTCTGCAGAATTATGATAAAGTGGCTTTTGACAGTGCTTATTTTTTTTGGTGTTACTGTGGAGGGATGAGAGCTTGGAGCTGTCTACCCTGCCATTGTGCTGATGTCACTCCTACATATTTTAATTTTACATAATGGGAACATGTTCACAAATTTCATGAAAATTTACCATTTAATTATCATGAATTGATTTGAACTAGCTCTAGCACACCTCTGAATTTAAACTCATTTAAAGGTGTATTATCTATACTTTGAATTACATTATGCTATCCAAGCACAACCAAGACCCTTGCCCTCAAGAGAATTTCTGTTCTAATGAGAGTTACTTTATGTAGGGTACTCTGATATGTATTAAAGAGAAATTTCTGGGATATTAGGTTTTGTTTTGAAATTTTCATAAACCATCCTCGATATTCTCTTGATCACAGCATTCTGAATTCTGGTCTCATCTTTGTGGTGTGTGTGTGTGTGTGTGTGTGTGTGTGTGTGTGTAATGGTTCTGTCATCTCTTCCTAATCATGGCTTTTTCTCTCAATTATAAGAATTTAAATGCTTCCATGGGTTTTGCAAAGCTTAGCCAGATATTACTAACTCCTTAGTCAAATCACAAACCTTTTGTGCACAAGACTGGCCTTTTTCCCAATTTTTGTACCTTTACTAGAATCCAACAGCACTATTTTCATATTATCTGCTAAAATCAACCATTCTGAAATGGCTGAAAATATACTCTATTGTAATTTTTGATCAACAAGGTTTAATAAAGTTCCTTCTGTATTTAAAAATTTGTGTCTGATCATGCCAAAATACTGATTACTCATAGTGGGGGTTTATATGTTTATTATATATATTGTTGGTTGAAAAATAAAATCATTTTATTTTCTAAAATAAATATTTCCTATCTGTTATATTAATCCCTCTACAAGTTACAGGAAAAAGCAAATCTGTCCTTTCTATACTTTTCACATTCTAGTACTGTATGTTAAATAATGGGAGGAAATGATTCCTGAGCTGGGTTTGAATCAGATGCAATCAATCATCCATTGAATGTGTGAAGCTTGATTATGTACTACTTTTGGTTTCCCAGTTAATTAGACATTACAATAGAAAAAAATAATAAGATTACATAGTAGCAAAGCTACTTACCATAGAACCAAGTTTAAGTTTTCATATGATTCCACAATTTATACTAAATAGGTTGATTTATATAATATATGTATGCTTATAAATAACTTTAATTATTCCCTTCCATTTTCCAATCACTGCTGTCACTATTCTTCTAATTCAGAGACTTGCCAAAATCTACCCATTGGCACAAGCTTTATTTTTAGATATGTTGTTTGTTCTCAACTAAAAATCATTGATGCATAGAAATTTTCCATTTATTCACTGATTTGAAAATAATAATACATGGTACTTTAGCAGCATGTCAAGGGAGCATACAATGCATTCATTCTCCAAGCTGTAATTGCAGGCCGTGCTTAGTGTAAAGCAATTTGCTTTTAAACATGAGAGAGCATATGGCCCAAGGAGAGAGTCAGTGCTAGAGGTATTATTTCTATTATTTATTCTGGAATCCTTCTAAAATCTTCTACATAGTACTTGAAACAAACAAGACTGATCGCAAAGCTACCATAGACCAATATGTCCAAGTCTATAAGATCATCTCAAAATGCATTGAACATTTTATTTATTTATTTATTTGTTTGTTTGTTTGTTTTTAAAGATATTATTTATTTATGTGACAGAGAGATACACAGTAAGAGAGGGAACACAAGCAGGGGGAGTGGGACAGGGAGAAGCAGGCTTCCCACCAAGCAGGGAGCCCGATGTGGGGCTCCATCCCAGGACCCTGAGATCATGACCCGAGCCAAAGGTAGACGCTTAACGACTGAGCCACCCAGGTGCCCCTGCATTGAACATTTTAAAAAATATAAATAGTTTATGTTATCAAGTGGTTGTAAAAACAAACCCAGAGAAAATATTTTGGGTCAGTGGAGCTTGAACATTTGTTCAGATGCCTGAGTCACACATAACTGCTTCTATTCAGAAGTGTCCTAAACAAAATTTGTTCAAGGGTGGAGTTAATGTAATGCTTCTCTTCACTTGTGGAATCGTAAAGGATAAACAAGATTAACCATAGAATAAACATAGCCATCAATTTCTTGGTACTAAGTGGATGTAGTACATTTTGGGGTAATTCCAGATAGTTAATTATGTGATAGTCTTGAGAGTTTAGACCAAAGGGGAAATATATGAGCAGTGAATTTGACCATGTGAGAATGAAAATTGTATTAAAGCATGTGCTGTTTTAATGACCAAAGAATTATTGCCATTGCTTTTCTTTTTATCCCAGTAAGTTTTGGAGTTATCACGTAGAAATCTCCAAAGAAATGAGCAGATTGGGGATAGAAAATAATTTTCCATGAAGATCCTTTTAGAACAGTTTGTTAATGTCATTATATCATTCTCTGACCAGGCTGGAGCAGCATATCTCCTTTTCAGCCAGGCGCAAAGTAAAACATACATAACCGTTTGATTCAAGTAATTAAATAGTAATATCACTGTATTGTATGAAAATGATCAGACTGCCTGGTTGATCTTTTTCTTTTTTCATCACTTGTTAAGGTATATTAGGACATTTCCTAAAACAAACTAAATGACATGGGCCATAGTTGCCGAGTGCGTTGTCTACTTGCTAGTGTTAAAATACTTTGCATTTGAAATTTTGATAGAATTTGTAATTTATGATAGGTGGGAAGCCCAAAATATTTGCACTGAAAATTGAAGATTGCAAAACACAAAGGCCCAGGGCCAAAAGGGTAGGCAATATAACTGGTAAAAAGAGTTTGATACTCTGTTTAGAGAGTGCTACCATAATGAGTTCGCCCACAGCTCTTATCAATTCCCACTATACTCTACAGGCAATGAATTATGTGGGAATATGATGATGAATCTCAAGCACTCTCTATATAACTAAAAGCACCGCTGCCTGAGAATATTCCACTTGTGATTTGATCCTAAATAACTAGTTTTCAAACCACAAATGAGCCCATCTATCAAATGTTGTCTTGTTCTTCAGCTTACCTTTCACACTGTGTTACAGATGGAGGCAAAAATCTATTTGAACTCTTTTGTTTGAATCTTGGCCTGTGTATGAACAGCTTCTTACTCTGAAAAGGGGCATTTTCTTCACTGTTAATAAAAAATGCCACAGTTCATACAATTGACAACTATTTAGAAAGCACTTGACCTTTGCTATTTTCACCATTATGTATCTCCAAAGGTCTCCTTTAAGGTGTCAAAGAAATTAGCATTAAAGGGACTAACATGCTTTCTATTTCAGCCAGTCTGACATAACCTTTAAATAAAATAGCGTTTGCTTTAGAAATGAATTAATATTTATTTCATTTATTCACAATATGCGCTGAATGTTTTATATTTGTCATGTACTATGTTAAATCCTTTCACATGCATAATTTCCTAATTCACACAAAATTCTCTTTTAAAGAGGAAACTAAGCTATAGAAGGTTTTGTAACCTAATTAAGGTCACATATCTAGTAAAAGGCAAAGCAATTATGTGAACCTATTATCTGAATGTTGAAGTCTGAATTTTTGCCACTATTTTCTATCATTTTCCTCATTATAAAAATCTATCCCACCCACGTTACAATATTTTAAGTATCCCATTAGTTAAGAAGTAAAAGTAACACAGAAACCTTGAAACCAGAGTTGCTCAACCTGATCACTTTTGATAGTTTGGGCTAGTTAATTTGTGGGGGAGGCATCATTAGGGGAGGTTCATACTGTACACTGTAAGATGTTTAGCAGTTTTCCCGGGTCTAACCATTAGATGCTAGTGGCAAACCCTACCTACTCCTAGCTGTGACAACCAAAAATACCTCTAGATAGTCCTCTGTGGGAGGAGGGTAAAATAACACCTCCTTCTGAGAACTGCTACTCTGGAGAAAACAATGCCCTGTTTTCTCTTTAAGTAATTACAATTATGATCTTAGTTTTATAATTTTCTTTTTTAAATTAATTTATTATTTGAGAGAGAGCGAGAGCAAGCATGGGGGCAAGGGGCAGAGGGAGAGGGAGAGAGAGATGGGGAAGCAGGCTCCCTGCTGAACTCAGAGCCCTTCATGGGGCTCAATCCCATGACCCTGAGATCATGGCCTCAGCTGAAATCAAGAGTCGGATACTCAACCAACTGAACCATCCAGGCCCCCCTTAGTTTTATAATTTTCAATAGCCTGGTAGAATCAGAAGTCCATTAAAAAATAGATAAATGTATTTTCTTGATGTTATTTCCCCTTAATGTTGTTTCCATGGAAACTAAGAGAAGGTCATCTTCTATTGCTATAGTCTCTTCTGGCTGAAGTTTTAAGTTACACAAGACTTGTGTAATTATAAGCATTTTTAAAACAAGATCAATTTGGGGCACCTGGGTGGTCAGTGAGTTAAGCGTCCTACTCTTTTTTTTTTAAAGATTTTATTTATTTATTTATTTATTTATTTGAGAGAGAGGATGAGAGGGTACAAGCAGGGTGGAGAGGCAGAGACAGAGAATCTCAATCAGACTCCGGCCCAACGTGGGGCTCAATCTCACAACCTTGAGATCATGACCTGAGCTGAAACCAAGAGTTGGACGCATAACTGACTGAGCCACCCAGGCGACCCAAGCATCCATCTCTTGATCTCAGCTCAGGTCTTGATCTTGGGGTTGTGCGTTTAGGTCCCACATTGTGCTCCACATGGGGCATGGAGCCTACTTAAGAAAAAAAAACAAAACTAAACTTAAGATAAATTGAATTATGATACTTTGTTAGTGTGGTAAAATAGTGTGATAAAATCTAAGGTCCTTTTGGAAAAAAATAAATATTGGCCTTATTCTTATATGTTTTTACGTGTACTTTTGGAGAATAGTTTTGGCATTGCTGAAGTTTTCTTCAAACGCAGGATCTGAAAGGAAATCTGTAGACATCTCAGGCTTTAGAGCATTCTTAAAGTTTGTGCTGTAATCTAAATGGTACTATTAAAACTTGCTGCATTTAGTTTGTTATTCTACAGGCATCATAGTCTTTTATTTTTTTATTTATTTTAAATTTTTTTTAAGATTTTATTTATTTATTTGACAGAGAGAGACACAGAGAGAGAGGGAACACAAGCAGGGGGAGTGGGAGAGGGAGAAGTAGACTCCCCGCTGAGCAGGGACCCCGATGCGGAGCTCCATCCCAGGACCCTGGGATCATGACCTGAGCTGAAGGCAGACGCTTAATGACTGAGCCACCCAGGCGTCCCTCAAGTCAGTGTTTTACTTGGTAAACATGTCTGAGACCATGCATCCCTGGCTGCTAAGCACCATGGCGGACAGGGCTAGAAAGGTAACAGCTTTATTTTGAGCAGGGGGCAAAGACAAGGCAGCACTTTACAGCTACATTGTAACTAGATCCTGCATCTACAGGCATCATAGTCTTAATTTCACCTTAAAGCCTCTCCAATCTTTATCTGTAAATGATGATATTTTGGGAATACATGAGATATTATTTCATGCACAGATATACCAGCCTTTCTTGGGAAGGCTCCATTTTATTTCCCTAGCAATGCTAATTGCTCCCTATTACTTTGCCATTATGCTCCCCTTCCAAAATAAATAATATTTATGAAACATTGGAACAATAAATAAACTGTGTGTTTATTGTGTTTATTCAACACTGGCTTCCTTTCCAAATTGCATGGCTCAGCTCTGACTGCTGTTCAGGCAGAGCCATCATGCTTTCCAAACTGCCCTGCCAACTTGTTTGTCTTTGCATACGCACTTTTTTTTCTTTGAGACTTGGAGAATAGCAATTAGGCAATTCCAGGTGGTGTGGGGACCAGAAGATAATCACATTTTGGAGCCATTAGATGCTTCACACACACACAGAGGCTTCACAATCCTCAGGGGTATGATTATCTCATCTCTACTCTTCTTCATGCCATGTCAATATCCCCTTCTCTTTTCACAGTACTAAGTTACAGATTCTTCACTCCTTTCCCCCCAGTTATGTCCATTCAACCATATAATCATACTAAGAACAGTATCAGAAAACAACAACCACCACAAAAACCAACACAACACTGTGCTGAGCCAACTTTCTGGGTTTTTTTTTTTTTTTTTTCAACATTTAATTGCAGTATGTGTTATATTTTCCAGTAATTCATTGTTTTTGGAAAACTAACGGCAAATTTGTAGACATCCGGAGTCTAGAGAGATCAAATTTTGGCAGGCATTGTTTGTATCTCATTTTTTCCTGTATTCCCAAGTCATCCTGTTTCATCCCTCCCCTAACATTTAGCACAGAACAGGGGTTAGAGTAGATACTGAAGGGGAGCAAACTATGCTCCCCCAGAATGTGCTACTTAGGCATGTGGATTATTTTGAGCTAAAGGCAATCAAGACCCAGGAGACTCAAGAAAATCTTTTACCTCTCCCTTAACTACCTAAAATAATTTAGATATGAGGCTTGTTCCAGAAAGAGAGCTATTACCAGAGATAACTTTTTATCTGAAAGACCTATTTATATGGCAGGGCAAACATCTAATTACCAAACATCTGCTCTTATTGTTCTGTGAATTACCCTCCTCCCCTTTGAAGCCCCAGGCCCCTCTCCCATTCCATAGGGATGGCGTATAAATATCAGTTGCCTGACTGTCTTTGAGTCTCATATTTCTGGGGCTCTTGTATATACAAAATTAAATTTGTTTTTCTTGTAATGTGTCTAATGCCAATTTAATTATTAGACCAGCCAAAGCTCCTAGAAAGGAGGAAGGGAAGATTTTTCTGCTTCTACAGTACACAGTAGTTGATTCATCTTCTAAGTGTTTCCGATCACTTAATGCAATAATAGCAATGCTTAAAATAGTAACTTCAAGCCTAAATATTATCTTCAGAAATATTTTCAAAGGAATCTCCATTTTTTAATGACTGTGTTTCCTAAACTGTATTCCATAATGCCATAGTGTGCCATAAAATGTTAATAGACATACTGTAAAAAACAAATTTACATGGTTACTCAAGTTTTAAAATGTCTGGGTTAAATAAATTTCGTTAATTTGTTAAAAGTTCTGATAAATACTGTAGTCCTGCACAGTGAGACTTCAAAGAGAGAGTTTCATTTTCCATGAAGAGTTTCTAAAATTTATTTGACCACAGAATTCTGTTTTATTTACATCATGTATTAGAGGAATAGACTTCCCCAAAAATGTTGTAAAACCCAATGAAATTTCATAGCGAAACTAAAAATGCCTCGTTTAGAGGCCTGAGGTCCATACGTAGACTTTAGGAGATCAATGTTAGTATCTATGTTTTTCTGGTCTGAAACTTAAACTGTTGGTTATTTGTGTTTGTACTCCTATCAGATATATAATATATATTAGTAAGAAATTAATTTCAGCTGGTTAAGGGAAAACCCAGAAAGGCCTAATTAGAGAAGGTGGCATTTATGTTTGGCTTTGAGGATTTCAAAAGTCAGAGATTATATAAAGAGCATTCCAGCAAAAGTAGACAACTTAAACAAATGTATAGGAACAGTAAAATGCCAAGCATATTTGATGTATGGTGAGAGATCCCATTGGTTTAAGCCTAGGATGCATTAGTTTGAAGCTTAGGAAGCATGAGTGGTATAATGGGAAATAATGTTGAAAAAGTAAATTGAAATCAGATTAAGAAGATTTTGATCATTCCATTTACCCACTTTTAACCATTCAATGGTCTTCCATTTTTTATGTAATTTCCCTTTTTTTTTAAAATTTATTTATTTATTTATTAGAGAGAGAGAGCATGAGATGGGGGAAGGGCAGAGGGAGAAGCAGACTCCCCGCCGAGCAAGGAGCCTGATGTGGGACTCGATCCCGGGACTCCAGGATCATGACCTGAGCCGAAGGCAGTCGCTTAACCAACTGAGCCACCCAGGCGCCCTGTAATTTCCCATTTTAGAAAGTAATCTCATAGTGATACGATGGATTGGAGGAAGACAGTGCTCACAAATGATCAATTCCATAAAATCAGAAGTTTAAGTATAACATGATGTGGGCCCTAAATTTGGTAGTGGCAGTAAGACATGAAAAGAATTGTTTAGCTTTAGCTTTTGTAATGTCCAGTATAATTGCCTAGTGAGGATCTGTATACCTTTTACTTACTCCATCTTAATACGACATGCCATCTAGACCTGTGCTGTGTAATATGGTAACCGGTAGCCTCATGTGACAATTTATGTTTACTTTTAAATTAATTAAAATTACAAAAATTAGAAATTCAGTTCCTCATTGACACTAACCATATTTCAAGTGCTTAAACATGCACATGTGGCTAGTGGCTACCATCTTGGACAGTGCAGATACAGACTGTTTCTATATTTGGAGACAGCTCTATTGGAAAATTCTCATCTAGGCTATAAAACTTATGCAGAAATGTAGCAGCCTGAAATGAATGATTATGTACAGCATAATTTCTGCCAGTGCTGGCCCTCATTGAATTCTAAAGCAGGAAAACCTGGTATTTAAGTGTCTCCAACCTGCAATTTTCTGCCAAGTTAGTGCTTGCTTTCTCACTCATGCTCTCATTCTACATGTCTCTGTCCTCTGTGTTCCCACAGCAGTCTGTGCTTATCTCTATTGGAGCGCTTTTGACACAGTTGAAACCGATTTACTTGTCCTTCTACTTCACTATATTGTATCTCTGGCCTCTGGCACAGTGGGTGACACGAAGGAGCTTACAGAGGAATTGCTCACTGAATTTTTGTGAATGAATGAATAAGGTAACAAAGCATCCTAGTAGGTCCTTAGCAGGAGCATGGCATGAGATATTTTTGATTAAGGTGTCTGTTATTTCTGCTTCTCAAATAACAGCCTATTTTGTCAATACCTATTTAGTTTGCTACAAGTGCCATCAGAATTGGGTTTGAATGGAGTAGCAGTGTGGAGTAGTATAGCGTCCTTCCATATGGAAGAGTTCCCAGTCATACGCATACTAGACATGAAGCTTTCCTGGAAGTCTGACAGAGAAGTAGAGAATTGGAGAAGTGCAACTGATTTAGCATCTGGGAGGAAAGGCATAATCCGTTCTTTTCCTGCTGGGTATGAAGATATATCAGATTCAATTTGCTAGTTGGGGCAGAACTAGGACTTGCAAGGCAATGCATTGTGGATAAGCATCCACATTGCTCTGTGTTAATTTCCCAGGATTATCATTTTTGATTCTCCTTGTAATGAAATAATAAATGTACAGAGACCGACTGAGTTGGGAAAAGAGAGATCACAAGCTTGCTCCCAGTGACATCTTTTTGCCTCTCCATAAAAGTGGAGCTGGCTGACAGATAGAGAGGCTGAGACACCTGGGATTGTAGATTAAACAGCACAGCAAGTATGTAGACAAGATAGCTGCTTTTGGTAATTAAAGCTGGCCTGCTTAGGGGCGCCTGGGTGGCTCAGTCGTCAAGCGTCTGCCTTCGGCTCAGGTCATGATCCCGGGGTCCTGGGATTGAGCCCCGCATCGGGCTCCTTGCTCAGCGGGAAGCCTGCTTCTCCCTCCCCCACTGCCCCTGCTTGTGTTCCCTCTCTCGCTGTGTCTCTCTCTGTCAAAATAAATAAATAAAATCTTTAAAAAAAAAAAAAAAAAAGCTGGCCTGCTTAGTACCGGGAGGCAACAAAGATGGCCTGTTTAGTCCTTTCACGTTTGCCTAAAAACATGAAAAGGTCTCAGTATTTTTCTCCCCTATAACTCATAGGCTAGCCATACTTTCCCTGAAAAATGAGGCTGTGTTTCTAGGTAAAGCCTGAATGTCGCTTCAAAATGTGATAGAATAATGGCTCTCCTCCTTACCAGTCTGTTTCCTGAAATGGTTCCTAATTTTAAATCTCCCATTCTTGCATTTCCATTCCCCTTGTGAGAGCTTACTTCTCCCTGTTGTCAGCTGATCAGTGTGGTGCATGGAGCCTGATGGATAGCTTTAATTCACTCGACCCAGACTGCCTTTACCGTGACTCAGGGCCTGGAGAGAACTGGCCACCCAAGGCAGAAATCACTGCCTCTGTGTTTTCACACCTGCCTCAACAGCCTGAGGGCATGGGGATTGGTGCCAAGGAGGAGATGCAGAAACAGATATTTCTCATGATTTCTGCCATGCTGGGTGCTAGCGGAGCAGGAGAGAAGGTCTTGACGTTACATCACAACTGACCAGTCTCCCGTTTGCTACCATTGCAAGCTTAGGATAAAATAAGGGATGCCCCTCTTTTCACGAGACTGATATTGGACAGGAAGTACAGACAGCTCTTCTCCAAACTTAAGGTTGGGACAAAGTTTAATTTGTATACATAGAATGGGATAGCTCCTAGAGAGGAAGTTCTGTGTCAGTTAGGATTTCTTTACTATCCCGTGTCTAGGTTAAATTGTTTTTTTCTCCTCAGTCTTATTTTCCTTTATCAATTAATTTTACTTGGGTTACATTATTTATTGCTACGTGTACTCTATTGCCACACACTTAAAAAGATGCCAGGAAAGTGACCAACCGACTGTAACTAGTGTAATATTGGGCAGGACCCTTCTACGCCCTTACCTTGGGTTTGCCAAGAGATTGGATTAGTTAAGAAGGGCCGCTTAGTCTTTAAGATGAGTTTATCAAGCTAGCTCATCTAATTGCATTACATAATTTCACTTTGTAAGAGATTAGGCATCTGTTATTTAAGAAGGGTATAGAGATGAGCAAACTAGGGCATTGCTTATCATAAATTTGATCATCATAACCAGGCTATGGAGAGCACTTCATGGTTTACAAAGAATGTTCACATCTATGATTTCGTTGAATTCTCATAAGAGCGCTAGAGAAAGATTGGTCTCAGGGATTAGTATTATCTGCATTTTACAGTGCAGCATGGTTCTAAAAATGTAGAGCAGAGGATTTAGAATCAGTATTCCTAAGTGTTCCAGTATTCCTTACACTGTGCTTTTGTAAGGGACAAGCATATATGTGTCCGTATTGGCACTAGGTAAAATCCAAACACTGGACAAAGGCAAACTGAAGAATTCAGAGAGCTATCTGAAGCTCTTTCTAGCAGCATTCTCTGGTACATATTGCTTGCTTCCTCCCTCCCAGCTGCTGGGATTCCTGGCTTTGCAAAACTGCAGGTACCTAAGTCTTATCCTAAGCCTAGCACAGTGGCTGGGATGTGGCAGGCCAAAAGAAATTTCCATTATGTTTGTCTGTGTGCTGACTTGCTTGCTATAACTAACAAGTATCATCTTTCCTTTGATTTCCCCTTAACTGTAGCTGGCCTTGCCCTAGGCAGAAAACCCCATCACCTTATGTTAGTTTCCCTCTTCCTCTTCACTGCTTGCTTGGGACACCATCTGCATTCTTAACTCCTATTTAAATGAGTTCTGCTTGTGGAATTAGGCTTCTTCCCACACCCTGCGTCTGGGCCTATTCTAGCCTCTCGGTCCCTACTCTCCATTGTCCTGCATGTCTCAATGGATAGATCTATTTCCAAGCCCCGTTTCCTCTCCTGGGTGATTCCAATTGAAGTCAGCTATGTTCAAATTTCTCTGGGCCACTCTTCCTACTCCTTTCTGGGAGAGAGAAAGAAAGACTGAAGTTATTTGGACAAATTTCTTTTTGAGTGTCTCTCCAATATATATAGCTCCAATCTGGCAAGTTCTTGGGGCGATAGGAGATTTAGAGTCACAGGTGCCTTAAAAGAATCCAGTTAAAATTGAGATCTAAAAACGTAGGGGCCTGATCATCATAGGTGCTAGGCATACATGTATTCCCTTTTGACCCATTCTCAGAACGACTACCACTTTCCACCCTCTATCCTCCCCATCATTATTCCTGGGAATGGAACTTGATGCTTCTGCACAGGATCAACAAGTAACAACTCAAAGCCCCTCACTGAAAATAAACAGAAGCTCAAAAGCTTATCATTCGAAGTACGATTTGAGTTTTTTTGAGTAGTTTTCTATAACCTCAAACATCTTAATGATTCTGCCATGAACCATATTTGTATCCTAGTAGAAATTCAATCAGTGAGTGGATTATATAAAGTTTCCATGGTGTACAATCTTACAGTTATCATAAGTAAATCATATTCCTGTGCCCTCAAATCAAAGGAATTGATTTAAAAACTAGTGTGTTTGCTTCATCACCCCATTGGAAATAACTATATAGGTGACCACCGTCTCCCCAAATCTGAAACTATACTGATTTTCTCTGCTGTTAGCAGCACGTGAATAGATGACATATTGCCTCAATGTGGAAAGTAGTCTCACTAAGGTAGGCATAATCTCCCAGTCTTTCTTGTGCATTTAAGTTCCTGTTGACCTGGTAAATAGATTCAAATTATTGGCCTTGGTTCTTCTTAGCACTGAGCTGTAAATCAGTCTAATAATAGTGCTAAAGACCCTTACTGTTTCCAACACATTGAGAATTCAGAAACACTCCTGCCCCCACATGTAACTTTTTTTGTTTGTTTCATAAGGAAAAAAAGATGCTATTTTGTAAAGCAGAATAATATGTTATCTAAGTTAGAGTGCTGTATCTTTTCCATTCCCAATGTTACGGAAAATTTAGACAAATTGAAAAGTAGGTGAAAACATCCTTTGCAAAGAATTGACCAAGACGATTGGCACCTTTAAGATGGCTGAAGGTTTCTCTGACCTTAAAAATCATGCTGAGGTGGGCCTGGGCTTAGTGAAATCTGAGCAAAATCCCCGAAGATTTGTATTATGTGCAGATCTTTTTGAAGTACTAAGCATACTTTTCTCTTTTGTATGGCAGGTTTTGGAAATATTGAGCAAAGAGGGGGAGAAAATGGCAGGGATCGGGGTTGGCTACTCATCAAACACTTCTGTATAATTGGCTCTGAGTTGTAATGAGAGCATAGAATTTGATTTGTGGTTGTGCCCACAGTGAGGTGGTTTCCCTTAGGCAGCAGCGGGGAGCAATAGGCAATGTAACACATGAAAAAGATTATTTATAATCAGGCTTTGATTCTTGACAAACACTATTTGTTTGGAGATAGCTAGATGGAGAGAATTAGTAGCATACGTTTGGGCCCCTCTCCTTTCTCGATTGTAGAATGTTATTAGATATGGGAAGGAATTTGGAGATTAATTATTTATACCCCTTCATTTTGTAGATGAGGGAACTGTGGCCTGAGACAGAAAATTATTTGCCTGAGACATATAGTTATTTGGTAGTACAGCCAAGAATTGAACCCAATTTAATAGGACTTTTTGTACCATTTTACTTACCTTCTTTATTGGCCAATAGATTTTATTTTGAAATAGTGATGTGGCAAGTGACAAATCTCTACAGACTGTGTACTCCATCTGAATATTGCCTACAGGATATGGGTGAAATTGCCCCATTCTACAGAGAAAATTTTTGCCAGATTTTTTTATGTACACTTACTATGCTGACCTTTCACTAACTTCTTTGTTCCAGTCCAGAAAGTATTAAACATTGGAACTCTTGTAAGTATTTGAACCAAGGTGCACTTTGTAAGTTCACCTTTGCTGGAATGCAAATCTGTGCAAAATGGCTCACTTAATTTAAGTTTTTGTCAACAGTGTTTCTCCTGCTTACCTGCCCAGCCTATGTGAGGACAGTATTGAGATGCATCGTAGTCTCTATTTGTGTTGAAGAGGTCCCTGGTAATTCCGTACAGATTTTCCTCTACCAAGAGTCTTAGTGTATTACCTGAGAAGAGAAGGCCCAAGATAATGGTTTGTGATTTTCCAGTACAACTGTTTCTTACTGTTTTATTTGGGAGGGACAACTACAGGAACATTTTGCTTTGTTTCCATTTTGTGTCTAAATTAGGTATCTGAATGGCATTTGCACACTTATATGATTATTAAATATTTGCAATAGGAATCATAGAGATGGACAGGAACATCTACGCTGCTGACTTTCAAAACATCTCACCAGTAGCCTGTTTCTCACATATATTAATAATATGTAATATAGATTAACGTACAGCTACCACACTTAAAGCAAGTGTTGGGAATCTGGGTTTCTGCCTGCTTGCCCTCCTAACATAAATCTAATTTGTAAGTTTTACAGAGCTTTCAAAATTCTGTGAAGAGTGATTTTACAAATCCTTATAGATTGGAATACTAAGGAACAAATTAGTCTAAGACCTACCTCCAGGTTTGATGTCAACAGGCCAGGTCTGAGGACCCAGAGGGGGACCTGCAGGACCAAGAAGGTCCCTTGCTGTACACAGGATAGAAATCAAATCAAACATGAGCCAACAGGAGGTGAAAGCAGAGTTTACTGAAGGTATAGTGAGAGTGCAGGTACAGACAGAGTGTCTGGGAGATTCAGGAAGGAAAGGAGGGACTCTTGTCTTAGCTTGGCGTCTGAAGGTTTTTACCGAGGACTGTGACCTGGTGTTTGTGTCCTCTCAGGCATCCAGGAAGCAGTTAGAAGATGAAGACCCAGGTGTTATTCCTTGGAGCCAGGGTGGGGGGTGGGGGGGCTGTGTGCTGGGGGGAGGGTCTTGGCATTGAGATGTTTAGCTCTGATGGTCTGGAATACACATATGATAGCTTTGCCCAGTCATTCTCATCTGGTCTTCCTTAGATGTTATCTTTTCTAAAGAAATTCTTAATTTCTTGTCCCTTACAGGGAGGTCATACACCATTTGCATTCTGAGGTGTGTGTAAAGTGGGGGTGCAGGTCCTAGCCAGAAGAGCAGCAGAAAAAGGAACAATAAAAGCAGGTTTTTATGGAGTCCTCCAGTTTCCCTATTGAGAGCAAATTTGACATTGGGATCCAGGTATGCATTGAAAACAGTTCAGTGCTCTTTATTCTACTTCTGAACAAGATACTCAGATGCTGGTGAATAAAAATTGAGATATCAAATTTTGAATAATTGAGCAACTCACCATGCATGGTAGGTCTTAAAGTGTTCATTGTTCAGTTATTATGTAAAATTAAATACATGCTGAGCCCATGAGAACTACCTCCTTGTACCACTATGACACCACATGTGATGAAATTTTAGGTGCTTGTCGTCAGTAGCTTGTTATCTCCTAAGGAAAATATGTGTGTAACAATATAGCAACTCTCAAAACTAAATAAAAATTTTGAAAGGTTATGGAAATAACTTTAATTTGCTTACTTTTAGCCTCATAAAATTTTAGAGACTGCATTTCTGTACATTGCTAAAATAAGCAGTACCAGTTTACTACCATTTTTAGTTAATATATGCTTTAGAACAGTAAAATTTACACTTTGTAGTATACAGTCCTACAGAGTGTGACAACTGTGTATCCTTTTGAGTCTTGCTCTTTTCACTCAGCATAATGCCTTTGAGATTTATCCGTCTTAGGACATGTATGAGTACTTTGCTCCTTTTTATTGCTGAGTACTATCCCATTATATTGATATACATTCACCAATTGAAGGATACTTCGATGGTTTCCCATTTGTGGTGATGATGAATAAAGCTGCTGTAAATATTGGCATACCTGATTTTGTGTGAACATAAGTTTTTGTTTTGTTTATATAAATAAGTAGGAGTACTGAATAAAATTAATATATAATATAGTATGTATAATATAATATACAATTGATATAATATATAATATAATTAATTTATATAAATACCTAGTTGTGGGATGGCTGGGTTAAATGGTTAGTGAAAGTTCACTTTTATAAGAAACCATTGAACGGTTTTTCAAAGTGACTACAGCATTTTGCATTCCCAACAGGAATGTCAGAGAGTTAGTTGTTCTACATCCCTACCAATCCATTGTATTGACAATGGCTTCTTTTAAAACCCATCTATTAAGTGTTTAGTGATATCTCACAGGTTTATTTTCATTTCCCTAATGAATAATAATGTTGAGCATCATTTCATGTGCCATTTAAAATTTGTATGTTTTCTTCACTGATATGTCTGTGGCCATTTTTTTGTTAGGTTGCTTTTTCTTATTATTGAGGTTTTGTTTGTTTGTTTGTTTGTTTTGCTCATATTATCTTTTTATTTTATTTTATTTTATTATGTTATGTTAGTCACCATACATTACATCATTAGTTTTTGATGTAGTGTTCCGTGATTCATTGTTTGCGTATAGCACCCAGTGCTCCATGCAGTATGTGCCCTCTTTAATACCTGTCACCAGGCTAACCCATCCCCCCACTCCCCTCCCCTCTAGAACCCTCAGTTTGTTTCTCAGAGTCCATAGTCTCTCATGGTTCGTCTCCCCCTCCGATGTCCCCCCCTTCATTCTTCCCCTCCTGTTATCTTCTCCTTTTTTTTTTTTTCTTTAACATATAATGCATTATATGTTTCAGAGGTACAGGTCTGTGATTCAACAGTTTTTGAGAGGTTTTTTTTTTTTTTTAAGATTTTGTATTTATTTGAGAGAGAGAGCAGGAGCAAGAGCATAAGCAGGAGGAGGGGCAGTAGGAGAGGGGGAAGCAGGCTCCCAGGGAACCCAACGTGGAGCGAGGGGCTCCATCCCAGGACCCTGGGATCATGACCTGAGCTGAAGGCAGACACTTAACCCACTGAGCAATCCAGGCGCCCGAGCTTTGAGAGTTTTGTTTTTGTTTTTTTTTTAATTGACAGAGAGAGAGACAGCGTGAGAGGGAACACAAGCAGCGGGAGTGGGAGAGGGAGAAGCAG
This sequence comes from Mirounga angustirostris, assembly GCF_029215605.1. Taxonomy (NCBI): domain Eukaryota; kingdom Metazoa; phylum Chordata; class Mammalia; order Carnivora; family Phocidae; genus Mirounga; species Mirounga angustirostris. The sequence continues at coordinate 99,216,847 of NW_026991719.1, forward strand.
GCTTCCCGCCGAGCAGGGAGCCTGATGCGGGGCTCGATCCCAGGACCCTGGGATCATGACCTGAGCTGAAGGCAGTCGCTTAACCAACTGAGCCACCCAGGCGCCCTTGAGAGTTTTTAAATACATTTTTTTTGGATACAGATCCTTTGTCCGATATGTAAAATGCAAATATATTCTCCCAATCTTTGCTTTTCTTTCCATTCTCTGTCTTTTGAAGAGCAACCGTTCTTAATTTTGGTGAAGTGCAATTTATAAGAATTTTTTTTATGATTTCGTGGTATGTTAAAGGAACATTTGCCTCACCCAAGTTCACAAAAATTTTGTACTATGTTTTCTTCTAGAAGTATTATTGTTTTAGATTTTACATTTTAGCCTATGATATATTTTGAGTTACTCTTTGTATGGGGTCATGAGTGGATTAAGGCTGTTTTTTCTCTTTTATGAGTTTGACTTATTTTCTTTTAGATACCACGTATAAGTTTTACCATACAGTATTTATCTTTCTCTGTCTGCCTTATTTCACTTAGCATAATGCCCTCCAAATTCATCTATGTTGTAATAAATAGTAGGATTTCCTTATTTTTTTATGGCTGACTAATATTGCATTGTAAATATACTACATTTTCTTTATCTATTCATCCAGCAATGGACACTTAGGTTGTTCCCATATCTTGAATATTGTGAATAATGCTGCAATAAGCACAGGGTTGTAGATATCTGTTCGAGATAGTGATTTCGTTTCCTTTGGATATATACCAAAAGTGGGATTGCTGGATTCTTTGTTGTTTGTTTTTCTTTTACTTTGTGAGTATGGGTATTCAATTATTCTAGCAACATTTGTTGGAAAGAATAGCCAATCTATTTAATTGCTTTTATGCCTTGGTCAAAACTCAGCTGACCACAATAGCTATCTTTGGGCTGACCAGCAGCCTATGAGACTGTCAGGCATGAGGGCTTTGCCAAAAAGAAAGGCTCCATACTAGATAATTGCTAACCAGAAACTTACTTTAAAGGAAATGAAAGTTCTAATAGAAAGGGCAGGCACTATGGGGAAATTAGGATGAGGAGACTGAAGATGTATAAAAGGTGGTAGGCAGAATATATAAGAAGAGAGTCAGGAATTCAGAAAGTATTTGGAAAAGTATAAGGAGGAACAAAACACTGGGTCATTATAGTGGAGAGCTGGGAGTTGAGTGTGTAATGGATCTCTATTGTTAAGGACCTCAAAGTAGGACTGAGTTACTATTGCAGAGCTGTGTTCCAGATAATGTTCCAGTTCTCTGTGAGACTGGTTGTAATATTCAGATTCTTTCCTGTCCTTTTGTACTCCTTACAGTATTCTTAATATGAATCATACTCATCTGTGTGTGCCTCTTTTCTTTGAACCCAGAAAGGCTCAAAATAGAACATCAAGTTTATACCAGAACCAGAAGTAGGGTCTGGCTCTTTCGACCTGGTATACTGCTCACTCATAGATGAAATATCTTCTAAAGTCAGTAGTATTAGGGGCCAGATTTTGAGAAGGACTTTTAATTTATCTGTGTTGTTTGAATTTTTACAACAAGAATGAAGTCATGTATTGTGTAATTGAAAATAATGAAAAAGAAAATCAATTGACTGTATATCTGTTGGTCTATTTCAGTACTATTTTTCCCACTGAAATATATACCTATCCTTTTGCTATAACCGTGTGTGGAATATGTTTTATAGTGAGTCTAGAAATTGGGTAGTGCAAATCTGAGTTTTATTCTTTTTCAAAATCGTTTTGGCAATTCTAGTTCCTTTGCATTTTCATATACATTTTAGAATTATCTTGCTATTTTCTGTAGTAGTCCTTTTGGTATTCTCTGTAAGATTTTATTGAATATACAGATGCATTTGAATAGAATGGACATCTTAACAACACTGATTCTTGAAATTCATAAATAGACATATCTTTTTATTTAGGTCTTCTGGATTTCATTAATTATGATTTTGTATGTTTTTGCATACAAATCCTGCACATATTTTTTAGGTTATTACCTGAGGTTCTTTTTTTTTTTTTTTTTTTTGTGATGCTATAAACTGTACTTAAAAAAATAGATTTCTAATTGTTCATTACTAGATCATATAGATATAAGATCTATATGTATTAACCTGTATTCTGTGGCCATATTGGTTCTAGTAGTTTTTTTGGGTTTTTTTTGTTGATTCTTTGGGGTTCTTTACTAGTCTGTGAATATAGTTTGTTTTATTTCTTCCTTTCTAATCTATATGAATTTTATTTATTTTTCTTGCATTACGGCAGTGACTAGAATCTCTAGTATGATATTGAGTTGAATGGAGAGAGCAGATAGTGCCTGTTTTACAATCTTAGAAGACAGGCATTCAGCCTGTCACCATTAAGTGTGATATAGGGTGTTTTACTGAGGATGAACTTTATCAAGTTGAAGTTTCTTTCCATTTCTGATTTGCTGAGTTTTTACCATGAATGAATACTGCATTTTGTCAAATGTCTTTTCTCCACTTACTAAGATGATCAGGTGCTTTTTCTTCATTAGTCTATTGGCATGGTAAATCACATTGATTTCTGAATGTTGAATGATCCCTGTATTCCCAGAAAGGCCCCCTATTGATCATGATAGATTATTTATTTTATATACTGTAGGATTGCATAGGCTGAAATATTTTTTTAAGTTTAATTATTTTTTTAGTAATCTATACACCTAATATGGGACTTGAATTTACAACCTACAGGTCAAGAGTCTCTTGCTCTTCTGGTTGAGCCAGCCAGGTACCCCTAGGCTAAAACATTTTTATGAATATTTGCATCTATATTTGTATAGAGCTTACTTTAAAAATAATAATAACAATTAAAGAAAATATAACTACAGATCATTATTTCCTCAAGAACATAGATGCAAATATTCTTTTTTTAAAAAAGATTTTTTTAATCACTGAAATATATTTTATTTTATTTTTTAAATTTTTTTTATTCTTATGTTAATCCCCATACATTACATCATTAGGTTTAGATTTAGTGTTCCATGATTCATTGTTTGTGCATAACACCCAGTGCTCCATGCTAACCCATCCTCCCACCCGCCTCCCCTCCAGAACCCTGCCTGTTTTTCAGAGTCCATCGTCTCTCATGGTTTGTCTACCCCTCCGATTTCCCCCGCTTCATTCTTCCCCTCCCACTACCTTCTTCTTCTTTTTTTTTCTTAACATATATTGCATTATTTGTTTCAGAGGTAAGGTTTTATTTATTTATTTATTTTAGAGAAAGAGAGAGAGCACGAGCAGGAGGGACAGAGGGAGAGAGAGAATCCCAAGCAGACTCTGTGCTGAGTGCAGAGTCCCATGTGGGGCTCAATCCCATGACCCCGAGATCACAACCTGAGTCGAAACCAAGAGTTGGATGCTCAACCAACTGTGCCACCCAGGTGCCCCTATTAAACACTGTTTTAACATATTTGTATTTGATAATTTTTAATTTATTCATACTACATGAAAACTTGGATTTAAACAGTAAAGCTATAACTATATTATGATAACTTATGTGAATTTAGTATATGTGTGTGTTGTGTGTACACACATAAAAAACTTTAAAAAAAGACTAGATGGTTGGGCGCCTGGGTGGCTCAGTTGGTTAAGCGACTGCCTTCGGCTCAGATCATGATCCTGGAGTCCCGGGATGGAGTCCCGCATCGGGCTCACTGCTCAGCAGGGAGTCTGCTTCTCCCTCTGACCCTCCCCCCTCTCATGTGCTCTCTCTCTCCTCTCATCCTCTCTCTCAAATAAATAAATAAAATCTTTAAAAAAAAAAAGACTAGATGGCAATACACTGACAAATTAACAGTTAATATTACATGGCAATATACTTATGGGGGAATTTTATTTTTTTATAGTACTTTGGGATATCCAAATTTCCAACAATGAACATCTCTTACCTTTAAAGTGCTTTTCCACCTGATATATATAAAAAATAGGTATGACTCAATATCAGTTATTTCTGCAGTTGAGAACAGAGGCCACAATATAAAAGACACTCATCCCCTTAGGAAGACTGATTGGTTTGAGAAGTGAGAACATTACTCATGCAGGTCCAATCAGACTCTTTACCTGGCATTGATACATTGCCTATAGACCTTCATTCTACTCAGGTCTACATCTTTATTGCTTACCAACGTTTCTGCACATGTTTTTCACTGATCATAAGAAGGACTTGGAGGAAATTGGACTAATTCAGTATAATCCTTTTTTAAGGCTAGGAATAATTTCATATGTTGATCATTTTAGGCTTATATTTTCCTTAAAATATGACTATACATTTATCTAATAACTTTTTCATGCAAGTCAAACTGCATGAATTATTTCTTTTTAATTTTTTTAAAAAATTCAAACATGAACAAGGGTCCCTGGCTGGCACAGTCAGTAGAGCATGCAACTTTTGATCTTGGAGTCATGAGTTCGAGCTCCACGTTGGGGGTAGAACCTACTTTATTTATTTATTTAGTTTTTAAAGATTTTATTTATTTATTTGAGAGAGAGAGAATGAGAGACAGAGAGCACGAGAGGGAAGAGGGCAGAGGGAGAAGCAGACCCCCTGCTGAGCAAGGAGCCTGATGCGGGACTCGATCCCAGGACTCCAGGATCATGACCTGAGCTGAAGGCAGTCGCTTAACCAACTGAGCCACCCAGGAGCCCGGTAGAACCTACTTTAAAAAAAAAAGACAAACATGCATAAATATAGATAATAGTAAAATGAGCCTCCAGATACCAAACAGCCATATTCTAGAATTATCAAGTTTTAATACTCATGCTTCATCTACATGGCCCCTTATTTTAATGAAAGATTTTAAAGAAAATCCCAGGTCACCTGGGTGGCTCAGTCATTAAGCGTCTGCCTTTGGCTCAGGTCATGATCTCAGGGTCCTGGGATGCAGTCCCACGTTGGGCTCCCTGCTCAGTGGGGAGTCTGCTTCTCCCTCTCACTCTGCCCCTCCCCTCGCTTGTGCGCTCTCTCTCTCTATCAAATAAATAAGTAAATAAATCTTAAAAAAAAAGAAAAAGAAAATCCCAGACATCTTATAATTGCCCTCCAAAATACTTCAATGTGCATCTTTAAAACCATAGTTGTTTCCTTACATAAGCAAAATGTCATTATCACACATTTGAAATTGACAAAATTTTCTTATTTTACATCAGTGGTAGTGGCAGAAAACAAGTAACATTTTCCAAAAGGGATAAAACGAACTTTAATAGAGAGATGATTTACAAAGTTGAGGGAAATGCTAGGAAAAACAACAAGGGATAGGATGGTACTCTGCTGATGGCAGCACCAGGGACCCATTACTACTAGGCCTAAAAGACAAAGGAGAGAGAAAAAATCGGCAGAATCTTGAAAATGTAGCTAAATGGGGAGGTTCACACATGGTGACCAACCATCTCTATTTTCCTAGGATTGAAAAATTTCTTGAAATGTGGGATTTTTGGTGCTAAAACTGGGTCAGTCCTAGGAAAATTGGGATGGTTTGGCCCCTTAGGTCCACTAAACAGGAGTTATCTTTGGTAGAGGGATGCAACCAACATGCCAATCTTCTGGTCTCCTAGCACATCCCACTGGACAAAACAAACTAGAGACTGAGAGCAATGGTACCCTTTTATGTAAGCCCTAGAGGTCTGCCTCCATGTGCAGAAAATGAATGGAGAGTGGATTAGGAGAGATAAATAAAATATATCAGCACAATTGTATTGTATTGTATTGTATTGTATTGTATTGTATTGTATTGTATTGTATCAGCACAATTGGTCATTACTCAAATACCTGATTGCCCAACCTAATATCTATTTGAATTTATTTTGTGAATAAGAATCCAAATCATGGTATTTGGTTTAATGTCCTTTACAGTTTTTTAAATTTTTTTGTAAGTAAACTCTACCTCCAATGTGGGGCTCAAACTCCCAGCCCCTAGACCAAGAGTGGCATGCCCCTCCAACTTAGTCAGCCAGTCGCCCCTTTTAAATTTTTTAATGTTTTTTACACCTTTAATCCAGAACATCTCTCCTTTACTTTTTTTCCCCTTTCTTCATCCTACTGACTTATAGAAGGATCAAGCTCACTTGTCTTATAATATATTTCATAATCTAGATTGCTTGCTTCCCTGTGATGTTTTTTAGCTTGCTCCTCTACACCTTTATTTCCTGTAAACAAGAAGTTATTTATTAAGACTTGACTTCCTGTAGATTCAACTTTTATGTGTGTAAGAATACAGCATAGGTGGTAGTTTGCAAATCATATTGCATCACATCATGAGGTAATGCCTGTTTTCCTATACTTACGGATATCAAGTATTCAGTGCATTCAGATATAACACCTCTATTATGGAGTTCAATGGAATTCACCCCAAATCTTTCATCTAATGGTTTCATCCATTGATGATTACTACTTAAAGAAATTAATTCATTAAGGATTACAACATAATTATTTTTCTAAATCTAGCATTTCTTCTATGTGTATGAGCAAGAAATGTACTGAGAGGAAGAACTTTCAGTCATGGATGAGGACTATATGTGATTAACCTGAAAGATAGTTTGTACTGTTAAAAGTCAGAAATAATTCTTAATTTTTTTTTGTCTCTCTTGAAAGTATTGGATCCCTATGTACAATAATAACTGATTTTAGTTTTTGCTTTCTTTTTTTTGAGTATCATTAAGATTGTGGTTTTCAATATATCCAATAGAATTTTTTACTGTTAATGAGTTTTAGTATGTACTTGCTGTAAATTCAAGTGAGTTTAGCTAATTGGATATTATAGATGGTAATTTAAATCTTCTTCTCTATCATACAGACAAACTGTACATCCTGGTTTGCCCAGTAAATCCCAGTTTATTTCTCTTTTCCTATCATAATTATCAATAGCACCTCCTTTCTTTCTTAAATATGTCCCAATTTTGACTATAAATTATAGGGTCACTTTATACTATGGGCAGCACTACTTTAGCTCTGTATCTTATAGTTCTCGTATGCCAGAATAGTTCATGTGAATTAAACAAACCCTGAAAGAGCTGAAGAGGTAGAGGTAGAAGGACCCTATACTGTGTTTTCAGATAGGTGCTCTGGGATCCTACCAGCTTCTGGACTCTTGAGCATTTTTCACACTGCTTGGATGGTATGTTCATCCATCAGATACTGGAAAAGATTTGTTGATATTGTCTCTATGATACTTGCTATTAGAAGTGCTGCATGTCTGGGCGCCTGGGTGGCTCAGTTGGTTAAGCGACTGCCTTTGGCTCAGGTCATGATCCTGGAGTCCTGGGATCAAGTCCCACATCGGGCTCCCTGCTCAGCAGGGGGTCTGCTTCTCCCTCTGCCCTCTTCCCTCTTGTGTTCTCGGTCTCTCATTCTCTCTCTCTCAAATAAATAAATAAAATCTTAAAAAAAAAAAAAGAAGTGCTGCATGTCTCAAATGCCCAGCTACTCATTAAATTTAGTTCATTTTGTTCTTGCTCTACTACTAGCCTAATGATCAGTGTGTGCCCATGGAAAGTCAATTCAATCGCCTCAGTGCATAAAAAGGGCAAAGATAGGCACAGTGTTCTTTCCTTTAAATTACAGGCCATTTTGATACCTTATCTCCAGAAAGGAAAAATGTTCAGAACAGGGAAATAGCAACTTACATAATGTTTAAGTTGTTAAGGAGTATTTTATTAAGATGCTCTTCTGAGAACTGATTATTTTTTTAACGTTCTTTAGGTTTTCTGAAATTCTCTAGAAGTCTTGAGTTACTTTCATAAAGATTTGCAATACATGGTAATGCTAATTGAAGTGGGGTCAGGTTGATTTAAGGTCTAGAGAAGATAGCAGCTCAGTTTTATTTTTGCACCCCTTCCATAACAAATTCTCAAGTGACCTTGTAACTCTAACCACCATCCCCCTATATTGAACATCATAAAAGGACCACTTTTTAGTGTCATGAGAAGGGAAACAGCATCATTAAATGAGCCAAGATCTTGAGAGGTTCTAAAACCCGTATTTCCATACTTGGCAACTTTCTAGAAGAAAGTCAATGGAAGAAAAGAAAAATATATGTTAATTAGCTAATTAATGCATTCAGCAAATACATATCATCTCATTATTTGTTGAATACTGTTCTTAGGCAGTGTGATTTCAGCAGTGAATATGAGAACATACCTAGACATTTCATTTTAATAGGAGACAAAATAATAAGTAGAACAGAGACTTCTGGAGCTAGCTAAGATGGAGTAAGTCACTCTAGTCTATTTCTTCCAGTTAAATTACAACTAAAACTACTGCGTAGGATACAAAAAGCAACTGCTGAAGTTGCTAAAAAGTAAATAATGGCTGAGAGGTTGTTTTTTCACTGCTCTTGTTTTTTTTACATTTTTCCCTTCTTTATCACTTGGCTTTAACTCAAGGGTGAACCAGATTTCAAAACCGCATTTTGAGTTCATAAAGCAAAATCCTTGAGAGAAACCATCTCTTTTTAGCCAGAGGACTAGGAAAAGGGGACCCTGCAAGTCAGAGAGTGTATGAAAAAATCCCACATTTCTTCCTTCCATCCTTCTTCTCTTCCTCTCTTTCTCTCTTCCTCTGTCTCTGTCCTGTCTCTCTCTCTCTCTTTCTCTTTCTTTTCCTCTTTTTCTACCTTGGCCTTGCCCTGAGGCAAATTTCAGAAAAGAAGCTGCACAGCTTCAGTGACATTAGAGGAGGCAACATAGATGCCTAATGTCCTGAGAAAAAAATCTGCTGCTTGTTAGCTAAAGGAACCTGGAAAAGGAACCCCTGTGATCTGAAGAGGCAAGAGGTGGTATCTTGTCAGAAGATAGAATGAAAGAAGGGATCTCCAAATTCTTTGTGTGAATCAGTTAAGTCCCAGGCTCATCCCCAACCTATGCATGCATGGAACAGACCCAAAGAAAACAAAGGCTTTAAGAATGACTGGAATACACAATGCCACTCAAGTCTCAAACGAACTGCTGAGCTGTTCTGTTCATGTGCAGGATTGATCTGAAGAGTATAGTGAAGACTTTGAAAACCAAACAGATATTGGAACTATTGTCTGCATAAAATGAGAGAGAACTTACAATCTACACATAACCAGGTTAATTGCCTGCTAAAACAAAAAACCAAAATCAACATTCTCAAGAGAATTTTAACAGGACTCAGACTCTTACAACATAATAGTCAAAATCCAAGATACAGTCTCAAATTACTTGTCATATAAAAAGCCAGGAAAATGTGGCCAGTTCGCAAGGGAAAAAGAAAATCAACAGATGCTAACCCTAGAATGACCTGGATGATGAAATTGTAAAATAAAGCCTTCAAAGCAGCTGTTTTAACCATGCTTCATGAGAAAAAGGTGAATACTCTTAAAATGGAGAGGGAATAGTTGTCAGCCGAGAATTATAAACTATGAAAAAAAATGGAAATTCCACAGTTTGAGTTTCTTGGCAATGTGCTTAGGAAATTATTTTATGGTAAATTCCATTTTCAAAATTTTTGGTGTTTATAGAAGAACATTATAGTAATTTAGCCTTCAACACTGTGGAGGTGAATAGTGAGGAGAAATATAATGTAGGATTGAGAGAATTGTTCTGATTTAAGCTTTCGTTTTAACTTGAAGCAGCCTAGGTAGGCATTGGACCAGAGATGTCAAGCATGAATTTCTATGTAAAAATATGGTGGTCGGGAATGAAGATATGAAAGGAAGGGTCCTGTGTATATAGTGGTATTTAGAGCCATTGCATTTGTTGAAATCACATAATAGAAAAGTATAGACATACTGAGAGACATTCCAGGAATAATTGTGGTGCACTTAATTAGAAGAGGCAGGGCAAGGAAATAAGTATTTGGAGAAGCCAGAGAACTAGGAAGAAAGCCAGAAGACTGTGGTGTCATGGAGAGCAAATGAAGACTGAACTTCGAGAATGAGATAGTAATCAAGTCTTTAATGCTGCCGAGATATGATAAGATGAGGACTGGGAGGTAGCCATTGGATTTAACTAAATGAAGGTCATTGTTGATATTGGGAGGAGTAGATTCCATGCGTTGGTAAAAGACTGTGAGGTCAGAAATACTAGCTACTATTTAAAAAAAATAATGAGTATTAGCCTAGTTTTGAGAAAACTTGCTGAGAAGCAGAGAAATGAGGAAGTTAGCCAGAAAAGAACCTGCGGTCAAGGGAGGTATCACAGGATGCTTAAACTGGATGGACCCAAGTAGAAAAACTGAAGACAAGATGGGGAAAGTTGACAAGCTCAAAATTGGATGGTGGCAGTCAACTTTATTATTTATTTTATTGATTTTCTTCCTACGTATTTCTTAAAATTTAAAAAGGCAAGGTGTTTACTTGTTTATTTTTCTGCCTACTCAAATGAACAAATTCAGAACATTAAACTACACCACAAATAGTAGCATCACTGTAGGAGGAAAACACCCTTCTGTGGGCCTCTCCTAAGAGCACACGATTAGAGTGCAATTTACAACTCTGGATATTTACTAACAACCAGCTATGTGAAAGTTACTGTTGGAAATCCCAAATAACTATAATACCATCTTCTGTCCTCAAAAGGTATAAACTGACTGTAGTTCTTTATAGGGTAAATAAGATGTACATAAATAACTACCTCAAAAGAGAAGTTAATCCTATATCATTTCTTTTTTCTTTTTTTTTTTTTATAGCATTGCTTTCATTCTGCTTTTTCCCTAACCGTGAGATAACTATCTCTTCCAATAGACTGTGAGCCCCTAGAGGGCAAAAACTATGTCCTGTCATCTGTATGAGTTTTCTTTCACTCACCTTCAGTACTCAGTAGATATTTGTACATAATAGGAACTTACTACATTATTTTTTTTAAAGATTTATTTATTTGAGAGAGAGCGCGTGTGAGTGCAGTGGGGAGGGGCTGAGGGAAAGGGAGACAGAGAATCTCAAGCAGACTCCGCTGAGCACAGAGCGCATTGCAGGGCTCAATCTCACAACCCTGACATCAGGACCTGAGCCAAAATGCAGAGTCGGACACTTAACCGACAGTGCCACCCAGGCGCCTCAGGAACTTACTACGTTATTGACTTAACATTTAATTGGTGAATTAAAATTGCAGTGATCATACAACGAAACTGTTGTTGGCTAGATTAATATAATGTTCTTCCATAAATACTTTTCATTATGAATATAGAGTTTACCAATAATTTTCTTAATACATTAATGAGAAAGACATTTTTTTCTGTAAATAGCAGATCCATAACTAATATCACTTTGACTCCAGTTAGAAACTTAGAATATAGCTTAAGAATTTCCGTCATTTAGATATCTCCTCACCACAACCACTAGTCCTATTCTAAAGTTTCTGCATAGATTCACATACCCACACCATTCTTGTGACAAGGCGGACAATGTATTCACAGTTCTCCTCATTCAATGTAGGAAGTTTCTCCAATTAAAAATCTCTGTTAGAGGTGCCTGGGTGGCTCATTCAGTTAAGCGTCTGCCTTCGGCTGAGGTCATGATTCCAGGGTCTTGGGTTCGAACCCCGCATCGGGCTCCTGCTCAGTGGGGAGCCTGCTTCTCCCTCTCCCTCTGCCTGCTGCTCCCCCTGCTTGTGCTCTCTCTCTCTCTGTCAAACAAATAAATAAAATCTTAAAAAAAAAGAATCTCAGATAATAATGCTATACTGATGCTATATTGCACAGTTAAAAATCTGTTAAGAGAGTAGACCTCATCTTAAGTGTTCTTAGCACAATGAAATAAAGGTTTTTAAAAAGAATCTGTTACTAAGCAGATTGGTTGGAAATGTAGGTATTACTTTTGCTTTTTTCAAACCATTCCTCTAAGCTCTCACCTGCTTCTAATTATCTTATGTTTCTCATGTACCTGTTTTCTAAAGCACAGAGATTTATGTCACTCATTATTTTCTATCAACTGACTGGTTGGCATTGTAAATATAAAGCAATCAGTGAATGTACTAATTTTTTTTTTTTCTATTTTTGGCCAATTGCAGTGTGGTGTCCCGGTGAAAATAGCCAACAATCCATCTCTGAGTTTAGTGAAAGTTCTTGGTTCAGGAAGAAATTGGAAATTTATAATCAGGCTCCCCCTTAATGAATGAGACAGAATTTACTAAAGCTTCCTTCTTCTGAGCTATAGATTAAGGAAATTGTTAAGTATGAAAAGGGTTAAAATAAAATGGCATGAATAAAATAAATATTATTTAACCATTGTTGAAATGAATTGATAAAAGGGTCAAAAGAACAGATTTATTTGAAAATTTAAGGTGAATCTTCCCTATGACTTTTAACTGCTCTGAGACAAAATAGGGAGATTTCCTAATCCTCTTACACAAGTTTATCTGTGAAAACAGCAGGCTTACTCATGGTGCTCTCAGATAAGTGAATTTAAAGACATATGTTAGGAGGTGGGCAGGAGAATGGATTTGGAATCATAAGAATTCTGTTTCAAGATGGAATCTGATGAGCTGCTATTTACATAAGTGCTTCCTGGTGCTTATTTGAGTCTTTCTTGGGGGAGGGGTAGGAATGTCAGGACAAACTCCAAGTGCATGAAGGCTAAAAACTTCTGCAGGATGCTAGCAGAAGGATTGGGACTGGAGGCCAAGGTAGTTTCCAGATGGGACTACTACTTAGTATGAATGAATCTGCTGCCTTTATCAAGGAAAACCAGGTTGGGGATTTTATGTCTTTCTGAGGGATTAACGAATAGAGATGACTAGGAAGATTCGCAATTTCCATTTAACAACTTTCATATTTAAATGTTCAAATAGAGTTGTGTTTGACATCCTTGGAGTTTTCCATGTCTTTGAACTTTACTAAGGTCAGAAAGAGCTTTTAGGTCCATTTTTTTTTTTAAAAAAAGGGGGCCCCTGTTGCCCTCCCTGTAGCACAAACCATTTCCCCATTTTGTTACCCAGGGGTGAGTACTTCCTCTTTCTTCAAATACCCTAAATTATTCTCTGTTCAGAAATTAAGCTGTACTAAAGAAAGGCAGTATAGGAAAGGAACCAGCATGGAAACATTTTATCAAAATATCTGGGTGGGAAATGGTTATAATGTTCATTGATAGTAGCTCGGTCTTCCTTTTGAATAAATTAGTTTAATCTTGGTCTTGCAAAGATAGCAAAATTTTAATTACCCAGAGTGCAATTAATAGGACATTTTAGTTAAGTGAATTTGAGGAGATTTTAAACTTTGAAAGGAGGAGGCAAAGCATAATAAAACAAGCTCATAGTAGACTGTACCAGAACACCATTGAGCATTCATTCGCCCAGGCTTAGCGGTAACACGTGTTTTTGGAAAAATGTCGCCAGTTTAGAAATAGTGATATTTAATTTCCTTCCCCAAAATCAGAATAGTGACATTTTGCGTCAGCACGCATCTAATACTTATCTTACAAATGACTTGGGCTCCAAAATTCATTTGTAATAGAGTGGTTTGTTTCTATAGCAAAATGAGTTCTGAGTTTTAATGTTCTCAGTGCTTGGTGCTTAGGCTTTTAAGATTTATCCAGCAATATACTTGAAATGTCTACTTATAGCAGTATTTCAATAATACCTAACTGCCGGTGTGATTTATTTCTATGGCTAAAGCCAATTTGAGTTACGATTTAGGATATCATAAATGCTTGTGGTCAACCCTCAAAATAACAAATAATCCAGCCTGACAATGCCATGGCTTGCATAAGATAGTGTTGGAAAAACAAACTTGGACATGTAGAATTGGGTGAAATTTTGGCAAGTCTCAAAGCTGAGCCCAAGAGATCTGCTGGTAAATTCATCTTCTGAAAAGCCCTAACTCTACCCTGTAGATGCCTGTCGAAAACCTTCTCCAGGTTTTGTTTCTGTAAGTGAGGGGGAACGACTATATGTGTCTCCCAAATATACTGGAGAAGTGAGAGATTTGTATATTTTGTTCATTACCAAAAGCCCAGGGTCCAGCACAGTGTTCAGCAAATAATCTATGCAAATATCAACTCGAGGACTGACTAGATCAGAGAGTTGTCAAATGAAGAGGTAGCAAAGAGAGGATCAAAGGGAGATTCTGGAGTTCTGAGCCAGGATGACCTTAATTCAGTTGACAGTTTAGGTCTCATGTCTGAGGATGCCTCCTAGTGGGGAATATAGAATGATCTGTGGCCCTTGGTTGAGAGTGACACCCATGACAAAAATTAGGTAGATTGGTTGAGCTGTTGTCATCTGTGGAATCTGGCACTCTCTGTTCCTAACTCATGATGTTCTTCTCATCTGGTGACATGTTACTGTTTTAGTTTCTGTTAATTCAATTTAAGATGATACAAAGTATTTTAGAGCTGTGTCTCTATGATAAAATAAACAAAGCTCCAAAGTAGCTGGTCATTTCAGTAAATTGCATATGAAATTCAGTAATGCTGAATATGTGGGATGGTATAGACAAAACATTCAAGCAGTTAGTTAAAATTTGGTTAAAAATTAACAGGTGGTTCAGCATCAAATATAATGCAGATGTCTTTATTTGGAACAATCATTATAAAGAAGCAAATTAGAAAGTTTTTATGTCCTTTACATGCTATAATAGGAAAGGAAACAAGATTCCCAAACTTTAAAGTAGAAACATCATTTTGAATATAGACTCTACAATATATTCAATTTATTTCTTTGATATCTTTTTTTTTTTTACTTAAATATGTTTGACAGAATACTTATTGCTGCAATTACAAAGAATAAGTAGCTAAAATAGTACGGACATTTTACTGTCTCCCTTAAAACATGCAAAACCGTGAGACACCAAGTATTGGTTAAGAGACTCTATAATGTCATTAAGGATCCAAGTTGATTCCTTCTCTTCTGATAATCTTAGCAATTTGACTACTCATGTTTGCAAAATGGTCGCAGCATTTTGTGACCCAGCTATCACATTCCCTCATATTCTATTTTGCATATCCTTTTTTTGTGAGCAAGTAAATCTATCCTGGAACACCTACTCATATTTCTCTGGGAAGAAAAATGTGATTACCTTGAATGGCTTAGACTCATCCTGATTTATCCCCTGAGACTGGAGAGAGCACATCCTTGAAGCATTTGGCCACATAATAGCTGAGTGAAATTGGGATATGGGTCGCAAGGAATAAGGAGTAAATGTTTGCTGGGTAGGCAAACAATAGGATAACTAGTAGTACATGAGATGGCATATTATACTAGCTACTTGGATGTTTTATGAAGCCATTGGTTCTGTTTTTAAAGAAAGACCTGGGGCCACCATAGTGTTTATATTTGCGTGTTTATGCCTGAAAAACTTTTAAGCCACAAGTTCGTCAGTTATTAAGCAGAGTACCTAAGCCAAAGAAAAAAAATAGACCCCTGTAAATATCTTAAAAGGAATCCTCCATTTTAAGGAATATAAATGCAGGTATTTCGAATTAATGAAGAATTAATAAATCATAATGGAATGATTTATATGACTCAACCTTAGTGATGTCTATCAATTCCAATGGGCACTTTTTTTTACTGTTCTTTTTTTGATAGATTGATCAATTTATTAATGGGATTAAAAATAATCTTGATTTTGTTTTTAGTATAAATGAAATCAGTGTGATGTTAGAATTGTTGAATGCGAGCAGTGGATTTGGCATTAAGTCAAGAGCATGATTTGTGCTTGAGCAGTTGGAAATAGAAATATAGAAAAAAGACAAAAAGTGCTGTATCACTGTTTATTCCTGTATTCTTTTCTCTTGCTCTCACCACTACCAAATCTTTTATAAAAAATAATAAACTGCCTATTTAACAGTGGTGTAGCCACTCAATACTGATTTGTAATGTTAAATGTATGGGCTGTGGGAGGCGGAAGTGAAATTTCCCTTTTCTCAAGAATGTTAACACAAGCTCTATCAATAATGGCCTCACATAGAAATAGTAAAAATCTTCATATATATTTGACCTCTAAAAATCCCTATATTCTTCCGCACAGGCCTTATATGACACTACACTTCTCCCTTTGTCTTTATTTTTTGCAACTAGAGGATTCTTTATTCGGAGATCTCTTGCATTTTGTTCCCTCAGAAGATAAGGGATGTCAAAAAGGGATGAAGATGAAAGGATTCAAGCCAGAGGAAAAGAGAAGATAATCCTAGAATCATAAAGTAAGAGAAATAGTAGGCATGATGTAGTTGAATCCAAATCTTTTATTTTTATTTATTTATTTTTTTCAAGATTTTATTTATTTATTTGACAGAGAGAGAGACAGCGAGAGAGGGAACACAAACAGGGGGAGTGGGAGAGGGAGAAGCAGGCTTCCCGCGGAGCAGGGAGCCCGATGCGGGGCTCGATCCCAGGACCCCGGGATCGTGACCTGAGCCTAAGGCAGACACTTAACGACTGAGCCACCCAGGCGCCCCATGAATCCAAATCTTTTAGTTGACAGATGGTGTGGAGGTGATACTTAGAAGGGGCAAATGGCTTGACAAGGCTCACATATCTTATTTGCAAAAGATCTGGTCCAAGAACTTGGGTCTTCCTGACTTTCCATCACTTTTGCCACTGTTTTACCCAGGACTTCCTGAGCATCCAGTACATACTGCTACTGCAGTGGCATCTGAGCTTTTATGGAGGCGGCCCCCCTGCATGATAGAGCAGCAGCTGCAGGAATCTAACACCAGCAAGCAAAAACGCACTGCAGTAACTGAGCCCAGAAGGAGTCCTTTCTCCAGCAAACTTCCTTGGCAGGCTGCAGAATGAGTCATCAACTGACATTGGTGAATAATGTAATTGCATGGATAGATTTTCTTTTCTCTTTCCCCATTTTTTTCCTTTCAGCAGATTCACTAATTATCTTTTCATATACATAGTGGGGTAGTGACAGTAATATCTGCCTTATTAATGTCTTTTTCACACCTGAAGTGTCAAGATCATCACAAATAAATTTCTGTTATTCCCAGAAAAGATTTAGGAAGAAATAGGAAGCAAAATCTTGAATGAAAGTCTGAATGACATGGAGATTTTATGCTTTCCTTTTATTCTTTTTTTAAAGGGTGTTTTTTTTTTTTAAGATTTATTTATTTATTTTAGAGAAAGAGAGAGTGCAAGCTCAGGGAGGGGCAGAGGGGGAGAGAGAGAGAGAATCCTCGAGCAGACTCCCCAGTGAGTGCAAAGCCCAATGTGGGACTGGATCCCAGGACCCTGAGATCAGGACCTGAGCCAAAATCAAGAGTCAGACAATCAACTGAGTCACCCAGGTGCTCCTCCTTTCCTTTTATCCTTAAACAACGTTGTTATAATTACTACAGTATAAGTGGAACAACCCATGTGTTTTAAATTGTCAGGTGCAGGGGGAAAAAAGAAATTCTTTTTTTTTTTTTTAAGATTTTATTTATTTATTTGACAGAGAGAGACACAATGAGAGAGGGAACACAAGCAGGGGGAATGGGAGAGGGAGAAGCAGGCTTCCCGTGGAGCAGGGAGCCTGATGCGGGGCTGGATCCCAGGACCCTGGGATCAGGACCTGAGCCAAAGGCAGACGCTTAACAACTGAGCCACCCAGGCACCCCAGAAAAAAGAAGTTCTTATATGAACTTTAAGGCAACAATAATAAAAATGTCTCTCATTTTCATTTTTTTCTGTAAGAAGACTTGCTGTTGATCTTTTTATTTCTTCATTTCTTTACTAAAATTACTAAAGAAACTTCACTTTGTTAATAGGTATTATCTCCAAATTGCAGTTTTATTTTACACATTGTGTTGCATCATGTACCAAGCCAAAGAAGCTG
The DNA here is from genome assembly GCF_029215605.1 of Mirounga angustirostris. NCBI lineage: Eukaryota > Metazoa > Chordata > Mammalia > Carnivora > Phocidae > Mirounga > Mirounga angustirostris. Next base: position 99,234,602 of record NW_026991719.1, read on the forward strand.
GCCATTTTATAGATGAGCATACATTTTCCTTAGGGTTTTCATTGCCATTAAAACTCTGGCCCCTGAAGTTTCTATGCAGGCAATGCCTATTTGTAGACCCAGATCCATAATTTCCAGTTTATGTTCTCACGTCCTAGAGCAGCCAAAGCTCATATTATGCAGAGTGTCTGAGAATTACTTTTTTCGTACCTTCTCTTAGCTATCTGAAAATTTCCAAGGTAGTTTCAGTGGGCTAGCCAGTATCATAGAAGTTAATTGCCATTACTTAAGCCAGATTTCTAAGAAGCCATGCTGTTTAAAGAAAAGAAGAAAAAGAATACAGACAACTAAAGATGGGGAACACTTGATAAACATAGTTGAATTCTTTAAATATAAATTGTTGGAACTAGTTTTGATGTGAAACATGTTGGCAAGATCTCTATCTCACAGGAAGTTTCTAATACAGCAAAGGTACTGAAATGTATAAAAAATCGAGTCAACACTTGAATAACAAGCAATTTCGAGACAAATAAGTAAGTATAGGACAGTATGGGTTGAAACTTAGTGAACGCATGTCTCTCAAGAAATGGCACTGGCTGAAAATCCACTTTGCCCATTTTGGTAATGTTCCTAACCTTGAGGTTTACTGATAAAGGCTATGAACTACCACCACATCATATCTTTTAGAACAACTGTGTACAAAAAAAAGTAATCCGGGCTGAACGAACCATGACTCAGATTTAATACCACAAGCATCACCTTCATTTCATGTATTAAGTCACATCTGCAGAGATCCATGCATTGTCAGGTGGCTTTGCCCTGCTTTAAATGACTGGATGGATTCTGCTTAAATCCAAAGGATAATTCACTTATTACTCTAATGCCAATTTGTCTCAGTTTTGATCACAGAAAAATAAAGCAGTGAACCCATTAGAGGGATTACACTGGATGTGAACTTTGTGGAGTTGATTTTGAAAGCCAGAAGGCCTGGTTTTCGTTTGGCTATGAGTTCCTGTATTCCGCTTAGCTTGAGCCCAAGGTTAATTGTTAATCCGTTGACTATTAGTTTTCTTTTATAGTGAGTTGGACACTTTGGTCCATTTTGAATGGGTCTAAATGGCATTCCATGGTTCCACTAACTCCTTCTGGCAATTTGTAGATAGAAAGATTACAGGTGTTTGCGGATAGGTCATGAGGAATAACTTTTCAATACATAGTGAAAAGCATAGAGATACAAATTAATGATAGGCTCTTGTATGGGAGAAAACATTCACAAACAGCAACTAGAAGGATCAGCACTTTTTAATGGGTTCCCTTTCTTTGGTTCCTTGGAGAGAAAGTATTTCAGTCAGATATTACCAGCATTAAAATCATTACCCAGTATATGGGCAGATGGCTGGCCGATAATTGTTTATAGGGACAGATGGCAGTTCCTTGTACCCTCTTTCTAGTTTCTGTGTTTTTAGAGCTCAGCAGTTGCAATGTGAAGCCTTCATAGGACCATAAAATACAAACCACTTTAAATAACTCTGCACCAGGATTTTGACTGATGTGCTTAAAACAAAGTCACAGTTTGGAACTCAATCTGCAGAGAGAATCTAGGTATAAGGCACTGCAGGTTATAATTTATAGGAATAGCTGGGAAATTTGGGCTAGGTCTACACAAAGACACATAAATTGGCATCAGTAAAATAAAGAATTGTATTTTTACCCTAAAACAGACAAAGGCAAAATTTCAGTAAGTACTCAATAATCAAAACACCAGCATGTGTTGTGCATTTGGCTAGTGTTCACAAGGGCTGCAAAAGAAGTGCCAGGCCTTGTCCTGATCTTAGTTAGCTAACAATCCAGGTAGAGAGTGAGATGATACCCAGAGAGAGATCATTTCGATACAAGGCAAAGGGTGCTACATGCAAGTCCGTCACATGGACAATAGAGCTAGAGAAGGTCAAATAGAGTGATGACTTGGACATGAGCACTTACTAGAGATGAGTTGGCTTCAGCTGGACAAGGGAAGGATCAATGATGTTTTTGCAGGTGGAGAGAATGATATAAACAAAGGCACAGAGGCACAGACCTAGCCTGAAAATCCTCTATTCTCTTTTTAAAACATTTATTTATTTTTATTTAAATTCAATTAATTAACATGTAATGTATTATTGGTTTCAGAGGTAGAGGTCAGCGATTCATCAGTCCTGTATTCTTCATTTTATTATCTTTATTAATTTCTCCTATATGTATTTCTCCTATTTCAGTCTCATAATGTGGTAAAGGAGAGTAACCAATATGCTTCTTTGATTAATGTGGAAGAATCATCCAAAAGGCTAATAGCTGAGTCTGACTATGTGGGAACCTGAATTCTGGGCTACAGATTTCAGACAGTGTCCTTTGAAACATCTGGCAGTGCCATGGAAGGTTTTGAGACAATATGAGGTATGCAAATATTATTTTCAGATATTTTGTCTGGTAGTGTTTCGTGAAGTAGATTGGAAAGGAAGAGACTAGACAGAGACCATTTAGGAAATTATTGCCATACTTAAGACTACAGATGATAAATCTCCAAAACTGAGTAACAACCATGGGCAAGAGAAGAAAGATGGGGGGCGCCTGGGTGGCTCAGTCAGTTAAGCGGCTGCCTTCGGCTCAGGTCATGATCCCAGGGTCCTGGGATTGAGCCCCGCATCGGGCTCCCTGCTCAGCAGAGAGCCTGCCTCTCCCTCTCCCTCTGCCTCCCTCTCTGCCTGCTTGTGCTATCTGTCAAATAAATAAAATATTTAAAAAAAAGAGAGAGAAGAAACATGGTAGCCACTGTGCAGAAAGTGTCAACATACGTGATGATTGGCTATTTGTGTACAGCCACAATGAAGGGCAAGGGTCAGATCAGATGTTTACAACTCGAGTGATAGGAAAATGGTTTTGCTTTGGAGTAATAGCAATAAGGGAGACTGAGAGGAGAGGAGAAACCAGACATTTGAATTTATGTTTCATATGCTACTGAGACGTGCTGATGGGTGGCAATGTATTGAAGTCAGGTGGAGATAATTTGCAGAAAAGACAGATATAGAGGTAAAAATGACAGGGTCAGTTACTGGGAGAAATGGGTGAAATGGTAAGTGGATGAGATCACAAAGGGAGAAGTGTATAAAGCAGATAGTGTGATAATGAAGACTACAGCTTGGAAGCAATATCCAGATGTTAAAACTAGATGTTAAATGTCTGTTGCAGAACAGATTTTAACTCTTTCTCTGTGTGTATGTGACAATCTTGTGATGTCTGAACATGAAAGCTTATATTTGTGTGTTCTTAGTGGATATAGAATCTTTTATTTCTTTTTCCTTTTTATGATCCTACTGGAAACAATGGCATAATATCTGCAGGAAAAGCATTCCCTTGCCTGACTGTTATATTAAGAACAGACTGCCAAAAACAAATAAACAATAACAACAAACCACACCAAATAAAAGTACATAAGTATATGCTTGCATCCACAGAAAAATGTAGTTTTGATTACACTGAAATTTTTTTCTGCATTTCAAGTGAAGCAAATGCAGTGGTAGTAATGTTATATCAAGGAGTTTATTTTCCTTAACTGGTTCTCATCAGGGTCTAAAATAATAAATTTTAGAGTGATTTTGCTGCAACTCTTATTTATTTTCATCATAGTTTAATTCCATTTCAAATCCCCAGAATCCTGGCAGATAACAAATTCAGGGTATATAAACATCTACCTGGTCCCCCACCAAAAAAAAAAAAGAAAATCACAGATTTTGATAATACTTTAAGCTTTGGGACTGAACACATTGGAGGAGAACTAGCCTAACGGCACTGAAACTTCTTGATATGCGGGGTTGTTGCTGCTATTTGTTCCTCTGGGCCCTGACCCAAAACAATATGCACTGCCTGAACTGGAGGAGGGAGGAAGAGATAGAATGGCTCTGGGTTATTTTATTTAAATTCAATCATTATATAGAGTCTGAAGGGCATTAGACATCATATAGTCCAATCTCCACATTGTTTAGGATCTAAGCAAGCCTCCTAAAAATAATCTGAGGGACTATCGGATGCTTCCCTGGATGGTGGAACTTTGCCATATCTTTGTATAGATGGAGAGGGCTATGATAAGGAAGGGTAAGGAAGGTAACTCCTACATAATTATCATGCCTGCCTTGATTTTCATTTTGACATTTTCATGTATAAATCTCAAGACAATGGAAATGCTTATTAGATATATATCTTGATCCCATTTGACATCCTGATGAACAGGAGGACGTATCTTTCAGTCTGGTAGAAAACCAGATCTGCAGGCCAGAGAAGGTATTAAAAACCCCTATTTGCTACATGTCAGCCAGCACAGTAGAAAGAGGTCTCTTCAGGACATTGTGCTGGTGGAGAAAAATCAACTAGGAAGCCAGCCACTTTTAAGAGATTTTAAAATTTAGTACCTAGTGAATAGAGCAGGCAGTCTCTTTTATAGCAAATGCTTTAGGGTTACACGAAACTCTAAGGATGTTAGTATACTGGGAAGGGCACTAGGAAGAGGAATCAAGTAGGTGGAATTGGTGGCAGGTGGATGTACCATATTGCAAAAATAAATAAATAAATAAATAAATAAATAAAGCGTTTACTGAAGCAGGAATATTGAATAAAACCATGCAATATTCAATTGTGTCCAAAGACAAGATGACTTTGTACCAAGTACCAAGTATATATACTCTGCCCTCCTATAAATGTATATAGACATTAGCCCCTCCCAGCCCCTGTATACACACGCACACCCATACTATCCTCCCATCAACTCAGCCATACTGTAAGTCTATACATGTCTATCCTTATGCAAGTGTGTGACAAACACGTTTGAAATCACTTCTGAGAAGAAAACCATAAAAAAAGTGGTCTAATTTAGTCTTCGACCAGCTGGATTCTTTCTCCTTTGTTGTTGTTGTTATCTTTGTTGTTGTTCCACAAGAAGAAAGTACAGTGGGGATTGTATACCAGACACACTTTCACATATGAACTCATTTCATGCTCACAGATGTCCTATGAAGTAAATATCATTATCCATTCAAGAGATGAACAAACATCATTCTACCTCCATCTCTATGTCTGAGGTGTTATTCGATAATTCTCATACTTCATTTACTGTGATTATCAACTCTTGGGATGTTTAGTATGCTCTCTGTGTCTTCTTTCATTAACATTAAGATAGTTGGGAACTTCCTGGAACATTATGCTCTGCCCGCTTCAATTATCTGTCAATGGGCTGCAGGTTATAAGGGCATTTAATTATATCTACATTTCCTTCTGGAAGCTAGGTTATTTTTGTTGTTGTTGTTGTTGAAAGTATTTTTTTTTAATATTTTATTTATTTATTTGAGAGAGAGAGAACGAGAGAGAGCACATGAGAGGGGGGAGGGTCAGAGGGAGAAGCAGACTCCCCGCCGAGCAGGGAGCCCGATGCGGGACTCGATCCAGGGACTCCAGGATCATGACCTGAGCCGAAGGCAGTCGCTTAACCAACTGAGCCACCCAGGCGCCCCTGGAAGCTAGGTTATTGATGATAGGAATGCTTTGTTCTTGTAGATTGCTAAGACATTTGTAAACTGAGGGAGACTCTTGTAGGATTGTGATCGCTATTAAATTAACTATTTGTTTGTCCTTTAGGACAGCCAGGAGTGCCTGAGGAATGTCACATGTATCCCATGGTGGTGGTGGTGGGGGGGGGTTGTGGGGTGTCAGCTTCTGCTTTGTCCTCAGCTAGCCTTCTGTTCCCTCATCACTACTATCAAGGCAGTGCCCTTCTTAAGATAGAAGATGACCTTTCAGATTTGGAACTCAGATAAAACATTCACTATATCTCTGCTGAAACAGTGCAGGGCAAGAGAGGCGCCTCTAGGAGCCCAAATTTGGGAAAGGGCTAACTGCTACCTTTCCCATTACATTTCAGATATGACAGATCATTGGGAATAATAGGGAACCCCATCCAAACTCCTGCAACCCCAAAATACTAAATTTTGAACATAGTATAATTAAAATATGTGAAACATAAGGCCTGGTTGAATCAAAGAGTTTCTGGATTGGAAAGAGCCTTAGAGATCACATAGTCCAATGGCTTCAATTTCCTTGTGTAGTAAGAGAAAGAGAAGGATCATGTCTTATTTATCTTTGTCATTTGAACACCTGGCATAATGCCTTCCACAGTTGGTATTCAGTACATGTTTGTGGAACTGCTTTATACAGAAAATTGTGAGTGATCTGCCCAAGAATACACAGCTACTAATGGGAAAGACTGGATTAGCACCCTCATTTTATGCCTGTGATTTGTGTTAGGCAAGTCACTTAGGATAGGTCAGGACCTATCCTAAAAGTCACGTTTTGAACTCCAGGGAACATGACCCTCTACAGCAAAGGCCTGCTCAGCCCTAGATGGCTATTAAGGTGGTGATATCAGTCCTACCCCTTAAAAACTGCAAAGGTAAGAGAATTTAGGGCATTTACTTCTGGCCATTCGTTGTAACCTTTGTTTGTTTTTAAAATGGAAAGGCCTCATGACTCTCCAGTGCAGAGCTGTGAGACTTAATTTCTTTTCTTCAGGGATAAGCAGTTTTAAAATGTATAAACATAAGCAAATTTGTCCAGAGAGGACAATGTCCTCATATTCCCGTTCTCTAGGAGTTCAGCCTGGGAAAATACAGCTCTTCATTTTAGCCATAATTAATTACTTTGAGAGTATTACCTATTTCACCTGAGGGACCACAAGGAAAGAGTAGAAAGCAGGCCAAATTATAACAAGGCATCGTTCCCAGCATATTGCAAGAGCAAGTGACACTTAAGGGAATAGCCACACAGCCTCAGTCAAACAGCGCATTCTCTCAGGTTAATATTCTTGGAATTATTAACTTCTGAATTGCTTCTAGGAGGAGCTACTTTGTACATGACAGGACCCCTGTGGTTAGGTGGAAAAAGAAGCCAATAAATTACCAAGCAGCACGCATGATTAAGGAGTGGAGCAGGGAAAGAAAAGGTTTGAGGTATTTTGAACGTGTGGTCAGCACACAGAAGAATTATGCAATAAGATAACCAAAAGCCTTTGCGTACCGATCCGATCTTTGCAGGCCCCAAGCTCTGTCGGCTGCAGTACTGAGAATTTTTCACCAACAACACGATTGGCAGTGCCCAGTCCTTGAGGCAGTTCTGACAGAAGCCACCAGAAAATCATTAATAATAGTGGGAGCCTTATTGCCGGGCATTGTCCAAAACTCCTATAAAGATGTACTCTTTTTTTTTTTTTTTTTTTTTTAAATAATCTCTATGCCCAACATGAACTTAAGACTCTGGGATCAAGAGTCACATGCTCTACCGACTAAGCCAGCCAGGCTCCTGAAGATGAACTCTTTTAATCTTCATAATAACTCTACGAGGTAGAGACTATTAGCAATTTTACTGAGGAATAAACCAAAACACAACGATGTCAAATAATTTGCCCAAATGTCTTAGTTAAGATAATTCCAACAGCTATAATATTAATAAGTTTCCCCCAAAGCCTAGGACTTAACAGAAGTTTATTTTTTACACACAGAATTTCGCACAGCTTGTAAATGGCAAAGTACCTTACTCAAAATCAATTGCCTCATGATTAAATTAATTTTCCAAATCACCATTATTATTGCAAAACAGATACTTTAACCCCTATATTTTAGGACAAAGGCTAGTTACATACCTGAGATAAAGAATGAATATATTGCCTCTATGGTTGTGATAATGGTGAGATAACAAATGTGTTTAAATTGGTATTATCACTATGTAGATTTAAAAATGACTTTTAGCATCAGAAATAAAACGTGCCCTAGTATAATAGAACTCTAGTTATGCCAGCCATACCTAAGTGCTTTACGTATACTTTTCACTCTTTCACTCTCCCCCTTAAGGTAGTATAACTATTATTGCCATTTCAAAAATACTGTGCATGCAGGGCACCTGGCTGACTTGGTAGAGATGTGACTCTTGATCTCAGGGTTGTGGGTTCAAGCCCCATGTTGGGAGTAGAGATTACTTAAAATCTTTAAAAAATATAATGTGGAGGTGCCTGGGTCGCTCAGTTAGTTAACCGACTGCCTTCGGCTCAGGTCATGGTTCTGGGGTCCTGAGATTGAGCCCTGCGCCGGGCTCCCTGCTCAGTGGGGAGTCTGCTTCTCCCTCTGCCCCTGCTTGTGCTCTCTCACTCTCTCAAATAAAATCTTTAAAAAATATATTGTGAATGCATCTCACGCTCTAATCAATTAACATTTTAATGTTTTTACTGTAAAATAAAGCATAGATTATGAAACCACACCGAACAAATGTATGGCATAATGAATTACTTACTATAAGGCAATATGTACCCAACTCAGGTCAAGAAACAAAATTATAGGGTGCCTGGGTGGCTCAGTTGGTTGGGTGACGGCCTTCGGCTCAGGTCATGATCCTGGAGTCTCTGGATCGAGTCCCGCATCAGGATCCCTGCTCGGCAGGGAGTCTGCTTCTCCCTCTGACCCTCCCCCTCTCATGTGCTCTCTCTCTCTCTCTCATTCTCTCTCTCAAATAAATAAATAAAAATCTTAAAAAAAAAAAAAGAAACAAAATTATACCAGCCACCCCAAGAGCCCTTCCATTTTCCCTCTCTTATCAAAGCCCTCTTCCATTCCCTTCCTTTTTCTTTTCTTCTTCCATTGCCTTCTGAAGTAATTTCTATCTTGGTTTTACAGTAATCATTTCCTTGTATTTGTTTATAGTTTTGTCCATTTTTATGAAACATATTTTTAAAGTATAGCTCACACACAATGTTATGTTAGTTTCAGGAAACTTATTATGTTTTTTAAATTAATTATTTAAATTTTAAAATTGTGTTCAGTTAGCCAGCATATAGTACATCATTAGTTTTTGATGTAGCGTTCAACGATTCATTAGTTGCGTATAACAGCCAGTGCTCATGTTTTTAATTTTTTTTTAATCTACGGATTTTCCTTTGTTATTATCCTTTTCTTTTATTAAAATTTACAGGGTCAAGAACCCAAAGAACATGTTGCATACTCCTGGTGTAATTAAGTATGTTCCTCTATCCTTAGTAATTCCTATGAGTTGGCAGCTGGACCTGAAATCTGCATCAGATTCAAATTTGGTCTCTTTAGTACAACTCAAGGCAGTGCTGTGTTCTTTAATCATGAGGCACCAAATGTTTGGTTCTCTATCCTTTTTGTGATGTTAGCAGCTGTTAATGTTTAGTACCTAAACTGAGTAATTAACTAGGGATTAGACATGGTAAAAATTCTTTTTTTTTTTTTAAGATTTTATTTATTTATTTGACAGAGAGAGAGCGTGACAAGGACGGGGAGTGGCAGAGGGAGAAGGAGAATCCAGCTCTGCACTGAGCAGGGAGCCCAATGCGGGACTGGATCCCAGGACCCTGGGATCATGACCTGAGCTGAAGGCAGACGCTTAACTGACTGAGCCACCCAGGCGCCCCATGGTAAAAATTCTAATTCAAACTTTGCTTATACAGTTCACTTATAAGTGGATACAACCTCTCATCTTCCAATAGATTAGGGAGGGGAAAAATTCACACAGAAGGGGCAGGATAAATACTTTATCTTTCCTTTTATTTACCCATTTCAATATAAGAAAGGTGAACTTCCACAGGTGAACAATTTACTTATTATTTAATATCATTATGTACTCATGGATTTAACATATTTAATAGATTTCAAACCATTGTAATCTTTTTGAAATTTTTGAGATTACGTATGTATCACATAAAATTTATAATTTTAAGCATTTTTAGGTGTATAATTCCATTCAGTGGCATTACATTCCAATGTTCTGAAACCATCATCACTATACTTTCTAGTTTTATGTGTGTGTGTGTTTATTAGTGTTGGATTGTGTCAAGTGCTTTTTTTTAATCAGTTGAGAAAATCGTGGGTTTTTTCCTTTTTTCCATAATGTCGTGTATTACATTGATTTTCTTATGTTGAACCATCCTTGTATTCCTGTGAGAAATCCTATTTGGTAATGTGTCGTCTGTTAGAATCAGTTGGCTGGTATTTTGTTGAGGCTTTTTGCATCTATATTCAAAGAGAATGTTGGTCTGTAATTTTTGTGTGTGTGATGTCTTTTTTGGCTTTAGTATCATACAATGAATTACGAAGTCTTCTCTTTTATATTTTGGAAGAGTTTGATGAGAATTGGGTTATTTCTTCTTTAAATATTTGGTGGAAATTACCTATGAAGCCATCTGGTATAGTTTTTTTCTTTGTTGGGAGATTTTCGACTATTGATTTAACCTCTTTTCTTCTTAAAGAACTGTTTTGTTTTTTCATTTCTTCTTGAATCAATTTAGGTAATTTTTGTGTTTTGAGAAATTTGTCCATTTTGTGCAGAATATCTAATTTTGGTGTACAATTATTTATAGTATTCTCTTATAATTCTTTTTAATTGGTAGGGTTGGAAATAACGTTTTTTTCTACTTTCATTTCTGATTTTAATTATGCGTGTCATCTCTTTTTCCTTTGTCAGTCTAGCTAAGTTTGTCAGTTTTGTTGATTTCTCAAAGAATTAACTTTTGAATTTAAAATCTCTATATTTTTCTGTTCTCGATTTTGTTTCTGTTCTAATCTATTATTCTTTTCTTCTACTAGCTTTAGTTTTAAATTGCTCTACTGTTTTTTTTACTTCCTTAATTTTATCTAGCTCTTGAGTTTATCTAGTTGAGATCCTTCTATTTTAATGATGGTATTTACAGCTATAAATTTCCCTCTGATCACTACCTTTGCTATATTCCATAACTTTTGATATATTGTGTTTTCATGTTGACTTGTCCCTAAGTATTATCTAATATCACTTGTGATTTCTCCTTTGACTCTTTGTTTAAGAATGTGTTGTTTATTTTTCACATATCTGTGAATTTGCCAGTTTTCCTTCTCTTATTGACTTAGCTTCATTCCATTGTGGTCAGAAAAGATATTTTTGTGATTTCAATCTTAAATTTATTGAGACTTGTTTTGTGGCTTAACATAAGATCTATCCTACAGAATGTTCCATGTGCACTTAAAAAGAATGTGTATTCTACTGTTGCTGACATAGTATGTTTTTTATGTAATTAATATGTGTCCTTGGTTTATAGTGTTCTTCAAGTCCTTGATTCCCTTATTCTTCTCTGTCTAATCATTCTATCCATTATTGTATGTGGTGTATTAAAGTCTCCCACTATTATTATACAGCTATCTATTTTTCACTTCAGTTCTCTCAATGTTTGCTTCATATATTTTGTGCTCTTCCTTGGTACATAGATGTTTATAATTGTTATATCTTGATGAATTGAGTCTTTTATAAATATATGATGTCCTTATCTCTTGTAACAGTTTTAGACTTGATGTCTATTTGTCTGTTGTTAGTATATGCACCTTGTACTCTTTCTTTTGATTACTATTTGCATGGGAAGTTTTTTTTTTTCATTCTTTCACTTTCAAGATACTTGTGTCTTTAGATCTCTTGTAGACAGCATACAGTTGGATAATTTTTTTTTCATTCTGCTAGTCTTTGTCTTTTGAGTTTAAATCATTTACATTTTGAGTAATTACTGATAAGAATGAACATACTTCTGCCATTTTACTATTTGTTTTCTGCATGTCTCATTCATTTTTGTCAGTCATATCCTTCCTTACTGCTTTTCTTCATGTTCAGTTGATATTTTTTATTGTTTATTCTTATAATTCTATTTTTATTTCCTTTTGTGTATATATTTTTAACATACTTTCTCTGTGGTTACCAATGGGATTGTATTGAACATCTTTAGTTTAAGGCAATCTAGTTTGAATTGAAAATAACCTAGAATGCAAAGACTTTGCTCTTATAAAGCTCCATTTTCTTGCCTTTATGTTGTCACAAATTACATCTTTATATGCTATGTACCCGATAATATAGATTCATAATTATTTTATGCTTTTGTCTTTAAATCCCCTAGGATATAATGGAGTTACAACCCCCAAATAAATAATACCAGCTTTTATATTTGCCCACGTATTTACATTTACCATAGTTCTATTTCTTCATACAGTTTTGATTTATTGTCTAGTGTCCCTTCTTTTCAACCTGAAGGAATCCCTTTAGCACTTCTTTTTTTTTTTTTTGTAAAGATTTTTATTTATTTATTTGACAGAGAGAGACACAGCGAGAAAGGGAACACAAGCAGGGGGAGTGGGAGAAGGAGAAGCAGGCCTCCTGCCGAGCAGAGAGCCCGATGCGGGGCTCGATCCCAGGACTCTGGGATCATGACCTGAGCTGAAGGCTGATGCCTAATGACTGAGCCACCCAGGCGCCCCCCTTTAGCATTTCTTGTAGAGCACATCTAGTGGTAGGAAGTTCCTTCAGCTTTTATCTTGGAATATCTTATTATGTTCTCCTTCATTTTTGTTTGTTTGTTTTTTAAAGTTTTGTTTTTATTGTTTAATCTCTACCCCCAAAGTGGGGCTCATATTTATGACGCTGAGATCAAGAGTCACATGCTATACTGACTGAGCCAGCCACGTGCCCCTATTTTCTGCTTCTTTTCTGAAGAACAGTTTTGCCAGATATATAATTCTTGGTTGACATTTTTCTTTTTTCAGCACATTAAATATGTCAGCGTCTGTCTTCAGGCCTCCATGGTTTCACATGAGAAATATACTGTTCTCTTACGCAGAACCCCTTGTGTGTAATGTCACTTCTCTCTTGTTGCTTTCAAGATTCTGTTTTTTTCTTTGGCCTTCAACAGTTTGATTATAATATATTGGTGTGGTTCTTTTTGAGTTTATCTTACTTGAAGAACATTGCATTCTTGGGTTTGTAGAGTCATATCTCTCATGAAATTTGGGAACATTTTGGCCATATTCTTTCTTCCCTTTTCTTTCTCTAGTCTCCTTCTGGGGCTCCCTTGATGTATATGTTGTTCTGTTTGATGGGGTCGTATAGGTCCCTTAGGTTTGGTTCACTTTTCTTTATTCTCTTATCATTCTCCTTCTTAGATTCTATCATTTCAATTGTCCTATCTTCAAGTTCTTTGATTCTTTCTTGTCTGCTCAATTCTGTTGAGCCCTTCTACTAAATTTTTCATTTCAGTTATTGTTTCAGTTGTTACTTTTCTACTCTAGAATCTTTGGTTTCTTTTTGTAATTTCTATCCCTTTACAGATGTTCTCATTTTGTTCATATTTTGTCTTCCTTCTTTCCTTTAGTTCTTTCATGTTTTATTTAGCTCTTTGAGCATATTTAAGATAGTTGTTTTAAAGGCTTTTTATAGGCAGTCTAATGTCTGGACTTCCTCAAAAATGGTTTCTGTTATTTTGTTATTTTTTTTTTTAGGATTTTATTTATTTATTTGAGAGAGACAGACTGAGAGAGAGAGAGAGCACATGAGAGGGGAGAGGGTCAGAGGGAGAAGCAGACTCCCCACTGAGCAGGGAGCCCGATGTGGGACTTTATCCTGGGACTCCAGGATCATGACCTGAGCCGAAGGCAGTCACTTAACCAACTGAGCCACCCCAGTGCTCCTACTTTGTTATTTGTTTAAATCGGACATACTTTACTGTTTGTTTGTATGCCTTTTGATTTTTTTAATAGATTTTATTTATTTATTTGACAGAGAGAGACACAGCGAGAGAGGGAACACAAGCAGGGGGAGTGGGAGAGGGAGAAGCAGGCTTCCCATGGAGCAGGGAGCCCAATGCGGGGCTCGATCCCAGGACCCTGGGATCATGACCTGAGCTAAAGGCAGACGCTTAATGACTGAGTCACCCAGGCGCCCCTGCCTTTTGATTTTTGTTGTTGTTGTTGAAATTTGAATATTATAATGTAGTAATTCTGGAAATCAGATTTTTCCCTCCCCCAGGGTTTGCTTTTTATTGTGGTTGTTGAGGGCTGTAGTAGTTCTTATTTTTAGTGACATTCTCAAACTATTTTTTGTAGATAGTATATTCATTACTTTATGTGGTCACTATGTTTCTCTTCATTAGTATGTGTTCAGGTGATAATTTTTTGTTGTTGAAGTATAGCTGACATACAATGTTACATTAGTTTCTGGTGTACAACATACAACACAGTAATTCATCTTCCCTATGTATTATGCTGTGCTTACCACAAGTGTATCTACCAGGTGTCACCATACAATGCTATTAGAATACCATTGACCATATTCCCTATGCTGCACCTTTCATCTCCATAGCTTATTACGTAACTGGAAACCTATACCTCTCACTCCCTTTCACCCATTTTGCTCATCCCCCTACTGCTCTGACTTCTGGCAACCACATTTACTCTCTGTATTTATGAGTCTGTTTCTGAATTGTCTGTTCATTTTTGTTGTTGTTATTATTTTCAGATTCCACACACTAGTGAAATCATATGGTATATGTCTTTCTCTTTCTGATTTATTTTACTTAGCATAATACCTCTAAGTCCATCCATGTTTTCACAAAGGGCAAGGTCTTATTCTTTTCTCATGGCTGAGTAATTTTCCATTGTATCAGTTTATATTTTCACATAAATTTCTTTGAATGCCAGGACCTAAATATATATAAAGAACAAAATACAGTTCACACACTCCACCACACAAACACAAAACACTTTCCCAGCCTTTGCAGATTTACTCTGTATAGTGACATTACTTCTACACTTAGCCAGTGTTGAACTGAACTTAGGGATCAGCTTTAGTTGAAAGTTTAGTCTTCTTGGATCTCTACTGAAATGCATGTGGCTTTCTAAATTTCTGTGTACATACAGAATGTACTAATTTCCCAAAGAAACTCTCCGGTTTTATCTACTGGACCTTAGATGGACTATTGTATATTTTGTCTCCAGGCATCTGTGGGTTGTTATTTTAGCTTGCAGCATTTTTGAGTAAAGCCTACCACTTTCCTAGCCTGACTTCTGAGTTAGGTGAAACTGAGATAATTGCCTTGCATTTGTTTTCCAGGTTTTCCCTAGACAGGTCAGAACAGACAGACACAATAATTTGTGAATAAGGTCTATTCTGCTCCCTTTGGGTCCAGGGAGCAGAATCCTACACTAAGAATTCAGATTTCAATTTTGAAGACTGCCACAATGCTATAGAGGGAGTGAGTCAAGAGCTAGTAAAAATTCCATAAAGCTTTCCTATTTTGTCAAAGTTGCCTCTTTTTTTCTTTTCTTTTTTTTTTTTTTTGATTCAGTGTCACTTGGTTGCTCTTAAGTCTTCGTTCTCCACAGTTCTGACAAAGCTGTTTCTAACAATTTCTGGTTGTTTTGTGATATTTCTTTCTTTCTTTTTTTTTTTTAAAGATTTTATTTATTTATTTAATTGACACAGAGAGAGAGAGAGAGAGGCAGCATGAGGGGGAACACAAGCAGGGGGAGTGGGAGAGGGAGAAGCAGGCTTCTGGCTGAGCAGGGAGCCCTATGCGGGGCTCGATCCCAGGACCCCAGGATCATGACCTGAGCCAAAGGCAGTCGCTTAACCAACTGAGCCACCCAGGCGCCCCTGTGATGTTTCTTTAGTGGAGGCAAGTTTGCTATTTTGCTGACATTACTCCCTTACTGTAATCCTTTTTGAATCTCAATCTTTCCCATGTTTGGTCAGGAAGATCTTTTTCAGATTGCCTCATGAGCTCTTTTAACATGATGCTAATGATTTTTGATAGCATTTTCACTATCTTATATGATCAGATGTGGCTGACCTAGAATCTTAGATGCCCCAGTATCTTTTGATGGAACACAGTATTTTAAGTCCACAAACTGGGTGTTAGATAACTTATTACTACTTGTTTTTCCAATGTTTTTAGGGCTTTTCCATGCATAAAGCTGGTGAGGAAGGAAGGGAGGAAGGAAGGAAATTCTTGAGTTCATATGTATACTTCCAATTCCAATTCAGGGCTAAAGGGTTTTTACTTAACCTCTTGTTTATTACATCTTTATGTCTTTCTTCTATTCCCCATACAGTATCAGGTACTATTCTCAATTTAGTCTGCTCTATTTCCAGTGAGCACTTTCAGACTAGGTTGGGATTCTTATGTTCTAAGATTCATCTGATCTGTTGCTTCCTTCTATTTTATTCTACACACCTCCTGATATCATGCTGGTTTTGCTGTATTAATATTTCTCCTGCTTACCCACTGGTATTTGGAGGTTGTGAGGCTATCTTGTCACTTTGTTGTTGTTGTTATAAATGTTGCTCATGAGTTTATAAAAGATTCTATTTTTTTAATTTGTTATGTAATCTCTACCCCAGTGTGGGGCTCAAACTCATGACCCCGAGATCAAGAGTTTCATGCTCTACTGACTAAGCCAGGCTGGTGCCCCTGTTGCTCATGAATTTTAACCTTGATATCTAATTTTCTGTGTGCTTTTATTGGAAAATTCAGGGAGATTCAAGAGCTTTGTTGCTGTTGCCACCACCAAACTCTTTTCTTGTTATTACCATTTTACATATGGGCAAATTGACATGTAGAGAGTTTAAGTGACTTTCTCAGCGTTAGAGAGTAATTAGCAAAGCTAGATTTCAAGCCCTTGCAATTTAAGTGGAGACCATACGTTTAACCTCAACTCTTTGCTGCCAAGTTAAGAAAGTACATGTTTATCATTACCTGGGGAGAGTAGACTTTTTCACTTATCCCATGATTCCTGCATAGTACTTTATATAAGGGGACTTCTACTTCTTTTTGGGGAGTAAGGAGGATATGGAGAGTAATTTTGGAGAGAATATTTCTGGTTTCTCTTTTAAACTCAACATACTCCTCAAGGATTTCCCAAGACTTTTAACCAGAAGACAGAATAAATGTATTGAAAAGGCAAGGCAGGCTTATCTCAATCTCTCTCTGCCTCTGTGTTTGTTCTCCCTTCCCCTCCCCTTTTTTCTTTTTTCTCTTTTCTTCTTGGATTCTCTCTGCTCAAACAAGGTGAATTTATTAAGTGCTTCTAGTCTTTAATGGATAAAGAGATCAGTTCTAGTGGCTCCCCACTACTGTTCTGCTCTCTCTTTTTTAACTTGTCCATCCATATTGATAAATGATGCCTGTCCTTTAGTGGAGACCATTATCTTAAGATTGGGAGTATTGACTGTAGGAGGCCCAATTTTAGCTTTAGAACCAAATCCAGTTTTCAAATAGAGACTGACCATGGATAAAGCTGATTATTTGAAAGCCATTTGACTTCTTGTGAACATTTTCACTTCAGAAGAGTGATAGGTATTTGTTATCTGAAATATCACCATTACCAAACACAGCATTATAGAGTTTTAGTCATTTAGAGTAATCTCGCCCAGCCAGTTTTTTGATAATCAAGTGCCTGTACACCAAACTCCAGTAAATAACCTCTTTTGAATGCCTGCTATTATACAGCTATGGGTCAAAATGACTTGCTTTACCTTGGGAAGTACTTTTTTCTTTGACCTATTTTCTTAATAAGTGTAGAAGTACTATAATGTAATGGTTAAGAACAAAAGAGACAAACCAAAAAACAGACTGTTACCTGTAGAAAACAAACTGATGGTTACCAGAGGGGAGGTAGGTGGGAGGATGCTTGACATTTGTGATGGGGATTAAGACTACACTTACCATGATGAGCACTGAGTAATACATAGAATTGTTGAATCACTCTATTGTACACTTGAACCTACTATAACACTGTATGTTAAAAATACTGGAATTAAAATGAAAACATTTTTTAAAAGGTAATAAAAATAAAATAAATAAAAAAGAACTTGAGCGTTGTATCAGACACATTTATAGCTTTGGACGAAGTACCTATACTAGATTAACCCTGTGTCTTTATCATGAAGATGGAGCTAATACTAGCTTCCTAATAATGTCCTTGTGAGGCTTAAGTTAGATCATATATGGAAATCTCATAGCAGTTTCCCAAGTAAGGATACAAAAATATGTTGATTCCCTTCATTTTCTTACTAGGCACTTTCACTTGGTTGGCTTATTTAATATACAAACCTGTATATTAGATATTAATCCTCCTGTGGACCAGGATCATCAACATTATCTAGGAGCACATTAGAAATGGAGACTCTGAGGGCCCACCCTGCCGCTTTATATTTAGAATCTGCATGTTAAGAAGATCCCTCAGAAAACAAAACAAACAAAACAAAAGATCCCCCAGTGATACTTATGCACATCCAAGTGTGAGAAACACTGCTCTTAATGATTGTCATATACTGCTTTGCCCTTTAAGGAGACACTAGTCTTCAGTAGAATTAAATGAATCTGTGGAAGAGGAAAAGTGCCAGAGGCTAGTGAAAAATATGCAACACCTGAAGGAAGCTTTCTTCTAGTAGCTGAAGAAGCGGAAATGACACTGAAATTGAGAGACAATACCAGCAAAGAAGTAGTTTAGGCTTCATTTCTGAATGTGGCGATGACTCTGCCATGGACATGGATGTAGAATCAACAGCAGCTCTAGGTCCTTGCTGGACCAGAACACAGGTGGGTTAAGGATTGAGATATATCCTCTGTTGCCTTGAGGGTCAGCCAGATATCTCAGCTGGAAACTGACTTACCTCAACTGGATATCCCTCAGAAACATCAGGACAAGGCAGAGATTGTTCTACAGTTGTATATTCATTTCCTTCTCACTGTGACCGTGGTACATATCACCAGACATCAGAGAGTAGAGTAGAGAAGAGGAGGGAGGTCTGATAAAGTAACAAACCCCAGAAATGTGGAGAGCTTAATCATAATAGATTAGGATTACCCCAGCTCTTATTTTCTAGGTAGTAGAAAATGAAGGTTATGTAAATGTATATTGCTCGAAATAAGTGGGCCATCACTCAAGGCTTAGAAATATTTGTTAAACAAATATTTTCATCACAATATTATTCAAACTACGGTTACTGTGATATAAGAGCTCTAACGGCTATGCTTTCTGGTGATGGACAGCACTGTATGGGGTATATGGGCAACTACCATTGAATCATAGTAGGTTGTAGTCTGTAGCTGTAAATGTTTGCAACAGGCCAGCCTTCTATGTAGCCTAAGTAGTTGGCTGAGAATATGATGAGCCTGCAGCTGTGCTTGGAAGGATCCTTGTAACGAAAGATGCTTTTCCCATCTTCTTGCTGATGACCCAATCTTTAGCTGGAGATAAAAATCTTGTTCCTTAATGAAAGAAATGCTATGAAATGAAATAACAAGAAAGGAAGAAAAGAAGTGGAAGGAGAAAGTCAGAGGGCCCAGGGTGTGGGTATTCAATGATGGACAAGGGGTTGTGTGTTATAATTTAGTTGGAAATAAGAGGGGAGCCTAGAGTGTGCACATGTACAAACACACCCACACACACTTCATCTGTTGACCTTGAGGTGGACCTATGTGTTGTTGTTCCATTTGTATGCCAAGACAGAGTCCACTGTAATCTATGAGTAAACAAGTATCGGACACCTACTGAGCCTGTAACCTGTAGTACAAATGTGTTCCAACTTCCAAACCAAAGGTATTTGCCCCCACAGACAAATCTCAACCTAACACACAACCTATGTTCTGACACTTTAAGTGGTATCTAGCTTCCCAGGCCAGTCCACGAGAGCCAATTTGATTGCTAAGCAGTAAAACTAATAGCATAAGCTTGAGAGCTGAAATCCAAGGGCAGTAGACCATTTAGAGTAGAGGAGGGCAAGGAAAAAGACAAAGTAAGAAGTAAGGAGTATGGAAGAAGAAAAAAAGATGAATGAAAGTGAGGGGAGACAAAAACTATTCCAAGAGCCCCCTAGGACTTTGCCCATGTAAAGTATGGCCTCCCACCCTATTCATCTATTCCTACTTTCTCCCTGGAGTGATAGAATAAAATTCTAAGTGAAATAATGATGCCACATTGCTTATAAATTGCTTATAAATAATTATTATTGTAATAAAATTCTAGAGCATTCAAGGTCTAGTCTGATTTTGGACTCTACTTATATATTCAGCCTAATGATTCTATATTTCTTTTGCTAAGGAAACTTTTCTTTCAATACTTTGAAGATGCCAAACTCCTATCCCCAGGCAAGAATAGGAATTGGAGAAAGAGCTATTCATAGAAACTGGTCTTAGTTTAAATGTCCTTTATCTATGTTGCCAGTATTGGTTCCCTACACTTCACCCCTCCAATCCAGATTAGGACTTCTTGTTATATACTTGAAGAGTACCCTGTGGTTTTCTTTCATGGTGCTTATCAGAATTATAACTTCTTGTGAGTTTATCTTTAATTCCTGTTTCCCCTCCACTAAACTGTAGTTCCCCTGAGAAGAGAAACCAACTTCTGATTATTCACTATTGCATTCTCAACATCCATTCTAGTACCTGGCTCAAAAATGTAGAATGAATGAATATGGGACTAGAGAAGAGTTATTTACTTCCTATTTGCTGTGTATGAGTCAGGAAGTTTCTAGGAAAGATTTCAAAATAAATAAGCACTAGGAAACCCGTCATATTCCAAAAAATCCTGTCTCCCAAGGTCCTACGTGCCCTCATGCTAACTAAAACTTTTCCTTTCTAACTTTTTAATTCAGTCTTACCACGCATGTATTTTATATTCTAGAGGATTTTTTAAAAAAAATTTCCATTCTATCATTTTTTCCATTTACTGAAATAATACGTTTCTTAAAAGACTTCACTTTAGTTTTTATAGGGCGTCTGCCTTCTGGGATCTCCAATGAAGATGGAGGGAGAACAACAGGAGGGTGGAAGGGAATAGAAGGCACCTGTTTGTATGGGTTAATTTTGTGTTCATTGACAGGTTACAAGTCAACTGTTCCCATAGACCACGCGTTGGCAAACTTTTTCTGTAAAGAACCACATAGTAGGGGCACCTGGGTGGCTCAGTCGTTAAGCATCTGCCTTCGGCTCAGGTCATGATCCCAGAGTCCTGGGATCGAACCCCGCATTGGGCTCCCTGCTCAGCCGGGAAGCCTGCTTCTCCCTCTCCCACTCCCCCTGCTTGTGTTCCCTCTCTTGCTGTCTCTCTCTCTCTCTGTCAAATAAATAAATAAATAAAATCTTAAAAAAAAAAAAAAAAGAACCACATAGTAAACAGTTTTGGCCTTGTAGGCTATGTGTTCTCTGGTACAGTTACTTGATTCTGCTATTGTAATGGCAAAGCAGTCATAGATAATATCTAAATGAATAGGTGTGTCTGTGTTCTAATAAAACTTTATTTACAAAAACAGACGGCAATCTGGATTTGGCCCATAGGCCATAGATTACCCACTCTTGTGTATAGAGGGCTATTAGCTAGAGGCAGGGTGCCTTTCCTCATCACCTTGTACCTGACTTGGACACTCCTCAGATTAGAGGGTATACCCTGAGGAAGAATTCCTTAGTTAGAAAGGTCTGATGGAATATATCACAGTTAGGACACAGCTGTCAGGGCTTTCTTCCCTTTTGATACCAGTATTATAAATGAGTAGTGTATGAGAAGGTGTGGATAATCTGTTTGCACCATTTCAAACCCTGACCTTTCCACAGCTAGTGTAATTATGGGTAACATTGTCCTCCATTAATACAGCAAGAGCTTTGATCTTTTCTCTCTCTCTCTTTTTTTTTCTTTGTGAATTGGATTTCTAGAGAACCACAGTATTTGAAACCCCTCAGGCATATCACAAGCTTGAGAACAAATATATGCAATTTACTACTGCATTTCTTTCCTGAAGAATCCAAGAGGAGAGGAAAAGATAAGGAATTGTTTGCTTAGCGGGGAGCTCCATGAGGAATGAAAGAGCACGCTAGGGAAGGTTACAGAAGATGAACCAGTTCAGAAGAAGCTGGTGAGTTTATCTGGGACCATGTGACATAAATTGGTATAGAGTCCACAATATTCCCTTGGGCTCCAAGCCACATATTGCCTCTTCAGATCAGGGCCTGGGTGCTGCAGAAGATAGCCTTTTGCCAAGTGGCATTATCCACGAACAAACTTCTGTCTACTCCTCTTTGCTAGGTACTGCAGTATCTTCTCATGGAGTGTTAAGAGCAAAACCAATACAACATATTTAAAATATGAATACAACATGGGTATCTATATCTTAGTTGGATGAAGAACTCTGGACATTCTGACTTTGAGTGCCCAAGATCAGGTTAGGATATATATGGTATGCATCTAGTCAAATAAGGCACAGTCCTTAAGAAAGTAGACTCTCAAATTACAGAGCCAAGATTCAAATCCTGGTCCTTCCATTTACTGTGTGCCTTGGCCATGTTACCTAAGCTCTCTGGGCCTCACTTTCTATAACTTTAAGATGAGATAATGTGTGGAAAGTGCTTGGTTCACTACCTAACACACAGCACTCAACATTTTAGCTATTATTATTTCCTCCTCTTTCCTTTCTGAGCTGTTGCCACAGTGAACGTGAGAGTGTGCAGAAGAGTGAAAAGGGAGCAGTTTTGGAGTCAGACAAATCTCAGTTTAAATCCTGATTCAAAAACTTAGTCACGGCATGGGTATGAACAGGTTACATACATTAGCTTAGTTAATCTCACTGAACTTAAGTTTCCTTCTCTGTAAAACGGGGATAATTTCATAACTATAATATTAATAATAATAATGATAATAGTTGTGAAGATTTTTTTTTTTAGGATTTTATTTATTTGAGAGTGAGCATGAGCAGGGGGAAAGTGAGAAGCAGACTCCCCACTGAGCAGGGAGCCCGATGCGGGGCTCAATCCCAGGACCCTGAGATCATGACCTGAGCCGAAGGCAGACACTTAATGGATTGAGCCACCAGGTGCCGCATGAAGATTTAATCTTATTAAATGTTAGTTCTTTCCCCAACACTCACCTAAGAATAATTTAAACAGTAAAATATATTTTGTCTCCATCTTCTGAGTTTTCCATACCATCCTGTGTATATTGTAATGCCCTCTTTTCACTGTGGATTCCTACTATGGTGTCTTACCTTAATTCTTCCTTCTACAGTATTCTGGGTTTCAGAACTCTGGAGATCCTGGAACCTAAGGGATCAGAATCCAAGGATGGTGACACATTCTCATCTTGGAATGAAAGACTAGACTATGGACATAGAGGGCAATCACTGTAAATGAACAGAGCTATAGAGTATGTCCACTATGACTCAGGACTGAAGTGATATCTTCCTTGGGGGTTCTCATGGGGAATGCACAGTCCTATATCCCTAAGACCCAGCACAGGAGACACTCTCCTTTTCCAAATCTCTACAACTCTTAGCAGGATATTCTGCAAGGTTTTCGCAATATCCCATCACACTTTTTCCTGTACTCGTTTAGAGTATCACCTGATAAGAAATTATTTTCTTTGGCAATGCCTGCCTGGGTAGTTCTAGACTCAGCATTTCTGAACACATAATCTGGTAAGAATCAGTGTTTGTATAGATGTCCCTCAGACTTTATCTGTAAGATCCTAAAGAGCTTTCTGATTCATCGGAGAAAGATAAACTGAATTGAACTGAAAGAATTTAAGCACATGAGTTTTGAGCTGTATTAAGTGACTTGAGTTGTGCTCACATCTTGTAATGTTGCTAAACCCTCCGTGTATACATGGCAAATATACAGAATATTCAATTAACCAAAACAGTCCATTACGGCTGGACTGCTGGAAGACCAAGAATGGGCTGAATTAGATTGTTCTACTGTAACAGTCTGCTACTAAATAACATTGGAGTTGATAGCAACCTGCTGTTACACTATATACTAAACAGAAGAATGTCTTCCCTGGAACAGAAGGTAGACGCCTTTTACATGTGCTTTTAAAAGGATATATTTATTCAGTGGCTTTTAATATCTCTGTGGGTAAATTAAGATTTTTAAATAATGTTCTGCTGAAGCTTCCCTTATAAAGGAAGCTTGCTACATAAGTATATACACGCGCATCTCTTAGGTGTGGAGCCATATCTAAAATCTGAGCCCTCCACACCATTATCTGATCCATTCCACCTCTCCAATTTAATTCCCCATGGTTACCCAACAAAGAATCTAGATTTCATTAAGGTTCTTTAACACCAACATGTGTTTATTACTATTTTACTCATTATTCTTTCTGCCTACAGTGTCCTTTCATTTCTTTTCCTCTGTGTAGTCAAATCTTAGTAATCTTTGAAAGCCCATTTCACGACACCTCCTTCAGGAAGTGTTCCTGATTTCTATAGCCTTCACACATATTCTTACCTCTGTATGGAACATGCTTTTTTACTACCCTTCTTATCTGACTGATTCCCATGTCTTGGCATACATTTTTCTACCTCAAGAGGCCTTCTTTGCCACATTGGACAACATCAGTTTTTGTTTTTGTTTTTACAAACATTCTTACAAACATTTGTGGATTTCTCTATCATTTTGTTGTTAAATTCTAGTTTAATTTCACTGTGGTCAGTGAACATATTAAGTAGGATTTTAATCATTTAAAATTTGTTGAGACTTGCTTTATGACTCAGCATATGGTTCTATTTTGATAAATGTTCCATGGGCACTTGGAAATAATGTGTATGCTACAGTTTTTCAGTTTAGTGTTCTATAAATGTCAATTAGGTCATTTTTTTTTAATTGTTGTAGCAGATGCTGTCAATATCTCACACATATTCTTGGGACACTACCATGTGCTCTGGCTTCCTTCAAATTGCCAGCGACTTGCAACTCTGTGACTCAGGGCTTTTTCCAAAATGGTGGAAGGTCATGCTACATGTATGTGCATGTTGTAGGTCAGAAGTCCTAGAGATTTATACCCCTTGAAAGCAGCCCTTAACTGATTACTCTTGGGGGTAGGTGTATAAATATTCCAGGTCTGTCACCCCTCGGTTGGGATAATACTGAGGAATTTTTTTTTTTTTTAGGATTTTATTTATTTATTTATTTTAGAGATCATGAGAGAGAGAGTACAAGCTGGGGGAGGGAGAGGGACAAGAAGACTCCACACTGTGGGTGGGGCTGGATGCGGGGCTCGATCTCACAACCCTGAGATCATGATTGAGCGAAAGTCAAGAGTAGGACGCTTAACTGACTAAAGCCATCCAGGCACCCCAGAATTTTTTAAAAACTGTTTCTCGGTGATGACTCATAAGAATTAGCCTCATTGCCCACAGCAGCAGTAGCCAGCTTTTCTTTCCTTTAACAATTCCCTAGTCCACTACCAGTATTCTCTGGACCTCCCAAATCAGTTCTTAGCATTGAAATCCTTATCTCCAGATCTACCTCCAGGGAAACCCCAAACTAAGACAATATGTTTTTATCTTTTGTATCCTTACTAATTTTTTTGTCTGGTTGTTGCGTCATTTAGTGAGAGAGATGTGTTAATGTCTCATAATTTGATTGTGGGTTTATATATTTTTCCCCTTTGCCAATGTATGCTTTATACATTATTAAACTATATTATTGGTTATATGCAGATTTAGAATGATCCCTTCCTGTTGAGGTTACATTTTGTCATTATGAAATTTGCCTCTTTGTCTCCTCTCCTCTCTCTCTTCTTCCCTTAAAGTCTCTGGTATTATTATAACTTACATTAGGTTCCTTTGGGTTAGTTGTATGCATGGTGTGTCTTTTATAGTTTTTACTTTCAAGTTTTATATTTCCTTATATT
Source organism: Mirounga angustirostris (assembly GCF_029215605.1). Taxonomy (NCBI): domain Eukaryota; kingdom Metazoa; phylum Chordata; class Mammalia; order Carnivora; family Phocidae; genus Mirounga; species Mirounga angustirostris. The sequence goes on from NW_026991719.1 coordinate 99,260,137, forward strand.
TAAGGTATATCTTTGGTAAGCACATGTGTTTGGGTTTTATTTTCATTGTCTGGCAATATTTGTCTTTTATTTGGAGTGTTTAGTCTTTTTATTTAATGTCATTATTGATGTATGGGGTTTATATCTACCAATTTATCATGTATTTTCTTTTGGGCCTATCTTGGCTATGTTCCTCTCTTTCCCCTGCCTTGGATTCTTTTGAATTACGTGGTTTTTAAAAATTATTGTTTCCTTTATTACCCTGTTGGTAATTAATCACTTTGTATTGTTTAATGGTCACCCTAGAGATTACAATATGCATCCTTGTCTCATTAGAGTGTAATATAAATTAGTGCTTTTATTACTTCCCAAATATATAAGGACCTTTTAATACTTCACCTCTATTCATTTTCCTCTTACATTTTGTGACATTGTTGCCAAGAATTTTGATTTAATGCGTATTTAAAACCACATAATATAGCATTACTAATACTTTAAATTGTCAATATCCATTTAAATTTACCTTTTTTAGGAGCTGCCATTCTTTTCTGCATTACTATAATTCTTACTACCTTAGATCATTTCTCTCCCATAAATATTTCCTTTTTAGTATGTCTTTTAGTGCAGATTTGCTGGCAATTAATTCTTTTAGCTTTTTTTTTTTTTTGTCTGAAGATATTTTATTTTGCCTGCATGTATGAAGGTATTTTCATTGTAAATTGCATGGTGAGTTTGTAGTTATTTGCTTTCAGTCCTTTAAAGAACTATTTTATTCTTCCTTTAGTCTTTCCTAGAAAAAAATAGCTATTAGAATTATTATCATGTGCTTTGTGTGCCTGTGTGTGCTCATGCATATATACATATATACGTATATATACACATATACACTGCTTGGGGTTCCTCGATACTCTCTTATCTATGGTTGATTGTATTCATCACTTTTGGAAAACTGTTGGCTGATATTGTTCCAAATATTCTTCTGATCCATTCTCTCTCTTCTCTTCTTCTTAGATTCCATTTACACATATAATAGATCTTTTATATTTTTCATCTTTTCCTCCCTGTGCTTTACTCTGTACACTTTTTACTGGCCTCTCTTCCAGTTGAATATTCATCAATTCTGCTATATATGATCTGTTGTTAAGTCAATAAAATTCTTCATTGGGTTATTTAATGAAGTACTTAAGTATATTCAGGGTCGGTTAGTCTGTCCTGCATGTAGGGCATGCACAGCTTCCGAAGACAAGAGCCAAGATGTGTGTGGTTGACTGACACAAAGCTTCCATTGCCTTAGTTTTTAACCATTTAATAACATTGTATCCATGTAGGCCTAAGTTCTAAATGCCAACTAACATGTCTTCCAAACCAGTTGCAGTCTCACATAGCAAACAAGGCAAATATAGACACAACATTTATACAAGGTCTAGACTTGATGTTAAGCCTTTACTCACCCTCATCTCGTTTTGTTTCTCTGTACTTCATGATGAATTTTTTTTCTAATTTCCAATTAACTGTCTTTCTTCAGTTGTGTCTACTCTGCTGTTAAACCTTTTTTTTTTTTTTTTTAAGTATAGTTGACACACAATGTTATATTAGTTTCAAGTATAGAACGTAAGGATTGGGTGAGTATATACATTATGCTATGCTCACCACATATGTATCTATCATGTGTCCTCATACATCACTATTACAATATCATTGACTATATTTCTGATGCTGTGCCTTTTATTTGCATAACCTATTTATTTCCTAACTGGAAGCCTGTATCTTGAACTCCCCCTCACTCATTTTTTTTTTTAAAGATTTTATTTATTTATTTGAGACAGAGAGAATGAGAGAGAGAGAGCACATGAGAGGGGGGAGGGTCAGAGGCAGAAGCAGGCTCCCTGCCGGTCTGGGAGCCCGATGCGGGACTCGATCCAGGGACTCCAGGATCATGACCTGAGCCGAAGGCAGTCGCTTAACCAACTAATCCACCCAGGCGCCCTCCCCCTCACTCATTTTGCTCAACTTCCTCCTGTACCCCCATCAACCATTAGTTCTCTGTATTTATAGGTTCAATTCTGCTTTCTGTTTGTTTATTTGTTTATTACATTGTTTTGTTTAGATTCCACTTATGAGTGAAATCATATGGTATTTGTCTTTCTCAGTCTGACTTATTTCATATAGCATAATACCCTCTAGGTCCATTTATGTTGTCTCAAAGGGCATGATCTCATCCCTTTTTTTGTGGCTACATAATATTCCCATATATATATACAATATACATATATATATACACAACATCTTTCTTATCCATTTATCTATTGATGGACACTTAAGTTGCTTCTATATCTTGGCCACTGTACATAATGCTGCAATAAACATAGGGGTGCATATATCTTTTTGAATTAGTGTTTCCATTTTCTTTGGGTAAGTACACAATAGTGGAATTATTGGATCACATGGTATTTATATTTTTAATTTTTTGAGGAAACTTCATACTGTTTTGCACAGTGGCTGTACCAATTTATAATTCCCACCATCAGGGATGCCTGGGTGGCTCAGTCAGTTGGGCATCTGCCTTCAGCTCAGGTCATGATCTCAGGGTCTTGGGATTCAGTCCCACATCAGGCAGTGGGGAGCCTGCTTCTTCCTCTGCCCCTCCCCCTGCTTGTGCTCTCTCTCTGACAAATAAATAAATAAAATCTTTAAAAAAAATAATAATTCCCACCATCAGTGTATGAGGGTTTCTTTTTTCCCATATCCTTGTCAACACTTGTTATTTCTTGTCCTTTTGATTTTAGCCATTCTAACACATGTAAGGTAATATCTCATTGTTGATTTGATTTGATTTGCATTTCCCTGATAATGAGTGATGTTGAACATCTTTTCATGTCTGTTGACCATCTGTATGTCTTCTTTGGAAAAATATCTATTCAGGTCCTCTGCCCATTTTTTAGTTGGATTGTTCATTTTTTTTGGTGTAGAGTTGTATAATTATGTTCATTATATATTTTGGAAATTAACCCCTTATTAGATATATTATTTACGTATATCTTGGCTCATTCAGTAAGTTGCCTTTTTCTTTGTTGATGGTTTTCTTTGCTGTGCAAAAGCTTTTTATTTATTTATTTATTTATTTTTAAATTTTTAAAAGCTTTTTATTTTGATGTAGTCCCAATAATTTATTTTTTGCTTTTGTTTCCCTTGCCTTAGGAGACACATCTAGGAAAATGTTGCTACAACCAATGTCAGAGAAATGACTGCCTGTGCTCTCTTGTATGATGTTTTATGTTTTCAGGTTTCACATTTAGGTCTTTAGTCCATTTCGAGTTTGTTTTTGTGTATGGTGTTAAAAGGTGGTCCAGTTTCATTATTTTACATGTAGCTGTCCAGTTTTCCTAGCATCATTTATTCAAGAGACTGTCTTTTCCCCCATTATATATTATTGCCTTTTTTGTCATAGATTAATTGACCAAATAATTGTGGGTTTCTTTCTGGGCTCTCTATTCTGTTATATTGGTTTATGTGTCTACTTTTGTGCCCATATCATACTGTTCTAATTACTACAGCTTTGTAGTATATCTTGAAATCTGGAATTGTGATACCTCCAGCTTTGTGTTTTTTTTTTTTTTTCTCAAGATTGCTTTAGCTATTAGAGGACTTTTGGTTTCCATACAAATTTTAGTATTATTCTAGTTTTGTGGAAAATGCTGTTGATATTTTAATAGGAATTGCACTGACTCTGTAGATTGATTTGGGTAATATCAGCATTTTAACATTATTAATTCTTCTAGTCCATCAGCATGTAATATCTTTCCATTGGTTTGTGTCATCTTCAATTTCTTTCATTAGTGTTTCATAGTTTACAGAGTACAGGTCTTTGACCTTGATGGTTAGGTTTATTCCTAGGTATTTTATTCTTTTTGGTGCACTTGTAAATGATGTTGTTTTCTTAATTTCTCTTTCTGCTATTTTGTTATTAGCATATAGAAATGCTACTGATGGGCACCTGGTGGCTCAGTTTGGTTAAGTGTCTGCCTTTGGCTCAGGTCATTATCCCAGGGTCCTGGGATTGAGCCCCACATTGCTCAGCAAGGAGCTTGCTTCTCCCTCACCCTCTGACCCTCCCCAACACTTGTGCTCTCTCTCTCTCTTAAATAAATAAAAATAAATAAATAAATAAATAAATAAATAAATAAATAAATAAATAATTGTTTGAAAAGAAATGCTACTGATTTCTGGGTATTAATTTTGTATGCTGGAACTTTACTGAATTCATTTATTACTTCTACTAGCTTTTTGGTGGAGTCTTTAGGATTTTGTATGTATAGTATCATTAAACCTATTTTTTCTTACTCTGAATTAGTGTATCTCTAAATCCCAGAATTTCCATATGATTCTTCATTTTTAGTTTGTAGTTTTCTGACAATTTTTAAAATTTTCTTTAAATTCTTTAACTATGGTAGTCATAATTATTCTATATTTCTTTTCTGATAACTCCAATATATAAATCTCCTGTTTGTCTATTAGCAGGGTGTATTTTTTCTTTAATTTCTCAACTTCTTTACTTGTGCATAGTTGGTTATATTTTACTTAAAGCTGAAGAATTGTGTACAAAATTGTAGATAAATTTGAGGTCCTACATAATGTTATCTTCCTCCAAATATGACTCAATTTTTATTCTGGCAAATAGTTAAGTGAAGGCACTAACAATCCCAGATTTCCTTAATCCATGAAGGTTTCAGTCCCCTTATGAGGGCTTATCTAGTCTAGTTCATCCTTACTCTGGAGTGTAGCCCTTCAAAAGCCCTATTGAAACCCTTAGATGTTTTACAGGAATCATCTTCTTTTATTAATCCTGAACTAAAATTTGTAGTTTTTAAATTTTTTTTTTTTTTGAGAGAGACAGAGCACATTCATGAGCAGGGTGTAGAGGGACTGGGAGAGAGAGAATCTCAAGCAGGCTCCATGCTCGGTGCAGAGCCCAATGTGGAGCTTGATCTCATGACCCAGAGATCATGACCTGAGCCAAAATAAAAAATCAGAGGCTCAGCTGACTGAGTCACCCAGGCACCCCTAAAATTTGTAGTTTTTATGGAAAAATTAAATACACATTCTGTTTTTAATTTGTATTAGGTTATATTATTCTATTTATTTATTATTTTTTTTAGCAAGATTGAGAACATGAGCAGGGGGTTGGGGCAGAGGGAGAGGAGAGAGAGAATCTTATGCAGGCTCCACACCCAGTGCAGAGCCCAACACAGGTCTTTATCTCAACCCTGAGATCATGACCTGAGTTGAAATCAAGAGTGAGATGCTTAACTGACTGAGCCACCCAGGCGCCCCTCATTATAATATTTTATATCAAAGTGTTATTTTTATGTTTTATCCAGATTTTCTTGGTGTCCTCAGTGGATGGATTGATCTGAAAGTGACTAGTCTGCCATTTTCAGAAATGTAAATCCACAAAGGCTAATGAAGTAAAGCTGAATAGAGGTTGCAGAACTACAAACAAACCTGGACTTTAAGAAAATTTCAAGGTGAGTAAAAAATAAATTTCACAAGGCCTACTTTATTACAGTCTTTTTAGTCAAATGCTTATATATAAAATATTTCATTATATGGAAGTGTTTACATTTTGAAAATTCTTGTTGATGAATGCTATATGCTTTTTAAAAACAAATTTTTAAAAAATGTTTCCATTTGGCTCTTTTTATGTAATTACATTTTTTTTTCATGCATGTGTGAGTGAGAAAATGCTTATCCATCAGTGAATTATGGAGCTTCTCTTATATGGAACACGTAATGCTAACTGTTCTATAAGTTGACTATTCCTATAGGACATCCTGCTGTTTAGAGCATGAGCCCAAAGGTCAGGAGCCACTGTATACCTACTGGCCAACAACTAAATAAGTTGTAATAAAAAAAATTACAACTACTAATATTATAAAATCCAATCATGAAAGTAATAGTAAATGTCATAGCTGATCAAAGATTAGGATATTATTTTATTTTCATGTAGTAGTTCTAAGGAAGATGTTCCCTGAGGATTTGACTGATTATTATAGACTCATTAGAACAGTGCTCTACCAGCTAGCCCTTTTCATATATGCTATTTATAACTCCGTTATGAGAATTAGAAGGGGAAATTTAACATATAGTAGGTAATCCCCCTGTCATAATTCCTTTATTCAACATATACATATATATACAGTACCCCCTTATAACCCAGGTTTTTATGTGAGGTGCTTTGGCTACAAACATATGACTCTGTTTTTATGGTATTTAAAAATATATGTAACACTCATAGAGACAGATGAGATTTTTCATGGAGTTTAGGTGGAGGAGAAAAGAAAGTGAAGCCAGAATTAGTTTGATTATCTGGCAGAAATCATGTAGGTCAAGGAACAGAAAGTAACTAGGAATGAGACTGAAGTTGGTTAGGCAGGAATGATGGCAGGATATTTGCAATAAAAGGAACTTTTGGTATATGAGTGGTATTGGAGCTTTAGTTTTTAAGAGGTGGAATAGATCCTGATAATCATTTTCTGTCCAATAAATGGTCCTAAGAATGGGTGTCTTATGTGGATTGATTGTAATTTTAAAGAGTCAAGAAAGCCTGAAGCCAGGGATTTGGGTGCATGAACAATGCAAATATTGAGGTTCTACAATCCTAAACTGAATTGTGTGGTAGTAGTAAAGAACAGATGAGGATAACTGAGCAGGTAACATAGGCCTCACAGGGACAGGAGTGCTTACAGGAAGATGAATGAGTAATCTTGCGGAAGTGGTAATGTTAGTAGTGGACTTTCAGAAGATAGCATTTGATTTCTGTCATATTCTTACTATAGAATATCTCATTTAAGATCATGTTCAAAAGAGCACAAAAATCAGCAAACCAGGACTTTAAGAAAATTTCAAGGTGAGTAAAAAATAAATTTCAACTCTGCCATCAATTACTGTGATAATTGAGGTGACCATATAATTTATAATCAAAATTGGGGAACTTTGGAGAATGAAAAGGGATGCTGTTTAAAATTACATCAAAACAATAGATGTTAAGTTCAGACTGGCCAGGGCAGAAAGGTATATATTGTTATTGTATGGGCAATTTGTATTGCTTCACCTGTAAAATGTGGACAGTATCCACTTTAATTAATTGATTGACTGATTGATTGAATTAATTAATTAAATTCCACTGTGCCAAAGTACCAAATCCCTTAGTGAGTACTCAACAAACTGGAATACTTAGTGTACCATCTTGGTCCAGGAAATGCAAGTTCATTGAAGTTAAATGTGGCATCTATTTTTTGTTGTTGTTGTTGCTCTACAATAATTAGTATAGAACTGTACATTCAGTGGGTATCCAATAAATGTAACCTGTTCTGTTTTTGTAACTTTATTTGTAGCAGACTGTAATGTACTCTCATACCTTGATTATTTTGAAGATAAAACTTATTGTTAGTATAGATAAGGAAATAGGAGTGGGAAAGTTTTATAAATTAGCAAACATAAGTAGACTGTTAATGAAAACAAGGTTTTGAAAATGACATTTAGGTTTGTATTAGTGCCTCAGGATCTGGAGTTCACCCAATTCTTTTTCATTCAATCTTGTGAAGGGCTGTTCTGCCCTGTGGGTACTAAAACTGATTGGTTCCAGACAGATGGAAGTATTTTGGGCATGACTCTGCCTCCCATTTTGCCCATTCCTGGTGCTACTTAACCTAAATACAATGAGTCAAGGACAAGCTTAAAGTTTCTCTCTTGTATGATACAGAAATTTTGTACAGAAATTTTTGTAGGGTTAATACTTGTCACTGTTCTTGCCTGGGTACTGGGCATTTCAGTCACCTTGGTGACTTAAACACTTTTCTTGAGGCATAGAAGAATAGGCATATTTTTCGTCATCCTTTTGCTAAACATGTAAGAATTAATTTAATGCTTGAATTACTTTACCATCCTCAGTGACTGTTTCTCATTCTCATCTAAAATGGTCTTTCTTCATCCATGGCTGATCCCTTATCCAGAGCTGCTTCAAAAGTGACTTGACAGCTTACATTACTTGTTACACTAACCTCAGATTAATTTTGGTTCCTTCTCTGCCATATGGTTCTCCTTATTTTGCTATTTTAAAATTCTTCTATTACTTTTTTGATAATGAATGTAAGTTTTTCAAACTTATACTGGTTGTCTTCCCTATATCAAAATATTTTATGATCCTAAAGAATCATAGACTTTAAAAACAGAATTGGAAGGGACCCTAAAGGCCATATCATCCAAATCCCTTCTTGTACTTCAAAAATTTGATTCCTCTCTGCAGCATTTCTGATACATCTTTACGCTGAATGCTTTGCATTATTTGAGGATTTTCATCAAAGTCTACTTCTTGATCTATCCCATTCCATCTTTAGGCTGATATGACTGTAAATAGTTTTTCCTTATTTTAAACCAAAATCTGTAATGTTACTTATTGATCCTTGTAACTTCCTTGGGCTATACAGAAGAAAATGATAGCAGTCTTTAAGTATACTCAGAAGAATTTATCATGCCTTCTCCAAAACCTTCTCTAGGATAAATGTGCTAAAACCCTTTAGCATTTCTTTCTAAACCGTGGTTTCAAGTTCTCCCCAGGGTGACCAACTTGTTTTGGTTTGATTTTTTGGTTTTAGTACTAAAAGTCCCACATCCTGGGAACTCCCTTAATCCCCAGCAAATGGGCAATAGGTCATTTTAGTTTTCTCACTATCTTGGTCACTCTTCTCTGAACATACTCTAGTGTAGTGTTATTCTTTTCAAATGCAATACCCAGAAGCAGACACAATACAACTCACCAGGAACAAAATTCAGTATTATCTGAGACATTTGCCCAGTGGATTGCCAAAAGAATCTCATTATTTTTTAGTCCAAGTCCAACAGTACCTGCTGATTTGTAAATTATTTTTCTTAAGTATACCAGAGTATGAGATAGCTGCTAAAATCTATCTAGGTAGGGTGCCTGGTGGCTCAGTCAGTTAAGCATCTGACTCTTGCTTTCAGCTCAGGTCATGATCTCAGTGTCATGAGATCGAGCCCTGCACTGGGCTCTGCGCTGGGCATGGATCTTGCTTAAGATTCTCTCTCTCCCTCTTCCTCTACGCCTCTCCCTGCTCACACTCTCTCTCTAAAAAATAAATGAATGAATGAATGAATGAATGAATGAATAAATAAATAAATAAATAAATAAATAAATAAAATCTATCTAGGCAGCAGAATTTATATTTGTTCTAGCCATTTTTTATTAAAGAATAATTGACATACACTATTGAATGAGTTTCAGGTGTACAACATATGATTTGATAGTTATATGCATTATGAAATGGTCACCACAATAAGTGTAGTTACCATCTGTCACCATACAAAGTTGTTACAATATTATTGACTATATTCCCTAAGCTGTAGTGTACATCCCTAAGCCATTTTTACTAAGCTTCCTATGTCTCTGTATCTTCACATACTCTTTATTTCCTTACAGTACTGGGAAAGATCAAACTAAGGGGTTTACCAAAACACTAGCTAATTTTAGGTGGGTAGTTGGTACTGCTAGCTAGGGTTACTTTGAACTTCCTAATTTGTGTCTTCTGGATCAAGCTTAGCCTTTTCTTTAATGATGTCTTTTCAGCACTGTATATAGCATATTTAGGGAAAACTGTATATTTTCATGGAAACCAACATATATGGGAAATACTAAAAGGAAAGATCAGGTCTTATGTCAGATTTTCATTAAGCCTATGGTAATTTGAGTTGGGCTTTGGCAAGGTTGAAACTTTATAAATTGTGTATTTGCATTGTCATCATGAAACCAAGAGAAATACCTAAATGCAAAAGTGGTATAATTGAAAGTTTAAAGTTCCTGGATTATGTGCTAATTTCCAACTCACTGTCACCTTAGTTATTTGTGATATATTGAATTGGAAATTAAAAGATATTTATCATTTGTACTCCTATGTTCATAGCAGCATTATTCACAATGGCTAAGTTATGGAAACAACCTAAGTGTCCTTTGACAGATCAATGTATAAAGAAACTGAGCCTGGAGAGCATTATGGTAAGTGACATAAGCCAGACAAAGAAAGACCAATACCGCATGGTACCACTTCTATGTAGAATCTTTTTAAAAAAGAAAAAATAGTCAAACTCGTTAAAAAAAAAAAAAGAGTAGAGAAGTTGTTGCCAAGGCCTTGGGGGTGTGGAAAATAGGGAGGCTGGTAAAAGGGTATAAACTTTCAGTTATAATATGAATAAGATCTGAGGATCTAATGTATAATATGGTGACTGTAGTTGACAATATTGTATTATATAATTAAAATCTGCTAAGAGAGTAGAACTCAAATGTTCCTAAGTTAAAAAAAAATGGGTAAATATGTGAGGTGATGGATGGCAATGTGTTAATGAGTTCAATGGACAAGAATCCTTTCCCAGTGCATACATAGATCAAATCATTGCCTGCACACTTTAAAAATCTCACAATTTTAGGGATGCCTGGGTGGCTCAGTTGGTTGAGTGTCTGACCCTTGATTTTGGCTCCAGTCATGAGGTCAGGGTCGTGAGATCAAGCCCTGTATTAGGCTCTGTGCTCAGTGGGGAGTCTGCTTGAGATTCTCTTTCTCCCTCTCTCTCTGCCCCTCCCCCACTCACTCACTCTCTCTAAAATAAATCTTAAAAAACATTTCTCAATTTTGTCAGTTATACTTCAATAAAGGTGGAAAAAATTTAAGAATCTCTATATACAAAGGTCTAAAGCAAAGATCACAAACTGGCAACCTATGGGTCAGATCCAGCTTGCACTTGTGGACATATTTGTGTGCGTGTGTGTGTGTGAATCCAGATAGTAATGGTCTTCTAAGCATTTTGTTTGTTTTATTTTGAATTGAATTAGTTTCCAATAATTAAAAAGCCAGAGATTTCACATAAGAATCTGGATTTTCAGGTTCTTTAAAACAAATGGAACATCTGGCAACCTTTTGCCCATATTTATGATAATGATCTGGAATTTGAAGAGTAGTGGCTTTTTTATATGGTGCTTTACAACTCATCACAATCCCTAGCACAGCCAATTGTTTTCTATCCCCACTGGCTTCATTAGTTATACTACCTTCCTGACCTCTGAAAGCACTGGATACCAAAAATCTATCTAAGTCCTCATCTCTTTGAATTTTACTTTGAATATTACTCTTTTTTTTCCCCATATGTTCCATTTCAAAAACTATGTGGGTTTTTTTTAACCATTCTTAGCAAAAACAAAAAAGGCATAGCAATTTCTTTTCCTGGAGATGTCTATCATCCTACTGGGATGAAGTATATTAACACATTTGAAGCAATTATATAATAAGTGTTTTAGATTGAATTAATGGCCCCAATTTTTCATGTTTCCCTGTGTCAATATCATCTGGCAGTGCCTTCTCGTATTGACTCTTTGTATGGCCATGAAACTTGTTTTGGCCAATGAAACATTAGAAAATTTGATGCAATCAGTGGTTTGAAAAAGTACATGGTATTTCTACTTCTCTTTTTTTATTGGCCTTCACCATGATAAAACTCCCAGACCAGCCTACCTGATAAGGTGAGACACATGGCCCAGTTATGGCTATTACCCTGGTTGACAACCAGCCAATTTCAAACCTATGAGTGACCTCAACTAAGACCAGAAGGATGACCCAGAGAAGTCCATTCTAAATCATTAACTCATTGACTTGTATGCCAAATAAATGCTTAGTCACTTAAATCCCTGAGTTGGAGTTGTTTTGTTATGTGGCATTATTATTGAGGTAGATAACAAATACAAAAATCTGTTCTTAGAAACAAAGTATTATAATAAAAATCTAAAATATGTGTCATTGGCTTTATGAAAGGCAGCGGGGAGAGACTGGAAAAGCAGTGTTGAAAGAGAGGAGGAGGGCGCCTGGGTGGCTCAGTCGTTAAGCGTCTGCCTTCGGCTCAGGTCATGATCCCAGGGTCCTGGGATCGAGCCCCACGTCGGGCTCCCTGCTCGGCAGGAAGCCTGCTTCTCCCTCTCCCACTCCCCCTGCTTGTGTTCCCTCTCTCACTGTGTCTCTCTCTGTCAAATAAATAAATAAAATCTTTAAAAAAAAAAAAGAAAGAGAGGAGGAAAATAGGAAAATACTAAACAGAGGCTGGAAAAAATAGTGAGGAATTTGCTCTAGCAGCCTAGATAAGTGGCAAACTATGTTATCTAGTGGTGAAGCATTTGGTAAAATATGGTAGTGTAGAATATAGAAAATATACCAAATTAGCATTTATACTTTAGTAAAGATATTTCCAGGCAGAATGTTGAAAATACCACCTGGCTCTTACTAGTTGCATATGATAAGGTACAAATAGAAAAAGATGCATTAAAGAAAGAACTGAATGGTTTGTGAGTAAAATTTAGAGAATATCAGAACTCAGTGGATTGGAAAATATTTGTTTTCTTATCTCCACCCTCTTGGACTAGTAAAAGATCAAATCCAAGGAGCTGCCAGAAACATGTGATCTTAGACCAAAAGGGGTTTGTCAGACTCTGTTAAGACTTTTGAATGAATTAAGGTGTTGCTATGTAGACCCTCTCAACTAGACAAAAGTATTTCTAAGAGCAAAAGACATTCTAAGAACATTGTCTTACAGCACCCTGAGAAGCCCAAAGAAACACTGATAAAATCTAGGGAAAAGGAGACTTATTGCAAAAGGAATTATGGTTGTGGCTCTTGCCAATGGAATGGACTTAAACTGTATTTTTATGAAGCTCAAAAACTTTTAAGGGGGTTGTATGGGCAAAAATGCTACCATCCTGGATTAAAGGGGAATGAAATTATATAAAACAGAAAAGCACTGGGCCTTCAATATTTTATGAGCAAGAAGCAGGCTAAAAAGTTGCTCAGAAAACATTTTTAAATGACCTCTTCAGAAGTGACCAAGCATAATGGAAAAAGAATAATATTTTGAATAAAGTTAAGACCATGGAGAACAATGGACTGGTGGACCACTCTTAGGAAACATAATGGGATATAGTCAAGAAACATTCCCTACCCCTACGTTATAGGGTCCTGGCCACATTTGTCCAGTGGAAATTGTTATACATGTGTACCAGGGCTTGGTGCTTCCCATAGTGTTCCCTTCCTGAAAGAGAATGGCTTTGTAATTATCCAGTCCCTCTGTCATCACTAAATGTTAGGTATGTGAGTGGCCAATAAATTGTCATTTTAGTTCATTGGATTTGAATCCTCATCTGAGGAGCCGTATCAGCACCTGATTGTGAATCATGAGATAATGGATTCTGGACCCGATGGTGTGACTAAATGAGACTTGAGATGTGAAGGATGTGAATAATTGTGACGAGAGTGGAATATGATATATAGATTGCATTAGTCGCCATACGTATCAAGCTTCTTCATGTCATTGCTCTTTGTAGACTGAGCTTGGCCTTGTGACTTAGCCTTGTGACTAGTTGGAGAGTAGAAAACTTAATGCAAGCAAAGCCTTTAAAAAGTGCTTGCCTGTTTTTTCCTTTTCTCTTGCTACTCTCCCTTAAATGTGAGAACGTGCATAGTGTAGATTGCTGCTACATGTGGCCTTGGCACTCTTTATCACCCAACTATCAACCACCAACCACTAGACATATGAATAAACCCAATTAAGACCAGAAGAATCATCCATCTGAATTCAGCCTAAATTGCCAAACCAGACTCCTGACCTAAATAAAGGCTTATTATCTTAAAGTCCCTGAGTTTTGGGGTGGTTTGTTACACACCATTATCATAGCAATAAATAACTGATACAAATCAGTTATTGTATAATCAAGGGAGAGATGGAGGGGAAAAAATCTGTATTTTTTGACATTTGATGCCCATAGATAATGAAGAAACCTCTCTTTTCTGAGCTTCTACATCTTATATCAGTATATTTCAATAATCAAGCTATTGGTAAATAAAGCAAACTATGGCTTGGATTTTATTACAATAATTGATTGATTCAGCTCATTTGGCAAAAATTAAATTTGACACACCCAAAGCCTAACCAAAGGCAGGATTTCATTATTCTGCCTTTCTTCTAATAATTCTGTAAGGGTTTTTCAAAGTAAAAATTATTTATGACAAAAGCTGCTTCAGAAAAGGAAATGGTTGGGGAAAAGGGCATCAGCACCAAGATGCCTCCAATGGCCAAACCACCAAAGTAGGCATTAAGACTCTTTGGAATATAGGGACTCAGGTTCTAGCTGTATAACTACCTTTCTGAGCTTTCGTTTTCCCATCTATTAAATGGCAATGATACTATATAACTTGAAGGGCTGTCCTAAAAATAAGAAGTAATATATGTTAAATACTTGACATATAGCAGGTGCAAATCAATTATTAATATCTTCTCAGAATTCTATAACTTTGCTAATTCTATAACCATTTTCTCTTAAAATCCCCAAAGCAAAAGATGTCTGTAGATAAAATATAGCATATACAAAATGTCAGAAAAAAACTGCTTTCCTCACCATATAAATGCAGAGCTCAGCTTACTTACTTCAAGGGTCTATCACATTTCTACCTGTTTCAGGGGTGAGGCTCCATTCCTGGATGGGACTCAAATGCATTGGGAAGGTGGAAAGAGCAGACACTTTGAGTTCAAATCCCATCTTGGCCATCTTGTTAATTGGGTCACCATGGGCAATTACCTAACCTCTCTGAGCCTTGATATCTACATTTATATAGGTTTCTGTGAATATTAATTGACGTAATCAATGTAAAGTACTAGCAAGAAGTAGGAAGCAATACATGATAGCTAATAATGATAATAATTATTCTTTGTCATCTTATAATAATATCACAGTATTATGGTTTGAGTGATATTTTCAGCTTTGTTGTTGTTGTTATATTAGCTGTGGCCCAGCCTGCATTCTTTTATGGCTTTCTGAGAATTGGAGCTCCTACTGGGGAATTTTCAAGCTTTCAGAAATCTTTCTATCTTCTGAATGCTAGTTCCTGTGACTGTTTCCAAAGGCAAAATGGCATTTCAGGAGCAATGATAAGTGTATTTCCAAAATAGAATACACACCAGGCAGTTTCGTAGGACAGAACAATATCCTGGTGAGAGCAGCTGGGTTAGTTAGGGGAACAAATGGTCAAATGCAACTCCTGAGGATGTTCTATAAGGCTGAGGGCAATAGCAACCTCATGAGCTTTGTTCTTTGATACTTTTTTAGTTTCCCAAAGTGCTTGGCCCCTTTCTCCTGAATGTGGAAGCTTTGTGCTTGAAAGTGAGGACAATTCCCTGCCAAGATTGTTAGTAATTCTTTATGATCATTTAGCATCAGTGACCACTTCCACTGTTTGGAAAGAGTCGATAGAAATTTTGAATATGTCCCAGAGAGGAGAAATACTCTCTCACAATTAATTCCTCTGTGCTTTTTAAAATTTATTAAATAATTGACTTTTTTGTGAACTCCCTGTGCTTTCTTATTAGCTTTATATCCCCACATTGCTCAGCAGAAGGATATTCATTACAAAGATGGTTATCATCTATTATCAGCCTATCTGAATCAAGTCATCTGCCCAGAGCCTTTCTACTCCTTATTGGTTGGGGCAAGTAGCCAGAAATTGAGAAAAAGATTTTACTTTCACTTGGCTCTACCCTGGAACTGAGTGCACAGCAAAGAACTGAGGAGAGGAATTGCTGAGTTGGGAACCTGAGATCGGTGCTTCCTACATGCATGTGGTAGCAGCATGGGAGCTTTGCTTCAGGTGTTGATCTTCACTCCCCAAACCCAAACATAGGTCTCTAAAACCCACCATGCATGTGTTTTATTGTTTTGTCACCACCCCTCCCACTGGAGAGCAAGGCACATATGAATGCATATTCATAGCATATGTATTATTAAAAAATATATTTTCCTCTTATGTGAAAAAGGAGTTATGTGTCTATCTTGTCCTCTAAAACCATAGCATCTTCAATTTGTCCACACTATTATATAATGGCCATAAGTAAATGCACCTGTTATGTTGCAGGCACTATATGAGAAACTTTGGTATCTCATGTAATTCTCTAAACAACTTACAAATTAGCTGTTGTTATCCTCCTTTTAGTGACCTGGATACTCAAAGAAGTCAGGTGACAGAAGAAAGGTTGTAACCTAGCCTTTTCTGATTCCAGACCAATGGTTAGATCCTAAAATGTCACCTGCTCAGCTATAAGCTAGTGTTCCTATGAAACTAAGGAGCCTGCATAAACCTTCCTTCAAGTCACTTGCAAAGCTTCAGGCAGAGGTGAATTCCGTAAATCTTTTACTTATTAACACTTTTCTTGGTATTGCTGCTGTGGAGTGAAAAGCTGTTTCAAGTGACTCCTCAGTGGTAATAGAATTTTCCAGGATATGAGAAGTTAGAGAATATGATGAGTTTCAACCATTCTAGTTCTACCCCAGGACAATAGCAATGCTTGTTCCAAACTAACTGTTTGAGTGTACAACTCTAAAGTGTACAGTTCTGACCACGATTTTGCAGATACAGAGCATAGGATGTATATGGTGAGTGGTGGTAAATGAGGCTGAGCATGTAGGCAGGCAGCCTTCATCTTTCTTTGCCATACTAAAGACTTTGAACATTGTCCTGTAAATAATAGGAAGCCATTGAACAATTATAAGTAAAACAGTCACTTGGTCAGATATATGTGCTAAAAGATCACCATCTCTGAAGGCAGTGACAGATACAGATTTAAAATGGAAGTTCCTATAGCCATATAATTGAGAGGAAGGCTGTTGTAATAGTCAAGGAGAGAAGTAAAAGGGGCAGTGAGGGTGGAATGTATGGGGCCAATAACTCAGGTTTTTATGATGTTGAAATGACTAGAGTTAGTGATCAACTGGCTATACATGATAAAGAAAAGAAAGGAGTGTAGGACAAACATTACATTCTTATGTGGATTCCTGAGTGTGTGGTGGCCCATTTGTCATGATCACAAACATAGGAGAAGCAGATTTAGCCTGGCTGGGGATGGAGGAAATGATTATAAATTTAGTTTTAAACATATTGAGATTGATTTATGTATGGGACATAGCAAAAATGTCATTAAATAGTAGGGTACAAAAATCTAGCTTTGGGAAGTGGGCTGTATTAGAAATGAAGCTCTTAGAGTCATCAGTGCACAGGTGGTAATAGAATTCTTAGCAATGAATGAGAGGGGAGAGAGTGAGGAGTGAGAAGGGCAGGGGGAAGCCAAGGAGAGAACTCTAGGGATGGGCAATGGTTAAAGTGTGAGTATTGTAGCATTTCCATGAGCGAACAGCATGTTAACACAATAGTAGGCATAAGGGTGGAGGAGGAACAATAAAGTAATAAAAGATATAGTTGTGATCATGAACTGTCTTAGTATATACTTTTATGTTAGATACTCTGTGTCCTCTAAGAAAAGTGTTATTACAGAAGCCAAGAGAGCCAACAATATTAAGGAGGACTGATGAGCACTATGCAATGTCAAAGAGAGATGAGGATAGAAAAGCATCATTGGAATACACCTTAGGTGTCTGGGGGGAAAGCTTGATTCTAATTACTTTAGGAAGGTGCAGGACTGTTCAGTAAGAGGTTAAAGCTGTAGCAGAATTGGTTTAGTGCTTAACAGTTGTCCTAGAGATGACAGTGAAAAGACCTGGGAGTCAAGTAGGCAGTGAGAAAATACAGAGTAGTAAGAGGAAAAGCGTAGGAGAGTAGAAAGTGGGGTGAAATTCCATTTTACCTAATATGATGCTATTTTTATATATAGGTGTATAAACTCGTGTCTCTAGTAAGATTAAGGGCAAGTGAAGTTTGGGGGTTTTGAGACAGCTGATCTAGCTTTAGGGCATAGTATGAAGCAGAGGAATAGATTTTCTCTGTGTCATTAGCTCATATGAAGCTTCAGTTTGTCCCTTTTTTTTTCACCCAGGGTTACCTAAATGTGATAGCTAGCCCTAAGTATTTGTTATAAGATAGTCAACACCATTACTTGAGCACACACTATGTTAATCTCAAAATTAGTTAAGGTAAAGGGGTAGAGAGCTTTAAAAAAAAAAAAAGCATGGAAGCTATAGCTATATTATGGAATACATTGGTTTGTACTTGTAGGTTAGATACCTCATGTCCATCAAGGATATAATATATCCATATGCACAGAGCATATATGAGTATGAATTAAAGAAAGTTTGAGGCTGGAATAGAAATTTAGCATTAGATGATTCAAGTAAAAAAGAAAGGATTCAGGAAAGATGATTCAAGAGAAGCAGGATTTTGACATAGAAGAAATAGAGGCAAAAGAAAGCTTACTGAGATAGGCCTAGAAAGACTTAATGAAACAACTCAACTTAGTGAGTTTGATTGAATGAAGAGATTCATCTAGCCCTATGTTTGTTGAAATTTAGGCATATTCAACAGTTAGAGGGCTTTTACTACACACGGGACTGCCATTTTTATGTAAGTATAAAAAATAATTATAATTTAAAATAACAAAAAAGAATATAATATTTTAAATTAATTTATCGTTTGCAAACTTTCACAGGTGCATCTATAGCCTGTTCAATTAAAGCCTGACCAATAGGTTAGATTTTATATTGAGTCATCTTTTCTTAGACTTTATTTATATGAAGTTTGAAAAATTTTTACTTTCCTTCAGTCTTATGAAATATAATTATATGTCATGACTCCATCAAATATTGGTAGATATTTGTATCAAACTTGGATCCCAAAACGATTAAGAAGATCTCTTAATTTAAGAATGCTTTCAGCACTTTGTCAGTAGCTAAATTGATGAACATATCACATGTAAAGGTTGGATGATTGCATGTTCACACTGCCTGATAGATATAAATGGATTGCTAATCTACTCTCTGGTTTCTTTCAATTTTAGGAAATGTGTCTTAATCTTTTGCAACATTTGGATATGGTTTTTAAATACACCCCAAGAAGTGTCATTGATTTCTTTCTCTGATGAATAAAGAATATTACAAAGTATTTCAAAAGAGTCAAACTCTTGGTAATCAAGCTCTTTGTATCACAGTTGAGTCTTTTTATATAATTCTGCTATTTTATTTTTAACATCTAAATAAGCAAACTATCTTATCTCTGAAATGATAGGTTATATATAGGAAATACATGATAATGGATCACTGCTGAGGTATGTCAATTGAGCAAGTTGTTTAAAATCATAGAAATTCACCTCCAACCCACCCCATCATTTTTGTCTGTTTTCTTAAAATCATCATACATGCAGGGGCGCCTGGGTGGCTCATTCAGTTAAGCCTTGACTCAGTTCAGGTCATGATCTCAGGGTCCTTGAGATCGAGCCCTGTGTCGGGCTCTGTGCTCAGTGTGGAGTCTGCTTGTCTGTCTCTCTTTGCTCCCCGCTCCCCCCCCCCCCCGCCCGTCCTGGCTCTCTCTCTGTCATAAATAAATAAAATCTTTAAAAAAAAAACATACGGGGCGCCTGGGTGGCTCAGTTGTTAAGCGTCTGCCTTCAGCTCAGGTCATGATCCCAGGGTCCTGGGATCGAGTCCCACATCGGGCTCCCTGCTGGGCGGGAAGCCTGCTTCTCCCTCTCCCACTCCCCCTGCTTGTGTTCCTGCTCTCGCTATGTCTCTCTCTGTCAAATAAATAAAATCTTTAAAAAAAAAAAATCATACATGCAAACTCATATGTACTATCACACATAGAATCTTATTTTATATATATAGATATATATACATTATAACTGTTCTGAGCTGCAGTATTTATATCACTATTTATACCATTACTTTCATGTTTTGAGGTACAAATTTTGCATCACTGATCCACTTTTGCCATTTGGGGATTTAACAAAATAAGAATTCAAAAGGAAAATATAATAAAGGTAAATAGTAATAAATTATTTGAATACATATTAGTGTATATGAACTGAATCATGTTAAATAAATGTTAGCCAAAAAAATTAATGTACTTATAATTCTAACATCTCTAACCTTTAAGAATGCAAGAATTTCTAAGACTGTAATAAGATTTCTCTGAAAATCAAGTGTATCTTGCATTTTACATTTGTAAAAATGTGTATCTACAAAACAATACATAGATACTAATTAATATACTCATTTATTACTGTAGTCAATATTATGGTAGTAAGAAAGGCAGTGAAGGCAAGAAAGCATGACAGTTATTGACCCCAAGAGCATGCTGTCCACCGATTAAGATACATTCTTTCATATGAAATGAATCACATTCAGCAGTTGAATCTTTTGTCATCTCCCTTTACCATCTTTGCAAACATCGTGAAATCAAATTAGATCATTTGTTCTAAGAGGAATAAAACCAGACATATGAGCATCTACATGGGAAAACATAATCCCCCCTTCCCCTTTCCGTACCTCTCAGTGGGGAAAACAATGCAGTGTGGTAGAGTGGAAAGAATACTAGACTAGAAATTGCTCTCTGGATTTTAGGCCTGACTTTACTACTTAGAGACGATGCAATTCAGAAGTCCCTTCACCTTTTAGGGATAATTGTCCTTATATGTGAAGTGTAGTAGGTGGATTTGACCAGATGCACTATCTATAGCTTACGCTGTCTATAATTCTGTGATCCGTGGATCCCTTGTCTATTCCATATGGACGTTCTTTGTGAAAATCTCCACCTAGAGTAACTTTTTTTGTAATGAGAATTTTTCTTGGAAAAAAAGTATTCTCTTGTTTCTCTTGGTGTGTAAACAGAAATTGATTTCCATCCTTTGAACTAGGCGGGGTAAAATTATAACTTCTCCCTTCATTTGTTTCAGGAGGTAGTTATTCCTCTTTATTGAGCAACCTCATTACTTAATTGTCAGCTGTGGAGGCCTTTCTGTTCCCCAGCCTCTCATTTTGTTTGACATATGTCAGCTTGTTTTTCTTTTATAAGACACATGACAGATAATGAGAATTATTCCTTATTCCTGAAATTTGTGTTCTAAATGCTTTCCCACTCATTTCGTCAGAGAATTTACCTAATTTGTAATGAGTCCCTGTGTTGAGGCTAGCAACAATGTCAATGAATTAAAATGAAACAATCAGGAAATGACAGCTTAACAGATGTCCACTAATAAACGTGCATAATGGGCCAGACCCCAAATCCCCACCTTGTTCTGGGGCACCATCAAAGTGCCATCGGCTCAATATTTGGCCTGCCCTGAGACTCACCAAATCCTCATTTCCAGAAGTATAACTCAAGAAGGATTTCCCTGGGATGAAAATTGAAGAAAGAAATGCCCAGGTGTATTCCATCTGTCAGCTCATCAACATGCAGAAATGGTTGAATATTGCCTTACCTCACTGCCACTTCCTCCCCTGAAATATCCAGAATTAGCTGAAAAGGAACAGGTAGGGAAAGAACCAGCTGTTTCTTAAAAGAAAACGTAACTGGAGCAGGGTACAAAGGTATAATCTAACTTCTCATAAAATTGACAAACAAAAGAATATAAGGGAAAAAAAGATGTCTATTGCTCGTATTTTTCAGCGTAATAATTCTTTAGAGACATGGAGCATGTTTAGAAACTGCATCTCAAGGAATGTGAAGTGACCTGCTTAATGTCCATAATATATAAGTTACAAAGTTAGGTTTATAACTCAAGACCTCTGAATTCCAGTCCAGGGCTTTTCATTAGACCTCACTACATGCGTTGATGTTTTTCTTTTTGCTAAAGACTAGGAAGCCTTACTTTGATGGCAACGCACTACTGTTACCATCTGTTCTTTTAAAATTGTGTTAACAATCACCTACAAGCCACCACAGCTTTCCCAGAGCCCAGGTAAACTCAGCTGCTCAACAATATATTTTAAGCATGTAGAAGAACCCAGTATCCAAAGACATAATTTGCCTAAGAAGGGAAGACTTTATTTGGCCCCCATCCTCAGTGAGATAGGAAAGTTATTTGAACAAATCCTAGAATTATGCTTAAGAATTTAGACTTCATTGTTACTAAGATCAAGATTAGAATCCTAACTCTGTCACATGTTGTGACGCTTTGGGCAGATTAATTTGCCTCTCTGAACATCAGTTTCTTCATCTGTAAAATAGGGATGAATAATGTGTCCTTCAGAGAGTTATTTATGAGGACTAAGCAAATAGGATAATGAGTGTTAAGCATTTAGCATACAGTGGCATACAGGATTATTACCTATTATCTATTTATTATTGTCTACTATTATTATCAGTATCCTTCATTCAAGTCTGGTAAAATATGTGCATGCGTGTGTGTGTGTGTGTGTAAAACTTGTTTCTTTTGTATCTCCCTTGTTAGAAGGTAGAATTCATAAGAACAGGAATTGTATTTATATTGTTCATTGTTGTATGTACAACACCTAGATCAGTACTTTCTGTTGGAGTAGGTGATCAGCACATAATTGTTTAATAGGTAAGTGTGTCAGGTGGCTCCCATCATATAGAGATCCATTGGGCTAGAAAATGAGTTAACATAAAGGGAATTAATTTTTTTTCAAACTTGTTTTTTGACTGTGGGTATATCATAATATTGTTATGCCTCTCTAATATTTAACATCCACTCTTCTATAGAAACTGTCTTCTTTAGTCATAGAAAACAATTACTCCTGCCCTGCCATGTTTTCAAAGATTCATTCTCTTCTTGGTTGATTTTATTCTCCTCGTGAAATGTACTCGTTTGCTATATGTTGAAATAATTTGTAAATTAAATTGAACAAGACCATCAGGTTGGTTATGATGGGTAGCAGCCATTTACCTTTTTATTCAGTCATATTATTATTGATGGTGATGATGATGATGAATGGCCTGTCTTTAAAGATTGTAATCAAAGGGGGCACCTGGGTGGCTCAGTCAGTTAAGCATCTGCCCTTGGCTCAGGTCATGATCCCAGGGTCCTGGGATAGAGCCCGGTCCCTGGCTCCCTGCTCAGTGGGGAGCCTGCTTCTCCCTCTCCCTCTGTCTGCAGCTCCCCCTGCTTGTGCTCTCTCTTCCTGTCATAAATAAATAAAATCTTAAAAAAAAAGATTGTAATCAAAGGATTAATGGAAACAATAGAATATATTCATATCAAGTATCTGTATTTTTGCTGTCAATCTAGACAAAGAAAATCTGCCTGATGCCTAGCCACTTTCTTTCATCACCCTCCTAGCTCCCACCACACACAGACACACACACACACACACACACACACACACACACACACCCCTCCTTCCTCCACAATCTTCCCTGCTCTGTTAGGTTCCCATGCCTCTGGAATGAGAATGACCAAAGAATACAGGAAGGGCATGGATCCTAAGGAGGAATTGTGCTAGATCACGGAGTTTAGACAAAGACTAATAGACTGCACAAGGGAAGCCTGTTATCCAAATCTCTTTCCCACAGTTATGCATATGGGAGTTGTTTCCTTGCTGATCTGTTTTTTTCATGGTTATCCTTATTCTATTTCAATAGGTCTCATTTCACAATGGCCCCACATTAGCTACTTTTTTAAAAAGTCCTATGTAATACTAGCTTCATCTTTTTTTTAAGGTGAGCTCAAGAATCAGAAAGCCAGGTATGTTCACTCCACTATAGGAAATGTACATAATCTAAAAGTATTAAACAGTTGAATCTACTACCTACCCACCCAATCAAATAATACATTCCCAAAACAATGTAGTAGTGTGAGTATTAGCTCTTATTTTGGATTGCTCATGACTCTACCCAAAGTTTTTGAATATTTAAGCATTGTTGTTAAATAATAGTCATTCCCCTCGTCTATACTTATGTATCACAGTAAGACCAATGTTTACTTACCCCACCGCAACACCTTAAAATAGCCATTCTATAATGGTGAGAAGTTGTATGATAGACCTAAGTGAACCTGATATCAAGCAACCTTGGCTCTAGCCCTATTTCCACTACTAACTTGTGTCAGCTTAGACCAGTTATTTCCTCCCTAGATCTAGGTTACATAATTTGTAAATGGGGTTGGATAATGGCTTTTCATGATCAATTAATTTTTTTAAGATCTATTTATTTATTTATTGTAGAGAGAGAACCCGTGTGCACACCCACATGCACATGCATGCTTGAGTAAGGGGAAGGGGCAGAGGGAGAGGGAGAATCTGAAGCAGCCTCCCCGCTCAGCACTGAGCCAGTGGCAGGACTCTATCTTAACGACCCCAAGATCACATCCTGAGCCAAAACCAAGAGCTGGCTACCCAACTGACTGAGCCACCCAGACACCCTTCAATTTATTTTTAATAGTTTATGATTCTCTGAGATTATTTGATAACTTAGAAAGGAGTACAAGTTAGTTTTCCTTTGCCTAAGTCTATTCTATAGCAAACCTTTTACAAAGCTCATGGAGTAGTTTAATTTGAATACTTGCAATATAATATCTTGCAAAGATTTAATTGTTCCCCAGTTTGAAACATCTCAAGTCTTTAAGCACTGTTTTACTAATTTGACAATTAATTTAAGATCTTTAATTTTTTAAGTAAATGTGTGCAAAATTACTATTTATTATAATCTTATTGATTAAACTAAATCCAGCACATGTACACATTAAGGCCTTCAAATATGTTTATGCTGTTGACTATTTTAAAAGGTAATGAAAGAATTAGCATGACATTTGCAATTCATTTCAAACAACTTTTTTTTAATGCAACAAGCAACATTAATACAGTTAGGAAAACAAAGAGGAGGCTGAAAACGTTTTCCTTGATCCAGGAGGAAGTATTGTCAGATTATTGGTATTAAAGACAAGCATGTGCTTAGTCCAGTTCTCTTTTTAAAAGCAAAACATAAAAGAAAGCAGACTCTTTCCTTCACATACACCCATCTGAATTTGACAAATAAGTAAGAAACTGCTACAAGAGAACTCTTGAGAACCCAGGACTTGGGTACAGAAACCCACCTACCTTTTTCTCTGCTTGTCTATTACTTAAGACCACTTCAAGCTGTTTCCTCCAAACTAGCAAGTAAGAACTGGATATAGTCCTCAGATGGCTATCACACACTGGACAAGGGCAATGAGGTGAACAGAGCCCCAGGAGGCACAATGTCCTTTATTTAATCTAATACCTTGATGAAGATGGCTGGCTAGCACTATTTTGTTCACTTCACTTTTGCTTTTGGGTGTTGACACCTGGTTTTACTTTTGCCTCAAGTGAACAGGCACTACTTGTCCAGTGAATCCTCAATTCTCTAGACTTCTAGAGATTGCAGAAACTTTTTCCTTAGTTGTTAATTTCTTACATCAAATGCCCTTGTATAGCATCCTATTTTTCTCCAGATGCTAGGTCTATCACTGCCAGAAATCTTTTTTTTTTTTAAAGATTTTTAAAAGAATTTAGGTAATCTCTCCACCCAACATGGGGCTTGAACTCACAACCCTGAGATCAAGAGTTACCGGCTCTACTGACTGAGCCAGCCAACCACCACTCACTGCCAGAAAACTTAATGTTACTTCTAGCCCACAATTCTTTCAAGACTTTACTAAAATGCTATTTTCTTGGGGCACTTGGGTGGCTCAGTCGGTTGGGCGGCTGCCTTCGGTTCAGGCCATGATCCCCGGGTCCTGGGATAGAGCACCGCGTCCGGCTCCCTGCTTGGTGGAGACCCTGCTTCTCCCTCTCTCTTTGCCTGCTGTTCTGCCTACTTGAGCTTTCTCTCGCTGTGTCAAATAAATAAGTAAAATCTTTAACAAAAAAATAAATAAAATAAAATGCTATTTTCTCTGTGATGACTTCCTGTTTATTTTTCCCCACAGCTTCTATTAACTTCTAACATATACTTCTAACATATATTTAACATAATATGCTTCTTATGCTTATTGTCTTTCTCTCTGCACTATAGAATATAAACTTTGGAAGGGCAAAGATTTTTGCCTGTATCCTTCACTGACATATTCCCTGAACCTAGAAGGCTCCCTGGTATATAGTAAGTGCTCAATAAACATTCCTTGAATTAATGAATCTAGCCCAATCTCTTTCATATCAGACCTTTCAAGTATTGGTGGCTACCTGAATTAAATAGTTTGGTCCATACCTTTCTGGATTTGTGATATCAAATTTTAATCCTGCCTACAATTGAGGCCATCTCTATTCCTATTCATTTTCTTTGTGCTCTGCTAACAGAGATCTAACTAGTGTGTCCTATTATCTCTTCAAAAGTATCTCAAGTATTTCATGTATCACTCTGGCAGAGGGGAATCCAGGAAGGACCACTTTAACAATTCATGTTTTATATCTCACTAAACCTGGCATTAAACTCATCCCTTCCATGAAAACTTTTACAATTTTACCCACTAAACTCCTTTGCCCTCTCTCTGTACTACCTCTTAATTCTTTATCATGGTGCATATTTGCACACACATACTTGTACCCATGGGCTCATGTGACCTTTTTTTCAGTTTATGAATGTATTGTCAGTTCTTGAGTGCAGATAGCAAGTTTACTTGAAAGGATTGCCCAGATCTTACTGGGACGATCCCACTCCTGCCTTATATTCCCAAATGAGTTTACTTCTCTTTAAAGTATAAAAAGTAATTTAAATGAATCAAGATCATTTTGCTTGGTAAAGGTGAAAATGCAATTTTGTTTCTGAGAGACAATGTTTTCCACATAATTTCCATAAGAAATAAGAGCTGGAGGGCTGGACAATTTGCTATTCAAAGATCAGGATCAAAAGAGATTCTTCAGGATATTGGTAGAATGTGAACACTAGTATCATCTCTCCTTGTACTGTTTATTTGAATCTTGGTGGGAAGTTTTGGCTACATCTGTGCTGACTAGGTCAGTACGTGCAAGTACAGTACGTGCTTTCTCAGATGAGTGGGTTTTTGATTCTACCTTTGCTGCAATGATTCTGCTTAAGGTAAGACCTTGGAAAAGACAAGAAGCAGATAAAGGACAAAATATATGACATGGTACTTTGTAGCCTCATCCAAGATACCCTAATTCAGAAGGGAAATTACAAGTTAAAAAATCAGTGATTTCTATTCTTTCAAAGGAAGTAATAGAAAGCTTCCACAAATACTTTCCTATTCAGTAATACTCTGCATACATAGAATTCAGGTTTAAATATCATCTTAAGCTAAAAACAAAGAACAAAGGGTGTGTGGAGGGCACAAGGTATGGGAGTAAACAAAAAAAGTATGGTAAACAAAAATAAAATTTGTTATACAGATTTAAATTGATTCCTTCTCCATTGACAAGAATTTCTTGTGATTTGTTTGTTCTCTTCCAGGCAGAGAGGGTGACACTCTTACAAATGGAAATTTCCTTTATAATTGTAAATGCCCCTTACAAAAGTGTAAGTTCTACTCTGTTTTCTTTTTTTTTTTTTTAAAGATTTTATTTATTTATTTGAGAGAGAGAATGAGAGAGAACACATGAGAGGGGATAGGGTCAGAGGGCAAAGCAGACTCCCTGCTGAGCAGGGAGCCCGATGCAGGACTCGATCCAGGGACTCCAGGATCATGACCTGAGCCGAAGGCAGTTGCTTAACCAACTGAGCCACCCAGGTGCCCTCTACTCTGTTTTCATAGCTTCTTCTGTGTCACTGTTTTCCAAAACATTCAGCTCAAAATTATCTTTATGCTAAAGAGGCATGTTCTGGAGTTGCATATCTTACCACCCTTTATTTCTTGGCTTTTGTACTTTACTTAAGAAGTTTCACAGTTCAGGGCGCCTGGGTGGCTCAGTTGGTTAAGCGACTGCCTTCGGCTCAGGTCATGATCCTGGAGTCCCTGGATCGAGTCCCGCATCGGGCTCTCTGCTCGGCAGGGAGCCTGCTTCTCCCTCTGACCCTCCTCCCTCTCCTGCTCTCTGTCTCTCATTGTCTCTCTCGCAAATAAATAAAATCTTAAAAAAACAATTTTTTTTAAAAAGAAGTTTCACAGTTCAGAAAGTGAGTGGTAGGTTGCCAGTTTCTAAATATTAAGAGCAACCAGTGGGGACTTCTAGATTTGAGCTCAAAACATCTTGTGCGGTTTGAATGCCTTTGATGGTGTCATCTTGTTGAAGCAGTAGAGTGAGGTTCTTGTCTCATGAAGCCGAAGAATGAACCTCGCGGACAAAGGAGAGTGAGTAAAGTGATAGAATTTTATGAGTCAAGGATACAGACAAAGCTCTCTGGAGTGAGAGGGGTCCTGACTGGGTTGCCAATGCGGGCCTCCACTGACAGTCTTTTTTTTTTTTTTTAAGGATTTTATTTATTTATTTGAGAGAGAGAGAATGAGAGAGAGTGAGTACATGAGATGGGGGAGGGTCAGAGGGAGAAGCAGACTCCCTGCCGAGCAGGGAGCCTGATGCAGGACCCGATCCAGGGACTCCAGGATCATGACCTGAGCCGAAGGCAGTCGCTTAACCAACTTAGCCACCCAGGCGCCCCTCCACTGACAGTCTTATTTAGAACTGATGAGGGAGCTTGTGGCCTTAACATTCTGTGACATCTTGGTTTGAGTAAGGACTGGTGATAACATCTTTAATGGCTTACTTCTTTGGGGTCTGTTCATTCTTTGTGGTTGCAATGTTACTGCCATAAAAAGACCCCACCTCTGATGCCCAAGGTAGGGTGGTCTGTGATGAGGAAACAGAAGGCAAACTGAGGACAAAGCAGAAGCTGACACCCCCCCACACACACACACACATGGTATATATGTGACATTCCTCATGCACTCCTGGCTGCCCTAAAGCTAAGGAAAAGAAAAACAGATAGTTAACTTATAGAGATCACAATCCTGCAAGACAAGAGTCTCCCTCAGTTTACAAATGTCTTAACAACCTACAAGAACAAAGCATTTCTATCAATAACCTAGCTTCCAGAAGGAAATATAGATACAATTAAATGCCCTTATAATCTGCAGCCCATTGACAGATACTTGAAGCGGGCAGAGTGTAATGTTCCTCCAGGAAGCTCCCAACTATCTTAGTGTTAATGCCTTGCTAGAGGGAAAAACAACCTTTTTTCTTTTTTATGTTATGTTCATCACCATGCATTACATCATTAGTTTTTGATGTAGTGTTCCATGATTCATTGTTTGCATATAACACCCAGTGCTCCATGCAGTACATGCCCTCTTTAATACCCATCACCGGGCTAACCCATCCCCCTACCCCCCTCCCCTCGAGAACCCTCAGTTTGTTTCTCAGAGTCTGTAGTCTCTGATGGTACATCTCCCCCTCCGATTTCCCCCCTTCATTCTTCCCTTCCTGCTATCTTCTTCTTCTTTTTTTTTTTTTTTTAACATATAATGTATTATTTGTTTCAGAGGTACAGGTCTGTGATTCATCAGTCTTACACAATTCACAGAGCTCACCATAGCACATACCCTCCCCAATGTCTATCACCCAGCCACCCCATCCCTCCCACCCCCCACCACTCCAGCCACCCTCAGTTTGTTTCCTGAGATTAAGAATTCCTCATATCAGTGAGATCATATGATACATGTCTTTCTCTGATTGACTTATTTCGCTCAGCATAATACCCTCCAGTTCCATCCACGTTGTTGCAAATGGCAAGATTTCATTCCTTTTGATGGCTGCATAATACTCCATTGTGGGTATATATATATATATATATATACACCACATCTTCTTTATCCATTCATCTGTCGATGGACATCTTGGCTCTTTCCATAGTTTGGCTATTGTGGACTGCTGCTATAAACATTGGGGTGCACATACCCCTTCGGATCCCTACATTTGTATCTTTGGGGTAAATACCCAGTAGTGCAATTGCTGGGTTATAGGGTAGCTCTATTTTCAACTTTTAGAGGAACCTCCATACTGTTTTCCAGAGTGGCTGCACCAGCTTGCACTCCCACCAACAGTGTAGGAGGGTTCCCCTTTCTCCGCATCCTTACCAACATCTGTCATTTCCTGACATGTTAATTTTATCCATTCTGACTGGTGTGAGGTGGTATCTCATTGAGGTTTTGATTTGGATTTCCCTGATGCCGAGTGATGTGGGGCACTTTTTCATGTGTCTGTTGTCCATTTGGATGTCTTCTTTGGAAAAATGTCTGTTCATGTCTTCTGCCCATTTCTTGATTGGATCATTTGTTCTTTGGGTGTTGAGTTTAATAAGTTCTTTATAGATTTTGGATACTAGCACTTTATCTGATATGTCATTTGCAAATATCTTCTCCCATTCTGTCAGTTGTCTTTTGGTTTTGTTGACTGTTTCTTTTGCTGTGCAAAAGCTTTTTATCTTGATGAAGTCTCAATAGTTCATTTTTGCCCTTGCTTCCCTTGCCTTTGGCGATGTTTCTAGGAAGAAGTTACTGTGGCTGAGGTCGAAGAGGTTGCTGCCTGTGTTTTCCTTTAGGATTTTGATGGACTCCTGTCTCACATTTAGGTCTTTCATCCCTTTTGAGTCTATTTTTGTGTGTGGTCATTTCTCTTTTCTTTTTGAGAAGTCTGGCCAGGGATTTATCAATCTTATTAATTCTTTCAAAGAACCAGTTCCTAGTTTCGTTGATCTGTTCTACCGTTCTTTTGGTTTCTATTTCATTGATTTCTGCTCTGATCTTTATTGGTCCAGTTTCATTCTTCTGCATGTGGCTGTCCAATTTTCCCAACACCATTTGTTGAAGAGACTGTCTTTTTTCCAATGGGCATTCTTTCCTGCTTTGTCAAAGATTAGTTGACCATAGAGTTGAGGGTCCATTTCTGGTCTCTCTATTCTGTTCCATTGATCTATGTGTCTGTTTTTGTGCCAGTACCATACTGTCTTAATGATGACAGCCTTGTAATAGAGCTTGAAGTCTGGAATTGTGATGCCACCAGCTTTGCTTTTCTTTTTCAACATTTCTCTGGCTACTCGGAGTCTTTTCTTGTTCCATACAAACTTTAGGATTCTTTGTTCCATTTCTTTGAAAAAAGTGGATGGTATTTTGATAGGGATTGCATTGAATGTGTAGATTGCTCTAGGTAGCATTGACATCTTCACAATATTTGTTCTTCCAATCCATGAACATGGAACATTTTTCCATTTCTTTGTGTCTTCCTCAATTTCTCTCATGAGTATTTTATAGTTTTCTGAGTACAGATTCTTTGCCTCTTTGGTTAGATTTATCCCTAGGTATCTTATGGTTTTGGGTGCAATTGTAAATGGGATCAACTCCTTAATTTCTCTTTCTTCTTCAGAAGAAAGACCAGATTGTCTAATTTGCTGGCATAGGAATGCCTCTGATTTCTGTGCATTGATTTTATATCCTGCCACTTTACTGAATTCCTGTATGAGTTCTAGCAGTTTTGGTGTGGAGTCTTTTGGGTTTTCCACATAAAGTATCATATCATCTGCAAAGAGTGAGAATTTGACTTCTTTGCCAATTTGGATGCCTTTTATTTCTTTTTGTTGTCTGATTGCTGTGGCTAGGACTTCCAATATTATGTTGAATAGCAGTAGTGATAGGGGACATCCCTGCCACGTTCCTGACCTTAGGGGGAAAGCTCTCAGTTTTTCCCCATTAAAAATGATATTCACTGTAGGTTTTTCATAGATGGCTTTTATGATATTGAGGTATGTACCCTCTATCCCTATACTCTAAAGAGTTTTGACCAAGAAAGGATGCTGTACTTTGTCAAATGCTTTTTCTGCATCTATTGAGAGGATCATATGATTCTTGTTCTTTCTTTTATTAATGTATTATATCACATTGATTGATTTGTGGATGTTGAACCAACCTTGCAGCCCAGGGATAAATTCCACTTGGTCGTGGTGAATAATCCTTTTAATGTACTGTTGGATCCTATTGGCTAGTATTTTGGCGAGAACTTTTGCATCCATGTTCATCAAGGATATTGGCCTGTAATTCTCCTTTTTGATGGGGTCTTTGTCTGGTTTTGGGATCAAGGTAATGCTGGCCTCATAAAACGAGTTTGGAAGTTTTCCTTCCATTTCTATTTTTTGGAACAGTTTCAGAAGAGTAGGTATTAATTATTCTTTAAATGTTTGGTAGAATTCCCTTGGGAAGCCATCTGGCCCTGGGCTTTTGTTTGTTGGGAGATTTTTGATGACTGCTTCAATTTCCTTAGTGATTATAGGTGTGTTCAGGTTTTCTATTTCTTCCTGGTTCAGTTTTGGTAGTTGATACATCTCTATGAATGCATCCATTTCTTCCAGATTGTCTAATTTGCTGGCATATTGTTGCTCATAATATGTTCTTACAATTGTTTGTAATCCTTTTGTGCTGGTTGTGATCTCTCCTCTTTCATTCATGATTTTATTTATTTAGGTCATTTCTCTTTTCTTTTTGAGAAGTCTTGCCAGGGGGTTATCAATCTTATTAATTCTTTCAAAGAACCAGCTCCTAGTTTCGTTGATCTGTTCTACTGTTCTTTGGTTTCTATTTCATTGATTTCTGCTCTGATCTTTATTATTTCTCTTCTCCTGCTGGGTTTAAGCTTTATTTGCTGTTCTTTCTCCATCTCCTTTAGGTGTAGGGTTAGGTTGTGTATTTGAGACCTTTCTTGTTTCTTGAGAAAGGCTCATATTGCTATATACTTTCCTCTTAGGACTGTCTTTGCTGTATCCCAAAGATTTTGAACAGTTGTGTTTTCATTTTCATTTGTTTCCATGAATTTTTTCAATTCTTCTTTAATTTCCTGGTTGACCCATTCATTCTTTAGTAGGATGCTCTTTAGCCTCCATGTATTTGTGTTCTTTCTGACTTTCCTTTTGTGATTGAGTTCTAGTTTCAAAGTCCTGTGGTCTGAAAATATGCAGGGAATGATCCCAATCTTTTGGTACCGGTTGAGACCTGATTTGTGACCTAGGATGTGATCGATTCTGGAGAATGTTCCATGGACACTAGAGAAGAATGTATATTCTGTTGCTTTGGGATGGAATATTCTGAATATATCTGTGAAGTCCATTTGGTCCAGTGTGTCATTTAAAGCCTTTATTTCCTTGTTGATCTTTTGCTTAGATGATCTGTCCATTTCAGTGAAGGGGGTGTTAAAGTCCCCCACTATTATTGTATTGTTGTCAATGTGTTTCTATGCTTTTGTTATTAATTGGCTTATATAATTGGCTGCTCTCATGTTAGGGGCATATTTACAATTGTTAGATCTTCTTGTTGGATAGACCCTTTAAGTAGGATATAGTGTCCTTCCTCATCTCTTATTACAGTCTTTGGTTTAAAATCTAATCTGTCAGATATAAGGATTGCCACCCCAGCTTTCTTTTGGTGTCCATTAGCATGGTAAATGGTTTTCCACCCCCTCACTTTCAATCTGGGTGTGTCTTTGGGTCTAAAATGAGTCTCTTGCAGACAGCATATCGATGGGTCTTGTTTTTTATCCAATCTGATAGCCTGTGTCTTTTGATTTGGGCATTTAGCCTGTTTACATTCAGGGTAACTATTAAAGGTATGAATTTAGTGCCATTGTATTGCCTGTAAGGTGACTGTTACTGTATATTGTCTGTGTTCCTTTCTGGTCTATGTTGCTTTTAGACTCTCTCTTTGCTTAGAGGACCCCTTTCAATATTTCTTGTAAGGCTGGTTTCATGTTTGCAAATTCCTTTAGTTTTTGTTTGTCCTGGAAGCTTTTTATCTCTCCTTCTATTTTCAATGACAGCCTAGTTGGATATAGTATTCTTGGCTGCATATTTTTCTCGTTTAGTGCTCTGAATATATCATGCCAGTCCTTTCTGGCCTGCTAGGTCTCTGTGGATAGGTCTGCTGCCAATCTAATGTTTCTACCATTGTAGGTTACAGATCTCTTCTCCCAAGCTGCTTTCAGGATTTTCTCTTTGTCTCTGAGATTCGGAAGTTTTACTATTAGATGTCGGGGTGTTGACCTATTTTTATTGATTTTGAGGGGGGTTCTCTGTGCCTCCTGGATTTTGATGCCTGTTTCCTTCTCCAAATTAGGGACGTTCTCTGCTATAATTTGCTCCAATATACCTTCTGCCCCTTTCTCTCTTTCTTCTTCTTCTGGGATCCCAATTATTCTAATATTGTTTTGTCTTATGGTATCACTTATCTCTCAAATTCTGCCCTCGTGATCCAGTAGTTGTTTATCTCTCTTTTTCTCAGCTTCTTAATTTCCATCATTTGGTCTTCTATATCACTAATTCTCTCTTCTGACTCATTTATCCCAGCAGTTAGAGCCTCCATTTTTGATTGCACCTCATTAATAGCCTTTTTGATTTCGACTTGGTTAGATTTTTATTCTTTTATTTCTCCAGAAAGGGTTTCTCTAATATCTTCCATGCTTTTTTCAATCCCAGCTAGTATCTTTAAAATCATCATTCTGAACTCTAGTTATGACATCTTACTAGTGTCCATATTGATTAGATCCCTGGCAGTTGGTACTGCCTCTTGTTCTTTTTTTTTGAGGTGATTTTTTCCATCTTGTCATTTTGTCCAGAGGAGAATAGATGAATGAGAGAACAAAATGCTATCAGGGTAACAACGTCCCCAGAAAAATATATACTAAACAAATCAGAAGAGACCTGAAACCAGGGGAAAAGAAAGGGAAAGAAAGAAAAAAGAAAAGAAAAAGATAAAAACAAACAAACAAAAAACCAGAATATGATTAAATATGATCAGGCTGGTGCATAGATCAGTGCTACACACTAGATTTTGAGTGTATTTTGGTCTGTTAGAAGAAAGTGCCTCCCAAAATTTTAAAGAAAGAAAAATGTATATATGTATGACAATAAGGGTTAATACAATGAAGGGATGGAATATGATTGTAAAGATGAAAAGTATAAAAGATTTTATAAAAGGAATTGATAAGATAAGAAGTTGGTTGGAAAAAAAAAGAAGAGGATTTAAAAAAAAAAGGGAATTTTTATGTGTTAAAGTAGCCTCACAGGATCCTGGGGATCAGGCTAACATTGCCCTTTGCCCTGAGCAAAGTGTCAAAATCCAGGCAGTTGAGTCCCTAGAAGAATGTCACTCTGCCTGTCTGAAGGACTTGTCAATGGGCTGTAAGTAGTAAGGAAATTTAATAATTTTTCTTCTGCCTTTGTTTCCCACATCACTGTGGTCCAGTGAATTTTATGCATGGCTCATACAGCAACAGGCATGAAGGTTGTCCATACATGAGCTGTTGTGATTTCTCTTAAGTTTATGTCAAGTCATCCAGCTTCAGCTTGCAGAGTTTGGGCTGTTTTAGTTTTCAGTAACTCCAACCAAAAAGGGTGGAAGAAAATGTGAGATATTAGTTTGTGTGGTATCTGTTTCTATCCGATTGGGGCCCCTGAATGTGGGGTGACCCAATCAGGTAGAAGCCAGTGGTGCAGGAGGTAAAAGAATTCACCTGAGGCAGAACCAAGGTGATAGAAGTTTATTGAATACGCTGCAAGGGAGCTGTGGGCAGGACAGCAAAGGAGAGACTGCAAAGTGACAGTGGGTGGGGGCTGTATTTAAAGGGAAAGGTGAGGAGGCATGGGGATGTATGGAATTTTCCCTTTTTTGATAACTGTGCCTGGTTGTAGGTAGCCCATTGGTTAGTTAGGACCTATGGATACTCTGAGGTGAGTCGCCGGATGGGCCTGTCTGGATTCAGCCAGGGGGTCGCTGTGAGCCTTTCGACCTTACTCAGGTTTCCTTTGTTCAAGCCCTTTGTTGAACAGTGGCCTCTACAGTTTGGCGAGTTGTAGCCAGATATTTGAGCAAACTAGGAGAATGTCTCCAATTGTGTCACTATTACAAGGTGAACAAATTTTTAATGAAATTATGCAAATAAGGACACTGCCATAAAAAAGAATACTCACTAAGAGTTTCTGAATTGTAGAGGGAAAAGGTAGTGAGGAGAAAGTTTCAATTCTGTTTGCCAAGGTATAATTTACCAAATATCTGTAAGTCATAAATAGCTTGAGAAAAAAGATTTCTTTAAATTTGGAAAACAAAATATTAAATAACCCATAATTTTTCAAACAAAATTTCATAAAAATTGTAATCATCTCATCAATTCATTCAGTACCATTGAATTAAATTGTTTTCCTTGATCTTGGGTTTGCAGTTTTGAGTCAGTTTTTTCCATGAGATTATTGCAAATTCTTACCTAGTTCAATGGTATCATCTTAAAGTTAGCCAAATCCTATACCTGTCACAGTCTTTTCCATCAATCTCTCTTTGAGGATGAGCACTTTTGTCTGTAGTTGCTGGCAATAGCTTTCAGGAAAGCATCAGAGTAAACAGTAACTGTGAATGACTTAAAAATGGCCTTGGGTAAGGATCTGATGAGAGTTATCTCTAATGTAACTAAAAAGGAAACTTGGTTATTTCTGTGACATCCAACATTTTAAGATAATATTTGGAACTATGACTACTTATATGAACAGTGAGGATGTTGACAAATATCTTAGGAGTTTTATATAATTTCTGGAACACATGTTAATACAAATATGACCATACAAATATAACCTAAAGAAGGTAGAGCAGCACTCCTTATTTGAAAATACTTCCTATGCAGTTTAACATAACCATCTCTTCTTTTCATAAGGAAAGAGCTCCCCGCTCAGCAGAAAGTCTGCTTCTCCCTCTCCCTCTGCCTGTAGCTCCGCCTCTTGTGCTCTCTCTGTCAAATAAAGAAAATCTTTTAAAAAATGTCAAAAGTTTTAAAATATTTGATTAAATAGGATCACAGGTTACTGTGAAAAATAGTTATCTATTTAATCAATGTGACAATTAAAAGATTTCAAAGGCAAATACACAGTTACATAGTCAAAGAAAGTTTAGCTTTTTTTAATAGAAAGATTCAGTTTTCTTAAGTAATCAATGACCTGGTAAAGACAACATGAAACACAAGAAATTATATTGATAAGATACAAAATCTTCATTTTCTAAGTGAATTACTTAACAGATAAAAAAATCTTGTGTAATAATACAAGAAAACCTCTCTTTCCCTCCCTTCCTCCCTCCTTTTCTGTCCTCTTCCCTCCCTCTCCCTATCCTTCACTTTCTCCCCTTCCCCATTTCTATTTACATTTAGTGCTTCTTCTTTATTCTTCTTTCTCTCATTCTGGAACAATCAGTTATTTTACTCTAAGAAAAATTACTCTCTTTTCCCTTAAGGAGAGTACATCTGTCATAACTTAGGGCTTAAAAAAAAAACAAAAAAACTCCTGTACCTTATAGCTTTCCTTACCAAAAACACTTCTTACTATACTTGCATACTTTGCATACAGAGTTGTGTCCCTAATTGTTACAGGATTTCTTTTCCTTTAGTGCCTGTGGTTCTTGGTCATGCCTCTTCGAAGAATGAAGAGGTAGACCAGATGAAGAGTGGTGGGCAACAAAGCAAAGTTTATTGAGGATAGTAAAGCAAAGTTTAGTACAAAGCTCCCAAAGAGCTCCCAACTCTCTCAAGTTGCCGATTTAGATCTAGGGGTTTTTATGGGCTTGCTGGTGGGCTGTTTTAATCTGATTAATCCTCCATGTGTCTGTCACCCAATCAGGTTTTTGTCATCTACCTATCATGTGGGAAAGGGTGGAGGGCTCCTTGCAGGGTGGTATAAAATCCTTTTAAGGGTGGTTTCCTTTTAGGGCAAGGGCCCCTTGTCCCTGCCTTTCTTCCATCTATCCTTCATTATTATTATTTCTAGTAATTTTAATTACATATGTTAATTAGAATTCTTAACCCTTAATACCCTTAATTTCTAGAGAAAACTAGGAAGTAAGCAATTGTGAACTGTCACACCAGCATTCTGTAGACTAACAAATATATGTATGCACAAATTTCTGTAGTGTATGATGTAGGAAAGATGTTATTAGGATTTGAAGCTGATGGCCAAGAAAGAATTCCTGAGACGTCTTTGGTGCAAGAAGGTGATTTTATTAAAGCACGGGGACAGGACCGGTGGGCAGAAAGAGCTGCACCGGGGTCATGAGGAGTGGCCCGTTATATACTTGCAAGTTGGGAGGGGGTTAGGGAGAGCATAAGTCTCTAAGGAATTTTGGAAGCAAGGTTTCCAGGACCTTGAGGGGGCTAGCTATTGTTGGAAAAAGGTCATTTATTACTGTCTAATAAAACCTTAGTCATGAGACCCTTCAGATGTATATCGTTAGGCCATATGCTTGGGGGATGATTGCCAACATGTGTCTTGGGGGGTTTAGAGATAAAGGAAGTTTCTAAAGGAATTCTTATACATTAAAGTAGACTTACAGGATTGGCGGGGAGGGGAGTCAGACTAGAATTGCTTTTTGCCCTTAGCAAAGTATTAACATGGAGGCAGTTGAGTCCCTAGAGGAACGTCACTCTGCCTGATTCAAGGACTTGTCAGTGGGCTGTAGGTAATAAGGAAATTTAATATTTTTTCTTCTGCCTTTGTTTCCCACATTAGTGTATGCTTCCTCATAGCACTATTTTTAAATGTGGCACAGGACATGTTTACTAACAGACCCAAATGTCTACTAATAAATAGACCTAAGTATCTTTAGTCTCTCTGTAAAAATTTAGAAGCAAAAAGTAGATAAACATAAACTTATATTCAGCAATTAATGCTTCATTATTTTATCTTTTTTGAAAATGATCTAGATAATTAACGAATATCCATTATTTAACTTAACTTGGCAAAACTCTAAGGGTGCATGTTACCAAAGAGATCTAGGAATTATTTTTAAGTAGACATATTATAAAGATCTTATAAAGCATAATTGTTGAAAAGTTCATTTATAACTTTTATCCCACTTAAATCTATTTAATTCAGCTGTTTCTAACAGTTTTGCTTGAATTAGTCATGACAGTTT
This sequence comes from Mirounga angustirostris, assembly GCF_029215605.1. Classification (NCBI taxonomy): domain Eukaryota; kingdom Metazoa; phylum Chordata; class Mammalia; order Carnivora; family Phocidae; genus Mirounga; species Mirounga angustirostris. Next base: position 99,298,786 of record NW_026991719.1, read on the forward strand.
CATGAAATATTAAACAGCTAGCTATCATCTTAAGTTGTTTTCCTTGCTGATAAATTTTGTAACAAAAAGATAACATCTCTCTAGTAAACCTAGGTAGATTAAATGTTAAATGTGTAGGGGCCAAGGGCAGGCTACCCCAAGATGGGCCTCTTGGGCATGAATATTATTTTGCATTGAAAGCAATCAAACCCCAGCAGATGGAGGAAAACTCACTTCTTAGTCTTCAACTGCCTAAATTTACATTGGAAAAGAGAGCCTATGACAGGAAGAGACTCCCCTTTACCTAAGGAACTCCTCTGCTTAATAGGGCGACTTTGTTTTTTCCAAGCACCTTTCACCTTCTTGCTAAACTGCTTTCTCCCCTTTGAATCCTCAGGTGCCTACTCCTCTCCTTAGCTCACATAAACTTCATGTCACCTCACTGTTTTTGTAATTTCATGTCTACATGGATTCCCCAGACATCCGCTTATTAAATTTGATTTTCTCCTGTGTTTCTTTTTTGTTGTTTGTTTTTTTTAAGGGGGGAGGGGCAGAGGGAGAGAGAGAATCTTAAGCAGGCTCCACCTCTCACCCCCCTCCCATGCAGGGCTCTATCCCATGACCCTGAGATCATGACGTGAGCCAAAATCAAGTGTTGGACACTTACCCAAATGAGCCACCCAGGTGCCCCTGATTTTCTCCTGTTAATCTCTCTCATGTCAGTTTGATTCTAAATCCAGCTAGAAGGACCTTTTAGGGGACAAATTCTTATTCTTTGACATATGTGTGCATGTGTTTAATGCTGACAAATATGAAGGTATCCTCATTTTTTGTGTTGTTTTTTTGTTTTGTTTTATTAAACTATTGGTGTTCTTATTTGCCAGAGATTACCAAAGCCATGTGAACTTTAAAAGCATTTGGATTAGTTCCCACTTTTCTAAGAGAATATTTCATTTATTTGTTTAATTTTCTTTATGCCTATTAAATAGAGCTTTTACAAATTAATTTTGGCAATACCAACAGGAGGTAGAAAAATATTCCACATACATACATGAACCCTACAGACAATCACAAAGAGAGGTCTTATGGCTTTCATTTAAAAATTTTAGCCACATGTCAAGTATAATAACACAAAACTCACTAGGTTTATAAAAGAATAGCTGGAATCCAAATTGTATTTCTGGCCTATGGAATAAGTTAAATTTACCCACTCAGGTAGCTAAAACTTTTTACTAATATATTTGGAGAAGACTTTTGAGATTTTTTATTTGCCCAGTGTGTTTCCAGTTATCTCCCCTTTCCCCCCATTCTGGTAAGTCATCTCCCTGAAGTTCAGGGAGACTGAACTTGGTTGGGTTCAAGGCTCTTGGATCCCAGAGAAGAAAGGGGAGAAAATTTACATCTCAACTGTGCCGAGAAAGGAGGTAACTTTTCTCCCAGAAGGAGTTTTGGGTCCTATTTGCCTATTTTCACAGATTTAGGGTAATTAAGTTTATCCCTTTTATTTTTTCTTAATTTCAGGATAGTTCTGTTTCAAATGTGATCTTTTACAATATCTGCAAGCATTTTGAGATTAATAGGGGAGGTTTGGGGATTCATAAGAAAGATGGGTAGGCTTTGAATTGTTTCTAGAGCTACATTTCTTGTAAAGACTGTAAGAAAAGGACAGTCATTTTTAAATTCCTCAAAGAATTGGATCTGCAGCCAGAATATTAAAGGGCAGAACAACCCATCTAACTATATTATCTTCAGTTTACTTCTTTGTATCAGGCAGAAGATTTCCAAATAAGATGGATTTAGAGCTATGTGTCTTGGTAATGTCTTAATAAATCATTCCACAAAGGATTGAAGAGGTTTCTTTCCCTTTGAGCATATAGTTCCATTTTAGTTTATGAGAGAATACCTTTAAAAAAATAGTTCCACAGTGATGTCAGCAAGAAGGTGGAGTGGGGGATCCCCACACTCATTACCCAACATAAAACAAATGGATAGCTATCCAATGGGATCTGTGGTCAGATAAATGTAGGTTTGACTTTAGTCCTGCCATTCACATACTGTATGACCTCGGGTAAATCACTAATTCATTGTGAGTGTCAAATTCAATATTTGTGTAAGGTGCATGATGATATATGTCTTATAGGATCATTTCAATGATTAAATGTAATTATGTATATAATGTTCCCAATAAATGCTACATTATAAATAATAATCATTATATCTGTTGTTACTGTTTTTCCTAGACTCTAAGAGTCTGCCTTCAGTACCACATCTGGTTTTTTTCCCCCATATCACCTACTACAGGGTTTCCTTGTAGTTTGCCAAATGACTGGATTAATCCCCTAATCAATCCTTACCCTGTAAATTTTGGTTGAGTGCTTCTATGATATTTTGAAGATGTTTTAAATACAACCATAGCCTTTTGCTCAGAAATAAGTTACAAATGAAGGACTCCAGGATGCTAACATTTACCTCCAGGATTTGCCTGTTTCCAACATCACAGCAAGTAGTTTCAGGCAAGGATTTACTTCTGTGTATTCAAGTTATTTGGGAGAAAAAAAGAAATCGTGCATGAATGTGGCCTTACCAAAACACAGAGAAAACATGTACTTCCTCTTTTAAATATTGGTCCTTTCTATGCCTCAGCTATCAATACGGAAATAAATTTCCTTGAAGACGAAGGGAAATATGAAGTATATCCATACTCTCAGACACTGTCAGCAGATGGCTAGAGCACATGCTGTGATCCCCTAGGCGAGCAGTTTACCCTTTCTGACCCTTCCAGAGAGTAACCATGCAATGATTAATATTCAAACATCGAAGGTATTTCTGTTTCTTTTTATGAAGCTCGGTGGCTGTTGAGATTCCTCTTTTAATTCCTCTGACTCATTTCCCTCTTTCTTGATAACTGACCACACCTGAGCTTTTAAGCCTACTTGGTACCAAATGAGTGTTAGCAACTTGACAAACTTTTATTCTGGCTTTGTTACTAGGGCCCTTAGGCTGTGAAGCGCTCTTGAAAGCACGGATTTGTTTGTAGCAGCTGTAGACACTTGACTTATTTACAAAAAGGAATCTGTGTAAGCTTTTCCAAGGAGCACATGAGTCGGTCTCTGAATGTATGAGCAGTGTCATCATTGTCCTTGAGGGAGAACACCTGCTGTGGTGCCATCACCAATTAGCTCTTCTCTTTCTCCTCCACTCCCTCTCCAGGAGACATACTCTTTAGTTACTTCTGTTCTCAAGTTTCACAGGATTGTTTTCTGCAGGGAATTATGTGAATCAGAATACTAGATGGTCTTTCTAAAATGTCCATTGCTCCTTGGTTCCAGAGACTATGTGGTCTTCTGTGGCACCATCTATGCAACCAAAATGGTGTCGTTTTTAAAGAAGTCTGAGAATTTTACAAGTCACTTGTTAAAATAGTAAAAGTATATGACTATTAGATTTTTTTTTATAATTAGACATTGAAATTGACCTTAATCTAGTGAAAAAAAAATGGCTTAAAAGCAGTTATATAAAGAGTAGTTTACTTCCCCCAAAGCAGGTCTTGTTAAGTATCATGATGTTTTCCTGATACAGAGTTCCCAAGGTCTAATATGTAGATTGCAGAGTAGCTGTAGCATAAGCAATCAAAACAGCTGATAACAGATGTGTTTTGCTTGGTTTTCACACTGCTGTGTTGGTCTAGGCAATGTTTTAATTTTTATTTAGTTACAGACATTTAAAATCAGGAAATGTCATATAACAAGCCACATAAATTGCTTCTTTTGAACAAGAAAAATATAGGATCTGGTACTTTGAGCCTGTATTCCTGTATAGCAACATTTAGGCTGGGACTGAGTAATGGCATTTAGAAAGGCGTGAACTTAACATTTTTCCACTATCTTCATCACTTTCTGTTGTCTCTCCAACTATAAAGCTTAGTGTTGATTACCATTTATCATACTAAATATGGCCTCTGAGCATGAAACCCTTGGTATGTCTTTAAGGTGTTTTTGATGTACTGTGTATCTAAGTTTCAAAAAACAAATGTCTAGATTTGTGGATCTTTGGACAGAGAAAATATAGGGCATCAGTATAGCCGTATGTATTAATATGTATTAGTTTCCTATTGCTACTGTAACAAACACATTAGTACAAACTTAATGATTTAAAACAACACACATTTATTCTCTTATAGCTCTGAATGTCAGCTGTCTTAAATGAATCTTGGACTTAAAAACAGCCAGGGCTGATTCTTTCTCCAAACCAGGGTTGGAGTCTTTAAGACTCCAAAGGAAGAATCCATTTCCTTGCCTTTTGCATCTTCTATGTGGTGTTCCTTGGCTCATGGTCTATCCCTCACATTACTCCAATCTCTTGTTTCTATTGTCACACCTTCTACTCTGACTTCTACTCTGACTCCCTTTTATAAAAAGATCCATGTGATTATATTCAGCTCATCAAGAAAACCAGAATAACCTTCCAATATCAAGATATTTAACTTAATTGCATCTATAATGTTCCTTTTGCCATGTAAGATAACTTATTCACAGGTTCTAGGGACTAGGATGTAAACACCTTTGTAAGCCATCATTTAGCCAGCCACACTGTGTCATTACTCAGGCCATCTATTCATGGAAGTAAAGTTATTAGTGGGGGATGTTTACTTCAGCCAAGACTTTTCAACTTAAAGATAAGTCCATAATGAAGAAATAGTACAGAATTCAGGAAGAGATAGGCAGCTATCTGTAGATACCCAGCAAAAAATTGTAGAAGCGTATTTGTTCAGATAATTTGCAACTTAAAAACATTTAAAATGATAAATTTGTTAGAATCTTTATCTGTCATGAACAAATTATAAGCTTTGTCAATATTTTATTCACCCAAATATCTGTTTAGTAATTTTCAGTCAATAAGACATTTTCAAGTCGACCTTTGACTCCCTTCCTTATCTGTAAATGCTGCAATGAAAGATGCTTTCTTAAACAAAAATGATGCTTATAAACAAGCTGAGCATTCCTGTGGATCAGAAACTGAAAAGAAATAAACAGCTATAAGCTAAGGTTAACATTATGCCCCACTGAAATTAAGGACTGGAAACGTGTAGAAGTGTCGCAGAGATCAATTACTGTGGAAGACAAAAATATTGCTACTAGCGGGGTGCATGGGTGGCTCAGTCAGTTAAGCATCCAACCCTTGAGTTCAGCTTAGGTCATGATCTCAGGGGCGTGAGATCCAGCCCTGTGTCAGCTCCACACTGAGTGTGGAGCCTGCTGAAGATTCTCTCCCTTTCCCTCTGCCCCTTCCTGCCACTTGCTCTCTCACTGGGGGGGAAAAAGGTATTGCTACTAGGACTAGAGAAATGATCAATGAGTGAAATCAAGGACTGCCAGAGGTAGTGTTCTCCCTACCATGAAAAGAACCTGAAAAAAATTCTGTAACTGTTGTCCTAGGCAACAGATCTTATAAAGTTTAATAATTGGACTGGTGGGTAGGAGCAGAACAAGTCACAGAAAAGAAGGACCTAGACTAGCCAGATTGCATGCTTGGTGACTATGTCTTATCCTGGATTTGCCAGAAAACAAATCATGAGGCAGAGTGCTATTTTTTTTTAATTATGGAGTCCTATCTCAGGAGCAGAAGAAGAGAAAAGAAGAAGACTGAGGCAGAGAAAAAGGAAAAGTCATTACTAGGGTGAGATGCCTAGCCTGCCACCACTAAATTCAACTAGTTTCTCAATCCTATAGAACCTTAGGATTGCAGGAGTCCAGATAATTGTATCTTGGCCAAGTCCACCTTGGGGAGAAAATGGAATTTATATGCCAGCTCCTATCTTTCATTGGTGAAAGTTTTACCCCTGAGATTTTAATTCTAGCACTTCAGTGGAGCATGTGCTGATATAAGCTTCAATGTCAAGAAGGCTTAGCAAAGAAAATAAAGGATCCTAGTGCATACTGAGGTAAGGTATATTCAGATAGTTCACATTTGAAGTTGGTAGTAGCCTGGGCTAGAATGAATGGCCAAAGGCCCTGAAGAAAAGCACATGAAAGGCATTTGACACATTGGAATTTTTATATTTTGTCTATCACCATGGCTTATGAGTCCCAAGTCACTAATATGTCACTCTGGGGTAGAATGAAAAGAAAATCCCACTTGAGATGACCCTTCTTTTTTTTTTTTTTTAAAGATATTATTTATTTATTTGAGAGAGAGAGTGTGAGTGAGCACAAGGGGGGACAGGCAAAGGGAGAGGGAGAAGCAGACTCCCCACTGAGCAGGGAGCCTGGATGGGGTTCGATCCCAGGAGCCTGAGATCATGACCTGAGCCACAGGCAGATGCTTAACCGACTAAGCTACCCAGACATCCTTTAAGATGACCCTTCTAAGTAAAATTTCAAAGTATAGAAGAACAGATAAGAAGGAAATTAAGAAAGAAAGAAATACATTAAGAAATACAATTACTTAACTGTTGAGAGATAAATGCATTTACTCATAACAAAGTACAAATAATAGATCAAATTCAACTTACACCAAATCCTATGTTTAATATCTTCTAAGATGGGTTAAACTATAATTCACTACATCTTTTTATAGAGCCAGAAAACAAAAAACAATTTATACATTTTTAATGGGTAAAAAATCAAAATAAGAATATTTTGTGACAAATGAAAATTATATGAAATTCAAATTTCAGTGTATATAAATAAAGTTTTTTTGAAATATACCCATTATGTTTACCTATTAAATATAATCACTTTCACATTATAAAGGTAGGGTTGAGTAGTTGCAGCAGAGAACATATAACCTGAAAAGCCTCATATATTTACTATTTGGTTCTTTACAGAAAAGGTTTGGTGACCCTAGATTTAAGACATAAAGAAGGAAATAAAATTCAAGAAGAAGAAAATTAAGTTATGAAATAAAAGCATGCAACTATGAATCATGAACAGATGGACATAAAAAATAAGTAATTGGAAAGTAAATAAAGGAAACAGTCATTTAAATGAAAAAAAAAAAAAACCCTCAAAAATGGAACTAGCTCTATGTACAACAAAGGTGAAAAAATAATTCATGAATGGGAAACTAGTACTGGGAAATTAGAACACATGGCAGAGAAAAAGAAGAAAATAAGGAAGAAAAAATAACCTTGGAAAAATCATGAGCTTGCAGAAAATTCAAAAGAATCAAGAAAAAAACTCCTGAATTAATAACCAGTTATAGCAAGATTGCAGGGTGTAAGGTTAATATAAAAATGTCAGTCAATAGTTTTCCTGTATACCAGCAATGAACAAGTGGGATTTGAATTTTAAAACATGATACCATTTACATTAGCACTCCAAAAATGAAATACTTAAGTCTAAGTCCAACACAAGTACATACAATATCTATGTGAGGAAAACTAAAAACCTCTGGTGAACAAAATCAAAGATCATCCCAGACACCTCACCAAAGAGAATATACAGTTGGCAAATAAACATATAAAGAGATGCTCCACATCACAGGTCTTCAGGGAAACACAAATTAAAACAACAATAAGGTAACAACACACACCTATTAGAATGGCCCAAATCCAGAACATTGGCACTGCCAAATGCTGGCAAGGATATAGAGCAACAAAAACTCTCATTACTGCTGGTGGGAATGCAAAATGGCACAGTGACTTGAGAAGACAGTTCAGTGGTTTCTTACAAAACTAAACATACTTTCACCATATAATCCAATAATCATATTCATTAGTATTTACCCACAGTTGTTGAAAACATATGTCTACACAGAAACCTGCACATGAATGTTTATAGCACCTTCACTGGTAATTTCCAAAACATGGAAGTGACCAAGATATCCTTTAGTAAGTGAATTAATAGTTATATATTCAAACAATGGAATATTATTGCTCACTAAAAAGAAATGAACTATGAAGTCATGAAAAGATATGGAGGACGTTTCATTCCATACTACTAAGTGCAAGAAACAAATCTGAAAATTCTACATACTATATGACTAAAACCATATGACATTCTAGAAAAGGCAAAACTATGGAGGCAGTAAAAAGATCCATTGTCACCATAGGCCAAGGGGTTGTGTGGGATGAGTAGGTGGAGCACACAGAATTCCTGGGGCAGTGAAACTACTCTGGATGATACTGTAATGGCAGATACATATCATTATATATTTGTCTAAACCTGTAGAAAGTACAGAACCAAGAGTGAACCCTAAGTTAAACTATGGACTTTGGGTGATTATCATGGTTCAGTGTAAGTTCATGAATTGTAACAAGTATACCATTCTATGAGACCTGTGGGACATTATCAAACCTACCAGTATTCAAATTATGTGAGTCCAATGAGGAGAGGAGAGAAAGCAAGGGGCAGAAAGAATTTTTGATGAAATAATGGACCAAATCTTTTTAAAGTTTGATAAAATATGTAAATCTATAAATTTGGTAAAATACATAAATTTACACATCCTAACTCTGGTTTCTTTTTCTTTTATTATGAAGGCAGCAGTCAGATTGGGTTAGGGCCCCACGCTTATGACCTCATTTAATCTTAATTACCTCGTTAAAGGCCATGTCTCCAAATACAGTCCCATTGGGGGTTAGGACTTAAACATATGAATTTTGAGGTGATGCGGACCCTAACACTTTGTAGTCCAAGAACACAATTACAAAATTATAGACTGTCATATCTGATCTACTCTTTTATTATATTTATGTCACTTTTTCTTCTCTTGAATAATTATATTAGCCAAAGTTCCAGGAAACATTTAAGTAATAATAATGGTGATAGTCTTCTTGCCTAATTCTGGTCTTTAATACAAAACAATTCTAGTCCTTCACCATTAAGCATGATATACACATATGTATGTAAGCATGTGTTATTTATGTGTGCATATATAATATGTGTGTGTATATACATACATATAAAATGAAAACATATCTATTACTATTTTGCTGTTTACTGAAGATACTCTTCATGTCATCTGTTTGCTTATGTACTTCCTTCCTTTTTATCATTTTTTTAATTCTATTCATGGCATTTAGCCATTATTGAATGGCTTTTAGAATTTATTGAAATGTGTGCTTTTTCCTGCTTTGTGCTTAATATGGTGAATCATATTAATATGTTTTACAATTTTGAACCATTTTTACATTTCTTTAATGCAAACAAAATCACTTGGGTTTGGTGAATTATTATTTTACTACAATTTTTGAATTATATTTTTATTTTATTCATGATTCTTGCATCAGTATTCCATTTTTTTATAGATATGGATAAAAATAAAAATAGCATTTGGATACTTCCCTTATTTTTCTCTGTTTACTTAAATTTTAATTATATTGGGATTTTCAAAAGTCTGATAGAATTCACTTATGAAATTAATCGGCACTTAAAAATGTGGGGAGGTGGACGTGTTAGCTCTCAGAAAATCATAACAGACCAGTTAGTATAGATACAATTGAGAAGTTTTGGAAACATTCTTCAGTCAACAGTTTTGATAAAATGCACTTTCCAATAAAAACCATCTGTTTTATCTGATTTTCAAATTTCTATTTGTCTTGTTTATGGCATAATGTTCATCATAGCTAGTTCTTCATCATGGATTTTAATTTCTTGCTTTATTCATTCTTTAGTCATTTATTCATTCAACAAATATATATTTAGGATTGATTGAAATGAGATGGTTTCTGTCGATTTATTCTGTTCCTTTCATTGAGCCAGTGTCTGTTTCCTTAGTATGTCTTAGTATATCTTAAGATTTTCATTGAAAATTAGGTGGGGTGCCTGGGTAGCACAGTCAGTTTAAGCATCCACTCTTGGTTTTGGCTCAGGTCGTGAGATCGAGCCCCACATCAGGCTCCAGGCTCTATACTCTTCCCAGAGTCTGCTTAAGACTCTCTTTTCCTCTCCCCCTGCCCCCCACCCCCGCTCTCTCTCTCTCTCAAATAAATAAATAAATCTTAAAAACAAAAAGAAAAAGAAAATTGGGCGTTTGACTATTTTAATGGGTAACTCTGGAAATCAGATTTTCTCCCTTCCCCAGGGTTTGCTGTTTTCTTTTTCTTCTTTCTTCCTTCCTTTCTTTCTTTTGATTGTTGGAAGCAGTAGCAGTCCATTTGCTTTGTGATTTTTCCAAATTATGTAAAACTATTCCTTGCTGTATTTAATCCTTGAAGTCTCTCTTCCTTTACCTCCTGTTCAGCTAATCTTTTGACAGAGATTCCTTGAATAGCAGAAGATAAAACAAACAACACACCAAAATTCAAAAAAAAAAAAAAAAGGAAGAAGCAAACAAACAGAAGAAAAGCAACCTTTCCCAGGCTTTGCAGATTGCCTCTGTGCCAGTATACTCTTTAGCACGTAACTAGACTTGCTCTGATCCTGGGAATCTGCCCATGGTGAAAGCTTAAGGCCTTCTGAGGTCTTTTCTGGGCATGTATATTGTCAGAGCATGTATGTGACTTTCTAAATTTTCTCCTATACACTGCTGCTTTTGATCTCATTTCCCAGAGTCTCACCCCAGCATCTCCCCCATGCCTTAAATGATCTGTATTATGTATTCATCAATAAGCTCTTGTCCCAAGCATCTGGTTGGGGGGGGGGGGGGGCGCGTCTATAGTTCACCTGGCAGCTTTTATTGTTAGAGTCCACTACTTTTTCTGCCTGAGTTCTGAGGGAGGCAAAACAGAGTCAAGTACCTTGCATCAGTCTTTCAGGTTAGAACAGATATATACAGTAAATCTCTGTTTTCTAGAAAGATTCAGTTTATGTTTGTTTGTTTTAATGTTGGTGTGGAGGAGGGATCTTAGAGCTTCCTAGTCCACTATTTTTCTCCACATGGTCCACTTTTAGCTTGTAAAAGGTATTGGTTATCAGTTTTTATGTCTTTTTGTATTTTTTTTTTTTACTATCTTGATGAGAACTTAGTAAAAAGCCTACCAAAATGTGTAACCTGTTACCAAATTGCTTTGGATGTTCAAATATCTAAATTTTAATGTATATAAAGAAAATACATAAATTTTCCTTCCAACTGGTGACTTTTTTTTTTTTTTAGCCTTCTTGGTTACACAAGGAGAACAAATGAAACTCCAATCACTCCAGTTGGAAAACTTCTTGTCAGTGTTGACTCTTCCTTTTCTTTAGCCTTATATGATATTTTGCTAGGACCTGCTGATTTCATTGTACCTACCAAAATATGAACTAAAATGTTTGAAACCTCTAGCTCTAGTGTCCCATTCCCTGATCCCTCCCCTGGTTCAATACTGTTTATATCCCAGCATAGAATATTGCTTCATGGAATGATTCCCCTATCCCTCGGAACTCTCTTATCTCTAAATTCCTATCACACTTACATTATAAACATAGATTATAATACTAATACTCAACTGTCTCATGTTGTTATCTTTGGAATGAAGAGACAAAAAGAAGAGAGAAGTAAATTAACATGAATTGAGAATTTCCTCCCTCTCAATTTTAGACATACGATAACTTGTTTAGATAACTTGTCAAAGTTATGTAATTGGTAATTGGTAGGTAGGAGAACAAAACTCAGTCTGCCAGAATGCAGTATCCATCATGTTTCCCAATACACAGGCTACCTCAGAATAGGTAGTTCCTTAGAAGACCTGTAATATCTTTTCCATTCATTCACATCTCATCTTATCTTTCCATTTTTGCTACCATCTGCTTCAGGTTCATATCACTTCATCCATGCAATAGTCTCATAATGTTCCTATTTTTCCCATCTACTTCCAGCCTTATATACACAGTCAAAATGATACATAAAACAAAACAACAGCCACTAAACACCAAACTCTCAATCTTTCACTTTTTCTCAGAACTGTTCATTCTGTATTGGCCCCAGGTTACAGTGCACTTTCCTTAGTCTAGAGTTCAATACTGGGGCACCTGGGTGGCTCAGTCATTAAGCGTTTGCTTTCGGCTCAAGTCATGATCCCAAGGGCCTGGGATCCAGCCCCGCATTGGGCTCCCTGCTCAGTGGGAAGCCTGCTTCTCCCTCTCCCACTCGCCCTGCTTGTGTTCCCTCTCTCGCTGTGTCTCTCTCTGTCAAATAAAAAAAAAAATAGAGTTCAATACCCTCTGTGATTTTGAGCCCTCTCTTAATGATCCCATTTGTAAATCCCATATGTCATATAAACCAAATATTTATTATTGCTAATATTTCCACTGTACCCTATATACACGTTTAGTGTTTCAGGCTTTTAAAAACTTTTGTGTGGTTGTGTTTGCTGAAACACCATACTTGCAGTCTCTTCTCCGTATGTTCGGATCCTCCTCAACAGTTTATTTATGTATATCAAAAAGGTAGCATAAAATTGGGGTGTCTGGGTGGCTCAGTTGGCTCAGGTCATGATTCCAGGGTCCTGGGATCGAGCCCCACATCTGACTCCTTGCTCTGAGGGAAGTGGGCTTCTCCTTCTGCCTGCCGCTCTCCCTGTTGTGCTTTCTCTCTGTCAAATAAATAAAATCTTTAAAAAAAAAGGTAGCATAAAACTATAGCAAAATATAGAAAAATCCTATCTTAATTGATAAATGGTATGTTTTGTAAAAATTTATCTTCTCAAATCTTCATATGCAACTGGCCCAGCGTAGGTATCCCAACAATTGCTTTGGTGAATGAACGAATGCCTCAGTTTAGACCACCGAAAACTAATTTAAAGTGAAATCACCTCTTTCCCCTTGTCCTCATATCATGTTAAAAAAATGAGAGAATTGGGATGCCTGGGTGGCTCAGTCAGTTACGTGTCTGCCTTTGGCTCAGGTCATGATCCCAGGGTCCTGGGATCAAGCCCCACATTGAGCTCCCTGCTCAGCAGGGAGTCTGCTTCTCCCTTTGCTTGCCACTCCCCCCTGCTTGTGCACACTCTCTGACAAATAAATAAATAAATAAAAGAATCACTCCTGAATCCTGGCCTAAATATAAAATTGCTCCCTGACATTTTATGCAGTATAGTGTAGTATTTGAGAACACAGACTTGGAAGTCAAAAAACCAAGGTTTAAATCCTTATAATAGTTATTAGGTGTAAGAGCTTGGATAGAGATAGTTTCCACTTCATAGGGTAGTTATAAAGCCTGAAATGTCTTTATTTCTAGAGCTTGCTCTGATCTAGAACTTCAGACACAATATCCAGACTGAAATGAACCTTTCAAGAGGTAGAAATTTTTTGTGGTATTCCAATAGGAATAACCGATAACCATTCTATCACATCTGGGAATTCCATTCTTCTCCCAGATTGAAGGTAGGTTGCTATAACCATCCTTCCATGAACTGAGTCTCAACCAAGGCTGGGTAAAATTTCTGAAGCCCACCTGTGAGAAACTAAGAAGTCACTCCCAAATTCTGTGCATCCAGTCAACTACTACATCCTTTAATTCTGCCTCTTTAATGTTTTTTTTTTCATCTCTATCCTTTTATATACACTCCCAGAATTATTTCTTTACACCAGGCCAATACCTTCTCTTTTTTGAAGGTTTGCAGTATCCATTTCTACTTGTAGTCTAACCCTCACCAATTAGTACCCCATATTGCTAATGGAATGACCTTTCTAAAACATAAGTATTGTCATTTTCTTCTACTTAAAACTCCTCATTATGTTGCCTCCTCTAGAAAACATCCCCTTTTTTCTCACTATCCCACCTACTGTCTCCATAACATAATATGTTTAACCCTATTATTCTACTTAATAAGTAAATGGGAGATAATGGCCTGTGATTTTTTTTTTTGAGTACACAAATTATGTCATTATTTCATCCCCAGTGCCCAGTTCATTTTCTACACATACTGAGCATTAAGAAAGTTTCTGTTGAATGATTAAAAGGAATTTTTCTAATATCTGGGCTAGAGACCAGGATAAATGAGGATTTGGGATTTATAAATATAGTGACCATAAACATCCCCCCACCCCATAATGACCATAAACTTTTTTTTTTAGATTTATTTATTTATTTTAGAGACAGAGGGAATGGGAAGGGGCAGGTGCCCCAAGATTTTTTTTTATGTTATGTTAATCACCATACATTACATCATTAGTTTTTGATGTAGTGTTCATGATTCATTGTTTGCGTATAAGCTTTTTAAACTTCACTTTATTAATAACAGTAGTTGTAATCTGCTGACTACATACCATATCCTAGACTCTGGTGTTAGAAAACAAACAGAACCCTTACACTGAGCCTGTGTCTTTACAATGTCAATATGCTTAATGAAGGGACTAAAAATCTAATCATTCTTCTTGGTCTTTGGTCTACACAGTTCCATACAACTACTTGTAATTATGTGATTTGGGGAACAAACTGATGAACTCTGGCCTGCCTTTTCATCCAGCCTCCTTTACACTAAAATAATATTCTTTTTTTTAAAAGATTTTATTTTTAAATAATCTCTACACCCAATGTGGGGCTCGAATTCACAACCCTGAGATCAAGAGTTGCATGTTCCACCAACTAAGCCAGCCAGGCACCCCTAAAATAATATTCTTTATTTAGCTTTTGATCATGTTTAACATTTGGTGCAAGGAGGAAGGGTATGGGTAAACTATCACAGGAGTATGAAAAGTCTCACTGAGATAACTTAAAAAATATTTTCCCTCTTGGTACATCTTGAAATTGGTGTGGAAGAGATTATTGGGTTTCTTTGTAACTGTTTAGATGAGCAATATTTAAAAGACAAGATGGCATCAGTCCTTGTAATACAACAGAGTTACAATGGTCTACAAGGAGCCTATTCAATTCTGCCAGCTTATTTCTCCTGGAAATCATGTTATTTGCTAGTTGACATATTGTAGAAATTAATAGCCTGGTCATATTTACTGTCCTTTAAGAAATGTTCCAATTGCTTTTGTAGTGCTCGAGCATTTATTTTTGTTGCAAACAGAAATCTCAGTCCTCTTTCCATTGCATTATGTTCTCTAACTTTGCAGCTTTGCATGATATTGGGTCATAATCTGCAGTAGATTTTTGTTATTATTGGGATGAAGAGCAATTTTCAGAACACTTTTTACAAAGATGTGAATTCAAAAGCAAATTCCTTTCTTCTGTATATATAAATTTAATAGCTAATTGAAAAAAAATTATATTTGACATTTCAGAGAAGCAACTTGACTACATGTGAGTTGTTAAAAATGCTGTAAATATAGTTTGCATTGCCATTGACTTTAACATATCCAATTGAGGTCTAAAATTACTTCCTCTAATCAGATGGTATAAATATAAACAGTTCAGTTGGTAATAGTCATTATTACCATCATCACTATCATTGTTGAAATGTCTACTAGATTCTTTGAATACAATATAATATTTAAATATCTTTAATGATATGCAGAGTGTTAGAATAATTATTTTCTAATCACTTTATGTTAAGAAGTTTCCCCTAAGAGGTGGTCCAAATAATCTCCTAGGAAAATAGAGCTTTTTAAGGCATTTTCTGTTACCCAACATTTCTTCAGGTGTAATAGTCATCCATGATAAAATTCATCAGTAGAACTCCTTTTATGGCAGGAATCATCTTACCCTGTGGGATGTGAAGTCCAAGTCCTAATTTTTTAATGTCTCCTGTTGAATGAATTACTTTATTCCACCAACTGGCAAGAAATGGATGCCAGGGGATCTCTATATATATAACACTCTCAAAAAATTCAGTTTAGTGAGGGAGATGGATACACAATTAACTATAAGACAACATATGAAAATCTATGACGATATACTCAAATTGAAGTTCTGCTAGCCTTGTTTACTCTTCTGGCTCTCCCCCATTTTTATCATGAGGAAAGATCAGGGCAGGAAATAAATTGAATGATGTAAATGATGTGAATGATAGTAAACAATAGTATATAAAAATATACTTCAGAAAAAGAGTTACTCCAGGAATTCAGATATTTGGCAGAAGTCTCAGATCAAGAAAGAACTTATCAAACTCAACACCCAAAGAACAAATAATCCAATCAAGAAATGGGCAGAAGACATGAACAGACATTTTTGCAAAGAAGACACACAAATGGCTAACAGACACATGAAAAAGTGCTCCACATCACTTGGCATCAGGGAAATACAAATCAAAACCCCAATGAGATACCACCTCACACCAGTCAGAATGGCTGACATTAACAAGTCAGGAAACGATAGATGTTGGCAGGGATGTGGAGAAAGGGGACCCCTCTTACACTGTTGGTGGGAGTGCAAGCTGGTGAAGCCACTCTGGAAAACAGTATGGAGGTTCCTCTAAAAGCTGAAAATAGAGCTACCCTATGACCCAGCAATTGCATTACTGGGTATTTACTCCAAAGATACAAATGTAGTGATCCGAAGGGGTACATGCACCCCAATGTTTATAGCAGGAGTGTCCACAATAGCCAAACTATGGAAAGAGCCAAGATGTCCATCGACAGATGAATGGATAAAGAAGATGTGGTATATATATACAATGGAGTATTATGCAGCCATCAAAAGGAACGAAATCTTGCCATTTGCAACAACGTGGATGGAACTGGAGGGTATTATGCTGAGCGAAATAAGTCAATCAGAGAAAGACATGTATCATATGATTTCACTGATATGAGGAAACTTAATCTTAATCTCAGGAAACAAACTGAGGGTTGCTGGAGTGGTGGGGGGTGGGAGGGATGGGGTGGCTGGGTAATAGACATTGGGGAGGGTATGTGCTATGATGAGCGCTGTGAATTGTGTAAGACTGATGAATCACAGACCTGTACCTCTGAAACAAATAATATATTACATGTTAAAAAAAAAGAAAAAGAAGAAGATAGTAGGAAGGGGAAAATGAAGGGGGGGAAGTTGGAGGGGGAGACAAACCATGAGAGACTATGGACTCTGAGAAACAAACTGAGGGTTTTAGAGGGGAGGGGGGTGGGGGGGATGGGTTAGCCAGGTGATGGGTATTAAGGAGGGCACGTATTGCATGGAGCACTGGGTATTATAAGCAAACAAAGAATCATGGATCACTACATCAAAAACTAATGATGTAATGGATGGTGATTAACATAACATAATAAAATAAAATTAAAAAAAAGAAAAAAGAAGCAGGTGTCAAATTTGAACTAAATAAAACAAAAAACAAAACACCAAAGATGTAAATTACCTAAGAAATACCTTATGCCAAACTCAACAAATAAAATGAAGTAGGGCACTTGCAAGGGAGGAAGGGAGGAAAGGAAGAAAAGTAGCCTCTTGTGGAAATGTTTGTTCAGGGTCTACTCTGTGGGATCAGACTCTAAAAGACAAGCCAGGTCTAGTATCACCACTTAGTTTTGCCCATCCTGGTCCAGGTTCCCTACCTCTCACCCAGACCTCTGCAGCAGCTGCCTCTCACTTCCACCTTCCCTGTTATGGGTTGCATGTTTGTCTCCCCCAGAAGGCACACACTGAAGCCCTAACCCCCAGTGCAATGGTGTTTGGACATGGGGCCTTTGGGAGGTAATCAGGGTTAGATGAGATCATGGGAGGTAGAGCCCTCGAGATGGGATTAATGTCCTTACAAGAAGGGGCAGAGAGACCAGAGCTCATGCTCTGTGTTGTCATGTGAGGACATGACAGGACAGGTCTGCGGGCCAGGAGGCGGGCCACCAAAAACTGAATCTGCTATCACCTTGATCTTGGACTTCCCAGCCCCTGGAACTATAAGAATAAATGTCTGTTGTTTAAGACGAAATACATACATACATATACATATATATATATATATATATATATATATATATATATATATATATATATATAACTTTTACAAGTCAATAAGGAGATAAAGAGCCTGATTAAAAACTGGCAAACAACTTGAACAGATACTTCACAAAGTAGTCATATAAATTATAAATAAGCCCATTAAAAGAAGCTCACCATCATTCATAATGAAAGAAATTCAAATTAATGCCACAGTGTGATACCAATGCACTTCCAGTCTAACAGCCAACATTTAAAAGACTGTAAATACCAAGTGTTGGCAAAGATGTTGAAAAACTGGAGCTCTCATGCATTACTGGTAGAAATGTAAAAAGGTACAACAATCTTTGAAAACAGTTTGGCAGTTCCTTTAGAGTTAGGCATACACTCACTATGTGACCCAGAATTCCACTCTTTAGGTATTTACTTAAGAGAAATGAAAGTGTGTGTCCACACTGACTTATCTACAGATGTTCATAGCAGTTTTATTCATAACAGTAAAAAACTGGAAACAAAATAAATGATCATCAATAGATTTGATAAACAAATTGTGATAGATCTTTAAAATGGAATACTGCTTAGAAAAAAGGAACATACTGCTGATAAATGTAACAATACAACTAAATCTCAAGCATAGCATACAAATGGAAGAAACCAGATGTATGGTTCTACTTATATAAAATTATAAGTAGAATATATCTAATCTCTAATGACAGGAAGATCAGTTTGTTTCGGACAGGGGTTGAGAATAAGCATTGACTGGGAAGGACACAATGGAAGCTATTAGAGATGATGGAAATTTTCTGTCTTGATCGTGATAGTGTTTACATGTGTGTATGAATTTATTAAAAATGAACTGTACACTCATTGAATTTGTATATTTTATGCAAATTATATCATATACACATACATGTTCTGTTATTCTCACTAAAACACACCCAAACCAGTAAATAAGGGAAAGTAGAGAAGAAAACTAGTAAATTATGTAAGAGCTAAAACCTGAAACCAGAGATATGAAAAAAATGTAAGAGAGTAAAATTTAGACCAAATTGAGAAGCTAATATTCAATACATACATATTTCTGTAGATGTCACAAAAGTAATGTTTTCTCTAAAGTAAGTTAGGGATCCTAAAACAAGTAATTAATGATTCTTTAATTTCTTAGGCAAGAACTATGGCAATAGAGGTGCTTCAAGGAAAATGGAGTCTATCTCCGTAAAAATTCAGATGTGCACAGAATGGTGGTGGGACAAAAATGACTGAAAGAGTCAAGTATTTGTATAGACGCACCATATTTGTTTCCTTCAAGCTCTTGTCAATGATGAGTAGTCATAGAGAATCTTTGCTATCTGCAGCTTTAATGTGAGTTGTGTTTCCCTGCTATAAGAATAACTTATTCCAAAGAGGAAAATGACAAAATCAAATAGAAGATGGTTACCTATAGGTGCTATGAAAATATGTTATTTTGAGACAACATACTTAAATTGAAGTTGTGGCTGACCTGATTTGCTCCTCTTACTCATCCCCATTTTTTTTTTATTTTAATTACTCTTCCCCATTTTTATCTCGAACAAACAGCAGAGCAGAAAATGAGAGATATTAAGGAAAGGAGCATAGTAAACAAGAGTATGTGAAAAATATACTAGACAAAAAACCCATTTTAGGTCATTAAATAGAACATTGAGACTATATATAAAGGTCAGTAGTGATGTAAAGAAACAGAAATACATGAAAGTTAATTGATTATCCATTTCTCATGGAAAACATGAAGAAAAAAATAACCATCAAAAATAAAAGCTATAGGGCGCCTGGGTGGCTCAGTTGGTTAAGTGACTGCCTTCAGCTCAGGTCATGATCCCAGGGTCCTGGGATGGAGTCCCACATCGGGCTCCCTGCTCTGCGGGAAGCCTGCTTCTCCCTCTCCCATTCCCCCTGCTTGTGTTCCCTCTCTTGCTGTGTCTCTCTCTGTCAAATAAATAAATAAAATCTTTAAAAAAAATAAAAAAATAAAAATAAATAAAAGCTATATTAGACACATAAATAATTAGAATATATTCTACCACAAACAGAACTATTGATACAATTAAAAGACCTGAGAAAATCAAGCAGATTTGAGAGAAAAATAAGGTCAAAGCAATTTGAAATGTCCAAAATGCATGTTAGATTACTAAAAAAAATATAAAAACATATTTATGTATGTGATAGAAGAAAAATTTACACTTCAATTTCCAGATCAAAAGGTAATGTTTTGCAGTTAAAAAGTGATTGTCAGTCTTAGCTTCGACATATAAAGATCTTGGAAGTCATCACTCCAATCCTTACAGCAAGAAAAAAGCTGAACAAACCTACAATAAATTATTTTTCTTGGACCCATCAGAGAATTGAGGTCACAGAATAAACTGCCATTCCCTAATCTGGAGAAACAGGCAAATACAGAGATCAGCCTGCCCGGAGAAGAAGCCACTAGAGTCATAATCTGGTAGGTAAACTGAAGTGGTAATTTTGAGAAATAGCTAAAGGCCATGACCTAGCTTGAGACTGAGAAATTTCTTGAGGCCGTCTTAAGGATATCCCTACAGTTTATGGGTTTGATCTTCAGGAATTCTACTGGGTTGTCATGGTCAAAGTCCCAGAAAAGTACCCTCTCATGGGGAGGGGAAAAGTAACCATTTTGAAATACACTAATTGTATTCTCCTTAACAAAGGCCAACTCTCCAAGGGAAATAAATCTTTACCAGATTTTTATCTAATCCATGAAAGGGCAGTTAGCCAACTCTAGCCCCCTGGAGCCTTCCTATCTCACATAAAGCCAGAGAAAAATGGCTAAGAAACACTTCAAAAGGTCACCTTCTAAGGACTCCGGCCCACTAAGACTGAGATTTGATAATAAGATAATAGAATGATTCCCTACACTCACACCTTACCCACCAAACTAACAGGGTTTCAGAATAGTAGCAGTGGGTTATAGTGAAAAGAGTAAAAGACACAGACTCTATTTAAGAAGGGGTTCGGCATATGGAGACCCGAAGACTAGAGAATAGAGAAAAACAAGGACTCAAGAGGAATTTGAGCCCTCTGGCCCTTACAGCTATAGAAAACATTAAACACAACCCAATTCATAGGTAGATTAATATAGAACCTCACACTAAATGTCTTTTATTTTAGTTCTAATTACCTAATGCATCACATCTGGCTTTCAACAACCAAACAACAAATATGAAATGCAAAGAAAAAAACACAGTCTGAAGAGATAAAAATAAGCCTAAGTATCAGACTCAAACATGAAATGAGTTTTTAAAAATATCAGCCAGGTAATTTTAAATAATTATAGTTAACATGTTAGGGGCTCTAATGGAAACAATATGTAAGATCAGATGAGTTCATGTAAGAAGAGATATGGAAAAAGTAAGAAAGTATGGAAAAAAAATACTAGAAATTAAAAACGCGGTAACAGAAATGAAAAACGTTTTTGTTAGGCTCATGAGTAGCATTAGACAACCAAGAAACCAATTAGTAGTAAGCTTTAAGATTTGTCATTAGAAACTTCCCAAACCAAAATGCAAAGAGAAGACAGAATGAAAAAAAATCACAGAATATTCAATTACAGTGGAACAATTTCAAAATGTTTAACATACAAATAATTTGAATAAAAGAAGGAAAAATGGATCAGAAGAAATATTTGAAGTAATAATGGCTAAGAATTTTTCAAAATTAATGGCAGATATGAAAACTTAAATCCAGAGTTCAACTCTTAGAAAAAAATTATATAAGTAAATTTTCATGAACTTTTACTTGGCAATGGATTCTTAAATGGGACACCAAAATCTCATGCAACTAAAGAAGAAATGGATAGACTTCATTGAAATTAAAAACTTTTGTGCATCAAAGAACACTATTAAGAAAGTGAAAACACAATTTGCTGAATGGGAGAAAATACTTGCAAATAAAAAAATCTGTTAAGATTCTAGTTCTAGAAAGTAGAAAGAAACCTTAAAACAATAAAGATTTAGACTTAAAGATTGGTAAAGAAAGAGAAAATACATTTACAATACTGTACTTATCAAAAACAATCCATGTGTAAGTGGACCTGTGCAGTTCAAACTTGCATTGTTCAAGGGCCAACTGTACTGGTAATTAACAATCGGCACCTCTGTTGGCTCTAGATGACTATTTTTGCTTACTGAACTTACTATGTATTTTTTAAAAGATTTATTTATTTTTTTGAAAGAGAGAGAGAGAGAGAGAGAGGCACGAATGGGGGGAGGGGCAGAGGGAGAGAATCTTCAAGCAGACTCCCTGCTAAGGAAGGAGCCAGAAGCAGGGCTCTATCCCACAAATCATGAGATCATGATCTGAGCCAAAACCAAGAGTCAGATGCTCAAACGACTAAGCCACCCAGGCGCCCCTGACCTTACTACTTTAAAGATAAAATTTTAATGCTGCATCATTCACTTAAACAGATCAACCCATTTCTCTGTTTAAAAAGTTTTAAGGCTAGGGCGCCTGGGTGGCTCAGTTGGTTAAGCGACTGCCTTCGGCTCAGGTCATGATCCTGGAGTCCCTGGATCGAGTCCCACATCGGGCTCTCTGCTCAGCAGGGAGTCTGCTTCTCCCTCTGACCCTCCCCCCTCTCATGTGCTCTCTCTCATTCTCTCTCTCTCAAATAAATAAATAAAATCTTAAAAAAAAAAAGTTTTAAGGCTAATATATTTAGTGATGCTTAACTAACAACTGTGGCAACAACAAATAAAAAATTCAACTAAAAAAAGAAAGAATACATCAAGCAATGAAAACACATGGATAAACTTTAAATTCATATTGCTAAGTAAAAGAAGCCCTTCTGAAAAGCCTACATACTGTATGATTTCAATTACATGGTATTCTGGAAAAAAGCAAAATGACAGACAGTAAAAAGATCAGTAGTTGCCAGGAGGGAATGGAAGGAAGGGGTTAATAAATAGGTAAAGCACAGGAGATTTTTATGATGGTGAAACTGTTCTGTATGATACTGTAATTATGTATACATGACATTATACATATGTCAAAACCTATAGAACCTTATAGCATGAAGAGTGAACCTTAACATATGAAAACTGAAAAATATATTTAGAAAGATGGGAGATCCTAAAAGAGAATGCAGACTATGTATTAGTGTTTGAAACAGTCTCACTGAAGGGTTTAGGAGGATAGGCACTGCCATAAGTAACTTCAGAAATGAGTGGGGTCTAAAAGAAAACACAAAGGAACTTCATTCTAGTTGGTAAAATTCTTTCTCATGGGGATACAGGTTAACCATTTTCATACTGCTTTACACTATACTGTCCTTGAATAATTTAATAAAGGATGGATGGTGTGAGCCATGTTTTTAACTGTTTGAGTGGGAGTTTACATATCAGTAAGGGTAGGAAGCTAGAAGGATTCGTGTGGTAATCAATTAGGTCTGGAGACATCAATATGAACTCATGTTCAGCTTACTATACATACAGTTACACACAAACATTTATAGATAAGTATCTATACACAGGTTAATACAGACATATATTTTCTTGGTCTGTCATCTGAGAGATCCTAGAAGAAATGACTGGTGTCCAGGTGTTGATTTCCATTCTCCAAGACTTGTTGGAGAAATAACTGATTCTAGGACTGTTATAGGAAATATACAAAATGAGTCTAGGGCATCCTGTAGTGCCATAAAACAAGCAGGTTCTCAAAAGGGAAATGCCCACTTTGATGGAAGTATGTCAAGGGGACACAGGAACCAATTTAAACAGTTCCCAATAGCCAAAGTTGGAAGATATTTGAGTAATAAAATAAGTCATATTGGATTATAAACCGAAGTATAAAATAAATATCCACAGAGCCATACTTCTTAAATTAATATTTAGTAAATAAGTAAATGTTGTAGAATAGATAAATCTTCCATGCAGAATTCCAAATAATTTACATAGATAATCCTCCTTCAAGGAGGTGAAACATAACTCCCCACTTTTTAGGTATAGTATAGAAAAAGGGAAAAAAGAATAATTCTACATTGGATGATTCTAACAAATTACCTCAGCCAGGTTATAAAAATCAACATCAATGGTGACAAATCATGTTAATAACATATACCCTTGATATGATGAATTGAAAATGGCACTGCACCTCCGTGGGTTTCCTTGCAAGAGGATACAACCACAGTCTGATCATGAGAAAAACATCAGACAAATTCCAGTTGAGAGACATTCTACAAAATATCTGACCAATATTCCTCAAAACTGTCAAGGACATCAAAAACAAGCAAATTCCAAAAACTTGTCACAGCCAGGAGAAGCCAAAGGATGCATGAGGACTAAACTTCATGGGGCATCCTGAATAAGGTCCAGAAACAGAGAAAGAACATTAGGTAAATGATAAGGAAATCTGAATAAAATATGGATTTTAGTTAATAATAATGTATTTATATGTAAAAGCAATTAGGTAAATACAAGTAATGTAGCTCATTAATTTTACAAACATACCATAATAGGGGCGCCTGGGTGGCTCAGTTGGTTAAGCGACTGCCTTCGGCTCAGGTCATGATCCTGGAGTCCTGGGATCGAGTCCCGCATCGGGCTCCCTGCTCGGCGGGGAGCCTGTTTCTCCCTCTGACCCTTCCCCCTCTCATGTGCTCTCTGTCTCTCTCATTCTCTCTGTCTCAAATAAATAAATAAAAAAAAATCTTAAAAAAAAAAATACCATAATAAGGCTAGTTGTTAATAATAGGGGAAACTATATGGAGTACATAGTAACTCTTTTTACAATCTTCCCAATTCTTCTGTAATCTAAAACTGTTTTTAATATAAAGTCTACCTGGGTGGCTCCGTTGGTTAAGTGTCTGACTCTTGACTTCGGCTCAGATCATGATCTCAGTGTTGTGAAATCAAGCGCTCTGTCGAGCCCCATGTTGGGCATGGAGTCTACTTAAGATTCTCTCTCTCCCTCTCCTTCTGTCCCCCACCCTCCCCACCACTCACATGCACTCTCTCTCTAATAATAAAAAATATATATATATATAAAATAAATATAAAGTCTATTTGGTAATGTGAAGATTAAACTTTAGACATTTTTCCTAATTTACTGAATTTTAAGTATAAAGCAACTGTCTTCATATATCTCCAGGCACAATAAAAAAGTCACCCAGAAGGACAGAAATTCAGGCTGGTTTCAGAACTTCATAGAAACATTTGGTGCCAAAGTAAAACTACAGTGGAATAAGAAGGTGGAGTGTTAAGATGTATGACTCAAGAATCTTATACCTATCCAAGTTAATGAATGTTCCAGTATAAAAAGTTTGACAAAAGATATTGTGAATATAAAAAGGACTGAGAATTCATAGTACCACAAGCATGTTTTGAAATATTTTCTCGAACTAGTCAATGGATCAAATTAAAGAAGGTCAGATCTTGGAAATGTGGAGATTGGGGTATGAAAGAACATGCAGAAAACAATTATATAATTAAGGGCAAACATTTGTGGGTATTATTATTAAAGAACAGGACATAAAGTTATAGTGATGGGCAGTGTAAATATGTAATGCATATAACAAAAATTAAGAGGTTGAGGAAGAAGAGATGGGAGAACTTTGAAATTGCATTTTCCCTCAGCTTTTATAGCTACAGGTTAGTTTTCTAAGGACAGGTATTTTGATTTTTTTCACTAATACCTAAACAGCACTCAAAATAGTGCCTGGTACATGGTAGGCACTCAATAAATACTTATTGAGTGAATAACAGAGTATCAATAAATATCATCTAAAGCTGACAAATCAATAAATAGGGATTGATAAGTATTTAAATTTTCAAGGATATGGTCTTTTCAAATTATCAGAAGTGCAAAAAATCAAACACACACAAACCTTATGTATAAGAAAGTGCAGAAATCATATTACTAGCAAAGTTGATTTTTAACAGCATTTACCTTGATGTACGGAGTCTATTCCACAGTAAAGTACTAGCATGCATCTTTATGCAACAAAAGAACTTAGCATTAAAATATATAAAGAAAAAATCTGAAATAGAAATAAGCACCGCTGCTCATTGTTCTCCATTCTGGATCCTCCTCTTTTTTATTTCCTCAACTTCAGTAAGATACAATTGACATATAGCATTGTGTAACTTTAAGGTATACAATATGACTTGAAGCACTTATAGATTACAATATATTTACCATCACAGTGTTTCCTAATATCTTCATCACATCATATAATTACCATTTCTTTTTTGGGTTGAGAACATTTAAGATCTACTCTCTTAGCAACTTTCAGGTTTATAGTTCAGTATTGTTATCTATAACCACAATGTTGTGCATTAGATTCCCAGAACTTACTCATCTCCTAACTGGAAGATTGTACTCTGACCAGCATCTCCTCATTTTCACCACTCCTAGCCCCTGGTAACCACCATCCTCCTCTTTGTTCCTACAAGTTCAGCTTTCATACATTTCACACATAAGAGAAATCATACTATATTTGTCTTTCTCTAACTTACTTCACTTAGCATAATGTCTGTCCTCCAGGATCATCCATGTTGTCGCAAAGGTAAGATTTCCTTCTTTCTCATGTCTGAATAATATTTCCATTGTGTGTGTGTGTGTGTGTGTGTGTAGATATATCATATATCTATGTGTATGTATGTGATTCACATCTTATTTATCCATTCATTTATTGAAGGGCACTTAGTTTGTTTCCATATCTTGTTTATTGTGAATGATGCCGCAATAAATGTGGGGATGCAGATATCTTTTCAATATCTTATTTCCATTTCCTTTGGATATATACCCAGAAGTGGGATTGCTGGATCATATCACTTCTAATTTTAATTTTTTAGTAACTTCCATTCTGTTTTCCAAAATGGCTGTGCCAATTTACATTCCCACTAACAGTGCGTAAAGTTTCCCTTTTCTGCACATCCTCGCCAGTACTTAATTATCTCTTGTCTTCTTGATGATAGTTATTTTAACAGGTGTGAGGTGATATTGTGGTTTTGATTTGCATTTCCTAGATGATCAATAATGTTGGCATCTTTCCATGTCTCTATTCCAGGCCATGCCCATCCCCTTAATGCACATAGCCAAAATGATTAAATAGATGAATTCTTGTGAAACTTTAATAAATACAAAATGTGAATACTGCATGAACTTTTCCAACACCAAAAACTAAAAAAAAAATTAAAATATAAGTTACAAAATCATCATAATGCTGACAACAAACCCTTACAAAAAGGCACCCGAAAAACCTACAAACTACTCTCTCTATATAATTTTGATGCAAATATCTTAAATGTAATATTAGAAAACAGAATCAGGCAGTTAGGTATATCAAGTGGAACATTTATTTAAAAATGTAAAGATGGTTCTGTATTAGAAAATAATTATTACTACCATATCAATAAGCCAAAGGAGGAAAAACATAGTTATCCTGATGAATTACAAAGTATTATTTAATATAATTCAATATCCATCACTGATTTTAAAAACAAACCTCATAGAAATTTATTTACCATCAGCAGTGATGTCCTAGAAGCTTTTCCATTAAAATCAGAAACAAGAAGTCTATTTTCTAGCACTGTATCAATTTGATAGGTTTTGGAAATACTAGCCAGTGTAATTAGGCTAAAATAAATCATACTGGCAAATGAACAGTGGAAGCAAAATTATTATTTATAAATGATAGGATTGTATGTTTTGAAAATGCAAGAGAATCAACTGAAAAATTCTTAGAAACAAAATAATTCAGTAAGGTGATTGGTTATAAAATTAATACACAAACGTCAATTATCTTTTCTATAAATAAATAAAAACTAGTTTCAAAAGATTATGGAAGGAAACATCTTATTTACAATAGCACAACATCATCAGCTAAGTCTATGTGTGTATTTAATACGGAATGTCCATGACTGATAAGAAAATATGTAAAACCTCTATTATGTTACATGGAAATCTACTTTGTTATCTGAGAAGATACTCCAAATATTTAGAGTCTTTTTAATTTAGTTATTAAATTATTTGATTCTATTGCCACATTAGTAAGATTTTTCCATTTTTATCATCTTTTAGTCATGACAAAATGAGTCTAATATTATCTTAAAAATAAATATGTGAAAATAACAAGGATATTAAAAGTAGAATAATGAGGCAAGACTGTCTATTATATATAGGTTAGGTAATACTCCAGGAATAGATCAAACAATAGAAAAGAATAGAGAAGCTAGAAACAATTTCATGGGGATTCAGTATATTCTAAATAAGTAGGAATAAAATGGATTATTCAATAAATTTTGTTGGAATTTATTGACTAGCTCTTTTGGAAAAATTTAGAAACTTGCATTTTTATCTCAAACTTTACAGTGAGATAAATTCCATTTTGATAAGTAATAATAATAAAGCCCTAAAATAAAAGAGGATTCTATCTGATTCCAAAAAGTATTTTTTTATAATCTCAGATGGGATAAAGCTTTTCAAAACAAGACATGGAAACTATAAATCCATAAAAGAAAAGCTCAGTACTTTTTTATATATCAAAACTCCAAAAATACTATAAAGTCAGAAGATAGAAAGTAAACTGAATAAAAATATTTACAGTATATTGACAATTCATTTCACTAATATAGAAAAAGGTCATATAAATAAGGAAAATAAGAACTAGCAATAGAAAAATGGGCAAAGTATATGAACGAAAATACACAGCAAAATAAATATAGCCAATATGTACATTGAGATGTTCACTCTTACAATTCAAAGTTGTGATATTAAAATTGGCAAACATGTGTAAAGTCTGACAGCACCCCATTCTCAGTATTTAAGAGTGGACCCAATAAACATCACTTCTCAATCCTCCATAATTTCTGTACAAATTGAGAAATGAAACTAAAGAATTAGGCAGAATTAAACAGTTAACTGACTTAACAGGGCTGGGCTAAGACATGACTGTCCCTTGTCTCCATTAGTAAATTTTGTGTTTGCTATGTGCAGCCTAAACTTAAGGGAAAGGGAAATTGAATGGACCAGACCAAGTATGGCCAATTAATTCTCCCCAAATTTACCAAACACGTAAGTTATTCCAAGTCCTTGAGGAGGTAGAAAAAAGGCAAACCTATAGTGTGAATTCCTGTCCCTCCACATGGAAGAAAGTATCAGTGCTGGAAGAAACATGTTCTTTAATTAGTCTTTTGACCTTTATAGTTTTAACCCATTAGGCTTAGCCATTAAATCTATGTTTACCCAGTGGTTTGGCTATTTACCTCAGTGGAGGAGATTGGCAGTCTTTCAAGACAGTCCTGCTCCCACCTCTCTGAGGCTGACTCTCCTATACTAACCACTCATTCTTTGATATCTTTCTGGAACTGCAGTTGCTCAGCATAGGTTTTACCTGCAAAAAGTTCTGAAATAAATCAGAAGCCAGCCCAAAATTTATTCCTTATTCTGTTTTCCAGCTGAAGCTATGTCTAGCCATTATGTTCAACATATACTTTCAGAGGTTCTGCAGTGTGAATAAAGGGCATTATTAAAATACTCTAACAATAAAATGCCAACCATAAGATCACCCACATTTGAATATGTTGCCCCATTATCAAATTCCCAGAGATAAATAAAAGTTCAAGAATTAATTCTCCTAGAAAGTTAATGTCCAAAGATATTAAAGTTCAAAATACTTAAGACCCTAGATTAAATTATTTTGCTCTTGCTAGTTAAAAGTCCAAATTAAAATTTTCTCCAGTTTCTCACCCCCTAAAATCTCAGACATAGAGCTCATAAATACCTGGATAGAATCATCATTATTTTGGCAACTTCACACTGGGCTCTCAGTGGAATGGGTGTAGTTCCTTCACACCCCCAGTACCTTCATTGCCAAGTCTTTCATGAGCCTTGATTTTTAAATATTTCAGAGAGTTCACAGGACACATAATTATCAGAATGCCAGCCACAAGCATGCCAAATTTAATTTTTTAAAAGGCCATTCTATTAGCCGTTATGCCAAGCAAAATCATTGTCCTTGACTGTAGTACTTAATTGTGTAAAACCCATAACAAAAACTCTGTAGTGTCTGAAGGAAAAAGGATAGAAAAAAGGATTCCTAATATTAGCTTCACCAACATATTAATTGAAGGCTAGTTGTCCAAATCTACAACCTGTATACTTGAACTTAACCAGGAGAAATCTCCCTTCAAAAAACAAATTTTGGCACTATTCAAAATACTTAGCTTCTGTTTGGGGTAGGGGAATCCATTTATGCAAATTGGCACCTCTCTTAGAGAGAAGCATTTGAGATATCCTAGACTTTATTCCAAGGTTTTGTTATGAAAATTTTTATACAGCAAAGTTGAAAGAATTTTATAATGAGCACCCAGATAACCATCTAGATTCTACCATTAACACTTTATATACTTGATGTATAACATATCTATCCATTTATTCATTCCTCTATCCATCCATCAATCCATTTTATTTTTATAGAATATCAAAGTAAATTGCAGACATCACTACAGTACAGAAGCATACAATTATTAACAAGAATTATCAATATTTGTTTACAGTAATTTTTCTTTTGATTTAAAATGTACGTGCAAACAAAGACACAGGTATTGAGGACAATCACTGAGTTTTGACAAGTACATTCATCCATATAAGCCAAATCTCTGTGCAGGTACAGAATATTAATATCAGCCCAGAAGATTTTCCTATGCTCTTCCCAGTTTATCTCCATCCCTACCACCCTAAGAGGAAACCAACATATATAGCTTTGCCTGTTCTAGAACAACATATAAATAGAACCATGTAGTATATGTACTCTCTTGCTTTTTTCTCTTTTATTTAGCATAATGTTTTTAAAGTTAATGCATGTGTATAGCCATTATTCATTCCATTTTACTGCCCTGTTGAGCAACCCTTTGGCAACTTCAACCTGGGCTCTCAGTGGGATGGGTATAGTTCCTTCATATGGATAACATAATTTGTTAATCCATTCTTCTTTTGATGTACATATGAGCTGAATATAGTTTTGACTATTATGTATAAAGCTGCTATGAACATTCATGGACAAGCTTTTTTGTGAAATATATAATTATTTCTCTTGGAAAAATACCTAGGATGGAATTGTTGTGTCATAGGGTAAGGGTAGGTTAGTTTTATAAGAAACCGTCAATATCCGCGGCGCCTGGGTGGCTCAGTTGGTTGGGCGGCTGCCTTCGGCTCAGGTCGTGGTCCCGGGGTCCTGGGATCGAGTCCCGCGTCGGGCTCCCTGCTCGGCGGGGGGTCTGTTTCTCCCTCCCCCACTCCCCCAGCTTGTGTTCCCTCTCTCGCTGTCTCTCTGTCAAATAGATAAAAATAAATCTTAAAAAAAAAAAAAAAGAAACCGTCAATATCCTTATGCCATTTTATACTCCCACCCATACTATATGAGGGTTTCAGTTGCTTCACAACCTCACCAACATTTGGTGATTTTAGCAATTTTATTTTTAGACGGTGTGTTTATAATGGTAATTCACTGTGGCTTTAAATTGAATTTCCTGAGGACAAATGATACTGAAGACTTTTCACTTGCTTGTTAGTCAATAGTAGGTCTTATTTTGAGAAGTATGTCTCAAATATTTTGTCCGTTTTTTAAAAGATTTATTTATTTATTTGAGAGAGAGAGTGAGTGCAGGAAAGGGAGAGAAAGAATCTCAAGCAGACTCCCCACTGAGCATGGAGCCCAACATGTGGCTCAGTCTCATGACCCTGAGATCATGACCGCAGCCGAAATCAAGAGTCAGACACACCTGACTGAGCCACCCAGGTGCCCTTTGCCCATTTTTATTAGGTTTTTGTCTTTCTGTTATTGATATACAAGAGTTCTTATATCCTGGATAAAATTCTCTTACAGATATATGTTTTGAGAATACTTTTCACTGTCTGTGGTTTTCCTATTCATTTGAATTGTGTCTTTTGATAAGCAGGACTTTAAATTTTTGGTGAAGTATAATTTATCATTTTTTATAGTTATTTTCTCCAACTCATCTGAAAATCTTCATCTATACTGAAATTACAACATTCCCCTCTTTTTCTCTAAAAGCTTTAGAGTTTTTGATTTTATGTTTGTCTATAGTTCATCTTGAATTAATGACTGTGTGGGCTGTGATGTAGAGTTTATTATGCTCATTTTTCTCCATCAATATGCACTTATTTCAGCTCATTTTGTGGAAAACATTTCTCTTTCTCTATTGGATTGCTTTGGCACTTTTGCTAAAAATCACATGACTAAGTACGTGTTGCTGTATATCCAGTCTCTCTACTCTATTCCATTCATCTATTTCTCAAACATTATTAAAATAAAACAATATAAGTCTCAACATGATTCAAATAAAACACTGTCTTGATTTGTCTAGATTTATACTCAACTTTGAAATCAGAAAATTTTATTCCTCCAATTTTGTTCTTTTTCAAGCTTGGATTGGATAATCTGTGTCCTTATTTTTTTCATGTAAATTTAGCTTAACTTTGTAAACTTTGTTTCTTTTTTTTTTAAAGATTTTATTTATTTGACAGAGAGAGAGACAGCGAGAGCAGGAACACAAGCAGGGGGAGTGGGAGAGGGAGAAGCAGAGTTCCTGCTGAGCAGGGAGCCCGATGTGGGACTCGATCCCAGGATCCTGGGATCATGACCTGAGCCAAACGCAGATGCTTAACGACTGAGCCACCCAGGTGCCCTTTAACTTTGTAAACTTTGGATAAAAAAAAGGGCTGCTGGAATTTTTGTTGAGATTACATTGACTCTATTGATATTTGGGAGAAAAACTGACCTCTTAATGAAATGGATTCTTTTAATCCATAAAAAAATTCTCTCTTTTTATTTAGATTTCCCTTCAGTTCTTTAAGAAATGGCTTTTGCTTGTAGTGTAGAGGTCTTGCTAAATTGACTTATTAGTTCTAGTAGTTGCTTTGTAGACTCCTTAGATTTTTCTACATAAAAAAATTTTGTCATCTTCAAATAGATTTGTGTTTCTGATTTTAATGCCTTTAATTTTTTCTTGTCTTATTGCAATGGCTGGAACAATCACTACAATTTTGAATAGAGATGATAAGAATAGGCAGCCTTACCTTGTTCTCCATCTTATAGGAAAACTATTTAGTGTTTCACCATTTACTATGGTTTTAACTTTTTTTTGTTGCTACTTTTTATTATATTAAATAAGTTGCCTTCTTATCCTTAGTATAAGAGTTTCTTTTTATCATGTTAGAATATTGAATATTGTCAACTTTATTTTGCTTCTATTAAAATTATCATATGGTTTCTCTCCATTATTCTGTTAATATTGTGAAAAACATTAATTGATGTTTGAATGTTGAATGTATTTTGCATTTTTGGAATAAACTCTACTTGGTCAGTCTATATTATCCCTTTTATATATTATTTAACTCTATTTCCTAATATTTTATTTAGGAATTTTTCTATATATGTTTATAAGAGATATGGATTTATATTTTTAAATGTACTACTGTCAAATTTGGGTGTTAAGAATATACTAGATTGTAAAATGGAGTGAGAAGTGTTTTCTTCTACTCTGTTTACTTAGTGAATATATGTATTCTTGATATTATTTCTTCCTTAAATATTTGATAGATTTTGTCAGAGAGGAGGAATTTCCTCTGTCCTTAAATGTCCCTCTAGAGAGACTAACGGTCAAATTGACATGAGACAGATAACAGGAAAAACCAAATTTAATTTTGTACATATAAGGATTCTACACAGACATGGAATTCCTAAGACAGATAAAATGAACCTGAACCAAGGGAGTAAGGGTCTGGGACTTCAAAGGGAAGGAATGTAATTCACAGGAAGATGAAAAAGAGTAAATATTTGGTAAGCAAATATTTGCTGGGCCACTCAGAAACCATGGGACATAGAAGACTAATCATGAATGCCTTGCTAGGCTTCTCTCTACCACACCTACTTAATATCATAATGTAGTTGTCTGTGGTACTAGTTCTCCTCCTGGAGCAGGTCCTCTAAATTCTTTTTAGGCAATTGAGGAAGGAGGTGAAGAGCTTTTCTGAATCTGCTGGATTTTTATTGCTTTTTAACTCAAAATAATCTTTATGCCAAAGAGGCCCATCTTGGTGTAGTCTATCCTTGGCCCCTACAACTTCATCAGTTAATCCATCTGTGCTTGAATTTTTCACTGTGGGAAATTTTGATAGTAAGTTCAATTCATTTTGTTGATGTAGGGCTATTTAGACTTTATGTTTTATTGTGTATTAATCTTGGTAAATTGTATTTTTCAAGAAATTTATCTATATATCAGAGTTGTTGAATTCTCTGCAATAAAACAATGTATAATATTCTCTTATAACCATTTTAATGTCTCCAGCATCTATACAAAAAAAATTCTTTCATTCCTGGGATTAGTAATCTGAGTTCTCGATCTTATTTTCTTAGTCATCTTACCTAGGGGGTCTATCAGTTTTGTGTCTCTTTTCCAAGACAAGCCTCCGGCTTTGTTAATCTTTTTATGTTGTTTGACTCTTTTCACTTTTATTTATTTATTGCTCATTATTATCATTTTCCTTTCACTCTCTCCTCTTTTCCTAACTTTAGAATGTTAGAAGGTGGAATCTTGAATCATCTTTAGATTTTATTATTTATTTATTTATTTATTTTTAGATTATTTATTTATTTATTTGACAGTGAGAGAGGGAACACAAGCAGGGGAGTGGGAGAGGGAGAAGCAGGCTTCCTGCAGAGCAGGGAGCCCGATGTGGGGCTCTATCCCAGGACCCTTGGATCATGACCTGAGCTGAAGGCAGATGCTTAACGACTGAGCCACCCAGGCACCCCCATTTTTAGATTTTAGACCTTTTTTCTCATGTAAACATTTAAAGGTATAGATTTTCCTCTCATCACTGCTTTAGCTGTATTTCATAAATTTTGGTATGTTCCAGTTTCATTATAATTCATTTTGAAATATTTTCTAATTTCTCTCATGATTTCTTCTTTGAACCATGAATTACCTAGAAGTGTTTTAATTTAAAAATATTTGGTATTTTCTAGATATCTGATTGCTATTTGTTTTTAATTTAGTTTTATTGTTGCAAGAGAACATACTCTGTATTTCAGTCCCTTTAAATTTGTTGAGATTAGTTCTATGGTCAAGCTCAGGGTCTATCATGTTTTGGTAAATGTACCATATCCTCTAGGAAATAACTATGTTCTGCACTATTAGGTTATAGTGTGCCATAAATATCAATTAGGTCATGTCAATCAATAGTGTTGTTCAGATTATCTATGTTTTTATTGATTTTTACCTAGTTCTACCATTTGCTGAGAGACAGGTGTTAAATGCCTGTCATTATGGAATTAACTATTTTCTCCTGTATTTTGGCCAAATTTTGCTTCATGTAGTTTGAAGCTGTGTTATCAGATGCATGTACATTAATGATACTTATATCTTCCTAATGAATTAATCCTTCTATTGTTATGAAGTGGCCCACTTTTTATCTCTTTATCTCTTTGTTTTGAAGATTAGTCTCATATTAATTTAGCTCCTTCAACCTTATGTTTACATTATAATCTTTTTAAGAAGTGCATAAATTTCAAAGTTGACAATCCTATTCACCAGATCTTATTTGAGACTATTTTGTTACTTATTCAATTTATCTTCATTCACATTTACATCTTGAGCCTATATTTTTTCACTGATTTGGGCTCTTTCTTGCAAAGTAGTGTGCGCATTGTTTTATAAACAGGAATTTTCTGTCCTACGGCCCAGTGGTAACTTCCACTGTTGCTTGCTGTGGAATAGCTTATTCTCAGAAACCTGTCTTCTAGAGAAGACTACTCCCCTGTGGTTAATGAATTTAGATTCATGCTGAGACCACATGTTTGAGGGTCTTTTGAGCCTGCAGACAATCTACATGAATCTAAATTTGTCTCCTTCACCATTGCTTTTTAGGCACTGAATGCAGCATATGTAGGGCTGCCTTTGTAAGGTTGTAACAGTTTTTTTTAGAGGAGGGGAGAGATAGGGGGAGAGGCAGAGGGAGGGAGAGAGACAGTCTTAAGCAGGCTCCACACCCAGCAGGAGCCCAGGAACCTGGATGTGGGGCTCGTTCTCACAACCCTGAGATCATGACCTGAGCCGAAATCAAGAGTGGGACGCTTAACCGACTGAGCCTCCCAGGCACCCCAGGTTGTAACAATTTTTACATGAAAACTCTAGAGCTTTATAATGTCTGAAGAGTTCAGCTTTCGTTCAATTTAAAAGCAATAAATTGTGTTCTATCAGTGGCTAAAAGGTCTATATATGGAAAGATTCTCCTTTCCTCATGTTTGAATCTTTGCCTCAATTGTACCCCCTTATAGAGGCTTCAGTGCCCCAGCCATGTCTGCTGAGGCATCTTTAACTCCATATACATGTGCTAAGGACAGTGCCTTTGGTGTTTAAATTTAAGTTGTAGTCTGTATCCTAAATTCCCCACCATGTGGTTAAGTCTGTTCACTAAGTGTGAGATTTTTTCTGAGACCCATACCTTTGCTGAAGCCAGTATAGGTAGCATTTGTTTGCTAAGCCCCTGTGGCCATCATTTTCTGAGGCCTGCCCATGGCTATGGCCCCTGTAACCTCTTTGTTTGCTGAGGTCCAAAATTTTAAAAAATTTTCACTTACACCATTGATGAAATCTGAAACCCTAGGTTTGTGTGTTACTCAAGGCCTTGAGTATGCAGTGCCTCTAAAGAAACATTTGTTGATATAAAGACTATGTATGTTTTATTCACCTGCCAAGGTCAAAACACAACATTAACCTAAGGGCATAGCAGTTAAAAGCTATCTTCACATCTGTTAAAAGCAGCCATTTTGTGTCTTCATAGTACATGATGGCATCCAGTTACCAACTATGCCGAAAATTATTATTCAACTTCAAGGTCAAAACCCACGTGTCCTGTACTTAATATAATGCCACCAAAATTTAACATCATCCATAAAGGGCATGTGATAAGCCTTAACCTCCAGAAACTGTTTTGTCCCCCAAAGGACTCTTTATCAGTATTTCTGACTGCACCAAGTGGGAAATAAGACAAAAAATAAGGAAGATGTGAATTAAAATATAACCTTTGTTACTGAAAATTGATGTTGGAGAATGTGGCTTATATCTATGAGTAGGGTTCCAAATATTATATTCCACTAGAATGTATGAGCAAATGCTTCTGATCAAGGAGGGGAATTTCAGTATTAAAGATTATAGAGTAGGAGCAGTTTCTGTTGTCCTAATACTGTTATGCCAGTTGTGATAGGCTGCCTCTAGAGGAGCGGAAGAGAACATGTGCTGCTTGTAGACAATTTATTCCCAAGTGACAAAAAGGAGAAAAGTGCTAGTCCTAAGAATTTTCTCTTTCCAAAAATTACTAATCATAGTAAATCATTCCTCATCCCCTAAGGCAAAATGAGTAAAGAAATGGAAAGAGGCCAGGAGTGTTATGCTAATAGATGTCTCTTCACATAAAAGGAAACATTAAGAATGAGGAAGAAGCATTATCTCTTAATTTCAGATCCAAGATATATTACTACAATGCGAAAGCAAGTTGCAACTGGGTTTTGGTCTTACTTGTTCAAGAAAGAAAATGCATATAGCTAAAGCCATGTGGACAAGAACATGGTCTTGAAAGAGCAGTTTGTTGAGAAGTAGAAAGGAAGTGAATGCACGCATTTTAGAGTACTTTGTCCATGTTTAACTATGCAAGGATAAAAGAGATATGAGTATCTTAAAGGCAGCATTGTTCTTTTAGAATGCCAAAGATAATCATGGTTAGTGGAGAGGACAGTATTAATGCTCAGGAAGAGATTGAAGACACAAAAGGAAAATGGAAATTATTATTGTTATTACTGTCGACTCCACCCATTTTCTTCTTCTTTACAAATATGTCTTATACTTTCCTTAAAATAGAGGCTAAAAGTGTTGAAAGCAGTGCAACTGAAGGACTTGAGGCTGGCCGTGAAGTTGGAATAACTACCGTAGGGAAAATATTTTTATGATGCTTTTCTGTAAGCAGCTCTCTTTTCTCATAACTGAAACTACCCAAATCCTCTGTTGAAGCAGTTGGCTTATATTGGCATGTTTGTAAAATTATTTGCTGATCAGCTACTTAGTCAAACTAATCAGATTTGCTGCCTCTTCTCTAGGAATTTAGATTTAAGACACTGGAAAACTATTCCAGGTAGTTGTGGGAATCTGAGAGGAAAATAATGTAAGTGAAAAAAGAGATGCCAAAAAGAAAGCTCTTGTGGCCTGAGAGGTAGCCAGAGACAGAGAGAATGAAAAAGACATAGAAAGTGGTGCCATAGTACATGATGGCATCCAGTTACCAACTGTGAGTCACTTTGAGTCCGGATATATATATATTTAAAAATTTTATTCATTTGAGAGAGAGAGAGAGCACGAGCAGGGTGAGGGGCAGAGGGAGAGGGAGAAGCAGAGTCCCTGCTGAGCAGGGAGCCCAACGCAGGGCTCGATCCCAGGACTCTGGGATCATGACCTGAGTCGAAGGCAGACGCTTAACCATCTGAGCCACCCAGGCACCCCAAGTCTGGATATATTAATATTCATGAGGTCTCTGCACCTTTTCAAAACTTTATCCCCCATTTTTTTCAACTTAATTTGAGCTATCTTAAAACTGAAAGAACTTTTTTAGAAAAGGAAATACCAAGAATGAATGACATAATAGTTTAATGGTATAGAGGTTCTAGCTGGATATGATTTTCACTGGAGCCAATCACCATGTGTTGTATGACATTCTCTGGCAATGTTCAGAAGCTCAGAAGTAGTCAAAAAGAAACCAGACATGTAGACTGAGGATTTTAGAATTAATTGACTAGGCAGATACTGTGGGAAGAAAAATAAATTCAAGTTGCTGGTAAGAGTACACTTTAATAAGCTATCCATGAGTGTTTAGGTAATATAGGAAGTTATGAGAAAAAGGGGTAACAGAGGATTAAAAGTTTTGATGAAATAAAAAACTAGGCTCTTTAGGATGCAAGAATAGGAGAGGCTAAAGGATAGAAGAATGTGATGGGAGAAATTTCAAAGTTAAATAGTACACTGGTGGAATAGTTCCATGATGGTAATTTCTAGTGAATATCATTGTGAATGAATTGCAGAATTGATGCAGGCAGGCTAGGTCCAAGGACCCAGAGAATGTCCTGCAGGACCAGCCAGTAGGATCCCTGGCTGCATGCAGGATAGAAATCAAATGCTAGCCTGCAGGAGGTAAAAGCGGAGTTTATTGAAGGTAGAGAGTGCAGGTACAGACCAAGTGTCTTGTCTTTGCTTGGGGTCTGGGGGTTTTATTGAAGATTGTTGTGGGGTGTACATGTCTTCTTAGGCATCCAGGAACCAGTTAGAACAAAGACAAGGATCCAGGAGCTAGGGGGGGTCTTGGCATTGAGATGTCTCGTGCAGGTGGTCTGGAATACACATATGATAGCTTCGTCCGGTCCTTCTCACCTGGTTCTTCCTTAGATATTACCTGTACTAAAGAAATCATTTACTTCTTGTCCCTTACAAGAAAGACATACACTATCCCTATTATGAGGCATGCATAAAGTGGGGGTGCAGGTCCTAGCAAGAATAGAAGCAGGAAAAGGAGCAAGAGCAGATTTTTATGGAGTCCTTCAGTTTCCCCATGTCAGAAATAGAATGTGGAATATGATCAAGGAAGCATAAGGAAGTCATCATGGGTGTGCCGTCTATTTTTTAGCTGAAATATCATAGGATTACTGTGATGATGAAAAAATATATAACTGTAAAACAGATGCCAACGTCTTCAAAGGGTGTAGAAGAGTGACTGGAAAATGAAACCAGATTAGGAAGAATGTAGTTTTATAAGCTTCAAATGAGTATGGGATATTGAACAAAGTTCTGATATGAAACCATATCAGAAAAATAGTAAAGGGGAATCAGAGGTATTCCAACCCATTTCCCTGGACCTAATATATGTCCACTGTGGGAGAGTAAAGAAATGTCAGTTGATAGTGCCATAGGGGAATCAGTGTCCATGAAGGAGAACTGGTTCTAGTTAAGTAAAAAAAAAAAGAAAAGAAAAAAAGACGGATAGAGAAAGTGGTTGAGAAAAGTTAAATATATAAACATACCTCTTTACAACAGAATTAGATTAGAAGTTGGGGGCATGACATTACTTTATTAGTGTAGTTTGAAGTATTATATGTGCCCTAAATAACATTTATTTTGAAGAACATACTCTTTCACTAAATCAGAGGCTTTTCTCCTCAAATTGGTCCAATTTATTGAGACTCCAGGCCACTGTTCTTTCCTGTCATTCATGTAGCCATGTAGTATAAAGCAACACATTAAATTGGCTGAAGTTAAAATCCAATTTTTCACCAATAGATTTGGAAATAAGCAACTCATCCAACTCTAATTAAAACTCATTCAGATCACATGGCTTCAACATATGTTGGAATCATACACTCTTAAGTCCTATTAATCACCCTAATTATGTAGCATATTATTCAGCACCTGTAAAGTTAAGCACCTTAGAGATAATTTACAAAATGTGCAATTTGGATCCAATTTTCTTCTGTTCCTTTAAAAAGGGTGATAGAACCAAAAATGTCATTTGAAATGAACCTCAGGTTTTGCTAACTCATAATATCATCATTAGCATTATTATTTTTCTTGTCAAATGATGTAATGCAAAAGACCATTGAACTTCATGTCAGAATATGTAAGTTCTACTCCCAGCCTTGTCTTCTTTGAGCTATATAGAGTTTAGTTTTTTCATCTGTCTAATGTAGAAGGTAATCTGAATAATCTTTAAATGATTTTCCAGCTTGAAATTGTGTTGGCTCCTCTCACTCTGTATATATCTCTTCTTTTTGCTCAAATGCAAGGAAAAATGTAGAAGCACACATTATATTAGTCATGGTTCTCCAGAGAAACAGAATCAATGATATACATATATCTATTACTATAATAATTTATATATTATACTATATACTATATGTAAAATATTATACATGTAATTGTATATATTATATATTACATATTTGCATATTATAATTTGCTCTCTCTCTCTCTCTCTATATATATATATATACACACACACAGTCCCTGACTTATTATTCTGTGGCTTTACAATGGTGTGTGAAAGCAATATGAATTCATTAGAAACCATACTTTAAATTCTGAATTTTGATCTTTTTCTGGGTTAGTGACATATGGTATGATACTTTCTCATGACACTGGGTATGCAACTTACACACATACAACAATTGTTTTTCACTTTCAGTACAATATTAAATAAATTACATGAGATATTCAATTCTTTATTATAAAATAGGCTTTGTGTTAGATGATTTTGCCCAACTGTAGTCTAATCTAAGTGTTCTGTGCACATTTTAGGTAGGCTAGGATAAGCTATGATGTTTGGTAGGTTAGGTGTATTATTTTTATCAGGACATAATTCTATCATAAGTTGAGGAAGATTTGTGGTGTGTGTGTGTGTGTGTGTGTGTACAATCTGATTTATTTATTTTTTTTTAAAAAAAGATTTTATCTATTTATTTGACAGAGAGAGACACAGCGGGAGAGGGAACACAAGCAGGGGGAGTGGGAGAGGGAGAAGTAGGCTTCCTGCAGAGCAGGGAGCCCGATGTGGGCCTCGATCCCAGGACCCTGGGATCATGACCTGAGCCGAAGGCAGATGCTTAATGACTGAGCCACCCCGATGCCCTTACAATCTGGTTTATTATAAGGATTTGACTCATGAGATTGTAGAGGCTGAAAAAATCCCACAATCTGCTGTCTGAAAGCCAGACCCAGGAAAGTGGATGCTGTAAATTCTAGTGTGAGTCCTAAGGCCTGAGAACCAGAAGGACCAATGATATTTAAGTCCTAGTGCAAGGGCAGAAGACCTATGTCTCAGCTCTGCAGTCAGGCAGAGAGATAATTCAACCTCCCTCTGCCTTTTTGTTCTATTCATTTCTTCAATGAATTAGATAATGCCCAGCCACATTGGGGAGGGCAATGTGCTTTACTCAGTCCACCAATTCAAATATAGTAATTGCTTCCAAAAACACCCTACAGACACACCCAAAATAGTGTTTAATCAGATACGTAAGTATCCTTTGGCCTAGTCAAATTGACACAATAAATTAGCCATAACAATTCCACT
This sequence comes from Mirounga angustirostris, assembly GCF_029215605.1. Classification (NCBI taxonomy): domain Eukaryota; kingdom Metazoa; phylum Chordata; class Mammalia; order Carnivora; family Phocidae; genus Mirounga; species Mirounga angustirostris. The sequence continues at coordinate 99,340,621 of NW_026991719.1, forward strand.
CCTGTCAACTTGGCATTGAAGCAGACCTCCTTAAACCATACTTAATCTCCAAAGAAAGACAATAACAAGGTCATTATTCTAATGTAGTACAATTCTCCTGCATACAACCAAAAATGCACTAACCCCTTCTAAAACAGGAGGTAAAGTCCTTGCGTGATGTTTACTCTTCTCTTTGATGTCCCGTAACTTAAATGCTATGATGTAAAATTAACAATACTTAATACTGTGATAGGAAGTCAATAATACATCTTATGTTACATGATGAGGGAATAAGATGAAAAAAAACAAAGATATTTGATACACACATACATGTATAAAATATATTTAAGCATAAAATATATTTATAACAAAATCAAATAAGGAGGAAATACTTATTACATTTGTGTCTTTGTTTCTGTAACTGGTCACATGGTTATAGCTGGTATTTATAACTACTTTTTCCACTACCCATCTGTGTTTCCTTTGCCTTCAGGAAGTACCTCATCTCATTGTGGTTCTTTACTTGGTGAGGTGATCTAAACCTTCATTACTGAAGGGTCTAGGACATTAATGATCCTGCTTAGATTGAGTTGTTAGTTTTCCATTGATTTTAATCACAGGGCATGATGATATTAAGAGACACCCTAAGGGATCTTCTGTATTCCAGACAAACTCTTCCTTACCTCCTTTGTGCAGTAGTAATCTGATTTCCCCGTGGTAGTCAGGATCAATTACCCCAGCCAGCACAGTAACTCCCTTCTTCATCTATTGATTCAGAGGCATGAGGAGCCCAGAGTGGCTGGGCAGTAGTCTTAACTTACAGTTTAATAGAATCATTGTTGTGTTTCCTGGTGGAAGTATTTCTCCCTTGGAACTAAGAGCTCTGGGCCAGCAGAGCATAAGGATGTGACCAGAAGGAAAAATTCTTCCTCTACCTTTCAAGATTTTCCAGCTGGACTAAAAATTAAATTTACACAAGACAGATTAACAGGAGAAAAAAACCCCAAAGTTTTATTATGTGTGCACAGAGTCCCAATAATGAAACTGAGAACTGAAGAAATGACCAAGACAGGCAGTTCTATACTTCTTAGACAAAGAGACCATATGTCTGTGAGGACTCGACAGGAAAAAGGAGACTTAACTTTGGGAGCTTCAATTAGTAAGGAATTTCAAACAGAATTTAGACAAAGTCGTAAATTAGTAAAAATCACAAGAGTTGTTTATACAACCTTCTTGTGATAAGGATGTCTCTACCTCCTGGTACATGTGGGACACCTTTTACATGGGAGATTTATTTCTTGCTTTCATGGGGACAGAGGAGGGTCTGAGTTTCCTTCTTATACAAGCTGTCTCTGAAGTAACTTTTACTTAAAATAATCAATATGCCAAAGTGGCACATTCTGGGGAGGCCTGCCTTTGGCCCTTATAGTTGCAAAAACAGGAAGCGAAAATGTTGCCAGTGGGTCCCAAGGGGTAATAATGAGGGGTGCCACTCCCATTTCTACCCCTTGATTCCTGGATTCATGAATCCTGTCAGAGAAACAGCGCCACATATTGGCCTTGCATTCAAAGCATATACAGCCTTCTGGAAAACCTTGCCCTAGGCCTCCAAGATATTGCCACCTAGTTGGCACTGTAACTGAGTCTCCAGAAGGTCATTCTACAATTCTATCAAGCCAGCTGATTGTGGAAAACAGGGTAAGACCAGTGGATTTTATGAGTATGGGCTCACTGCCACACTTTTGCTGTGAAGTGAGTTCTTTCATTAGAAACAATGCTGCACAGAATACCATGATAATGCATAAGGCATTCTGTAAGTTCACGGATGGTAGTTTTGGCATGCAAGAAAGGTAAAGCTATATCCAGAGTGAGTGTCGATTCCAGTAAGAACAAAATGCTGCCACTTCCAAGATGGAAGCGGTACAATATAATCAACCTGCCACCAGATAGCTGGCTGATTTCTCTGGGGGATGGTGCCATATCAGGAACTCAGTGTTAGTCTCGTCTGCAGGCAGACTGGGGGCTCAGTGGTGGCCATAGCCGGGTTAGTCTTGGTGAATGGAAGTGCATGTTGATGAGCTTCATCATCATAACCTTCATCCCTGTATAACCTTCATCTCTGCCACCCTGGGCACTTTGTTCATGAGGCCATTGGACAATGACAGGGGTGACCGGGGAAAGACGCTGAGTGGCATATACAGAATAGGTCATCCTATCCATTTGACGATGAAAATTTTCCTCTGCTGAGGGCACCCTTTGGTGAGCATTCACACTGGACACAAATATCATCATGTTTTTTGCCCATTCAGAGAAGTCTATCTACATACCTCTTCCTCAGATCTCTTTGTCATCAGTTTTCCAATCATGCTCCTTCTAAGTCCCTGAACATCCAGCAAAACCACTGGCCAAGGCCCATGAATTGGTATATAACTCCATGTCTGGCCATTTCTTCTTACAAGCAAAGTGTAAAGCAAGGTGCACTGTTTAAAGTTCTGCCCACTTGGGAGGCTTTACCTTCACCAGGGTCCTTTAGGGATGTCTCAGAAAGGAGCTGTAGTGCTATAGCTGCCCATTTTTGGATGGTACCAGCTATCCTATAGAACCATCTGTAAACTAGAGGCTTCACTTCCTCTGTGGACAGATCATAGGGAACTCCCTTGAGACCACTGGTACAGGCTGGGAGAGACAAGGCAATATAGCAGGAGCAGGCATTTAGGATACTTCATGTAACTTACTTGTGCCTTCATGGCCTGCTTGGGCTCAATCATGTATATACCCCTTCCATTTGAATATGGAGTGCTGCTGTGCAAACCCAACTTTGTAGCTTAGTGGATCAGATAACACAAAACATTCATGATGGATAGCTCAGGTTGCTTGGTAACTTGATGGCCCATGATTAAGCATTTGGTCTCTACTAAGGCCCAGTAGCAGGCCAGGAGCTGTTTCTCAAAAGGAGAGCAGTTATCTGCAGAGGATGGCATGGCAAGGCTTTGCTTCAAAATCCTCAGGGCTAGCGCTGTACTTCAACTATAGGAGCCTCCTAAAAGTTCCAAACAGCATCCTCATCTGCCACTGATATTGCAAGCACCAGTTGATTGGCTGGATCATATAGTCCAAGTCTGGGAATTGATTGAAGGTCTGTAATTCTCTGTTTTTATGATTCAGTTTAGATTTTTTTCACTTCACCTAGAAATTTTCTGTTTATACAGCTCAAGTAAAAATTTACTGGGCTTCCTATCTATTCCACTTCTAGGAATACCATGATCAATTAGCCAACTTCATAGGTCCATGAAGGTCAGACTATTCTGATTTCTGCTTTGACTCTGCTGTTCATTATGATGACCATACCCTCCTTACCTGTGGTGGTTGAGTGCCACCACCCTACCCCTGCCAAATAGGATCCAATTACTCCCATTGTATATAGGTTTCCCAATTCAGTGGCTGCATTTCCCACCATAAATTTTGGTTTACAGAGAAGAGCAATCACAGAGCTCTTTGTAGATGCCAGGGCTTCCCTCACACATTTATTTCTCACATATGTCTTCTGGACCCTCCCAGTGTGGGTGAATAAGGTTTTCTTTTTCTTTTTTTTTTTTAATGTTCAGTTAGCCAGCATATAGTACATCATGTTTTTGTTGTAGTGTTCAACGATTCATTAGTTGCATATAACACCCAGTGCTCATCCCAAAACATGCCCTCTTTAATACCCATCACCTGGTTACCCCATCCCCCCAACCCCCTCCCTTCTGTAACCCTCAGTTTGTTTCCTGGAGTCCAGAGTCTCTCATGGTTTGTCTCCCTCTATGATTTCTTCCCATTCCGTTTTCCCTCCCTTCCCCTGTGGTCCGCCACTCTATTCCTTGTGTTCCAATATGAGTGAAACCATATGATAATTGTCTTTCTCTGCTTGACTTATTTCACTTAGAATAATCCCTCCCAGTTCCATCCATGTTGATGCAAATGGTGGAAAATACAGCTACCCTATGACCAAGCAATCGCACTACTAGGTATTTACCCCAAAGATACAGATGTAGTGAAAAGAAGGGGCATGTGCACCCCAATGTTCATAGCAACAATGTCCACAATAGCCAAACTGTGGAAGGAACTGAGATGCCCTTCAACAGAAGAATGGATAAAGATGTGGTGAATAAGTCTTAAATGACAAATCCACTGTAACATTTCAGTCATCCTAGGCCTTCGAATCCCTTCCTTGGGATTATAATGTGGATTTAATTCCCTCAGACAGGTGGAAAGTCCAGTAAGACTGGGGATAGAGAGGCTGATATCACTGGGGGTGGAGATGCTATTGCCACTAGGGTTGGAGAGGCTGCTTCTGCTGTGAGTGGGGAGGCCACTTCTGAAATAGTGGGGAGGCTCCTTCTGCTTGGGTTGGGGAGATTTCATCCACTTGCAAAGAAGACTCATCAGAATTTAGGGGTTCAGTGTACCCAATTTTAGCACAGTCTTGCCACATGTCCCCATCTCAACTTACAGGATCTTATTCTTTCTCAATCAATGCCCTCACTTTAACAATAGACACCCTGAGAGGCTGGGAGTTCAGCTTAAGTTGTAATTCAGCCAGTTTCCTTATGAGATTCTACATTTGATTTTCATCAATTTCTGTAGCCCCATGGCTACAGGAGGTAAGGATCTCCTTCAGGGCACACATAGCCCCCTTCAGGTAATTTACATGACACTTGAATTGGGAATGTGAATCCTTGAACTTATCCTTTTTCTTTCACCATTTTATCCAGTGAAACTTGGACAAATCTCAATTCGGGGGCAACTTGCCAGTCTCATTATATTTGTATAATTTTTCAGAACTGTTTAGAAGTATTATATACATGTCATTCAGCTCCTTGCTTGTTATAAGTGGTTGATTAGCACCATCCAATGCAGATATTTTGCCTATCTCCGTTGCCAGATCATGCCATGGACTATCAATGCTCTCTTTATTATTGGCAATAAAATCATTAGAGTCTTTACATCTAATCATATTTGAGAGCCAATTCTAGAAACCCCAGAACCAATTCAGAAAACTCAACCTTAAAATTCGGTTGCTGTAAAATCACTCTTGGCACCAAAATCTACATTAGTTAGAGTTCTCCAGAGAAACAGAACCAAATGTGTGTGTGTGTGTGTGTGTGTAAAATCTATTAAAAATATACTTATGTATATAAAAATATATAATGTATATAATACATAATATAATATATACAATGAGATTTATTATAAGGAATTGTCTCATGTGATTATGGAGGCTAAATTCTACAGTCTACCTTCTGTAAACTGGATACCCAGAAATGCCAATGCTGTGAATTCCAGTCCTTGTCCTAAGGCCTGAGAACCAGGAGTGCCAGTGGTATGTCTCAGTCCAAGGTCAGGAGATGACTAATGTCAGGTCACACAGTCAGACAGAGACAGACGGAAAGAGAGAGAGAGAGAGAGAGAGAAAGTGTTCAACCTTCCTTCCTCAGCCTTTTTGTTCTGTTCAAACCCTCAATGGATTGGATGATGCCTACCCACATTGGGGAGGGCAATCTGTTTTACCCAGCCCACCAATTTAAGTGTTAATCTCTTCCATCTGGAAACATGCTCACAGATATACCCTAAATAATATTTAACCAGATTTGTGGCCATTCCTTGGCCTAGTCAAGTTGATACATAAAATTAACCATGACAGCCATGCACAAATGTCTCAGAAGAATTATTCTTAAATAATTGCTCTTAATCCTTTATTTTAAAAACATTTTTGTTTTTGAATGAAAAGACCTATCAATTTCAAAAGCTCTTATATTTTGATCACGAGGCCAAATCTATGGCTAAAAATGGAATTTGTGATTTGAATTGCGTTGTTTTGCCTACATGTGTGATTTCATGAGGTATGACCTTTATCATATTTCTGAAAATGTAGTCCATATGCAAAAGTTTTGTAATAAAATACGTTTGTAATAAACATTGTAATAAAAAGCATTTTTTTGTACAACCAAAATATAAGAAACCTCTTTAAGGGTATTTCAGGGTAGGAAAATAGTGATGCTTGGTATCACTGTCAGGGCCTTCTGAATCCTCACACAAACATGAAATGCTGTTTAGTCTAATTTAGTGTTCATCATATCTTCCAGAAGGTTCTCATCTTTAAACCTGATGGGTTACATAGCAGATATAAAATCGTTTCACAGATCCCTAGTGGTTCCTTATATGTGTCTCATTTACTCATTCATTTATTCATTCAAAAATATGACTTGAATGTCTGCTATATACCAGACATTATGGTAGGTGCAGTATGGAAGTGGACAAGGGGATGATTAGAGAAAGTTGGATCGTAAGGACAGGAAGTTGTATATCTGCCACTGCTTTAGCCAGGCCAAGCCTGCTTTTCTATTTATATTTTGGACTTCGGCAAAATATTTCCATGACCAAAAAACATGAACATCACTGGTATGGATAATAAAGTACCAGAATATCCACTCCTTCATCTTGTCAGGTAAAATTTGAATGGATTTGCATATACTTTCAGTCTCTGGTGAAGTTACTTTGCTTTGAATTCTTCACGTATTGTCTCACATTGGAAAATTCTCAGTGTCTTCCAAAGTGAATTGCTATGGTTACCTGATTGAGGAATGATCCAAAACAGGGTAATGCATTTTGGCTCTGGTACTCAGGAAAGGTCACAGACCTGTGAACAGTTTCCCGTCTATTATCATGAACCTCACACTTCTTTCCAATTATCATAAATGGTTAAAAAAGAGAGAGAAAGAGAGAGAATAGCTCCAAAGAGCCTGTGAAGATGGCTAATTCTAATTAAATTTTCGGTCAATTATTTTGTTTTCTGTGAAGCTCTCTGCTTTTATATCTGAGCACAAGGCTGACTGCCCTGACTGGCTACTGACAGTGTTGTTGTTGTTGTTGTATCATTAAAGTAATTTCTCTTTATGCTAAATTGACTAACAAGACATACATGGATATTTAAATGTAAAGATTTTCCTTGACTTTCTAAATTTCATTCATTTGTACATTTGTGGCATCTTTTTTTTTCTAAAAATTTTCTTTTTAAGTCATCTCTACACCCAACATGGAGCTCAAAGTTACAGCCCTGAGATCAAGAGTCACACACTCTGTAGACTGAGCCAGCCAGGAACCCCATTTGTGGCATCTTTGATTGAATTCTAAGTATGCTTGAATTTAGTTTTGGCTAAAAAGATAAGATTGAATAGACAAGGAGGAAAAATTCTGAACTAGCAAGGAAGACAAAAAGGTATTGAAAACATCCAAATCCATCAGTGACCTCCAAGTAGGTATAAATGGGGAAATAAACTCCCAATTTCTTCCTTAGCTGTTGGTTGGAACTGATATAAACGAGTTCATTATTCCTCCAGATGACAGCAACTAATCGTATCTCAACCACCAACCCTGTCCCCCACCAAAAAAACAAAACAAAAAAACCCCAAAAAACAAAAACAAAACAAAAACCCAAACAAACCAACAAGCTCTTCTAAACTGACTGAAATGTTTCCCGTATTCAGTCTCAGTTGTCAAAATCTAGATCTACTTTATTTTCTTAACGACTAAGTAAGTCGAACAGAAGTAGCCACCTATAAGAACAACACTCTATTTTTATATGTTTCATTTCATATAAAAGTATGCTGCTGTGGGTCTATGGACGCACACATACATACACCCTGTTGTATCCACCAGGAGCAAAATACTTAAAATGGTGGGAATTCAGAAGTTTGTAAAACTGAGATATAGTTAGTGATTTTTTTTAACATCTAAATAAATTCAAATGGCCATAAACTCTTTTTTTCAGCAACCCATGGTCTGTCTCTTCAAGGTCATCAGAAATGAAAGATGCCTTGTCAGTGGGAAGAGCTCAGAATATATGGCATAACCTTTCTAGAAAGGCTGAATTGGAGGTTCCCTTGTAGAAAGTATGCATTCTGGGGCTTCATCAGCAGAAGACTCACTAGTACCTGAGCTGTCACTAGAAACAATTTAGCGCAGATTTGCAGAACAGTTACTTAGGTGAGACTGCTAAGTGGCACAAAGGGGCTTAAGACTCAGCACTTCTTCCAGCTGTGGGACTCCTTCCCTACTTTTCAGAGCAAGAGGATTGCATGTTCCTTACTTCTGGGTTATGAAGTCCCAACGCTGGAGAAATGTACTGTTTTTCTAATCGTCTACTTCTGAATTCAGCAATTTTTTTCTTAAAGCACCAGATAGTAAATGCGTTAAGCTCTATGGGTTGTAGGACCACTGTCCCTACTATTCAGCTTTACCGTTGTAGCACTAAATCAGCCATGGACAGTATGTAAACCAATGAATGCAGCTCTGTTCTAATAAAATATCATTTGCAAAAGCAGTCAGCTGGCCGGATTTGGTTCACAGGCTGTGATTTGAAGACCTCTTGGCTCTTCTTTACAGTTAGTGATCTTGACATAATGCTAGCCCTTAGGGTGTTTTTTTAAAATGTAGTTAATTACTACACGGTTTTCAGTCTCTCTCTGTCACTTTCCCTCTCGCTTTCACTCTCTTCCTCCTTCTGTCCTCACTTTCTGCCTGTCTTGCTCTCAACTCTGGTGCCTAATCTTCCTCATGTGCTATGACCTGCTATTTATTCAATTGGACTAGCTCATTTTCTACTAAAGATTCTGTGTCCCACCATTGCCTTTCCTTTTTCACCCTGTATTCTTCACCAAGTATAGTTTAGTGAGTTAGTCATCGAATCAGGGGAGCAACCATCCCACACTAACCACCTCTGAGTGTCATGATCAGAAGACTCATTCTCTTTATTTTTTAAAAAGATTTTATTTGTTTGTTTGTTTATTTATTTATTTATTTATTTAAGAGAGAGCTAGAGTGAGAGAGCACAAGCAGGAGGAACTGCAGAGGGAATGACATGGGGAGAGGGAGAAGCAGGCTCCTCATTGAGCAAGGAGCCCGAAGTGGGACTTGATCCCAGGGCCCTGGGATCATGACCTGAGCTGAAGGCAGACGCTTAACTGACTGAGCCACCCAGGTGTCCTGCCTCTTCTCTTTAAATAATGCAGAGCGCCTGGCTCTTTGATCCCTAGTGATGCTGTGTATAGAAGAAGTAAGGAACAGTAATGAGGGCTGGGTTAGCGGCAGGGAGGCTTGGTTTCTAGAGGGATGCTTGTGTTCCATCTCTCTGCCTTAGGCCCAGGGTCTTATCATTCGCTCCAAGGCCGGGATGGAAGTTATTTGACATTTGAGGGGTATAGCTGGCTGCCGTGTAGTGTGATATGTTGACCAGTGCAAGGCCTGTTACAGACTATGGCCCTAGTCTGCTCACTTCTTATCATTAGCTGTAAAAAAAAGGGATGGGGGTGGCTGGACATATACCCTCCTTAATCACGAATCTTGAAAATTTCCTCCTCCCACAATTTAATTAAAATGTGCCTTTATAAGAACTTTGATTGAGTCAGTAGAAACTTAACAGAAAGGAGAGCTCTAAGGAAATAGGACCCAGGACAGAAAAAAAAAAAAAATGATAAGGAAGGAAAATCCAGAGCGTAAAACGATGTCTAGGATGGACTGGTAAAATTGTGGGAAGCTTCAGGCAGTCAAAGCTGAGAATGAGGACTCTGAGTGCCTGGAGGGATAGAATAAGTCAATAGATAATTCTCTACCACAAAATTGCCTGAGGTAGATTATACAGTAACGTTTTAAATATGAGAAGTAAGGAAAGAGAGTTGGTATGTGTGACTTCAGTTTGAAAACTGCTAATCAAGATTGGCTCATCTGTAGCCTGCTTGTAATGAGAATATCTGTTAAATTGTAGAAGGACAGTTGCAAACCCTCCTATAAAAATGTTCTATTATGTGCCAGGCCCCACATCAAGTGCATACTCTCTCTCCATAAGGATTTTGCCGTTTACCTGTTTCTTTCCTAACAGACGATTAAAGCAATGCAATAAGTACTGCAGGAGGAATGAGCACAGGGTGCTACACGGACACATAGGAGGGGTGCCTCGCATTTATAGTCAGGTAATGCTTTCTGGAATAAGTTATACTTGACGTGAGATTTAAACAAAATATGTTTCAGATTGAAGGAGTAGCAAGTTGACATGGCCTGAGGTTGATACAAGCGTGGCACATTCTGGGATTTGAAAGAAGTTCAGTTTGGCTGCAGAAAGAGACAGCAGTGGCTGCAGATAGCAGTGAGGCGTGAGCATGCTGAAGTAGCTGTGTGAGCAAGGGGGGCCAGAAAGGTCAGTGGCTGTGGACTCAACATTGACCTTGACTGATCTGCCAAAAAAAGTGGAGCCCCACTGCCATCCCAGAAACCTCATGAAATCCTCCATGGGATCGACCACCTAGCCAAGTGGAAGCAATGAGTCAGTCTAATTTGGGCATAAATGTCAACGTGACTTCATTTGTGCCATTATGCTCAGGAGGCCTGCGGATATCCAGTTTACATAAGGTTGATTTCCAGCCAGGGCATTAGGGCATTTGTGGGTTACGAAAAATATCCCTCACTACACTTAACTATTTATGTTTGAGGGTTAAAAATACAATTAACTACTGAGAAAAAGGGACACCAAGAGCATGTTTGGCTACCAGTTGTCCTCCAGCAAGGACAGTCCAGCTAAAGACCTTTGCCCAGGATTTGTTGTATATCAAACAATATAGTTGGGCCCCTAGGGACTCCTGGAGCTCACAGCTGATAGCTGATAGTAACTTCCTTCCTAGCTTCTGTCCATATACACATGGAATAAATTCTTACCCATAATTTCAAACATTCTGATTATTAGAAAATTTGGTGTCTCACATTACAAGTTTCAAAGCATAATACTATACTTGGCACTAAAACGAGATTAAATTTCTTGGTCTGTTTACCTAGCTCCACTTTTTTCATTCACTTGCCCCAATGTGAGTTCTTCAGAACATCTGTTTCATTCAAATTGGCTTGGAAAATACCCAATTAAGCAACTGGTTTTGTCGTCGTTGTCGTTGTTTTCGCTTGCTGCAGCTTTTTTTTTTGAAGATTTTATTTATTTGAGAGAGAGAGAAAGCATGAGTGTGGGGAGGGGCAGAGGAAGAGGGAGAGGGACAAGCCTTACTCCCTGCTGAGCACAGAGCCAGATGTGGGGTTCAGTCCCAGGACCCTGGGATCATGACCTGAGCTGAAGTCAGATGCTTAGCTGACTGAGCCACCCAGGTGCCCCAATTTGCTTGCTTCTTATTGTACAACTTCTCAGAGGTTTCAATATGCCAATATGAATTCTGGATCTACAAAAGAGATCTATATTATAATCATCTGTTTCCCATATGACTTTGAAACTTCTGGCACCTATTAGGCACTTTAAATATTTGTAAAATGAATGATTTTGTATATTTTAAAGGCTGAAGTAGCTTGAAAAACCTTTCTCAAATATATTAAGCAAATCTTTTTTTCAAATGCTAGCTAACTAATTCTATCATATTTTTGCTTTATATCCAATCTGTAAAGAGTTTTGTTAAAATGTATATTGGTAGCATCTACAGTGATGCCAGAAAATATCAAGATATAATATTGAGATGATAGGAAATTTTCACAGAAAAGTTGGTAGACGAGAATCCTGCATTAATAGACTACTTCAGCTGAATACTGACTGTTATTTTTACTCTGCTTCTAAAACATTTTTTGGTTGTTAACTGGACATAAGCTATATATTAAAAAATACTATATAATGATCAAAGACTGATTGTTTTTTGAAGTTCCCTTGGGATATTGAGAAAGCAAGTTTGGTTGGTTGGTTGCTTTAGATTTTAGTAGCTTCTCAAACAAAAATAAATAAGATCTCTTTTTTTTTTTTAAGATTTTTTATTTATTCATTTGAGACACAGAGATAGAGAGAGAGAGAGCATGAGCAGGGGGAAAGGCAGAGGCAGAGGGAGAAGCAGGCTCCCCGCTGAGCCAGGAGCCCGATGTGGGGCTCCATCCCAGGACCCTGGGATCATGACCTGAGCCGAAGGCAGACGCTTAACCATCTGAGCTACCCAGGTGCCCCCAAAATAAATAAGATCTCTTAGGAATGAAGATATTTTATAAATAAATTGGATATGCATTCTGGATATCCATGCATTCTGGATGACAGATGCTGAGTTCAGAAACCTTTTGTCACTTTTTATTGGGAGCACCATCTTGCAATGCACAATATGCTAATATGTCCTCATGTGATTAGAAGAATCATTGCCAGTTACTGATGTGAACAGACAGCAACTGCTAATCCCAAAGCCCAGTTGTTTAGATCATGAAATGAAAACCCCTTAATTAAACCCCATAGCCAATTTATAATCACCCATGCAGAGGGCATTCCTAATAATTTTTGCTCTAAGCATGCAGTAAGTCCTTGGCATCTGTCCTATGATAATTCAGTTTAGGAACTCTACCACCATGAGTGAACTGAGTGTACTGTACTCTTTTTGGCAGACTGGGGGAAGCAGGTAAAGGAAGTGATTCTTACTTTTTTTTCTCCAACTGTTAATCTTGAGCAGATCTTTGCACCATGTAAAGCGGTCTCAATGTTCTGCTGGTGAAGTTAATGAATTTAGTTCGCTTCTTCTCTGAAAGTATTCGAAGGTTCAGATATTTGTGTCTGTCTGCCTGTTTCTTTAAGTGATGCAGGCTAAGAGAAAGAGAGTAAAATTATAACCGTAAGAATTGAGAAGATGAGGTGGACGTGGTGCTAAGACATTATAGCTGAATGTGACCTTGAAGAGTTCCTGGCCCATGAAGAATACATGGTTTTAACTGTAAAATTCATTCACTTTACATGGTTTTAACTGGAGTGCCAATTCTGACTGTAGCTGCCTGAGAAAGTGTGTTAAACAAGATCCTCGCATATCTCAGAGGTAAATAGGGAAGGTTGCCTTGATTAAAGTGCCTATCATGGGGGGATTTGTAGTCTAATGATTCTAAGTCTATGATCTAGTGATGGCAAGTACTTCACATGGGGGAGGTTTATGCACTGGACCACATGTGAGGGTGAAACTTGTCAGAATTCTAGAGCAGTTTATGTCTCCAAAACAACATCAGCCTACTGATTGTTATGTCTTTGAAACTTCTAGACTTAGTGCAGGTAAATATTCTGCTATAAGAGCAATCTGTTAGTGTGCATGTGGATAATAAATTATAAGCTATAACTGTGTCTTTAATACTTGATAGGCGGGACTCCCATCAGCCATGGGCTATGCTAAGCAAGGTTCAAGAGGCCTCCTTGCATGGAAGTTTTCAAACTTTCTACTCATCTATTCAAGTAATTCTGTGGAGCCCTGGGATTCTATGAAAGTGTCTCAGGGGCTACTGCAGGGGCTGATAGGTATGGTTCCAAGCTCCTTACCCATGCCAATATGTGTGCTTTGAAACTTAAATGAAAACTTTTAAGCACATTGTTGTTTTCTAGCAGCAGACCTTGTTTAAAAAGTATATTTAAGGGGCGTCTGGGTGACTCAGTCTGTCAAGTGTCCAACTCTTGATTTAGGCTCAGGTCATGATCTCAGGGTCGTAAGATTGAGCCCCGCATGGGGCTCTGTGCTCAGTGGGGAGCATGCTGGAGATTCTCTCTCCCTCTCCCTCTGTCCCTCCCCCTGCACACTCTCTCTTTCTCTAAAATAAATAAATAAAATCTTTAAACAAATAAAAAATAAAATAAAATAAAATAAAATAGTGATCTCATGGAGCACCTGGCTGGCTCAATCAGTAGAGCATATGACTCAATCTCAGGGCTGTGAGTTCAAGCCCCATGTTGGGTGTAAAGCTTACTTAAAATAAATACATAAACAAACAAATAAAACAGTAGTCTCATGAAAGGTTCTGGGGCATAGTTCACAAAACATAACCAGAAAACAAACTAGAGTCTAAATCGATGGTTTAAATATACTTAAAAAAAAGGAAAAAGATTTATTTATTTATTTATTTATTTATTTATTTGAGAGAGTGGGAGAAAGAGCTGGAGTGGGGGGAGGGGCAGGGGGAGAGGGAGAGAAACAGACTCCCCACTGAGCATGGAGCCCAACATGGGACTAGATCTCAAGACCCTGAAATCAAGACCTGAGCCAAAATCAAGTCAGATGCTTAACTGATTGAGCCACCCAGCCACCCTGAGATCACTATTTTAAATCTTAATCTTTAAGAATATATTAAGTTACTAATTCCCAAATGGTTATGTCAAAGCAAACTTCTTATTTGGATAGTCTAATTTATATTTTACTTTTTCCCCTGAAGCTTTCCTTCTGAAATTGAGAATGTGCTGCCCAGTACTGAGAGTGAAGGAAATGGTCTTGCTAAGGAAGATTACCTATCTCCTCAATACCCAAATATAACACTGTTTATTTAATTTCACTAGCTCTGCTCTATTTACTGTAGCCAGTGGTGTGCTAGAACTTTCTTGTATGGGTTTGGGAGGGGTGCTTACTAAATTTTCAACGATTTTACAAGCCAAGTATGAAACAGTCATTATTTTTAAATGTAAATTATGTAAATTTATAACTAAATTATATTAAAAGCAAAGAAAATAGGGGCGCCTGGCTGGCTCAGTCAGTAGAGCGTGCAACTCTTGACCTCAGGGTCATGAGTTCAAGCCCCACATTGGGTGTGAAGCCTACTTAAAAAAATTAAAAATGATAATTAAAAAAAAACAAAGAAAATAAATACTCAAAACTCATAACTTCTTAATTATTCTTCAAAAATTTTACTGTTTGGGGCGCCTGGGTGGCTCAGTCGGTTGGGCGTCTGCCTTCGGCTCAGGTCATGATCCCAGGGTCCTGGGATCAAGCCCTGCATTGGGCCCTCTGCTCAGCGGGGAGCCTGCTTCTCTCTCTCCCTCTGCCTGCCTGTCTGCCTACTTGTGATCTCTCTCTGTCAAATAAATAAATAAAATCTTAAAAATTTTTTTTTACTGTTACCTATGTGGTTATGGTTGAGGTTATGTACACCTCTTGCATCTATGTGGTGGAAATACATATAATGGTGTGCTGCTGTGTATCTTTTCCCAACTGCTTCAATTATGTCATGTTTATTGCTTGAAAGTGGAAATCAGCAAATGCTACAAATTATAGTTATCCCCTTCCTTGATTTGAAATGATGAGTTTCTACTTTCCTTTTATCCAGACTTATCTGCTTTCTCTCCCATTACCACAGTGTACTTTTTTCTTTGATCAGACAAATTCTTCTGTGTTAAGGAGTGAAAGAAAAGCAAAGTCTTCATGTGTTATTTCTGTTTGGATGCTTTTCTCTCGGTACAAACCATTGCTGAGTGTGTGTCTCTCTCATGACCTAATGGGATTTTTCATAGGGATAATAGGTTGCACTGACCCCTCTAGAGTTATACAGTTCAGTTTGTGAAATGAATGACACAAAGAAATGACTCACATCATAATGCTAATTAACTGAACTAACCAGATTTTCACCTCGAAGCTAAAATCTTACAGTGGTTTACCAGTTCACTCTTGGTTTTAAACCCTGCTGATCCCTTTAGGCATTCATCCTAGGTTAATTAATATCTGGTTGGAAAAAATCTATCTGAAGTTATTAAGATAGCTTCTTAAAAATGTCTACTTTTTCATAGAATACTTTGGGGTAACCAAACTGTTTCTAAGAGGACCCTTGGTAACATGGTAATCCTTAGTACTTCACGGCTATACTATATGGCAGCTATTTCTAGATGACCTTAGGTAAGAATTCAGGGCAGATGATGCTATTTAGGCATAGACACCTGCATTTACGAGGTCAAGGTTGAGTCTGGTAGTCAGAATTGTTGAAAGAAGCAATACTAAAAGAACGTGTAGTTCAGTGCAATCGTTGTTCCACTATCACCAATTTAATCATGGTCCAGGGGTGTTTTCTAAGGCCTCCTTCAGCTCTCGATACAGCAAAAATAAGCACAGCAAAATATGTTTTGCCCTCATGGAATTTGTATCAATTCCTCTCTGATAGCTTACTAGCTTGGTATAGGTACTTATTAAGCCATCATTTTAAGGCAGGTGGCATTGCTGTATATGGCCAATGGAAGTAACATCATTGTATCCTTAGAAAATCAAGCTTTTTGTTTGTTTGTTTGTTTGTAATCAACATTTTCCTCATCCTTATGAGTCTTTGTTTGGAGGGGATAGACTGTTATAATTATTGCTGTAATAACTTGCCAAATAAGCTTTCATAATTCAGTAGAAACACTAATAAATCATGATATGAGAAGAATAATACTGATAGAATAAAGCCAAACAGATGGTTAGATGCCAGTTAGTTCTTAGTTACTCAGTAGTAACAGGAAAATATTTGACTATAAAATCTCCAACTTCAATCTGGAAACTGGATGCACATGTTTCTGAATGTCCAAATAAAAAAGGCCTCCAGTGTGATATGAACACATTACTTTGGTAGGTGGCTGATCACTCAATTTTTAGCCTCCTCCTTTAGCCTGCTGAGAAGGCCATCAGTATTTGCTTTTCCATGGTTTTGGAGGATGAGTTTCCTAATGTCATACTGAATGAGCAATGTAGATGTGCAAAGACACCGATGAGCAGCTGATTTCCCAATAAGTTTCATCCAAACCTGAAGTGCAAATATTGGCTCCTCACCTTCCTATCACAAATATATCCACATCAGTCCTTAAAAGATTATTTCATGCATATCATAGTGCCCTCCTCCTCCTTGGTTTGGTTATGGTTGGTATTCTATGACCATATTTTATGGAGGTTAGCAAGATAATGTACAAAGCAGAAAAGTTAATTAGCTAAATTAATAAGTATCATATAAAACCAATGGGAACTTCTCAAACCCTGAAGAGTGGAAGGAGGATAATACATTGTGCTTATTATCTCACAGAGTCCAGAGGAAATGCACCAAAAACTGTTCCTTACTCTAAGTTTTTATTTTATCATTCAACCCATACTGAGTTTCTAGGTGTAGGAGAATCCAAGAGTGGTTCCTCTAGTCTCTTCTAAACAGCTGATAGCTTTTCAATTGCTCTGAGTCTCAGCACCAGTTTTTTCATGGTGACTCAGGAACAGAAATCAGGAATCCTAGATACTCTACAAAATATGGGACAATCCCAACCAATAAATCTTGTGTCTCATATGACTTTCGAATTTTCCCCTAGATATTCATGTAACATAAAAGAAAAAAACTAATAATAATAATCTGAATCTGGGGTACTTGGGTGGCTCAGTCGGTGGAGTGTGTGTCTCTTGATCTCAGGGTTGTGAGTTTGAGCCCCACGTTGGGGGTAGAGATTACTTAAAAATAAAATCTTAAAAAAATAATAATCTGAATCTAGAATTTAATTGTTTTGTGTACAAACATAAAACATTTTTTCCACATATTTAATATACACTGATTTTTTGAGGAAGAAAAAACTACCAGGGAAATTAAGGGAAGACTGTGCTTTGTTTTGCTTAGAAAGTTACAAATCTTGTTCACCACTCTGGAAAATGATATCACCAATAATAATGTCACTTGTGATATTTGAGTCAATAGCACAACACATTTGGATCAGGCTGTATTTATAGCTGTCATATTCATAGTGATGTGTGACATTAGGTACAAGACTCTGATAATTTTGCCATAGCTTCTAGCATAGTTTTGCCCAAGTATATGTACACTGATGTATATATTATCTCATTGTAAATTCATTATCTTGTATTTATTATTTTTATTACAATTGAGACAATATATATATATATATATTTTAAGATTTTATTTATTTATTTGACAGAGAGAGACACAGTGAGAGAGGGAGCACAAGCAGGGGGAGGGGGAGAAGGAGAAGCAGGCTTCCCGCTGAGCAGGGAGCCTGATGCAGGGCTCGATCCCAGGACCCTGGGATCATGACCTGAGCTGAAGGCAGACACTTAACAACTGAGCCACCCAGACACCCAACAATATTTTTATTTTAAAAAATAAGCATGCAACTAGGTTTAGATTTTCTGGAAATTTAATTTTGGTATTGTAAGGGAGGAAACTCCTGTATATATAATGTAAAGAAAAAAAAAGGAGCATTCAGTCTTACAGGATTGAAAAACACCAGTATATATCAAACTCCAGACTGTACTACAAAACTCCAGAAAGGGAATTAAGTGTGTGCCTGAATGCATGCAATTTCACAGGATGATATGTGCACCTCTATCATCACAGCCCGTATGTACTTGGCATCTCAAAATTCATCCCGTTTAAATGAATAGGGTAATATACAAAAGAGTAAAAGTGTAATAGAGCCTGGATTTGAATCTCTCAGTATAGCCCATTAAGTCAAACAGTTTTTACACCCCATATATGCGACTATAGGTCCTTCAGGAAGGTGCATTATCAATCCCCAATATCCTCCAGTGAGAGAGATTTTTCTTATTGCCACATCTATCATTTAGTACAATTTATATGACAAATAAAAGAAGATTCAATTCAAGCCTGCTTAAATAATAAGAAATTTATTGCCAGAGGTAAGATGGCTCCAGAATTGGTTTCATCTAGTAGCTCAAGGATGTCGCCTAGCACCTGATTTCTCTTAGACAGTTCACTCTGCTTATGAGGTATCCAATTAATTCCTTAGATGGTCCCCTTATGCTTGCAAGATCACTGCCATTATCAATCAGGGCTATATACTTTCTCCTCCACTTCCAGAGAGTGGGTGTATCTCTTCCTCAACTATTTCACAAATTTCCATGATATTCTATGCTTTCCCCTGAATCAATCCCTATGACTAAAATAATCATATACTGGTTGGCTTTGGCCCATGGAGCCCACCTAAAGTAGATTTTACCCAAATTGCATGGTAGCTACACAGTTAGGAGAGCAATAAAAAGGGATTGGGGAGGCAACAAACTATATTTCCCCATAATATATCATTTTAGCCCTAGCAAGATGGGCTGTACTGATTTTCATGAGGTAGACTCCTTTATGTATTATATATTTTTACCATTATTCATTCCCAAAGGGAATTTATACATGCCACATATATTATTATAGAAAAAGAAAAAATGTACTCTTAAAAAATAATCTGTACTGAAGAATGTTCTGAGGGAAGCCAGTTGCCATGTTATAAGGACACCCAAGAAACCTATGGAGACATCCACAGGGTGAGGAACTGAGGTCTCTGAACAACCATGTCAACAAATTTGTAAGCCAGTTCTTCTTCCCCACATGACTACATGCCCAGTTGCAACTTGATTGTAACCTCTTGAGTGACTCTGGTGAAAGAAACTGAAGAAGAAACAAATAGAAAAATACCTCATTGGAAGAAGTAATATTGTTAACATGTCCATATTCCCCAAAGCCATCCATAGATTCAATGTAATCGCTATCAAGATCCCACTGACATTTTTCACAGGAAAAAACAGCCTAAAATTTATATGGAACCACCCAAAACCCTGAATAGCCAAGGCAGTCCTGAAAAAGAACAAACCTGCAGGCATTATACTTTCTGATTTTCAACTATACTACAAAGCTATAGTAATAAAAACAGTATGCTACTGGTGTAAAAATAGACACATAGACCAGTAGAACAAAATTAAGAGCCCAGAAATAAACTCCCACATATCCTTTCAACTAATGTTTGACAAGGAGCTAAGAACACTCAATGAAGAAAGGATAGTTTCTTCAATAATTGCTATTGGAAAACTGTATAATCACATTTAGAAAAATGAAATTAGACCCTTATCTTACATCACTCACAAAAATTAATTTGAAATGGATTCAAAACACAAACATAAGACCTGAAACTGTAAAACTCCTAGAAGAAAACATAAGGAAGAAGCTCCTTGACGTTGGTCTTGGCAATGATTTTTTGGATATGACACCAAAAGCACAAGCAACAAAGGCAAAACTAAATAAGTGAGACTACATCAAACTGAAAAGCCTTCTGCACAGCAAAAGAAACAATTAACAAAATGAAAAGGCAACCTAGGGAATGGGAGAAAATAATTGCAAAGCATATATAGGATAAGGAATTAATATCCAAAATATATAAAGAACTCATACAACACAATAGCAAAAAAAGAAAGAAAGAAAGAAAAAGAAAAACCCGATTAAAAAATGGTCAGAAGAACTGAATAATCATATTTCCAAATACATACAAATGGCCAACAGGTACATGAAAAGATGTTTCACCTCACTAATCATCAAGGAAATCCAAATTAAAACTACAATGTGATATCACCTGTTAGAATGGCTATCATCAGAGACAAGAGATAACAAGTGTTGGTGAGGATGTAGAGAAAAGGAAAACTTTGTGCACCATTGGTAGGGATGTAAATTGTTATAGCTACTAACAGTATGGAGGTCCCTCAAAAAATCAAAACCAGAACTATCATATGATCCAGCAATCTCACTTCTGGGTACATATCCCAAGGAAATGAAATCAGGATTTCAAAGAGATATCTGCACTTCCATGTTTATTACAGCATTATTCACAAGAACCAAGTTATGGAAACAATCTGATTGCCTGTCAGTGGATGAATGGGTAAATAAAATAAAATAGATAAAAACAGAGAGGGAGGCAAACCATAAGAAACTCTTAACACTAGGGAACAAACTGAGGGCTGCTGGAGGGGAGATAGTGGGGGGATGGGGTAACTGGGTGATGGGCATTAAGGAGGGCACTTGTAATGAGCACTGGGTGTGATATGCAACTGATGAATCACTAAATTCTACCCTTGAAACTAATAATACACTATATATTAACTAAATTGAATTTAAGTAAAATCTAAAAAAGAGAAAGAAAAAAAAGATCACACACACACACACACACACATGCACAGAGTGGAATATTATTCAGCCACAAAAAAGAAGGAAATCTTGCCATTTGTGACAACATGGATGGACCTTGAGGGTATTATACTAGGTGAAAAAAGTCAGAGAAAGACAAATACTGTATGATATCCTTTATTTGTGAAATCTATAAAAGCCAAACTTATAGAAACAGAGAAGAGAATGATGGTTATCAGGGGCTGGGAGGTGAGGAAATGTTACTGCAAGAGTATAATCTTCCAGTCAGAAGGTGAATAACTTCTGGAACTCTAATGCATAGCATTGTGATTCTTGTTAACAATATTCTATTATATACCTGGAAGTTGCCAAGAGAGATCTTAAATAGTCTCACCACAAAAAAGAAATGGTAATTATGTGATGTGATTGAGAGGTTAGCCAATGTTAAGGTAGTAATCATATTACATATATAAGTGTATGAAATCAACAACTTGTATACCTTAAACTTACACAATATTATATGTCAATTATGTCTCAATAAAGCTGGGAAGAAAATTATCAGGGATAAAGATGGTCATCGCATAATGATAAAGGAGTCAATTCTCCAAGAAGATAACAATCCTTAATGCATATACACCTAACAACACAGTAGCAAACTATGTTAGGCAAAAACTAAGAGATCCACATGGAGAAATAGGTGAAGTCATTATTATAGTTGGATACATCAGCACCCCTCTATCAATAATTGACAGATCCAACAAGGAGAAAAATAGTAAGGACATAGTTACACTGAATAGCCCCATTAATCAAGTGGATCTAAATGGTATCTATAGACCACTTCATCCAACAAAAGCAGAAAACACATTCTTCTCTAGCTTACCTGGAACATTTACCATTTACATAACACATTCTGGGCCATAAAATACACCTTAACAAAGTTAAAAGTGTAAAAACCATATAACGTATGATCTAAGAACATGGAATTAAAATGAAATCTGTGAAATCCCAAATTACTTGCAAATAAAACAAGAAGTTTGTGCATGTACCTGTTTAATATATTTCCATTGGGACCTATAATTTTGTGAGTTTAGTGACAGAACAAAAAAAAATTTGTCTCTGTACTTAAGTGAAAGGTAGATTTTTAAGTAAATTAAAAAACACGGTTCTGGGACAACTGGGTGGCTCAGTTGGTTAAGCGTCTGCCTTCAGCTTAGGTCATGATCCTGGAGGTCCTGGAATCAAGCCCCGCATTGGGCCCCTTGCTCAGTGGGCAGCCTGCTTCTCCCTCTGCCTGAAATTCCAGGGTTTCTACAGATTACACTGTGTATATACTTTTGATGATCAGTGTGCATTTGTTTTCTTGACATTTGATGTTTCAGAAGAAATTTAGTAATCTGATGGTTGATGTTGGTCACGAAATGCTGAGGCATTATCACTGTACTGTAGCCATTTAAGAGAAAGATTATTCAGAAGCTCCTGTTTCAGATAATGATATCCATTGTCCCCTATCTTTGCCTGGTTACTTTTGTGGATAAGAGCACAAAATAAGCAAGATTCATATTCACATTCACATTCAAATTCAAAATTAGTTCTTTGTGTTATAGAGCCCCAGACTAAAGCACTAACTCTGATCAGCCAGCTCTAGGAAGGGAGATTTGGGTTACCAGTTACTTTCTGGGCTATCTTCTGATAATGTATTCCCTCCAAAGCAGGAGCACCACAGAACACATACCTTACTTAGGCTTCTGTTTCTTCTTCTGTCCTAAGACTTCAGGGAAGACAGTATTAGAGTGGAGAGCTGCAGACACTTTGTCCTCTTGATTGTTCCCTGTCCTCTAGCATATTATTCTTATTATTGTATTCAAATCACAACTGCTCACCTGAGGACCCCTCAGACATCCTTCTTCTTGGCTGATGGGCCCAAAGGGAAGATCCCTGGGTGGATCTCTTGTTAGGACATATCAGAGTTGTACATAATGAATGAAGGCATTGCAGCCCAGATCCTAGAGAAAAGAAACAATATTGTGGGGTTTTCAGTAATGAGGCCTAGGATTTTCCTTTGGGAAAAATGGGGACCGAGAAGAAGTGGACCCTGCCATCAGTCACTTCTAAATGTTGACACACTTTGTGGGCACAGAAAAGTGTAGAGAAATCGGGTCTGCCTATTTATAAGCCCCTGGGGACAAAATTATAGTTCAGTAAATGTGTGGCCTGCATCAACAGCTGTCAAATATTTTAGGAAGAAAGATAGTTTCATTGGTTCATTAAAAAGACCATCAGACAGGTAACAATACTCCCTTACTATTTAAAAACTCATGGTCCTAAAAAAAAAAAAAAGAATTAAGAAAAGGGGGGGTGCCTAGCTGGCTCAGTGGGTAGAGCATGTGACTCTTGATCTCGGGGTCATGAGTTTGAGCCCCACATTGGGCATAGAGCTTACCTAAAAAAGGGAAAAGAATTTAAAAACTCCTGGTCCTAAAGAATGGAGATAATAATGCTGTTGTAGCTAGCATCCCAGGGATAAAAATGATAAATGTATTGCTAATTGAGATCTGAAGCCTGCCAGTATAGTGTTTCAGTATAGTGTTACATCATTGTTAACAGAAGGCTATCTGCAGACCCCTTACACTACTTACAAAGAATTTCTTGCCTACACAAAAGTAGTACTGCAGGAGTGGGAAATATCAGGTTGACTGCTGAAAAAATGCTGGGAGTAAATATTGAGTAGACATACCCAAGCTTAATTCTTAGGACTGGTTATAATAATGTAATAATAATTATGATAATGATCATGATGATTCTCCTTTAATATAACCTCAAATCAGTGAAACACTGGTATGATCACAACCAAGAGAAAAATACATAGAAACACTTTTCTCCTCTGGATCCTATAAGAATGACTCATCATTATGCAGTTCCAAATCCAACAATCACAAGGTGTGCTCCCTGACTATTAATCTTCCCCTTTTTCTTCCTTTTCTTCCTTGTTCCTTCCCTTTCCCATTTCTTCCCTCCCTTCCTTAATCAAATATAATTCAACAAGGTTATGGATGACATAAACCTAATGGGAGGACATTTCCACTGACACTTGAATGATCCTATCCCTTTCAAAATATGCTGACCCGCATTGAATCTCACCATTCTTTCCTCAGAATCAAGTCTCCTCCTCAAAATATTAGGAGATAACTAGAAAAGAAGAGGATTTATTGGAATTTTCCCCATCGTTTGAAGCTCACATACAAGGATTAATGAGCAGGATATGGAAGCTTTTGTTGTAGGAATAGAGTAAGACTTAGAGCCTTTATAACAATTATTTGTTGATTTAGTAGAAATTGTGTTTCACTAGCAGGGTCATTTATCAGCATGAGGCACTAGCAGCAATGTGCCCAGGAAAATCAATTTTCTAGAAGACTCAGAGCTTACCAGAAGTCTTATGCTCTGAAGGCAGGAGATTCAGTTTGGTTGCTGACGAGTAAAAAGGAAGAATAAAAATGAGCATTTTAAACCAAGGCACACATCATCATCTTGCTGTGTCAGGTTTTATCAGTCAAAGCTGTTTAACAAAATTTTATGGATTTAGTAAACTTTCTATAGTGGAAATAAATCATTTGAGTTTCAGAGAATCTGAAACACCCAGTACTTCATGTGGACTTTCTTTCTGAATATGACAATTCATTATACTCATCATCATCATCATCATCTTTGTCATCATAATTATTTATCATTTTGGTTAATTATTGACTATAGAAGTGGTAATAGTTTATTGCTCTCGAGACCATAATAAAGATGCATGCTGTTTAATTACTCATTCATTAGCATTTTCATATCTATTTCCTACCCTACAATTTGTCATCTGCATTTGGGATTAAGGAGAGGGCTTACTGTAGTTAACTTTTTCATCCAGTAGAGTCGTCACTACCACCAGCTCACTTACCTATCCCTGCATGTTTAGGAAATGTCATTTGAGGAAATGACAGCTGAAGTGAACCATGAGTGGAGCTATGTAGTTTGTGGAGGACAGTTAAAGAGAGGGTGAAAATGACAACACTTAGAAACCCCCCACTTCACAGTTCTACTGAGAGCTGACGCTATAATAATCTGAACTGCATATGGATCATGTAACACCCCAGAAGGGAAAACTTGGAACTAATTTAGCTTGAAAAGGTGCAACTAGGCTACCAATTCTTTTGCAATGGCAGGCAACATCCTGCTTAATAAATTATACTCATATAGTACAATTTTGTCTTCTAACTTTATAGGTGATAAATAAAACTGAACCTCAGAGAAAGAAGAAGTTCACCCAAGATCATCTAAGCAGGAAGTAGAGAAATAGGACTAGAAGCCAGGTCTTAGGAATCCCAGCCATGAGCATCTTCCTATTATTGATTGTTTCTGCAGCTGTTGGAATACGAGATCAAGTGGCAAAAGGCTAATACCATCCTTTTAAAATGTGTTTGTTCAAAACCCTGGGCTGTCCTGACCCCAAGGAGAATAGAAGTTGCATCTTGCTGGTTACAGTGTATTCACTTCTGAAATTATGTGCCTCCATTACTTGCTACTCAGGGAAACACTCCCTTCTAAAGCCAAGTTTGATATTACTGGCAATACTGTTTCTTGGGAAACTGCTTTTGGTGTTTGTTTCTTTCTTTTTTTAATTAATTAATTAATTAATTTTTATTTTTTATTTTTCGGTCTTAATGGATTCAAAGAACTCAGAGGATTGCACTGTCTCTGAGATATCCAGGTTAGCCTTTTCAGGTATTATTATTTTTTAATTATTATGATTTTTATTATTATCCCCATTTCGCAAATAGATAAATAAGGCCCTAAAAAGTGACACCTTCCTCAAGGCCACATAATTAAGAAACTGTGGAATAGGGAACAAAACTTCAGATTCTACTCTTACAGTGCTTTGCATTTTCTACCCTTGACTGAATAACTCTCTGAGATACATTGGATGGAGACTGAGATTAGCTCCTCTGAAAATAAAATGAGCGAAACCTCTGACTTATGCATGTGTTTCATAATTAGAGTATGTGTGGTAGACAGTGATAGGAGCTGAGCCATTACCTCAAAGAACCAGGGTGAGAAAGAAACTGACAACAAAACGTTCTATGCTTCGGAACAAAAATATTTCCTGAAATAGGAAATGTTAGCTACACAGGGGAAACAGGAAATGAAGATCGATGGCTAGTTTCCACAAATCTTTTTGAAAACTCAATCCACTAGGGAAGTAACTATTCATTTTATGGAATTATGAGATATTTACATTTCATGATTTGTTCAGAACCAAGTACTGAGATGCAATAAGCAGTGTGTGCTCATTAATGAGAAAGGGTCTTCAGGGGCCAATCGGATATTAAACTTAGTTCTTCCTATAAAAGTGGATTCTATGATAGGACACTTTTGTTCCCTGAAAGAAACTGACATTTTGTTCAATTTCAAACAGTAGGTGCAGTAAACATTTCTTATTCAACATATTTTGGAGGGGGTTGGATGACTGTAAATAAAAACTTATTTTTAATGAAGTGCTGGTTTTTATTATTTATGGTGGTTTTTATTTTATGGCAACACAAGGTCTTGAGAACTATATGAACTTCAGTTTCTGAACCTGACCCCATCAAGCAGCTGTAAGAAGAAAACTATTTGCTGTGGAAATATACTAAGACTTTTTCTGCTATGAAGGTAGAAAACAGCTGCATGTAGGGTCCTGAACATTTAGCTGTGTTCCCTGGTTACTAGAAGATACTTGTGGCCATGCCTGAAATCCCATGCATGGTTCTGGTCTCCACCACACAGAGAAATCTCCCTGCAGTCTTGTCCTCTCCCATCCCCTCCAATGCACAAAGCCATCTTTGTGGAACACAGCTTTCACCAAGTGTTTATCAAAATCAGGGATCTTCAGTAGCTCCCAACAATTGGCAACTAACAATTCTCCAGGAAGATGCATCATGTAGTAGAAATAACATAGGATTTGGAGTTAGACAAAGCTGGGTTCTAATCCATGGTCTGCCAATGTGTAATATTTGCAAGTCATTCAAACTTTCTGAACTTAATTTTTTGCTTCTCTAAAGTGAGAATATGTGTATCTACCTTGATTGTTATTTTGAATATTAGAGATAATGTTGATATAGATTGTTTTAAAAGAGCCTCAATAATTCTTCCCATTTCTGCACGTATGTCACTTTTCAACGTGATTTTGCAGCTCCTTCCACCAAAAGGTAGAGTCTATTTTTCCACTTTTTATTTTTATTTTTTTTTCTTCCAAATTTTTATTTAAATTCTAGTTAGTTAACATATAGTGTAATATTGGTTTCAGGAGTAGAATTTGGTGATTCATCACTTACATATAACACCCAGTGCTCCTTATAACAAGTGCCCTCCTTAATGCCCATCACCCAGTTTCTCCACTTCTTAAATCTGAAATTGACCACGTGATAAACTGTGGCCAATTAAACATTAGCAAACATGTTGCAAGCAGAGGCTTGAAAAGTGCTTGCACATTGAATCTTGCCCTCTTCTTCCCCTTTTGGAACCTAGCCACCAAGTAAAAGAAGCCTGAGCTAGCTAGCCTTCTGGATGATGAGAAATGCCTGACCCATCCACCCATATTGCTGCAGTTGACATGTAGCCAACTCCCAGAAGATAACTACAGATGTATGAATGAGCCCAGCCAAGGTAATCAAAAGAACTGTCCAGATGAGCCCAGCCCAAATTCCCAACCTGCAAAATCATGAACTAAATACATGTTTTTCATTTTTATGTCACCAGGTTGTGGGATAGATTGTTATACAACAAAAGTTATGTGATACAAATGTATGTAAAAATCAGTTACTGGGCGCCTAGGTGGCTCAGTCGTTAAGCGTCTGCCTTCGGCTCAGGTCATGATCCCAGGGTCCTGAGATCGAGCCCCACTTCGGGCTCCCTGCTGAGTGGGGAGTCTGCTTCTCCCTCTCCTGCCCCCCCTGCTGTGCTCTCTCTCCCGCTGTATCTCGCTCTGTCAAATAAATAAATAAAATCCTTAAAAAAAAAATCAGTTACAATCTGTGGGATGCCTAAAAGTGATATTCCCCCATCCTTCCTAATATAACTTGACCTGAACTTTCCAAATATTTGTTACTTATCTATATGAACTTCTGAAAAGCCTTGACATGCTGCAAGCCTATTATGCTTCTTTCTCTGCCTATGAAAATCTACTCCAATACCCATCATGATTTATTTATTTATTTTTAAAGATTTTATTTATTTATTTGACAGAGAGAGACAGCGAGAGAGGGAACACAAGCAGAGGGAGTGGGAGAGGGAGAAGTAGGCTTCCCGCTGAGCAGGGAGCCCGATGTGGGGCTCGATCCCAGGACCCTGGGATCATGACCTGAGCTGAAGGCAGATGCCCAACTACTGAGCCACCCAGGTGCCCCACCCATCATGATTTAAACATTTATTTCGAATCCCAACATCTCAACAAGGCCTTCTTTAGCTACTGTAGTTTATCATGACCACTTTTATTTTTCTGATCCTCTATTACTTATAGTCTAAAATATACAGTTTAACACTTTAGGTATTAATTCACTGTTCTTTAGCAATTGGCTCATGTGTGGATCTTCAGTCAGTGAATAAATTAATATTTATTGAATTGTTACTAGATGCAAGACCATGTGAGAGACTTTGGAGATAGATGAGTAAGATATAACTCTACCCTCAAGTTATTCACAGTGCTAGGAAATGCAGATATATAATAGTGATGCAGTGTGATTTGTGTTATGAGAGGTAAGTATAGTGATGGCAGAAAGGCAGTTTGAGTATTAAGAAACTTTACGGGGGCACCTAGGTGGCTCAGTTGGTTGAGCTGCTGACTCTTGATTTCAGCTCAGGTCATGATCTCAGGGTTGTGAGATGGAGACCCATGTTCGGCTCCACACTGAGCGGGGAGTCTGCTTGGGGATTTTCTCTCTCCCTCTCCCTCTGCACCTCCCCCCGCTCGAGTGCGTGCTCTCGCTCACTCTGTCTCTAAAATAGATAAATAAATCTTAAAAAAAAAAAAAGAAAATCTTTACAGAGGAACTTACATTCTAGAATTCCACCCCCACCCACCCACCCCCACCATATCACTCCGGTGAACTCATTCTTCCAATATTCAAAAATAATAGTGTACACAAAGTTATTAAGAAACTGCTTAATCTTTGGTGTATAACAACTCTTTCACTTTTTCCTGTTTATTATGAAATTGGCTGTTATATTTATTTTACAGATGAATAAACAGAGGTTAAAAGTGTTAAAAAAAACTTGGCAAAGATCTTGTTTTCTTCTTGCAAACTGGACTCCGTGCATTTTGAGGACAAAACCACATTGTAAATCTTTATTTGCAGTAAAGCATATAGGACCTAAACAATTTTCAGTGAACATGTATGGAATGAAAGATAAGAAGGAGTGGATATAATAGTTTTCTCTCATGCCTTAAGAAATAGTTCAGTGGCTTCTACTTTGTCTTAGCATAAAATACAAAACCTGGTCTACAGGTCCCTGAAGGAACTGTCACTAATAGATTTTTACAAGTTCCACTCATTCTTGACTCAACCATGTGCTATTTATGCTCTAGCCATACTGGGCTTCTCTCAGTTCTTAGAATGTGCTAATCCCTCTCCTGGACCTTTAATACCTGCTCTTCCCCTGCTTGGACTGTTCCCCTTCTCTGTGAGTCCCCTTTATCCCTATATCTGACCAAATCCTCATCCTTCAGGTTTCAGCTCAAGTATCACTTCTTTTTTTTTTTAAGATTTATTTATTTATTAAAGAAAGAAAGAGAGAGAGAGAGCATTGAGGGGAAGGGCAAAGAGAGAGGAGGAGGAAGAGAGTCTTAAGCAGACTCCACGGTGAGCACAGAGCCTGATGTGGGGCTCAGTCTCACAACCCTGAGATCATGACCTGAGCCAAAACCAAGAGTCAGACACTTAACTGACTGAGCCACCCAGACACCCCACAAATACACTTCTTAAAGAAGGAAACCATGAATCTCCAGACTGTCAGGTCCTCCTATTCAAAACACCCACAGAATTGGGTACATGAATATAATTTTAATTACATAACATTTTGTCTAGTCCTCTAGACTGATAGCTGTCTAATAAGAATCACTGGTTTACTGCCTTATCCCCAGTGATGACTGGCATATAGTAGGCATTCACACTGTTCGTTTATTAAGTAAATGTATTATTTGGTGAGGAGTCTGTCTGTCTTGTGTAGAAATGAGTATTGTGTTGTGGTGCAAAACATTCCATTTGGTGGTGTAGTATGGCTTTAAATAGCATCATGCTTGAAACAGGTCTATGCATATTGTATCCATTTTGCACTTGGGTCCATGCTGTACATTCAGTGTCTTGATTGAGAATGAGAGATATGTGACTCCTGAGTAGTCAGTGACAATGCAAACATTTCACTTCCATCTGCTTGGCGTTGCCTAAAAATAAATAATATTAATTGATCATGGGAAATTTAATTTTTTTCTTTTTTTTTTTTCAAATCAGCTAATGTTTGCTACTTTCAGTTTTCTTTAAGAAGGTCTGAGAAGCCATTTCCATCAACTTCCAAGGATATTTTATTTTTAAAAAAGGAGCCTATTTGGTCATGAAATGTTTGTTGGCTAATTTTTGGTTTTGGCCGATGTTTCCCTTTATATATGTTTTTCCATGGAGTTAATAACTAATGTTTTCCAATTCTTAAAAAATAATAGTCACTGAGTCATCATAAGTGGAAATTGTTGTTTGGAACTATTCACTATCTTTAGTTAATCATGTTATGAAAACAAAATTGTTTTCAGAATGCTGACTCCAGGAAACATAACATAAGGATTAAAACTTAGCTCTTGTAGTGGATAAAACTGGGTTTGAATTCAAGCTTTGCCATTATGTAGTGTGTAGTGGTGGGACTTTGAACAAATTACTTGACATTTTAGTCTTGGGTTTCTTATCTGTGAAAGGCATCATAATTGTATCTGCCTCACTGGGTTGTTGCAAGGATTAAAAGAGATAATCCTCACTGAGTATTTAACTAAAATCAGCTGTGTGCTTACTATTTGCTCAATGCAGTTATTTAGTATCAGAATTCTTGATAGTGATTATATAAGGAGAAAGGGTTAGGGAAACCATTTTAAGCAAAGGAATTGAATTAACAAATGCATGGAACTAGGGCTACCCAAAGAGTATGAAGTATATTTAGGGGTCAGTGAGGAGAAGCCCCTACCTTTTTGACAGAGTTTATGAGGGAGACTAATATGAGACCAGGTTGGAGATACGTGTGTTGAGGATAAGAAATTGAAACTCAATACTGTAAGCAACAGGGAGTCATTGAAGTAACCTGTCTTCTAAACAGCACCAGGTTTGCAGTATATTTTCTGCAATAATTTCAAAGTATCAGGGGAAGCTTTGGTTTCTACCAACTGCTATGCATTGAATTGTGGCTCCCTCACCCAATTCATATGTTGAAACCCTAACCTTCCCCCCTCAACCCATGTGAGGGGATTTGGAGAGGGGACCCTTGGATTAGCTGAAGTTGTGAGTGGGACCCTCAAGATGGGATTAGTGCCCATAAAAAAGGAGAAAGAGACATCAGAGCTATCTTTCTTCCTACCATGTGAGGACACAGTGAGAAAATACTGGTCTGCAAGGCAGGAAGAGAGCCCTCACCAGAAAACAACCACACTGGTGCTCTGATCTTGGACTTCCAGCCTCCAGAACTGCGAGAAAATTAATTTCTGTTCTTTAAACTGCTCAGTCTATGATATTTTGTTATGACAGCCCAAGCCAACTTAAGATGCCAATCATTGAAAAATAGCTGTTTGAAATCACATATTTTTTTAAAAATGTGTTTTTAAATGATGTCCTGATACAGCATGAATCTGTAGCTGCAAATTCTTTAATAATTATCAGTGGATTTCAGGGTATCAAGTACTTTTGCTCTGAGTGATAGATGTTAAGAACAATTTGATACAATGTAATCAGTAAACACCTATCAGAATACTAATATACAAAGAAAATTACTGCTTTCAGAGCAGATGTTTTTCTCAAGTATTCATGCTTCTGATATGCAGATATATCAGGTGACCATAATCACCAATCTTTTTTTTAAAAAAAAAGATTTTATTTATTTATTTGAGAGAGAGAGCGCATGAATGGGGGGAAGGGCAGAGGGAGAGGGAGAAGCAGACTCCCCACTGAGCAAGGAGCCCGATGAGGAACTCAATCCCAGGACCCTGAGATCATGACCTGAGCCCAAGTAAGACACTAAACCGACTGAGCCACCCAGATACCCCATCAATCTCTTCTTCATGTCACCAAGATACAGGAATGGGAAAAGTGGAGCCCCAAAGAAAAAGAACTCAGAACCTATGAAAAAAATTTTAGAAGCAAAACAAAGGGAAAGAAATAATAACAAAGTAGTTGCAGCTTCATTCATTGCACAGATATCTG
This sequence comes from Mirounga angustirostris, assembly GCF_029215605.1. NCBI lineage: Eukaryota > Metazoa > Chordata > Mammalia > Carnivora > Phocidae > Mirounga > Mirounga angustirostris. The sequence continues at coordinate 99,372,759 of NW_026991719.1, forward strand.
TCGTTCACTTAACAGGTATTTGTCATTCACTTATAAGTTCTACTTGGTAAAGTCCAGTTTTACCTTCAAGGGAAACTGTAGGCAATCTTGAGTCAAAAATGTAACAGCAGGGGTGCCTGGGTGGCTCAGTCAAGTTGAGCGCCTGACTCTTTTTTGGCTCAGGTCATGATCTCTGAGTCACGATCTCCGGATTGGGAGCTTAAGGGCTCCGCGCTCAACAGGGAGTCTGCTTGAGATTCTCTCCCTCTCCTTCTGCACCACCCCCCCACGCTCATGCTTGCTCTCTATAAAATAAGTAAATAAATCTTAAAAAAAAAAATAGCAGAAGGCTCAGAGATAAGTTTATGTCTTCTCATTTTAGGGAAGTGGATAACCAAAGAGATAAAATAAGTCTTTTATTTATGAGAGTGGTAAGCCACCACCAAAAAAAATATAAAGTCCAATGTGATGACTTAATATTCAGTTATTATCACTGCTTCATATACAGTCAGAAATTTTACGTTGAGTTTAAATACTGAAAATGAGCTTATCTTTAGCTCTGAAGATAGTTTATTTTTTTATTTTTATTTTTTTAAAGATTTTATTTATTCATTCATGAGAGACAGAGAGACAGAGAGAGAGAGAGAGAGGCAGAGGGAGAAGCAGGCTCCCAAGGAGCAGGGAGCCCGATGCGGGACTCGATCCCTGGACCCTGAGATTATGACCTGAGCCGAAGGCAGACGCTTAACCATCTGAGCCACCCAGGCGCCCCGAAGATAGTTTATTTTTTAAAAAAAATATTTATTTGTCAGAGAGAGAGAGAGCACAAGCAGGGGGAGTGGCAGGCAGAGGGAGGAGCAGGCTCCCTGCTGAGCAAGGAGCCTGATTTGGACTTGATCCCAGGCCGCTGGGATCATGACCTGAGCCAAAGGCAGCCGCTTAACCGACTGAGCCACTCCCTCTGAGGATAGTTTAAATGGTGATGTATCTTTAACTCTTCTCAAAGATTTACTGAAATATACAAATCCTTAAATGTCTTTAAACTGTGCTATAGTTTGTTTTCTATTTAACGATTGTGCTTTAACAAATAAATACACTCAACTATTGAACAGATTCCTTTTGCCTTGAAATATTTTGAGTGTAAAATTTCCTTTAACCATGACTGTGGAGCATAGTTATTCCAAATACAATGCTACTGTTGTGACCCTGTCAACATGGTTAGAGCTGATAGTTAGGAGCCAAATATTTTGGCACAAATGGTGTTTTTCCATCATTTCAAAATACCATTAAAGGCAAACAACTAGTTATTTTGAAAACAACCAGTTTATAACCATTGTTTCATTAAACACAGAGAACTGCTTTAAAGTCAGTTCATTTATGAACATACAACCTCAGAATGACGTCAGTCACAAATTTTTGGAACTACTCTTATATTTTATTACCTTTGACATACATATTTTCAAATACACTCTATTTTCAAGGCATTTAGAAGAGATAGTTTCATAATAACCCTTATTCATTTATATGTGTATAACTTTACATTTCAAAAGTATTTTACATAGACTTTCTCATATGACCTGAGCAACAGTCTTTGAGGACTTTTCCCCTCATTTTACAGATACATTAATTTTTTTTTATTATGTTACGTTAATCACCATACATTACATCATTAGTTTTTGATGTGGTGATCCACGATCCGTTGTTTTCGTATAACACCCAGTGCTCCATTCAGTATGTGCCCTCTTTAATTCCCATCAGCAGGCTAACCCATCCCCCCACCCCCCTCCCCTCAAGAACCCTCAGTTTGTTTCTCAGAGTCCATAGTCTCTCATGGTTAGTCTCCCCCTCCAATTTCCCCCCCTTCATTTTTCCCTTCCTGCTATCTTCTTCTTCTTCTTTTTTTTTTAACATATAATATATTATTTGTTTCAGAGGTACAGGTCTGTGATTCAACAGTCTTACACATTAATTTGATGCTCAACGAAGTTAGGTGGTTCACCCAAGTTCCCACGGTTGGTACATGGCAACGACACCACTAGAATTCAAGCATCTCTCGGTCCAGTGTTAGTTCCATTTCACCAAGCCAAGCATCTCTTTTCTCAGAGAAAAGTGAGGTCATCACCTTGAAGTCCTTTCTTTAGAAAGACTTTAGTGTTTTTGCTCTTTTTCTCATTAATCTTTGTATTTCCTTAGTCTCTTCAGTCATGGCCTTCTGTCACTATCAACAACATCCCGAGTTTTATGCTTCTCCTGCCAAGGTAGAATCACAGCTTTTTTTAGAGAAACTCCTACAGGCAATTTTTTATGGTGTTTGTAAGAAGAATACTTTGGAAACAGCAGTTCATCATTGAGATACTGGAAGTCTGTTCTGATGACTAGCATAGGATGGGGACAATTCTGGACAGAAAAGAAAAGTTACATGATTGTGTCATATTCTTCAGGTAATCAGTATGCTGAGTTTTTGAAACAGCTGCTCTAGGGGATTGAACAGAATAGGATTCCCAGTAGAACCTAGGTGTGCTGATTGATTGGCAGGAGGATCTAGATCTCTTAGGAGACCATATGGAATTTGATAAAGATGAGCAATCATATAGATCAGCATTGTCCAGTAGAAATATAGTATAAGCTGTATATGTAATTTTACATTTTTTGAGTAGACACACTTAAAAAGTGAAAACGGATAAGATGAATTTTTTTAAAAAGATTTATTTATTTTAGAGAGAGAGAGAGCGAGTGAGTGGGGGAAGGAGCAGAAGGAGAGAATCCCCACTAAGAGTGGAGACCAGTGCAGGGCTCGATCTCATGCTCCATAAGTTCACGACCTGAGCCGAAACCAAGAGTCAGACGCTCAACTGACTGAACCACCCAGAAACCCTGATAAGATGGATTTAATAACATATTTCATTTAACCCAGGATACTCAGATATTTTAATTTTAGTATGCAATAAGCATTTAAAAGTTATTATTGCTATATCTTACATTTTTTTAATAGTAAGTTTTTGAAATCTGGTGAGTATTTTACATTTACAGCACATATCAGTTTCAATCAACCATATTTCAGGTGTATCATATATGGCCAATGTCTGCTATATTGGACAGAAAAGCCTGGAACTTTTACTGAAAACTGTTCCAGGTACGGTCATGGAAATACTGAATGGCTACTATCATTTGGAAATGAATGAAAGTACAATTCCTCACCTCTGGATATGAGCATTCATGTAAGATGAGGATAGAAGTGGAATAAAGCAGGGTTTCTCAACTTTAGTACTACTGACATTTTTGGCCAGATAATTGTTGTGGGGGGCTCTCTTGTGCATTATAGGATGTTTAGCATTGTCCCTGGCTTCTACCCGCTAGATGTCAGTAGGACTCCCTCCAGTTGTAACAACCAAATCATGCCTCTACAATATGCTAAATATCCCCTTTGCTGGGGTGGGGGTGGGGGGGGAGGAAATGTTCAGAAATGTCACTCCTGGTTGATAACCAGTGATTTAAATGCTTCTAAACAAAGTTTTTTAGACTCAGAATGGATAATACACAAAGCAAAGATTCTCAAACTCTGAGCCCTAAATATCAGTCCTCTATTTCATTGTCCCTGTATGTATCTTGGATAGTTGGACAAGACTATCAACATGACTTGGTAACTTTTCAGTATCTGATGATACTCAGGATAATGATTTTGAACCTAGATTGAATTGGCTAGCTTTCCTTTCTTTGGAAATCAGAGAGGATATTCTTGAACCTCTCCCAAAAGTAACCAGAAGGCAGAAATAAAAGAGTAGATGGTTCAGAGAAAACCAACTTGAACAGCTGAAGGGAAAAAAGACATGTCTTGCAAATGGTAGATTGTAAAAGGTTATAGAAATGTATACTTTATTCAGTCTAAGAAACATTGCTCAGCTTTCAAACCCCTCCAAAATCTGAACTGATCAGAGGGAAAGGTTGAGCTACAGTGCAGCCCCAGTAGCCTCAGCCAGCTCCACAAGGAGCTCTACAACTAGAATGGCCCTCACTTGGCCAAAATTGCTAGACTTTCATAACTCCACCTCAAAAAGGTCATTATATGGGCTTCCCCTAACAGGGTATAACCTTGGATAGTTCCTGAAAGGACTGAGTACACTTCTAGCAGCTAGGTCAACAAACAAATCCTTTGAAGAGGTCAGACAATATGTTTCCAAAGTGATAGACATATAGAAGGAGTTGAGTGAATGTTTATTGAATGCTAAAAATTTTTGCAATGGTGTTAACTTGCAGGATAATGAATCAGGGGAAGTTTTTGTCCATCAATTTGGTTGTGTGGGCCCATTTGATAGCCAGATGGCTTTCCTAAGGAACACACCCTTTCCTAGATATGAGGAATGACTCAGTATTTGTGCTACACCCCCAAATACTCCATCAATTGTAATGATTTTGAAATATCTTCAATGAATGTTACGTTATCAAACAGAACTTGAGACTGAGATAGCATAAAAAATTTTCTGGATTAGAGTGCCTGGGTGGCTCAGTCCATTAAGCATCTGGCTCTTGATTTTGGCTCAGGTCATGGAATCCCCCCTGCATGGGTCTCTATGCTCAGCATGGAATCTGCTTGAGATTCTTTCTCCCTCTCCCTCTGCCCCTCCCCCAGCTTGCATTTTCTCTGTCTCTCTCAAGATAAATTAGTAAAATCTTTAAAAAAAAAACTTTGCTGGATATGTCAAGAATCAAGTTAGCCTAGTGTAGGTGCTAAAAGACCATATTTATGCCTGTGGGCTCAGTGATGTTGAAAGAAAAGCAAATAAGCCAGGCTCTCAATTCCTGAATCTGCCATTCCCATTCTTCTACAGGCAGAGGAAAGAATGGCCGGGTAGGATGGTGAGCAATGTATTTATTTAATTGATACTAAATACCAAATCCTTCATATACTTATCTCTTAAATACTGCAGTAATCCTGGGAAATAGGTAGCATTATCTCTAGTTTTACAGATTAGGGATCTATAGCTCTGAGATGTAAATTATCTCTGGTCCCACCACCACCACCACCACCACCACCACCATCATCATCAACATGGCCTAATCATACATAGTTGTTACTTTGTGCTAGATATTCTCCTAAGTGTTTTATATATGCAAACTCATTTACTTCTAATAACTACCTTATGAAGTAGGAGCTACTGTTATTCACACTTTACAGATTAACTGTGGCACAAAGAAGCTTAGTAACTTGCTCAAGGTCATCTAAATAGTGACAAAGCTGAAGTTTGAAATCAGGCTGCTTGTCTCTAGGCTCTTTCCTCTTAACCACCATGCAAACTTGCCTAATTCGTAAGAGGCGGACAGGAGGCATAAAATCAGGTCTGTCTTATCCCAAAGGCAGCCATTTTTCACTACACAAGGATGGCTTCAAAGGCACTGTGCTTGTACATTTTGAAGAATCATTCTCTCTTGATAGCAAGCTGGGACTACATGGCAAATTGGTAGAATGATTATGAGGTGACCTTTAAGAAAGATGTGCATTTTAAGAGGTTACTGAAGGTGACTTCTTGTCAGAAATTATGGGATTTCTGCAAAGGTGGGTGAGAATCAGATTTTACATTCGATGTCTCCTAGAAAATAATAGTTTTCTCACTCTAATTAGTGTAGCTGTCAAAGATTTCTGAGGCTTATTTGGCCTTGTTTAGAATCTACTGCCATATTTGACGGTCCCAAGTGACAGGAGAGGGCCAAAAGCAAGTCCCAGCAATAGGGGTTTTAGCAGGATTGCATCTGCCAGAATCATTTGTGACAGAAACTTAGCCAGCTCCCATAGAATTGCCCTCCAATTGTATCTTCTATGCATGGCCTGTCTCTCTAAGTGAATTGAAAACTCATCCAGAGCAGAGATTGGATTTTATTTGTATCCCCATCCCCTTCTATAACAGAGGGTAAATGAGGTTTTGAAACCATGCCTATGGAAACTTACCAGTAATTGAATCACAGGGCTCATATTTCCTTGATCATGCTGAAAATACTTTTTTTCCCCAATCCCATGTAACATATTAAAATGAAATGCTTTCAGTCTCAGTGTTTCTTCAGAGGATCACAGACTGAGGACAGTCTAATAGGTGCCAAGTATACCCACATCTAAAAGCAAGGGGCTGTATTAACAATCTAGACCAAAATACTATGCCAATATATTGTGAAACAGGTTTTGTTACCCTTAGCCAGCCTAAGATTCCATGTAGGGAAGAGAAGGAGGAATGCATCGACACTGTGAATTTGAAGAATCAAGGTGAGAATGAAGAAAATTGCTTCCTTCTTGACGTTCTTTCCTTTAAACTCCGCTTCATTCCATAAACTCAATGACATGAAATTTCCCATGAGTACACTGGTCTTTTCTGTGAGTAGTTCAGCCCTTGAAGTCTATCATCCTAGGAATTATATTTCCATAGGAGAATTACAAGTATCCTCTGCCTTACCCAGACTCTGATAGTAAATATTCCTTTCCAATGAAATTAATTCTTTGGGGGCAAATTGTAACTATACACCAGGCTTCATGGCAACTCAACATATATAGAGACCAATACTATATTCAGATTTTGCTAGAAATCAAAATGTTAAGGCCAAAAGCTGGCTTATCACTAAACATGTGGCAGGACTAATACTTAAAGATAGAGGCTGTGAATCTTCTATAAGCAGGATAAACACATTCACAGGGGCCAATCTAAAGAATCAAAATGTCTTAAGCCACTGATCCTACTTTTTCCAGAAAAGCAATAGCAAAATGTTAAAGGTAGTTTGCAAAGTAATAGGGAGACAGAGCTGGGTTGAGGATAGCCTGAATTTCCAGAGTTCTTATTCACTAGTGAGGTCCAAATCACTAGTAATCAACAGACTCCAAATTAAAATATTTATTTTATATATTAGGTTTGGAAAAGCATAAAAAGAATGATAATACCAAGGGGAGAAGAGAATGTGGAGAAATAAATACATAATAGAAGAATAGTGGTGAGAGTTTACATTGGTCCAATGTGTCCGGAGGTTAATTCAGCAATGATTATCAAAGGTTTTAAAAATGGTCTTATCTTTTAAGGCAGATAATTCTCATCTAGGAAATTTTCCTATTGGAATTATGAATATAGGTACATATATAGATATTCAGTGTAATGTTGTCTATGATTGTGAAAAAATCAGAAACAACCTGTATGGTCATCATTAGGGAGTTAAATTATGATGCATCCATTTAATTGAATGCCATGGGACCATTAAAAACTATGATGTCTATTTATATATATTAACATAGAACAATGTGAAACACATATGTGTTCAATTTATGTAATAATGTATATAGTATAATCCCATTGTTGTGGTTAAAAATACCTGAAATATATAAATATGTATGAATATACATATATGACATGGGAACATTTTGAGAAAAATACATTTATCACCCATGGTCTCCCTAGAGGTCCAAACACCTCACATTAAGAAATCTTGTCATATTCATTTTCCCACTTAGTTTCACATTGCACCTTTTTTGCAGGTTGAAGCTATTTTCCTCTCTTCTCTCTTTTCAAATCTTGCACACTCTAGTATTTTCAAAAGTAAAAGTCCTATTTTTTCCTTCCAGAATTTTAATAGATATTAGCACCAATATAAATTTTCATCTATAGAATCTGTAATATATGCTAAAGCAGAAATAATATAGTACAATTCTTGTTTTACCACCCAAATATCTTACACACAATGACATGGACTTTAAGTGCATGTTGGTTATATAATCCTTATGTTGAGGAAAATTTTAAGATATTTCTAGCCAGCTATGGAGTCAATGCATATTGAGAAATAGAACAACTGGAACTGTCAAACAATGAATTCATTTGACTGTGTCTTACTGGATATATGAACTGGAACATAAACAATATCACTATCATTTTAACATAGATTTTTTTTTTACAGCATATTTGGGACTCACTAAAAAAATGCAATCTCAGTCAAATGAGACCATCGATACCTGCATTCTCAGACTTTATGTCATTGGCAGGTATTAAATGACGTCATTTATGTTGAATTTGGCCTTAGTGTTTGGAGGGAGTAATCTCATAAGCCTTTTTAACTAGATTCAATGTCATTGATTTAACTGAAATATATGAATTCAATAGGACTAAGCCCTGGATTCTTTAGCACAAATATATTGCCAAATGCACCCTTTCCATAAAGTGTCACCTCCCATAAATCTCAGTAATTCCTTTGCAGCTTCTAGGCAGGTCTACATTTAGTAAATGGCATTTTCAGTTGGGTTTTTCTTTAAAGTACTCTGAATAGTACAATTAAATATTTTATAAGCTCTCTATTATTCATTTATACATTGTTAAACATTCTAGGATTCATTGTGTTTATGGCGAGATCACAAAAGGCCTGTTCTAATGATTCTTGGTTGAGTATTGAGAGAGAAGATCTTTTTTTCTGAAGGAAAACAGTATTCTTAATATGTCATAAAACGCAGCTTAGAATATCCATATGGCAAACTTCATTTCAAGGAGAAAGTCAACTTTTTCATTCAAACTGAGTAGATGTTGCTTCATCTAGAAAAATAAAAAATAAAAAGCTCTTAGAAAGCTTTTGCATGCATTCTCCAGTACATTTCCCAAAGACAGTTTTAAGACATTTTTAAAAGAAGTGTATTTCATGCTTCAAGTTAACTTTTCAATAAGGATTAGTGCTAGTTTGGAATTTAATTATCTCGTTGAGGTAAGAACATATTTTAGTAAGCTCAAGAATTGTTTACTAATTCATGTTAATTGCTGGAAATTTGTGATATAAGAAAACAAACACGGTAGCCAAGGAAGTGGTCTTGTCTCCCTTATTGTAGAGAAAAAGCAGCAAATTAATGTTAAGTCTTTATTAAAGCATTGCAGAAGGCACCAGCAAAATTTCTGTTGCATATCTGAAAATGAAAATACAACTTTGCCACATTACCTGCCATTAAATCTGTGCATAGCAAAGCAGAACTAGTGTTGCCTTACGTAACTTAAAGGTGGCTTAAAGGTTATATACTGGCCAAGTCGAACTGGCAATGTTGGCAGCTTTATTATACTTTTTGTTTAAATATAGCAACTCTATTTGGAGATGGTTTCTCCAACTGTTGTACTCTTGCTAAGTCTCCAGCACATTTCTATTCTATTATCACATGTGATAATCAACCAGCTAATCTAAACTGAATATTCAATGTATTCAGGAAATGTATTTGAATGTATTGGGGCAAAAGCATGAGACTTTGATAAGCCACCCTGAAAAACACTTCTGAACCTTCAAGACGTGAACTTTTGTACATTGAAACATGTTAATTTTTAAAAGTTACCCTTCCTTAACTGAACATTGCATAGCTAGTAGATGAAAAAGTCACAATTTTCTTGTTAGACCATCTTTTGGGTTTCCATGTATCATGATAAAATAGATTTTGGGTTCTCTATCAGAATCCTATAGAAGTATAATATGTATGCTAGATAAAAACTTATGTGAAGACGTAACTATTTTCCTGTGCAAAATAAAGCAAAAAGAAAGTACCCTCATTGTCAAAAATCATGAAGGGGAGGGGCACTTGGGTGGCTCAGTCAGTTAAATGTCTGACTCTTGATTTTCACTCAGGTCATGATCTCAGGGTTGTGAGATCAAGCCGCGGGTCAGATTCTGCGCTGGGCAGAGTCTGCTTAGGATTCTCTCTCCTTCTCCCTCTGCTCCTGCTCCCTACTCCATTCTGCCCCCCACACCCCTTCCCACTCCTGCAAGCGTGCACTCTCTCACACACACACACAAAAAGATTATTTCTCCCTCTCCCTCTGCCCCCCCTTTAATAAATAAATAGAAGTAGATAAATAAATAATGAAGGTGGTAATTAGAGAAAGGGGGAAGGAGAAAGAGTGCTGGAAACTTAGAGATAGAAGGGACCATAATTGGTTATGGGGACCTGATTCCAAGCACACAGGACATTATCACTACCTGTTTTCTTTCTGATGCCCTCGAAGAAACAGATTTCATGGACTCTGTTGTTTGTTTCCCATGTTTTATCAAAGTAGCTCATAATAGCTCTTTAATTTAACTGTAATGGAATGTAACCTCTTCCTCAGAACAAAACAACTCAATTTCCATATTAAGTTTCCTTAGAGGGTTTGACTCTATTATTTAAATATTAGCTTTTACTGTTCCCAAATAATTTCCAGACAATTTGTATCTTCTTAAAGATGTGATGAGCCCAAACTGCATCAACTATTTTTGTCACGGTATTCTACTCTTTTCAGCATCCTGTGGTCTCAACTATCATATCTGGCTTTTGACTTCTAGATATGATCTTCCTCACAAGCATTAGTTTTGCTTGTGTACCGGATATCATTGCTTGCATATTCCAGTGTCATTACTTAAATATTCTGATATTCCAATGTCATTCACTGGATCTAAAACAAAATGCCTTCTCTTTTACCCAAGTAAGCCCCCTTTTATCATTCCCATAGTTCTGTTAATGAGATTTCATTCTCTCAGTCATCCAGAGCCAGCCAGATGATGACTTAGCACACCTCCAAAATTTCAGGGAACAAGGTCAGGATATAAGAGCCGGGGCAAGGATGGGGGCCATACAGTTTCTAGCTTGAGCCAGATAAAATAACAGCTAAGTTGTCCAGATCAAGTGTACCTGTGCTTTGCTATTGATGATGTCAGGATTTAGTACACTGAAAAGGGCACCTTTTATAAATATGTCTCAGATTGCAAACCATCTAAAACCTGACGATCGTATAAGATAGAACATTTGAGTGTGTGTTTTTTTTTTTTAATTTTATTATGTTACGTTAGTCACCATACAATACATCATTGGTTTTTGATGTGGTGATCCACGATCCATTGTTTTCATATAACCCCCAGTGCTCCATGCAGTATGTGCCCTCCTTAATACCCATCACCAGGCTAACCAATCCCCCCTCCTCCCTCCCCCCAAAACCCTGTTTGTTTCTCAGAGTCCATAGTCTCTCATGGTTCATCTCTCCCTCCAATTCCCCCCCCCTCATTTTTCCCTTCCTTCTCCTAGTGTCCTCCATGCTATTCCTTATGTTCCACAAAGAAGTGACACCATATGATAATTGTCTTTCTCTCCTTGACTTATCTCACTTAGCATAATCTCCTCCAGTCCCATCCATGTTGATGTAAAAGTTGGGTATTCATCCTTTCTGATGGCTGAGTAATATTCCATTGTATATATGGGCCACATCTTCTTTATCCATTCATCTGTTGAAGGGCATCTCGGCTCTTTCCACAGTTTGGCTATTGTGGACATTGCTGCTATGAACATTGGGGTACATATGGCCCTTCTTTTCACTACATCTGTGCCTTTGGGGTAAATACCCAGTAGTGAAATTGCTGAGTCATAGGGTAGCTCTATTTTTAAATTTTTGAGGAACCTCCACACTGTTTTCCAAAGTGGCTGTACCAACTTGCATTCCCACCAACAGTGTAAGAGGGTTCCCCTTTCTCCACAACCTCTCCAACATTTGTTGTTTCTTTCCCTGTCCATTTTTGCCATTCTAACTGGTGTAAGGTGGTATCTCAATGTGGTTTTGATTTGAATTTCCCTGATGGCTAATGATGATGAACATTTTTTCATGTGTCTGTTAGCCATTTGTATGTCTTCTTTGGAGAAGTGTCTTTTCATATCTTCTGCCCACTTTTTGACTTGATTATTTGTTTTTTGGGTGTTGAGTTTGAGAAGTTCTTTATAGATCTTGGATACCAGCCCTTTATCTGTAGTGTCATTTGCAAATATCTTCTCCCATTCTGTGGGTTGTCTCTTTGTTTTGTTGACTGTTTCCTTGGCTGTGCAGAAGCTTTTTATCTTGATGAAGTCCCAAAAGTTCATTTTTGCTTTTGTTTCACTAGCTTTTGGAGATGTATCTTGAAAGAAGTTGCTGTGGGTGATGTCAAAGAGGTTACTGCCTATGTTGTCCTCTAGGATTTTGATGGATTCCTGTCTCACATTGAGGTCTTTCATCCACTTTGAGTTTATCTTTGTGAATGGTGTTAGAGAATGGTCGAGTTTCATTCTTCTGCATGTGGCTGTCCAATTTTCCCAGCACCATTTATTGAAGAGACTGTCTTTTTTCCATTGCATGTTTTTTCCTGCTTTGTCAAGATTATTTGACCATAAAGTTGAGGGTCCATACCTGGGTTCTCTATTCTGTTCCATCGGTCTATATATCTGTTTTTGTGCCAGTACCATGCTGTCTTGGTGATCACAGCTTTGTAATATAGCTTGAAATCGGGCAACATGATGCCCCCAGCTTTATTTTTCTTTTTCAACATTTCCTTGGCAATTCGGGGTCTTTTCTGATTCCATACAAATTTTAGGATTGTTTGTTCCAGCACTTTGAAAAATGTCTTTGGAATTTTGATCAAGATGGCATTGAAGGTATAGATTGCTCTGGGTAGCATAGACATTTTAACAATGTTTATTCTTCCGATCCATGAGCATGGACTATTTTTCCATCTTTTTGTGTCTTCTTCAATTTCTTTCATGAGTGTTCTGTCGTTCCTAGAGTATAGATCCTTTACCTCTTTGGTTAGGTTTATTCCGAGGTATCTTATGATTTTTGGTGCTATTGTAAATGAAATCGTTTCTGTAATTTCTCTTTCTACAGTTGCATTGTTAGTGTATAAGAAAGCAACTGATTTCTGTGCATTGATTTTGTATCCTGCCACATTACTGAATCGCTGGATGAGTTCTAGTAATTTGGGGGTGGAGTCTTTTGGGCTTTCCACATAAAGTATCATGTCGTCTGCGAAAAGAGAGAGTTTGACTTCTTCTTTGCCAATTTGAATACCTTTTATTTCTTTTTGTTGTTTGATTGCTGTTGCTAGGACTTCTAGTACTATGTTGAACAATAGTGGCGAGAGTGGGCATCCTTGACGTGTTCCTGATCTTAAGGGAAAGGCTCTCAGCTTTTCCCCATTGAGGTTGATATTCGCTGTGGGTTTTTCATAGATGGATTTTATGAACTTGAGGATTGTTCCCTCTATCCCTGTACTATGAAGTTTTTTTTGTTTTTTTGTTTTTTAAAGATTTTATTTATTTATTTGAGAGAGAGAGAATGAGAGAGAGCACAAGAGGGGGGAGGGTCAGAGGGAGAAGCGGACTCCCCGCTGAGCAGGGAGCCCGATGCGGGACTCGATCCTGGGACTCCAGGATCATGACCTGAGCCGAAGGCAGTCGCTCAACCAACTGAGCCACCCAGGCGCCCTGAAGAGTTTTAATCAGGAAAGGATGTTGTATTTTGTCAAATGATTTTTCTGCATCAATTGAGAGGACCATATGGTTCTTCTCCCTCCTCTTATTAATGTGTTCTATCACATTGATTGATTTGTGAATGTTGAACCACCCTTGCATCCCGGGGATAAATCCCACTTGGTTGTGGAGGATGATCCTTTTAATGTATTGCTGGATCCTATTAGCTAGGATTTTGTTGAGGATTTTGGAATCCATATTCATCAGGGATATCGGTCTGAAATTCTCCTTTTTGATGGGGTCTTTGCCTGGTTTGGGGATTAAAGTAATGCTGGCCTCATAGAATGAGTTTGGAAGTTTTCCTTCTGTTTCTATTTTGTGAAACAGCTTCAGTAGAATAGGTATTATTTCTTCTTTGAATGTTTGGTAGAATTCCCCAGGGAATCCATCAGGCCCTGGACTCTTGTTTTTTGGAAGGTTTTTGATCACTGCTTCAATCTCGTTACTGGTTATTGGCCTATTCGGGTTGTCAATTTCTTCCTGTTTCAGTCTTGGCAGCTTATAGGTTTTCAGGAAGGCCTCCATTTCATCCAGATTGCTCAGTTTATTGGCATATAGTTGTTGATAATAATTTCTAATACTTGTTTCTATTTCCTTGGTGTTAGTCGTGATCTCTCCCCATTCATTCATAATTTTATTAATTTGGGTCCTTTCTCTTTTCTTTTGGATAAGTCTGGCCAGTGGTTTATTGATCTGATTAATTCTTTCAAAGAACCAACTTCTAGTTTTGTTGATCTGATCTACTGTGTTTCTGGCTTCTAATTCATTGATCTCTGCTTTAATTTTAATTATTTCTCTTCTAATGTGTGGCTTAGGCATCGTTTGTTGCTTTTTCTCTAGTTCTTTAAGGTGTAGAGTTAGTTGGTGAATTCGGGATTTTTCTATTTTTTTTGAGTGAGGCTTGAATGGCTATGTATTTCCCCCTTAGGACCGCTTTTGCAGTATCCCATAGGTTTTGGACCAATGTGTTTTTGTTCTCATTGATTTCCATGAACTGTTTAAGTTCTTCTTTGATTTCCTGGTTGACCCAAACATTCTTGAGCAGAGTGGTCTTTAGCTTCCAAGTGTTTGAATTTCTGCCAGATTTTTTCTTGTGATTGAGTTCCAGTTTTAGAGCATTGTGGTCTGAGAATATGCAGGGAATAATCTCAGTCTTTTGGTATTGATTGAGACCTGATTTGTGACCCAGTATATGGTCTATTCTGGAGAAATTTCCCTGTGTGCTCGAGAAGTAGGAGTATTCTGTTGTTTTAGGGTGGAATGTTCTGTAAATATCTATGAGGTCCATCTGGTCCAATGTATCATTCAAAGCTCTTGTTTCTTTGTTGATTTTCTGCTTAGATGATCTGTCCATTGCTGAGAGTGGAGTATTGAGGTCTCCTACAATTAACGTATTGTTATCAATGTGACTCTTTATTTTGGTTAACAGTTGGCTTATGTAGATGGCTGCTCCCATGTTAGGGGCATAGATATTTACAATTGTTAGATCTTCTTGTTGGATAGATCCTTTAAGAATGATATAGTGTCCTTCTGTGTCTCTTATTACAGACTTTAGTTTAAAATCTATTTTGTCTGATATAAGAATTGCTACCCCAGCTTTCTTTTGAGGTCCGCTGGCATGGAAGATGGATCTCCATCCCTTCACTTTCAGTCTGGATGTATCTTTAGGTTCAAAATGAGTCTCTTGTAGACAGCATATGGATGGGTCCTGTCTTTTTATCCAATCTGCAACCCTGTGCCGTTTTATGGGAGCATTTAGGCCATTCATGTTGAGAGTGATTATTGAAAAATATGAATTAATTGTCATCATGTTGCCTGTGAAGATGTTGTTTTTATAGATTGTCCCTGTAAATTCCTGTTGTAGATCACTCTTGGGGTCTTTCTCCTTTTATAGAACCCCCCTTAATATTTCTTGCAGGGCCGGCTTAGTGGTCACATATTCTTTCAGTTTCTGCCGGTCGTGGAAGCTCTGCATCTCTCCATCCATTCTAAATGAAAGCCTTGCCGGATAAAGTATTCTTGGCTGCATGTTCTTCTCATTTAGTACCCTGAATATGTCTTGCCAGGCCTTTCTGGCTTGCCAGGTCTCTGTGGATAGGTCTGACGTTATTCTGATGTTCCTCCCTCTGCACGTAAGGAATCTCTTCCCCCTAACTGCCCTTAAGATGGTTTCCTTGGTTCTAAGATTTGCAAGTTTTACTATTACATCCTGGGGTGTTGGCCTGTTTTCCTTCATCTTGGGAGGGGTCCTCTCTGCCCCTAGGACTTGAATGTTTGTTTCATTCCCCAGATTAGGGAAGTTCTCAGCTACAATTTGCTCAAATACATCTTCTAGTCCTCTCTCTCTCTCCACTCCCTCCGGGATTCCAATTATTCTGACATTGGAATGCTTCATGGTGTCACTTATTTCTCTGATTCTATTTTCATGGATTCTGAGTTGTTTTTCCTGGCCTCCTCTTTTCCCTTTTTATCTATTATATTGTCTTCTAGGTTGCTTATTCTCTCTTCTGCCTCACTTACCCTAGCTGTTAGATTATCTAGATTGAATTGGATCTCATTGATAGCATTTTTAAGTTCTGCCAATTCAGCTTCCATTTCTGCCCTTAGAGACTCTATGTTGCCATTAATTGATTTCTCCATTCTAGCCATTGTCTTCACAATTGCTAGCCTGAATTCCATCTCCGACATCTTGGTTATATCTGCACCCATTTGTAAATCTGCAGCATAAGTCATAATCTTTGCATCTTTCCTATTTGGGGGTTCCTCCTCCTAGTCATTCTGTTGATGGGTGGTTGAGGGAATGTATAGAGTTCAAATTATTGACCACAACCCAAGCAAGATGCACCTGTTTTCTAGGGACCTTAGGGTTGCTGGCCTCTTGTTTTCCCAGGCTGTCTTCTGCGGGAGGGGCCTGCCGTGCTGTTACTCAAGCAACCCTGTTTGGGCAGAGTTGCCTTGCCCCCCTGTGGCAGGGGATGGGCTCAGCGGGAATCAGTTTTGGGGGCTTTTGTTCTCTGGCAGCTTTCCCTGGTGGCTTTCCACGTCTCTTCCACGAGTCAGAGTAGAAGAGACTGTTTCCAACCCTCTGCCTCAGAGCAGAGAGACCGCAGTCTGTTCTTCAGTGAGTTCTCCAGGCCGCACCATCTCCGTTTCTGTCCATGCTGCTATAAACTGCATCGTCCTGGTTTGTGTGCCCCTCCGCAGCACCCCCAGTCCTGCCTCCAGGTCGGGGCATGTCTCTGCCCTTTGTGCTTCTAAAACTGCCAGCCGCTCCCAGTTTGCACTGCAGCTTGCAGGCGTGACCCCGCCGCTCCGGGTTTCCACCCTGGGGGCTGCCCTAAAGTCCTTTCCCCGCCACTACTGGTCTGCGAATCTGTGCCCATCCCCAGCGCGCGAGGCTGTTGCTCACCAGCAGTGTAGGGTCCCCATGGCCAGGCTCCTTCCCACTGCCGTGTATCCCCAGATATCTGCCCGCAGAATCACGCTCCCCAATTCGTACCTCAGAACCAACCACCTGCAATATTCTGTTTGTAGAGATCCAGATCTTCTTACATCTCAGGCTGGTTTCATGGGTGCTCAGAGTGGTCTGGTAGATATCCAGCTCAATTCCAGGAACCAGTTGAAATAGGGTCCCCTACTCCTCCACCATCTTTCCTAGTCCCCCATTTGAGTGTGTTGATCCAAGATAGTATCAAGAAAAAAGAGATACTGATTGCTTAAAAAAGAAAGCTTTCATTTGGAATACCTCTTTCCTCTAGATAATCACGGATCTTGGCATAATCAGCATTTTATGTTATTTATTTATTTTAAAGATTTTATTTATTATTTGACCGAGAGAGAGACAGCAAGAGAGGGAACACAAGCAGGGGGAGTGGGAGAGGGAGAAGCAGGCTTCCTGCCCAGGAGGGAGCCCGATGTGGTGCTTAATCCTGGTACCCTGGGGTCATGACCTGAGCCAAAGGCAGATGCTCGATTCCAGGACCCTTGGATCATGACCTGAGCCGAAGGCAAATGCTTAATGACTGAGCCACCCAGGCAACCCCGTAATCAGCATTTTAGATGGGTACTTCACAGAACTGTCCAAAACAAGAAAACACTGTCCATATCATTTAACAAAATTTAACATTTAACAAAATGTTTAATAACAACAACAACAAAAAAAACTGTCCATATCGTTCCTGACTCATTAAAACACACACACACACACACACACACACACACACACACTAGGAGTAAAAGCAAACTTAAAAGATTTTCATTTGGCATGGCCTTTCAATTTTTGAATCTTTATGATGTTAGAACCGGATCTATTATATCTCTGATATTCAGGCTATAAGGTTAGAGCATTCTGCACCCTCCATCTCCAAGTCAGAATTTTGAAAGTAGGATATATTTGCCTAGTTCTAGTATATTAACCAATCAAAAATATTGTTAGTACCAGTCACATAAGGTGTTTCTCTTACTGTTTGTGCTTAGAAAATAATTTATGAGTCTCTAGGAAAAAATGCAAGTAATTTTGCTCTACACTAGTGGTGTATTTGGCTTTTAGCCTAGAATGGGTCTGTGTGATGGCAAAGAAATATTTTGGTGGAATGCCCTGGTGAGACTGGTGTTTGGGTGCTTTCAGCTAGGGAGAAAGGTGTGCTCCTCCCATTCTGACCTACAAACCATGAAACATTTGTTTAAAAACTTTATTTTGAGGCACCTGGGTGGCTCAGATGGTTAAGCATCTGCCTCCGGCTCAGGTCATGATCCCAGGGTCCTGGGATCGAGTC
Organism: Mirounga angustirostris; assembly: GCF_029215605.1. NCBI lineage: Eukaryota > Metazoa > Chordata > Mammalia > Carnivora > Phocidae > Mirounga > Mirounga angustirostris. The sequence continues at coordinate 99,390,795 of NW_026991719.1, forward strand.
CCACATTGGGCTCCCTGCTCAGCGGGGAGCCTGCTTCTCCTTCTGCCTGCCACTCCCCCTGCTTGTGCTCTCTCTCTCTGTGTCAAATAAATACAATCTTTAAAAAAATTAAAAAAAGAAAACTTTATTTTGAATTTATTTTATTTCCACTCTGATGGAATTTATTATTGTAACACTTTCTAATTGGCTGAGAGTTAATGTCTTTTTAGCTGTAATACCCTCTGACTCATTTGCAGGGGAGAGTACAAAGAGCATATTTCAAACCAGTAGTTCTCAAAAGAACTGGCACTAACCCCTAAAGATCATTTTGGAAATTTGAGGGGACAGTTTCCATCATGATAATTGTGGGGAGTGGGCTATACTGGCAATTACTGAGCAAGAGCCAGGGGTACAATGATCAGGAACTCTAGAAAATGGTCCTGGGTCTTGAACAACTTTTGAATGTCCTGTTAGACATTAGACATTCATGTAAATCATATTATCTGAGCTAAATGAATATCTGGAAAACTAGGTGAGCCTAGAACCAAACTCCATGATACATATAAACAAAACCATTTTGATTAATTTTAATGAGCACAATTTTTAACAATGTAACTAGCATGTAAACTGAGAGACTAATTGAGGGAATAGTGTACATTTTACATTGTTTTGTTTAAGACTTACCAAGACTTGCCCATAATTCAGAAAATTCCATGGTATTTGATGTGGCAATTCAAAATTCCTGAATTGGTTTATGTTTTTAGCTTTCACATTTCTGTCCATGCTATATACAAGCACAAGCATTGAACTACTTTATTGTGTCATCTCTTGTAGTTGTATCCAAGTATCTACATATTGAAACACTTACCATTTTATTATAAGATACTTTTAAAATCCTTAAGTTATATGTTTCATATTGAATTTTCATGTGTATGCATAGGTTATATTAACTATGAACTTAATTTTAGCATAAGAAGGGAGATGACATATTTGTTATCAAATATAAGTTCATTTGAAGGGCGCCTGGGTGGCTCAGTCAGTTAAGCATCTGTCTTCAGCTCAGGTCATGATCCCGGAGTCCTGGGATCGAGCCTCATGTTGGGCTCCCTGCTTAGCTGGGAGTCTGCCTCTCCTCCCTTTGCCCCTCCTCCTGCTCCTTCTCTCTCTCTCACTCACTCTCTCTCAAATAAATAAGATCTTTTTAAAAAATAAGTTCATTTCATCTGAAAGTTCAATGGAATTGTTTTATAATAAAGATTGAAGTATGAGAATATGGCTTTCTGTAGAGATAATTTTAACTATCTGTAAAATTGAAGTGATATTCATATCTAGCACATTGTGATGTTGTAAGGATTACATACATGTAGATCATGCATGTAAAGCACTAATTATGCTGTCTGTTACATAGAAAGTACTATTCAACATCTCTGATAATTTAAGCATGTTCTTAGAATATATATGGTATAGAATATATATTCCATTTGACCTGGTTTAACACCTATCCTCCATAAACACTTTCATTTGGCTTGTGGATCCCCAAAACTCTTGGTTTTCTCTTATATCATGATCTGATCCTTCTCATTTTCTCATTCACCTCATCCCCATAACCTCCTAATTTTGGTAGGGCTCAGGGCATCTTGTCTTCCCTATGCACAATCACACCATTGGTGGTCTCATCCTGCCCCATGGCTTTAAAAAAACCTCTACATACTGGCAAATCCTGAATCCATATGTCCAGCAAGGAACTCTTTCCTGAACTCCAGCCTCATATATACAGCTGCCAAGTTGCTATCTCTAATTGTGTACCTAATACACATCTGAAATGAAGATGTCTAAAAATTCCAAGCAGACTCCCCACTGTGCAGAAACCCATGTGGGGTTCCATCTTTCCATCTTACTGACTGAGCCACCCAGGTGCCCCATAGTCTCAAAAAACATCTTGATCGTGACCATTCTCACCACCTTCACTGCTGCCACCCTCATCTAAATCACCATCATCTCAGGTTTGGATGATTAAAATCTCACTCTGTTCTCCCTTCTTTCATCCTGGCCCCTCGTCCCCACTGCATTCACACAGCATAATAGCCAGACTGATCCTTTTAAAACATAAACACTTTAGTGGCAGCCTATGTTGTTCAGAGTAAATGCCAAAACTGTACAATGGCCTATAAATTCCTAAACAATATGACTTTCTGTTACTTTTCCAGTCTTACTGTTGGCTATTTCCCCCCTCGATCTCTTACTCATTACCCTGATCTTGGTGCTGATCCTGGAAAATCCTCCTACTCAAGGACCTTTGCATGCTCTGTTTCCTATACCTAGACCTTCATTTCCCCAGTTATCTGCATGGCTTGCTCCTGCATCTTCTCAAGGTATTTGCTCGAATATCGAATGCTCTCAATGAGATCTTCCCTGACCATCCTATTCAAAATTGAACAAACCCACATCAACACTCATTATTCCCTTACCTGATTTATTTTTTCTTTGTATCACTAACCACCAACATATTATATAATTTACTTGCTTATTTTGTTTATTATCTGTCTTTCTTTACTAGAATGTGAGGACCACAAGAACAGAGATTTATCTTTTTTATTCATTTCTGTATCCCCTGCACCAGAACAATGTCTGGCACTTAGTAGGTGCTCAACAAATTATTTAACAAATAAATGCGTGAGTAGTCTGCCTTTTATTTAACACGTGACTGAACAGAGCATCAGTGAAATATCACCTCCTCTAGGATGTCAACGCTCTTTACATAAATACTTTCAGGGAAAACAATTTCATTTAAAATCATTGGTGTGTGCATGTCTATTTGCTGTGTAAAGCAAAACAAACAAAAAATGAAAGACAGAACTTTTTATAAAGTGCTTTAAAACAGAAGTACAGCAAGTTCTTTCACATCTATTTTTCTCCATGAATCTAACAATCTTGGGTAGTATACATAGGGCATACTATCTTCATTGAACTGAGGAGGAATCAGAGTTGTAGAAAATAAGTAATTAGTCAAGGAACCTGTGTCTTCTCATTTCTGGTCACTCTACTATCCCTGTTAGTGCTGTGTGTGTACTTTTATTTATGATTCTGTGCATGCAGGCTTACTAGGGCAACTATTTAAATGGATTTAATTGGCCAGTCAACCCATAATTAATTCTGCCGAATAATCCATTTGTTATTTTTATTGTGGAATGGAAAAAAGTGACCTAGTTGTGTTAACTCTGCCAAGCTTTTTTGTATGTGTCTGTCATTAGCTCTACACAAGTGGTATTCATGGAACCTGCACCATAGCATTGAAAGAACCAGGAGACACAAGGTCATGTCTTTTCCATGTTCTGTTAACCCTTGCCATCTCTTAGATGGTTTTTTGTTGTTGTTGTTGTTGTTGTTGTTGTTGTTTTTGTAGCAGGAGCTCAATAAATATATCTTTGTGATGGATGAAAGCCCAAGTGAGTACAAATAAATTATGACAGACAGTGTAACTTTTCTTTCCTTACCTCCACATGTAACAGTAATATTTGTAGGATACAATGTCAGTTTCCAAAGGAAATACCTGAAAGAATGCACTTTCAATAGATATTCTATCCATTGCTTTAAATGGATGATCTTAGGGGAAATAAGGGATCCAATTGATGATAGATCAATTAATAATACCAAATGTCAACAGAATTATAGGAAATGTATTTATCATCTCAATACACATTAGAAAGGTGACAAACGTGGAGATATTTTATCCCTGGATAAATAATAAAACATCTGATCATAAGGATCTACTAAACTAAAATATGCATATATAAATGTGTATAAACTAACATATGCATTATGACATTTGATTAACCTCTAATTTGATACTCATGTACTGTGGATTAAAAGTGTTTTCAATATAAATTGAGCCCCCCAAAACTAAAGTTAATATTTACATAGTCAACTCATATGTGATAAGGGAGCCAGGAACACCCGGTGGGGAAAGGATAGTCTCTAAAGGACTGAGAATTAACACATCATTTGGATAATACATTTATTCAGGCAATATAGATACATAAAAAACCAGTAGTTTTTATTTCATCCCATTTCATTTTCTCCGATTTCTATGAGACTGAGGTTAGAGTCAGTAACATTCTCTATTATTTAAGTTGCTTTGTGAATAATAATATGGGAGAGGATTATTCTACTTCACTATCTGGTGATAGTAAACACATGGTACGTGAAACACATGTTTAGTAATGAATGATGAAAAACAATGAAAGGTTGTTTTGTAGGTATTATAAAATTCAGGGTACTCATTGGGGGAAAGGGCTATTCCTGATGAGACATTTTCATTTTTGAAAAATAGGATGTAGTACAGTATTGGTATTTAAAACTATTAAATGAACCTAAAAATAAGTGAACCTGTCCTTTGATTATATAGTCAGGGCTGAGTATTTAATATAACATTTAATGTAAATGTTAAAATGTTCATTAATAAGATATTTGTACACAGATTTCACATTTGGGAAGTCACCATAGGCCCATGTTCTATGTTCTAAGTTGATAATTATTTTAGAGAATTAATTTCTGTTTATGAGAAGCACTGTTTTTTCCTGTTTAGAGGTATTATGATTTGCTTTCTTGTAATGGTCCATCATCCACTGAGTAGTGAGACAACTTTTGGTTAATAGGAACTTATACTTTTAATAGTTACCCAAGAAACTCTTCAGTGGCTATATTTCAGATATACATATATAGAGATATATAGTATATATATAGACATACACGTATATAGACATATATGTCCATATATCTGTATCTATATATATATTCCATATATCTATATCTCTCTCTATATATTCCTACAGGAATAATTCCTCTTGGTTATAATGTATAATCCTTTTAATATGCTGCTGAATTTGGTTTGCTAGTATTTTCTTGAGAATTTTTACATCAATATTCATAAGGGATATTGGTCTGTAGTTTTCTTGTAGTGTATTTGCCTGGAATTGCTATGAGAGTGATATTGGTCTCATAAACTAAGTTCAGAAGGATTCCTCCTCCTTAATTTTTGGAAGAGTTGGAGAAGAATTGGTGCTATATCTTCTTTAAATATTTGATAGAATTCACCAATGAAGCACAAGTATTATCTTTGTTGTGTGTGTGTGGAGGGGGGATATTACTGATTATAAGTACAAGTCTATTTGGAATTTCTATTTCTTCATGATTCAGTCTTGGTAGGTTGTGTATTTCTAGGAATTCATCTATTTCATCTAGATTATCTAATTTGTTGGCACATAAGTATACATACCATTCTTTTACATTTCTTTTGATTTCTTTAAAATGGGTCATAATGTTCCCAGTTCCATTTCTGATCTTAGTAATTTGATTTTTTTCTCAGTTAATCTAACTAAGGATTAGTCGATTTTCTTGATTTTTACAAAGAACAACTTTTGGCTTCATAGGTTTTTCTCTATTGCTTTTCTATTCTCGATCTTCACTGAAATCATTATTATTTCCTTTTTTTCAAGCTTTGGGTTTAGTTTGTTTTTCTAGTTTCTTAAGATATAAAGTTAGGTTATTTATTTCAGGTATCTCTTTTTAAATGTAAGTATTTATAAATTTCCTTCTTAATATCTTTTATGCTGTATTACATGACTTTTAGTATCTTGTATTTTTGTTTTCATTTGCCTCAAGATATTTTCTAATTTCCCTTGTGTTTCTTCCTTGACTCATTGGTTGTCTAAGTGTGATTAAGTATGTCTAATTTGCACATATTTCTGAATTTTTCAGTTTTCCTTCTGTTATTGGTTCCTAGTTTCATTCCATTGTGACTGGAAAAGATACATTTTATGATTCCAATCTTTTCACTTTTATTAAGACTTGTTTTGTGGTCTAACATATGGTCTATCCAGGAGAATGTTCCATGTTTACTTGAGAAAAATGTGTATTCTGCTGTTGCTATGTGGAGTGTTTTATAGCTGTCTATTAGGTCCAAGAGGTTGATATGTTTCAAGTCTTCTATTGTCTTATTTATTGTCTTTCTGGATGTTTTATGCATTATTGAAAGTAGCGTACTAAAGTCTGCAAGAATTATTGTAGAAATGTCTTTTTCTCCTTTTAATTCTATCAATGTGTGTGTCATATATTTTGGAGTGCTGATGTTCAGTGTATATGTGTTCATTATTGTTATATCCTCTTGCCTAATTGACACTTTTATCAATATATTAGGTCCTTTTTTGTCTCTTGTAAAATTTTTTGACTTGCATTCTATTTTGTTCAATATTAGTATATCCTTCACCACCCTCTTTTGGCTACTATTTACATGGAATATCTTTTCCCATCCCTTCACTTTCAACCTATTTGTGTCTTTATATTAAAGTAATTTGCTATTGTGGATATTGCTGCTATGAACATTGGGGTGCATGTGCCCCTTCTTTTCACTACATCTGTATCTTTGGGGTAAATACCCAGTAGTGCAATTCCTGGGTCATAGGGTAGCTCTATTTTTAACTTTTTGAGGAACCTCCATATGTTTTCCAAAGTGGCTGTACCAGCTTGTATTCCTACCAACAGTGTAAGAGGGTTCCCCTTTCTCCACATCCTCGCCAACATTTGTTGTTTCCTGCCTTGTTAATTTTTGCCATTTTAACTGGTGTAAAGTGGTATCTCACTGTGGTTTTGATTTGAATTTCCCTGATGGCTAGTGATGTTGAACATTTTTTCATGTGTCTTTTAGCCATTTGTATGTCTTCTTTTGAGAAGTGTCTGTTCATGTCTTCTGCCCATTTTTTTACTTATTTGTTTTTTGGGTGTTGAGTTTGAGAAGTTCTTTATGATCTTGGATACCAGCCCTTTATCTGTAATGTTATTTGCAAATATCTTCTCCCATTCTGTGGGCTGCCTCTTTGTTTTGTTGACTGTTTCCTTTGTTGTGCAGAAGCTTTTCATCTTGATGAAGTCCCAGAAGTTCATTTTTGTTTTTGTTTCCCTTGGCTTTGGAGATGTGTCATGAAAGAAGTTGCTGTGGCCAATGTCAAAGAGGTTACTGCCTATGTTGTCCTCTAGGATTTTGATGGATTCCTTTCTCACATTGAGGTCTTTCATCCATTTTGAATTTATCTTTGTGTATGGTGTAAGGGAATGGTCGAGTTTCATTCTTCTGTATATAGCTGTCCAATTTTCCCAGCACCATTTATTGAAGAGACCGTCTTTTTTCCATTGGATATTTTTTCCTGATTTGTCAAAGATTAGTTGACTGTAGAGTTGAGGGTCCATTTCTGGAGTCTCTCTTCTGTTCCATTGGTCTATGTGTCTCTTTTTGTGCCAACACCGTGCTGTCTTGGTGATCACAACTTTGTAATATAGCATGAAATCAGGCAACTTGATGCTCCCAGCTTTGCTTTTCTTTTTCAACATTTCCTTGGTAATTCAGGGTCTTATCTGGTTCCATACGAATTTTAGGATTGTTTGTTCCAGTTCTTTGAAAAATGCCAACGGTATTGTTTTTTTAACTTTTTTTTTTTTAATATGCCAATGGTATTTTAATAGATATCACATTGAAAGTATAGATTGCTCTGGGCAGCATAGACATTTTAACAATGTTTATTCTTCAAATCCATGAGCATGGAATGTTTTTCCATCTTTTTGTGTCTTCCTCAATTTCTTTCATAGGTGTTCTGTAGTTTCTAGAGTATAGATCCTTTACCTCTTTGGTTAGGTTTATTCCTAGGTATCTTATGGGTTTTGGTGCTATTGTAAATTCCATAATTTCTCTTTCTACAGTTACATTGTTAGTGTATAGAAAAGCAACTGATTTCTGTGCACTGATTTTATATCCTGCCACATTACTGAATTGCTGTATGAGTTCTAGTAATTTGGGGGTGGAGTCTTTTGGGTTTTCCACATAAACTAACATAGCCGAAGTGTGGAACGAGCTGAGATGCCCTTCAACAGATGAATGGATAAAGAAGATGTGGCTTATATATACAATGGAATATTATTCAGCCATCAGAAAGGATGAATACCCACCATTTGCATTTACATGGATGGAACTGGAGGGGATTATGCTGAATGAAGTAAGTCAGGCAGAGAAAGACAATTTTCATATGGTTTCACTCATATGGAACATAAGGAATAGCATGGAGGACAATAGGGGAAGGAAGGGAAAACTGAACGGGGGAAAATCTGAGGGGGAGATAAACCATGAGAGACTATGGACTCCAGGAAACTATCTGAGAGTTTCAGAGGGGAGAGGGGTGGGCGGATGGGGTTGCCCGGTGACAGGTATTAAGGAGGGCATGTGTTGTAATGAGCACTGAGTGTTATACACAAATAATGAATCACTGAACACTACATCAAAAACTAATGATGTACTATATGGTGACTAAAATAACACAATAAAAAATGAATAAAAAAATAATTTGCATCTATACTGTAAATCATTGGATCATGGTTTTTATCCATTTTGCTAACCTATGTCTTTTGATGGGGGGGGTTACATCTAATCTACTTAACATTTAAAGTAAATACTGAAGGGGCCCCTGGCTAGCTTGGTCGGTGGATCATGCAACTCTTGGTCTCAGGGTTGTGAGTTTGAGCCCTTCGTTGGGTGTAGAGATTACTTTAAAATAAATAAATAAATAAATAAATAAATAGGGGCACATGGGTGGCTCAGTCAGTTAAGGGTCTCCCTTCAGCTCAGGTCATGATCTTGGGGTACTGAGATTGAGCCCCTAGTTGGGCTCTCTGCTCAGCAGGGAGCCTGCTTCTCCCTCTCCCTCTGCCCCTCCCCACTGCTCATTCTCACTTTCTCTAAATAAATAAAATAAATAAATAAATAAATAAATAAATAAAATATTAAAAAAATAAAATTAAGTAAATTAATAAGTAAATAAAATACTGATAAGGAAGGACTTACTTTTGCCATTTCATTATTTGTTTTCTATATGTCTCACAGGTTTTGGGGTTTTTTAATCCCTCTGATTTCTTCTATTACCCCCCTTTTTGTGTGTTTATTGATTTTATAGTGAGACATATAGATTCCTTTCTCATTTTCTTTTGTGTACATTCCATAGATAATTTATGGTAATTATGGGGATTACATATGACAACTTAAAGTTTTAACAACCTAATTTGAATTGATGCCAAGTTAACTTTAATTGCATGCAAAATCTCTACTCATATATAGCTCTCTCCTCACTTTGTTATTTTTTTAATTTTTTTAATTTAATTAATTAATTTATTTATTTATTTATTTATTTATTTATTTATTTTATTCTTATGTTAATCCCCATACATTACATCATTAGTTTTAGATGAAGTGTTCCATGATTCATTGTTTGTGCACAACACCCAGTGCTCCATGCAGAATGTGCCCTCTTCAATACCCATCACCAGGCTAACCCATCCTCCCACCCCCCTCCCCTCTAGAACCCTCAGTTTGTTTTTCAGAGTCTATCGTCTCTCATGGTTCGTCTACCCCTCCGATTTCCCCCGCTTCATTCTTCCCCTCCCGCTACCTTCTTCTTCTTTTTTTTTTTTCTTAACATATATTGCATTATTTGTTTCAGAGGTACAAATCTAAGATTCAACAGTCTTGCACAATTCACAGCGCTTACCAGAGCACATACCCTCCCCAGTGTCTATCACCCAGTCACCCCATCCCTCCCACCCCACCCCCCACTCCAACAACACTCAGTTTGTTTCCTGCGATTAAGAATTCCTCATATCAGTGAGATCATATGATACATGTCTTTCTCTGTTTGACTTATTTCACTCAACATAATACCCTCCAGTTCCATCCACGTCATTGCAAATGGCAAGATCTCATTCCTTTAGATGGCTGCATAATATTCCATTGTGTATATATACCACATCTTCTTTTTTTTTTAAATATTTAAAGATTTTTTTTTTTTTTTATTCATGAGAGACACAGAGAGAGAGAGAGAGAGGCAGAGAGAGAAGCAGGCTCCCAAGGAGCAGGGAGCCCGATGCGGGACTCGATCCCACGACCCTGGGATCATGACCTGAGCCGAAGGCAGACGCTCAACCATCTGAGCCACCCAGGCGCCCTATACCACGTCTTCTTTATCCATTCATCTGTCGATGGACATCTTGGCTCTTTCCACAGTTTGGCTATTGTGGACATTGCTGCTATAAACATCGGGGGGCACGTACCCCTTCGGATCCCTACTTTTGTATCTTTGGGGTAAATACCCAGTAGTGCAATTGCTGGATCATATGGTAGCTCTATTTTCAACTTTTTGAGGAACCTCCATACAGTTTTCCAGAGTGGCTGCACCAGCTTGCATTCCCACCAACAGTGTAGGAGGGTTCCCCTTTCTCCGCATCCCCGCCAACATCTGTTGTTTCCTGACTTGTTAATTTTATCCATTCTGACTGGTGTGAGGTGGTATCTCATTGAGGTTTTGATTTGGATTTCCCTGATGCTGAGCGATATTGAGCACTTTTTCATGTGTCTGTTGGCCGTTTGGATGTCTTCTTTGGAAAAATGTCTGTTCATGTTTTCTGCCCATTTCTTGATTGGATTCCTTGTTCTTTGGGTGTTGAGTTTGATGAGTTCTTTATAGATTTTGGATACTAGCCCTTTATCTGATGTGTCATTTGCAAATATCTTCTCCCATTCTGTCAGTTGTCTTTTGGTTTTGTGGACTGTTTCCTTTGCTTTGCAAAAGCTTTTTATCTTGATGAAGTCCCAATAGTTCATTTTTGCCCTTGCTTCCCTTGCCTTTGGCGATGTTTCTAGGAAGAAGTTGCTTCAGTTGAGGTCAAAGAGGTTGCTGCCTGTGTTCTCCTTGAGGATTTGGATGGACTCCTGTCTCACATTGAGGTCTTTCAACCATTTGGAGTCTATTTTTGTGTGTGGTGTAAGGAAATGGTCCAGTTTCATTCTTCTGCATGTGGCTATCCAATTTTCCCAACACCATTTGTTGAAGAGACTGTCTTTGTTCCATTGGACATTCTTTCCTGCTTTGTCGAAGATTAGTTGACCATAGAGTTGAGGGTCCATTTCTGGGCTCTCTATTCTGTTCCATTGATCTATGTGTCTGTTTTTGTGCCAGTACCATGCTGTCTTGATGATGACAGCTTTGTAATAGAGCTTGAAGTCCGGAATTGTGATGCCGCCGGCTTTGCTTTTCTTTTTCAATATTCCTCTGGCTATGCGAGGTCTTTTCTGGTTCCATACAAATTTTAGGATTATTTGTTCCATTTCTTTGAAAAAAGTGGATGGTATTTTGATGGGGATTGCATTGAATGTGTAGATTGCTCTAGGTAGCATTGACATCTTCACAATATTTGTTCTTCGAATCCATGAGCATGGAACATTTTTCCATTTCTTTGTGGCTTCCTCAATTTCTTTCATGAGTATTTTATAGTTTTCTGAGTACAGATCCTTTGTCTCTTTGGTTAGATTTATTCCTAGGTATCTTATGGTTTTGGGTGCAATTTTAAATGGGATCGACTCCTTAATTTCTCTTTCTTCTGTCTTGTTGTTGGTGTATAGGAATGCCACTGACTTCTGTGCATTGATTTTATATCCTGACACTTGACTGAATTCCTGTATGAGTTCTAGCAGTTTTGGGGTGGAGTCTTTTGGGTTTTCCACATAAAGTATCATATCATCTGCAAAGAGTGAGAGTTTGACTTCTTCCTTGCCAATTTGGATGCCTTTGATTTCTTTTTGTTGTCTGATTGCTGTGGCTAGGACTTCCAATACTATGTTGAATAGCAGTGGTGATAGTAGACATCCCTGCCGTGTTCCTGACCTTAGGGGGAAAGCTCTCAGTTTTTCCCCATTGAGAATAATATTCGCTGTAGGTTTTTCATAGATGGCTTTTATGATATTGAGGTATGTACCCTCTATCCCTATACTCTGAAGAGTTTTGATCAAAAAAGTATGCTGTACTTTGTCAAAAGCTTTTTCTGCATCTATTGAGAGGATCATATGATTCTTGTTCTTTGTTTTGTTAATGTATTGTATCACATTGATTGATTTGCGGATGTTGAACCAACCTTGCAGCCCAGGGATAAATCCCACTTGGTCGTGGTGAATAATCCTTTCAATGTACTGTTGGATCCTATTGGCTAGTATTTTGGTGAGAATTTTTGCATCCATGTTCATCAGGGATATTGGTCTGTAATTCTCCTTTTTGATGGGGTCTTTGTCTGGTTTGGGGATCAAGGTAATGCTGGCCTCATAAAATGAGTTTGGAAGTTTTCCTTCCATTTCTATTTTTTGGAACAGTTTCAGAAGAGTAGGTATTAATTCTTCTTTAAATATTTGGTAGAATTCCCCTGGGAAGCCATCTGGCCCTGGGCTTTTGTTTTTTGGGAGATTTTTGATGACTGCTTCAATTTCCTTAGTGGTTATAGGTCTGTTCAGGTTTTCTATTTCATCCTGGTTCAGTTTTGGTAGTTGATACATCTCTAGGAATGCATCCATCTCTTCCAGGTTATCTAATTTGCTGGCATAGAGTTGCTCATAATATGTTCTTATAATTGTTTGTATTTCTTTGGTGTTGGTTGTAATCTCTCCTCTTTCATTCATGATTTTGTTGATTTGGGTCATTTCTCTTCTCTTTTTGATAAGTCTGGCCAGGGGTTTATCAATCTTGTTAATTCTTTCAAAGAACCAGCTCCTAGTTTCGTTGATCTCTTCTACTGTTCTTTTAGTTTCTATTTCATTGATTTCTGCTCTGATCTTTATGATTTCTCTTCTCCTGCTGGGTTTAGGCTTTATTTGCTGTTCTTTCTCCAGCTCCTTTAGGTGTAGGGTTAAGTTGTGTACTTGAGAACTTTCTTGTTTCTTGAGAAAGGCTTGTATTGCTATATACTTTCCTCTTAGGACTGCCTTTGCTGCATCCCAAAGATTTTGAATAGTTGTGTTTTCATTTTCATTGGTTTCCATGTATTTTTTTAATTATTCTTTAATTTCCTGGTTGACCCATTCATTCTTCAGTAGGATGCTCTTTAGCCTCCATGTATTTGAGTTCTTTCCGACTTTCCTCTTGTGATTGAGTTCTAGTTTCAAGCATTGTGGTCTGAAAATAGGCAGGGAATGATCCCAATCTTTTGGTACCGGTTGAGACCTGATTTGTGACCTAGGATGTGATCTATTCTGGAGAATGTTCCATGGGCACTAGAGAAGAATGTGTGTTCCGTTGCTTTGGGGTGGAATGTTCTGAATATGTCTGTGAAGTCCATTTGGTCCAGTGTGTCATTTAAAGTCTTTATTTCCTTGTTGATCTTTTGCTTAGACGATCTGTCCATTTCAGTGAGGGGGATGTTAAAGTCCCCCACTATTATTGTATTGTTGTCGATGTGTTTCTTTGCTTTTGTTATTAATGGCCTTATATAATTGGCTGCTCCCATGTTAGGGGCATAGATATTTACAATTGTTAGATCTTCTTGTTGGATAGATCCTTTAAGTAGGATATAGTGTCCTTCCTCATCTCTTATTACAGTCTTTGGTTTAAAATCTAATTTGTCTGATATAAGGATTGCCACCCCAGCTTTCTTTTGGTGTCCATTAGCATGGTAAATGGTTTTCCACCCCCTCACTTTCAATCTGGGGGTGTCTTTGGTTCTAAAATGAGTCTCTTGCAGACAGCATATCAATGGGTCTTGTTTTTTAATCCAGTCTGTTAGCCTGTGTCTTTTGATTGGGGCATTGAGCCCATTTACATTCAGGGTAACTATTGAAAGATAGGAATTTAGTGCCATTGTATTGCCTGTAAGGTGACTGTTACCGTATATTGTCTGTGTTCCTTTCTGGTCTATGTTGCTTTTAGGCTCTCTCTTTGCTTAGAGGACCCCTTTCATGATTTCCTGTAGGGCTGGTTTTGTGTTTGCAAATTCCTTTAGTTTTTGTTTGTCCTGGAAGCTTTTTATCTCTCCTTCAATTTTCAATGACAGCCTAGCTGGATATAGTATTCTTGGCTGCATATTTTTCCCATTTAGTGCTCTGAATATATCCTGCCAGTCCTTTCTGGCCTGCCAGGTCTCTGTGGATAGGTCTGTTGCCAATCTAATGTTTCTACTCTTGTAGGTTACATATCTCTTCTCCCGAGCTGCTTTCAGGATTTTCTCTTTGTCTATGAGACTCGTAAGTTTTACTATTAGATGTTGGGGAGTTGACCTATTTTTATTGATTTTGAGAGGGGTTCTCTGTGCTTCCTGGATTTTGATGCCTGTTTCCTTCCCCAAATTAGGGAAGTTCTCTGCTATAATTTGCTCCATTATACCTTCTGGCCCTCTCTCTTTCTTCTTCTTCTGGGATCCCAATTATTCTAATGTTGTTTTGTCTTATGGTATCGCTTATCTCTCGAATTCTGCCCTCGTGATCCAGTAGTTGTTTATCTCTCTTTCTCTCAGCTTCTTTATTTTCCATCATTTCATCTTCTATATTACTGATTCTCTCTTCTGCCTCTTTTATTCTAGCACTTAGCGCCCCCATTTTTGATTGCACCTCATTAATAGCCTTTTTGATTTCTACTTGGTTGGATTTTAGCTCTTTTACTTCTCCAGAAAGGGTTTCTCTAATAACTTCCATATTTTTTTCAAGCCCAGCTAGTATCTTTAAAGTGATGATTCTGAACTCTAGATCTGACATCGTACTAATGTCCGTATTGAGTAGGTCCCTGGCAGTCGGTACTACCTCTTGTTCTTTTTGTTGAGGTGATTTTTTCCGTCTCATCATTTTGTGCAGAGGAGAATAGATTAATGAGAGAACAAAATGCTAGCAGAGTAACCACGTGCCCAGAAAATATACTCTAAACAAATCAGAAAAGACCTGAAGCAGTGGGATAAGAAAGGGAAAGAGAGAAAAAAGAAAAAGAAAAAAAAGAAAAAGATAAAGATAAAAACAAAAACAAACAAAACAAAACAACAACAACAAAAGAAAAACCAGAATGTGATTAAATATGATCTATATGGTATATAGATCAGTGCCACACACTAGATTTGGGGTGTATTTTGGTCTTTTAGAAGAAAGTTCCTCCCAAAATTTTAAAGAAAGAAAAACTTATATATGTACAAAAATAAGGGTTGATATGATGAAGGGATGGAATATGACTGTAAAAATGGAAATTATAAAAAAATTTATAAAAGGAATTGATAAGAAGTTGTTTGAAAAAAGAAAGAAGAGGATTTAAAAAAAGAAAAAAGAAAAAGAAAAAAAAAGGGAGAGGATGTGATCAGGCAGGGGAATAGAAAACACCATATACTAGAGATTTAGGGTATATTTTAATCTGTTAGAAGAAACTATCTCAAAATTCTAAAGAGAGAACAACTTATATATATAAGCCAAAAATATGGGTAACTACTATGAAGAGATAGAGTATGACTCTAAAAATGAAAAATAAAAATGTTTTTTTTTTTAAAAAGGGATTGATAAGATGTTGGTTGAAAAAGGGAAAAAGAAAAATTCAAAAAGATATAAAAAGACAAAAAAGACAGTTAAAAAAATTAACTTTAAAAGACTAAAGAATCATGGTAAAAAAAGTCATGAATTCTATGTGCAGTATTCCCGTAGCGCTGGAGTTCTGCCGTTCTCATTGATCGGTAAACTTGGTCTTGGCTGGCTGTCCTCGCTGATCTTCTGGGGGAGGGGCCTGTTGCCGTGGTTTCCAAAAGTCTTTGCCGGAGGTGGAACTGCCCCGCCCTTGCCCCCTCCCGGCTAAGTAATCTGCTCGGGTTTGCTCTCCGGGGCTTTTGTTCCCTGCGAGCTTTCTGTACAGCTTTGGAGGCGGAGAGTGAAAATGGCGGCCTCCCAATCTCTGCTCCGGAGGAGCCGAGAACTCGGGGCCCCGCTTCTCAGTGAGGTCCCAGAGAAAAGCCGTCAGTCACTCCCGTCTCCCCAGTCTCCATCCGCACTCCATGCTCACCCGGCCTGTGACCGCGCACCTCTATCTCTGGCACCCGACCCCGGGTGGAGTCTCCAAACCCAGCAGATCCCTGCAGTGCACTCCCGCGCGGCTCCTCCCGGGGGAGGAAGGTGAGTCTCCCGGATCTGCCGCTTGTTGGGTCCCTGCTGGAGGAGCCGGGGCCCGACTGTGCCGCGGATCACGGTTTATGGCCACCCCGAGCTGAGAGCCCGCGCCTGGGCTCCGCCTCTGCAGCCGGCTTCCCTGCTCCGTTACCTGGGAGCTCTGCTGCACTTAGGCACCCCCGGTCTTTCTGTGACCCCGAGGGTCCTGAGACCACACTGTCCTGCGAGGGTTCCACCCCCCACTTAGCCACCGGAGTGACGTCCCTCAGCGGAGCAGACTTTTAAAAGTTCCGATTTTGTGCTCCGTGGTTGTATCACTTGCCAGAAGCGGCCGACGGAGGCCCCTCCCCCACCGTCTATCCTCCCGAATATCGCCTCGGATTCACTTCTCCGCACGTCCTCCCTTCCAGAAAGTGGTCGCTTTTTTGATGAGAGAGTTGTTGCTCTTCTTTTCTTCGATCTCCTGTTGAGTTTGTAGGTGTTCAGAATGGTTTGATCCCTATCCAGCTGAATTCCTGAGAGGAGACGAAATCCAGGTCTCCTACTCCTCCGCCATCTTGCTCCGCCCCCTCCTCATTTTGTTATTGATGTCACGAATGTCATCATTTTACATTGTGCATCTATTACCATAGATTTGTAATTGGTTTTATACCTTTGTCTCTTATCCTGTAGAAAATCAAAAGTGAATTTATAAACTAAAAGTACAATAATACTAATTTTGTATATTTGCCCCTATATTTAGCTTTACTAGAGATATTTATGTTTTCAGATGGCTTTGAGAAACTGTCTAGTGTCCATTCATGTCAACTTGAAGGACTCCTTTAAGCACTTCTTGTAGGGCGAGTCTAGTGGCAATGGATTCCTTTGGTTTTTGATTATCTGGGAATGTCTTAATTTCTCTCTCAGTTTTGAAGGACAATTTTGCCAGATACAGAATTCTGTGTTGCCAGTGTGTTTTCTTTCAGCAGTTTCAATATATCCTCCTACTGCCCTCTGGCCTCTGAGGTCTTTGGTGATAAATCAGCTGATAATATTATTGAGGTTTCCTTGTATGTGATGAATCTTTTCTCTCTTCTGCTTTCAAGATTCTCTCTGTTTTTGGCTTTTGACAGTTTCATTATAATATGTCTTAGTGTGAGTCTCTTTGGACTTATTCTACTTATAGTTCATTGAGCTTCTTGGATTTTTAGATTCATCTTTCCTCAAATTTGGTAAGTTTCTGGTCAGTATTTTTTCAAATAATTTCTCTGTCCCTTTTTCTTTCTCTTCTCCTTGTGGGACTTCTTTAATGTATATATTGGTTCTCAGGGTGGTATCCCAAATGTCCCTTAGGCTCTGTCATTTTTCTTCACTCTTTATCATTCTGCCCCTCAAATGATAATTTCAAATGTCTTATGTTCAAGTTCACTGACTCTGTGTTCTGCTCACTAAAATCTGCTATTAAACCTCTACATTGAATTTTTCAATTCAGTTACCATATTTTTCATTTTCACTATTTCTGTTTCTTTTTTATAATTTCTATCACTTTGTAGATAATCCATTTTTTTCATATATAACTTTCCTGATTTCTTTTAATTCATTTTCTTTGTTTTTCTTTAGCTCTTTCAGCATATTTAAAACAGCTATTTAAAAATCTTTGCCTAGGGGCGCCTGGGTGGCTCAGTTGGTTAAGCGACTGCCTTTGGCTCAGGTCATGATCCTGGAGTCCCTGGATCGAGTCCCGCATCAGGCTCCCTGCTCAGCAGGGAATCTGCTTCTCCCTCTGACCCTCCCCCCTCTCATGTGCTGTCTCTCATTCTCTCTCTCTCAAATAAATAAAATCTTTAAAAAAAAATCTTTGCCTATTAAATCTGATGTCTGTGCTTCCTCAGGTACAGTTTTGCCAATTTATTTACTTTCTTTTAAATGGACACAATTTGCTGTTTCTTTGTGTGCCTTGTGATTTTTTGTTGTTGCTGTGTTGTTGATAATTCGGCATTTGAACAAGTAGCCACTTTAGTCTTTGCAGATAGGCTCTGTAGTGAAGCAGTCTTTCACAGATTAGCTAGAATTGCTCTCACTTGTATGTAGCTTTCTCAATCCCCCTGTATACACAGCTACTTTGAATGATTTCCCCAGATTCTATTCCAACTCTTCCTCAGGGTCTTTTATCATCTATTTTATGTCTACATAGTAAAATCTTGTCCCAGACATCTGTAGTTTTTTAGTCCCCTTGCAACTTTTACAAAGAGTGGCTACCACTTTTCCTGAGATCTGAGTTAGGCAAGATAAAAACCAGGTGTATCTAAAAATAACCCAGCTACCTTCCAGGCAGCTTAGAACATTGTGAATAATGTCCCTTTGGCATCCTCAGGTTCAAGGGAGGAAATTTGGAACTGGTCTGCTACCTCTTTTAGACCAAGACCACCTGAGCCAGGAGAGAGTTGGGGCAAGAATAATTAAAGATGCCACAAAACTTCCTACCATTTTGAATGTGACATTATCTTAATTGGGCATTTACTTGGTTGCTATAGATCTTTGACTGTTTTCCAGAGCTTCTATAAGGTGAAGTCAGCTGGTTTCTGATTGTTTTTTGATATTTCCATGGAGGAAAAGGGCTTAGAACTTCCTAGTCTGCCTTTTTTCCCCTAAGTTTTCTTAAAAAATAGTCAAGTGATTTATGCAGCTACTATATCACTTTCTTGCTATAAGTCTAAATGACCAAGTAGAATTCTTTTGGCTACATCTCTTAGGCTTAAGTAAAAAGATTAACTTGCAATAGGTAGTCTCCAAAGAATTTCCACTCTTATTCCTGAAATTATCACTACTCTTTTTAGTTATGAGAAAAAGGTTGTTTCTAATAAATTACTTTAAACCCCCCCCCCAAAGTAGACACTTTTCAATTAGTCATTAAATGGAAGTGTAAATACCAAAGAGCTACTGGCCAGTGAGCCCATGTAATGAAACGTAGATCCTAGAAAATTGAAGAGGCATTGAACCTCTGAAAAAAAGAAATAGAAATAAAAGCACTGAAAGGGATGTTTGAAAATGTAAGACCAACAAAAGTTGGTGTCAGCTTATATTTTTTAATGCTTATTTCATTGCTGTTTTCTTAATTTCTTATGCCTTTTGTGTTTTCAAACAATAAATATGGAACAAAGTATAGCCTTATCCAAGGAATGCCATTCATATCTGGCAAGACAACTTATTAAAACACTTTGCACAAAGTGAGGAAAAGTGTAATTGATCTAAGAATTACTTTGTTAAAACTATAAAAATAAATAAATGATCTTTCAAGTATATTCACAGAATGTCAAAAATGCAGGTACACACACAATTTTAGTGTGGGAAGCTAAAATCCTATGAATTTTTCATGTATGTGTCAAGACAGTTCTTGAGTGAAATGAACAGAGTCTTCCCTAACCCTGGCCTCATGTTTCTAAGAGTGAGATGTTGAATTTGACTGGTGGTGAACAAATAGAAGTTTTCAGAAAATGTGCTCATTCTTCTCAAAAGTTCATCACAATTGTCAATGTTCTCAGGCAAGTTATCAAAACTGGCTGTCTCGAGAAAGTGGTACACAGAGAAATAGTAGCAACCTAAAACCTAAATCAAGATATAGAAAAAGGTAGGAAGAATAGGAATATATGTGTGTGTGTGTGTGTGTGTATTTAGAATACACATGGATGTATTCTAAAAATAACCCATGTCTTGAGGGGGGTGTTTATTCATTACCTCATTATAAATCATGGTTAAACTTACTCATATGTCTTTATAGAACACATGTCTACATGCTTAAGCTATGAACAATTTTAGAACTTGTATCAGAGTAAAGTGATTTCACTTATTTTATACAGTAATAATATGGTAAGGACTAAAAGTTATATAGCCTGGTCATGAGATGCTAAGTATGAAGGACAAGCCTGCGACATGTCTACTTCTCTGGGTCAGATATTTGAAATAAAGGGAGCAGGTAACAGACAAAGAGGATTAGTTTCTCAAACAGAAGTAAGTCTCTAGGTAATGTCAGTCTGGGGCTGAAGAATTAATGCAACAGGGAAGGGCTCTCTGGAGTTTGCTAAAGAAATCTATACTATAGTCACAGTAGTTGTCAGAAGGTTTCTGTAGGCATTGAAATCAAAGCAACTGCATCTTACTTTCCTCAAGCATTCCTATGCAGTCCAATGTAATTAATTGCAATGAACTGATCAACCACTGGGTTGCTATGGGCAGTGATCTATTTTTTTTTTATGAACATGATTGGAAAGTTTAAATTCACATGAAAATGACTCAAGGGAAACAATCCAGACCATTCATTTCTAACCCATTCCCATGGTACTTACCACAAAGGAAGCATATTATTGCTGGAGTTATCTGACACAGGGGGTTAAGGTCATGTGAGCTTTGTGTGACATCTCTGATATCATTAGAAGTGCATGCTTAATTACTAAATTGGACACAAATACCATTTATGAAATAAGATAACTGAGTCAATCCTAAAAAAAAAAAATTCCCTCAGTTGGGTATAGAATGTGAACAATTTGCTGAAATTAAAACATTATTTTTTTAAAAAGATTTAGAAAGACCACTTCAGGTTTAATCTAAAAAATCTGTTCAGAAGTTCAACTAAATGATAAGTTGATTGGTCACTGGGGATTTCCAGTCAGCTAGCTCAGATTTTCCCCTCAGGAAATCTGCTCCAAATATGTCTGTAAGTGTATTTCTCATCACATCCAAGCCCCATGGTTATCTATTAGCATAAAATTCATCATGGGGTTCTTACAGGATGTAGAAGGTGAAATGAGTAGATTTAACTTGACTTTGCAATTTATTTTTTTCAGCCATCTTCAACATTGAGATATCTTTTCACATAAACTCAATTGTATAACTTCCCTATGGAAAACCTTTGAAATTCCCTTTCCAAATAGAATGTATCTAGCTCTTGATTGTCCTACATATGAGAGGACAGAATCTGGATAATACCAGAGACATCCATATGAACTCCCAAATCTCTCATACTACACAATATAACACTTAGTTCTCATACACTTCTCAACCCCCTTAGAAGATGCTTCTGTTGGGCGCCTGGGTGGCTCAGTCGTTAAGCGTCTGCCTTCAGCTCAGGTCGTGATCTCGGGGTCCTGGGATCGAGCCCCGCATCGGGCTCCCTGCTCAGCGGGAAGCCTGCTTCTCCCTCTCCCACTCCCCCTGCTTGTGTTCCTGCTCTCGCTATCTCTCTCTCTGTCAAATAAATAAAATCTAAAAAAAAAAAAAAAAGAAGATGCTTCTGTTGATGGGACATGGTTTTGTTATTGTGTCAACATAGTTAAACTTGAACCCTGTATAGTTTTGGATTTGGATTTACCACAAGAGTAATTTGCACAAAATTTGAAAAGTAGGAGTGGGTCACCACGGGGCTGTGGGTAGTCAGACAGCTCTCCAATGTCCACTAAATCTTCACCTTTGACTTCTCCAAGTCCTGATCCAGGCATGTATGTAGCTCCATGGCAAGGACATCAACTCATTCTCCAGGTCTTCTGTGTTGTTGAGGACAAAAGTGATAGGGACAAACATGGATCGCAGTTTGTCTTTGTAAATTCTAATTTGTTTTCATGGATTCCAATTTGATCTCATGGATTCCAGTTTGTTCATATTCTCCCCTTTTTAACATTCAGCCTTTCTTCCCAAGTGTAGGCCCTGTTGATTACAGCAACTTCAGAAATACCACCAGATACAGAGGCAACAGCCTTCCATAGACATTTTTATGTTTCTACAATTGCATAAGAAATACCCTCTATAATAAATCTCTTATTTTGTAACACTCTGTGATTCTGCATCTCTGATTGAAACCTGACACACTATGTTACACATAAGTTACATTGTCCTTAATGTGAGAAGATGCTACAGCAATCCGTATTACTTCTGCTTTTCTGGACAATTTTTAATAGCATCTTAACATGTTTGGTAGGATAGAATTTTATGTATGGGAGATAGCTTCCAAATACTAATTCTATAAGAAATACAAGCTGTTACTCTTCCATTTACTGACTAGGACATTTGGCATTCTTTTAAATGAAGATCTTACTATTTTGTAGCCTAGGGCAATGCTTTGACCTTTTCAATATTCCATAATTAGATTGGCTGCAGTTCTGCTTTGCCTCCTGTTTACAGCCTAAGCGGCCTCTGGGAAAGGGGCAGAGTGGCCAGCTGTTCACTGTTGAAAATATTTTAAAGGTCAGAGAAATAGAGCATTTCAACTGTCTACTCTCCTGAAATATATTCACTTTTTTCAGAGGGAATCTAAAGAAATGGGAAGTATGCTCTCTATAAAACAAAGCTGGTATCATGAAATTTTGCTACTTCAATTTAAGAAATTTCTCCACTGACGTAGGTGGATGTCTGAGCTCTTAGAGAGGTGCTTCTCCAACTATTTTGACCTGTACCTTCCTTTTTACCCCTCCTCCCACTCATGGTCTACCTCCCCCTATTTACTTCGGCAGAAATAAGGTGCCTCAACAACATTTAAAGAAAAATCCAGTGCTTCCCTCTAATAAGATTGATGAAATGATATCTGATTTTTAAGGGAGTCATATTCCAAGAAATGCAAGTGTTAATGATTAGATTGTTCTATCTAACAGAATTTCTGGGTTGAACCACAATTATTTATACTTCATCCTTTGTTTCTAAATTATTAAAACAAATTTTCCTCTTAGTGAGTAGATTCCAACGAATTCATTTATTTATTTACTTATTTATTGGTATAATGATATAATTTTATTTTAATATAGGTTAATTTTTTTTCTTAAAATTTTATTTAAATTCAAATTACTTCACATATAGTGTAGTATTAGTTTCAGAGGTAGAATTTGGTGAGTCATCAGTTGCATATAAAACCCAGTGCTCATTACATCAAGTTTCCTCCTTAATGCCCATCACCCAATTACCCTATTCCCCCCCCCACCACCCCTGCAGCAACCCTCAGTTTGTTCCCTATATTTAAGAGGATTCTAATGAATACATTTAATGTTGCCTTGAAAATTGAGGCAATCATCAATATCAACAGTAATTGTCTAGGATTTGATTGGAAGATGTGAATTTGCAAAAGAAGTACTGATCTCAGAGTATAATATGAAAGTCGTTTTTGTTGTTTGTTTTGTTTGTTTTTAACTCAGCCAAATAACAAGAAAACAAGTTTATATCAGGAAGTCTGCTTCTCCCTCTCCCACTCCCTCTGCTTGTGCTCTCGCTCTTGCTCTTTCTCTCTGTCAAATAAATAAATAAAATCTTAAAAAAAAAAAAAGCTCCAAGGAAACATGGACATATAAAAGCTTTAAACTACTGCTGGAAAAATGTCATGAGGAATGCCAGGAGTCAGGCACACAAGGAATTACCATGACTTTGTCTAGAAGAGGGCCCGTTTTGACACAAGAATAGTGATACTCTCCAGAAGTCACCAGACCTGGGTTCTTGGTGGCATTCACCAAGTTTAAAGATTTTCACTGAGCTAGTGTAAGTCTTCTAAGAATACGATCAGAGAAAGACTACTAATAAGCTTCCGCCAGTATGGAAATGATAGCAATTGATGACTGTTGTGTTTCTAGACATGTCATAACATAAGAAAGAGCAGATACCAAAACTGAGAACTTGTAAATTCTTCACCCACGGATAACTAGCATCCATTGGCTGGCTTGAAATACCAGATCCTTTTCTATGCCACTGTTGACACCCCAGTATTAGGCAAGGATTTGCTGAGCATAATCCTTTACTGAGAACTTTACCAGTAATCTTAACAAGGATACAAATTTTCTTTCAGATATGCTGCAGTTGAGATTAAGCAATGTAAGACTATAGCTTAATTCCCACAATAAGCTACTGGGAAGATTTAATGCAACACTGAAGGGAATAATTAGGAAGCGGTGGATAACAATGCTAATAATTTAGATGAGAAGTTTTATCACTTCTGTCATTTACATAGGGAGAGATCTCACAGGAATTATTTTATATTTTTTATAATTCAGAATTATACAAGTGAGGAAAGAGGGGAGTCCTTTTAACTCCATAACTAGGCTATTTATACTAGAACAGTATACTAAATTGTAGAGTCAGATAAATATGTGATATCATTTTTAAATTTTTTAATTTAATTTTATTATGTTAGCCACCATCCATCATTAGTTTTTTTTTAGATTTTTAAAAATTATCTTGTTTTAATTTGTATCTCTTTGATTATGTATGAGGATATATTTTTATATATTTATTGGTTATTTGTATTTTTTTTGCATTTTTAAAAATTTTATTATGTTATGTTAATCACCATACATTACATCATTAGTTTTTGATGTAGTGTTCCATGATTCCTTGTTTGCGTATAACACCCAGTCCTCCATTCAATACATGCCCTATTTAATACCCATCACCAGGCTAACGCATTCACCCACCCCCCTCCCCTCTAGAACCCTCAGTTTGTTTCTGAGAGTCCGTAGTTTCTCATGGTTTGTCTCCCCCTCCAATTTCGAAACAAATAATACATTATATGTTAAAAAAAAAGAAGATACATCATTAGTTTTTGATGTAGTGTTCCATGATTCATTGTTTGCATATAACACCCAGTGCTCCATGCAATATGTGCCCTCCTTAATACTCATCACCGGGCTAACCCATCCCTCCACCCCCCTCCCCTCTAGAACCCTCAGTTTGTTTCTTAGAGTCCATAGTCTCTCATGGTTCTTATCCCCCTCCAATTCCCTCCCCCCTTCATTTTTTCCTTCCTACTATCTTCTTCTTCTTCTTCTTCTTCTTCTTCTTCTTCTTCTTCTTCTTCTTCTTCTTCTTCTTCTTTCTTCTTCTTCTTTTTAACATATGATGTATTATTTGTTTCAGAAGTACAGGTCTGTGATTCATCAGTCTTACACAATTCACAGCGCTTACCATAGCACATACCCTTCCCAATGTCCATCACCCAGCCACCCCATCCCTCCCACCCCCAACCACTCCAGCAACCCTCAGTTTGTTTCCTGAGATTAAGAGTCTCTTATGGTTTGTCTCCCTCTCTGGTTTCATCTTGTTTCATTTTTTCCGCCCTTCCCCTGTGATCCTCTGCCTTGTTTTTCAAATTCCTCATATCAGTGAGATCATGTGATACTTGTCTTTCTCTGATTGACTTATTTTGCTTAGCATAATACCCTCTAGTTCCATCCACATCATTGCAAATGGCAAGATTTGGGGGTTTCTTTGATGGCTGCATAATATTCCATTGAATATATATACCACATCTTTTTTATCTATTCATCTGTTGATAGACGTCTTGGTTCTTTCCATAGTTTGGCTCTTGTGGACATTGCTGCTATAAACATTGGGGTGCATGTGCCCCTTTGGATCACTACATTTGTATCTTTGGGGTAAATACCCAGTAGTGCAATTGCTGGGTCATAGGGTAGCTCTATTTTCACCTTTTTGAGGAACCTCCATACTGTTTTCCAGAGTGGCTGCATCAGCTTGCATTCCCACCAACAGCGTAAGAGGGGTCCCCTTTCTCCGCATCCCTGCCAACATCTGTCATTTCCTGACTTGTTAATTTTATCCATTCTGACTGGTGTGAGGTGGTATCTCATTGAGGTTTTGATTTGGATTTCCCTGATGCCGTGATGTTGAGCACTTTTTCATGTGTCTGTTGGCCATTTGGATATCTTCTTTGGAAAAATGTCTGTTCATGTCTTCTGCCCATTTCTTGATTGGATCATTTGTTCTTTGGGTGTTGAGTTCGATAAGTTCTTTATAGATTTTGGATACTAGCCCTTTATCTGATGTGTCATTTGCAAATATCTTCTCCCATTCTGTCGGTTGTCTTTTGGTTTTGTTGACTGTTTCCTTTGCTGTGCAAAAGCTTTTTACCTTGATGAAGTCCCAATAGTTCATTTTTGCCCTTGTTTCCCTTGCCTTTGGTGATGTGTCCAGGAAGAAGTTGCTGTGGCTGAGGTCGAAGAGGTTGCTGCCTGTGTTCTCCTCAAGGATTTTGATGGATTCCTGTCTCACATTTAGGTCTTTCATCCATTTTGAGTCTATTTTTGTGTGTGGTGTAAGGAAATGATCCAGTTTCATTCTTCTGCATGTGGCTGTCCAATTTTCCCAGCACCATTTGTTGAAGAGATTGTCTTCTTTCCACTGGACATTCTTTCCTGCTTTGTCAAAGATTAGTTGACCATAGAGTTGAGGGTCCATTTCTGGGCTCTCTATTCTGTTCCATTGATCTATGTGTCTGTTTTTGTGCCAGTACCATACTGTCCTGATGATTACGGCTTTGTAATAGAGCTTGAAGTCCGGAATTGTGATGCCACCAGCTTTGCTTTTCTTTTTCAACATTCCTCTGGCTATCCGGGGTCTTTTCTGGTTCCATACGAATTTTAGGATTCTTTGTTCCATTTCTTTGAAAAAAGTGGATGGTATTTTGATAGGGATTGCATTGAATGTGTAGATTGCTCTAGGTAGCATAGACATTTTCACAATATTTGCTCTTCCAATCCATGAGCATGGAACATTTTTCCATTTCTTTGTGGCTTCCTCAATTTCTTTCATGAGTATTCTTATTCTATAGTTTTCTGAGTACAGATTCTTTGCCTCTTTGGTTAGATTTATTCCTGGGTATCTTATGGTTTTGGGTGCAATTGTAAATGGGATCGACTCCTTAATTTCTCTTTCTTCTGTCTTGTTGTTGGTGTATAGAAATGCCACTGATTTCTGTGCATTGATTTTATATATGTGATATCATTTTTAAGGTAAATTACTTAAATATCAACTTGATAATAATATAGAACTTATTATAGTCTCATATGATTCATATAACCTCTTAGAGACATCAGACATGACTCACTGTTTATATGTTTTATTATTTAAACTATCCTCTGTAATTTATACACAAGGATTATTTTTTAAAAATTTTAACACATATTAACAGAAAAGTGACACTATATGTATATCTATAAAAAGATGCACAATTACATATATAGGTCTATTTATATGTACATGGTTTACATATACTATACTATTATATTTATATTGCTACTAAATGTCAACTTCTTTCCAGATACTGGAATTTAAGGAGACTTCTCACTATTGGACAAATGAAAACAAAATCAAAAGTTTAAAAACAATTAGAACATATTTTTGTATGCTGAAAATGGCTGATGAAATGAGTAAGTTGAAGATGAGAAACATGCAAAAAGACTGCAATTTACTAGAAGAAAGGGAAACTTTCAGAATATGATTTGCCAATAATATATTAAACATTGCAAACCAATGAAAAAATATGTCTTTGGAGTAAACCAAAAATATAGAAATTCATTAGCACACTAGAGGTCATAAATTTATAAAACAACAAGTATTAGAATTGTTAAAAGGGGGAAGGATGTTATTCTACCCCTACATAAAGATAAGTTATAGATACTGGGGAGATCTACCTATAATTCCAAACTAGCTAGATGAAAAATCTTATGCGATTTTTCTTGAATAAGTCACCAGAGAAACCCCAAATGGCATATGTAGGCTAAATCAATTCTTCTTAAATACTAATAAATATAATTACATAGGGATTTTAAAAATACATAATTATTGAGCTCTACCACTACAGATTCTGATGAAGTGGGTCTTTTATAGAGCCTAGGATTACATTTTTTAACAAAACTGGTCATCATAATAGAGGGATTCCAACTATAAAATTTCAGACACATTAGAAACCTCAGAAAGTCTAGTTCTAAATTCAGAAAAAGATCAGATGGCTGGAGAAACCCAGAATCAAAGAACAAAGAAATCATGGCATTCTTGCGTGTCCCCTAGGAGGATAATTCCTGAAATAAGGAAGATAGTCTGAGAGCAGATATTTTTCATTTTGATGTATTTCAATTTATCTATTTTTTGTAACATATAAGAAAGAGTTATGTCTGTGCTAAGAGAGATCATAGGTGTACTTTACTGAAAACCATGTAGAAGCAATTTGGCTATCTATGTAGAGGGGATGATAATCCAATTATAGTGCCAACTTCTTAAATGAATGGAAATGTTTTAGATTAAATCACAATAGTGGTGAGAAAGTAAAATAAGGGATTAACCAAAAGTCTCAGAATTTCTCATTTTTTCCTTTGATCTTTTTTCTAAATAGAAAGCACATTAAATCTGTATGTATCATAGATAAATGAATTCCATGATAATACTTGATGTGATCCTATGCTCACTATTTGATCATTTGGGGACTAGTAAAATTATTTCAACTATAAATTATTGTAGTGGCTATTTTTTTAAAAATAGCTTTATTGAAGTATAATTTATATATCATAAAATGCACTCATTTAAATTGTACAATTCAACAGTTTTAAGTATATACAGAGTTGTACAACCATTATCATCTAATCATCTAACTATCTAACTTTAGGACATTCTCATCACCCCAAAAAGAAACCCCATAAACATTGGCATCTATTCCCCATTCCTCCCCCACATCCCTCTCATCCTGAGGCAGTGATATACCTAATGTCTCTGTAGAATATGCATTCATTCTATTTTATATAAATGAAGTCATATAATATTGGTCTATTGTGACTCATTTCTTTCATATAGTAAATTGTTTTCAAGGCTCATTCACTTTGTAACATGTATCAGTACTTCATTAATTTTTATTGCCAGTTAATATTCCATCATATGGTTATATCACATTTTAGGCAGTTTTCACATTTTGGCTATTATGAATAATAATGCTGTGAGTATTGACAAACAGGTTTTTGTGTAGACATATTTTCATCTACCAAGGAGTTAAATCGGTGGGTTATATGGTAATTCCATGTTTAACATTCCAAGAAACTATCAGACTGTATTCTAAGGTGGTTGTACCATTTTACAGTCCCACTAACAGTTTGTGAAAGTTCCAATTTCTCCACATCCCAATCAACACTTGTTAGTTTCTCTTTTATTACAACCATCCTAGTGAATCTGAATTGGTACTCATTGTGGTTTTGATTTGCATTTCTATAATGACTAATAGTATTATTTTTTCATGTTCATATTGGCCATTTATTACTCTTCTTTGGAGAAACATTTATCAGATCATTTGCGTTTTTTAAAATTAGGCTATTTATGGGGCACTTGGGTGGCTCAGTCAGCTAAATGTCCTACTCTTGATTTTGGCTCAGGTCTTGATCTCAGGGTCATGAGTTCAAGCCCTACATTGGGCTCCATGCTGGGTGTGGAGCCTACCTAAAAATAAATCAATTAAATACATAAATAAATAAATAAAATTAGTCTATTTATCTTTTCATTATTGAATCATAAGCATTTTGTATATATTCTGGGTTGAAATCCTTTATCAGATATGTGCTTTGAAATTTTTTTCCATTCTGTGACTTGTATTTTCATCTTAGTAGTATTATTTATTAGCACAAATGATTTTCATCTAATGTAGTACAATTTATCTATTTTTTGTGGCTTGTGATTCTTGTGTCATATCTAAGAAATTATTGCCTAAATCAAGATCATGAAGATTTACTCCTGTATTTTCTTCTGTGAATTTTATAGTTTTAGCACTTATATCTAATTCTATAATTATTTTGAGTTATTTTCTTAGTGTGTGAGGAAAGACTCCAAGTTCATTCTTTTGCTCATGGATATCCAGTTTTCCCAGTACTATTTGTTAAAAAGAATATTATTTCTTCTTTGAAATGTCATGACACCCTGTTGGAAATAATTGACCTTAAATATAAGGGTTTATTTCTGGATTCTCAATTCTGTGACATTGACCTACATATCTATACTTATGCCATTATCATACTTCACTGTTACTGTATATTCGTAACAAGTTTTAAAATTGGAATTGTGAGTCTCCGAAATTTTCTATTTTTTTCTTTTTGACATCTTAAGATGTTTTGACTAATCTGGTTCCTTTGCATTTCAACGTGAATTTAAAATTAGTGTGTCAATTTCTGCCAAAAAACATAGAGCAGGTATTTTGATAAGAATTGTGTTAAATATGTAGGGGCGCCTGGGTGGCTCAGTTGGTTAAGCGACTGCCTTCGGCTCAGGTCATGATCCTGGAGTCCCGGGATCGAGTCCCGCATCGGGCTCCCTGCTCAGCGGGGAGTCTGCTTCTCCCTCTGACCCTCCTCCCTCTCATGCTCTCTGTCTCTCATTCTCTCTCTCTCAAATAAATAAATAAATAAATCTTAAAAAAAAAAAGTTTAAAAAAAAAAAAAAGAATTGTGTTAAATATGTAGATTAATTTGGGGGAGTACTGCCATCGTAACAACATTGTCTTCCAAACCATGAGCATGGGATATCCTTCCATTTATTTGTGTCTTTTATTTCTTCCTCAGAATTTTGTAGTTTTCAGTCTTGCACTTTGTTAAAGTTATTACTGGTTACTTATTATGTTATTGTAAATATAATTATTTTCTTAATTTTATTTTCAGATTGCTCCTTGGTAATGTATAGAAACATAGATGATTTTTCATATATTGATCTTAAATTATGCAAATTTGCTGAACTTACATTAGTTCTAATTTTTTTTTTTTTTAGTGGATTCCTTGGGATTTTCCATATACCAGATTATGTCATCTCCAAATAGATATGGTTTTATTCCTTACTTTCCAATCAAATACCTTTTATTTATTTTTATTGCATAACTATAGTGGCTGGAACTTCCAGCACAAGATTTAATATATTTGGTAAAGGCAGATATCCTTAGCTTTTTCCTGACCTTAGGAGTAAGCATTCAGCCTTTCACAATTAAGTGTGAAATTAACTGAGGAGTTTTTGTAGATGGCCTTTACCAGAGTAAGTTCCCTTTTATATCTAGTTGCGTGAGTAGTTTTTATCATGAAATGGTGTTGGATTTTGTCAAATGCTTTATCTATTAAGATAATCATGTGGTGTTTGTCCTTTGTTCCAGTGACGTAATATATTAATGTTTTAAGATGTTACCCAATTTTTCATTCCTGGGATAAATCCTACTTAGTCATGGTGTATTATCCTTTTTTTAATTTTGCTGGATTGGGTTTTCTAGTTCCTTTGTTGATAATTTTTGCATCAATATTTATAAGAATATTGGTTTGTAGTTTTCTTGTGAGGTTTTTTTTGTGTTTGCTTGTGATGTCTGGTTTTACTTCCAGAGTAATTTATAATCTCATAAAACGAGCTGAGAATTATTTCCTCCTCTATTTTTTGGAAGAGTTTATGAATAATTGGTTTTAATTCTTTTTAAATTTGGTTTTAGACTAAAAAATGTTTCTGGACTTGGGTTTTTCTTTATACTAGATTATTTAGTCATTAAATTTCTTTTTTGTTGTTATACATCTCATAAGATTTTCTACTTTTTCTTGAGTCAGTATTAGAAGTTTGTGTCTTTCCAGGAATTTTTTTTTCTCTTTTATCTAAATTATCTAATTTGTTGGAATACAATTATATATAGTGTTTCTTTATAAATTTTTCACTTCTGTAATGTCCATAGTGATGTCTCTTCATTCATCCTTTCATTCTCTTTTGCTGTTGGTGAGTCCAGCTAAAATTTGTCAATTATGTTCATCTTTTGAAAGGACAAACTTTTGGGTTGTTGATTTTCCTATTGCTTTGGACTCCAAATTGCATTAATTTCAGTTTTAGTCTTCATTCTTCTCTTCCTTCAGCCTATGTTGGGGTGATTTGCTCTCCTTTGTTTTAGTTTCTTAAGGTGAAAGTTTAGATTATTAATGTGAGGCCCCTCTTTTTAAAAAATTGAAATATATTATATTAGTGTATATATAGTATATATACATAACAATAGTATATTAGTTCCAGATGTACAACATAGTGATTCAACAATTATAAACATTATAAATGTTCACCACAATAAGGGTAGTTGCCATCTGTCATCACACAAAATTGTTACAATATTATTGACTATATTCCCTATGCTGTACTTTTTATCTCCATGACTTATTATTTTCTAATTGAAAGTTTGTACTTCTAAATTCTCTTCCTGAATTTCACCCATTTCCCCACCCCACCCCTGTCAACCACCAGATTGTCGTCTATATTTATGTGTCTCTTTCTATTTTCGTTATTGTTGTTTTTTGTTTGTTTTGTTTTTTGATTCCATATATAAGTGAAATTCTTTGGTATTTGTCTTTCTCTCTCTGACTTATTTCACTTTAGCATAATAGCCTCTAAGTCCATCCATGTTGTTGCAAATAGCAAGATTTCATTCTTTCTTATGGCTGAAAAATATTCCATTATATATATATATATATACCATCTTCATTATCCACTCATCTATCAATGGGCACTTTGGTTACTTTCATATCTTGGTTATTGTTAAATAATGCAGTAAACATAGGGTTGCATATATCTTTTAAATTGGTGTTTTTGGGGGTGCTTGGGTGGCTAAGTCAGTTAAGCATTTGCCTTTGGCTCAGGTCATGATCCCAGTGTCCTGGGATCGAGCCCTGCATCAAGCTCCTTGCTCAGCAGGGACCCTGCTTCTCCCTCTCCCCGTGACTGCACTCCCCCTGCTTGTGCTCTCTCTCTCTGCATCAAATAAATCTTTAAAAAAATAAATAAATTGTTATTTTTGTTTTCTTTGAGTAGATACCCAGCAGTGGGATTACTGGATTATATGGTATTTCTATTATTAATTTTTTGAGGAACCTCCATACTGTTTTCCATAGTGGCTGCACTAGTTTACATTCCCACCAACATTGCAGGAGGGTTCCTTTTTCTCCACATCCTCACCAACACTTGTTATTTCTTCTTGTTTTGGTCCTGGCTATTCTGACTGATGTGAGGTGGTTTTAATTTGCATTTCCCTCTGTTTTTCAGAATGCCTAATATCTGACATTTTATCTTCAAATTAACTGATTCTATCTCTACAAGCTCTAATCTATTATTGAGTACCCCTAGTGATTTTTAAATTTTTTATTATACTTTTCAACTCCAGAATTTCCATCTTTTTTTATAATTTCTATATCTTTATTTATAGTCTTTTTTGATGTTACATTGTCATCATGCCTTCCTTTAATTCTTTAAATAGGATTTCATCAAGGTATTAGAACATATTTATAGTTGGTGCTTTTAAGTCTTTTCTGCTGTGTCTAACTCTCTCCCATGAAAGGCAGATTTTTCTTGCCTGCTTTTTAAGCTATCTATGTGTCACACATTTCTTCTCTATATGGCTCATCATATTTTATTGAAAACTAAACATTTTAATTAATAATATTGTAGTAACTTGGATAACTGTTCCTTCCTGGGACTATTTTTTCCTGTTTGCTCTTTCACTTATTTATTTTTTAATGACTTCTAATGGATAAAAAACTCAGTGAAGTCTATTTCCACCACAGTGTGGGACCTCTGATGTTGTCCCTCAGAGCAGACAGCCTTGGGCATGCACTCAAGTCTTCCTGACCACCACTGGTAACTATGGATTTAGGCAGACCCTCTTCGACTGTCTCCTTCCCTGATATCCCTGTTAAGTTTATGGTTGGCCTATATATATTGGTATCACACCCAGCTGTTAATTTCTACTAATTGCAAGTCAGTTTTATTTATTGTTTTCAACAGTATCCTGTGGCATGGCATATATCAGTCCATAATCTGATCTAATTAAAGTTGGATGCTTGGCAGGGGTGAGGTGTTCCAGTTTTTTGAGACATGATTCTACCCTCTGCCAGGGAGAACTCTAGGGAAGATGTTCACCAGCTAATGAATCTCCCCAGATTAAATCTACATTCCAGGAACCTGGGGGAAATGAGAATTTCCACTCTAATGCCAAGACCACCAGAGTAGTTCTTTCACAATACTGTGCTCTGTGGGAAAGAGGGACTGCACACTTCACCAGCTGTCCTGTCCAGACGCTCCCTGTGGAGCAGGAGTTGGGGGTGGGGTAATAAGTGCTGCTTGGCTGCTGCCATCCACTAGATAGGTGCCTCCTATAGCACAAAGCTGTGGAAAATGGGATCTGCTGATGTTCACCAGCTGCTGAAATAACTGAGAATAGCTCTTGCACTCCAGGGATCTAAGGGAGATGGGAACTGCCATTCAGCTGACAAGCTTGCTGAAACAGTTTGTCCACGATGCAGAGCTTTGTGGGCATGGATGCAGTCCCTATCTGGAATGCCACAGCCTCCCACTCTTACCAAGTTTCTGTAGATTTTTTTGAAGAAACACTTCTCAATTGGTTGTAAGCCCTTTGATCAAGCTCCAGAGATTTTTAAGTTTGTCTTTGCTAATTTTGATCAGTCTAATAGATGTCTCTCTGGGAGAGAAGTTTCACTGAGGTCCTAGCACTGACACCATTCCAGGAGTCTGTTTATAGTTTTGAAAATAAAAACAGTTGAGGAGCACAAGAATAACTTGGTATAGATGTTTTAAAACACACACACACAGGATTCCATGGTCAAATTAGTCTTGGAAAACCTGGGTTTAAAAGAATCTAGATTTTTTTTTTAACTATAGATTGCTTCAGAGTCTTAATATGCTAATGTGCAATTCTGAGTCTCCAGGAGGATGGGGCAGTATGCATCTTGTCCAAAATTTATATAACCAGTTAATCATTTTCTTCTTTGGGTTTTGTTTATTTGCTTTTTTATTTATTTTCATCAAACATTTCTTAAGACATGTGTTATTGAGAATAAATACTATTGGGAAAACACCAGTTTAATATATTATGATTTATTTATTTATTTATTTATATTTTTATTTCCCTTTAAACCAAGAAATTCACCAAGTTCTTTCCAATACCTGGTTGACAGTTTAATCTGGAAACTATGGCATTTTCTATAAACCACATGATTACCTAACTCTATATATCCAGGGTAGATGTGAACAACTGGAGTAGCTCAAAGTGTTGCTAAAATGCTAGCTGCCAAAAAGGATTTATGGAAAAACTTAAAAGTACCAATCAGATTTCCAAATGTCAAATACTAAGGACACACAGTGATTACTGAGCCCCAAACCCCATTGTTGAGTAAAGGAAACTATTGAAATTGTCGGCTAGGATATAAGGAGATCATTCTAAGGACTAACATAATTTTACAGAAGGGTTTATCCCCATATTGAGACCATAGTACTACCAATTCCCAGCTAACACATTCAGTAATATTTTCAAACTTCAGAGACCCAAAAATATTCTGAAAGTCTGAAATAGATTTCTATTTCTTCCCAATATTTGAGAGTAAAATTTCTTAGATGAAAGACCATGGATTTTAAAAATCAAAAAAACAACATAGGTTCAAATCCTTACTCTGTCCTTACCAATGGTTGTGACCATTGACAAATTTCTCTATTTTTATTCTTTAATTTTATTTTTTAAATTTTATTTTACTATGTTACGTTAGCCACCATACATTACATCATTAGTTTTTGATGTAGTGTTCCATGATTCATTGTTTGCTTATAACACACAGTGCTCCATGCAATACGTACGCTCCTTAATACCCATCACCGGGCTAACCCATCCCCCCACCCCCCTCCCCTCTAAAACCCTCAGTTTGTTTCTCAGAGTCCATAGTCTCTCATGGTTCATCTCCCCCTCTGATTCCCATCCCCTTCCTTTTTCCCTTCCTACTATCTTCTTTTTTTTTGAACATATGATGTATTATTTGTTTCAGAAATACAGGTCTGTGATTCATCAATCTTACACAATTCACAGTGCTCACCATAGCACATACGCTCCCCAATGTCTATCACCCAGCCACCCCATCCCTCCCACCCCCAACCACTCCAGCCACCCTCAGTTTGTTTCCTGAGATTAAGAGTCTCTTATGGTTTGTCTCCCTCTCTGGTTTCATCTTGTTTCATTTTTTCCTCCCTTCCCCTGTGATTCTCTGCCTTGTTTTTCAAATTCTTCATATCAGTGAGATCATGTGATATTTGTCTTTCTCTGATTGACTTATTTTGCTTAGCATAATACCCTCTAGTTGCATCCACGTCGTGGCAAATGGCAAGATTTCAGAGATTTTTTAATGGCTGCATAATATTCATTGTATATGTATGCCACATCTTCTTTATCCATTCATCTATTGATGGACATCTTGGCTCTTTCCATAGTTTGGCTCTTGTGGACATTGCTGCTATAAACATTGGGGTGCACGTGCCCCTTTGGATCACTACATTTGTATCTTTGGGGTAAATACCCAGTAGTGCAATTGCTGGGTCATAGGGTAGCTCTATTTTCACCTTTTTGAGGAACCTCCATACTGTTTTCCAGAGTGGCTGCATCAGCTTGCATTCCCACCAACAGTGTAGGAGGGGTCCCCTTTCTCCGCATCCCTGCCAACATCTGTCATTTCCTGACTTGTTAATTTTATCCATTCTGACTGGTGTGAGGTGGTATCTCATTGAGGTTTTGATTTGGATTTCCCTGATGCCGTGATGTTGAACACTTTTTCATGTGTCTGTTGGCCATTTGGATGTCTTCTTTGCAGAAATGTCTGTTCATGTCTTCTGCCCATTTCTTGATTGGATCATTTGTTCTTTGGGTGTTGAGTTCAATAAGTTCTTTATAGATTTTGGATACTAGCCCTTTATCTGATGTGTCATTTCCAAATATCTTCTCCCATTCTGTCAGTTGTCTTTTGGTTTTGTTGACTGTTTCCTTTGCTGTGCAAAAGCTTTTTACCTTGATGAAGTCCCAATAGTTCATTTTTGCCCTTGTTTCCCTTGCCTTTGGTGATGTGTCCAGGAAGAAGTTGCTGTGGTTGAGGTCGAAGAGGTTGCTGCCTGTGTTCTCTTCAAGGATTTTGATGGATTCCTGTCTCACATTTAGGTCTTTCATCCATTTTGAGTCTATTTTTGTGTGGTGTAAGGAAATGGTCCAGTTTCATTCTTCTGCATGTGGCTGTCCAATTTTCCCAGCACCATTTGTTGGAGAGATTGTCTTCTTTCCACTGGACATTCTTTCCTGCTTTGTCAAAGATTAGTTGACCATAGAGTTGAGGGTCCATTTCTGGTCTCTCTATTCTGTTCCATTGATCTATGTGTCTGTTTTTGTGCCAGTACCATACTGTCCTGATGATTACGGCTTTGTAATAGAGCTTGAAGTC
This sequence comes from Mirounga angustirostris, assembly GCF_029215605.1. Lineage (NCBI taxonomy): Eukaryota > Metazoa > Chordata > Mammalia > Carnivora > Phocidae > Mirounga > Mirounga angustirostris. The sequence goes on from NW_026991719.1 coordinate 99,427,779, forward strand.
CGGAATTGTGATGCCACCAGCTTTGCTTTTCTTTTTCAACATTCCTCTGGCTATCCGGGGTCTTTTCTGGTTCCATACAAATTTTAGGATTCTTTGTTCCATTTCTTTGAAAAAAGTGGATGGTATTTTGATAGGGATTGCATTGAATGTGTAGATTGCTCTAGGTAGCATAGACATTTTCACAATATTTGCTCTTCCAATCCATGAGCATGGAACATTTTTCCATTTCTTTGTGGCTTCCTCAATTTCTTTCATGAGTATTCTTATTCTATAGTTTTCTGAGTACAGATTCTTTGCCTCTTTGGTTAGATTTATTCCTGGGTATCTTATGGTTTTGGGTGCAATTGTAAATGGGATCGACTCCTTAATTTCTCTTTCTTCTGTCTTGTTGTTGGTGTATAGAAATGCCATTGATTTCTGTGCATTGATTTTATATCCTGCCACTTTACTGAATTCCTGTATGAGTTCTGGCAGTTTGGGAGTGGACCCTTTTGGGTTTTTCACATAAAGTATCATATCATCTGCAAAGAGTGAGAGTTTGACTTCTCCTTTGCCAATTCAGATGCCTTTTATTTCTTTTTGTTGTCTGATTGCTGAGGCTAGGATTTCTAGTAGTATGTTGAATAGCAGAGGTGATAGGGGACATTCCTGCCATGTTCCTGACCTTAGGGGGAAAGCTCTCAGTTTTTCTCCATTGAGTATGATAATCGCTGTGGGTTTTTCATAGATGCCTTTTATGATATTGAGGTATGTACCCTCTATCACTACACTCTGAAGAGTTTTCATCAAGAAAAGATGCTGTACTTTGTCAAATGCTTTTTCTGCATCTATTGAGAGGATCATATGGTGCTTGTTCTTTCTTTTATTAATGTATTGTATCACATTGATTGATTTGCAGATGTTGAACCAACCTTGCAGTCCAGGAATAAATCCCACTTGGTTATGGTGAATAATCCTTTCAATGTACTGTTGGATCCTATTGGCTAGTCTTTTGGTGAGAATTTTTGCATCCATGTTCATCAGGGATATTGGTCTGTAATTCTCCTTTTTGATGGGATCTTTGTCTGGTTTTGGGATCAAGGTAATGCTGGCCTCATAAAATGAGTTTGGAAGTTTTCCTTCCATTTCTATTTTTTGGAACAGTTTCAGAAGAATAGGTATTAATTCTTCTTTAAATATTTGGTAGAATTCCCCTGGGAAGCCATCTGGCTCTGGGCTCTTGTTTGTTGGGATATTTTTGATGACTGCTTCAATTTCCTTAGTGGTTATGGGTCTGTGCAGGTTTTCTATTTCTTCCTGGTTCAGTTTTGGTAGTTGATACATCTCTAAGAATGCATCCATTTCTTCCAGATTGTCTAATTTGCTGGCATATAGTTGCTCATAATATGTTCTTATAATTGTTTGTATTTCTTTGGTGTTGGTTGTGATCTCTCCTCTTTCATTCATGATTTTATTTATTTGGGTCATTTCTCTTTTCTTTTTGATAAGTCTGGTCAGGGGTTTATCAATCTTATCCATTCTTTCAAAAAACTAACTCCTAGTTTTGTTGATCTCTTCTACTGTTCTTTTGGTTTCTATTTCATTGATTTCTGCTCTGATCTTTATTATTTCTCTTCTCCTGCTGGGTATAGGCTTTATTTGCTAGTTCTTTCTCCAGTTCCTTTAGGTGTAGGGTTAGGTTGTGTATTTGAGACCTTTCTTGTTTCTTGAGAAAGGCTTGTATTGCTATATACTTTCCTCTTAGGACTGTCTTTGCTGCATCCCAAAGATTTTGAACAGTTGTGTTTTCATATTCATTTGTTTCCATGAATTTTTAAAAATTTTCTTTAATTTCCTGGTTGACCCATTCATTCTTTAGTAGGATGCTCTTTAGCCTCCATGTATTTGAGTTCTTTCTGACTTTCCTTTTGTGATTGAGTTCTAGTCTCAAAGCACTGTGGTCTGAAAATATGCAGGGAATATTCCCAATCTTTTGGTCTGAAAATATGCAGGGAATATTCCCAATCTTTTGGTACTGGTTGAGACCTGATTTGTGACCTAGGATGTGATCTATTCTGGAGAATGTTCCATGGGCACTAGAGAAGAATGTGTATTCTGTTGCTTTAGGATAGAATGTTCTGAATAAATCTGTGAAGACCATTTGGTCCAGTGTGTCATTTAAAGCCTTTATTTCCTTGTTCATCTTTTGCTTAGACGATCTGTCCATTTCAGTGAGGGGGGTGTTAAAGTCCCCTACTATTCTTGTATTGTTGTTGATGTGTTTCTTTGATTTTATTATTAATTGGCTAATATAATTGGCTGCTCCCATGTTAGGGGCATAGATATTTACAATTGTTAGATCTTCTTGTTGGATAGACCCTTTTAGTATGATATAGTGTCCTTCCTCATCTCTTATTATAGTCTTTGGCTTAAAATCTAATCTGTCTGATATAAGGATGGCCACCCCAGCTTTCTTTTGGTGTCCATTAGCATGGTAAATGGTTTTCCACCCCCTCACTTTCAATCTGGAGATGTTTGTGAGTCTAAAATGAGTCTCTTGCAGACAGCATATCAATGGGTCTTGTTTTTTATCCAGTCTGATACCCTGTGTCTTTTGATTGGGGCATTTAACCCATTTACATTCAGGGTAACTATTGAAAGGTATGAATTTAGTGCCATTGTACTGTCTGTAAGGTGACTGTTACTGTATATTGTCTTTGTTCCTTTCTGGTCTATGTTGCTTTTAGACTCTCTCTTTGCTTAGAGGACCCCTTTCAATATTTTTTGTAGGGCTGGTTTCGTGTTTGCAAATTCTTTTCATTTTTGTTTGTCCTGGAAGCTTTTTATCTCTCCTTCTATTTTCAATGACAGCCTAGCTGGATATAGTATTCTTGTCTGCATATTTTTCTCATTTAGTGCTTTCAATATATCATGTCAGTCCTTTCTGGCCTGCTGCCAATCTAATGTTTCTACTCTTGTAGGTTACAGACCTTGTGTCCTGAGCTCCTTTCAGGATTTTCTCTTTGTCTCTGAGACTTGTAAGTTTTATTATTAGATGTCAGGGTGTTGACCTATTTTTATTGATTTTGAGAGGGGTTCTCTGTGACTCCTGGATTTTGATGCCTGTTTCCTTCCCCAAATTAGGGACGTTCTCTGCTATAATTTGCTCCAATATACCTTCTACCCCTCTCTCTCTCTTTCCTCTTCTTCTGGGATCCCAATTATTCTAATATTGTTTCATCTTATGGTATCACTTATCTCCCAAATTCTGCCCTCGTGATCCAGTAGTTGTTTATCTCTCTTTTTCTCAGCTTCTTTATTCTCCATCATTTGGTCTTCTATATCACTAATTCTCTCTTCTGCCTCATTTATCCTAGCAGTTACAGCCTCCATTTTTTATTGCACCTCATTAATACCCTTTTTGATTTCGACTTGGTTAGGTTTTAGTTCTTTTATTTCTCCAGAAAGGGATTCTCTAGTATCTCCCATGCTTTTTTCAATCCCAGCTAGTATCTTTATAATTGTCATTCTGAACTCTAGTTCCAACAGCTTACTAATGTCCTTACTGATTATGTCCCTGGCAGTCGATACTGCCTCCTGTTCTTTTTTTTTGAGGTGAGTTTTTCTGTCTTGTCATTTTGTCCAGAGGAAAATAGAAGAATGAGAGATCAAAATGCTAAAAGGGTTAAAACAACCCCAGAAAAATATACACTAAACAAATCAGAAGAGACCCAAAACCAGGGGGGAAAGAAAGGGAAAGGAAAAAAAAAAAAAAAAGAATATGATCAGGCTAGTGAATAGATCAGAGCCACACACTAGATTTTGGGCATATTTTGGTCTGTTAGGAGAAACTGGCTCCCAAAATTTTAAAGGAAGAAAAACATATATGTACAAAAATAAGGGTAAATACAATGAAGGGATGGAATATGACTGTAAAGATGAAAGGTATAAAAGATTTTATAAAAGGAATTGATAAGATAAGAAGTTGGTTGAAAAAAGAAAGAAGAAAAATTAAAAAGAAAAAAAAGGGAGAGAATATGATCAGGCAGGAGACTAGAACAAAGCCATACACTAGAGATTTAGGGTATATTTTGGTCTGTTAGAAGAAACTGTATCCCAAAATTTTAAAGAAAGATAAACATATATATATATATATAATAAGGTTAACTACAATGAAGGGATAGAATATGACTCTAAAAATGAAAATTAAAAAAGATTTTTTAAAAAAGGAATTGATAAGATGTTGGTTGAAAAAGGGAAAAAGAAAAATTCAAAAAAAATAGAAAAAGAAAAAAATAAAGAAAATTTTAAAAATTAACTTTGAAAGACTAAAGAATCATGGGAAAAAAGCCATGAATTCTATGTGCTGTATTCTGCTAGTGCAGGAGTTCTGCAGTTCTCATTGATCAATAAACTTGGTCTTGGCTGGCTGTTCTTGCTGATCTTCTGGGGGAGGAGCCTGTTGCAGTGATTCTCAAATGTCTTTGCTGGAGGCAGAATTGCCCCGCCCTTGTCAGGGGCCAGGCTAGGTAATCTGCTCAGGTTTTCTCAGTAGCTTTTGTTCCCTGAAAGCTTTCTATACAGCTTTGGAGGACGAGCGTGAAAATGACAGCCTCCCAATCTCCGCCCTGGAGGAGCCGAGAACTCGGGGCCCTGCTCCTCAGTGTGCCCCCAGAGAAAAGCAATCACTCCCGTCTCCCCGGTCTCCGGCCACAGTCCATGCTCACCTGGCCTGTGACCGAGCGTTTCCATCTCTGGCACACAACCCCATGTGGAGTCTCCAAATCAGGCAGATTCCTGTGGTGCGCTCCCATGCTGCTCCTCCTGGGGGAGGAAGGGGAGTCTCCCTGGATCTGCTGCTTGTTGGGTCCCTGCTCCAAGAGTGGTGGCCCAACTGTGCCCCAGATCACAGTCAATGGCAACCCTGAGCTGAGAGCCCACTTCTCATCTCCATCTTTGCAGCCAGCTTCTCCCCTCCAATACCTGGCAGCTCTGCCACCCTCAAGCACCCCCAGCCTTTCTGTGACCCTGAGGGTCCTGAGACCACACTGTCCCAGCGAGCATTCCACCCCCCCGCTTAGCCACTGGAGCAACGTCCCTCAGCAGAGCAGACTTCTAAAAGTTCCAATTTTGTGCTGCTCTGCTCTATTACTTGCCAGTAGCTGGCTGATGGAGGCTTCCTCCCCCTGCAGTCTATCTTTCCTTTTTTTTTTTTTTAAGATTTTATTTATTTATTTGAGAGAGAGAATGAGATAGAGAGAGAGAGAGCATGAGAGTGGGGAGGGTCAGAGGGAGAAGCTGACTCCCTGCCGAGCAGGGAGCCCGATGCGGGACTCGATCCCGGGACTCCAGGATCATGACCTGAGCCGAAGGCAGTCGCTTAAGCAACTGAGCCACCCAGGCGCTCCCCTGAAGTCTATCTTTCCGTGTATATCGCTTTGGATTCACTTCTCCACAAGTCCTACCTTCCAGAAAGTGGTTGCTTTTCTGTTCATAGAGTTGCTGCTATTCTTTTCTTTGATCTCCTGTTGAGTTTGTAGGTGTTCAGAATGGTTTGATACCTATCCAGCTGAATTCCTGAGACCAGACAAAATTTAGGTCTCCTACTCCTCTGCCATCTTGCTCCTTATTGACAAATTTCTTATCTTACTGGAACCTCCATTTCCTCATCTATAAAGTGGAGATGAAAATACTTACTAGGATTGCTTGGAAATTTAAACTCTAGGAAATTTCAAATGCTTGGCACATAGCATTTCAGCCCTCTTCAATGTAGTTAATGATGGGTTTTGTACCAAAATTTGTTCTAGGCAATATATATGTAATACATTCTTAGTTACTACCATAATGTCTGGAATGTAATTAGGATTAATAAGTATTTATTCAATTGAAGGGAATGATACAAATGGAAAGAAACGTTTATTTAGTGTCAGTAGTATACCAGGCACTCTACATGAATGATTTCTCTAGAGTTGAATCATCACAATATTTCTGTCAGCACTATTATTCCTATTTTATAAACAAGAAAATTAAGGTTCAGAAAATTCTTTGATTTGCTAGTGTTTGGTACTTAGCTATAGGAGGTAAAGCCAATATATAAGTCTATCTAATTCTAAATCTTATGCTCCTTCTAATATGCCAGGCTGCTATTTAACAAATTTGGGATCTTTTCCTAAACCCAGATCATATTTTTCTGGCCAGGGCATTATTCATATTATTATGTGATTAAAAATGTAAAAATCTAATAGCATGTTGCCATTATGGCTGTGAAATTTTTAGATATTCTTGATAAACATTTAGTATATTTCTAAATGTGTGAATGCCCTGGCAGGTAAGCTTTCTGAAAATAAGATAGGAAAACATAAATAACTAGAATCTTGTGGATCTACCTCCAACTAAATGAATGCTACTCTAACACAAATTTAGAGTATGAGTACCACAGTACAGGGAAAAGTATGAAAAACCACACCATATATTTAAACTGAAATACTTTATTCTGTCAAGTTAAAAATTTATTTTTAAACTTTCTTTTTTTTTTTTTAAAGATTTTATTTATTTATTTGACAGAGAGACGCACAGCGAGAGAGGGAACAAAAGCAGGGGGAGTGGGAGAGGGAGAAGCAGGCTTCCCACCAAGCAGGGAGCCCAATGTAGGGCTTGATCCCAGGACCCTGAGATCATGACCTGAGCCAAAGGCAGATGCTTAACAACAGCCACCCAGGCGCCCTTATTTTTAAACTTTCTATTGGAATGCAAAAGAGTAGGTTTCTATAAGAACAGCTGCACTAGAAGCAGTTTATATCAAGAAAACAGAAGTCATGAAGGCTCTATAAGGTCCTTTATTAAAGCTGGGAAAAACAGAAATATCACAAATTTAAAAATTGAAAATATTTCCAAAGAAAGATTTTATAAGTTATGTCACTGTGAGGAAGCCATAAATGGGATTCTTTCCTTTTTTTTTTTTTTTTTTTTTTTAGAGGAAAGGAGAGAGAGAGAGAAAGAGAGAGAGAAGGGCCAGAGGGAGAGAAAGAGAATCAAGCAGACTCAACGTGTGGCTGGATCTCACAACCCTGAGATCATGACCGAAGCCAAAATCAAGAGTTGGATGCTTAACCAACTGAGCCACCCAGGTGCCCCTGGGATTCTTTCCTTTTAATGAGCTGGATAAAAAAATCAATTTAACGACTGAAGGTCAATACTATTCTTTCTGATAAAACAAATAGAGATAAAGACCACTATGTTTTGGAAGTGGCTGAAACTAGAGGCTTTCAGGTTCTAAGACAGTGTTAGAAACAGCAGAACTAGAAATAGTTCAAGCCCACCGCAAATGAAAATGTTGAGTGTATACATAGGATTAAGGTAACCAGTGATAAAAAATTAAACCATAAGATAGTAAGAGGGCAAACACGTACAAATTTCTTAGAAATTGCTTCAAATGTTAAGTTTACAGAAAAAAAATAGTAAAAATATGAGGGTTGTCATTTGACTTAATTATATTATCATCATTATTGTCATCACCATTTGTACTAATTTTCAAGGAAAAAGTCATATTTAACGACTGAGCCACCCAGGCGCCCCTTTTTTTTTTTTTTTTAAGATTTTATTTACTTGACAGAGAGAGAGAGACAGTGAGAGAGGGAACACAGGCAGGGGGGAGTGGGAGAGGGTGAAGCAGGCTTCCCGAGGAGCAGGGAGCCTGATGCGGGGCTCGATCCCAGGACCCTGGGATCATGACCTGAGCCGAAGGCAGACGCTTAACGACGAAAAAGTCATATTTAAATATCAACCAGGGCGCCTGGGTGGCTCAGTCATTAAACGTCTGCCTTTGGCTCAGGTCATGATCCCAGGGTCCTGGGATGGAGTCCCACATCGGGCTCCCTGCTCTGCGGGAAGCCTGCTTCTCCCTCTCCTGCTCCCCCTGCTTGTGTTCCTGCTCTCGCTATCTCTCTCTCTGTCAAATAAATAAATAAAATCTTAAAAATAAATAAATAAATAAATAAATAAACAAACAAACAAACAAATGTCAACCATTAGTTCTACGGAACAGCTTAATCATCCGACTTGCATTCTGTAACATAAGCATCCAGTTTACCTGGTGGACACCTTGTGGAGGAGCAGTCAAACAGCTTCCAAAAATGGGTCTCCTGAAAATGTTTCAGTATTTGTATGATAACAAATGTCACAAAACAGTGCATAAGAACACTTTTATGAGTCTGGGAGCAAAAACAATCTTGAAAGACACATACACAGTGAATTTAAGAGTCTTAAATGTTTTTAGTTTAATTTAACTAAATAGTAGCCATTGTTCTTGCCAAACAAAAGCCCTCAAAATAAAAATATATGTGATGGACATACTGTACTTTTCTTTTTGCACTCTTTTTATGCTATTGCAACATTGCCATTTATTGAAAACTTTCCATGAAACCTGATGTATCTGATTGATGCAATTCATTTAGCATTCCAAACATTCATGAAATTGCCTTTTTGTATTTAGAATGCAATTGTAGTGGGCAATTATAATGTTTTAAAAGTTATTGGTTTTAGGATAATCTATTCTTATATGTTTGATTCAGAACAAGCTTAATTTGTTAGTACAAATGCAACCCTGAAGGGACAAAAAAGAGTACTTTGAAAGCATTAAGTAATGTAAATTACATATCTAATCCAAGCAGTACTGTAATTTACTTTATAATTTTTGATGGCCATGTGATATAAGCTAAGAATATTCCAAAGCAATGGTTTATAAAGGCTTTCCTATAACATTCTCAAGGAATGACAGTCATTCCATTTAGTTATTTCAAGATGTGTGCACTAATTGGTAAATATAAAATGCATTAAGTTAGTATTAAACCACTGTTGTGTGCACTAAACTTGCTCACGTTAAAAGCATAGCAGCCAATCTTTTGATTGCTTTCAGAACTGTAGGTAACCAATCTCTAAACCTCACAGTACTACCTATGTAGGTTTTACCCTGAAGGTTTACTCAGTGAAGTATGGTGAATTTAAAAAGACTCTGGACAAAGTAAGTGTCCGTCTGTGTTCCAAAGGCAAGGATCAGTTATGCTTTCCTTAGATGTGTCATACCCTGACTTCTTCCTCACTGATCAGAGATAATAATAGGCATGTCATGTTTTCTTAGAAAGCATTTAAAATTATCTTTTAAAATTCTCAATTTAAAAAATCAAAAATTTCACATTTCCTTTCTATGGATGAAAAGTATATGTTTAATTATTAGTTAATTATCTTGGTAGTAAGTTCTTACTATAGAGAAACTCTGATGTCATGACTTTTCTTTCCATGATCTCTGGCAGGCACCATGTTATGTTTTTTCTCTCAAATATGAAATACAATGAAAAAAATATATTTTATAGGCAATTGCTAACCACTGCATATTCTGTTTTAGCTCCTTTTTCTGATTATGATAAATCATTGCATTTTAAAATCCAGAGAAAGATATATAAGTTTCCTTCCAAGTCAGTACTTGGAATATCTCTGCTTTCAATTTTGCAGTGTTTCAAGAATATTCTTTGCTATTTTTAAAAGTAAAATCAGCAGATTTGAGGTAACAGATGTCAGAAATTATCAAGGCCTTTACAAGCTAATTATTTACCCAAACATCATCTTAAAGGCAAAGTATTCAGAAATAATTATGGCTTTCTATATTTCTCATTGCAGCCATTAGAAATTTCTTTGAGGTCCAAGACTAAAGATTTTTCCAATCCCTCCTTCTGTCCCATTTAGCATTGAATCAGACAGTGAGACACCTGCTTCTAGCTGCATGGAAGATGAACACATAGAAAATTCTGTTGACTTATTATTCTAATATCCCCTGGATATCTTTTGCTGAGAATTGTTGAACAATCTAGAAAAGCAGTGTGATAAAAACCAATACACACCAGAATTACATTAGCTTCTCCCTCAAAATTTAGAAAGCTTTTATATGTCACCTTTTACAAAACACATATAGTAATACAATTGAGTGTACATGATCATTAATTCAGCTTCAATTTACTAATCTCAGGATTCTAGTGGTTCAAAATTAATAGTCTGTGCTTTTTAGGCATAATGGTCTAGAGGCAACAGGCCAGACCTGTGTGGAAGAAACAGCAAGTTCTTATCTTATAGGCAAAAAGGTACTTCATCTCCAAGAGTTATCTTCTGTTTTATGCTATCATATTATGGGTTCCATCTCCAATGCCAATTTCAATTGATCACTTGGAGTGCCAGATGAAAAATAATTTCTAACTATGTCACTATGCATCAGGAAAGGCTATCATGATCAATTCGTATCTGACCAGGATACAGGAGTGGGTAGCAAACTTTCCTAGGCAAGTAATTTGCCATCTCTGTAATAGCAAACATGTTCCCACTTGAAGGTTCCCTTGTTGGAAAAGGATTGCCATTAGGATAAACAAGGTAACAGTCAAAAGAGGAGGGCAAAGAGAAGTAATGAAACAGACCGTTTTAAAACATAAAACTTACTCCCATATTCCCCTTAAAACATAACTGTACTTATTCCCAACTACTTCATCTGATCAGATTTACCATACTTTTTAAAAAATCTTTTTAAAAGTTAAACTAGTTAAGGAAAACAAACTAAGTTTTATTCAGGAGAATAAAAGACTGAGTAGTTGAATGCATTTTGTATTTTTTTCCAAGCAGTTAATTGTCAGTATATATATGCATATGTGTGTATATATAATTAGCTAATCAATAACCTCTTTATACCATATAGTTTTACTTATGTATAGTGTTCCCCATTAAAAAACTGATTTTGTGTTGTTTAAAAATTAGAAATGTCTACTAGACTTCTGTGAACTTTGAGCATACTAGGTTATTTCTACAGAAAGCAGAGCTTGCTTGGTGGTGGAAAACTTGTCTGCCTAAGGTGAAAATTTACACTAGAGATTATTCAAATTGATTGGCCACAGTTTAGTGAACATATGTCCTCCTGCAAAGCTGCTTTCTCCTTCCCTAACATATCCGAAGGAGCACAAAAATAGGTGGCAGAAGAAGGGATATACAACAGATTTTATTATCACTGGTCAGACAGTAACAGCTGTCACATGAAGCTAGGTTTGCCAAGAAAAAAAAAAAATTTTTTTCCTGTGACTTAAGATGATACATGATTTCTCCACACATACACACAAAAAACCCCTTTATTGTAGAGGTATTTCTATAAAGTCCAAGTAATCACCTTTTCTGCTCTACATTTTAATGCTAGTCCTAGCCAGCAGGATAAGGCAAGAAAAATAAAATAGTAGGAATTGGTAAAAGAAATAAGTAGAACTGTGATTATTTACAGCTGATAATTATATAGAGAGAAACTATAAAAGAATCTAGAGATAAGTATTGGTGTCAACAAGAAGGTTTAGCAAGATTGCTTGATTTAAAATCAATATTTGAAGAACAATTGTTTTATATATTCCAGAGAACTCATTAGAAAATGAAAATTTTAGGCCAAGAGGTGGAGTCCCTGACATAAGCTAGGAAGGACAATTCATTCTCTGTAAGAGGTCACATGAAGAGAGGATGAATACCAATGCATCAATGCATGGATGACCACCTAGACCTAAAAAGAAAGAAAGAGGACTTCCAGGGAAGATGGTGGTGTAGGAGGACCCCAAGCTCCCCTCTCCCCATGAATACTAGATGACACCCACATCAGTGTAAATAGCCCAAAAAATGACCTGAAGACTTGCAGAGAAAACTCTGTGGGCCCAGATATGGATCCCACACAGGGAAGACAAATCCCCATAACATTTGGCTTTGAAACCCAGAGGGGCTGGATTTTGCAAGTTCTTACAATCAGTGGGGCTTAAAACCTGGAACTTTAAAAATCAGCAGACTGAGTCCTTGCCTTTAAAGGGACAGCACAACAAACAGCCTTGCAGAGATACTACATAGAGGCAGTGGTTTGCAAAAATAGCTGGGTATATGGAACAGGGATTTGTTTACTAATCTCAAAGCATGTGCCAGAGAGGCAAGGATCCTTGGGAAACCTCTCCAGGAACAAAGCAGATGGCAGGTGCCATTTCCCTCCGCTGTCCCTCAGCCTTGACACAAGGACATCTGTGGGAACCAGTACTGCTCAAACACTTGCTACCTAACTTGCTAACAGTGCACCTCACCCACACATTCTCCTGTAGACATGCCCCCTCCAACCAGTCCTCAGTTCCAGGTATCTTCCCACAGTAGACCCACTCAAACTTGGTAACAGTCCCTAAAACCTGCCCCCATATTCTTCTGTGGTCCTGCCTCCTTGAGTACACTCTTGGCCAGAGCCCAGCCAAAGCAGTGACACAAGCCTGGCTGTGTGCAAGCAGCCCTGATAGCAGCCAGCACCATTCCAAAGTGATTCTTGCTGCCGGAGAGGGGAAGATAACCACACATATCAGTTCAACTGCAGCCCCAGCAGGGGGCTGAGGGCAAACATCTGGTTTGACTTCAGGCCCTGACCACCAACCACAGCTTCTCAGGGGACAACGAAGTGCCCCACAGTTTGGTGCTACTGTATGCCTGGCAAACACCTGGTCTGACTCAATTCAAACCCAAGGTGGCCCCAGACTGGCCCACTAACAACACAGGGACAAAACCCTGCCCACAACAGGCAAAGAGAGCCACTGCAGACAACTGGACTGAAAGCAAATGTGACTCAGCCACAACAGTAGTTTGCACACCACAGAGATAGGAGACACCCCTAAAGTGCCAGGTTCTGAACAGGGGATATTGTACTGCAGAGTACACTACAGGACCTCTTCTTCATAAGGTCACCTCTTTCAAGAAAACACATAGCTGACTTTCCTAATACATAAAAACAGACACAGGAAGTTAGACAAAATGAGGAGACAGAGGAATATGTCCTAAATGAAAGAACAGGAAAAAATCAGCAAGAGAGCTAAACAAAATGAAGATTAAGTTATATGTCTGATAGAGAATTTAAAGTAATGCTCATAAAGATACTCACTGTACTTGAGAAAAGAATGGAGAACCTCAGTGAGATCCTCAACAAAGAGAAAACATGAAAAAGAACCAGATGAAGATGAAGAACTCAATAACTGAAATTAAAAATACACTAGAAAGAATAAATAGTAGACTAGAGGAAGCAGATCAGTGACCTGAAGGATGGAGTAATGGAAAGCAATCAAGCTGAACAAAAGAGGAAAAAAAATTAAAAAAATGAAAACAGACCAAGGGAACTCAGTGAAAATATTCAAGCATAATAACATTTGCCTTATAGGGATCCCAGAAGGAGAAGAGAGAGAAAAGGGGGCAGAAGAATGGATTTGAAGAGATAATACCTGAAAACTTCCCAAATCTGGGAGAGAAAACAGAAATCCAGATCCAGGAATCACAGAGAGCCCCTAACAAAATCAACCCAAGGAGGTCCATGCTAAGACACATAGTAATTAAATGGCAAAAAGTAGTGATAGAGAATTTTAAAAGCAGCAATAGAAAGAATACAGTTACATATAAGGGAAACCCCATAAGGCTATCAGCTGATTTTTTAGCAAAATTTTACAGGCCAGAAGGGAGTGGCATGATATATTCAAATGCTAAAAGAAAAAAAACATGAAACCAAGAATACTCTATCCATCAAGGCTATCATTCAAAATAGGAGAGATAAAGAGTTTCTCAGACAAACAAAAGGTAAAGGAATTCATCACCACTAAACCAGCCCTACAAGAAATGTTAAAGGGGATTCTTTAAGTGGAAAAGAAAGACCATAAATAGGAATAAGAAAAGTAGAAGCACAAAAGCAGTAAAATTAAGTATATCTATAAAAATCATTTAAGGGACCCACAAAATAAAAGTATATACATAAAGTATGATACCATATACCTAAAATGTGGGAGGTATAAAGAATGGGTTTAAAGTTAAGTGACCATCAACTTAATATAATATAAACTGCTGTATGCATAAGATGTTCTATATAAACCCAATGACAACCACAAATCAAAAACCAGTAATAGATATGCAAAAATTAAAGAGAAAGGAATCCAATTCTATCACTAAAGAAAGATAGCAAACTGCGAGAGAAGAGAGCAAGTGAAGAAAACAACAGAGAGGAACTACAAAAACAACCATAAAAATCTAACAAAACAGTAATAAGTACATACCTGTCAATAATTACTTTGTAAATGGACCAAATCCTCTAATCCAAAGACATAAGGTGATAGAATGGTAAAAAAGCAAGACCCATCTAAATTCTGCTTATAAGAGACTCAATTCAGAGGCACTTGGGTGGCTCAGTCAGTTGAGTGTCTAACTCTTGGTTTCTGCTCTGGTGGTGCTCTCAGGATCATGGGATTGGCCCTGCATTGGGCTCTGCACTGAGCATGGAGTCTGCTTTTCCCCTTTTGCCCCCTCTGCCCCTCCCCCAATGCTCTCTTTCTCTCTAAAATAAATAAATCTTAAAAAAGAAAAAAACAAGGGACTCATTTCAGACCTAAAGACACATGCAGATTGAAAGTGAAGGGTTGGAAAAGCATCTATCATGCAAGTGGAAGTGAGGAGAAAGCTGGGATTGCAATACTTATATTGGACAAAATGACTTTAAAACAAACATTGTTAACGAGAGACAAAGAACAACACTCTATGATCATAAAGGGAACAATCTAGCAAGAAAATATAACAATTGTAAATATTTATGCTCTCAACATGGGAGCAGCCAAATGCATAAAATAGTTAATAACAAATATAAAGAAAGTAATCAATAGTAATACAATAATAGTAGGGGATTTTAACACCCCACTTATGTCAATGGACAGATCATGTAACCAGAAAATCAACAAGGAAATAGTGACTTAGAATGGCACATTGGACCAGAAAGATTTAACAGATACATTCAGAACATTCCATCGTAGAACAATAGAATACACATTATTTTCAAGTGCACATAGAACATTCTCCAGAATACATCAAATATTAGTCCACAGAACAAGTCTCAACAAATTGAAAAAGACTTCAGTCATACCAAGCATCTTTTCCAAACACAGTGCTATGAAACTAGAAATCAATGACAAAAAATCTGGAAAGACCACAAATACATGGATGTTAAATTACATGCTACTAAACAATGAGTGGGTCAATCAGGAAATAAAAGAAGAAATTTAAGGAGGGCATGTACTGCATGGAACACTGGGTGTTATACAAAAACAATGGATCGTGGATCACCACATCAAAAACTAATGATGTATTGTATGGTGAATGACAACATAATAAAATAAAATTAAAAAAAAAAGAAATTTAAAAGTACACAGAAACAAATGAAAATGAAAAGACAATGGTCCAAAACCTTTAGGATGCAGCAAAAGCAGTGCTAAAGGGGAAGTTTATAGCTATATGGGCCTACCTCAAGAAGCAAGAAAAATCTCAAATAAGCAACCTTACTTTAAACCTAAAGGAGCTAGAAAAAGAAGAACAAACAAAACACCAAACCAGTAGAAGGAAGGAAATAATAAAGATTAGAGCAGAAATAGATGGTATACAAATTGAAAAAACAATAGGACAGATCAATGAAACCAGGAGCTGGTTCTTTGAAAAGAATCAACAAAATTGATAAAGCTTTAGCCAGACTCATCAAACAGAAAGAGAGAGAGAGAGAGGACTCAAATACAAAAGCAGAAACAAAAGAGGAGTAAGAACAACTGACACCACAGAAATTCAAAGGATTATAAGAGAATATTATGAAAAATTTGCCAACAAATTGGACAACCTAGAAGAAATGGATAAATTCCTAGAAACATGTAACCTCCCAAAACTGAATCAAGAAGAAATAGAACATTTGAACAGACCAGCAATGAAACTGAATCAGTAATCAAACAACTCCCAACCAATAAAAAGTCCAGGACCAGATGGTTTCACAGGTGGATTCTACCAGATATTTAAAGAGTTAATACCTGGGTTGGGGGGAAGCAAATCAACTACAGCCATGTTTTATCCAAATGCTCATGAGAGTTTGGGGGAATATCCCTCTCTGCGTGCTTTATCTGAGTCTCAGTCCCCAGAATCTCTAGCTTTTGAAAGGGACAGGGAAATTGTTTTGCATTCAAAGAAGGATATGTAATGATATTTTTTCCCATGCCAGAGTATAAAGATTAAGCATGAGGCCAGATCGATGGGCTTAACCCATGAACCACTACATTCCGTGGGAGGGAATCTCTCGGGGTAAGGCAGGGTTTTTCTACATCATGTCTCATAACCCACTCTTGGGATAGGGTGCTAGACTGTCCCAAGCAATGGGTTGTGACAGAACGCAAACGAGTTATTGCAGGAACAGCTGCAGACCTGCTGCTCCTAAGCTTACTCCCACCCCATTCTGGACTGATAGAATTTTATTTGCTTCCTTGGATAACTGCACTTTGGGCCTTACTTTCTCCAGGATGCCAACTGCACTAGCTGTGTGTGAGTGATGTATCTTGTGCATTGTAACTTTTTTTGGTAATACAAATACTCTAGTCTTGTATTTTTGTGTATTTTAATCTTAGGGCCCTTGTTCCTGCACTGTGTTCTCAGGTACATGAGCAATCTCAGGGATAAGTCAGCAGCTGCTCCAGGTCTGCACAGCGAGAATACTTTTTGTTTTATCACCAGGGAGAAAAAATATTTGGAGTGCATAACCTATTGAACTACCTCATTTATGCCAATTAAATTTGGCTTTTCTGTCATACTGTTCTCTTGAAACCCCTCCACCTTCAGTGTTCCATGGGAGACTAGGTTTTAACTCCATTGCCCCATGACTTGAACTCCTTCTACCAGAAGATTGAAATTGGTCTGAACAGAAAAATGTGGTGCAGGAGGGTTAGGAGAGGCTGCACCAAGTGAAAGGTGCAGAGGAGAAGCCAAGATTAGTTGAAGGTTTTCTATATGTGTGATAGAGGATCCATGTTCTGGACTTAGAATCCCAGAGCACAGGACTCACTTCACATACCAGATCCATCCTTCACTGGATCGGGTTAGGCCTACCAGGCATAATAGGCTCTGTGTGTGTGTGTGTGTGCGTGCGCGTGTGTGTTAAAAAAAATGGGTTGTTAAGGATAGGTTTAAGAACAATACCTCTGTACCCATCTTGAGCTGCCATGGGATGGGTGTATGATGCAAGGGCTAAATTTCTTAATCTTTATAACTGGGCTTTCCTTATTGGCTTGCAGAGAGACCATAAGCCATGGCTTCTTTGTGGTGCCTGGAGCCGGCATCCTGCCTTGCTGCAGCAGTGGTTAGTGTCGTGGTAGCTAACAGGGAAAAGAAGATTTCATTTATATGCCGTGAGATCCCCACAAACTTACCTCACTGTGTTGAAACAGGGTAAATGCAATAGAACACATTGGGAGATGTGTGTCTGATCTGGAGTTCTTGTCTCTCCCAATCACTGGCTCCCTCTAGTTATTGTATTTGTCTGGGCTTTGTAAGACTTCACAAATAGCTGATTGTGTGATTGCTAGGTAGCCTGCTCTGTGTAAATATAATGTATTGGTCTTCTCCATGTTCTCTTGGGGTTTTATTGTTTAAAACCTTTTTGTATTGAGAAAAATAGCCAAAGCATCTTTGACAAAATGTTCTACACCAGGAAAAGAATCTGGGACATAGCTTGGTGAGCCCTCTTGAAGAATGGGGGTCTTGAACCATCCTTTCTTTTTTGTTCCCCTTCCCCTATTTCCTATTTTGGGCTAGATCTTCTGTCCTAAAAACTTGATTCCTACCCTATCCCCTCTTTTATCACCCTTCTATCCCCCCAAAACCCTCACTCATACACATTTGATTTGTGGGGTGTCTCCATGACTCCTCATGATTTGTGCAAAAATTCTGAAGATGCTAAGTAAGATCACTCCATCCCTCGTTCCCAATCTCCTGTGTCAAGACCATTCCTTAATGTGCTTTATACCAATACACTTTTATTTGGATGGATCAAACCTACTTTAATCTCTAATCTTAGGGTAGAGAGAAGCAGAAGGAATGGGGGTGGGCTTCCATACAGAAAGTAGAGTTGGGTGACCACGAAAGGGAAAATGAATGTTTATCCATGTAACTCAGGAATTTTTATGCAGGTGCAAGAAACTTATGTCAAAGTGGCCACAAGATTGTTTAACAGGAGATGGACGAATGTAACTCCATGTTTACTGCTAGAAACCAAAGCTTTGTGTGAAATCTTGAATTTATGGGGAGTGGGGGAGGGTAGGAAAACTCTGTTCTTTCCCTGATCCCTTCCCCTCATTTCTGAACTGCAGGAAACTGAGTCCTCTTGGGGTTTACTTACTCCATCTCTGAGGAGTGTTTATTTGATGGTTGATTTTTCTGTGCCAGGTACTTCCTTTCCCACTTGCTATTGTTTTGTAATACACATGCTGACCCTTTTCCCTTCTCTCTTTACCCTGAAAAAATACAGTGAATAAATAAAAAACTTACTGGTAATGAATAAAAAGAAGACTTAGTAACTATTCTTCTCTAACTCTTCTAAAAAATAAAAGAGGAAGGAAGCCTTCCAAATTCATTCTATGAGGTCAACATTAACCTGATACTAAAACCAGATAAAAACATTACAAAAAGAGAATTAAAGGCCAATATCTCTGATGGACATAGATGCAAAAATCTTCAACAAAATATTAGCAAACTGAATCCAACAATACATTAAAAAAATCATTCACCATGATCAAGTGGAATTTATTCCTGGGACGCAAAGTTGGTTCAATATTCACAAATCAATCAACGTGATACATCACATCAACAAGAGGGAAGATAAAAACCCTTAACAAGCTAAGCTTAGAGGGAACATACATCAGCATAATAAAGGTCATATATGGAAAACCCACATCATCTTCAATGGGGAAAAACTGAGAGCTTTTCCTCTACAGTAAGGAATAAGACAAGGATGTCCATTCTTATCACTTTTATTCAACGTAGTATTAGAAGTCCTAGAGACAGCAGAAAAAGGAATAAAAGGCATCCAAATTAGTAAGAAAGAAGTAAAACTTTCACTATTTGCAGATGACATGATACTCTATATAGAAAACCCTAAAGATTCCACCCCCAAAATACTAGAGCTGATTAAGGAATTCAGTAAAGTTGTAGGATAAAAAAAATCAATGTACAGAAATCTATTGCATTTCTATTCACCAATAATGAAGCCGCAGAAAGAGAAATTAAGAAAAAAAATCCCATTTACAATTGCACCAAAAATAATAAAATACGTAGGAATAAACTTAACCAAAGAGCTGGAAGACTTGGGCTCTGAAAAGTATAAAACACTGATGAAAGAAATTGAAGATGACACAAACAAATGAAAGATATTCCATGCTCATGGATTAGAAGAACAAATACTGTAAAATGTCTATACTATCTAGAGCAATCCACAGATTTAATGCAATCCCTATCAAAATACTAACAGCGTTTTTCATAGAACTAGAACAAATAATCTATCGAGACTTACTATAAATCTACAATATTCAAAACAAAGTAGCATTGGTGAGAGAATAGACAGATCAGTGGACCAGAATAGAGAGCCCAGAAATAGACTCACATTAGTATATTCAACTGATCTTTGACAAAGAAGCAAAAGCAATATAATGGACCAAAGAAAGTTGTTTCAACAAATGTTGCTGGAGCAATGGGTCATCCACATGCAAAAAAAGAAAAAAGAAAGGAAGGAAGGAAGAAAGAAAGAATCTGACATAGATCTTAAAGCTTTCACAAAAATGAATTAAAAATGGATTATATATAGAGTTATAAAACCTAAAATTATTTAATTCCTAGAAAATAAACCTAGATGACCTTGGGTTTCTTGATGACTTTTTAGATATAACACCAAAGTAATGATCCATTAAAGAAATAATTGATAAATTGCACTTCATTAAAATTTAAAAAAATTATGCTCTACCAAAGATAATATCAAGAGAGTGAAAAGTTAGTGCACAGACTGGCAGAAATACTTGCAAAGACACATCTGATAAAGGACTATTATCAAAAACATAGAAAGTCTTAAAACTCAACAGTAAGAAAACAAAACAACCTCATTGATGGTCCAAAGGCCTTTAACCGATCCTTTACCAAACAAGATACACAAGTGGGAAATAACTATATGAAAAGATGCCCTGCATCATATGCCATAAGGGAAATGCAAATTAAAGCAACAATGAGATGCCACTACACACCTATAAGAATGGCTAATATGCCAGAAAACTGACAACACCAAATGCTTGTGAACATTAGAAGCAATAGGAACTCTCATAAATCGTTAACAGGAATTAAAAATGGTATACAGTTTGGAAGGCAGTTTGGTAGTTTCTTAGAAAATAAAACATATTCTTACCATATGATCTAGCACTTATGCTCCTTTGTGTTTAACCAAAGGAGTTGAAAATATGTTCATACACAGGGATATTTATAGCAGCTTTATTCATAATTGTCAAAACTTGGAAACAACCTGGATGTCCCTTAGTAGGTTAATGGATAGACGTGATATATCTACACAATGGAATATCATTCAGCACTACAAATAAATGAGCTATTCAGCCATGAAAAAAGTGGAGGAATCTTAAATACACACTAATAAGTGAAAAAAAAGTCAATTTGAAAAGCTTCCTACTGTATGATTCCATCTATATGACATTCTGGAAAAGGAAAAACTATGGAGATAGTAAAAAGATCAGTGGTTGCCAGTGGTAAGGCAGGAAATGAGGGATGAATAGAGAGCAGAGGATTTTTAGGTCAATAAGTCTGTTCTGTTTGATACTATAATGGAGAGTACATGCCATTATACATTTGTCCAAACCCATAGAATGCACAGCAAGAGTGAACCCTAATGTTAAATATGGATTCTGGGTGATAATGATATAGCAGTGTAGGTTCATCAATTCTAACAAATTTACCACTCTGATGGGGTATGTTGATAATGAGAGAGGTTATGCATATGTGGGAGAAGGAGATATATGGGAATTCTCTGTACCTTCTGCTCAATTTTGCTGTAAATCTAAAACTTCTCTAAAAAAAAAAATCTATTAAAATAATAAGTAGATAATTTAAAGCAACTGTTGTGATGGAGGAGGGGTTTTGGAGAAGGCCCTAACTCTGATAATACTCATTTCAGACTCTTTGAAGGGAGAAACTCATAGCTGTAAATATGACCAGAATAGAAAAGACTCCTCTGCAGAATATATAACCACACACAGCTTTTAACCTGTACTCCTCCCTCTCCTTTTCTGTTTCATATATGGTCAAGCTGATTAAAAAAAAAAAAAAGCATAGGTGCTCCCTCTTTTTGTGCCAGTGGGAGATTCAAACCATACAGACCTCTGTCCATGTGCAGGAACTCTCACACCAGCCCCACCCTCTAACTACAATAAAACCTCAAGCCAGTCTCTTTTATCTGTCTGTCAAGCAATATTTGGTTCTTCTTGGGAAACATACTCTCTTCTCCCAAAAAGCCTTATTCTCTAAGAAATAGCCTTTTCATATCCTTTTATTGTATTTGTGCCATCATCAATTTTGACATCTGAACCAAATTTTTGGGTTAGAGGTCCATCTCATTTTTGTGAGTGACAACAATATTACCACAATTAGCTAGATTTTGCTCTAGAATAGAACATGTATGTCACCTCAGAACTTAATATCATACATGCCATGTTCTCTCAGTTGTAGTGTAAATGACAGTCTGGTCATACAGAACTTTATCAACGAGTCTATAGATGTTCAGTTCCGAAAATCAAATAGTCTGAATTATTCTCACGATATTGTTATTAGCACCATTATCCTTAAGCAAAAAATGCAACTTTTCCCTATGTCCTAGAAACATGTAATATTCAACTTGATGTCTGTACGTAGGAGTTAGCTTGTAACTGGGAACACTAGTCAAGTGACCTGCTTGTTTAAGGATCCTAAGGTTCCTAGAGAAGACAGGGCAGGATCTGAAAACCAACTGGTTCAGGAATAGTAAATCAGTGATTCTTAGCCATACAAAAAATTTAGGGTTCTGAAAACCTGCAAGTCAAGTCAGCTGATTCTTATGATGACTCAGAGTGTTCTATTCTAGAGCAAAATCTAGTTAATTGCTTTATTATTTCACAAGTATTCCTTTTGGTTTCTTCTAAATCCACAAATCACACAAAAGGTCTCTTTCATGCAGTGGAATTTGAGTGGCACAGAATAACCATGACTTTGATGGGAAGTATGATTTCATGTCTTTGATGACAGTGTTAATCAAAATCAAGTGGAAAGATTGACCTACATGCTCACACTATAGCCTAGTTTTATGGATTAGTTTGCTTGCTTATTGCATTGGCCAAAAATATCTCTGATTGCTGTCACTTCATGGGGAAACATTTTCAGGATTAGAAAAATAATGACTTTCCCCCCTGAGATAACAAATTGGGAAATGCTATTCTGCCGCAGATAGTTCTCGGTTTTCCACTTCATTAGCCATGAAGGACAATGCTTTGTGCTGAAATGGGAGATCCATTAGAATGGGTAGTAATCTGAGAATCCATAATGGCTCTACAGAAAATTTATCCACACCCCAAATTAAAGTGAGTGTGCTCTGACTATACCTTGCAGCTGAATTTTGAGATATAAGGTGCATTTTAAATAAATTTCAATTTCTCTATAACTCAGAAGCTATTCCTATGGAACCTCCTTTAAAGAGATGAGAATGATTTGGTACTTTAATGTGGCTCAAATCAGGTCAAAGTAAATTAAAATTATCTCTGACAAAGGAAAACTGCAACACAACTTTAAATGAAATTTCTATTTGCAACTAGTATCTGCAACTCACCAATCAGAATATAATATTCTGATTTTAACCTTGCAACTTAGCTTCATGCATTGTTCTTCCTTATACCTTTCTTTTTTGATAAATCAAATAATGGCACTTTCAGTATATATATGTAATGGTGCTTGTCTACATGAAAAGGGGAGAGAAGATTTAATTAGTGACTACTATGCTAGCATTTACATTTGCTCTGTTATTTCTTTTATATATGTCTTATGTTTTTTTAATTCTTCTATTACTCTATTACTATCTTTTTTCATGCTAAAGATATTTTCTTCTACACCATTTTCATTCCCTTCTTGTTTCCTTTATCCTATTGTTTTCCAAGTCATTTTTTTAGTGGTTGCCTTAAGAATTACAATTAGCATATTAACATTAACAATTAACATATTAACATGATTACCAATTTTATTTCAATTGTATACCAAAAAATTGCTGCAACATAGCAACTCTTCCTTGTCCATCCTTGTGCTATTATAGTCATACCAATGACATCTTCTTGTAAGTCCACCAGAATAGTTTTATAATTTTTGCATTATGTAGCTGGTTTTTATTTATTATTTTTATTATTTATTATTATATTATGTTCAGTTAGGTTTTTTTTTTAAGATTTTATTTATTTATTTGACAGATAGCGAGAGCAGGAACACAAGCAGGGGGAGTGGGAGAGGTAGAAGCAGGCTTCCCATGAGCAGGGAGCCTGACGTGGAGCTCAATCCCAGGACTCTGGGATCATGACCTGAGCTGAAGTCAGAAGCTTAATGACTGAGCCACCCAGGTGCCCCATGTCCAGTTGTTGTTTTTTTTAAAATATTTTTATTTATTTATTTGAGAGAGAGAGAGCATGAGGGGGGGGGAGGGTCAGAGGGAGAAGCAGACTCCCTGCCGAGCAGGGAGTCCGATGTGGGACTCGGTCCCGGGACTCCAGGATCATGACCTGAGCCGAAGGCAGTTGCTTAACCAACTGAGCCACCCAGGCATCCCTCCAGTTGGTTTTTAAAACAGGTAGGAGATGGGGCGCCTGGGTGGCTCAGTCCATTAAGCGTCTGCCTTCAGCTTGAGTAGTGATCCCAGGGTCCTGAGATCGACCCCTACTTCAGGCTCCCTGCTCAGTGGGGGGCTTTCTTCTCCTGCTCCCTCTGCAACTCCCACTGATTGTGCTCTCACTCTCTCTCTGTCAAATAAATAGGTAAAATCTTGAAAAAAAAATAAAACAGGTAGAAAAAAAAGAATTAGAAATAATAATATATTTTACATTCACTTATGTAGTTAATTACCTTTGCCAGTGGTCTTTATTTCTTTGAGTGGATTTAAGTTATTTCTAGCTTCCTTTCTTTTCACTTTGTAGGACTCCCTTTAATAATTCTTGTAGGGTGGGTCTTCTAAAAACAAATTCTCTCAGTCTTTGTTGATCTGAGACTATCATATTATTTTCATTTTTGAATGATACTTATTTAGATACAGAATTCTTGGTTGACATTTTTTTCTCTGTCCATGGTTTGAATATGCCATCCCACTGTCATCTGGCCTCTATGGTTTTAATAAAAAGGTGGTTGTTAATTTTACTGAGGATCTCCTATACATGATGAGTTACTTCTTTTTTGCTGCTTTCAGTATTGTCTTTTTTGGTTTTGGCTTTTGACATTTTGATTATGATGTATCTAGGTGTGGATCTCTTTTGAGTTTTCTTTTTGGAATTCATTGAGATTCTTTGATATGGAGATTTATGCCTCTTATCGTTTGAGAGGTTTCAGACTTAGTTCTTCAAATATTCTTTGTGCTCTGTATTAGTTTCCTAGGACTATAGTAACAAAATACCACAAATTGGGTGGCTTAGAATAATAGAAATTTAATGCCTCACAGTTCTGGAGGCTAAAAGTCTGAAATCAATGTGGCAGCAGGGTCATACTCACTATAAAACTTTCAGGAGAAGGATCCTTCCATGCCTCTTCCAGCTTCTGATAGCCACAGATATCTCATAACTCATGGCACCATAATTCCAATTTCCACCTCTGTCTTCACATGACATTCCTTCTGGGTCTCTTCACATCATCTTCCCTATACATCTGTGTCTAAATTTCCCCATTTTATGAGGACACCGTCATATACTATTAAGGCCCAGCCTAATGACCTCATTTTAATTTGATTACATCTATAAAGATTATATAAGGTCACATTCTGAGGTACTGGGGATTAAGATTTTGACATATCTTTTTGTGGAAATAAAACTCATACTATAGCATGCCCCTTTCTTTATCATCTCAGGGATTCCCATTATATCTATGTTGGTATGCTTATTTGCATCCACAAATTTCTAAAACTTTGTTTTTGTCATTTTTTTTCTTGCTCCCTAGACTGGATAAACTCAGTTGACATATGTTCAAGTTCACTGATTCTTCTGCCTACTTAAGTCTGCTATGGAGCCACTCTCATGAATTTTTAATTTTAGTTATTTTTGTTTACAATTTCAGAATTTCTATTTGATTCTTACAATGTGTATCTCTTTATTGATACTGTTAAGTGATATGTAATTTTCACACTTTCTTGTAAGTCTTTAAACATGGTTGCATTTAGTTATTTCTAAGTATGTAATAGCTGATTTAATCTTTTTGCCTATTGGGCTTCCTCAGGGACAGTTTCTATTTATTGTCTTTTTTCTGTGTATGAACCACACTTTCCTATTTCTTTGTGCATCTCACAATTTTTTTTAAAGATTTTATTTATTTGAGGGGTGCCTGGGTGGCTCAGTGGTTAAGTGTCTGCCTTCCCCTCGGGTCATGATCCCAGGGCCCTGGGATCGAGCCCTGCATCAACTCCCTGCTCAGCAGGAAGCCTGCTTCTCCCTCTCCCACCCCCCCACTTGTGTTTCCTCTCTCACTGTCTCTCTCTCTCTCTCTGTGTGTCAAATAAATAAATAAAATCTTTAAAAAAATAAAGATTTTGTTTATTTGAGAGAGAGCGAGAGAGAGAAATTGAGAGAATGAGTGGGGGAAGGGGCAGAGGGAGAAACAGACTCCCAGGACCCTGGGATCATGACCTGAGCTGAAGGCAGACACTTAACGACTGAGCTAGCCAGGCGCCCTCACAATTTTTTAATGAAAATTTCAAATAATATCATAGGGCAAATATGGAAATTAAATTCCCTATATGGTTCATCGTTACTAATTTTTGTTGTTGTTGTCACTGTTACTGATTATTTAGTGATTTTACTTGACTAATTCTACACAGCCTTTATTCTTTGTGATGTGTAGCCACTGAAATTTCTTAAGAGGTTTGCTAATGACCGGACAGAGATTTCTTTAAGTATTTTGAAACAGTAAGTTTTCCAGTCTTGGCCAATGGGCTCTATGAGTGTGCCAGAGCACACCGTAAATAGTCTGCTCTGGCAGACAGTTTATAACACTGCTTTAGCCTTTATTTCCTGCTTGTGTAGAGGTTCAAGGTCAGCCAGAGGGGAGAGATTAGGACCATCTCAGATTTTTCTTGGGCTGATGCATAGCCCTTCTCATATGCATGGCCTTCTAAAGTCTCTGAAATCTGTTGAAGCTTTTCAGTCTCCTTTATAAATCTAATTCCCTAGTTGCCTTTTAGGTTTGTGGTCAGCTTTTCATTAAACCAACTGGTATCACACCCCAAGCACCTATGTTGTCAAACAATTGCAACTGATTGTTTTCAACAAATGCATTAGCACTATTCACAGAGTCAGATTTGAGTCAAGTTTTGAGACTTGAGAATAAACTCAAGTCTTGAGAATGGAGCTTTTCAGGGATCTCCCAGATAGATCAAATAGTGACAGTTCTCCAAGAATGGGCTTTTGGGGGAGTTCTAAATCCATTCTGCCATCTTCTGTGGCTCCTATGATTATGATTTTCACAGCTTTGGGAGTTGCAAGGCTATTAGTTTTCAGAGCTGTTAAAGATAGAGGTGGGGTGAGAATAGGCAAGTTCAAATGCCACAAAGATCATCTTACTGAGATTTAGCTAATTTTCTTGAATAAAAGCTCCTTGGATTGTTGCAGATCTTTGCTTAATTTATAGAGTTCTGGAAAGGTTGATTTGGATAATTTTTGCTAGTATTCTTAGTATTATTGAGGAGCAAATTTTTGGAGGTCTTTACTCTGCCATTCTAGAAGTGATTTTTAATGAATTCTTTTCCTCAGATAATCACTTTGATGACTACATTTTCTAGTTTCATTTCCATATAAGGATAAACTCAGGTAATTTTGACTAGAATGGTATATATCCCAAGTCTCGTATGACCCATATTTATACAGTCCATTCGTGAAAAGAAAATGTCAGTACTCCCATTGTGAATTTTTATAGTTACACTGTTAGAAATTGGCTTAGACTTACTATACAGGTAGCTTTCTTCCCCCCTACACAATGTCACTTTTGAGTTTTCAATTTGATCGCATGTGTCACTTTTTGTTTTACGTGGGAGTGTATCTTATAAACAGTAAAAGTAAATACTGACTAATGAATTCCTGAGTTTGGTCATGGCATCCCCAGTAATCAGAACAAATAAGGCACTGAAAAAAGGGGCGCCTGGGTGGCTCAGTCATTAAGTGTCTGCCTTCGGCTCAAGTCATGATCCCAGGGTCCTGGGATGGAGCCCCACATCGGGCTCCCTGCTCCGCGGGAAGTTTGCTTCTCCCTCTGCCTCTGCCTCTCCCTGTCTCTCATGAGAAGCCTGCTTCTCCCTCTCATGCCTCTCCCACTTTCCCTGCTTGTGTTCCTGCTCTTGCTCTCTCTCTCTGTCAAATAAATAAAAAAAATCTTAAAAAAAAAAAAGCACTGAAAAAGTTTCTGACTTTAGTTACTCTGTTCAAAATTAGGCCTGTCTAGAGAGGCACATGATGCAATAATTGCCTTAGAGAAGAGATTAAAATGGAATGACCATTTGTATATCTGTGCTATACCTCAGTGTAAAAACGGCTAAATCCAAAAATTTGGGACAAAAGCCCTTTTCACATGAATCCTATCTCAGAGCATGTTAGGAATCTCAAACCACAATGTATCCTTCTCTCATCATCCTCACTTATTCTCCTGTTCAGTATTTAATATTGAAATATACTTCCTCCTTCCCACGACTTCTGATCTTCCATGATTAAGTGGGATTTATTCCTGGGTTTCAAGGGTGGTTCAATAATTGCAAATCAATCAACATGATATACCATGTTAATAAAAGAAAGGATAAGGACCATATGATCCTTTCAATAGATGCAGATAAAGCATTTGACAAAGTACAACATCCATTCATGATAAAAGCCGTCAACAGTGTAGGCTTAGAGAGAACATACTTCAACATAATAAAGGCCATATATGAAAAACCACAGCTAACATCAACCTCAGTGGAGAAAGACTGAGAGCCTCTCTCCCCTAATGTCAGGAACAAGACAAAGATGTCCACTCTCACTGCTTTTATTCAACATAGTACTGGAAGTCCTGGCGGCAGCAATCAGACAACAAAAAGAAAAAAAGTATCCAAATTGGTAAGGAAGAAGTAACAATTTTACTATTTGCAGATGACATGATACTCTATATAGAAAACCCAAAAGACTCCACCAAAACAAAAAACAAAAAACAAAAAAAACAAAAAAAACTGCCAGAACTCTAGTCCCTTTTAAAATTTTCCCTTTTCAGTATTACTTATAACCTCACAACAAAGCCATAATTATATGGTTTATTCACTATTTTTTAAAAATTGTTTCTCTCCCTCCACTTTAATTTAAACTCTACATGGGGAGAGATCTTTGTTTTCTTTACTGATACAGCCCAAATCGAGACAGTATTTAATATATAGTGCATACTTAGTAAATATTTACTGAATAAATAAATGTATTAAAATGGAAAACTTGGAATGATGGTCACAGCCTAGGTATTCCTGTTAAACTGACTGTTTTCTCTGTCTATGAAGGTACAAGAGCTATGTGAACAAAACCCTTTCCTTTACATGATATCCAATTAAGAAATTGATGGGATTTCTTGTCATACTTTTGCCTGGATGCATTTTTGCCAGTAGGAGCCATTTCAGGGTATAAGTAGCAGCTAGCCACTGTATCATGTGTGTTTGTCATTCACTACATCTTTGACAAATAAACTGGATGATACTGATAGATGGTAATAAGAGTGCTCATCTGAGTCTAATTCACCACATCTAAGTGTATGTGTCTAAACTGTCATGACAACAGTTTATACTATCAGAACAGCTAGTATCTATTTTTTCTATTTAAATTATTTTAGTTTAAATTTCACATCTGCAACCATCTGTTTTAACTCTGATTAATCTATCTATAACAGAGAACCTAAAACTCTTGAAAGCTTTCACCTTTGCTAATAATAGTGTCCCAGGGCATACTCTGAGCTCCCCCATGAAACTCTTCTCTGCACAGTTTACAAAGAAAAATCACAGCATTTTTAGTATTGTTACTTTGCTTTTGGCTAGGGGGTTAACCTTAGACTTTACCAATAAGAAGGTCCCTGATACTCTGTTTACAGCTTGTTTTGTCATGTTTTCTAGTATTTCAGAAATATTTCCTATTTGTGTGAAGATCGAAAAATGGAAATGATTCTCTTTGGTTCCTTTTGCCTTTTTGTCATCAGCTCAACAAGTTATTCCTTACATAAAAATTCCCATGGGGCGCCTGAGTGGCTCAGTTGGTTAAGCGACTGCCTTCGGCTCAGGTCATGATCCTGGAGTCCCGGGATCGAGTCCCGCATCGGGCTCCCTGCTCGGCAGGGAGTCTGCTTCTCCCTCTGACCCTCCTCCCTCTCATGCTCTCTGTCTCTCGTTCCCTCTCTCACAAATAAATAAAATCTTTAAAAAAAAAAAAAATTCCCAAACATTTGTGCTGCTCAGTTACACATCATATCGGGTGCTATTGCTAAGGCCCCTAATAGAACAGGAGAATTCAGCTATCTTCTATCAATCCAGACATAAAAGAGATATGCAAAAATGTTAAGCAGTGCCACACTTCTCATTATTTTTTACTTTTGGAAAAGTATTTCTTATAACATGTTAATTATATAACATATAATGAGCTCATTATTTTTTGAGTTAATAAATAAGCATTTTTAAATGTCTCAGTTTTCATCAAATATGGCAAATAGCAATAGATATAACTCATATAAACAAAAGCTTTTGGGAGTCCTCAATAATTTTAAGAGTGCAAAGGGATACTGAAGTCAAAATGTATGGGAACTGCTGCCCTAGCAGGAAGTGGAGGGACAGATTGCTTCAATAGAATCTGAAACTGAACTGATTCAGTGCTGGTTTGCATTATTTGTAAGGCTTAGTCTACCCACAGTTTGGCCCTATTCCTCAGGTTTAGCCTTCCAGGCATCACAACTGACAACTCTTTCATCCCTAGGGCTCTTTCTCCTTAGTGTGTCTTGACTTTCAATTTTCTTCTTTCTAGCACAGGAAGTCTTCAAAATCTTTGCTTTCTCGTAACTTTTTGCTTATCTTCTACTCCTACTCCAATACCTTAACTAGCAAATGCTTCAAAAGGAAAACTGCTGTTCATTGTTGGTCTCACTTATTGTGACCTCAAGGATCTTGGCTTCTCAGGTTCTGGATTCCTTGTCAGTCCTGGGTTTCTAATATTTATTTCTTCCCAGGACTATGAGATCTGGCCTTCTCTGCCTCTTAGCTGCTACCTCTACCCTGCTACTCAGTCTCTTTCCCCATGCAATGATTTGGTAAATAACCAGAAAGGAAAAGCAGTGTGTACAAAGTTTTGTTCAACACATTAAAATTCCCTTCTTCACATCTGGCTCCTCAAGTCTTTTTTGCAGCAGGATCTCTCTAGCATTTTCAAACAAATAGTTTGTTTCTTATCCGGATTTTCTACTTTCATTCAGCAAGAGTCTATTCCATATTGTGAAGTGCTTGATCAATTTTCTTGCTCATTTTTCTGGTAGCCTATTGTATTTTTCTTATTAATTTCTAAGAGTTATTTCTACATGTTTGGTATTAATATATGTATTTCAAATCTTTTCTTCCACTCTGGGGCTTTTTCTTTCATCTCATAATGGAGTCATTTGATGAAGTTAAGTTTTAATTTTAACATAATCAAATTCATTTACTAAATTTAACTTTACCTGACTTAATTTAACATATTTTTGAGGTAGTCAAAAAAGAGAGAAAGGAAATGAAGGAAAAAAGAAATGAAAGGAAAAAGGAAAAGTGGCAGGGCTAAACATCGTAGGAAAAAAAAGTGTCAGCATTTCAGTTTTCACTTCTATATTTGTGTTGCTAAATACAGATCTTGGAAGAGAGAGATCACCATTTTGATATGTGGATCTGTTTAAAGGTATCTCATTATCCTTTCCTCTTACTACACATTTTTCAGAAAACAATTTTTTGAGTGAAAGTTGTCTTTTATACAACTTTGTATGTCTTTGCAACCTCCCACAATCTGGCTAAAGAAGTCATCAAAATATTTGTTAGTTAATTCCTCTTCTGTTACTTTGGAATCTTGTAATATGTAAAGGACCCTAAGACCAGATAAGGTACCCCAATACACTCAAAGAACATTCAGGAGTGGAAATAAGTTTCAATTAGTGTGCCATCTTCAAATGATTGAGAGCTGACTGTAGTACTGCATTAAGGACTCTAAAACCTTATTTGAGTTCAGCAGAAAAGAATAGCATGATCAATTAATGATGTTGCCATAGTGATGAAAGGATCTGTTTTCCAACAAATTTTTGGAAAAGATTTATTTATTTATTTTAGAGAGAGAGTGCAAGTGGGGGGAGGGGCAGAGAGAGAGTGAAAGAGAGAATCCCAAGCAAACTCCATGCTGAGTGTGGAGCCCAGCAAGGGGCTCAATGTCACGACCCTGAGATCATGACCTGAGCTGAAATCAAGAGTTGGATGCTTAACCAACTGAGCTACCCAAGCTCCCCCCACAACACAATTTTTTCTTTTACCTTTCTACAAACTTAGTTTTTTCATTACCAGTAAAGAGATATTTAAAAGCCAGGTTGCCTCAATTTTCTGTTTCTTCTGATTTCTACCTGTATTCTTAAATGTAAAGTCTCAGTGTGTTTTATCTTAACTGCTAGGAAGTGGAAGACTTAATTAAACCCCACACTGAAATCACTTCTCTTCCAGATCAAGAGTCTCCTTATATCAAACATGAGCATTTCCATTGCTGTCCTTTCCCTTATTCATTTAGCAAATATTTGAGTGTCATATGTCAAAAGTCAGGCAAACTTCTAGGAAATGGGGATAAAGTATTGAAAAAAAAATTGTGCCTTTGGGGAACTTACATTTTAGTAGGGGAAGAAAGACAATCCGCATGATAACAAGTAAAAAGTAGTATTTTAGATCATGGGAAGTGTTAAGCAGGAAAAATTAAGCCTATTTTCTGATAAGGGTAATTGAATTGTCAAAGGGTTTTCAAATTTTAGATAGACTAAACACAGTGGTCCTCATTGAGAAAATGATTTGGGAGCAAAAGTCTAGAGGAAATATGAGTAGTAGTCATGCATGTATTTGGGGGAGGAGGAACATTCTAATACAGAGAATAGCAAGTGCAAAAGCTATGAGGTGAGAGTGTGCCTGGGGTATTTGTGGCAAAGCAAGGATCCCAATGTGACTGAGAATGAGTAAGAATAAAATAGTAAAAAACACAATCTGAGAGCTAACTGAGCCAGATTATGTAAGGCTTTATAATCTTGGTATGGACTTTGGCTTTTACTCTGGGTGACAAGAGCGAGACAGAAATCCATTGGACAGTTTTGAGCAGAGAAGTAACATGATTTTGCTTATGTTTTAACAAGATTACTTTGGTTGTTGGGTTGAGAATAGATGGCAGGAGGTCAAGAGCAGAAGCTGGAAGACCAGTTAGGAGGCTATTTTACTAACAAAAGCAAATGACGATGGTTGCTAGAATCAAGCTCATCACTGTGTCAGTGGCAAGAAGTTATTTAATTCTAGATCTATTTTGAAGATGGGACTGACAGGATTTGCTGGCAGTCTGGCTTGCAGAGTGAGGGAAAGAGAAAAGGACACTAGCATTTTGATCTGAAAAACAAATGTTACAGTAGAATAGCCATTAATATATACAACCTAAATTTCTGGACTGTTATAGCAAAAGCACAAGTATTTGTTACCTAGAAATTGGGAAGACTGCAGAAGTAGCTGGTTTGGGATTGAGGGGGAATAACGGAGGGTCAATTTCAGACAGTTTGAAGTTTCTATTAGATACCCATGAGCCCATATCAGGTAGGAACAGAGATCAGAAGCAAAATTCAGATTTATCTTACCATTCTGCTTTCAGATAAATCTCAATTAAATCTTCTTTTCACTAACAGGACATGAATTGAGCCTTGGGTGGTCTCAGTATGAATACGTAGGCATGCTTTGTATCACCATTCCCAATGGATATTGATAAATAAATAAATATGTATCTGTGTGTGCTTTCTAAGTTTATGAACTACTACATCAAAACACAAGTATTTTCTACTTAGAAACAGATTAATTGGTAACATATTAAAGACAGCAGCTTAAGGAAGGAATTGGTGGAGAAATAGAGCAATACCCCAATGCATAAACTGAAATCACAGAAAAAGTAAGAAGAAGGAAGGTTATATCCCTGAGATCCCATCATCACATATCCTTGTTTCCAAGATTTTAGCCTATAACCCATTTGTATGGGGATTAGCACATCATTGCCTTGATATAATTCAAGCCTCTGTCAATAAAGGTAAATAAAGCAACAGAGGATAAAGGCCAAACCTGATATCTACCTTTTAATTAATATTGCTGCCTTTTCTCTTCACCCAGTATTCTTCAGGATTTCCAAAGAACTGCTCCTTAACCTCAGGTGACTTCTCAGAACATCTCCTACAGAACTATAACCAGTCTCATTTCCAAATGTATTAGACCTCAGGACCTCTGTATATATTGGCATCCATATTCACATTCTTGTCAAAGCCCTCTTGAGAATACAAGTAGCATCAATATTTTCTTTAAGCAGGAGAAAAACCTCACAAATATGAATCATTAAAACAATACAAGGCAGAATGTAAATAAGTGTTAACAAGCTTGGTACAGGGGCACCTGGGTGGCTCAGTTGGTTAAGTGTCCAACCTTCTTTCGACTCAGGTCATGACCTCAGGGTCATGAGATCTAGCCTCATGTTGGGCTCTGTGCTCAGTGGGAGTTTTCTTGAGATGTTCTCTCTCCCTCTCCCTCTGTCCCTCCCCTGCTCGTGCTCTCTCTTTCTCTCTACAAATAAGTAAATCTTTAAAAAGAAACCTAGCTTGGTACTAATAATAAAGGCTGTGGGAAATTTAAAAAGAGAAATTAGTGTGGGTCAACATCATAATATTCTTAGGCAATGCAAAGGTTGTGGCAAATAGCATTAGACAGGCATTATGGAGAATCAAAATATTTTTAAATATTCATTAAATAAGGAAGAATGTGTTCAGGCCTGGTTAACTGACAAAGCATGGAGACAATTACATGATTCTGGAACATAAAACAAGGCAAATGAAATAACATTCAACAAACAAAGAGAATTCCCCAGGGGAAAAAATACAATGTAAAAAAAAAAAAATGCTTTGGACAATATCAGTTTCTTGCCCTCAATAAAACATCAGAAAAAGTGGACTCCATGTAAATCATGTGGCTAAATATGACATCTTATAAAAGACTAATATAAACGTTATAAAATTTGGCTGCAGAAACCACAAGGGAGATAAGAAACCAATAATGCCATAGCAGAATTTGAAACAATATTGAATTTAGTTAGTATCAGTATTAAAGAGGAAAGAATCCATGAGATAGAGGACAAATATGAGTATCTCTCAGAACTCAAAGAAAAAGAAAAGAAATGACAGTGTGAAAAGAACAATAAATAAATAAGATGGGGAAAAGAGATCCAACTTACAGGAAGAAAAAGATAGGAAGAAAAAATTAATAGAAGATAAAAAATTTTTAAATAATACAGGATTGAGAAATATCTGCCTGTATAAATTGATTGTACTCATGAAATATCAAGCAAAATTAATAATGATACACACCTTTAGTTATGTAAAAAATTTTGGATGAAGGAAAAATATATAAATACATAGGCAAGGGAAGAATCAAATTTACTTATAATGAAGGAAATTAGGTCAATCTCAAACACTTTTGGAGATATTAAATGTAACAATAGAATTAAGTAAGAGGTACAGTTTTGAGAAAATAAGTTTATAACTAAAGGATTATATACCCCATCAAGCAAGTAAAGATGGTATTTCTATTACTCTCATAAATGAACTATAGTCTCCAACTTAACCCTTCCCTGGAAAAAAAAGATATGCCCTAGAGACCAAGAAATGATATGTAAAATAAAGCATTTGACAAATTCAACATCCCTTTGTGATAAAAACTGTTAAGAAATTCAGTATAGAATGAACATACCTCAACATAATAAAGGTCATATATGACAAACCAACAGCTAACATAATAGTCAATGGTGAAAGGTTGGAATCTTTCCCTCTAAGATCCAGAACAAGACAAAGGCACTCATTCTTACCACTCTTATTCAACATAGTACTGAAAGTCCTTGCCAGAGCAATTAGGTAAGAAAAAGAAATAAAAGTCATCCAAATTGGAAAAGAAGTAAAATTGTCTTTGCTAATGACATGACCTTGCATAGAAAAAGACCTAAAGACTCCACCAAAAAATTCTAACTCCTAATAAACTAATTCAGTAAAGTTATAGGATACCAAATCAACATACAAAAATGAGTTTCATTTCTATACAATAACAATGAACTACCTGAAAAAGAAATTTAAAAAAATCCCATTTACACTAGCATCAAAAATGATAAAATAAGAGTAAATTTAACCAAGAAATTGAAAAATCTATATATTGAAAAGTATAAGATATTGAGGAAATAAATTGAAGTAGACATGTAGAAATGGAAAGATATCCAGTATTCATGTATTGGAAGAGTTAATATGGTTAAAATGTCCATACTTCCAAAAGCCATCTATTCAGTGCAATTTCTATCAAATTCCAATGGCATTTTGCACAGAAATAGAAAAAAAATCCTAAAATTCTTGTGGAACCAGAAAGGCCTCAAATAGCCAAAGCAATCTTGAGAAGAACAAAGCTGGAGGCTTTGTGTGATCACTCCCTGATTTCAAACTATATCACAAAGCTAGAATAAACAAAACAGTATGGTACTGGCATAAAAACAGAGCAATGGAACAGAATTGAGAGCCCAGAAATAACCCCCCACATGGATGATTAACTAATATTTGACAAGGGAGCTAAGAATACTCATAGGAAAGAGACTATCTTTTATACACATGCACAAGAATGAAATCGGAGCCTTATTTTATACCACTCACAAAAATTAACTTGGATTAAGGGTTTAAATGTAAGGCCTGAAACCCTAAAACTCCAGGAAGAAAACATAGGGAGCAAGCTCATTGACTTTGGTCTTGGCAATCATTTTTTTGGATATGTCACCAAAAGCATGAACAACAAAAGCAAAAATCAAGAAGTGGAACTGCATCAAACTAAAAAGCTCCTGCACACCAAAGAAACAATGAACAAAATGAAAAGGCTATCTATGGAATGGGAGGACATATTTGCAAAGCCTGTATTGGGTAGTTAATATCCAAAACATATAAGGAACACACAACTCAATAGCAAAAAATATTTTAAAAATCTGATTAAAAAATGGACAGAGGAACTGAATAGACATTATTCCAAAGACAAAAAAATGGCCAACAAATACATGAAAAGATACCTGATATAACTAATCATCAGGGAAATGCAAATCAAAACCACAACAAGGTATCACCTCACACCTGTTAGAATGGCTATTATCAAAATGACAGGAGATAACGAATGCTGGCAAGAATGTGGAGAAAAGGGAACCCTTTTTTAAAGCGTCTACTGTAAATTGGAGAGCCACTATGGATGGAAACTGTGGAGGTTCTTCAGAAAATAAAAAAAATAGAACTACTATATATTCTAGCTATTCCACTTCTGGGTAATTATATCTGAAGTTAAAATTGCTATTTAAAAGAGATATCTGCACTCCCATATTTATTGCAGCATTTTTCATGACAGCCAAGACATGGAAACAACCTGAGTGCCCACCAAAAGATGAGTAAAAAAAGAAAGTGTGTGTGTGTGTGTGGAGAGAGAGAGATACACATGTACACAATGGATTATTATTCAGCCATAAAAAAAGAAGGAAATCCTATTTTGTGACAAACACCAATGGACCTTGGGAGCATTATGCCAAGTGAAATAAATCACAGAAAGCAAAATATGTATGATCTTACTTATATGTGGAATTTTAAAACATCACAGTCATAGGAACAGTGAATAGAATGGTGGTTTCCAGATGCTGAAAGTGGAGGGAAATGGGGAGATGTTGGTCAAAAGCCACAAATTTTCTGTTATAAATTCCTTGGATTTAATGTACAACATGGTGACTATAGTAACAATAATGTATTGTATACTTGAAAGTTGCTATGAGAGTAGAGCTTTATTATTCTCACCATAACAACACATGGTAATTATGTGAGATGAAAAATGTGTTAGCTAATCTTATTGTGGTAAGCATTTTTGCAATATATATGTGTATCAATCATATTGTGTACTTTAAACTTATGCAATGTTATATATCAATTATATCTCAGTGAAGCTGGAAACAAGAATCATTATGAAAACTTTAGTAGTAAGAAAAATGCAAAGCTGAAGAATTGTGTCAAAACAATAGCTGTAAGTATGATTAGTAAACTTAATTTACATGACCAAAATTCTTGAAAGACATTGTAAAAATAATTTAACAATAATAGATGAAAAGTAGAAAAAGAAGAGAAATACTAATTTTCTTTTCCTATGAAATAGGGGTGTATAGATAGTTTTATTCTTGATATTGATAATTAAAGTTTTGAAAACCTACTTGAATTTATATTTCTCTTAAAAGAGCAAATAGAATAATTGAACTTAAACACCTTATGCTCAATTAAAGCAGAATATAAACCTTGCACATAATTAAACAGGCAATGAGAAAAACAACAAATCCTTTTTCAGCATATTAACAGAGAAAACAAAAGGAAGAGCAGAAAATATATTTAATTAAGTTCAGAAACAAAATGGCTAAAAGTAAATTTTAAAATATAATTTGTGACAGTGACTGTAAATAATTGAACCTCTCTGTTAAAATATAGAGATTAAAATAGGGATTTATACAATGTACTTTACAAGAACAAAAGATAAAATGAAGTGATTCAGAATTGTTAAAATTTGCAACAACTAAACAAAGCAGAACCAGGCATCATATTAATGTCATAGAAAGTAGAGTTTATTATAAGAAGCATTAAACAAGATAGAGGGTCACTGTTTATTAATGAGGGATCAAAATACATATACTGAAACACTGTTTAAAAAATCTGAAGATGAGGTGGCAAAAAAAGAAACATTAATAGAGATTATTTAAATACACAGTTTAAAATTAAAACATAACATTAAGAATTTAACCCTGGAGAAGGGGAAAGATGGTGGAGGAGTAGGGGACCCTATTTCAACTGGTCCCCGGAATTGAGCTGGATATCTACCAGACCACTCTGAGCACCCATGAAACCAGCCTGGGATGTAAGAAGATCTGGATCTCTACAAACAGAATAGTCACAGGCAGTTGGTTTTGAGGTAGGAAGCAGGGAGCCGTGATTCCGCGGGCAGATATCAGAGGATAAATGGCAGCAGGAGGGAGCCTGGATGTGGGGACCCTACACCGCAGGTGAGTGACAGCCTCACGTGCTGTGGACGGGCACAGACCCGCAACCAGTAGCGGCAGGGAAAGGATTTTAGGGCAGCCCCTGGGGTGGAAACCCAGAGCAGCAGGTCATGCATGCACGAACTGGGAGCAGCTGGCGGTTTGAGAAGCACAAAGGGCAGAGATGAGCCCGACCTGGAGGCAGGACTGGGAGCGCTGCGGAGGGGCTCACAACCCAGGACGCTGCAGTTTATAGCAGCACGGACAGGAAGCAGAGACAGTGTGGCCTGGAGAGCTCACTGAAGAATAGACTGCGATCTCTCTGCTCTGATGCAGAGGGTTGGAAACGGTCTCTTCTGCTCTGACTCGCCGAAGAGACGTGGAAAGCTGCCAGGGAAAGCCACCAGAGACAAAAGCCCCAAAGACTGATTCCCGCTGAGCCCATCCCCCACCACAGGAGGGCAGGGCAACTCCGCCCAAACAGGGTTGCCTGAGTAACAGCGCTGCAGGCCCTTCCCGCAGAAGACAGGCTGGGAACACAAGAGGCCAGCAACCCTAAGGTCCCAAGAAAACAGGTGCATCTTGCTTGGGTTGTGGTCAATAATTTGGACTCTATACATTCCCTCAACCACCATCAACAGAATGACTAGGAGGAGAAATCCCCAAAATAGAAAAGACTCAGAGATTATGACTTATGCTGCAGATTTACAAATGGGTGCAGATATAACCAAGATGTCGGAGATGGAATTCAGGCTAGCAATTGTGAAGACAATGGCTAGAATGGAGAAATCAATTAATGGCAACATAGAGTCTCTAAGGGCAGAAATAAAAGGTGAATTGGCAGAACTTAAAAATGCTATCAATGAGATCCAGTCCAATCTAGATAATCTAACAGCTAGGGTAAGTGAGGCAGAAGAGCGAATAAGCGACCTGGAAGACAATATAATAGATAAAAAGGGAAAAGAGGAGGCCAGGGAAAAACAACTCACAATCCATGAAAATAGAATCAGAGAAATAAGTGACACCATGAAACATTCCAATGTCAGAATAATTGGAATCCCAGAGGGAGTGGAGAGAGAGAGAGGACTAGAAGATGTATTTGAGCAAATCGTAGCTGAGAACTTCCCTAATCTGGGGAATGAAACAAACATTCAAGTCCTAGAGGCAGAGAGGACCCCTCCTAAGATCAAGGAAAACAGGCCAACACCCCAGCATGTAATAGTAAAACTTGCAAATCTTAGAACCAAGGAAACCATCTTAAGGGCAGTTAGGGGGAAGAGATTCCTTACGTGCAGAGGGAGGAACATCAGAATAACGTCAGACCTATCCACAGAGACCTGGCAAGCCAGAAAGGCCTGGCAAGACATATTCAGGGTACTAAATGAGAAGAACATGCAGCCAAGAATACTTTATCCGGCAAGGCTTTCATTTAGAATGGATGGAGAGATGCAGAGCTTCCACGACCGGCAGAAACTGAAAGAATATGTGACCACTAAGCCGGCCCTGCAAGAAATATTAAGGGGGGTTCTATAAAAGGAGAAAGACCCCAAGAGTGATCTACAACAGAAATTTATAGGGACAATCTATAAAAACAACATCTTCACAGGCAACATGATGACAATTAATTCATATTTTTCAATAATCACTCTCAACATGAATGGCCTAAATGCTCCCATAAAACGGCACAGGGTTGCAGATTGGATAAAAAGACAGGACCCATCCATATGCTGTCTACAAGAGACTCATTTTGAACCTAAAGATACATCCAGACTGAAAGTGAAGGGATGGAGATCCATCTTCCATGCCAGCGGACCTCAAAAGAAAGCTGGGGTAGCAATTCTTATATCAGACAAAATAGATTTTAAACTAAAGTCTGTAATAAGAGACACAGAAGGACACTATATCATTCTTAAAGGGTCTATCCAACAAGAAGATCTAACAATTGTAAATATCTATGCCCCTAACATGGGAGCAGCCATCTACATAAGCCAACTGTTAACCAAAATAAAGAGTCACATTGATAACAATACGTTAATTGTAGGAGACCTCAATACTCCACTCTCAGCAATGGACAGATCATCTAAGCAGAAAATCAACAAAGAAACAAGAGCTTTGAATGATACATTGGACCAGATGGACCTCATAGATATTTACAGAACATTCCACCCTAAAACAACAGAATACTCCTACTTCTCGAGCGCACAGGGAAATTTCTCCAGAATAGACCATATACTGGGTCACAAATCAGGTCTCAATCAATACCAAAAGACTGAGATTATTCCCTGCATATTCTCAGACCACAATGCTCTAAAACTGGAACTCAATCACAAGAAAAAATCTGGCAGAAATTCAAACACTTGGAAGCTAAAGACCACTCTGCTCAAGAATGTTTGGGTCAACCAGGAAATCAAAGAAGAACTTAAACAGTTCATGGAAATCAATGAGAACAAAAACACATCAGTCCAAAACCTATGGGATACTACAAAGGCAGTCCTAAGGGGGAAATACATAGCCATCCAAGCCTCACTCAAACAGATAGAAAAATCCCGAATTCACCAACTAACTCTACACCTTAAAGAACTAGAGAAAAAGCAACAAACGATGCCTAAGCCACACATTAGAAGAGAAATAATTAAAATTAAAGCAGAGATCAATGAATTAGAAACCAGAAACACAGTAGATCAGATCAACGAAACTAGAAGTTGGTTCTTTGAAAGAATTAATCAGATCGATAAGCCACTGGCCAGACTTATCCAAAAGAAAAGAGAAAGGACCCAAATTAATAAAATTATGAATGAAAGGGGAGAGATCACGACTAACACCAAGGAAATAGAAACAATTATTAGAAATTATTATCAACAACTATATGCCAATAAACTGAGCAATCTGGATGAAATGGAGGCCTTCCTGGAAACCTATAAGCTTCCAAGACTGAAACAGGAAGAAATGGACAACCTGAATAGGCCAATAAGCAGTAACGAAATTGAAGCAGTGATCCAAAACCTCCCAAAAAACAAGAGTCCAGGGCCTGATGGATTCCCTGGGGAATTCTACCAAACATTCAAAGAAGAAATAATACCTATTCTACTGAAGCTGTTTCACAAAATAGAAACAGAAGGAAAACTTCCAAACTCATTCTATGAGGCCAGCATTACTTTAATCCCCAAACCAGGCAAAGACCCCATCAAAAAGGAGAATTTCAGACCGATATCCCTGATGAATATGGATTCCAAAATCCTCAACAAAATCCTAGCTAATAGGATCTAGCAATACATTAAAAGGATCATCCTCCACAACCAAGTGGGATTTATCCCCGGGATGCAAGGGTGGTTCAACATTCACAAATCAATCAATGTGATAGAACACATTAATAAGAGGAGGGAGAAGAACCATATGGTCCTCTCAATTGATGCAGAAAAATCATTTGACAAAATACAGCATCCTTTCCTGATTAAAACTCTTCAGAGTATAGGGATAGAGGGAACATTCCTCAAGTTCATAAAATCCATCTATGAAAAACCCACAGCGAATATCAACCTCAATGGGGAAAAGCTGAGAGCCTTTCCCTTAAGATCAGGAACACATCAAGGATGCCCACTCTCGCCACTACTGTTCAACATAGTACTAGAAGTCCTAGCAACAGCAATCAGACAACAAAAAGAAATAAAAGATATTCAAATTGGCAAAGAAGAAGTCAAACTCTCTCTTTTCGCAGACGACATGATACTTTATGTGGAAAACCCAAAAGACTCCACCCCCAAATTACTAGAACTCATCCAGCAATTCAGTAATGTGGCAGGATACAAAATCAATGCACAGAAATCAGTTGCTTTCTTATACACTAACAACACAACTGTAGAAAGAGAAATTAGAGAAACGATTCCATTTACAATAGCACCAAAACCCATAAGATATCTTGGAATAAACCTAACCAACGAGGTAAAGGATCTATACTCTAGAAACTACAAAACACTCATGAAAGAAATTGAAGAAGACACAAAAAGATGGAAAAATATTCCATGCTCATGGATTGGAAGAATAAACATTGTTAAAATGTCTATGCTACCCAGAGCCATCTATACCTTCAGTGCCATCCTGATCAAAATTCCAAAGACATTTTTCTTTTCTTTTTTTTTAAAGATTTTTTTATTTATTTATTTGAGAGAGAGAATGAGAGACAGAGAGCACGAGAGGGGAGAGGGTCAGAGGGAGAAGCAGACCCCCCGCTGAGCAGGGAGCCCGATGTGGGACTTGATCCCGGAACTCCAGGATCATGACCTGAGCCGAAGGCAGTCGCTTAACCAACTGAGCCACCCAGGCGCCCAACTGAGCCACCCAGGCGCCCCCAAAGACATTTTTCAAAGTGCTGGAACAAACAATCCTAAAATTTGTATGGAATCAGAAAAGACCCCGAATCGCCAAGGAAATGTTGAAAAAGAAAAACAAAGTTGGGGGCATCATGTTGCCCAATTTCAAGCTATATTACAAAGCTGTGATCACCAAGACAGCATGGTACTGGCACAAAAACAGACATATAGACCAATGGAACAGAACAAAGAACCCAGATATGGACCCTCAACTCTATGGTCAAATAATCTTGACAAAGCAGGAAAAAACATGCAATGGAAAAAAGACAGTCTCTTCAATAAATGGTGCTGGGAAAATTGGACAGCCACATGCAGAAGAATGAAACTCAACCATTCTCTAACACCCTTCACAAAGATAAACTCAAAGTGGATGAAAGACCTCAATGTGAGACAGGAATCCATCAAAATCCTAGAGGACAACATAGGCAGTAACCTCTTTGACATCACCCACAGCAACTTCTTTCAAGATACATCTCCAAAAGCTAATGAAACAAAAGCAAAACTGAACTTTTGGGACTTTATCAAGATAAAAAGCTTCTGCACAGCAAAGGAAACAGTCAACAAAACAAAGAGGCAACCCACAGAATGGGAGAAGATATTTGCAAATGACACTACAGATAAAGGGCTGGTATCCAAGATCTATAAAGAACTTCTCAAACTCAACACCCAAAAAACAAATAATCAAGTCAAAAAGTGGGCAGAAGATATGAAAAGACACTTCTCCAAAGAAGACATACAAATGGCTAACAGACACATGAAAAAATGTTCATCATCATTAGCCATCAGGGAAATCCAAATCAAAACCACACTGAGATACC
The DNA here is from genome assembly GCF_029215605.1 of Mirounga angustirostris. Classification (NCBI taxonomy): domain Eukaryota; kingdom Metazoa; phylum Chordata; class Mammalia; order Carnivora; family Phocidae; genus Mirounga; species Mirounga angustirostris. The sequence continues at coordinate 99,471,441 of NW_026991719.1, forward strand.
ACCTTACACCAGTTAGAATGGCAAAAATGGACAGGGAAAGAAACAACAAATGTTGGAGAGGTTGTGGAGAAAGGGGAACCCTCTTACACTGTTGGTGGGAATGCAAGTTGGTACAGCCACTTTGGAAAACAGTGTGGAGGTTCCTCAAAAATTTAAAAATAGAGCTACCCTATGACCCAGTAATTGCACTCCTGGGTATTTACCCCAAGGGCACAGATGTAGTGAAAAAGAAGGGCCATATGTACCCCAATGTTCATAGCAGCAATGTCCGCAATAGCCAAACTGTGGAAAGAGCCGAGATGCCCTTCAACAGATGAATGGATAAAGAAGATGTGGTCCATATATATAATGGAATATTACTCAGCCATCAGAAAGGATGAATACCCAACTTTTACATCAACATGGATGGGACTGGAGGAGATTATGCTAAGTGAAATAAGTCAAGCAGAGAAAGTCAATTATCATATGGTTTCACTTATTTGTGGAACATAAGGAATAACATGGAGGACATTAGGAAAACGAAGGGAAAAATGGGGGGAGGGAATTGGCGGGAGAGATGAGAGACTATGGACTCTGAGAAACAAACAGGGTTTTAGAGGGGAGGGTGGAGGGGGGATTGGTTAGCCTGGTGATGGGTATTAAGGAGGGCACATACTGCATGGAGCACTGGGTGTTATATGAAAACAATGGATCGTTGATCACCACATCAAAAACCAATGATGTATTGTATGGTGACTAACATAACATAATAAAATTTAAAAAATAATAAAAAAAAGAATTTAACCCTGAAACAAATAATACATTATATGTTAATAAAAAAATAAATTAATTAAAAATCATTAAGAATTTAAAAGACAGAGGTGTTGATAATTTAATCATTCACATTGTATATGTAAAATTTTTGCTCAAGAGAATAAACATTCTTTTCAAGTACATAAGGAATATTTATATATTGATCATAAATTTCAAAAAGCAGAAATTGTAGTCTCTATCCACCTATAACTAACACTATAAAATGCAAATCCAAGTCTACAATACAATCTACTCAATAGAATGAATAAATAATTTTTGAATCAAAGCATAAGTCAAAATTTTAATTACCAACTCATTGAGTAATAATGGGAGTTCTTTCCTTCTTCCCCTTTTCCTTCCCTTCCTTTCCCTTTTCGTACTTTCCTTTCTCTTCCCTTCTTTTCCTCACACTTCCTCCCCTTCCATTCCATTAACAATTCAGTCCTAAAGCTACTAGGTGGGGCATAGCAAGAGAGGCATAGGTGTTGATAGTTTGTGTTGGGGGGGGCATGTGGATCAGTGCTGGGCATCAGATCCTGAATGAAATGGAGAAGACATCCTTATTGAGGAGTAACAGCATTAAGTATGAGAGCCCGAGTGAAACGAGGAGGGCATTCATGAGGGAAATGGCACAGCCTGGATGGGGGTGCATCCATAGAGAGTTAGAGTCTAAAGAGGTTTAGAAGGGTTTCTATAAGGAGGAGCATGTGTGGTGCTAGAGTGAGAAAGAGCTAGGGATGGCGTCCATAATTGGGGTGGCACAATGTATGGCATATAAGAGCCTAGCAGAATAAGCAAGGTGTCTATGAGAGGGAGTGGCCACACATAAGAAAGGTATCTACACGGGGAAAGTGTTTGAATTGAAGACATCAGAGCCAGTGCAGTGTAAGGAAGAATGAAAGTGGCGGAGCTGCCTGGCTTTAGGAGACAACCATAACAGGGTGAGGATGATACCTGGTCAGGTCAGTGGTGGAAGAGGAAAAGAGAGATTGGTTACCTATAGTGCAATAGATCAAATAAATAAATATTTTAAGGATAATGGAAGCCAAGCTTCTCACCATTGGAGGAAAGATTTACAAATATGGAAAGTAAGAGAATTTGAATGAACTCTCTGATGTTGGGTAGGAATTGGAGGTAGCAACTTGGATTTAGAGTTTTCCATATAGATAGATATAAACTATATGTTTGTGTTTGTATAGGGGTGTGTGTGTGTGTGTGTGTGTGTATGTTTCATATAAGTATATCCATATGTTCCACAGCTCTGAACACTCAGAGGCTGGGATCAGTACCACCTAATAGCAATGAGCACATCAAGTTCCCAGATCTTTCCTAGTATGTAATATTTTTTATTAAAGAACTCAGGGCTTATTTGAGAAATAGCTGATTCCATAGCCAGAAAAGAAAAGGTACAAGATGGACCTGGAAGAACTTCTTGAAGGTAGGGAAGCACTCAAAGAATAATAGGTTTATGTCCAAAGGACATAACAATTAGATTTAACAGGTTTCCATTGGCCAAATTGGGGACAATCTGATATTAAAATAAATAATAGTCGTAACAGAATAAAATAGGAAACCACAAGTTCACAATGTGACTTATTTGATGTTGTATAATGAAATGTGTCAGCATTCAAAAAATCTGCAAAATTCAATGAACCATTATTTTGCAATGATTTTATAGCATCATGCATGAGTAAAGGACCCATTCAAAGTGTAAGATGGGAGGCGTCTGGGTGGCTCAGTCGTTAAGCGTCTGCCTTCGGCTCAGGTCATGATCCCAGGGTCCTGGGATCTAGCCCTGCATCAGGCTCTGTGCTCAGCGGGAAGCCTGCTTCTCCCTCTCCCCCACTTGTGTTCCCTCCCTCGCTGTCACTCCCTGTCAAATATATAAATAAAATCTTTAAAAAAAGACCAAAGTGTAAGATGGGCCAATGGATTTTAATGTAACATAGTACAAAAAGTTCACTGGTATGGAATCTGATTTGACATTGCAACTAAGCTTTAAGAAATGATCATTTGTTGAGTTTCAATATTATATCGAGGAAGAATATCTATAATTATCTGAAAAGGCAGTTAAAGTTCTTCTCCCAAACATTCTGTGTAAGGACATATTTGTGTAAGGACAGATTTTCTTCATATAGTTCAACAACTAAAATAAGTCACAACATGTTGGAACAGAAAAAGATGCAAGTCTAGCTATCTTTCCATAAACTAGATATTATAAAGGTTACAAAAGTTTAAAACAATGCCTGTTTTCTCACTAAATATTTTCATTTTGGAAAATACAGTAATTTTTAATTAAAATATGTTATTTATGTTAACATATAATGTTATAAATGAATAAATTAATATTCTAAGTATTTCTCAGTTTTAATTTCAAATATTCAGATAGACATAATCCACATAAACCAAACCTCTATGGGATCTTTAATTTTTTAGAATGTAAAGGGATTTCTTTTTTTTTAAGATTTTATTTATTTTTTTGAGAGAGTGAGGGAGAGAGAGAGCACAAGCAGGGGAGAGGAGCAGAGGGGGAGGGTGAAACAGACTCCCCACTGAGTGGGGAGCCTTACTTGGGGCTCGATCCCGGGACTCCGGGATCATGACCTGAGCTGAAGGTAAACACCCAACTGACTGACCCACCCAGGTGCCCCGTAAAGGGATTTCTGACACCAAAGTGTTTGAGGACTGTTGGACTGGGAAAGTATGGTATGCTTGCTGGACAGCCTTGAAGTCCTAGTTAAGATATGTGGTCAACCTGTTCTATGTTTTTCTTCAGCCATGTTCAATGGCAAAAGTATGTGCATAAGTTGGTATGATTTTTCTTTTTCTTCTTTTTTAAAGATTTTATTTATTTATTTGAGAGGGAGACAGAGATAGTGAGAGAGCACAAGCAAGGAGGAGAGGGAGGAGCAGGCTCCCTGCAAGGAACCCGATATGGGGCTCAATCCGCCGTAGGATCATAACCTGAGCCAAAGGCACATGCTTAACCGGCTGAGCCACCCAGGCGCCCCGAGCATGATTTTTCTAAGCAAAATGTTTAAAGTGTATTAAAAAGGAGTGCTTGTAATGAGTGAATGTGGAATTTAATCTGGGTAATAAGTGAAAAGAGATAATCAAGGTGATGAGAGATTTGGAGTTTCTGAAATGCTGAAGGCTTGCTGAGGTAAGGAAAAAGAAACTGGAAATACAGGATAATGCAGTCAGAGCATGGAATTAATTAAAATAAGGTTATGAAAAGGTTATAGTTCTTGATAATAAGTCTGTGATATGATCGTGGCAGTGAGTATTGGAGAGACAATGAAGAACAAGATCACTGAAGAAGAGAAAGTCAAAGGGCACCTGGGTGGCTCAGTAGGTTGAGCACCCAACTCTTGATTTCAGCTCAAGGTCCTGAGATCGAGCCCCATGTCTGGCTCCCCACGGAGTCTGCTTGTCCCTCTCCCTCTCCCTCAGCCCCTTCCCCAAATCCCGCGCATCCATGCGTTCTCTCACTAAAATAAATAAAAATAAATAAATAAAATCTTTAAAAAGTTTTAAAAAAAGAAAAGAAGGTCAAGGAACTGAGAAACTGATAGAAGAACATCTCATATACTGAATTTACCAAAATTGAAGCAAGAATAATATTGGAAATAGTGACAATGAGACTGGCTCTAAAATCATTGAGAAATTTGGGGGAGTGGTGATATAGTACACCAATTGGTAGACAACATAATAAAAGGCAAGGCATGTATAGTGTGATGGCATGAGATTAAAAGTTGATTAATAATTAAATAAATGATCAAGTAAAGAATGGCATATTGAGATGATGGAATACTAGCCACAATTATTTTACAAAATGGTATTCAACAACATAGGGAAATATTTATGTAAGTAGAGAAAAGATTATGTAATAGTTTTCATTGTATGATTCTAGTTTAGTAACACACAAAATAACTATACTAGAGTACACATACATATACTTGTGAGAATTGACAGAAAGTAAAAAAGACTAAAAAGCTACACACCAAAATGCATATGTCAATTAAGTCTAGATTGTGGCATTAAAAGGAATTATAACTTCTTTGTACTTTGCTATATTTTCCAATTTTTCTATAATGATTATAAATTACTTTTATAATTAGGAAAAATTAAAATTTTATTTAAGTAAGAGAAAGTAGTTCAGAGCCTTTATAGCTGACAATCTTCATGTAATACAGTTACTTTTCCATTATTGGGCAGAGTAGATTAGTATTTTTCTCAAGTATTTTTGCAAAATTCTCTTTAAAGGTATTAAATGTCCAATCAGATTATTTGGCCAATCCTAGAAATAGACAAAGCCATTCAAATATGCCCCTCCCCGATCATCTTATGGTGACTAGAATTTCCACTATTAGCATACCATCTTAAGAACTTTCTATACACAAATATATATCTTAAAAAAAGTAAAATGTTCTTTAATTAATACACAAGTGATGCTATTTATTTTTGTTTTGTTTTTGCTGTTGTTTCATTTTGTTTTTATTAAAATCATTATTCATTGTCACTCAGAAGATAACAAAATATTTTTTTAAAAAGATTTTATTTATTTGAGAGAGAGAGAAAGGGCGCATGAGCAGGGGGAGGGGCAGAGGGAGAAGCAGACTCCCCGCGGAGCAGGGAGCCTGATTTGAGGCTTGATCCCAGGCCCCTGGGATCACAACCTGAGCCAAAGGCAGACTCTGAACCGACTGAGGCACCCAGGTGCCCAATAAAGTCTTTAACGAGTCCATCTTCTACAACTAAGAAGAAAAGTCTAGACTTTGAGGGATTTCTATGGATAGCTCCCACGGTAGGGTACCATAGTTACTAAGTGTAAGTAACATAGGTACTTACTGTTAACTACCTTTCTTTAGGTCAGTCCTTTTTCTGCTAAATAAAAGTCTTTAGCAGCATCACAGGCTTTATTTCATGGAATCAGTACTGGCTCCCACTGTCTTAAAAGTTTCTTTGTACTGGCTTCACTGGCTTAGAATCTTGGCTTATTATTTTTGTCTTTCTCTTTTTTTAGATAAGTTGACCCCAGGCTATTTACCTTGCTGCTACTAACCAGGTGGCCCCAGTAATTTTCTCCATAGCCTCACAAAATGCATACCAATAATTTATGCATTACTCCCTTGGAAACCACTGCATTCTTTATCCCCTCTATTAATTTGAGAGGAGGCCAAATAACTTCAATGACCTTGGGCACATAGGGATTGGTAGCTTGAAATTGGCCACAGTGGATATATTTACACAACAGATATAGGAAAATGCTATAATTCAGGGCTCTTTTTCTCTCCACAGAACTGGTTACTAGCACTATATTAGAAATTGGCATTGGCTGTCTTTTGAGTTCCCTGGTTTTGTCCCCAACCCCTATGTCTGTAGTACTTCTATGGCAGCCCTAGCTTGAAAAGTTGAGAAGAAGTACTAACAACTGGCTCTCCCTATGTACAGATCCATATTTCATTGTTGCTTTGGAACAACCTCACAAATTATGACATGCTTTTCAACTTGTTTATTTTTTAACTTCAGTAAAATCTTAGGTCAGTGTTTCTCTAACTGTGATCATGCTCCTTGAACCACCAGCATCTAACTGGGAAGTCTGTTAAAATATGGAAGGCTGTGTCCCATCATAGTCTTAGAATTGTGCCTTAGAATCCATAATTTTAACATCCTTCCAGGTGATTCTGATGTACACAAAAGTTTGCCATTCAGTGTCTCAAATGGTCACTTCCATTTAATTGCAACGAAAGTGTATACAATTGGCAACCGAAATAGCAAAAGCTATTGAGGTCTAATCCTCCCAAAGAGTAGACATATGAGTTACTACCATGTCTCTAAAATGTCTATCTGCATCAAAATTTAATGAAAGCATTCAACTATCTACTTTATCTCCCATTTATACTTGAGTTAGAATCAATCTCCTTGTATTAGTTTGCTAGGCTGCCATAATGAAGTACTACAGACTGGGTACTTAAATAATAAAAATTTATTTTCTCACAGTTCTGGAGACTTAAGTCCAAGATTGATGTGTCAGCAGTGTTGGTTTCATCTTGAGATCTCTCTTCTTGGTTTGTAGATGGCCATCTTTTCCCTCTATCTTCACATGATCTTCACTTTACGTGTGTCTGTGTCCTAATCTCCTCTTCTTATAAGGAGACCAATCATATTGAATTAGGACCCTCCTTATTGACCAAATTTATCCTTAATTACCTCTTTAAAGTCTCTATCTCCAAATATAGTCACATTCCAAGGTACTTGGGGGTAGAACTTCAAGATATGTGTTTGGAGGGAACACAATTTAGCTCATCAAAATTCCTAAATAAGCTACAAGGAAGAAACATATATAGAAATTTATACTGAGCCATTAAATGTGACACACAGATTCAAACTTTGGCATATTTAAACATCTTAGCTTGAATATATCTGGCATCAACAAATGTTAGCATCTTTGTCACAATGAGCTATCAGCTTGCAGAATGCTCTGGCATGAATCCAAACACATAGATCTTTAGATTTCATGGAACAATTCATTCATTTAAAAAGATGAGGACTGGGGCACCTGGGTGGCTCAGTCGTTAAGCGTCTGCCTTCGGCTCAGGTCATGATCCCAGGGTCCTGGGTTCGAGCCCCGCGTCAGGCTCCCTGCTCAGCAGGGAGTCTGCTTCTCCCTCTCCCATTCCCCCTGCTTGTATTTCCTCTCTCACTGTGTCTCTCTCTGTCAAATAAATAAATAAAATCTTAAAAAAAATAAAATAAAATAAAAAGATGGGACTAATTCATAAACATCTTGTGGAAAGCTGAAGGCAAAATTATGTTTATTCTTTAGTTGATCAACATTTTGATTCATGATTTGGAGACCTTGGGGGGGGGGGGACAAATCTAGCTTTGAAGTAGAATCTGGAACCTGTTCTTTCTCTTATATTACTATCCATAATAGGTACAAGTTAAACCCCCAGGACAAGAAATTTTCCAAGAAAATGATGCTACTGCAAGCTCTTCTTATCTTTTTTCACATACCTTTAAAATACATTGTTCAGTTCTGGAGGATCTTCGATTTAGACTATATCTCCTGCCTGAATTCACAACACATAAAAATTTTTGTGCCAGACATATGATTCCAAATAATCTCCATGAGTACTTTACCATTTATTTATATCTCCATTCAACATTAAACACATATTTTTTTGGCACCTGTCTTACATTTTTTTGTGCTAAGAGCTAGAGGATACAGTTGTGAATAAGTCATGTTTCTGTCCTTGTGGAGCTCACAGTTTAATAAGAGACCCAAATAATGAAACATGTGCTAGGATAGACATAGAATCAGAATGTTATGGGGGCAGGAAAAAGAAATAGATTAATTTTGCCTGAGGGAAGTGGGAAAAGTTTCACAGAGGGTATTATATTTTATCTACATCCTAAAGAATGTTTGGGAGGTTGCTAATGAAAAAAGGGAGAACATCCACTCCAATGAGAGCAAATAGTGTGTAAAACAGTATGCCACTGGGGAAAGTTGCAAATGATTTAATAAGCTAATAGTAATTGATGGAGCCTAAAAATGTAGACTAGATTCACACCATTTGGAACTTTGTACACTATTCTGAGGTGTTTGAATTTTATTCCAGAATCAAAGAAGGGTTTTTGCTGTGAATCGACATGATGAAATTTGTGTTTTAAAAAGATCACAAAACTGAGTCCTTGATCTTCCCCTACTCCAAATTTGTTCCTTACAGTCTTTCCCTATCTCAGTTAACTCCATCATTCCAGCTACACAGGGTAGACTCCTTGAACTTATGTTTGCATCACTTTTTCTCAATACCCCACTTCCTGTCAGGAAATCCTCTATCTTAAAATTATATCCACAGTCTGAACACTTCTCATTCTCTTTCACTGCTACCAAGTCACCATGATGTATTAGATCATCACAATAAGCTATTAATTTGTGCCCCTTATTCCACTTTGCACCACCACCCTACCACCAGGTTTGTTCTCAACATAGAAGTCAGAGCAATTGGGATAAAATGTTTTTTAGATCATATTACCCTTTGCTCAATCTAGCCACTGACTTCCTATCTCACTCAGAGTAAAAATCAAAATCCTTATAATGAACTGCAAAGTTTTAAACAATCCAAGTCTCTTTTAGTTCTCTGACCTAATTGGTAACTGCCCCACCCAACCCATTCTCTGTGCCAGGTGCATTGGACGCCTTGCTGTTCCTAGAATATGCTACAAACATTCCCATTTCCACACCTTTGCAGTTGCTCTTCCCTCTGTCTGGAATCTTTTCCCAGATAGCTGCATGAACTTTTCTGTCACCTCCTTCATTCAAAGGTCACTTTAGTAATAAGAGCCCTAAATATCTATTTGAAATTTCACTCCATCCTTCAACACTGTTGTTCTTCCTTCTTATATTCCCCCCCTCCATGGCACTTATCACCTATGGTATAGTATATCATTTACTTATCTCATTTATTATTTGTGAATTCCCACTAGAATATGAGCTCTAGGAAGGCACAGGCTTTTTTACTTGTTGTGTGTTTTTTTTTTTTTAAACTTTGGGTATAACATAATCCCTACAATGATGTCTGGCATAGGAAAAGCTTAATAAATATTTATAGGAAGTTGAATGAAACTCTAGATGATGATGTGAATTGAGTAGACAGGATCTGTGAGAATTTTTACAATACTCTATAGTGTTTTTCATTAATAACTATTTGTTAAGCTAAATATCTACCATGCATTATAAATTTTTCTAGTTTCTGTAAAGAGTAGCAATATATGAGAAATCTATTATGTGCAATAAAAGAGTAGTTTCTTCCAAACTGCAAGTTCTGGCAAACTTGCTCTCTCTGTCAGAATGTCTTCCTTTTTGTCTTTGCTGTCACCATTCTCAAATCTTCTAATCACATTCAATTTCATTTTTATCACTTCCATTTTTATCACTTTTGTTTCTTTGCTGTACTTTCACCTCTGTTGAACTGATTTCCTCTTTTGACTATCCATTTTTATAAAATGTTACATGGATTTTTAATTGGGAGACAGGAGGCAACACAACTCCACATTTTGCTATCTGTGTATGGACTGAATAAAATATGTCTGTCTTTGAAAGATGTGGCATGATTGATTACTGATCCTAATGTGCTTCTGTTATTTACCTAGTGATTTGTAGGGTGAAGAGCTAGCAGGAAAATTTGTATGTTATGTAATTATTTATAGTTAATATACCTTGGTAACAAATTTAAACTGTGTCATTGGGGACTGGTGTTATCTAAGCCATGGACAACCAAATACAAGCATATCAGATCCTTGCAAAGCAAAGGCTACCTGTGTGTGTGTGTGTGTGTGTGTGTTGTTCCATAAGAGTACTATAGACACCCATATGGAGTATTATGTAATTTCAGTTTTAAATTTTATAAAAAAGTTTGTGGTGCTGTATTAAATTCTGTGAGATTTATCCTGTTTACCTATGTTATATAATTATATAAAATGAATGAGTCTGTTTCCAAGTTCTCTACCATATTCTGTTGTTCCTTAGCTATACCAAATATCACATTTTTTTAAAGATTTTATTTATTTATTTGACAGAGAGAGATATAGTGAGAGCAGAAGCACAAACAAGGGGAGCTGGAGAGGGAGAAGCAGGTTCCCCACCGAGCAGGGAGCCCGATGCAGGGCTTGATCCCAAGACCCTGGGATCAAGACCTGAGCCTAAGGCAGACGCTTAATGACTGAGCCACTCAGGCACCCCAATATCACATATTCTTAATTACAATAGTTTTCTTATAAATTTTAGAGTTGTCAAAGAGCAAGAATTATCTGTCCCCTTCAAGGTCTTTCTAGGTGGACTAAGGATCATATTAACATGAGACAGATTAGCAGGAGAAAATCAAATTTAATTTCATATGTAAGGGGAATCCACACAGACATGAAAATTCCAAAGACAGGCAGAATGAGGTATACTTGTCATCCTGAAATAAAGAGAAGGGGGTAGGGATCTGGGACTTCAAAAGGAAGGAATGCAATTCACAGGAAGATGAAAAAGAGTACATGTTTGGTAAACCAGTGTTTGCTGGGCCACTCAGAAACAATGGGACATAGAGGACTTTGATCAAACAGGCTTTGCTAGGTTTCTCCCTGACTACCATACTTAGTTCACACTATTATGTAGTTATCTATGGTGATAGTCCTCTTCCTGGAGCAGGTCCTCTATCTCAAGACTATTTAGTAATGTTGCGTTTAGAAACCATGCACACCTTTCAGTTGAAATTTTTTCAGATACTTTATATTCTGTGATACTATTATAAAAGGTATTTTAATTTTAATTGCATTTTCTAACTTCTATTTTAAATCAATTTTAATAATGTATATCTTCCAATAAAAGTTAATATATTTTTCAATTATATTAGCAAATAGTGGTTCATAGAAGAACTTTTATTCTTCTAATAACTTGTCAGAATGGCTAAAATCAACAACACAAGAAACAGGTGTTGGCAAGAATGTGGAGAAAAAGGAACCCTCTTGCACTCTTGGTGGAAATGCAAACTGTTGCCGCCACTCTGGAAAACAGTATGGAGTTTCCTCAAAAATTTAAAAATAGAACTACCCTATGATCCAGCAATTGCTCTACTAGATATTTACCCAAAGAGTACAAAAACACTAATTCAAAAGGATACATGCACCCCAATGTTTATAACAGCATTATCTACAATAGCCAAATTATGGAAATAGCCCAAGTGTTCACTGATGGATGAATGGATAAAGAAGAGGTGATATATATATATATATATATATATATATATATATATATATATATATACACACACACACACACACACATACATATATCACCTTCCCACTGAGTATATATATATATATATATACATATATATATGTATATCCATATATATCATGGAATATTACTGAGACATAAAAAAGAATGGAATCTTGCCATTTGCAATGACATGGATGGATCTAGAGAGTATTATGCCAAGCAAAATAAGTCAGTCAGAGAAAGACAAATACCATCTGATTTCACTCATATGTGGAATTTAAGAAACAAAACAAATGAATAAAGGGCCAAAAAGAGAGAGATACAAACCAAGAAACAGACTCTTAATTATAAAGAGCAAATTGATGGTTACCGGAAGGGAGGTGGGGGATTAAGGAGTGCACTTGTGATTTGCATCAGGTGTAGTATGGAGGTGTTGGGTCACTGTGTTGTACACCTAAAACTAATATTACACTGTATGTTAACTAACTGGAATTTAAAGAAAGACTTTTTAAAAAAGAAAGAACTTTGACTCTTTATAATAGAGTTATTTGTAGTTAAAACATTGTTTCACTATTAATATCATTTACTTATGGTGTCTCTCAATTATTTTTGGCCAACACTGCCACTGTTTTATCTATTCTTTAAGTATTTTATTTTATTTTTAAAATTTTATTTATTTACTTGAGAGAGAGAATGTGCATGAGCAGGGGGGAGGGGCAGAGGGAGAGAGAGAAGCAGACTTCCCAGTGAGCAGTGAGCCCGACATGGGGCTCAACCCCAGGACCCTGGTGTCATGACCTGAGCTGAAGACAGACACTTAACCAACTAAGCCACCCAGATGCCCCTCTTTAAGTATTTTAAAGAACTTACTTTGGTTGAAACATATTATAAATTACTAGATTAAATATCACATGATTTTCAACTTAGCTGAAAATACTATAGAATTATGTATTTGTGTTCTGTTTGCTTATTTTTTTCAATGTCTGTAAATGTGGTTTCTTCCTACTAACATTAACTAATAAACATTTAGGACATCTACGTCATTACATTTGGGACAATGTTATCATTAAGAGTAGTGGATATATGTTCATTTTTTTAAAAATCTTGTTGACATTTCTAACAATTTGGCTGACTTATAAGAGCTGATTAGATTTTCATTACTTTTTACCACATAACTGGCTGATGAAGAGGTTCTATTAGCAATAGGAAAGTTGTCATTTTCTGTGTTTCAGTTATGTTTGCAGTATTAATATTATATTTAGCTTGCAGTTTTTGGGGGATTTTTTTGTCATAATCCAGTAACTGCATTGCACTGAAGACAAATGAGTGAGTATCACTGTCAACTCTCTGCACTATAAAGAAGGATGAAGTGCATTCCCGGCCAAGAGAGTATCTGCAAAGTCCCTAGGTTAGAAAAGCACAAAGTGTGTTCTATGCAATAAGCAGAAGTCAATGTGTAAAGAATGAGGAAAAAATGTTTTCAGGAATGGTGTTAGGAGCAAGTCTTTTCTCCTAATTAGGTTATATTTATCCTCAGGGGTCTCATACTACTATTTGGCAAAAGCTCTGAGAGGATATTTTGATCTACAGTCTTACTAATCATTGCCTTAGTAATGCCATGTATATCCCATTCCTTTGCAAAACTTGGGAAACAAGGTACATAAATCTTACCTAGCAACTAATAAAATAGAATACTAAATTCTTCCTGATTCTTATATTCCTTGCTATGGAAATTAACATATTAAGTGGCTGTAATAATGCCTAGTCTGTAGAACAAAACAGGGGACTAATTAGCCAAGGTAAGCTTTCTTTAGTGATCACTACCTCATAATGGATCTAAAATAATCCACCAAAAATTTTAACATCTTCTTTTCAAAACTTTTCTCAACAATGACATCTGCAAGGAAGGATTTTAGTATGAGTAATTTCTTGGCAATATTTAATAGAGATTGAAGTAGCAGAAATAGAAAGCATGAAAATTGAGTAGGATATAGATATAATAGTCTGGGAAGATGAGAATGAAGGTTGTATTCAGCTAGAGGCAATAAGACTGCTAAGGAAAAAGTGAAGAATCAGATCTGTGACAGAAAGGTAAACTACTATCAGTTGCTGGCTTCTTACCATGAAACAATAGAAAACCCAAAACAAAAATCAAAACCTAAAAATACCAGAGGTGGCTTGATGAATCTGTTAAATTAATACCACCTGTGAAAATTCTGTAACAGGGTAAAAGTTGACTGTGTTGTAGGTTGGAGGGGATGGGGAAAGGAGAAGTAGCTCATTAATAGTTGAGGCTGAAACTATAGGTAGGAGATAAAGTAGGAAAGAGAGTTTTTGTTTAGCTTTGTTTGTTAATGTCTGCCTCTTTTTTTTCTCTCCCACATATGCCTAGGCAGACAATTAGCTTCCCTGTTGTCATTGCAAGGAAGAAACATAGTCAATAGGGAGGTAGTATTTCCCCTCCAGTCGCTTAAAAGTTAGATAAATTCTCCCCACAGAAAGCATCAATTAAACTGGACAAAATCATGAGGAACAACAATTTCAGAGCTCTGTAAATCAACAAAAGCATAAGACAAATTTAGAAGTGTTCATTCAAGAAAAAAAAACACCAAATCTTGGGTAAGAACTGTGAGTGGGATTATGTGGCAATCTTGTCTGTGCTGCCCCTATACCCTCCCATATCTCAGTTGACTCAGTAGTTCTACCAAAGCTCTCTCTGAGAACAAAGTTGCTGGGTTTCATGACTTACCCTGACTTCTCATCAGAAACAGTGAATGCCAGAAGGCAGTGAAATGACATATCCAAAGGGCTAAAGGAATAAGACTGTCAATGAACGAATGTATCTATACAGTATATATATATATATATATAAAGGGTAATACATCCTGAACAAATAGGAGTATATTGTAAGAATATTGGGTTGGTTTAACATTCAGGTATAAATCAAGGAAATTAAACACATTAATAAACAAAAAGAAAAGCCATAAGGTCATTCTCAGTAGATGCAGAAAAAAAATTGGACAGAATATAAACAGCCATTCCAGAAAAAAACTTATAGCATACTAGGAATAGAAGGAAACTTCCTCAACTTGTCAAAAGCCCTCTATGAAAAACTTTCATCTAACATCATACTTAATGGTGAAAGACAGAATGCTTTCACCCTAAGATCAGGAATAAGACAAGGATATTTGCTCTTACCATTTCTATTTAACATTGTACTGGAGGTTGTAGATAGTGCAATCAAGCAAGAAAAAGAAATAAAAGTCATGCACCTTGGAAAGGAAAATAAAAATATCTATTTGCAGATGATGTGGTCACTTGTGTAGAAAATCTAATAGAATTTACAGAAAAGCTATTAGAACAAGTAAGTGATCTTAGCAGGGTTGAAGGTAAAAGGTCAAATACAAAAATCATTTGTTTTTCTATATAATGGCAAAGAACAAGTGGCTATTAAAATTAATAATAGAACATTTATAATTACATCAAAAATTAAATATTTATCAATGAATTTGACAAAAGATGTGAAATACTTGTACACCGAAAAGCAAAAAATACCATTATTAAGATAAAGAATGCCTAAATAAATGGAAATACACCTTGTTTATGGGTTGGAAGACTTAATATTTTTAAGATGTTAATTCTCTCCAAATTCCTCTATAGATTTCTCACAATGCCAAACAAAATATCAATAGGTTTTTATCATAAAAATTGTCAAGTTGATTCTAAACTGTGTATAGAAATGTAAAGGAACTAGAATAACCCCCTTCCTCCCACAAAAAAGTAGAATAGAACAAAACTTGAGGACTAATATGAGCTTATTTAAAGACTTATTATAAAGCTATGGTAACCATTATAGTATATTTAACTAAATATTGACAGTGGAACAGAATAGAGAGACAGAAATAGACACACACACACACACACACACATATGTTCATGAACATACATGCATGAACTTCTATCCATAACTCATACCATATACAAAAATGTATGAACTTCTATCCATAACTCATACCATATACAAAAATTAATTAAAAATTTGGATCATAGACCCAAATATAAAATTTAAAATTATAAGATTTAGAAAAATCATAGAAGAAAATCTTTGTAGTCTTGGATTAGGTAAAGATTTCCTAGACATGAGATCTAAAGCATAATCCATAAGAGAGAAATTGATAAATCAGAATTCATTAAAGTTAAAAACTTTTGCTCTGGAAAATACACCTTTAAGAGAATTAAAAATAAGCCCAGACAGGGAGAAATATTTGCATATCAATAAACTTAATACCCAACACTATCAACTACACAGGCCCATAACGGTCTCATACAAAGATATATATCACAGCATTACTTGTGGAAGCAAAGTGAATGGCAGCTTAGGTTTCCATTATTTGAGGAAATAAGTAAAATTTACTTATTCAGCAAGTACCATAGAATACTATGCATCAGTCAGAAGTAATGAACTAAAGGTCAAATAGCAACCTAATAGATCCTTAAAATATACTATTGGTTTAAAAAAATATGAGTATTTTATAGTTTTCTGAGTACAGATCCTTTGCCTCTTTGGTTAGATTTATTCCTAGGTATCTTATGGTTTTGGGTGCAATTGTAAATGGGATCGACTCCTTAATTTCTCTTTCTTCTGTCTTGTTGTTGGTGTATAGGAATGCCACTGATTTCTGTGCATTGATTTTATATCCTGCCACTTTACTGAATTCCTGTATGAGTTCTAGCAGTTTTGGGGTGGAGTCTTTTGGGTTTTCCACATAAAGTATCATATCATCTGCAAAGAGTGAGGGGGGCGGAGCAAGATGGCGGAGGAGTAGGAGACCTGGATTTCATCTGGTCTCAGGAATTCAGCTGGATAGGGATCAAACCATTCTGAACACCTACAAACTCAATAGGAGATTAAAGAAAAGAAGAGCAACAACTCTCTGAACAGAAAAGCGAACACTTTCTGGAAGGTAGGATGTGTGGAGAAGTGAATCCGAGGCGATATTCGGGAGGATAGATGGTGGGGGAGGGGACCTCCGTCGGCCACTTCTGGCAAGTGATAGAGCCACAGAGCACAGAATCAGAACTTTTAGAGTCTGCTCCACTGAGGGACGTTGCTCCAGTGGCTAAGCAGGGGGTGGAACCCTCGTTGGGACAGTGTGGTCTCAGGACCCTGGGGTCACAGAAAGATCGGGGGTGCCTGAGTGTGGCAGAGCTCCCAGGGATCAGAGCAGGGAAGCCAGCTGCAGGGACAGAGTCGAGGAGTGGGCTCTCAGCTCGGGGTTGCCATAAACCGTGATCCGTGGCACAGTCGGGCCACTGCTCCTCCAGGAGGGACCCAACAAGCGGCAGATCCGGGGAGACTCACCTTCCTCCCCCAGGAGGAGCAGCACGGGAGTGCACCGCAGGGATCTGCTGGGTTTGGAGACTCCACACGGGGTTGGGTGCCAGAGATAGAAACGCTCGGGCACAGGCCAGGTGAGCACGAAGTGCGGCCGGAGACCGGGGAGATGGGTGTGACTGACTGCTTTTCTCTGGGGGCTCACTGAGGAGTGGGGCCCCGAGTTCTCGGCTCCTCTGGGGCAGACATTGGGAGGCTGCCATTTTCACTCTCCGCCTCCAAAGCTGTACGGGAAGCTCGCAGGGAACAAAAGCTCTGGAGAGCAACCCGAGCAGATTACTTAGCCCAGACCAGGCAAGGGCGGGCAATTCTGCCTCCGGCAAAGACATTTGGGAACCACGGCAACAGGCCCCTCCCCCAGAAGATCAGCAAGAACAGCCAGCGAAGACCAAGTTTACTGATCAATGAGAATGGCAGAATTCCAGCGCTAGGGGAATACTGCACATAGAATCCATGGCTTTTTTACCATGATTCTTTAGTCTTTCAAAGTTAATTTTTTTAACTGTCTTTTTTTTTTTTTTGAATTTTTCTTTTTCCCTTTTTCAACCAACATCTTATCAATCCCTTTTTTAAAAAACATTTTTATTTTTCATTTTTAGAGTCACATTCTATCCCTTCATAGTAGTTACCCTTATTTTTGGCATTATATATATAAGTTGGTCTCTCTTTAAAATTTTGAGATACAGTTTCTTCTAACAGATCAAAATATACCCTAAATCTCTAGTGTACGGCTTTGTTCTAGTCTCCTGCCTGATCACATTCTCTCCTTTTTTTTTTAAATCCTCTTCTTTCTTTTTTCAAACAACTTCTTATCAATTCCTTTTATAAATTTTTTTATAATTTTCATCTTTACAGTCATATTCCATCCCTTCATTGTATCAACTCTTATTTTTGTACATATATAAGCTTTTCTTTCTTTAAAATTTTGGGAGGCACTTTCTTCTAACAGACCAAAATACACCCAAAATCTAGTGTGTGGCACTGATCTATGCACCAGCCTGATCATATTTGATCATATTCTGTTTTTTTTGTTTTGTTTTGTTTTGTTCTGTTTTTGTTTGTTTTTATCTTTTTCTTTTTCTTTTTTCTCTCTTTCCCTTTCTTTTCCCACTGCTTCAGGTCTTTTCTGATTTGTTTAGAGTATATTTTCTGGGGACGTGGTTACCCTGTTAGCATTTTGTTCTCTCATTCATCTCTTCTCCTCTGGACAAAATGACAAGATGGAAAAAATCACCTCAACAAAAAGAACAGGAGGTAGTACTGACTGCCAGGGACCTACTCAATATGGACATTAGTACAATGTCAGACCTAGAGTTCAGAATCATGATTTTAAAGATACTAGCTGGGCTTGAAAAAAGCATGGAAGATATTATAGAAACCCTTTCTGGAGAAATAACAGAACTAAAATCTAACCAAGTCGAAATCAAAAAGGCTATTAATGAGGTGCAATCAAAAATGGGGGTGCTAACTGCTAGGATAAATGAGGCAGAAGAGAGAATTAGTGATATAGAAGACCAAATGATGGAAAATAAAGAAGCTGAGAAAAAGAGAGATAAACAACTACTGGATCATGAGGGCAGAATTCGAGAGATAAGCAATACCATAAGACAAAACAACATTAGAATAATTGGGATCCCAGAAGAAGAAAGAGAGAGAGGGGCAGAAGGTATATTGGAGCAAATTATAGCAGAGAACTTCCCTAATTTGGGGAAGGAAACAGGCATCAAAATTCAGGAAGCACAGAGAACCCCTCTCAAAATCAATAAAAATAGGTCAACACCCCGACATCTAATAGTAAAACTTACAAGTCTCAGAGACAAAGAGAAAATCCTGAAAGCAGCTTGGGAGAAGAGATATGTAACCTACAAGGGTAGAAACATTAGATTGGCAACAGACCTATCCACAGAGACCTCGCAGGCCAGAAAGGACTGGCAGGATATATTCAGAGGACTAAACGAGAAAAATATGCAGCCAAGAATACTATATCCAGCTAGGCTGTCATTGAAAATAGAAGGAGAGATAAAAAATTTCCAGGACAAACAAAAACGAAAAGAATTTGCAAACACCAAGCCAGCCATACAAGAAATACTGAAAAGTGTCCTCTAAGCAAAGAGAGAGCCTAAAAGCAACATAGACCAGAAAGGAACACAGACAATATACAGTAACAGTCACCTTACAGGCAATACAATGGCACTAAATTCATACCTTTCAATAGTTACCCTGAATGTAAATGGGCTAAATGCCCCAATCAAAAGACACAGGCTATCAGATTGGATTAAAAAACAAGACCCATCGATATGCTGTCTGCAAGAGACTCATTTTAGACCCAAAGACACCCCGAGATTGAAAGTGAGGGGGTAGAAAACCATTCTAATGGTAACCAAAAGAAAGCTGGGGTGGCAATCCTTATATCAGACAAATTAGATTTTAAACCAAAGACTGTAATAAGAGATGAGGAAGGACACTATATCCTGCTTAAAGGGTCTATCCAACAAGAAGACCTAACAATTGTAAATATCTATGCCCCTAACATGGGAGCAGCCAATTATATAAGCCAATTAATAACAAAAGCAAAGAAACACATCAACAACAATACAATAATAGTGGGGGACTTTAACACCCCCCTCACTGAAATGGACAGATCGTCTAAGCAAAAGATCAACAAGGAAATAAAGACTTTAAATGACACACTGGACCAAATGGACTTCACAGATATATTCAGAACATTCCATCCCAAAGCAACGGAATAACATTCTTCTCTAGTGCCCATGGAACGTTCTCCAGAATTGATCACATCCTAGGTCACAAATCAGGTCTCAACCGGTACCAAAAGATTGGGATTATTCCCTGCCTATTTTCAGACCACAATGCTTTGAAACTAGAACTCAATCACAAGAGGAAAGTCGGAAAGAACTCATCTGCAAAGAGTGAGAGTTTGACTTCTTCTTTACCGATTTGGATGCCTTTTATTTCTTTTTGTTCTCTGATTGCTGTGGCTAGGACTTCTAATACTATGTTGAATAGCAGTGGTGATAGTGGACATCCCTGCCGTGTTCCTGACCTTAGGCATCGACAGATGAATGGATAAAGAAGATGTGGTATATATATATACAATGGAATATTATGCAGCCATCAAAAGGAATGAAATCTTGCCATTTGCAATGACGTGGATGGAACTGGAGGGTATTATGCTGAGCGAAATAAGTCAATCAGATAAAGACATGTATCATATGACCTCACTGATATGAGGAATTCTTAATCTCAGGAAACAAACTGAGGGTTGCTGGAGTGGTGGGGCGTGGGAGGGATGGGGTGGCTGGGTGATAGACATTAGGGAGGGTATGTGCTATGGTGAGCGCTGTGAATTGTGTAAGACTGATGAATCACAGACCTGTACCTCTGAAACAAATAATACATTATATGTTAAAAAAAAAAAAGAAGAAGAAGAAGAAGATAGCAGGAGGGGAAGAATGAAGGGGGGAAATCGGAGGGGGAGATGAACCATGAGAGACTATGGACTGTGAGAAACAAACTGAGGGTTCTAGAGGGGAGGGGGATGGGGGGATGGGTTAGGCTGGTGATGGGTATTAAAGAGGGCACGTTCTGCATGGAGCACTGGGTATTATACGCAAACAATGAATCATGGAACACTACATCAAAAACCAATGATGTAATGTATGGTGATTAACATAATATAATAAAAAATGTGAAAAAATATGAAAGAGTGATATTTATTGTAAATAACATTTAAGTGTAAAGCATGCAAATATAAGCCAGTTACAGATAAAGAGCGGCATTAAAGTAAGTGCCTATAGGAAGAAGGAATAGAAGATGAAATAAGGAAGGCAGGAAGAAAGAGAAAAAGAAATCAGGAGTGTAATAAAACCAAAGAAGAGTCTAACAATGGTGATTATGTGCCCTGGACTGAAACATATGATTGAGTTAATCTTCTGTATTTGATGTCCAAAAGCCCCATCCAAAAACATATAGATGAAAGTACAAATATGAAAACTTACATGAAAACAGAATAGACAATTTGAATCTTCCCTGTGCCTAAAAATTCCAGTTGCCACGGATGAAACTCAAGATTCGAGCCTGGGTAGCCGAACAGGTGATTGCTTTATGGAACGAAAAATAATTGGAGTTTGTTATAATGCTTGCATGGGATAGCAAGAATTCACTAAAGGTGAATTATAATTGATGAAAACACCTTTATAATTATATTCATCACTGACAATGAAATGGATTTACTAAATGGAATTTCCTCAAAGGTAAGAAACTATTATTTTTCTTTTCATCTCAATTGCCTAGCATGGTGTCTGGAAGTATAAAGCACTCAAGAAGTTTTTGTTGAACTCAATATAAGTTTTTTTTTTTTTCAATATAAATTTCAAAGTCATTTGTTGTGCTTATTTTCTCTTTTAGTATAACATTAAAATAACCAATCAATATTTGTGCACAAAACAATGACAATACTTTGTCCATATCCACACAACACTAATATATCTCGTTGGAAAGATGGGAAAAATGCAAAGAAACTGCCACATACCCTGTTTTTGTTTTGGGGTTTTTCTTTCATTGTTGTTCAATGTAAACTAAATGATGGCTGTGAATAGAGCCTAGATTTTCTGAATATTGTTGCCTGCTGCGATTGTGTCAGATTAGTATGTACTTGAATAGGGGATTCCAACACTGCAAAGTTGAAGAACTCCTTTGCAAAATCCCTTCCTATTTACTTTCCTGAAATACGAGAGTGATTGATAGTAAATGAGAAAAGTGACCAAATAAAAGCAGTAAGTTCCTCTCGAGCTAGTGGAGGACTTTTATACTTGGCTCAGTCCTTTGCATTTCAGGGGATGAATGCTGTCCAGCTTTTAGATGCTTTGAAGTGAAAATAAACCACCATAAAGGAGGTAAGAGTTTTCTATTCCACTTGACTGCTAGATTATATCTATGACCTTCAAGTATACAGGAAACATCATTGTTATGGACTGTTAATAATCATAGACATCTGGTTACACAGAGCAAGAGAATTAAAATTTTTGTCATCTTATGCTAATATTAAAGTGATATCATGCATCTGTTTAAAGTTTTAATGTGTTACGATAGGCATTCACACTTATAATCTCCTTTCTTTTTACAACAAACTTATTATTTTTTAAAAAGTCATTATTGTACCCACTAGCTAAATGGGTAAACTAAATGATAAAGAGGTAAAATTGCTTTCTCCAAGTCACATAACTAATTTGTGACAATGTTTGGCTGGAACCTGGATTTCCTGGTATAATTCCCTACCTGTAAAACATTATCTAGCCATGCTTTCTCTGAATATTGAGTATGAAGGAAAAGTAAAAATAGGATTTCTCCTATATATGTTTGCATCAGCTTCTGGTTTTCTTATGGCCTCCAAACTGCTTCAGTATGGATACCTATTCTTCTGAAATGGGTACATTTTCAATCTCATTCTGAGTTTTTTTCTAAATCTGTTGCATGCTCATGGAACTCAATCTGTTCTTTTTAAAAAATCACTTTATTATGGTATGACTGACTTGCACAAACTTGTACGTATTTTATGTATACAACTTGGTAAGTTTGGACACAAATATGCATCCATGAAACCATCATCACAATCTATGCCATAAACATATCCATCGCCTCCAAAAGTTTCCTCCCACCCTCCTGATTTATTATTATTTTTTTGTGATGAGAACACCTAACATAAGTTCGACCATCTTAGCAATTTTTTAAATATACAATACAATATTTTTAACTCCAGGCACTATGCTGTATGGTAGATCTCTAGGACTTAGTCATCTTACATAACTGAAATTTTGTACTCGTGACTAGTACCTCTTCATTTCCCCCTCCCCTCACAACCTGGCAAACATTATTCTACTCTATACTTCTATGAGTATGAATATTTTAGATTGCTCATGTAAGTGGTATCATAGAGTATTTATAATTTTGCATCTGGCTTATTTCACTTAGCATAATGTCTTCCAGGTTTTATCCATATTGTCACAAATGGCAGGATTTCCTCCTTTACAAGACTGGATAATATTTATATCACTTTTCTTTATCCATTTATCCATCAACGGACATTTAGGTTGCTTCCATGTCTTCTCTATTGTGATAATGCTGCAATGAACATAGAAATAACGATATATCTTCAAGATCCTGATTTCAGTTCCTTTGGATGTATACACATTACTGGATTATATAGTAGCTTAATTTTTTTAAGTTTTCATTTTAATCCCCAGTGCTCATCACAACAAATCATTCCTTAATCCCCATCACCTATTTAACCCTCCCCCACCCACCTCCCATCTAGAAACCATCAATTTGTTCTCTATAGTTAAGACACTGTTTCTTGGTCTGTCTCTCTTTTTTCTCCTTTGTTCATTTGTTTTGTTTCTTAAATTCCATATATGAGTGAAATCATGTGGCATTTCTTTCTCTGACTTATTTCACTTAGCATTATACTCTCTAGATCCATCCATGTCATTGCAAATGGCAAGATTTCATTCTTTTTTATGGCTCAGTAATATTCCATTATTTATATAAATAACACATCTGCTTTATCCATTCATTAATCAATGGATGGTTGGGCTATTTCCATAATTTGGCTATTGTAAATATGCTGCTATAAACATAGGGGAACATGTATCCTTTTGATTAGTGTTTTTGTATTCTTTGGATAAATACCCAGTAGTGTGATTGTTGGATCATAGGGTAGTTCTATTTTTAACTTTTTGCGGAACCTCCATACTCTTTTCCAGAGTGGTTACACTAGTTTGCATTCCTACCAATAGTGCAAGAAGGTTCCTTTTTCTTCACATCCTCACCAACGCCTGTTGTTTCTTGTGTTTAGCCATTCTTACAGGTGTGAGGTGACATCTCATTGTAGTCTTGATTTGCATTTTCCTGATGGTAAGTGATGACAAATAACTTTTCTTTTTTCTTTAAGATTTTATTTATTTGACAAAGAGAGAGACAGCAAGAGAGGGAACACAAGCAGGAGGAGTGGGAGAGGGAGAAGCAGGCCTCCTGCTGAGCAGGGAGCCTGATGTAAGGCTCGATCCCAGGACCCTGGGATCATGACCTGAGCCGAAGGGAGATGCTTAACAACTGAGCCACCCAGGTGCCCCAATGAATATCTTTTCATGTGTCTGTTGGCCATCTGGATGTCTTCTTTGGAGAAATGTCTGTTCATGTCTTCTGCCCATTTTTTAATTGTATTATTTGTTTTTTGGGTGTTGATTTGTATAAGTTCTTTATATTTTTGAATACTAACAGTTTATAGGATATGTCATTTGCAGATATCTTCTCCCGTTCTGTAGGTTGCCATTTAGTTTTGTTGATTGTTTCCTTCACTGTGCAATAGCTTTTTATTTTGATATAGTCCCAATAGTTTATTCTTGCTTTTGTTTTCCTTGCCTCAGGGGAACCTATCTAGATAAAAGTTGCTACAGCCCATGTCAGAGAAATTACTGCCTATGCTCTTTTCTAGGATTTTTATGGTTTCAAGTCTCACATTTAAGTATTTCATCCATTTGGAATTTATTTTTTGTGTGTGTAAGAAAGTGGTTCAGTTTCATTGTTTTCCATGTTGCTCTCCAATTTTCCCAAAACTATTTGTTGGAGAGACTATCTTTTTCCCATTGGATATTCTTTCCTGCTTTGTCAAAGATTAATTGACCATATAATTGTGGGTTTCTTTCTAGATTTTTTATTCTGTTCCATTGATCTATGTGTCTATTTTTGTGCTAGTACCATACTGTTTTAATTACTACACGTTTGTAATATAACTTGAAGTCCAGAATTGTGATGCCTCCAGCTTTGCTTTTCTTTTTCAACGTTGCTTTGGCTATTCAGGGTCTTTTGTGTTTTCATACAAATTTTAGGATTGTTTGCTCTAGTTCTCTGAAAAATGCCATTGGCATTTTAATAGGGACTGCATTAAATATGTAGATTGCTTTGGGTAGTGTAGACATTTTAACATTTATTCTCCCAATCCATGAGCATGGAATGTCTTTCCATTTTTGTGTCTTCTTCAATTTCTTTCCTTGGTGTTTCATAGTTTTCAGAGTACAGGTCTTTCACCTCTTTGGTTAGGCTTATTCCTAGGTATCTCATTATTTTTGGTGGAATTTTAAATGTGATTCTTAATTTCTCTTTCTGCAGCTTCATTTTTGGTGTATAGAAATGCTATAGATTTCTATACATTAATTGTGTATCCTGTGACTTTGCTGAATTCGTTTATCAGTTCTAGTTTTGGTGGGGTCTTTAGGGTGTTCTATATAGAGTACCATGTCATCTGCAAATAGTGTAAGTTTTACTTCTTCCTTACCAATTTAGATGCCTTTTATTTCTTTTTGTTGTCTGATTGCTGTGGCTAGGACTTCCAGTACTATGTTAAATAGCAGTTGTGAGAGTGGACATCCCTGTCCTGTTCCTGACCTTAAGGGAAAGCTCTGTTTTTCCCCATTGAGAATGATTTTAGCTGTGGATATATGGCCTTTATTATGTTGAGGTATGTCCCCTCTAAACCTACTTTGTTGAGGGTTTTTTTCATGAATGGGTATTATACTTTGTCAAATGCATTTTCTGCATCTTTTAAAATGATCATGTGATTCTTATCCTTTCTCTTATTGATGTGATGTATTATATTGATTGATTTGTGAATATTGAACCACCCTTGCAACCCAGGAATAAATCCCACTTGATCATGGTGAATGATTTTTTTAACGTATTGTTGGACTCAGTTTGCTTTTATTTTGTTGGGGGTTTTTGCATCCATGTTCATCAGGGTTATTGGCCTGTAGATTTTTTTTTTTTTTATGGTGTCTTTATCTGGTTTTGGTATCAGGGTAATGCTGGCCTCCAATGAATTTGAGGGAGAAGGACAAGCAGACTCCCTGCTAAGCAGGGAGCCCAATGCAGGGCTCGATTCCAGGACCCTGAGATCATAACCTGAGCCAAAGTCAGACACTTAACTGACTGAGTCACCCAAGTACCCCCTTCTTTGTCTTTTGTTACACTTTTTGTTTTAAAGTCTATTTTGTCCGATATAAGTATTGCTACCCTAGGGTTTTTTTGACATCTATTTGCATGATAAATATTTCTCCATCCCCTCTTTTTCATTCTGCAGGTGTCTTTTGTCTGAAATGAGGCTCTTGTAAGCAACATATAGATGGGTCTTATTTTTTTATCTACTCTGTCACCTTATGTCTTTTGATAAGAGTGTTTAGTCCTTTTATATTCACAGTAATCACTGATAGATATGTGTTTATTGCCATTTTGTTACTTGTTTTGTGGTTGTTTTTATAGTTTTTCTCTGATCCTTTCTTCTCTTGCTCTATTTCATGGTTTGTTGGCTTTCTTTAGTGTTATACTTGGATTCCTTTCCCTTTATTCTTTGCATATCTATTACTGGTTTTTGATTTGTGGTTACCATGAGGTTTGTATATAACATCTTCTGCATGTAGCAGTCTATATTAAATTGATGCTCGTTTAAGTTTGAACCCATTCTTTACTCCTCCCCCCATATTTTAGGCATATGGTTTCATATTTTACATCCTATTATATTATGAATCCCTCAATTGATTTTTACAGAAATACTTATTTTTATTGCTTTTGTGTTTTTTACTTCTCATACTCTCACTTATGGTCTTTCCTTTCCATTTTAAGAGTCCCCTTTAATATTTCTATAGAGCTAGTTTAGTTGTCATGAACTCCTTCAGTTTTTGTTTGTCTGAGAGTCTCTTTACTTCTTCTATCCTGAGTGATAGCCTTGTTGGATAGAATATTCTTGGCTGCAGATTTTTCCCTTTCAGTACTTTAAATATATCATGCCATTCTCTTTTGGCCTGCGAAGTTTTCTGCTGAAAAATATGCTGATAGCCTTATGGGGTTTCTCTTGTGTGTAACTTTTTTCTTTTGCTGCTTTTAAAATTATTTCCTTATCACTGCTTTTTGCCATTTTAATTACTATGTGTCTTGGTGTGGACCCCCTTGGCTTGATTTTTGTAGGGGATCTCTGTACCTCCTGGACCTGGATATAGTTTCCTTCCTCAGATTAGAGAATTTTCCACTATTATTTCTTCAAATAAATTTTCTACCCCCTTTTCTCTTCTTCTGGGATCCTTATAATGCAAGTGTTGATCCACTTGACAGCACTGAGTTCCCTAAGACTATTCTCAATTTGCATAATTTTTTCTCTCAGTTTGATTACTTTCCATTATTCTGTCCTTCAAGTCAGTAATTCATTCTGCTAGTCTCCTACTTATTCAATCTAATGTATTTTAAATTTTATTTATTGTGTTCCTCATCTCTGATTCTTTTTTATGTTTTCTATCTTTTTGTTAAGATCTCACTGATCTCTACTCTTTTGTCAAGTCCAGTGAATATCTTTATGATCATTACTTTAAATCCTCTATTAGGTGTATTACTTATATCTGTTTCACTTAGATCTCTTGCTGTGGTTTTGTCCTATTCTTTCATTTGGGTCCTATTCTTCTGTTTCCTCATTTTATCTAACTTCCTGTGTCTGTTTCTGTGTGTTAGGGAGGTTAGCTATGTCTCCTGCTCCTTATGAAGAATAGGTCCTGTAGTGCTGTATAGTGCAGTGTGCCATGTTCCCCAGGACCTGGCACTTCCGGGAGTGTCTCCTATGTGTATTGTGTGTGCTCTGCTGTTGAGTCCCGGCCTTTTTCCCCTTCATTTTAGTTGTCTGCAGATACTCTCTTTGCCTATTGTGGGCAGTGTTTGGTCCCTGGCTGGGTTGGGCATGTTTTGACAAGGTGTGTACTAGTCTGCTTCAGAACTAGACCTGCTGCTCCCACTGCCAGAACTGAGGCCCTACAAAAGGCATGAGTCAGGAGATTAGGTGCTGGTGAGGTTTGCACTTATCTCTGGGGAAGGGAGCCCATAGTGCCAGGACTGAGGCAAGCGTGACTAGGAAGGACAGATCTGCCAAAAAGTGGGGATGGGGGGCAGGGCTTGATGTAAACAATTTAGGTAGCAAGTGTTGATGCTGCACTGGTTTCAGCAGATGGCTGTGTATTTATGCTGAGGGACAGGGGATAGAAATGCCTTGTGCTAGCTCCTTTGTTTCTGGAGGGGTCTCCCTGTGATCCCTGCCTCTCTGGGACATACTCTGGGATGAGTAAATCTCTCCCTCTCCTGTGCCCCAGGTGTTTTTTCAAACTGCTGCTTCTAACCACTGCATCTCTGCTAGCTGTTTGTGGTGCTGTCTCTTTAAGGGTGGGGACTCAGCTTCTTAATGCACTCTAGGCTCTCTCAGAGCAGAGCCTGCTGATTTTTTTAAATTCCAGGCTTTAAGTCCTCCTGGTTGTAAGAACTCACAAAATTCAGCCCCTCTTACTTTCAAAGCCAAATTTGATGGGGATTCATCTTCCCCGTGTGGGCTCCCCAGTGTGATCATCTATTTCTCAGCCTTCTCAATGACTCTGGATCCCTCCTGACCATGGATGGTCATGGTCCATTTTGTTCCCAAACTGTGTCTCTACCTTTCTTACCTTCTTCTATGTGTCCTCTTTATACCTTTAGTTGTGGAATTCGTTCTGCCAGTCTTTGGGTCATTTTTGGGGTTGTTTACACTGATGTATTATCTAGTTGTATCATGGGGTGAGGCAAACTTAGGGTCTTCCTACTCTGCCATCTTCCCAGCCTCAAGTGAAAAATGCATGTTTTGACTATTATAGTGTGTCAACTCTGGGATCAAATTCTTTCCCCTTGTTATGGATTGTTCTTGTTTTCTTGTCTAATGAGTTTTCTAAACTATATTCTTTGTCATGCATGGCCACTAAAGTCTTTCTTCTATTAGCTTAGTGGTCAGCTGGTACTTTGACAGTTAACCTATATGCCTGGAGCCAAAAAATGAACAAAAAATGAAAAGAAAAGAAAAAATACTTTTCCAGTCTTTGCTTTATAGTGGAGCACTTCTGTAACACTTAGGCAGTTTGCTTACAACTTTGCCTTAAGGTAGTCTGTTTACAACGCTGCTTTACCATTCACTTCCTACTTGTACACAACATGAAGGTCAGCCAGGGGTGCAGGCTTAGGGTTTCTCAAGCCTTTTCTGATCATTCATCTGCCCTGAGCATGTGTGTGGCTTTTTCAACTCCCCCATGTACATGGGAACTTTTAAAAAGCCCTTGTTTCTACATGTATCTCCTTTCCCAACCTGTTTCTTCAATCCAGCCCTGTTGATTTGTCTATTGCTTGTCCCAATTGTCTCTTGCTCCAGTATGCTTTAGCCAATACTGATGTTTTTAAAATATTTTAACAAACGCCACTTGGATAACTGTCCCAAGTCAAGTGAAGTAACAGGAATATTTTGCCCCAGTCTTTGTCCAAGTCTCCAGATAGGCTAAGACCCACAATTACAATTCTTTAAGATTAAGTTTCAATTAAATACTCCCTGTGGTATGAGGGCTGTCATCCTCATGGCTGCTGATGATCTGGAGTACTGGGGATGGTAGGTGGACAATTTAAAATGCTACAAAACTCTTCTTCAACAGCTTCTTTCTTCACCATGTCTTCCCTTGGTTAGTATAAGTTTTTGACTAGATTCCAAGGTTGTTGAAAAGTTTATTCTAGCAGTTTTTGCCTGCTTATCGTTACTTTTGGAGAAGATAGAGCCATGCAGTTTCTATTCTGCTATTTTCAGTGATATCCTCATTTTTTTTTAAATGATGAATAAATTTAACATAAAATGGCTAGGATTTCCAAGAAAGCCAACTAAATGTCTAAGCCCTATGTAAAATTTTTTTTTCTGATTATTCTGAAAGATAACTCATGTGACAACCTCTGACTTGTTCCAATTATCCTTTTGACAGCCCCTCAAAAATCATTTCTATTCCTCCTTTAGTGCTATTCTCTTGTTTGATTTTGTAAGTGAAGTATATGGAAATAAAAAATAAATATATCTTCTTCATAAATATCATCTGTTCTTTTGCTCCTTTTCTAAACTCTTATGCATATCGACCTTCAGATTTTCCTCCTTTCCTCTTTGGCAATGACTACATTTCCCCTCATGGTTAATTATGTGAACTCTTTTCCTATGCTCTGCCTTTATGTTTTCCAAAATCATTGTGCTGCTATCAAAAGAGACCAAGGCTAACTTTGTTCTCTAGGCTGATTGACGACAAGTGTTAATGATACTGGTGATTCAATTCTGTCATCACTTTGGTTTTTGAGCATACACAGCTTGAGGCAGCATTATAGAAGAGGGAAGAACACAGGAAACCGGGGTTGGTACAAAATGAGCTTGATTCTTTCCAAATCTCCAGCTATTGACTGGTCATAAATCATCTATCACAATTCTTTCTGGGATCTTGAGTATCCTTTGGAACAACAACTTATAGGTATCTATGCTGCCTATTCATGCTGGAATTCTCACCTTCAAT
This sequence comes from Mirounga angustirostris, assembly GCF_029215605.1. Lineage (NCBI taxonomy): Eukaryota > Metazoa > Chordata > Mammalia > Carnivora > Phocidae > Mirounga > Mirounga angustirostris. Next base: position 99,501,832 of record NW_026991719.1, read on the forward strand.
CAGAACAAATACTGAGGATATGTAGTGGTGAGAACAGACACTGAGAGGGAAGCTTATCATGTTTTTGGATAGATGTTCCCTCACATAAAAGTGCATGCCCTATTTATTAACTTTCATGTATTAGATTTTTTTCTCAAAATTTAATTCCCAGAACATTATCTATTATGTTAGAATTGTGAGTTGGTGTCTCATTTATAGCTTAAGAAAGTGAGTCCCAAGAATATCACTGTATAAGTTGTTGATACTCATAATTAGAAGCCACAGTGTTTACATGTTCATTACATTCTTCCAATATAAGTCATTTTTGCAAAGAATTGGTAAATGGTAGCTTTATTGAGATTTACTGAAGAGAAGAAAGGCATATAGAAGCTACTGAAATGTGGGGAATAAATTGGGGAGCAGGGCATTTTCATTTTCCGGAGAAAGAAACCTAACTATTAAAATCAAAGTCATCACTGTTTTTTGGCAATGTGAGAGTCATTTATGCCCTATAGACGACCCAGCCCAACTGGACAAGATAGCCTCAAACTGCTTATTCAGTCACCAATATAATAATAGGATCTAGACATCAGGACCATAACACCTATCAGCAATCATCTGGAGGCATGAAGTGTAGTCCATATGCTTGTGACACTGAAGTGATTTTGGAAACTTTAAAATTTCAATCATTATAGATGCTTCTGGCAACAGAGGTGTATCAAACAAACCTCTCAGGTTGTATACACAAATTGCCTAGGAAAATCTTTGCTGTCCTGACTATTACTTTACTAAATATTCCACATTTGTCCTCCAAGCAAGATCTAACTCAAATTTCACCTGGTATGTGACAGCGCCAGTGGCAAGATGCCACAAGAATCTCTTGCTTTTGCTGTGTACTTACATACATGAGTGCTACCCAATTGGGAAATCCCCAGAAACTGTCTTAATTTATTCTTCAGTTTTACCATGTATACAAGTCTTGCTTCTTAAATCAGGTTACAAGGTGGAAATACTCCCAAATTCTGTTATGTCCAACACAGAATCTAGAAATTAGTAGGAAACTTACAGGCCTTCAAAAAAACCTCCCAATTTATTTATTAAAACTGATTCTTGCAACTAAGATAACACAGCTCTCAGGCATGGTTGAAAACACCTCTCTTACATGACTAATGTGTTACACTGATGGGACTTAGGCCTTAGAGGAAATAAATAAAGCTGATCATAACTATCTATAGCAGTTGTTCTTGACCTTGGCTACATACTGGAAACAGGAAGCTTTAAAAAGTACTGATGACTGGCTCCCTCCCCTAGAGATTCTGAATTAATTTGTCTTATGTGCATTCTGAGCACTGGAATTTTTAAAAATGTTCTAGGTGATTCCAGTGTGCAGCCAAAGTTGAGAAGCACCAGTCAACAGTAATATGGGCTTTAACTTGCTCTTGAATAGTTGCTGTTTTTGTAACTAGAGTTGTTCTCTCACAACCAAAACTTTAGTTCAGGAAAAATATTATTTGCAAGTATATATTTTCTTTGATTAAATTGTAATTTCAACATAAAGAGACTGTGAAAGCACAAATCTCTTTTGAGGAAAATAGTGAAGATCTATAATCCCCTGAAATTATGTTACAAATGAAGTTCCACATTCTATAATATATGGTCTAAGGAATAACTTTTGTGTGGATGACCCCTATACCACAGTTCCTAATTAAGACATGATAACTACTATTCTAATTAATATGTTATTTGTATCCTAATGATACAATAAACTTTCCTTTTTTTTTTTTTTTTTTACCTGAAAGACTCTAGCTTAATAGTTATGGCAAAAATTATCCTGCTAAGTATGAGACTGATTCGCTTCTATAATTCAGGCTGCTTTTAGTCATCTACAAAACCTGAAGCTGAATTTAATTTTTCTTCTTATACCTTACTACTGTGTTGCTACAGGGGAACTTGTTTTAAACATGTTCCTTCAGACTTCCTCTTTTTTTTTTTAGCACCAAGTTAATTTCAGATCCTCTGGGGGGAAAAAAAACAACTCAGTTCTCCAAAGGGTCTCCTTCCATAAGCATCATGATTTTCCAACCATTTTTTATTACAAAATGAATTATTAAAGATTTTCACTGAGTGGACATTTTGTCCTTTACTCCAGTGACCTTTGCCTAGAAAGACTTCATACTAGAAAGGTGGAAATTTAATCAGCAATGAGGTTAAGATCATTGAATATTGAATCTAGGTGACATTTTCATCAATATTGTTTACCTTTTGAAAATGGTAAAATTGATAAATAAGCTACTTCCTAAAGCAGCATGTTACAGGAGTAAGAACCAACTACTCTAGTAGTGTGATAGAACTGGTGTGAACATAAACCCTAACATCGTTTTAAGTTTATTTACTCAAAGCAAGTTGTAGAGTTTTTCCCTAATAGGCTTTTAAATAAAAGTTTGGAGAGGTTAGAGTACTCAACTACAAAATATCTGTTGCCTTACATGTAAAATGAAGATGATAATTCTTACCTCATAGAGTTATAGAGAAGATTAAATGAAATGATTTGTGCAATAGCTTCTAGTGCACTATCTGCCACATGGTTGATTCTCAATAAATATTAAAAGGAAAGGGATAAAAACTAATCCCCTTACTTTAAAGTTGAAAGAAATTATTCCAAGACAGATAAACTAACTTGTTTGAAGTTTCAAAGTTAGTAAGGGTGCAGGCTTCGAGCTGGAGGCCAATCAGCCAATAAATATTTAGTGAGTCAAAGTATCCTTTCCTGCATGAAAAACTTCATCCAGGAAATTTATTTCTAAATTTAGATGAACTGTTTATTGTTCACATTTATGATAGGACTGCCATGGATGTTCATTAACATTTTATTTTTTAAAATTGTTTTCTTTAAATTTAATTAGTTAACATATAGTGCATCATTAGTTTCAGATGTAGAGTCCAGTAAAAATCATCAGTTGTATGTAACACCCAGTGCTCATTACATCATGTGCCCTCTTTAATGCCCATCACCCAGTTACCCCATTCCCCCACCCACTTCCCTTCCAGCAACCTTTCCTATAGTTAAGAGTCTCTTATGGTTTGTCTCCCTCTCTGATTTCATCTTATTTTGTTTTTCCCTCCCTTCCCCTATAATCTTCTGTTTTGTTTCTTAAATTCCACATATGAGTGAAACTATATGGTAATTGTCTTTCTCTGACTGACTTATTTCACTCAGCATAATACCCTCCAGTTTCATTTACATTGATGTAAATGGTAAGATTTCATTCTTTTTGATGGCTGAGTAATATTCCATTATATATATCACATTTTCTTTATCCATTCATTTGTTGATGGACATCTCGGCTCTTTCCATAGTTTGGCTCTTGTGGATATTGCTGTTACAAACATTGGGGTGCAGGTGCCCTGTTGGATCACAATGTTTGTAACCTTTGAGTAAATACCTAGTAATGCAATTGCTGGGTCATAGGGTAGCCCTATTTTTAACTTCTTCAGGAACCTCCATACTGTTTTCCAGACTGGCTGTACCACTTGCATTCCCACCAACAGTGTAAGAGGATTCCCCTTTCTCCGCATCCTTGCCAACTTTTGTTGGTTCTTGACTTGTTAATTTTAGCCGTTCTGACTGGTGTAAGGTAGTATCTCATTGTGGTTTTGACTTGTATTTCCCTGATGCTGCGTGATGTGGAGCATTTTTTCATGTGTCAGTTGACCATTTGTATGTCTTCTTTGCAGAAATGTCTGTTCATGTCTTCTGCCCATTTCTTGACTGGATTATTTGTTTTTTGGGTGTTGAGTTTGATAAGTTCTTTATAGATCTTGGATACTAGCCCTTTATCAGATAAGACATTTGCAAATATCTCCCATTCTGTAGGTCGTCTTTTGGTTTTGTTGACTGTTTCCTTTGTTGTGCAAAAGCTTTTTATCTTGATGAAGTCCCAAAAGTTCATTTTTGCTTTTGTTTCCCTTGCCTTTGGAGACATGTCTAGCAAGAAGTTACTGTGGCCGAGGTTGAAGAGGTTGCTGTCTGTATTTTCCTCTAGGATTTTGATGGATTCCTGTCTCACATTGAGGTCTTTCATCCATTTTGAGTTTATCTTTATGTATGGTGTAAGAAAATGGTCCACTTTCATTCTTCTGCCTGTGGCTGTCCAATTTTCCCAACACCATTTGTTGAAGAAACTGTCTTTTTTCCACCTGACATTCTTTCCTGCTTTGTCAAGGATTAGTTGACCATAGAGTTGAGGGTCCATTTCTGGGGTTTCTATTCTGTTCCATTGATCTATGTGTCTGTTTTTGTGCCAGTACCATACTGTCTTGATGACTACAGCTTTGTCATATAGCTTGAAGTCCAGAATTGTGATGCCACCAGCTTTGGTTTTCTTTTTCAACATTCCTCTGGCTATGTGGGGTCTTTTCTGATTCCATATAAATTTTAGGATTATTTGTTCCAGCTCTGTGAAAAATGTTGATGGTATTTTGATAGGGATTGCATTGAATGTGTACAGTGCTCCGGATAGCATAGGCATTTTAACAATATTTGTTCTTCCTATCCATGAGCATGGAATGTTTTTTCCATTTCTTTGTGTTTTCCTCAATTTCTTTCATAATTGTTTTGTAGTTTTCAGAATACAGGTCCTTTATCTCTTTGGTTAGGTTTATTCCTAGGTATCTTATGGTTTTTGGTGCTATTGTAAATGGGATCGATTCCCTAATTTCTCTTTCTTCTGTTTCATTGTTAGTGTGTAGAAATGCAACTGATTTCTGTGCCTTGATTTTCTATCCTGCCACATTGTTGAATTACCATATGAGATCTAGCAATTTTGGTGTGGAGCCTTTTGGGTTTTCTACATAAAGGATTATGTCATCTGTGAAGAACAAGAATTTGACTTCTTCTTTGCCAATTTGAATGCCTTTTATTTCTTTTTGTTGTCTGATTGCCGAGGCTAGGACTTCTAGTACCATGTTGAACAGCAGTGCTGAGAATGGACATCCTTGTGGTGTTCCCGACCTTAGGGCAAAAGCTCCTAGTTTCCCCATTGAGAATAATATTTGCTGTGGGCTTTTCATATATGGTTTTTATGATATTGAGGTATGTTTCCTCTATCCCTACACTGTGGAGAGTTTTAATCAAGAAAGGATGCTGTATTTTATCAAATACTTTTTCTACATCAATTGAGAAGATCACATGGTTCTTGTCCTTTCTTTAAGTTAATTTACATTTTAATCTGTTTATCACTAGGATAGAAATGAAACACCAACGGAAACTTACTACAGTTTTTGTCCCATTACTATCTGTACAAAGCTGCTTCAGTTTTTAAAAGATATTTCACTCATAATTCATCCTTTCAAAAATATTAATTAAAGGAATTTAAGAGTTTTTCATGATACATTCTTCTTTAATGAAAATGACTAATTTCTTGCATTTTCCCCATGTACACATCCTATGTGGGGGATGTATGCATGGAAGGGACACATTGTTTTATTTATTTTGTTTATTCTTTCATCTTTTCTTTATATTTATTTTCTTGCTCTATTCTAATCCTTTGTTTCTTTGCTTTTAAAAACTTTTTCATGATTGTAAAATTAATGAAGGATAAGGGTAAGCAAAGGAACTCTTCTATGTTCATTATTTGATACTGAAATAAAACTACAAGAAAAATCAGTAAGATATCTGGTTTCAAGTTTGACATGCAAGGAGCTTGGAAGTAGCCACTCCATCTGTACAAGTAAAAAGCTGAACCAATTAAGGGATGCCTGGGTGGTTCAGTTGGTTAAGTGTCTGCCTTTGGCTCAGGTCATGATTCCAGGGTCCTGGGATTGAGGCCTGCATTGGGCTCCTTGCTCAATGGGAGCCTGCTTCTCCCTCTGCCTGCCACTCCCCATGCTGGTACACTCTTTCTTTTTCTCTCTCTCTCTGTGTCTCTCTGACAAATAAATAAATAAATAAAGTCTTAAAAAAAAAAAAGGCTGAACCAATTGAAAAATCAACAACTCTTCTTAGATCCATAAGAGAAGTGAGGTCACAGGACAAACTAAGGCACTCAAAATTGAAGTGACAGACAAGGGAACCCAGAGAATTACAACTTACTAGTGAAAAGCCCACAAGCAGAAACCCCTGTGGGAATCAGTGTTGGAGTAGGAAAACCTAAACTGTAATTTAAAAATTGCTGGAGACCCAGTGTAGACCAGTCAGAGTAATAAAAAATTCCAGGGGAATCCAGACATTGGAAGAGGAGCACACTTGTGAATTGTACCTCCAAGAGTTTGACTGGAGTCTCACAGTGGATTTCAGTGAAAGATCCCCATGCAATTTTCAGGGAGATGGGGAAAGGAACCATTTTAAACAATGACACAGCATTCTGTTCTTCCAAAAGCTCCTCAGGAGAAACTACTTAAGCAGAATTTAACTTTCTGGAATTTTAACCTAACCTAATTGACCTGGGGGAAGGGTAATATGCAACTCCAGCCAGTTCTATCCTTCCATGCGGAGGAAGGGAAATATTCCACTCCAGCACCCTCTAGCCAACCTGCCTCAACTAAGGGAAAGAAAGAAAACTGAGAAGCACACGTGAAGTTCAAAATATAAAGGAACAGGCTGACTAAAAGATTGAGACCTAATCATAGGACTATAGAATTCTTCCCTGCCCCCCAACACCTTTCCACCACATTACTAAAGATTTATATACAGCAGTTCATTTTACCCAGTACATAATGTCCAGATAGCAAGGCACAAAACACAGTTTGAAAGGACAGAACAAGCACTGGGCTTAAAATCAGATATGGCAGGGATGTTGGAATTATCAGACTGGGAGTTTGAAGCAACTATGATTAATATGCTAAGGGTTATAATGGATAAATTCACAACATGCAAGAACAAATGGACAACGTAAGCAGAAAGGTGGAAATTCTAAAAAAGAACCAAAAAAGAAATGGTGGAGACAAAAAAATACTATAACATTGGGTGCCTGGGTGGCTCAGTTGGTTAAGCGACTGCCTTTGGCTCAGGTCATGATCCTGGAGTCCCAGGATCGAGTCCCGCATCGGGCTCCCTGCTCAGCAGGGAGTCTGCTTCTCCCTCTCCCACTCCCCCTTCTTGTGCTCTTTCTCTCTCTCACTCTCTCTCTCAAATAATAAATAAAATCTTTAAAAAAAAATACTATAACATAAATAAAGAATGCCTTTGATGGACTTATTAGCAGATTGGACATAGCTGAAGAAAGAATCTCTGTGTGTGAGGATATCTCAATAGAAAACTCCCAAACTGAAAATTAAGATAGAAAAAGACTGAAGGGCGCCTGGGTGGCTCAGTCGTTAAGTGTCTGCCTTCGGCTCAGGTCGTGATCTCAGGGTCCTGGGATCGAGCCCCACATTGGGCTCCCTGCTCTGCGGGGAAGCCTGCTTCTCCCTCTCCTACTACCCCTGCTTGTGTTCCCTCTCTCGCTATGTCTCTCTCTGTCAAATAAATAAATAAAATCTTAAAAAAATTAAAAAATTTAAAAAAAAACTGAAAGACACAGAAGGGAATATCTAAGGATTCTGAGACAACTAAAAAAGGTGTAACATACATGTAATGGGAATATCATAGGAGAAGAAAGAAAGGAACAGAGGAAATATTTGAAACAATAATGACCGAGAATTTCCTGAAATTAATGTCAGATATCCAACCATAGATCGAGGAAGCTCAGAGAACATCAAGCAGGAAAAATGTTTGGGGTTTTTTTCAAACTATACCAAGGTATATCATATTCAAACTTCAGAAAATCAAAAGTGAAAAAAGAAATCTGAAAAAAGCCTAAAGAAAAACAATTTACTTATGGAAGAGCAAAGATAAGGATTATACATGATTTCTTCTCAAAAACTATGCAAGTAAGAGATTAGAGTGAAATATTGAAAGTGTTGAGAGAGAAGAAACAACACCAACCAAGAATTCTGTGCCCTGTGAAATTATCTTTCAAAAGGGAAAGGGAAAACAAGCCATTCTGAAACAAACAAAAATTGAAAGAACTTGTTGCCAGTACACCTGCCTTGCAAGATATGTTAAAAGTTCTTTGGAAGAAAAAAAATAATATAGGTCACAAATGGGTCTACATGAAGAAAGGAAGAGTGTGAGAGAAGGAAATAAGTAAAAGTAAAATAAAGCTTTTTATTTCCTACTCATAATTGATTTAACAGACAACAGTTTGTTCAAAAAATAGCAACAGTGTATTAAATTATGTATGCTTATGGTATATATTTATGTGTAAGTGAAATGAATGACAGCAATGATGCAAGTAATGGGAAGGAGGAATTAGGATTAATTTGTTATTAAAAGGCACATGACCTCACTCTGAACATTAAGAGTCTAAATGCACTAATTAGAAGACAGAGATTATCAGAAATGATAAAATAAACAAGACCTGGGGCACCTGGGTGGCTCAGTCAGTTAAGCGGCTGACTCTTGGTTTAAGCTCAGGTCATGATCTCTAGGGTCGTGAGAGTGAGCCCTGTGTCAGGCTCCATACTCAGTGGGGAGTCTGCTTGAGGATTCTCTCCCTCTGCCCCTCCCCCCACTCAAGCTCACTCTCTCTGTCTTTCTCTCAAACAAATAAATCTTTAAAAAAAACCCAGGGCACCTGGGTGACTTAGTTGGTTGAGTGTCTGCCTTTGGCTCAGGTCATTATCCTGGGGTCCTGGGATTGAGCCCTGTGTTGGAATCCTTGCTGAGCAGGGAGCCTGCTTCTCCCTCTACCTCTGCTGCTCCCCCTGCTTGTGCTCTCTCTCTTTCTCTCTATCTCTCTCTGTCAAATAAATAAATAATAAATAAATAAATAAAATCTTAAAAAAAAACCAAGACCCAACTATATGCTGTCTATAAGAAAGCCACTTTAAATATAAAAACACATAGATTAATAGTAAATGGATAAAAAAATATATACTCTGCTAATAATAATTAAAAGAAAATAAAAGTAGCTATATAACTTCAGACAGATCAAACTTCAGAGCAAGAAAATTTATTAGGGATAAAGAAGGACGTTAATAAGACAAAGGGGTCACTTCTCCAAGGCATAATGATCTTTAACATGTATGCACATAATAACAGGTCATCAAAATACTTGAAGCAAAAACTTATAGAACTATGAGAAATAGATATATCCACTTTTATAGCTGGAAACTTCACATCCCTCTATCAGAGATGGAAAGATGCAGCAGACAGAATTTCTGTAAAGACATAGCTGAATTCAGCACCACCACCAACTGGATATAATTGGCATCTATAGACAGCTTCATTTAACAACAGCAGAATACATGTTCTTCTCAAACTCATAGGAACATTCACCATGATAGACCACATTCTGGGCCATAAAATAAACCTTAATATATTAAAAAAGTAGAAATCATATGTCTGCTCTCAGATCATTGTGTAAAGAAATCAATACAGAAAGACAGACATACTAGAGATTAAACAAAACATTTCTAAATAACACAGGAGTCAAAGAAGAAATTTCAAGAGAATTTTTAAAATAGTTTGAGCTCAGTGTAAATGGAAATAGAACTTAACCAAATTTGTAAGATGCAGTGACAGTAATGCTTAGAGGGAAATGTATAACATTCAAATGTATGCATTCAATAATGCATGTATTAGAAAAGAAGAGGGAAAATTATAGCATTGTTTGTATATATTAGAAAAGAAGAAAGCTCTAAATTCAATCATCTGAGTTTCTATCTTAGAAAACTAGAAAAAGAAGAGCAAATTAAATTCAAAAAAGCAGATGAAAAGAAATAATAAAAATGAGAGCAGAAGCCAATGAAATTGAAAACAGAAAATCAATAGAGAAAAATCAATGAAATATAAAACTAGTTCTGTGAAAAGATCATTAAAATCAATAAGCTTCTAGCCAACCTAATTAAGAAAAAAGAGAAAACACAAATAACTAATATCAGAAAGGAAAAGAGGGGATATCATTACACATCCCATGGACATTGAAAGGATAATAAAGGAATATTATGAAGTCTATGCCCACAAATTTGGATGAAATAGAACAATTTCTTGAAAGATTCAATCTGCCAAAACTCACACAATAAGAAATAGACAATCTTAGCAGGCCTGTATCTTTTAAATAGGTTGAATCAATAATTAATAATTTTACAAAGCATAATGCATCAGGCCCTGATGGGTTCACTGGTGAATTCTTTTTTTTTTTTTTTTTAAGATTTTTTTTATTTATGTGTGAGAGAGAGAATGAGAGACAGAGAGCATGAGAGGGAGGAGGGTCAGAGGGAGAAGCAGACTCCCTGCTGAGCAGGGAGCCTGATGCGGGACTCAATCCTGGGACTCCAGAATCATGACCTGAGCCGAAGGCAGTTGCTTAACCAACTGAGCCACCCAGGCGCCCCTCACTGGTGAATTCTATCAAACATTTAGGGAAGAAATTATACCAATCCTATACAATATTTTGGAAGCAGGGGGATACTTCTTAAATCATTCTATAATGGCAGCATTAGCCTAATACCAAAACCAGACAAAGATATTTCAAGAAAACTACAGAGCAGTATCTCTCATGAACATAGATGCAAAAATCATCAAAACAAATATGAGCACTACGTGTTATACACAACTAATGAATCATTGAACACTACATCAAAAACTAATGATCTACTATATGTTGGCTAATTGAACTTAATAAAAAAATATTAGCAAATCAAATCCAACAGTGTATAAAAAATTATACATCATGACCAAGTGGGATTTATCTCAGGTATGCAAGTTTGGTTTAGCATTATAAAATCAATTAATGTAATCCATCACATCAACAGTCTAAGAAAAATTACATGATTATATCAATAGATGCAGAAAAAGCATTTGATGAAATCCAATATCCATTCATGATAAAAAGTCTCAGTAAACTATGAATGGAGAGGAACTTCCTCAACTGATAAAAATATCTACAGACTCCTACAGCTAACATCATACTTAATGGTATGAAACTCAAAATTCTAAGATCAGGAACAAAGAAAGAATATTCCCTCTTACCACTCATTTTCAACTTCATACTGGAAGTCCTAGCTAATACAGTAAGACAAAAAAAGGAAATAAGATGTATACAGATTTGGTAGGAAGAAAACATACTGTCTTTGTTCACGGATGACATGACTGTCTAGGTACAAAATCTGAGACAATCAACAAAAAAACTCCTGGAACTAATAAATGATTATAGCAAAGTTTCAGAATATAAAGTCAAAAGTAAATCATTTACCTAAATACCAGCAATGAGCAAATGGAATTTGAAATTAAAAATATAATACCATTGATCTATGTGTCTGTTTTTGTCCCAGTACCATACTGTCTTGATGATGACAGCTTTGTAATAGAGCTGGAAGTCCGGAATTGTGATGCCGCCAGCTTTGCTTTTCTTTTTCAACATTCCTCTGGCTATTCGGGGTCTTTTCTGGTTCCATACAAATTTTAGGATTACTTGTTCCATTTCTTTGAAAAAAAGTTGATGGTATTTTGATAGGGATTGCACTGAATATGTAGATTGCTCTAGGTGGCATTGGCATCTTCACAATATTTGTTCTTCCAATCCATGAGCATGGAATGTTTTTTCATTTCTTTGTGTCTTCCTCAATTTCACAGACACATAGATCAATGGAAGAGAATAGAGAGCCCAGAAATGGAACCTCAACTCTATGGTCAACTAATCTTTGACAAAGCAGGAAAGAATGTCCAGTGGAAAAAAGACAGTCTCTTCAACAAATGGTATTGGGAAAATTGGACAGCCACATGCAGAAGAATGAAACTGGACCATTTCCTTACACCACACACAAAAATAGACTCAAAATGGATGAAAGACCTAAATGTGAGAAAGGAATCCATCGAAATCCTTGAGGAGAACACAGGCAGCAACCTCTTCGACCTCAGCCACAGCAACTTCTTCCTAAAACATCGCCAAAGGCAAGGGAAGCAAGGGCAAAAATGAACTATTGGGACTTCATCAAGATAAAAAGCTTTTGCACAGCAAAAGAAACAGTCAACAAAACCAAAAGATGACCAACAGAATGGGAGAAGATGTTTGCAAATGACATATCAGATAAAGGGCTAGTACCCAAAATTTATAAAGAACTTATTAAACTCAACACCCAAAGAACAAATGATCCAATCAAGAAATGGGCAGAAGACATGAACAGACATTTTTCCAAAGAAGACATCCAAATGGCCAACAGACACATGAAAAAGTGCTCAACATCACTCAGCATCAGGGAAATCCAAATCAAAACCTCAATGAGATACCACCTCACAGCAGTCAGAATGGCTAAAATTAACAAGTCAGGGAATGACAGATGCTGGCGGGGGTGTGGAGAAGGGGGAACCTTCCTACACTGTTGGTGGGAATGCAAGCTGGTTCAGCCACTCTGGAAAACAGTATGGAGGTTCCTCAAAAAGCTGAAAATAGAGCTACCATTTGATCCAGCAATTGCACTACTGGGCATTTACCCCAAAGATACAAATGTAGTGATCCAAAGGGTATGTGCACCAGATATTTATAGCAGCAATGTCCACAATAGCCAAACTATGGAAAGAGCCACAATGTCCATCGACAGATGAATGGATAAAGAAGATGTGGTATATATATACAATGGAATATTTTGCAGCCATCAAAAGGAATGAAATCTTGCCATTTGCAATGACGTGGATGGAACTGGAGGGTATTATGCTGAGTGAAATAAGTCAATCAGAGAAAGACATGTATCATATGACCTCACTGATATGAGGAATTCTTAATCTCAGGAAACAAACTGAGGTTGGCTGGAGTGGTGGGGGGTGGGAGGGATGGGGTGGCTGGGTGATAGACATTGGGGAGGGTATGTGCTATGGTGAGCACTGTGAATTGTGTAAGACTGTTGAATCACAGACCTGTACCTCTGAAACAAATAATACATTATATATTAAAGAAAAAAAAAGAAGAAGAAGATAGCAGGAAGAGAAGAATGAAGGGGGGGAAATCGGAGGGGTAGACGAACCATGAGAGACTATGGACTCTGAGAAACAAACTGAGGGTTCTAGAGGGGAGAGGGGTGGGGGGATGGGTTAGCCTGGTGATGGGTATTAAAGAGGGCACGTTCTGTATGGAGCACTGGGTGTTATACGCAATGAATCATGGAACACTACATCAAAAACTAATGATGTAATGTATGGGGATTAACATAAGAATAAAAAAAAACTAATGATGTAATGTATGGTGTTTAACATAACATAATAATACAAAAAATAAAATTTGAAACAGTGAAACACTAAAAAAATGTATACATATAATACCATTTTCATAGCATCCAAAACCATGAAATACTTAAGTGTATATCAAATAAAAATGTAAAAGATCTATATGAGGAAAACTCCAAAACTCTGATGAAATAGATCAAAGAACTGAATAAATGCAGATATTCCATGTTGATGGATAGAAAGACTCAATATTGTCAAGATGTCAGTTTTTCCCAACTTGGTCTATTAATTCAATGCAGTCCCAATGAAAATGCCAGCAATTATTTTGTGTATATCAACAAACTGATTCTAAAGTTAATATGGGGAGGCAAAAGACCACAATAGAAAATACAGTATTGAAGGAGAAGAGCAATATTGGAAGAATGACACTACCTTACCTCAAGACTTACTATAAAACTAGAGTAATCAAGACAGTGTGGTATTGGTTAAAGAATAGACAAATAGTTTAAGGGAATGAAATAGCAAGTTCGGAAGTAGATCCACATACATATAGTCAACTGATCTTTCACAAAGGAACAAAGAAATTACAATGAAGGAAAAATGGTCTTTTCAACAAATGGTGTTGGAACAACTGAACATCCATCTGCAAAAAGGAATCTAGACCCAGACCTTACTACCTTCACAAGTATTAACTCAAAATGCATCATAGACATAAATGGAAATTGGAAAACTATAAAACTCCTAAAAGATGACATAAGACAAACTTTAAATGTCCTTAGGTTCGGCAGTGACTTTTTAGATATAATACCAAAGGTATGATCTTTGAAATAGATTTTTAATAAGCTGAAGTTCATTAAAAGTAAACATTTCTGCTCTGCAAAAGATATTGTTAGGAGAATGAAAAGGCAGTCCGTGGACTGGGAGAAAATTGCAAAAGATATATCTCATAAAAGACTTTTACCCAAAATACAGAAAGAACTCTTAAAATTCAACAATAAGAAAACTAACAACCTGATTTCAAAATGAGCCAAAGACCTTAACAGACACCTCACCAAAGAAGACGTACAGATGACAAACATTTGAAAAGATGCTCTACATCATATGTCATTAGGGAAATGCAAATTGAAACAACAATGAGATAGTACTATATACCTGTTAGGATGGCCAAATCCAGAACACTGATGACACCAAATGCTGGCAAGGATGTGGAACAATGGGAACTCTCATTCATTGCTTGTAGGTATCCAAAATGGTAAAACCACCATGGAAGACAGTTGGCTGTTTTTACAAAACTAATTTTACTTATCATATGATCCAGAAATCACACTTCTTGGTATTTACCCAAAGGAATTGAAAACTGTATCTACACAAAAATCTCACATAGATGTCTATAGCAGCTTAATTCATAATTGTCATATCTTAGAAGTAACTGAGATGTCTTTCAGCTAATGGATAAATAAACTATGGTACATCCCGACAATGGAATGTTATTCAACACTAAAGGAAAGTGAGCCATCAAGGCATGAAAAGACAGTGGAAATTTAAATGCATATTACTAAGTGAAAGAAACCAATCTGAAAAGGCTACATGTTGTATGATTGCAAATGTGACATTCTGGAAAAATCAAAACTTTGGAGGTCATAAAAAGATTAGTGGTTTCCAGGGGTTAGAAGGGATGGAAGAATGAATAGGTGGAGTGTAGAAGATTTTTAGGGCAGTGAAACTATTTTTTATGATACTATAATGATGGATACATGTCATCATAAATTTGTCCAAACCCATAGGATGTACAACACCAAGAGTGAACCCTAATGTAAACTATGGACTTTGGGTGATAATGATATACCAATATAGATTCATCAATTGTAACAAATGTACTATGCCAGTTGGGATGTTGATAATGGTAGAGGCTATGTATGTGTGAGGCAGGGGGTATATGGAAAATCTCTGTATTTCCTGCTTATTTTTGCCATGAACCTAGAACTGCTCTATAATGTTTATTATAAAAATATCAATGACAAGAAAATTAATAGAGAAGATACTAATATAAGAAAAGAATGAGTTATAGAACAGAAATAATACAACATGAAAAGGAAAATGAATAAAATGTATAGAGTGAAAAAAAGAAATTGATCTTTCTGAGATGAGATGATTATCCACATGGAGAGTCAAAGAATCATCTGAAAACCTTTGCAATCAATAAGATAAATTATCAAGGCACCTGGATAATATTATCAGCAACTTTCCAAATTACCAGTAATAACCAGTTAAATAATGTAATCAAAAATTTCCTATTCATAGTAGTAACAAAAAATATGAAGTACATATACCAAGAAGAATTATGGAAGAAATTCATAAAGAAAAAAATCCCCAAAAAGATTTCAACAATTTAGATATATAATGTATACTTGGTATTCACAAATTTAACAGTCACTGTTTGAATTATTTCCAAGCAGCCTTGAATATCCATTGCATATAATTGGTTGGGGCATAAAATTTATTTTATCTATTTGATCTGTTTAGCCAAAAGCCAGTATTTTTATCCCAAAATAGCTATGGTATTTATTCATAATCACATGTGGATTTTATGGAATTTATGGAAGTGTTGTTTTTTTATAGTTTCCTAAATATCCTGGTTCCATTATGCTTATTTATTATTTACAAAATTAAGATTAAGTTCTATTTATAATTTTGAATCCTGCTTTTTTTCTTTAAATTTTATTTTGAGTATGATCATAATATACTAAATACTCTTTGAAAATATTCACCGTGTTAAACAGCCTTTGAAAATATTTACCAAGCTAAATATCTGCAGCGTGTGAATGTACCACAGGCACTTAACCATTGTTCTCTCTCATCTAGCATTTTCTCCTCATTCAGGGTTTCACCCCTACAAAGCCACTAAAACTTCTGTTAAGATCTCCAGTGACCTCCAACATTACCATATCCAACAGTCACTGCTCTGGCTCAACTTTCTCAACCCATAAGTACTATTTAACAAAGTTAACCACTGGCGCCTTGACTTCTACCTCCAAAATACATCTGGAATCCATCCACTTCCCTTGGTCTTCACTAATGCTCTAGTCTAAAGCCACATTAATTAACTTTCATCTAGACTACTGTAATAGCTTTCAAAAAAATTCTTCTGTTTCTTATTTTGTTTCCTTATATTTCATCCAAAAAAACAGCCAAAGTGAGCCTTTAAAATGTAATCAGTTTGTTATATTCTTTTCAAGATCTTTCAATAACTTCTCAGCACATTTAGAATAAAATTCAAATTCCTTACTGGGCCTACAAAGTCCTGTGTAAATCTTCCTCCCTCTTTAGTTGATTGCACAGAACCAGCCATCTTTCTATCACTCAGATATGCCAAATGTTTTTCTGTCTTGGAGTTTTACCTCAATCTCACTTTAAATGCCATCACCTAACTATCTAAAGTAGTTCCCAGTTTCTCTCCATCAACTCATCATGTTTTTCTTCATTATAGTGCTTATCAGTACTTGATATTTTTCTTTTTTCTTTGTTTATTGCCTATCTTCCTCAATAAGATATAAACTTTTTGAGAGAAGTGATTTTATGTGTCTCATTACTATATTCCCATGGTCTCAAACAGTGTCTGGCATGTTGTGGCTTGTGAACAAATAATTGCGATTGAATTTATGAATGAATAAATGAGTGAATGACATTTTTGTAATTTGGATTATTTTCAACTATTAGCATTGTGCTGCCATTAATATTTTATATATAAACATTTTCCTATTTTAAAAAGTTAGGCAAGATTCCTAGGAAAATAATTAGTGTCAGAGGGTACATGTATCTGAAGGCTAGAAATATGCTAAAAATTTTATTTTTAGAAAGACTGTAATAATTTTTACTTTATAAGAAATATATGAGGGGCGCCTGGGTGGCTCAGTCATTAAGCGTCTGCCTTTGGCTCAGGTCATGATCCCAGGGTCCTGAGATCCAGCCCCGCATCAGGCTCTCTGCTCAGTGGGAAGCTTGCTTCTTCCTCTCCCACTCCCCCTGCTTGTGTTCCTTCTCTGTTTCTTTCTCTGTCAAAATAAATAAATAAAATTAAAAAAAAATATGAGAGTGCTCATCTCCACTAATTTTATTACCATTTATTAATCCATGATAATTTAATAGGCAAAAAGGGTGTCTCGTTGTTTAATTTGAAATTATTTGATTACTAAAAAGATTGGACATATTTTAATATAGTTATGGCTTTATATACTTTTAATACAGTTCTATAAATTAGCTGTTCATATCCTTTGCCAATTTAATTTTATTTAGGATACATTTCATAGTAGTTAGATCCTGAATCTATAGAACCGAGCATCTATAGCCAGACTACATGATTTTCAAATTCCATCACTACAATGTACTAGCTGTGAGTCCTTACATAAGCTATTTGACCTCTCTGTGCCTTAGTTTACCCATATGTAAAATGGTGATAATAATAGCAGCTACCTCATAGGGTTTTCATGAGTATTAAATCAGTCACTAGAGGTAAAACAACAAGAAACTTAGAACACTACCTGGCTCATAGTAAGTACAGAAAAATTGGCCTTGGGCCTCTCTCTTATACCATACACAAAAATCAACTAAAAATAAAGACTTTGAAATCATAAAACTCCTAGAAGATAACCATAGGGGAAAACTCCCTGACACTTGTCTTGGTGATGATTTTTTTTTTTTTATTCAAGACCACATGCAAAGGGAAGAAAAGCAAAAATAAACAAGTGGAACTATGTCAACTTAAAAGTTTCTGCACAATAAAGTAAACGATCAACAAGATGAAAAGACAACTTATGGAGTGAGAGAAAACATTTGCAAGCCACATATTTGATAAGGGGTGAATATTCAAAATATATAAGGAACACTCACAACTCAATAGCAAAGAGACAAATGCCCAATTTAAAAATGGCCAAAGGAACTGAATAGACATTTTTTCCAAAGAAGACATACACGTGGCCAATGCTCAACATCACTAATCATTAGCAAAATGCAAGTCAAAACCACAATAAGATATTACCTCATATCTGTTAAGGTATCTGTTATCAAAAAAAACCCAGAAATAACAAATGTTGGTGAAGATGTGGAGAAAAGGGAACTCTTGGAAAAGTCTGAATGCAAATTAGTGGAGAAATTATAGAAAATTGAACAGTATGGCAGTTCCTCAAAAATTCAAAAATAGAACTACCATACAATTCAATAATCCCACTTCTGGTATATATCCAAAGTAAACAAAATCACTATCTCAAAGAGATGTCTGTACTTCCATGTTCATTCCAGCATTATTCAGAATGGTCAAGTTATGAAAGCAACCTAAATGTCTATTGACAGATTAATGGATAAAGAAAATGTAATATATATGTGTGTACACACACACACACAATGGAATATTATTCAGACTTTAAAAAGACAAAATCTGCCACTTGTGACCTAGAGAACATTATGCTAAGTGTAATAAGCCAGTCAGAGAAAGACAAATACTATATGATACCATTTACATGTAGAATCTTAAAAAAAAGTTGGACTCATAGAAACAGAGAGTAGAATCATGGTTGCCAGGGATGGGGTTGGGTAGGGAAAATGGGCAAGGTTGGTCAAAGGTTGTTCATAATTACTGCATATATTTCTCAAGTCTGTTCATTCATTTTTGCTCCTTAATTTAGCCTGTGTACCTTCTCATATATTGACATAAAAATTATGTAGGCTTCTGGTTCATAATGGTAGACTGAGTACATATGTTTACCTTTTTTTCCTGTTGAAGCCTCATTGAAGTTAGAGGAAAAATAAAACATATATATATAATGAAAACATGTATGAGCTCTTTTCATAGTTTTATTTTTTAATTTTTAAAGATTTATTTATTTATTTGAGGGAGAGAGAACATGAGAGGGGAGAGGGTCAGAGGGAGAAGCAGACACCCCACTGAGCAGGAGTCCAATGTGGGACTTGATCCCAGGACTCCGGGATTATGACCGGAGGCAAAGGCATTTGCTTAACCAACTGAGGCACCTGGGTGGCTCTTCATATTTTTAGATGTGGGGATATCTTTGGAGAAAATATCTTAATGAATTTCAAAACATTAAAAATATAATTAAGTCGGGGCGCCTGGGTGGCTCAGTCATTAAGCATCTGCCTTCGGCTCAGGTCATGATCTCAGGGTCCTGGGATCGAGCCCTGCATCAGGCTCCCTGCTCAGCAGGTGGCCTGCTTTTCCCTCTCCCACTCCCCCTGCTTGTGTTCCCTCTCTCACTGTGTCTCTCTCTGTCAAATAAAGAAATAAAATCTTTAAAAATATATATATAATTAAGTCATTTAAATCATATTTTTGGATAAATCAGGATGGGTGTTCAACCCAGAAACTGACAAAGGATAAGACAAAAGTAGAGGTGGGATCATTTATTCCTTGGAAGCAAAACCACAAAGATGGTCCAAAATTGGATTCAGCATTATGAAGATTAAGAGTAGCTAAGGGCCATAAATAATCGCAAATGATTGAAGTTTTACCTACAGAAAATCAGTGTGAATTAGCTTATGCCACAATTTCCTTTGTACAACATGTATAAACTCTCAGAATATAACTGGATATTTAATCTATAAATAATTTCCACCTGTGGAAGGCTAGTGCTCCTAGTGTTGATGTTGACAGCCTAAAGAAAATAACCTTTCTTGTCTTAGCATTAGTATTTGAGGTATGTATATTCTGCCTGTAAGTTTCACACACACACACACACACACACACACACACACACACACATATATACACACAGTAAAATGAATCCTGTCAGTTAACATGATCTGCTGATATTCAAAGAACTCAGTATCAACTCCTTCATTGGAGAAACCTGTTGAGGAAAACTGGATTATACAAATGCAAAGGAAACCCACTCTGGCTACTTATATGAGAAAACTTGTTCCTTTATTCCTGAATATGAATTGACAACAAAGAAGTAATAGATGTTTGAAAAAAAATCTACTGGCACAAAAGAGAACAAAAGTAAATAAATGAAATTATTGATCCTAGGAAAAATAAAGATATATTAAGTTGTCAAAAGAAATACATGCATACCTACAATACTATGATAAATACTGTAAAAGTTTTAAGAAGATATTGCACACATAACAAGAATATGGTGTGATGAGAATCAAGGAATAACTCAGAAAAATTTAAAATTAAATATATGGTACCAAATATTAAAAAGGGGGTACAAAATATGGAGTCAAGGGAATTTCCCCAAATAAAAATGAAAGTATTCAAAGAAAATGAGAATAAAGACAGGAAATACTTAGAATCAAGTAAGGAGGTCCAATATCTAATAAGGGTGTCACAGATTAATAAAATAGAAAGGAAGAAATTCAAAGAAATAACTCAAGAAAAATTACCAGACCTGAAGAAAGACATGTGTCTTCAAATTGAAAAGATTCATTGAGTACCAAGAAGGACGCATGAAAAATAAAAACATATGTAAACACAATATTGTGAAATTACAGAAGACTAAGTATAAAGAAGAGATCTTAAAAATTTCTCAAGGAGAAAGAGGTGTTCCACTGCAAAGAAACAATAATTAGACTAGCATATGATTCGTCTATGAATAGAAATAGATTGCAGCAGATATTACACCATGCCTTCAACATTTTTAGCAAAATTATACTGAATCATAAGTCAACTATGAGAAATGAATAAAGCCATTTTCAAACATTTAAGTATTCATAGTTTACTATTCACTTACATTTATAAAAGAATTGTGAATGTATTTTTGCAATAACAGCACAAATAATTTAAGAAAAAGAGAAATATTGGAAATATTACAAACAGTTGGAAAATAATAAAATATAATAAATAATAAAAATAAAAATTTTAATAGGCTCAAAAGCCTGAAATACTTAGGACTAAATAAAGGGAAAGACATGCAAGATCTCTGTACTGAAAAGTAGAAAACACTGCTGAGACAAATTATGAGACTGACTTAAATTAGGAGATAAATCATGCTCATGGCTTGGAAGATTCAATATTTTTGAGCTCTTGTTTTCCACAAATCAATCTGTAGATGCAAAATGAAATGTCCATCATAATGTCAGCAAACTTTATTTTAAAAATTGACAAACTGATTCTAAAGTGTATATAGAAATGCAAAAATACTCCACAGAATTCTATAAAGGAAAGAATAAGGTTGGATTACTTATACTTGGAACTTCAAAACTTATAAAAATACAGCATCAAGATTGAGTGGTATAGAGATAGACAACTGGATTAATAAAACAGAATAATATATGGTACCAAAACAACTGTACATGTGGAGCTTTGACCTCTCTCCATACTATATACAAAAATTAAACAAGGATGGTTCATAAATCTAAATATAAAATCTAAAAGTATAAAGCTTTTAGGAGGTAACATAGGAGAATACATTTCTTGTCTTGTGGTTAGCAAAAAAGGACTAACAATAAAAGATACGATAAGTTGTATTTCAACAAAAATTTTGCTTATAAAAATGATATCATTATGGAAATGAACAGTTGTGAGAGACTGTGAGAAAATATGTGCTATGCATGTACTGACAAAGGACTTTGTCCAGAATACATAAAAAGTCCTGCAATTGAATAATTAAAAAAGCAAACAATTAACAAATGGGCAACAGTCTTGAACAGACACTTCACCAAAGAAGATATATGAAAGCACAATGAGGGGCGCCTGGGTGGCTCAGTCGGTTAAGCGACTACCTTCGGCTCGGGTCATGATCTCAGGGTCCTGGGATCCAGGCCCACATCGGTTCCCTGCTCAGCAGGTGGCCTGCTTTTCCCTCTCCCACTCCCCCTGCTTGTGTTCCCTCTCTCGCTGTGTCTCTCTCTGTCAAATAAATAAATAAAATCTTAAAAAAAAAAAAAAAAGAAACACAATGAATGTAGAGGCATCTCATTTCAATTTGAATTTTACTAATGGCCAACAATAGTAAGCAATGTTTTTATGTGCTTATTGACACCCCAATATCTTCTTTGGTGAAGTGTCTGTTCAAATATTTTGCCATTTTTTAAAATTGGTATGTGTATCATAAAATAGGGCTTCCTTATATCTCCTGAATACAAGTTCTTTATCCAATGTTTTGCAACTATTTTCTCCCAGTGACTTGTATTTTCATTTTCTTAACATCTTTCAAAGAGAAGTTTTTAGTTCTGATAAATTCCAATTTATAATTATTTTCTTCTGTAATCTGCTTTTTGTATCCTATCTCAGAAATATTTGCTTAATCTCAACTCACAAAGATTTTCTCCTATATTTTCCTCAAGAAGTCTCATATGTTTTGGTCTCACATGATCCATTTTGTGTTAATCTTTGTATATGGTATGACATAAGGGTCAGGATTCATCATTATGCAAATGAGTATCCAAATATTGCAATACCATTTGTTGAAAAGACTGTCCTTCACCCCACTGAATTGTATTTATTGCAAATCAACTGGCCATATGTATAGGTTATTTTGGGGCTCTATTTTTTCCATTAAGCTGTATATCTATTCTTATACCAGTATCACACTATCTTAATTACTTTTGCTTTAGAGGAACTTTTTGGAAGAAATTAGGGGGAGTCCTCCAACTTTATTGTTTTCAAAGTTGTTCTTACAATTTTAAGTTCCTTTTGATTTCTCTATAAATTTTATTATCTAGTTGTCAATTTCTACCAAAATCCTTCTGGAGTGACATCAGCAAGATGGCAGAATAAGAGATCTTTGGCTTTATTCCCCTTCACAGGAAGAGCAACTAGCAATTATCCATAGACAAGAACACCTTTGTGAAAATCCCAAAACCCAGGGGTGAACCTGAATCACCCCCTTGGACCACAGAAAAATAAGAAAAAGTACATTAGAAGGGTAAGAGGATCAGTTTCCCTTTGACCACATCACCCCTCCTCCAAGTCAGCGCAACACCATACTGAGAGCATTGCCCTAGACCTGTGGTTACTCCAGTAGGGGAAGGAGACCCTAAAGTAGACATCCAACTTTTTCCAGCATTCTGGGGAGCTTCCTGGGAAGCCACTTCTGTCTCACTTCATGGGGAACACTGAAAGGATCAGCAGGACTAGACTGCGAAGTGTCAGCTTAAAACAAAGAAAGGGGCAGGGCTCAAGCAACCAGTACAGGGATCTTGGCAGATTGGGTTCCAGCTGGTAGCAGCACCTGACCAGAGAGCCCAGCCAATGGCTCTGTTCACTCATGGAACCAAGCCAATGATCCCATCTGGCTAAGGAACATGGTTGGTCAGCAGTTCTTTCTGGCTTGGGTGCCCAGCAGTCAGGCCCAACCATAGATCCCACAATGTGGCCCTGCCCGGGCAAACCAGCACCAGCGCCCAACTACAGAACATAGCCTCTGGCCTCGCCTGAATAGGGAGCCCAGCCAGCGATCTAGCCTGACTGTGCAGTATAGCCAGTGGCCTGCCCAATCACAAAGCCCAGCCTGCAGTCTCACCCAACTGTGGGTACAGCCTGTGGCTACACTCAATCATGAAACCCAGATGGAGGCCCCATCCAACTGTGGAACATAGGTTGAGATCCAATGGTGGAGCCAACCCTGCAGCCCCACCTGAATGCAGTCTAACCATTCATACTACCTGGCCAGGGAGCACAACCTGCAGCCCCACTCAGTAGTAGAGTATAACCAGCAGCACCGCCCAGACAAACAGCCAAGCCAGCAGCCCCTCCCAACCTCAGAACATGAGTCTCACCCAGTGAGAGACCCCCAACAGCAAGCTCTTCCTACCCACAGATGCTACTAGCTGGCTCTCCCTTCCAGAGTCCCATGTTGTGCTGAATGGTTGAAGGCCTTTCCCTGAAGTGAATCTGAAAAAGCTGGAAGAGACTGTTTCCTCAAAACATTTTTTTCTGATATTTTAGCTTGATAGATTTTTGCTCCTTCATTCAGTATAAAATCAGGTCCCTTCTCAAAGAGGTATTTTTAGACCACTCAAGTTCACAATGATGTTTCTTACCTCCTAGTTCAAAATAAGGATAGTAGATGATCAATAATTGAAATATATTTTCCAAGATGCTTTCTAGTTGCTTTACATTCATAATATATATTTTACAATTGAGTTGGGGGAATGTGAAATGCCTTTCCTTATTTCAATAAGAAGAATATGGGGCCCAACAATTTTTAATGGCATACCTAAAATCAAATATGTAAAAAGTGTTAAATTTAGGAATAGAATCCAGGATTTTGTTGCTCTAAAACCCAAACTCTTTCAACTGTTTCCCAACTTATAACACTTAAAAAGAAAATCTTTTGAACACTGAAAGTTCAGCAGTCACTATGCTCAGCATCATGGTGAAAGTCCAATAAAATAATCCTTGCTTTGCTTTGCTCACAGCCTAGTACAGAAATTTAACAGATGCACAGATATAGCAGGTTTAATTAAAACTTCATGTGTGTGTTTTGGAGGTTGGGAGGCAGAGCTGTAGGGATATGCTGTGAGTAAACTGTATAAAAATAAGTGACCCAAAATGTCAACTAAAATACTAGTATTTTGGAATGAAGGGGCTTGATGTTAATCCTCCCTGGGAATCTGGAAACAGGAAAATCAGCCTGATGCAGGAAACATATTTATTGTATCTTGACCCTCATTTGGGACATGCAATAAGGTAAAGCTCTTATAGCAGACTCAAGCTATGTTATTTAATATCATTATTAAGTCCTTGAAGTAGCTTCATAGAAGTTGATGTATTTGATTGAAATCTGTTTTATTTTAGTTTTTTTAAAATTATAGACTGAGATATGATTTATGGGAGAGAGAAGAGAAAGGCACAGTCATCAACAGTGTGCCATCCTGAGGCACAATGAAGACATTTTAGGTTTTGAAATGGTATTTTTAACCAGCTAAGACAAACAACTGTCATCAGTAACTATAGGATTTAATTTGCAAGTAGCTCAAGTTGTCTCTTTGACAGTTGCCAGTGCCTGAGCATATAGTCAACCCATGTGTTGTGTTTTCTCTCCTTCTCTGGCATACGGAAGGGTGTGAGATGGCATGTCTAGGTGGCTCCATTCTATTCTTCACTCTGAAATTGTTTTCAGACCTTTCTTGTGTCTGTGATGTCTTTTGGGAAGCCTATGATGTGGGAACAGAATGAGTTTATACTCCCACACATAGTGAATAAGATCTTTCTTGACTTACAATGGGGTTATGTCCTGATAAATCCATTGTAAGTTGAAGATATAAACTGACAATGCATTTAATGCACCTAACCTACTGAACATCATAGCTTAGCCAAGCCTACCTTAAACGTGCTCAGAACACTTACATTAGCCAACAGTTGGGCAGAATCATCTAATATAAAACCTATTTTATAATAAAGTGTTGACTATATCATGTAATTTATGGAATACTGTACTGAAAGTGTAAAACAGAATGGTTGTATGGGTAGAGAATGGTTCTAAGCATATCAGTTGTTTATCCTCGTGATTATGTGGCTGACTGGGAGCTTTGGCTTATTGCTGCTGCTGAGCATCATGAGAGGGTATTGTATGCATATTGCTAGCCTGGGAAAAGATCAAAATTTAAAATTCAAAGTATAGTTTCTACTGAGTGCGTATTGCTTTTGCACAATCATAAAGTCAAAAAATCATAATTTGAACCATTATAAATCAGGGACTGTCTGTATACCTCTTGTATCAGCCCTGTGTTTTATCTATTCTGGAATTCATTCAACATTCCCACATCCATTCATTCATTTTTCATTCAATCATTATTAGCACCTTTTATGTATAAGAAACCATAGTAGGCATGGATAATGCAAAACTGAGTAAGAGATGGTTCATATTTTCAAGAAAATGACTGTTTAGAAGAGGAATATTATATTTGTAACCCTAAATATCCAATGTTTCATCAGTTCATGAGTACAAAGTAAGGTCAGCAAAATCAGTGCAATGTGCTATCTAACTACCTCATCTCTGTTTAATTTTAGGATCAGACATTATTTACCACTCTTCAATTCCTTCTGTTCCATAGTATTTCAGAAAAATCAATGGGAGGGTCTATGTGTGTGCCCAAGCCAGTCTGGCCAATGCTTGTGTATCTGTCACCATTCTATCCTAAATTATAAATCCCAGTATTCCTCTTAGGCTATGTTATAGCTGATAATTTGCTCTAAACTGTGATCACAATGCCTTTTGTGGCTTACTGTCTGAACCACTCCTCCTTAAATTATATTAGCATTTGCTAATATGTTAGTCAAGCTAATGCCCCTATCTTGCATAGGTCTGCTACTCTTGCACCAAAGGATAACTTCACCCAACTTTTTTCAAGGTTATACTCTCATAGTAGGCATGATAGCATAATTTCTTGGGTTCAAGGGGTTTTGACTTTTCAAATTTTAAACACCCATTTCTTTCCAAGGCTTGCACATACCAGATGTCAGGATCATGGTAGGTTTGAGTAAAAGCCATAATTTATTTCTGGTATGTTTTGGTAAAAGGCCTCAACCATGTCCAGAACCACTATTCACCTTTGAAAGTCTGAATCTGCTGTTGAGTCATGTGAGGGTCTATTACTTGGAGTCAATTTTCTTCCCAAAATTTGTTTACTATCTTTCCTCTCATCTCAGTTCTCATCCAACTTAGCATACCCATATGTCTGAACAGCCAGATATGGTTCATGCAATTCAGTGAATGTAAATAAAAGCATGAATATGTAATTAAACCCCATGTACATGACATATCCATATCCTAGCTCCAGGCAATCCAGGGCACCTCCTATAAATATAAACATATATGTGTAATAAAATGCTAAAAATAGCTTGATAGAAAATAAAATGGAATGGAGATGGTGTAAATCCTATGAGATGTGGTTAGGTATAACAGAAAGTCAACATAGAGGAAGTGATCTGGAAGATGCATGTTGAATGATTTCAGTAGAACATGAAGAAAAGTGAAAGGTAGCATATTCTAGGTAGAGAAAGCAATATGAGCAAAGGCAGAGGTTATTGAAAGAGCACGTTATGTTCAGTCATCTGTGAATTGTTCATTATAGATAGAGGAAAAGAGAGAATGATGAGATTTTAGATATGAGTTTGAGGTAACTGTGGAGCATCCAAGGGGAGAAAACCAATAGGCAGTTGAAGCTGAGGCATAAGTCTTGGCTGAATATAGAGACTTAGTCGTACACATATGTGGTAACTTAAGCCATGGAGTAGATACTCAGGAAGAACATTTGAATAAAGAAAAAATTGGGGCAAGAATGAAACTCTGCCAAAAATCCAACACTTAAGGGGAAATATATTAGTGACAACTTGGCTGCAAGGACAGGATCCTTCCCAAAGTTAACAAGACAGAAGTTTTTTTTTGTTATAAGGATACAGTGATACTTTAGCTAAACATCATAGGGGATGATAACTGGAAACCTATCAGGTACTGGGATTTCTTCCTGTGCTCTCCAAGGCTGCAGTCTCCTGTCTCTCTGAATGTTGGCTTCATTATTATCTCTTGAACTCTCTGCTTTCTCATACACATGGAATGTGTACAATATCCCAGTTCTGGATTTGGATGACTTCCCAATTCAACCATTCAACAAAAACTAAGTCTCAAGTTTAGACTTAAAGCCACTAAGTGGCTTACTGGCTTGTTTCAATTCAAATCTCCTGCTGCAATTGATATGTAAAACATACATACACATGTATTTATACATAAGAGTATTTGTTTGAACACACTGGAGAGATGCCAAGGCAGCAATAACTTGTGGAACTATATTTGGGAAAGAAAGTCCATAGAGTAGAGTCTAACATTTGCATCTGCTTTTCTACTGATTTGCTGATTTGAAAGTGGGAGCTAAGCAATTGAGAAGGTGACCAGACATTTCAGGAGTATCTTGGGGTTGCAGGAGAAGCATTGGAGTCCAGGGATCACTTAAGAGGAGGAATCTTAAAAAAACACTGAAGGCTTTCGAATGGAACCCTGATAAACTACACCTTAGGTAAAAAAGATAAGCCACAATAAAGTTAGCGCTCACAAAAACTAGAATCTAACTTTTAATCACCTCCATCCTTGATTGGATTAAGGTGATCTACCCTCAACTGCCTGTCAGAAGCAAGAGTAAATAATTTCTTGTGGGAGATAATATCAAGTTTGACCCCAAATTATCTCCACAAACTGTTAGGTACAGTGTCAGATAGTCCATCAAAAATAACAAGGTCTAAAAATGACAATAAATAACCAAATACGATAGAAAAAAACATAGAATAGAAACAGACTGATAGGTGATCCACATATGATATTGAAGTTATCAGAGACTGGCTTTAAAATATGTCTCCACAAACTATGGTCTGGAGGACAAATCCAAGCTGCTTCCTGATCCTGTAAATAAACTTCATTGGAAAATAACCATGCTCGTTTGTTTACATAGTGTTTATAGTCATTTTCATGCTAGAATGGCAGAGTTAAGTTATTACAACAATTACAACAGAAACCATATGTTCTTCAAAGCTGAAAATATTCAGTATATAGCCCTTTATGGTAAAGTTTGCCAACCATTACTTCACGTTTGATTAGTATATCCAAGAAATTAAATAAAAAGATTGAGATTATTGGCAGAGAACTGCAAACACAAGAAATACCAGAATAGAACATTTGCAACTGAGAAACTACAATAACCGAAATTAAATCTCCATGGATGGATTTAATAGATTCAGCACAGCTAAAGAGATAATTAGACAAACTTGAAGACAGCAATAAGCAAACATATAGACTGAAACACGGGGAACAAAAGTGTGGAAAACAGAAAAGAGCTTAAAATACATATGAAAGAGTGAAAAAAAAAACCAGTCATTCCTATAACTGGCATCACAGAAAGATTAAAGAGAGATGAAGCATAAGTAGTATTTGAAGAAATAATGGCTGGTAAAAGATATCAAACTACACATTCAGAAGTACTAAAAGCCCTGAACAAGATAAACATTTAGAAAACCACATTAAAAGGGATCATAGTAAAACTGCCCAAAAGAAAAGATGAAGATAAAATCTTGAAAACAGCTAGAAAACGCCATCATATTTTATCCAAAGGATTGGCAATAAGAATGATAACCAAATGCTCAACAGAAATAATGGAAATTATCTTTAAGTTGAATAAAGAAAGTAACTTCCAATGTAAGTTACATTGTATACATGAGCCCAATCACAGAATAAGGAGAGACTTGGTCGTGGGATACTCCAAGGCCAAAGCGGGTAAATGCCAGAAATAGGAGGGATTTGTGGGGCACCCAAAAGAGTACTTGGTCAGTATACACCAGTGAGAGCAGTCAGGAGAGTGGACATTTCCCTACAGGTTTTGATAGGTTGTGTTTCACTGTTGTTTTCTTCTATATAGTTTATAAATTTAGTTTGTTTCCTTCTTTAACACAAAACTTATTTAGAAATGAAAATGTGGATTTAAAACAAGATCCCTAATGTGTACATTGCTTTTGGTTCTCCATTTCTAATTTTATTGTCTCATGATCCACAAATGTGTCCTCTGTGATTTCTGTTTAGGCACAAAAAAGTAACAATGTCATTTGTGGCCAAATTACATGGAAAAGTTTTGTCACTATATCAAGTGTTTGAAGAGAATTTGTTTTTCTGGTGAGCATATAGTTTATGTATTTTTTAAAGAAGCTTGTTAGTTATAATATTCAAATGCTCTATATCTTGGCTTATATTTTGAGTGTGGATTTGTCAATTTATTTTTGTATTTCTATCATTTCTTCCTTTCTGTACTTAGAAGGTTTTTTAGAAGATGTATAGAAATCATGACTATTATACTGACCTGATCATTTATCATTATGAAGTATCTCTCTTTTCTCCTCAAATGTATTTTAAATTTTAGTTGGCCTCATATTAACATGATGACATCTGATTTTATTGTTACTATTTTCTTGATATGCATGTTCTTATTTTGGAATTTTGGGGGGGATTTAGTTGTGTTTATTTTCATCATCATACAGCTAATTTTATTTTTTGAAATTCAGCCTGAGTCTTTGAGTCTTCTAAAGGGCAATTATTGATATAGATGATTGATAGATATGTAGACAAAGAGATGGATGAATAGACAAATAGATATAGAGATAGATAAAAACACACCTTTATTTTTGTATTTGCTTACTGATTTGTTTTCTTTTTTCCTTCTCCTGTATTTTGTTATATGTATTGTGATTTCGCTATTCCCTTTCTTTTGTAAATGTATAAATATATAAATATATTGCCTTATATAAAATAAATATTTAGGTTTTCATTCAAAGAAACTGAAAAAGCATCAAAATAAATTGAAATAAAGTAAAATGAAAAAATCCAAATAATACAATGATTAAAAATATTTTTAAAAGAATAACAATGCTCAACAGATGAATGGATAAAGGAGATGTGGTTCATATATACAATGGAATATTACTTAGCCATCAGAAAGGATGAATATCTACCATTTGCATCAACATGGATGGAACTGGAAGGGATTATGCTAAGTAAAATAAGTCAAGCAGAGAAAGACAATTATCATATGGTTTTACTCATATGTGGAACATAAGGAATAGCGCGGAGGATCATAGGGGAAGGGAGGGAAAACCGAATGGGAAGAAATCAGAGAGGGAGACAAACCATGAGAGACTCTGGGCTCTGGGAAACAAACTGAGGGTTACAGAAGGGAAGGGGGTGGGGAGTTGGGGTAGCCAGGTGATGGGTATTAAGGAGGGCATGTGTTGTGATGAGCACTGGGTGTTATATACAACTAATGAATCGTTGAACACTGCATCAAAAACTAATGTTGGCTAACAGAACATAATAAAAAAAAAGAAATAATGAAAGTTATCCTCAAATTTACTAAAGAAAGTAACTTTCAACTCAGAATTCTGTATCTTGGGAAAACATCATTCCCCATGAATGAAAGCAAATTAAAGACATTTTCAGACTAATAAAACTGAGAGAATTTATCAGCAGACCTGCACCAAAGGAAATGTTAAAGTGTGTTCTTTAACTAGAAAAAAAAAAAAAATCCTAGATGGAAGTGTTGAAAAGCAAGAAGTAATGAAGAGCAAAGAAAAGAGTAAATATGTGGGTAAATATAAATGAATGTTGATTGTATGATATATATTATGTTATATGTATGTTACATATATCACATGTTATATATAATATAACATGTGATATATATATAATTAAAATATATACCAAAAATAGCATAAGAGGAAGAGATGATCTGATTTAAAGTGCTCTAAGAATCTTTCATTGTCCAGACAGTGGTAAAAATACTAATTTAGAGGGGCTCCTGGGTGGCTCAGTTGGTTAAGCATCCGACTCTTGGTTTTGGTTCAGGTCATGATCTCTAGATCCTGGGATTGAGCCCTGTGTCAGGCTCCATGCTGGGCAAGGTGTCTGTTTGAGATTCTCTCCCTCTCCCTCTGTCCCTCCCCCCACTTGCTCGCTCTTTCTAAAAAAATAAATAAAAGTAAAAAAAAAAACTGTAAAAAAATACTAGTTTAGATTACATTTAAATAAGTTAAGGATGCATGCTGTAATTTCCAGGGTACCAGTAAAAGAATAGGAAAATAATTATAACCAGCAAGCCAATATAAGGGTAGAATAAAACAATAAATTATCAATTCAGAATAACTATTTTTATCACTAGAAAACCAATAGTAAGAAGGTAAACAAACACAAATACATTAGTAATTACATTAAACTTAAATGAACAAAATGCTCTTAATTAAAATACAGATATTATCAGAGTAAATTAAAGTGTTTAGCAGAAACTCTCAATGACATCATTTTGTATCCTTCTGGATTGGAGTGCTGCCTGTGTTGAAACACTCTCCACTTCCATATATTGGATGAAAGATCATGCTTTTCAACAGAGGATCTGGCTTACTACACAAGGGTCAGATGATGTAATTTCAAAGTGCATATAGTGCCTCTCCATATAAAACCCTTGAACAGCAGGAATTGGAAGAGTCTGAACAGATAAACTATTCTCCTCCCCCCTCCACACACTACTTTAAGCTGCACATTCTCCTTGAACCATTTCTAGAAATGTCCTGCATAAATGAACAGGCTTGTTGAACAATTTTTCTGTGTCTATTGATGGTTTGTTTAGACGTGATTGTCGGCATCATAACTCATTATATAGCATTGCTTTACATTTCTTCTTGTCTTGGTTTTCCATTTTTCCTTTAAGCCACTGTCCTAGATTAAGCCTAAAATTGGTAAATGTAAATGAGAGAGACAAATTCTTGGGAAAACACCATTTAAAGAAGCCAACAGAAGAATAAATAGATGTTCTGAATAGACATACACCTAAATTAAAGAAATTGGATCCAGAATTTAAAACCTTCTTACAAAAGCAATTCTAGGCCCATAGAATTTCACTAGTGAATTCTGTTAAGCATTCAAGGATAAAATTAAAACCAATATTACACAAACTCTTAGAAGAGAAAAAGGGAATACTACCCACTTTGTTTTAGGAGGCCAGTTTAACTTTGCTGCTACAAGGTGAAAAAGATTATCACAAAAAGAAAAACATGGACCTATCTTTCTTAGGTACATGAGTGAACAAACACAAAATGTGTTACAAAACTGAATCTAGTGATTTATAAAAGGGATAATGTATCATGAAAATTTGGTTCTATTACAGGAACATAAGGTTGATTTAACATTCAAAATTAATCAGTCATTTCCCACATAAAGAGAATAAAGAAAAAATGTATCTCAAAAATTGTATAAAAACCGCAATCAATAAAATCCAATGTCTATTAATGTATATTAGCAAAATGTGAATATTAGGGAACTGGCATAATCTAATAAAGGATATTTACAGAAACTTATACCTCACATCACACTTAATTGTTAAATATTAAAAGTTTTCCTTTTGATATAGGAATGATGCAAGAAAACCAACTATAAACACCTCTATTTAAAATTGTGCTGGAGTTCCCAGTCAGTGCAGTAAGGCATGGAAAAATAAAAGCTATGCAGACTGAAATGGCAGGAAATAAAATTAACATTATTTGCAGAAAATATGAGTACATGCATAGAGAATCCAAAGAAATCTACAGATAAGTGTTAAATTTAATAAGTGAATTTAGCAAGGTCTTAAGATATAATATCAATACAAGAAAAATCTATTGTATTTCCATATAACAATAGGTAATTAGAAAATAGCAATTTTGAAATAATACGATTTATGGTAGCATCAAAAGTACCAAATAACTAGAATAAGTCCAATAAAAAATTAGAAAGACCTCTCTACAGAAATCTCTAAAACATTATTGAGAGAAAAATTTATAAACAAAAATGGAGGGACAAATCATACTCATGGATTTGAAGACTCAATATATTTTTTTAAAGTTAAGTTTTATTTATTTTCTTAAGATTTTATTTATTTATTTGACAGAAAGAGAGAGACAGCAAGAGAGGGAACACAAGCAGGGGGAATGGGAGAGGGAGAAGCAGGCTTCCTGCTGATGTGGGGCTTGATGCGGGGCTTGATCCCAGGACTCTGGGATCATGACCTGAGCCGAAGGCAGATGCTTCACAACTGAGCCATCCAGGCACCCCTTGAAACTCAATATTGTCAAGATGCTAATTCTCCCAAAATTCATGTATAGCTTCAATGATTTCCTCAAAAAACTCCAGTAGTATTCTTATGGAATTTGACACTCATTCTAAATTATTTACACAAATGCAAAGGGCAAAAATAGGCAAGACAATCATAAAGAAAAATAAAGATGGTGGAATCACATTACCAGATGTTAAAGCCTTATTGTAAGCTTATAGTAAGTTAGACACTGTGATGTTAGCACCAGGATATGAAATAGACAAATGAAACACGAGAGAAAAAGTCCAGAAACAATCCCTCACACATAAAGCACTTGTTTATGACAAAGGTGGCATAACAGACCATAGAGAAATGATGTTTCTTTAGAAATAATGTTGCTGCAGAAAGGAAACAGTCAACAAAACCAAAAGACAACTGACAGAATGGGAGAAGATATTTGCAAATGACATATCAGATAAAGGGCTAGTACCCAAAATCTATAAAGAACTTATCAGACTCAAAATCCAAAGAACAAATGATCCAATCAAGAAATGGGCAGAAGACATGAACAGACATTTTTCCAAAGAAGACATCCAAATGGCCAACAGACACATGAAAAAGTGCTCAACATCACTCAGCATCAGGGAAATCCAAATCAAAACCTCAATGAGATACCACCTCACACCAGTCAGAATGGCTAAAATTAACATGTCAGGAAATGACAGATGTTGGCAGGGATGCAGAGAAAGGGGACCCCTCCTACACTGTTGGTGGGAATGCAAGCTGGTTCAGCCACTCTGGAAAACAGTATGGAGGTTCCTCAAAAAGGTGAAAATAGAGCTACCCTATGACCCAGCAATTGCACTACTGTGTATTTACCCCAAAGATAAAAATGTAGTGATCCAAAGGGGCACGTGCACCCCAATGTTTATAGCAGCAATGTCCACAATAACCAAACTCTGGAAAGAGCCAAGATGTCCATCAACAGATGAATGGATAAAGAAGATGTGATGTATATATACAATGGAATATTTTGCAGCCATAAAAAAATGAAATCTTGCCATTTGCAATGACGTGGATGAAACTAGAGGGTATTATGCTAAGTGAAATAAGTCAATCAGAGAAAGACAAGTATCACATGATCTCACTGATATGAGGAATTTGAGAAACAAGGTGGAGGAGCATAGGGGAAGTGAGGAAAAAAATGAAACAAGATGAAACCAGAGAGGGAGACAAATCATAAGAGACTCTTAATCTCAGGAAACAAACTGAGGGTTGCTGGAGTGGTGGGGGGTGGGAGGGATGGGGTGGCTGGGTGATAGACACTGGGGAGAGTATGTGCTATGGTGAGCACTGTGAATTGTGTAAGACTGATGAATCACAGGCCTGTACCTCTGAAACAAATAATACATTATATGTTAAAAAAAAAAAAAAAGAAGATAGTAGGAAGGGAAAAATGAAGGGGGAGAAATTGGAGTAGGAGACTAACCAGGAGAGACTATGGACTCTGAGAAACAAGCTGAGGGTTTTAGAAGGGAGGGGGGTGGGGAGATTGGGGGATGGGTTAGCACAGTGATGGGTATTAAGGAGGGCATGTATTGCATGGAGCACTGGGTGTTATAGGCAAACAATGAATCATGGAACACTACATCAAAAACTAATGATGTAAGGTATGATGACTAACATAACGTAATAAAATAAAATTAAAAAAATAAATAACATTGCTGGATCAATTTGATAGCCACGTGGAAAAAATGAAATGACCTCTACCTCATATTACATACAAATGTGTACCCTGGGTTGATTGAAAATCCAATTTCTTAAAAATTTCACTATATTTGACACACCATGTTGCATTAGTTTCAGGTATACAACATAGTGATTCAATTTATCTATAGGTTATGCTATGCTCACCACAAGTGTACCTACCATCTGTCACCATACAACACTATTACAGTATGATTGACTATATTCCCTCTGCTGTACCTTTTATCCCCATGACTTATTCATTCCATAACTGGAAGCCTGTATCTTCTACTCCTCTTCACTCATTTTTCCCATTTCCCCCTTCCCCCCAGCAACAATCAGTTTGTCCTTTGTACTTAGGGGTCTGTTTCTGCTTTGTGTTTGTTTGCTTGTTTATTCATATTGTTTTTTAATCCACTTATGGATGAAATCATATTTTATTTGTCTTTCTCAATCTGACTTATTTCACTTAGCATAATACTCTCTAGGTCCATCCATGTTGTAGCAAATGGCAAGGTCTCATTTTTTATGGCTGAATGATAGCCCTGTGTGTGTGTGTGTGTACCACATCTTCTTTATCCATTCATCTATCAATGGACACTTGGGTTGCTTCTATATCTTGGCTATTATACATAATGCTGCAATAAACATAGAGGTGCATATATCTTTAGAATTAGTGCTTTCATTTTCTTTGGGTAAATACCCAATAGTGGAATTACTGGATCATATGGTAGTTCTATTTTTAGTTTTGTGAGGAACCTCCATACTGTTTTCCACAGTGGTTTCACCAATTTTCATGACCACCAAAAGTGCACAGGGTTCTTTTTTCTTCACATTTTCGACAACACTTGTTATTTCTTGTGTTTTTTAATTTAGCCATTCTGACAGGTCTAAAGTGATATCTCATTGTGGTTTTGACTTGCATTTCCCTGATGATTATTGATACTGAGCATCTTTTCACGTGTCTGTTTGCCAAGATTTAAATTTTTAAAGTAAAATAATTGAATTTATAGAAGTTGTTATCAGGGGAATAGCTTCATTACTTTTGGATAAGGAAAGGTCCCATAAGGAAGACACAAATATCCCTAAAATAAATGAAAACTTGGTTAATTAGTGCACCATAGACAATGCACCATAAAGAACGGGAAAAGTCAAACCACACAATGGTACAAGATAGTTGCAATACACATAATCAACAATGGGGGGCACGTGCCTGGCTCAATTGGAAAAGCATGCAACTCTTGCCCTCCGGGTTGTGAGGTCTCTATACCATGTTGGGTATAAAGAGCACTTATATAAAAAAATCAACTTTAAAAATGAACTTCTATCCATAATATTAAAAGAATTCCTACAAAACATGAAAAACATAAACGAGTCAATAGAAGAATAAGCAAAAGATTTGTGCAAAATATGATAAACATATGAAAACTACCTTAATTTTTTTGTAATCAAGGAAATTTAAAACCAGAATGATATTAAGATTACAGAAGAATGACTAAAATGAAACATCTGACAACATGAAGTGCTAGCAATGATATGGAGCAACCAAAACTCTCCTCTATTGCTGGTGGGAATGCAAACTGATATCTCCCCTTTGGAAAACTCTTCAGCAACATCTGTGAAAACTGAACATACGTTTATCTTATAGCCCTGTAATTATACTCCAGAATATGTATAAATTGAACTGTGTACATACGTGCACACATAGACACATACCAGAATGTCTATAGAGGCATTCTTTATGATAGCTGCAAACTCAAAACAACCCAAATGTCATTAATAGAAGGGACACATTTTGGCATATTCATCATACGGTGGAATACTACACATCAATGAAAATTAAAGTAGTACAGTTGCACAGAACAACATGGAATCTCACAAACATAATATTGAGTAAAGTAGTGAAATCTATTTAGTAATAGAAAATTCAAAAATGGGCAAAACAAATCTATAATATTAGAAGTTAAAAACCTTTATCTTTGGAGAGGTGGCAAGGAACAGTGACTGATCCTAGGTATAAAGACAGCTTCTGAGCTGTTGCCAATGTTCTGTTACATGAATGTGAAAATTCTTCGAGTAAGATAATAGAATTGTGCACTTTTCTCTATATATTTTAACTATGATTTTAAAGCCTATTAATTCTCAAGAAAAGAGATTCTCATTGGCCTAAATTTACCCATATGTCAACTTTGATCTAGTCAGGTGAGGTCACTCTGTTGGGTTCACATAGCCAGCACCTCATTCATCAGGGGCTGTGGGATGATCCACTTTGACAAGGGGGGTGTAGGTGGGGCTATGAGTGAAGGGAAATAATCAGGAAAATGGCATGGTCATTCAGGTAACCCAGGAAGTGTCAGCTACAAATAAGCATCAAACATGTGAACCTGAAAAGTAGATTGAGAGGGAATTGTGATAATATCAGAAGAAACAGGAGGGAGAAGTTCATTTAAAATAAAGTTAGGTAGGGACACCTGGATGGCTCAGTCAGTTGAACAGCTGGCTCTTGGTTTTGGCTCAGGTCATGATCTTAGGGTCCTGGGATGGAGCCCCGCTTCGGGCTCTGCGCTCAGTGGGGATCCTGCTTAAGGATTCTCTCTCCCTCTCCCTGTGCCCTTCCCCCAACTCGTGTGCACATGCTCTCTCTCTCTCTTTCTCGAATAAATAAATCTTAAAAAAATAAGGTTAGGAAGTTCAAAAACAAGAAAATGTTGAAAAGAGTAAAATGCTGTCATGAGCTCAAGTAAGATACAAATTGAAAGGAATATGTCAATTAAGCGTCACTGGTGACCTTGGTGATGAAAGTTACAGTGGTATGAGAGGGGAAGAAGCCTGAGGGTAAGCAAAAACCTGATTACAGTAGGATGAAGAGTAAGCAAATTACAAAATCTGGGAGTCTTATGAAGGCTAAGGACATTCTTGCCAGAAGGATGCATATGCATGCATACATGTAAAATAATTTCCTCCATTTCAAGGGGTCCATGTACCTCTTGAAGCTCATTTATCAATACCAGTTTAAGCAAACTCAGTGCAGGATATTCTTATGAGGATCTTAGTCATGAAGAAGAGGTGAGGCAGCAGTAACTAGAACAGGCAAAGTGTTGGGAAAGGTTTGTGGTTTTCATGTGCTTTGTGTTTACTGGGAGACTTTGAGCATAGAAACTTTGGAAAGTACCTAAATAGAAAAGGAAGCAGTTGTAAACAGAGGAGATAGAGGAGATAACTGAAGGATCAAGGTTACTACAGCAGTCCCCCCTTAGCTGTGGTTTCACCTTTGCTCGTTTCAGTTCCCTGAGGTCAACTGTGTTCTGGAAGCAGATGATCCTTCTCCTGACGTGTCATCAGTAGGCCAGCAGTAGCCTAATGTGACGTCACAAGCCTGTCATTCTCCTCACTTCATCTTGTCAGGTAGGCATTTTATCATCTCACATCATCACAAGAAGAAGGGTGAGTACAGTAAGATATTTTGAGAGGGAGAGACCACATTCACATAACTTTTATTACAATATATTCTTATAATTGTTCTATCTTATTATTAGTTATTATTGTTAATCTCTTACTGTGACTAATTTATAAATTAAACTTTATCATAGTCATGTATGTCTGGGAAAAAAGATAGTGTATATAAGGTTTGGTAGTATCTGTGGTTTCAGGCACCCACTGGGGGTCTTTGGAACGTATCCCCTGGGGATAAGAGGAGGGCAGGGACTACTGTATTATGGAGACGATAGGAAGGGATAAAAACAAGGCCAAAGGCAGAGGCAATAAACAGAAAAATCCCCTCTTCTGAGATTGGAGAGAATGCGTTGATGGCAGGTGCCACAATAAATAAATGTATAGATATGGGAACAGGAAATTGTGTAACTTCATTGCCATTCAACTCAATGTTTTTAATGAAGAAATAAAAGCACCTTCGACGGAATGATGGGCAAGAAGGTGAAGAATCCTAAGAGATTTATTTTAAGATTCAAATAATCTTCCTGGTATCTATCCCAAATGTTTTCACTGAGAAAATGATTTGACAGACACATTTCAAGCATTGCACTAAGACACAAAACTAAGACATAGTCCTTGCCTTAGAGGAATCCACTCTGTAAATTATAGAACATGCTCCCTCACATGATAGTGACCACCTGAAATACCAGGACAAGAAGAGCTGTGAAGCTTGGCTTCAGCTCAATAGAAAGGACTTATCTACCATCCCTTTTACACGTGCGGTAGTTTATTACTTGCAGAATACTAAAATCACATAATCACTTATAATGACCTATGAGGTGAGTCGTTCAGGCATTATCTCAATTTTATTTCAATTTTAATCACTTTTGAAATAATAGCTTCCATAAATGTGCATCTTTTGTAAAGTAAGAGTTCCTGTTTTGTCTTAAAACTACTTTTTCCTCTGGTTCTAGCACTTTTTGTCTTGATTCTACAGATTTTAGTCAGACACTTGAATCTCACTCAGCCTTTGGAAACTGAAGGAGTCTCATCATTTGTCTTTCCTGTATACAATTCCTGCAATTCTTTTTATGAATGGCTTACATAATAATAGGAATATTCTTATTATGAAAACAAATAAGCACTCCTTGCTTATTCATGCACATGTGAGATAATGCATGAACAGAACTTAGTACTTAATAAATGTGGACCATTCCTAATTATAATTTTTGTTATGAACTTTTTGCTCTCTTGTCTATTGTTTATCATTTTTTCCAGTGTGCCTTTCCCCTTCTAATTCCCCTTTAATACTTCCATTTCTTTGCTGTAGACCTTCCAGTAGACTTCTACAAGCAGTGCTTTAGTTGTCCACACTTCCGTGATTGTATTCAGGGTTGGAAGATATCCTGTACTAGACTAGCATGTGTTTAAATGATCCCCCAAAATAAGCCAGGTTATTTCAAAGTGTAGCTATTCTATCTACTGAGAGTGTCATCCTTAAACTCTGAAATGGTGCATGATGGTACAAAGAAAAGTGTTCAAGGTGAGTCTGGTGGCCTGGATTCTAATTCCTAATCTGCTATTAATGCTGTGTGTACTTGGGAATGTCACTTCATCAGTTCCAGATGGCTTCATCAACAGGAATATATATTTGAAAAGTTGGAGAGATTTACGATTTGTTAGAACAGTATCTAAAATTGGGCACCCAAATCCTACACTTTCTATACAAGCTAGATATGGAAAAGCAAGTAAGAGATATTTTATTGTTCTTCTTTGCTTCATCCTCCAAATAACCCAGAATTGAATGCCAACTGGGTTCTAATTTGAGCTCTACCATTAATTAGCTGTGGGTTCTTGAGAAATCGAGAGCTCTTTGGGTCACAATTTTATTACATGAATATTATAGAAATTGGCAGGAAAAAGCATATTAAAGTCAAAGGAATCACCAGGAGGAAACCTCA
Organism: Mirounga angustirostris; assembly: GCF_029215605.1. Classification (NCBI taxonomy): domain Eukaryota; kingdom Metazoa; phylum Chordata; class Mammalia; order Carnivora; family Phocidae; genus Mirounga; species Mirounga angustirostris. The sequence continues at coordinate 99,542,701 of NW_026991719.1, forward strand.
AAGAAAATAGGTAATAAACTCAATCTACTCGTTGCCCAAGACTTTGACATACCAATATAATGTTCTCAAGAGACTCATGGCAACTTAACAAATTGGCATCATTATTTTATACCTAGAATTGTTAATGGAACCAATTGTTTATATGAGCCTGAGCATGATCTGTGAATTATCTTTCTAGAGTCACACTACTAAGGGAGGGAAAATCTAATCAGAAGCCTGTTTGAGAATATGTAGTTATTTGAATGATTTGAATATTTGGTAGCACTGAGGTAAGACAGCCTAATGTGCTCTGTCTACAAAAGGCAAATGTTCCCCGTTAATAACTTTCATTAAGTCTTGCTCTGTCTTAGGAGACAAAGTTTCTGTAAGGTGACTTTTCATGTTTGTCCTCTGCTCCATTATGTGTTGTTTTCTTAACAGATCTCTCAGGAGGCAAATTCATTTCCAAATTCTTGGAAAGCACCACACTTTTGTTTTTACACTTTATCACAGATATATTGAAACCTGCCTTCATAGAATTGCTGTAGTTTTCAAATGAGTTAATATATCTTACAGCACTGAAGCTTGTTTAAGGCTATTGTTATAATACTGTTATATATATTGTTATTTGGTACTGAAGGAGAAATAAATAGAGGAGGAGACAATATGCTTTCCTTGAAAGAACTTAATATTTTGGAAAGTAATAGATTCATACACATAAATTAACAATAATACTGACTACTGATAATATTTATTGAGTTCACAGCATGTTTCAGACACTGTACTCAGTACTTCATCTTCACACCAACCACCATGAAAGGTACTTCTGTTATTCCTCTTTAACAGATGAGCAAAAGTCCACCTAAACGGATTAAGTCACTTTCACAAGGTCATATAGCCTCTAAGGATTTGAACACATATAGTCTGATTCTGGAAGAGAGATTCGAAGCATGTGTTTGGGGAGGGTCAGAGAAAACCTCTGTTAAAATAGAATATTGGTATTAAATTAATGGCCTGTTAACTACTGGAAACAAGAAAGTGACAACCCTAAATTTTGCCCTACAAGGTTGTGCACTAATTGGTATGTGTGGTTTTGGTTTTATTTTGGGGGGGAGGGAGGGGCAGAGGGAGAGGGGCAAGAGAGAATCTTAAACAGCCTGATGCGGGGCTCAATTTCACCACCCTGAGACCATGACCTGAGCCAAAATCAAGAGTTGGACGCTGAACTGACTCAGTCACCCAGGAGCCCTGGTGTTTGTGTTTTTTAAACATGAGATGGTAAAGCCATTTCTAACTCAAAAAAAAATTTTTTTTTTACATTTCAATTTTTTCCTTTAAAAGGAGGGAGTTGTGTATAGGGGGGTTAAATACTTTATAGACAAGAAAAAAAACTGCGCTAGAACCAACTTATTCATCATCATCATCTTCTTCTTCATCTTCCTCCTCCTCCTCTTCATCTTCCTCCTCCTCCTCCTCTTCCTTCTTTTTCTTGCTCTTTTCAGCCTTGACAACTCCCTTTTTTGCCGTATCAGGCTTTCCTTTAGCTCGGTATGCAGGAATATCTTTTTCATATTTTTCCTTCAGCTTAGCAGCCTTCTTTTCATGAGGCTGCTTGTCATCTGCCACAGTGTTATTCCACATCTCTCCCAGTTTCTTTACAACATCACCAATGGATAGGCGGGGATGTTCTCCTTTGATTTTTGGGCAATACTCAGAACAAAACAAGAAAAAGGCCGAAGGAGGCCTCTTGAGTGCATTGGGATCCTTGAACTTCTTTTTGGTTTCCCCTTTAAGGGGGGATATAAGTTTTCATTTTTCTTTCATAACGAGCCTTATCCGCCTTTGCCATGTCTTCAAATTTTCCTTTCTCTTTAACAGACATGTCTTCCACCTTTCTGAGCACTTCTTAGAAAACTCTGAGAACTTGACTGAAGCATCTGGGTGCTTCTTCTTGGGCTCCTCTAGGCAAGTTTGCACAAAGAATGCATATGATGACATTTTGCCTCTCGGCTTCTTAGGATCTCCTTTGCCCGTGTTTAATTATTTTCCTCAGCGAGGCACAGAATTGCCAAGTGCCTGTCTGGCTCTCCCTTACCCCAGCGCTGTCTCTACGGAGCTCAATGTACTGCAATGGCTGTAAGAGCGGGGGCCAGACGCCTCAAAAAGGGTTTTAAAAATAAGGAAGTTCACAACTTTCGTTGTGATCCCAGATTCTACTTAGTTTGCTCTGTCACAATCATGCTATTTTTATCTTTCAAACTTTACAAAGTTTCAATTACTGTTTACAAGTAACAAAAGACTGGTTGATGGCTTCAGACAAGTGCCCAACATGTGTCCTAATTGTTTACACTTAATGAATTTGGAAACTGTCATCTCTGCCTTCACATGACAAAAATATGCTTTAAGCTGTGATAATCTTACTTCTTACGACTAAATAGTATTTAAATAATTGAAATTACTTTTTTTTCTGATCAAATCTTCAGAGGGGCAATTGCCAGGAGGACTTTTTTTTCTTTTTAACAGCTGAATGATATGAAGGAGATATATTAGGTTCCTTCTTCCTTGGGCCACCTTAGGACAATAACCATAAACTTTGTAACCAAGAGGGTAGAAATTGTGACAGATTTATTTCCGTCTCAGCCTTTGTTCAACTGTAAATTCTTTTAGGGCAGAGTCATGTCAGTTATATTTCTCTGCTTCCTATAATATCTAATGCTATATTTGATGCCTAGTAAGGGTTCAATAAATATATATTGCATATATGAATGGAGATATGATAGTGGAGCTTTTATAGTTGCTGTACCTGTCTGTCTCCCTGCTTGCAAAGAGACAAACTGATTCTTTGTCATTGTTCATTTATTGTGTATTTTATATATGTAAAAATGGATTGTGTTACAATCAAGATAGCCCTGGAAAGTCCACACTTTGAACATTCCCTCTCTAGTTGAACCCAGAGCAATGAGTTAGAGTATAAAAAGAGAAAAATTCAAGTACACAGCTGATCTTAAAAATAAGATAAATCTTTCTGTGGACCATAAATGGAATAGAAATTCAAATGGTGTCAGACTGAAGCTACAGGATTTCTGGGCTTTGAGTTCAAAAGAAGAGACAGTATGGGTGCCTGGGGGACTCAGTTGGCTAAGTGTCCAATTCTTCATTTCAGCTCAGGTCATGATCTCAGAGTCATGAGATCAAGCCCCTCTGCCCCTCCCCTCACACTCCTCCCCCTACCTTGAGCAACCATGCTCTTTCTTGTTCTCAAACAAAACAAAACAAAACAAAACAAAAACAAACAAACAAAATCAGACAGTTGTTTGGTTCCTGTGGATACCCTAGAATAAGTGTCTTAGCATAAATTTGGATGAAAATAAGCCCCCTGCTTAAAACTGAGGGCCATGTCGGGGCTTTCCTGCTTGTTAATACAAGTTGAAAAAAACTCCTGTGGATTGATGCCTAGGTCTGTAATTTATTAAATGTTAAGTACTTAAGGATGAAAAAGATACACATATAACTTTATGATTCTCCTCTGTGATCTGCCCAATATCATTGTAGGGCAGGGACCCTGTACTATCAATATATGATCTGATTCTAGATTGGAGTCCATAAAAGCAGATTAAAGCAATTGGAAAATTTGTAAATAAAGAGAGGTGAGCAGAGGAGACGGGGTGTGTGTATGTGTATGTGAGAGAGAGAGAGACAGATAGAGAATGAGCCATGAAAGAGAGACCAGAATTTTTAAATTCATGAAGATGATTGAGGCCTCTTCACACACACAAAAATATTTATTCACTACAGAATAAATAGAACTAATAGAATAATCTGAATCTTTCAAAATAAATATATTAAGGATGTATAAAGAAATAAATGAAGGAATGATATCTTTAAAAACTTGTTTATTTTCATCCTTTATTTCTTTTTAAAGATTTATTTATTTTAGAGATTGAGAGAGAGAGAGAGAGAGAGAAAACACAAGCTGGGGGAGGGGCAGAGGGAGAGAGTGAATCCTCAAGCAGACTCCCCACTGAGCATGGAACCTGAAGCCGGGCTTGATCCCAGGATCTGGAGATCATGACCTGAGCAGATACCAAGAGTTGGCTGATCAACAAACTGAGCCATCCAGGCAACCCCCTTTATTTTTTTTAAATAAATACCTCAAAAGTTGTAAATACACCTCTAGGTGCCTCTTTATCTGAAACCCACAGATTTTGGTAGGTAGTACTTTCAATATCATTTGTTTCCCAATATTATGTCATCTCCAAGTGTTTTCTTCTAACACTTGCATTATATGGAGTACAGTTTTGAGTTTCCAAATATATGGAGTTTTTAACTGTCTTTTTATAGTTAGTAACAACTATCATTCTATTTTTTTCAGAGAAGGTGGACTTCATATTGATTTTGGAAATTAGTTGGGAATTCCCTTGTGACCTAATAAGTCACTGATCTTTATAAGAGATGTACTTGTAAAAAATACATATCCTGCCTTTGTCAGGCAAATGATTCTATAAATATTCATTAATTCAAATCTAATTTTATTGTTCAAATATTCCATATCCTTATTAATATTTTGGTCCTTGGGCGCCTGGGTGGCTCAGTTGGTTAAGCGACTGCTTTCGGCTCAGGTCATGATCCTGGAGTCCCTGGATCGAGTCCCGCATCAGGCTCCCTGCTCGGCAGGGAGCCTGCTTCTGCCTCTGACCCTCCCCCCTCTCATGTGCTCTCTCTCTCTCATTCTCTCTGTCTCAAATAAATAAATAAATAAATAATCTTAAAAAAAAATATTTTGGTCCTTGACCTATCAGTTTTAGGGTAAAAATATTATTAAAATATCCTACTTTGATTGTGGGTTTGTCAACTTCTCCTGGAAGTTCTCTCTGATTTTTTTTTGGTAATGAGATAAAATTCCATAATATAAAATTGATCATTTTAAAGTGTACAATTCAGTAGTGAATAATGCATTTCAATGTTATACAATTATCACCACTATCTAGTTCCAAAACATTTTCATCACCCAAAGGAAACCTCTTAAGCAGTCACTCTTCTCCCCCAAGTCACTGGCAAACACTAGTCTGCTTTCTGAATCTATGAATTTACATATTCTGAATGTTTCATATAAATGGAATCATACAAGATGTGGTCTTTTGTGTCTCGCTTCTTTCATTTAGCATAAACTTTTAGAGGTTCATCCATATGGTAACATGTACCAGTACTTCAATCCTTTTTTTTTTTGGACCTACACTTAACATTTTAATGAGAGATGTTAATTGAAGGAACATTATACACAGTTTAGTTCCAATGAATTAAGCATATGACCATTCACATACCCTTCTACAGATAACTACAAACACTTGTATCTTAATGAAACATGTTACTTGAAGGACACATTAATACATAGTGTACCTCCTTTTGGGGGTCCTCTAAATACTCTTTATTTCTTTTCTTTTTTTTAAGCTTTTATTTAAATTCCAGTTAATTAACATACAGTGTAATATTAGTTTCAGGTGTACAATATAGTAATTCAACACTTCCATACAACACACAGCACTCATCAGGACAAATGCCCTCCTTAATCCCCATCACCTATTTCCTCCATTCCTCCCACCCACCTCCCCTCTGGTAGCTATCAGTTTGTTCTCTGTAGTTAAGAGTCTGTTTCTTAGTTTACCACTCTCTCTCTCTCTTTTTTCCCCTTTGCTCATTTGTTTTGTTTCTTAAATTTTACGTATGAGGGGAATCATATGGTATTTGTCTTTCTCTAACTTATTTTGCTTAGCATAATACTTTCTAATTCATCCATGTCATTGCAAATCACAAGATTTAATTCTTTTTGATGGCTGAGTAATATTCCATTGTATGTACATACCACATCTTCTCTATCCAATCCTTTTTATGACCGAAAAATTGTCCTTTGCATGCATATACCCAGCTTAGTTTATCCATTCATCCACTAATGAACATTTGGGTTATTTCCACATTTTGACTATTGTGACTAATGATGCTTTGTACATTCATGTACAAGTTTTTGTTTGAATACCTGTTTTCAAGTCTTTTGTGTATACATCTGGAAATGGAATTCATGGGTCAGATCATAGCTCTATGTTTAACTGCTGGAAGAACTGTCAAAATGATTTCCATGGTGGCTAAAAACCATTTCACATTCCCATCAGCAATGTGTAAGTGTTCCAATTGCTTCACATCTTCACCAACACTTGTTTTTTTCCATTTTTTAGTTATGGCCATTGTAGGGGTGTGAAATAGAATCTCATTTTAGTTTTGACTTGCATTTCTCTAATATCTAATGATGTTAGGCATCTTTTAATGTGCTTATTGGACATTTATGTATCTTGTTTAGAAAAATGTCTATTCAAGCCATTTGGCCATTTTAAAATTGGAGTTGTTTTACTTTTTGTCATTGCATTATAAAGTTTCCTTCTATATTCTGGATACTAGATTCTTATCTGATATATGATTTGCAAATATTTTCTCCAACTGTATATGTTGTCTTTTCACCTTCTTTATAATGCCCTTTGATGCGCAGGAGTTTTAAATTCTGATGAAGTTTATCTTTCTTTTTTCTTTTTTTTTTTTTTTTACTTTTGTCGCTTGTGCCTTTGGTGTATCTAAAAAGCCATTGCCAAATCTAAGGTCATAAAGATATATAAGATTGATTCTTCCTTTTCATATAAATAGTGTATCTTCTATTAGTGCTTCTTTCCTTGCATTCTACTTTTTCTGATGGGTATATTACTTCATAAGCTTTATTTTAGTTAGCATTCATTAGCTATACTTTTCATCCATGAGTTAATATTCACCTTTTTAAAAAAGATTCATTTATTTATTTTAGAGAGAGCATGAGCAGGAGGGGCAGAGGCAGAGGGAGGAGAGAAAATCTCAAGCAGACTCTGTACTGAGCTTGGAGCTGGTCATGGGGCTTGATCCCACAACCATATGATCATGACCTGAGCCAAAACCAAGAGTTGGCCCAACTGACTGCACCACTCACGTGCCCCAATATTCATCTTTTATAAGTGGTTTTGTTTCAGTATGTCATTTTAAGTGATATTGAGTTGGATATCTTAAAATGTCTTTATTTTGCCTTCATGCTTGCATATTAGTTTAGCTGAGTAGGAATTCTTCATTGAAAGTTATTTCAATGTGTTGCTGTGATGAGAGGTCTATAGTCAGTCTTAAGTAATTACAGTCTTTGTAAGTAATCAATATTTTCTTTCTGTTAGCTTTTAAGATTTCACTTGATGGTCTTCTGTTTCACTGCAGTACTTCTAGGTATCAAATTCATCTTAAATTATGATGCTTAGGACACTTGAGAATTTATATCTTTCTTCAATTCTGGGAAAATTTTTATTATTATCTTTTCAAATACTACTTTCCACTTTATTTTTTCTGAAATTCTCTTACACATATTTTGAAATCTCTCAATCAAATGCACATGTCTTTTTAACTACATTTCTTGTATTTTTTCCTCCTGCATTATGAATGAATACCTCAGTATTCTCTTCCAAGTCACTGTATCCAGTCCCCAGTTTAACCCACCTAGTTAGTATTCTTTGTGATTGTATTCTTTATTATCAATATTTCTGTCTTGATTGTATTCTTTATTATCAGTATTTCTATTTTTCATTACTACCTATTCTAGTTTCATTTCTAACTTTTGATTTTCAATTCCTTTTTCTTTTTCAATTGATATGGCTATATTTACCTCTTTGAACATGCAACCAATACAATCTATTGTTTTATTCCTAATATTTAATACAATTGATTTCATTAGCTTATTTCATATGATTCGTGATTTCTGCTTACATAGTCATTTTGAGTGAGTGGTTATTTATGTTTTTCCCTTTATATATTCCTCTCTCTCTTGCCTCCACATGTCCACCAGACCCTCAAAGCAGAGCCACTCTTATAATCATTTTTAGAAATTCCCAGTCTTGTGGTGATATTGAAGACATTTCAAATCCCATAAATATATCAGTGGAGAGCTTGGTTCACTTCCTGTGTTTCTTTTCCCTCCCTAGACCCACAGTTTCTTATAAAGCAGTACCCCCAGGTTGAATGTCAACAATAGGCTTCTTAGCATCTTTTCAGTGTGAGAGGCCTCCCTTCAGCTCTTGGTTACAGGTAGTATGACTGGCTATGGTACCCATTTCTCATTTGCAGGACTTCATTTTTTCATTTTCTTGTAAGAGCTCAGGCTCTCATAGGTCTTTGTGAATTTAGCTTCACTTTCTACTTTGTGTCTCTATTCCATTTCTATTCATAAGGATATTTATTTTACTGTCAATCTTAGCTATTTTTTTTTAAGTTTCAGTTTTGCCTTTTATCTTTGCTATTTGTTTGATGAAGAAAGGCTATATCACAGAATAAACTTGTGGAAACTTTTAAACCAGATGTTCTTTCTTTCTTTACTCTTCAACTAACAAGTTGAATCCATCTACTTTTCTCCATATCCACTGTCACACTTTAACACAGGCTCATCTCTTATCTGGCTCACTGTGATAACCTTCAAATTGGTCTCCTGTTTCTATTCCCCTTTTTCCATCAGCTCATCATTTCACTGAGAATGCCTTTAGCAAGGTAACTGAAAGCTGTTATGTTGCTTAAAGCAATACATTGTTCTGTCTTCATCTTACTCAAGTTCTCAGCAGCATTCAACAGATTTTGCCATTCTTTCCTTCTTACAATACTTTCCTGTTATTTCCCACCACATACACACCTGATTTTCTGCTATCTCACTCTCTACTACTTTATCTCTGTTTTTGGCTCCTCCTTCTCTGATAGGCCTCTATCATGTTGGAATTCCTTAAGAAAATTCTGGGTTTTCTTTTCTTCCCCATCTACACCCTCTCTAGTTTTCAATAATATCTCCAGCCTAGACATGTTTCCTAAGTTCAAGGCACTTACATCAAATACCTTATTTTAACGTATCTTATGGTTCACAGATATTTCCAACAGGAGATGTTAACATTAAAATTTTGATTTCCCCCCAAACTTGTTCATTTCCTAGTCTTACTCATCCCAGAAAACAACAACACTAATTACTTGCTGAAATCAGAAAGTTGGAGTCATCTTTGTTGCTATCCTTTTCCTCACAGTCCATACACATACATGCACATACTTCTAACCCATCAGAACATCCTTGTGATACAACCTCCCAAATATCTCTGAATCCATCTACTTTTCTCCATATCCACTGTCACACTTTAACACAGGCTCATCTCTTATCTGGCTCACTGTGATAACCTTCAAATTGGTCTCCTGTTTCTATTCCCCTTTTTCCATCAGCTCATAATAATCCATTCCACACACAAAGTACCCAGGGTGATATTTTTAATATATAACAGTGTAAACCTTCAATGGTTTTCAAATTCACTAAGAATAAAATTGAAACTCCTTACTGGGACCTACAAACACTGAGTAACTTAGCTCGTAAACAACTAACCAGTTTTACTTAGCACCACTCACTCTCTCATTCATTATGTCCTAAATACAATGACCTTCTCTTAGTTCCTAAGAGAAAACTACCTCACGGCTTTAGCTTGCTCAGTGCTTGCTCTATAATCTTCCTTGGAAGTTTTTTTTTCCTTTCATCTTCATTCATTTTATTTTCTTCTTCTTTTCTTTTATTGAAGTATAGTTGATTCACAGTGTTACATTAGTTTCAGGTGTACAACATAGTGATTTGACAACTGTATACATTATGCCACGCTCACTACAAATGTAGCTATCATCTGTCCCCATACAACACTATTATAATATCATTGACTATATTCCCTATGCTGTACCTTTCTTCCCCATGACTTATTCATTTCATAACTGGAAGCCTGTGTTTCCCATTCTCCTTCATTCATTTTACCTATTCCCCAACACCCTTTTCTTCTAACAGTCACCAGTTTGTTCTCTGTATTTATGGGTCTGTTTTGGTTTTTTGTTGTTTTTTCATTTGTTTTGTTTTTTAGATTCCACATATGAGTGAAATCATATGGTATTTGTCTTTCTCAGTCTGACTTATTTCACTTAGCATCATACCCTCTAGGTCCATCCATGTTGTTGCAAATGGCAAGATTTCATCCTTTTTATGTCTGAGTAATATTCCATTGTATATGTGTACCACATCTTCTTTATCTATTTTCTATTTGTCTATTTATGGACACTTTTATTGCTTCCATATCTTGGCTATTGTGAACAATGCTGCAATAAACATAGGGGTGCACATATTTCAAATTAGTGTTTTCATTTTCTTTGGGTAAATACCCAGCAGTGGAATTACTGGATTGTATATTTCTATTTTAAATTTTTGAGGAACCTCATACTATGTTCCACAGTGGTTGCACCAATTTACATTTCCCACCAACAGTGCACAAGGGTACCCTTTTATCCACATCTTTGCCAACACTTGTTATTTCTTGTCTTTTTTTAAATGTATTATTTGTTTCAGGGGTACAGGTCTGTGATTCATCAGTCTTATATAATACCCAGTGCTCATTACAACACATACCCTCCCCAATGTCCATCACCCAGTTACCCCATCCCTCATCCCCACTCCTTGTCTTTTTTATTTTAGCCATTTCTGACAGGAGTAAGGCAATATCTCTTCCTTCAGAGTTTTTTTTTTTTCTTAAGATTTATTTATTTGACAGAGAGAGACACAGTGAGAGAGGGAACACAAGCAGGGGGAGGGGGAGACGGAGAAGCAGGCCTCCTGCCGAGCAAGGAGCCCGATGCGGGGCTTGATCCCAGGACCCTGAGATCATGACCTGAGCCGAAGGCAGACGCTTAACGACTGAGCCACCCAGGCACCCCTTCCTTCAGTTTTTTAACAAGTTATTTGCAGGACTACTTCTTGTCATTTAGGTCTCAGTTTATATGCTGCCTTTACACAGAGCCCCTTCACGATTATTAAATAATGTCCCCACATTTTTCTCTGTCATAAAAACTCTGTTTCCTTTCTAGCACTTACTATTGAGTTTGTGTATTTATTTATTACAAAATATTGCAAGATTTTTCTTAGTTATTACTGGATTCATACTGATCAGTAAAATATCTAACACCTCCTCTAGTTCAAAAGCAAAATGGTTAGTGACCTGCCACATACCATTCAGATAGATGCAAAAAGAGAAGCCAGTGGACAAGCACTATATGACTCTTCAAGCCCATGTTTAGATTCTCAGAGGAAAGGTATCTCCACTTTCCTGGGATGTGTTTCCTGAGAGATTTTCCAGAAAAGTGAGAGTACTCCTTGCACATAGACAAAAGAGAATATCCCCTTTACATTCCTGTTTTCAAGGACTATGTTCTACAGAGAAGACTATTCTCATTAAAAATTTTCAAACCATTGAACATTAGTGTCTGCATTAACAGACAGAGCATGCGTGGATTCAACATTATCTACTAATTTTGGGTGAGGAAATGTCATTTGGACTCAAGTCTATGCTTACATAGCTGCTATTCTCTCTCTCTCGCTCTCTCTCTCTCTCTCTCTCTCTCTCTCTCTCTCTCACACACACACACACACACACTTGACATCTCTAAAAAGTAACTCAAATTCCTCTTCTCCCTCTAGTAAGTCCTAACAAAAACTTAGTGGTATTTAACAAAGTCAGTGACTTCCTAACATTTCGATTACTGTGATGAAAGTACTTGGCACACAGGGGTTTAAGGTCAGTCAGTATCAGCTTATAAACTTTGCAAGAAATATAGAGCAAAGATCTACATATGGACACTTTGTGTTTAATAGTCTTTTGAATAACATTTCAATGGCAATTGAATGTTGCAGCTGTTTGTAATCAATGTAGCACTGGGATCTCTTGAGAATGTATGATATGTAACTGCTGCTGAATTTTGTTTTCAAGCTGGTCTAAATCAGGTGGGTTCTTTTAAAACTAGTGTATTCTATAAGGGCAAAATATGAATAATAAGATATATTCAAGCTACCTGGGATTTGAAAGCAATGTTATTCATGAATTCTTTTCTCTCATTTTTCTGCTTGAAACAAGCTACTTAAGGCAAGTTTCCATGTAGCTAAAAATAATGCTATTGATGTGTTCAGTTTCCCAGTTGAAGAGATGAACTTAACTGAGTCATATACATTCTCTCAAATGGTCTTTCCTGTGACCAAAAGCTAGCATTTGCATGTACACTAGGGGGAAAGGACTAGGAAATTAAAAATCTATACATGGAAGCTGTGACTGATCCTGAATGTGACCAGACTTCACAGGACCTCCCTAACTCAATGAAGGAAAGAAACCAGTGCTCACTCCATAGAAGTTTCCAACCATCTCTGATCAAAAGAATACTTAAATTTTCTGAAAATGTCGTATATATGGGTCATCTGTATGACTTAATGGCACTTGGAATCTCACTGGTTATATCACTCTTCTCACTAAAAACAGAGCTTATACACCCTTTATTCTGTCTGATAGTGATCCTTAGCAGAAGTTTCAAGACTTACCTTTCAATGTAATTCTTATTTTTTGCTGAGCACTCAAGTCTTTCCTTTTGGTGCCTGGTAACTCATGGCTGTCTAGGACTTCACAATCCATCTTTCAAAGCCTTCTCTCACAGTTTCTTATGTTTTAGATTTTTCATGTTTCCTATAAAAGTGTCCCTTTTCTATGCCACATTCACTGTTACCTAGAGCTCTTCTGAGAAAAATTTGTTGTTCATTAACATTCTGTACCTTAAGCAGAAAGAATGAATAAAGGCAACAATTTTAGATCCCTACAGACTATTCAAAGAGGTGTAATTGGATCTTTAGATGACATTGATTCTATTCATAGGACAGATGTTTATTGAGCCTTTACTACTTATGCGTAACTATACATATAAAAATGAAGCATTTAGTTTCTCATGGCATCTATCAAATTCCTTCATATTTAATCAAAAGCAGGAAAAAGAGAGATGTGCTATAGATATCTAATGGTAACGTATGATTTCCAAACAGTCTAATCAGAGTAGTATTAATGGGGAGTGTGGCATTTGACCCAGTTTTTGAAAAATGGATAGGATTTCAATGTCTGGAGATTAGAGGTAGAGGATATCCAAGGTGGAGCAAAAGATGAAGGTTGGAAGTGCTGTAAAGATGGAAAAGCACAGGCCTTTAGGAAATGGCAAATAGTTCAATTTGACCAGAGCGTAATGTGGTTATATGAGAGATGATGAGGAAAAAGGATCTGAAATATCGAGATAAAGAGTTTGGGTATTATTTATTGAATATTCTTGAGGTAAGGGCTTAGTATAGGGTCAGCATTGCACTAACTATGCTGATTACATCATCTTTGTTAATGAAACAATCTGTAAATATTGTTATTACCATTTATAATATAAAGACATGAAAACTAAGAGAGATAAAATGACTTCTATAACATCACATAGCAATGACAGGCAAAGGTTGAGCTCAGAACAGACCTGTTTACCTCCAAAGCTGGATCTTTTTTTTTTAAATTTTTTTTTAATCTGAGTGTAGGTGACACACAATGTTACATTAGTTTCAGGTGTACAACATAGTTCTTTGACAAGTCTATACATTATGCTATGCCCACCACAAGTGAGCATCTGTCCTCATCTGTCCCAATATATCACTATTATAATATCCTTGATTATATTCTCTATGCTGTGCCTTTTATTCTGGTGATTTAGTCATTCCATAAGTGGAAGCCTGTATCTCCCACTTTCCTTCACCCATTGTGTCCATCCCCCCAACCCCCTCCACTCTGGCAACCACCAGTTTATTCTCTGTATTTATAGGTCTCAATCTGCCAAAGCTGGAACTCTTAATGACTGTACTCTATAATCTCCATAAGCTTTAAGGAGATTAATGCATCTTTCTCACAAACATAAGACTAAAGTGAACAGGAAGCAAATATGATGAATTTATTTGGGAAATTGTTGTATTATATCAGGTTTTGAACTGAAGTGGCAAGAGTGAGTGTTAAAGAAACAAAACAAAAGTTATTGGAAAAGAATGGTAGTGTTTAATGACATGGAAAGAATGGAATGAGTCAATGATCAATGGGATGATGATAGTGTTGCTAACAGAAATAGGAAAGTCAAAAAGGAATGTGCAGCAAATCAAAACCACAATGAGATATCACCTGACGTATGTCAGAATGGCTAAAATAAAAAACACAAGAAATGACAAATTTTGGCAAGGATGTGGAGAAAAAAAGAGCCATCGTGCACTGTTGGTGGGAATATAAATTGGTACAGCCACTGTGGAAAAGAGTATGGAGGTTCCTCACAAAATTAAAAATAGAAATATCATATGATCCAATAATTCCCTACTGGGTATTTAGCCAGAGAAAATGAAAACACTAAATCAAAAAGATATATGCACCCCTGTGTTTATTGCAGCATTATTTGCAATAGCCAAGATATGGAAACAACACAGTGTTCATCAGTAGATGAATGGGGTACCTGGCTGGCTCAGTCAGTAAAGCATGTGATTATTGATCTTGAGTCATGAGTTCAAGCACCACGTTGGGCATAGAGCTTGCTTACTTTAAAAAATACATGAATGGATAAAGGAGATAAGGTATATACAAACAGTGGAATATTATGAAGCCATAAAAAGGGATGAGATCTTGCCATTTGTAACAACATGGATGGACATAGAGGGTATTTTGCTAAGTGAAATAAATCAGACTGAGAAAGACAGATACCATATTATTCCACTCATATGTAGAATCTGGAAAACAAAACAGATGAATAAATAAACACAAAAAAACCATAATCAGACCTATAAATACAGAGAACAAACTGATGGTTGCATAATGCATAGAGATGCTGAATCACTATGTTGTATACCTGAAATTAATGTAATATTGTGTGTCAACTATACTCAAATTTTTTAAAAAAAAATTTTGGCACTATCAGTATGAACTCATGTTAAGCTTAATGTAAGTACAGATGAATAGATAGATATCTATTAGTATACACACATATATTTTCTAGCTCTGTCCACTAAGAGAGCCTAGTAGCAAGGAGCATACCCAGCACCCAGATAGTGGTTTCTAATACCATTCTCCAATAAAAGGAAGCATGGGTCCTTAGAGAAACGGCTGATTCTAGAACTTGGGCAGTAAATATAATGGGTGAATATGGAAAAGTGCCAGAAAGTAAGGAAATGCTAAAAATAAATAAATACATACATACATACATACATACATACTTTATAATGATGAGACTATGCCAAAAGGACACAGAAGCCAGCTAAAAGAGTTCTCTATGGCCAAAACTGGAAAATTTTAAGCAATAAAATAAGGTAGTATTGGAGCAACTACGGTATAGTATCATATACTACTATATGTACTATATAGTATAGTAAGTAGTTTTAGAACCCTAAGCACAAAATAAATATGAGTCCATGCCTTACAAATGTAGAGTAAATAAGTAAATAAATGGGGGGAAATAGAGAAATCTCATGTGCCAAAGAATTCCAAGTAATTTATGTAGATACTTTGCCCTTAAGGAAATAAAGCATAGCTGTCCACTTCTTAAGTGTGGTCTGTGCATAGGTGACAGCCTTACAAACAACAAGTATGGAAAAGGAATAAAACAGTAACTTTAGAGTGGAGAAACCTGACAAACACTACTTCAGCCAGATGATCAAGGTCAATATCAACAGTCATAAATCATGTTGATAATATGTTTCATTGATATGATGTGACAAGAATGGCACTTTACCTGTGTGGTCTTTCTTCAAAATCCTATAACCCCAACTAACCAGGGGAAAAACCTGAGACAAACCCAATCGAGGGACATTCTACAAAATACCTGACAAGTCTCTTCAAAACTGTCAAGAACATTGAAACAAGTGAAGTCTAAGAAGCTGTCACAGTCTAGAGGAGCCTAAGGAGGGATGATGACTAAATGTAATGTGTTATCATGTGGATATACATGGATGGGATCCTGGGACAGAAAAAAGACAGTAGGTAAAAGGTAATAAAATTTGAATAAAATATGGACTTTAGTTAATAATAACGTTTTGATATTGGTTCATTAGTTGTAAGAATTGGATCATAAAGTGAGATATTAATAATAGAGGAAACTGGATGTGAAGCATATGGGAATTCTGTGTACTATCATTATAACTTTTCTGTAAATTTAAAACTCATTGTTAGTGATACTGTGGGGAAATAAGCACTCACACTTATGGCTCCACATTCTAGTGGGAATACAAATTGCTGCAACCTTCATAGACACTTTAAAAATTTTTAAAGATTTTATTTATTTATTTGAGAGAGAGAGCAGAGGGAGGAGCAGTGGGAAAGGGACAAGCAGACTCCATGCTGAGCATGGAGCCAGACGCAGGACTTGATCTCATGACCCTGAGATCATGACCTGAGCCAAAATCAAGAGTTGGATGCTTAACCAACTGAACCACCCAGGCACCCCTGCAACCCTTAAAAGGGAAATGGAAAATACCTATCAAAAGTATACATATGTTTATCATTCAAACCATCAATCCAACTTCTAGGATTTCACCCTGAAAATATATCTCCAACAATATAAAAATAGGTATAGTCAAAGCTATTTGCTTCAACATTATTTTTTGTAAATGCATAATACTGGAAATATCCTAAAGGTTTGCACTGAAGAGACTGGTTGCATAAACTATGGTGCATCCACATGCTGGGATGTTATGCAACTGCAAAAAAGAAATGAAAAGAATCTTTGAACTGATATGGAGTGACTTCCAGGATATATCGTTAAATGAAAAACTCAAAGTATGAAGATTATGTACAGTATGCTACTTTTATGGAATAAAAATGGGGAAATAACAGAATATGCACATATCTGTTACTTTTGCAAAAGGAACACAGGAAAGATAAATAAGAAACTAAAGGAATTGGTTACCTAGGGGGAATGAATAGGAACAAGATAGAAAGGATGGTGGAAGGGAATGATTTAGGAGGGATTGGAGTAGAAGTGAGACTTCTCTGAGTATATCTTTCTGAATAGTTTTAAGTTTTATAACCACATAAGTGTTTTACATACTCAAAAATAGGCAAGCAAAAATACATACATGTACGCATACAGACACATAACAAAGATAGGAGGGGGCTCAGAAATTAAATAAAAGCAGAAACAAATGAAGCTGTTTGTCAAATGAATAGCTTAGCACAATCACACTGAAGGTAGATGGGGATGATAACTTACCCAAGTAATTCTTAAATATATTATTTTGACTATATAACCTTAAGGACATACAGCACTATAAACAAATTCCATACTCCAATAAGTTCTACTCTCTTAACAACTTTCAAATATGCAGTAGAGTTTTATTATTATAGGTACCATGCTATACATTATATCATCAAGATTTATTTATTTTATAACTGGAACTTTGTACCTTTTGACTCCCTTCACTCACCCTCTACCCCTACCTCTGGCAACCACCAATTTGTTTTCAGTATCTATGAGCTTGGCTTTCTTTTCTTTTTTTAAGATTCCACATATAGGGACGCCTGGGTGGCTCAGTTGGTTAAGCGGCTGCCTTCGGCTCAGGTCATGATCCTGGGGTCCTGGGATCGAGCCCCACGTCCGGCTCCCTGCTCAGTGGGGAGCCTGCTTCTCCCTCTCCCTCTGCCTGCCACTCTGCCTACTTGTGCTCTCTCTCTATCTCTCTGTCAAATAAATAAATAAAAATCTTTAAAAAAAAAGATTCCACATATAAATGAGATCATACAGTATATGTCTTTCTCTGACTTATTTCAGTTAATGCACTGCTTCCACGGTCCATCCATGTTGTGACAAATGGCAAAATTTTATTCTTTTTATGCCTGAATAATATTCCATTGTGTATATATATATGTGTACACACACACACACACACACACACATATATATATATACTTTCTTTATCCATTCATCTTTTTAAAAATCCATTCATCTTTTGATGGACACTAGGTTGTTTCCATATCTTGGCTATTGTAAATAATGCTGCACTGAACATGGGGTGCATGGTGTTTTCATTTTCTTTAGATAAATACCCAGAAGTGGAATTACTGGATCATATGGTAGTTCAATTTTTCATTT
Organism: Mirounga angustirostris; assembly: GCF_029215605.1. NCBI lineage: Eukaryota > Metazoa > Chordata > Mammalia > Carnivora > Phocidae > Mirounga > Mirounga angustirostris. The sequence goes on from NW_026991719.1 coordinate 99,560,731, forward strand.
TTTTGAGGAGGCTCCATGGTGTTTTCCATAGAGGCTACACCTAATTTACATTCCCACCAACAGTGCCCAGGGCTTCCCTTTTCTCCACAACCTCACCAACACTTGTTATTTCTTGTCTTTTTGATGATAACCATTCTGACAGGTGTGAGGTGATATCTCACTGTGGCTTTGATTTGCATTTTCCTGATGATTAGTGAGGGATGTTAGGCATCTTTTCATGTACCTGTTGGCCATTTGCTTGTTTTCTTTGGAAAAATGTCTATTCAGAACCCCTGCCCAGTTTTTAATTGGACTGGGGTTTTCTGCTATTGAGTTGTATAAGTTCTTTATATATTTTGAATATTAACCCCTTATGAGTTACATGATTTGCAAATATTTTCTCCCATTAAATAGGTTGCCTTTTCATTTTGTTAATCGTTTTCTTTGCTGTGCAGAAGCTTTTTAAGTTTAATATAGTCCCACTTGTTTATTTCTGCTTTGCTCCCTTTGCTTTTGGTGTCAAATTCTAAAGTAATCATCACCAAGACTGATTTCAGGGACCTTACCACTGATGTTTTCTTCTCAGAGTTTTATGATTTTAGGTCTTACAGTCAAGTCTTTAACCCATTTTTGAGTTAATGCTTGTGTATGGTGTAAAATAGTAGTCCAGTTTCATTCTTTTGCATGTGGCTGTCCAGTTTCCCAAAACCATTTATTGCAGAGGTTGTCCTTTGCCCACTGTACACTCTTGGCTCCTTTGTTGCAAATTAATTGACCATAGGCATGGGTTTATTTCAGGGCCCTCTATTCTGTTCTACTGATCTAAATGTCTGCTTTTATGCCAATATCATACTGTTTTGATTACTATTGTTTTGTAATATACTTTCAAGTCATGGAGCGTGATGTCTCCAGCTTTGTTCTTTCTCAAGATTGCTTTGGTTAGGGATGCCTTGATGGCTCAGTCGGTTAAGTGTCAGACTCTTGATTTCAGCTCAGGTCATGATCTCAGTGTCCTGGGATTGAGTCCCACATCAGGCTCCTTACTCAGTTGGGAGCCTGCTTCTCCCTCTGCCTGCCATTCCTCCTGCTTGTATTCTCTCTCTCTCACTCGCTCTCTGTTTCTGGAAATAAATAAATAAAACCATTAAAAAAAAGATTGCTTTGGTTATTCAGGGTCTTTTGTGGTTCCATACAAATTTTAGGATTGTTCTATTTCTGTGAAAAATGCCATTGGAACTTTGATAGGGATTGAATTGTATCTATAGATTGCTTTCATAGTATGGACATTTTAACAATATTAATTCTCCCAATCTGTGAGCACAGAATGTTTTTCCATTTGTTTGTGTTTTCCTTGGTTTCTTTCATTAACGTCTTATAGTTTTCAGCATATACATCTTTCACTTCCTTGGTTAAATTTATGCCTAGATGTTTTATTCTTTTCAATGCAGTTGTAAATGGGATTGCCTTCCTAATTTCTCTTTACTGTTAATGTATAGAAACACAACAGATTTTTTATCCTGCAACTTTACTGAATCCATTATTAGTACTAACATTTTTTTTGGTGGAGTCTTCGATTTTTTTCTTATGCATTCAACTTTGCCTCTCCAGTTGTAACTTTCTTAGACAAGAAAAAATTTCTTATATACAGTTTATATTTTCTATCACACATACCCAGCAGAAGACTGAAAACATGTAAACAACTATATTTTCAACTTGGACCTTGTGGTAGCCCTACTCCTAGATTTTGCTTAGTTCTTCCATCATTTTCCAAGCAGATCAGAGAATTACATGAATTCCCTTATAGGAATTGGTTGATTCCTAAGATTCTTCTCAGAGAGAAGAAAGGACAGCACGGTCACCCTTGCATTTTCTTACCATGGATTGTCTATAGCAAATCCTTCATCCTGGGACAGCTTTCTTTAGTCCATGAGTACATAGGAGAATAAAAACTTCTTTTTAACATCATCCTAAGAATAATGTAATTAAGAAGGGAAGCCACTTTTCAAAAATCCAAATTTTCACTCTAAAGTCTAATCGGCATTTGGATTATTCACTATATTGAATTATTCACATCAACCCTCTCTTGTCACTATTAGGAAGTATCAAAGAAGTGGCTATACCATAAGTGCCAAGCACTCCTTCCGGGTTGTGGGCTAAAGACCTGAGCAGCAAGTACTCTTATCAGAAGAGGACATTTTGAACTGCGGCTTTTCTCCAGACTCACGGGTTTAATTCCAACCTAACAGCTGCACTGCAGTCCATGAAATATTTACATTGTTTCTTGCTAAATTATATACATTATTTACTATATCATTTATTAAATATTTACCACCTTTCCAAATATGCTATGTATTGCACTCCACTGCTCTTGTTTCTTTTAACATTAAAATAGAAAAGACCAAGTCTTGTGGAAGCTTGGAGAAAGTGGCTGTGACAGAGAAGAAAGCAGATGAGGAATAATGGAAAGAGAGCTAGAAGGCAGCTATTTGACAAAGGGCTCTGTGTTATGTGCTCACTATTTTCTCAACTTTCCCTTCCTCTAGCTAGGATTATCATTTCTCTCACTTAGAGAAGATGCTTATTTTTCCAGTAATTTATATATGTAAAATAATCTAATAGTAACAGTTCTGGAAATAAACAATAATTATCCTCAGGAGCCATGCTGCAGGGTGGCCAGATATGTAAAATTGTGTAAGAAAGACTTATGGTGATATCAGGAGTCAAGACACCAGCTTACCTTATTCAGAACTCTTCCCTACAGGAAATACTGATGTACATTCAAGTTTCTCTAAGCAATGTGATGTTTCACTTTCTTGAAAATAGGAAAACTATTAATAGATGTGTTGTTGATAGGATATATATGGTACTTGTGGATCAGCAAGGGGTGCCAAACTATGCAACTACCAAATTTTGCTGCTCTAAGGGATACCAAAATAATAATAATAATAATAATAATAATAATAATAATAATAATAATAATAATTGCTTTCCACTTGAGAACTTTAACTTGTTCATCATTCTTTAAATTGTTCATTGTCGCCAAAGTAGGTATCATAGAGATTGCTAATTAGCCACCAATTCATTATGCGTTGTCCCCTTCCATTGAAAGTAACATAGTCTTGACTTTTAGAGAGCCATACCCCTACTTAAAAGATTATATTTCACAGCATTCCTAGCACTTGAGGGTGGCATATGGGTTTCACAGCATTCCTAGCACTTGAGGGTTCTGACCATAGAAGAGTAAGTGGAAGTATTAAGTGGGACTTCTAGAGGTCTTTTTATAAGTGAAAGAGCACCTGGCCTTCTTTCTTCCTTCCTCCATCCTGCTGCTTGAAACCCGAAGATGATGACCCAAGCACCAGTAGCCATCTTGAACCATAACAGTGAAAGGCATATTTCTAGAATCAAACAGTAAATACCTGGACAAGTCTCTGTCTGATAACCATAGAGCTGCTATAGCAACTCTTCACTGCCAACCTCAGAACTTAGTTTACATGAAAGAGAAATACCTTTCTGCCGTAGTTAAGCTACTTTGTTTTAGGTTTCTACTATATGTAGCCAGACTTAATCTATACTAATACAGTTAGGATTATGCACTATTTCTCACCCATTCAACCATTTCAACATACAGGCATTGAGTACCCTTATGTATGCCTATTTGCTGTCAAAACTTTTTCTGAGAACAATTACTCATATCTTAGTAGTGCAAATATAGTTCTGTGGGTTATTTCAGTCATATTTAGCTATACACTCTACATGAAATGCTTTCTTTATTTTTGCTTATCTGAAGTCAGAAGATACCCCTTCTACAGTAACTATCAACACTCTAAATTGGTTTTCCTCCAATTTATATTGGACTGGCTTAAAAATGGGTTAGTGTTGTCAATATTCTGAAACATATTATTGATGTCCACATCCTTAGAGCTGTGAAGGTCTTGCTGGTTTATTTTTATTTGTTGGATTGACTAATTATTTTCAATTGCTGTGCAGATACAAATGCATCAACGTATTTGACTGATACACAGCTAAACTCTGAAAGTCTCATTTGTTTCACATACAAAATTGTGTGAAAATTTCCTTAAACTGCACTTCAGGTCAACAGACATTTCTTGAATGCTTGTTATATGTTAGGAAATAAAAGGCAAACAGGTCTGAGATTCAACGAGTCTGAAGCTTATAAATGGAATCTCAAGAGTGAGAGAGGGGTGTGGGCAATTTTGGGAGAAGCATTTGAATTGAAATTAGCTTTAAATGAATGGGTGCTATAAGTGCCTTCTTGCCTTAAATGTAGTCATCAATACCTGTTTTAAATTTTTCTAGATTTTCTATTTTGTTTTGCTGAAGCACATTGAATCACCTTATACTGCAGCTGAGATTTCCTGAAATCTCTGCTCTCTAACATTAAAAATCTCCAAAGTACATTGCAGGTGTTTTTATAGGAAGGATATTCTTTAAAATTGACTTGAATAGATCATAAAAGCTTTTGATTAAAACTGATGGTTTTATAAACCCTCTACAAGACTATATTTCTATACTAGAAACTTCTTTAGAAAAATCAGGTGAATGGCATTGACCTTGAATATTTCAATATTTAAGGTGAGAAGGTCTATTTTATGTCATAAATAATCTAGATGATTGCCTGAATTCTCTTCACAAGGCTGGACAGAGCAAAAGTGTTCTCAAGGCTGTATTCACAAATAGTATACTGTTCTATAGTTAGCCAAATGCTACAATATGAAACAGAAGGCTTAGCAAGAATAACAGCAATGGATGGCACTGTTTTTAGGTTTTTAAGTTTAAGGCAATCTTATTTGGTTTTGCTAACCTAATTTTTCCCTTTAGACTAAGTCAGCTCTCTTCGATGTGGAGTCAGTCTGTGTTTTTGCATAAACCATTTTTGTGATTTGCTGATGTACAGACTTGATAGTTTCTGGGCTCCCCATTGACTTCTTGGGAATGGGAACCAACTATTAAACCATTGCACAGAGATGGTAAGGGTTCCAATCTACCTTATGTACGTGAGCACTGTTCTATTCTGGAACCCTTAATTGCATAACATGACAAGCTAACTGATGAGAATCTGGGATTTTGAACTCTAAAGCCCAACCTAGTATGGACTATGTAGATGATTTGCTGTATTCCCATCCTGAACTGTTTTTTTTAATCAAGTATGAAATTATGAATTACTTTATTTTAAAACTGATGAAGCTGTTTGAATTAGAGCAAAGGCCTATATATTATTGATGTTTCATGAACCAAAATAAGACTGAACTATCTATGGATTTCCTAAAGTGAGCTGCCATTTCATTTGATTCAAGATTCTAATTGTGAGAAGAATGAAAAATGAATTTGGGGAATTATTCAGACTTCAAAAGGCATTTATCCAAAGGGGTCTCTAAAATTCGATGTCTAAAATGCACCCGAATAGTCACACTCTCACGATGAATGACCTGTTTCTTTTTATGTCCCTAGTTGTCATGTCTCTGCAGTTCCTCCTCTCCAGTGTACTTTCAATTGAACCTATTTACAGTGTTTTGGAGAGGATCAGAGAAGAGAGAGCTGAGTGAGGTCCAAGGTTTTAATGGAGATTTTCTTCACACTGACTTTTTACTGATGTTTTCATGCTTGAGATTAGAAAAGAGGGAAATCAAAGGGCAACCCTTTCCATAACACTATTTTTCTTCTATTCCATCCCATCTAAAAATCTCAGCTCACTAATTTTAGGCAATTTAAAATCTATTTTCTAAATTGGCATTTAGGAATTAAGTATTTATATGCAAAATAATGTTTTAAGGGACTATATGGAGAATAGGAACAAAATTAAGTAAAACTCAAGCTTTATCTGTTCATCCATTAGGAACAAACTGGTTTTGGAAAAAATATGAAATTAAATGATATTTAAAAGTGTAAGAACAGCTCAATTTCACTGAAGAAATAAAACAGCTCTGGCGTTCAACCAATTCCATGGGCTTCCTTGGGGGCTAAGTTCTTTCTGCACATCAATGAAAGAATCAGTATTTGAGACACGAAGTAACTTTTTGGCAGACATTGAAAAAGGCACCAAATGGTCTCTCTTTGCTGTGATCAACTGTGAAATGAAAACCTACCACTTAAATCACTTCTACTGCAACCTAATTCGTTCTCCCTGAACACAGTACAGAATAAGTCTCAGTGCCCTCTGGTCCATGGAATTTTTCTTAAAATAGAGCCAACGATGTGAAGTTTCTGTGATTGGAACATCTTTCCAATCAGCAACTATACTTGATATTTCAACTGTAGTTTGAAATTTAGTCCGTCAGTGAGTTGTCTGGTCTGCATAATGCCAACCTCATTTAAGTAGAGGTTCTACCACTAATTAGCTGTGTGGCCTTGGTCAAGTCATTTCTCTTTTACAGCCTTAATTTTCTTCACCTATAAATGAAAAAATTAAACTGGTTTTAAATGTCCCTTGCAGCTCTAAGGTTCTATGAATCCAATTAATTTTTCATTATATAAAACGGTTATCTGGTAGGATTTAGACATGATTTTAAAATGCCTGCCCCTCCACGCCCACCAACTTTCAACTATCAAACATAATGTTACAAAAGGATTTAGCTACTGATCTGTAAGGAAGGGCCGGTTTTACATATCCAAGGAGTAGATCTCTGCCTTCATAGCACAATATGCTCTTAGGTCATATAAAGGCCCTCTAAAGTGGAGCAAACCTCCAGAGCACCTCATATTTGCATTTCTTTGTCTTATGCTAATTTTGCCTTAATGCAACCCAATTCCTAGAGATAGAGCTGGAAAGTACGAGATCCTTTATTGAAAGCATAGTTTTAATTTGGGCTTGTGACCCTGATAAAGGAGTATACTTGTGTCAGGAAGGAAGAACTTCCTCTGCCCTAGGGTCCTTCTAGCTGGATTTAGAATCAAATTGACATGAAACAGATCAACAGGAGAAAATCAAATTTAATAGACCTGTAATTCCAAAGACAATGAGGCAACATGAAGTTTATATGAGCTAAGGAGAAGGGAGGGGTCTGAGGATACAAAGGGGAGAAAGCTCATTAGCAAGAGGTAAAAGGAGATATTTGGAAAAACAAGGTTACCCTATTATGCAGATAAGTTCCTTAGGTAAAGGGGGGGGAAGTTCTCTGTTAATAGCACTCTTCCTAGTACAGGCTCTTTTTTCCAAAGTAAATCTAGGCAGTTGTGAGGGAGGCAGAGAGCTTTTCCTGCATCTGCTGGGTTTTGATTACTTTTAACTCAAAATAATTTTTATGCCGAAGTGGCACATTTTGGGCCATCTCATCCTGCACCCCCTTCACTTGGTTATTAAACATAATTATGGACTCTATGACAGGACAGGACAGAGATCTTAAGAGAGATGAAAGGTCTCTACTTGTGAATGTGAATGCAGTCATTGGACTTTAGGAGACATTGTGTAAACCTCTAGATGAGGGCAGCCTCTGCAAACTACATTTGAAGTCAGTGGAGGAATTCCAACAGTCTTGGGAAAAGCAGGTGAGGGTACTTAGGTTGATCAAATACTATAAGTGATAAAATGCAGTACAAAATCACTAGAGTACCAAAATATTGATGAAAAACTTCATTACTTCTGTAAACCAAGATTTATTTTTACTCAGTCTATTGACAAATAATTAGTTTTATGTAGATATTTGTGAGAAAACTGGATTCAATTAACAGACATTCATTTAATGCCACCTTCATTACCAGAGTACCTCTACTCTGTCTGAAGTAGATAAGTTTATCTCAAAGAAATGTCTCAAGATTTCAGCTGCATTTTAAGAATATGTACTTCCCTTGTGGGGAAGTTGTTGGAGTCTCTCATTTCTTACTAAGACTCTATTTTCAAGACTCTGTTCTTATCAGGACTTATTAGTCCACTTCTGAGGACTAATGTGCCTCATCTCTTACCAGGATTCTGTTTTTTTTCCCAGTATAACATAGAAGTATTTAATATTTCCTCGTCCTTTTTTTGTCTGTTCCCTAAGTGTTTGATGTGCTAGGTTCTTCCATTAGTGGGAAAAAGACTTGATTTCAACTGACAGACACTGGCAGAAGTTATTAATTCTTCATGAGAAACCAAAGGTAGGCAAATATGCACCAACTGTTATATAGCTTTGCAAATAGAAAAACAGTTGACAAAATTAAAGAGTACACAGTGCTGTGGGGGCAACATAAACCCACTCAGTGATCCAAAATGTGGTTGTTTCCACCCATCCTCATTTCCTGTTGGCTTCAGTGCCAGATGTTTTGGGATTTCAAGCATCTTGACATCCTCCAAATAGCTGCATGAGTAATTGAGACATATGTTGGTGTGTGTGTGTGAGCATGTGTCTGTGTATGTGCATGCATGCACGCATGTGTGTCTTGGAAAGGTTCTCCTCTATCAATCCCTACATTCAAGTCTAAGAATATAGAATCTGAAAACAGTAGAAGGGGTTTTGTTTGAAGTCAGGCAAAGCTGGGTTTAAATTTACCTATCAGTTCTCATCTTTGTGACCTCAATTAGATTACCAAATGTGGTGACTCCGTTTTTTTCATCTATAGAAGGGGGATAATAGCCCCAATTTTAGGGCTCTCTGAGAGTGCATTCAACAAAGAAAGCAATTAGTAAATAGTAATTATTATATCAAAGATTCTTGAAAGTTCGAAAGGTTTAGGAGAGACTCCCTAAAGAAGGATAAAATATAAACAAATGGCATTTTCCTTATGGATTCGATATACACTGGAATTTATATTACCAGCACACATTAGATGGGAAAGCCAATGTAGTGCTTAAAAACATGATCTCTGGGGGTGCCTGGGTGTCTCAGTCAGTTAAGTGTCTGCCTTTGGCTGGAGTTATGATCTCAGGGTCCTGGGATCGAGCCCCATGTCGGGCTCCCTGCTCAGCGGGGAGTCTGCTTCTCCCTCTCCCTCTGCTCCTCCCCCTGCTCTTGCTCTCTCTCTCAAATAAGTAAATAAATTTTTTTTTTAAAAAATGTGATCTCGGGGCGCCTGGGTGGCTCAGTCGTTAAGCGTCTGCCTTCAGCTCAGGTCATGATCCCAGGGTCCTGGGATCGAGCCCCGCATCGGGCTCCTTGCTCCGCGGGAAGCCTGCTTCTCCCTCTCCCACTCCCCATGCTTGTGTTCCTGCTCTCGCTATCTCTCTCTCTGTCAAATAAATAAAATCTTTAAAAATAAATAAATAAATAAATAAATAAAAATAAAAATAAAAAATGTGATCTCTGCAATCATACAGATTAGAGTTCAAATCCTGACTCTGTTAGCCAATAAAATTGGACAAATTATTTAATATCTCTGAGCTCTCAGATTTTTTTCTTAAAACAATGGTGGTTATAATAGTTCCTACCTCGCTGTGTGGTGAGCATTAAATGAGCACTAAATTCATATAAGTCATTCACAGTGCATAATACATAGTAAACATGTCATGAATGGCAGCTATTCATTATTTTCATTGCGTTCCTCAACAATTAAAGAATGACAATGGTGGAAGGAACCTTAGAGATCACCTGGTCCATGAATTGAAAACCATCCTTTTGCATCTGGGGTGAATTAGCCTAAAGAAGGGAAGCAACCAGACCAAGATCAATCATTTAGTTAGTGACAAAGCTGGCTGTGCAATCTAGGTTTCTTGCCCCATCGTTAGTATTCTTTCCACTCTATGGGAGATGCTTGTGGACAGAAAGATTTTCCAAGCAGCCTTCAGAGTTGCCATGCTCATGAATTCAGCCCCTACACCACTACTTGGGAATTCTTTAAATGTTATATTATCTTTATTATTCCCTGTCATGACAGATGTAATTATGCCATGTTCTTCTCTGTTCTGGGTGGCAGCTGAATGTTCCTTTTTCTAGGTGGATGCTCTAGTGAGAGGCCAGTTTTGGTTATTGTTTTTATCCTCCTCATTCTCCTACCCCTGCCCCTAACATCACCAGCAAACAATTGTGTTTATGGTGACAGCCTTGGCTTTCACATGTATTTATTATCAATTCTCATATAAACTCCCTTTGGTTTCTCTCTCCCTCTCTCTCTTTCTCTATTAGTTCCTTGTATATTTTTTATAGTTCAAATTAAAAATCTGTAACCATAAAACCCTTCTTCACTCATTCTTTGAAGAACAAGCTTCAGAGTGATTTGATAAGACTCTCCAGATAGCAACTTGGAATTGCTCATTTTTAATTTGTGGATTAAAAAAAGTTAGAGTCAATGGACACAAAGGTCCTAAATCAGAATTAAAATGATGGGACCAAATAGAAGTCCCTCCTAGAATCTTAGAGTTGGAAGAATTCTCAGAAACCATTAGTTCAACCTGTTATTCAGTAAGGAATGCTTCTTCACCTCCCCATATAACAGTCATTGAGCTTCATATGTTAAGAATTATAGCAGCAAGGGCTTTTAGAGGTTATCTAATTTAACACATTCATTTGCTAGATGAGGAGACAAAGGGCAAGAGGGAAAAATTCACTCCTCCAGCCTTCTTGTTAATTCTCTAGATTAAAAAAAATAGGCAAAACAATGATCTTCTTCCCGATAGATTTTTTGGGGGGGATTAAAGGAGCATTATGGGGCGTCTGGGTGGCTCAGTCGTGTAAGCGTCTGCCTTCGGCTCAGGTCATGATCCCAGAGTTCTGGGATCGAGCCCCGCATTGGGCTCCCTGCTCAGCGGGAAGCCTGCTTCTCCCTCTCACACTCCCCCTGCTTGTGTTCCCTCTCTCGCTGTGTCTCTCTCTGTCAAATAAATAAAATCTTAAAAAAAAAAAAGGAGCATTATAAATGGTTTGGGTGTCCTTTCCTTTAATGAACTGATTCTGTTTCCAGAACATTTGCTAATCCTATCTAAGTTTTAGGACAAGATGATAACAGGGTGAGGGTGAAGTCTTATGTTACTGCGATGTGTGAAAGAAGAAGAAGGAATATAGAAAGACATAAACCTTGAGAGTTCATGTTTCCCAAAGTAAAACAACAATCATTAGGATAAATATTTTCTTCCAATCAGTTTTCTTGGTTAGCTATTACTCCAGAGCAGTGCTATTCACTAAAACTTTCTGTGATCATAGGAATGTTCTATGTCTGTGTTGTCTAATACAGTAGCTACTAGCCACATGTGGTTATTGAGGACTGAGTTTTTAATTTTATTTAATTTTAATTCATTAAATTTAAATAGCCACATGTGGCTAGTGGCTACCATACTGGACAGAGCAGCCCTAGAACTTAATAACAACAACTTTTTTATTCAGACCAGCTAGCCCTCCATGTCTTATGTCAAGAAATTATTTCTGAAGAAGGAACACATCTTTTCCTGATGCATTTTATGGTGACAAAAATTCCAAATGTTACCTCTGAGTTATCACAATATCTTAAACAAGATCTTTTCCTCTCTGAGAATAGTACACCCATCCCCATGCCAACAATCTAAATTGTAGTATAAATCGCATGGTAGGTATTATGTAGATTCACATCTGAATGCAAGACTTGGATTAAGTCTGTTCTACCTTTCTTTGCAATCTCTCTTCTATTGTGTAGACTCTATCTGATCTATCTCACAGAACTGTTGTGAGCATCTACAGCAATAATTGATATAGAATAATTTTATTTTATTTATTTATGTTTTTAAGATTTTATTTATTTATCTGACAGAGAGAGTGTGAGAGCACAGCTGGGAGACGGAGAGGGAGAAGCAGGATCCCCATTGAGCAGGGAGCCCGAAGAAGGGCTGGATCCCAGGGCTGGATCCCAGGATCATGACCTGAGCCAAAGATAGCCACTTAACCGACTGAGCCACCCAGGCATCCCCATATAGAATAATTTTAAATAAAATGCTGTGAACCAGTAAAGCAGAGATTATCAACATTTGATAGATGAGAAAGCTGAAGCCTAGAAAGTGAAGTGACAGGTCACATTTATCTAGAAGTAGACTTTATTCTACCTATCAATGATGCTCCAGTCTAGGTGGAAAGATAAAAGAATTCCTATGGTAAAAATTTTATGTCTACAGGACCAATTATAAGCAAATAAATTCATATAAGGCCCACCATATATAACTCCTAGAGAAAGCACTGCTCCAGATGCTAAATGTCTGGAGAGGTTAATATAGAAGGGCTTCCTGGAAGCCCAACCAGAATCTTCATAACTATATGATAAGCACTCAGGATATAGTAGTGAACAAGTTAAATTTAAGTTCTGACCTCACAGACCTTAGTCTAGTAGAGAATATAGATGCTAAATACATAAAATAGGTGTGAAGAATATTACAAGTAGGAAGTGCAGGTGCTGTGATGGTTCTAACCCAGTTTTGAGGCCTGGGAAGGCCTCCCTGAGGATCTGAAGGCCCTGAGGCACAAGTGAGCATAATGTGGGCAAGGAACTAACAGAAAACGAGTCAGATTGGAGCAAAGAGTTTGAGGTAGAAATAGGAAAAAAAAAAATGAGGCTAGAGAGACACATGGATTAAAGTGAGAAGAGGATGTGGGATTTTACATAGCATCTTAAAGCGAAAATTAAATCTGTAAAATGGGATTAAATGGAATTAAATGGACCTTTTCTTATTCAGTGACCTAGAATTAAATGCAGATGTCAAGATTTTTCCCTTCCTCCTGTTTCGTTCTAATAAGTTATTTGTGCAAGAGAAACTGGATCCATCAGTGATACATCAAAGAAATTTGAGAAAGAAATTTGAAAGATCCATCAAAGAAGGAATTGCTGGTGTTAACCAATCTCTAGATTTTTAGCTACTTCAATTTTAACATGATTTCAATCTGTTCTGAAAGTTAAGATGTTTCGGGGTCTGCCAGATTGTTTTGTCAATACATTAGTACTATTTTTTCAAATTATAACATTTCCAAATTTTTAGGTCCAGGGTGCAAATACAGTCACGTAAAGCAATGTAAAAATTTGATGAATAAAATGGCAGTGTTTTTAACATCCAGAGTGTAATGCATTCCGTCACTCATGTTTGGAGACCATTTAGCCAAGACAAGAAAGCTGAGCTGTAAAGACCCACACATGCTGACATCATCATGTACACCTGACAAAAGACATTTCAGGAGCACATTGACTTTGTAAACATTTTTAATCGCTTTGAGAAGATGTAGCTAAATTCTACAGACCTCACTATGTGCTAAAAAAATTGGTGGTAGGGAGAGAGATAGGATGTTTGTAGCAGAGTTTTTATGGATTTATTTGCTTCCAAGACAGGTTAGCAAGAGTACTGAGGCCCAAGTTATCTCTCACAGAATAAATGGTGGTTAAATCAATAATGGGCCTAATTTGAGAAACAATTCCATTTTTTAAGCTGGAAACTGTTGCATAGGCACCAAAAATTAGAAGTTCCAAAATCACTTGAGCTAGCAGGAATAAGTATCATAATTCAAGCATGTGACCATTGGATCACTCTATGCTATATTTTACCTTATGTCTTTTGTATATGTCATATTAAAAGATACTATAGAGCAAAGCACTGAAAAACTTCTGGGATTTGTTGATGCAAGTAATAATTATTTCATTTACTTCTTTCTAATGATTATTGATCTACACACCTTTTTAGATATGAATTAAGTCTGTTTCTTTAACATTTCATTGGAAAAAAGACTAATCTCTCTTTAGCTCCTCTGTGATCATAATTCACATGACCGAAGCCACATAGCTAGCGGGAACTTTAACATCTTGTCATTGGAGAAGGTGGGGGCATTTGCAGCCTAAAGGTATAGGACCTGTGGGAAAGGAACTTGGTTCATAAAAGTACACGTTAGACATAAGAATATGGGAGAACTGGCTGAGATTTAGTCAAGATTTGGTATTAGAGGAGGTCTAATATCAACAGTAAGTCATAGTAGCTAGATTGCAAATATGACAAAGATGATAGACAGCAATGCCGTCATTCTGGTGTGTTATTTCTCCTCAGTACCTAGTTAGTTACTAGAGGACATGGAATACATATGACTACCCCGGGGAAATGTAGTGCTAAACAAGGAAAGTAAGGCATGTAGATTACAGACAAATCCTGACCCCCAGCAGCTGGTGGATTGAGCCTATTAAGATCAAGGTACTTCTCACCATAGTCAGAGCGGTGTAGCTTGGACTAAACAAGGTACAGGGTATGGGGGAGGATGTCAGGGGCTCTAGCCACAGGGTTCTGTACAAATGGATAAGCCGTACCACTCTAAGTACTTGCTATATCCAGAGTGGTACAGTATAAAAAGTGATACTTTGCATAGAAGGTTTCAGGCTTTTGTCCTATTGACCTTAACCACACTGAACCAACTGTTTAGAACAGATCAGAAATCAATTTGTCCCTGGACAAAAGGGAGAGTTATCAGACCTTATTGGGCAGAAGAACTGCTTGATAGAGGCAGTCTAAAATGGACAGTGACTAATGAATCAGATAATCAAATACTCTCTTGAGTAACTTGAATATGAGCCATATATCTTAAAACTTTTTTTCCTCTTCCTTCCACTCCTAGATCTGTGCATTTCCCTAAAATGCCAGCCCCAGGGACCTTAGTGTTCTCTTTACTTTCTTCTGAATTTGACATTTGTTATCCATAGATAACAAGAGTCATTTCTCATGCTAAAGTGATTGGGTTGGCAGAAAGTTTTCTCCTTTGTGTGCAAAACTGACCAAGTGAATTATTTTCTTTCTCCCCTTCAAAAGAGGTTGAGAGTAAGTGAATCTCCTTGTCTTGAAAAACCAATGGGTTCTCCTGATGGGCATATATTTCTTGTTAAAGGCTGGCTGATTTCCATAGCCTGAATGTGTATGTGTAGTGATTTTTTCCTGCTATTTTGCAGGTAGAAACAAGATAGTAAAATTTTACTATGCTCTAGAAAAAGCAATAAACCCTTCTTCAAACTTCAGAAGCTAGCACAGTAAAAGGAACTCTACACCAGTAGGACATTTTCCCTTCAAAATAACAAAGCAGAACACAAAGTAAGCCAAAGCGTATTAATAGAGGAAGGAATTCAGTTATCTTTGAAACTGAACTCCAGAAATGACTTACTTAAAAAGAGTTCCTCAGAAAGGCTTGACATCTATAGACAAATCATTTGGCATCAACCTGTGTTCTCCTCTTTCCTCACAGTCCTGGACACAAAGCTCGAGAAAACCAGGAGGGACATAGTCAGATGGACAGTATTCCATCTAGAACCAGAAAAGTCTTCTACATCGACTATTATGTTAACTTTCCAACTTACCTCAGAAAATTGTGGTTTAATACTCTCTTTCTATTTTATTTTTTTAATTTGACTTCTCCTCAGTGAGAGTATAGAACTGTTTACCTAAAGACCTCAGGATCCAGCAACATAGGAAGCAATTTGTTACCAAGCTGGTTGGAGGTCATTTGGGGAACAGTGATGTTTATTATTGAGTATTTCACAGCCATCACCTATCAAAATATATCTTTCACATAGAATTCTCTGCCACAATAAATTTAGATGGTGCATATTCTAGAATAGGAACCACAACAGTGTCACTTCTTGACGTTGCTTGAGTAATTTACAATGCATAGAGATGGTTTTAATACAAGTCCCAATGGAGACCTCGCAAAGGAAGCTCAAAGCTATTCTGACAAAGCAGTAGCTAATGCTAGCAGGGCAGGGACTGAGGCATGTTGAAAAACCTAAAAGTTCTTTCCATATTCAGCCACTAGGAAAAAAGAAAGAAAAGAAAAGCTTCACTGCTGAATCTCTTCATTTTATATAGTTGCTCAAACTTTAGAACTCATAGACCATAATCCATTAAATAGCACTTATTACATCAAGTTCCCATTGCTCAGCTTGCTATTAAAACCACGGGGTAAAAGGATTGGATCTCTTCCATTTTCCATAAAGCTGATTTGTAAAACTGAAAAGAAAAGAATCCATGAGACAATCTGGTAGATCACTCACTATTCCTGATCTGTGTTCTCTTATATTCTTAGCCTTACCTCTGTAACTGATTAAAAACGTTAGCCTAAGTCCTTCTCTCAAAGAAATCATCGTATATCACAAGGTTTTACTTTCATTGTTATTTTTCAGTCCAGTTCAAGGTTAAAGAAAATGGTACTGTAAGCCCAAACTTTTGTCACCCACCTACCTTTTCTTTTTTTTTTTTAAGATTTTATTTATTTGAGAGCGAGAATGAGAGACAGCATGAGAGGGGGGAGGGTCAGAGGGAGAAGCAGGCTCCCTGCCGAGTAGGGAGCCCGATGCGGGACTCGATCCCGGGACTCCGGGATCATGACCTGAGCCGAAGGCAGTCGCTTAACCAACTGAGCCACCCAGGCGCCCCCCCACCTACCTTTTCAAATGCAATAGTGTGTTATCACATATTAGTGCTGTTTTTCTGAATTCTGTGAGGGGAAAATTTAGACAAACTTTTAAAAATATGCAAGAAACCAAGCTTGAATTCAGACAATCTTTTAAGAAAAGTACAATATACCCTAACTATTTGAATGGATATCAGAGTTTTTTGTTGAAGTGCAGACATAGCATTTTACAACTATTTTTATAATCTTTTCTACTCCTGATATTTTACAGTCAAGACCATTTCAGTCAACTTCAGCACTATCTCAAAAAATCAGACACAATGCAATGCTTCACAAATAAGGAGCCATGTATAAGTCCTGAGGCACAAAGTTTAAGTAAAGGATTTCAACAATGACTTACTAAGCAGAATCTTGCCACATTTCCTCCTGTGGGTTCTATTATATAGTCCATATTCCTATGCTTAGAGCAAGGATTGTTCTGCCTCATTGGTCTTAATCTACATTAACCCTATAAAACTAAATTCTCCCACAGGTTTCAGTGCTGTCCTGATGTGATAAAAACTCCCTGAAAGCTTTTCCAGCAAAGCTCATCTTTATATTACTGCCACCTCCCCTACTTAGCCTCAGTTAACTCCTATTAATCCTCCAATACACTTATCGTATTATCACCCTGCAAAGTTTTCCTTGGTTGTTCCATGCATGCTTCCTCTGCTGGGCTCTAAAACTACTGTGTATACCTATATTATATTATATAGTTCAGTGCTTATCACAAATTTCCAATAGAATGTTTTTGTCAGTAAATAAGAATAAAAGTGAACCTCCAAAAAGTCTGGATGAATTAGAACAAGGTGGCTTCACCCTAGTATGAAATTTCTGAAAATCTAGTGTTTTATCTTATAAAAATATGTGCAAATGTTTTATACTATTCCATTATATATCAGTTTATTATAATTTATAATGTTATTTAAAATTGTAATTAATGAAATTGAAGCTTAAAAGTATTTCTAATATTCAGCCTGTGGTTTTGTGTTCCCTTTTTAAAACTATCATATACATTCAGTTTGAGAAGTACCTTTTTAGATCCTCAACCAACAACAAAACAATATTTGTACAAAATAAGAATATTCTGTAAAAGGCAACAACATAATATTGAGAAGAAAATTTATAGCATAAGACACATATATTAGAAACAAAAGATCTCAAATCAATGACACCAGCTTCTAAGAAACACCAAAAAAAAAAAAAGAAGGGCAAATTAAACCCAAATTAAGCAGAAGAAAACAAATAATAATAATAAATATTAGAGAAGAAATCAATGAAATAGAAAACAGAAATGGAGAAAATCAATGAAACTGAACTGGGTTTTTTTGAGATCAATAAAATTGATAAATATCTAACCAAAATATTCAGAAAAAAAGAACACAACTTATCAATATCTGTAATAAGAAAGGTGGCATGACTACAGATTTTACAGATACTAAAATAAGAAAATATGAAGGACTTTATGACAATCAATTTAAAACTTAGATGAAATAGATGAATTCCTTGAAAGACCCAAGCTAGCAAAGATGACTCATGAAAAAATAGAAAACCTGAATAGCCTCATATCTATTAACAAAATTGAATTTATAGTTAAAGATCTTTTTTTTTTAAGATTTTATTTATTTATTTGACAGAGAGACACAGCGAGAGAGGGAACACAAGCAGGGGCAGAGGCAGAGGGAGAAGCAGGCTTCCTGCTGAGCAGGGAGCCCGATGCAGGGCTTGATCCCAGGACCTGGGATCATGACCTGAGCTGAAGGCAGACGCTTAATGACTGAGCCACCCAGGTGCCCCATAGTTAAAGATCTTTTGACAAAAAAAATTCCAAGCCCCATATGGCTTCACTGGTGAATTCTACCAAATATTTTAAAAAGATATAATACTGGGTGCCTGGGTGGCTCAGTTGGTTAAGTGTCTGCCTTCAGTTCAGGTCATGATCCTAGGGTCCTGGTATCACCTAGGGTCCTGGGTCCCCACATTGGGGTCCCTGCTCAGTGGGGAGTCTGCTTCTCCCTCTCCATTTCCCTTTCTTCCTCTCCTCTGCTTGTGTGTGCTCTCTCTCTCAAATAAATAATTTTAAAAATCTTAAAAAAAAAAAAGATGTAATACCAATTCTCTAAAAACTCTTCCAGGAAATCAAAGAAGATAATTATCTCTCAACCCAATCTATGAGACCAGCATTACCCTAAGACCAAAACCAGGTGAAAACATTACAGGAAAACTACGGCCCAATAATCTTCATGAATATAGATGCAAAAATAATTCTTTTTTGGGGGGAGGAGAGAGAGCATGTGAGCAAGCAGGGGTGAGAGGGGCAGAGGGAGAGGGAGAGAGAATTTTAGCAGGCTCCACGTGGAGCCTGATGCAGTACTTGATCTCATGACCCGGAGATCATGACCGGAGCTGAAATCAGGAGTCAGATGCTTAACCGACTGACCCACCCAGGCACCCCGATGCAAAAATAATTCTTAAAAAAATTTTAGTAAATTACATCAAATAATATTTTAAAAGAATAATATGTCATAGTGCAATATAGGCCAAACCTGAACATCATTATGCTTGAATAGAAACATATTTGCTATACTACTTCCACTGCAAAGAAATGACTTTTTCTAAGCCTAATGTTGGGTTTCCTGACACATACAAGTGTTCTAGTCCTCAAGAGTTTATCAATCACTTTATCTGGAAGAAGGAAGGAAAGAAGGAAAGACGGAAAGAAGGAAAGAAGGAAGGAAGGAAGAAAGGAAAGAAGGAAGGAAGGAAGGAATATTTTTCTGTTCACCGCAAGTTCAAGAGATACCATTTGGAGTATATATGAAAAATCTGAAGTGACTTCTTTTAAAAAATTAGAAAAAAAGGAGTAGATAAAAAAGATCCTTTAGCCATTCTCCCAACCCTAGAACTATGTTCAAACCCATACCATGGCAAAAAGCTGGAACAATAATAACAACTAAAATTATTTGACTATTTACTATTTATCAGTGTCTTAAGCACTTTACATGCAATTTGATCCTAACAACTTTCTGCATTAGTTACTGTTATCATTCTCATTTAACAGAAGAGAAAATAGAAACTGAGGATCACAAGGGTTAAGATAGGTTTCCATCACATTACTAGGATGAAGCAGAACAAGGGGTTGAGCTAGTTAAGAATCTACACTCTTAACCCCTATAGTTGACCAATACATTTAATTATAGTAAGATTTCAATTAATCAGAACTCCACTAACTGAAGCCCTTAGGTAAATGTCTCTTCTTTTATGAGAAAAAAGCACATTGTAATATTAAAGCCCATGTCATAGGTTTTGTTTAAACAAAAACTTCTAGAAAATGAGCCTCTTGGGGCACCTGGGTGGCTCAGTTGTTAAGCGTCTGCCTTCGGCTCAGGTCATGACCCCAAGGTTCTGGGATCGAGCCCCACATCGGGCTCTCTGCTCAGCAGGAAGCCTGCTTCTCCCTCTCCCACTCCCCCTGCTTGTGTTCCCTCTCTCGCTGTGTCTCTCTCTGTCAAATAAATAAATAAAAATCTTAAAAAAAAAAAAAAGAAAATGAGCCTCTTATCCTGCAAGATTCTTAGCCAACAAAGATTTAATGGTTACTAGACTTTATTAAGGGGATAAAATACTTTGACCTGTTAGAAAAATAGCCACTAACCAAAGAGTAAAACAAACACATTTTTGTTGCTATTTTTAACCATCTGGTCACTAGAATATTCAGTGAACCAGAGCCACTCTTTTTATGTAGTCTGTTTTACTGAGATTTTCCTGTATCCTGACATGTCTATATATATATATATTTCTATATATAGATGTTAGATGCCAGGTAAGCAAAATATCTGGCTTTCTAACTGAATATGTTCCATTATTTATCTGAATGAAGAACACAGCTGACAACTTTCCATCGGAAATAAGGTATACATGTGCTATATAATGAAACATACATGATATATTTATAATGAAATAAAACACATGTGAAGATTATGTATAAAATGGTCACTATTGAATAGAAGCTACTGCTTGCTAATGTATCCTGCCGTTTCTAAAATTTAAATTCTTTTTTAAAATTTAAATTTTTCTAATTAGAAAAGAGAGATTATTCACTTATTGATCAATACTGATCATCTATTGATTCATCTATTGAGCTTGTTCATCTATTCATCAAAATTCTGAATCTCAAATAAAAGAGTTAAAAATATTCAGAGGAAGTGTCCATATGAGAGTTACTCAATGTGATATAAAAGATAATTTAATAAACACTTGATATAATAATGTAACTGGTGGCACTTGGGTACTGAAGTGTGAAGAAGCACTAAAATTGGGTTGTTAAAGTCCAAAAGCTTGATGAGATGATTCACAATTGGCATTTGAACTAATGAGAAAATTGTGGAAAGGCAACATTATCAACTTGAAATGAATTCACTTGTCTTTCCAAGACACTTACTATCAAAGTACAGTCTAGCTGGTGACAAAATAGCTCATATGTGGTCTGGAAAAGTGACTTGGCAAAAATATCAGGCAAGATGTCTTTCATAAAACACATATACATATATGAACACACTCAGTTCACCTATAAAATAATCTCATAAGAAGTCTCATGTGATGATCTAAAAAAAAAATCTGCCTTGAGATTAAGGACTTGGACCTGGAAGATTCTCATATATGGCTCATCTCTCTACATAGTCTAGTTTCTCTTGGAAAATCACTGGGCCATATTTTTTCTTAGAAGGTATAACTGATCATACATGTTAGTCCTCTATTTCTCTCTTTCTCTCCCTTCACCTTCATTTCTTCCCCCATGCTGCTTTTATTTTATTCAAAAGTGGTAGTTTGCATAAGGATTTAGGGAAAGGATTATCCAGTATTATTGTTCTTCAGGTCATGCACTGAGTAAGCCTCAAAGTCATTGTAAGAACAAGAAAAAATATACAACATAAGGAGAAAGCCAGACTTTTATATATGGGGTGTGTGTGTGTGTGTGTGTGTGTGTGTAAAGGAGGCCACAGGGTCTCATATGTATGTACATAGAAACAGAGAAACAATGCCATAAAACCATTTACTGAGTCATTTACTTCCCTATATTCCTTTTGAATATATTACTTTTGTGTGGACAGATGCAGATGACACTTTTGGTAAAAAAAAAAAAAAAAAAGATAAACACCTGCATGGTCACAGAAATGTTCAGGTCAACCTAATTTTATCCACTAGTATTTGACTGCCTACTTTGTGTGCCTAATAAAGAGTTTATCATTCAGTCATTCAGAAGCATTCATCTAGTCCAGTTTTTTTCTGTTTTAATTACTACCAAATTCTGTTTTAAAATCTATTCTGTGATATTAGAAACCACTGAGCTGTACACTTCAATAGGTGAATTGTAGGATATATGAATTATTTCTCAATAAAGGTATTATTTAAAAATCTATTCTGTAAATATTACGGCCACTATTTATTGAATATTTATCATATATTAGGTGCTTTGCATACGTTGAGTCTTCTAATGTGACAGTTATAACCAATTTATGGGTCAGGTTTATAACTCTAGTTTCACAGACAAAGAAATCGAGGCTTAGAAACATTAAATAACTTGCCTAAGGATACATAGCTAATAAATGATGGATTCAGGATTTTACCTGAGTTGTGTTTGACCTCAAACTCCTTATCCCTTTCATATCACCAGAGGCTGCTTCTGGGCCTGTCTGCCTACCTAACGGAAGTAAACAGGACCTGATGATTTCTTCAGGTTGCTTGGAGCTTAAATTTATGATCTAAACATTTCTTCCAATTCCTTAGATGGTTCTGGCTTTCTGTTTATAGCTAAGGGTCTGAAGGAAGAATGATAACTTAGAAAAGTCCTGATTTCCCTGATTCTGGGAGATGGATTCCAACCCACTCTTCAAGAAGGGGATATCAAGTCCTACAGTAACAATAAGTATTTTTCACTTAAGCCTCACAAATGTCAATGCAGAAACATTTATTTTTTAATTTAATTAATTAGTTAATTAATTAATTAATTAATTAATTAATTTTAGAGGGAGAGAAAGAATGAGTGGGGGGGAGGGGCAGAAGGAGAGGGAGAAGTAGGCTCTCTGGGAGCCTGATATGGGGTTCAATCCCAGGACCCCAGGATCATGACCTGAGCCGAAGGCAGATGCTTAACTGACTGAGCCACCCAAGCACCCCAGAAATATTTCTGACTCAACTACTTCCTTAGAACTTGCCATGAGTGTAGGTTTTGTTGTTGTTTTTTTTCCCGGATACTGCTTTTCTCACCAGCTTGATTCATCTTGAAAATTATATACACATTCTTTTGTTTTCAGCTAGGAATTCAGGGATGCCTAAAGGATGGTATCTGATGCAAGGTTTGACTAGATCACAGGTCAAGGACTTCTTAACACTGAGATACTATTGTGGACACATAGTAAGGACCCCTGATAGTGCCCCATCACCAGGTCAAATTACCAAGGCTTCCTGTCCGGGTACACAAGGGGGAGAAAAGGCCAGGGAATTCAAAGGCTTCAAGTCAAATATCTGATTGCCATTGGGGATGGTAGCAACAATAAAAGACATAGGAAATTGAAATTACTTTCAAACTTTACTTTCAAATTTAAGATGTTTTCAAATCCACAGCTGCTGCTACTACACTAATCCAAGGCAAACATTCCCTCTCACTGAAGCTACTGTCACAGCATCCTACCTGAACTCACTGTTATTTCTCTTGGTCCCTACAGACCATTCTTCCCACAGCATTAACCACAGTTTGGGCATCTTTCTGGATGTCTAATAGAAACAAGCTCAAAGCAGCATTGTCAATTTTTTTTTTTTAAGTAAACTATAACCTCAGTGTGGGTTTCGACCTCACAACCCTGAGATCAAGCGTCGTATGCTCTACGGACAGAGCCAGCCAGGTGTCCTCAGCACTCTTGATTTCCACCTCCCTCCAACCCAATCTTTCCCCAGTCTTCCCCATTGCAGGTAATGCCACTACTGTACAATTGCTGATACCAGAAATCTGGGTGTCATAGACTGTCCACCCAACATCTAATCCATTAGTAAGTCAAGGAGATTTCACTCCAAAATATATCCAGAATGCAACCATTTCTCTCCACCTCCACCACTATCATCCTAAACTGGATCACTATCATCTGTCTTCTGAACCTCTGTGATAGACTCCTAACTGGTCTCATGGTTTTATTTGCACCACTCCCCACCATCTGTAGTAGTTAGTGATATTTTTTGAACTTACATCATTGTCTTCTCATGATTAAAATCATTTAAAGACTGGGCATTGCTATTATAATGCAACCTAAACCTCTTACTTTCATCTTCAGGGCCCTATATGTTCTGGCCCCTATCTACGTCTCCGCGTGAATCTCACCTCTTCCACTTACTACACCTACTCAGCCTCTCACCCTTGCACTTGCTATGCTCCACTCACATAACATGCCTGCTGTTCTTAGAACTAACATCCTTTGTGCTTTAGGGACTAGTAATTCTCTTCTACCTGACTGGTGTGTTCATCTCTCAACTCTTTGCATTATTAGCTCCATTTAATCTACCTGGTCTCGGTTCATATATCATCTTCTCAGAGATTTCCTTGATTATTTAGCATTCTCTGCCATTGATAATTTCCTCTGAAGCACATGTCACTTACCACTATTAAAAATTCACATTTACTTGTGTGATAATTTGATCAATGTCTGCCCCTCCCCTCCCCTCCACACATACTAGAATGTAACTGCCATGAGTCTCTGGTTCATCATTATATCCATAGTTTTTTATCCCGGGGCCTAGAACATGGTAGGTCTTTAATAAATATTTTTTGAAGTAAATACACTGCCTGTATGTTCATTCTACCATAGGAAAAACGTACCACAGTGAGGCTAGAGGCAAGGGAGAGGGGGAATGGAAGGTCCAGACAAGTGATCTCTGTGAAGTCATCCATCTGAACTTCTAGAATTCTCCTCCGGGAGGACACATCCTACTCATCAACTTCCTTTAGTGCCAGTAATCTTTTGGGCCTGCTGGACTCTGTTACTTTGAGGTAACTCAAGCTGAGGATACATAACTAAATCTTTATGAAAAGACATGATTAAAATGTATCTAATTAATCTTTTAATAACACATTTATTTATCCTCCAATTCCCTTATTCTTCTCAGCCACAGTGACTCTCAGCAAGAACAAAAGCTCCAGAAACAACAGGTCGAAAGCACAGACACAGCTGAGGATATAGGCCTGATTCTATACACAATTTCAACCGCCTAAAGGGTCCTGGAACACAGGGCAGTGAATTCCTTGGTGAGCATTAAGTACTGAGTCAAGTCTGGCCACTGTTTACCCAAATTCAGGACATAAACAGAATTTGGTAATTCAGAAAGGAAGGCCTATCTGTATCACGAAAGTGCCCCAAGTCCAGACTATTTTCCAATGTATATTTTGTTACTTTTAAGGTCTACAGTAACTTGACTAGATGCGTTTTTTGATAGACAGGAATTATTTATAATAACACCTCCAACATGATTGGTATTTGAAGGAGGTAGGCAGGAGCCAGATCTCAGTGTGACTTGTATGCCATACTAAGCTTGCACCCCTTCTGAAAATTATAGGCCATCACTGAAGGATTTTTAGTAGAGAAATGATGAGATCAAACTTTAGAACATGTTTTATAGAAAGCTCAGTTTGAGAGCAGTGAGAAGGGTGGATTGGAGAGGAAAGAACAAATAGCAGGGTTTATAATTAGGAGGCTACTCCCATATGTTTGTGAGAAAATG
Organism: Mirounga angustirostris; assembly: GCF_029215605.1. Classification (NCBI taxonomy): domain Eukaryota; kingdom Metazoa; phylum Chordata; class Mammalia; order Carnivora; family Phocidae; genus Mirounga; species Mirounga angustirostris. The sequence goes on from NW_026991719.1 coordinate 99,585,768, forward strand.
ATTACTACCTGAAACTGTGCTATTAGAAATGGAGGAGAGGGGATAGATGTAGGTGATATTTAGGATGTAGAAATAACTGAAACTCCAGGTAAGGAAGTTGGGTGTGGGTGATGAGAAAAGGGGACAAGTCAAAAGTCCTTTGTAGGTTTCTTATTTGGGGGAGTAGGTGGATGGCGGGGCCATTTCTCCACACTTGAAGGCCACAGGAAGAGGAGCAGGTTCGGATAGGAAGAAGATCCTTTGGGATATATGGAACCTGACACTTGTGAAATATAACAGAGAAAAAAGTGACATGCCATGTGGATTGAATTACAGTTCTTCCCTTCTAACTTTCCCCTGAGGAATTACAGGATTAGAGTCTCCTTCCAGGCCAGACACTGAGCAGGTGCTCCAATAGAGTTGTTGATTTGATTTGCATATACCATACCTCAGGCCACCCGCCACAGCCGCCTGGGCAGGAAGATTGGGAAGGAAGGTGGTGTTCATCCAGCCTGGCAGAGCAGGGCTGGAGTCTGCAAATTATCCCTGCTGTCAGCGAAATTCCTGGAGCTGCTCAGCAGATGCCTGGAGGGAAGGTGGGCCTATAGCATTTGCAGAGGCGGCTTGGTTGTCATGACTGCATGTTGTGCTGTGGGGGAGCTGCCTCTCCCCGACTCCCTCCCTGTTTCCTTCTCTGGAACGGCGCGACGGCCAAGACACATCTGTGGCCCTGAAAGAAAAATGAGTCGAGTAAAGATGAAGGAACTAGCTATTTCTTCTCTAGAAATTTAAATAATAGGCAAAGCAGCTCTTCAATGCTGTACCCAATTACAGTACAGCCCAATCAGCTGCCATTTGTTGGAGTAAATGGACTATTTAGGGTGTATTTTAAAATAGGGCTTGCATCTCCTACTAAGATGATTTTTACCATACAATAGTGCCATATTGTTGCTGTATTTAAACTACTCATTGGGAGTGTGCAGGGACTGTGATAGCAACTGAAGGAAAAACTTTTCCACTTGCCACTTTACCACACATCCTTCATAAGGGCGGATGCCCATTTGGCGGTCTGAACAGGCAAATGGATTCATGTCCACAGCCATCCCAGTGTTCTTGACACTGGAGGTGGCCTTTCCACAGAAAAACAGTTTTCCTTGAATGGCTTGAACTTTGAGACCCAAGAGATGGCTTTGGTGACCCCATGCAAAACTGCAAAGAATGCAAACCCCACCAGCAGGAAGGCAGTATCTCTTTTGGAATGGTTGGGCAATTTTTCACACCCAGGAACTGCATCTTTACCAAGGAAGGACTGAGTCCCATTTAATAGACTCTAAAATGCTATAAGCCTTGGAGGCAGAGGGGGAACACTTAAATCCTGGCCCTGGATCTGATGCTAACTAGCTGGACAACCTTGGACAAGTTACCGAGTCTCTCTGGATCTCCGTTTTCCCACCTGAAAAATTTTGAGGCTGGAAATGATGGTCTCTGTGTTCCTCTTGGAAGTATCCTAGATTCTATTCCTAATACTATCCTAAAGCAGAGGCCTACATCTGTTGACTTACCTCTTCACATCCTGTTAGGAGGATGGCAGGTGAAAGTAAAACACTACCCTTCACCCCTGCCCCACCCAATCCCCTCATCAAGGTTGTCTGGTCTGGCTAATTGCCAGACCTATCACTTCTGTCTTATTGACCATATTTCTGTAGTATCCCCATTCAGCAAAGTAGTTTGTGGAGCCACATGAGCACTGTTTTCTATGGGACTCTTTCGAAAGGAAGAAAAAAGTGGAAACTGTCTATAAATGAAGATGGGAGTCCTGGTGGCCAGATTTCTTCAAGAGCTATTAAAAAATCTACTGGTTTGAAGTGCTTTGCTCTCTAGTACTTTCAGCTATTGAAATAGAAAGTCACTTGATATGGAGGTTGGGAAGATTTGCCTTGAATTTATATGACAGTGTTTGGGTTCATTTTGGCACTCCAAACATTGATCTTTTTCAATGCATGCTTTCAAAATATTATATGTAGCTTTTGAACTTTTTTTTTTCAGGAATAGCTCTAACAGTGACAATATGCATTCACTTAGTCGGTTGGAGAATGCCTAAATATTAACAGTATATCTTAAGAATTAGGACGTCAATAACCTTTTGACATTTCAGGAATCTCAGATATTTCAGCTGTTTGAAAACACAGTGTTACATTGATTCTCCTCTACTTCAGTTACCCAGCCCCAAGAACATTCACCCAGAGTCTTCTAATTGCTTAGCTTCCAGACCTGCTATGGTAGCCAATCAGTGTTACATTACAGAAAACGAAGTGTTCTGTTTTGGGAAAGCCAATTTCAAATTTTTTCAAAGTACATTCTTTTTTGCATTGTATTTCCTCCATGTTATTTTAGATAACAATTTGATTTAAATAATATTGCGCGTTGGGGACTACAGCATGGATTTCGAATGCCCGGCTGCTCTACTCTGGATTAATTCCCTCATTCAGTGCTAACCCATTTCCTGCCTCTTTAGCAAGCATTTTTAAATGTCTTCATTTAGCTTTCTATTGAAGAAGAGGGAGTAGGGGCGCCTGGGTGGCTCAGTCAGTTAAGTGGCCGCCTTCAGCTCAGGTCATGATCCCAGGGTCCTGGGATCGAGCCCCGCATCGGGCTCCCTGCTCAACAGAGAGCCTGCTTCTCCCTTTCCCTCTGCCTGCCGCTCTGCCTACTTGTGCTCTCTCTCTGTCAAATAAATAAATAAATAATATCTTTAAAAAAAAAAAAAAGAAGAGGGAGTAGGGATGGGGTGAAGGGAGTGCTCAAAGAAAGAGAGTTCCTTAACAAAGAAATGTTGTTGGAGGGAGAGAAAAGAAAGAGAAGATTTAAACTGCACTGTGAAATGGAAGTGCTCTGAAAATAAGAGGCAGAGCATTTCAATTTTCTTCTGGTCTATAGAAAATCGACCAAAACGCAAAATGACATTATTTGAGTCTAGGCAGGAAGGAAGATTATCAAAACTGCCGCTTGTAGGTGTACATTTATTAGGATGATATTGACCTGCTATATTCAGATGAAAACTTGTAGCTCCACTGGGGAAGGGATTTCAGATACATGCTAATCATTTGCCTGAGCCCTTGAAAGAATCCCCCAGGCAGCTCTTTTGAGGGTTTGCCCTTGTCTCACATACTTTGAAACAGATACGAAATTCTCTCTAGCTCATAATTACAGGAAGCAGCCAACTGCTTAACTTTGGTGTGTTCGGCCACAAATTGATGTCTTTTTAATAGATACATCTATTAAAGAACATAGACCATAGACGCGAGCCTCATTTACAAAATAAATTCTAGTTTGGGACCCTTGGGATCAAAATGGGGGTGAAGGGATTCATGGGTCCCAATGACTAGAAAGCCATCTAGCTGGAAAAGGCATCAGGCTAGAAAAAAAAGAAGTTTCTTTTTTGTTTTCTTTCCAGGTTATTTCGGGGTCAGATTCCATTAGAGTCCTTATTGATGAATGGATATTATTACCTCGGGAAGCTGGGTGGATAATTTTCTTCTCCTATCAGCTTATTCTGATAATCCTATCATTTCTGAAGGATCTCCATGCTGTTCTGTGGCCCAACCTCAAGCAGTTAATGTTTTGTTACTTAAATGCAGCAAAGGAGTTCCTATTAGGAGAAATCTTAGATTTCCATGTAATGAGGTTATATTAAAACACATCTGGGTCTTCAGGTTCTTTCTTTGGCCAGCTTGAATGTTGGTATTTGGGATTTCCAAAGCACCTCCCCCCTGCCCTTCCTATCGTACCTTTACTTGGTCTGTTCCATTGGCAGACAGTGCCTTTACACAGCACATGGCAGGTCCCATGGGACACTGCTTCAAGCTCTCAGATTGTTTTTTTCCTTCCATTCTTCTCTCCTCTAGCCATGACACTAACCATCCGTACATTCCTCTCTCCAAATAAAAATTTCCTTTCAACTAGGCTCTTGTTTCAGGTACAAATAGGAAAAGGACCTGGTATCACTCTCTAATCTGAAATAACTATAGTATGCCTGAATTTGCAATGTAAATTGTGCATTTGTAAATCTCTACAGGTGGTATTTCATATATTGATGTGTGGACTGGGGGCCTTCGGAGGGTTTGGGGAAAGATTTCCTGCCACTCTTCATATTCAGTTCTTATTCTGCCTATATGTGATTGCAGCTTTGTTGCAGGCCAAATAGTTTCTGAAAATGACAAGTCAATGATAAATTCTATTTGCCAAGCTGAATTATAGACTGTGGACTGGGGTATATAATGGGACTAAGCCTTTGATTGATTTTCTACTACATATACTATTTCTCCTTGATTTCTTTTCCATAGAGTTTATAAAATGGAGGGATCCCAGATGCTTTTGCTTTTACTCCTATTCAATTTTCTATTTTGATTCCTAGACATCAACATATGGCTCTAGGATATAGGTTCCAGAAGTTTTTAACTTCAACCCCCTCCCAGAAAAAAAAAAAAGGAGGAAAAAAGAAAAAAAAAATAAGAAGACAAAGAAAGAACATAGCTGTACTTTCTAGGAAAAACAAATCCATTTATATTTGCATTGTGTATATAATTTTAAAAGCCAATTTCTCTCTGACCTAAAACACCAGCATATTAATCTTAGTGTAGGTAGTAAGGATATATTATCTGTTCAGTTGTTGGAGTCAAGCATAGTTGATGCTTTCCATTTATCTATCTTGGGGATCTGCCACTCAAAAAGAATATGACAAGATGGAGTGGAATATTAATACCAAAAAGGAAAGTTTGCAGATGTGAAACTGCTTTGAAATCATCATTTTTCCGGGTTTCCCAAGTATGTCAACAATCATTTTCTTTACTTTTCCACTGCCCTCTTTACCCCTCCTTCCTCATATATCCCTAACTGCTTCTTATATCTTTTAGGGAACATTTTTTTTAGTATAGTTGACACACAATGTTACATTAGTTTCAGGTATACAACTTAGCGATTTGACAAATTTATGCATGATGCTATTCACCACAAGTATAGCTACCATCTGCCCATTGCTTCTTCTCATTTTGACCCTTGACCTTGATATTTGGAACTTTTTTTGTCTAAACAGAGAAGTTAGCCTAGATATGGTATGGCTATTGAGGATAATTTCTCTACAGAGAGATCTGGTGCTTTTCTATCTGGAAGGGAAAATTTCCATATAGGCTTTTATATGTCATAATACAAAGTACTCTTACCTGCTCCTTTGTCTCTAAAGTAAATGGATCTATTTCCAATCATCAATATAGAATAATAGCCTACCAATCCTTGTTTTTTATTTTTTTAAGATTTCTTTATTTATTTGAAAGAGAGAGAGAGCAGGGTGGGGAGGGGCACAAGGTGAGGGAGAGAAACTAAAGCAGATTCTGCGCTGAATGCGGAGCCCACTTGGGGCTCAATCCCATGACCCTAAGATCATGACCTGAGCCAAAACCAAGAGTCGGACACCCAAACGACTGCACCACACAGGCACCCCTAGCCTGCCAGTCCTTGTTTTTTACAAAAGACTGTATGACCTCTAAATTATGTGAGAGAAGTAATTTTCAGGAAAATTACAGAGAAATGCTATTCATTCTCTTCTCTCTTCTAGATACTTATAGTAGTCATTTCTTATTTGCTCCTCTGCTTCCTTTTCCCCATCCTAATAGGACTTGAACTTCTCAGTCATGAGATTTAGGTGGGATTGACTCTAGCCATTTCCAGTTACATCTCCAAAAGGACCTTAATTGGCTTAAGCTAATTGGTGTATCCTCTTCCTATGGAGACAATATTTTTGGCCCAGAGATGAATATATGAAAAAATTGAACTATTTATATTTGAAGAAACACTTGCTGAGAGTTTCTGAAGAAGAAAATTTCCTCTCACTTCAATGGAAGATACATAAAAAGATGTTCTCTCACACACACTAAATATGAACAAAGAAGTTTATAAACCCAGGAGCTACAGGCAGCCATCTTTAGATTTAGAATGAGTCAGTTTTAGAATGAAGTTGACATCATGGAAAGAAAAGTAGAGAGCCAGAAATAAAAGGGATAGTCCTTTGTTGTTGACCTACTAGATCAATCCTTGCCTGAAGCATAACCTACCTCTAGAATTTAAGTTATGTGTGCCAATAATGTGTCTTTATTTTTAAACCAATGGGAACTATGCTATTCTTGTTACCTCCAACTGAAAGTAAATTAACTGAAACAGTACTCTAAGGTGAATTATGGAAAAAAACTTGAAACAGAAGCATAGTGACCACACAAGCTTTGCTCCTACATGGTCAGCTTCACTGAGATTGATTTTAATGTTATGAGCACAACTTTTATCAAGGGTCTTTATTTTTTAAATTATAATATGAAGATCCTTCTACATTTGCTATAAAAATGTCCCCAAAGATATTGTTTATTTTATTTTCAGCTTTCTTTATATTAGATCTCACAGAAGAAGGTTTTTTTAGAATTTAACAGCACAATAATCCATATCTTTTTTGAAGGATTACTGTATAAATTATTTTCTCAAAATATGAACTATGTCATTCAGCAGATTTCTCTTTGTGTGGTGACTCTTAAGAAGATCTGAGCCAAATAAGAGTAATTGCATAACATCTTTTTTTAAATTTTTTTATTTTATTTTATTTTTTTTAAAGATTTTATTTATTTATTCATGAGAGACAGAGAGAGAGAGGCAGAGGGAGAAGCAGACTCCCAAGGAGCAGGGAGCCCGATGTGGGACTCGATCCCAGGACCCTGGGATCATGACCTGAGCCGAAGGCAGACGCTTAACCATCTGAGCCACCCAGGCGCCCAACATCTTTTTTTTTTTAAAAGATTTATTTATTTATTTGAGAGAGCGAGAATGAGAGAGAGTACATGAGGGGGGAGGGTCAGAGGGAGAAGCAAGCTCCCTGCTGATCAGGGAGCCCAATGCGGGACTCAATCCCGGGACTCCAGGATCATGACCTGAGCCGAAGGCAGTCTCCCAACCAACTGAGCCACCCAGGCACCAGGGTTCCCTGCTTCCAATCTTGATCCACTTTAACTTATACTCAACACAGCATTCAGAGCTCTTTTAAAAATGTAACTCAGATCACATCACCCCTCTGTGAGCTTAGTGTGCAAAACACCCTCAAGAGAATATTAATCCTACCTAATACTGAGAAAAGGCTGAGTAATTACAAAATAATATTTCTTGGGCCCATCAGAAAGTTGAGCTCTCAATGCAGGAAACTTGAGAGAACACCACCTCTGTGGTACAGGCATACAGAGATGATTGGATTCCATCTGGAGACAGATAAAACAGCATCTCCTTTCTTGGACTTTCTCTCATATGAAGCAAAGTCCCTAAGCCACTCAGGAGGGGCAGAAAACAGTCCTGTTCCCAGGATTTAAGCAAGGATCATTTACACTGGAAGAAGGATAGGGGCTAACCATTCTTTCTCTGAGGAAGGGATAAGAAACACGCTTACTTAAAGAACACAAGAAAATATATCTTATTTCAGGGGAATGGAAGAAACAAAAACTCTATTCTTCTCAGGGAGGGACAGGGAACACTCTTGGGTTCAGGATCCTATACCAATACAGGGAAGAAGGGAAGAAACTCTTTCCCACCCAAAACCTTCCACAAATATAAGGGAGAGTTTGGCTAACACTGGAAGTGGGGAATTAATGCTGCTAAGAAAGACTGATCCCTAAAGTCCAGATGCTACAGGTCATGCTAAAGACTGAGGCTGGACCAGGAGAACTTAGAGAAACCCTTGTCTTCATGACAAGCCTAGAATTGACTAACAAGCAGCAGAAGCCTTCGTGTTTCCTTCCACTGGTAGAAGGAAAGTGCTAGGAGAGAGATCTCTTCTGTGGAGCAGAGGGTGGGGCACAAATATTGAGAAAAACCTTCCAGAAGTCTAGTCCTCATTCTAAACACAAATTAAAAACAGTACACTACCATTCAGTGCCTGTGGCTTGCTGAAGGTAAAGATAGAAACAAGGAAACAAAACCCAGCTCAGTTCCTGACTAGACTGACCTAACATTCTGTCAAGATAAGTTGATCATGGTCCAGTAAAGAAGCAATGAGCTCTTATTAAGTTCAGATAGTTTATTACTTACATACAACAACTACAGGAACAGCCACACCCAAGAGTTTCCCAAACAAGGAAATCCTGTTTTCCTTGTCCCATAGGACAATAATGGCACAAAAATGTTCGGATGGTTGCAACACAAATGGTGAGATGCAGCCTGTACCACAGTGGACTTAATTAGTTTTAGATCCTGTAGCTCTACCCTAAAGAGTACAGCCAGAAATCTTCCTATCTCATCAGAACCTGGGAGACAATGAGAAACCGTCTCATGACAGCTTCCTAGGAAGATAGGGAGGCAAGTGGGAAATGGCCTACTAGGAGCTTCTCACAAGTCTATTATGCTCTCATTTTTGGGGAAGATCACAGGGTATTCTGCAAAGAAGTAGAACAGCTGCACTGAAACCTTGGCTATGTGGCCTGTGTGAGTAAAGTGCAAGGTCATCAGGGCACTAACACAGAGCTCTTCTCCTACATACCCCACCCTAATAGCTTAACAGAAAGAGAAACATATTCATTTCTGGGCATAAATACTATTTATATCACTCTTTACTGTTTCTAAATACAATGTCCAGAATTAAATTAAAAATTAAGATACATTAAAAATCAAGAAAAGGGGTGCCTGGGTGGCTCAGTTGTTAAGCATCTGCCTTCGGCTTGGGTCATGATCCCGGGGTCCTGGGATTGAGCCCCGCATCGGGCTCCCTGCTCCGCGGGAAGCCTGCTTCTCCCTCTCCCACTCCCCCTGCTTGTGTTCCCTCTCTCGCTGTGTCTCTCTCTGTCAAATAAATAAAAATCTTAAAAATAAATAAATAAATAAATAAAAATCAAGAAAAAACCCTAACCTATTGTCGAGATAATGCAAACAATAGAATGTGATTCAGACACAAAAGTTGGAACCATCAGGGCAATTTATTTTTTAAAAACTATCATTCCTAAATGAAGTAGAAATTAAGACACTCTCAGATAAGCAAAAGGTGAGGAGTTTGTCACTAGTAGACCTGCCCTAAAAAAAAGGAGACCTCCAGGCTTATACCAAAGGACTCTAGACATTAACACAAAAACACATAAAAAAAAAAAAAGAACAATGGTAAAGGTTGTTATGCAGTTAAATATAAAAGCCAGTAATATTATATACTTAGTTGGTAATTACTCTTTATATTTTCCTACATGATTTAAAAGGCAGATGCTTAAAACAGTAATTATAAAGCTATGCTAGTAAGCATGCAATGCATAAAGATGTAATTTGTGACAATAACATAAAAAGAGGTAAGGAAGTTTAACACAACAGATATTATATACTCTTGAATCAATGTTGGTATCAATTCAAACTTGACTATTAAAAAGTTAAGATGTTAATTGTAATACACAAGGTAACTGCTAAAGAAAAAACTAAAAACCAATTACAGAAAAAGAAACTAGATGAAATCAAGAGAGTACACTAAAAAGTCAGTCAGTAATGAAGGAACTGAAGAACAACAACAAAAAAAGGGCATATGACATATAGAAAAGAAATAGCAAAATTGTAGAAGTTTTTTCTTATCAGTAATTACTTTAAGTGCAAAAGGATGAAATACTCCACTTAAAAGGCAGAGATTGGCAGAATGGTTGAAAGACATGATCCAACCATATGCTGTCTACAAGAGACTCACTTTAGACCTGAAGACACAAGAAGACTGAAAGTAAAAGGAGGGAAAAAAGATACTCCATACAAATAATAATCAAAAGAGAGCTGAAGTGGCTTTACTAATATCAGACAAAATAGATTTTTTTTAAAGATTTTATTTATTTATTTGAGAGAGAAAGAATGAGACAGAGAGAGAGCATGAGAAGAGGGGGTCAGAGGGAGAAGCAGACTCCCTGCTGAGCAGGGAGCCTGATGTGGGACTCGATCCTGGGACTCTAGGATCATGACCTGCGCTGAAGGCAGTTGCTTAACCAACTGAGCCATCCAGGCACCCGACAAAATAGATTTTAAATCAAACTGTTACAAGGGACAAAAAAATATATATTGATAAATTTCAATTCACCAAGAAAATATGACAATTATAAACATTTATGCATCAAAGAACAAGGGATTTAAAAAATGACACCAAAAACTAACAGAATCGAAGGGAGATAAACAGTTCTACAATGACAGTTGGAGAACTCAACACCCCATTCTCAAAGAAATAAAGAACTTGAACAATACTACAAAACAATCAGAGCAGACATATACAGGTGACCCCTAAACAACACAGGGGTTGGGGTGCCAACCCCCCACACAGTAAAAAATGCACATACAACTTTTGACTTCCTAAAAACTTAACTACTAATAGTTTGCTGTTGACCAGAAGCCTTAGTAAGAACATAAAACAGTTGATTAACACATATTTTGTATATGTATTATACACTATATTCTTACAATAAAATCATCCAGAGAAAAGAAAATGTTATTAAGAAAATCATAAGGCAGGGAAAATACATTTTCAATACTGTACCATATTTATTTTTAAAAAATCACACATAAGTGGACCTGCACATTTTAAACCCATGTTGTTCAAGGTTCAACTATAAGTAAAATAAAAAATGAAATTGGGGACATTACTACCAACCTTATAGAAATGAAAAAGTTATAAAAGAATACTAAGAACAATTGTATGTCAGCAAATTATATAATGTAGATGAAATGGACAAATTCTTGGAAACACTCAAATTATCTAAACTAACTCAAGAAGAAATCGAAAATATCAATAGACCTACAAGAGTTGGATCAGTAATCAAAAGTCTCCCAACAAAGAAAGCCCTGGACCAGAGGGCTTCACTGGTGAATTCTACCAAACTTTTAAAGAAGAAATAACACCAATCTTACTCAAATTCTTTAAGAAGATAGAAGAGGAAAAAATGCCTCCTAATTCATTCTATGAGGCCATTATTGTCCTGTTATCAAAACCAAATACAGATATCACAAGAAAAGAAAATTATAGACTCATATTCTTTATGAATATAGATGCAAAATCCTCAACAAAATATTAGCAAACCAACCATGAACAAGTAGGATTTATTCTAGGAATACAAGTGTGGTTCAACATAAGGAAATCAATTAATGTAACATACCAAATAACAGACTGAAAGGGAAAAAATTACCATCACAGTTGATACAGCAAAGGCATTTGACAAAATCCAACATTGTTTCATGGTAATAGAACTCAGGAACCTAGTAGTAGAATGGAACTTCCTCAACATGACATTTATGGGAAAACCGCAGCTAACAACATAATGGTGAAAGACTGAAAGTTTTCTCCCTAGGGTCAGGAACAAGATAAGGTTGCCTACTTTTACCACTGGCATTCATCTTTGTACTGGAAGTTTTAGAGCAATTAGACATGGAAAAATAATAATAAAAGGCTTCCAGAGTGGGAAGGAGTAAAACTATCTATATTCCCAGATAATCCACAAAAAAAATTAAAGCCGATAAACTGTGCAAAATTGCAGTTTCCAAAATCAACACCCCAAAATCATTTTGTTTCTATACACTATCATTAAACAATCTTACAAGGCAATTAAGAAAGCAATTACATTGATCATAGCATCTAAAAGAAGAAAATGCCTAGGAACATATTTAAGAAAGTGAAAGACATGTATACTGAAACAAACTAGTTAAATGGAAAGACATCCTGTGGTCATGGGTTGGCAAACTTAATACTGATAAGATTTCAATAATATCCAAACTGATCTACAAACTGAACACTATTCCTATCAAAGTTCTAACAGACATATTTGTAGAAAAGGAAAATGTAATCTTAAAATTCATAGGAGTAGCCAGGGGCCCTAATAGCCAAAACAATCTGGAAAAAGAACAAAATTGGAGGACTCACAATTCCTGATTTAAAAATGTATTACAAGCTTCAGCAATCGAAATGGTGTCATATTGGCATAAGGAGAGACATACAAATATATGGAATAGAGTTGTGAGTCAATAAATAAATCCATATACCTCTGGCCAATTGGTTTTTGATAAAGATGCCAAGTCTATTCAGTGAGGAAAGAATAGTCTCTTCAACAAATAGTACTGGGACAACTGGATTCCCACAAGCCAAAAAGTAAAGTTGGGCCTCTACCTCAATTACCAAAGTTAACGCAAAGTGAATTTAAAAAAATGAACTAAAATTCATAAATATAAGGCTAAAAAAACTCTTAGAGAAAACATAGGAGTAAATCTTCATGACTTTGGATTCTTAGTTATGGCACTGAAAGCAGAAGTAACAAATGAAAGAGATAGATTAGATTTAATGAAAACTTAAAACTTTTGTGCATCAAAGGACATTATCAAGAAAGTAAAAATGCAACCTATAGAGTAGGAGAAAACATTTGCAAATTCTATATTGATAAGTATTTAATATCCAGAGTATATGAAGAGCTACTAAAAGTCAACAACAAATTGACCCACAACACGATTTTGAAACTGGTCAAGGCCGTCAATAGACATTCTTCCAAAAAAGATATCCAAGTGAACAATAAGTACATGAAAAGCTGCACAACATCATTTTAGTCATTAGGTAAATTAAAATCAAAGCCACGATGAGATACCACAACACACCTAATCAGATGGCAATAATAAAAAGAAAACAGAAAATAACAAGCATTGGTGGAGAAATTCAACCCTTGTATACTACTGGACTGTATGTAAAAAGAAAATGTGGAGAACAGTTTGGTGTTTCCTCCAAAAGTTCGATATAGGATTATCATATGACCCAGCATTTCCATTCCTTAGTATGTACCCCAAAGATTTCAAACAGGGAATCAGACTGAAATGCCAACATACACTGCATTATTCACAACAGTAAAAAGGTAGAAAGAATCCAAATGCCCAGCAACAGATGAATAGATAAACAAACAAAAAATACATATACAATGGTATATACATACAATGGGATATTATTTGGCCATAAAAAAGAATGAACTTCTAATACAGTCTATCCCATGGTTGAACTTTGAAAACATTATGCTAATGAAATATCAGACATGAAAGGAAAAATGTTGTATGATTCCACTTCTATGAAATGTGTAGGTTCAGTAAATTCATAGATACAGCAAGTAGATTTGAATTTACCAGGAGCTAGGAGAGAGGTGGGGGAATAAGTTATTTCTTCATGGGTACAGATTTCCTGTTTGGGAGGATGAAAAAATTTTCAAGATAGATAGCAGGAAAATTGCCAAACACTTGGAAACTAGACTACACACTTCCAAGTAACCCAAAGATTATTTCCAAAAAGAAGTCTCGAGGAATGTTAAAGAAAAGAAAATTGAACTGAATGAAAATAAATACACAACATAGCAAATTTTCTGAGGAACAGCTGAAGCATGGCTGAGAGGAAAATTTATAGCACTAAATTTGTACATTAGAAAGAGGAAACATCTCAAATCCATGGTGTAGTAATATAATCCCACCTGAGGAACTATAAAAGGGAGAACAAAATAATATTAAAGCAATCAAAGTGAAGGAAATGATAAAGAGTAGAATCAATGAAATTTAAAAGAGAAAGGCAATAGAGAAAGTCAATGAGACAAAGAGCTCGTTCTTTGAAAAGATCAATAAAATTGACAAACCTCTAGCATGAATGACAAAGAAAAACTAACCCATGGTCAAAGAGAAAACACAAGAGATGCTAAGATATATTTGGAATTAAGTGAAAACAAAATCACAACATATAAAAATTTGTGGGACACATCTGAAGCAGTGCTGAGAATGAAGCTTATAAAACTAAATGTTTATGTTAGTAAAAAAGAAAAGTATAAAATGAATAAGTTAATATTCTCCCTTAAGAAATTAGGAAAAGAAGGGGCACCTGACTGGCTCAGTCGGAAGAGCATGTGACTCTTGATCTCAGGGTCATGAGTTTGAGCCCCACATTGGGCATAGAGATTACTTAAATAAATAAATATTAAAGAAAAAGACATTAGGAAAAGAAGAGCAATTCATACACAACACGTGTAGAATGAAGAAAGTAATAAATGTAAGAGCAGAAATCAATAAAATTTAAAATGGATAAAATCAATGAAACCAAATGGTGACTATTCTAAATGATAAAAAAAAAAAGGTATTCCTTTCATCAAATTGTTGAAGACAAAAGAAAGGGCAAAGATAATTTACCAGTATCAGAAATGAAAGAGCGGACATCATTGCACATGCTGCTCCAGGAATTAAAAAGCATAAAAAATAAATATTAGAAAAAATACTATGCCAGTGAATTTAATACCGTAAATAAAATGGACAAAACCCTTGAAAGTCACAAATTACCAAAAGTTACTGAAGAAGGAATTGATAACTTGAAAAAACAGATTTAGTAAACAGAATTTTTAGTTAAAATTTTTTTGCACACAGGAAAGTCCAGGCCTAAATGACTTCACTGGCAATGTCTACTAGACGTTTAAGGGAAAACTAACACCGATGCTACAGGAACTCTCCTGGAAAATAAAAAAGGAGGGACGTTCCTAAATCATTTTATGAAGCCAAAATTACTCTGAGACCAAATGGGACAAAGATATTATAAGAAAAGGTAACTAGAGAGCACTGTGCCTCATGAACTTTGACACAAAAATCCTTGACAATATGTTAGCAAATCAAATCCAGCAATATATAAGAAAGATAATACTTCCTTATACCAGTGGTCATATTTATATATAAATGACCAAGGAAGAGTTTATTACAAGACTACCAGGTCAAAGCAATATTGGAAAATCAATCAATGTGATTCACGATATCAACAAGCAAAAAATAAAGATTATATATGAGTATCACTATAGATGTAGAAAAAGAATTTGACAAAATTCAACATCTATTCAAAAATTCTCAGCAAATTAGGAATATAAGGAAATTTCCCCAACCTCATGAAAGGCATGTACAATACATCAACAGCTGACATTTGCCTTCATAAAGAAAGACTGAATATTTTCCACTTCAGATCAGGACTAAGACAAAGATATTCACTCTCCCCACTTATACTTAATATTATATTTCAGGTCTTAAGCAATGCAATCAGGTAGAAAAAAATGATATAAAAGGCATCTAGATTTGAAGAGAAGAAATTAAACTGTTTTTATTCTCAGATGATTGTCTATTTAGAAAATTACAAAGAGTCTTCCCAAAAAAGCTATTATACCTGAAAAGCAAGACTTTTGAACCCCACAGGATGCAAGTTCAGTATACCAAAATCAGTTGAAATTCTCTATATTAGCAATAAAAGTTGCAAATTAAAATGAAGAAAACAGTACCACTTACAACAGCATCAAACTATGAAATACTCATAATAGTCATAAATACTCTAAAAAAAAGCACAATGTTTGTATGATAAAAGGTACGAAACATTTTTGTGAGAACTTTAGGAAGACCTAAGTAACTGGAGACATATATATGGAAAGTGTGTGTGTGTGTGTGTGTGTGTATAAAAAATATATATAAAATCTTTGAAAAAATAGTCTTTTCAAAAAATGGTGCTGGAAAATTTATATATATATATATACCTTGAAGAAGGTATATACCCCTTATATATATATTATATTTATATATTTATATATTTATATATATATATACCTTGAAGAACCTTGACCCATATGTCACAATATCTACAATATCTACAAAAATTAAACAAAATACAAATAAAATATAACCTGATATAAAACATAAAAATTAAATAAAATATAAATAAAATATAATCTGACAAAAAACTATAAAACTCCTAAAAGAACTCAAGGAAAACTATTTCTGACCTTGATGATACAAATATTTCACAGATCATGCATGAGAATACAAAGCATGAAAGAAAAAAAATCGATAAATTAGACAAAATAAAAATTAAACACTCCTACTTTTCAAAAGACAACTTTACAAAAATGAAAACATCGGCCACAGACAAGGAGAAAATATTTGCCAAATGCATAGCTGATAAAGCACTTGCATCCAGAATAGAAAATGAATACCTAAAATTCAGTAATAATAAGACAAATAACACAATTTAAAATGAACAAAGACTTAAACATACTTCATCAAAGAGATACAGATGGCAGATAAACATGAAAAGATGGTCAATATCATAGACCGTGAGGAAAATGTACACTAAAACCACAATGAGATACTACTACACAGTTACTAGATTATCTAATTTTTAAAAACTGTAAATATCAAGTGCTGACAAGGATGAAGAACAAATTGAACTCTCATACATTCCTGGTGAGAATGCAAATTATGCAGACATTTTAGAAAAGAGTTTGGCACTTTCTTCTAAAATTAAACATACACTTTTCACATGACCCCACTGCTTCAATTCTAGTAGTTTACCCAGGACAAATGAAAACATATGTCCACACAAAGACCTCTACACAAATGAACATAGCAGCTTCATAATAGCCTCATAATAGCCCCGAGCTGGAAACAATCCAAATCCTCCTCATCAACTGGCGAATGGCTAAACAAATGGATGTAGTTTCACAATGAGAATTATTTAGCAATAAAAAGGAATGAACTACTAATACACACAAGAGCATAGAAGAATCTCAAAAACATTATTCTAATTGTAAGGAGCTAGACACAAAATTACATATATATATATGTAATACGATTCCATTCTGGAAAAGGCGAAATTGCTGAGTTAGAAATCAGATCAGTGTTTGCCAGGGACTGGGAGTGTGGCTTCTGATTTCACTTAAAATAAAAGACAGTGGCCTACAAAGGCCTGCACAATTTGACACCCCCATTACCTCTCTGACCTCATTTCCTATTCCTCTCTGGTCACTCACTCCATCTCAGCCATGCTGGACCCCTGGCTTTTCCTCAAACACACTAGGCACACTGCCATTTTAGGGATTTTGCACTGGTTATATTCTATGCCTAGAACATTCTTTTCCAAGATACCTGGTTGCTTTATTTCCTCTCCAGCCTCAAATCTCACCTTCTCAAGGAGGCCTACCCTGATCACCCAGTTTAATACTGACTCCTCCTCTTCCCATTCTCCAGACACTTGTCATCATCTAACATATTCAATAATGTACTAATTTTGTTTATTCTCATTTGTCTTCTCCCACTAGAATGTGAACATCATAAGGGCAGAGATCTTTGCCTGTTTGTCTGTGGTTTATCCCAAGCACATAAAAGAGTGGGAGCTCCATGCACAGTAGGCTGAGATATTTATTAAATGAATGAATGCTACAGAAATAAAAATGAATAATTGTACCAGTTGTAAGAGAATGATTGCTTCCTTCTCATTTTCATGGTCTGGAATTTTTATTGCAATTTGCTTTATCTTGATAAGTAAGTAAAACATGTAACATATATGGCTGTTGGAGATACATATATATATAAACACAAATGCCTCTTGAGAAAAATCCTAGGTCTAATACATAGTGAGAAAGGTAAATAAACCACTTTGGCAAATTTGCCTCTGTTTCATCTCCTATAATAAGCCTTACTTGACTGTTCCCACCCCATCCTGATTCTGCTTTTGCCCATACCTCTTCATAGTAGCTTAATTTGTCTAGTTCAGTGATTGCCAAACCTGGCTGGCCATCAGGGTCGCTGAAGAAACTTTTAAAAAATAGTTCACTCCAAAGATACTGAACAATGATCATTAGACATAGAAACTGGAAATCTCTATTTTTAAGTGTTTGTGTTATTTGGATCATCACCCAAGTTTAGGACAAACTGCTCCCAATGATTCCTGGACATGAGTCGTAACTCTATAGCTAGATTCTATGTTCCTAAAGTGCTGTAATGAGGTCTCCTCTAACTACCACAAGACTGATCAGATGATAGGACCCTTAGTAAGTAGGTGCTTGATGACCAGAACTAGTTAATTTTGTTCATGATATTTCATTTCATGGCAAGGGTAAATCCTCCCATTTTTATTGACATAAACAACTCAGCTTCCATGACTATTCACAGGCCCTCATGGCCTACCCACAGGGCTCTGTGCTTGAAACTCCATCCTCTAAACTGTCCTAGTCCAACTTTACCTTTGTAAACAGTGACTACATGAGGTTTTAGTTTATTATGCTGAGCAGACTCGCAGATAGAATAGATAGAATCCTACCGTATACTGAATGACATATGATATCTGTAACTTCCTGGACATGTGAAAATGCTCAGCCCGAACCAAAATAGCACAATTTGACAGAGACTGATATAGTTATTACATCTTACTCCATTCTACTTTTAGGAATCTCTTCTGAAATAATTAGAATTAAACAAAGTTTTATGTACAAAGATGTTTGTCACAATACTTTTTAAATATGCAAATAAGTTTTATTCTAATTTTTAAACAACAGATTTAAGAAATGTTGAAAGGTACAGAGGAACAATTAAATACCATCCACAAAAATTCCATGTAGAAACAACTAATGTTCACATATTGATATATTGCCTTTCAATTTTATTACTATAGTTTTTTCTTACAAAACTATAATTATACATACATAATATCTTATATTTTGCTTTTCTCAAATTGCATTGTTAGCATCTCCCCATTATATTAAATAGACAATTATTAAAACTATGCATACTATCATTTTATTTACATATTTTCTTAGTGTTAAGCTTTAGATTGGGCAGCAAATACTCTTATTCATACATATATGTCCATATCTCTGATTTTTATCTTAGGATATGTTCTTAGAGGAAAAATTATTATATTAAGAGGTGTGCTCTTATTTAAGGCATTTGACATATATTGTTACAAAATAAATCCTCAGAAAGGTTGTACAAGTTCATACACAGTCAAAAATACCTGATTTTTGTTTTAATATTGCCTTTATGATTACTAGTAAGAAAGGACAGTTTATATTATGGCTGCTAGTGAACTGTATTTTTTTGGCAAACTAACTCTTAATGTTTCTTACACATTATACCACTAGGATTTTAATGTTTTTGATATTTATTTGTATGTTTGTTTTGTACATTATGAATATATATCATAATTTAAAATGTTTTTTCACAAAATGTGATATACTGTTTCTTTTCAAATAAGATGTTTTTTGACATTTAGAATTTCTAACTTTCATGTAATCAAATGTATTGATTTTTTCTTTATGCTTCCTTATATGATTACAAGTTCTTTCCCATCAGGTAAAAACTTACCCATATTTTCCTCTAGATGTTATTGGCATTTCTTATTACATATAACCCTTTAATTCTTATGAAATTTATTTTGTTTTGTCCTATGAGATAAAGGTATAATTGCACTTTTTTCAAATAGGTAATCCATTACCTCTGTGCATTACCTAAGTGTCTTAGTGCCAGCATTATTTAACATTTTTAAAACAGTAAAATTGAAAAAAAAATCTTTCAAGGGGGAAATTACTAAATGCTACCCAATGGCAAATACAAATTACTACAGAATAAAGGACATATGCTTACCACTTTTGAAGAATTTTAAGAGCATGGAAACATTCATTGACATAATGTTAAATAAAAAACATCAGGATGTAAAAATATTCATACATGTCTTAGTCCATTCAGGTTGCTGTGACAAAATACACAAACAGGATAGCTTATAAACAACATAAATTTATTTCTTATAATTCTGAAGATTGGAAGTCCAAGATTGGGATGCCAACATGGTCAGGTGAAGGCCTGCTTCCAGGTCACAGAGTTTTCATTGTATCCTCACATGGGGGAAAGGGCAAGGGATCTCTCTGGGGTCTCTTATGTATGAACATTAGACCCATTCATGAGGTCTCTACTATCATGACCTAAGCAACTCTCGGAAGTCCCATCTCTTAATACCATCACATTGGACGTTAGGATTTCAACATTTGAATTTTGGGGAGACACAAGCATTCAGACCATAGCAGTACAGTATAGCTTCTATTATCTAAATATCAAAAGTGGAAGGAAA
The DNA here is from genome assembly GCF_029215605.1 of Mirounga angustirostris. NCBI lineage: Eukaryota > Metazoa > Chordata > Mammalia > Carnivora > Phocidae > Mirounga > Mirounga angustirostris. The sequence continues at coordinate 99,605,692 of NW_026991719.1, forward strand.
TAAACTAAAATGTCAATGATTATTATATATTATTATAGTATATATTAATATATATATGGTTGGATTATGTGTTTTCCTTTGTATATGTTATGCATTTTACAAGTTGCATTTAATAGTATGCATTATTTACATTGTTTTTAGGTATTTAGAAAAATCAGTTTTCTAGTGACAGTCCAAAGGAAATCAAACTGGGCAGGGATTAATGTGAAAAAAATTCTTGGAGTCTTAATTGACACAAGATTAATATAAAAGAATTATCCATGTAAACTAGCTTTCCAGGCATCTACATCAACAGAAATATAGTGTTCAATTCATGGGTAACAATAGTCTGACACATTTCCATAATGGTCAGTCAACAAAGATTATACTGCATTTGGTTCTAGGTTTTGTACTTTAAAGAGTATTGACAAACTGGGAAACATTCAGAAAAGGTTTACTGGAGCAGTTAGGATTCAATTCATTCATTCATTCATTTATTTGGTATGGAAAATGGTTAAAAGAACCAAAGATGCCACCAATCAGGACAAGACCAAGAGGAAAATTTGTTTTCAAATGTTTGGGGGCACTTGGGTTGCCCGGTCAGTTAAGTGTCCAACTCTTGGTTTCAGCTCAGGTCTTGATTTCAGGGTTGTGAGTTCAAGCCCAGCATTGGACTCCATACTGGGCATGGAGCCTACTTAAAAAAATATATATATAAATATTATTTTCAAATGTTTGATGACTGCCTTAGGCAAGAGGCAGTTTTCTATCACCTCAGAAGAAACAAAAAAAGACAGAACTGAAACCAAAGTTAGAGAAACAAATTTCACTATAGTAGTTTAGGCAGAAACTAGATGGTCACCTGTCAAAATCGCTATAGAAAAATTCCTGCCTGCTTTAAGTGGCAAGGTAGATTGGATGACCCAAAATGTTTCTTTGAACCTTGAGATCCTCTGACTCTAAGATTATCTTATCACCTTTGCTTAGGGAAATATACTTTTCTATACCATTTGCTCTCATCCAGAAAATGACAAATTCAAATTTAACTTACTTATTCATATGGCACTTAAATCTGTTTGGGGGCTAAGAATTATAATGTTCATATGATGAAAATGTGTATACTGATACTACAAAAGAGTTTCCAGAAAAAGCAAAAAAAAAATTAAGTTAGAAAATGTTTTTAAATTTAATAATGAAAAGCTCTGGAGAGTCATTCAGATAATGGTATTTCAATTAGTATAAGAGATATTTATTATGATACTGTTCACATGATACTAATAATGCTTTATACATGACAGAAAATATGAATTATAGACAAAATTCTAGTACAATAGCATCATCATGGTATCAAAGGCCATCATTGCTCTCATAAGTCATAGGGAGAAAATATCATTATGATTTAAGAATTAAATGTCACTCAAACCTTTTTTATTATGATGAAAAATGTGTAATTATACTTTTTGAAAGGCATTCAATCTAATGACATTAGAGAATATAAAGCAAAACAAGGGTTCGACAAATGAGAACTTGAGTTATTTATCAATTTGGCATAAAACTTCTGTGCTCAGATCAGATTTTGTTTTGTCAATGCATAGCCCAGATGACAGGTTCATTTTGAGTCACTTCACTTGATCTACCTATAAGCAATACTGAATACCAATGAATATCAGGACAATCACAGGATAGTTGGATATAGCCAGGTCACCCATTGTGAAAACAGGAGTTCTGAAGTCCTGACTGGGCTAACTTGGACACATTAATTCATGCATTAATCATTAACTAAGTTCTTAATATTTCTCATCTAAACCTTAAGATGGTACAAAGTTATCACTACTGTTAAGTACCTTACACTTTAATCAACCTTATAAGATTTATGCACATATAAATAATGCAAAGTATGAGGTGATACAAACCATAAAAAAGGGGAAATTAAGGTGTTTGGGGCATTCAGAGGAGAGAAATACTGCTTTTGGATAGGGAGAATATGGAGGAAATGTATTTGACTTAAGCCTAAAAAAAGATATTTAGGATTTGGACATGGAAAGATAGGAGGACAAGAGAGGAAGATATTTTAGGAGAAGGGTGATGGCACGCACACACACAAAAACTGCTGGGAAGTAGAAAACATATTTAGTAACCACGAGCAGTGCTGCAACCATCAAGTGAATGGCAGGAAGCAGTGTGCTGAGAGTTAAGACGAAAGATAAGTTGAGAGCAGATTCTAGGGGAGGGGGCCTAGAATATATTGCTAAACAAATTGAAACTTGTTTGGTACTGAGAAGCTCCTAGGGATTGGACACCTAGAGACCCTAAGATGCCTCACCTCCCAGAAATGGCTTCACTCTATGCCTGATGGGAGAGGGGGATGGGCAAATGTTCCCCTTTCATCACCTCTCAAGCACTTCTGATTGGACTTCGGCTTCTAGTCAAGTATAGCCTTGATTTTCTCTGAGGGAGCTCAGGAGCTAACCAAAGTGTACCTAAAGCTCTGTGCTGAGGAGAAATCTAGTTTGCTTTTTTCTCTCCTGACCCCATTTTACTTTTACTTGAGGTTGCTATTTAAATGATTATTGTGTGGAATAGTATGTATGAGCTCAGGGAGAAGAAAAAAACAGCAACATCAGATTAAATATTATAGGCAGAAAGTGAAATCTTCAGCCAAACAAAATAATTTACTGTATGGTTTTGAATAATGTGCTTTGTCATATTATCCATGTTTGTTCCCCTTAATGAATATAAGTAGCTGACAGCTGCCTATATTTTGATCCAGGAATGAAAATAAGGCTGAAATCTAACTTTATGTCAGTTACCGCACATGTAGTCAATTTCTGCTTAAACCAATTTCTGCATTTGACATATGTCAGTAAGGCTCCTCACCAGAGATGTCAGAATTGAATGAGTAATACATATAAAGGCTGTGACACATCACTGACAGAGATAACATAGGCAATAAATAATAGTAATATAATTGCAAGGCAAGAAGAAGGTTGATTGCCTTTAACAAATACATCTTGAGCACTTCGCTTCTTGCTTAGCATGGATTGTGGGGTACAGCAATAAAAGGGATGTAGATAAAGGGACCATATAATTTATTGTTGAGACCAGAATGCTTTTGAGAAAAAAGAGGGTCACTATTAAGTTAGAATGGAATAATAAGTAGTAAACAAGGGCTGTCCTGAGAAAACTGAGATGTATGGGCATTCTAGATTTTTTAAAATATGGTCTGGGGGCACCTGGGTGGCTCAGTTGGTTGGGTATCCAACTCTTGATTTCGGCTTGGGTTGTGATCTCAGGGTTGTGGGATTGAGCCCTGAGTTGGGCTCTGCAATGGGCATGGAGCCTGCTTGGGATTCTCTCTCTCCTTTGTCCTCTATCCACCACCCCCACTTGCATACCCTTTCTCTTGCTAAAAATTAATTAATTAATAAAAATAAAAATATGGTCTGCAGCTTGATGGAGTTAACACGTCAAAAATTCTCAGTGTACAGGGGCACCTGGGTGGGTCAGTCAGTTAAGAAGCTGCCTTCGGTGCAGGGTCCTGGGATCGAGCCCCACATCAGGCTCCCTGCTTAGCAGGGAGTCTGCTTCTCTCTCTCCCTCTGTCCCTTCCCCCTGCTCATTCTCCCTCTCTCTCTCTCAAATAAATAAAATCCAAAAAAAATTTTAAAAATATTTCTCAGTGTACAAAGTGGCATATGACCAAACACAAGATGACGGGAGTTGGAAAAAAAATAAGAGTTCTGAGAAGGAACCATATTAGTCGAGAAAGTAAGATTGACAATTTGAACAGATGAAAAACTTTTGACTAGGCATAGCCATCAAGGTAAAGGGGAGGTGGAAGTTGCAAGGAGTCTGTAATTAAAAGTGGAAAGTAGATGTGAATTGGATGTGAGAGGGAGCCTCAGGAAGTATGCCTGACCTGAATCTCTGCTTATTTTAGTGGAATGGATATCTGAATAGAATTTTTTGTAAAGACGACTCCATTGACTCCCACTGGCTGTCCTTGAAAAGCAGTCTTAAAAGATAGCACTCCTTACTTCCCCTGTAAGCAGTGCTTTCCCTCTTTAGAAAGCCACCTCCAATGATGGATTTCATGCATGTCAGGCTCAATAGGCAGGGATGTGATTCCATCAGAAAGTGGCATGCAGTGTGTGCACTTTAAAATTACTAGGAGAATAATAGTTTGCAATCTTTATGTAAATCAGTAAGCTTTTCTGCTTTTATCACTCCCTCTCAGCATGGCAGGAAAAGTGCAAACCTCATCCTTTTGGAAAGAAACTGAGTGATGAAATATTAATAAAGATTACTAACAAAGTAAACACTATGACTCAGGTTGTAGAGAGCTGTGGGATCTGGACGGTGAACACATTTATTCAACAACAAGGCAAGTTATTCAGATGTTTTAAAGCAGATGACCTCACCTCTGTAAATTGCGGGGAGCCTTTGGGAGGGAGGCAGTGCGGTAATGTGTGGGGAGGAGTGCCCACACCCCTGAGAGAAGGGAGTTATTTTATTAGGATTAAATAGTATGCAAAAAGGAAGGGGAATTTGGTTGAAAAGTTCACAGCACATTCACAAAGGAGTACACAGGCCTTCATTTCCTCTCTAAAATGATTGCATTTCCCCCAGTCTTGTCTTTCTGATCACCACAGGAATTGATTTAAGTCATACGTGTTCCTCAGCACAAGGCTGCCGTGCTGGGGCTTTCAGGTCATAGGCACATGTGACTAGCCAAAGTGGATTTTTTTATGAAAAAAATCAAATAGTGAGATGTGGACGTTTCCAGTGACAAGCGAAACAAGGCAACTGAGACAGTTTTACCCATTTTTATGAATTTTTGTTTCAGACTGTCTTCGTTTGGGCTGCTATAACAAAATACTGTTACTGAGTAGCTTAAATGACAGACATTTATTGTCTCACAGTTCTGGAGGCTGGAAGTCTGAGATCAGGGTACCCCGATCAGTTGGATTCTGGTGAGAGTGAGCCCTCTTCTTGACTTACAGATGGTTACCTTCTCACTGTCTGCTCACATGGCCTTTCCTTGGTCATGCATTTGGAGAGAGGGAGCTCTAGTGTCTCTTCCTCTTATAAGGACACTGAGCCCATTATGGGGGCTCAACCCTCAAGACTTCATTAAAACCTCATTACCTCCCAGAGGCCCCATCTCCAAATACCATCACATAGGGGGTTAGGGCTTCAACATATGGATTTGGGGGGTGGAGGGGCACACAAACATTTAGTCCATAACAGAAACTTAGCTAGGGACAGACTTAAGGAAGAGTCAGAAGGGATCCACTGTCTTAAATGTAGAATCAACACATATCCCATCCTCTCCAACCTCTTGAACTCAAGGGTTATTTACCCCTGCCAAGACAGAGAGAGACTGAGATTGAGAAAGAAAGAGATTGAGCACTAGCTTTAGCAGGGTAGCAATCATCTTCATAAACTGAGGGACTTATGTTCAACGGCAGCCAATGCATATCATGTCTGGGAAACCATCGAGCTTTGCAAGGTAGGGGATTGCTACACATGCGTCTGTGGTATCTTTGTCTGGGCTGTCATAACAAAAATATCATAGACTAGGTGTCTTATAAACAACAGAAATTTATTTCTCATAGTTGTGGAGGCCAGAGAAGTCCAAGATCAGGGCAGTGGTAGCTTCTCTGTCTGGTGAGAACCCACTTACTGGTTCATTGATGTCCATCTCCTTACTGTGTCCTCATGTGGCAAAAGGAATGAGGGAGCTCTCTGGGGTCTCTTTTATAAGGGCTTTGCGAATGGGATATTCATGACAGCTCCACTTTTGTGACCTTATCACCACATAATACATACGCCATGAGCCAAAGGAGAGATTCTTCCCATGAATAAATTTCAGCATTATTGGGGAGATAAACTTAGCATACATTAATCAGGAAATATACCCTTTTTTATAAGTGAAGAATTTGAGGCCTAGCAAGGCCTTCAGTGACTTATTCAAGGTCAAGAAATGAGTTACCAAGGAGACACAAAGAATAATCCAGGTCTTCTGAGTCCTAGCAGAGTTCTTTTCTTCAAAAGCATAATGCTGACCTGAAAGCTTAAAAGACTCCTAGGGCCTCCTTTGATAGGTATTCTCCTATAGGCTAGAAAGGTAACTAAGGTCATTTTTATAAAGGAAAGGGAATTAAAGAAAGATAAGATTGCTGCTATTTCTCAAAGATTTGTAGTTCATTTGTATCTGCCACAGTAAATAACTCAGGGAACAAGGGACACAGGTGAGAGTCAGAGGATAGAGTGAGGCTGTCCTGACTTCAGATTTTTCAGAAAAAAGAGAAGTTTCATTATTATTTTAAAGAGATTAGAGGATTGTTGTGGTACTGTTGCATAGTACCAGTGGATTAGGAAAACCAAAAGAATAGCCACTCTTTGTGACTCTGAGGGTTTAATAGGGAGGGAGCCCTGGGGTGTGAAGGTACAATTTTCACTACAAAAGATGACTGGGCTTATTGTAAAACAAGTAACTGCTATTAGTAAATACATTAGATAGATACATTTAAAATTTTATTGCTCTTATATAAAACCATGAGTCTTCCAGAGAACCCTTCATTCAATTAAGCTATTGGCTTGGATTGGGACCCTGCTAGGCTATGCAGTTCATATACACTGGCAAAATTCAAGTACTGTTTTTCTTTTATTGACAAACACTAAAGACTAATGAACTAAGGGGACCACCAGTTCAAACAAACATGAAGAATGTCAACATCGGAGGTATGAACATGCCCCTAATTAATTAATCTAATAATCATTTCCTTCTGGTTTAGGATATTAAGTCAAATCCGGTGTTTATAATATAATAAGATAGATGTATACAAAATATAAAATCTAATCTCAACACACACATACAAATACAAACACACACAAGAATATTAAATAGACTTCCAGCAACTTCAACCTGGATCCTAGAAATGGACAGACCAAAAATTAAACCTGAGATAGTTTCATAAATCCCATGAACTAAAGTCCAAATATTTTAGTATTTTATTGCATAGAAGTATTTCATCCCTTGCTCAGAGTCACATATCGATATGTCTATATCAATATATAGATATCTATATATCTTTGATTACAAGCAAAATAAACTTACTTATTTTGTTCTCCAATCTATGGAATATTAGAAGCAGCAAATTAGAAGCTACAAGCAAATAAAGTTGTCATTTCAGGCTGACATACCACAGTGAAAATTGACAGACATTCTTGTAGCAAACTAGAGAATAAAACCTCTAAGACTATACTCAAGCAATTTTTTTCAGTGCTTTTAGCACTGAAATTTGGTGCTGTTTGAAGATTTGATGACATATCTCAATGAACAGCAATGTGTTGCATGGTCTGATATTTGATGGTTATATTGATCTGTTTTTTCAATCATCAAGCAAACATTTTTTATATTCTCTTAGACTATTTTATCATCTTGGATATGAATTTGTATAAAATATAATCCATTTCTTACTGCCTTTCTAAACATTTCAGTTCCTAAATAAGCAAGTTTAAGGTTTTTTTCTGAAAATTAACATTTTTAGAATGTCTCCATTGATGATTCTAGATTAAAAGAAAATTACCATGTGTATGAGAGAGAAATGTAAATTCATAGTACAGGGAAAGAAATAGAACTTGGGGGGTGCCTGGGTGGCTTAGTCGGTTACATGTCTGCCTTCTGCTCAGATCATGATCCCAGGGTCCTGGGATTGAGCCCCACATCGGGCTCCCTACTCAGTGGGGAGCCTGGTTCTCCCTCTCCCTCTGTAGCTCCTCCTGCTTGTGCTCTCTCTCTCTCTGTCAAATAAATAAATAAAAATTTTTAAAAAATTAAATAGAACTTGGGTGCCTGGATAAACAGAAGCAGGGCCATTTCTAGGAGCCTGGGTAAATATTTTTGTGGGGTCTCTGACTATATAAACAACTTCATTTTAAAACATACTATAAAATCAGTGGGCCCATATGAAGTACAGTGATTTATTGATGAAGATTTAGAATACTAGATAGATGAAGATTTTGAATAATGGATAGAGAAGAGATACATTTACATTTGTTTATTAAACAAAAAATACATGTGTGGGTGACTCAGATGGTTAAGAATCTGCCTTTGGCTCAGGTCATGATCTTCAGGTTCTGGGAATGAGCCCCATGTCAGGCTTCTAGCTCAGTGGGGAGTCTGCTTCTCTCTCTCCTTCTGCCTCTCCCCCTGCTTGTGCTCTTTCTGTTCTCTCTCTGCAACATGGCTCTTTGTAACCAGTTTATTATGAAATAATGTAGATCTTCTTGCCTCTACAGTTCCTTAATACCATTTATTTAATGCTGGTCATGCCATTACTCATGACACTACATCATCCATCCTGCCTCTTTTGAATACTAGTTTCTAGTGATTCTCTTTAAAGTCATTACTGTCCTCTGTTGATGATGACCACAAGTCTTGCCCAGAGTATGCAGAAAAATGTGAGCAGTAATTTGTTTTATGGTCATGTTAAATTTATCATTTAGAATTTTACAGTATAAACTTAAATGAATACATCTTCCAATCATGTCTTCCTTTGAACTTTTCAGGCCATAATCACTACCATATCAAATCCATCAGAAAGTCCTGAAAATTCTTCCTCCAAAATATATCCAAAATCTGACCATTCCTCCCTGTCTCGATTTCTACAATTCTAATCCAAGCCTTCTCACTTAAGATCTTGGCACTCACTATCCCATAACAAGTTTCCCCAATTTTACTCCCATTTCTTTATATTCTTTCTTATACCAGTCAGAGTGATATTCTTGAAACAGATCAAACTGCATCTTTGCTTAAAATTGTCTAATGGCTTCCCATCACAATTTGAATGATATTAAAATTCTTAATGTATGAGAGAAGAGCTCTCATGATCTACCCTTGCTTACCTCTCTAACTTTGTTTCTCACCCCACCCCCCCTTGCACACTATGCTCCATATGGATTTATTATACACACCACTACAGGGCCTTTGCATTTTCTGCTTCTTCTCCACTCCATAGATCAATCTCTATCATAGTCCCTTTAATTTTCTTCATAGCACTCATCACCTACTGAAATTATCTCAATTATTGAATTGCTTACTGTTTATTTTCTCCCCCTGCACCAACTAGATGTAAGGTCCATGAAAGCAGGAATGTTATCTGTCATACCGACTGTGGTATTCTTTATAGTAAAGAATTAATATCGCCAAGAGTCTTAAGGGTAGATATTACAGAGGAGGTGGATTAAGTGCCTTCATCTCAGAGAGCCAGGGCAAGTATAAAAGTTAAAAAGTGAAATATACATGTGCAGAACCATAATTTTGTATCTGGACAAAATCTACTCTATAAAAATAACTCAAGTAAAAACCTCCCAAATTTTGATTCTTGCCATATAACGTTTCTACTCAGTGCTGTTCTGTTTTCAGGAAAAAAAAAAAAAAAATCACAACTCAAGTGCTTATATTCTAAGCTTTACCAATTTGGGAAAAGGACCACTTCAAACGTAGATTTTCTTCTTCCCACCAGACTCCCAGAAGTGACTGTGAACTAGGGAGTGACCCTGGATAACTCGAGTCTCCAATATGTTACAATTACAACGGGATCTTAAGTATATTCTAATTTGCGAGAAAGGGCCATGAAACTTTCAAGGAGAAAATGATGTTGTCATTAACATGCAAACCAGTCCTGTGGTTAGCACCAATCTGAGCGAAAGACATATGCTGCAAATGCATAGGGAATGAGTTATCAGTTGGATTGTGTGGGCTGCTTACAACAGGAGACAGAGTTGTAAACAGCTAAGAGAATTTTTATAAATCTGATCAGGCAAGAAAGACTACAGAAGCAATAGAATAAACTGTTCTTGATCAAGAAAAAGGGACTCTGAATGTCAGGCATTGTATTTTTGGGATATAAGACAGAGACTGCAGCTTTCATCTGAAGAGCTGAACTGTTTAATACAACGGAAACAAATATTAAGCCCATTTTTGTCTCTCCTTTGGCCTCAGCCAGAAACAAAGACCTAAGACAAGGGCAGAAAAGATGAGAGAGAGAGAGAGATTCCTAGGCTCAGACTCAGACTGACAGAGGCAGTGACAATGGGAGAAGCTATATACCTGCATTAAGAAAGTTGAGTATCATGAGATCTTCTTCTTGTGATTTGGCTTAAAATATATTCAAGTTTCTCATGAGGTATTTATGCTGGACTGTGTATTCATGTGATTACGTGTGCTGAAAACTTCAAATCTTAGGCAGTAGGAGCAATGGATTAGTTTGTGATCCTGAAATAAGAAAGGGAACCTATTCTCCAAGGCCTCAAGCTGCTTGGGATGGTGACCTTGGGAGGAAGTGCGCCATCTCACCAGACCAAGCCTTGTCTGGCTTCCCAAAGTAGGACAGCACATGTACTGAGGTATTTTTAAACAAACATATTGGACTGTTTTATGTGATTTTAAATATTATATAATAAGCATGACCCTTTCTTCTTTTATAAAAAAGAAAATACCTAGATGGCTCAGTTGGTTAAGTGTCAGACTCTTGATTTCGGCTCAGGTCAGGATCTCAGGGTCCTGGGATCAAGACCCACGTCAGGCTCCATGGAGCCTGCTTAAGATTCTCTCTCCCTCTCCCTCTGCCCCTCCCCCCCACTCATAGGTGCACACACACTGTCTCTCTAAATAAAGAAGAAGAAATAAATAAATAAAATCTTTTAAAAAGAAGAAGAAGAAGACAATAATACTAAACATCAGTTGTCTCTTGATCCAGAAATGAGCACAGCTAACCATTGGTATATTTCTTTCCATTCTTTTTATTCCTGGTTATCAGTATGCCCTGTGTCATCTGATTTGGAGTACAAACTAAGGTCACATTTCTTCTGATATTCAAAGTAATACAAGTCTGGATTTCATATCACAAATTTCACTCAGTCCTTTTCTTCTCTTAGACATTGCTTTCCCTAGTATTCCTCAGAATCCTTATGGTGGGCACAACACTTTCATTGACTACTTGAGCCATATTTCATACAATGAGAGGCAGGTAATTTTCCAAGTGGAAAACAAAATGTTATTAAAAAGAATGAATGAATACGAAGTGGCCAGTGGGGGGCCACGATGATTGTGCATTCTATTTCCATGGGTTCTCAGGAAAAAGGGGATCGGAATGTCAGGCACTGGATTTTTTGGGTATCACACAGAGGCTGCAGCTTTCATCTGAAGAGCTGAACTGTTTAATACAAATGAATCAAATACTAAGCTCATTTTGGCCTCTCCTTTGGCCTCTTTAGGGGTACAATCTTTCCTTTAAGTATATTTTTCCTCCTCCAGGTTGTAATTATTTTCTTAAGTTAAAATTTAAAAGTAAACTAGGACTTGGGTTAGTGTCCTCTTAGATTCCTTTTCTGAATCATTAACCAACTTAGTTTGCATTTGGTTTTTGTTTTTTTCTTAATTTAATTTTATTATGTTATGTTAATCACCATACATTACATCATTAAGTTTTTGCTGTAGTGTTCCATGATTCATTGTTTGCGTATAACACCCAGTGCATTTGGTTTTGACCATTTACTCATTTCCACGGTGATTTAGAAGAGCAGTTGAAAGGAAGCAGAAATGTCATCTTAAGCAACAGTAAGGGTGAGGACAGAAAGCAGAAAAGTAGACATGTGTAAGTGTCATTCAGGATATGTGACCCATTATATTGACAGTCATCCAGGCACTTTACTGGCTGCCTTGCAACTTTCTGCTAATGTTGCCACTGTTGAATTACTCTGCTCTGAGGAGGTACAGTGGCATATGTAGAACAAGTTCCAAATCTCTAAATGGTATGATGCATTGTAGAGGCATTATAGACTTCTGGCAGGCTTTAGAGCATCTTTACATTTAGAATACACACCCAGCTAGTGACCATCTCATATCAATAATTTGGAGTTTGGGGACCAACCAAATCCACCCAATCTAGAGCAAAATTTGAAATCGGTAACACGTAATTGCAGAGTCCAACATCTTTGCTTCCATACATACATCTTCCTTTGTGGTATGCTAAGGCCTCAGAATAACTGGGACTTCTTGCTGTGGTACAATATTAGAACTAAGTATGTCCCACACTCCTGAATTTTCCTTGTATCTCTCAGCCCTGACAAACATTGCTATCCAGGGTTCATTCTCTTGGGATCCTCCAAGAAAATTGAGGAATGTTGCTATGACAAAATTTTGATAAGGATGTTTAATATCTAGCCCAGTCATCTTCAACAATTTCTTAATTTCAGAACATTTTGCTCAAATAACGTTTTACAGATTTGCTAGTATTGTGAATGTGGACTGGCCATGTGTAATTGAGAAATCTGTAGTCATTTTTATGGGCTTGAAAGTTTTTCTGATTATAGAAGTAATGTCATCTTGGCAAATGAAAAAACATGGCAGAATGCAGAAAGTATGAGGAAGAAAATAAAGATCACCCGTATCCCATCACCTGAAGGCAGTTACTGTTAACATTTTGGAGATATTCTTCAAACCCATATAGCTTGGATGAAGAAGCTGAAGCTGAAACTTACATGAACACAGCAGAACTTAAGTAATTGAATAATATAATTAAAGCACCTAGAGTGATGCCTGGCACACAGAAGACCCTAAATGAATATAACTGTAGTTTGTCAATTTAACATTTTTTATCTCATTTGATTCCTCATGCCATTGCCCTGGTGTAAAGGAAATCAATAGCATTTATGGACTAAATGTGTCATCAAGAAATTCATACTTTGAAATCCTGACCCCCAATGTGGTACTATTAGGAGTTAGGGCCTTTGGGAGGTGAATAGGTCATGAAAGTGGAGTCCTTATGAATGGGATCAGCGCCCATATAAAAGAGACCCCAGAGATCTTTCTGGTTCTTTCTGCAGTGAGGACACAGTGAGAAAATGGTGTCTGTGAATAAAGAAGTAGGCCCCCACCAGACACCAAATCTGCCAGTGACTTGATCATGAAGTTCCCAGCCTCTAGACCTGTGAGGAATAAATATTTGTTGTTTAAACCACCTAGTCTATGGTAGTTTTGTTATAGCACCCCAAATGGATTAAGACAAACAATATTAGCGATATTTTTCTCTAAATGACTCTTGTTAAGGACAGAGATTTCCAGGCCCTGAATACCTGGACATTTTCAATTCTGTAGATGAGAGGATCCTGGTCTTTTGTACGTGACAATGTTTCAACACATTAATCTGGTGCACAGTCAGATTTGAGAATCTTTGCTTTAGAGATATCACTCAGTGAACATTCAAAGGGCATACCCCAAACCTGCTCCTGAAAATATTGACTAAAATTCAAAGCAACTCACTGCAAGGTAGGTGGTGGTGGTGATTCTGAGCCCTCTTGATGAATGGCCATGAGAATCTTTGCTTATGTCTTTTGGTCTTGTACTTATGTCCTTGTATGTGCTCTATTGTCTTCTACCTAGGTGTTGTCCTCAATTCATGCTCTTTATTAGCAACCCCAGGAGAGCAAATTTGCATTCCTGATGTCTTTATGTATCCCCACATTACTTAGCATAATGTGTTGCACCCAGCCACAGATCAATCGATATTATTGACTCACCGAATGATGAATTTGAAGCAACCAATCAATACTACATTAGTCCTAAGGGAAAAGACCATGGAATGCGCTTGTTTTGAACAACCTCCATTTGCCCACTGTTGTTTGAACAACCACTTCCCTCTGGGCATAGTGAAGTACAGCTCCCTCTATCCTCTGTCAGATTCTTCCTTCTCCAGCCCCTCCCTACTGTAGTCCACAAATCAAATCTCTGGCTAACATTTTTTTTTTTTGAACTAGTATAATGTGAGCCATTGCAAATATTCACAGAAATGGGCCTAAAAAAATAATCTAGCCTGTCTCTGATAGGCCTCTGGTCGACTCACCCACAGAAGTTCTTTTACTACTCTCTTCTAGAAGCTCTGAAATGAAGGAATATCCAGAACTCTCTTAAGCTGCCAGTTCTCATACTCTAGTTGTTATTAGTGTGGTCTCTGGAATCAGACTGCCTGGAGTGGAATGCATGCTCCATGCTCTGACACCCACTGTTTAACCTTGGGCAAGGTTCTCCCTTCTTTATGCTTCAGTTTCTCTGTTAAAAAAAAAAAAGTGGGGATATAATATCAGTATCCATCCCACAAAGTTTTTGTGAGGATTAGATTTCACAATGCTCATAAAGAAAGCACTGTGACTGACACATGATAAGTGCTCTGCCAGTGTTAAGAAAGGACGGTGTTATCATTGGCAGTGGGGAGAACTGTGAGAAATATGCTGGTGTCAGGACCCTGGAAGCCAAGAAATCATATACCGCTGTTCTGACAACAGAGGTCAGAGTGGGAAACAGGTACTGAATCCGGGGCAGCAGCAGTCCACGCATGGAAGGGAGAACGTGATAGAGGGGTCAGGGTTTGGCTTTGCTGTGAAGTTCTTACTTTCAGCCAGGACCCACTGGTGGAAGCAGTAAATGATTACTCTGAGCTAGACGGGAGAATGAGGATTTCAGTCTAATACCAGTGTTCCCTTCCCAAGATGCGTTGTGAGAAATTCTGAATTGCTGGTGCTTCACTGATAAAAAATACTGACTTGATTTGATTTGTGTATCCTCAAAGTGGGAAACTGGTACATTAAGTGGTCAATTAGATCTCCCTGTGTGGATGTGGGAGGAGAGAAGGCTACCCTAAGGTGATCGTGGCCTTTTTGTGGTGGAATTATAGGGACTGCATCAGCTCCACCACTGTCCATGGTCAGTGCCATTATGCAACATCTCTGTTGACAAAAGCTCTGCTATACAGTCTGAAAGGAGTAGAGGTGGCAGCAAATGATGCTGGCCATGAATCCTCCCAGTTGCATCCTTACACTCCACAACACAAATAGATCACCCCTCCATCTTTTAAAGTGTCATTAAGAAGAATGTGTGAACTAACATTATTGTGGTAATCATCTCACAATATACACACGTATCAAGTCATCATGTTGTATACATCAGCTTACCCATAATATGTCAGTTATATCTCAGTAAAGCTGAGGCGGATGGGGGAAGAGTTGTATTGTAGTTAGTCAACGAGGCTCTCTGCTTTAAGGGCTACTTTTCCTTTCCAGCTGGACCAGAACCTACTTCTCAGTGGGAATTTGAAAAGGTATATTTTCTCCCTTTCTTACTCAGGGAGAAAAAAATATCAAATATCACTGTAAATGTTGGAAACCACGATACTGAAGCTTAAGTTTCTCAGTCTGTACAGCAAACTTCTGTAACCCTGACTCTCACTGTTGCCTACGCTACACGTCCAGAATCATGGCCCAGGAAGAGTTGAAGACAACTATACCATCTTTCCACTAAGCGGAGCATCTTATATTTGCCTCTCTTCCTGCCCTAGTAATGTAGGCTAGACTAGTCTCTGTTCACCTCTCCCCAGGTAAAGGCACTGGGAGCCTTGTAGTTCCATTAATAATTTATCCTCATCCTACTTCTCTCCCACTCGTTTCCTCACTGCTGCCAATGTACACTATAAATTCCTTCTCCATCATGTTACTTAGGCTATTTCCTCCCCCTGGAATGCACTCCCTCCTCCTCCCTGCCTCTTCAAGTTCTACTCATCTTTCAACACCCGGCTCAGCTCCTACCTCACTAATTAAGCCTCTTCTGCTGGTTCTAGCACACTCTGGCACATTGATCTTAATCTCCTCGGAGTTGATCTAATAAATGAGTATAAATGAGTCACTGAGTCAAGTGTTCTTTTTTTTTTATTTTTTAAAAAACGAAGTATATATGTCACCAATGGTAATGTTTTCTATATATAAAATTCTCATCTATAGCCATACCACCCTGAACGCACCCAATCTCGTCTATATATAAAATTCTGGTCTTCCTGGTGAATTAAAAGTTCTGGAGGGCAATTTTATATTTGATGCTTCTTCTGTATTTCCCACAGCATTTATTTATTTATTTACTTATTTATTTATTTATATTATTGAAGTACAGTTAACATACAGTGTTACATTAGTTTTCAGTTGTACAACATAGTGATTTGACAATTCTGTACATTACTCAGTGTTCACCTCAGTAACTGTAGTCACCATCTATCACCATAGAATGTTATTACAATATTAGTGACTAGGTTCCTTTATGCTGTACTTTTCATCTACGTGAAGTATTTATTTTATAAGTGTAAGATTGTGCCTCTTAATGCCCTCTATTTATTTCCCCCATCTCCCCACCTACCTCCCCTCTGGCAACCACCATTTTGTTCTCTGTGTTTAAGAGTCACCTGGCTGTCTCAGTCAGAAGAGCATGCAACTCTTGATCTTGGGGTCCTGAGTTTGAGCCCCACGTCAGGTGTAGAGATTACTAAAAAAAATAAATAAACTTAAAAAAAAGAATCTGTTTTTGTTTGTTCGTTTGTTTTGTTTTTTAGATTCCACATATAAGTGAAATCATATGGTATTTGTCTTTCTCTGTCTGACTTATTTCATTTAGTATAATACCCTCTAGGTCCTCAAAAGGTAAAAATAGAAATACTATACGATCCAGTAATTCCACTACTGAGTATTTACCCGAAGAAAATGAAAACACTAATTTGAAAAGACATATGCACCCCTATGTTTACTGCAGCATTATTTGTAATAGCCAGGATATGAAAGCAACCCAAGTGTCCCACAGTACTTTGCATAGATGCTGTAGACATATATAAAAACTTGCAACCCCATGGAAATCCCCAATTATTCATATCCAGATTCTCTTGTCCAGTACCTACTTTACAGTCCAATTTCTTGTCCTAACAAATGCCTAATACCCATTTTCTTTTCAATTTTTAAAAAGAGGGCAAGATATAAAGGAAAAGAAAAAGGTAATATTACATTTAAGACAATTAAAAGAAAAAAACAGAAAAGAGAAACAGTTTGCCAACATTTCCTATCATCACTTCTTAGGGCAGCAGAACAGATTCTAAGACCATACTTACTGGTCTTCTGTTTGAACCCTAATGCATCTGCTGCTCTGATTGTGTTTGGCTCAGGAAATGAGATTTAAAAGTAGTGAATTAGCATCTATTGAGAGCTTTCCAGGCTTGGAATGTTCTATATGGGTTTACTTCAAGCAACAATCTTACGAAAGGAATTTTATTCCCATTTTTCAAAGGAGGGAAGTGAGGCATAGAAAGGTTAAGCAACTTGCTCTTATTTGAGGTAAGTAGGTTGCAGAGCCAGAATCTGAACCCTGATCTGGCTTTATTCCAGTGCCCGTATTCGTAATTGTCATGCTATGTGGTCTCTGTGTTTCTCTGGGCTAGCTGAGGACTCAAGTGGACAGATTTACTCTGTATCTAATCAGGGCTCAGGAAAGCAGGATCTTAACAGGGTGTGTGATGCCAATGTATTTAATACTACAGGTAAAATTTACTATAGTTGAGGCATCACTGTATGGCATAAAAATTATGGACTTTGAAGTCAGATGAGCTGGTTTATAGTCCCTAACTCTGCCACTAATTAGCTATGTGGTAGTAGGCAAGTCATTTAACTCGTGTTAGCCTCAGTTTTTTTTTTTTTCTCATCTGAAAGATGAGGGAATGGAACTAGGTGATCTCTAAGGTTCCTTCTAACTCTGATATTCTCTGAATTAAATATCAAAATTATTACCCCCAAGTAAAAGAGACAGTTGCTTAAAGATCTGCAAGTAAACCAACCAAGGGAAAAATCTGGCTCAATAGATTTAAATATATGTGTTAAGCTAAATTTAGTGTTTTAGCACTCACAATTTTGTCTTGCAAGTTAATACAGGAATCAGTGTGAATGGTTAAGTTTTCCTAACTTGAAGAGGAAAATATCTCGTTATAATATCACCAAAACAAATCCAGCAGTTAAAAAGGCCAGAAATGTTATAGGAATCCACATTTACATCTTGAGTACATGAGGTTATGGTATAGAAAGTAGAGTATCTTTACATCTCAGAGGTTTGAGCTGAGAACTCTTCATGAATAAAACATTCGGATGCAATGTGCACTCTAGTCTTTTACCTTTCCTCAGCCTTTCGATTCAAGGGAAGCATTTCACCTAAACATCCCTGTGTTGATTTTGGCTGTTTATCTACACTTATCTTGCCTGAGCATTTAGACTCTAAGCTTCTGGGGACAAAGCTCTTCAGAAAGAAAAAAAAATTTATAGCCAGATTTATAGCCAGATGCCTTAAAATATGATTTAACATGACTTCTTTTATAGCTTGATTCCTGCGGTAAACCTAAATCACACTGCTTTCTCAGTGGTAAAAATATTATTAAGTCACAATGTTTTGTTAACCACTGACCTAATACTTGATGGGAATAAAATGAAGATTAGGGCTCTAAGGATAGAAAGAATAACTCCATCTGTCTGCATTTGATTCATGATTGATTAGAATTAGTTACCCCTACTCAATACCTTTCATTTTAAAGGATCTCAGGTTGAAATTTGTGAATGACAGAAGATTCTAATTGGGCAATTTCATATAATGTGAATACTATCTGACATACAAAGGCACACGGGAAGGGAGCCAAACAAAATATAGACTTCGGCTGCCCCACTCCCTTGGTGCCTCATTTAAATCCAAGTTTTCAACGTGTTTAAGGGTGAGATGTTTATGATTGTGTGTATATGTGTGTGTGATAAAAAAGGAAAAGAGAAAAGGACGAGGGGAGAGAGAAACAGACAGAGAGATAGAGAGAGACCGAGAGAAGGAACCAAAGAATATCAGACATATATTAGGTTCTGTTGCAAAGCACATCCATCATCATATTCAGCTGTGGGGACTGTGGCAAATATTGTTTTCTGATTCACCCCATTTCCACTGACTCCACTCCCTTCCTAAAAGATTTTGTTTATTAAAATGTGCCTAGGCCCAGGAAATACATCATGATAGGTCTAAGCCAGTTATGGCAATCCAGTCCCCCTTTCCCAGTGAGTGGACTAGTCGGGGACATATGATGCAATTCTGGCTAATGAAATTCAAAACAAAGTCTGCTGGGAACTTCTGGAAAAGATTTTCCTCCCCTAGAATCTCCCAGCAAGCTTATATCTATCATGATTCATCTCCTGGTACTGGGCGTATTTTAGCTTTAACAGCATTTTAGCTTTTGTTTTCCTGTGTTCCTTCCTGCTTTGAACATTCTTATACGAGGACATGATGCTTGGAGCTATTTCAGTCATCTAGTGACCACAAGAGAGGGCGAAAATAATTCCAGAGATGCCTACCCAGTGCCCTGACATCATCACTCTGTTGAATTAATCCGACCTCCAGATTTTTCCTTTAGAGAATACTAAATGTTCTTGTGGTTTAAGCCACTGTTAGTCTGTTTTTCTGTTATTTGTAGCCATAAACATCTTCAATAATACAGGAACCTGCCCAGAAATGTGAACCACGTCTAAGTGTTGGAATAACATGAAAAAAGTCAGTATCTATCATGTTGCAGAACACATATACTTCCAAATCTTTCCTGACTTATACTTCGGCTCAGCTGTAAAGTGTTCCCGTTCTTAGTCTTGGTTGTCCTTTGTTGTTCCAGTCCATTCCAACATACTGACCACACACTGTGGCACTTGACTGTATAGAGATTTGTGTTCTTTATTTCTGTCTTCTAAGTTCATGTCACATCTTCAACAATATTGTAAGCTCCTTTTAGACAGTGTTTTGCTCTTATAACCAACATAACAGCCAGGAGAGAGTGCTGCTTCTACTTGTTCAACAGAATTGTAGCCCTCTTCTCTGTTCTGCTTATACCAGAGACTCTGAAACTCAGTTTTCCCCTTCAGGATGGATACCAGTGGGAGCATGATCCTTTCCATCAGGCTCTGGAGGGGCAGTCTTCCCCATCCCCCTTCATGCAAGTGGGTGTTAAATGAACAATACTATCAAGGTAAATAGCAGTATTTTTATTACCTCAGGCCTTCGCTTTGCCAAAATCAATCCGTCATTTTTGTAACTCGTGTCATTTTTGTACACGACAGCCCAGGCAGCTTGAGAATGTAATCGGAGAAAGGGCCTATCAGTGGATATTTTAATGATCCAAACAATGGCATAGCTCCTGTCAAGTCAGTTTCAAAGCCTTGACTAAATTCACCAATGTTACTATTATTCCAGTTAAGAGGAGAGCCTTGAGAATTGTAAAGACACTCAAATCCTTTTGAGTATTTGCTTGTACTTTCCCTTAGCCTTAGGTCATAGATTAATTAAGCAATTGTGCAGGTGCTAAAATAAATAAAAGCAACACACACACACACACTGTTTCTACAGACTCTGCAACATTCTCTGAGTCTCAAGAAATGTGAAGTCAGAATCAAGCATTTTTAGAGTGTTCTGGTTGACTCATAGAAACTTTTGTTTTCCTAAAAGCATTCAGGTTTTGCAGCTATATAGATGATCCCAAATCTACATCTTCAACTGAAACACTGGATTTTTGGTACCCCACAAAAGTAGATGTTCTTGCCTTCTATTCCTCTTACTATAAACAAGTACAGGTCTTCCCCCCAACCCAGATTATCAACAACTTAAAGTGGAATCCTTTCAGAAATGATGTATCATCCCCACCAATGGATGGTTTGAGTCCATGACTTCCAAAATGTCTTTATTTTATTTTTTAAGGTCTTTATTTTACTTTTGATTCTTTCCTATCTATCCCATTCCTTTCATGTGATCATTATATTTTATGTGAAAGAGTCAAAGATAATGTCTTTCTTTGAACAATTCTGAGATGAATGTCAGGAAAAACAGGCAATTAGAATTTTAGCACCTGCACAATTCATTTTCACAGCACTTTAAACAACAGTGCTAAATTTACTATAGAAAAGCAAATGTTTATCTTAAATATGGTTTAATCCTCTTTTCCAGGAAGCTTACGTAACAAAAAATACAGCTGGAGGCTATAGTGACCCATTTATAACCATAGTTGGGTTTGTTACCAGGGAACCTGTCAAAATCAGCTTAGCTTGTTTGAATGGCTCATTCTGGCTCTTGGTGCCTTTCTTCTCATTTGATTTTAGGAGCTTAAACTGGTTTAGTGTTGCCAGCCAGGGGAAATGGTTTCCTTTGACTTTGCCAACTTGGCAGGACTGGAATAAATGGAATAGATGGCTATCCACATGATGTGATGTTTCAGGGCGTTCTCATTTGTCTCTTCTTCGCCCCGGTGCTTTTTTTTTTTTTTACTGGGATGGCTTTAGATTCCTTCCTCAAAGTCATCATTTTAGGATAGCGCAAAACCTACAGCAAGCTACATATGACACGTAAATGTATCTCTCTTTTAGGGAATAAGCCAGTGTGTTAGACTGATTCTGCCTGACTGACAGAAAAGAAAAGATGGTAGGTTAGTGTAAGAGACTCAAATGACAGCACTGGACTAAAATTTAAGCAGCCGCACTTTGCTTCCTGCTTAAGAGGAGGCAGGGCTGGAGTCAAATTAGCCACAGCTGATATTGCTGTGGTAGATGTTCTTGCCTTCTATTCCTCTTACTATAAACAAGTACAGGTCTTCCCCCCAACCCAGATTATCAACAACTTAAAGTGGAATCCTTTCAGAAATGATGTATGTATCATCCCCACCAATGGATGGGGATGGATTACACTCCTTGCTCATGATTCATTTCCTTATTTATTAAACAGGGCTATCCAATGACAATCTGCTGTATTCATTTTCTATTACTGTGTTACAAATTACTACAAATTTACAGGCTTAAAACAACATCCATTTATTAGCTCACTGTTCTGAAGGTCAGAAGTTCAGGCAGGCATGACTGAATTCTCTTCTGGGTCTCATAAGGCTGTGATTCAAGGTGTGTTGGCCAGAATGGGCTCTTATCTGGAGTATATTGAGAAAAATGTACTTCGAAGGTCATTTAGGTTATTGGCAGAATTCAGTGCCTTGTAGTTATAGGCGTGAGAATCCCATTTCCTTGAAGACTGTTGGATGGGGTCACTCCCAGCTTTCTATAATCCTTTCCCATGGTCCCCTCCATTTCAAAGGCAGCAGCGGCATGTACCTGGAAAGTTTCTGACTTGTTTTTCTACTACCGGCCTAAGAAAACTTTGCTTTTAAAGGAAAAGAATCATGTGATTCAATTGGGCACATCCAGATAATCTCCCTTTTGTCATGTAATGCAACATAACCAAGGAAGTAACACCTTTGAACTCTCATACATTGCTGACGATAATACAGTGAATTGGGAAAACAGCTTGGCAGTCTTCTGCAAAACCTAATATAGACTTAACATTTGATTCAGGAATCACACTCCCAGGTATTTACCCAACTGATCTGAAAACATATGTCCACAGAAAACCTCTACATGAATGTTTATAGCAGGTTTAATAATAATCACCAAAACCTGAAAGAAACGAAGATGTGCTTCAATAGGTGAATGGGTAAGCCAACTGCGGCATATCCGTACAATGGAATACTATTCAGTGCTAAACAATGTCCTATGGATCCTCACAACAACATGGATGAATGTTACGTGCATATTGCTAAGTGAAAAAAGCCAGTCTGAAAAATCCCCATGCTGATAATTCCATTCATATTACATTCTGGACAATAAACAGATCAGTGGTCATCAGGGGTTTCTGCAGGAGAGAGGTTTAAACAGTTGAGGCACAGGAGACTTTTAAAAGCAGTGAAACTATTCTCTATGATACTGTAATGATGGCTACATGACACGATGCATTTGTCAAAACCCATCAAATTTCATAACACAAAGAGTGAACTTTAACGTATACACCTTTAAAAAACAACTTAAGAGGTCAAGGGATGCAAGGAAGGGGTCACACTATGATAAGAGAAGCTAACTGTATTACAAATAGGACATAACCTCACTGAAGTGGGGGTGGGGAGAAAAGTGCTGACCTCAGCAACTTTGAAAATGAGCGAAATCTCTCAGACTGAAAGCAAATGGAACTGTACATAAGCATAGTACTGTAGTTAGTAAAGATTTGTCCCATGGGAGTAAGGATTAGCAATTCATATAGTGCTATATGTATATATTGGGACTGAACAATTAAGTGAATGGATGGAGGAGAGTGGGAGCCAGGTTTCTCAGTGTTGTGGGAGTTTACAGATAAGCAATAGAAGGCTAGGATGATGCATGTGGTAATGGATTAGGGTTGGAGACACCAACATGAAGTCATGTTTAGTTTAGTATAAATAAAGATTGTTAAACATAGAAATATTTATAGCCATGTGTATATATACATCATAATATACACACATTTTTTTTTTTGCACTGTTAGCTAGGAGGACCTATAAGCAATTAACTCTAGTAGCAATGAGTATACCTAGCATCAAAATTTTTGTTTCTGTGGAAATAAAGTAAAGATGAACCAAATGAGAACTGGAGAAGGTTATTTATTCAGAGTTTACTAGGGAGTCAGCCTCTATCATTCCCATTTTGACTTATAGGCAAGCAGAGAAATAGGAAAGCTTTACAGTAGAAAAAAGGGAAAACTTCCGCTCTGTCCTGACTGGTGGCTGTTGGCATGGGAAAGCTACATGTAGGCAGGCTAACTAGAAGTAGGGTATTGTATGTGGTTAGTTAGGGGTGCATAGTCATAATTGGTTTTTTCTCTGGATGGTTCTAAGTTGGCAGCAGAGACAAAAATTAGGGAGTTTGGCCATTTGGGACTAATTGTTACAGGGGTTATTGATTGACTTCCTAAGCTGACTGCTAGAAATAATGGTCTGACTTCCTATAAGTGTGACTTTTAGATAGTAGTCTGGCTTTCTGGGCTAGTTACTATAGACAATGAGCCGGTTTTCTGGGCTGGTTGCTACAGATTGTGGGTCAGATTTCCATTTGTACATATGGTCTGGATTTCATCTCATTATATACTGTCTTTCATTTTTGATACCATTCCATTATAAAAAGAACTAGAGTTTCTTGCACAAATGACTGATTATAGGACTGGGGCAAGAAATATACAAAATGAGCTTAGAGCCTATTTTAGTGCCCGAAAGGAAGGGGATGATAACAACAACAACAACAACAACAACAACAACCCAAACCCCATAGTGATGGTAGTACGTCAAAGGGACACAGGAGCCAACTAAGCCAAGCTTCCAGTTGTTTAAATTGAAACAATTTGAGCAACAAAATAAGTATTTGATTCAAAAAACAAGTATTAGATTGTAACTCAAAGTATAAAATGGATACCCATGAATCTATACTGATATGAATAAGTAATTGAATAAATAAGTAAGTGGGGGAGAATAGACAAACTTCCCATGATGTATGTAGATACTCTTTCCCAAGGAGGCAGAGCCTAATTCCCTGCTCCTTGAGGGTGTGCTGCACACAGTGACTTCTTCCAAAGAATATAGTATGAAAAGCGTGGGGTGGGGGGAACTTTACAATGGAGAAATCTGACAAATACTACTTCAGCCAGCTGATCAAGGTCAACATCAACAGTCATAAATAATGTTGATAATAGGTACCCTTAATATGATGTGATGAGAACGGCACTTTCCCTCTCTGGTTTTTATACCCTAAACATAATCCCAGTCTAACCATAAGAAAAACATTGGACATATCCCAGTTGATACAGTTCCACAAAATACCTGATTCTGATACTTGATTTCTCAAAACTGTCAAGGTCATCAAAATAAGGAAAGTCTAAGAGAAACTGTCACAAACAAGAAGAGCCTAAGGAGACATGACCAAATGTAATGTGGAATGCTGGATAGGAGCCTGAGATAGATAAAGAACATGGGTAAAACCTAAGAAATCCTGAACGCAGTAAGGACTTGAGTTAATAATCCTGAATCAAGAGTAACTCATTAGTTATGATGAATGTACTATACTAATGTGAGATGTTAACGAGAGGAGAAACTGGGTGTGGGATATGTGAAAGCTCTCGGTTCTATCTTTACAACCCTTCTCTAAAGCTATTCCAAAATAAAAAGTTTATTTAAAAAATACACTGTGGGCCGTACTGTGAGGACAAACCAAACAGCTTGCTGGGTTCCAGAAGGCTACCTCTGATGTAACAGGATCATGGAAAAGCAGAAAGTCTGTTGGATTCCTCCGGGGTCAGTGGGAGCTTAGGCACTCTGCAATGGGGACTGCTGAATACCTGAGGCAGGAGAAATGAATAAAATCTGTTGGGAAGGGCCTTACTCATTGCTGAGCTGTGACCTGAGTGGAATCCAGTGACTTTAAGGTGGGGGGGGGCGGGGAGAAAGAGTATTTTAATTCAGTAGTCATAGCAGTTCAGCAGACTACTTCTAGAGCAGCCCAGATATGAAAGGAAGCCTGACTTGAAGGCCACGTGGAGTACATTATGCGGGTATTGCTCAGTGGAGAATGGCACCTTGCAAGGGACTACATCTGATAGAGTGCACTTTGAGCTTTGCAAACAGAAGGAAAGGATATTAGCTTTCTAATTAAAATGCCATAGAAGGCAAGAAGATGGATCTGTGAGTGACCATTCTCACATTGGCATTAACTGAACAAAAATATAACTCTGTCTTGATTGATAATTTGGGGATAAAAAAGATAATCCAAGATAAGGTATTTTTGTGAACCAGAAAGAATGCACAGTTCTTATGAAACTTTTTTTTTCTGGATACACCGAGAATAAGTGCCTAGTGGGGAAACAGACTCAATGAGAGGAGGAAGGAGAGACTTAGCACAGGAAAATTAATCATCCTTACCTTTTTGGGATTAAGTCCTCCTTAGAGAAATCAATCTCATAAAACACGATCTAGGGGAAAGCCCAGTATAAACCTCTGGTCTGATCATTTTGTTTTTACTCTGGGCTGATAGCCAGATTGTTTTAAATCAATTGACTATGGACTCAAGTGGAATTGGGTTTGTGTATTGTTTGAGATCAACAGGAAGTGTTTTATTCATCCATAACTCAGGGTACATTTGTACAGTGCTTTATAAAGGTTATTTTTTTAAGTCCATTTCCTATACATTATTTCACTTTGATTCTTACAACTATAAGAGGTAGAAAGCAACTTTTATGATGGGTATTACAAAAGATAAAAAAAAACAAGGAGAGAAATTTGGTAAGTAGTTGAAGGTAACACAAACAGAAAGTTATGAACACAGACTCGGACTCTTGACTCTCAGCCCAGTGCACTTTTCCCTCTGCCAGCGGCCTCTCAGACATGTCCTAGGACCTGAACCTGCCTGGCTTTACCCACTTACCAAGCTACCTCAAAGTTTCAGAGAAAAGATTTTAGGTGAGCTCACAATGCAGCCAGCAGTGATCTTTTATGTAATTGGAACTGAAATAGGAGGGAAATCATCTAGGCTATAGTCATGAAATGACACCTGATTTTTTCCTCCTGTTACTTGAAGCAGCTCATAGCATCTCTGTCTATTGAGACCACTTTGGGGGCAATTGGCTGGTGATTTGTCACAAGGACCTGGGTAAGATGCACTTTCAACCAGAAATGTCAATGATATGAGGACTTTTTTTTTTAATATATATATTGTCACCCTCCTGACAGAGTTGCAGCATAAGCTAAACCATCTTTCAGATTCCAAATCAGGAGATTTGGCATCAGGAAGACTTAGCCAAACCAGGATTTGAGTATTTATTTGATCAGTTAGAAACCAATTATCTGGTTCTCAGGGTTTTTATGGGTTTTTGCTTAATTTATCTCTATCCTTTAAGTGGACATTTAGTATCATGGAGGGTAAGGGATAAGGAGATAGTGAGGGGAGGCACAGACCCCATAACTGGAGGTGACACAAATCATCCCAATTACCAGATGGCTCCAGACCTCTTCTTTCCTCTGTCAAATGAGGGAAACAGCCTGAACAGCCAAGTTAGCGATGCTGTGGGGACTGCTGCCTGAATACAATAGGAGAGCCCAAGTGTGGAGTGATCTTAGGTCTCATTTTATTGCTGTTGTCTATGTATTTAGTTCAAGATATTTTAAATGTCCAATATGGACACCCCAGGCAGCAAGGCTATATCAACTACCCAAATTATTTGACCTACTTAAAATGAACTACATTGAAAGGCAATAGCTGAATACCAACAGATAACATTTTTGTTTTTAACTAATTGTTTCAGCATCGTGTCTGACAGCCAGCATAGTAATAGATTAAAACTCCTGTGGCTCTGGCTGGTAGATTTGTGGATGATATTTTTAAAATCTTTTTTGGGGTTATTTGTGTTTTCTAAATTTGGTCAGTGAAAATATATTACCTATGTAAATTTTTAAATGTAAAAAATAATGTAACACCCTGTCATCAAATTGTAGATCAGAAGATGTGGAAAACCTTGAAGCGTTCTCAAGAGATCCTCTGCTTCATACCCCTACCCCTTAGGCAGGCCTGAGTCAAATCTACTAAAGTGGTACCTCTTGGGCTTACTAAATAATTTATTGCTTAAACCCATCTGTTTTTACCAATGAAGCAATAAAGACCCAAGGGAGAAAAAGACCTCGGTCCCAGGCACACAGGTAGTTGGTGGCAGAGACTTGACACCACTGCTGTTTCATCTTTTTCCTACTCTTCCTGCCTCTGTGAGCCATTACCACCCTCCTTCCCATGACTCCACCTTCCTGGGGTCTATGTTTGAGGAATTCTGCTATAGACAAGTGTTTTGAAAATACTATAGCCCTGGGAACACACTGTTTGGAAAACGTTCTCTGTATTAGCCCCATTCATATACACAAGCAGCTTATACTGCATGCTGTAAAGACAAAGATACCTCCCCCGAATAAAAGCTCCTGATTTAAAAAAGATTGCCCTCATCATCCTGCCACGGTGCCTGAAATCTCCATCCTGTCCTGCCTATAGGGCCATAGATGCAATATTCAAACAATCATCCATAAGAAGTTTATTAAGAACAAACCATATTATAGGAAGTACTTGTAGTATATGAGGAGTCAGAGATGAGCAAGCCATGGTTCTTCCCTTGAGGAGATGATGTAATAGCTGTGAAGAAAATCAAGTAAAAAGACTATCCAAAGTTCTAATAGAGAAATCTATCCTACGAGAATGCAGGATAAAGGCACCTAACTCTGTAGGGGATACTCAGGGAAGGCTTCTTGGAGGAAGTGACATCTAAGCTATATTTTAAAGGATAAATTAGCAGGGAAAGCAGGGAAAGTTGGGAGAGGCATCCTTTGCAGAAAACACATGAAAAGACTCAGATGCATTAGAGCACATGGTTCACAGAGGAGCTGAAAGTAGTTCAGCACAGCTAAGGAAAAGCATGGCCTAATGGAGTAAAGACAGATGAAGATGGGAAGGTAAACAGAGGTCGTTATAAAGGGCCTTGAGCACCATGCTAAGGAGTTTGGACTCTCTAAAATTATCTATAGTCACTGAAGGATTTTAAACAGGAGGATGCATTAGAATTGGGTTCACAGCATTGTATTATCTGAAAGGGCCTCCATATTAGCATGAGTGATTTCTAGGCAGGAACTAGTCACTAAAGGAATGGGAACAGCATTAGGGACACCAGGTCTAGGTCAGGTACACTGAATGCTAACCAGAATTGGGTAATGACAGATTTATTCATCTTGGGACTTTAGAATACCTAGGCTCATGTTTTTAGACTAGAATGCATCCCTCTCAATGGTATATCCCCTCTCTCTGTTTTCGCCTTCTTTCTTTCTCCACTTTGAGTCCAGTTAGTGAACAACCAAGCAGGACTTGTAAATGAGAACTTTACCAGGCATATTTTTCTTGCCTCTATGCTAATACGGCTTGATATCAAAGAGAAGGCCACTCATCATGTCAGCTTGGCTCAGCTTTAGAGTTGCACTGTTCCCATTAGCTGCTTTCTCAGTTACACACTGGGTTAGTTACCTAGAAAGCCAGCCACTTACAGCAAAAATGTAGTCTCTCCCATGCAGAGTTTAAATACATCCCAGGAGACAGAGTAGAACCCCATTAGAGCATAGGAGTTTAAAGTATGTGTTTACTCTCCAACCCTTACATCTAATTAGCAATCAGCAGGGCATAACCAGGGACAGAACCTCTGCTAGCCCCGTCTCAGCCATTGACACAGCCTTTGGGCACTAATCAGACTGAAAATAATACCACCTGCATTAATATTTAATTCTGATTTCCATCTGGAAGAGCTATAATAACTGCAGAGAGTTAGCAGTTGTAGAAAGGAAGAAAAGAGCTCAGCTTTCAAATGTACTAAAGGTGCCCCTGATGAGGGAGAAATGTGTGCCAGTTCAGGGAAATTGCAGATGAATAATTTGAGTGAGGGCATTTTCTATCTAAATTAGCTAAGGAAGACTGTGGCATTGATACAATATTTTATGATATTGCTTGCCATAGATTGCTGCCATCCATTCACATATAATACATTTTAAGGAAAAGATCTCCATCTTCTAACAGAGAGCTTCAGAAAAGCAGTAAATGGAAATTAAGTGCTTAAAAGTAACTGGACTGATGCCAATTTGCGATGTCACGGCAAAACTGGTACCTGGAACCTGTTCTTTCAGTCCTCTCTAAGTGACCCTGGGGAAGTTTCTCCAAATCTCTACTGACCTTTTTTTCTTCACCTATGAAATTTTTAAATGATTTAAAGGTGAGATGACAAATATTAAAATGTTAAATATATATTTATACAATGTGTTGATGAGGGTCTGGATTTGAGTGAATCATTGAATGAATCATAGAACTTGAGAGCTGGAAGGGAACTTAATGCTCATCAATTCAACCCACTCCTTTTAGAGATGAGAAATTTGAGTCCATAGAGGGAAAATGACTTGCCCAATGTCAATTTTCCACTGAGAACCACCTCCCACTCAGTTGGATTCCCACTCCCATTGACCGCTTTGCTTCACATTAGTTAGGAAAGGAATAGGTAAGACAAACTTGGCAGGAGAAAAGTGCGGTAAAGAGGGCAAAATTTCTGAACCTGGACGACAGAAAACAGTGCTAGCAATTAGAAATAATGTTGGCACTCAGTGTGCTACTTAATGATCTTACTGTGAAGGAACCTAAGAATACCAGAACTTTGAACCCCTCCCTGTAATAGTCACATGCAACAGGCAATGGTGACAATGGAAAGCAAAGCAGGATTTTCTGGGGTTTTGGCCACAAATCCCACTGCAGAAAATTCTAATGGGTTGGGCTAGACCACACAGAATGCTCCCTTTTATGTGAGAGTTAAGCTTTTGACTAAGTCAGACCATGTGTCCTGCTCTGTAGAATGTGGTCACTTCCTAACACCTCCACGGTGACCACCCTTGTTAAAGCTGTTACCACTTCTCACTGGAGTGGTTGCAGTGGCCTCTGAACTGGTTTCCTTGCTTTCACTCTCACCTTCTATCATCTATTCTTGAAAACGGTCAGTGATTCTGTTAAAATGTGAGTCAGATCATGTCATGTTCTGACTTCAACCCCTCCAAACTCATCCAGCGGCTGGCAGGGCCCATTGCATCATCTTCCCTGTTATCTCTCTGCCTCCCCTCCTGCTACTCTCCACCTCAATCACTGCTCCAGTCTCGCTGGCTTCTGTGCTGTTGCTTGAACTACACCAAAACATGCTGGCTCCTCAGGACCTTTTCATTTGTTGTTTCCTGTATCTGGAATGCTCTTTGTCCAGATAATGTGCTTCCTTCACAAGGATTTCTATTCACGTGTCACTTAGCGAGGTCTTTCTTGATCTCTATAAAAATAGGAACAGCCATCCACCCCTTCCCATCCCTAACACTTCTTCACCCAGCTTTACCGGTCTCCATTTCACTTTTGCCATCTTTCTATCTCCCCCACTAGAATGTAAGTGCCATAAGGTCAGGGACTTCAGCGTTTTTGTTTTGGTTTGGTTTTCCTTCATTCATGTATCTTAATGCCTAAAACAAGGTCTGGCATATAGTAGACATGCAATAAATATTTGTTGAACATTTTGATTTAATAAGCCCTTAAAAATGCCACCTATGTTTATGTGGTAGGCACTATGCTAAGTACTTCGTATTCATTATCTCATTTAATTCTTACACACACAAAAATAGCACTAGGAAGCTACGGTTAGTTATCTTATTTCTGGGTGAGAAACCTGAGAGGTTAAGTAATTTGTCCAAGGCCACAGAGCTAGTTGCAGAACACCTAGGATTCATGAAAATCCAGGTATGGCTGACCCCCAAAGCCCATGTGCTTAACTACCATGAAATACTGCCTTCTTAGTTCCAATCTGAACCTGAGTTTGCTTGCCATTTCTCTTTTCTTCCCCACCCTGTTTTACGGGAATAGTTGACTTTGTATATATGTCACTCTCCCCGAAGAAGTCTCCCCACTGCCTACGAAATATCAGTCCAGTAAGTGATGGGATTCCAAGCAGGACACCCTTCAGTATCGGCAAATGACCCTGAATGGTGATGAGTAGCCTGGAAAAGGACGCAAATGCTGGGAGCGTGCAGTGCATGGGGGCCTGACCAGCCGACTAGCCTCATGTGATTTCAGTGCTTATCTGAAGCTCGGCATGAGAGCTTCAGATGTCCTGGGAATTGGAACACAAACAGCCACAGAAAGGACTGAGTTTGGGCCATAAATTCTAAATCCTCATGTCAACCTGTCACCTCACTGAACACAATACTTCTAGCAGTCTGTGTGCCTATTGGTAATAATATTTTCTTGAGGAAAAAAGCCGGCGAGAAATTATCTAATCCAGACAAGCCACCCATAGACTCTAGAAAGAAGATGTGAGCTTATTCATGTCCAGAGATTTATCAAAAGCACTGGGGGTCAAAGGATGACAGTTGCACACATTAATAATAATTACATATTTATTGCTTCTACCCTTGACAGTTTTTAAAGTGCTTTTATCTATATCAC
Organism: Mirounga angustirostris; assembly: GCF_029215605.1. Classification (NCBI taxonomy): domain Eukaryota; kingdom Metazoa; phylum Chordata; class Mammalia; order Carnivora; family Phocidae; genus Mirounga; species Mirounga angustirostris. Next base: position 99,637,468 of record NW_026991719.1, read on the forward strand.
CTCAAATTAAGCTTTAACAGCTGTTTGAGGAATGCAAACGAAGAAATCAAGTTCCTGAGTGTGATGACTAGTAAGTGACACAGCATGAACTAGTACCCAGATCTTCCAACTCTGGTCCAGGGTTCCCTTCTCCATATCATAAAACATTCCTGGTAATTCCTCTGTGGAATCTTTGCTTTCATTATTTTTTAAAAAGATTTTATTTTTAAGGAATCTCTACACCCAATGTGGGGCTCAAGCTTACAACCCCGAGATCAAAAGTCACATGCTCTACTGACTGAGCCAGACAGGCACCCCCTTTTTTTTCAAGCCCCATGTTGAGTGTAGAGATTCCTTAAAAATAAATAATAAATATGGGCGCCTGGGTGGCTCAGTCGTTAAGCGGCTGCCTTCGGCTCAGGTCATGATCCCAGAGTCCTGGGATCGAGTCCCACATCGGGCTCCCTGCTCAGCAGGAAGCCTGCTTCTCCCTCTCCCACTCCCCCTGCTTGTGTTCCTGCTCTCGCTGTCTCTGTCAAATAAATAAATAAAATCTTTAAAAAAAAATAAAAATAATAAATAAATTTAAAAATAAAAAAGAACTGAAGCCTTTGGAGTGCCTGACTGGCTCATTCAGTAGAGCATGTGACTCTTGATCTCAGAGTTGTGAGTTCAAGCCCAAGTTGGACATAAAGCTTAAAAAAAAAAAAATCTTTGCATTAATTATACACTGGCTCCAGGCATATTCAGGTTTGATAATCATAAAGTGCTACCAAAGTTTGCTCAACAGAAACAACATAGGTACACTGTTAACTGGAATGATAAGAGTACTACAGAACCCTTTGCCCCAAATTTCTGCTTCCACCCAGTCTGACCTAATACCTTATGTTTCCTTATTCAGTTAAGTCATTGGAGGAGAACCCCATGAAATAGACAGTAACTCCATATTATAAATCAATATAGCCAGTTCGCTTCAGTATTCCAGCAATACCTCAAAGAACAAGTCATTGGCCAGATATATTTCAATGGGAAAAAGGGGGAGAGACAGAACAGCTTTGAATAAAGAACCCCAGTCAAATAGCCTAGGTATCCAAAAGATAATATGGGAACACACAATTTCTAGAGTAGGAAAGCCAGAATGTGTGGTAGGATGAGGGCTTGGGGGGAGTGAGGAACATGAGGGGCAGAAAGGAAAAGGGTTTAGGAGTTCAAACCATGACTGACTGATTTTCCTTTGGGCTAGCTTTGATGGAAAAAAATTAGTTCTATCTGATGCAAAGCAAATTCAAATGAGTATGCAAAGACAAAATATTGTTTGTAAATACCACAAAAAAGGGAAGCAAAAAATTCTTAGCTTTCCAATCTACTCCAGTACATTACCCAGAGAAGATGGAACTGGTTTTCTAGAGAGCTAATGAGCTACTAAATGGAGGGTGTAAACTGCAAATGATGCCAATCAAGAATGTTAATGGGAACTATGCTGCACGCTGATTTTTTCATCCCATCCCTGAGTTAAATTATTTTGAAAAGATATATATATACATATATATGTATATGAAAATAGGAGTGTATGAGAAAGCACTAAACACCTCTAGGGTTACAAATCATAAAAAGAATATTTCAAGCAGTTTTCATCTTTAATCCTTTAAATGTTCCATGGTAGGAACCATAATTTGGTCAATAATTACTGTAAGTGAAGTAAAAAGGAAACAAAAACTGTTCATTGATATTCCTTTAAAGAAACATTTTTAGAACATCTTGCATAACACATTTTTCCTGCATAATATTTTAGTTCTGCTCTTGTGTTACCTTTACAAACCGATTCTATTTACCAATGAATCAGGAGAGTATGTTAAGAGAAATGGTATCATTAATCACATTAATCACAAGACCATCTTATACTTATTCATCACACCCAAATGTCTTTGAAATTGGAACTTTTAAAAGACATTTTTTGTTAGTTTCAAACAGAAAAAATTTCTGTCAAGTTTGTCTTAATATAGTAAGGTTGATAGTTTTTCCACAAAGAACATCTTCTAGAGCTGGAATGGCACATAGGTTTCTTTTCATATGCCAGTTTCAACCGTTTTGTGGTGGCTGCCTGGGGTACTTCTAAGAAGAATTCTAAGACTGTTTCCAGGTTCAGTCATAAAAGAATCCCATGATTAATTTTGTCATGTCCATGGCTGAAGAAGGGAAGTGGTATTAGGAGTGTCAAATATTCACCCTCTCTTCTCTAGAGACTATTTTTTATCCTCTTAAGCCTGACGACTAAAATTTGGGTGTCTTGGGGCGCCTGGGCGGCTCAGTTGATTAAGCGACTGCCTTCGGCTCAGGTCAGGATCCCGGAGTCCCTGGATCTAGTCCTGCATCGGGCTCCCTGCTCAGCGGGGAGTCTGCTTCTCCTTCTGACCCTCCCCCTCTCATGCTCTCTCTCTCTCTCAAATGGATAAATAAAATCTTTTAAAAATTTAAAAAATTTTTAAATTTGGGTGTCTTCTGCTAGTGGGCAGTGGTAATTTCTGTTGGAGTAATTAATGTAATCTACCCTTTGACTTTTCTCAGAGCGTATAAGTGAGAGGTGTGGAGGATAAATCATTGGTCCATTATATAAAAAGCTAACACAATTTGATATCTAGGTTTCATAACCTTAAGGAAAAATATGACTGGAGTAAGATTCAAAGAAATAGAAAATCTATATACAAGGCAATTCATTAGTCCTATTAAAATAAGCTACTTTGATATCCTTAACTAAATTTCCATTTTTGTTTGGAATAAGAAAATATGTTAAGTAATTTCTCTTAATGTGCTTCTAGGCTCTGTAAAGAGGCTTCTGGGCCTGGTAACTTCTGTGGAGCCAAAGCAAACAATTTATAACTTTGATGCTAAAACTCCACATCCACTGTCTTCCACTACAGATATTAAGTAAGTACCCTCTGGCTTGCTTGACTCCTCACCTCGTCCTTAGATGATTACCTCTCACTATGGTAATTTCCAGTAAAATCTTAAAAGGTGTTCCCCTATTTCCTCCATTCTTTAGTCTACCCTTTTCTAGGCTGAGAACACAAAAAGAAGAGGAACCATCACACTGATTCTCTTTCTCTTCAAGCTTCTTGCTATCTTATCACTTTCACCCACCAGTGTGGTTATCGTTACCCAGGTAACTAAATTACTGATATGGTTTACCTTCTACCCACTCTTCTTCAACTAACTCAGTCTCAGAATTTCCTTATTTTCCTGTCCTGTTTAATGAGAACTTCATCTACAAAGAAAATCCTCTTTTTAGCCAAACACTCCTTTTTGCAATTTTTCTTCCTATAAATGAAAAATTGTTCCTTAAAGGAAAATTATCATTTTTCACTATTTCTAATACTTGAAGGAATAGGTTTTAAGTACATTAACCATTTCATTGTTAATGATGTCATTATTATCCACCCATTTCCCTAACCCTTAGTCCCTGGCAACCACCATTCTACCATCTGTTCCTATGAATTTGGCGTTTTTAGATTCTACACATAAGTGAGATCATACAGTATTTATCTTTCTTTGTCTGACTCATTTCACTCAGCATAATGTCCTCAAGGTCTCATCCATGTTGTCACAAGTGGCAGGATTTTTTTTAATGAGTAATGTTCATTCACTGAATTCATTCACCTAATAATATTCATTATATATGTACATATATCACATTTTCTTTATCCATTTATCCATCAATGGATACTTAGGTTGTTTCCATGTCTTGGCTCTTGTGAATAATGCTGCAGTGAACATGGGAGTGCAGATATCTCTTCAAGATAGTAATTTCATCTTTTTCAGATATATACCTAGATGTGGAATTGCTGGATCATATTTTTATTTTTAATTTTTTTGAGGAACCCCTATACTGTTTTTGCATAGTGACTGTATCAACTTACATTCCTACCAATAGCACACGAGGATTCCCTTTTCTCCACATCCCTGCCAGCATTTGTTATCTCTTGTCTTTTTGATAATAGCCATTCAACAGGTATGATGATATCTAACTGTGGTTCGGGTTTGTATTTCCCTAATGTTTAGTGATGTTGAGCATCCTTTCATGTACTTGTTTGTCATTTGTATGTCTTCTTTGGAAAAATGTCTATTCAAGTCTTCTGTCCATTATTTATTTATTTATTTATTTATTAAAGATTTTATTTATTTATTTGACAGGGAGAGACACAGCGGGAGAGGGAACACAAGCAGGGGGAGTGGGAGAGGGAGAAGCAGTCTTTCCGCTGAGCAGAGAGCCTGACGCGGGGCTCGATCCCAGGACTCTGGGACCATGACCTGAGCTGAAGGCAGACACTCAACGACTGAGCCACCCAGGCGCTCTGTCCATTTTCTAATTGGATAGTTTGCTTTTTGGCTATGAGTTGCATGAGTAACTTATATATTTTGGACATTAACTCCTTATCAGATATACGGTTTGCAAATATTCTCCTATTACATAAGTTGTCTTTTCATTGTTAATTGTTTCTTTTGCTGTGCAGAAGCTTTTTACTTTGATATAGTCCCACTTCTTGATTTGTGCTATTGTTGCTTGTGCTTTTGGTGTCATACTCAAAAATAAAACATTGCCAAGATTGAGGTCAAGGCACTTTTTCCCTGTGTTTTCTTCTAGGAGTTTTACAATTTCAGGTCTTACATTCAAATTCTTACTGAGTTTATTTTTGTAAGTGTTGTAAGATAAGGGTTCAATTTCATTCTTTTGCATGTGAATATCCAGTTTTCTCAACACCAATTACCAAAGAGACTATCCTTTCTCCCATGAGTATTCTTTTATTTTTTTAATTTTTTAAGAGAGGGAGAGAGAGAAGGGGCAGAGAAAGAGAGAGAGAGAAAATCTCCAGCGGATTCCACTCTCAGTACAGAGCCTGATTCAGGGCTCCATCTCATGCCTCTGGATCTTTACCTGAGCCAAAATCAAGAGTTGGACACTTAACCAAATGAGCCACCCAGGCACCCCTCCCCATGAGTATTCTTGACTCCATTGTCAAATATTGGTTGACAATATATATGTGGGCTTATTTCTGGGCTCTTGATTCTGTTCTATTGCTCTATGTGTGTGTTTTTATGCCAGTACCATATGTTCTGATTACTATAGTTTTGTCATATAATATGTTTAAAATCAGAAGTGTGATGCCTCCAGCTTTGTCTCTAAAAGTTGCTTTGGCTGTTTGAGGTCTTTTGTGTTTCCATAAGAAATTAGGATTGTTTTTTCTATTTCTGTGAAAATGCCATTGAGATTTTGATAGGAATTGTATTGCATCTATAGATGGCTTGGGTAGTATGGACATTTTAACAATATTAACTCTTCTGATCTATGGACACTGGATTTATTTCCTTCTATTTGTGTCTTTTTCAATTTCTTTCTTCAATGTCTTACAGTTTTCACTGTATAGATCTTCCATTTTCTTGGTTAAATTTACCTCGAAGTATTTTATTATTCTTGAGGATTTTATAAATGGTGTTGCTTTATTTCTTATTCAGATAGTTCAGTGTTAGTGAATAAAAATGCAGATGATTTTTGTATGTTGATTTTGTATCCTGAAACTATGCTGAATTGGTTTATAGGTCTAACCGGTTTTTTGCAGAGTTAGGATTTTCTATGTACAAGGTCATGCCACTAGAAAACAGAAACAGAGTCTGTCCTGCTTTCCAATTTAAATGCCTCTTATTTCTTTTTCTTCCTATTTTCTCTGGCTAGGACCTCAAGTATTGTATTGAATAGAAGTGGTAAGAGTGGGCACTCTTGTCTTATTCTTGCTTGGTCTTAGTGGGAAAGCTTTCAATCTTTCACCATTGAACATAATGTTTGTTATAGGTTTGTAATATATATTCTCTATTATGTTGAAGTATGTTCCTTCTATTCCCAATTATTGAGATGATCATATGATTGTTGTCTTTCATTCTATTAACATGGTGTATCACATATATAGATTTGCATATGTTGAGACTTCCTTGCATCCCAGGAATAAATCTCACTTGATCATAGTGTATGATCCTTTTAATGTGCTTTTGAATTTAGTTTGTTAGTATTTTATTGAGAATTTTTGCATCTATGTTCATCAGGGATATTGGCCTATAGTTTTCTTTTCTTGAAGTATCTTTATTGCGCTTAGGTATCAGGGTAATACTGGCCTTCCAAAATGTGTTTGGGAGTATTCCATTCTCTTCACTTTTTTGGAAGAGTGTGAGAATTATCATTAATTTTTCTTTAAATGTTTGGTAGAATTCACCTGTGAAGCCATCTGGTCCTGGGTTTTTCTTTGTGGGGAGGTTTTTATCACTCTTTAATCTCTTCTCATTATTTGTCTGTTCTGATTTTCTATTTCTTCATTATTCAGAATTGGTAGGTTTTGTTTGTAGGAATTTATCCATTCCTTTTGGGTTGTCTATTTTTTTGGCATATAATTGTTTACAGCAGTTTCTCATGATCCTTTGTATTTCTGTGGTATCAGTTGTGATGTCACCTTTTTCATACCTGATTTTATTTATTTGAGTCCTCTCTCTCTTTTTTTTTTTTCTTGTTAGGTCTAGTGCAAGTGTTGTTGATTTTGTTTATTCAAAAAACCAACTCTCACTTTTACTGACCTTTTCTACTTTTTTCTATTCTCTCTTTCGTTTATTTCTGCTTTGAACTTTGTTATCTCTTTCCTTCTGCTAACTTTGGACTAGTTCTTGTTTTTCTAATACCTTGAGGTGTAAAATTTGGTTGTTTATTTGAGATATTTCTTTTTAATATAGGCACTTATGACTATAAACTTCCCTTTTACCATTGCTTTTGCTGTATCCCATAAGTTTTGGTATGTTGCTTCTATTATTGTTTTTATATTTTTTAAAATTTTCCCTTTTGATTTTATCTTTGACTCATTGGTTGTTCAGGAGTGTATTGTTTAATTTCCACATACTTACAAATTTTCCAGTCTTCTTTCTGTTATTGATTTCTAGCTTCATACTATTGTGGTCAGAAAAGATACTTGGTATGGTTTCAATATTTAAAAATTTGCTAAGACTTGTTTTGTCACTTGACATATAATCTATCCTGGAGAATGTCCTTGTACACATGAGAAGAATGTGTATTGTGCTGCTATTGGATGAAACATTCTGTATGTGTCTATTAGCTCCACTTGTTCAAAAGTATAAAGCCCAATATTTCCATATTAATTTTCTGTCTGTTTAATCCATTATTGAAAGTGGGTTATTAAAGTTCCCTACTAGTATTGTTGTCTATTACTCCCTTCAAATCTGTTAGTATTTGCTTGATATATTTAGGTGCTCCCATGTTAAGTGCATATATATTTACAATTAGTGCATCCTCTTGATGAGTTAACCCCTTTATCATTATATAATGAGCTTTTTTGTCTCATGTTATACTTTTTGACCTACAGTTATTTTGCCTAAGTATAGCTATTCCTGCCCTCTTTTTCTTTCCATTGGAATATATTTTTCCATCCCTTTACTTTGAGCCTATACATGTCTTTGAAGCTGAAGTGCATCTCTTGTAGGTAGCATGTAGTAGGGTCCTGGTTTTTATCCATTCAGCCACTTTATGGCTTTTAAATGGAGAATATAATCCATTTACATTTAAAGTAATTATTAATAGGCAAGAACTTACTATTGTGATCTTGCTCATTGTTTTCTGGCTGTTTTGTTCTTTCTTTCTTCCTTTCTTTCTCCTGCTGTCTTCCTTTGTGAAATGATTATTACCTGTAGTGGTATATTTTGATTTTGTTTTCTTAGTCTTGTGCATATCTATTAAAGATTTTTTGTTTTGCAGTTACACTGAATCTGACTTGGAACATCTTATAGATATAAGTCTATTTTAACCTGACAACAACTTAATTTCAATTTCATACAAAACTTCTATCCTTTATTGCCTACCCCCACATTTTATGTTATTTTTGATGTCACAATTTACATCTTTTTATATTGTGTATCCATTAACAAATTGGTATATCTGTAGCTATTTTTGATATTTTTCCTTCAATCTTTATAATAATGATGGTTATAATAGAATTAAATGGTGGTTAAGACACCACCATATTACAGTACTAGATTATTCCTAATCTGACTACGTACTTACTTTAACAGTGTGTTGTTTTCATGTTACTAGTTAGTGTTTTTTAGTTTCAGCTTGAAGAACTCCTTTCAGCATTTTTTTAAGGCAGATCTACTGGTGACAAACTCCCTCAGCTTTTGTTTGTTTGGGAAAATCTTTTTCTTGCCTTCATTTATGAAGGATAACTTTGCTGGGTAAAGTATCTTTGGTTGGCAGTTTCTTTCAACACTTTGAATAGATCATCCCATTCTCTCCTGGACTGCAGATCTCTGCTGAGCAAACCACTGATAACCTTATGGCGGCTTCCTTGTATAAGATATTTTTTTCCTTAGCTGTTTTTTTTTTTTAAGATTTTTATTTATTTATTTGACAGAGAGATAGCGAGAGAGCACAAGTAGGCAGAGAAGCAGGCAGAGGGAGAGGGAGAAGCAGACTCTCCACCGAGCAGGGAGCCCAACATGGGGCTCAATCCCAGGGCCCTGGGATCATGACTCAAGCCAAAGGCAGCTGCCCAACTGACTGAGCCACCCAGGTGCCCCTCCTTCACTGCTTTTAAAATTCTCCCTTTGTCTTTGATTTTAAGCACTTTTATTATAATGTGTCTTGAAGAAGATAGTTTTTGATTGAAATTTGGGGTGACCTATTAGCTTCATAAACTTAGATGTTCAAATTTACCCCTACTTTTGGGAAGGTCTCAGCCATTATTTCTCTTTTTTAAATTTAATTTTTTTTTTAACTCTAGTATAGTTAATATACAGTGTTATATTGGTTTTGGGTATACAATATAGTGATTCAAAAATTCTACACAGTGCTCAGTGCTCATCATGATAAGTATACACTTAATCCCCTTCACCTATTTCATCCATCCTTCTACCATTTTGGTAACCCCTTTGGTAACCATCAGTTTGTTAGCCATAGTTGAGTCTATTTCTTAAAATTAAAAAAAAAAAGAGCCCATGTTTTGATTTGTCTTTTTTCTTTGTTCGTTTTGTTTCTTAAATTACACATGAGTGAAATCATATGGTATTTGTCTTTCTCTGACTTGTTTCACGTAGCATTATACCCTCTAGATCTATCCATGTTGTTGCAAATGGAAAGATTTCACTTTTTATGGCTGTGTAGTATTCCATCACACACACACACACACACACACACACCACATCTTCTTTATCCATTCATCTATCAATGGACACTTGGGTTGCTTCTATTGTGAGCTATTGTAAATAAGGCTGCAATAAACAGAGGGGTACACATATCTTTCTGAATTACTGTTTTCATATTCTTTGGGTAAATACCCAGTAGTAGAATTACTGGATTGTATGGTAATTCTAGTTTTAGCTTTACTGAGGAATCTGCATACTGTTTTCCACAGTGGCTGCACCAGTCTGCATTTCCACCAAGAGTGCACAAGGGTTCCTTTTACTCCACATCTTCACCAACACTTGTTTCTTGAGTTTTTTATTTTAGCCATTCTGATAGGTGTGAGGTAATACATCTCATCATGCTTTTGATTTGCATTTCCCTGATGATGAGTGATGTTGAGCATCTTTTCATGTCTCTGTTGGCCATCTATATATGTTCTTTCAAGAAATGTCTGTTCATGTCTTCTGCTCATTTTTAAGTGGATTATTTGTTTTTTGCATATTGAGTTGTATCAGTTCTTTATATGTTTTGGATACTAACCCTTTATTGGATAGGTCATTTACAAATATCTTCTCCCATTCTGTAGGTTGCCTTTTAGTTTTGTTGATTGTTTTCTTTGCTGTGCAGAAGTTTCAATTTTGATGTAGTCCCAATAGTTTATTTTTGCTTTTGTTTCCCTTGCTTCAAAGACATATCTAGAAAAATGTTGCTGTGGCTGATGTCAGAGAAATTACTGCCTGTGCTCTCTTCTAGGATTTTTATGGTTTCAGGTCACATTCATGTTGTTAATCCATTTTGAGTTTATTTTTATGTATGGTGTAAGAAACTGGTCCAGTTTCATTCTTTTCCATGTAGCTATCCAGTTTCCCCAACACCATTTTTTGAAGAGACTATCTTTCTCATTGCATATCCTTGCCTCTTTTGTTGAAGATTGATTGACCATATAATTGTGGGTTTACTTCTGGGATCTCTATTTTGTTCTTTTGACCTATGTGCCTATTTTTTGTGTCAGTGCCCTACTGTTTTGATTACTAAAGGTTTGTAGTATAACTTGATATCTAAGCTTATGATACTTCCAGTTTTGTTCTTTTTCAAGACTGCTTTGGCTATTCAAGTTGTTTTTGTGTTTCTATACAAATTTTAAGATTATTTTGTTCCCATGCTGTGAAAAATGCTATTGGTATTTTGATAAGGATTGCATTAAATCTGTAGATTGTTTTGGGTAGTATGGACATTTTAGCAATATTTGTTCTCCCAATCCATGAGCATGGAATATCTTCCCGTTTGTTTGTGTTGTCTTCAATTTCCTCCATCAATGTTTTATAGTTCTTAGAGTACAGGTCTTTCACATCATTGGTTAAGCTTGTTCCTAGGTACTTTATTGTTTTGGTGCAATTGTAAATGGAATTGTTTTCTTAATTTCTCTTTTTGCTACTTCAATATTAGTGTATAGAAATGCAATAGAGTTCTGTATATTGATTTTGTATCCTACAACCTTACTGAATTCACTTATCAGTTCTAGTAGTTTTTTGGTGGAGTCTTGAGGGTTTTCTATATATAGTATCATTTCATCTGCAAATAGTGACAGTTTTACTTCTTCCTTGCCAATTTGGATGCCTTTTATTTCTTTTTGTTGTCTGATTGCTGTGGCTAGTACTTCCAGTATTATGTTGAATAAAAGTGGTGAGAGTGAACATCTTGTCTTATTTCTGATCTTAGGCGGGGGGAGCTCTATTTTTCCCCATTGAGTATGATTTTAGCTGTGGGTTTTTCAAATATGACCTTTATTATGTTGAGATATGTTCCCTCTAAACCGTTGTTGAGGGTTTTTATCATGAATGGATGTTGTACTTTGTCCAGTGCTTTTTCTGCATCTATTGAAATGATCATATGTTTTTTTATCCTTTCTCTTGTTGATGTGATGTATCATGATTGATTTGCAAATATTGAACCACGCTTGCATCTTGGGAATAAGTTTCACTTGATGGTGGTGAAATATTTTTTAATATATTGTTGGATTCAGTTTGCTAATGTTTTGTTGAGGATTTTTGCATCTATGTTCATCAGAGATATTGGCCTGTAGTTCTCTTTTTTGTGGTGTCTTTATCTGGTTTTTGTATCAGGGTAATGCTGGCTTCACAGAATGAATTTGGAAGCTTTCCTTCCTCTCTTATTTTTTTGGAATTCTATGAGAAGAATAGGTATGAACTCTTATTTAAATGTCTGGTAGAATTCACCTGTGAAGCCATCTGGTCCTGGACTTTTGTTTTTTGGAAGTTTTTTGATTACTGATTCAACTTCATTGCTGGTAACTGGTCTATTCAAGTTATCTATTTCTTCCTGATTCAGTTTATGGAAGTTATATGTTTCCAGGAATTTATCCATTTCTTCTAGGTTGTCCAATTTGTTGGCATGTAATTTTTCATAATATTCTCTTACAATCCTTTGTATTTCTGTGGTGTTGCTTGTTATTTCTCTTCTTTCATTTGTGACTTCGTTTATTTGAGTACTCTCTTTCTCTTTTTCTTTTTGATGAGTCTGGCTAAAGCTTTGTCAACTTTGTTGATCTTTTCAAAGAATCAGCTCCTGGTTTCATTGATCTATTCTGTTAGTTTTTTAGTTTCTATTTTGCTTATTGCTGTTGTAAACTTTATTATTTTCTTCTACTGGTTTGGGGTTTTGTTTGTTGTTCTTTTTCTAGCTCCTGTAGGTCTAAGTTTAGGTTGTTTATTTGAGATTTTTCTAGCTTCTTGGTGTAGTCTTGTATTACTATAAACTTCCCTCTTAGAATAGCTTTTGCTGCATCTCAAAGATTTTACGCTATTGTGTTTTCATTTTCATTTGTTTCCCTAGATTTTTTTTATTTCCTCTGATTTCTTGGTTCACTCATTCATTGTATAGTAGCATATTATTTAACTGCTATGTGACTGTGTTCTTTCCAGAATTTTTTCTTGTGGTTGATTTCCAGTTTTATGAAACTTCCCATTGTGTTGGGAAAAGATGCATAATATGACTTTGATTTTTTAAAATTTGTTGAGACTTATTCTATGGCCTAACATGTGATATATTCTGGAGAATGTTCCATGTGCACTAGAAAAGAATGTGTATTCTACTATTTTAGGATGGAATGTTCTGAATATATCTCTTAAATCCATCTGGTCCAATGTGTCACTCAAAGCCTCTGTTTCCTTGTTGATTTTCTGGTTGGATGATCTATCTATTAACGTAAATGGGTTGTTAAAGTCCCCACTATTATGGTATTACTACTGACTGCTTCATTTATGTTTGTTAGCCACTTTATGTATTTGGGTGCTCCCATGTTGGGTGCATGAATATTTACAATTGTTATATCTTCTTGTTGGATTGTTCTAATTATTATTATATAGTGTCCTTCTTTGTCTCTTGTTAGAATCTTTGTTTTAAAGTCTATTGTATATGATATAAGTATTGCTACCCTGACTTTCTTTTCATTTCCACTTGCATGATAAATGCTTTTCCATTCCTTCACTTTTAATCTGCATGTGTCTTTAGGTCTGAAATGAGTCTCTTGTAGGCGGAATATAGATGAGTCTTGCTTTTTTTTTTTATCTATTCTATCACCCTATTTCTCTTGATTGGAGCATTTAGTCCATTTACATTCAAATTATTGATAGGTATACACTTATTACCATTTTGTTACTTTTTTATGGTTATTTTTGTAGTTCTTCTGTGTTGCTTTCTTCACTTGCTCTCTTTTCTCGCAGTTTGCTGTCTTTACTTAGTGATATACTTGGATTCCTTTCTCTTTATTTTTTACATATCTATTACTGGTTTTTGATTTGTGGTTATCATTGGGTTTATATATGACATCTTATGCATACAGCAGTCTATATTAAGTTGATGGTCACTTAACTTTAAACCCATTCTTTATTCTCATCTCCCACATTTTAGGTATATGGCATCATACTTTATATTCTTTTATTTTGTGGATTGCTTAACTGATTTTTATAGATATACTTAATTTTACTGCTTTCGTTCTTCCTACTTTTCTTACTCCTATTTATGATCTTTCCTTTTCACTCAAAAAGTCCCCTTTAACATTTCTTATAGGGCTGGTTTAGTGGTGATGAATTCCTTTACCTTTTGTTTGTCTGGGAAATTGTATCTTTCCTTCTATTGTGAAAGATAACCTTGCTGGATAGAGTATTCTTGGTTTCAAGGTTTTTTTCTTTCAGTATTTTGAATATATCATGCCACTCCCTTCTGGCCCACAAAGTTTTGCTGAAAAATCAGCTGATAACCTTATGGGGTTTCCCTTGTAGGTAATTATATTCTTTTATATTGCTACTTTTAAAATTCTCTCTTTATCCCTATTTTTTGCCATTTAATTACTATGTATCTTGGTGTGAACCTCCTTGGGTTGATTTTGTTGGGAGCTTTCTCCTGGATCAGAATTTTTGTTTCCCTCCCCAGACTGTTTTCAGACATTACTACTTCAAATACATTTTCTGGCTCCATTTCTCTCTTTTCTCTTTTGGGATCCCTATATTATGAATGTTATTGCCCTTGATAGTGTCACTGAGTTTCCTAAATCTATGTCTATTTTAGTTTTTTGTTATTTCTCTCTCTCTCTCCCTCTCTCTCCTGTTCAGCTTGACTGCTTTCCATTACTCTATCCTCCAGGTCACTGATCTATTCTTCTGCTTCCTCTAGTCTATTTATCCTTCTAGTGCATTTTTAATTTCAGTTATTAAGTTCTTTATCTCTAATTAGTTCTTTTTCATGTTTTCTATCTCTTTGTTGAGGGTCTCACTGAGGTTCTCCATTATTTTCTCATGTCTAGTGAGCATCTTTATGACCATTACTTTAAATTCTCTATCAGACATATAACTTAATCTCAATTTTGTTTAGCTCTCTTGCTATGATTTTCTCCTTTTCTTTCATTTGGGACACATTCCTCTGTCTCCTCACTTTGTCTAACTCCCTGTGTCTATTTTTATGTGTTAGGAAACTCAGCTACATCTCCTACTCTTGAAAGTAGTAGCATTCTGAAGAAGTGGTCCTGTAGTGCCCTGCAGTGCAATGTCTCCTGTTCACCAGAACCTGACTCTTCAGGGGTGTCTCCTATCTGTATTGCACATGTCCAACTCTTTATGGCTGAGCCAAGCTTGCCTTCAGTCCAAATGTCAGCAATGGCTGTCTTTGCTGTTGTGCGCAGGGTTTGGCCTCTGTGTTGTTAGGGAGCCAGTCTGGGACCACCTGAGACTTGAGTTGAGTCAGACCAGGCATTTGCCAGAGATGCAGTAGTACCAAACTGCAGAGGGCTTTTCCTGTGTTGTCCCCTGAGAAGTTTTCATTGGTGGGCAGAGCCTTCAATCAGAACAGATGTCTGCCACAAGCTTACTACTGCTGGGGCCACAGTTGGACTGGTATGTGTGGTTATCTTCCCCTCTCCCTGGGTCAGGAGTCACTTTGGAGTAGTGCTGGCCCCTGTTAGGACTGGTTTCCCACTCCCAGGCTTGTGGCTGGCCAAGGGGATACTGAAGGGGGTCTGATCCACAGAAGAACACAGGGTGAGCCCACTGTTACCAAGCTAGGTGGAAAGTGTTGTGCTTGACTGGTTTCACAGATATCCCTGTATCTAGACTTAGACTTGGGGCAGAAGAGGGAAATCACACTTGTCAGTTCGTTTGTTCTTGGCGAGGTCTCCCACAGATCCCTGCCCCTTTAGAACACTCTCTGAGATTAGTAAGAAAAACTCCTTCCCACATACCCCAGTCATTTTTTCAAACTATTGCTTCTACATCATATCTCCACAAGGTTGTTTGTTGTGTTATCTCTTTAAGGGTAGGGGTCTAAATTTCTAGTCACCCTCAAGCTCTCCCAGAGCCAAGCCTACTGGTTTTTATTTTTTTTAATTTAATCTTATTTTATTATGTTATGTTAGTCACCATACAATACACCATTAGTTTTTGATATAGTGATCCACGATTCATTGTTTTCATATAACACCCAGTGCTCCATGCAGTACATGCCCTCTTTAATACCCATCACCAGGCTAACCCATCCTCCCACCCCTGTCCCCTCTAAAACCCTCAGTTTGTTTCTCGGAGTCCATAGTCTCTCATGGTTCATCTCCCCCTCCAATTTTCCCCCCTTCATTTTTCCCTTCCTTCTCCTAATGTCCTCCATGCTATTACTTATGTTCCAGAAATAAGTGAAACCATATGATAATTGACTTTCTCTGCTTGACTTATTTCACTGACCATAATCTCCTCCAGTCCCATCCATGTTGATGTAAAAGTTGGGTATTTATCCTTTCTGATGGCTGAGTAATATTCCATTGTATATATGGACCACATCTTTATCCATTTAACTGTTGAAAGGCATCTAGGCTCTTTCCACAGTTTGGCTATTATGGACATTGCTGCTATGAACATTGGGGTGCATATGGCCCTTCTTTTCACTACATCTGTGTCTTTGGGGTAAATACCCAGGAGAGCAATTGCTGGGTCATAGGGTAGCTCTATTTTTAATTTTTTGAGGAACCTCCACACTGTTTTCCAAAGCGGCTGTACCAACTTGCGTTCCTACCAACAAGTGTAAGAGGATTCCCCTTTCTCCACAACCTCTCCAATATTTGTTGTTTCTTGCCTTGTCAATTTTTGCCATTCTAACTGGTGTAAGGTGGTATCTCAATGTGGTTTTGATTTGAATTTCCTTGATGGCTAATGATGATGAACATTTTTTCACGTGTCTGTTAGCCATTTGTATGTCTTCTTTGGAGAAGTGTCTGTTCATATCTTCTGCCCATTTTTCGACTTGATTATTTGTTTTTTGGGTGTTGGGTTTGAGAAGTTCTTTATAAATGGTGGAAATCAGTGCTTTGTCTGTAGTGTCATTTACAAATATCTTCTTCCATTCTGTGGGTTGCCTCTTTGTTTTGTTGACTGTTTCCTTTGCTGTGTAGAAGCTTTTTATCTTGATGAAATTCCAGAAGTTCATTTTTGCTTTTGTTTCACTAGCCTTTGGAGATGTATCTTGAAAGAAGTTTCTCTGGCCAATGTCAAAGAGGTTACTGCCTATGTTCTCCTCTAGGATTTTGATGGATTCCTGTCTCACATTGAGGTCTTTCATCCATTTTGAGTTTATCTTTGTGTATGGTGTTAGAAAATGGTCGAGTTTCATTCTTTTGCATGTGGCTGTCCAGTTTTCCCAGCACCATTTATTGAAGAGACTGTCTTTTTTCCATTGCATGTTTTTTCCTGCTTTGTCAAAGATTATTTGACCATAGAGTTGAGGGTCCATATCTGGGTTCTCTATTCTGTTCCATCGGTCTATATATCTGTTTTTGTGCCAGTACCATACTGTCTTGGTGATCACTGCTTTGTAATATAGCTTGAAATCTGGCAACGTGATGCCCCCAGCTTTGTTTTTCTTTTTCAACATTTCCTTGGCGATTTGGGATCTTTTCTGATTCCATACAAATTTTAGGTTTGTTTGTTCCAGCACTTTGAAAAATGTCATTGGAACTTTGATCAGGATGGCATTGAAGGTATAGATTACTCTGGGTAGCATAGACATTTGAACAAATGCTTCTTCTTCCGTTCCATGAGCATGGAAACTTTTTCCATCTTTTTGTGTCTTCTTCAATTTCTTTCGTGAGTGTTCTGTAGTTCCTAGAGTATAGATCCTTTACCTCTTTGGCTAGGTTTATTCCGAGGTATCCTATGGTTTTTGGTGCTATTGTAATTGAAATCATTTCTCTAATTTTTCTTTCTACAGTTGCATTGTTAGTGTATAAGAAAGCAACTGATTTCTGTGCATTGATTTTGTATCCTGCCACATTACTGAATTGCTGTATGAGTTCTAGTAATTTGGGGGTGGAGTCTTTTGGGCTTCCCACATAAAGTATCATGTCATCAGTGAAAAGAGAGAGTTTGACTTCTTCTTTGCCAATTTGAATACCTTTCATTTCTTTTTGTTGTCTGATTGCTGTTGCTAGGACTATGCTGAACAATAGTGGCGAGAGTGGGAATCCTTGATGTGTTCCTGATCTTAAGGGAAAGGCTCTCAGCTTTTCCCCATTGAGGATGATATTCGCTGTGGGTTTTTCTTTTTTTTCTTTTTTTTTTTTTGAGAGAGAGAGAATGAGAGAGAGCACATGAGAGGGGGAGGGTCAGAGGGAGAAGCAGACTCCCTGCCGAGCAGGGAGCCCGATGCGGGACTCGATCCCGGGACTCCAGGATCATGACCCGAGCTGAAGGCAGTCACCTAACCAACTGAGCCACCCAGGCGCCCACTGCTGTGGGTTTTTCATAGATGGATTTTATGAACTTGAGGAATGTTCCCTCTATCCCTATACTCTGAAGAGTTTTAATCAGGAAATGATGCTGTATTTTGTCGAATGCTTTTTCTGCATCAATTGAGAGGACCATATGGTTCTTCTCTCTCCTCTTATTAACGTGTTCTATCACATTGATTGATTTGCGAATGTTGAACCACACTTGCATCCGGGGATAAATCCCACTTGGTCAGGGTGGATGATCCTTTTAATGTATTGTTGGATCCTATTAGCTAGGATTTTGTTGAGAATTTTGGAATCCATATTTATCAGGGATATCAGTCTGAAATTCTCCTTTTTACTGGGGTCTTTGCCTGGTTTGGGGATTAAGGTAATGCTGGCCTCATAGGATGAGTCTGGAAACTTTCCTTCTGTTTCTTTTTTTTCAAACAGTTTGAGGAGAATAGGTATTATTTCTTCTTTGAATGTTTGGTAGAATTCCCCAGGGAATCCATCAGGCCCTGGACTTTTGTGTTTTGGGAGGTTTTTGATCACTGCTTCAGTCTTATTACTGGTTATTGGCCTATTCAGGTTGTCAGTTTCTTCCTGTTTCAGTCTTGGTGGTTTATAGGTTTCCAGGAAGGCATCCATTTCTTCCAGGTTGCTTAATTTATTGGCATATAGTTCATAATTTTATTAATTTGGGTCCTTCCTCTTTTTTTTTTTTTATTTTTTTGGATAAGGCTGGGCAGGGGTTTATCGATCTTACTAATTCTTTCAAAGAACCAGCCTCTAGTTTCGTTGATCTGACCTACTGTGTTTCTGGTTTCTAATTCATTGATCTCTGCTCTAATCTGAAATTATTTCTTTTAATGTGTGACTTAGGCATTGTTTGTTGCTTTTTCTCTGGTTCTTTAAGGTGTAGAGTTAGTTGATGAATTTGCAATTTTTCTATTTTTTTGAGTGAGGCTTGGAAGGCTATGTATTTCCCCCATAAGACTGCCTTTGCAGTATCCCATAGGTTTTGGACTGATGTGTTTTCATTCTCATTGGTTTCCATGAATTGTTTAAGTTCTTCTTTGATTTCTTGGTTGACTCAAACATTACTGAGCAGAGTGGTCTTTAGCTTCCAAGTGTTTGAATTTCTTCCAAATTTTTTCTTGTCATTGAGTTCCAATTTTAAAGAATTATGGTCTGAGAATATGCAGGGAATAATCTCAATCTTTTGGTATCAGTTGAGATCTGATTTGTGACCCAGTATGTGGTCTATTCTGGAGAAAGTTCCATGTGCACTCGAGAAGAATGAGTAGTCTGTTGTTTTAGGATGGAATGTTCTGTATATATCTATGAGGGCCATCTCATCCAGAGTGTCATTCAAAGTTCTTGTTTCTTTGTTGATTTTCTGCTTAGATGATCTGTCTATTGCTGAGAGTGGAGTATTGAGGTCTCCTCCAATTAATGTATTGTTATCAATATGACTCTTTTAACAGTTGGCTTATGTAGATGGCTGCTCCCATGTTGGGGGCATAGATTTTACAATTGTTAGATGTTCTTGTTGGATAGACCCTTTAAGAATGATATAGTGTCCTTCTGTGTCTCTAACTACAGTCTTTCGCTTAAAATCTAATTTGTCTGATATAAGAATTGCTACCCCAGCTTTCTTTTGAGGTCCGCTGGCATGGAAGATGGATCTCCATCCCTTCACTTTCAGTCTGGATGTATCTTTAGGTTCAAAATGAGTCTCTTTTAGATAGCATATGGATGGGTCCTGTCTTTTTATCCAATCTGCAACCCTGTGCCATTTTATGGGAGCATTTAGGCCATTCATGTTGAGAGTGATTATTGAAAGATATGAATTTATCATCATCATGTTGCCTGTGAAGACCTTGTTTCTATAGATTGTCCCTGTAAATATCTGTTGTATGTCACTCTTGGGGTCTTTCTCCTTTTATAGAACCCCCCTTAATATTTCTTGCAGGGCCGGCTTAGTGGTCACATGTCCTTTCAGTTTCTGCCAATCTTGGAAGCTCTGCATCTCTCCATCCATTTTAAATGACAGCCTTGCTGGATAAAGTATTCTTGGCTGCATGTTCTTCTCGTTTAGTACCCTGAATATGTCTTCCCAGGCCTTTCTGGCTTGCCAGGTCTCTGTGGATAGGTCTGACATTATTCTGATGTTCCTCCCTCTGTACATAAGGAATCTCTTCCCCCTAACTGCCCTTAAGATGGTTTCCTTGGTTCTAAGATTTGTGAGTTTTACTATTACATGCTGGGCATTGGCCTCTTTTCTTTGATCTTGGGAGGAGTCCTCTCTGCTTCTAGCACACGAATGTTTGTTTCATTCCCCAGATTAGGGAAGTTCTCAGCTACGATTTGCTCAAATATATCTTCTAGTCTTCTCTCTCTCCACCCCCTCAGGGATCCCAATATTTCTAACATTGGAACATTTCATGGTGTCACTTATTTCTCTGATTCTATTTTAATGGATTTTTAGTTGTTTTTCCCTGGCCTCCTCTTTTTCCCTTTTTTCTATCAATTGGTCTTCTAGATCACTAATTCGTTCTTCTGCCTCGCTTACACGAGCTGTTAGATTAATCTGGATTAGACTAGATCTCATTGATAGCATTTTTAAGTTCTGTCAGTGCAGGTTTCATTTCTGCCCTTAGAGACTCTGTTACCATTAATCAATTTCTCCATTCTAGCTATTGTATTCACAATTGCTACCCTGAATTCCATCTCCAACATCTTGGTTATATCTGTATCCATTTGTAAATCTGTGGCAGAAGTCACAGTCTCTGAGTTTTCTTATTTTGGGGGTTCCTCCTCCTAGTCATTCTGTTGAGGGGTGGTTGAGGGAATGTACAGAGTCCAAATTATTGACCACAACCCAAGCAAGATGCACCTGTTTTCTAGGGACCTTAGGGTTGTTGGCCTTTTGTTCTCCCAGCCTGTCTTCTGGGGGAGGAGCCTGCCATGCTGTTACTCAGGCAACCCTGTTTGGGCAGAGTTGCCCTGCCTCCTGTGTGGGGGGGAATGGGCTCAGTGAAAACCGGTTTGGGGGGGCTTTTGCTCTCTGGTGGCTTTCCCTGGTGGCTTTCTGTGTCTCTTCCTAGAGTCAGAGCAGAAGAGATCATTTCCAACCCTCTGCCTCAGAGCAGAGAGATTGCAGTCTGTTCTTCAGTGAGCTCTCCAGGCCACACTATCTCCATTTCTGTCTGTGCTGCTATAAACTGTGGCGTCCTGGGTTGTGCCACACTCAGCAGTACTCCCAGTCCTTGCCTCAGGTCAGGACATGTCTCTGCCCTTTGTGCTTCTAAAACCACCAGCCACCCCCCAGTTCACACGTGTGGCCCTACTGCTCCAGGTTTCAGTCTGGGATGCTGCCCTGAAGTCCTTTCCCTGTTGCTACCAGTCTGCGAGTCTGTGTCCAGTCCCCAGCACAGGAGGCTTTTGCACTCCTGTGTTATTTCACCTTCTTGGCAGCAGTGCTTATGGCAGCTCCCTCCCCTTTCCATTTATCTTCCAATATCTGCCTGCAGAATCACAGCTCCCTGCTTCATATCTCAAAACCAACCACCTGCAATATTCCATTTGTAGAGATCCAGATCTATCTTCTTACATCTCAGGCTGATTTTGTGGGTGTTCAGAATGGTCTGGTAGATATCCAGCTCAAGTCCGGAGACCGGTTGGAATAGGGTCCCCTACTCCTCTGCCATCTTTTCCTGACCTAGCCTCAGGTGTTAAACCCCACTGATTGCTGGGCCCCTCTGGTTTTCAAAGCCAAATGTTATGGGGATTCATCTTCCATGTGTGGGTACCCCATGCCTGGGATGCCTGGCTTGGGGATCTGCTCCTCTCTCCTCTATGTGCCCATGTCATCCCTCCTTTCCATGGACAGTCTCTTGGGTCCATTTGGCTCCTGATTGCATCTCCACTCTTCCTACCCTCTTCAATGTGGCCTCTTCTCTACATTTAGTTGTGGAGTGTCTGTTCTGCCAGGTCTAATGTTATTTTCTGGGTTATTTACACTGATGTGGGTGTTATCTAGTTGTATCCATGAGATGAGGTGAGCTTAGGATCCTCCTACTCTACCATTTTTCCTGGGAGTCCTCAGCAATTATTGAAGTAAGTTTTCTCTCTTTCTCCCTTTCTTCTCCTTCTGGAACTCCAATAATGGAGGATAGGGTGTCCTACTCCATCATATCGGTAACATCACTCTCCTGGCGTTAGTTTTATTTCATATTTGAAGGTCTAGTTGGACACCATCTTGTCCAAGTAAAAGCCAGTAAAACTGTCCATAATCTTCATCTTCACTATGTAAAGCTCAGGAACATATTTTCTTCTGTAGAGCTGCTTATTTACAATCCCAAGATACAGGATAGCACTGCTGGTTGAAAGGATTAAGAGACTTTGCAAAACAATTGTCCATACAGTCTCCAATCACTCTCTTTGCATTCTGTCTAGAACCTATTCCAGTTGGACTTTCCCCACCCCTACCCTGCCAAAACTGCTCTTGAAACATTCTCCCTGACCCATGCCTTATTAAATCCAATGGTCAATTTTTATGTATCATGTCACTCAATCCACCACTCTCCCCTTCAAGGAAAAAAATAGTTTTTAATTCTTCATTCCTGACCCCATACTCTCCTATTTCACAGACTACTCATCTTCATCTCCTTTGCTGGTTTTTCTTTGTGCAGAGACTGGATAGATGTTCACTAAACCCATTTCCTCCTCTTCCTTGACACACACTTCAACTACATTTCCCAGCTTCCCTGCAGTTCACTGTAGCCACATAAACAAATTTTTACTAATGGAAAATGAGCATGAGTTATGTGCTATTTCAAGTCTGGCCCATAAAATACTCCCACTCACAATCCTCCAAATTCATTCTTCTTCTACCAGCTTGATGCACTATGATGAAGTTTAATATTGTGATTGTGACCTGGGAAGCCCAGTAATTAAGGATAGTAGAAACACAAGTTAGGTCACTGGAGAAAAGCCCCCACTCTATCACAAGCATCCATTTTGGAATCTGCATAAGAAAGATATAATCTTCTGTTTAAAAAAAACATTTAGGGGTGCCAAGCTTGCTCAGTTGGTAGAGCATATGCCTCTTGATGTCAGGGTTGTGAGTTCAAGCCCCATGTTGGGCATGAAGCCTACTTAAAAAAAAATAACATTTAGCAATTGCTTTTTAGAACAACTAATATTTATTTAAAAGTGTGGGCTTTATTTTTCTGACTCTTTAATGTTACATTGCCTCAGGCATTTGTCCATGCACTTTTTACCTCCTTTGATGATCTCATCCAGACAAAAACTAATGATTCACAAATTTGCATCTCTAAGCTGGACCTCTCTCATAAAATCAGAACTTCATAAACAGGTTTACCTGACATCTTAATTGAATTTAAAACTTAATATATCCAAAACGAAACCCATGATCATCCCCCTAAAACTTGTTCCTCACACTCTCCCAGCTCAGTTATTGGCCACTGCATCCTTTTATTAACAAGGCCAAAATCCTTATAGTTAACCATGACCCATTATTTGTCTTTTTTTTTTCCCCTCTTTTGAGACAGAGAGAGGGGGGGGGCAGAGCGAGAGAGAGAGAGAGAAAATCTCAGCACAGAGCCCGACGAGGGGCTTGATCTCATGACCCTGAGATCGTGACCTGAGCTGAAAGCATGAGTTGGGCATTTAACTGACTGAGCCACCCAGGCGCCCTGGCCCATTTTTTTTAAAACATCCTCATGTCAAATTTGTCTGAAAATCCTGATGGTTCTGCCTTTAAAACATATACAGAATTCAATCACTTCTCACTACCTCCATCATTACTACCTTAGTCCCCAAATCATCATCCCTCATCTGGATTATTGCAGCAGTCTCCTAATTATTCTCACAATTTTCTTTCTTACTTCCCTCCAGTGTATTCATCACACAACAGGGTGATCCTTTTAAAATATGAATTACATAATACAGCTCCATGGTTAAGAAACCTCCAGTACCCTCTCATCTCACCCATATTAAAAGCCAACATCCTTACAATGGCTTTTGAGGCTACTTAATTTGAACTTTGATCTTTTTTCCTACTATCATCTGCCTTGTTTGCTCTTCTACAACCACCTGACCTCCTCACTGTTTCTTTAACATATCAGTTATAGTCCTACTGCAAGCCCCTTTGTACTTCCTATTCCCATTGCCTAAAATATTTGTTCCCAAGATATCAGAACACTTAATATCCCCACCTTCTTTATGACTTTACTCAAATGCAGCCTTCTCAGTTAAGCCAATCCTCATCACGCTATGTAAAATTATAAATCCTCCCAACCTGCCCCCCCATTCTATCCTCTCTCTGCTTTATTTTCTTCTATATCACTTATCACCAACTAATGCATGATATATTTTACTTACTACTTATTTTGTTATGTTCCACAGACTAGAATGAGAGCAGGACTTTTGTTCAGTGCTATACTCCCAGTACCAAGCACAAGCACATAGTGGGTTCACAATAAATATGAGTTAAGTGGATGCATTTTGAATCATTGCTCTCTTAAATTCTTTCAACCAGAATCAAGCAGACCTTTTCCCACTATCCACAAACCCCTGTAGCAAATGGCAAGGTAAGAAGCCATCCCCTTCAGTGTCAGTCGCCTGTGTGGAAAACACAGCCACTCACCAAGGTGGCTTAAAACAGCTAATTCCCATGCCACTGGAGTTGCCATCCATCACACAGCTGCACTATTGTTCTACTCAGGCTGTGGCTGAAAGATCTGTCCTCAGGGTCCCTTGGTCTGGTAGAATCCATCTCTACTGACTTCTATTCAATATCCTGCCAGCCTGTTTGAGCCTCTGTTGCTATAGTAGGGGCTGATAAATAACTATCATCTGCCTGGCATTGCAAGTTTTTCTTCCTCCCTGAGATGCACCTGATTACTTTTTATAGCAAATTCTTGGGAGGGAGGAGATTCTCTGGTTTGCTTCTTTACTCTGTTTCATTCCCTCTATCCCTATTGTGTTGAAATCTGTAAGTCAGTTGTCTGCATCTATTTACAGGTTTTAGGGGGTGGGGGGTTGGCATTTGATCACTCTCTTTTCCCTTATTATAAGATTTTTTTTAAGTTTTTATTTTAATTCCGGTTAGTTAACATACAGCATTATATTCATTTCAGGTGTAAAATACAGTAATTCAATACTTCCATATCACCTTGTGTTTATCACAAAAATTGCACTCATTAATCCCCATCATGTATTTTACTGATCCCCCCACCCTTCCCATCTGGTAACCATCAGTTTGTTCTCTATATTTAAGAGTCTGTTTCTTGTTTGTCCCCCTTTCTTATTTTTTCCCTTTGCGTATTTGTTTTGTTTCTGTAACCAAAACTACACTCTATGTTAACTAACCTGAATTTAAATAAACTCTTGGAAGAAAAAAAAATGAGTGAGAAATGTAATTATGCAAGGTGATGGAGGTGTTAACTAACCTTATTGTTGTAATCATCTTCTAATATATATGTGTATCAAATCATCATAATGTACACTTTAAACACACACAGTGTTATATGTCAGTTATATCTCAATAAAGATGGAACAACAACAACAAAAATAGAAATACCTAAGATCTAGCAATCACACTACTGGGTATTTACCCAAAGAAATAAAAAACACTAATTCAAAAGGATACATGTACCCCTATGTTTATAGCAGCATTATTTACAATAGCGAAGATATGGAAACAGCCCAAGTGTCCAATGGATAAAGATATGGCATATATATATATACATATATATATACAATGAAATATTATTCAGCCATAAAAAGAATGAAATCTTGCCATTTGCAATGACATGGATGGAACTAGAGATTATAATGCTAAGCGAAGTAAGTCAGTCAGAGAAAGACAAATTCCATATGATTTCTTTCTCCTTAAATATTTGTATTTATTTATTTAAGAGAGAGAGAGAACATGAATGGAGAGAGGAGCAGAGAGAGAGGGAGAGAGAGATTCTCTCAAGCAGACTCTGCACTGAGTGCAGAGCCAGATGCAGGGCTCAATCTCATGACCCTGAGATCATGACCTGACCTGAAACCAAGAGTCCAATGCTCAACCAACTGAGCCACTCAGGCACCCTTGTGTATTCAATTTTGAATGTAAGATAATCTGAGTAAATATTTTTATAGAACAGAATAATTTTATGATATTTTGGATGATTATGTTAGAGTTGTAAGTACATTTAGAAGTCACCTTTCCCAACACATTCATTTTTCTAGATGGGGAAACTGAGTCCCATAGAATCTGAGTGACTATAGTTACTTAGCATTTGCAAAGTGGTTTTACAAATATCTTCATGATTTACTATCTCTATGGGGCAATAAATATTATCCTCATTTTACATATAAGGAACCTGGACACAGGGTCTCTGAAAGGTTGAGTGACTTCCAAATTTCACACATACAGCAGAGGAAGGACTCCTATGCTCTTTCCATTATACCTCATTGCTTCCTACACATACCTCAGGAAAAATAAAAAAGAAGTGCTAAGCTCTTAAGTTTGTGGGGTATAAGGGGGGAGAAAGAAGGGTTATGCAAGGAACAAGCTGACTCACAGTGAAATTGGTTATTCTGTGGAATTACAGTCTACTTCCACATCTTGTCACTACTCTTCTGATAGCTACTGTGGTTCTGATAAATTGTGGAGGACACAGATGACACAAAGATTGGTTTAGACACAAAGCAGCAAGGGTGAGTTCATTGGTCCTTAAAGGAGACCTTATCCCCATGCAGTTTCAGCATTGCCAGTTGGCAGATATGAGTAGTGGTCAAAGCCATGCCTTGTAAGTCTTTGTTGGTAAGAAACATTAGACTAGCTGTCTCTGCTTCATGTGAGGGTTTGCTCTCTGAATTCTAAGGTCAGAAGGAATATAACATATTCCCTCACTTAAATTGTCCTTCATTTTCTCAGATGTTTTGCTGCTAACACAAGAGGCAGCAAATTTGAGTTGTAAAGTATGTCTGTATATCTGTGTGTATTGTACTAGTGATGGTAAACTCTGGTATAGTTTGAGTTCAGGTAGAAAGTCTCTCCAGCCAGTATGTTCTACTCATGGCAAAAAACTCTTTCAGCATAGAACCTCCAACAGCTTGGTAAGAAGACCTGAACTATGTGAACAGTGGTTAAGGTATCTATAGACCTCTCTTCAGTCAAGTGGATTTAATGCAACACAATTATCCTTTTCTCATCTATTCTCCTCTAGATTCTGGACATTCCAGAAACCTTTTGGGGACATACCACAGATCCCATTGTTGAGCTATATTATATATTTATTCAAGGTACAATATTTGACATGAGCTATGAAATTCAAGCAGTTATTTTACACAGTTATGAATTCTATATTTTGCCTTTTACTGAAATGCTTTTGGCTTATTCAGCATTTTCATCTTTGAACAAAAGGAATCAACACACATCTTATCTAAAGGCAGTGGCATAAATCAAGGAGATAACAAAACTTGAGTAGCTCTGTCTTATACTAAGCTGTCTTATATTCAGTTATGCCTCAGGAACTTTATCTGTATAATGAAACTAATACCCCCAAAAAAGTGCTTAACTGTATCATACTGAAACAAACATAAGTTATTTTATTCAATTGGCAAATTTTTTTCTCTAAACTGAAAACATAAATGGAAATAACCACAAAGATGAACTGACTGGTTATTCTTCCCTTCTGAAGCAATGACTAGAATTAGATCTTTATCCAAAAATATATCTATTATGCTGGTTCAGTACACTTTGGGAGGATAGGAAAAGTCAGGGCCACAGAAACCAGAAAATTTAGATAACTATCATCACAGAAAATTTCCAAGAAAGAAATGGGAACTGTTCAGGTATGTATCACGTATTCAGCTATTGATTTGTGAAAACAAATTTTTTATTAATTTGTGAAAACTGGCCTTCCTGCCCCTTCATTCCATTCTCCACACTATTACTGGAGCAATAATTTTAAAATGTAAATATGAATATGTGTAAATTATTGTCACTTTCTTAAATCTGCTCAGTGGATTCATATTGTATTTTGGATAATGTCCAAATTTCTTAACATGACCTAAATAAACCTGCATGATCTAAAACCTAATTCTGTAGCCTCATCCAATATACCCCAACAATACTAAATATCCCAGTTGTAATAAATTAACTTCTGTTTGTACATGTTGTTCCCTCTGCTTGAAACACACTTCTCAGTGAGCCTCCACTCCCTTCCACACACCCATCCTATTTGTCCCTTTGCCTTGATAGCTCACTTTCATCCTTCAAGTCTCAGTTCAGATGTTCATTTCTAAACTCTCTAGACTATGTTAGGTAGCCCTATAACATACTCTCATGACATCCTATAAATCCCATATCACAAATCCAGTGTATTACAACTGCTTGATTTAAACTTTTAGTCTATTTTGCTGGATTCTGAGGTCCTTAAAGGCATGGACTATTTCTCATTCACTATCATAAACAGTTTAACATAGCAGCTAAGAGTGCAGGCTCTGGAATAACGACCTGCCTCCACCACTTTGGACTTGGACAGATTATTTGACCTGCCGGTGTCCATTTTCTCATTTATAAAGTGAGATAATAGAACCTATCACAAATGGTTACTAGGAGGATTACATGAGTTAATACATGTAATGTACTTAAAGCAGTGCTAGGCACATACTAAATGCTTAATACATATTAGTTATTATTTGTTTTTATCCACACACAATACTTAACACAATGCCTGGCACATAGCACATGCTCAATAAATGTCTGATGAATGAATGAATGAGTGAATAAGTAGAATCAGGTAGGTCTTATTGCTAACCAGTAAGCTCTGAGAGACTAGGAACACAAACTATCCTTATAATTGAATTCTTAAAGCCTAATAGAGGTTCAGGCACCATGTAGTTCCTCAGTCCCTATGAGTTATATGGATTCATGAGATGAAGAACTCTAACTTTATACATATGTTTATTACAGTTAGTGAAAATTACATTCAAAACTTCAATAAACAAATTTCCAAAATCAAACAGAAATGTAGAACCCAATCTTTCTTTGTAAACCATTGTACTAGATATTTTATTATCCTTGGGGATGGAGCCAGATTATAGTTGGTTCTCAGTGAAACTAGCCAGCAGTATGACTCACCCCAAAATAAAAGGCAAAAAAAAAAAAGGAAAGAAAAAAAAATAAAGAAACCCTCACAAAATTCTTTTCTACCTTTGAAAACATTAAAGGTGTTACTTCTAAAGTGCTACTTTCAAGTGAACACCCCCACTGATTAGTACAAGTTAGCCCTGATGGAAAATGGCTTTGAAGGTTGGATTTGAACTTCCCAGCTGAGTCAGTAGTGCTCAGGGGAAGAGTGAGCAGAACTGTTCTCCCCTGCACAGTCATGTATGGGAAAGACACACAATCTCTGACACAGCCAGGGGTTTTCATCCTAGTGCTATAGCTTCTTAATCTTGTAATCCTGAGCAAGTTACTTGTACTCTCTAAGCCTCTGTGTTTTCCTCTGTGAAATGGGAATAAGATCAACAACACACTACACAATTGCTGTATGTAAATCATGTAAATATGATCAGGTATATAGAGTGCATAACATGGTGCCTGGCATATGGTACTCAACAAATGGTAGTTATTTTTATCATGGTGGGCTTTAACCCTTGACATCTTAATTTGTTGGCTGGATCATTTGAGCAGGAATACAGTAGTCATTTGCCAAGTGTAAACACTTAGCACCTTGGTGACCTTTGCAGGAGAGTCTTTCCATATAAGTAGCATAAAGAGTCCTTTATATCACTATATTTGAATAGAACATTAGTAGAGCTTTGACTATTCAACTTTCTAGCTCTATGACCTTGGTCAAGTTACCTATAACCTCTTCATGCCTTAGTTTCCTCTTTCATAAAATGGAAATAGTAATGGTAACTAGTTCATAGGGTTGTTAGGATTAGATGAAATTGTTTATTATAGTCCTTAACAAGAGACCCAGTGCATTCTACAAACTTAACAAACGTTAGCAATGATAATGGCCTGAAAGGCTCATCCCTGGCCCTTGAAATCTACTTAATATTCTTTTTTGGTATAGTGAAGATTCATATGAAATTATAAATATACTCTTGAGAAGAATATGTTGATTGTGAAACAGCTGTCCCATTTATTAAGGACCTACTATATCCAGGGTACTCTTCTAAGTGCCGTATAGACATTACTTTCATCTTCACAGCAATGCAGTGTGGTGGATATGATTATTCCCATTTTAAAAACACATCAACTAAGATATTTTAAGAAAGCCACCCAAGACTACACATCTAAGAAATGGATGAAGAAAGAGGCAGAATTGGGATCTGAGCCCAGGCCTGTCTGACACCAAAGCCTGTGTTCTTTTCCCTACATCTTTAATCTATCATTATGAATTTGTTTACCAGATTAGCTAGCTGTCATCAGTAAGAGAGAGGGTCCCTGAGGATGAGACAGAGGACAAGAAAGTTCAAGAAAGAAAGAGAACAAAAGAAAACAACTCAAACATGGTTTGGCCTCAGGCCAGGCTTGTCAAAGGCTCTAGTCTCTGGCACTTTGTCTAGTTGCCTCAAGGTGCATTGATTTTGCCTGTGTTTTTTGCCCTAGGTTTATATTTATTTCCCAACCTATGAAAACTTATTCCAAATCTCATTATCTTAATATCCATAGTACTATGTGAAATGTTCTGAGTTTCTTTGCTTTGCTTGTTGACTTGCTTCCTCTTTCTTTTTGGTTCATATAGAACTTCCTTTCACCTTTTTATTATATAGCATTTTCTGTCCCCCCCCTCCCCCATTGACCTGATTCTCTCCCAATGTCTGCACTGCTGTTGATAACTGCACATCCCTATCAAGTAGACATTAGGAAAAAAACAGCATCATACAAGGGCAGAGGGTACTATTTAAATGCAGCATATGGACAATTTGCCTTTGATTTTGTTTTGTTTTGTCATTATTTCATCTGCTTTGCCATCAGCTTCCTTACCACTGAGGAAGGTATTTAATTTACATTTCTTTTTTTGCCCATTAGAGTTCAAGGTCCACTTATCCCTTCTTACATTCTAGACATGTAGGCTGATTTGTGACATCATGGTTATAGCCAGACAGAAAATTGCAAAGTTACCCATACTAAATAGATCTACAATGGAGAAGGTGCTAGAGCAAGGAAGTGACTCAGGAATGCAGCATCAAGGAAACTGAAACATTTCTGAAAATTCTAGATCCCTAGAAACTGGATTGTGGACTGCTGAGGTATTTAAGAGATACCTTATACACATTAAGTACTTAGCGAGCCCATCTGAGAATCTCTGAAAATTCACACCAAACAGTGATATGCTCTTGTAAAGCACCTGCAGGAGATAAGCAAACAGGACAGTCAAGTTTTAAGTCTGCTCAATTGTAGCTCTTGTCATACAGCCCAATCTTTCTTCTTTTTTCTTTTTTATTTAAATTCAATTTAGTTAAGACATAGTGTATTATTACTTTCAGAGGTAGTATTTAGTGATTCATCAGTGCTCATTACATCAAGTGCCCTCCTTAATGCTCATCACCCAATTATACCATCTCCCCACCCACCTTCCCTCCACAATCCTGTTTGTTTCTTATAGTTAAGAGTTTCTTATGGTTTGCCTCCCTCTCTGTCTTTATCTTATTTTATTTTTCATTCCTTTCCCCTAAATTCATCTGTTTTATTTCTTAAATTCCACAAGTGAGTGAAATCATATGGTATTTGTCTTTCTCTGACTTATTTCATTCAGCGTAATACCCTCTAGTTCCATCCATGTCATTGCAAAAGGCAAGATTTCATTCTTTTTGATGGCCCAGTAATATTCCATTGTGTATATATACCAAATCTTCTTTATCCATTCATCTGTCGATGGACATCTGAGCTCTTTCCATAGTTTGGCTCTTGTGGACATTGCTGCTATAAACATTGGGGTGCAGGTGCCCCTTCGAATCACTATGTTTATATCCTTTGGATAAATATCTAGTAGTGCAATTGCTGGATCATAGGGTAGCTCTATTTTTAACTTCTTCAGGAACCTCCAGACCATTTTCCAGAGTGGCTGCACCAGTTTGTATTCCAACAGTGTAAGAGGGTTCCCCTTTCTCCACGTCCTCACCAACATCTGTTATTTCCTGAGTTGTTAATTGTAGCCATTCTGACTGGTGTGAGGTGGTATCTCATTGTGGTTTTGATTTGTATTTCCCTGATGCTGAGGGATGTGGAGCATTTTTTCATGTGTCTGTTGGCCATTTGTATGTCTTCTTTGGAGAAATGTCCCTTCATGTCTTCTGCCCTTTTGTTGACTGCATTATTTGGGGTTTTTTGGGTGTTGAGTTTGATGAGTTCTTTATAGATCTTGGATACTAACCCTTTAACTGATAGGTCATTTGCAAATATCTTCTCCTATTCCATAGGTTGCCTTTTAGTTTTGTTGACTGTTTCTTTTGCTGTGCAGAAGATTTTTATCTTGACGAAGTTAAAATAGTTCATTTTTGTTTTTGTTTCCCATGTCTTTGGAGATGTGTTTAGCAAGAAGTTGCTGTGGCCAAGGTCAAAGAGGTTGCTGCCTGTGTTCTCTTCTAGGATTTTGATGGATTCCTGTCTCACATTGAGGTCTTTCATCCATTTTGAATTTATCTTTGAGTATGGTGTGAGAAAATGGCCCACTTTCATTCTTCTACATGTGTCTGTCCAATTTTCCCAGCACCATTTATGAAGGGACTGTCCTTTTTCCATTGGATATTCTTTCCTGCTTTGTCAAAGACTGGTTGACCATAGAGTTGAGGGTCCATTTCTGGGGTCTCTATTCTGTTCCATTGATCAGTGTATCTGTTTTTGTGCCAGTACCATTCTGTCTTGATGACTATAGCTTTGTCATATAGCTTGAAGTCCGAATTGTGATGCCATCAGCTTTAGTTTTCTTTTTCAACATTCCTCTCAGTATTCAGGGTCTTTTCTGGTTCCATACGACTTTTAGGATTATTTGTTCCAGCTCTGTGAAAAATGTCAATGGTATTTTGATAGGGATTGCATTGAATGTGTAAATGGCTCTGGGTAGCATAGACATTTTCACAATATTTGTTCTTCCAGTTCATGAGCATGGAATGTTTTTTTCCATTTCTTTGTGTCTTCTTCAATTTCTTTCATAAGTGTTCTGTAGTTTCAGTGTACAGATCTTTTACCTTTCTGGTTAGATTTATTCCTAGATATCTTATGGTTTTTGGTGCAATTGTAAATGGGATCGATTCCTTGATTTCTCTTTCTTCTGCTTCATTGTTAGTGTATAGAAATGCAACAGACTTCTGTGCATTGATTTTATATCCTGAGACTTTGCTGAATTCTTGTATCAGTTCTAGCAATCTTGATGGATTCTTTCAGGTTTTCTGCATAGAGTGTCATGTCATCTGCAAAGAGTGAAAGTTTGACTTCTTTGCTGATTTGGATGTTTTTTTTTTTCTTTTTGTTGTCTGATTGCTGAGACCAAGACTTCCAGTACTTTGTTGAACAACAGCGGTGAGAGTGGACATCCCTGTCATGTTCCTGACCCTAGAGGAAAAACTCTCAGTTTTTCCCCATTGAGGATGATACTCACTGTGAGTCTTTCATTTATGGCTTTTATGATGTTGAGGTGTGCTCCCTCTATCCCTACATTGTGGAGGGTTTTTATCTAGAAAGGATGCTGTATTTTGTCAAATGCTTTTTCTGCATCTATTGAGAAGATCATGTGGTTCTTGTCCTTTCTTTTATAAATGTGGTGTATCACACTGATTGAAGCTAAATCTTTTTTCTTAAACCACCCTTGCTCCTTCTCCCCAATAGTTCTCAATGCACTTCTATTTAAGGTACAATTCAAACAAAGAAAGAAGAGAGTGCTCTTTATTCTTAGATCTTCAAATTTCTCCTTCCTCCCTCACCCATGGATCTGACTTGTTAAGCTGAGTTAACAAGTAGGGGGTTAAAGTGACTACATGAGACAACTGCTTTCAAATCTTCAGAAAAGCAATAGGTCAGATTCAGAATTTGCAACCTGGTGTATCTAGATGCATAGCTATCCTAGATCAAGGTAAGACTTGAGAAAAAAATCAATAAAGAAGACAAAGCTATTAAGAGATGTATTCTTCGGAGTCCTGTTTACATTTCTATCACCTAGTGTAATGATGTGTTTGCTTGAATTTATGCCCCTTTTCCTTTATTACAGCCAGTCATGACTATCTGTTTAAAAAGCATAGATTTTACTACCACAAGTGAATTGCATACTTCTGTTTCCTGAGGAACATCTAACCTTAATCAATATTTTCACAGAATAATAGACCTTAAGAAGAAGGTATATAGTATGAGTAAAGTTTATAGAAATGGCTAGCCCACACAAAAGAACTGTAAACAAGACCTTCATTGACCCTAAATTTGATAATAGTCGTCCCCTGTTCCTGGACATTAGTCAAGTTCATCTTTTAGCTAGGATAGCTTTTCAGTGAAAATCACCAGATTAAAAACAGTAAAACAGGACTTTCTGGCTGACTCAGCAGCCAACTCTTTTCAAGGACATAGCTAATCTCTTCCCTAGTACCAGCACCCTTCCTCCATCACCTTTCTCATCCATGCTCTTACCTTTTTTGCTTTCTTTTCCTCGTGTCAGAGCCAAAATCATCTATTTGCCAACTTTACATCTCTACTCTAAATCGCAAAGATGAGAAGAAAGGTTTCCATTGAGAGACCACAGCCAATGTCTTTTTTTTCTCCCAATACCTTTTTGGCTCTGCCGGCAAAGAAGGCTCCAGAGGCAGCAGTGTTGCTTTTGAAGTTAAAAAAAAAAAAAGAGTCCAATGTGCATTGTTAGTGTACAAATACCTACATGTGGCCTCTGTTGTCCTTTATTCTATATTAGCATCTCCATATCTAACCAAATGGAATTTAGTGCAATTCATCAGTGTACTGAGATGATGGAAACTCATATATTATGAAATGGCAGCTTGAAAACTAGTAAAGAAACATGAGCAAATAGTTTACATCCTTTCCATAAAGAGATTTTCCACACACTTAAAGAGAATGTAGTCTGTGTATTTATATCCTTTATATGTTTTTCCTTTTAATTTACATTTAAGCAATTTGAGAAAATTTTATTTCCCTCCCCATGATCCATTCTTTAATGCTCTTTCTCACTAAATGGCAGAGTACAAGTGAGATTGCCACTGCTCTTGCCATGTATCCTGACTTAGGGAAGGGAAACAATGCTCTTCTATCCAGCCATGTGTAGGCCAACTTAAAGCTTATTGATACCACTGTTGAATAGATTATGAGATATGAGCATAACAAATCTGTCATTCATCACACGCTTAATCAGCCTTCAAAATCTATTTCAAAAGATCTTCTAATGATACTATCTTTGCAACTTTTCTACAAACCTACAAATGTTTCAAAATAAAATGATTAAAAACAAAAGAAAAAAATAAACTAGGCTCTTTTTATTAAGTTCCAGGTGTTAGTTTAAATTGTATGGGAAAACAATCTTATTTGTTATAGCCCAGACTGATGAGTAGAAACAAGTTGGAAGTAGACCTGGTAAGAAACTATAGTATATGGTGAGGAAGTAGAGGCTAAGTGGGGTAGCAAAGTAACAGCTGTCCATATAAATTATCACCAAGTATCAAGGGGAGCAAGAATTCCATGGTTTGGGACTCGTGGAGTGGGTTTGACAGATATCAGACAAAAGAAGTCAGGCACAGGGATAAATACTATGACTGTTGATAAGCAGTCTGTATGTTGCTAGCATCAATTAAGGGCTTTAAGTTACTTTTCTATCACTGCTATAATAAAGTACCACAAATAGTGGCATAAAATGACAATTACTTATAATCTGATAGTTTTCTAGGACAAGAGGCCAGAAGGGCTTGGCTGGATATTGTGTTCCATGCAGCTATAGGACTGAGCTCCCATTTCCTTGCTAGTTCTCAGCTGGAGATTGTTCTCAGCTTCTAGAGTCTGTCCATATTCCTTGGCTCATGGCTCCTTTCATCTTCAAAAGCAGCAATGGTGCAGTGTCTGAAAAACTTCTTAGGCTTCAAATATTTCTGACCTCCCTTTTTGCAGTCTTCTTCTGCTTTTAAAGGCTTCTGTGATCACATTGGTCCATCACATCTACTCCTGGATAATCCAGGATGATCTCCCTATGATAAAATCAACTGATTCGTAACCTAACCATGGCAAAGTTCATTTTGCCATATGAGGTAGCTTGTAAGGTATATACACAGTCCTGGGGATTACTGAGTGGAATCTTCTTGGAGGCAACAATTCTACCTACCATAGTATTTCAGGTTAAGTGCATCCTAAAGTCATGTACTTTGCAGATTCTGTTGGCATCTACTGCCCTTTGATCTCACTGACTCTTCACAAACATGATAATCTTAATGCATTGGAAGTAAATGCACTGATAGAATTCTGCTGAGCTCCATTTCCCATAATGCCACTGCATTTGGGAGGCAAACATTGAACATTGATGAAACATAAAATTATCTTAAAGTACCCAAATTATGAAAGGCTCTAAGAATGTATTTAACTGGAAATGACTATGTCAATAGCTTCTTATTTCATACAACTCTTGAAACAGTGCTTATGTGGGTGTGGAAAAAGACACTTTCAAATAAAGCCTCTGGATATAGTGATCCCCATACTAAGCACATTAATAAGAGAGGGAACTGTCTTTGAGCTAAAACCCTGTGCCACCAAGGGTGTGGGAAGGAGATAAACATTGTTTAGCATTTCTCATGAACCTAAACACAAGTATCTACCTTTTTTATTAAAAAAATTCAAAGCTCAGGAGCCCACCCTGGAAGAGGACTAGTGATGGCACTAAAAGGCCCTTTGTAAATCCACTTGTCAAAGAAGAAACAACCAAAAAAGCTCTAATCTATCCCTTCTGAAATACCTCTGTAATTGATTTTTTTTCCTTTAGTTTTTATGAACTGACTACAGAACTTGACTACAAGGCTAGCCTACTGACAGAATGTAAAAAAATTTATAAACCATGCACAAAACATAAGAAATCACAGCACCATCCTCTCCAGGGATGTTCCAAAGTATTAATCCCAACACTATCTGATCCACATAGCTCAGTCATACAATTTCTGCATTTTGAAATGTAAATTGATTCGGTGAATCATTTAAGTTTACTTTAACTGATTATTATTAATATTGCAAGAAAAGGCTTAAGAATACAAACAATTAAAATTCTTTTAACTCTTCTCTAGAGCAGCAATGTGTTCATTTGCAAGACTTTTCCTATCAACAACTCTGATTGGCCTGTCCATGTGTATTTGGAAGAACCCTTCATTTAATGACTACTAAGTAATGAAGTTTGTTGGGGAAAAGGGGCTTCATTACAATTGCAAATCATTCACTTGCAGGAAAACATTGTCCGCTCTATTTCCACAGCTGTTTTGTCTTAAATACCTACCCATTAATGCTCTATATCTCAGCAGACATGTTTACTTAACTCAAGGAAACAATAGTTGTTTAAGAGGATTAAGAAATATTTTCTCAGCTTTCATGGGAATATCATTTTTTTTCCCTTTGTGTGTGTGATTTTCATTTGCACTTCAGTTTCCCTTATGTTGTTTTTTTAACCCTAAATTCAGAAATGACTGCTCAATGTGCTGTATGCCATTTTACTTACAGTTAATATTTCTTCTCCCCCTAACACTTTCTGAACCTTCACATTTAAAGACAATGAATTTGCTCTGCTTGGACTCTATAAATAGAGATGGTAAATCTTAATTACACTTTCAAATTGCAGTGTCTGTTTCCAGCTGTGCATATGAATGTTTCTGATCAGGATGTATGTTCCAGTATGTTTATTTTTAATCCCAAATTACATCCTTCACAAGCCAAGACCAAATGTGAAATGATCAACATTTATTTGCAGACACGTGTCAACTGCTTGTTAATAGTTCCATTCTTGTACCTTTCTTGATATAGCTCTCTGAGAGTTTCCCCTTGCCTGTAGTCTGGGGATTACATGAGCCTGAAAGATTTCTCACTGAAAGGGTGGGTGTGCCTACTATACTTCCCAAAGCTTACCAAGTGAGGCATCCTCAACCTTGTTGGGTATAGGGAGTTTCCATTTGCTTCTCTGGATCTTCTCTGGAGAATCATAATACATTTTGAGAAAGCTGCACAATCTAAGGAGATTTAGATTTGAAAATTGAATCAAAATGCACTCTCAGACTAGTCACAAGATTATCAGTATACAGTATACAACATGGATTTTGAACATCTTCTAATGTGACTTCAAACTAATGAAAGAAAAAAATAAAAACCTACAATATAGCATCTAATGGAAGAGCGTGCTTAAAACTCATCTACAGTATTACCTCATTTATTTTCTATTTTTCTTTAATTAGATACTCATAGAGGCTAAGGCCTTTTTTTCACCCTCTATGCCATTTTGACTAAAAATTTTGCATTTTGGATAATTTGATAATCCAAGGCTTTCAGCATACTTCTTAGGAAGACTTACAGAAGGTAGTAAATGGAACATGTATGATTTTATGAATGGTTCCACAGAGAGCATAAAGAATCAAAAGAAAGAAAGCAATGGGTTTCAGACCAAATAAACAGTAAGCAAAAATAGTGGAAGTATTTATTATTATAAAAGTATGGCCTTAGAGATTACCTATTGCCAATTTTATCTATACATGATCTAAGACTATTGGGCCTAATTTGTGGACAAATTGGGTATTTATAAAAACTATTAGTCTTTTTGCTAAAGCAACACTAACTCCATAGTTTTTAGTTGAAAATGTATATTGATGTTTTTTGATAAGGAAGGGGAAATATTGGTTGGTTAGTCAATGGTTTGTGAGTAGAGACTTTTAAACACTGAATTAAGGCAAGGGAAACAAAAGAAAAAATAAACTTGTGACTTCATCAAAATAAGAAGCTTCTTCACAACAAAGAAATGATCAATAAAAATAAAAGGCAGCCTGTGGAATGGAAGAAGATGTTTGCAAATGACATCAGATAAAGGGCTAGTATCCAAAATATATAAAGAACTTATAAAACTCAACACCCCAAAAATGAATAATCCAATTTAAAAATGGGCAGAGGACATGAAGAGACATTTTTCGAAAGAAGACATACAGATAGCCAACAGACGCATCAAAAGATGTTCAACATCACTTGGCATCAGGGAAATACAAATCAAAAGCACAATAAGATATCACCTCACACCTGTCAGAATGGCTAAAATCAGCTACTCAAGAAACACCAGGTGTTGGCAAGGATGTGGAGAAAGGGGAACTCTTCTTGTACTATTGGTGGGAATGTAAACTGGTGCAGCCACTCTGGAAAAGAGTAAAACACCCCCTTCCAGTCCTCCCCATATAAGTAAATGGCATCATTAGTTCAAGCAAAACGTAGACTTAATATTGATTTTGCTCTCCCCTCACACATCTTCTTGCCATTGAATTCACCAAGTCCTGCTTACTCCAGAAGATAAATTGAGTCTGACCATTTGTCTTGATTTCTACCATCCAGTCCATGCCACCATCATTTCTCACTTGGCCTACTGCAATTGAACCCTAAATGTTCTCTCTGCTTCGATGTTTGACTCCCCATTTTCTAATCTCTATAGAGTAAAAAAGTAATATTTTAAAAACGTAACTCACATAGCACTCTGCTACTCAAAACACACCAATGTGCTAGAACTCATACAGGAATTCAGCAACGTGGCAGGATATAAAATCAATGCACAGAAATCAGTTACATTTTTATACACTGAAAATGAGACAGAAGAAAGAAATTAAGGAATCAATCCCATTTACAATTGCACCAAAAACCATAAGATACCTAAGAATAAACCTAACCAAAGAGGTAAGGATCTGTGAATTGTGTCTTTAACTGGGTGATGGGCATTAAGGAGGACATGTGATGAGCACTGGGTGTTATACTGAACTGATGAATCAATGAGCATTATATCAAAACCAATGATGTACTATAGCTTGGCTAATTGAATTTAAATTAAAAAAAATTGTAAATAAAATTTGAAAAAAAAGTATCTGCCTTTGGCTCAGGTCATAATCCCAGGGTCCTGGGATCAAGCCCAATGTCGGACTCCCTGCTCAGTGGGAAGCCTGCTTCTCCCTCTCCTTCTCTCATGCTATCTCTGTCTCTCTCTCTCAAATAAATAAATAATCTAAAAAAATAAAATAAAACCTACAAAACACTTATGAAAGAAATTGAGGAAGACACAAAGACATGGAAAAACATTCCATGCTCATGAATTGGAAGAACAAATATTGTGAAAATGTCTATGCTACCCAGAGCCATCTACACATTCAATGCAATCCTTATCAAAATACCATCGACATTTTTCACAGAACTGGAACAAATAATCCTAAAATTCGTATGGAACCAGAAAAGACCCTGAATACCCAGAGGAATGTTGAAAAAGAAAACCAAAATTGGTGACATCACAATTCTGAACTTCAAGCTATATGACAAAGCTGTAGTCATCAAGACAGTATGGTACTGGCACAGAAACAGACACACTGATCAATGGAACAGAATAGAGACCCCAGAAATGGACCCTCAACTCTATGGTCAACCAGTCTTTGACAAAGCAAGAAAGAATATCCAATGGAAAAAGGACAGTCCCTTCATAAATGGTGCTGGGAAAATTGGACAGACACATGTAGAAGAATGAAAGTGGGCCATTTTCTCACACCATACTCAAAGATAAATTCAAAATGGATGAAAGACCTCAATGTGAGACAGGAATCCATCAAAATCCTAGAAGAGAACACAGGCAGCAACCTCTTTGACCTTGGCCACAGCAACTTCTTGCTAAACACATCTCCAAAGACATGGGAAACAAAAACAAAAATGAACTATTTTAACTTCGTCA
Organism: Mirounga angustirostris; assembly: GCF_029215605.1. Taxonomy (NCBI): domain Eukaryota; kingdom Metazoa; phylum Chordata; class Mammalia; order Carnivora; family Phocidae; genus Mirounga; species Mirounga angustirostris. The sequence goes on from NW_026991719.1 coordinate 99,677,888, forward strand.
AGATAAAAATCTTCTGCACAGCAAAAGAAACAGTCAACAAAACTAAAAGGCAACCTATGGAATAGGAGAAGATATTTGCAAATGACCTATCAGTTAAAGGGTTAGTATCCAAGATCTATAAAGAACTCATCAAACTCAACACCCAAAAAACCCCAAATAATGCAGTCAACAAAAGGGCAGAAGACATGAAGGGACATTTCTCCAAAGAAGACATACAAATGGCCAACAGACACATGAAAAAATGCTCCACATCCCTCAGCATCAGGGAAATACAAATCAAAACCACAATGAGATACCACCTCACACCAGTCAGAATGGCTACAATTAACAACTCAGGAAATAACAGATGTTGGTGAGGACGTGGAGAAAGGGGAACCCTCTTACACTGTTGGAATACAAACTGGTGCAGCCACTCTGGAAAATGGTCTGGAGGTTCCTGAAGAAGTTAAAAATAAAGCTACCCTATGATCCAGCAATTGCACTACTAGATATTTATCCAAAGGATATAAACATAGTGATTCAAAGGGGCACCTGCACCCCAATGTTTATAGCAGTGATGTCCACAAGAGCCAAACTATGGAAAGAGCTCAGATGTCCATCGACAGATGAATGGATAAAGATTTGGTATACATATACAATGGAATATTACTCAGCCATCAGAAATGATGAATACTTACAATTTACAAGGATGAGAATGGAACTGGAGGGTATTATGCTGAGTGAAATAAGTCAATCAGAGAAAGACAATTATCATATGGTTTCACTCATATGTGGAATATAAGAAACAGCACGAAGGATCATAAAACTATAAATTATTGAACACTACATCTGAAACTCATGATGTACTATAAGTTGGCTAATTGAATTTAAATTAAAAAAATCACTAGCTTTTGGAGACGTATCTTGAAAGAAGTTGCTGTGGCTGATGCCAAAGAGGTTATTGCCTAAGTTCTCCTCTAGGATTTTGATGGATTCCTGTCTCACATTGAGGTCTTTCATCCATTTTGAGTTTATCTTTGTGTATGGTGTTAGAGAATGGTCGAGTTTCATTCTTCCACATGTGGCTGTCCAATTTTCCCAGCACCATTTATTGAAGAGACTGTCTTTTCCATTGCATATTTTTTCCTGCTTTGTCAAAGATTGGTTGAACATAGAGTTGAGGGTCCATATCTGGGTTCTCTATTCTGTTCCATTGGTCTATATGTCTGTTTATGTGCCAGTACCATGCTGTCTTGGTGATCACAGCTTTGTAACATAGCTTGAAATCTGGCAACGTGATGCCCCCAGCTTTGTTTTTCTTTTTCAACATTTCCTTGGTGATTCGGGGTCTTTTCTGATTTCATACAAATTTTAGGATTGTTTGTTCCAGCACTTTGAAAAACGTCATTGGAATTTTGATCGGGATGGCATTGAAGGTATAGATTGCTCTGGGCAGCATAGACATTCTAACAATGTTTATTCTTCTGATCCATGAGCATGGAATATTTTTCCATCTTTCTTTTTTTGTTTTTATTTTTTTATGTTAATCACCATACATTACATCATTAGTTTTTGATGTAGTGTTCCATGATTCATTGTTTGCGTATACCACCCAGTGCTCCATGCAGAACATGCCCTCTTTAATACCCATCACCAAGCTAACCCATCCTCCCACCCCCCTCCCCTCTAGAACCCTCAGTTTGTTTCTCAGAGTCCATAGTCACTCATGGTTCGTCTCCCCCTCCAATTCCCCCCCCTTCATCCTTCCCCTCCTGCTATCTTCTTCTTCTTTTTTTTTTTTTTAACATATAATGTATTATTTGCTTCAGAGGTACAGATCTGTGATTCAACAGTCTTGCACAATTCACAGCGCTTACCATAGCACATACCCTCCCCAATGTCTATCACCCAGCCACCCCATCCCTCCCACCCCCCACCACTCCAGCAACCCTCACTTTGTTTCCTGAGATTAAGAATTCCTCATATCAGTGAAGTCATATGATACATGTCTTTCTCTGTTTGACTTATTTCGCTCAACATAAAACCCTCCAGTTCCATCCACATCGTTGCAAATGGCAAGATTTCATTCTTTTTTATGGCTGCATAATATTCCATTGTATATATATACCACATCTTCTTTATCCATTCATCTGTCAATGGACATTGTAGCTCTTTCCACAGTTTGGCTATTGTGGACATTGCTGCTATAAACATCAGGGTGCACGTACCCCTTCAGATCGCTACATTTGTATCTTTGGGGTAAATACCCAGTAGTGCAATTGCTGGATCATATGGTAGCTCTATTTTCAACTTTTTGAAGAACCCCCATACTGTTTTCCAGAGTGGCTGCACCAATTTGCATTCCCACCAACAGTGTAGGAGGGTTTCCCTTTCTCTGCATCCCCGCCAACATCTGTCGTTTCTTGACCTGTTCATTTTAGCCATTCTGACTGGTGTGAGGTGGTATCTCATTGAGGTTGTGATTTGGATTTCCCTGATGCCAAGCGATGTTGAGCACTTTTTCATGTGTCTGTTGGCCGTTTGGATGTCTTCTTTGGAGAAATGTCTGTTCATGTCTTTTGCCCATTTCTTGATTGGATCATTTGTTCTTTGGGTGTTGAGTTTAAGAAGTTCTTTATAGATTTTGGATACTAGCCCTTTATCTGATACATCATTTGCAAATATCTTCTCCCATTCTGTCGGTTGTCTTTTGGTTTTGTTGACTGTTTCCTTTGCTGTGCAAAAGCTTTTTATCTTGATGAGGTCCCAATAGTTCATTTTTGCCCTTGCTTCCCTTGCCTTTGGCGATGTTTTAGGAAGAAGTTGCTGCAGCTGAGGTCGAAGAGGTTGCTGCCTGTGTTCTCCTTTAGAATGTTGATGGACTCCTGTCTCACATTGAGGTCTTTCAACGATTTGGAGTCTATTTTTGTGTGTGGTGTAAGGAAATGGTCCAGTTTCATTCTTCTGCATGTGGCTGTCCAATTTTCCCAACACCATTTGTTGAAGAGACTGTCTTTTTTCCATTGGACATTCTTTCCTGCTTTGTCAAAGATTAGTTGACCATAGAGTTGAGGGTCCATTTCTGGGCTCTCTATTCTGTTCCATTGATCTATGTGTCTGTTTTTGTGCCAGTACCATACTGTCTTGATGATGACAGCTTTGTAATAGAGCTTGAAGTCCGGAATTGTGATGCCGCCAGCTTTGCTTTTCGTTTTCAACATCCCTCTGGCTATTCGAGGTCTTTTCTGGTTCCACACAAATTTTAGGATTATTTGTTCCATTTCTTTGAAAAAAGTTGATGGTATTTTGATGGGGATTGCATTGAATGTGTTGATTGCTCTAGGTATCATTGACATCTTCACAATATTTGTTCTTCCAATCTATGAGCATGGAACGTTTTTCCATTTCTTTGTGTCTTCCTCAATTTCTTTCATGAGTATTTTATAGTTTTCTGAGTATAGTTTGCCTCTTTGGTTAGATTTATTCCTAGGTATCTTATGGTTTTGGGTACAGTTTAAATGGGATCGACTCCTTAATTTCTCTTTCTTCTGTCTTGTTGTTGGTGTATAGGAATGCCACTGACTTCTGTGCATTGATTTTATATCCTGACACTTGACTGAATTCCTGTATGAGTTCTAGCGGTTTTGGGGTGGAGTCTTTTGGGTTTTCCACATAAAGTATCATATCATCTGCAAAGAGTGAGAGTTTGACTTCTTCTTTGCCAATTTGGATGCCTTTGATTTCTTTTTGTTGTCTGATTGCTGTGGCTAGGACTTCCAATATTATGTTGAATAGCAGTGGTGATAGTGGACATCCCTGCTGTGTTCCTGATCTTAGGGGGAAAGCTCTCAGTTTTTCCCCATTGAGAATGATATTCGCTGTGGGTTTTTCATAGATGGCTTTTGTGATATTGAGGTATGTACCCTCTATCCCTATACTCTAAAGAGTTTTGATCAAGAAAGGATGCTGTACTTTGTCAAATGCTTTTTCTGCATCTATTGAGAGGATCATATGATTCTTGTTCTTTCTTTTGTTAATGATTGATTTGTGGATGTTGAACCAACCTTGCAGCCCAGGGATAAATCCCACTTGGTCGTGGTGAATAATCCTTTTAATGTACTGTTGGATCCTATTGGCTAGTATTTTGGCGAGAACTTTTGCATCCGTGTTCATCAAGGATATTGGCCTGTAATTCTCCTTTTTGATGGGGTCTTTGTCTGATTTGGGGATCAAGGTAATGGTGGCCTCATAAAACATGTTTTTCCATCTTTTTCTGTCTTCTTCAATTTCTTTCATGAGTGTTCTGTAGTTCCTAGAATATAGGTCCTTTCCTCTTTGGTTAGGTTTATTCTGAGGTATCTTATGGTTTTTGGTGCTATTGTAATTGAAATCATTTCTCTAATTTCTCTTTCTACAGTTGCATTGTTAGTGTATAAGAAAGCAACTGATTTCTGTGCATTGATTTTGTATCCTGCCACATTACTGAATTGCTGGATGAGTTCTAGTAATTTGGGGGTGGAGTCTTTTGGGTTTTCCACGTAAAGTGTCATGTCGTCTGCGAAAAGAGAGTTTGACTTCTTCTTTGCCAATTTGAATCGATTCCATTTCTTTTTGTTGTCTGATTGCTGTTGCTAGGACTTCTAGTATTATGTTGAACAATAGTGGTGAGAGTGGGCATCCTTGATGTGTTCCTGATCTTAAGGGAAAGGCTCTCAGCTTTTCCCCATTGAGGATGATATTCGCTGTGGGTTTTTCATAGATAGATTTTATGAACTTGAGGAATGTCCCCTCTATGCCTATACTCTGAAGAGGTTTTTTGTTTTTTTTTTTACGATTTTATTTATTTATTTGACAGAGATATAGAGAGAGAGCACAAACAGGCAGAGAGGCAGGCAGAGGGAGAGGGAGAAGCAGACTCTCCACTGAGCAGGGAACCCAACGTGGGGCTCGATCCCAGGACCCTGAGATCATGACCTGAGCCAAAGGCAGCCGCTCAACTGACTGAACCACCCAGGCACCCCTATACTCTGAAGAGTTTTAATCAGGAAAGGATGTTTCATTTTGTCAGATGCTTTTTCTTCATAAATTGAGAGGACCATATGGTTCTCCCTCCTCTTATCAATGTGTTCTATCACATTGATTGATTTGCAAATGTTGAACAACCCTTGCATCCCGGGGATAAATCCCACTTGGTTGTGGTGGATGATCCTTTTAATGTATTGTTGGATCCTATTAGCTAGGATTTTGTTGAGGATTTTGGAATCCATATTCATCAGGGATATCGGTCTGAAATTCTCCTTTTTGATGGGGTCTTTGCCTGGTTTGGGGATTAAGGTAATGCTGGCCTCATAGGATGAGTTTGGAAGTTTTCCTTCCGTTTCTATTTTTTGAAACAGCTTCAGTAGAATAGATATTATTTCTTCTTTGAATGTTTGGTAGAATTCCCCAGGAAATCCATCAGGCCCTGGACTCTTGTTTTTTAGGAGGTTTTTGATCACTGCTTCAATCTCATTACTGGTTATTGGTCTATTCAGGTTGTCAATTACAAAAGCAAAACAAAAACAAAAACAAAAAAACAAAAAACATACCAATGACTTCCAATTATCACTGTACATACAATAAAATCAAACTTTTTATCACTTAAGTTCCTATAGATCTAATTTTTGCCTATTTCTTCAACCTCTTTTTGTAACATCCTCCCCTCATTGACTACACTGCAACTACAATGGCCTTCTCTATATTTTTACAAATGGCCATGCATATTACAACTACATAGCTTTTGCACTTTTCCTTCCCTCTGCCTAAATCCTCTGCCTCATATTTACACAGAGGTGGTTCCTTGTTGCCATTTCAGTCCAAGCTTAAATGTCACCTTATATAAACCTACTCTGGCCACTTAATCTCAAGTACATCTTTTCTTTCTTTTTTAATCCATTAACATCTTTTTCTGCATGCTAGAGAGTAGGGACATTGTCTTTCTGGTTAGCTGCTAAATGCCCAGAGTCTATTGTAAGACACATAATAGGTACTCAAATATTTGTTGGATAAATACATATTTTTGCTTTAGTTGAATGCCACTGTTATTTATTTTGTTTATTTGTTTTTGGTATTGTTTTGCTTTATTTTCCTTTTTTCAAATCACACTAAGGCAGTCAAACTAATTTTTTCAAAGTTTTTGTTTTTCCTTTAGGCCTAGATTATCTACTATAAAATCTGGAGTATGGAATCAGTAAACAATTGAGAAGGATTTCCATATATACACAGACCCTATGTATACTCTAAATGCAACTGGTTTTTGTAAACTCTCTCAAAGATTTTCTCCATTCATTGAGAACATGATATTGCCTTGATCACTTTGAACCGGTGGTTTCATGTATATGTGGAGACCCATTCCATTTCAAACTCAAACTGTCCTTTCTAAGCCTGATTTTTTTTTTTTTTTAGTTTGGCATTTCTCTAGAGATTAGAACCTTTATGTAAAATGAATCATCTTAATATATGTAATGATAAATTACAAACACCAATATTATGTGGTAACAACTCTTTTTAACCTATGGAAAAATAAGTTCTCTTATTTATAATTCAGTTTCCCTATCTGTAAATGGAGTTGGACTAGATTAACTCTAAGAGCCCATCTTTCTCCATTGTTCTTTGCTATTACAGAGGCCTTCCTAGTCCCTGGGCAGTATTTTATATAAACTAGGTGACATTCTGCTAAGGATGAAGAAGAGGCTGTGGTAGCAGTTACTCAGCTAAGTTAATTGCTTGCTAATATATACATGGAAACACTATTAGATTTTTAAAAAATTGTTCCAAACAAGTGGAGAAAAATTCAACAAATGGTGTTGAAACACCTGGATAGCTATCTGGAAGTAAGTGAAAGTTGGATCCCTACTTCATATACTAAAAAAATAAATTCCAGGTAGATCAAATATTTAAATTTATGAAATTAGATAATAAAATTCCTAGGGAAAAACATGGGGGAACTTTTTTTTTAATTCTTTATTTAAATTCAATGTAGTTAATATATACTGTATTATTATTTTCAGGGGTAGAATTTAGTGATAAATCAGTTGCATGTAACACCCAGTGCTCATTACATCAACTGCCTTCCTTAATGCCCATCACCAAATTACTCCATCTTCCCACCCTCCTCCCTTCCAGCAACCTTCATTTTGTTTACTAGAGTTCAGCATCTCTTATGATTTGCCTCCCTCTCAATTTTCACCTTATTTTTTCTCTCTCTTCCCCTATGTTCATCTGTTTTGTTTCTTAAATTCCATATATGAGTGAAATCATATGATACATGTCTTTCTCCGATTGACTTATTTCACTTAGCATAATATCCTCTAGTTCCATCCACGTCGTTGCAAATGACAAGATTTCATTCTTTTTGATGGCCCAGTAATATTCCATTATATATATATAAATTTCATTATTATATATATAAATACCACATCTTTTTTATCCATTCACCTGTCGATGGACACCTGGGCTCTTTCCATAGTTTGGCTATTGTGGACATTGCTGCTATAAACATTGGGGTGCATGTGTCCTTTTGAATCACTATGTTTTTATCCTTTGGATAAATACCTAGTAGTTCAGTTGCTGGGTCATAAGGTAGCTCTATTTTTAACTTTTTGAGTAACCTCCATACTCTTTTCTAGAGTGGCTGTACCAGTTTGCATTACCACCAAGAGTGTAAGAGGGTTATGAGGGAAGTGTTTTTAAACATAAAGTAGTAAAGGTATTTCTAAGGTTGACAAGACCCAGAAGACAGAATTTAAAAGCCAAAATTTTAATAAGTAATAAATACAACTAAATAAAATTCTAAAAATTACACATTAAAGATAAAGCCAAATGACAATAATATACTAGGGAAACATTTACAGTTCGTAATACCATTAAAGTACTAATTCCCTTAATAAATAAAGAAATCCTGGGGTGCCAGGGTGGCTCAGTCATTAAGCGTCTGCCTTCGGCTCAGGTGGTGATCCCAGGGTCCTGGGATTGAGCCCTGCATCAGGCTCCCTGCTCTGCGGGAAACCTGTTTCTCCCTCTCCCACTCCCCCTGCTTGTGTTCCCTCTCTCACTGTGTCTCTTTCTGTCAAATAAATAAATAAAAGCTTTCAAAGAAAGAAAGGAAGGAAGGAAGGATGGAAGGAAGGAAGGAAGGAAGGAAGGAAGAAAGAAATCCTAAAAATCAATAAGGAAATAAATAATAACCCAATAGAAAATAATAAAAAGTATATGACTAAGCCTTGTACAGAAATGAAAATACAAAGAGCTAGTAAATATATGAAAAAGCTTTCAATCTTATTCTTAACTGGAAATATATATAAATTAAAACTACAGTGAGATAGTATGTTTCACTTCAAAGATTGACAGAGATTAAAAAGTGTTAAGATATACTGTGCTAGTGAGGGTTAGGCAAAACACTCTTATACATTGCTAGTGGGCGTGTAAATCAGTGCAAATTCTATGAAGGGCAAGTAGGATATAACCACAAAACTTACAAATACACATTAGTCAAGGTTCTCTACAGAAAGAGAACCAATAGGAGATCATATGTATAATTTTATATATATAATGGGATTTATTTTAACAAACTGATTCATGCTATTATGGAGGCTGAGAAGTCCCATGATCTGTTGTCTGTAACCTGGAGACCCAGGAAACCAGGAAAGCTGATAATATAAATCCCATTCCAAGAGCAGAAGATCGATGCCTGAGCTCAAGTAGTCATGCAGAGATAGAGAAGTCAACCCTCCATCTTTTGTTCTCTTCAGCCCCTCGGTGGATTAGATGATGCCCACCCCACACTGGGGAGAGTAATCTACTTTTTTCAGCTTGCCAACTCAAATGCTAATCTATTCTGTAAGCACCCTCACAGACCCACCCAGAAGTAATGGTAACCAGATATCTGGGCATCCCTTTGCTCAGTCAAGTTGACATGTAAAATTAACCATCACACATGTATTTTTGACCCACCAATTCCATTTCTAAATATTTATCCTATAGATATGCTCATACATGTACACAATTATCTATGGAAAAGTATATTTCTAGCAGCACTCTTTGTAATATGTATTCAAAAAGGAAATTATATATGTAAAAGAGAAGGAGAGAAATGTCTGTTAGGAAATTATCTCAGGCAAAATTGAAAATGCAGAGAATTAGAATTCTTTCTCTGTTTCTCTCCCTCTCTATCCTTTCAGTACTGGGCTCTTCCACAAGGCCTTCCTTCCAGCACTCTGGACCATGTCCTTTTCCTACATTTTTCCCTAATAAATAGGTACTTACTTTGTGGCTTATTTATTTAAAACCTTTATAAGTGATTAAGAATCATCTATTTTTCTTATTCTCACTGGAGTGCTAATGGTTGACAATTTGATCTATTACTCTTCCCAGCTAAATTTTATATTTATTTATTTTTAATTTTTTAAGATTTTATTTATTCATTTGACACAGAGAGGGAGACAGCAAAAGAGGGAACACAAGCAGAGGGAGTGGGAAAGGGAGAAGCAGGCTTCCTGCTGAGCAGGGAGCCTGATGCAGGGCTCAATCCCAGGACCCTGGGATCATGAACTGAGCCAAAGGCAGACGCTTAATGACTGAGCCACCCAAATGCCCCTAAATTTTATATTTAAACAGAAGCTTTGAATCACAGGTAACAATCCAAGAATTTTTACATTATGGAAGGGAGGGTAGTGGTCTCTCTTCCCTCCCCTGCCACCATTTCAAGCCAAATTAGAGCAAAGCACCCTTAAGACCTTGACACATATCACCTTGAATTTGAGCATTGTAAGGACTGCTACCTGATGTGTCTAAAAAATACCTAAAGTCAAAATATTGTGGCTCTTTAAAGAAGCCTAGTGTTGGTAGAATACAAAGGGAAAGTACTGTAACCCAACTAACCTTAGTTTGCTCCTTGGTGAGTCACAGATAGAAATTACACCAGGTGGAGTTGTTACACAAAGGAAACTTCATTTGCAGCAGATAAGGAGATCTCAGGGAATAATTTCCAAAGCCATGACTCCCTGAGCAAGAGTAAGTGGGTTCCTTTTATTTAGGGTTAGGGTGAATATTTAGAAAGGGAAGCCTTGTCATCATATGTAGAGGCGGGCATAAAGTCACACATGCACCTTAAGAAAACATGCCTATACATACATTGTAGGTTATGTGAATGAGGCTTGAACTCCTCCTTGGGTGGAGATTTTAGTGTCACAGTGAGGTTAAGGTAACTGTTGGTCACTCCATAGGTGACTCCGTGGTTCATCTGTGCAGGCATGAGTTGGGGGGTTAAGCTCAAACTGGTCTGGGTGGGTTGGGCTACCAGAGCTCTTTGTCCAGGCAGTCGTTATTGCTTGAGGGGTAATTTTGTTTTCCATCACAGGAGGTTATGCCTGTCATGTCTTTTGCCTGAGTTAAGAGATAAGCTGAAAAGAAGAGCTTAAGGAAATATGTGAGACAAAGGTTGGTAAGTCTAAGCAGGTGAGCAGTAAAAGTCAGGTCTTGGGGTCTAGCTGGTGACAGTACTGAATTAAGAGCAATTTGTATTTTCATCAATGGCAGGGAAAATTTGCATTTTCTTGTAGGTCATATATGAACCCCACAAAAAGTAGCCAGCTGTGAACTATACTGTAAAAGGATACTAAAGAAGGTTTCCTGCCAGGTGTAAGGTGACCTCAGCCAGGAGGCTGGAGGTATCCTGCAGGAAACTGTAACTGGATCTCCTCAGTTGGAGAATATCAGAGAAACCCACAAATGTACCCAAAAAAGAAAGAATTAGCATTTTGGATACTGGCCATACATGGAGGGCATTAATATCAGATGACGTCAGTACTAGTCAAGTAAGTCCTTTCTGGTCCCTTGTGTGTGCTTTCCTCTACACCTCCAACCTTAGAGGAGCAAGAGTCAGCATAGTGATTTGAGGAAGAAGGAAGAGGCAAAAAAGGAGGGACTACCACTCTTATCTGTTTCTCCCTTAGTTTTCGGACCTTTTTCACTCCTCATTTGTTGACTGGCCTTGACAAGTTGGCATTACCAAGGATTCTATCCTAGGCCTAGCACTCTTCACATACTATACAGTCTCCCAGAAACACATCTACTTCCACAGTTTCAACTAATATATTTTGTTTATTTTCTGACCCTTGGTACTCTCTGAATTTCTCTTTGTTTTACATATTTATCATCTGTCCTTCTCTACTAGGATATAAGCTTGATGGCAGGGACTCTGCTGAATCTCCAGCACCTAGGAAAATGTCCAGTATATAGATACAAGAAGTTATTTTGTCATGAACAGAACTATGATAAATGGGATGCAGAGTAAACAAGGCATTACCTTTGCCCTTCAGGAATTCACTACCTAATAGAGGAGAAAGCCACATGTGAATAGGTAATTGTCTTATAATTAATGAACAAGTTAATACACAACATGTCTTCAGAAAGTTTCATGTTAGCTGTATCTTAGAGGATACATAAGAAATTTATCAGGTGGGAAAAAGAGAAAAGGGGAAGAGCAGGAGCAAAGGCATGAAGACATGAAAACAAATGACACAATCTCATCTTTAAAATAGTTTACAGTAGTTGAAGAGAAAAGAGGGAAGCTAAACTGTGAGGCTTCAGCTATCCTTCTATAGGAGGTCATAAAATAAGCCAATACATGTGGGCCAGAAACTTAGCTCACTCTAGTTGCAAAATTATATCCCTACCTCTTTTCATTCTAGGCTGGATCTGTTGGGCTAGTTACCTGTTTCAGTTTGCAGCTTCTAACGAAGAAGTGCTTCAGACGAGTAATACATGGAAGGAGACAGCTGCCACTCCCTGACAGCTGAATCTATGGACTGGACCCTGGCTGGCCAGCTCATTAAAGGACCCTGTGGGCTCCCTGCCAGGCTGTCCTTGAAATTCAAACCACTTATGTGTTTCCACCTGGGAAAAGTGCCACTCAGACTCCCTTGGTCGACCTAACCAGGCCTAGCGATATTGCACAGGTGTCCATGCATGCATGCACGCATGTGCCCTCATGAAAGTCTCAGATTAAAATAGGTTGAAATTGTTAATTCTCTTTTCACATCTGTTTCCTTTTACCATTAACTGTGACTACCTGGGGAGTCCTCCCTTCTGGACAAGTCCCCATCACATCACATTCTCATGACAGCAATCTTGGAAGGAGAAGAATAGGGGAATATGGTAGGTTGTGCTAAGACCTGTTGGAAACCCTGTACACATTATACAATATTAAATCTTGGCTCTTATGCTGCTTTCTTGTGCCTTTCCTATAATTCTTTGCTTTTTTTGTTCCTCAGCTTCCTCTTCTAGGAAATAGGAATAAAAGCACTAGTCTCCGCTTTTCCCTCTCCACTACCTAATACATAGATATGGTATTGTGCTCATTAAGATTCTATAAAATGTTTCAGAGGCTCTGAAATTTATTTGGACACTTCAGAGACAAAAACTTTTAACATGTTACTATTACAGGCTCTATAAAACATTAACCCTTCTTTTAGATTATCCTTCCTTCCCAAAATAGACAATCATTTGATCTGTCTATTTAAATATTGTACTCCTCAAATGAATTGAGCCAGATATATTGCATTCTCCAGATACATTTACTCCAGTTCCATTCTGTACTTTGGCTGGAAAAATGGGTCATTTCCCAGTAGACAATCATAATAAAAATAATCTATCTTCAAATAACAAGTACATTCAGATACCAGACAATATTAGTTTTTAAGGAAAACCCAGTTGTGGCCTTTATGGGTATAAAGTTTCTGACTGCCTTATATTTTAATGTAGCTATGGTTGTTTAAACTGCCATAGTAAGCATTGTTAATAACACACATAATATTGTTGCCTTGGCATGGAGTTAGTATGAAAATATATATTATTCTCTAGGCTAAGAGGAAGACATTAAAAAAGAAGATATGAGCTGAAAACCACAGTAGCTTTACCCTGGTGTATGGGGCAAGCTGTTAGTTTATTGGCAAGTATCAGGTGCAATTGGAGCCCTGTTTTTTCATTAGCAACTTAATTTCAGTCACATTTTCCCTATGAATACACAGGATATTATTCATTAGGATGTAATTGTGAAGTTGCTGTAGTTATCTAACAAATGTGTTAATTAGACCCTCTCTAAATTACAGTGATTACATTTACTTCCTTTGGTGACATGTTCTTGAGATGTAAATGGACTCTGACACCCATGTTTGGCTCTCTTTGTGAAAAGTGTACAAGCACAGCTACTTTCCCATTCTGCCCTAGTTCACATGGACACAAACCTTCTTGGGGTGAGGGCTGGGATTTATTGGAGTTGTAAATTAAAAGAGCTTGTGGCTTAGGGCCAATAAAATGCCCTGTCAGCCAATGCAACCTTAGTCAATAACATTCTGAGGCTCTCTATTTCCTATCCAATGAAGGAGCATACCCACTAAAGGACCCCTTCCCAGTCACTCAGCAGCACAAGGAGATAGGAGGGCTACGTGAATAAAGAAGCTTGTCTTTGATTGAGGCCACCTCCCTGTGCATGCCTGCCTCCTTCGACCCAACCCACCCTCTCTAAAATGTTGAATGACCTCATAGTGTCCTTGGCTGTCAATTGAGAGAGCCTTTCTCCAGGCCTTCCCTTCCCACTTACCCCATGTTCCAGACCATTCCTTCTCTTTTCTCCTCTCTTCTTTGTCTCATAGGGCTAATCCAATGGGCAATACCAACTATTCTTCCATCGCCACCATCTCCAAAACATGTATCTCTTTTCCTAGGGTCTTCTGTGTCTTAACTCAAATGAATATTGCTAATTACAGTACCTATAGGTGTTTATGGTAAGCATAATACACAACTCAGGAAATTGCCTACCTGTTATATGCAAAGAGTAAGTCCTACTGGGCTCTCTCAGTCATTTTCTCTGCATCCCTGAAGAGGTTCTCTTCTTTTTTCAGGTCTTGCTTTCTTCAGTTGTAAAATGATGTTCATGAGTTCCAACCAAAAGTTGAAAAGCAATTATCAGGGAACAGCTGGAAGAGTTCTAAGAGACCATCTGGACTAGAAATGGCATAGGTTTCATCCCAAGGGCCAACTTTGTTCTATTGAAACTGGCTGTCTGTTGTGTAGTTAGAATTCTGAGGCCTTGTCTGGGTTCAGTGGTACAGAATGTCATGACTGATAAAGAATTTTCTACCACTGGTATGAAAATGGGATGTGGCAGCCTGTGTGTCAGGTATTTTGTGTATTTTTTCTTTCCATTTTATACCAGGGATATTGCAAAAAACCTGTCATCTTTCTATGTGGTGAGACACAAGCATAATTAGAGATTTGAACATTTTGTAGCAGAGAGATGGTACCAACAGATGAGTCGTATGTTCTATTTCTTACTTTCCCCCCAAATTTGTGTTTCCAGTTACTTCAGAATTTATAATAATATCCTCTAGTAGGACAAATGTTAAACCTAAGCAGTTTTGGAGATGACTTGAAACAGTAGCCAAACCAGTGGCAATTCATGGAATCGCCACCATTAAAATCACTTTTTTTTAATGAAGTTAGTGAAGATCTTTTTTTTTTTTTTTTGAGGAGGGGGAGAGAGGGAGTATTCATGCAGTGGTTGGGAGGGGCAGAGGGAGAGGGAAAGAGAGAGAGAATCTTAAGCAGGCTCCATGCCCAGCGTGGAGCCTTAAGCGGGGCTCAATCTTACAACTCTGAGATCACGACCTGAGTTGAAATCAAGAGTCGGACACTTAACCAACTGAGTCACCCAGGTGCCCTGATAGTGAAGGTCTTATAACAAAATGTAACTATGTTCCATGCACAACAGAACACAAAAAGTTCTCATTAGTCACTAATGTTGACATTGGTGGTAATATAGATTAGCTCCCCTATCATCTACTGACAGGAAAGATTGGGCCATGGAGAAGGCAGGGTATTTTGTGGTAGAATAAAATAAAATAGAAGGGTTACAGTTTGGGGCACAGCACAGGAAATATAGATCCTGGTGTGGAAGAGCTGGCTTGAGAGTTTCAGGCACCAGAGACACTAGGACACAAAGAGGGAAAGTCAGACACCCCAGTGTCAAATGTTTTCTCCTCCACAGGTTGACAGTTTTGAAACAGATAACACTCAAATGTATGGTGTGTGTGAGAGATTTGGTTGAAAAAGTAGACATAGTTCAAACCTAACACAGCTGCTCATTTATATTATCCAGTATTAGTCACAGCTTTTCCCATACTTGCTTGGGCTTATGGTCAATGAGGTTCATAATATCTGGCCGCTGTGTTTTTGGGGTACCACCTTCAAGGGTTAGGAATGCTTCAAAGGAGGTCACAAACATGTTAACAATGGTTAGCAGAAGCACTGAGAAAATCATTAACCAGAAGGCAGATCCCCTCACTTCCATAAAAAAACATTGTCAGGTTTAGCTTCTGGGTTATGCTCTCTAAAGCTAGACAAGCCCAAGTTCATGTTTCAAGGGCAGTAATACCAAAGGCAGCAGAACTTACTTGTCCAGATGACTTTTTTCTTTCTTTCTTTCTTTTTTTTTTTTGCATTATATAATTAAACTGGGAACATGCTTTTAAAAGTTAAAATTATAATTTAGCTCTAGGGTTCATAATGGACTGAATTGTTTTCTGCCCTACTTACCCTATGCTAGAATATTGGTTAAGAACTTGGGGTTTGGAATCAGGATTTGGTTTGGAGAACATGCATAAACTATTTAAAATTCTTTGTCTCATTTTCTTTGTCTTTTCCTGTGAACCTGGACCTCTTCTGGTGTGCCTTTTCTTCGTAATTACTACCATATACTAGTCAGTTGCTCAAACCAGAATCCTAGGGTTATGTATTAGCTGAGGATGTCATACCAAAATGCTATGGACTGGGTGGCTGAAATAATAGATATTTGTTTCTCGTAGTTCTGGAGGCTAGAAATCTGAGCTCAAGGGCCTGGCAGCTTTGGTTTCTCCTGAAGCCTCTTTCCTTGACTTCCAAATGATTGCCTTCTCTCTGTCCTCACATGGTTGTCCTTCTGTGCACACACATGCATGGTGTCTCTTCCTCTTCTTATAAGGACACTAGTCCTTTTGGATTAGGACCCCACTCTTATGACTTCATTTAATCTTAATTACCTCTTTAAAGATCTCATCTCCAAATATAACCATACTGGGGGTAAGGGCATCAACCTATGGATTTGGGGTGGACATAATTTGGTTCAGAACCAAGTAATTATTAATATTTATTCCATGAATTTAATGGCTAATTAATTTAGTGGCTAATGAGAACTTTCTGTGTTCTGTTGTGCATCACCAAGACCTGTCCTTTGTAATGAATTAAATTTATCTTCAGTCAAATTCACCCCACATCTACCACAACCAGTTCATCCAAATTCTCACAGTGACCTTTGGCCTGAATGAATATAATCATCTCCTAAATGGTCTCCCTGCAACTACTCTCTTCCTCCTCTAATATATTCTCCAATCAGCCAGAATGATTGCTTTAAAATATGCATTTGAACGGGTCATTCTCCTCTAAAATAATTCACTGGCCTCTTATGGCCCCAAATCCTTTACACACTTGGCACATGATCTGACCCTTCCTTAACTGTCCAGCCTCCATATACAACAAGCTCATGTTTATTCTTTCTGCTCCCACCACACTGGCCTACTTTTAGTTTTCCAAAAGCTCCATGCTCCCTCCCCTACAAGATTTTGCACATGTTATTCCCCACTCTCACTCCCTCAGGGAAGTCTTCCTTGATCTTCATGACTAGGGCAATCCTCCTAATTATACAATCTTGTAGCCATTTTTAAGACTTGTCACAGTGGCAATTTTAATTTATTTATGAGATTATTTGATTATTATCTGCTTCTCCCACCAGATTGTAAGTTCCTTCAAAGAATTGCTGTGAAGATTGAATGAGATAATGAATATAAAATACTTTATTCAGAGCCTGGCACTTAGTAAGTGCTAAATTGATTTTAGCTTTTATCATTATTATTGGAGTGTGGAGATTCTTAGCCATCGCATATATTCTATTGGTTGAGCTTAGTTTTCAACCTATTTTCATCACCTGGTTTTTATCTTTTTTGAAAAGCTACCACAGTATCTAGTATCTAGTATATGGTTAGCTCTCAAAAATTGTTTGCTAGTATTGTTATTATTATGTATTCTCTGACTCTCTTTTATGTAGTATTCTATCTTTGCCACTTACTGGTTCTGCGACCTTGGGCAATTTGCCTAACTTCCCTGATGATAACAAGGCCTACTTTAGCCAGCTGCTATAAAAATTAGCCAAGTACATTGACCTGGAGAGAATGGGTGCTGAGATATATTATTTTGCTTCTCTTATGGTCTATGTAGAGGATTTATGCCTTCCTTTCTTATAGATCTGAAAAGCAAAACAATCTTAGAAAAAATATTTTATATTCAAATAAAACAAACCATTGCTTTTACTATAACAGAGCTGATTTCAGACTTACTTTGGGCGTCAACACAATTCTATCTTCCTCAAGTGCCAGGAGGATATTCATAAACATACTTTCTTTCAGTGATGTGGCTAAAAGGAGAGTGAATAAGCACACAGGCCCAAATGCATTCACCTCTATTTCCAGCTTGACTTTGTCTTTTCTATGGTTGACAGCTGGGCCTTCAATACAGACTGCAGATGGGGCTGCTTTAAGACAATAATATATCAAAATATCCAAATTTCAAAAACATCAATTTGGGAGTGATTAGTCCCATTACTGGATTCTGTCTTGACAAAAAGATTAACCACAGGATAACTTTAAATAGTGATCTCTCCCAGTGAATTGAAGTGTTCACTCACAGATCACTGACTGAAAGAGAGGACTTGGGGGAGAAGGTAGCCAACAGAGAGGAAAGAGCAAAATTACTCAAGTTGCAGCTTTAGGAACTATGTCATGACAAAATGATATAAATAAAAAGTAAGCAACTCTGAAATCATGAGTATGTGGAGGAATGGGAAATGACTTCCAAACCCTCCATTTGTAGACATCTTTTCAGGAGTTGCTGTAGATGCCTTCTTAGAATTAAAAAAATGTCAAAGCTGAGAGGAACCACATACAGACACATACACAAACATGAACACACCACAGTGGAATTAGAAATTCACTTAGATTTCTTTATCATTTGAGAACATGATTGTAACATGGCAAGTGCTCAAAGGTGGAATGTACATGGCTCCACAGGAGGGGAAACATGGAAGAATTGTGGAATCTGTCAGCTCTCAGTTGCATACCTGTTCTCTGACTTCCTCTTCACTATGTGAAGCAGCTTGTGATATAGTGTAGTAGTTAGGACTACAGTTTGCCAACATTGGAATCCTTACTTACACTTTGCTTACTAGCTATGTAAACTTGGGTAAGTGATTTAACTTAATGATCTCAGTTTTCTCATCTTTAATAGGTATATAAATAGTATGTGTAGTATGCTTGCAAGGATTAAATCTATGTAAAACACTTAGTACACTACCTGGCACATAGTAGGTACTCAATGATATGTATTATTTATTAGTATTAAATACTCTGAGTATTATTAATATTAAATACTAACTTCCTGAATGTCGCCAGAGTCACAATACAAGTTAAATGCAATATATCTATATAAAATGTCTCCAATACTGTGATTAAGTATTAAAGAAGGGCATAGTTGCAGTAGAAATTTCTTACTTCCTTGGGAAAGTTCATTTAGTAAATCAAAAGCAAAATGAATGGTAGTTACATAAAGGGAATGTTAAAATGTGAGAGAAGTGTATTCATACCATCAAACAATGGAATACAAGGCATTATGCAAAAGGTCTGTGGAGGAATGGGAAATGATTTATCTATTGAGAAAGAATAGTTAATGATATAAAGATAAGAACAATAGATAATTAAGTAAAACAAAGGTGATAAAATAGTATGCACAGTATGATCTATCCCACATGTACATCACAGGCTGATACACAAACATTTTGTTTAATTTGGAAAAGAAGAGATACACAAAGTCATTAGCATAACTATGACTTTAAAATTTTTTAATCCATATTTTAAAAATTTCTCTGCATGGAGAAATCATCTGGTTGTTTCATTTCTGTCTCCTCAAGTGTCTGCCAAATACCCATGGAGGATTTGAAAGAGAAAAGAGTGAACACTAATTAGATGCTTCCTATGTATCAGGCAAATATATATATGTACATGTATATATATACACACACACATATATATGGATATCTGTATATATGTACATGTAGATATTTGTGTTTATATATTTATACACATATACACATATATATCTAAATTAAATTACATAAAAATTTTCAAATTAAGAACTATTACCTGAATTTTAAATATGTCAAGAAGTGACAGGAACAGGGACTGTGTCTCAGATTTCATATGCTAAGTTTTAGAGTCTAGCCCCAGACTGGATATTCACTGGCAGCTCATGGTAGAAATGGACTAATTAGTTTCCAAATATTATTTGAAACTTATCATAAGGTAACATAGTCCATACCCTCTCCATATACATGTAACAATCGATTACAAATTTCACGGAGTGAGATTTTCTTCTATTTTGAAGGATAAGTTTAAAAATTATAGAATTATGTGGAGCAAATGTAATTATGACTAAGAATGAAAATAGAGTGGGATTTCAAATTGCTTGGCCCCAATCTCCCAGAGATGAACTTTTACATCTTTTTAGATATGAGTAAAACAAAATATTGTTTCTTAGTATTTACCCAGTGAATCTTTGTTTCAATTCATGCAACCAAGACAGACTACTGTGGTTGTCAATTTGGCTCAAATATTTGTCAAAATATAAATTCATTTAATCCTATAAATGATCTGCCTGATGTTGTAATGTAAGAAACAGTTTTTTAACTAAGTTGATCAAAATAAATTCAGTCAAGTAGGTGGACATTCAGGCTGTCAGACAGCAAATAAAAAATCGATATCTATCACATAGCTTGCACTGCACAGATCTAAACCTACCACTAAGAAAATCATGTCTCTGAAATAGAATTTCCCACAATAAGAGCCCAATCATGAGTTCTCCCAGTAGGCAGCCACTATCACTACTGTGTATCTATTCATCCAAATTAGTCTGCTCTGGGGCACATACTAAGGAAATAACATGTTTCCTGCCCTCACAGAGCCTGTATGCCAACAAACTTTACTTTTAGCACTTACTGTTATTTGTGACAATAGATTGTCACCACTTCTTTGAGTCCTTTCCCTTTCCACAACCCTAATACCATTGCATTTAAACATGCACTTATTGTATGCATGCATTCATGTAACCCCCATTCTTCAAACCCTTCATTGGTTCTCGATTGCCTTCAAGAAAAATCCACATTTCCCTCAAATTCATTACAAGGCCCTTCATGACCTGCCCTTTATCTATGACTCAAGTCTTATTTGCCCCTCACTGAGCCTTAACAAAATTCTTCCAGCTTCCCAAGTATGCCTCATCATTTTTGCACATGTGTTTTTCCCTTTTTGGAAAGCCAGGTCTAGCTATAATTTCCTGACTACTTTCCTTTTTGATTATGAAAGGTTAACTTCTTGCTAGACACATCTCCAAAGGCAAGAGGAACAAAAGCAAAAATGAACTATTGGAACTTCATCAAGATAAAAAGCTTTTGCACAGCAAAGGAAGCAGTCAACAAAATTAAAAAGCAACCCATGAAATGGGAGAAGATATTTGCAAATGTCTTATCAGATAAAGGGCTAGTATCCAAAATTGATAAAGAACTTACCAGCTCAGCACCCAAAAAACAAATAATCCAGTCAAGAAATGGGCAGAACACATGAATAGACATTTCTCCAAGGAAGACATACAAATGAACAACAGACCCATGAAAAAATGCTCCACAACACTCAGCATCAGGGAAATACAAATCAAAACCACAATGAGATACCACCTCACACCAGTCAAAATGGCTACAATTAACAACTCAGGAAATGATAGATGATGGTGAGGGCGTGGAGAAAGGGGAACCCTCTTACACTGTTGGTGGGAATGCAAAGTGGTGCAGCCACTCTGGAAAATAATAGGGAGGTTATTAAAAAAGTTAAAAATAGAACTACCCTGTGACCCAGCAAATGAACTACTAGGTATTTATCCAAAGGGTACAAATGTAGTGATTCAAAGGGGCACCTGCACCCCAATGTTTATAGCAGCAATGTCCACAATAGCCAAAATATGGAAAGAGCCCAGATGTCCATCAACAAATGAATGGATAAAGAAGATTTGGTGTATATATATATATATATATAGATAGATAGATAGATAGATAGATAGATAGATATAGATATAGATATAATGGACTATTACTGGGCCATCAAAAAGAATGAAATCTTGCCATTTGCAATGACATGGATGGAACTAGAGGGCATTATGCTAAGCGAAATAAGTCAGTCAGAGAAAGACAAATGCCATACGATTTTACTCATATGTGGAATTTAAGAAACAAAACAGATGAACATATCAGAAAGGAAGGAAAAATAAAATAAGATGAAAATTATCAGCAGTTAAAGGTAAAACAATTGTAGATGCTTCTTTTGGCTTTTGTTGTCATGTCTGTGGTACCTTATCATTACTCCAGGTATGAGTCAGTTCCACAATCGCTTTGGTCTCTTTTTAGAGGGATGTCAAGAATAAAGCCATAAACTGGGGAAGGGACCTTCTCAGTTTCAGTGGTGGTCAGATTGGGGCACACAGTCGTTTCATTACAAACTGTGAGGCTTTTTGCTAACTTAAACAAAGCTGATCAAAATTCACGTTATAAAAAAGTTTAACTGTGTAAATGTTCCCCTTTCCTTTTCAATAGTATGTATATAATGCTGCATTCCGACTACTTACTTTTATTGTATTTAATGTGAATTGATTGTACAATGTTATATTCACTTCCGAATGTGCACCTTTGCTGCTTCCTCTTGTATAAATACAGTGATGCTGTAACTTCCTTTTAGACTGATTAGTTTATTCCAGATCATTTTAATGGCCATTTCAATGGTTTTATTAAAATAAACTCCTTACAAGATTTAAAAAAAAAAAAAAAGATGAAAATTGAGAGGGAGGCAAACCATAAGAGATGCTGAACTCTAGGGAACAAGCTGAGGGTTGCTGGAAGGGAGGTGAGTGTGGGGCAGCGGTAATTGGGTGATGGGCACTAAGGAGGGCAGTTGATGTAATGAGCACTGGGTGTTATATGACGAACCACTAAATTCTACCTCTAAAACTAATTTAAAAAAAAAGAAAGGTAAAAACAGATTATAGAGAGTAACATAGAAAATGTCTATGAATCTAAAACCTAGGGAAAAAATGTTAAAAAGAAGAGATCCTTTGTGTTCAAGTTCCTTAAACTGTTCTCAGACAAGAGTCAGCCACATGTAAATTCCAGATGTATTTTTCATTCAAGACTTTATACATGTATTACATACATTAGTGTCCATAAAACTAGCTATAGAATTCTTTTGTGTGATTAAAAATTTATATAGTTAGTATAATTTGTATATATAACTCTACAACTAACCTTTTTTCACTCAACAAGTTTTAAATTTCAATTTATAGGCTAATTGGATGTAATTATGAAATATATTACAATTCATCTAATATCCTATTGATGGACATTTTAGATTTTTTCCAGTTTCTGTCTGTTACAAATAGTGCTATAGTAAACATCCTTGTACACATCTCCTTCTATACATTTACAGGACACTTTCTAGGGCATCTAGAAGTAAAAATGCATGTTTTCAATTTTACTCAAATTTAACTTTATTCCATTTGTTTCCCAAGCAATTATAACAATTTCTATTTCTACCAGTGCATCTAAATGTTCCTTTTTCCCTCCACCTTTTTTCACATTCGATATTACCGGACATATCTTTTAATTTTAAATAATATTCAACATTATTTATATATCATTATTCCTTCACATTGATGGGCACTTGGTAGGTTCTTTTTTTTTTGCCCCTTATGAATAAAGATGCTATGGAGATTCACACATAAGTCTTTGTGTGGACATGTTTTCATTTATCTTAAGCTAATACCTAGCAGTAAAATTGCTGGGTCAACTCCATGTCCAGAAATATGGAGTAGATGTACTCTCCCCTATTATTTCCACCAAGCACAACTGAAAATGTTGGACATTAATTATATATAAAACAAGCATAAGAAGTCTATAAAAGGTGGAGAGAAGAAGACAAACTAGCTGCTTATCTCAGGACACAAGGAATAACATAGTGGTCAATTATCTATTCTTTTGTTTCATGTATCCTGAGTTGGAGATGAAGAGACTGGCAATACGTTAACACCAACAGGCACAAATAAAAAATGTATCTCACCTCTCCACCCAAAGCCTGCTCTCTCTAACCAAAGGACTAGGAACAGCCTAGATGGAAAACTACTGGGCAATAACCACTCTACTCCAGCCAGGTACCCCAGAGAACACTGTGGCCCCACCACTAATGACATCAGCAAAATTTCAGTGGGAAGCCTGGATTTTTACCCTTGCTGTGATGTAACAAGATGCCTCAACACCCCTACTGGAGTGATATCAGAGAAGGTCAAGTAGAGAGCCTGGACTTTCATCCCCACCACTGGTAGTAAGCCCACTCCATGGTGTCAATGGAAACCAAGGGAGACCTCCCACCCTTGAGTGTCAACAGAAACCAAGTGGGGAATCTAGACTTATACCTTTACCCAACAGTAATAAGGTGGCACCCATCTGTCCTATGCCAGAGCAGTGTAAAAAAAAATCCAATTCAATAAAACAACTAAAGAAAAATTAAAGAATATTGGAGTCTCAAAATATAATACCCAAAGAATCCAGATTTCAATGAAAAAAATCACCTATAATACCAAAAACCAGGAATATTGAAATGAATGAAAAAAGATCATTAATAGATATCAATATTGAAATGACAAAAATGTTAGAATTATATGACAAAGACTCTAAGACAGTCCTAATAAAATACTTCATTAAACAATTATGAATATATTTGAAAAGATGAAAGATGAAGACTTTTAGTGAAGAAATAGAAAGTATCAGTAAAAAAATACAAAATATAAAGAACTTAATGAAAATTTTAGAACTGAAAAATGCAGTAACTGAAATAAAAGTCTCAGTAGAAGAAAATCTTAAGGATCTGAGCTAGGCAGAAAGTTCTTAGATTTGTCACCTAAAGCACAATTCATTAAAGGAAGCATTGATAAATTGAATTTTATCAAAATTTAAAACTTTTGCCCTGTGAAAGACCCAGTTAAGAGGATGAAAACACAAGCTACAACCTTGGAGAGTATATTATAAAACCACATATCAGACAAAAGATTAGTATCTAAAATATATAAAGAACACTCAAAAGTCAACAGTAAAAAAACAATCCGTTTAGAAAATGAGCAAAGGACATGACCAAACATTTCACTGCAGAGGATGTATAGACACATAGCAAATAAACACATGGAAAGATATTCAGCATCATTAGCCAATGGGGAAGTGCAAATTAAACCTACAACAAGATCACTACACACATATAAAGAATGGATAAAATAAAAAATACTTACAACACCAAATGCTGGCAAGGGCATAGAGAAACTGGATTCATTTCCAGTGGAAGCACAGAATGGCACAGTCACTCCAGAAAATAGCTTTTTCAGTTTCTTAAAAAACAAAATATGCAACTAACATACCACCCATCAATTACATTCCTGGACATTTATCCCCCCAAAATGAAGATTTATGTTTATGCAGAAATTTGTACACATATGTTTATAGCAAACTGGAAGTAACCCAGATGACACCCAATTGGTGAATGGTTAAACAAACTGTGGTACATTCAGAATACTGCTCTACAATAAAAAGGAATAAACTATTGATACACACAACAACCTGGATTATTCTTTTTTCCTGGTTTCTAATTTTAAAGGGCATATTCTTTTTTATTGAAGTATAATTAATATACCATATCCTGTTAGTTTCAGGTGTACATCATAGTAATTCAATATTTTTACATATCATGATATGATCTCCATTATAAGTATAGTTACTGTCATCATACAAAATTATTACAATGCTATTGACTATATTCCCTGTGCTGTACATTACAGCCCCATGACTTACTTATTTTATACCTGGAAGTTTGTACTTCTTAATCCCCTTCACCTATTTTGCCTGCATCCCCCCACCACTGGTAACCAACAGTTTGTTTCATGTATCTGAGTCTGTTTCTGTTTTGTTTTGTTTGTTTTGTTTTTTAGATTTCATGTAGAAGTGAAATCATACAGTATTTGCCTTTCTTAGATTTATTTTACTTAGCATAATACCCTCTAGGTCCATCCATGTTGTTGTAAATGGCAATATTTCATTCTTTTTATGGCTGAGTAATATTCCACTGTGTATGTATATCATGTCTTCTTTATCTCAGCATCTATTGATAGACACTTAGGCTGGTTTCATATCTTGGCTATTGTAGATAATGCTGCAGTGAACATAGGGGTGTGTATATCTTTTTGAAGTGGTGTTTTCATTTTCTTCAGATAGATGCCCAAAAGTACAATTGCTGGACTGTATGGTGGTTCTAGTTTTAATTTTTTGAGGAATTTCCATACTGTTTATATAATGGCTGCACCAATTGACATTCCCACTAACAGTACACAAGAGTTCCCTGTCTCCCTCATCATTACCAACATTGTTATTTTTTTCTTTTTGATAAAAGTCAATCTGATAGGTGTGAGATGATATCTCATTGTGGTTTTGACTTGCATTTCCCTGATGATTAGTGATGTTGAACATCATTTTATGTACCTATTGGCCACCTGGATGTCTTCTTTGTAAAAATGTCTATTCAAACCTGGATTACTCTTAAGAGAGTAATATGGAGGGCGGGAGAGAGCATAAAAGGCTATATTCTCTATGATTTAATTTGTATAACATTTTTTATATGACAAAATTATATAAATGAAAAATATATTAGTGACTGTCATGGGTAGAGGGATGAATGTGTGCATGCCCAAGGCTACATCTGAGAAATAACATCAAGGGTTTCAAATTGCTGGGGAATTAAACTTCATTCAAATATCTAAGTCATTAAGCAAAGAATAAAACAATGAATACAAACTGCCAAAAGTGGGGAGAAAAATGATTAGCCAGAGTTGCTATAATATATTGCCTAAAATATCCAAATTTCAACAAAAAGTTACAAGACACATGAAGTCCACTTTATAATGAAAATGGGTTCACCATTTTTGCAAGGATCAGCTTCCTGAGACTAAATGAACTTCCAAAAACATGTAGGTAATTATTATAACAAACAAACAAAAAACTTGCTGTACTGGGATTGGGAAAAGCTATTAAGAGAGCCTAGTAAATTAATGCCAAGTAAATTAATATGACAACAATAAGTCTATCTTCTGGTGGCAAGTATTAAGATTTTTTATTTTAAGTCAGTGGTTCAACTTTGCAACACATTGTAATGGCCTGGCTCCTACCTCAAGCTATTCTGATTTAATTAATATGGGATACATCTTGGGCATCAGGAATTTTTAAAGCTCCCCATATAATTCTCATGAGCAACAAAATTTGAGAACCACTGTTTTATGTTATTATTATTATTTAGAATAGTAATAATACATAGTTTTTTGTGCAACTATTTCTGGCTGAGAATATAGAATACTATTATAAAGCTTATTTTATAGATAAACAAAATGAGCTCAGAGTGGTTAAATGACTTTCCCAAAGTCACATCCCTAGGAAATACCAGATTCAGGACTCAAAATCAAGTATATTTAATTTGATAATGCACTATGCATAATGTACAATGCACTATATTAAGGCAGTAATGATGCAGTGATCATATTATTGAAAATTTGTATGGATATCATATCTTGGTATTGAATGAAATTTTAAATGCACCAGAGAGCCTGTTATTTATAACATCCCTGTAGTGAATACACATTCATCTTCTACATTACTTTCAGGAACATGGCTTAACAACAGTAGCTCTTGTAAAGGAGCCTTTGGGATTTAATAGACAATAACATCAGAATGATTCAGTAAATGTGATATAAACACCAAAACAAGTATTCTTAGGTTGCATTAATAAAAGTATGATATCTAGACTGGGGGAGGTGATTAACTGGGCTCTGCTGTGATCAGAACATGCTGAAGTATTATGTACAGTTTCTGGGCTTTGCCATTCTTTTTTATTATTACAAGAAAGTATTATAGGCTTACAATACCATATCTAAAACTCTTAAGGCCAGATATGTTTCAAAAATTCAAAATTTTTCAGGATTTAGAAAGATAATGCAGTGCTATACACTGTATATTATTTAGCATGCCCAGTGGGTCTGGGACAGCACCCCCAAATCAAACATTAATATTTTTGGAGCAAAATCTGTGAATATACAACTACATTGCAATAATGAAGATTATAAACAGCTTTACATCAGTTCAGATTTTGCTGAAGAATTACCAAATTATTCAGATTAAGTCAGGCTTAGTAGCCAAATGATATGAAAAACATTTTCTCTCTCAGAGTTTTTTTGGCTTCTGAATTATATATAAGGCACCACAGAAATGTAAATGCCCATAGTAATAAAGATTCAAACAATACAGAAAAGCTCAAAAGGAGAAAAGAACTCTCTCTTCATCCCTAGTCTCAGTTTCAGAACAGTGACTACTCTTAATCATTTCTCTTTGGGGGTTTCCTGCTGGTTATCACCACAACATAAAATACATGTTTATACCAATCTTTCTGGATTTATAAACTTTTAAAATAACATAGTAGCTTCCTGCCAATAAATAATTAGTTCATTCTCCTCCCCCACTTCCTCCCTAATCACACTGCAAACCCTGCTAGTCACATTTTTATCTTTAGATATAACAGTGTATACTATATTTAAATTTATTTTCTTAACCTTTCCATTTTAGATGGTATCTTTACCTTCCCCTTTATACAGAATGGAATACCAGGCCCTGTGCTTTTAAAAGGGAATAACCACAAGTATCACAGAGACATAAAACAGCATCATATAAAAAACATAAAGCCTAAAGAAGAGGTGACCCAAGAAAAAGATGGAAGTTGTCATCAAATAGTTGAAGGACTATCATGAAGATGAAAGAACAGAGTGTTCTGTGTACCTTCAAGAGGATAGAACTAGAAATAATAGATGGAATCTACAGAACAGATTTTTGGATCAGTGTGAGCAAAATTTTACAAGGATGAACAAAGGCAATCCAGAGAAGGTATAGACAACTTCATTAGGTAATGAGTTCCTTATCACTAAAGGTGTTTACACAGGAGCTTAGTAACCTCTTGTCTGGGAAGTTATAGAGGAGTTCAAGCATCCACTGGGTAATATGGACTAGATGACATAAGATCCTTTCCCACTCTGGGAGCCTATGATAGAGGCCCCTCTAGGGTCTCTTACAGTTTAAAAATATCTATAATCCCATTAGTCTCAATAGCATTATGGCTGAAACTCATTAGCTAGTTTTCCAAAAAGTTAACAATCTGCCATATATTGAATCAGAGCCCTAATCTCAGAATTCTATACTTTTCTTTCAGGAAGTCTCACCGGATTCTTCCTGATGTGATTTTTGCCCTAGGACACAATTAGTTCTTTGGAGACACCAAAGGAATTAAAAAATGATGATAGCCATTTCTTTTATGAGCCAAAGTCAGGAGACTGGAAAGGGGAGAAAGGAGAAAGAGGAAAGAAAAAGAATCAAGGTGGGGCGAGAGTGATTTTGTCTGAGGGCTAGAGGTTTGGATGTGAAGGAGAAGGAAGGTAAATTGTTAAGACCTCAAGAGGATCCTAAGAGTCCTTCATTGATCCAATGTTTACCTATTGGGAAAAAAAAATGGTTCCAAATTTAAACCCCAGACCTCCAATTTATTATTTTTCATTCTTGATGAGAAGACAGCTATTCACAGGAGAAACACTGTGTGCAGGGACTTTCCCTAACATGCTCAACTTTGAAAATTACAGAGATGGATGGAGATATCTCAGGAACATTTACTAGTAAAGGGAAGTTTAAAAGGGGAGAGAGATCTTAATATTTGCTGCCCAACCAGCCCCATTAAAGAATTCTTTTCTTCCTTGTTTTCCTTATTTTTATTTTCATTAAAAAGCTTTAAGTAAAGTCTAATTTAGCCTCAAATCTCAATGAAATAGCAAATAGTGTTGTCCCTCTTATTTTTTTCTTGCAGGCTTGTTTATGGTAAAATTCAAGAGAAAATATTTTGCATATTCTCACCTCATCTCCCCAGTACTTAATATTATGGAATCACAGGAAGTGATGCCTACCACTGAATGACTGACTCACCCATGTATATGTATACACTCATGAAAAGCCTCCAAATTTGTCATGAATACAAATGTATGCATACCTTCAAATGCATGAGTGAAAATTAAATATGTACAGTGAAAAATTTTCAAAGTATTTGAATAATTCCAAAGAAATAGTATATTTTCAGCAGAATAACAGAGAATCCAAAGCATTTTTTCTACTTTTTTGTATTTCCCCTGAGTAATCAGAATGTTTTATTTAAATGGGGACATTTATATTAAGTTCCCCACCACTATAACTACCTCTCCACACTACATATACACATACACACACACACACACACACACTTCTGCTCATATTCAAAACACTTCTCCACCCACAGATTTGGAGCCAAGGAGCAAATGTACAATACATCTATATCTGGAAGCAGGGGTGGTTATAAATTGGTTGAAGTAGGTCTAGAGAAATATATCTAAGTTGTCCAAAAAAGAGCCTATTCACCAAGACAGATTAATAAGATGAACCCTAGAATTAATAAGATCAATAAACCACTGGCCAGACTTATCCAAAAGAAAAGGGAGAGGACCCAAATTAATAAAATCATGAATGAGAGGGGAGAGATCACGACTAACACCAAGGAAACAGAAACAATTATTAGAAATTATTACCAGCAACTATATGCCAACAAATTAAGCAATCTAGAAGAAATGGATGCATTCCTGGAAACTTATAAACTACCAAGACTGAAACAGGAAGAAATAGACAATCTGAACAGACCAATAACCAGCAAGGAAATTGAAGCAGTAATCAAAAACTTCCCAAAAAACAAGAGTCCAGGGCCAGATGGCTTCCCAGGGGAATTCTACCAAGCATTCAAAGAAGAAATAACACCTATTCTACTGAAGCTGTTTCCAAAACTAGAAATAGAAGGAAAACTTCCAAAATTGTTCTATGAGGCCAGCATTACCCTGATCCCAAAACCAGACAAAGACCCCATCAAAAAGGAGAATTACAAACCATTATCCCTGATGAACATGGATGCCAAAATACTCAACAAGATTCTAGCCAATAGGATCCAACAGTGCATTAAAAGTATTCACCACGACTGGGTGGGATTTATTCCTGGGATGCAAGGGTGGTTCAGCATTCGCAAATCAATCAATGTGATGGAGCACATTAATAAAAGAAAAGACAAGAACCACATGATCCTCTCAATCAATGCAGAGAAAGCATTTGACAAAATAAACCATCCTTTCCTGATTAAAACTCTTCAAAGTACAGGGATAGAGGGAAAATACCTCAATATCATAAAAGCCATATACGAAAAGCCCACAGTGAATATCATTCTCAATGGGGAAAAACAGAGCTTTTCCCTTAAGGTCAGGAACACGACAAGATGCCCACTCTCATCGTTATTGTTCAACATAGTACTAGAAGTCCTAGCCTTAGCAATCAGACAACATAAAGAAATAAAAGGCATTCAAACTAGCAAAGAAGAAGTCAAACTCTCTCTCTTTGCAGATGACATGATACTTTATGTGGAAAACCCAAAAGACTCCACCTCCAAGTTATTAGAACTCATACAGCAATTCAACAACATGGCAGGATACAAAATCAATGCACATGAATCAGTTGTATTTCTATACACTAACAATGTAACTGAAGAAAGATAAATTAAGGAATCAATTCCATTTGTAATAGCTCCAAAAACCATAAGATACCTAGGAATAAACCTAACCAAAAAGGTAAAGGATCTATACTCTAAATACTACAGAACACTTATGAAAGAAATTGAGGAAGACACAAAGAAATGGAAAAACATTCCATGCTCATGGATTGGAAGAATAAACATCATTAAAATGTCTATGCTGCCCAAAGCAATTTACACTTTCAAAGCAATCCTTGTCAAAATACCATTGACATTTTTCAAAGAGCTGGAACAAACAATCCTAAAATTTGTATGGAACCAGAAAAGACCCTGAATCACAAGGGGAATGTTGAAAAAGAAAGCCAAAGCTGGTGGTATCACAATGCCAGACTTCAAGCTATGTGACAAATCTGTAGTCATCAAGACAGTATGGTACTGGCACAAAAACCAACACATTGATCAATGGAACAGAATAGAGACCCCAGAAATGGACCCTCAACTCTATGGTCAAGTAATCTTCAACAAAGCAGAAAAGAACATGCAATGGAAAAAAGACAGTCTCTTCAATAAATGGTGCTGGGAAAACTGGACAACCACATGAAGAAGAATGAAACTAGACCATTCTTTTACAGCATACAGAAAGATAAACTCAAAATGGATGAAAGACATCAATGTAAGACAGGAATCCATGAAAATCCTAGAGGAGAACATAGGCAGTAACCTCTTCGACATTGGCCACAGCAACTTCTTTCAAGACACATCTCTAAAGGCTAGTGAAACAAAAGCAAAAACGAACTTTTGGAACTTCATCAAGATAAAAAGCTTTTGCACAGCAAAGGAAACAGTCAACAAAACTAAGAGGCAACCTACAGAATAGGAGAAGATATTTGCAAATGACATTTCAGATAAAGGGCTGGTATCCAAGATGTATAAAGAAATTCTCAAACTCAACACCCAAAAACAAATAATCCAGTCAAGAAATGGGCAGAAGACATGAACAGATACTTCTCCAAAGAAGACATACAGATGGCTAACAGACACATGAAAAAATGTTCAACATCATTAGCCATCAGGGAAATTCAAATCAAAACCACATTGAGATACCACCTTACACCAGTTAGAATGGCCAAAATTAACAGGACAGGAAACAAGTGTTGGTGAGGATGTGGAGAAAGGGGAACCTTCCTACACTGTTGGTGGGAATGCAAGCTGGTACAGCCACTCTTGAAAACAGTATGGAGGTTCCTCAAGATGTTAAAAATTGAACTACCCTATGACCCAGCAATTGCATTACTAGGTATTTACCCCAAAGATACAGATGTGGTGAAAATAAGGGGCACATGCACCCCAATGTTCACAGCAGCAATGTCCACAATAGCCAAACTGTGGAAGGAGCTGAGATGCCCTTTAAGAGATGAATGGATAAAGAAAATGTGGTCCATATATACAATGGAATATTACTCAGCCTTCAGAAAGGATGAATACCCACCATTTGCATCGACATGGATGGAACTGGAGGGGATTATGCTAAGTGAAATAAGTCAAGCAGAGAAAGACAATTATCATATGGTTTCACTCATATGTGGAACATAAGGAATAAAATGGAGGGCCACAGGGGAAGGGAGGGAAAACAGAAAGGGAAGAAATCAGAGAGGGAGACAAACCATGAGAGACTCTGGACTCTGGGAAACAAACTGAGGGTTACAGAAGGGAGGGGGATAGGGGGAATGGGGTAACTGGGTGATGGGTATTAAGGAGGGCATGTGTTGTGATGAGCACTGGGTGTTATAAGCAGCTAATGAGTTGTTGAACACTACATCAAAAGCTTATGATGTACTACATGCTGGCTAACTGAACATAATAAAAAAAATACAAAAAAAATAGGATGAACCCTATTTAATCTAGGAAAACAAGGATTGAGAGAGTGAAGTGGTAGATAGTCCTAAATGCATAAAAGGAGATAGGGAGAATGATCTTGATTGTCAAGCTTCACTATATGGAATTAGAGGAGAGATGCACAAACATAAAAAGAAATTTTAGAATGCTGTCACCAAGGAAAGGAATCTTGTATTACATAACAATAAGAGGCTGCTTAATAGGATTTCTTACTTTAAGGGTCTGTATCATCCTGAGTTTCAAAAATTATTCCAGTTATGCCTTAGATAACAGTCACAATGATGTGTAAGCCACTCACATGAGGTATACATTAAGATTTCATGGAACATAATCCTCTTTGAAAACTCTCACCCTCAAGGTAGTTCTTATATTTCTGTGTGTTCTTTCCTTTATTGCTATCTCTTTATGAACTGAAGTCATAAGATAACTTAAAGATATGTAGTGGGTAGTATTAATGAAATATTAGGCGATTACATATACACTAATATTTTGGAATGCCCTATGTCATATAAGTGTTCTCAAATGCCCTGTGCAAGGTGTATTAGGGGAATGAGGCAGTCAAGATGTCTTGTATCGGGGCACCTGGGTGGCTCAGTTGGTTAAGCGACTGCCTTCGACTCAGGTCATGATCCTGGAGTCCCGGGATCGAGTCCCGCATCGGGCTCCCTGCTCGTCAGGGAGTCTGCTTCTCCCTCTGACCCTCCCCCCTCTCATGTGCTCTCTCTCATTCTCTCTGTCTCAAATAAATAAATAAAATCTTTAAAAAAAAAAAGATGTCTTGTATCAAATAAATGTGACTAATAGCAGGAAAAAAATCAATCTACAGTTGGGGGAAACTGGATGAAAGTACATGTTATCTCTCTGTACATTTTTTGCAAATTCCTGTGAATTTCTATAATTATTTCAAAGTAAAAACTTAACAAAAAATCCACAATGAGCAAACATGTGAGCAAACATGAAGAAACTGATAGAATTTGGGAACTAAGAAACAAGGAAAATCCTAGCTTAGAGGATGACAGAATTTACAAATCAACCACGCTGGAACTGTTTTCAATCTCTGCACAGTAGTCCCCCACTTATCCTTGGTTTTGCTTTGTACTGTTTCAGTTACTGGTGGTCAACCATAGTCAGGAAGCAGATGGTCCTCCTTCTGACGTATGGTCAGAAAGTCAATAGTAGCCTAAAACTACATCATCATGCTTATGTCATTCACCTCACCTCATCTTATCAGGCAGGCATTTTATCGTTTCACATTATCACAAGAAGGGTAAGTGCACTACAATAAGATTTTGAGAGAAAGAGACCACATTCACATGACTTTTATTACAGTATTTGTTATTCTATTTATTATTAGTTATTGTTCTTAATCTTTTACTGTGCGTAATTTATAAATTAAACTTTATCATATGTATGTATAGGGGAAAAAAACAGTATAATAGGGTTCAGTACTACCCACAGTTGCAGGCATCCACAGAGATAAGGGGAGACTACTGTACATGATCCAGAGAATGAATGGCATAATAGGAGTTTTTTCCAATTCTTAGCTCAAGAAGTAAGCAAGTATGGTAAGACTAACTGTTGTCTAAATTTCTGCTACTTAGAAGATGAGATCTGTTTTGGAGGCCCATGACAGAAGCAGAACATGGGTTGTCCCCATGCATGCACTAGTCCCTCGCTCACCTCCTTCCATGACCAAACCCAACTAAGCAATTACTGTGCTCTAATGCTCTAATGTATAATGATTCCTATATACTTTCACAATAGCTAGGGGTTATAAAGAGATTCTTCCATGTGAACACCTACCCCTAAGTAGAATTATCTTGAAAGGATTTCCCAAAATCCTTTTTGCATCACAGATGATCCCATCAGTCCCACCTAGAGCCTTCCTCAGAAATAAGTGGACTATCTCCTCCCATAGAAAAAGAAAGGTGATAGGGGCTCCTGGGTGGCTCAGACAGTTGGGTGTCTGCCTTTGGCTCGGGTCGTGATTCCAAGGTCCTGGGATTGAGTCCCGCGTTGGGCTCCTTGCTTGGTGGGGGTGTGCTTCTCCCTCTGCCTGCTGCTCCCCCTGCTCATTCTCTCTCTCTCTCTCTAATAAATACATAAATAAAAAAAAGAGAAAGGAAGGTGATATACAAAATTATTTTTCCCATGACAGTGGGCTATGCATGGCTTAATCCAACAAACTAAACAGGATGCTTCCCCTACATTCCTGGGGCTTCTTTTTGAATGCCAATTCTTTGCACCCCCAATACTACTGATTCTTTTAAATACAAATGCATTACTTGTATGTGGGATGGAAAGGCATGTCTGTTAATATATAAGCCCTCAATATAGGCCTTGTAATTGGATCAATTTTATAGTGAATGTTTCCAGTAGGTGTTGAGTGCTAATTTTTATTTGTTAGTGGAGATAAAAACTGCCAGGGAGAGAGGGGGTGGGATAGGGAGGCGGGGATAAAGGAGGGATGAAGCCTTCAGTCTATTGTCCTGGGCATATTGGGATTCAGATGGTCTAATGACAAGAAATTCGCTCCAGGTGTTAGTGAGTCACCTAGAAGCTGGCAATCACTCCCACAGCCTCTTCAAGTCTGTTTTTCAATGAAATATTCCTTAAACCCCTCACCTCTTCTTCTCATGTCAATCGTGGCAAGATAAATGTTACATTAGATCCCACCACATACTTTAAATTAAAGAGGTTTTGGAGCATGTTGGTGTAATTTGAATGCAGGCGTTTCAGTTTTTGAAGCTGGGGAAACAATAAAGCTTGCTTCTTTGGTGCCTGATGAACAGCCTGAGTCATTAACCAGGTGAATAAAGACTGAGGATGTGGATGGGCCTCCTCCTCCTCCCCATCCTTTTAAATTTTAATTCGGGATTCAAACTAATGCCTTCTTGCAGGGAGCAATTCTGCTACTGACAGCACATTTCCCATCCCTCCTGCCTGAGTCACCAACTGACAAGGAGAAAGTTTGCCAAGTCACAGTGAATATCTTTACCATTAGCTTGTCCCGTATCTAGATTTTGGCTATGACATCAAAAGAAGGTTACAAAAAGGTCACTAAGAGGAAAAAAGGAAATTGAATTCAGAAAAGGAGCCAAGGGTAGAAAAAATTCAGTGACCAACAAATTTCCTTTAGGGCCCTAATGGCATGAGGTTTTCGGGGTATACAGTTTGGATGGTCAAGAAGGAATCATGAATTTATACAAATATCTGAAGGCTGAAAAAATAGAGGATGGCCTTTCATGGATGCAGCATGCAAATCCAGAGAGATGTGGTTTTAAGAGGTACTCTAGAAAGCCTACTGCCCCAACCTCCTTCACACTCATTAGACAATACTCTTTTCTCCTCACTGAGAGAAAAGTTCAAATGTAGAGAGCCCTGGATGAAGCAACACATTGGCTTGAATTCTCTCAAAGGTGGCCATGCTGCCTGTTTTATTCTTAACTGCAAATCTTCCTACAAAGAAGGTCATAGTGCCTGCAGGCAGGTGAGAGATAGAGAAATCACTAAGGAATGTGCAAAAGACACTAAAGGTAAGAAGACACACTCAGCAGTGTTGCCTTAAACAAGTTCAACAGCAATTAGCCATTTATATAGAATTTCTGGGCTTTTTGTGGTCCATATTATTGAGAGAGACTGGGCTCTTATCCACATATGGATATCCAGGTTTGGAAAACTTCCTTTGCCCCTATTCCTACCAACGTCTCAGAAATCAGCCAAGTACCATCTTGCCATGGTTCAAAATAGGAAAATGCAGAAACAGGCCAGGTATCTACCAATGCACCTATTAACAGCAGAACCCCACTAATAATATACACTGAAGCACAGAATTTCTTCAAGTATCTTCACCACATTTTTGGCCTGAGTATACATATAAAGGGCTCAGGTATGGCTAAGGTCAGGCAGTA
Organism: Mirounga angustirostris; assembly: GCF_029215605.1. Classification (NCBI taxonomy): domain Eukaryota; kingdom Metazoa; phylum Chordata; class Mammalia; order Carnivora; family Phocidae; genus Mirounga; species Mirounga angustirostris. The sequence continues at coordinate 99,714,603 of NW_026991719.1, forward strand.
GGAAAACAAAGTCAAGTATAAGACAAAACCAGCTACATAATTTGTAGGTCCCCATTGCAAAATTAAAATATGAGACCCTTGTTCAAAAATTAAGAATTTCAAGACAATGACAGCAGAGCATTAAGCCAACAGTGGGATTCTTCTGAGCATATTGCCCTGTTGGATAGCATAAGACTCAGGCTCATGAAGTGGATTCTGGTGCAACATATGGGGGTTTTTTAAGGGTTTTTTTTTTAAGATTTTATTTATTTATTTGACAGAGAGAGAGAGAAAGAGGGAACACACGCAGGGACAGAGGGGGAAGGAGAAGCAGACTCCCCACTGAGCAGGGAGCCTGATGCGGGGCTCGATCCCAGGACCCCGGGATCATGACCTGAGCTGAAGGCAGACACTTAACGACTGAGCCACCCAGGCGCCCCAACATATGGGTTTTTAAAGGAGATGCCTCTGAACAAGTTCATATATCAGACAAGTATTTTTCTTCAGATCATCTATTTGCAGTGAATCACAGTGTGAAAGGGCCATGAGGAGGAGCAAACTACAAAGCAAAAACAAAAAAATAAAAACCCCACATTGCATTGTCATCATTGGAGTTTTAGTATTGGTTTGGTTTTTTATTATTGTTGTTCTTCATTCCTTAAATGGTATTTTTCTGAAGAAGGTAGTGAGAAGATCAAACATTTTTGACAGGAGTAAGTTTGAACTCAGGTACCTGGCCCACAGCCCCTCCTGAGAGGCGGAAAAAGCTCCATTTTTGCACATCTTGAGGATTAATCACTATACTGCATTAGCAATCCTAGATTCAACTACAGTTAAACTGCAATGCTCAAATAATTTATGGCCTTCCCATGGCATACTGAATAATTCATACCATTGTTTCTCTCAGAGAAAAAAAAAAGGCCTTGAGATACTGAGCTTGCCACCAGTTCCTGTGAAATCTTGGTAGAAACAGTAAAGGCTTTGGTTCTCTTTCTGAGAGGAAGCTCCCCAGTCCCAAATAGAGTCCCACATGACCTGGAAATAGTAAGCAGCCTGGTCCTACCGTGAAGACATGTCGTGCAATGTTATAGGGAGAAATAGATCTGTTGCTTAAAAGATCAAGGTCACAGATATTATCCCAGGTGTGCCCATTAACTTTGTTTTTATGTAGTCATAGAATGAATACAAACCTGGTTTCAGACTGAGCCCTGAGCTTGGTGAGCCATCTTATAGCTCTAACACTAATCATAGTAAGATTTCTGAGAGGATAGATGATTCAGTATAATTTATTCTGCTGTATCTCCAGCCCAGATCTCTTTCCTGAGCTTTATACCTATTTACCTACCTGCCTGTATAACATCTCCACCTGGATTTTTCCAGGGAAACAACTGGAAACTCAACATGTCTAGTATTAAACTTCTCTCTCATTCTAGTCCTTATCCCATTCCTGCATCAGCTCTTAACCTGTTCATCCTCCTTTCATCCAGTAGTACAAGCTAAGTCCTTGGAGTTATGCTTGATTCTTCTTTTTCTCATTGCCAGTCCCTTGGGGCTAAGGTGAGACTAGTGGGAGAAGTTAGGTATTAGGGGACAAGTAATATAAGTTATTCCCCCAAAGACATGCCAATATTGAGCCAGAAAAATGACTCCAGAATGGGTTGTCAATCCATATGGTGTGTGATGTGGGTAAATCAACAGGAGAACTATAATAATGGAAGTACAGGACCAAATGTAGATCAAAGAACCTGTGACAATAAAAGCAAGAAACAGGGAATAGCATCAAAAACAGAACTGGCTTCAAATCCCAACAACACTGCCGACCAGTGTTTTTACTTTTCCTTGTTTGTTAATTAGGACAGAGGTCAGCAAAGTTTTTGTTTGTTTGTTTTGTTTTTGTAAGGGGCCACATAGCAAATATTTTAGGTTTTGCAGGCCAGTCTCTGTAGCAACTATTTAACTCTGTAACTGTAGCATGAAAGTAGTCATAGGGACATTATGTAAATGTTTGGGTGTGGCTGTATTCCAATCAAACTTTATTTACAAAAACAGGTGGCCGGTCATTTTTTACCCACTGGCTGTAATTTGGCAAGCCCTGGAATAGCCTCCGTGGTAACAAATTAACTCTCTAATCTCCGAGATTGAACATAAAGATTATTTCTTGCTCATATTATACACATGATAGATGGGGATGTCTTCCTCCATCTTGTACATATTGTCATATGGAACAGGTGGCCTCCAAGGTGACACAGAAGGGAAAAAGAGCCCTGAAGGATCCCATCAGTACAGGAAGTAGCTTATATATTTTTAGTGCATATCCCATTGGCCAAAACCCAGTCTCATGGCCCAAATCCACTGAAAGGGAAGCTAAATAATGTAGTGAAGTATATTAGTATTTGGTGAGCAACTCAGTCATTGCCATAGGAAGCAATAATAATTTCAGTCTTGTATAGTTATTAGGATAAAATATGTGTAAAACATTTAGCACAGTGTGTCACACATAAGCAGCACTCAATAAATATTCAATTGTTCCTGACCCTCCCTTCTAGTGCTCGCTTCGGCAGCACATATACCAACCCTCCCTTCTAATCATTCCACTCTTTGGCATGCTATGAAATGCCCTTCACACTGAGACAGACATCCACTTGCCTTTTATTATTCTGTTTCCTCTACTCTTCCCTCTTTGTTATTTCCACCCTACTAATACATATTCACTTATCTTTCCTATTCCTGCTCAAATGACATTTGACATTTCCTTCATTTAACTTTTCCAGGCAGAGTGACTTGGGTTCCTCCCCTTGTACCACCACACTTAACTACAAACCATGAGTGATGAGCATGTTGTAATGTCCCTAATTTTATATGTTTGTCTCTTCCATCAGACTGTGAGCTCCATGAGGACAGAGCAATGTCATATTCTTATCTGTACCTTAGTATTTACCATAGAGTCTTAAATATTGACTGACAGTCCATAAGTGTTCATTAAACTCAACTGGTTAATCTTAATGGTAGGAATTTCAGGTCCTAGATAGCCTATACTCATAGTAGGAGCAACTTGAGACACATGAAGAGCTTTTCTTGTTTATGCCAGCTATAGCTCCAGTGCCTTATTGGTAGCTCCACAAAATGAGGTTTGGCAGAGAAGAAGCACTTAAAAGTTCACTAAAACCTACAAAGAAGAGAAAAGCAAAAAAAGGTCACTATGCAGGACCCCAAAATCTTTATTTTTTTATGAAATCTACTCCATTGAGGGGAAGAGTTGACTAAATTCAAGCAAAACAATTGGTGTGAATAGTGTATACGTCCCAGAGCATATTCATTGTCATTTCAGAATGGGTCCATAAAGAATACTTGTGAAACTACATTGAGCCAGCCATGTAGCTCAGGATCAAGTGACCCTGGCACCTGGAACTTATCACTGCTGAGTGCTGAGCATTTCTATTTAGAGAGACTCCCAGAGCAGCATCAGCACCATCTATCTTGCTATACCTCTCGATCTCAGTGGAAATCAACAAAAAAATACTGATTTAAAAAAAAAACTACGTATCCCTACATATCCTAGTCTGGCTTTGGTTTCTCCACTCACCTTTTCTGTAGCCATATCAAATAATGCCTTTTATTTTTTTAAATCATTGATTGCATTCAGCATTTCTTTATCCTTTTTCTTCTTCCAGGAGTAAAATTTAGTGATTTGTCACTTACATATAACACCCAGTGCTCATCATAACAAGTGCCCTCCTTAATGCGCATCACCCATTTAACCCATCTCCCCACCCACCCCCCTCCATCAACCCTCAATTTGTGCTCTATCATTAAGAATCTCTTTCAGTTTGTCTACCCCTCTCTCCTTCTCTCTCTCTTTTTTTTCCCTTTCAAAACGTTAAGCTGTTTTGTTTCCTAAATTCCACATATGAGTGAAATCATATGGTATTTGTCTTTTTCTCTGACTGACTTATTTTGCTCAGCATAATACACTCTAGCTCCATCCATGTCACTGCAACTGGCAAGATTTCATTCTTTTAGATGGCTGAGTAATATTCCAGTGTGTGTGTGTGTGTGTGTGTATACCACAACTTCTTTATCCATTCCTCAGTCGATGGATACTTGGGCCCTTTCCATAGTTTGGCTATTGATAATGCTGCTGTAAACATCGTGGTGCATGTACCCCTTTGAATCTGTATTTTTGTATCCTTTGGGTAAATACCTCATAGTGCAATTGCTGGATCTTAGGGTAGTTCCATTTTTAACTTTTTGAGGAACTTCCAAACTGTTTTCCAGAGTGGCTGCACCAGTTTGCATCCCCACCAACAGTGTAAGAGGGTTCCCCACTCTTTGCATCCTCGCCAACATCTGTTGTTTCCTGAGATGTTAATTGTAGACATTCTGACTGGTGTGAGGTGGTATCTCATGGTTTTGATTTGTATTACCCTGATGATGAGTGATATTGAGCATCTTTTCATGGGTCTGTTAGCCATCTGGATGTCTTCTTTGGAAAAATGTTTTTTCACATTTCTGCCCATTTCTTAAATGATTTATTTGCTTTTTGGGTGTTGAGCTTCGTAAGTTCTTTCTAGATTTTGGATATTAGCCCTTCATCAGATAGGCCATTTGCAACTAACTTCTCCCATTCCATAGGGTGCCTTTTAGGTTTGTTGATTGTTTCCTTCACTGTGCAGAAGGAAGTCCCAATAGTTCATTTTTGCTTTTGTTTCCCTTGCCTCTGGTGGAGGTTGCTGTCTGTGTTCTCTAGGATTTTGATGGTCTCCTGTCTCACATTTAGGTCTTTCATCAATTTGGAATTTATTTTTGTGTATTTTGTGTATCCAGTTTTCCCAACACCATTTGTTGAGGAGACTGTCTTTTTTCCATTGGATATTCTTTCCTGCTTTGTAGAAAATTAGTTGACCATATAGTTGTGGGTCCATTTCTGGGTTTTCTATTCTGTGCCATTGATCTATTTTGTCTGATATAAATATTGCTACTCCAGCTTTCTTTTGACATCAATTTGCATGATAGATGTTTCTCCGTCCCCTCACTTTCAATCTGCAGATGTCTTTAGGTCTAAAATGAGTCTCCTGTGGGCAGCATATAAATGGGTCTTGTTTTTTTATCCATTCTGATACCCTATGTCTTTTGAAGTATTTAGTCCATTTATATTCAGAGTGATTATTGAAAGATATGAATTTAGTGCCATTGTGTTACCTGTAAAGTTGGTGTTTCTGGTGATGTTCTCTGTTCCTTTCTAGTCTTTGTTGCTTTTGGTCTTTTTTTCCCCCACTCAAAGATTCCCCTTTAATATTTCTTGCAGGGCTGGTTTAGTGGTCATGAAGTCCTTTGGTTTTTATTTGCCTGGGAAATGCTTTATCCTTATTTCTATTCTTTTTTTTTTTAAGGTTATTTATTTATTTGAGAGAGAGAGAGGGAGCACAAGTCGGGGGAGGGGTAAGGGGGAGAGGGAGAAGCAGACTCCTTGCTGAGCACAGAGCCTGATACAGGACCAGATCTCAGGACCCTGAGATCATGACCTGAGCCAAAGTCAGATGCCCAACCTACTGAGCCATCCAGGCACACCTATAGCTCCTTCTAGTCTTAATGACAGCCTTGCTGGATAGAGTATTCTTGGCTGTAGATTTTTCCCATGTGGCACTTTGAATATATCATGCCACTCTTTTCTGGCTTGCAAAGTTTCTGCTGAAAAATCCCCTGCTAGCCTTATGGGTTTTCCATTATCAATGACTGTCTCCTTTTTTTTTGCTTCTTTAAAACTTTTAAAGAAAAAAAAGGTTTTTTTCTCTATCACTAGATTTTGCAAATTTAATTACAATATGTTTTGGTGTGGATCTACTTTTGTTGATTTTTATGAGGGTTCTCTGTGCCTTCCAAATCTGGATATCTATTTCTTTCCCCAGATTAGGGATGTTTTCAGATATTATTTCTTCAAATAAATTTCCTGCCCCTTTTTCTCCCTCTTCTTCTGGGACTCCTACAATATGAATGTTATTACATTTGATGGAGCCATTGTGTTTCCTAAGTCTATTCTCATTTTGCATAATTCTTTTTTCTCTCTTTTGTTCAGCTTGATTACTTTCCATTACTCAGGCTTCTAGGTCATTATTTCTTTCCTCTGCTTCTCCCAGCCTGCTGCTGCTCATTCCATCAAGTGTGTTTCTCATTTTGTTTATTGAGCCCTTATCTCTGCTATGTTATTCTTTATCTCTCCATTAAGGGTCTCACTCATGTCTTCCACTCTTTTCTTAAGCCCAGTGAGTATCCTTATGATCATTACCTTAAATTTTCTATTAGGCATGTCACTTATATCTCTTTTGCTCAGATCTCTGGCTGTGGCTTTGTTCCGTACTTCCTTTTGGGATAAATTTCTCTGTCTTATTTTGTCTAAGTCTCTGTGCCTGTTTCTATGTGTTAGGAAAGTCAGCTATGACTCCTGTTCTTGAGTGTGATGGCCTTATGAAGAAGAGGTCCTGTAGTGCCCTACTGTATAGTGTCCCCTCTTCCCCCAAAGCCTGGCCCTTCTAAGATTGTCTCCAATGTGTGTTGCAAATGCTCTGCTGTTTTGTCCTGGATGCTTTATCCTTCAGGCCAGTTGTCTGCAGAGGCTCTCTTTGCCTATTGTGGGCAGTGTTTTGTCCCTGGCCTGAATGTGGCACCTTTTAACTAGGTGTGCTTTGGTCTGTTTGTGAGAAGAGACCTGTCACCATTACTGCCAGAACCAATGCTCTGAAAAACTTCTGGCTTGGGAGATGCAGTGTAGGCAGGGGAAAGGGTTTGGGCCAGTCTTCTGAGGAAGGAGGCCTGTCTTGCTGGGACTGAGGCAGGAGTGACTGGGAGTGGCAGTTCCACCAGAGCACAAGTGGGAGGGGCTTGGTGTAAACAAGTTAGGTAGCAACTGTGGGCACTGCAGTTGGCCCTATGCTTATGCTGAGGGGCAGGGGAGGCAAATGGTGCCCACCACTTCCTTTGTTCCTGGAGGGTTTCTTCATGAATGCTGTCTCTCTGGTATGTGCTCCAAGATGAGTGAATAACCTCCCCACTGTGTACTACAGGTACTCTTTCAATCACTATTTCCATGATGTATGTCCATGGGTTGTTTGCCTGCCTTCTCTCCAAGAGCAATGCAATGCTTTCTGGGCTCTATCCAAGTCACACCCACTGACCTTTTTTTTTTAATTTAATTTTATTATGTTAATCACCATACATGACATCATTAGTTTTTGATGTAGTGTTCCCACTGACCTTTAAAATTCTAGGCTTTAAGCCCTGCTGGTTGCAAGAACTCATGAAATTCGGCCCCTCTCTCTTTCCAAACCAATTGCTATGGTGATTCATTTTCCCCATATGCTCCCCTATGTGCTAGTCTCTCTCTCATTCTTCTTTGTGGCTGTGGCTCCCTCCCTACCACAGTAGCCATGATCTGTTTCTCTCTCAAACCGTGTCTCCACATGGCTTACCTTATTCAATGTGGATTGAATCTTCTCTACCTTTAGTTGTGGAGTTTGTTCTGCCAGTCTTCAGGTCAATTTCTGGGGTATTTAGGATTATTTCATAGTTGTCTAGTTGTATTCATGGGATGAGGTGAGCCTAGGGTCCTCCTACTACACTGCCATCTTCCCAAGATCCTTATGGTGACCTCCTCTTAGAGTGAGCTAGTATTCATTTGGGTTTCACTGAAGCAGAAGAATTTCCTGACTCTGAATGCTTACCATTTCTTTGACAAAAGCCAGGACTGAACTTGATGTTCAGCTTCTCTGTAGTGTTGAAAATTTTAAAAACATGAGAACAGTTGATTGTTCAGAGACAGAATCCATTGAATATATAACATATGCCAACTACCTCATATCTTCTCTGGCTAACTAGTACCTTCCTTGAGAATGAGCAGTAGAACAATCTCTATATAGAACCACATTTTTAGTGCAAATGGAGCAATAAGCACAAAGCAGCATCTTTACATTTCTGAGGTGCACATATAACAGCCTAAATTTGTAGTGGTGTCCCATTGGGTTGTGGGGAGGCAGAGCAGAAGGAACTGGAATGAGTTCAGCTACACTTATGTGACTCAAGATTATAAGGGATGTATATAAGAATCCAACCTCTGCTGAAAGGAATGAATGCTTAAATAAAAACTTGGCTTTAAATACCTGTTCCACCTCTGAAATCTTCACTTTCTTGTATGTAAAATGGGACAATAATTCTTACCTCACATGGCTGATATGAAGATTCACAGTAGATGCTCAATGAATGTTTCTTCATATACACATTCAACCTTCTTAGCATAGGACAAGGGAGTTAGAAAAAATTGGACAGAGAGAATTTTCAGGGACCTAGCACTGACTCTTTAATTGTTAATGTTGTTAATGGGCCACTGTTTCAAATAAAGAAGTGAAGGGTTTCAACAATAAAGGATATATGGCTGGTTCTTGCAAGAGGTGATGAGTAAATTCTTCCCAGGAATACTATGGGGACATGAAGGTGGCAACTATTATGTACATATAACTGGATTTTAATCATGAGAAAACATCAGGAAACCCAAATAGATGCCCATTATACAATGTAACTGGCCTGTACTCTTAAAAAATATTAAGGTCAGGAAAGACAAAGGCTTAGGAATTGTTCCAAATTAAAGCAGTCTAAAAAGATATGACATCTAAATGCAATATGTGATCTTGGAATGAAGCCTGGACTGGTAAAAATAACGACAAAGGCATTACTTAAATTATTGACAAAATTTGATTATGGACTATGAATTAGATAATAGAATTCTATCAAAATTAAGTTTCCTAACTTTTATAATTATACTATATTTATGTAAAAGAATGTATTGTTCTTTAGAAATATATACTAAAGTATTTATGGGTAAAAGGGAACAATGTTGGCAACTTAATCTCAAATAGCAGAGAGAGAGAGAATGGTAAAATAAATAGGGCAAAATGTAAATTAATTGGTCAAGATGGGTAAAGTGTGAATCATTGCAACTTTTCTCTAAGTTTGAAATTAAATAAAATTAAAAAAAAATAAAAATAGGGGGGCGCCTGGGTGGCTCAGTTGGTTAAGCGACTGCCTTCGGCTCAAGTCATGATCCCAGGGTCCTGGGATTGACTCCCACATCGGGCTCCCAGCTCAGCGGGGGGCCTGCTTCTCCCTCTCCCACTCCCCCTGCTTGTGTTCCTGCTCTCGCTGTCTCTGTCTCTGTCAAATAAATAAATAAAATCTTTAAAAAAAATAAAAAAAATTAAAAATAGGATGAGAAACATAAAGAGGACAGTATAGAGCTGTAATAAGGGGTACATAACAGGGTTACCCGTTGTCTTGAATGGAAAAAAGAGTCAGAGAAGATTCAACAGAGGAACTGATGTCTAAGCTGTGATATAAAGAGTAAGTCATTTTTTTAGGTGAAGTGGTATGGTGGGTGGAAAATGTTACAAAGAGAGCAGCATATATGAAGGCCTGAAGGCAAGTAAGAGGAGTACAATGGATTTGAGTAACTGAGTATACAAACGGGACAGTGATGAGCAACAAAGCTGGACATGTAGGCTGGATTCAGATTATAGTGGGAATTCTAGGGAATAAATATTTGAGATGAGGCTTGTAAAGACCCATAGGATATGAGGGAAAATTAGTGGTTTTGTTGTCTATGGTTTTCTGACAAGGGGTTTTTAGGAGATTTTCTGGCTAAGGATTTTTAGATTATCTGGCTGTAGGGTTTTTGGGGTGAGGGGTTGGGGAGTTTTCATGTTACTTATGGATACAATTGACTAAGAAAAGAGAGTAGGGAAAATCCCAAACATTGCTTTGCACATAAATTCTAAATATTTGGAAGTGCTCTGCTACATAGCACAGTACCATATCACCAGTGATAGAAGACATCGTTCTCAAGACAAAACTCTGTTCTCAGGGAAATCACAGAACCAATATCTGGATTAGGCTGGAGAAGTCAGGGTTGGGATATATGCTCCTCAGCATAGCAAGCACTTTGGTGTACAGATTTTTGTCTTTTGGATAGAGTTTAGTACAGAGGATAAAAATTAGAATGGCCATAGATACTGGGAAGGTTAACATATATAAGTAAAGTGGATCAGATATAAGAAAAGCAATGTGCAGTCCAGACAAGATGGCATAGACTCATCTCTCCCTGTTTTTCCATCTACATACCTTGGACAAGGTGCACACTAAGTACAGCTATAAACCTTGGAATCGATGTAAGATGCCACTCAGATGTCCAGGGTTTTTCAGTAGGAGAAGGAGTTGTCTGATTTATTTACACAAAAACCACTGTTACCTGGGTGTTGTTGTGGCAGGATTCCCCCTGCTTGTGCTGCCCAGCTTCCAGGTGTCTCTGTGCAAGAGAGGGGAATATCTGGCCCAGCAAGGTAGGAGAATGCTTCCCCTGGATGCTTATTGTCAGTGGGGTTCTTGATCTATCCCCCTTTCTGGTACCAGTGGGAGTGCCTGCTATTGTTAGGAGTACTGTTCCATCATGCAGGGGAGAAGTGAGCCTATTTGAACTACTTGCTGTTTCTAGGTAAAGAGTTGAAAGATGCTGGAACTGGATTGCCTTTTTCTATTGAGTGGTGTGTTTTTTTTTTAAGATTTTATTTATTTATTTGTTTATTTATTTATTTATTTTAGATAGAGAGAGAAAGCAAGTGGGAGCAGGAGGAGGGACAGAGGGGAGGAGGAGGGAGGGGGAAAGAATCTCAAGCAGACTCCACACTGAGCATGAAGCCTGATGCAGGGCTTGATCCCACAACCCTGAGACCATGACCCGAGCCAAAACCAAGAGTCAGAAGCTTAACCAACTGAGCCACCCAGGCGCCCCTGTTGAATGGTGTCTTAAGGCATTTTGCTGCTATTTGTTTCTTTAATCTTACTGTCCCCAACCAGTCCACCTTCTTCTTTCCACAATTCAGATTTCTCTTTGGGTTCCATCTTACCACCATAATAAGTGGTCCAGTCCATGAAGCTGTCCCTGTACCCGCTGACCCTGAGACTATCCTTCCCGACCTAGAGACTCTGAGTGATACTGGCAGGGAAGTTCTCTTTATCTTGTCAGCGTGGAGATTCCCTTCAGACAAACCGAACAAACCAAAATAGCATTGCAAAGGCTCAGAAAATTAAATTGTCATTGGAACTACAACCCACAAAAGTAGGCCAGGACCTGCACGCTAAACATAAACAGAGTGGCTTCCTGCTACAATAAAAGATTAAAATAGCACCAAGAGTCTTCTAACATAATAATCAAAATATCTAGGATACAATAGAAAATGAGCCATCATACCAAAAAACCAGGAAAATCACAAATTGAGTGAGAAAAGAAAATGAACTGATACCAACACCCAAAATGAACCAGATGCTGGAATTCTGGCAAGGATTTTAAAGCAGCCGTCATAAAAATGCTTCAAAAAGCAATTACAAATCCTCTTGAAATAAATGTTAAAATAGAAAATCTCACCCAAAAAATGGAATTTATTTATTTATCTACACCAGTTTATAATAAAGGTAGGAAATGACAGATTGATCAGGAAGGTTACAGTTTTGAGAAAAATAGAAAAGCAGTTGAAACCATCCTGCTATACCAATGATATAGTTTTCCTGGCCCCCATTATCACATAAGGATATTTGTTTTGCTCCTTCATTTATGGATGAAGATTCTCAGATTTCATGAGGCAATTTCATACAATTTTTATTCTCTTCTTGCACATTGAGATTTTAGGAGGAACCTGGACACTGAAATAGTTGGTGGAGCCACAGCTGTTTTTTCCTTTTTTAATGAGAGTTATCAGAGAAACTCAAGGTTACTTTTTTTATATAATAAGGCTATAGTTCAAATAGAAGATCCAACAGGGCATTAGTGAAATAAGAGTCTCCTCCAATATGTACTTAATTACTGTACAATCAACTGTTATGAGATATTTCAAAGGATAAAAGGTAAATTCTTTTCATTGTTCCTTAGACACCTTATTTATGACTTAACTTTATTTAATCCATTGCTCAATACCCAAACATATATCCACTATATTTCACTGTTTCATTTTATAACAAATTTTGGGCTGAAGGAAGTTTCATATAAAAATGGGAAAATTTAAGATTCTTGGATTTCTTATCCAGAGGATATAATTTTCTAGGTGCTGCAGGGAAGCCCCAGTACAAGACCTGTCTAAAATATGACTTTTTTTTTAAGATTTTATTTATTTATTCATGAGAGACAGAGAGAGAGAGAGAAGCAGGCTCCCAAGGAGCAGGGAGCCTGATGTGGGACTCGATCCCGGGACCCTGGGATCATGACCTGAGCTGAAGGCAGACGCTTAACCATCTGAGCCACCCAGGTGCCCTAAAATATGACTTTCAACAGCCTGCTATAATAGATGGAATGCTGCATTTCAGCTTTTCTTTCAGATTAAAACATAGAAGTTACCTACAAAATATAAACCTAATAAGGTTAGGAATCAATGGGTATCCTTTTAGAACCATACATCCTAAATTGATATGACCTAGCACCTGTGATAGCACTAGTTGGATAGCAATTTTTATGTGAATTATGGGAAGAGCTAAGAAAAGAGATTTTAAATCTAGAATCTTACAGTTAAGAAAAACCATAAAAGGCATCTAGTCTTGCCCCATTCCTAATGTAGGTAGATTGTCCTCTACAGCATACCTAAAATGGGATCACAAAGCCTCCAGCCTCTGCTTCAACACCTCCAATGGCAGAAAGTCTACCGCTTCAAGAAGTACTCCCATTTCATTGGTCTCAATTCTAATCATCAAGTAATTTTTCTCTTTATTGAGCCAAAATACAGTTCTCTCTATGTTACATTCACTGATTCTATTTCAAAATTTTGGAAAAACAAAAAACAAGACTTATTTAAAAAAATTTTCCATAGGAGAGTTTACTCCCACATTTTTAAATAAACATGACATTAAACTGACTAGAATCACATTTATAGCAGAGTACTCCTCTCCCATTTTCATTTTCCCTGTGATTAATTTTCAAAGTATAGAAAGATATCTTTTTTCAATGAGCTTCTTAGAGAATAGAATGAGTTAGAGTCAAGTGCAAGTCAAATAATCAATCAAAAAGGAAAAATTCACTAGTTTAAACCTAAGCTATTAACAATTTCTGATTCTTCACTGGGTCACAAGTGATGATAATTATTTCTCCATGAACAAATCTGAAGATTGAGCAAGACTGCTGAGATTAGGAAATGGGAAATTCTCACAGCGATTATTATTTCATCATGATTAACGAAAAACTAATGGGTTTGGTTTTTAAGTAGCACTTGGGTTTTTCTTTTGTAATTTCCTACTTAATTATAAGGATTACTGTGAAAGCATACCTGTGAGTTATGGCTTCAGCCTACTGGAAATGCTTACACACATCCAATACTGAGAACCCTGAGTTTCCATGAAGCATCCTGCCAAGAGCTGCTGACAGTATTTTCCAGTAGACCTCTTTGGATCATGCCACCAATTTCATGCTCTGCATAAATCTCATGTTGCTTAAACCTTCTGGATAATCAGAATAAAATGACAAATCTGTTTCCATTAATTAAACATATTACCTAAATGTTGCATTAAGAATGTAATATATTTTCCCTCTTTTTCTTTTATAAGTCATAACAAGGTAAGAGAATTAAAAGGAGGGAATTGGCATATGGGGATGAATTTCTCCACTGAGTGATTTTAAATAAATCTTTGGACTCAATTTTCATTTACTGTGTGAACAAGTTATTATTGACAAAAGGAAATAAATGACAATTGTACACATACCCCAAACTACTTTCAGTGACAAAATTTTCAAAATTTGTCAATGAGTAGTATAAACAATTTCTATATCCACCTGTATAATAATCCTGAAGTCATTAATGTCTGATTTCTATAGAAAAATTTACCAAAGATTAATTCATTAGTAAGGAATAACAAAGCAGTTGGGATTTGATGAGAAGGATAGCTGATTTTAGTGCATTGGTAAATTTCTTATACTTCTCACATAATGGATTTTTTTTGTTGTTGTTATAAGTCTTTTTCTTCTTTGTAGACTTTAAAAACACAAGCTTGCCAAATGAACACAAACCTGATTTCCTGGCCATCCCATAGATGATTTTTTTATACACATGTTAAGTTGAAACTGTAATATTTGGCTCAGAAAAAAACCATGGGTTAGCCATAGGTAAAATGGTGGCCAGACATCAAAAGACCAGGTCCTAGACTTAGCTGAGTTGGGTGATCTTGGGCGGGTCATTCAGTCTCTTCAGATCCTTCCAGTTCACCAGCTTTAAAATGAGTGGAAAGCTTCTAAGGTGCCTTCCATTTGAATATTTATTTAAGGTCTTTATCTGATATATTGAACATGTCTCAGCCACTAGCTAATGTCTACCTATTATTCCATAATGGTTAGCAAATCACTTTTGATTGTACTGACTAATCTTTGAAATGCCTAACCAAATAGTTTTGAAAATTAGCAACTAGCCTTGAAACTAAATAGTAAATTTATTTTATCAGCTTTATGGGCCTTAGAAAAAAGCACCTTTTGGGGTTGCATCTATAAATGCAAAACCAGAACTATCTGGATGTAAAAGAGGGAAAGAATGGAGCACTTTGAAGATGACCAAACTGTTTTGAAAGAAAATTAAAGTTACAAACATGGTTAAGATAGTTATCCTCACCCCTAAATCCCCTTAGGGTTATGCTCCTAAATTTGCTATCTTATTGGCTAGGGGCTGGAACTGATTGATAGGTATGCCAAAGCCACAGGGGAAGCTTTCTATAAAGGGAATTACTGGCTTTGAAAACACAGCTATTAACCTTGAGCATCTTTAATCGCCCACCAATTAAGAATAAGCACCCTTAAGCTCCCAGTGATTAACCTTTATTACCCCAAGTTGCTCCCACAGGCTCTCCTACTTACTTAAATACAAAATAGCAGAATGCCAGACTGTAATACTGTGAACTTTTTCATAGTGTATTCTGATTCTACTGATGTAAAAAAAAAATACATTATTGCCCTTAAAAATGTGTTGGTTGCCACAGTGAAGAAAAATGTCCTAAGATCTCTAAAATATTTGAGTCAGGGCTCTGGGCAAAACTAGCTTTAGAGGAAGTAGTCTCTTGGCTGATGTAACTAGAAAAGCCATAAGCAATAGACTAAAAGTCAGGAGACCTAGATTTTAGATCCAATTCAGTAAGAACATAATGCCTAAGGAGTCACCAAAATTCTCTGGGCCTTAGTTTCCTCAGATAAAACTGAGGACAGTTGTGTTAGATAATCCCTAATGTCCTCTTCAGCTGTAATATTCTGAGTCTAATCTGTGCTTCTGTGGTGAGCTAACAGGCACAAATTCAGACAAGCTATTTTATTTGGGTACAGAATGATGACGATAGGTATGCTCAGTTACTCTTCGGATTGCATTTGGACATTAGCCAGTTCCAAGAATATACACTGAGGTGTATATCCTCAGAAGTTAAAGCACAGGACTTAAGCAACATAACAGTAATGCAGCTTTTGAGAATTTCAGAGGCCCTCACAAAATTTTTAATATTTGCTATCCATTTAAGGTTTGGATTTATAGATCTAGAACTTTTGAGGCAATTTCTCTGTAGCTACTATGCATGCCATTTAGGAAAGTGCTACCAGGCAGACATTGGTACCAGAGGAGTTCATGGCCTTCCCATAGAGAAGTAAGGCTAAGATCTCCCATGGCTGGGGAGAAGATGAATGCATCATAGATCATATTATAATATTCTTCCCAGTAATCCTTTTTCTATAATAGATAAAACTTTTTTTCATAGCAAATAATAGCATTTATTACCATATTGATGAGTGTTTACTAATTACCATATTGATAAGAGTAACAGATTCTTAAAAATATGATTCTAAGCCAGAGATAAAATACCTTGAAAAGGCTGGTTGTGAAAGGATAAGCCTGAAATAGGCCCTGTACCTATGGCAGTATTTGTTCTGAATGAGACAATGGGAAATATTTTCTGTATATTTACTCTACAGAGGAAAGGATAAACAGTCCTAAGAGGGCAGAGGAAGTAGAAGGAATAAGAAACAAGATAAGAAGCTGAAGCCAGAGCTATTTGAAAAAGCCAAGAGTTATCAATTACTCAATTTAAAATTCCTTGCATTGCTAACTGGTACAGCCCTCTGGAGGCTCCTCAAAAAGTTAAAAATAGAACTACCCTCTGACCCAGCAATTGCATTACTAGGTATTTACCCAAAGAATACAAAAATACTGATTTGAAGGGATACATGCACCCCATGTGTATAGCAGCATTATCAACAATAGCCAAATTATGGAAAGAGCCCAAATTTCCATCAACTGATGAATGGATAAAGAAGATGTGGTGTATATATATATATGTGTGTGTGTGTGTGTGTGTGTGTGTGTGTATGTGTATATACATATATATACCACATATATATAATACCATATATATTAATATATAATGGAATATATATAAAATGGAACATATATATATATAAAATTGAATATATATATATATATGTGTGTGGGTAATAATGGAATATTACCCAGCCATAAAAAAGAACGAGATCTTGCCATTTGCAACAATGTGGATGGAACTAGAGAGTATTATACTAAACAAAATAAGTCAGTCAGAGAAAGATAAATACCACATGATTTCACTCATATGTGGAATTTAAGAAATAAAACAGAAGAACATGGGGGGGGAAGAAAGAGGCAAACCATGAAACAGATTCTTAACTATAGAGAACAAACTAAGGGTTACTGGAGGGAAGGTGGGGGGGATGAGTTAAATAGGTGATGGGGGAGCACTTGTGATTAGCACTGGGTGTTGTATGTAGGTGATGAAACACTAAATTCTATACTTGAAACTAATATTGCATTGTATGTTAATTAACTAGAATTTAAATAAAAATTTGGAGAGAGAAAAAAATCCTTTACATTGCTGAAATGAGACACCCCTTAATCTCTACAGTCCTTCAGAAAATTTTGCTACAAAGAGCCCATGTGTATCTTGTCTGTTTAGAAATCAAGGAAAGGGAACTGAACTTCAGATCTGAGCCAGCATGGAGATGGCTTAAGAAAGGAATACAAGATATAGAAAACAAAATCTAGACAGAAGCCAGAAATCAGAGGCAGAAAAAAACAGAAAAAGTAAGGTCATTTTTTCTTTTTAAGTATCCCTTCTCAGATTCTGGTAGCCTAACTCCACCTTCCTTTGGGGGAATTGCCCTTCCCCAATTTCTTGTGGTACTTTTGATTTGGTCATATTATCCCACTCCATTCTACATGGCCACAGTGGTGGTCTGTGACCCAGGCTAGGCCAATCACAATTTCACTTTCCCTTTCCCTTGGCTGCAGATTCTGGTCCATGGGGTGGCCAGCATGGTGCCAGGTAGAGACCTTCCCATTAAGAAATTTCAGATGGCAGAGGGAATTAAAGAAGCAGACTCCTTGCTGAGCAGGGAGCCCAACACAGGGCTCAATCCCAGGACCCTGAGATCATGACCTGAGCCAGAGGCGGATGCTTAACCGACTGAGCCACCCAGGTATCCCCCCCTTTTTTTAAAGATTTTATTTATTTATTTGAGAGAGTTTTCTATTTCTTAAAAAAAAAGTGATTTTAAAAGGAATTGCATTGAATCTGTAGATTGTAGATTAGGTAGTATTGGCATTGAATCTGTAGATTGTAGATTAGGTAGTATTGATATCTTAACAATATTAAGTCTTTGATTGCATGAATATGGGATGTCTTTCCTTGTATTTATGTCTTCTTTAATTTCTTCTAGCAAATGTTTTGTAGTGGTCAGTGTACAAGTTTTTCACCTCCTCAGTGATTTTTATTCTTTTTTTAAAAAAAGATTTATTTATTTTTATTTTAGAGAGAGAAAGAGAGTGAGTGGGAGGAGGGGCAACAGGAAAGGGAGACAGAAACCTCAAGCAGACACCTCACTGAGCACAAAGCCCAACACAGTGCTCAATCCCACAACCCCGAGATCATGACCTGAGATGAAATCAAGAGTCAGATGCCTAACCGACTGAGCCATGCAGGCGCCCCAGTGATGTTTATTCTTAAGTATTTTATTCCTTTTGATGCAGCTATAAATGGAGTTGTTTTTAAATTTCCTTTTAAATTTGTTCATTGTTAATGTATAGAAACACAACTGAATTTTGTGTGTTAATTTTATATCTTGAAATTTTTCTAAAATTGTTTATTAGTTCAGACAGTTTTTGTGTGGAATCTTTAGAGTTTTCTATGTATGAAATCATATCATCTGCAAACAGTGATAATTTTACTTTTTCCTTTCCAAGTTAGATGCCTTTTATTTACTCTTCTTGATTAATTATTGCAGATAAAACTTCCAACACTCTGTTAAACAGAATTGATAAAAGCAGACATTCTTGTCTTATTTCTCATGTTAGGGAAAAGACGCAGTAACTGTGCAGTTTTCATATATGGCTTTTAATATGTTGGGAAGATTTCTGTCTATTCCTAGTTTGTTGAATGTTTTTATCATGAAATGCAATGTATATTATCAAATGCTTTCTCTGCATCAGTTGAGATGACTCTATGATTTTTTTTCATTGTGTTAATGTTACATTGGCTGATTTTCATATGCCAAACTGTCCTTGCACTCCAGGAATATATCCCACTTATCTTGCTGTATAATCCTTTGAATATGCTGCTGAATTCAGTGTGTTAGTATTTTGTTGAAACTTTTTGCATCAGTATTCATAGGGGATATTAGTTTATAGTTTTCTTGTAGTTTTTCTCTCTGGCTTTGGTATCAGAATAATGTTAACCTAACTGAGTAAGGAAGTATTCTCACCTCTTCAGTTGTTTGGAAGAGTTTCAGAAACATTGTTGTTAATTATTATTTTATTTATTTATTTATTTAACAGAGAGAGAGACACAGTGAGAGAGGGAACACAAGCAGAGGGAGTGGGAGAGGGAGAAGCAGGCTTCCCGCAGAGCAGGGAGTCTGATGCAGGGCTCAATCCCAGGATCCTGGAATCATGACCTGAGCCGAAGGCAGATGTTTAATGACTGAGCCACCCAGGCACCCCTGTTAATTATTTTTAAATTTTGGGTAGAATTCATTAATGAATCTATCTAGTCCAAGACATTACTTTGTCAAGAGGTTTTTGATTACTGATTCAATCTTCTTAATAGTTATAGGTATATTCAGATTTTGTTTCTTCATAATTCAGTCTTGGTAGGTTATGTGTTTCTAGGAATTATCCATTTCATTAAAGTTATTCAATTTATTGGAGTATAATTATTCATAGTACTTCTCATAATCTTTATTTCTGTAGAATCAGTAGTAATGTCCCCACTTTGATTTCTAATTCCTAGTAATGAGTTCTCTCTCTTTTCTTAGTCAATCTAGCTTAAAAATTGTCAATTTGTTCAATCTTTTCAAAGAACCAACTCTTGGTTTTGTTGAATTTCTCTATTTTTTTAAATTTTTTATTTTTCTTCACTCTCCTTTATTATTTCCTTCCTTCTGTAGTTGTAGACTTTTGACTGCTTTCCATAGTAGTTCCTATAAGCTAATTTTAGCTATCTTTGCTGGTTTCTTTTCTTTATTTTTTTTATGTTTCTTTGGGAAAATTAAGGTATGAAGCTTCCTAGTCCACTGATATTATTCCTTTCTTGCCTAGATCTTAAAGAACAAAGACCATAACTAGCATCTGATTTTGATAAAACTGCTATATATACAACTTGAACCAATATTTAATATTGAAAGTACAATTAGTTAACTAATTTATCAAGGATTTATTCTTTTGAATTGTAGCTTATTGTAATTCTGCTATTTACAAGCTTGGGTAGAAGATTTATAATCCTAACCACCCTAGAGTGCTGTCTTTGAGCCCTCTATTTCTGGGTAAAATGAAAGCACCAGGCATTTGCTGAAATGAAGGGAGGATGACAGATGGTATTAGGAATAGGGTCTATAAAAATCACTGGAAGAGGAATAGAGTCATCAAGTTATCACCTAGTTCACAATTTTTCTTTTCAGGAGGTTTACTCCTTTTCAATACTACAGAAAATGGCCAAGGGATTCCTGGAAATGATCATTTAGTATCTCAAACAAGTAAAAGTAAATAGCCTTTAATTTTTTATCATGGCCCTTTCTTTCATTTTCACTCTATGAAGACAAACCAGCCAGAATTAATTTGTCAAGCTTTAAGGCCCCTCTTAGATCTAAAGTTCTAAAATTCTAAGGCTTGCATATTGTAAATATGAGTATAATAGGGAAGAATAACAATGGAATATTTAAGACTTCTTACAATGAAGGAATATTATTTCTTTGCTAGCTAGATTCCTAGGCCATTGTGGTGCAGAGCAAGTTAATGGATGAATGAAAGTACTAAAACCAGACTGATTAATTTACCAAATTGTTAAATGAGCTGAACGTTTCCTGTGGAAGAGAAAAGAATAAGTGGAAAAGAGGAAAGCAGGGTAAGATATTATGGAAAAGACTAATGCCAGTT
This sequence comes from Mirounga angustirostris, assembly GCF_029215605.1. Lineage (NCBI taxonomy): Eukaryota > Metazoa > Chordata > Mammalia > Carnivora > Phocidae > Mirounga > Mirounga angustirostris. The sequence continues at coordinate 99,735,077 of NW_026991719.1, forward strand.
ACTGGTTTTGAGAAAAAAAAACAAGTTATTTATGAAGAAAAGTGGAAGGATTATGGTCATCTGCTTTGCTAAGTGGGCTTTTTGTTCATAGATGGCTGAAGAGGATTTGTTAAAGTTTACTGGGTGTTATGAATGGAAACTCTCTTTAGAATGTTCTGAGAGACTTCAATAAAGATGTGTTGGATGTTAGGCATGTGTTCTATGGCATGAAAAATCATATGGATCCTCAGGCCACAAGTAAGCCACATATCAACTAGTATGTTTCTAATTTTCAGTTCTATGTATAAAAATCATCAGTTTACCCCTTTATTTTCTGGAAATTTCTGCATCAGTTTATGCATTCTGTTCTAAGCAACTGAAAACCCAAGGTGGTGTAAGTCCTTAGGAGAATTTATTGGTTAATGGATCTGCAAGACCAAAAGAAAGAGACAACAGGATTATCTAATTCAGTGTCTCAATAATGTGAAGCATCTGGTTTCTTTCTGCCTCTCCATTCTGCCATAATCTTAGTATGATGCTAAAACTGGTTTCTATCATGGGTGTAATATTGCTGTACTAGATGAGACTTTAAATCCACATACAGTACCACTCAAGATAAAAAAGTATTTATACTTAGAATTTCAAGGAAGAATATTGAAATTCATCCTGAATGACCCACTTAGATGACAGGCTAAACCCAGAACCAATGATTTGGCAAAGTCAGGATAATGAAATGTGTTAATTGGCTTAAGCTACTCCTAGTGCTCAGGTCAGCTTCTCCCTGGAGTACATCAAGGGGAAAGGATGATGAATGAAAATGCAGATACTGTAAGCAAGGGAGAATGAGTGCAGATGCTAGGTAGGCAATTATCAACACCTACTACAGTTACAGCTCATACTCAGATTTGTCTGATGTCTTCAACAATGTCATGCAATTTGCAAATGCATCAATTAATTTCTCATTCTTGAAATTCTATAATCAACAAGAAATACTTATTCTTTTTTAAGCCCATACATGACTAAGTCTTTAACTTTTTTAAAAAAAATCATTAAGGCAATATATGACAGTGAAATTTCTTAAGGTCAGAAACCTGAGTTAAATTCATAGATCTATATTTTCTTAAGTCTGTAAGCTTGAGTGACTCACTAAACCTCTCTGATTCACAAATTTCTCATTTGTGCATCATAAAGATCATCAGAATTATTTTTCTTCAGAGCAGAGGTTTATCAGCACCTTGCTACAAGACACCTAATAATAGAAGTTGGCATTCTGGGTAGAAGAGAAGAGCTAGAAGCTTATATGATGAAGTTTTCACTAAAATATATTCTATATTCCCCAGTATTAGAAGGGAATACTATTCCCCATTTTTCCTATTTCCATGTGGCAAGATCACCACAAGAGTAATTCTGTCCTCTTGCTTGTGTTACTTCCTTTACTACTTCACGTGGATGAGAATTTTACATGGTTGGTGGGCAACAGCCATTTATCCTTTTTTGACTGTGAAGAATTAATCTAAAAGTTTACAAAATCAATTCCATGTATCGGTGAAAATATAAACTAGGAAGCTCTAAGGTCTTCTACAGAAACAGTGAAAATGAGCAAAAGAACTCTGAAAATGAACTTTTATGAGAACTCTGGAAAGTAGTTTAAGGTTACAGCAACCAAGCAAATGTCAAATCAAGACAAAGGACGACTTAAACATGGTAAGAGAGCATTGTGGCTTTTTAACATATCCTCACCCCACACACTTTTCCAGTTTGATGACAGTCTTGAAGATGGCATCCCAAATTCCCCATATGTGTCTCTGGTTCTGGAGGGAGCAGAGTAGACCTTGCTCTAATTGTGTTTTTCTGTTTTGACCTGTCTGGGGACTCCCTGAAGGACTGATGCAAGGCACTTGCCTTTGTTTTATCTAACTCAGAACTTTCTCAGGGTGGAAAAGTGGCTGAGCAGAGGGTATTCCTTAAAAACTTTGAAAGGCAAAAGAACAAGCCACTGCCACTTCCCCCTGAAAGAACAGTCATCAAGAGTTAGCATGTTCTTCACAATTTTTCTTTTGCCCAGGTTTCTTCCTTTCCTATAGTTTTTCAATACTATAGAAACTGTCAAAGAGACCCCTGAGAATGGTCATTTGGTTACATAAGCAAATGAAATACGTAGCCTCTAATATTTTTTATTGTGACCTCTTATTTCATTTTTACTCTATGGAGACCTGGGGCAACATATTATATTTGGGGCAAATAACAGACACACAGAAATCCTGGGAAGAAAATCTGGAGAGAGATACTTTGGGAGATAAGGGCTTTGAAAATCTTTTACATATACCAGGGATTCTAGAAAGCCAAATACATAGTGAGGACAAGATGCAAGCTGGAAAAGACCTGATAAGAACCTGTGCTTTCACTACCAGCTGAGCTTTCAGCTCAGTGAAACCAGTAAGTGAAAGCTAAAAGCATTGATATAAAATGACCTGGATAAGCTTTGGAGGGCCCAACACAGAACTAATCAGCAAAGACTACGTAAGCATTTTTGTGCCTTGCCTTGCCTTGCCTTGCTTTGCCCTGCCCTGCCCTGCCCTTCCGTGCCCTTCCTTTCCCTTCCCTTCCCTTTCCTTCCCTTCCCTTTCCTTCCCTTCCCTTTCCCTCCTTCCCTTTTTCTTCTTTCTCTTCCCCTTCCCTTCCCTTCTTTTCCTTCCCTTTTATCTTTCCCTCCCTTCTCCCCTTCCCTCTCCTCCCCTTCCTTTTCCTTCCTTTTCCCTCCCCTCCTTTCCCTTCCTTTCTTTTGCTTCTCCTCCCTCCCCTCCCCTCTTCTCCCCTCCTCTCCTCTCTTTTCCAATTTCCAGTTTAAAAAAATAAACTATGGAGACCAGAAGGCAGTGGAATGATATATTTAAAGTGCCAAAAGGAAAAAAAAAAACAAAGATTAATATTTCTAAATCTTGCAAAACTATCCTTCAAAAAAACAAGAGAGAAATTAAGATATTCCCAGATAAACTGAAGCTGAGGGACTTTGTAGCTCGAAGACCTGCCCAACATGATCATAGTTTTTGATCCATTCTATATGTTGCTTTACTCAGCTTGTTAATGCTTTATTGAAGATTTTTGCATTTATATTCATAAATGATATGTCTGTAGTTTTCTTATGTTGCCTTTATCTTTATCTGGCTTTGATATCGTGGGAATACTGGCCTCAGATTGAGCTAGGAAGTGTTCCCACCTATTCTTTTTAAAAAAGAGTTTGAGGTACAGATCTATGATTCAGCAGTCTTGCACAATTCACAGCGATCGGAGGGGGAGACGAACCATGAGAGACGATGGACTCTGAGAAACAAACTGAGGGTTCTAGAGGGGAGGGGGATGGGAGGATGGGTTAGCCTGGTGATGGGTATTAAAGAGGGCACGTTCTGCATGGAGCACTGGGTGTTATACACAAGCAGTGAATCATGGAACACTAACTACATCAAAAACTAATGATGTAATGTATGGTGATTAACATAACAATAAAAAACTAAAAAAAAGAGTTTGAGAAGAACTGATATCAGTTCTATAAGATTTTGTAAAAGATTTTATTTATTTGTTTATTATTTATTTATTTATTTAGCGTGTGTGTGAACAAGAGGAGGGGCAGAGGGAGAAGAAGAGAGAGAATCTCAAGCAGACTCCGCACTGTGTGGAGCCTGACATGGAGCTCCATCTCTCTACCCTGAGATCATGACCTTAGCCAAAATCAAGCATCAGACACTTAACCAGCTGAGCCACCCAGGCACCACTTAGTTCTTTAAATGTTTGGTAGAATTCACTAGTAGAGCCATCTGGTCCTGGGTTTTCTTCATAGTAAATTCTTTCATTACTGATTCAATGTCTTTACTTATATGTGTATTCTAATATTCTATTTCTTCTTGCATCAGATTCAGTAGTTTGAATCTTTCTAGGAATTTCATCTAGGTTATCTAATGTGTTGTTATACAATTTTTCATAGTATTCCTTTATACTACCTTTAAAAAAATTCTGTAAGTCCTGGAGTAATGTCCCTTTTTCATTTCTGATTTTCAGTCATTTGAGTCTTCTCTCTCTTTTTTTTTTTTCCCTTGATCAGTCTTGTTAAACCGTTGTCAATATTGTTGATACTTTCAAGAAAGGAACTTTTAGTGTTGTTGTCTCTATTGTTTTCCCTATTCTCTATTTCACTTGTTTCTTCTATAACTTTATTATTTCTTTTCTTTTGCTTAATTTGTGTTTATTTTGCTTGTGTTTTTGTTCCTTACATCGTAAACCTATGTTATCAATTTGAGATCTTACTTCTTTTTTAATATAGGTCTTTATTCTATAAATTTCCCTCTAAGCACTGCTTTCATCACCTTCCATGAGATTTGATATGCTGTGTTTTCATTTTCATTTATTTCAAAGTGTTACCCAATATTCCTTGTGATTTTTTCTCTAACCCTTGGTTATTTGTGATTGCATTTTTTAAATTTACACATATATGTGAATTTACCAAATTTCCTTTTTCTGTTGATTTCAATTTCTGTTCCATTGTTGTTGAAAAACATACTTCATATGATCTAATTCTTTTTAAATGTATTGAGACTTGTTTAATGGCCTAACATACAGTCTATTTTCAAGAATGTTCCATGTGCACTTGAAAAAAAATGTATATTCTGTTTTTGTTGGGTGGAGTGATCTTAAGTTGTCTGTTTAGGTCTACTTGATTCATTGTGTTGTACAAATCTTATGTTTACTTTTGATCTTCTGCCTAGTTGTTCTATCCATTATTTAAAGTAGGGTATTGAAGTCCTCATCTACTATAGTTAACCTATTTTCCCTTCAATTCTGTTTTTGTTTCATGTATTTGGGGGCTTTGTTGTTAGGTGCACACGTTTATAATTGTAATATCTAACTGATGGATTGACATTTGTCTCATTCTAAAATATTCTTCTTTGTCTCTATTAACTTTTTTTCTAAAGTAAGTTTTGTCTACATTAATATAACAACTCGAACTCTTTTCTAGTTACTGTTTGCATAGTATATCTTTTTCTGTCCTTTTACCTTAATCTATTTGTATTTTTGAATCTGAAGTGTATCACTCATAGACCACATAGTTGAATCAGGTTTCTTGCCCATTCTGCCAATGTCTGCCTTTTAATTGGAGTTTGAATTCATATTCATATAATGTAATTATTGATGAGTTAGGAGTTACATCTGCCATTTTGCTGTATTTTCTGTTAGTCTTAGATACTCTTTTCTCTTTTCCTCTATTTTAATTGCCACTTTTTGTAATAAATATATATTTACTAGTGTGCCATTTTAATTCCCTTGTTTCTTATATATATATAATTATATACTATATATATGTTTATAATACAATTTTATAAAAGTTTATATATGCAAGTTTATATATAAATTCCTTTCTTAGTGGTTACCCTAGGGATTTATAATTACCATCTTAATAATACCAATCGACTTCAGATTAATACCAACTTAATTATATATGAAAACTTTAAACCAAAAAACAGACTCTTAACTATAGAAAACAAACAGATGGTTACCAGTGGGCAGGTGGGTTGGGGGATGGGTAAAATAAATGAAGGGTATTTGGAGTGCACTTCTCTTGATGAGCACTGAGTAATGTATGGAACTGTTGGATTATTACATTGTACACCTGAAACTAATATAGCACTGTATGTTAACTATGCTGGAGTTAAAATTTTTTAAAAAAGAAAGAAAAAAAGCTTTATTTCTATCCTTTGTGCTGTTATTGTCATACAAATTATATCTTCTTTTTTTTTAAAAGATTTTATTTATTTATTTGACAGAGAGAGACACAGTGAGAGAGGGAACACAAGCAGGGGGAGTGGGAGAGGGAGAAGCAGGCCTCCCGCGGAGCAGGGAGCCCGATGCGGGGCTCGATCCCAGGACCCTGGGATCATGACCTGAGCCGAAGGCAGACGCTTAACAACTGAGCCACCCAGGCGCCCACAAATTATATCTTGATACATTGTTTCCCCATCAATACAGATTTATAATTGTTGCTTTATGTAGTTGTGTTTTAAATTTGAAGAAAAAAGTTCTAAAAAATCCATTTTTCTATAATTTATATTTACCCAGATAGTTACCTCTACTGGTATCTTTATTTCTTCATGCAGATTTTACTGACTAAAGCCCTTCTGTTTCAGCCTGAACAATTTATTTTAGTATTTCTCAGAGGGTAGGTTTTCTAGCCACAAATTCTCTCAGGTTTGTTTATCTGAGAATGTCTTAATTTTTCTTTTACTTTTGAAGAATAGTTTTGTTAAACATGAAACTCCTGGTTAGTCTTTTTTCTTTGAGCCCTTTGAAAATATATCATCTTGCTGCCTTTTGGCTTACACGGTTTATGATGAGAAATCAGCTGTTAATATATTGAGTGTCCTGTTTATGGAATGAGTTGTTTCTTTCTTGATGCTATCAAGATTGTCTTTGTATTTGTGTTTTGACAGTATGATTGTCATGTGTGTAGGTATGGATCTTTGAGTTTATTCTTTTGTAAATTCATTAATCTTCTTGGATGTATAGATTAATGTTTTTCACCACATTTGGGAAGTTTTCATCTGGTTTTTCTTTAAATATTCTTTTTTCCCCTTTCATTCTCTCATCTCCATTTGGACTTACATTATACCTATGTTGTTATACTTTATGGTGTCTCACAGGTCACTCAGGCATTTTTCATTTTTATTCATTCTTATTTCTTTCTGTTCCTCAGACTGGATAATCTCAGTTGACCTATCTCAGCTTTTCTGACTGTTCTGTCTTCTCAGATCTGCTGTTGAGCTTCTCTAGTGAATTTTTTATTTCAGCTATTGTTACTTTTCAACTCTGAAAATTCTATCAGGTTCTCTTTTTTTTTCCCTAATTTATATCTGCCTATTGGTATTCTGGTGAGACATTGTTCTCATATTTTCCTTTAGCTCTTTAAATATGATTTCCTGTAATTCTTTTTTTTAAGATTTTATTTATTTATTTGAGAAAGACAGAGAGCATGAGCGGGGGTGGGGGGGACAGAGGGCAGAGGGAGAAGCAGACTCCCTGCTGAGCAGGGAGCCTGATGCTGGGCTCAATCCCAGGACCCCAGGATCATGACCTGAGTTGAAGGCAGATGCTTAACTGACTGAGCCACCCAGGAGCCCCTGATTTCCTGTATTTCTTTGAACATATTTAAAATTGCTGATTTAAAGTGTTTTTGTAGTAATCCTAAGTTCAGGAATGAATTCTATTGACTGCTTTCTTCCTGTGTATAGGCTATTCTTTCTTGTTTCTTTGCATGTCTTGTAATGTTTTGTTGAAAACTGGGCACTTTGAATATTGTAATATGGCAACTCTAGACATCAGATTATCCCTTCCCAAGGGTTTTGTTTTTGTATCTGTTTTGTTGTTTATTTTCTTTTGACTTTTCTGAACTAATTCTGTAAATTCTGTATTCTTAGTTATATGTGGCAGCTGAAACTACTGCTTAGTTAGCTAGGTGGTCAAATAATGATTATACAAAGATTTCCTCAAAATCCTGTAACTAACTTGTCTCCCAGTCTTTGCTGAGGGACTCTGTGTGCATATTTGGGCTCATTTTCAACACAGATCCAGGCAGCTTACAATTCCACCTTTGTCTTCACTTCCTCCTTATGCAAAGCACCATGATCAGCCAGAGATAAGAGCTTAGCTCCTTTTTGGTTTTATCATAGGCATGTTTGCAGCTCTACACATGCCTGTAAACTTCTAGACTCCCAGGAATATGTTAAGAGATTTTTAAAGCTTCTTATAAACATCTCATTTTCTAGCTTTTCCTTTTAAGCTTTTTGATTAACATATTGTTTGACACAGCTGTTAACCAGTGCCTCGGGAAGCCATGATGTTCAAAAATTGCTTCTGATTGTTTCCACAAATATGCTGGGTAAAAGACTGTTTTTATTGGGAAAGGCCTGAGTCAGATCATATAAAGTCAGCCTTGTGAGTGGAATCTACCAGGGAGCCTCCAGACAAATGAAATAATGTTAATTTTTTGGAAATGAGGTTTTGGAGAAGCTCTAATCCCATTCTGTTCTCTCAAGTGGCAACTAAGCTGCTAGTTTTCACTGTGATTGCAAGCCATTTGTCTTCAAAACTACCACAGAGTTGGAGAGGATGGAATGGGAATTGGGTATATTAAAATGCCACAAAGCCCATTGTTCTTGTGGAGATTTAGCCATTTTCCTGAGTAAATGCCCCCTGGACTACTGAATGCCTTTGATTAATTCTCAGAGTTTAGCAAAAGTTGATTCTGACAATGTTTGTCAGTGTTTTTTGCTTTTTTTTTAGGATTATTTATTTTAGAGACAGCATGCACAAGCAAGGCGGGGAGGGGAAGAGGGAAAGGAAGAGAGAGAATCTCAAGCAGACTCCCTGCTAAACACAAAGCCCCATGTGGGGCTCAGTCTCACAACCCTGAGGTCATGACCTGAGCTGAAATCAAGAGTCAGATGTGTTTAACTGACTGAGCCACCCAGGTACCCCAATGTTTGTCAGTGTTCTTATTAATTTTATGGAGGAGAGAATTTTTGGAGGTCATCACTCCACTACTTTTGCTGACATCATTGAAGATTTAGATATTAGAAACCCCTATGACCTTGATAGAGATTTATGCAGCCTCTGTAAAGCCTCATTCATTTTTTGCATTTATTGTGATTTCAGGCACTGTATAGTCTTTGTAAGCACTCCCAGTCATTCCAGCTAGCAAAGCTAGAACTACTAGCTTTCTTTCCTTACTATTTATTTATTACAGTTTGTTAACTGAAAGGCCAACAAATAGATGTAGCTAAAGAAAGATGGTGATGAAAATAAAGTAACAAGTTGCTGAGTACCTCTTGATCCTACAAAAGTTTGGGCATCTATATATTTTAATGCCTCCCAAAGTGCCGGCTGCCAGTAGTCATCCATCATAAAAGTTACCGGAGGAATGTAAGAAACAATCTACATAGGCATTGTTGGTAACAGAGAATGATAGATCTATTGACAAAATAATTTTGCTGGCATACAGAATATAGTCAATGGTATTGTAATAGCATTGTATGGTGACAGATGGTAGCTACACTTGTGGTGAGCAGAGCATAATGTATAAATCACTATGTTGTACATCTGAAACTAATGTAACATTGTGTGTCAACTATATTCAGATTAAAAAAAATAACTTTGCTAGCTCTTCCTTTGAACATGCAGGATGATTAACAGTATTCACATGTGCTTCCTTTATCTGAGCTTCTTCTGCAGAGTGGTATAACTCTGAACATGCTGTTTGCAGATGATCTATAGCTACTCAAGTACTCAAAATCTTAGCAAGCAAATACACAATACAATACTCTTGGCCACTGATTTTCTTTCTCCTTCCCACCCTCCCTCCCTGCTTGCTTATTCCCTTGCTTTCTTACCCAAGTTCTTGGGTGATAGCTGAGGAGCTGCAATGATATCGAATAAGCTAAACACCTCTACCCCACCAATGGAGGTAATCTTAAAATGCCCACAATGGTATATTACCACTAAATGGTGCTTGAACTAAACCTCCTAGTTCACTTCCTACTCGGAAAGAATAGTGGGGAGAATGCATTAATAATGATATATTTCAGTAATCACTTATTAGATATACCTGCCTGCAGATACAGGGAATTTTACAGGGCTGATGTTTATAACAGTTAACAATTGACAATTTCATCCCATGTGGTCCCAATTAACAAGACTAGTCTGGGCAATCATTTGGTTGTACGTAGTAAGATGTCAGCCTTTATTCATGGCATTTGAAAGCCATGAGTAAGTGATAATGTCACACATTTCAGAGGGAGAACCTACACCCCAGTAAAACTTTCTCATCAACACATATCATAAAGAATTTAACTTGATCTAAGAAATTATTTTCCTTCTTATTGGAAATACAAACAGAACCTAGGTTAATGTACTTTGTAATTGGATTGTTCTTTGCTTGGAAATATTAGATGCTGTTTGGCTTATAACTAATTTAATTAATGAATCTGTTATTTTTCAATATGCTCATTTGGAGGGTGAAACAGGAAAAATAATGCTGGCAAGTTACCAGAATAGAATCAAATGATTTTAATTGACAACATGGATACCCCATAAGTAAACTATCTGGAGTTGACTGTACTTGAAATGTCCTTATAAAAAGCTACTACTTTGAATAGCTCTTGATTTTCTCTTTAAACAAGAAAGAATTCAAGAAGGGGCTTGAGGAGATTGGAAGAGAAATGTGTATTGACAGATGGGCGAGCCTTCCAGTGCTCTGCTGCCAGGTAAAATGAGTCCACTGGAGTTGCGATCCGTTTCTTCCACAGCTGTGAGGCGGCTGGAGGCACATTTCACTACTTGTTAGTGCAGACCCAGTCCATTTGGAAACTGTCATGGGAAATAACAATTTGACATTTAATAATTCATTCGTTGCTAAAGCCAATATTTTGGGATAGTATGTGAGGCATCCCACATTTAATAGCAAGAGCTTGAGCTACTGCTGGCAAGGTCATAACAACTTACTAGTTTTTGAGGCTTGGAATTCGGTAGTACTAAAAGAAAAAGGATGGCTCTTTATATACACATGACAATGCATGGAAATTTTTGCTCTTTTAATTTTGCAAAAAGGTAAACACTTCCTTTTAAAAATTAGCAATGTGTTGGTGAAATACGCAGAGTTTATGGGATACTCCTTTCCTAGTAGAGCATACTTAGAAAAGGTTAAACTTACTCATGTGATGAAGATGGGAAAGGGGGGGCATTTAAATATTCACTGTGCCAAGAACTTTATATTTATTATATCATTTAATCCTCAAAACAAACTTGTGATATTGGTATCACTCCCATTTCACAAGTAAAGAAAATGAGGTTATAAAAACACTAATTTAGTTGCAAAAGATGACACAATTAGTGAATTAACTGTATTTAAAGGTAGGTTTGTCCAATTCCAAAGCCTGTATAACTTTTACTATATTCTATTCCTCAAACATTGTAGGCTTATATTATAGAAGGTTAATGGTCTTTGGGAAAGTTTTGACGGTTAAAAAAGAAAAAAGTTTTTAAAAAGGATAAAAGAATACTACTTCAACCCCCAGAGGAGTGCTAAAAATCTACCCTTATGAATTTATTTTTTTTTAATGCTTTATACCAGTTAAAAAGAAAAAAAAGAAACCTTGAAGAACACACTATGTGGGCCAGAATTCTCTAAATTTTGGTCAATAAACATTAATACTGAGGGATTTTTTTTGAAGGATTGTCATCTGACAAAAGGGTTAAATTAGTTTGGCAAGATGCTGTGTGAAGCAAAGTTAAACAGATTTCTTCGCTATTGAACTTTTCCAAGCTTTTGATGTGTTAAAATGCACGGCGAAGTTCCAAGAGGTACTATGGAAACACAGGTTTGCTAAATGTATCGTTCCACAGGAACTTAAGCAAATTTGTTCCACAGAACACCCACCAGCTTGAGAAATACTCATCTGTGTTGTTTCAGTGACTGACCGCTAGGGTGAAGGAAGAGAAGCAGGTTTGCTAAGGAAATGAGGGGCAAGTGCTCGAGCCCCTGAGAGCGAAAGAGATGTCTCCAAAAATGGCGTTCAGGGAGTCTAGAGCCTCCTCTGACAAACTCTCTACATTATAATTTTGCATAGGGTTGACTGTACTTAAAGAAATACCAAGGAAGCAGCACTTTTGAGTTCTGATCACCCAGGACAGTTTTATTTTTCTACACTAATATGCAATGACTAGTTGCAAATTGGGGTAACGAATTTGTTTCCATGGTCATTTCAGTGTGACCAGTGACAATTCAATATCAACTTTCTCCATTGGTTCAGCACATGACAACAGCTCTCAATAAACCAAATGCAGGTGTCCAAGCCATAGAGCATGCTGATGGCATTATGCCAACGTAAACCAAACTGAATGAGTAGAGCTGCCATTCATTTACCAGTATTAGCCTTATGTATAGTTAGAGTAGGTGGTTATTCAAATGTCATGATTTGGGCCATCCTGCCCCCAAATATTTTCTCCCCTATACCCCCAAGAAATCAAAATGCCTGGAATTCTTTCATTGAAGATATATTCTTGGGGTAAGTATTGCTCCCTCTAGATATCCATCTAGAAATGAAAATGCCTCCAGAAGAATAATATGAAATTCCATATCACAATTTATTTATGAGATACTTTTCTGTGATAAGAGGAATGGGGTCCCATGTATGGAAATGGGATAATGCATTGTTGTAGGACACCAGAGAAAAACTTTAACTACTTCTCAATTTGATCATAGACACTAAGCCAAACAAAAAATGCCTCCCTCAACCCTTTCTTTTTCCCCTTCTCTAATAGCCAGTGACCTCTATGGCTGTGGATAGAAAATTAACAATCTTGACATTCTAGTGTCATGGCCAATGTAGGAGGAGGCATAAATCACAGTGTTGATAAAAGCTTTGCCATAATTGTCATTTGGAAAGCCTCCCAAATACATATTTGTGGAGAGAATTAAGATCCATGGTATAACTAAGGGCTATAATATGTGATACTAACTATAAAGGTAATAAGATTTTCTAAGAAAAAAAAATGAGTGTGGACTGGAACAATCAGGAAAACTGACTGGAAGAGGGAAGACTTGAGCTGACTTTCTGAATCCTCAAACTCAGAATGAGATACAGGAGTTATAGTTGTTTCATAGGATCAAGCAGAGTTAGCAAATTGGTTTCATCTCTTGTGCTAATTCCAAAAAATAGATAGTGGCTGCTGGCTGCCTAGAGCACTGTGTTGAGAAGGATGCTGAAACTGCTTCCAGGCTTGGCATAAAAGAGTGCCATGATCAATTAAGTGATATCTGCCATGGGCTACAAACATCTTATCTGGTATGGAAGCAAAAGCTCTCCAAGGACAATTTTGAACTGATAGTGTTAAGATCAAACATCTGAACCCCACCTGAGCTAAAATAAAGCAATAGAATATTTTCTCTACCACTGGGAAATTCTTATTCCCTACATTTACTGAATTTTAAACGGGGAATCTCCATAACCATCTTTCAGCATTACCTTTTTTAACAGGTAGGCAGGTGCCACTTTTTAACATGGAAAATTTTAATTTTCAGTTTAGTTGAGTTCAACCCATGTTTAATGGTTTAAAAAATAATTAACATGGATGGGCTCAGATAGAAAAATTATGTATGCAGCGAGAATGTTAAAACACAGCCTGTTTAAATGTCTACCTCCATTTGGTGCCAATTTCTGGTTCCACACCAGATGGGCCTACTAATGGCTGTGGTTCTGTGGGTTCTAAGAGGAATTGGAGACAAAGAAGTTCTTAATACTTCTCCTCACTACCCTCAACATGGCTCTTCTCATAATTACATCCCCTCAAAATCAGAGAACTCAAGTCCTTTTCAGTATATCCTTGGTATTTATGAATCTAAGATTATATTTAAATATATTATGTTGGGTGAATTTTGCTTTAATCCCCAAGAAATTGTCATGTTTCCCTTTAAGAGAACACTTTGCATTCTGTTGTCATAGCAACAAAATGTGCCAGTGGGCTGAAAAACTGACATTTCCCCCTGATGTTTATTATTCAGGATGCAGACACCTTTTCCCCCATCACCTACATCAGCACTAAAGGGTCTCTCCATTTAAATGTAAATTGACCATAAAAAGATAAAAGCCTCCAATTTTACTGGCCATGAAAAGTGTTTGTCTTCATCATGCCTTTTTTTAAAATTATTTCTATGGTGCTACTGATTCAATACTTTTTCAAAGGAGATGCTCTTTAAAAAATTTGAAGGGACATTTACCATTCTACCAAAATCTGGGACTTTTCTTATGCACATAATATGTCAAAAGAGAGGGAAAATTGTTCTTATCAAAAGAAGGAATAACTGGGCGCCTGGGTGGCTCAGTTGGTTAGGCGACTGCCTTCGGCTCAGGTCATGATCCTGGAGTCCCTGGATCGAGTCCCGCATCAGGCTCCCTGCTCGGCAGGGAGTCTGCTTCTCCCTCTCCCACTCCCCGTTTGTGTTCCCTCTCTCGCTGTGTCTTTCTCTGTCAAATAAATAAATAAAAAATCTTTAAAAAAAAAAGAAGGAATAACTGTGACTAACATTTATACACATAAATTTACACTTTCAAAGTATTTGCACAAACATCTCAACCAACTCTCTCTTGTGGACTCTAGGCAGGCTCAAAATGCAATGCCTCTCAACAGTCTTTCAAAACAAGGACACACACAGCCAGCCTGCTTCTAGTTTAGAAATAAGACATTCACACTTCTGGAGAATTCATAAAAAGGTGGTTTTCTATGCAGATAGGTCTCTGTGAGACAAGAAAAGGTAGGCTTCTAATTAGCCTTATCCAACCACTCTTTCCTCAAACAACCTGTTCAGCATGTTTCCTTCTTTCCAGAATATAGGATCCAAAGAAGGTAAGAGCATTAGCCCATTCTATAGTTGTATGATGTAAAACCTGGAAGCAAATACATTCAGTGAATTTCTCTTTGTTCATTTATATTTTTAGATCTCTTAAGTAAACAAAGAATAATCCTTTTACTTTTCAGTATTTGTGAAATCTAATAAATAGGTCTGAGAATTTGAACATAAATATATATTTATCAAAAGACTAAATAATTGCATGAACTTGAAGAATGTTTTCTTGAAAGCGTTGGATATTTTTTCCAAGGTTAACCCCAATTCCAAGTCATTAAAATTTCAAAGTACTTTCACATCAGTAGAGTGATCCTACAAATAATCAGAAGGCTGTGGATAGGAAATAGAAATTAGCTTCATTTCTCCTAATTGTGGTAAGGAATTTTCTAAATTCATAGGTGCACATGTCTGCCTCAATAAGTAGAGACTAAAAAAAGTGATTGCCTTTCTTTCTTTCTTTCTTTCTTTCTTTCTTTCTTTCTTTCTTTCTTTCTTTTGTTGTTAATGCTCATGTAAGACCTTAAGTTTTATACTGGGAGCATCAATGATTATTATACAGTGGCAAGGCCATGTGGCAATATAGTTAGGTGCTCAAGCAATACAATTAGACACACTTGTTTTGAGTTCTTGCTATGTTACTCACTAGCTATGTGATCCTGGGAAGATAAACTTAACCTCTCTGGGCTTTAGGTTTCTCATCAGTAAAATATATCTTATATTAGTGTTAATTTCATTTATCCTTGTGAACATTAAATAATATAATTGATATTAAGTGCTTATCTAATATTTGGCATACAGTAAGTATTTACTGAATGTCAGCTAATTTTATTAATATTAGAGCAGGAGATAAGCATGGATATCCCCTGGAATGTCATTTCAACCAAGTCCTTGATATGGATTTATTTATTGATATTTGCCTCTTTGATTTTCTCAAAAAAGGGGGATGGAGAGGCCATTCCAGGGCAACCAAATCATTAAATCTGTCAGTAAATGATTTTCACGACAGCCCCAATAGCTTCATAGAATCAAAGTAGGAGAGCACTTAAGAGTCACCTAGTTAGAAATTTTCAGATATATGCAGCAATCTTGATCTTAAAAATCATTAGTAGGGGCATCTGGGTGGCACACTTGGTTAAGTGTCTGCCTTTGGCTCAGGTCATGATCCCAGGGTCCTGGGATTAAGCCCCACATCAGGCTCTCTGCTCAGCAGGGAGCCTGCTTCTCCCTCTGTCTGCCGCTCTGCCTATTTCTGCTCTCTCTGTGTCAAATAAATAAATAAAATCTTTTAAAAAAATCGTTAGCAAAGAATTCTATATTCAAACAGCCCTTTCTTGGATCTAATTGAAAACCCTCTGGCTAATATTTAAAATAATTTCCTCTTCTTTATTCTTTGATGATGAAGAATCACTGATCTCCATGATTGTTTTAATAATCCTTAACAGAACCAGAATGTAATCCCAGAATTATGAGTATCAGATTTGGAAATGGTATTACAGATTTGCTAGTCTGAAGAATTTATGATAAAGATGAAAAAAAAAAAAAACCCACTGAGGCTGTCATGAGAATTGACATGTCCAAGGTCATGAAGTTAGTGAATGGTGGACTGAGCTTGAAACACAAACCTCTTGGCTTCCAATCCATTCCATGAAGCATTAGCTCTGTGGTAGACATTCTTAGTTGTCTTAATTTGGGTTATCCTGATAGGGAAGCCTAAGGCAAGAACAAGGTACATATACCTTATGTGGGAAGTGATCCTAAGAAGCCAATAAAGTGTGAGCTATTGAGCTGGTTACCCTATGAACAAGGGGGAGTCAATCCCTTTAGAGACCTTGTGAGAAGCTATTTAGAAAGCACCTCAGAATTTTCCCTCTGAAGGACTGGATGGTTGGAATTTCTGTCCTTTGACCTCCAATACCCCATTTGTTAAGGTTTAGCCTCAAGCACTTTAACTTCATCTCCTTCCCAGGCTATACTTTTGTGTGAGTTGAACAGCCTTCCAACATTTCAGATACCTCCAAGGTGCAAAAGTGGAGAAGCTCTGTAGCGTGCTTGGAATGAGATAAACTATTATAGCTGTGCTGAAATCAGGTGGGCTGTGGGGATGTTATATGGGACAATGCAAGTATCTGTTATACTACTGGTTACCATTATCTAGTTATCTTCTCTTTCTGAACAGAGAAGGGAAAGACTGTATTTCTCAGCTGTTATGTAATAGGGTAGAGTCATGTGAAAATAAAATATGAGCAGTAATACCCTATCACTTCTGGTCTCAAGCAATTAAAAATCATCTGTAATTCTCTAGTACTTCTTCCCCACCATAACACTCATGAAGGAGGCCTTGAGAAGGCAAGGCCAAAAGACCAAAGCACCTGAATTGCAGAGTCATCATATGGGGGACAAATACCTTTAGGAATCATCTAGGACCCATAGTGGATTCTGTCTAAATAAGAAATAAACTTTTGTTGTATTAAGCCACTGATATTTGTGATCTTGCTTATTACCTCAACATACTTAGCCTATCCTAATATAGGCTCTCTCATCTGCAAGTCATATATCTTTTTTTTTTTTTAAGATTTTATTTATTTATTTGACAGAGAGAGAAAGCACAAGCAAGGGAAGCAGCAGGCAGAAGAAGAGGGAGAAGCAGGCTCCTGGCTGAGCAGGGAGCCCAATGCAGGGCTCAATCCCAAGACCCTGGGATCATGACCTGAGCCTAAGGCAGATGCTTAACCAACTGAGCCACCCAGGCAACCCTGCAAAACATGTATCTTAAGATATTTCTGAAGTTGTAAGAATATGCCATTGTGAAGCATCTCATGTTATCTAAACTATTCTCCATTATGAGTTCAGTATATTTGTCCAGAGGCTGGTCAAGATTGGGGCTAAAATCTGTGACCAGCATAAAAAGTAAAACTTATGTGGAGATATATATTCATTATCATTATACTCTAACCATTAAGATAAGCCTCAAACTATAGATTGACTGATAAAACTGCTCTACTGTGGTTGCAATACTTATACCCAATGCCATTACTTTAATACAGTAATAAAGAAAACCATTCCAACATTAGTTCATTTGTCTATCCATTAAAAACCTCTGCTTTTTTGACATCATGATAGACTATGCCTTTTTGAAACCACTTTCCTCATGAGAACATTTACCATGTCTTTATTAGCCAAGATTCAAGCTGTTCAAAGACAGTTAGATTACAGAAATGCTATAGTTATTATCCCACTGAGTTCCTTTATATCATTCTCCTTTTTCCTTTTATTGAACGAAAACACACTTCCAAGGATTGAGAATCATGCCTTCAAGGCTTTCTGGAGAGGTACTCATAGCAGAGAAGCCTGTCTCTCAAACTTCTGGTTTGGATTTACTTCTTGTAACACCTGTGTATTTACTCATGGACTTTGCCAACTCAACCACAATGGTTTCTTTCTGTTCCTATTGTGGTTTATGACTCTGACCAAACCCATGAAGTTACTTTTTCCTCACAGGTCAGGTTTTATTTACCTGTTTCTCTCAGACCCACTTTTTACTTTCCTACTTCTACTCAGCACTGATACCAATGCAGCAAACTCAACTAATGAGACAGAGATAAGATACTCATTGAGGATTTTACTTCCTTCAGGGCATCTGGAGGCTTCCCAGGTAGATGAATATTATACCCCTTCCCCACAGTTTTGATGCTCCAGGCAGTTTTGGTAAAGAAATTCCAATGCACATTTGCAAATGTCATGCAAAAGTATCCCAGAGTCCCAAACTGGAAGATGAATGTGCCAGGATGCATTTCTTTTTTCTCCCATTTACTCTCAGGAGCAAATTGGCCCATTATTATAGCACTTAACCTACATGAGCATAACCATTCCCACTGGGCAAAGCAAAGGAAGGGTGTTCAATGTTCAGATTTCCTTCCAAATGTTTCAACATATTTGGGCCTAATGGTGGTATTTAAGTTATGTTCTTTCTTATGCTGTAATTAAATTAACTTTAATTAGTTTCTCTTCTACCCACCCCCATCCTCAACGCTTCATGTAATTGCTGTGCTTTGAGTTTCCATTTATTCTAAAAATCTGAGTCATCTCATAAAAGAACTACTAACATGGTTGTTAAAATAACACTGAATGACACTGTATATTGAATAAATGGCAGAGGTCAGGGAGAGAGGAGGAGGAATCATGAAGTTATTTTTGGTTTGAATTCTTTAATTTCTTATTTATTCACTGGATGTCTATTACGTGTGACACAGTTCTAGGCATAGTCAGTGATACAGAATCATATGAAGAAAATATACTCATAGTTCTCCAGGAAAAAGAATATATATATATATATATATATATATATATATATATATATATATTGAAATGACAGGAAAGAATCCAGAAAAGTTTCCAAATTTCCATTCAAACTAGGTCTTGAAGGAAAAATAGTATTTCATCTGGTCTTCATCTCGTCTAGATAGGACAGTGGTGAAATATTTCAGGCAAAGGGAAAAATAGCATGAAGAAAAGTATCAAGGTGGCAAATGAAAGTGAATACTTCAGGTTGCCTGGGGAATGTGATCCATGAAGAAGAGGATTAGTTGGTAAGACTACAAAGGCAGACTCAGAACCAGATCACAGAGTTTTCTGAATGACAGACTGAAGAATTTTGACTTAATACAGGAAGTTATGGTGTGCCACTGATGATTTTTGAACTGGAAAGTCATATGATGAGACTGTGTTTTGGGATGGTTAACCTGGCAGCAGTGTGTATAATGGATTAGAGTTGAGAAGAAATACGTGGGAAAGGGGGAGAAATCACTGTAAACTGAAGTGGAGGCACATCACACACACACACAGACACACATGCACGTGCACATGCACACACATGCCTACCTATACATATTTCATTATATACAGTCAGTAGAAAAAGGAAAATAACATTTTTAAAACATTGTGATATTTTTGTACACCTTTTGACTCAAGAAATTTATACCCTGGAGTGAGCATGAGATGGGAGGATGAGTAAGCTGTTTCCTTGGCAGGTCTCTCAGTTCTTCTGGGACTCTCATATTACGAGTATCTTACCATGCTGAGCATGATTCTATAATTAAAACATATGCATTTTGTTTTGGTGTAACATTGCTCCTAAACTCAAGACAATTACTTTATCTAGTGCTCAAAATAGGAGTGAGCCATTCCAATCCTAGAGCAACTCTTGGCTGCACCGGATCATTTGCAACATGATGTCAGTTTCCAAAGTGATATGTTCCTAAAAGTTTTCAAGTGTTTGTCTTATGCACTGACTTTTATAACCTAGACTATAAAATTTGTGATTCCAGAATCTTGTGATTATTTAAATGATATATAATGGGGCCCTGAGTGAACCTGATGGTAATGGGAATAGAAAAGGAGAGATCAAAATGATTTCTATATCAGAAATATAATCTATAGTAGTTGTTCAGCTGACTGATAACTTCTAAATTTGAGGCCTGGGTAACATATAGAAATATAGAATTTGAGAGAAATAGCAGATTGTGGAGGGAGAGGTAATGAGATGAATTTTGGAAAAGTTTAATTTAAAGAGCCATCCAGATTTCTAACAGAAAGTTGTAAGTAGGTACCTGGACCTAGGTCAGTGGTTCCCAAACTTCACCACACTGGAATCACTTGAGGCATCACTTAAAATAATGATGTTTGGTTATTATCATTTAATTAGTATAGTATACAACCTTGGCATTAAGAGCTTTAGAAGATTTCTAGGTGATTCTAATGAGCACCAACTTTTGGGAACCACTGACATAGGCAGAGAAATAGGTAAAGATGAAAACTTATGATTAATGCACAGAAAGATAATGATGGAAACTATAAGAGTGTTGGTAATTGCTTAGCAGATATAGTAAGAGAATAAGAGAGGGCAAAATCTTGGAGGATTCCTTTCTTCTTATTGGCTATGAGAAATTAATAAATGATGGACAACTAGGGTTAAGGATGCAGCCTCTGGCCACAGACAGAATAAAACTACCAAAGTAATATCCAGGACCCCATCTCACCAACATTAATAATTATAATAACTTCTATGTGCCAAGCACTACACTTATTACTTTACATCATTATAATCATCCCCATCATAAGCATCATCATCATCATCAATATTATCGAACAGTCATTGATTAGTATGTGGCAACTTACACACATTATTTCATTTAATCTTCACAACAATCATATGAGGTCCTATTTTATAAATAATGAAAATGAGGCTTAGAGAGATTGAATAACTTGCCCAAATTCTGCCTATTGGCAGAACTAGGCCTTGAATTCATCAATATCTGACTACTGAGCCTGAGATGCATACATTATGTTCCTACCAGTCTAGGTGAGTACCTTTAGTAATAACAGAAAATAAGTTGGCATTAATTTTCCAAAGCACTTTCATATCCTTTCTCTCACTTGATTCATTCAGAGAGGGTATTACTGGCCTACTTTTACCAATGAGAAAACTGACACACACAGAGGTTACATGATTTCCTTAAGGTCACACAATTTTATTGGTGGGGCTTGAATTAGGTTGGTGCAGATTCATAGATTTTATAAAATTTCTCACTGAAAGATTTCTGTAACACACCACTTCTCTTTCACTAGATCAAATGCCTGTCTTCTGTGTTCCCAAGGCACTCTGTGTTTTTCCTTATTAGAGTACTTACCATACTGCATCATAATTGGTTACTTACCTGTCTCTGTCACTAGACCGTGAGCTTAGTGAAGGCAAGATTCTTCTATTATTCAGTCTTGTGTCTAAAGCCTTAAAACTGTACCTAGCATCTAGTGGGTACTCAATAAATATGGGTTGAATGAAATATGGGTGAATTTGAATTTACTGAAGCCCTTCTAGGTGATCTGTAAGAAATAGATGAGGCCAGCAGTCCCTGTCCTCTATCTAGACAAGCTTTAAAATGATGGCATTACTTACACTATGCATTATAATAGTCTTCAAAAAGTTGCAAGAGAGAATGGGACTATTGTTTACAGCCACAAAATTTTCTAGCTTCTGCCTCATGAAACCCAGAAGCTTCCTCTCCATTTTTAAGCCCCAGGCTAGTGTGACTGGGCAGCACAAATGGATAAAACAAAGGCTCAGTAATGAAGCCAAAGTAAGCCTTAGTTTCCCAAGTGGGAAATTGACTTCATTCTCTATCAACTACTATAGATGCAGGAAAGGAAAAGGAACATGGTGTCAAATAGGGTGTTACTATGAATTGAGCCTAAAACAGAAATGGAGGGTTTCACATTTTTGAGTTTGCCTAAATCCCTGATGTGAACTAGTTTTCTAATAATATGATTCTTTCTCCTCAAAGCAGAGGGCACATTTATAAGAAAGTGAGAAAGTGAGATAGCAAATATCCTATTCAATTTGCCTCCAGTTTGTATTGTGTATGGGGATACAAAATGTGGGCAACATGGCCCTATCCTTGGGGAGAATTCCAGCTGAGATAAAGAAATTGGTTTGATATGAAACCACCTAAACCAGCCACTTAAGGATGATATGAGAGCAATTGCATAAATATGCCAAATGTACACATAAATGTAGTAGTGGAGTTAAGTATCAGAAACAGCAGAGAAGGGACTTAGGAAAAAACCATGTATGTGGGCAGAATCACAAGAGAAGAAAGTAGATTGAGCTAGAGACCTGACTTGGGGCTTACTGAAGCTACAGCATGCAGAATCATCCACACTGAATCATACTGACATCTACTTTCAGGAAGAAGTAAGGAAGAGTTTTATTATGGCCTCAACTGGGGAAACAAGTTTTAGCCTCAAGGGAAAATTAGTAAAATTAATGAAATGGTAAGCCAGGACATTAGCACTTGTGGTCTTGTGAAACAAAAAGATTTTAGAGTTCAAGTTCTGTGACTTGGTCTGCTGGCTCAGAGAAATGTCTCTGAATGCCGAATCCTATACTTCATTGCCAGAACGCCCACCAGTCTGCAGTGGGTTTGGTTTATGCTAAGCAAAGGAAGAAAACGAATTCCCGGAAATTCTGCAGGAACCATTTTAATACTGTAATTTTACACGTTGTGATAAATTTTTTAAAATAACAGGAATTTGTGCCACCGTTTTTCAATTTTTGCAAAACAGGCCAATTTGGGGAATGAAAGAGCAAGAAGTCAGTCATGAAGGAACAGAAAGATTTGGAACATATATTTTAAAGGACCCAGAGTAGGAAATCAGGCAGATGACTCATTGTGTCAGGGTTTTCATAGGAAATTATAAATTGGAACAATCTTCTGTATAATCTGAAGTATGCTGCAGAAGGTATCTGCTCCAGCCACCTAGGAACAAAGATACTTGCTGCCACACACTTAAATCAAATGTAAAAAGACTGGCAGGCAAAATGTAAATTGCCAAGGGCATCTTTCACCACCCATAAAGGGACAATTTTGGGGCTCTGATTTTCCCTTTGCTAGAGAACAAGAAACTTAATCTTCTCCATTCTATTTCAGCCACCCATTCCCAGTCACATTTTAGAACTACCTTGTTGTCATAAGAATCTGCATCCTCTTTGAAATCACTAATTCAGACATCCCACTCTCCAACACAACTTCCTGTTCTTCCAGTTCACTTGCTCACATAGTTTTGCTGAAACAGGTCTTCTATTTCATTAAGATCTCCGTTGACCTCTTCCTTTTCTCTCTTTCAGTTCCGTCCTACCTCACTTTCTCCCTACTCATAATATATCTGACAGTTCATCACTACTTCTGGCCTTTTGAAAATGCTGTTCATGCTCTTTTCTTTCCCTTCTTTTTTAGCACCAGTAAAATAAAACACTGGATGAAGCCTACCACTCGCATGATGTATGACTGCAACTGAAAGGTTGATAGAGAAAGTTTCAGAGCCATAAAAGTTGGGCATTGCTTATAAATTTATGACAAATTATCAACTTGGTGTTAAACACTGCAAAAGTCTTATTATGTTTCTCTAGTAAGTTTGCTCTCTTTCTGCAAGAACTAGTTTTATTTTTTTTCCTTTCTTCTAACTCACCAAACTTACCTTCTACCACTGCTTAATTGCGTTCTCTTGAGGATGATCTTATTTCATATCTCATATCAAAAATAGCCCTCAGACAGACATTACCCCATCTTACAACTCTGATTATCTTCTTCCTCTTCCCTTTAATTATAATGGAAAATAGCCCTCATGCTAACAAAGATCAGATCCTTTGCACATGCTCTGCTTCCCATCCCTTCCCACCTCACCAGAGGACCTTTATAATCAGTGTTAGAAGATACTTTATTAACTCCCATCCAAAATAAATTTTTTTCTTGCTCCCACCTTTTTTCCTGTTATCGATCTCTGTCTATTCTCAACAAAGTCAAGTTTCCCCAAAGAGCTATCTATACACTAACTCCACTTTCTCACTTCCCGTTCATTTTTCCATGGCTTCAATCCTCATCACTCCACTGAAATATCTCTTGCTTAAGTAGTCCCTATTGACTTCCATGTTAATCTAGTAGATGCTTTACTGTTATCATCTTACTTGACTTTTTGACATTGATATTTGACTGAGTTGACCACTCTGTACATTTGAAAATCCCTAGTTTTCCTTCTAACTTTGTGGCTCTTCCTTCTCAGGTTCTTTCCCACCCCCTGCCCCCCACGTTGTTACAACCTCTCCTTTGAGCTCCAAATTTGTACAGAATATTTATATGCTTACTTGGCATTTGATTTCTTATAGGTGTATTGAACTCAACATGTCTAGAATTGGGCTTAATCTTTTTATCCCACCAAAAGAGATCTGCCCCTTTTCCAATGTTTCTGGTCTCTGTAAATAGTACCACCTATTCCTCATTAACTTAAAAAAAAATGCAAAAGGTGTACCAAGGCCCTGAATTACTAACCACAGATAACCTCTCCAGCTACATCTCTGGTCAGCACTCTTTCCTACTCACTAAGATCCAGCCCTACCAGATTCCTTTCAGTTCTTCAAACAATAGATCTCAAGGCTTTGGTGTATACTGTTCTTCTGTTTGGAATGCTTTTTTCTTAACTCCTGTATATTCTTTAGGACTCACCGTACATGTTTTTTACTTACAGTAGATTTTCCTGATATCTAGTTTAAATTAGATCACCTCAGAATTTACTATAAATTTATTTTCATGAGTGTTTAACATTCATATCACCTTGAGACTATTCATTCCATGAGGGCAGGGACTACTTTTTTATTCACTATATGCACAGCACCTATTACAGTGCTATTACATGGTAGGTAATTAAAAATAGTTAATGAAGGAATGAATGCATGACTGAATAATAATAAAACATTAGTGGAATTCTCAATGTTAATAAAAGGGTGTCCTTTGTTACCACAAATTTTAATATGCCCCTAAAATTTTTGTCCAACTCCAGAGGACACAATAAAAGATACAAGGGCTTTAATAATTGGAAAAGAGCTGACAAAATTCTCAGTATTGGCTCACTGCTGACCTAGAAAAACAGTGAGTTTCCGGGGCACCTGGGTGGCTCAGTTGGTTAAGCAACTGCCTTCAGCTCAGGTCATGATCCTGGAGTCCCTGGATCGAGTCCCGCATCGGGCTCCCTGCTCAGCGGGGAGTCTGCTTCTCCCTCTGATCCTCCTCTCTCTCATGCTCTCTGTCTCTCATTCTCTCTCTCGCAAATAAATAAAATCTTAAAAAAAAAAAAACAGTGAGTTTCCAGTGCAAAATTAATAGAACCCTTAAATGGTTTAATAAGGTATCTAGTTTCACATTAAATATATAAAGTAAATATTTTTCTATCAGAAATAGCCAGTTATAAAGTAGACTATGGAAAAGATTTATTACAAATAGTAAGAAAAAATATTTAGCAATCAGGTAAAAATAACATGAGGTTACAGATGTCAAAGCAAAGGTAACTTGGTCAGGTGCTCTTCTCTGAAACCAGCTGAAAACAATGAGGAAAGGGATAAATAGAGAAAAAATTATATTCTCAATTAAATTAAAATACATGCAAATTTCAAATCATAATATATGAGTAAAGTTGTCCAATGCAGAGAAAATTTGAACTGGTTGAATGAGAAAACCAAGAGTAGAACACAAGTCTCAGCACATCTTTGGTAAAATGGAAGATTCTATAAAAAACAATGCACCTTCTTATAGTCCAAACCAATAGTTTCTTAAAAATAGTCAGTGTGTCCCTGAGCTCTGTTAAATCTGTGGAATGGCAGAGATATAAGGGTTGAATGAGGGAATGTAGGATGGGGGGAATAGGTCATTGGTGGTCAGCTCTGCAATATAATTACACAGAAAACATGTAACACACAAGCTTCCTTGCTAGCCAGTCAGTATTCTAAGGATTCTCAGCTGGGTATAGTATAACCTTCCACTCCTTAGAACAGGGTTTCTCAATCTCAACACTACTGATATTTTTGTACCACATAATTCCTTGTTGTGGGGGCTATCCTGTGCACTGTAGTATGTTTAGTAGTGTCCTTGGCCTCCGCAGGTGGGATAATCAAAACGTCTCTAGATATTGACAAATGTCACTTAAAGAACTAAACCATTTGGGTTGAAAATACTCACTGCCAGAGGACATTTATAAATGTGTGGGGGTGTTTTAGAGTGTCACAATGATTGGAGTGGGAGTGTTGCTGGCATTTAGTGAGTGCTAATATATATATTTTAACCTTTCATTCATTCTCTCTGCCCCATCCAGAAGCAGTAGAGTGACCCCTTTCCTAAAGCAAATTTCCAAGCTTGGTCAGGGCTTGAACTGAAGATAGAAAGTTTTAAGCTGGATGTAAGACAGAACTTTTATTTAGATTAGATTGAGTCTTTTCAAAATCAGAGAGGGAGACAAACCCTTAAAAGACTCTTAACTATCTTTCTATACATAAAAATTATGTTTATATTAATGCCTGAAAATCACCAAAAAGTTATTATATCTGCCCAAAATGTCACTCAGGGGCAAGAAAGAAATGTCCAACAAAGCATGCTTGAAAACAGTGGTGAAAGATAAATAAAATTGATTATTATATTCATTAAGTCCAGCCCATTTGATAATTTAGTTATAAAAAGAAGAAATGAGTATACAGATTGAATGGGCCCATGGTGTTCCAAAGAAAGACTGATATAGAAATATTAACCAGGTAAATCTTTGTAAAATTACCTAACTTCAAAATCAAACAAAGAATTTTATTGACATTCATGCAAAACAATCACTTATAAATGGAAATAAGAACTTATAAATGGAAATAAGGTCTCAAGCTTCCTACCAAAGTATAGTAGAATAATATTTTATTTTATTTATTTTTATATTTTTATTAACATATAATGTATAATTTGTTTCAGAGGTACAGGTCTGTGATTCATCACTCTTACACAATTCACAGTGCTCACCATAGCACATACCCTCCCCAATGTCCATCACCCAGCTACCCTATCCCTCCCCCCACTCCACTCCACTCCAGCAACCCTCAGTTTGTTTCCTGTGATTAAGAGAAACACAAATGGAAGGAAAACTTCCAAACTCATTTTATGAGGCCAGCATTACCTTGATCCCAAAACTAGACAAAGACCCCATCAAAAAGGAGAACTACAGACCAATATCCCTGATGAACATGGATGCAAAAGTTCTCACCAAAATACTAGCCAATAGGATCCAACAGTACATTAAAAGGATTATTCACCACGACCAAGTGGGATTTATCCCTGGGCTGCAAGGTTGGTTCAACATCTGCAAATCAATCAATATGATACAATACATTAATAAAAGAAAGAACAAGAACCATATGATCCTCTCAATAGATGGAGAAAAAGCATTTGACAAAGTACAGCATCCTTTCTTGATCAAAACTCTTCACAGTGTAGAGATAGAGGGTACATACTTCAATATCATAAAAGCCATCTGTGAAAAACCCACAGTGAATATCATTTTTAATGGGGAAAAACTGAGAGCTTTTCCCCTAAGGTCAGGAACATGGCAGGGATGTCCACTATCACCACTGCTATTCAACATAGTACTAGAAGTCCTAGCCTCAGCAATCAGACAACAAAAAGAAATAAAAGGCATCCGAATTGGAAAAGAAGAAGTGAAACTCACTTTTTGCAGATGATATGATACTTTGTATGGAAAACCCAAAAGACTCCACCCCAAAACTGCTAGAACTCATAGAGGGAATTCAGTGAAGTGGCAGGATATAAAATCAATGCACAGAAATCAATGGCATTTCTATACACCAACAACAAGACAGAAGAAAGAGAAATTAAGGAGTCAATCCAATTTACAATCGCACCCAAAACCATAAGATACCTAGGAATAAATCTAACCAAAGAGGCAAAGAATCTGTACTCAGAAAACTATAGAATGCTCATGAGAGAAGTTGAGGAAGACACAAAGAAATGGAAAAACGTTCCAAGCTCATGGATTGGAAGAACAAATATTGTGAAGATGTCTATGCTACCTAGAGCAATCTACACATTTAATGCAATCCCTATCAAAATACCATCCACTTTTTTCAAAGAAATGGAACAAATAATCCTAAAATTTGTATGGAAAGAGAAAAGACCCTGAATACCCAGAGGAATATCAAAAAAGAAAAGCAAAGCTGGTGGCATCACAATTCTGGACTTCAAGCTCTATTACAAAGCCGTAATCATCAAGACAGTATGGTACTGGCACAAAAACAGACACATAGATGAATGGAACAGAATAGAGAGCCCAGAAATGGACCCTCAACTCTATGGTCAACTAATCTTCAACAAAGCAGGAAAGAATGTCCAATGGAAAAAAGACAGTCTCTTCAACAAATGGTGTTGGGAAAATTGGACAGTCACATGCAGAAGAATGCAACTGGACCATTTCCTTACACCACAAAAAAAAATAGACTCAAGATGGATGAAAGACCTAAATGTGAGACAGGAATCCATCAAAATCCTTGAGGAGAACACAGGCAGCAACTTCTTCGACCTCAGCCGCAGCAACTTCTTCCTAGAAACATCACCAAAGGCAAGAGAAACAAAAGCAAAAAATGAACTATTGGGACTTCATCAAGATAAAAAGCTTTTGCACAGGGGGTCGGAGCAAGATGGCGGAGGAGTAGGAGACCTGGATTTCGTCTCCTCTCAGGAATTCAGCTGGTTCGGGATCAAACCATTCTGAACACCTACAAATTCAACAGGAGATCGAAGAAAAGAATAGCAGCAACTCTCTGAACAGAAAAGCGACCACTTTCTGGAAGGTAGGACATGCGGAGAAGTGAATCTGAGGTGATATTCGGGAGGATAGACAGCGGGGGAGGGGCCTCCATAGGCCGCTTCTGGCAAGTGATAGAGCGGGGAGCACAAAATCGGAACTTTTAAAAGTCTGCTATGCTGAGGGATGTCACTCCGGTGGCTAAGTAGGGGGTGGAACCCTCGCGGGACAGTGTGGTCTCAGGGCCCTCGGGGTCACAGAAAGATCGGGGGTGCCTGAGTGCAGCAGAGCTCCCAGGTATCGGAGCAGGGAAGCCGGCTGCAGAGGCGGAGCCCAAGCGCGGACTCTCAGCTCGGGGTTGTCATAAACCGTGATCCGCGGCACAGTCGGGCCCCTGCTCCTCCAGCAGGGACCCAACAAGTGGCAGATCCGGGGAGACTCACCTTCCTCCCCCGGGAGGAGCGGCGCGGGAGCGCACCGCAGGGATCCTGCTGGGTTTGGAGGCTCCACCCGGGGTCAGGTGCCAGAGATAGAAATGCGCGGTCACAGGCCGGGTGAGCATGGAGTGCGGCTGGAGACCGGGGAGCCGGGAGTGACTGACGGCTTTTCTCTGGGGGCTCACTGAGGAGCGGGGCCCCAAGTTCTCGGCTCCTCCGGGGTGGAGATTGGGAGGCCACCATTTTCACTCTCCGCCTCCAAAGATGTACGGAAAGCTCGCAGGGAACAAAAGCTCCGGAGAGCAACCCGAGCAGATTACTTAGCCCGGACTGGGCAAGGGTGGGCCAATTCCGCCTCTGGCAAAGACTTTTGGAAACCACGGCAACAGGCCCCTCCCCCAGAAGATCAGCGAGAACAGCCAGCCAAGACCAAGTTTACCAATCAATGAGAACGGCAGAATTCCAGCGCTAGGGGAATACTGCACATAGAATTCATGGCTTTTTTACCATGATTCTTTAGTCTTTCTAAGTTAAATTTTTTTTAACTTTTTTTCTTTTCTTTTTTTTTTTTGAATTTTTCTTTTTCCCTTTTTCAACCAACATCTTATCAATCCCTTTTTTAAAACACATTTTTATTTTTCATTTTTAGAGTCATATTCTATCCCTTCATAGTAGTTACCCGTATTTTTGGCATATATATATAAGTTGTTCTCTCTTTAAAATTTTGAGATAGGTTCTAACAGATCAAAATATACCCTAAATCTCTACTATATGTTTTTTTTCTACTCCCCTGTCTGATCACATTCTCTCCCTTTTTTTCTTTTTTCTTTTTTTAAATCCTCTTCTTTCTTTTTTCAAACAACTTCTTATCAATTCCTTTTATAAAATTTTTTTATAATTTCCATCTTTACAGTCATATTCCATCCCTTCATCATATCAACCCTTATTTTTGTACATATAGAAGTTTTTTTTTCTTTAAAATTTTGGGAGGCACATTGTTCTAACAGACCAAAATACACCCCAAATCTAGTGTGTGGCACTGATCTATTACCAGCCTGATCATATTTAATCACATTCTGGTTTTTTGTTGTTTTGTTTTCTTCTGTTTTTGTTTGTTTTTATCTTCATCTTTTTCTTTTTTTCTTTTTCTTTTTTCTCTCTTTCCCTTTCTTTTCCCACTCCTTCAGGTCTTTTCTGATTTGTTTAGAGTATATTTTCTAGGGACGTTGTTACTCTGCTAGCATTTTGTTCTCTTATTAATCTATTCTCCTCTGCACAAAATGACAAGATGGAAAAAAATCACCTCAACAAAAGAACAAGAGGTAGTACCGACTGCCAGGGACCTACTCAATACAGACATGAGTACGATGTCAGATCCAGAGTTCAGAATCATCACTTTAAAGATACTAGCTGGGCTTGAAAAAAGCATGGAAGTTATTAGAGAAACCCTTTCTGGAGAAGTAAAAGAACTAAAATGTAACCAAGTAGAAATCAAAAAGGCTATTAATGAGGTGCAATCAAATATGGGGACGCTAACTGCTAGGATAAATGAGGCAAAAGAGAGAATCAGTGATATAGAAGACCAAATGATGGAAAATAAAGAAGTTGAGAAAAAGAGAGATAAACAACTACTGGATCACGAGGGCAGAATTCGAGAGATAAGCGATACCATAAGATGAAACAACATTAGAATAATTGGGATCCCAGAAGAAGAAGAAGGAGAGAGAAGGGCAGAAGGTATAATAGAGCAAATTACAGCAGAGAACTTCCCTAATTTGGGGAAGGAAACAGGCATCAAAATCCAGGAAGCACAGAGAACCCCTCTCAAAATCAATAAAAATAGGTCAACTCCCCGACATCTAATAGTAAAACTTACGAGTCTCATAGACAAAGAGAAAATCCTGAAAGCAGCTTGGGAGAAGAGGTATGTAACCTACAATGGTAGAAACATTAGATTGGCAACAGACCTATCCACAGAGACCTGGCAGGCCAGAAAGGACTGGCAGGATATATTCAGAGCACTAAATGAGAAAAATATGCAGCCAAGAATACTATATCCAGGTAGGCTGTCATTGAAAATAGAAGGAGAGATAAAAAGCTTCCAGGACAAACAAAAACTAAAGGAATTTGCAAACACAAAACCATCCCTACAAAAAATCTTGAAAGGGGTCCTCTAAGCAAAGAGAGAGCCTAAAAGCAACATAGACCAGAAAGGAACACAGACAATATACAGTAACAGTCACCTTACAGGCAATACAATGCCACTAAATTTGTATCTTTCAATAGTTACCCTGAATATAAATGGGCTAAATGCCCCAATCAAAAGACACAGGCTATCAGATTGGATTAAAAAACAAGACCCATCAATATGCTGTCTGCAAGAGACTCATTTTAGAACCAAAGACACCCCCAGATTGAAAGTGAGGGGGTGGAAAACCATTTACCATGCTAATGGAACCAAAAGAAAGCTGGGGTGGCAATCCTTATATCAGACAAATTAGATTTTAAACCAAAGACTGGAATAAGAGATGAGGAAGGACACTATATCCTACTTAAAGGGTCTATCCAACAAGAAGATCTAACAATTGTAAATATCTATGCCCCTAACATGGGAGCAGCCAATTATATAAGGCCATTAATAACAAAAGCAAAGAAACACATTGACAACAATACAATAATAGTGGGGGACTTTAACACCCCCCTCACTGAAATGGACAGATCGTCTAAGCAGAAGATCAACAAGGAAATAAAGACTTTAAATGACACACTGGATCAAATGGACTTCACAGACATATTCAGAACATTCCACCCCAAAGCAATGGAATACACATTCTTCTCTAGTGGCAATGGAACATTCTCCAGAATAGATCACATCCCAGGTCATAAATCAGGTCTCAACCAGTACAAAAAGATTGGGATCATTCCCTGCCTATTTTCAGACCACAATGCTTTGAAACTGGAACTCAATCACAAGAGGAAAGTCAGAAAGAACTCAAATACATGGAGGCTAAAGAGCATCCTACTGAAGAATGAATGGGTCAACCAGGAAATTAAAGAAGAATTAAAAAAATTCATGGAAACCAATGAAAATGAAAACACAACTATTCAAAATCTTTGGGATGCAGCAAAGGCGGTCCTAAGAGGAAAGTATATAGCAATACAAGCCTTTCTCAAGAAACAAGAAGGGTCTCAATACACAACCTAACCCTACACCTAAAGGTGCTGGAGAAAGAACAGCAAATAAAACCTAAACCCAGCAGGAGAAGAGAAATAATAAAGATCAGAGCAGAAATCAATGAAATAGAAACTAAAAGAACAGTAGAACAGATCAACGAAACTAAGAGCTTGTTCTTTGAAAGAATGAACAAGATTGATAAACCTCTGGCCAGCCTTATCAAAAAGAAAAGAGAAATGACCCAAATCAACAAAATCATGAATGAAAGAGGAGAGATCACAACCAACACCAAAGAAATACAAACAATTATAAGAACATATTATGAGCAACTCTATGCCAGCAAATTAGATAACCTGGAAGAAATGGATGCATTCCTAGAGATGTATCAACTACCAAAACTGAACCAGGAAGAAATAGAAAACCTGAACAGACCTATAACCATTAAGGAAATTGAAGCAGTCATCAAAAATCTCCCCAAAAACAAAAGCCCAGGGCCAGATGGCTTCCCAGGGGAATTTTACCAAATATTTAAAGAAGAATTAATACCTATTCTTCTGAAACTGTTCCAAGAAATAGAAATGGAAGGAAAACTTCCAAACTCATTTTATGAGGCCAGCATTACCTTGATCCCAAAACCAGACAAAGACCCCATCAAAAAGGAGAACTACAGACCAATATCCCTGATGAACATGGATGCAAAATTTCTCACTAAAATACTAGCCAATAGGATCCAACAGTACATTAAAAGGATTATTCACCACGACCAAGTGGGATTTATCCCTGGGCTGCAAGGTTGGTTCAACATCCGCAAATCAATCAACGTGATACAATACATTAACAAAAGAAAGAACAAGAATCATATGATCCTCTCAATAGATGCAGAAAAAGCATTTGACAAAGTACAGCATCCTTTCTTGATCAAAACTCTTCAGAGTATAAGCATAGAGGGTACATACCTCAATATCATAAAAGCCATCTATGAAAAACCTACAGCGAATATCATTTTTAATGGGGAAAAACTGAGAGCTTTCCCCCTAAGGTCAGGAACGTGGCAGGGATGTCCACTATCACCACTGCTATTCAACATAATATTGGAAGTCCTAGCCACAGCAATCAGACAACAAAAAGAAATCAAAGGCATCCAAATCGGCAAAGAAGAAGTCAAACTCTCACTCTTTGCAGATGATATGATGCTTTATGTGGAAAACCCCAAAGACTCCACCCCAAAATTGCTAGAACTCATACAGGAATTCAGTCAAGTGTCAGGATATAAAATCAATGCACAGAAGTCAGTGGCATTCCTATACACCAACAACAAGACAGAAGAAAGAGAAATTAAGGAGTCGATCCCATTTACAATTGCACCCAAAACCATAAGATACCTAAGAATAAATCTAACCGAAGAGGCAAAGGATCTGTACTCAGAAAACTATAAAATACTCATGAAAGAAATTGAGGAAGACACAAAGAAATGGAAAAACGTTCCATGCTCATGGATTGGAAGAACAAATATTGTGAAGATGTCAATGCTACCTAGAGCAATCTACACATTCAATGCAATCCCCATCAAAATACCATCCACTTTTTTCAAAGAAATGGAACAAATAATCCTAAAATTTGTATGGAACCAGAAAAGACCCCGCATAGCCAGAGGAATGTTGAAAAAGAAAAGCAAAGCTGGTGGCATCACAATTCTGGACTGCAAGCTCTATTACAAAGCTGTCATCATCAAGACAATATGATACTGGCACAAAAACAGGCACATAGATGAATGGAACAGAATAGAGAGCCCAGAAATGGACCCTCAACTCTATGGTCAACTAATCTTCAACAAAGCAGGAAAGAATGTCCAATGGAAAAAAGACAGTCTCTTCAACAAATGGTGTTGGGAAAATTGGACAGCCACATGCAGAAGAATGAAACTGGACCATTTCCTTACACCACACACAAAAATAGACTCCAAATGGTTGAAAGACCTCAATGTGAGACAGGAGTCCATCAAAATCCTAAAGGAGAACACAGGCAGCAACCTCTTCGACCTCAGCCGAAGCAACTTCTTCCTAGGAACATTGCCAAAGGCAAGGGACGCAAGGGCAAAAATGAAGTATTGGGACTTCATCAAGATAAAAAGCTTTTGCAAAGCAAAGGAAACAGTCAACAAAACCAAAAGACAACTGACAGAATGGGAGAAGATATTTGCAAATGACATATCAGATAAAGGGCTAGTATCCAAAATCTATAAAGAACTCATCAAACTCAACACCCAAAGAACAAAGAATCCAATCAAGAAATGGGCAGAAGACATGAACAGACATTTTTCCAAAGAAGACATCCAAATGGCCAACAGACACATGAAAAAGTGCTCAATATCGCTCGGCATCAGGGAAATCCAAATCAAAACCTCAATGAGATACCACCTCAGACCAGTCAGAATGGCTAAAATTAACAAGTCAGGAAATGACAGATGTTGGCAGGGATGCAGAGAAAGGGGTACCCTCCTACACTGTTGGTGGGAATGCAAGCTGGTGCAGCCACTCTGGAAAACAGTATGGAGGTTCCTCAAAAAGTTGAAAATAGAGCTACCCTATGATCCAGCAATTGCACTACTGGGTATTTACCCCAAAGATACAAAAGTTGGGATCCGAAAGGGTACGTGCACCCCGATGTTTATAGCAGCAATGTCCACAATAGCCAAACTGTGGAAAGAGCCAAGATGTCCATCGACAGATGAATGGATAAAGAAGATGTGGTATATATATACCATGGAATATTATGCAGCCATCAAAAGGAATGAGATCTTGCCATTTGCAACGACGTGGATGGAACTGGTGGGTATTATGTTGAGCGAAATAAGTCAAACAGAGAAAGACATGTATCATATGACTTCACTGATATGAGGAATTCTTAATCGCAGGAAACAAACTGAGGGTTGCTGGAGTGGGGGGTGGGGTGGGAGGGATGGGGTGAGTGGGTGATAGACACTGGGGAGGGTATGTGTTCTGGTAAGTGCTGAGAATTGTGCAAGACTGTTGAATCTCAGATCTGTACCTCTGAAACAAATAATGCAATATATGTTAAAAAAAAAAAAGAAGAAGAAGAAGAAGATAGCAGGAGGGGAAGAATGAAGGGGGGGAAATCGGAGGGGTAGACGAACCATGAGAGACAATGGACTCTGAAAAAACAAAGTGAGGGTTCTAGAGGGGAGGGGGGTGGGAGGATGGGTTAGCCTGGTGATGGGTATTGAGGAGGGCACATTCTGCATGGAGCACTGGGTGTTATGCACAGACAATGAATCATGGAACACTACATCTAAATCTAATGATGTAATGTATGGGGATTAACATAAGAATAAAAAAAAGAGTAAAGAATAGAATAAAATGTTAAAAATGTTTAAAAAATAAAATAAAATAAAATATTGCAGCATAAAAAAAAAAAGCTTTTGCACAGCAAAGGAAACAGTCAACAAAACCAAAACATAAGCAACAGAATGGGAGAAGATATTTGCAAAAGATGTATTAGATAAAGGACTAGTATCCAAAATTTATAAAGAACGTATCAAACTCAACACCTAAAGAACAAATAATCCAATCAAGAAATGGGCAGAAGACATGAACATTTTTCCAAAGAAGACATCCAAATGGCCAACAGACACATGAAAAAGTGCTCCACATCACTCGGCATCAGGGAAATACAAGTCAAAACCTCAATGAGATACCACCTCACACTAGTCAGAATGGCTAAAATTAACAAGTCAGGAAATGACAGATGTTGGTGAGGATGCGGAGAAAGGGGAACCTTCCTATACTGTTGGTGGGAATACAAGCTGGTGCAGCCACTCTGGAAAACAGTATAGAGGTTCCTGAAAAAGTTGAAAATAGAGCTACCCTATGACCCAGCAATTGTACTACTGTGTATTTACCCCAAAGATACAAATGTAGTGATCCAAAGGGGCACATGCACCCCAATGTTTATAGAAGCAATGTCCACAATAGCCAAACTATGGAAAAAGCCTAGATGTGCATCAACAGATGAATGGATAAAGAAGAAGTGGTATATATATACAATGGAATATTATGCAGCCATCAAAAAATAAATCTTGCCATTTGCAACAATGTGGATGGAACTAGAGGGTATTATGCTAAGCAAAATAAGTCAATCAGAGAAAGACAAGTATCATATGCTCTCACTGATATAAGGAATTTGAGAAACAAGACCAAGGATCATAGGGGAAGGGAGAGAAAATGAAACAAGATGGAACCGGAGAGGGAGACAAACCATAAGAGACTCTTAATCTTAGAATAATATTTTAAAATGTCTTCAGGGAAAGATAATGTGACTCAAGAATGTTATGCCCATGCAAGCTATCTTTCAAACATAAAGGTAACTG
The DNA here is from genome assembly GCF_029215605.1 of Mirounga angustirostris. Taxonomy (NCBI): domain Eukaryota; kingdom Metazoa; phylum Chordata; class Mammalia; order Carnivora; family Phocidae; genus Mirounga; species Mirounga angustirostris. The sequence continues at coordinate 99,771,667 of NW_026991719.1, forward strand.
CAAACAATTCCTAACATATAAGAACACAAGAAATAGAGTAGACATGAGCAATTCTGAAAAATACTTGAAATCAAAATCAAAGCAAACTAGAAAAGCATGGGAAAAAACAATGTAAAAGGAGATAGTGATCATTAAGTCTGCTAAATATAGAACTAGTGTTAAACAATGATTGGAATTATAGAACACACAAAGGTATATGCTTATATACATATAGAAAAGTCAGTAAAAAAAAAAATGAAAGAAAAGAAAAAAGAAAATTAAAAAGAAAAGGAAAAAACAAAACCCAGAAACTTAACAGTGACAGATGATAAGAGGAAGCAAGCACTGCTAGTTGCCTATTAATATCCATTCTCCATTTCTTTCTTACTAGCAAAACTCCACTTTTTAAAATTTTATTTAAATTCAATTAGTTAACATATAGTGTATTATTAGTTTCAGAGGTAGAGGTCAGTGATTCATCAGTCTTATATAATACCCATAAGTAAAAATTTCTAGATGATGCTTCTAGGAAAGCTTCAGGGGACAGATTTAGTTGGTTAACACTCCCTTTACTCCTTGATCCTGCCTGTAACATGAACTTGAGGCTGGAGGTTTAATACCATGAGTTGACAAGCATGAAGGCAAATGCTACATGTTATAGGAAGTAGGGTAAAAAAATATATAAAGAAAGCCTGGGTCCCTGATGGCTTTTCTGAGCCATACTAGCTTCATATTGCCTACTACTGGAGTTCTTACTGCATAGAATGAATAAGCCCCTGTGTATTTAAGCCACTATTAGTAGGATGTTCCATTATTTGTAGATAAATGCATTCTAAAATCATACTGGAAGTCTAAAGATATGGCATTATGAGGAAGATATACTTCTCATTGTCCATATTTCTGTATTGTTAATGTGCTTTGCCATGTGAATATCTAACTTTGCTTAAGTTATTTTTAATCTACAAAAAAGTAATCAAAAATGCTTAGTAATAAAAATTCAGAATATATATAACATGAGTGACCTTACTGACGTACATACAGGAATATATTCACACATGATAAAGTGACTTAAAAAGAAATTAATTATCACACCACAAAACTTGAAACATACTTTTCCTTGAAATTTACAAAAAGTTCTCAAAATTCAGGTGGAAAAATAAACCTAAAAATAGTCAATAAAATTTTACAAAAGACAGATAATGAATAAGCTGTTAAATTACCTGGCATTAATGTATATTCTAAAACTCTAATCATTAGAACAATATGATAAAAATACAAGAATAGACATATATATCTATATGCCATTATAAATGTCTCAGAAAAAGATCTTAATCTAGAGAAGAATGGAGTATATGGCAAAACACCATCTCAAATCAATGAGGAAAGAAGGAATTCTTCAATGGTGATGCTGGAACAGTTGGTTGGCAATTTGGAAAATTTTTAAAAAATAGATCTCTTAGTTTGTACTATCCATCAAGAATAATTACAGATGGACTCAAAATATTAATTACAGACTGCTACTTCTAGAAAAATGGTTCACTAATTTCAATGATCAAATAAAGCAAGAGTTTTTGAAAATTCATGGCTCTACTCTCAAAGAAAGAGAAAGGAATAGGTGACAGAAACAAGGAGAAGTATGCAGTAGACTCACAAGCTGACTATCCAAAATCTTTGAGAATAAGAAAAATTTAAGCAATCCAATAGAGTGCATGAAGGGGAAAAGAACAAATAAAAAAAAAAGCATGGTAAATAGAAAAGCTAAAATAAGATGGCAAATATAAATTCAAATATATCAGTAACCACAATAAATTTAAATTCACTAAACAATCAGGTTGAAAGATAGATACTCATAAAAAGGAATTATTTAAAGCCAGCTATATGCTATTTACAAGAGACCTGCCTAAAACCTTTAGCAATATAATGACTAAATGTCAAGGATAGATAAAAATAGATGATTCACAAAATTAAAGCTGGGTCACCTATGTGCATATCAGAAAAGTTAACTTTAAAGTAAACAGCATTGGAGGAGCTTGGGAAAATGATTGAGTAGGCGGACCCTGTGCTCACTCCAACCACATTTACAACAAGATATCATCTACATCCAAATCAATAAACTGGAGAGTGATCCAAAGACTAGCAGAACAAACTCCACAGCTAAATATAGAGAAGAAGTTGCATCCAAAAGGTTAGGAAGGTCAGAAAGGTGGAGGGAGGTTGCCCACAGGAGGGAGGGTGCTGCATGCACAGAAGCAAGAGAAATGGGCCCTCATACCAGGGAGTTCACACAGGTAACACTTACCCCACAAAGTTTGGCTTTAAAAACCAGAGTGGCCGAATTCCATGAGTTTGTAAAACCAGTGATACTTGGAGCCTAGAGCTTTAAAAATCAGTTGACTCAACACTGGGTGAGCCTGAAGGACAAGGGATAGCTGGTTTGCCACCCTTAAAGACACAGCAGCCTGCTCACAGAGGCAACCTAAAAAAGGCAGTTTACACAACACTGGGAGCAAACAGGAAACAGATCTGTTCATACTGATTTCGGAGCATGTTGAGGCACTTCTTTGAAAATGAGGGAGCTGGCAGTTGCCATTTTCCTCCCCAACTCCCCAGCATAAACACAGAGCCACCTGCAAGAGGCAGCCCTGAACAGACACTTGCTACCTAAACTGCTAGCAGTGCACCAGGCCAAAAGTTCTCCTGAAGACTCACCACTCCAAGCCTGCTAGGCTCAGCCCTGGGATCAGGACAAATTCTGTTAAGGCCTTGAACATATCACCCAGCCACCACCACATATCAGACCTTGTGCCCCCAGCCACCTCTGTGCACAGCCCCCAGCTACTGCAGCACTTTGGGGGATCTGGTATAGGACTAGAGGCCCAGCACAAATTGTGCTAACACTGTTGCCCCACTCCCAAGTTCCCTGGTGGACATGCCAACTCATAGCTGGCCTACCTGGGTCCCACTAACACCACAGAGAGCAAGCACAGCCTACAATAGGCAGACAGTCAGTGAAGATGACTGCACTGAAAGGAAAAGTGACTCAGATACAATAGCAGGGCCTAAGCAATACACATAAGATATTCTCCTGAAGTGCTAGGTTCTGGTGAACATGGAATGTTGCACATCAGGGCACTCCAGGACCTCTTCTTCATAAAGTCACTACTTTCAAGAGCAGAAGAAATAGCTGAATTTCTAAGCATGCAGAAACAGACACAGAGAGGCAGACAAAATGAGGAGAAAAAAGTTTATCCCAAATGGCAGAGCAGGACAGGGCCACAGCCAGAGATTGAAGCAAAATGGATATAAGTAACATATGTGATAGAGAATTTAAAGCAATGATTATAAGGGTACTCACTAGACTTGACAAAAGTGTGGAAGACATGAGACCCTTAACACAGAGATAAAAAATAACATAGCAGAGATTAAGAGTTCAATAAACAAACCGAGAAAAAGCTAGATGGGATGAATAGCAAGCTAGAAGAAGCAGAGGAACAAATTAGTGGCCTAGAAGACAGAGTAATGGAAAGTAATCAAGCTGACCAAAGAGAGAAAAAATAATTTCACAGAATAAGATTAGATTTAGGGAACTCAGTGACTCCATCAAATGTAATAACATTCATATTATAGGAGTCCCAGAAGAAGAAGAGACAGAAAAAGGGGCAGGATATTTACTTGAAGAAATAATAGCTGAAAATGCCCCTAATTTGGGTAAGGAAACAAATATCCAGATCCAGGAGGCACAGAGAACTCCCATCAAAATCAACAAAAGTAGACCAACACCAAGATGTATTGTAATTAAATTTGCAAATTATAATGATAAAGAAAAAAAAATCTTAAAAGCAGCAAGACAAAAGAAGTCTGTAACTTCCAAGAGAAAACCCATAAGTCTAGCAGGAGATTTTTCAACAGAAAGTTGGGAAGCCAGACAAGAGTGGCAGTGCTGAATGGGAAAAATCTGCAGCCAAGAATACTCTATTCAACAGGGCTGTCAAACAAAAAACTAAAGGAGTTCATGAACACTAAATCAGCCCTGCAAGAAATGTTAAAGGGGACACTTTGAGTTGAAAGGAGAGACCAAAAGTGACAGTATAAAGGTAGGAACCACAAAAGCAGGAAAAATAAAAATTTTGTAAAAAATCAGTCAAGGAACTCACAACATAAAAGGATGTGAAATATGACAATGTATACCTAAAATGTGGGGAGGAGAGGAGTAAAGAATGAGTTCAAACAAAAATGACCATTAACTTAATATAGAATGCTATATGCAGAAGAGGTTATATACAAACCTAATGGTAACCATATATCAAAAATCACTAATAAATATACAAAAAATAAAGAGAAAGAAATCCAAAATATCACTAAAGAAAAGCAGCAAACCATGAAAGAGAGAAATACAAGAAATGATCAGAGAAAATCTTCAGAACAACCACAAAACAAACAATAAAATGACAATAAATACATATCTATCAATAATTACTTTGACTGTAAAAGACTAAATGCTTCAATCTAAAAATATGGGGTAAAAGAATGGATAAAAAAACAAAACCCATCTATATGCTGCCTACAAGAGACTCATTTTAGACCTAAAGACACCTGCAGATTGAAAGTGAGGGGATGGAGAAACATCTATCATGCAAATAGATGTCAAAAGAAAGCTGGAGTAGGGCGCCTGGGTGGCTCAGTTGGTTGGGCGACTGCCTTCAGCTCAGGTCATGATCCTGGAATCCCAGGATCGAGTCCCACATCGGGCTCCCCCTGCTCGGCGGGGAGTCTGCTTCTCCCTCTGACCCTCCTCCCTCTCATGCTCTCTGTCTCTCATTCTCTCTGTCTCAAATAAATAAATAAAATCTTAAAAAAAAAAAAGAAAGAAAGCTGGAGTAGCAATATTTATATCAGAGAAAACAGACTTTATTTTTTTTTAAAGATTTTTTTATTTACTTGTCAGAGAGAGCAAGCAAGAGCGAGAAAGAGCAAGTGGCAGGCAGAGGGAGAAGCAGACTCCCCGTTGAGCAAGGAGCCTGATGCGGGACTCAATCCCAGAACCCTGGGATGATGACCTGTCCAAAACCTTTGGGAAGCAGCAAGAACGGTTCTAAGAGGAAAAGTTATAGCAATACAACCCTACCTTAAGAAGCAAGAAAAGCTTCAAATAAACAACTTAACCTTACACCTAAAGGAACTAGAAAAAGAACAACAAACAAAACCTAAAACCATCAGAAGGAAGGAAATAATAAAGATTAGAGCAGAAATAAACAATATAGAAACTAAAAAAAAACAATAGAACAGATCAATGAAACCAGGAGCCAGTTCTTTGAAAAAAGAAATCAATAAAATTGATAAACTTTTAGCCAGATTTATCAAGAAAAAAGACAAAGGACTTGAATAAATAAAGTCACAAATGAGAGAGCAGAAATAATAACCAACACCACAGAAATAAAAAGGATAAGAGAATATTATGAAAAAACTATATGCCAAAAAATTAGACAACCTAGAATAAATGGACAAATCCCTAGAAACATAAATACTACCAAAAGTGAAAGAGGAAGAAATAGAAAATTTGAACAGACTGATAACCAGCAAAGAAATTGAATCAGTAATCAAAAAACTCCCAAGAAATAAAAGCCCAGGACAAGATGGCTTCACAGGTGAGTTCTACCAAACATTTAAAGAAGAGTTAATACCTATTCTTCTTAAACTATTCCAAAAAATAGAAAAAGAAGGAAAACTTCCAAATTCATTCTTTGAGGCTATCATTATTCTGATACTAAAACCAGATAAAGACACCACTAAAAAAGAGAGCTACAGGCCAATATCCCAGATGAACATACATGCAAAAGTCCTCAACAAAATACTATCAGACCTAATTCAACAATATATTAAAAAATCAGTCACCGGGCACCTGGGTGGCTCAGTTGGTTAAGCAACTGCCTTCGGCTCAGGTCATGATCCTGGAGTCCTGGGATCGAGTCCCGCATTGGACTCCCTGCTCAGCGGGGAGTCTGCTTCTCCCTCTGACCCTCCTCCCTCTCATGTACTCTCTCTCATTCTTGCTCTCTCAAATAAATAAATAAATCTTTAAAAAAAAAAAAAATCAGTCACCAAGATCAAGTGGGATTTGTTCCTGGGCTGCAAGGGTGGTTCAATATTTGCAAATCAATCAATGTGGTACATAACATCAATAAGAGAAAGGATAAGAACCATATGATCATTTCAATAGATGCAGAAAAAGCATTTGACAAAGTACAACATCCATTCATGATAAAAACCCTCAACAAAGTAGGTTTAGAGGGAACATACCTCAACATAATAAAAGCCATATATGAAAAACCTGCAGCCAATATCATACTCAGTGGGAGGGAAAAATGAGAGCTTTTCTACTAAGGTCAGGAACAAGACAAAAATGTCCACTCTCACCAATCCTGTTCAACATAGTACTAGAAATCCTAGCCACAGCAATCAGACAACAAGAAGAAATAAAAGGCATCCAAATTGGTAAGGAAGCAGTCAAACTTTCACTATTTGCAGATGACATTACTCTATATAGAAAACCCTAAAAACTCCACCAAAAAAACCTCTAGAACTGATAAATGAATTCAGTAAAGTCACAGTATACAAAATCAATGTACACAAATTTGTTGCATCATGATGTGATGAGCACTGGATGTTATACACAACTGATAAATTATTGAACACTAAATCTGAAACTAAATATATACTATATGTTGGCTAATTGAATTTAAATAATAAAGAAAAGAAATTTGTTGCATCACTATACACCAATAATGAAGCAGCAAAAGAGAAATTAAGAAAAAATCCCATTTACAATTGCACCCGAAATAATAAGATACCTAGGAATAAACCTAACCAAAGAGGTAGAAGACCTGTACTCTGAAAATTATAAAACACTGATGAAAGAAATTGAAGATGACCCCAAGAAACGGAATGACATTCCATGCTCATGGATTGGAAGAAAAACACTGTTAAAATGTCTATACTACCCAAAACAATCTATACACTTAGTGCAATCCCTATCAAAATACCAACAACATTTTTCACAGAACTAGAACAAACAATCCTAACATTTATATGGAGCCACAAAGACTCCAAATAGCCAAAGCAATCTTGAAAAGGAAAAGCAAAGTTGTAGGCATCACAATTCCAGACTTTAAGTTATACTACAAAGCTATAGTAATCAAAACAGCATGGTACTGGCACCAAAATAGACACGTAGATCAATGGGATAGCATAGAAAACCCATAAATAAACACACAATTATATGGTCAATTAAACTTTGACAAAGCAGGAAAGAATATCCAATGGGAAAAAGACAGTCTCCTCAACAAATGGTGTTGGGAAAACTGGACAGCAACATGCAAAAGAAAGAAACGGGACCACTTTCTTACACCACACACAAAAATAAACTCAAAATGGATTTAAGACCTAAGTATGAAACCTGAAACCATAAAAATCCTAGAAGAGAGGACAGGCAATAATTTCTCTGACATTGGCCATAGCAGCATCTTTCTAGATATGTTTCCTGAGGCAAGGGAAACAAAAGCAAAAATAAACTATTGGGACTACATCAAAATAAAAATCTTCTCCACAGAGAAGGAAACAATCAACAAAATTAATAAGCAACCTATGCAATGGGAGAAGATATTTGTAAATGAGACATCTGATAAAGGACTAGTATCCAAACTATATAAAGAACTTATAAAAGTCAACACCCAAATACAAATAATCCAGTTAAAAATGGGCAGAAGACGTGAACAAACATTTCTCCAAAGAAGACATCCAGATGGTCAACAGACACATGAAAAGATGTTCATCATACTTACCACCAGGGAAATGCAAATCAAAACTACAGTGAGATATCACCTCACACCCGTCAGAATGACTAAAATCAAAAACACAAGAAACAAGTGTTGGCAAAGATGTGGAGAAAAAGGAACACTTGTGCACTATTGGCAGGCTTGCAAACTGGTACAGCCACTCTGGAAAACAGTATGGAGTTTCCTCAAAAAGTTAAAAAAAAAAAAACTACCTTAGATCCAACAATCACACTACTGATTTACTCAAAGAACACAGGAACACGAATTCAAAGGGATACATGCACCCCTACGTTTATAGCGGCATTATTTACAATAGCCAAGATATGAAAGAAGCCCAAGTTTCCATCAACTGGTGAATGGACAAAGAAGAAGTGATACATATATACACAATGGAATATTATTCAGCCATAAAAAGAATGATATCTTGCCATTTGTAATGACATGGAAGGAGCTAGGGAGTACAATGCTAGATGAAATAAGTCAGTCAGAGAGACAAATACTGTATGATTTCACTCACATGTGGAATTTAAGAAACAAAAACTGAGCAAAGTGAGAAAGAGAGAGAGAGGCAAACCAAGAGACAGACTCTTAACTCTAGAGAACAAACTAATGGCTACCAGAGGGTAAGGGAGTGGGGAGTTGGGTTAAATAGGTGATGGGGATTAAGGAGTGCACTTGTTGTGATGAGCACTGGATGATGCATGGAATTGTTGAATCACTAGACTGTACACCTGAAACTAATATAACACTGTATGTTAACTGACTGGAATTAAAATGAAAACTTACAAAATAGTAAACAGCATTATAAGGTACAAAAAGGATTAGTTATATAATAATAAAATGAGCAATTCACTAGAAGATATAGTAATCATTAAATTTCATGAACCTAACAACATAGTCTTTTAAAAATGAGGAAAAAAAATTGATGGAATTAGAAAGAAAAATTGACCAACCCACAATTATAATGGGAAATTTTAATATTCCTCTATCAATAACTGATAGATCAAGGAGACAAAAATAGTAAGGCTACAAAAAATTGAACTACACAATTAACAAGAATTTGGTCTAACTGACATATATATATATATAATACCTCACACAACGCTATCAGAAAATATAGTCTTTTCAAGTTTATTGGGTAATATATAAACAGTGAACATGACTAGATTGAACCTCATCTCTATAAATACCAAAAGACAAAACAAAACAAAAAAATCCAAACAAAAAAGCAGATGTCACACAGAACAGTTTGTATGAGCACACTGCAATACCCATAGAAAGCAATAAAAAAATAGAGGGCCTACTCACATCTATGATTTAAGTACATATATATAGCGAGAGATTCATGAATTCATATATATATATATGAATATATATATATATATATATAGTTCAAAGAAAAAATTATAATGGAAATTTGAAAAAAAATTTAAAATTGAAAAACAATGAAAGCACTGTGAATCATAACTCAGGGGATGCAGATACAGTAGTACATAACTAATAAATTTATAGCCTGATAAGTAGGCCTTAGAAAATATTAAGAATTTAAAATTTCAAGAGGTTAGAAAATGAAGAGTAAACCTAAGGAAATTAGAAAAACTAAAATCAGAATACAGAGGAAATTAATGAGATAGAAAATAATACAGAGCATCAACAAACCAAAGGCTGGTCTTTTGGAAAGACTAGTAAAATATGGAAACCATATAGTGAATATGTTTTTTAAAAAGAAAGAAAAAACATGTTAAAAATATAAGAAATGAAAGGCAGGGATATAATTAGAGTTACAGTGGAGACTAAAAATTCGTATGGAAATATCATGACCAACTTTACACCAATAAATTAGAAAGCATAAAAAAACGAGTTTTCTAAGAAATAATTACTAAAACGGACTTAAGAAATAACAGAAAAAACCTGAATATATCTATATAACCAATAAAGAAACTGAAAAAACATTTTAGAATCTACATACAAAATCAGCAGGCCAGAGACTTTTGCAGACGAATTCTACCTGAATTTCACAGAACAAGTATTTTCTTTCTTATGCCCCTGGAGAACAGATGCGTTCTATCATATACAAATTGTTCTAGAGCAGTGGTTCTCAAACCTGGCTTCACATTATAGTCACCTGGGGAGCATTTTAAAATATTGATGCCTGGATCTACCTCCAGAGATTCTGATTTATTTGGTATCGGCCAAAAAACACTGAACATTATTTTATACACAAACAGAAACCAAAAAACAAAAACTCCCCAAGTAATCCAAATGTGCACCTGGGAATCACTGAACTAGTGAATAAGATAATAAATAGGTAAAGCTAGCCAAGTCATTTTTTGAGGCAAATACAAACTTGATACAAAATCCCAACTTGGACAACACAAGAATAAAATCATAGATCAATCTCATGTATATATAGATGTAAAAATTCTAAAGAAAACAGTATAAAACTAAATCAGATATGCATTAAAAAACACATGATGGTGCCCCTGGGTGGGTCAGTGGGTTAAGCATCTGACTCTTGATTTCAGCTCAGGTCATGACCTCAGGGTCGTGAGAATGAGGAGCCCCATGATGGGCTCTGAGCTCAGTGGGGCGTGTGCTTGAGATTCTCTCTCTCCCTCTCCCCTTACCCCTCCCCACCCCATGGGCGCTCTCTCTCTCTAAAATAAATTAAATCTTAAAAAAAAAACAAAACATGATGACAATGTGTGGCTTAACCTAAGGGTGCAAAGATCTTTTAAACTGATAAGAACAGATGCTACAGAGGATCATAGGGGAAGAGAGGAAAAAAATGAAACAAGATGAAACCAGAAAGGGAGACACCGTAAGAGACTCTTAATCTCAGAACACAAACTGAGGGTTGCTGGAGTGGAGGGGGTGGGAGGGATGGGGTGGCTGGGTGATGGACACTGGGGAGGGTATGTGTTGTGGGGAGCGCTGTGTATTGTGTAAGACCGATGAATCACAGACCTGTACCCCTGAAACAAATAATACATTATATATTAATTTTAAAAAAAGTAAAAAAAAAAAGAACAGATGCTACACATGATCTTAGCCAAAAGGCCAAGAAGTGATGCAAAGATCTTTTAACATTAAAATATTTATCACTAAAAATCATAATTTTAACAGATTAAGGGGGAAATCTTATCATAATGTGGATACAGATTTTTTTTTAGAAAATCCAAAGTCCATTCAAGAGTGAAATAACTTTTGGCAAACTACAAATATATGGGATCTTCCTTAACCTGATAAGAGCTATCAAACCCCAAATAAACAGTAGACACGTTACTTACTGGGAAAATTTTCAAAATGCAGTATTCCTTTTAAAGTTGAGAAAGTAACAAGAATGACATATTGTTGCTTTTATTAAACATATACTAGAAATCCTAGCTGGTGCAAAGAGACAAGGGGACAAAAAAGTGCACAATTGAATATGAAGAACCACAACTATGATCATTCACAAGTGACAATGCTGTAAGGGATGACTGATACAGAGAGTTGTACCATGCTTGTTGATAGGGAGAAAATATTTTAAAGGTCACAGTTGTTTCCAAGTTAATAAATTCAAGGGAATTCCAATTTAAGTTCTAAAAGGGGATTTCACAGAAATGGACAGACTGACTCTGGAATTCATTTGGAGACATCAAAGACCTAAAAAGAATTAAGAAACTGTCAAAGAATGATTTAAAAAAAAAAAGGGAGCATTTTCCCTACCAGGTATCAATATTCATCATCATAATAATACAAGCCATAAAGGCAATAGTTGATAAATATGCTACATTAAAATTAAAAACTTGTGTATATCATAAAATGCCATAAACTTAAAGACAAGTCACAGATTTGGGACAGATGTTTACTACATATATAGCACTCAAAGGATTTGGGTCAAGAATAAATCATCCCAACAATCCATAACTCAAAAAAAGCCAACAATGCAATAAAAAGTGAACAAGTGATAATGAATAGGCAATTCACAAAGAGAATGCCAAATTTATACAATTATATGTAATAAAGTATTAAAAATATGTAAACTAGAAATATAGGCATCTATCTGGGTAAATCCTGAAAGTATAATATTGAATAACAAAAATCAGGTGGAAAAGGATCCTATTTTGGTAAAAATTGTAAAGTCCACAAAACAATACTTCACAATGTGCATGGTTGTAAACATATGTAGAAAATATAGAAAATGCAGGCAAATTACATATGCAAATTTCAGCAGAGGCAGGGAAGGGAAAGGGATGAAGGTCAGTCTTTAGCTATAGATGTAACTGTATTTATGAAAAAAAGTTAAGTAAATATGGCAAAATGTTAGTGTCTGTTAAATCTGTGTGTTTGATATATTGAATTTGTGCACTTTTCTTATGTTTGAAATATATCATGATTTAAATTACATTAAAGGGCTACCTAGTTGGCTCAGTCAGTTGAGTATCTGACTCATGGTTTTGGCTCAGGTCATGATCTCAGGGTCATGGGATCGAACCCCTCATCGGGCTCCGAGCTCACTGGGGAGTCTGCTTGAGATTTTCTCTTTCCCTCTCCTTCTGCCCCCACCCCCCCTCAAGTCTCCCTCTCCAATAAATAAATAAATCTAAATAGATAAATAAATTACATTTAAAAATGTTTAAACCTTAAATGATTGTAAGAAAATATTTATCTGCTCATGGGAGAAGGGAAGGCCTTTTAAATATGAAAGAAAAGTCATAAAGGAAAAGATTGATAAATGTGACTACATAAAAAGGTAAAAATTCTAAAATACTTCAGGGGCACCTGGGCGCCTTTTTTCAATTTTTTTTTAATAAAAATGTGTTTGGTTTTTTTTAAAGATTTTTATTTATTTATTTGACAGAAACACAGCGAGAGAGGGAACACAAGCAGGGGGAGTGGGAGAGGGAGAAGCAGGCTTCCCGCAGAGCAGGGAGCCCGATGCAGGGCTCGATCCCAGGGCCCTGGGACCATGACCTGAGCCGAAGGCAGACGCTTAACGACTGAGCCACCCAGGCACCCCAAAAATGTGTTTTATTTTAAAACAAGTTTATAAAAGTAGAAATCACATACAAAAATACAGATTACTCTGACATGTTAGCAAAATAGCTTATGGCTGGACTTGAGTTTGGAAGTACTGTATGTTTGAGGGCATCTGGAAATCACAGCCCAAATGGATCCTATCATCAGCCCTTGTCACTAATCTGTAAACAATATTTTCATGTAGTATATTTAGCACTTTTTAACTAGTACAAAATCGAAACAATCATTTCCTGTTTAACACCGCTTTAAAATGTTCTTCCTTAGGTCTGAGCAGATAAGGGCACTTCGTATCGTTGTTTCTAACATTTGAAGTCTAACTTAAAAACAATTAATGTTAATAGAAATAACAGGTTTTAGCTCTTTTTGTTCCATTTTGAACATATGTGAAGGTCATCAATTTAAAGAAATTAGTGTTTTGTTTTTTAAGTAGAATTTAATCCTTTTTCTTCTAGACACCATTAAAAAAAAAAATCACTGTTGCTATCAAAAGATTCCACACCTGAGTCTTGACTTTTATGTAGCTTCAGGTTGTCTTACTGCTTTGAAACTGCATGGAGCCCACACCTACTTCGAAGGTGTATTTCTGAGTGAACGAACACGTAGTTCTTAGGTAACTCTAGGTCCAGTAACTAGAAAACCATGACTTTCAAACAATTGGTCCTTTTTATTTTATTTATTTTTTTTAAAGATTATTTATTTATTATTTATTTATTTGACAAAGAGAGACACAGCGAGAGAAGGAACACAAGCAGGGGGAGCGGGAGAGGGAGAAGCGGGTTTCCTGCCAAGCAGGGAGCCCGATGCGGGGCTCAATCTCAGGACCCTGGGATCATGACCTGAGCCGAAGGCAGATGCTTAGCGACTGAGCATTGTATCTTTTAGTGTCTAATTCCACTTCTAAAAACACCATCCTAGGGAAATAAGTAGATGTGTGCACAAATCTTCATATGCCAGATGATCCTTATAAATTTTATAATACCAAAACATAGACACAGTCTAAATATTAAACATTAGAGGAATAATTAAATATGTTATGGAGCAGACATAAAGGAGTAGTATGCTGATATTTAAAAATATGTTTTTCGAAATTACCACAAGAAAATGTTTGCTACATGATTGTAAATAAAAAGAACGGATAGCTCAGTGATGTCATTCAGTGTCAAGTTAATGAAAAAAGCTTTGAAATGTAATCCAAGTTGAGAAGGGGACAAATGGTTTTTGTTATAATAAGACCATGCTTATGCTGACAAGGGAGCGATTCATCTCCTATGTAGACCCAATGAAGGATTTGGGCAGGAAAGAAATTCCCCCGTGAGATGTGTTTTTTAAAATTATTTTTTACTGGGCGCCTGGGTGGCTCAGTCGTTAAGTGGCTGCCTTCGGCTCAGGTCATGATCCCAGGGTCCTGGGATTGAGGCCTGCATCGGGTTCCCTGCTCGGCGGGAAGCCTGCTTCTCCCTCTCCCACTCCCCCTGCTTGTGTTCCTGCTCTCGTGGTCTCTGTCAAATAAATAAAGTCTTTAAAAAAAAAATAAAAAATAAAACTCTTTTAAAATTATTTTTTATTTTGTTCTGCCCAAGAATATAAAAATACCAAATAGCAGACTGCAAGCCAGAACAGAGGATCACCCTGACATTCTTCCTCCACCATTCCCTCTTCCATTTATAGGACTCAGAACTCACCCCTCTCCCTCTATCTGGCAGAACAGAACTGACAACCTGTACTGGAGACCAACAGTTTACAAGGAGAGAGAGAAAGAGAGAGAGAGAGCGATTGACATTGTCCTGGAACTTGCAAATGACAGACCCAGAAGAAACAGGGGAAGCGGGGACTTCAGGAGGAAGGAAGTAATTTAAAAGGACAAAAATGAAAAGAAGGAAAGAAAGAGAAGGCATTCACCTTCACACAGCTAGAGAAAAAACCCTCCCAGAACAAACCCAAAAGCGGGGTCAACACACCCTCAGTAAAGTAAGCAGGACAAGAGAGAAAAATCAGGGTCTCACCAACCAACTTTATAGGCACTGTCTGCTACTACTTCCCTGTATAGTTTGGATTAATCACCAGAGGCCTTGAGGAAAGAGCAGTTTGAATTCTTTTCTTGCAAATTTCTGTGATGTTCACTTGTGAAGGTCATAAGATAATAACTATTTTCGGGAGGGAAATATTCATTCCCACTCCCAAAGGAGGGCAAAGAATGGTCGACAGGGCTTTGGGGAGATATGCCAAAAAGGCAATAACTGAGCCAGACAATTTGCCCTTGATCTCCAACTCCTCTGAGAATATTTAAAGATAAATCATATGGGCCAAAAAATAAGAAGCCTACCATACAGCATATATACACATAAAATATATCATATATGTCTGCATAGAAAAAGAGCAAAAGGCGAGACACCAAAATCCTAGTGTTTTCCCAGGGTTTGAAATTACAAGTGATTTTTATTTTCTTATGCAGCACAGCATTTTAAAATATTAATTGATGCTTGTTTTCCTTCTTTTTTTTTTTTTTAATTTTTTTTATTTATTTATTTGAGACAGACAGAGATAGTGAGAGAGAGCTCAAGCAGGAAGAAGGAGGAGAAGCAGGCTTCCCCGCGGAGCAGGGAGCCTGATGCGGGGCTCGATCCCAGGATCCCGGGATCATGACCTAAGCCGAAGGCAGAGGCTTAACCATCTGAGCCACCCAGGCACCCCGATGCTTGTTTTCCTTCTTGATAATCCTTTCTGCCCTGCAGTACATCCCACAATTAAAATTAGACACTAGCTCTGAAGCTTATTGCCCCAGGGAAGGAAGGACAAAAAATAACCCAGGAAAACAATGAGTCAAAATTTTTACATTTGGGTTTCAAAATAAAACTGTAAAGTCCTTAGCTAAGAGGAGAGACTGAAAGCCAAAGAAACTTTGATTTGCTAGAGTGAGGCACCCAAGAAAGAAAAATAACATTTTGGAATTCTAAAACTTGCCATTCATAAAGACTGGAGGACCCAGGGTTTAGAGCATAAATCATTTAGTAGGGAAGAATTTGTAATGATATAGGAGGGGTTTTCGAGCCATAAAAAGAAAAAAGAATCCCTTCTGTACTGGTAGATGTTTGCAAAAGTTTGAGAGACTAAAGATGCCCTCTCCCCAGGTCAAAAGCCACTGAAATGAGAATGAAAAGTTGAAAAAAAAAAATCAGATCTATTTGAGAATTCTAAATGTGCCCCATTTCTCAACTACATCTTTTGGAGGAGGCAGCCTCTAAGAATGCCCCCGGTGACTGTGAAATGGCTGCACTGGAGTAGAGATGGCAGGATGGCATGTCTAGGCACAAAGGGACTTGATATATTGCCACTTTTTCCTGAATCTTCCTTGGCTTCCAAGGTGTGTGTAGGTAATTTGAAAAGTTCCCATGTGTCTGAAAGGAGCAAGGAAAATTACCAAGAATTGATAAACAGTATGTCTTGCAGCGTGTTATCATAGCCCAGGGACAAGGAACCGAGTAGCGGAAGGTGCAACTAGACAGCTGAAGTCTGAAGCTAGTGAACTTGACTGAGTCTCAGCAACTGAGTTTATCTATATGAGCTGAAAAGGAGGTCCAATAAGCCTGAAATTACTGTCAGGCTTCCCATTCCCCCACTTACCCTACCCTCAAACCATTACTGTGCGTTGCCCACACCAAGAGAAGTACACAAGTAAGCACATCAGCATGGAATGCAGAGGTGCTGATACACAAGCCCGGGCTAAACAAGCTACACACACCTCAGTGGAGGTCAATCAGGATAGAGGGTTGATGTTCACACCCTAAGGAAATTAGAACACCCAGAAGAAAGGAAGAAGCAATTGAGTCCTTCATAAAGGACTGAGTTTAAAATCAGAAATACTTAAGATATATTGCAGAACTATGTTTACTGCAGAAAATTGAAAAGCAAGTTAAAAGCTAGGTGAATTCCAATTGTAGGGAAATAAAGAACCTTGCAGTCTTGTACAGTTGAGTTGTGATTGTGAAATTTTCTACTTCTATATTTCTTTAAACTTTCTGGAATTTTCCAAATGTACTGCATATTTACACTTATTCTTTCAAACCTGAACAAAACAAACATTAAAATAAAGCTATTTGAAAATGTTTTTTCAAAGATGCAGATTACCTTATGTTAGTTTTAAAAGTTCTGGGCTGGTAGAAGTCTGAATTTAAATCTAGAGGCACCATAAAAGAGGGGGTCCTGTTGTCAGCATGCATAGTGCCAAAGTTAGAAACTGATAGAGACTTGCTGAACATATTTTAATCAATACACATTAAAACCTTTCGAAGTTGCTAAAATCTGTAGGTAAGTATCTGGAGACAGTATCTTTTGTTCTAAGAGAAAGTGAAAAATTCTTCATCTCAAATAGGGAAAAGAGTGACATTTGATAAACAACTTGGTGAAGGTATAAACAAAGTGTTATGGGAGCAAATGCAGGGGAGTCATTAGTTCCTTGGAGAGGTTCATAAATCTCTTGCAAGTTGAATCTGCAAACCTAAACATATAAAGTGATGACAGTGAACATTGATACTTCCTTTTCTTTGACAAATCCTCATAATAGGTGCGTGAGTTGATGTCAAGGTAGAGAGGACATAATTGAGGATGCTTCTTGCTGTCCTGGAATAAACGTGGTGTTACAAAGAATAAATTTTCCCTGTCATTTAAGACTCAATCCAGGAGTTGCAAATGCTTAACACCCTGGCCGACATGGCCCACAGACATGTTTATTCTGGCTCACAATTTTCTTTAAAATAAATTTAAGAGTCCTTTGGTTTATCATACTTGCTCCAGGTCACCATTGGACACAGCAGTCTCTTTTGGAAAATCAACACTTCTCAAAGGTTAAGAATAGAGACACTAATAGAGTACTTGAGTTGAAATTCAAGATCTATCACTTACTAACCACGTGAGCTTTGAGAAATGATTTAACTTCTCTGTGCCTTGGTTGTCTCATCTATAAAATGGGAATAGTAATAGTAGGGTTGTAGTGAGAATTAGGTGAATTAATACTTGTAAAGCATTTAGAATAATGCCCAGCACACAGTAAGTGCTGTGTAAAGATTTGTTAAATATAATATTGGCTTACCTCTAGCTTAATTATATTCCCTCCTTGGCCCCTATAAACATTTGGGCTTGTACCTCTGGCTTAATTTTATCCCCCAAGAAAGCTCTCACCTTGGCCTTTCATGTAAGCAATTTGGGTGTCCCTCCCTACAGGGTGTGATATGAGGGATCCCAAGAGTTCTTTTCCACATATCTCCCCTATATGTACCACATGACTGACTCATTACCATTATCATAAAAATGTCCTGAGCTCCTTAAACACTGGAGACACTAAGGGACACCAGATACAGACTCTGTCTTATGGGGATGACTGCCTAGTGAGAGAGACTGGGATTGTGTAGTGCAATAGAAGATTGCATATGCTAAATGCTAGATGATTGGAGTCTACTGGAGAAAGCAGTGACCACAGAGGGATGGGTTGGGCCAGGTAGGCTCTATAGAGGGTATGGGGCTTGAGCTAGTTCTTGAAGGGAGAGTAGAACTTAGATCTGGCTGGGGATTAGATAGAGGAAGGCATTCTGAACAAGAATTTATCGGGAAGTTTGAGAAACTACACACACATTTACTTTGAGTAGGGAGCAGGTTATGTGTCAGATGTCTTTTTTTGGTTGTAGGGTTATTTATTTTTTTTAAGCTTTAGAAACTAGCCTTTAATATATCCTCATCCCCTTCCCTCAGATAGTAAAATACACCCTGACAACTGATACCATTTCAACTGAAGAAGCTCTCCGTATGTGTCAGAAATTATAGGAGATCTAGGCCCATATATGAGGACTGGACTGTAGAGAGCACTGAACGCCAGATGAAGGGCTCAAGGTTTTATCTTGAAAGCAGTAAGAAGTCAAAGAAGATTCCAAAGCTGGGAGAGGTAGTAAGGAAAGAGTGATGATTTCTACAAAGAAATATTTTATGAAGATTAATCTGTTAACAAGATGGAGGATGGACAGGAGGCAGTGGATAGCAGGGAAGTTAAAACACCAGAGAGGAAACTTGAAGACTGGCTGGGAGAAAATTTCAATGAACAGTCTGAGATTGAGCTGACCTAGGTCTGGATCAAAGTGGAGCCATGAACCTGGAAAGGAAAGGATTTAAACCAAAAACATTGTTATGAAGCCTCTCAATTATTTTGCCTAATTAATTTCTTCCTATTCATCCATCAAAATGAAGAGTTAGCTCTTCAAGAACTCTGTTTTCCCACAGCTTTAAGTGCATTTGTCCATATTACAACACACAAAAATGTTCTGTTATCATGTATGTTTCTTCTTAACTTTAAAAACTCCTACAGATTATGGGTTTTTTATTTAAAGATTTTATTTATCCATTTATTTGAGAGAGAGGGAGAGAAAGAGAGAGAGGGAAGGGGAGGAGCAGAGGCGGAGGCAGAGGGAGGGGGAAAGAATGTCAAGCAGACTCTGCGCTGAGTGTGGAGCCTGACACAGGGCTCGATCTTACGACCCTGAGATAATGACCTGAGCCGAAACCAAGAGTTGGACACTTAACTGACTGAGCCACCCAGGTGCCCCAGGTTATGGGGTTTGTGTGATTTTGTTTGTTTCTCTAGAACCCATCACAGTGCCTGGCACATACTGAAGTTTTAAAAAGTGTAAAACTGAACCAAAGAATCAATAGGAATAGGTAGCTTTTGATGAATGGGGAAAGAAGTAGCTCTTGAGGCTGCTTGGCACTTGGAAGTCTAAGAAAATATGATAAAAAGAATTTGGAAGAGGATCACATGGGGTGGGGGGTAGGAAAGAAATTTCCAGGTATGAAAGTGAAAATCTCTTTCTCTCTCCCTCCTTCCCCTGCCATCCTCTTCTCTTCTCCTTCCCCTGCCATCCTCTTCTCCATCCTTTTCCTCTCCATTTCCTTCCCTCTCTCCTTCCCTCCCTCTCTCAATAAAGTTACTACTTAGGATGAATAACAAAGCTATATATTTTAATAACTTTGTACACAGTGATTATAAAAACTATAAGGAATAGAGACCCATTAGGGAATGGAACACAGGAACAATCAGTCTGAGATTAGAATATAGACAGAAGCAGAGCATCTGGTGATCTGTATGAAATGGGGGTTCAGGGAAACTGAGATGGGATACGAAAAATCCAGGGGGCTCTAAAAGAGTAAAGTATTTATTGACCAATAAAACAATTGGATTAATGTCACCATGATTATCAGCTTTGGGTTTGACCTACCACTGTCCCTGAAAAGCTGAAGTCACATACTATTAAACGAAATGTAGAAAGGGACATTCAAATATAGCCATGCTACTTCCAGATTAAACTTTCCAGGGTCCGCAATTGTCCTTCCACCTCTATAGACCCAGGGACACTGCTTATCTCAGGGACTATCTCTGAACAGTTAAACAATGCAGGAAACTATCCCTTATCTCTTATCTCCTGGAGGTTGATGGGTTTCCAAGCTAAAGGAGCTTAGGAAACTAGGCAATTTCCCAGTGGCGAGGCATGGCCTTTTCACCGAACTGCTCAAGAGGTATCTGCTCCCTTTTATCCTGAGAGAGAAGTATGAAATGATATAGCTGTTGTCTAAATCTCTGACAATATCAATACAGCCCCAATGAGTCATCACCATCAGTGAGACATGGACTTCACACAGGGTGGGGCATACACGGATGCTTAATAAATGTTTCTGGAGTTAACCCGAATTGCACTTGGGCTGGTGGTGATGAATTTGCCCTTATCTAGCTATATGTGGTCAAGGCACCCAGCTGTGATATTTCTGGTAAAGGTTTAGGTACATACAGTGGCCAGAAAATGAAGTAAATAAACTTGGCAAAACTAATGAGGCAGAGTGGAGAACTAGAAATTTCATGGGCTTTAGAGTAAGATATATTGGGATTTCAGTTCTGGCTTTACCTCTTCCCAGCTATATGAGCTTGGGCAAGTTTATTAACTTCTGTGAGCTCCACTACTGCATCTCCAAAATGAGATTATAATAATTCTTACCTCGTAACAGTTGTTGTTGGGATTATATTATGTAATCCATAATCATCAGTATGGTACTTATGGAGCATCAGACAAGAATTATTAGCTTCACAAACTTAGGTACCCTAACCAAGTAAGCAAAACATTGTTATCATTAGAGTTGGACTGATGTGGTAGACAGAATAATGCCCCTGCAAAGACGTCCTTGTCCTAATCCCTAGAACTGTTGAAAATGTTACCTTACATGGCAAAGGGGATTTTTCAGGTATGATTAAAGACCTTGAGATGGGGAGGTTATACTGCATTTTTTCAGTGGGCTCAATGTAAATACAGGGGTCCCTATAAGAGTGATGCAAGAGGGTCACAGAAAAAGGAGAAGTGATGATGGAAGCCAAGGTCGAAGTGGTGTGCTTTGAAGATAGGGAAGGAGACATAAGCCAAAGAGTGCAGTTGGCCTCTAGAAGCTGGAAAAAGCAAGGAAATGGATTCTCCCCTAGAGCCTGCCAAAGGAACTTAGCCCTATAGATGCCTTGATTTTAAGACTTCTTACCTCTAGAGGCTCCTTGGTGACTCAGTTGGTTGAGTGACCCACTCTTGGTTTCAGCTCAGGTCATGATCTCATGGATCTTGAGATCAAGCCCTTCATCAGGCTCCATGCTCAGCAGGGAGTCTGCTTGAGGATTCTCTCCCTCTGCCGCTCCCCCCCAATAAATAAACAAATCCTTAAAAAAAGAGAGAGAGAGAGACTTCTTACCTCCAGAACGTAACAGAATACATTTGTGTTGTTTTAAGTCACTAGGTTTGTGGTAATTTGTTACAGCAGCCATAGGAAATTAATAAATCTGGATTTGATGAAAACAATTAAGTGTATTATCAGCATCCTCCAAAAAAATCAGCTTTGGGGATGGTATCACCAAATATCTCCACAGTTTGGCACCATAGCAGCTGTTGCCCATATAAAGGCAAAAACAAAAATAAAACCTGAATTTCTCTTCCAAATCACACAGTATCACTCTGGAATACAAGCCCTTGACTGGACTGTTAACATTTTTTAGAACATGGTCCTAGAATGGCTATATGGGCCCAAAAGAGAAGTTTGTATTGACATTTTTCTACCTTCTTCGTGGATGATTCTCACTCTAGGGCTGCAAAAATAGCAAGAAAGATGCTCATCTTTTTTTTTTTACCTTTTAAGGAAAAGTGGTTTGCTTTACCCACCTGTGCCTAAGAGGTGGCACCAACTGAGTGAGGGGCTGGCACTGTTCTTATGGATAATGCAAGCCTTCTGGTTCCTGCTCATCAGAATCCAATTGCATTTGATGCTGAGGGGACATGGGCAGCACTCCAACTCCGTTAGTGTGCTATTTGTACTGCTTTGGTGTGAGACAGAGAGGCAAGATATCTGAGCTTCCATGGAAATTTGCCTGGGTAAGTTGCTTGCCATTGTTCCAGGTCCTGTGCATAATTTCAGAAAAAAAAAGGAGACCTTTTGGAATGTTCACTTTCACTAGATTAGGAATAAGCTACTTTCAATTTTACAAAAACCACTGAAGCATTTTGCTCAATACTGAACCAACACTGACTTATTTTTGAAAAAGACTACCTTACCATGTAATGCATTTTAACTGTGAAAAGGATAGTAAGGAATTCTCTCCCTTCTTTCATTATTTTGCATTTTTTTAAAATGAAGCATCCAATGTAAAAATCACTATGGACACAACATTTACATTTTCCTGCCAGCATCAATAAATTCAGCTTTATTTTTTAAAAAGGCAAGCTTCTGTCTGCTGGAAATAAAAATTTGTTTTCAAGTTAACTTTTTCATTATTTGAGTATAGTTGACACACAATGTTACATTAGTTTCAGGTGTACAACATAGTGATTCAACATCCTTACACATTATGCTCTGCTCACTACAAGTACAGCTACCATCTGTCACCGTACCGTATCATCAACTATATTCCCGATATGCTGTGCCATGTATTTCTGTGGCTTAGTCATTCCATAAAGAGGCCTGTACCTCCCTCTCCCCTGCACCCATTTTGCCCATTCCCCTCTTCCCTCTGGCAACCATGAGTTTGTTCTCTGTATTTATAAGTCTGATTCTGTTTGTTCATTTATTTGTTTTGCCTTTTAGATTCCACATATGAATGAAATCATATGGTATTTGTCTTTCTGACTCTGACTTATATCATTTATTTTATACCCTCTAGGTCCATCCGTGTTGTTACAAATGGCAAGATCTCAACCTTTTTTATGGAAAAAAATCTTGACCATTAAGTTATTGGGGAAAAATCACAGATATAACCTGAGAAGACCAAACTTTGTATTTCCCATACACATTGGATATGGACAAATTCCAGAAGTCTAATAGTCAGAAGCACATAACTTTTAGCCAACTAATAAGATCCCTGCACTAACTCCTCCTTTTGACGCAAATTTCCAAAATTAGAAGTCAAGTTCATACCCCAGAGCTCAGTACAGTGCCTGGCATTCATGAACACATTTATTTATTCATAATTCCATTCATTCAACAAATATTTACCAGGCGCATGGTAATAGGAATATAAGAGTGAATAAGACAGGTCTTTGGACTCATGGAACTTAAGGTCTAGCGAATGGTACATAGTAGAAATGTGTTACATGTTTGATAAATAAATAAATTTATTTGTTTATCTGTAGTTCCAAGGTTAATTCCTAAGAAATGCCCTAATTTCTGTGTGTGTGTGTGTGTGTGTGTGTAGTCATAATGGTATTTAGAACTAAAGAGAGGAAACAGACACCATGGGGGTGAATCTCATATACTTCACCTAATCTACACCTGTGCCACTGACAGCTCTAGTCATGAATGCACCCACTGAAGGTAAGGGTGAGAACCCTGGGATCTTCAATGAAGAGCACTATATTTTTATTAAGGCAAGAAAGTGGACTCAGACACTTTTAACAAGAGTTGGGAAGAAAAGGGGTTCCAAGTCATCTTAAATAAATCTAATTATCTCAGAATCAGTATGGTGTAGTGGTTTCCAAAGAACATGGGATATGGAGTGAGATAGCCTGGATTTGAACCTCAGCTCTGTTACACGCATTTGGGCACCTCTCTAGGACTATATGTTTAAAATAGAGGTAATAGAGGGAGGAGGAAAGATGGCACAGGAGTAGGGGACCCTATTTCAACTGGTCCCCGGAATTGAGCTGGATATCTACCAGACCACTCTGAGCACCCACGAAATGAGCCTGAGATGTAAGAAGATCTGGATCTCTACGAACAGAATAATGCAGGCGGTTGGTTCCGAGGTACAAAGTGGGGAGCCGTGATTCTGCGGGCAGATATCAGAGGATAAACAGCAGCGGGAGGGTGTCTGGCCATGGGGATCATACACCACCAGTGAGCGACAGCCTTGCATGCTGGGGACAGGCACAGACTCACAGACCGGTAGCAGCAGGGAAAGGACTTTAGGGCAGCCCCCGGGATGGAAACTCGGAGCGGCGGGGTCGCACCTGCAAACTGCAGCCCCCGGGGCAGAAACCCGGAGCGGCAGGGTCACCTGCACGTGAACTGGGAGCGGCTAGTGGTTTTAGAAGCACAAAGGGCAGAGATGTGCCCTGACCTGGGGGCAGGACTAGGAGCACTGTGGAGAGGAGCACAACCCAGGATGCTGCAGTTTATAGCAGCATGGACAGAAACGGAGACAGTGTGGCCTGGAGAGCTCACTGAAGAACAGACTGTGGTCTCTCTGCTCTGAGGCAGAGGGTTGGAAACAGTCTCTTCTGCTCTGACTCATGGAAGAGACACAGAAAGCTGCCAGGGAAAGCCGCCAGAGAACAAAAGCCCCCAAAACTGATTCCCGCTGAGCCCATCCCCTGCCACAGGGGGGCAAGGCAACTCCGCCCAAACAGGGTTGCCTGAGTAACAGCGCGGCAGGCCCCTACCACAGAAGATAGGCTGGGAAAACAAGAGGCCAACAACCCTAAAGTCCCTAGAAAACAGGTGCATCTTGCTTGGGTTCTGGTCAATAATTTGGACTCTATACATTCCCTCAACCACCCATCAACAGAATGACTAGGAGGAGGAACCCCCAAAATAGAAAAGACTCAGAGATTATGACTTATGCTGCAGATTTACAAATGGATGCAGATATAACCAAGATGTCAGAGATGGAATTCAGGCTAGCAATTGTGAAGACAATTGCTAGAATGGAGAAATCAATTAATGGCAACATAGAGTCTCTAAGGGCAGAAATGAAAGCTGAATTGGCAAACCTTAAAAATGCTATCAATGAGATCCAATTCAATCTAGATAATCTAACAGCTAGGGTAAGTGAGGCAGAAGAGAGAATAAGTGACCTGGAAGACAATATAATAGATAAAAAGGGAAATGAGGAGACCAGGGAAAAACAACTCAGAATCCATGAAAATAGAATCAGAGAAATAAGTGACACCATGAAACATTCCAATGTCAGAATAATTGGAATCCCAGAGGGAGTGGAGAGAGAGAGAGGACTAATAGATGTATTTGAGCAAATCGTAGCTGAGAACTTCCCTAATCTGGGGAATGAAACAAACATTTGAGTCCTAGAGGCAGAGAAGACCCCTCCCAAGATCAAGGAAAACAGGCCAACACCCTGGCATGTAATAGTAAAACTTGCAAATCTTAGAACCAAGAAAACCATCTTAAGGGCAGTTAGGGGGAAGAGATTCCTTATGTGCAGAGGGAAGAACATCAGAATAACGTCAGACCTATCTACAGAGACCTGGCAAGCCAGAAAGGCCTGGCAAGACATATTCAGGGTACTAAATGAGAAGAACATGCAGCCAAGAATACTTTATCCAGCAAGGCTGTCATTTAAAATGGATGGAGAGATGCAGAGCTTCCACAACCGGCAGAAACTGAAAGAACATGTGACCACTAAGCCGGCCCTGCAAGAAATATTAAGGGGGGTTCTATAAAAGGAGAAAGACCCCAAGAGTGACATACAACAGATATTTACAGGGACAATCTATAAAAACAACATCATCACAGGCAACATGATGACAATAAATTCATATCTTTCAATAATCACTCTCAACGTGAATGGCCTAAATGCTCCCATAAAATGGCACAGGGTTGCAGATTGGATAAAAAGACAGGACCCATCCAAATGCTGCCTACAAGAGACTCATTTTGAACCTAGAGATACATCCAGACTGAAAGTGAAGGGATGGAGATCCATCTTCCATGCCAGCGGACCTCAAAAGAAAGCTGGGGTAGCAATTCTTATATCAGACAAATTAGATTTTAAACTGAAGTCTGTAGTTAGAGACACAGAAGGACACTATATCATTCTTAAAGGGTCTATCCAACAAGAAGATCTAACAATTGTAAATATCTATGCCCCTAACATGGGAGCAGCCATCTACATAAGCCAACTGTTAACCAAAATAGTCATATTGATAACAATACGTTAATTGTAGGAGACCTCAATACTCCACTCTCAGCAATGCACAGATCATCTCAGCAGAAAATCAACAAGGAAACAAGAGCTTTGAATGATACACTGGACCAGATGGACCTCATAGATATTTACAGAACATTCCACCCTAAAGCAACAGACTACTCATTCTTCTCGAGCGCACATGGAACTTTCTCCAGAATAGACCACATACTGGGTCACAAATCAGGTCTCAACTGATACCAAAAGATTGAGATTATTCCCTGCATATTCTCAGACCACAATGCTTTAAAACTGGAACTCAATCACAGGAAAAATTTGGCAGAAATTCAAACACTTGGAAGCTAAAGACCACTCTGCTCAAGAATGTTTGGGTCAACCAGGAAATCAAAGAACTTAAACAATTCATGGAAATCAAGGAGAATGAAAACACATTAGTCCAAAACCTATGGGATACTGCAAAGGCGGTCCTAAGGGGGAAATACATAGCCATCCAAGCTTCACTCAAAAAAATAGAAAAATCCCGAATTCACCAACTAACTCTACACCTTAAAGAACTAGAGAAAAAGCAACAAATGACACCTAAGCCATGCATTAGAAGAGAAATAATTAAAATTAGAGCAGAGATCAATGAATTAGAAACCAGAAACACAGTAGATCAGATCAATGAAACTAGAAGCTGGTTCTTTGAAAGAATTAATAAGATCGATAAACCACTGGGCAGACTTATCCAAAAGAAAAGAGAAAGGACCCAAATTAATAAAATTATGAATGAAAGGGGAGAGATCATGACTAACACCAAGGAAATAGAAACAATTATTAGAAATTATTATCAACAACTATATGCCAATAAACTGAGCAATCTGGATGAAATGGAGGCCTTCTTAGAAACCTATAAGCTGCCAAGACTGAAACAGGAAGAAATTGACAACCTAAATAGGCCAATAACCAGTAACGAGATTGAAGCAGTGATCAAAAACCTTCCAAAAAACAAGAGTCCAGGGCCTGATGGATTCCCTGGGGAATTCTACCAAACATTCAAAGAAGAAATAATACCTATTCTACTGAAGCTGGTTCAAAAAATAGAAACAGAAGGAAAACTTCCAAACTCATTCTATGAGGCCAGCATTACCTTAATCCCCAAACCAAGCAAAGACCCCATCAAAAAGGAGAATTCCAGACTGATATCCCTGATGAATATGGATTCCAAAATCCTCAACAAAATCCTAGCTAATAGGATCCAACAATACATTAAAAGGATCATCCACCCTGACCAAGTGGGATTTATCCCTGGGATGCAAGGGTGGTTCAACATTCACAAATCAATCAATGTGATAGAACACATTAATAAGAGGAGAGAGAAGAACCATATGGTCCTCTCAATTGATGCAGAAAAATCATTTGACAACATACAACATCCTTTCCTGATTAAAACTCTTCAGACTATAGGGATAGAGGGAACATTCCTCAAGTTCATAAAATCCATCTATGAAAAACCCACAGTGAATATCATCCTCAATGGGGAAAAGCTGAGAGCCTTTCCCTTAAGATCAAGAACACGTCAAGGATGCCCACTTTTGCCACTATTGTTCAACATAGTACTAAAAGTCCTAGCAACAGCAATCAGACAACAAAAAGAAATGAAAGTATTCAAATTGGCAAAGAAGAAGTCAAACTCTCTCTTTTCGCAGACAACATGATACTTTATGTGGAAAACCCAAAAGACTCCACCCCCAAATTACTAGAACTCATCCAGCAATTCAGTAATGTGGCAGGATACAAAATCAATGCACAGAAATCAGTTGCTTTCTTATACACTAACAATGCAACTGTAGAAAGAGAAATTAGAGAAATGATTCCATTTACAATAACACCAAAAACCATAAGATACCTCAGAATAAACCTAACCAAAGAGGTAAAGGATCTATACTCTAGGAACCACAGAACACTCATGAAAGAAATTGAAGAAGACACAAAAAGATGGAAAAATAGTCCATGCTCATGGATCGGAAGAATAAACATTGTTAAAATGTCTATGCTACCCAGAGCAATCTATACCTTCAATGCCATCCCGATCAAAATTCCAATGACATTTTTCAAAGTGTTGGAACAAACAATCCTAAAATTTGTATGGAATCAGAAAAGACCCCGAATCACCAAGGAAATGTTGAAAAAGAAAAACAAAGCTGGGGGCATCACATTGCCTGATTTCAAGCTATATTACAAAGCAGTGATCACCAAGATAGCATGGTACTGGCACAAAAACAGACATATAGACCAATGGAACAGAATAGAGAACCCAGATATGGACCCTCAACTCTATGGTCAAATAATCTTTGACAAAGCAGGAAAAAACATGCAATGGAAAAAAGACAGTCTCTTCAATAAATGGTGCTGGGAAAATTGGACAGCCACATGCAGAAGAATGAAATCGACCATTCTCTAACACCATACACAACGATAAACTCAAAATGGATGAAAGACCTCAATGTGAGACAAGAATCCATCAAAATCCTAGAGGAGAACATAGGCAGTAACCACTTTGACATCACCCACATCAACTTATTTCAAGATACATCTCCAAAAGCTAGTGAAACAAAAGCAAAAATGAACTTTCGGGACTTCATCAAGATAAAAAGCTTCTGCACAGCAAAGGAAACAGTCAACAAAACAAAGAGGCAACCCACAGAATGGGAGAAGATATTTGCAAATGACACTACAGATAACGGGCCGGTATCCAAGATCTATAACGAACTTCTCAAACTCAACACCCAAAAAACAAATAATCAAGTCAAAAAATGGGCAGAAGATATGAAAAGACACTTCTCTGAAGAAGACATACAAATGGCTAACAGACACATGAAAAAATGTTCATCATCATTAGCCATCAGGGAAATTCAAATCAAAACCACATTGAAATACCACCTTACACCAGTTAGAATGGCAAAAATGGACAGGGCAAGAAACAACAAATGTTGGAGAGGTTGTGGAGAAAGAGGAATCCTCTTACACTGTTGGTGGGAATGCAAGTTGGTACAGCCACTTTGGAAAACAGTGTGGAGGTGCCTCAAAAATTTAAAAATAGAGCTACCTTATGACCCAGTAATTGCACTCCTGGGTATTTACCCCAAAGACACAGATGTAGTGAAAAGAAGGGCCATATGCACCCCAATGTTCATAGCAGCAATGTCTGCAATAGCCAAACTGTGGAAAGAGCCGAGATGCCCTTCAACAGATGAATGGATAAAGAAGATGTGGTCCATATATACAATGGAATATTACTCAGCCATCAGAAAGGATGAATACCCAACTTTTACATCAACATGGATGGGACTGGAGGAGATTATGCTAAGTGAAATAAGTCAAGCAGAGAAAGTCAATTATCATATGGTTTCACTTATTTGTGGAACAGAAGGAATAGCATGGAGGACATTAGGAGAAGGAAGGGAAAAATGAAGGGGGAGGAATCGGAGGGAGAGATGAACCATGAGAGACTATGGACTCTGAGAAACAAACTGAGGGTTCTAGAGGGGAGGGGGGTGGGGGGATGGGTTAGCCCGGTGATGGGTATTAAGGAGGGCATGTACTGCATGGAGCACTGGGTGTTATACGAACACAATGGATCGTGGATCACCACATCAAAAACTAATGATGTATTGTATGGTGACTAACATAACATAATAAAATTAAAAATAAATAAATAAATAAAATAGAGGTAATAATAGTAGCCTAGCAGGGTTCTGGGAATTAGATGAGACAATGCATGTGAATCACTTACCACAAGGCCCAACACATAGTTCTCAGTGAAACTGCTGGCTATTGTTATTTTTGTTTTTGGTTCTATTATGCTGATTTCCCACAAATTCAGTTAGCTAAGAATTTGCTATATCCTGACCACCCATACTTACTGGGCTTCCCAGTATAAACACAAAAGAAAATAGGTCACAGAAGACAAAATATGACTTTGATTCTCTTTCTGAGCCATACATACATCCCCTCCATGGTGTCTTCTTCCATTCTTCAGTTCTAAACACTATTACAATCTCTCTCTCTCTCTGTCTCTCTCTCTCTCTCACACACACACACAGACACACATGAATTAGGCCAGAGTTGGCATGACCTGAGAGAATTTGTTGAGAAAGATCCTGAGACTGCATTGGGAATCAACATTTAAAAGTAGCATGATTGATTAGTAATGCCTGTTAAGGGCTTGGATTAGTAAGTGATAGTATACATGCTATATACTGGCAAGAAAGGAGAGATCATTAACACATTAGTATGACGTTCACTCTATTTTCTTTCCCTTTTTAATTTTTGGAGTACACACATGCCTTTTAGGTTTTAGTATTTATTGTGGAATAAAAGTCTTAACTTCCTATGAAATTTCCAGCATTGGCAAGCAAGTAATGAAGAGACTTAGGAGGATAGCACTGCCTTTCTGGAAATCGTGTCATATGATACAGCAACCTGCTTCACTCTTGCTTAAGTTGCTCCTTAATTTTTGTGATTCCACAAATTTATTTGCCTTAGACAAATGTAAGATTTCCATTAACAAATGTTCTTTAAAAAAAGCTCTGCTAACAACCTATCAAAGAGATAACATTATATATTTATACAATGGAATACTAATCAGAAGTTTAAAATGAAGGAATTACTGATACATGGAACAATATGAATAAATTTCACAGATATTTTGCTGAGAAAAAAAAAGACCAGACACAAAAGAATACATATTATATGATTCTCTTTCTCTCTCTCTCTCTCTCTCTCTATTCATATATATATGAATTTCTAAAGCACACAAAACTGCTTTGTGCAGCAGTTCTCAAACTTGGTTGTGCAACAGAATCTCCTGAAGAGTTTTTTAAAAGTTTTCTAGGCCCCACTCTCAGAGTTTCTAACTCGGTTGGGCTGCGGTGGGGCCTGAGAATGTGCATCTCTAACAAGTTCCCAGGTGATGCTGATGCTATTAGTTCCAGGTCCACACTTGGAGAACCACAGATGTATAGTGACAGAAGTTAGAAGAGTGGCTACCTTGGCGTGAGGGGTTGGTGTTGACTGGAAAGGGACACAAAAGAACTTTCTGGGATGATGGTAATGTTCTACATCTTGACCTGGGTGGTGATCAAGTAGGTATATACATATGTAAGATACTATTTGGTTGTATCTTTCAGGTTTGTGTCATTTACTGCAGGTAAATACACCTTTAATTAGAGGGAAGAATGTGAGCTTCAGAATCAAACAAATGAAGTTTAAATTCCCAGCTCTGCCATTTATCAATTCTGTGACATTTGGTGAGTTATTTCACTTGCCCAAGCTTACTGTTTTCATATATAAAATAGGATTCATAACAGTATTACCTCAGAAGATTGTAAGAATTCAGTAAGATGCTCACTATAAATGTTTGCTCTCATTTTTAGATATGAGTCTAAATTACAGGAATGAAGTAGTTCCTCTCTTCTGTGTGTGTCTGTCTGTCTCTCTCTCTCACACACACATTCCTATCCCTCTTCTCCATTTGCACTGGCATTCATTATCTTAGAAATGCCCCCATTTTTTTTAACATCACTTTGACCAAGGGAGTTTCTACCGAAACAAAACTATTTCGCTGTAATAATGCTGGCCTGGAACCGCCTGCCTCCCTGCTCAGCAAATGAGCAGCTGTATCAATTGAGACAGGTGCACCTTAGTGCTCACCATGGGCACGGAGTGTTCCCTGAATGTTACTGAGAGTCCCTGGACTAGGTAAACCACCCATGAAATCCAATTCAACTTGGGGAAATAGATTATAAATATGACTCAATGAAGACACCTCTCCGAAGAACTAATCCTGGCAGTTGGTAGCTCCAAGGACACGAACCGAAGGCAGACATGTCCAGGCCACAGATTCAAGCTCTGTGTCCCTCTTTGCAGTGCTGTTACAGCTCACAGCCTCCGTATTTCCTGCTTTTAGGCTCTTTAAAGATTGCTAGTCTTCAAAATCCACTCTAGCAGCGACATATACTTGGTAATGTATGTGCCCCTCTCAACTCATGATATCAAGTTAGCCCTTGCATTTAGTTCGATTCCAGAAATACAGACTGAGCCCCTTCTCTGTGCCAAGCACAGTGCTGCCTGATACAGATACAGACCCAAAGCATACTTGATTCCTCTCCTAGAGCATTCTATAAATGGGGCAAGAATGCCACGTAGACAATGATAGATAAAGCAAAGTGTATTAAGGTAACACTAAGAGAAGTACCTAAATCTGCACTGGAAGGCAGAGAGTATGGGGGAGAACTAAGAAATGCTTCCTGGGAGAAACCACGTTTTGAAATCTTTTGAATCAGACAAACTAGGCTAAAGGCAAGGAGCCCATTTCAGCATAAAAGAAAAAGAAGAGACAAGGTATTGTTTGGATGTTTGGATAGGCATGGGAAAGGGAGTTTAAGCACCAGAGTTTATGTGCAGAGTTTATTATGAAATAACCCAGAAGAGAATTAGGAATAATGGGTCTGGTTGGGCCTAGAAACAGGCATGAATTTTGCCGTTTTGTCTAGTGCCAGAGCTTATCTAGAGCAGAGTTGAATTAAGGCTCTTTGCTGCACACCTTTTTGTGTGCTTCTACTCTACATGACCAATCCCCAAATTAACCCTCAAGTTAACTGATGGCTGCTATTGTACTGCCGAGGACTTGGAAAACAGCCCCGTGGCACATAGCTCAGAAAACTAGAGACACCTATGAGTCCTGTTCTGCCCTTCCCCACCCATCTCCACCCAACTTAGGGAAAAAAAATAACCATTTATAAATTGAGGAGTTGACGAACCGAGAATAGGTGCAATAAAATATGTTGCTTTTGAAGATTGATTTTGTGCTTATTTGTGGGGGAAAAGCAGCTTCGTTTCTTTTATGAAGCCCTGCAATTGATTAGACAGGGTGAGGACTCATCATTTTTTTCCCAGTGTTTTTATTAAAATGGGTAAGGCATTTTGTTTTTCACAGGATTATTATGCAATTGCACAGCACATTTTTTCCCACCCCTTTGTTCTATAAGATTTTTCCTGCAGACAGGCCTGTTATGTAACCCTAACCCTGGCCCTATATAATTGATCATGTCACAGAGGTACTAACTCATCATCCTCCAAGCAAGCACGTGAAATGCCATCCCTGAAAACTGGGGTCCGTTCTCAAGATTCTCTTTGGAGGCCCATCATTCATCCTCTGGCCATGATAATGATGCCCTTTGAAAAGTCGTGTCTGGACAGATCAAACATTTTTCCCTCTCCACCCATGTTCAGGGAGGAAAGAGACTGACCAAATTCCACCAATACTTTATATGGAGGGTAAGTGATAATCATTGGAGAAAGACATGAACAAAAGCATCAGGAAGTGAAATTGTCATACATATGCACACACGTGTGTGTAGAGAGAGAGAGAAAGAGAGGGAGAATGGAAGGGAGAAAGCCTCTAAATCCTTTACCTAAATCACAAGGCAGAGGGATTCCTTTAGCCAGGTGATGTATTTTACTTCTAAGTGACATCCTGCCATATTTTGGCCACCAAAATAGCAGTGTGACCTTGATCAAGTTAATTCCGTTTTCTGGGCTTCAGTTTCTTCATCTATAAAAAGAGTGAAGAGTGAGCATCAAAAGGCCCTTCCAGCTGTGGTTTCATATGACCTTAGATTGGAGTTAGTCCGTATTACTGAGACATGTGCTCGTTACCATAGCTAGCTTCAGCGCTGCTGCGCGGTGCCCAAGCCCAACTCAGAATAATGTATGCGCAGAGGTCTGGGTGGGTTTCTAGGCTTTGTTTAATTTTTTAGCTACAAGCTGTTAAGGTGTCCCTTCCAGATGCCCCACTAAGCATATTCTTGGCCACAGAAGAATCAGGTGGGCTGTGTGTCCAACTTGAAGCATTGGTCTGAGTCCTTGAGCCTACAATGAGCACTCTTTCTCCCAGATACTTTATCGCTTCTCGGCCTTTTGGCTAAGACCAAGTGTAGTATCTGTAGCATTCATTCTCTGTAATACTGTTCTATATTGCATTTTGTCGTGTGCCTTCCTGAATGTGTGTGGTGGGGGGAAGACAGACAGAGACAGAGACAGAGAGTATGCATCTCCCCAGTCTCTTAACTCTTTGAGAGCAAGGATCTCTGATTTCAAATCCCAGCCTCATCACTTACGAGATGAATGAAATTTAACAAGTATTCTAAACTCTCTGAGCCTCAGTTTTCTGATCTGTAAAATGGGGATGATAACAGTTTCTACCTCTGCCATAGACTGAATGTTTGTGCCCCTCCCTCTGAAATTCATATGTTAAAATCCTAATCTCCAAAGTGATGATATTTGGAGGTAGGGGCCTTTGGGAAGTGATTCGGTCATGAGAGTAAAACCCTCATGAATGGGATTAGCGTCCTTATAAAAGAGACCCCAGAAAACTTCCTCACCCCTTTCACCCTGCAAAGACACAGCAAGAAAACTGCAGTTTATGAACCGGGAAGTGGGCCCTCACTAAACACCAAATCTACTGGTGCCTCTTGGACTTCTTAGCCTCCAGAACTGTGAGAAATAAATTTCTGTTATTTATAAGCCACCCAGTATATGGTAATTTTGTTATAGCAGACTGAACAGACTAAAACAACCTCATAAGGATCTTGTGAAGATTATATGAGCTAATATATGTAAAGCACTTGGAACATTACCCAGCACATAGTAAACACTTCATAAATGTTAGCTACTGTCATGAGCATCATCATCATTATTATCATCTGAAAACAGAGAAAATGCAGACCAAGCATGGGCTAGAAGTGACTGAGGCAATCTATCACATACATTTGTTTCATTACTTTGATTTATTTAAAGACTGAGACAGTAGAACATGTTCATCTGAAGAATTTCAAATAACGCAGACATCTAAAAAGTAAACAGGGAAAGTGACTCTTCAGGACTACCCCTCCCCCCCCACCAACAGCACTCCCATCCCTGTTCCCCAGGGGTAACTCCTATCCTTTCAGACTTGTTTTCTATGCAAATATAAGTTTATACCATTTCTTGAAAATTTTACAAAATAAATTGGATATCATGCTACAAACAGTGTGCTGAAACTCGCTTTTAAATCCCAACAATGAATCATAGGAATACTTTCATGTCCTTGCATCTAATACATTTCATTTTTAAATGGCTGCATAATATTTCATCACATGAATGTGCTATAATGTTTAACCACTCCAACTAATGAGCAGTCAGGCTATTACAACTAAAACAACAATAACCATCCTTTGTATATGTCTCCAAATGCACACGGGGTAATTCTCTGGGATATATACATAGACGTGGAATTGCTGGGCTGATGTAAAGACCTGTTTTCATATTTTATAGAAACTACCAAACCATCTTCCAAAGGGTTGTGCCTATTTTCGTTCCCACCAGCAGTGTATGTGAGTGCATTTTCCCCACGTCCTCTCCACACTAAAGACTGTTTATTTTTGTCTGTTTGAATAGCTATGACGAGATGGTGGTATTTGAATGGGAATTTTTCCCTGATTGCTAGTGACGACCCACAGTGAAAATCTTGCCAAGTAAGCAATTCCTGTCTCGGTACACAGGGATGGCTCTGGTACAGTAGGCATGGGCTAAAGGGCCTCTTGCCATATTTGCTAGTGACAAGGGTGTCCGTGCCCACTGGATTAGGTGTCCTGTGCTGCCATCGTCTTTTGGCGACTATCTCTTTCTTCCAGGCACTGCAGTAAGCTTGCTCCCTGAGACACTGTGCACAAACCATTTGTAGAGATTGTATTATCTTTGTCTATAGACTTGCATCATGCTTCCGATGCCGCCTTATTTTCATTAAGATTGATTTTCATGAGCTGTGGCTCCTGTTCTTCTACATTTTAATCTTTCTTTTCTACCTCAACATAGCTCTTCCACTATATGCCAGGAACTGTATTAGGCACTTACATATCGAAGTGTCATACCGAAGCCTCGCAATAACTCTGCGAGACAGGACGAGTACTGTATTCCTCCCCATTTTACAGACGAGAAAACTGAAATGGAGGCACGGAGAGGTGAAGGAACTTGCCTAAGGCTGTTTGCTTCCAAAGCCCGTGCTCTTTCCACGGCACCACAGTGTCTTTCAGTTTTCTGGAAGCATTCATCTTTTTGCATTGCCACAGTTCTTATTTAAGAACACCTGCATGGAATCATTTGTAAACTGAATGCATCAACCAATTAATTCCCAGTGTGAGCAAAGTGCTCTTCTGGTTTCTGACATGAGAATGACATTCCAAAGTATTTTTTCTTTTCACCACAAAGTTTTCAGTTTGTTCAGTGAACTTTCTTTGGACTTCGTTCAGGCTGCTGAGGATTATTCAGTTAGGGCCTCTGGTCTCACTGTTTTTAGGGTGCAAGCATCAGTGAGCTCAGGACACAAATAATCAATGCTAAAGAAACAACACCAGTTTACCTGCTCAGAAATTCTGTCCCTGTCAAGATGGAGGTACTCAGAGTTAGGCCAGGGATCAAAGGGAAGTAAAAGGGAAATGATGGCAGTCTTTGACCCTCTAGTCTGCCTCTGCCTCTCCCCCAGGAGTTGGAGGTGCCATCTGCCTCAGTTGCCCAGAGCCAAAGTGTTCACTTCCCCTACCACCTCTGCCATCTCACCACTGTCCAAAACACAAACTCTCCTGGCTCATGTTTCAGATCTAACCCTTGGATAAAATTAAGTTACCCAGGTCTTCCTCAGACTTCACATTAGTGGATAAACTACAACTAAGGAATTGATGAAGGCAGTTAATGCTTCTCCCAAATGGTACTGGTATTTTAACAATAAACTTCCAAAGATACCATGTCTTAGCCCAAAGATAGAGTTTTCTAAGCTGCCTTAGCTTCCCGTCTTGTGACTGAGAACAGACACCAACAAAGAGACACAGACTGGAGGAAGTACAAGTTCATCTGGTCTTCTCCTGTACCATGGTGTACACACACCCACAGACGGCTGCTCTGCCTCAGTAACACTCAATGGCCAGGAATACAGATTCCTGATCCTGACAATCACATTCATTGTGTGTATGACAAATTACCATCAACTCCTCTAGTATTGTAGTAGAGTATTGTATTATCAAGGTCTTTCAATGGTCAGATTTTAACTTCCTCCCTGAATCTTACATTCTGGATTTATCAAGATTGTCTCATTGAGCCTGGACCATCTGGAAGCATAGCTCTTTGCTGGGGAAAAGGTGCATTAAAGCAAAAGGTATAGAAAGTAAAACGGCACATTGGCCTTCGTGATTCGTTTTTCTGGAAAATTACATATGTTTGTCAAACTATACATGAATCCACCTGTAAAGTCCAACATAGAAAGGAACACTAATGGCTGACTTGACTGAATATTTTAGCAATCCTCAAATCATACCACCTAGGTAATTATCTGCTTTACTCAAGGATGTGGCTATCCCTGGTTGAATTGACCTGACCAAAAAAAAAAGAGGTAGCATAAGATAGTGGCTAGGAATATAGTTTCCAAAGTCAGGCACACTTAGATTCAAATCCTGACTTAGCCAGTTCCTAGCTATATAACCCTGAGTAGGTTATCTAGTCTTTCTGAGGTCAATCTTCTCACTTGTAAAATGAGGATAATTAATATTAGCGTTCACCTCATAGGGTGGTTGTGAGGATTCAGTTAAACGAGCATATATTTAAAGTGCCTGAAATGGAGTAAGCACTCACTAATCACTGACTATCCATAATAATGATTCCAATTATAACATGATATTTCTCCACACACTACCTTCTCTG
Organism: Mirounga angustirostris; assembly: GCF_029215605.1. Classification (NCBI taxonomy): domain Eukaryota; kingdom Metazoa; phylum Chordata; class Mammalia; order Carnivora; family Phocidae; genus Mirounga; species Mirounga angustirostris. Next base: position 99,809,713 of record NW_026991719.1, read on the forward strand.
GACTGGGGCTCCAAGGCGGTATAAGCCACAGACCTGCTCTGGAGCAGTTAATCACCTATATGCTCACACCTCAGATTGCTAAAACCGTCTGAAACTTGCGGCTGAGTTCTATTAAATATAAGCCCTCGTCTATAGATGGTGTGGTTGTGTGCTAATGGCCCCTCCCACCACGGAAAATTGGCCTTGTGCCTTCAGATCATAAATGGCAGAGCCCAGTAAGCCAGATGGGAGAGAGAAGCCTCTTGCCAAGAGTCACCTTTAATAGAGCTGCTACTGTCTTTGACCTTTACCTATTATTTTCCAAAGAGAATCCTCAGAAAGCAAAAAGCTGCTCAAAAGCCTCTCCAGTTAGTCCTAAGTTGAGGAAGATGCTACTGTCCTTATGCTGAGCACTAAGGGGCTGCCTAGTGGTCATCAACTATTTTCCCCAGGGGACGTGAGAGCTGCTTTTGTGGCAGGAGGTACAGTCCAGGCGCTGTTGCCTTTGGACACAAGCCTCCTTCTTTCAGAAATGAAACTACAAAACATGAGAGATGAAAGAAACTTTTTAGGCTGAGCATGAGGATATTAAACTAGGGCTTCCTGGGCGCCTGGGTGGCTCAGTTGGTTAAGCGACTGCCTTCGGCTCAGGTCATGATCCTGGAGTCCCAGGATCGAGTCCCGCATCAGGCTCCCTACTCGTCGGGGAGTCTGCTTCTCCCTCTGACCTTCCCCCCTCTCATGTGCTCTCTCACTCTCTCAAATAAATGAATAAAAAAAAAAAAAAAAAAAAAACTAGGGCTTCCTCATTTTGATAAATGAGGAAACAGGCCCAAAAAGAAAAGTTGACTTCACCCGGTGAATCACTCACAAAATCCGGCCTAGAACTCTGATCTCCTGGTTCCCAGTCAAATTCTTGAGGAGTCCAGCTCCAGACTAAAATCCTATGTTGATCTTTCAGACCTGGCCACAAGCAATGACAAGGCTTTGCTTGGCAGGCCTCATGAATGGAAGCTGCCCTCGCCACACTAGACTTGGTGCACCGCCATTGCTTTGCAACTTTCTGGAGGGAGTTACTGTCATGGACTCAGGCTGCCCACTCCAGGCTAGTCATGCTCAGACACATATCTGCATTCCTGGCCCAAGCACCCCCACTTGGAGGCCTTCTTATCAGAAGCTTCAGCTAAGGCCTTTCCCTCACATCTCCACCATGGCCTCCTTGTAAGGGGTCTCGGTGGAAGTACTTTTCTCTGATCTGTCTGAGTTCCTTTCCACTACTAGCCCTTCCCTCTCTCCTTATCTCCAGCCCATGGGTCCATAAAGAGGAAAGAGCCTTTTGTTAGGGGCTTCTCAGTAGCAAGAGGATTACAAGATGATTACTTGTGCACTGCATCCATCTGACCCTTGCCCAGTGCCATTCCATGGGGGAAAATGGAACACTAGAGAGTTGGCACCAATTTTGCCTCTTGTTTGCAGTATCACAGTAAGTAAATAAAGGCTTGATTATTACTTTCAGTTTGTTTCATTGTCCTAATTGACCACCCTGACATCTGGCAGCTGGAGTCCCCTTTCTAATCCACTGCTCTGTTCTCTGGCCTGAGAATGCCAGGGGTTATTTTGAAGGAAGCCTATTTTGTTGTATTTAAAAAGCAACATCTGTTTTTTGGGTGGTTGAGTTTGAGAAGTTCTTTATAGATCTTGGATACCAGCCCTTTATCTGTAGTGTCATTTGCAAATATCTTCTCCCATTCTGTGGGTTGCCTCCTTGTTTTGTTGACTGTTTCCTTTGCTGTGCAGAAGCTTTTTATCTTGATGAAGTCCCAAAAGTTCATTTTTGCTTTTGTTTCACTAGCTTTTGGAGATGTATCTTGAAAGAAGTTGCTCTGTACACACACACACACACACACACACACACACACACACGCCCCAAACATAATTTTTCTACCTTGAAATAGATAGGTTGGATAGATTCCCAATCGCCTTTTTAACCAGATATTTGATATCTACCAGGCACTCACTGGAGTTTATTAGAACCATTTCCTTTAATAAAATATAAAGCACTATCAGACACAGTCTGGGACTCTTAGTGATAATTTTTCCAAGGGAAATCTCAATGTGTGGCATGCTGTGCTAAGCAGAATCAATTCAAGCCTGCTTGATGCCATATTTCAGTGGCAGAAGCTGTTTCTGTATAAAAGAGAAATGGCTGGCAACCTCAAATAATAGCAGGAAGATCCCAAATGGAGCCAAAGCTCCTGGGATGCAAGATTAATGGGAGCCCTTAAAAAGGAGTCATTAAGGTTCACAGCTTAACCTGGTACTACAAAGGGAATTGTAGACTTCCCTTCTGATCTCTTTTGAACTCAATGCCTCATTACCAATTATATATACAGATCTGTGGATGCTACTCCTCTGCTTTAAACTTCCATTGGTTCCTACAGAGTAAAGTCCTTGACTTTGGTGCTGGTGAGAACTTAATTTTAGATCTCTTCTCCCACCAATTTCACCACACACGCTTTAGCTATTTTGAGCTTCTTACAATTCCCAGACATTCTATGATCTTTCACAGCTCCCTGCTTTTGTTCATGCCATTTCCCCTGCATAGAATGGCTTTCTTATGAATCTTTCTTATGAATCTTATGAATTCTTACTCATTCTTCCAGATCCACCTTAAATGTCACCTCTTTTATTAAACCTTCCCTGGCACAAAAAAATGCTGGAGAGTCTTGCTGGAATTCTGTCCTTGGGCTCAGTGCAGACTTCATGACTACAGAAGAAGCCACTTGAAAGATATGTGTAATTCGGTCATGCTAAACAAATAACAGGTTCTAGAAAGGCAGAAATATTATCTTTTTTCCATATGTCCTATTGACTATTGAAAATAACACTGCCACTAAAGTCATCTTTTCTCTAAGCAGATTCCTCCTTCCAAATCCCCTATTATAAATGATGACATCACCATCTACTCAATATCTCAAACTCAAAAGCACAGATTTTACTCTTTGATTCTTCCCTCTCCTTCCACCCCACCCATGTCTGCTAATCTCTAAATTCTGCAGCCTCTACCTTAGAATTATCATCTCTCAAAATCTATTATTATCTTCCCATCCCCACTATCATCATCTCTTGACCAGATTATTACAACAGTCTCCTAAACAGTCTTTCTACTTTTTGATCTGTGCTCCAGGCTGCTACCAGAGTGTTTGTTTTTTGTCTTTTTTTTTTTTTAATGCAAAACTGATCACATTACTCACCAACTCAAAAACCTTGAATGGCTAGAATTGCTTCCACCACACAGGCCAAAACTGCTACATGGCATGCAAATGGTCCTTCACAGTCACCAGGCTCATTTCCAGGCTCATCTTTCACTATGACTCCATGAAATGTTCATAGCAACAAACTCAGCATTTTGCAGAAATCATGGGGCATACATGCAATCTCATCCGAGTTTCTACACGTGATGTTTTTATGGCTTCACTGCTTTCCCATACTTTCTGCCCAGCTCTTACTGATCTTTCAATGCTCAGCCCATATTCCTTCATCTTGTGAAGCTTCAAATCCCATTCAAACCCCACCAAGCTGAGTTAGTTCATAGTAACCATTTATTTGGCCCTTCAACCATGCTTTATAAATACTTATATCATGGCACTTAACCGGTTACCAGCCTGTATTCCTCTTTAGTCTATGAGTTGCTCCAGGGTAGTGATCTGACTTCATTCATCCGTATTACAGTGAGTACCTATCAAGAACCAAATCAAAAGTCAGTCTAAAACCATTCACTTAGTGCCTACTAACTGTATTTCTCACAGCTCTTAATGCAGAAGTAGGCACATAAGTTCAGTAAATGCTTATTGAAGAATTAATTCCCCTGATGGGTTCCAAGAAGCATCCATTTCATTCCAAATTCCTTTCAACAGCAAATAAAGTTATCACACATTTTCAAATTATTTCTTTTGCCAGAAATTGTTACTGAATATTAAAAATGGTTTTATTTTTGTTTTTGTAATTAAGTCCATGACTATGTACATAAAGCACAATTCTCAAGTCAAGTCAAGCAACCAAATGAAAATGGAAATAAATCAGTTCTGATACCTGGATTTGGCGTGTTCCTGTCCACTTGAGGAAATGGTATTAAAAGGCAGCCTGATAGCCTACCCCTCCCATGTAAGCCAGACAAACAAGACATAATGAAAATAATCCTTATTATGAATTTATACATGCTGCTTTCTCATCCATTGACTCATTTGATTTTCACAATAACCCTGAGAAGTTGGCAGGGAGGTTCTACCATATTTCTTTGCCTCTAGGATGCCATAAATTATAAGATGAACTATCAATTTAATTATAACTTTTCTCAGAAAAAATAAATATCTTATTAAATACACCATAAGACTTATTCTGATTTCAAAAACTTTAAAGTATGAAAACAAAACTTTTTCTTTTTAAATAGGCTCCACACCCCAACGTGGAGCTCAAACTCATGACCCAGAGATCAAGAGTCGCATGCTCTACCGACTGAGCCAGCTAGGCACCCCTGAAAACAAAACTATTAAGTAGGAGATCCAGACAGGACGTTTATTCTTTTAATAGGGAGGTCAGTCTTCTTTTTATTCCACTAAACTTTTCTAATGTCATTCAATGGAATAATAATCTTGTAAGAATGTTAATGGGGGGAAAGCTTCTGTAATTAACTCAATTTGAGAAATTCAGAGTTAGAAAGAAATAAGTTTCCTTAACTGTATAACTTCTCAGAGCTTTTACTATGTTAATTAATGTACATCATGAATTTCCAAAATGGGACTATACCATCATACAGTGTTATCGTAAAGTTATTTGAGCATAGAACCTTCTTCTTTCTCTTAAAAAGTATCTTGTGGAACTAGTGCTCTATGTAACACACTTTGGAAAACTACACTATACCAAGATAGAATTTCATCAGCCTCCAAAAGGCATGAATTACAACTTCCAATTTGTTAACCATCAATTTCAAAGTGCATATGCGGTAAAGTACTAAGTGGTAGATCCTATTGATTCAATTTGGCTGTTAAGAATGCTGAAGTGAGGGGCGCCTGGGTGGCTCAGTCGGTTAAGCGACTGCCTTCGGCTCAGGTGATGATCCCAGGGTCCTGGGATCGAGCCCCGCATCGGGCTCCCTGCTCTGTGGGAAGCCTGCTTCTCCCTCTCCCACTCCCCCTGCTTGTGTTCCCTCTCTCGCTGTCTCTCTCTCTCTGTGTCAATTAAATAAATAAATAAAATCTTTAAAAAAAAAGAATGCTGAAGTGAGAAGTTTCATTCAAGAAAACTTGAGGAAATAGCCATCAACATAGTGACATTGGCCAAAGCAGTACAAGTCTGACATTTGTCATATAACAAATATGACCTAAAACAATCAGGGTTCTCTAAAGTCAGCCTTACACTAGGAATATAATATTTGCCAACTTCTTGAGACAAACGATATCCTTGAAAATGGCTGGCAGATTTTTCATGTTGTTTTTCAGTAGTGCATACAGAAATGTCTACTAGTTACTAGAAACTCATTCATTCATCCAACAAACAATCCCAAAGGGCTTAGCATTTACTAGGCACTATCTGAACACTAGGGATATAACAGTAAAAAGGACAGATCAGTCCCTGCTCTCATGATGCCCACAGTCTAGTCTGGGAAAAATTGACATACAAGATACAATCTAATAAACATTTCAGTCAAGTCTGAACATGGAAAGTGACACAGAGCATGGGATATTTACCTGCATAATGCATGTCCCCAAAAGTCTGTCTGAAATATCTGAAACAGTAAAGCCCAAGTAGAGCCAAGGGCTTAACTTGATGGAATGACTGGCCCAGCACTCTGGCTTACATTGTCAACAAAGTGCTGCTCTAACCAATGCCACCCAATTGCAAAGATGAACAAAAATATCCAACATCTTTACCAATGTCACAATTTTATCTTCACTCACGGTAAAGAGCAAACATCTAAAAATATATTTACAGAAATCTACCTGCCAGGTCCTGATGAACAATTGTTTATTTCAAAGATACTCGAATTTTCTCCAAGTTTAGTAATCCAATGGGTGCACCATAAGGAAATTAGAGATATAAAATACCTGCTAGACTGCTACCAATCTGTCTCTCAGCTGGTGCCAAAAAGCAACAGAAGCACTGAGTCCCTCGCAGCATTAAAGCATTAAACACTACTCTGCTGCCTGGAGCTTTTTTTCTTCCTTCTTGTCATTCATATGCCACCTGATACGTTTCTCCATTTTTATACAGAAGGACACATTAATAACTGCCTTCATTGATTGAACATTTTATGTCCTTTTTACCCTTAAATGATCTGCTATAATTTTTTACATATCTATAAACTAAGTGAAGTTTCTCTCTCTCTTTTCTATGAATTACTGGTTTAGTTCCTATCTCCGCCTTATTTGCATTCTCCCTTTTACCCCCAGCTTTTGCTTCTGATTCAAGAACTTTGATGACACAGTTGTAAAGGAGGATTAAGGACTAATGTATATGTTTGTCCCAAAAGCCAGAGGGCACTTGTTTGTGGGGTAAATTCAAAATAATGTTTTCTTTTGTTTCTTCTTTTCAATCTGATGGAGCTTTTCTAACTCCACACAGCGGGTTATTGTTGAGTGCTCCTTGCTGAGAGTGCTGGCAGGGGCTAGGCTTATCAAGTGATTCATGAGCTTCCCTAAATTCCAGCCCTAACACTGCTTAGGTTTATAAGAATGGCTTTTACAGAGGGATGGCATGGATCAGAATAGTCAGACTCATTCATTTATAGTTACTGTTTGCCAAGACACTTGAACTATGGGCTCCCATTGCTATGAGGCCTTTATTAAACACTATGAACTGGTAATATTGTATATGAGAAAAATAATAATAGTAGGTCTTATTAGTACCTTATTATATCTTAGTACAGTAAGTTCTAACAGGCTTACTATTTGCCAAACACTCTTCCAAACACTTCACATGTAACTACTTATTTAATTCTCACAAATGCCCTCTGGGGAGGTACTATTTTGAAATTCCAACTTTATAGACAGAGAAACTGAGGCATGGGGATACTTACCTATAATGATAGCTAATAAATGATGGAGTTTGGCTTTTGTAGCTGTTAACAGCTTCATATTCACTCCTCTCCTTCCCCTCCCCTGCTCTGCTCTTCATCACAGTAACTACTTTCCTAGGTTCCCCTGTCCTCTGGCTTTGAATAAGTTTGATCAATGGGAGCGTGCTCGCTTCGGCAGCACATATACTGAAATTGATCAATAGGAAGCACTGGTAAAAAGAAAATTGTAGAACAAGAATTGGGGAAAGGCCAGTCTCTCTTTCTCTCTCTCTCTCTTTCTCTACATCTCTATTTCTATCTCTCCCCCTGCCACCTTCCTATAGCATCTCTGGAAGCAGCTGTGTCTCCTCCAGCTAAAGGTGGACATGTCTCCCGCCATAGCCGAAGGTCTGTCTGGGCAGCCTCTGCCTCTGTTCAACCACATAGTCTGGCTTCAACCACATAGTCTGGCTTTAACCACATAGTCTGGCTTCAAGATTCTGGTAGCACCACCTCCTCTCATTGCCCATCTAGCCCTAGAAGTGAAAGCAGCTTCCTGTTGTTACTAATCTCTTGGTGGTCTCACCATTCCTTGCTTGATTTCTCAATAAGTCTTACTCATGTAACCCTTCCCCTATATTAAATCCCCTTTAGCTGAAAGATCTAGTAGTTTCCATTTTCTTGTCAAGACCCTAACAGATAAAACTTTGAACTCAGTCTAGCCCTAGAGTCCATGCATTTAAACACTATGCTATTTTGCACTTCCATAGAAGAGTTTCATTCCATGGATTTTTCCAAAGGACCTAAGAGTTGAATAATCTAGCTGACTTCTTTGAATTCTGGCTGGACAAGTGTAGCCTATAACTACCCCCAGGGCTTCACACTAGAAAGTAAGGTCTGTGAGGACAGCAACTGTGCCTACTTTGTTCATTGCTGTGTCCCCAGCACACAACACAATGCCTGACACATAGTAAGTGTACATACAACACATGTTTGCTGAATCACCACCTGAAATCTACTTCTTTTTGTTCTCATGTAAGTAAAATTGATAATAAAGTCTGTCTCATAATGTTTATCCAGCATTACATATAGATGATAAGACATCATATGTGCATTATATGTATTAATGGGTTTAGGAATCAGACTGTCTGGGCTCAGTCCCAGCTCTGCCATTCCCTTGCTATGTGAATTTGGGCATGTAAGTTAATTTCTCGGACCTATTAAATGAGGACAATGTTGGGATCTATCTCATAGAGTTATTGTAAGAATTAAATGAGATAATATAAATAAAGTGCCTAGTACAGGCTTGGGGTATGGTAATTACTCATTAAATGGAAGCAGGTGCTGCTTTTACTATTGTTGCTATTTTGTTACTATTATTGTTACTATTACTGCTGTTACTGTTATTTATCTTTTCCCCTTTATGAAATGAATTAATGTTGGAATATTTCCTCAGGAGTCAGAGACATCTTTTTTTAGAAGGGGGAGGTGGGGTCAGAGGGTGAGGGAGAGAGAGAATCTCAAGCAGGCTCCACACCCAGCTCGATGCAGGGCTTGACACAGGGCTTGATCTCATGACCCTAAGATCATGACCTGAGCTGAAATCAAGAGTTGGAACCTTAACCAGCTGAGTCTTCCAGGCACCCCAAGTCAGAGACTGATTTTAACTGCTTTGCTCTCCATAAGACCTCTCAGCCTCTACTTTCTCCATGCGTCCCTGCTGTACAGGCTGAAAACCTTTATAATTGCAGACTTAAGTCCATCAAGTCCTTGAGCCTCACTGCCATGGAGAGGATTTTGAATGATTTTCTCTGTCCTAAGTCTGATACCAGCCCAGGGTTACCATTAGTCTCAACTTCCTTACTGCTTCCTGCTAGGTTTAGTTGGTATAGATAACTGGGATTCTGCCTGTTTCCAGATTGCACTGCAGCTTCTCTGGTGGCTCTAGAGCCTGAATCTCTGACTGTGTGATTACCCTTTGCTGATGGGAACATTATCCTCATTCCTTGCTTTCAAACAAATGGGCCTTATAGAACCAGTGCTACCATATTTCCCATATAGAGCTAACTATCACTTGGAAACTTCTGCTTATGAGCATCCACATACCATCCCATTGTCTCTCCCTTGGAAATTTATGCCAGCTTGGCCTGAACTTGCTATGCTGCTTATGGACACTATGACATTAACTGCTAGCTGGCTCCTTTCAAAGCTATTGCTAAAACTGATTTAGTTCCACAGCGCTAACTATATTCTCTCTTGGATTATTTTCCTCCCCCACTGGCCCTCTAAAATCCTAGTGGGTTTTGTAGCCCAGCTTATAAGGATTATAACAGCATTCATCCCAGCACGCTGTGCAGTTAGGTACATCCCACACATTTTCTAAATTAGAGTGCTGGGTTTATTGGACCCAAAACCATTCAGCTAAATCTGCTCATTTGGTCATTTCTCTGCCTTCCTTCCTTCCTTCCTTCCTTCCTTCCTTCCTTCTTTTAGCAAATACCCTTGTGTGTACTCTACTAGAAACAGGAGATACACTGGTGAATAAAACAAATCTATAACTTCAAGGAGCTTACCTTCTGCGGGGTTGGGGCTCAACAAGAAAACTTTCTGGAAGATTTCCAGGTCTTTTCCTGTACTTTCTATCCTTCTAGAAACTGATTTCAAGGATCATATATCACTAATTTACTGACTTCTACAATGATTCCCTTGCAAAGAAAGTGAATTTTGTGCTACCAATAACATCAGGAATAAAAGTGAATACCCTTATCCATCACACACCTACAAACCCACACCCACACACTAAGTTGTTAGTACTAAGGGGAAATAATTATTTTCATTTCACCAAAAACTATACTCCAAAGTGCCAAAGCATCTACAGATTTGGTTCTATTTAAGAATGGAAGAACTAATGACCAAGTTAATTGGGCTCATCAAGTCAGACATTTGACAACATTCTGTAAGTTAGGAAAATAAAATGAGTATGATGTCAGACCAGCCTTCAGGTCAGCAGCTGTGCTCTGTAATCGAGCTCACAAGCCATTCAGAATGTCCAATCCAATCCAAAGTAACTAGGATGACCAGACAAATTTTCCAAGAGCAAAAGACCCTATCAGTTCCTCTTGTTTGCATCTTTCACTGTCAATAGGTAATTAATTAATCACTACGTTCCACCTCAGTGCTATAGGAATTTTTCTAATGATATATTGTATGAATAACTAAAAAGAAAAAAGTCTCCAATGACATAATATGCATAATGTGCATTTTAATTGGAAGGCAATTTAGATATTTATTTAGGCCATGTTCACGTGCAAGTTATTTCTAATGATGGAAAGCTGCTTTTGTGGAACTAATTATAATAAATTACTAACAGTGGTTGCAAACATTAAATATTCAGCCAAAGTGATCAATAGACCAAAAGCCAAACTTAAAGTTACAAATGCTTTATATGAACTTCTTATGGAATTAAAAAAGGGCCCCCTTTATCTTGTTCTACCAGAGAGTGAGTCCTCCAAGTCAAGTGCATTAAGATCTTCTTAGCATTGGCAAAGTTGCCTTAAGATAGAGATGTAGGAGTCCCTAGATCCCCAGGAAAGGGACTCCTGGTCTTTCCCATAACTTATTCAATTCTCAGAAGAACTGAGGTACTAATACAATGTTGAAACACCCCAACTAAACTTCACTTTTCTGAGAAATCGATGTTATCATCTTGGTACAAGAGGTACCAGGCTTGATGGAAACCCATTAGATGAAAATTTAATTTTGCAAGTCGTTCATTTATTCTCACATTTGCTGTCAGTGACAAAAGAAAATAGGGCAATTTCCATATGACCACAAATCAAATGCAATAGAAATGTATTTAGAGCCATGCAAAGTCCATTTAAAAATGGGTTGGCCCACCCAAAGAACAAATAATCCAATCAAGAAATGGGCAGAAGACACGAACAGACATTTTTCCAAAGAAGACATCCAAACGGCCAACAGACACATGAAAAAGTGTTCAACATCGCTCGGCATCAGGGAAATCCACATCAAAACCTCAGTGAGATACCACCTCACACCAGTCAGAATGGCTAAAATTAACAAGTCAGGAAATGACAGATGTTGGGGAGGTTGCAGAGAAAGGGGAACCCTCCTACACTGTTGGTGGGAATGCAAGGTGGTGTAGCCACTCTGGAAAACAGTACGGAGGTTCCTCAAAAAGTTGAAAATAGAGCTACCCTACAACCCAGCAATTGCACTACTGGGTATTTACCCCAAAAATACAAATGTAGTGATCTGAAGGGGTACATGCACCCCAATATTTGGCCACAATAGCCAAACTATGGAAAGAGCCAAGATGTCCATCAACAATAGATGAATGGATAAAGAGGATGTGGTATATATATATACATAGGATATATATATATATATATATATATATATATATATATATATATATATATAGGAATATTATGTAGCCATCAAAAAAAACACAAAAAACAAAATCTTGCCATTTGCAATGACGTGGATGGAACTAGAGGGTATTATGCTAAGCAAAATAAGTCAATCAGAGAAAGACATGTATCATATGATCTCACTGACATGAGGAATTCTTTTTTTTTTTTTAAGATTTTATTTATTTGACAGAGAGACACAGTGAGAGAGGGAACACAAGCAGGGGGAGCGGGAGAGGGAGAAGCAGGCTTCCTGCGGAGCAGGGAGCCTGATGCAGGGCTCGATCCCAGGACCCTGGGATCATGACCTGAGCAGAAGGCAGATGTTTAATGACTGAGCCACCCAGGTGCCCCTGATATGAGGAATTCTTAATCTCAGGAAATAAACTGAGGGTTGCTGGAGTGGTTGGGGGGGTGGGAGGGATGGGGTGGCTGGGTGATAGACATTGGGGAGTGTATGTGCTATGGTGAGCGAAGTGAATTGCATAAGACTGTAGAATCACAGACCTGTACCTCTGAAACAAATAATACATTATATGTTAAAAAAAAAAAAGAAGATAGCAGGAAGGGACGGATGAAGGGGGGGAATCGGAGGGGGAGATGAACCATGAGAGACTATGGACTCTGAGAAACAAACTGAGGGTTCTAGAGGGGAGGGGTGGGGGGATGGGTTATCCTGGTGATGGGTATTAAAGAGGGCACGTTCTGCATGGAGCACTGGGTGTTATATGCAAACAATGAATCATGGAACACTACATCAAAAACTAATGATGTAATGTATGGTGATTAACATAACCTAATAAAATAAAATTTAAAAAAAATACAAAAAAATAAAAATGGGTTGGACAATTGGAGTCCTTGCTGCCCAAAACAATCTTGCTCAAGTGTGGAGCTACTTTTCTGCTTCAGACTTCATCACAAAAGCACCTGGTTCTGTGCACTGTAAAATATTCTAAGGTCAGTAGGACCTCCCACTTTCGCTTGGTAATTTGAAGCCATGGACCACAATGAATACAGAATGCCATGCACAGAAATGCTGGTTCCCAGATTGCCAGAGAATGCCCTGGGTATACAGTTTTTAAATTTATGTCTCCTTATTTAAGAACTGCAAGCGGCAAAGCAAATAATTCAAACACTCTCCTATCTACTGTTCAGTTTATGAAATAAAACATCACAGATAGAAATGAAGCCACCCGTGCAGTGCATCTCGTCCTGTCCCTATTCCCTCCCTCCCTCCCCAGAAGTAAACACTATTGTAAATTTGGTGTTTGCTATTTCCATGCATGCTTTATACTATGCTTTACATGTATATACCCATAAACAACATATAATATCATTTTGTATTTTATGGTATCACGCTGTATGTACTTTTCCATAAATTACATGCTGCTATTCACTCAACATTGTGGTTGTTGAGATTCATCTGTGTTGATGCACATAACCCTAATTGAATCATTTGTATTTCTGTATCTACTGCCTTGCATTCCTACACCACAAATTTATAACTTTTCTCCATACACACATGTTCAGGTTATTTCCACCTTTCTGCTATTACAAATAATGCCACTGTGAGCATGTTTCCTGACACTCATGTTCAGGAGTTTCTCTAGGGTGTGTACCCGGGCGCAGAATTCCTGGACTGCAGGGTATATGCACATCTCCAGCTTTACCAAATAAAGCCAAATTGTTTTCCAGAGTGATCGTACCAATTTACATGCCCACCGGCAGTGTAAGAGGGTTTCCATGGGATATTTTTCGAAAGTCCTTTTTTTTTTTTCCTCAAAAAGTTACACCTTTGTTAGCGCAACATTACTTCTTACTTCAGTTCCTATAATATTGAAAAAAATTGAAAATGTGGTCCCAAGCCAGTCAGCTTGTTTAGCCGGGGTCCACTTGGGGATGGAAATGGATCATTTCAAGCTGCTACTTATCAGTTCAGCCAACTGATTTGATGTCTTACCTTAAGTACAGCCATGCCATTACCAGTAACTACTTCATGCTTCCTCCAAATCCCATTCTCACAATAGTTTGCCTGTCAATCACTGGCCCATTCATTTATTCATTTGGTCATCCATTCAATTGTTCAACAACTATGTACTGAGTGCTTAAAATTTGCCAGACACTATATAAAAGGGTTAAAAATAGAAGGGAGGGGTCAGAGTGAACAAGACTGGTACCTCTTCTGCCTTATGTTCCAACCCTCTTCTCTTTGTCAGAAAATCTGATCAATTAAATCAAGGTGAATAGGAAAAAGACAAGTCTAATTGAGCACCTACTATGAGCTAACGTGTCTGCAGCTGAAAATGACAGCATGTTTACTCTTACATGTAACATATGTATACAGTAACGTGGCCATCAGTGATCCAAAGGAATGCGAGTAGAGAGAAAGCTGTCATTTATTATCAATGTGTTTCAGGCACAAAGTTATCTCCTTTTAATTCTACAACAGTATGGTGACATAAGGAGTATTATTATTCACAGTTAGCAATAAGGAAACTGATCTTTAGAGAAAATCAGTGACTTGCCCAAGGTCTAATAGTAAAAGCTTGATCGAAGATTCAAATTCTGGTCCCCACTAGTCCAAGGCCTCTGATGGCTGATGGTAGGAATTTTAAATATCATGAACCAGACAAGAAAAAAACAGTTTCCCATCCTAAGCCACTATATGCAGCCCAGACAGACAGAATATAATTTGCTGATGTGATTTTTGCCAAGAAAACATCAAAGGAATCTTTAATCACTGTGAGTGGGATGAGGTTCCATTGCCCATTATAGATGGTACCTCCTTTAGGACAAGGTTGCAGTACACAAGTCTTGATTCACTGCCCAGTCCGCTTTCGTGTCATGAGAGCTAAGGAGTGTATCTCTGGCTTCAGGATACTTCCACAAAAAAGAAAATTTCCCTAACATACCCTAATGAAGGGTAGGGCCAAGGCAGAACTGCTGTGAGGCCATCAGCAGTCTCGGAACTTTCTTTTCAATGTGCAGGATCTCCCTAGGCTCAGCAACTACAAGGACAACTGGGTGAAGGAAGAAAGTGACATTATGTAGTCAATCCCTGAGGATCAAAAAATGGCAGCTGACAGCAACCTCATTGCCACCTGGAGGAACCCAGAGGTCAGATCTCAGTTTACATGTCACCTCTTTGGGGTAGTTTTTCCACACCACTCAAGCCCTGGCTTGGTGTCCATCTTGCACACTTCCACAGAGCCCTGTGCTGCCCCTACCACGAACACTGACCCTACTGTACTGTGGTTGTTCGGTTCCAGGCCTGTCTCTTCCATCACGACTGTAAGCTCCATAAGAGAAGAAACCATACTTGTATTCACTCTTCCATTTTTTTATTTTTATTTTTTTATTTTATTATGTTATGTTAATCACCATACATTACATCATTAGTTTTTTTTTTTAAGATTTATTTATTTATTTGAGAGAGTGAGAATGAGAGCGAGAGAGTACATGACGGGGGGAGGGTCAGAGGGAGAAGCAGGCTCCTCGCCGAGCAGGGAGCCCGATGCGGGACTCGATCCCGGGACTCCAGGATCATGACCTGAGCCGAAGGCAGTTGCTTAACCAACTGAGCCACCCAGGCGCCCCACATCATTAGTTTTTGACTTGTATTCACTCTTCTATTCGTAGTGCCTAACACAGTGGCTGGTACAAAACAGGTACTCATTAGGTATTTGTTGAATAAGTTAGTGAATGTACAAGTGAAATTAGGGCTGAAAAATCCATCTCCCTTTTTCCTCAGAGGAAGAAACCTGGAAATAATCTGACTGAAGCATTATAAGAAGCTAAAAAGCAGGACCCCATTGACCCACAAAACATCCATAACACTTAATCAGCCCTTTCTATGTGTCAGGCACTGTTCTAAGTGATTTTATATTTTATATTTATTGATTCATGTCATTCAGCTAGGAAGTGCTGGAGCTGGGCTTTGTACCCAAATAATGTGGATTCAATTTCTGTGCTCTTAATCACCTGGGTAAACCATAAAGTACAGAGTCCTCTTGATTTTTGTCCCAAGATAAAGTACTAATAACCCCAGAGCCACCATTTTTTCCTATGTCTAGGCCCTAAAATCCTTATTCAACTAGACTGTGCTCTCCTTGAGAGACACCACCTAATCCTGGGCCTAATCCATTTTCGTTGTCCTGAAAAACTGCCATGCTACACTCTATACAAGAAGACATGTATTTGAGTCAGACTATCATTGTATCTTGGGTAAATTATCTCAGGTCAGGCTCTGGCAGGAGGCAAAACTAGGTTTAAATTCTGGCTCTAACATTTACTAACAAATAGATCTTAAGCAAAATACCTACACTCTTTAAATCTTAGTTTCTCATCTGTAAGAGATACCAATAGCATTTATCTCAATGAAAGCTCTGCACAGCAAATGTGGTAAGCTAGGTAAAATGCTTCGTGCAGTGCCTGGCACAGAGAGAATGTTCAACAAACATTAGGAAGTGTTGTCTGTGGGATTTGTTTCTCTCTTTGCAAAACAGGGATCCTACTACATATTTCCTGGGGTTGTTGCAAGGACTAGAGGAAAGGATGCCTAGCAACAAGCCATTTTACCTATTGCCTCCCTCTGCATCCCACTTTCCTCTTTCCTACTTCCTTCCAGCTGTAGACTTACCACTATACTAAAACTACTCTTTTAAAGGTCACCTATAACTTCCAAAATGTCAATTCTAATGTTATTTTCTCAAGTTTCATCTTACTGGCCCTGTCTGCTATGTGTGTGCATGTGCGTGTGTATGTGTGTGTGTGTGTGTGTGTTATTGACCACTACTCTGTCTTAAATTTTTCTCCTCTTGGTCACTGTAAAATTGCATTCTGTTGCTGCTGCCTAGAGAGATATCTCTTATACTACAAGCTCCTCTCTGTCAATCCCTTCAATGGATACTTGCCAAGGTTCTAGCCCTGACACATTCCCCTTCCTACTGAGCCCACTCCTCTGAGGCAATCACATCTACTACCGCAGCCACGAGAGCTCGCTCTGTGTGGATGAGCCCCAAATTTATGACTCTGACCTTAACTTCAACTAAACCCGAGTCCTGAATTTCTATTTGTTGCTGGATGTCAAGCTTGGCGATCTCACCTTTCTCCCTCTTCCTATGTTTCTTCTTTTCAGTTAATGGTCTCACCACCCTCCCAAGCCACCAGAGCTTGAAACTCTACTAATGCCTTTCGGTTGTACCCCTTATTATTTCTTGTCCAAACTAGAATAATAATTACCAAACAAAGCTCACCGGTTCCACCCTCCACCTGTTCTACCTGTCCTTTAGCTTGTTCCAGTTTCATAGATGTAACAGAGCAACTCCCTGGTCTAGAAGTACGCATAGACGCAACAGTGACAAATTGAAAATTTCAAACCCCTTTACCCAGTAATCTTGCCTTCAAAGTCCTTTACCAATTCAACCCCCTTCTAAACCTAAATTATCATTCCCCTTGGTATTTTCCAAAGCTGATCCAACCTTTACCACAGAATTTCATACATTTACATTGCTCTCTCTGCTTAGACTATCCTGTGTAAGTCTCTCTTCCCTCAAAGACATGTTTCAAATGCACACTCATCTTCCAAGCTTCCCTAAAATCCCACCTCAACCACATAGCCACCTTAAAAAGCCTCAATGCAAATTTCTCTCTTTTCCCCTTATAATCCCATAGCATCTAACTTTTTACCTCTGTTATGGAGCTTTCCACATTTCATCTTACGTTACAATTATTTAAATCTAGATCTTCCTCATGGACTGGATTATAAGCTATTTGAGGACAAGGAAGATCCTATATGTTTTTATTTATAAACTGGATGTTTTATTTATAAATTGCCCACATAGGGTTTTACATATGGTAGGAACTCAGGAGGAGTTGTATGTATGTGTGTGTGTTTGTGTGCAGGTTTTAGTGGAACTGAGCTTTATGTACCCTGAACATGAGTGATCTCTGCAGTCCTTCTCATCAAAGGTCCATGGGAGCCCTCTGTGCTCCCTGGGTAGGTGGACTTTAGAAAGAAACCTTACCTGAGCTCCAGAACCCAGTTCAGCAAATGGCCTGGGTAGGGAACTAAACTCATAAACCTCTACCTCACTACCCACAGCCTATAACCAGCAACTAAGACAGCCGCATAATTTGACAATTTGGAGACGCCATCAGCTGAGAAAATCTTAGGATTCCACATGCCTAGCTCATTGCAGCCTTAGACAAATGTATTAACAATGTCTGTATGTAAAGCATACAGTAGGCAGCCTCTCACCATGGGTTTACCATCATTAATTCACCCTTCACATTTAAAGTGAGACCATTATGATAAGCATTAATAATTCCCAGCATAATAATACTGATAACAGCAGGTAGTTCTTGAAAACTATTACCCATATTTCAGGAACACATCCTGAATGTTGAGCTTAAAGCAGTTTCCTGAGTAGAGTTGGAAATGGAGATATTTCAATAATAACAGTTTATAGTAATAATAGTTTAGAGCTCTAGCTTGAAGTTGGTTGTGGGTGTCTTTTCTTTTTTGAGTCTCTGAGTAACATCACTTATGAAATCTCATTTTTCAAAAGTACAGGCATGAGCTGATCTCACTTGATAATGCTGCAGTCATAGAATGGCTACAGTCCAAATAGTTTCTAAAAATCATAGACTCTCAGAAATATTAGTGGCCCCCAAATACCAAACCACAATGTATAGAATTCCTTTTTTGTTATTGTTAAAAGGATCTTCTCTGTACCAATGGATTATTTAGAAATGGACAATTCGAAAAAAATACTGAGGTCCAGTGGATAAAAGCAATAGATTTGAAGTCTGTCAAAGCTGGGTTTGGAACCTTGGTTTGGCCACTTTCTTTTAGCAAGTCACTTAACATCCCTTCTGTTAAGCTTCTTGTAAGATGGAGCTAAAGATACCTCATCTTGTTGGGAAGATTATGTGAGGTAATATGTAGAAAGCACCTGACACACAATAAATAAGCCTGAAGTTGTGAACTCTGATCTTCATATGGGTCAGTTCATATATTCAAGATTTTATTCAACAAACTTTTTCTCCATGAACCAGCCACTGGGGAGCCAGTCCTAGGAGTCCCTACCCCTTTGCGGATCACAGCATAGAGGGCCTCAGTGAAAGATGTCTACTACATGGTGTAATAAATGCTGTGATAGAACATACATAGTACAGTAGATCTTCGAGACGGTTTCTTGGAGGAAGCTGGGCCTAAGTTTAGAATAGCTATTTCCAGGATGGAGAAAAGAAGAGAGGCTTTTGCCAGAGGAGACAGCATGAGCAAAGAATAGCTGATTTTTCTGTCTTAATAGACTGGATTCCCAGTCCCACCCAGTGTCTCATGAGTCCCTTAGACAGAGAAAGAACAGCTGGATCAGAGAAAACCCATCCTATCCCTAGGAGAATAACTCAGACCATCTATCCTTCTGATAGAGTGGGGAGCTTGCAGCATCATCTCTATGAAATTAGGATAGCAAAGTATTTACATAGGGTTCTCAAAGTCCTTCAAGATACCAATAAACACAGCACTTAATGGAAACAAAAGACAAAGCCACTTCAGCTAAACTTAGTAAACTGAAGACATTTTCAACTTATTAAAAGTTAGATCTAAGGGGTTTTAAGATGTGTGGCAATAGGAGATGCCTAGGAGAACTACTCTGTGGGTCTGAATCAGGAAGATGATCTTTGTTAGCTGTCATCTAGATGAGAGAAATTTCCAACCCATGTGCAAGGGTTACAGGTGTGCTAAGACCACTCCCAACATTCAGCAGAGCAGGAGAGGCCTGGGGCAGCCAGAGCCCTGGACTGTTCAGCTCTGGCAGTGAGAAGTCCTTTCCTTTTACTCTATGTGAAAATAATATTATTCTATCTGGAATGACAAGACAATAATTGAGAAATATTGCTATGGAGTTGCTTCTCTAAATGAGCTTCTCTTAAGAAATGTCAGCCTGAGTTATATTGGAGCTAGAGAGTTAAGGACATCATCATCACCACTGTCATCAGTAGTATTTCTGGTTTTTAAATTAAATTAAATTTTTATTTAAATTCCAGTATAGTTAGCATACAGCATCATATTAGTTTCAGGTGTACAATATAGTGATTCAACAGTTCCACAGATTACTCAGTGCTCATCAAGATAAGTGTACTCTTAATCCCCTTCACCTGTTTCACCCATTCCACCTCTCCACTGGTAACCATCTGTATATAAGAGTCTGTTATTTGGTTTGTCTCTTTTTCCCCTTTTGTTTGCTGTTTTGTTTCTTAAATTCCACATATGAGTGAAATCATATGGTATTTGTCTTTCTCTGATGGGCTTATTTTGCCTAGCCTTATACTCTCTAGATTCATCCATGTCCTTGCAAATGGCAAGCTATCATTCTTTTTTATGGCTGCATAATATTGCATCGTATGCACCTCTTTTTTATCCATTCATCTACTAATGTGCATTTGGGCTGTTTCCATAGTTTGGCTTTTGTAAGTAATTGTTGCTATAAACCTAGGGGGTGCGTGGATCCCTTTGAATTAGTGTTTTTGTATTCTTTGGGTAAATACCCAGTAGTGCAATTGCTGGATCTAGGGTACTTCTATTTTTTAACTTTTTCCATACTCTTTTCCAGAGTGCCTGCTCCAGTTTGCATTCCCACCAAGAACACATGACGGTTCCTTTTTCTCCACATCTTCACCAATACCTATTGTTTCTTGTGTTGTTGATTTTAGCCATTCTGACAGGTGTGAGGTGATATCTCATTGTAGTTTTGATTTGCATTTCCCTGATGGAAAGTGATGTTGAGCATCTTTTCATGTGTCTGTTGGCCATCTGGATGTCTTCTTTGGAGAAATATCTGTTCATGTCTTCTGCCCATTTTTAAATGGATTATTTGTTTTTTGAGTACTGAGTTTTATAAGTTCTTTATATAGTTTGGATACTGACCCTTTATTAGATATGTCATTTACAGAGATCTTCTCCCATTCCATAGGTTGCTTATTAGTTTTATTGATTGGATTTCCTTTTCTGTGCAAAAGATTTTTATTTTGATGTAGTCCCAATAGTTTATTTTTGCTTTTGTTTCCCTTGCCTCAGGAGACATATCTAAAAAGATGTTGCTGTGGCTAATGTCAGAGAAATTACTGCCCGTCCACTCTTCTAGGATTTTTATGGTTTCAGGTCTTATATTTAGGTCTTAAATCCATGTTGAGTTTATTTTGTGTATGCTGTAATAAAGTGATCCGGTTTCTTTCTTTTGCATGTTGCTGTCCAGTTTTCCCAACTCCATTTGTTGGAGAGACTATCTTTTTTCCATTGCATATTTTTGCCTCCTTTATCAAAGATTAATTGACCATATAATTGTGGATTTGTTTCTGGGCTTTCTATTCTGTTCTATTCATCTATGTGTCTATTTTTGTGCCAATACCATGCTGTTTTAATTACTACAGCTTTGTAATATAACTTGAAGTCCAGAATAGTGATACCTCCAGTTTTGTTTTTTGTTTTCAAGATTGCTTTGGCTATTTGGAGTCTTTTGTGGTTCCATACAGATTTTAAGATTGTCTGTTCTAGTTCTGTGAAAAATGCTGGTGATATTTTGATAGGGATTGCATAAAATGTGTAGATTGCTTTGGGTAATACAGACTTTTTAACAGTATTTGTTCTTCCAATACTTGAGCATGGAATGTCTTTCCATTTCTCTGTGTCATCTTCAGTTTCTTTCATCAAGTTTTTAAAAGATTTTATTTATTTATTTGACAGAAAGAGAGAGAGAGACAGAGCACAAGCAGGCAGAATGGCAGGCAGAGGGAGAGGGAGAAGCAGGCTCCCTGCTGAGCAGAGAGCCCAACGTCAGGCTGATCCCAGGGTCCTGGGATCATGACCTGAGCTGAAGACAGCTGCTCAACTGACTGAGCCACCCAGGCGCCCTACTTTCATCAACATTTTACAGTTTTCAGACTACAGGTCTTTCACCTCTTTAAGTTTATTCCTAGATATTTTATTATTTTTTGGTGGAATTGTAATTGGGACTGTTTTCTTAATTTCTCTTTCTGCAGCTTCATTATTAGAGTATAGAAATGCTACAGATTTCTACACATTGATTTGTATCCTGTGACTTTATTCATTTGTCAGTTCTAGTAGTTTTTTGGTGGAGTTTTTTGGGTTTTCTATGTATAGGATCATGTCATCCACAAATAGTGAAAGTTTGACTTCTTCCTTACCAATCTGGATGCCTTTTACTTCTTTTTGTTGTCTGATTGCTGTGGCTAGGATTTCCAATACTATGTTGAATAGAAGTGGTGAGTGTTGGTATCTTTGTCTTGTTCCCGACCTTAGGAGAAAAGCCCTCATTTTTTTCCCCATTGAGGATGATGTTAGCTGTGGGCTTTTCATATATAGCCTTTATTATGTTGAGGTATGTTCCCTCTAAACCTACTTTTTTGAGGGCTTTTATCATGAATGGATGTTGTAGTTTGTCAAATGCTTTTTCTGTGTCTATTGAAATGATCTTATGGTTCTTATCCTTTCTTTTATTGATGTTATGTATCACACTGATTGATTTGGGAATATTGAACCACTTTGTATCCCGGGAATAAATCCCACTTGATCATGGCGAGTGATTTTTTTAATGTATTGTTGGATTTAGTTTGCCAATATTTTGTTGAGGATTTTTGCATCTATGTTCATCAGAGATATTGGCCTGTAGTTCTCTTTTTTGTAGTGTCTTTATCTGGTTTTGGTATCAGGGTAATGCTGGCCTCATAGAATGAATTTGGAAGTTTTCCTTCATCTTGTGTTTTTTGGAATAGTTTGAGAAGAACAGGTATTAACTCTTCTCTAAATGTTTGGTAAAATTCACCTGTGAAGGCATCTGGTCCTGGACTTTTGTTTGTGGGAAGTTTTTTGAGTACTGATTCAATTTCTTTGCTGGTAATCAGTCTGTTCAAGTTTTGTATTTCTTCCTGATTCAGTGTGTGGAGGTTATATGTTTCTAGGAATTTATCCATTTCTTCTAGGTTGTCCAATTTGTTGGCACATAATTTTTCATATTCTCTTGCAATCCTTTGTACTTCTGTGGTGTCAGTTGTTATTTCTCCTCTCTCATTTGTGATTTTGTTTATTTGAGTCCCCCCCCTCCTTCTTTTTTTTTTTTTTCTTCTTTGATGAGTCTGGCTTGAGACTTAACCAATTTTGTTGATCTTTTCAAAGAACCAGCTTCTGGTTTCATTGATCTGTTTTATTGTTTTTTTAGTTTCTATATCATTTATTTCTGCTCTAATCTCTATTATTTCCTTCTTTTTGCTGGGTTTAGGTTTTGTTTATTGTTCTTTTTCTAGCTCCTTTAGGTGTAAGGTTAAGTTGTTTGAGATTTTTCTTGCTTCTTGAGATAGGTTCAAATTGCTATAAACTTCCCTCCTAGAACCACTTTTGCTGCATCCCAGAGATTTTGTATCATTGTATTTTCAATTTCATTTTTCTCCATGTAATTTTTTTAAATTTCTTTTTTGATTTCTTGGTTGACCCATTCATTGTTTAGTACCATGTTATTTAAATTCCATGTCTTTGTGCTCTTTCCAGATTTTTTTTCTTGTGGTTGACTTCTACTTTCATAGCATCATCATCAGAAAAGATGCATGGTATGATTTCAACCTTTTTGAATTTGTTGAGACTTGTTTTATGGGCTAATATGTGATCTATTCTGGAGAATGTTTCATGTGCATTTGAGAAGAATATGTATCTGCTATTTCAGGATGGAATGTTCTGAATATATCTGTTAAATTCATCTGGTCTAGTGTGTTATTCAATGTCACAGTTTCCTTGTTGATTTTGTGTTTGTGTCCGTTGATGCAAGTGGGGTGTAAAAGTCTCCTACTATTATAATATTATTGATTAGTTCCTTTATGTTTGTTATTAACTGTTTTTGTGTATTTGGATGCTCCCATCTTAGGTGCATAAATATTTACAATTGTTATGTTTTCTTGTTGGATTGTTCCCCTTATTATTATATCATGTCTTTCTTTGTCTCTTGTTCTAGTTTTTGTTTGAAAGTCTATTTTATCCAATGTAAGTATTGCTACCCTGGCTTTCTTTTCACTTCCACTTGCATGTTAAATATTTCTTCATCTCCTTTCAATCTGCAGGTGTCTTTAGGTCTAAAATGAGTCTCTTATAAGCAGTATATAGGTGGGTCTCGTTTTTTTTTTTTATCCATTTTGTCACCCTGTGTCTTTTGATTGGAGCATTTAGTCCATTTACATTCGGAGTAATTATTGATAGCTATGTACTTATTGCCATTTTGTTACTTGTTTTATGGTTGCTTTTGTAGTTCTTCTCTGTTCCTTTCTTTTCTTGCTCTCTTCTCTCCCAGTTTGCTGGCTTTCTTTAGTGATATATTTGGATTCCTTTCTCTTTCATTGCATCAAGCATATTCCTAATATTGTTTATTGCACTCTTCACCTCTGATTGGTTCTTTTTATTTCTTTATTAAAGATCTCACTGATGTCCTCCACTCTTTTCTCAAGTCCAGTGAGTATCTTTATAATCTTTGCTTTCTCTAACAGGTGTGCACTCTCTCTCTCACTCGCTTGTTCTCTCGAATAAATAAATTTTAAAAATCTTAAAAAAAAAAAAAAAGGGAGGGGGAGCCTGGGTGGTTCAGACGGTTAAGCATCCAAATCTTGGTTTCTGCTCTGGTCATGATCTCAGGGTTCTCTCCCTCTGCTCCTCCCCCCTTCAAATTAATTAATTAATTAATTAATTAATAAGTTAAATATCTTTAAATTCTCTAACAGGCATATTGCTTATCTCCATTTCACTTAGCTATCTTGCTGTGATTTTGTCCTATCTTTCATTTGGGACATATTCCTCTGTCTCCTCACATTATTTAGATCTGTTTCACTTAGATCTCTGGCCATGGCCTTGTCCCCTTCTTTCATTTGGAATAAATTTCTCTGTCTCCTCATTTTGTCTAACTCTGTGTGTCTGTTTCTGTGTGTTCGAGAGTTCAGTTATGTCTTCTACTCTTGAAAATAATGACCTTATGAAGAAGAGGTCCTGTAGTGCCCTGCAGTGCAGTGCCTCCTGTTCACCAGAACCTGGCACTTCAGGGGTGTCTCCTATCTGTATTGTGTGCACCCAGTTGTTGTGTCCTGGCTGTTTTTTCCTTCAGTCCAGTCATCTGCAGAGGTTCTCTTTGCCTATTGTGGGCAGTGTTTGGCCCCCAGCCAGGGTGGGGCACACAGTTTTAATAAGGTGTGGGCTGATCTTGCCAAATCCTGCCACCGCCCCCCCCACACACCAGGACTGGGGTTGTTTGGGCAGGGCACACAATTTTAACAAGGTGTGCCCCGGGCTTCTGCAGGGCCACTGCCACAGCCAGACCAAGGCCCCGTGAAACTTGTGGGTCAGGAGATGCGGTGTTGGCACAATTTGCACCCATCTCCTGGGGGAGGGGACCCACAGTGCCCGGACTGAGGCATATGTAACTGGGAAGGGTGGGTCCACCAACTCACGGGTGCCAAGGCTTGCTGTAAGCAAATTCAGTAGTGAATATTGCCTGCAGATTGAAAGCAAGGGGATGAAGAAACATTCATCATGCAAGTGGAAGTGAAAAGAAAGCCAGGATAGCAATACTTACGTTGGACTGCCCTGGTTCCTGCAGGTGGTATGTGTTTATGCTGGGAGACAGGGGAGGGACATGATGCCTGCCAGCTCCTTTTTTCCTGGAGAAGTCCTTCCATGAGCCCTGCCCCTCTAGGATTTGCTCTGAAATGAATCAACTAACTTTCCCTCCCCTAAGCCCCAGGTGTCTTTCAAACTGCTGCTTCTAGGCTGTATCTTCGAGGGTTGTGTCTTTAAGGGCAGGGACTCAGCCTCCTAACACCATCTGGGCTTTCCCAGAGCTGAGCCCACTGTTTCTTAAAATTCCAGGCTTTAAGTCTCATTGGTTGTAAGAACTTAAGAAATTTGGCCCATCTTGCTTTCAAAGCCGTTATGGGGATTTGTCTTTTCTGTGAGGGCTCCCCCATGTGACAGTCTCTTTCTCACCCTTCTCTGCACCCCTGGCTCCCTCCCCATGGCAGACAACCGGGGTTTCACTCACCACCATGTCTCCGCCTTTCCTACTCTCTTCAGTGTGGTCTCCTCTCTAGTTGCAGAATTTGTTCTGCCAGTCTTTGTGTTGTTTTCTGGATTATTTACACTGATTTGAGTGTTATTTAGTTGTATCCGTGGGAAGAACTGAGCTTAGGGTCCTCCTACTCTGCCATCTTGGCCTCCATCCAGTCGTGTTTCTATTATTAAAGCAAAAGGATTCCCTGTTCTGAGTTACATGGCTTCTCCCAAATATCTTGCTCCACTCCTGGCATAGAGTGATGACCAGAATGAGTGTCATGGGATTATGATTTATGATATAGAGAAGACAATCAATCTTAATCAAAAGCCACTGTAACTGTGACTAATTCTTGACACTGTCACCCATAAAGTAAGCATGTGTTTGGAGTGGGTATTCATCTTTCACCATCTGAAAGAGCCCTAAATAAGGCTGTGCATGTATGTGGCAGCATCATGGAGATGTGGTCTCTCTTTATACAAGAGCAAATAAATATTCTACCTGGAAAGAGAATGATAGAAACAGAGGCAAGAAATCATGAAATCGCCTATTCATTGCCCCTTCTTTTCTACTTAAAATAAAGCAAAAACTAACCAACTGACCTTTCGACATAACAGTTTGGGCTTTTTTCACCCAAAAGCTCATTTCAAGGGCCATTAGGGGAATGTTTCAGCCTGGCCAGGTTACTCTGGATTTGTAGCTCTGCTGTCAATCCAGGGCTGACTCCCAGCAGAAGCCTCCTAATTGGCTGTCAGTGAGTCACTTTTATGCACAGACTTTTCTTTAAAACTTTTTCCATTCCAGTAACATGGCCTCTCTACATCAGCCCCCAAACACATTGGAAGTATAGGTATTGGGAGTGGGAGAAAGGAGGGATGGAAACCACACTGAACTGGTGCTTTGAAATTTGTGAATATTTCCCAAGTGTTTTCACTGTGAATGTGTTTCAGTCATGTTAGGACAGTCAAAACAGTTTGACAAGTTTCTCTTTGGCTCTGGTCTCGGCTACTGTGTTCCTGACCTGATTAGCTAGTGCCTAGAAGGGATTGACAAGAATGGCAAATCCACCGAGACAGCTCTTTGTAAAGGGAATTTATGGCTGTGTAATACAGTGATTAACCCTAAGCACCCACAAGCTGTTACCCAGGGCACAACTTCTTCAGAGCCAAGGAAAGCAGAAGAATGAAATCAAACATTTCCTGCATGTAAATGTGTCCACCCTCCAAACATATTTGCTTGCCTTTGAATTTGACTTTATTGTTGCCAATTAGAATTTGGAGCTGAATTTGAATCTTGGCTCTGCTACCTAACAGTTATGTGAACCTGAGATATTTAACTTTTCTGAGTCTCATGTTCTTGTTTGTTGATTTCCACCCCTGAGGATGGTTCTTTACATGCAAAACCAGCACAGTGCCCAGTTCACAGTAGGCAATCAATATGTGTTGATTTCCTTCCTTTCCTTGACCAAAATGTTTGAGTTAGGACTCGTTCCCACTACTAGCCCAAGACTTAAAATCCAGAGAAGACACTTGAGGCCTGAATTGTCTGCCCTTTGCACTATGCCAAAATGATATCCCAAATCTTAAAAGCTCTCTGTTCTGACTAGCTTATGCTGGTTTTCCTGGCGGGATGCAATCTGCCACCTCATTCATCATCCATAGGAAGTTACCTCTAGGACTTAATATTCTTTTTGGCCGCTCTCAGGCATTGATCTCCAAAGATGAGATATCTGAGCAGAATTCTTTTAACACTATCTTTGCACATGGAGCACTTAGCCTTCTTAAAGGTCTTCCCTCTGCTGCTACTGACTAACTGACCCTCTGGCATATAAGTGCCAACAAATGCCCTTGCTCTTGAAATATCTTAGACTTTCGGGTCATATTGCCTGGAGAGATAGAGTGCTGAGAAAGGAAATAGGGTATGACCGAAAATTAAGTTGAGCTCATATTTTCTCATTATTAGGATCATTGTTTGTAAGGTTGAGATGCCACTACGACCCTGCAACTGGGTTGAGCCCCTCTTCTGTCTCCTATTCCTTCTTTTGTTCATCAAAGTACTTACCTTACTATATTGTTATTAATCTCAGAGAGCCTTTGGGTCAGGAACTGTGTCTTGAACTTTCTCATAAACCCAGCAACTTACATAATGTCTGGCACATGATAGGTGCTTGGCTAATTGTCAGGTGAGAGAATAAATGAATAAAAGAATGAATGTTGGCAAAACTGTTAATAAATGTTTTCATCAAGACCTTTAAGAGTTTCCTAATCTCATCTTCCACTCCCCAATTTTGCCCAAATGTACAGAATCCAATATGGGGAAATAAATCTTTCTCCTCCCTGAGAAAAATAAATGAATTATGACAAGAATCCTAATATGACCCCCAGTTAAATACACAGTCCATTATTTAACACCAGGGAAAAGAGAACAGAAATAACTGAAACCCATACACCTGGCACTCTACTCTATGCCATTTTACCTTTTTGGCCTCCCCTCTCACTTTTCCTCAGCCTGAATATACATTGCAAATGTGCCATTCTTCCCTAGGTCTAATTTGCAATGCCAACCCCCTGAGAATGATTCTCACAGAGATATTGGGCCTGCAAATCTGCAGTTGAATGGCAATACCTTGGATCTGACAGCAGAGGTCCAATGAGAAAGCTGTCTCTATGGGACTATTGAGAACTTTAAATGAGATAGTGTATACAAAGCACCCAGCACAGTGCTTGGCACACGAGAAGTGCTCGATATATGTGAGCTAACTAGCTAATTTTCTGCTCCTCTAAGAGAGAGGGCATCAAGTGGTCTTAATCCTTCAACTCACTCTTCAACGCACCTTCAAAGAAAGATCCAGAACAGAGTCACAGACCACATTTCTTTCTACATAATTATTGTTGTTTCAATACAGAAAAGGTTACCAGACAGACCAATACAGAAAAGGTTACTAGACAGACCATAACTGTAAAATGCTAATTCATTCACTTTTGGCCAGCCCCTCCCCAATGCCCCTCCTTTTTTAACCAGTGTTTTATTTTTGTTTGAAGAGGTCATTGCCCTTCCTACCAGAAACTTTGCATTTTTTTATAATCCATTAAAGCTTTACTTGTCTTAAAGAAACCAGAATTCCATTTTTTAAAGAATGCTTAAGATCATATGGAAACAAAACCATTTTAACAAAGCTATATACAGTAATTATTTTCTTGTATGTCATGTGCTTTTTCCTGCTATCCATACTCACTCCACCTGTATTCGCAATGAAGCTGTTCCTGCCAACACCAATTCACACGTATTTTTCCTTCTCTTGGCCTCTTGCAGTGCTTGCAATACAACGCCCACTGCTTAGCCCTTGATTTCAATTTCATAGTTTCTTGGAGATGTCTGGAGTTTCTTCAGATTAAGTGCTCATTTTGCTTCTACTTCTTTTGAATCTCCACTAACATACTGCCTTAGGATAGTTCTTGGCACCAAATAGGGGCTTATTACACCTTGTTGAATGAACATATGGTCTTTAGGTGGGGGTTTTAGCCTGGGAATGGGTAAAGCTCAGGTAAGGATGGCTCCATTCTCCTTGTGGTCAGTCCCCCACTGCAGCTGTTTCTGTCCCATCTTGTGGCTTTGAGCCTAAGGAAGCATCCTCAGGCCAGACAGAGCTGGGAAGAGATGGCTCTCTTAGGTGATTTTCTTTCCAATATGGAAGTTCAGTGAGAAAGCCAAGGAAACAGACGCTCCATCCCTCCAGGTTTTCTTGTTCTCTTGCCTGCAAAAGACAGACTTTCATCAGCTAAATACTCTCTAATATAGCCAGCACCTGGCAACATGGAAACAGGGAAATTTGCTGCCTTAATGGAAAAAGGGGCATTTTTATTTAGCCTAGAAAAACAACTTAGTAGCCAATGAATACATTTGGACCATAAGAGTAAACAAGTGCCTCTATCCTAAATGGAAGAAGAAAAGAACCACAATTTAGAGATTAGAAAGCACCATTCAAAATTAGGCCAGTGCTGGATACCATTTCATGTTCAAACTAAGGAGAGAGGACTATTAATAAGGGTATTTGTTTCTCCATGTGTGATGCTCCTCCATACCATCAGAGTTTACTAGTGAATGGGGAAGGCATTCCACAATTGGATGCCTCCTAGCTGACAGACACTGTTCTAGAAGTTTCTAGGGAATTCTGATGATGTGTTGGATCTATCCAAAGATAAAACTGCTGGAATAAGGAAAAGAGGCTCAAAAAAGATTTGAAAACTGCTTAGTTGCTTCGTGAAGAAGGGGCAGAAAGAAAAACTCCAACAGATGTCTCATTTAATATTCACAAGTCTATGAGAAATGTACTACTATTATCTCCATTTCAGGAATGAGGAAATAGAAGTTAAGAAAATCAAGGATGACTAGAATTATAAGAAAATATTATATTATTTGATTTTCCCATTCATCTTATAAATGCAGAAAGTAAAGATCAGAGAGAAGGTGTTTTTATTAAAGTCACACAACTGCTAAGGAGCAGGATCAAAACACAAACCCTTCTGACTTTAAATCTAGTACTCTACCCACTATTTTAAGCTCATTTCTTTGCCAGCCCAAATCCAATCCCTCCACCCCAAATATATCCCTTTAGTCTTTATCTTCAGTTTGTAGGATGTGATTTAATATTTGTATCTTGTACCTACCCATGTATTCAAATAGTATTTATTGAGTGCCATTTATTGAGTGACATTTGAAATCTAGTGAGCAACACAGACATTAATAAAACGATTAACAAATAGATAACCAACAACCATGAATACAATTAAGGAATACTACAGAGCATATAAGTGTATAATAGGGGGAATAATTTGGTTTGAAAGGAATGCATTCAGGAAGGGCCTTTTGAGGAAATGCCTATCAAGCAGGGATCAGAAATATAAGTAGAAGCTGGTCCATCAGAGTCCAGTATTATCACTTTGGGGCCTAATGTGTTTAATAATGTATTTTATTCATTCAATATAATATAGTGTTTATCCACTTAAATATTTTCTATGGCAGAGTCATTTCATTTTCAGTATAGAGTTGGATGCTTCAGAAAAGTGTTCTGATGGTAATTATGGAAAAAGAATCAAAGTCAGTCTCATAGAGCACAGATGATTATCTCAAGCATTGATTAGTTAGCTTCACCTAAAGATTTGTTGCCCAAAAGTTTACAGACTGCCTTTAAACTAAGGACATTACTTGAACAAAGGCACTAAAATGTGCCTTCACAAATCTCAACTGAAATGATCAAACAAGTCCGCCTAATGGGATTATCAACAATCCCAGTTCTCTAACCATGTATTTCTGCCAATTATATCATTACACTAATTTAAACTTATATTGGTTAGCCATTCAGGTTAAGGTAGTTAGATAAGATCATTGCAACAGCACACAGCTAAATAAAGAATGCAAAAAGAATCTACCCACTCATTTGAGTGGCATATTCCAAGCTGAGATATATCCTCCTCATTCAAAAATGAATTGAACTTGAAACTAAGACAAGGTCAGTGAAATCCTGCTGCAGGATAAAAAGTAAGGGGGAAGAAAGTGAAGTGAGTGGTGGAAGAGGAGCATTCAGATTTTTGAAAAAGATTTACTATAAGAAACAGAAGTTAGTTTAACATTTGACATTTAACAAAACATCTGTTTTGTGTAGAATAAAATTAAAGGAAATTTAACTCTTATTGCAGATTGATTAAAACAAAACAATTAGGTTTAAAAAGAAAATTGGCTGAACCAGGGAATGTATAGAAGCAAATAATGCTAAAACAGATTTTTAATGGTATTGTAAGATTTCGCTTTGGCATTTAATAATGAATCTGCTCTTAAACATCATTTTATGTTACTTCCATAAATCTGTGTAAAGGAAAAAAACCCTCAAACTAAATAAAGAGCCTTTCCTGACTAGCAAGAAAATATACAAATGTATATGCCAGTTGGGCAAATGGTAACAATATATGAGTGATCCTGTTCAGTGAGTTAAAAATTACAAGGTTGACAAGCAATTTCAATTTCTTCTGACAAACATAATGAAATACTCATTGTCATTAAGATTGTCCCAAGGTTAGAGGTTACATTTCACAAGTGATAAGACCAATCTTTTAAAGGTAAAATACTTCAGGAGAGTTTTGCACAAACAAATTAGTTAAGAATTCAATGTGATGATGACAAGATACAGATTAAGTATTGATTAAACTTTAGCTGGCCCTTTATCCTACCCTACTCTTTTTGTTCTTCATACCTGATTTGTAGATATTATCTGGCTAGTCCTTATCTTTACAACAAAGAATGTTATGTGGTACAACTCCTTGCGTTCTTAAAAACTTTTTTGTCACAACCTAATAGAAAACTTGGAGAGCTATAACAGTTCACACCAAAAAATGCAAATACTCTTTTCTTAAAACATTTGAAACATAAAAATGCAAATTAGACCTGGACTGTGATACCATTTTTCACCTATCAAACTGGCAAAAATCTAAAAGTTTAGTAACATCTATCACTCTGTTGGTGGAACTATGGGTAAACAGGTGCTCTTGTACATGGCTAATGGAAATGCAAGATGATACACTTACTATAGAGGGAAATTTGGTAAGATTTAGCAAATTACACATGCATTTACCATTTGATTCAGCAATCCCACCTCTAGCGGTCTATCCCATGATACATTGTCAAAAATATAAAATGACATATACTGAAATAGCAAAAGACTGGAAACACTCCAAATGCGGATTAGTAAGAAACTATTTTAATAAACTGGGGCATCCATACAATGGAATAGCTTGCAGCCATATAAAAGAAATAAGGCAGAGCTCCTTATACTACCATGAAGTGATCTCATATTGTTTTATACCAAAGTGGGGTACAGAACAGTGTGTTATATTATGCTACCTTTTTAAATTTTATTTTATTATGCTATGTTAATCACCATACATTACACCATTAGTTTTTGATGTAGTGTTCCATGATTCATTGTTTTATTATGCTACTTTTATATAAGGAAGTGTAAAAAGCTATGAATTATAGATAATTATATTTTCTTATATTTTAAAAAGGAGACAATGGTAGGATAAGCCAAAACTATTTTTTTTTAAGATTTTATTTATTTATTTGAGAGAGAGAGAGAGAATGAGAGAGAGCACATGAGAGAGGGGAGGGTCAGAGGGAGAAGCAGACTCCCTGCCGAGCAGGGAGCCCGATGCGGGACTCGATCCAGGGACTCCAGGATCATGACCTGAGCCGAAGGCAGTTGCTTAACCAACTGAGCCACCCAGGCGCCCAAGCCAAAACTATTTTTAATGGTAATCTATAATAGGGGCAGAGGGAACAGAATGGAAGGAATAAGGAGAGAAACTAGACTTCTTTTAACGTACCTTGTTTTTGTTTTCTTTGGAACAATGTGAATATTTTACATAACTATAAAACAAAGTTAAATTTAAAAAAGGATTGTTGAAAAACAAAAATAAAATAAATGAACTTAATTATATATCAAGTTGTTGGCATAAGTACAAAAATAATTATTTCAAGGGACTTTATTTTTTTTTAAGATTTTATTTATTTGAGAGAGAGAGAGACAGAGAGCATGAGAGGGAGGAGAGTCAGAGGGAGAAGCAGACTCCCCGCGGAGCAGGGAGCCTGATGTGGGACTCGATCCCAGGACTCCAGGATCATGACCTGAGCCGAAGGCAGTTGCTTAACCAACTGAGCCACCCAGGCGCCCCTCAAGGGACTTTAAAACACAGTAGTTTAATTATACGTTCTAGCAGGATATATCCCAAGGACAAAAAAATTTTAAAGATCTGCAAAGAATTCTCAAATTACTTTCAGTAACCACTTTATTAGTAATAATATATTTATATTACTGTTTTGAAAGTATACATACCAAAGAAGCAATTATATTAGTGTAATAGGGACCCAAGATTTTCATGTAAGAAAAAAGAAATTAAGTAAAACTCATAAATTTGAGTGGAAAATATTAGTATAAAATCATGATACATTTTTCTAGCTCTGGCCACTGAAAATGTTTAAAAGATGATGACTCTGTTCTGAGTACTGGAGATACAAGGACAGACAAGCTAGGATGGGCCCAGAGTAGAGTCTAGTGAGGAAAGCAGATAGTAAAAATGTACATACAATTGAGCAGTTCAGTTGTAGGTGGACAAGGGCCATGGTAAGTGAAGTAGAGTTTCTCTAGAACACAAAGTAAATGGAAATAAAAACAAAAAAATAAATTAAAGATGCACTATATAGAGGATAGTATTGCTGTACTTAAAGAAGCAGTGGAACAAATGGAAAAGAAGCAAGAAGCAAAGTTATAAGGAAGAAAGCTTTCCTGAGGTGGACAAAGACCTAAGACAGCAGATGGAAAACATTCACTAGATCCTGGACTAAAATGACCTTCAAGGACTAATTCCTAAACATATTCAAATATCCAAATAATGTGGGTTGTTTTTTGTTTGTTTGTTTTTTTTACCTCCACAGATAAAGAAAGGATAGTATAATAACATTTAGAATAGTAAATAACATTTTTTTAAAGTTTTTTTTTAATCTACAAAGAAATAAAATCAGTTTTGTCCTCTGCAAAACTGAACAACTATGAACAGACTACAGGTTTGTCGTGAGACAGATGTGTAAAAACTAAGCAATTCTGAAATATTAAAAGTAAAAGAATAAACAAAGCTTGAATCAGACAAATAACAAAGAAAATGAAATCAGACTTGTCAATATCAACATTCAAGACAAAAAGTAGAATTAAAGGTAAGAACCATTGAAGAAGACAGGGAAAGTCAATGTTTATTGATAATAGTTTCATGACAGATCCTCATTGTAAACTTTATGCTTAATGTGTCAAATAATGTAAGACTGGAATAAGTAAATAATGATTAAAATATAAAATAGATCTTATTCTTACTGGTAACCAAAAACATAAATATAAATAATTTTTCAGCCAAAAAAAAGTGTGGAAATCTCTAAGAAGAAAAGCATAATTTTTAAATGGAAAATACAAAAAAAAATCCATGAAAAGAGGGATGAATCAGGGGCGCCTGGGTGGCTCGGTTGATTTCTGCTCAGGTCATGATCTCAGGGTCATGGGATCGGTCCCACGTAGGGCTCCACACTCAGCACAGACTCTGCTCCTGATTGTCTCTCTCCCTCTCCCTCTGCCTTGTATTAAAAACATGTTAATTCTTCCCATATATATCAATTTAATGCAATCTGAATCCAAAGCATATTGATTTTTTTGAACCTACTCTAAATGTTTTTGAAGTCTATATAAAGGAAAGTACAGGATGAATTTGCATTATTAGACACTGAAGCATATTATTCTGACAATAGAAACAGTGAAGTACTTGAGCAGAAATAGACATATCAATGAAACAAATTGGAAAGCCCAGGGAAATAAACCAGTATATTTAAATATTTAGTAATTTGGGTATATAATAACAATGGCATTACAACACAATTGAGAGAGATTATTTTTGGTAATGTCGTAATTGGTAAACATTTTTCTAAAAATATAAAAGTTAGGATTACATATTGCACAGTGAAATGAAAGTAATTTCAAGAAAATTTTATGAATATCTGCTGTTTGGGTAGGAATACCTTTCTAAGTCTAAATATGAAAAAAGAAACTAGAGAGAAACAGAGAAAAGAAACAGAGAAAACATGACAGATTTGACCAATTTACAATTTAAAACTTTGGATGTCAACTGGTACCATAAACAAAATTAAAAGGCAAACAATAAATAAGAAAATATGTGTAACATGTACCAAAAGAATATTATATTAGTATTTTATATTATAATATATATTTTATAGTAGTTTTATATATGTCATCTAATCTAAAATATCTTACAAATCAGTAAGAAATGGAAATTAAAGAAACCAGAGGATCATAGGGGAAGGGAAGGTAAAATAAAATGAGATAAAAACAGAGGGAGGTAAACCATAAGAGACTCTTAACTCTAGGAAACAAACTGAGGTTGCTGGAGGGAAAGGGGGGTAACTGGGTGATGGGCATTAAGGAGGGCATTTGTTGTAATGAGCACTGGATGTTATATGCAACTGGTGAATCACTAAACTATACCTCTGAAACTAATAATACACTATATGTCAACTAATTGAATTTAAATAAAAAATTTTTAAAAAGAAATAGAAATTAACAAACAATTCATAATGTAGAAGGACAGAAAACAAAGGAAAACATAAATTAAAACAAGACCAATTTGACAGTTGAAAAGCTATACCATAATGGTTGAGATTATAATATCCTGAAATTGTGAGGGTTTAGTGAAATAGGTTATTATACAACTATTGGTAGGAATATAAATTGCCCAGTATATCTGGGAAAAAAATGTGTTATATGTACCCACTCATACTCTCTACAAAAAAAAAAAAAAAAAAAAAATCACAAAAAGGCACATGGATTTGACCCATTAGTGCAATCACTAGGAATTTATAAATAGGAAATAATGTTACAGTCTTAAGAGTTATGATATAATAGTGATAATAATCCTCACTATTTATTGAGAGCTTTTAATATGCCAGACACTGGGAAGGGGTTTGTATACACAATCTCCTTCAACGTCCTTGACAACCCAAAAGGTTGTTAATATTTTCAATTCCATTTTACAAATGAAGAACATGAGGGTTAAAGAAGTTAAGTGACTTGTCAAGATGGCAAAGCCAGTGAGCACCAAATCAAGGATTCCAACACAGGCACTATCCCCCTATTGCTGTAAATAATCTAGTGGTTCATAAATTATGATCTATCCCTATGAAAGACTGCCACACAGCCATTAAAATCATAGTGCATCATATTTAGTGACAGGAATATGCTCATAATTTACTAAGTGAAAAAATGTTTTACATTTTGGAGCTGTGTCCACATATTTTAACATGTATGTCATTCTAAGGGTACAAAAAAAATGCCAAATCTGTGCCAACAGAGGACAGTGGAAAAAGCAGAGATTGGAGCAAGGCTGCTCTGTCTACCTTTCTCACGAGAACCAGCTTGTGCCTCTGATCCAGTGCAGGCAGTTGAGGTCATGTCCCTTGTGAGCAGGCAGCAGATATCACTAGTGGTGGCTTTGCTGAGATCCTCACACATCCTTGTTTCCTGAAAGCAATCTCCTGACGTTCTTTACTGCACTCCTTCCAATGGAACAAAAGCTTTTAATTCCGTGAATTACTCTCTGTGTACCTCTCTGTATATGTAAAATACCCCAAATGGCTTCTGCTTTTCTGAATGGACAGTGATTGATACAGGATTTAATATCAGAAGATGGTGATACATGCCAGCTAAGAGATGCCAAAGGCAACACAATCTCCTAAAAGGCATTGAGCATTGTTGTGTGGGCTAATGTTCAGTTTTTCTTTAATCTCTCCAGTAACAGTACCTCTATTCTTCAGTAATAAGAATATCTGTAAAGAAAACAAATTACCAGCGCTAATCAACCCTATGAACGTCAAAAAATAAAATAAAATCCACCCAGCAGACATGTCCCTAAATAGAGATGTTGCATTTGAGTATCTTCAGGACCCCATTCAGGGAAAATTGGTCTTAGTCCACTGAGGTTTGCAGTAAACAGATCTGACTTGTTTCTTATAATTATCATTGTTATTATTTATAGATTGCTTTATTAAAATAGAATTAAATTGAAGATCAGACTAAGCAGAATTCAGACTAAGTCAAGTTGAAAGCCTAGAATAAAGGGCCAAAAGGGAACAGCAGTGAGAGATTGTAATAATAATAACACCTTGGATTTATATAGCTCTCATCCTCCCACAAGCGCACAGTGAATGTGAACAGCATATATAAGTGGATGGGGAAGTAAATGCAGTTTTGGTTTTTCAAGTCTGGATTTAAAAAGATGTGGCAGAAGAGGCTAGCAAATGGAGAATCAAGATCTTAAGACCAACTTGGAAAAGCTCCTCACGGAAACACATGCTTTAAAAATTTGTTTGCTATTCCTGTTAAAGGGGCAGTGTTCTCAAAAGAAAGCCAAAACTTGTATGTCAAAGACAGGGGAATCAAAATAAACAAATAAGAGAGGATATATCAGTAATTGTCCCTCAGATATGACAATAAAAATACTATCTTGTCCATGAAATTTCCCTAAATTGCCCCATCTACAAGTGATCTCTGAACTCCTGAAAGGGTTTTGCATCGGTTTCATGGGGCACACACTAATCACGTTCTACCTTATGTTGGGATTATTTTTTTAAATTTTTATTTAAATTCAATGTAGTTAACGTATAGTGTATTATTAGTTACCAGGGTAGAATTTAGTGATTCATCAGTTGCATATCACCCCCAGTGCTCATTCCATCAAGGGCCCTCCCTAATGCCCATCACCAAGTTACCACATCCCCCCACCCACCACCTCTCCAGCAACCCTCAGTTTGTTCCCTAGTGTTGAGTCTTCTATGGTTTACTGCCTTCTCTCTTTTTATCTTATTTTATTTTTCCTTCCCTTCCCTATATTCATCTGATATGTTGGGATTATTTATGTATATTCTTATCTCTTTCACCAGACCACTAGTTCCCAAACTTAATGTTCTTTAGAATCACAGTAGGAATGTATTAAGATCTATATTTGAGTGCCTTATTCTCAGATTCTTATTTGGTGAGTCTTGGGTGGGCCCTGGAACTGACTTGTTTTATATTTGCTTCTGGTAATCTGGTTTGGTGGTTCAGGCCTAGACTGGGACTTCTTGAGGGCAGCGACAGTGTTCCATATCATGGATAGCTGGATATCACTGAAGCATTTTATACAATGCTATGCACATAAGAGATTGCTCAATAAGTATTCATAAAATGGATGAATGAAGATGAAATAACTAAATGTACCAGATTATCTATTTAGAGGACAAAAGAAGCAGTATAATATTCAAATGCTGTGAAGTTCAGAGAAAGGTAATTTTATGCGCTAAAATACTGGACATTTTCATGGAGGTAGGCATTCTTTAAGGTGGACTCTGAAGAAAAGGGGGCGCTGAGAACAGGGGAAAAAACAGCATGAAAAGCAGTAGAAAGAGTAAGCAATGGTACCAAAGTAGGAATACATGGGGCATGTTTAGAGAATAATTATTGGAAATTCCTGTCTATATTTCTTCCTTTTTCAAAATCAGAAGTTATAGATTCCATTTAATTTAATGCACAATCGACATATTTTCACTTAGCTCTGCTCCCATAAGAACCAAGTGACTTCCCTTCTTATAACATGACTCCCAAGTGTCTTCAGTTTAAAAATTCCAACTCCTTGGGGCGCCTGGGTGGCTCAGTCGTTAAGTGTCTGCCTTCAGCTCAGGTCATGATCTCAGGGTCCTGGGATCGAGCCCCGCATCGGGCTCCCTGCTCAGCGGGGAGCCTGCTTCTCCCTCTCCCCCTGCTTGTGTTCCCTCTCTCGCTGTGTCTCTCTCTCTCTGTCAAATAAATAAATAAAAATCTTTTAAAAAAAATTCCAACTCCTTAGCATGTCATATCTAGACCTTGAGGATCTAGTCCTTTCATATATTTATCCTCCTGAACACACACACACATGCACACACCCTCATTTCCAATTATATCAAACTGCCTGCAGTTTTTTAAGATACAGTGCCTCTATGCCCTTTATCCTTCCTGCACCCCATCTTTTTAGCCAGAGTTACTCACTTCAAAACAAGGGTCAGATAGCACATCTTCCAAGATCAATTCTTTGACCACACATCCAGATCCTTCCAGCATTAGAATACAGTGCATCCTCGGGGCACCTGGGTGGCTCAGTTGGTTGGGTGTCTGCCTTTGGCTCAGGTCATGATCTCAGGGTCCTGGGATGGAGCCCCACCTTGGGCTCCCTACTCAGCGGGGAGCCTGCTTCTCCCTCTCTCTCTCCCTTTCCCCCTTGCTCGTGCTCTCTCCCTCTCTCTCCCTCAAATAAATAAATAAAATCTTAAAAAAAATAAAATAAAATGCTTCCTTACTACCTGTGCAGTCCCAAGCACATAACATATTATACTGTATTATAACTTACTCTAGCTTTGTTCTATAAATGTATCATCCTCCACAGACATAGTCAGAAAAGAAAAGATAGAATATCTATAGTCTGGGAAATTCTCTCTGTGGCAGGCAGCCTCTAAGATGACTCCCAATAATCCTTGCCTCCTGGTATTCATACTCTTCTGTGATCCCCTGCCCTTGAGTGTGGGAGCAATAATTGGCTCTTTGTAATGAAAAGAATACACCAGAAGTCATGGGATTCCAATTCCAAGATAAGGCTACAAAAAGACTGTGGCTTCCATCTTGGACATTCTTTAGCATATTTTCTCTCTCTCCTCATCATCAGTTGCCATACATTGAGAACACTCAGGTCCTTGTAATGAGGAACCAAAGCCTGTCAGCAACCACATAAATGAACTGGAAGCTGATCTTCCCAGTCAACAGATAATGTGAGTGAGATTAGAAGCAAATTCTCCAGTCTAAGCCAAGAGTTGATATGATTACTACTGCTCTGACCAATGGCTTAGCTGTAACTTCATAAGAGACTGGGACTGGGAAGGACCCAGCTAAACTGTGTCCAGGATTCCTGACCCACAGAAACTGAGAGTTAAATCTTTGCTGTTTTAAGCAGCTAAGTTTGGGGAAATTTGTTAAA
The DNA here is from genome assembly GCF_029215605.1 of Mirounga angustirostris. Classification (NCBI taxonomy): domain Eukaryota; kingdom Metazoa; phylum Chordata; class Mammalia; order Carnivora; family Phocidae; genus Mirounga; species Mirounga angustirostris. Next base: position 99,849,920 of record NW_026991719.1, read on the forward strand.
CAGCAATAGATAAGTTTTATATTCTCCTTTATTTCACTAATACTATTCTGGGTGCACTCTGGAAGACAGAATCTGAAGTTTGCTTTCCCTGTTTCTTTCTTAATTTTTAACAGCCTTATTGAGATACGATGTACACGCAATTCAATTTGCCCATTAAAAGTATACCATTCAGGGATGCCTGGGTGGCTTGGTAGGTTAAGTGTCTAACTCTTGATTGTGGCTCAGATCATGATCTCGAGGTCATGAGATGGAGCCCCCAGTCGAGCCCTGCATCAGGCTCCACACTGGGTGTGGAGTCTGCTTAAGATTCTCTCCCTCTCCCTCTGCCCCTCCCCCTCCCTGCTGCTCATGCTTGTGTACTCTCTCTCTAAAAAAAAGTATGCCATTCAGTGGTTTTCAATATATTCAGAGTTATGCATCCATCATTAAAAATTTTAGAACATGTTTCTTCATGTGCTGTATGCCCTTAGGACAATTTCCAGAAACTTTAAATTGTTTTTAAAAAATAATTTTCACCAGGACTCTTAGGAGCAGGTCAAAAGAACTCCTTACTGTCATGCCAGAAGTGGAACCACTCTCTTCTTCTTTCTACCGATAATGAGGACCTAACTCAACCTGCAGCAGTCTCAGGATAAATTATGCCAGATAAACTAAATATTACTTCTTGAGATTTCTCTCCTGAGAGATATCCCTTTTTGTATAAGTCAAAATGCTACAAAGAAGAATCGAGGCCCTTCCACAACAAGGATGTGGGGGATATCCTGGTGAATGGAGGGAGGGGAGGCTTGAGGCCTTTTAGGCCAAAGAGGCTGTGTTTAGAGTATTTGTCCAATCACTTGGGAAAAAAATAAAGAATTGTTATTTCTTTTCCAGTAACAAAAACAATTCCCAGATTTCTCAGACACCACTGGATTTATGCTCAAAATTTCCAGATATCATGGCCTTTAATAGTGTAGACATTAAATGAGCTTAGCAACTTAGAAAGGCAATCTGCAATTCCAGGAATATTTATTGGGCACCTATTATTTAGAGGACTATCATTAAACATTTTGTGGCTATAAAAAAGAAGTCAATGACTTCTTTGGGGAGCTTGCCAGATAGAAAGAAAATGGATATTCCTGAAATAGCCAGAAAGGTCATTTTAAAATAATAAGTACAAGAACATGGCACTCTTTAAACAGCATGCCCAGTATGAAAATTATGTTGCGAGCATGGCAGCTTAGTGAGGGAAGGCTTTGAAGAGGAGGCATATTCTGGTATGAGTCTTGAAAGAGGTGATGTGGATTAAGGTTTATATGGTTAAAAGAAGTTACAACACTGTATGGCAATTAAATAAGGTAATCCTAATTTGTCTGTATTCATAATTATTTACAGAACAGCAAATACAATGCTTTAGTACAGCATAAATAGCAATTTTGATATATTTTAGACTTTTGAGAAGAGTAGATGAAATGATGGTTTCATTAAGTTACAGGCAGTTATTCAAGTAAACACAGTTGTGTATACACTCATCCACTCTTCCTATCCTGATTATTTGCAAACCAACACCTTCGGTATGTAAATTTTGTTTAATGACACTTGCCAGACATTTAATTATTGGATGTCACACAGAATGTGTAGACATTTTTAATTGTAAAAGCTTAAAATCCTGTCATTCTGTCAACAGCCACATTTACAATATGTCTCCTTTTTTTTAAGTCAGAAGCTATAGATCTGCCTCAATTTAATGCATGATCAACAGGTTTTCACAGTTAACAAATAAACAAACTGGAACACATACTGTAAATGCCTAACACCATTCCAACAATATTATGAGATTTCAACAGGCCCAATTTACTGCACAGTGAAATTGTGAAAATGATAATGGATAAAAGATTTTATTTTTGTAAGAGTGAAGGAGAGAGAAACAGGTTATTTAAGTCCTTGTCTTCATGAAGCCTAAACAACTGTCTGAAATGTGAGAAATTCAATCAACTGGTCTGGAATAACACCCAGAATTCATGCTAGCCTTCTTTCTCTACGATCTCCATATGCCTCACCCTCTAGCCCAAGCTAATTTTCATTACAGAATAGTGTGAAAGAGCATGGGGTATGGAATCATAGATCTCAGTTAATATCCCAGATCTGCCACTAAGTGATTATCTGGCCTTAGGCAAATTATTTAACATCTTTCCATTGTAGTCTCCCATCTGTAAAATGGGAACATTAGTATCTATTTAATGGGTTTGTTAAGTGGACTGAGTTTATATATATAAAGAATATAATGTTTATGTACAGGGGTCAAGCACACAATAAATGCTCAATAAATAGCATTAGGTGCTTGATAAATATTTGGTGACTGAATTGAATAAATCTAACTTCCCATAGCAATGTCTTAACTGGAAAAAAATCAGGTGTATGTATTCCCCTTAGAGGGGAGTTACTCATGAGTGGGTGTTACGAACTGAATGTTTGTGTCCCCCCACAATTTATATGTTGAAACCCTACTCCCCAGTGTGATAGTGAGGAGGTGGGGCCTTTGGGAGGTAATTAGGATTAGATGAACTCAGGAAGGTGGATCCTCAGGAATGGGATTAGTGTCCTTTTAAGAGTCATCTACTCTCTGCCACATGAGGATACAATAAGAAGCTGGCAGTCTGCAGCTCAGAAGAGGGCTCTCACCAGAATTCAACCATGCAGGCACCCTGATCTCTGACTTTCCACCTCCAGAACTGTGAAAAGTAAGTTTCTGTTGTTTATATGCCACCGGGTCTGTGGCACTTAATTATAGCAGCCCAAACAAAGTGAGTGAGAACTGCGACAGCTATTCAATCAGGTAAGAATTATACCAGACTGAGATTAGAGGCAATGTGTAGGGCTTCACAACCAATTAATCAGAGATCGCCACAATATGGTCATTTCAAAAGCTACTGCATCTCACTTTCTTTATGGCCCATGAACTTTGTAATGTAAACTACAAACCACTCTGTGTGGCCCCCATCATAGTTAGCAGGACCATCATCATCTGATCTTCATCCTTTGCTTAGAGAACCTCTCCCTGCTCCATGTTGAACCTGTTTCTGGGGTAATGGGTTGGAGTTTCCAGAATTGAAGCATTTTTAAAAGACTTTTTAAAATTGAGATAAAATTCACATAATATAAAATTCATCATTTTAATCATCTTAATGTGTACAATTCAGTGTTTTTTTGTATATTCAAAATACCAATATCTAACTCCAGACCATTTTCATCACCTTATAAAGAAATCTTGTGCCCATTCAACACTCATTTTTTAATTCCACTCTCTCAGCCCCCGGTAACCACTAACCTCCCTTCTGTCTCTATGGATTAACCGACTCTGAATATTTCATATATATGGAATCATATTGTCTTAGTCTACTTGGGCTGCTATAACAAAATACTACAGAGTGGGTAGCTTATAAGTTATAAACATTTATTTCTCACAGTTCTGGGGGACTGGGAAGTCCAAGATCAAAGTGCCAGCACGGTTGAATTCTGATAACAGCCCTCTTCCTGGTTCATAACCTGTGCCTTCTCACTGTGTCCTCAAATAGTGGTAGGGGCTAACGATCTATCTGGAGCCTCTTTATAAAGCACTAATCCCATTCATGGGAGCTCCACCCTCATGATTTAAGCATCTCCCACAGACCCCACCTCCTAATACCATCATCTTTGGAGGTTAGGATTCCAACATGAATTTTGGGAGGACACAAACATTCACACCATAGCACATAGAATATGTCACCTTTTGTGTCTGGCTTCTCTCACTCAGTGTGTTTTCAAAGATCCATCCATGTTGTAGCATGTATCAATACTTTATTCTTTTATGGCTGAGTAATAATACATTTGGATTTACCACATTGTGTTTATCCATTCATCAGATGATGGACATTTGGATTATTTACACTTGGCACTAGTATGAATAATTCTGCTATGAACATTCATGTACAAGTTTTTGTTTGAACATGTTTTCAATTCTCTAGGTATATCCTTAGGAGGGAAATTTCTGGGCCACATGGCAATTCTATGGTTAAGTTTTTGAGGAACAGCTATACTGTTTTCCACAGTGGTCTCACCATTTTACATTGCCACCAGTGATGTATGAGGGTCCTAATGTCTTCACATCCTCACCAACCATTGTTATTTTCCTTTTTTTTTTTTTTAATTCTAGCCATCCTAGCAAATGTGAAGTAATAGCTCATTGTGGTTTTGATTTACATTTCCCTGATGACTAATGATGTTGAACATCTTTTCATGGGCTTGTGGGCCATTTGTATACCTTCTTTGGGGATGTGTCTATTCAAGTGTTTTTCCCATTTTTTAATTGGGTCATTTGTCTTTTTGTTGTTGAGTTGTAAGAGTTCTTTACATATTCTGAATACTAGACTTTTATCTGATATATGATTTGCATTCTGTTAATTATTTTTTCATTGACTTGATAGTGTCCTTTAATGCACAATAGTTTTTAATTTTGAATTCATATTTATGTGTTTTTCTTTAGTTGCTTGTACTTTTCATGTCATATTTAAGAAAATGTTGATTTATAAAAGGTCATAAAGATTTATGCCTATTTTTCCTTCCAAAGGTTTTATAAGTTTAGCTTTTCATTTAGGTCTTTGATCCATTTTGAGTTAATTTTTTATATGGTGTGATATAGGGTTCTATAGTCATTCTTTTGCATATGGATATCCAGTTGTCCAGGGACCATTTATTGAAAAGACTATTCTTTCCCCCATTGAATGGCTTGGAGATCTTGTCAAAGATCAATTGATCATCAGTGAATGGGCTTATTTCCAAATTCTCAATTCTATTCCATGCACCTCTGTATCTATCTTTATGCCAGGGCCACACTGTTTTGATTACTATAGCTTTGTATTAATTATTGAAATTGAAAAACATGAATTCTCTTGCTTCATTCTTCTTCCTGATGGTTTTTGCTATTTTGTGTTACAATTCCACGTGAATTTTAAGATAAGCTTGTCTATTTCTTCACCAAAAAAAAAAAAAGGCAATAGAAAGTTTAACAGGGATTGCATTGAATCCATAGATAAATTTGGCGAGTATTGCTGTTTTCCTATCCATGATCATGGGATGTCCTTCCATTTAATTTTTTTTCAACAATGCTTTGTAGTTTTCAGTATTTAAGTCTTGCACATCTTTTGTTAAAGTTATTTTTAAGTATTTTATTCTTTTAGATACTATTGTATTTCATTTCTGGGTTGTTTATTGTTAGTGTATAGAAATACAGCTGGCTTTTTGTAAATTGATCTCGTTTCCTGCAACAATGTTGAACTTGTTTATTAACTCTAAGAGTTTTTTTGTGGTTTCATTAAGATTTTTCATGTGAAAGATTATATCAACTGCAAATAGATATCATTTTACTATTTCCTTTTTGATTTGGATGCTTTTTATTTCTTTTTCTTGCCTAACTGCCCTAGCTAGAACTTCTATACAATGTTTGAATAGAAGTGGTGAGAGAGCAGACATCATGTCATGTCTAATACTAAGTGGAAGGCTTTCAGTCTTTCAACTCTAAGTAGGATGTTAATTGTGGGTATTTCATAGATGCCCTTTATCATTTTGAGGAAGCTTCCCTCTACTCGTAATTGGAGTGTTTTTATCATCAAAGGGTGTTAGATTTTGTTAAATGATTTCTCTGCATCTAATGAGATAATCATGTAGCATTTTTCCTTAATTCTATTGATATGTTGTGTTGAATTGACTAAACTAAATATGTGGAACCAGCCTTGCACTCTTGGGATAAAGCCCATTTGATGATGGTACATAATCCTCTTAATGTGTTGCTATATTTGGTTTTCTAGTATCGTGTTGAGAATTTTTGCATTCATATTCCTAAGAGGTATTGGTCTATAGTTTTTTCCTTGTAATATCTTTTTCTGGATTTGGTATCATAAAATAGCCTCGTAGAATTAGTTAGGAAATGTTCCTTTCTCTTCTGTTTTAAGAGAATCTGTGAATGATTGGTGTTAATTCTTCAAACATTTAGTAGAATTCAGTAATGAAGCCATCTGGTTCTGGGTTTTGTTGTTATTGCTGTTGTTGTTGGGAAGTCTTTGATTACTAATTCCATCTCTTTACTTGTTATAGTGCTATTCAGAATTCTACTTCTTGTATCAGTTTTAATAGTTTGTGTGTCATTAGGAATTTTTTCATTTCATCTACTTTAATTTGTTGGCATATAATTGTTCTTAGTATTTTCTTATAATCATTTTTTATTTCTGTAAGATCAGTAGTAATGACCACACTTTCTTTTCTGATTTTATTAATTTGAGTATTCTCTCTTTTTTTCTTGGTAAATCGACCTAAAGATTTTTCAATTTTGTTGATCTTTTTAAAGAAGCAAATTTAGAGCTTGTTGATTCTTTCTACTATTTTTTATTATCCATTTCATTTATATCTGAACTAATCCCTATTATTTCTTTTTTTCTATACAGACAGAAAGTAGATCAGTGGTTGCCCTACTGGTGGCTGGGAATGGGGAATGACTTCAAATAGATATGAGGGATCTTTTTAGAGTAATGAAAATGTTCTAAAACTAGACTATGGTAATAGATGCACAATTCTGTAAATTTACCAAAAATTATTGAATTGGACACTTAAAATGGGTACATTTTATGATATGCAAATTATATCTCAATAAAACTGTTTTAAAAAAATCTCCATCTCTGCCACTTAGTAATTAGGCAATCTTGGACAAAATATTTAATTTCTTTAAGCTTAATTTTCTTCATCTGTTGGGTGAGAATAATAGTTTCTGTTTCAGAAGTTTATCTTGAGTTAGATATCATGCACATCACGTATATAGAATTAGAGATAATGTATATAAAGTAACACAACTCTTTGCACATCATAAATTTTCAGTAAGTATCAATTACCTTTCTACTTCTCTTTAATTTGTTGGTTGTGATGATACTAATGATGAGGAGGAGGAGAATCTTACTCTGCTCAGGAAGATCTCTGAAGCATATACAATTCTCATTCAGCCCAGATTCAGTTGGGAGAACACTAGAGTAGAGCCAAATTGGTACTTGAAAAAAAAGACTTATAAAGTGTATCATCAAAAGTACTTTGACTTCTCAAAATTATCTGTAATGCAAAAACAATTTTGAGATAAAGCTGAGTCTTAAAGAGAATGGCATGTTTTATTCTAGGATGGCATTCATAGTTTGGTTCAAGTATCTAGCTTGGGGAAAGGAAAAATGTTTTGCCTTGGGCCTGATTCCATAGGTCTTAAACTGTGGAAGACAATGAAGCCCTCAAAATTTTCACCTTGAGAGTACTTTGAAGACTTAAATTTCCCCCAAATAGCTATTTGGGGGCTAGGACCCAGACCACTTTTTGCACAAAAACAGTCTCTGTTTCCTGCTCAAAGGCCACAAAGGGTAGGAGATGGTGGGTTGTTGCAGAGGTTTCCTCTGAGCGGTTTGGAAGCTAGGCAATCACACACACTCAGCCTTGAGACTGAACTATCTTTGGAAATACCTGACATAGAAGACTGCCAAGTATCATCTCAAGTTCCTGGAAGAGTAGCCAAAGCTGCTGACTCTACATTGTTGTAGTTCTCAATAACTTCCCATTCAGAAGTTGTTCCATTCCCCCACAGACTACAGAGATACATAGTAAAGGTGGAAGAAAGACAGGAGGCAGGTCAGCACAGAAAAATGACCCTTTCCTCAACACCTGCTTAGCAAATATGACCACCATTCGAATTCCCTCTACCCTGAGACTAAACAATAAGGAGAGAAAATAAGATATAAATTCTTATAATTCAAAAGTTGAGGGAGGGAAGGAAAAGGAAGACCTGACACTGTCTGGCAATGTAGGAAGTATATTTTTAGGGTGTCTCTCATTCTCACACTCTATGCCTTCTCAAGGACTTGCCTCTTTCCTTAGCTTGGCATTCAGTCATAGATATACTACTAAGCAGCTGTGGCTTTGAGCACATAACTTGAACCTCTCTGAGTCTCAGTTGCTTCATATATAGGATGGGGAAAATAATGAAATTTATCTTACAGTGTCCTTATGAGGATTCATGAGGTGATTAAGCAACTGGAAAATATCTAGTTCAGTGCTTGGCACATAAAATATACTTACTTAAATTTCTATTGAATCCAGAGTCCATTTGATAAACTTGTCACTCCAGATGATAATGAGCACTGTGTTTGTATGTTCCTTCCTCTATGTAGCATGCATGCATTTTAAGTCTTTCACTGTCTCAAGTTGAAAGATTGACTACTGATAGATATTTCAGAAAAGACACAAAGCAATAAAAAAGGTTTTTGAGGGAAGCAAAGAGCCTTTCCATTTTTCTTCGGTCCTCAAGAGAAACTGCAGTAAAGTAATTAGCCCCAGGTGACCTGTCAGGGTCAGTTCTAAGTCCTTGCAGTGATGTGAATATATGATACCACTTCTTTACTAGGGAGTAAAGAATTATGATCAATAAGTCTATCTAACACAATAGAAGAAAGTAAAAAGGGGCAGTGAAAACTGGAGCCTAGGTCGATAGTATACATGGGATAAGAGGGTAGAGAGGGGGTAAGAATTATAGGGAGAAGAGTTAACATGAGACAGGTAATATAAGGCTATGTTATAGAAGTTTCTGATTTCCAGGACATGGTATTTTGAATAGTTTAGCTCTTCAAATGTTTACTTAAAAGAAGAATCTGAATCAACATGAGGTAGTGCTATTGCTTATATATGCCTTAACAAATCTTGAAAGACTACTAAGTTGGCAAGAAAAGAATGAGTATTTGGTGATTTCAATGTAATTCTTGGGTCCTTCCTAGAACCATCTGTGAGGTGAGTCTTGGCAAAAAAGCAAATTAAATAATGATGTCATTAAGCAACATGCATATTCATGCAGACGCTGTTGTTTACACATTCTTTTCTGTCATGGCTAAATAAAACACAGCACCATTTACTTGCAAATCACTACATAATGATTCTACCACCCTTCTAAATGACTGAAGAGAGTGTTATTGGGTACAGACTTTCCAAGTCTTTAGGAATTATGGTGAGCCATCCAATAAAAGTCAGTTGGTGTGCTCCATTGGATCATGAAACGAAGGATAGCAAGATTGTGAGCCCAGGGAGGAAGGACATCTATAAATCAAAAAAGCCTGGGTGAAGATGAATCAGAGAACAGGTAAGCGACAGAAGTCAAGAGGCCCCATTGAGAAGAATAAGATAAAAGGGAAGAGAACTGGTAGTGTCTACAATATATCAGGTGCTATTCTAGGTGTTTTATACACATTATCTCAAGTACTGTATTCCCATTTTACAGATGAAGAAACTGAGACTCATCGAGGTTTGCTTGGTGACACCAGCTAGTATGCCATGAAGCTGAGCTTAGTTCTCTCTGAAGCCAAAGTCTATATCCTTCTACCACAGCATGTTATCTCCACAGAAACAGGACAAAGATGTTTGGAAAATGGCCAAAGAGTATGCAGTAGGTTCACAGGAAATAAGCAACAGATGGGGTAGGGTGAGGTGGAAGTACAAGGCAGCAAATAGGAGAAGCTAGTAAAAATGTAGCACAAAGAGCAAAAGAACAACCATAGGTTGTCTTTACATCTCTCCCGCAATTAAGAAAAAATCCTGCATGAGATTAGCCTGGAACCTTGAGAGGACAAATAGAAACAAAAGCCCGAATGCTCAGCACCATTGACTGGCCAGCTGGGCCCTGCATTCAAAAGGATTCTGTGTCAGAGACTCTTCCCTGATTCAGCCTTTATATAGATATTAGCACAACTGGCTTCTTTGGCCTTTCAAACCAGTGAGTAGCTTGTGTAAATATTAAACTGGAGAGAAATGCCATTGTGTGAACTCTGTGTCTGTTCCTCTGCTGGCCCTGTGAACATTAATGTTTGCAGAAAAATCTGTTTACAACTGCTTACTCTGGTCCTCTAAGCAAAGAGCACTAGAAGACTAGTATTTGTATTAGAAAGCCACCATATTGAGACCCTACGGAAAAGAGCATCGGATAGATCTCCTCTTTTTCTGGAAAGTTGGGATGCTTTGTGAGAGCACTGGCTAAGGGGAAAAAGAAAGGAAGTCCAGCATAATACCAAAAGATAGAATTTCTTGTGTGAACCAATAGGTTCGGAATTCTTGAATTACAGGAAATAGCCAGATGAAGCCTTTTCTGCTTACTAGCACAGCTGAACACGTATGTAAGTGATCTGAGTTAGGGGTTTATCAATTGATTTTAGCCATTTGTTCAGTAAAACATAAAATTCCACCTTTAAGATTCAGTCTATCTAATTGAAAAGCATTTTGATCCCTGTTAAAATGTAAATATCCTTGGGCAGGGTAACACTTGTATAAGTTAACTCTTTTATTAGCTGTGCTTTTCTGGACTTTTTCATGTAAAGCAGGGTCAGAAAACTTTTCCTATAAAGGACCAGATAATAAACATTTTTAGTTTTGACATGATTACTCAGCTCTGCAGTTGTAAGGAAAAAAGCAGCCAGAGATCGTGTATAAGCAAATGAGTGTGGCATATTTCAATAAAACTTTATTTTACATCCCTCCCCCCCCCACCACCAATTGGCCAAATTTTTGTCAAACATTGATCTAAACACAACTTCTTTGAAGAGGAAGGCTAAGGTCCCTAAATAGGTGGAAGCAGGAGAAAATTGAGAGGCTGCCCTACAAGGCATCCAAATAGGCGAAAGATGTCAGAGATCATTATTTGTTCTCCACATAACGAAAATGCAAAAGAAAATTCTATCTAGAGAACATGGATTTAAAATGTTGCAGGAATGTACATTTTTCTGAAAAGAAGGTCCTTTTCTTTCATCAGATTTTCAAAAGGATGGATGACCCAATAAAGGGTGGAACCCCACAGCATAGAAGGGATCATCTTGCCTTGAAAGCTTACTTTCTTCAAGCCAACCCCTCATCCTAGTCTTCCAGGAAAACCCAGTAACCACTGTTATGTCCACTCTCATGCCTTTCTGCAATCGACCTAGAGAAAACATATGTTTTACATTTTATTTCCTCTGAACTCCTTTTGGTGGCTATTTATTTATAGTAATTGCCCAAAAAAGTATATATTCATCACTAAAAGTTTGAGTTTAGGATTCTACCTATTCTTAACCTGATCCTGGGTAATAAAAATAAAATGATATACTTACAGTTAATGAGCCAATTAATGTTCTACCAGACATTGAACCTATCTTTCATTCTTTTATTATGAGCATAAACTGATTCTAGACACACAGAGATATGGTCATCAGAATCAACCTTACTCAAAGTTAGCAGTAGTGGAGTGAGGGGGTACGTTGAGGCTATGATTTGGGACATAAAAAGACAAGCTTTGGGTTCAGATTATGGAAAGAGCTTGGAAATTTTCACTCTTGTTCTTGAAACAACAAAAAGCTGGACAAAAAAAAATCAATGACATTTCTTAGACCCATCACAGAACTGATGTTGCAGAGCAAACATTACCCCAAAATTTGGAGAGATAGTCAAATCCAGAATGATATAACCATTGAAATTTGCTTACCTGGAACAAAAGCCCCTGAAATCCATAAGTTAGTAGGGAGACTTAAATGACTATTTTGACAAATTTCTGAAGGCTAAGTGCAGACTACCTTGAGAGTGACAAACTCCTGGGGGCTGCAGTCATAGGAGGGCTCCTCATACTTACGTGGGCTTTCATTCCCATAATTCACCAGGTACTCACAGTAAGAATCTAGAAGAGTTCTCCTTGTGGTCATGGTTGATAATTATTAATAAATAATTAATGTTATTTAAAATCTTTTTAAAAGAAGTATCTCGAGAGATCAAATGAAATCACATAAAATACTCAAAGCCACAGAAGGTAGAAAAGGGGGGAAAAAAGAAATAGAGCAATGATGAAGCTAATAGAAAACAGTTGCAAAGATGGTCTCTATAATCCAACTATATAAATAATCAACTTAATTTTAATTTTTCACCAGTTAACAATGTGGTACAGAGCGGAAGTCTGAATATTCGTGCAACCTTTTTTGTATACCTAAAACTGTTCTAAAATGAAGTTTATTAAGGGCACCTGGATGGCTCAGTTGGTTAAGCGACTGCCTTTGGCTCAGGTCATGATCCTGGAGTTCCAGGATCGAGTCCCGCATTGGGCTCCCTGCTCGGCAGGGGGTCTGCTTCTCCCTCTGACCCTCCTCTCTCTCATGCTCTCTGTCTCTCATTCTCTCTCTCTCAAATAAATAAATAAAATCTTTAAAATATATATTTAAAATGAAGTTTATTAAGAGTTATTTTAAAAAGGCACATTTCATGCCCAAATCTCTCTTCCCAGCCCACTGCGACAGGATCCGAAGTGCCACCATAGAGAGCCATCATCTTCTTATTTTGTAATTCTCATTCTGTAAAGGATTCTTATTTTGTAAAGGAAACCTTCCTGGGTATCATATTAAGCATCACTGTTATCTTGATTAGCACTGTGGTAGGTGTTTTTCTCTCCTATAACTAGCTAACTATAACCTCAGGGAACTGAAGGAACTCGGCTTTTCACTGAGGAGAAGGGAGGGTTACTATGGAGCTGACATGGCCAGGAAGGCAGGCATAAATCGAGTGCCTCCAGCAGGGATTACCAATCCTGAGGGCCCAGGCTCTGTGTTTGTGAAGACCTATGGAATAAACATGGTAAACAGAGGAGCAAATAGAAGCAGCTCCAACCTGCCTGTGGGGAGGAGGGCCTCTTGACTCCTGGTGACTTTTACCTCAACAGCCTTGGCTTAGTGTTACAGAACTTCTAGTGGCACTCTCTCAGGGCACTTCACAGCATCTTAAATTAAAAGCAGGCTCTCCCTGGTGATGTATTACTTTAGAACTCTACACAAATGGTGAGGGATTCGCAGTAGCACTTGACTATCTATTTTATCACAAGTTACAGGAAGGCTGGGAAGAAATGGTTAGGGAGTGGGTAATTATGGAAAGGAATACAAACTCGATGCTTTGCCTCCTAGACATGTTCCAACTTGTGTCTGGGTTCAGCTTAGCATAGGTGAAATCTCACTTAGCCAAATCAACATGCTTCTGAAAATATCCAGGCGATGAGGGTGAGAGAATCAAATTTTTATCAAGCAAATGCTGTTTTCTCCTTGGGTTCAACATCACTTCGGAAATGTTTTTATAGTCATATCTTCTGGATCTTCAATGTGTTATGATCCCCTGACACGAATTACAAATCTTTTCTGCCTCCTCCTCTAGTTTCTCTGTCACCTACTTAAATGTAATTCTGTAAATAAATAATTAAAAACAGTAGGAAAGCCTCTTCTTTAATGGTTTGCCACTGTGACTCTTTCTCCTTAAAACAAAGAATTCTTCTGGCTATGTCAATAACCTCTTCCCTAGGCATCTGCAGGCCTTGGTTTTCTTAGGCAGAGCATGTCTATCATCCTGTGAGTTTTTCACAGAGGAGCCTTTACAGGCAGAGCTGGACAAGAAGAGAAACAGCCTGGTCCAACAGTCTTTAGACCTAGATTATCATCAGAATCACCTGGAAAGCTGGTTAAATATACAGATTTCCAGGCCATGCCCCTCACCTACTGAATCCCTGGAGGTAGGACCTAGGAAATAGTATGCTAAAAGTGCTACAATTCCAGATTTAATTACCATGCATATTTGCAGTCAACAGTAGAACAGATTTAACTAAATAAGAATCATCCCACCCCCAGGTCATTCTGATGATTAACCAGTTTTTAAAACACTGGTCTAGTCCAAATCTCAACTAAAGGTTTAGCAGTCAAGACAACAGAGCCACAGTGAGCAACTCCATGAGGCTGGAATATTTCTGAGAAACTCAGTAGCATATTGATCGAGGAGACCTAAGTTCTTAGGTCCTATTCATTTATGTTCACAATTTTCCTGCCTGGAGAACAGGGCCAAGTTTACTATCTATCTATGATCAGTATAAGTAATGTATTTTCCTTTGCTTCAGCTCAAGAAAATTTAACCATCTTAGTTCTTTTATTCTTTTTAAATGGTTTATTTACTCCCCAAAAAGTTGAAAATAGAGCTACCCTATGACCCAGCAATTGCACTACTGGGTATTTACCCCAAAGATACAAATGTAGGGATCCGAAGGGGTATGTGCACCCCGATGTTTATAGCAGCAATGTCCACAAGAGCCAAACTGTGGAAAGAGCCAAGATGTCCATCGACAGATGAATGGATAAAGAAGATGTGGTGTATATATATATAATGGAATATTATGCAGCCATCAAAAGGAATGAAATCTTGCCATTTGCAACGACGTGGATAGAACTGGAGGGTATTATGCTGAGCGAAATAAGTCAATCAGAGAAAGACATGTATCATATGACCTCACTGATATGAGGAATTCTTAATCTCAGGAAACAAACTGAGGGCTGCTGGAATGGTGGGGGGGTGGGAGGGATGGGGCGGCTGGCTGATAGACATTGGGAAGGGTATGTGCTATGGTGAGTGCTGTGAATTGTGTAAGACTGTTGAATCACAGACCTGTACCTCTGAAACAAATAATACATTAAATGTTAAAAAAAAAAAAGAAGATAATAGGAAGGGGAAAATGAAGTGGGGGAATCGGAGGGGGAGATGAACCATGAGAGACTATGGACTCTGAGAAACAAACCGAGGGCTTTAGAGGGGAGGGGAGTGGGGGGATGGGTTAGCCTGGTGATGAATATTAAAGAGGGCACGTATTACATGGAGCACTGGGTGTTATACGCAAACAATGAATCATGGAACACTACATCAAAAAATAATGATGTAATGTATGGTGATTAATATAACATAATAAAATAAGAAAAAAGGTTTAGGGGCGCCTGGGTGGCTCAGTCGTTAAGCGTCTGCCTTCGGCTCAGGTCATGATCCCAGGGTCCTGGGATCAAGCCCCACATTGGGCTCCCTGCTCCGCGGGAAGTCTGCTTCTCCCTCTCCCACTCCCCCTGCTTGTGTTCCTTCTCTCGCTGTCTCTCTCGCTGTCAAATAAATAAAATCTTTAAAAAAAAAAAAAGGTTTGTTTACTTATTTGAGAGAGAGAGAGAGATTGAGCAGGGGGAGGGGCAGAGGGAAATGGAGGGAGAGAATCTCAAGCAGACTCCCCAGTGAGGGTGGAGCTCCACGCAGGGCTTGATCCCAGGACCCTGAGATCATGACCTAGCTGAAATCAAGAATCAGATGCTAAACCAACTGAGCCACCCTGGCGCCCCCATCCTAGTTCTTAACTCAATCTTACCTCAGCCCCTAAAAACCACTCTGGAATCATCCCATTTCTTCACCTTAGTAGGACAGACAATACGGGGTTAGTACCAGAATTTAAATATCAATTCATAGTCTATCGACTATAGACAGAAACATTCACAGGGAAACACTTAGGATTTTCCAGAGGAAATGACTCCAAATTTGGTTGGGCAAATGCCCAAGAGACCAAAGTACTAGGCAAAGTGTCATGGTGGTTGAGCCACAGCAATCTTTTCACTCTCAGCTGGAAGAGCTCCAAGAGAATAGGTTCCTCTATTCTATACAATTGTCTGAGTGCAACTTACAAATACAGACCTTAGAATTTCATTTTTTGAGATATATTACAGTGAGCACTGCACTTGGAGTTAGGAGACATCTGGTTGGGTAATCTTAGATAAATTACTTTTCCTCTTTGAACCTTTGTTTTCACATCTGTAAAATGAAAGAATTAAACTAAACAAGCTTTTAGAATTATAGCTCTAATATTTCACTGAAACTAGTAGGGGTGTTTGTAGTATGGGTTCTGGACTTCTTAGGGCCCCAGTTATGTGTAAGGGATATGAAAAGGAACGCCAACAGTTACTTGCTTGGTATTAAATTCAGCCCCAAAGAACTTCCAACTTTTCATCCCAGCTCACCTTGCACCGGACCCGCCATCTTGGCCTGTAAGCTACCCAGCCTCAAGGCAAGGGAGCCAGGAAAAACAGTCTGTTAACATTGTTGCTCATAGCCTAAGAGGGCCTATCAGGAAACCCATGACTTTCAACATAATTGAGTTCCATGAATGCCAAAGGAAATGGTTTAAAGGTTACTATCGTAATCCAAAATCCCCCAAACGAGATAAAATCCTAAAAAGTCTTTTAATTAGAACAACGATTGTTCAATTTTAGCACCTGATGATAGCAATAAAGACAGAGCCCCATGCCTATTGTCTGGTCTCTTAAAGTGAAAAGACCAAATTAACATTGGTGGGTGGTCAATAGGCTCACTCAAGCTCTATAGAAGGATCTTTCTCTCTCCCCCTCCTACCTCACCTGTCTTTCTTGGGGGTCCTTATTCTACTTAGTCTCAATCAGATGATTTCTTTGCTGTCCAGATCTTCTTTGCTGCCAGTTTCCCAGCTACCTTTTTACTGAGATTATCATTTCTGTGGAAACAATCTTCTCTGACAAACTATGGACACAGATTTCTGTTTGATTTGGGGGTAGTTATTTGAATTTTTTAAAGATTTTATTTATTGATTTGAGAGAGAGAGAAAGACTGAGAGAGAGACAGAGAGAGAGAGAGCGCGCACACAGGAGGGGGGAGGGTCAAAGGGAGAAGCAGACTCTCCACCAAGCAGGGAACCTGATGTGGGACTTCATCCTGGGACTCCAGGATCATGACCTGAGCCAAAGGCAGTCATTTAACTGTAGTGATTTTTTTTTTCAATCTTTCCTTCTTTCCTTCCTTCCTTCCTTTCTTCCTTTCTTTCTTTTCTTCTTTCTCTAGTGTGTGTTGGCAGGGGGAAGCGAGGGTATGAGTTTGGTCCCAAAAGCATAGCTCAAGTTTCTCACACTATAAAGCTAACCAGCCTCATAAAACATCATGACAACATCCTCGCCTCTTCTACTGAAAGCCCATAAATAACAGAAGACGCCATTGGAAGTCCATTTCCCCAAAAAACATACAAGTATCTTTTTATAATACTGTTTCCAGAGGTTAGGACCTATACCCAAATATATCATACTACTGAATGGTATGGTTATGTTGGGGAGACAAGGTTTGATGGGTAGTAATGCAAATTGCCATCACAGCACACTGTCCTTTACCTGAAAAAGGCATTTCCCATCACCAAATGAGGTTATCTTTCCAGGAAACCATAAAGTCTCTGATCACCCACAGTGTCAGCACAAATTCACCATACCTGTATTCCCAAAATGGATGTACTATTTTTTTTATTGTTTGTGTCACCACTGCCATAATTATAAAAGTTAGCAAAAAAGCCCTGGTATTCAAGGTTCTGCTGGTTCTAATGTATGTCCAAAACGCTAATGGGCCCTGGGAGGGGGTTAGAGTGACCCTGAAAATAAACTTTTCTCAGAGGCAGACCTTCCTATACTCTAGATCTTTGCATTCTAAGGATCCAAATTAAAGGGCACAATCTGACATAGAGAACAGATACCTTGTGGAAGATACCTCAATTCTCAGAACAACTGGGTAAGAAGTGAATTAACCCACATAACCACTTACCCAACTCCTTGTCCACAAAGACTTTCAATCCTCTCTGGGATCATTTAGTCCCATGCTTCAGCTTCAATGTTGTTCTAACCTCTGGATCAATCAGAACACTAGTTAGGGAGAATTTAAGAAACTCATAACCAGTATACCCAGCTCATAGATCCTCCTCTGACATGAAACTGGTTTTTTTGGTTTGTTTCTTATGATCAAGTTCTATCTTATTTCCTTGTTCCAGTAACTGGGCATTTTTTTTTTTTTACATGTCTTTCTGTGACTAGTACCTGAGATTCCCAGGAGTTTCTGCCTATTACCTAAAACTACATCATTGCCATGTTCTATATGCTTATTTTGTGGCCTACTCCTAAGAACTTCCAGGATCAGTTTCTGTTTCCCAATACGGCTGTTTGGACTCTAGGCCTTAGCCCTCTTTGTTCTGGATTATCTCACTACTACCCAAGGCCCACTTGACAGTCCATAAAGTCTCAGATTGACTAGGATCTCAGTTGGGAATACCCATGACCCATAGCTAATCCTACTCACCATTAGTAGCCAGTAAGCTAGATTGGCTATCTGGCTACCTTCTAAGTGATAGTGGGCAGAGGGGCATGGGGATTGGTTGGGGAAGGGGGCAAGTAAAGCTTCTGTTTGTAGCAAGAAGACAACAATGTTGTCCTTGACTCCCATATCAATAAACTAAGGCATGTTTTTCATGACTCCTAGGTATAAACCTGGAGGCCACAATCCACATGTAACATAGTTTTGTCCTATATACAAGATCCTATCATGTGTTCTTGCATCTTACTATGTACCTTGGGACAGTAGTCATTCTTAAGAAGGACCTAACACAAAGGTAATGACAAGTCCTCATAGTTTAGGTTCTGCTTTGGTCTACTTAATCTCCATCCACTCCAGCCAGATTATCACTTCACTCTGTTGCAATAGCACTGCTAGCCTGATGATCACAGTAACCATCAACCTATGAGGATCCTACCCCAGGATGTGAATGTCCAGACAATATGTCACATATCTGATGAAAGCCCAGAATTATCAGCAACTCTTTTTTGGCTCAGATCCTGGACACAGGACCAGAAACTTTTCTTTCTGAGAGACTTAGGCATGTCTTCTGGTCCAGAACAAACCCAGCCTTTTGTTTCTCAGAAGCCTAAAATGCTAATATAAAGACTCATAGCCCTTTGGTTCAAATCTGGAACACTGATATTAAAACTCATAGCTTCTATATTCATTTGTTCATTCATTCATTCAACAAATATTACTAAACACCTAATATGTGCCATTCACCGGGGATTCAGCAAGAAATAAAACAAAGTCCCCACTCTCATGAAGCTCAGAGTGTAGCAGGGATAGACAGACATTAAACAAAGGAAATTAATTGATTAATATTATACTGTGATTAGGACTATAGAAAAAATGAATCAGGTCAGGGAAGAGGAATGGTATGTTGTGGGAAGGGGTTGCAATTTTAAATACAGTGGTCAGGATAGGCCTCACTAATATGTGGTATTTGAGCAAAGACCTGAAGCATATCAGGGAGAGAACCACATGGGGATCTGAGGGGAAGAAACTTCCAAGCAAAGGGTACAGCCAGGACAGAAAACCTGGAGTAGGTATGTGCTTGGTGTGTTTGAGGAACAGCAAGGAGGCCAGTGTGGCTGAAGTTGCATGAACTAAGGAAACAGTAGCAAAGGGACAAGCTAAGGAACTAGAGGCCCAATCATAGTCCATTGTGAGGACTTTGGATTTACTACAAGTGGGAGGGGAAGCCGTGGGGGTTTTGAGTAGAGAAGTGGCAGGAGTTGACTTACATTTAAACAATACCACTCTGGCTGCTATGTGAATAATAGATTGAAAGGGGCAAGGGGTGAAGCCAGGAGACCAGTAAGGAGACTATTACTCTAGTCCAGGTAAGAGGGGACAGTGGCTTAGGCCAGGGAGATAGCCTCAGGAAGGTTGTCAAAGTTTATTGCCTCTGTTGACTAGCCCAGAATCCTTGGGCCTGCCTTTGCTGACCTTACTGCTGCTAAAGTTTACAGAGTCCATCCTCTTTTGCTGCTCTCTCCTAGCCCAATCAACTAGCGATGTCACCTATTTGTCAATCGGGTCTCAGCCCAGTTCTAGTCACTTCAGGACTGGTACCTGTTCTGTGCCTGGAGACTGAAAAATATCCTGCAGTAGTGTTCCTTTAGCCAGGAAACTAGAACTTCACTTGCCTTCATAAACCAGAAACCAACCCATGAGACATTGGGTGTTGGCTCACAGAAACTCAAGAAGCCACTCCCACAGAACAGCTGAGTGTCATTCTCCAATAGCCCTAAGTAGAGAAATGATATTATTGTAACATTGTTTTGAGTCCTTATTATGTGGGAAAGCATTGTGAAGAATTCTCTGCATGGATTATTTCATTTAAGCCTTTTAACAAACCCATGAGACAGATTCTATTATTACTCATTTGAGATGGTTAGTTTTATATGTCAACCTGACTAGACTACAGTACCCAAGTTTTCAATCAAACACTAATCTAGGTGTTACTGTAAAGGTATTTTGTAGACATGGTTAACATACATAATCAGTTGACTTTACGTAAAGGAATTTATTCTTAATAACGTGGATGGGCCTCATTCAATCAGTTGGAGGTAAAACTGAGTTTTCTCAGAGAAGAAATTCCGCCTCAAGAATGCAGCATCAACCCCTGCCTGAGTTTCCAGCCTGCCAGCCTGTTCTACAGATTTCAGATGTGCCAGCCCCCACAATCAAGTGAACTGATTCCTTGAAATATATATATCCTAGTGGTTCTGTTTCTCTGGAGAACACTGACTGATAGACCACTTTGACAGATGAATAATGAGATTCAAAGTAGTTAAGCAAGTTGCTCTAGATCACAACATCTACAAAGTGTAAAGAATTGGACCCAAGTAGACTGACTCCAAACCACACATCCCATCCCCTGCTTCCTCTAAAATGTCTGAATCCATTTTAAAAATTTTCTGATTTTGAGAAATCTCGTGAGAGTATTTCAAGCCTCTGTGTACTTATTATAACATTAAAAGCTTATTATTATTTATACTTATTATACTTATTAGTGATAATTATACTTAGTATTTATTAAGTCGTTCCCGTATGCAGGCATTGTGATGAGCATTTTGCATACATTATTTATTTTATATAATCCTCACAACAACCATATAAGGTAGTTAATGTTACCATCAATTTATAGATGGCAAATATGAGGATCAGAGATATTAAGTAACTAGTCCAAAGTCACACAGCTAGTAAAAGGCAGAGCTGGGATTCAATATCATTGCTCTGGTCTGACTTCTCCTGAACTAGTGTGAGAAGAACCCAATGATTATACAGCCTTAAATTCTAAGGAGCCACTGTTAACCCACTGAGCCAGTTTATTATTTGCCCATGGGCCATGTCTCTGCTTGCTTAGGGTCCTTGGTTCCTCACTCACCTCTAGAATCGATTACGTTTCTAGAACAGTCCCTAAAAGTACCAGATCTGTCATTTCTACTCTGGATTAAGTAGTTACCAGTACAGGGCCCTGCCCTAGGTAGGCACAATTTATGAGGTCAATGGCTCTTATAAAGAGGTATTAAGGAATAGAGAGGCCACGTCTTCTGGTTCTATTGGAATAAGCTTTGAAGTCAGAACACTTAGGTTCAAATTTCTGCTCTGTGACTTTGAACACATTAACCAACTTTTCTGAGCCTTCATTTCTTCATCTGTAAAATGGAAATGATAATTGCTATAGGACTGTTTTGAGGATTAAAAAAGGTAATATGAGGAAAACATCAGGCCAGAATATGGGATCACCAAATGTGAACTATATGCAACCAGTTATATTCAACTCTGGCTATTGGGGCTTCAGGCTGACCTGAGCACCTCAGCAGGCAACCTGGGAGCTCTGACTGGGCTCCAAACTGAAATAAACTGCTCAAGTACAAACAAAGCCTTGTCTGTATAATTTACTCATACTCAGCTAGTGGCATTTTAAAGCCATTTTAAAACATCTATTATCTCACTGTTTCTGCAGGTCAGGAATTTATGCATAGCTTAGCTAGGTGCCTTGGGTTCAAGGTCTTTTTTTTTTTTTAAGACTTTATTTATTTATTTGAGAGAGAGAGAGAGAACATGAGTGGCAGGAGGAGGGGGGACAAGCAGATTCCCAGCTGAACAGGGAGCCTAATGTGGGGCTCCATCCCCAAAGCCTGGGATCATGACCTAAACCAAAGGCAGATGCTTAACTGACTGAGCCATCCAGGTGACCCTCAAAGTCTTTTTTGAGGTCACAGTCAAACTGTCTGCCCGGGCTGCAATCTCTTCTTAAGACCTGACTGAAAGGGAAAAGATTACACAGGACATAAATACCAGGGGTTGGGGATCTTTGGGGGCCATCTTAGAAGCTGTCTAGCATAGTCTCTAATATCATCCAAAGGCAGAAAACTCTGCATTGACTCTCCCAGTAGATCATTAGTCTGACTTGTTGCTCTCAGGTACTAGAGTATACTGCACCATTGAATTCAGAAGAAATCCTTGTACTGAGAATCAAACACTAAGTCTAGTAATAAAAACTACATTAAGATTTTACTTGTACTTCTATGATTTTCATTAGTTTCATTTGTGCCCTTATTTCTAGTCTTTGCCAGACAGGCTTTTGAAAAGTGCTATAAAACTAGACTGTTCCTTCCTTAACTTGCCACCATTTCACCTCTTGACTCAGGTCCAGGAAGACTTCCCTAACTGATCTCTCCTGGCATAAGGGGATTTTCTTGCCTGAGACCTAAATGAGTTCCTTTAAGATACACATATAAGCAAATAACAGCAGGTTTTGTGTGGAATTTGGAATAGGCAAGGTTGATGACACTTTTTCTTGCCAAGTAGAATCAGCTATACCCACAGACTTCTAAGCATTTATTATATATAATTAACACTTATAAAAACCAGGTTATACTCACTGGTACAAAGAACAAAGTGGGGTGGGTTCTTCTCTAAGACAAGTGCTTACTTCAGTATTTCTTGTTTATTGTTCTCAACATTTCTAATTTTCTGGACTCTTGGGCCTACATAGATCTCCTTAACTCTTCCTTCTTACCTTAGCTGGTCTAACAAGTGTTGACCTCTGAGCTGCTTAACTGTTTTACACTGCTGTCTTCAGTTAACTAAGCTTGCCTATCAGCAAAGTCAACTTGAGTTTTCATAGACGAGTTTGTTCCTCCAAGCTACAACTTTAACCAAACCACAAGTTCTAGACCCTCTTAGTCACCCTTTGTCACTTATTCCATATTGTAAAAACTACCCTCTTTCACCTAGAGCAAATTCTTTGCCTCTATAGGAAATTAATGCATTTGAGCAAAGACACCTTGTTACAATCTTACCCAAGCTTGTCCTGTCTAAGCTCTGTATCAAACTTGAAAATATTATTTCCAATTTCTGCATCTCCCATCAAATTTACCTGTTTCCTGATGAGTGCCCTCAGCACCCTCTACCTGAAAAACTAACTCATGTTGAGTTGTTGATCACTGGGAATACCTTGATGAGTTACCCTATACAAAAGGATTCTCACTTTTGTTATTGAAGAAAAAAAATGCCAGAGCACAAACTGAATATTTATAGTAGAATTTCTGGCACTCTGGCAGCATAGTAGGATTATTACTTGGGATATAAGGACATAACAGTGGTACCCTTCAAATTACACTACAAGTACCCTCCCACTCCACTTATGCAAAAGGCTAGTCCTTTATAGAACATACATAAGCTATAAAGAAATTGCTCTAAAAAAGTATCTCATCACATTGACCTGCTAAAGCTGTCTTTACCTACACAGCTCTAAATATTTGGAAATATCCTTAGAAAACCAGGAGTTTTTATGTCTTTTAATTTTAAAAAAATGAACAATAGTACATTGCATGGAAAAGTATACAACTTTAGCTATTGTCTGGACCAACATCTTCTGACTGGCTTTCTTTTTAGGACTTTGAAAGCATAATTACTGCCAGCTATCAAGTTCCTATGGAACATAAGATTACACAAAAGAATCATAAGTATTCTATCCTCTCTATTGTAGAGAAAAACCAAGTACCATTTTTATATAGCCTTATTTCCAAGGCACAGTGTGTTCTGAGTTACAAAAAACTGCTTGATAGATGAACTTTTGGAAGTCAACCCATTTGCAAGTTAGGAACTGCTTATGTTATGTATGTAGTATTTTCCCTGGTTTTTAAACACTATACTATAGGAGATCCTGTGGGGTTTTTTTGTTTGTTTGGTTGTTTTTGTTTTGTTTTGTTTGCTAATCAGAAGAAATCCACATCTTTTCCATGGTGATATCTGCTTCATCTTACCAACATATAGTGAGAGACATAAACCAGCATCTCTCAGTCTGGGTATCGGGACGTTTTGGTGCATTACAAAAATATCTGTGAGTCAAGGCATATTGAGCTGTCTCAATCTCTTTTGCCTCCCACATGTACACATTTTCCCAGGGGACCCCTAAACAAACAAAATCTACCCCCAAACTTCAAACAAATGGCATTATTAATAGCATTCTTTTTCTGAAGAAAGGGAAGAAACAAAACCAAAACCCAAATTAAAGATTTAGTCAGAGACTACTCAAATGAGGTGTCAACACCACACTACTTGATCCCCATCTCCTCTCCTTGGTGCCTGGGGGACAGAGACTGGTCTCCTCAGCCTACCTTACACAGCCTTTCACAGTCAGGCCCCAGTTTTTTCCAGGCTCTTCTCTCTTTATTCCTACACATAAATCCTCTCCATACCAGTCAGATAGTCCCTTCATTAGTCCCTGAACATCAGTTCCTGTGTGCCTTTGCTTGCATCATTTCCTCTGCCTGATTGTCTCAGACTGATTCTCTTCACTAACAGGAAGCAGTCTAGTATGTTGAAAGGAGAATGAGTTCTGGAGTGTGAAAAGTCCAGGGTTCAGATCCTGACTCTGCCACTTAATAGTTGTATGTCTTTAGGCAAAGTTTCTTAGTTTCTCTAAAACTCAGTTCCTTCACCTGAAAAGTGGTGATAATAATGTTGCCTACCTTGTAGGAATATTAGTGAGTTAAATGAGGTAATGCATGTAAGGCACCTAGCTCATGTAAGGTTTCCAACAAATAGGATCATCATCATTATTATCCTTTTTCATTTTTTAAGTCATAACTCATAGCTCAACCTCCAGCCCAGCCCACAGGGCATCTACGTTCTCTGAACTCTAATATCTTACTGCATCTATATCACATCTGGTACTTTAATATCATTAGTTTTCTTTTAAAGACTTATTTATTTATTTGAGGCAGGGGAGCAGAGGGAGAAGGAAAGAGAGAATCCTGAAGCTGACTCTGCGCTGAGTGCGGAGCCTAACATGGGGCTTGATCCCAGGATCCTGAGATCATGACCTGAGCTGAAATCAAGAGCCAGCCACTAACCAACTGAGCCACCCAGGTGCCGCAATATAATTAGTTTTATTTGTAGGTATAAAAATTTTATCTACCCAAGTACACTGAAAGCTTATTTAGGGTTAGGGTTATGCCAAACTTCCCTGTATTCTTCCAGATCATCTTATATAACCCCAAAAATATCTGTTGATTGTCTAAGATTACAGATGTAGAATCAGTAAGCACTAATTGGCAGGATGATGACATACAGCTTGAAGAATAATAAAATTAAATAATAATATCACTTGCAGCTAACATTTTATTGAACACTAAAAGCAATTGCTTACTAAAAAAATTGCTTACTAAAAGCAATAGACATAAGTATTTACTGTATTGCAGATACTCTGCCAGGCACTTGACAGATATGTCATTTCATCTTCACAACAACACTGTGAGGTAGGTATTATTAGCTCCATTTTACAGATAGGGAAACTGAGTCTCACAGAAGTTAGGTAACTTTTCTGGGATTACATAGCTAGTAAGTGGAGGAGCCAGGACCTAGATTGTTTGACTCCAGAATCTGAGTTTTAAACTTGTAGGCATCCTGCCTAACTATGGGACAGATACTGTCCTAAGGACTTTACAAATTATCTGTTGGTAACAAGAGTGTACCTTGGTGAAAAAGTCTACATAAGAGGAAGATCGTCAGTATTCCTGGTTAAAAAAAACAGAGTTTTGGCTCACCAGATCATCTCCACACTCATCCACTGCATGTAATTCCTGATCATTCTTGAATTGAGGATCCATTCTATGTGGAAGAAGAAGGGAGGGTGATCAAGAGGAGGCACATAGCTGGGCAGATGGCTGGAGGAGTGGATGGCCATGTGGGAGAGTACAGGGACTGTCGCCTGCTGTGTCCTAAGAAGGCTCAATGTCCATCAAGGAAAGAAAACGATTGGGAAACGCTGCACAGTGCAACACAACAAATGTAACAAGAGCCTATTCATCCACTTGGAGCAAGAAAAAAGTAACAGTGCCCACTGCCTGTGTGGGTGTTCTTGGCCTTTTCCAGCAAGGTGTGTGTTTAAAAAAAGATTAGTACAATAGGGCACGAACAGTCCTATTGAAAACAGCCGCCTGCATAGACTTGGCAGATTTGTACTGTGGAACAGTTCCGTCTGACATTTAAAATGTGGCAAAACTACTTAAATTCAATTTAAAAATAAGTTTTCTATAGCCCCTTATTTTCTTCATATAAGCATGAGTTCAATGAAGATAGCATCATGAGCTTTACAGGATGCACCTCAGAATGAATGCTTGCCAAAGACAAGAATATGTGGCACTAAGGAATGACAAGCTGATTAGGCTGCAATGATTCCCAGGCTCGTGCCCGAGAAGATTACTCTCTCAAGAAAGAAAACTTGTGGGTGGAATTTTGATTGGGGTTTGGACTGGGATGCAGCTCCAAATCACTGCAGCCAAGTTCACAAAAGGAACATGAGATTGAGATATTTTCTTTAGTAAAGAATGATTCATTCTAATCAACAAATGGCAAAGAGCAAAGGAAACAGAGAGGGACATTTTCTGTAATGTCACTAAGGGATGAATGACTTGGGCCTACATCCTGATTTCTTCACAGTAATTGAGCTTGGTGAAAAGAATTGCAAAACTCTGGTGGAATAGGTCATGTAGCATAGCTATGGGCTTATTCTTATTCCACAGCATAAAGATCTGAAATGCTTCTTGAGGAACTCAAGAGACAGACTTCTTTTTTCTCCAGTGAGATACTGACTCAAAAGCATCTATCTGCATCCTCTGAATTATCCCCCTGCCTTCTTCCTGATGCCTTGGCCAGGAATTAGAGAACATACTGTCACCATATAATAAAAGTTTCCCTGCTTGGAGTATTGCAGAGGCAAATTCCACTCTTCTCTTGAAACTTCTTCCTCTGTCCCCTTAACAACACCTCCACAAGGGAAAAAGAATGGATATATTTATCGGGCAAAGCCTAAAACATAGATTGTGTTACATTTGAACAGTGGATATAGTTATTGTTCCAGAACCCATTTATGACATTCTCTCACTTGTACTTCTAGAAGGGGTCTATATCGTTGGTACAGATTCAGTCATCCTCTTTTTCTGTACCTTCCTCTTTTTTACCTTCCCGCCTCAGGAACAAACATGGCATTCTTTCTGTCTTCTCTCTGTGCCACTCCATATAGCTGGTGGGGTCAATGGACTCTGGGTCGGGCCCTTCTTGAGATCTGGCTTCTCTCTCTTTCCCACTCACTCTCCACTTACATCCTGCCCCAAACAGGCATGTTTGAGTACACAGATCTCCATATTAGAATTAGAGAATGGGGGTAAGTAAGAGACTGCATTAAGCCTCCAGCTTAAGTCCCATCATCCCATTCTCTTTTACTAAAGGAATATTGAGTATTGGCTCAGCTATTACTGAAGTAATTAGAGTCCCATTTGGTTATTGTTCTTCCTTGATACAGAACACTGCAAGAAGGAGGGGTCACTGAGAGTGCAGGAACCAAAGATTTCAACATCCTACATTATAATGCCAATCTGAGACTCTCAGAATGCTACCTCTAACTACTCTTCTGAGTTGGAAATATATCTTGCCTGGATTATTAAAATAGACACCTGTCTATTCCTCCCACTTCCATTTTTACTTTTCTTTACCTACCCTTCTCATTATAGCTGGGTGAACTTCCTCATTAGAAAGTCTTTTCATATCACTTTTTCCCTTAAAACCATTTGTTTATTTATTTATCCTTAGCATGACTTTGAAGACTCTTGCTAATCTCACCCTGTTCAACTGTAAATGAGGTGTTCTCAAAATATATGTCAATAAAAATCATTTGGTATGTTTGTTCTATCCCAGAAATAGGCTCAGTAAGTCTGAGGAGAAGCCCGGAAATCTGTAATGGAACAAGTGCCTTAGATTCTGACACAGATATTCTGAGTACCATACTTTGAGAAGCACATACAGACTGACCTTCCCTCATCTTCTTTTTCTCCTCCTCAGCTGATTTCCTCTACTCTTCCTGAAATACTGTGTTCATAAACTCATAAAATCTTGAGTGGGAGTAAACCTTAAAGATCACTGAAGGGCTTTCACACTCTATGTAGGCATCTCCTCCACAGCTCACCTCACAGGTAGGTCTCCAGCCCCTGCACCTGATCATACTGTTGAATGGCTCTGAAGAGTCCAAATTTCATCCAACAAAAGAAACATCCAGGGATGGTGGAGAGAGCACTGGATGTTTAGTCAGAATTTAGATCTTAACTGCCACCTTTTAGCTATGTGATCTTAAACAAATCACTTGATCTAGCCACAACCCAGTTTCCTCCTCTGTAGAAAGGTGCTAATGTGAAAAGCAGTGTAGTGTAACAGTTAAGAGTGTGGACTGAAGTCCAGACTGAAGGGAATCAAACTTTGGCTCTGCTAGCTGCTAGATGTGTGATCTTGGGAATGTTATGTAACCCCTCCATGCCTTGGCTTAGTTGTCTTGTAAGGTATATCTGAAAATAGGAGTAACTAACTCATCTGATGAAATGTAAATGAGTTTATATATGCAAAATGGTTGGCACACAGTAGGCACAATATAAGTGCTAGCTTTTACTGTTTTTCATTAAATTGGGATAAAATTTCTGCAGTAACTACCTCATAAGGTTGGTAAAAAAAATAAAAATCACATGAAATGATATAGGATAAAGTGCTCAATAAACTATAAAGTGCCATACAAATGTTATCAGATTTAGCTGAAATCTGTTCTAAAACTAATCTCATACTGCACAGAATTTCTGACACCTCTTCTACATAACAATATCTGAAGATAGATAATTATGTACCCCCAGGCTTAACAGCTTTAGCATTTTCAACAGTTCCTTATATCACATAGCTTATGGTCTCTTCATCATCTTGGTCATGTTTTATGGATGAGTTATGTTTGGTTATTCATTTTTTTATTCGTCAAACATTTCCTGAACACCTACTACATTCTAAGCATTATGTTACATACTGGGGATACAACAATGACTAAAACAGTTCCTATCCTCAAAAAATGTCCAGTTGTCAAAAATACTTCTTAAAATAGGACATTACAACCAAATGTTACCAGGGGCACCTGTCCGGCTCAGTTGGAAGAGCATGCAACTCTTGATCTCATGGTTGTGCATTCAAGCCCCACGTTGGGCATAGAGTTTACTTAAATACATCAATACATACATACATAAACTTTAGGAATAAAAAGAACCCAAAGTTACCAAAGGACTGGCTGGGCCAACACACCTCTCCTGTTCTGTATACTACATTTCTACCAGTGTAGCCTAAGGCTCCATTAGCATAGTTGATCAGTGGTACAGTCAAATAAACACATAGGATTTACACATAGAAACTCCTGTTGGACCACATCTTCTGCACCTTACATTTGTACAGTTGATTTTAAATCTAAGAATTGGGACTTGAAATTTGCCCATATTAAGTGAGCTATTATTATTTTCACTCTATCTTTCTAGATCTCTTTTAACATTTAAACATTCAGCCATTTCATTGATAAAAATAATGAGCAAAGCACCATCAGAGATTTCCTTTCTTATTGACATAAATTCCTTAATTAGTATGTTTGCACTGGAGTTATTCAACTAGTTATGGAACCACCTAATACTATTTCCATACAGCTCACATTCCAGGCATCCAAATAATAATAGGTAACATTAATGGACCAATTACTAGATATTGCTCTAAAGTCCTTAGATACTGTTCCAAAAATTTTACCTTTATAAACACTTCTTTTTTAAAAAAAAGATTTTATTTATTTATTCATGAGAGAGAGAGAGAGAGAGAGGCAGAGGGAGAAGCAGGCTCCCAAGGAGCAGGGAGCCCAATGCGGGACTCGATCCCAGGACCCTGAGATCATGACCTGAGCTGAAGGCAGACGCTTAACCATCTGAGCCACCCAGGCGCCCTATAAACACTTCTTATCTTCACAACAATCCTATGAAATAACTGTTACTTTTATCTTGATATTATAGATCAGAAAACTGGGGAACCAAAAGATGATTTCAACTGCCTGCGATCTCACAGCTAATAAGGGGTACAGCTATGATTTAAATTCTGATATTCCTTTGTTTGTTATTGAACAAGTGAAATGGAATTAACTATACATAATTTAACCCTTGGTAAAGCATACTGGGCCCTCGTGATCGCCACTGCGTTTTCTTAGTGTTTGCAACCATTTCTTTATGAATCCACTAGAGATTTCCACTAAGGATTGATGTCAACATCATTGGCCTATAATTTCTAGAATCTGATCTGCTCCTTTTTGAAAAATCACATTAGCATTACTTTTATAATTGCATTCAGTCAGAGACCCCTCTCATTGGATTACTATGGTGTTTCTCTGACCTATGACTAAGCAGCCTGCTTGCATATCATAATTAAAAGTCAACTTCCAGAATTTCATTAAATATTTAATGAATGTCCTTGGCAGAAAAGCAGAAAGTCTAACAAAAATCTCAAAAATGGCTCTTTAAACCCATTCACTGGGAAAGAAAATAAAGCAGAAGACAAGAAAGTTTATATTCCGAGCAGACACTGGTAATTATCACATTGGACCACGCATCTGTCTAGCCACCTTCTGTTCAAAAGATGAAATTAAAACTGTTGGTGTGTTGGCTTGCTATTCCTGTTAGTTACAGTCTCCTCTTATGTGCCTGCAGGTAGGGATGCTCTGCATTGCTATTTCATTTCACTGACATTTTGAGAAAGTAGAGTGGCCCCTCTGTTTTTATTTCCTTGTCCCTAATAGGGTCTGTTACCAGATTGCCCCCAGAAAAAAAAGCTATTTGTTGCTATCTCCTTTTAGTGTTTTTCTTTTTATCTTTCTGCTAACTTTCTATGGAGAAACTTTATGTGAGCACTTGATTGGGTAAGAGATGAGAAAATGGGAAGAAAGAAAATAAATTGCTGGCTTTTATTCTTGGATATACACTGTGACAGCTTTTTGTCAAAATTGTTCAAGTCTCTATCAATTTTAGGGAAGATTATTAACAGCCAATTAAAAAAGTAAATCCTCAAAAAATTTAGATCATCATTATCTAACTTGTGTACTGTAGACCATGAGTTCAGGGTTAATTTTTTTAAGTGAGTGTTGAAGGGAGGAGGTTGTATGCTCAAACAGGTTTTGGGAGAGTTTTATATCATATATTTTTACATATGTGGACATTATTTATAATTTCAATCAATTTAAATAATTTCCATTATTTACCATTTCAATCATTATTTACAATTTCAATTTAGCAAATGTTTCAGGCACTATTGCAGGATCTGGAGACAGAATGGTGAATAAGGTAAATGTGGTCCCTGCTCTCATGGAGCTAATATCTTAGTTGGAAAGATAAAATATACAAGTCAGTGAATAAATAAATGAGATAATCATAGTAAGATAATAAATGCTTTGAATTAAATAAAACAGAGGGATGTGACTGAGCAATGCAGGAGGATGTGTTGGAACCACTTTAGATAGAATCAACAGGGAAGGGCTCTTCAAGGAGGTGATATTTGATCTGATATTTATACGCGGTCCCATTGGAATAGCAAGGGGAAGAGTTGGCATAGAGAACAGTGAATACTGGAAATGCCCTGAGGCAGGAAAGAGTTTAGTGTGTTCAAGGAACAGCAAGTAAGCTGACATGCTAGAGGGTAGTGTTAAGGGGGAGAGGGATACCAGAGGACACTGAAAAGGAAGGCAGGGGCCAGCTCATGTAGGGCCTTGTAAACTGTGGTAGGGATTAGATGGTTTTGAGCAGGAAAGTGGCTTAACTCAATTTACATCAAGACTTTGAGAAGCCCCACCTTAAAGAAATCTGCTTAGCATTTTTAATCCAGTAGTTCCCAAGTACATTTGATCACTAAAGACTTTGATCCCTATAGAACACATTTTAACATCTTGCATAATAGTATCCCATAGCACACCATTTTAGGAAATACTTGAGATAAATCTGTGAGTAAAATATCTGTTTTGCAGTATTATGGGATGTTTGAAGATGTACTGAAAATACAGATATACAGATGAATACAGGCAGACAGATGATGTAGACAAATACTGACCTTTTTGCCTGAGTTTTAAACAGGGTACTGAGTAAATCTCAGAGTTGCGCTGGGTTTGGGGAGGAGGAGGTTAAAATTCTTATAGTCTTCCAAAATAACCACATTTTCTTTTCTAAAGCACTGACACTGATTGTTGTCAGGAGGACTTCTATTTTACCTGTCCTCTCTCCAACCTTTGTCCACAGTGGGCTCTGGAGGAAAAGCAGTTGGACCTAGAGCAATGTTGGTGTGGTTTACTTTAAGAAATGCATCAGACATTTTTCCAAAGAAGACATCCAAATGGCCAACAGACACGTGAAAAAGTGCTCAACATCGTTCGGCATCAGGGAAATCCAAATCAAAACCTCAATGAGATACCACCTCACACCAGTCAGAATGGCTAAAATTAACAAGTCAGGAAATGACAGATGTTGGCAGGGATGCGGAGAAAGGGGAACCCTCCCACACTGTTGGTGGGAATGCAAGCTGGTGCAGCCACTCTGGAAAACAGTATGGAGGTTCTTCAAAAGGTTGAAAATAGAGCTACCCTACGACCCAGCAATTGCACTACTGAGTATTTACCCCAAAGATACAAATGTAGGGATCCAACAGGGTACGTGCACCCCGATGTTTATAGCAGCAATGTCCACAATAGCCAAACTATGGAAAGAGCCAAGATGTCCATCGACAGGTGAATGGATAAAGAAGATGTGGTATATATATACAATGGAATATTATGCAGCCATCAAAAGGAATGAAGTCTTGCCATTTGCAACGATGTGGATGGAACTGGAGGGTATTATGCTGAGCGAAATAAGTCAATCAGAGAAAGACATGTATCATATGACCTCACTGATATGAGGAATTCTTAATCTCAAGAAACAAACTGCATTGCTGGAGTGGTGGAGGATGGGAGGGATGGGGTGGCTGGGTGATAGACATTGGGGAGGTTATGTGCTATGGTGAGCGCTGTGAATTGTGTAAGACTGTTGAATCACAGACCTGTACCTCTGAAACAAATAATACATTATATGTTAAAAAAAGAAGAAGAAATGCATCAGTAATGCACATCATTTTTATAATATGCATATTTCAGGATAGGAAAGGAGAGATGGGGAGGTAAATAGGGAAGGACAGCTGGGTGATAGGTGAGAGAAAGGGGAAATTCAAGTTGACTCTATGGGGCTCAAAACATGATGGATGCTAGCTAGGGTCTCTCCAAGCAATGTCATCTCCTTCTTGTGATATCAGAAGGATGATGACAACATGAACTTGAGAGGAAGAAAGGAATTGATGGGAGACAGTCTAGTTGAGTGGTTAAAAGCATGGGCTTTAAAATCAGACTTGGGTTCCAGTCCCAGCTCTACCAGTTACTAGCTATGTGGCTTCAGAAAAGTTATTTAATCTCTCTGAGACTTGGTTTCCTCAGCTATGAAATGAAGATGATAATAGTATCTAGCTCACAGAATGTTGAAGGGATTAAATGAGATTATATATGTAAAAATCTGAGTGTAGTGCCTGGATAATATGCATTAAGAAATGTTTCTGTTGTCAAATTTATGAATGTCTACGCCTTTGGGAGAGAGGGGAATGGAAATGTAGTTCAGTGTTGTCTAGTGAAACTTCCTGTAATAATAGAAAAATCCTTTATCTGAGCCATAATACCTTAGCCTAGTCACATGACACCATGTGAGCACTTGAAATTTTTCTAGTGCAACTGAGGAACTCAAATATTGATTTCATTTAACTTTAATTAAATTTAAATTTAAGTAGCCATGTGTCTCTACTGGCTACTGTATTGGACAGTGCGGCTCTAGGTGCTCGGAATTCTGGGACTGATGGGGAGAGAAAATATTTGAAATGCTTCTGGATTTGGAAGGGGAAGGAGCAAAGAGGGGGAAAAAGAGGGTAGATTTTAAAAGGGAGACATAAAGAAGGAATGACACTTCCAAAAGAATTAAGATGAGAATATAAGAAATGCTGTTCTTGATTCTATCATCAAGCCAAATACGAACCTTATGAGGATGTCACCTATGGCATCCCCTTAAGAAGTTGAAAGGTCCACGACATATGTATGTTCCCTTTGGATATAGAATCCAATTTCTCTCAGCCCTTCTTGACCCTTTTTCTATTTTCAGCCTGAATCAATTCCTAAGGTAATGGGTTCCATATGTTTACCACCTTCTGGTATTTCTACTTTATTGCTTTCAAGCTATACCTCCTCTAGATCCAAGTAATAGTACTTGTCTTTGATGAGTTCTGAGTGCTTTAAAGATATCCCCAAATAACCTAGTAACAAGTGAGCATGTCAATTCTTCCCCTGAGAGTCTTGGCTAATGTAACTGCATTTGGTTTTCAGGGGACTCGGGGTCAGATGGGCTACACTGAAGTGTCCTGGTTTGTCCTACCCTGCCTTAGCACTTGAAACCCCTCTGATTAGGGTTTTCTTTTTTGGTAAAGGCTTTGCTTTTAAAAATCCATTAAAATGCAAGGATGTCACACTTGAAGACAGAAGCAATCACTTAACACCTTGACTTATTTTTTTTTTCCACATTGGTTTTTGACAACCTAGGACTATGTCAGTTTGGATTTTGAAAGAATATATGGGGAAAGGCCCAAATCATAGAGGGTCTGCTGCATAACATGGGGTACAAAAGAATAAGTACAACAGCCCTGTGCATATGTACAGGAATCAAAAAGAGACAAGTGAAGAAAGGCATCAAATAACACCAGTGTCAACACAATTTAAGTTTTTACCTCCTCCACAATGGGACTCTTTTTGTTGCTTCATTGTTTCACATGGCTGGACCAAGTTACAGGGTCCAGAAACCACAAGGTGAAGATGTTCTAACTCCCTTCACAAACAACTGATTGAAATGATTCACTGGTGATAAACAGTAAAAACTAATGCTTCATTGGACTGATCATCTTCCTGAGAAGTTTATTTGGCCTTTGAGTGTTTTCCAGTCAATCTTCTTTATGTAGAGATTTTAATTGACTCCATGAAGCCCTCAGTTTGGCCTCTTTTGACTCCATCTTCCCTGAATCTGTCAGTAAAATAGCAATACATCATTTTGCCCCAGACCTACATCTTGTTAATGACACTGGCCCAGTACAAACTGAGTTCAAAGATAATCAGTATTCAAGTAATGACACTGTTTATAGGACACTATGTTTTCATTAAATTTAACAAATAGTTCTTGAGCATCTACTATGTAGGGCTATAAGGGACACAAGCATAAATTTAGAAAAGAAATTCCTGTCTTCAAGAAGTATATGATATGGAATATGATCTTCTTCTTCTCTAGGTCATTCAATATTTATTTATCACACTTTTATTTAGTATCTACTGTGCCAGAAACTGCTATGAATTGGGCATGCAATGGAGAACAAGATAGACACATTCCATGTCCTCACAGAGCTCTGCATCCCAAATTTATTTTGTGATTTATTTTGGTGTGACACTCAGCTCATCTTAGTTTACCGAATATGAAAGCCATCTATTTACATCTCCCTTAAGAAAGGCATGAAAGGAAGAGATGATATTTAACACACGGTTGAAGGGATCTTAGCAAGCAAGTATGAAAAAGATGGCATTTGAGTTAGGAGAAACAGCACGACTAGAGTCATGGATGTGTCCTAGATATGCAAGTACTTAAGTTTTGAAGGATAGTAGAGTTCATGGCAGATAATAAAAAGTAAAGCTGGAAAATTAGATTGGTAGAACACCACTGAGAGCTATGAATGCGAGGGGGGAATTCTATGCTTAATTTGGTAGACAGGGTTCAATTATACAGGGCCACATACACCTTGTAGGTCTAGAGTTTTTTGAATGAAGAAATTATATGACCAAATATGAACTCTCAGAAGATTAATCTGGCATCCTATGTTGGATGGGTAGGAGGTGAAAAGACAGGAGGCAAGGAGACATGTTTAAAATTTTCTGTAAAAGTCCAGACAAAAGGCAATGAGAGCCTTTATTAGGAGAATGTCAGTGGGCATGGAAAGGAGTGGGTGAATCCAAAAATACAAACTGTCTGACTTGGTAAATGACTAGTTTTAGGTTGGAAAAATCAAAGAGGTTACCAAAGTTGGCAAAGAAGAAAGAATCACATTTGCACATTAGTTAAGGATTAGAGGTTTGTAAACAAAATTTCTCTCAATTTTGGGGTGCTTTCTGGAGTGTTTATCATTTCAGAAGGGGCTATGTAATGTTAAAAATAAATTGGGGGTCCATTTAATCTATATATCTATGGGTATGACTATGTTCAATTCAAGCATGCTTATTGAACATCTACTATATCCTAAGCAGACTTCAAGACACTGGGGCTAAAATGCTGAAGTAAAATAGGCATGGTTCCTGCCCCTAAAAGCTTATAGTCTTTTGAAGTAGATAACAATAAAATAGTTATTAATTCAATATTAATATAAATATAAATAAAAGATGCATATTTTATTTAAGGAGTGTGTACTCTATTCCAGACTCTAAGTGCTGAAGATACAACAATGAGCA
This sequence comes from Mirounga angustirostris, assembly GCF_029215605.1. NCBI lineage: Eukaryota > Metazoa > Chordata > Mammalia > Carnivora > Phocidae > Mirounga > Mirounga angustirostris. The sequence goes on from NW_026991719.1 coordinate 99,886,401, forward strand.
AAACAGACAAAAATCTCTACCCTCATAGAGGTTATATTACAGTAGACGAGACTGACCCTTCAAAAGGAAACAAATAAAATTATTTCAGATAATGATAATTGGTATAAAAATGGAACTAGGTAAATTATATATATATTTATTTAAATATATATATATATAGGTAGTGGCAGATGGGGTTTACATTGGACAGGGTGGCCAGTGAAGGGCTCTTTGAGGAGGAAGCAAATCATGCAAAACACCCAGGGAAGAACACTCCAGCCAGAGGCAAGAGCAAGTACCAAGTTCCTCAGAAAGAACATGGCAAGTTCAAGAGACAGAAACAAAGCCAGTGTGGCTAGAGTAGAATAAGCAAGAGAAGGAGAGGTAGGCAGGGGCAGGTTCATGGAAGGTTTTGTAGGTCATGGTAAGGAGTTTGGCCTTAACTTGAGTGTATAGATGGTTTTAGAAGTAATGTGATTTAGTTTACATTTTTAAAAGGATCACTCTGGTTGCTATGCTGAGAACAGACTCTAGAGGAATAGGGGTAGAAGCAGGGAGACCCATTAGGAGGCCATGAATACACATGTATATCTGTATGTCTCTTGCCTTTTTATGGCAAAACACAATGTTTCTCCCTTTAAAAAAAAGAGAACCTACAATATAAAGACTTTCTCATCACTCATCATTTTTTGTTCCAATATCAATCAACAAAGCAATCCTTTAAAGTAAGTGGTAAGAAATTATATCAAATTTTGGCTGTTTAAGCAATTCATTCATTCATTCAACAAATATTTATTGGGTGGCTACTAAGTACCATGCACTGTGCTAGACCCTGAGGATACAAATCTGAGCAACACAGAAGTAGTACCTTCCCTCATGGAGTTTTTGATCTTGTATAGAAGATGGATGTCTATGAAATAATTATACACATACATAATGACAAACCATGATAACTGCCACAAAGGGAAAATAGGCTACTTTGCAAGGCTTATCTGTTATATGAATTTGTTTTACAGTGAGCATGTGGTCATCTGCATTGCCATTTAATACTAGGACACATGTGAATGGGGACACATGTGAAAGGGGGTCTTTAGGAAAGACCTTAACTCAGATCTTCAATCTATCATTAGATATTCACTGTTGAGGAGTAATTATAACTGCACTCCCAATATCAGGAAAAGAATGAAGTATAACTGACTACATTTAAATAAGGGAGTAGCCCCAGAAAGGAAATACAACAATGCCAGAGAGCCTACTCAGTACACAGAACAGGGCTGGAGGGTTCAAGCAAGGACTTTGCCCTAAAGAAGTTACAGTGTCAAGTCCTCCAAGAAGGCTTTCCTAATTGTCTCTACCATTCCAAGTCTGGGTAAGGTTCACTTCTCTAGGATCCAATAGCACCTGCTCTTCACTCTAAGACTGTGACTCTAGACCCTATGGCCATTGCTTTTTAACTTGTCTTTCTTCTGTGACTAGACAATGAATCTCATGAGGCCAGTGACATTGGCCAACTTGTTCACTGAGGTATCCCTAAATTTCAAATAGAAATGGCAAATGATGGACACTCAATAAATGATAAACCAACCAAACAAGGTAAACAACACAAAGTAAATAGTAATAAGCATGATGAATGACATATAGATAAGTTGCTATAGTCATTTATTGGAGGGAGAGGGCACTTCTAACTGAGATGAATTAGAAAGGGTTGGTAGAAGATTATTTTTGTGCTATTCTATGAAGATCTGACAAGATTGGATGTGGGCATTAGGGAAGACCTGCCAAGTAAAGTGAACTGTGTGAACAAAGTCATGGGAACAAAAATATCCAGGCATGCTCGTCAAACTAAAATAGGCATGGCATTATTAGGCAAAGAGAACATGAGAAGAAGTGTTGGGCAGTGAGGTTGAAAAGGTAGATTCAGGGCTGAAGTGTAAAGGGCCTTGATTATCAGACTCAAGGGTTTGATCGTTTGACACCTGGCCCAATCCACTACAATATACAAGATTGAAATCAGAAGATCTGAATTCTAGTCCTAACTCTGCCATTTATCAGCTATGTAATCGAAGGAAAACATTAAACTCTGATGGTCTGAGCCTGTGAATCATTAATATAATATGCAAAAATGGGAAATACAGTAAGGGAAAGGGGGAAGGTGATGAGTTCATTTTTATATCTGCCAAATTTGAGAGCCCCATATGACATCCAGTTGGATATATCCATTGATCAGTAGAAATATTTGGGGGATTTAAAAGAAGTAGAGGGAGAGTAGAAATACTGATTTAGTAGTCATTAAACACAGAACTCATAGTTGAACTCATGATTTTTAAATAAAGAGAAATAATTAATAAAGTATCTGAAAAGGATTTTGTTCAAAAATACCTTTGATCAATTTAGATTTAGCTCAAGAAATATATTTGGAAAGAAAAAAATCTCAGGCTGTCCTTTCACTATTAGCCTTCTGCTGCTGGATACTCTTGTAGCCATGGAGATACCAGCTCCCCAAACCAATTCCAGACATATGCAACCTTTTTTTAACCACTCAAAACCTGTATTTCCTCTCATCACAGAAGCCAAAAATCTATAATGAGAGAAGTTCTATTATATATATATATTTTATATATATCTTATATAAGTTATATCTTATATATATGCTATATATAAGATTATATACACAATTCTTATTTTTCATCATTGTCACCTGAAGCTCATCCATACTTTTTGAATTCCATTGTAGATTATTTGGATCCAAAAGAACTTCTTAAAAATACTCTCAGAAAGTAATAAGTTTCTCTCTATAACTCCATTTTTATTAGGGAGTTCATCTTATCAGAAGTACTGAATAAATTTGGGCATCTCAACCCCCATCCCTCACTCTATGCTCTAAATTCTTAGAAGATCATGGCATATAAGTTTTAAGTGTTATCTTTAAGTCATCTAGTCTTTCTGCTTCTGGCATGGGCAGGTGGGTGTTAAATAATACCTTGTAGATACTGTGTTAACCTATCCTGATTAGGGATCCTGATTCCCTGTTGAGCAATTGCCAACTTCTCATACTTAGTTAGTATGCATCTGCCTCTAAGTGACAGATCTATTCCAAATATGCTGACAATACCAGATGTTTAAGCAAACAGACTGAAGGCTAGGTCTTAAACCAAAGTACAAAACCCAGTGTACAGGGCGCCTGGGTGGCTCAGTTGTTAAGCGTCTGCCTTCGGCTCAGGTCATGATTCCAGGGTCCTGGGATTGAGTCCCACATCAGGCTCTGAATTTTGTCTTTATACTTTCAGATAGAGCCTGGAGACCTGTTTCAAACCTGAAGGATTTTTCAAACAGCCCTGTCTTCTGAATGACTCTAGCTGTCCTACACTAATGCCAAATTCCACCAATGAGATCATCCTTGGATGTAAACGCTGACCACCAATGGAGCTAAATTCCACCAAACCAGTTCACTTTGGACTTTGGGTCCCTTCCCAAAATGCAGTACTACAGGTGCATCATTCATCTTAGGCCTTGACACTGCCACATCCCAAACTTCTCTTTCCCCACTGGTCTGGGCTGCTGAAGTTCCATGCATACTCTGTAATTCAGCCACTAGAAATTTGTATACAAATGTGTGGATGACTCAGTGCAAATCCATTCCCCACTATTGGGAGAACAACATATATGCCATTTTTATTTTCCACAGTGATGAGGCTAAGCCCAAATGCATCTTAATCAAATAATCAGTGGCAGATCAGTAATACTGACTTCATATAGGAGCCTACAATAAACTACCCCAGCCCCACATATATACACAAGTACTTAAAAATGAGGGCAATAAGATTGTCTTCAGGATTAATAGGAAAACACATAATAAATGAGAAGAAGAATAGGCAAAATCATTTTCAACAAACTGAATTTTTGTAGGCCAGCAGAATTAGACTGCAACCTGATTAACTTTATTAATATAGCTAAAGGAAGAATGTGTGCTATGAGAAGGGGGAATTGAGCAGACAGACATAAGAAAAATATAGTCAATGAACAAATATTGACCTTTGACAGTGCCCAGCCAAGCACTGTCCAGGGGAAAAACATCTTAGCCAAAGGATTTTGCATTCTGATACCATTAGCAAGATTCTCCATCTCTATTGTGATAATAACCATAGAAAGTTTGAGATAATGGAAATCAAGTATGTTATTCCCATTGCAAGACTTCACTTATCTGAGATGTATCAGTCTTAGTTTTATGCCACTAAATATTCATTTCATCTAACTAGCTTTAACCTGATTAAAAGCTCATCAAGTTTCATGGCTAATGACTTGCTAAAGGTCCCACAATTTTGACTTGATTTCCCATATCCATCTGTCTAGAAGGAGAGGTATGTTGGTCATAAAGGCTTTATATATTCCAGTTCCTGTGAAATTTATTTCTTATTGTGATTTAATACACTGATACTCTGATTATGATTTGGCTTCCCATGTAGATTGGACCAAAGGCAAGAATTTCTGGTCATGCCAAAACAAGGTTTTTTTTGTCTGTGTAACAATCATGTTGTTCATCATTCATTAATACACTGAGATTTTAGTTTTATACATCACTCTTGTGAGAATAGTTAGTATGCATCTGCCTCTAAGTGACAGATCTATTCCAAATATGCTGACAATACCAGATGTTTAAGCAAACAGGCTGAAGGCTAGGTCTTAAACCAAAGTACAAAACCCAGTGTACAGGGCGCCTGGGTGGCTCAGTTGTTAAGTGTCTGCCTTCGGCTCAGGTCATGATCCCAGGGTCCTGGGATCGAGTCCCACATCAGGCTCCCTGCCCAAGGAGGAAGCCCGCTTCTCCCTCTCCCACTCCCCCTGCTTGTGTTCCTGCTCTCGCTATCTCTCTCTCTGTCAAATAAATAAATAAAATCTTAAAAAAAAAAAACCCAGTGTACTAATTGCTACCCTGTGAGATATTTGGGGAAATAGTCAAATGACCATTACCCAGGCAAAGTACCAGCCATCTCCAATGTTATTTGTGATTACTAGCAAACATTCTGTTGTCTCTATAATTGTTCATATTATAATTTGCCATACTTTAAGTGTATGCATTGAGCAGCATATCAAGAGTCTTACATAAATTATTTACAATATTTAAGTTACTATGTTATGTAGATATTATTGTACTTCTTCCAATTTACAAATGAGGAAACAGAAGCTCAGAGAAGTTAAGTAATTTGTCTTTGGTCCCACAGAAGGTAAATGGCCAAGCTTGGATTTGATCCCTATTTTCTAACTTAATAATCTATACTCCATCAAAACTATTATAATTGTTTTGTGTCATTGATGTTACTTTTGACTTATTCACATATATACTAATTTGCTGGAAAAAACTGTTTTGCTTCTCATGCCTTCCCTCTCAGTTAATTTTCTTCTTCCTGAAATACATCCTTTAGTAGCTCTTTCAGTGATGGTCTTTTAGAGGTAAACTCTAAGTTGCTGTTTATTTGAAAATGCCTTTGTTTTATTCACACTATGTGTATTAACTGGTATTAGATTCAGCTGCAAATAGCAAAAAATAATGTAAACAAAATAGAAGTGTATTTCTCTCTTATGTTAATGTAGAAAATCAAGGGCCAGTATGGTGACTCCATTATCATCAAGAACCCAGATCCCAGATCTATCTCATTGTTCCATATTTCTCAATGTTAGTTTATTATTATTATTATTATTAATGTTCAGTTAGCCACTGTATAGTACATCATTAGTTTTAGATGTAGTGTTCAATGACCCTCAATGTTAGGCTTTTATCTCATGATTCAAAATATCTACTGTAGGTCTAGTCACTACAAGACCTTCTCTCCTTGTCCTTATTTATGCTGGCTGGAATTTGGATGATGGCAGAATTTTTCACATGGAACAACTGGCAGCAAATGCCAGCACTTTTATGTTACTGTTTTTATGTTATTGTATATTTCTGGACTATGCAAGGAGTTTAAATTCAAACTCCAAAGCCGCATGAGGGCAGGCCCATGATTATACATCATCAGGAAAGACATTTTTCTCTGCCAGGAATGCAGCCTGAGACAAACTCCCTTGCCATCTTCCCCTGTGAAGAAGAGTTTTCCAAGTACACTCTTTCACTGCACATAAAGCACTTTGAGAGACCCAGTTTTACATGGAGGTCTTGGTCTCAAATCTCATACTGTGTGTGGGTGTTAGAACAAAAACCTTGGTCATTAATATCCAAACTTCCAACATACTCAGGGCAACCACAGTATTAACTCATGGGTACCACTCTAGTTTACAGTTTCCTCTTTGTGCTTGGTCCCTGGAAGTATCTTTCTGTCTTGAAAACTCAACCATGCCTTGAAAACTGTTTGTTCTATTCACCAGAATGTAAACTCCACAAGATCAGGAATTTGTGCCTATTTAGCTTACTTCTTTTTGCCGTACCTAGAACACTTCCTGGCACATAGGAAAGGTGTTCAATAGCTAAAGGGTACAGGATTTCTTTTTGAGGTCATGAAAATATTCTAAAATTGACTGTGGTAAAGACTGCATACATCTGTGAGTATACTAAAAAATATTTACTGGCACACTTTATTTTTTTTTATTTTATTATGTCACTGGCACACTTTAAATGAGTGAATTGTATAGTATCTAAACTACATGTCAATAAATCTCTTATTTAAAAAAATACTTGGTGAATGAATAAGTTAACTTTATCCAGTATCTCTGATGTTTTGTAGCTGGGAGTGGGGTGAGAGTTTCCAGAGTATGTAGTATGTGATACTGCTAGAAATGGAAGTCAAATCCATGCTGTTTTCACTTACTATGCTATCATTCATGTTTACAGGTATAGTGAGATTTTTCAGAGCACATTTCCAAAGTCAGCCTATGCCAACTCTATAGCCTTGTGAGGGTGGACAAGAAAAAAAATATCCAGAGAGAAGTAGTACTCTGCAGGCTCATCTTAACCACCACATTCTATTAAGAAATCGGATTCTCCAATTGCATAGTGATAGAACAACCAGATTATGCCTATAGGTAAATTCTAATCCAGCACCAGATTAGAACTAAGAGCTTGCTAGAAGCTTCCTTAGAAAGTTCTCTAAATATAACTCTCTATCATCAACAAAGCTCCATATATTACCCATGAGCAATAATAGAACCATTTACTGCACACTTACTATGTGCCAGGTACTCCTGCAAATGCTTTACATTTATTATTATACTTATTACAGATGTAGAACTGAAGCACAAAGAGGTTAAGAAATTTGCCAAAGGCCACGCAGTTAACAACAGAGCCAGTGTTTCTCCAGGCAGACTGGCTCCAAAGCACATAAGCTTAACAATTATGCTATGCTTCCCTATATTTACTTGAATTATCTAATCTCATTCCCAATCCCATTCTAAAAGGAATTTTAATGCTCAAGTAGTAAAATATAATTATAGGGCCAAATCCCTTTATGCTTTCTTCAGAAAGCCAAAAGTTGCACTCTATAACATCATCTGCCATCAGCATTGCCACAATAGGGCTTGTCAGAGTAACTAAAGAGGTGTGAACAGTGGTTAAAGCATGCATTTTTGCCTTCCAGCACACAGGATCATTTAGATTTCTATTAAGGACATCGCAAGGAAAAGCAAGAGAAAAAGTATCATATTAACTCTTCAAAACTGGGAGGGAGGATGCAGTGTGAATACATATCTATCACTCAAATGCCTCACTCAAAAAAAAAAAAAGAAAATCTGTTTTTAAATATAGGACTCTGGGTTCTTCAGTCAAGAAAAACGATTTAGTCTGAAACCCATCAAAGAATGTATTAGACTGGTCTCAACTAGCAGCTGCAGAAAAGATTTAGAGAACAGTTAAAGTTGAAAAATCACTAAAATAGCCAGGCAACATATCAAACTTGCTCTGAGTTTACTAAATCCAATAAATGGAACTGTTTAAAGACATTAAGGATGATGCATGAATAATGCAAATCGATTCAACTTTATTACTTTTTCCGCACTGTTTTCCTAATAGCTGCACATTCACACTGCTCACACATATGAGGGTGCATTTCAGCAGTTGATTCTATAGTAATTACAGATATTAAGGATTCAGCACACTGAGGAAATATCTCAGTAAGAGAGAGTCTACATGGGACACAATTAGAAAATACTATATATAAACACTGGTCGCATTTTTTAATAAGTTATATGTGATACAGAAGAAGCACTGGACAAGCAGTGAAATGAAATAGAGATATTGACTGCAGAGAAAAGGAGAATGCTTGTGACAACAAACACTTGCTATGTTCCAGGCGCTAGATTTATTATGTGAATTTTATTAGATAGATTTATTGTAGCTAATATACACAAAAACCCTGGGACATGGTTATTATTACTATTCCTATTTTCTAGGTGAGGAAACTGAGACAAATTCAAGTGACTTTCCTAAGGTCATTAGTAAGTGCCAGAGCTGGAGCCCATGCAGTTTGGCTCCAGAAGTATGCTCTTAGTCACTCACTTCTACTGCCTTTCATAGCAAAAGATAAAAAAAAAAAAAATCATTCCACACACTTTATTGAGTGCCTGCTATGTATCTCCCACTGTGATAAGCGCTGAGAGTATAAGAAGCATAGAATTGAAGAGAACAGGTACTAATGGTTTTTAAATATCTTGGAGATTGGAAGGGCTTTAAGATGATCTCAATACAAGCTTTTATAAAGGTCACGGAAAAATTAGAAAATGACATTCATTGTACCATAAATTTAGTTAGCCCTCCTTGGGCTCTGCTTCAGCAGCAAACTTCATCTCAAAGTCTGTCAATATGACATGCAATGAATGCAGCCAAACCAAACAAAAAACAACAAAAACAAAAACAAAAGAATCTCTGGACAGGCTCTAAAATCCTTAAGATTCCCATGGAAGTTCTCATGTTTGAGGAGCATTTCCGAATACATGGTCATTTCCATTGTATTTTCATCAAAGTTGTCTCACTTGAAACCACTCAATTCATAAGTATGTATGAGCATCTAGCATGATATCAAACACTATAAGGGGTACAATAATATATGAGATATAGTCCTTGCCAACAAAGAATCTAGAACCTAGTGAATAGACAAGGAATTCCCATAGGGCAATTATTAGAAAAGACAATTTATGACAAAATGCTCATTTATGCAGTACAAACGAATGCTTAATGTAGGCAGACAAGGGAGAAAAACTGAATTGAATTGTTCAGAGAAGGCCTTGTGGTGACTAGGAATCCAGTGAGGCCTTGAAGGAGGGAGGACTTGAAGTGACAGAAGAGAGGACCAAGGGCACTCCTAAGTCTAAAGGAACAGTCTGACCTGGGTCTTATGGGCAGTGGCATAATACAGGGACCTGAAGAGAAACTAGGGCCATGTCAGATCAGGGCCCCAAATCAACCAATGCAATCTGAGAAGTAAATGTGTTAATTAAAGGCATGAATCAAGCTCAAGAGCCCAGAAGCCAAAGACCAGAAAAGGAGGAAAGTACTGGGAACCAGAGAGGGCCAACAGCAACCAGGACCCAGGCTATGTATTTTGTGACCAGACTGACCTAGGTTTAAATTCTATTTTGCCCCATACTCTATGTCAGCTCTATCAAGTTATCTAACACTTCTAAGCCCATTTCCTCATCGGGGGAATAGGGATATCAATACCTACCGTGCGTTAGAGGGAAATTAAAGATCTATGTGAAAGAGTCTTAATAATGTAAAGTTCTATGTGAGTGTCAGTTATTATCACCTGTTGTTATATGGTAGATAGAACCAAATCTTGGAGGATCTTGGAGCTAGGAAAGTTGATAGTGATTCTATGCAACATATGGGCAGCTGCCCATAGAAGTGAATCAGAATCTTGGGGGGCTTGTTGTTTGTTTCTTTGTTCATACATTTCTTCTTTTGTTTGCTTCAAAATACAGCTCCTTTAGATTCTGATAAATTCCTTTCCCCCACACAAGTCCAGAGGATAATCACTAGAATGGGGAACCACTTTACTGATAAGCTGATAAGAACTCGTCATATTCCCATTATGTTGGGGCAATAAAAAGGTTAACATCCCATTGATCTAGAAATTTATTTCAGTATATTGAGTATGAAGTGATTAATGGTAGTGGTAGCAATGAAGCAAATTAGAAAGCTATTATAAAGGAAGATGAAAAAAGAGATAAACATTTTTTGAGTATTTACTACAAGATATGTTACTGTTGAGAAAAATGTGCTAGTAAAAGGCCGAGGCAGAATTTCAACCTAGTTATGGTTTACTTAAAAGAAAGAACTTTTCCTTGGATCAGATGTGAAGGAAGAAAGGACAAGATGGAACAATGGCTATAAGGTTTCTCAAACTGAAAGTTTGAACAGAACAGAAATCAGCAAGCTGAGAAGATAAACTTATCTAGAAGAGAACTCTGTGTGAGTTCTGAATTGTGTGACATGGAAATCTTAATATTTAAAAATCAGTTTACTCTTGGGCGCCTGGGTGGCTCAGTTGTTGAGTGTCTGCCTTCAGCTGAGGTCATGATCCCAGGGTCCTGGGATCGAGCCCTGCATCGGGCGGGCTCCCTGCTCGGCGGGGAGCCTGCTTCTCCCTCTCCCTCTGCCTCTCTCCCTGCTCATGCTCTCTCTCTCTTTCTGTATCTGTGTCTCAAATGAATAAAATCTTTTTTTTAAAGATTTTATTTATTTATTTGAGACAGAGAGAATGAGAGAGACAGAGAGCACATGAGAGGGGGGAGGGTCAGAGGGAGAAGCAGGCTCCCCGCCGAGCAGGGAGCCCGATGCGGGACTCGATCCAGGGACTCCAGGATCATGACCTGAGCCGAAGGCAGTCGCTTAACCAACTGAGCCACCCAGGCGCCCTCAAATGAATAAAATCTTTAATAAAATAAAATAAAATAAAATAAAATAAAATAAAATAAAATAAAATAAATCAGTTTACTCTTATACCTCTGGCAATATTCTCAGCAATTTTTTCCCTAAGTCAGCCACCTCAGGACTCACTTTGTCATCCATCGACCATGTTTTTGCCCTTTTGATCCCCATAAGTAGAGCTTAGGGTTGATTGCTTAGTGGGGAAGTTAACTGTGCTAATCAGGCATGCCCTTTTTAACTGAAGGTGCACATTTGGAGGCCATCCAGATAGGGCAAAGGGTACCATCTTGAATCCTTGAGAATCCACTTTGTAGTCAGCCAATAGAATTATCAATCTGAAATTAGTGAACTAAATGCAAAATGTCTGAATACTAGGTTTAAAATGCACTGGGTGTTATATGCAAACAATGAATCATGGAACACTACAGCAAAAACTAATGATGTAATGTATGGTGATTAACATAACATAACATAAATTAAAAATAAAATGCATATGATTTTTGCAGCACATTATTTGATATTACTTGTCTTTAAATAGTCTGAGTCAAGTTTGGATAAAGATATATAAAGGGCATTCTGTTGTTGTCATTTTAGTTAGAGTTTTTTTATTTTATATTTTTTTTTGAGTTGTGATTTTTGTTCGAGTTTTTTTAATTGATTGTTTGCTTTTATTTTATTTTACTTATTTTTGCTATTGGTGGTGGTTTATTTTTTGTTCCAGAGTTCATAAAGCTAGGAAAGAAAGCTAAGACAGAATTAAGATTCAAATTACTCAATAAGATACAACAAGTATCCCAAATTAACAGAGCCAGATTAAAGAAGATTCTTTTTTTTTTCATTTATAGACAGCTTTATGGAAGTTGGTTCACCGATTAACAAATAGTTTTTTTATTTAATTTAATTTTATTGTTATGTTAGTCACCATACAGTACATCATTAGTTTTTGATGTAGTGTTCCATTATATATATTCAAAAATTGAGTCAACAAAGGCAAACTAAGTGAAGTCTTTCTAGAGATTCACATCCAAAAAGACTGGAGGTCTGTGTTGACCACCATGCCAATATAAGCCCAAATTATGACATAACAGGTAAAAAGCCCCAAAGAAATCTTAGCTTTATTTACTCAAAAATGTTTGATGTGTACCTACTATGTATCAGGCACAAAGATCATGGGTGCAGGAAACAAGGAAGTACATCATCAGTAAACAATTTTAAAATAATAACACTGACTTCAGTAGTTCTTTTTTATGATTAACATAAACTGGCACTTCTAAACAAGTCAGAGAAATAATTTCTCTCCCTGCCTGGGAGGATCACTGCTACCAATCTTCCTCCCATCTCCAACGCTGGGTATACTTCTGGAAACCAGATTTGTGTAACTGTAAAAATGCATGCTTTTCCCATTAATGTAGTATCTTTCAAAATTTTTGACCACAGGTCTTAGTAAGAAATATATTTCACATGTGACCCAGTAAAAACACACATACATGACACATACACAATAGATACACACACACACAGACTATGATCACAAAACTCACACACAAAAAAATCATAAAATAATACTACCAATACTGTGGGCAATGCACTCTAATATTTTCTACCCTATTTTGTTTCACAAAAAAAAGAAAGAAAAGGAAAAATAGATGAGTTCTATCCTACTACATTTATTTCACAATTCACTAATGGGCTGTAACCCACAGTTTGAAAAATAGTGCACTATATATATATGGACCACATCTTCTTTATCCATTCATCTGTTGAAGGGCATCTCGGCTCCTTCCACAGTTTGGCTATCGTGGGCATTGCTGCTATGAACATTGGGGTGAATGTGTCCCTTCTTTTCACTACATCTGTAACATAATAACAACAACAAAAAAAGTGCACTATAGTGTAGTGTACCATTCTCCCTTCAGGATGCAGCTGGGTAGAATGCAGGATGGCAGGGAGGGGTCAGCCTGGGTTTAAACATTAACCACATGACTCCTCAAAGTAGAAAATTGCAGGACTGCATTTGCACACTCTGCCTCTGAATTTTTTGTCTATATTATACTCGAAATAGCTTTTATTCATGTAACCCCAAAACCCTGGAAAAATGTGGTGTTTTTGTTTTGGTTTGGTTTGGTCTTTTACAGCCTACGTACAGTATCCCACTTATATTCTGACACCATTGTGGACTTCAGTGACATGGTTAGCTTTTGAGGGAGAAGCAAAAATCTTAATTTGCTTTTCTTTGACAAAAAAAGTCTTTGAAATTTATTCAGGGCAGGAGCCAGGCAATGGGGAAATAATTTATACCATAATCCTCAAAGGAATAGAACATGAATCGAATTAATGTTTCTTCAGGATATGGGATTCTCTTCTTATGAATAAAATCTTTTGAGATCAGGTAGGAAGTTGTAACCATTTTTCTCTTTTATTACTTTTTCTGATACTTTGCTGTGAATATTTGGTTTTATACTGGCACTGAGAGATGACCAACAAACCAGCCTGATTGTGTGATACTATCTTCCTGTATAGATTCTATTCAGCAGGGTCTTTTCCCGTTTGGACAACTGAAGGAACCAGATTATACTTGTTACACCATTTGGCTCAATCATATAATAGTTTCCCTTGACTATCTTAGGGGTTCATAGAACCCTTACATATGTGCTACCTATGTCTATGTTTTTTTATTAATTAGATTTGAAACATGCAGCCCATTCTAAGAGTGTGTCTTTATGAAGTTATGGGATTGGTTGGTTCATTCAGCCAAAGTGATCAAATAATTCAAAATGAATCAAAATGAAAGATGAACTAAACTTACCCATTGTTGGATGAGATATAGTCATAGATTGACAAACCACTGTGACTGCTTTGTTTGATTCAGTCATATCAGCCAAAGCTTGCCCTTTGTGCCTCCCTGATGAAGTTTTATTACACCTCTTAAGTAGCTTATACAGTTCCTACATAGGATAGAGTAATTTAAACTACTTCCTTGGCTGGTTTTTATTGTCCTGGCCAGCTGAGAAAGGTTTGAGTTAGTTAATAAGAATGAAGATGAATAGTGGTTTGATTAAAATGACTAGCTTGCCTGAATTTGTTGATTGTTGCAGTATAACAAATCAGCTATTTGACCAAATTAGTATTTCCCTAAATTGATTAGTCAATTCAATCTGAAGTTGAAATAACTATGGCAAGTAGGAAAACCTGAAAAAATATTTTTACTGAATTCTTCTAATTATACATAGTCCTACCATTTTTTGAGAAAAGAGTAAATTCTCCATATTCGACAGGGCTCTCAAGAGAAACAAAACCTATTTTTATAAAGGAATTGGCTCATGCATTTATGGAGGCTGAGAAGCCCCAAGATCTGTAGCCAATAAGCTGGAGATCCAGGAAAGCCAATGTACAGTTCCAGTCTGAGTCCAAAAGCCTAAGAACCAAGGTAGTCAATGGTGTAAGTTCCAGTTTGAAAGTTGATGGGCTCAAGACCCAAGAAAGGTCAATGTTTCAGTCTGAATCTGACAGCTGGAAAGGACTAATGTCCACTCAACTGTCAGCCTGAAGGAGTTCTCTCTTACTCTGTCTTTTTGTTGTATTCAGATCTTCAACTGATTGGGTGAGACTTACCCACATATGGGAGGGCAATTTGCTTTACTCAGTCTGCCCATTCAAATGTTAGTCACATCCAGAGACATCCTCACAGACACACCCAGAATAATGTTTGTCCAAATGTCTGGGCACCCCATGGCCCAGTCAAGTTGACACATAAAATTAATCACTCCCCCTGACTGTTTTTCTGCTGGCTGACTTTTAAGGGAGTCCCATGACACTGTCCCCTTAAAGGTTTTGTTTACATGATATGAACAGGCTTCATTTATAGCTGGAGTCTGTGACAGCCTAAATGCTACAGTATATGGAGTATTAGGATGCTCCTCAAACTAAAGGTAGTCCCCATCTCTAACCTAACAGAATTCCTAAAATTCCACCATTAGAGTTATTCTTTTGGGCTAAGACAGTGTGGGTCACATGCACTAAAATGCAAATATCCATGGAAGGCAAACCACAATAACTCCTTATCAGCATTAACATAAGTTAGCTTGTATAAGTTTTTAGGTGATTTAAAAGAGGTCCCTTTGGATAGTCCAAAATGACCCTGAACTTATCTTCTCCCATGGGCATACCAAATCTACAACTACATATAGAATAATTCTTGCTGGAAAAAACCTGAAAACTAGTTGAACAGATTCTTCCAAAACAAGGTATGAAAGGGCCACGTCAAGATGGATAGGAGAGGCAGAGATGTAATCTCATCCAAAATCCCACCCCTGGCATGGTAACACACAATAGGGAAGGATCTCATGGCCTGGAGCCTCTCCCTGAGGAGCAAGAGGTTTGTGCCCTACATTAGGCATCCTAATCCTTGGGACCTGCACCAGAGAGATGAGGCCTCAAAAACATTTAGCTTTGGAAACCAATGAGGCTTACATCCAGGGGACCTACAGGGCTGTAGGGGTCTGAGATACTCCTTTTGAGGGGCTCACACATGGACTCACTTGTCCCAGGAACCAGTACAGAGACAGCAGTTTGAGAGGCAATTGGATTATATGTGAAGGAGATTCAGTTGCTAATCTTAAAGCATCTGCTGGACAGGCAGAAATTAGTTGGGATTTTCCTCAGACAGAGGTGCTGAAGAGTGCCATTTTTTTGTACTCTCCCTTTACCTTGCTAGAGCAGATGAGCATGTGCAGACACAACCTTGTTAAAGCTGAGGGTATGCCTCACTCTCAACACTTTTCTCCAGTCTCAGTAAAGCCATGGGTGTGCCCTGCCCCCAGCATTCTTGGATATTGCTAAAACTACCGGCAGGCCTTACTCCCAACATTCTTTCCTAGCCTCCCTAAAGCCACAGTCTGTGCCCCAACCCCAACACTCTCCTGCAGCTTCACTAAAGCCATTGGGTGAGCACAGTCCACACAGGGATACCTCTTAATTGCCTGGCTCTGGTGGCCAGAGGGGATTGTGCTCCTGGGCCCCACAGGATTGTAACAATCAGAACAACAGGATACCACACCTAGGGCATAACACAGACTGCAACTTTTTTTAATTTAAATTCAATTAATTAACATATAGTGTATTATTAGTTTCAGAGGTAGAGCTCAGTGATTCATCAGTTGTATATAACATCCAGTGCTCATTACATCACGTGCCCTCCTTAAGGCCTGTCACCAAGTTACCTCATCCCCTCACCCTCTCTGCTCCAGCAACCCTCAGTTTGTTTCCTATGATTAAGAGTCTCTTATGGTTTGCACAGACTGCAACTTAAACATACCCCCAGTCTGTATGTGAAAAGGCTCATTTAAATGTCTTGGAGCTTCAACCTAAGGGAAGACTTCAGATTTACCACACATCTAAAGGCTACTGAGGCACTCTCAGGGGGAACACAGGTAGAGAACCATCTGTGTGCCCTCTGTTGACCTCACCACGCTTGTTGGTACTTCCTAGAAATGAGCTTATACACTTATCTGAAGCTTCAATTCTTACAAGTGTCATCCAGGGGATACCTTCTGATCTCCTGAAGTGGAAGTCACCAGTGTCTATGGTTGCAGTACCACAGGCCTGTATATTTTTGCATATGTTAAAAGCTGCTGCCTGAGGATCTGGTTTTCAATCAGCCTGACTCTTTCAGCCTGAATTCAATCAGCTGACAAAGATCACTCCTTTTGGAGCATTGACAAATCCTGGCACACCCTCAACAACTGGAGACTGCCAAGAATAAATCAGGCTACTTAGACAATTACAAAGATTCAAGAGATAACCAAGAGATAGGACAAGGTTGAACAATAAAGTTCACCTCCTACATAAGGCCACTCCTTTAAGACTGAGAGAGGTAGCTGTTTTACCTAATACATGGAAACACAGAGAGTCAAGCAAAATGAGGAAACAGATGAATATATTCCAAATGAAAGAATAAGATGAGACATCAGAGAAAGGTCTTAATGGAGATAAGTAATCTATCAGATAAAGAGTTCAAAGTAATGGTCATAAAGATGCTCACCAAACTCAGAGAAAAATGGACGAACACATTGAAAACTGCAACAAAGAGATGCAAAATATAAGAAAATATAAAACAGAAGACACAGAGCTGAAAAATATAATAAGTGAACTGATAAATCCACTAGAGGTGTTCAAGACTAGATAAATAAAAAAACAACTAAGCAACCTAGAAGACAGGGAAGTGGAAGTCACCAAATAGAAAAGTCAAAAGAAAAAAAACTTAAAAGCAGAGATAGTTTAAGAGACCTATGGGACAACACCAAGCAGAATAACATTCCCAGAAGAAGAAAAAGAGAAAGGGACCAAAAACTCACTTGAAGAAATAATGGCTGAAAGCTTTGCAAGCTGGGAAAGGAAGCAGATATCCAGGAAGCAAGAAAGTTCCAAATAAGATGAACCCAAAGAGATCCACACAAAGACATGTTATAATTAAAATATCAAAATTTACAGATAAAGAGAGAATTTTAAAAGTGGCAAGAAAAAAACCAACTATGTACAAGCAAACCCCCATAAAACTATCAGCTGAATTTCAGCAGAAATTCTGCAGGTCAGAAGAGTGGCATGATATATTCAAAGTGCTGAAGTAAAGAACTTTCAACTAAGAATACTGTACTCAGCAAGGCTATCATTCAGAATTGAAAGAGAGATAAGAAGTTTTTCAGGCAAGTAAAAGCTAAAGGAGTTCATCACCACTAAATGAGACCTACAAGAAATGCCAAAGGCTCTTCTTCAATCTGAAAAGAAAGGCTCTAACCAATAAAAAGAAAGCATAGGAAAGTAAAAAAATCTCACTGGTAAAGGCAAATATATAGTAAGAGTAGTAGATTAACCACTTATAAAGCTAGTATGAAGGTTAAAAGACAAAAGTAGTAAAAATTAACTATAACTATGATACTTAGCTAAGGGATACGCAAAATAAAAAGATATATATCAAAAACATAAAGCATGAGGAAGGAGGAGTAAAAATGTAGAGTTTTCAGAATACAAATTTAAGTTGCTACCAACTAAAAATAGACTGTGATAGATGATAGATAGATAGACAGATAAAGATATAGATAGCTAGCTAGATAGATAGAAATAGTCATATGTGAACCTCATGGTAACCACAATGCAAAACCTACAGAGATACACAAAAGATGAGAAAGGAATCTAAACATAACAGTAAGGAAATTCATCAAACCATAGGGGAAAGGAGCAAGAGAAAAAAGGAGCAGAGAGGAACTACAAAACAGCCATAAAACAATTAACAAAGTGGCAATAAGTACATACCTATCAATAATTACTTTAAGTGTAAATGGACTAAATTCTCCAATCAAAACACAAATAGTGGTTGAATGGATTAAAAAAAACAAGACTCGTCTATATGTTGCCTACAAGAGACTCATTTCAGATCTAAGGACACACATGGACCAAAAGTGAAGGAAAGGAAAAAGATTTTCCATGAAAATGGAAATTAAAAGAAAACTGGGGTAGCTATACTTATATCAGACAAAATAGACTTTAAAACAAAGACTATAATAAAAGACAAAAAAGGGCATTACATAGCATTTTTCACAGAACTAGAACAAATAATTATAAAATTTGTATGGGAGCACAAAAGACCCCAAATAGCCAAAGAAATTTTGAGAAAGAAGAGCAAGACTGGAGGTATCATGCTCCCTGATTTCAAACTATACTACAAAGCTATAGTAATCAAAACAGTATGGTATTGGCATAAAAACAGACAGATAGATCAATGGAATAGAATAATGATCCCAGAAATAAATCCACACAAATATGGTCAATTAATCTATTATAAAAGAGGTAACAATATACAATGGGGAAAGAATAGTCTATTCAATAAATGGTATTGGGAAAATTGGACAGCCAAATGCAAAAGAATGAAACTAGACCACTATCTTACACCGTACATAAAAATTAACTAAAAATGGATTACAGGTTTGAATGTAAGGCCAGAAACCATAAAACTCCTAGAAGAAAACATAGGCAGTAACTCCTTAACATTGCTGTTGGCAAATATTTTTTTTGGATCTGACTCCAAAAGCAATGGCAATGAAAGCAAAAATAAACAAATGAGATTACATTAAACTTAGAAGCTTCTGTACAATGAAGGACTCTATCAAAAAATTAAAAAGCAACCTACTGGATGGGAAAAGATATTTGCAAATCATATATTCAATAAGGCTTTTATCCAAAATATATGACAAACTCATACAATTCCAAAATAAAACAAACAAAAACAATCTGATTAAAAAGTGAGCAGAGGATCTAAATAGACATTTTCCCAAAGACAACTTAACAGGTGGTCAAGAGGTACATGAAGAGATGCTCAATATCAGTAATTATCAGGGAAATGCAAATGAAAACCACAATGAGATATCTCAGACCTGTCAGAATGGCTATTACCAAAAAGATAAGAAATAAGTATTGGAGAGGTTGTGGAGAAAAGGGAACCCTCATGCACTTTTTGTGGGAATTAAATTAGTGCAGCCACTATTGAAACAGTATGAAGTTTCCTCAAAGAATTAAAAATAGAACTACCATATTATCCAGCTATGCCACTTCTGAGTATTTATCTGAAGAAAACAAATCACTAATTTGAAAAGATATATGCACTCCTATGTTTGCTGCAGCATTATCTACAATAGCCAAGATATGTAAATAACTTAAGTGCCTATCCATGGATGAATGAATAAAGACAATGTGGTAAATATACACAACAGAATATTAGCCATAAAAAAAGAAGGAAATCTTGCCATTTGGCAAGAAGGAAATCTTGCCATTTGGCATCTTGCCATGGATGGACCTTGAGGGTATTATGCTAAATGAAGTAAGTCAGAGAAAGACAAATATTGTATGATTTAACTTACATGTGGAATATAAAAAACAAAATAAATGAACAAACAAAATAAAACTTACAGATACATAAAACAGATTGGTGGTTATCAGAGGGGAAGGGGTGGGGGTGGGCACAAAGGGTGAAAGGGGTCAATTCTATGGTGACAAATAGTAACTAGAATTACTGTGGTGATCCCTTTGTAACACATACATATACTGAATCATTATGTTGTATAACTGAAACTAATATAAGGTTATATTCCAATTTTGCTTCAGTAAAAAATAAAATAAACATCCCTTTGTAAGTGTGAAATGAAAAAGGAAGATTTGGAGACATAAGATCTAGGTTGGACAAATGGGAAGGAACCAAAAACATATACCACTTTATCATTTCTTTCTGAACCTGTTTTGATGGTATTACTAGGTAGATAAAAAATGACCAAGTGATATATATATATGTAAAGGAATATTAGCCATAAAAAAGAATGAGATCTTGCCATTTGTGACAACATGGATAGACCTAGAGGGTATAATGCTAAGTGAAGTAAGTCACAGAGAAAGACAAATACTATATGATTTCACTTATATATGGAACCTAAAAAACAAAACAAGTTTATAAGCAAACAAACAAAAGCAGAAAGAGAGAACAAACTGATGGTTGCCAGAGAGGAGGGTGGTGGATGGGCAAAATGAATGAAGGGGAGTGGGAGATACAGGCTTCCAGTTATGGAAATGAATAAGTCATGGGTATGAAGGGTACAGCATAGGGAATACAGTCAATGGTGTAATCAAACTCAGATCTGTTTGTCTGATACACAGCAAAGCCAATCACTGAGATATCAGGTGTGCTGTGAGGAAAGCATTCATTTGAGAGGCAGCCAAACAAGGAGATGGGAGGGCAAGCCTCAAATCCACCTTTCCAAAGGAGGAGAGAACAAATTTTTTTCTTCAAGATTTATTTATTTATTTGAAAGAGAGAGAGTGAAAGAAAGAGAGTGCAGTGGGCGCGAGCAGAGGCAGATGGAGAGAGAGTCTCAAGCCGACTCCACACTGAGGGCAGAACCCAACAAGGGGCTCAATCTCATGACCCTGAGATCATGACCTGAACTGAAATCAAGAGTCAGCTGCTTAACCAGGTGAGCCACCCAGGCGCCCCAGACAAGTTTTTTATAATCACAGCGGTTGAGATTACAAACATATTGATAAAAAGGACAAGGAAATTTATGACTATTCATGAGGAAAGATGGAGCATGCGCACTAAGCAAACATATATATAACATATATCCCATGTCCACTTTGGGATGGACACTTACAGAACAAGGCAAAATTTAGCTCCTGATGTCAGGAGATTATCTTAGGACAAGGAGAAGGGGCTATGGGCATGCTCTGAATGGGGTCTTGAGCTTGTTATCTTGGGTAAGGAATGCAGGGCCTTGCTTGTTTCTAGGTTAGATCTTGAGTTGGTCTTGAGTCCAGCCTTCTGCAGAGACAGATAGTGAGTTTGTTAGTGGGGTCTGAAAAGACACAATAGCTGATTAGGGGGAAACAGTTCTCTGAGAAACAAGCTTTAAACTTTCTGCTACCTCATTAACCTTATGGGGCATGGTTTTAACAGTATTGTAATAGCATTGTTTGGTGACAGATTGTAGCTACACTTGTGGTGAGCACAGCACAGCCTATAGAGTAGTTGAATCACCATGTTGTACACCTGAAACTAATGTAACATTGTGTGTCAATTATACTTCAATTTTTAAAAATGACCAAGTGATTTTCTGTGGCCCATTTCTATGGTCTGGTGACAGGTAAAAACTGAGAGATAGTTTGCTATTCATTCAGATGCTGCAATGGAATCAATCTGGCCACTCAGTGAAAATCAACTCTTCTTTTCCAAGACCCGGTCTGCAATTTCCAGCAACTCTGTCACCTCACCCATCTTCTCTTCATTGTTACAGATCTTTCTAAGGCTCAATTATGTTTGTGAGGCCTGTATTTCTGGAAACATATCAATCTATGTACATGAGAATCAGAAGATTCCCTATACTTAACATAGAGTCCTAGCATTGGAAAGCTCATTCTTCATAGGAAGAGCACACAGTGAAATTGTCCAATGTCCATGAAACATTAGGGAAGCAAGAGGAGGTTGTTCCGCCAGATATATTTTCTGTTCTCTTAATCAATCATTGTCCAAATAATAGCACTTTACAAGACCCAGAAAGTCTTGCTCAGAAGACCTACCATGAATAAAAATTAATTGTTCTTTCTGCCTCTTTACTGGCTGGTTTACAATGTTTTGCAGGTGGTCAAATGATATTAATTATCTACAACAAAGGGAGGACATTCCTAAATGAACCAAAAGGTAGAACATGGCCTAATATATTACGCAGAATGAATTCCCAGTGAGCCCTAATAGCCTTTACACCTGCAGCAGGAGAGGCTGTGTAGGTACACACGGCAATTCATTTGTGCTCAGTGGGAGGGAGCCCAGTGTGTGGAGTGGAAAGTATGTGTATCTTTTTCATTCAAAAATGATTGAGATGAAGAGCAAAACTTGGGACAGTGAACAGGAAGAGAGCAGCCACATTGAGCAATTCTGTGAATGTGCTTCAAAATGATCTTGGAGACCACAGATAGACTATGACAAAATATTGTAGTAGCACCTGTGGGTATCTATGGACCCTGTAAAGAACAAAAATTAACCAACGATATCAAGATTATACATTGGCAAAACCCTCTGGGCAAGACTCTCCCTTAGTTGAGTGTAGGGTCAGTGCCTGGTGAATGATTCATTTGGAGAAGAGAAAATATTGCCATGGTAGGAGCCACCTTCAACTTCCATGCTTTTCTTGCTAAGAAAGCCCTGATTTGCAGGAACAGATCTGACACTTTGGCTTTGGTACTCTTAGAAGTTGGCTTGGCAATCATAGGTAGGCCATGTTTTTTCCCTGTTGGGCATAAACAATCTCACCGAATGCTAACATGAGACAACATCAGTCTGTGACCAAAATAAAGTAAGGAAACAGACCACTTTATAATTTTCATCTAAGCACAAACACAAACATTTGTATTTCCCAAACCACAAAAATATCTGGCTAATATGAGGAGCCAAGGCTTCTTTACCATTTACTGCTTTAACCTGAACTCTAGCCTGCCCTCTCTGTAGATAAGATTTATGGAGCTATCCAATGATAGAATTGTCCCCACTTCCTGACAACACCCAACTCAGAGAGAATCCCTCTTCCTTGGGCCCTCCAACAAATCACCTGATCAAAGCCCAAATCCTGTAATAAGTCCTTTCTAATGTTCTCTCACTGAGGAACCCCATGGTTCTCCATGGTTTCTGTTCTTCCTCATTGCAATGAGTATGAAATCCAACTTATTCAGTTAGAGGTATGCTCCTGGTGGTCTTTGGCTAAACAAGACACTACCTTCAGAAAGAAGTGGAGAACCTTCAGGGGCAAATGTTGGTAGGGTGGCTAAAGCAACAAACTCTGATACCCTACCTTTTGCTCTTCTTTCATAATTTCAAAATCAGTAAGAATCTGTACAAAATGGAAATGAATACCAAAACTATAATAAATGCTTTGGTTATTCTCCCTTGGAGATTTCCAACAGATAAGATCTTTTGGCAAACTTTACAGCCATTAGTTTACATACTGTATAAGTGTACACTTTCCAGGGCACTTTGGCTCTTTTAGCTGTTGTACTTACATCCATTCTTCACTATATGCAGCAAGCCTATCCCAGTAAGTATCTTTTCACACAGTGGTTTTAAATTTATGGTTTATATGCTGGTAAGATAGGCCAAAGACACTTTCCTCAAGTGATTTTCTCCAAATCATCCCATTTTTATTGAGCTCCCACTATTTACCAAGCACAATCTTATGTTCTGGGAATACAATGATAAATAAGACAAAGTCTTTGCCCTCATGGAGCTTAAATTCTAGGAAGAGAGACAGAAAATAGACAACTAAATAATTCAAGTACCACCTCCTCATTTTTCTCAAAAACCTAGCCCTTTCTCTGAATTCTATGTTAATGATTCTTTGTGTCACAAAATAATATGCTCATTCATTGTCTTAAAATAGAATTGTTGAAGGAACAAGATATGTTTTTTGAAAAATTAGAAGATTCCATGATGCATAGCTCCTACTTTCACTATCACACGAAAGAAGGAAGTGTACTTATGATGAATGGTCTCAAGGAGAAGAATTAGATGGCTACTCCAGGAAAGCCGACTTGGCCCTTACATAAGCAACTTACCTTCTAAAAGTCAGCTGTCTGGGGCACCTGGGTGGCTCAGGTGGTTAAGCATCTGACTCTTGATTTCAGCTCAGGTCATGATCTAAGGGTCGTGAGATTGAGCCCCACATCAGGCTCTGTGCTCAGTGGGGAGAGTGCTTCTCTCCCTCTCTCTCTCACTCTGTCCCTCCCCACCGTGCCTTCACTTTCATTCTCTCTCCCTCTCTACCCCCTCTCTCAAATAAATAAATAAATCTTTTAAAAAAATAAAAGTCAGCTCTCTGAATACCAAGTAGATGACCTCCAGAATTAATGAGGTCCCTATTACTATGGGTATTCAAACAGATACCAGGCAAGCTCTTAACTGATATGATTTAAGAATATTTAAGCATCAGAATGTTGGTTGACTTAGATGCTTTTTAAGGTCCCTTAAGAGTCTAAGAATCAATGATTTTGTGCATTGTTCTCTACTTTATCTATGTATATAAAGCTCCCACCCTCCTCTCCATTACTGGAAGCTAATTGTGAGCAAGAATCTTGCCTTTCTTATTATTTTATTCCCCAGATCCCTACTGTTTATAACACAGTTCTGGACCTACAATGAGAGCATAATAATTACTTCCTCACTTCAATATTCCCACTAGACGAAGGCCACTGCTAACTAACTGGGCCATGACCCTCTGAGATTTTCATGACCCTCTGGCAAGATCTGAGTTGAAAATATAGTGCTGAGGTCATTATGCCACACTTCTTTTTTCTTTTAAGATTATATTTTTAAGGAGCCAGGGTCCCAAGATAATTGCCACGTGTGTTTTCACAGACTCATTGCTATGTTCACACAAGTTGTGAAGCTCTCCAAGTATCCCTATCTTACCTACCAACCATAACCTTGACCCTGACAATAAGCAGCCTTATTATTTTTTTCTATACCTGATTTCTTTCCATCCTATATTCAGATTTTATCATGTCCCCTCCTTATTCCACCAGAATAAATAGAGAAGCAGGCATGGTGGTTAGATTGATATTAACCCAAAGTAACATGAGGCTACAGAGGCTAGATCCTCCTCTGGGCTGAGCAAGCACACAAGTGTCTATCTACCAGCTGATTGATGAGGTGCCCATTAATTAGCATCTTAAGGCGAACACCCGGGAAAAACCACAGCCTGTGAACAAAGCTTGTGATTCATGATTCCCCTCCTTTTAACTTTATTGCTATTACCTCACAGGAGACCACTGTAGTAAGCTCGTTAAGCACTGAAAAGCCATTTGAGGAGGTAGATTGAAGAGTCCGTTATGAAGGAAGACCTAAAAACTTGCTTGAGAAACAAATTATGATTAACCGAATGCAAACCTGAAGCCAAACATAACAATCACGACACAATTAAATGCAGCCCTGTTCCTTTCCTTCCGCCTCAGAGCACCAGCTACAATCGCTCTCTTTCCCT
Organism: Mirounga angustirostris; assembly: GCF_029215605.1. Classification (NCBI taxonomy): domain Eukaryota; kingdom Metazoa; phylum Chordata; class Mammalia; order Carnivora; family Phocidae; genus Mirounga; species Mirounga angustirostris. The sequence goes on from NW_026991719.1 coordinate 99,911,793, forward strand.
CTTATTTATTGACCTGTAATAAAATCTTGTTGGATGGGCATAATGGGAATTTGCAAAGTTGAGGGACTGTATAGTGTCTGGGTATACAGATGGTAATCATCTTTATTTATCTATGACCCTGAAGTCACACCTACCCCAAGATAACTACCAAAGAGACTATTAGCTTCTGTTCTGCCTTGAAATCTCAATAGCAATAAAAAGCACCTTCCCACACTTGATCAGTCCTCGAAATGATCCTTACACTGTGTTTTATCTAGCCTCATATTTTATCAGGGTTGATATTGTCTGGGAGTTCAATCCTTAAATTGAATGAGCCAAGGCGAGGTTTTTCCTGTTTTCAATCTGGCTTGTTGAGAGTGACTCAAGCAATTCAATTGAAGTTGGGTAGTACGGGATATTCTGTTAAGCATATTTTTTTGAATACCAAATTCTATGTCTACACGCACAAATTAGGCTGACCAAATTCAGAACGCCTACAGGTTAAGTTCAACTGACTAAAGGCAATGAGTAGAAAGGGGTAGAAGTAATTTTAATAAATGCCAAAAACACAATTTGACTGAATTGTTGAATCCACTGAACACTTGGTTCAGGTGCGTTATAGGCAAAGCTAATGTCTGCATCATTTCTTCCCTTTTGAGAGAAAAATGCAAAAAAGAGTAAATTGGGGGTGATCTTAATATAGCATTTACCGCAATAATGGACACACTAGAAATATTTAGTAAATAACCTTTGACTGAGTAAACAGCCAAGCTACTTCTTCAAAACAATAGCCTATGGGTACCTGGGTGGCTCAGTCGGTTAAGCATCTGACTTCAGTTCAGGTCATGATCTCAGGGTTCTGGGATTGAGCCCCGTGTCTGGCTCCCCACTCGGCGAGGAGTCTGCTTGTCCCTCTCCTTCTCCCTCTGCCCCTCCCTCTGCTTATGGTCTCTCTCAAATAAATAAATAAAACCTTAAAAAAAAAAAAAAAACAATAGCCTAACCTCTCAGAGTCCCTCCAACCACCATCCCAGCAGCTTTAGGAGCTAAGGGGATTAGTCATATTTCTAGGGACAGAGCCAAAGTAAAATGGTCTTTTAGGGGGTTTTTCTGTTTCTCTTTCTAGAAATATTTCATTATCTCTGCCTGGGTTCTGCCACTTAGCATTTCATAATATCTGGACTGTTTCATAATATTTGGGCTATCTCTTAGACTCCCTGAAAAAGCAAATAGAATGATCAAGAATTTTCTTTAGAGGAAAAAAACCCAGAACATAATAACAATATTTCACTTCAGCAACGTCATAACTTATTGGGCCTTTAATAACGTAACTTTTGCAGAATGAAGAAAGGTCAGACTTCTATCCCTAAATCACCTCTATGATAATGGCAGTTTTTGTTCTTCCCCACTATTGTAAGATCAATCCTAGCCATCCAGAGGTCAATGTTTTCATTATTTAGTGCTTGGGTATGATTTAGATGCCTTTTTCCCTAATTCTAGTGCTTTCTCCCAGATATTTCCCCAAATTTCAAATAACGATAATGGAAGAAAAGAAATTTGGAGTGCATTTCCCTCAACTTTCCTTCATTGCATCTTATACAAAAATAAGATGAAACTGGTATTCTGCCTGTGCTCACAGGGACTATGGTAAATGCATCTTAGATCCACTAAAAAACAAAAGATTTTTTTTTTTTAAGTCCACTACTCTGACCTCTGCACTCAGATCATACTCAGGGTGAAAATGGGATCCAAAGGTATGTGAAAATTGTTTAAAAGTATCTAAAAGATAAGTCAATCAGAGAAAGACATGTATCATATTACCTCACTGATAGGAGGAATTCTTAATTTCAGGAAACAAACTGAGGGTTGCTGGGGTGGTGGGGGGTGGGAGGGATGGGGTGGCTGGGTGATAGACATTGGGGAGGGTATGTGCTATGGTGAGCGCTGTGAATTGTGTAAGACTGTTGAATCACAGACCTGTACCTCTGAAACAAATAATACATTATATGTTAAAAAAGAAAAAAAAAAGAAGAAGATAGCAGGAGGGGAAGAACGAAGGGGGAGAAATCGGAGGGGGAGATGAACCATGAGAGACTATGGACTCTGAGAAACAAACTGAGGGTTCTAGAGGGGAGGAGGGCTGGGGGATGGGTTAGCCTGGTGATGGGTATTAAAGAGGGTGTTCTGCATGGAGCACTGGGTGTTATACGCAAATAATGAATCAAGGAACACTACAGCAAAAACTAATGATGTAATGCATGGTGATTAACATAACATAATAATAATAAAAACACAAGGACATCATCCAGTAGCAGTTAATCTGCACTCATTTGGGATTAAATAAGTAAACTGTATTTAGGATGTCACATACGTATACTATCCACTCCAGGGAAGGAGTTTTTTGTTTGGTTTTTTTTTTAAGATTTTTATTTATTTGACAGAGAGAGAGAGAGATAGTGAGAGCAGGAACACAAGCAAGGGGAGTGGGAGAGGGAGAAGCAGGCTTCCCGCTGAACAGGGAGCCCGACGTGGGACTCGATCCCAGGACCCTGGGATCATGACCTGAGCCGAAGGCAGACGCTTAACGACTGAGCCACCCAGGGGCCCCAGGGAAGGAGTTTTTCACATCTCAAGCCTAGCCTGAACAATTGAGTGGATAATTTCACACATCAGTTCTTAAACTTGTGGATAAATGTCACCTGGTAGGTATGTTAAAATGCAGATTCCCAGATTTTGTCCTCAAATATTCTGAATCAGCTAATTTGGTAGAGAGTCAGTTAATCCACACTTTTAATACAGTCCTTCAAGTGAGTTAAATGTAGTTGGCCAATAGGCCACCCTTTGAAAAGCACCAGCAAACATAGTGTGTTTGATTATTCTAAAAAGGTCACTGACCTATCACTGATGCTAGAAAGTTGAGGTGTAAGATCAGATCCCCTTGGAGTACCACCGCAGACATTACGCGAAGTATATAAGATTCTTTCCACTTGACAGCAGATTTGGGTGGGAAAGGAGCATTGGATGCCTGAAAAGCAAACTCTATAAATTGTATTTGTTGCTTAGATCCTGTCCTATTTTTTCTAGTAGACTACATGATCCCTGAAGGCATGGTCACATCTAAGGCAAAATTTTCAAAGGCAATGCTTCATAGTGTGTTCACTGGACAAAGAATGATAACATGTCAGAACTACAGAGATACTCAGGGATCGTTCTTTGATCTCTACCCCTACTCCCCACTAGGCTGCTCCTTGGGTTACTTTCCCCTTTGTCCAAGAATTTGATCCCTTTTTTCTCATTTTGATAATCTCATTTCTTGATCACTGCCTTTGATACCGTTTTTCGCCCTAGCCACTTTCCAGCCCTGGCTTATAGTAGCATGATTTAACTGCTGTTCAAGAACTTGCCTGATCACTGACCCATCTGATTTACCAGCCACTGATCTTCTGCCACTCTGTCTAATGCTCTGGTATGACATTCCACCAGGATTTTTTTCTTTAATTAACATCTTGTAGAAAGTCCATAGGGTTTATTTTCCCTCTTTCAGTAAATGAAAGAAAGTAAAAGGACTTAATCCCCACAGAGAATAGGATGCCAGGAGCCAGGAAGGTTACTCCTTCATCTCTGGTTTCTTGATTTTATCTATGGCTTCTGATAGATGGTTTCATGGCATCTCATTGATCAGACACTTGGGCTCCTGCCCCCAACACTTTGGGCCATGGCCATAAAGTCACCACTGCTTAGGATTCCTGCTTTCTCTACAAATGCCAATGAACTTTTGAAGCTTCACATTCTCTTCAGAGGCTATTTGAATGCTTCTAGCATTAGAAATGGTTGATCACTTCCTCCTCCTTGAAACACTTTCTTTCCTTGGCTCCTAGCACAAAACTTCTGCGCTTTTCTGGTAAAAATGAAGTTTCTCTGATTGAAGCAGAAGTAGGAGTAGGGCCCCTGACCCATGTCCTCAATATTATCCCCAAAGCCTCTAGAAGTTTCAAAATTACAAACTGTGAGAAGATGTGTTCCAAGAACAACAATTCTAGGTGATATACATATAGTGTTTGCATTTTATATCACTCAGAGCTAAATTAAATATTGTTACAATAATCAGAATGACCATCACTAATCAAAGACTTAGATGTGTTTTACACACACACACACACACACACACACACATCTGTGCATCAAGTTAGGAAGCATATATTTTCATTAGGAGAAGTTAGTAATAATAAAAACAATAATAACAACATTTGTAAGGCAAAGACTATGTGTCAGGCACCATAGTTAGTGCTTTACCTTCTATGCATCTTTTATTGTTCAGGGCAACCATGCAAGATAACTATGACCACTCCCATTGTACAAATGATGAAAGTGGGGTTGTGGAGGTAAAGCAGTTTGCCCATTTAAGTGACAAATTTTCACATAAGCCTTGTTGACCTTAAAGCCTTTTTTCTTTTCAATATACCTTAAAGCCTTTTTTCTTTTCAACATTAAAGCACAGAAATCCTGGCTCAATAGAATGTCTAAAAAGCATTTCTTTTAAATTCTGTATTTGTCATCAATAGAGACAATACAGCAGTAAAGCAGGAAGATTTAAAAATAAAAGCTGAGCCAAGTAGCATTGGGAAACAAACTCATAACAAGTTGGGTGTTTCAAAGCAAAGGAGTCCAATGTGCCACAAATCTTTTCAATATTGAACAACTCAAATGCTCTCTCTAATCAGCAGCAGTGCAGACATTTTGGGTTTCACTTTTGATATGAATATGAAAACTCTGTGTCTAGTATCTCAACACAGCTGTTCCAAGGTCCCTAGGGAAGGGCACTGAGAAAGAAGGCAGTGTGGGCATAGTGGAGATTTTTGCCAGATGGTTCCTCTCCACATTAGATTCTCCTCAGCGTATTTTATTTATTTAACCCTATTCTATCTGGTCCCTCACAAAAAAAAAAAAAAACTGTTATTCTCCAAAGGCAATTTTTCCCCAGATCCTTGTGGGATTTGACATTTTAACAGGCACCATTGTGTATTCTAATTTCATAAATAAGTCAGCTTTTTTTTTCTTTTTTTTAAAGATTTTATTTATTTGACAGAGAGAGACAATGAGAGAGGGAACACAAGCAGGGGGAGTGGGAGAGGGAGAAGCAGGCCTCCCGCGGAGAAGGGAGCCCGATGTGGGGCTCGATCCCAGGATCCCGGGATCATGACCCGAGCTGAAGGCAGACACCTAACGACTGAGCCACCCAGGCACCCCAATAAGTCAGCTTTTTAAAAAAGATTTTATTTACTTATTAGAGAGAGAGAGAGAGATCACAAGCAGGGAAGAAGGATAGAGGGAGAAGCAGACTCCCCGCTGAGCAGTGAGCCTGATGCGGGGCTCGATCCCAGCACCCCGGGATCGTGACCTGAGCGGAAGGCAGACGCTTAACCAACTGAGCCACCCAGGTGCCCCAATAAGTCAGCTTTTTTATACCCTCAGTCATTTAATTCCTGCTTTCCCAGCAGGATATTTTTTCCTGTAGTCTATCCCTTATTTGTTTATGTAAGTTCTCAACCTGAGGTTGGCACCCCACTTACTTCTCTCTCTCTCTCTTTCTCTCTCTCTCTTCTCCCCTCCACCTCCCTACTTGTTTCTATCTGTTCCTTAGCTCTTGGGGAATCTTCTGGTTTCTTTTTTTTATTATGTTCAGTTAGCCACAGTATAGTACATAATTAGTTTTTGATGTAGTGTTCAATGATTCATTAGTTAAGTATAACATTTATAACCTTCTAATGACCTACCTTTCTCTCCTTTCCCGCATGTCCTTCTTTCTGTTTGCCTGGTCTTGAAAGTACCACTTACCTTAACCTTCCCTCTTTGTGGGAAGCTATGATTTAACTGCCTGCATGGGTCTGACTCCTAGCCATGTCCATACTTTTCCTCAATACTTGAATGAGTTTCCATTCCAGAGTTCTCCCATTGTTCCTTCCCCCAGCTCGATCCTTGACCATAGGTTTCTGAGCTCTGCCTTGAGTGCTGTATGCCTATGTGCTAATCCTATACTCTTATGATTTTCAAACTACTAGAAGCCTTGGGGGTTCTACTGAGTTACTTCAAGGCCACTGTGGCGTAAGGAGGAGACCCAGGGGACATAGCTCAGGGACCCCCACCAACGAGCGCTTTAACCAGAGCAATGCTGTTATCTTTTTAAAAATACATTGAGTCTCACAGAAAGTTTCATTTGAAACAAATAATCTACTAAAAAGATTTGAAATCTATATAACATTAGCCTAGACTTAGTAATTCTACCTTTAATTCATGACTCAATTAATCCACAATTCTGGTGCTGACAGGTAACAAACTACAAATTATTCTGTAAAGAAAGACAGGACATCAGCTCAAAACAGAAGATGGATTTGAACTCCACATTGTCATAATTTGATACTGTTGAATTTTGTTTCATTTAAAAAAAACACATAGGGATAGATGTGAGAATTCCAATAAATGCTGCATCACTGGACAAGAGGTAAGCTTCAGGTACCTCTACAAGAAATAATATGAATGCAATAAAAATATTAAAGATTTATTTCTGTAACCAGCTAAGGCACTGAAGCTTGAAATATTACAGAAAGGAACTGTGAGTGGTAACAGCGTCCTCACCACACCATAATTTAAATCTCCTTTAATGAGCACAGTTTCTCCTTGAAGCCCAGGAGAAAGGAAGATGGTGAACTGGATGCCAGTGGAGTCACTGTGGCTTTCTAATTTCCTCCATAAAGCAAAGTGAGGGAAGGCAGGAATGGCTTCGGGGAAGAAAATACATGTGGCATTTGGCTATATGAGTCTGAGATAACTGGATTTGGCTCCCTAAATATAATCTCTTCCTGTCAATATTCAAGAGGCCTTTAGACCTGAGTAAAGTGGATGCCACCATGGGGGGAGAGGGTTCCACTGAATACACAGATGTGAGGTTACTACAGGTGTTTGTGGAAGTCTGATTCTCCTCCAGGAGAAACCAATGGGACTTGAGGAATTCATTGAGCTGCAAAAAGCACAGCTTCTTTCAATCCAGTTCATAGCAAATATTTTATAGAACTTCACATACGGTGATAATGATTTTATCTATGCAGTGCACATAGTAGTTGATTTGCCTGTATCTTCCCAAGGCCCTCCTCAGAGTTTGTTCTCCCAGCCCCTGCTTGAGAGTGACCTTTCCTCCAAGCACCATAATTGCTTGTACATAGGATAGAAAATTGATCACAAACTGGGTTCAAGACCCAGCTCTGACTTCTACTGGTGGTATGACATTGAGCAGCCTGCTTAAGCTCTCTGAACTTCATTTACCTCATCTATTAAATGAAAATAATAATAAACAAATACATCACATTGTAACAGTGGAATTTAAATGAGATAATGTAGGTAAAATGCCAAACAAATATCAATTATCTTTAATATTATTGATTTTTTTCCTAGAGAGAAAAAATATTTCATTTTATCAATATCAGCTGACTTAGCTGATATTTTTATTGAAATGGATTGTTCCTATTTCTGTGTTTTGTTAAATTGAACTGAATAGGATACATTTAGAAATGTGAAGTATTTTATTTTTTTGAGATTTTTATTTATTTATTTGAGAGAGAGAGTGAGATAGAGAGCACAAAGAAAGGGGAGGGGCTGACAGAGAGGGAGAAGCAGGCTTCCCACCGAGCAGGGAGCCTGAAGTGGGGCTCAATCCCAGGACCCTGGGATCATGACCTGAGCCGAAGGCAGATGCCCAACTGACTGAGCCACCAAGCCATCCCCAAAATAGACTTTAAAAGACTGGCCCTCTGCCAAACCATAGAGCATTCAAATTCAGAATGTATGTGTATGAGTATACACACACACATACTTTCTCTCTCTCTCTCTCCCTCTCTCTCTGTCTCCTTTCTCATGTTGGGGTTAGAGCTATCCAATCTTCAAGCTCTGCTGAGGAGGCTGAGCAGAAATCAGCTTAACTGTGTCTGTTACTTTTTCACTCTTATTTTTATATCCTCAAGGCACACCCTTGCCTGAAGCCCCGAGAATTAAATGGTACTGCAAATGAATGCTAGTGTCGGAGGGAATTGCTCCTAGTTTCCCTTCTATTTCATTGGCTGCTTTGTCTCGGTCTCTTTTGCTGGTGTCTCCCCTTCCCTACTTCCAAATGAGATGTCCCACAGCTCAGTTCTCAGACCTCTCTTTTCCACATTCTCTCTGTAGGTGATGTCATCCAGTCTTATGACATTAAATACTCTTTATGCCGATGTTACTCAAATTTATATATCCAGCCTGGACTTTTCCCTGAACAACAGACTTATATGTTCAACTTCCTACTTGACATTGTCTAGTAAGCATCTCAAAATTACTGTGTCCAAAACCAAAAATCTTAATTTTTTTCCCTAAACCTGCTTCTCCTACAGCATTCCTCATCTCAATTAATGCTTATTTTATTCATCCAGTTGCTCAGATTAGAAACTTGGGAGTCATCCTTGACTCTTCTCTTTCACACTGCATATCCAGAAAATATCCAGAATATCCAACCTCCACTGGCACTACCAAAGACCAAGCCATCCTCATACCTTGCCCTGATTATTACAATAGTCTCCTAAACTGTTTTTTCCTGTTTTTGTCCTTGCTCTCATATAGTCCATTCTCCCAAAAGCAGCCAAGGTGATTCTTTTAAATTCAGATCCATACAAGGGCCTATAAGACTGTACATGATCATACATTTCCTGACCTCATTTCCTTTCACTATATCCCCTCATTCTGTTCAGCCACAGTGACCTCTGTACTAAAGTCTTTTTTTTTTTAAAGATTTTATTTATTTGACAGAGAGAGACACAGCGAGAGAGGGAACACAAGCAGGGGGAGTGGGAGAGGGAGAAGCAGGGTTCCCGCTGAGCAGGGAGCCCAATGTGGGGCTCGATCTCAGGACCCTGGGACCACGACCTGAGCCAAAGGCAGAAGCTTAATGGCTGAGCCACCCAGGCGCCCCCTAAGAGTCTTTTTAAAATGGCCCCCAATGAGCCTTGCTGCCTAATATTCTCATCCTTGTGTAATTTCCTCTCCTTCTGTAAAGACTGGACTTAGTGACTTGCTTTTAAGAAATACAATATGATAGGGGCTCCTGGGTGGCTCAGTAGGTTAAGCATCTGCCTTCAGCTCAGGTCATGATCTCAGGGCCTGGGGTCAAGCCCCATGTTGGGCTCTCTGCTCAGCAGGGAGTCTGCTTCTCCCTCTCCTTCTGTGGGTATCTCTCGCTCTCACTCTCTCTCAAATAAATAAATAAAATCTTTTTAAAAAAAGAAATAGACTATGAAAGAAGTGATGGGATATTACTTCAGAGATTAGGTTACAGAAAGAATCTGGATCCCATCTTCACCCTCTCTTGTTTGCTTACTCTGAGGGAAGCCAGCTGCCACATGGTGAGCTTCCCCAAGGAAAGGGCCTCGTGAAAAAGACACTGATGGAGGGAGGCTTCTGACCAACAGCCAGCAAGAAACTGAGGCCTTTAGTCCAACATCTTGCAAGAATTGAAGGCTTCCAGAAGCCATATGAATAAGATAAGTGGATCCTCCCCAAGTCAAGCCTTGAGATGAAAGCATGCTAGCTAATACCTTGATTGCAGCCTTGGGAGACAGAGGTACACCATTAAGTCACATCTAAATATTTTACCTACAGATACTGTGAGATAATAAATAATTTTTGTCTTAAGCCACTAGCTTTTGGGGTAATGTATTACACAGTAACAGATAACTAACACAGCCTCATGGAACACACCAGGAACACTCTTACTTTAGGGCTTTGGTACTAACTATTCTCTTTACTTGGAACACTCACGAGATAGGTGCATGGCTCTCTCCCTCCAGCTTTGCTCAAACGTCACCTTCTCAGAGCAGCCTTCTTTAACCACCATTTATAAAAAGAGCAAACACTCCCCAGTGCTTCTGATACCCCCATACTTGTTTTTATTTTTCTGTCAATTACCCCACATGGCAAATTATATATTAATTAATTTATTGTCTGTCTTCCTCCAAAGAACACAAGTTCTATAGAGGGCTGTGACAAATATTTTGTTCATGCTATACTCCATTACCTAGAACTATTCATTATACATGGGGGCACTCTATAAATGTTTGTTGAATGAATGAATGAGTTGCCAACTGCATAGTGCAGAGCCACAGGAAATTTTAAAAAATAGTGTTCAGGGGTGAGGTTTGAATCAAGAGCCAAGCAGATATGTCAACCAGAGCACCAGTTTTAAAGCATGGGAAGAGGAATGCAAAGATGCAAAAGTCTAGAAACACCAGGACAAAATAATAGCATTCTATTAGGAGGGTAAAAATGGAGCCTGCAGCATTATTTTGGAACTATGGTGGTAGAGGTAGAGGAGTTCAGAAATAGTGATGTGAGGGCATATTTTGAAACAAAGCTGACAGAATTTGGTGATAAATTAAACATGCAGTGTGAGAAAAAGAGAAGATTTACAGATAATTCCAAGTCCTTTGGCTTGAATAATTAATGAATGGTTTTGTTGTCTTTTATGGAATTAGGTAACATTGTGGAAGGAGAAGTTTTGTGGGTTGTGAGACAGTAGAAAATCAGTAATTCTTGTTTGGATATGTTAATTTTGAGGCATTTTTTTAGTTGTCCAAGTATAGGAGTTGTAAATTATAGTCTAAATCTGTATATCATCCATCAGACTGGGTGAATTCCACTAAGTAGTATGCATAGATAACAGAGAGGGTGGAGGGCTTTGTCCTGGAAATACTCCAATCATTATAGTTTCGAAAGAGGAGAAGGATCAACAAGGAATACTGAGAAGGTGGAAAATCAAGAGAATATAGCATCCTGGAAACCAAGTAAAGAATGTGTTTCAAAAAGAAAGGAGTGTTGGGGCACCTGGGTGGCTCAGTCAGTTAAGCAGCTGCCTTCAGCTCAGGTCATGGTCCCAGGGTCCTGGGATCAAGCCCCGCATCAGGCTCCCTGCTCGGCAGGAACCCTGCTTCTCCCTCTCCCACTCCCCCTGCTTGTGTTCCCTCTCTTGCTGTGTCTCTCTCTATCAGATAAATAAATAAAATATTTAAAAAAAAAAAAGGGCACCTGGGTGGCTCAGTTGGTTGAGCGACTGCCTTCGGCTCAGGTCATGATCCTGGAGTCCTGGGATCGAGTCCCGCATCGGGCTCCCTGCTTGGCGAGGAGCCTGCTTCTCCCTCTAACCCTCCCCCCTCTCATGTACTCTCTCTCTCTCTCTCATTCTCGCTCTCTCAAATAAATAAATAAATCTTTAAAAAAAAAAAAAGAAAGGAGTGTATGTGGCCACGTTAATGCTCCACCTAGACCTACCTGCAGGGGTATAGTTGACCAGTAACCCCAGCTTCCACCTTCCTGTATCCACCATGCCACTTGTGTTGAGGCCAGGCTTCCCTTGCCAGCCAATGGCTGAACACAATGCAGAGTTCTACTGTAGGATGTGGGAGTCCAAATGGGCAACTGTGGTTCATTGACTTCTCTGAGCCTCTTTCTAATTTATACTATTTTCCTTCTCTCTTTTCACATGTCTCTGATCTACATCACAGGCTGAGGCTTTCCCTACCTTCTCCTACTCCCTTTTATTACTTGTAGGTATTGCCCTCAATAATTCTCTTATCCCTTTAATCCCATTAAAGGACACAAGTTGACACACAGAATTAATTGTATCAATGATATTGAGAGGCAACTTAAGATGAAAAAAGATATTTGACCATTGGATTGAACAAGATAATGGTCATTTTTTATGTTAACAGAAGCCATTTTAGTTAAAGGATGGGAAAGAGTCTGATTAGAGTTTGTTCAAAAAAGAATGGGAGATAGAGACAGGAGGTACAGATGTCTATTTTTAGAATTTTTGTTATAAAAGAAAGCAGAGAAATGGGATGGAGGCTAGAAGTCAATGAAGGAATTTTTTTTAAGATGAAAAAAATTATGTGCTTATGCACTGATGATAATGATCCCTGAGAGGGAGAAATCTTGTTTTGCAAGAGAAAGAGAAGATAACTGTTGGGGCAAAATAGTTGAGAAGGTGAGAGACTGAGAGGGGATGAGATCCAGTATATATGCAGAAGACTGGCCTTAGATGAAACCAGGGGCAGTTTATCAATTGTAAGAAGACATCAGAGGTGGGTTGATAGATATGGAGGTGGGAGGATGAAATAGCTTCATTCTGACTGCTTTTATTTTTTCAGTGAAATAAGATTATCAGTTCAGGTTGAGGAGTAAAGAAGCTGTTGGGATTTTATAAGGGAAGCAGGTGAAAATATTTTCTGGGAACATGGGAGTGCAAATGATTTGAGAAGTATGTTAGTACAGTGAGATTTATAGATTAAAATTTTAAACTAAATCCAGTCAGGAGAGCTGTGATTTTTTTTTCCAGTCAGGTCTGACTGCTTATGTGTAGACTCTGAGTTGGTAGAGTATTAGAATGAACCAGGGTTAAAGGTTTTCCAGGTGAGTATGATGGAGGTAGAGAGAAAAAAAGGAGTTCAATATTTTTGCAAAGCTGAGATTATGGTGATAGAACATGAAATCTACATTTCGTAAGGAGGAAATGAGGATATGAAGTGAATCATGGACAGCTAAGCAAGGTGAGGAGTCAATGGATTGGAAATCCCAGACTATTTAAAGAATCATTGAGTTAGAGTTACCAAATGAAGTAAGCTAGAAAGATAGGCAGTGTTCAGAGAGTCAGATGCTCTAAGTCAAGTTTCTGGAGGGAGGGCAGTTTATTAGTAATGACAAGTTCTAAATGATGACCATAAAAAGTGTTGCCTAAGGTGGGGTGAATGTCAAGATAATTCAAAGAGAAGATGTGAAGAAATAGAGAAGCCAGAGAGTTGGAAGGATACCTACATGGACACTTGAGTCATCAAGAATGATGAAAGGAAAAAGAATAGGGAGAAAGCAGTGAGTCAAAAGCTAAAATTTCCAGTGAATGTGGATAATAGCCAGGAATTCAGTAGATGACTTTTAACAAGGAGACGCAGCTGGTCAAATGGCCAGAGTTTCAATAAACTTTCTAAAGGCCTCCTTTGCAGGCCATAGGAGTAATGTTGGAAAGGGGCTTACCAGAAACTTTGGAACTTCTCTAAAATCCTTTTAGGTGTTTTTAGGTACTCACTGAAAAAAAGGAGAGAAATCATATGGTCAAATAAGTTTGGGAACTGCTAGGTTCAACAAGGTTAAAGAGATTTCTGCAGAACATAGCAGAATCCTTAATATGGTAATATGCAATGTGAATTGTCTAAAAAGGAGATAGAATATTTGGGTAAGCAGGCATGTAAGCCATGAAGGTCCTCCAGAATCACCAACCAAACCCAGGTTTAAGGAAGTGGAAGGGAAAGCCTTGGACTCTAATCCTGTGCTCAAGAGAGGAGACCAGTAACTTGTAATATAAGACCAGGCTTGTAATATAATGTGCTAACAAAAATGCATAAGTAAATGGGACTTTTGTCAATTCAATCATATTTCCCATTGGTCTGCACAATCGTTTAGAGTTATTTTCTCTTTTCTAAAGGATTTTCAAAGCATAGTAGTTTCCAACACTTGAGTTTTTAGCTTGAGTTGGGAAACATTTGAGTTTCCAAGAGTGAATCACTAAACACCTAAATGTATTTGTTGTTGTAAAGTAAATGATCCTTTTTTTAATATGTAAGGTAAATAACTCTCCTTAATTCATGTGGTAGATATGTAAAACCATAAATCAGAATACAGGAATAACAATTAGTCTGGGACAAAATTACAGAGAGGAAAAATACTGACTGCCTATCACTGTCGACTTTGCTCATTTACACATCCTATCAACTTGACCTAGTCTTTAGACTGAAGTCATGAAGAAAGGTTGATATTCTATAGTTATACAACATAATGTAATGAGGCCTCTACAATAAAAAAAATAATTAAAATCACCGTCATTACCAGTCAGTGTCTTCAAGCTTCATTTTTATAGCACAAAGCGAAAATCATATTTGGAGAATAAATCACATGTCATTTTAAGGTACTATTTTCTTTCTATCCTTTTCATAAAACAATGACATAAAATGTGGGTTACATATTTTAATGTGTATTCCCTAAAGTGAGATGGAGCTGTGTTTCTTTAAAGTGGCCTTTAATTAATGTCCTGTAACTGGCAGGTGGGATGGAAATAAAAATTCAAAATACATGATGCTATTTGCTGGTTATGGCCCTATCTCCATTCTATCAGACCTAGCAACCTTACAGCTCTTGTGTTTAATGGAAGAGTTTAATACAATGGAGAACATGGAGCTGGCCTATCTGAAATTATTGTTATTCCAAGCAAAAAAAAAAATGAAGTATGAGCTTGGAATTAAACAATTACCTTAAGTAGTAATAATAAAACAAAGGTTCATTAGACAAAATTCTGTACAAACACAGGGAATCTTCTTATTGGAATTTTCAAGTTTTCAGAAGGTAATAACCAAAAACCTACTTTGGATTCTGCATCATTGTTAAATATCTTTTTAAAAACACACTCCCTACTTTCCTGCCTGAAGAAATCCAGTCCAGAAACAATTTGGAACATGTGGGTGATGAGTGGTTACCCTATAGGGACTCAGGGCTATCAATTTCCCAAAGCCTGGGATAAAGACTAAGAGAGTGAAAGAAAGGGATCACTTTTATCATGTTTCAGGAGTTGTGCTAGGTGCCTTACATATTTTGTCTCACTGGATTATCAAGCAACCCTATGAATTAAGAGAAATTAAGTGACTTAGTAGAGGCAGAACCAGGATGCAATCCCACGTCTGTGTCACATTGGTTGAATGAACACTCATTGTAGAACATGCTGCAAAAAGTTGTTTCCCTTTTTACAAAATCCTAAATATAAGTTTACCTTCCAGTCATTTATCTTCTTTTCTAAAAAGCAAAATGTAGCAGGGAAAAAAAGAAGAAGAAAATCTGGTTCATTGAGGGTCCTTGTCATCTAAATTCTGTTTAAATGAGTTTCTACTGAACTTAAATTTTAAGGACCAAATGAAACATAAACTCCAAACGAGATAACAAAATGAATACATTTGCAGAATGTATTACACAGGACTTTGTCTATAATGATAAACATTTATTTAGAATGTACTATGTGCAGGGAACTGTGCTAAGCATTCTATATGTAGTACCTGTCAGAGTCCAACTAAACAGATGGCACACTCAAATGGGATAATTAAGAGTTTAATGAAGAGATTATTTGCAAAAGGGTGAGCAAGGTTCAAGGATGATGCAGTACTCCAGGGATAGCAATAGCCAGAAACCCTTTATCACCTATGCTGAAGGGACAAGGAGGTAGGGATTTACTGGGATTGAGACAATATTACAGCTTTAGCTGTAGCTCTAGGAGACATCTTACAGGAGCTGTGACTTTAAGTTAGAAGAACACACCCACTGCCAACTCATGACAAACCATCAGAGGGAACCAGGGGGATAAACACCCACACTCTCCTCTTGACCTCTGACCTCCTGCTGGCTGAACCCAACCAGAAGCTGGAAGGCAAGGGAGCCCCTTGTTGAAGGCACTACAAGCCAGCCTCTTAAAAAGGAGAACAGAAAAGAGCTGGGATTTAGAGGGGAAATGGGAGACTATTCAGCACACATGTGTTTTGAATCTCTACAACATTGGCAAAGGTAGGTCTACCATAATCCTTATTATAGATTAATAAACTGAGGTTTAGTGAGATTAATTTGCCCAAGATCACAATGCCAGTAACTGGAGCCAAGACCCGTACCACAGTCTATCTGAATCCAGAGCTGATGCTCATAACTACTACCCTTACAGAACAACCAAATCACCCATGGAACACTGTAAAATTGCATCACCTAGGGCCACACCAATAAGCTACTGAATTGAAATCTCCTGGGGAGCCCTAGAATGTGCATTTTTTGAAGTTTCACAGATGGAACACAGTTCCCAACACTACGGTGAAGAAATGCTGGCTTTTATTATACCTTTCCTCAAAGGTGACTTGAGGTTTAGTCACTTAACCTCTTTGATCTTCAGTTACATTATCTGTAAACTCTGGGTAAAATACTATTATAGATCTATTGTTACAATTAAATAGGGTAATATATATTTAACACCTAACATTATTCCTGACACATGGAAGGTGCTTGATAAAATGTCTGTTCCCTTTTCTTTTTTTTTTTAAGATTTATTTATTTATTTTAGAGAGAGAGAGAGAGAGTGGCATGCATGCAGGGGGGAGGGGAAGAGGGAGAGGAAAAGAGAGTCTCAAGTAGACTCCCCGCCGAGCGCAGAGCCCTATGCAGGGCTTGATCTCAAGATCCTGAGATCATGACCTGAGTCAAAACCAAGAGTTGGACGCCTAACAGACTGTGCCACCCAGGCACCCCTGTTCTCTTTTCTTTCCCATGTCTTTTGCCTTGCCTGCCTTCAGAGTAGCTGGCCCAATCACCTGAAGATACTACGGTTTTACATTTTCTTAGTGCTATATCTTTTAAAATCCTGACCCCTGGCCCCAGTAGAGTATAACCCTCATCCAGTACCAACTAGTCACAAATTACTGTCTTTATGTTAAACCCAGAATAATGAAAATGTACAAAACACCTAACAAATAAAATAGAAACAGGTAAGAACATTAAAACTGCTAGTGACCGGGTCCCTGGGTGGCTCAGTCAGTTAAGCATCTGACCTCAGCTCAGGTCGTGATCTCAGGGTCCTGGGATCAAGTCTGCTTGTCCCTCTCCCTCTGCCTCTCCCCCATCTCGCAGGCTCGCTCTCTCTCTTTCAAATAAATAAATAAAATCTTTTAACAACAACAAAAACTGCTAGTGACCTTATAAATCATGTATGATTTTACAAAATAATATAGGGTATTTTCTTTGCTCCATGAAAGTAATAAGTCGTCATTGATAAAAGATGCCTTTAATCCCTCTTCTCTCCTCAAATATCACCCTATGTATGTGGTTTTAACTACCACTTTTATGCTGAGAGTTCACACATTTATAAATTCAGTCTGAACTCTCTTCTGAATTCCAGACTCAAATATTCAAATGCCTACTACACATCTCTACCTAGATGTTCCACAAACACCTCCTACACATGTCCACTGAACTGAAAAAAAAAAAAAAAAAAAAACCAAACTCACAACCACACCTCCTCTATTCCCTTTCTTAGCTAAATGGTACCAGCACCCACCCAAGCGAGAAATCTGGTAGTCATATCTTCTATTCAAATGGTTACCAAATGCTATCAATTCTTTGACTACATTATAATTTATCCTTCTCCATTTAATGAATATTTAGGTTTTCCCAATTTTTAATTCATAAAAATGATGATACTGGAATAGACATTCTTTTATATGTTTCTTTACTTTTTCTAAGTCACAAAATCATGAACTTGCTTTTTTTTAATTTAGTTTTTGAATAAGTAAAACATTGACATGGCTCAAAATTCCTTCCTATTCCATCCATCATCCACATAGAAACCACTCCACCCTTATCCCCAGGTAACCACTCTTAGTAATTATTTGTGTATCCTTCCAGAGTGTTTTTATTCATTTAAAAAGGAATATGGATATCTATTATTACACCACCTTTTTATAAAAGATTGCATATGTTTTCATGTTAAAGTCAATTTTTAAATTAAATAATGCGTTATCAAAGTTTTATATGACTTGACCAGGAAAATTTGATTCTAGAGAAATTAAAACCTGGAGATAAGTAAGAAAAATGAAAAAAAAAAGATGGATATGACTGGGCCAATTTCATTGGTTCTCGTTAAGTGAATGTAAATATCTTCGATCATCTACATTGAAAGGTTTTACAGACCTTTTTAGGTGTAAACTAGTTAATGACCTTAGCATTTGATAGGAATATGTATGGGATTTTTATTTGATTAGTTGTCTGCAATTTATGACTGAAAAAGGTAAAAGTGGTGTAAAACCACCTAAATCATTCTACATTAAATTACACACTACTGCCATGTGCGCTGATTGGTAATATTTCTTAATTATGCTCGTTAAAATGTTTTGTGGGAAAATGGTAACCCAGGGAGATGGAAAACTAAAGACAACCTTCATTTATTGCAGGAGTCACTTTGCTTAATAACTGTGGAACATCCTATCCACAAAGATAAAAGCAAACTACAACAACTTTTAGGGAAAGTCATTTGGTAAATGGATCAAAAGCTTTTTAAATGATGTACATAACTTTTAACCTAGTAAACTCATCCAAAAGGGTATAAGCTGAAGTACAAAGAATTTTGATAGAAATTATCTATGAATGAGGTAATATATTTTGATATATCTCTAAAAAAATATTGTCATTAAAAATAGTTTCTGTAAACTAATGATGTAATGTATGGGGATTAACATAAGAATAAAAAAAAAGAGTTATAAAAAAAATAGTTTCTGTAAAAAGAAACACGAAGACCTCATCAAATGATTTTAGTGAAGAAAAGCAGATACTTGAGAAAATTGTGTTCTCATGGCTGAGAATTGTGTTCTCAGCATTCATGAATGCTGGCAAATTGATATATGCAGTTCCCAATTTTATGATAAACACAGGAGAACTAATGGAAGGAAGTGCACACAAATAATAAATGGGTTATTCTTAGATGTTAGCATGAGTAATTTTTATTTTAATAGTTTATACTTTTTGATTTGTTCAAATTTTACAAAAAATAATGTATCATTTTACAATCACAACAAAGTTATTTTTAAGTACAAATTGCACATTCCTAGGAGGAAGTACTTTGCAATAGTCAAATAAAAAACAAAAGACTTCTACTTCTGGCTATTATGAACTAGTTTGTAGCAGACCAATTCCCCATCCTAGAACAAATAGAGAAGTTGCTTCTCTTCTACATTTGACATTCTAGACCAACCACTTGCTCCTTCATTGTCTCCTGTTCATTCTTTTGGTTCTACTCTTACCTCAATTACTGTTCCTTCTGTCTCCTTGCCTATTTCCCTTACCCAAGGTTTGGCCCATCTCTCTCTGTATACTCTCTTTCTTGAAGTGTTTTTCCCACTCCCTCGGCTTAACTGTCACTTTTATGAAGATGAATGTAATCTTTATTTCTAAATCCAACCATTCTCCCTAGCTCTACACTTATATATCCGCCTATCTACTGCCTATCTGCCTAACTACATCTCCACCTGGATTCTAGAGAAACTTCAAACTAAACAAATTAAACTCACTGTTCATCCCACCAACCCAATGATTGCTCATTTCTGTTGAGAATACCATATGTCACCCAGATTTAAAAGCTCAATGACTATGTTATGTTAGTCACCATATAATACATAATAAAAAAAAGAAAACTTAAAAAAATAAAAATAAAAAAAAATAAAAACTCAATGACGATGAATTCTTCATTATGTCTCTCTCCCAATATCCAGTCAGTTGCCTCAAACTGTAAGTTGGCTATAATGTTTCTTTTTGTATTCTCTTCCTTGGCATTCTCAATGTCATCTCTGTAGTGTAGGCCCCAATCCTCTTATGGCCAGATGATTGCTTTAGGCTCCTAGTTAACCTGCCTACTTCTAGAATCTCCTCCCTAAATCATCCAGCAAATGTCCACTTGTTTAATCTTATTGATAACTATTCAAAAACTTTTATACCTCTCTACCAAATACAAATTAAAACCTAAACTACTTTGCTTGGCATTTAAATTTCTGATACGGTAGCCTTCATTATCTTTCCAGTCTTATTTTCCACTAATCCCCAGTATGAATCATAAGCCCCAATCAAGAATCCCTACTCACTGTTTACCCAAATACCCCATGCCGTCTCATTTCTATGACTTTGATCATGACATTCTCTCTTCCTAGGCATTTTTCCCTTTGCTAACTAAACTATGAGATCTAGCTCAAATAGAACATTTTACCTAATCACCCATTCTTATAGTAGTCAAGCTTTCATCCTTGACACATCATCTATATTGCTCATATGACATCTATCTTATACTGCATTGTTTTGTATTTATATAAGTATATATCTAATATGCCCACACTAAACTATAATTTCTTTGAGCTTATAATGACCTAGCAAAATGCTTGAGACAGAGTAGGACATTAGGACATATGTATTGAATGAATGAAGTAATTTACTAAAAGCCATAAGGTGGTTTTGATCTAGAAAATTCCCCTCCAAAAAAAAAAAAAAAAAGAAAAAAGAAAATTCCCCTCCACAAGATACAACTTTTATGGGGAAATTTATCTGGCCACATAAGCCACTTGTTCAATCTTTATCAAAGCACTAATTTAATGTCACATGATCTAATCCCCTAAGATTTTCAGGGAATTTGGCAAGAATCCCATTTGATGATTTAGAGAGATTTGGGGGAGGTTTCTCAATATTTATATTTTCCCCAGAGTTTCCCAGAAATAAATAGCTACAATGATACAATAATATTTTCAAATGTTTACATGCCTAATTGGCATGGGGGCTACAAACATGAGGCCTTGCTTGGCCTGTCTTGTTCTTAGGCAACAATAACAGTAGGTTGATTCTTGCCAAAGGCTCCCATACACTGGAGTGCATATATCAATCCTCACAAGCCCTGGAAGTCCTTCTTAAGAGCCTTCTTCCTAGGCAGAACTGAGCATTTATAATGCCAGTTACATGAGTATGTTATTGTTAGAAGTAACATTCCCGTGGATTTCTGGGAAACCAATACTAAATAATCTTCTAAAATGTTATGACCTCATAGCAATATACAAATTACAAAAGCACATGAGCCCAAAGGAACATAGATGAATCTCAAATCATGAACCAGGGATGATATCAATGGTAAGAATTAGCAACACATCAGAATAACAGGTGTTTAAATGTCAACTCCTTAGCTCAGCACCGGCCTTTACTTTCTCCCAAGGTTCAGGTCAAGAGATATTTCTCTGCCTTGGAAGAAAACAAGATGAAGGACTACTTCACAAACAATATTTGCCCAGATGAAAAAGTTTTGAAGTGAGAGTACCATTAAGATTAGAATACTATTAAGTTAAAATTTGTGCAGCGGAAAAAAAAAAATCACATCACTGCACTTAGGACCAGAATTTAAGTGTTTGGTTTATTTGTTTGGAAGCTTCATAAGGAAGTGATGCTAAAATTTAACATTAACTAATATTACTGATAAAATTTTCAGATAAAACTTGAAACAACTCAAATGAAAAAGTTTCTATTTAAAAGCTCATGGGGGGGGCACCTGGGTGGCTCAGTTGGTTAAGCAACTGCCTTTGGCTCAGGTCATGATCCTGGAGTCCCTGGATCGAGTCCCGCATCGGGCTCCCTGCTCAGCAGGGAGTCTGCTTCTCCCTCTGACCCTCCCCCTCTCCTGCTCTCTGTCTCTCATTCTCTCTCTCTCAAATAAATAAATAAAATCTAAATAAATAAATAAATAAATAAATAAATAAATAAATAAATAAAAGCTCATGGGGGTGGGACAATTTCCTAAACATAGTTGATTAATCATAATTTTTTCCTAAAACCCAACTATAATTATAGTAAACAAATTTTAAAAGTAGATAAACTCACAGGGACAGAGTAAAAAGAAACAGTGGACTAGAGATTCCCTAATGAAATTTTTGAAGACTGAAAGTATATAGGAGTGAGGTAATTAATTTAGCAGAGCATGTTACAATCTAAGAACCTACATAGAAAGATTATATTCTTTGGAGAAAAATCTGTTTTCCCTATAGAACAAAGGAAATGTCATGTCTTGGAGGCACGAGGTACCACGAAAGGCAGGAATGTGCATAGTACAGGAAACAATGAGATTTTTTTTTTAAAGATTTTATTTATTTATTTGAGAGAGAGAATGAGAGAGAGAGCACATGAGAGGGGGGAGGGTCAGAGGGAGAAGCAGACTCCCTGCCGAGCAGGGAGCCCGATGCGGGACTCGATCCAGGGACTCCAGGATCATGACCTGAGCCGAAGGCAGTCACTTAACCAACTGAGCCACCCAGGCGCCCCGAAACAATGAGATTTGTTCAAAGTCTTTCTACTGAGCAATTGGACCTCCAGGTCTCAAACCTCTACCCCGAGCAGCCAAATCACTGCCCTCCCTCCCAAAGGAGACAAAAGGTTTATTTTTTAAAGATCTTGAATTTGAGAGGCTTTGAATGTGGTAACACCAGACAGGAGTGAGGTTTAAGACTGAAAACAGGGAACTTAAGTGAAAGTCTAGTCTCCTACTGAATAGTGAAATCTGAGTGCAGACAACAGAAGTTGATATTAATTCCCCAAGAATGGTTGAGCAGATCTCTGAGGAAGAAGCAATCAAGGAAACTTGTACCCAGCAACACTATCTTGTAAACACCTTTTGAATCACACATAGGTTGACTGACCCCCACTTGCTCAACCAGGTACCTGGTAAGCCTTATCATTAGGTATCAATTTACAGTCTTACTTTCCTAGTCATTTTATAAATGGTAAAGTCAGTAATTGAAGAAAAGATAAAGTTCATGAGATCTGGATTCAGTTTAACCCAGATTCTATTTCTGCCTCTACCTTTCTCCGGTTATATGATAGAGGGCAACTTAGCCTCCCTAGGCCTCAGTTCCCACCTGAAAATGGGAATGATAATAACAGTCTTATATCCATAACATGGTAGTGAAAATTAAGATACTTATCACAGTGTTATCACATAATCAACTCACTAATATAAGCTACGAGAATTATTATTGGCATATTTGAAAGAATTTATTCATTAGCATTTTATGTCAAGATGGTGTGCTGATCCACAAATCATATTTTCTGTGTATCTTCCTACATTTTAGGCTTGCCCTTTTGATTAGACACATAAATTGCAGTGTTTTTCTGGCTATAGCCCCCTTCCGAGAAGACCTGCCTTCTTTGAGCAACCCCTCAGACCGTGTGACATTGTTGTCTTTCACCACTACCACCACCTCAACCATGGCTGATTGGACCTGGTAGACACCTGACCCAAAGCAAACCAATTCAGTGGCTTTCCTCAGACCAATCAGAGTTTTTCCTATGTCAAGAGTTTGAACGAAGAGACTGTGGTTGATGATGTGCACTGGACAAAGGTTAGGCAGACAAAGGTCTGGCAGTGATACTGGGCAATGGTACAAGCTGGGGCTTGATGGCAGGGAGGGAGGAAGAAGCAGAGATGAAAGCTAATTTAAACTTTGTTTCCATTATCTATTTGCCACAATATTGCTGTACAATAAACAACAAAGAAAATATACTAGCACTCAACAATAAACATCTATTTTGTTCTAGAGTCTGAGTTGGCTAGGCAGTTCTTTTGATCTGACCTAGGCTCCCGGGGATCTCTCTCTCTTTTTAAAAGATTTTATTTATTTATTTATTTATTTATTTATTTATTTATTTATTTATTTATTATTTATTTATTCAACAGAGAGAGAGAGAGAACAAGCAGGGGGAGCTGCAGAGGGAGAGGGAGCAGGGAGCCTGATGTGGGGCTTGATCCCTACATCATGACCTGAGCCAAAGGCAGGTGCTTAACCGACTGAGCCACCCAGGCGCCCCTCCATGGGATCTCATATGCATCTATGGCCAAATGTGCATTTGCTAGGTAACTTTGTTAATATTAGCTGGACTTTCTCACATATTTAGAGCTTCAGCTGAGACAACTGAGCTGACTTGGCTCTGCTCCATACTTATCATTGTCCAGCAGGCTAACCTGGGCATGTTCTCATGGCAAAGTCAGAGAGTGGGACAGGAAATGTGTGCACACTTTCCAAGTCTCTGCTTACATCATGTATGCTAATATCCTATTGGCCAAAGTAAGTCAAATGACTGAGCCCACAGTCAGAATGGGAAAGGGCTTCAAAGTTACAGGGCATGGGATGAAGATATAGGAAGACCATTAATTAGAACAATATGCAATAAATCTCCCACAACCCCTGACAAAAAAAAGAATGTTTGGTTTAGTACCTTTCCAACTCCACTTCCCAAGAGCTGGTTCCTAGGTCTGTGACATTGGTTAGTTTTCTTATAACAAATCCTCCTTACCTGAACTTTCCTGAGTGAGTGTCTTTTCTTTGCAATCAAGAGATCCTTTATTAAAAGAGTCCTAAATTTAGTACAAATAATTTAGGGACAACCAAATACATGGCCTGGTTCAAAATGGCAAGAAGTTGGATTACAACAGAAACCTCTATCCCGTTGGTCAACTAAATCAAGTACTTGCATCATTAAGCACTGAACAAACAGTTATTTAAAGATGCCTCTTTTTCTTTTTAATTTTGCTTTGCTTTCTGTTTTCCTAATCGGTTGGATTTCAGAAAAATTCACTAATTTTATGGTAAATCACCAAGACATGGCACATTTGACAATTCCTGTGTGATTTTTTTTTAAATGTATGCTGCCCTACACAGACAAACCTAGTACTGCCAGTTATCTATTTCCAAGCTGCCTGTTTCAGCTTCAAGAGATATCTGGGAATATTTCACTCGCTTCAGAACTTCCATAAATATTCAATGAGACTGAGTGACCAGAATAGATCTGCACATTTCTTCTCTTTGCAGAACATGTAAAGAGTGGGGAGACGTTGTGCTGATTTCCAGCTTTGATTCAGAAAAATCTTGGCTCTCAGAGCCCTGAGCATCTGTAGCTCCACACCCACCTGAGCTAATCTTGAATCAGCTGCTAAGACACATCCAATGCTTTGAACACTCACACAGACTCAATAAAAGCTCTTCACATGGACCCTCTCACCATCAGCTCTAATGTATCATTTAATAGAGACCGTTATAGGGCTTCTAAACACCCTCCACTGCTGTGAGTTATCTAAGTGTGATAAAGTGAACCTTCCAAGGGGTCTAAATCCTGGGAAATTTTATATGATTACCATTAATGAGACAATCTCAAGTAATTGGTTTGGATTGTGCCCCTTCCCAAACTTAAGTTCCAATGGGTATCATAAAGCCTACATGAAATTAGCCTGGCTGTGACACAACATTCTTCACCAAGCCTAGGGTTCTCTCACACAAGAATTCCAGATTTGCTGATGACTCTAGCTCTAATATCTGAAACTCCAGAATCATGGAATGCTGTAGATTATTGCATTTTCTGCTTGGCAGGCATCCTACTGATTTAAGATTTGTTACCCAGAGCCTCGGCAATATATTTCTATGGTGAAGAGGAAGTGCAAACTACACAGCGCTAGGCAGAGTATGTGTTTTCCTAAGTGATCTATTGACAATTATTTCAAGCCATATGCAAACACAGCCCTTTCCTCTAATTTACAGACTGTCTATTTCAGTAACTTTGATCAGGGAGACAATAAATGAAATCTCTGCAGTTACAATCACACAATCATAAGACTTTGAAAGAAGTTTTAATAGTATTAATCAAGTCCTTTTATCGTATATCAAATCCTCTCTTGTCAAGATTAAAGAATGCAAAAGAGAAAAGGTACAAAGATGGAGGGAACATTAGAATCCTTTTATTATTATTATTTGTTTTTTTTTTCTCATGCAGAAAGAAGATGAGAGGATTCAAAGCAGCCACTTGGAAAACGCCTAGGATCCCAAAGTTCCAAGACTTGCCTGCAAACCTTTGTGAGCAGCCGTTTCCTACTGTAATAATAGTGGAAGTGAAGCCCAAATATTTGGATGCTCTAACTGGCTTACTGTAAACACCTGTGTCAGATGCAATGAATGAAACTAACCTTTCTGTTTAATAAGCAATAGATCGGAGGCAAATCGTGGGCAATGCTAGCCCCACTTAAAGTTTTTATTGGCTGAAACAAAAGCTTTATTTTGAAATATACATGACTGTTATATCAGCAAAGGGCACTACTGAGGCACCGTAAGTCCCATTGCTTAAAAAAAAAATTTTCAGTGGCTCCAAACACACTTCAGGATGTAGTTCTTCTTACAACATATAAGGCCCTTTGCAGTCTTGTTCCTTCCTAATTTTACAGCCTCATCTGCTGCCATTCCCCCACACCTCCCTGAAAATACCTCTCTCCCGACACCTTGAAATACTTGCCACCCCTCCAACATACAGGCACTTTCAGGTCTCTTTCCCTTCATACCTGCTCTTGCCCTCATTTTTACCCTCTTCTCAACTCATCATTTAAGACCTAGCCTTGGGAAACCATCCTAGCATCACCATGTATAGTCATTCTCTTGACCTTGTTTACCAAGCTCTGTAGAGATTCCAGCATATTCTGACACTGTGTTTATTTGCCACATACACTAGTGAGCACACAAGTGAGTTCAGCCATATGCATACACATGCACATACAGACACACACATATACACACCTCTTGGAAACTGGAACCCTTTTCATACGCATTTCATACTCTCAAGTGTCCAGCAAAATGCCTGGCAAAAAGTAAAGATTCAGAAAGATAGTGGAATTTATGATGTTTGTGGGTTGGTATGGATTCGCACTGAGTACACATAATCTCTTGCCTAGACTTCCTTGTGAGTGTACTGATAACTTATGTTTGCCAGTTGGTGTGTCTATATTAGAAGCAGGCAATGGACAAAATAAGAAAAGAAAAAATATATAGTGAACTGGCCCAGTTGGGAAAGGACTCCTTCACCATAACGTAAGTCTTATACACTAATCATGTTAGCCATGCCATGGACAAAGTTTTTCAATAAGAGAACCTACTCGGATGCAAGCAAACTGTCAATATTCCCCCACCCCCAGGCTTCCTTGTTGTTGGGACACGAACCATGATTTTCATTAGTTTCCTTTTTTTAGGTCTTTTTCTGAGCTCCTTAATCCTTCCCCCATTTATAGAGTTATTTATGATGATTTGGCAGACACAAAGCTCTTTGCCATGACTCAATTGGCATTTTAAATTATTTTAATTTCAAGAGAGGCAGCAGTGATGCAACCATTTTTAACCACTAACTACTTAGAAACTTCCTTACTTAGGCAAATCCATTCCTGCAAGTAGAATTGATTTCATGATGAATTGAATCACCAGCCCACATGTCAAACCAAAAAGACTTTTATTTCCACCACACTGCATTGATATTTGGAAGAGTTCTCAGGTAGTCTTGAAATATCTACTACTGCTGTTAAAAGAAAAAACCCTAAGTCAATATTCAGCCCAAAGATAGCTTAATATATATATATTTATATAAATTTATATTTTATTATATTAAATATATTAAATATATAAAATGTATAAATATTTTTATATATATAATGAACCTGTAGTTGGGATGATTGCCCTTCTCTCAGAAGATCACCCTACAACCTATGAACAGACCCTGGAGAGCAAAAGACAGCCTGGGGCTTCTTGGGATCTTGTTTAAAAGCTGAGCCCCAGAGAAGTGAAAAGATAGCAGGAACTAACCATAAAACCCACTGGACTATAAGATGATTGTTTATAGTGACTTCAACTGAAGTAGAAACAACTTCCCATTCCTATCCCTACCCCATGAAGACAACTTCATCAATTGACACATGTGTCGAAAATGTACGTAAAGCCATCTTTAAAAAAAACATTAGGCACACATTCATCCAAAATGCACAGGTGCATACAGGAGTGTGCACACACACACACCCCTACACACACACACACACGTGCGCGCGCCTCACAAAAAGAAAAGGATTTCTCATTCCAGAAGCCTCAGTACAGAAACAAAAAGCAAAACATCATGACATGTTAAACTGTAAAGGACTGGCCTCCTCCTTTCCCTGTACTTAGAAATTCATTTTAAAACATAATGGGAAATATAAACAAACTCTAGTTAACAATGTTTATTTTATAGAGGGGAGTGGGATTGGGTGAGAAGTTGAAAGTAGACTTTCATCTTTTACTATGTATTCTTCCATAGTCTTTGATTGTTTTACAAGTATGTATTCATATATTATTTGTACAATAAAAAAATAAGAAAAATAATGAAGGGGACAAAAATAGTGTGACCTAAGCTACTGATATATGTGGCACATGTCAGAGATAGATTGTGCCAAAATTTCCCTTCGTTGTTCAAAATTTTTCATACCTGTAGCTCTGCTAAGACTCATTTTTTGATGCAAGAAATTCCTTTGATCAACCCATCAGACACCCACTACCATAGGTGGATATGCTGCCATTTTCCTCAAATACATTCTAACATACAGACACATGGCATGTGCACACATTCCCACATGCACCTGCCCTCTCACCATCACTTCCAAGCCACTTACGAAAATCATCGGAGTGAGAAAATCCAGAACTTCATAAAAAACCAAGGTCAGTGCCACAACAAAACAAACATCTGAATTAGAATAAAGTGAGTTAGCCAGTTGGAATCATTGAGTATATTTCAAAACCTAAGTCTCATTGTTTTGTGTACTCTGTGTTTATGTGTGTTTGTGTGTATGTTTACTTCATTTTCCAAATTAGGTTTTCCCAGATTCTTTATGGATACATTCTCTTTCTGCAATATACATAATAGATAGATAGGTAGATAGATACATACACACATATGTACATACATACATAAATGTGTGCGAGTGGGAGAGCTCTAAAATTTTTTGACTCTGAGATTCTAGAATTCATAAGAAGTCTAAAGCAAGTTCCATGCACAAAGATTGGTCACAAAAAGGACATATCTTTAAAAAACTTAATTTGACATTCCAGAAGTACTGAGACAAGTGCATTTGATGTTACACACACCTACCATCCTCCACAGTGGAGCAGCAGTTTTCCTATTTCAATCTTGCAGATTCTTATGTGTAACAACTCACACTGGGAAAGCCTTCCTGGACTATAACAGCATAATTTCCTTCAAAGACAACTGTTTCTTTTCCTAAGTTACATTAAAAAGAAGCTCCCAATACAAAGGGCATCTCACAATGCTCTTTGGATGGGTGGATAATGATGATTGTAATATTAATGGGAATTATGCAAATTAAATGAGGTCTGGGGAGGCAGAGATGGTCTCATGTACTTCAGCAAGAATGCCTTGGGAACTTTTTGAGATTGAATTTTGGTCACCCCAATGCCAAACAACACACACACACACACACACACACACACAGATACTCATGCAAATATGTTGGCATATTTACTGCATACTATATTTGTTCATCTAGAGATGAGAAAGAAGAGTAAATTATAACTGAATACACAAAAATAAGAGAATGAATAATGAGATGAGGGAATCAGGTCAACAAGTATTTACTGTAGGCTCCTAAAAGGATTGGCCGTGAAGGAGAAAGTATAAAGGCATTTGAAGATGAGCCCTGTCTTCAAGGGACTTCCATCCAAATCCAAAGGAAATATTAATCTATGTGAAACATGCAGAGCAGTTAATTGCCAGAAATAATTTAGGCCCTTATAAAAATTCAGACTCTTGGGCCCACCACCAACTGCTGAATCAAAAATCTCTGGTGATAGAGATCAGAAATCTATATTTTTAACAAGCTCTTCCAGTAATTCTGATAATCAGTCCATTTGGGGGAACCACTAAAAGAGAGACAACACAAAGGGTACACAAAGGAGTGCTAGATTAATCTGGCAGGGGGAGGAAGAATCAAAATGCTCTGGGAAGTAAGAAAATAATAGGATCGATGGGACAGGAGTGATCAGTTAAGGCTTCCCAGAGAAGGTGAGACCAGAGCTGTACCCTGAAGGATGGGTAAGATTTGGATTGGCAAAAAGGAAAAGGGATCATATTTCAAGATGGATGATATAACATGATCAAAAGGATGGAAAGGAAAATGAACAGCTTCAGAGCACAGGAAAAGACCAGCAGTAGCAGAAGGACCACTGTTGAGAAATCGAGTGAGAGAAGACTGGATCTATAAGAGGAGATTAGGATACTAAAACCAGTATGCCAATGATGTCTACAGCAAAAATGGTACCATTTAGTACCTCTGTGTACCATAATTATGATGGTCTTCACAACCAGACATTCCTTCAATTGCAGGAAAGATAATGAGATATGGCATTGACAAGGGAGGTGGGAATAAATGGTAAATGCAGTATCTTCTCTAAAGGCACAAAGTTACCCCAGACTCCACAATAACCCTCCAAAACCATCAGGTGATGGTTCCAAACCAAATGCTTAAAATTATTCAATGGTTTCCCATTTCCCTTAAGGCACAGTTCAAACTTTTGAACATAGTTTACAAGGTGCTTTACCATCTGCCCCTGCTTATTTCTTTCATCATGTGTATTATCACTCCCCTCACTGCACTCTATGCCCCAGTTCTATTGAACTATTTTCCAAGCTTCTCCCCCTCATCTCTCTCCACATATCCATTCCCTTACTCTACCAACTTGCTTAGCTAATTTTTACTTACTTTCAAATTTTCTCTTATAATTGATCTCATCTAGGAAGCTTTCCCTTACCTGCTCTTCACCACATAGCCCAACACACAAATTTGTTCCTTCAAATATTAATGATCGGTCAGGTGCTGTCATCACACCTTCTACACAGAAGGCTGTGGAGCCTGTCTTCATAATGTAAGTGAAACCAACACTCTTCCAAGACTTGATTATTTTATACTCAGATATTACAACATTCATCTGGCTCTGGTAATTGGGTTTCAGTCTTTGGCCAAATCGCGCCCCATTTCCTCCCATTTGATGTACAATGCAACTGAGACAAAGCAGAAGTCATGCTGTTTAGCAGTTTTAGCTTCCTATTAGAGATTCAATGACCGCTAACATCAAATGAGGAGTCATTTGATATCATAGATGTGCCCTGATTAGGCTAAGGCAATACACAAAACATTCCAATCTTTCCAAAGACCAATTTAAAAATGAGGGATTGTTTGCTTCCCCCAAAAAAGTTCAAAAAGAAACCAAAAAAAAAAATGGATTTTCATTGTTTTTCAAACAGATTCACAATAGGATGCTTAGATAGTGAGCATCCCTTGTGCTTTGGAAACAGCACTGTATTTACAGCTGTCCTACTTAAATGTCAGTTCTCGGTAATACTGTTCAGGAAGGTGGAAAGAGCACAGGCTTTAAATCCCCACTCTTCCATTTCCCTCTCTGCAACTTACATGTGTGCAGCCTGAGGTTCAAAACAGGTGAAATAACTTGCCCAGTTTCCTCACATATAAAATTGGGATAATACCAATGCCTACTTCATAGAGCTGCTGGGATAATTACATGGGATGAAAAGGGTAAAGGATCTGGTAAATGTGAGGCTCTCCATGGGTTCCACTTTTTGTGACTGGCACTTCATAGTAATTATTATTTCATTCATCTTTTAATTTCTTAATTATTTTTTCCAGCAGCACAATGCTGTAGAATACATGGGCTTTGGCATCAGATAGGCCTGGATTCAAATCCCAGTTCCACTACTAATTACTTTCCATTAGGCAAGCTATTCAACATCACTGAGCTTTCACTTACTTATCTACAAAATGGATTTAGTAAAACCTACCTCCTGGAGGGTAATAGGAAGAATGAGGAGACATGGAAAGTATCTATTATCACAATGCCTGGTACATTGAAAATCTTCAATAAATGGTAGCTATTATGATTCTCTAACTACCATTATTCCTTATTCCATAATGAGGTACACTTGTGTTGAATTACAAAAGGAAATCTCAGGCCAAAAAAGAAAAAAACAAACCTGGAGCTATTTCAACAGCTGATGTAAGCCATCTGATTTTTATAAAAAGTCAGTGTAGTAAAACCAGTATGAAGTAAAGTGAAACAAAACTGTCTCTTTAGCCCATGATATTTGAGCAGCACAGACCAAAAAAGTTGTTGAAGAAATTATTCCAGTTTGGCTGGTTGTGTTATTACAGTGTATACCTAGCCTCACATTGGTTTCAATTGACCTGAACCAACTATTTGATATCGTCCTACCTACCTCAAAGCAAGAATCCACATTCCTTTTTAGGGTTGCCAATTCCAATGAACAAAGAAGTCAGCACGATGTATAAGAAGAAGCCATATGCAGGAATGGTATGGAGGGAATATCTGCACTGGGTTGGAATCAGCTGACGAAACTTCTGAATTCCCTTCACATTGAGACTCTGTGAATCTCTGGACTCTCACTTGCTGTGTGACCATGACCAAGCAGCTTCACCTCTCTGGGCCTTGGATTTTCCATCTGTAAAATGAGGGAGATGGCTCTAATATTCTGTGGTGCTCCTTTAAAATTATAATCATTTGGCAACAGCCATGAGTGCAGAAAAGCTGAGACTCCTGCAACCATTGCTCTGAGCAAAATCAACTCCAGACAAAGCCATGGAAAAAGTTCTCTCCTTTACCTTTTTTATTGCCCTCACTTTGTCCAGGCCCTGTGTGATTTGTTACAACATCATTGTAAAGTGATTACTAATAAACTCATCAAAATGCAGAGAAGAATAAAAACAAACCAGGAGCTTCAATAAATGCCCTTCACTTCAGAGAAGGAGTTAATTTAGTAAAAACAAAAACCCTCTTTTCAAGAAGCCTATGTTGATAAAGCAGGTAAGAACAGTTACCTTTGGAAACATTTTCAAATACCATACAATTCAACTCTTCCTGATAATCCAGGCAGGAAAGAACTGGAGACATACTTCATAAGGATGGTTGGGCGGGAGAAAAAAATATCTTTTGTATCTATTGAAATTTCTACATTAAATATGAACCAAGCTCTTTGCAGGAGATGAGTGGGTACTAGATTTTTTTGTTCAGTACTTTCAGTGATGTCCAGTAAAACTTTGATTAACCACGACTCTATAAATACAAGCTTCAAATTTCCAGAATTTTCCAGCTACACCCCGCTCTAAGGAAAATACAGCCAATTTCAGGCTCTCTGATCAGCCCTGAGAGGGTGACAACTGTGATGACAACAGATGGCCAGGCCCAGAGCATTCACATGCCTCTCTGGGCTTCTTTATCTAGCCAGAGAAGATAATATATAGATAATATTCCTGTAAATAATATTTATACCATTTACATAATATGTATATTATGTTCATATTATAATATTTTATTGATAATATTTATTGACTGCTTACCCTATGCCAGGCCCTGTGCTAAGTGTTTATTAAGCCTGAGCTTACTTAGGAGACTGGTAATGAAGGAACCCTATTGGAAGCCAGCAAGAGTTCTTTAAACCCAGACGGGTTAGCCAGGAGGGACGGGGTGAAGCCATGAGGTGTAGCTGCTGTGGCAGAAAGGACTAGAGAGACTTTCAGACAGCTGACCAACAACTATGGCCTTAGACCTCTTGGTCGCTGCTCGAACAGGTTCCAGAGAAGGCTGTACAGCAATCCTTTAAGCTTGGCTGCTACAAGTGTCCCATGGAGCTCCTGGACCCTCGGTCAGCCCCTTGGACTTAAAATTTAGACTTCTTGGATCTTGTACTGACCCCCCAGTTTCACAATATCTAGTACCAGCCTGGCATTTGCCCTGTACTGAGCAAGAAAGGAAACTACGAGACCCAACAGGAGACTATTACAATAGTCCACGCAAAAGAGGCTTCAAAGAGGGTGGTAGCCATGGAGTGGGATAGAAAGGAACATATTTGAGCTATCTTTTGAGGACAGTAAAATTGGCATGTCTTTCTCTGGGTTTTATGTTCACAATGAATGCCTAATTGTTCCATCTGATTTGGCTGCTTTCTTTGTCAAACTGGTGTATTTGTTTCAACACACTAACCAAAATAAATCCTGGTTTAGAGACTGGATTTCTCACGTTTAAATACTTTTGGTGATATGTGGATACAACCTAAGACTTAACAATTCCAAGAAAAGTGAAGAAGATAGCATAAATATAAGTGATAATTCAATCCAAAAGAGCAGACTATTGTGTGTCTTGATCCAAAACCTTCTTTCATAAAATATTAATATTCTCAAATGGAAATATTACCTATGATGCACACTGAGTGCTACTCAAGTGGCAACTGGCCAAGAAGAGAAAGAATTTTTAACACCAATACATTAAGCTCTGTAAAAAATTGTTTACTGCTGAAACTTGCGCACAAAGAATTAGAAATAGAATCAATGAAGCATATGCCTCAGCATATCTTTTTAATCAGTCTCTTCCGTGCATTAATTTAACTCCCATTGTTGTATTTTCATCCCTGCTGGAATGGGTTTTACTTTGCCTTGTTTGAGCCCGAAAAGCCAGACATTTAGGAGTAATCTAAATCACCAGCAAATGGCCTAACCCATGAAGCCCACCACCTATTTTGATACCCAAACTATATCTCTTAAGCCAAAGGACATCCAGAAGAAAAGTAGAAAAGCCATGCAATCATTCAGATAGATAATCAAAAATGGGGGTATTTAGGGGATTTGGATGCTTCAGGACTTGTTTTTTTTATTTCTTATTTTTTTCATTTTAATCCAGATGTTTGCTGTTTCCACCAGTGCTCTTAGATATTTGCCCTTTGGGGCTGGCATGCTTTGGTTTACCTATAGCCTCTTCAGAAATACTTGTAAATACTTGACATGTCTCCAGGAGATTTCTGGCAGATGAATGAACAACAAATTCAATAGTTTTTTTTTTTTTAAGATATACTCTTATATACCTTGATGGTTATTTATCAATTTATCAGGAAGTCATTAATTTAGAAGGTGATATTTCCAGACTCTTTTGACTGAACTCTGAACTTAACTTGTTAGTTTAGTCAAGCAACTGTTTTGACACATACTTTCTAACAAATTTCCCAGTTGTTTTGATGCCCATTCTGAAAGAAGACCCCCTAGGGGCAGGCTGGCACAATTATTATAACCAGTTGACATGATTAGACCTAAGGACTGTCTTTCAGGGAGATTTCATTTCCAGATTTCATTAAACTAGCTGAAAGAATCACATCTTTTTATGTTCTAATGTTCGCCTACAAACCCGTAGTTATAGTAACCAAGAGCAAATGCTCAGCCTCAAAGGATTATCAGATTTGAAGCAATGGACTAGATTTGGCAGCTTCTCTGCTGTCCAAGACGTTTAGGGACTTAGAGGCAAAATAGTCTCCTACTCTTTCTCTTCCTTACTTTGAAATGACAGTTGAAATGCCCACTTTCTGGGGGACGCCAGTCTATCTTCCATGTACCCCACACCCCCCAAAGTAGGCAGCAGAGAGAAGTAAAATGTCAGATAAGAAGATGTACAGGGTTGATGGTTCCTATAAAAAAAATTAAGGGAAGACTCCACATAGAAGCTGGGCCTGGAGCTAAAACATGAAGGATAGGGAAAACCTGAACTGGCAAAAAGGGACACACAGTGAATTCAAGGGATAAGCAAAGGCCTGGAGGAGAGAATGAATATCATGTAAATGTAGAGCCAGGCCAGGTAAAGATCCTTACTGCTTCAAGCTGCAAACGGCGGTGTTAAAGATTTCTCCAAGAGAAAGCCAAGCTTCCCAAGCACCTTTACACATGAATCTGGCTTTCCCTTTCCTTCTGATTCAGCCACTGGGATATGGATTTTGATTGAGGCAGTACGGTAAACAGAATAATGGCCCCCAAAGATTTCCAAGTCCTAATACCCAGAACCTCTGATTATGTTACCTCACATGTTAAAAGGGACTTGAAATGAGGAAATTATCCTGAATTTTCTGGGTGGACCCAAAGTAATCACAAGCATCCTTATAAGTGAAAGAGAAGGCAGGAGAGTCAGAGAAGGAGATGTGATGATGGAAGCAAAGGTCACTGTAACAGGATTGCTGGCTTTGGGCCTGGAGAAATGCAGGCAACCTCTAGAAACTGGAATAGGCAAGGAAACAGGTGCTCCCCTAGTACCTCCAAAGGGAATACAGCCCGACACCTTGGTTTTAGTGCAGCGAGACCCATTTTGAACTTCTGACCTCTAGAACTGTACGATAACAACTCTGTGGTTTTTAGCCATGAAGTTGGTAGTATTTGGTATAGCAGCAATAGGAAACTAATACAAGTAATCTAATAAATAATACCCAAAGGAGCATAACCAATTCAGGATTTATGTGGACCAATATTCCTCTCCCAGAGGCCCATGGGTGGGGCATGACAAGAATAGGCACCAAAGGTATCATCTTAGGACTGGGTGATCACTGTATTAGGAACCAAGACCCCACTAAATGACTGGGAGCTAAAAGCACAAATTTAAGTAGTATTAATAATAATTAAAATAACAATGAAAGCACCTACCAGATGTTCTATAGCTACTCCATGCCAGCACTTTACATTTATTTTAATCATAAGAAGTCTATATAAAATATGTTATCATTATCCTTATTTTACATAATCCTGTTTTATAGATGAGGAAACTCAGTGCAAGGGAAGGCATGGAAAGAACCAGAGAGAACTCAGGGGCCCAGGAAAGTAGGCTGAAAATCAGGGCAAGGCTCCAGTCCCAGCAAGGGACTGTAGCACTAAATAGAAAACTGACAGAAAAATCCAGTGGGGGATTGCAAGTGTGGGAGGAAAGAAGGGCTGCAATTCAGCGGACCTGTGTGTGCCCAGGACTCATGCCAAATAGGCTGGGTCCAGGTATGCAGGGCAGAATGAGTCATGCTAGGCCTTGCCTGTTGGCCGGTTGAAAGTTCAGGGTGGGGGTAAATGCACTTGGCTATAGGCAAGGCCCGCTAATCTTCAAGCATTCCAGTCCATAGGGCTTACCGAGGCTCACTACAGCGTCTGTCCATCATCTCAGAAACACTCTCCTGCACTGAGCTCAGGGTGCTCTCACAAGGGCTTCGACTGCCTTCAGCCTCATGGCTTGTCATTTTCCCAAAACAGACTCTCTGCTCCGGGCAAACCAACTTCTTTGCCTTCTTAGGGATTTGTACCCAGAAAGAAGCAGAATATTCTCTAGTGAGCAGGGGATAAATTCTGGAAGGAAATCTCTAAGGGGTAATGGATAATTGTTCTTGTAGACCTCACACCACCTCTATTGAGTTTTTGTTCCTCCCTCAAGTTTTTTTTCTTCCTTTTATTCCCTTTCAGAAGCAGTCCTGGTCCCCAGGGGGAGTGTGTCACCTCATTTAAGCCAAAAAAAAAAACAAGAAAAGGAAAAGAAAAACCCACAAACTAAACTTTTTCCAAACCTGCCTCACCCACACATAATCCTTCTCTGAGTTCCAGCCTAGGGCCATGAGCTAATTCCAAGCTGACAGGAAAGGCTGTAGAGACTGGTCCCCCTGAGCCCAAATGCATCTAGCCTTCCTGCCTCCCTTCGGCATCACCACTTACCCCAGGAGAATTCTATGTGGTGACCCATGCAGTTGTTTCCTCCCTCACCCTGCAAAACAGTCTTGTAGAAGTCTACCCATTATAATCTGACAATGTCACAACTTCGTGCCATGTAATAACTAAACATATGTGGAACTCTTTCCAATCAGCACTAATTCTAAGAAGTCCTTCCTGACCTTCATAAACTGGGTCAAATGTCCCTCAGTGCTCACAGCACCCAGAGAGGTCTCAATTGAGACAACACATGGTCACAGAGGTACTATGCAGGATTGGAGAAAACAGAATTCTTCACACAATTTTAAATAGTATCCAGCTACCGAACTATACTGCCTGTAGAGTACTCTGAAATAAACTTATCAATTCTGTGTAATTATCTTATGAATAACACATTATATTACATTGTATTCTTTGTGTATGTAAAAAGGATCCATTTGTTAAATTTAAATAAAAATTTTAATTTTGTTTTGGCATTTCTTCATCTCTTTAATATACGAGGTGCCTCAAAACATGGAAGATGCTTAGGTCTCTCTCAGGCTCTGAGAGACCCTGCTAGCATTTACCTGTGTGGATTGTAATATCTTGTCTACTTGCCTGACTGCCTCAACCCTGGCTGCACTTCAGAGTCACCTGGGCAACTCTGAAAACCACTGGGGACTAGGCACCACACTCACCAACTGAAATTAAAATGCTGAGGGTAGGTGGTGGTAGCTGACAGGTGAACTATCCCCCAGGTGATTCTGATCCACACTGAGGGCCTCAAACCACTAGTATTGACTGGTAACTCCTTTTAAGGATGGAACGAAATCTGTCCTGTTCCCACCTCTAGTTAATAAACATTCAGGAAATGTTTGCCAAAATAACAAACGGTCCTTCTCTCCATGCTTCTCTGCCCATGGTTTTCTCATTTCCTTGGGCGATTCATCCCCCCCTGTCAGGCACTTTCCCCTTCCTCCAGTCAGTGTTCTGCTAAAAGTCCACATTCCCAGACTCTGCTCCAGACCATTGAATCATAACCTCTGAAGAGGACCCCAGGAAGCTCATTTTCTGAAAGTGTTCCAGATGATTCTAACATGCAGCTTCCTTTGGAAATCACTACTGCCATGCTATATGTTGATATCCCCCACAAAGGATACCTCCTTTCTGAATTGATCCTACTCTGCTCCAATTCATTTTGTAACTGAACCCTAACAGTGGGTATGAAACAGGTTTTCTGTATTTACTGTATAAACTACCCACCCATTCCCACCATCCAACCCAATTACGAGCCTTTTGGAAATGCCACTGACAAGTAATTAGACCTAACAATTCACAGATGGTAACGCTCAAGCTTGTCCCCTACTTGTCTCAGCCCCTTCCCATCTATCCAACTTAGGACATTTATGCCTTTATGCCTGAAATTAAACTAGGCTCACCAGCCTTTTTTTCTAAATCTCTGGTTTATTTTTAAACTACTTTTTCTTCTCTTTTGTGCTAAAATTAAACACCTCTGATAAATCTTGACTACCATTCAAAACAGTGGCAATAGACTGCAATTTTCCTTTAATTCTCTACCAGAAATCCTTTGGTCCTCTGGATTACTTTCACAGGCTGGTTGGTTTGCTTTATCTCCTGACTCCTTTACCCCTAAGGAAAGAGGCTGCTTTCCCAGAGATCTTTCTTAGCTAGACCCCCTGGGAGACTGTCACATCACCAAGGCTAATGAGCACCCCATTTTTACACTTTTACACTTTTCCTAATTATCACAACAAACACCTATTTAGGAAAACAAGAACGGTCTCAGGCCTGTGATTAGATGGCTATGCAAGGAGTGGGATTTAGAGCCTCTTGACTAAGTAGAGAGGAGTACCAGGCTGGGGAGCCTCCTCAAGAAACTCCACACACTCAGTGCTGCCTAAAATCCTACCATTGTGGATTTATTCCACCAGCTTAAGGGTATCAATGCTCTTTTCTATGGAGGGGGCTGTTATATGATCTGTCATTTGTAACTCAGAGAATGACTTTATCAGCAATTGTGCTCTATAATCAACCGAATAAATTGAGAGCAGGGGACCATGAGATACCTAGGATTTAGGAGGAGGAAGAACAAGGTGCCGGGTTGGAGACAAGCTGAGTGTTCCAGAGATAGTTTTACTACCCTCTTCATTTTGAGTAGGCTGGATCCCAACCAAACCCTTAGGTTAACAGTAAATACTAGTTCTGCCTTGAGATGCCACCCTACCAGCCAATCCTCTAATCAATAGCTCTATTGTCCTATTTCCGTATGTTTTGGAACACACGAGTCCCACCCACTCTTGAGAATTCTTGTTTACAAGGAGGAATGTTGAGAAGGGATATGAGCTAGATGCTGCTGTTGCTTTTCTCCTGCTAAGCACCTCACTACTCAGTACCCCCTTCCACACCAGCAAGGCATACAGCCACATAAAGTACATGAAACAAAAAGGAAAGTCACAAAGGGGTATGCTCTCTCTCCCCTTCCCACCCTAGGGTTCAATATTTAAAACTGAAAAACAATGAATTTGTCTCTCCTTCTTGGGAAAATATATAGATTTCTTGCCACAGGTCATTAGAGACCTCGTCTTACAACTGCCTCAAAATATTGTACCAGGCTTCAAAGAGCCCTTGACCACCAGGGAACTCTCCCCCTGCTGATTAGCTTTGCGGTTCCATACAAACCCAAGCTAATCCATTCCGCTGACTGCACAGTCCTGTGTCTGCAACACTGCATACGGCCTCGTAGGCAGGAAGGGACTGTTTCTTGGCACCAAGCATGTTATCCAAAATTTAATATAAAACTACACAGATTTAGACCAATTCAGGAGAGGGCTTCAGGGAATTTGTGAAAAGCCTAAAGAACAGAATCTGTCAAAGCTAGAAGGAGCTTTGGAGATCATCTATCCCAGTGATTTTCAAACTTCAGTCTCTCTCTCTCTCTGATACACACACACACACACACACATAAACTCATATACATATATATTCTCACATATATATCTCACATATATATGTGTATACTCATATATATACATACTCACATATATATACTTACATATGTATATACATACATATATGAGTAATCTGAAAGACCTACACCCCACCTGTTTAGCCTCCTCCTCTCTCTCCCTTAGCAGTCCCTGAGGCATCATCACAGAACCCTAGGGCTTCCCAAAATATTGCTGGAAAACCACTGATCCAGCCTAACCCCCTGTTGAGAAAACTGAGCCCGAGAGCAGGGAACGTGCTTTGTCCAAGGCCATGTAACAATTCAGTGACAGAACTGGTTGTGGAACACAGGTCTCCTGGTGACCAAGCCAATATGCTTTCCAAATACCATAAAGCATTTTTAATAGCATGTATTGAATTTTTTCAGATGACAAAAAAAACACATTAGTCTTCTGCAACATCATTTTAAGGATTCAATAGTATTCTATCTTACAGATATATCATAATTTACTAATTGTGTTCATGTTTTTGAAAACAGTTTGGAACAGAAACGTAATATCTGCCTTAAATTATGCATGCCATTAAATACGCAACCTGTTAGAATGCATACTTTTAGGTTGGCTAGCTTGAAGAAACCATAAAATTCACCCACTAATAGGTACAAGTGTCTCCCAATGAGGTCATATTGGCATAATTAGAAGAGAAGCTAAGTTTTCAACACTTGTGATCCAATTTTAAGATCCAATTGCCTTTGAAGCACATTCTCCAAGCACTCCTTCCCCATGCATGCATTCACCATGCCCTTCTGGGGAGGACCCAGCTGTCTCAATACTGCCTCCATAATCTGCACTGGTCACAGTCTTATAAAATAATCTACCATTGCAAATACCATCCCTCACCACCAAAGCACAATCCAACCATGCTGGTTGATTTTTCTCTTGATTCTTTGGCTTCAAAACTTTACTTAGGTAAACTAATGGGAACTGAAGGTGAATGATGCACTGAGGCCTGATTCTGACCTACTTCACATTCATCCCCAGAATATGTGCCCAGACTAGTACACAAAAATCTCACCTCAGCCCCTTTCTCAAATAAGAACCACTGACTCCTTGTGCCCCTCCCCCTCCCTTAATCCTACCAAATGCCCCTACTTGAAAGCTACAGCTTGCCCAAGCTCTGAGTCTAAGGACTGTTTCTGGATATCAGGTATACACTTGGTTCAATCATAGTGCTATTGCCCATACCTGTTACCTAGCCCTAGGAGCTCATCTTTGCCTGCCTAGAACTTCCAGCCTAGGTTCCAGATACCTGCTTCACTGTTGCTCAGATCTTTTTGCTAAGCTCACTCCATGATTTCCAGTCTTCAGTCCTATGCTTATGATCTACTTAAATTCCCTGGATTCTGGACCCTACTTTCCTTCTTTAGTTGAAATCCCTCAACTGCTGGCACCTACTTGCTCCTCTTTGCCTTTTAAGATTTTCCAGGCCTGCCTGGTTTGGGATACCTAATAGCCCCTTTCCTGTGAAGCTGAACCTCAGCATCTTTGCCCTACCCCACTCCCAGATTTTTCTGTCCTCTTATCACCCAAGTCCCAATATGACACCTATATTTCCATTCTCCATCAGGCATCATGCTTTAGTAAAAGTTGGAAAGCTACATCTGGCCTAGACATTCAATGGCTCTCTTTTAGAACCAATCCTGACCTCCATATGCCTAGTGTCCTCACCTATATCTACACACTTAGGTGTCCTACCCATATCTGCTCCACCTGGACAAGACTTTGTGCCATTGCTCAACACACATTTGGAGTTTCTCTTTGGGAATTACTTTCAGAGCTGTATCAAATTTGTCTGGAAAAGCTCATCGTAAGTCTCTCTTCTTAGAGTATGGATGTTATTTGAGGAAGAAGCTAAAAGGAATTTGGGGAGGAGTCTGATGAATAAACTGGAAAATTCATTTCCTGGTCAGTATCTGACGACCAGAAGCAGACATTATGAGCTAGGTCATAAAGGCAAAGAAGCCAGTCACATCATTTAATTGTCCTTCCAAAATAAATATATATTTTTCTTGATATAAAGTAATGTATCCTGATTTTAGCTGCATGTAAAATAATATGCACTCAATATATAAAATGCATAAAGTAGGAAGCTAATGTTTCTTTTGATAATCCCACTACCTCAAAAACAACCATTTTTAACTGCTTATAGCAACACTGTCCAGAAGAAATAATGAGAAAACATATATAATTTTAGATTTTTTTTTAAATAATTTAAAATTTTCTAGTAACCACACTGAAATCTAAAACAAAACAAAAACAACCCAAAGAAAGTAAATTTTTTTAAAGATTCTATTTATTTGAGAGCGAGCGAGAGAGCGCACGCAAGAGCACAAGCAAGAGGGAGGGGCGGAGGGAGAAAGAGAAGCAGACTCCCCACTGAGCAGGAGCCCGAAAGGGGACTCAATCCCAGGACTCCAGGATCATGACTTGGGCCAAAGGCAGGTGCTTAACTGACTGAACCACCCAGGCATTCCGGAAAGTAAATTTAATAATATTTTAATTTATTCCAATAGATCCAAAATATTGTCACTTCAACATGTAAAAGTTAAAATATAAAAATTATTAATGAAATATTGTACATACTTTTTGTGTTGAATCTTCAAACTCTAGTAGGTACTTTTACATTTACAACACATCTCAATTCTGAGTAGCCACAAGTTGCCCAGCCGCCACACGTACCTCCTGGCTACCATATTAGTTGTACCAACAGTACAGTTGACCCTTGAACAACACAGGTTTGAACTGCACAGGTCCACTTAATATGCGGACTTTTTTTGATGAGTATGGTACAGGACTGTAAATGTATTTTCTCTTCCTTATGATTTTCTTCTTCTTTTTAAAGATTTTATTTATTTATTTATTTATTTATTTATTTATTTGTCAGAGAGAGAGAGTGCACCCACACACAAGCTGGGGAGAGAGGCAGGCAGAGGGAGAAGCACACTCCCCACTGAGCAGGGAGCCCGATGTGGGGCTCGATCCCAGGACCCTGGGATCATGACCTGAGCCGAAGGCAAACGCTTAACTGACTGAGCCACCCAGGCGTCCCTCCTTATGATTTTCTTAATAACATTTTCTTTTCTCCAGCTTACTTTATTGTAAGAATACAGTATGTCATACAGATAACATACAAAATATGAGTTAACTGTTTCTGTTATCAGTAAGGCTTCCAGTCAACAGTAGGCCGTTAGTAGTTAAGTTTTTTGGGGGGTCAAAAGTTATATGCAGATTTTTGACTGCACAAGGGTCAGTATCTCTAATTCCTCCATTGTTCAAGGGTCAACTGTATATCCTTCTAGATTTCTGTATATAAATATAATTTATTTATGTATTTATTGCTTCACATAAATGGAAACATACTATTCATATCTTCATACTTTGCTTTTTTCTCCTAACAATATATCACAGACACACATCCATATCAGCAGCTATAAATTGCCCTAATCCTTTTAAACCACTGTATTGTCAATTATTGGTGAGACTGAATATCTTTTCTTGATTACTGGCTTGAATTTCTTATTTCTTTCTTCTCCTTTTTTTCCTGTTTTTTTCTGTTTGAGTTGGTTTTATCTCTTATAACTGAAAGCGTTCTGCCTAACAATTTGCAATAGTTTTTAATATATTAAAAACATTATCTTTTTGTGTCATAAATGTCGCAAATAGTTTTCCCAATTTGTTTCTCTTTCAAACATTATTATGTTGGCCTTTGATATAAAAAAAAAAGGTGTACATGGGGACATGTGTGTATGTTTTAATAATGTTTTAAATAATTTCTTTCATTTTTTTCCCCTGGCCTTGAGGTCATGCATAGAAAATCCTCATCAACTTTCAAGGTTATATAAACATTCACTTATATTTTGTTCTAATACCATTATCTAAATATTTAATCCTACTGGAATATTCTTTTGTAGGAGCTGTCAGTAGATATATAATTTTTTCACACATTGCCCCCAAGCCCTTTACAGAATAATATAGTCTTTTGAAATGTTTTAATATATATTAAATCAGTATGTTATTAGGTAGGTAGGTAGGTAGACAGATACACATTTGTTTCTGAACCTTCTGTTCAACTGCATCAATGTACATGGCTATTCCCATGCTAGTCACACACTTTAATCACTTTATTTTTATAGGATGTTTTATCATCTGGTAGGACAATTACCCTCTCCCATAATTAGTTTTTTTCCAATTGTCTAAGCTATACTCTTTTATTTTTTCAAGATAAACTAGAATATAAACTTGTCAAATTTCCTCAAAATCTTTGAAATGTTTTATTTGAAATTCATTTGGAATTACATGAGGATAATTGACACTTAAAAACTATTGAGTCATTGAACACTACATCAAAA
This sequence comes from Mirounga angustirostris, assembly GCF_029215605.1. Taxonomy (NCBI): domain Eukaryota; kingdom Metazoa; phylum Chordata; class Mammalia; order Carnivora; family Phocidae; genus Mirounga; species Mirounga angustirostris. Next base: position 99,956,195 of record NW_026991719.1, read on the forward strand.
AAAAAGTCTATTGGGGTGCCTGGGTGGCTCAGTCGTTAAGCATCTGCCTTGGGCTCAGGTCATGATCCCAGGGTCCTGGGACTGAGCCCCGCAGAGCAGGGAATCTGCTTCTCCCTCTGCCTCTTCCCCTGGCTTATGCTCTCTCTCTCTCTCTTGCTCACTCTCTCTCACTCTCTCTCTCTCTCTCTCAAATAAATAAATAAAATCTTAAAAAAAAATCTATTGAGTCTTTCCATCCAATTCCTCCCAAGGAATGTGAGGGTGTCCCTCCATTTATTCTTTGCAACCTAGCATATGTTAAATTGTTATAAAGTATCCATGGCTATTCTAAAATACTGTGCATAATACAAGTGTATCTATATAAAACCAAGTTTGTTAATAATGCTATTCAAATCTTTCTATTTTTTTTGTCTACTTGAATTACCAAGTTTCAAATGAGATAAGTTAAAATTCCCCACGATAATTGTGTATTGTTATGTATTTCTGACTTTGCCGAATTAACCAAGTGTATGTTCTGCTTTTATATCTCTCTAATTATTTGGAAAGGCCATATTAGAGGTCCACTCTACTAATAAATTCTCTTACTTTTTAATATAAAATGCCTTTTCAAGTGCAGAGAAATAAAAAAACAAAAATTAAAAGACTCTCAGAATCTCCTCTTCCTTAATAACTGATAAAAATCTTTTAAAAATGAAAAGTAATACACATTAAGTTTTAAAAATCAAATAGTATGAAAAGATACAAAAGGAGAATTAAAAGCCTCCCTTATTTGGCCCTGCACCTGTTAACTACAGGTTCTTGTGATTCTATAAATACAAAGCCCTGTATGTCCACAAATATATTTATTTATACATAGTACATGAGGTAATATTAAACCTTGCTTGTATTTTTCAGTTAGTAACATATCTCAGAGCTCTTCCACATGTGCACTTCGAGACCTACCTAATTCTTTCAACAATACATAGCATTTCACCATATGAAGTAATCACAGTTAGGCTGTTTCCACTTTTTTGTTATGTGTTGACACACATGCACAAGCCCACACATGCACACACAAATGCTACGATGGACATCTAGGTTAACATTTGCAAGAATATTTCCTAAAATTTTGTTAAAAATCAAATTGTTGAATCAAAATGCATAAGTACTTTAATTTGTTAAAAATATTATAAATTGTTTTCCAGAAGGTTTGCATAAATTTACAGTCCAATCAACAATGTACAAATTGCTGATTTCCCAACATTTTTACCCACACTGGGTTTCATCTAACTTTTTAGTTTTTGCTGATCTGATAATTAAAAGTGAAATCTCACTGTTTTGATCTTTATTTCTTTGATTATGTGTGAAATTGAGAATTATAATGTGTATTTTTGGTCATTTTTTATTTCTTTCTTTGGTAAACTGCCTATTTGTATCTTCTATGCATTTTTGTATTGGGTCATTCATCATTCTCTTACTGATTCATAAAGACTTTCTCTAAATTAAGGAAAGAAGCCTTTTGTCTGTCTAATATGTTATATGTTTCCCAGTTTTCACTGGTTCTATTTTTATTTTTGTTTATTGTAGAATTTTAGTCACATAGAAGTTTTGATTATTAGGTAGCCAACAATATAAATCTTTTGTTTCATGGTTTCTGAGTTTCCCTTTATATTTCAAAACCTCATTTTCAACCTATATCTCTTTATCAATAATAGCATCATTTAAACATCATCTACTACCTCCCACAAACTGATAAGTTAAAACCCATAATTTCCAAGACTATCTTTTCTCTTCTGTTTTATCCCCATCCTAATTTTATGGGGAGAGTTGGTGAGTAGAGTGCTTTAATTCAGTACTTTGGGCTGAGGCAGTGTTTTTTCTTCTATTTGCTCCCTCTATTGAGTCATTTTGTTTATTTTGTATTAGTAATAGGGTTTGTAAGTTCTAATTCATCCAGCAAATATTTTCTGATTGCTTACTTTATATCAAGTGCTATACAATATAAAATTGGGATGGGGATAAAAAAAAGTTGAATAAAACCAATCTTATAGCTGTTCTTATGGAAGTGTATTTTAGTAGATTGTGGAGAAGGAGGTGGAGGAAAAGTAAACTGAAAAATAAATAAAATGCTTGCAAAATTTAGTAAGTGCTGGGAAGAATACAAATAAGGTCCTGAGATAAACTTTAGTAGCAGATAGGTGGAAGAGGCCAGAGAAGGTGATTTTTTCCTCCAATTCCTCTTTGTCATGGCAGCTTGGTCTTATTTTATTGATGCTATAACCTCTCAAATGTTATTAAGAAACTGGATTGTAATTTTCTCTAAGTTATTTCTTATTTCCTATGGGGCCAAATGTACTGATTGTACAATTACTCTCTATCAAACTGTGGATTCTGTCTATACGTCTAGTGGCTTTTCCTTTTCTGTTCATATTTATAAAGCAAGTCACAAATTGATCAGTATCAATAGCCATGTGGATTTTGTACCAATTGGATGGGTCACCAATTACCCTTGCTAAGTGCCCCCATCTTGGAGCAGGGGCCTCCAGAGGACTGTGGCAGCAAATGCTCTAAACAGCTGCTCAGAGGACATAGTTTGGGTGGCATTTTTGAAAAACATGTATTTGTGCCCCCGATACTCCCTAACAACTGCTCTGCCAACTAAGTCCTCTTTTGGTTTCTGCTGGTAGGACTTTATAGCTGGCTATATTCTGCCAGCGTGGCAGTTGCCCATGGAGAGGGGGAAGAAGATACTAGGGAGATTTAGCCTGTTAGGAAAAGAAATACCCTCCACACACTAATCTAGGGTTACCAAAAGATGGGGAGACAATATGCCAGTTAGATCTGGCCACATTAGCAATGTCCACTCATATTACCCTGAGCACTGCCCATACCAAGGGAAGCCTAGAGACTAATGTGCTCAGATGCTGGAGTCAAGGAGCCTAAGTTCAAAACTCAACTGCCAATTACTAGTTGTATGACCTTGAGTGAATTATTTGACCTCTTTGTGATCTTATTTTCTCATTTTAAAGAAAAGGGCATTAAGGAGGGCACTTGATATAATGAGCACTGGGTGTTGGATCACCTGATGAATCACTAAATTCTACCCCTGAAATTAATACTGCACTATATGTGAACTAACTTGAATTTAAATAGAATTTTGAATAAAAAAAATAAAGGAACAGCCATAATACTATTTGACTCATAAGGTTGGTGTGGCTATCTAACTTCAATGAGAAAATACACACAAAGTACATGACAATTCCCCAAGTCCTTTGATCCCCTTCCTTTGTTCCATGATCAGTATGTGATAATCCAAACTGAATGCTTGACTCTCTAGGATGACTATAGGCAAGAAAAGCACAGCAATTCAGTCCTCACATGTTGTTTAGTCTTGTTACCTTTCGAGGACTTAAAGATGTTGGTTTTGCCATGACAGTCTTCCTTAGCTTGGACTGAAAATGACATGTTTTATCCTGAGTTACTCTTTTTCTCTAAGGCATGTTATTTGGTCCTTTTTTTCCCCTTGAAAAGTCATAATAAATGTCAAACGTTCAGAGTTTCTATTTATCAAATCAGAATGCATGACATAATCTTCACAGAATCTTCTTCTGTGTTCATTTTTTTTTCTCTCAGATGAAACTAATTGCTGCTATATTTAAAGTTATCTTGCTAGCCGGTACTCTCAAAGTTCATCATTTGGTTGAATGAATAAAAATATCGGATTTCTTCAACATCATTTTGAATCCTTATTTAAATGTTCAAATAGTCTTTTTAAAATTTCCTTATTTTAAAATTTGTTATAGGAAATATTATAAATGTAAACAAAAACTTAAAAAGAAAGAAAAATATGAATTATATTATTGGAGAGAGGAGTGTTCTTCCCTGTTCCCGATGTTCCCTTCCATATGGATGGATCTGCATTATCAAACTTGTCAAAATATAGCTGATTTTCAAACAAAGTGTGACCCTACCATATCTTTATGTAAGAATAACCCCCAAAATTAATTACAGCCAAAAACAGGAAGGAAAGTTGGTAAAAGCACTTACTTTAAAAAAAGCACTTGGTGATTTTATAGGCATGTTATTTCACACATTCAAAGCATAGGTAATTATGCTACTTAAATCATTACAAATCATTGAAAAGGGTATAAAATATTCTGACTCGCTTTATAAACTTCTAATAACCCTAATGCTATGTAGTGTTTTCACATTTCCCCAACACATAGGAGAGGTCTGTGGCTTGAAAAGTAAACAGAGCACCCCATGCCTAGCATAGCGCCTGATTGTCAAATGAAAGCACAAGAAAAGAAAACTGAGAGGTCAAACTCATTTATCATTATAAAAGCAAAACTACTACATAACTACTAATTGAATTAAAAGTTGTTACAAAAGTTATCACCAAGGGCACCTGGGTGGCACAGTTGGTTGAGCAATGGACTCTTGGTTTCAGCTCAGGTGGTGATCTCACGGTCATGAGATCGAGCCCCAAGGCGGGCTCCACACTCAGTTCAGAGTCTGCTTGGGATGCTCTTTCCCTCTCCCTCTGCCCTTCCCCCCACCCCTGCATGCTCTCTCTCTCTCTCAAATTAAAAAAAAAATGTTATTACCAAATTTGACTTTTTCTAATAATTCATCAATGGTTTAAAATCTATACACTTCATACCAATAATGTGCTATTTTACTGATGTGTGATAAATGTATTTATCCTATCAATAGGTCAAAAAGGAAAAAAAAATCATTTGATAGGAATTGAACATCCATTTCTAAATAAAAGTAAATAAGGACTTTGCATATATTATCTTAACATGATAAAAAATAACATACCTGATCATAAATCTCTAAAGCACTACCATCATAGAAAAGATGAGGACAATGCAGACAGTATCACCACTATCATTTAATATTCTTTCCAGAAATTCTAGATATTGCAATGAGATAAAAAGAAATATTGGAAAAGAAACAAAAGTTTTATTTATCATAGATACTACTGATTACCTGGAAAATCAACGGAAAATTTATTGGCATTTACAGTAAACATAACTAGTTATAAAATAATTACTTAAAAATCTGTATCTTCTTTATATACAACCACAAAATCATCAGTTAGAAATATTCAAAAGATAACGATTAACAGTGGCAACAAATGTTGTAAAAGATACAGGATGAATTTTTTTTGTTTTTTTTTTTTCATTTTATTTTATTATGTTATGTTAGTCACCATACAATACACCATTAGTTTTTGATGTAGTGATCCATGCTTCATTGTTTTCGTATAACACCCAGTGCTCCATGCATCACGAGCCCTCCTTAATACCCATCACCAAGCTAACCCATCCCCCCACCCCCTCCCCTCTAACACCCTGTTTGTTTCTCAGAGTCCATAGTCTCTCATGGTTCATCTCTCCCTCTGATTCCCCCCCTTCATTTTTCCCTTCCTTCTCCTAATGTCCTCCATGCTATTCCTTATGTTCCACAAATAAGTGAAACCATATGATAATTGACTTTCTCTGCTTGACTTACTTCACTTAGCATAATCTCCTCCAGTCCCATCCATGTTGATGTAAAAGTTGGGTATTCAGATACAGGATGAATGTTTTAAAAGACTTTTTAGGGGTACCTGGGTGGCATAGTCGGTTAAGCATCCGTTTCTTGGTTTCTGCTCAGGTCATGATCTCAGGGTCTTGAGATCAACCCCCGTGTGGGGCCCTGTGCTCAGTGCAGAGTCTGCTAAGACTCTCTTCCTCTGCCCCTCCCCCCTGCACTATCTGTCTCTCCTTCAGATAAATAAATAAATCTTTAAAATAAATAAATAAATAAATAAATAAATAAATAAATAAATAAATAAATAAATAAAAGACTTAAAAATTATTCAGGGACTTAAAAGAAGATTTTATCAAGCGGAGATGCATACCATGTTCCTGAATGGAAAGACTCAACAGTATATGAATGTCAATTCATTCCCAAATTAAGTCTATAAGCTGAAGGAAATACCAATCAAAATTTTCAATAAATTTCTTTTTGGAACTTGTGCCAGAATGATTATAATGTTTATCTGAAAAAAAATAAATAGGTAAAAATAGCCAATTTCTTTTTAAAAGAGGATCAATGAGATGTTATATTAGATATCAAAACCATTCATTCGGGGCACCTGGGTGGCTCAGTTGGTTAAGCATCTGCCTTTGGCTCAGGTCATGATCTCAGGGTTCTGGGATCAAGCCCCACATCTGGCTCCCTGCTTATCAGGGAGTCTGCTTCTCCCTCTGCCCCTCCCCCCGCTCATGCTCTCTCTCTCTCAAATAAATAAATAAAATCTTTTTAAAAACCCATTCATTCATTCATTTGGTCCTTTAATTATCAATGCAATACCACTTAGAATAAAACAAGCAGAAATCTAGGACTTAGTTTAAAAAGAAAATAAGTTGCAGCATATTTTCTGAGTTGAAGAGGCATTAGCTCTACCCCTTATATAGTTTTTCTTCTCTTCCTCCATGTCCATCCCCAGACCTATATATAAATCATTAACATATCGTTAACATTAGCCCCAATTTATATATGAGAAAACCAATGGAGAGTGAGGTGAAATAATTTGCCTACAGGCTATACAACTAGTAAAGTGTTGTATAATGTCTATATTTTTACCACTACACTATACTGTCTCTCAAAAAAAGCTTTCTAGAAAAATATAGCATCAGTCAGACTCCTCTGGCACACAACCTTGAGCATACTCATGAATCAGGATTTCACTATATTAAATTCAATAATTCAGCAAAGTGAACCAAGTGTTTATTAGGTACCAGACACTATGCCAGACATTGGCTTTAAAAGTTGGTGAGAAAACAATATGGTTCCTTCACTCATGGAATTTAGAGTCTACTCTAAGTGTCTAGGCAGGCACTGAGCATATAAACAAACAGACATGTATATTTATTGTGATGAATACTTTGAAGGCAAAAAAGTAGGATGCTATGAGAAAGAAAAATGGGGGAGGATACATGATTTAAATTAGAACATCAAGGAAGGCTCCTCTGAGGCAAGAATATGTAAGCTAAGTCCTAAGAATGAGAGAAGTTAAAGCAGGCTGAGTGAGCAAAAGTTATTTTTGATGTAATCAAATATATTCATCTATCCCCTTCCAAGTGTGCCTTTTCTATTTATTATCCCTTGACAGTCTTTCATCACCTCACGGTGCTATAAAGATTTGCCTATATTTTTTCTAGCAGTAACAAAATACAACATATATAAAGTGTGTACTATGTGCCAGACACTCTTCTAATTGCTTTACATGCATTAACTCACTTAATCCTCACAATAACCTTACCAAGTAAGTACTTTTATTACCTCCATTTTATAGATGAGGAACCTAAGGCATGAATGGATTAGGTGACTTGGCCAAGGTCACAGAGCTAGTATCTAATGCAGTTGGAGTTTGAATCCGGGCATGCTTAGCTTCAGTCTATACTGTCTTGCAAATGTTACTATTTAATTTTTACATTTAGATCTTTAATCTACCTGTAACTCCTCAGTGCATGCTATGAAAGTTTTTTTTCTAAATGGCTAGTCGATTGTCCCAATATCATTTGCTGAATAAGTATTATTAATGCCTGTTTTAAGAAATACTAAATTCTTACATAATCTTGAACTGCTCTCTTGGCTTTTTATTATTATGTCTGATTAATTTGACTATCTCTGTACTGATACCAGTCTGTCTTAAATACTCTATCTTCTTTAAATAAAACAAGACTTCAACTTATATTTTTTTCAACTTCATCTAAAATATCCTATTTTTTCTTACTATAAAATAGTCATTCACTTTTATATTAACACAAAATAACACTTATATTCCTGTGGACTTGTGGCATGATAACTAGAATTCTGTTGTTTACTACAAATTAGATGAAGTTGCAGCATCAAACATGTTTTGAACACCTACTCTGTTCCAGGTAGTATGGTAGATGACAGGAACACAAATGAGTAAGATGGGTCCCTGCCCTCAAAGGAGTTCATGTTCTAGAGAAGGGGACAGAGAAGTAACTCAGATATGATGGTGCTGTAGGCTGATGGGGTTAAGTATAGGGAGCATCTAAATCAGATGGGGAGAGGGCACACAATGAAGTCTTCCACAGAGACACTGTAGCTTGAGTTGAGTTTTAAATGGCATGTGGGAGCTTACAGGATGAAAAAGGTGAGGAAAAGTCATTGCAGGCAGCAGAAATAGCTTGTGTGAAAGCCAGAGATGCTCAAGGAATTGCCATAGGTTTGACCTGCCTGAAGCATGGAGTTTGTATTGGAACATAGCAAGGTATGAAGCTTGTAAAGTAGACAGAAGCCACTTCATGATGGGTTTTATACGTAATAGTAAAATGCTTGGATTTTGTTCTGAAAGTAATGAGAAGCTAAAGGGTTTTAAGGAGAAAAATGGCATGATCTGCTTCCACTAGTCATACTCATCTAATTAACTGATGGGAAAGTGTCCAAAGATAATAGTTCTGGGGTACCTGAGTGGCTTAGCCAGTTAAGCATCTGGATTTCACTATATTAAATTCAATAATTCAGCAAAATGAACCAAGTGTTTATTAGGTACCAGACACTATGCCAGACAGGGTTGTGAGATGGAGCCTCATGTTGGGCTCAAGCACTGGGCATGGCGCTTGCTTGGGATTCTCCATCTCCCTCTCCCTCTGCCCTTCCCCACCCCTCTCTCTCACTCGCTAACTCTTAAAAAAATAAAATAATAGTTTTATATAGAAGTATGGAAAATTAAAAATGAATAAAGAATATATTTATGCAAGTCTGTGATCACAGAAGCTCACCAGCAGTGATCAGAAGCAGAGCTATACTTCTTCTCCCTGATCTTGGTATATATAAGCCATCAATCATTTCATCTATGCCCAGGACTTGAAGTGGACCTTTGTTTATATATAGCTTCTGTATGAAGAGAAATGAAAGTCCACTTCAGCATTTGGGCATTGATGAAGATTCACTGACATGGTCTATGGCTTGTGTACAAAGATCTGGGAAAGAAAGTGTTAGAACTCAGCTGCTTGGCACTGCTGAATGACCCTCACCTCTTCCTATGCAAAGCTCTGCTAAGTCACACAGAGACGCAAATGATATTGCTGGAATTAAACAGTAGGCTCCTATTGGACCCAGACCCAAGGGATCCTACTGAAGGGAGAGAAAGGATAAGCTTCATAGACCCTTAGAGGTTAGGTTCTGTACCAAGGCATTTTTTAAACATTTCATTGAACCCTTACAGTCAAAGCATTAATAGATTGTATAAAAATTAGGACTCTCTTGATTTCAGTGGATAGAGAAGCCCACTTTAACCGGTCTTTTGAAAAGAAGAATTTTTTAAGAGGGGAAGGAAGACATTGATTCACATAAATGAAAATCTCAAGGATGAATCTTGCTAACTTTGGGCAGAGCTTGATGCAGGGACTCAAATGATGTCACCAGGACCTGATACTCTCAGACTCATGGTTTAGATCTGGTTTATTCTGAGACAGTCTCTCTCTTGGCAATTTTAAAATGGCCACAGCAATGCCAGACTTACATAACCTCAGCTTCACATTCAGGGGAAATTAGTTTCTCTCCCCCAAAAGTCTTGGGTACAACTCTGATCTGATTATATATCCATCCAAGAACCCATCCATGTGTGAACGGATAGATTAAAAAAACAAGACCCATCTATATCCTGCCTACAAAAGACTAATTTTAGACCTAAAGACACATTCATATTGAAAGTGAGGGGATGAAGAAACATCTATCATGCAAATGGATGTCAAAAGGAAGCCAGACTAGGGGCACCTGGGTGGCCCAGTCGGTTACATGTCCAACTCTTGGTTTCAGCTTAGGTCTTGATCTCAAGGTCATGAGCTAAAGCCCTGTGTCGGGCTCTGTGTTCAGTGTGGAGTCTGCTTGAAATTCTCTCTCCTTTTCCCTCTGTCCCTCCCACTTGTGCACTCTCATTCTCTCTCTTGAAATTAATAAATAGATCTTTAAAAGAAAAAAAAAAGCTGTGTTATCACTACTTATACCAGGCAAAATAGACTTTATTTTTTTTAAGATTTTATTTATTTATTTAAGAGAGAGGATGAGAGGAGAGAGAGAGCACATGAGAGGGGGGAGGGTCAGAGGGAGAAGCAGACTCCCTGCCGAGCAGGGAGCCCGATGCGGGACTCGATCCCGGGACTCCAGGATCATGACCTGAGCCAAAGGCAGTCACTTAACCAACTGAGCCACCCAGGTGCCCCAAAATAGACTTTAAAACAAAGACTGTAACAAGAGACAGAGGAAGACACCATAAAGTAATAAGCAGAACAATCCAACAAGAGGATATAACAATTATAAATATTTTTAACAGATATATTAAGAACATTCCATCCTAAAATAGCAGAATACACATTATTTTCAAGTGCACACAGAACATTCTCCAGAATACATCACATATTAGCCCACAAAACAAGCCAAAGTCACACCATGCATCTTTTCTGACCACAACACTATGAAAATAGAAGTCAACCATACGAAAAAAATCTAGAAAGACCACAAATACATGGAGGTTAAATAACATATTACTAAACAATGAATGGGTCAACCAGGAAATAAAAGAAGAAATTAAAAAGTACACAGAAACAAATGAAAATGAAAACACAACTGTCCAGAACCTTTGGGATGTAGCAAAAGTGGTTCTATGAGGGAAGCTTATAGCAATATAGGCCTACCTCAAGAAGCAAGAAAAATCTTAAATAACCTAATCTTACACTTAAAGGACCTAAAAAAAGAATAACCAATGAGGCCTAAAGCTAGCAGAAGAAAGGAAATAATAAAGATTAGAGCAGAAATAAATGATACAAAACCAAGAAAAAAAAACAATAGAACAGATCAAAGAAACCAGGAGCTGGTTCTTTGAAAAAAATCAATACAATTGATAAACCTCTAGCCAGACTTACCAAGAAAAAAGAGAAAGGACTCAAATAAAATCACAAATGAGAGAGAAGAAATAACAACCAACACCACAGAAATACAAATAATTTAAGGGAATATTACAAAAAACCATATGTCAAAAACTGGACAACCTAAAGGAAATGGATAGATTTTTAGAAACATATAAACTACCAAAACTGAAACAGGAAGAAATAGAAAATTTGAACAGACTGATAACCAGCAGAGAAATTGAATCAGTAATCAAAAGTCTCCCAACAAACAAGAGGCCAGGGCCAGATGGCTTCACAGGCAAATTCTACCAAACATTTAAAGGAGAGTTAATACCTATTCTTCTAAAACTACTCCATAAAAAGAAAGAAAAGGAAGAAAAATTTCTAAATTCATTGTATGAAGCCAGCATGACCTTGATATCAAAACCAGATAAAGACACCACTAAAAAAGAAAACTATAGGCCCATATTCGTGATGAACATAGATATAAAATCCTCAACAAAATACTAGCAAACCGAATCCAACAATACATTTAAAAAAATTCATTCACCACAATCAAGTGGGATTTATTCCTGAGTTTCAAGGGTGGTTCAATATTCCCAAATCAATCAACGTGATACATCACATCAATAAGAAAAGGATAAGAACCATATGATCATTTCAATAGACACAGAAAAAGCATTTGACAAAGCACAACATCCATTCATGATAAAAACCCTCAACAAAGCAAGTTTAGAGGGAATATATCTCAACATAATAAAGGCTATATATGAAAAACACACACCTAACATCATCTTTAATGGGGAAAAACTGAGAGCTTCTCCCCTAAGGTCAGGAACAAGACAGGGATGTCTACCCTCACCACTTCTACTCAATATTGTACTGGAAGTTCTAGCCACAGCAATCAGACAACAAAAAGAAATAAAAGGCATCCAAATCAGAAGGAAGGAAGGAAGAAGTCAAACTGTCAATATTTGTGGATGACATGATACTATATATAGAAAACCCAAAAGACTCCACCAAAAAACCGCTAGAATTGATAAGTGAATTCAGTAAAGTCACAGGATACAAAATCAATGTACAGAAATCTGTTGCATTTCTATATACCAATAATAAAGCAGCAGAAAGAGAAATTAAGAAAACGATCCCATTTATAATTGCACCAAAAATAAGATGCCTAAGAATAACATAACCAAAGAGGTGAAAGACCTGTACTCTAAAAACTATAAAACACTGATCAAAGAAATTGAGGATGACATCAAAACATGGAAACACATTCAATGCTCATGGATTGGAAGAACAAATATTGTTAAAATGTCTATACTACTCAAAGCAATCTACACATTTAATGCAATCCCTATCAAACTACCAACAGCATTTTTTTTTAAAGATTTTATTTATTGTTTTGACAGAGAGAGAAAGATAGCAGAGCAGGAACACAAGAAGGGGGAGTGGGAGAGGGAGAAGCATGCTTCCCACCAAGCAGGGAGCCCAATATGGGGCTCAATCCCAGGACTCTGGGATCATGACCTGAGCTGAAGGCAGACACTTAATGACTGAGCCAGGCGCCCCCCCCCCTCCCCACAACAGCATTTTTCACAGACCTAGAACAAACAATCCTAACATTTGTATGGAAACACAAAAGACCCCACATAAAAAAAAAGACCCTAAGTAGCCAAAGCACTCTTGAAAAAGAAAAGCAAAGCTGGAGGCATCACAATTCTGGACTTCAGATGATATTACAAAACTGTACTCATCAAAACAGTATGGTAATGGCACAAAATAGACACATAGGTCAATGGGATAGCATAGAAAACCCAGAAAAAAATGCACAACTGTATGGTCAATTAAGCTTTGACAAAGCAGGAAAGAATATGCAATGGGAAATAGACAGTCTCTTCAACAAATGGTGTTGGGAAAACTGGACAGCAACATGCAAAAGAAAGAAACTGGACCACTCTTTACACCATACACAAAAATAAACTCAAAATGGATGAAAGACCTAAATGTGAGACCTACAATCATAAAAACCCTAGAGGAGAACACAGGGAGTAACCTCTTTGACATTGGCTGTAGCAACTTTTTTCTAGATATGTCTCCTGAGGTAACAGAAGCAAAAGAAAAAATAAACTATTGGGACTACATCAAAATAAGATTCTGCATAGCAAATGAAACAATCAACAAAACTTATAAGCAACCTATGGAAGATATTTGCAAATGACATATCTGATAAAGGGTTAGTATCCAAAATATATAAAGAACTTATAAAATTCAGTACCCAAAAAACAAATAATCCAATTTAAAAATGGACAGAAGACATGAACAGACATTTCTCCAAAGACATACAGATGGTCAACAGACACATGAAAAAATGTTCCACATCACTTGGCATCAGGGAAATACAAATCAAAACCACAATGAAATACCACCTTACACCAGTTAGAATGGGAAAAATAAACAATACAGGAAACAAGTGTTGGCAAGGATGTGGAGAAAGGGGAATCCTCTCACAATGTTGGTGGGAATGCAAACTGTTGCAGCCACTCTGGAAAACGGAATTGAAGTTCCTCAAAAAGTGAAAAATAGAACTACCCTATGATCCAGCAATTGGACTACTGGGTATTTACCCAAAGAATATAAAAACACTAATTCAAAGGGATACATGTACCCCCATGTTTACAGCAGCATTATTTACAATAACCAAGATATGGAAGCACCCCAAGTGTCCATCAACTGATGAATGGATAACAAAGATATCCATTCCAATGTGGAATATTACTGAGCCATAAAAAGAATGAAATCTTGCCATTTGCAGCAACATGGATGGAGCTAGATATAATGCTAAATAAGTCAGTCAGAGGAAGACAAATACCATATGATTCACTCATGTGGAATTTAAGAAACAAAACAATCGATCAAAGGGGGGGGGAGAGAGACAAACCAAGAAACAGACTCTTAACTATAGAGAACAAATTGATAATTACTAGAGGAGAAGTGGATGGGGGGATGGGGGAATTAGGTGATGGAGATTAAGGAGTGCACTCGTGATGAGCAGTGGGTGACATATGGAATTGTTGAATTTTGTACACCAGAAACTAATAAACTACTGTATGTTAAAAAAAAAAAAAAGAACTCATCCATATGATTAGGGAGGTGATTGACTGCAACTCTCCTATGACTGGGAGTGAAAGCAGAGAGCAAGGAAATTTGATTTTTTTTTTTTTAAAGAAAATGGCTAGATGAGGAAACTGAGGCCCAGAGAGGTTAAGTGATTTCACCAAGGTTTCACTGGCAATGACTAGGAAAAGAGGAATTAGAACCTACTCTTGCTTAACTCCAATGTTCATGTTCCTTTTACCACACCACATTGTCTTAAGAAATGCATCTTTTTTTAAGATCTTATTTTAGAAAGAGAGAGAGAGGAGGAGGAGCTAAGGGAGAGAGAATCCCAAGCAGACTCCTCGCTGAGCACAGAGCCTAACACAGGGCTCAATCTCAGAACCCTGAGATCATGACCTGAGCAGAAGCCAAGAGTCAGGCACTCAACTGACTGAGCCACCCAGGCGCCCCAAGAAATGTATCTTAATTGGACTTGTCAAGAAACCTCAAAACCTGACATTGTACATGATACAGTCACTCTAATGGAAGGGAAATGCAACACAGATCATTCCAATCAGAGGCAAATTCAGAAACCTTCTCTGTCTGGCTTTGAAATTTTTTTTTAAGATCACTGTCATAGCAGATGTACCTTCCTAACAAAGAAATTTCTTGGAGACCATACTGAATGAACAAGAGAAAGAATCTCATGCTATTTACTGAATGATTTCCAATGATTTAAAACCAGATTTATCCATACATGTGTCCTTTGCTGTATATATTAATTTTGGGTGTGGAAAAAGTGCACATTTCCTAAATCAATTCCATTGGCTTATAATGTATAAAGAGTACAATCCCTGAAGACAGAAATGAATTTGACTCAGTTTCACCACTTACTTGCTGTATAACACTAAGCAAGCTTTTTGGTCAGTCCATCTGTAAAGCTGGTTTACAATTCATAGAGTTGATGTGATAATTTGATGACATAATATGTATAAAGTGCCTGGATCATAGTAAGGGCTCAAGAGACAGAAATTTAATGGACCCTTGTTTTTCCCACTGGCTTATACACTAATTTTAGAAACAAGGTGACTTGTGCAGGTAAATCTTCCACAGGTAGTAATTCCTTTCGTTTTCTCTTTGCTTGTGTCCACAGTGAATGCCAAATAGGCAATAATTTGTCAAATGCCCTAAGAAGTGCTCTCCATTTTAGGAACCTCATGGTAAGTCTCTTTGCAGAATGAAAATTCCTCTTGTGATGTAGTAAATCAATCACTAATTGATATGCTTTCTATGTTCATACATTTCTATGTTCAGACAAGTTGTGCTTTCTTTAAATCCTGGATAAAGGGTTATCCTGCATAATGATTTACAGACCCTTCTCTTTCAGAGACCTTTTGAACAGAAATGACTCCATTTTCTCAAACCCGTCGTTTAAGGGAAGTGTTCTAAATGCATTCCTACCACCTCTTTAAACAAAAACACTATATGAGGGGGAAGAGGTCATAGGTCTGAGATTGGGTCAGCCACTAATGTACTGAAGTCACAGAGACAGCCCTGAAAGAGCAAGTAATTCAAGAAGGGAGAAATATTGGTAATTAGAGCATCCCAGCTTTATGGCATTAATAATACTTAAGGGACGCTGAGATTTACACACACAATTCAACAGTCTAGTTAAGGAAGAGTACAGCATTTAATCATGAGTGGGGGGATGACGAGGTACCCTGATACATTAGACTTGTGATTGCATAGCACAGGGCCAAAATACATCTGAAAGTCATTTCTTTCTATTTCATTACAGTTTACAAAATCCATGCCTAATTTTAGACATTAGCACTCCAGGCTAGATGTATAATAGCCTCTATCTTATCCTATGAGCCATTACAACACAGTTTATAGTATCATCCACAAGAGCCTGGTGGAGCCACATCCTGGTTATGAAATACAGGGCTATAAAGCAGATGGGAATCCAGGGAAGGCTGCCGACAAGTTGAACTGAGTAAGTAGCACTGAAGCATCACATTAGTGGAAAGTTCATGACAGATAAGACATAGGTTTACAAACTGAGGCATCACCATGACCTGTAAGGGGGAGGGCACTAAAACTGAATTTAAGGGATTAATGACCAAAAGAGAGATGGCAAAGTGATTTTTTAATCCTCTGATTGAATAATAAAACATTGAGAAACAAATCTCATTTAAAAAAAAAAAACAAACAGGATATTCCTAATTATCGAATGCTCTGGGACCCGTTAACAGCTACATTTTTCTGATAAATACATGCAATTAAATAAAATGTGTCGATGTGTCAGGTGTTTTAAAATCTGGTTGGAATATCAAAATAATCCCTCCAAATAACTGAAACATTAACAATCAAGGAATACCAACCAGAAAAAGATCAATGTGATGATCATTAAAAAGAAAAAAAAACAGTGAGTGATGAAAAATTCTCTTCCTAAATAAACTTGCTAATACTGAAAATCGTCTTTGATCTGGAACACACTAACTTGGAATTTTTGAAAATCTGGACAGAAATAAAATTAGAGATTAATATTATACTAGTATGTTTTAAATATTACTGAGCTAACTATGGAAGAAATATGACAGCAGCAGCATGTTGAACTGACTTACAAAAAGTATACACCATAGCAGCACTAACTAATGAAATAATTGGCATTCTAACTACAAATAATTCATATATTTATTAAAGTAGGCTTAGCAGGACCTCTGCTTGATGACATTTTAAACTTATTGTTTCTTCTTAAAAGTAACACAATTCCCCTTTTTAAAACAGAGTTTTCAATTCAATTGAATGGCCTGATAATTGTTCCTGATATATGAAGAAGCAGATGATCGACAATACCATTAAAAACTGAGTGCAAGAGATACATTACAATGTAAAAAATGGGTAACAGTGGATGATGAAATCACAGGTAATTTTTTTTCTTTGTGCTTCTCTTTTATGTTCTGGAGTTTCTATAATGAGCTTGCATTACTGCTGTAATCAGAGGAAAAAGATTTTATTAGTTATTTCAAATTGGCTTTCCCCTTTCAGTCCAGCCTACTGTTAGATTATTCCCCCTACAAAAGCATGTCACTCCCTGTTATAAATAAATAATAAGTCCCATGTATGTATGTTTTTAAATCTTTATTGCTACGCCAACACTGCCCACAGAATGAACTAGAAATGCCTTAGCTCAAAATGCTCAGTTCCTCCTCAATATGATTCCAGATTCTCTTCCCGGTCTTATCTCCCACCACCCCCAACAAGAACCCTGCATTGCACACAAACATTCCCTGTGTGTTTCCATCCCACATTTTTGCCCTCACTCCTTTTGCTTGGACCTTCTGTGCATTCCTGCTTATTAAATCAACCCTATTCTCCAAAGACCATCTCAAACATCACAACCTCCAGTAAACCTTTTCAGATGTTTCCAGTTGCATGTACTTTCTCCCTCCTTCAAATCACTATAGCATTTTGTTCATTCCTCTGTTATAGCATTTCTCATATCCTGCCTTATTATAATTACTTGCCTAATTATCTTCTCCCCAGCCAAAACTAGGAGAGCCCGAAGGACAGGACTGGATCTTATTTGTTGTATCGCCCACAGAACCAAGCAGAGTGCTTTTGTAAAATGGCAGTGTTGGTTGGATTAAATTAAATCCATTGCTGTTGCAACAAACATATTATTAGTTTAAATTACGAGGAGCCTAAGCCAAATATCTTGAGCCAATAAGGCAAGGTGAGAATTGTAAAAATAAGAAGCTAATCTAATACAAGTTCAGAGAAGTAAAATGATTTGTCACCAACCTGACTTTTAGTTATCCATAAAGCTAGGAAAAGAACTTGCCACATACTTTGTCCTCGAGGCAAACTGGTGAGTATCAAAAACAAAAACAAAAAAAGTCAACAATCCCCCAATTTAAGATTCTAGACCAGAAGTTTTCATACATTTTTCTGACTTCAGAAGGAAAGAAGGAAGGAAGGAAGGGAAGAAGGAAGGAAGGGAGGGAGGAAGTGCAAGCTCCTCTGACCAAGAAAACAGAATTAAGAAAAAAAAAGGATGGGACACCTGGTGCCATATCATATTCTCTGAATTTCCAGTCCCGAGCACAAAACCTATCATGTAAGTACTTAATTAACATGTTGAACTAAGCTGAACTCCCTATATTGACCAAAAAAAAAAAAAAAAAAAAAAAAAAGCATATTAAGAGAAACAATTGTTCAAATATTCTTGTTGGAACTAGCGTTTATTATTCTTTGTATTTAGCATTCTTAACATCTTAACATGCTTAACATGTAAGCATACTTAACATCTAGTATCTGCCATTATTATTCATGTAGTTCCATCATTTTATAGATAACTACCTGTTCATTTGTGTAAAACCAACCAAAAACCTTAAAACCCAAGGAATGAATCAGGCCTAAGACTCCACCTATCAATTAAACTTTCTCTAGGCAGGCTCTTTCCAAAGCCGGCAGTCTCAAAGCATGATTTCCCTCATGCATTTCTTCTTTAAGTTAACAGTATTTCAAAACTGACTCCAGACCCAAAACAAGTATCTGAAAACAACGCCTAAAGGAAGACTGCAACTCTGTGTGTGCATGTATGTGCGCATGCACATGTGCACGTGTGTGTGTACGTGTGTGCACGTGTGCGTGTGTGCGTGTGCGTGCGTGTGTGTGTGTGTGTGTGAGAGAGAGTTTTTAAAGTGGGTTATAATTTTTAATGAATTTTTTGGATAATGAAAAGGAAAAGGTGATTTTTCTCTCTAATGAAAAAAGGAAAAATAATATTTTCTGTAGCAAGGTATGAAATGACTCAATAGACACAAAGTGACATGTAGAACATGATTGGGTTACATATCTCTGAAGATAAATTCAGTTCTTGAGTACAGGAAGCCAAATACTTCAGTCCAAAGTTCTCTTACATCTGTCTTCAGAAGACAACATTTACACTTCATCGTAAGAAGCGCTTTTGTGCCACAAGTAACTGAGCTTGAAATCAGACGAATAGCATTATTGCTTATGTATCATACATGTAAAACAAATTAGCTTTCTTGATTTATTGTAGACAAAAAATGATAGTTTTTAAAAACCAGACTGCTGAAAAATTGACCTTTCAGTCTACAAACATACCATTTAATTTACAAGAGAAGTAAACCCTTTTGAATTGTATTTACCCAGTTACTTTAATAAAGGTTAGACCTTTCAAAAACAATTGTAAATGTGGCATTTAGCTTCTCATATTTTCCAAAGCATTACTTGAATCTTGAGATTCAAAAGAAACAACTAAGAAAATAACAATAAAGCAACATTGGGGTTCCCCCCCAGAGTAAAATAAAATGCAGCACAATCTCCAGATTAAAATCACAGATTTAAAAATTTTACATTTCGGAGACTCAGTAGACTCATCGGGTTTCAGGAAATGTCATTAACATCTCCTGTGGGGAAAAGATGGCCAATACATTCATTAATTCATTCATAAAGCAAGGCTTATTACTGATACACACTGGTATTAGTTACTGAAAGCTGATGATTATTAAAATACAGAAGCACCATCGGGTAATGAAAAATACAGTAATTAAAATTCAGGAGGCGAAATCTCACACTAAAATTCAGAAAGGTTTTATTTTACTCCTAGTTTTGTACAAAAGAAGTCAAATGTGAGCGTTCCTGTTAAACCACTGTATTTTGAAGTACTCAGCTTTTTACTAATGTGACAAAATTTATCATGTCTACTGATTGTGCATAGTGCCCTCTTACAAAATGAGTTGCACTTCTATTTTCCTTGGATGGGATTCATATTGTCTGAATATAACAAAATCTGCTCAGGGACACAGCGTATGGCAAAAAGAATGTGGACTTTGGAGACAGATAGATACAGTGGAGTTCTGATTTTGGCTCTGCCCTTTACTA
The DNA here is from genome assembly GCF_029215605.1 of Mirounga angustirostris. NCBI lineage: Eukaryota > Metazoa > Chordata > Mammalia > Carnivora > Phocidae > Mirounga > Mirounga angustirostris. Next base: position 99,976,126 of record NW_026991719.1, read on the forward strand.
GCTGTGTGACTTTAGACAAGTTACTTAAACTCTCTGAGACTCAGTTGCCTTATTTCTAAAATGAAGATAACAATTTCTGCCTGACCAGGTTACCTACAATGATGTTGGTAAACCGTATAATGCTTAGTACTTTGTAAATGCTCAATAAATGGTAAGGTTCTTTTTTTTCCTTCCATACTTGTACAAAGATAGCAAATCAAACCAGTGTGATTGAACAAAGTAAAAAGAATTTAAAAAATTGAATTCAGTGGAAAAATAAAACCTAAGTATGTCATTTGGATTCTGTAATATGTAAGTTTATTTCCATTCCCCTGGAAAACTGTTAAAATATACAGGAGTTTTCAATGCCTGCCATTCCTTCACAATCAATGGCAAGATGCCACGACAACTGGATAATTTCCAGGAGTTATGTTCTGGAATGCCTATAAGAAGCTCACTCAACGTCACTGCCTAAATCTGGTAAACTTCCTTCATTTCTGGGAAGACATCAGCATTAGCCAATTTACATCTACATATAAAGCTGTCCCAGGTCCATTTTGGAATAACTGTCTTATAGGACAGATAGGCAATTTGAGAACCAGGTTTTCATTCTGGGTTGTCCATGGTATTATCTAAGATATATATAGTAGGAAACCAGATATAAGAAGTATCTAGTGATCCTATAGGCCTTTGACTACCTGATCACCAGCAGAACAGCTTTGTGGATTTACAAATGTTTCAAGATAGCAGAGTTCCATCAGTCTCAGGATTGACATATCTAACCATTCATAGTGTCAGACCCCCTAAGACCGTGGACCTTGCCTGTCACCCCATGGCTTAAGTTGGCCTTTGTGGACTTGATCCCATTTGTGCATTAATTTATGGTATCTGCCAGACTCCACTATTTGGCTATGCCCAACATCTAAGTCTTTCCTGGCCAGCCCCATTTCCAAATTCTGACAATCCTGTCCTGGTTCCTTCTATATTCATCTTCCTTAAAGTACTTTAACTACAAAACACTTCCAGGGTTTTTCAGAATAGAAATGATTTAACAAGTGTATTGTGAGGGTGGGGGTGGGTGGGTAGCCATACATTTGGTCAAAGAGAGCCTATTAAAGAGTAAGGTGGAAAATTTGGTCTAACAAAATTAACAGAGAATTGGATAGCTCAATATATTACTGTCAGATTAATGCTAAACTTATCATGATTTGTTAACATAAAGGCAGCTTAGAAGAATAAATATTGCACTAAATTTTAAAGTAATACTAATACCTAACTCACAAATTATATTTTCTAAGATATGGATCTTAAAAATAATAGTCATGAAAAATAACTTAAGCTATCTCCTGCTTGGTTAGGCCCAACATTCCCTAATTCTTTCCCATGTGAGAGCCAGTGAGAGAAGAGTATATTGTTCATTAATAAACTGTTCCCAGAAGCCCAGCAGTAAACAAGGTACTACAGACTGGCCCTAAAGTAGCATCAGAATCCCCTGACAACATTCCAATCATCTCTGAGAATATTTTCCTGAGTCTTTCTTCAAATGAATATTAAGAACCTCTACCCACCTTTCAGCTATCAGCACTATAGCTCTCTCATCCCATTTTCCCCATTCTTAAACTTAGCCACTGATCACCCCTCACACTTATCAGCCAGGCAGAATTCAGAAGTCATAAAATGTAGACCTGAAGGCCAGATGCTGCCCTCAGACATGTTTTGTTTGTCTTGCACAGTACTGTTCTAAATTGTGTATATGAATACCTTTAGATGGATGGCTGCCCTCTGATTAGAACAGTTGCCACAAATTCCAATTGTGGAACCAGCCAACATCTAACATCACATTGTGTATAAGTCCAGTCAGTACTTTTTTCACCAGGGCCTGATGCTGGTAACCTTGTTGCTGGTTTACTCTCAGTACAGGCTTAGTAGCAGTCTCAGTCCTATGGCAGGGCAATCATAGACCCTTCTAACAAAACCTTAGAGATTTTATCCCAATGGGCTCCATGCTCCTATTGCTGTTCACTTCCATTGCTCATTGCTTCCCTATATCTCAACACATAGTAAGCAGAAAAAAGGAATGAACGAACCAGATCTCCCAAGGATACTCATGAATGAGCATATTTGTATTAGGAGTCCATACAGGACAGTCATGTCCCAGAGTTCATGCAACACCAGCTTTTAGGGAGTATTTCATTTATTAATTCACTTATTCATTCATCTTTTATCCAATTTCTCACCCATTGAACAAATTTCACTGAGCACATGAAAAACCTTGAGATGAATACTTGGAAAATTGATACGAGTGAGACATAGTTTTGTCCTCAGATTTTTTAGAAGGAAAATGGCAAAAGAAAATTCAAGAAAGATGGGTATTTCAATAATCCTCGCAGCTGACTTTCTATAGACATGTTAGAAGCGGACCCAGACATGGGTCTGAAATTCAGGGAGTCTTCACAGTGTGGTGGGGGGGGGGGGGGCAGTAGCGATGACGAAATCAAGATACGGGTCAGTCCTCTGGGAACGAGGATGTCGGGCAGGCTACCAAGATAAGGTCTCAAGCACAGGAAACAAGACATTAATCAGAGCCAAGATACAAAGTAAGGACTGGCTCTCAGAATAAGACAGTTGGCCAATTATCAGAATGAAAGGAAAAGGTCAGGGCTAGCCTGGCAATAAAGAGAATTGAGGATGAGTACGAGAATACTGGTCTGGAACTGCTGAAAGCCTCTGGCAAAGATACATCCTAGAGTCAAAATGGACTGTCCTGCTGCTGTTGCTGGAATGGTGGAGGGAAGAAAGAGAAAAAGGAAAGAGGGATGCAAAACCTTACCAGTCAGCATCACATCCACGTGGATGACTGGCTAGCTGGTAACCTACCTCTCAGAAGAAGATAAGAATAGATGAGAGCCACAAAAATGCCTTCTTTCCTGGGGACCCAGTACTTTGTAAGATCAGAGATGTGCACCAACTCATAGAAAGAATTCAAGTGTCATACATTCAATTAATCATAACACTTATCACCATAAATGTCCTTGAAAACTGTGAATTTCTCTTTCAAAAATCAAATCATTTAAAATCCGCTATGGGGACTTGCTATTTAAGTAAACCACGAAGTTAAACCTTTTGTGAAGTTGAGAGTCTCTTGTGTTATGTGAATAATTTCTCCTCTGATTATGTTTGTTTGTTTGTGTATTAGATCCCTTTACGTGGGAACCTTTCAGGATGAGGGGTGATGTTGAACTGAGGCACCCCCGTGAGAGTTAAACATGCCTCATACTGCCAGGCTCAGGATGTGACATTTAAAGGGCAATGATTCAAGGTTGTTTCCATGGCCTCACAGTCCAAGCGAGAGTGACACAACATTGCAGACACATTCATAGATATTCCAAAGCAAAACAAGGTTGTTCCAACCCAGAGCAACACTGGGCAACAGAAAGACCAAGACCAGAGAGTATGGGGATTGGAGGAGGAGGTATCATCAGAGAAGGCACAGCAGCCGCCATTCAAAGCAAAGCAAAGTGACTCAGGTTTTGGTTAGTTTTCACTGTTTGTGTTCCAGAAAGGAATTAATCTGGCAAACATTTGTTGAGGTCCCACTGCCTCCTAGGCACTGGATTAAGCTTTTACATGTGTGTTCATTCAATCCTCCTAGAAGTTCTACAAGGCAAGTGTTATTATTTCTAGTTGAAAGATGAAGAATAGGTGGGGAAATGTTGACTAGCTCACCCCAATGTCACATGGTTAATAGGTGACAAAGCTGGACATTAAACCCAGGTCTTCTGCCCCAAAGTCCTATGTCCATACAGAGCAAGTCCTTAATCACACTGCCTACTTTTGAAACTATTAAGCTGCCTCAGTTTCCACCAGTGTTACTGAGAAGGATGGGGGCTTGGTAAACAGACTGAAATAAGCACAGAACTTATTAGGCTGCTTTATGCATAGGAGTGAATTCTCGTCACCCAAGACCCAACCCATAAAGAAACACTTCTGATAGATACACAACTGAATTACAGGCATACTGCAGATAGAAAGGACAGGAAAAGAATACTTCTGGAAAATTGCTATTCATAGCCTTACACCCATACCTCAGTTAGTGCTTACAAATATATTTGCCAGTGTATGGACTGAAAGTCAAGACCAAATCACTCTGAGAAATTAAGCTATCCTACTGATATTTGTAGCTCTCTGGTGCTTATTTTCTGAATGGCTTCTTCATTCTTTTCTCCAAATGGGAAAAATGGCTGACATCATTCCAGAGGTGGGTACAGTAATGAGGATTAAGAGGAGAGACTGGATTCTCTGTGGACCAGCAGACCAGTCTGAGCAACTTTCAGAATTTGATCCAGGTTGAACAGTAGCAAGGCTAATATACCAAGAATATACCTTTCCGCCTATTCCTATTCCCTTTATAGAAATCGACCAGACTATTTTAGCTTTCAGGAAAATAACCCCAAAAGCTGCAGGACAAATGCATGATTTGCCTAGAAAAGAGAGTAATTTGGAGTGACACACTTAGTATGGAGAAATAGGTAATTTCAAACAATTTGAAGGAGAAAAAAAAAACAGTCAAATTCAAGAAACAGAAATGGTCAAAGCAGTTTTCTCTCTGAACTCTTCACACCACATTTAAAAAAAAAAAAAGAAAAAGAAAAAACCTTAGTCTGAATAAGTAAGAATAAGTTAAGCAATGGTTAAGAAATCAAGCGGACTCCTGGAGTAGAATGCAGAATGGTCCCAGTCAGCAGTCAAGAACAGAATACAGTGGAGGTTCCCTCTGTGGCTTCTCCCCAGGACAAGGTCAGCCCTAGCCACTCCTTTGAATCTTTCATCAGCCTTCTTCTAGCACTCCTTCCCCCTCACACAGGGTTCCCGCTGGCCCCACTAGGCCCAGAGCTGCAGCATTCAACAGGATTGAAACTGCCTCATGGGGCCAATCTCCTTGCCCCAACAGTTTTCAATGGCAATGTTTAAGTCGTCAGTATCCAACATTCATATATCTTATCTAGTAAATTCTTCTGCTTTCGCCCAAAGGACTGTCACTAATGGGGACATGTCAGACAATGAGATTGACTGGCTCAGAGCTGAGTTCCTAAGATGCAGTTTAAATAGTGATAGCCACTAACTAGCTAATTGAAAATCCCTCCCACATTTTAATGTTAGACTATTGACTGGAGGGACTTCCAATGCTTCATCAAAGAAAAGAGCAAAGCAAACACTTTTGCTGATAAAAGTGATGAAACTTTTCGAACACTGGCTTCCTTTTGGCCCAGCCTTCAATTCCTCTTGCAAGGTCAGACATTGGACTGGTGGGAAAGCGATGTTGCGCCATCCCCAAAGCCCTGAGGCAGACCTGATTTAAGAAGAATTTGGAAAGAAAAAAAAGAAACAAACAAAACAAAACTCCCTGCAGGACCTCTAGATCATTGTTCTCCATCCCTTTGCCTTTATGAACTGAAGACCCCTACCACATACAAAATGCTTGAGAAAGAGATGGCATTAAAACACTTCCAGGCATTTCTAAAACAGAATTTTAAATCTCAGATTGTGCTGGAGAGTCATCCCCAAGGGAAAAGGCCCAGCACCTGAACATCATGATGGGCAAGGAGAAAGAGTCTTGTTTACTTACTGGGATGAGAGCCCTGAGGTTCTTGGGGTTCTGGACAAGGACTGTGGGTGTAGGTGCTTGCATTTTATGGGAAGGGTGAATAAAGAAGGTTGAGAGAAATGAAGGGTTGCTAAAAGTGGAGGGAGCATTCAAGAAAAAGGTCATTGACTTCCCAGTCTTCCTGGGTCTAGTCTAGGTGCCAGTGGAGGAAAGAGGTGTTGACAAACTTCCTAAAGCCCCCTCCTTAGGCTTGAGGGCTCCCTCTACTAGGCTACCACTAAAAATTCTATTTCAATCAAGTCACTTGCTGCCTGTTTATAGAAGTCAGTAATAAATCTCCAAGCCAACTGAAAAGGGGTTTGTGCTGTATTTTAAACCAAGCTTCAGCCACATCATGTGTCACCTGGAAAGAATGACAGCCTCCAACATGAGACTAGCAAAACCCAGCTGAGTCAGGTATCTTATAAAACTTCTGCCAATCATTGTTCCCACCCCAACTATCAGCCCCCAAATAAAACAGTTTTAATCATGCATAGGGAGTGAGGGATGTTGTACTTAATTTTCATAAACTCCCAGGCAAAAAGATTCTGAACAAGTCAAGTCAATCTCAAGTATATTCCCAGGATGAAAGACTAGTTGGCTTTCTGCTGATTTGTTCCTTAATAATAGCAAGTTCTTTTAAAAGCAAGATCTATCATTTATAGGTGATGCCTTTGTTTAGAAAATTGTCTCAGTTCCATGAGGAAAAAATGATAATATTCAGTAATGAAGGAAAATTGACAATTATTATCTTCCTATCCTGTCATTACAAATCCCTATATTCTTAAATGTGTCCTGAAAAACTCAACATGACATTTGCCTTAAGCCATTAAAACCATTTTTCTCTCCCTCCTTCCTTATGTCTTCCCCCATCTTTTGCTTCTCACTGCATTTCCTCTTATGTTCCTCCTCCTCCTAGCTTTCTCTTTCTCCCTCTTTCCTGCCCTGTGCCTTTTCTTCTCTCCCTCCCTGCATTCATCCTTCCCACTCCTCTCAGTGACTTGAAGGAAGCTTAGATCTAGACTGACAGTATGACCTCAGGCACTTCTCTCTACAGAGGTCCAGGCCTCAAAAAAGTCTACTGCACTAGAGTTGACATAACTAGAAGAAATAAAACTGGAAAAATAGAATACTGTTCTAAGGGTAGAGTGGGATGACATTGAGGAATTAAGAAACCTAAAAGGTATTTCCACTGGGCTAGCAAAGGACTAGCTCTGTAATGAACACCTCAATGTATAACATCAATGGCTAGCTAGAAGGTAATAGAACAAACTCTTGTCAATTTGGGGTCTAATAAGGTACAGATGGAGACTCTTGGGGAAACAGAAATATAATTTTGTTGAGTAAATATTTTAAAGCTGTTTTTTTCTGCCAAAGATTTTCCAAGTCTTGAGAGAAAATCATAAATCTGTGATATTTTCAAACCAAGAGGGAAGAGTATACACTTTTGAGTCTTAATCACCTCCTAGTCCAACCAGGAAACCAGAAACTATTTTTGATATAGTCATTGAAGTAGAGGGTATTTAAGACAAGAAATGCATTATACAGTTGATGGAGGAGGTGAGAAGCCAAATAAAGGGAAGGGATTAGCAACAGCAGGAGATCACTACCACCCCTACAAGTGGAGAGGCAAAGAAGGGAAATGTTTTTTTCTGGAGCCCAGGGGCCAGAGATACCCAGAAGAAGCTAGAACCCCATCAAGCCTGTCTGGTGGGAGCTGGAGCCACAGAGGAAAGGCAGTCACTTCCTAAAGGTGCTGCCCCAGGCTGGAGGGTTGGGGAGAGTGGTAAGAAATATCATGCCTTCTTCCCTCCTCCTGCTCTCCAGTCTCCTACCTGCGTCTCTCTTTGGCTGAACACAGCCAGAAGCTAGTTTTCACTGGAGCCTGAGATATGTAGTCTGCAGAGGTTAGCATTCCTGTGCTACTAAGCAGGGTAGGGGAAAGGCAAGGAATGAATCTGGGGGCAAACAGGTCCAGAATTGGCACACTCGATTTCCCTTTCTATAAAGTTGGAACAATAGGACCTACCTCCCGGATTGTTGAGACAATTTAATTAGGGAGTCTACGTAAAGTGCCTAATACTGCCTGGTACAAAGCAGCACTCAATACATGTTAATTTCCTTTCTTAGTTCCAAGAGCTCAGGAAATTCCTACTTTTTTCAAAAATGCCTGGATCCACCTGGAACTAAATACTGTTTATATATTCAGAGCCCTTTGTTTCTAAGACAAAATTAGGTAATGTGAAAAAATTTTGCTTATATTTTCATCTGTGCTAATTTCTAACATTCCCTTCGAAAGGAATAAAATTATTTCTTCCCAAATGGTCATTTCAGATTTTTTACTTTCATACCAGATCAGTGTCCTAGTTTACCACGTAAGCTGTATTCTTACCTGATTTTGATGTCTGATAGGGTCCTATAAATTGATTGCTCTTACGATATCAGTTTGCAATAGCAATGGTCCAGATCCAAAGGAGTTAACGAAGTCTACTAGTGAATACTAAAAGGGGGCTTTTGTGATGAGGAAAGTCCCTCAACAAAAAGCTAACTGAAGATAAACATCCCCACTGTCAAACACCAGCTGAGCCCAAAGCCTCCTGTTTATGTTAGAGAGACCTCTGTCTTATCAATGTGTCCTTCAGCCTCATAGACCAGCCATGAATATTTCAGCAAAGAAATTTTGGAAAACCTTTGCTAGCTTTTCAGAAAATAAAAATGCAAAGGCTGAGACAGAGGGAATATTTAAGCCTCATGGATTATTTGTCATTTGAGATGTTGATCATGGAAAGAAATTTGTGTTTCAATTGCCTATGCTGCCACTTAGGAAATCCCATCCCTAAGGGACTGGAAAATTGTAGGACTTGGAGCTGCCATTGACATTTAAGCTAAACAGAGGAATGGCGACCGCAGAAGCTGTTTGTGAGGGAAATGTAATTTGCAGCAACAGAGAACCTTTGAAACTATCCGTGGCTCTCCCTCTATCCCCCATCTCTCCAGCTAACAAATGAATTCCCAAAGTCAGGAAAATTACACAAGGAAACAAAGATCAAAAACGATGGAAGCCATTTTTTCAAAAGCTGAAGGTATTTTGTAAATAATGTTATTAATAATAACAAAGGTGGGAGAAATAGAGTTTCTGCTATGACTCCTGGATTCAAAAGGAAAAGAAGAAAAAGAAGAAGACCCTCATAGAATATCAGCATTGAATGGGAGATCAGGGAATTTTTCATTTTACTATTAACTAAATAACTAGCTGGAAGGCTCTGTGCAGGTCGCATCATTCCTCTTGGTTTCTGTTTTCAATCTGTGCATAAATGATGGTGTTAGCCAATGATTTCTAAAGTTTCTAATAATGCCAAGATGTGAGGGCCAATAGGCAGAAGCTTTATTTTAGGATTCTAATATGTAATGAGGAGGTCAGCCTGAAGGCAAAAGGGGGGGTGGGAAAGGGGAGGGGACAGCGCTGTTTGTATTCCTGCTGAGCCAGAATAAATAATGATCTTCTTTCTGTCAACAAAAGGCTTAAATCAGCAGACTAGGTAGACAGTGTCAGTAAGGACTTATAAAGATTTGTCCCTGACTCTAGTAATATAGTCATTGTCCACATGGAATATCCGATTCCCAACCACTTAGCCCTGCCTTGCTTCAGAATTGTTTTTGTGAAGATGGTAAAATAAAATAAAATAATAAAATTGTTAATACAATATAATGAATCTAAGTGTTACAACTCTTTAGCATCCTTGCCATGTTAGAAACTTGTCAGCGCTGAACACTAAGATATAACTGATCCTGTTAGGAGGGTACATTTTGATGGAAGAATGGGGAATGACACTGACAAACAACTTGGTGACCTATCAGGTAAGGTTTCAAGATCTACTAGTAGATAGTATTCTCTTTGTTGAGGTTATTCCTGCTACCCCTGCAGAAGGCCCTTGTTGAAATTGTTATTTCCCAATATACCGTAAGATAAATATGGTTTAGATCTCTTGCTTTGGACTATGCTTCCCTTCTTTAAATCACCCTTTAAAACTCCCTTTCCCTGTGTATCATAAACTCAGACCCGTGCAAGATGAATTCTAGCTAATCGGATAAATCAATGAAATTGGTTAGTGAGCGTTTAAGGCCTAATAGTAACATGAAAATATATATTAAGATATATTGCTTTCATGGTTTAAAATATCAGCCCTGGGGTAAAACAAATATGGTCTCTGATCCCAGCTCTGCCACTTTTATAAGCTGTGTAACCTTGAATAAATCATTTAACCCCCTGTGCCTCAGTTTCCCCTTCCTGAGCAATTGAGTAGATCTTACCTCACCGAGTTTTGTGTTACATTAGATAAAGCATCAAACATAACACCTGGTACAAAGAAGGTATTCAGTATCTTGCCCCATCCCTTCCTTCCTAATCTCCACTTTTTTTTTTTTCCCAGAACAATTTCCTTGTAAGAGCTCTCCATGGTATTCTGTTCTGATGCACCTGTGCAATTAACCAGTGATCATGATAAGGAACCAAAAGCCCAATATATTGGCACCAAATATGCCCTGGAAGGCTATTAACCAAAATTGCAACATGGTTCCACCTCCTATTCTAGAGATTCTACTGGCTTTTGATGCCTCAATTTATCCAGAGTAGATGGCAATTTAACATTTCCTGGTTTGTGGAACACTTTTCCAAAGCCTTTTAGTGAGGCTAATCAACATCTAAGGAACTGCAACAAGAGACAGTAAAGGGAGGGTCCAGAGTTTAGAGTCAAGTCATTCTAGGACAAAGCCATTCTTGCTAGTGCTCAGGAAATATGTAGGCTGTCTTCCGCAGAGCGATAATAGCACAGCTCTCCTACTTTTTTTTTTCCCCAAATATTGCACAAGGGCCTTCACCCTCTCAGAATAGCTACTCCAGACATTTTCAAACCAACTCACCCAAACCCTTGGACACTAATACATCTAAAGGGCAGGAGATAGAGAGGGCCAGGCATTAGCTTAGAAACACCTTTGTTCATCAGGTCATTATTAAGACAGCTAGCTGATTCCTCTGGGGTTTAATTCACAGAAGAGCAAATTGTAATTGTCCAACAGGAGCTGAGGAGCTGACTGTGGCCATCACCTTTATTACTCTAGACAGCCAGGCACTCACAATTGTCAGCATGCCCTCATGCCACTGCAGGGGAGGTCCATCCCAATGGGCAGCATGGGGAGAATGGACAACATTTTTGACTGCTGCTTATCAAAGACATACAACAGAATCATCCCACAGCATAATGTTGACCTTTTGGTCTTTAGAGCATGACTTTGCAAATAAATCTGGTGCCTTGATAGAATTCATGTGACATCAGGCCTCATCTGAGTGCCACAGCTGTTAAGACACTAGAAGGTCAGGTGCCAAATAAAGCCCTATCAGGACCTCTCTTGATAACAAGGAAGACCAGATGTGAGGTTGGGCTGACAATCTTACCTCACTAATTTGAATAATATGGAGAAGACTGTTCATTAGTGTAAGTCTAAATTCCATATTTATGAATCTTTAGAGATTTAGGACATTCAAACATATCCAGTGACTCAGGAGTCTATAAGTAAGGGCTCTTTAATGCAGAAATAAATATTTTAAATTAACCACTAAGGGCCAAATACATAGTTAAGCCAGTAAGTGCTACAGGTGTTTTCCAGTCCTAAAGCAGTCGAAGAGGGCTTTATTGGAACAACAGGATTTGAGTTAGGTCACAAGGGAAGGGCAGGACTTAGAAAAGCAAAGAGGAGAGGCAATGATTTTTCAAGTGTGTTAGTCCCTTGAAGTTCAAGGAACAAAGGCACAATCAGGGCACTTGGGTGAGGAGAGAAGTAACCCTCCAGTGTAAGACTATGTGGGGAAGTAGGGAAATACAGGAAATGGTCTCAGTGGCTTCACAGTCAGGCACTGTGTGGACCTTAAAGATCTTTTAGGATGTGCAGTTTTAGTAACTGAATGGCAACCCTAAAGATCCAGCAAGTAACCAGGCAAGTAGATATCTATTACTTTCAACTCTAATCATTACTTCACATCTTCAACTTTCCACTTTTTCTCTGTTTTTCTTTCTAGTTACATCTTTCTATGTTCCCATGCTCCTACAAATGACTTGATAATCTCTCTCTCTCTCCCTCTCAACTATCTCTCTGCTTATTTGTAGCTTCTGATTATTATAATATCCTGTGTCTCTAGGTTCTTGCCCACTCTTCCATCTACTGACACTCAGACTGACATCTCCTGACTTCCATCTACTGACACTCATGTGTGTGTTTTTCATACAAGTGCCACAACACAAAGAATCAAAATGGGCTGGACTGTCACTGTCAAGTTCAGAGTATCCCTTTTAGGAGAACGCTTATGCTAAGCCACCCATAGATCACTGACCTGTCTAGATGACTGATTTTGGGTAAGGCCCAGTCAGTCGTGGCTGAGATGGTACAGTCATCTGGCATAAAGCATGGTGGTGACCCGTGGGATAGTTCTCAGAAGGAGCCATGCAAGTGACGTCTCACAGTGGGTAGTATATCTGGTTTCACCTTTCATGGTCTGTCCACCAAGCTGGAGATAAAAAGGTGGTAGTTTACACACATTTGGGAAATAATGAGTATATCAGGATATTGGTCTGCTAGGGCTGCCATAGCAAAATACCATAGACTGGGTGGCTTAAACCACAAATAGTAATTTTCTCACAGTTCTGGGGCTAGAGGTCCAAGATCAAGGTATCAGCAGATTTGGTTTCTCCTGAACTTCTCTCCTTGGCTTGCAAATGGCTGTCCTCTCACTGTGTCCTCACACGGTCTTTCCTCTGTGTGTCCACATCCCTGGTTTTTCTCCATGTGTCCAATTTCCTCTTCTTATAAGAAGAGTCAGATTGGATTAGGACCCACCCTAATGACCCCATTTTAACTTAATTCCCTCTTCGAAGGCACTATCTCCCAATACAGTCATATTCTGAGGTACTGGAGGTCTGGGCTTTACCATATGAATTTGTGGGGGGACACAATTCAGCCCATAACAATCATCATGACTGAAGAGGAATTGAGGGAATGGGAGAAGGAAATAAGTTTTGTTAAGCACCTGCTATGGGAGGTACTATGCTAGGGGCTTCTATAAGGCCTTTCTTATATGAGTCTCCAAAGAACTCCCATGAGAATGGCACTTGTCATTTGAATTTTACAGAAAAAGAAACTGAAGACCAAACAGCTTAAGATTATACAGTAACTGAGTTGAAATTCAACCTCAGCTGTGAATGACTCCCAAGCCAGCATCTTTGCCACTACACACTGCCACCTCCCAGGGCTACTTAGAGGGGTCCCTTCAGAAATGTAAGAATTGACTCTATATTGCCACTTATTGCATGGCATATTGCTACATATTGACATTCAGAGAAGACCCTAAACATCAAGGCAAAGAGTATGATAGAGAATCATTGAAGTATTTGAATTGAGAAGAGAAAATAGTGGTACAGAAAGTGATGTTTTAGGGAATCTAGTAAGAGCTGACTTATATTGAGTGTTTGCGTCAGACATTGTAATAAGAGCTTTACATGAATTAACTTATTTACTCATCACAACCTTATGAAATAGATATTATTATCTCCATTTTACAGAGGAAGAGATTGAGACAGAAATGGTCAGTAACTTGCCCAAAGGTCACACAGTTTGTGAGTGGCAGAGCTGAGATTTAAACACAAGTAGTCTGGCTCAGAATTAACCTGTTACAATGCATGAAGGATGAAATATAGGAAAAAGAGTCTGGACAGAGTGAGACCAATTTAGAGGTTATCGTAAAGTCTTGGTTCAAGATGACAAGGGCTGGATCAGGGAGACAGAAGTGGAAAAGAAAGGAAGGGATGGATTTGGGAGACACTAGTGAAGGATCTCCGCCTCTCACTGTTAGGAATGGGACATCTGCAGGGAAGGAGAAAGACAGAGTTGCTTGTCTGCCAGGTCTTTCTAAAAACTACCCCTAGGTTCCCTGCCTATTCATCCATGACTAAAACAGAAGGAAAAGCAAAACAGAATCCTGCAGGTGTGTTTCTCTAAAGCAGTAGCCTAAACCCACATGACTTCTTTTTCCAATCAAAAGATAGTAATTTTCTAATCTCAAAGGAGAGGCACTTGCCCCCACCAAACAAGAGTCTAACTACCATCTATTGTGTTTACTGATGATTTATACACAATGGTTTCCTTAGCAACGAGAAACTAACAACTTGGTTGTCTGGAGTTAAAATGAAATTTCTAACATCTCAGAAATTATATTCTAAAAGGATTGCAATATCTCAGACAGAATCACACATTTTGCCTAGTATTAAAGAAAATCGAATGTACTTGAACAAAGATATCAGAAGTGGTTTTTATGAACACTGACAATCTCTAGACTAACCAAAGGACACACATTTCAAAAAATTATGGAGATTTCATGGAAAAAGGTGGAAACTAGATTAATTGTTGACAATCTTCAAAATAGCTCAGTTTCTCATAACAAAATTACCTCTTTTTTTCCCCACATCATATTCATTCATTTGAAAATGAAGGGGAAAAGAGAAGGAAACAAAGGTTTGGTGCCTCCTACCTAGGTGCTTCCACACACATGATATCTTTTTAAGTCTAAAGATGGCATTTCACCCATTCATTCAACCTAATCATTTTGTTTCCTGCCTCCAGGAAAGGTATTTCCTAATGAACACACTTGACTTTCAGAGAAAAAACTGGGGGCCAAGTGTAGCCAGTCCATCGGGTGACTATGTATTGATTGGCATTCTAGGATGGAGGCAGGTCTGGCAGCAGTCAGGGTAGTTGGGGCTCCAGTGGTCTAATGGCCAAAATGGTCATTGCTTCAAGGCAAAGCCATGTGGCTCTCTAGCACAGACTGCAAGAATGTCAGAATAGCACTGAGGCAGACAGCTCTGCCAAAGCTTGGTGCCACACTGATGATACCCTCCAGATAGAATGGATAGAAAGCAAAGGGCCTTCTATCTTCCAAGGCCTCTGCGGGAACCTGGGAGTAATGACTGAGAGATGTGAAGACCATGATACATAGCAAATTATCTCAGATGAGAATCTCTTGACCTGCAAATATTTCATTTTTTAAATTAGTGATTATAGGTGGAAAATCACAATCAGGACACATTTTATCAAATATACCAATTTCTAAATGCTGGGAATTAGTACTGACCTGGATATGGGGGGAGGCCTGAAGACCAGTTGTGCTTTCTCTTCTTTATTTTCTTTACAAGAAAGCTATTATCAGGACAATTCATTGTGAAGCACTATTACTTTAAAGAGAAAAACTTGGTCGGCCTTTCCTTCCCCCGGCCAAATTCAATACGAATCATCACCATCATCTCTGTCTGTGTGAAGCCCCTTGAGCAAGATCATTCATCCAAAAGCAACAAAGTGGCCCCTCTCTCAACTTTGCTCTGCCCAATGTCCTGAGTCCCCCCATGAAACTGTACCTAGTTCTTCAGCACTTAATTTTCCTCTCCAGTCCTTCTCAATACTTGTTTTCTCTTGCAAGAAAACTCATTGCTAGCAATAAATTTCAAGATGCTACCATGCATTCAAGAGGCAGTGTTTTGCTAAAATGAAATCACATTCTCTGGAGATGGACAGTTCTGGATTTCAGCCATTTTATTCATTACATGAACTTAAGTAATTTTATCTGTGAGTCTCAGTTTCTTTGCCTATGTAATGGGGGAAATAATGTATTACCTCATAGGTTGTTGCAAGGATTAATTGAGGCAATGCACATAAAGAGTGTAGCAGAGTGCTGAGTAAGTATTTGATCTAATGTTAGGCATTAAAATATTAAAATTAATAAATGTAACCTATGGAAAATGTTTATCCTTTTCTTTCCTATTTTGCTCTCCATTATAACAAACCTAAAGGAATAATGAGAACCCATTATAGGAATCCATATTTTTTCATGTTTCTCCCACTCACAGCAAGTCAGCCCCTTTCCTGCACCTTGGGAAGTAACTCAAAACTGATTTTGACTCAGGTCTTTTTTTTTTAAAGACTGTATTTATTTATTGGGGGGGTGCAGAGGGAGAAGTGGGCTCCCCACTGAGCACGGAGCCAGACGCAGGGCTCAGTCCCAGGACTCTGGGCTCATGACCTGAGCCAAAGGCGGACACTTAATCGACTGAACCATCCAGGCGCCCCTTGATGCAGGTCTTCATAGTTGTATATGAGTGTGATGCATGGCTCTGGGTTTAATCATTCAGATATATCAGGTTCAGTCTAGGGCATTAATACCGAAATACCAAGTACATCAAGCATAGATTTCCCTGGTCACAGGCTCAGACATGCTTTAAAAAAGTATCTTCCTCTGAGCCACCAATATTCTGCCTAATACAGAGAATTCCAGCCAGTTATGTCCAGGTAAGTTCAGCAATTTCCCAGTCAGTTTAAGTTGGATATTCAGTCATAATCACTCTTTTCCCCCTTGGTTCAATCCCTTCTTCAGGATCAGTGATCAGCTCTGGGGATGTTTGGTAAGGAGGCAGCAGCTAAAGGGAATGCCCCTGTATTGACCTTGCTTTCTTACTGCTGCAGATGTAACTCATCCCATCTGTTCCTAGGCACACATTTTGCACGATGCTCCCTTGAATTCTCTATCAGTTGATGTTTGCTGTTTAACAAGCTACCTCAAAACTTAGTAGATTAAAATAACAACCTTTTATTTAGCTCACAACTCTGTGGGTAAGCAATTTGGGCTCGACTCAGCTGGACTCATTTACGCATCTACAGTCAGCTGGCAGTCAAGGACCTCATTCACATGTCTGGAGATTGGCTGGCTGTCAGCTGGGATGAGAGAGTAAGCTGGACCATGTCTTTCATAATCCAACAAGCTGATCACAGAGTGATCTGGAATCCCAACGGAAGCAAGAGAAGGCAAACCCTAATATGTAAGCACTCCTTTAAGTTTCTACTAGCCATCATGTTTTGTTGCCTTGTTGGCCAAATCAAGCAACATGGCCAAGCTTACAGTCAATGTGAAGGATGATATCAAAGAGTATAGAAACAGAAAGTCATAAATAAATGAGAATTAGGGGCGCCTGAGTGTGCAGTCAGTTGAGCATCCGTCTCTTGGTTTCAGCTCAGGTAGTGATCTCAGAGTCACGCTCTCAGGGTCGTGAAATCGAGCCCTGCATCAGGCTCCATGCTGAGCCCAGAGTCTGCTCAGGACTCTCTCACCTGCTCCCTCTGCCCCTCCCCACACACTCACGTGCTTGCTCTCTCTAAAATAAATAAATCTTAAAAAAAAATTAGAATTAACCTGCCACAAATGGAAATTGCTTGTTTTATTTATTTATTTTTTTTTTAGAGGGAGAAAGGGTGCACACCCTTGTGCGTGTGAGCAGTGGTGGGGGTGGGGGAGAAGGAGAGAGAGAATCTTAAGGGGCTAACACAGGGCTCGATCTCACAACCCTGAGATCATGACCTGAGCTGAAATCAAGAGTCAGATGCATAACCAACTGAACTACCCAGGTGCTCCAGAAATTGCTTGTTTTATAATCATTTAGCTCCCACTTAGCTCCCACTTAGCTCTCTTGTGTTGATGAGCCAGTGAAAGGTATTTTATATCTCAATTCATGGCAGAGATTATTGAAATCATATACGGAATCTTCTTATCCTGGATAAAAGCACCTTAGAAACACATTGGTTCTCTTTCCCTCATATAACCTCCCCCAGTCAATTCAGGGAACCACAGGACATTTTCATATGGTCTCCCACATTTGTGGAGGGTTCATAGAACTTAGGGGATGGGAGTTGGCAGGTAGTAAGAGTAGTGGAGACTTATCTTTTTTTTTTTTTTTTAAAGATTTTATTTATTTGACAGAGAGACAGTGAGAGAGGGAACACAAGCAAGGGGAGAGGGAGAGGGAGAAGCAGGCCTCCTGCCGAGCAGAGAGCCCAATGCGGGGCTCGATCCTAGGACCCTGGGACCATGACCTGAGCCGAAGGCAGTCACTTAACTGACTGAGCCACCCAGGCGCCCCGAGTGGAGACTTATCTTTGACCTTTTCTTGCCTAGACCTGTCACACAGTACAGCTCTACCATAAGACTGCTACACTGGATTGAAAGGAAGTGGATTGCTCAACCAGGCTTCCCAGTTCACTGGTCCTCACCTAGGATATAAAGCTCAAATCATTCCTCCTTTGATTTCTTCAACCTTTAACTGGGATTTTCATCATGTTTTACTACCTTTCATATTTGGCCCAACAGGATGGGGGGATAGAATACAAGAACCTCCAAATACATGTCTAACTCTCTTTCTGCCTCTCCAAAACTCTTTGTGCTTATTGCTCCCTGCTTGAAAAGTCTTTTTCATGTGTGCATGCATGCACATGCACACACATGTTGCACATGTGATGGACATGGGGAGAGTATGAAAAGGCAGGAGAAAATGTTCACATTGATCTTGTATTCTTTCTAACTCTTTTCTCAATTATATTTAAAAAGTGGCTTTTTTTCGTTTTGAGCTTAGGAGCTAAAAATTGGTCACCTTTATTTTTGGAGCTTATCCTAATAACTAGCCCCTATGAATTCTGGATGCACAGATCCCGGTCAGAGACTTAGTTCCCTTCTGAATTCTGCCATAACTGAAGGCAGAGCCTCCAAAGAGGTCAGATAAGTGTTGTAATGGCCTTGCATACCTTGGTGGGGAGCAGTAGGGAGGGGAGACCTGTGTTGAGGAATCCAAATGCAATGATTTACTATGGAGAAAAATGTAGAGGCATAATATCTTCAAGTATTAACGGATGGGTTTTTATAGATAAAGCTGTGGATTACAAAACCCAACATTTTTGAGAGAGAAAAAGGTTTTGAGTTTCAAAAGTTTAGACTTAGTACAAAGCCTTAGAGCACAAAGGTTATCTCATAAACAAGGGAGCTGGGAAGAACTTATGGTGAAAGAAGAGCTGATTTTCCACATCCAAAATGAAATTAAGTTCAATTGGCTAATGAAGGGAGGAGAGTTGAAAGTCATTTCTGGGAAGAGGGGTGATAGAAACCCCTGAAATATTTGAGGAATATTGAGAGCAGAGACCTATGCTTAACTTCCCTGATGAAGCTCAAGAAAGCAGCAAGTTTTGCAAAAATGGTGGCCAGAAAGGTCTAGATATAGAGGACCAAAAAGTCTTCCAAATCTCCTAAGACCCCAGAGAGTGATGGGAAGATATGTCAAAGTTATCTGTGCCCTCAAGAAGGGTACAGAGGACTGAGAGATATGTAGGGGCCTTGTAATTTTAATAAGGAAACAGTGAATTCCGTATCAACAGAGCAATGTACATCTGGTCAGACTGTGGACATTAGGAGACACTGCAATAGGGATAAAGACCAACAATTCAAATATAAACAGGAGCTAAATTCCCCTGCTCAGACACCAAAAGAAAACGGAGAATGATCACAGACAAAATACCCTGCTTTCCACTTTGGTACTTAGATGCTACCCCATAGGAAAAAAAAAATGGAGAACAAAACCTTGCTTTTTACTAGGTTATTACTTGAAAAAAAAATGTTTAATCATACATTTGACTAGTAGTAACTTTTTTTAATTGTCAACATTAAGGTTTCCGAGGCCAAACAGAATATGGGCTACAAATGATATTGGAAAAGGAGAATCACACCTTTACATACTTGAATTTGACTATGAAAATCATACCTACGACAGGTTTTCTATTGCTGCTATAGTAAGTCACCACAAATTTAGTGGCTTAAAACAACACAAATTTATTATCTGATAGTTCTGGAGATCAGAAGTTCTAAAATAAAGATGTCAATAAAGCTGTATTCCTTCTTTAGGCTCTAGAGGAGAATCTGTAGCTGTTTCCTTAATTTTTCTGTCTTCTAGAGACAAATTTTGGTCCTTGGCTCATAGCCCCTTCCTTCCATCTTCCAGCAGCATAGCATCTTTCCCCACTCCCCCCCCCCCATCATATCTCTTGCTTTGACTCAGACTCTCCTTTCTCTTATAAGGACCCTTGTGATTATATTGGGCCCACCCACATAATCCAGGATAATCTCCCCAACTCCAGATGCTTAACTTAATCACATCTGCAAAGTCCACTTTGCCATCTAAGCTAACATTCACAGGTTTCAGGGATTAGGATATGGATATCTTTAAAGGGCCATTATTCTCACCTATCACACAGGATAATCTGAGCTATGACCCAAGACCCAGGAAGATTCACCCTTTTATGGATCATTTTTGGTAAGGACCCATAAAGCCAAATGCTTAGGAGCACATTCTTCTATACAAGGCTAATGATCAAAGCTGATCTTCAGGCATTATGGATTGATAAGGCCCTCCCAGTTGTTCATAGTCAGAATCTGTACTGATTGGTTGGTGCCTGCACTATATCAGTTGTTAAATACTTTGACTCTCACCCTTGGTGACAATGACAAGTTGAGTAGTGCCACCCTGACAGTGTGAGCAATTAGAGTAAATCCCTAGAGCAAGACAGCCTACAGAGCTAAATGGGCTGAATAAGGCAGAGATTTGGAGGATTAGGTGGCTGAAGGAGGTAAATAAAAATGATTGTTTTCTATACATATGTCTTGGATAACATCCAAAACAGGCTAGTGTTTCCAGCAATTAAAAAGCATGTAGTACATATCTTCATGTCCTCTTCCTTGTGATTTCCAAAGAAGATACAGGTGACTAATTCCCAGACCCCAAGTGACATATTCATTCATTCAACCATCTTCAGTGTCTGCTCAGTGTTGGGAATTATTCTAGGTGCTGGAGATGCTGTGGTAAACAGGACCAGATAGTCTGCCACAAGGCTTTCAAACTTCAGTGTACATCAGGATTGTTTAATAAAATATAGCTTCAAGAGCTGTTCTAAAAAGACAGGTTCCTGAGCCCCTCTCTGGGAGTCTTTTTCAGAGGGCTTGGGGCAACTCAGGAATTATCATATTATAAACTACTGACAGTTGTAAGTGGGAATGTTCTTGTGAAAAGGGCTTACAGAGAGGAACTCATCACAATGGCAATGGCATAAAAGAATCCTCAAGGCTAATCACTTACCATCTATCTTCATTTCTGCTGAACCATCCTATGTGTTGGGTCACACAAATACAATGAGACTCAGTTTACGTAAATGCTAACATGTTTACAGCCTCTCATCTTCATTTGGAATTCCCATGTGGTCATTTGTTACTTTTGGTCAAAACCATAAATCTTATATCATTGTCTGCTTATTTATTGCAATAACTCTTGGAATAGTCTAGATCAAAAAGTAGTGAGTCTCTAGATCAGAAGATACTCTTCATGGTTTTACTTAGAAGGCAGACTGATCATTTTGACTTTCAACTATTTTTTTAAAGATTTTATTTATTTATTTGAGAGAGAGAGAATGAGAGAGAGCACATCAGAGGGGGGAGGGCCAGAGGGAGAAGCAGACTCCCTGCCGAGCAGGGAGCTCGATGCGGGACTCGATCCAGGGACTCCAGGATCATGACCTGAGCCGAAGGCAGTCGCTTAACCAACTGAGCCACCCAGGCGCCCCTTGACTTTCAACTATTACATCAAAGACAGGCTGTGCTTTATTGTGCTAGAAGTCTTATTTGTATTGATGGCTAGGACACTCAGGAAGTTTGACATCTCTAGGTAAAACATGTTCCACTGACAGATTCTTCTACAGGAAATTGGCCCACACACAGTGCTTGTTAAGTTGACAGTGAAACACATGACAGTGAAACACTTTCCTAGCTATAGTTCTTTAGACTATAGATGAACACTGAAACCAGAGAAGTTCAGCCACAGACTTATAACTGACCTATGGCATGGCCTAGTATAAAGAGATCAGCCCTGAAAGAGGTGAACTAAGTCACTAATTTCCTTTCTTGGTAGTTTAAACAAAAAGCCACAGAAAAGTCACAGGGTAATTGCAAGTTAGCTATAGGAACTGAACTGAAATGTCATTAACAAGCAAATCCAGGTTTTGTGCAGCATAGATCTTATACCACTGGGGCAGGGCAGAAGAATTTGTAGAAAAAGAAACAAAATTTGAAACTAGGTACAAGGCCTGGGAAGGGACTCTTGGAAGTGAGGAGCCATGAAGCTTGCATTCTTTAAGTAGTAGTGTACAAGAGCCAACTCATACCCATTTGTGAAGGACAAAAGTTATATTTTCAGAATTTAGCAAGCTCATTGATGTCATATTGGTAGCTTGAAATCAGCCATGGGTGGAAATATTCAAGCCACATAAATTGGAAAATGTGACAGATCAGGACATTTCCCTCTCCTCTACTCCAAGAGCCAGTTATTAAACACCAGTACATTATTGCATTTGCTTCTTGATAGGAAAGAACCTATGGCCATCAGGTTGATTCAGTTGGTGGGACAGTTATTAGGAACCATGTGTAAAATGAGTTAGCAAAAGATGCCAGAAGAAAGGAGAAAATAGAGTAGATTCACAGAGAGAAGTAAAGAGATAATGAGAGAGACTCCATCCCTGAGAATCTCCTTTCTGGATGGTATTTTAGTTTAGTTACCAGTCCCAATGAGGCCTAGCTACATTTCATTTTCTCTATTTGGATTTGAATGCCACTTTCCTTTGTCAAATCACCCTCCCTTTACTTGAATTAGCCTGAGTGGGCCTCTATTCCTTGCGACCAAAATAACTTTAACCCACAATATTAATGAGACTAGGGAAAATCAAAGATTCTTTATGAAATTGGCTCTTCAGTCACAGACTAGAGCTCTTCCCCAAGCCAAGAATCTTACAAATATGTTTCATTGAGTGGGAAGTTATGGATTACTTGAAGGAAACCCAACCCTTTCTTGATAAATAACTATTTTGAATATATGAAGTTTGAGATGCCTATTAGATATGAAAATGGAGATTTCAAGTTAACAGTTATAAATCTTGAGGTTAGAGGAGAAATCGGGGTTGGATATGCAAATTTGGGGTCATCGGCGTATAGACAGTACTGAAAGTCAGGGGACTAAATAAAATCATTTGGAGAGAGTGTATAGATAGAGAAGAAAAGGTGGGCCAGCCCTGAGTCCTGGGGCATTTCTACATTTAGAAATAGGGCAGAGGAAAGAAGCCAGCAAAGCAGATTAAGAATGAACAGCCACTAGTTTTGAAGGAAATATGGTGTCCTAGAAAACAAAAAAAGAAGTGGTTCAAGAATAAGGTAGTGGTCAATTGTGTCGGATGTTTACAAGAGATCTATTAACTGTGCCGGAACTGACGATGCAGAACAGAGAGAAGACAATGGCAGGTGAAAAGTCCTTGAGAAGTCAAGAGTAGATGGGATCCAGAGCACAAATGGAGGGATTGCCTTTGATAGAAACAAAGAATATACAGAAGTAGGTTAGATAGATTTAATAGTAGAAAGGTGAGGGGAACCCCCATATGATAATGTGGTTTTTGAGGGGGATGGAGTGTTTTAGAAGTTTCAGCAGAGAGGAAAATGAATGAAGTGACTGTTTCAAAGAGGAGAAAGGCAAATATGCAAAGACAGTATAACAGAATTCCCAGGCTGTTAAGTTTGAAATTTGAGGACACGAATTTAAAGGGAGACCAGGTAGCACATGGACTAGTTTTCTATTGATGCCGTGACAAATGGCCACAAACTTAATGGTTTAAAACAACACAAATTTATCTCACAGCTCTGTAAGTCAGAAGTCCACTGTGGGTCCCATTGGGATAAAGTCAAGATATCTGCAGGACTGGCTTCCTTTCTGGAGGCTCTATGATTTTTCCCTTTCCAGCATGTCGTGGGATATCCACATTCATGGCCCCCTTTCTCCATCTTCAAAACCAGCAACAGCAGGAGTCCTTATGCTACGTCTCTCTCTAACCACAGCTGAGAACACTGCTCCATTTTTAAGGACTCATGGATTTAGATTGGGCCCACCTGGATAATCCAAATTAATCTCCCCCATCTCAAGGTCTTAATCACATCTGCAAAGTCCTTTTGCCATATAAGGTAACATTCACAGGTTACTGGGATTAGGACATGGCTATCTTTGGGGGGCCATTTTTCTGATGAGCACAGAATGATTGTATATTTTTCCCAGTAGTGTCTGGCTGCTCATGTACAGACCTGAAATAGGCTAAGAGCAGGGTATTAACAGGGTTTGGATTGTGCAAGAAAAGAACAGCTGAAGGAGAGGGAGAGATGGGCAACAGTCGAAGAGGTATACAAGGAAAGGACTCTATGATAATTAAAATCAAGATTTTGGAGGTGGTTCAGTTTTTGGTGAGGATAAGTTCAAGGATATGACCCTGAGATTAGGTTGGTCAGGCAGGATAAAGAAAAAGACCATTGGAAATGAAAAGGTCAAAGAACTGAAGAGCCAGAAGATTGGATGACTCTTCCATGTGAATGTTGAAGTCACCAAGAATAATATCAACATTGGGGGGGAGAGGAAGAAAGTGGGTCAAGTATTGAAATGTTTATTTTTTTTCAAGTTTTTAAATTCCAGTTAACGTACAGTGTAATATTAGTTTCAGGTATAGAATTTAATGATTCATCACTTTCACACAACACCCAGTGCTCATCACAAGTGCATTTCTTTTTTTTTTTTTTGCGAGAGAGAGAGAGAATGAGAGACAGAGAGCATGAGAGGGGAAGGGTCAGAGGGAGAAGCAGACCCCCGGCTGAGCAGGGAGCCCGATGCGGGACTCGATCCAGGGACTCCAGGATCATGACCTGAGCCGAAGGCAGTCACTTAACCAACTGAGCCACCCAGGTGCCCCACAAGTGCATTTCTTAATCCCCATCACCTATTTAACCCAACACCCTCCCCCCCCAGCCCACCTCCCTTCTGGTAACCATTAGTTCATTCTCTACAGTTGAGAACCTGTTTCTTGGTTTGTCTCTCCCTCTCTCTTTTTTTCCCTTTATTTATTTGTTTCTAAATTCCATATAAGACTGAAATCATATGGTATTTGTTTCTCTGACTGACTTATTTCTCTTAGCATAATACCCTCTAGTTCCATCCACATTGTTGCAAATGGCAAGATTTCATTCTTTTTGGTGGCTGAGTAATATTCCATTATATATATATATACCACATCTTCTTGATCCATTCATCAGTTAATGGGCCTTTGGGCTCTTTCCATAATTTGGCTATTGTTGATAATGCTGCTATAAACATTGGGGTGCATGTATCCCTTCAAATCAGTATTTTTATATCCTGAAATGTTTACTGAATGAAAGGAAGTGACTGGTTTAAAAGATAACAAGGAGAGGTAGCAGGTAGTAGATTAGGATGGCATGACATGTAAAGGACCAGGGTTGTCTAAAGGAAAAAGGAGAGATCAAAGCAAGGAGGGTACCTACCCCACCTCTACTGAGAACCAGTCCTATAAACAGATAGGAGTTCTACCATACAAAGGGCAGAGGTATGAAATAAACCTACCACCTAAAAGCTAGCATTTAATATGCTTGGGATGAGCCTCAAGAACCTACATACTAGAACTGCAACAAGGGCGCCTGGGTGGCTCAGTTGGTTAAGCGACTGCCTTCGGCTCAGGTCATGATCCCAGAGTCCCTGGATCAAGTCCCACATCTGGATCCCTGCTCAGCAGGGAGTCTGCTTCTGCCTCTGACCGTCCCTCCTCTCAAGCTCTCTCTCACTCTCTCTCTCTCTCAAAATAAATAAAAATAAAAAATAAAGAATTGCAACAAAATCCAGCTTCATGTTGTAGCATGTAGCATGTATCAGTCTCCATATTCAGGAAAATTATATCTGGCTTGAGCTTCAACCCCAGCCTTCACAAGGCCAAACGGCCAACTACATACTTCAACAATATATTTAGCATTCTTGAATTTGTGTAAGATTATTATCCATGAGTCCATGAAGTTTACCATCACATCTAGTTTGCACACCAATATCAGTAATAGAAACAAAGCACACCATTTAGACTTATTGTCAGTATCTGAATATTCACTTGTAAAATATGTGAGCATTCTTGTTGAACCCTGGAGTAAAAATCTTCTTTTGTGCTTTATATTTTGAAATTCTCATTAACCAGTTGAAGTGTAAATATATACATATTATTGCAATAATAAAATCTTTTAATAATTAGTGAAGATTGTGAAAACTATTCTTACATACAAAAGCAATTATTAAAGACTTCCAGGTGGTTAAATAAATTGGGAAACAGTGACAATTAATGCAAACATTAAAAGAATGCTGGATCCAGATAAATTTAGAAAGAATATACTTTTCAGCCTTCAAATGTTTATAAATATTTATAATTACAAAGGCAAATACTTATATAATAATTATTATAAAATGATTATAAATATAATCATTACAAACACTGAATAATGGATATTAGATTTTATAATTTTCATCTTTATAAAATTATTTGGTATACTAGTTAAATAAAATGATATTTAAAACCTCTATTTGATTTAAAGGTATTTAATCCCATTTATTAAAAGAAAAAGTCATAATTAAATATTATGCACATCTTAAGAGAATTAAAAACAGAATATCAATTTTGCCATCTCAAAATTTCATGAGAAAAAGAACTCCAAAATCACATACAAAACCTCCATGATAAATTGTCTTTGATCCAGACAGAATAAAGAATACAGAGTAAGAATTAATAAGGAAGTGTTAGAAAAAAATGGGTTACCCTATAACTATCTAACTCTTGCATAAACCTCAGTTTAAGATGAGTATCTACTTAGGATCACCAGTATGCAGTAGAATGATGCCAGGAATACTCCGGCATCAGTCAGTACCAAGAAATTATGATTTCTACACTACAATGTCAAATTTTTTATTTGACTACAAAATGTATAAAATAAAATTATAAAAATTAATTTGGGGGAGAGATTTTACATTTATCCTTGGGTCTCATGAGTTCATTCTATTTTGGTGACATTTGGTTTTGGTTAAGTTTCATATTGAACTTGTATTGTCATTTACTTTTTATTTTTTATTTTTCTTAAAGATTTTATTTATTTATCAGAGAGAGAGGCAGGCAGGCAGAGGGAGATGCAGACTCCCCGCTGAGTAGGGAGCCTGATGCGGGACTCGATCCCAGGACACTGGGATCATGACCTGAGCCAAAGGCAGATGCTTAACCAACTGAGCCAACCAGGCACCCCTGTCATTTATTTTTTAAATTGAAATATAATTCAGGTACCATAATATTCACTCTTTTAAAGTGTACAAATCAATGGTTTATAGTGTATTCGCATAGCTGTGCAACCATCTCCATGGATAGCTGCTGAGACTACACAGGATTTCATCACCTTCTCCTGGAATATTCTACTTAGCCTACTGGCCACCATTTTCTGGGGCCAGGTCCAGTAGGTTCCGTGCCCACTAGGTCTCATCCTGCTTCCAAGTCCTAGCTTACCGCTGTCTCCCCAATGACAGCCTTCTACTGAGACCCTTGCCATATGCTTCGTATCCAAATCCATATAATTATATATTTTGGATGGCTTCATTATTCAGGTTCATAAAACACATTGTTTCATTTATTCCTTAACAACATGACAATAACTACCATTAGTCTTATTTCAGAGATAAAATAAGCTCAGAGAAGTTAAATGACTTGCCCAATGTCAGAGAGCACAACTGAAGAAAAAGATAATCTCTTTACCTCCTTCTGATGATAAAATTGAGAGTAATATAATTATTGACAGTGTCACAATTAGTGGTAAAACCAGGACCCAAACTTGAACTGCAAAGGCTATTCTCTCCATGGATTACCTAATACAGATATCCCCCACTTTTCAAAAGTTCGAGTTAAGGCCACTTCGCTTTTACCAGAGACCCACATTATACATTTTTTCGCTAACTGAAAGCAATCCAAAGAAGATTGTCACTTCACTTCTACAAAAAAAAAGTGAAAAGCAAAATTAGTGTTTAGCATCTGTTTTGCAGCTAGCCCTTATAGAGGCACCCGGAGCGGGGAGAGCGGCCCCGCCCAACTCCTACCCCTCTAACAATACTCAGCATCTCCACATCAAGCCACCAGAGCTTTTCGCTGTGTCTGTGAGCATCTGTGCTTTATCTAGATTTATTTTGTGCGTCTGTTCGCAAGATGTGTCCTAAGGTATTAGAAAAGCCTAAGAGAGGTTATTTTTTGGGTGTGGGTATGCTCAGATTTTTTCCATATAAATTAATGGTAATTGCTTCTTTGCTTTACACCATTTCAGCTTACAAAAGGCTTCGTAGGAATGTTCTACTTTGAGATAGCAAATAGTGGCGGGGGGGGGGAGTGGATCCTGTACTGCTTCTCTACCATTAAATAATTTGTATAAATTTTATTATGAGGACATTTTCCCAAATTATTTTTGGCAGCCTCCAAGTTCTCCAAAAGCTTTAAAAGAATTTTTCTAGCTTATCTGTGATGCAGCATCGTCTGGCTTCCCCGCCTATCACCAAACTCATTTAATTAATTGTGTTCTGAAAGAATCAGTTTAGTCTATATGTGGCAACAGACGAAGCGACAAAAGCCTAAAAGTATTGTTAATTTTTATGATGTTCAACTAATAATTGTTATAGATTCCTCCATAATACTTCAGTTCTTAATCAGTCTTTTTCCTCAATGTTTGTAACACCTGCTTTTCTACCCTAATTGGTTCAAACCGAGATTCCTCAAATTTAGTTTTCAAAATTTTCATCAAATACTTTCATCTTCACCCTACTCTCAGCCAAAATTTATTTGCCTATATGAACCCTGCCCTCAGGTCAACCCTCAAACAAATCTCATTATCACCCTATTTATACCTCATGCTCACAACTACCTCAACAGTTCTGTTCATGCTGTTCCCTTAACTGGAAATACCCTTCTTCTTTCCCCCTACAATGGGATATCTACCTCCCCTTTATGCCTAACACAAATCCTACCTCATCCATAGAGCTTCCCCCCCCCCACCCACACCTGCAATCCTCAGTGGCCTGTCTTTGGACTGCGACTGCACCATGAGAGGGAATAATCAGAGAAAACATTAATAGGATTGCAGTCCATGGGTTAGAAAATGCTATCTTTCTGAGAAATCCTAGCTTCATTACTTTCACTACCTCTAGCATTCTTGATAACTTTAATTAAATCATCAAGATAATCTCCATCTCCTTTGGATGATAAAATTGAGAGTAATATGATCATTTACAGTGAAAAAAATCTATTTGAAGCCAAACAACCAAAACCCTTAATTAAGTAGAATTCCTCTGCATAAAACTTTTAAAATAATGAGGCAAAACAAAAAAAATAAGCTAATTTAATTTTTAATTACCTTCCGGGTGGTGTCTTGGTCTTGGTAGATACTCAGTCTCATGCCCAAAATCTGTTCCATCCAACATCTGTTCCATCCATTCTTGGAGACTGATCACTGATTCTTGAGATGATATGCCTGTGAATCGGCAAAAGTAAAGATGTTCACTAGATTTTACTTGCTAAGGCAGGAAAGTAGACTCAGACTAAAAATTTCCAAGAACATGAGGAAAAACAAAATAGGATTGTACTTCACCAAGGCAATCAAGACAGATTACTTAAAAAAAAAAAAAGTGTGAAGTCCTCAAAGTCAAGGGCCAAGTCTTAATCTTCTTTGTCTCCCTGACATACAGTTGAGTCTCAGGAAAGTTTTCCAGATGGAGCATTTCACTAGAAATCCCCCTACCCAGAGCTTTTCAACAGATTAATTTGGATGTTTTATTTAAAATTTCCTTAAAGGCTGAAAATATCCACTGTGAATATTCAATTTAACAGCTTCATTTACACTGACCTTTTAACTTTTTTTTTTTGGCTAATTTCTTCCTCTTGTCCTCTCATTGGTAGGCTTTGTTTTCTTTTCCAGGGGCCTATTGAGCATGGCACACTTTCAGTAATGTTCCATTTTCTACTTGTTTTTAAATCAACCATATGTGCCTCCATTAAGAAGTGAAGCTCTGATGATTCTGGCTTTACTCTTTAAGAGTTCTGTTATAAAGAGGAACAAGAAACCTCACTCGTAGATCCAGGACTCTCCTAAGAATGGAGATCCTCTATGTTGGTATTTATTAGATGCAATATTGCAAATTGGAATAGTGTGCACCTTCTCCAAAATTTCACCAGGCAAAAGCTCCAGTTTGGAATGCTTTTACATTAATCAGCTTTCCCGGCAGCATAACGATGCTGGAAATTAGGAAAGCAATGGAGGATTCTTAGTCGGATTTAATAGGCTCAGGCACTTTGCTAACACACTGCAGTGGATCAATTGAAGTTAATTATTATACAAGATTAAACCCCAAGTAACTACAGTACATCAAACCAATGCAAAAAGCTCTGGCTCAGGAAGGAGAAAAAACAAACATGAATTCTAGAAGAAGGACTTTTCAATCGAGTTCTTTACTCACTACATTTTGCATATAAACATAATAGACTAATACAATATGAAATACAGCATATTAAATTCTAAAAGTGAGATATAAACTTCACCTACTGTCTCTATGGAATACTTAACCTGGAGACCTAAAGGAATAGCTGTGAATTTTCCTAATGTTTCTATTTATTTTTGGATAGTTGATTTGTCTTCTGCTGCTTGCCCAGATTTACATTTCCAGCCACTGGGGACTCAACCTTTTATGATCATTGACCATTCCAAGAAAAATAAGTATCTGAAGAAGCCACAAAAGCAAATAAATGGGATTTCACATTTATTCACTGCCTGAGTCACTTAAAGGAAGCATGGCTAAGCCTGGAATAGGTGCTTAATAAATAACTCTTGAAAGAGAGTTCTTTAGGTTCTTTAGGGACCTAACTGGGAGAGACAAAGGAACATAATAGGAAGGAGAAAACAATGACAAGCCACATTTATGCTAATTCGTGGTCATTAAGTGATAGTAATGTACCTTTTTGGAAGGATATTTTTAAATTATCAACCATTTCTTCCTGAGAGTTGCTTTTTCTTGCCCTTCCCCTCACTGAACAGCTAAACAGTTCTGTGCTCATTTGCTTTGGCAGACAGCAAACAGCAGAAATGGCATAAAGCAGTGGGGGAGCAAAAGGCATCTCATCTTGGCATTTGGGTTTCAAAAGCTTAGCAAAGGGCTCGCAATATAGACAAGTAAGACTGGTGAGAAGTAAAAAGTAAACATTACCCCAACCATCCCCCACTGGACCAGGAAAAGATTTCCTAGGATGAGAGAATTCTGGAAAGGTAGAGAGGAAGCAAGGAGAATATAGATATCAAGTGGTCCAAGAGATGGGGCCAGAAATAAAAAGCCACAAGAGGTTTTTGGTTTCTAAGAGATAGGGAATTTAGGCCCCATTTTCAGATAAAGCCTTTGGGAGACAATAAGATACACGAGGGACAAATGGCTCTTAAATGTGTCTAGGCAGAAGGGGACTTTGCCTCACAGCACTTTACTACATCTCGTCATGGAGCAGGAACAGCTCAGTGATTGCTGTGAGCACAAGAGTGACATGGAAGGAGCATTAAAAAACAATCAACTGAAGGGAGTTGTTGAAGATAAGAGCAAGGATCATCCCTCCTGGTGCTGTTTATGAACTCTTGTTGTACACTCAGATGGGGCCATGGGTATCTCAACAAATACCTAAATGAGCAGATGATATTGAAGATACAATAAATCATCTCCCAATATCTTGGTAATATATGAGATCTCTACTGACCCCTCAATAACTTAGACACAACCCAAAGTAAAGAAGCATGAAATCCCTAAACTTACTACAATTATGTTTCCAAACACTGTTGGAATAAAAATTCCAAGTGGAAATTTATTAGAAAAATAGGTTCATTTTTGGACACATGAGTTTATGGACTGAGATTCCACCTATATACCTGTAAGCATATATAAAACAAAATACAGGCTAAAGAAGTGTTAAAATAGGAATGGGCAAGTGATTTATTCTATAAACATTTATTCACTGATCACCAGGGCTTTGATTAGGAGTTGGTAAGAACATAATGGCAGGACAGGGGGATCTGGTAGAAATTCATAGAGCCCCAACTACAAGGTTGGAGGTTCAAGGTCAGGACCGGGTAGTAGACCAGGAAACAGAAAGGAAACTGGCATAGAAAGAAAAATGACAATCACCTAGTTTTTTAACTTTGTGTGAAAATATTGTCTCTCAAACCTTAGTACAAATAAGGACCAGCTTTGATGGATTTTTTTTCCACAATACATACACCAAGGCCTCAGTACCAGATTTTGATTCCCTGGATATAGAGCAAGGATCACCATACTTGTTCTGTAAAGGTCTAGACAGTAAATGTTTTAGGATTTCCTGCAGATGTGGACTCTGTCACAACTGCCCAACTCTGCACTATGGTGCAAAAGCAGCCATAGACTACACATATGTGAAAAGATGTATCTGTGTTTCAATAAACTTTTATTTACAAAAACAGGTGGTAGCTTGAATTTGGCCCATAAGCCACAGTTTTCTTTTTTCTTTTTTTTTAATTATGTTATGTTAATCACCATACATTACATCATTAGTTTTTGATGTAGTGTTCCATGATTCATTGTTTGCATATAACACCCAGTGGTCCATTCAATACGTGCCCTCCTTAATACCCATCACCAGGCTAACCCATCCCCCCACCCCCCTCCCCTCTAGAACCCTCAGTTTGTTTTTCAGAGTCCATCGTCTCATGGTTCGTCTCCCCCTCTGATTTCCCCCCCTTCATTCTTCCCCTCCTGCTATCTTCTTCTTTTCTTTTTTTAACATATCATGTACTATTTGCTTCAGAGGCACAGATCTGTGATTCAACAGTCTTGCACACTTCACAGCACTCACCATAGCACATACTCTCCCCAATGTCCATCACCCAGCCACCCCATCCCTCCCACCCCCCACCACTCCAGCAACCCTCAGTTTGTTTCCTGAGATTAAGAATTCCTCATATCAGTGAGGTCATATGATCCATGTCTTTCTCTGATTGACTTATTTCGCTCAGCATAATACCCTCCAGTTCCATCCATGTCACTGCAAATGGCAAGATTTCATTCTTTTTGATGGCTGCATAATATTCCATTGTGTGTGTGTCTGTGTGTGTGTGTGTGTGTGTGTATATATATATATACCACATCTTCTTTATCCATTCATCTGTCGATGGACATCTTGGCTCTTTCCATAGTTTGGCTATTGTGGACATTGCTGCTATAAACATCAGGGTGCACATACCCCTTCGGATCCCTACATTTGTATCTTTGGGGTAAATACCCAGTAGTGCAATTGCTGGACCGTATGGTAGCTCTATTTTCAACCTTTTGAAGAACCTCCATACTGTTTTCCAGAGTGGCTGCACCAGCTTGCATTCCCACCAACAGTGTAGGAGGGTTCTCCTTACTCCGCGTCCCCACCAACATCTGTCATTTCCTGACTTGTTAATTTTAGCCATTCTGACTGGTGTGAGGTGACATCTCACTGAGGTTTTGAGTTGGATTTCCCTGATGCCGAGCAATGTTGAGCACTTTTTCATGTGTCTGTTGGCCGTTTGGATGTCTTCTTTGGAAAAATGTCTGTTCATGTCTTCTGCCCATTTCTTGATTGGATTCTTTGTTCTTTGGATGTTGAGTTTGATGAGTTCTTTATAGATTTTGGATACTAGCCCTTTATCTGATGTGTCATTTGCAAAAATCTTCCCCCATTCTGTCAGTTGTCTCTTGGTTTTGTTGACTGTTTCTTTTGCTGTGCAAAAGCTTTTTATCTTGATGAGGTCCCAATACTTCATTTTTGCCCTTGCTTCCCTTGCCTTTGGCGATGTTCCTAGGAAGAAGTTGCTGCAGCTGAGGTCGAAGAGGTTGCTGCCTGTGTTCTCCTCAAGGATTTTGATGGATTCCTGTCTCACATTTAGGTCTTTCAACCATTTGGAGTCTATTTTTGTGTGTGGTGTAAGGAAATGGTCCAGTTTCATTCTTCTGCATGTGGCTGTCCAATTTTCCCAACACCATTTGCTGAAGAGACTGTCTTTTTTCCATTGGACATTCTTTCCTGCTTTGTTGAAGATTAGTTGACCATAGAGTTGAGGGTCCATTTCTGGGCTCTCTATTCTGTTCCATTCATCTATGTGTCTGTTTTTGTGCCAGTACCATACTGTCTTGATGATGACAGCTTTGTAATAGAGCTTGAAGTCCGGAATTGTGATGCCTACAACTTTGCTTTTCTTTTTCAACATTCCTCTGGCTATTCAAGGTCTTTTCTGGTTCCATACAAATTTTAGGATTCTTTGTTCCATTTCTTTGAAAAAAGTGGATGGTATTTTGATGGGGATTGCATTGAATGTGGAGATTGCTCTAGGTAGCATTGACATCTTCACAATATTTGTTCTTCCAATCCATGAGCATGGAATGTTTTTCCATTTCTTTGTGTCTTCCTCAATTTCTTTCATGAGTATTTAATAGTTTTCTGAGACACATTCTTTGCCTTTTTGGTTAGATTTATTCCTAGGTATCTTACGGTTTTGGGTGCAATTGTAAATGGGATCAACTCCTTAATTTCTCTTTTTTCTATCTTGTTGTTGATGTATAGGAATGCCACTGATTTCTGTGCATTGATTTTATATCCTGCCACTTTACTGAATTCCTGTATGAGTTCTAGCAGTTTTGGGGTGGAGTCTTTTGGGTTTTCCACATAAAGTATCATATCATCTGCAAACAGTGAGAGTTTGACTTCTTCTTTGCCAGTTTGGATGCCTTTTATTTCTTTTTGTGTCTGATTGCTGTGGCTAGGACTTCTAATACTATGTTGAATAGCAGTGGTGATAGTGGACATCCCTGCCATGTTCCTGACCTTAGGGGGAAAGCTTTCAGTTTTTCCCCATTGAGAATGATATTCGCTTTGGGTTTTTCATAGATGGCTTTTATGATATTGAGGTATGTACCCTCTATGCCTATACTCTGAAGAGTTTTGATCAAGAAAGGATGCTGTACCTTGTCAAATGCTTTTTCTGCATCTATTGAGAGGATCATATGGTTCTTGTTCTTTCTTTTATTAATGTATTGTATCACATTGATTAATTTGCGGATGTTGAACCAACCTTGCAGCCCATGGATAAATCCCACTTGGTCGTGGTGAATAATCTTTTTAATGTACTGTTGGATCCTACTGGTTAGTATTTTGGTGAGAATTTTTGCATCCATGTTCATCAAGGATATTGGTCTGTAATTCTCCTTTTTGATGGGGTCTTTGTCTGGTTTGGGGATCAAGGTAATGCTGGCCTCATAAAATGAGTTTGGAAGTTTTCCTTCCATTTCTATTTTTTGGAACAGTTTCAGAAGAATAGGTATTAATTCTTCTTTAAATGTTTGGTAGAATTCCCCTGGGAAGCCATCTGGCCCTGGGCCTTTGTTTGTTGGGAGATTTTTGATGACTGCTTCAATTTCCTTAGTGGTTATAGGTCTGTTCAGGTTTTCTATTTCTTCCTGGTTCAGTTTTGGTAGTTGATACATCTCTAGGAATGCATCCATTTCTTCCAGATTATCTAATTTGCTGGCATAGAGTTGCTCACAATATGTTCTTATAATTGTTTGTATTTCTTTGGTGTTGGCTGTGATCTCTCCTCTTTCATTCATGATTTTGTTGATTTGGGTCATTTCTCTTTTCTTTTTGATAAGTCTGGCCAGGGGTTTATCAATCTTGTTAATTCTTTCAAAGAACCAGCTCTTTGTTTCATTGATCTGTTCTACTGTTCTTTTGGTTTCTATTTCATTGATTTCTGCTCTGATCTTTATTATTTCTCTTCTCCTGCTGGGTTTAGGCTTTATATGCTGTTCTCTCTCCAGCTCCTTTAGGTGTAGGGTTAAGTTGTGTATTTGAGACCTTTCTTGTTTCTTGAGAAAGGCTTGTATTGCTATATACTTTCCTCTTAGGACTGCCTTTGCTGTACCAAAGATTTTGAGCAGTTGTGTTTTCATTTTCATTTGTTTCTATGAATTTTTTTAATTCTTCTTTAATTTCCTGGTTGACCCATTCATTCTTTAGTAGGATGCTCTTTAGCCTCCATGTATTTGATCTCTAGTTTCAAAGCATTGTGGTCTGAAAATATGCAGGGAATGATCCCAATCTTTTGGTACCATTTGAGACCTGATTTGTGACCTAGGATGTGATCTATTCTGGAGAATGTTCCATGGGCACTAGAGAAGAATGTGTTCTGTTGCTTTGGGATGGAATGTTCTGAATATATCTGTGAAGTCCATTTGGTCCAGTGTGTCATTTAAAGTCTTTATTTCCTTGTTGATCTTTTGCTTAGATGATCCGTCCATTACAGTGAGGGGGGTGTTAAAGTCCCCCACTATTATTGTATTGTTGTTGATGTGTTTCTTTGCTTTTGTTATTAATTGCTTTATATAATTGGCTGCTCCCATGTTAGGGGCATAGATATTTACAATTGTTAGATCTTCTTGTTGGATAGACCCTTTAAGTAGGATATAGTGTCCTTCCTCATCTCTTATTCCAGTCTTTGGTTTAAAATCTAATTTGTCTGATATAAGGATTGCCACCCCAGCTTTCTTTTGGTGTCCATTAGCATGGTAAATGGTTTTCCACCCCCTCACTTTCAATCTGGGGGTGTCTTAGGGTCTAAAATGAGTCTCTTGCAGACAGCATATCGATGGGTCTTGTTTTTTAATCCAATCTGATAGCCTGTGTCTTTTGATTGGGGCATTTAGCCCATTTACATTCAGGGTAACTATTGAAAGATATGAATTTAGTGCCATTGTATTGCCTGTAAGGTGACTGTTAACTGTATATTGTCTGTGTTCCTTTCTGGTCTATGTTGCTTTTAGGCTCTCTCTTTGCTTAGAGGACCCCTTTCAATATTTCTTGCAGGGCTGGTTTCATGTTTGCAAATTCCTTTAGTTTTTGTTTGTCCTGGAAGCTTTTTATCTCTCCTTCTATTTTCAATGACAGCCTAGCTGGATATAGGATTCCTGGCTGCATATTTTTCTCATTTAGTGCTCTGAATATATCCTGCCAGTCCTTTCTGGCCTGCCAGGTCTCTGTGGATAGGTCTGTTGCCAATCTAATGTTTCTACCATTGTAGGTTACAGATCTCTTCTCCCGAGCTGCTTTCACAATTTTCTCTTTGTCTCTGAGACTCGTAAGTTTTACTATGAGATGTTGGGGTGTTGACCTATTTTTATTGATTTTGAGAGGGGTTCTCTGTGCTTCCTGGATTTTGATGCCTGTTTCCTTCCCCAAATCAGGGAAGTTCTCTGCTATAATTTGCTCCATTATACCTTCTGCCCCTCTCTCTCTTTCTTCTTCTTCTGGGATCCCAATTATTCTAATGTTGTTTTGTCTTATGGTATCGCTTATCTCTCGAATTCTGCCCTCATGATCCAGTAGTTGTTTATCTCTTTTTCTCAGCTTCTTTATTTTCCATCATTTGGTCTTCTATATCACTAATACTCTCTTCTGCCTCATTTTTTTTTTTAATTTTTTTTATTTATTCATGAAAGTCAGAGAGAGAGAGAGAGGCAGAGGCAGAGGGAGAGAAGCAGGCTCCCCACCTAGCAGGGAGCCCGATGCAAGACTTGATCCCAGGACCTTGGGATCATGACCTGAGCTGAAGGCCTACGCTTAACCATCTGAGCCACCCAGGCGCCCCTCTTCTGCCTCATTTATCCTAGCAGTTAGAGCCCCCATTTTTTATTGCACCTCATTAATAGCCTTTTTGATTTTGACTTGGTTAGATTTTAGTTCTTTTATTTCTCCAGAAAGGGTTTCTCTAATAACTTCCATGCTTTTTTCAAGCCCAGCTAGTATCTTTAAAAATCATCATTCTGAACTCTAGTTCTGACATCGTACTAATGTCCATATTGAGTAGGTCCCTGGCAGTCAGTACTGCCTCTTGTTCTTTTTTTTGAGGTGATTTTTTCCATCTTGTCATTTTGTCCAGAGGAGAATAGATGAATGCGAGAACAAAATGCTAACCGGGTAACAATGTATCCAGCATATATACTCTAAATAAATCAGAAAAGGCCTGAAACCAGGGGAAAAGAAAGGGAAAGAAAGAAAAAAGAAAAAGATAAAAACAAACAAAACAAAACAAAAAAAAACCAGAATATGATCAAATATGATCAGGCTGGTGCATAGATCAGTGTCACACACTAGATTTTGGACGTATTTTGGTTTGTTAGAAGAAAGTGCCGCCCAAAATTTTAAAGAAAGAAAAACTTATATATGTACAAAAATAAGGGTTAATACAATGAAGGGATGGAATATGACTGTAAAGATGAAAATTATAAAAGATTTTATAAAAGGAATTGATAAGAAGTTGTTTGAAAAAAGAAAGAAGAGGATTTTTTTTTTTTAAAAAAAGGGGAAAAAAAGGGAGAGAATGTGATCAGGCAGGGAATCGAACAAAGCCATACACTAGAGATTTAGGGTATATTTTGATCTGTTAGAAGAAACTGTATCTCAAAATTTTAAATATATATTGTATATATACATATGCATATGTATATACCAAAAACAAGGGTAACTACTATGAAGGGATAGAATATGACTCTAAAAATGAAAAATAAAAATGTTTTTTAAAAAAGGGATTGATAAGATGTTGGTTGAAAAAGGGAAAAAGAAAAATTAAAAAAAAAAAGACAGTTAAAAAAAATTAACTTTGAAAGACTAAAGAATCATGGTAAAAAAGCCATGGATTCTATGTGCAGTATTCCCCTAGCGCTGGAGTTCTGCCGTTCTCATTGATCGGTAAATTTGGTCTTGGCTGGCTGTTCTCACTGATCTTCTGGGGGAGGGGCCTGTTGCCATGGTTCCCAAATGTCTTTGCCGGAGGCGGAATTGCCCCGCCCTTGCTGGTCCGGGCTAAGAAATCTGCTTGGGTTTGCTCTCGGGAGCTTTTGTTCCCTGCAAACTTTCCGTTCGGCTTTGGAGGACGAGAGTGAAAATGGCAGCCTCCCAATCTCTGCCCCGGAGGAGCCGAGAACTCGGGGCCCCGCTCCTCAGTGAGCCCCCAGAGAAAAGCAGTCAGTCACTCCCATCTCCCTGGTCTCTGGCCGCCCTCTGTGCTCACCCGGCCTGTGACCAAGCATTTCTATCTCTGGCACCCGACCCCATGTGGAGTCTCCAAACCCAGCAGATCCCTGCGGTACGCTCCCGCACTGCTCCTCCCGGGGGAGGAAGGGGAGTCTCCCCGGATCTGCCACTTGTTGGGTCCCTGCTGGAGGAGCAGTGGCCCGACTGTGCTGCAGATCACGGTTTATGACAACCCTGAGCTGCAAGCCCACTCCTCGGCTCCATCTCTGCAGCCAGCTTCCCCACTCCGATACCTGAGAGCTCTGCCACACTCAGGCAGCCCCCATCTTTCTGTGACCCCGAGGGTCCTGAGACCACACTGTCCCAGCGAGGGTTCCACCCACGGCTTAGCCACTGGAGCGATGTCCCTCAGCAGAGCCGACTTATAAAAGTTCCGATTTTGTGCTCTGCGGCTCTATCACTTGCCAGAAGCGGCCAACAGAGGCCCCCTCCCCGCCATCTATCCTCCCAAATATCACCTCAGATTCACTTCTCCACATGTCCTACCTTCCAGAAGTGGTCGCTTTTCTGTTCAGTTGCTGCTATTCTTTTCTTCGATCTCCTGTGGAGCTCGTAGGTGTTCAGAATGGTTTGATCCCTATCCAGCTGAATTCCTGAGACCAGAGGAAATCCAGGTCTCCTACTCCTCTGCCATCTTGCTCCGCCCCCTAGGCCACAGTTTTCTGACCCCTATTCTCAAATAAGGCCTGAAACCTGTAATTTTTAAAAATTCTACAAGTGATTCAAGTGCACAGCAAAAGTATTGGGAAAACACTAAATTAGAATATCATTTTCCAGAAAGCTTTGGTTTGAATATAAATACATTACTTGTGAGGGGTAACATATTGATACTTTATCTATCCTTACCAAAGTTTTATTTAATTAAAAAAAGAAATTTGTACAAAAGATACATGGGTCTCATTCATGAATGGCTATGTAAAAGTTATACAAAACATCTAAATTAAATATTGTCAGGTAGAATCCTATAGTATAGTAAAACAATAAATTTTCATAACTAAGTAGGGCTGATTCCAGGAATAGAAGGACATTTCATACCCTTGAGCCTAATAATTTAATTTCTAGGATTCATACAGATACACACGTTAAGAGATTTAGGTAAGAAAAGTACTGATTCATTGCAGCATTGTTTGTAATAGCAACAGATGGAAAACCATATAAAGGTCCATTAACAGGAAACTGGTTGATACTATATGCTTAAATACACATAGACTGTCTCCAGAATATATAGGAAACTAGCAACAAGTGGTCTCTTCTAGAGAGAGGAACTGGTTGAATTAGAAATAGGGCTAAAGGGAAACTTGCTGTATTTTGGGGCTTTAGGGGCTTATATAATGTGCAAATACTACATATTCAAATGACTAATTATAATTTTTTAAATTACATTGCAGTAATTGATTCATTTAGCAAACCCTTATTGACCTCTTACCTCAGGGTAGAGCAATAAACATGAATATCTAGCAGAGGGGAAAACCAAGCAAAAAATTTGGAAAATGGTGGCCTGAGTGTCCAGGTGCCACTACCAAAAATTGATTCAATTGTCTTAAGAGAGGAGAGGGAAGCAGGTAATCAGCATTTGGTTATATGCCCCAAAGTGATTCTAATATCTAGCATAACATATCTAATACATTTGAGGGCTACTTAGTTTAAATAAGTATGGGTTGATGGTGAAAAAACCTAGAGAAAACCTTAATTGCATCTGAGAATGCCACATCTCCTGAGGACATAACAAGTGCATGATGTCATTTCTCAGAACAATACAGGAGGGGCCAAGAAATGAGTGAATGTCATTGACCAGTTCTTCCACTTTCTAGAGTAATCCTCAATGAGGATAATTCACCATCCCAACCCCAGGCATTCCAGAAGAGCAATAACTTCATTGCTCCCATTTTGTACACTGTTCTACTTGCACCCAAAGAAGACTGAGAAAAGAACCTCCTCTCCCTCCAACACACACACCCCATAGAGAGGTTCCATTTTTTTCTTCGACATGCTAAGGGACTATTGGAGTAAAAAGTCTTGCTCTATCTTCCAGCACCTTCCAAGTTCACTATTGCCAGAGACCCCTAATGAGCTGATCTTTATGTGTGCTGAAGGAACCCATCCATAAGCAAGTATTGAAAATTCACAAGCCAGCTAAGGAGACTCAGCAACTTGAGAAAATGGCCGAGCTGAACAACCACAACTTGTGACTGCTATTGAGGCAGAAATAATTATAAGGGAAAGAAGAGAACTTTAAATGAAAATAGTGAGGATGCTCAAAGAGACATAATTAAAATGCAAAAAAAAGGGGGAGACCAGAAAACATTTTTTCACAATTTAAAAATTCAATAATGAAAAAGGCAAATAGGATGGCCAATGCTGAAAACTGGAAGATCAAATAAAAAATATTTTAAAACATAGGGAAATATACATTGAAATGGGATTTATTAATGAAAAGATAAGATATATTGAGAGCAGGTCCATGTAACTAACAACTAAATAATAGTTGTACAGGAAGAGAAAAAAATAGAGAAATCAATGATCAAAGAAATAATAAAACAAAACTTCCCTAAACTAGAAAAACTTTAGTTTTCAGATTAAAAGTGATCTCCAAATCTCATGAACTGTTAATGAAAAAAGATGCACACCTAGAAGGCCTATGGAAACATCTAAGCTACAAAGAGTAAAATCTTAGACACCCAGATAAATAAAACAGGTTGTTTATAACTAAAAGAGAATTAGACTAGCATTTAACTTCTCTTCTTCAACACTGGAAGTTGGAGGACATTGGAACAATATGTATAAATTTGGGGGGGGAAGGATTTAATCAAAGTAATAGTCACATGTGAGTAAAAAAAAATTGTGAACATGAGTAAATTCAGAAAGTATAGCACTATTGATATAGCCACTGGTGAATCAGTATGGAGGGTCCTCAAAAATTAAAAATAGAAATAACATATGATCCAATAATTTACTATTGAGCATTTATCCAAAGAAAACAAAACACTAATTCAAGAAGATACATACACCCCTATGTTGATTGCAGCCTTATTTACAATAACCAAGATAAATGGAAGCAACCTAGGGATCCATCAATAAATGAATGGATAAAGAAGATGTGGTATGTCTGTGTGTGTGTGTGTGTAATATATATATATTACACAGTGATAATAAAGGATGAGATCATGCCACCTGAGACAACATGAATGGACTAGAGGTTATTATGTTAAGTGAAATAACTCAGACTGAGAAAGACAAATACTATATGATTTCACTCACAAGTGGAATCAAAAAAAAAAAGAATAAACAAAAAGTAGAATCAGACCTATAAATACAGAGAACAAACTGATGATTGCCAGAGGGGAGGTGGGGTGGGCAAAATGAGTGAAGGGGAGTGAGAGATACAGACTTCCAGTTATAAAATGAGTAAGTCACAGGAATAAAAGGCACAGCATAAGGGATATAGCCAATGATACTGTAATAGGGATATATGGGGACAGATGGGAGCTACACTTGTGAACATGGCATAATGAATTATTGAAATAAAATAGTTGTCATTTTGTCAATTTCAAAAAACTGAAAATAAAGCGTTGTCAAATCACTATGTTGTATGCCTGAAACTAATGTAACATTGTTGTGTCAATTATACTTAAAAAAAATTAAGCCAGTAATAGCATAAGTGGTACAAAAATAATAAAAATCATAAAAGTGGGGAGAAAAGAAAGTATACTACTCATATACTCTTTATAAGTAAATTACTCAAAAACTGTTTCCAAGTGAAAATTATAGCAGATGAAAGAACTCAAGATGAGGGAAGAT
This sequence comes from Mirounga angustirostris, assembly GCF_029215605.1. NCBI lineage: Eukaryota > Metazoa > Chordata > Mammalia > Carnivora > Phocidae > Mirounga > Mirounga angustirostris. Next base: position 100,018,547 of record NW_026991719.1, read on the forward strand.
AAAAATGTATACAAAAGAGTAGTGAGTGGTGTTTCTTACAAAATGTATTGTTAAAATCTAAATGAATAATAACATGAGCAAAAACTGTAACATAAATGTTAGGAAAGGTGTACTGAACTATAATTTACATTTTGTAAAGTAAAATATATAGTCATAAACTGAAAATAATTATTTTAACAAAGTTCAGGATTTGGTGAAGAAAATAGGGAGTGGGGCATTTAAAGTTTTGTAAGAAATTTGTTTGAACATAGTAGTAAAACATTTTGGGGATTGCAAAGTATAATTTATTTAGCTTTGGTACTTTGATAGAGGAATATAGCTTTAAATACCACAAAAATGTAGAAATATATCACTAGGAAAATAGAGTATTTATGAATTAACAGAGGACAAAAGAGAAATTTTCTCCCTCTGAGAAATCTAGATATAATAAAAGGTAAATGAGCAAATAATAACAGGTATAATAAGTAATAAGCACAAAATAAGAAAAAAAGGAAAAACGTAAATATATTAATTATCCCAACAAATGTGAATGGATTGAACTCAGAAAGAAAGAAAGAAAGATTCCAAACTAAATTAAGAAATAGGGCGCCTGGGTGGCTCAGTTGGTTAAGCGACTGCCTTCAGCTCAGGTCATGATCCCAGGGTCCTGGGATCGAGTCCCGCATCGGGATCCCTGCTCTGCAGGGAGCCTGCTTCTCCCTCTCCCACCCCCCCTGCTTGTGTTCCCTCTCTCGCTGTGTCTCTCTCTGTCAAATAAATAAATAAAATCTTTAAATAAAATTTAAAAAAATAAATAAATTAAGAAATAAATGTTGAAAATAAAGGAATAAGCAAAAATGTATCAGGTAAATATTAACAAAAAGAATTCAAGAATTGTGATATTGTTATCAGGAAATGAAAATCAAAGTGAAAAGTATTAAATGGCACAAAGAGAAACATTGATAATTGATTTCTTCATTGAGTAGCTACTATGTGTCAAGCATTGTTTTGGATACAAAGAAAAAACAATGAACAAACAGAATAAAAGAACTGCTTTTGTGGACCTTGCATTATAATAGCAGAGGATAGATATTAACAAAAAATTAAATTATTTGGCATATTAGAATCTGATAAATGCTGTGGAGAGAAAAAAAAGCGGGAGAGAATAGTGGGGAAGGCCTTAGGTAAGGTGGGAGAAGGCTATCTGAGAAGGTAACATTTGAGCAAGGACTTACACTCAAAACAGGTGTAATGGTAAAAGATATTAAGATACTAAGAAGATGTATAGTCACAAGTACTTATGCACCAAACAATATAAGAGCAAAAGCTCCCAGAATTAGAAAGAGAAAGCAATATAACTACACAGAATGAAGAATGTTAATAGATGTCTTTCAGAAAAAGTAAGGATATGGAGGATGGGAGTCATTCAATCAAAAATTCCTGTCCCCTTCAAAGAAAGAATACACATTTTCCTCTCTGGCTATGGAAGATTTATAAAAATCAATCATGTACTTGATACAAAGGAACCTTAAGAAATTCATAAAGTTTTTAAAAGCCATATTACCTAACAATGGTACAGAAAATTAGAAACAATAGCAAAAATATAATAATATCTTAGCCATCTGGAAATTAAGGAATGCTTGGATAAAAGAAGAAATTAAAATAGAAATCATGACTTATCTAAAATTTATCCCAAAATGTACTTTTCACATTGGGCAAAGGACTTAAATAAATATTTCTCCCAAGAAGATATCAGAATGTCCAATAAGCACATGAAAAGATGCTCAACATCACTAATTATTAGGGAAATACAAATCATAACCATAGTGAGATACTAACTCATATCCATTAGGATAGCTACTATCAAAAAAATAGAAAGAAAAGAAAAAGAAGAGAACAGGTGTTGGTGAGGATGTGGAGAAACTGGAGCTCTTGTGCACTGTTGGTGGGTATGGTACAGCCACTGTGGACAACAGTATGACTGTTGTGCAAAAAAATTAAAAATAAAATTATCATATGATCCAGCAAATCCACTTCTGGGTATACACCCAAAAAATACTGAAGGCAAGCTCACTACCGTGAGCGGTGTGACTTAGAGAAAGTTACTTAACCTGTCTGTGCCTCCATTTTTCCTTTGTCTACAAAGAGGAATAATAAAAAAGCTATATCTGTCAAATGGGGATAATAATAAATTATAGATTTTGTGGATTACTATGAGAATTAAATAAAAGCTATGGGGCACCTGGGTGGCATAGTTGGTTAAGCGTCTAGCTCTTGGTTTTGGCTCAGGTAGTGATCTCAGGGTCATGAGATAGAGCCCCCCCATCAGGCCCCAAGCTCATCGCAGAGTCTGCTTAAAACTCTTTCTCCCTCTGCCCCTCCCCCTTGCACTCTCTCTCTCTCTCTCTCTCTAAAATAAATAAATCTTTAAAAAATGAATTAAATTAAAGCTAAAAGCACTTAGGCTACGGCTTGGCACATGTTAGGAATAACTATGACAACATTCAGCCTTCTGGGGTTACTTCTCCATGTCTCTAATCTCTCTGGCAACCTGCTCACGAATTCCAACCCCTGGAATAGTCCCAAAACTGTGATCTCTGCCTCTTCTGCCTACCATTCTCTGCTTGGTTTCTGCCATCCTGGGAAATACACCCAGGGAGAACATTCACCCTGGGTAAATGCTGGGCTTGAATCATATACTTGCTGTCTCCCTCAAGGATTGCAGTCCCATTTTGATCACTGCCAAATACCTATAAATAGTTGTTTTATATATTTTGTGAAGTTTTTGTTTTGTTTTATTTTTAGAGAGAGGGAGAAGGGTAGAGGGAGAGGCGGGGAGAGAATCTTAAGTAGGCTCCATGTCCAGCACAGAATCCAATGTGGGGCTCAATCTCACCACCAGGAGATCATGACCTGAGCTCAAGTCAAGAGTCAGATGCTTAATCGACTGAGCCACCCAGGTGCCCCTATTTTGTCAAGTTTTTATAGTTGTTCATGGCAAGAGGGTGAGCCTGATACCAGGTACTCTGTCATGGTCAGGACTGGAAATCATGGCAACTTCTTAAAAAATTGATTAACATAGAGTGCTGTTGAGTTTGTGAGAGAAATATGTATTCTTCAATGCTGTGGGTGGAATATAAATAAATACCAGGTTTTTAACAGTAATAACAAATTACACTTATTGAGTTCATTGTATGTTTCAAAATTTCTAAGCTGTTTATTTAAATCTATTATTTCTGTAATCCTCACAACAGCCACATGAGATCCGTACTTCCTAATTACAGAACAGGAAACTGAGTAAAGCAGAGGAGATTAAATAACTTGTCCATGGTGGGGTGTCTGGGTGGCTCAGTCAGTTAAGGGTCTGCCTTCAGCTCAGGTCAGGATCTCAGGGTCCTGGGATCGAGCCCCACATCTGGCTTCCTGCTCAGCGGGGAGTCTGCCTCTCTCTCTCCCTCTGCCCCTCCCCCGCCACTTGTGCACATGCTCTCTCTCTCTCTCTCAAATAAATAAATAAAATCTTTAAAAAAAATGACTTGTCCATGGTTATAAAGCTAGTAAGTATGAGGTGGAGTCAAAATTTGAAACCTGACACTTTTATTCTGGAACTCATGCTCTAACCAGTGTAGTCTACTGCCAACCTGGAAATATTTATTAAAATTAAAATGTGCGCAGCTTTTGACTCAGCAATCTCACTTCCGAGAATTTATCCATCAGACTGTAAAAGCTCTAGTATATCAAGATATATATGTAAGTTTATTTATTACAGAATTCGTAATACTTTAAAAAATGCTGAAGCCAGGCGCCTGGGTGGCTCAGTCGGTTAAGTGACTGCCTTTGGCTCAGGTCATGATCCTGGAGTCCTGGGATCGAGTCCCATGTCCGGCTCCCTGCTCAGCGGGAAGCCTGCCTCTTCCTCTGACCTTCCCCCCTTCTCATGTTCTCTCTCTCAAATAAATAAATAAATAAATAAATAAATAAATAAATAAATAATCTTTAAAAAAAAATGCTGAAGCCAATCTGAATTTGATAAAAGAAGTGATAAGGGAATGGTTGAATAAATTACAGGGCCTTTGTACATACTATGGAATATTACATGACTATTAAATGAGATTAATATGTATTGAATTGAGGTTGTACAGGAAATATTAAAGATGAAAAGCAAATCACAGAATAATACGTATAGTGTGACTCATAAATGACTCACCTAATTTATGTCTCCAGCACAGACCTCTCTCCTGAACTTCAGGCTTCCCACTCAACATTTCCTCTTAAAGTCTCAAAAGCAGTGCCAATTCAATATGTCCAAAACTGAACTCAGAGTTTTCTATCCCCAAACCTAATCGTCTCCAGTGTCCTCCCTCCTAGTTAATGCACCATCATACATCTGAATGTGTGAGCCGGAAGCCCAGGACTTATATCTTTGACATCTCCCTCCCACTCATGTCACCTTCCCACCAGTGCACCTTTCCCACACTACACACGTGTCCAACTCATCATCAAGTTCTGTTGATTTTATAACCAAGACGTATCTGCAATCTATCTCTTTTCATTGTTTCCATTACCACTCCCAGGTGAACGGCTAGTGTCTCTCACTTGCATTGCTACAATACTCTCTAGTCCAACTACAGGTAGACTCTCCCTATCAACTCTAGCCCACCCTAATTCATCCTCTACCCTGCATTGTGAGAGCAAAGAACCGTCAATTTGGAAAGCTTTTGCCCTAATCTCTCTTGATCAGACAGAAAACAATGCAGCATTATCATCATCACAGTCTAAAGAATTCAATTGCCTTTTGTTGTTAAAAATAACAAACGCTTTAGTATCTGGGAAACATTTTGAGTCACAAATCCCCTTCCCCTAATACACTGCAACTGAGCACAGGAAATGTAACAATAAAATGCATTTTAAATTCTTTCCAAAGAGATATCCTTTGGTGGGGGCAAGTATTGAAAAAGTTTCTTTCTAGGGAATTCCTCTTGCAACCAGGTCCCATTTATTCTCTCTCAGTTTTGGCTACTACCTCATAAGTATTGCAGTAGGAAAAAAATGCTTCTTTTTTTAAGATTTTATTTATTTATTTGAGAGAGAGTGAGTGAGAGAGAGAGAGAGCACAAGTGGGGGATGGGGGGCAGAGGCAAGAAGCAGACTCCCCGCTGAGCAGGGAGCCAGATGCAGGGCTGGATCTAGGGACCCTGTTCTGGCAGACAAAGGCAGATGCTCAACTGACTGAGCCACCCAGGCACCCCCCAAAAATTCTTCTTGCATGCTACTTAGCTCGTGTAAATTTATAGCCTGGAAGACACTAAGAATCCAAAGGTCGCCTCTAATTAGCCTGCGCTTCTGACCAGGTTCCTACTTCCAAGTTCCTCTGATTAGGACCCCAATACTCCTGCTAGGCTCAGCTCCCTCCCCTGGATCTCCATCCACTGGTAAGGATTCTGCTACCAATAGATGGAGCTCCCAAATGCACCTGTCTGCCTACGGAGCCCTGAAGACCTACTGCCATGTGTTGCATCTACCTTTCTAACACACTAACATAAGAATGTATACTCTAGTGTTGACTGTTGCTTTAATCCTACTGAGAGGGCTGTACCTCCAAACCCAGCCCAGTCTCTGAATCCTGGAAAGTTTCCTCCGTGACTGCCCTTTCTCCATGCGTGGGTTTCACGCCGGGTCTCAGGACGGTAGTTCCAGATGGGAAGCTTTTCTCATGACTCTTTGAAATACTGGGGAGCTCTGGAGATGTGGGCAGGATGGCAACTACCACTTCTCAATTGACTGCTTCAAGCTCTATAAAACAGCCTCATTTACCTTTAAGGAAGCTCCCACCTTCTGATGTACTCAATAAAATATTAATGGTAGTTCAATATGTATAAAACCCTTTTTAATTTGTGTGATTTTTCACTTCTTCCAAGCATTTTCACATTGTTATCCTCATATGCACCTGCTATTTTATTGGATCCCATAGGCCTCTTAAAAGATCAGTAAAGTAGGTATTAAGTGAATTATAAGCCTCTTAAGGGCAAGGACTGACTAACTCTATTTGAACCCTCCCTAGTATTCAGTAGGGTGATTCTACACAAAGTAAGTGCTCAATATGTAAGTGCCAACTTAATATTCTCTCCATTTCATAGATTCAGAAAGTAAGGCCCAGAAATGTTGAGCAACACATCTAAGGTCCTACAGCCTGTTAGTTCCACTCCTCATTCCAGGGCCAGTGCCCATCAATTAGACCAATCGTTTTCCAACTGTGCTCCGTGGGAATCCTGAGTTGTGCAGGGAGTATGAGGGTGGGGCCAAGTAGAGAACACACAACTGCTCCAATCAGAACATCTTCACATTCATCTATTTTAAATTTTGAGGGTGTGTGTCAGATTTTACTCAAGTCAATTATTGTGCTACTATTTCTTTCTTAAGAGCAAGCAATCCTTTACCCATGCTAACTTATAATATCCTTTATGATGAAAAATATTCACTTCATGGTTAGAAATGAAGTGAGGGAGAGGAGATGAAGTAGAAAATGATAGAATCAGGTGGAGCTAAGAGTTAGGAACAAGACCTTGGTTCTCGGACCTTCAGGCCCTCAGCAAGGCGAGCACATCGCACAAGTTCAGGTGACACCATTCACGTAGAACGTGGCAACCTTGCCCTCAGGATAGGGACTCCATATACCTAGAAAAGCACTCATGAAAAATGTCTCCGTATCCCTGATAGACACTCAGAATGTACAAGACAATTTTGTTCAGACCAGAAATAGTTAATAAAAGTTACTACTGAGTGTTTCAATATGATTACCGCTACTATTTTGGAGTTCAACCACCTAGCACGTTTTGTTGCCTTAGTTACTATTAAGCATCTTAAGCTCAAGAGGGAAAGAGAGAAAAGAAGTATGCTCATGAGTGGGGGCTGTGTAAAAGTGAAGTACGGATATTGGTATAAGGCTCACTCCAAAAACAAGTGCAGAGGACACGAATAGGCAATTCACAAAATAAGAATGGCTAGAAAGCATATAAAAATGCTCATTCTCACCATTAATCCATGAAAAACATAAGCAAAAACAATGTGGTTTTTTTTACTGAGAAAATTAGCAAATGTTAAAAAAAAAAAAGATAACAGCCAGAATTAGTGACATCTAGGGAAATATAGACTCTTGCATATTGCTTGTAAGAGCATAAATTGATAAAACTTTTCTGGAGGAAAATTCAACAATAAGTAGCAAAAGTCTTAACAGTTTGAATATCTTTTGATTCTGCAACACCAAATAGGAGTTTATTCTATAGAAATAATCATAAATGAAAACAAAGATATATGTTAATTGGGCTTCACTACAGCATAATTTGCCATAGTGAAATATTGGAAACAGTTGAAATAGCCAATAATAAGGGACTGATTAAATAAATTATTGTATACCTATATATGTGGCTATTAAAAAGCAAATTATAGAAGATTTAATGGCATGGAAAATGTTTAAAGATATATTTTTCAAACATACTGAGTTAAAAAGCTGGTTGCAAAATAGTATGTAGAGTATGACATTATATATATACACACGTTTATAGTAATCCTTAAGACTGTTCATAAATATTTTCATATTTTCCTTCAAGGCATGTAGTATGATTGTGCTTCCCAATCCCTTTGATGTTACGTATGGTCACGTTACACAACTGGAATGCGAAATGTAGTGGAACATTTAAGGGCCAGTGACCAATGTGCCACATGCCCTTTTCCCACCTTGACAATCGTGGAAGCATGTGTTGAAAAGAGTCTTCTATCAGCCTGGGTCTCTAAGTGACCATGATGTGCAGAGGCTCCCTGCCCACATATGCTGGATATGTAAAAAGCTTTTATTGTATGAAGCCACTGAGATTTGGGGGTGGTGGTTAACGCAACATAGCCTAGCCCATCCTTGCTTTTCCTGTGTTCGTGTGCGTGCATGTGCGTGTGTGTTGTGGGCAGAGAGAGAGAGAATGGAGGGGAGGTGAAGGAGGGGGAAGACTAGATAGTTTTACATGAAAATAATAACAAATGGAGTGATTTTCATTTTCATATTTTTATATGTCTTCTAAATTTTCAACAATGACTATAATTTTTATATTAGAAAGAAAGCAGTGTTTTTTAATTTGTGTAAAATTACCTCTTCCTATTTTCATCTACCTTGTCCCTTCAAAGACTTCTACACCATCTTCCTGAGTCCCCAAGAGAGGAATGTGAGCTGTGGGGCCCTAGGTAAGGCATGTAGTCTCTCTTGGGTTTCCTCCTATCTCAATGGCCTCCATTTCACAATTTGCTTTGCAGACCTCTCTTCATCTCCCCGATGTTTCAATGTTCATGGACTTTAGGACTTTGTCCTAAACCCTTGTCTTATCTCTCTCTACTCCTTTTCCCTAAGTGAGTCATCCAGCCCTCTGGCTTCAAATGCTGACTTCCAGATACATATCTCTAGTCCAGACCTTTCCTCTGAGCTACAGTCTCCTACACAATTATCTACATTACCATTCCACTTGGATATCTCACAAACATCTGAAACTTAACATGGTTAAGCAAAACCCTTGGATCAACACTTTCACTTCTGCCAAAGCCTATTCTCTCCACCTACGTTGTTACCGCCCTATTCCAAGTTCCCATCATTTGTTACCTAGACCATTGCAAAAATCTCCTAATTGGTCTGCAAATTCTACTCCTGCCCACCCTTCAACTCCTTCTCTATATAGCAGCAAGAGTGGCCTAAAATAGAGGTCATGTCCCACACCTACTTAAAACCCTCAGTGACTCCCTACTGTACTTAGAATAAATCTTAAATCTGTACCATGCCCTACCAGCCCCTGTCTTGTCCCCAGACCTCACTTCATGGACTTCTCCCCTCACTTGCCACATTTTAGTCACACTTGTTTTCTTCCAGGTCCTCAAAGATGCCAAATTCTTTAATCTCCAGTACTTTGCGTAGGCTCTTCCCTCTGCCCACAAGCCCTATCTCCCCCACTTCGTTTGACTTATCTCATCCTTAATGTCTCAGTTAACATGTCATTCCAGCAAGTGGGCCTTTCCTCACCACTCTGAGGCAGAAAATATGGACTGCCCCCACGGCAACAACCCCCACCTACCTTCTTCTTGGCTAGCACAATGATGATTTTGTTCAAAGATATGTCTCACATGGTCAGGGGAGCCTGGCCCTTTCCCAGTCACAAATAGTAGGTAACAACTGGTCTTAGACAATCATGATCATATCTTGCCCTCTTGTCAGTGATTGGTTTAGAGATGAGTAAATGATGTGGATCTGACCAAAACAACACAAAGAGAAGTCTGCTTTGGAAAGGTCCGTGCTAAGAAAAGAAAGAGAGAAAGAGAGAGAATACCAGTTTTCTTTAACTAGCTGTCATGTGTCTACATGTGATGTTTGCAAGTGTGTAAAACATCTTGCAATTATAAGTGAAGCATTACCCATATGCTAAAGATGGTAGAATAGAAAGATGGAATGTGCCTGGGTCCCTCATAATAATTATGTTGTATATCTGAATTGACCCTGGATGCCTTGCCTCCAAACTTCTTATTCAGTGAGATAATAAATTCCATATTACTTGACCTAATTTATTTATTTATTTATTTTATAGCAGGGGGGACAGAGGCACAGAGGGAAAGGGAGAGGGACTCGATCTCACAGCCCTGAGATCATGACCTGAGCCGATATCAAGAGTCAGATGCTTAGCCTACTGAGCCACCCAGGCACCCCAACTTGACCTAATTTTAGTTTGGTTTTCCATTACTGGCTGTTGAAAGTTGGTCCTCATCTTCTATTCATATTGCAACATCCTATTGGCTTTCTTTGTTAAGCAAATCCAAATGGATTGTTACTTGTTTACTTTTTGTTTATCTAACATGAGAGCAGAATTATGTCTATCCTGTTCACCAGTATCTACCACAGTATCCAACACATAGTAGGTGCTCAAGAAATATTTGTAGATGAATGACCAAATATCACATCCACAGGGAGAACCAACTAGCTGGTTTAGATGGCAATTGGTAGGGCAGAGGATATGTACAAACACTATGAAATAAATTATAATTGTCCTTGGAAAATGATTTCCCAAAGAATTCTGATGCCTGATGTTTTAAACTTTAGTTTCAAAGGAATGCAGATGGGTAAGATACTAAAATGGAGGGCTCTAAGAGCTCTTGTTCATCCTCTAGGCAATCTATGTCTCATCATCCCAAGAAGACAAGACAAAAGATAATCATTTCCAAATCTCTACCATACCAAAGTGAGCTCATGTTTCTGCCTGGAGCAGATCAGGCACATAACCTGGATTATTTTGTTTCTTTACTCTTTCATCAACTTCTACTGTCATGAAAAGCATTGTTATTGTCTTTTCACAAATTCAAGTAAATCTAAAATGATGGCACAATCCCATACAGCATGTCATTCAGATGACTGCAGGAGTCTTGTCCAGAGGCATTACAGTTTATCCAACTTTGAGAGCCCTGTCCAAGACAGGCCTTGTGTGGTATATTTCGGGTCGCACTGAGACTGTATCTTCTAACCAAAACAATGCCCCTGGTTTGCCAGGGTTCCTGAATTCCCACCATTATCATTGCTTCACTGGACGAATGCAGTTATGTCTCCAGAACTCCCCTATTAAAATGTGAATATACTGTCTAGAGAGACTAATACGTGAATTGTTCGCCATTCATTTTTGAACAGAGGGCAAAGTCCTGAGGGAATGGAATACTGTAGAGGATAGTTAAGCTCTAATGAATGTGAGAAAAGGAAGAAAGTTCTAGACATGGGAGGGAACATAGGCACTGGAAAGCTAGAGGAAGAGAAAAGATAAAGGAGACTGGAAAATACCAAAAGAGAAAGCTAGTAAAGACTCAAAGAGCACAGATTCGCCCCAGAGCCCCCAGTGATCCTTATGCTACCTGATCGCTTACTTCTGATGGAAACATACGGGGGGAAAACACCACTTAGCCTCTTATCTATCTCTTCGTCTGTAAAATGGAGGCTGAAAAAAAAAAACAACATAATAGCAGTGATTAGCAGCTGTATAAACAGAAAGGCAGATAAAGAAATGGGCTAATGGAGGAAACCAGAAAAGCACACATTTCAAAGGTCTGGTATCAGCAGGGCTAGTTGGAAAAGTAACCTGGGTCAAGGTGTCATTGACTAGGGTGAACACATTTCCTAGGTTATACCGTTTGTCTGATGTCCTGGTTTAATTACTAAGTGAACTCTTCCACTCTCAAAAGTGTCATAGCTTGGACAATAAACCATGCAGTGACCCTTATGAAGGACAGGTGACAGCGTCATGTGGATAGATGAGAGCCGTGTTGAGTTACTAAGTGCCTTCGGGTCTCAAGGTCTTGGAGTGGCCTGAGTCCCCCAAATTCCTGACTCCAGTTCGGAGGAGCTGCCTGTTTACCATGATGCAGAAATGTTGGGAAGCCATGCACCGAATGCAGGAAGTACCGCCATTTTAACAGGGCGTCCCAAAGGACAGGGTGAAGACAGGAATTTCAGAAAGTAGAACAAGGCCAGTGGGGAGGACACAAAGAAGGTGACATGGAAGCCCTAGAAGCCCCTCAAATCACACTCAGAGGAAGAACTCACTCCTAGACACAGGGCTGGACCTGATCCAGGTACACAAACAGTTGCCATACTCTCCATTTTCACCCATAATGCAAATAATGCTTGCTCTAGACAGGATCCCTCAGTCCTGGGCTGGGCTAATATCCATAGATGCATTTGGCCATTTACTTAAGCCCTCAACTTGTAAGAAACAGATCAGTCCTCATGCAATGCCAAATCCAGAACAACAATGACAATGACCAAAAAGAAAAAACATTAATAGCCTGTGCACAGAGAAAACACATGAAAATAATCCACTATACATGATGTGAAGAAAGAAGAATCATTTGATTATAAACACTGGATTTCAGTTCTCACCTTACAGCACCAGAGAGGAAATTGTTCCAAAATTGATAACTTGTGTTTTTCCTTCCCAAAGTTTGTGTTCCCATCCAAATTGCACTAAATCTTCAGAGACATTGCCTTCTGAGCCTAAAACCTATTTCCCCACCTAATTCTCATCTCTGGGTAAATACTTGGAATGTATCTAGGAAATCAAAGACATAATTTCTTTTTCAATATATGCAAAGACATTCGTCTCCTGTGGTTGAGGGGATGAGTTACACGCTATGAGGAAATCAGAGGAGAGCTCTGGATGGGGGCTTCTGTGTAGCTCCTTGCGCCTCTGGCTCTAGCTTTATTACCCTGCAACAGCACCAATGTGTGGGGAAAAAAAAAAAAAAAAAACCAAGGTTCTGGCCTCTCAGCTGCTGCCAGGAAAAGCCAGCATTATCTCAACGTACACTGAGGAGCAGGTGAGGAGAGAAAAATTTAAAAAGATAATCAAAGCCCTCCTGCCGCCCCCTCTTGCCTCGAAAGTCTTCACCAAGAGCCCCAGACTCGGCTATTCTATCTTGTGCTGTGTGCATAGAGAGCAGGTAATCAGCAAAACTAATCAAAAATGCATTCATTACCGCAGAGCGGCAGTGGGTGAGAGTGACTGCAGCTTTCACTGGCAAGTGGTTTCTGCACTGGCACAATCCAATCTCCGGGGCTCTTTGGCAAAACCTTTGCATCCCCCTGCCCTCCCCCTCTCCCCCGCCATCCCAGCTGGCTCTGCCATGCTCAGCTCTGCTTCTCCATTAAAGGCAATCTGATTCAGACACTTGACAATGTTTTCCCCTCCATCACCACGACGTTGCTCTGTAAAAGCTGTTTTCTGTCTAATAAGTCTTCTGAGTATTTTTAAAAAGGTGTTTCTTCACTCTAAAATATATTTTCTTCTTTGTTTTCAAAGCAGGAAGCCATTTTCTGCCAGGGCTAAACAAACTCAAATGCTGACAGATTCTGCAAATGCACAAGCCTTTCCTGCTTTGTCCAGCTTAGCCCCCCAGAACCGAAGAAGCTCAGGGGGATCTACGCTAAAATATGCTGTCAGGTCTGGGGCTAATAACAATAATAACTAACGTTACTGAGCATTTATTACGAGTCAGGTGTTATTCTCCGCACTTTAATTACCTCATTCCACCCTCACAATAGCCTTGTGGGGTATGGGTTACTCTCATCATCCCCATCGTACTGACAAGGGCTCAGACCCATGGAAGTCAAATCACCCTAACACTAGGTATGGACGGAGGATTTTGAACCCAGAGAGAGTGGTCCTTGCTCTAAACCACCCACCATGGCTCTGATAGAAGAAGAGTATGGCCCTCTGCACATTTGCCCATCCCCTCTCAGACTATAAAGTTAACCCTTCCAGGGCGTGTGATTACCATGCAGTAAATAACTGTTTTCTAGGACAAACAAACAGTACTTCCTCCATCCCCCGGAAAAATCAATCTGTTTTAGCGAAGGTGGAGGGAGAGATTCATAAAAACAAAATAAAACTCTTTCCCAAGTCTTTGTTTGCTCCAGTCTACAATGCTGGTTGAGTGGCCCCTGAGTTTGTGTGGTACAGAGGCAGCTAGCTGCTCCCTGCCCTTTGAGAACACACAAAGTAGCTGGGATGTCAGAACACACACACACGCCCGCACGCACACACACACACACCCATACACACACACACACAGTGTGATGTGGAGGCAGGGTAGCATAGAGGCTTCCTGGATCTCATTTCACCTCTGCAACTTAGAGCTGTGTGACCTTGGGCAAGTCACTTAATCTCTGTGTATGTGTGTCTTAGTTATACTGGCTATAAAATTGAAATAATAGTAGTACCTACCTCACAGGGACTATGCAGAGTAGATGAACTAATGTGTTAAATCTCTTAGCACATACTTGGCACATAGTAAGCACCTGATAAATAATAGCTCATACTATAATTCCTCTCCCACTGACCTGAACTTTACAGCTTATGTTATATATCCAAGGCTTCAGCAAAGAAGTGAATGGTGGCAATTTGAGGCATGGGACGGTGGTACCATATGTATTTCATTAACGCTTCGACTTGACCCAGATAATCTGGCAAGTTACTGACCTTGCTTCAGAAGTATACTTCGAAAACATACCAGATTGGAATACTGGGGTTTTGGGGAAGCCAGATATTTCCAGATTTAAGCCTCGGTAACAGAAGGCTTGAAAAATAAACAGCCCCAAACTACATCTTTTTATCTAAAGGAATCTGCCCTCTAAATTATAGGGGACTGTGGGATTTTTTTTTTTTTTTAGTACATATAGGAAACCACAAAAATGACAAAACAGCCAATTTTTTCACTTGAGAAGATGATTTGCTCCAGAGTTCTTTTAAGTGATAAGCGCGTGTCCTGGATTTAAAATAGAATTCAATTTACCTAGATTCATTTTCCACACAAATTTTTAGATGCATGCCCATTTCATAAAGCAAGATTTGCCCATATTATAAGGTATAGCAGTAAATTGCTGACGTCCATTTCCACTTTGTCGGCATTCACTACCCAGCCTCTTATCATGCTGTGGCCAGCTACAGACACACTCAGCCAATCTCCATGTTCTTAAGAAACCGGAAATGTTATACTAACTCAAACCTCCAATTCTTCTCAACTGCCATCTGTTCCTTAATGGTAACACAAGGACTGCTTTCTGCCAAGTACCTTGTAGACGGTACCAACCACTTAGCTGACAGAATCCCTAAAAGAAGTCAGAAAGGTTGGGTAAGTTTTGACGGCGAGGAGGCAAGAAGAAAAAGGTTATTCTCCTTTTGTCCCACCACATCTTCCCTCTACTCTTCTCCACAGTGCTCTGCACCTCAAAAGGCCTTGCCCTAAGCACAAGCTATGGCCGCTACTCTCTGAGTTTGCCAAATCTACCACCCAGATGAAAGAGCATTTGGTCTCTTCATTTCAGTCTGTCCATGAAATCAGAAACTTTTTCTCCCTTGGATTCCTCCTAACTTATGACCCATAATGTTAAACAGAGCACCACTGGATCTTGCTTTAGGTTAATTCATGCATTCATTCACTCATTTGACAAAAGTTATTTAGCATCAATTATATTCCACACATTTTTTCTGGGTGCTGGGATTAGAGCAATAAACAAAACAGACTAAAAAAAAAGTCCCCACCCTCACAGAACTCACCATCTTAAATAAAACAAGTTAGTAAATATCTAGTTAGAGTTAAGATATAGAACTACAGTATATTCCAATACCAAGGAAGTTGGTTCCCTCAAGTCTCCCTCTAGTTAGAAAAACAATAAAGTGTGGGGCGCCTGGGTGGCTCAGTGAGTTAAGCATCTGACTCTTTATTTTGGCTCAGGTCATGATTTCAGGGTCATGAGATCGAACCCCAAGTCAGGTTCCATGCTGGGCATGGAGCCTGCTTAAGATTCTCTCTCCTGCTGCCCCTTGCTCATTCTCTCTCTCTCTCTCTCTCTCTCTCTCTCTCTCTCTCTCTAAAAAACAAACAAAACCAATAAAGTGTTAATAATTTTCAAAAAAAATTATTAGTTTGGGAATGTAAACATTCCATCCATTTATGTACTTATTAATCACACTGTTCCTAATTCCAAAAAGACTTGGAAATAACCTATGAGACTTATAAATTTCTTGCTTTAATTTGTTTGCCATGAATCTAACTTAAGCAAAAGTCAAGTATTGTACTGATGGAGAAGTGTAAGATTTCAATAGTCAAGATGCTATGGCTTTGTGCTTAGATAATTGGTCTGCAATTATTGGAAACACCCACAAGGTGGTGGTAATGATGCCTTAGTTTATAACCATATCAGCAGGGCAGGTTGATAATACAGGTACGATATACCTGAAATGAAGGTACAGTGTACTTCTCCAACCACAAAATTTTGTTTCCAAAACCCTTGTGGCCGAATTCATGATTAAAGAGCTTAGGATCTTTTTTTAAAAGATTTTATTTATTTATTTATTTATTTGACAGAGAGACACAGTGAGAGAGGGAGTACAAGCAGGGGGAGTGGTAAGGGAGAAGCAGGCTTCCCGCCGAGCAGGACCCTGGGATCATGACCCGAACCTAAGGCAGACACTTAATGACTGAGCCACCCAGGCGCGCCTTCAAGAAACTTCTTAAGAAGGGTGAGATCTTGAGTGAACTCATGGAAGCCCTCATTAATTCATCCAACACACCCTTACTGAGAAGCTTCTGGGTACCAAGCATTATGAAAAGCATGTGAAAATGAATTTCTGTGTTCACAAAATATACCATAAAGGAAGCATCCTAAATAAAAGGAAAAGGCAATGACACTTCTCGCATTCTAACTTATGCAATTACTCTCCATTTACCATTCCTTGTTTAATAGATGCTTCTCGGGGTCTCTTTCCTTTCAAGTTTGTATGAAATGCTTCTAATTTTGATTTGCATTAAATACGGGGATAGTAACAGTACTTACTTCAAAGAGTTAAGGATTCAATGAGACGATACACTTAAATCATTTAGCAAGTACCTGGTCCCTGGCAAGAAATATATGTTAGTCATCATCATTGTCATCATCACCATGATCATTGATCTCGTTGTCGTCATCATCACCATCAGGGGAAAAATCAAGTTAATCTGTATATACCAGAAATTTGAGTGAAGGCAGTTAAGAACTGGGGAGGAGTCACTTCCCCTTTATTAGCAAAACATGACGATGTTCTAAACTTTGAGCCGGACCTTTAAGGGGGACAGGGTGTGTGTTTGTTTTTGCTTTGTCTTCTGTTGTTTTGAATTTCAAGGCATTGCCTCACAGGGACTTTCTTAGTGTGGTGCCTCTGGATGTAAAATGATCTTCCCCTTAGGGAACTCAATGTGAGTTTGGATAGCAGGCTTGGTAAGATTGTAAGACCACTCTTTGGCCTCCTGCCAAGATACAGTGATTTTTTTTTTTTCTCTTCCTTTGTAACACAGAACTTCTCTTGGGACCGGGGCTACCCACTGGGGAGGCCAGAAGTGTTGAGGAACTGTTTGCTGCCTCCCTTGAGGAAGCCCTTTCATTTCCTTTAGACCCTGTAAGACCCTTAGTGAATGAGTTTCTCCCTGGGGCCTGGAGTCAAGAGCCCAGGGAACTGAGAAGGGAGGCACTCCTCCTCCAGAGCAGGCTGCCCTCAGGGCTGGCTTCGTCAGGCTGACCTGTGCAGTCTCACAGGGCCCCATGCTAGAAGGGCCCAGTGCTTGCTACCATGCTCTGCTGTCTCTGTCTTGAAAGTCTTTATGATTGAACAAGGGGCCCAGCATTTTCATTTTGCACTGGACCCCACAAATTATACAGCCAGTCCTCTCTGCCCTGAAGAGTTTCTAAACACTGGGTGGACCTCATTAGTCTCTCTCCCTGCTGCTACTCAGCAGACTCCAAGCCATTCCCCACCCTTGAGTCCCACTAAGTGTGGCGGCTCAGTGAAAACTAGCTTTCTAACGAACCCTGCACTCTGAGGATCACTCTAGAGATATTTTCGTACCCTGAAGAACTGATGTCTAGTAACAGGAACTATAGGTAGCTTTCAATGAATTAAGGCAAAAGCAGCATAGGAAGTCAGAAAGCCTTGGTGTCAGGTGTGGGGAAGTGATGGGCATTCTGACCTGTCTCAGTTTCTTCACCAAAGAGCTATTGCTTTAGAATGTCTAGAAAAGTAAAAGCAGTAGAAATTCTCTGAGAAAGTTCACATTTCCTTATTTAACTTGAGCTAATCAACTTTACCAATCTGAATGTCACAATATTGAGTGGGTTCTATTAATGATCTCTCTCTCTCTCTCTCTCTCTGTCTCTTTCTCTCTTCAGTGCCTTATATGAAGAGGCAGGTAAGATATATCCCCAATTCACAGCTCAAAACACTGAGGCTCCAAAAGAATAATTTGGGCCTAACTGCAATTAGAACCCAGGTTTTCAGATACCTGGCACAATATTCACATTTCTGGAAAGGTGTGCGGAAAACATTTGGTTTTTTTAAACTCCTGGTCTGAGTACATAGAATTAGGGTTTCTTAACAGTGGCCCTATTGGCCTCTGGGACTGTATAATACTTTGTTGTTGGGGGCTGTCCTGTGCCTTATAGGAAGTTTAGCAGCATCCCTGGTCTCTACCTACTAAGTGTCAGTAGAAATAGGCCCCCAACCCCCCACTGCCATGTGTGATGATCAAAAAGTTCTCCAGATACTGCTACTTGTCCCCTGGGGAACAAACAACATCCAACTGATAGCCACTTCAGGAGAGCACTTCACTATTTAAAGGAACATGTGATGAATACTTTAGTAAACTACTCTCTGCTCTCTCCAAATTTGTATTTCCACATACTAGATTCTCTTAAATTAGAAGATACCTCCTTTTCAAAGGAGAAAACCACTGATTTGGGCTGTGTGGGGATAATCACCTAGAAAAATGTGATGCTTTTCTTTTCCCTCAAAATATTATGTTCATGGAAGTGATGTCACAAAAATTCAACAGAATATGCTCACAGCATACAGATTAGAACACATTTAACTTTAGCAAATCCAGCAATTCCTCTTTAAGAATTAGCTACAGTCAAATATATGAAAATTCAACTGTTTCCAGTTATCTTTTCATTCCCCTAAATACGCGGAATTCACTTTTTTTTTTAAGATTTTATTTATTTATTTGACAGAGAGAGACACAGCGAGAGAGGGAACACAAGCAGGGGGAGTGGGAGAGGGAGAAGCAGGCTTCCCACAGAGCAGGGAGCCCAAAGCGGGGCTCGACCCCAGGACTGTGGCATCATGACCTGAGCCAAAGGCAGACGCTTAACGACTGAGCCACCCAGGCGCCCCACACGGAATTCACTTTTAAAGCAAGAAACACAGACCTTCCTCTATCTAAGGGAGTGTGAAAAAATACCTTGTTCCTAAAGATAGCTAGGGTCAAACCCCCTAATCAAACAGATCAGGAACAGAAATTAAGTGGCAGACGTGGCAAACAAACAGATAGCAAGTCTTCCATCTGGCAATTGAAGGAACCCATAAGTCACCCATTGCTTCAGCTAGACGAACCAGACAGTTTAGCATCTAAACTAGGATACTTGTGAGAGCGAAAGGGGGCATTAGTAATAATTATGCTGGGACAATGGGCATAAACTGAATTGTCCTGGGCAAACCAGGATGCGTGGTTACCCTAGCCTTAGTTTGCTCATAGAAACACACCACTCCCAGACACTTGTCATATTAGAGAGCCCCAAATCTTAGTAGCTTAAAACAAAACCATTTATCATTTCTCACCCATGTGTAGGTTGGCTGTGGTTCAGCTGATCTAGACTGATCTCAACTGGGCAGCTCTGCTACAGACCATAATAACAACAGAAATGGCTCTGTTTCTCACTTCAGGCCTATGAGTCAACCAAGCCAGTTCTGCTCCACGTGTCATTCATCCTTCTTGGACCAGAAAACTATCTGGTATGTGTTCTTCTCATGACACCCACAGAGGTGAAGATGGCAAGCAGAACTGCCATGAGTTTCCTTAAGACACAGGCCAGAACTGGCACACTGCCACTTCTACCCATGCGCCACGGGCCAAAGCAAGTCACATTGCCCAGCCCAAAATTAAGGGGCAGAGAAATAAACTGCCCCCAATGAGGCCATGATAAAGGTATGAATGCAGGAAGGAGTGAACAATTAGAGCACTCATTCAATCTAACACATATGCTTCACCCATCCCAACCTCATCACCGCCACCCCCACACATACACATACCTCAGGAAGGGTGGGGGGAGTCTGTTTGCCTTCATACGATGTGACATAATGCTGACTCAGTTCCTGACATACAGTCATGTAAGCTTCAGAATCCGGAGTCAGTTTCTAGTTTTCGTAAGTACTCTGAAAAATGGAAATTTTTTTCTAGGAGAGGCATAAAAGCATAATTCCTTAGCCAATTGGCATCCAGAATTCCTCAACAAAATTCTCAAATCTGCTCAAACATGCACCCTGTCCCCAACTCGGGCTGGGAGGCAGGGCCAGTTTTAGGTTGGGGGTTAATTTCCCCCAGACTTGCCTGTGCTATTTGACAGTGACAGTTCCTAACCTTCCCAGAGGAGTAAAAAAAAAAATACATTAATAAAAATGTCAACAATAACATCTTTGGGAGGTAACCTGGAATAATTCACAATAAATTAACACTTCCCATCAGAGAGACATTGCAGCTTCTAAGAATGTCACTTTGTGAGAAGTGGGAGTCCCAAAGCCATGTGACTTCCATCTGCAGTTTGCAAGCCCATTCAGAGCCCACCAGGGGATAATTACTTGCTAAGATGTACCCATCCCAGCAGAATATATTTGTTATGATTCAATTCTCTCACAGCATGAAAGAGACTCTGGTCTGGTGGATGAAGTCCTAGAGGGATAAGAAACTCCATTCCCCACCACTTGGCTGTGTGACCTTGAGCTGTTCACTAAACCTCTCTGATTCCTTGGTTCCACAGTCTATGAAGTAACACCCCAGACCTCTGCTTACCCTGAGAAGGACATGAAGAAGAGTCATTAGGTCCCTATCTGTAAAGATCTGAAAGCCTGTTTGCCTCTACCCACAGGAAAAGGAATTACTTCTACATTCATTTCTCACCCCGGACACTCAATATAAAATTACTTTCTTAGGAGCAGAATTAAATATCAGGCAGATGCATCACAAACTGAATTTAGGGGGATGAGTTACTAAAATCGCAGAAGGATCTCACCACCGAGCAGCCTACCTCTAATGGACGAAAGACAAGACCATTCAGCAAATTACCATGGGCCTGTAGAGATTTCAAGAGTAAAATGATTACCACCCACATTCATGAGGAGTAGACCTTTGGCAAGGTAGGGATCTTAATGGTTATTGTGGGACACTGCGGATAGGGTATAATCCTGTTCCCCCATGCCAAGGTGATTGGTTCAGGTAGCTCAGGTCTAAGCATGACATTACTTGACCACAGGATTCGATCATGAATGTTCATGTGATTCATTTTGAACCAGTGATGCAGATGTGAAGATAAGACATGCTACAGACATTTTGCCATCATATGGTAGACAAAAAAAGGGGTGGGGGAGAAAGGAAAAGAAGTTAGGTCTTTGATAAAATTTTTGAACTACTGAGTCTAATCAATTCTCAAGTAGTCTTACCTCTGTCTCTTCCAAAGATGTGAGTCAATGCATCGCCCTTATTATTTAGACCAGTTTTAGTGGGTTTTGTCTTATCTGAAGCACGAAGCATCCTAACTGATACAGGAACTGAAGGAGTCAAGAGCATGGTCACTAGCCCTGAGAGTACCTAAAGAAGGCAATGTGAAAGTGCTTAGTCCAGAGAGAAAAAGTTGGAACAGAGGTACTAAAGGGGAAAGATCATCTCCGTAATTATGCCCCCACAAATACCTCCTGGAGATATCCTTAGGGCAAAACAAATGAGTTGTAAACACCCTTCCCATCTATAAAAAGCAAGCCAATCTGAAAATAATTCAAGATAAACAATTGCTTCCATGGCCATGCTCACTTGGTGAGACTGTCTCCTCCTGGAAATTGCTATGGATCCATTTCTGGGCATATCAAACCCAAGCTCATAAGACCTCTCCTCTGAGCTACACATAAATTCCCACCAGAAGCAGTGCCAACTAGGCCCATGACTAGAATTTCAGCTCTCCAGGGCTGTGGATTTATTCAGCAACACCAAGGATGACATCTACATAGAGGACTTCTACAGAGGTTCCTGGAGGGGGAGTAGAGAGAAGATTGAATGACAGAGAAGTTAGATGGAAGACCCAGGCTTTCTTATTTGTCACACTCAACCTGGGTCTCCAGATATGACCGACTCTATTCTTGCCAAAGAATCCAGGAATGAAAGTGCAAGAGACGGCCATAAAGAATCGGGAGTACCTAAAGTAGTTCCTTGATTAGAATTGTAGGCTACAGTTTGGACAGTTTTTCTGACCCTAAGATAATCCTGCCTCCTGGAACCAGAGGACCATAGAACAGGAGAGAAGTAAGGGTCTTTATTTATTTATTTATTTATTTATTTATTTCTTATACCTAAAGCAACAATCCATCAAGAATGCAGCATTATGGGGCACGTGGGTAGCTCATTTGGCCAAGTGTCTGCCTTCACTCAGGTCATGATCCCAGGCTCAGCAGGGAGTCTGCTTATTCATCCACCTACCCCCCCCCCTTGTGCTCTCTCTCTCTCTCTCTCTTTCTCAAATAGGTAAATAAATAAAATCTTTTTTTTTAAGATTTTTATTTATTCATTTGACAAAGAGAGACACAGTGAGAGAGGGAACACAAGCAGGGGAAGTGGGAGAGAGAGAAACAGGCTCCCCGTAGAGTAAGGAGCCTGATGCGGGGCTCGATCCCAGGACCCTGGGATCATAACCTGAAGTAAGGGTCTTTAGAAATCACCTTGTTCTATCTTCTTTTTTTTGATGGCATGGGACTGAATCTGGGATAAGGAAAGTACCTTGTTTCAGATCTTTGAACACCTTCTTTTGTACTCCCATGGTACCTGGTGCTTACTGTTTTCACAGCACTTACCATGTTACATTGTCATTACCACTGAATGCATCTGCTCCTTCTCTGAACTTGAAATTCACTGAAAGCAGAAATTCTCTCGCTCCCTTACCTCCCTGGTACCTACCAGAGTCTGTCAAATAGCAGATGGTCCAACATTTGTTGAAGATATCAAAGTTTCAAGTCCAACAGTGAAGAAGTTATCTTTCTATTAGGCAAAGGATATAGAATCTTGGTTTCCTTACCTTTAAAGGGTACAGCAGTTTCCTTCCAATGAATCAGGATGATTTTTGTCATTATTTTCCTTATTTCACTTATATGTCAAGTGAACAAGTATGAAGATCAATGTCTAGTTAGATCTTCTCCCCCAAATCCACTGGCCGACATTTCTTTCTGCTTACCCAAGTGCCCCTATCTACCCCAAGCCTGAAATGAACAGAAATCTCATGAAGAGAAGCACTGTTTTCCCTTTTGTATTGTAAACGTTGAAACTTTGTATTTTCAAAAAAAAAAAAAATTCATATCTTCCTTCTGCCTCAACATCCCCACAAACCAAAAGGGCTGGGAGCACCCTGCCCAGGTGACAGGGTGCCCCACTGTGATAAGGATGGCCCCTGCCACAAGTCCCCCTTCTTGTCCTCCCCTGTGATCTACTGTCATTCAAATGTACCAATGAAACCCCCTTATGCCTTTTGCTTGTGTGCTCCATCCTGATAAAAGCACTTGCCTATGGGTCAATCTCTCTCTCTCTCTTTCTCTCTCTCTCTCTCTCTCTCTCTCTCCCCATCTGTGTGGTTGAGCCCACTCCTTCGGTGCTCCCCTGCCCTGTGTGGCCTTCCTTCATGGCATACAGTGACTCTGTTTCTCTGAAACTTGTGAGTATAATAAACTTTCTTTTCTGGTGCCTCTCTTGTGTCCCTTCTTGTGCCTACACCTGACTAAACCATTTCATGAGAGATTACAAACAACTTCTCCATAAGAACTGCAATGAATTCTTTTCTTGCGGCTTCAGCTGTCTCATAGAGTTCATTTAGAAGTGCTGACAATGGGTTCTAAGACTACCAGGTAATTCTGAATCCAGCAGAGATCCCTCTTAACCGCAGAGAGAGAGCTAGATATGGGGTTTTGTCAGCAACTTCAAGCAGCTATGATGCTGCTAGAACAATCTCTGGCTCCTCACTGGAAAAACAAAGCTGAAGTTCAAAAAGCATCTCACTGCTTTCTTGCGTGAGGGATTGACTGCAAAAGAATTTGCATGTATTATACGGACTTTTCAACCAACAGCAATATGCCTAGTTCAGCACTGGGTCCCTGCTGGCTCAGAGGGTACTAATCCAATTCTGCCAACAGCTGCCACTGGCAGCTAAAAGTTAAAAAAGTGGCAGCAGATGCAAGAGAGGAAAACAGGTAGTGGGCAGGGGAGACTGAAAACAGGAAGGAGAGGTGACATTTCCAGTGATGAATCCAATGGAGGATTTTCAAGTGCAGAGGCATTGAAATGCCTTTCTTGCGCTCATCTTTTCTTACTGATCCACCCCGTTACTCTTCAAGCCAAATGACAGTGAAGATGGCCCCAGATCTCTTCATCTACTTCTTCTAATGGCTAGCCAAGCACAGATGGGGACCCGGATGCTTTCAGGAGTGAAGTGAGGTGTGCTCCATCCAAAATATATTGTCTCTGCACCTGAAATCAAAACTGCAACTCTGCATTAGCATTAGTCCTTTGGGTCAAGGTACTGAAGGCTCCTATTACAATGCAACTATGTTATCTAAAAGGAGGACCATGCAATGCCTGGCACAGAGTAGAGGTTCTCTAAATGTCACTTTTCATAGCAAACTGTCACTGTCTGCCATTAGAACCTTAGTCAAGATTCATCTACCAGATTCTCTCCTGTCTCCAAGGG
Organism: Mirounga angustirostris; assembly: GCF_029215605.1. Taxonomy (NCBI): domain Eukaryota; kingdom Metazoa; phylum Chordata; class Mammalia; order Carnivora; family Phocidae; genus Mirounga; species Mirounga angustirostris. The sequence continues at coordinate 100,042,887 of NW_026991719.1, forward strand.
CTCTTGAGGAACCCTGATGGGAAGATTTTGATGGAACACTGGCAAAGCCTTGGTAGTAGGGTGTGAGGTCTGGGGATGGTGGAGAAAGGGGAGGCTGACAGCCTGAGGCACTCTGGGGGAGAAAGGGCACTTTTAAAGGTGAGAAAGAGGGAAGGGAGTTAGGAAATTAACATTTATTGATTCTTCTATGAGTCAGGCATTTGAATTAGATGGTTTTGTAGCCACTATTTCATTTAATCCTTATTTAATCCACAACCACTTTATAGGGAAAGAAGTAGTAATATTCCCATTTTGCAGATGGCAAAACTGGAGTTCAGATTAAGAAAGCCGCTCAAGGTCACACACTGCCTATAAGTAATAGAATATAGACTTGAACCTAAATCTGTCTCCTAAGCCTATATTCCTGAACCATGCCATGTCACTCTCCACATTCATCAAGGGGTGGCCAACATGGTCTCTGCTACCTCCTTTGCCCTAATGCTCCAATCACTTGCAAATTCAGTCTCCTGTAACAGCCACGTTTCTCCCTCATTCTTAGCCATGGACTATCCAAATGGAGATAAAAAGATTTCAATGAGTGGTGGGATAGAAAGATTTTGCATTATCAAACTGGATATAAAGTTGGGGAGAGCCTAGAACCATTTTTCTGGTTGCTCGAGGGTTTGGAAATTTTCTATTCCAGGCTCCAATCTGTGGTCATGCCAAATCCAAAGTTCTGGAGTCACTGGTGGACCAGTTGGGCCCCTGCCCCATATCCCCTGCCCCACACATACCACGAATCCTGTACACTGGCCGGAAAGTTCATTTTTCCCATAGACCAGGAGGAGAGGATATGAAGAGGAGAGTAGCTGGCACCTAGAGGAATAAAACTCGTCTCTTCCAGAGTAGCTGGGGTAGGAGTGAAAGACTTGGGAGAAGAGGAAGCTTCTTTTCTCCCACCACTGGAAAAAGGGGCTAGGGAGAAGCATCTATAGCCCCACACAAGATCTTGTGGAGGGGACCATGCCCCAACGGAGATCCAGGCCAAACTGCCTGACTTGGAAGGTTCTTTCCTCCCCTTAGAACAGGGAATAAAAGAGGACTGGAGGAGAATCGATAGCCTCTGGGGTCATCAGTCAGGGGCCAGGCTGCTTTGTCCAGAGGCTACAGCAAGGGAGCAAAGCAGCTAGGGACAGTTTCCTCCAACCTTAACTTTCAATCCCCACCCTTATCCCAGCACATTCCCACACCTCTCTCCTCCTTCCTCCGTGGGAATGAGCGTCCTTTTCCTTAACCTTTTAGTTACCACTTCCACGCACATACTTTTCTAAGCCCTCCAAAACAGTCAGCCTCACACTGCCCATCACTGCCTTCTCCCCCGCCGCAAGCCCGGCTCTGCACTTGGGTAAGGGGAGGTACTGGCCTCGCAGAGCCATGGGGGTGTGCGGGGGTGGGGGGGCGGTTGTTCACTGGCCCTCGGATCTCTGCTGTTAAAAACTGAGCGGCAGGGATCAGGCATGCGCAGCATCTTCGGGCGCATTGTGATGGGAACTGCTTCTCCGAGTCTCTACAAAGACTCCGGAGTAACCGCTAACCGCCCCCCCAAGACCCCCCTTCTTTAAGACAGACACACAAACGCAGAGGCAATGCAGCTTTTCTTTCTTTTTTTCAAAGGGCCAGTTGCCGCTTGAAAGGCTAGCCCACGTGAAGACTAGTGTATTTCTATCGATCCCATCTCCGGTGTTGACAAACGCCAGCGCCGAGGCTTTGCAGTCCGGGGCTGCAGTTTGCAGTGAAGCTAAGCGGTGTGCGGCTTTAATTCCACGTCAGATCAACTTTGATCAATATCCCCCTACCGGCCCAATTGGAAGAGCCCAATTCACCGGCGCTGAGCCTTTCCGCTCTTTCCTTCTTTTTTCCCCTTTTTAGACCCACCATCTTCTAGGGGAAGAAAAGTCTCGGATTTTCTTTATAATTTCTTTCTTTCTCTCTCTCTCTCTCTTTTGTTTCTTTGGGGTTTTTTTGTTTGTTTTGTTTCTCGGTGTTTTGTCTTTTTTGTTTTGTTCGGTGTTTTAGGTTTTTATTCTCTCTCTCTCTCTCATTCTCTCTCTCTCTCTCTCTCTCTCTCTCCCTCTCTCTCTCTCGTAGTGATAGGGAGAGAGATCGCTTTGGCGAACCGAGCTTGCAGCCAATGAACCCGCCTTCCAGATTGGTGTGAAGACAGAAGTGAGGTGGGGGGCGGGGAGGGGGTGTGAGAGAGCCTGGAGAGGGAACAAGAAAGGGAGAGAGAGAGAGAGACTGAGAGAGAGACTGAGAGAGAGAGAGAGAGGAGGCGGTGGAGGAGGAGGACTAGTGTGGGGTGGAAAGGAAGAGTGAGCGAGAGCAAGTTGAGGGGAGGGGGTGTAAGAGCCGGCGAATTCTTTTTCTTTTTCTATTATTATTTTGACGACTCCTGAGTTGCGCCCATGCTCTTGTCAGCTTCGTCTTAGGCGTAGCATGGCCAGGCAGAAGAAAATGGGGCAAAACGTGCTCCGGGCGGTCTGCCTTTTAGTCCTGGGGCTTTTGGGTCATTCTCACGGAGGATTCCCCAACACCATCAGCATAGGTAAGCGCGAGCAAGCAGCCAGTCGGGCCGGGCTCCCCTGCACCCGAGACCACTGCCCCGGCGGGGCTGCTGCGGCCGCGGGGCCCCATCCTGCATGGCCAGGGGAGGGGACCGGGGACGGGAACCCGGCAGGAGCCTCGGGGATCTGAGCCCCAGGGAGCCGGCTGGTCTGGGGAGCGGCGGGGACGCGAGAGGGGTCTCCCGGGGCTGGGGGTGGGAGCGGTGGGCTCCCGGGGGATTCAGAGAGGAGCGGAGCAGGGGAAGCGTGCGGGAGGCCGGGAGGCTGCAAAGGGGCGAAGAGTCGCGGCTTTTCGGCTGGCTGCTCTGGACTTTGCCATGGCGTGCGTGCCGCGGCTGGAAGTTGTCCCAGGGTGATGCTGCCTGTCAGGCCGCGCCAGGGCGCCCCGTCCCGCGTGTCCGTCTGCCGGAGACCGGCTGGAGCTGGGGGAGCTGGAAGCCCCCCCCCCGGGTTCCCCAGACCCGGGCGGCAGCCAGGGTCGGTGGCGGATGGGGCAGGCGCGGGTGTGAGGCAGGGAGCCGTGCGAGCGAGCGGGCGGGCGGCGAAGTCACGCAGACCACGAATTCATGAATTGCCGCTGTGTCTGTCTGGAGCCCGGCTCCCGGGCGCTGGGAGAGAGTTCTCTCAGCTTCTGTCTTGTATTTTCGAGTCTGAGAAGTTAGGATTGTTGCCGTTACTGAACCAAACCCCCGAATTGTCCAGGGGGATGGGGGGATGGCTGCCGGGAACAGGATGGGGCAGCAGGGGGAACGGAATTGCTTTTCTTGCCAACCCTTCCCTTTGCACCAGGAAAAGATGAACCAGCTTGTGGAGATGGGCGTCGGGGTGAGGGTGGGGGGTGGGGGGGAGAAGTGGAGAGGAAGCTACTGCCCGAGAAAGAACCGAGTCCCCAAAGCAGCCCCCTTTTCCCCCTCTCCCCTTTCCCCCTTGCCTCTGGCCTCTTCTCTTCCTCTTCAGTCAGGAGGAAAACCAGGTTTCTCTTGGCCAAAATTTGAGTTCACAAGAGTCTAGAAAGACACACAGGTTGAAAATCAATAATCACCGCACACCCCAGTGCCATCGAGAGATATCCCCTATCTGTAGTGCTCCCCAGTTTCTAGCCGGTCCTGGGAGGGGACACGAACCAAATCTCGGTTCCTTTTGCTTATAGGTGGACTTTTCATGAGAAACACGGTGCAGGAGCACAGCGCTTTCCGCTTTGCCGTGCAGTTATACAACACCAACCAGAACACCACGGAGAAGCCCTTCCATTTGAATTACCACGTAGATCACTTGGATTCTTCCAATAGTTTTTCTGTGACTAATGCTTGTAAGTAGATCTGCTTTTTCTCCCTTTTGGGACCTTCGGGACCTCACTTGCATTTTGCTTGTGGGACTTGGGGTCTGCGTGTGTGCTGGGGGGGGTGGTTGCCTCAGTAGACATATCAGGGGCTCTCCTTCAATCCAGGTTTCATGCGGCATAAATCAATTCCGTAGGTTCCTGCTGAGGGACTTAAGGCAGTGCACAAAACTCTGTTGTGAATAATGTTAGAGGCAAAAGTTTTATTTTCCTCCTTGCTAAACTGGCGTTCCCTCCCCCACACTCCCCTCTTTGGGCTGGAAAGAAAAAAAAGAAAAAAAATAGCATGGTTGTTCAGGGAAATTTCTTCAGATGGGATAAAAAAACTCTTGATTGAGTCAATTCAGGATGTACATTACTTGATTGTTAAAGCTCGCGCCTGGCTGTAGGAATGAGCTGAATTTGACAATCACCTAATATTTAGGAGCCAAATATGAGAAATTCTGCAAACAAGTGACCTTGAGGCACAGATCAGGCTGGGTTTCCTGGCCTCATTCTGTCCTATAATATCACCTTTCTTACTAAGAGAGCTCTGATAGGAACTGATAAGACAAACCCATTACAAGTGATGAATGCCTGGCAAACTGAAGGGAAGGGAGAAGACAGTGCTCGGGTTACTATTTGGGAAGCTACTTCTGCCTCCCCTAGTATTGTTCACCGCCCCCCCCCCACCCTGATTCTTCTTAGGGCAAAAGGTGGAGGGGAGGGGGGAAGCTTGCAGCAGAAAACCTGAATTTCAAAAGGGAGGAATTTCATCAGCCCCAAAGCCATTTCTGAAATACCTAGTTGTGCTCTGATTGTTCCTCTGGAAAGGGGACATTTTGAGAAGTAAAACCATGGGAACCCAAATGACCAATAGCCTGTTGGACACAGGTTTTCTTGAATGGAATGTTTTATGAGAAAGACTGGTAATTCTTCATCTAAGCTTATTTTACTAAAAGTTTTCACAACAGTGAGGCTGATGATGGCATAAATATGTTTTGCTTTTACGGCTGGTGTAGTTTGGCATTTTGGGTTTTTTAAATTTTATTTCAAGGGAGAAATGATATTTATGTTTCATTGGGGGAAACTCTGTATATAACTTCCTTCAAATTCTTCTGCCTCAAAGGATATGTGACTTCCAAAAACTGTTGAAAGGGTCACCAAGGGCACAGGTTCCTTGGATTTGAAGGCTTAGGTCAAGGAGATGGGGGTGAAGTACTTTGCAAGAAATGTGACACTTCAGCAGGTTTAAGAAAATTTTAGCTGAAGGTACAGATCCTTATATGAACATGTTCTGAGATACTCTGTATTTGACATTCATTGGCTTTCCGACATTGACAAAAATAGGAACTTATTAATTCCAGCTAAGTGTGAAAGTTACAAAATGTCTGTCTATACTTTGCATCTTATTTCAGTAATCCCAGCCTGTCGCTACAGCACTTACAACACACATCTGACTCTTAATCCTGCAGCACTGTGATCTTGTCAAGAGGCTGAATCTCAAATGCAGCTTCCTAAGTATCAATTAGAACAGATTTAAAACCAAATACATCAAACTAGCAGGATTTATTAATAATAATGAATAATATCTATTTCAACTCACTTTAGTGTCTTTCCACTGATGAGGACTGGGATAAGAGTGCCAATTAACTTCTTAGGAATGGATTGATTTCCGAGGTCTTTCGTCCTGTTTTTCTATGGTCAAATCGGATTGACACCCACCTGCTAAGGGCTATCGGAACCCTACCAAGTAGCAAGAAGGAAATGATCCTTGCCCTGTGAAAAGCTCAGGCTTGAGAACAATTGAGGCAATAAGTCATTCATATCAGTGTTGAGTTGCCTTAATGTCTTAACCTCCCAGGGCAATAAAGGAACAACCATGGGAAAGGAAAAGAAATTGATCAGCTCCCATACCCCCGATCCACAGCACTTCTGTTTAAAAGCTTACAAGGCTAGGTTATGGCTGGGGGCTTGAAAATGTGGGATAATGGGTGTGGCTCACTGGACAACGAGAAAGACAAAACAAAAAAGTGACCTTGCTTTTAGTTATGCCAGATACACATATATGCCTACAAAGACACACACAGGAGAAATATCCAGAAACCAGTGATGTATACCCAGCTGCCTGTTGCACTCTCAGACTTTACAGCTCAGAGACAGAGGAGGAAAGCTACCATCTTCTCTGGTCCCCGAAACAGTTCCTCTCTGAATGTCACAATCATTGAATGGGGGCCAGATCCCAAAGCTGTCTCCGGGCAGCTGCTGCTTAGAAGCTTAGTATGAGAAAGATGACTAGTCCAACCACAATCTGATAGTCTCTGAATGCAGAAAATAAGCATTTCTAGGGTCCATGGGAGCCCTGGAGGTGTAGCTCATCTTCCCACCCCCCACCCCCAGGCTTAACTGTTCTTTTTCCTAGAGAAATAGAGATCATGTATCTCAGATGCTGACATAATAATACTAGTTCAGGACTGAAGCCTGGCAGGTGATCCCAGGTTCCATTCTTCCAACTGATTGCACTATTGTGCAGAGAAGAAACCCTGGATCCTCTCTCCTGCCCCTTCCTGGAGACCTAGGGAGAATTGGAGAAAACCCCTGATGAGTCCAAATCTGGTCACCCACCTCTCCTATCTGGTTCAGTATGGAACAGGAAGGCAAAAATTAAAGAAACTTTTCCGTTTCCATTCAGAATTCCTAGTTTCAGCCCTAGAATTAATTTCTTCCCGTGATATTCCCTGCATCCCCAATCCTTGGGCGGGCACACACTTTCCAGGGCTTAGGTATGCAGGTAAACAAACCCCTGAAGAATAAACAAAAGGTAATGCTTTCTGTGTGTGTCCCTGCTCCACATCCCCTCCCCCAATGTATTCAGAAGGTTTCCTCGCAATGAATCCCGGGCAGCATATTTAAAGACTCTTCTTCACCAGCAACCAATTTTTTTTTTTTGCACAACCCCCAAGAGGTTTACTTAAGACAGACTCCAACTTCGTTCTGTCTTAAGAGGCCAATAAAAGCCTCTTTGGCTTCGAAACGTGGCTCATTTGGGATCTCGGTTCACAGGTGAATTAAAGTTTATTGAAGAGACTCATCTGATTTGAAGCACATGTTCCCATTTCATAGGAATTAATTGCGTTTGCTCTCTGACTTTTCAGTTTAGCTAGATGACCCCAGAAGGGAGGATGGTGTGCATATATGGTTTCAGGATCCATGCGTTCACACACACAACCAGGGTGTATAAAAAGAGATGTACACACATGTTTTTAAGTTACATGGCTGTTCTTGAAAAACCCCATCTGATCGTCCCCGGGCTTCGGGGGTTGTGGAAACACCGAGGGAGGGCCGGGTCTCATTTGCGTGGCTTTGCTGCCCTGGTTCCTCGGGAGGCGCCCCGGCTTCCCTTGAAGTCCCCTCCCGTGTGTTGCTGCTGTGCACTTGTAGCGCACTCCACACTACATCGCCCCAGCCTCTGCAGTGTCAGCTCATTAGCACACAGATCTCATATTCCCTCTCCGCACTGTCATTGCAAAAATTGCTGTTGTACACCTTTACAGCCAACAAATGTGCTCGTGGATTACGCACTGTTTGCAAGAAGCAAGGAAAAGGCAAATGTAACCTTAAAGGTTAGTCACCATGGAATTGTGCTCTGAACGCGTTGGCTTAAATAAAAATCCGTTGATGGAGGCGCAGTAGTGATGGTAGGACTTCGGAGCGCAGGCTCTAATGGAGCCCCAGGCAAAATCCCTTTGGCTGCCTAAATCTAACTCATCAGCTGCACATTTTGATTCCATTAATATTTTTTTCGAGCCCCGTGAAATATACCTGCTGAGAACACGCTCCCTTTATAACTGAGCGCGTTTTGCTACCAAGTGTACTTAGCTGAGACAGGTTTCCGTCTCTTTGCCCACAGATCACAATCTAATTATCTAATTATTCTAATTGCCAGGATCCATTTAACTGTTTAGGTCCATTTGGAAAGGAAATGTCTCCCCTGATCTGCTTCTCTGCTCTTTGGTGGGTTTGGTTTTGTTTTCACGTTGGTCTCTTTCACGGAGTCTTTGGACCCAGGGTGAAGACCTGCAGTATCACTGCCCTCAAACGGATCTGCGTTATGCTAACCAGTGTCGACTGCTCCAGCCCCACCTCCCACGCCCCAGCTCCCCATCTTTGTGCCTCGGCTGCTGTCCCTCTCCTCTGTCTGCTGGCCAGTCTTCAATAAGCTCCCTGGCTTAGCTCACTTCTTGGCCCCTCTGGCCAGCTGGCTTAGCCCACTGAGGCACGAAGACGTTGCCTCTGTGGTGCCAAAGACTTAAGTCACCTTCTCACAAGGTTTATTATGGGTTTTTTTAAATCTATTTTTTATGTGGAGAGGAGGGAGGAAGGTGATGCTGTTCATTTGGGCCGTAAAAATAGATGGCTATCAGCAGGCTGTAAAGGTGAGCTTCTAGCAAAGTGTACTGCCTCCCCTAGAAGGCAGCTTCCTATTATCTACTAAGTGGGGGCGGGGGGGGGGGGGGAGAGACCAGGAAGGGTTTGAGTGGAAGGAACAAAGAGAACTATTGTTCTTTCTCTGTGCTTACAGCCAAATGAGCCACGGGTTTTCTTCCTCTCCGCAATTTTAACTTTTTCCCCCTAAAATGAAACTAGTTTTCCACATCCCCCCATTTCGACCTCTACCCGAGGTTTCTGTAATTCTGCCTTTTCCTCCCTACTCCCCAAGATGGAAAGAGAATAGTGGGGGCTGGTTGAGATTTTTATGTTCTGGTTTTGGCTCCTGATGGATTTATTTTGAAATGTCATTATGAGGGGTAGTCAGAAGTGATTGGCTGGTTTCATTTTAAGAGACTGGGAAATAAATAAGGCTCCCGAGGCGTTGTTGTTAGTCTTCCTTTGTGGATAGAGATTTGTCATTTTTATACGGTGGGTTAAAGGATTAACAGACAGCATGGATTTTCAGAGAGGGCCAGAATTTGAGAAGGAAGCATTCGTAACTTTGGGGGAGTAAACATGCTTATTCGGATGCTTTAGCTTTGAGCTCTTCAGATTGAGACCGCAAACAGATTTGAAGGACCTTTCATAAAACTTTCTACCTTCTCTGCGGGTCAGGAATATTATCTGCATACCTTACCTGATCCGTTAAAAGAAATCACATTTTGACTTTGTTCCTTTGGCTCTGATACTTAGGGTCTAATTAGATAAAATGTCCACAGGAGGGTGCAATTAAAACCCTAGGTGGGGGCGATGGGTGTTCTTCAGCACGAGTGTGGGAGTTGTGCAGACGCATAAGGAACTCCCTCCCTGCTCGGGAAATGTCTGGGCTCCAGACGTAGAGCTACAAATAGCCTCAGCCTGTGTGTGGGATGAGCCTTGAGCAGGGCAGCAGCCCCCCAAAAGGGGTCAGTACTTGGCAAAAGGTGAACACAGGCAGAATGTGTCCTCTTTCACACCTCTACTTCTTCTCTTGCCACAATTTCCCCCGCCGGCTCTGCCTGCCCAGCCCACGGCTTTTTGCTGGTCTCTGAGTGGTCCCCGACTCTGGTATCCCATCCACAATAAACTGACCTCGGCACTGTTCTCCGCTCTGGACTTTTCTGCTCCTTCTCTATCAGAATATCCCCGTTCTTGATCTAGCCTTTTGAGGGCCTGCACTCGACTTTAGGGGTGGCAGTATTTTACCCTAATACAGGAATCTAGCTGAAAGTGGCCGATAAGGGGTTAGTATACCTAATGTGAATATTTGCTTTAAAACCAGAGACTGTGGGAACCATAATGCTTCAGTTTCAAGGAAGGGAAGATACTCAAGGGGGTGTGTTTCTGGACGTGATGCACAGAGTGGCTGTTTGCTCTACCCAAAACAAAGATCAGCTGGCCCTGGTCATGGAAGACCTCTACAGGCCAAAGTAAAAAGCTACCTGCACGTGGGGGGGTTTGGTGTAAGTACACCCAAGGCACAGGGCAGGTACAACTTCACCATGTCAAACTTGGCCTTTGTTGTAATTGGGAGAATAGCCACAGTTCCTAGGGATTCATTTTATTCAGGAGGCAAATATGTATGGCACTTTTTTTTTATGTCAACCATACCTCGATTAAATAGTCTAAAAAAGTGTGAACTTTTCATATGTTCTACCAAAAGAAAAAAAAAAGAGGCTGTTGTAGAATCAGAAGGTGCCTCCGTGGGCACCGGCGGGAGGTACACCAGCATGGGACGGAGGTCATAGGGGGGAGTAAGGTGGTGAGGAAGCGGGCATGTAGAATGCAGGGATTACAAGGCAGTATTCCCCCCTCACAGACACTAAATGGTAGCTCCGGAGTGCTAAGGAGAGGAAACAGAGCTGGCAAGGACCCCTTCACCCCATGGGACACAGTTTACTCTAGAACAGCACCTCTCAACCTTTTATGGGCACACCAATCACCCGGGAATCCTGTTAAAATGAAGTTCCTGATTCAATAGGTCCGCGGTAGCATCCAAGAATTTGCATCTCTGGCAAACGCCGAGGTGATGCCGATGCTGCTGGTTCTCAAACCACTTTGAGTAAAGAGTCCAGAGCAGGGAGACCGTGATTACCAAAGAAAAAGGCTCTCCCAGACAAGCTCTTACCCCTATCTGTACCTCTTGACCTTCCAAAGAACGTTCTGTAAGAGACACATTTGGCTCATTCTGATTCAAGGATGTCCCTATCACACTCCCAGGAACCCTGTGCCCGGTTCAGCCATGTCTGTAGGTGACATGATTAGATGTCTGATGAGAGCATCTACTTAAGGTTGCTTTTTGTAGGGATTTGGAAGAGACTGGAAGGCAGGCTGAGAGAGGAGGTAGCTCATGAGCCAGGATGACAGAGTCTTGGCTCCTTGCCACACCCTAAAGTGTCCCCTTTAGAAACAACCTGCCTGAGAGAGTTAAGGTTGGCATGCAGTGGCAACTGCCTTTCCACTTTGCTTCTCAGCTGTCTGACCCCCCCTTAAACAGGGTGAGAATCAAGAGGTACAACACAACTCGAATTCTGTCTGGTTCCCTAACAACTGAAAAATTGACTACATTTTCAAGGCTGGTGCCAAGAACACACTGTGAGGTAGAGGGGAGGAAAGGGAGGTACTGTCACTCTCGAACGTATCTGAGCTGAGGACTCCTCCAGAGAAGTCATTAGAAGCTCACCCAGTGTCATTCGAAGGCTGCCCAATGGCACCCTACTACCCTAAATATTGTCCCCCTATGGCGGTCGGCCATTAGAAATTCCACACTATTTGTGGTATGGCACTTCAAGGCCTGTGCTAAAATGCAAGCATACCATCTGAAAGTGAATGAGTTAAATCCTTATCAGCCATTGAGGTTCCAACCAGAATTCTTTGACCAGGTTACCACCTATTACCTTGCAGAATCCTTAGAGGAGTTTTCCAAGACAGGTAAGTGCCCCCAAACAAAGCACCTTCCCAAGAAAGTGGGGGCATCAAATAGATGGTGGGCAGTCAGGGAGCACAGGGGGACTCTTGAAGATGAGGAAGAGTCCTTCAAATACACTTCACCTATCTGGCAACATTTGACTTTCTCCCTGGATAAATTCTGGGAGTTTCTTCACTAAGATTTTAGTTGCCTTTGACCCTGCAAGTCCCACCCTTTTGATAGTGGTGGGTGTATCCTCTCTGCCACGCATGGTTGTTTGCTGCAACAGATGATCTCAGCCTCTAGATTCCCCACAATTACTGTGGGATATTTTCGGAAGTAAAACCAGTTTGTGATGAGGGATGGTGAGGATTTTTTAAACCTTTTTAAAACTGTTGCAATCAAAACTAGTTCCCTTTCAATTATCCATGATTGGCTGATGTATTTTGCCAATCAATTACTTATTGCGACAGGGACCTCATTCTTGAAGCTGCCCAGAAAGGGATCAGGCTACCGGCAACGAATGAGACAGGAAGGGACAGGACCCAGCCTGCGCAGCAGTAATTGTGTGGATGTGGTTGTGGGTCTCCCTGTGGGTGAACACCTTTATACATTTAAGGTAGAAAGGCGGCCAACATCTACAGTCAGCCAGAACCTGTTACAGAGTCTCACATATTCTTATATTTCATTGTTATCTCCAAAGCTACTTGTTCGTTAGTTTAAAACAGTATTTCTTGAATTGGACCACTTGCATCAAAATCGCCAGAGATGTTTGTTAAACATACGATTTCCTAGGTCACACTCCAGATGTTTTAAATCAGAAAATATAAGGATAGGCCTTTTTTTTTTTTTAACAAGCTCTATGGGTGATTCTAATGCACACTCACGTTGGGAATCACTAGTTTAATTAGCCCTGGTACTGCAAACAGAGATCTGTGGATTCAAACTGAACATTTGTTGAGCACCCACTGAGCTGCAAGCATTGTACCAGGCACTTTCACATACGTGACTTCTGTAAGCAAGCGAGGTGCTTTGGGCCCATGCGAGCATTAGTGAGTGGCTCTCAGGTTGGAAATCCAAGACTTGAGAGAACTAAGACTAACCTCAATTGAGTCACAGTCTCTGAGGTAAACAAAGCAAAACTGCTCTTTGCAATGGTAAGTAGAGATGAGGCAATGACTTTATTTTTGACTTCTCTTCTTTGCTTGTTAGCTAATGATCAGTCCTTAGCCATGCTATAAACTAGGTGGTATGACAAATGCCAACCCATTTGTGAAAAAAACAGATGCACTGCAGTCACTTTATATGTTATTCATTGTGCCATCCTTGTTATCAACAAAGGCTGAAATAATATTGACTATCATTCATTGAACCCATACTTTGTAGAAGACATGGCACATGTCTTATCTCATGGAGTCAACCCAACATTGCCAGAAAGGAGGTACTCTCATCTTTATTTTATAAAAGAGGAATCAGAGGTGGTTCAAAACATACATAAGCAACTAGCTCCAGGTCACACAGCTGGCTAATTAGTGAGGCCAGGATTCTAGCTGAGGTATTCCTGCCTCTAGAGCCTGGACTCAATTTCAACAGGGGTTGAAGTCTCCAATGATTACAGGGCCCAGGTGGATCGCATAAATGTGTCAGTTGGGCCAGGTGTGGAGTGGTGGGGCTTGCGGCCATCTGGAGAGTCCATGCCCCTCACCTGAAGACACCTAAATCCATTTTTTTAAAAACCACCGTGGGACAAACAGAACATCTGCAACAGGCCTTGGGGGAAGGTGTGAATCTCTGCCATCTACACTGCATTATCCCCCTTCCTCTAGCAGCTAAGTTGCTAGTTGAGGGAAGTTCTATTACCTTGTAGTTAAAAGTATTGAGAAGATCAGAAAATCTCTCCTGCACAAAAGAACCGTTTGACCTTCTCCTCCTGATGTGCCATCAAGGTACCTCAATATGGCAGAACTTTCTCCCCTTGGTGCACACACTTATGGTCCTGTGTGCATACACTGTATATCCAGTGGCCGTTTGTGGTTGCCTAACCATGACTAACCTTCCTCCCGGCGATGCTGAGGCGTGCAGCAAGAGCAGGATGCTGGCACAGGGTCATTAACAAGTGCCCAGCAGGGCAGAAGAGGAACTACCGGGGGTGCGGTAGGGGAAACTGCTTAGATTCTGGTAAATGCAAATCCCAGCTCCACAAATGGGAGGCCACCGGGTCAAGTACGGCCCTGCCAATATTCACCCAGGGTGGGAGCTTCCCAAACACCCCAAGAAAGAGGCTTATTAACTTTAGACCTGGGTCCAAAATAGAGACGTATAGTTAGTTGTGTGGAGCTGTATAAACTGACCTAAGGCAGTTTGGTCATTCAGATGATTGGGTATGTTTTGTTGGATATCAGTAACTTGCCATTGTTAAAGGGAGGGCTATAGGTCTTCTCCCCATAACCTCACTCTCAGATTTAAAAGTAAGCCTCAGACAAAACTCTGTTTCTCATTAAAATAGCAAGCAGGCATAAAATTAATTGGACAGCTTGTTCTGTAGGCTCAGTCAAGTCCAGCTGCCTTTCCTTTTAGGTGCCCCAACAGCACCTTGCCTGCAGGTTCACTTGGGGCAGACAAACAATACTCTAGTGGCGGGTTGCAAGTAACCAAGAATCCTCCTTAGTGGCTGCCCACAGGACTATTTACAAATTAACCCTAGGGTACCAGTTCTAAGGGATAACACTGTAGAGCTTATTAGATCCTTATATCTTCTTTCTGCTACTTTGGGATCACCTCTACCATATTTCTAGCCAATCAACATATATTGAACACTACCGAGGTCACCAATGAGAAATTTAATGTTAATTTTAAAAGCCTCTGGTGTTCATTAGAGATAAAGATACCCGAAGTGCTTGTAGAACCACTTCTGGGTTGGAATTTTTAAATGCTAGATAACCACTCCTGCACTGTGTATTTCCAAGTAAGAGTAACTGGACCCGCCCCCCACCAGGGTGTAGATTCAGACTAAATAACCCACATCTGTACCACACAATTTATGTCGAAGTCTTATAAAGTAAATTACAGAAAATATAACACTTGAGCTACCATGTTTCTTATGGCCTTGGAAAGCAGTATAAACTGTAGGGGGGATTAGGGGCATGGTGAAATGAACAATGGAGCAGGATTAGGAGATCTACCTGGATGACCTCAGGCAAGTCACTCTGTTCTCTGTTGAAGTTTTTATCTTTGGTAAAATGGGAAGGTTCTTCCGGATGATCTCTAAGGAGGCTTCCATTTTTTACATCTACCATTCCCTCTTGTCTAATCCCTCCCACCTCCTCTTCTAGTAACAGTCTCACTTCATTTCTTACTGAGGAAAGATCATCCAAAATGAAAGCCCCTCAAATTCTTCATCTACATCTAGAAACTTCTCTTTATATCCATCTATTCTCTGGCTTTTCAAGACTATGATCCAACTAATAAATCCTTGAAACCAATGGACAGGGCTTCTAGCCAGTTGTGGCTTATCCTGGCTCGCATCTCACCTCTTCCACTTGCTAGCTGTGAGAGCTTGGGGCAAGTTCACTTAATTTCATTGTGCCTCAGATTTCCCAATTATAAAGTGGGGATAATAATAGTCTTCACCTCATAGGGTTGTGGAGAGTTTCAAAATGAGACAATTTGCAAATCCACATAAAGCACTGAGAATAGTGCCTGGCACATATTGGATATTATTATTATCAACATAATCATTAGTTTAAAATCCTTTGAGCTTTTTGTCCTAAAAACAGAAACCTCATTTCATTTGGAAAGTAAAATCTCTCGTCACTTTAGGGACCAGATTTCCTTCCTGAACAGCTGCCCTCTGAGCCTTTCTATAGTTTTCGGCTCTTCCCCAAACCCAAGATTATTTTTTCCTGCCAAGAAAACCATCCCAGCATTCTTTCAGATCACCAGCCCACCACCATGACCTTCTATATCCCTCACCCATGCATCCAAATTCCCAAACCCATCCAGTTTGCTTCTTGGGAACAACAGCTACTCAGATACACTCTGTGGTCAAAGAACTCAGAGATGCAGTTTTCTGCATCATCTAAGGACTATGGGTTCAAGGGAAGACCTCAAGTCTTCTCTCCCAAATAAATGGTCTTCTTCATCCCTAAGTCCAACTAGTTCCAATCCCAAAAATGAATGATCCTTTCTGTTCTTTTGTGACAAGCCATTAAGCAAACAGTACACAAGTAACCCCCTGCCTTCCCAAAGGCCTAGGAGGCATCCATGTGTCTCTCTGATGGTTGATTCGGAAGAAAACAGTTGGGCCAAGCTCCCAGGGGACTGGCTCTTCAGCCCTAGAGCTTCTCTTAGACATGGGGCTGCCCGCTGAGGAATGCAAGGAAAAGAAGCAAGGAAGTGCTCCAGGCCTCCCAGGAGGAAGCCCCTTCATTTTGGGGGGCATCGTTGGCCCATTAGGGAGGGAGATTCCTCCATGGGTCCCAGAGACAAGAGCCCAGGGAACTGAGGAGACAGGCACTCTGTACCCCCCTTTCTTTTCTAGAGCACGCAGTACCCTGGAGCACACACGTTGCATTCATCTTCCCCTAGTCCTTCCCGCTGCCTAGTGACACTGAGCATTTGCTAATCCTTTTAGTCTAATCCTTTTAGGCTCTTGCCATCCAGATGATGACAGCTCAACAGAGACCCACTTCTGGCACATCTGAGTCCAGTCAACCCTTTGAGTAAATATCACAGCCTCTTCCAAGAGTTCAGTCCACTTTGTGCAAGGGTTACCAACGGTGTCCTTTGACCTCCTGGTTTCTGTCAGTCCCAACTCTTCCTGTCCCCCATTCTTCCTTCTGCTGCCTGTAGATCTGGAGACCGCAAGGATTAAAAGACAATGAGGAAAGTTGAGCTTGCCCCTGGACAGAGAGACCCAGAGCTGCCAAGCTCTGTGTGCACTCACTGCTGGCCCTTAGCTTCTGCACCTATCTCTCCCGAGCCAGGGGCTACTCTTTCTCCTACTTAGTTTGGGAGCAACTGGAGGACAAAGGATGGCTCTAAATTGGACAGCCTGCATTTGAATCTTGGCTCTGCCTCTTCCTGGTCATGTGACCTGGGGCAAATTACCTAGCCTCTCTGAGCCTCGGATTCCTCATCTGCAGAGTGAAGATGAATATAATCATAACTGACTTATAAAGTGGCTGTGAGGATTGACTCAGATCATCCATGTGAAATAACGTCACTCCTGGCATAGAGTAAGCGTTCGATAAATGGTAGCTGTCATTAACATGGAGTGTTGAGGCGGTTGGTAAGTGGAGGAGAGGAATAGAATTAGTCAAAACCAAACTGTGGAAGAGATTCTTCCCATCTCTGGCCATCCCTCAAGCCCTCCAAACTAGTGTGTACCCTCTGTGGGTCTGTAGATGAAACCAGGCCAGATGGGGTCACTTTTGAGTACTCACAGTGCTGCCTCGGGCATAAGGGATTTGCTTTAGGGCAAAGCAAAGGAGAGAGAATTGACTTGATGACCCCAAAAGCCAGTGCATACATACCACTAGGTTCAATCATGCCACCGTTGAGTGGAATTGTCTAAAAGGACATGCTCCCTTCTGGGTTTTTTTGTTTTTTTTTTTTTAAATCTGAACTAGATATGCTTGGGGAAAAGCAGCATGGATAGTAATGTGATAACCTTGGCACTTGCTGGCTCGAAGGAAAGAACAACCTTTCGTCAAATGTAAAGTCTATTTTCATGTGTGGAGAGTGGGAGAGTGGAAAAGTGGATCCTGGAATCTCCACTTAGACAAGGAAAAATGTGGTGCCAGTTGAGTTCTCCCAGCTGTGATTTTTCTGAGTTCTTTTAATTAAGGGTGATGTGTGGATGGAAGTTGAGAGCATATCAGTTTGAGTGGATGGATTTTCTTCTTTTGATGTTGCTTGCCTAAGTCAGACCAAAAATAGCAAAGGAAGGAGATATGGAAGAGGTTAAAAGAGAAATTTTGCTAATGTGATTTTCCAGCATTTCAGCCTCCTTTCTCCCCAGAGCAAAGGTTAACTAGCTAATTCCACAAGCACAGACTCACTAGAAAGGATCCTGCTGAGGACCACAGGGCCATGCAGTCCTTTTCCTACCCTCTCTTCCTTTGTATTCTGGGGCTGATCTGCCAGCATGGTGTCTCCAGCAGGCCCAAACCTGGGTGATGACCAAAAGCAGTTTTTTTTCCTTCCTACCCCAGGGTGCCCTTGCTCTGCCTGCATCACCTCCTCTTCTCATTTCCTATCCAAGCCAACTGCTATGTGGCCTCAAGGGATCACTGGTCTTTTTTCCCCCTCTCAGATGAGGAAACTGAGGAACAGAGAGGCTAAGTCACTTTCTCAGAGTCACACAGCCAGTGGATGGCTGAACCGAGATCATAGTGCGGGTCTTCTCCTTCTTGGCATTTCTCTATGTTGTCTTCCCAACATAATCCCTTTTGTTTTAACTTTCACAGTGATGCCATGACGTTATGTATGAAAATAATAACAGCCTTGTCTTTTATAAGTAGGTATCAGAGAGGAAGAATAAATCCACAGCAAGTGAATTAGAAATGCAGGAAAGCACGAGTTTCGGGCACCACACGTAATGGTATCTTCTAGTGCCTCCGATGTTAGCCTGTTATCTTACCACCCTCTGATTTATAGTCACAAATGAGCCAAACTAAGTCTTGAAGGCCTGTTATAGATCACAGACTATTGGAGATAGAGCAAGTAGTTCTAGTCCAACTACCTCATTTTGTGGATGAGGGTAGTGAGGCCAAGGAAGGGGCAGAGATTTGCCAGAGTCGATGCGTGGCAGCTCCCTAGTGGCAGAAGCAAGCTGAGGGTCTAGACGGCCAGATTCCCAGAGTGGGCTCTTGCCCACCACGGTTTGCAACCTAACCAGCAGAGTGTTGTACTAAAGCAGCACCACAAGGTTTATTACATTCCCATTTGCTGCTCTCTTTTTTCTCTAATTGTTTTATAAGTCATAGTATCCCAACCAGATTTTTAAAGCATAGGATATTTTGCTATGATTATACAAGTTAAAATGGAAAATTAACTCATGTTCATCGTTAAAAAAAAAAAAAACAAAACTTCAAAAATATAGATAAGAAAAACCATCCAAGTAAAGTAAAAAGTCGCCCCAAACTTGGGTTTTATCATATGTAGAGAGATGTGTAGCCTGCCTTTTTACTCTGTATTATATAGGGACCATTTTTCCAGAGTCCTTAAATGTTCTCCAAAAATTTGTTTTTTTAATGCCTATAAATTATTGTGTCACATAGTGTCACTTTATGGCATATATATACCATGATTTTTATATAACCATTACCCAGTTTTATGCATTTAGCCAGATTCCCAATTCACTGAGGTTTGTAATTACACCTTTGCCTCCTGTAATATCTCCGTCCTGGCACAGGTCTGAACACACAGCAAATAATAAATACTTGCTGACTAATGAGTTGCCTTGGCCTTTCTGGAGTGATCATTATTCCTCCCCCAGATAGGGCAGCCAAAGCCAGAGCTTGACCTTCCATCCTCTCTTAAGGTACATGTTAAATAGTTCAAGACAGGCTGTATAGCAATGGTGGTTATGCTCAGAAGTCAGGCTGCCCGGGCTCAGGTCATGGACCCATTGCTTTCTGGTGGTACAGCCGTAGGTGAGGCACTTAACCCCTCCAAGCCTCAGTTTTTCTGTCTGACAAATGGGGAAAATAGTAGCGTCCACCTCATAAGATGGCAGTAAAAATTAAACGAGAAAATATGAAGAAAGCACCTGGTATATAGTGAGCACTCAACAAATGTTAGTCACCATTATGAGTATTATATCCATCAAACGAATAAAGCACCAGACTTGCAGTCAGAACGCCCTGGTTCTTTGTTCCATCTCTGCTCTTATGTGGCCCTATGGCCTTGCAGAAGTCAGTTTACTTGTCTAGGTCATAGTTGCTTCATCTACAAAACAGGAATACTAATCCCTGAGCTGGGAACCTTACAGGGAGTTTATGAAGATCGAATGAGAGAATGAATGTGAAAGTGTTTTGAAAACCATGAAGTAAATATGATTGCAAAGTATGTCAAGTCAGACGTCACGTGTGATTGTTGTCAGTAGGCCTGGAGATGCAGAAGGTGCAGGAGACTAGGAGGAATATACTGCGCCTAGAGAGTGGTTTCCAGAACTAAACCCCCGCTATTGGAAATATAGACTGTTATAGACAGATGGGACCTTAGAGATCACCTAGCCCGACATCTGACTATTATGCGGAAGAGCAGGGTTGCAGAGAGGAGAGAGCTTGAGATCACAGAGCTAGTCACAGAACTGAGACCAGAACTCAGGTCTCCAGATTTCCTGAGCGGAGTCCTAAAGCGATCACTGCAACTCTTTATTTATTGGCCTTTCTCTCAAAGGGGATGAGGAAAAGATGTAGTTATTTGTGGAATCCTTGTAGGTAGGAGCTGATCAATTGGAGTTTTGTTGCAAGGACAAGCTGCATCTAGCAGAGCTCTGCTATATTTTTAAATGCCAACCTCATTCCAGGAAAGGGAGAGTGAAGGGGCAGGAAGGTGATGGGGGGTGGGTCTCAGTCAGGTGGGATGAGTATGCCCTCAGATTTGGACAGATTCCCAAGGGACTTCTGTTGTTCCCAGCACTGACCGCTGCAGCAGATGGCCTTTCTTTGATTGTTAATATTTATCCTTGCAATCGGTCCTCAGTTGTGTGTTTTTGGAGAACTTGGTAAAGCAGATGAAATTGCCAGTTGCTTGAAAATACAATTGCCAATTGTTGGAATGAAGTAGATTGATTACAGCCAGAGGACCATTCATTTTACCCTGGCACGCATACAGCTGACGTCAAGCAAGAGCTACATCACTGATGGCAGCTCAGATATCACTGCATCCCCTGAATTATATCCCTCCAGGTACTCAGTAAATATATGTGTTGGATACTTTCATCTTTACTCTATTTTAGCTGAGATGAGAACACATAAACACTTCCATCTGACAACCTTTTCAAGTTCAACACCAACAGAAGGTTATTTTAAAAAGAAACAAGAAAGGGGTTTTTCAATAGCAGACTCCAAAGGTGACTAAAAACGCTATCCAACGAGGCGGCCCATTAGGAAATGTAGTGTGAAATGTGTCAATACGACGAACCCGAAAGAGGTCTCAGTATTCTTAGCTCCAGATTTGTGGCTGCCTTACCCAGCTGCCCCTGTGGCCCGGACAGAGTCCATCAAGTTTCACCCTCCACCCCCACTCCTGAAGCTCCACCCCCCCTTCCTCCCTTCAGCTGAAGGAGACCCTGTTGCCAGAGGCAACTCGCTTTCACCTTGTCTTCTGCATGGCTCCCGAGGAGAGGGCCTCCCTGCCTTGGCGGGAGGGGAGGAGAAAGCCCTTAGAAAGTTCTCTATCATGCTACAGAGATCACTGGTTGCTGTGCCTCAAATGAGGCAGTGAGGGCAAGCCGAAATCAGGCCTCTTGCATCCGCAGGAAGTGGCCCTAATCTGAAATCAACAAGAAGGGTGGAAAGGTGAACTGACCTTGTTCGCCAAGCCCTGTTTGTGGAGAACGAGGGGCTCCCCCCGGAAGCTGTAAAGGAACCAATTTTGGACAAGTCAAAGGCAGGTCTACTTTACCAAGTGGGAAGTAAACATATGGAACCCTTCGCCCAGAGCTGATGCCGGCTGAGAATGTAAATACAGTCTGAGAAGTTTCAGTCCATTCATGCTGTGTGGGGACATCTTTACTCTCTGAGCTCAAAATCAGTGAGGACAACTAGGTCCTCTGACAGCCTCCCTCAATGAGCCTGAAGACATGGTCTTAGGATTGTGATCATGTATTCCAATTAAGCGAGCAAAAAAAAAAAAAAAAAAGAGGGGCTATTTAGAGGTGGTTGGCTCGAACTGAGTTGCTGAAGTCTCTGGTTTGTTCAGAGTTCAATTCTTGCACACATATAAGGGAGGCGATATGTTACGGAACACACAACCTTGCCCTTGCCCTTGCCCTTGCCCTGCCGATACGAACTAGCCATATGACCACCTCTCTCCTGGCCTCCCTTTTTCCTAGTTGTAAAATAAGGGCACTAAACTAGGTGACCCCAAAGGTCCTTTTCTAACTTCAAATTGGTTTAATTCAAATGATATCAGAAAGTTCCACTGGAGAGTTTGGGGGTGCTCTGCACCTTTCCTTGCCCTCCCTTGCTCAGCAGCTCAAGCCCTTCAGTATGCTCAGAGGATGCCGCAGACTCCACCAAGATGTCCCACTCAAGACCCGCCTCCACAGCAGAATTTATATTTCGTGGCCTGTTCCTCGACTCCCCCAAGTCCCCTGCTGCCTTGTACGGAGGTAGAACTGGTTCTCTATGGGTGGTTGGTTTTGTTCAGTGCAGTAGGCAAGTTTGGGCTCCAAATATTAGAGGCAGCATTGTGTGGGCTCTAAAGGTTGAGCTGACCTGGGTTAGAACACAGAGTCTGCCACTTCCAGCTGTGTGACCTTCAGCAAGTTACCTCAACACTCTGTCTCGGTTTCTCTCTGTGGAAAGACAGTCACAAACCTGCCTCCATTCTAAAGTGACAATGAGGACTGATAGGGAGAATTCACATCAAATGCTCAGTGTAACGTCTGGTATGCAGTAAATGCTGCCACCAGTGGGCACACTTCTCTACTCGTCACTAAACAGAATCAAGCTACAAATCAAAACCACTAAATCAATCAATATTGAGCTAATGAGCAAGACGGTCACTTTTAAGAGTAGCGAGTCATTCAGCTTCTCAGCGCCCCCCTCCCCCCGCCCCATTTTGGTCCCAATAACAGCATATTCACAATTCAGTAGGGGCCTTCTGGAAACTACATAGGCCCACAAGAAATTTATTTCTGGTGGCATTTGGGTCACCCTCTAAATCACACTGCTTGGATGGATGCTACTTTCACTCCCCTGTGGAGCCAGCCAGGCCCATGGGGATCCTATAGGGAGGCTGACAGAGAGGTGGGATCCAAAAGTTAACTCCTTGACATAGCTCATCCCCTCGTGGTGCTGACCAGTATGTCCCCTCCCTGTTCAGGGTGTGAAGTTGAACTGTGTGGCGAGAACAAGACCCCTACAGTGGTCCCTAGCTCCTCCCTTGTTGGGTTCTGAGTGAGCACCACGGGGTGGGGGTGGGGGGCGGCAAAGAGAGAGGCTCAGCCTCAGTGTGCGTAGCTGGAAGGAGGCAGGTCAAGCCCAAACTCACTTTCAAGATAGGAGGAAGTGCCTTTTGGAGATAAAATAACAAGACAAAGCTGAGATGGAACGGCATCAAAGTTGATGAAATTGCAAGAAAGGTTAATAAAGGATCATTACTTTGCTCTGCAAGCCCTGTGTTCTGCTGCATGGGTGTGTGTTCGAGGGTGTGGGGGGGAGATGAGAGCAGCTAGCATGGAGACTCAGCTTCTCTTAATGCAAATCCAGTTGACCAGAGGGTCCGCTTTGACTTGGGGTCCCCATAGCTCATCTTACACAGGTTACCTAAAGATAGTTTCTCTTCTTAGGCTTTTCTGAGTGAGAAGCCCTCCATCTTTGGAGGAAAGACCCCAGTAATTAATTGGCATACATGCACGAACATAGACACGCCTTCAGAGATTAATGGATCAAGGAAGGAAGGAAGGAAGGGGAGATCATTCCTGAAGGTATGTGCCAGGTCCAGTATGAAGGAGGGTGAGAGAGACGGTGACCTGTGCACTTTACTGGGAGCATGCGTGGATGCAGGCTGGTGTAATACCCACTTCACAGTAAGGGAGGCAAGGCAATACCCATTTCATGGCTAAAGAAACTGAGGCCCAGAGAACTAAATGTGTTGTTCCCAGTAAGTGGCAGGGATAGGACCCAAATCCGCCTCCTAATACTGAGCTCTTTCCATTCACCATGCTGTCTCCATGTAACTAGCACTGCAGAGGAATGAGTGGTTCCACATAAGCTAATTTTCCAGATAACTGAAGCACACATCTCTCAGCAGGGCGAGGGTGCTATTTTTATTTTAGCCATTTTTGAAGAAAAACTTTCTACAATGCATCCCACACCTCCATGCCTTATTATGCAGAAGATACAGATTACTGTGCTTTTAATCATCTATTTTCATAGCCTTCTATCTCTTCTCTCACTGTGAGGCTGACAACATTCAATACTTCCTAGGTTACTGAAGATAGCATATGAGAAATGGGGTGCTCCTAGAAGCGGGCGTACTGAACTGTGACAGTTGACAGTGAGGCGACAGCCTGCAGGATCAGCAGCTATGAAGGTACGGCAGTCCAGGACTATTTAGGGCAGGGACAGAGAGGCCTGAGAGGCCAAATAGCCTCACGGATGACACAGCCAGTCCTGGGACTGGAGATCCCAATAAAGACCCAGAATCCTCCAATAGAAAGTGGAATTGTGTTGATTTAATTGCACTGGGGAAGGGGTGATGGGGAGAGGTCCTTCCCAGCTGGGAGGAGTATTTTTTTTTTCACTGATACTGTTCAGAGTGGCTCATCCCCGGTGGTAATAAGAGGCAGACTTTTAGACAGTTTATTACTGTCTTTAAACCCTATACGTATAATGCACCCTCTTCTTGTTGGCACCCCAGGCAGACCGCCCCCACCCCTGCCTTGGTGTGCTAGTGCTCTACTGTGTTTAAAAAGGCAGGGAGAGGGGAATTCAGTTTAGAAAGATTTCCATCTCAAATGGCTCAAGAGTGCATGTGTTGAAAGGGGCAAATCTTCACTGATCTGGAAAACGAATCCCATGTGATTAAAAAAAAAAAAAATCCCTTTGAGCAAACCCACCACAGAGCACCATCCTATTGGCTTGCTGCCATTACTCGGATCTTTTCAAGTTCCAATCCGAATGGGCTCTGCTCTGCCTTCTCCATCTTTGTCTCCTCTGACCCGGCAAAGTTTCCCATCTTTCATCCTGTCACTTAGCTAATGGTGTGTGTCCCTCTTGCATACATTCCAGAGTCACTGGCTTCTTTCGCTAGTGGAGTCCTCAGTGAGATGCTCGGCAGATGGCTCACTGGCTGCCGTTCTTGTCCCCTCACTGCAGCAATCTGTTGTTCTAAATCAAAATGTTAATGAAAAATAAAAGAACACAGTGCCAATGTCTGTCTGATTTAAATTAATATAGAGTCATACCTTTTGAGGCAGGTTTTACTAGCACGAGGTGCTCTGTACAGGCTACCCATACATATTGTATTTTTTCCTCTCTCTCTCTAATTAAAATTAAGTGCTTTCATTGATCTGAGAGTCTCTTGGTACCCCCAACCTGTTCTTTTTAATAATAAAAAGGCCGAACAAACAGCCGATTTCAGCATTCCAGGGAACGGCATCTTACCTGGCGGAACCTAATTTTGAGAGATATTATATGTGATGTCTAATTATAAGCATGCTTTGATTAGATGCTGTTTTCAATACTGGAATGACATGTTTACTAAATGCTTCGAGTGCAGCTCCAAGTTAGGCATGTAGTCATTGAAATCTCTTTCAATCCATTTGTTTTAAAACTGCTAGCAAGAGCATCGCTAATTTTCTACTTTAGTTACAAGGGCCCTTCACTTCTTCTGCACTCAGCGCAGTATTCGCTTCTGCTGCAGCAACAGGACCGCTCTCCTCTCCGGAGAAAACGCATGTGAATGCAAGGTTATCTACGCAAGACAGATTTTCAGCTTGAGCTTGGAGAAGAAGGAATCACTATGATGTTAACATACCCGGTTGAGGGGGAATTACCTCAGTGTTTTAATTAGCCCCAAATTCCAGAAGCCAAAAGAACAGCGGTTTCAAACAACTGCAGAGGAACCCACCTTTGTTTGTTCTCCCTAAGACTCCTGTGGTAGATACTGCTGGGGACGGTGTTGGGAATGAGGAGAGCTAACAGGGTGCTTTCAACGTACCAGGCATCCTCCTAAGTGATTTACATATATTTACTCTTTCAATCATCAGAACAGCCCTCTGACTTAGATCTATTTCGCAGATGAGAAAGCTGAGGCACCGAGGGGTTGAGTAACTTGCCCAAGGCTACACAATTAGTAAGTGGCAGGGCTGAAGGTGAGCACAGCTCCTGGCCCCAGAGCCTTCGCTTTGAACCACATGCTCCTTGGAAGTGACCTATTGTTTCCTTGCAGATCTGTAGGAGGTTTTCTTTGCTCAAACTGCTGTGCGAGTTAGAATTAGGCCTCGTCTTCAGCAGGGCTTGCTCCTTGCTAAGTGCATGTTCTGTCTGCACGTGTCACTGCCATTAAGACTAAGCTGAAGCAGGCAAATCAAGCCCAGGCTGCTGCAGGCAGGTAGGAGAAAAGCCTGGATTTTCAGGTGGGAGGTGGGGTGCTAGTCGTTGGATCAGTCACCTCAGTGCTGTGTACCAGTCCACCCAATCGTGCTGACAAGAGAAGGCCAAAAAGGAGGTAAGGGCCCCAGAGGCCCCCATCCACACCAGTAATCCAGGTAGGGACTCTGCTGGGACACACCCTCCGGGTCACGCTGCTTTGGGCTCAGTGCTCCCCTCAACCCACAGGCCAAGCCACCACACACACGAAACACCACTGAAATCCAGCCTCTTTCCTGCTTCTCAGAGCCAGTTCGATTGGAAAAGCAAACAGTAAAAGCTGATTCTAATTAAATATATGCATCCCAAGCCTAGGGATTTACTGGGGTATCAAGTTGTTCAAAAGAAAAGGCCCCTAGTGGGATGGGATTGAGTGGAGAGGGAGTTGTTTCCCTTGCTAAACCTCACTTTGGTGGTTATATCTTTCTGGCTTTACCAGTGACTGAATGAAAATATGAGTTTGGAAAAGGATATTACCAGACATTGGGGTACGTTAAACACAACTCTGGGCTGGGAGCCAGGAGACCTGGGTTCCGGCTCCAGCTCTGTCTCTAACAGACCATGGCCTCTCTGGGTCTCAGTTCCACCCTTTCTAAAATGAAAGGGTTGGAGTAAATAAGCTCTGAGAGCTTTTCCAACATTAAACCTTGCCTGATTTTAGCCCACCCCCCACTTTTAATGAAAGTTGATTCTCCCTAGAGCAGCAAGGATACTCAGAGGATGATTTGACCAAATGAAGCAAAGATTTGAGCTATTTTGGGGTGTTTCTGAGCAACCAACTCCGACCACTGGAGTCAGAAAGTAGATTTCTTTTTGGTCTGGTCTCTCCCAGTTGATATCGCTAGATAATTGCTCACCCCTCTGAGTCTTTGAATCATAGGCTTATTGAATCTCTGGGATGGAAAGGACCTTAAAGGTCATCTTTTCCCATCTCCCTCCAGGGCCGGGCTTCCCTTTGTCCAAACATAGCCAGTCTAAGCATGGGATTAGTGCCAGCTTTATATATAAGCAGAAGAGGTGCTGCTTACTTGGCTGGAAGTCACAGGTGCTGGGATGGGTCCTCTGACCCTCGCCCCCAAATAGCTCTTTCCTCCTGCTCACTGATGCCAGAAGCCCCTTTGACAGAAGGCCTAGATTTTCATTCTGCACTGAAAATATATCAGATACAAATCCCTTTGGAAGAGTTGGCACTGTCTAAATTCATATCATGATACACGTGACTCATAGCAGATCTTATCATGAAAGCAGATTTTAATAGGAAAGAGCTCAAATATACAGAATTCTTGAAAAGAGTGAAATAGGCTTCAGTGACAGGGAAGAATTATACAGAATGGGAATGGAGGACAGGGTGAAGCACCTATAATGGGAGCCTAATAGAATGTGTGGCAACTTGGAGTCAGACTTGGATTTCTATCTCACCTCTGCCACTTAACTGCTCTTTTTACCATGTCTCTTAACCTGAGTCTCAGTTTTCCAAACTGTAATATGGGCATAATAATGTCTACTACACAGGGATCTTGTTGAGAATTAAATGTGATTGTCATGCAAAGCCATAATGGCCGCATACTTGATTTCAATATGCTTTCAGCCCCAGATCCACAGGGTTGCCCTGGATTGATGGCCTTTGATGTGTCCTTGCTTGGTTATGCCTCTGCTGCACCCACGCATATGAATGGTGTTGATGCACACGTCTGCAGCCACCAGTAATACCTTCAAGTTGCCTTAACCATCCATGGAGCTAGCCCAATATCTGACTCAAGCACCAGCCAGAATATCAACTAATAAGCAACTGAAATGCCAACCCAGACCTTGATCGAGATTTACAACCACAAAGAGACCAGTTCTATGTTCATAATTTGAGAGGGACCGTGATTTCAAGCCCGTCCAACTTAGCCCAGTTAATAGGAATTCAGAGTGGTTTCCCTAATTAATTAGCTCCAACTAGGAGTCAACATACCCAATGGCTTTCTTGAAAAAATGTCCCCAACATATATTTCAATCTTACTATGGGAGAAGAGAGTTATTAACAAATGAAATGTTATGGGTTTAGTACAAGTTTTAGGTTTAGGGAAAGGTACAGAGTCCATATGCTAATCAAAGATAATTAGAGGAAGGTTGGGGCTGGCCAGTCTCCACCACTTAAATTCTGGCCTGGGCCCCTTCTTCTGCACAATTAGCCTGAATGTGGTCAGGTTCGGGTTTGGGGCTTACTCTGTTCTTTGCTTTGGGAGGCAGTGCTGGTTTGGAGGGACCAATCAACTCTACAATTTTTTATTTTCTATTGCAGAAACATGGTAAATTTGGGGCTCAGGGCTCGTTTTCTACCTTTTTCAAAACATGCTCAAAGCTCCATATAAAAATAACATCACTCTTTCACCCTGCCATGTTTTTGGCCATCTTCCTCCTTTTGCTTTCTCAATTCTTCTCATCTGAGTTGCCTCCATTTTCTATCCCACAGTCTGCTTCTATTCTCACCAATCTACCAATATTTCTCTTTTGAGTTCACCAGTGGTCTCCTTCTTGCCAAATCCAAGGGCAGTTTTTCAGTGGTTCATCCTCAACCTCTTTGTGATGACACACCGGTTTTATCTGCTCTTAAAGTTCTCTCCTTAGCTTCTATGACACTGCACTTTCTGGATTTTTCTCTGATTTTTACCTATTTCCTCTGTGGCATCAGGAAACTGACCTCTCCCTTCTGGGCTTGAGTTTCTTCATCAGTAAAATGAGGGGTTTAAACAGGATGATATTTGAAGTTTCTTCCATATCTAACATTCTGTGGTTCTCAGAGTCAAGGGGATATACCCAAGATCCTTTATTTGACTTCAACACATTGTGATATTTTTAATATTGAAGGATTTGTAGCTACTCCTGTCTATTTTAGTGTTCCAGTAATTGATATGCATGTATGAACTTCATAAAGCTGGGCCTTTGCTGATTTATACATATTTAATCTGTGTTTGCTTTCAGTCTTTATCTGAGAATACATATGTTTGACATGCTTGGATACTACACTGTGCCTTTCTTGAAAATAGATACAAGGTACATTCTAGAACAATATCCTGTTGCTTATGCTTAATATTAGTCTTTCAAAAATGTATACGGGTCAGAAATCATTCACCTTGTTCCATTTAATTTGGATATTTAGAAAATTAAACAATTTTTTAAGCCAAGTGAAGGCATTATGATCAACCATAAGAATTCCCCAACATCATCAACAAAGAGCTACAAATAATACATAACAGTTTAATACTGAATTCATACTTTACACAGAAATTGACTGTGGGGTGTATTTAACCCTGGGAGTCTCCATATAACATCACTTAAAGACATTCAAAAGGGCCTAATATTACAATACAATTTCTACTGATACTTATTCCTTCACACACACCTCAGGTACTATACAGGACACCTTCAAGAGAGTTGCCTGAGACCCCAGGGCAAAAGATTGACAATCCATGCCTTAAAAGCCATGTCCTCAAATCCTTTGAATAAGAATTTTCCCTTTCCTGGGGCACCAGGGGGGGCTCAGTTGGTTATATGTCCAACTCTTGATTTCTGCCAGGTCATGATCTCAGGGTCTTGAGATTGAGCCCCGCATTGACCTCCACACTGGGCGTGGAGTCTGCTTGAGATTCTCTCTCTCCCTCTCCCTCTACCCCTCCCCCACCCACTCACGCATGCGAGTGTGCACTCTCTCCCTCTCTCCCTATAAATGAATAAATAAATAAATAAATAAATAAATAAATAAATAAATAAATAAATAAGTTTCCCTTTCCCTAATGAAAGGGAAGTGATGCATTGCCTGCATCCAAGGGGCACACAATAAATATATGTTGGTAGTGAGAAGGTCAAAAGAAGGAAACTGTGAGTGTACAAGGTAGAAAATGCCGGTCTCTGCGAAGGAAGCCAGTCAAGAGTGAGGATAAGGATCCTCAAGCCGCTCCCAAAGCAAGCCACATAAAAAAGCAGCTGAGGTTTTGTATTTTTGCTTATCACCAAAGAATATCTGAATTTGAAAGACCTTGCACACAAAGGAGTTCTCTTGATCCATGGAACATAAACATGTCCGTGTCTCTTCAAGGCGTGATATACTATCATCCCTCCTCTCATAGGAGAAATTCAGTGACTCACCCAAAGCTCTAAGAGTCAGGGGCTAAGTCAACAGGCCCCCAAATCTCTGTCAAAAATTCAAAAACTCTTCCTTTACATACAACAGGACAACAGCTGACTGCCACTCTTACTTCTCCCACTCTTCCTCCTCCTTCTCCCCCTGCCTCTTGTCTCTCTCTCACACACACACAAGCACCACATACCACTTTAGCGTTCAGAAATCTGCTTGGTGGGCTGATTTTTATTGTATCATATAGTTCTGTTTTCCAGTGTTGTCAGGGACTGGAACACTCAAATTAATAGACTTGGGTATTCAAGTTGCTAGAGAACTGCTAAACCCTCCATGTAAAGTTTACCAATTTTTAAGAGAAGAAAATAAAATTTACTCATGACTAACAATACACTGTACCTAAAGTTATCTCTCATTGATGATTCAGCACTGCCCTGGAAGGACTTCATGTAGTTAAGTGAAAGGTACCATCTTAGGAATGACGGGACCGTGAAAGTCTGTTCTAGGTAAAACAACTGATCCTAAGGTCCCTGGGAAAAGAAACAACCTAGATTATTTTTAAAGTGAGTAAACATCACCAGAATTGTTATATAAAAAGCAAAAAAAATTCTACCTTGAGATTGCAAACTACCCTGTCTTCCATTTATTTTCAAATGAGAAATCCCAATGCTCTGCTCTTACAAGGAATAATGTGATATCTCATTTTGAAACTCAGAATGTTTACTTCTCTAGAAACATCTTTATCTTTTTGGCCTTTAAGATACTACCCTGAGAGGTCATTTTCACTATGTTGCATTGTCATAACTTCAGGCTTAAATACAATCGACAAAATGCCAATTTATTTGTCAAGAGTTCCAGGTGGTATGGTGCCAGTGACAAAGAGTTTGCTATTATGTGCCAAAAGTTATATTTAGGTTTCTGGCACAAACTAATAATTACTTATAACATTTTATAAAAATAAGAAATCATCCCAACAGTCTTCCATCCAAAGCAACAACACAATTTGTTCTATTAGTATGTGGAGTTTTTGCAGTGTCAAGGAGAGAATGAGGAGTAATAATAAAACAGTAATAATACCTACAAACATTCATTTCTCATGCTGTGCCAGGCGTTTGCTAAATGCTTTTCCATGCATTATGTCATTTAAATCCATACAATGGACCTATGCCATAGGTATCCTTGTTAGCCTCATTTTACCAATAAGGAAACTGAAGCCTAGAGAAGTGGAGGTGTGTCCAGACAAAGGGCCATTTGCTCAGACAAATGACCGGGTAGAGACACACGTTCAGAATTGCATTAGTTGTTTCCTGTGAAGGAGCATTAATATTTAGTGAGCATTTACCATGTGCCAGGAACTGGGCCAAGTGCTTTTCATAAGTTGCCTCTTTTAATACCCCCATCAACCTTATGAGATTGTTATTTTTAAACACACTTTACAGATAAAGGGATGAGAAGATCAAAGAAGTTAAGGAATTTCCCCCAAGGTCATGCCACTAAAGAGGGCAAAGCTGGGATGTTAATTTAGATAGGTTTGACCCTAAAGGTCATGCTCTTCCTACTATGAAGTAAAAAATCAAGCCAGCAAAGGAGACAAACCACAGTTTAATAATGAATTCCATATTCTGTTTCCTTGGATCTAAAACCTTAGTCACGAAAGCCAATGCCAACAGTAAATTCTCCATCCCTCCTGTACACAGAGCTTTTTATCCTATGGAACACAGGGTTACAGCATTCCGCTCACTCTTAGCTTTCAGAGCAGTGAATGAGAACTGGTTGAAGCCATTCTCTGGAATTATCTCAGGACAAACGAAGAGAAAATAGACACTAAAAGTCAAAATTCTCTAAACTTTCCATATGCGGCAAGATTGCTCTGAGATGATGAGTTAACTCCTTCATGCCAGTAGATCTACAGCTTCGCACAAGAAGCCAGGCCCTCTACTCTTAGTGGCCTGACAGCTGTAACAGCCTCTCCAAATGGAAACACTTCATCAGCATTTCTCAGAGGAATCCCTTGGAGTGCTTATTAAAAATGCAGATACCGAAGCCCAACCCCTGAGAGCAGGACCTATGAATGTGCATTTTAACAAATGCCTCAGATCACCTAGACATACAGTAAGGTTTGTGAATTACTGTACAAAGTGATAAAATGCTCCTCACTCGGGCCTTATTAGTTCTGAATTTGGGAAGCTCAGACACAGATGAGCTGAATTTCTTTTTACCCCAAGGAGGGAAAGCTCCCTTGAATTAATTAATACTAACAAACCATTTCACGTGAGCTTTTAAGGTACTTCAGGAGCACTTGTTGGCAGAAGATTAAGGTTAGTTGACATCCTTATAGCAGGACACAGTGGCTGGAACATGTCTATGCAAAATACCTTAGTAGCTTTCCTTTAGCTTTTTGAAGGTCCCTATATAAAGTTTAATGTTCACCTAAGAACATTCTGTAACTTAGACTTTACCCTAATTAAGACTGATCTTAGGGGCGCCTGGGTGGCTCAGTTGGTTAAGCGACTGCCTTCGGCTCAGGTCATGATCCTGGAGTCCCGGGATCGAGTCCCGCATCGGGCTCCCTGCTCGGCAGGGAGCCTGCTTCTGCCTCTGACCCTCCCCCCTCTCATGTGCTCTCTCTCTCTCATTCTCTCTGTCAAATAAATAAATAAAAAATCTTAAAAAAAAAAAAAAGACTGATCTTAATGTCAATTTAGCCCTAAATAATGAAGTTGAACTATATTTCTGTTCTGAGTCAAGTCTAAAGCAAGAATAGAAGCCTCGGTAACGAATAGCAACTAATTGAGTGTTTACTGTGTACCAGGGACTATTACAAGACCTAAAGTCCTGGATTAAAAACATTCCATCATGAGATAATTTTGCCTACTGTCTGTAACCTCCTCTGGAACATTCACAAGGCCCATGAACCTATTAAGAGCTCCAAGAAGGCCTTTCAGGAATGAAATCAATTTTGGTAACTCAGAGTTATGAAAACCTATTTGATCATATGCCCCTTTTATGAAGAAAATCTCCCGATGTACACTTTGAGGACGTGCCGTTCTGCAGCAGTGTTTTTCAAAATGTTTTTAGTGGCATCAAAATGCTGTCACCTCAGACCTGTAGAATCCATCTCTGCAGGGCAGGGGTTGGCTAGTAAGGAATCTGCATTCTTGGGTAACTCTTAGATACAATGCTCTAGCCTATAGCAGAAGAGTCCATCATTGCTCCAAAGGTGAGGGGAATCTTTCTAGCTACATTGACTGAAAATTAAACAAATTCCAAAGATGGAAAATATGACATGACTACATTTTGATGCTTGAAATTTCACCACCTGACCAGTCCAAAAAAAACAGGGCTGTTCACAGGGGAAATGCTTGTCCTTAAGTAACTGGGATCCGGAAATGGTGCACAGAACAAGCCCAGCTAAATATTCCCCAAAGCTCTGCTGCCACTTCAGGGTACAATGGGAGAACATAGGTGGGCAGATCTGTTCTACCACTTGCTAAGCTGTAGAGTTTTAGGACAGTCACTTTACCTCTCTGTTTCCTCATCTGTAAAATGAGAATGGTTTTCTCTACCTCAGAGCGCCACTGTAAGAACTAAACAGGCAGTATGTATATAGACATTTTCTGTTACAAACAGGAAGCTTAAAAAAATGTTAGTTCTTTTCTCCTCTTTTCTTGTTCCCCTCCTCCTCTGGTATAGCACCGTGATGTCATCTTAATTACGAAAGGGAGGAGTTTGGGGGAGGGGAGAGGAAATTTTGCTGTTGGTTTTGGAGGAGCTATGCTTTTCCAAGGGCAGTTTTCTTTAGTGAGCCCCTATGTCAGTGGTACAATGTCAAATGCAAGGCACTGACGGACCCACTCAATGCCGTCCAGTTAACTAGGAGTCAACACGCGCTGGCGTACACAGAGATGAACGGACAAGTCCTGCCCTTAAGTTGCTCATGGCACAGTAGTGAAAATACCCTGTGGGCCTATTGTGGCATAAAACGGGAACCCTTTAAATGGGGGCCAGAGCGAGGAGTGCAGCTGGTCATAGAGGCAAATCAAACTAATGCAAAGCGCATTCTGGCTGAGTGAAATCAGAGAGTCCAAGGACACCCAGTGTCATCGTGATCTACCCCAAAGAGCCAAGCGCTGACCTAACCCAGGGCTGCAGTTCCAGGGCTCCATTCCAGCAGCCAGCACAAGCCCGGTCACAGGCTGTGGTGTGCTTTGAGTCTAGTGCCGTACTACATACAGGACGAAGCCAATAAAGCAGAGGTGACCCCTGCCCTTTAGGAGGAAAAATACTGATGAAGGCCAACCTTTAGAGCACCTGAATATAGTCGAAGAGTTAGCGCTGAGCAAACAGATAAATACCACATTCACTCACATCATTCTCTTCTCAGATTCCTGCTCATTTTTCTCAAAGATTGAAAAGCTTAGATCCTCTGCAATCTGTCAAGAGAGTTGGAGATACTTGCCACTAGGTTTTTTTTTAAAACATTGATTTCACCGGAGTTGCATGATAATCAGTGGTCAAACTAATTGGAATTCGGCTTTCTTAACAGTTCTTTCTCTCTTTAGCGATTCTTCAGGCTTTGTCTGTGAGAGAGAGGTGAGGTTCCAGTGATCCTTGCATGGAATATTTCCTACTAATGCTCCCATCTGGGCCTTAAGCTTCTTTGGACAGTGGGACAAACGACAGGCGGCTCCTGCCATGTCCCTCTTCACTTGCACCTCCTCCCATACCTAGCAGGGCTTTCCGGGTGACAAGGTTGGCACCTCTCAGAGATGGAGGGGAGGGGGCAACTGTGGTTGAGAGGCAGGACCAGAGGATGAAGTGCGCCCTTGGTCAGCAATCTCTTGCACCTTCCACTTAACCCTATGCCAAGCCCTTCTCCCACCGCTGAGGGGAAAACACACCCTGATTAAAGAAGCTTCCATGAGTAGCACAGGTGTTGTTCCTAAATAGGAAAATGAGTGATGGGGGAAGGGATTAAATTAAGCCAACATTTTTTGCCCCTGATTTTCTTCCAGAAAGGTCTGTAGGAAGAGACTACATTGAGAAGCCATATCTGAAGAGCCATATCTGAATACTTGGGCTTTCCTCTGAGACAGCTTACATAGTTAAGTCTAAGTGAGGTTTTAAAGCTCTGGTCTAGTCTCAGCTGTTCAGCCAAGATTCCACTGAACAGTTGTGCTTCATTCCTAACATCCAACTCCTCAAATAGTTTTCAGTACTATCTGATACTGCTAAAGGGCAAAAGGTGCTGACAGGAACCATGGACATTTCCGCAATGCCTTTTTTCCCCCAGCAGAACAAACAGTGTTCAGATCTTGCAAAGCCAACAAAACCACAGCATAGGTCAGCTGCAAACTCCCCCTCATCAGAGACCTCCCTGAGCCAGCAAAGTCAAGGCCATGAGCTCAGGGCCCACAGAAGGTCGCTAGAGAGGCCAGTGAGTCTGCAGGATGAGTCAGGAGAATTGAGGAAGCCCGGCCGGTCCCCAGAGCCAGGCCTGTTGCCAGGCAGCCAAGGAAAAAGCTCTGTAAGAACCTGGAACACCCTGATAATGGAGGAGAGGGTGAAAGAAAGAACAGAAGGGCAAAACGACCTGTCCTCAGCATCGGCAAAAGAAGGGAGCAGGCCAGATTTATCTTTGACGTGTTCATATCCCACTACATCTTCTCCCTTCCCAAAGCATCTGAGCCCCCCATGCCAATGCCAGCTGACCAGGCATTTCCTACCACCCTCAGATCTCTCCCTCCCCCAGCAGACCCACGTTCCCCAGACCTTCCCTGGGATCCCACTGTCTCTCAAAGCAGTGTCTTGTTCCCTCAGCACTGCTCTGACCTGTCCCTTCATGATAACTGATCTAGGCCAATGTACCAATGGCTAGTCGTGAGTTAGTGTGGTCCCCACCAGGGTCATGTATTGGTAATGAAACAGCTGTTTCTTGGCAACAGAATGCCTTCACTCCAAAGAGTATATGTAGGGAAAGGATTTCCAGTGAAGTGGGGGCCTCAAGCAGAGAGATCCCCACCTTCAATTCCGTGTGAAAGAATACCCACCTACCTCCTTGTTTAAGCATAAGCCAGCCCAACAGATAGCCACCTGGTCAAAAGCCTAAGCCAAATTAGGGCCCAATATCAAGATACCTCCTTATATGGGCCCCAAAATACAAGAACTTCATCTGAGCTATTTCCAACAGATTGCAAACTGCTAATTTGTGATATCATTGCTTAGGGGAAAAAGCAAATACAGGAGTTAAGAGAATTTGTCCTATTATCAAATTGTGAGGAAGACAATTTTTTAAAAAGATTTATTTGAGATAGAGAGAGTACACACGCACAGGGGGGAGCAGAGGGAGAGAGAGAATCTCAAGCAGACTCCCTGCTGAGCGTGGACCCTGAGATCATGACCTGAGCCAAAATCAAGAGTCTGACACTTAACCGACTGAGCCACCCAGGCGCCCCCGTAAGGAAGAAAATTTTTAAAGTAACCCACAGTGTGACAAAAATCGTCCACTTAGAAGTTTTGAAATCCAAGGTTCTAAATGAGACAATGTAGAACCTGGAAGGCCTGCCCATGGCATCAGCTTGTGTGCCTGACAGCTGGGAGTGAGGATGGGGTGGGGGGGGGGTTTCTGGAAGGAAGATAAACACCTGGCATTTAGGTCACCCATTTTATTAGAGGCTGTAGACTATTGAGGACTCAGGAGTCTGAGTCCGGAGTTATGGCTGAGTTTTCAGAATAAAATATATAGTACAGAATTCTGAGTTCCAGAGTATCTAAGAAAGCATCTAGTGATGCTGATTCCAAATGAGCATTGCTGTCTAATAATGAGACTTCTCTGGGCGAAGAATGCTGTGATCTCAGATCACTTGTTGCAAGTGGACTTACCTGAGCGGTCCGAGCAAACGGAGCAAGCTTCTCTGATTTCCTTCTCCTTCCTTTTCCGTAGCTCACTCTCCCCACACCCCTACCATTGGTACCCACTTCTTCCTGGCAGCTTAGGGCTCCCCATGGCCTACTCAGTCCAGGTTGCTCACCATGCCTCTATAGTCTCCAGTACTTTCTGTCCCTCCTCTCTCCCATCCCAAAGTTCTATCCTGAGTCCTTCCTCTGAGACCTCTGTTGCCCACCTTCCAAAGAGACATCTGGGGGCTAATGAGTTGTTATGTGCTAAAGTGGTCATGGCTGATAATGAGTTAAATTCTTGCCCCTTCTAATTACAGGAGACTGGTTGACAAGGAATAAATTTCTTTTTATAAGATTTTATTTATTTATTTGACACGGGGTGGGGGGAGAGAGCAAGCACAAGCAGGGGGAGTGGCAGGCAGAGGGAGAAGCAGGCTCCCCGCTGAGCAAGGAGTCCGATGCGGGGTTCGATCCCAGGACCCCTGGGATCATGACCTGAGCCGAAGGCAGCTGCCCAACTGACTGAGCCACCCAGGTGCCCCAACAATGAATGAATTTCTAATGATAGCATTTCAGGCTAGTGGGGATGGTTCTTGGGGACAAGGACACCATTTGACACACCTCCCATCACACAATGGAAATGGCTGCCTTCTTTGCCCTAAACATAGGACAGAGGAAGTGCCTTGGCTGCTTTAGGAGATGAAAGCAATCAGCTTAATTCACAAATAACCTATTAATGTTGCTAAAAATCCAGGCACAGGCAGGTGTCCATTCCTAACAGGCGGTGTATTTTGCCCATGATTTTTGCCTTGTCTTTTGCACTGCTGCCTTTTTTTTTTTTTTTACCTGAATCCACCTGAGGCAAAGTAAGTTGCTAAATTGGTATTGCATTTTTTTCCTGAGCCATCTAAAAACTTTTCTTTCTTACTACTATTTTGAAATGAGCCTACCCCTAATCCCCATCCTTCTCCTTCTGTTAAGACTCTAGAAGTAGACCTCCCTTGAACCAGCAACTGCACTATTGAAAAGATGTGTATATAGGAAGGGCCATACCCGCAAGCACACATCACTGAACTGGTCTATGATGGAAAGAATTCCAAAAAATCTGATCCACTCATTCAATAAAAAAGTGCAAGGCTAATCTTTGGCCAGAGGGCACACCTGTTGTTAAAATGGTAAATACTCCCGTAACAGCTGGTAAATAGCCACTACCCCTTGCCTTGACTGCCTCAGACCCTACTCTGAGATCCCCAGACCTCCACAAGATCTGACAACTAACATGTAACGTCTGGCATGGCAGAGGACCTCCAAGACCGTAACTGGAACCTAT
The DNA here is from genome assembly GCF_029215605.1 of Mirounga angustirostris. Classification (NCBI taxonomy): domain Eukaryota; kingdom Metazoa; phylum Chordata; class Mammalia; order Carnivora; family Phocidae; genus Mirounga; species Mirounga angustirostris. The sequence continues at coordinate 100,080,869 of NW_026991719.1, forward strand.
TCTGATCTGTTGTTTCATGTGCCTTGCCCTGGGAATATCATCTGTAATCTCGGAGCCACTTGTGCACCAGGTACTGGGGTTGACCCTGAATGTACACCGTGGTCACTTTGCTTAAAGCTCTAGCAGTGACACTGAGGTTTGTTTCAGTCTACTCTGCCACATGCATTCCCATGGAGCAGAATGTCCACGACCTTCAAAAGACGGACGACTTGAGCCATTTCCAAAATAGCACTTGGCAGGCAGCCTAGACTCGGATGGGGACAGCAGACACAGACTGTGAGCATGATGGGCCTGCCCCCTGTCACATCACCTCAGGGGATCCTCAGCCCCATGGGACTCACTAGAAAATCCTTTACATTGGAAAAGCAGAAATTATCTAGTCCACCTGAGCAGCCTGGGAGTGGGTCTGTATTCTTAGCCTCATGCTTCAAGTGCTGAGTTTAGAACAAAAGCCTCTGCTCAAGGTCAGATGATGAGTCAGCTACTGAGTGGGGAACAAAAAGAGACGGAGAATAAACAACCCACAACAGGGTTAACCTGAGCTGCTTCCACCTGTGAGAAAGGCCTGGCCAAACCCTTCATAGTCTTTATTTATAGATAGCTTGAGGAATTGTCCCGGAAGGATGTTAATGCCCATAGGTAAGGAAGAAGGATGATAGTGGTAGGTGTCTCTTTAATCAGCTGTCCCGGAGACCCAGACTTGCTCTAGCCTCATGATCTAAGTGAATATACACCGAGCTGCTGCTTGCTGTCTTTATTTGTAACTCAAGAAGGATCTACTTCATTCTGCCTCTGACAAAATCTCCCTCTTTCTCCCAATGCACGTTGGCTACTGTTAACCTTACAAGAATGTAAACGGTCAGCTTCCAATTAATTCTGTTTGCTGTGCCCTAACTAATGAGTTAATGCTGTCCGTCATTATAACAGCAAAAAGCTGACTTGTGATAAAGGGAAGCAGAGAGAGCCTGTGTTGGAGTTTTTTGGGAGGGTCTGAGTTCTAATCTTGATGCTAACTCCCTTGGTAACATTAAGGGAGGCAGGTTCCTCATTTTCATTTTCTTCATTTATAAAATAAGGATAATGCTATTACTTGCCTCGTGGCTTGGCCTAGGAAGAAAATATGATTATAGACAAGAAAATGATTTGAACATTTCAGTACCCTCCAAACACGTAAGGAAATATGACTGTTTTAAGAAATACTCAAGGGGTATGTGGAAACGAGCATTTATCAAACACCTACTATATACCCAGCCCTTTCACATCCATTAATTTTTCTTGATAACGATCCTATGAAGTAGATGTTTGTTACATATAAAATAGCGAGGGATAAAAAAATAACAATATGTCAGTATGTTCAAATTCTAACTTTTAGAATCAAGTAGATTTGACCTTAAAGAAAACCAGGCTTACACACATACACACAAATAGAATCTGAAGTACAGATGACAATGATGCAACAGGTCAGTTTGGCATCAACGTGCATCTCTCAGATAAAATTGAAAGTAAACAGGTGACACTTTCCATAATTTATGTCACAAAAGTATAATATGGTTTGCAGAAACTGGAAAACACATTTAGGATAAGGATTATCAACCTGGAAGGAAGGCAAGGGTGCTCAAAATGTAGCCAGTTGGTCCAAACAACTACATGGGTACTGTCCAGGGTACTGCAGACCTGTAGTTTTTTGTTTGTTTTTTCATCTTTTTTTTTTTATTATTATGTTTCTTCCCTGGCCAGTGGCAGGCTACTACTGTAGCCAAACCTTGTTCTTTATAATTAGCAAAGCAGGGATGAGACCCCCAAGAGTAGGGAGCAGAAAGATGAGAATTGTCAACATGTTTGTCCTCACCTTAGACAATGAAAATGGGACCCAGAAAGTTATTTTCCCAGTCATGCAGCTAATAATGGGGGAAGTTGGGTTTCAAGCCAAAGTATATATGATCTTCCCATACCCATGCTGTTTACAAGAAAAGCCACCACTTCCCCAGACCATATTCCCTCTCTCAGAAATGGTGCCAAAACCTTGGGTGGTAGTGAGACACTGCTCTTGGCCCTTTCTGACATGAGCACCCCCTTACCATGACCACCCCACTGGTAATCCACGACTAAGTTCCACAAGCATACCTACAAGTGTTATCACTGTTTCCCTGTTCAAATGGGGTAGAATATATGACCAAGAAACGAGCTGTTCTCTATTAAGAAAGCTAACTGACCCTCCTGGGGGATCAGACTCATCCATGGCCATATCCTTCTTTGCTCAGCCTCCCAGTCACAGAGAAGCTTGAAGGCCAAGACCTTCTCTGAAACATTCTATCCAAATAGTCCCCATAGCATCCAACACAGGATTTGACCCATAGTACACACTCCAAATACTTGATGAATCAATAAGGACCATGTGCAATGATGAGGATGTGTCCTAGATGTCTTAATTTTATTAGGGTCCTTGGGAAATTTTATCAGAGATCATACACACACAAAAAATGTAAAATTGAGAGGAATCTAATGATTAGCTTCTACCAAGAAACTCTCCTTTTCCTCAATCACTAACCTAATAACACTTGTTCTAGTCTCAAATCTATCATCACCAGCCAGAGGAACTAACAGGAGATGTCTCCCCTCTTTAAGCCTCAGTTTCCCCATTTTTAAACTAACAATATTGAGCAAGATCAGTGGTTTTCATCTCTGACTTTACACTAGAATCATCTGGAGAGCTTTTAAAACTACTGGTGTTGGATCCTCTCCCCAGGGTTTCTGATTTAATTGCTGTGGGGTGAGGCCTGAACATTGTTATTTTCTAAAAGCTCCCCAGCGAGCCTGATATGCTGCCAGCGTTGAAAACCACTAGGCTAGATGACCCATAAGGCCCCTTCTTACTCTGAAGATCGATATGCCGACTACAGCTGGGTCTCTCTTGATATCAGGGCTGCCCTGCCTATTCTCTACTTTCCTAATACCACACACCACAAGATCTATCAATGGATTGTTCAACCTAACATCTCACTTCCCCTCATTTATCTATTAGTTTAAAACTTCACACATAGTCTTGGGGCTCCTCAGCACTGCTGTTGAGATCTTGCTTTTTAATGCTAAATGGGTTATTTTGCCATCAAAGAAGCTCCTCTGATCCCAGGATGTATCTTTAAAGCACTAGCCACCCTGCCCTGCTTCCAGGCTGGGAAAGCCCAACAAACAAATATGAGCAGCCTGGAGTCCTCCTGCTGATCTGGAAGGAATCCATAAACACAATGCACAACTTTCCATTTCACTGGACTTTTTCATGGCACCGAGCCTGCCCATTCCATTCGGCCCTTTGTCAAGAATGTCCTTGACACTTATGGAATTGATTTGTTCTTCCTTTGCTTTAAATAATAAGCCAACAGTTACGCAGGAGTTTTATAAGGTATCGATTTAACGTACAAACCACATAATGGCCCTTGAATGCTACAGCGAGAACCAGTGCCTCATCAGCCAGGAAGACCAATATAGTGACATCTTAGCGTTTTCATAATCTGTCAAAACATCCTTGAGCTCTGGGCTTGCTGAAGAGCAGACATGCCAAGGATTTAGAAATGTCAAATTAAAATATTCTGGGCTATTTTCAAAAAGACATGAGCCTTTTTAACCACTAGCATTCTATCAACAATTCTTTTTCAGAACATAGGGCTTCTAAAGGAAGGCGGGCTCTCAGATGAACAGTGTGAACACTATACAGGGAACAGAGGGTCCCTCAAGGTCATAAGACAGCTTTATTCTAGAGGCACTCGATCAGAAACATTTGCCTACTCTGTGTGTAGATAGAAAAGGCTGAAAGGCAGAATCAGGGTGAAAGGAAACACAGGGCAGGAACCTTAATGAAAAATTCCCAAACTATAAGATCCTAAAATACAGATATGAAAAATTAGAATCTGGCATGGCCTTTTAGCGATATACAGCTTAGGTGCCCTTCAAGGATAGGAAAGTACAGAGGTGCTTTGTTGTAGACCCTTGGACAAATTGCCAAAAGTACATGAGATCATTCTTCCCTTCATTGCCAAATGCCTTGCAAGGGTAGTTATCTATTCACCTTGCCTCTACTTCTGCATCTTCCATTCATCCTTCAAATTTGCCTCCAATATTCACCACTCTGCTATAACTGCTCTCATTAAGATATCCATGATCTCCAATGGCCAAATCCTGTGGTCAGCTCTCAATCCTCATCCTGATTGCCACCTCTACATTATTTGACACTGTTGACCATTCTTTCCTGCTTCAACCTTTGTGACACAATCTCTCTCCAGATTCTCCTCCTATTTCTCGACTTTTATTTTCAGTTGTCTTCTTAGGCTATGCTTCCGATTTCCGACCCTTAAATAATGGACATTTTTCTTGGCCCTTCTCACGCTTTATAAGTGCTTCTGTGATATGACTTATAGGACTCTCAAATCTTTATCTCTTGTCCCAGTCGTTCTTCCAGACTCTAAACCCATATGGTCAACTCTCTTTTGAACATCTTCGCTAGGCCCTATAGCCAATACTCATCCTCATTCCCAATCTGCTCTTCCTCTTGTATTGTTCCATTTGTCACAATAACTTTTTAATTGGTCTCTTCATCTGCAATCTCTTTCTTACCTCTATTTTATTGTCCTCATTATCTCCAGAACTTTCTCTTGAAAAAACAGACATATCTGATTTTGTCACTCTGTTTAAAAACTTTTAGGGGGGCTCCCCTGTACCTATAGAATAACTCTAATACTTGCCCCATAATATTCAAAGTATCTAATGAGCTGACCCTGCTTTACCTTTCTAGTTTTACTTCTGATATTCTGACCACTCCCCAACACCTCAATCCCACCTCTCCTATATTCTACCACTCCTTAAGTATGCTATGCCACCTCATGTCTCAATTTCTTGGTTCATACTACTTCCTCTAGCTAGAAGAACCTTCTCTCCTTCCCATTTCCAATTCATATTCTTAAAATGTCACTTTGCCCAACCATAATGTCAACTCCTGTGTAAAATCTCCAGGCAGAATTAACTGTAGTCTTCTCTGAACTCTGAACTTTCTACAGACCATAGCACTAGCACTCATGCACATTATTTTACAATGAGGTATGTGAGAGTTCTTTAAGAGCTGGGATTCTGCCTCAGCCTTCATGTTTAATATTTCAGAGTCTGGAATCAGACAGACCTGGATTTGAGTACCAGCTCTGGTGCTTACTAGCTGTGTGATCTTGGACAAGTTCATTAATGTCTCTAAGCTTCAGTGTTCTCATCTGCAAAACAATAGTGTTTCAGGAAGAATAAATGAGATAATGCATATAAAACACTTATAGTGCCTGACACATAATAAACACAATAAATGTTAGCTATAATTTTTTTTCTATGCTACTGGCACATGGTGGTGTGGAGAACAAATAAGTGGTTACTGAATAAATTCATCATAGCATGGAAGACTGAAAAACACTTGCAAAATGGACAGTTTCTTCCTTTGTTGGATCTTGGGATCCCTGTCAGAGGCATAAAAATTGAGTTATGTAATGAATTGACCTCTCTGGAGCCAGATCATTACAGTGGCAGTTGGGGAAACCACAAGCTTTGTATGTGCATTTTATCTTTTGAATCTGAACCTATCACATCTTTATTCCCAGCAAATATAAGTTTTGGCATGTGCATTTCAAACTTCTTTTCTCAGACTTTTTTTTTTCAACTTTAACATCTGACAAATAGGATGATTCAATTAATGTGATAATTATTTAATACAGCAAGCAATAACTTTTAAGATGTAATGATAATTGAGTCCAGCATGTTTGAAAATACCATTCTCTGAGTCAAGTTCAGCAACATGTCTTGAAGTTGGGACCTTAGAGGTTTAACTAATTCCAAACTCCTCTACCACCAAAAATTTAAATTAATGGCATTTCTGATTCTTGCCCCCTCTTACCTATAATCCATCTTAATCTCTTGACCTCCATTTTAGTCATGAAATCCTAAAAGATTACCTTTCATATTCAACCCAGAACAATCTGTTTAATGTCCCTTGATAAGGAATATCCTTTAAAAAGTCCAAATTCTGGGATCGAGTCCCGCATCGGACTCCCTGCTCGGCGGGGAGTCTGCCTCTCCCTCTGACTCTCCCCCTCTCATGCTTTCTCTCTATCACTATCTCTCTCAATAAATAAATAAAAATCTTAAAAAAAAAATAAAAAAATAAAAAAAATAAAAAGTCCAAATTCTGGCATGCTTTTTTTTTTATTTTTAAAGAGAGTGTTCACATGCATGGGGAGGGTAAGGAGCAGAGAGAAAGAGAGAGAATCTTAAGCAGGCTCCACACCTGGTGAAGAGCTTGACTCAGGGCTTGATCTTGATCTCATGACCCTGAGACCATGACCTGAGCTGAAATCAGGAGTGGGACACTTAACCGACTGAGCCACCCAGTCACCCCATGGCACGCTTTCAATAGAAGCCCTATCCTTTGGGAAAAGATAAACCCTGTAGTCTTTCCCCTTATTTGGTCCTAGAAAAGGCCCAGAGGAAAACACTTATGTCAAGTCTATTGTAAACCAGACATTAGAAGTATCATTATTATTATGAAAACAATATAAGAAAAACACAGGAAGTTTGGAAAGTGAGAGTGAGGCAGGGGTCTTCCAAAACTCCATTATCCACATACAACCAGAATTATTTCTGTATATTTTTCCATTTGTTTTCATTTGCCTGCATTTTTTTCAAAGCTTGCCTCTTAAGCATTCTGGGTACACTAAGAAGATTTTAAGAACTTCAGAAGAACGGTAATTCTAATCATATGACTGCCTGGAAGGTTTTCCCATGGCTTCAGTTTTTCAGAGAAAAATAAGAGTCCAGATGGCATAATGACCAGCCCTTTTTACTTCAATTTGGACTCTGAAAGGGAAATGGCACGAGGAGAGAAGGGGATTCTCTAGTGACAATGACTTCAATCTTAATATTAAAAAATAAAAATTAAAAGCCAGAGAACATTGAAAAAGTCCATTCCGATCCAAAAAGAACAATATGCAAATAGTCATTCTTGTATGCAGTTAATCCTTGATTATCCATTAGAGCAGAAGAGAGCTGATGCTTTGAGGTGTGTTAAATCATACTTATCTGCAACTTGTAGCTTCCTGTCCCTCTTCCCCAGTATGCGTGCACACACCCCCGAGGGTAATAATTGTTTTAGATTGCATTTTGTATGTTCATGAAAACCTAATGTTGGAATCAATGAAAGCTCGGATTTCAGGCCTTTTACCTTTGTTTCTCAAACTGGCCTTCCTTTAGTAAAGTCTTCCACATCCCCCAAAACCCACACAGCTTCCCCCTGCTTAATTACCTAGGCTGCATGTTTTAATGCTGGACTTCATCATATCTTATGCTGTTCTTGAATTATTTAATATGGTTAAAGCTTGTCTCAACTAGATCATGAGTTATGCGACAGTTCATACTGAGTACTTCCCTTTATCTGCTGTGCTTTTTATCATGTAGACCATCAGCTACTTGAGTCAGGGAGTGTGCTTTGTTCACCTTTGTCTCCCCAGCTACCCTTACTGTAGTGCCTGATAGTGGAGATCCTCAATAGAGTAAATATTGAGTGAAGAAGAAATGGATTAACAAATACATAGATGAAAAGACAGCACCCAAGAATGTCACCTCGCTGATTAATGGATTTCACAGCACCTGCCAGCAAGAAGGATGGCCTGCAAGTGTTAAGTCAGTCCACAGTTACAACTATTGAGCACCTTCTATCTGCCAGACACAGATATTCTGGGGGAAAGAGAAGGGAGGCCTAGAACTGGAAATCCACTGTGTCTAAGTCACAAAGTGAAACACAGTTGCCCCATTGCCTGACTTTTTGTCACTGTTGTCCATGTGTAGCATGGTCAATTTTTTTCTCCACCACATGGGGTGAAATAATTTAGGAGGCAGAATATTTCTGTCTTTTGCATGATTCCCTTAAGTTGAGCTGAAAGGTTCAAGCATTGGGATGTGTAATCACTGTTATGATGTCTCCTTTGCTCCATCATCATCCCTTTCAGCCAGTGGGAATGTAAGTTGGAGAGACATTCTGTATTGCAGAGAAGTTGCGGAAGCCGTAGGGGGTGAGGAAGGAGTGGCTTCCCAGGTGTTTGTACTTTGCTTCCACTTTAGAGCCTGGAGCCTTTCAGTCTCTCCTGCTGTCTCTCTGGAACCTCTTAGGAAAAATTTGCTTTAATAACAATAACAGAGCACAAAAAGGAAGAATGGAAATGATCATAATAGCGTGGGCTTGTTGCCCCAACACTGTCAGCCTTTCAGCGGTCAACCTCATGGAGCTGCCCTATGCTTGTCAATGAGGGGATAAAAAGGATATGGAAGAGACATTTTATGGGACCATTTCAGCTGTTCATTTTAAATATACCCTCCATCAAATATAGTGAGCTGGGACTTGGAGATCACGGACAGCTGGGTTGCTTGAAAAGGGAAAGGATATTATAGTAAATTGTATTATTGTACATTTACAGAATTCCAGGGTATCTGGGAAAGCCTCAAAGGGCCACAGGAGCATTTCCAACCCGTGGCTTGAAATACCACTGTGCTAGGGGTGAGCCCAAGGCTGGCTAATGGGTCCAACAACGAGAGCATGACTTTGGTAGTTGGGAATTTGGTTAGGGGCTAGCACAGATGATTTTTTTCAGAGTTGAAGTACTTGGCAGGCGAACCAAAAATGAATATTTTTTATGAAGAGATTTAACAACAACAATGAGTTCACTGCCTGGCCTCAGTGATGCCTTCTGGTATTAAGGATCCATTCAAAAGCAGATGTCTGAATCTGAGGTTTTATGACAATGCCTCACCATGTCCAACATCATTCCCCTTCACTCCCATTCAGCACTTAGGCAAGCACACGTAAAATATCCAGTCCAAAGGCACAAATCAGGTAATTGTCCTAGCAGAGCTGGGGAAGGGAGGAGGCTCCTTTGGATTTCTAGAGACCTGGGAAAATCAGGATGTACCTGATGAAGGGAAGTTACAGTTGCCAGAGAAGGAGGACAGTTCAACACAGAGGTCAGCGAAGTAGCTGGTTTGATTATATAACATATTGTTATGAAATGGGGCACACGGTTCACTGAAGCCTGATCACCACAGGCAACATACTTGTTTAATTCAAAAGGAGGAGTGTCTCACTGAGGGTAAAATGCTGGAAACTCTAGGTTCAGGCAGTCAACTCACCAGGACCTTGCCCATCTCCATGCTGTGTAGTGAAAATTAGCAGTGGAAAAATCTGAGAGCTGAAAGACACCTTAGAAATTAGAGACTGACCTCTCCTCTTTGCAGATGGAGAAACTGAAGCCCAGGGATATAGCCAAGAGTGCATTGCTAGGACTACAGCTCAGGTTCTCTGACTCCCCAGATGGATGCACTTTCCACTATACTATACTACCTCTCACTGTTTATAATATATTCATCATGATGACACTGAAACTGCAAAAGACTTTAAGGTACCTTCTGAATTATTAGCAAAAATCGTCCTCTGTTTCTTCTATTGCCAGTGTGCTGTGAATTGTATTGCATTTATTTTTCTGCACTTTTGTATCTATAGGAACTCACCATTAAACACAACTTTGAATTAATCTGAATAGCCCATTCCCTAACCCTGCCAGATAGCATATTGTGTTAGGAAATGGAATGTGCTCTTTCCCTTGCATCCTTCCCCTGGCTTACTTAGGGGACCCATGACTCTGTCTAAGAACTAGACAAAGGAAACCAGAGTGAAGGACAGAGGCCAGCTCCCAGAGCAAGGTGTGGGGCTGGGACAATATTTTCTCTTTCCGTTTCCTCCACAGCACTTGGCATGGTGTGGAGCACACGGTAATGTCCATAAGTGCTCACTGGTGGATCACAGAGGTCTCCAGCCCTTGATGCTTTACTGAAGATGGGGAGAGGGCCATGGGCTTAGTAAGATGAGTCATTATAGATTCACAGAAAGATCATGCATTTTGTACTTAAATGGACCTGACAGTTGAGATAACACATGTAGGGACCTAGCATGATGTCTGGCAAATAGTGAGTACTCATCAAATAGTACTCATTATTACTATTATTTTAAGAAAAAAAAAATGTGTGCCATAAGAACTCAAGCTGTCCAGGGGGTCTGGATTACTAACTGGATGCTGAGAGAGAAGTGGGGATGCTAATAGAGGAGTCTTTGTCAAATGCATGAAGCTGGGGGTGGGGAGGGAGTGTTAAGAAAGCTAAAGAAGTCCCAGTTCTTGGGGCACCTGGGTGGCTCAGTTGAGTGACTCTTTTTTTTTTATTTAAAGATATTATTTATTGAGAGTGAGAGCATGCATGTGAGTGGGGGGAGGAGCAGAGGGAGAGAGAGAGAGAATCCCAAGCAGACTCTCCACTGAGTGCTGAGCCCTACACAGGGCTCGATCCCATGACCTGAGCTGAAATCAAGAGTCCAATGCTTAACTGACTGAGCTACCCAGGAGCCAGGTCCAACTCTTGATCTCAGCTCAGGTCTTGATCTGAGGTGCTCAAGCTTTCTCAAGACCAGATGCAAGGTCTCTTGCCACTGTGGAATAGTCCCAGATGGTTTTCAGTGCCCCACCGGACTTTTGGTGCCACTCCCAAGTGGGAGAGGCCAGTGCCCTGCCCTCGGGACGCTGGCATTAGCTAATAACAAGAACTAATTCATTCCGAGGTGTTAATGATCACCTATACCTCATTTATCCCCTCTGATCCAAATGTAATACTTTCATTTTAATGAACCCACCATGCTCACCTAAAACAACTTGGTAGAAATTTCTGGCACCTGAGTAGGCTGGTAGGGGAGCGATTCAGAGACATATAGGAGCATTTTGGTAGTGCTCAAACCACACTATGTAGGCAACTGTGCTTCAGATCATTCTGGAACTACAACTGGGTACAAATTGTAAAAATAACAAAAATATGGGAAAATTGCCTACTCAACCTATATGTAGGGCCTCCCAGCTGTCACCTTATCTAATTCTGTAGACATTTCGAACACCTACTCTGAACCTGGCACTGTGCTAGCTGCTGTGGATACAAAGCCGGCTGTGACACATCTTGGAGCTCTTAGTTCTGTGGTCCAGCTGGGGTCTCTAACACAACTTCAAGCTGCGTATTTGATTGACAGATGAAATAAAACAGCAGGAAAAGCCTGGCAGCTGTTTGCTTATAACTGCTTAGCATCTGAGAGTTCCCTCCCTACTTTAAATACTTCTTTGTATTTCAAACACAAAGAAGATGAAGATCTCCCTGTGAAAGCACCTAATCTTAGAGGTAAAAGCTAAACAAAGAGCAAGGATCAGAGAAGTGAAGTCTGCAGTGGGCAAATTGCTAGTCTTTTCCCAAACAAACCAACACTGTCCCGGCTACAAGGCCTTTGAAGAAGAATCCACTAATTAAACCTGTTTTTACCGTGACAATTCAAAGCATTAGCATACCGGAGATCCCTGGAAATAAGAGGCAGCAAACCCTGGGTAGTTTAACTGGTTAATTTTCCCCCACTGATAAGAATCCAAATCCTGACTTTAGTAGAATGGTTAACTATTCAAGCCAGAAAGAACCTTAGAGATCATTGAATCCTCATTTTTTAGGCAAGGAGACTGAGGCCCAAAGAGGTCAATACCTCTTTGACCACAACATCCAGAAAATAACAAGGCTGGGACCAGAATCCAGAACTCTTGAAGGATATTTATTCATTCATCTAGTCAGTCAACTAAATTTCTTGAGCACCTACTATGTGTCAGGCATTGTGCTAAGTTTGGGCTGGGGGTGGGCTATACAAGTGTCTCTGTCTCTATCCTTATAAAGCTGAGGAAGACAGACATTGAACAAGTGACTCATTGTCTATAAATATGATCCATGCTGTGAGGGATAAGTACCGGATGCTAGGAGAGCAATCTAGGCTTGTAGGGGGAGTTCTAAGAGAACTCTCCCTGAGGAGGTCATGGTTTAGTCTAAGAAACAAAGGATGAGGGCGAGTCCACTAGCAGGGTAAAACTGTCCTTGTGGTTGGGGGAAGAGATGTGAGGAGAGAGAACATTCTAGAGTGCACATGGGAAAGTGCAGTCAGCTCAAAGCTATCCCAGCTCCTCTCTCAGAGTCCAGACATCCTGCACTTTTTATAAAGCAGCAGGATCTCGAGTATATTTTATTTCCTCAGAAGCATGGGTGTAGTGGAGAGAAAGGAATTGTAGCCATCTGGACCTATTAAAATAATTATTAAATCACTTCTCTGATTAAACAGTTATTTTTACTTACCAGCGCCATACACCTAGGCAGATAATCACTTTTTCCAGCTTCTGAGAAGGTCACATCCTCATTCTTTGGCAAGGCACCTGAAAATAAAATAAACCTATATTCAAAGAGTAGATTTTAAGTGACGCTCACTGAAATCAAGTCCACAGCTTGAAGTAGAAATAAGGAATGGTGGCATTTTCACATATGTCTGCAGAAAAGGATATACATAGCAATATGTCAGCAGGCAGAGACCAGGCCTTAACCCCTTCCAGCTCTCACTAGAAGTGCCTTGTCCACAAGGGCGAGCAACAAAACTATGCAGCAGGTGCTGCATAGGGGTTTGGAGTCCTGCACCCCAGATGTGGAAGGACAATTCTGACTCTCTCAGAGGTCCCCATTTCTGCCATGTCACTTTGAATGGGCTTAAAATTCTGCCCTCCCCCCACCAATTGCACCTCAGGTGAAAATTAACTTAATATTAACTGTGATCAGTCATATGCAGCATGATTATAATAAAAGCTACCGTTTCGGGCACTCTGTGGTGTAGATGCATTATATCATTTGATCCTCACTGCAGCCCTTTGACCTGAGCTCCATTCTTGCCGTTTTGCAGCTGAGAGAGCTGAGCCTCTGAGAAGCTGAACAATTTGGCCAAGGTCACACAGAAAATCAATCTCCCCCCACCCCCAAATAAGAATATGAGCTACACGAGAGCAGGGATTTGTATCTGCTTTGCTCACTGACATATTCCCAACATTGAGAACCGTGATTGACACAGAATGAGTGTTCAGTAAATATTTGGTGGAGCTGGAATCTTCTAGATTTTACTCACCCATTGAACACACGGTCTCCAAGGTTGCTATCCCTTTACACCTCATCTATTTCAATCCTTATAATCTCTTATCTGGAAACCACACTGTGCTCTCAACTGCTCATCTTCGCTGCCATTCCCGGGCTCCCTGAGTCTTATAACTCTTCCTGACATAACACCTAAGCTTAGGTCCACCCCCTTAGTGAAGAGCCTTCCAGATAGCACGGGCCTTGCTTAGCTACCATGAGGGTATTTCAGATAGTCCCAGGCTCACATTCTAACCCTGATATTTGCTACCATGTGATGTTACTTGTTTGGGTCTCAATTTCTTTATCTGTGAAATGGGGAAGCCCTTGTAAAATCACTTGCCTTCTCTGAGCCTCAGTTTCTTGTTTATCTCCCAGGTTCCTTCTAGCTCTCCAGCCTTCCTGACTAACACACTGGCACTAGATCTCTAGCTGCCCACCCTTAATGGCTTACGTCCCCTTGCTGAAGTCCTATAAATAGGTCTGGTGCCTTGAGAATTTGCTGGACCTTCACTTACTAAGGAACCTGCCTGCATTTACCAAATATGTAGAATTCAGTGATTTCTTACCTGTTCTGAAGAGCCATTCCTACTACTTCTGCCTTTATCCCTACTTAAGTCCTTTTATGCTTAAGATCTAGAAATGAAAGAACGAGTAGGATGTCTTCTGCCAGGGAATCTGATGATCAGGGGTTGAAGCCATGAATAGTAAGTATTTGAGGAAAAGTATTAGCTATATAAAGCCATTTGCTAGTTGATAGGAGCTAAAAGCACTCCTATGAATAATTCCCACGTACTTACCTTTTGTCATGTTTTCCTCTCCTGCAAGGAAAAGACTACACTAAAATTAGGAAAATAACAGCCCCTGTTTTATGGCCAGAGCCATTCCACTCATTTTCTTCCTGCTTCCTTCCATTTGCATGAGTAACATCACAAGACCCTAGAAAAAGAATGCTGTCCTTGTAGATGAAAATGGTGCTTTTGTCTCAGGCTCTCTTTCTTATGAGCTCTCACCCTCACAGGGGCTTCCACCTGGATGTCAGGGGTCCGTCCAGTGACGGAAGTCCAACTGGTCCCCTTACCAGTTCTGGCCTCAGCAGGGCAGGGAATTTCCAGCCACTTCCCTCCAGGGGGCTTGAGTCTATGGCTTCCACAAACAGCCACAGTCATCCCCACGACAGCACCTTCCCGGTCTTCACGCCACTCCCCAAGGCTTCTAGCCTCAAAGGGCTTGTACTTTCTCTCCTGGAATCCAATTCACAAATGTTTCTGACTCTGGACTACTGATAGTATTATTATAACTAGAGTGGCAAAGTGATATGTAGAGGCAATAATGATCTGCAGGATGGGCCAGTTCAGGGGGAGCTTCCTAGAGGAAACTGCATTCTAAGCAGGCAAGTAGTGCTAACCCAGCTCCCTGAAATTGATTGGGTGACAATCCAATTACAACATGTATCCGATCCTTTCATGCATCATGGCAACATACTGGGATTCAGGAGACCCCTCGGTTCAAGGGAGTGGAATATTCTCAGTGCCTGGCCCACTTCTAATGGGAGCTTAGAACAGAAATAAGGCAATGGCAGGTAAAGAAATCATAACTCTGCATTAAAGGGTAAGGTCTTCGTTGACAAACGCGTGATGTCTTAGCAACAGTATATCGGGAAATAAGGCAAAAGGGTGCAAATGGCAAAACCTCTCCTAGAGATACATAACTGGATTATAAGCTCAAATAGCAAATATGCATTGAGGGCCAGGATAATTGGTCCTTTATCTTCTCCTTATAAAAACAAAGGTTTATTTGCCCTTTAAATGGGCCAATAAAATTAGATTGGCATCCTGTGGTGTGTGCTGAATACATAATCAGAAATCTGAAGCAATAAAAAAAAAAAAAGAGGGAAAAAGCAAAAGTAGAAAAATCTAAAATTCTGAACGGTGTAGAAAAACAATGTAGGAAAATAATACAGTTCCAAATAGACCTCCTCACTGTGTGGCAGACTCCAGAGCAGTCACTTTGGCTCCTGGAAGCTGGGGGGTCACCAGCTCGATCCACAGTTCCTCAGCAACAGAGGGTGCTTGGCTCTGGGGTGGCCCCAGAGGAAGGGAGGAAGGGATGGGGCAGGGCAGTGCCAGAAAGTAGGGGACTCTCCACCAAAGAGGGATTCACAAAACTTTGAAAGCAAAAGCAGTACTCAGGGAAAGGAATGTTTTGTGGCACTCGAAATGTCTTTTAAAGTATACTCCCTATAATCCTCCCAAAGCTGCTCACGTTGAGATCTTCAGAGAAAAAGCACAACAAAAACTTTCTAATACATGAGAATACAGCAATCCATCCTCCAGAAAAAAAGACAGTCAGTGCTTGCTAACTGATGAACATGAAGCACAGTAAATTAAAAAAAAAAAAAAACAAACAAACTCATCTTCCAACTGATTTCTAATTTTGATGGCCAGACACATAAATATTTGTTTAATGAGTGACAGCACATTGATAATACTTTTCTGTATTAGCTAGGCAGATGAAAAAGAAGGGAAATTGTGTTATCATTCAATTATTTTTGTATCAAATATATTCACATGCTCTACTCAGAGAAATTATTAATTATGCACAAAAGAATTTTGACTTAGAAATCTCAGAACACTTTATAGAAATTCATTGTGTAGAATGATTCAGGTAGTCAGATAAATAAGGATAAAGATAGGGATGCAGAATGAGTCCCAAAGAATACTTATTTTAAAATATTTTACAGTTGGAGGTTCTTAGCGAAGGCGGAACTATCTAGAGGTCATCTCTCTGCCTCCAAACAGGAATACATGGAAGCTTTTCTGAATAAATTAAGTGCATCTGCTTTCCAGAGGGAAAGATTCTTCGATTTTTCTAAGGGCTCTTCTTAGTTTTTTCAAGCCTCTTATAGACCAAGAGACCCTTTCTCGGCTAAGGGAATGCATATTTTGCTTCCTCTGTGTCTCTCCCAGGCACCCGTCAAAGGACTCTGTACTCAGTGTGCCTTCAGATGCCATTGCTGCCTGGCCAACATTTATGTTCAGTGCTCTAGGAGCTGCAACTCCTTCTCAGAGACAGATGAAAACCAACATGGGAAGGAACATCGGCTGAAGCAGGAGCCTCCGGGGCAAAGGGTAGTAAGACACAGTCATAGAGTCACTGTGTCTATAACATTGCTCTGGGGAGCCTAGCCCCAAAAAGATTGATCTCCAACCAGCTTCAGCAGAGATTCCCTTTAAAAGGCAAAAGAGGTTGGGGCACCTGGCTGGCTCAGTTGGTAGAGCATGCTCCTCTTGATCTTGGGCTTGTAAGTTTAAGCCCCATACTGGGTGTAGAGATAACTTAAAAGTAAAATCTTAAAACAAATATATAAGAGGCAACTAGGCTCCTATTATGCATAGAAACATAAATCACAAGCAATGAAATAAAATTAAATACTCATAATTGACTAATTGCTGGTACAGTTGGCTGCTTTTCCCCCCAGGGAAGGCGTCTTCTATATGATTTCTGGAGCATTTAACCAAGTGTAGCTGTAATTATTATTATTCCTATAATAATAGGGTTTCTACAGATCTTCATATTTTTTACATGTTTTATACTCATTATGGCTAATCCACAAAACATCTCTTTAGGATATATAAATACTGCCCTTGCCATTATGCTGGAGAGGAGTAAGAGCTCAGAAGAAGGTAAAGAGAAGGTCGCAGATTGAGTCAGCAGCAACATAGAGACAGAACTGGAGAATTCTGCTTTTCAGTACCAGTTTATGCCATGGGCTCATTAAGTGCTTACAGTATGAACCAGATTACACCGAACTGGACACACAACTAACGGAACATGTGTTTTGTGTTTCCTGCCATGGGTGAAAGTTCCCATTCACACACACAAGGCAAGCAGGCCACCACTTGGTTGAGGCATGCTATGGTCAAGTACCCAAATGGGGGCTTCCGTCTAAGTGCTGTGGACACTCAGAGAAGGAATGGGTCTCCTGGGGGATGAAATGTGCACCAAAAGCTCCATGGAGGAGGGAGCTTCAGGCTGGTTTTGAACGGTGGGCAAGAATTGGAGTGGTAAAGATTTGGGAAATGGCATTCCAGGATGGGAACACAACATGAAAAATGCTGAGCAGCAGAAAGGAGTAAGAAGTGTGTTGAGCACAGAAAGACCAACTTGGTTGGAGCAGAAAGTTGCTACTGGAGAATTATGGGAGACTATTTTGGATCGATCATAAGCCCTAATGATGTTGGCCCATGGGGTAGAAAACAAAGATGCACATTAACTGAGTACTTACCATGTCCAGCTTTGTGCATCATGTTTTTTCTAATGTGAATTCCAGGCTGAAGGGTTGGGACTCTGACAGGCAATAGGGGAGCTGAGGGTCCAGTCACTGGGTCCCAATACCTAAAATAAGACAGTGTGTTCAATTACCTCACTCACATGTCCTTGGTCAACCTCTGAGGACTTCACTGGGGTATTTCTCTGACTAAATACACAGCTTCTCTCAGGCAACGCCATTGTTATCTGAAAATATGAAGCCTTTACTTTTGCATGGCACTGCACAAAGAGCATTACAGAGGCCTAACTCCTCTTGGACAACTTTGACATGGTCAGATGTATTCATTGGTAGCACATAGTTACAAGTTGAATACATGACTGAGCAGCAAAGCACTAGCCAGGGCTACTTACTCTGTCTGTGGCTGAAACTGCATGTGTTTACTTCATTCTAGCTATTTCTAGCTATTTTTAGTCAGATTCTTCCCTGTGGATCAAGTTAGGCACTTTGGGAGACACAGTCTCACTTTCAAACCACTGAAGGAGCATCCGCAGGGTCCTTGGAAGAGGACTCAGCTGTTCTGTGTTGCTGCAAGAAGTTAAAGTAGGAATCCATTTGAATGATGCTCTGCACCAGTGGTTTCACAGCTTCCAAATGGATTGAGTTCTGAAAGAAGTTGTGTCATCTGGCTGGCATACAGGTGGCCTGGGCACCAGAGCTGTCCACTGGAGCGCATAGGCTGCAGGCTGGAACTGAAGGACTGTACGTATGGTGCTGAACCCAGCCCCCTTGGTGTGCTCAGGTTTTTGTGGGAAGATGCATTCACAGTCCCAGTGTGAAAGCTGAGTGACGCAAGTTCCCTAATCACTCCCATCTGAGCTAGAGGGAACAGAAAGTCCTCCAGCCCCCATCCCCAGGCAGCAGCTCAATGGGACTCCAGCTGGATGAGAGGAAGACGAGTCCAGATGGGGGCTGGGAGGATCTAGGGAGGAGGAATGGATTGGGAAAACAGGAGAAGGAATAAGACAGGATTTCTGCAGGAGGTGATAAACAGTGAGGACACAAATGTAGACCAGACCAGTGTTAGGCCTGGGACGGGCCGTGGGGCTACAGTGGTAAAGAGATACCATTTTATTTAATGACTCACAGTACACATGCATATATTTGATAACCAAAACAAAAGTTTCATGAAACAATATTTACTCTTACTACACGGATACACATGGCATTTTTCTATTGTATTTTTTTTTTTTAAGGTTAGGTCATGACTCACATCGATTTTATAACCCATTAGTGGGCTGTGCCCTGCAATTTACAGAACACTTCCTGTAAGGAAAGGGAGGGAGGGTTCATTTTCCTTTATCCTTTCCTTGTCAGTCGTAGACTCTGGTCTGCAACAAGTCAGCAGTGAGGGTGAAACACTGGGGCATGGGATAAGAATGGGGAAGGTGGGTTCCAGGTAAATGAGGAGAGGGAGCAGAGAAAAGTAGGGCTGAGGAAAGGTGAAGTGTGGCTGTCCCTGGGCCAGCTCTGAACGCCTAGGAGGAGGTTATAGGAAAGGGAACTGGACATCCCCACCATCCCGCATAGTACTTGGTACTGTCCAATAAATGTTGAATGAAAAATACCTGCTGAATTGACACACACAAGTTAGAGGTTGTTTGAACAGCCTCGATCGGTTCAAATAGATCTGTGTCTGATCAAAATACAGGGAAGATCAGAACCCATCTTTATCAAACAGCAGTGCTGACATGGTGTATTGTCACCAACTTTACCCCTCCCCCTCTTTTCTGCCCTCATAACACCCAGCACTGCCTTCACGTGGGGGAAAGGCCCTAGACTGTGGTGCCCCCAAATGGAGAGGCACTGTGGTAGGAGATCATGGACTCAGATCTTTCCTAACTTCCACCACTGGCTCTCAAAATGTACCTGATCTGTGTCCTATTCCCTCAGTACCTGGTTCTCAGAGTTCACCTGGCAAACCACTCCATACTGACATGGTCATGAGTGACACCAACCGCATGTTGCCCTTTTGGGCCACATTTGTCACCTGACAGGGAATATCACCATTCTGGCCAACAGAGGTGGGTGTTTCAAACCTTATAGTAGTCAGTGGAGAAGACAACTGAAGGCAAGAAGGCTTTCCAGGGGTCCTTAAACCACACTACAGGGCAACTACTTACTCTGCCAACCCATTAGCATTTCCATGAACCATTAAACACCACCATCCCCAACCCCCCAAAAAAGTGTGAAAGTAGCTAGTACAATGCCTAGAAGAGAGTAACGAAGAAGTGCTGGATGACTTAAAATCAAACATATTTAGTTGGGTAGGCGCAGGAGGTACCTTGAATAGGACCTACTTAGACCAGCACTCTCTGTGATGATGGAAATGTACCACGTTGCACTTCCCAATGCATGTGACACTCAAAATGCAGACAGTGTCACTGAGAAATTGAATCTTTAATTTTATTGAACTTCAATTAATTTTAATTCAAATAGTCACGTGGCCAGTAGCTACCAGATCAGAGGACCCGGATCTAGGCAATCACTAGACGTAGCAAACACATTTTGAGGAAGTACCTCTTGTTGGCGCCCTTGTTAAAAAGCTGGATCTTTTTCTAAATAAGCCTCAAGATCTGAAATTCCTCTCTTTCGAGAGATGTCCTTATTTATTTTAAGGCAAAGGAGTATGGGAGGACTTACTGAAGCTGGTTTCAGAGGGTCTTGTTCTCAGATTTGAGCTAGAGTAGCTGTAGTTCCTGATCAAAGTACTTTTAAAATAAAGGGTAGCTCGGGTGCCTGGATGGCTTAGTTAAGTGTCTGACTCTTGGTTTCGGCTCAGGTCATGAACTCAGGGCCCCGCGTCGGGCTCCACGCTCAGTGGGGAGTCTGCTTAAGGATTCTCTCTCTCCCTCTGCCTCTGCCCCTCCCCCCTCAAGTAAATAAATAAATCTTAAAAAAAAAAAAAAAAAGAGTAGCTGGACCCTGCAATGTCCTGCAAGGGCCACTGACGTTTGCCTGAATGTAAGCTCTATGCTTGACAAGACAAACACCTCTGAATGGACATCTTTGGCACAAAGTTCTGCACAGACCCTGAATGCCTCCCAAACCTAGAATGGGGAATTACTTTCAGAATTCCAACCAGTTGAATTTGACTTAGGGGAAAAAAAATGCCTTTAATTTAAACTTGCCTTTTTTTTTCCTAAAGGAAAAACGGGTTCTTTGTTCTCCAGGCTGATAGAACATATTTGAGGGAACTGAGGTTGTATAGATTTTTCAAATAGCAATAGGGTGAAATTTTTGTATAACCACCAAACCTGGGTACTGTGAAGATGGCTTTTCAATAGTTGCTTCCCATCAGGATTGCATTTGGGCAATTTTGTAAGGCTGCTTATAGTTTCTTTGAAGTCTACCGGCAAGCGGGGATGCTAAGGACCATGGACTCCAGGAGCTAATCAGATATCAATTATTCCACTAGTAAAATGGGTAGGCCATTTGTTTCCTGACCACAAAGGGCAATGGATCAGCTTTTTGACCTTAGGTAACAACAGACTGCTTGAGTTGGAGGGTAGAAAGGAACAGTTTTCCAGTTCTTCTGGTAGTTCATTCTTTACCAGAAGGCACTTTTCTGTTTCCTCTCAGCATCCTCTTCCTTTTTCACTTCTCTATAAGACTCAGTGATAAATAGTAAAGATACAGGATCAGGGATGATGATGCCAGGAAAGAAGAAAATCATTCCAGTTACTTTTATTTTTTCCCTGAAAGGCAGACCTGTGAATATGTCTGAAGAACCAAGGTCAATATTAAGGATCATTTGTATTACCTAAACCAGAAGTATATTAAAGATACATTTGGAGCAGACCGAAGAACTCTAGCCAGAGTATTTATTACCTAATTGTTGTCATCCTGGAAAGTCTCGGGGTGAAAAATGAATTAGCCTGCCAGATAATTCTGTCCTTGACCTTGTCCTCTTTAGCACTTCTGTCAATAATTTGGATAATGCTACCGAAAGCAGGCTGATCAAATTTGTAGATGACAAGTAACTGGGAGTGATAGCTAATAAACTTATTAACCAAATCCAGATTTAAAAGGCTGGATCAAAATCATGAGGACATTCTAAAAGGGTAAAAGGTATCGAAAAGGCATTTAGCTAAAAAAAAAATACACACACACATATATATATACACATATATATATATATATATACACATATATATATGTGTGTGTGTGTGTATATATATATATTCAACAGCACATGTCCAAGGTTGGGAGAATCCTGGCTTGGCAGAAGTCTTTAACAAGATACCTGGGATATAAATTCAAGACCACAAAGTATGAGTATACCCCAATTCGATAGTAGAAAGATAAAAAAAAAAAATCAATGCCATCCTAGGCAGCACTGATAAATATGTAAGATGTCTAGTTCAAAATGGGAGTCTCCTGCCTTCTGGGTGGGTTCAACCTCACAGTGCAGTGCTCAGTCCTGGACACCAAATTCTTAAGAGTGACATTTAACAAACTGAAACACGTCAAGGGGAAGCTGGCCAGAGTTGAAAGCCTGGGATCTATGACATACATCTGACATGCCAATGGTGATTAGCCTGAAGAAGAGAAGGCACAGACAGGTAGAATGTATATCTTCAGATGGTTTCAATCTGCCATTAGAAGAGGGAACAGACATTTTCTGTGAGCTTCAGGAAAAAAAGAAGGAACCATAGGTGGTGAAAGTTACAGAGGCAGATTTGTGCTCACTGTAATAAAGACATTTCTAATCATTAGAGCTGCCCCAAAGTAGAATGAACTGCTTTAGGAAGTGGTGAGCTTGCCGTCATCCAAAAGTGTTCAAGAGGAGATGGAATGCCTACCTGTAAGTCAAATTACAGAGGAGATTGTGGCACTGTTAAGAAGCTGGAGGGGGTGACCTAGGCCATTACACTCAATAAAAAGCATGGGATGCTAAGGAATTCAAACACAGTGGGAAATAAAAGTATATCTTCCCAACTGACAATGGCCCTAAACATTTTATTATGTTTATATGGTTCTGTTTTGAATTATGAAGTCTTTCAAGCATACGCGAGACAAGACAACCATTAATTAATTTTTAAGAATAATTTTTGTTTAGGGACTCAGCTCACCCTCCTCCCCTGCACAGGCTGCAAAATTAAAGAAAATGGCTTTCAAATGCTATATGGTACAATATCAAACTTGAAGCTCTTACCGGTCTATGACAAATCTTAGGGCTGATTCGAAGGCATCATAAGAGTTCATCAGTTTCCTGTCCAGCTTTAGAAATTGTTTCATTGTCTGACTGGATCACTGGATCAGTTAGTTTTTCAATTAAGAATTGTGCTAAATCCCATGTAAAATGAGTTGCAAGTCAAGACAGGCCCCTGACTACTTTAGATGATTGGTAGAGATATGCGGGTGAATGCCAGAGACTGGGGCTGGGAAGAATGAGGATTCTGTTGAGTTCTTTGTTGTTGGGAAAATGATTACTGAGAGTCAAGAACCAACTACTTCCTCACTGACACACTCAGATAGCAGCTTTTATAATTTTTCAAAGGAGAGTCTCAGCTATTATTTCCATTTATTCTCAGCACATCCCTTTGATGTGGGCAGGGCAGTTGTTAGTTCTGCTGGCTTACAAATGACAGGCCTGAAGCCTAGTGAGGTAACTGACCCAAGGTCACACAGCAAGTTAGTGCCTGAACCATATAAAAACCCATCTCAGTGCAGAAGCACTGAGGAATAATTTTAAAAATAATATTAGTGGGGAGCCTGGGTGGCGCAGTCAGTTGAGTGGCCGACTCTTGATTTGGGCTCCGGGTCATGCGACTGAGCCCCGCTTTGGGATCTGCGCTCAGTGGGGAGTCTACTTAAGACTCCCTCTCCCTCTTCCTCTACCCCTCCTCTGCACGTGCTCTCTCTCTAAAATAAATAAATAAATCTTTAAAAATAATAATAACATTAGTAGCAGATACTACTTTATCAATTAAGCAGAGTCTTATATGAGAGTCCTAAGCACTTTGAACATACTCATTTAACAGGCACAGCAATGTTATGGGGCAGAATTATTATCCCAATTGTTACAGGTATAGTAGTGAGGTTTGGAGAGTTTAAGTAACTATTTCAAGGCTGCTCAACCATTAATCTGAACTCAGAAATAAACTCCAAATCACTCCACCTTCACTGCCACAACTCAAATCCAACTACTCTTCCCTCTAACCGAGACTACAGAAATAACATTCCAAATGTCCTCCCTGCTTTCACGGATGCCCCCTTACTTAAATCCACTGTCAATATAGCAGCCAGATAAATCTCTCTAAAATATAAATCAACTCATGGAACACCCATGATCCTTCCAAGATTTCCTCTCATGGTCCTTAGAATGAAATCTAAATTCCTTGCCAGGGTCCTCAAAGGTCTTCCACGGTTGGGTCCCTGCCTCCTACCAGACTCATCTTGCACCCTCCTCTTTGCTGGCCATACTCCGGCCAGGCTAATCTTCTTTCAGTGCCTCCAGGGCATCCGATGTTGCCCTCCCTCAGAGCCTTAGCAAGTGCTATTCTCTTGGCATCGGATGCTCTTCTATCTGAGGTGTCAGCTCAAATGTCAAGTCCTCAGCTAACGTTTCCCTGACCTAAAGTCACCTTGTCACATAGTCTCATAGCACCCTAATACCTTCCCTTCTTAGTACTTAGACCATGATAAGCACACATTGGTATAATTATTTTATTAATATTTGCTGCCAATACTAAACCATAAGTGCCGTGAGGACAGAGAGCCTGTGTTGCTCACTACTGTGTCCCAGCACCTAGACCATGTTTGTCACACAGTAGGAACTCAAAACTTTATTTGGTGAATGAGTAATTAATGAACAAGCAGAAAACTTTAAAACTCCTGAGCTCCAATGCTTAATCATATTGTCTTGCTATAGAAGGGCCTAAAAAGCACCCCTTTATCCCAACCCACCTCAACATCTCTCCTGCCATTTCTGATGCTGCTATGGAAGGGTGGATTGCACTTAACAGTTGCAAAATGAATTTTCCAAAATACATGTGTTCATATGTTAATGCCTGCATTTGAAAGCCGTTAAATTCAAGTAGGATCAAATGTTGATAATGAATGTTTTCTTTGCCAGCATTTAGATACATGCCATGTAATTGCAAAAATAACTAGTTAGACTGTCGGAAGGCAGTGTACTCCTGAGAGCTGAACAAAATGTTCAAGGGAATTAACCCAAAGATGGTAATTAAACCATGGAATCATCAGCTGGAGAATGGGGCTGATACCTTATTCTGAATCTGGTACTTTATAAGCACCCACTGTGGTAACTAGAACCCAAGACCAAAGGGTATTTGGTGGGGAGGAGGAGGCTGATCTATATGAACCCAGGGAAGGTATGAGTTGGCTACTATCCCACGCCTACCCCACCATCAACATCTTTTATTTAGCTCACCTGCTCCTACATCCCCAAGTTAAACACAAATAGCCAATTTAAGAGCAAGGCCAGGGAGGTATCTGCTTGTATGGTAGGCTTTGAAGAGCCCAAAATATCCACCCTTCCTGACTTTCTACCACTAAAATAACTCCTTTGGGATGTTCTAGATGTATATGCATTTTCATTAGGCTAAGGCCTTATTCTCTGTGGAGAGTAAGTCATAAGCTAACCCTGTGGTTCTCATATGGGGGAGGCAGGGAGGGAGGAAGGAACAGGTATAGTGATGTTGCCCCCCAAGGGCTATTTGATGATGTTTTGAGGCATTTGGAGTTTCACAACTGGAGAGCAACGGCAGTGCTATGGCCCTCTAATATTAGAGTAGCGTCCAGGGCTGCTAATCATCCTACAATATACAGGACAGTCTATCACAATAAAGAATTATCCAGCCCCAAATATCAATAGTACCCGCCGAGGTTGAGAAACCCTGAACTGACTCGTGAAGATTCATTTATTAGTCCATTAACAACTCATACACAGGGCAGATTCTTGCCGAAATAGGAGTTGGGATGGGTATATTTTGACTGGACAGTTGGGAGAGAAAGAAGGAAGAGTGATGTGATAGCAGTGCCAGTGATGGATTGGGGAAAAGACTGGGAGCAGGTGACCAGTTATGACACTACTCTCATAGTCTAAGAGAGAAGGAATGAGAACCTGAACTAAAGATAAACAGGAAAAAGGTCCCCCACATGCCATAGAGGTGGAATGGACGGAACATCACCAGAGAATGGCACATGGATGAGGCTGAGAGAGAAAAGCCAAAGATGGCCCTGAAGACTCCAGCTTGGGTAACTGGAAGAAGAGCAATGCATTAGGAGAAACAGGGACAAGAGAAGCAGATCCCCGGGCGGGGGGGGGGGGGTGGTTAAGAGGAGAGAGATAATATGCCAAGTATGAGAATATGAAGACCTAATAATATGAAGTCCTCCAGGTGAGGTTGTTCTATGAGCAGTCAGAAATGTGGATCTGGAGCCCAGGAATGTGTCTGAAGCTAGAGGTATCTACTTGGAAGCCATCCGCATGGAGAGGGTGAACTAAGACCCCTGCTTGGCACATAGCAGGAACTCTATAAATATTTGTTGAATGAAAAAAATATCATTTGGAGTAAGAAGAAAAGAGGGCCAAGGACAGAATCTTTGGACACATCTTCATCGAGGGGGTGGAGCAAGAGGAAAGTGAGCAGGAACAATAAAGGAGGTAGAGCCAGCAGAGTCTGGTGCTCTTGAAACAGAAGAGAGTTTCAAGAGGAAAGATTTGGCCAACAAAATCAAATGCTGCTCAGCAGTCAAGTCGAATGAGGTCTGTGGATAGAGTTGGGTTTGACAGTGAGCAGGTCATCATCAAACTTGAGAGAGCAGGTTCAGTGGAATGATGGGAGCAGAAACTAGGCTAGAGATGCAGAGGGCTGCAAGGTCCTCATCACCCCATCATGAGTGACGACGGTAAAGAAGGAGTTAGGAAGATCGTTTATGGATGCGGCAGGGATCAAGGGGGAGGTGAGGTCTTTTAGCAAATTTTTAGCCTGACAGGAAGAAGACAGCATAGAGAGACTAAATGCACAAACTTGAATAGCAAATAGCCATTATGTATCTCCTGAGTACATCAGTTGTATTTTTGAGCTTCCTGTAAAAAAAAAGTTGAGGTCATGCAGAATTGGAGTTCAGTGTATCATTAACACTCAAGAACCCCAACAGGTAGAGTTAGGTTCAATTTAAGGAAGAGCTCCATAGTCATCAGAGCTACCCTGCAAGGGAAGGGCTACTTTTGAGTGGTGAGCTCCCTTGTCACTAGAGGTATTCAGGGCGCAGTAACACGACCTCACGGCAGGTGGCTCCTGTCCTGAATCAGAAACTGGACTAGATGGTTAGTTTCCAAACTTTTGGACTTCTCATATCAGTAATATTTAAAGGGGCGGGGAGGGTGAGTGGAGTATAGGTTGATCTAGAGTCACTGACTTTTAAATTTTGCTCTGTTAAGTGTATTAATTTTCTACTTACTGCTGTAACAAATGACCACAAACTTCGTGGCTTAAAATAGCACAAGTTTTATTATCTTCCAGTTCTGTAGGTCAGCAGTCTGGTAGGGGGTCTCACCAGACTGCAGTCAACAGGGCTGCATTCCTGTCTGGAGGCTCGAAGGGCGAATCCGTTTTCTTGCCTTTCCCAACTTCTAGACTCTGCCCACATTCCTTAGCTCACAGTCCCCTCCAACTTCAAAGCTAGCAATGGCTGGTCAAGTCTTTCTCATATAACATCACTCTGATATTGATTTTTTTTTTTGCCCCATTCTTCTACATTTAAGGACCCTCGTGATTATCTTGAGCCACCCAGATAATCCGGGATAATCTCACTATTTTAAGGTCAGCTGATTAACAAGCTTAATTCCATCTGTAGCCTTAATTCCCCTTCACCATGTAACCTAATTCATAGAGTTGGAGGATTAAGACATGGACATCTTTTGGGAGGACATTATTCAGTCTATCGCACAGACCAAATATATATGTATGGATGTATGCACACACACATGCACAAATACACACACCATTTCTCATTAACATCATCATTTCAGAAGAGAAAGGACTACATACAGGAATGGAAAACAGAAATGATATAAAGAAAAGGACTGTCCTTCCTAAAAAAGGACAGTTGTCAACCTTACTCTAACCACCCCACACACACACACACACAAACGCATGTGAACATATTTCACCAGACTGGAAACTCACCATGGACCAACACTACAGCTTTAGAAAGCACAACTAGGGGCACCTGGGTGGCTCAGTCAGTTAAGCATCTGCCTTTGGCTCAGGTCATGATCCCGGGGTCCTGGAATGGAGCCCCACATCCTGCTCAGCGGGGAATCTGCTTCTCCCTCTCCCTCTGCCCCTCCCTGTGCTCATTCTCTCTCTCTCAAATAAATAAAACCTTTAAAAAAAAAAAGAGCACAACTTTATGATCTCTTAAGGTCCCTCGCAGCTCTAAATTTCTTTGTTCGCCTGGAATTCATGGTACTATGGTATTACCTGGAGAACTTTCTTGTGATATATCTCTATCGGTTCCTTCAGAGCTACATTTTTCTTCTTCCTGCTTGCTTTGAATGTGATCATTAAGTCAGCAAGAGACTTCAGTTTCCTTTTTTCCCCCTGATTCAGAAGGCTATGAAAAGTAGTCTGTAAATGATATGCAATATTGCTATTCTGATCTTTGGGGTAATCAAGTTGTTTGACATTTTTGTAATGATGCCTTTTGGAATATGGGTGGTGTAATTAGCTGCTACATTGTACATTAACAATACCTGTCCCGACCCTATAGACTTGGGGACTATAAATAAAAGCGTGACAGCTGGCTCCAGCGTTGCTTGTCACTCACCATTGAAGGGAACACAGCCGGGAGCTACACTAGAGTCCCCAGGAATCCAGGATGTAGTCAGAAACAGCATCTTCAACAAGAATTTGGTGTTTTGCTAGTAGGAAGAGATGGAGACAGGCACTGTTAGGAAGCAGACAACCAAGATATTTCCTACTGGGAAGGCACAGAAGTCCCAAGGAGAGACAGCATTTTAGCAGCACAAAGGCATTATATAGGGAGGGAAAGAGTCAGAGGACAACAGTTCATTCTCAAGTCAAATTAGCAGGGTTTCTTTATTAAACCATTACTCCCTAGGAATTAGAATAGGAAAGAACACTGAAGAAATATATAGGGCAAGGGAAAGAGAAGAAAAGCTACGCTTACCTGGGTACTCAGTGTGACGTTGCAGGCAATGGTTTCTGTGGGGAGGCTAACCTGATGGGGTTAATAGGGCAAAGTATGCTAGAAAGAGCGGGAAAGAGGAAAGAAACAGAGAAAGAACTATTTGGTTCCCAAGTTATATGTGAGGCACTGTAAATATTTTCCATGTACCATTTCATTTATTCCTTACCTCATGACAGTAACCCAAACCAACACTTAACAACTGAGACATCATTTTTACTTGTCTCATTCATTATGGTCTTTCCCCCTCACTAGTATGTAAGTTCCAAGAGGACAGGAACTTTTTTTCTCTCCTGTATCTCCCAATACCTATAACAATGCCTGGCACATAATAGATGCTCAGTAAATATTTGTTGCATGAATAAAGAGCTAGCATTGAGTATCTGTTTTGTGCCAGGCACTGTTATAGATGGCTTCGCATGACTAAACTCATTTTAACTTTCACAGCCAATGCTGAGACAGGAACTATTATTATCCCAATTTCACAGATGAAGAAACTGGGTTGGAGGCCCAGAGATATTAAGTCACATGTCCAATAAGGGATCGCCTAAGTATTTCAAACTATACAGTCTAACTGCAGAACCTGCCTGTGTAATCACTATTCTATACTGAGGCTCAGAGAGGTTAAGTAACTTACACAAAGCCATGCAGTTTAAGACTGGCAGGGCTGTGACTGAAACCAAGGTCTGCCGGAAACTGCTACCCTTTCTTCTGTACTTCGCTGCTGCTTCCGAAGATCATCGCCAAGATAATGATTTCTTCCATTATCATTTTACCAAGGACTCATCTTCTGAGATAAACAAGTGGGTGTGGTTCATTAAGGACTCAGATAAAGGTAACAGACCTCACCCAAGAGAATCCTGAGTCCCAAAGATCACCAGCCTGTCACCTGATCTCACTGTTGGTATTTGGGGCTGGAGGGAGGTGAGAGCAGTGGCAGGCAGATGAATCATGGGAAACTCCTGGTGGAGCCATCTATGCTGAGAGCTAGGCATTGAGGGCAAGTCACTTTCATGCCAGGCAAATCCTGACCCATGCTGCCCTACATAGCTCCAGAGTAGGGATGGTGTAGAGATGCTGATACAGCTTTTCTAAGAAACTAGTTCATAATTCATTGCGTGACCTTGTGCAAGACACTTCCTCTCTTTGTGTCACAGTTTCTTTATGACAGGGAGGCACCAGTGGAACTCCGTTGAATCAGAAGAGCTTTACTTTATCCCTTTTATATATTGGACTTTTCCACATAAAATTTCACTTGGAGAAAGGATTCCACATGAAAAACTATGCTTAAAAAAAAATCACTGAATAAAATAGTCTTTAGTTCCTTCTAGCTCAAACCTTCTCAGAGTCTAAAGACATGAACACTGTCCTTTGGTCAGCACAGCGTTCCATTCAGCCTTACTTTCTACAGCCAGGAATGGGCCCAGGGATCTGCTGTGAGAGGTCATTCACAGGTCCCCTGTGCCCCGGCTTCTCTCAGAGGGGGTTAACCCTGTCTTCCCCATTGGACCTTCTTTTCCTTTGTTATTAAATTTTTTATTTTAGTTCCAGTATAGTTAACATGCAGTGCTACATTAGTTTCAGGGTTACAATACAGTGATTTAATAATTCTATACATTACTCAGTGCTCATCATGTTATGTGTACTCTTTAATCCCCCCCATCGGGCTTTCTACTTACATTACTTATATATGTTGAGATAGAGCAAGGGTAACTCTGCACAATTGTATGTGCAGAGCAGCTGCACCTCTGTTTTATATGAAGGGACTAGAACATTTACTGATTTTCTCTTACCATTCTTTTTGTTGATGTCCACCACCGTGTGTCTGCCTGTTGGACCACAGTAGCCTAGTAGGGTTCTCTGAGGACTACTGCTGATCTGTAATACTTCTAAATCCCTTTAAATGAGCCACAACTGGCTTCCCTCACACCTGCTCACTCACACATTTGTATAAGGTCTTCCTTTGTGTCATTCTGTTTACCATAATACGTAGGCTGAAGGACTTCACCAGGCGTTCCTTCCTGGAGTCTGGCTTTCACATATGCAGTATGATTCCCTTTTTATAAAGGTTTAAAACAAAAATAACAAGGGGCGCCTGGGTGGCTCAGTCGTTGAGCGTGTGCCTTTGGCTCAGGTCATGATCCCGGGGTCCTGGGATCAAGCCCCGCATTGGGCTCCCTGCCCCGCTCTGTGTCTCTGTCAAATAAATAAATAAAATCTTTTAAAAAAATAACATTATATCACTTAGGGGTGTGTGTGTGTGTGTGTGTGTGTGTGTGTTTTAAAAGACCAAGGTAATTATAAACACAAAATTCAGGATAGTAGTTATGGAGAGAGGGCCAGGAGGATGTCCAAACAGGGGGATAGAAAAGAGGGGGAAGATGAAGGTAAAAATAAGTTCTCAGTCATGTTATAGTTTTGGGGTTGGGTGATGGTTTTATGGGTGTTCATTACTAGTGTTCATAAATAAATGTCATAAGTATGAAAAGTCCATATCTGACCTAGTAATGATTAATTCTGCTCCCCTGTTTCAAAAACAATGATTCTAAGAACAATGCAAGATTTTTTTATTAACAGAATCTCACTTCCATAACATACTTTTGTTTCCTTCCAATGTCAAGGGCTTTTTAAAATTCTAAGTGGATCTCAGCTGTAGGTTTGCCTCTCTTCAAGTTAATTTCCCCCTCAATTATTGTCCATAATTTAGTCAGATTGGGGTTTTCCTCATTGGAAATATGTTGCATTTCCCCCACAAGACTATATTTGTCTGGGGTTCATGGATCCTCATCTTGGGCCTTGCATGCTAGTTGATATGGATCCAAGAATTACCAACTACCTCCTGAATGTTCGCTGAAGGGCCATGATTGCTTGTTGCCAGAAAAAATACATGATACTTAAATTTGCATTTCAGGTCAACAACAAATAATTCTTGGGGACACCTGGGTGGCTCAGTCAGTTAAGTGTCTGCCTTTGGCTCGGATCCTGATCCCAGGGTCCTGGGATCGAGTCCCGAATCGAGCTCCTTGCTCAGCGGGGTACCTGCTTCTCCCTCTACTTGACACTCTCTCTGACAAATAAGGAAAATCTTTTAAAAAACCCAAATAATTATTTAGTATATGTATGAACTTGAGGCATACAGAATCTCTATTTTACTTGCTAAATCTTGCCCTATCTCATTTGGGCCAATAACTACTCTTTAATGTCATTATTGGATTTATGTCCCAGGGAGTATGAGTTTTAGATTCAGATTGACTTCAGTTCAAATCCTGGCTCCTCCACTCAAGACACAGAACATTTTTTCTCAGAATTCTCATCTATTAAATATAAATATTAGCAATACACCATGAAGTTGTTGGGAATATTGGATATTTGTGTAGTACTTAGCATAATGCCTGGTACATACTAAGCACTCAATGGCTAGTATCATTATTATTGTCAGTTTTATATAGAACATTATGCGTACCAGCTAAGATCTGACCTGGTACTGCAAAGCTCTCCATTTACAGGATTAATTTGGGAACCGACCTTCCTTAGCATCTTCCTTGGTGATAACCAAGGCAAAGTGGCATCCTGCTTCTTCCTTTTTGCTTCTGAATACTTCTTTTGGCCCCCTGTCATGAAGTGCCCCAGATTCATTTCTCTAATTGGTTTTCTCCTTTTAATATAAAGACCTTTTTTATGCCTGTGTTTGGGGGGTCACTTAGAATTCCTCAAGTTGGAGGCTATGGTCTTCCCCGATGGAGATGCCTGAATGACCTTTGAAATGCTACCCTTAAGCCAATGACTAATGAGTTTGGCTAGCCAAGGGGAACAGCCCTGATCAATAACAGGTTTAAATAGAATGCAGGGAAAGCGAGATCCCACAGATACTGAGAACTCTCTGTTTCTCACAATCGGGTCAAGAAATGAATTAAATTGGTTTTCCACTTGTCATCCTCCTACTTTCAACACATTCCTTCTTTTTGGTGCCCAGTGCCTTCACTGTTTCTCCTCTCAGGAAAGACTCCAGACCCTTTACATTCTCTTCTCTGACTCACCCTTCCCTCTCAAAACTTACCTATCTGTTTACACACGCTCCCTGGTGTCTAATTGGACATAGGACATATTAATTCATTTTTATTTTTACAGAGAGAGAGAGGAGGGGGAAGGAGAGGGAGAGAGAGAAAATCTTAAGCAGGCTCCACGCCCAGCGCAAAGCCTGCCACGGGACTTGATCTCACGACCCTGAGATCATGACCTGAGCCAAAATCAAGAGTCAGATGCTTAACCCACTGAGCCACCCAGGTGTCCCAGACGTATTAATTCATCTTAATATGCTAACAGCTTTAAAAGATTCTATTTAATCCCCCTCCCAAATCACAGAGTTTTTTTCAAGACCCTAAACCTGAAGAAGTAAGCCTAACAGTGGCTTCCTAGCAGATAAGGGAGACCATGCAGAATTCCTTAAATCACACCACATTATCAGCTGCCTGTTCAGTCTGCTTTGCATGAATGGAAGGGAGCAGTAGAGCAGATAATCTAAAGATCATTTCCACTTGGTTTGGGAATGCACCACACGGTGTTGTTGTAGCTGATTTGCTTTGCTAATTATGTTCTACTTAAGCTAATATTGAAATTGGTTCACATTTTTTAAGCTCATCTGGGCCAGAAGAGGGAAAATGTGGTGATGTGGCCCACTTTGAAATGAAGGACATAAAAGTTCTATGTGTGAGCTGATAGATCTAGAAGGAAAAGGCAAAAGGAGCAAAATAGAACTTTGCCAGTTACACCTACCTCATGTGACTCCCTGGACACTGAAAGGCCAGTCTTTCCAATGGCCTGCCCAGAATCTGAAATCTTCATTAGTAGCCTCCATTAAGGGTCTTAATCATGACATAGCTTTTGTTAAAGCAGTATGTAACCTAAAAGGAGTAACACATTTCCTAGCAGACACATTAGCAATTTGTCTAACTAAGTCATCAGTCCTTATTGTCATCTAGTGGAAAAAGCACTGAAGGGGTGGAACACAAGACAGTTGTACCTTGATGGGGGCATGGGTACACAAAGAGACCACTGGGAAGCTAAGATGGAAGTACAAGAACACCAAATGCCTTGTGGGCGAGCTGGGAGGGTTGCAGAAAGAGGGTAAGGCAATCTTCACCTCTTTCCTTCCCACATTTTCTTAGTTTCTTGCTCATGGTAGACATAGAAAACATGCAACTCTATCAAATAAATTCTTCCCTTCCTTACACTTCTCTTGCTGAGCAACTTTCAAGGGCTTTCAAGTGCTTCTAGAGATTTCAGAGATCTTGGTTTTCCTTTGAGGCATGTCCTTTAGAGCCAAAGCCTAACTATCCATGTCTTTCCAACCCTACAAGCTGCAGCAAGGGACCATGGGGCTATTGAAATATCTTGCTCTCTTTCTCATTGCAGTCTGCTCCCAGTTCTCAAGAGGAGTGTATGCCATCTTTGGATTCTATGACCAGATGTCAATGAACACTCTGACCTCCTTCTGTGGGGCCCTGCACACTTCCTTTGTGACGCCCAGCTTCCCCACTGATGCAGATGTGCAGTTTGTCATCCAGATGCGCCCAGCCTTGAAGGGCGCCATTCTGAGTCTGCTCGGTCACTACAAGTGGGAGAAGTTTGTGTACCTCTACGACACAGAAAGAGGTAAGAAGAGGCATGTGCTCTCCTCTTTGAATATTCATGCAACAGTGGTGTTCAACCCTCCACAACTCATGTTTGTTCCCTTCTCTTTCAATAAATACAATCTAATACTCTTTTAAAACTGTATTTAAATTCAAGATGAATTTAAATTAAGACCCCCAAAATATCAATGCAATGGTGATTTTAGAATCTAATTTTTCGAACTAAATACATCCTCCCACCCCCGGCCGTGGAAAGGGGTTTCAGACTCTCCTAGCTGAATCACTCTTGTTGAAAAAGGACCCTCTCCCCCCAGAATAATTTAGGTGGTCTAAAATGCACAAAGTAAAAGTAGCTTCGTCCAAAATAGAAAAAGGTCTAAGCTGGAAAGTTTCAGAAAATGAATCCTATCAGAGTGTAATTATTCCCATTTCAAAAATTAGAAAACTAAAGCTCAAAGAAGAAATGTGCTTACAGGGCCTCAACAATTACCTGATGGAAATAATGAGTGGAGAGTAGCTAAACTGGGCTTTGGGAATGGATGTTTTTCTAACAGTGAGGTTAATACATTGAGGACACATTCTATTGAAACAGTCTCAGAAATTAAGGGTCTGATCTTAATAGTACACAGTTAGGTGTATTTGTTAATTATATAACATATTATAATTCAGCCAAATAGACTCCTCGAAAGCCAGTTATCTTTGAGGGACTCCTCAATAAAGCCAAGGGATCCTTCCAAAAAACAATGTTACTTTATCATTTGTTTGCCTGCAACTCTGGCTGCAGGCTGGGGATGGTTCTTTCTGACTCAGAGAAAGAAGGAACAAATGGAAGGCCTGTCTGCCTGAGTGGCACCTGGAAACCCAAAGAACTCCCTGTATTTGCCTGCGGTACTTACTTCTATGATATTATCAGATTTCATGAACCCGAAGCAAGAGACCTGAGTTCTAGTTCAAGGTCTGCCATTTAACGAGCTCTCTGACCTTGACTAATGCATAGAAGCTCTCTTGGCCTTGTCTCCTCCCCTGAGGTGCCTCTCTTCTTAATGCAACATTCTATGATTTTTTAAGATATTATACCAGACACAGGACACTTTGTATCTTGCTACTAACCCTAACTCATATATTATCAGTTAATTAGTCAAGCAATTCTACAAGTTGTTACCAGCCCCTAATGGTGTGTTCCAGTCTTGTGGTAGATGCTTATATAATACAGTTCCAATGGGAGTGGACAGAAAAGGACATTCATGAAACCATTCATGAAAAACATGGAACACTATCAAGTTGAATGTTACACTATAGACTCTGATTGCTCTAAGAATTGTGAAAAGGTAGTACCCCAGAAAAGTAGAGTTTTCAGAGAAGGCTGGCTAGATGATCTAGGCTTTAAAGGATGTGGAAGTTGTAGATTGCAAGAGAAGAGGGAGGTATGGTTTGGAGAAGGGGAAAAGAGATGAACCAAGGGCAGAATCAGGAAGGAGTGTTGTGTGCTCATGCAGAGCCTTGCCTGACAAGGGTACAAAAATAGTTTCAACATTCTAATTCACAATTTGCTAAATCCTAATGCATTGCATTTCTTTCAAACACTGAGGATGAATTAGCCTATTTCCATGTACAATATATGGTGTATTCCAGTGTGTAACAACCTAAATTTCAGAACAGAAGTTTGTAAATCAGACAGCTTCTCTCCTGAAACCTTTTGTAAAGTACTTATCAGTTTTACTAATACTGTACCTCTCATTTATTCAAAAGCAGAAGATACAGTTCATGTATTTTCTCCTCATCTCCCATGGCCCTTTTTTGCCCATTAGCTATCAGTTGGAGGAAAGGAAGCAAAAGTCCATCTAGGTCTATTTCTTATCCTTGCCTCTTTTCTCAAATCATCTCACTAAATAGTTTGGACAAATCTGTGGTCTTGGAGCTAAAAAAAAAAAAAAACCTTTCTTACTCATGTGTATTCATATTTTTTTCTCTATAGCCATTTAGCCAGTAGGACTGATCTGGTCTGCTTAAGAACTACTTTCTATAAACTTTTACACTAACTTCCTCCTTGGAAAGCCTTCTTAAAACACTGAACCATGACCCTGTTCCAGGATTTCCAATGGCTTTTATTGCCCACACTGGGGGGTGGGGATGGTGGGAAGTAGTCTATTCTTCAAGACTCAACATAATTATGCCTCAGCCAACTAACAAACCTGTTGTGCCTGTGTTACCTAATGAGCACCTTCCACTGCAGGCAGCTCCCATTTTCCACCATTGCCCAAATGTGCGAGAATTATGCTTGGATTCAGCAACTTCACTTCTACTACTACCTAGAATTCTCTCCATCTTGATTATGAAAATGCTGTCGGTGCTTCCCCATTTTTCAAAAACCCACCTCAAACTCTACCTCTCCAAGGTAGCCTTCCCTGGCCACTCCAGCTCATAGTCATTCATTCATTCATTCAGTCAGTCAGTCAGTGCTAGGGTTACAATGGTGAACAAGATAGACATGGTTTCTGCACCTATCCTAATGGATAGGACCTAATTTTAAAAAGATTCTCAGTGATAGCCTCATTGAGAAGGGGCATTTAAGCTGAGAAGTAAAGGATCAGAAGGAGACAACCATGTGAAGAATAGAGGGAAAGAGTTTCAAGCAGTGGAAATAGCAAGTGCAAAGGCCCTGTGGCAGGGAAGAGTTTGGCATGTTTGAGGAAGTGAAAGAAGACAAGTGTGGGTAAAGGGGAGTGAGGAGGTTGAGAGTGGCCTGAGATGAGACTGCAGAGGTAGACAGGAGGCAGAGCATAGCCATGGAGAATGAACAGGAGCCATGGTAAGGAGTATGAATTTTATTCGAACTTCAATGAGAAGTCTTTGGAGGATTCTGAACAGGGGAGTCACATGATCTAAGTTTCTGTAGAGAACGGAATGTGGTGCAAGAGTGAAAGAAGGGAAACCAATTAAAAGGCCACCGTGGTTATCTAGGTGAGAAATGATGGGAGCTTAGATTAGGCTGGAGATGGAGACAAGTGGATGGAGTTGAAATACATTTTGGACACAGAATCAACAGAAATTGGGGACAGGTTGACTGTGGGATATGAGGAAGAGGAAGGCTTCGTGGATGAATGCTAGGCTTTTGGCTTGAGAGACTGGGCAAAATGATAACACTGTGTACTAAGGTGACTGGGCAGGAGGAGAACCAGTTTTGAGGAGCAGAGATCCTGCCTACCTCTGAACAACCACAAAACTCTTTGGTCCATGCCGTTCACTTGGCACTTAACATACGTGTTCTCCATTGCTATTTCACTGGGTCTGCTATATACCTTCCCAAGCCCCTCTCTCCAGTGTGATAATAAACAATTGGTTAACCCCTAGATGTATACGTTGTGCCTACAGGGGGTACATAGCAGAAGCCTGGGGACACATTTAGTGTTTTCCCAATGCCATTACTGATTCATCAAGAGTAAGCCCATGTCCTTTTTTGTTGTTGGACTGAAAGAGAGAGAGAGAGACAAGGGAGGGAGGGAGGGAGGGATGGAGAGAAGGAGGGAAGGAAGGAAGGGAGGGAGGAAGAAAGGAAAGAAGGAAAGTGGGAAGGCAGGAAGGAAAGGAAGAAAGAAGACAGGAAGGGAAGAATGAGGGGAGAGAGAGAACCCAGTTTGTAAATCAAACCATGAGGTACAGTTCTTTAAAATATTCAATAAAGTATCTATTGTGTATTTCCTCATTTTCTACAATAATCATCTATTGCTTTCATAATAAAAATTGTAGGGAGAAATTACAACTGTGAAATCGAATTTTAGAATATTTTAAATTACACAAGAGAGAAATGGAAGACAGAAGGGAACACCTCTAATTACACTCAAATAAGCTAAATACACAAATGATGTGACTCTATAAAGGCAGGGGTAAGTGAGAAGCTGAGAAATGGGTTACACAGTTGAGGTCATTTAAAAGATTTGTGGTGCAATCAGGGTAACATTGCCTCTGAAGTTATGAAACAGCTAATGGATTTCAAGGCTTTGTTGGCTACACGTGGATTTCTGTCTGCCAGGAAAGGTCTGGTTTTGTGTTTGCAGTCTTCACTTTGCTTTGTTACCAAAATACCACGTTGTTTCATTAATACAAAGTTGAAAATTCTGCTCTTGGTGCTATATACAGAGAAATTCATTTCTTGGAAACATTATAAGGTTGACTAAGTGAGATATCTGCTCCTCTGTACCCTCTCCTCTTCACCAACACCCCTTTTTTATTTACCCAGGGCTCCCCACTGTGTCACTTCTCTACCCCTGCCCTCCCTGGCGGGAGCAAAGCCTTAATCTCTCTGTCCCAAATTGCCTCTACACCTCCACAGAAACTTTCCTGTCCCACATTTCATTTCCACTGATTAATAGACTTTCTCTGCAAGTGACAAGAGTTCAGCTGACCAATGTACTCATGCTAATTTCTCTATGGCTGTTAATGACATGATGTGTTAGTGCATCCAAGGAAGAAATTTCTAGTCAGGTAAGGGCCTTCTGTGGCATAGAACCCTAGTCCAAAGCATGGCTTTCTGATGCTAGGATCCCAGGCACCACAAGTCCAGTTGGGGAGGCCTCTTGCCCACATACCTTCTCACACCAAAAGTCCTAAAGCCATGCCAGGGAGGTGGCCACCTCTCCCAGATTTCTGTTAGACCTGTCTTTTGGGTATAAGTGACCTAGTTATCTGTGGTGTGAACATTTCCCCCAGAACAGCAACATACTTGAGAACTGTAGCCAGACTCTCTCGTGCCCTGACAACTCTCCTTGCCTTCAATGGGCACAGCCCACAGAGATGAAAGGTTCTGGCCCAGGCTGTGGCTCTTAGCTTAGATAATGAGATAATAGCTCTAAGTGCCCTTTGAGGCAACTAGTCCCTACCTTCTTGCCAGTGTTCAATAAACTCCTGCTGTTTCCCATTCTCAACCTGAAACTCCCTACTCAGTTCCCAAGTCACTCTCTGGAAGTCAATAGCCTTCTAACGGACCTTTCTATTTGCTCTAGAAAGTTGGGGCAGAAACATGGGCAGTGGCAACAGGTAGTCCATCGGTCACCAAGCAATTATTGGGCATTTTCTAGTGCTAGCTTGTGCCAGGCCACTGGCAGTATTTAAGAGAGATAGAATTAGCTCCTGCCTTTGAAGAGTTCACAATCCTGTTGCTGAAATGGTGATTTATCTCAGGGGCCTGGAAAAAATTAATTTTTAACCCAACTGTTCCCTCATCCAATAATGACATGTGCATTCATTAGAGCAGACACCTTGTGAAAAGATTAAAAGTGTTGCCAGATAGCGAGGAAGATGGGATAATGTTGGAAGAGCCTGAGAGCTTAAGAGGTAAAGAGATTTCCCCCCAGACAAGGAGAAGGGGGCCTTTCCTCAGAGAAGTGTTTTCGGATTGACTGGATTCAGTGCCACACAACTTTCTGCATGTTGTCATTTACCACCTACTTACACAACCTGGCTTCATCCCTCCCATCCAGTTCTCCATTCCCAAATAAAGCACAGAATCTGTCTCCCCTCTGTGTTTCTGTCTCTGTTTCTATCTGTCTCTTGCTCTCCCTCCCTCCCTCCTTCCTGCTTCCCTCTCCCTTCACATACACACACACACACACATGCACACACAGGCGTGCATGCATACATGTACACATCCCAGTACCAATCGGTGGCACAAATCAATAAATCTCTATTATTGGCATCATTTTATCATAAGATAAAGCAGTTTGATAAGAGCAGCAGCCATTTTTTATAAGCACTTACTGCGCACTAGGCCATAAGTTTCTGGATTACCACACTGAATCCACATGACATCCTCGCATCTTTCCAACTGAGGAAACCAAGGCACAAAAAGGCTGAATTATGGCTCCTAGGATCACACAGCTCAGTGTGCCAAAGTAGCAAAATCAGGATTTCAACCCAGGTCTGCCGCATTCACAGTCCATGCATATGCTTTCGCTGCACCAACACTGCTTCCCACACTTGTAACATTTGAAAACTTCTACTACCTCTTCCGTTAGTCCTTCCTTCAGCCATTCATTGGAGGACCTGGTACCTCGACCCTCCCTACCCTAGGTGTCCTCCTGTGGATATACTCCAGGGGTCGATTTCCTTCATAAAGCCTGGTGTCCACAAATGAACACCACAAGTCGTGGTCCCAGAGTTCCAGGAATCCAGATAGGCAGCAGATCAAAAATCCAGGTTAAGGGGCAAATGAGTAGCGACAGTAGCAAATGCAGCCGGACAGGAGGTGGCGAGGGGGGTTGTCTGTGGTGCAAACTCATGGAAAGCTGTGGTGGGGACCTGGCTCTGAGGTGAAGTGAACTCAGAGATTCCTCTCTGGGGCAGAAACAGTTCCCAGAGCAGAGAAAGATCTGAACCTGCAGATCCTCATCACTATGGCACCATTTTTGGTTGGAGAAGAAGAAAGCAAGGAGAGACAGATGATAGGTTCTACCATGGCTACTTGGCAGAAACTTGAAAAAAAAAAAGTAGCAGCTGGGCGCCTGGGTGGCTCAGTCATTAAGCGTCTGCTTTCGGCTCAGGTCATGATTCCGGGGTCCTGGGATCGAGCCCCACATCGGGCTCCCTGCTCCGCGGGGGGCCTGCTTCTCCCTCTCCCACTCCCCCTGCTGGTGTTCCCTCTCTCGCTGTGTCTCTCTCTGTCAAACAAATAAATAAAATCTTAAAAAAAAAAAAAAGGTAGCAGGTACCTTGATGTAAAAAAAGGAGGAGGAGGAGGAGGAGGAGGAGGAGGACTATCGTGGACTCTTTTTTTCTCCTCCACTTTAAAAGCCGAGTAAAGGATGCACGAAGGTAACAGATGGCTCTAATTCTAGTCATGTCCATTTGCCTTCTGGGAAAAGCAAAGCCAAGAGAGTTTTTATTGAAATTCAAGCTACTTTTTACATCTGAATAAATTAGGAAGGCCCAGAGAGTACATTATGCTGTGAGAGACAGATACTAAATTCCCTTGTTTGAGTGGCCATAATCGGGGTTGACAGTACCTGAGACATTTGGTAGCTTCTGCGGCCTGCCTAATCCATTGTGATGAGTCCTCAACTATGAGAGCATCTTGAGAGCCTGTGCAATAATAACAGTGAATGACTATTTGGACTGGACTGTGAATAAAAGACCGCACATATGTCTATAATGAGAATTTCATTGAAAATGAAAATACCAAAGCTGTCATATTTTTTAATACTTCGATTTGCACATCCTTGACTGCTTTGGGGCATAAAAAGAGAAAGTGCAGAGCAATTTGTTGTCAGCTCTTGAAATAAATTATCATTTAAACACTTCCCCTCCACAAAGGTTATTAGCTTAGTAGCTTGTTCCTGGGGTTGGACCATCAGTAGGGGGAAAAAAATCGCAAGACATTAAACTACCCTTTCAAACGCTGAACATTAGTTACTATGGAAATTGTTCTCTCAGTGGCTTCACATATTTTGCTGTAACTCTCCAGTGCTACAGATTAGACTGCAGCGACTATTAATAAATACTGTCATATTTTACAGCTGTCACGCAAAGCTGAAAAAAGGCTTCGCTGTGATTAGATCCTGTTTACTGTAATATTTCCAGCTCAGCCTGAGAAAGGCAGTTTTCCTATAAAGGTATTTTCCATAAGTAGAATATTTCTCCATCAGACAACATGACTAATTTTAATGTATCATTAACTCCTTGGTGGCAGTGAATTTGAGGTTGAGTTGACTTCACAGCCAGAGATCCATGCCTCTTCAGAGACACAGTAAGCTAAACTGTCAAATTTGCTCTCTTGGGTTGTCCTTCATATTCCGAGATGGTGTGACCACCGGGAGATGTGCTTCAAGTCGTCACCCCTGCCCCCAGCACACACACAGAAGGACAAATTGGCACCGGTTTGTCCACCTTCTTTTGCCCTGTCCCTCTGTGACCGATTGCATTGTTTGCAAGACAGCTGGCCAGGATTTAGGGCAGGAATGACACTTCAGTGGGCTAGCTCGAAATTCTGCTTCCTGAGCTAAAATGCCATCATAAGAGCATAAGAAATAAATCTCCAACCCCCCTACCATGCATTAGCTGTTGGAATGGGATTCACATCTCTGAAAAAAAGGAGGTGACAGCTGGTAGGGTTGCTTTTGCTCTGACCTTCCATTGCTTTTCATCCAGCTCCTTGAGGAATTAACCTTCACTGAGCTGAATATCTCGTTTTCGATGAGTGGGTGGTGCTGACACTGTTGAGGGTTAGCTGGTATGTTCTGGTAAATTCAGAGTGGAGCCCTAGAGGTCCTTGAGAAGGCTCTTCTAAATGTTCCTTGGGATAAGAGAGAGACTGTGGTGTAGACCCACAACTGTGGCTTTAAGATTTGTCCTCTGGAGCCCCTTTAGAAAACAACTAAAGCCAGGGCAGGAATGCTGTGGAGGTTAAACAAAAGAATGCATGTACTGTCTTTAGCACCCAGCTGGACATAGTAATGTGCTCAATAAATTTTACCTCTTATTATTTATCATAATGGAACAGTGGTCCTCAGTGGGGAGGGAAGGTGATTTGGCCCCCCACAGGGACATTTGGCACTATCTGGAGACCTTTTCAGTAGTGGGGGAGAGGCCAGGAATGCTGCTGAACATCTTACAGTGCACAGGACAGTACCCACCCCCAAAAGAATTATCTGGAACAAAATATCAATAGTGCCAAGGTAGCAGCAGGGTCAAAGGACAGAGGGTTGCACGACCTCCTCAACGGGTTGTCAGTGAACCAATCTAGCATTTACTGTCTCTTACTGTGCTTAGATTGGTGTTAAAAGCCAGTGGGTTCAATAGGAGGTAGAGCCTTCAGCTTTGAAGAGCTTCTATTATGGTCAGCAAGACAGGATAAGATTAATGCACATGAAATAAAGATAAGTGTAAAACAGCATAAGGCAAGAGCTAGATTGCGTAGTACAGATTTGAAGTACCGTGGGAATCCAAATAAGAGAGAGTTCACAATAGGCAAGCTGGACCCATCAGGGAAGGCTCAACGGAAGAAGTTAGACATTTTTCTAAGCCCACCACCCAACTAGCAATGACCTTCCTTGATTGCTAAGGCCAAGTTGGTATCTAGAACCAAAACAACACGGCATTCTCATCAACACTCCCAAACGTCTGAGCTCAGGGCAAGAAACACAATTAAAAGAAAAACCAAAAAAAGGAACAATGTTCCTTTTACTAAATGGAAAGCAATTACAGAGCTGTTTGAAAATAGGCAGTAAACAAAAGAACGGAGGAAAATACTGGCAAAATTCCATCCCCCCCCCCCCCCAACTAATCCTGTAACAAAAGTGCAGTTTGCAACAAAATCAACAGTGCTCTGGCCCT
Organism: Mirounga angustirostris; assembly: GCF_029215605.1. Classification (NCBI taxonomy): domain Eukaryota; kingdom Metazoa; phylum Chordata; class Mammalia; order Carnivora; family Phocidae; genus Mirounga; species Mirounga angustirostris. Next base: position 100,124,420 of record NW_026991719.1, read on the forward strand.
CTCTCCTGCAGTCAAACACACTGTTTGGCATCAGCACCACTGCACATGATGCCTTAGCAGAAAAGCAGACGGAAGCAAGGAAGACAGGATATGAGTGGGAGGTTAAGGCGGAGCACAGCTCACTCCACCCCGCCCTCCCCTTTCCCCACCCCCCGCTTCCCCCCTGCCCCAGTCTCTATGGAGCACCTTCATTCAGGGGGCAAGTGGGGGCCCTAACAGAGACTACATCCCTCCCCATCTTCCTGGATCCTTTCCCATCAATAAGTTGCCAGTGTCGACTGCTCTCCTGCTTTGTCAACTCCACAAACGTCTGATTAATTCTCTGGTGCTAACTGCCTCGGCGGGCTTTCTCGGCAGTAGAACAGAGGCTAATTAAGATCATGTCAGGCAAGGAGGCTGACAGGTTATGTTCCTGGGCCACACGGAACTTTGGCCAGGCACGGACTCCATAGTAGGCTTTGCATTTATTTCCACTAATTCCTGCATCAACGGGCCTCCGTTTTGTCAAAGATTTACATCCTTCTCCTTGGGGTAATGAGCTGCCACTGTGTTCGCTCTCGATTGCATTATTTCGGCTCCCTTTCATTTGAATTTTTAATATGCTTGTAAACAAAGATAACAATTAACAGTAGGGTCATTTTCCCTCCTAAATCATGTGTGTGAGAGACAGAGGGAGAGAGGGAGACAGAGACTGTGTGTGTGTGTATGTGTGTGTGTGTCTGTCTGTCTTACTAGCATATAGCCCATAGAGGTGAGTTTAGGACAAGTAAAAGAAGCCCTACTTCTCACAGCAGGTAGAAAATGGAGGAAACATATGGAACTCATTACACCAAGTGGTGGATTAGACCGAAAATAAAAATAGCTTCTCCCTCCCCCCCCCCAATAAAAGCTTAGGTGAATTCATGGATGACAGACCCATAGTGAGTTATTAAGGGAAAGAGATGTTTGGAGATTTCTCGAAACTGAGGTCACCACAAACTGCACAGACTTCAGGGGCCATATTTGCCTTCTCGTGGGCAAATGGTCACACATAGTGCTGGCATTCTGTGCCCCGGGTTTTTAAAGATAATCTCATGATTATCAAGATTCCACTATGCATCTAGGAGGTGGAGAGGAATGCTGAGAAATAGGGCAACGTCCTTCAGGACGATTCTGTCTACTCCCATGGAATCAGAACCTCCAACCACACAGCAAGAACAACACCCTATTGTGTGAGGTGATCGGCCCAGCTAAGGATGTTGAAGAAAACCATCATCAAACCAGAACTAGTCCCATGCCTAACTCTGCCACTAAGTAGCATGTGTGATCCTAGGCAAGTCACAGAGCCTTTCTGGTCCTCAGATCCCACATCTGCAAAGTGAGGGAGTGAAACTCAATCATTCTTCAACCAACAATTGCCGAGCGCAGCAGTTGTGTGTCAAGGGCGTTATTGGGGTTATAGAAGGGAATGGAACAGAGTGCCTACCCTTAAGCAGCTCACAGTTTCAAAGGGGAGCAAAGACATGTAAATAAGTAAGTAGAATCTACAGCGATTCTTTTAGGTTCTAAAATTCTGTGGGCTATCATAGCACTTCCATTTCTTTCTCTTCTTTTCCCCATAATGAAACCAGAACTCCTTTTCAAATGACCACTCTTAGGGAGGGTTACAGAGACCTAAATATTCACCCACATTGGCTTTGGAAATTAGCCAGACAACTTCAGCACGCTCACATTTCCTTCTGGCTCACCCTTTAGTGCCCAGCCCTTAACCTTTCCCGGATCCTGCTGGGCAGAGGAGAAAAGGAAACAAGGCCAAGTTGGTAGATTAGGATGTCCAGTAGATCTTAAAACCCTTCATGATAGATCTCATAGGTTTTCTTCTAACGAGGTTTGCTGGAATTTTCAGCAGTGCTCCCTCCCCCTGCCTAAGGCCTTTATTGCCAGCACCCTTCAAATTCTTAAACCATAGCCCCACACAGCCCTTTCTAATCTCAAGGCTTCTGTGAAATGAATGCATTCCTACCAAAAATGATACAGATTTCTAGGATAATAATGCAGCTTTGTTTCTTGCCTACATTCAAATTCTGTAAAGATTCAGAATGCTTCACTAGGCAAGACAGTTACAGTTTCACATGGACTTTCCAGAGGATCTCCCCAAGTCTAGATCTGCATGCCTCGTCTCCCCCTAAAACCTTTACCTTGATGCCCCACTGGGACCTCAAACTCAACATGCTGAACTCTCTGAATTTATCATCTTCCTAGAAAATTCTCTCCTCCACCTGTGTTCCCAGGCCCCATGAATGGTACTGCCTGGCTGCCCGAAGCAAAAATTTCATCCTTGAATCTTCCCTCTTCATCATTCCTCACACACCTCACCAAGACCCTCTTCTGCATTCCCACCACCACTGACTCAAGTGCAGTCTGCCATCACCTCCTGCACCATCCTCCTAACCGATCTCCCTCATCTTACACCCCCACTGCCACCAGGCCGCAGTCTTCCCTTCCCGTCACTCACCTGCCTAAAGGCTTTCAGTGGTGGCCCGTGACTCCTCCCATTGCATCCTAGCTTCTTAGCAGGGCACAGAAGGCCCATCTGATCTGACTCCAACCTGTTTTCCTAGCCTCATCTCCTCTCATTTCTTACCTGCTAGCTCTCTACACTCTAGCCATCTGGAACTATGCTACTTTCAATAGGCCACAGGTGCTGTACATTTCTTGTTTTTGCCTCCATGCCTTTGCATATACTGGTCCAACTTTCTGGCACTCAACCCCCTCACCCCACTCCCCCCACCTTCACACACACACACACACACACACTCTCTCTCTCTCTCTCTCTCTCTATCTGCTAAATAACATGGCCTTCAAAACTCTGCTCAAATATTCACTTCCCCAGGCCTAGGTGTCCCAGGTTGCCTGTCCTGTGTCCTCATAGTACTTTGTATATGCCTCTAGTATAGATCTGATCATACTATAATATTATTATCTGTTTATGCTTTTATCCTCCTCAAAAAACAGTGAACTTATTGCAGAGTGTTGTCTTACTCATCTCTGCCAGCACTGTGCTAAGTGCTGAGTATGATAGTGCCTGGATGATTATTATTATTTGTCAATTGAACAAATGAATGAATGAATAACAGAACCTTCACTAAAAACAAAATGGGAGATTTGAGGGCCCTTGAGGAGCTGGTGAAGGAGAAGGATTTGGGTGGGTTGTATCTCTTCAGGTCATACATTAGATGTTGCCCACCTACCTCTTATACATTGGGCTAATCCTCACTTTGAGTCCTTCTGTGACCCAACCTCTTCACCAAAGATGTCACCTTCCTTTAAAGAAATTTTTTTTTTTAAAGATATCACCTTCCTGGTCAAATCAACTTGGAAGCAGAATGAACATTTTAGTGCTGGGAACTTTAGTTATAGGTCTCTGGCTGAATGACAACCCTCCAGGGCAGTAGATGGTCCCTGAGTCTCAGCCAATACAGAGTCATTAACATTTGAAGAATCTCAAGAACTAGGGTAGAGATACTGTACTATTTTATACCAACCAATGGTATTTAGAGATCCACATGAATTCTCTAAAGACAAGAGGAGCATGATATTAATTTCCACAGCTCCCAGTGAAAAAGTAAATAAAGCAAATGATTTCAAAATGTCTGTGTAGACAATGTGACAAGAATGAGAGGTGACCTGAGAACCAATGCAGTCAGTTCTCAGTTATCCATACAAGATGAAGCGAGCCAGGCACAGATAAGCCAAAGGGCATTCCTGTGGGCCTGAAATAGTGCCTTTTTATAACAGATTTTCCTTCTTGTTTCTATACTACTTAGGCTTGGCTAAACATGGGAATAAAGGGAGGTACCCTAGGGGAAGGGAACTTTAAAGATGGTCCTTTCAATTATAAATTCCCCCAAATATAGGAAGCACCGTTTTGAGGAACTAGCAGGAATAGGATATAAAATAGTTGTATGGAGAAGTAGAAGTGGTTAAGGGGGACACAGAAGAAGAGAGGGAGGACCGTGAATCCAGAGAGAAAAGGGGTGATGCCAAGACCCCCAAAACAAACTTTGCTGATCTTAAAATGACCAGCCTTATTCCTGAAACCATAATGACTGACAGACATAAATCAGGAACAAAGACCATCGACAGTAAACATCATAAGCCTGGTAACTTTTGCTAAAGAGATTTGAAGTGGGGCTTTATATTGCTTAAGAAATTCAAAAGAATTGCATCAGCTATAAAATTTCCAGGTTTCAACAAGCAAACTACAGAATTATTACACAGAAGCATTGTAAACCTCTGAGAGGCTGAGAAAAAGCCTCTAAAGATTAGTCAGGTCTCTTCCTGTGTTGGGAAGCTCTTGGTAGAGGTGTATTCCTCCTGAAAATCCTGAAGAGGAAATAACTGGTTTCCATTTGACACAGGATAGCAGGAAGCTGTACAATATTATTTGCCAAAACTAGCCATTGTCTTTCATTTTTTTACTCTTTTCAACAATGTAAGTGTATTATGGCTTGTCAGTAAGATGGTAACTTTCAAGAGTAAGCACTAAGGCTTATCTAAGTGATTTTTTTTTTATCCCACCACTTTTATCTAGCACAGTGCTGGATGGTAGCACAAAAAGAAAATTTAGATGTCAAGCTGGAAAGGTCTTTAAAGTTCCTAAGTCTGAGGTTTCAGGTCCTGAAAAATGGATTGGCCCCATATTTTGTCGAGTCGGTAAGTCTCCTAATCTGTAATTCCACTTAAAATGAGGGATTCCAAAAATCTAAAGGCTAGCCACAGATTTATCATATTAAGCCTTTTCTACTCTGTCTCAATGCATTTATCTACATAATGGCAGTAATATACTTTACACCCTATCTCGCAGGAGTAAAGAGGAATGGCATAATGACGTAAGTTAAAATCAAATGCTGAGCATGATTGCGCAATTGCCTACAGCTCAAAGAGCTCTGTAGATAAGTGGTTAAGATGCAAGACAGGCTCATCGTCTGTGCCCACAGAGTTACAGAGCTGTCCTCAAGGCTTTACCTGACAGAATTGAAAGAGCACGCACCTTTCCACATTCCACGTGTGCTCACCCACTCGGAGGATCCAGCCAGTTCTATCCCTTCTTTGCACCCATTAGCAAGTCAACGAGCCACCGCATTAAATGGGAATAGTCCACAAATGCTCATCAGACCAGTGGCTCCCATGACACACTTGCTGGGGCCATACCATGGCCAGCAGGAATGGCCACAGGCTCTAGGCTCTGGGTTGTATGTCCACTTCCACGCCCTTAGAGTGAGAGACTCCTTGTACCTAATTCATAAGACTGTTGCGCAGATCACATCCAAGAAAGGCACCTAGACAAGTTCCTGACACCTAGTCAGCATTCTGTCAGCGTCAGCCATCATTATTAGGCACTTACTAGGGTCACAGGGAAGGGGTGAGGATGGAGACACAACATGAAGATCCTAGGCTGCCCTATGTGGTCTCTTCTGTACCTTTCGGGCGACCCTGCTAGCCTCTCCAGGGTGCTAATTTTGGTTCTCCTCCATCAGAATCGGAACCTATTCCTAGGAAAGGAGCAAGGAAGCTTATTTACAGGACACAGGGGCAAAAGGACTGATGCACAACCTCACGCAGACATCTTCTGTTTTTGGTAAGTGCAGAAAGCCTCAGGTCCCAGGAAGGAAGGCTTGCCTCTGGAGTTGTGCTACTCGTGATAAAGGAGGGGGATCTCCATCCAATACCAGGGATGGAGGATGGCTTCCTGCAATCCTAACTTCATAGCCAGCCCTCCGTCTGTTCCACATATTGCTAAGGCTAGGCCCATTGCTGAAGAGAAGGGAAGGATTAGAAGAGCTGGACCAGCGCATTTTGGTGGTTTTCCTGGGCACATGTTCTGGAGAATAATAAAACAGAAAATGGCATTCTCTTCGTTCACAAGCAAATTGAAACACCTAAAGGCAACTGAAGCTGAACAGACAAACTCTTTGGAAAATCTTGAAGCCAGCGGCTCCACCAAAAATATATCCATATTTTCATTTTTTAATAAGCTGACAGAAAGTGGAGCATATATCTTTTCTGACATATTTTAGGCTCTCTTGGATTCATAGTATGCATATGGAATCCTAGAATCGTGAAGCAAAGCTCGGTTTATGGTCTTACATTTGTTTGGCTTAAAGTCGGCCACTGTCGGGAAAGGGAGGGATGGCCAGGTTCTTTCCGCAGGTTCCCTTCCAGTCTCTCCCTGCACCTGCAGGCACATTCCCTGCAGCCATGGCCATGGGACTGGATGGACCTGGTCATTTGTGTGCATCACCCACAAGGAGGGGCGTGAAAAGAAAGTGAAGAACAACAGAAAGCAGGGGGAGTATCTCTGGTCATTGGGGGAGAGATCGTGCGAAGGATTCTTTCTGTGGCCTTAGAGATGAACACGTAAGATAGAACAACTACCTTCACTGACAAATCTAAAGTCAGCATCTTCCAAATCCCAGCTTCCTCATCACTTTATCTTAGGCATTGTCCCCACCAAGCAGACTCTCAAGAGTCCATGGTACAGTGTCCATATCTTCTGAACACAGAAATAGGACACGTGGTCTGACAGTATGTTTTCTTTTCCTTCTGGTTTTTCCAAGGCAGGCCTAAGGATTTCAGTCCTAGTTCTGACATCGATCAGCTGCACAACCTTGGGCAAAAACCACTCTGAGCATCTATAAAGCAGCAATGGTTAAAATATCTGCCTAATTGGACTGTTAATAAAAACTAAATGAGATATGGTAGAAATGCTTAGCAGTGTCCAATAAACAGAAATGCACCCAATAAATGGTAGCTATTATTACCTATGGTAATGATCGTAATTTTGCAAAAACATCGACATGAAACTGCATTTAGTTACTAACTTCAAGAAAAGGAGATACATGAAATTTGGCCTGCCCCCGAAAATCCGAGATGTCTTATCACTGTATCGGTAGGTACTGCTTCCCCTTGAGTTTAACAAGGCATAGAAAGAAGGCAACCTTCTCACTGACCTCATCATTCCTCGTAGCTACCGATAAGCAATTTAGAGCTCTGTGAATCTGATTTCTCTCCTGGCCCCTATCTTTTGTGCTCTTTGAATATTCCAATTTGAAATTAGAGAAGTATTGCCATAAGCTATTTGCTTGTATGAGCTCACCTAATATGTTGTTGAGAGATCGAAATTATTACTTAACTGGAACCCACCAAAATGGAAGAGCATTTATTTTCATTAATATTGTTCAAAAGAAAACCTGCCATTTTACACTTCCAAGCATTTTTCCCATGTCTTTTGTCATCATTCACACCCTGTGAGGAGAGCAGTGTGGCTGTCTCATTGCTGGTTTACAGGTGCAAAAAAATCTATATTCCCTGCAAATGGAAGTGACTTGTCCAAGGTCACACAGCTAATGAGTAATGAAAACAGGACTCAGGGCACCTGGGTGGCTCAGTTGGTTAAGCGACTGCCTTCGGCTCAGGTCATGATCCTGGAGTCCCGGGATCAAGTCCCACATTGGGCTCCCTGCTCAGCAGGGAGTCTGCTTCTCCCTCTGACCCTCCTCCCTCTCGTGCTCTCTCTCATTCTCTCTCTCACAAATAAAAAAAAAAAAGAAAAGAAAACAGGACTCAGGTCCAATTTTCCTAACACCCTGTCCCACGATCTTTCCATTCCACCAGCCTGCTGCATGCTTTTAGGTCAAAAGATTGTTTCCTTACTGACAATGATAGACTCTGGCTTTAGGGGGGAGGTTTGGAGGCTAATGAGTAATTAGTTCTTTGGACCAATATCCTCCCTTGACTGAGCATTTGCTAAGTGCCAGGCTCTGCCTTCTAAATGCACCATCTCCTTTCATCTCACTACACTTCTACAGGGAGGCCCTCATGATCCTCATTTTACTGATAAGACAGTAGAGGCATGGCAGAGTGAAGGGACTTGCTTAACGCCATACTCCTTGTGAGTGCTGAAGCTTGTTCTAGATGCTCTGTTCCCTAACTCCCAGTCAAGTGTTCTTTCCACGACTGCACACTGACAGGAACTTCCAGCTCTCTTATTAACAAGGAAAGGATGTTATTTTTAAAGATGCTTCAGGGCAAAAAGATAAGCCAGTCCTCTCTCAATTCCTCAGACTGATAGAGAAGTACAGAAAGCAGGCAAATCATGCCTAATCCCAAAGCCCTGACTGCAGGGCTGTGGAAGGACAGCTAGGGACATGGACTCCAGCAGAGAGAACTCAGGGTCAGGGTAGGGGTACAGCGCCTCTTACCTGCTCAAGCCCTGGGCTCCAGTCAGAGATGGTTCTCAACCAAATAGAAGGGTGAAGTAGGGGTAGTCAGTCTGTCGTTCCCTTCCTCCCGTGGGGAGCTTAGGGCCCTGCTCTTGTTACAATCTATCCCATGTCCCTTACCACAGTCAGCCTTGCTCCCCTTTCCCTAGAACTCTGCTAGATGCCTGGAGCCAAGTCCCAAGTTCTCGTGGCTGGGGAGGACAACGGTTGCACACCTCAGTGAAATTTGCTTTTTAAGAAGTGCCTTCTAGGCCTTCACTTCCCGAGCGTCTGAATTGGGGGATGCAGAACTAGCTCTGCCCATGGCCCTCTCCCATCCCAATCAGAGGTGGGGATAGCCAGTTAGGAGGTGGAGACAGTATGGGTTGCTATGGTTAACTAACTCACTGTTAACTGGAGCTTGACCAACCTCATTTTCTTGCTTCCAGAAATTTTTTCCCTGAGGATACAAATGAGTGCAAATTACCCTAAAGACAGGAAAGGTGAAGTTCCACGTGCACATTTCAACCAGGAAGGGGAAAAATCAGTTCATTATTTCAAGACCTCTTGAGATGCTGTAAATACACAGTCAACACAGAACAAAGATCTCTTTTTCCCCCCCTTACATTATTTATGTGCCATCTAAAAATTACATGCCCGTTCTCTTTCCAGCGCTGAGAGAAACATGCATATTCATGATCTGATAAATATTTAAGTGGGATTTATTTAAATGAGAGAGTCCATTTACAAACATTCCCTGGCTCTGAGATTTTATCCTGAGCACACAGAGGGAGGATAATTTCCTCTGGTAGATTCAAAACCTCCGCTGGCCACCTGCCCCCCTAAACTTGGAGCTCTTCCTTGAGAACTGGTGAATGCCACCCGCATTATTTCAAGGGAGTCTTCCGTACCTCCTCCCTCCAGGCCTGCCTTCCTGCTCTGAGCTCATGCCCATGCCGTAGGATCAGTCGTTGGCAAAATGCTAGAACTGGCGGTTTATTTGGGGGCGGGGTGGGGGAGGGGCAGTCCCAGCTTTCTTTGCCTAGGCACTTCCTCCTCGCCTCTCTAGCCCCACAGCCACTACCATCACTGATAGCCCCGGCCTTCCTCGGGTCGACCTCTCCGGCTAAGGGAGGACAGTTCTGTGATACACCAAGTAACCAGGACTGCGCTACCTTTCCCAGGAGGACATGCATTTTAACACTAAAGCATTGTGTCAGCACTCGTTTCCAAAGCGTGTATACATACAGTGTTTTCTTGGCTCCTCAGAACAATCCTATGAGACTCCCAACGCAGGACTCCTTTTCTCCATCTTAGAGATGAAGGGACATGGAATCCAGCAGAGAGAAGGACACCCTGCTTGCCCAACCTAAGTCACACGGCTAGTGAGTTGCAGATTTAAGACTCGAACTCAGGTCTGACTCTTAGCGCTGGGCGCTTTTCATTGCATACAGCTGCCTCTCATCTAGGAAGGATGCCCAGAGAGAAAGCAATGGCAACTCAAAGGGAAGACTCATGGTGACCTCTCGGGCATCGCGGCTGTCGGAGGGGAAAGTATTTGAGGATGCGTGGGACTGTACTCAACACCTCTTCAGTCCTACCATATTAGTGACTTTCTGTGTGTGAGCTTAACTCAGGGTTCTTGGGCACCACCCTGGCTCTAGGTCTAGCTAGTTCTATCCCACCCATCTTCCTCGCTCCCAAATTCTAGTCACCTGTTTTGTGTCTCATTTTATCTAAACGTCATGAGCTGATCATTGAATTCACCTGTAGAGTGAATCTGGGCTAGAGAGCAAGTACTGGTTAACGGCTCAATGTATAACCTCTCCTGGATCATCCACACGTTTCACCAGAAGCTTCTAATGCCTTAAGTGAAGGACCCTGTGTATGGCAAAGACTTCAAGCAATGAGCCAGGCCAGCGAGGGCAATATCATTGTGCAAATGAACTTCACAGTTCTCTAACTTACACTACCGAAGTGACCATCTATATTCTGCCTAATTTACAGTTGCCAGATAAAAAACAGGATGTCCAGCTATATTTGATTTTCAGATAAATAACAATTTTTTTTAGTGTAAGTATGTCCCAAATATTGCATTGGATGTACTCACACTTACAATTATACATTGTTTACTCTACATCCAAATCTCCTGGGCTTCCCGTTTTTTTATTTGCTAAATCTGTCAACCCCGGCTTAACTATAAGACCTGGCCTGCTGAGAATTATCATCAAAACAGTGCCAAGTGGGCATTTGCTGGCTTGTGACACTTGGTTGTGATTGATCCTATAGCACATGACACTGTGCTGGAGGGCCAAGAGCTGGAGAGGGAGGACGAGTGAAAGCAGCTATGGGAGAAAGAAACATGTCCCAGCCAGCCCATCATGACAGTGGTCTTAGTCACTGTACATGACATAAAAGTAATGTCACCAGGCGTTCTTAGGAAATATAGTCAGTACTATTTGCCTCTCATCCCCAACTCCTCCCCCCACAGCCATCTGCTATGCTATTCTGCTCTTTGAAAAAGGAACAAGTTTTGGCAAATGCCAAGCCTTGGGTTTTCCGAGGGTGATCTGGGCCTCAGAAGACATATTGCAAGCAAACAGCAAGGCGGGCGGGAGGGGTGTGGCCAGGCTGCTGTACAGCCAGCAGGGCTGCCCAAATGTAATTAAACACCAGGCACGGACCCCAGGAGTAACAGTGGGAAGAGTTCCATGGCCAAAAATTATTAGGGTAGTGAAGTGGAGAATGTTTACAAGCCTAATTAGCAATTTGCACAACTGCAGAGTTAAAAATTCTGCTAGTGTCAGGCAGGTTTGTGGACTGACTATGGAAGTTGAACTGGACCCAAGGGAGGGGGAGCACTGGGATCTTGCTAGCAGGCCAAGTCCAGTGACGAGGGCATCTACTAAGAAGTTCAAACTGAGGAAATGACCAAATTAGGGCATGAACAATAGAGGGACTCACTTCCCAGACAATACTAGAGGCAAAAGAAGGCACACTCTGGAAATTAAGCTTTTGAGTAGTAATAATAATGACAGAATAGTGATGATAATAATGATAGCAAGCCTTTAAAGCATCCATTTCCCCCAAACACACACGTTGAGTGTGTGAAACAAAGAAAGCTAGTCGAAACCTTCATTTTAGAGATGTGAGACAAAGGCCCAGAGAGGGGAAGTGACTTACTTAAGGTCACACAGCAGGTCAGCAGCGGTCTCCTCACTCCCAATCCAGTGCTGCATCCACTATCCAAGGATGCTTTTCTGGAGATTCTAAACCGGTTCAGTTTTTCTCCTCCACATTCTTTTTTTTTTTCCTGATCCATTTAGTTTAGTTTAATTTTGTTTTTATTAAGGTAAGAACACTTCATATGAGATCTACCCTCTTAAAAAATTTGAAGTGCCCAATACAGTATTGTTAACTATAGGCACAGTGTTAGACAGCAGAATTCTAGAACTTACTTGTCTTGTATAACTTCATACCCTTGAACAGCAACTCCCGATCTCCCCTTCTCTCCAGCCCCTGGCAACCACCATTCTACTCTGTTTCTGTGAGTTTGATTCTTTTAGTTTCGTTACATAAGTGGGATCATGCAGTATTCGTCCTTCGGAAACTGGCTAGTTTCACTTAGTACAACGTCCGACAGGTTCATCCGTGTTGTCACATACGGCAGAATTTCCTTGTCTTTAAAGGCTGAATAACATTCCATTGTAAGAACATAACACATTTTGTTTATCCATTCATCTGTCAATGGACATTTAGGTTGTTTCCATATCTTGACTGTTGTGAATAATACTGCAGTGAAAACAGGCGTGCAGATATCTCTGAGATCCTGCCTTCACTTTGTTTGGATATGTACCCACGAGTAAGATTGCCAAATCATATGGTAGTTCTATTTTTAATTTTTTGAACCTCCATACTGTTTTCCATAACATCTGCACCATTTTTAAATTCCCGCCAACAGTGTATAAGGGTCCTAATTGCTCCACATCCTCATGAGCATTTATCTTTTCAGTTTGTTGTTGTTTTCTTTGTTTTTTTAATAATAGCCATCCCAAAGGTATGAGCTGATATCTCATTGTGGTATGGATTTGCATTTTCCTGAGGACTTGTGATATTGAGCATTTGTTATATACCTGTTGGGCATTTGTATATCTTCTTTGGAGAAATATCTATTCAAGTCCTCTGCCCATTTTTTAAAAGATTTTATTTATTTATTTATTTATTTATTTATTTATTTATTTATTTATTTATTTAGTGTGAGCGGGGGTCGGGGGGCAGGGGAGAGGTACAGAGGGAGAGGGAGAGAGAATCTTCAAGCAGACTCTGCACTGAGACCGACACAGGGCTCAATCCCACGACCCTGAGATCATGACCTGAGCTGAAATAAAGAGTTGGATGCTCAACTGACTGAGCCACCCAGGTGCCCCCCTCTGCCCATTTTTTAATCAGATTGTTTGGTTGCTTTATTATTGAGTTGGAGGAGTTTCTTGTACATATTGGATATTAACCTCTTATCAGATTGTCTTTTCACTCTATTGATTGTTTCCTTTGCTGTGGAGAAGCTTTTTTAGTTTGATGTAGTCCCCCTTAGTGCTTTCAGGGTCATATCCAAGAAATCATTGCTTAGGATTTACAGATTCAGTGCAATCCATATCAATCCCTATTTTTTTTCAGAAATAGAAAAATCTCCTAAAATTCATATGGAACAACAAAAGACTCGAAATAGTCAAAGCAGTCTTGAGAAAGAAGAATAAAGCTGAAGGCATTACACTTCCTGATTTCAAAATATATTACAAAGCTATAGTAAGTAAAACCAGTATGGTACTGGCATAAAAACAGACATATAGACCAATGGAACAGAACAGAGAGCCCAGAAATAAACCCATGTATATATAGTCAACCGATCTTTGACAAGGGTGCCAAGAACACACAATGGGGAAAGAATAGTTTCTTCAACAGATGATGTTGAAAAAACTAGTTATCCACATGCAGAAGACTGAAGTGGAGGCCCTTATCTTGCACCATATATAAAAATCAACTCAAAATGGATTGAAGATCTAAATGTAAGATCCCAAGCTGTGAAACTCCTAGAAGAAAACATAGAGGAAAAAGTTTCATGACATTGGTCTATGCGATGATTTCTCCTTTACATTCTTGCTCTTCTAGTGCATTTTTTTTTTTTTTACTTCCTGAACCTTCTGGTTCCCTGCTTTTGAAGTTCACTTGGAAAACAGTCACTCTGTTCCCTCTCCCCACCACCTATTCCTCTGCCTTAGGATCACGTTTTCCATCCGCTCCATAAATTCCCATAGCGAGGTGATGATTTTCCATATATTACATTCTTTAATTGATACTCAGCTGGGTCCTGTAAAACAGCTGAGAAACATGGGACCTCTTCCCATTTTCCCCCACTCAGCCATGAGCAGATGAAGATTCTAAAATTCTGCTGAGGTATGCCTACTGTGGACCAGGCACTGTGCTGAAACGGTGCATGAATTTTATCTCATTTCATAGTGTAGTGCTCCCTCGTGTAGGCACTACACTCCCTCATGTAGACACTATGATAGTTCCCATTTTGCAAGCAAGGATCCTGATATTCCTAAGGTGACACATCTAGCACGTGACACAAGCAGTCTACTGTTAGTGTCCATGCTCTTAGTCTTTATGTGATCCCCTTGAGAACAGCTGACATACTGCTGCCATAGTACGTTTCCTCAACTGTGTCATTATTGTGTTCTTCCCTACTGCCTCTCGATATGTGCTGTCCAGCATGGAAGCTACTAGACACATGTGGCTATTTAAATGTAACTTACATTAATTACAATTAAATGAAATTTAAAATGCAGTTCCTGAGTCCCACCAGCCACATTTCAAGTGCTCAAAAGCCACACGCAGTTAGTAGCTACCATACTGAACAGCACAAATAAGAGACCATTTCCCTCACTGTGGAAAGTTCTACTGGACAGCCCTTCTCTAGAGGCTAAACTTTGGACTCCTCAGCCTGGTGTTTCAAGTGTTCTGCAGTCTGGTTCCTACCAACTTTTTAGCACAAAGACAGAAAATGAGGAGGAAAAAATGAGGCTGGAGAAAGGAGCAGGAGCCTGAGGATGAAGGGTCTGCTGTACCACACCATGGAAGTGAGACCTCATCCTGTAGAGCACGATGGATTTCTTCTGAGAGACAGAGCCAGTGCAGGTTGAGACCTGAATCAAACTCACCTCTTTGAGGAAGTCTGAGTAAATAACCAGAGAGGTCTGAAGATCATGCCACCCAGGGGACTGGGTGCCCCCCCAGCAGTGACAAGAAGTGTTCCAATGGTTACAAAAAAGAAAGATCTCACTTTTAAAATGGAGTCAAGGACCTGTGCTCAAATCACAGCTCTGCTACTTAGTTAGCTGTGTAATATTGGGCACTGCCACTTAACATCATTGAGCATCTGTTTGCCTCTCTGTAAATAGAGCCAATAATACCCACTCTCCAGATACATGTGACAATCAGGTAGGATAATGAGGACGGTGAGCTCAGGGTCTGGAGTAGGACCTGGACTTCAAACTCCCGCGTGTGATTCTAGGGAGTAACTAGGGTTGAAAATCATTGAACTACCTGCCCACTGAGGTCCCTTCCAGCTTTGAACTTCAAGCCCTGACCCACAGTAAAAAAAAGATTAGCAGTCAGTTTGGACAAAATACTTACCTGGGTCCTCACAGCAGGCTGCAGGCTTCACGAGCACTCAGTGTGGCAGCCATCATGGACAGCCCACGTTTCCAACTCCAGGACAGCCTCTTTAGTGAGAGTGTAGGGTCCCTGTTGGCTGCTTGGCAGAGTCGCTCCCCACCAAGTGACAGATGCACCCAGAACCTCCAGCCCAGGACTGTAATACCATGTGTCTTTATTGTCATTACAGAGTCATTAACGAGTCATTATAGAGTGGCAATGGATTTAGAGTTTGGATGTTGGTTCAAAGGTTTCTCCTATCACACAAAATTGCTTTATTTCAAGGAAATAGAAGTTTTAAAACAACAGGCAGGGGAGGTGGGTGGGGGATGGGTGAAACAGGTGAAGAGGATTAAGAGTACACCTGAAACTAATGTAACACTGTATGTTAACTCTACTGGAATTAAAAGAAAAACTTCATTAAAAAGGTACATTTTAGAACAGAAAAAACATATAACACTGTATGTTAAGCTTACTGGAATTAAAATTAAAAAAAGAAACAGCAGGCGGATGGGAGTACAGGGGAATGCAAGGTGAAGAGGGTTGAGAGGAGCTGGCCGAGGGAGAGGGAAATGGGAGGCGACTATTCCAACTAATGCATCGAGAGCATCCTGTTGGGCCCCAGCAGAATAGCACAGCAAAGGTTCATTTCCCAGCACTTCAGTGCTCCAACGATCTCTCTGTTAGCCAGCCCTTCTGCACGTCAACAAAACACAAGGAAATTTGACGTTCCACCTCACAGCTCAGGAACCCTTCAAGGCCTTGAAGTACCTCCTTAAATTACCAAAGAAAGATAAAATTATGTTCAAATTGATGCAATATTATTAATGATATTTTGCTTTATAGTCACTCTTTGAAAATCAGAAATCCCTAAAGGGTGAATAGGGAAGTATTTTATTAAACTAGAATATTTGATGAATCAAGGCACCCCATTCCCAACTGCATAAGACAAAATCTGCAGGATTGTGGGTGTTTGTAACTCCATCCAACCAGAGAAAAAGAACCAAATGGAGATTGGTAGCTCTCACTTCACAAACGAATGTCATAGCTCCAAAAAGGGCTCCCAGGGCAAACCAATCATCACTGTATCACTTATCAATCACAGCCATATTCCTGAGTCAATCTGGAAAAGACGCCCCAAGGTTTTGGACACCAAACTCCAAACAGGTCATACAGATGCTTCTTCTTTCCATTATAGTCTCACCTTATTTCTTGTTCAGCTATTGCCCATAAACTGTACAGAAAACATTTCATCTTTGTGGTGCTTCTGGGTTGGGCTGTCGAACCAGTTCTATGGCAGAAAGCCAAATTAAATAACTCACTTTTTTGTATTATTACAAATAAGGAAGCTGAGGATTAATCAAAATTCTCAGGGAATGGACTGTTCTAATTAGCAGAATCTTCTGATAAACTGTTGAGCTAACATTAGAAGAATATTGAAACAACCCATTTAGTTTGGTCTATTTTGGGCAAATCTTCTAAAATGTCTGGTTTCACGTCCCTGCCTTGAAAATACCATTGAATCTTTGGTATTTGAGGCTCTGGCAGGGCTTTGGAGTTCTCGATCATGCATTCTCGATGTCCAGGGGGAGAAATGAAGATAGATACAGCACTGACAGAGACTGAACTCAGGACACAACTTTGGTGGCATCTTCAGTTTCAGAGACTGTCTATTGTCTCTTAAATCAAAGGCATAGGGAGAGAACAGTGCTGTTGAGTGACAGTTCTGGTTAAAATTTAATGTGACTATACCTTCAACTTGTCCATACATTGTCACGCCTAGATCTTATTTGATCTTCATTACACTCTGGTGAGGCAGATTCCTCACTTTATAAACTGAGGCCTGGAGATGCTAAGAGGCTTGCCCAAGGCTGAGACCTCACCAAGTGTCTGGAGTCTCAGTCTCATGTCCTTTCACGAGAAAGCCCACTGTGATACCCATGGTGATTCTAATTTCCCTGTATTTGGGTTGACTTACTAGAATTTATTCGAAGCACGAAGCAGCAGAAAATACATGTGACAATCATGTAGGATAATGAGGTGCTTCTGGGTTGGGCACAGCAAAGGCTCATTTCCCAGCACTTCAGTGCTCCAACAATCTGTTAGCCAGCCCTTCTGCACGTCAACAAAACACAAGGAAATTTGACGTTCCACCTCACAGCTCAGGAACCCTTCAAGGCCTTGCCCCAGGCCACACTGGGTTCAGCTAATACCACCACAGTCAGAGAAATATCTGAGCGTGTGCTCAACTTTTGTAGCACTCAGAATAAATAGCTTAGGTGAAAGTCATACATAATAGCGGTTGCCATGATAATAGTGTCTTTAAGCACCCCAGTTGAGAACTATTCATTTTGCATAATATGCTCTTGGTGTACTAAATGCTCATTTGCATCCTTGTGAGGACACTTGTCTGTGGCATCGCTGTAGGGGGGATGAATTTTTTCCAGAAAGGTTTTGGTGTTTCCCCAGATATGCTGCTGGACTTCTGAGAAGCCAGAGAATACTAATGTTTGTTTGTTTGTTTGTTTGTGCCATTCTGACAGGTGTGAGGTGGTATCTCATCATGGTTTTGATTTGTATTTCCCTGATGATGAGTGATGTTGAGCATCTTTTCATGTGTCTGTTAGCCATCTGGATGTCTTCTTTGGAAAAGTGTCTATTCATGTCTTCTGCCCATTTTTTAACTGGATGGATTATTTGGGTTTGGGGTGTTGAGTTTGATAAGTTCTTTATAGACTTTGGATGCAAACCCTTTATCAGATATGGATGCTAACCCTTTATCAGATATGTCATTTGTAAATATCTTCTCCTTATCTGCCTTTTAGTTTTGTTGATTTTTTCCTTTGCTGTGCAGAAGCTTCTTATCTTGATGAAGTCCCAATAGTTCATTTTTGCCCTTGCTTCCCTTGCCTTTGGCGATGTTTCTAGTAAGAAGTTGCTACGGCTGAGATCAAAGAGGTTGCAGCCTGTGTTCTCCTCTAGGATTTTGATGGTTTCCTGTCTCACACTTAGGTCTTTCATCCATTTGGAATTTATTTTGGTGTATGGTGTAAGGAAGTGGTCCAGTTTCATTCTTCTGCATGTGGCTGTCCAGTTTTCCCAAAACCATTTGTTGAAGAGACCCTCTTTTTTCCCATTGGATATTCTTTCCTGCTTTGTCAAAGATTAGTTGAACATACAGTTGTGGGTCTATTTCTGGGTTCTCTATTCTCTATTGATCTATGTGTCTGTTTTTGTGCCAGTACCATACTGTCTTGATGACTACAGCTTTGTAATAGAGCTTGAAGTCTGGAATTGTGATGCCTCCTGCTTTGCTTTGCTTTTTCAAGATTGCTTTGGCTATTCGGGGTCTTTGGTGGTTCCATACAAATTTTAGGATTGTTTATTCTAGCTCTGTGAAAAATGCTGGTGGTATTTTAATAGGGATTTCACTAAATGTGTAGATTGCTTTGGGAAGTACGGACATTTTAACAATGTTTGTTCTTCCAAACCATGAGCATAGGATGCTTTTCCATTTCTTTGTGTCCTCTTCAATTTCTTTCATAAGTGTTCTGTAGTTTTCAGAGTACAGATCTTTTACCTCGTTAGTTAGGTTTATTCTTAGGTATCTTATGGTTTTCGGTGCAATTGCAAATGGGATCAATTCTTTGATTTCTTTTTCTGCTGCTTCGTTATTGGCATATAGAAATGCAACAGATTTCTGCAGATTGATTTTATATCCTGCAACTTTGCTGAATTCATGTATTAGTTCTAGCAATTTTTTGGTGGAGTCTTTCGGGTTTTCTACAAAGAGTATCATGTCATCTGCAAATAGTGAAAGTTTAACCTCTTCCTTGCCAATTTAGATGCCTTTTATTTCTTTTTGTTGTCTGACTGCTGAGTAGTACTTCCAGTGCAATGCTAAATAGTAATGGTGACAGTGGACATCCTTGTCTTGTTCGTGACCGTAGGGGAAAGGCTCTCAGAGAATGCTAATATTTGAAACAAAGGGAGAATGTGTGATCTGAGATTTCTTGTATGTTTTTAGGTAATAAAAATAAATCATCTCCATTGATCTTTAATCTTATGAAGTTGGTAGAGCAGGTGTCATGGTCCCATTTTGCAGAAGTGGGTCCTGAGGTTCAGCTTGGTTGCTATGGTAACCTAAACCTGGCTACACAAATTTTTTCTCCTATGGTGCTTATCAAAGCCCACTTTTCATCAGAATGCCCCAGAAGTTTGTTACAAATACACCTTCCCCAGCTCCATCCCAGGCATACTTAATCAGATTTTTCAGAGACGAGACTCAAAAAATACATATATATGTAAAATTGCCTGCCCTATCAACCTCATAAGATTATTAAGATCAACTGATATCATTTTAATTTTATTACTGAAAATGAAGGAATTAAGATACTAGAGAATGGCAGCTGCTTAGAGCAACAATTTCATGATCATACTCTTGTGATCAGCACCATACCCCATGTTAGAAGTGGACACACAAGATGCAAGACTCAGACTTTTGCCTTGGGGAGTTTATAAGGTAGTTTGCTGCTAAGTCAATGGTTCTCAAATTCTAGCATGCATCAGAATCATCTGAACGGCTTTTTAAACATGACTTCCTGGGCCCCGGCCCCAGAATTTCTGCCTCAATAGGTCTAGAGATGGAGGCCAAGAATCTGCATTTTTTTTTTAAGATTTTATTTATTTATTTGACAGACACAGTGAGAGAGGGGACACAGCAGGGGGAGTGGGAGAGGGAGAAGCAGGCTTCCTCCTGAGCAGGGAGCCCGATGTGGGGCTCAATCCCAGGACCCTGGGATCATGACCTGAGCCAAAGGCAGATGCTTAATGACGGAGCCACCCAGGTGCCCCAAGAATCTGCATTTTTAACAAGTTCCCAGGTGATACTGATGCTGCTAGTCCCAGGGCCACACTTTTTAGAACCACTAGCCTAGGTAGCATTTTATTTATTTATTTTTTAGAGATTTACTTCTTTATTTTAGAGAGAGAGTGTACGCGCAAATGCACAAGTGGGGGTAGGGGTAGAGGGAGATGGAAAGGGAGAAAGAATCTCAAGCAGATTCCCCACTGAGTGCAGAGCCCAATATGGGGCTCGATCTCACGACTCTGAGATCACAACCTGAGCCAAAATGAAGAGTCTGGCACTTAACCAACTGAGCCACCCAAGCACCCCTGAAATATCTCTTTTAAACCCTAAGACTGCCATAAGATTTAACATGATGCCTAGTGGGACACTTAGGTGGCTCAATCGGTTAAGCACCCAAATTTTGATTTTGACTCAGGTCAGGATCTCAAGGTTGTGATCTCAGGGTCATGAGATCAATCCCCGAGTTGGGCTATGCACTCAGTTGGGAGTCTGCTTGAGAGTCTCTCTCTCTCTCCCTCTGCCCCTCCCCACTGCATTCTCTTTCTCTCTCTAAAATAAATAAATCTTAAAAAAAAAAGAGAGAGAGAGATTTCAGAATATGTATGTGAAAGAAAATTAAAACAAAATTACCTGTCATGTTCTATTGTCTGCTCAGTGTCCTCCTCTTTCCCTCTACCTGCCCACACAGGGTCATGCATCCTTGCACCTCGGTCACAGAAAGACATCTTCCTGACCTGTAAAAACAATGCCATTTTCTTACCACAAATGCACTGGCCAGCACCATTTCTAATGGAAACACTTGCTTCCTTCATGCCCTGGTTTCTCTAGAAATAGAAGAGCCCCCTGCTTTGGAGTCTTGAAGGAAGCAACAGAGGGAATGGTCTCTCTCCCCACTGCAGAAGGCAGTGCTTCTTAAAGTCTAATTCCCCAAATGAACAGTGGCAGATTCGCCCGGGGTGTTTATTAGGAATGAAAATGAGGGGACCCACTGTAGACCTAGTGAATCAGAATTTCCAGAAGTGAGATGGGAATGTGGGTGCTTCAGGTGCTTAAGTGCTTCAGGTTATTTGTGTTTCTGGTACACACTAAATTGGAGAACCCCTAGAGGAAGGATTTACCAAATGTTAGGTTTAGTCAAGGACCTTAAGGAAGTCTCATTTCTCTTAACGGACTACCACTCCCTCTTTCGTGGATCTACGTGTCCCACAAGAAACCTCGGGAGACTAGGAGAGACACCAGGCTCCTCCCTCCTCCTTCACCTTTCCACATGACACCACCGCCTCCCTCCTCCCACGCCCCTCCCTTCCCCCCCCCACCCCGCAAACAATATGAATCCATTTGCCTAGAACATTTCTCAGGTTGCTTAAAGCACACACACCTAAGTCCCTGACAAATTCCACCCAGTGAGGAAAAGATTTGGTTTTTTTTAAGATGTTTTTATTTTATTTTATTTTATTTTTATACCTTCTCTCTCTTTAAATTTTTATCTCCCTGCTTCTTTATGACACATTCTGGAGATGTTTCAAAGCTATTTATATTCCATACTGACTTAAGTCTTTTTAATGTTCTGAGAAATGCCATAGCTTATATTGAAATGATGCACTAAGATACAAGCGAAAAAGGCGGGGGGCGGGGGGGGAGATGGTGAGGAAAGTACCTGAGAGCAACGTCGGTTAGAAAGATAGTCAGACACAAGGGTTGGAACTCTCCTGCCACAGCACTGAAATACTGTCAGTTCATTACTTGGCATGCTCCTCTTCCTATCTTTCAAGAGTGGGGAACATCTTGGAAGTCTGAGGATGAAATGCAATCCTTTCCCTTGCTGTGGCAACTATAAGTCTGCCAGTGTTTTTGCTTTTTGGTTCACTGTCCAGTTAGAGCAAGTATATATTTTGTGTCTTCCGGCGAGTCACTGTATAACTTTTGTTTATTTTCATTATGAGCTCCTCAATACAATTCCACACACAGTGGATTAACTAATAAAGGTCGGAAAACACCACGGGGACATAGGTTGCTAGAACACAGAGACAGAGAACCAAACAAGTGAGTCTTCTGCATGGGAGGGGCACCCAGCATGTGCTTTAATGAGCTTCTAAATTCTGTTTCTTTTGCTCCCTCTCTTCAAGGGTGAGAGAGAGAGACAGAGAGAGAGAGAGAGAGTCTGTCTGAAAAAATGTGTTAGCATTAGACGTCATAATCATGTTCTCAATTTATATAGCACAGTAACTTTTACAATTCTGCAGAGGATCAGATCCAGCGCCTTTTTTTTTTTTTTTTTTGGCATTACTTTTCGGGATCATGCAAATGTTACTGACAACTAAATAAAATCTGTGAAAAGAATAAAAAGTCATCCCACAATAGTTCCAAATAGAGCCAGACCTTTTGAAGGTGACTGCTTCCAACATGGCATTGATGGACACCCAAAATCTTTGGCTAAAAACGTGTACTTTGATGTCCCTGCCACAGCTATCAAACCCCAGTTGTTAGAATGGAAGGAGCCACCCTTGGAGACTAACAGTTTGGAGAACTCTTCTATGAGTCAAAGCTTTCACACACAGGCATTTATTCAATTAGCCCCTATCACTTCGCCAGGCCCTGAGGAAGTATGGCACAGAACAGGTTACGCTTTGATTTTATTGGTGGTGGTGGATGGAGGTCACGAAAGACCCGAAACTTTTCTCAGATCGCATTCTGTGGGTAGTTTTGCCAGCCTGCAAGAAGGTTAATTTTGAAGAGTCTATGCAATGCTCTGGCACAGCAGCCTGACTTGGGCGAAGTGCCCTAGTGAGATACACTGAATAGCCAGGAGCTAACTTTAAGGTCCTGGAAACCCGGTGGCAGGGAGATAGATATCTATTGGGATCACGTGAGGCTGCAAGTAACAAAACCCTGACTAGCAGCAGTTTAAACAAATAGGGCTTTTCAAAATATGTACCAGAAGCCTCCAAGTAGGTCGTTGTTAGGCACGGATTCCGCTGTTCAAGAATGCCATCAAAGACCTAAGTTCTTCCTCTGTTTCACCATCCTTAGAATGCTGGCTTTCACCTTCATGGTTGTTACCTCATGGTCACAAGATGGCTGAGACATCAGTGCTCCCAAGAGGCAGGAAGATGAAGAAAGGGCAGTACCAACCACATCTATCACCTTTTATCGGGAAAACAAAATCTTTGCCAGTTTCCCCAATAGGCTTCCATTTACATCTCCTTGGCTAGCACTATATACATGCCCCACCCACTCAACACCAGTTGCAAGGGAGACTGGGAAAGAGAGTATTTAGCTGGGCACATTGCCACCTTACACAAAACCAGGATTATGTGAGCAAAGAAGAGGGAAATTGATCTTGGGTAGACAACTAACAGTGCCTGCCAAAGACCAAAGGAGAGCATTGGTCACTCATTCAGTTCAACGAATATTCACTGGGCACCTACTAGGTGCCAAACACTGTGCCATGTGCTTTGACATCTGGCTTTTGCCTCAGGCTATCCAGAATTCAAAGAATGAAGCTTCTTCACTAGGGTAAATTACCGAAACTAGCGTCTAGCTGTGTGTCAGGTTTTATTTTGTTCCTCCCCACCAAGCTGCCCTGAGTTTTGAGAATGTAATTTCATCTAATCTTTCAGATACTCAAACATCAGCTAACCCGCTCCAGATATGGACCTTCACAAAGAAAGGCCTTTGAATTTTAGCTATCAGGGTCATTTTTTAAAACCGTGCATCGGAGTTATTTTATGCATGCAAATCCCTTTCTGCTTTTTAATTGGATTTGTGCCTGGATGTACTGCAAATTGCTTTTAACGATGGGCTGCAGAATAGGTTCCAGCTATGGACAGCAATGCAGTGGCCTCCCTACCTTTATTCCCATACAGACCCCAATCTCATCCTACTTGCTGACTAGTCAGTACAAAGGACTTCTTATAACCCGAAAACAAGCTTTGAAGACCTCTGCCCTGCAAAATAGCAAAGGCAAAATGATTAAGAGCTCCTGGATAATTTCTATTGAGGGTTTGTTCCTGGGAATTCTCTCTCCAAGGAAAGATGAGTGAATGGCTCCCAGGAAGGAAAGGATCTTTGCTGCTTTGATGTGGATGGGGCCGGCCACATATTCCCTAGAGTTTGAAACCCAAACTCAGTAACACTTTGTTTTTAGGAAAGGCAGAATGGAAAAGGACTTTGGGGAAGTCTGGGAGTGGCCAGTAGGATCACAATGCATAGGCTCTTCAAAATTAACCTTTCTGCAGGCTGGCAAAACCACCCACAGAATGTGATTTGAGAAGGAACTTCTTGCCCACAGATTGTTTTCCCTTGACCTGTCAAGAGTGAAAGTCCCATTAATGTTGTTTCTTAAGGGCCTTCTGGTGACAGGTGCATTCCATTCCCAGGGAAGGATGACATGCTACATGGTATTAGTTTATTTGGTTGACCCATTGTCACCCAGATGAGATCAGGGCCCTAAAGGTACATACATAAAATGGGCATTTTTTTGAGGGATAGGGAAAGGATGGTTTGTAGTTTAGGGCCCAGGCAGAACTAAGTGAGGGCTCCCCAGAGAAAGTCCAGGGTAGGCAAGGAAGAGCAGGGGGCCACTGGGAGGAGCAGGAGAGTGGCAGTGTCTCATAGATACTTAGAGACAGTATCTGATAAATCTTTATCATCAAAGACTGCATGAAGCAATTTTTTTTTAAATTTTTTTTAAAGATTTTTTTTTTTTTATTATTCATGAGAGACAGAGCGAGAGAGAAAGGCAGAGGGAGAAGCAGGCTCCCAAGGAGCAGGGAGCCCGATGCGGGACTCAATCCCAGGACCCTGAGATCATGACCTGAGCCAAAGGCAGACGCTTAACCATCTGAGCCACCCAGGCGCCCTGCATGAAGCAATTTAAGGGGGAGGATATGGCTGATGGAAGGGCGGAACATCAGTGGATTAAATGGAAGTGTTCACATCTACTCTGTGCCATCTAAGGCATCTCCTGTACTTTTGCTTGCCCATACCCGATAGGAAACCCTGCCCGCCATAACATCTCCATAGATCAGAGGCATTGGAATCAGCAGGATGGGGGGAGGGTGATAATAACTCACGGAGCAGGGTAAATAGAACAGGTATGGAAGGGACATAGGAAGGAGACTAAAAGAAGCAGTTGAAGGCAGAAGCAGAAGGGAGACGGGATGTCAAGACATAAAGGGAAAACACAGGGAGAAAAGATGCTGCATATTCAAATAACAACAACAGAAATAATTATAATAGCTAACACACTAGTACCAAGCCCTGTGGGAGGCACCGCATATGCATGAACTCACTGAATGTTTACAATAATCCTATGAAGTAGATTTATTATTATTATCCCATTTTACATACTAAGAAACGGAGGTACAGAGTTTATGTCAAAATTTGATATTTGTAAAGCAGGCACAAGCAACGAAGAAACTGAGTCCTGATATCATCTGATCTCTAAACTTTTCAGTTACTTAAGCCAATGATGCCTTCTTTAAAGGCAGTTTCAGTCAGTTGTCTGCCCCTCGTAACCCAAAGAGCCCTTACCAATAATTTAAGAAATGACAACATCCATTGGCTGCTTATTGTGGACAAGGCACTGAGTTAAGTGCTTCATACACATTATTTTCTTTAATCCTGACAAATAACTTACCTAGAGTTGCGCAGCTAATAGGAAGCAGAGCTGAGAAATAAAGTCCTACAGTCTGATTCCGGACTGTGTGCTCATAAGCTGTGGTAGACAGACAAACAGACATATAGAAGAGAATGTCACCAGTCAGCAGTGAATAGCAGAAACTGAAGGCAGCTGAATTCCAAGGGTTCCCTTTAATGAGTAACCTGATAAAGTTTTAGCCACCCTCTCACAGCTGTAAGAAATCAGCTGCGACACAGGTGAGCATCTGTTTGGAGGCTCCTTAATCTTGGGAAACTGTTACTTCTGGTGCCCTGCAGTCTTGATTCTCCAGTGAGGAGTCACTTAGCACTAACAGAAGCAAGTTCTAGGTCTGCTGTGCCCAAGAGACTCCCTTCCACACAGGAAAGGGAAGAGGCCATGTTGAAGGCATCTATCTGTGTGGCCATGGCTGGGAATACTTCCTGGAATGGAAGCCCAGTAGCATCACGCTCTGGGAAGCACCATACTGAAAAGATTCAGGAAGCCAGCATCAATTGAGCGAAGCCAATTTCTGTTCTTACATGCCTGCAGCCTCTCCCTATAATGGGGCCTGGCACCATCCTTAGGGCTCTCAGTCAGTCCCTATGAGCATTCCTTCTTCTACAAGGACCCTACAAACATGAATTGCTGTAGCTTCACTGCAGAGGAAGGAATTGTATGTTTTTAGTGTTTTTGTTGTTGTTAATGTACATGAAAGCCTGTCTTCTGAGAATGAGTATGGGCCAAAGAATGATAGCCTATTCAACTGGGATTCAGTTAAGGATTACAAATGGCTTTCATTGTTTTTATAACTATTAGGTGGCTCCCTTGATAATTCCCAGCTGATTTATATCTTTGGTCTCTATTTCTGCATAGGCACCATAAAAAATGCTATGTTAAATAATT
This sequence comes from Mirounga angustirostris, assembly GCF_029215605.1. NCBI lineage: Eukaryota > Metazoa > Chordata > Mammalia > Carnivora > Phocidae > Mirounga > Mirounga angustirostris. Next base: position 100,150,794 of record NW_026991719.1, read on the forward strand.
TCATATTAAAAACAAAACCAGAACTTAATCTTCACTTAAGAGGCAAACAATAATTTTTATCAGGCTTTGCAAATGGGCCTTGCTTCCCATTCATTAAATGTCTATGAATGTTTGCTAGTTCTTAGAGGTTGAATGATTAAAAGGATAGGAGAGACATGAATTTTAAAAAATCAATCACTGTTTGTAGCTCTATTCCCAAATATATCCTGCATGGCACAGTAGATCTTCTCCATGAGACTAGTTAATAACAAGCATTCTGCATATTTTATAATTATGTGCACTGCCAGCGGAGTGTAGTCAGATTTATTGTACATTTGAGTCCCAGGAATCAGAGTCGTGCCTCACAGCACCTATCATAACAAATGGCATGGAGGGGTTCTTTATATCGCAGGATGCTGAGTTGGATATTTAAATAGCATACCCAGGAAGTGTTCTGAGTTATGGTCACCCCGCAAGAGGGGCACCATCCAAAGTACACTATGATTTAAGTGTCGTAGCCCGTAGCTGCTGCCAGACGCTCACTGAGTCAGAATTAGGATCTATAAGAAAGGGAATGAATAATTGTTGCAATAAAACCCAAGTTGACTGGGAGCAGATTGATCAGAAACATTTATTAGTTCTGATTGGGGTTTTGGCACACTCCGATTTTTAGATGTAAGAGGCAAATGGCACACAGACACATGCAAGGCTCATGTTACAATTTTTTCCAATGAAGGACACATTTGGTGGAAGTGTGGGAGAGGGTCCAACCTCTTAACCCTCTTTTCTATCTCCATTCTTAAAAACATTGGAATGTGTCACTAAGTTAAATGATATGTGAGAAGAGACTCTTTGTCTGGTGGAAAAGGTATTCTGTGAGTGGAACAGAGTTTCTCCCACTCCCACTTAGAATGAAGAGAGAATGATCTTTGGTTTTCCATTATATATTTGAGAGGTTTGAAGAACAATGCGTGCAAAATAGTTGCTCATGCTACCTTGACTTTTTAATATCACTTTTGCTTGTCAACCTACCGTTCCCAAATAATGTCTTTGGGTCTCACTGCTAGGACTGCCATACTTAGCTCTAGTTCGGCAGGTTTGGAGAGGTGGAGCAACTTATCCAAGGTCCCACACCGAGATCAATAGAGGAGACAGACTAGATGGCAGGTCTCCTGACTTCTGGCCCAGCGTTCTTACTACAGCCTGTGCTGCCCCCAGTTCATTTACTTTGAGAAGAGTCTGTAAATAAATGTCCAGGATGTCGTTTGCTTACCCCATGCTCATGAATCAAACTGGTTCATCTCTCCGCTCCTATTACCAGCACCCTCCCCATCTCCCACCCTACTTCCACGTGCCACTTAAAAACCTACGTCTCCTGCTACTATTCAAGAGGCTGAAATATCAAGATCATCTAACTGGGGCTTGAGATAAATTATACTATGTTCCCTCAGAAATTACTTTGACACAAATAATTACTCCAGTGATAAATGGTGGAAAATACGGTGTTAAGTACAATCAGCAAATCTAAATGGCCTTAATCGGCATTACTAATTCTTGCACACAAATAATTATACTCCTCTCCTTCCAGATTTCAATTTTGGACATGCAAAGTCCACTTAGTTCACTGAAGCAGAAAGCAGAAGCCTTTACCGAAGTTGACAATCCACATGGCAACGTGTGGCCTACTTTACCTTAAATTCATCTTCACACTGCCCATATTGACTATTAGCACAAAGCTCTGCATGTAGTAGGGTTTTTATGAGGGCTTGTTAAATGAGTGGCTACTCATGACCAGTCTCAAATTTCCATCGTATTGTTTATTCCATGAGAATAAAATGTCTGATTTCACCTTCTGTTGTGATATGTAAGTCCTTATATACCTTAGTTTATTAAATGGATTCAAGTCTGCCTCTCCCAAAACATACCAATTCTGGAAAAGCCCCTGAAGATGCTGTACCCTATAACCTTGCTACTTAAAGTGTGGTTCATAGACCAGAAGCATCAGCATCACCTGGGAGCTTGTCCAAAATGCAGACCCTCAGGCCCCACTGCAGACATCTAGAATCAGAATCCACATTCCCATGATCCCCATGTGATTCATGTGCACATAAAAGCTTGAGAAGCAATAAATAAATAAATAAATAAATAAATAAATAAATAAATAAATAAATAAATAAATAAACTTGAGAAGCACTGTGCTGTGGGAACAGTTGTCATTCCTGTCACCAGGCACTAATAGTCACACTGCAGAGTCCAGTCTGCAAACATGTTCTGAGTCCCTATGGGTCTATCAGGCACTGTGGAAAATACAAAAAAGGAAAATACATGGTTTTTTTTCTTTTACCCAGGACAATATGTAATCTAATCCTAAACTGTGTACTTTATATTGCAATAATGCAATCATAAGGAAGATGAGGTGGGTTGAGTTATTCAAGAAAGGCTTTTCAGAAATGGGAGTTATGTACAGGTTACCAATCAATATTTTGGGAAGTAGGGAAAACTGGTAACAACAGCTAATGTTTATCAAGTGCTTCCATTTGTCAAGGCCCTAGGTTTCACTTTTTAATATATTATGCCACTTAATCTTTGCATTAACTCAGTGAGTTGATACAGTGCTGTGGCTAAGTGCGCCAGTTCTGAAAGCAGACAGTCTGGGATTAATCCCACCTTTACTATTCACTAGCTGTGTGATCATGGGCAAGATATTGAAACTCTCTGTGCCTTAGTTTCTTCCTCTATAAAATGGAAATAGTAGCACCTACCTCAGAGGATAGCTACCCATGAGAATTAAAGGAGTTGAAATGTATGAACACTGAGAACAATGTCTAGTGCATAGCGACCATCTAATAAATATCAGATATTACTATTTTCATTTTATGAATGGGGAAACTGATGCACAGAGAGGTTGAATAGCTTTTCCAGAGGCACACAGCTTACAGGTGGTAGAGTTAGAACTTGAACACTGCTTTGCGTGACTACAGAGCCCATACTCTTTTTTTAAAAAAAGATTTTATTTATTTGAGAGAGAGTGAGTTGGGGGGCAGGGCAGAGAGAGAGGGAGAAAGAGAATCTCAAGCAGACTCCATGCTGAGTGCAGAGCCCGACGTGGAGCTCAATCCCACAATCGGGAGATCCTGACCTGAGCCAAAATCAAGAGTCAGACGCTCAACTGACTGAGCCACCCAGGCGCCCCTAGAGCCCACACTCTTAAATCCATTACATAACTTAAAATGTGCCTGAGGAGGGAGAAGGAGAAAACAACTCTAAATCTAAATTTCTCAAATTACTGGGAGTCCAATCTTACTGTTGATGCTAGGCCTACACAAGAATTAGACAGTTAAGGGGGCCTGGGTGGCTCAGTCTGTTAAGCATCTACCTTCAGCTTAGGTTGTGATTCCAGGGTCCTGGGATCAAGCCCTGTGTCAGACTCCCTGCTCAGTGGGGAGTCTGCTTCTCCCTCTCACTCTGCCTCTCCCCGCTGCTTGTGCTCTCTCTTTCTCTCAAATAAATAAATAAAATCTTTAAAAGAAAAAAAAAGAATTAGACGGTTAGCTGAAAATGTTTGTGGTAATGTCTTCATATAAGATTTCAAGCAGATTTCATTGTTTGAAACAAAGTTCATAAAAACTTTTGTTTTTCAGTGAGTGGGTATTGCTTTATCCAGTAATTCCCACTCTTCTGCCTGGATAACTTCATGGCCAGTGGCAGAGACATCCTAGATAGCTTACAAGAGTAAGGGGTTCAGGTTGTTCCCAAGGCCTAGAATAAAGATATCTGCCCCTGATGAGCCTATTACAGAATAAATGGAGCTTCTAGGCAAACCATGCCTTTAAGAGACAGATCTGAAAATGTTCAGAATACTTCGGAATCATATTTTAGTCATAGAGTCAGATGTCACTGGATTAAAGAGTAGATTTTGGTTCTTTTTAGACTTGGGTTCTCATTCAGATAAAATGAATTCAGTGTTCAATTTTTGGCTAAGCTCTCTTCTATGTCACCTTGAGTCAATCAGTATCCTCTTCTGGACCTCGGTTTCCATGTCTATAAAGTAAGACTGATTGGATTGTCTTTAAATGTCTTTCCAACCCCAATATATTCTCTATAGTTTTGAAAGCATCTTTCATTCATACCAGTTTTCTCCTCCCAGGTCTCTAGTGAGGTAGGAAGAGGTAGGCTCTGGAACCAGACAGACCTAGGATTGCCTCCTTGCTCCCAGCAGAAGCTGGGTGATCTTGGCCAAAACATGCCCCTCTCTGGACCTTAATGTCCTCTTAGAGCTAATAATATTCCCATCCCCCTGGGTTGCTGGTAGTTTTATATAGTAGAAGGCATTCACTCAGTTTACTGCTGTAAATCTCTTCCTGACATTCTGAGGATCGTTATATGGGTCTATCACTCTATCAACACTGAGCCACTTTTGTGCGCTAAGAGAAGTCAAGGGTAACCTGGGCCCGTGTGTTCTTCTAATACTGAAATATTTCCCTCTAAGCCGGAAGTTTCCATTGAGGGCCTTTAATCTCTTGATAAGGTCAGAGAAAGTCTGGGGAAGCAGCTCTTTCAAAGGTCATGGTTTTCCCCTTGGTGATTTTATCCTCTAAGCCTGAAAGGACAAGTGTCCACCATTACACACCTACAACAGGATTTCTTTCCTATGGCCCGGGTGCCCAGGGAGCGTTTCAAATTCGCATTTTGGAGCATAAAATTTCCACTGCCAGGCCCTTCACTATTTCTCACCCCTGAAGGGTCTCCTATTACTTTCAAGGACTACTGAAAAATTTCTTTAAAGTCACATTAATTTTAGTGTATTTAGATTTTATTCAGATATGACCTGTGGCACTTTGAGGGAAAGATAGGCTGCAGGATCTAGCAAGGGTATGTCCAGGCTCCTGATCAATCACGTTGGGAAGCAAAATTACTCAGTAGTGGGCAGAATGTAAGTTTGATCAACCAAACAAGCATAAAATCACTCATTTGTTTCCAGAGGAGTGCTTTGGTCCAAGTAGGAAGGCTTAGTTCTCCGGAGTCAGAGGGAGATGGTTCTCCCTAGTCAGAGAAATGAAAGGACACTTTCAAGGAATACTTGTCACCTTGGTTTGGGTGACAATGGGCTGGGTTCAGAAAAGGATGTGAAAGTGAATTAAATGTATGATTCACCCAGTGAGATATCTGCTGGCAATGGTCTGTCATCTACTTTGAGAGTCACATGCCTCACCATTTAAACATTTTAAGGGAACATGTATCTGGGAAGGCACTGTGGTTAACAGGTCCATCCCTTTCCATGAAGTTCTTTCTATGCTCCATGCTTTGCATCATTACTGATTTCAGGCAGGGTCAGTACTGGCCTAGTGCTTTGCAATAATGCCATGTTGTTTGATCCCACAATCTCAACCCCTCTACCCCGATGTCTGATTTCCATGCCCCAGGAACATCCTGGCTTACTTCCGACATTCCTCTATGGGGAGAGTCTCCCACAACCCAAAGGCTCCAGTTTTAGTGCTAAGCCCAAGGAGAATCCAATGAAGGTATACAATGTGTCTGCCTTAATTTCCAGTTTCAAAATAACATTCAGCTATCTTTTTATAGGAAAATCTCAATCATTCAGAGTCTGATGGGTCAGAATTTTCAAATAGCCAGAATTTTTGCCCAGAGTTTTTAGGAAAGAAACAAGTGATTTAAAAAGAGAGGGAGAGAGAGCAGGTGATACCAGAGATTTGTAAAAGTGACAATTTCCTTGGGCTACACCAGGGTCAGTACACACTTGGCCAACTGCTTTTACTTTTGACTTCTGTAGTCCTGGGCAAGGAATACCTATGTTCAGATGGATAATCCTGAGATATTGGAAGATCCCATACCACCAAGAAAGATTCCACAATATTCATTTGGTTATATTTGTTAAGGAAGAAATGTGGACTTACATGCGTTAGAGATATTTTCTATAGCATCTCAATAATAACACAAGGACTTTCTGTCAAGCACTCAGGCACCCAGAATATTCCATACACATTACTGGAAGGCACTTTCCTCCTCCTCTTCCCTCTCCAATTCTCTGAGCATGCCACATTCCCCTCTGGCCCTCAGTATGTGCACCCGTAAAATAAAAATATTAGATTAGATGATATTTAAGGTCCCTTTCCATTCTGATGTCCTATGACTATTTCATCTCTACAATCTCTTGCATGGTCTCTGCATTTTTGGCATTATGCATAATTCTAGCAGGGCCTACCTCTATCATTTGGTGCCTTTGATGTACCAAAAACCAGGGAGACAGTCTTGGGACTATTAGCCCAGGTTGACTAAGGGCAGAGGTTTTGCTGAGCCTGTCTGTGGAAGGCTATCAGAGTCCTTTTGATGACTATCCTCAAGAGAGCTGATGAGGCCACCTCCCATGTAAGAACGGAAGTCCATCTGACATGCATGGAATTATTAAATAAGAATTAAATAAAAAGAAGTTTGGCAACTGCTTCCAAGAGGGTTAGACTGGCCTGGAGCAAGTTTGAGATTAAGTTTGCATTATTAATTGAAAGGCAAGAGAGTCTTGGAATAAATCAGATAAAATAATAAAAAGATGATTTTACTTACTGTCAATAATGCCACAGGCAGTCCTGGGATTTGGTGGCAATCTTAACAAAAATGGCTTATCTTCTTAAGATTTTTTTCTGCCAACTCTCAGCAGGTCCAAAATGCATTTCTGGTCCTTCTTCCCCTAAACAGCGATAGTATAAAGCTTCAGTGGCAGGAAAATAAACCTTGAAAGTTCTATAATGATAAATATTTCTGAGGCCATCACTTATCCCCCAAGTAAACGTAGCACCTGGATACTTCCTCCCATTAGAAGAACTTGCCTAGAAGCTTGTCTGAGCCAGTCATTAAACTTGGGACTTAGGCTTCTAGGAGTCTAAGAAAAACCTACTTTCAAATCAAGTTTATACCAGCTGATCTGATTTTGAACCCATGCCCACCCAAGACCAAAGTAAAACTCTGCCACCAATTCTGACTGCTGGTGGGGGTGACTTGTTCCAGTTACTAAGGGGTGTGGTGCCAAGACGTGGGAGCTAACAGAACAAAGCAAAACATCAGCAAGGCCAAGAAATCAAAAGAATGACTGCATGATCACTCTATTGTCTGTATCAGTTATATATCACAACATATAGATTTTTCTACACATATCCAAAAGTTTTTGTACAAGAATAAACCCCAAGACTTGAGAAGACATGTCTCCTGTATCCTAGTAATTGGGGTTACTTACCCTCAATGCCAATACGGCTTTTGAGTTGGACCATTAACATCCATGTTTCATAACTACTTTTTTCCCCAATATGCCAAATGTCCTCTGTTTCCTTTCCATTTGTCTTTTAAAACTGACAACCCCCCCCAACACCTCTGCACTAGGGAAGATTTGGGGGAGTGCAATTCTACAGAGGTGAATGTTTTGTATAAGTCTTGAGAGGTGAGCATGGAGTCATGAGTCCAAACTGCACGAGAGATGAGCATAAGAAAATGGGACGGTTTCACATTTCCTCTAGCACCAGGCCTTTGTATTTAAATCCATTCCTGTATCATGAGGATACATATTCAATTATAAAGCATAAAAAAATTGCCAAAATTAACTATAAGTGAATTGAAGTGTATCCATTATTCAGTGCTGTTCACACCCTGGATTCCCTGCCCCTATTGCAAATAATCCAGAACAGCACATTTTAAAGAGCAGGTAGAGAGAATGGCTGGAGATGGGAGGCCGGGGGAAGCAGGGTTGGGTAGATTCAATGGTCTATTGAGACCTCCACTTGCTCTATCATTCTGTTAGGAGTCATTGATGTTAATGCTCTTGGACTGTTCTGTGTGGATAAGGCAAATTGTAATAGACCCACAAATTGATCATTCAAAAATCTGAGGCCTGTTTTGAAAGATGGTGCTTAAGGTCTTTTTTTATTCATCCCTTGGGTACGTGGATAATTCAAAGGCAAGTACTAGATATATCTGTTGGGTCTGTCTGAATAATTGGCCAGTTTGATCTTTAATATTATACAGTTACTACTTTAGATTTATCTAAGTCTTTGTTTCCCTTTATGTCACCAGATCACATATTGCTCTCACATCACACATCAAATACAAGGCTCAGAGGGCAGAACAGGTGACGATTGTGACTGTGTACCAGACACACTCTTCTCTAGTAGGAAGGGAGTAAACTAACATTTAATGAGCATCTACTATGTGTCAGACACTGTGCTAAGGAATTTTGCATACATCATCTAGAGCATGTTCTGTATTGAAGGCAAGGGTTGATCTAGTCAAAGAATAGATAGTGCTTGGGAGAGGAAGAAGGGGAAGGTGTTGTATTTGGGAATCAATGAGTCCAACAACAAAATATGGATCCAAAAAGTACCAGCAGAGTCCCAGAGGAGTTTGCCTTCCAGAGAGATACCAACATCCTTGGCCAGCTAAAGATAGGCTCGGGGAGGCTCAGGGAAAGATGCACATCTTTTGAAATGATCACATTTCAAGCAAGCTACATTGAGCTTGCTCAGCACTACAGACAGAGGAGGGAGGCCTGGGGGTGGACCCACACACTTGTACCCACCCAGCTGTGCCCACATATCTGCCACCTCCAGATAACCCTCTCTCTGGCCCTGGGACACAAGCTGATCACACACCATTTCCTGAAAAGAATTCTCTGTCTTGCACCAGGGACTTTGGCAGAAGACTGGGGAGTTTGCTTTGTGTATCCTTTGGCATTCAAGTGAGGAGCTAATGCCCAAAGCTTGGAGCCAAGGGAGGTTTGTCCAAGTGCCTGACCTAGAAGGGCCATAACTTCACTTCTTTTCTAATTAGGATAATTAACCTCCCCTGCTCATTCATTCTATTCCGATCCAAAAAGCTTAAATTAAAATGGCACAGGGGACTGCCAGGCTCTAGGGACAGAAACCATTTACAAGCCTTTCATCTCCATGCAATCACCATCGAGGCAAAGTCAGGACAAAGTCCTCACAGTGTCTTCACCCTGGAAACAACCTTGGAATGCCTTCAGGGCCACTTTCAGAATTTTCATTCATGTCCATATCCCATCAGCTAGCAAATTTTGCTCAGCTCCATAGAACTTGCTGACTAACTTTGGAGTTGGTGTTGGGGGGATGCTCACAGAAGGTAGCATTTCTTTTTGTCTTGTCATGTGGGTTTTGTGGTTGGTTCAAGGAGAGCGAAAACTGGATGGCTTCATGTTGGTAGGATTTGATGTGGGATTTATGGAATGTGTTCTTTGGCTACAACCACTGGAGGCAAAAATTCAGGAGCCTTTCAAAAACTGGAATCCAATAAAAGCATCTCACATAAGACAGAGACACAACTGAGGGGTACCTATATTGCGTTAACTCCCCATATCTCCCCTCTGAGCGGGGAGATCAAGTATCTACCGCTTCCATGCTGCCTAGGCAGGTAGCTCTGGGTATAGTCCTCTGGATCTTTTGTTCCTCTTTACTACAGGACTCAGTCCAGGGTCTTCCCTACATGCAGCCCTTCATGCCTGTGGGGGAAGCCACTATGCTCTATAATCTTTCTGCCAAGAACTCTTTGACTACGGCCCCTTGTGAGCCTCCATGGCTGATGGGAAAGGCAAGACAACAGAGTAATAGATGAGATTAGGCTGCCCATTTGGCCTAAGCAGTAAAGAGTTCTATCTAGCCCGTTAATGCTAGGATCTAGGATTTTCCCTGGGACTATCTTGGTTGGAGCCTTGAAATATCCCCAGTAGATGAAGACCCTGACTTGCTTCTCAGTATGTCATAGAACCATCAGTGTAAATTTATCAGCATGTTGTCAAGAGACTTGTTCTGGGCCTAGCTCGAGCACGTGAGTCACTCTCTGGCCTTTGCCAATTCATGCCCTGGTCCCCTCTGGGCCCTACACTATTTACTTCCCATCCATAACCTCTACCAAAGCCTAGGCTTTCCCTCCTTCTGAATCACCCATCTGTGTTAACAAGCCGAAGTGTGGTTCTCAGTAGATATATAATAATGGCCAGACCAGTGCTTCTTAAATTCTGATGTGCTTACAGATCCCTGGGGAGCTTATTAAAAGGTAGATTCTGATTCATTTAAGCCTGGGGTGGGACCCGAGAGTCTGCATTTCTAACAAGCAGCCTTGGTGATGCCACTGTCGCTGGTCCATGAAGCATACTTTAAGTGGCAAATATGCTGATCTAAGGGCCATACTTTAAGTAGTGAGAACATCTGCCATCTTCTGAATGAGTTAAACCCAACCACGCTGCTTGGAGTAAGAGATAGTGACCTCTCTTCTTGGCAGCTAACAATAGCATCCTTTTATACTGAGCCTAAAATAATCCTCTAGTGTAACCAGAGCTATGCAGACGGTGTGGCAAATGTGGACCTTGGCATAGACGATCTTTCTTGGGACCTGGGTTACTTGAATAAACCTTCCTGGGCACCTGCCCTGCTTCCTGAAGCCAGTCATGCGGGCCAAACTCATTTTGGGTCCAGCCACACCATTTATCGCATCTCCTTTCACAGTGGCTCTGGAAGGCTGCTGCCGCCACATCACTCATGCTGTGATCTGCATCAGTGGTTAAGACAATGGAAGCAGATACATCATCCAAGGCACAATCCATTTATTTCATGCTGAAAAAAACAATCTTCTATCCAAGTGGGGCCAGCTAAGCTGGGCAGTTGCCACAGCTTTGAGTTTATGGGAAATATGCCTTTTGCACTATTTAGCTCCTCAGTGGAGAGCAATGTACCCCTAGAGGAGCCCCCAGATGTCATTAGTGCATCAATAGTGGGCTGGACAGAGCAAGCCCATTTCTCCCCTGAGGCACAAGGTGTATAACTCCTGGGGTTGTTAAAACATAAATTTGCTGGAGAAACGCACTGCCTTGGTTCTCTCCTAAAGTAATTCCTGAATCCTTTCTTCTTTAGCTTTGTGGTTGATTGTGTTCTTTACTCAAAATAAACCTTAAAGAACATTGTATTTGGTTTAGGGGATGCTCTATTACATTGATATTTGCAGAGCTAAACACTGCAGATGGGAAGATTCCCCTAAGAAGATTCCAGAGCATTATGATTATGTGGTTTTGAGCCAAAATATAAACATGTTTTATGGCCTAAGGGAGTTGTCAAGCAATGTTTTAAAATACACTGGCAAATTTAAGATGGTTTTAAAAGTAGGCCTACTTGAGGATCCAGAATGGTCCCATATCTACCCTCCCCAGTAGCTGCCTGGGAACAAGTACTGCTGGACCGGCTCATTGCTGGCTCCGGTAGGATCTCCAAGCCAAAATATTCATCATTAACTGTTTTCCTCTTGTCCACTGTCCCTGCCCTCCTATGCCGGTTACTTAACTCTCCTGGAGGACTTAATAAATACTTTCATCTGCATAGGACCCTACAACTCCACCTCTCCTTCAAAATGATACATAGACCTAGCACACTGGCCAGTGGGATCAAATTTCCAGCCAAGAGGAACTCACTTAGCCATTTTGTTAAGTTCTGTCACTGAGCACTTTGCCTCAATGAGCACAGAAGCTTTTTGGGCATGGTTGACTAGTCCCTCCACTAACCCAATCATTATGATGACTAGCTACATGGTTCCTAATTAGATTCATTTTATTCAAATAAATTCCTCGCCAGTGCTGGTTCCCAGCAGTCCATCACTAGAGTCAGCATCTTAACTGTAAGTGATTCAGGGTTCTCCCTCTGTAAACCTCCCAGATTCTAGTTTGCTGAAGCACTCCTTAATTCAGTCATAACCGTAAGGTTGTTTGTCATTTGCAACTCATTAACTCAGTGAGGTAGATCCCCCGGCTAAATGAAACCCAGGCCATGACTTTGACTGCTGCTAGGGCCAGTTAGCCTCCTTTTTGTCCATGGGTCTCTATTTTCCCTACATCTTGGCCAGCCAACCTTCTTAGTAATTTGTGCCATGGGTGGCAAAACAAGCGGGGTTTAATGGTGAGGCTGGCTTTGTTTGCACCTCTTAACCTCACACTCATAGCTCGAGCTAAAGTGTCCATTTCCAAGCGAAACACTAATTAGCAACAATGAGGGTAAGTGAACAGACATTTTTATAAAGATCTTTACTCACCGTCCCTCTTTCAGATTATCTTTCCTTTCCTCTAAGTCCTAGCCTCCGTTTGTCTCTTAGCAGAATAGAATCTTCTTGATCCACCCTCTCCAAACTGTCTGACAGTACCTATAGAATACAGTTCTTAAGGGACCCCTCAAAATAGAATATTGAGGAAACTAAGTCCCAGAATGGGAAAGGAACAACCACAAGCTCACCCAGTTAATGAGCCACTCAAGATTTTCTTAGAAGGTAAATCCTAGATTGCAAGCAAGTGGAAACATTTATAATACCTCCTCTGAACTTTATCCTAGAGGCAAAGACAAACTTTTGAAGGTTTTTGAGAATGAGTATGGCTATTATATAATCAAAAGAATGAGAACGTGAAAGCTGGTCTTAGCAGCTTGGACAGAAGGGGAAGGACTGTTTGCACAGCCCAAGCAAATACCAGTAATAACTTTAAAATAGCTGGTAGTCATGGGAATATAAAGAAAGGTGAAGACACAGAAAGGATGAATTAGTTTCACTTCATGTTTGCTTAAGACAATGGAAGAGTCACAGATAATGCTCAGATTTGATAACTAGGAAATTTGACAGAAACAAGGAAGTCAGAAAAAAACAGCTACTTTGGAGGCAGGGGGCATCTGAGACAGTGTGAGAAATAAATAAGGGCACAAGCAATGATAAAACCCACCCAATCTAGTAACTCCAGCTCAACTCCAAAGGTGGTGATTAACTGATGAGCGATATGCCATTATCCAGAGAACCCTGACTGTGTTCCTGTTAAGCATTCACTTACAGTTGATTGCGCGGCATGCATCCTAGAAGGCCTGAAAAATCCTGGGTGTCTTCAGGTAGTTATACAACAATGTGTTTTAAAGTCCTCTCTGTCATGAAGAAATATATAGAAAAATGTATGACTCCATAGTCCATGAACAAGTGCACATGTTGGAGTAATTTCAGCCACTGATGAGGAGAAAGGAGAGTGTGAGCTTGGAAGCCAGGCCTGGGTGTGGATCCCAGCTCCAAAATATACTTGTTATGTGCATTTATTTATAAACACATACCTCTCTGAGGCTCAGTTTCCTCATCTGTTCATTGGGGATAACTACTTTGCCTAGAATTGTTGGGAGGATTAGATGTAATAATGTGTACAAGGACTTAGCACAGTGCTGAGCCCAAAGTAGGCAATGTGAATTTATACTCCTATCCCAAACTTGGCAGGGAAAGTAAAAGCAGTTCAATTTAAAATCTGAGGAATTGGGGCACCTGGGTGGCTCAGTCGTTAAGCATCTGCCTTCGGCTCAGGTCATGATCCCAGGGCCCTGGGATCAAGACCCGCATCGGGCTCTCTGCTCTGCAGGAAGCCTGCTTCTCCCTCTCCCACTCCCCCTGCTTGTGTTCCCTCTCTCGCTGTGTCTCTCTCTGTCAAATAAATAAATAAAATCTTTAAAAATAAATAAATAAAATCTGAGGAATTAGGGGCACCCTGGTGGCTCAGTCGGTTGAGCATCCGACTCTTGGTTTTGGCTCAGGTCATGATCTCAGGGTGGTGGGATCGAGCCCCTTATCGGGCTCTGTGCTCAGCTCAGAGTCTGCTTGAGATTCTTTCCCCCTCCCTTGCCTTCCCCCCTGCTCCCACTGCTTGCATTCTCTCTCTCTCTAAAATAAATAAATAAAATCTTTAAAAATCTGAGGAATGAGAATGAAAATTTGTATCTGATAATTCAAAAAAAAATCTGTTATTCCAGCAATGGCTTAAAGGTGGCATTCAACCATAACTCCTGAGAGATAGTGTTCACCTTCTGTAGTCTAAGATTCTCAAGCAAATAGAGGATGGGTGTGAGAGCATGGAACCTTCATTTCCCCACCATCTCAATCAGGTGAGCTGTTTGATGAGATATGTGTTGAGCTGAGTTTTAATGAATGAGCGGCTGATGGGATGGAAGTGAGGCTTTTTTAGGTGTGGAGGGCAGCCATAGTAAGTCACTAGAAATTGAAGATGCTGGAGAAAGCTGTGTCCTGCATGAGGACTGTGTGATTAGGCAGGATGAATCAAGCCACGAGTTTCAAAGCCTGTGTAGATTAGAATGGGCCCCAGCACCAAAGGGGAGTCCCAGTTAGATTTGAGGAGGAAGAGATGCTCTAATACACAAACTTACCTATAGAATCCCTGGCTCCTCCATGCAAAGGTATTGAAGCAAAGAGGAGCACAGCCCTTAAGGGAGTCACCGAAGGCAAAGCTACATGCAATACCCACAACAATTTTCCGGTTGGATTTTAACTTTTACTCAATACCAAAATGAACCTTTATCCAGAAAACACAACAGAAACATCATTTCACATTACTATTGAAAGTTAAAACAAGAAAAGGGTTGTGGTCATTGTCAAGTTGGGATCCACCACTGGATAAACCATTTTCTCCCTCTGGACTCCCGTTTCTCATTTGTACAATGAAGAGATGGGACCATCGCTAAATTCTGGCTCTCATATTTGAGAATGCTAAGAGACTTGGGAGAATCCTGGCCATCTCAGACAACCTAACTTCTCTACAGTTCAGGCAAGATTCAGCCACTCTTCCGGGAGCCCAAGGCCTGCACGAGATGAAACACTAGCCTCTAACCCTCCACATACTGTTAAATCCACTGTCATATCCCCATTGGAAAAACTCAATTGAAAGAAAACAACTAATCAAAATGAGTTGATCTTGGTGATGTTTTTATGTGTGTGTTTCTTTTTTTAGTCTGAGAGGGCACATGCAAATGCTTATTTACCTTGTAAGTTCTGAACATCCCACTTTGGATGTTTCCCAAGCAGTTTTTAGACCACAGGATTAAGTCAAAGGAAAGTTTCTTAAAGGAAAAGTGTGCTCTCTGTTGTCCTTAGGACTGTATCTTTAGCCCGTCTGTATCCTCTAGGCAAAAGCTTGCCCTTAATATTACCTTTGACAGCCTTCCAATTGTATCAGGATCAAGAAATCTCTGCACTTCCAGGCAGAATAAGCCACAGTCCTTTCCGGTCACATCCAGACCCCTTTCATCTTTGACATAAATCTGCCTTCACTTTCGACCTCCTCTCTTCCTTGCTGGTAGCCAGCATCCATGCCTCACCCCCAAAACTCGGGAATGTTAGGAGGTTTGGCTTAGCCTTGCCTTCTCAAAATTAAGAATGTCAAAGAATGTTTCCAGAGAAGTCACTCTCCTGGTAAGAAATCTTTTTCTTAATAGGAGGCAAGCACATATTTTCTGAGCTTAAGTCCCACCTCAGTCAATTCACCTTACTTCTCCATAGGCACAAGCCACAATGTAAACTATAAACTACTGTGTCCAAAGGGAAGCCCATAATGTGGATGCTTAATGCAAAATACACCCACTTCTGGGAATCCATTCAGAATTCTTCCCCTGCTGGAGGAGGGATGGCAGGGTAAGGGGTTATCTTTATTGTGGCCACTAGGTTCTATTTGGAATAGCTTGGGCTTGGGGAGAAGATATACTGTGGCTGATTGGTAGCACTTCTTCCCCCAACTCATAAGTGGGGCCCCCTTTTAATCATGTGAAAAGCCTTCCCACCACCCCACTCAACCAGAGCTGGCTAGTGCATTATTTGGTTGACATCTATAGTCAGCTCTCCTCCAGCTGCCCATAAAGTGCCTGCTAACACCCAGGCCACTCACCACTTGCTTTACTAGGAGATTCAGTCACATGAGTACTGAAAATTACTGATTTCAAGGGGATTAAAAGCCAAGTGAGGAAATGCTAAATAAGAAGTCTCTCAATGGGCACAATCAATCACCACATGACATCTTTTAAGTGCACAGCAGTCCCCAGAGCAGCTTTGAGATGACTTGGACCCTCTATGAGTTTGCATTGCAGGCAGTCCATCCCAGGACAATTACCTAGATACCAAATAGAAACATGAAAGAATTGTGCCCAAGAATTGTAGTATCCCCTTTAATCCAAATTCCAGTTGCTTTCAGTTGTTTCTATTTTTTTTAGATTTCTTTTTTTTAATTGAGGTAAAATTGGTATATAATATTATATAAGTTTCAGGTGTACAACATTGTAAGTCATTATCTGTGTGCACTACAAAGTGATCACAACTAAAAGTCTAGTTACCATCCATCACCATTTGACCCCTTTTGCTCTTTTTGCCCACCCTCCACCCCTCCCTTCCCCTCTGGTAACCACCAATCTGTTCTCTGGGTCTGTGAGTCTGTTTTTGTTTTGTTTCTTCACTTGTTTCACTTTTTTAAAATTCCATATATGAGTATCTTTCTCTGTCTGACTTCTTTCATTTAGCATAATACCTTCGAGGTCCATCCATGTTGTTTTAGTGATAAGATTTCATTCTTTTTATGGCTGAGTAATATTCTATCATATATAGAGAGATAGATAGATGGATACATATATATACACATACATATATGTGCATATATACCATATCTTTTTAAAAAAGATTTTATTTATTTATCTGAGAGAGAGTGAGAGCATGAGTGGAGGAGAGGGGCAGAGGAAGAGGGAGAACCAGATGCCCTGTTGAGCAGGGAGCCCGAGGTGGGGCTCAATCCCAAGACCCTGAGATCATGACCTGAGCCAAAGGCAGACAGATGCTTAACCGACTGAGCCACCCAGGCATCCCTATACCATATCTTTTTTATCCATTCATCCATTGATGGACATTTAGGTTGTTTCCATGTCTTGGCTGTTGTAAATAATGTTTCAGTGAACACAGGGGTGCATGTATCTTTTTGAATCAGCCTTTTTCTATTTTTCAGATAAATATCCAGAAGTGGACTTACTGGATCATATGATTATTTCTATTTTTAATTTTTTGAGGAATCTCCATTCTGTTTTTCACAGTGGCTGCCCCAATTTACATTCCCACCAACAGTGCATGAGGGTTCCTTTTCCTCCACATCCTCTCCAACACTTTTTGCTTCTTGTCTTTTTTTAAGATTTTATTTATTTATTTTAGAGAGAGAGAGCTTGAGCAGGGGGAAGGACAGAGAGAGAGAGAATCTCAAGCAGACTCTACGCCCAGCACAGAGCCTAACGCAGGGCCCGATCTCACGACTCTGAGAGCACAACCTGAGCCAAAATCAAGAGTTGGACACTTAGCCAACTGAGCCACCAGGTGCCCCTTGTCTTTTTGATAAAAGCCATTCTAACCTAACCAGTGAGAGGTGATATCTTATTGCGGTTTCAATTGCATTTCCCTAACAATCTGATGATGAACATCTTTTCATGTGCCTGTTGTCCATCTGTATTCTTTGAAAAAATGTCTATTCAGATTCTCTGCTCATTTTTTAATCAGATTGTTTGTTTTCATTGGTGGTGAGTTGTATGAGTTCTTTATATATTTTGGATATTAATGCCTTGTTGGCTATATGATTTGCAAAAATCTTTTTCCATTCAATAGGTTGCCTTTTCATTTTGATGATGGTTACTTTCACTGTGCAAAAGCTTTTTAGTTTGTTGTAATCCCATTTTTTAATTTTTGCTTTTGTTTCTTTATTATTTTTTTTTCTATCAGACCTTGTGTGGTTGAGGATCAGAAAGCTTGCCTGTTCTGTTTTTTCCAGACATTAAGCAAATCTACTCCAGATGGTCTTCTAAATTTCCTCTCAGCTGACAATATAAACCAAGTTTACTTTCACTCAACAACACTATCTATCTGGGTGTATCTCTATGGTGCCCTCTCAGCTTATGATGAGGAGACTAGAGGAGAATGTAATTCACCAGCAAGGAGAGAAAGTTCATAATGAAGACTAGGATGAAAAAGAAAAATGGAAAGGCAGGATTACACGCACCGCCCATTTCAGAGCCAACTTTAAACTTGACAAGTAGTTTGTCAGTAGTTGCCACTTCGAGGGGGATATTTGGGTCTTAGGAATACCTCAGGCTGCCAAACAATACCTCCTGCTTACTATTGTCTACAATTTCTCCATTAGAGTTTGCCCCTTTACTTTCAGGCTTTGACTCTACTTTAAAACATAAATCTTTCATGGAAGAGGTCACAATTAAGCTTTAATCTGTCACGGGCAGTCTAGTATGAGTAAAGGGGTTGGTGTGGAGGGAGGATTTGTACTGGGAAAGAGGAAAAGGACATAGAACTGGGACATGGGGGGGGCACCTTCTGTTCACTGACTCCCAAATTAGCTAAGTTCCCATCCTAATAATGCAGCTGCAAGGAAGAGAAGATTTGCAGAGGGTCAGTTCTTAATTAAAGGGAAACTTAAACAAACACAATTATGAGGCATGAAGACCTCAGGGAAATCTTAATTCGCTAAGGGTAAATTGGGCTGGGCGTGGGTGAATATTTGTTTTTATCCTGTTCCATAAAATCCACAGACTGACATCCATATGCAAACACAGAGGGGTTCTTGATCTTCCCATCCTGAGCTCCTCATACACAAAAGAGTTTCTGCATTAACATCTCAAATGTAGACAATCACTATATTGATTTCGGTGGAAACCAAATGTGTTTAAATCAAGTTAAAACAAAACAGACAACAACAAAATGACAAAATGTAGATTCAAATGGTCTATCGGAATCTTTCCATGAATTCTTTTTAAAGAAAAGTACATTTTTGGGGCGCCTGGCTGGCTCAGTCGATTAAGCATCTGACTCTTGATTTCGGCTCAGGTCATGATCTCAAGGTCATGAGATGGAGCCCCATGTGCTCTGTGCTCCGTGGGAGCCTACTTGAGGAGTCTCCCTCTCCCTCTGCCCCTCCCCCACCATGCTCTCTAAATAAATAAATAAATAAATAAATAAATAAATAAATAAATAAATAAATAAATCTTAAAAGAAAAGTACGTTTGTAATATGAATAAACATACCCTGAAGTATTGGGTTTGAGTTCAGATCTTTGAATATCAGGTTTCTTAGATATGACAAAACATAACCCAAAATAACTGAATTGGGCTTCTCACCTTTCTCTTTCCTCTGCCTCTATTTTTCTGCTTTTCACTTGTATCTCAGAAACCATCTTCATATTCCATATGTAGCTTCCCCCATTCACTTACTTTGCCAAAATATACTAGAAAAATTTACCTGAAATTCCATGGAGACCAAAGAAGCTGTGAGAAATGAGGAAAGTGGTTCACATAAGTTTTGGGTTTAAAGCTCAGGTGAACACTAAAATAAGAGCAGAAGAGAAATTTTCATTTGCTCTTTCTATCTCACGTAATTTTTTGATGAACAAGAATATTAATTTCATAAAATGTTAAACTTCTGTTCATTAAAACATGTCACAGACAACATTAAATGTCAAATAAACTGAATTAAAATATATGTGACATATAGTACAGACACTTAATATCATTAATATATTAGGACTGTTATGAATCAATAAGAAAGCCATCAAGGCGCCTGGCTGGCTCAGTCAGTAAAGCATGCAACTCTTGACCTCAGGGTCATGAGTTCGAGCCACACGTTGGGCATAGAGCCTACTTAAAAAAAATAATAAAAATAATTTAAAAAAGAAAAAAAGAACACCATTAATATCACGGTAGAAATCTGAACAAAGGAAATAAACAGGAAATTATCAAAAGAAGGAATAAACATGGACACAAAAATTTTTTTAAATCATTAACTTTACTAACAAAGAAATGCTAATAAGAAAGGGAATATTTTTATATCTCCCTATCAAATGGTCACATGTCTTATTCAGTGCTAACAAAAGGGCAGAGAGACAAGTACTCTTGTATTCTGCTGATGGGGACATAAAGTGGTACAACCTTTCTGGAGGGCAATTTGGCAATATGTATGAAAAGCCTTAAAAATGTCCATAAATGTTTGACCTGATATTACTACTTCTAGACGTTTATCCTGTGGAAATAATTAGAGATGCTATATGAATGTTGTTATCACAGCATTATTTGTAATAGGGAGAGATTAAAAACAATTGAAATTTTCATATTGGGGAATGATTAAATAAATATGTCTAAGGGATGGAATATTATGTAGCCATTAAGATCATGTCTGAAAACATTTAATAACATAAAACGATGTTCAAGATATAATGTTAGCTTTTTATTTTTTTAAGATTTTTTATGTATTTATTTGATAGAAAGAGAGCACTAACAGAGGGAAAGCAGAGGGAGAGGGAGAAGCAGGCCCCCCGCTGAGCAGGGGGCCCGATGCGGGGCCTGATTGGGATCATGACCTAAGCCGAAGGCAGCCGCTTAAACAACTGAGCCACCCAGGCGCCCCAATGGTAGCTTTTTAAAGATAAGACACAGGGGCACCTGGGTGGCTCAGTCGTTAAGCGGCTGCCTTCGGCTCAGGTCATGATCCCAGGGTCCTGGGATCGAGCTCCGCATCGGGCTCCCTGCTCAGCGGAGAGCCTGCTTTTCCCTCTCCCACTCCCCCTGCTTGTGTTCCCTCTCTCGCTGTCTCTCTCTCCATCAAATAAATAAATAAATAAATAAAATCTCTTAAAAAATAAAAAATAAAGACAAGACACAAATAGTACAGTCTATTTTACTAAAAAAAAGTGCATGCGGTATATTTATATAAAATAAAATGGAAAGAATACATCAAATATTAACAGTGGTTATCCTTAAGGAACAGAGTCACTTATACTTGTATTTTATTTTTGATACTTTTTGTGTCTTTTCAAATGTCCAAAATGAGCACATATTAGTTTTATACTTAGAAAGAAAAACACAGATGCTACCTCAGAAGAACAAAGACATTTGTAAAGTGCTTTGAACACATTAGGGTCTGCTTCCCACATACTCAATGTTCCCAGATTCCTCATCTACCACAGGAAGAAGCAATTCATAACCCTGGCCTGAGCCTTCCCCTCTCGCCTTTGTACGTTTGTTTGCTTATTTCTGGAGGGTATATATCTCTTCTTGGATCATGCTTTTCTCACCCAGAACCTTTCCACCAGTCATGAAGGATACTAAGAAGAAACCTGATTCTGGGGCACCTGGGTGTCTCAGTAAGTTAAGCATCCAACTCTTGATTTCAGCTCAGGTCATTATCTCATGGACCTAAGATCAAGCCCTACATTGGGCTCCTCGCTTAGTGTGGAGTCTGCTTGTCCCTCTCCCTCCCCCGCCTTGTTCTCTTTCTCTCTCTCAAATTAATTAATTAATTAATTAATTAAAATCTTTAAAAAAAAAGGAAAGAAATCTGCTTCCACATACCTCACTGTATTGGGTAGCCATTAGAATAGGTCAACAGTTCTCAAACCTGGTTGTACATGAGGATCACCCGGGGAATTTAAAATAAAATAAAACAAAGCCTGGATCCAGGGTGAGGCTTGGGTATCCATTTTTTAAAGCTTCCAAAGTGATTATAACGTGCAGCCAGAGTCGAGAGCCACAGAGGTAAGTAAAGATGCAGAAAAATAGAGTAATGCTTCCTTCAGCTGAAATCAGTTGAGTAACAGGCAGGATGGACACTGACCCCACACTCAACCGGCCTTGGAGATACCCAGCAGCTACCAGCTGTTCATTTGTTAAATGCTGTAGCCTGAGGATCATAAAGCACATCACCAACTTTCAGAGCCATCATGTAAATGACCTCATGAGATAGGCAGACCCCAAAACAATGCTCAACATTCTTTTCCTTTCCTTCCAAACTGGCTTGTGTGAAGGCCACTGTTAAGATGCAACTGTGTTAGCTGGATGGGGTAACACATTAAAGCCATGGGCCATCCTTACACTGACACCTGGAAAAGGACAGAGTGCTGAGAGAATGGGACAGAGGACGGGCAAGTTTATCGTTCTTCTGTTTTTAGATCAAATACTAAATTTGTTCAGCATGGAGCAGTTTTTCATTTCGTTTGTATAGTGAACAAAATCCTGACCTTCTTTCCCCCTGTGAAAATGATTTTGACAATTGTAGATTTAAGATATTTTTGTATCTGCTGCCATCCCTGCCATGAGGTCAACCCAATAGTCACAGATTGAATTCCCTGGGAGCAGCTTCTGAGATGGAGATCAGCATGCTAAAGTTTCTCGGGGAGTATCTTCACTACCAACACTTGTGGAAGAAAAAGAAGGAAGCTGGTTTGGGCAGAAGGAGGAGCTGGGCTGTGGTGCTGTCCTAACAAGGCCTCCGCCTACCCTTCAGGGAGCTCTGAAGTTGGGAGGGCACTTTAGAGTTATCCCATCTGGGGAGAAGGGGTTGGGCCTTTATACCCTGTAACAAGCAGTCACTGGATGCAGGCTGTTCTGGGTCGGGGGCATGACTTGAAGCTAGGCAGCTTTCTTCAGCCAACAACCTTTCCAGAAGCTGAAGGAATAAGCCCTTCGGTGCTGAAGGGGTATCTGGTGGTACAGCACAGCATCCCTACACTCGCCTTTCCCACAATGGCTTCCTTGTTTAGCAAGAGTAGCCCAGTGACCAGTCCAGTAGGATTGAGCTGGTCATAGGTGGGGCCCGGTTCTTCATCCATAGTCACCTAGCTGTGCCTCTGCTGTCCTGCTCCTGCATTATCTTGGTTGAAGGCAGACGACAATCCATCATTCGCCCGGTTACCTATGTGGTAACTCCCAGTCTATAAAATGAGGAAGAAGGGGTGCCTGGGTGGCTCAGTCGTTACACATCTGCCTTCGGCTCAGGTCATGATCCCAGGGTCCTGGGATCGAGCCCCGCATCGGGCTCCCTGTTCAGTGGAAAGTTTGCTTCTCTCTCTCTCTCTCCCTTTCCCTCTCCTTCTCCCCATCACTCATTCCCTCTCTCTCTCTCTCTCTCTCAAATAAATAAATAAAATCCTTTTTAAAAAATAAAATAAAATGAGGAAGAAAAAGAAGGTGGACAGCAACAGGGGTCTGGAATCAAGATGAGAGAATTTGCTGCTCAAACGGAAGTAGCTTTCAGTTGGGCATGCTAAAGCTCACACAGAGTGGAGGACAATTCTAAAGCTGCTAAAACAGCAGGCTTATTTTTACAAAGGTGCTTTGTTAAGCACCTCACCTCCTACAAGCACCAACGCCTGCCTTGGCTCTGCCTCCAGAGATGAACTTTTCTCTCTTTTTTTTTTTCCCCACCCTCAAACTCGTTACTTACTCTCTTCGGGCAGCTGCAACGGGGAACAGTCAAACCGTCATAAATTAGGTACAAAAACAAATAAGAGCTTGGGGGGGTTACTCATGGATATGTACTAAATTGAGGTGATCATGGCCCCCAGGGCTGTCAAGTACGTGGCCATGTGCTCTGGCAGCCACCTGGAGACTCTGCAAGTGGAAGACCCCGCCCTATGCAGCCACAGTGCTGACTTACGAGCAAGGCTCATCGCTCAGGAGGCCCCAGAGGCCAGCTCATTAAAAACTCAGGGGCTTTCCCAATTTTTGAATAGGTAAGACACTCACATGATTCAAAGACCAAAAGTACACAAAGATCTATAAAATCAGTGTTTATTAAGAGGCTGCTCATTGATGGCCGCGGGCAGCGCACAGAGCTGTGCTCACCTGTCACCTGTGTCTTCCAGCAGCTTATGCTCGGA
Source organism: Mirounga angustirostris (assembly GCF_029215605.1). NCBI lineage: Eukaryota > Metazoa > Chordata > Mammalia > Carnivora > Phocidae > Mirounga > Mirounga angustirostris. The sequence continues at coordinate 100,174,309 of NW_026991719.1, forward strand.
GAGGCCAGCATGAGTCATATTTTTTCATCTTTATTGTTTTTGTACTTACAGAAAATAATACCTGCTTCTCGTAAAATAGTCCAACATTCCGTAAATAAGGGGTGGTGCAAGTAGAAGTTCTTGGGAATCCTAAACCTCAGAGATAACCACTCCCACCTCCTTTGCATTCTTTCGACACATATACAAATAGGTGGGGCTTTTCTTTACAAAAATAGAATTATAGTGTAAGTGCTATTCTCAGCTTCTTTTCTCCATAAAATTTTGGCAGAAGTCCTTTCTTCTATTATCTAGAGATTGGGCCATCTTTTTTACAGCAGCATAGCATTCCAAGCGTCTCTACTAGAGTTTATTTATCCAGTTTTATTTGGAATTTTTAAAAGCCTGTCATACAGTTCTTCCAACCAGCTTCTTTATTGTTTGGAACTGATTTCCCTTGCATTTAAGTCTACTCGTCTCTGGAGAAATGAATGAGAGGTCAGTTAGGGAAGCTTCATGGGGGAGGAGAGTCATCCACAAAGGTCTATAGGTAGCAGAAAAAGAGACACATCAGGTATAGTTGCCTTGAGCAGGTAACAATGAGAGTACTGGATAAATGTGCAAAACCATCTTCCAGATTTGAGCTAATGTAAAAATGGGGAAGAAGTACAGACTGGTATGGGGTGAGCGATTAAAGAGAGGGAGACAGAAGCAGGTTGGAATGGAACAAATTTTGATACATGGTGAGTCGTTACATAGCAAAGCTTTTCTGGAGAGAACCGACATGCTTTAGTTGAATCCAAGGGTGGTGTCAATTAACAGTATAATGTGGCGATTTAAAAATATTAGCAATCCTGGGGCACCTGGCTGGCTCAGTCGGTTGAGCGTCTGCCTTCAGCTCAGGTCATGATCACAGGGTCCTGGGATTGAGTCCCACATCGGGCTCCCTGCTCAGCGGGGAGCCTGCTTCTCCCTCTCCCACTCCCCCTGCTTGTGCTCTCTGGCTGGTGCTCTCTCTCTCTCAAATAAATAAATAAAATCCTTAAAAAATCTTTTTAAATAAATAAATAAAAATATTAGCAACCCTAGGCTGCCAAAATAACAGCCCAAATCAAAGTGGGCAATAATTCCATTGTCATCCGCACTGGTCAGATCACATCTGATTTATCCACGTCAATAAAATATTGACAAATATCCATAAGAGAGAGACAGAACAGTGAGGGAAATTATCATCATGTTATAAAAGTAACTGTTGTAGTATTGGGACATCTTTAGTCTGAAGAAAAGAAAAATAAGGGGAGATATGTTAATTGTCATTAAAAAATGTGGACTGTCATACAGAAAAGAGATTAAACTTGTCCGTCACCCCAAGTGGTGGAATAGGACTAGCAAATAGAAATGATAAGAATATAGATTTTGGTGGGGGGCCTGAGTAGCTCAGTCATTTAAGCATCTGCCTTCAGCTCAGGTCATGATCCTGGGGTCCTGGGATCAAGTCCCGCATTGGGCTCCTAGCTTAGCAGGGAGCCTGCTTTTCCCTCTCCTCTCTGCTTGTGTTCTCTCTTGCTATCTCTCTCTCTCTCTCTTTCAAATAGATAAAATCATTTTAAAAAAATGTAGATTTTGACTCAATACACAAAAAAATTTGTCTTTTGTTAAAGGGTCTTTTAAACATATCAGAGCCTCCCCGATGTCATTTCCTTTCCATTATTATTCAGCCAATAATACACTCTTCATAAAGAGTACAGAAGTAAAATTCAAACTAGTCCTTGCTGAATTTCATAAATTTTTAATTAGTAGGATTCAAAATAATGAGACCTTATTGTACACTGCTTAAGAAAGATTTTCAAATACTTTAATCTCCTTCTTCCTGTTTATTTCTTAATCCCGTGCTTTGGCCCACCGTGTGCCCTCAACTCCCACTGAAGCAGAGAGCACACAGAAAACCCACACGAAAATGTAAATCTGAGAAATAAATATGCGTGGTTGGTTTAAAAAGAGTAAGAATTAACATTTAAAGCAATGGTAATTTACTCTGATCTGTAATTTTGAGCTCCTATGCTGAAATTGCTCATTTGGAAATTACCAAGTGCTTGGGTCTCATTTGCGATCTTCTTCCTGCATACACCCAGCCCACAAAGGAGTCATAATGACCAGCTGAGTCACTGCTGCCATCTCCCTGACACATGCTCTCCAAATGTCAATACATTTTCTATAGTGTAGTGATGAAGATTCCCAACCGTAGCTTGCTTACACTACAGGACGGGTCCTGGAATGTGTTCAAAGGGCACCACGATCTTCCTCCATCCTCTACTGCTCCAGTGGCCAAATGGTCATGCCGCAGATCATTCTGGCCTTGCAAATCATTCCCATTACCCATTTCCATTAGTTATTGCCTAAATATAAATGGAAAACAATTTAAATTTATGGGAAGAAGGGAGCTGCTTTTGACCAGCTCCCAATAAAATGATGTCCGTACTTGATGAAATTATACTCAGATTACAGATTCCTACCAGAAGCAAAAATATAGACATGATATAATACTAGAGACGTAAGTACTTGAAAAGACCAGTGCATAGAAAACCCTGTGCTATTCTGTGGCTCATACTTTAAGATATACTGCTCTTCCCAACTTCTCAAACCCTACCTCCAAAAGGGTTACACAGAACTCAAGCATCACATCTTTTCTGTCTTTCCCATTCAGCATAGATCCAGGGTGTTAGTAGCTAATAGTTGTCAGATGTAAATTAACTAAAAAGGAACCAAGAATCCCTGGTAAATTTAATTTAAAAAGGGGAAGAACTGAGGAAGACTTAACATGATTGAACTTTTTCATAATGATGGGATCAAAGGACCAGTATGATATCTTTGTTAGAAACTGTCTTTGTCAGGTTTTCTTAGTTCTTTTACTTGGGAGACATAATTTATCTTGTTGGATAGTCATATCCATGTAAGAATCACCCATGTTATAAAGTTCTATCTCTACTGACGCTATGTCTCGTTCCAAAGAATATTTAGTGGAAGGTGAAAGACGTGAGCTGCAATAGGAAACACTGAGGCCAGAAACAAGGAAAAAGCTTTGGCATTCATTCCATAGATGTTTTGATAATGCATGTCAATCAAAACGGTTAGGTACTATATAATTCAGCTGTGATTGCTTGCATCTGGGCTTGATTGAACACCCAGCCTGGTTTGTAGAATCTTCCTTTAAAGCAAGATAGAAGGTGCCTGGGTGGCTCAGTCGGTTATGCGTCTGCCTTGGGCTCAGGTCATGATTCCGGGGTCCTGGGATCGAGCCCTACATCGGGCTCCCTGCTCAGCAGGAAGTCTGCTTCTCCCTCTCCCTCTGCCCCTCCTTCCTTTCTCAAATAAATAAATAAAATAAATAAAATCTTAAAAAAATTAAAGATAGAGATGACGACTATCTGGATGGTTAAGTCTGGGGTCATGAGTAAGCCTGCTTTCCACAGGGATAAGATTCAAAGGGACCCAACGGACTGTAATAAAAACACCGTAGAACCTTTAATACCTACAGGAAGAGTTTAAAAAGAAAAACCTCATCGTCGCTGTTCTTCCTTCTTCCAGGATTTTCCATTCTCCAAGCGATTATGGAAGCAGCAGTGCAAAACAACTGGCAAGTGACAGCCAGGTCTGTGGGAAACATAAAAGACGTCCAAGAATTCCGGCGCATCATTGAAGAAATGGACAGGAGGCAGGAAAAGCGATACCTGATTGACTGCGAAGTCGAAAGGATTAACACAATTTTGGAACAGGTACGTTTGAGATTTATTCCAGCCCCAGCCAACATGTTAAATCATCAACCTCAGGCAGCTCCCATATCTGCTAATAAATTAAGTAGCCAACAGACTAGATGGGCCAACAGTTTTTGATAGTCTCTCTAATCTTTTTTCTTCCCCAGTGGCTGCAGGGGAAAAAAAAAAAGAAAACACAATCTAAGCTGTTGAAAATTGCATACCATGATTAATCTGGAAGTCTCTGCAATTTAATGCTAACTATCAGATAAACACACCCTTCCCCACCTCCGTTTCATAGATCACTGATTGCTTCAAAGTAATTCCCTTCCTTTTCTATACCTTCCTCCCAGCACCGACCAGACAAGGGTTGAGGCAGGGCAGAAGGAAAGGGTTTTGTGTCAGGCGCGTACTTGCAGAGTGTCAAGGCAATCTTCCCTAGGTTCGAATTTGTGGATATTTTTGCAGAACAGCCCTCCGGTTCCAGAGAGAGACAGAATGTGTATACGTAATTTAGACCCTTTTGTAAGTACGATGGCATACGAGAAAAAAAAAAGTGTTTAGGGCTTTTAAAATGTGAACAAATTGAAAAAGAATTAGACTGAAGGAAAAATACAATTCAATGGGCCCAAATATATTCGTTCCTAAACTCAGATATTTAAATTTAAGACTAAAAAATATTAGACGAAATGTTTCACCCTAAGCCAGATGGATACTCTGTTTGGATAAAGAGTCAAATTGAAATGCGGTGAAAGTTTATTATTTTCCTTAGAAGTCTCAATTTTCCAGTTAATAACAGAGTGCCTATGCTGCTATAAACAAAACTATAGGGGAAACATTTCCATTCTAATTCGATCCCAGTGTACCTGGGGGCCAAAACAGCTTTGGAGATTGAAATTATAGTGAGCAGCCATTGCCTGGGAGAGCTGTTTTTATAGCAAATTAAATATTAACAATTTGTCAGATATGCCCCCATAAGAAGAGAATGCAAAAAAAAAAAATAGGGAAGAGGAGGGGAAAGAAGGAGGAGAAAAGGGAGGGAGAAAAAAAAGAGGAAGGAAGAGAGAAATCGCTGAGCCTGCATCGTGGAGATACAAAGCAGTCCCCTTCCTGAGAAAGGCATCACCTCTAGAGAAATCACATCTCACAGGAAATCTAGAGCATAGCCTGGCTAAATCAAATTTCCCAACTAACGTTCTCTTGAACTACCCAAATGATCCACCCCTCCCTTCTAAAAAAAAACCTTTGATTTTCTTAGATCCTGAAAGTGAAGAATCAGGTCAGTGATTCTGGTGTATGTACTACATGCCCTCTAAAATTGTATACCAAAATAGCCTTTTAGTGGGTGACCTACTTAATAGCCTAAAGTGCAGGAACGTCCTCCTTGTTGTACTTTGTTTTCCTTCTTCTGTTATCAGGAACTTTGGCTTCTTGAGTATGTCACATTTGGTTAAGTCATCTGGGTTTTATAGGGTCTTACACTGGAGGCTGGGATTTTTCAGCATAATGTAATAGAAAACGCAGTGGGTAGAGCTCTGAATTTTATGTAGCTATGGGGTCTTGGGCAATTAAAATACCTATGCTTCAGTTTTCTCATCTACATCATGGGGAAAATAAAACTTGCTCTATCTCACATGATTGGTATAATTGCTCCGAGAGACATAAACTGCTATAGAAAAAAAAAAAATAGTCATTACCTAACGCTTTCAGGAAAACTAAACTAACATTATTCAAAAGGCCCATTCTCTCTTTTCATGTATCACTTTCTATCTTCCTTTCTTCTATATGTACATTCACAGTATCCCTCAAAATACATACAATTTTTCAGGAAACATTGTTCAAAGAAAAGTTTTAGCAACATCCAGGTAAGGCTAAAGAGTTCATTTCACTTATTTTTTCTCCCTCTTTCAAAGAATTGTTATAGAACTACCAACTCATGATTGTTTACTCTGCCATTTAAGGAATTTCTCCTAGCCCATAAGTACTATGAGGTAGGGTCCACGTTTGTCTTGTTCACAGTTATATCTCCAGTGTCCAAGAAAGTACCTGGCACGTAGTGTTTGACGGATGGGTGGATGAATGGATGGACGGATGAATGAATGAATATTGAACCAGCACATTTTCAGTAAGTTTCGCTGTGATTTTGCAATGCTTCCATCGAGAGGCAAAAAAGTGCCTGCCGCCACATGATAAGATTATTAAAGCACACGTTTTCTAAAGGTTTAAGATAGTGGCTCTCTGCTCAAACCTATTCTGATGATATCATGAATTTGCCATAATTTTTTTATATATAAAAATAGATTTCTCATTAAACAAATTATTTAAATTAAGCAACAAATTCAACATGCTGTTTCTTTAGAGGAAACATTTGAAAAAGATGAATTGAATGCTAAGATACAGAGATGTCACTTTTCTCGTTGGTTCCTAACCATTCTTTTGACAAATTTATCCTAATTCACTATACAGATCCTGGTTAGAATGATGGCATTTATAATTCAAACAGTATCATGTTCTTATAAAAGACGCCCCTATCCTCCAAAGGTGTTTTCAACTTTGAGGTTTTTTCATAAAAAGAAACTTCTATAGTCTCCCACAAAATGATACTTCATGCCACTGTCTGGGGTAGAAGAGCCTGTTACACCATTATAACGCTATTCCCTGCAGATTTGATTTTGGCATAAAGTTCATATTGTACTCTATATCCCATGGGTGTGAATGAAAAGACATCAATATGGTACGATTTTTAAAATATAAACAGGTCTTCAATAGAGTGTTATATAGCATAACCTCCCCATTTCATGATACAGGTTCTAATTTCCCTGCGAATGTTCAAACACTTAGAGGGTAAATACGAATTCTTCTAACATTTCTCTCCAAAGCTCTTTTTTGAACTCTTTCCAACTCTCGGACTACAGCAGAAAAAAAAGACTCAAAGGAGGTACTAATATCTCTCTTTAACAGTTCAACTCTGAGGAAAGCATTCCAAACTTACAGTTCTAAGAATTAACATAGAAAAAAGAGCTAGAGACAGATGAAAGAAACCATGAAAGATGGTCAGGGTTCACAGAGAATATTTAGAAACGGTAGATTTTTAATCTAAAAATGAAGAGCACTTTGTATAGGAAGATTTAGGTGTACTAGGCTGAATGAACCACTGACCCGACCTGATACAGCATTCCTATTACTGTATTCTGTTCATGAGGCCCTCCCGTTGGTGGACAGCTGCCTTCATGCAATGACCAATCTAAACATTCACTTTTGAAAAGGTTGCCTCTCGTGGACCGACCTATTCATGACAGAATAGATCCTCCACCCCCGTAGCATGTATCTGTGGACTGCTTTTGAAAGTCAGGCCCCATAACATGATATGGCTCTGTTGGACATTTAAAACTTATTTGGAGAGGCAGCAGAGCGGAGAATTTCAGAACCTGGACTTTGGAGCCAGTCGGTGTGGATTCTGTCACTAGCTGTGTGACCTGGGGCAAGTTACTCAACTCTCTGTGCCCCCATTTCCTGGTTGTAAAATGGGGATGGTAACTGTCCTTTAATGACCTAATATAGGCAAAGCTTTTAGAAGATGTCTGACACATAGTGTTTGGGTAGTGCTTTGGTGCTAAATGATGTGTTTTCGCATACATTATCTCATTTGAGCCTCACTATGGGAGGCAGGCAGGGCAGATGTGTTTATCCCAAATTAACAGATGATAAATGGACATTAAGAGACACTCCGATGATTTGTCCAAATGTGGTGCTCCGCTCAATCCTAGTAAGTGGCAAAGCAGGGACAAACTCAGGTCTTCTGACTCCTAGTCCAGTGCTCTTGCCCCTACACTGACCCACCTTCATTAATTTCTAAGTCATTTATTAAATATTTAGTGAAAGCCAAATCCTAGATTAGGCTTGCTCATCAGGTTATGTTGTAAAAACACTTACAAAGCAATTGGAGAAGATCCAGAGAAGAGCAGCAAAAAATGATTAAAGCATTAGAAAACGGGCCCTATGGGGAAAGACTACATGGGGTTGGGGTTGTTTAGGCTGGTGAAAGAGAACCAAGAGGCAGTTTCATCACCATCCTCAAGTATAAAGAGGTATCATAAAGAAGGCACTGGCCAACTCACTCTGCCTGCCTGAGGACGGGACCAGAGCAAATGAGCTTAACTAGGATTAGAGAGTAGGCATTTAAAAGGACTCATTACAAGGAGTTGAGGCAATGTGGAGGTGAGGCCATTCCGGAGTAGTGAGAAGTTAAATCTAGAATAGTTTTAAGATTGTTTTCAAGAATAGACAAATATTCTTGAGTTAATCCTGTTTGTCGACAAGTAAATATCCTTATAGAAGATTTATTTTAATGAACAGATAAGGGTATTTCTTAAGTTGCCTCTCCATTGGATATCTAAAAGTTTGTCTCTTTAATTTAAAAACATCCCCCTTCGGGCTTTACCGTGTTTTTATTTTTTTCACAGATAATTCAAAGGGAAATCTCAGCGTAGCCCCTGTTTGAATTATGGCATATGCAAACTTGGTGGGGCCCAAACCAACATGTGGCAATGTGCTACTCTCAGGAAAAATACGGAATATATGATTTCCCCTGGAAATATTTCAGGCTAAAATCACCTCATTGTGGATGATGTGAAAGGAACACTTCTTAAGGACAGAATCCTGAAGCAGGTCAATTCTTCAGGCTCCTTTCATTTGAGAACTCTGTCCCTTCAAAGACAGTCATTTTAAGAATGAAACATCCAAGTTAGTAAGTCAGGTCTCTAAAGGTAACAATTTAAGCAAGATGAACACTATTAGGGGCCCTTCTAAAGTATGAGGCCATCACTCAAAAGAGACAGTGCTCACTCCAAAGTGTGTGTAGCAATTGGGGTCACTAGAGCACTGTTGCCAATGGCTAGACCTAGGTCAAGTGAATTAAAAATGTTATATAGGCTTATGCCTGCTCCTGGCCTCACTCTCCACTCAACACAGAGTGGCACCATCCAGTTCCTCCCCTCTGTTTGTTCCCCCTTTGCTCCAGCCCTTACTTTCAACGTTCCTTATAGAACATTTATCTGACTTACCAGTCCATGAGACAGGTTGTGTTAGCATCCCTTCTTCTTGGAAGATTTTGTTTGTGGTACAGTTGAATAAAACACCAGCCTGGGAATCAAATAGACACGACTTCAAATCTTAGCTCTATTACTTCTCTTTTGCATGACTTTGAAAAAGTGACTTAATTTCTTTGAGGCTCAACTTTCTCATCTTGAAAGACCATCCCACTCCCTTCCTTTCACGTGATCCTCATGTGCTGTGAGGATCGCACAAGATCTGTGGAGAGCACCTGGCACAGCGTTTGGTACCCAGTAGGCACTCAGGAACCGGTAACCGTAGCTATTTGTCCACAAGGGGGAGGTTTTCGTGCTTGTGAAAATTAGTTATTGAGGGACTGTTGCTCCAGAACAGTGTCTTCATGGATTTTCCAAGATATCAGTTCAATCTAAGGTCTTCACATAAGAACAGGGTTTAAGACCTGAGCTAGCCTCGGGTTTCACTAATATGAGTTTAGCATGTTAGGCGACCTCTCTATTTTTCTCTCCAGTGTGATACTGGGTCACACACAGTGATTGATAAGCTCAAGGACTATCTGAGAATTAACTAGATTTTTCAGCATCAATTAAATTAATTAAAGGCATTAAAACCTTGAGCCACCTATGACAACCGGGCATTTTTAATAACAAATAGGTATTAGATGGTTACAAAGTTCCAGATACCACTTTAATCAATGCGTGTAGATATGTGTGTTTATATATCTCATGTGAGTTAATCCCCGTATTAGCCCTATAAGGTAGATGGGAATATTATCTCCATTTTACAGATGCGGAAATTGAGACATAGAGGTCATACAGCTAATAACTGGTGGAGCCAGAATTTGAATCCAGGGGTTCTGACTCCAAATGCTGTGAATCACTGCACTCATCAGCCTTGGGTCTGACTGAGGTTTGCAAGCAGAGTAGATTCAACCCGAGGTTATAAGAGATAAGCATCCTGATGAGGCCTAGAACAGCTTTGTTTACAACAAGCGTTGATAAACAACAAGCATTTCGCAGATATTTTCTCCACTTGATGAGGATCCATATTCCATTAACACACGGAATTGAAAATATGCTCCTTAAACCCACCCTCTGGTGAAAAGCTCATTTATGATGAACAAGTTCATTTACTTATGGTGCCAAAACAATCTTCTGCAATGGGCCCCACAAGGGTAGGAATAAATTGTGAGAGGTACTTTATCAGAGTGATATAAAAGTACAACTAGCATTCCTATCTGTGTGCAGTTCTTCTCAGGTAAAGAACCACAGTCTCCATTCTATTACCCCCAGCTGCTCTAGATGTTGCCCATTTCCTCCTTCTCTTGCTAGGGAATAACCTGAGTGTAACTGAAAAAGTCTTGAAGGCACAGCTCCTCTTCCCTTCATTAACCCCCAGAAAACCAAGCATAAAATAGGACTCATTCTGGGAAAGCATAAATGCCCACAGGATAAGTGTTTGGGGTGGGTGTTGAGCTTTTCTGGACTGCTAGATTTGAGCAGCAGTCCTCCAAGGGGCATGTTCCTCATGCCCACCCAATATCACCCTTAAACCCCGGTGAGAGGAGCCACTGCCTTGGGCTCCATGCTTTAGAGGGCTCCTCATACCTCAAACACTAAAACACAGAGATGGGTTTTTTTGCCTTTCTCGTCTTGAGAGTTTTTGAACAGTTAGTAGCTGGTTGAACATCAGGGAAAAAAGGGAGTGGGACACATAAGCCAAACTGGGCTCCCCAGATCAGAGCACAAAGGCACATGGGATTAAGGGGCAGTGGGGCAAGGGCAGGGGCAGTGAAGGAGAAATTGACAACTTATGCCATAGGAAACAAGAGAAAAACTACTAATTTTGTTTACAATTGGCCGCCCCAAATCAGCCTAAGTGAAGAAACTTGGCAGATGGGTTTCTCCAGATAACTGTGCTCTCTCCCTCTGTACTACTTGAATGATGTAGTTTTGGAAGACATGTAGAATTGTTTGGCAACTCCAAGTCAGAAAAGTGAGCCTTGGGGCTGGCAAGCTGCTGTCCTTGGCTTCTTGGAGAACTTGACAGCTCCACCCCATCCTGGCTTCAGGTGGCTCCAGTCACCAGGCAGGAGTTCTGGGCCCCCAGGGCTCAGCTTCCACCCTACCCTGCCCTGCCCCAGCCACGTGTGTGGATCTCACAGGCCTGGGAGAGAGCCTGAGTCTTTGAGCATCCTGATCTAGTTCAAGGACATGGCCTGCAGAGCTTTGGGCATGTGAAAGGATTTCAATCTAAAATGGAACTAGAGGATCTGAAATGGAGAATCTCACGCATGCGCCTTCAGGAAAATGAAACTTAAGAACTGAGAGGACTGATTTCCCATAAATGCCTGATTTCACAGAAAACCAGAACCTCTCTCCTGACCAATGAACATCCATCAAGAATTTCTGTTCATCCTCAAGCCAGTGAACTTATTGCTGGGACACTGACCAGACTTCCCCACTCTTTGCATTCCTTGCCCATAAATACTGCCTACCCCACACCCTAGACAGACTTGCCTGGAGCTTGCTACAGTTTGCATTTCCTGGAATTGCATTTCCTCTGCTATTCCTGCACAAACTCAATTTCTGGTCATTCGAGCTTGCCTCAGTTTACCTCTTTATTTGGGTTGACAGGTAGATACACAGGCAGGCCAAGGCATACCTTGTTTTTGGACATTTTAACATTTAAATATAGGGTATGTGGTATGTGGTCCTCCATTTGTATTCTTGCCCTGGTTTCCAGAAATGTTAGGGGTGAGTCTGCTCCTATTCACCTATATCTTTAATACCTAAAAACATAAATGCCCCTGTCAGAATGTCCAGTTTATTCCCGAAGAGTAGGTTTTTCTGAACACTCTAGGCTCATTCCATGTGAATGTAGCTCTCCCAGTCACCTATCATGATATTTGTTTGGTGAGGCAGTTTAGGGAGGGTGCTTTTTCACAGTAATAGAATCTCTTCTTGACTAGCTTAGATGCTATGGAAAGTTAATCAAGTATCTGGGTAGAACTGGGATAGAGTGATATGCCCATCACTCTTGGAAGATTTTTATCCTACTTTTATCTCTTAGGGGTGGGTATAGGCTACTCCAGAGAATCTTTCTGGTACTCTCATATCTTTTGCTTTATTCCATAGATATTCCTTTTTACCCTATCCAAAGTCCAAAGGAGAAGATGGTCAGGGGACACAGTTAGGTTAAATTATGGGTCTGGAGGGGCTGTGATAGGGAAATAAATTACTCAATTTTCTCTTCCTTTCCATGCCCACTGCCACAACACACCCTCAAGCACTATGGTCAATTCCTTTCCTTTTTTTAAGATTTTATTTATTTATTTTGTGGGGAGGGGTAGAGCATGAGTGGGGGGAGGGGCAGAAGCAGAGAGAGAGAAAGAATCTCCAGCAGACTTCATGCTGAGCACAGAGCCTGATGCGGGGCTCCATCTCACAAGCGGGGGATCATGACCTGAGCTGAAATCAAGAATCGGACGCTTAACCAACTGAGCCAACCAGGAGCCCCTGGTCAATTCCTTTTCAACACTAGAGTTTGTCTAAAAAAGATTCTCTATGCTTAGAATTCCATAGTTCTTCTAGAGACCTGCTTTTAGAGGCATCGTTACAAGCTGAGAGCTAAACATTCTTCTACCACCACATGGTAGTGGTTCTATACTTCACACTTAGGTCTATGTCCTCTATGACATTCAGATTATATGATGGGCTGGTACTAGATAGGAGATAGTACAGCAACACTGAAGAACCCTTGAACCAAAGCAAGGTGCTATTTATTTACCAGCTTGTGTCTACAGGTGGATTAAATGAGAAGTCTTTCAGAATCTTTAAACAAAAAGACACATAAGAGATTTGGCTGGTGTTATTTACCGGGATTTCTAAGGGTGATCTGAGGCCATATCACCATGATAGAGATGATAGAGAAACAAGGGCCACACAGAATGGGATCTCTTAGAATGGAAAAATAATTGCTTACCTATCTAAGAAATCACTGCATAATTATGAGATAACTCACGAAGAAGAAGGAAGGCAAAGGGATCAGACCTCTGGAACAGGCATTGTAATTTACATGGAACACTTCCAAGACAAGGGCCAATCAACTGTTCTGAGGTTAACCTCACACAAGGGCTTATATTAGAGTACTATACTAGGCACTATTGGAAGAAACAAAAGTTCTCTTTCTTTCCTTTTTAAAATTTGTAACAGCCCCTAGCAATGTAAATCAAATGAGAGAGCAGCATATCTCAACAAATGTAAAATAATATAATAAAGACAAAGTCCATATGTGCTGGTAGAATAAAAGGAATTAGAAAAGCCCACAGCTGATTTTTGCATATGAGTTTATTCATCATAGAATGTAAAGTCAAAGTGTTTCCAAGACCTTTGCTTCTCCATCCTCTTCCCCAAGAACATGGTAAGGCCCTTATATAAAAAAAGACCCCGTTCCTCTTTGCTTTTCCCTGCTCCCCAATCTCCTAATGGTCATACTTCCAGACCTACATGTAATACATAGCCAAGCACACCCATTGGCCTTCCTTCTTCTCTTACTGTATCTTACGAGATGTTCCCTTTCTTCTCCCACCTCCAACCATTCCAGTTTTCTACCTGAAATGAAATTGGCTGCCTCATACATCCTTTTCAGGGACCTTTCTCATTACTTCACCAATTATGATGTTCCGTGGTCTCTATTTCTTACCTTATTGACATGGTGATTTAAAGCTATTACTTAACATATATTGGACTACCCTAATAAATATTTTGAAGCAAAAATGCACCACAAAATTGCAGAACAGTGTCCCAGAAAGCAGAACCTATGGTTGGATTTCTTAAAATGCTCACTGCTGACATTGTTTCTCTTAAATCCAGACTAACATCTGGCCTCCAGGCCCTACGTGAATGGGCAGAGCCACACACTTTTACTTGCAAGAAAAGTCTTCCACATGTTAGGTGATTTCAACACTCACTGGCAGCCCTAAACAAACTTGTTCCCTAAAATGCAAAGATATTTATCCTAAGAGTTAGTAGCAGACACCAATGTTCTATATTTAGAGATTTTATCTTCGGCTTATTAAAAAAGATGGTCTGATTCTCTGGTCATACTTCACACTAGAGTGGCTAGACTGGCTTTGTGACTATTTAGAAACAAATCCCCTCTGGGAAAATAAAGAGAAAAAACTCATTCAAGATCATTACTTTGAAACAACAAGACACTTGTTTATTTCATATGATAGAAGCTTTGGGCCTCAAAAAGGAACAGCTCTTGCTCAACCAACAGTTCCCTCCCCTTATTTTAAAAAACTGTGGTACCTAATTATTTGCTTGATTATTTCCTATGAGGTTTGGGGGTTTTATTTAAATAAATCAACACAAATTCAAATTAGTTTTCATTAGGGAACCTCGTGACAGTCCTTGGGATGACTGGAGGCATCTTGGAGTTTTATAAAGCAGAGGACAGAGGCCTGGAGACAGACCTGGGTTCTAGCCCCAAGCTGTAGGACTCCAAAGAGTCACTTAATCCCTCTGTGCCTCCATTTCCTAAACTGTATAATGACTGTGTTCTATATGATGATCCCTTCCAGTTCCAACAGGCTGGATTCCCAGAGCTGTGAAAAACAAAGTAGGCAATTCGAGAAATATTGAGTCCCAACCTATGTTACCATACGTGGTTCTAGATATGGGCAGGGGGGAGGCCATGTCTTTCATGCTATGGTAGTAGGGGTGATAAGGCAATACAGTCGTTCTGGAAGGCAGAGTATGATAAGTATCTAAAACTGTGTGAGTCAACTTTCCTGCTTTCTCAGATTGCCAGGCTGGTGACCATCACGGAATGTTTCTGTGCTGACTTGAATCAGCAAGCCTCAATATCAGTGAGCTTCGCTTAGCCTTGGAGACACAGATGGAGGGGGGAATTGAGATGCTGTGCTCCAAGGCCAGGACACAGCCTGGAAATTTATCATTTACCTCTCTCCTTAGAGTACAGAATAACAAATGCCCCCATTAACAGGATTTTCTGGTCGATGAAAGCTGTGCACATAGGTATATGGAAATATCACATCAGCCCTTATAATATCTGGAAAATGACCGGGGGAAATTCCTATCAGGAATTTCTGGTAGTTGGCTTCTGATTAACTGTGGTTTGTTTGTTCATCACAAGCCTGTCCTAAGTTCCCCATTATATCCTTATCCACTGCCATACTCCTGCTCAGGTGCCCTTCACACATAGCAATGTAGAGTAGATTGCAGTAAAGATTTATTCAATCAAAAGACCTTCTCTCCCATATAGTAATACCAATATTTTAGGATTAAGTCTGGTACCTTATTCCAAAATTCTAAAGATATGAACCAATTCAAATGCAAAAATAAAACTAATACAAATATCTTCCTTTGTTTTGAGTTGATCCCATCACTTAATCAAGTGAGACTGCCGGTCTTTTAAAAAAAAAAAAAAATAGAAAGGAAACATTGACCATGCATAGCTATTTCATCCCTCCACAGGCAATGAGTACATTTTCAGTTAGCACGGGAGGAAAACACCCTGATAACCTGTTCCTTTGTATGGCTTACATTGTGAATGTGCCGGCTAAGGCTTTATAGGCACTGAGAGGTTGACTAAGTCCTATGCATTAGAATAACTGCCTTGTAAACATTAATGAATTTTTTAGAATCATCATCCTGCCTTATTAGGAAATTTCCCCAGATTAAGAGCAACAAAAATGTAGCAATTAGAAGGTTCATCACACAGCTGCATGATTACAGGAGCCTTGTCCTAGATTCTAACAGATGCTGTAACAAACAGTTTCATAAGGGCTGCAAGAACCACAGTTTACGACAGCAATGCAAAAGCTAATTATTGCCCCCATTGCCACAGGACCCTTATGTTTAAAATAATTTAGATTTCTGGGATTTCCCACAGAGAGACACCAAGCAAAATAAGTGCAGCAATAAAAAATAAAATAGAAGATGCAAACTCACGTTCTTTACTGCCCTAACACTGAAGGCCAATGGCGATTAATTGATCCATGCCAAGGTCTGGACTTTGATAAGACAGTGTGGGAAAGAGCCCTTGGTCAGTTTGTTACCAACCACCCCACTGGCCGTTCCGATCAAATCCCATGTCTGTTGGGGCAACCTTCCCTCAGTCCACATCTGTCTCTGCTCAGAGGTTATAACAAAGTGCCAAATAAGGGGCACCATTCAACAGGCCAGGACCAGGGCTTGGGGAGATTGGTGATGATTACTGTCATGTCACCAGAGGTAGAGGTAAGTGGAAGAGAGAAGTAGCCAGGCACCACTATTCTCTCTCCAACCTTTTAAGATAAATATAGCTACCAAAGAGCCTTCCAAATACACATGAGCCCCCAACACCCTACTCGGGAAAAGAATAGCGGTTGACAAATATCTTCTGAAGTAATCCAGCGCTAGGCCAAAGACCCAAAAGCTGGCTGAGCTCTATCTCAAGATCACCGTGTGACCTTGTACAGCCACCTCACCTTTCATCATCTTAGCGACTTCAGCCATAAAATATAAGAAGCCTTCCCTGCCTGACTAGGATGACGTTAAGATGAATCAGACAATTTCTCTAAAGTATTCTAAGATCCTCAGAGAGGGCAAGTCTACACATATCAAGCATAGCAAGCATTATAATTAGAGTCACTGCACCTCATTTCTTAAGGAGGAGAAAATGAACAAGGAAAGGAATGTGTGGTCCCTGAGCCTGAGCACTCAAAAAGCATTTAAGCTGCTTCTCTAATCTGAGGCGGGTCTCAAGAGAGGGTGACTGAAGTGAGGGAGTCACCTTAAACGTCTGGATTTGCGAGTGCTACCAAGGGGGTGCCAGGGGCTTTGATTATGGTTTTGTGGACCAAATAGGTCTGTCCTAAACATGGGTATTGTACTCAAACTTCCATGGTTTCACTTCAATTGTTTTCATGCCTTTAATTGCCCCAACAGTGGAAATTCTAGCTCTGGGTGTAAGTGGATCATTACTGGGGACAGGCGCAGGAAGGGTGCCATCTCTTTCAAAGTTCAGCATTGCCAGAAAATGTGCCTGCCGATCTTAAGAATGGGGACACAGAACTGGGTGAACCGATTTGCAAATCAGAACCTTGAAACGATACTATCTAAAGACACACACACATGCACGCAGAGGTAAATAAGAGGGAAGAACCAAAATAGAGTGGGACCTCAGTAACACTGTGTCTTAGATTAAGAGATGAAGATCCGGGGACACTGAATCAGGAGACTTGACGGTCAAAGATGGTACTATCAAAAGCTTCTTAAAGGCCATTCTTAGGTTCCTTCACTGCTATGTCCTCAACAGCTCTGAGAGTCCTTTTCACTTCTCTTGACCTATTTCAAACTACTGCGTGTGCTTCACTTGAGAACCTCCTACTCAATAAATCGCTCCTCTTCCCCCTTCCCTGGCCAATATAAAATCAATTGTTGCTTGACAGACTGCTTTGTTGCAGTTTTCTCAAAGGCACAAAGGAAAGAAACACACCTTATTTGTACATGCATTAACTTAATTTCAGTCTCACCCACTCCAGCACAGCGCAATCCTTCAAACTCTGACCCAAACTCCTTCGCTATTTGGTGTCCATGGCAACAACCACCAGGCTGCTCAGAGAGAGTTGCAAGGAGTGACAGGAAAGTGCATCTCCCGACAGAGCCTTTAGCTCCTCTGCATTTGCTATATCAATAGCAGGTGGCAGCGTGTCCCTCCCCAAATCCTCGGGCATTTGCTTTCATTAGGGAGGGGGAATGTCGTTCTCATCTCCTCCCCAGAAGACTTATGGGCTGCTTCTCACACCCAACCTGTTGAAGATACAGCACTAATTGTGGAATACGGAAACCAAGCAGGAGGACAGTTTTTGCCTGAGAAAACTTCCCAGTGGTCTCCTTCCCCAGCGACCCTGTCACCTGTAGCCTCCACCACAATACCCTGCTTGCTAAACTATAGCCAGTGACCTCGAACCCTCAAAAGACAATACACGTGAAATCCTACCCACTTTTCTTTTATGGTCCTTACGACTCAGTGACCTGAAACTCATTCTCTTAACTTTCTTAAGTCATGTCAATGCATGCATGGCAATCTTGCCATCAAACTATATTTTTTAAAGAAGAAGGCCTATGTTAATAATGGTCCAGGTACTGGAGGATTTATGAGCCAAGAGAAAATTGTATGGTTTCTCCAAACATAGTGAAAGCTGTTCAGTCTGCAAACTGATTTCATGAGTTCCATTTATCTGCTTTGCTGAGTTTAGCTGAAAAGTTGTCAGATGGCGATGAATCTCCCCTTACTGTCATCCAGAGGAAGACAGGGATGGTTCTATTTGCAATCTCATTTCAACAGAACCCAACATATCTAACAAAGGCTTTTTGCATAAACAAGACTAGCTCAGACTGGGTTCTTTATGGAAACTGAAAAGGACCCGTTACTTAAGTGTCCTCTTCATAGAATCTACATAAACAGGAATACTACTTGAAGTGGGAGAAACAAGTGAATGGCTTTGTCTTCTTAACTGCATGAAAAAAGGAAACAGAAGACTCTTACGCACAGTCCCCTCCAGCAGATCTGCTGAAATTTAAGGAGATGGTTTCAAGATCTCCTTGAAAGCAAGACAACATTCCTATTCATGCTGCCTATGGCTGTTGTCCTAGACAAGAACTAGTAAGAAGTTGAAAGAAAAAAAATAAAAAACAAATAAGACATGGTTCCAGCCCTTAAGGAGCTCGTGGTTCAGTAGGGAAGCAGTCAAGTAAACAGATGATCGTGGTCTAGTGTGATAAGGGGAACACAGATCCTCCTGGAATGCAGAAGAAACATGCCTCCTTCAGCCTGATCTGGAGATCAGGGAGGCCTTTTCCTGATGATTTGTTGAACTGAGTCTTCAAGGACCCGATAGTTCATCTGGTTTGGTGAAAGGGAGTGGAATTTCTATTTGCATAGGTATGATAAACGCCACTTACTACTTGTCAGAGTGAATGCTAATAAGCTAGGATGTCATAAAGCAGAATGGTAGAAACTTGATACCAAGAAGAACACGGGCTAAATTGGCCAAAACATGACTCTACCTTTCGTCATTACCTTGACCTTTTGATCCCCAAGAAATGGGATTTTTCCACCAGGAAATGCAGTACCAGTGTCTCCAGAATGAGAGGCTTCTACTTAGGGATTAAACCACACTATCATTTTACAGGGAAGACACTGACTGAGGTGAAAAAGCAAGGATTTAAACCCAGATCTGATTTTTATTTATTTATTTAATTAATTTTTAAACCCAGATCTGATTTTTATTTATTTATTTATTTAATTTTTAAACCCAGATCTGATTTTTATTTATTTATTTAATTTTTAAACCCAGATCTGATTTTAGAGTCCATACTCTTCATGGCACACCACCCAAGATTATGCCAATACATGGACCAAATAGAAATCTACAGATGGCTTTCCCTGAATAGGTCACCAGCCTCCTCACCCCATCCCACTTCCTGCCCAACTGCCTGGAATTAGTGTATAGGTTAAGATAATCTGTTCATAGGAAAGCATACTACCCCAGAAAGATAATATTTGAAGTTAATGCACTTCTCATCCTTCTTACTTGTATTTCGAGTCATCTTCTTTCTCATCATCCACATTGATTGAATACGTGCCCACAGTTCACTGTGCTGAATGATGAAACAAGTTTAAACTGAGGCCCTGCCCTCAAGGACCCAGAGTCTAATCGGGATGGCAGAACACATGCCTAAATCTGGTACATCATCAGTAGTCTGAAAGGTGAGAGCTAGAAACCACCTAGGAATTCACAGGACAGAGTAATTACTAGCCAACCCAACTAGAGTCTAGGCTTCATGAGGGCAGGGTTTTTTTATGTTTTGTTCACTGCTGTAGCCCCAGCATCCAAAACAGTTTGGAACCTAGTAAGTGCTCAATAAATATCTGTTGCATTAAATATATAGCTTCTTAACTTTTTAGTAAAAAAAAAAAAAAGTCCTGACATGTATCACTTGGAGAATAATTGCCAGTCCTGCACACACTGCATATTGTGCCTTTTATTCATGCTGCGTGCACTACCAGAACTCCCCGGGGAGATTTCTAGGAAGGACGGCTCAGTCTGTAACTTAAACCTTTGCAAAATCCTAGCAGAGTTGTGTCCTCTGCTGCTCCCTACCATGGATGAGTGTTTCCCAGTGATGAAGGGTAATGTGGAGCCAGGGGTTTTTGTTCGTTTATTTGTTCATTATGACCTCCAGCTCTTTTCAGTAAAAGGCACGGCCCTTCAATAACAATGCAATTCTGGGAGACACAACTCCATTATTTGCTTGGCTCATCTAACAAGGCAGAATGCAGAGTCTGATTTAAAAGCAAGCTCCTTAAGTGAGTTTTGGTTAGGCTTGAAGGATAAACAGTTGTGATTACTGTCAGTAGGCATAGGTTGTAAATCTGTTTTAGATGCTTATATTCCATTAAGAGGGACTCAAATGGGTATCACAATACAATTCCCTTTAAAAAGTGGAATCAAGGGGGAAAAAGCAGCTTCAAAAGCAGTCGTTCATGCAGCCCAACCTGGTCAAATTCTTGGTCTTCCAAGGCTTTGAACTAGGTTAGGAGTTTTTCGTTTATATTGTTTTTACCACTGTACAAATTCTTATTAATTTGGCTTCCAGGGCTGGGGAAGATATGGGCAATTAGAATGTACCAGGACACTGTAGGGAAACCCAAGCATTCATATAAAAAAACAAGTGGGGATAATACCATCCTACTCTCACTGTGATGGACACTGACCTCATGGATCCACAGGGCCGTGCTAGCATGTAATTTCAAGTCTAAGATTTATTTTAACATGAATGGAGAAGGATCCAATTTCATAATCTGACTTCTTCCAAAAACCCATAAAGCCGAAATCATTTTCAGCTCCGTGGGTACACCCGCCAAGAAATTAGAACATCACCTACCACCACACGGATATGGGGCTGAACAGACCGCCCACTCTGACCCTTTCTCCTTTCGAGAGGTATCGTTCAGAAGGTACCTGGTTTATGATAGAGTCTCAGGGAAAAATAAAGAGGTCCATACGTAGGGCCTTCTACTCTCAAATCAAGAATCTTTGATTGGGAAACTCTCCTGGCTTAAAGCAAGAATACACACTGCCCCATAGATCTTTCCATATTTTTTCAAAGCTTTTTTGCAACGTATCTCCTTCAAACTTCAGAGGTAGGTAGGGTGAATAGTGTTTTCTTGATTACGTAGATGAGAAACAGACATAGGAAGGTTAAATAACTTGCCTGAGATCACATGGTTCAGAGAGAGGAGTTTCTTTAAACCTTATTTCAAAAAGAGCTAGACCCATTTTACCCACCGCCTCTGGAAGGATGCATTTGGAAAAGCAGAAAATGAAACTCTTGTTACGCCACAGTACCTATGCCCTGCCCCTGTCAGCTCCCCTGCTTTCGAAAGGTAGGGCTAATAACCTTTACTTTGGGCTCGGGCATTTCTCTTTCCCCCTTCCCCACTCTGTTTCCTGAAAGAACAATTAAGATCCATCTGGGACTAATTACAGTGATTCTTGAATTTGAACTTGCAGCCATTACCCAATTGAGGTCACTTATTTTAAATTAACTTGCCTGGTCAGGACATAGGTTTGGTTATCTTCAGAGCCCAGTGCAGAGAGACACCAGCTCGCTCAGACTTTTAATTAACTAGCTAAATAACCTGCACTGTGACAAACTGCCTCTGATTTGATGGAGTCATTCATTTGCATGCAGACAAGGATCAAAATACACTGTCGGAGCTTCAGGGACTGAGTCCTAGAAACATTCGCACAGTCTCTCATTCAAGGCTGTGAGCCTCTTCCCTTTGGTTCCCCCCTAATTATTTTTCCTAGGCTTTTGTTCTGATTATCCAGCATTCATCACAAGTGCAGCTTGTGATGAAACAATGACAACCCATGCTGTACGCTGAGAGGGAATCGAAAATTGGAGTCAGGATCATATGAACCAGGCCCACGGCTTTGAGAAATAATTAGGGGAAACCAAAGGGAAATTCCCAGGATGCCCTGCAACAAAGGAGAATTTCCAAAGATTCAGGCCATAACTGCTCCCCGGTTAGGTAATAATACATAGTAACAGTAGGTCCTCAGTCTTTGTTGTATTAAATTCATAGTGGGAGCTGATCATCCCACAGTCATAATAATAGTTCTTATAATCAGGAATGATTAGTAGAGCTGCTACCACCCGATGACTGGGCTTTGGATTCAGACAGATCTGACTTCGACTCCAGGCTCCATTGTTTCCTGCCTGTGAGGCCTCGGGCAAGTTACCCAACTTCTCTGGGCTTCGGTTTCCTGACATGGAAGATGAAATTAATACTAGTACCTACCTTCAAGGGTTGTGGTGAGGATCCAATGAGGTAAAGCATGTGAAAAATCAGTTTCCACCATGCCTTGTACATGGTAAATGCTCAATAAATGTGAGCTTATGTTTGTCTTCTGTTCTGTCCCGCCACCAGGCCTTTGTCCAAGGCATCTTCCCACCCGGGATCCTCTTCTCCCTTCTCTCTGCCAGCAACAGCCCCCTGCCCCCAATCATTCAAAATCCAGTCTACAAGGCATCTTCTTCTCCAGGAGAGAGCCTTCCCTGCGTCTGAACTTGTTCAATGCCCATCCCCTCAATATGCTTTTCTCGATTTTATATTACTTTAAATGGCACCTTCTTCTACCACTTCCTAAGGAACCTGGACTTTTCTCCAAGGTGTACTTAAGCCTTCCGTGTTCGAAACATCTATTAAGCATCACCTCGGTGCCATACACTGGGGCTCTGTGCTGTGGGGTACATGAGATGAGGAAACACATAGGGATGGGAAAGAGGGAATCCCTTTAAAGCTCACGTGCTCTGCCAGAAACCTTAAATGCATTTCTTCAGGTAGGCCTCACAATAACCTTAAGAAGTAGGTGCTGTTATGATTCCTACTTTAGATGTGGAAACTGAGATTCAGAGAGGTAAAATGACTTGTCCAAGGCCACTCAGCTAACAAAGAGAAAGAACTGGTGCCCTAGGTCAGTCTGACTCCAGGGTCCACTCCCACTGCCATGATGTTCTCCTGCTCACCTCAGGTTGGTTTTTTTTTCATCCGTTGCAATGATGCATGGCAAAGCAATAGGTAAACTGTAAGATGCAGTACGTGTGACTTATGGGTCACTGCAGTTGCAGCAGGTGCTGGGGATGTCCTACGCATGGCCCCTTGGCACTAGCCTTTGTTATCTACACCAGCGGTCTCCTATCAAAAGCACATGTTATTCTCCATTGGAAGCCTTTCTCCCAGCCTGAGAGTGAGACAAGTCAGAAGTGTTGGGCAGGGGGCACCTGGGTGGCTCAGTCAGTGAAGCATCTGCCTTTGGCTCAGGTCATGATCCCAGGGTCCTGGGATCAAGCCCCATGCCGGGCTCCCTGCTCAGCAGGGAGTCTGCTTCTCTCTCTCTCCCTCTGCTCCTCCCCCAGCTCCTGCTCTCTCTCTCTCTCTCTCTCTCTCTCTCTCTCTCTCAAATAAATAAATAAAAATTTTTTTTAAAAAAGCCCTGGGCAGTAATTAATACTCCTGATGGAAGCTATCAGCCAATGGTGAATAGGGAGTGAAGGACAAAGGCCCCAGCTTCCCAGCCCTCACACACCACCCCCAGAGGTACTCAGAGCTAACCTGCTCCGGAAAGCCCCTGGACTGGCTTCTTTCCCTTTGCTGTCTCATTTCCTCACTCCCCTACCAGCGCTTCCTGGAATCCCAACTTCTGGCCCTCATATCTTTGTCTCAAGAGTCCGCCTCTGGTGCGGTCCTGTCTAAAACAAGAATCTGTCAGATTCCTCCTTTGGCTCCTGTCCCCAGGAGTCTGTGTGAGTGTCCTCATGCTGCCCCCTGCCCTTCCCATGGAAGCTTCTCAAGGGAGTACCTCATAAGCCCAGTGTCTCCCTTCTTTTTTTTTTTAAGATTTTATTTATTTATTTGACAGAGAGAGACACAGCAAGAGAGGGAACACAAGCGGGGGAAATGGGAGAGGGAGAAGCAGGCTTCCTGCCGAGCAGGGAGCCCGATGCGAGCTGAGAGCCCGATGCGTGGCTCGATCCCAGGACTCCGGGATCATGACCCGAGCCGAAGGCAGATGCCCAACGACTGAGCCACCCAGGTGCCCCCCAGTGTCTCCCGTCTTATCTCCTTTCATGAAAATCCCATCATTGAGGATCCTTTTAGCTTTTCAAAGTGCATTTATTACCATATGGAAAGATAGTTCTAGATTTCAGTGTGCATCAGAATCAACCGAGTGTCAAATGCAGACTCCCTGGCCCTGACCCAGACTTTCTGAATCAGGCTCTCCGGAGAGGTGCTCAGGTGCCTGCATTTTCATACGCTCTCCAGGTGATCCCCACAGCATGCGCTTTGAGAAATACTGTCCTAAGACATTACTATAGCCTGGGCCTCCAAGGAATGTGAACTGTGTTCCTCATGTTCTCCCTGCCCCCAAGGCCTCTATGGATTCAAACAGGGAAGCCTGGAATTGCTCTGCCCCCTTGCTCCAGAAATGAAGCGTGGATAAAGCCACGGACCAGTTGTTACTGGCAGTGTGGGGCGGCCTGAGACTCCCGGGCAACTGTCTACCATGCAGAGGAGAGATCCATCTCACAGACTCTGCCAAATTTCTGCTCTCACCTTTCTCGCTGCCCATTCCCAACCCCCATTCTCTCCTGTACTACAAACCCTGTGATGACTACAGGTGCTCAGTTCAATAATGGCCTGTGTGCGCTTCTTTGTCTCTGGGTAGAACCCTGCCCCACCTCCAGCGCCCCCCACACATGTTCTCAACCATGGTTTCCGTGTGGTTTGGATTCCTGGTCCCAATCAATGTTGGAGGCAGGAGAGGAGAGGGCGGTGGAAGGTGACAGTGTGGGTTACTTTGTTGTTGGTTTACCCCCTCCCCACTTCTTGTCCTTTTTTCACCCTCAAGTCAAATGCCTGAACCCTGCATGCAAACTTCAGCTCCTTCCTTGCACCTCCAACCCCGTGCTGTCCTGACCAGTGGCTCCAATACCCACTCTGCACCAAGTTCTGATGCCTCTCCTTTTCCCTAACCCCACAGCAGTAGGAAACCACTTTTGTACATTTTGAGAGTAAGGGACATGAAATCAAGGAAGCCTTCATGGAAGAGGCTGCATATGAGCAGGCCTTGAAGGACAGATGTGATTTCTGTGGAAAAGGATGGAGGGAGGGAGCATTACAATAGAAATAAGGAAGGGAAAACATAATGAATATGGGATAAGCATCAGGCACTATGTTAAGAACGATGGGTCTTAAAGAGGGCATGTGATGTGATGAGCACTGGGTGTTATATGCAACTAATGAATCATTGAGAACACAACATCAAAAACTAATGATGTACTATATGTTGGCTAATTGAACATAATTTTTAAAAAAAGAACTATAGGTACATTATTTCATTTACTCCTAGCTGCAATTCTATGAAGTATGTACTAATGACAGACCCATTTAACAGATGAGTATACTGAAACACAGTTTCAGTGAATTGCTCAAAGCTACACAGCTATGAAAGGGAAAAGTAGGGAGTCTAACCCAGGCAGTCTACCCTGTGCTCTTGACCACCTGACTCAGCTCCCTATCCACTATTATGTTCTCTGTTCTACAGATGGAAAACTGAGTCTGAGAGGTTAAGTAACTCGCCCACGGTTACACAGCTTGTAATTGGCAAAGCTGGAACACATTGCCCTTAGCAGATCCCATTCTATTTACCACATAACCACTTATGCCCCTTCTAACTTAGCTTTTCCAACCAATCATTTCATTCACAATTTCTTCCAGAGCCAGCCCTGGCTGCCATCACAACAAATGCCTATTTGGCCTAAATAAAAATCTTTCCTCTTGTGTGTGAGCACTGTAAAACGGCGAGGCTCTCCTGAAATCAAGAGAAATAGCCCTCCGAAAGACATCTCTCTTTGTTTTCAAAATAGCATCCTCTTTAAGTTACCTGTTTGTCAGATTCCCACTTTATAAAAACCACAGGAAAAAATTCTTTAGGTCTTTAGTTTGGAGACAAAGCACTTTCTATCTCAAGTGGGTTATGAGTTAATCATGCTCTCCTCAGCTGTACCTTGTACATTTTTCTGTCCTCATACTTCTCCCGCTGGGTTGTAATTGTCTGTTAGAACTTAGCAGTCTTGGGGCACCTGGGTGGCTCAGTCGTTAAGCATCTGCCTTCGGCTCGGGTCATGATCCCAGGGTCCTGGGATCGAGCCCCGCATCGGGCTCCTTGCTCGGCAGGAAGCCTGCTTCTCCCTCTCCCACTCCCCCTGCTTGTGTTCCCTCTCTCGCTGTCTCTCTCTCTGTCAAAAAATAAATAAAATCTTTAAAAAAAAAAAAAAAAGAACTTGGCAGTCTTTCCGCTTCTGGTGTTGAGATCCTCCAGGCTTGGGACTAGGTTTTGGTGACCTCTGTCTCCCCAGCGTCTGGCCCCAGGATTTGCACAGAGCAGGCATTCAACAAATGTCCATTAGAAGAAGAGATGAATGAAAGATGTGGTTAAGGGAGGCAACTCTTCCATCCACTAGGAACATCAATCCATATTCCTTTTGAGTCCAGTGGTATGCAGGTGTGGTATACGGGTAAACTGGCTCTCAAGGGGGAAAAGCCCTGATTTGTCGCGTTGGCTGATGTTTATAGTGTAAATACTCCTACCATGGCTGATTTCAAGCTACCAATGGCTTAATAAATGGCTCACAAAATTCCTGAATATTTAATGATCGGCTTTCAGGAGCCCCCTGTTTTGGGCTGAAAGTCCGTAATTCTGCCTACAGTGCTTGAACTGTTATCATGTCAGTAGGATCACAAAAGTAGATAAGCTTTCAGAGTGGGGAAGATAATGCCAAATTCAAATAGCAAGAGTGAAAGACCAAAGCAAACCAAACATTTGAGAATTAGGAGAATTCTATGTTTGGCCTGCCATGAACGAAGCCTCTGTCATTTGTCATCCATCGCCAAATGGAGAGACACTTCGATGACATGGGTCTTAGAAGACGGAGAAATCTGCCAAGTAAGCAACTATCCTAAAAAACAAAGGCCCCCCCAAATATACTGGGTTTCTGAGAGATATTTCCTTTTATTTGAAAATATAAACTTATTCACTCCCTTCCTTCAACAATCAGAAAATCTCCCAGATTGGGGTGTCAAATGCTGGAAGCATTGCACAAACAGAAGATTCATTCCCAGAGGCATAATTAGGGAGTTCTAAGGAGAACATCTCATTCTCCATATCCCCACATTAAATGTTCTTTCCTCTCTCCTCCCAACATGGAGGCTCCATCATTCTGGGCTGAACCTGAGTTTCTAATACTCTACCCAGCCACCCATGGCTCAATTTTGCACACCGTATGGAGCTAATGGGTAAATGGCAGGATTTGAATTGAGACCCATCTGGCTCTTTCTAGTACATCACCTTTAATAAATACAAATTTTTTTCCAGGCTTTAAGGGTGATACAGATCACATCTATAAAGAAAAGTATAAACACTATAAGGTGTCATTTTAGGTGCAGTACTAGAGTTGTTGATGCTGATAAATACCTAAAGATGGGAAAGTGTGACTCGTGCGGGAATGAAGGAAGTCCTGCATTATTCCACCTATCCCCAAGTGGTTACAGTTGAAAACAACACATATTTGAGTGACTACTCAGCTGTATGCCAGAGGTTGCCATTCCCTTTTTTTTTTTAATTCAAGAAATGAAAAAAAATACAAGGAATGAGTCCACTGGCACTCTCAAGCCTTCTACTTACCAGCTGTATAGTTCTCCAAGTAGGTCTTAGGAATCCAGGATTATAGTGCTTTGGTCCTAAATGATTTTGCAAAATCTACAAAGAAAAAAGATACCATTTGCTATTTAGAATAAAGTTGGAAATATTAAAGCCAAAGTTGTAAGCGTGAACATAAAATAACTGACAGTAAATTTCATAAAAGAATATGTGAAGAACTCTGGTATATAAAAATGTATTGTTTAGGGGCACCTGGGTGGTTCAGCCGGTTAAGCATCTGACTCCTGGTTTTGACTCAGGTCATGATCTCGGGGTCATGAGATTGAGCCCTGTGTTAGGTTCCGCACTCAGCATGGAGTCTGCTTGAGATTGTCTGTCCCACTCCCTCTGCCCCTCCCCCATCAAATAAATAATAAATCTTTTTTTAAATAAAAAATAAAAATGTATTGTAAAATAAATTATCACTGATTTGGGGGGATAGCCAATACAAATGCAGAGAGACTACAAAAGTCATACATATGGGTATGTTGAAGAGAAACTAAGGTCCTTTTTGCCGTATTATTCTAGGTTGAATACTAATTAAAATCACCCTACCTTACCTACCTGAAGAAACATCTAGAATATTTCCAACTATAAATAGGGTACTGTGAAAGATCTTTCAGATGAAGTACTCCAAGAAAAGGCACAGTGTTTGGAAATGCATCATTTTACAGGAAGTTCTGGTGGAAAGGTCCCAGTGTTTTAAGTATTCATTATTGGCCCCCTGACCAAGGACTCTAACCGCTCCAAGCTGCTGGACTTCCTGGGTAAGGCACTACATGTAAATTGCCTTAGGAAATGTTTTCATAATTTTCCAGATTTGTCATTTGTACCCAGTCCTGGGCATTGTTACCTCCAAAACACTGCCCATCATTTTGCTCTCTTACAAAACTCATGAACCTTTGAAAGTAGGCAGGGATACTCAAGATTTGAACCACCAGACAAATTAACCTTATTTTGTCAGGACAGGGAGACACAATCTACATTCTCTTTGCCAAAGAGGGGATGGCTTTAAGGCATTATTTCCCAGCACCCCTTGTAGTATACCGCAGGATTTTCAGTAACATCTGGATGAATAGATTTTATTTCTATACAGTTGTATTTCTTTTCTTGCATGTAGTTTCATGGATATTATTGCTTTCGACATGACTAAATTTAAGAAAAGGAGTAGCTATAAAGATATATATGAAGTAACTAATAGTCCGGCGGGATGTGGATAGGACACAAATGGAAGTCTGTGAAGGAATGAAATTTGAGAAATATTGTTTCCGGGTTAATACAGTGAGGTGTTCCCCCCAAGGTCAACATGCACTGAAATGGTCCCTCATCCACAGGAGCGAGAGTAATCTGTTGCTCCTTTAACTTACCCGTGGCCATATATTGCCTCTCATTTGTACGTTCTCTTTGCCTCTCCTGCTGTTTAGCATTAAATCTTCTGTATATTCCATTCAGTCATAGTGGATGCACTGTTAAAGTCTGGGAAGTGAAACTTCCCAAAGACGTGTTCTCTGGTGAAATCCTTGTCCCCTAATCCTCATATCCAAGCATTTTATTTGATGCTTTATTCTATTGCCTCCACTCTGCATAAGCTTCCCCTCTAGACAGCATAAGCACTGATGAGATTTCTCGGTTATACTCCCATTTTCCTTCTCTATGAAAAGCTTCAGCCCGTCTTTCTCCATTGGCACCACCCCCACCCCCACAGCCACTGGGCTGACTTTGGGATGGGTGATTGGCTCTTCTCTGCCTCACTAATCCAGCACATTTATTCAAGTCAGATGACCGCAATATGAGGCACTCACTGTCTTTCAGTTAGAGGAGAGCATGCGTGTGCAGACTGAAATTATTACAAAATAATTCTAACGGAATTGACTTCTGATATATGTTTACTAAGACTAAAGCAATTTAGTAGCTCGGGGTTTTCATTCAAGAAAATGAATGCCTTTTATCATATCTGATGGAAGATTTCTTCTGGGAAGTGTGGCATATTCTAAGGCTGATTTTTGTAGCATACCACTATTTAACTCCCAACACAGCTGAAATTAGATAGGTTGCCATAGGACAACATATCTTTTTATAACTGAGGAAGCAGGAAAAGAAGGGGGGTGCTGAAAAATGTTTTCCCCTTGAACACAAGGAATGTGGTTTTTTCCTTAAAGAGAAAACACCTATACAATAGGTAAATCGGGTGAATTAAAATGGGAAACCTCCCTCACTTCTCTCCCCAGCCCCCCAGACTTCTCAGGGTACCTAAATCGAAGAGAAGCAGATTAAGGTGAGCAGGAAGGCATGTTCTGTACTCAAAGCAAGATCAATCTTTATACATAGATCCTTTTTTGGCACCGATGTAGAAAATCCAAACATGGAGATACTTAGGTCTGCAAATAACCTAATCTGCATACCAGATGGATCTAAGGGGGAAAAAAATCATAGACACTTTTCCATATACACATATATTTTTTTTAATGTGAGCATAGAAAAACAGATGCTTTTGCTCCCAAAGGGTCTGTGGGCCTCTCTCAAGTAGTCTTATGGAGCAATTTAATTTCAGATTTCTAAAATTATGAAAATGTCTAGATTGAGCATTAGATTGAAAAAGAAATGGCCTCTTACATAGAAAACCAACTGAACATTTTCTGAATTATTTTTTAACTATTCAGTGAAACCCAGCCTCCAATGTCACAGATAAGCACATGGAGGAGTCAGTAAGGGAACGTTTCCCCCAAATGGGTAGACCATGATTCACTGGATGCTTTAACAAATAATTTAATGCTCTGCTATATGCTCGACTCAGTGAGTTAGTATGGAAGAGCTGTTTTTATCTGCAAACAAAACTGTTGTTTAAGTTTCAATGAATCGGGATTATGGCATTTTGTTCTTTCGGATCCTATTTGTGAGGCTAAAAATAAATTTCCTTTAAACAATTAATTGTATCGACATTTGACACATCTCTCCTTATTACATTTATCATATCCGCCATCTATCTCACCATCCATCACTTCCAACAAATCTTACAAAGGCACAGTGAATGTGGTACATGGATTTGGGAACTTGGTATTTCCTCCTTAAATTTCACAGTAGACTGTTAAGACAGCTTTTCTCCTTGAAGTTCTGAAACTAATTCAGAAAGAGCTATTGTAATTACTGTAAAAGCAAAGTTGAATATTCTCTTGGTTACCAGAGTCATTAAATAGCTCAGGGTACAATTTATGCCTTGTTCATCTACAGCAGATGGCAAGAATCAAGACTGAGGACTAACAGCACCAGAATCACTCCCATTAACTAGTTCTTTTGTGCATTCTATCACACACCCCACCCTCCCTCCCACAAGCCCTGCACCAAAAATGCAAAACAAGGAAAGACCCAGCGCAAAACAGGACACTTTTTGCAGCGAGGGACTTAGCTCACATTGGCAGGATCACTGCTGCCTCACGGAAGTTAAGATTTCAAGGTTCCGGTATCGGGACTAGGAGCATTTCTGTTGGAAACCTACCACAAAACATATCGTGGGGGTTTTTTTTAGCAGAAATTACCAACGCAATCAACCAGACCCTGATGACTCAGGCATTGACGACGAACATCCATGATGATCCTGTGCAGGAGTACGATGTTGTCTACTACCTCCTTTAAGTCAGCCTGTCACTTCCTCTGCTGCTGAAGGGCTCTTTCTAATATTACGCCCTCCCTCTCTACACACCCCTTCTAATTTGCAGCTTTTCGTTGACTGTGAACTGAAAGACCAAGATTGGTAAGAACTGTATGTTAAGTAAGAGTTAAGAAGGCGCTGGAAGTAAGGATGAGGAAATAATTAGGGCCTTCGAGGCAGTAGCTCTGTGACACCTAAAGGTTCCTATCTTTAACTTGCCCATCCCTTCCAGTTTAAGCTAAGTCTTGTGAGGTGATAATATGAGACAGCTACCTTCAAATAAGTGAGTTTCTTCTGAGCAGACTATCTGGGCAGGGACTAAAGCAGATATTCCAATAGCTTCAACTGTTTCCGAACCTAAAACACAGTGTATTAGGGAGTGACCCCCTCTCACAGTTATTTAACCCCCTGTGTGATTACATGAGGCACATTCCCCACCCCGAGTGCAGATGTTCTTCACTTTGATCTTGACAACTCTGCCGAGATAGGAAGGGCCAGGTTCATTGTCCCAGATTACAGATAAGGAAATGGAGGCAGGGTATGTTGAGTGATTTGCCCACACGCGAGCAGTGAATACATGACAAGGTTGGGCTCCTGGCTTCTCATGTGGGGCTTTTCTCACAACACTGATGTTTCTATGGTTCCCTCTCACCTCCCCTCTGCTCAAAAGGGCACTAAGCCCTTCCTCTGGTGAGAAAGACCCCATTTCCTTTGGGCTTGCTGCTTCATTTCTTTAAGTTCTGCCAGATGTCCTCAGGAATCTCGCTCATTTTTCTGGCAGAACTCAAAACCCTCTGTTTTTATTATGTTGAGGGTTGTCAGTGAATTAAAAATGCAACAGATATATGGTCCCAACTTGCCATCCAAAGTTAACAAATGTCACCAGTAAGGAGGTTTCTCACAAGCGGACACTGAAGAATACTTCCCAGCAGATACCTAACAGCTCATTTTGTGTCATGGCAGCGTGAGAAATCACTTCCTCAAGACATTCATTAACCTTTCATTTCCTCCATAAATAATCAGTCAGAAATGTGGCTCATATTTTAAATTAATCGAAAACAGCTCTCGCTCTCTCTCTCTCAGCCCTTGAAATGACTGGAAAGCTTCTAATGCCAGCATGATAAGCATATTTAAATATGTGGTTCCACTCCTCTGAGCCAGCTTAAACCTTATCTTCTCCAGGAAACCTTCCCTATCCATCCCAGCAGACTTTAAATACCTCTTCTTCCTCTTCTCCAAGAACCTAGAACAATTATTGGTATTTGACATTTAGCGCATATTAAGAAACCATGTAATGTACCGCCAAGAATATGGGTTCTAGAGGCGACAGACCCAGGTTCTAATTCCAGCTTTTCCACTTCTGAGCTGTGTGGCCTCGGGCATATCACTTAAACTCTCTTTTGCTGAGATTCCTCCTCTATAAAATGAAACTAATGATACTTAATCTGTTAAATTGTTCTAGCGATTAAGTACATAAAAAGCACCTAACACAGGGCCTGCCATATACTAGGCACTCAGTTAAGGACAATTGTTTTCACTGTTCTTATGGCCTTTTATATATACTTATGGTTTGATATGTATGCAATTTTGCTGTCTTATCAAGTTGTTTTTATTTTATCCTTTTTTAAGATTTTATTTATTTATGGAGAGAGAGAAAGAGAGAGTGGGGGGAGGGGCAGAAGGAGAAAGAATCTCAAGCAGACTCCCCACTGAGCACAGAGCCCAACACGGGGCTTGATCCCCATGCCCCGAGATCATGACTTGAGCCGAAACCAAGAGTCAGATGCTCAACCGACTGAGCCACCCAGGCGCCCCCTCAAGTTGTTTTTAAACCCTTTGATAACTGTGCCCATGGTGGAACTTGTCAGGAAGCTTAAGCTTAATGGCACCTTACTTTTATGGGTTCTTTCCAAGGCTTTACTATTCATGACTTTGTTTCACTTTTCTTAAAGAGGGCTCCTAAAGTGGTATTAACGTCAGACCCGGAACAAAACCTGGTTCCACTTCCGGTTGTATCTTTACCCTCTATGTGATCCCCCTCCTGGTGCCCACTCCCTGAATTCAGCACAGTACTTTGTACATAATCAGTACTTATTAAAGTGACATTTTATAAAATCCTCAATTAACTGGAATTTGCCGTACTTAGCTATCTGGAAATAAGCTTATGTCAGGTATTTAGTCAAAAACTTGCGAATGACAACCAATACATTTGGTTGGAAATTATTCAATCCACTTACACATTTTGAAATAACAAAAATGCATTTTGTAAACTGTAGGGCTTAGAATTAATACAGTGTTATTCATGAAAATTACTGTAAGAATGATGACCCCAAGGCAGGGCTTCTCCACCTCAGATGTTACTGACATTTTTTACCAGACAATTCTTTGTTGTGGAGGGCTGGCCTGTGCACTGTAGGATGTTTAGCAGCATCCCTGGCCTCTCCCCACTAGATACTAGTCACCCTTCCAGATGTGACAACCAAAAATGCCTCCAGGCAGCTCCAAATGTCCCCTAGGGGACAATCCCCACCCCCACTGCCCTGCAGCCTAGCATCCGGCAGCAAAAGCTGTACAGATGGTCACAAATCTTTCCTATTAAGGCAGGAAAAAGAAGGTAAGCATTTTAGAAAAGTCTCAATAAGCAAAAGTAACCTCGATTAACCTGAAAATCCCATTAACCCCATTCCCAGAGTGTTCTATTCCCTAAGCATTCCAGATAACAACA
Source organism: Mirounga angustirostris (assembly GCF_029215605.1). Taxonomy (NCBI): domain Eukaryota; kingdom Metazoa; phylum Chordata; class Mammalia; order Carnivora; family Phocidae; genus Mirounga; species Mirounga angustirostris. The sequence goes on from NW_026991719.1 coordinate 100,208,325, forward strand.
ACAAAAAAATGTACTGTACATTCTATTTTCTAATTTGTATTCCACGTTCAGCCCATTTTCCATCTCAGCAGCTGAGTACAGAATCCAGTTCATGGGTGGGGGATCAGCAGCTTCATCACTTTTGCCATCTATTTTTAGTGACAGTGATGCTACTGACCTGGCAGTTTTGAGAGCTTTTTCTCCCTTGTTTTTGACACTTTTAACTTCAATGTTAGCAATTCTTCCTGTATTCTCTGCCTGACATTGAAATGTGCAAAAAGAACTCTGGTCCTATTAACTGTGATTTTACCGTATACAAAGACCTAACTCTGTTGATCATTTAAAAGTAATTCACACTAGCCCATCGATTGATTGCACTTCCCATTGATTAGGCAATTGGAAATGCCCTTCTTAAATAAGCAATATTTCTTATTTCTCCTTTTGCAGGTTGTGATCCTGGGGAAACATTCAAGAGGTTATCACTACATGCTTGCGAACCTGGTAAGAACAAGCAGAGTTTTTGTTTCCCAGGGCAATATATTCTATTTAGTTTGTGCTGTTCGTAATCATCCAAAAAAGAAATACACAAAGAACCTAATGTGTTCTTTAGACACTTGGAGAAATGAGTCAGTAAATGCCAAAACCTGAATGCAATAGCCTTGTTTTCAATTATGCTGTCTCTGTTTTAGCTGTGAAGCTCGTATTCTCTTCTCTTTTAAAACATAGTAATTTGAGACGGATTCTTCTTAGATCCGATTTGGATTTGACATGTAAACCATTTTATCCAGGTTTGAAATATAACACAAGGGACAGGGGACACAGGAAACCGACTCTTTCCCCAGTTAACCCAAGTAGATGTGCATATCAGTACTGGGTTTGTCTTTCCAGAAGCAGATCACTACCAAATCTTTTCAAATCAGATGCCAGAAGTAGGTTGGAACACAGAACATCAAGGGACCCTGTCAAAGCATACAGCCACCTGTATACTTATAATGAAACACAACTTGAATCTTTTCCTTAACATTTCCCATGCCTTTAAAATCTATGAAACTCTAGAAGCTAGTATTTCATTTAGGTTAGTTTATAGTTCTTTCTCCAAAAAGACAGTTGGTTTAGGAATTAACAAAGTGGCTTCTAAATCAGGAATATCTGTTTGGCAGAGGTTCTGAATAATACTATCTCCCCTAAATGAAAGAGAAATGTTAAATTATCACTGTAATACTAAGAATCTATTACATTATTACATAACATGAGTTCGAACCCCGATCTTGTTTCATTAGCACAACAGAATGATAATCATTATGGAGCTCTTACACCAAAAGAATAGCAACAAAGGTGAAAGATTATTATAATTATATTCTTAGATTTCTTAAATCAAAGAAAAAAATCTTATTTTGTTTTAATGATGAAAATTTTTTGAATAAGAAAGGAAATGTTACTTAAACCTCTGTCTTAGGAAGTGTGTTTTCCAACACTTTATGAAATGACGATTAGAGCTACTGCTTTGAAATGTAGTGTGCATGTTCTCCAATAAATTGCTCAAAGTGGAGCACTTCAGACCATTTGGGGGATAAATGTATTGACTCTTTTAAGAGGAGAAATCTTGATTCTTCATTTACATCTAAATACTTTCAATTTGGTTTTTTTAGGCAACCAATAAGTAAAGGATGTTTGCTGACTCACTGGAAGTTAGACCAGGGCTTGGCAGGAAATATGGATGTCACAGCAAGGCACCTGAGGGCAGTTACTGATGGGTTTTTACCATTTCTTTCTCATCAATAAGTATTTTGCTCTCCTTCCTTCCTTTTTTCTTTCCTTCCTTCCTTCCTTCCTTCCTTCCTTCCTTCTCCCTTTTCCTTCTTTTCTGCCTTATACATCCCAGGGTTCACCCATCACTGACAGTACAGGAGATGACTTTACATAGTGTACACATAAACTTTTTTATTATGATGGTAATGTATTATTTATTGTGTGTTAGAAAGATATAAAATGAGCACCTCGAAATCCAAATTTCATGGACATTATTACTTCATACAGGGCTAACGTAGAGATTTAATGTGTCAAATGTGTCAAATGTGTTGTATAAGCAATAGCATGGGGAATAAACATACAGCAAGGTCTGGCTTTTGTGTATGTGGCTGTGGTGGCATGTGGATGACTAAAGTTTGGGAAAGAGCATTGAACGAAGGCAGAAAGTTTGGGTTGTCATACGGAGTTTGCTACTTACTAACTAGCTATGCTACTTACTAACTAGCTATGGGACCTTGCATAAGTCACTTCAGTTTCTTTACTGTAAAACTCAGATGGGAATGGGGGAGTTCTTTGATGTAATGGTTAGGCCCTTTGGAAGCAGATGCTAAGATATAATTAGAAGTGCAAGACATTGGGTGCCTGGGTGGCTCAGTTGGTTAAGCGACTGCCTTCGGCTCAGGTCATGGTCCCGGGGTCCTGGGATCGAGTCCTGCATCGGGCTCCCTGCTCGGTGGGGAGCCTGCTTCTCCCTCTCCCACTCCCCCTGCTTGTGTTCCCTCTCTCGCTGTCTCTCTCTCTGTCAAATAAATAAATAAAATCTTTAAAAAAAAAAAAAAGAAGTGCAAGACATTTACTGGGAATGATACCTGTGAAAAAGAAAAGAGAGAGGGTCACAAGTGGGAAGGGAGAGCTTAAGACCACAGTTCAGGTCTGATATCAGCCAAGGAGAGGGAATGGAAGTTTGATGAGAAGAGCTTCAGATGGCGGTATAGTTCTAAGAAAGTCTTGGCCAGAATAACCGAGAGTTCCAGTGCAAAGAACCCCATGCTGCCCCGAAACAGCGAGCCACTGCACCACCACCTTGCTCAGCCATTGGCTGGCCGCTGTTCAGGAAGAACATACCTCCTGCCTGAAAGCTGAGGCAGGTCCTGAAACTGGAAGCTATCAGCTCACTCAAGTCCTCGAGGCAGGTTCCATCTTAAAGGGAGATCCAAGCCATGCACATCAATGACTGGATGATACATTGAGACCTTCGCCATTCTAGAATTCTAACTGGGCCTCTTTATTCCTACCAACAATCCTTCAGACGAGCTTTGGTTTCAACTTGAGACCCAGACCTGACAGAAATGAAAGCCTATGGAGCATTAGAACTGCAAGAGAGAATCAGTAGGACAAGGTTGGAGAAAAGAATGGTTAACTGAATGCCTAACCAGGACTCAGAATCATGAGTGGGAGGAAGCCTACTACAAGAACAAGTGAAGTCTGGTCCTTCAGAAAGACTGTAATACATAGCGTCATGTCAGTCTGCCTAATGAAAACATGAACTCATTCGCCATGCTTCGAACTGCCACTCCTTTTCCTCTAGTGACCTTCTTTTCATTTGAACTCAGCCATGTGTTTCCATAAGTCCCTGTACTCTATATCGAATTGCATGCAGGCAAGAGAGATAGGAACTGTTGCTCATCTCTGATAAAAAATGAGACAGATTATCCCATCATGGTTTTCAGGTTTTTTAAAGCAGATAAAAATACCCCAAATACCTCCACCAAAGACACACAAGCGCACACACACACATGCACGCACACACACATACACACACCCCAAAACTCTTTAGAAGTTCCTTAGATGGTCAAAAAGGGTAAGTGGAGCTAAGATGTTTCCTTTCAGAATGAGCCAGCTGGATGAAAGCTGAGGACAGATACACAAGGGAACAGTCTAATCTGAGTCTTGGTATAACAATAGCACAGAACCCTTGCCTTCTTCTACAAATGCAAAATCAAAGACAGTCACTAAGCTTTCTGGAATCACCTGTACCAGAGCGCCATGTGCGCCCCTTGCCACGGAGCTCCATCTATCTGCAAAGACTTCTAGGTGCTTTGACATGGACTTTCCCTGGTAGCAATGCGAAAGTGAGAAGACTCATACAGTCCAGGAATGCTTCGACGGGCCTCTCGTGGGTCAGGGTGCACATTTCACAGCAGACAACAAGCTGCAGAAAAGTTCTACCTTGTTGAAGTCCCTGGAAGAAACAAAAGATTCCATCAGAAGCACAGGCCAGAGATGTGATCTGGGGAACACACAGCCCAGAGGTGGACATCCCAATGATGAGAGAGCGAGCATGTCTCTTACAAATTCTGTGTCAGGTGGTGATGTCATTTTTTGGGGAGTGGTTCCATAATTGTGTTCTCTTCCAGAATTCTAAGATGGTAATGTTTGCCACTCTGGTACCAGACGTAACCAGCATGCATACACTCTGTCAGTCAGGCAACCTCTCTCTCTCTTTCAAGGCAAGGTCCTGCATCAGGATCCTTTACACTGCATCCCCAGGAATGTTGTGTATTGTTATTTAATTTTTTCATTTATGTCAGCAATGATAGCTCAGTCATTGTGTGCAGAACCCTAGACTAACAACCCTAGGCATGATGAAAACAAGCACTAGACCTGGAGCTAGGAAACAGGTTTCCTAATCCATAAAATGGAGAGTAAGACCAGATTACTGTTTCCCTAAGTGTGCTACTTGTACACAAGATGATTTTAGGGAGTACACAGCAAAATTTCTTAAACTTATTACTTTTGAATTTGTATTAAATATGTAATGCAAAAAGATAACTATCCTCTCACTTCTGTGATTGTACAGATACCATTCTTTAGAATGAGGGTAAAGTAGATATTTAGGTTAAAAAAATTTAGACCATATAAAGAAAAATATTAGGTAAATTACAGCTCAGATGATCCACCTATATGGCAAAAAACTATAAAGGTGGCATATGTGGCATATTAATGATTAAAATTTGGGAAACCTCCAAGGTCACTTCCAGCTCTACATTTCTTCCCTCATGGAGGGTCAGTTTGGACCAGAGAAGGCCAGGAGTGAGAGTATAGGCACAACAGCTAGGCAGAAGCTGAGGATATAAATGGGGGAACAAAACCAGAGCCTTGTTATCCTTAGAGATATAAAGTCATAAGACAGGCTTAAAATCATTCCAGGTGGGCAGAAGCCAAGAAGGGTATGAGTACCCTTACCTACGTTCTGAACAGAGCTGAGGATCTGAAGGATCAATCAAAACTACCTTGTGGTCAACACAAAGTGAATTAGATCTGGGTTGAGATGGTCCAGCAACAGATCTTCAGCACCCAGCCCCAAAAATAAGACCAAAAAAAAAAAAAACAAAACAAAAAACCCCAAGCATTTGGGGTGCCTAGGGGAGAACATGAGCCATACTGGACTCATTCAGTGCTGTACCAGTTAACCACTATCTTAGAAGACCCAACAGTTTCTCTGCCTAGGTCAAGACCAACCCCAGAGTGGGGGACTGTTGTTGACCCTACAAGTGGAAGTTAGGTCATGTAGCTGCCACTGGTAGAGGGGCCTCATGAGCAGGCAGTCAAGGACGCCATTGCGCTAGGGAAGCAAAGAAAAGGAAGCTAACGTATCTCAGACTCCTCTGCCGGGCCAGCTATTTTCTTTAGATTTCTTACTAAATTTACTCAGAACTCCCATGAGGAGAGACCTCTTACCTAGTCACCTCCCTAAGCTTTTTAGAGATCAGGAAAATGGGCTCAGAAAAAAATACATGACTTGCCCAAAGTCTCAGAGCTAATCCATTGCCAAAGCTAGGCCTCCAATGCAGGTTGAGCAGACTCTTGACAGAGCACCTTGCTCTTGCCCTTTGACCCACTCAAGCATCTCAGTGAGACAAAAGGCCAGCCCCACAAAGGTCACATAAGAACATTTGCAAAGACATAAATGCATAATGAAATACAAACTATACAATTATGACAGTAAAGTGATCAGAGAGAAAAAGGCTTAAACCAAGGAGAGCCTTGTGAGTAGGGGTTTGAAACCTGTCCAAGAGCCAATCTGAAATGCATCTTAACAGGCACCAATTATATCTGTCCATCACTCTCTTCTCTCCTGCCACATTCCCTCTTCCTTCTCTCTCCCTCACACACACACACCCCTCTCTCCTGCTCTCTCATTTCCCCTCTTGCTCTTGCTCCCTCTTTCCTCTTTTCCTCCCTATCTGCCCCATTCATATTATTAACATGCCAGGAAATAATGGGGGGGGCACTAGCTTACATTTAATTTTTTCAAGTTTCTACTAAAACAAAAGCACCATTCATAACACAGAACCCAAAAGAGGCAACCAGGAATAATATAAGATTGAAGAAGTGAACTCTGCAGCCTACTAGATCTTGGAATGTACCTGAAACAGAGAGGGGCCCACTTTGTTTAGAGAGAAAACAACTTCAAGTGAGATTGGGTCATGTGTTTTGCTTGCCAATAACAACTGTTCCCTTCTGCTCCCTTCCCCTTCCAGGTCTTTTCGTTTTGCCTGCTATTCTTTCCCTTCCTTTGTTCTTCCATTTTTATGTTCTAAATAGAAAATTCAAATGTTCGGGGCACGTGGGTGGCTCAGTTGGTTAAGCATCCAGGTCAGGTCATGATCTCAGGGTTGTGAGATCAAGCCCTGCGTCGGGCTCCATGCTGGACATGAAGCCTGCTTAAGATTCTCTCTCTCTCTCTCTGCTTACCTGCTTGCTTGCTCGCTCTCTCTCTCTCCCTCTCTCTCCTTCTCTAAAAAAACTTCAAATGCTCAAAACCATGTGTTGTGAACAATGCTACCTCAGAAGCTGGCATGTAAACACAGAGCTCACTGGGCTGGAGCCTGGCCTTACAGGCAAAAGAGGTAGGATTGAAGGGAAAAATCCCCACTGGTCCCAAATGCCAGGAGCCCAGCCCCCCTCCCCTAGGTACACAATTTCTCTGGTGGCTGAGGATTCACTTTCTTCTCCAAACGGAGATAGGTTACAACAGAGCACCAAGGGAATGAGGAGTTGTGGACTGGGCTGGGGTCCAACTTCCTACCTGGCATTTAGAAATCCACAGGCACTTGTCAACTTAAAGTTGCCAACTTTGAGACTCCCATTCTCCCTGTCCAAAAATGCCCCCATTGTAGTCAACCTTCCCTTCGTCCCTTTCTCCTTCTCTCTCTCTCTCAACAAGATCACTTTCTAGCCAACGTTCGAGCAAGATAAATTGAAAGAATTCTGTTTTCTTCCCCAGGCTCTCAAATCATGTCCTCTAAAACAGTGCTTCTCAAACTATCTGTGAAGAAGGGCCAGTTTTTTCCTCCAAATTTTCACAGATCAATAGAAGTAAATTACTAAAAACATGAAATAAACAAAACAAGATATATAAAAATACAAGCCAAATTTTTTAGTATTACACTTAACAGACATAATATTACCCTGTCAAATTGCTATAAATATTTGTAAAAGCTTGCTTTCTGTTTCTTTCCTTATTTCATCTCTGATTACTAACAAACAGCAGACCAGCACCAGTCCACATACACTTTTCTCTAAAGATCTTTATAGTAAGTTATTTTTCCTCTGTATCACTTGTATGCCCAATACCTTGTTCGCTCCCCTGCAAGGAAGACAGAGGGTGGTGTCCTTAAGAACCTTATAGTCATAATGGACAGATAAAACTTGCAGAGCTTATGATAACTGACATGGAGACAGAACAGGTGCTAGGACAGGGAATGAAGAGAAGGCAGAGTATGGAGAATCAAAATTCTGCGTAGCATGGCCAGACAAGACCTTTCAGAAAAGATGACTTTGAAACAATGATACAAATGATGAGAAAGATCCAATTATATAAAGAATCGGGAATGTTCATGTCATGCATAGGGAACAGCATGTGCCAAGGTCCTGAGGCAGAAAAGAGTTTGATACCTTCTCTGAACTGTCAGAAGGCAATTTTGGCTAGAGCAGAGTGAGTTCCAGATTATGTAAGGTGTTAGTAAGCCTAGTTAAGGGAGTTTTAGCTGTTTGCAACAGTGACAGAAAGCCACTGAAGAATTTCAAGCTGGGGCAGGGGTGCATGATCCGATTTTTGCTTTAAAAAAATCAGTGTCAAATGGATGGATTTTATGGTATTTAAATTATACCTCCATACAACTATTAATAAAAGAGATTGGTGGCTATTTTTCCTGCTAATAGCACTTATATCAACTTATAGTCATATAAATAATTCCCCCTGGACTAAAGTGCCATGAGGTCAGGGCAAGTTTGATATGGCTCACTATCTTACCAATGGATAGCACTTAAAAGGTTTCAAAGTATGTTGATTGGATTAGAGAATAGAACAGTGAGCTAACAATACAAGCAACCTATAATCAAGTGTTAATTTATATGGTGTAATCTTCAACTCCACACACTACACCCTCCCAGGAGGATGGACCTGCTTCTAGAAAAAGACTTGTGTCTCTCATTAGCAACCTGGTAACTTGAGTCACCACAATTACTATGCATTTCCCTATCGAAGCATCACCCACATGAACAATTCAAGTGACACTAAAGACATAGCCAGCCTTCATCCAAATTATGAGATAGATACTTGCCCTTGGCAGCTTCCTAACCCTCTTTCTACTGCTTTTATCTTCCCTATAGGCAAGCCACTTTTTCCATTTCTCACCCACAATCTGCTATCAGCTCAATGAAAGTCACCCAACTTATCTGGTCTCTGTTTTCCTTTTGAAACAAAATGTACCTTAAGAATAGTATTATATGAAGGAAATCTCCACATAATATCTTGAAAATAAGTGCTCTAAAAAGTAAGCTTTGAATATATTTATTTGCAACTCTCCATTATCCACAGTACCAGAAGGAAATTGAATTACAATATGTATAAATCAAGGGAGACAGGATAACACTAAAGTCATTTGAATCTTTGCACACTGACTTGTCTGGCTATTCTCAAATCGGGATAATCTGTGTTTGGATGCCAATTGTGTAACCAGTATCTGTATAAAAGATGACCCTGGAGAATCAGTCAGTAAAGGGTAGCTTACAAGTCCCCATGTGAACCGCTTAGACACAAAAGTCATGGTTGGTTTTATAAAGTTGCATTCAGATGTGGGCAACAGTACACTGGCTCAAACAGATGTATCGTGATCGAGAAGTGGTATGATTGATGAAATATAGCAGAACTTACAAATCCAAATGAGTAGGTTCCCTCTCAAGGGAATAACTCCTGGAGATTATATCCATATTTCCAACAAATATTGCCATTGTTACACAGAGGCAAATAGTCAACTGCACAGATACCCAAAACATAAAAAATGAGAAAATAGAGTTTCAACTCATCCTATCTGTGAGCACTAGGATCGCCTCAGTCTTCCTCTGCCTTCTCTCATCTCTTTTCATCTCTCCTTCTGCACACTGTTTTGGCCCAACTAAAGGAAAAGATACCATCCTGGCAATTAGCCAAACAACAACAATTTTAATCAAACAGAACTGGTGAGACGCAAACAGCACTAGAACTTGTTAAGTCCAGTCTAAGCAAAAGCCATTGAGTACCTCATCATCACATCTAGTTAATAAAATCCCTATGACATAGTAAAAGGGGCTCAACAGAAATTCCACCTCATACAGCAGGGAATTGGGAACCATGGAGTCACTTAGCAGGGATGCTGTGACAATACACATATACTTATTCCATGGAAGGCATGGGAAGGCATGCAGTAATGAAGGACAAAAGCCCATAAGCAGTCAACAATGTGCAAGAGCTTACATAATAATTGGCCAAAAAGGATTACAAATGGGCCTTCTTACTACCTGGTAGAGATTGTAGAGACAAATTTGATATCAATCTTCCTTAGTCATTATTTTACTAAAGGAAATAGTTCTTGAAGAATGAAATTTCAGTAGAGACAGCCAGAGCTGTCAGTGATGAAGCAGACAAAGATAGCACTGTTCAAAAGGGCATGGATATGACTAGAGCATGAGGTCTCTTGAAGGAAGTGGTACAGGTGAGCCAGGGGAGCAGAAAATAACAAATAATGGAAATTCTCAAAGGCCAAGTCAAGACATTTGGCTGTTAATACATCTGTAGAAAGTAGGGAATCATTGCAATGTTTTGAGGAAAGGAATATTATGCTCTAACTGGTATTTTAGGAAGGTAAGTGTATTTATTTATTTATTTATTTAAGATTTATTTATTTATTTGAGAGAGAGCAAAAGAAAACATGAGTTGGGGGAGGGGTAGAAGGAAAGGGAGAGAGAGAATCTCAGGCAGACTCCCCACTGAGCACAGTGCCTGACACGGGGCTTGATCCCAGGACCCTGAGATCATGACCTGAGCTGAAATTGAGTTGGGTACTCAACCAACCGAGCCACCCAGGCATCCCAGGAAAGTAAATTTATTATGTGAAGAATGAACTGGAGAGGTAAAGAACTGGACTTTAGAGCACCAACTAGGAAGCTAGGACAATAATCTAGGCCAGTGGTTCTCAAACCTACTTGTGCTTCCAAGTCACTTGATGAATTTATAAAACTACAGGTGTATGGGCCTCACACCCACTGACCCAGTAGACCTAAAGTACATTAATTAAAATAAGGGATACAGGAAGAGGAAGAGATTTTGAGGGGATATAGTAACTTTCCTTTGGGGCACATTCTTTTTAAGATGCTCATGGAATATGGAAGTTAATATAATCAGCAGGCAGTTAGGAAAGGGGTGCTGGAGTATGAGACAGGCTCTAATTGGAGACTCATTGGTGTCTCATTCAAAGTGAACTCAAATTAAAAATTCCAAAAGAAAACAAGAGTTAGTTAATTTTATAGACTCTAAAGCTTCAACATGTAACAAATTCATTGGCTGAGGTACTATGTATGGTAAGTGTCATCCTCTTGAAAAAGTAGGTTCTCAGAGGCCAGCTAGATGAGAAATCATGACTACCTCTACACTCAAAATTAAAAATGGAAAAAAAGGTAAAGAAAAAACAAAGAAGAAATTCTAGTATCTTTGTTTGGATAGGAGATGCCAGAAGGTGAAACCAGTTTTTAAGCAAAAAATGAACTGCTATGATTCAGCAAAGGGATAGAACAGTTGCTATAAAACAGCAACCTGCTTAAGCAAAATGAGCCATTTTTTCCCATGCAAAATATCAAAGAAATCCACTGGAACATTTTATTTTTAATAAAAATATGTTATTTTAAAATGCATAATTTTTAATAGCAGATGAAGCTCAGTGAGAAAATAGAATTCATGACACAGAAATTTCTTTTGGAGTCAGACATGCTAAAATACATGTATTAAATAAAAGGATATGGGTTTTCTGTCCTTTTTTGAGCAGTCGCCATTGGGAAAAGTACTCAGGTCAGGCACATAAATCCTGAAACAAAAGTCAGAACAAACTAAAAAGACTTAAAGAACTTTAAACCAAATGTCAATTTAGTTTTGAGCCAAGAGCATGAGTGAAAAAGCAGAAACTCGTGAACTCATTTATCACATATTTAAACTGGTAATCAAACTTATACTTTTCTTAAAGACAAGAATTCTCTAATAACAATTTTTTAAAAATCTGTATCTATTTACATGTATTGCTGTCTGGTCACTGTACTACTACTCACAGACATTTTCAGGGGACCAAGTTAGAACTGGAATATAAGGAGAGGCTAGGCCTGTGGGCCAGAGAGAAGCCTGAGTGGGAATACTTAAGAGTACATGTGACAGAAGGAGGGCTCATGAGAGGGTTCAGAGCCAGCTGGCTGAGGGAACTGGGTCCCACCCCATGTGTGTTTCTGTCAAGGAGGAGTGAGAATGGAACTTTCTGGAAAAAGTCACATGATAAAAACTGACCAGCTTCAGGGGTGTAGTCTGAGGTAGCTGGCTGTGGAAAATAATTTGACAGCTGGCAGGCAGACAGGTAGGATGCCTTCCTCCACTACTCCCCACCCCTAACAACCCCATCTCTTTCCCATTTTACTTCTTGGGTTTGGGTGTTGAAAGCCTAACTCTGCTTCATTAGATTTTTTTTTGAGCCATATTTCCTTAGAGATTTTTTCTTTTTTTCTTTTTTCTTTTTTAATTTGTTATTTAAATTATGCTAAGTGAAATAAGTCAAGCAGAGAAAGTCAATTATCATATGGTTTTACTTATTTGTGGAACGTAAGGAATAGCATGGAGGACATTAGGAGAAGGAAGGGAAAAATGAAGGGAGGGAAATCAGAGGGAGAGATGAACCATGAGAGACTATGGACTCTGAGAAACAAACAGGGTTTTAGAGGGGAGGGGGTGGGGGGATGGGTTAGCCTGGTGATGGGTATTAAGGAGGGCACGTACTGCATGGAGCACTGGGTGTTATACAAAAACAATGGATCACGCTCTGGTTTCTCTTCAGATCGCATAAATCTTTCGCCTTTTACAAAAACAATGGATCGTGGATCACTACATCAAAAACTAATGATGTGGGTGCCTGGGTGGCTAAGTTGATTAAGCGACTGTCTTCGTCTCAGGTCATGATCCTGGAGTCCCTGGATCGAGTCCCGCATCAGGCTCCCTGCTCGGCAGGGAGTCTGCTTCTCCCTCTGACCCTCCCCCTTCTCATGTGCTCTCTCTCTCATTCTCTCTCTCTCAAATAAATAAATAAATAAAATCTTAAAAAAAAAAACTAATGATGTACTGTATGGTGACTAACATAATAAAATTAAAAATAAATAAATAAATAAAAATTCAATTTAGTTAACATATAGTATATTATTAGTTTCAGGGGTAGAATTTAGTGATTCATCACTTGCATAGAACACCCAGTGCTCATTCCATCAAATGCCCTCCTTAATGCCCATCACCCAGTTACCCCATCCCCCCACACCCCTCCCGTCCAGCAACCCTCAGTTTGTTTCCTAGAGTTAAGAGTTTCTTATGGCTTGCCTCCCTGTTTTCATTTTATTTTATTTTTCCTTCACTTCCCCTATGTTTATCTGCTTTGTTTTTTAAATTCCACATATGAGTGAAATCATATGGTATTTGTCTTTCTCTGACTGACTTATTTCACTTAGCATAATACCCTCTGGTTCCATTCACACCGTTGCAAATGGCAAGATTTCATTCTTTTTGATGGCTGAGTAATATGCTATTGTTTATCCATTCATCTGTCAATGGACATTTGGGCTCTTTCCATAGTTTGGTTATTGTGGACATGGCTGATATAAATATTGGGGTGCATATGCCCTTCAAATCACTATATTTGTATCCTTTGGATAAATACTTAGTAGTGCAATTGCTGGGTCAGAGGGTAGTTCTATTTTTAACTTTTTGAGGAACCTCCATCCTGTTTTCCAGAGTGGCTGCACCAGTTTGCATTCCCACCAACAGTGTAAGAGGGTTCCCCTTTCTCCACATCCTCACCATCATCTGTCATTTCCTGAGATGTTAATTTTAGCCATTCTGACCAGTGTGAGGTGGTATCTCATTGTGGTTTTGATTTGTATTTCCATGATGCCAAGTGATGTTGAGCATTTTTTCATGTGTCTGTTAGCCATTTGTATGTCTTCTTCAGAGAAGTGTCTTTTCATGTCTTCTGCCCATTTCTTAACTGCATTTTTTTGGTTTGGGGTTGTGAGTCTGCTAAGTTCTTTATAGATTTTGATACCAGCCCTTTATCTGATATGTCATTTGTGAATATTTTCTCCCATTCCATAGGTTGCCTTTTAGTTTTGTTGATTGTTTCCTTTGCCGTGCAGAAGTCTTTATCTTGATGAAGTCCCAATAGTTCATTTTTGCTTTTGTTTCCCTTGCCTCTGGAGACATGTCTAGCAAGAACTTGCCACGGCTAAGGTCAAGGAGGTTGCTGCCTATGTTTTCTTCTAGGATTTTGATGGATTCCTCTCTCACATTTAGGTCTTTCATCTATTTTGAGTCATTAGATTTTTCCAGAAGTTTTAAGTACTTAAGAACTCTAAATTCGCCACATAGCAGATTTTGGTAGCCATCCCCCAGTGCTGGTGATCATGGGAAGGAAGGACATGGGGGACTAGGAGGAAAGTAGCTCTCTCCTAAAGATCTGTCTTTACATCTTAATCCCGCCCTTTCCCTTCTCCACTTCTCCTAGTGGCTTTGGGTGATAAAATCTGTGTGGGCAATTTTACAAAGGCTTCAGGGAGGCCAGAGACTTCAGTTCTCAAAAAACAAAAACAAGAAACCAGACAGAATGGCAAGTCCCACTTGTAGATCACAATGTGATGGGGAGGGGGGCACAATTTTATAAGGTTTAGGGAAGACAGGCAATCAAAATCCCCCAAAGTGCAGACTTTGGGTGGCAGACTTCAAGTAAAGATCACCAAGAGGTAACAAGAAAAGACAGACCAGAAACCACAAACCTCTACCATCCCCCAGGCTCTCACTCTCCCTCTTCCTTTCTGCTGTTACTTACTGGATCTATGGTGGTCAGATCTGTTCAGTTACTGTCTTAACAGAGAGTTTAGGGCATTTGTCTTCAGTTTTCCAAACTCAAGGACTGTGGACGAAAAGCTCAAAAAAGGAAATCTAGCAAGAGTTTATAAGCAAGAATAATTATTTAAAGTTAAAAGGTAAGTGGAGAAAGAAAACCAGAATCTCTACCCTGATGCCACCATACCTACCATTTGTCTCTTTTCCCCCATTTGCTCATAGCATCACTTGTCTGTTGAAGGTTTGGCGGTCAGGTCGGCTGAATTAGTGTCTTTGCTGAGGCTTTGAGGAGACTCGGGCCTCAATTTTCAAAACATCATGGACTGTGCTTATCCACAACTACAATGGAAATATGTGAAAGAAAACAGAACATGTTTTAAAACAATTGAACAGAAATGAAGGGTGGCTAAGAGTCAGGCAGTTTCTGCTACTCTCTCCTAACTTCCTTCTTTACCCCACTGTTCGTCACTGTTCTATGTCATCTACCCATTTTATCTGTTTAGTGGTCATTTCTTTCACATTAGTCTTTTTACAGAGGGTGTAGAAGTATTTGGCATTTAGATTCAAACTTGAGGTGGGTATGTTGCCATTTCAAAAAAAAAATCTAACAATTTTAGTTTTTATAATCTTGGGGACTGTCCATGGCCACTCGAACCATGGGATTTAGCAATATTTGATACAAAAAGAAAGTTCTTTTTAAAAAAAGAGTTTCAGAAATAGGATGATGAAGAGTCAACCAACTTGTACCTGTTAGCCAGAACCACTTTCTCTACAGCCCCCTCTCTACTATTCACCTCCTTTCCGTTTTCCCCTTCTACTTCCTTGAGATTTGTTGGTCAGCTCAGCTGTATTCATGTCTTTTCAGAGGGTTTAGGGAGAATCTAGCCTTGAATGTCTCAACCTCAAGGACATGGGTTGCTGCATCCAAATGCTGGGTGCCAGGAGGACATTCAGCCATAGAATCCAAGAGATTACAGATAAGCAAAATGTACACAAATGAAACAAAGGGAGACCGGAAGCCAGCCAACTCTTGCCCTTAAGCGACAAGATTGCATTTCCCTAAATACCCGTTACCTCCTTTCTTTTTCTACCATGCTTCTCTCTCCGTTTTGTCCATGGGGGCCGTGTTAGTGCTCTCTGCCCTTGTGGAAGGATAAGCCCTCGGGGCAGTCGGTAGGAGCTAGTGTTGTATAGGTCTTCCCAGCCAGAACAGTTTGAGGTGACCTTCCCCTGGCTTGATTTGTGTTGTTGTGGATGCAGTTCATCCCATGAGGACAGCCAGGCTGATTCCAGTCCGAGGTGTGCCACAACTCATTCCCAGGCATGTCTGTCATAAAACATGGATTGACTGTGAAACTTCTAGGTCCTCAGTGGTATGGTTGCTGTGTGGTAGAAAGATGAGTGCAGAGTATGCCTCTAAAGATGTTTTCAAATTACAATGTGTTTATTGGAGAGGAAGATACCCAAGCAGGAATATGTGGGGCCTACATGACAGAATGAAGCCTCCTGGGAGTATGTGGGTGTGATTGGTGAGGTAAATTTGAGCTGGACCCCTCCCTTTAGTATCCCTGCCAAGAAAAGGTGAGGGAACATCTTTCTGGAAAGGAGCGGAATGATGAGTAAGCAGACCAAAGTGCTAGCTGTTATGCCTTAAGACAGATGTGAGAGTCCCGGGGTCCTCTCTCTCTCCCTTCCTTTTGTTAATTCTATGTTGCCATTTAACCTGCTCTGGATATTAGGAAAACAGGAGTGTGATGCTTATCAAAGTGTGAGGGCCATAAGAGATACTACATCCTAGTGTATGCTGTGGCCATTGACCCTGAAGACCAGGATGGTGGCACAAGCATTCTCAACCCCCTTCTTTCAAGGAAAGGAGCTCCCCTTGTCCAGCCCAGGCTTTTAAGACACAGGACAGCATCAGAAGGCCCACTCTTCATCCCCGCCAGCAGGCAGGTGCACAGTTGGTCAATGTTCTTGTGTAATACCTGTTAACTGACAAATACAGTTTGGCACAGTGAGTGAATTAAAGCCATTTGTTAAAATTTTGCCCAGGCTCTTTATTTGTATATATGTTAGGGGGTGGGAGTGGGGAGTTGGGTAATAGGCTTAAGCCCCAGTTGGAGCCTCTACTAGACTTCATACCAAGTAAGTTTCCTTGCTGATTGTAGTGCGGGGGGCAGCAAATGGGAGAAAGCAATCTTAGTTCCCTTCATGAAAGAAGACTTTGGGACAAAACTCAACCTAACAAGTTAATGTTAACTTTGAAAACAGCTTTTTGATTATCAGAAAGGAGGAATGATACTCAGTGATGCAAACTCTTTGTCCAGTCCCCATGGACTCAAGGCCCACTTGTGAAAGCAAGAGGGAGGGGGCTGCAAGTAGTAAGTGAAAAAGCTGTTTCACGAACCAAGATGTCCATCGACAGATGAATGGATAAAGAAGATGTGGTATATATATACAATGGAATATTATGCAGCCATCAAAAGGAATGAGATCTTGCCATTTGCAACGACGTGGATGGAACTGGAGGGTATTATGCTGAGTGAAATAAGTCAATCAGAGAAAGACATGTATCATATGATCTCACTGATATGAGGAATTCTTAATCTCAGGAAACAAACTGAGGGTTGCTGGAGTTGGGGTGGTGGGAGGGATGGGGTGGCTGAGTAATAGACATTGGGGGAGGATATGTGCTATGGTGAGCACTGTGAATTGTGTAAGACTGTTGAATCACAGACCTGTACCTCTGAAACAAATAATACATTATATGTTAAAAAAAAGAAGATAGGGGCGCCTGGGTGGCTCAGTCGTTAAGCGCCTGCCTTCGACTCAGGTCATGATCCCAGCATTCTGGGATCGAGCGCCGCATCAGGCTCCCTGCTCGGCGGGAAGCCTGCCTCTCCCCCCTCCACTCCCCCTGCCTGTGCTCCTCTCTCACTGTGTCTCTCTCTGTCAAATAAATAAATAAAATCTTTAAAAAAAAAAAAAAGAAAAGAAGATGGAAGGGAAAAATGAAGGGGGGGAAGTAGGAGGGGGAGACGAACCATGAGAGACTATGGACTCTGAGAAACAAACTGAGGGTTCTAGAGGGGAGGGGGGTGGGGAGATGGGTTAGCCTGGTGATGGGTATTAAAGAGGGCATGTATTGAATGGAGCACTGGGTGTTATACACAAAAAATGAATCATGGAACACGACATCAAAAACTAATGATGTAATGTATGGTGATTAACATAACATAATAAAATAAAATAAAATCCAACTAGTATTTTAATTGAGTTTCATTGACTTTTAGATCAATGTAAGGAAATATACTTTTATAATATCAAGACAAAAAAAAAGAAAAAGCTGTTATCACTAAAATATAAAGAAAGGTGAATTAAAAGAAGTGTAGGGGTGTGACTAGAGAGGCACACAGAGGGGACCCTTCTGCATATTGGTTACATTTATGTGTTCAGTTCGTGAGAATTCATCAGGTTATATACTTAAAGATATGTGTACTTTTCTATATGATTGTTATACTTCAATAAAAACTTGGAATGTTGGGATGCCTGGGTGGCTCAGTCGGTTAAGCATCTGCCTTCGGCTCAGGTCATGATCCCAGGGTCCTGGGATCGAGCCCCACATCGGGCTCCTTGCTCAGTGGGGAGCCTGTTTCTCCCTCTGGCTGCCACTCCCCCTGCTTGTGCTCTCTCTCTCTGACAAATAAATAAATAAAATCTTAAAAAAAACTTGGATTGCAAAAAAAAGAAAAGAAAACTTTAGAGGACTAACAGGTGTATGCATTTATCAGAACTCATTAAGTGCTACATTTAAGATTTGTCTGTTTCATCGGATGTAAATTTTACCAGAAAGAAAGAAAGATGCAAACACTGAACTCTAGTTAATGACCTGCCTGCCGAAGTCTTTTGGTGTGAAGTATACTAATGTCCACAACTTACTTAGAAATGCATAAAAAAAATGAAATGGATTGATGGATGGATAGAAAAATACTAATTGTGAAATCTGAGTTGAGACTATATGGGTATTCACTGTACAATTCTTTCAATTTTTTTATATATTTGAAAATTTTATATTAAAATGTTGGGCAGGAGAGTCTAAAGAAGGGAGGAAGAATTCTCCCCATTTATGAACATAAATGTTGGCTTCAGCCCATTGAGGACCTAAATGCATCCACTGCAACTAGCAAGAGCCAGGCATCCAGCAGCAATAGTGCGATTCCTGGGAGAAGTGTTCCAGAAGAGAGCAGTGCCCAGTGGAGCTGGCAGTACCCAGGTGCGGATGGGTTGGTGTGAACCTGAAGAGATTCCTTCAGAAGGCTTAGGTGACAGAGACATCAGATGGTAACCAGAGTGAGAGAAGAAAATGGTGGGTGATCTGAAGTAGATGTCAAGACTTGTTCATAAACACGTGTGAGACATACCCTGGGGTTTGTACCATCATATACAACCAAGCTGTCAGTTTCGCTCTTTGGCATTTCTGTAAGTCACAAATATTGAAAGTACTCATCATTAGAATCTGAAGCAATCTGCTGTGCTTGGCATGTTACGCTCAAGAAAAAATTTTAAACCTCTAGTTAGGGTCAAACGTTTCAACACTTTCCCAGTTACAGGAAGCATTGTATTTGTACTCAGTAAAGAAAGACTAAAAATACAGGTAGATGAAACAGATCAAAACATTTGCTTGAAGTTGACACCTGTGTTTGTCCTTGCAGCAGCTATACTAAATAAAGACACAGGCACTAAAATGGAAGAATGCATATTTTCTCCATCGTGCCGGTAGTTTTGGAGACATAGTGCCCTAAGAATTACTCCATATCCAGCATTTTTTTGTATCTGTCCTCATCGTTGTTGTTGTAATTGAGATGTAATTGACATATAGCACTGTGTTCAGGGTTTTCTTGATTGGTAAAGAGTGGTAAAGAGTGATCCTGAGGAAGGACTTTTCATTTCCTCCTTAGCGTTCTAACCAACAGAGAGAGTTAAGAACACACCACCCCCACAGTTATGATTCTCTTTCCCTCTCTTTCTAGGGTTTTACCGATATCTTGCTGGAAAGAGTCATGCACGGGGGAGCCAACATCACCGGATTCCAGATTGTCAACAACGAAAACCCTATGGTTCAGCAGTTTATTCAGCGCTGGGTGAGGCTAGATGAAAGGGAATTCCCGGAAGCCAAGAATGCACCACTAAAGGTAATGTCCCATGGCATGCAGAAACCTTAGGCCAACTTTTCACAGCATCTCAGTATGGCCTTTATATATTTACAGCCATCCTGTGATCGAGTGGTCTTCACTCAGAAGTGTTTCAACGATGCTAAAAACCAAACGGCAGGTGCCGCTGCATTTGAAAACTAAACTTGCAAATAAAGAAGCGATTGAGAAGGAGGTCTTTTAAAACCCAGGGTTTGGGAATGTTAACTAATTTTTTAATGAATTTCATTTGTAACATGCTCAAAACAATTTACAATATTACAAGAACCTGAGTTGGGCAAAAAGTGGGGGCTGTGGGAATAGGTAAGGAAGATTGATAGTCTGAAACAGAAAATTAGATTTTTACATTATTTATGTGATTGCTTTGTGTTAATAAGTTTCATGAATCTCAGTACACCCAAGTGAATTGGGCTCTAATACAGAGTGCGTGTTGCCTATATGTATATTGAACGGAAATGTTTTTCTGCCTGGAAAAGTATCTTTAAAAATAATTAGATTACCTAAGTTGCTCATTTTCATGAAACCAAGATAAGAATATTAAAGGTAGAAAGTCATGCTTAGAGTGTACATTTTTCACATGTGTTCCCTTATGGCTAGAAATCCTATTATTTAAAAATTAGGAATTAAAACAGATAAATTACGGGAAAGTTATTCATGTAACACAAAGGATCCTTCAAGTGTATGTTTTAAGTAACCATTCCCTCAGTGCATCAATCCAAGTATGACACAGACTTTAAATTCTTCCTTCCTTATATAGTGAAAGTATGTACATACCATGGCTGTGGGATCCCTGTGATCAAGATAAGGAATCAAAGTAGAGTCAAGGCCTTTCCCTTAAAAAGGAAAGGGGGTGAATATTTCTTTTCTCATGGCTTCAAGATACCCATCCTCACATCCTCCCTGGCAAGAATAGAATAAAGGAGAACAAAGGGGCCATAGACCAGACAAGAGACAAATTCTGTATCACCTAGTCAGGTCCACCCTAAATGAGTCACATCAGAACATAATACAAGTGGGCCCTGACTTTATACAATTGCTATGTTCTAGAAAAGTAGTAAGTTACACATAATTTGTTCATTCATTTAAGCCACTCACTAGTTAAGTGGTATTCTGTAGTTGTATTGATTATAGTATACATGCTGGATTTTTCCAGGGAAGTCCCATTTTAAAACATTCTGTCCCATGGTCAGATCAGGTGTCCTTATATGTTTCAGCAAGTATGGTCGCAATCCCTGTGATGTTAGGGTTAGGGTTTGCAGTCCAATTTTTTTAGGATAATTATTTTAATTTTTATTGAGATATAATTGACTTACAGCATTAAGTTAGTTTTAGGTATGTAGCATAATGACTTGGTAGATGTATATATTGCAAAATGATTACCACAATAACTTTATTTACCATCCACCACTACCGTAGTTACAATTTTTTCTTGTGATGAGAACTTTTAAAATCTACTCTTAGCAACTTTCAAAATACAATACAGTACTGTTAACCATAGTCATTGTGGTGTACATTACAAACCCAGGACTTATTTATCTTATAACTGGAAGTCTGTACCTTTTTGACCACCTCCACCCACTTCCCCTGCCCCCCCACCTCCCACCCCCCACCTCTGGCAACCACCAACCTGTTCTCTATCTCTGAGTTTGGGGTTTGGTTTTTTTTTTTTTTTTTTTTTTAGATTCTGTATTTAAGTGAGATCATACAGTATTTGTCTTTCTCTGTCTGACTTAATTTCATTTAGCATAATGCCCTCAAGGTCCATCCATGCTGTCACAAATAGCAGCATTTCCTTCCGTTTTGTGGCTGAATAATATTCCACTGTATGTGTATACCATATTTTCTTTATCCACTCATTTGTTGATGGACACTTAGATTGTTTCCATGTCTTGGATATTGTAAATAATGCTGCACTGAACCGCAGATATCTTTTTGTAATAGTGATTTTGTTTCTTTTGAAATAAATACCCGGAAGTGGAATTGCTAGATCATATGGTATTTCTATTTTTAATTTTTTGAGGCGCCTCCTACTGTTTTCCATAGTAGCTACACCAGCTTACATTTCCACCAACAGTGCAAGAGGGTGCTCTTTACTCCACATTTTTGCCAACACTATTTCCTGTCCTTTTGATTCTAGCCATTGTAACAGGTGTGAGGTGATATCTCATGTGCTTTTGATTTGCATTTCCCTGATGATTCAAATTTTGTACTTACATTCAAATTCAATGTACTAAATCCACCCACTACATTTAAATGAGCTTATACAAATTTAGATTTTCATAAACTGCCTGTCTACTGCTTTGCCATCCTTAGATTTAGCAGATAATAGGTAGAGGCAAGAAATTCATTTATGCAATATTTTAAGAGGTACCTACCAAGTGTCAGGCACTGTGTCTTAGGCACCAAAAAAAAAAAAAGGACAAGGGTAAAAGGATGAAAAGTATACTACAGAGTAGTTTATGTTTGCTCAGAAGTTGTAGAGGTTGTACAAAAGAGAAGGAAAACAATCTTAGCTCTGGATTATTCATTGATAACTCATGGTATGTATAAAGTAAAGTTCTCAGAACTTGCTGAGAAGAGGGGTTTGTAAGTAAAACCCTTTAAATAGCTTAAGAAAATGGAATCTTTAAATAGGTGGTTACAACTTTCAGATTGCTTTTGCTTAGTATTAGTCATGGAAACTCGCTCTATAGCAATCAGACAAAAAGCCCATTTTTAAAAAATGGTAATATTTTTGATTAGGAAATAAAATTGTCTGGAGATTACAATCCTGATGCTTAATTTATTCTATATTTTATGAATGTTTCCTTTGTGGGTTTTTTTTTTTTTTTTACATGCTCACACATTGGTAAGTAGGAGCTGAAAAAGTAGAAATTAAATAGCTCTTTTGGCATGGCTTGGAATTGCAGACTATTCATGCAGTCAGCTGGAAAAGAGATCACCACCATGTTGGCTTTATGTAGTGCTAGGATGGACAGACACAAAGATTTTTTTTTTCCACGAGAGAACATATGCCCCCTGTTACAGTCACACTTGAAGATTTGTTCCTCAAAGAAAAGTAACATGAGGAAAGTCAGAAAAGTAAATTGATAGTCGTAGAAATGACAATGTATTCTATTCACTCTTGGTCATATTTGGACATACTATAGAGAGAAAACGGCCCATAGGACATTTTGCTTCATTAAAAAAAAAATCTGTAGAATTTTCTATCCTCCCAGTATTTGTCACACCTGGAAAACAGGGGCCAGCTTATTTTAATCAGACTTTGTTGATTCATTTAATAAAAAGGCCTCTACCCTGTCAAATCGCAGATAATCAAACCCCTTGTATTAAGTGACTGGCCTCATCCCTAGTAGAGCATATCAGTATATCCAAGGGATAGAAACTAAGTGTTCTTGCCTGAAAGAGGCAGTATCATGAAGTATTGCCTGTGAATTGTCACTGTTATCAGATATAAAACTCAATAACAATTGTAATTTTCTACAATCAAAAACCAGCTTTGGTTTTCAGCTCCCCCCAAGAAACAAAAACTGATTTATTGCTGGCCAAAGGTCCTAGTTCGCCAGAAACATGGTCCAGACAGAAATGATTAATGTTTCCCTCCAAATTAATTTCAAGCTGTCTAACTTAGCTATTTCCATTTTCCCCTAAGTAAACACCAGACTTGAATTTTCTATTACAAACAGCAATAACCAATCTACATATGCCATCCTTTAGCCTCACATGTATTTCTTTCTCTATAAAGGACCTGGCCTTTTAGTAGTCACTCACTCAAGACAAAACACAGTACCGAGAGCAAGAGAGAGACTCCCTTGAGCCATTTGATCTTAATAATCTTAACATGTGCACACACGAGGAAAGAAGGATCATTCTAGAATGAATCAAAGTCGGGCTTGCCCAGAGAGAGCTCTTGATTCAAATAATTAAGAGGGTGACTTTGTAGAACAAGAGGTGGAGCTGAATGAGCATTATAAGGAGCAAGGCAGGTTTTGAGGGCGTCATTTGTCATGATGTCGTGTTTTCCATACATCCATTTCAGTATACATCTGCACTGACGCACGACGCAATACTGGTCATAGCAGAAGCTTTCCGTTATCTGAGGAGGCAGCGAGTGGATGTGTCCCGGAGAGGCAGTGCTGGAGACTGCTTAGCAAATCCCGCTGTGCCCTGGAGTCAAGGAATTGATATCGAGAGAGCTCTAAAAATGGTAAAGACCATCATGGCTTTTTGGGGTGCGGGCAGGAGCCTTATAACAACACACAAAAAGTGAGACCTTGGTCTGGAGAAAAGCCATCCGAAAAGGGAATAGGATCAGAGTCTAAGAATGTCAGAGTGTGCAGAAAAATGAGCATGGATATGTATTCATCAAAATCTAGAAATCCCAAAGTAGAAGCTTCTAAGCTTCTTCCTTGATGCTTGATTTCTCGAAATGGCCAATTGAGGGCAAATGAGTATTTAGTTCTGTGCCACACCGTGGGTGGTAAAGTAAACTCACTACCCTCAAGAATTATGGATTGAACATGTAAACAGCTTCAAAAATTTTAAACTTTCCAGAGATATGGTGTTACTTTAGGGGAACTGGGATATTCTCTAGGAAGCTCCTAAGTTGAAGGTGGACATTACAGCAGCATCCTCTGTCTCATCAAACAGCTCTTGAGTTTGGATGGACTGTGGAAGGGAGCCAGTGTGGTAGTAGTTCTTTTGCCAAAGAGAACCTTTCTACATGCTATCTACATGGGGAAAGGCAGAAACCTGCTATATTTCTAGGCCTCCTTAGGAAGCTTTTCCCCAATGCCCCAAAGAAAAAGCCTACAGAGCAGTACAAGGAATCAATAGCCAGTCAAATGCATCACTTGTTTTTAGTATTTACTGGTAGGGGATCATTTAAGGCTTCGGGTGGCATCCTTGGAGCAGATGTCACTCTTCACACCAGGAGTAGCATTGGTCATTCCCTGCAGCCTTCCCAGCAAGAGCACTTTCCTGAATATTTTGCTTTATGCCACATGTGCCTGCATGCATTAAAAATGAGCCTTGGAGAGTACAAGCCTCTCTTATTTCTACTTATCTAATTATCCCAATGTTTGGGACATCCAAAAAACAAAGAGATAGGCAATGATAAGATAATTCTGTGCACAACCCAGCAACGAAGAATTTGTAATGGCCTCCTAATGTACATCATTTTGTGTAGTTGGCTCTCCTGCTGCTGCCTTCAATTTGCCAAGTTGGAAGCATTCAGTCAAAAGGGGTTAGTAGCGGGCGCCTGGGTGGCTCAGATGGTTAAGCGTCTGCCTTCGGCTCAGGTCATGATCCCAGGGTCCTGGGATCGAGTCCCACATCGGGCTCCCTGCTCCTTGGGAGCCTGCTTCTCCCTCTGCCTCTCTCTCTCTCTCTGTCTCTCATGAATAAATAAATAAAAATCTTAAAAAAAAAAAAAAAAAAGGGGTTAGTAGCCCCTGTGTCTCTCTCCAAGAAAGAGGTATGACTCATTCTCCCATCATGTAGATTTTTATGTCATTATGTCGGCTCCCTAACAAATGCCCTAAGTGTAGTTTTCTGGAGGTAGCATCGCACAGTTTTGAAGAGCAGTTAATTAAATTCAACCTTCATAGCAGTTACAAGATTTGTACTGTCAGGTGAAACATAATGATGAGTGAAATACAAAACTCCCTCAGAGTAAATCAAAAAGAGTTTTCATCAACAAAACCTCAAGGGGCGAGTACCAGCATCTCCAACAGACTCCCCATTCATGACACAAACAACTACCTTCCCCAAATAGAAAACTGGCTACCAGAGTAAAGGATAAGAAATTCATTTGGCTAGAAAAAAAGCAGATTGATCATACTATTGCACAAATAGTTTCTGCATGTCTAACTCATTGATAAAGCTCAAGTTAGAAGCCAGGTAAGTCACCTTCCTCCCAGGCCCCAAGAAACACTCAACTGAAAGGATGCTTTACCAGTTTCTACAGGCCAACCTCTTCCTATTGCTCCAGAGAGGTTAGAAAGTATTGACCTTTTCCAGAAGCAGATGCTCCCTTTGTGATAAATGCTCAGTAAAACTCCGCTGTTCAGAGGGACTACAAGGGAGGATGGTCTGGAGTACTAAAGGTTTTACTACATTAAAAGAAATCCCATTTTATTTGAGTTAATTAAAAGTGAGAATGCATGTGTAAAAGCATCCCTCACTGTGACAAGCGCATAGTTGTTGCTCAATAAATCATTCTCTTCCTTCAAAGAAATCTGGCGAACAAAATCATTGCCTGATAGAGGCGCCTACAGGGCCTGTTTTAATGAATAAATAAGCACACCATTCATTCAGTAAATATTTATTGAGCACCAATGACTATGTATCAGGCTCGAAGTTAGTATGCAAACATGAAATAAGCGGAGGAGCGCTCACACTTACATTGTTAATATGCAAACAAGTGTTTTTAAAGACCTTAAAGCCACTTGACAATTGGGTAATCCTCCTCACAATCTACAGATAATACAAATATCAGCCTGAGCCTGATTGACTGAAATATGTCACAATTCTAAGTCACCAAAACTTGTCCCTTTGGGGCGCCTGGGTGGCTCAGTTGGTTAAGCGACTGCCTTCGGCTCAGGTCATGATCCTGGAGTCCCTGGATCGAGTCCCACATCGGGTTCCCTGCTCAGCAGGGGGTCTGCTTCTCCCTCTGCCCTCTTCCCTCTCGTGCTCTCTGTCTCTCATTCTCTCTCTCTCAAATAAATAAATAAAATCTTTAAAAAAAAAAAAAAAACTTGTCCCTTTGTTCAGTAAACGTGTATTAAGCACCTGCTCTATTCCAGTCCCTGTACTAGTTGCTGAGAATCCAGGAAAAGAATGTCTCTCATCTCAAGATGTTCCCCATCTAGTAAGGGAGATGAAAATACAGAGATGATTAAAATGGTATGGTGGTTAGGTCCTCCAGAGGCTGCTATGGGAACCCAGAGGAGAAGCACCAAATATAGATTGGGGTGGAGGGCGGGGGGTGGGGGATGATTAAAGAAGGGATCCCAGATGGGATGGTGGGAAACGGTAACTGACATTCACTTCGGTGAAAATAGACTTCCCTCTGAGCGGTAGTCCAGTCCTACTTCTGCTCACCAAAAGTTTTAATCCTGGAGTCTCAAATCTCCTGGACATACTTAGACTGTTGTCCAGTTTCTCTGTCATGTCCAAATATGCTAGATCTTTAGAAATATGTCATTCTTTTAAAAAAAAAAAACACTTTACTTATTTGAGAGAGTGAGAGAGAGCACACTAGCGGGGTGGAGGGGCTCGGGCAGAGGGACAAACAGACTCCCTGCTGAGCAGAGAGCCCGATGCGGGGCTCGATCCCAGGACCCTGGGATCATGACCTGAGCCAAAGGCAGACACTTAACTGACTGGGTCACCCAGGGGCCCCCGAAATATGCCATTCTTAAAGAGACTTAAAGCCTTTGCTGTTTTCAGTAAGGAAGGATTTCCTTAGTAAGTTCCTATGCCAGTGTCCCTGCCTGACCTACCTCCTCTCCTAGAACTCAATGCTCAGAGTAGAGTGTAAAGAACCCTTCATGCATCCCAGTATGCACCAGGCAGGCTAAGTAATTTCTGTCTCAATAAAGGACCTTTGCTTTAACCGGAAGTGTGACATCACCTTCTCTGCAAGCCTGAGCTGACAGTAGTGCTTCGGTTTGTTGGGTCAGTAGGACAGTCATCTTGTCCTCAGGAAGTCCCACTGGAGCTTTTCTCTTTCAACAGGAATTTCATTTTCCTGTTGGGGCTGAACAAGCCCCCTTTCCTCTCACAAAATGCTCCCTAATATTTGGCATCAATTTTCCCTCCTGCAGCTCAAGCCCATTACCACTTCTGACTTGCTTAGTAGCTTGTCACTTCCTATAAGTTTTAAGTATTCTATCCTTTCATCCTAGAAAATGAGACAGATGTTTTTTCTCTGAAGCAAATTCCTTGACCCTTACTCACCAGATAAGTAATTCCAGTGACTTTTATTTATAGAGGGTCTTTCGTGCAGTGTCCCTGGACTGTAAAATAATTGGTAAGGAGATCTCTCCATCCGGCAGAGATAGCCTTTTATTAGTTCATAATACTGGGACCAGACCCAGGAAAAATTGTGGCCTACGTGAATTTGCAGTTGGCATCCCAAATCGGGGTCCAGGCTCTTCTAGTACCTCTATCTTTCTTACCTAGTACTACATACCCCTGATTCCTTAGACTTACAAATTTCATCAGTGTGTGGTTTATTCCTCCAGGGCCTAGCTCGCTGCTTCCTGTTTGTAGCTGCACGTAAGTTAAATAAGAGGAAAAAGTCGTCTTTGTTACTGTGACAGCTGGCAAATGTGGAACACTCTCAAGAAACAGAACCAAATTCTTTGCAATCAACAATAATTTTATTATAGCTAGCATGTATTGCAAAGCATACTATGTGCCAGGTGCTGTTCTAAACTCTACACGTGTATAATTCATTAAATCTTCCAAAACCTCTGAGGGATAGGTACCAGCGGGATTTCCCATTTTACAGATTGGGACACTGAAGTACAAAAACATTAAGGAACATATAGAAGGTCATAGAGTTAGTAAGTGATGAAGCTAGAATGTGAATCTAGGAGCTCCAGAGCCCATATTATTGAAACCATTTATGTGATATTGGGAGTGCTAAGATAAGACACAGACACATCCCTCACAGAACTCATAGTTTAAAAAAAAGCATTATGCTAGTTAAGAATACCCTTCAGGGGGCACCTGGGTGGTTAGGCTGGTTAAGCGTCTGCCTTCGGCTCAGGTCATGATCCCAGGGTCCTGGGATCGAGCCCCCGCATCAGGATCCACGCTTGGTGGGGAGCCTGCTTCTCCCTCTGCCTCTGCCTGCTGCTTCCCTTGCTTGTGCTCTTGCTTTCTCTCTCTCTGTCAAATAAATAAATAATATCTTAAAAAAAAAAAAGAATACCCTTCAAGCTGGGGCGCCTGGGTAGCTCAGTTGGTTAAGTGTCTGCCTTCAGCTCAGGTCATGATCCCGGGGTCCTGGGATTGAGCCCCACGTCAGGCTCCCTGCTTAGTGGAGTCTGCTTCTCCCTCTTCCTCTGCCCTTTCCCCTGCTTGTGCTTTCTCTCTCTCTCTGTGTCTCAAATAAATAAATAAAATCTTAAAAAAAAAAAAAAAAAAAGAATACCCTTCAGGCTACTCCCTCAAGAAGAGACTAATGGTAGAAATTTCAGGCCCTTGAAAAAGTGGTGGTAGGGCCTTCACTGTATCATATAGGTAACTGCCTATCACCCACTCAAAGCTTCACAACGAAAAGGCACACCTAGAAAACACTGGGGAGGAAATGAAGATCTGTATAGACTGATCTGGTGGATTTAGCTCAATGACTCAAGATAAAAGATCTCCACGATTCTAAGATCTGTTAGTAGACCTGATCTCAGAGACTTAGAAGGCAATAATGTGGTGCTATTTAAAATGCTTACATTTTCCCTTTCTACTAGGTGCAAGTACAAGGAATGACTGGAAACATCCAATTTGACACTTACGGACGTAGGACAAATTACACCATCGATGTGTATGAGATGAAAGTCACTGGCTCTCGAAAAGTAAGTAACCAAAACAGATGTCCAAAGAAAAAGTCTTTCAGAAGGTGACAGCACTCCAATGCAAGAAAACAGGTGTTAGGAGAGACACACAAATCAAATTCCCACATGTTATTTTTGCCTTTCTGTTGGTGAACAGCGTAGACATGATACGGAGTTGCTTTGTGATCAAAGTGTTCCATCTACACATTTTGAAGGGAGCGTTCCCCTCTGAGGCTGGTCCTATAAAAGTCATAAACTCAAGAGTTATTAACAGCTTCCAACCATAGAGGGAAGGAACCACAAATTTTACAGTATGTTGTTATTTAAACAAGCTGCCAAGGTACATATGGTTTTAGTTTTAGCAAAAGAATCAGAAAGTACCAACTTGCATTCCCACCAACAGAGTAAGAGCGTTCCCCTTTCTCCACAACCTCTCCAACATTTGTTGTTTCTTGCCTTGTCAATTTTTGCCATTCTAACTGGTGTAAGGCAGTATCTCAATGTGGTTTTGATTTGAATTTCCTTGATGGCTAATGATGATGAACATTTGCCACCTTGGAAAACAGTGTGGAGGTGCCTCAAAAAATTAAAAATAGAGCTACCCTATGACCGAGCAATTGCACTCCTGGGTATTTACCCCAAAGACAAAGATGTAGTGAAAAGAAGGGCCATATGCACCCCAATGTTCATGGCAGCAATGTCCACAATAGCCAAACTGTGGAAAGAGCAGAGATGCCCTTCAACAGATGACTGGATAAAGAAGATGTGGTCCATATATACAATGGAATATTACTCAGCCATCAGAAAGGATGAATACCCAACTTTTACATCAACATGGATGGGACTGGAGATTATGCTAAGTGAAATAAGTCAAGCAGAGAAAGTCAATTATCATATGGTTTCACTCATTTGTGGAACATAAGGAATAACATGGAGGACATTAGGAGAAGGAAGGGAAAAACGAAGGGGAGAAATTGGAGGGAGAGATGAACCATGAGAGACTATGGATGCTGAGAAACAAATTGAGGGTGTTAGAGGGGAGGGGGGTGGGGGATGAGTTAGCCTGGTGATGGGTATTAAGGAGGGCACGTACTGCATGGAGCACTGGGTGTTATATGAAAACAATGAATCGTGGATCACTACATCAAAAACTAATGATGTATGTTGACCAACATAACATAATAAAATAAAATTAAAAAAAAAATAATCGGGAAATAGGTATCTCTCCACCTTGCTCCTCACCCTCCAAAGGACACTGGACAAAGTACCTTTCTCTACAGCCAAATTGTATAATGACCACTTTGCTTCTCTCATACTAATAGTTAAGTTAGGCATGAAATGAGGATTTCATAGCCATGTGATAAAATCTCAGAATGTAAAATAGCCTGTGTCATTTCTAAGGACACTCCTTGGTTTCCCACCCTCACATTCCAGCCTTCCTATAGTTCAGAGCACAGCACTTTCCTGCTATAGGAGTTTAAAGGGGAAAAAAAGGTTGACCATCCTACAGTGGGCTAAGTTATTTTACAAAATACCAGTAAAGGTGAGGTGGGGATGAGAACCCCCAGGATGAAGGTGCATGTCTCAGGGTTGGGGTCCTGGCGGGGGTGGCAAGACAAAGGGAGACAGGACATCAATCCTTGGAAAGCTCCAACAACTAAAAAGAAAGTGTTACTCCATGACAACATTTGGATTTCTTGTGGTACTTTTTGAGTGAAAAACAGGCAACCAGGTCAAATGTCTGCTCTTTCTAGGCTGGCTACTGGAATGAGTATGAAAGATTTGTGCCTTTCTCAGATCAGCAAATCAGCAATGACAGCGCATCCTCAGAGAACCGGACCATTGTAGTGACTACCATTCTGGTAAGTATGGAGAGAAGATGGATGGGCTTTCTGTACAGCAAGACTTCTGCTTTCTGAAAAGCATTATTCAGCCAGTAAAAAAGACATCAAGTTCAAGCCGTGAAAACATCCAATAGGTCAGCTTAGGAACCTCTTAAAGTATCTTGCCATCATCATGAACAGAATGTCATTTTTTTAATTTATTTTATTATTTTTTTAGAATTTCATTTTTTAGGATTGTATTTATTTATTTATTTTAGAGAGAGAGCATACACGTGAGTGAGCACAAGTGAGGGGAGGGGCCGGAGGGAGGGAGAGAATCTCAAGCAGACTCTGTGTTGAGTGCAGAGCCCGACATGGGGCTGGATCCCAGGACCCTGAGACCATGACCTGAGCCAAAACCAAGAGTCAGATGCTCAACCCACTGAGCCACCCAGGCACCCCCAGAATGTCATTTTTAAAAAGAAAAAGAATAGGAATTTGGGACAGTTCCACATATCATTCTCCTCTTTACCTCCCCTCCCACACACACACTGTAGGACTGATGTTTCTTTGTGGGGGAGACAGCATGATGTGAAAGAGAGAGTAGATTAGGGTTCTAATATTAGGTCTACCACTAATCTGTGTTTAACTGTGCAAGTCACAACTTCTCTGAGCCTCAGGTTATGTTTCTTTTAATTTACGAAATGGGTGTAAAAAGGTCATAAGACCATTTCAAGGCAAGATTCGCCGTTTAAAGCTTTTCTGTGAAACTCAAAGCACAGTTGAAATGTGAGATAGTGTTCTCATTTAGTTTTAAAATGTTTTTCTGAGAGCTGGTTCTTATTGGGTAAAGTATAAACCAGGGTGAAAAATGAGTATACCACTAGGTCTGAAGTTGTGAATAATTGGATGAAGATTCAACTGAAGTTTACCTTTCATTTAAACAGACATGTCAAATATGCTCTTTGTCCTGGGTACTGTCCTAGACCCTGAGGATGTAAAAACAAATAAGCCACAGACTCTGACCTCAAAAAGACCACAGTGCTTTTTGAGGGCTTGCCTGGGCTGGCTGTGGTAAATCCCGAGAAATCAAAGGCAGTTCACCTTCATGTAAAGGAAATACCTCTGCCCAGTTTGACTAAGACAAAGACTTTATAGGTGGAAACCTGTCCTGCTTTCAAACCCTCAAAAAGAACTTAAGTCCTTCTCTACATCTTTAAATCATCAGTTAAAGACTCCAAGGAATATATAGCCCAGCGAATAGTCAGTCGATTGGGTTCTTCTGCTTCTTAAGCAAACATATTTTAAAGGCTCTTTTCACACACCAAACCTCAACAACTACACGGGGAAAAAATTTGATTATGGCATGTGTCATCTCTTAGAAAAATGTATGGGAGTAATCCTTCGATGTTCCTCTTGTCCCAAAGGAATCACCATATGTCATGTATAAGAAGAACCATGAGCAACTAGAAGGAAATGAGAGATATGAAGGCTATTGCGTCGACTTAGCCTATGAAATAGCCAAACACGTAAGGATCAAATACAAACTGTCCATTGTCGGTGATGGGAAATATGGTGCAAGGGATCCAGAGACAAAAATATGGAATGGCATGGTTGGGGAACTTGTCTATGGGGTAAGTTTTTTCAACTCTATTTTCATTTACTTCTGTGCTTTCCACTTAACAAAGATAGATTTTATTTTCAAAGGTAGTACTTATCCAATTGTATAGTTTATGTGTGGTCTGTAAAAAAAAATTTTTTTTTCTTCTCCAGTTGACTTTTGTAAAGGTAGGTTGTCGATAGCATCCTTTGGGCAACGGGATTATTTTGCCAAAAGCAAAGTAAGATTGGAGAACTTTATTTGGCAACATTAAATGCAGCCTGCCCTCTGCTGAAAATCTGTTCCTTCTGTGTTCCCTGTGTCGGGCAGCAAAATCACCACCCACCTCGTTGCCTCAGCAACTTCGCCTAAGTGACCCGGTCATCTTTGCTCATTGCTCCCTCATTTCTAGGCAGTGACCATGTCCTATCCGTCCTACTCTTCTGTCTCTCAAACCCAGACACATTCTTCATGCCCACCCTCATCATTTCAGTTAAGGTTCTTACCACTTGTTGGTCATTTAACTGATTTCCCTGCCTCTACTCTTACCCTGGCAAATCAGATCTCCACATCATTGTAATTTCCCACGTGAAAAATCAGGATAAAATTCGAATCCCTGAGCACGGCAAATAACGCACTTCATCATCTGGCACCCGCCTACCTCTCTAAGTCGTCTTGGACTCTTCCCCCTTCATACTTAGTGTTCCAGCTGCCGAGAAGTATGTGTCATTCCCCGAAGGTGCCCACCTGCCACTTAGGGCATCCCTGGAAGTACCTTTGCCCCTGTCCGTCAGCTAGCCTCGCTTCGCAGTCCTCCAGAATGCAGGTGGCAGCATTTTCAGGAAGCCTTTCCTAATCCCATTTACCCACCTGTGGTCTGCTTAGGTGCCCCTGCTTTTTGCTTTCTTGTAGTACCTTTGAACCAGTATTATAATGATCTGTTTACAAGTTCAGCTGCCCCAACTGGACTATAAACCCCTTGAGCACAGAAGCCATATCTGATTTATTTCAATATCCCAGAGCACAGCACAGAATGGAGGTTCAACAAATAATTGTTGAATGAATTAATAAATGAACAGAATCGCTCTGCCAAGGGCTTGCCCATGGGTCAAGTACAGAAGAATTATACTGATAATTAGGGCTTTCAAAAGGGGTACAGCAGTATCTTCAGAGCTCTGCAGTGGCTTCACTTGAAAGGGTTTGGGCCCCTGATTGGGAATGTCAGATCTTGGGCCGCCCAGTGAGGCTGATAGAGACAGGCAGAATTGGGCATAAGAACCGCCCACTGGGTGAACCAGTCACTAGAAAACTCACCCAAGGGTAGGTGGTGGCAGCCGAAGGTTAGTTCTCTCTGCTTTTTATTTTCATCCCAGTGTCATTAACATACATACAGCATTATATTAGTTTCAGGTGCACAACACAGTGATTCGACACTTCCGTACGTCACCCAGTGTTCATCAGGACAAGTGTGTTCGGCAGAGGTTTGCTTTCTGACAGATAAGGAGTACTCGCAATGACCGGTCCCAGTCTAGACAACAGGTTAGGGGAAGACTAAGAAATCTAGGGGGTGCATATACTGAGAAGAAGTTGGCAAGAAGCAAACATCCAAGTTATCTTTTGGACAGAGGTTCAGGATAAGGACTCTGGTGCTTGAGATGGGAAGCAGCCAGAATAAGGTGCAGCTCTCCCCTCAGAAGGACTGGGGTCACTAAATAAGTTTTTGGAACAGGTCCTCAGGAACAAGCACAAAGGCAGACGCTCATTTCTAAAAATAAGGGCACAGAAAAGGAATTAAGGCTTAAACTGAGACTGGACCTCAAGTATCAAAACTAGGGCACCATCCTCCAGTCAGACAAACAGCAAGGCAATTTGAACCTTAGCCCCCAGCAGTGGGGCTGGAGCCAATTATCTCCCATCCTGGGTCAAGGTTGGCCCTGGGAACTGGGGTAAGCCTGAGTTGCAGATGAGATTCAAGTGAACTCCTTTATGAGAAAGAGAAGAACTTCTAATGCCGGACACAGGGGGCTGAACGAGGGGCAGAGCACCTGTCGTGCTCTCTAAGGACCCTGAGAAGCTCTGAACTATCTTGATACAGCTCTAACCTCTTTCTGAGTTGGTGATTAAGTCTTGTCTTCTCTGTCCTTCATCTCCCCAACACTCAGGCTCCAAGAGGTCCTGTCTTGCTCACAACTCTACCCCGCACTTGGCACATTATGTGGTCCATAGTAGATACTCACTTTTTGCTCTAACAAACGAATGCCTGGTATGCAGTAATGCCCAGCCAATGTTCATTAAATTTACCTCATGGTAGGAGGTAATCTTGTATCATTACCATTATTTATTATTATCGTTGCCATTATTATTTTATTTTTATTATTAGCTACCATTTGTTGCTTATTTCCTGGTTGCTGGACACTGTGCTAAGTGCTTTATAGGCATTATGTAACTCAATCCTCACAACACACCTCCAAAGGAGGTGCCAACTTATTAACATTCTACAGATGAAAATACTGAAGCCTAGAGAGGTGGTCTTATGCCAAGACCAAACAGCCTGTAGCGACACGGTGATTTGAACCCAGTCTCTGACTATGAGGTCCATGTTCTTTCTTTTTTTTTTTTAAGACTTTATTTATTTATTTGAGAGAGAGCAAAAGTGATCACAGAGGGAGAGGGAGAAGCAGACTCACCGCCAGGTGGAGAGCCTGATATGGGGCTTAATCCGAGGACCCTGAGATCATGACCTGAGCCAAAGGCAGATGCTTAACCCACTGAGATATCCAGGTGCCTCAGAAGTCCGTGTTCTTTAACCACAGCCCTAGACTGCCCGACAGCTGATGTGTTATTTCAGACCCATCCCATCCTAAAAGATAGCTGAAACTTGCTGAAAGGCTTTTGGTGCCTCTGCTTTTCTGGGGAGAAGATTGGCCCCAGGAGCATGGCAAAGACTTTGGGGTGTCAATTTCTACTGGGCCAGAGTAACTGACATGAGCTCTACCAGCCCACTGTGATTCAGTAGCCAGAGCTTTCTAGTGTCTCAGAAGAAAACCTGTCACATTCTGTAAATAGCTCGGGTCCCTCCTGGCATCAAGCAAGACATTGGACCCAGTGATGTAGAGCAAGACAGATTTCCTGACACTGTTCAAAGACCCAGCTTTCTCACCAGATTTTGGCTTCTCTTCTGGCATGTCCTCTGTACTGCGCCCACCTAATCTCCACATTCTCTCCCTCTTCCCAATATGTGTGAGTGAGGGAGCTTGAGAATTAAATAGTCCCTTACTTGTTTAGTAATTTAGAAACCAGCTCTTTACTGCTGAATAGGTAAAAATTCTTCTGAAAGAGGCTTCCCACCTTTTCCCTCCAGTTCTCTCCACTAAAGACAAAAAGCAATAGCCAGGGAAGTCTCAAAGAAACGTCCTCCGCCCTTGTCTGACCTGGAACAAGTTTCTGATGCTTTCTGGGATTAAAACACAAGGTGTTTCCAGGGAACTGACTGCAAACCAACTGCTGAATTCCACTTTCCCCTAAAACTTGTGGCTATGAAAAATGGATGTTATTGTCATGCTTGGATAAAACCTCTCTGTTCAGGCAGATGATCTCATAAGCTGAATGTGTTCTCATCTTCATTTAAAATTTTAATCTTTCAGCATTGGCAAGTTTTCCACTTCTCTTTCAATGATAGAAATGGAGAGAAGTGAAAATGCAGGCATTCATTTCTGGCAGGCCTGGCATCTTGTAGTTTGCAAGTTCCTTAAGAAAAAAAAGGAAAGTGGGACGCCTGGGTAGCTCAGTAGGTTGGACAGCCGACTCTTGATCTCGGCTCAGGTCTTGAGCTCAGGGTCATGAGTTCAAGCCCCACATTGGGCTCTGCACTGGGTGTGGAGCCTACTTTAAAAAATGGGGCGGGCGGGCGGGGGGGTTACTCTCTTGCAATGAACATGAAAACTACGCAGATAGGCACAGCTTTATCCTCAGGGAATTTTCTCTTATGCCTTTAGCATGTAAAACAGATCAGAGTAGGAAAAATATGAAGAAGGGCAGAGATGAAAAAAGCTTTGCGAAGATTTCAGTATCTACCATAAAGTCTCAAGAAAGAGTCAAAAGGAATTAAATTTGTTCAGGAAGAAAGAAGCCAATCAGCCTCTTTTCAGATGATTCCTAAATGGTTTTCTTTTCCCTCTAAAGAAAACCAAAACAAGGTTGATGTTTGGGGCACCTTGTATTGCTAAGAAGGCTATTTTTGAAACAAACGTCAGTAGGACACAATGTGCCCCATTATGTAAGCTCTTCAGAACATTATGGACTTGAAACTGTCCACCTGCTTTTAGTGGTTTTGCTTTTGAGCTGGATGTCTATAACATCACCACCTGGTAATTGTCCCTAGCTTAAATGGCTTACAGACCACAAGTTTTTATGGCTCCAAAATAGCATGTTTGTTTGGGTTTTTTTAATCTTGAGTTTTATTAAGAATTTAAAAATCTAAACATTTTCTAGAGGCCTGGGAAGCCTACCTAGAAACACCGCCCTCGGGCATTTCCAACTTCCACATGTCCATATACCTCACACACCACCCCCCCCCCATGACAGACAACGTGGCAGCACAGTGAATGTCTTTGTGTTTTTACTATTTGTAGAAAACTGGCATTTAGGTTTCAAAATTAATAATATTACGAAATTACCAGCAGCAGTCTTAAGCCTTTCGACAATGCTTATGAACTCCACTTTGCTGACCCAAACAAGGCTATTATTCCAAGTTCAAAAAGCAGGACTTGCCCCAAGGAGGCATATTATACATCCTGCAGATACTCAGGCCACATTGCTCAGGACCCATTTGTGACCGTGTCTTCTTCCATCTCCTCTTCACCATCATCAG
Organism: Mirounga angustirostris; assembly: GCF_029215605.1. NCBI lineage: Eukaryota > Metazoa > Chordata > Mammalia > Carnivora > Phocidae > Mirounga > Mirounga angustirostris. The sequence goes on from NW_026991719.1 coordinate 100,245,582, forward strand.
TGGGGCCTGGTCTGTGCTCCCTGCCAGGTACCTGGCCAGACTGCAGCAAGCCCTTCAGCCACTCCACTTCAGCCAGGGTGGATGCATTTGCTATAGCATTCTTGATTGCTTCTACATCCCCTGGAGATGGCCCACCTTTCTTTTTGTCAGTTGGCAAACCAGCACCTGGGTTGAAAGTTTTGCTTCTTCTGGCAATATCCTTTGCAAGTCGTGCACCCCGTTTGCCCTTGAACATTTTCTCTGCTTCCTGACGCTCTTTTAGTTTCACTTTCTGGAAATCCAGTACTCTGACTTGTGGAACTTTATAAATTACATATGGTCTGTAATGCTTCTTATTTGTTACAGGATTTCTCATAATACTTAGGTAAGTCAGTGATTTGAGAGATGCCAAAGGGTCCAGATCACCCAGTTCCACAAGGACTATTGTTGGTGAGAATGAGTTCTGTCAGACAGGGTAGAGCCTGATCAAGTCCCTCACCTATATGGCATATTCTATTGTTGTTCACTAATAATGTTTTCAGTCTTCTCAACAAAGGAAAACCATCCAGTTTCCTGATTTCATTGTCAGAAAAATCAATAGCATCAAACTGGTCTAAGGTAGCACCTAGATTTTCAATGACAGGAATTTTATATCCCCGGAGATCCAGCTCGCGGTCCCGCATAGTGTTGGTGTACTGAGCCGCCTGCTCGATCAACTCTGCCATCAGTTTCACCATCCTGCCACCTCCCTCTGCCAGTGCCATGGCCCGCCGGCTGTTCCCCCCAAATAGCATGTGTTTTAAGAGGACATTTAAAAACAGTTTGTTGCTAACAGGGCTCTTAGACATCTTTTAGGCTACCGTTTCATTCATTATACAGATAAATATGGGGATCAGCCAGGATTGGCCATTAGGACTGCCATTTGGGTAAACCAGGCAAGGCCTGACATAAGACAGGGATGACAGGAATTGTGGCAGAGATTATGACAAGGTCGCAAAATCACACAGCTTGGCAGAGCTTAGACTATAACTCAGGTTTCATGACTCCTGGCCCAGTGCTCTGTCCACCGGGTCACACTGGCTCAGTTCACTAAGCTTATCAAATTGCGGGAAGATTGGTGTATCAGATATGACATCCCCACCTGCCTTCAAGGGGCTTACAATCTAGTTGGATTATGAGCTTTTCCAGCCAAGATACCCTTCCTGCTTATCTGTGGCCTCCAGAATAACGTAATGCACATCCCTAGTTATCACTTGAAATATTTGAAAACCCAAAGTCAACAGCTGGGGGTTTCTGCCTTTTGAGAGGAGATAAGACCTAACAGAAAAAGAGAGTGAAGAAAGGGCTGGAAAGAAATTGAGGTCCTAACTGACAAAGGGTCGCCTGCCAGCAGGCAGCTGCTGTGTTCCTTATGTTCCCAGCACTTAGAAAAGACGGGAGGGAAAGAGTTGCCTTGGGAAAGGCCAAACCACTGCCCAGATTGCTACCTCTGGCTTAGAATAAAGCAGAGAGCTTGGGGACGGAGATGGGGTTGGCGGATGGTTGATTCCAGGTCACATCCCCTGGGCACCCTCAGACTCCTTCACACTCCCAGGACAAATGGCAATTTTATAGATGCTATTCACACTGACATTTCTCTACCCAGAAGAAATTATCTCGTAGGTTGTCACTATCCTAAGATAGATTCATTTTCCATTAAGAAAGACAGGAAGTCGATCTGTCCTTCCCGCTAAAAGGCAGAGAAGCAAGGGTGCAGTAACAGATGCCAAATATTCTCTTCTATTCTTCAGGTGATTATACTGGGCTTTGGCAGAAGGGCTGATGGTTTGATAAAAGTGCCCCTCTCTTTGAAATGATGTATATAAACTCCAGGAAGGAGCATTAATGACACATGGACGTCTGCCATTCTGAGCAGAGAGGGTGGGGAAAGATTACCAACCAAATTTAGTCTCACAAGGCCTTTACCCAGCTCCCGGGATGCTCCTTTATCTTCACTTTGTCTTTAACTCTCTCAGCTCCCCAAGGACAAGGAGCCCTAACCAGTAAATCTAGACTGGGACATCTGTTCTGGCTAAGCAGATGAGGAAATCCCGTTGTGACACTGCTTGTTGTTGAACAGATTTAAATAGACCTCATCCCTTTCTCCAGATCTAAACAATTGCAGACAGTGAATATCCCGTAGGGTATAGCCAATAAAGCAGTTTAAGTCCTGTCTTCATTATATTCCTGTTGTCTAGCTTGATTCTGTCCACTCCTTCCTCCAACACATTTAAACTTGCCAAGGAAATGTCTGCCAAAGGCTACTAGAACCTTATGACTGATACAGGGATAAGGGATCAGGTCATGTCTGCCTGTTCTCTTGGTTAGCATAGTATCTTTTTTTTAAGATGTATTTATTTATTTGAGAGAAAGAGCACGAGCACGAGTGGGAGAGGGAGAGAGAATCTCAAGCAGACTCCACCCTGAGCATGGAGCCAGAAGCAGGGCTCGATCCTAGGACCGAGATCATGACCTGAGCTGAAACCAAGAGTCGGACACTTAACCGACTGCTCCACCCAGGCGCCCTGCACATAATCTCTTACACATTACACTCCAGTACATTGCCTCTCCTCTCCCATCCTCCCCCTTGCTTTCAGAAAGTGCTTTAAAATGGCGGCTGACAAGCTGCTGCTCATGTGTTGTCCCCAGGTCGGTTATAAGTTTTATATCAGATGAAAATATTTTAAGATACAACATAAGCCCTTAGCTCAAAAAAAAGCCTTAAATGCCATTTAAATTGTCATTTCTGTCTTAAACTTGTCAGACTCTTCAGTGTATCATCCCTATACATAGGAGTTCGTTGGTTTTTAAGTTTTATGAAATTTATGACTTTGGCAACCCACCTATGAAAAGGATTATAAATCCCCTCAAGTTAAATTCCCTCCAGTAATGCAGTTCTTCCAGGTTTGCTTTGCCACTGGTGAGTGGAAAAATCAAACCTAATTTGGCGTGTTTACTGAGCCCACACAGCCACTCGTAAGCCACTTGATTAAAATGCTTTAAGTAGGGCGCCTGGGTGGCTCAGTTGGTTGAGTGACTGCCTTCGGCTCAGGTCATGATCCTGGAGTCCCGGGATCGAGTCCCACATCAGGCTTCCTGCTCAGCAGGGAGTCTGCTTCTCCCTCTGACCCTCCTCCCTCTCATGCTCTCTGTCTCTCATTCTCTCTCTCGCAAATAAATAAAATCTTAAAAAAAAAAAAAATAAAATAAAATGCTTTAAGTAGTCAAGATGCAAGCAAAAGCACTAGCAAACTCTTAACCCATTTGCTGGTTTTTATCCGTTACCTGAGGCACCTACATACCACCCAACTTACCCGCCTAGATTTGGGGAAATGGCCTGCCTACTGCTGTTACTAGCAGAGGCTGAAGCTTGAGAACAAAAGGCCACTGACTGGTTCAGGACACCGGAAGTGAGAGGCACTTCATTAGCGAGTCAGCACCTCACCTCCTCCCTATGCTCCCTAGCCCCTTCGATCATTCTTAACCCTCTCTCCCAGCACAGCTGCCTTCCGTAAGGAGCAGAGACCAGGAAAGGAAGCCCGTCTGGGGAGTTGCCTTTCTCACTTTTTCATAACACTGTTGGCCTCCTAAATCTTTAGCCTGCCTTGGAAATGACCTTCCCCCTCCTCTGCGTGTGTGGCGGTTCCAGGAGAGCTAAATGGGTGTTTTCTGACACTCGTTACCTACTCCTTCCATTTCCCTTACTACTCAGGTTGATTGCTCCACAGACATAATGCCAAGCAGATTTGGGCTCTGAAATAACTGACCATTTCAACATCCTTTTCATATGGATGAGGGGATAGTGGTGGCAGAGGACAAGGGCTTCTCCCCAGCTGCCTTGGAGCTGATGGGACAGTCCTGCTGCGTGGGTCCCACCAGGCAGGCATAGAAGGGATGGGAGGGGTTGTTAAGTCCCCTACCCAGCTGGCCATCCTTGTGACTTCATCAGGAGCTCCTTCCTTTCTATTGGATGATCCTTCTTCCACCTGCTTTTTGCTAGTCCTTTGTCTTTTTCTGGCTATAATAGGTCTTTTTTTAAGGTTCGACATGGGAAATCTCATTTTGGAGCCAGGTCCACATCAATGAGGCTTAATCAAGCACAGATTTAATGCTATTCTTCACTGAGGGAGCACCCTCCAAAAAACAGACAAACTCCACCTTCTTTGGAAAAGCTCCTTAGAAAGAAACAGTTCTGAGGTGCCTGCATGGCGCAGTCAGTTGGGCGTCCAACTCTTGGTTTCAGCTCTGGTCTTGACCTCAAAGTCATGAGGTCAGTCTCCATGCTCAGCGGGGAGTCTGCTTGAGATTCTCTTCCTCTCCCTCTCCCCCAGCTCACGCGTGTGTGCTCTCTCTCACTCTCCAAAATAAATAAATAAATAAAATCCTTTAAAAAAAAAAAAAAAAGCCAGACTGAGGGAAAAAGGCAAGTGCCTGAGGGGAGCAGGTTCTTTCTGTTGTCTTATGTGACTTCAAAAGTACTTCATACTAGGAATGGCTTCCTTTGGGAATCTGTTCTTTTGCTGCATATTCCTGGGAACCAGACAAGAAGCCCCACTTTGTCTATCTAGCCACCTCTTGTTAGTGTTTAGCTGTGCTTATCATCTAGCGGGTGTTTCTTGCTGAGGTTTTTTGGGTTTTTTTCTTCATAAAGGGTGTCAAGATTCTCAGACTCCTTTCTTTACCCGCTGGAAAAGAGCCCAATTCCCCAAAATTCAATCCAAAGTGATTTTCTCAGACAAATGCCCCTTATTTCTGCCTTCCAAAACAAGGAAATGGCCATTTCTCTTGGAACAATCAATTATTTAGACTTAAATGATCAAAAAAATAGTTAAATTGAGTAATTAAATTCAAATGCGATCAAATGGGAAATGATACGAGTGGGGCATTTGCATGGAGGCAGAAACACATTGGCAAGGATAGAAGGTGGCTTCATCTGTGAATTCTGTTGGCACGACAAGCCTCTTTCTAGCTGATGCAGACTCTGCCAAAAAACCCCCACTAGCTTTCTGGCCAATTCCATTCTCCTCAATAGCTTTTGTTTCTAAGATCAAGTCTGGCCCCAGGCAAAAGGGTAAAATAGGTAAAATTTGCGTTTGGCTTCCGTCCAGTTATAAATGCAGACTGGTGATTCAGGAGTCAGTGACAAAAGGAATAGGTAAATCGGGACACCTGGCTGGCTCAGTCAGTAAAAGCATGCAACTCTTGAACTTGGGGTCATGAGTTAGAGCCCCACATGGGGTGTGGAGACTACTTAAGAAAAAATAAAATATTTTTTTTAAAAAAGAAGGAATAGGTGAAGACACAGCAATATGTTGAGAAGGAAAAGGACATGGAGACAATAGAGCTTGTATCAGTTGGCTCCCATCTCAGTAAAGAAAGAGGCAAGATTGGGGCGCCTGGGTGGCTCAGTCGGTTAAGCGTCTGCCTTCGGCTCAGGTCATGATCTCCGGGTCCTGGCATCGAGCCCCGCATCAGGCTCCCTGCTCATTCTCTCTCTCTCTCTCTCTCTCTCTCTCTCTCTCTTTCAAATAAATAAAAAAAAATCTTTAAAAAAAGAAGAGAAAGAGGCAAGTTCACCTGCAGGGAGGGTGGAGCTGGTAAGGATTAGGGACTGCAAAAAGTTTGGAATAAGCATCACTCACAGACTTAGAAGAGAATCAGCTTTCCTGTGATAGATGATGAATTTAACTTCAGAAATGGGGAGTTTGAGATGGTAGTGATCCATTAGGTAGATTGGTTCAGCGAGCTGTTGGCTTCAAGAAATGCATACTTTCTGCAGCTCCCCCTGGGCTATAGGACATCCTCCATAAGGGTAAGGAGTTTTGTCTGCTTTGTCTGTCTTGCTCACTGCTTCATCCCCAGCACCAAGAGTAGGGCTTGGCACAGAATAGGCACTTGAATATGCACTGGAGTGAATCTGAGAGGGGTTGATTACCGTACATAAAAACAGTGTATAGTAGAAACCTGCAGATATCTATGGCGTTTGAACATTGTGGTGATTAAGAGCATGAGTTCTAGCAGCATTGTCCACAATAGCCAAATTCTGGAAAGAGCCCAAATGTCCATCGACTGATGAATGGATCAGGAAGAGGTGGTATATATACACAATGGAATATTACTGAACCATAAAAAAGGATGAAATCTTGACTTTTGCAACAACATGGATGGAGTGACAGTGTATTATGCTAAGTGAAATAAGTCAGAGAAAGACAAATACCATATAATTTCACTCATGTGGAATTTAAGAAACAAAACAGATGAATATAGGGGAAGGAATAAAAAAATAAGAGAGGGAGGCAAACCATAAGAGACTCTTAACTCTAAAGAACAAACTGAGGGTTGATGGAGGGGTGGTGGGTGGGGGATGGGCTAAATGGGTGATGAGCATTAAGGAGGGCACATGATGTGATGAGCACTGGGTGTTATATATAAGTGATGAATCACTCCTGAAACAAATATTATACTGTATGTTAAGTAACTAGAATTTAAATAAAAACCTGAAAGAATAAAAGGACATGAGTTCTGAAATCTGAAGACCAGGCTTCTAATCCCAGACCTCAGTTTCTCCTTTAACATGGGAATGATTATGTACCAACCTTAAGTTTGCTGAGAGAATTAAATAAGATAATATATACAAGGTGCTTACACACAGAGTAAGCACTGAATAAATGTTAGCTGGCTGTTTATTATCTGAATTTCCCTTTAAATTAATTAAGATGTGTTTTTTAATCAGTTTGAGTCACCATATGGGACTCAAGGTAGTAAAACATTTCTTTTAAAACATCCTGTATCTCAGACTTCATCATTCCTCCTCCACCTCTCCCCACTGGTAAGGATATTGAGGTATAACTATTTAATGTAGAAAAAGAATTATCAAAATTGGTCCTTTTGTTTTTGTTTTTTGTTTTGAGATAGCGAGAGAGTGCGCATGCACGCGCAAGCAGGGGGAGGGGTAGAGGGAGAGGCAGAGAGAATCTTAAGCAGGCTCCACACCCAGCAGGAAGTCTGACACGGGGCTCGATCTAATGTCCCTGAGATCATGACCTGAGGCAAAATCAAGAGTCAGGCACTTAACTGACTGAGCCGCCCAAGCCCGCCAAAATTGGTGTTTTTACTTCATATCTGATATACCATCCAAAAGGCTTTCCTTAGAAGCATTTTTCTAGGTGTGTATTTTAAGGCCTGGCTCCAGACTAAAGTATACTAAACCTACTACTGGGGTAGAGGAACAATTGTGGAAGGCCAAAGAAATAAGTGCAGAAATTCCTAGTGCCAGAAAGAAAAGAAAAGAAATTCCTAATGCCTTTTTGCATGGGATTAATACAAAAACATTGTCTGCCTTTGCCTGAGCCCATTATGCAGGGCACTACTGACACATTTATTTTATTGATCCAATACGCGTGAGTGCTACACTGATATTTATCGCTAGACATGATGGCTTCTTATAGAAATTAATATGTATTCTAAGAACTGCTTTAGCCTTGTTATTGCCCATGCAGAATTCTTTCATGTTTGTATAGATTATATTCAATAGTCAACAACTAATTTTCTAGGCATCCAGAGTTTCTTTATTTAGGATGTGCTGCAGTGATAGATAAAAAAAAAAAAGAAAAAACCCAGAAGATTGAGTTCCTGCCTTTAAAGAACCTATGTTTTAATAGACATTCTCTGGAGAAAATAACTCAAGAATAATAGCAAACACTCAAGTATTAAACTGAGGACTGTAGTCCTGTGTTGCCCCTCATGGTGGGGAGGGAGGCACGTATAAGGAGTGTAGACTATATGCTTGCTTCTCAAGAACTCCCAGTTTTGTGAGGAAGCTAAGACATAAGAGCATGAAAATTAAAATTAAAAAAACAAGAGTTGGGGTGCCTGGGTGGCTCAGTCAGTTAAGTGTCTGACTCTTGGTTTCAGCTCAGGTCATGATCTCAGGGTCATGGGATTGAGCCCTGCGTTAGGCTCTGCACTCAGCGCAGAGTGCGCTTGAGATTCTATCTCTCCCTCTCCCTCTGCCCCTCCCCACCCCCCCCTCTCAAATAAATAAATGAGTCTTTAAGAAAACAAGAGTTAAGGAGTGATGGGGCGCCTGACTGGCTCAGTCGGTGGAGCATGTGACTCTTGATCTCAGGATCATGAGTTCAAGCCCCACGTTAAGTGTAGAACTTACTTTTAAAAAAATTAAAAGAGTTAAGCAGTGATCTGTCACAAGGAAGTACAAGTTGAGTTGCAAGATAGCAAAAAAAAAAAAAAAATCAAAGAAAAAAATTGAGTTGGTTGCCCTAAGGCAATAGGTCACAAAGGACAAAAGGCCACCGGTGTCCTTTTCTTACTTACCATCCAGTTAAAGCGTTTTAGAACCCATCGAATGCTACTACTTTTCTGACCAAAGCATTGACAGATCAATTGGTTATAGTGATCTAAGAGTTTATATTTCCACCAAAGAGGTATAGTAACTAGCAAATGACTAATGGAAATACTGTCTCTAAAAGTCAAAATTTTTTTTTCCAGAGGGCTGATATAGCGGTTGCTCCACTCACTATAACCCTGGTTCGTGAAGAAGTCATAGATTTCTCAAAGCCATTTATGAGCCTGGGCATTTCCATCATGATAAAGAAGCCTCAGAAGTCAAAACCAGGTGTATTCTCATTTCTGGATCCCTTGGCTTATGAAATCTGGATGTGCATCGTCTTTGCTTACATTGGAGTCAGCGTAGTTCTTTTCCTAGTCAGCAGATTCAGCCCCTATGAATGGCACTTGGAAGACAACAATGAAGAACCTCGTGATCCACAAAGCCCTCCTGACCCTCCAAATGAATTTGGAATATTTAACAGTCTTTGGTTTTCCTTGGGTGCCTTTATGCAGCAAGGATGTGATATTTCTCCAAGGTTTGTTTCCATGTCATACCCAATGCCTCCTTGCATTCTGTGGCCATGATCCATTCATGTACATCTGGTATTCACCCATCTCAAGTCCAGATTTCTTTCATTTAACATTCCATCCAACAACAAATTATCATCAAGCCATTTTGTTTGCTTGCGTCCATAAAGTGAGTGTGTTTTGGTGTTGTTCTGAATGTCCTTCATGCATTTCTATGGTATTGTATAGTTATATCTATTATAGCAAACATTTGGACTCTGGATAAAGGCAGCATTATCAGCTAATATTAATATTATTTGGATAAAGCTAATACTAAATCTTGATCAGATCAATCAGGCATGGTTTCCTCCTTAAGTGAGCTAAAACATTTTCTCATTTGTCTAGAGATGGGATCTAGAAAAAATTTGAAAGAATATAGAACTCTTCTTAAAAGCCCTCCTACTTTCCCCTTTCACTGTCCTACCTTTTTCATTTCACTCTTAGACTGCCTAGAACTATTCATTGTAGTATCTCGCCCAAGTTTCATAACTAAAACTACAAAAGTACTGAAAGAAAACATAAGAGAAAAAAAAAAAGAAAACCTAAGGGGAAGTCTATATGATCTCGGATTGGACAAAGAGTTTTCAAAACACAAAAAAGAACAATCCATTTTTTAAAAATTGACAAACTGGACTTCATTAAAATTCAAAACTTTAACATTTCAAAAGATATCATTAAGAAAATGAAAAGACAAGCCACAGACTGGGAGAAAATATTAGCAAATGATACATCTGATAAAGGACTTATATCCAGAATATATAAAGATTCCTTGCAACTCACTATAAAGAAGACAACCCAATTTTTAAGACGGACAAAATATTTGAATAGACCTTTCCCCAACGAAGATATACAAATGGCTAATAATCACATGTAAAGATGTTCAACATCATTAGTCATTGGGGAAAAGCAAATTAAAATCACAGTGAGATACCTCTATATATCCTCTAGAATGGCTATAATAAAAAAGACAGTACCAAGTGGTGGCGAGGATGCAGAATGACTATAGCTCTTATCCATTAGTAGGGTGAATGCAAAATGCTACCGCCAAATAGGAAGACAGTTCCACAGACTCTTATAGTTAGACACACACTTAAAATATGACACGGCAATTCTACTTATTTACTGAAAAGAAAACCTATATCACACAAAGACTTATAAATGTTCATAGGAGCTTTATAAAAACCAAAAAGTGGAAACAACCCACATGTCCATCAACAAGTGAATGGATGAACACAATGTGGCATATCCATCCAATGGAATACTATTTGGCAATTAAAAAGAACAAGCTACTGATATGCTACAACATGGATGAACTTTGAAAACATGATGCTACATGAAAGAAGCCAGACACAAAAGGCCACATATTATATGATTCCATTTATTGAATTCTATTTATTGAATGTCCCTTATTGCATTGTTCCATTTGTCCAGGATAGGCAAACCCATAGAGACAGAAAGTCTCTAGGGACTTAGAGGGAGCAGAGTGAAGCTAAGAAGGATGAAGATTAGGCTGAGGCAGGCAAGGCTGCGTACAGCAAGCACAAGGGGCAAATTCAGTATTTAAAATTCTGATATTTGTTCATCATGGCTTTTTTGAATTAATCTTGATTTTCTTAAAAATATTGCACTGAAATGTTATTTATCTTGATTAATGAGATTTTGGTACCCCTCTAAATTTTGTGCAGGGGGTAAAAGCCTCACTGGTCTCACTCTCGTCTTGGCCCTGTCAGGATTAAGCACAAATGAGCATGAAGGAACTTGTCAGGGTGAGGGAAATGTTCCAAAACTGGATTGTGGCGATGGCTGCACAACTCTTAAGTTGACTAAACTCATTCATTGTACACTTACATTGGTGAATTTGATGAAATGCAAATTTTATCTCAGCGAAGCTATTGAAAATATTGAATGTGAATGTCCTGGACCTCGCCCACTTATTTTAGTGGTAATTCACCTAAACAAAAACAGTGGTGAATTCATAATCATAAAATATTGTAAGCAAATGTGGTATCTTTAAAATCGGTGGGGGGGGGGGATTATTTATTTATTTTTAAATTATATTATTATTTATTTTTCTGAAATAAAAAGTTGTACTTTTGGCAAAATTGAACATTAATCCAAATACTGACTAGAGTCCATTATACAAACATGTGGGGATTTTCATTTAGAATATAAGGACTCAGAAGGTCACCTACTGTGGTTTTACAGCATACTTCATTTTAAGATTATCCACCTGGAGCACAAAACATTTCAAATGAAGATTTGCAGCATAACTCATGGGTAACCATCTTCAAATTTCTAATGTAACGCGTATGGGGCAAGCTTCTTTTGTCTAAGTCATACCTTTTGCCACTCTCAATCTGCTTGGTCAGATACTCCAAATGATTTCACTCCCTGTTCCTTTTGTGCTTATAATGTGTATCATTTTGTGATACCATCTGGGAGTTCGTTTATTTTGCTAGTTTCTTTCTTTTCTTATTTTTTTAAAACATTCACTTAGAGACGAGGGTTCTGAACAATCCTTAATTGAGTGATTTTTAACATGGCTGATAATCTGTGTTGAGGCAATGCTAAAGAGTCATTAAGGCTAGAGATTTTATCGGTTTCTCTAAGTGAATTTTCAAAACTAAATTTGTGATATCCCCACCGGAGTGCTACATAGTACTCTGTACACTCAAACAGGACTCTTCAAAAGCTATCTGTTTTTAGAAGTATTTATGCATATTGCTTCATTAAGTACTAACTTAAAGATGATGACCTGAAAGTGACAAGCTGGATAGATTTTTTTTTTTTTGTAGCAGAATTTAAGCTACAAATCCTTTTTTGTTTCCCAGGATACATATATCATTACACTGCACTAGATACTGTCATATAGAGCAATGGCTTTCAAACTTTTTGACCATGTCCCTCAGTACGAAATACATTTTCCATCATGAGTCGGTGTGTGTGTGTATGTATGTATACCATACACACACCAAACATTACCCTTACAGCGTGCCATGCTGTTTTAAATGCTGGTTGCAACTCAACCCAGCAGTGGGACCCACAGGCTATGGAATAACACCAGTCTAGAGTAACAAATATTCCCCCTTTTGTGCTTTTGCGTAATAAATTATTACTCTGTATATTTTCTACCAAATGGATGATCCCTCTTTCAATATTGTCTTTTGTGTCCTTCAAAGGAGATTATATCTTTAAGCCTTTTGATAAAATTTTATACATTGTAGCATACGTATTTCTCCTTGTCTTGAGAGCTCTATTGGTTATATATTTGTGCTCAATTGTATAACAGTAATTCCACTGAAATGTGCTTTTCTACTAACAGATTTCAAAATTCCTGATAGTGACATAGTTGCGCTCTAAGCTTCATGGTTGCCTTGACAGCAAATGCCAGTGTTATACTTTATTTCTGTTTAATGGCCACACTTAGAAGGCAGACTCTCCAGAAAGCGCCGAATGTGAACATGCATTGTACACTCTGACTTTTCCCAAAACTGAAGCAATTCAAGGAATTATAAGAGACAACATTTTAAAGTAGAACTATCAATTATCAGAGCAGGAGGAGATGTCAGATAAATTAACCCAATTGCTTCTGTGTCCTAAGGACAGAGGGGAAACAGCCTTCGCTGAGCTCCCACCGCGTATGGGCACTTTTCCTCCATTATCCTGTGGATTTTAATCCTCCAAACACTGCCGCCATGTGCTTGGTTTTAAGTTGAAGAAGGTGGCGCTCGGGGTAAATAATTGGCCCAGTCACACAGCTAATGGCAGAGCCAGTATTCAAACCTAACTCCAACTCCACACCCTATGGCATTCCACTTCATGCTGCTTTTTTCACAACAGAGACAAAAGAACCCTATGCAGAGAGATACTGTGGTGGAAGTCAGGATCAAGGGGTTTTAAGAGCCAGCAGTATAACTGTTCCCACTACCACACACTGCCTCCCACTCCCGACCTGAAGGTGCATTTGCTTGTTCCATTCTTTTCCTCATGTGCGTGCCCAGGACTATTTTCCAGTCTCCCGACCTCCGATGAAACTCTGCCGGCACCCGGGCTGTTAAAGAAAGTTTTAGGCAGTGAGCACTTAAAATGCTGCGGGGTGTGGGTCCACTCAGAGTAAAAGAGTGGGAAATCAGCAGTGAGACAGCATGCGGAGCGTCATTGTATTTCCATCAAATAAAGGTATTGTCAGGGGCTTAGAAGCTTAAAGAGCCCGTGTCAATATTAGGTTTGATATTTTCAACTACTCCAGTTGTTCGGAGTGAACAATTCAGCTAGAGGCTGAATTGCCTTTAGAAAGGCTAATCAAGGTGATCAGCTGAGGTTATATCCATATACAAACTGATTTGTTTGGGGCAGTCGGGAGAAGAAATTATGAGGAGATTCCACTCAACCCTCTTGCGCCAGAGGGGGATGGGGAGATCGGCAGTGGGTGTAGCCAGATGGAGGTAGCACGTAGGGGTTAAGTACGCGGGTGCGGGATTTAGTCTCACTGGATTCGCAATCTGCTTAGGAGTTGTGTAACTTGGGGCACGTTACTAAATCTGGCTAAGCCTCAGTTCCTCATCCGTGAAGTGTAAAGCATAGTACCTGGCATACGTACAGTAAGTTCTCGGTAAAGGATAGCCATCCTCCTTATTAAACTGGCTGCTCTTCACCACCCTAATTTCACAAATACTAACAGTTAATATTTTACTTGCATGTGAGTCCCTAAAACTCCTTGGGAATACAGTTGAAATTGTAGGCAGTGCCACATAGCTGATTCCTGATGAGAAATAACCAACAACTTGCCTTCTTGAATCCATATAGTACCCTCCTTAAGGATTACACCTCGTGCAAATGTTTTGATTGTATATTCTATAATGATTTACTGATATTGACAGAAGATTACAATTTTTTAAATCTGTCATTTATTTCCTTTGTAAAATTTGGATAGAACCTTGCTGAGCAGTCCAAAGTCCGAGTCCTTCCAGACAAATGCTCCCCCTGCTGACTCTCTTCGAAGCTGCAGGGCCATCTGAGGGCTAACTAAGTTGAAAATGGGAGGATTGGGGGAATTCTAGCCGAGAAACTGGAGGGGACACGCTAACTTGAATCTGATTACTGTGTGCATATTGTTCCAAAGGCATTACTCTTCTCTAATTCTGCAAATTATCAGAGACTTGAGAGGAGCAGGCAGGGCATCTATCCAGGTTAGTTGACATACAGATCCTTTTGTCAAACGGAAAATACAAGCCAAATAATAAAAGACACGAAGGGTATGAAATGAATGGGACCAAAGACTACAGGATTTGGGAGCTCCATTTTAAACAATAGCCTTTCCTTTGCTGATGTCTGACCAGAGTCTCATCCTACTGCAAATTCTCTTCAAAGTAGTAGTGATGTGGGGATCAATTAATGATGTAATAGCAGAATTTTTATTGCAACCACTTTATGACTTTTCTGGCTGAAGGCCATAGTTCTCAGTCTTCGGGAGATGGTTTCTTATTCTGCACATTTTTTAAAAATCTGTCATAGAATCGGCATTGAATAGAGTGTAGAAAAGACACATACTTTGGAAGAAAGAATGGGGCGAGAGAGTGTGATGAAGAGTTTGTGCACAAGAGAAGTGGTCACAGTTTCAGCTCTTGATCTTGCAAAGCTAGTAAAGTGCAGATTTCAAAATTTACTTACAGGCTGAAGGTTATAGCACATAGCTCACTTTTATTATTATTCCCGAGGTCATAAAATACATTTTATTATTAACTCGGAAACTCTACTTCCATATGATTACAGATAACAAGAGCGTTGTATATTATTTTGCGGTGTTTTATGTCGTTTTTCTCTTGTTGCTAATCTACTTTCATTCACTTCCTCTTACATTTCTTCAAAAGGTACGATATGCTCCTTATAATGCATTTTTATAAATACTAAATGTGCAGCATTTTATAGCCATTTCATTATGCCAACCTCAAAATCTGTCTTGTGCAACAAAACTATTTGAAATGAATGTTAAACATTTTGAAGCTGCATTAATGGAGGGGAAGAAACTGGAAAATGACAGGTCTTTTTAACTCAACTATAAAGTCTTGTCTTGTTTTAATAGATCCTTTTAAAAATGTCATGGGGCTGACCCATCAGTCACTTTTTATATAGCCTCTGTGTGAAATGTGGGTTATTAAATGGCTCTAGTTTCATTAATGAGAAAAGGGAAATGTAAAAATTCTTACAGAGCTTCTTCCCTGTGAGTTCCACTGTACCTTTTCTCAGTGAAAGGATTTAGGCATTCATGCCATAAAGGAAAGAAAGAGGTAGAAATTCCACCAAGACTCTTGTCAAAGCTACTGCTGCCTTGAGGGGAGAATGTTGAATGCAACCTTGTGCATTTCACACGGATTCCAAGGAAGCTCCTTTTCCATCTCTGCTGAGGCTTGTGGATACTATTATACCATTTCTATGTGAATATTCACCAAAATTCTCCATGCACATAGGAATATCATCATATTAACCACACAGTTGCCCGAGTCAATAGCCATGTATACAAGAGGCCACAAAAATGACCATTTTGCATTTAGGTTTATTTTCAGTCATGTCAACAGCCAATCTCAGCTAAGTCCTACAGATCAACCACATGATTATCTGGGTCACCTATTATGGTGGCCAAATAACCAGATTAGCATGGGCAGGCTTGATTTTAGATCATACAGACGCAGTCCATTAGCCTTGATAGAATGGCACAAGTGCAATTTCCATAAATTACTTTATTTTTCTCCCCATTTCAAGTAGACAATGCATAAACTGCCATTGGTATTCGCAGCAGCTTAATACACCCCTTTCCATACCAAACCATGATTCTGGAAATACTCCAAAATCAGTTCTCCTCTTGGTCTCAGGAAAACCCCATCATTCCAAATAAGGATAGCTTCCCCAGTTCCATTCCAAATGAACAACAGATAATAAACAATAATTATCCAAACATGTTTGCTTTTCCTACAACTATAATTCTCAGTTATTGTCAGAAAATTGCATCATCTGTAATGTATACACCATTCTGGATTTTCTTAGACGAACTATGACTGTTTTGTAGCACCAAAATGTGGGTATTTCTTTCCTATTTTCTAAGTATAGTTTATTTATTTCCTATTTCGCCTCTCCATGCCTCAGTTTCTTTATCTGTAAAATGCCTCTGTTTTCTAATCTGCAAAAATAGTACCTAACCATAGAGAGGAAGGATTGAAAGAGTTGACCCATGTGAACCCAAAGCAATCAGAACAGTCTGGAAGGGCTCAGTAAGGGTTAGGTATTATTGCTATCATTTTTATAACCCTATTACTACAGATGCTACTTTGAAATATTAATCTTTTATGTGGTAAAATTATTGCCAGAGTCAGATCAGTCGAGGATAAATTAAATATATATGGCAACAATGAAGAAAGACTATAAAGGTCTAAATTCCTAACTGAAATATCCTGTAAACGTTTAGCATTTGGACACATTCTTTCTGCCTCATCCCAATGTTTTTACCTCTTCTGATTAAGAGGGACATGTTCCCAGAGGAGATACTGAGAGAATATAACCCTTAGTTAGAGAAATCCGTTGCAAAGCAGATTTTCACATCTGAAAGGCAAAAAGTGTGTTCAAAAATAAAGAAGGAAGGGTGGTTTTAAGCATCCAGGAACCAATAGGAATGACAGACTTCAAAAAATCAAGTAGCTTTGTTTTAGTTCATCAATAAAGAACACCATTTATCAAAACACCTGCCAAAACTATTTGACCAGAATGTAAAGTCAAAAACAACTGAATTTTCCAGAGGCTAATAAAAGTTTATCTTGGGACACGGGAATTTAAATTTGCTTCGAAGTGGTCAAATGCCAGTACAAACAGAGACGAGCTTGATTTGCCGGCTTTCAGCCCAGAACTGCCCTCTTTCCCACAGAGCCTGGGGATGTGCCAGGCTCCTGCGCCGATTCTTCCCTTCATGACAGAGTGGGTTCTTTTCCTGCGAGCTTTTCTGGGCATGGGAGAGCAGAGCCTAATCAGGATGGAGCTCTGCCACGGAGAGAACTAGCCTAGAGAGAATGTGGCGATGTTTTATAAAACCTAGGGACCAGATTTTCATTTCTGCAGCCAGAGCCAGCCTTCAGCAACACTGTGAAGGAGACGAAGCTGCCTCTGAACGAGCCAAGCCGCATCCCATCCCTGAGCATCCGGGGCCCTCCCTGGCCCCTGACTCCCCACAGACCCTCTCCCTGGGCAGCATTCACGGTACAGGACCGTTGCTCCCAATCCCGGCTGCACCAGCGCTTTATACATATGCTACTGCTTCGGCCTAACCCCGGCCCCGGAGGGTCTGATTCAGTTGGTCTGGGGTGGAGCCCAGGCATTTTTGTGCATGTTTTGTTTTCTTTCATCTCAAGCTTCCCAGATGATATTGATGTGCAGGCGGAGTCGAGAATCATTGAGGTAGGAGAACAATATTCCTCAGCTTGGTCTGCAGACCACTGCAATCACCAGGGATGCGTCCAAAACTCAAGTTCTTGAGCACTCAGATATATCCGAGTCTGCGTGTTCACAAACACCCCACGGAGTGCCAAAGGCGTGGCTACCTTTAAAGAACCAAATGTTTCCCTGTGACAACTCACCCGTCTTCTGTCCCATTCTCTACTAATTGGATTGGCTCATCCAAGATCACGTGATAATAGGTTCTATTGAAGTTACTGGTTAACATTTTGACCTAGTCTTCTAAAGAAAACACAGAGGGTGATTCCAATCCGAAGAATTTCTATGGCAGGCTGGTGAGGATGGTTTTGTTTGGTTATTGGGGGTGGGGGGAGGTAGGGGTGGAAACAAACCTTTTAGTGCCTGGCAGATTCTATTATACAGATAGTTCCCTACTTCACTTGAGGCCTGTCCCGTGTGCTAAGGCTTAGTTTGTAAAAGGGGAAAGTTTTGATCCCTGGAGTTAAGCTCCTGAGCTCCACTAGCCACTTCTATTAAGATCCTAATAAATATTATCTCATGGCTCCTTGCCTCACAGGTGACCAACTCCACAAAATGGCAAAGTCTTTATTAAATTTACTAAACTCAGAGTGAAGAGTACCCCTCCACTGACCCATTTCTCTTCAAATATGTGAGGCTTTTTGACTCTGTGTTTCTCCCATGACATCAGCTTACATCAGTGGTTCTCAGCCTTGGCTGTACCCCGTAATCACCTGGTGAGCTTTAAAAAATGTATGTCTGGGTCCCACTTCCCAGGCTCTGATTTAACTGGTGTTGGGTAGGCCTGAGCATGAGATTTTTTTAATGAAGATCCCAGGTGATCCTACCGTGCAGGCTGAGAACCCCTGGCCTTAAAGGAGGTGGGAGAGCTCACACGGGAAGAGAATCTGATAAGTTCAGTTCTTACATGTAAGCAGGAGCTGGTAAAAAGATATCTTTCCTAGGATTTTAAAAAAATCCTGCTTTACAAGCCATAAATGCCCAAAGAGCATTATCCATGTACCATCATCATCTGTCGTCATGACATGGAATGTTGTGAACTTGTTACTTTGGTTTGGTGTTTTAATTCCCTGACATCATCTACGTCAACTATCCTGAAACCACTTCTCTTTCCAGAAATAAAGATACGGATTTTTTAAAACTGAAATTCGGCTCCTCCGGGTCTGGATTGGTCTTTGTTTTGTCTCGTAGGTCGCTGTCCGGGCGCATTGTCGGAGGGGTTTGGTGGTTCTTCACCCTGATCATCATTTCGTCCTATACTGCCAATCTCGCTGCTTTTCTGACTGTGGAGAGAATGGTCTCTCCCATAGAGAGTGCCGAAGACTTAGCTAAGCAGACGGAAATTGCGTATGGGACCCTGGACTCCGGTTCGACAAAAGAATTTTTCCGAGTAAGTGCTTTGCCATGAATTGGGCCGGCTGCTTTTTATTTTATCGTCTTCTCACAAAGGCAAATTCACAGGGGTTTTAAAGGAGGGTGGGGAAAGTGTGGGGATGTTATCAAAGCAGAGCGTCTTAAATACAGCACGGCTTGGTTGGTGACCCAATTCGTTGTTGTTGACAACTAAGACTTGTGTGCAGCATTACAAGGGGCATATTGAGAGCGCAAGTCTCGAATTCCCAGGTTTGAATCCCACCCCTGCCACACAGGGATTGTTTGTCCTTGGGCAAGTCATTTCACTTCTGTCAGCCTCCATCGCCTTGCTTGAGAAATGAGGGGACTGAACTAAATAATATGCCTTGTCCTTTCTAGCTTTTACGAAAGCATGATTTTATTATGTCTCAGCAGTTCACAGAAGGTAGGTACATGGCTCTGCCTAAGACTCTGAGGAGTGAAACTCTCAAATTGCACATTCTATTTTAGACAATGGTTTCCTACTGAAATGTTTTATGCTTGTTTCAAGGATTCATATCCATGCTGATAATTCAATTTTCAGGGAGGCTGGTAATTGTTTAAATTTCTTGAGTACACTTATTCCACGCCCACCACCCCATCATCGGCCAGATCTTAGTGGGGAAACAGCAAGGTGTTCATGAGCAGAAGTTAGTAAAGCTGCATAAACACTGCCAAGAGGAAAGATGAAAGGAGATCGAAGCAGAAAATTATAGAAAGAAAATAGGATGGACAAGCCACTTTTACATAAACTATCAAGATCTTTGTTCTATACCAACTGAACTATAAGAAAGGCCACCAGCGGAGTGTTTAAGAACTCAAATGTTGCTTTAGTTGCCCCAAGCAGGAAAGTATGGTGATTAGAAAATGAGCCCATTCTTTACATTACCACTGCCGGCTACTATCGCCAGTAAAACTGCTTATAGCAATGATCCAGAAGCCACTTATGTAGTAGGTAAAAGGGAAACACTTAGTCTCTCCAGCCAATAATCAAGTTATTGGATGGTGGGTCTAATTACTGACCTTTCCTCCAAGTCCAGGGTAAATAGATGTTGGTTCAAAACCAGCTTATTTCAAGAAATCAGTAAGAAATAGATTTCTGCATGTATTATCGTGAGCTTTGTCCAATTGCTTCCTGGGAAACCAGGAGTACCTTTCTTAAAATTATAGCAATTAGCTAAAAACTGTTTTCATTCCCTAAAAAAGAAAGCATTAGTTCTGGGACACTTTCAAGAATTCTCAATGGCTCTGGATATCCCTTTCTCACTTCTACCACTGTTTACCAAGCAGATCAAAATCCCCAGCCAGGGAGAGGGGCCCAGTATTGGAACCACCAATGAAGACCTTTTGGAACTAAGCTGGCCTTGACCCTCACCACTATGGCAGTCCCAGAAACTTATCTCGGAATAATCCCCTGCCTGCATGAAATCATTCGCATGTTTCAGGGCAGCAAGCCAGGGATTTCCATCTGCTGAGTAGTCAGCACATAATCAGCTCCATGGCAAGCTGGTTTTGGTATCAACCTTCAGCAGCATCCCAATCGGCATCAAGTTGCTGTATGAGGTAATTGATCACTTAGGCTATCAAGACACCAGACTTGGACCCTCTGATAAGAGATACGCGTTCCATTGGAAAGCATTTTACCTTCAAAAACGATTAGAAATTAGGAAGGTGTGCTTTAAATGGTAATCGATAGATGGCATCAATTCCCGTTAAGCTTTCAAAGGCCATTCATCCATACTGCCAGCAAAAGACCTCTCTGGGAAGATTGATTAGCATTAAGACTGGAAAGCGTGACCAAATAGTCATTGTCCCCATACCCAGACCCCACCCCCGCCCATGCATTTTGTGTCTTTCTCAAAAACCAGGAAAGTGCCTGCTAATCCATTCAATGATGGTTTCATTAAAAAGCATCATATTACCAGAGCCAATTTTAATCAACATCCAATTCTGAACATAGCTATTGCCACATTCTAATTGGTTTGCTGTTTCTAATGTTCACCAATTCCTAGTGACCTTTACAGCCAATGAGTAATTCGTATGGAAATGGAGTTGTTATGAAAATCTGATTAGAGAGGGAGCTGGATATTTCTAGGTATAAGAAAACGCAAATCATTTTCTAATTCTCACGCACCACTTTTCTTTTTCCCCAAATGGTCGCTGGTGACAGCATTAGGATTCTGTGGGGAAGTTCTTTCAGGCAGCACACAAAGGTTGATGATCTAAGAGTGAAACTGAGCAATCTAGAAAAATCTACTTTTTTAGCCTGCTTGTATTGAAAATGTCACGTAGACCTAACAAAGGGTAAGGTTGGTATTCATATAATCAGGGCGGGGGGGGTGCCAACGGAAGCCATCTGTCCTCTCCATGTTCTCCACTCCACCCTCCTTGAACCACATCGATCAGAGAAGACAGCCAGCCAGAACACATCATCTCTCACTCAGGGACTTCACTGAACTAGCTTGTCACCACCCTCCCCCACCCCCCAATGATCTCAAGGCAGTTTAAGAACAGTTACTCCACCATGCTAAGAAAAAAGTGAGGCCCTCCGATGGCATGCCTTCTGAACTTTAGAGAATAAAACGAGATCACATGCAACATTTACAAACATAACATGAGCTCATTTCTTCCGATTTTCCTACATACTAAAACCTCAGGGACCAAATGGTAATACCATAAAACAGCCTGGGGCCAGCCCTCTAGTTCTTCCACTAAGAGAAAGAAATAAATAAAATACAATTCCTTTCTAATTGCCCTGCAGACATTTTTACTCATCCTGGATAAGGCTGCCATTAAAATGATGGTATTTTAAAATGATTCCTTTGTTTCTCTCATTTTCCAGCTATCCTTAGCTGTTATCTGACAATCACTTAAAGTCACGGGCACAGAGAGGCCTGTTCCATCAGGAAAGGTTGGGGGGGGGGCGGGACTGAGCAAAATGCATGCAGCTGGAAGAGACTTCTGAAATATTACCGTCAGCCTTCTTGGCTTGCAAACTGATTTCCTTAGACAGCAGCTCCAAAACGAAATGTCCCAACCACAGTGGAAGTACCCATGCTAACAAGCCAGTTGACAGCTTTATTGTCATTGCCCAGAGAAATGCCGCTATGATTTCGAAAGCTGCGCCGAAATGATCATTCTCCACTAGGTTTTGGAAATTTAACCTGATACAGACTCATGTTAAAAAAATAGCACTGGGAGAAAAAGCAATTCCAACATTCTCTCTGCCTTCAGACCCCTAGCAATATAATGAGATGACTATGATGCTTGATTTCTTTTCCAGAGACTTGGCTGAATCCCCACTGAAGGTAGTTCAGGGGATTAAAGGAGGTGTTTTGTTGTTTTTTTTTTTTAAATGAAATGTTTAATATGAATTTGAACCCCTTTAAGAAATTAAACATAAAAGGAGAGGAGTGGAAAGAGAGTGAGTTGCTCTAGGGCCCTGGGCAGGACAGAGGAATTGAACTTCATCTGGAGACCACCATCTTCTGACTTGCAGACGTTGTACGCCCCGTGTAGCACAACTGAATTACTCACGGAAATTGTTTTGTTTGAACACAGGACTCTTTGACTAATTGTCATTGGTCATTTAATTTTTTTTTAATTCAGGCTGTAAATGAAGAGCCCTCCAAACTGATTTGAAAAACAGTCCCTACTAATAGTATTTAGATCCTGCTTACACATTCAGAATCTCTCTGTCTCCCCCAGCCTCTCTCTCTCTCTCTCACACACACACACACACACACACACACACAAGAATTTTCAATTGGAGTCACATGTCAACATTTCTCAGTTACCTATTATAGGGCTTTTGAAGTATATGGGGAAAGGGGAAAAGTCTCCCCACAGATGCGCCTCTGCTGAGTATGTTGACCTTTTGACATGGTCAAGAAAACTAACCGTGAATCTTTATGCTTTGTTACAACTGAGCTATGCACACAACAGACCTCCCTAACCCCATAACCCAACCCCTAGCCTTAGGAAACATGTCAAAATATAAAATCCTTTTGTTAAAAATTTTCTCACCAAGTACTATGATGAATTTGCAATTTTGAAAGACAATATACTTGGACAACTGCAACCAGATTTAATTGGTTTGAAGACACATATGATGAGACCAAATGTTTGAGGACACAGCCAAACCACACACTAGGGACAACATAATAGCAACAACCAGAGATGAGTTGACATCGAGGGATGGCAGGTCAGAGACATTTGTGGTACATACCACTTGACAGTTTTTCGAAAGAAAAATTTGTCTTTTAATTTTGACATGGCTATTTGGATGCCACCTTATCAAAAACAGTCTTATTTTCCTATGTCGTACACGACAAGACTCTTAGACCTCAGAGGTCAAGACTGGAGGTAGAGGCGCAGGCACAAGGAGAGGATGCTGAGGCCTGACCACATAGGCCTCTGGAAGAGGGAAAGGTACACCCAGACAGCTGTTGGCTTTTCCCAGCCCTCAGCAGCCAGGGATCTGTGGTTCTGTAGGTCTTCCTTGCATGCAAGTCTTGACCTGGGTGGAGAGGACACCTTCCAAGGGAGTGGAGGTTGGTTGACCTGACAACTGCCCACAACTGACAACACACCTAGTATCTGTCTCCAAGAGAAAGGAGATAATGTAGCAATGAAGACAGGCTAATAATAATGCCCTAGATTCTACTGTGTATTCTTCACTCTTTCAATAATAACTCTTTTTTTGAGCATACTCCATATACCAAGTTCCAGGCTAAGCACTGAGGCTCCATCTCCGTACACAAAATTAAATTTCTGCCGGTCTTTGGCCAAATCACATGAAAACACCTAGAGAGGGTTTTCCACCATACTTGGAGGTTATTTCGGGGGACAGACTGACCTGAAATATAGGCATGTCAGGAAACTAGATGATCACACCTCCAGGGCAGCTGACAGTGTTTAGTTTTATGTCGCTCCTTCCCCGCACCTGCCAATCTGTGGGTACACCCCATGGTGAATAACAGTAGGGTTAATGATTCTTCACAACCCCAACACGAAAGTCAGGTAGGTAATGAATAAAACAGAAATGGCCTCTACCCTCTGGAAGCTCACAATCTAGCAGGCTGTCAATTTGCAACACATATTCACATACATTACCACATTCGATGCCCTTGACAATCCTGCAATGCTACCAAAACAGGTATGATTGCCCCCTACCTCATGGAGGAAACACATGGGGCAAAATGGCTTTGTGGCTTGCCAAATGTCACTCAGCTCCACGGGGAAGAGCTAGAACTCTGAGTCCAGATTGGGTCCTCTGTCCATCCCATCTCACTGCCTTTCTGGCTTGAGTGTTCACAGAAACAGGGGGTGTTATGCATGAATCAAGCCTCTGGTGCAGCACATGCTAAGGCGTCTGTATTATCTCCTAGTTGATCTTTGTCTTTATATCCCTTAATGGATCAATTAGAAAAGAAAACCTATACACACTTTTAAATGACATTTTCCCATGCTCTGACAACCTCAAAAGGATCCAAGATAAGATGGCATAGAAAAAGGAAGACATCCATAAAACTAGAGTGAATGCCACAAACACAGCAAACGGCTATTATTCACAGCTGATTATAGTTTCTGATATGCCAAGGGTTATGTTGTGGCTGGATAAAACTGGAAAGAAAAAGAGAGAGGATGAAAATGATTTCTGGTTCTACATCCACTCATGACTTTCTTGTTTTTCTTTGGGTAAGAAGCATTTGGTCTCAGTTTCCTCATCTATCAAGGGAATGTTCTCTGCTTTACCTTCCTTATAGGGTTAGTAAGAGGATAATATCACAGAAAGATCTCTAAAAGTAGGAAGGGTTCTGTAAGTCCCAGGAGACTTTTTTTTAAAGATTTTACTTATTTATTTGAGAGAGAGAGAGCAGGAGGAGGAGCAGAGGGAGAGGGACAAGCTGAGTGCAGAATTTGACGCAGGGTTCAATCTCACAACCCTGAGATCATTACCTGAGCTGAAATCAAGAGCCCCATGCTCCACCGACTGAGCCACCCAGGCGCCCCAAATCCCAGGAGACTTCAGAGGAAGGGCCCAACACTAGAACAATTAAAGCATAAAGACTCCCAACAAGGCTCTGTGGAGACATGAGGGAGGGGTATTTCCCAAGAAGAAAAGAAGAGAAAATAAAATAATCTCTGCTGGCTCAGTGGAAGAGAGGTGGGTTTCTGCCTGGCTTTGGGAGGAGAGAGAAAGCTCGCTTGTATCCTCCCCCCACCCCATCCTCCTGATCCCATCCCTACCCCTGTTATAAAATACTACTCCTGACCTCATCTCTTAGTCCATTTTCAGCCATTCCTTTGTGGCCTGCAGATTCAACCACTTCACCATGCACGAGTCAGAGCTGCCCTTGAAGACCACCTAGAACCTTCAGGTGCTTCCAAGGGGGCATGCAGGCCATCTGCCCAAAGTAACCAACCATATGGATTTCATTAGCATTTCTCTGTGAGTCCTCCCAGGTAACCTACTTGCTTATGAGAGCATTTCACAGCCCAGAAAGCCTAAGGGAGTCTTCCTTTTCTTTGAGGCTGCCAACTCTCTCAGACAATGCCAGAGTAATTAACACCACACAGGATCCCCAGGATCTTGGGGAGAACTCTGAAACTCTCTTCCCTAGAGTAATTCACCTCAGGATCTCACTTTCTTTCCTTAGCTGACAAAATCAAATCCCCTCAGCGCTTCTAGTTGGAGGAATTGGGCCCATCTGTTCAATTAGACATTCCTTGAGTTCACCTGGCAAGCTGGCGCAGGTTAATTATTAAATTCTCCTTCATCACCATGCAGATGTCTAAAAACTTGACCATCAGGATCAAGTAAAATTTCAACTTCCTGAAACGCAGCTAACAAAAATATTCGGTCAACTAGAATGGTTGGTTGCACTCTACTTTTGTTTTTTTGTTTGTTTTAAGATTTTACCTATTTATTTCACAGAGAGACACACAGTGAGAGAGGGAACACAAGCAGAGGGAGTGGGAGAGGGAGAAGCAGGCTCCCCGCTGAGCAGGGAGCCCAATGCGGGACTCGATCCCAGGACCCTGGGATCATGACCTGAGCTGAAGGCAGACATCCAACGACTGAGCCACCCAGGCACCCCTGCACTCTAATTTTGAAAGGAAAAGGCAACTCACACAAACAAAACCTTGATATGATTTTTTTTCCAAAAAAACTACTAGGTGATGTCCTGCGGTCATATTCATCCCAGTCTTCAACATCTTCTACATTTTTAATCAGAGAGCAAATAAATATTGAGGGTCTATCATATCAAGTTAGGCACCAGGGGGACAGTAGTTATGTTTTTGCAAAATGGAGTTAGTCACCTGTGAAAATACACTTCTACCATAAATCCATCTTCTAAGAAGAAAGCAGTAAGACACAGTAAAGGCATGAAACACAGGGGCTTCTGGACTTGAAAATTTTTTTGAGGATTAACCCTATCCAAGTAATAATGCTGCAGTGAACATTGGTGTACAAAGAGCTCTTTGAATCCCTGTTTTCAGATCCTTTCAGTATATACCTAGGAGTGGAATTGTTGGATTGTGTGACAATTCTTTGTTTCTCTGTTTTAACTTTTAAGGTCTATTTTGATACAAAAGATGAGGACATTTTCTGTTCTGTTTTCTTCCCATTGCTGCTCAAACAATCCTACTCTTCTCTTAGGCTATAAATGCCTCTCTCCCAATAGGAAGAGGATGCTAGGGCAGAACTTTAGCTAGTATAGCTAGTATCACAAAGTTTCATCTTAATACAGGACTGCAGCTGAGGGGGAGGTATGTGTATGTATGTAAGTGTTGAAAAAAACCTAAAGTCCTGTCTATATCACGTATGTGTATGGAGGGTCCCGGATATTTTAGCTACCAATTCCAGCTTGTAACAAAACTTTGAGGGAACATGCTTTCTCTTTCTGTGTTTGTGCTGCAATTCTGATGCCCCTGTAAGATCGCACCAGAATGCAGGTGATGGATGGTAGAATGAAACTCACCTTCTTTCTGTTCTAAATGGTTGAGAATGTTACCTGTCTGATGGAAGGACTTGGATAGTGATGATCTGTTGCATTTCTTTCCAGTTCTGATTGTGGGCATCTGTCTGTACATTATTGATCTCCTATGTGCACACTCCCTGGTGCCCTAATGAAGAGGTTCCTGAAGGTGGTTGAAGGTGCTTAGCTGCTATGCCTAAAGAAACCTGAATTCTGGAACTGAATCTTCTCAGTTTTGTAAAAATTCTTGTGTGTTCACAGCCTGATTTATTTGACTCTCAATTTTATCTTCTTTGAGTCTCTGGTCTGGGTTACAGACTATTTCTTTTTTAAGATTTTTTTTTTTATTTATTTATATATTTGAGAGAGAGAGAGCACGTGTGCATGAGCAGGGGGAAGGGGGAAGGGCAGAGAGAGAGGGAGAAGCAGGCTGACCACTCAGCAGGGAGCCCGACACCCGGCTCCATCCCAGGATGCCAGGATCATGACCTGAGCCGAAGGGGGACACTTAACTGACTAGGCCACACAGGTACCCACAGACTATTTCTAGCATCATTCAGTAGCACTGATTTTCCAACCCACTGGGTAAAGAACCCTGTCCTAGACATTCTGGGAATGAATAGGAGATGCCATCCAGACCCCTGAGTCCAATATATAAACAATAGGGGAGTCAGATGAATTAATCAGAAAAGGTTTCTGGAGAAAGGGACATCTTCAAAATATTTGGAGAGAAAAGATTTTAAAGTAGAAAAAATTTAAAAATAGTTCAAGCAGTACGTGAGAATATATATGTGACAAAAACAACAACAACAAAAAAAAAAAAAAAAAAACAAGACCATGACTTTATATCATGTTAGACTATGGCTATTCTTGACTGAGGAACTGTTAGTTTTCTATAGGGTTCACACTAAGATTTGTTTGTACAAGATAGTGTATGTGTATATGTTTGGGGGAGGAAATTTAGGATGGAAAAAAAGGTTCCCAGAAAAAGTATTGCTTTGAAACAATAGCATCATGGTAGAAGTCAATCTATAGACTGCCATGGGTAAATTGGAAATCATTGCTTGAGACCAGGGTGCTCTGAGCGATGTCTTATTTCTAATTTCATCATTCACATTTGGCATGTGAAGATGAGGTTCATTAAAAAGGGACTCTCCAAAGAATACTTTGCTTTCTTTTAAATGAGTTTGAAGAACCAGTGTTGAAAAGCAAAATCCATTGCTGCTTTGGCAAACAATACCAAATGAAAGATTTCATAACCAACACTTCATGTTTAAAAATAATCCCACTATAATAGACATTATTTCAGCCAAAGTGAGCAGTCCCTTTTCCTGAATGTGGTAGTGTTAATGGGGTAATCATGAAGAGAATCATATTAAAGCCCCTTTGCACAGAGTTTTGAGGTTTGATTTCCAAATATTTGTATCCTGCCCCTTTCTTCCAAACAGACACACATACACATGTGTGCGCATGTGCACACACACACACACACACCACCACCACCACCACCATCATTTGGGTAATCGTAATGAACAAATATCTGAAGTTTGTTATATATGAAAGCAGCAGGGAGCAAACTACCCCACTGGCCAAAGCCTGAAGCACATTTTTGCTTTATTTTCTCGGCCTGGGGTTTCAGCCAATTGTATAAGCAAGAAGGTTGAGAATAGCATGGTCAGTGATTGAGGAGAAATATAAATATATTCAAGGAGGCTTGGATACATTCACGCAAAACAGATCCATAGAAAGTTGTCCAAGGTAAGAGACAGGTGCTTGGAGGACACCTTCAGAGTTTTAGAGTTGACATCAAGAGGACAACCATGCTTCTCATAGCTCCGTGTTGGTCTTGTCTTAAAACACTCCTAGCTGGAATTGCCCAAAGAGCTGACCTACAGGGACTGGTCTACAATTTTTTGCAAGATTGTTTTTCACATCACAAGAATTGAGACTATTTAGCTTGAAGAAAATATGCAGCAGTAGAATATATTAGGATTGTCTTAAAAATATTTGAAGGGTAGACATTTCAAAGATGAATTGTACTTGTTTTGTGGGGCCCTAAGGGACAGAACAAAACTCAAAGGGTAGATATTACAGGGATAGAGATTTTTGGCTCATTGTAAGAAGAACATTCTCGTAGAGCAATCCAAAAATAGAATGAGCTGTCTCCATAGATAGTGAGCTGTTCATCTTTGAAGGGATTCAAGAATAAGCTAATGGCCACTTGTCAGGGATGTTGAATAGGGGACTCAATAATCTGATGAATGACTGCACTAGAGCAATGTTTTCATATAAAATCATTTGGAGAGCTATTTTAAAACACAGATTATTGGGCTAATGCCTCCTCCTGCCATGTTGATCCCATAGGTTCTATTGATCGGCATTTTTAAACTAGCACCCCAAGTGATACCAACACACATGACTAAGAGCTGCTTTGAAGAACGTTTGATTGCATAACATAGAAGAGAATTTCTACTTTGATGATTTGGATTTGCTTTTTTTCCATTAATCCTACATGAAGGATACAGGGGGAAGGCTGGAGGCTGGGCCTATAAGGCAGAGAGAAGCCTGAGTAGAAGTAGCTAGGGCCTGTCTGGCAGGAAGAGGTATCTTGAGAGTGAACACAGCTGACTGGCTGAGTGCTAGCCTCCTCCTCCCAGTATTCCTGTCAGAGAGGGAAAGAAAGGAAAAATTTTCCTCTGATCAACAGGAACCAATGGGAGATGATTGTTTAAGGGACTGGAATCTGAGGCTTTAGGGTGCCCCAAGAGCAGACAGAAATCTATAGGGAAGCTCAAGCAATGGTATCTGGAGACTATGGACTATAGAAGTCCTAAAAGTGATGAAGAAATGACACTACAGGGTAATAATGTCCAGAGGCCTCGGAATGTTTATATTTTCTCCTATGATCCCTATGACACCCTTCCTTTTCCATTGCTCATTTACTGCGTGGGTCTTGAGTGACCAGGACTGTTGTATTAGTGTCTTTGTGGACCCTTCAGCAAGCCCCTGATACCAACTTCCCATCCTAGATGATGGCCGGTGGCTAGGTCCAGGAGTTGGTTATCAGTGGAGATTTCAATCAGTATGACCTAGGTCAAAGCTGTGAGTAGAGGAATTTCCTAGGAAAAAACAGGACAGAAGTAGAAGATAGCTCTCTCCTACTTCCCTTTAACTGCCCCTCACCTCCCTTTCTCTTTCCTTCTCTTACCAGCTGGGTGTCACGTGATCGGGGCTGCCATATTAGCGATTTCATAGAGGCTTCAGAGAATCTCTTACCTCCAATGGCCCTACCTGGAAGAATTTCGGTGAACATCCCTAGATGCTAGTCAGCACAGAAAAACAAAACCAGTAGAACCTGGAAAGCAGCAGGGGCACAAGCAATGTCATAAAGAGAAATAAAACAATGGGACAGAGGGTAGAGATTGCTCAGGAGCTTGAAATCTCCCGCCAGCATGACAGAAGCTACCAGCCCTCCCTCCATCTCTTTCCCCGTGTAACCTGCGGGGTCTCGAGGGGTTAGGGCTGCTGTGTCGGGGTTCTTACAGAGGCTTCAGGCACTCCTAAACTCCGAAATTCCCCAGGCCAGAGGACAGTAGATAGACAAACACAACAGCTGGCCTTCACTTGGGGAAGTTCAAGTATTAAAATATCATTGGAAACTATGGGCACGAGAAAGGGCCTTTTTAAAAATGAAAAGGGGCAGAATGAGAAATTACAACAAGAGCTTTGAACTCTTGGCGTATTACCAAAGCTCTTGCCACTATCACATGACCTCTGGCCTCCCTCCCTCTGGGTCCTTTTGCGTCTTTTATGATGCAGAGGCTGTGCTGTGCCGTGTTAACGGCTCCTCAGACGCCTCAGGGAGTCCAGAGGAACTTCGCTGGGTAGACATGAACCCGGTCACTGGGAAGAGCTCAGAATTAGGAGGACGTAAATACTATCAGGAAGAGGAGTATATTTTAAAACTGGTCCAGAAAGGCAAGATGAGCCAGGAGCTGGGAAACACCTGTCCTTCGGCTGGACGCCTTTTCTTTTTTTTTTCCTGCATATTTTTATTTAAATTCTAATTAGTTACCATACAGTGCAATATTGGTTTCAGGAGTAGAATTCAGTGATTCATCACTTTCATACAACACCCAGTGCTCATCACAAGTGCCCTCAATACCCATCCCCCATCTAGCCCATTCCCCCACCCACCTCCTTCCAGCGACCCTGTTTGTTCTCTATCCTTAAGAGTCTCTTATGGTTTGTTTCCCGCTCTTTTTTTTCCCCCTTCCCTTATGTTCATCTGTTTTGTTTCTTAAATTCCACATTTGAGTGAGATCATGGTATTTGTCTTTCTCTGCCCGACTTATTTCGTGTAGCATAACAACCTCTAGGTCCATCCACGTTGTTGCAAATGGCAAGATTTCATTCTTTTGATGGCTGAGTAGTATTCCATTGTGTATATATACCACCTCTTCTTTATCCACTCATCAGTCGATGGACATCTGAGCTCTTTCCAGAGTTTGGCTATTGTTGATAATGCTGCTATAAACATCGGGGTGCATATGCCCCTTTGAATCAGTATTTTTGTATCCTTTAGGTAACTGCCTAGCAGTGCAATTGCTGGATCGTAGTACTATTTTCAACTCTTTGAGGAACCTCCATACTGTTTCCCAGAGTGACTGCACCAGTTTGCATTCCCACCAACGGTGTAAGAGGGTTCCCCTTTCTCGGCATCCTCCCCAACACCTGTCGTTTCCTGTGTTGTTCATTGTAGCCATGCTGACAGGTGTGAGGTGGTATCTCATCGTAGTTTTGGTTTGTCTCAGAAGCACTTTTCTAATGTACCCCTCCCTGTTCCTTACCCCCCTCCCTTTTCCTATTTAACCTGCTGAGTCTGGGCATTGGGCCACATACACAATTGCATTTGTTTCTTACAGAGGCATTAGGGAGACCAGAGGGTCAACCTTTCCCACACAGGAGACCTGTGGAGTGGATAGCCCCAGGTACCCACATGGCAGGGTGAAGCCTCCCAAGAGTAAGAGCAGGTGACTGGTGAGGGGAATTTGAGCCGGACCCTCCTCCTGGTATCTCTACTAAGAAGGGTTCATGAGGGCTCATCTTTCTAGGAAAGAGGGGTATGGTGGATATTTGTAACCAGACTGAAGTGCTGGCTCTTTGGGCCTTCAAGAAAGAAGTGGAATGGCTGTGCTCTTTTCTTCCTCCCTGCCTTTTGCTAATTCTGCATCGTCCCTGCCACTTCTGCATGCTATGGGCATGAGGCAAACAGGGGTGTGATGCACCAGGGCAGTAGCAAGAGCGTTCTGATTCCCAAGCAGGAGAGAAATGCTTTCTGGCCCAGCGACCAGACTGCCCAGCCTTCATCCACACCATCGGTTAGGGGCCATTTGAACAGGTTTCCAGTCAGTGTGAGCTCTGGGCATTGCTCAGACTCATACAGGGTGAAGCCCGCGTGGGGAAATGTTAAGAAGGTAGTTGAGTATTCCCACCACAAATTATTTGCAATGCTGATGAATACTTAAGAGGGACCATGCCTTCTTTCTAACCTCCCATGGGGTGCCACCATCACCATCTCCCAAACAGAAGCATGGGTGCTGATTACGACAGAGACGAGACCTCCACCCTCCCCCTCACTCAAGAGTAATTTCTCTCTTCTGTGGAGACCAGATGAGTTTTTGTCCACCTAGTGTCCAATCTTTTTCCCTTCTATTCCCCTGGGACCCATACTGTTACCACGGATATCTCTTCTGGGGCCCAGGGGCACTTCAGGGATGCAGCACAGTGTCCAGTGTATCAGGACCTCCCACCTCAAATCGCTTTGTGCTGGCGTTTTCGTCTTCCCCGGCAATTATGGGGATTGCCCTTCTGCCAGTCCAGAGATTAACAGGGGCGAGTTAAAACCATTTGTTATCTTGAAAGCTTCCCTTTTCTTCCCAAACCTTTGGCTACACAACACAGCCAGACTCTTCCTTAAGTAATCCTTATATCAGAAAATTCACAACTGATAAAAGCAATAAATACTAATTACTCACATTAGAAATATAGTCTTCCCTGGAAAATGGAGATCCCTTAGTGCATTTTGGTGTTTACAGATCATTAACTGCTTGTCAGAAAAACCTAAGAGGAGGGCTGTCAGAAATAAACATAAAACAGCCCATGCATCGAAAGAGATAAAATTTGATTTTCAAAAATGAATCTAATTCATGGCACAGATTTTTCTAAGAATTCATCTGTTACATGATGGAAGGCATACTCTTATCTAGGCATAGCAGCACAAAACCAGGGAAAGGCAAGTTTGAAGGTGCTGAAAACCTTACTTCCTGAAGTTGAGCCAATCTACATAGATACAGTTACAGCATTCCAGAAGTCTGGTAGCTAATCTTGGAGTCTCCCTTCTAAACATCGGTTATTTTTTCAATGCTTTGGATCCGTGTCTTCCCAACACTGTACTATATATTCAGCATGTCCCATGTTGCCAAGACTGAAATGATGAGAAACTTAAAAAGTTCTGCATTCCCTGATTTTGTATTTAAATTTGTAAACTTAATGTTGCATTAATGGCCTATTTTGCATATCTGTTTGATTGTACCATCTTAAAGATCCATTTAAACCTGGGGAGGACAGCATGACTCCTACCTGCTTCTCATTAATAACATACTTTTCAGTGAGTGGATAATGAATGACCTGGATAGAAATCAGTAGAAATGCAGATTGCCATTAGGTGTAGAAGCGGGGAGGGAGTCCATTTTTTTCCACCATACTGACAAACAATTTCAAGGCAGAAGGTATTGAAAGCAAGCCTCAAAGAGAGATGACTATCTAGGAGGGTTCTTAATTAAATATTCCGTTGTCTTTACATGCAGGACTGTGAAGGAAAAGGCATCCTAATGGAAATTAAAATTTGCAAGTGACTGCAAAAAATCTTGGGTTAAGAGAAACAAGCTCTCTAATTCTGAGAAAGAAAACCAGATAACAGTGACAGATTATCCTAATGGGCTCTGAAAACCATACGGGTCTGCATAAACAGTCTTTAATTTGTTGAATTCACTACTGTTGTGGCACTGGTGGGGATGGAGGGTGGGAGGTAGTGAGCGGTAAGCATTTCGGCTGATAAAGGTCGGCCATTGGTTGATCAGAGTTGGAATAGAAGGCAAGCAGGAGAATCCTAGAGGAAAACACATAACTTATTTTTTAAGTATTATTGGCCTACTCCACTTTTCTGAAATAGCACCAGATAATAATGGCCTTGCTTGAGATATATAGAGAGCCTGTTTTTCAAGTTACTGTATTTATTTGGTAATAAGGTGCTGGCACCAAAATGGGGACTTAAGGAGAATGAATTTCGAAATGACTCCTAATAAATTATCCCACAGGCCACAGGTTTCACAGGTACTAGAAAATATACGAAATTTGGAAATGCAACCAAGACTTTCAGATTCCCTTTACTCTTCCAAATCCTTTAGGATTCAACATGGCTTCCTTCTGCAGTTTGACTGTTGATCCTTACTGAATAGAGGTGATAACTGTTATCTATCAGAACTCAAGTCAAATGAAATAATGGTTTGATTGGATTTACTCTGGAGAGCTTTCATACTTTGGTTTTGTTTCTGTTCAATAGTTGTGGTAAATACAACAGGCCTGAATATGAAACAACCTAGTTTTCTAGATGATTCTTAAAAACAAGAACAATTTTGCTTCAGCTCATGAATCTGTTTCTATTTATAATGGGGTTTGATTTGCAAATTTGCGATTTGGCAGCATTCGTTTCAGTGTGGGACTTTTTTTTTTTTAAAGATTTTATTTATTTGAGAGAGAGAACACTAGCAGAGGGAGGGGCAGAGGGAGAAACAGACTCCACACTGAGCAAAGAGCCCGATGTGGGGCTTGATGCAGGACTCAATCCCAGGACCCTAAGATCATGACCTGAGCTGAAGTCAGACGGTTAACTGACTGAGCCACCCAGGCACCCCTCAGTGTGGAACTTTTGGTAGGGCTTGTTTCAATATCATGGTCACGGTATGACAGGAACCACGCCCAATGGCCTTAACATTCAACCCGTCTAATTCCCCCAGTCTTACCTCCATATGATATGCTAGTCCCATACTCCCTTTGGTGACTCAGAAAAGGCAAATTTACAGCCTTTTTATTAAGTGACCTTAATGTGATTGTAACACAGTTTGAAAATGCTAGGCAAAGGCCTTTGGAATGAGTACTTGACAAAGTTATTTGGAATTTTTAGTGGAAAGCATCTCTGGAGATTTTACTACTTTCAATTTTGATTATACTCAATCCTTCAACCCGTCTATCAGAGCTGATACAGGGAAGTAGTAGTTTTTAAAAACGGGGGGAAATTGTGAATGTTGCCACCTGCCTGCCCACCTCTGTTGGAATTCTTCTCTTAGAAAGGAGACTCAGAGGGGCGCCTGGGTGGCTCAGATGGTTAAGCATCTGCCTTCGGCTCAGGTCATGATCCCAGGGTCCTGGGATCGAGTCCCACATCGGGCTTCCCGCTCCTTGGGAGCCTGCTTCTCCCTCTGTTTCTCTCTGTCTCTCATGAATAAATAAATAAAATCTTAAAAAAAAAAAAAAAGAAAGGAGACTCAGAGAGAGGGCATCCAAACAACTTAATGTAGCAACTCACAGAGCCAGAAAGACAAAATCAGGCCAGGTGGGAACTTAGGGAGCATACTCTATTTTTCTTGGCACAAATATTCCCTTGTATAACGCTCTGCTCTTTCGAAGGATGGTATAGTTCTCAGACAGCAGTAACGAGAATATTCTTTCATGGCATACCTAGACCCAGGAGTTCATTTATTTTCAATTTTATACTAATAGAATAAATTTAAAGGAAACAGTTCCTGTGTATGCCCAAGGGATTTTTGCCCATGCAAATAATACAGCTTACCTTTCTCTAGAGTGGGCTTTCATAACACAGGCTGGGTAAGCTATCCAGAGCCACAGATCAGACGTGAATGGAGCAGGAGTTATGGCTCCTCCTCCCCCGCCCCTCAACCTAGGGTATAATCAATCCCTTCGACTGGGCAGACAGGACTTTGATACGGCCGTCACTTCCACCATCAGAGCAAACACGAAAAATATTGTGAAGAAGACAAAGCCATTCTTGGTGCCCTTTTGCTACCTTTTAGTCCCTCGGCCTTCTGCTTCCCTTAAGCTGTAGACCTGCACTATCCAATATGGTACCCACTAACCTCATGTGACTAGTTAAATTTAAACAAAATTAAAATCAAGAATTCAGTTGCTTGTGGCACTAGCCACATTTCAAGTGGCCAATAGGCATGTGTGGCTAGAAGCTACCATGTTGGACAGCACAGATATAGAACATTTCAGAAAGTTCTATTGGACTGTGCTTCTGTTCGTTCCT
The DNA here is from genome assembly GCF_029215605.1 of Mirounga angustirostris. Classification (NCBI taxonomy): domain Eukaryota; kingdom Metazoa; phylum Chordata; class Mammalia; order Carnivora; family Phocidae; genus Mirounga; species Mirounga angustirostris. Next base: position 100,281,756 of record NW_026991719.1, read on the forward strand.
TTGGCTCCTTGATAGTAACGACCACATCTCTGTGCCCTATATCATTCTACCACAGTGCCTGATACAACTATTGAAAGGGGGAGACCCTTAACTAAGTTTCCTAACTTAGTAACTAAGTGCTTACCATGTTGTCAAGAGCTGTGCTAAATTCATTATAAGTGATCTCTCATTTCATCTTTGCAAGAGCACTGTGAGATAGGTCTTATCACCATTCCCATTTTTCAGATGAGGAAACTGAGATTCAGTAAGGTTAAATGATTTGCCCAAAGTTACTCAGGTAATAAGTACCAAAGCCAGGTCTTTATAACTTTAGGATCTATGTTCTTAACCTCTGCTCTATGCCCCAAAAGAAAACACATATCTGCACATTTCACCATGGACAAGCCAGCTCCTGGCAGAACATTGGTGACTGGGTGGCTTCTTCACAACACTCATGCTGACCAAGGCAGAATAAAAACAGGCTGGGATCAAGGGCCTGAGCATGAGGAATGGGGGTGTAAAGAAGTAGGTTGATTTGTGTTTGTGAGCAAGTATCAAACTAAGTGGCTGACTACTTCTCTAAAGGAAATAAGAGCAAAGTAGTAGCCTTATCTGCCATTTTGTATAGGGAGGCCATTGCCTCTGGCCCCCAATGATAAAGATTAGTGAAACCTAATTATTTTTTGAAGTCACCGCCCACATGCTGCACTTACCAGAAGGTTCTGTAACTTGAGCTTCCATGCTGCAGAGTTTGTGCCAGGACACACGAATGCCAGAAAATCAATTTTCCTGCAGCTTTCACAGTCAGTGTGTTTGCCAGACAAAACCCCAGCCAGCCACTTTTTTAAATCAGCATAGCACCTTTAGAAATAATACTTACCGGAACACTCCTAACAGCAAGAAGGAAAAGACTTAAGTCTAAAGCCCAACTGTTCAAAATTGAGAGCCACCAGAGAATATATTGAAATTGAACATTTTAGAGGCCCCATTTGGGCTTAAAGGTATTCTCTGCTAAGCACCTAATGAATTAGCTTTTATCCTACTCTCTGCCTCAGCAGCATTGACAGCATATAACCTGGCATCATTCTTCTTCCCACCCACATGTGGCCATGCCCTCAGTGTGCTCCTAACTTATCATCCCATGGCATCCCCTCTTGCCTGCCCTCCCCAAGACCTAGCTTGATTCTCCATCCCTCCCATATTCCTCCAGCACAAATTCTCTAATAAACCAAGTCATACAAAGGTGGTGAATATGAGTTTTGTTGCCCTCACATTTGCTATGATAGCATAATCTAATTTATTGAGGATTTACTACATTCCAGGCACTGTGCTGGGTGCTTTATATAAATTATCTCATTTCACATTCTATCTCCATTTCAGAGATAATTATTAGCACATTAGGGGAATTTAAGTAATTTGTCCAAGTCAAACAGAAGGCATGCTCTATAATGGTAGGATTTAGGAGCTTGTGACAAGCCAGTGGAGTATTACATTGGTGCCTTTTCCCTCATAGCGTACTGCACGGGCTTCAAAGCTGAACCAAGGAAGATGAAGGCTATATAAAATCACGTTGAAATGACAGGTCAAAGAAGTAAACCTCAATGAATTCACTGGCATTTTGTTCAATGTAATCACTAGCAATTTCTCCACTGGGAGGCAATGTGGAGTAGTAGGAAAACAAAACAGGTTTTGGAAGCCAACAGACCTAGATTTGAGCACTACTTCTGGCACTTGGCATCTATGCAATTAGCACCTTACCTCTCTACGCTCTGAAAGATGGTGGGGGAGACAAATGATGACAATGTAATTAAGAATATAGACTTCCATGTCAAATGATCTGGGTTTAAATCTCAGCCACTTCATTCATTCATTTATTCATTCAGTTAATATTTATTGAGGACCTTCTATGCGAGAGCCCTTGTTCTAAGTGCCCAAATGAAACAAATTCCTTTTGGACTTTGTCTTAGTGGATGAAACAAAAAAGATAAACAAATATGTAAGTAACATATGTTTCAGCTGGTGTTAAGTGAAATGAAAACAAGCAGGTAAGGAGACATGTTGGGAGCACTGTTTCATCTCAGCTGATGGGGGAAGGCCTCTCCGTTGAAGTGACGTTTGCCCAGACACCTGAATGAAGCAAGGGGACAGACCATGCAAACGTGAGGTGGAGTTGGGTGGGGAGAGATTCGTTCCAGATGCAATGGCATGAGCAAAGGCTCTGACATGGGAACGCCCTTGGTGGGTTTGAGAATGATGGCCCACATGGCTGAAGCAAAGTGAGAGAGAGAAGGAACAGTAAGAGATGAGACAAGACAAACCAGAGCCCTGTTGTGCTGGGCTTCCTAAGCCCTGGTAAGGATTTTGGATTTTATTCTGTGTCTGATAGGAAGTCATTTTGAGTGCTTTGAGTAGAGGAATGACATGATCCAATTTATGTGCAAAGGGACATGCAGACTGCTAGGCGAGGGTAAAAGTTGAGGAGCAGGGAGACCACATAAGAAGCGAGGATGGTCTTTCAGGTGAAAAATGACTGGCTTGGACTCGGGCGAAGATGATAAGTGATTGGATTTTGAATATATTGTGGAGATTGAGCTGACAGGGAACGGAATGTGAGAGCCAAGAAAGAAGTGAAGGATAACTGCCTGGGATTGGCCTGAACAGCGTGGTGGCGCCATTTTCTCTGATGGAGAACACTGGAGGAGTAGCAAGTGGGGGTGGGGAGAATCGAGAGGTGCATTTTGGCCATGTTAAGTTGGAGATGCCTATGAGATATCTAAGTGGAGACACCACTTAGGCAGTTGGATGAAAGGGTTCAGGGTTTAGAGAGGTCAGAGCTAGAAATCTTACCAGCTGTATCATCTTGAACCAGTAAATTAACCAGTAAATGAACCAGTAAATAAGCATCCATTACCTCATCAATAAAATGGGAGTAATGTTTGTTTCACTAGACCATGTGGAGGATTCACAATGTTTGTATGTAAAGAATGAGGCGGGGCGCCTGGGTGGCTCAGTTGGTTAAGCGACTGCCTTCGGCTCAGGTCATGATCCTGGAGTCCCTGGATCGAGTCCCACATCGGGCTCCCTGCTCAGCAAGGAGCTTGCTTCTTCCTCTGACCCTCCCCCCTCTCATGTGCTCTCTCTCTCTCATTCTCTCTGTCTCAAATAAATAAATAAAATCTTAAAAAAAAAAAAAAAAAAGAATGAGGCGCCGGGCGCCTGGGTGGCTCAGTTGGTTGGGCGACTGCCTTCAGCTCACGTCATGATCCTGGAGTCCCTGGATCGAGTCCCACATCAGGCTCCCTGCTCGGCAGGGAGTCTGCTTCTCCCTCTGACCCTCCCCCCTCTCATGTGCTCTCTCTCATTCTCTCTCAAATAAATAAATAAAATCTTTAAAAAAAAAAAAAGAATGAGGCGCCATTCTTGGTGCACCCAAGAGCTTAATAAATGGTAGCCTTCTGATTGTCAGTATTCACTGCAATAACTGGTGGCTAGCTGTTGCAGAATCTTTGTTGATTGTTCTAAGCCCAGACTGAGCATTAGAATCACCTAGGAAGCTTTTTAAAAAAAATCTGTCGGCCCCACTTCAGGCCAATTACATCAGAATCACAGGAGCTGTGATCAGTAGCTGCCCAGGTATGTATTACTTACAGATAGGAAACAGATGGACTGGCTTTAAGAGAACTTCTCTTCGGATTAGTTCCAGCTCATCTTTTGGAAAACTAACTCTCCCCAAAAAACACTAAGTGGAAAATTTGGGCTCTTCCTGATCTTCCTGAACAAATTACTTTTTTTTTTTTTCTATTGCTTTTTTTCCCCCTTAGTATGAAAATACTTCTTGCTCTAAGGACCTGGAAGAAACAGCCACCGTGGAAACTCAAAATATTGCAATTCCGGGATAGATTTTTTTTCTCCTTAGTAGAAGAATATTTGTTCTTCTCATTTCCTCGGCCCTGGATTGTCAGGCTTGACCTCTGCATTACAATTATAACTGATTCAAGAATAATAAGAGTATTGAACTTCTCTTTTAAATACCTTAGTTATAAAAAATACAAATACAGCTTGAAAGTGAAATCCAATTGGCCAAGGCTCTGGATTGCTGAAGATGAAATTTCATTGAAAAATAGAAGTCCAGCAGGCTGAGGGAAGTGACCCTAGAGGTTTCAACAGTGATAGCAGGCCTAGAGGCAATCCATTGCTTGGGAGTCAGGGAATTGGAGGCTTTGCTTTAGCTAGTATTAGTTAAAGGGTGTGGCAGGCACACATTCTCTGTCCTGAAAATAGATCCTACAATCTAAAGGTGAAGGTATATAGTTAGAAAAGTCAGCTTTTCGATACTCGCACACACCTCTCCCTTAACCAGTTGATGTGTCCACTATCGGGCTATCATTCCTTTAGCTGTGTTTTGATCTTTGCTGAAATGCAAGTTCTTCTGCCAGGGGATCCCACTTTAGGCTTTTACCCATCATTTCTTGCTCAGTTGGGAATGTTTCCAATCCTTTTCTGTGAGCAGGATGGAGTGGGGAGGGCATCTTGTATCTGGTAAGACAAATGGGAAGAGTTGGTACTGTCCAGGTCGGGGAGTGAAACATGAGAATATCAGAAACAATAAAAGTTGATTCAGTCTTGCTTGATCACAGCCCTAGTGGTCCATATGTATATGTTTTCATTCTCAGAATAAAGGGGAAAAAAGAATTTGTTGACTTCTGGTTTAAAAAGTGAGGACTTAATGTGGGTTAAGGGTAAGACATCTTGGTCTTCAATCTCACATTTCATGGGGGGAAATAATAGAAATATGCCCCTTAATGTCATGCTAAAGTATAGGCACCATTCTGAGCAAAATTTATGTGAACTTGGTCCAGTCCTAGAGTATAATTTGCAAACATCCTTTAAGCTACCTGGGCGCAGTGTACTGTTGGAGAGCATGGACTCTGGAGGCTGCATGAGCGAGTGCCCAGCTCCGCCACCTGCTGGCTGTACAGCCTTAGGCATGTTACTTAACTTTGTGCCTCTGTCTGTGCACTTTTAAAATGGGATAATATTATAATGTATTTCACAAAGTTGTTGTGAGTATTACATGAGTCAACACACATAAAACACCTAAAACAGAGTCTGGGAGAATGGGCTCAATTAAATGTTAATTATTGTTGTTTTGCCCATTAAATTGTGGCTCCATCAAAGCCCATAAAGCAGGGTTTCTCAGCTGTGGTACTACGGACATTTCCGGCCAGGTTGTTGTTGGTCGTGAGGGTGTCTTTTGCATTGTAGGATATTTAACAGCATCTCTGGCTTCTATCCGGTAGGCACTCTTCTCCCCAAGTTGTAATAATAATAAAAAAGTCTCCAGATGTTGCCCAATGTCTTCTGGGAAGCAGAATCATTGCTGATTGAGAGTCACAGGGGTGGAGATACTGGGTCCCTTCCTCTGTTCCCCCAGAATAGGGTAATAGGACCTTAGAACCATTTTCTCCAAGCCTTTGTTGACTCTGGCTTTCAAAGTCATACAGCCACCGATGCTACTTTCAACCCATTGGAATATTCTTAGTTTAACTTGGCAAGAGAAGCAGAAGACAAATCAGAATAGTGATCTGACTTTGCATGCTAGGGAGGGATGCTAGAAAGGTCACTGGGAACTGATCTGGATTGTCACCTGCACCTTTGGAGAGGAGACATCTGAAACTCCTTGAGGCGGAAGGAAACCTGTCCCTGGACTTGGGAGCACAGTGTGAAAATGTTAGTTAGGCAAAGGCACTTGGAACAAGCACCTGACACTTGTGGGCAAAACTCAATGTCTGGGCAAAAGGTGACGTCCAACTCCACTGAAGTTGTCTAAAAGCCCAGCCCCCAAAATAATTCGGACAGGATCCCAATGCACCGATAGAAAAACTAAGAATAGAACCCAGTATTTCTTTCCCCTTCTTCCCCCGTGGCTTGCACCTACAATACACAGTAACACGGCAGTCGCTGACTGAGCAAGAGGAAACTGACAAGCAGAACCTGTCTGAATGCTTAGAAATGTGTGACCTTGAAGTGGAGGAAAGAAAGACAATGAAGGGGCGCCTGGGTGGCTCAGTTGTTAAGCATCTGCCTTCGGCTCAGGTCATGATCCCAGGGTCCTGGGATCGAGCCCCGCATCGGGCTCCCTGCTCCGCAGGAAGCCTGCTTCTCCCTCTCCCACTCCCCCTGCCTGTGTTCCCTCTCTGGCTGTCTTTCTCTCTGTCAAATAAATAAAACCTTAAAAAAAAAAAAAAAGACAATGAAATTGGGGTTTGGTCATGCTTCAGAAATGAAGTAATTTCCTGTGCGCCTTGCTCCAAGTCAAAATGGAAACTATTGCCTTTGCTTTAGGGAAAGAAAGTGTAAAATTCAATGATTCCTTTTTCCAAATGCACCTCGTCAGAGCGGCTGGCTTCTTCAAAGCAGATGTGGAAGAAAACCATGTGTTGGATGCATTTGGCAAGCCAGATGTGCCGCTCTTCCTCTTCTGCTCCAAATTGCTCGGATCTCATCACGTAGTGAGGCGCAAACACTAGGGGCCCGTAGCAGGGTTACAGTGAGTGACAGGAACATTCACTGATTCCAGTGCCTTAGCGGGAAGAGATTGGGGTTAATTGACAGTTTATCCCGATTTAAAAAAAAAAAAAAAAGTCTTGAACAAGAAATTTAAAATGTTTTTGAAGATGAGTTGCTCTCTTTCACCAAAAAGGATATTGTCAGTGTCAGAGCCGAGGAGTCTGGGCTTGTCATGGGAAAACAATCTGTAGCCATGAGTTCCGCGGACTTGGAGGGTGTCACGGACTTGGAGGGCGTTGCGGATTTGGTCCTCATTAGTTGTGTCACCTGGAGCAAGTCACGGGGCCAGCAGCAACCCCCGAATTTCTGTATCGGAAGCCCGGCAGGGTGGCATTCTGGTTGGGACTCATTTGGAGGCTACACGTAGTAAGCACCACATTACCCAGACTTGTTTGTTTGTGGTGACTCTGGACTAGACTGATGGAACACGCCCACTGTGACACCGCTTGGCCTCAGCCCTACAGTTACCCTCTCTCACTCTTGATTCCCTCGTCTACAAAATGGGGATTCATTCTTCCATTCCACAGATCTTTATTGAGCACCTCTGCGTGTCCGACATTGTTCTAGGTGCTGGGGATGAAGCAATGAACATACAATTCCTGCTGCTTCTACCGCACCAAGTTGCCGTGGAAGTTACATGGGATGGCGTGTATAAAATCTCCTTGGCAGGGTGCCTGGGTGGCTCAGTCGTTAAGCGCCTGCCTTCGGCTCAGGTCATGATCCCAGCGTCCTGGGATCGAGCCCCGCATCGGGCTCCCTGCCCCGCGGGAAGCCTGCTTCTCCCTCTCCCACTCCCCCTGCTTGTGTTCCTCTCTCGCTGTGTCTCTCTCTGTCAAATAAATAAATAATATCTTTAAAAAAAAAAAAATCTCCTTGGCAACGTGAAAGCCCTATGCGAATAGAAAGTTTAAAGAAATTCAACCATCTCCTGCTTCTGGTCATGATGAATCTAAGGTGTCTCTGAATAAGAAAGGGAAACACTTGAAAGTTTATGTGACGGGCAACACTCTTGCCCCCAAAATCTCCCCTTTACAGGCCTAACCCAAGTGCTTGAACCTTCCATTGTCAGAGTCACCACACAAAGAACTTTTGTAGACCTGAGACTTATAACCACATTAAAGCATTGAGAATGGGCACCCTCCATCCAGGCCTTGCTCTTCCCCCCACCCCCCATCCTCCCACTAGGACCCAAAAGCACCTGTCCTCTTCTGATGCCAGCAAGCATTAGGAAAGGCAGAGAAGAGAAGGAAGAAAGAGGAGGTTAGGAGCTCTCCAGAGCAGTCGTGTTACCAGCTTCCTTTCTTCCAGTGCCTTCCCTCACAAGGATCACCTGTCCATATCCCGGTATTTGAGAAACACAATGACGCAACATCTGCTCCTGAATGTTAGGGAAGGCACAGGAGGCACACAGCAGTCCTGCAGTGCTCAGTTCAGGCAGACAGTTGGCCAAAGCCACCTTTTTGAATTTGTACCAGCTAGCAGCACCCGTGCCCCGAACCTTTATTACAAGTAGAAATTTCAGGGCGCCTGGGTTAAGCATCTGACTCTTGGTTGCGGCTCAGCTCATGACGATCTCAAGGTTGTGGGATCGAGCCTTGCATTGGGCTCTGCGCTCAGCAAGGAGTCTGCTTGAGATTCTCTCTCCCTCTCCCTCTGCTCCTCCCCCAACTCTCGCACTCTCGCTCTCTCAAATAAATAAATAAATATTTTTTAAAAAGTAAAATTTCAGAGGAGAGGCTAAATAATTTGGAAGAAAAAGCAGACTAGAGTTTTTAATGAGGTTCTCTTAATTAAAGGTACAATCTAGAGAAGAAATTGATGAAACTGTTAAGCAATAAATAATCTACGATAAAAGTAGAGAAGGCAAAACTGAGTGAGGGTAAGGTATTTTTGTTTGGAACGTGCCATTTTCCCCTTTGTTAGTGGCCTGTTTGCAGGGCTGGCTTTTTCCAGCCCCTGAACAGCACCTTTTACAATGCCAAGAAACCCACTCCCTTTTTTGGGACACCAATCCCCTATTCAAATAAAAATGATCCCTTGCTCAAGGGTAACAGAAACCCTTGGGGGTGTTTGTTTGTTTAAAGATTTTATTTTAAACAATTTGAGAGAGGATTTGAGAGAGAGCATGAGCAGAGGGAGGGGCAGAGGGAGAGGGAGAATCCCAAGCAGATTCCATGCTGAGGGCAGAGCTCAACATGGGGCTCAATCCCACGACCCTGAGATCACAACCTGAGCCAAAATCAAGAGTCAGACATTTAACCGACTGAGCTACCCAGGCGCCCCAAGGGTAACAGAAACCCTTATAATATCAGTGAGCACTTCCATGAGGACCAAGACTACTGATGCTCGAGAAGGGGGACAGAATGGATCTCTGAGTAAAGAAGACAGTGAAATTGGGGGAGAGAGGTAGAGACTGAGAACCCAGCCTCTCTGTGACATGTACAAAGCTAGTCTTATGCATCCAGTGGTGGAAATGGACAATAAAGGCATGATGGCAAATGTGGCCAAAAAATAAATGCATAAAGCTAGCTCATTCCAATTTGAGGAATGCTGGGGTACAAAGTACCTAAAACTGGGACACTTGGCTGCCTTGGCCGGTGGAGTATGCAACACTTGATCTCAGGGTTGTGAGTTCAAGCCCCGCATTGGGTATAGAGATTACTTTTAAAAAATCTTTTTAAAAAGTACCTAAAACCATCTTCCCCTGACCTTTCCTTCATTCTATCCTCTCAAATTTAGTTACTCAGAACACATAGTACATGTTTGGGACATGGAGATATCACAAACACCAATACTTTCTTGGCAAATTATGTAATACTTTTACTGCATGCTGACAGCAAATTAATACCATAAGTGAATTAGCAGATTATGCATGCCTCTGTTGACAATCATGCTTCCAATTTATTGGTCTGTTTTGTTAATGCAGTTAATTGTCGACTATCAACATATCGAAAAGTGCCTGTGGAATCCTGTCAAAATGAAAAATTGTGCTCATGTCCAGATCATGAGAAGAGACTGTGTCACTGCCGTTTGTGCTAGTGCCGCTGTATCAAGCATAGTATCATCAATTCCTGGAGCCACAGTTTAGGAGGGACTCTGAAAAATTACAAAGTATCTAGAAGATGGGGGATCCCAGACAGGGGAGGGGGACCACGGGAATTCATGTCATAAGGGTAATAAACAAAGGGCCTTACAATGTTTAGCCTGCGAAAGGGACAGTTAACAGGCAACATGGTGGTGGGCATCTTCAGGCTGCGCACCATGTGGAAAAGAGCATATTTATTCTGTATTGCTACAGAGCGCAGAATTCGGACCAGTAGGTAGAACTGCAATTGTAATATTCATTCATTCCACAGATACATGGTGAGAGTTTCCTACATGCCAGACATTATGCTAGTCACTGGGAATGCAGAGACAAAAAAAAGAGAGAGAAAGAGAGAGAGACATAATTGCTACTCCCAAGGAGCTCAGATTGCACTGGGGATGACCATTACAAAGCAATAAAAACAGTGGAGAAATGGAAGCAGAAAGGAGAGACTGCCCGATTCAAGCAGAAGACTTAGGACTGGAGGGGAGAGGGACTCTCATGAAGGATGTCAGTCCAACCAAAAGAATTTTCCATCAACTTGAACTGTCATAAACTATGAGCCTCTTCTGAACTCAGGAGTGCCTCACCACCACAGACATTTGAGCAGCGAAGCCATTGCTGCATTGGGTGAGAGGCGGGACCAGATAGTATTTAAGGTCTCTTCTATTTCTTAAAGCCTGTTCCTCTACTGATTCCAATTGGATGTTCTGTTGACCAAGTGGATATTCTAATTTAACTCTTAGGGAGGCAGAAAGCTTCATTCACCAGGTCTCCCTAGTAGCAGTGTTCTGGTTAATGGGGATTTTAATGTATGAACCTCAACTAAACTACCAAACATAAATTTTAAAGGAAAATTTGCCATCCTACCCATTTTTCTTCCAACAAGTTTTTTAAATCCAAATCAAATGGGAACGACTTTTATTGATGACAGTCCATGGGCATTCACCAGGAATATATCTGAAGACCCAAATACGTGAGTAACACTTGAACATATCATTCCCTCCATGAAATGAAGTAATAATTCTGTGACTATGGGACTAAAGTAATTGATAAAGCTATTAAATTCTGCCACGAAAACAAATTACACTTTCTGTACTATAAAAACATGTAATGGTTTCAGCACTGCCTGTGTGCCAGGCACTGTTCTAAGTGAGATGCATGTATTAACTCATGCAATTTCTCCCAAGAATCCCTTGAAGTAGGCACTTAAAAAAAAAAAAGTATCCCATTTGATGGATGAGGAAATTGAGACACACAGGGGCTTAGATAACTTAATGCACCCAGCAAGTGGGATTCAAACCCAAGCACTGTGACTCCACACTCTCAATCACTGTGCTATACAGTTACCTTGTATTACCTGGGTCTCCAGAGGAATACTTACGCACAGTGATGAAGAGCAACCAGCACTGCAAAGACATACAAAGTCGGAGTGGCGGGCTAAGTGCGGTCACTGATCACGTTTCCACGCATCAACCTCACTGGGCCCAAGATTCAAATCTCCACTCAACAAAAAGGCAAATTCCTCCATACGGTTGACCTTCATGATTTATTACAAATAGTTGGAACAGTGACTGTTGAGTCCATGAATGCTAGAGCTCTGCTTTATCTGCTGTTTTGGATTCATCTGCTCCTCCTCCATTCATGGGTTTCTCCGTTTTGGATCTCATATGCTAATTATCTAGTAGTGCTAAGAGAATTCCATGCAGCCTCTCTGCATACCCCTCGCTCATTCCTTCTTAGGTACAACATGGTACTCTGTGGGACGAAATAGATGAATCATGGCGGGTTTGAGGAAAATGAACTTGCCCATAATTTTTTTAATTTCTCCCAGATGATTGAGCTAAGATTCAATTCCTTTTATTGCCTTCAGTATTTCAGCCAAAATAAGACAGACTGCAAAAAAAAAAAAATGCTAGTGATTTTTTTTTCTTCTTTTTGATCTAAATGTTAGATTGTCACTTAAACGCTAGTTAGGAAGACAAACGTTTCAGCTTAATTTTTCTCACTTATGAGCCATTGCTTTTTCCCCTTTTTAACCTAGTTCAGAATTCAGTCATTAACCAGGACCCAGTCATTTCTGCCACTAACTAACTTTTCATTTACTGCATTCATTAATATCTGCTGCATGTACATCACACACATTTAAAGTGCCCACTTCGAGCAGTGCCATTTATTCTCCTAGACATTCATCATTACCTAAAAGAATAAACCTTTAAACCTGTATCAGCAATCAAAGAGCTCAAGTAAATGATGAAGTAAATGAATCCAAATTATAGTGTATTCGGATCAGAATTCACAGACCCCTTTGCCCTTGCCTTATAAATTTATCTTTGGAAGCCACAGCCTGTTTGCAAATAGCATAAGACACAAATTGGCCTACCCTCCTCCCGCTTTCACTCAGGTTTGATCAGGCGAGATGAACACAAAATACCTCTTTACAAGTGCAAAGAGATATGCACCTACTACGGTGTTATCTCTAATACCAAAAAAGAAATGGGAACTGACCTAAAAGTCCTTCAATAGAAGATTGTGTAGATAAAGTATGGTATAGCCATACATTGAAACGTTCTGCAGCTATCACAAAGGAGATGTGTTTATTCTCATAAAAATATAAAGAGATGCAAGGGAATGATAAAGACCAAATTCAGTGTAATGGTTACTTTTGGTCTAGAGGAAGGGTATGCAGTTAGGAAGGGGAATATAGTCAGACTTCTTCATAATGTTTTGTTGAGTTTTGTGGCAGATACAAGGTGTTCTTACATTATTTTTTTTGTATCTTTCAATGCATCTGAATTATTTACTGTTTTTAAAAATTCTTTGAGCCACTGACTAGGAAATTCCTACTGAGATAAAATTCAGTCATTGAGAATGCATTTCATTGTGATGTTTAGAAGTTGTTTTATGTGTCAGATGAGGATAATGTGATATGGAATGAGCATAAATGTTGATGGGTGAGATTTCAATCTTAGAAGACCTGATTATTAGGGGAGAGTTACTGGTGTGGACAAGAAAGGCAGACCACGTGGCAAAAACAAAAACAAAACAAAACGGATTACAAAGCATATATCCTGATTGGTTCAGCTGGAAATTGGATCCAATGATCTTAAGAGTGACTTCAGCTCTAGAATTCTACAGTGCTCTAAAACTAGTGCTGGTAGCCATTTTTCACCAACCTTCCAATACCTTTGACCAACAATCTAGATGTCACCCTGATCAGGCTAAGCTTCAGTTATTAAGCAAATATATCTTGTGCTGGCTGCCAAGAGGGCTACCAAACGGAATCAGGCATGGACTTTGTCCTCAAGAACACCCAGTAATGTGAGTAAGACAGTCACATAGCCAACTCACCAAAATGCATTCCAGTAAGCTCTGTAGCAAAGGTATGAGCAAACGTGCTTTCAGAGCACCCAAGAAAGCACTTCTGTGGGACCAGGAGAGAATCAGGAAAGATTTCACAGAAGACATGATATTTGCTCTGGACCTTGTAAGATGAATAGGGATAATTCAGGCAGAAGCAAAAGCATAACCAAAGGCATAAGACGTGAAGTTGTGTGGCCTATTTCAGTGAACAGTGAGTAGTCTGATGTGACTAGATCATAGGAGAGTGTAGTTCAAGATCATAAAGTCTCTTAAATATCATACATAAGAGTCTGAATTTTGTTCTGTAGGTTTTAGGGAACTATCAGGAGATTTTAAAGAATGATCAGATTTACATTTTGGAAGGATCACTGGAAGATAAATTGAAGAGAGAGATGAAGCCAGGAGAGCAATTAGGAAGCAATGTAGTCCAGACCAAAAAATGATGGGAGCTTGCTCCAGGACAATGGTAATGAGGATGGAAAGAAGACAAAAGGACAGATCCTACATTTCTGTGTCAGAATAAACATGGCATAATGAGAGGCTGAGGAAGGTGCCAAAACCAAACTTTCTAGCTTGAATGTTAGGTGGTTTACTGATAGAATTTAGGAGAGCCAGGCTTTCTAAGAAAGATAGTAAGTTTGGTTTGGAAATGTTTAATCTCAAAGTGTCTATAGGACCATCAGGTGGAGATGTCTATCGGCAAGGCTTGTGTGCTGTCTCCCCAAAACATATCTCTTCTTTCTACCTCCATTGCTCCCAACCTAGTCAAAGCCACCACCATCTCTCCCCGGACTACTAGAATAGCCGCCTAACCAGTCCCCTCGCTTCCACTCTGGCCCACCTTAGAGTGGATTCTCCATAGAGCAGCCAGAGTAATGTTTTAAAACTTTAAATCAGATCTTATCACACCCCTCCTCACAATCTTTCGTTTCCAGTCAGAATAAATCCAAATGTTTTACCATGACCTACAGGGCCCTACAAGATCTGACCTCTGATTATCATTCTAAACTCCTTTCCTACCATTCTCCCTTTTGCTCATTTGGCTTCAGCCATATTGGCTTTTTCTTTTTCCTGTTCTTTTTGCAAACCAAACATGGAAACCATATTTTCAATCTCAGTGAACAGTTTCAGTGGCTCACTGAGGGCCTCAGTGGGGGATCTGATTGCCATAAACACTTTCCATGGCCATAGCTCTGGGAGCTGGAATTACTTAAGCTGGCCTCAAGAAGGTTGTCAGCCAAAATCCAGAGGAGAGCAGCTAAATTAACAATCAAAAAACCTGAGGTCGGGGCCAGGAGAGCCCATAAAATGACACTTGACATCATGGCATAGGTTTCTAGTTTCTACCGTGCTTCCTCACCTCTGGTCAAATAGCACTTCAGAATTATTCTGTAGGGTTTTCATTCCTAAGGACCTAGCTCCCAACTCAGTTGGAAGTTCTGGGGTCATTGAGATCACACTCCCTTTATATTCTCCAGAATGCCTAATACAGAGCTATAAGCATTTAGTACATGTTCTAAGGACCACCTGAATTGAGATGAAATTTAATGGCATTAAATTCAAAATCCAAAATGGTAAAGATGAGGGAAACTTGGTTTGGCAGGAAGAACTAAAAGTTGGGGTTTGGCCTCCACCTGAGTTGAAAGAGGGACCCTATTCACTCTCTATTATATTCTTCACACCCCCAGTAGAATGCTTTAGATATAGCAGATGCTCAAGAAATATTTGTTAAAAGGATGGATGAAAGGCTAAATACATGAATGCAAACTCAGGCAGTGTTGTGCTAGAAAATAATGCTCCAATGACTAGAAGCAAACCGTGTGTCTTTCCATTCTGTCTTTGTCAGATATCTGGGGTACCATGTCTATCTCTAGGCAATCTAATTAAAGAGAGGCATTGCTAGCTCAAATCCTATGGGAGATAGACCAAAATTGTGAGCATTCTGGAAATAGCTTTAGACATCAGTGGAGTTTGACCAGACGAAGAGAGGGTTTAACAACCGCCATCATGCAGAAGCAGAGATGGGATTGCCTTGCAGAGCTCCTGCAGATAGTGATAAAGGTTGGGAGTTACAGAGAGATAAATTTCAGCTTGGAATAAGAAAGGACTTTCTTCCAATAATTGATGCCCTGTGCCGGAGTGGGCTCACTAAAATGGTTTACTCTTCCCTCCAATGGCAGTTTTTTTTCAGGCAGGTAAAGGTAACCAGAGAGCAGGATATCATAGGGGAGATTCCTGAATGGAGAGGAAGATTGAACCAAGAAAGTGTTTTTCAAACTAGATTGCAAACCCATTAGTGGAGCCACAAAATCAATTCAGTGCGTCCTGACTTGTGTGTGTGTGTGTGTGTGTGTGTGTGTTTGCAGTGAATTAGAATAGGGTGGAAAATATCAGAGAGCATCACACATCGCAAAGACAAGGGCAGTTTTGAGAAACCGATTGTGGAACCACGCTTACATATGTATGCGTGTACCTACCGGGTCACAGTGTGGCCTGCTCTTCTTCCTGCGAGCGGCAATTGAGCACGTTCAAAAACCACTGTGCCGATGCCTTTTCCAGTGCTAATATCTGGTAGCTCTAAGAATTCTTCTCTCTGTTGCAGAGGTCCAAAATTGCAGTCTATGAGAAAATGTGGTCTTACA
Source organism: Mirounga angustirostris (assembly GCF_029215605.1). Classification (NCBI taxonomy): domain Eukaryota; kingdom Metazoa; phylum Chordata; class Mammalia; order Carnivora; family Phocidae; genus Mirounga; species Mirounga angustirostris. The sequence goes on from NW_026991719.1 coordinate 100,297,395, forward strand.
TGAAATCAGCAGAGCCATCTGTGTTTACCAAAACGACAGCAGACGGAGTGGCCCGAGTGCGGAAGTCCAAGGGGAAGTTCGCCTTCCTGCTGGAGTCAACCATGAATGAGTACATTGAGCAGAGAAAACCGTGTGATACCATGAAAGTTGGTGGAAATCTGGATTCCAAAGGCTATGGTGTGGCAACCCCTAAAGGCTCAGCATTAAGGTGGGTGGAATAATATAACAATATCCGTGTTGTTATAGTATTCCACCTACCCTGATGCATTTTGTTGTCATTTTCTTTCTTGTGGATTTTGAGGTAACTTTTAAAGTTTAAAACCTACACTATTCCATGGAGTTAAATAAGACGGTAAATTATGGTTTCATCGATTTAATGCATCCATTTTTTTTTAATGTTCTCTCTCTGTGTTGTCCTCTCTGACTGTTTGTTGCTGTTTTAATTTTACAGTTCAACGGCTTTTTCAATTTAAATGGTAAAAGCCAAGTTATGGTGCCATATGTGACGAATGTTAATTGCATGGATGTGGTGTTCTTGTTACTTTTTTTCTCAAAGACGATTTCCCCATCCCGCACACTTCAGTTTTGAGCAAATGTTATCCTCCATGCCACCTTCCAATATTTAACCCTGTATTTGCTGTACAGACATTTTTATAGCTCCACGTTCTGTGAAATTTAGCCAATTTGTCCTCTTGTGCTCCTTTTTATACGTTAACGATTTCCTAAGCATTTGTGCATTTTCTTACAAGTTATGTTTTATCGTTTCAAGAAATGCTGTTAACCTGGCAGTATTAAAACTGAATGAGCAAGGCCTCTTGGACAAATTGAAAAACAAATGGTGGTACGACAAAGGAGAGTGCGGCAGCGGGGGCGGTGACTCCAAGGTCAGCCTCAATGTCACCACAACCGGGTACCCTTAGTGACGAGTAATCGGCAAGACTGTTATCTTATTATTGAGGAGAGAGCACAAGACTCACACATAAGGTGGAATGACCAGGTTATTCCCCTGCCTGGCAGCTTTGGGAACCAGAAAGACTCCAGGGCACTGCCCGCATTTTTGATCTAACTTGGGTCCCTTCTTAAACTCCCAGACAGAGGCTCCCCCTCCACACCCCTCCCTTCCCCTCACATGCCAGACTGGTTGCCTTATGAAGGCCATAGTGTGGGTTTCATCGGCCTAGGCTTTCAAGAGCCCCAGGCTTGCCTTAAGACTATCCCTGCCTGCCTCACACCAGTGGTGTGAGAAATCAAATCTACCTACTGAAAAGTCAGGTTACAGCCTTTTTTTTTCCCCAAGGCATGACGGTTGCTCACAGAGGTTGGTTGGTTGGTTGGTTGGTTGGTTGGTTGGTTGGTTGATTAGAGTTGGCTTCTTCAATTATGTGTATGAGTGATGAGATGGTGTTCTTGATATGTGATGGCCTGTTTAAGCTGGCCCCACTTAACTTGAAAGCCAAAGAACCAGCTCGGTTTCAAGTTAAATGGGGTCTTTCTTCAATAGGCCACCCCATATCCAGATTTGGCAAAGACATTCTGTATATTTAAACAAGTGCGTCGTCTGTGATACTCCATGTGTATAAATCCCTGATTTGGCTTCTCCTTAGCCATGTTCTTGGTTCAGGTAGGTCTAATTGTTATCCAGGCTGCCTTCATGAGAAAATCCATCTTACTTGGCATTCCTTTGGCTCCACAATGCTCTTCAGGGCTAGAAAGAATGAAACGAATAGCATTCATCCAAGCAACAAGAAATAGGGGCAAGCTCGGAAGCCATGATACTAAGTAATGGAAGGACATGTTGGGTAAGTACAAGAGAGGACCTGAAAACAAAATCCTCCATGACCCAAAGGGCATGTGAATTATATTGAAGCATGTAAGATCAACTCTTGTACAACCAAGATACCCATGGGCATCTTAAGGTGAAGAACAGTGTTTCCCACACACAGGCCAACAGACAGGCAAGCCAACCCTTTTCTCCTTCAGAGACAATGGTTACACCTCTGCTCTTCTCTTTCTCTCTCCATTTCTCAGGATCCTGATGGAAAAGTTAGTTGGCCAGTCTGCAGTATATTATGGGTTTGGAAACACTGATACAGAGCACTTTCAAAGAGATAAATTCAAATACAACTTTCTTCAGCCCATAATCTTACCACGCATTGGCGAGGTCTTTTATTGTAAAACCTTGATTAACCAGAACTCATCTAACCAGTACCCCAACTAACTGAATTTCCCCTCCTCAGTATTCCACATTGATGAGAAAGCAGCAATAGTACCAAAAAAGAAGAATTCTGCAAGGAATTGATTTTTTTCTTTTAAATCACTTGCCAAGAGATGACCTATGGTTAGGTCACATTCAGCTTTGTCTCCCATATCTTCTCTCCATCTGGATTGACCCTCAAACATTAGAGGCTGCTTCCCGGAGGCGAGAAAGTGGATACAAGCATTTTGGGGGGGAAAAAACCATGTTGTTAGCCAAGAATGAAACAAAATGAGTACTCTTAGTGAAAATTCTATTCCTCCCTTATGGATTCCAATTAATCAAGGTTTTACTGTGTGTCAGAAAGCAGTAACTTCCTTTCCCACCAGTGTGAACCGATAACATTGACAGCTTAGCCAAGCTTTCGGCTCAGTTGAGTTTGCAGGGGCTAACCTGATGCCTAGAGCAGTTAGCACCTTCTTCCTGGTCTTTTTCTCGTGTTCTTAGCAAGCCACGGAGAACCTAATTTTCTCACTCAAGTGAGTTGCAGAATGAAAAGTGAGCTGGATTGGATACACTGCTCTCGTGACTCCATCCTTCACCCTCAGCGTGGTTACAGAGGAGCCATGGACTGTGTCAAGATGCCTCTAAAACATCCACATGATGCCAAGTGCCCAGAAGTTTTCAAATAACCAGATGTTTGCTGTTACACAAACCAAAAACAAATCTGCATGTAGTTGGCCGAATTTTTACTTTTCACCCCGAGGTTTTGGTATCCTGAAGACCCCTAAAACTTTAGACCGGCTCTTTGCTAATTACAACCAACAATCAAGCTTTTCTCTTTTTCCTCAGCTGATACTGCTGCAAGGTTATCAAGTAACCTTATTGCCAGCCCACGATTTCCAGATGATCTGATTTTCGATATGCAAGTAGGAAAAACAGTTCAGTAGAGCCTAAATGTTTCCAGCTTCTTTGACACTAGTGCTACCTGCCAGGCATCTTTCAAAATCACTTGTTTCGGTCATCCCTCCAGCCAGCCTTTTGAAATAAGTCAACCCCTTTCTCAGCTATGGATAATAGTATGATGAGTGCCGCATCTCCAACGATTGCTTATTCTGTTTCCGGATTACCAAGGAGTTTGCCTTTGTCCTCTCCCTTCTCGCTACCTGCTGTTTGCTGAGAGTGAGCAAGAGAAGGGGCAAGAGATGAACTTGAATTTGTTTTTACCACTATTTGGTGGTGACGCCAAAAGCAAATCAGTGGAGAAGGTAGAAAAGGCAGCGAAGCCCCGTTAATCTGGAGCCCTCAGATTTACAATTTGTGACAAACCTGACAGGGACCAGTGGACTGTCTACCCGCATAGCATCAAGAAAGGGGCCAGGAGAGGTTTGTTAAGCAAATGAAGAGTTTAGATTGTCAGTTGAATTTCTTCCTTAAGAGAACAAATTTTTTTCACAAACATTGCAAGCATTCGTTAGATAGCATCATATTTATTACAAATCTATCTGCTAAAGTAGTTCTCACAAGGACCTCTACTACGGCAGTGTATTATAGTGAGTTTGAATTACAAAACAGACCTAAAGTAATAAAGCTGTCATTCCTCAAGCCTGTTTGGTAATTCAGGACTTTCTCATTGAGACAGTCTTTCCTCTATGTTAGTCCAAATCAGCGAGGTTTGACTGTATTAGTAAAGTGGCTTGAGAATTACACTTCCGCATTGTATCCCATCCCCAGGTGACCTGACAATTGACTGTTGAATGTACCATCATTTCACGGAGAGTGAGACCCAGAGATGGTGGTGACTTTGAGATGGTCACACAGCTAATGCTGTCACAAATCTCTGCTGACTTTCAGGGTCACCTCTTGTGATAATATTGCAGACAGCAATTGATCACATAGACCCATCCAATGAGCAATGCAAAGCTGATTGCATATGAGATATTTCCACGAAAACCAGGTTCATTCTCAACTACCTTGGTTACAAGGCAATTGGCATATTTAAGCCATTTCAACCCTCAGTGCTGATTACTAAAAATGACAATAATCACAAAGCCTGACATTTATGAGTGCTTTTACTTTTTCAAAAACACTTCCACACCTATTATCTCTGAAACCAGGAGAGGGAGAAAAACCTACAATACTTATCTCTGTTTCTCTCCCGCAACCTTAAAATAATAAGTGGGCAATTATGTTAAATTGTTGACTTTTCCCCCCTGGCATGAGACATCATGAATTTTCAGCCTACTCTCAAAAAGTTACCCTTCTACGGAAGGAACCGACAATTTTTCAGGCTGTTTTAAATGTGCACATGCTTAAACTAATGCAACAGATATTTATTTTCTTTCATTTCCCTGATTTTATCTCATTTTCGGAATGCAAGGAATTAAGACAAGGTCAGCCACTAAGGTGGCCCCTGCACCGAAATCCTGCTCTGTTTTAGCCATTTCCTGAACCTGGGCTAATAGGACACAAACAAATCAGACCTGATCCTTCCTTGATGGACTATAAATGTACAGCCAAGGATCATGAAAATTAGAGCTGTGGTTTGGGAATTTTTTAACCTGCAAGTCACCCTTTTGTGTTAGTGCGTTATTACAATGTGTTGTGTAAATGCGGTAATTAAGAGCCAGTAGGTTGTTTCAGCGATAAACCCAGATCACGGGGGGGGGGGGTTGTGACATAGCCAGTGAAAGTCTGTCTCTGTAAATCACGGCAGAATAGGGATTTAGCTGCTGAATTACCACATAAGCACATCAGCCTCCCTCCACAGCTGCCTGTCGCCTCAAACTCAAATTCTTCTGATTCCGCCCCCGCTTACCCTGCTTCACTCCCTTAATCTTGGGGAAAGGGCACCAGCTTAGCTTTCCTGTGTAGCTGTACCTTCCTAGAGGGGGTCTGCTCTATGAAACAAGCTACCTGTGCCTGGAGGGACAAGACTTTGTAAGCCCTCCCCCCACCTCACCCTAAAATTGTCCCGGCTTTAGTTCTATCCAGGAATTTAGACTTCTAGTGTCCGTCTTTTCCAAGCTGACAATCAGCACGCTTTGTGTGCTTAGGGGAACACTGGAACAGAATGTTTCAATGGAGCCACCCTGAACCGCTTGTCTGGAAGGAGAGTTGCACGACCAGTGCCTTACCTTGCAAGGCATATCGGGAAGTAAGGGATGACGATGGGAGAAATGCAGTTAAACTTTGATTAAGTAAAGAAATGGTTGAGTGATCATTATGATTTACAGAACCTCGTTAGAGAAATGCAGCTTTGTTATCTTCAAAACTATATAGGGACTAGAATAACCACTGTGACGCTAGGAAAGCATTTAGGGAACTTGTTTTCCTAAATTCAAAAAGTGGCTTGCAATTAAAATTAGTTGTGTTTCTTTTCATGTGGGTGCTTTCAAAGGACCTAAAAAGAGTTTGTTCTCTTAAGAAATTCAAACGCGTCCTTCCTTCCTATCACTAGCAATCATGTTTTTGATCTCCTGCATTTGCTTAGCAAGTCTCATATTCAAAGACAGTAAAAAGTTATACTTTAGAACAGCCTGCTTTCAAATGCCCTCAGCTTCCTATTTGGTGGCCCTTAGCTGAATGAGGTGATACTATGTTTCCCATATGTATAAATGAGATCCTCAGTTTTGTGTGTATTTCTTCTTCCGTGTATGTCTACAATCCTCCTCTCCTATGCCACCGTCTCTTAACCACTTCTCTTCCACACCCAGAATTCTTTGACATTCTTGGGCCTTGGGTCACGGATGTGAATCTGCATCTGCCTTTTACCTGCAACAAGATGGACCTTTTATTGGCAGAAGCCATCCCTAAAGGTAGACATTTTGGATGCCCAGGGTTAAGATGGATCCCAATGACTCTTTATTGACACTGTTATGTGTGTAGGCAAGAATCATTACAGATCGATGGCACTTCCTGGGTCTTAGAAGAAGTTCCTGTGAATCACCGAGACTGGTTTGGGATCAAGGAGTAGGGTGAGTATATTATGCTCTTCGTTGGTTTGCATGTCTCTGTGCTGGTGCTGCCTCCTGGAAGTATGAAGAACCTGACAGTTTTCTTTGCTGGTAGTGACTAAATTTGCTCCTGGAACTTTACTCAGGTCTTCTTCCCAAGAGCAAACCCTCACTTTCTCTCAAGTGGCTGCTTCAAGCAAGGGACCTTTTTTGCCTTAAGAACTGAACCAGTCCAGTGACTGCCAAAACCACTGATTTTTGCCAGATGGTGTTAAAGAATCAATTCTACCACCAGGAAAAAGTTGTAGTCCAGAAAAAAAAATTGTTTTAATTAATCCATTCTAGCGATTTTTTTTTTTTTTTTTTTTTGGCAATTGCGGGGCCTTAACATGATTTCTATGATTAAGACGTGATGATTTGCCTTTGGTGTTATCCTGATAACTTGAATGTGTTTCTTATTGACAAATAATGACTAAATGTTCAACACCTGAGCTACTGAAAGAGCAGCAGGAGAGAAAAGCCTGCAGGTAAGAATGCTGTTATACAATTGCCGACAGGAGAGACACGGCCACAGAGGCAGAGTGAAATGGTGTGTGTTTATACCCTTTCTGCCCCACTAAGACCAAATCATTTGGTTTCCTTTCATCTGGAGAGAAGGTTATAGAACTACACTCTCCGAAAGGCAAGACAGCCATGGAACCGAGACATGAAAGATTTGAAATGATTGAAATATATGCAATGAGGGTGGGAGTTGAAGTTGGTGGAGAAGGGTGGGGGCAAATTTATGGAGAACAATGGAAATCCATTCTCTTTTGACTTTCTAGAGAGCGGTACAGCATTTGGCCCTTGGCACGTGAGGCAAATCCCCATTGGTCGCAGGTGGCAAAAGTGTGTTGCACACTTTAAAATTCCCTGTAAAGCTGAATTTCATCTGGCCTTGAAGGAAATATTTCTCAAAATACAAACTGAAGGCAATAGCATACTTTGCATCTAAAAAAGAGTGCGAGCAAGCAATCAAGAGAGAATGAGAGGGAGAGACTGAGTCTGCTGGTGTGTCTTATGTAGCCTCACTGCTGGAAAGGGCAGAGAAGTGGATGCTGGACTGCGTGCTAGGAAAGTATGGAATGTGTCCTGGCCTGGCAACCAGTAGTCAGCTTTCGGATCTGATAGATAGACCCCATTTGTTGCAATCTAATGGAGCATAAGCTAAGACTGATTATTTTTCTATGGGTCATGCTCAAGAGAGGGCTTTTGGGGAGAAAAGAAGATGCCAACACCCATCAGATTAAACTCTCGATGAACATTTTGCCTAGAGTCAGGGGCATGAACTCGACGTCTTCAGAAACACGTGTCATGTGAGTTTCTGATCTAACATGAGATCGGTTTCTGTCTGTCTTGTCCGGCTAGGTTTTTCTTTCTTGGTGCCATTGGAATGAACTCAAGGAAACACGTTTATAAGTCATAAAGCCCAACCAAATTTGATAGTTTGAGTTTTTAATGGATCTTAAAACAGAGTTTTCAAGTGCATCATATCAATTATGACTTGGGGAAGTATCTGTGGCCACGTTTTAACCAAAACTGGCTTCTCCAGATGCTTAGCATCTTCCCTGAGCTCCTTCTCTCTATCAGGGACAAACGGAGTAAGAAGTCCTCCCAAACAAATTGGGTTGTGTGAGTTAGTCCACAACCAATAATGGTTTTGGATTCCTGTTCTAAAGGGAGAGGTTGGACAAAGTCCTGGTTTTGCCGAAGTCCATCAGTGAAATTCACAACTTGTGGACTCAAGGGGTCTATCACTTTGAATCTGAGAGATTACCGTCTGGAAATGCACTGGCTTTACTCACATATCCACAAGCGACTTCTGGAGCTGCTTCTTTAGCATAGATGCTCATTGATAGGTTTCAGTCACTAGCATTGTTAGGCCCTTAGTAAAATGACTCACAGCTTTCAACTCCTCATGTTATATGCATGCATTATTGAATTTGCTCTTTGCACTTGTATTAAATTATGGTCTAATTAGCAAGGAGTTAAATAGGTTTGAGCTACATTTGTGAACTACATAGATATAAATTCTCACTCAGAGGGAGCTTCTAGCAGCTAAGCTCTGCATAACTCTGCAAATCATTGTAGCTGCCCCTGGGGACTGAGGGTTGCCTGGGTGGCCAGAGCCCAATAATGCCAGCAGTTGTATGGAACATGCTCCCAGGTTGTGGAGAAAGCTCAGGCTGATCCAAGGGTAGAAGGATTGAAATGACTTAAATCCTCATTCTCCTAGAGTCCTGCATCCAGAAAGCCCTGTGAAAGAATTGGATAGAGACTTTTTTTTTTAAGGGCTCCAGATTCTAGTGTAGCCTAGGGCATATATTGAACTACGATGACCTCTAACAGCTAGTGTATGGAGAGGTGACCTGTCCCACGGTAACCAACAGAAAAGAATATAAAGGACCTTAGAGTAAATCTAATTTTATCTAGCAAAGAATCTTCTCTTGGTTGGTCATCAATTGGCTTCAACTTAATAAATCAAGACCTACCTGGGCAGAGATGTCTCTAGCTGCCTATCTACACATGCCTGTGATTTCCTGAGTGATGCTAGGAGTTTTTCAGAAAAGGCGAGGGAAGCAAGTGAGCAATTGGGAAAGGTGACTTGTCCCCATGAAAACCTGAAATATCTTCAGTAGAAAAACCAGTGAAAGAGAGGATGGCAATCCTCCCTCCACTGGGCTGAGGACAATTCTAAGAAGTCATTCAACAGGAAAAAAATCACTAGGTACCAAGAAGCAAGGGTCAGTAAGTTGAAATGAGGTTTAGATGAGGCATGTGGTGAGGGGAGGGCTTCCAGCTTAGGTTGTGATAAGCTTCCATCGTCATCATCCAGAGGTTGTGTTGTTAGAGCAGGTTCCTCACTAACTATGCAAATACATCACCCTTACTCATATATTTCTTTTACTTCTCTGTGATCTCCTTGTCTGTCTCTGTAAGCTACGTATTTACATGTGTATCTACCCCTCCTAAGGGCACCATTGAAGATCTTCTGGCATCATTAATTAAACAGGCATTTGCTCTTTAGGTGTCCCTGCTTAGAAAGGAGAAGTGAAGCCATTCAGAGCAGAACCTATCCCATAGTCTCTTGGGCAGATAAATCGTACTGCCCCTGGGATCCTGTATTTTTCAGGCTCAGAGACATAGCCACAGTACAGATTTTTATATCAACCCTTCCAGGATCACCATTGGGAGGAAGCAACTTGGTCATTAATTCACTAGGCCATTTTTTTCTTCCTTCCCACTCTGGGGAAACTCAGCACCCTTGCATCACTCTCCCCACACTTCTCTGTTCTTTGTTCATGGCTCCAAACTACCTATTTTGGGGTATTTCCTGAACTCAAAATTGAAAAATAAATAGGACACTTCTTTTGAAATATATCAAAAATTTAGTGACTGTGTTTTTTTGTTTTTTTTAAGTAAACAGTTTCTACGTTCACAGTAAAGGAAATGGTCTTCTTATCCTAAAACTGTCTCCATATGTAACACTGGCCATCACTAAGATAACACTGACCCAGCTGGCACATGCCAGGAATAAGCTGGAAACCTGGACACCCGCCACCCAGGCCTGGATGCCTTGGATTTGTGAGCACCATCCTTTGTAGCTGAGGTCCTGCCAGGTGTGGATGGCAGAGATAAGCAAAAATCTGTATCAGCCAGTTATGGGTTTTTTTTTCTTTTGTTTTTTTTCCAAAGTAGGACTCATTTTCAAAACATTATGAATTACATTACTACCTCTATTAAAAAAAAATAGATGTCACTCCATGACTGTTCCCCACGCTCAGGAAAGCTTCATGTGCTTTCAAATGACGCTAATTCACCTCTGCTCTTATGCTCTCCATCTGCTCACCAATCCATACACATCTCTATGACTTCAGGTGCAGCGGATCGTTCTCTTCTTAGGGGGAGCTTTACACTCTTCCTGCCTGAACAGTTTTTAAACAAAACGGAATAGAGTGTTGGAGTTTGTAAATAGTTACTCTGGTCCATGTCCCATTTCCCAAAGAAGCTTTGAATTTTAACAAGGAATGTTGTGCACACTTAAAGGTATGCAATTCTCAGGACGGAATTTCAGGTCCCTGTGAGGAAAATATTTTTGGAGCGGGGGACACTCCCCAGACCCCCTGAAAATACATCACAAAGCTCTCCTGTTCTCCCTGAAAATACATCACAAAGCTCTCCTGTTCTCCCCCTCAGCCTCTGGACCCTTGCCTTTGTCTTGGGAGGGCTGTACCCAACAAAACGTTCACAGCAAGCCCGCCAAAGGGGACAATGCCTGACTAATCTCCATGATAGGAATCTGACCTAGTTTGTTTAATTCTTTATGTTCTCTGTTGAGGTGAGTACAATAAATATTTCTGACTTATAATTCTCTGAGGTATCAGTTAAGGGCCTGCAGTAACTGCTCTGAAGCCTTCCCTTGGAGACCTATGGCCACCAGATATGCCCTTGCTAGGTTGATAGCTATGTGGAGTATGGTGGTCCCCAAAGACAAACTTCATTAGGAACATCCAAGCGCAAAGAACAAAAATAAAAAGGACTGCCACCCTTTCGTGTGTTCCATTGGAAAATGCACTGTACAGAGTTGAACAGATATTCATTTGCCCTCTGGCCTGCGCCATCATTTGCTGTGTAGGCTTGAGCAGGTTGCTTAAACTATCTGTGCTTGGGTTTCTTTACTTACCAAGTAGAGGCCATAAATCTCCCTTCTTAGGGTGATCATTAAATTCGAACAATAAGTAGAAGTATGATAATTTTGTGAGATCCCAGGCTGAAAAGCAAAACGCTAAAAGAGAGTTCTCTATTCAACAAGCATTTGTTGAGAGTACAATTCTAAGCGGAGATACCAATATGTAAGCCACGGTCCCTGCTCTGGAGAAGCACACAGTTTAGGGGGAGTTACGAGACATGGGTACAGATAATAAGGAGGGGAGAAAATACTGAGGTGGGGAGCGAAAATGGCTTCATGGAGAAAGTGACATTTAAAATGACCAAATGCCCACCTAAATCCTCTTCCTGTAAAAGCTCAAATTGTGCGTGCGTTCGTGCGTGTGTTGGGGGAGGGTGTCAGCACATGCGGTTGGGCAATCCCGTAAGGTACAGTAAGAAAGAAAATCCTGGCAGTTTTTCTCTGTCATCTCAGGAATATATTCCACCCCACAGTGACAAACAGTTCTAGGAGATTTAGGCCCTTAAATCATTTTCTTTTCTTGGCAGCTATCCTAACCTTGTTAAGTGGCATTATCTGTGATTTCTGATTACAGCTTTTATGCTCCTTGGCTGTGCTGTTGCTTGAAATGTTTGTTTTTCTCCTTCATTTTTATTTAGAAATTCCCAAACACACATTGGTTCCCTGCCAGATTTCATAAGCCCTGTGATTTTTTTCCCCCAAAGACTAAACTTCTAAAAGTATATCATTTGTCAGGTTTCTCTAAAGTCCTGGGGCACCGGATGAGGTCTGGATGCTCGAAGGCAGGGTTTCTCAACCTCGGCCCAGCTGACCCTGGGGGTTCGGGGTGGGGGGCTGTCCTGTGCACGGTAGGGTGTCTAGCAGCATCCCCAGCCGCTATCCACTAGGTGCCCGTGGTGTCGCCCCACTCAGTTGTGACAATGAGAAGTGACTCTAGACATTGCCGAATAGCCCCTGGAGGACAAAAGGACCCCTGATTGAGAACCTTTGCCCTAAGGTAACCTCCATGGTAACCACGGAGGCCACAGACGTGGAGAGCAGTTAGCAGCCTTTCTGTGGAGGCCACTGGATGGCCTTGGGCAGGGACAGGCCATTTGTCAGAAGTTGCATTCTAAACTGCTGACATACTGAGCCTGGGTTTGGGCAAGAGTGGATGGTGGCAACCTAGGATAGGCCCCGGCACAGGAAAAGCTTTCCCTTCTCCCAAACCGATGCTCCGCAAACTTTGCTTTGTCCCAGGACCCCTTAAAAATTATAGGGAACTCCCAAAAGATTTTATGTGTGTTATACCTACTAATATTTACCATTCTGGAAATTAAAATTGCATTTTAAAAGCATGTATTCATTAATTTATTTTAAAATAATAAACCCAACATATGTTAACATAAATAACATAGTTTTTATGAAAACTGACTATAGTTTTCCAAAACAAAATTAGTAAGGAGTGGCACTGTCCTATGAGTTTGCAAATCTCTTTAATATCTGGCTTCGTAGAAGAGAATAGGATTCTCATTTCTGCTTTTTCCTTCAATCTGTTGCAAGATCACGTGTCGTGAAGCCTCCAGGAAACTCCACTGTGCAGCAGGAGGCAATAAGAGTGAGAAGGGCAAGGAAGGTCTTAGTATCATTAGAAAAGTAGTTTTGATCATGGGGACCCTCTGATGAAAAGGTTTCAGGGATCCTCTGGGGGTTCTTGGGCCACACTTTGAGAACTATCCCCCTAAACTAACATGTAACACTCGTTATCAATGTAGCTCACTTAATGGTTGACAACCTTCTTTAAAACCCGGGCTCTCTAGGGAGATATCTCTATTTGGACCATAGCGTGAGTGCCTTTAATCAGACTGCTCTGTTCCGGAGATCCAGTAAGAGCCACTGTCCTAAGGAAATTGAATGAAGTCATCTGAAGAACATAGTAACTTGAGGGAGGACAGGGACCGGTAAGGGCTTCGTCAGAGAGCAGCGGGAGGACGCTGCGCCCTGTGCAATAAGAAAGGGGGAAGCACAGAGAGGAGAAAGAAAATGCTTTGTACTTCGTGCTGTTCTCCTGATGGAATCAGGCACCCAGGTGCCATTGGGAAGCATCCCCCCACCACCAGAGCCTGGGGGCCAGTGCCTGGCTTAAGGCATAGGACTGGGGGTGAGCTGGTGATAAAACAAAAACTAGTAAGGGGAAAGAAGAAACAGAAGGGGGCCAAACAGTGGGAAGTAGGAGAGAAGGCCGTTCCAACACTGATCTCGGGGCCATAGATGGCCTGTCTGTCCTTTAAAAGTCTTAGACTTGGGGCACCTCACTGCCTCAGTCAGTGGGGCGTGCAACTCTCCCTCTCAGGGTTGTAAATTCAATCCCCACGTTGGGCATAGAGATTACTCAAAAAGAAAATCTTTAAACATAAATAAATAAGTGAAATTAAAAGTCTAAGACTTAACTCTCACTGCCAATAATATCTTCAAGAGGCTCCAAGTTTTGAGTATCTTTTGTTGCTTTGCATCCCAAGCCAAACCTGTTGGCATTTGAGAAGGCTAAGGTTCTGAGCACTGATTGAGGGAACTTGTTTAAAATATAAAAGGACCTCAATTTCCTGGTGAGATACAAAATGCAGATATTCCGGCTGCCAAGCCCGGCATCAACCGAGAAAGTGTCACCTCCCTGACACTCAAGGTTTATAGCTTTCCAAATCTCAAGTACTCTGAAATTGCATATTATTTTTAAATGATGATACATTTCTCGGAATATCTCAGGATGAAATGGTCCCTCTGCTCTCAAAGGCAAAGGGGGAGAGAAAGGAAATAGCCTTCGGGGACTTGGTCCAATAGAGGCCACATCTCTGGGACTACAGGAAGTCTTCTCAATGACCGGATATGTTGGTGGGTCCAACATATCCCAAATAAGCTAAGAAATTCTATGGCATGTTCATAGTCACAGAAATGTGTCTGCTTTCCCCCTTGTGAACTGGTGGCGTTCAGCAGAACATGCACTAGTATTCGCAATATTGTTCATGTGACTCTGAACCCACAGTAGCTTATTGCCTTGTAATAGAATTGTGCCACCCTCTAAATATAGTGCATTTTTTATCTAAAGTTATGAGAGATACTTTACTTAAAATCCATTAGTTCTAGAAAGACGACAGGGTAAAGGTCACTATTCCTATTTTACAGCTGAAGAAATTTCTAAGAGAAGAAATCTTAACCGGGGACCAGTAAGGTTTCCTGCATCTGCCCAGTGGCTCGGACAGCAGGCCCAATGCTTTAAGAGGCAGAGGGCTACAGAGCAATGGCCTGGCCTCCTGGAGCTGTAGGAGCCTCTCAGTTGAGGAAGTCTTCTTTTAGAAGAACAGCTTACCTAAACTGCTTCTCTACAGTACTACTACCCACAGTGGCAGAATCAGTTTGCCATCTTAGATCATGCCATATTAATAATCCATTTTTAAACAATCTGGTTCACCCTCTGGTTATCTGAGTGGACCGCCGACCTACGGCCACACCAGAGAGACAGCCGGTCAGTAACAGAAACAAGCCAGAGTCCAGTTCTCTCATGGTTGAAACCCCTCTCAGCCACAACTCAGAGGTCCACGTTCCACTCTCAATCCTAAGGCCAGGACGTGCGTAAGAATTCAGTTTGTGGAGTGAAGACATGTCTGTAGGACAGTTCTTTCTGAGATCAGTTTCATCTGGGCAACAGATATGTATAATAAAGGACAACTAATCAGAAGGCACGTTGTGCACATAGAATCTACTTTCTCTTCTGTTCCGATTCATCCTTTTGTCTTGTCCCTGACCCCTCCCCCCCGCTCCTCCATAGAGCTTGCTTTCTGTCTGGAAGTACAACAAGACACCCGGTTAGATCAAACCTAACACACCTCCGCCACAAAGCTACCACGAGCTGCCGCCGGACGATTGTCACTTGAGGGGAGACCCCCTCCCCACCACACACAACCTATCCGAGGAGTGCCTGTTTTTCTATCCTCATTATTTAACAGTGTGTGCCGATTACTCAAAGCGATATGGGCAGGCCCTGGTAAATATAGCGTTGCTGTAGTGTTAACTTTTTATAAGGTAATGCTCAGGTTGCCTGCAGTGTTCTAAAATACTCTGTGGCCAGGGCCCCCTGCTTTATCGCTTTCTATAGTTTTAAAGTAGTTTGAAGCTTGAATAACATAAAATAACATAATATAATGTTATTTATGTTATTTCCCACGTGAAGAACGCCTGTAAACCTTGCAGTATTGAAACTCAGTGAACAAGGCATCTTAGACAAGCTGAAAAACAAATGGTGGTACGATAAGGGGGAATGTGGAGCCAAGGACTCCGGGAGTAAGGTCAGTCGCTGAAGGTCTTTTTGTACTGATTAGCAATCACATTTTGAACCACTGTTTATTTTCTACCCCAAAACGGCTTTCCTTCCCAACACACCCCCCCCGACACAGTGGGACCCCTTTATAACACCAGCGCTAAAGGCACAAGGCGGGCGCCCTGCCGGCGGAGACCTGCTGCAGGGTATCAACCATTGACCTTGAGCGGACGAGCTAGTGTTGACATTGGAACGCAATCCAGCCCACCGCACTTCCAAAGCTGTGCAAAGACCGAGCTGTGTTATAAGGGGGTTTTACTGTATTTCACATTTCGAAAGTTCAAAGAGAAAACCTAACAACAACCACAACCAAAAAAAAAAAAGATCCAGTTGTGACAGTACTTTCTCTTAACTTCTTACAGTGTCAGAGACTTTGTAGTTGTAAATACCTTTGGTTATTTGTACATTATGTCGATCCCATGTGAAAACAGTCAAAGAAAGAAATAACAAAGACTGGTCTCTGTAAGCAGAGTGATTAGCCTCCTCCCAGCTGCTGTCGTATTGAGTTCAGCATCTATTTGGATCTCGAGTATCATTAAGTCTGTCACACTTCTCTCTTCCAAAGGTGTCATTTGAATCTCTGTACGTAATACTTTTGAAATTTAGTCGCATGCTCCTTAAGGGTATACATTGTCAGGATAACATCACATTGATAAGCATGAAACACTCTTCCCCGCCTCCTTCCTGCCCCCTTTGCTCCCCTAAGAAAGTTCTTTTTAGTTTCAATTTTTGCCTTGCCTTTTTTTGAACTAATATTGTGGTATCAGTTAATTCATTTCATGAAATGCCACTCATTTCCCCTGCGCAGTGAACCATTTTGCTACTGGTTTTCCACATCCCATGGCAGGGAATTCTGTGAAACTTAAATACGTGGAAATGGAAACTGTTCTTGTTGCTGCGACCTAACGCGGATTATGTCCAAGGTTATGTCCTTTTCCCCCGTCAAATACCACATACGTGGAGCAATCTCAGGGCAGAGGGACGGTTGCTGGAACTGGTCCATTTCCTAGTGGACCGTGGAGCATTCCTTGCAGAAAGCCTGGCCAGCCTCCTGAAGGAAATGACCCATTGTTTCATAAGTGACAGACATTCCCACTTCTCTAGTTACCTGTCATTCACCCTAGAAGAGTGACCATTTGAGAGGTTGTTGTAGACATGAGGCTCACACATAGCCCCTCCCCGACCATGCACTTCAATTCCAATTGGCCTTCTTATTAAAGTAAACAAGTATAGTGCTGGTTCCTATAACAATAGAATCAGGACGTGGCCATATCATCTCTCCATTTAATCCTCAGCTAGCTGAGCCACAGTGTTGCGTGTCAGCTCTGGCCATTATCTGCTCACTGTGTTACCATGTCAATACGATATCCAATTCACTGATGTGACAGTTTGGGTATTCCATACAATGGCATTCAGCAGCAAAATGGTTACATTCCCTCTAAAAAGACTACAAAATGCTATTTTATTTTATTTTTTTCAAAGAAAGGCTCCGGGCCCTTGGTGTGTCCTACCTCCAGGTAGGGCTCAAGGCACCAACTTTTTTCTTTCCATTGTTCAGCAGCTCAGTTTTTGCTTTTTCATGCAGGCAGATAGTCAGATTTGCACAGTTCGACCTGAAAGTCACTGACCGGCTTCCTCAATTTTTTCCCCCCATTTTAAATAGAAAACAGAGAAGCATAGTATTTTTTTTTTTAATTATTCACTACATTCCCTGGAGTAAAGCTAAAAATGAGCTGGATTTTTTTTTTTTTTTTAATCATCAGCCTCTTAGAAAAGCTTTCTGATTTGTATGGAGCCAATTCAGGACCCAGTGGGTCCTCCTGACAGTTTTCCTTAAATTCTCAGGAAGATGGAAGGGAGCTAATTCTTTGTGCTGGGCCCTTGTTCCAGCAGCGTGAAGACTTGCTGCCCTGAGGATGCGAGCTCAGCAACCAGTCCCCGAAGGGAGCAATCTCTCAGCCACCAGGGGAAAGGGGAGAGTTAATCCCTTTTAAACAAACCCTCGATAAGTAACTCCCCAGATAAGAATATCAGGAACCCCTAATAGTCTCACCTGGTATCTTAAAGACAAGTTGTTGACAAGTTTGTCACAGGGAGAATGAGGGAGAAAGGGGCGTTGCGGGCCAGAGAGGGGAAAGAGTGCTTCAAGTTCCCAAATGAAAAGAGTGTTACATTTCTAGAGACTATGGCACAGCTCAACTCTGGCAAATGGCACTTTGCGGCCGGCAGAGGAATGAATTGGGCTTGTGTTTACACTTTTGCTCCCATGGCCAAGCGCTGTTTTATTTAGTCATTGATACCATTTTGAGGTACCAAAGGAATTAAGGAGTCAAAGTAAATGAACAGCTAGGTGAGGACCACAACTGTCAACAGAAGCACAATCTACCATCTTGCGGGCCATTGTGAAACATCAGCCAGTTGCCAGAGTCGACTCATAACACTTACTTACATCAATGTTTAGTTATTTTGCAACTTAGAACTATCCTACATAGTTGTCATGTATTGTGATGTCCCATTGCTTGTGTTTTCCCCAAGAACTAATCACGTTGTTCATTTCTCTTAGGACAAGACCAGCGCTCTGAGCCTGAGCAACGTGGCAGGCGTTTTCTATATACTTGTCGGAGGTCTGGGGCTGGCCATGATGGTGGCCTTGATAGAATTCTGTTACAAATCACGGGCAGAGTCCAAACGCATGAAACTCACAAAGAACACCCAAAACTTTAAGCCTGCTCCTGCCACCAACACTCAAAATTACGCTACATACAGAGAAGGCTACAACGTGTATGGAACAGAGAGTGTTAAGATCTAGGGGTACGGTCAAGGTCTAGTAAACTAATCAGCCTTACCTTACTATATGTTAATCTCTCTCTCTTTTTCTCTCTCTCTCTCTCTCTTTGTTTTTTCACTTCAGTTTGTTGTTTCAAGTATTGTCTGTTCTTTGCAACCATTTGATTCTTTGAGAACAATGGTTGCACTTTCTTGTCAGGCAGTGCTGCTTTTCTAATAGCGCCATCATAATCGTACTGTGGTGTGTGACCCAAAAGGAGAAGAAATTCTCTAGAGTAGCGCTGTTCAATGGGAATGTTTGTGAACCACATATGTGAACCCCATGTATGATCTGAAGTGCTCTACTCACCACACTTTTTAAAAGTAACACAAGTGAAATTAATTTAATGCTACATTTTCTTTACCTTAACATATCCAAGATCTCATCTCAACATGTTCTCAATATCAAAAGTGAATGAGATAGTTTACCTTATTTTCTTCATGCTACGTCTTAGAAATCTGGGATGTATTTTATACTTCTGCTACATCTCAACTCGTACTAGCCACCTGTCGAGTGTTCAGTGGTTGCATGTGGCTGCCATATTGGACAGTGTAGTTCTAGAGAAAGCAGTGGCCCTCGAACCGATGGTAGAGTGAGGAATAGGAGTGGGGCACTGACGTCTTGACAAATGCAGTGCTTCTGTAAGAGCACGGTGGTTCTCTTAAGCCTAAGCCTGAGACCATTTCTTTAATCTTTGAGTTCCTTTGTTGTCCCTTTCTTGGAACTGATATTCAGGTAAGTGTCTCCCAAAGAACAGTCTAGGCTCCCTGCTGTTGGCTGCCCCAAATCCATATTTAGATGAACCTGACTAATGCCACCTTGACTCCGGCAGCTACAGCCAAACCCCCACCCCTACGCCAACCAGTAGCTCAGATGTGTTCAAAGGCAAGCTTAAAGTGGGCTAATCTGTCCGTTCTGGAAGTGTTTAAGAGAATATAGTCTTGTCACCTTCAAGTGCATCTGTCATCACTAACACACCTATCTGAAGGGGAACAGAACAATTAGCAACTTCACAGCCCCCATTCTAGGTGGGAGGTGCTTTACCTCATGAGTCAACATCAATACGAATTCCTTGAATGCTCTCGAGTTTCTACAAATGCAGTATTTGCATTTTGATCTCCTTGTATTTCACATTGTGGAACGAAATTCGGCCCCCTTTTAAATAATACTTCATGCACATAAATCATGTGTCTTCACCATGGAAAGCATTATCTTGTTTGGTGAAGTTGCTGGTTGTTCTCTCCTACTGCAGACCACAACCCTCTGCTGCAACATGAACTAACACACCCGCTGAGTGTTCCCATTGCATTGCTGAATGGACAATACATAGATCCATCTGTAATTAGCATTGTTTGCATGCAAGCGTTTCATGTTCCAGTGTGCTTACAATATTTTACTCTTGAGTAAGTTATATACGCCCATTACAATTCGGGGCACATGATTTGCTTTTTCAGAGAGTAGAACATGGGCGATTTCAGCTTACCTTAATTATATCCCAAATTCCGAAATACTGGCATCCAAAGAAAGAATACATCTGAAATCGGCATAACAGTTTTCCAAGTGCTCTCACATCTATTGCCTCGTTTGAGGCAATGGGTCACAAAGTGTTTTCCCTTTCAGGTAACTGAGACCCAGTCATGCCAAGTGACTTGCTCAAGGCAACACAACTAGGTAGTGGCCATTCTAGGACTAGGACCCAGTCCTCCTTCCTCCCATAGCTGGATTCCCTTTGCTAAACCATTCAGCCTCTAACCACCCATGGCCTGGTGGCCTCCAGGAACCTTGAAATCCCAACGGGATCCCATCAAATGGAAAGCAGATCCTAAGTCTGTGTCCCACTTGTTTACCAAAAAAGGCATGTGCCTCCCTTCTTACACATTGCACGTGAGGTTGTATAGTCAGTATCTCCTGCTTTCCCCAAAAAGAATCTTTCTGAGACAAGCATCAGGACTTGGGGTCACACAGCCCCCAGACCCTCTTTATTATCAGCCATTCCATCCGGGAAGCTATAGTCTCTACTCCTCGACTACCACAGCCTCAGTCTCTTGTTAAAGCCCCAGAGCAGTGCTTCTTAAACGTCAGTGTACGTCGTGAATTACGTGGGGAACTTATGAAAATGCAGGTTCAGGTTGAGCAGGTCTGCGATGCTACCTGAGAGTCTCCATTTCTCACAATCTCCCAGGCCATGTTGCTGCTGCTGGTCCAGGGAGTAGTAAGATTCTAGAGAAAATGATCTCAGGGCATGTAACTTAAGGAAGGAAAGGAAAGAGGGAGGGAAGGACAGAGGGAAGGGCAGAGGGGGAAGGACAGAAAGAGGAAGAGAGAAAAAGGAAGGGAAAGAAAGAGAAAGCTGGGGTCGGCAAGCCTCTGGGCAGAATGTTGCAGTCCTCAAATGGAAACCCAGAAACGAGATTGCCACATCTGTCTCCCTGGCTTCCCTTTAGTCATCTTGTTTGATCCACTTTGTGAGGCAAAATGCAGGCTAAAAGAGGCAAAAATCACATTTTAATAGACATCAATGCCAATGTTGTTAGGGCCCAGTTAGCTAGCACCTTGGCAACCATCCTAGGATGAAAAAAAAAGCTGGGGAAAGCCTCAGCAAACAAATCTGTCCTCTGAGTCTATGTGAAGTCTCCACACAAGAAGGAAAAGCCTCAGAGGATGCCAGAAAAATCCTTCCATGTGTCAGTCCAAGAGGCACACAGCAAGCTGAGCAGGAAACAGAAACCTGTCTGCTGTTCTCAGCCAGTTTGGTCACGTAATGTTGGTTAAGTGAAGGGTGAGCCCTTTATCCATTCATCTTTTAATTCCCACAAAGTTCTGGAAGATCTCCTAATGACTTCTCATTTGTTACCTAGTTATTAAGCTTCCAGTTCTCTGAATTGGCCTAGATCTGTCACGGCCTATGCAGGGGCACAGAGATCAAGAGGCACCCTGAGATTTTACTTTTATTGCTAGTTATCAGAGCCCGCCTTAAGAGTTTGGGGTACCATTAATTCTTCAGGTAAACTGACTCCAGGGCAAATCACCTGCAAAAATATGATCCAGGTGAAACCTGGTTAATAAAGACCAACTCCTGGAAGGGTGGCCCCCAAGCATGCCTCGGCAGGTGACTGGCCGCCGAGTGTTCCAGATTCCCTGCACCCTAGAGCTGGCTCTGCTAATTGTCTTAAGAGACTCTTCCCAATTTCCCCATTGCCGTCAAGAGCTACTTCTAGCTTCTTTGGTTTCTTCAACAATATTTTTGAAATGCTTCTCATTTTCAAGACCTCAAGATGCCTGAAGTTAAGGGAAACGATGTCCATTTTTCCCCTAAGACGGTTCCATTTTGTCTTCCCACAAAATGTTAACTTTGTCCGTGTGGCCCATTTTCAAAATGATCAATTTTCCTTCTGCAGCCCATGCATAAACATTCTTGCTGGGGAAATTGTCGGCTCAGGGGAAAAACAAGGGTTCCCTTGGTATAGAGGGAAAGGATGGAGGAGAGGGGTATGAGCTTGAAGAGGAATCAGGAAAGTGCCCTGCGGGCTTCAGAGTCAGGGGCAAATGAATGCCCTGCCCAAGTTAATCCCTCCTACGGTGGGGGCAGCATCAGCATCCCAATCAGGCCTCTAACATCCAAGCAAAGACCCCATGGATGCCAAGCCTGGGTACCATCGTTCTGACTTCTTTCTGGTATGTGCTGCCCCTTTAAAGCCCGTGTGCTATTTTCAGATTGGAATAACCAAGGCTGTAGGTATTGAGACACAAGCTGTCACTTTTCCAGCAATGAACGGCACATTTTCTTCTCGCAGTCAAATGGATTTCAATTGAGCAAGCCACACAGAACACTGTTTATCCTCTGTCTTAGGTAAACAGTCCCCTGCCACAGGTTCTGCAATCAGAATACAGCCCACAGGTTAGTTGTTCTGCATATGTCTATATAAATGCTATCAAGACTTCCTAGTCTACCTGCATCCTAAGTGATCAATGCCTGGAGTTAGACGTCACGTGACATCCATATATTCCTTAGTACAAGGCACAGTAGAGAAGGAACCTAATTTAACCGATGGCAAAGCTTTTGCATCGGGAGAGAGAATTTAAACAGACTTGTTGCCTAAAGTCAGTCAAACTGGGTGCAGCCCCAGCGATGCCAGTTTGAGAAAACACTCATGGTTCTCGTCCAAGATAGACTGAGCCGTAAGAAACGTCGAAATCCCTAAGAGAAAGCCCATTCACATGGAAGTTACCCCCTTGCCTTTGCAGGTCCCGTCCCACTGGCGGCATGTGATGAGAGGAATCACCGAAAACGTGGCTGCTTCAAGGATCCTGAGCCAGATTTCACTCTCCTTGGTGTCGGGCGTGACACGAATATTGCTGATGGTGCAATGACCTTTCAATAGGAAAAACTGATGTTTTTTTCCTTCAGTGCCTTACGGAACACTC
The DNA here is from genome assembly GCF_029215605.1 of Mirounga angustirostris. NCBI lineage: Eukaryota > Metazoa > Chordata > Mammalia > Carnivora > Phocidae > Mirounga > Mirounga angustirostris. Next base: position 100,319,877 of record NW_026991719.1, read on the forward strand.
TGAGACTCACGACAATGCAAACCATCATTGAAATCTTTTTGCTTTGCTTGAAAAAAAAATTAAAATAAAACCAACAAAAAAAAATGGACATGCAAGATTCCAGTATGTGAAAAAAAATCTTATTAAAAAAAGTCAATTCAACAAAAGCCATCCTTTGATACCACTGCTCAATATACAAACACCACGTTCTTTAATACACCCATGCACGCACACACGCACACGCGCACAGCACACACACACGCACAAAAAAATTTTTAATTCCAGTTCAGCAAATAGGCCCATCTCAGCTAAAATAATTAATTCCTCCTGATTAAAAAAAAAAAAATCTCTGACTCCCTGTGTTTGGGAAGACAGACTGGCATTTCTTCTAGGATCTGCTGACCAGATGTTTTTGGTAGTTCCTGTTGGTAGTGATGTTGTGTGAACCCTCTTTCCTTTCAACGTTGCTAAAATGTGTGTATCTTTAGAATGTAAATGCGACACATAAGAAAATTCAAACACTTTGGAAAAGGGACTAAGCCTTGACTTCTCTGTGTTCTTGAAATGGTTTCGTGAAAATGCTTTGATAACTTCCCACTCGGTGAAGGGATTAACAGAGCTTTCGAAATTGACTTTTGTGTGTAGCAAGGGACGGGGCACTATCAGGCAAACCTCTCGGTGCTTTCCTAAAACGGATCCCGGGGCTCTCCAAGAAGCCTGGAATTGCAGCTCACAGATCTGTTTTTCTTGCTTCAGTGTGCATTTTAAGTCAATACAGCTGAGTATTTAGCATTGAGGTGAGGGAAATGCTGCCTACACTCCCAAATGTTTAGAGTATCTTTCTCAGAAACAACACTGTGTTTAGCTCTGCTTTCTCCGCTAAGTATGCCTTTCAAGTGTACACCCCGGAGACAGGACCGCGTCGCAAGGCGGGCCAGTGGGTTCAGACCACAGTTCTCAGTCCAACTTTTACTCTTGCTAGGTCTGTCTTCCCAGCTGTTGCCTGTTACTGCCCGTGGCTCTCTGTCAGACTGCATGTGTCCTTTTCTAGTTTGCAAAGACTAAAACGCATTCCCAAACCTACTGCTAAACCCAGGGCCTCAGCATCACTCCTAGGTCCTTGCTCGGAGCCATCTCTCCACTGTCTCTCTCAGAAGAACGCTCCACTGCTCCACGGGCTATCAAGTAACTAATTGCGCACCTGCCATTGGCATTATCGGAACAGTCAGAGGAAATAGTCTCCGCTCACTAATTACCTCCTATATAATGACGTATGCTTCCTGTAGTTCAGTAGTTTGCTCTCATCAGTGACGTGCATTGGGAAGTTTCCAGACTGTAAAAACTAGGAGCTCGAATTCATTTCCCAAGTGTGACCTTTAGATGCTTAGCCGACTCGCTGCCCATTTGCTCTTGTCTTCAGAAAAGGAAGGAAGAAGTCTCGTTCCAATGAAACGTTTCCAGAAAAGTGTAATATAAACTTTCATTCCAAAAATTGTGTCATCAGCGAATAACTCACCTGTCAAATTTTAAATGGTATTGAACAAACAAAAAGAAAGCTGTTGTGTTTTTGTTCTGTTTTGTTTTCATGAACCTGTGACTTTCAACTTCTGAATGCTATGATGTCCAGAGCAGGAAGCTGACGCCGTGCAAATGTGAAGTTGTATAAAACGAATCAACCAACCTACACACAAATGTTTTCAGAGGCACTGTATAAAGAGAAATGTATGTTTATTGACTCAAATCAGTTTTTCAGAGGAAACTTCACTGAGAATGAAGAGGCAGGTAAATTGGTTTGTTATTTTTAAAAAACTTGCATGTTTAAAAAAAAAACATTGATTGCTTCAAATCTCTGCTACTAACTTCAAGCTATGGGAGTTTGGCGGTAGTCACTTGAGGATTTTTTTTTCCGATTCTTTTCTTTTCGTTGTTAAAGCTGTACTTCAGTGAACAGAAAAATTGCCAAGCAAACTAATGGCCGTAAAAGCGTAAATTGCATGTGTGGGCATAAATTACGGAGCCTCATTGCCATGAGGTATTGTACAAAGTTTTAATACATTTTGTAAATAAAATTGTAAAGAAAGCATTCATGTCTGTGCTTTGACTTTAAAATTTACTCGGATGCAGGTGCTAAGACGTTATTGTTCACTAATTTACTTCCCACCGGAAGCTTTGCCAACGATGTCACAGTCACCTTGCCGGTGATTCTCCTAAAGGATGACGCCACCCCTACCCGACACTCAACTGCAGCCACACATAGTCAGGCTCAGAGCCCTTGACCTAAATAGCAGTGTGCCACCCAGACCTTAGGTTGGGATTGTGGGGATCACCTAGAGTGAGATGGTGTCTACAAGCAGCAAGAAGCAGGACTTCATTGATAGGGAAAGTTTGACCTCAGGGCCTTCCATTCCCATTCTTTGTCTCCTCCACCTTTTGGGACCCTCTCCTCAGAGGCTTTGACCCTAACCTTGGCCTCGCATCCTCCCTTCTCCAGATCTGACCTCCCAGCAAAGTGCCCAAACTAAGGATTGATGTTCTTCAATAACATTTCCAATTGCTTGCCCACATCATCACAAATTATGTGTCCTGGTGCTCTTAGGTAACTGGCTATGTTTTGTACTGCTGTCCGAATTCCTGAGAGTAACTTCACATTCCATTGGAAAAGAACCTTCATTCCACCCAGGGTCACTGACCTAGAGTGCAGAGAGAAGTAATGAACTCAGGACTGTACTGATTTTACAACAGTTCTGCGAGAGAAATGAAAGGCCGTAGATCTAGTCTGATTTGTAGATTCTGAATATGGAATACAGTTTTTTTTTAAGATTTTATTTATTTATTTGACAGAGAGAGACACAGCGAGAGAGGGAACACAAGCAGGGGGAGTGGGAGAGGGAGAAGCAGGCCTGCCACAGAGCAGGGAGCCCGATGTGGGGCTCGATCCCAGGACCCCGGGATCATGACCTGAGCCGAAGGCAGATGCTTAACAACTGAGCCACCCAGGCGCCCCTGGAATACAGTTTTATCCAATACATATGGCAAGTGTTTATGAATAGACCAGTTTTATATTCTGATCCCCATAGAAAATAGGGGATAATGATAGGAGGGAAGGAAGGGATCATTTGCTGCTGAGCCAGGAAAGAAGAAAAGGGCAGCTGAGATGCTAGAGTGAGAAAGGAAGGAAGCTATTGGGGGTCGTGGAGTTTGGAACAGGGAGCACGAGGCCTTGGAGACAGAAAACTCAGAGTGGGAAAGGAAAGCTCTCAGAAGATTCTCAAGTGTAGGCTGATGTAAACACTCTGAGGTTAATTTGGTCGGGAGGCCTCCCATCTTCACGGTCCTCGGAAATGGCAACGGGCTGGCCAACCATCGTGCTTTATGACCCTTCAGCTGCTTTCCTTGTCTTCGGTTAGGACACCCACAGCAGTCTCACCAGCAGAGAACTGAGTCCCTAGGGAGCAGATTCAGGGACCAGATTGGAGTAGTGGTTCCCTGGGGGGGGGGGGGGGGTGCTGATAAAAATCAGCTCAAGTACCAAATGATGCCCCCCGGATCTTTCGAAATAATAGATTTCTATTTTAACAGGAACTTTCAATTGCTTACCCCGAAGGAAAAGCCACTCTTAGGTGCTATGGCAGAGGAAGATAGAGCGCAATTTGGGTTCAGGTGGGGTTTGGGTTTTTGTTTGTTTGTTTGTTTGTTTTGTCTCCTTGGTGGGAGGGAGAAGCGAAAGGAATACGAGTAGTCTTTCTCAAATCAGACTGCAGGTAACTGTATCTCTTGCTTACACATCAGGTCAGACTTGCCAACCAGGTCTGCAAAAAATTCTTGAGCTTTAAATCCTACACGCCCCCCCACCTCCGCACCAAAAGAAAATGCCCCTTGGTCCTTGCATTGATTTCCTTGCCTGTCAAGATTCATATCCAATCGCATCATAAAATCTTCCATTGGGAAGGGCAAATATACTCAAGGAAACCTTGGTAGGCTCAGGCAAGAATTGTAAATCATCTGCCTAATATTGGGTGGGGAGAGAGGGTTGACTGTGACTTGGGGAGATGAACCTAGAGGAGGAGAACACATTGAGAAGCAAGAAGCAGAACCATTATTCCTCAGAATGCAGAGTCCTGCGGGACACCTGGGTGGCTCAGTGAAGCGTCTGCCTTCGGCTCAGGTCATGATCTCAGGGTCCTGGGATTGAGTCCCTTGTCGGGCTCCCTGCTCAGCGGGGAGTCTGCTTCTCCCTCTGTCCCTCACCCCACTCATGCTCTCATGCTCTCTCTGCCATTATAGGGTGAAAGCAGCCACAGACAATATGGAAATAAATAAATAAATAGATAGATAGATAGATAGATAAATAGATAAATAAATAAATAAAATCTTAAAAAAAAATGCAGACTCCAGGAAGCAGAAGGGCACGAGCCAGTTATATCACCAAAACCTCCTATCAGTCAGAGCCAGCTAGTCAGCTGCTCCAAGCCCTACCCCTCCCCTCTTATCCTCACCCCGTTGGACTGGGCTTTGGGGCACCAGTTTATTACCAGATCACTTGGCAGAGAGGACACTCAGCAGCAATATATCTGCATTCAGTTGTGGGCACACACAGAACTTGGCATCCCAACAGGAAACCTCTTTTGTATCCGGGGCCACTGGAGAGACTGGCGGTTTCACCCCTATCACTCTGGACTTGGAAGAGAGTGAAGAGCGGCATGGAGAATTAATGAAACTTGCCTCTAGAACTGAAAGCCAAAGAATGAGGTGCTAGGAGACGTCCCGCACATCTAAGACTAGGAGTCGTAGACAAGACATTCATATTCAGTGAAGACACAAGGCACACTTTTGGACTTTCTCAAAAGGCTTCCTGGGACGCCTTTTGTCATTGTTGTCAGGAGAGGATGGAGGGAGGTATTATGGAGGGTCTGTCATTGTCCCAAAACTACCGCCACTTCCTTAGCATCCTCAAAACCGAGGGTTCACAAACTCATTTGAGTTTGGGCAAGATGCCCAAGCTCTTTGACAGGCATTGTCCTTGTAACGTCACAGATGATGCAGGAGCAAACTTGGCTCCTGCCCTCAGGGGGCCTGCAGGCTTGGTGGCAAGGTAGACAATGAATCTACATGAATTCATGCCCAGCGCTTAGCTCAGAGAAAGAACTATAAGGAGCCCAACATGAAGACTTTCCTCCTGCCTCTTCCTTCAGATGTGTGCTTCTTAATACAGTCAGGTGGAACTTTTGTGCCTCCAAAGCTGTGAGCCTCTTCAACTGAAGGGTCACACCTGGCCCTTGTAGGCCCCTAGCTGCTGAAAACCTCAGAATGATCACTTTCCTGCCACCCTCAAAGCAGGAGATATTTGCTTATTTATTGACTGACAATGCCCTTGTTATAAAAGTATAAAAGAACTAAGGTGCCTGGGTGGCTCAGTCGGTTAAGAATCCGACTCTTGGGCGCCTGGGTGGCTCAGTTGGTTAAGCGACTGCCTTCGGCTCAGGTCATGATCCTGGAATCCCTGGATCGAGTCCCACATCCGGCTCCCTGCTCGGCAGGGAGCCTGCTTCTCCCTCTGACCCTCCCCCCTTTCATGTGCTCTCTCTCTCATTCTCTCTGTCTCAAATAAATAAAATCTTTAAAAAAAAAAAAAAAAAAAAAAAAGAATCCGACTCTTGATTTTGTCTCAGGTCATGATCTCAGGGTCTTGAAATCCGAGGCCCGCCTTGGAGTCCACACTCAGCACAGAGTCTACTTAAGATTCTCTCCCTCTCCCTCGGCCCCTCTCCCCACTCGCACACACACTCTTTCTCTCTCTCTTGCTCACTCTCAAAAAATAAAAAAAATAATAAATAAAAAGTAAATACAAGTATAAAAGGAGCTGCAATGTCAGCCTAAGAAATAATCCTCTCCCTGTGCAGCAGATTTGGCAAAATTGGCCTTTCAGTGGTTTCACCGAGTTTCAATTCTGTAGCAAAATGGCTGATTTAAATTCTTCCTAATAAATATTCACGAAGCCTGCACAAGTCAAAGCTCTGGCAACAGCTCGCAAGAACCTTGAATGTAGGCTGATGGAGGAAACAGTTTTACAAATATTTCCAAACAACATTGCCATCTTCCCCCATGAGAGTGCTAATTTTCTTAAAAGACTGGAAACCCACTCTCAATCTGGTAATGACTTTTAAGGCCTACATTTTCCCCACTTACAATAGAGCTTTGGAAAAGCTTGTTACTCCCTATCTCTTATTCCTCAATAATTGTACTATGGCTTCTACCCCACCACTCCAGAAGAACTGCTCTTGACAAGGTCATCAGTAAACTGCAAATCCTACTTTATAGCAACAGATGGCAAACTTTGGCCCACAGGCTAAATGTGGCCCACTGCCTGTTTTTGTTAAAGTTTTATTGAGGGGTGCCTGGGTGGCTCAGTCGTTAAGTGTCTGCCTTCGGCTCAGGTCATGATCCCAGGGTCCTGGGATCGAGCCCCACATCGGGCTCCCTGCTCAGTGGGAAGCCTGCTTCTCTCTCTCCCACTGCCCCTGCTTGTGTTCCCTCTCTCGCTGTGTCTCTCTCTGTCAAATAAATAAATAAAATCTTAATAAATAAATAAATAAATAAAGTTTTATTGAAACACAGCCATCCCATTCATTTACATATTATCTGTGGCTGCTTTCACCCTACAATGGCAGAATTGAGTACTTGCAACAGTATTGCCCACAAAGTCTAACATATTTACTAACTTGCTCTTTACATAAAAAGCTTGCTAACCCCTACTTTGCCCTACTTGATAGTCATTATCTTATTTGGCCTCGTTCCAGAATTTGATGCTATTAACCTGTCCCACCTTGAAAATCTCTATTCCTTTGACTTCTGTAACAGCACTCTCTCCCAGTCTTCCTCCTACCCTGTTGCTGCTAATTTCTCTCCTGCTTCCTGGTCTCCTTTTCTATCTCTTGATATCAGTGTTCTCCTGAGTTCCACCATGTTTCTTCCTCTCTTCTCCCTTTGCACACTCTCTCTGGGTATCTATCTGGGAAACTATCCCATAGTTTCCATTTCCACCTGTATTATGCTATCTCTCAAGTCCCCATTTCCATCTCAAAACTTTCTCCTGAGCATCAACCCAGCATATCCCAATGTCTATACCTCCTCACTTGGACTATCCCATAAGCACATCAAACTCAGCATGTCCAACACAGAAACTATTATCTCTGCTGTTACCCTCATCCCATGGCTAAACCAGACTTCCCTCTAAAAGTCTCCATCCTGACTTAAAACCCCATTGATAAAGAGTAAAGTAAAATATAGGAATAAATCTAATAAACTTTAAAACTGGTAGATGTGATGATCTGAGAAAAATGGGCTTGCACTCAGAAGCAGAATTCACAGTACAATGACAATAAAAAAACAAATGGGTCAATTTAACATCAACCTGTAGAGCTATAAGATGCAGTGAAAAGTAAGTGTATGATTCTTCTCATCTTTTGGATCTCAGAATTATAATATGATTTGCACTCACACGGAAGAAAATCAACTAGAGTTGTCACCAGTGAAGGAATGTGCAGATTCCAGACAAGCTACACAAATCACCTTTGGAAGCATAATATAAAAAGATGGTTCTCATAACGCTCGGGGAGATATGAGGAGGAGCCTGCATGGAACCAAAGAAAGAACAAGGAAAGAATGGATAGGGAGTTTGCATCCAGTTTATATAAAGCCAAGCATGTGTATTTGTGTAAGTGTTCTGAATAATCTAAGCAGCCCACTCTTTCGCTCTCCTTCCTTACTCTTGCCACTGCCGCAGAGGGTTGCGCCATGCAGAGAGGACAGTAGGACAGGGTGTTAATCACCACCATAAACCCAAACACCCAATCCAGAAACTGAATCCTGGTTATCAACCTTGTGAGCTCCTTACCTCATTTTTACCCTTAGTCAAGTTTTAACTCTGAAATCTGAAAACTCCTTCTGTGAATCCCTATCTTAGTTTGAGCTTGTAACACTTTCCATATGACCTAATTCAATAGCCTCAACTGTTCCTCTTGTTTCTGGTTTTTGTTCCCCCAATTCACCCTCCACACTGCAGCCAGAATGATTCTTTGGATCTCGTCACTCTTCATTGCCCTGTGGCATAAGGGTAAATCCTTAGTGTTATGAGATAGAGCCCCATGTCGAGCTCCATGCTGGGTGTGCAGTCTGCTTGAGATTCTCTCTCTCTCCCCCTCCCTCTTCCCCTCCCGCTGTGCACTCTCTCTCTCTCAAATGAATAAACAAAATCTCTTTTAAAAAAAGAGTGAATCCCTTAGTTTACCATAAAAGGCCTTTCATAACCTGCCTCTTGCCCATTTCTTCAGCTTCGTTGTTTACCACCCCTTCACCTCCATTCTCTACTCCACTAAGACCTTGTTATATTCAACTACAGAAAATTCCTGGCTCTGCCATGTCTTCCTGCCATGTCTTTTCATGCTTCCGTGGTTTTGCATATGCTTCTCCACCTACCTGGAATTCCCTTCCCCTCACCTTTATGCCTGACTAACTCATAGTTTGTAAGACCAAATTGGCATCATTTCCTCTGGAAAACCTTCCTGACTGTCCTCTCCCCCCAGGATGGGGTTAGAGACTCTTTCTCTCTATTCCATCCTGGTAGTGCTTGCCTTTTTCATAGCACTATAATGTTATATCATCTTCCCTACTAGATCATTGGCCGAGACCATGGGCAGAGTCTCTCTTAGTCATTTCCACAAATGAAACAGAATTGTAAATGTCTGATGAACAAATGAATGAAATGGGGGGGTGGAAAAATAACCCAGAGGCATAACTTAGGAAGCAGTGTTGAGGACAGAGAAGAGGTGCCACCTTATACTGTACAAAATGAAAATGAAAAAACTCACAAACTTTGTGTCCAAAGAAGTCTACCTTCCACATAATTAGTCATAAAAGGCAGTTTTCCACAGCCCGCCATCTTCTCAATGTCTCTCTTCTCCCAAAAGAAGCCCCACCTCATCACCAACTATCCAGGCAGCCAAACCCTCAACTTCCTCTGGATGGGGAGTATCTCCTGCACTAGGCACCATCACCACCCCTATGGGTACCCTCCCTGGCCAATGCCCCGAGCTGCTACACTCTATCAAGTTCATGCATTCAGTCATGGGACACTCAGATGTGCAAATGTAATCTCCTTTGTGAGACTCACCCACTGGATGGATAGTGGGAGGGCCACATAAATTTTAGTCAGAACAGATAAATTTAGTTCATATACAGTGGTATTAGGCTCAGTCCATGTGGGAGACATAGTTGTGCACCCCTCATACTCCCCTTTAAGAAATGACTTACTGCCCAGCTGCAAGCAGTGTAGGCACCTGACAGCCTCCAGCTGTTAGCATCTCCAGACTCCACCTCAGGTTTTGAATAGAGATCACACTCTTGTTGGGGCAGCCTGCAGCCAGTGACTGAGCAAGAGGGTTATAAAATCACACTCTCTCGGGGTAACCGCCAGCTAATGACTAAGCAAAGCAATGGAACCTAACCATGTCCACGCAATACAGGACTTCTATAATGAGCAATCTTGGCTTCAGAAAGCCCCCGTGGGCTGGCAGAGACTTTATCAGGTCCACACCACAGTCTGATGGCCCCCCTGCTCAATTTTTGCTTCTTTGTCCTTATTCCTTCACAGGTGTTACTCCCTAATTAATTTTTGCCTTCCTAACCCATCAACACCTGCTTCTCTGAGAGTCTGACCCATGAGATTTGGTACCAGAAGTGGTCCCAAGAAAGCAGGCCATAGATGGGGTTTGGGGACTGGATCCCTCACCACTACGGTAGTAATGAGGACCCTATTCCCAGTGGGAAGTTGTGCACAGACAACCCCTGGCATGAGGGGGCAGTCCAATTGTTAAAGCTTTCACCTGTGGTGCTTTGGAAGAAGGGGCCAGTGGAAAAGAGGCACTAGCTGGTGGAATGACTCAAGCATTTGAAATGTATGGGAGAATTATAAATATAAAGAAAATGGGATCCGGTGCTTGCTGAATAGTTACATTGATGCACTAAAAACAGATAAGAAAAAGCTGAGTGCAAAGGACAAAAACTAAATGTGAGGGGCACGTGGGTGGTTCAGTCAGTTGATTTTGACTCAGGTAATGATCTTGGGGTCCTGGGATCAAGCCCATATCAGGCTCCACACTAAGTGGGGAGTCTGCTTGAGGACTCTCTCCCTCTGCCCCTCCCCCCTTCTCTCTCTCTCTCTTTCTCTTTCTCAAATAAATAAATAAATCTTTTGTAAACACTAAATGTGAGAACCGAACAGTCTCTTTATTTTTTTTATTATGTTCAATTAGCCACTGTATAGTACAGTCTCTTTAGCTTACACATACTCTCATTTCATGCAATGGTGAGCATAAAAAGGTGAAGATCAAACCCAGGATTTGACCATTAGAGTAGCTGAATTACAAGGATAGTTGAATGCTCAACTGGCATTGGCAGGTATGGTTTTTTTTTTAAAGATTTTATTTATTTATTTGAGAGAGAGAATGAGATAGAGAGAGAGAGCATGAGAGAGGGGAGGGTCAGAGGGAGAAGCAGACTCCCTGCTGAGCAGGGAGCCCGATGTGGGACTCGATCCCGGGACTCCAGGATCATGACCTGAGCCGAAGGCAGTCACTTAACCAACTGAGCCACCCAGGCGCCCCATTGGCAGGTATGTTATGCCAAAGTCAGGGTCCTTGGTTGGGAAAACCCAGCACCCTGACACACGGGGTGGGGACATCTAAGTGAATGCTCCTGAAGGTTTTGACTCCCCAGTCTTCTCTGAAACTTCTGAGTCCACGCCTCCCAAATAAGAGCTAGTACTTCCGCTGTATGAGGGGACAATACAGAGGTTTTTCCCACACAAAACAACAGGACTGTGAGCAGCCCAACCCTCCCCCAAACAAGCTAAACCTGACAGGGGAGGAAAGGGACTATACCCCGAAGGAACTAGAAGATTTAGCCAGCATGCGCTGGCAGAAGTCAAGGGAGTACCGGCGGGACTAGATTCTGCAGGTGCTTAATTGAGAAGTGCTTTAAGTTAAGACTGGATAAGGGAGAGTTTGTGGGTTTGGAGGCACTTTCTTGGGATACAGGACTTAACACCCTAGCAGGGCTCCCAGAGGTTGGGGTAAACTTGCTGTTTATCAGTGGCTCCTCTACAAGCCTAGAGAAAAGCAATGACCCACACTGGGTGGTATTGAAATTCCTCAATTATTGTGGCAGATAGCAGAGGAAGGACTTAAAAGGCTGAGGGAAGTGGACATACTGGAGTGGATATGAAGCCAGAGGACCCACTGGAGGACTATATTCCACGTGAGGGCTAAGGGAACACAGCATTCACCAAGGCCATGAGGAATGCTGGCAAGCGGGACAGCAGCATCACCAAGTTCAGTGGTGGCTCTCCCTGCAGGCCAGGGCAGATGATAATGGAGGTTGTCCCTGAATTTGTTGAAAGAAATGGAAATGATAAGCAATCCTCTCTACCTGCCAGCAATAGAGTCCAGGTGATAGTGTTGAGCCACCAGCAGCCAGGGGTTTGTAATTACTGGAACAGCAGACAAGACTAGAGTGGCAACCAAGCGGGCCTGATCTATAGAGAGTTAAAGAGATGATTAATAAAATAAAGCATCCCTAGATGCAAGTAGATAGGCAAACAGGGTATTGCTTAACATATATGATAAACTAAAAAGAGTCAGAATACATAATCCAAAATTTGAGGTCAGTCTTCCCAATTAAAAAAAAAATCATGATTTCTAGTCAAGTTTCCAGATCTAAGCTAATTTTCAGTTCCAGAACCCACTGACGGGAGATATGGCACCCAGGGGCAGAATCCTGCAACATCATTCCTTCCCCCAGTCCTCACCAAAGGGGCCCACAGTCATTTACTTGGGTAAGTTTACTGTATATGCTGTACATTTACTGTATGCTGTGGAAAGAGAAATACCCAGACATTTCAAGGACTGTTAGACCGAGGGTCTGAGTCGACATTGACACTTGGAGACACAAGACATCATCTTGTCCCCTTGTTAGAGTGGAGTCACGTGGGGGTCAGGTAATAAATGGAGTCCTGGTCAAAGCCTCACAGTGGATCCACTGGGTCTGCCGACTCACCTGATGGTCATTTTCATGATACCTGAATATGTAGTTGGGATTAACATATTTGGCAGTTGGAGTAATCCCTCCATTGAGTCCTTGGCTATAGTGGAGAAAGCCAAATAGAAGTTTCTGAAGCTGCCTCCCTCCCCCCAGTAACTAAATAAGATAGTACATCAAAAGTCATATCACATCCTGAGGGGGATGGTGGAAATCACTGTCACTTGTAAAGATTTAAACAACACAAGGGCGGCAGTTCCTATAATATCCTGCCTAATTACAAAATTGAATCCCTTAATTAACTAGATGGATCCTGGAGAATGACTGTAGACTACATCAAACTCAACCAAGACATAGCCCCCTGGCTTCAGGTACATGACATGCAGCTAGCTATCAATCTGGTCAATGCCTTCTTTCCTATATCAATCAGGAAAGAGGACAGAAAACAGGGAGCATTCATATGAAAAAGAAAACAAATACATGTGCAATTTTTGCCTCAGGGCTATGTTAATCCTCATACCCTCTGTAATAATGGAGTCCAGAGAGATATGGGCCATTTGGACATCCTGCAGGACATGATCACATTGATCTCTTACATCGATCGACATCATCACGTTGATCCAGAAGGATAAGCCTCAGGTGACCAGCATGAGGATGGCCTTGGTAAGATACATGCTCCAGAAGGTGAGGAAAAAAATGCTTTAAAGATTTAGGACCCTAATAATTCAGTACAGTGATTAGGAGGTCTAATATCAGGGGCACATGGGAATATCCCCTCCCAAGAGACAAATTGTTGAATCTTGTAAACTCTACTCTAAAGAAGTAAACACAATGCCTGATAGGTCTGTTTGGGTTCTGAAGGCAATGCATTCCATACACAGGAATACTGCTCTGGCCCATGTAATGGGTGAAACAAAAGCCTTACCCATTTTGAGCAGGGTCTACAGCAAGAAAGGACCCCACAGTAGATTTAAGCCATGGAGCAAGCAACCAGCCTACCTGGGCCATACCACCTGGCAGACCCTGTGTTGTTGGAGGTTTTGGTGTTGAAAAAAAAATGCAGTGTTGAATTTATGAAAGAGATGTGAGACAATCACAATGCAGGCCTCTAGAGTTCTAGAGCAAAGCAATGCCAGAGGACGTACACACCTTTTGGAAAATAGCTCCTGGCAAGCTATAGGCCATGAGAGAAATAGAATGCTTGACCATGGAAGAGTGACCATGCATCTAGAAATCCCCATTATGTGCTGGATCCCCACCAAGTCTTAACATCAAGGAGGCCTAGCAGCAATCCATGGTAACATGGAAATGGCACCTCCAGGACCTAGCACAAGCTGAACCAGTAGACCCTGGCAAGCTGCATGAGAAGGTAGCCCCAACTCTCATGTTACCTACCACAGCTATACCAGCACCCTTCCTTCATCTCACACTGATGACCATCCTGAAGAGTTCACCTACAACCAACTGAAGGAAAAAGAAAAATTCTGAATTTGGTTTACAGATGGGTTATCTTGATATACAATGCAAGCCAAAAACAGAAAGTGACTACATTAGAGCTTCACTCAGGGGTAACCTTGAAAGATAGCATAGAGGGGAAAAATACCCAATGGACAGAACTAGAGGATGTGTACCTAATCATCTATTTTGTGTGGGAGGAGCCATGCTCCAGGATAGAATGAATCCTGATAGGCAGTGGTGAATGGCTGGGTCAGGGCCCTGGAAGGAGAAAGATGGGAAAATCAGAAGAAAAAAAAAAAAAACAGATTCTGGAATACAGGTACGTAGATTGGTGTATGGGAGCAGGCATGAATGGTGAAGATTTTTGTATCAAATGTTAACATCCATCAGAAGGGATCTACCATGGAAGAGCTACTAGACATCAAGTAAACGAAATGATGCTAACCACCCTTCTTCATCAACTACCCAAACACTGGCAAAATGTGCTCCTAAAAGGCACAGCATAGTGGGAGGAACTAGGGCAATGCACGGGCCCAAAAGTACAGATGCACTCTCACTCACTTAGGGTGATTTATTTGGCTGTTATGCCTCTAAATGTTTAAATGGCCAGTAACAGTAACCAAAGCTGAAGCCCTGGTATGGTAGCATCCCCCAAGGAGACCAATCAGTCACTTGGTAGTAAGTTTACTGCAGTCACCGCATCTATCCTGGAAGGGCCGGCAGTTCATTCGCATGGGGATAGATATCTATTTTGGGTATGGGTTTGTTTTTCCTACCTGCAGAACCTCAGGCAGAACCACTATCCAGGTACTTACGGAATGCATGACCCCCAAGTGTGGAATTCAACAAAGGAGACCACCTTTACGACAAAGGAGATACAGGAGTAGGCCCGTGACCATGGGATCCATCGGTCATGTCACATAGCACAACATCCAGAAGCAGCTGGCTTCACAGAATACTAGAATGCAGGAAAGAAAGGTTGTCCAGGAAGAAGACATTGAGATTTATTGGGGAGTGACACCTATGAAGGAGAAGGAAGGAAGCAGGTCTGGGGTAGGAGAGGCAATCAGACTTGGTGCAGACATGAAAAAGATTCTGGCAGCCCAGTGGGGGATTTCTGGAGGAAAGAGTCCCATTGAAGGCGTTTCATGCTGGACAGAAGTGGCGGGGTTCTGGTACCACTGCCTCACTCAGTCATTGGCCAGAGGCTGCTCCAAGCAGAGCATGACCTTGGCTCAAAAGCTGAGGCCAACCGTGAAGGTGCTAACAGCTGGTGGCTGCCAAGTAATTACTCTCCTTGCAGCTGGGCAGCAAACACTTTCTTGAAGAGGGATCTGAGCGACACACCTGCTGGGTCTGCCACAGTGTGTCCTTGTATTGTGTTGATCTGCTTCTCCACACATGTTCAGGGAAAAGCCCCTCCAGGGCTCCTGTGGCCCTTACAACAGGGACGCTGGTGGGATAAAGTGCAGCCTCCCAACTGCACTTCAACTTGGTCTTGGGCTGTAACTGTCCTCATTGCCTTTCTCTTCCACTATCCATTCTAAATTCCCCTCAGCTATCACCTTGGCAGGTTTTGGTGGTTCATCTGATAGTCTGAGCCAAACCCTCATTCCTGAAAGATCAGAGCCCCCAGTAAACCATACCCTTCTCAGAGTGGGGTTGCTGCGCATGCTGCTCATTCAGTTACAGAGGCCTAGGGGACTATCAGGGGGCACCCAGGTGAGTCATCCGAGTTCCACACATATTCCTCTCTATTCTCATTGTGGAACATTATTCCTATCTCTTGCCAATGAGGGCCAATTATACCTGATAGGCTGGCGAGTCCTGTTCTTGGCTGCTGGTCATTGGACACAAGGAGCACAAAGGGTCCAAGTGCCAGTTGTAACTTATAGGTCAATGGGATCTTTATTGTGTCCCCTGGGGAGAGTGTAGCCCCTTTACACTGTGAAGCAGAGAGTTGTGGAGACAGGAAACACAAAATCCTCCAGCGGGTCACTGGGAGTGATGGCTAGTGGGCCATTCCTGTTTCTACTCCTTGGTTCCCGAACCCTCTATTTTTCCTATAAGGGACCCAGCACCATATAGAAGTCTCCAATTTAATTCATTCTTTCTGAGTGCCATCTCTGAAATTGTACCTTTGGGAAAGAGACTTGACAATATGATAAATCAACCATGCCTTGGTGTGAGAGTCATATTTACTATTATATCATCACAAGCCTGTGATGCAGATACTCTTACTTTCTCCATTTCACAAATGAGGAAACTGAGGCACAGACAGGTTAAGAAACTTACTAACCCCAACTTGTAAGTGGCAGGATATTTTAATTGGGCCATCCTGCAGAAGCAATATTACAAACCAAAGGAATGAGTGTCTAATAGTAAAATTTCAAGCCTGCTGATTGGCTAATTTCTAGAGGCACTGGAGCCAACAACATCCCACTCATAATTTTTTTTAACATTCTTTCCAAAATGAATTGCCATTCCAGGATTTTCCAAGGTCTTGATTAGAAGCTCTAGCCTTGACAAATATCCTGGTGAGATGCAAGGCTCCTCTGAAATGCTTCACATCATGAGTGCCATGCCGTGAGTTTTCCCTTATCCATTACTCCTGGCCTATACCTGGCCCTCAGTGGGGACCATGCCTTAAGGCTGATCATTTCATTGTGGAAACAGAGAGCCCTAAAACCATCTGAGAGAAACAGTTTGCAGGTTTAATGTGGCTTTCCCCTATTCTATTTTCTCTGGTGGGATTTATTTACAGGCATAAATATGAAAAATACATAACACATATGATGATTTACAATTATTAAAATTAAATAAGAAAAAATCTTTGGCATTCACATTCATTTTCTTATTCGGAAGAGACATCCCATTCTACTGATTGCAATATAAATAAGTTTGGAATAATGATTGTGATATTCCATTAAACTAATGGATTCAATCTCATAAGTCATTTTCATGGATAAAATTTAAAATACTGTATTAATTCCAAACAGAATACATTTGCAGTTTGTTCCGGGAAAACAGATTACTGCATGTAATGTCAACAGTCATTACTTCCTGGTGTTATTTAACTGATCCCAATTTCCTAGCTAATACCATCATGTGTGTAATGAATAATGCACGGTGTGAAATATACACTGTGCAAAACACATCATATATAGTAGGTATTGGGATGTGCATTGCCTAATAAGATAATTTGTATTTCTTCCCTGCCTCCCACTCATTCCCTTCTCACTATTTTTTATCTAACATATACCTAGAAGAAACATTTGGCAGGGAGGGGACAGGATGTTCAAAGTGAGCAAATTGTTTATGATTATTTATTATTGAGATATAAATGAACATGCATAATCACTACCCAGATCAAGATATGGAAAGTTTTCAGCACCCCGGAATGCTTCTTCATGCCTCCTCCCCATCTATACCCAGAAGGCAACCATTATTCTGATTTGTATCACTATAGATGAGTTTCAAAGTGAGTAGCTTCTTCAAAATGCAGAATCGGTCTTTTAAAAAAGGGCGGGGGGCGCCTGGGTGGCTCAGTCGGTTAAGTGTCTGCCTTCAACTCAGGTCATGATCCCAGGGTCCTGGGATTGAGCCCCATATCTTCATCGGGCTCCTTGCCCAGCAGAGAGTCTACTTCTCCCTCTGCCTTCCGCTCCCCCTGTTTGTGCTCTCTCTCTCATTCTGACAAATAAATTTAAAAAATATATATCTTTAAGAAAATCATAAGGAAGAGAAAATACATTTATAGTCCTGTGCTGTATTTATTGGAAAACATTCACATAGAAGTGGACCAGCGCAGTCAAACACATATTGTTCCAGGGTCTACTGTAGTTCAAAATTATCCAAACTTCTGGCCTTGCTTCTTACTTTAGGGTCTTTAAAGCAGTTCCTTTGCTTATTTATATCCAGGCCTACCCTCACTCCTCATTCTGCCTCCTTCCGCCCACCCACCCCCTCCCTAAGTGGTGCATTGGAGCCTGCGTGCAGGGGCTTTTGAGAGCTAACTGTACGCCCCCTTTCCCAACTCCACAGTCAATGTTCAATTGACAGTTTTACAATTGGCCATGGTGGGAGTATTGACACCACAGAAATAGGCAAATGTGGCAAATCAGGGCCTTCCAGCCTCCCAGCCTCCCCACCCCCGGGATAAACGTGAAACATTTATCACCACCACGCACACGCACACACACACACACACACACACACGACATTTAAAACATGTCAGATTGCTTCAAAGAGCTTCGGAGATTAAAAATGCTATCTAGTCACACAGAATAGAATCAACCACAGAAATCCGAGTGGGAGCAAGTTCCAACTCAGCCAGTTTTTTCATATTCACAACAGCTTGCTGTTGGTCATGGTTTAGATTTGCAACAATCACGATTTTGTGCTTTGCCCCCTCCCCCTTAATTTAAATGCATGGCAATTTTTTTAATTGAGGTATACTGTTGCTAACCTTGCTTGAAAATGTTTGTAATAGCCTTAGAGATACAATAGCATATTGCAGAAATAGTTGAAAATTCATTGTCTGGGACAGGATTTCAGTAATTCAGGTCTGTACTATAATCTCCATCTGTTTTATATGGCTTCGTGCATATAATGTTCTGTCACCACACCAGACAATAAGTTCATGGGGTCAAGAGTAGTGTCCTCTTCCTGGAAATTCTTCATAGTGCCTAGCACAGTGCTAGGGTTTGGGCAGATATGCCAGGTAACGATGCATGAACTTCACTTTTCCCTCCCCTTTTTCCTTTTCCATCCCATCCCCCTAATCAGTTCCCTACACTTCCTACCCCACCCAGTGACACAAAACAAACTCTTCCATTATTCACAATAGCCGAAGTATGGAATCAACACAAATGTCCATCAACAGATGAATAGAAAAAGAAAATGTGGTATATACATATCATGGAATATTATTCAGCCTATAAAGAAGCAAATCCAATCATTTGTGGCAACATGGATGAACCTTGAGGACATTCTGCTATGTGAAATAAGCCAGTCTCAGGAGGACTGTATGACTCCATTTATATGAGGTCTCTAAAATAGTCAAACTCATGGAAGCAGAGAACAGAATGGTGGTTACCAACGGCTGGGAGGAGAGGGAAATGGGGCATGATTGTTCAATGGGTATCAAGTCTCGATTATGTAAGGTGAAAGAGTTCTAGAAATCTGCTGTACAACACAGTTCCTATAGTTAACAACATGGTATTGTGCACTTAAAATTGTGTGAAGAGGGTAGATCTCATATTAAGTGTTCTTGTTACAACAAAAAAGGGGAGGGTTGCAAGGAAACTTATAGAGGTGATGGATAATATTTTATCACCTTGATTGTAGTGATAGTATCACGGGTGTATGCATATGTCCAAACCTATTAATTATATACCTTAAACATGTGCAGGGTTTTTTGTGTATCAATTATACCTCAATAAAGCTATTTTTTACATTTAAAAAACCCTACTGTAAAAATTAAGATGATTATTATAATTATACTGTATTTCAGGAACAGAGTACACTCATTTGAACAATCTTTAAGTGCTAACATGATCAAGGGCATTGGCCTAAATATATAAATGAATACAAAGATGATTTAGACCCAAACCCTGGCATGAAGGAGATTCCAGGTAAACAGAGTAGATAAAGTACATATATAAGAAGCTCTGATGGGGCACCTGGGTGGCTCAGTTGGTTAAGTGACTGCCTTCAGCTCAGGTCATGATCCTGGAGTCCCTGGATCGAGTCCCGCATCGGGCTCCCTGCTCGGCGGGGAGCCTGCTTCTCCCTCTGACCCTCCCCCCTCTCATGTGCTCTCTCATTCTCTCTCTCTCAAATAAATAAATAAAATCTTAAAAAAAAAAAAAAAGAAGCTCTGATGCAAATAGAAAAATGACCCAGATAAAATGCTATCAGAGTTTAAAGAGGGAGAGGTGGTTTTGGGGCACGCTTAGTTAGAAGCACAGGTGAAACAGCAAATAACCAAAGCAGGAAAGCCCAAGGGCACATACCAGGAACAGTAATTTGTCTAGAGTGTAGGATGTGAGAAGAGAAATAGTATAAAATGAGACTGGAAGGTGGAGGTCAGATTATAAAGGATATCAATATTTTGCTGAGGAGTTTGAGCTTTACCCTAGTTTTTCTATTACTCAAAGTATGCCAGATTACGCTGCAGTAAAAACCCCAAAATCAGTGATTTCAAACAACAAGGTTTGTTTCTTAGTCATGCCACATATCTATTGCAACTAGCCTGGGGGCCTGTCACTTATGGATGCAGACTAACAGAATCACCACCACCGGGAGCCAAAGAGACAGAGAATAGGGCAAATTGTACACTGGCTCTTGAAGTTTCTGCCACAAGATGTCATTCAGCACTTCTGCTCACATTTCATTGACTAAAGTGGGTCATACAATCATACCTAACTTCAAGGGGCTAAAGAAGTATGATCCTACCCTGTGCCTAGAAGAATGGAGAGCCAGATATATTTAGTAGACAGCACTAATGATCATCACCGTCTTTTATAAGGGGGAGGATATGGTCATATTTAGATGTCAGAAAGATCACTCTAGCAGCATGCATTGGATGGACTGGAGAGAGGCTAACCTGGAGGCAGGGAGCCTAGTCAGGAGGCTGATGCAGTATTCCAAGGGAGAGATGGTGGTGGTTTGATCTAGAACAAGGAAGAATTAGGGAGAAGAGAACTGATGCATAGGACATTTAATGAGATATTGAGGAGAATCAACAGGACTAAGCCACAGGGTTGGGAAGTAGGGGAAGTAAATTGGACTACTGTTGGTAGACATTTCTGGGGGGCAGAGATGGTGGTGGTGGCCAGGGCTGTTGGGCATGGCTGG
Source organism: Mirounga angustirostris (assembly GCF_029215605.1). Lineage (NCBI taxonomy): Eukaryota > Metazoa > Chordata > Mammalia > Carnivora > Phocidae > Mirounga > Mirounga angustirostris. The sequence goes on from NW_026991719.1 coordinate 100,340,268, forward strand.
AGGTGGAGAGGCCTAATGGACAGACTTAGTAAGCAGGGCTTACTGGGCATGGGCAGGGTTATTGAGCAGTTGGTGGTTGTTGATTATTGGTGGTGAGCCGTGGCTGGTGGCTGGTGGGTGTGGGTGATGAATTTCAGTATGGCTGGAGTATAACCTATGAAGTGGGGAGTAGAGGGAGTTTAGGCCAGATGGGAAAATAGGCAACATCAAAACAAGAAAGACTTTGGCCACCATGGCAAGAGGCGTGAATTTTATCATAAAGACGATGGGAACCACTTAATTATTTTAAAGATATCTGCCCAATACATAGACAAGTATAAAGGTATCATGTATACGGGCAGGTATAAGTGGGACAATCATGTGGTAGAGTAAGACCAAGGGGAGCTGACCAGCCAATGTGATGTATATATTTGACAGAGCACAAGAGCAGAGGAGTGGGTTGTCTAATGCAGACCATGCTGTCATAACTCATATCTACTTGACAACTGTCTAGATGAAGGTGAGGTGGAATGCTTCCTGGTTTCTCATACAGGACCTTTCCCCCATTTTTTTCATTTCACCCGCTTTTCCCATTCATTTCCCACCACTCGGTGGAACTATTCAACTGTTGAGCATGCCCAGAGGAACACAAGTTCAGAGAAGCCTCTACTAGCCAGAAACTGCCTTAGTGGATGGACCTCAAAATCTGGCCTTAGGAGAAAAACTGTCTGAGTTCCAGGAAATGGGAGACCATTTGGTGATGGCTGCAAAGAAGTCTAAGGAGTTGGCCAAGATTGGCAGGATGAAAAGCCCAGATCTGCAGTTGCTTTCATGAAGAGATGTCAATTCTACTGTCATCTCCAAGATTTGTGTTAATGCAAAATTCATCACACTTTAAAGCTCTGAAATTTGAGTGACAAAATGCAAAGAAACCACAGAAATAAAAGGAAAATTAGTCACAGAGAAACTCCTATTTGATAGAGTTCCAAAACTAACTTATAGACAAGTGGTAACCCACACTTCATAGCCGCTGAAGCAAAATGAAATATGTTAGAAGCTGCTAACATGCTACATTTATATTTCTAGAACACTTAATAGAAAAAAAAATTTAAATCTACTTCTAGCAGCTAAATATTTTGAGATAAATCAGAAAATATTTTATATGGTGCTTTTAATGTAGTCTAAGAGACCCCATAAGGAGGGGGAAAAAAGAGAAAACATTATAGTTTGTCAAGAACTATTTAGTAGAAGCGAGGTAAATAGATGTACAACGACTATTCCGGATGTGTATTTGTACCCATAATTATACACTTTGAGTGTTTGCTATGTGCCAAGGCACCATTTTATACAGTTTATATATTTTATCTCATTAATCCTTCAACTTCCTTCTTTCCTTTCTTTAGTTACATCAGATATTGTCTGTGGGTACTTAGGGTCCACACCTGACCTTCTATAATCTTCCCTGTACTGCTGAAAGCCAGAAAACCTACATTTCCAAGACTCTCTTTGCCAGCAAGGCTCTGGTTAGCTTTTGCCAGCAGAATACCCTTCCATGAGATAACAAAGTAGGAGGGAAGGGTGAAGTCATTCTGCATTTGGCTCTACCCTTCCCTCCTGCTTCACTGCATTAAGTGATCCCAGGTCAGTGCATCAGCGACTCCAGGTAGGACCAGCACAATAACTGCTCAACCCAAATAACTGACCAACAGAACTGTGATCAAATAAACTGATTATGGCCTGAAGCCACTAAGTTCGGGGATGACTGGTTGTGAAGTCAAGCTAACTGAGCCATCACTTAGCTATGAACGGACAACATGGCTCCCCCAGGCTCCAAAGATATGAAATAACAAAAAGTTCACAGCATGCAAATGCTGATTACTCCATACCTGAGAGAATAGCACTCATCCTCAAGAAAAATATGACAAACATCCCCCAACTCATTCAAAATACATTCTCCTTACTTGAAAAACATCAATCAACTACTAATACCACCTGGTGCTAACCAGGTGATAGATTTTTTTTCCCCTGAGACGAAAAGTTATTTTCAAAGACTTTTGTCAAAGAAATGTTTATGATTTATTGCTTCAATCTTTTTTAGAAGGCAAATAAATATTTCATTCTTGCATAGGCTTAATTCTCTGTGCAGATTCACCTCCTATCCCCCCAATTATAAAGAGTAAATCTTACTTGCCAAAGAATTACGTTTCTAAGATCACCCTTTAAACTTGCAGCTAAAATAATTCACACTCTCCTTTCATGTTTAAAGGGTGCACATTTCTCAGTGTCTTCGAGGAGGTGACACAGCTAATGTTTCTTAAACCCACAATTCTGCTTTCATGAAATCAACAAAGGCCTTCCATGACTTTCTAGGAAGACAAAAGATCCCATTTCTAGCCACCTAAAGAAAGGACAGCTTGTCTGGACCATAAAGATTCAGAATACCTTGTATCAAGTGTCTTTGAGGTCTGGCAACTCTTTGACAGTCTTACTTTTCTTTGCTCCAGAAAATCTGAAGTTCTAATAAACCATTCAAGTGAAATTTCCCACAGAATACAATCTTTAGTAACCGTAGAATCAAGTTAGAATGACAAAAATGTGACTTTTCTCTTCCATGTCTAGGATCCTTTATTAGAATTGTAAAGGTTTTCTCTCACTATTATTTTTCAATAAAACAACTTCTCATATGCTCAGGCTTTTTTTCTCCTGGGATCATTAACTCAATTGAGTCATGCTTATTGTTAATGAAGCTAAGGTCTTAATGGATTCAGTCCCTACATGGACCGGTCCGGCTTTCCATAGCCAGACTGCACCCTTGCCTCCAACTTCAGTGTGACCTCTGATCTTGGCCAGGTCACCTTCCACCCCGGGAGGACAAGTGACTTTATGGCTATGTCTGTGCAAACATTCCCACCAGGGGAACAACTCAATCTCTGTTTCCAGGTGTAATAAGTCTTGCCTTCACCTGCACAAGATTTTACTGCAGCAAAAAAGGTCCTACTTGAATCTGGGGCTCTGTCCATATAGAGCCCATTTACAGTGTTTTAGGGCAAAATGGCGAGCTGCTTTAGCAAACAGTACTAACAATACAAGGATTTTTAAAAAAGAAGTTGATATATCTCTCTCATACTATTTGTGATGTAAGTACATAAGTCATGGTAAGCAAGGCAGCTCTGTCTGACCTGTGATCATTTAAGGATCTGGTTTCCTTTTATGGGGCTGCCCCTTCATCCCTTCATTCACGGATGTCATCTGTTTGGTTCAAGTTAGGTTGTCGTGAGTTGCAGTGCAGAGGAGGCATATTCGCTTTCTTAAGGCCTGGAAGTGGCACCTATCACTTTCATTCACACTTCGCTGGGGGAGAACTTAGTCAAATGGCTAAACCTACTGCACAAGGGACTGGAGAAGGTATAACCATGTACCATGTTCCTAGGTAGAAGGGAAGAACATATTTTGGTAATCAACCGGCAGTCTTTGCCACAGATGGAAAGTCAAGACTGCACCTATTTTGCTGTTTGCATACTCAAAACCAGCACTGTGAGGAAGAGCTGTCCCCAGCACAAGGTATATGATAGCATGTCACTGTTCAAGTCAGCACCCTTCACCCAACCTCAGCCACATGCTAGAGGAAGGAAGGTAGCAGTCCAGGCAAATTTAGAAACATGAGAAAGAATAAGAATGAGAAACTCCATTGTTCATCCCCCAATGCATTGATGCCATGACCCCAGGAGAGGGTACAGATTGTGCTAAGGAGTGCTTGCACCATTCCCTAGCTCCTTTGGAAAAGGGAAAAAGAGGAGCCATGGAGGAACAAAGAGAGAATTAGTAATGTTATCAAGAGTTCCTTCTCTGAGATCCTCCCAGAACAAGGGGCCCTGCATTTTCACTTTGGGTCCTACAAATTATGTAGTTGGTCCTGCATGGGGGATGGGGAGCTGGTGGATAAATTGCTTTTCCCTTTTTAACCCCCAGAAAATGGTGCTGATACACATGGTGTACAACCTCTCAGATATCCAGCAGAACTGAGAAAACACTCACCCATAGCTGTGGCCAACTCCATAACTAATCTTTATATTGGCCCTCCCTCTGTCCCTGTTTCAATTTCCCTGCCCCTCACTCCTGCTTCCTTAGGTCATTCCCAAAGAAACAACTTCCCCAAAAGCTATTGTGGTCAGCATTTAGGCAGAGACCTTTAGGTGATGAATGATCTCTGTAGATATCTAGAGGAAGATCATCGCAGGCAGTGGGAATAATAGTAAGCAAAGACCCTAAGGTGGAAGCATGCCTGGTGTGTTTGAGAAGCAGCAAAGAAGTCACTGTAGCTAGAGTGCAGTGAGCAGTCATAGGCAAGAGTAATAGGAAATGAAGTCAGTGAGGTCATGTATCCCTGCAAGGACTTTGGTTTTTACCAGGAGAAATGAGAAGCTGTTGAGGCATGTGATCACAGAAATTATATGATTTGACTTCAGTTTTGAAAGAGTCACCCAGCTGCTATGTTAAGAACAGACTGTACGAGACAAGGGTAAGAGCAGGAAGAATGTTTACAAGACGATTGCAAGAGTCCCAGGGAGACAGAAGATGATGGCTTGGACCAGGGTGGTAGCCATAGAGAGGGTGAGAAGAGGTCAGATTCTGGATGTATTTCAAAGTAGAGCCAAAGGATTTGCTGATGAATTGGATGAAGGCGAAAAGAAAGAGAGGAGTCAAGGATGTCTACAAGGTCCTCAGCCTCAGAAAGAGATGTGGCCTGGAAACTTAACAGAGAATAGGTCTCCAAGGGAATGGGAGAGAGGATGCAAGAGAGGTAGTTCAGATAGGAAACAGGATGATCTGGAGAATAGACAAGGGAGTGTCCAGGGAAGGAGACAATGGGACACACAGTTCAGGATAAATCTCTATTCCCCCCTTTTCTTTGCCCAAAAAGTAATGACTAATGAGTAAGGTAACTGGCTATATGCAAATCATATATCTGATAAGGGGTTAATATTTAAAATATATAAAAAACTCATACACTCAATAGCAAAAAATAGATAACCCAATTTAAAAATGGGCAAAGGACCTGAACAGACAGTTTTCCAAAGAAGATATACAAATAGCCAACAGGTACATGAAAAGATACTCAACATTACTAGTCATCAAGGAAATGCAATTCAAAACCACAATGAGACATCACCTCACACCTGTTAGAATGGTTATTATCAAAAAGACAAGAGGGAGGGAAGCCTGGGTGGCTCAGATGGTTAAGCATCTGCCTTTGGCTCAGGTCATGATCCCAGAGTCCTGGAATTGAGTCCCGCATTGGGCTCCCTGCTTGGCAGGGAACCTGCTTCTCCCTCTCCCTCAACTGTTCCCCCTGCTTGTGCTCTCTCACTCTTTCTGTCAAATAAATAAAAGCTTTAAAAAACAAAAAAGACAAGAGGGGCCTCTAGCCTGGGTGGCTCAATCAGTTAAGCATCTACCTTCTGCTCAGGTTGTGATCCCAGGGTCCTGGGATGGAGCTCCATATTGGGCTCCCTGCTAGGCGGGGAGTCTGCTTCTCCCTCTGCCCCTCCCCCTGCTCATACATGCTCTCTCTCTCTAATAAATAAATAAATCTTTTTTTAAAAAAAGACAAGAAATAACAAGTGTTGGCTAGGATGTAGAGAAAAGGGAAGCTTATTGCTCTGATGATGAGAATGCAAACTGGTGCAGCCACTCTGGTAAAGAGTATGGAGGGTCCTCAAAAAGTTAAAAATAGAACTACCATACAATCCAGCAATTTCACTGCTGGGTATTTATCCAAAGAAAACAAAAACACTAATTCAAAAAGATACATGCACCCCATGTTTACTGCAGCATTGTTCACAATAACCAAAACATGGAAACAGCCCAAGTGCCCATCAATGGATGAATGGATAATGAAAATATGGGGTGTGTGTGTGTGTGTGTGTGTGTGTATGCAATGGAATATTATTTAACCATAAAAAAGAATGACATCTTGCCATTTGTGACAACATGGATGGAGGGCATTATGCTAAGTCAGACAGAAAAAAAAATCTATTGTATTATCTCATATGTGGAATCTAAAACAACACCACCACAAACAAAAAGCCAAGTCATCGGGGTGCCTCGGTGGCTCAGTCATTAGACGTCTGCCTTCAGCTCGGGTCATGATCCCAGGGTCCTGGGATCAAGCCCCACATCGGGCTCCCCGCTCTGCAGGAAGCCTGCTTCTCCCTCTCCCACTCCCCCTGCTTGTGTTCTCTCTCTTGCTGTGCCTCTCTGTCAAAAAGCCAAGTCATCAATATAGAGAACAGATTGGTGGTTGCCTGAGGTTGGGGATGGGAGGGGTAGGTGAAATTGGTGGAAAGGTATCAAAAAGTACAAATTTCCAGTAATGAATAAGTCAAATTTGGTTTGCTAATATTTTGTTGGGGATTTTGCAGCTATGTTCAACAGGGATATTGGTCTGTAATTTTTTTTTGTGGTGTCTTTGTCTGGCTTTGTATCATTATGTACAATAACCAAGATAAGGAAGAAACATAAGTGTCCATCAATGGATGAATGGATAAAAAAGATGTGGTATATATACATACACACAATGGAATATTAGCCATTCAGAAGAATGAAATCTTGCCATTTGTGACAACATGGATGGACCTAGAGGGTATTATGGTCAGTGAAAGAAGTCAGACAGAAAAAAAATAAATATTGGATGATCTCACTTATATGTGGAATTTAAGAAATGAAACGAAGAAAACAAAACAGAAACAGACTCAAAAATACAGAGAACTAGTGGTTGCCAGAGAGTAGAGGGGGTGAAATGGGTGAAGGGGATTAAGAGGTACAAGCTTCTAGTTACAAAATAAATAAGTCATGGGGATGTCATGTACAGCATAGGGAATATAGTCAATAATATTGTAATAACTTTGTATGGTGACAGATGGTAACTAGACTTAACGTGGTGAGCATTGCTTAACGCATATAAATGTAGAATCACTATGTTTACACCTGAAACTAATATAATATAAGCCAACTGTATTTTAACTTTTAAAAAATTATAATAACAAATTTAAAATAAAGTGAATAAGTCATAAGGATGTAATGTAGAGCATGGTGACCACGGTTAATAGAAAAACATTTTTGTGACTATGTATGGTGATGATTATTAACTGGACTTACGGTGGTGATCATTTTTGACTATACACAAATATCGAATTATTACATTGTATACCTGAAACTAATATAATGTTACGTCAATTCTACCTCAGTAAAAGAACAGAAATAAAAAAGAGGGAAAGGGGTCAGTACCACAGAGGTAGCCACTCCATGTACATTTGGGGTTGACTTTACACAGAGTCACATTTGGTCTCTGAGGCTCTCGGATATAAGGACAGCCGATTATAGCAGGCCTATGTGAATAAGACAAATCAGTTCTCCTGGAAAGAGCATGGAAGTGAGAGGCATGTGTGTTGGTCTACTGTAACGCATAGATTAGTTTTTCCCGGGGGCGGTGGGGCAGCATCTGTTTTTGCCCAATGTTGACACTTCTTCACACACACACACACCCCAAAAAATCTATTGACAAAGCATTGAAGATTATACTGAAGATTTCCCAGGGCCATAGAGGGACATCATATATTTACATCATATATTTCATCAGCCCCCTTTTGACCTGTGTCCCAGTCTCAGTCTCTCTCTCCAACCATCTCACCAATGGGATATTTTTTCCATCATCCACTTAGATCTGCCTAGCCTCACTAAACTTCTCGAATCCTGGACCTCTTATTCCTACCCCTAAACCAACTCCAGTTTCTCCAAATTTGTAACTCAGCCCATTTGAGGGGCAGAAGGAAGGATTTTCTAGTCAGCATGATCCACCACCTTGGGTGGATGGTGGATGGGGGAGGGCAGGGAGCGATTATAAAAACTTCTTTTTTCTTTTGCACTAAGTGCAGAGGGTTGTATCAAAAGACACAGTCCCTAGCTTCAAGCAACCTACCAACATGTAAATGGATCATTGTAACTCCGTGCCATAAGTGTTATGATAGAAGTAAGCACAAGTACCACGACACCACCAAGGAGGAGTACCTAATACGGACTGAAGGGGTAGTAGTCAGGGATGCCATTCCAGCTTTCCTGAGCACCTACTATGTGCCAGATCCTGTACTGCACACCAGTGTATGGAGATGAATGCCACATGGCCTCTGCCTCCAGGAAAGTCATCACTAGTTTGTCTCTTTGTTCTTTGCTGGTACCCTAAGCAGGTGTTTAGTTTGCCTATTGGAGAACCCCTTTCAGCCTCCTGCGGCTATTCTCCATCTCTAAGCTCAGTTTCCCCATCTTTCCACTGAAGGAATCTGGACAGGGTTTGGTAGAACCAGGATCACAACCTGGGACTTTTGGTTCTTACTACATGGGACTTAGAAAATCTTAGAGCCTGGCAAGTGTTTACTCAAACACTTTGTTCTCAGTGCTCATTTATCAGCCCCAATGTATTGTTAGTAGAAATAGGAGGCTGTAGGCATTGTGCAGGCCTCTAGAGAATTCTGGGGCTGCTTTGTCTATTTATTTTTCCAACCCCAATCTCCATAGTCATTACCAGGACCAAAAAGTCTTATCTTCACTGCTTTTCCTTGGAACCACAGTGACATTCAGTGGCCATTGAAGGTTGAAAAGCAAGTGTCAGAGAAAGCCCTTGTCTTTGTGCTGCAGGATGGAGTAAGGTGAGTTTCCCAGCAACTTTCCCATTTAAACTACCCCACAATCTGACCCACCCTTGTTATGCTTGTGGAAACTTAGCATAGACTTAATGGGCTGGACTTGGCCCAAGACCACTACTAACAAAAACAATTTATCCTCAGTCAGTTGCCTTTATAGACAAAAGAACAAACCAAAAGAGTTTACACTGGAATCGTGATTTCTAATTTTTTTTCCTAGAAAATGCTTCCGTAATGCAAAAAAAATTGGGAATAAAAATCTGAAAGACACAAACATTAAAATCATCCACAACCTTACCACCCAAAAATAACCCTCATTAATATTTTATTTCCCTCCTGTCTTTCTATGAATAATAAAATGTTGTCATTCAATACACATAGATTCGGTGCCTGCTTTTTCCACTTAGTGGCATATCATGGGCATTTTCCATGTCATTCTTGTAGAACATTATTTTTAATGGCCGAATAGTATTCCAACATGTGGATGTACTGTGATTCACTTACGGATGTATCACAATTCATTAACAAATCCCATATTGTTAAAGCATTCAGATGGCTTCTAAATGTTCAACATTGTAAAATTATGTCATAGGAGTTTCCTTACAAATAACATATCTGATTATTTCCTTAGGACCAATTCCTGAGACTGTGACAACTCAATTAAAGAGCAGGCACATGTAATACTTCTGAAACATATTGCCAAATTACCCTCCAGAAAGATTATACCAATTTATTTTCCCAACAGCTATATTTGAAAGTGTTTGTTTCCTCACGCCCCAGTCAACACTGGGTATTATTGTTACTTTTATTCTTTGCCACTGACAGGCAAAAAATGGGGAAAACTGTGAAATGGCATGGTGTTTTTTTTTCATTTTCATTTTTTATTATCAGTGAATTGGAATTGCTTTCATTTTTTCATTGGTTGTTTGTATGTCTTCCTTTGTAAATTGACTGTCCTTGTCTTTTGCCTGTTTTTTTTCCCTCTCATTGGAATATTTATCTTCTTTATTGATTTGTAAACACTTTATGGGTTAACCCTTTGTCATATGTCACAAGTGTTCTCAACATGTCATTGTCTTTCTATTTCTTTGGCATATAGAAGTTTGATTTTTACACATTCAAGTCTATCCTTTATGGTTTCTGACTTTGGTGCCACGTTTTAAAAGGCCTTTCCTTCTCCTAAATTATATTTATATTTTTTCCTCTAGATCTCTGGTTTTATTATTTACATTTAACTATTCAATCCATATGGAATTTATTTTGAGGTGTGAGGTCAGACTATAGCTTTATTGAATAATGGTGCTACAATCATTAACTAGAAGAAATAACAATTTCTCCTTAACTTTTTTGCCACCTTATTAAGTGGTTCTTAAGCATTGATTTATGATAGTGTCGGTTTCTAGGTTTCTTATTCTGTTCCACCGATCCACCTCTTCCCTCACTTGTAGCAGCTGGACAGTTCACAAAAGAGGAGACCCATGCTATCTGACACAGCCGATGTATACACTCACATGCTTACAAACTCACATCAGTAGGCATAGGAGTGAGAAAAGTGAGCCTTCTCAAAGATGCAAAGGTACAAATTTAGAGCTGAGGGAAAGAATGTGGACCTCCAGGGCTGTGTCACTTCTATGAGGCTCACTCGGACAGTGGCTTCCATCCTACCTGTGCTGGATGTCTCCCATTTGCCCATCAGTTCCATCTCCAACCTTGTTTACCATGCTCTGTTCCCCAGGAAACTGACCTGTATGGACCTAGTTAATGGGCTCCCTTGCCTTCTGGCTTCTGCTTGGGTTTGGCCAATGGGGAGCACCAGTAGGAGTTTGGAGGATGGTGAAAGAGTGTTATTCCCCCAGCTCTCTCCCTTTGGGACCTAATGAAGGCAACAAGCTGCTATCAAGAGGATCTTTCCACATAGCTACCCTCCTCACAGTCTGGTGACCACTCACAGCTTCCTCTACTCACCCTTTTATGCAGCAGATGTAATCATTCCTCCACTGTCGCTAGCCCTGAATTCCTGTACTCTCTTTTGCTGATTCCTTAAATCTACCTGTATCTTTAATTAAATTCTTGTCAAATTACTCAAATTGTGCCAACTGTTCCTAGCTGGGACCTTGACTGATACATACCCCTATAGATGGGCACTATATCCTTAAGGACGTGTGCTAGCACTATGGTCCTGCCAGAGATAATGATCTAATACTTCCTGCCCCTTCCCCCGTTTCAATGCACTGAAAGCATTATCTCAAACCCCAGACTATACTAAAGACTTCTACGAAGAAAATAAAACCAAGAAGCAAGTATAGAACAGTTTTTTAAAAGCTATAAGTGGAGTCCAAAACTTTAATCACATAAAATGCAGGGACATAACATTGCAAAGCTAACAAAGAGACGTATTTTTCAGTTGGTCTCCACTGTCTCAAGAAGCACAAAAGTAAAGACCTGTGAAACTTACTGTACCCAGGAGTCCTTACACCAAACTGAGAAAGACCCCAGTGATCACGAGAGAGTCATTCCTACATCCCTCCCCCACCCACTGCCATCCCTGCAGAAAATACAGAACCTCAGTGAGCTGGGGACAGGTAAAGGACAGGCACAAAATGGCAAATGTACTAACCCTTTACTGGATATGTCATTTGCAACTATCTTCTCCCATTCAATAGGTTGTCTTTTAGTTTTGTTGGTTGTTTCCTTTGTTGTGCAGAAGGTTTTAATTTTGATGTAGTCCCCATAGTTTATTTTTGCTTTTGTTTCCCTTGCCTCAGGAGACATATCTAGAAAGATGTAATGACCGATGTCAGAGAAATTACTGCCTGTGCTCTCTTCTAGGATTTTTATGGTTCCAGATCTCTCACATTTATGTCCTTAATCCATCTTGAATTTATTTTTGTGTATGGAGAAAGTGGTCCAGTTTCATTCTTCTGCATGTTGCTGTCCAGTTTTCCCAACACCATATGTTGAAGAGACTGTCTTTTTCCCATTGCATATTCTTGCCTCCTTTGTCAAAGATTAATCAACCATATAACTGTGGGTTTGTTTCTGTGTTTTCTATTCTGTTCCATTGATCCGTGTGTCTATTTTTGTCCCAGTACCATACTGTTTTGATTACTACAGCTTTGTTATATAACTTGAAGTCCAGAATTGCGATGCCTCCAGTTTTGTTTTTCTTTTTCAAGATTGCTTTAGCTATTTGGGGTCTTTTGTGGTTCCATACAAATTTTAGGATTGTTTGTTCTAGCTCTGTGAAAAAAATGCTGTTGGTATTTTGATAGGGAGTGCATTAAATATTACACAGACTCTTTTCTAGCTAGAGTTCTGGGTGTACGATAGCTTCTACCAATTATGTGCACTTATGTGAGATTTAGAAAGCAGAAGTGAAGCCAAGGTCACCTTCCTTGCCCTTTTGGGCTCCTTTACCTGATAATCATGAGAATGTTCTACAGCAGTGTACCAACATCTAGTCTCCAGCTTTTTGGTGTCAAGAGGCAGTTCCCATCAATGACAGAGGCATTTCCTAATTCCAGCTTCTGTCCCCTGGGCCATATCCATAGTGCTATTTTCTTGAACTGAGCATTCCAGAGGTGGTATCAGAGGTAGTAGCCAACTGGTGGATCTGTTCTGTAAGATTCTGAGAGCCATTCCTTCAGGCCTAACCTAGGGACCACTCTTCCAATCCTTCCAAGGATTTTTTTTAATCTAATTTTCTTAAATCCATTTCAACTGAAAACACCTACAGTGGCTTCTGACAGATACAGGCAGCCAGGGTCAGGGTCTTTTACCAATTCCCCTCAAGACCTGAGTCTGGAAAAATATAAGTTATAGACAGGGGCCTTTCAGGTAACAGCTGGCTAATAGGAAAACACTATTTATCCATCATTGGCCTGAGTCACAGATACTGGTATCCTGCCCTTGACTGAGGCCAGCAACATATTAATACATAGGTGGTGGGGGAGGAGAGAAGAAGGGAGCCAGGAAGGTAGACTAAGTACCTACTATGTGTTGGGTACTAATGCAGACCCTTTCACATGTTCTCATTTAATTCATAGAATGGCTCTTATCCCCAGTTAACCCGGTGTTGCACATACACATTTCCAAATACAGTATGTCCATTTCCCTTTGGCTTAGATCACTGTTAAAATAAAACACCTTACCTAGCATGGGGATCTAGATGGTGGGTGGGTTTAGATTCTAAGTCACTCTAAGGACCTCAGTTGCAGAAGTGCATGACCTTGTGTCAAGAGCTCTGCAATTAATATGATTTGGCTCCAGGTTCTGTGTCTACTTCTTTCTGCTCTGCTAACAACTGGTGAATTTCCTTTGTGTCATGAATCAAACTTCCTGAGGTAATACTCTGCTCCTGTTCATCTTAAGTCTGGGCCATAAGACTTGGCTGCCAGCCTATGGGTGAGCAGCATCCCTCAAAGACAGGCATCTGTCCCTGGTCCAATCAGCTGTGACTAAGAGGAGGGGGCTCATGTCCAGGGAGCAACACAGCAGGAGGATGAAAAGGGAAAACAAGATTCGGGCATCTCCTGAAAAATCAGAATATTTAGATACACTGAGCCCACATTTCTGCAATCAACAAGGCGGGGGGGAGGTGCTTTATATTGCAGTTTGCTGCACATCACTCATTTATGTTAATTGCCTGGCCCTTTTAGATATCTGAGTTTGAGAAATCCTAAATTCCTTCCAGCTCTAACAGTCTTTAGTTCTGAAATCCCGTACTCTTCTGGATTCCTTTACACTGAAAACACTGTGGATTGACATGGGCCTCATTGAACAGATAATTTGGAAACAAGCTGGGAATGCATTTCATTTATCCACCGATTTGATTTTCTAAATAGGGACTCTACATTTCCACACTATAAAGCCATTATTCTCCTCTATTCGCGTTGCTGTAATTTTCAATGTGCCATGTATAATCATCATCCTGTCAAAATGAAAATCTTACAGAAAGCCTGTGAGGGCCTTATCAAATCAAGTGGAAGTGATTAAGGCCAGTAGAAAAAAATTAGAACAATTATATATACACTATTAAATAATGCAACGGATGAACACCCAACTAGACTTCAGATTTTCATAAGTAAGGTTTGTAATTTGATATTTTGTTGACTCAATAGCAAATTATCAATTCATTAAATGATTAAACCATTTATCAAAACTGTGAATGACAAAGCAATCAGAGATTGGGATAATCAGACTCCGAGTCTGTTCTTTATGTAAAATTCAAATGCACCCAGCACAATACAATTTTGTACTTAATGTCATTCATCTAATCAGCATATTTCTGCTCCAGTGTGAGATCTTTGTTTGAACACGAGATGCAACAGATATGGAAGCCACAAAAATCTCATTTATATAATCATAACAAGCATGTTATCATGGTTGTCAAATTTAATCAAACCTAATTTGCTCTATTTTCTAAGCTTAAAATTGACACAAAATGTTTTTTGTGAAAGGCAAAGTGCTAAAGGATCACAGAAATAGGTATAGAGTGGATATTTTAGATGCCTGCATTTTGTTTTAGCTAGCTAGCTAATATTGATAATAACAGGTTAGATCCCCCCATTTTTTTAAGTTTTTATTTTAATTCCAGTTAGTTAACATAAAGTGTTATATCAGTTTTTGGTGTACAGTACAGTGATTCAAGATCCCCCAAATGTTTTAAAATATCAGTTGAATGTGAACATTCACTATGGAAGTCTAAACCTTTGGCCTCCTTTGAGTAATAATGATCCCACTGGTGCAATTACAATAAATGTAAATGTAGAAAACCTCTATTAACACATAACTTCTCAGGAAGACATTCTTTCCTAAGGCAAGGAAAATCTTTATTTCAAACAACATGTCATCTTAACCATCCTCCGTTTAGAACCAGAGTTCTGCTTATACCAGAGCGTCTCAAACTTCAGTATACATCAGAAACACTTGGAGAACTTGCTAAACATGCAGATTCCGGGGCACCAACACTGGTCCTGATTTGAAAGATCTTGGTGGGGCCTGAAAACTCTGTATTTTAAACAAAAAACCCAGACAGTAGTTTTTAAAGTATTTTTTTTAAAGATTTTATTTATTTATTTGACAGAGAGAGACAGCGAGAGAGGGAACACAAGCAGGGGGAGTAGGAGAGGGAGAAGCAGGCTTCCTGCTGAGCAGGGAGCCTGATGCGGGGCTCGATCCCAGGACCCTGGGATCATGACCTGAGTCGAAGGCAGACGCTTAACCGACTGAGCCACCCAGGCGCCCAACCCAGACAGTAGTTTTATAAATGATTCAAGGATGACATTGTGAGAAACACTGACCCACACAATGTTTTCTTTATCCCTTTGCATTAAGTTGTTTTGAATCCTTGCATTATAAATCTTTCCAGTATCTCTCTTGAGAGCCTTCTGTATGCTCTAATCAACTTTCACTAAAATTCCCTGGGCTCCATCTCACCTCATTAGCCTGAACAGGAAAAAGTCACGTTTTCTACATTTTCCTTCTCCAGACTCATACCTCTCTGGCCTTCACACATGTGCATTCCCCTTTGAAAGTTCCAATTAGTGGCACCCTTCTGGAAGACATGCAGTCTTCCCTAAGCCAATCAGATTCCCATGTGTTTCATTCAGAGCAGGAGCTTTTCAAGTAAATACATAAGCTCTGTTTCTTGCAAACCTCCCTGTTACCAAAGAAAGGCTTATCTAAGCCTTTCCTGTCCACAGAGTGGGCAAGATTAAACAGAGGAGGGGGGCTTCAAACCCACCCACTTAGCATCTTACTAGCAGCTCAAGAAAAAAAGTTGTCAGTGCAGAGCTAGAATCATATTTTCTTGAAAATTCACAATTGTCTGTTGATATGAATTATCCAAGTTCTCACAGAGCCTTCATAACACAGATAGAGAATAGATAGCAAGCTACCACCTAGAAACTCACTTGGGGAGCTTTTCATACAGATCGATGGCTGGGCCATGCCCAAGACCAGGGTTTCTCAACTTTGGCACTATTGACATTTTAGTCAGATAATTCTTTACAGTGAAGGGCTGATCTGTGCATTGTAGGATGTTTCAAAACATTACTGGACTCTACCCACTACATGCCAGTTCACCTCCCCCTCAGTCATTACAACCAATATTATCTATAGACATTGGCAAATGCCCTTTGGCAGAGGGGGAGCAAGATTGCCCCCACTTGAGAACCATGGCCCTAGACCAAATAAATCAGAATGTCTAGGGGTGGAGCCTGAAATTCTTTAAAAGTCCCCCCAGATAATTCCTACGTGCAGCCAGGGTTGAGAGCGACTGCTTTAGACTGATCTTTGAGCCTTGGTTTTCTTATCTGTAAAATGAGAAGATGAAAATATCTACTGCATAGAGTTGTTCTAAAAATCAAATGAAATAATATGTGTGAAAATTTTTTGTGAATCGTTAAATAAATGTGGTATTTCCCCCATCTCTTCTGAAACACAAATCCAAGGGTCATCAAATTGTAGCCTGCAGGACAAATCCAGCTCATCACCTGTTTTTGTATGATCTGTGAGCTGAGTGGTTTGTACATTTTTTTAATGGTTGAATAGAAATCAGAAAAAGAAGACTGATTTGTGACCC
The DNA here is from genome assembly GCF_029215605.1 of Mirounga angustirostris. Taxonomy (NCBI): domain Eukaryota; kingdom Metazoa; phylum Chordata; class Mammalia; order Carnivora; family Phocidae; genus Mirounga; species Mirounga angustirostris. The sequence continues at coordinate 100,356,528 of NW_026991719.1, forward strand.
ATGAAAATTATATGAAATTCAGACTTCAGTATTTATTAATAGAATTTTATTGGAACTTACAGTCTATGGCTGCTTTTGCATAATAAGTTGAGTTATGACAGAGACCTTATAGCCCACAAAGCCTAAAACATTTACTATTTGGCCCTTTACAGAGGAAGTTTGAGGACCCCTGCCCTAACTGAATTAGCCATTTACTCTAGTTCTGAGAGAGACTGAAAGAAGGGAGGAAAGGCAAAAGTGAGACTGTGAACTTCTGTTCCTTGCTTTAAACCACATAAATGAAGTTGAGATAACTTAAAGACATCACCATCCACTGAAAGACAAAACACAATTTCTTCCTCTAAATTAAAGTTCTCTTTGGAAAAAAAAAAATTCTATGCCCATTTCATTGGCAAGACCTTTTTGACCCCTTGTCTTGGAAATTAAAATGCTTCATATTTGTTCGTGTTTGCTGGAATTCTGTTTTCCAAGAGGTTATCAAAAGCTCTGAGCTTTCCCTCCTCTATCTTAGCTACTACAGAACTGGAAAAAGAGACTCTAAGTAGCCAATTTTCCTAAGCCTATCTCAATTTTCCTGATCTGGAGACAGTCCCTTCTACATGGTAATATAGGCTGGGAATAATGAACGTCATAGTAAGGCTGTGCAGGGCTGATTAAGACAACTGCTTCTATGCACTGAACTAGTTACAGATGAAATGATGTTTGGGAGTTACTTCTAAATAATGGGGGAGGGGTGCCTGGCTGGCTCAGTTGGTGGAGCCTGCAACTCTTGATCTTGGCATTGTGAGTTCGAGCCCCATGTTGGGTGTGGGGATTTCTTAAAAATAAAATCTTAAAAAAAAAAAAAATGGGTGTCTGGGTGGCTCAGTCAGTTAAGCATCTGATTCTTGGTTTCAGCCCATTTCATGATCTCAGGGCCCAGGGATCAAGCCCCACGTCAGCCTCGGCGCCCAGCACAGAGTCTGCTTGGTATTCTCTCCCTTTCCCTCTTCCTCTGTGTGCTCTTTCTCTCTCAGATAAATAAATAAACAAATAAATAAATAATCTTAAAAAACAAACCCAAAATAGTGGGGGAGGGTGGAGATATATATGAAACAAGAGTGACACTGCACTGATAATTATTGAAGCTAAACAAACAATAGGCATGTGGGTGTTCATTACATTATTCTTTCTATATTTGAGAATTTCAAATTTAGATAGAAATATGGAAAATATTTGAGAATTTCAATAACAATTTTTTTTATTTTTTTAGGTGTTCAATATATATTTATTGAATGACTAAATATAAGAAAATAAGAATAATAAATTACAAGAGGAAGGTCTTTTTTTTAAAGATTTTATTCATTTATTTGACAGAGAGAGACACAGCAAGAGAGGGAACACAAGCAGGGGGAGTGGGAGAGGGAGAAGCAGGCCCCCACGGAGCAGGGAGCCCGATGCGGAGCTAGATCCCAAAACCCTGGAATCATGACCTGAGCCAAAGGCAGACCCTTAACGACTGAGCCACCCAGGCACCCCAAGAGGAAGGTCTTTCTAATATTTCCTTGAATTAAAGCTTTGTATCTTATAGATACATCTAAATCCTCTCATAAGATAAAACCAAAAACTATATGATCAGCCTGAACCAGGTAAATATATACTGTGAAAATACAAGACTATTGCATGCCATGCAGAGCTGATGAATTTTAATAACTCCTGAACAGCAGAAAGCATGGTATTTAGGAAAAAAACAATAAAAACAAAATCTGCTTCCAGTGTCAGATGAAGCCACAAATGCTTCCATGTAGATAGGAAAAGCCCTCAATTTTCTTTTGAAGCAGCACTTTTAATATTTTGATTTCTCAAAACTTGGGCCAAGAGGAAACAGTTCCCCAAAATTCTTTACTCCTAGTTCTTAGCAAAGTGTCTAGCATGATGTAAGGGCAAAATAAATATTTGTTGAGTGGATAAACAAACCTAGATGCTTTATGCTACAAGATCCTTCAGGAGAATACTAAGAATCTTGATAACAGCAAGTAGTAACAATTATTGAGGATTTATTATGTGCCAGGTACTGTGCCAAACACTGGGGACCATTATCTCCCTTAATCTTCACTACAACTTTATAAATTCCATGAGAGCATGAATTTTTACTTTTTTATTCACTGGTATGTCCCCAATGCTTAAAACATGAATGACTCAATCAATGATTGTTCAATGAATGAATATAAAGTGGATATTATTATTATTATAGCTTATATGCAGATAAGGAATCTGAAGCTTAAAAAGGTTAGTTAATTGACTTACCCAGCTAGTAAATGACAGAGTTGGATTCAAATCCAGATAATGTAAGTCAAAAACCTCTCTCAACCATTAGCTATAATGACACTAACTCACACTTTAAAGTCTTGTCTATTATTATAACTGTGCAAACAAGTGAATTTCAAAGGCCCTACAAATACAATATATGATGGATATGTTTTAATAGTGACTGGAACTGAAGAGACTTAGAGCATGAGGTACTGTTTGGAACGGAATAGAAGGGAACTTAAACACAAAAAGGTCTCTCCCAAACACCTATATGAAAGACCATTGTGAAATTTTAGAAGCATTCTCATCAAAGGATGAAGGCAAGGATAATTTTACCAAGGATATTCTACCACCACTGTTAGGTATTACTGTACTGGAGGTCATAGACAAAGCAATAAGATAGGGAAATAACTAGTATCTGTTAGAATTAGAAAGGAAGAGGCAGGGCGCCTGGGTAGCTCAGTTGGTTAAGCGACTGCCTTCGGCTCAGGTCATGATCCTGGAGTCCCCAGATCGAGTCCCGCATTGGGCTCCCTGCTCAGCAAGGAACCTGCTTCTCCTTCTGACCCTCCCCCCTCTCATGTGCTCTCTCTCTCTCATTCTCTCTGTCTCAAATAAATAAATTTTTTAAAAAATCTTAATAAGAAAGAAAGAGGCAATATAATCATTGTTTTCAGACAAAATAACCCATTAAAAAATCCACAAAAAGTTAAAAACTACTAAAACTAAGAGAGTTTAGCAAGACTGTTGGATACAATATCATGCTCTTATTCAGTAATAGCAACCAATTTAAAAATGCAAAATTAATTTTTAGATTTTTTTAAGAAGTAATTCACCATAAATTTCAAAACTCTATGATAGCTAGGAGTAAATATAATAAAAGTTATGTAAGATCTTTATGACGACAATAAACTCTATTGAGGGACATAAGGGAAGACTTGGATAAATGAATACATCATATTCATGGATAGAAATTATATATAGATGTCAATTCTCCTCAAATTGACTTGCTAATTCATTGCAATTCCAATCAAAATTCCAACTGGAATTAAGAATGAAGAGTCAAGAATAAACTAAATGATCTTGTATAAGAAGAAGGAATCTTACACTACCAGATTTTAAGACTTAAAAGGAATAATATATTTTATTTTATTTTATTTTTTAAAGATTTTATTTATTTATTTGACAGAGAGAGACAGTGAGAGAGGGAACACAGCAGGGGGGGTGGGAGAGGGAGAAGCAGGCTTCCCGCCGAGCAGGGAGCCCGATGCGGGGCTCGATCCCAGGACCCTGGGATCATGACCTGAGCCGAAGACAGATGCTTAATGACTGAGCCACCCAGGTGCCCCAGGAATAATATATTTTAAATAGGGTATTGGTATAGCAATATACAAGCAGACAACCAGAACAGATTAGAAAGTCAAGAAGCTGCCTCACATATATATAGAAACATGGCATATAAAAGAGATGGAATTACAATTCAGTAGTGAAAAAAAAAGATTATTCAAAAAGTTGTGCTAGGATAAATGCCTTTCCAGGTTAAAAATTAGAAAACTACATCTCACATCACACATATAAGACATACAATGGTTTAAAAATGTAAAGGGAGGAGTTATAAAACTTTTTAGAAACAAAGACAACAGACTCTAGGAGACACAGGAAAGGATTTCTTCAATTCAACACTAAAGGCACAAACCATAAAGAGAAACATAGATATTTGATTATATTTGAATATAAAACTTCCATATGAACAATGGAATATTATGCAGCCATAAAAAGGATGAGATCTTCCCACTTGTGGCAACATGGATGGACCTAGAGGGTATTATGCTAAGTGAAATAAGTCAGACTGAGAAAGACAAATACCATACGAGTTCACTCATATGTGGAACCTAAAAAACAAATGAATAAACAAACAAAAAGCAGAATCAGACTTTGTAATACAGAGAACAAACTGATGATTGCTAGAGGGAAGGGGATAGGAGGATTGGCAAAATGGGTGAAGAGGAGTGGGAAATACAGGCTTCCAGTTATGAGATGAATAAGTCAAGGAAATAAAAGGCACAGCATAGGGAATATAGTCAATGATATTATAATAGCAGTATATGATGACAGATGAGAGCTATACTTGTGGTGGTGACATTAACATAACCTATAGAGAAGCTGAATCACTGTGTCATACACCTGAAACTAATGTAACTTTATGTGTCAACTATACTCAAAAAATTAAAAAAAATAAAACTTCCACATGAGAAAAGTCACAATTAAAAAGTTACAATATTAAAAAAAGTTACAATATGAGCTACAGACTAGGAAAAATAGTTGTATTGTAATATATATTTATATGATAGTATCTATTGTATTACTATATTAGTATCTAGAATATATAAAGAGCTCATTAAAACACTGAGGAAAAAAACACACAATAGAAAAATAGGCCAAGAGATATATGAAAAAACTTCACTTAAAATTAGAGAAATAGACGGGAAAGATGGCGGAGGAGTAGGGGACCCTATTTCAACTGGTCCCCGGAATTGAGCTGGATATCTACCAGACCACTCTGAGCACCCATGAAACCAGCCTGAGATGTAAGAAGATCTGGATCTCTACAAACAGAATATCGCAGGCAGTTGGTTTTGAGGCACAAAGCAGGGAGCCGTGATTCTGTGGGCAGATATTGGAGGATAAACGGCAGCAGGAGAGAGCCTGGCCGTGGGGATCCTACACCGCCGGTGAGTGACAGCCTTGTGTGCTGGGGACGGGCACAGACTCGCAGACCGGTAGGGTCGGGAAAGGACTTTAGGGCAGCCCCCAGGACGGAAACCCAGAGCGGCAGGGTCATGCCTGGGAACTGCAGCTCCCGGGATGGAAACCCTGAGCGGCGGGGTCGCGCATGCATGAACTGGGAGCAGCTGGCAGTTTTAGAAGCACAAAGGGCAGAGACGTGCCCCGACCTGGAGGCAGGACTGGGAGCGCTGCGGAGGGGCTCACAACCCAGGACGCTGCAGTTTATAGCAGCACGGACAGAAATGGAGACAGTGTGGCTTGGAGAGCTCACTGAAGAATAGACTGCGATCTCTCTGCTCTGAGGCAGAGGGTTGGAAACGGTCTCTTCTGCTCTGACTCACAGAAGAGACGTGGAAAGCCGCCAGGGAAAGGCGCCAGAGAACAAAAGCCCCAAAGACTGATTCCCACTGAGCCCATCCCCTGCCACAGGGGGGCAGGGCAACTCCGCCCAAACAGGGTTGCCTGAGTAACAGCGCGGCAGGCCCCTCCCGCAGAAGACAGGCTGGGAAAACAAGAGGCCAGCAACCCTAAGGTCCCAAGAAAACAGGTGCATCTTGCTTGGGTTCTGGTCAATAATTTGGACTCTATACATTCCTTCAAACACCTATCAACAGAATGACTAGGAGGAGGAGCCCCCAAAATAGAAAAGACTCAGAGATTATGACTTATGCTGCAGATTTACAAATGGATGCAGATATAACCAAGATGTCAGAGATGGAATTCAGGCTAGCAATTGTGAAGACAATGGCTAGAATGGAGAAATCAGTTAATGGCAACATAGTCTCTAAGGGCAGAAATGAAAGCTGAATTGGCAGAACTTAAAAATGCTATCAATGAGATCCAATCCAATCTGGATAATCTAACAGCTAGGGTAACTGAGGCAGAAGAGCAAATAAGCCACCTGGAAGACAATATAATAGATAAAAAGGGAAAAGAGGAGGCCAGGGAAAAACAACTCAGAATCCATGAAAATAGAATCAGAGAAATAAGTGACACCATGAAGTGAAGTGTTCCAATGTCAGAATAATTGGAATCCCGGAGGGAGTGGAGAGAGAGAGAGGACTAGAAGATGTATTTGAGCAAATCGTAGCTGAGAACTTCCCTAATCTGGGGAATGAAACAAATATTCACGTCCTAGAGGCAGAGAGGACCCCTCCCAAGATCAAGGAAAACAGGCCAACACCCTGGCATGTAATAGTAAAACTTGCAAATCTTAGAATGAAGGAAACCATCTTAAGGGCAGTTAGGGGGAAGAGATTCCTTACGTACAGAGGGAGGAACATCAGAATAACATCAGACCTATCCACAGAGACCTGGCAAGCCAGAAAGGCCTGGCAAGACATATTCAGGGTACTAAATGAGAAGAACATGCAGCCAAGAATACTTTATCCAGCAAGGCTGTCATTTAGAATGGATGGAGAGATGCAGAGCTTCTACGACTGGCAGAAACTGAAAGAGTATGTGACCACTAAGCCAGCCCTGCAAGAAATATTAAGGGGGGGTTCTATAAAAGGAGAAAGACCCCAAGAGTGATATACAACAGAAATTTACAGGGACAATCTATAAAAACAACGTCTTCACAGGCAACATGATGACAATTAATTCATATCTTTCAATAATCACTCTCAACGTGAATGGCCTAAACGCTCCCATAAAACGGCACAGGGTTGCAGATTGGATAAAAAGACAGGACCCATCCATATGCTGCCTACAAGAGACTCATTTTAAACCTAAAGATACATCCAGACTGAAAGTGAAGGGATGGAGATCCATCTTCCATGCCAGCGGACCTCAAAAGAAAGCTGGGGTTGCAATTCTTATATCAGACAAATTAGATTTTAAACTAAAGTCTGTAATTAGAGACACAGATGGACACTATATCATTCTTAAAGGGTCTATCCAACAAGAAGATCTAACAATTGTAAATATCTATGCCCCCAACATGGGAGCAGCCATCTACATAAACCAACTGTTAACCAAAATAGTCATATTGATAACAATACGTTAATTGTAGGAGACCTCAATACTCCACTCTCAGCAATGGACAGATCATCTAAGCAGAAAATCAACAAGGAAACAAGAGCTTTGAATGATACATTGGATGAGATGGACCTCATAGATATTTACAGAACATTCCACCCTAAAACAACAGAATACTCATTCTTCTCGAGCACACATGGAACTTTCTCCAGAATAGATCACATACTGGGTCACAAATCAGGTCTCAACCAATACCAAAAGATTGAGATTATTCCCTGCATATTCTCAGACCACAATGCTTTAAAACTGGAACTCAATCACAAGAAAAAAATTTGGCAGAAATTCAAACGCTTGGAAGCTAAAGACCACTCTGCTCAAGAATGTTTGGGTCAACCAAGAAATCAAAGAAGAACTTAAACAATTCATGGAAATCAATGAGAATGAAAACACATCGGTCCAAAACCTATGGGATACTGCAAAGGTGGTCCTAAGGGGGAAATACATAGCCATCCAAGCCTCACTCAAAAAAATAGAAAAATCCCGAATTCACCAACTAACTCTACACCTTAAAGAACTAGAGAAAAAGCAACAAACGACGCCTAAGCCACACATTAGAAGAGAAATAATTAAAATTAGAGCAGAAATCAATGAATTAGAAACCAGAAACACAGTAGATCAGATCAACAAAACTAGAAGTTGGTTCTTTGAAAGAATTAATAAGATTGATAAACCACTGGCCAGACTTATCCAAAAGAAAAGAGGAAGGACCCAAATTAATAAAATTATGAATGAAAGGGGAGAGATCATGACTAACACCAAGGAAATAGAAACAAGTATTAGAAATTATTATCAACAACTATATGCCAATAAACTGAGCAATCTGGATGAAATGAAGGCCTTCCTGGAAACCTATAAGCTGCCAAGACTGAAACAGGAAGAAATTGACAACCTGAATAGGCCAATAATCAGTAACGAGATTGAAGCAGTGATCAAAAACCTCCCAAAAAACAAGAGTCCAGGGCCTGATGGATTCCCTGGGGAATTCTACCAAACATTCAAAGAAGAAATAATACCTATTCTACTGAAGCTGGTTCAAAAAATAGAAACAGAAGGAAAACTTCCAAACTCATTCTATGAGGCCAGCATTACCTTAATCCCCAAACCAGGCAAAGACACCATCAAAAAGGAGAATTTCAGACCGATATCCCTGATGAATATGGATTCCAAAATCCTCAACAAAATCCTAGCTAATAAGATCCAACAATACATTAAAAGGACCATCCACCACTACCAAGTGGGATTTAACCCTGGGATGCAAGGGTGGTTCAACATTCGCAAATCAATGTGATAGAACACATTAATAAGAGGAGGGAGAAAAACCATATGGTCCTCTCAGTTGATGCAGAAAAAGCATTTGACAAAATACAACATCCTTTCCTGATTAAAACTCTTCAGAGTATAGGGATAGAGGGAATATTCCTCAAGTTCATAAAATCCATCTATGAAAAACCCACAGCGAATATCATCCTCAATGGGGAAAAGCTGAGAGCCTTTCCCTTAAGATCAGGAACACATGAAGGATGCCCACTCTCGCCACTATTGTTCAACATAGTATTAGAAGTCCTAGCAACAGCAATCAGACAACAAAAAGAAATAAAAGGTATTCAAATTGGCAAAGAAGAAGTCAAACTCTCTTTTCACAGATGACATGATACTATGTGGAAAACCCAAAAGACTCCACCCCCAAATTACTAGAACTCATCCAGCAATTCAGTAATGTGGCAGGATACAAAATCAATGCACAGAAATCAGTTGCTTTCTTATACACTAACAACACAACTGTAGAAAGAGAAATTAGAGAAATGATTCCATTTACAATAGCACCAAAAACCATAAGATACCTCGGAATAAACCTAACCAAAGAGGTAAAGGATCTATACTCTAGGAACTACAAAACACTCATGAAAGAAATTGAAGAAGACACAAAAAGATGGAAAAATATTCCATGCTCATGGATCGGAAGAATAAACATTGTTAAAATGTCTATGCTGGGCGCCTGGGTGGCTCAGTTGGTTAAGCGACTGCCTTCAGCTCAGGTCATGATCCTGGAGTCCCTGGATCAAGTCCTGCATCGGGCTCCCTGCTCAGCAAGGAGCTTGCTTCTCCCTCTGACCCTCCCCCCTGTCATGTGCTCTCTCTCTCTCATTCTCTCTGTCTCAAATAAATAAATAAAATCTTTAAAAAAAATAAAAATAAAAATAAAAAAATAATAAATAATAAAATTAAATAAATAAATAAATAAATAAATAAAATGCCTATGCTACCCAGAGCAATCTATACCTTCAATGCCATCCCGATAAAAATTCCAATGACATTTTTCAAAGTGCTGGAACAAACAATCCTAAAATTTGTATGGAATCAGAAAAGACCCCGAATTGCCAAGGAGATGTTGAAAAAGAAAAACAAAGCTGGGGGCATCACATTGCCCAATTTCAAGCTATATTACAAAGCTGTGATCATCAAGACAGCATGGTACTGGCACAAAAACAGACATATAGACCAATGGAACAGAATAGAGAACCCAGATATGGACCCTCAACTCTATGGTCAAATAATCTTCGAGAAAGCAGGAAAAAACATGCAATGGAAAAAAGACAGTCTCTTCAATAAATGGTGCTGGGAAAATTGGACAGCCACATGCAGAAGAATGAAACTTGACCATTCTCTAACACCATTCACAAAGGTAAACTCAAAGTGGATGAAAGACCTCAATGTGAGACAGGAATCCATCAAAATCCTAGAGGACAACATAGGCAGTAACCTCTTTGACATCGGCCACAGCAACTTCTTTCAAGACACATCTCCAAAAGCTAGTGAAACAAAAGCAAAAATGAACTTTTGGGACTTCATCAAGATAAAAAGCTTCTGCACAGCAAAGGAAACAGTCAACAAAACAAAGAGGCAACCCACAGAATGGGAGAAGATATTTGAAATGACACTAGAGATAAAGGACTGGTATCCAAGATCTATAAAGAATTCTCAAACTCAACACCCAAAAAACAAATAATCAAGTCAAAAAGTGGGCAGAAGAGATGAACAGACACTTCTCTGAAGAAGACATACAAATGGCTAACAGACACATGAAAAAATGTTCATCATCATTAGCCATCAGGGAAATCCAAATCAAAACCACATTGAGATACCACTTTACACCAGTTAGAATGGCAAAAATGGACAGGGAAAGAAACAACAAATGTTGCAGAGGTTGTGGAGAAAGGGGAATCCTCTTACACTGTTGGTGGGAATGCAAGTTGGTACAGCCACTTTGGAAAACAGTGTGGAGGTTCCTCAAAAATTTAAAAATAGAGCTACCCTATGACCCAGCAATTGTACTACTGGGTATTTACCCCAAAGACACAGATGTAGTGAAAAGAAGGGCCATATGCACCCCAATGTTCATAGCAGCAATGTCCGCAATAGCCAAACTGTGGAAAGAGCCGAGATGCCCTTCAACAGATGAATGGATAAAGAAGATGTGGTCCATATATACAATGGAATATTATTCAGCCATTAGAAAGGATGAATATCCAACTTTTACATCAACATGGATGGGACTGGAGGAGATTATGCTACGTGAATTAAATCAAGCAGAGAAAGTCAATTATCATATGGTTTCACTTATTTGTGGAACATAAGGAATAGCATGGAGGACATTAGGAGAAGGAAGGGAAAAATGGCGGGGGGGTGGGAATTGGAGGGAGAGATGAACCATGAGAGACTATGGACTCTGAGAAACAAACAGGGTTTTAGAGGGGAGGGGGGATGGGTTAGCCTGGTGATGGGTATTAAGGAGGGCACATACCGCATGGAGCACTGGGTGTTATACGAAAACAATGGATCGTGGATCACCACATCAAAAACCAATGATGTATTGTATGGTGACTAACATAACATAATAAAATTTAAAAAAAATTAGAGAAATACAAAGTAAAACAAGAATAAGATTTGTGTTGGGGTGTCTGGCTGGCTCAGTTGGAAAACCATTCAACTCTTGATCTCAGAGACATGAGTTCAAGCCCCACATTGGGTGCAAAGATTTCTTAAATAAATAAATAAATCTAAAAAAAAGAATAAGATTGTGTCACATCTGTCATGTTGGCAAAAAATTTAAATCTGATAATGCCAGGTTTGGTGAGGATGTGGGGAAACAGGAACCCTGCCACCTTGGTGGTGGGATGCAAATTGCTACAACCTTTAAGGAGAACAATTTGACAATATCAAGTTAAATTGAAGATGTACATCCCCACGAACTCAGTTAAGTCCACTTCTACCTACATACCCCAGAGCTACAGTTCTCAAAGTGTGACCCATGGACCTGTGGGGGACCCTGAGACCCTTTTAAGGGGTCCATGGCAACTGTTCTCATAATATCAAGAAGTTATTTGCCTTTTGCACTATGTTCCTATTTGCACTAACAGTGCAAAATCAGTGGTGGGTTGTGGTAGGCTGAATAATGGCCCCCAAAGATACCCAGGTCCTAATCCCTTGGAACCTGTGAATGTTATCTTATATGGCTTGAAGGACTTTGCTGACTTGATGAAGTTAAAGATCTTGAGATGGAGAGATTACTCTGGATCATCTGCATGGGCCCTAAATGTAATCACAAGTGTCTTTGTAAGAAGGAAGCTATCTCATGAGGAGTCTGACCCCATTTTCTGATGTTCAACTGCTAACACCTTTTAAGCTTGACCCCTTTTCTTCCCTCTTCTGCCCTACATTTAAGCCAGTTGATAAGAAAGGCTGGGCGCTCCCTCCTTTGCCACTGGTTGGAGATTCAAACCACATAAGGCCCTGCCTATGTGCAGGAACTCTCACCCCGGCCCCCATTGCCTAACCACAATAAGAAATTCATTTTTTTTTTTTTAAGACTTGAGCTAGTCTCCTTTCTTTGCTCTCTCAAGTCATTTTCAGACCTGCTTGAGGTTTGCCCTGCTTTCCCCAGGAAAGCCCCAATTGTGTAAATAATGAAGCTTTTCATATCCTTTGTGTATGTGTAGCTCCACCGGTCTTGACATCCAGACCAATTTGGGGGAGGGGGGGGCCATCGAGTTTCTTTAGGATGGTCACTCTGGTTTGCAAACTGACCTTTATACAAGGAGGGCAAGGAGAGACCAAAGTGGCCAGCCACTCCAGGTTGGTAGGTGGCAGGTTTAATAGGCAAGGAACTTGCAAGGTTTGTCTTGGGTGGCTGCAAGATGAGTAGATCTGCCCACCAGAATCATAAAAGTTTAGAGGCCTTAATAGGATTCTGTCACCTATTCAGTCCAGATGGTCTCAACAACTCCTTGCTCTCTCAAGATTGTGTCCTTGAAAACAGCTCCCACTGTGGGAACAGTGGGTAGAGTGTACATTCCAAGGACAGAGGAGGGGGCGAAGAGTCTCTGCTTGCCCCGGGTTGGCTCAGAGATCAACCAGTGGTCAGGTCTTCTCCATGACCTCCTCCAACAGTCACAACAGAGACAGGGAGATTTGAACAGAAGGCAACATATTGACTAAAATAAGATGCTTGGCTGCTGGTTTTGAAAATGGAGGAAGGGTCCATGAGCCAAGGAATGAAGGAATGAAGTTCATGATGCTGAAAATGAATAGCAAGCTAACGAATTGTCCCCTAGAGCTGCTGGAGGGAATACAACACTATCAACACCTTCATTTCAGCCCCAGTGAAACTGATTGTTCAGACTTATGACCCCCGGAATTGCAAGAGAATAACGTGTGTTGTTTTAAATCACCAAATCTATAGGAATTTGTTATAGCAGCCCTAAGAAACTGGGGAGTAGCTCCAAATGGTACTAGTGGTCACTGTCTTCACCACCACCATATGCAGTGTTATTAAAAAAGCAAAAGCCAGTTGCACTTAAGAATGTCTTTGATGGAGCAGTAAAAATTATTAATGTTATAAATATTGACCCTTGAGTAATGTTATAAATATTGACCCTTCAGTACACAGGGTCAATATTTTGTATAACAAAATGGGAAGTATGTATAAAGCATTTCTGCTGCATCCTAAAGGATAATAATTGCCTCAAAGACAAACACTTGTGCAATTTTAAAACAACTTTTTTTCTCATGAAACACCATTTTTACTTGGAAGAATTACTGACAGAGAAATTTTGGTTATTCAGACTTGGGTTCTTGGCAGCCATTTTCTCTAAAATTAACAAAGTGAGGCTGTCACTTCAAGGAAAACAACTGACAGCATTTTTTGCCTGCCAATTATAAAATTCAAGTTTTCAAGTAAAAATTAGTTTTAGAAAACTTGCATCTGTCACCATGAGCTTGACAGCTTTCCAAAACATACTTTCCTGATGAGATCAATGGTTATAGTAACAAATGTGATGTTTTTATATTGTATCATGAAATATGTCAATATTTGGAAGATCTGCATAACTCAGCGAAGCAATATTTTTCATATGATCAATGCATGATGTTACAAAATCATGCATGGCTTAAAAAATCAATTCAAAGTGAGGATATAGTAATGGATTTTTCATGTACAAAAACACAAAAAATTCACTGATATTGTTTCAGATTCCACGTTGGAACTAACTTCTAAGAAACTTCCACTTGTCAAATTTTGGTGTATTATCAAGGAATATCCACAACAGTCATGCCCAGTAATGACCAAATGATTGGTGTTTGTCATATCCAGTGTAGAATCTACAATAATGGGGTAGTATTTGGTGTCTGGTTTACTAACTTAATTTCCCACTTCATTTCCTCATTGATTCCACTAAGTCTTGTAAACTAGTTTAAATAAATAAGTCATATTTTAATTTTTTTAAAGATTTATTTATTTACTTTAGAGAGAGACAGAGAGGTGGGGAGGGACAGAGGGAGAGGGTGAGAGAATCCCAAGTGGACTCTGGGCTGAAGATGGAGCCAATGTGGGGCTTGATCTCATGACCCTGAGATCATGACCTGAGCTGAAACCAAGAGTTGGACACTTAACCGACTGAGCCATTTGGGCGCCCCAGTCACATTTTAATTTTTATATTTTTCCAAGTATTTATGCAATGATTGATCCAATTTATCATTATGTTTAAAGATTCCTCTGAAATTTGGTTTTTGAAGAATGCCACTTTTCTTTGTAACCTCTGAAGAGAACACCTCTTTCACTTAAAAATTTAATAGCAGCAACTACACCGAATGTCTTCACTTATCTCTTTTTCAAGACATTGGTTTAGTGCATTTTCACTTGGCTTTCAGGTATTCCAAGTAAACCATAGCCTGCTGGTGCTCTGTGGAGTCTTCATGAATTAATACAGTCGTCCAGTCTGTTTTGTTGAAAAGAGTTCATAAGCAAAACAATAATCCTTAGTCTTGGGATAGGCTAATGAGGATCTCATAACAGCTTAATTTAAAGCATTTATAAGATCCATTTTATAATGTGTGTGATTCTGTGTAAATACTATTGGGATAATGACTTGGGGAAAATATGTCTTTCATTAAACAATGTTGAAGGGAATTATTCTTCATCATAAAGAGCACAAGGAAAGTTCACAGTTCTCACTGAAGTCAATGAAACCTAACCTTCATATATGCTCTGTTGACCCTACAAATTGTGAGTTGTGTTTTACGTCATCTTCCACTTTTTCAGTTCCTCTTGAGGTGTGTCTGATGCTTACAATCTTCTTTCTTTTCCTCTGTTATCATCTTCATTATTAATATTTTCTTGACTATAGTGGCTCTTTCCCTTAATTCTACAATTTTTTTATTTTTATTTTTATTTTTTTTAAAGATTTTATTTATTTATTTGGCAGAGCGAGAGATAGAGAGAGCAGGAACACAAGCAGAGGGAGTGGGAGAGGGAGAAGCAGGCTTCCTGCTGAGCAGGGAGCCCGATGCGGGGCTCGATCCCAGGATCCTGGGATCATGACCTGAGCTGAAGGCAGACGCTTAATGACTGAGCCACCCAGGCACCCCCAATTTTTTTATTTTTAGAATGTTTAGTTTGTATTGTGATATAAGAGCTTTTAAAATGTTGAAGCTTCTGCCAGTCTTCCTTCATTCAGTTTTTGGTTTTGGTTTCCACTGTAATACTTTTCTTCATGTCATATTTGAATTTGGGTCAGTCAACATTTCTGAATAAAAATGGGGTACATATCAGATACATATTGCCCATTATATATCACACTACTCTTATGCTCCATACACTGACATACTGGACACTATGTGTAGGCATTTTGCCACTGAAGCATTTGTTTCTTAAAGCCATTTCATTGTATTAGTGGCAATTTCACATGCTGTTCCATGCAAAACTGCCAGAGTTTGTCTGGAAAGCATGGATCATATATAAGAACACAGTCCAATATGTTGGGTTGTATAAAACATGAGACTTCATACACATACTCTTTGCTTATAGTACTGCTATAGGTTTGGGCTTACAAACACAGAAATTCTGATAAATTCTCTTTAATTAGGCTTCCATCAAAAAGAAAGAAAAATGTTTATGGTATATTTATAATCATTTATGCTGCATTACTGATTTTATTCTTATCAGGCCAGAAGTTATGTCTTGATTAGGTATTGATAAGAACCAACCCTATACATAAAATGCTACAAGTCTGGTAATTGGAAGAACCTTTTATAGACTAGCTTCTGGTTCTGTACATTTCAAATTTTGTTTCTTCTCCATTAAGGACAAACTCTCTGTACCAGGCACCAGGGGCACATTTGTCACTGCAGCATAACCCATGCTCTCACACTTTGGGCAGACTGCATTATCAATAACCTAACTATACACAATGCATTTCCATCAACTGCTCAGTAGCCAGATCCCAGAAATTCCCATCACCAGTCCAAGGCCAACCACCAGCAGGGGAAATATGATGGAAGGGAAGGCTCAGTGGAAAGAGATGGCAGTTATAACCAGTTGTTGTTAAAATACCTTACTTCTGCATCTATTATAAAAACATACGGCCATGGACACACATTATTAGGGCTTCCCATAGGCCCTTAGAAGGGACCCATTAGTTTCATGGTAAATTCATTCACCTCTGGTCACACAGCAGCCAGAGTGATTTTTTTTTAAGTGATAAACCAGTTGCATCACTCTCCCTTGCCTAATATGCTCTGTTGATTTACCACTGCATTTAGAATAAAATACAAAATCCTTACCAGAGCCTACAAGGGTCTGCATGATCTGGTCCCTATCTGTCTCTCCAACCCCACTGACCACACGCCCCCCCCGCCCCAGCTCACTACACTTTTCCCACAAAGACATATTCCTGTGTCTGGAAGAGACCAAATTCTTTTCTACCTCAAGGGCTTTGCACTTGCTATTTCTTCCATCTGGAAGGACACTTTCACAACAATTGTGCTTTAGTGGCTACTTACTATCCTTCAGATATCAGTTTAAATGTCATCTCCTTAGAAATGCCTGATTATTCCAATCTGGTAACCATGTATTGCACCACCTTTAGTTCTCCACATAATAACTCTAATAGTTTCCTTATTTATAATGTTTCTATTTATTAACCGTCTCCCCAAATTCCAAAAGAGCAGGCACCTTGTCTGTCCTATGAATTACTGAATCACCATGATTTAAAACAGTGCCTGGCATATGTGAGCTCTCATTCACTGAAATACAGGAAGAAAAGGAACAAGTATGGTAAGGGAAACTGATGAGTTCAATTTTGGACATGTTGCACTTGAGATGCTTATAGGACACCCAAGTGGAGATATCTAGTAGGTTCCAATGTTAGGCAAGAGACTGTATGAAAGACAGAAGCCTGGAAGTTGTCAGCATAAAGATGGTGCCTGGAATAATAATCATGGATATGACTAGAAGACACATAAAATTCTCAACCTGGGCTCTGGATCAAAACCAGCTGAGAGGCAGTTTTTCCCTCACTCAAATGTGGTTCTTGAAACAGACAAAGTTTTGAAAATCAAAACTAATTTTGCATATGAACTGATTCATGATAGACATTCCAGAGAACAGATTCAAATCTCATAGAACCACCCAGATTTTGTGCCTAACCAAGAGAAAGAACACTAACTGGACAGGGTTATATTTTGATGAATAAATCAGCCTTTGGGTGTTTGTTAACCTATGACCTCAAAATTTCACCTCTCCTGAATAGCACAGAGGGACTCCCTGTGCAGAACACAAGGAAATTTTAAGAACATGCAGTAAAGTACCCTGACTTGTAAACTTTGTTCCTTCTAGTATACTTTTGCCAAATAATATATGAAAGCCTGATAGACCGTGAGTGCTAATTTGCAAATTTACCAACCAACAAATAAAAGGAACCAGGGCTTCTTGGAGAAATGGTTGATTCCAGGCATGGTGCAGAAAATGTACAAAATAAATCTAAGAACTCCTGTCATACCAGAAAGCAAGGAAGTCATCAAAGACATAGAGGTTCACTATATCACTCTGTCTACATTTTTGTTAGAGATTTTTCCATTAAATTTCATTTCAATGATTAAAATAATAATATCCCAAAGGGACTGATGTTGGGTCACTATCTTTTTCCATCCTTTTACTTTCAACTTTTTTGTGCTGTTGAATCTAAAGTATGTTTCTTGTAAACAGCATCTAGTTGGATGTGTTCTTAACCCATTTTGCCAATTTTTGCCTTATAATTGGAGTGTTTAATCCACTTTTATTTAACGTAATTGCTAATAAAGTATCATTTATATCCATCATTTTAGGTTTTTTTAATATTTTATTTATTTGTTAGAGAGAGCACAAGCACAAGCACGGGGAGTGGGAGAGGGAGAAGCAGGTTCCCCGCAGAGCAGGGAGTCCAATGCGGGGCTCGATCCCAGGACCCTGGGATCATGACCTGAGCCAAAGGCAGACGCTTAACTGACTGAGCCACCTAGGCACCTGGTCGTCATTTTGTTTTCTATATGACTTATGTCCTCTTTATTTATCTTCCTCCATTATTGCCTCTTTTGTGTTAAATAGATGTTTTCTAGTGTATCTTTGTATTCCTTTATCATTTCTTATACTATATATTTTTAGTCAGTTTCTTAGTTGTTGTCCTGGGGATTACTATTAACAATTTTTTAAGATTTTATTTATTTATTTGTTTGTTTGTTTGTTTATTTATTTAAGAGAGAGAGAGAGAGAGCATGAGCCAGCCAGGGGAAGAGCTGAAGGAGAGGGAGAAGCAGACTCCATGCTGAGCATGGAGCCCGACACAGGGCTCAATCTGACAACCCTGAGATCATGACCCAAGCTGAAACCAAGAGTTGGACACCCAACTGACTGAGCCACGCAGACACCCCTCAACAACTTAATTTTTAAAGGTCAGTTTAGATTTATAAAAATCTAGTTTTGATTTATAAAAATCTAGTTTTTAATTTCAAAAGTATACAAAAACTTTTATATAATTCCTTATCCACCCCCATCCTTTGTGCTAATATAGTCATATGAATTACATTTTTATATGGTATATGCCCATCAGCATTATGCATATGCTGGTATGCTTGATGGGGTTCCACAGGTCTCTGAGGTTATGTTCATTTTTCTTCACTTTTTTTTTTCTGCTCCCCAGACTGGATAATCTCAGTTGACCTACCTTCGAGTTTGCTGCTCCTTTATTCTGTTAGTTAAAATCTTCGGTTGTACCCCACTTGGGAATTGTTCAGTTATTGTACTTCTCAACTACAGAATTTCTACTTGGCTCTTTTTTATAATTTCTTTTTATTGATATTCTCTTTTTAGAGGGATTTTGTTCTCACATTTTCCTTTAGTTCTTTAGACATGGTTTCCTTTAGTTTTTTGAACATATTTTTAATAGCTAATTTAAAGTCTTTATTAAGTCTAGTGACTGGGCTTCTTCGAGGACAGTTTGTATTGATTCCTTTTTCCCCTTCAGTGTGAGCCATAATTTTCTGTTTCTTTTCTTGTCTCAACTTTTTGTTGAAAACTGGACATGTTAAGTAATACAATGTGTCAACTCTGAAAATCAGTTTTTTCCTTCTCCCCAGGGTTTGCTGTTTTTGTTGTAGCTGCTGCTGTTTGGTGACTTTACTGAACTAATTCCTCAAAGTTCATATTCCTTGGCAAGTATGGTCTCCTGCTTGGTTAGATTAGCGGTCAGATAAATATTGAACAGAGATTTCCTCAAATGCCATGAAGCAGTAAGTCTCTGAGCGTTTTCCAAGATGCTGTGTGTATGTGTGTGTGTGTGTGTGTGTGTGTGTGAGAGAGAGAGAGAGAGAGAGAGAGAGACATGCCTTCAACATTCTGGCAGGCAGTTTACAACTCAGCCTTAGCCTTGCATGCACACAGCCCCAAACATGCATGCGGCCTCTGAGATTCCCAGGAATATGTCAGAGCTTTTCAAACTTCCCTATGCACATCCCATTCCTCAGTTTTTCTGTTTAAGTTTTTTGGACAGCTTCCAATTAGTCCCTTATTTACAGTCCTCTTGTTAAAGGTATCACCACCTCAGACAACTATGATTTTAAACAATTGCCACTGATTGCTTTTAAGAAGTAACCTGGGGATAGAGCTCTTCATATTGCAACCTGAGTCATGTCAAATAAATTAAAGCCCTGGGAAAGGGTCTTTTCAGAAAGCTTCCAGACAGGTCAAATAGTGACAATTCTCTGGAGATAGAACTTTGCAGGAAACTCCTAACTCCTCCAGTAGCTTCTAGGCTTGTTGGTTTTTATAGCTACCATAGTTTCAATAATTGTTGGCTTTCAAGAGTACCACGGAAATGGAGAGAAAGGAATGGCATTAGGGCAAGTTAAAATGGTACAAAGGTCACTGTTCTTACCGGGGTTCAGATGTTTTTCTTGAATAAATAGTCTTCAGATCACTGCAAGCTTTGGTTAATTTCCAGAGTTCCAAAAAAGTTGATTTTGACAATTTTTGCCAGTGCTCTTGTTTTCATGATGGTGCAAATTTCAGTTCTTAATCCACCATTCTGGAAATGCTTTTCCTTTTGCTTGTTTTTTTAGCCACATATGGACTTATATTGGATTTAAAATTAGATTTTAAAAGGATAATAAATGTTTATGTTTATAAAAAGAGAGGCAGGACATGAATTTTAAAACACATTTAACAAACATGAATTTTTTTTTAAGATTTTATTTATTTATTTGACAGAGAGAGACAGTGAGAGAGGGAACACAAGCAGGCAGAGTGGGAGAGGGAGAAGCAGGCTCCTCGCTGAGCAGAGAGCCCAATGCAGGGCTTGATCCCACTACCCTGGGATCATGACCTGAGCCGAAAGCAGACGCTTAACGACTGAACCACCCAGATGCCCCAACAAACATGAATTTTGATAAGCTAGGCATGGAGGGTTTCCAGATGTTTTTAGAAACTGTGGTGGCTCTAAAAGAGTGGATTATTGTCTCACTTTGTGAATATGGTGACTCCTCAGGAAGTACAATGTCAAATAACTTTTAACATAAAGTTTAAGAATCCGTAGGCTTTCCTTCAATGAAGCAATTTTGGGGATGTCCTGCCATCCAAAACCAAAATCAAAGCATGGTTCTTCCTTCATTGCTAGTTGCCTGTAGCCTTTGTCTTAACCAATTCAGGCTGAAGCCCACATCTCCTATACAGTTTCTTTGACTGAAACTTGACAATTCTTCCTATCCTTTGCCAATAAGCTATTTTTTTTTTAAGATTTTATTTATTTATTTGACAGAGAGAGAGACAGCGAGAGAGGGAACACAAGCAGGGGGAGTGGGAGAGGGAGAAGCAGGCCTCCCGCGGAGCAGGGAGCCCAATGCAGGGCTCGATCCCAGGACCCTGGGATCATGACCTGAGCTGAAGGCAGACACTTAATGACTGAGCCACCCAGGCACCCCAATAAGCTACTTTTTACATGTAACTTATGACCTGAATTTTAATTGCTAAGGATCTCATGTTTTGTTTGTAAGGGAAGAATTCCTAATTCTCTTCAAGCTGGCTTCTCAAGCATTAATCTTTCCTAACCTTAAAAAGACTTCTTATAAAACTATTCTTCTGATTTTTTGTTATTTTCCCTAACAGCAAGATAATAATAAAAAAAAAAAGTAGCATCATTAAGTGCTTACTATAGTTCAGGCATTGTGCTAGGCTCTTTATATTGGTTGCTGAATCTGATGATAGTAGTCATATAATTTGCTGTCCAATTCAGGACACTTTGGTTCTTTGTTTTTTTTTAAGATTTTATTTATTTATTTGACAGAGAGAGAAAGAACAGCACAAGTGGGGGGAGGTGGGGGCAAAAGGAGAAGCAGACTCCCTGCTGATCAGGGAGCCCAGCGCACGACTCAATCCCAGAACCCTGAGATCATGACCTGAGCCAAAGGCAGCTGCTTAACTGACTGAGCCACCTAGGCATCTCCAAATCAGGACACTTTGAAGAGAAAGAGGGCACTATTAATAATTATGCCTGGATAAAAGACACGTGCCAGGACCATCCCAGGCAAATTGAGATGTAGAATCATCCTACCTGAGACAGGTAGTATTATCCTTCTCATTTTACAGATAAGAAAACTGAAGTTCAGAAATGTAAAATAACTTTCCTAAGATAACAAGTTAAGTAACAGAAATGTGTTTAAAGCCCAGGTCTGTTTGTTCCCAAAGCTTGTGCTCTTTTTATACCACATGGTGCAAAGGTGCATTCATTGCATTCATTCAGGAGAATGGGTTCAGTTGCTAAATATATATAACCTTTGATGCTTCAAAGTAAGTTCCCAGTACCCCCCAGAACTCTTCTGGAAAAAAAAAACACATTGACAACTTCCTGTGGTTGCCCTACTGTATTGTCTTTGATTCCTAGGACACTAGTTCCCAGTGGCAGAAATCCATTCTCTCCTAAGAGGCTTTTGAGAGTGATAACAAGTATAAACTGGCCTGGAATGCAGTTGCTACTCAGCACTCAATGTTTGTAGAAAGGTGAGCTATCTTCCAACAATATCACCTATGTGGTCTTTGCTATCTTGAAAAGATGCTGATCTTGGTAAACTTGCTCCAACATGCATTTAATAATCTTGGACCTTTTGAGCTTTTAAATTATATAATAGGTATCAATCTAAAATTGAATTCATTCTGGGATGACTATGTGGCTCAGCCAGTTAAGAGACTGCCTTCAGCTCAGGGTACTGAGATTGATCTCGGGGTACTGAGATTGAGCCCCTAGTTGGGCTTTTCTGGGCTCCCTGATCGGTGGGGAGTCTACTTCTCCCTCTGCCTCTCACCCTACCCCACCCCCAGCTTGTGCTGTTCTCTCTCAAATAAATAAAATCTTTTTAAAAAATAAAAGTGACTTCATTCTTTCACTACATCTGCCTGCAAATGAGGACCACCACAATATTATAAAGCATCTTGCCAGGTACCCTCTCTGTGTCTGCAATATTATGTGCAAAAATGAAGATTACCCAATGCTAAGTGATGGGTATTCCTGGGACAGTTCTTGTATTTTAAACAGCATATACTTCCTCTGCCAGGCTTTGTTGCTTACCATGTTGAAATTGGAAGCATAATGCAAGTTACCTCCTCAGTTTGGGCAAGATTGAAAAGTCTGCAATGACCTGAAGTAATACGCAGTGATTGCAAAATGCATGTTCTTTCGCTCTAGGCAAGTACAACATTTTCCATCTTGATTATGTCAAGACAGAACAAAAGTCTTGATGCAGATGCTACCAGGAAGCAGGCCAGCTACCAGCAAACTTATCAACATGATTCGCAGCAGCCATTTTAGCATACATATTTGCATTTTAGGCTGGGGCCTGCATTTGATTGTTTCTCAAGAGCAATTGAAAATGGATGGTCAGAGCCAGGTATTAACCAACTTCCTAGAATTCTGTAAGAGAATCCTGTCATTATAAATATTGTAGCAGGCAGAGGCCAAGGCAAAATGAACAACAGAACCTTTTCTTAAAATTTGAGGTAACTTACCCCAACCTATTTCTTCTAGTTGTATTTAGCATATAAATGCCAGTATTTAAAAGGATCAAAATCAAACAGAAAATTCCACCCTTTTACCCATAATGATCCCAAACAGCCACAACACCCCTCTATAGCTTTCAAAAATGGTTCTGAATAAAGGGTACCAAGAATCCCTCCATCTATACCCTCCACTGGGTCTGTCAGTTGGCCTAGGATTATGGTAATTAGAGGTCAAATAACTTTGATCTTCTTGGATATGAAAGAGAAATAATGTGAGAAAACATGGCTTTGGAATCAGAGATTCTTCAAACCACATTCTTCCACCTCTGTGGAGTGGAAGCTTCCTTAATAAATGCCTAGAAATCAAAATTAAAAATTAAAAAACACACCAACAAAAGTATAAACAATTAAATGCCTGACCAAGAAATGCTTCGTGAAGCTGGGAGTCTCTTCTTCTTTCTGGGCTATGTGCACTCATCTCACTTAAGGTATAGTACCATGATCCAACCCCACATGCTAGGACAAGAGCAGTGACAAGAAAAGATGACAACCCAGGCTCCAGAGGGATCCACTGATCTCAGAACAATAAAGGAAAATAAACTCCCCCAGAGTCTTGCAGCTTCCACTTCTCCCCTCTCTCATCTGGAGAGAAAATTTGGATTTGCAAGTCATGATTGCCTGCCATTTAGAAGCTCATGAGACCTATTTTGTTTTTTTTAAGAGTTTGAAAAACTTTGTCCTGCAGGATATGATTGGACACCTGTCTTTTAGTTTGAGACTAAAAGTCTGGATATATCGGGAGGGGGCGAAGCAAGATGGCAGAGGAGTAGGAGACCTGGATTTCGTCTCCTCTCAGGAATTCAGCTGGATAGGGATCAAACCATTCTGAACACCTACAAACTCAACAGGAGATCGAAGAAAAGAATAGCAACAACTCTCTGAACAGAAAAGCGACCACTTTCTGGAAGGTAGGACGTGTGGAGAAGTGAATCCGAGGCGATATTCAGGAGGATACACGGCGGGGGAGGGGCCTCCGTGGGCTGCTACTGGCAAGTGATAGAGCCACGGAGCACAAAATCGGAACTTTTAAAAGTCTGCTCCGCTGAGGGACGTCACTCCGGTGACTAAGCGGGGGATGGAACCCTCTGGGACAGTGTGGTCTCAGGACCCTCGGGGTCACAGAAAGACCGGGGGTGCCTGAGTGTGGCAGAGCTCCCAGGTAACAGAGCAGGGAAGCCGGCTGCAGAGGCGGAGCCCATGCATGGGCTCTCAGCTCGGGGTTGCCATAAACCGTGATCCGCGGCACAGTCGGGCCCCTGCTCCTCCAGCAGGGGCCCAACAAGCAGCAGATCTGGAGAGACACACCTTCCTCCCCAGGGAGGAGCCGCGCGGGGGTGCACCGCAGGGATCTGCTGGGTTTGGAGACTCCACCCAGGGTCGGGTGCCAGAGATAGAAACACGCGGTCACAGGCCGGGTGAGCACGGAGTGCGGCCGGAGACTGGGGAGACGGGAATGACTGACTGCTTTTCTCTGGGGAGCGGAGCCCCAAGTTCTCGGCTCCTCCAGGGCGGACATTGGGAGGCCGCCATTTTCACTCTCCGCCTCCAAAGCTGTACGGAAAGCTCGCAGGGAACAAAAGCTCTGGAGAGCAACCCGACCAGATTACTTAGCCCAGACGGGGCAAGGGCGGGCAATTCTGCCTCTGGCAAAGACATTTGGAAACCACGGCAACAGGCCCCTCCCCCAGAAGATCAGCGAGAACAGCCAGCCAAGACCAACCTTACCGATCAATGAGAACGGCAGAACTCCAGCGCTAGGGGAATACTGCACATTGAATTCATGGCTTTTTTACCAAGATTCTTTAGTCTTTCAAAGTTAATTTTTTTTTAACTGTCTTTTTTTTTTATTTTTCTTTTTCCCTTTTTCAACCAACATCTTATCAATCCCTTTTTTAAAAAACATTTTTATTTTTCATTTTTAGAGTCATATTCTATCCCTTCATAGTAGTTACCCGTATTTTTGGCATATATATATAAGTTGTTCTCTCTTTAAAATTTTGAGATAGTTTCTTCTAACAGATCAAAATATACCCTAAATCTCTAGTATATGGTTTTTTCTACTCCCCTGCCTGATCACATTCTCTCCCTTTTTTTTTCCTTTTTTCTTTTTTTAAATCCTCTTCTTTCTTTTTTCAAACAACTTCTTATCAATTCCTTTTATAAAATTTTTTATAATTTCCATCTTTACAGTCAAATTCTATCCCTTCATCATATCAACCCTTATTTTTGTACATATATAAGTTTTTCTTTCTTTAAAATTTTGGGAGGCACTTTCTTCTAACAGACCAAAATACACCCCAAATCTAGTGTGTGGCACTGATCTATATACCAGCCTGATCATATTTGATCACATTCTGGGTTTTTTGTTGTTGTTGTTGTTTTGTTTTGTTTCTTTTTGTTTGCTTTTATTTTTTTCTTTTTCTTTTTCTTTTTTTTCTTTCTCTTTTTTCTCTCTTTCCCTTTCTTTTCCCACTGCTTCAGGTCTTTTCTGATTTGTTTAGAGTATATTTTCTGGGGACGTTGTTACTCTGCTAGCATTTTGTTCTCTCATTAATCTATTCTCCTCTGCACAAAATGACAAGATGGAAAAAATCACCTCAACAAAAAGAACAAGAGGTAGTACCGACTGCCAGGGACCTACTCAATACGGACATTAGTACGATGTCAGATCTAGAGATCAGAATCATCACTTTAAAGATACTAGCTGGGCTTGAAAAAAATATGGAAGTTATTAGAGAAACCCTTTCTGGAGAAGTAAAAGAGCTAAAATCTAACCAAGTAGAAATCAAAAAGGCTATTAATGAGGTGCAAGCAAATATGGGGGTGCTAACTGCTAGGATAAATGAGGCAGAAGAGAGAATCAGTGATATAGAAGACCAAATGATGGAAAAAAAGAAGCTGAGAAAAAGAGAGATAAACAACTACTGGATCACGAGGGCAGAATTCGAGAGATAAGCGATACCATAAGACAAAACAACATTAGAATAATTGGGATCCCAGAAGAAGAAGAAAGAGAGAGAGGGGCAGAGGTATGTTGGAGCAAATTATAGCAGAGAACTTCCCTAATTTGGGGAAGGAAACAGGCATCAAAATCCAGGAGGCACAGAGAACCCCCCTCAAAATCAATAAAAAGAGGTCAACACCCCAACATCTAATAGTAAAACTTATGAGTCTCAGAGACAAAGAGAAAATCCTGAAAGCAGCTCGGGAGAAGAGATCTGTAACCTACAAGAGTAGAAACATTAGATTGGCAACAGACCTATCCACAGAGACCTGGCAGGCCAGAAAGGACTGGCAGGATATATTCAGAGCACTAAATGAGAAAAATATGCAGCCAAGAATCCTATATCCAGCTAGGCTGTCATTGAAAATTGAAGGAGAGATAAAAAGCTTCCAGGACAAACAAAAACTAAAGGAATTTGCAAACACAAAACCAGCCCTACAAGAAATCTTGAAAGGGGTCCTCTAAGCAAAGAGAGAGCCTAAAAGCAACACAGACCAGAAAAGAACACAGACAATATACGGTAACAGTCACCTTACAGGCAATACAATGGCACTAAATTCCTATCTTTCAATAGTTACCCTGAATGTAAATGGGCTAAATGCCCCAATCAAAAGACACAGGCTGGTGCCCCTGAGTGGCTCAGTCATTAAGCGGCTGCCTTTGGCTCAGGTCATGGTCCCAGGATCCTGGGATCGAGCCCCGCGTCAGGCTCCCTGCTCCGCGGGGAGCCTGCTTCTCCCTCTCCCCCTCACCCCGGCTTCTGTTCCCTCTCTCACTGTCTCTCTCTCTCTCTGTCAAATAAATAAATAAAATCTTAAAAAAAAAAAAAGACACAGGCTATCAGACTGGATTAAAAAACAAGACCCATCGATATGCTGTCTGCAAGAGACTCATTTTAGAACCAAAGACACCCCCAGATTGAAAGTGAGGGGGTGGAAAGCCATTTACCATGCTAATGGACACCAAAAGAAAGCTGGGGTGGCAATCCTTATATCAGACAAATTAGATTTTGAACCAAAGACTGTAATAAGAGATGAGGAAGGACATTATATCCTACTTAAAGGGTCTATCCAACAAGAAGATCTAACAATTGTAAATATCTATGCCCCTAACATGGGAGCAGCCAATTATATAAGGCAATTAATAACAAAAGCAAAGAAACACATCGACAACAATACAATAATAGTGGGGGACTTTAACACCACCCTCACTGAAATGGACAGATCATCTAAGCAAAAGATCAACAAGGAAATAAAGACTTTAAATGACACACTGGACCAAATGGACTTCACAGACATATTCAGAACATTCCATCCCAAAGCAACGGAATACACATTCTTCTCTAGTCCCCATGGAACATTCTCCAGAATAGATCACATCCTAGGTCATAAATCAGGTCTCAACTGGTACCAAAAGATTGGGATCATTCCCTGCCTATTTTCAGACCACAGTGCTTTGAAACTAGAACTCAATCACAAGAGGAAAGTCAGAAAGAACTCAAATACATGGAGGCTAAAGAGCATCCTACTGAAGAATGAATGGGTCAACCAGGAAATTAAAGAAGAATTAAAAATGTACATGGAAACCAATGAAAATGAAAACACAACTATTCAAAATCTTTGGGATGCAGCAAAGGCAGTCCTAAGAGGAAAGTATATAGCAATACAAGCCTTTCTCAAGAAACAAGAAAGGTCTCAAGTACACAACCTAACCCTACACCTAAAGGAGCTGGAGAAAGAACAGCAAATAAAGCCTAAACCCAGCAGGAGAAGAGAAATAATAAAGATCAGAGCAGAAATCAATGAAATAGAAACCAAAAGAACAGTAGAACAGATCAATGAAACAAGGAGCTGGTTCTTTGAAAGAAATAACAAGATTGATAAACACCTGGCCAGACTTATCAAAAAGAAAAGAGAAATGACCCAAATCAACAAAATCATGAATGAAAGAGGAGAGATCATAACCAACACCAAAGAAATACAAACAATTATAAGAACATATTATGAGCAACTCTATGGCAGCAAATTAGATAATCTGGAAGAAATGGATGCATTCCTAGAGACGTATCAACTACCAAAACTGAACCAGGAAGAAATAGAAAACCTGAACAGACCTATAACCACTAAGGAAATTGAAGCAGTCATCAAAAATCTCCCAACAAACAAAAGCCCAGGGCCAGATGGCTTCCCAGAGGAATTCTACCAAACATTTAAAGAAAAATTAATAACTATCCTTCTGAAACTGTTCCAAAAAAATAGAAATGCAAGGAAAACTTCCAAACTCCTTTTATGAGGCCCCCATTACCTTGATCCCAAAACCAGACAAAGACCCCATCAAAAAGGAGAATTACAGACCAATATCCTTGATGAACAGGGATGCAAAAATTCTCACCAAAATACTAGCCAATAGGATCCAACAGTACATTAAAAAGATTATTCACCACGACCAAGTGGGACTTATCCCTGGGCTGCAAGGTTGGTTCAACATCCGCAAATCAATCGATGTGATACAATACATTAATAAAAGAAAGAACAAGAACCATATGATCCTCTCAATAGATGCAGAAAAAGCATTTGACAAAGTACAGCATCCTTTCTTGATCAAAACTCTTCAGAGTATAGGCATAGAGGGTACATACCTCAATATCATAAAAGCCATCTATGAAAAACCCACAGCGAATATCATTCTCAATGGGGAAAAACTGAGAGCTTTCCCCTTAAGGTCAGGAACACGGCAGGGATGTCCACTATCACCACTGCTATTCAACATAGTATTGGAAGTCCTAGCCACAGCAATCAGACAACAAAAAGAAATAAAAGGCATCCAAATCAGCAAAGAAGAAGTCAAACTCTCACTCTTTGCAGATGATATGATACTTTATGTGGAAAACCCAAAAGACTCCACCCCAAAACTGCTAGAACTCATACAGGAATTCAGTAAAGTGGCAGGATATAAAATCAATGCACAGAAGTCAGTGGCATTCCTATACACCAACAACAAGACAGAAGAAAGAGAAATTAAGGAATCGATCCCATTTACAATTGCACCCAAAACCATAAGATACCTAGGAATAAATCTAACCAAAGAGACAAAGGATCTGTACTCAGAAAACTATTAAATACTCATGAAAGAAATTGAGGAAGACACAAAGAAATGGAAAAACGTTCCATGCTCATGGATTGGAAGAACAAATATTGTGAAGATGTCAATGCTACCTAGAGCAATCTACACATTCAATGCAATCCCCATCAAAATACCATCCACTTTTTTCAAAGAAATGGAACAAAGAATCCTAAAATTTGTATGGAACCAGAAAAGACCCCACATAGCCAGAGGAATGTTGAAAAAGAAAAGCAAAGCTGGCGGCATCACAATTCCGGACTTCCAGCTCTATTACAAAGCTGTCATCATCAAGACAGTATGGTACTGGCACAAAAACAGACACATAGATCAATGGAACAGAATAGAGAGCCCAGAAATGGACCCTTAACTCTATGGTCAACTCATCTTTGACAAAGCAGGAAAGAATGTCCAATGGAAAAAAGACAGTCTCTTCAACAAATGGTGTTGGGAAAATTGGATAGCCACATGCAGAAGAATGAAACTGGACCATTTCCTTACACCACACACAAAAATAGACTCCAAATGGTTGAAAGACCTCAATGTGAGACAGGAGTCCATCAAAATCCTAAAGGAGAACACAGGCAGCAACCTCTTCGACCTCAGCCGCAGCAAATTCTTCCTAGAAACATTGCCAAAGGCAAGGGAAGCAAGGGCAAAAATGAACTATTGGGACTTCATTAAGATAAAAAGCTTTTGCAAAGCAAAGGAAACAGTCAACAAAACCAAAAGACAACCGACAGAATGGGAGAAGATATTTGCAAATGACATATCAGATAAAGGGCTAGTATCCAAAATCTATAAAGAACTCATCAAACTCAACACCCAAAGAACAAATGATCCAATCAAGAAATGGGCAGAAGACATGAACAGACATTTTTCCAAAGAAGACATCCAAATGGCCAACAGACACATGAAGAAGTGCTCAATATCACTCGGCATCAGGGAAATCCAAATCAAAACCTCAATGAGATACCACCTCACACCAGTCAGAATGGCTAAAATTAACAAGTCAGGAAATGACAGATGTTGGTGGGGATGCGGAGAAAGGGGGACCCTCCTACACTGTTGGTGGGAATGCAAGCTGGTGCAGCCACTCTGGAAAACAGTATGGAGGTTCCTCAAAAAGTTGAAAATAGAGCTACCCTATGATCCAGCAATTGCACTACTGGGTATTTAGCCCAAAGATACAAAAGTAGGGATCCAAAAGGGTACATGCACCCCGATGTTTATAGCAGCAATGTCCACAATAGCCAGACTGTGGAAAGAGCCAAGATGTCCATCGACAGATGAAAGGATAAAGAAGATGTGGTATATATATATACCATGGAATATTATGCAGCCATCAAAAGGAATGAGATCTTGCCATTTGCAACGACGCGGATGGAACTGGAGGGTATTATGTTGAGCGAAATAAGTCAGAGAAAGACATATATCATATGACCTCACTGATATGAGGAATTCTTAATCGCAGGAAACAAACTGAGGGTTGCTGGAGTGGGGGGTGGGATGGGAGGGATGGGGTGACTGGGTGATAGACATTGGGGAGTGTATGTGCTCTGGTAAGTGCTGTGAATTGTGCAAGACTGTTGAATCTCAGATCTGTACCTCTGAAACAAATAATGCAATATATGTTAATAAAAAAAAAAAGAAGAAGAAGAAGAAGGTAGCAGGAGGGGAAGAATGAAGGGGGGGAAATCAGAGGGGTAGACGAACCATGAGAGACAATGGACTCTGAAAAACAAAGTGAGGGTTCTAGAGGGGAGGGGGGTGGGAGGATGGGTTAGCCTGGTGATGGGTATTGAGGAGGGCACATTCTGCATGGAGCACTGGGTGTTATGCACAGACAATGAATCATGGAACACTACATCTAAAACTAATGATGTAATGTATGGGGATTAACATAAGAATAAAAAAAAAAACTCTGGATATATCATCCTGGCTATGGTAAAACTGTATCTGAATGTCTAAAAGTTTCAAAAAGTTGAAGTCATGGACTTACAGGGATTTTGTCAGTGTATCTTCTATTTAAGTAAATCCATGGGTTGGGGATGATAAATCCCAAGATCAAATAGAGAGAAACTAGTGGTCCACAGCAGTGTATCATACGGCTGAAGAATGGTGACTATCCAATAAAAAAATGAAAAGGATGGGCATTTTAATTTCTTTTTCCCTACAGTGAATTTCACATATGTATCTGTCTCTGTATTTCCTTTTGTTCCCCAACTAAAGGCAATTGTGTGTGTGTTTAAGAGAAAAACCTTTACTCCCTCCTCACAGAAGAAATTAACCATGTACAATAATCTATTTGTAACTGCAACCCTTTGTGTCTGGCTTTTGGGAGAATCATTTTCAGAGATTAACTGATACAGGAATCTGTCATTTATTCACATTATATAAGTATCTAATCCAAAAAGACTTACCATCAAAGTTAAGGAAATAGACTTGAAACAGGCTTTGCATAGTTTAGAGAGCAGAGTTTTCACTTTTGGCTTGTATATCAATAATATGAATGAGTTTGTATAAGTATTTAAAATATTAAATTATACATGGAATGAGAAAACAAGAAATGGGATGTGTTTATCTGCTTTTGGCTTGTCCAGACACTTAATGACCTCTAATTATCTGAGAAGTCTGAAGAATTCTTGAGTGTATTCATTCTCCTTTTCTCTCCCTTGTAAGAAGTGAGCAAATCTTATAGACCTACACGAATAAGCCAAGTCAAAATGTAATAAAAAAAATTGTATGTGTGCTGACATTGAACCTCTAGCTCAACTCACATATTAACTGGATAAGTCCTACAGAAAACAGCACACAACAAAATAGAGGGGAAAAAACTTCAACCATAAACTCCAACTTGGGCAAATTCTAGCTTGTCCAAAAGTGTGATATGATTCTTCCACTAGATGAATATGAAGTATTTTCTAAATAAATAAATTTAAACACTTCCTCCTACCTCCAGAGAAAGGTAATAAATTTGATTATAAAGTCTTAAAATTAAGACATTCTGCTCTAAATAAATAATTAAACAATAAAAGATATTCTCCTCTGTTTAGCTTATTGAGACTAACAAGTGTTGATATAAACCTAGAAGAAAAGAACTCAGGAATTCTCATAGAAGGAAAAAATTAGACTGTTGCTTTAAATGTACTGACCCTTTAAGAAAACATCTTCACACACAGAAACTGCCAATTCAGAAACTGACAAGTTGAGACAGTCAAATAGAAAAGAAATGGAGAGGGGAAGGAGCAAGATGGCAGAGGAGTAGGAGACCTGGATTTCGTCTCCTCTCAGGAATTCAGCTGGATAGGGATCAAACCATTCTGAACACCTACGAGTTCCACAGGAGATCGAAGAAAAGAATAGCAACAACTCTCTGAACAGAAAAGCGACCACTTTCTGGAAGGTAGGACGTGTGGAGAAGTGAATCCGAGGTGATATTCGGGAGGATAGATGGCAGGGGAGGGGCCTCCAGTGGCCGCTTCTGGCAAGTGATAGAGCCGCAGAGCACAAATCGGAACTTTTAGAAGTCGGCTCTGCTGAGGGACGTCGCTCCAGTGGCTAAGCGGGGGAGTGGAACCCTCGCTGGGACAGTGTGGTCTCAGGACCCTCGGGGTCACAGAAAGACCGGGGATGCCTGAGTGCGGCAGAGCTCCCAGGGATCAAAGCAGGGAAGCCGGCTGCAGAGATGGAGCAGAGGAGCAGGCTCTCAGCTCGGGGTTGCCATAAACCATGATCCGCGGCACAGTTGGGCCCCTGCTTTTCCAGCAGGGACCCAACAAGCGGCAGATCCGGGGAGACTCCCCTTCCTCCCCCGGGAAGAGTGGCATGAGAGCGCACTGCAGGGATCTGCTAGGTTTGGAGACTCCACACTGAGTCAGGTGCCACAGATAGAAACGCTCAGTCACAGGCCGGGTGAGCACGGAATGCGGCCAGAGACCAGGGAGACGGGAGTGACTGACTGCTTTTCTCTGGGGGCGCACTGAGGAGCGGGGCCCCGAGTTCTCGGCTCCTCCGGGGCAGAGACTGGGAGGCCGCCATTTTCACTCTCGTCCTCCATAGCCGAACAGAAAGCTTGCAGGGAACAAAAGCTCCCGAGAGCAAACCCGAGCAGATTACTTAGCCTGCACCGGGCAAGGGTGGGGAAATTCCGCCTCCGGCAAAGACATTTGGGAACCACGGCAACAGGCCCCTTCCCCAGAAGATCAGCAAGAACCGCCAGCCAAGACCAAGTTTACTGATCAATGAGAACGGCAGAACTCCAGCGCTAGGGGAATACCACACATAGAATCCATGGCTTTTTAACCATGATTCTTTAGTCTTTCAAAGTTAATTTTTTTTAACTGTTTTTTTTTTAAATTTTTCTTTTTCCCTTTTTCAACCAACATCTTATCAATCCCTTTTTTATTTTTTTTAAAGATTTTATTTATTTATTTGATAAGAGAGACAGCAAGAGAGGGAACACAAGCAGGGGGAGTGGGAGAGGGAGAAGCAGGCCTCCTGCTGAATAGGGATCCCAGTGTGGGGCTTGATCCCAGGACCCTGGGACCATGACCTGAGCTAAAGGCGGACGCTTAACAACTGAGCCACCCAGGTGCCTCTCAATCCCATTTTTAAAAATATTTTTTATTTTTCATTTTTAAGAGTCATATTCTATCCCTTTATAGTAGTTACCCTAATTTTTGGTGTGTGTGTGTGTGTATATATATATATATATATATATATATATATATAGTTTTCTCTTTAAAATTTTGAGATACAGGGGCGCCTGGGTGGCTCAGTCGTTAAGCGTCTGCCTTCAGCTCAGGTCATGATCCCAGGGTCCTGGGATTGAGCCCCGCATCGGGCTCCCTGCTTGGCGGGGAGCCTGCTTCTCCCTCTCCCACTCTCCCTGCTTGTGTTCCTTCTCTCACTGTGTCTCTCTCTGTCAAATAAATAAATAAAAATCTTTTTAAAAAAATAAATATATAAAATAAAATAAAATAAAAATAAAATAAAATTTTGAGATACAGTTTCTTCTAACAGATCAAAATATACCCTGAATCTCTAGTGTATGGCTTTGTTCAAGTCCCCTGCCTGATCACAATCTCTTTTTTTTTTTAAATCCTCTTCTTTTTTCAACCAACTTCTTATCAATTCCTTTTATAAAATCTTTTATAATTTCCATCTGTACAGTCATATTCCATCCCTTCATTGTATTAACCCTTATTTTTGTACATATATAAGTGTTTCTTTCTTTAAAATTTTGGGAGGCACCTTCTTCTAACAGACCAAAATACGCCCCAAATCTAGAGTGTGGCACTGATCTATGCACCAGCCTGATCATATCTGATCATATTCTGTTTTGTTTTGTTTTTGTTCTTTTTTATCTTTTTCTTTTTCTTTTTTCTTTCCTTCCCTTTCTTTTCCCCCGGTTTCAGGTCTTTTCTGATTTGTTTAGTGTGTATTTTCTGGGGACATTGTTACCCTGTTAGCATTTTGTTCTCTCATTCATCTGTTCTCCTCTGGACAAAATGACAAGATGGAAAAAATCACCTCAACAAAAAGAACAAGAGGCAGTACTGACTGCCAAGGACCTAATCAATACAGACATTAGTACGATGTCGGAACTAGAGTTCAGAATGATGATTTTAAAGATACTAGCTGGGCTTGAAAAAAGCATGGAAGTTATTGGAGAAACACTTTCTGGAGAAATAAAAGAACTAAAATCTAACCAAGTCAAAATCAAAAAGGCTATTAATGAGGTGCAATCAAAAATGGAGGCTCTAACTGCTAGGATAAATGAGGCAGAAGAGAGAAGTAGTGATATAGAAGACCAAATGATGGAAAAAAAGAAGCTGAGAAAAAGAGAGATAACTACTGGATCACAAGGGCAGAATTCGAGAGATAAGCGATACCATAAGACAAAACAACATTAGAATAATTGGGATCCCAGAAGAAGAAGAAAGAGAGAGAGGGGCAGAAGGTATGTTGGAGCAAATTATAGCAGAGAACTTCCCTAATTTGGGGAAGGAAACAGGCATCAAAATCCAGGAGGCACAGAGAACCCCTTTCAAAATCAATAAAAATAGGTCAACACCCCGACATCTCATAGTAAAACTTACGAGTCTCAGAGACAAAGAGAAAATCCTGAAAGTACCTCGGGAGAAGAGATCTGTAACCTACAATGGTAGAAACATTAGATTGGCAACAGACCTATCCAGAGAGGCCTGGCAGGCCAGAAAGGACTGGCAGGATATATTCAGAGCACTAAATGAGAAAAATATGCAGCCAGGAATCCTATATCCAGCTAGGCTGTCATTGAAAATAGAAGGAGAGATAAAAAGCTTCCAGGACAAACAAAAACTAAAGGAATTTGCAAATACGAAACCAGCCCTACAAGAAATATTGAAAGGGGTCCTCTAAGCAGAGAGAGAGCCTAAAAGCAACATAGACCAGAAAGGATCACAGACAATATACGGTAACAGTCACCTTACAGGCAATACAATGGCACTAAATTCATATCTTTCAATAGTTACCCTGAATGTAAATGGACTAAATGCCCCAATGAAAAGACACAGGCTATCAGACTGGATAAAAAAACAAGACCCATCAATATGCTGTCTGCAAGAGACTCATTTTAGAACCAAAGACACCCCCAGATTGAAAGTGAAGGGGTGGAAAACCATTTACCATGCTAATGGACACCAAAAGAAAGCTGGGGTGTCAACTGATATCAGACAAATTAGATTTTAAACCAAAGACTGTAATAAGAGATGAGGAAGGACACTATATCCTACTTAAAGGGTCTATCCAACAAGAAGATCTAACAATCGTAAATATCTATGACCCTAACATGGGAGCAGCCAATTATATAAGGCAATTAATAACAAAAGCAAAGAAACACATCGACAACAATACAATAGTGGGGGACTTTAACACCCCCCTCACTGAAATGGACAGATCATCTAAGCAAAAGATCAACAAGGAAATAAAGACTTTAAATGACACACTGGACCAAATGGACTTCACAGATATATTCAGAACATGCCATCCCAAAGCAACAGAATACACATTCTTCTCTAGTGCCCATGGAACATTCTCCAGAATAGATCACATCCTAGGTCACAAATCAGGTCTCAACTGGTACCAAAAGATTGGGATCATTCCCTGCATATTTTCGGACCACAATGCTTTGAAACTAGAACTCAATCACAAGAGGAGAGTCGAAAAGAACTCAAATACATGGAGGCTAAAGAGCATCCTACTGAAGAATGAATGGGTCAACCAGGAAATTAAAGAAGAATTTTTAAAAATTCATGGAAACAAATGAAAATGAAAACACAACTGTTCAAAATCTTTGGGATACAGCACAGGCAGTCCTAAGAGGAAAGTATATAGCAATACAAGCCTTTCTCAAGAAACAAGAAAGGTCTCAAGTACACAACCTAACCCTACACCTAAAGGAGCTGGAGAAAGAACAGCAAATAAAGCCTAAACCCAACAGGAGAAGGGAAATAATAAAGATCAGAGCAGAAATCAATGAAATAGAAACCAAAAGAACAGTAGAACAGATCAATGAAACAAGGAGCTGGTTCTTTGAAAGAAATAACAAGATTGATAAACACCTGGCCAGACTTCTCAGAAAGAAAAGAGAAATGACCAAAATCAACAAAATCATGAATGAAAGAGGAGAGATCACAACCAACACCAAAGAAATACAAACAATTATAAGAACATATTATGAGCAACTCTATGGCAGCAAATTAGATAATCTGGAAGAAATGGATGCATTCCTAGAGATGTATCAACTACCAAAAATGAACCAGGAAGAAACAGAAAACCTGAACAGACCTATAACCACTAAGGAAATTGAAGCAGTCATCAAAAATCTCCCAACAAACAAAGGTCCAGGGCCAGATGGCTTCCCAGAGGAATTCTACCAGACATTTAAAGAAGAATTAATAACTATCCATCTGAAACTGTTCCAAAAAATAGAAATGCAAGGAAAACTTCCAAACTCGTTTTATGAGGCCAGCATTACCTTGATCCCAAAACCAGACAAAGACCCCATCAAAAAGGAGAATTACAGACCAATATCCTTGATGAACATGGATGCAAAAATTCCCACCAAAATACTAGCCAATCAGATCCAACAGTACATTAAAAGGATTATTCACCACGACCAAGTGGGACTTATCCCTGGGCTGCAAGGTTGGTTCAACATCCGCAAATCAATCAATGTGATACAATACATTAATAAAAGAAAGAACAAGAACCATATGATCCTCTCAATAGATGCAGAAAAAGCATTTGACAAAGTACAGCATCCTTTCTTGATCAAAACTCTTCAGAGTATAGGCATAGAGGGTACATACCTCAATATCATAAAAGCCATCTATGAAAAACCCACAGCGAATATCATTCTCAATGGGGAAAAACTGAGAGCTTTCCCCCTAAGGTCAGGAACACGGCAGGGATGTCCACTATCACCACTGCTATTCAACATAGTACTAGAAGTCCTAGCCACAGCAATCAGACAACAAAAAGAAATAAAAGGCATCCAAATCGGCAAAGAAGAAGTCAAACTCTCACTGTTTGCAAATGATATGTTACTTTATGTGGAAAACCCAAAAGACTCCACCTCAAAACTGCTAGAACTCATACAGGAATTCAGTAAAGTGGCAGGATATAAAATCAATGCACAGAAATCAGTGGCATTCCTATACACCAACAACAAGACAGAAGAAAGAGAAATTAAGGAGTCGATCCCATTTACAATTGCACCCAAAACCATAAGATACCTCGGAATAAATCTAATCAAAGAGGCAAAGAATCTGTACTCAGAAAACTATAAAATACTCATGAAAGAAATTGAGGAAGACACAAAGAAATGGAAAAACGTTCCATGCTCATGGATTGGAAGAATATTGTGAAGATGTCAATGCTACCTAGAGCAATCTCCACATTCAATGCAATTCCCATCAAAATACCATCCACTTTTTTCAAAGAAATGGAACAAATAATCCTAAAATTTGTGTGGAACCAGAAAAGACCCCGAATAGCCAGAGGAATGTTGAAAAAGAAAAGCAGGGCGCCTGGGTAGCTCGGTTGGTTAAGCGTCTGCCTTTGGCTCAGGTCCTGATCCCAGCGTCCTGGGATCGAGTCCCGCATCGGGCTCCCTGCTCTGTGGGGAGCCTGCTTCTCCCTCTCCTCCCCACTTGTGCTCTCTCACTATCTCTGTCTCTCTCTCTCAAATAAAAAAATCTTAAAAAAAAAGAAAAATTTAAGAAAGAAAAAAGAAAAGCAAAGCTGGTGGCATCACAATTCCGGACTTCAAGCTCTATTACAAAGCTGTCATCATCAAGACAGTATGGTACTGGCACAAACACAGACACATAGATGAATGGAACAGAACAGAGAGCCCAGAAATGGACC
Source organism: Mirounga angustirostris (assembly GCF_029215605.1). Classification (NCBI taxonomy): domain Eukaryota; kingdom Metazoa; phylum Chordata; class Mammalia; order Carnivora; family Phocidae; genus Mirounga; species Mirounga angustirostris. The sequence continues at coordinate 100,395,098 of NW_026991719.1, forward strand.
CTCAACCCTATGGTCAACTAATCTTCGACAAAGGAGGAAAGAATATCCAATGGAAAAAAGACAGTCTCTTCAACAAATGGTTTTGGGAAAATTGGACAGCCACATGCAAAAGAATGAAACTGGACCATTTTCTTACACTACACACAAAAATAGACTCCAAATGGTTGAAAGACCTCAATGTGAGACAGGAGTCCATCAAAATCCTAAAGGAGAACACAGGCAGCAACCTCTTCGACCTCAGCCGCAGCAACTTCTTCCTAGAAACATCGCCAAAGGCAGGGGAAGCAAGGGCAAAAATGAACTATTGGGACCTCATCAAGATAAAAAGCTTTTGCACAGCAAAGGAAACAGTCAACAAAACTAAAAGACAACCAACAGAATGGGAAAAGATATTTGCAAATGACATATTAGATAAAGGGCTAGTATCCAAAATCTATAAAGAACTCATCAAACTCAACACCCAAAGAACAAATGATCCAATCAAGAAATGGGCAGATGAACAGACATTTTTCCAAAGAAGACATCCAAATGGCCAACAGACACATGAAAAAGTGCTCAACATCGCTTGGCATCAGGGAAATCCAAATGAAAACCTCAATGAGATACCACCTCACACCAGTCAGAATGGTTAAAATTAACAAGTCAGGAAACGACAGATGTTGGCGGGGATGCGGAGAAAGGGGAACCCTCCTACACTGTTGGTGGGAATGCAAACTGCTGCAGCCACTCTGGAAAACAGTATGGAGGTTCTTCAAAAAGTTGAAAATAGAGCTACCCTACGATCCAGCAATTGCACTACTGGGTATTTACCCCAAAGATACAAATGTAGGGATCTGAAGGGGTACATGCACCCCGATGTTTATAGCAGCAATGTCCACAATAGCCAAACTATGGAAAGAGCCAAGATGTCCATTGACAGATGAATGGATAAAGAAGATGTGGTATATATATACAATGGAATATTATGCAGCCATCAAAAGGAATGAAATCTTGCCATTTGCAATGACGTGGATGGAACTGGTGCGTTATGCTGAGCGAAATAAGTCAAACAGAGAAAGACATGTATCATATGATCTCACTGATATGAGGAGTTCTTAATCTCAGGAAACAAACTGAGGGTTGCTGGAGTGGTGGGGGGTGGGAGGGATGGGGTGGCTGGGTGATAGACATTGGGGAGGGTATGTGCTATGGTGAGCACTGTGAATTGTGCAAGACTGTTGGATCACAGATCTGTACCTCTGAAACAAATAATACATTATATGTTAAAAAAAAAAAAAAGAAGATAGCAGGAGGGGAAGAATGAAGGGGGGGAAATCGGAGGGGGGAGATGAACCATGAGAGACGATGGACTCTGAAAAACAAACTGAGGGTTCTAGAGGGGAGGGGGTTGGGAGGATGGGTTAGCCTGGTGATGGGCATTAAAGAGGGCATGTTCTGCATGGAGCACTGGGTGTTATACGCAAATAATGAATCATGGAACACTACATCAAAAACTAATGATGTAATGTATGGTGATTAACATAATAATTAAAAAAAGGAAAGGAAAGGTAGAAAGCAAGTGTGTGCACACAAGAGAGAGAGGAAGACATATCAAGCTAGTAACTACTAATCATAAAAAAGCACTACTGAAAACTTCTGTGAAGCATTTTTAATATTTTTAAATAAATAATAAAAATTAACATACATTTCCAAGTTCATCTAATATTCTCTATCAAAATGAATCCTCCCACAAATCAGTGATTTGGTAAATTTGGTTTTTTAAAAGTTAAATGCCTTCTCCCAGATTTTATTACATTGAATAATATAATGCAAGTGTAATATTGCATTATATAAGTGCAACAATTTTTAAAGAAATTAAAGAGAGCTAGAAAAAGTGAAAATACTTGGTCACCACAAAATTTCATTTTTAATTGACTCATTAATATATAAATGTATTTGTTCTTCATAACATTTAGATTACAAGGGAAAATCCAGGCGATTAAAAGTCTTACAATATGCTTGTAAGATTAACTTCTAAAGCTAATGTTTAAAGCTTTAGTGTGGTCATGTATCATTGTTTAGTGCATGCATTTAGATATGTACATACTTAAGCCTATTAAAAGTATTTGATTTTAAAAACAGAAGATATGTATAGTAGAGGACTGGTAACTCAGAAAGAAAAGTGGTCTTTGAGTATATGGTTTTTCTCAACCATGAGGGTGTAAAATGTTATTTACTTTCTGCATGTTCTACCCAGATGGCAAAAGTTTGTTTTTCTCACCGTACCCAAATACAATTGCTCAAAAGGATCTGTTACTGTTCTTGTTTTTGTGCTGATTTTGCATACTTTAAAACTATAAATGATTATAATTAAATAGAGTATGGGCTTCCAATTATAAAGTAGCTGAAATTACTAATCTATTTTTTTCTTTTAGTTATTACAAAGTATTTTTTTCCTGAATAATAACACAGACAAGGCTGTGGCCATTTCCTTTCTGGGGCATCTGTGTTATTAACTGGAAACTCTTGTTGATGTTGCCCTTCTCTGAGACAAGCCACAAATTCAGAGATTCAAGGAATTAAAATTGTCAAGGTGTTTTTTTATATCCAAATTATTATCACTTCCAAATGGCCACTAGGTAGCACCAAAGGCCTGCTCCTCCACTTTGTAACCTATTGCAAAACACAACAAAGAAGATGCTAGAAATAATTAGGTGTGTTTGAGATCCTTTAAACTTTTCAGCCACTATTTTTTCAAATATTTTTTCTGCCCTTTTTCTTCTTTCCTCTATGGGATATCACTTACACATACATTGGACTGTTGTCTCTTCATTTTTCTTCAGTCCTTTCTGTTCTTCAAATTTATATATGTATGAAATATATATATGAAATCAAGTCCATTAATTCTTCTGCCATCTTCAATATGTTGTTGAGCCCCTCTAGTAAATTTATTTGTTATTGTGTTTTTCAGCTCTAGAATATCTATTTGTTTTTTGTGGTAGCTTCAATATCCCTGTTGTCATGTTCTCATTCATTGATAACACATTTTCCTTTAATTCTTTGAAAATTTTCCTTTAATCCTTTGAATGTTCAAATAGATTCATAATAGATAAGTCTTTGTCTGCTAAGGACCCACTTAGAATTAATAGTCAATTCTATTGACTGCCTTTTTCCCTAGGCCTCACTTTTCTGTTTCTGTCACTGTCCAGTATTTTTGGTTGAAAATTAGACATTACAGAAAATATGTTGCAGTGACTCTGGATTCTGATGTATTCTTATAATTACTGGGTTTTTATTCTAGTAGACAGTTAACATACCTGAACTCAAACTGCAAATTTTGTGTTCTTTGTGGTATGCAGCAAATGATATATTTGCTTTGTTCTTATAGCTACCCTGTGATTTGATTTTTAGCCTGACTCCCTGTGGAGTCTCCCATGAGCCCATGTAGTTTGACAGTCAGCCAAGAATTTGGACAGAGATGAGGCTCAGCCTTTCTGTGGCTTCCTTGCCTCTAAGGTTTTACACCTAATTACCAGCTGTCCTGCTGGCCTTACACTCTGTCTACTGGCACTGCAAGTCCATAGGCTTCAGTTTTCTGCTGCTCCATCTAAGCACAGATGGGAATGCATACAGTTAAAATGGAGGGGGGCGGGGACACACTTCTAGATATATACCCAAAAGAACTGAAAACAGGTACTCAAATAAGTACATGTGCTTACATGTTTACAGCAGCACTATTCACAATAGCAGAGGTTGAAACAGCCCAAATGTCCATCAATGGATGAATGGATAAACAAATTGTGGTATATACAGACAGTAGGCTATTATTTGGTCACAACAAAGGAATGAAGTACTGATCTCTGCCACAACATGGATGATTGTAAGTGTAACATTATGCTAAGTGAAAGAAGCCAGACAATAAGGTCATATATTATATAAATCCATTTATATGAAATACCTGGAATAGGTAAATCCATAGAGATAGAATGCAGATTGGTGATTGCCAGGGGGCTGAGGGGAGCGCAACTGAGGAGAAACCACTTAATGGATAAGAATTTTTACTATGGAGTGATGGAAATATTTTGGAATGAGATAGAGGTGGTGATTTCACAACATATATATATGAAATGCCACTGAATTGTCAACTTTCAAATAATGTGTGAATTTCACTTCAATAAGTTATTTTTAAAATTATTTTTCAACATCACTAGCCATTAAAGAAATGCAAATTAAGACTACAATGAGATATAAATATACACCTATTAGAACAGCTAAAATAAAAAAGAGTGACATTACCAAATGCTGGTAAATATATGAACAACGGGATCTCTCATACATTACTGATGGGAATATGAAATCAATGATCATAGTTTGGCAGTTTCTTATTCTTTTCTTTTTTTTTTTAAGATTTTATTTATTTATTCATGAGAGACAGAGAGAGAGAGAGAGAGAAGCAGGCTCCCAAGGAGCAGGGAGCCCGATGAGGGACTCGATCCCAGGACCCTGGGATCATGACCTGAGCCGAAGGCAGACGCTTAACCATCTGAGCCACCCAGGCGCCCCAGTTTCTTATTAAACTTAACATTCAACTACCATACAACCCAGCAATTATATTCCTGGGCATTTATCCCCAGAAAAGTGAAAATTTACATCTACACAAAAACCTGTACGTGAACCTTCATAGCAGTTTTATTTGTAATAGCCAAAAACTGCAAACCAAAATATCCCTCAACAGGTGAACTGTTAAATAAACTGTGGTATATCTGTTCCATGAAATATTAATCAGAAACAAAAAGGCATGAAATATTGAAAACACGTGTATCTTAGGGGAATTATGCTAAGTGAAAAAAGCCAATCTCATAGGGTCAAAAAAATTCACATGCTATATTATTCCATTTATATAACATTCTCCATGTAACAAAATTGCAGTGATGGAAAACAGATTAGTGGTTACCAGAGGTTAGGGATGGTGGGGAGGGGAGGGGTGAATATCACTAATTAAAGGGTAGCACAAGGGAGATCTTTGTGGTGGCAGGATAGTTCTGCATATTGATTGTACTGGTGGTTACCCTAATCTACATACACAACAAAATGGCACAGAACTACAGACGCACATTCTATCTATGTCAATTTCCTGGCGTTGATACCATACCACAGTTATGTAAGATGTAACCATTGGGGGAAATTGGGAGAAGGGTACACAGACCTCTGTACATTTTTTGAAACTTCGTGTGGATTTATAATTGTTTCCAAATAAAAAAGTTAAAAAAAAAATACAATGTAAAATAAACTTCAATAAAGTTGATTTTTTAAATATAAATAAAAATAATTTTTTAAAAGTTAAGCCAAACAGGGGCGCCCCTGGTACAGTCAGTTAAGCATCCAACTCTTGATTTCAGCTCAGGTCATGATCTCAGGGTCCTGAGATCAAGCCCCACATCGGGCTGTGCACTCAGGGCAGAGTCTGCTTGAGATTTTCTCTCCCTCTCCCTCTGACCCTCCCGCTTGTGCTCTCACTCTCTCTCAAATAAATAAATCTTTAAAAAAAAAAAAAAAAAAAGGGACGCCTGGGTGGCTCAGTTGGTTAAGCGACTGCCTTCGGCTCAGGTCATGATCCTGGAATCCCGGGATCGAGTCCCGCTTCGGGCTCCCTGCTCAGCGGGGAGTCTGCTTCTCCCTCTGACCCTCCCCTCTCTCATATGTGCTCTCACTCATTCTCTCTCTCTCAAATAAATAAAATCTTAAAAATAAAATAAAATAAAATAAAGTTAGGGATGCCTGGGTGGCTCAGTCAGTTGAGCGTCTGCCTTCAGCAGAGCCCCACATCAGGTTCCCTGCTCATCGGGGAGCCTGCTTCTCCCTCTGCCCCTCCCCCCTGGCTCATGCCCTCTCTCTCTCTCAAATAAATAAAATCCTTTTCAAAAAATAAATTTAAAAAAATTTTTTTAAAAGTTAAACCAAAAACCTACCCAAAAAAAGGCAACAAATACACAGATCTTGCTCTATGTAGCTCCATATTTCAAGTATACATTTCTCTCTGGTCTTTACCTATTTTGTGTTGGGTCTCATGAATCCTCTCTTACACATGCATAGTTTAGCTGTCAAAAAGAATCTGGGGAGAATTTATATTTGGAATTTGGGTCTCATTCTTTCTATACTTCTCTTGCTGCCAGAATTTCCCTCTTTAAATTTCCAGCTGATTTTCCAGTCCTGAAAGGTACCTTGAGCCAATAAGGCTATGTTTTTCCACTGCAATTTCTTCTAGCCATAGCCATAGGGATCAGGAAATGTCTTCGGACCAGAAAGCCACAAACTCACAACTCACTCCTTGCAGTTGTGGTGTTTTTTTCTTCTGATTTTGGGCACTTCCCAGTGTCTTAAGTTTTTTAAATCAATTTTTGTAATTGTTATCTGCAAGAAGTTACATATGACCACTTCATTCCTCCACAATTACTGGAAGCCTTTGTTTTATAATTTAAAATTATATCAACATTATTATAAGAGTTTTCTTGTCATCAAACCCACAATATGAGAAAAGTTTGCAAATAAAGAGAAGCTCCAATTCCACCAGTATTTTTTATAGGCCAAATGTTTTTAATATGTATATCTCAGCTACTGTATCCCTCAGGATGGATAGAAGCATAATCAAGTTCATATGCACTGTCCAAAAACTGACCTTTTTGGGTAACGCTTTTATTGAAATATAATTCACATACCACATAATTCACACACTTAAATTGTACAGTTCAATGGTTTTCAGTATAAAGAATTTTGCAATCAGTACCATAATCAATTTTAGAACATTTCATCACCCCTAAGAAAAAACCCAATGCCCTTTAGCTACATCATTACCCTTAACTCCCCCAGAACTAGACAACCACTTTCAAAATCTATAGATCTGCCTATTTTGGACATTTTTTGTATCACATAAATCATATAATATATAGTCTTTTGAGGCTAGATTCTGTCACTTAGCATAACATTTTCAAGGTTCCTGTTATAGCTTCATTCCTTTTTATGACCAAATAATATTCCATAGTATGGATATACCCTATTTTGTTTATTCATTCGTCAATTGATGATGATCTTCATTTTTTTACTATTATGAATAATGCCGCTATAAGCATCCGTATACAGATTTTTGTGTGGAAGAATGTTTTCGATTCTCTTGGGTATATACCTAGGAGTAGAACTGGTAGATCAAATTATAACTCTATGTTTAACCATTTGAGCAACAGTCACTCTTTTCCAAAGCACCTGCACCATTTTACATTCCCAACAACAACATATGAAAGTTCTCATTTCTCAATATCCTGGTCAACATTTGTTATTATCTGTCTTTTTTATTATAGCCATTCTACTGGGTGTGGTATCTCATTGTGGTTTTGATTTGCATTTGCCTGATAGCTAATGATGTTGAGCATCTTTTTGTGTGCTTATTGGCCATTTCTATATTTTATTTGGAAAAATCATTTCAGATCATTTGCCCATTTTTTAATTGGAATTCTGTTAAGGATTGGGTTGAATCTATAGATCAATTGGGGAAGTAAGGCCATCTTAATGAATGTAGGATGTCTTTCTATTTATTTACTTCATGTTTAATTTCTTTCAATAATGTTCTATACTCCTAAAAACATAAGGTTACACTCTGTTAAATTTATTCCTACATATTTTAACCTTTTTGATGCTATTATAAATGGAATTGTTTTCTTAATTTCATTTTCAGGTTGCTCATTGCTATTGTATAAAAATATAATTGATTTTTTATATTAATTCTGTATTCTCCAGCTTTGTGGAACCCTTTTATTAGTTCTAATAGTTATTAGTGGATTCCTTAGGATTTTCTATATGCTAAATCATGTCATCTGTAAATAGATATAGTTTTACTCCTTCCTTCACAATTCAGATACCTTTAATTTCACTGTTTTGTCTATTTGCCCTGGCTAGAACTCTAGTACAGTGTTGAATAGAAGCAGAAAGAGTGGACATTCTTGTCTTGTTCCTGACCTCAGGGGGTAATCTCAGTGGCTTACAACCTTTATTTTTTGCTCATATTACATGTAAGCTGGGGCCTTATGGCAGGTCAGTTGCAACTGTGCTCAGTTCTTCTTAGCCTTAATCCATAGACATAAATGTCTTCTCATTCTAGCACCCAGCCTGAGGCCTTACCTGGGCTATACTATTATCTTTGCAAAGGGCTAAAACAAGAGGTTAAGCCAAACCACACAATCACTTTAAACCTCTGCTTGGATGTGGCATGTCATATCCACTCACACTCTATTGCCAAAGCATGTCAGTTGTGCCCAAAGTCAAATCTGTACTCCTCCCACAAAAGGCATGGCAAGTCACCTGGCAATGGACAGGGATACATACTCCTCTTATAGGAAAGGTGGGGAGTAAATAATTGAACAGTATCATCTACCCTATTGGGGCTATATCTAATTTCCATTACCTCTAAGAATTAGAGAAAATTACTAACTAAGCAAGAAGCCCAACTAATTATCTTGACAAAAAACCACAATAAGATCAGTTTTGTTGTGTGTGCCCAAGACCACTCTTAAGAAATTGTCCAAGGCCGCATAAGACTATATAAGAAAACTTAATCTAAAACTTGAAAATAAGGAAAAATGATGATTGCAAAATTTATTAAATATCATGGCAGCAAATTTTCTAATAAGCCTGTCAGTTATCTCTCTCTAGGTTTGTACCTTTGACTAACTATCCACAACTAATTAGGGTCCAGAGAATTTTAGTCTTAATAAAGTTAGAGGTTAACATGCAGAAAACTACCAAGATGTGATTTACTTTTTGGAGGGTTCTTGGTTCAGTAAATAACCCCAAAAGTTTCGGTTTATTGCACTATAAAACATTAGTCAGTTTTTAATCTAACTTAGTCATCTTATTTTGGCATTCTTTTCCCAACTGATTAAATTAATCCCTGTTTTTCAAATGCTCTTTGAAGAAGCATTCTTGTGTATCTGCTGATTCTTTCATTAATTGGTTGAATAAAACTTTGGCATGTGCTAATGAATTACTTTGTCTGAGGTTTGTGCTTTTATAGACATCACCAACCCCAAGCAATTTTCCCTGAACCCCTCTTCCTCCAACCTCTCACTCATCCTGTGCCCCCACATCCTACATCCTACAAGAACAATCAACATTTGTAGAATGAATGATTGCTCTGTAATTGTTATAAGGTACAACAAATAACCAAAATGAAAAAATGAAGCAAGAAAATTTGGTTTCTAGAATTTAGGGGGAATATGTGGAGAAAATATATTAGAGAAAATATAGCCAGTCCTCACTTTTAGGAAGGCCCATATATGTAATTTAAATTTAGGACACAAGAGTACACATTCTCCTAAAGCTTCTTTGTTTCATGAAATAATTCACCAGAGTTCTCTAAAACAATAGAATCTCCTGTGTTAACTATCTGACTGGGTTAGTTTTATAATCTGTTGACAAATAAAGATCAGAAGTGAAACTGCTGTCAGTGAGAAAATTATTTGATTATGTATGTGTACACTCTAGAGTGCTTTCCAGGAACATATTTATTGTGTAAAGTGAACCAGGAGTACTTAGGATGGTGAAGAAGTTTAGCTTACAGGCTACTCGATCTCTGACCTCTAAAGGCCTTTGGTTAAAAAGCGGGGGGGGGGGGGGGGGGGGCAGAAAACGAATGTTGCTATGCTTCATTTTAGCACCTATAAAAATGTTTGCCATCTTGGGGTACCTGGCTGGCTAAAGTCGGAAGAGCATGTGACTCTTGATTTCAGGGTTGTAAGTTCAAGCCCCACTCTTGGGTGTAGAGATTACTAAAAAATAAATAAATTTAAAATGCTTGCCATCTTACTTCACCTTCTCCCTGACCAAACCTGTACTCCCTCCCCACTAAAACAAAGTATCCTACCATCCTTCCTCAAAAGAAAACATACTGTTAACAATGCTAACACCTACCTAAGCTACATGAATCAGAATTTTAATGGAAATTCATTTGCCACTTTAATTTTAGCATGTATCTCAGTTAAGCCACTGAATATGTTCAAATGCTGTAGGTAAGTGGAACTTTTGTTAACTGAACTATGGTTTTAAAATGTCCTAAGGAAGCTTTCTGACTAAACGTAAAAGCAAATCAATTATTTCATACCTCAGCAGCTGTAATGTTTCACCAAGACAAAGAACGCAAAGTATTTCTTACTTTGAGAAAGAATTTAAACTCTATTTGGGCCAGTAGGCAGAGTCAGAATTTCCTGGACATATCCCATAGGGAACAGTGAGATGTGGCTCTTAAAATATGCCTAATGACTTCATCTTTCAACATACCAGCTCTAAAATAATTGGGAGTTGACGGCATGGAAGGTCCCTCTGGCAGATATCTTTACCCATAATGTTCTTTCTTCAAAGGTTAGCCTATTCTAGTTCTTAGGACGTTAGACATCTACATTTTATGTCTGCCAACAAAGTTGAACAATGAAAGAGACCCTGGGAAATCTGTCATGTAAATTGCCTCAATGAATGTTATTTTGATTATAAAGAGAAAAAAATGTATTTGAAAAAATTTGTACTCCAGTATTTTTTTTAAGTTGCTCTAAACTAATATCCCTCCCAAATTATGGCCACTACCACCAAAATAAAGTAACCAGAAAGAATTTTCTTTTTTTTTAAGATTTTATTTATTTGTCAGAGAGAGAGAGAACACAAGAAGGGGAAGGAGCAGAGGGAGAGGGAGAAGCAGGCTCCCCACTGAGAAGGTAGCCCAATGTAGGGCTCGATCTCAGGACCCTGGGATCATGACCTGAGCCAAAGGCAAACGCTTAACCGACTGAGCCACCCAGGAGCCCCCAGAAAGAATTTTCTTTCGCCAATTCATAGTCCATCAAAAATAATTATATCAACCTTGGGGGGTCTGGGTGGCCCAGTTGGTTAAGTGTCTCGACTCTTGATTTCAGTTCAGGTCATGATCTCAGGGTTGTGAGATTGAGCCCCATGTTGGGTTCATGAGCTGGGCGTGGAGCCTGCTTAAGAGTCTCTCCTTCTGCCCCTCTCTCTCTAAAAAAAGATTTTTTTTTTAATAATAATGATAATTATATCAACCTTGAAAAGAAAAACCTTCTCTGCTATTTGTCCAGAGTTATAGAAAAGCAGTGGCGCTCACTGTTATATACAGACCAATCTGGAAATCTATTTACTTGGGCTTCCTGGTGAAAAAAGCATGGATGAATTAGCCTACCAATCATCTCCAATTTTTCAACGGATTGCATTCCAAAATTTATTTGTATGTCAACTGTTGGGAAATCAGAACATATCTTCCCATAACAAAGGGTGGTTAGGGTCTCTGACCAGCTTGCAAAAGCCTATAGATTGCAAATCTACCTCAACCATGGAGCTACCTCAGAACCAGTCTACTGACTGAGCCAGCCAGGCACCCCTGGGTCCGATATTTATTGAGTACCCTGTGCCATGTGGTAGGTGCTGGCATTAAACAACAGTCCTGCACTTGTGAAGCTTATAGTCTAGATGAGTGTTGAAGAAGCCACAGACACCAAACAAATCCTCAATGAAGAAGCAAAAGATGGGAAAGCACAACTGTTCCCAACCCACTAAATTAGACTTCCAAACCAGCCCTCATCTTTTGGAAGTGAATAAAATATAAAATATGACCAAGTCAACTATTGCAAAGGTCAAACAATTAAGTATCAACTGCAACATATTCCTCTTACAATGAAACTGGAGGAAAGCCTCAGATACAAAAACCAGAAGCTTAACTTCACAAACTGGCACAAAATAAAACCACCAACTGCGCCAGGTCCATTTGGGCAAATTTCCCACCTCTCCTTTTACCTTCAAGTAGCCATCTGAGCTGCCCACTGTGGTACTCTCACAGCCTCAGGCTGTGTCCCTTTCTCTGAATTCTGCCTAAAGCAAAACCTCTCAATGTTTTCCTAGGGAATATGGGAGCATGATGGGGTCATCAGAAATCATTTGTGCTTCAGTGCTCTTGAGAAAATTGGTTGACTCCTCCCATAATGCCTTTCTTAAAGGATACGCACATCTCCAGAAGTTCCTATAAAATCCTTACTTGTGGAAATTTCACACACCACAGCTGGCCAGTAGGGGAGATATTTTGGAATCAGGGCCTTTCAGTGCCCAAACTACTCCTGTAGGCAACTACCTAACTCATCCGTATATGTACATAATAGCTCTAGAACCGAAAATCTTTGCAGAGTTGACATCCTAAGGAGTTCTCTATCCTTTGATTTAAAAAAATTATTGAGTTCTTGGGGCGCCTGGGTGGCTCAGTTGGTTAAGCGACTGCCTTCGGCTCAGGTCATGATCCTGGAGTCCCGGGATCGAGTCCCGCATCGGGCTCCCTGCTCGTTAGGGAGTCTGCTTCTCCCTCTGACCCTCCTCCCTCTCATGCTCTCTGTCTCTCTCTCTCTCTCAAATAAATAAATAAAATCTTTAAAAAATAATAATAAATAAAAAATAAAAATAAAAATAAAAAAATTATTGAGTTCTATATAAATATGTGCCAAGCATCAATGTATAAATTGTCTCATTTGGGGAACCTGGGTGGCTCATTTGGTTAAGCTTCTGACTTTGGCTCGGGTCATGATCTCAGGGTCCTGGGACAGAGCCTCCCTTCCTGCTCTGCACTCAGCATGGAGTCTGCTTGTCCCTCCTCCTCTACTCCTCCCCCTGCTTGTGCACTCTTTCTCTCTCAATCTTTTAAAAAAATTATCTCATTTAATCCTTAGGAGTACCTTATGAAATGGTTGTTATTATTAGCCTCATTTTACCAATGAGGAAACTGAAGGACAATCCATCTAAAAGGCAGGAAAAAAAAGAAGATATGATGGGACAAAAACAAATAGCAAGATGTCAGATTTAAACCCAATCACATCAATAATGACATTAAATGTATTGTCTAAACACCCTAAATAAAAGGCAGAGATTGTTGGGGCACCTGGCTGACTCAGTTGGTAGAGCATACAACTTTTGATCTCAGGGTCATGAGTTTGAGCCCCACACTGGCATGAAGATCACGTAGATAGATAGATAGATAGATAGATAGATAGATAGATAGATAGATAGATAGATAGATGTGCCTGGGAGGTGCAGTCAGTTGGGCGTCTGACTCTTGATTTCTGCTCAGATCATAATCTCGCAGTCGTGGGATAGGGCCCCACATCAGGCTCCCTGTTTGGCAGGGAGTCTGCTTGAGATTCTCTCTCTCTCCCTCCACCCCTCCCCCTGCACACATGTGTGTGTTCTCTCTCTCTCTCTCTTAAATAAATAAATCTTAAGTAAATATTTTTTAAAAGGCAGAGATTGTCAAATTGGATTAATAAGCAAGAAACCCATTTTCAATATTTAAAAAAAAGAATGGAAAAAATATACCCTGCAAATGGAATCAGAAGAAAGCTGGAGAAACTACATTAATTTTGACATGGATTTTAGAATGAGGAATATTATCAGAAATAAAGAAGAATATTTCATTTTGATAAAGGGGTCAATTCACCAAGAGTACATAATCCCAAATGTGCATGCACCTAATCACAAAATTTCAAAATACACAGAACAAAAATTGACAAAACCAAAAGAAGAAATAAGATAAAGCCACAATTATTATTTTCAAATTACAATACACCTCTCTCAGCAATTGACAGACCAAGCAGACAGAAAATCAGCAAGGACACAGAATATTTGGACCACCAACCAACTTGACCTAACTGGCATTTATAGAACACTACATCCAACAAAAACAGAATACACATTCTTTTCAAGTGCACATGGAGTATTCACCATGGTAGACCAGCTACTGTGCCATAAAATAAGCCTCAGTAAATGTAAGAGAACTGAAATAATTCAAAGTATGTTCTTTCACCCACAGAACTAAACTAGGTATCAATAACAGAAGGGTATCTGGGAAATTTTGCAAATATTTGGAAATTAAAACACTTCTAAGTAACACATGGGTCAAAGAATAAATCATAAGGGAAGTTGGAAAATATTTTGAGCTGAATGAAAATGAAAATACCACATATTAAAATTGTGGGATGCAGCTAGAGCAGTGGTTAAAGAGAAATTTGTAGCATTGAATTATTAAACACTTATGCAACCCTCCCCCCACAAACATCAGGATATTATGCAAGGAAAAGGAATGGAGGACAAAACCCAGCCCTGAACACAACAACCATAGAAAAGTGACCCACCGCAGATGAAAGTTAAAGGAGAAAGTACAACTGGTATCAAAAACAGCTCTGAACTCCATACATCTTACCTTGATAGCCGATGCTTGCTGACAATATACATCTAGGTTAACAAGAGCTTAGATCCAGGAAGGTCAGTGAAGGTAGGCGGGAGAAGGCAGGGAGTCAGAATGAACAAGAGCAGCATGGGCTAGCAGAGTTGATGAACTCTGATCCCAGGACAGAGGCTGTTACTCTTATCTTTAAAATACTTCTTGCCAAAGATGAGTTGTCCCTGGAGCCTAACACATACTACCCTCAGAAATAAGAAGCCTCTGATGGGTTCTGTTTCTAATTGAGGTAAGAACAGAGGGGTCAGGATTGCAAGCTAGTTGAACTGTGATCCCCAAATATCGTCCTACATTAGAATCACCTGAGGAACTGTGTTAAAAAATACTCCAGGCCCCCACTCCAAAATAATCTAATTCAGTATATTTGGAATGCGGAACCTAAAGTTTCCCAATTAATTCTAACTCTGATGATTCCCAGTCTGCAAACTACTGGTATAAATATTATCACTAATAAAAATTGCTAACAGTTACTGAGTACCTGCCACTACTAGGTCCTCTTTATGTGCTTTAATGTATTGTTAGATTTAATTGATTAACAAAAGGGCACTGTGAAGACCAGGTGAGGACATTCAAGTGGAGCTCATCCCCACTCAGAGGAAACAGATAAGGGAAATCATCTTGACATACAGGCAGTAACTTTTCAATTACCTGTAAAGATATGAAAAATGTGATTAACACTGATTGATTAAAGCAATAAAAAGATTGATGATGTCGGACTTAGTTGTGAAGAAAGACAAAAAAAGGAAAAAGTCTTGAGGCAGCATGGAACAGTATCCAAAGAGGGCATATTTGCCTCTCAAATATGATCCAATCCTGCGCTAGCAGGGGAACAGGTTGGCTTCAAGGATTCTGCACTATACAAAAATGGGTCTGAATTCCAAGTTGAACATTCTCTTGCCTGAGAATGTCTTCCTGACCATCCAATCCTTTCTGAAGTCTTCCCAGATCAACCTGTTGAGAGCAAGACTCCCCAAATCACACCTAGTCTGAGGTCATTCTTACCCTGAGTACTCACCATCATCTTAATATGTAACAGGACCCCAGTTGCATGTGGTATGAATACCTTACTCGTTTTACACTTCATTTCCTGCTTGTATCTTGCAAGCGTGATCTTTTCTCTATTATTGACGTCCTGGATCAATTATCCTGGAAAGCGCAAAAGGTGTCTGCATAACAGTAACTAGCAGCGGCATATTTAAATTACAATTCATTAATGTTCTTTGATAATGATGATATAGGTAACCCTAGGAGATAAGTATCACAACAAACTGCATGAAATTAGGATCATGAAGACCTTGAATATAGTACAATAATATCATTCTGGTTAAAATGTTGTGGGAACATGGGTGATAGTAGCTCTTTATCAGTTTGATATTCAAATCCAAGGACATCTAGCTGTCACAGGACAAAAACCAGAGGTCAGACTAAGCTAGAGGTTAAGTACCAGGTCATTTTCTAGCTCCTAACCCTTCCTTAAATGAAGGCTACTTCTGACTTGCAATGATGCATTTATGTGCCCTGTGTCCAAAATCTTCTTTTCTTCTTCCACTAAACACCCCCATTTAACATCACATCAAAGGAATTAAGCTTTGTTAGCCTGATTGATGTGGAACTGGTCATTAGAACTTAAAACAGTATCTAAGAATCAGAAATAAAAAGCCATTATTCTTACATTAATACATATCTTCTCAGGTTGTCGCACCTTTAGTCACATTTCCAATATCCCTTCTATTGTCATTCTTAGTTATCATGTCAATTTGCATTTATAAATACCAACAAAATCCGTATGCAACTAGCATGAATTACCATCTCTTAAGCAGCTCCTCTTTTTATTCTCAACTCTAGGCCCAGTAAAATCTCTTTGGCCCTGACAATGTCTCTAGAAATGTTACTTCAATTAAAAAAATTAAACATTTAAACCATGCTTCTAAGTGATAAGACAGAATATTAAGTGGCTCTAATATTATAAGATCCATTCTACCTAAGGCCTTAGAGATCAGTATCCATAAAAACAAAAAAATCAAAGGCCAGGCACAGCTTTTAAACTAATGAGATCTTGTTTATCTTACTTGTATCATGGAAACCAAACAATGGTCGCATGAGTTTTCTGATCTTTACAAACATGCTTATGAAAAAGTAAGGCCATCATAAATCCTAGTTTAGAAAATCTGTCCTGAATATTCAAAAACACTGGGACGCCTGGGTGGCTCAGTCGGTTAAGCGTCTGCCTTCAGCTCAGGTCATGATCCCAGGGTCCTGGGATCAAGTCCCGCATCGGGCTCCCTGCTCCATGGGGAGCCTGCTTCTCCCTCTGCCTCTCTGTCTCTCATGAATAAATATAATCTTAAAAAATATATATTCGAAAACGTTTTCCTGGACTGAACCAAATCATCAGAGACCTGGGTGCCTGGAACACATATTTTGGTGTCATTGTAGAAATATACTCACCAGGGTGAGTTGAGGTGTTGGCCATCAGCTAATATTCAGGGCCACTACAAGATACATCCCTTTGTTTTGTTTACTGAAAACACAGGGCTTGTTCCTTATGAGAATGCAAAGGAAAAGTTTCTTTCGGGTTACATTGACAGAAAATGTTCTTCTCCATGACTGGCTTTTTATTTAATGGACACTGTAATTCCTGTAACTGACACATCACACCTTCTCTGTGTGACCGATCAAGTTTCTCAGAACTGATTCATGGCCCAGGTGTACATGACATTTTGGGGTGTTAACTTCATTTTAGGTATTAATTTCACCCAGAAATCAAATTTTCTCATTTATTTTTTAAATACTGTACTGTATGTTTTTTCATAAATCCTTTTTGGAACGTGGTAGGGTAGAAATAAAATAATTACACACTTGTTGGGGGAAAAAAATAAGGCTGCTAGAATTTCCATCCGTATTTGGCTAAGGTGCTTCCAGGAAACAGAAAATAGCCCTGCACCATGGACCAGTGATTTTCCAACAATAAACTGCAAATCACTTGTACACTGACAAGGCAAGATATTCTAACTTTTGCCCCTACCGTTTAAGACAACGCAGATGGATGGATGACTGTCTTCCAACTTCTCACCAGCTCAAGAGAGGGTTCAGGGTTACTTGTACGTGTTTATATACAGTTCTTCAGATCAAGACCCAGAAAAACAAACTTGCCACCTTAAAATCTTTTTGAGAACTGAAAGCTAGAAAAAATGCACATACCACAAAAATTTCGGGGGGGTGGGTGGGTGCTGTAGATATTCTCCATTTATGAGCCTAAAGGTAAGAACTCCTTTCTAAAAGATGGCAAGCTTAAGACACCAGTCAATACAGCTTAGAGCCTAGTTCCTGAGAGAGAAATCCTGCATATTACATGATTTTCATGTAAAACGTTCAAAGATTTTGGGGGGAGGTTAGGATGACGCCTGCTCATATTACTTAGTAATATTCATAGTGTGATAACTGCCTCAAAATATACTGCTTTGCACCTCTTCACTCCACATGATCCCTCCATATAGAGAGCAGTAAGCCCTGCATCACCTAGGTTTAGATTTCCTCGGAGGACCTCCCTCCATCCAACATTATTTGTTTGCCTCCAATGACTAGAATGGAAGTTACGTGAGGGTAGCAGGGACTTTGTTGTGCTCAAGGCTGTATACCTCTGGTGCACCTCTGGTGCATAAGAGGCACTCAAATATTTTTTAAATAAATCTTCTATAGGAGGCTCTATAGCCAGTTTTTGTAAATGAAATTCTACTAGAACTCAGTCATGCTTACTCATTTACGTATCACCTATGGCTCCTTTCATGCTATAATGGCAGAGCCAAGGAGTTGCAACAGGGTATACACAGCCCGTAAAGTCTTAAATATTTACTATCTGGCCCTTTACAGAAATAGTTTGCTTACCCCCAATAGCACTCATTTGGGCCTTATTTCTCAAACTAGATTGGAAGCACCCTAGGTACAGGAGTTGGGTCTTAATACTCCTTTGTACCTAGAACAGAGTAGATGCTTAAAAATAGCTACCACTACACAAATACAGATTTCCTACTTCCAACATAAATTATTTTTGCACAGTTAAATCCAAAGTTAGTATTTTCCATCCTCAATTCATTTCTAGCAAGGATACGACCAAAGCTCACGTATGTTCAATAATTTGAGGGACAAGGAGAAGAGAGCCTGATGCTAAGTAAGTAGTGAACTTTCTAGTTCAAACTCACAATCATGTATTCTTTAAAATGTGAATGCAACATAACTGGAGAGCTCCTCCCTATGTTTCAGACAAATGATTCTGAGGTGAACCATAGCTATTTTCTCAATGTCAAAATCATTTTAACAATGCATAATTCTTTTTATGCCAGGCACATTATGGGTGCTCAATAGTCACTGAATGGATCATTCTCCCATAGTTATTGTGCTCATCAATTTTTGCAAATTACAATTACCTGAAAAGGGGCATCAAGATTTATATCCCTTTGCCAATTCTCAAATATGCTCAGCATTTCTCAATCCTTTAAAAAATTACAGCCTTGTCATTCTCTAAAAAAAAAATAATAATAATTTGCATAGGTATCATCAGTTCCAAAGAATTAAAGAGTAAATGGATCATTTTAGGCATGGTTTCAGTCCACTGTTTACCCCAGATGCAGAGGTGAGCAAATAAGATTTTTTCATATTATTGGATGAGGTATCATTTGAAAACACTGTAGACCATGGACTAGGACAGAAAAGAAAAGAAAGGGCTAGGAGCCTTACTGAATTATCTTTACTAAGTTACTGTGAATAAGCAACAATATACACAATGATATACAATCATTTGAGAAAACTATTGTTTATTTAGAAAAAAGGTTACACTGGTAGAATTCAGTAGATAAAAAAATTTTCTTTTAAAAATGTCACTGTGAAACTTTTCCAGACGAAAGTTCAGCAATACAAAGCTCCTGTAGCTGTAGAATTAAAACACAATTAACTTTCCGTTTCCCCCCCACCAGATTTGTCTGACATAATTACAAGAAAAAATGGCAAGGGACAAGTGAGTGCTGGTATCTTTTTCTTTTTTAAACAGGTTTTAATGTTGTACATGTACTATATAAAATGATTCCTAAGACACTGCTCCCACTTCATTTTTAGTGACTAATATTAAAAACAAGCCAAATAATAAATTAAAACTGAGTTTTAAAACGAGGTAAATTCAAAATGGTTCAATAATTGTTTATTTTCAGTTTCAAACAATAAAAAGGAAGCATTTCAGATTGGGGAAAAAAAAAAACAAACAAAAAAACCCCAACTAAACCCAAGCAATATTTAGTTGACCTAAAGTGAAATTCTGTACACATGTAACCTTATTTGCTTGTTGGGAACTGTATGCAGCACATTGTGCTAAAAATATGGAACAGTTAACACTTTCAGCCATTTACTGAAAATAAACATGTAGAAACTAAGCAACAAGTTAAATACAGTAATGCACAACTCAACAATTTTAAGTTTTCGGCATGGAGCAATAAAGCAGATAACTGAATAACTTAAGAAGATGCAAATGGGCCCTCTTGATTCATAATTCTCGGCAATCTACTCAGGAAAATAAATTTCTGGTCACAGCTGAACAATTTCATTCCAATCTCACCTGAAAGAAACAAAGTGATTATATTGATAGATAAGAAAGGAAAAAGAGAAGGAATGAGGCAGGGAGAAGAAAGGGAAGGGGGGATGGATGGAAAAAAGGGGCAGAGGGAGGGAAGGAGAAACAAAGGAGGGAAGGGAGGGAGGAAAGGAATGAAGGAGGAGGAAAGGAGGAAAACAAGAAGGAAGGAAAGAAGGAAGATTTACGAAATAAAGAAAAATCAATGAGTTCTGTCAATAACAAAGGCTTGAATTAATAAGTCCCTAGATAAGAATGAAATATTTGTGTATTTCTCATCACTTCCCCCTCTCAGAAACCATTAAAGATAGGCACACTAGGAGGAGTTTGAAGAAAGAAAAAAAAAAACAACCACTGAATATTTTGTCTGTGAGAGAGGGAGAAGTCAGGGGAGGGGAGGGAGGATAAAATTAAATAGAAACAAGAAAATATTCCACAGGGGCAAGCAATAGCTTGTCAAAAATAAACAGAACACAGAGCAATGAAAAGGAACCGATTTTACATGATCAACAAAAAAAAGAGAAAAATGACATCACATTTTTCACAAGGACACGATTTTAATAGTGACTTATATTAAGATGCAATGTCTGCTAAATTATAAAAATTGCTTTAAAAATATATTGACTTAATTATACTCATTTCCTTTCCTTTATGTACTGACATTTTCAAATACTGCATATTGAAATAAATTCAAAACATGATCATTACAACATGTGGCAAATAACTTCATATCTGCCTAACATTGTTCTCATTCAAATTTTAAACTAATGCTTAAAGCATTAAACTTTATTGACGAAAATACTACATTCACATATTTCATAAAACCAGAGCTAGAAGGGCCTTGGAAAGTAATCACACTTGCATGAAATGCTGACAAATAATTTACACATCATTTCTATACAGCATTCTGTTCACACCATGTATAACCTTGACATTACCAATTATAACTGTGGTTACACTAATGTTGAACTTACAATTTTAATACTTAAAAATCATTGTTCCTGTCCATCACTGATGAATGGATAAACAAAATGTGGTACACATTCATACAATGGAGCATTATTCAGTTATAAAAAGAAATGAAGTTCTGATACATGCTACAACATGGATGAACCTTGAAAACATGATGCTAAGTGAAAGAAGCCAGACACAAAAGGCCACATATTGCATGATTCCATTTTTACGAAATGTCCAAAACAGGCAAATCCATAGAGACAGAAAGTACATTAGTTGTTTCCAGGGGCAGGGAAGGGGAGAACTGGGAGTGACCTGCTAACAGGTATGGGGTCTCTTTTGGGGATGATGGAAATGTTCTGGAATTAGTGGTGATGGCTACAACATAGTGAATATACTAAAAACCACTTTAAAATGGCAAATTTTATATGTTATGTAAATTTTATCTCAATTTTTTAAATTGCAAAAAAAAAAAAAAAAAGAAAGTGTTGCAATAAAGAGTATCATGGTATCAGTATGGCCATAACTAGAAAAAGAAATGGGGGTCTCAATCATGATGATGTCACAGTAGGAGAATTACTGGGCAAGGGAACTTTTGCTGACATATTTAAGGGCACATTAAAGGATAAAACTGCTGTTGCCATTAAAACATGTAAAGATGATCTTTCCCAGGAACTGAAATTAAAATTTTTACAAGAAGCCAAAATCCTCAAGCAATATAATCATCCCGATATTGTCAAACTTATAGGAGTTCGCACACAAATACAGCTTATCAATATCATTAAGGAACTGGTTCCAGGAGGCGATTTCCTCTCCTTTCTGAGAAAGAAGGATGAACTAAAACAGTTAGTGAAGTTTTCATTAGATGCTGCTTCTGGATGGCGAATCTCGAGTAAAAATTGTATACACAGGGACCTTGCTGCAAGAAACTGCCTGGAGGTGAAAATAATGTTCTGAAAATCAGTGACTTTGGAATGTCTCGTCAAGAGGATGGTGGTGTGTATTCATCTTCTGACTTAAAGCAGATTCCCATTAAATGGACAGCACCAGAAGCTCTTAATTATGGGAGATATCGTTCTGAGAGTGACGCATGGAGCTTTGGCATCCTCCTCTGGGAGACCTTCAGCTTAGGGGTCTGTCCATACCCTGGAATGACAAATCAGCAAGCACAAGAGCAAGTGGAAAGAAGATACTGGATGTCAGTCTCTCAGCAGTATCCAGAGCGTATTTATCAATACAATGTTGAAGTGTTGGGATTACAAACTTGAAAACTGCCCCAAGTTCAGTGAACTTCAGAAAGAACTGCCATCAAGAAGAAAAGTCATATGGTGATGAAACAGTGCCAAACTCAGCCTTCAGGACTCTATCTTCCAGCAGAGTAATATTTTCTTCTCATTAACAATGCATTTATACCACATTACCTGGAACATTCTCCTAAGGTTGTTTTTTTATTTTTTTAAAAATATGTGCCACTTTAATGTTTGTAAATAACAAAGCACAGGCGCTAAATGCAAGCGATAACACAGATCTTTTTCACACCTAGGACTGCTGATGTTTTTCACAGGGTTTCTACTTCAGGCTGGGTCCAGAGCTGGCTGTCCTCCATCCTAGACATCTCTACTCTTTCGGTGCTATCGACTGCACTGGTAATACTGTGTTTGCAGAAAGACAAGATTACCTTTGTAAACATCACTTTCTACTGAGTATTATCTGGACAGGACATCCTGAGGTTTTTTTCTTCCCTCCCCCCAACACCCCCAGAAATAGGCCCTGCTGTATTAGTAAGGTTGCAACTTCCCTAGGTTCCACCACACCCTCCTCCTGGGCATCAGAAAACTATGCATGAAATGCCCTCAAAGAGCACACTCTCAAGAGCTGAGGAGCTGGTTTTAAATGATGTTACTTTTAGAGAGTTGTGACAGCAAGAAGCAAGTCTGAATAGTAGAGTGGTCTTGAGAAAAGAACAGCTAGACTGGTGATCAAAGTAGAGAAGAAAAATATAAATTCAGCCTTCTTATCCAAGGTGTGCCCTTATAAACACACACACACACACACACACACACAGATTTTATGATCAAATTCACCAAAAAGATCCTAAGAAATGTTTCAATAGTACGCAGATTCCTCATAAAGGAGCCCGCTTGAGGGTAACAGAATTTTTGTTAGAGAAACTATAAAACACAAGCCCACAAAATTAATAAGATTGTTTTGGGTTAAGTGTCTTCACCTCAAAGGAGGCATCTGAGAATTTGGTTCCCTTCATTTTCACCAGTTTCTGAAGTTATCAGGATTTTGTGATCCTATTTCACACACACACACACACACACACACACACACACACAGTAGAAAGGCATATATGGATGAAGCTGACTGTTAAAAAGTCAAATGAACATTTATGAGGAAGAAGAAGATATAGGAGAAAGACATAGGGATAGCCATCTTAATTCCACTTTACTCCTTCATTTACTCTCCTTATACTACTGCTACCTTGGAATTCTTATCATAGCAAACATACTTCCTGAGATGTTCCATGTAGATAAATGTGACACAGAATTAAAACTGGGATTCTGTTGAACTGAATCTTAGCACACACAGGGATGCCTCTTAGGATAAAAGCATGTATAAGGGATAGTCACACTCAGGGGTAAATGTGGCATGGGAGCCCTTTTCTAGGCCTATGTCCCAATAAAAACAGCACAGCACCTACTGAATATTTGGTCTACCCTACGTGAGAAAAAGAAAATAGAAAATTCCTCCTATTCTGTCCAACTTTTTGGTACCTATGAATATCAGTGCAAAGAATGCACACCCGCTAAAGAGTATAAATGATGGTAATGAAGAGAAAAATAGTTTGTGTCTATCATTTCAATCTCCTAACAAAACTTTGGAACTCATTTAATGATTACTACATACAGACCAAAATGAAAGCTTAATAAACCTGCCCTCAAAAATATGTTGCAGCACACAAAGCAACCTCTTCTTAAACAGGATACTACCAAATGCTATAAAGTGAACCTTCTTTTGAGGGCAAAAAAAAGTCCAGTGCTCTTTCTCATCAATCCCAAAGAGATATACATAATACTTCTGCACATAGCTCTCCCTGTAGAGTTAACAGAGTATCTGAAACACAGCAGGCAATAAAGAAAAATACCTGGTTGCTTGATAAGAAGGAAAGGATGAAGTCACTGCCTTCAACAAGATCACAATCTAAGGAGAGGGATATGTAACATACTCATATATTACACAGGAATCTGTGACTAAGACTCTGTAGGCAAGCTGACATGCCCACACATAAGCAATGGGAAACCAAAAAAGAAACCTAACTGAACACTCCCCACTCCAACAAATATTACCAGGACCTAGGACAGTGCTTCACCATGGTGACACATTCCTAAAATAAACAATCTCTGAGCACTTAGGAGGTCAGTTCCCAAGTATGGACTGAGAAAAAAGGCTCAGAACAGGAATTACAAAATCAATTGTTTACAGACGCTAGTATATAATGGAAACAAATGAAGTGGGGTGGGGACTGACTGAGGTAAACTATAAGAAAAAAAAAGACCCACTCTCTACATAAGGGGGGGGGCAGCACCTAGGGGGCCCAGCTGATTGTTGCCATGCAGAAATCAGGACACAATGTTGCCAGATGTTCCAATTCTTCAAGAGAAATTGAAATTTGGATTTTATCATATCGATTAAAATAAAGTTAAATACTGTGTGAGGCCAAGAAAGTACATATAACAAGCCACATTCTGTCCAAGGGCTGAGAATTTGCCCTTGGGCAGAGTGTGGTTTAAAGGATAAAAGAGTTAGGTTACACCTATGATACTGGAGGTGAGAGAAGAACCTGCAAAACAGATCAGGCCTCGTTGGAGTGGAGGATTAGAACAGGAATGTAGTATACTACAAATACAGATGGGCAGGATACAGCTTAACTGCTAATGTTCTTCGAAATCAAGAATCAAAGTCCAAGAAGACTGAGCCTCTCAAAGTCTGGGAGCAAGTCTCAGTATGGCATCTGGTTCACAAAAGGACTCTCAAAAGTTAGTTAACCCTGACACTCATGAACTGAGGATCACACATATCAAATTAAAATTGAGAAGCTAAAGGAACCTGGTTCACAAAAGGACTCTCAAAAGTTAGTTAACCCTGACACTCAAGAACTGAGGATCACACATATCAAATTAAAATTGAGAAGTTAAAGGAACCTGGTTCTAAGAGAAAATTTTTAATAGGCAGGAGTTTTTAGAGATTAAACTAGGGGAAAAAGTTAAAGGCAAAGCAACTAGTAGTGCTCAAGAGACTAAATCAAGGAAAGATAAAATGAATTTGGACAAAAACATTAGCAGTAACAAGTAATAGAAGATACAGAGAACAAGGAGAAAGGAATTTACAACTAAAAATCATGAGACAGGAAAAGACGACAGAAGACTTTGGAAGCAATTTAATTTGGGTCACATTTATATATTGTATTTTCTTACCTCTAATGTGATCATTTTAATTTTCCTGAAATCAAGGTGATATTTACAAATCAATGTCATTTTCCTATCCACTCTGCTCAAAAAATAGTTCTAGAAACCAACAATGAATCTTAACAATTAATAACATCTTTGAATCATGGAAATGTGACATTATGCAGCAGCTCTCTTTTCTGTAGAATGTAAAATAACTAAAAAAGGGGAGCAGGGAGCTGCAGATGTGAAGGAGCCTAAAGGTAAATGGTGCCAATCAGAAATGATGAGACTTCTAAAGGAAAAGGAAGAACAAAAGAAAGACCTGACTAATCCTAAAATGTATCCAAATAGAAGGAGGCAGCCAGCACAGCCAGGAGGAAAAAATCAACCAGAGCCTCAAAATTAAGAGTTTACCCAAGGAGAAAGTATAGGACATGGTTGTCAAGAAGAAAGTGAACAGGATGAACATCAAGCCAAATATATCTTAAAAGGATATCTGAACTGAGAAGGTTTGCTGTAAGACCACCGACCTAACATCTAACACCCAAACCAGTCTTTTCATGCCTTTGGTCCTGAAAGCTTATAGAGAGAGGTAAAGTACAAACCCATGGCCTGTGTGAATAAGAACTCAAAGAAATCTGTAGTAAAACCTTCACATACCAAAGAATAATATTTAGGTACTGAGTAAAGAGAATATATATAAAATCACATTAAAGTGGTCAGTCACAAAGGTTGACCCATACCTAATGAAGAGATAAGTGGTAGTTTTTTTTGTTTTCTTTAATAAGGAGATCATGTGAAAGCAAGAAGTAAAAAGCAAAATGCCAAAATAAAAGAAGAGTAAAGTGAAGCATAAAAAAAGATGAAGAGTTTATAGTTCACTAGGGAAGACAGCTAGTTAGTTGTTGGGGCAGGGGATGACTAGAACTGAGGAATGGGCAATCTTTCTAAAGGTTTTCAAGAAAATCTACTAAATTCTAAATGTTCTCTCATAACTCTCATTTAGCCTATTCTACTACTTAGATAACAAGCAGAGAATAACAAAGCAAGGCACACACCACTTGTTAGGATATTACCCAGCTGGCAAACTCAAGTCCCTGCTCTGCAGCCAAACTAAATGGGACAAAATCCATGCTCTAAAATTCATACCTTATACAGAACGGGCTCTCATACATTTCTGACTCTTAATTTAAACAACTGT
Source organism: Mirounga angustirostris (assembly GCF_029215605.1). Taxonomy (NCBI): domain Eukaryota; kingdom Metazoa; phylum Chordata; class Mammalia; order Carnivora; family Phocidae; genus Mirounga; species Mirounga angustirostris. The sequence goes on from NW_026991719.1 coordinate 100,421,626, forward strand.
AAACAGTCTTGGTTCTCTCTCTGGTTTCATAAAAGCAGCAGCAAATATTAGGGGGAGGGTAGAGACAGCAAGTATACTTGATATCATTGCAAGTATACTTGATATCATTAAGAAATGACAGCTATAATGGAAGCAAGAAAATGGGCTACAAAAGAGCTGACAACTTCAAATATGGCCATCTCAAACAATTAAATGTAGAGGGCAAATCATCCTACAAATCTCAATAATCCTAAAGCATCACCAAACAAGAGCTATTCAGATGATGATCTGAGTACTCAAAAAAGACTATCTTAAGTTCCGAACACTCTTCACTAAGACAGAGTGAACTACTGTCCACATACAATTTATTTAAGATGGTTAAACACTTCTTAAATCTCATACAAGGCATAATTACCTTGAAAACGAAGTTGCATATTTTAAATTCCAGAACAAAAAGCACAGACCCTATTTTCTGGCCTTGCAAAACATGGGCTGTGGTAGCAAATGAGGCATAAAAACTTAGAACAAAAATTTCTGGATAACACGTCTGCATGAAAAGGCAAAAAGAACAGAGAACACTAAAGGGCGAGAAAACCTATGCTGTGAATACTGGCTTTGTCAGCTAATATCTCTGCTAGCCTCTTCAACTTAACCCCTCAGAGTCTCAGGTTCTTCACCTGTAAAGTGCAGATACCAGCACCACCCACAAAGCTATAGGTACTTAAAAAAAGGTGATTAATTATCCAGAGAAGTTGGGAATGAGTGGTGAAGAGAAAGCCAGATGTTCTTAAATACATCTTGGTGCTTAAAAAAAACAAAAACAAAAAAACTGCGTGGCTAATCAGCAAGCTTTAAATGAAAGCAGCTCAAAAGTAACTGTGAATCTTGTTTTGCATCTGTACCCAAAGACCTGGTCATTAGAGTTAGGTGCAAATTCAAGTTGCATCTTGCAAAATGTATCTAGTTTCTTCAACATTATCAGACCTCATTTCATATTTCTATCTTTAAATGAAAGGAGGTGAGAAAACACTCACCTTGATTGAAAGTCTTCATTATCTGTGCTTGTCCGAGGACTTATGAGTAGATGACAAATTAAGGGAAAACAACTTTGAAAAAAAAAAAAAAGGAATGGTGTCTCAACTTTTTAGTGCAGTCCTTCAGCTTGCAGGCCTAATTGGCTGTGACCAGCCTGGTAGCCTCAACTTCTACCAGCTCTGCTCGTCTGCTGCATCATCTTGCCCTTCTAATCCCCATGCCCCCAGCCCAAGGCACTCTGTTCCCTTTCTTCCTCTCAGTAGTAATACGACCAGAGAGAATCTAAATCCCTTGACGGCATAAAACAACCTCACAGTCACCACAGAAGTTAAAAAAAAAAATAAATATATCAAGTCTCCCACTTCCACATTTCGTACATTTGAGAGGGTTAACTGAAGAGACTATTTAAAAGCTAATAAGCCCTTAAACTTTATTCAGACCACATACTACAACGGTACAATTCTAAACATGACCAGTATCAAAGCTTTCCATTACACTGATTAAAAACTCCAATAAGATGAAAAGGATATTGTTTCTTCTCTTCCTTTCCTCCTGAACTGTCCCGTTTCTCTTTCTTTTCTATCTTTTCTTTATCATGCCTGGACTCCTATAAGGAATGGTGGAATTAGTTTGGGAAGGGAAAACCAAATACAAAAATCAGCTCAAAATCCCTTTTTATCACCCATCAGTCATACATTTTCTTCAAAAACGTATTTAATGATGCCAAAAGCACAAGCAACAAAAGAAAAAAATTGGACTTCATCAAAAACAAAAACTTTCATGCATCAAAGAACACTAGCAAGAAAGTGAAAATACAATGTACGGAATGGGGGAAAATATTTGCAAATCATACATCTCATACGGGTCTAGTATCTAGACTATATAAAGAAGTCTTACAACGGAGCAACAAAAAGACAAACAATCCAATTTAAAAATGGCCACAGCATCTGAAGAGATTTCTCCAAAGAAGGTATACAAATGGCCAACAAACACATGAAAAGATGCTCAACATCATTAGTCATTAAGGAAATGCAAAATCAAAACCACAATGAGATACCACTTCACACCCACTAGGATGGCTATATTTTTTTTAAAAATTAATAATTAAAAAAAACCCCAGAAAATAACAAGCGTTGGCAATGATGTAGAGAAATTGGCACCCTCGTACATTGCTGGTAAAACATAAGCTGATCAGCCACTGTGAAAAACAGTTTATCGGTTCCTCAAAAAGTTAAACATAGCATTACCATATAACCCAGAAATTCCACTCCTGGGTATACGCACAAGAGAACTAAAAACAGGTCTTCAAACAAACACTTCAGAGCAGCACACAAACATTCATAGCAGCACTATTCACAATAGCCAAAGGGAAACAACAAAAAAGTCCATCAACTGACAAATGGATGAACAAATGTGGTATATGCATACAATGGAATATTATTCAGCCATAAAAAGAAATGGAAGTACTGATACATGCTACAGCATGGAAGACTCTTAAAATATTATACTAAGTGAAAGAAGTCAGACACAAAAGGCCACATTATTATTCAATTCCATTTACATAAAATATCCAAAACTGGTAAGCCCATAGAGACAGAAAGCAAATTAGTAGTTGACAGGGACTAAAAGGAGAGGGAAATAGGGAATGACTGCTTAATGGGTATGGGGTTTCTCTTTGGGGTGATGAAAATGTTTTGGAACTTGATAGACATGATGATCGCACAACACTGTAAATATACTAAATGCCACTGAATTGTACATTTTACAATGGTTATTTTTATGTTATGTGAATTTTACCTCAATTTAAAAAATACTTATTTAAAAGGAGCAGCATCACTTTTAAAACATACAGAATTTTTTTAAGTAGGCTCCACACCCAGCATGCAGCCCAACGCAGGGCTTGAATTCATGACCCCGAGATTAAGATTTGAGCTGAGATCAAGAGCCAGAAGCTTAATCGACTGAGCCACCCAAGCACCCACGCACAGAGAAATTTTAAAACGGTTACAATTTTCCAAAACTGCTTTTAAGAACTATGACTATATGTACCATAATAATGCTTTTGAAACACTTTACACCTTAGTAATGACTTGCCTACTTTATGGCAGATGCATGAAATGTATTATAAATATCACCCATGAGTATCTAAGAAAATGCACACTATACTTAGTTTGAAAATCAAATACAAGTTGCAAACACATAAGTTTATTAGGAGAAAATGTTATAAAAATGTTTAAAAATTACAATTAATAAAGACTTTATGACAATGTAATGATCAGGGAGAAAGAATACACGACCATATTTTAATCTCATGAATGTAAAGAAACCAAAAACACTGTTGGCGAGGAGGAATAAAAGAAAACACAAAAAGAAAGGGTAAAGGGTAAAGCTCAATGAATAGAAGTAGGTGGGGGTGGAATGGAGAGAAAAGGAATTTCAGAGGTAAACTAATTCTACTCTTCCCATAATTTGGGACCCAACTGGCTGGAATTCCCCCCAGATAACCCGCCCTCCCCCACTGCCTCCTCTTCCCACCCTCAAACAATTAACCAAAGACTACTTGATTACCAAAAAAACTCAGTATCTGCTAAATACTCAGAGTCAATTTTTTAAGAAAAAGCCTTTTGTTCCTTTGTTTCCCTAATTTACCTTTTTGCCACCGGAGGAGATTTTATCCATCTTTTCAGATTTAAAAGAATCGCCGCCTTTTTCTTTGCCTGAAGATTTTGACTTATTTTTTTCCTTGTCTTTCTCATTTGGATAAGGAGACTCACATGGACTTTCACTTTTGTGTTTTGAAACCCCCACTAAAAGTATAAAAGAGAATCATGAAAGCCTCTTCTAGTTCAGTTTGACGACAGCTTCGAAAGCATTAATAAATCTACCTACTTGTTCCATTTTCCTCTTTTCGCCTCTTGGCTAAGTCCGGCGGCACTTCACGGTCATTGTTTGAATGATCCTAGAACCAAGAATTGTGAACTACATTGATCAAGAGTTTATGTTTTTGTTTTAAAATACTACTTTTATACAAGGGCACAGCTAACTAGCATTGGAGAGTATTGGCAGTCGTTTCACATTGTAAAATGACATGAAAGACAAGCAGAGCTGGTAGAGATTGTTAGGCTGAAGATCCTTATTACTGTAGAAGATTCAATTCAAACACATTTTAGGGTGAAAATACCAGTTAAAACACCAATAACAGCCTGCCATGCAACAAACTAGTACTTTAAAAAAGGCAACAAACACACTACCATACATAATATAATGGCTTTCCAAACTAGTTTTTAAAAAATTACAAACCCTTTTCCGCTCTTTCCTGTCCTTTTCATCTTTTTTCTCTCTTTCTCTGGATCTTTCCCTCGACTTGTCCAAGTCTTTCTTGTCCATTTCTCTCTCCTTACTCTTGGACAGTGGTGGAGGAGTATGATTAATGTAGAGCTGTTAAATTAAGGCAATATTACTAAAGATTATTAGTTTTCCAGTATTGGCATCATCTGCTTGATTGTTTATTTAATGAAAGACAATTGGTAGTTAGACCCAAAGTCAAAACTGGTCAGCTGTCTGGATTACAAGAGGTGAAATACAAGAGCATGGCACAAATTATGCAAAGACTTCAATTCTTGGCCTTACAAAAATTTTCATTTAAACTCAATCAGTTCATTCCTGTCTTAACTGAGACTCATGAGTAAATCTATAAGCTACAGTTCCTTTTATAACTCCATTGTGAAGATCTATAACCACCACTACAGAAGTCCATGTGAAAAATAATGACTGACTTTCTCTACTGTAAAAAAAAAAAAAAAAAAAAAAGATACAAACCTCTACACAGAGAAATTTCAGTTTTACCATCCACTTACAAGGCAAGTGAGCCAAAGTATAAAATAAAACCTAGCCATGACTTTACTAATAAGTCTTCTCTGCCTCAGCATATACCATGCATACATTATCCTAAATTATTTTTATAAATGTAAAGGCTGCATATTCTCTACTTCTGAAAGCACTCCAATTTCTACCAAATAATCACAACGGACTGTGAAATTTGTCTCACTGGTTCTAAATAGCTCAGAAAACCATTTGGTCAGCTGAGGATGATAAAAAAAACTCAGACTGAAAAATGATGAACTGATGTGTGCCTATTGTTTCAAAAGGCCCACAGGCAATAAACAGCCAAAGATCAAGAATGTGCTACCTAAATAATTAAGAGATAACCTTAATAACTTATGCAAGTTGTAAATATGGAAATCTAGTATAAAAGAAAACATTAAGGAAGTAATCAGATACCTATCCTTACAGCATTTATAACTGCTACAAGCTTATGTTCAATTTAAGACATTACAAGTATTAGGCAGAATATGAAATATAACTCATTACATAACTACACAATCCTAGATATACCTTAGGAATGAAAACAATAGTGAGTCAAAAGTCAAATAGTTTTACATGAGGAAATCCTCTGTAGTCAAAGGAATACATCAAAAAAAAGACCATCAGTTTGAAAATTAAAGAAACACTTTTTTAACACCACCAAATATTTTCAATTCAGTTGGCTCAGAAATACTGCCATTAACAATGCAGAAGTAGATTCTTTAAAATGTCAATGTTTAAAAGTTGATGATCAACTGAAATAGACAAAATTTTATTAATAACAAAGAGCAAGAGAATGAGAAACAGTCATAAAAGTGCTTGTCCGAATGGTACTCTTGCTGGGTTAATGCCCTATACAACACTTCAAGCTTTTCTAATTGTGAGGTTTATTCATATCTTAAGTTAATATTACTTATGAAAATGATAAGACAAAAGAAATAATATATTCCTGCAATACTCAAAGAAGATTTTTCTAAGGGAAGTATTGCTTAATTCTCCTGATAAAAGAAAAAAAGGGGGGGTTGTGATTACAAATAAGTACACACAAGCACATGCATGCACACACACACACACACACACACTCCTCGAGAATGAAGTTTTTAATTGTGCCTAACTTGAATTCTGTATTGCAAGGACCTGAGAAACCTATATATTCTTACTTTAGAAATGTACCTATTCTAGTCATTCTTCCTACCCTTCTAAGAATAGGTCTGATCACAATACTCTTTTCCACAGTAACATGCAGTCTCTCACTACCTACGGAATAAAATGCATACTCCTTAGCTTAGGTATTTCCAAGCTCTTCACAATCTTTGCACAATTATATTCTACTATGGGGCAACCCAATGCACTCTATGCTTTGGCTACCACTGGCTCCCTAACACCCTGTCCTTCCCAGCAGTTCTCTTCACCAGAATGGTAGCTCACTTTATCTTAATCTCTTAAAATCCTGCTAGCCTTCAAAGACAGCTCAAAAGCCATCAGCACTTCAATCATCCCTCAACTCTGCAACTCACTTTCCAGTGAATTCCTGTTATTATTTTATATTAACCTTTTCCTGTGAAAGGTATTCCCTATTAATTTCATGTCACTTATTCTTGTCCATAACAGTTTCCGGTATGGCAGGGAAGCTAATGTGTCTTTTCTACTTTTACACACTTCCTACTGCCTTGTACACAACCAAGTACTAAATACATGTTTGCCAAACCAAATGATTTGTTAAATTGATTTGCATATAGTGTTGATGGATTTTGCTTTTGATTTGCTTTTATTCTTTACATTGGGATCAACAGGTCCAAAAAACATGACTGATTTTCAAAATCTGTTAACACTGCTACACTGACTTTATTAAGGCTACCATATATAAAGATGGCCTCACTTGTAGGCTTCCCTTTGATTATAAATCCTTGTTTTAAGACGATGAACAAAATTAAAACCTGAATTCTGTTTTGAGTGGTCACTGCTGCCCTCCTCAATTACAGAGAAGCTTGGGTAAAGAAAATGCTTTTCACACTTTCATCAAATGTAGCTGCCAAGTTTGCTAGGTGAAAACACAAGTGACCAAACTGAAAATATGCCAATTGGAAATTGGGGGTGGAAGGTAAACAGAAACAATTTGGATACTAAGCTAGATTTTTCTCCCTTTAACAAATCCCACTTGAAAAGCCAAATCCATGTATTACTTTTACCATGGATTAGAAGGTGAAAATAATAAGTAATTTAATAAAAAAGAGGATCCCAGGGAAAAAGCGTAACTAAAAAATTAAAGCACAGAAACAATTTTATATGTACAACTGACAAGAGAACACGAAAAATATACACACATCATTCAAATCCTCTAAAAAGTAAAAGCTACCCCAGAAACAGTGAGTTGATATAGATCGTCAATTTTAAAGATCACTCAAAGTCCGGTAACGTTTTTTTGTGGGTTGTTTTTTTTTTTTTTTGTAAGACATTCATATGCTATTGAACTTTCCTAGACATATAGAAATGCAGACCAGTAATCTGTGGATGCTTTACCAAAGTCCAAAGGCATAAGAGTTCATTTCAAATAGTTATTGAACACCTAATCATATCACCAAGTTAACCATACTGAGCACTAAGGATCTGAAAAGTGGTATGAGTCACACGATTTTTACAAGTGCATTCAGATGCCATTTTCAAAAATTTCTGACTGAATGTGGAATAAATCTATTGAATTTTAAATATCCAGAAAATCACTATCTTTTTTCAAAGGGGGATAGGGAGACTGACTTAAAGCACTATAATTTCAAAAACAAGGCAAACACACTAAAGGAGTTAGGAACCCATTTCGACTACCACTGAAATGGGTGCTAAGAATCAAGGGACCATATATTTTTTTGCAATTTTTTTTTTCATTGTGGTAAGAATACTTGAGGAACCTTAATTTTAGTCCAAGTTTTGGTACTACTAACAAGTTATATGCCACTGGGAAAAGATCAAGAACTTTTTCAGTCCAAAAGACACTACCCTCCTGCCCTATCTACCTCACAGCACTGTTATGAGCATGAAATAACATGTTTATCTCACATGTTTTATTTTCAAAAGACTTTCACAAATGTAAGGAACCATAATTTTCATCATTGATGAGAAATTCCAGTTAACTATAACAGCAGGTTTCAAACTGCTTCAAAGTATGTTTCAGGAAATAAATACTCACAAGGTAACATTGTTAACCCATGAATTTAAAATAGCCCACACAAGCCACTGATGGTTAAGACTGACATACACAATCCCAAACTGGTTATGAAAACCAACTGTATTGCAATACATACTTATTTTAGCCAATAAAAAGTTTTACCTTAAAAGAAAGCATTCACACAGTACAGCTAATACTCTTTTGATTAATACAGTATACTCTAAAAACAATGCTACAATTTCAGGACAAAGGCATATTGGCTAACCTAAACTATTAAAAAATTAGTGCTTATTGCCCAATATCCACAGACATTTCATTATAAAGCTACAGATCTAAAAGCAGTTAGTAATGTCAACTGGCTTTGTTTCAAAATTTCATTTTGTATTGGTCCACCAGTAAGAGATAATACTTAGCAGATATAAGAGGAGGCAAAGTAGAAAATCAAAGTGAAAGAGGGTACAAATTTTATAATAAGTAGACAAAATAACATGAACAATGGACAATTCAACTACAATAATGAAGTGAACTCTGTAATAAGATACACAAACTGCACATTATTTTTAGTAGAAGAATACTCAAGAAAGTAGAGTAATAGGCAAGAATTAATACTGACATGTAAACACGACCATCGGGTTGAGTATTCCCCTCCAAGAGAATGATTAGTTGACATTAACCAGATTTCTTGATAATTATGCTACAACTACCAAAAAGGTAGCTCAGCAGAGGCAATAGAGTTTTATGGATTGAGATGGGCTCAGTTTTTAGAACAGTACGTGAATGCATCAAATTTCTTTTCTGGTCTTTTGGGTTGTCTAAAAAAGTCAGAAAACAACCTAACGGATTTGTTTTGAGAAATTAAATAAGCTTACTCCCCAAAACAAACCAACAACCGCTTCCCCAAACCTTAAACTTATTTCCAGATTTTGAAGCATAAAAGGATAATGCATAACACAGCAAGCAAAGAGAGATTATAGAAATGTTGCCACATTACACGCATTTGATAACAATCTCATTAAAAGGGACCGTTGTCATCCATTGTTTCAGTTTGTGATAGGTATTTTTAAAGGTTATTCACTAGCTTACTGAATTTACTAGGGTGAAGGTATCTACTAAATAAATGAAGAATTTTTTTGTTTTACTTAGGCATGATGATTTTAAAAGACTCAAACCTTTGCTGAAGACTCCTTGAGTTCGATGAGACTGTCCTGTAGAAAATGAATGGAGATGACAGGTGAGCTGGCATAGTTCTCAGAACCCAGAGGAACTTTGGGAAGTATGGCTGTAACCTGGAAATAAACCAGCTACTTCTTGTGAGGATAAATCTTGTGATGTCAATTATTATATGAATATCAACAATAAAAAAACAAAAGCAAAACCATGTAATGGAATTGTAATGTTAAAAAAACTAAATTATATGTGCTCAATGTAACAAATAAAAATCTTTCTCTGCTCATAATTTAAAAATAAATGTCAATGCCACATTTTTCATAACACTGTACATAAACTATAAGTAATGTTAAGAGGCTTAAGAAAGCAAAACACTTTTTCCCTCCACAAAAAGTTTAAAACAGTGGAGGTCACTGTGGAAGAACATTATCTTACATTTTCATAGTTGTTCTTTAATTGGGAGGTTTCAAATTTTACTTTACTTATGACTCTACCATAAATATAGACATTCTTAATCCTAACCAAAAAACTCAGTGGCATTATATTAACAAGAAAACAAAATGTATTCTCTACAAGAGTAGTCACTTTTTTGCAAAGTGCCTCTGATGGTGAATCTCATACCTCCCACAAAAAAAGCACTTAAAAAAAAGAAAGAAAGAAAAATAAATCAATTATGGTATTCCACCACAGTGCTCTTGATGAAGAATTAATTAACTTACAGTTTTAAAAGTTCAACGTACTGCAAATTCAAAGATTCCATGAAATTAGATGACTTTAGAATTAAAATTAAATATGGAGCAAGGAATGGCTACCCTGAGTCTTCAAGAAGGCTACACCCACGATTTTGTGCTGCAGTTGAATGCCTGGGGTTTCTCTTTGCTGGGTGGTAGGATTGGATGCCACATCTGCTTTTATCGTAACGCAAGGTTCAACTTGTTGGGAACCCAATGGGTATAAACAAACCTCCAAGGGAAGATACAACAGAAGCTGCATGCTCACTGAATATACACAACTACAGGAGAACTGATCACCAAGGAGACTTTAAAATGGAACTCCTTTCAAGACTCCTTCTTAGAAGGCACACATCGGTATGATGCTCATCAAGAAGCTTGATGAATTCAGAGGTATCTTGTTTATCCTGTATCATCCAGGAAGTCTTCAGGGCTATATATTCTTCAATATTTATGCTGAAAAATAGGCTTCATTCTGCTGAAAAGATTCATTTGCTTGTAGCTACCATTGCACTCCAAAAAAGACTGCTTAAAGCAGTGAGGCACTTCTGGGTAAAATTTTTCTTGCACTTTGAAACACTACAAAATTAGTGCTAGGTCCTTGAAGTTTTAATATTTTTATAATAAAAATACTCAATAGGAAAAAAATATCAGTCCACCAATATGTAAAAAATTCATTTTCTAATGCAATATAAAACCTCCAGTGGCTCCAGTGAATACTTGGCACAAGACTTGAAGGAAGTCAGGACACGTATTCCAACCAGGTGAGCCTAACATGGACGCTGCCTTCCTCAGGCTATACTAACCTTTACTGTTGAGGAATGTGATGGAGAAGGGTGGGTATCAATTTTGCGGCGTTTTTGTTCTGTTGGTACAAAAAGAAATGGTCATGGTAAGATAGATTTCTACTTTTCCCAAACACTTAAAAAATCACCACTTTTAGGATCACTTTTAAAATCACCTTTAAGGTCATCAAGTATTCGCTCCCCACCCCACCCCCCAAGTAAAGTCCCTAGATAACTTGCCAAAACAAGGAGACAAGAACCAACTACACATAACAAGAACCGAAAGTAAACCATAAATAAAGGCGAACTTGCCCCTTTCAGGCTCTGCAACATCTGATCGGGGAACAGGTGACTTCAAGGACCCAGAAACTGGTGTTTTTTCTCCTCCTTTAACATTTTCCTTTGATTTCATTTCCTTTGCTATATCTCTTTCTCTGGATGGCTCCTTCTCTCTTTCCTTTTCTTGAGTCGATTTTGATTCTACGTTGGCAACAGTGGTTTTGAATTTCTCATCTTTAGCTTTTTCTTCCTTCTTGAATTTTTCTTTCTCTTTGTCTGACTTGGGTGTTCTTTCCTTCGTCTCTCTTGCTTTTTCATCTTTATTTGGCCGCTCTTCCTTCGGTTTTTCTTTACCATCTTTACCAAGTATCCTGGCCTCTGGAGTAGTAGCTGGAGTCTTTTCTTTTTTCTCTTTTTCTTTCTCTTTCCCTTTTTCTTTGTCATTTTCTTTAACAGCTTTGCTGCTTAAAAATAAAAACACAAGATTTTAAGACAAACAGTCATAAAACATATTCCATGTTATAAATCCTAAAGGGTTTCTTACTGACTTCAAAAATAAAAGAGTAGCCCTTTGAAATCTCAAAGACCTTAAAGACAAGTAAAAAGGAAGTACTTCTTTATTCAGTAAATAATAAATGACCAAATTCATGAACAGCAGATTAAAAAAGAATGACTAAAGTGATGTCAGGCCGTTCTTTGTATATGTTCATAACCTCTGAGGATTACAAGGTCACAACCAAAAATTATCCCACAAGCCGATCAAGGGTGCTATTATCAGGAACTGGATTACTTAGCTGGATGGATCACTGGTCTAAATCAGTGTAGGCTTCTCTTATGTTCATTATCCTTACCCAGAATGCCCACAGCAAGCACTCAATCCTAAAATGCTTTTCTAACTTCACCACCTACCTTCATCTGCATAACTCAGCAGGGGAAACAATGTCAGTCTCAGCATTATATAAAACATAATGAGGATAGTTAAGCGCATCACCAATTAGGGGTACACACAAAATTTCAAGGTCCAACAAAAATGACTTTCATAGTATTCAACTACCACCCTGTTTCATTCATGTCTAATGAGGTTAATCATATAAGAATTCAGAATTCTGACATATAGCCAGTGTTCCTACCTGTTAGAGCTACTGTTTCCATTGCTTGAATTCCCTTTCGGTGTGGCACTAGAAGCTTTATTAACAGCTTTCACACCACACTGAGATCTCTCCCTTGATTTATCTGAAATAAAGGTAAGGTTTTATTTGACAAGCCCCTAATTGTAAATAAACTATCATTTCACAGCAAAATGATTAGAGATTAATTAGAAAGAAACAAAGGGCTAATTTCTTCTTGACAGTTACATACTCCTACCTAAGGAATAAACTATAATACTAAGCCAACATTTTATTTGTCATGTGATATAAAACAGCTTAGTTTGTTGAAACAAAATGTATTACTTATAAATTTCTACAAATAAGCATACCAGTCTCCTCAGTACTGCTTTCATCCGACTTAGACGCACTTCCTATCGACGATGAAGAAGGCCCACCACCAGGCCCATTTTGTACACTGGCAACTGCATTCCTCGGAGGGGGGTCTTTGTGATGAAACTCATTTTCAGGTATCATGTATGACTTTCTACTTTTCAACTGCCCAGAGTAGCTGAAAGTCGCACAAAGTGTTTAAATATACAAATACAAATCAAAAGCACAAACATGGAGTTTAAAAGAATAAAATTAGCAAATTATTCACTCTGCTACTTGGTTTCAGAGAATAAAAAATACTAATTTTCAATAAGTTCCTGAAGGTCTTTATAGAGAGCCCCAAATGCTTTCTTAAAAAATAAAAATTTCAATGTAAACTAATCCTTAAACTAAGATGCCTTTTTTTCACTACTGAAGATCCAAACCTCAACTGACGATAATAAAATTACATTTCCTCCAAACCAAGACATATTGTATATCACTTTTGAAACTATCATCCAGTATAGACCGGAAGCTGATAATCAGAAGTGACAACTCTCACCAGCCTGTGGGAACATGATCGCATAATCTCCCATAATCTCCTGAAGTAAGGCAGAAGATAAACTTCAACACTGTAAAACATTTTAAAGTCTTCAGAATCCTTCTGTCATCTAGTCTCATAAATCACATTAAAGTATAATTGTGTTACCCCATAGCCAATGCATATAGATCTGGCCTCTTCTCTTTTTCTTCTTGGCAGATTTTATGCACTCTTCTTTCCAAAGCCTGACCCAAATTCAAAACTTTTGGGTACCAAGGAAGTATTTTTGTTAGCACAATCAAGATATTCCTGATGTGAGTATATTCGCCTGTTTCAAGGCAATGTACGGATGCCTACAACAAACATTTTAAGATCTATTATTACAAAAGTATAAGTATAAAGAGAAAAACCACCTTTGAGAAACATAATTTTTTTTTACCTTGGTTAGTTTGTAATGCCATTTATGTACAACATGTCGAAAATTTTCATAGTCTAATTGGTCAGCTTTATTTCCACCATCAAATCCAGTGGCCCGTAATATAGTAAGGAATCCTGGATAATTTCCACATTCCTTGGGGGGGAAAAAAAAAGGTTGTTAAAGAAAAATTCTGCCCCTAAAATAGCAGAAGCTGAAAACTTAAGTGGACTAGATTAACGATTCCACGCAAAAACAAGATGTGTATTTGAATGACAGGTAGTTTTCAGAGAAAGGTTCAACTTATTCAGTGGTAGGAATTTGGAATGTCAGTTTGAGATAGATTTTTTTAAAAAGCACTTTTTAATAATGAATGAATGATGTTTAAATTTTAAACACTGTTTTACAACTGAATCTTAAACTCAGCTTCCCTTTCAGAACTGAACCTAAAGATTACTGAAAGCTGCTGTTAGATACATGTAAATGTAAGGGTGTTTATTAGCCATACCTTTTCATACGTGGCTCTGTCACTGTGCCACCTGGTCACAGTCTCTAACATGCAGCAAAGAAATCTCCCATACCGACTAGCTTCATTTTCAGTACAGCTTGCAACTGTGTAAATTATATCAGAGAAAACCTACAGGAAAAATGTTTGAAATATAAAAACAAATCAAGGTCAAAATTAGTTCAAAATAGTAAAAGGTTTTTATAGCAAATAAACTGGTTTAGTCAAAATGTATCTTCCCCTTTTACAGTCACAATTCCAGAAATCTTTAAAGATTTTGGCCTTTGTGAGGAAACAGCACATTCATAAAGCAACAACAACAAACTTATTTGAAAAAACTGATTTACAATGACAGTGGAAAAAACTATCATTATTATTACAACATAACTTCTTCAACAAAGACTTAGCCATAGATATTATTGGGGTTAGGGGGACAGTAAGCAGAGGCGAGGCTGACAGAAACTAGAAATAGGCAGCTGACATGCTGTGACATATACTACATTTTAAAACCACAAATGCAGTATTTACTAGTAAGAAAAAAGCCAGATGCAAAAATACATAAATGTAACCATACTGAAAAGCATCCCTGCTTTTATGTATGTGTGAAGGTGTAAGCTGTTTTGTTGTTTTTTTGAGGGGGCGAAGGTTAAGAAAAGAGTTCTATTATGACAAACATATAAACCCATACTATGAGTTACTAGATTAACTAGGGGTGCTTATTACATGTCAGGCACTATTCAAAGCACTTTTGTGTGCAGTGACTCATTTAATTCTCACAACAATCTCATGAAGCAAGTACTCTTATCCCATTTTACAGATAAGAAAACTGAGGCACAGAGAGGTTTAAAAAACTTGCCAAAGATCATATAGCTAGAAAGCAGCAGAGCTAGGATTCAAGTTCAGGCACTTGGCTCTTGAGTTCATGCTTTTAACCACACACACAATAATACCTCTATAGATTATAATGTTTACCTATCTTTGTGTGAGTTTTTTTTTTTTTTTAAAGGTTGCAATAAAAAGAACTTACTCGATCATAGCAAAGAAGTGTGGAAAAATTTGGAGTTTTCTGTTGATGTACCAATTCAACAAAACGAGCACAGTAAACAGCATCAATTGCTGAAAAAATACATCGAGGAAATATACACAGCTGTAGAAATTTTGTGATGGTCTCATTTTTGGTAGATTCTAAAAATAAGGGAAGAATATATTAAGTGGTAAACTTCTTCCTCAAGTGCCTCAAGACCACTAAACATGACAACATATTAATTTTAGTGTAGAGAATGCTATAAAAAAAACCCCACAAACTCCTTATAGTTTGTAACCAAAAGGTCATGTCTGGGATAAAACTTTCACTTTCACTCTGTGGACATTTTTCTATCTATAACTTCTCCAGAAACATGATTTCATACAGAAAGGTTGAATGATAAGCTGCCAATATTGTAGTTATAAGTTAATTTCACCAGCAAACTAAAACAGTTCCTTTGGTGAACATGTGAGGTCGACTCTGCATTAATGAATAACCAAAGAATGGGATAGTGAACACGGAGCTGAAATACAAACATAATACACTTCAACACCTCTGAAGTTATAGAGGTTTGCTTTTGTAATTTGGCAGTAGCAGGAACATAACAATTCCAACAACCTACTTGCTAAAAGCCAGTTGTCCTTTTCCAGTTTCAGTCTCTGTAGAACTCGCTGTACGTGTTCCATCTGTTTCTTTTCTTCTTCAAGAAGCTTGTCCTGAAGGGCAGTACAACGCTCTTTCTCTTTTTTCTTTTTATTTGGAGGCTACGAAGTATAAGTTAGATACTTTTCTAACTACACGCACATTACCTCCCTTCCTTTTAATTAAAAAATTCAAAAAGAGATCAGGGCTGATATTTTATATTAACCACTTCACAGGGATATTGAGGAGTCTACCTGGATGTGCTTTCACCGCCATTCAACAAATTCAAAATCTGGTCTTCACATCAAAACAGGCTACCTTCCTAGCCCTCATACTTTTAGTCTCAGGCATGAAGTCATCTCTGACTCTTCCTTCTCCTTCATTCCAGCATCCCGACTGCTTACAAGTCTCATGCATTCCCACTACCTCCACCAATAGTCTATGTTCTCAGTACTTCACAATGAATTACCCTAAGAGCCACCTAGCTGAACTCCAGCCTTGATGCCAGTCCCTTCCCCTAAGAAATGTATCCTTCAAACCACTGTCAAGAGTAATCTTTCTAAAGTACCATTTTTACCATTATCACTTCCCTGCTGAGGAATCTAATATAGCTCTCAATTTTATCAAGTCTTCTTTTCTAACTTTCATTTCTCTACATAATCTGATCCCATCCTAACCATTCAAATTTATCACTAAGCCCATTCACTACAGTAAAAGTGGTCTCTTTAAATCTTAAATTACTTCATACCTTTGCTGAAGCTCTTGAGTGGCCAATCTGCCTCCCTATTTCCAAACCTAATCTACCTTCAAAGCCTACCCAGCTCAAGACTCAACTCTTCAATAGTCTTCTCCTAAAGAGTTCTCCTTTTGGGAACTCCTATTACTCTTGCAACTGGAGTCACACAGATTATTTTACATTGCTAACACAACTTCAGTTTAAAAAAAAAAGACAAACTCAAATACCTTTTGTGTGATCATAACTGCCAGGTATTCACCAAGCCCCTGCCCCACCCACTGGGAGGTCACCATTAACTCACTTAGGAAAATATTATATAGCAATAAGATCACAGCTTTAAGGAACCTTAGCTAATACAAAGCATGCGTAATATTAAATTATTACCATGAAATTATTGTACTGGAGCTACTAGAACAAAAACCTACCATTTCCTGATTGTCATCAATTGCTTTCATCTGGACTTTAAGTTTATTGACTTCCCGTTCATAGCTGGTGTGTGGAACTGCAAGGTCATACATTGTCAATGACCAGAATGTGGCATAGAACTGAGGGCTGATGTCATCCCAGACTTTGGAAACGTGTAAGGAGACCACTGCTTCATGGACAGGAGCCATCACCATTTCACATGATGTAATGTACTTGTGAACTTTATGTTGCTGTTTACTTCCCTTTTCTGATTTTTTAAGTTCATCATATTTAGACTGGAGATAAAAAGTAAAAACAAACACAACACAATTTATAGCACTAACTTTCACAGTATAAAAACCTATGTTCCCTTTTCAAGAATCAGAAGACAACTAATCAAAACTGTTGTAGGAATTCTAAGTTCTTACCAATGATATTTATTTTAAGATAAATCATCCCTGGAAGCTGTTCTCATCTTTCGTCCTGTGTGATCACTAGAAGCTTTTAAGATTATTAAAAACATCGGGTATGTGTACCCCCTCCACCATCCATATCTTCCACCGTACTCTCGCTTACTACTACATTAAGAATTGAACATGTAGGGTTTCCACTCCAGCTTTTAAGATCTTCAAGGGAACTAGTAACAGCCAACCAGCACAGTATGCTTTATTACTACACATAGCCCTTATTGGCCATTACAATTTGTCAATTAAGAAAGTGGATCCAGGGCGCCTGGCTGGCTCAGTCGGTGGAATGTGCAACTTTTGATCTCAGGGTTGTGAGCTCCAGCCCCAGTTTAGGTGTAGAAATTACTTAAAAATAAAATCTTCAAAAAAAAAAAAAGAAAGAAATTGGATCAACATTAAGAAAGGCTATGAGAAAGTTACTTTAAGACTGCTAAGTAGGGTGACTAACTGTTCAGGTTTGCCAGTGAATGAGAGGGGATTCCCAGGATGTATAAGAGTATAGTGCCAAAACTGGCAAAGTCCCAAGCAAACCTAAATAAGACTTTTTTTATTTTTAAGATTTTGTTTACTTATTTCAGAGAGAGGGAGTGAGCATGCACAAGAGAGAGCAAAGGCAGTGGGAGGGGCAGAGGGAGAGGGAGAAACAGATTCCCCACCAAGCAGGGAGTCCAACACAGGGTTCAATTCCAGGACGCTAGAATCATGACCTGAACTGAAGGCAGATGCTTAACCAACTGAGCCACCCAGGTGCCCCTAAGTAAGACTTTCTATGAATGGATATGGTATATTAGTTTAAAGCATGTGGGAATTGACACTGCAGCTTTTTTAGACTGGACTGGTTTATCCTAATTTGGAAGAGAGTCAGAGGAAGGCCATACTCTTAAGAGTATGAGGAAAAGAATCTGTTAGTACAATGGGAGGGAACTACATATTAGTTCACAGAGCATAATACCAAATGTAAAAAAGAAAATAATACAAAGTGTTGTTGCTA
This sequence comes from Mirounga angustirostris, assembly GCF_029215605.1. NCBI lineage: Eukaryota > Metazoa > Chordata > Mammalia > Carnivora > Phocidae > Mirounga > Mirounga angustirostris. Next base: position 100,439,809 of record NW_026991719.1, read on the forward strand.
TTGTCTCATGTCCTTCAGTCTCTTTAGGATGAAAATTTTGTTTGGGTTAGGCATCATTCCTGAAGATGAACCTAAGAGGAGATTAAAACATTTCTTTTTGTTAGAAAAGCATTTAAATCATCAGTTTGTGCTAAACATGGAACCCAGAACTAGAAGGTCAGAGGTCAAAGGTTCCACTTCCAGTTCTGCATTGTGGTAGGCAAGAGTCTTGGCTCCTTACACTCCAGCTGTCTTCCCTCCTAAGTGTCTCTATACCCCAGGCTAACTGGACTGAAGATATACCAAGTACTTTGTTCCAGAGGGTATCTCAAGCAGCATCTTACAATTATTATAATTACAATCTGAGACTCTTACAATTTTTCTGTAAGTGGATTTACCTTCTGTTACCCCCATTTTAGAGAGCATGCTGATAATTACTGAGACCACACAGGTGACAAAACTACAAACAATATTCCTTATGAGAGAGAAGTCCCAATTACATCACAGACCTGAGAGAATAACAGCAAGGATAAGGAAGCACTTTTACACTTTGAGGGCAGGTCCTGTTAATGGTAACGAGTATCAATCTCTGTGAGGAAGAATGACATCTGCTAAGGTTCTAACAAAACATAGGGTAAGCAGTGCCGAAACTACCTGTATAGGATAGCTTAACTACCTGATTTGGGCAAGATCTAGAATATGAACTGGGTGGAGGAAAGCCTTTCTTTCAGAACTGTGTTACAAGGTGGATCTCAACAATTAGAACTAAAAATTAGGTTTATAGGTATGAGAGGGTAATGATGTGGTACAACAGCCCCCATCTCCCCAGTCCTCGGGTTCTGAATCTGTCACTTGTATTGCTAGGTACCCACCTAGTCCCTATCTAGTTAAAAAAAAATTAGGCTTGATCAGAAAAGACAGCTATACTTCATATTTAACTAGGATGAATAGTTCCTGGTCTAAAGTTAGTTTAACTCCTTTTTCAAGCTTACACCTTCAGTCAAATGGAGAGGCATAACAGCTCTACATCTCAAGTCACCCAGTGCACTAAATCTATGAAATAGAACTGATATCCACAGTTACTGCTATACTTCTAATTCCTGTTCAAAAAGCTCTTGTTGCCCCAATAACCCGAACAGTGTTTGGTTGGCTGAATTATTCCCATGAGAGCCTACTAGTAATCAATTTATGGAAGGGTCCTAGCAGTCCTCCAATATTCATACCCTCTCATCAAAGGCTCTTCAAGAGAGGCTCTCGGGTGCCTGGGTGGCTCAGATGGTTAAGCGTCTGCCTTTGGCTCAGGTCATGATCCCAGAGTCCTGGGATCGAGTCCCGCATCAGGCTCCCTGCTCAGTGCAGAGCCTGCTTCTCCCCCTCCCTCTGCCATTCCCTCTGCTTGTGCTCTTCTCTCTCTCTGTCAAATAAATAAATAGAATCTTTAAAAAAAAAAAAAAAAAAAAAGAAAGGCTCTCATCCAAGAAGCAAAAGCAAGGATCCCCAGGAAGTTTGGGTGTCCATCCAGTGCAACCAAGGTTGCCAAAGAACTCCTTTTCCAGAGGGTGTTATGTGGCCTATTGGTAACAGACTTATCCCTGATTTGGCTGTACAGCCACCTCTATAGAGTTCTTTGTTTTCCTCTGCAACCCTGAGACGGGAAATGACATTTCTTTTAGATTTTTGTATCTCTTAAATGACAAAGACACAATATTTTACACAGGCTACAGAAAAGGTAGCTTTTGGTATGAATGACCTGCTCCATTTCTGACCTGGAAAAGTTCAGCCAACCTCAGGCAACCAGGTGTTCCTGCTTGCTAGGGTTCAATATTGCTGATTAGTGTGTTAACTTCTCAATATAGCACAGGGCAGGTCAGAATTCCTGAGATGAAGCAACTCTCCCACCTCAGTCCTTCAAGAAATCAGGTCCCCTGTTGTATAGCTGAGACTGATCTACTGTGGGGTGGGGTGACAACACAAGACATAACTACGCAAAGAGAGCACACGATTTTCCAGAAAGATTCTAAAGGAGGAAAAAAGAGGCTAATCCTACCCCCTGTCCTTTTTTCCCTTCTAGAGAATATAGCACAGTATTGCTGTGTAATGCTAATCAAGTGATAACTGAATCAATTAACAGTTACTTGTTAGAGGGAAGTGTGACACTGTAGCAGTTGATATGTAAACACTAACAGCTGATGGCCAATTAAATGATCAATTAGACCCCAAATTTCTCAGCGTCTTTTTTTTTTTTTAAAGATTTTATTTATTTATTTGAGAGAGAGAATGAGAGAGAGAGAGCACATGAGAGGGGGGAGGGTCAGAGGGAGAAGCAGACTCCCTGCTGAGCAGGGAGCCTGATGTGGGACTCGATCCCGGGACTCCAGGATCATGACCTGAGCCGAAGGCAGTCGCTTAACCAACTGAGCCACCCAGGCGCCCCTCAGCGTCTTTTTTCCACACCTCTGCTACACAACCCTATGTTCCTACTGGGAACAAAGAAGGGATCCTACTTTAAGAGAAAGGACCAAGGTCTTCCCCCAAAATCTGTAGTGAAAGCCTTCCTTACACAGTACAGACTTAAAACCAACAACAAATAAGCAGAAGGGCCAGAATTCAAGCCTACACAAAGATGAGAAATGTGCTGGGGGGCTCCAGTCAGAATGGAGAAGTACTATAGTTTCCAAACAGAGGCCTGACCATGGTCTGAAGGAAAAGGAAGAGTCAATTCACATTAGAGGTCATTGCTTTGCAGGCAGGAGTCCAGGCGGCAGAGAAGAGGAGGGAAGGCAGCCTCCTCTTCCCCCAACCATCCTTACAGTCACTGCTGGGATGCCCTGCTTGGGAAGGCTCTGGTTTGCTTTTGTGCTTTTCTTTTTAGTTGTCTCATTTAGGTGGAGAGAAATAAAACAAGAACTATGAATACCTTTCCGAGAAGTTACATAACACAACCTACAAGAGTTTTTAGAGTGGTTGGGGGTGGTTAGGTCTTTCTGTCTGTATTTCTCTTAAGGCAGTATGAATAGCAAGTCAACTGACAGGGATATTGTTACTGAGGAAAGAGGACTCTGTATTCAATAGGAGTGTTTCGCAGAATCACCTACCAGATTTCCCTGCATCAGAATCAACTAGCGCTTGTTAAAAAACAAACAAAAACAAAAACAAAACAGAAATTCCCAGGTACTACTGAAGTTACTACCATTAGAATCTGGGGACACGGGATTGAGTTTCAAAGATGCTTCGCTGGTGACTCTCATCTACACTGTTTGAGTGCTATAGTTTTAAAGGGCCCATAAGACATCAACCTGGACAACTGGGGGTATAGTACTAGTAAGACTTACTTTTAAAGGGAGCATTTTCATTGTACACTGCTCAGAGATGAGTATTAACAAAAGAGTAACTCTCTAAGAGACATAATCTGCATCTGTGTCAAACTAAAATACATTTACAGTTAAGAAATAATTTGGAATCATTCTTGAATGGCAGCAAAGACACTTACACTTACCGAAATATGGTGTGCATACATTGGCCTAGACAGGAAAAATGCTGCATCATGGGGTGTATGAAATTCGTTACAGAGCACATCAATTGAAGGCACTCGCTTTATATAATCTTCTGTGCTTAGATTAGATGCTAAAAACCCACCAAACTGTACCAGGGTATCATGACACTAAATTTAAAAAAATAAGACAAAAAACACAAATGTGCTACCATTTTATGAAACATAAAAATTTTCCAAAATAATTATAATGTCATTTTAACAGTATTTTGATTAACATTTAAGAATTCAAATTTTACAACTTAAAAGAACTTTAGAGACAATCTATAAACATCATCATGTAATCGTATTACCAAAAAAGATGCCAAGGCCCTGAAAAGTTGATCTAAGGCTTTAATAGTCAACGAGGTCTCAAGTTCCAAGCCACTGTTCATCACTTTTAGTAACAGGATATATTTACCCTACATCACATACAACAATTTTATGTATACAGAATTTCCTTGCCCTTAAAAGAGTAAAACTTCATTTATAAAATATATGTGATCTTTTTTCCCTTGTAATATAGTTGGTGATAAACACATTCTGTAGGCTAATCACAGGTTTTGCTGCTTAATATTTATGATATATTTTATAAAGATCACATCTACTTAGTTCTGATTGAAATTCCACATTTCCAGAGATCAGGAAAGATATGGGAGCAAACAACTTGAAGTTAACTACTTAACTCAAAACCTTGTACATATTATTACATCTCCTACAGCCTTCTCTTAAATACCATAATTTGCACAGAAACAGCCCCTATTTCCAGAATGTCTATTTTACATTAGAGTTGTTTCACACTCATATGATGTGCAAAATGGCATCTTAAAAATTTTATCACATTCTATATTTTCCATTATCAGGATAAAAAAATCCATATAAACACAAAAGCCACTTTAACTTGCCTGATCATAGAGTTTTCCCACAAGTTTCAAATGTTTCTCTCCACCTTCTTGGAAGATTACCCCATTCCTCTGCTGAGCCATAAGCAAACAGAGAGGAAGAGCAAGATCATGATCCAACAGCGCATCCTTTAATCTCTGGGAGGATTTTTTAGTGTTTCTGATCTGGCCAAAATAACCACCCTGCACAAGAGAAGACATAAACTTAACCAGTGTACAGTACATTAACACATGTTATCTGATTTGAAAAAGACATAGAAAAGGCTCAGTTACAATCCTGAAGATAAAAAAAACCTTTACGTTCCTTCACACATTTATTTTAGTGACACTGTTGTTGGTTAGAGTCATTGGCTTAAAGATAACTGTCAATTGTCTTTAAACTTCTGCATATTTTCCATTTTCTACCTTGCAGTCCCTTATAAAGGATTATTCTTCATTCAGTATGGAACAGATTCAACAACAGAGTAACTATGTTCAGATTTACACCAGTTAGGATATCAAGGACCACAGAAGACTTGATATTTACTTCTCTTATAGATGTGACACTGTCTTTTATACTTTGTTTCAGCTTTTTGAAAGGGTTAAAGCAACTAGTATATCAATTTTTGAAAGGGAGATGAGGGCAGTCATGAGGGAAGGGTACATATGGCTTTGACATTTGGCTTCATGTACTTATGTGTTGTCTGGATTCTTTAGTATGAGCATGCATATATCTGGAACTTAAAAAATCGATTAAAAAAATTAGCAACTCTCACCTCAGCTTTTAGTTGCTCTCCACCAGTCATGGCCTCTAGTTGCTCCATCGTCATTTCCTCTGTAATTTCTATTCCTGCCATTTTTTGTACCACTTCTTTCAATATAAGCAGGTCAAAACTATTTAGATAAAATAAAATAGTCTGTAGTTGAAACTTCAAACATAAAAGTGACAACATATATAATTAATATGCTGAGAATCCCTAAATTATTTGTATATAAATATGGAGCGGAAGGGGCTGGAGTGGTTTTTAAGGAAAAATTGCATTCCTAGAACTATACTGAAAAATATTTGGGGCATGTAATAGGTTTATGTTTATTTTAACTTTTTCCTTGGGAATAATTTCAAACTTACAGATAGGATGTAAAGATAAAAAATAGTACAAAGCATACCCATATACCCTTTACCCCGACTTCACCTATTATTAACATTCTTAGTCCTGTTCACTTTATCATTTGTTTTCTCTCTCTCCCTCCCTTTCTACACACACACACACACACACACACACACACAGTTTTTTTGAACCATCTGGGAGTAACTTATTTAGTAAGCAACATCATTTTAAGGGCACATTTTACCCCTAAAATTCCAAAGAATGTATTTCCTAAGAGTGCATTTCCTAAGAATATAGCTATTCTCTTAACATAACCACAGCATAGTTACCAACTTTAGTAAATCTAACACTGATATAATACTTTATAGTTCATATTTCATTTTTATCAGTTTACCCAACAGTCCTTCGTAACATTTTTAAAATGTTTTTTATTTATTTTTTAATTCAAGTATAATTAACACAGTTTATATTAGTTCTGGTCATGTAAAATATAGTGATTCAACAATTCCATACATTATTCAGTGCTCATCATGGTTTAAATGAACTCTTAATCCCCTTCACTTCTTCATAGCATTTTTTTATCCTCCAGTACAAGGTGGCCAATACATATATTTGATGGTATAGAGCCATCTCTCTAAACAATCACACACACTTGGAAGGGATGGAGGGAGTAAGGGAGAGGAAAGAGAAAAAAAGGAAGGGAATGGAAGTGTATGAGCCTAAGATGACAGCCTTAAAAACATCTGTTATTGTGCCAATAGTTATGCATTTTAATTCTCAAAGTTTAGGACTGTCAATGAAAATAACAACTTATGACTTTCAAGATCTTCTTTAATTAGTTAAGTAGTAACGATAAAGTGGAAACCTTCTTTCCTACAAAACAAATACAGATGTTTTTCCAAAGGTAAAGCTAGACATACCCAAGACACAAGTTAATAACAAATAAAAGGCACAGTTTTTGAAGATTCTTATTAAGTGCTTACTCTCTCAACTTGTCTTGCCTTCCCTAAATGTAGTTTATGAAAACAAGAGAGCCCTCATGCAAATTAGTATGCAACAAGTACCAATAAAATGTTTTAATTTTTCTTTAAACTATCTTTTAATTATAAATTATATTCACAGTACAGAAAACTGAGTTATAGATTTAAAAATAATGTTATATTCTCCTAGCCCATAGACACAGGAGAGTAAAATGTATAGGAATGGTAGAAAGATGCACATAGTGTAAGTGATATGCTGACAAAATCCTAAATCTAATTATTTTTTTAAGTTTTCCCTAATCCAAAATAATAATCTGTCAAAAATTACTTAGGTTATACTTGTGTGGAACACCAAATAGCTTTACAAATTTTTGTTCGCTTTCTACCAGAAAGTTTTGAAGAACAGTTTCCAGTTCTTTGATTCTAGTCAGTCTACTGCTGATGAGGTTTAATATACATACTAATTCAAACTCTAAACACTGATAGTGGTCCAGAATAAAATAATAAAACCCAGTATTCATAAAGAAAAGAGAACACTGTCCAAAAGGTATGTAAGCTGTATGTATCTCTGAAGTTCAAATTCAAAAGAAATTGTGTTTTAAAAATACTGTTTACACCCTCAAAATAAATATGTTCCTACCATATGCTTAAAGGCCAATTACTGTCCAGCAGCACAATCAAAAATGCAATGCATTTTGTCATAAGAGGATTTACAATATACCATATAAACCATTTACTCAAGAGCCTAACAGGTAGTCAAAATGAAATGTCTTTTTAACGAGTTACATATATAGCCAAATATTACATTTCTTTCTGCAAAAAGTGTTTATGTATGAAATTACAATTTCTTTTAATTAAAGAATTCCATATAAGTGAACAACTATTCTACTTAAGCCTACAAAACACTTTTTCAGAAATAGCAATCTCAATATCCCAATACCACCAGAAGTATTCTAATTATTGAATTTCATTTACATATAATTTGCTATGAATACCTTTTGCCTGCCTTTAGCTGATTAGCCACATATTGAAGAAGACCAGCAAGATCAATTGGATATTTACGAAAAACTGCACCACAGAAACTAGCCAGACCTAAATGAAATAAAAAAATAGGGCTTTTAAAAAACAGTTCATAAAACAAAAAAAAAAACACAGTATTAGGTGGCATTTCTCAACTAACTCAATTTCTAAAACAAAATGAGGTAGGAATAATTGTACTGCTGATGCCACTGAATGGAGTTTTACAATTAATAATAGCTAATATTTACTGAGCATACATACGCTAAGCACTATACTAAGTAAGCACTTTACATTAATTAACTCATTTAATTTTTGCAATAATCATCTCAGGTTGGTATAAAACCTATCGATGAGGAAAATTTGGAACAGATATATCATGCAACTTGTTCATGTCACATAGTTGGTATGAGGTAGAGCAGTGATTCAAAGGAATACGGCCTGACTCCAGAGCCTGTTAGGCCACAACAATTAACCAAGCTACAACAAAATCTTGCAGATCACCCAGTAAATCTGAATGATCAACAGAACACCTGCCCCTCTAATGTTTGAGTTACACACACAAAAATCTGTCATCTAGAAACATGCTACTAGTTGTGGAGAGGAAAGGAAACAGACCAAGAAGCAAACAAGAGACCAATTTTAACCAATAGTCCTTATCGCATCATGAGTAGGGAGAAAACCCCAGTCAAGAGGAGATCCTAGTAAAATCAAGTGATCTATAACCTTTTCAACAATTATTTGCTGAGCACCTTAAAGGATAATGGACAAGACACAGGTCCTGCCCTCAAGGAGCTTACAGTCTAGTGAGGGATATAGAAAAGGAAGCTGAAATAACTATGATGAATAAAAGGTTCCACATAATAAGAGGAGCACCTAATTCCGACTTTTGGGTAGGAGCATTAACAGGGAAAGTTTTCTGAAGAAAAGTGACCTCTAAGCTGAAATCTAATCAATAAGTAGATGTGGTGGAGGAAATGAGTAGACATGGAAGGGTATTCCAAGTAGAGGCAATAACATGTACAAAAAGGCCATGGAAAGTACAAGTTCAGTATTAATGGAACCCAGAATATGGGGAGGGGCAAAAGATGAGCCTAATACACCGAGTAAGGACCTGATCCCAAAAGAACTTACTTGTATGACTTAATGCAGATTTCAGACTTTAAAGGGCAATGGGGAACTACCACAAGATTCAGCTATCAGACACAACAGGTTGAAAGAAAAGGGAACTCACTGCTAGAAATCAAAAGCACAAGAAATTTAGAACAAAACAAGGCTAGGGTTTCCGTTAACAACCAAGTTTTTGTTCTTTTAAGATGAATGAAACCTCAGGATGGAAAGGAGAGAGAGGAGAAGAGTTCCCTTAAGACTGATTCCTCTAGGGTGCCTGGGTGGCTCAGTTGGTTAAGCGACCGCCTCCGGCTCAGGTCACGATCCTGGAGTCCCGGGATTGAGTCCCGCATCGGGCTCCCTGCTCAGCAGGGAGTCTGCTTCTCCCTCTGACCCTCCTCCCTCTCATGCTCTCTGTCTCTCATTCTCTCTCTCGCAAATAAATAAAATCTTAAAAAAAAAAAAAAAAAAAAGATTGATTCCTCTAAAATAATAGAAGGGAATTTTTATCTCCCCAGTAATGCTTGCACAAATTCTATCACAGCCAATACTAGACTCTTGAGTTGGAAAATGAGTAAGTACTACATGAACCTCCTTACACAGCCAAAACTTAGACACACTGAGAGCAAGCTGAGTGGCTAGGTATTCTCAAGACCTCTTGACAAACAGGCTCTTAGCATTAGCAATAGAATACTTAACATGGCAATTACAACAGATGGAAATTTCATCCTTAGAAAAATAACAATAAAAAAAAAAGAAAAAGAAAAATACTTACTCTGAAGCCAGCTTGAGATGGTTGTGTCATCATGTTTCATTCTCTCCTTTTCTGGATTAGCTAAAGCTTCAATGATACAATCTTTCGCACATTAAGGAAAAAATTTAAGTCACTACATCTCTAACCAAGACCCTTAAAACAGTAACAAAATGCCGCATCTTGGAAAAAGTAAAATTGTCAGCTTCAAGTTACTACAGATTATTGAAAATTATACTCACAGTAGTACCAACTTTTCCATCTTTCAGCAAGCGAGACAGATTCCACCTATATTACCATGTTTAGTAAACTTAACATTGTTCTCTCCCTATACACAAAGCAGACACACACACACAAACTCTTGACTGGCCAACCTTCTTTAGATCAGCCAACAGAATTAACCTCATATGGTTACTAATGGAACTTAGAATGAAAAAGAAAAACAAAAAGAATGAAAATAAATGTTCACCATTAAGATCTATGAAATGTGAAATCTATGTATTACTTCACTTGAAAGGATACAGGCCAAAACATCATAATTCAATGAAGTGAGGTATTTCAATGAATCTACTACAGGTGTTATTAAGTTATCATACTTCTGTATTTGCGACAAGATCTGGACGATAGCAACAAAAAATAGATGGCATTAACTCATCAAAAGGGAACTTCTGTGCTAAATAATGACTATACGTTCTTTGTTCTTCAAAAGAAACAATGCTTAAAATTAAAGTTGCTTCCTTCTACTTTGTATTTATATAAAACCTACTATATTCTATCATTTCTTAGGAAATATGTTCTTAAGCTACATTCTCCAATTAGAAAATAATTCCAGGACATATAACTTGACTTCTGGAATGATAAATGCCAAATGTCTTTTAAAAATCTCTTTCTAAATATAAAAGTATTATGCCTGAATCACAATGAAATGCTACTCAAATGTTTCTAAGAACAAAAATCAATAAATAATGCATCTCTTTATTAATATTTTTATAAACCAACATGGGGTAAATAAGACAATGTTAGACTGTTTAACAGTAGCATTGTTACATATGACCAAAAAGGAGATCAATGTGTTAAATATACTGTATGCTGTTTTTAGAGTAACAATGTTTCATTTGCTAAAGATTTTTTCCCCTAACACTATCATTTTTAAAACTTCATCATTCCATTTCCACTTGTGCTGATTTAAAGACAACAAAAAGAAAAATCCCTTAAAATAATATTAACCTCAAAACATACATAATCAAACAAAATGGTTGGATTGCTGTGGCTCAACTTCCCAATTTGTCTTCCAGAAGGCTTCACATTTTCCTTGGTTAGACGCCTACAAGGGGAGAAAAAGGTGGCAGAGATCATCTTAAGTCATTTCCCTTATAATGTTGATAGCATTGTTATATCATAAAAAAACAAACAAAAAAAAACAATTCTTTCCCAAGTATCCAAAATGGATCCATGTAAAACCACCACATTCTTCATATACATTACTATAGGCCTTAAGTTATTTTGATTAGGCATTCTCCCAAAGGGTATTAAGATTTTGAATTAATGCTTAACATTTATAATATATACATTTCCATTTTATACTAATAGTCTAATAAGCAAAAACTCTTAAGGTACTCTACAAGTACATAATACTCCTTTTGAAGAAAACCATAATTATTTTTTTAAAGATTTTATTTATTTGTCAGAGAGAGCGCACATACAAGCAGGGGGAGCGGCAGGCAGAGAAGCAGGCTCCCCACTGAGCAAGGAGCCCAATGCAGGACTCAATCCCAGGACCCTGGGATCATGACCTGAGCCGAAGGCAGAAGCTTAACCTACTAAGCCACCCAGGCGTCCCGAAAATCATAATTATTTTAGATTTAGAAGCGCTCATTTATCAGTGTAGGCATCAAATTCAGTGTAACGCAATCAAATACCTCATACCATCTGTCTCAGTTACCCTAAAAGAATAATAGCTAATGCTGCACTCCTTGATAAAGGAAAGTTCTCTGGTTTTCGTGTAAACAATTTTTTAAAAAATCAATTCTACTCCTTTCCTTCCTCTTTAATTCTTCCACTGCTCAGTATTCTTTTACTAACATTCTGGAAAATTTAGATCTATGAAATGCTTACAGCTCAAAATTATTACACAGCATCTTAAACTCTTCTGATATTACATAATAAATCTAGAAACTTAAAAAAGCTGATGACTAAAAGCTTTCTAGAATGAAAATACAATACGATGAAGCAAATAATGAATTCAGTTGATAGTTCAAGGAATGGGACCATTCTGGAAGTAACAAACTTGATAATTATCTTAAGAAGTTTCTTATGACAAAACTGACCCATCAATCAAAATTATTTCATCATCAACTGCTTCCCTTTCCCATTCTCCAAGGCCCAGTTTCCTTTTCTCCCACAGAAAAGAGAGACCTATCAAGTTTGAAACTTGGGCTATACTCTGTTCCACCTTCAAACTTACTACCACCTGTCCCTACTTCTGACCCTACTATTTCAGGTGGTCCTCCTACTTGCCAAAGCAGATCCTTCCTCTCTATACCTTTTATCCCATTCCTTTCTGCCTCCACCCTGGAGGGAAAAAACAAACAAACAAATAAATAAATAAAAGGAGTACTTTCTTGATTATGTCTTACCCTCAAGCTACCATGGTGTCTGGCATAATGGAACACAATCAATGACCATCTGTTGAATGAATTACTGAATGCCTTACAGCAAATTCATTTTTTAAACAGTAATCAAAACTTGTGAAATTCTGTAAGTAATAAATTAATACACTCCATTCCCAACATATAACGTTTAATCAATACCAAAATCATGTTGTTCAAGCCTGGTGAAATAGTTACAACAAATACAACAAAAATCCAAGTACATTAAAATTTCTACACATATTCTTCTGTGATATATATTTTTATTAATTCATTCATTCATTCATATTAATGTCTTCTATAACAGGCAAAGAGTGAAGCACTCAGAATACAAGGATGAATAATAGCTCCTGCTCTCAAGCTTAGTCTAGCTGGGGAGACTGACTTAACCTATTTTTTAAATTTTACTTTCTTAAATCCAGCAAGTTACAGAACAGTATTTATTATATGCTAATAATAGTATAAGGGGGGAGAATAATATATTTGTATTCACCTATATATACATAAAAATCTCTGAAGGATAAATAACAAACTAAATAATGGCTTCCTTTTTTACCTCCTGAGTGAATGGAGGATGAGATGAGAGACTTTTTATTATCTACCTCTTCATATTTATTGAAATTTAAGCCATGTGAATGTATAAACTATTCCAAAGATTAATTAGATAAGAGAAAAATAATCATAGCAATGTATCTAAGTGGTATGATAGCATCATATGCATATGGGACAGCGGTGGCATAAACAAAGAACAGTAGATTGTGCTTGGCAGTATGTGTTACAGAAGGCTTCGTGAGGAGCTAACATTGAAGCCCACCCTCCAAGGATGATGAGGTCACCAGATGGACAGAGGAAAAAGAGGTAAGGAAATCCTGTACAAACAGAAGAAATGAAACATAGATGCAAAGAAAAAGGAGACCACAGGCCATTCAGGGAAACTTAACTGAGCTCAGCACAGCTGGAGGTAGAATTAGCAGGCAAAGAGGTTGGAAATGGGGAGGGACAGATCATGAAAGATGTCTTACATCACCATGCCATAAAGGCTGACACATAACCTGCAGGCAATGGTTAGTCACCAAAGGATCTTGAAGAAAGAAGAAAGAAGAAAGGCACAATAATACTCCCAGTAAAAGAAGTTAGTGGCAGTAGAGAGTAGAAGACAGATTCAAGAGATCTGATAATATTTAATATACAATTGACCCTTGAACAACATAGAGATTAGGGGCAACAACCCCCTACACAGTCGAAAATCTGTGTATAATTTCTGACTCCCCAAAACCTTAACTACTAATAGCCTACTACTGACCAGAAAGAAGCCTAATAACATAAACAGCCGATTAACACATATTCTGTATATGTATTATATACTATATTCTTACAATAAAGTAAGCTAAAGAAAATATTAAGAAAACCATAAGGAAAATACATTTACAGTTCTGTCAATACTGTTAAGCTTACATTGTCTATTTACAAGATGAACAGTCTGTCAGTACCTACACCAATATATGATACAAAACACTGTAGATATTATATGCATCACTAACACTAGACATCAAAAATGAAGAGATAATATGAAAAAGAAATTCATATTTATTTATAGATATAATGATTCATGCATTGATAACAAAGCAGCAACAATATGACTGCTTTATGGCAGCCTAGTATAACTGATATCATTATCAAATTTTTATGGCATATAGCATTACAGTCATATTCATAATACAGTACTGGAAATACTGTTACTTTTTTTAAAAAACCATTTATCTGTGATAGGCTGATAATGCAGTTTGTCCAATTACAAGAAAGGCATACTATACAATAATACAAATCTTCGAAAGCAAAGTTATCAAACAGTAAGAAAACAAACACATTATTAATTTTGTTAAATATCATTCACCTTATGCCTATGTAAGGATAGGCTATCCACTTCCATACAAGTCTTACACACAATATCCTACATGATGATAAGGACACAAAAACATCTCCTATAGTTCTTGCCATAGGGTTAGACTTTCACACAAAGACACAAACACAACAGACAAGTTTATTAACTGTATTATCATGATGATTATTTACTATTCATTAAATGAAAGTGGATCATCATAAAGGTCTTCACTCTCATTGCCTTCACACTGAGAAGGCTGAAGAGGAGGAGGAAGAGGAATGGTTGCTGGTCTTGTTGTCTCAGGGCTGGCAGAGTGGAAGAGGCAAAGGAAGTGGAAGAAAGGCAGTTGAGACAGGCACACTCAGTGTAACTTTATGGAAGTACATGGTCATTTCTGACTTTTTTGCTTTTCTACTTCTTTAAAAATGTTTCTATATGGTACCTATCCTTCTTCCACCATTTGCTTTAGTTTCAGTGCCCATATCATAGAAGGGTCCATATCGTAATAGAAGTCAAAAAGCAGTCTAGAATAATCAGAACCTTCTTCCAGATTGTCCAATGTCAATTTGTTTTCTGGAACCGGGTGTTTATCTTTTCCCTTCAAGGCTCAGGAGTTAGCAGCTTTATAGATAAGGGCACTGCAGATCATAAACTTGACCGCATTTGCACAAAACAGAAGAGTTAGCCTATCCCTTCCTACCTTAAATTCTGTGCTTGCTCTTCCTTCCTTCCTAACAAATGTCCTTTGTGGCTTTATTTTCCAGAATAGGGCAACTTTTGTCTGCATTAAAAACCTGTTCAGGCAGATATCCCTTCTCCTCAATGATTTTTTTTTTTTAAAGATTTTATTTATTTATTTGACAGAGAGAGACACAGCAAGAGAGGGAACACAAGCAGGGGGAGTGGGAGAGGGAGAAGCAGGCTTCCCGCGGAGCAGGGAGCCCAATGTGGGGCTTGATCCCAGGACCCTGGGATCATGACCTGAGCCGAAGGCAGACACTTAACAACTGAGCCACCCAGGCGCCCCTCCTCAATGATTTTTTTAATGGCATCTGGGAACTCATCTACTTTCTGCCTCTTGGTCAGCATAAACTCTTTCTCCTGTCATCTTGACATTTTTTAAGCCAAACCTCTCTAAAATTATCAAACCATCCTTTGCTGGCCTTAAATTCTCCAGTTTCTGATCCTTCACTTTCTTTTTGCTTTGTTGTCATATAATGACTTGGCATTTTCTCAAATTACATTAGAATCAATAGATATTTCATTCTTAAAGCAATCCTGCACCCACATAAAAGCTGCATTTTCAATACAAGATAAAAAGGTATTTCACAAAAAGTACAAAGTTTTCACATCTGCTGGTATAGCTGCAACAATGACCTTATGAATTTCCTTTAAAAACAAAAACAAAAACAAAAAAACAGTCCTTACACTGGATTCATTTATCTTGAAATGGTGGATAGCTGCAGCTACAGATCTCGAGCTATGGTACATATGAAGCAATTCAACTTTTTCTTGTAATGTCATGACTTTTCTCTGCTTGGGAGCACTTCTGGCAGCACTAGAAGTACTTCGTATGGGCCCCAGGGTGTTATGCAAGGCTTACGGTATCGCAATAAACACAAAAAATACTTAAGAACCATGAGAGATCACTTTTTACTGCAATACACAATTTACTGGAAAGATGAACTGCTCACACAGAGATGATCATCATCACACAGTGTTTTAAGCGGATACTCGCAACACTTGAGCTCACTGCGTAGCAACGGGGTGGCTACGAAATTATTACAGTAGTACAATAAGTATTACAGGTACTTTTATGCAGTTATGACTTAATACTAAATCTTTACATTTGTTTACATCTCTCTTTACTACGAATAGCACGTTGTACAGTCTGTAAGTGTGCATGTAGGTAAGTTCTGGTAAATTTTAACTTTTTAGAATAGATTGGTGTATATTTTATCGTAGCAAATGATAAACTAGACTAGTATCTACATATATTTTATGCATTCATGACATACCTTTTTCCTGATTTTTTTCAGTATTTCTAGGTTATGTCATCTGTAAGTTTCTTCAAATTTGTTCCAAATCTCCAAAAAATTTTCCAATACTTTTTTTTTTTAAGATTTTATTTATTTGACAGAGAGAGACACAGCGAGAGAGGGAACATAAGCAGGGGGAGTGGGAGAGGGAGAAGCAGGCTTCCCACTGAGCAGGGAGCCCAATGCAGGGCTCAATCCCAGGACCCTGGGATCATGACCTGAGCCGAAGGCAGATGCTTAACGACTGAGCCACCCAGGCGCCCCTCCAAAACATTTACTGAAAAAAATCCACATATAAGTGAATCCGCATAGTTCAAACCCATGTTTGTTCAAGAGTCAACTGTATTATTAAATAATCCATATAAAGCACTTAGTTCAGGGCCTGGCACATATAAATATTAATGGCTCCATAAATATTAGCTGTTGTTGTTAAGCTAGAAACTACCCGTGGAATTCTTAAGATCGGAACTCTTTTGGAATGACCAATTCTAATATCACCTCCTTCCATGCCTTCCCCAACTTCCACGGGGTGAAATAACTCACTCTCTTCTCTATCCTCCCAAAGAACATTTTATATACACTGTATAACAGCAACTATTAAACCAAATTGTGATTGTGTACACACCTGTTTCCCCAATAGACTGTGGCCAGGGACAATATCACTGGGAAGACAGTAACATTGCATACTGTTAAATCTAGTTAAACTAGAGAATGAACTATTTTAATTAGAATAACCATACCACTGCACAAACATAAAAGAAACAACAATCAATAGCCTTGCTGAAAACACTTGTAATATAGCAGTGTATTTAGCATATAAACCAACTCTAATCTGAAGTATACAATTTTCATAATTAAATTTCAGTTTACCAAGAAGTAAAATAACATCACTCTTATGTTTTTAATAACATGAAAATAAAGCACAAAAATGAATAGAAATTTTTCAACAGTTGACTCAAGGACGTAGTTCTACATAATTCCATTAGATCTTCCAAAAAAGAAAAAATATATTTTTTTAAAGATCTTATTTATTTGAGAAAGAGAGAGAGAGAGAGAGAGAAAGCACACATGCAAGCAGGGGAAGGGGCAGAGGGAAAGGGAAAGGCAGAGAATCCCAAGCAGATTCTGTATTGAGCGCAGAGCCCAATGCAGGGCAGGATCCACAACCCATGAGATCACAAACTGAGCCAAAACCAAGAGTCAGAAGCTTAACTGACTGAGCCACCCAGGCACCCCAAGAAAAATCTTTATTATAATAACTTTCGGCAGAGGAAATTTCAAGAACTTTGACCACCTTTTATAATCCATTAAATGTATTATGCAAATTGAGCAAAGGCCATAGTAGACTGTCCTTTAAAAAAAACTCACCTATAATATGATGCATTAAAGAGGATTATTAGATTCTACAGCTATGCAAACATGACAACTACAAAAACTAACTTGGTAGTCAAAATGAGCTAAAAAGCACAAAAATTGGTAGTCATTCTATCTGCAGTATATAACTGACTATACCATTAAGCAAATACTCCTGGGCTTCCTCAGAACTGAGGCTCAGACATAAGTTGGCTGGAAGAAAGTAAATTAGATCCAGATATACTTTAGGTTAATATGAAGAAAAATAAATTAAAACTTACTTCATGATATATTTGGCTCTGTCTATTGTTTGGGCTTTAACTTTTACTAAAAGTGGGTGACTGTTATAAGTTTCATTCTTCCACTGGCCATACAGACGATATCTTAAAAAACGAGATGAAGAATTAGGAAAAGTTAAACACTTAGAGGTTAATGACTAGAATAGTAGTTAAAAATACAAAAATATTACGTATTTACCTATGTTGATATGGAAATGTTTTAAACATTCCCCATAGTTCCTCAGACATACAAGCATTGCAGTCCATCAAAGAAAGAGATGGAAGAAGTACCTGGTCAGTAATGCTAAGTAAACAGCTAAGGATAACTTCCTAAGAAGAAGGAAGGAAAAAATTATTTTAGTAAAAGGTCCATATTAACCCCCCCCAAAATAAATTTATGTCAGCCTTGGAAAAACTGCCATTCCTTGACCTCATACCACACCACATCTAATTTCCCACATTATCACTGCCCTTTTCACAGTGGATATTTGTGCTTCTCCATCTAAGGAAGCAATGAGGTGAGGTAAGGAAAGGGGTAGCAAGAGAATGAGGGATTCTTGTTATCCCTCTTCCTTTCTCAACATGGTAATCCTCAAAAACAGGAGTTGTCAATCTTAAAAGATATGTCAAAAGCTATACTAAGCATGTAGAGTACAAAATATTCACAAAGGTGATTAAAACTTGTTCACAGTAAAATTTACAGTATGCCGTACATAGACCAATCAGACACATCGGATTTTTCTAGTATCTTACCGTTTTCTCTTTATCTTCTTGCTTGCTTCCATCAGACTGAAACTAAAATTAAAAAAAACTATAAATAAAATGCAAAAAGGTTAAGATTATGATGTCACAATTTAGCATCTAATTTGAAAAAAATTAACTTGTACACGGTTGTGAATTATTTCCTTACTTTTTAAACAAGTGTAGATTTTAAATATAGCCAGTATTACCAACTAACATTTTTAAATTTCACCTATATTTCTAGCTTCCAAATCATTTTTGCAACATTCATGAATTTTAAATGTCAATTTTATAAGCCAATTCTTTTCTTAACCTCATTATCACAAACCAAAGCATCCTAAAATTGATCTAAGTATTTATTATAAGATTGTATCCAGCACAATTTAGTTATAATGCATTTGCATTTTTCCATCCAGAAGTTCTGATTTTCTGCTACAGAATTAGTAAAATCTAAGACTAAAGCAATAACACAAAAAAATTAAACCCAAAGAAATTTAAACTATGTTTTAATTCACCATTACTTAAACTCTCAATGAGAAATAAGCCTAAAATATTAGTAAAACATTACTGACAAAGACCAAACCACTGCCTAAGTTGGACTGAATGAAAAAACCTGGGTCGTTTTGTATCAGTGATTTGCAGATGGACCGCTGAAGTGCCATGTTTGATGCTGATGCTGTCCATTCATTCAAAATGAAACAGTACTTGTGTGTGTGTGTATATAGGCAGGTGGAGAGTTAGAGGAGTGTACAAAGGCCAAAAGGACAACTGAAGCACTGATAGCCAAGGATAATCTGGATTTCTGGGAAGGATTTAACTCAGTACCAAGTGACAGAAGGGGAAAACGCTAACATGCAGCTAACAAGCTTATTATTTTCCTGGCAGAAATAGGTATTTTGTGCATGCATGTTTTTATACTTGAGTAATTTAATGGTACTACAGAGAAGTCTGACTGCTGCGCAACATTTTCACATAAGACTAATTCTGGGACTGCCATGTCACCTTGATGGGAAAACACAAACAATTCCCCTCTTTTTTTTTTTTTTATCAGCAGGTTAAAAAGATACGGTTCGCTTTCACAGAAACAACTGTTAAGTCAATATATATCCTGGTCAGCAAATAAGGGTCAGGTTATGAAGGAATGGCCTGGCAGAAAACAAAGTAGATAGCTGCTTTTGTTTTGTTTGGTTGTTGGGGGGGGGGGGTAATTCTGGTGGCATATTAGGAAGAACTAGATTTACAGTATATTACGTTGGGGATAAAGGCAGTTAAGCTACTCCTTTTCTAGTATACTATGACCCTAATAAAGCTACACAGAGTTTTCTCCATAGAAATAAAACATTTTCTTACCTACTAAGCTGTCCTAATTCCTTTACTAAATACTTAAGTTTGTAATGTCTATATGTCAATTCTCTAGATTTCATAACCAGGAAAATTTGAAAAAGAAATATGGTCTATCAAATAAATAAAATCTTTAAAAAAAAGAAGAAGAAATATGGAAAGCAAATGAAACTACCTAGAAGAGCCGTAAGAAACATTTCTATCAAAGGCTAACTATAACAAAGATGAACAAAGATGAACAAAAATGGTAAAGGTACATGCAAGTAAAAGAATTTTATTTTCTTTGGTAAGAATATAAAGACACATTCCAGTCCCTTGATGCTTTTTCTTTTAATTTGCTTTTTAATTTAGAATAAATATAAAACTCTCCATTCCCATAGTACAACACTAAAATTTTATTGAATGGCCAGTCCAGGAAGAAATGGAAGAAAAGAGGGGGAGGAAGAAAATACGTCCACTTCATGCATTCATTTACTATGTGCCAGATACTGGGAATTCAAAGATGAACAGAACAGAGTTCCTATCTCTGAGGAAGTGACAAAGACAATTCCTATCCTTGAGGATCTCTTGAAAATCAAAACTACACTTGCCAATGTACTATTAGGAACTGAATTTTTTTAGTCTGAATAAAATCAAGCATTCATAATTATGCCTAGACAAACCATCAGCTATAAATGGCCCCAAGCAGGTTCCATTCTTGCCCTATAATGAGGGAGCAGATGACAGGGCTGCATAAAAGAATTGGGCACAAAAAGAATGTAGGTCCACCAAGAGAGGGCTTCTGGAGAGTCAAGAAATAAAGCTTGGGAAAAAGTTGTAGATTTAACTAGATAAATTATTACTGATGTCCTACTTTTAGTATCTCTAACCCATGAATATTTGAAATGCTACTTTATATTTTATTTCAAAAAAGAAGAAAAAAGAAAAATATATTTAAGACTTGTGACTAGATTTGAAGCTGAAGCTACATCTAAGTAAATTATGGCACTATTTTCACCTTCCTTATTTTTCTCATTCTTAATTAACTACCATTTATTGAGTACTCACTATGTGCTATACAGTAGGCTAAGAATTTCACATTTAGGTCTTAAAACTATAAGGCAAAAAATTTTTTTAAAGATTTTATTTATTTATTTGAGAGAGAAAGAACACATGAGCAGGGAGGAGGGGTAGAGGGAGAGGGAGAAGCAGGCTCCCCGCTGAGCAGGGAGCCCAATGTGGGATTCCATCCCAGGACCCTGGGATCATGACCTGAGCTGAAGGCAGCCACTTAACTGACTGAGCCACCCAGGTGCCCAAGGAAAATCTTTTTGCTAGAAAGGACCCAATTAAGACCCACCAAAATAACTTAGAAATAAGAAAATACAACCTATAAGTTAAAAGTTACAAGGCCATGAGTTTACCGAGCCTAAAGAAGAGATAAATGAATTGCCTTTCAATGCTTTGGTTCAAAGCTTTGTTTTTATCTTTTAATCAGAAACTCTTAAAATTTTATAAACACTTAGAAACAATCAGTAATATTGCTACTACATCATTTCTGAAAACAGAGATACTAAATGAAAAAGTACTATCTTCCAACACATTTCATTCTTAATCAATACAAATCTGTACCAAAGAATTAATAATATGATCACCTATACACAGGATGACCATTATGTGCTGGTTCTTGCTTTTTATCCCAGTGTAGGTAATAGCACAACCTTTCCATCTTGAATATCCTGGTTCAGACAATAAAGCACATGGTCTCCCTACCTACCACATGAGTAGCATTCAAACTGCAGTAAATGGACTTGAGGGAGTGGTTTAAACATTAAGATAATAGCAAACTAGACAAAATGCTAAATAGCCAAACTTGGTTTCATAAAATTCAGCACCCAAAAGTAATTACTTTGGTTAAAACGTTGATTATGGGGCGCCTGGGTGGCTCAGTCGTTAAGTGTCTGCTTTCGGCTCAGGTCATGATCCCAGGGTCCTGGGATGGAGCCGCGCATCCAGCTCCCTGCTCAGCGGGAAGCCTGCTTCTCTCTCTCCCACTGCCCCTGCTTGTGTTCCCTCTCTTGCTGTCTCTCTCTCTCTGTCAAATAAATAAATAATAAAAATCTTTAAAAAAAAAAAAGTTGATTATGATATGAAACTGTGCTGTTTTACACAAGCATAGTTCTAACAAGCTGTGTGTAAAAATGGGTATTTTCAGTGCACAATGAATATGAATATGTGATTTATTTAAATGAATTCTCTTTATAAATGGAGTTCATAATAGAAGTTTTTTGTAAAACAAAAAATTGCCCTGTAAATCTATCTTTAGGGAAAATTAAGGTTTCCAAATGGAATTCATTTAAAGGGATATGCCCCTGTGTTTTACTTTACATTCCCCCAAAATCAGACCCTATTCAAGTACAGGCATAATTTATTCGGGAAGTAACCCTAGTAGGAAATTATTCCTGTGGGTTAACTGGAGCTTAATCCCACTGGGGACTCTGAGGGTCTGTGTAGAAATACAACTCAGGATTATCCCATCTCAAGGCATGGTAGTTACACACTAACTCCTATCATTTCACTGGTTGAGAGCTGGGGAGAGGGGGTAAGGTGAGTTAGTTCTCCAGCAGTTCCAGGATACCAATTCCTATCCTCCCTATGCAGGCTTCCAGGGCCAGAAAAGCCCTCAGACAACGAGATGCAGGTGCCAATAGTTGAAAATGGGGCAGGCACACACCAAAATGATAAGGACCTAGTGCAAAGCGAAAAGAATACAGATGGAATCTAATAGCATCTGATATGCCCCGCATGGACAAATGGCCAAACCTCCAAGAGATGAAGAGTTTTTCACAAATATTTTTTAATGTTTTACATTCTGAATTTTTTTTTCTGAAACTGAACACTGAGGTCCAATTTCAGAAAACAGTCTTTGAGAGGAGGCACAGGGGTTGAATCAATTGCTTACAGTGTGTGCACACTAAAAAGTTGACTTTTCTTTCTTGTATAAAATATACTTCTTAAAATTATACTGTTTGTACGTATCTACATTTGCCTATTAACAGACTTAGATGTTTATATGTCTCTCTTAAGTAAAAAGCATAGCTAATGGTAAAAATTAAGATCCTATTTGTAATTTTATTACCTTAACTATGATTCTACATCTTGATTAGAATTGTCACATGAAGATATTCAGTAATAGCTAAGGTGACCTTAGTTCAAACCAATTATTACAGGTGACAATATAAGTACAAATATAAACATCCTAAGAGTTCTTCCCTGCTCAGGCTCATTAAATAGCAAGAATGATGTAGATTAAATTTGGTCTCCAAATCTAGAGTTCACTTGCTTTGTATGAGACGTATTTATTTTATTTTATTATGTTATGTTAATCACCATACATCATTAGTTTTTGATGTAGTGTTCCAGGATTCATTGTTTACATATAACACCCAGTGCTCCATTCAGTACGTGCCCTCTTTAATACCCATCACCAGGCTAACCCATCCCCCCAGCCCCCTCCCCTCTAGAACCCTCAGTTTGTTCCTCAGAGTCCATAGTTTCTCATGGTTCGTCTCCCCCTCCGATTTCCCCCCCTTCATTGTATGAGACTTATAATAGCAAAAGTACATAGAGGAGCTGAACCAAACTGAGAGAAAAAAAATCCTCCAATGAGAGCAGCATCTGTCTCTTGGACAATAAGAATAATGCAAGGTTCTGATTCTCTTAAAAATATTCTTGCAAAATTTGTATCTACTTAAAATTGGAAACTGACATGTCTACAGCTACCCCTGACTAGTCCACTCACAAAGCCCCAGCAATAAAAATTTAATTTGATAAAAATTTTGATTTGTTACTAATTTATAACATAAGTTTCCACAATGAAGGGGGGGGACATCTGATTACCACCACAATGTAAAGAAGTTAAAGGCATTCCTATATAAAATCAAATCTGCTCTCATGGGGAAATGAAGCTGCTACTTGAAAGTAATATCTATTATTTAAAGACAGAGATAGATTGAAGTATATTAACACTTTAAAACAAATCATCAAAAGTTAGTGTAGTGACAACTTACAAAAGTAAAGCTGTAACTTACTATGTTCTGAAGAATTCATGACAACTTTAACTCTCTAAAGCTGAATGCCTAATTAATGTTAGCATCTAATTAATGTTTAGACATATCTTATTTGATTCTCACTGCAACCCCAGGAACTAGCTAAGGCAAAGGTTATTACCACTCATCTCTGGCACAGAAAAATGACCAGATTAAAGTCACATAACTAGCAAGTAGCTAGCAGCTCATCCTGATGAAACCAGTTAACCTAACAATCAATGTGTAATGCCTTAAAATTACTTTGTTTGGGGGACAGCCTTAAATGAAGACTCTGTGGGCAAGTTAGGTTCTAAAGTCAATGCATACAATGAATATATACTCACAATTACCCTTAAAAGTCCCTTAAATTATCTATAAAGTACACAGACACATTATCTTTCATTTAAGTCCAACACAAGACTGTTTTTTCCCCCTCTAGTATTAGAAGAAATCATTGTTATGGGAACATGAGATGGGAACATGAATTCATGTGAACATGAAACGAAGTAACTGGCTTGCATTTAGGGGCCATGTCACATGAAAACCCATTACTTTAAAAACTAGATTCACACTAAATGTGGTAAGAGACCTGAGAAACTGAACCAAACTGAGAGAAAAAAATCCTCCAATTTCACCCTTACTCCTAGGCATACACACTTGAGTATTTTGATGGAAAAAGTCTGGCCACCTTCCCACAAATTAAGCACAAGTAACCTTCAACCAGAAGGAATATTAACTTTGAGCTCTATCTATACAACCAGGGTAGATCTTCAATTTTGAAAAGAAAAACAAAAAAAAAACAGTAACATCAAGCCAAAATTCTAAAGTAACTGGTTCATAAAGTAGAACTTTGGAATCAATGGGCTAAGGTAGATTCTGTCCCTAGCAACCCCAATTTTTATTATGAAAAATTTCAAGTTTACATAAAAGTTGAATGGATAGTTCACTATCAATAAACACCTCTTATACCTACTTTATAGATTCAACAATTAACATTTTGCCCTTTTGACTGACCAAAAAAATAGCAGGCATGACATTTCATCTCAAAATAATTCAGTATGCATCTCCTAAAAAGGACGTTCTTCCACATTACCACAATATCATTATCACAGCTAGCTATTCCTAATATCATCCAATGCCCAATCTAAGGAATATTCTGACCCTCTGACTCTAGGTTTCTCTAAGCTTCATCTATGAATCAATTTAAAGCATTCTGGCTTTTACCAAGGGCCAATATAAGAAAGAGCCATATAAACAGCCTGCCCAGACAAATGAATTAAGATGACAGAGTGAAGCAGAATTTCTCTCCCCTATCCCTAATGCAATGAAAAATGTATGCCCTGTTGTTTTAACACTCCAAATTCACCACCAACCAAGCAAGAAAAGAGGAAACTATGCTATTAACTTCAAGGGGACGGGGAGACACACACACACACACACACACACAATTCTGGTACTACACACAGTGTGGTATGGCTCCTGCCCTTAACCCAATCCCAGAAGTAGTACAGACCAAGGAAGGTAAGCCAACAAAATCCTTTAGGCAATAAGACCTGCAAGGTAAGTGAGCAGACTCAGGAAAACCTCTTGTGAACAGGAGCCCAGCAGGACTCTGGCAAAGGAAGAACCAGCTGCTAAAGCCTACTGTGGTTCACAGGAACTGTGCTTAGATGGCTGAGGGAGTCAAAGCCCAAGGGAGCTGGCATGCCCACATGGTAGAGGATAGGTAATAGTATTTCAGAAGAGAAAGCAGAGGTACTAAATGAGGGCTATACTCAGCCTCACTGAGCTCATTCACTTCCCTTATCACAGACTACAGAAAAGATTGAAAGGAGAACCCAATTATTAGACTGTAGCTTGGGGGGAGGAGGACTGGTCATAAATAAGGTAGGAAAGGTAAGAAGATTCACTCTCACTATATCAGAAAGAAGTTGTGAACAGAGCTATACATATTAAGATGAAAAGAAATGCTGTGGCTACAATGGAAACATAAATAGCATGCCCCCCTGCCAAAAAAAGCATATAGAAGATAAATGAACTCAGTGTGGATGAAAGTAGAACACAAAGGACAGAGGCAGATTCTCCACAAGTATCTACATATAGTCATAGAAAAAAGTCTTAAGGATGAACTTAACAAAACAAGAAAAGCTTGGAGATGAGATACATAGATTGAGATGAACACAGATTGTAGAGATAAACAAAATAACAAAACAACAAAATACCACTAACAGATTTAATTTAAAATAGCAAGGAATTTCAAGAATTGCAAAATTTAGATAACCTGTCATTTCTTCCACTTCAGACACACTACATTTGTATAGGCAGGCAAGCATGATGATTTTGAGCTTGGCCTCTGAATCCAGATTGCCTGGATTGAAATCTCAGCCCTGCCCCATATTAATGGTGTGACCTGGGACAATTTACTTAACTTAAAGCATAAAAGGTATGGTAAAGATTAAATGAGCTGACTCACATAAAGTACTTAGAATAGGACTTGGCACAGAGTAAGAGCTCAAAATATATTAACTGTCATTATCATAAACAACTTAATCCATTAACATTAGCTGGATGCAAAAAAGCACCAAGGAATTCATCTTTAGTTGTGTAGGTGCTGTCAAAACCATTTAAGTATGTCAGGTGAGCATGTTAAAGCTATGCTCTACAATTAAAGAAAATTAAAGATAGCAAAATCTGTCCATTCATATAGAAATATTCTTTAGAGCTACCCCCTCTTTTAAGGCTGAAATAAAGACCAAAATTGGTTAATATACTAGAACAACAGTTCTCAAAGTTTGGTTTTTGAATCAGTAGCATCAGCATCACCTGGTAACTTGTGAGAAATGCAAACTCTCTTCAGTAGGTTCCACCCCAGACCTACTGAATCAGAAATTCTGAGGATGGGACCCAACAATGTGTTTTAAGATGAGCTCCAGGTGATTCTAATGTATGCTAAAGTTTGAAGATCACTGTACTAGATGGTCCTCTGATATATACCTCAAATTTAAGAAATACACAGAGATAAATGATTACAAATAACTGTGGGCTAGAAGACTATTCTGTTAAGTGACAGCTGGTATAAGTATATAACCAACATTTTCAAAATATGCATAAATTATATACACAAGCAACCCCAAGCTTATAATGAGTTGTTAAAGACATTTAATTATATTATTTGGAACTAAAGTCAAACTCCTCCTTTAGAAACTATCTTACATACCCTAGTTAAATTCCTAGCTAAGCAACAAAAGCCTTTTAAACCTATAAACACAGAACAAATGATCTTTTACAGTTAAATATTTTCATGGGTAAAAAATTAACCAAAATTCTAACTCAGATCGTTGGAAAGATTCACTTTTCCTACCACAACCTTAGCAATGAGAGAAGACAGATTTCTTCCCACACTGTGATCAAAATAAACATTTTCCTCTTCCTTTCTGCCCTTCTACCTCTGCAAAAATAGAGACTGGAGTTAGGGGCAGGCACCAGGCACAACTGTGATAGAACAGAGGTATAGGAGAGCTGTGATGGAGATGGCAGAGGGGAAGGGTGACAGCTCTAGCACCTGCGCATCTTGGTAACAATACTATGTTTGTGCATATGCTCATGCATATGTCTATGTATAGGACTTCCACAACTTGGATGTTTGGTCTCCTGCTTACAGGTTTTTAATACTTGCAGCCAAAGAAAGAATTTCAGAACGAGATCTGAACATTAAGATGTTCAGTTAAAAAGAACAGCATTAGTGGGTGAAGGTAAGATGAGAAAGAGGCTATTTACATTGTCAAAAAAAGTATCTCCCCACAAGATATATATTAGCAACAAAGGAAAAAAATATTTGTACCCTAGAGAAACCTGGTAGCGCACTACCTTAACTAAGTGATCTATGTTAACATCACCAGTAATGGGACAGATTGACTTCATATGCTTCCCAATATGAGGCACTGGGAAAGACATGACCCTTTTGTTCTTGGAACAGGCACTACTAACATGACTCATCCCTTTCAGACTATAAGAATTAAAATAATGAAACATCATTATACTTCCTTTTTATATATGTTATATAATAAATTATCTGTATAGTAATAAACTACTCAGCAGATTTTTAGTAATATGGTATCAATGTTAATTTATTGATTTTGATAACTGTAGTGGTTTTAAGACTTTATTTATTTATTTGAGAGAGTGAGTGAGAGAGAGAACAAGCAGAGGGGAGGGGCAGAGGGGGAAGCAAACTCCCTGCTGAGCAGGGAGCCCAATGCGGGACTTCATCCCAGGACCCTGGGATCATGCCCTGAGCCAAAGGCAGACGCTTAATTGACTGAGCCACCCAGGTGCCCAGCAGATTTCTTTAGAGTACCTTTACACAATGTAAATTTGTGAGCATTTAAAAAAAAAAAGAGGTATTAAAAGCCAAATCAAATACTTCAGGTGTCAAGGGATTAATATACAACAGCTGATAAATTTTCTGTATAGTCACTGTTGTCAAAAATTAAAATTAGATGCAATCACCAAACTCTGGAGAAAACCATATTTGTGCTTGTAACAATTTGCAGATACTTTTGGCAGCCTTGTTTTTACAATTGAAAATTACGTATTCTTTTCTATTTCAAGACCTTGGGTTAAGCAAAGATCTCTTAGAACACAAAGAGGAAACCATAAAAATACTGCTAAATTGGAATTAATCAAAATTTAAAATTTTGCTTTTCAAAAGACAATTAACATAATGAAAAGGCAAATCAGAGAAATAATAACAAAAGACAACCCAATTAAAATGGGTAGAGATTTGAATAGACATTTCGATATACGATGATTACAAATGGCAAATAAGAACATGAAAAGATGCTCAACATCACCGATCATCAGGGAAACATAAATTAAAAGCACAATAGGTACCACTACACACCCACTAGAATGACTAAAATTTAAGAGTGACAATAACAAGTACTGATGAAGATATGGAACAACTGGAAGTCATATACAGGAATGCAAAATGGTACACACACGTTGGAACAGTTTGGCAAAAAGTTAAACATACACTTACCCATATGGCCCAGCAATCCCATTCCTGGGGAAACAAAAACATATTCCCCCCCCAAAAAAAGACTTGTACAGGAATATTCATAGCAGCTTTATTTATAATAGCCCCCAACTAGAAACAACCCCAATGCCCATCAACTGGAGAATGTATAAACTCTGGTATGTCTGTCTAATATTGCTCAGCAATAAAGGAACTACTGACACGTGCAACAACTTGGATGAATCTCAAAAGCATTACACGAGAGAAACCAGACAAAAAAGAGTACATTCTATGCAATTCCATTTATATGAAGTTCTAGAAAAATCAAAACTATAGTGACAAAAAGCCTATCAGTGGTTGCCAGGAACCAGCAACGAAGGGACAGAATTAAAGGCAAAGGGGCAAGAGGGAACTTTCTGGGGTGATGAAAATATTCTCTATCATGATTGTGGTGGTGAACACACAACTGTATACCTTTGTCAAAACTCATCAAATTGTAAACTTCAAATTGGTGAAGTTTACTGTATGTAAATTATAACTCAAAGCCAATTTTAAAATTTAGTTAATAGCATAAAGGGTTACCCTTAGGGTATTAACTAGAAGGGAGTACAAGGGAACTCTGGGGTAGTGTTCTATTTTTTGATCAGGGCAGGGGATACATGGGTGTTTGGTTTGGAAAAAGTCACTGAGGTGTACAATTATGATTTGTTACTTTCTGTACATTTTATTTCAATAAAAAGTTTACTAGCAAAGAATGCATCCTCAACAGTCTGACTTCATACAAATAATCACAATGATTCAAAATTGCAGTCAAGAAAATAACGGAGTAGAAGAAAAGTAAGGGGGAAAGTAAGCTGAGTTGACCACTAAAATTATAAAGGGATTCAAAAAGCAACCACTTGTCCAAAGTACATTTTCCTATGCGGGGGACTTGACTAATTTTCTACGTGTGTGTGTGTGTGTGTGTGTGTCACGCGCACACACGCATATATGTGGTTAGGACACAATGGACTTGTGTGTGTGTGTGTGTGTGTCACATGCACACACGCATATATGTGGTTAGGACACAATGGACTTTCCCCAAACCTTACTCAACATAACCTTTTCTTAAATTAAGTTCACTTTTCTTTTTATTTCTAGAGATATGCATAAGACAAATATACATAGAACATTTTCATTCCAAAATTTAGTTTCCTGCTTAGAAGGAAAAAAAATCTTACTAACCTCTTTCATAAATGATTTGCCTATGCGCACCACTTTTGCAAATAAAATGGGATCATGCGAAAGGTGAGGACCAAGGTAACAGAACATATTGAAGACATCTCTCCTCAAATCTTCAAAGCTCTCTGCTTGTTTTGGTGCCCTCTTATTTTGCAAAGCATTAACAGGTGAACCTTTAGCACCTTTAGGAACGCCAACTCTATAAAAAGAAGCAAAATTTATATGTATACTATACAATACCCCATTTTAAGTTAACACAGTCATATTAATCAGTAAGTAAAGCTTTTCTTGCTCAAATTTGATTTCTATATTTCACTTGTGCCTAACTTTATTAATTAATACCAGATAATTTAGCCGGTAGAAAAAGACAAAAACAATACTCATTTGGAAAAAATCAGAGTTCAGAGAATGTTTCAAATTAATTGCATAAGGAAATCAGAGAAATGCATGTTTCAAGTAACATTTAACATACATTGTATGAATTTGGTTTTAGTTAAACTTGGCCAGTATCAGGAATTTGGATATGGGAATGGGGAACAAGGGATGGACCTCAGAGACACTTGAAGATGAAACAGAAAAATATGGATAACAACAGAGATTCAAGTCAATAAACACTTCTCAATGTGGGTTCCACTACCTAGACTGAGTATGAGGTAGGTGGTGGTAGGGAAGGTGAGCAGCATAATGAAAGAGGGTGTCACACTAAAAAGGACAGCATGCCCAGAGTTCTCACCTGCTGAGCAGGTGTCCCGCTGTGGAGTCACAGGGGTCACTCTTTGAGAAGAAGCCTTCATGGTCCACAGCCCAGGTGGCACTAAAGGCAGCAGCCAGCAGCTATGCACGAGTCACAAGGCTGGGGCTTTTGAGGCAGGCTCTGATCTGTGGGGCTGAAGCCAGAGCTGCTGCCAATACTGCTCCTAAGTATCCTGCAAGTAGGCTGAGGGCTAGAGGACTGGTCGACACAGTAACTAGGGGTGATGAGAAAGGCTGCACTAGCAATTTTCAGAACAGCAGCCTATATGCCAGAAGAGATAAGGCAAGCAGAGAGGCAATGTCCTCACTCAGAGCCACTCAACCCGGGACAGAGGAAATTTACACTAAGTAAAAACCTCAGGAATTCTCTGCCCCCCACCGAGAGAGGAGGAAAAGTCAAAAACAGAAGAATGGAGTTTTCACTCTGTGGAGCAAACCCAACCTAGGTGTCTAACCTACCGTTTTCCAACTACACTGCAGCACACCTTCTGCATCACCTGGTCTAGACGTTAGGAGACAAGCCACTGATTAATACATATAAAACTGATACACTCTGTGAATAGTTCTTATCTTCTAATAAAACATACTAAAATATTTGCTTGGTTGGAGAAGACAAGATAAATATGTACATTTTTTACTGTAGTCCTAAGCTATTTCTACCTCAATGATTAGAAAAGCATACTGTAACATACCTTCGGTAGAGAGGCTCAATAGTTATGTGAATGAGCTTGCAAATTGCAAGGGCTATTAGCTTATGTGAAGCTGCATAGTATGGAGGCATCTGATCCATAATGTTCTGCGCATGCTGCCAATCACCAATCTTTAACAAGGCTTCCAACAAACCAAGTTTTTGGTTGTCAGGTGGCTAAAAATGAACAATTACAGCAAAGATACTCAGAATACAGACACCAATAAATCTCAATGTTTTTTCATTTTAAAAAAATTGAGCTCAATAACCATAATAATGTATGTCAACAGCTGCCACTCATGGGAAACGCAATGACATTTCCCTGAAGGTACAATCAAGTTTTTTAGCTACTGAAAAAAACAACAGGATATGCCCTTTCATTTAGCAGACACAGCATGACAGTTTATAGACCTGGAATTAAATTAAGTTCTATTTAATGTCTTACTGTGCCAAAGGGAACTAGAATTCATTCATCTTTGAGAATCCCCTTAGGACTTGAGAGACATTAATACACAGAGCACATATATACTTCACTTAGGATACATTTTGAAATTTATGTAAGAAAAAACACGGCAGCCTCTTTTGGGAAGGTGCCAATCAGATTAAAAACAAAACCACCTTTGCAAATCGGTATTCCAAAAACCAGATTTCACCATAATCAAAATTAATAAGTTATTCTCCCATAAGTTGATTAACTATTACAAGTTATATTTCCTAATTCTAAATCCAGAAGACAATGTTAATTTTACAAAAAGGAACCATATATATACCTTCTCTACTTTCTCCTCTTCTTTTTCCTTTTCTTTCTCTCGTTCATCAATTTTTTCAGAAGACAATACAACCATCGTAAGTTTTCTAACAATTTGCTTAGCTTCCACAATTTCTCGTTTGTGTTCATCCATAATGCAATTATCAGCTGGAAGAAGCTAAAAATGGTTCATTAAAGTTTCATAAAACAGCTAATACTATTTGCACATATAAAAAGCAAACACTATCTACTCTGAATTGATAAAATTGTAAATAAGGTCTAGCCTATTAACGACCATGATTTGCCTTCAAAATAAGTTTCTCTCCATTATTTTCTTATAATCTAACAGGGTTAAGTATCTGAAATTTGTACACCTTTTAAAATCAGGTAGCAGTTCAAAGTTCCATGTCTTCTTTCTGTTAGAGGTCCTACATTAATACAATACTAGAACAGTGATGCTTACCATTGTATTAATTACCCAAGAAAATGTATAACTGTTCCATTAAAAATATCACAGATTTCCCCTTTAAAGGTCAAACTCCAAATTAAATAAAGTACTGCATATGGATCCAATTTGGGAGACATGAGCTACTGAATTACATGAAGGGGTAAATTTAATTCCTCTAGATGAAAAATCTCAAGTAGAAAAATTATGAGCAACTTGACATCTCACTTTTCATTTTCTAATACCTATTTGATGACTTAAGTCACAAACTAGTTTCTAGCTTATTACAAAAGAGAAAGTAATATGTGTATAGTCAACCCTCCATTATGAAAAAGGACCAAATATCTCCAGTACAGCCATCTTGTATGAGTGGAAGAAGGTTAATGTAGATATTTCATAAAATAAATTAAAAAAACCCAGACACAAGGAAAAATATAGCCAACAAACCATAGTAGTTTCTGCTAGGCACTATGGTAGGCTATGAAAGAAGTGTTCCTGCCCCCAGAAATACATAGTCTACTTCAGTAACTAAGTCTAATGCAAAGTAAATAATCACTAAACAATAAAATGAAACATAGTAAAATATTAAACTACATATTGTACACTTCATCCCATTAGTCAAAAATGGGGGCAGGAGAAAAGTCACTAGGGACTGATGGCAAGGAGTAAGCAAGACTTTTTCTCATTCTTCCTGCTCTCCACTGGCCAGAGAACCCATTTTTATTGCTTTACTTATGTACCTGCCAAAGGTCCTCATCTTTTACCTAGATTAATGCAACTGCCTCTAAAAAATCTCCCATTATAATGAATAAACTATAAGTTTCTTCTTTTTTTTATTATTTTAAGTAATCTCTTCACCCAACGTGGGACTCAAACGCACATCCTGGAGATCAAGAGTCGCACACTCTACCAACTGAGCCAGCCAGGCACCCCTGTAAGTTTCTTTTATAGTTCCTCTCAATTCTAGTTTTGTGTATTTTGAGAATATGTAATTAGGTGCATATAAAGTTACAAATGTTTTATCTTCCTGTGAACACAACTTTATTTACTATGAAGTGACTATCATTTTTTGCCAAAAAAGTCCATTTTGTCTAACAATAATAATTTCCCTGGTATATTTTTCCCACCCTTTTACTTTCAACCTTCCTTTGTCCTTAGGTTTTGGAAGTCTCATGTGAAAAATAAACAATAAACTGGTTTTTAATCCCACCTGAAAATCTTTGACAACTTAACAGGAACACTTAGGCCGCTTGCATTTATTGTTAAACATTTCAGTAATAAATCTATCATCATCTATCATCTTTCCATTTGTCCTACCAGTCTATACTTACCTATAAACTCATACCTGTCTTTGAATTCCCCTTTTTCTGACCAATTTTCCATGTTCTCAGTTTGTAACATCACTTTTCTACTTTAAATCTTGAATGGCTCTCTACTCCCAACAAGAAAAAATTAAAACTCCTTACTATGGCACTTAAGGCCCTGCAATGTTTAGCCCCAATCTACTTCTCCATCTTCATCACCCCACATACTAGCCTAGGCTCCAACCACTCTGAGCTTCTTGATGTTCCCCTAAGGCGATAATGAAGCCCCTTCAATCCTCTTGCCTTTATACTCAGTTAATTCTACCTACAAAACTTCCCACCTTTAAAGCCAGGCCATTACCATCTCATCTACCAACATCTCAGTTCAACATCACTAGTTTGAAAAAGTCTTCCAAAATCCCCCCCAGACAGACATGGTCACTATCTAAGATATTCTGAGTCCCTACAGCACTTTGTGAATACCTCCAATAGAGTAGTTACTATATAATGCAAAAATGTTTTCTCCGTTGCTAAACTATGGCTGCTTCCAAGGTAGAGACTAAGTTTTATTCAACTCTGTAACCATAGTACATGAGAGAAAAAGTGATTTCAAAGACAATGAAGATGGTATCAGCTTTGGACAGGTTTGTTTTAAGTCCATAGATGTCCAAATGTACAACCAAATAAAACAGGAATTTCTATACTACAAACCTAGTTTTTTCAAACTGACAGGCTAAACTGTTGCTAAACTGGAGGTCATCAATCACAATCACATATACACTCTTCTAGATCCTGGATCCAACAATAAAAGCACAATACTAGTCATTTACTACCCAGTAAAAACACAAGAAAAGCCTTTAAAAAATATACAGACTTGCCCCATTCATCTTGAATGCCTAAAATTAACATTTTGGGGAGAAGGAAAAAGTATCTAGGTAAGCCCATATTTCTGATAATTTGCATATAAGAGAAGTCTAAAACCACATTGGTTAGAACTTGGCCTCTCTCCCCATGAGATATACCTTGCTGACAATTAAAAACTTTAACTTCGGGGCGCCTGGGTGGCTCAGTTGGTTAAGCGACTGCCTTCGGCTCAGGTCATGATCCTGGAGTCCTGGGATCGAGTCCCACATCGGGCTCCCTGCTCGGCGGGGAGTCTGCTTCTCCCTCTAACCCTCCTCCCTCTCATGCTCTCTGTCTCTCATTCTCTCTCTTGCAAATAAATAAAATCTTAAAAAAAAAAAAAAAAAACTTTAACTTCATATCCAACCTCAAACTCTGTAAGAGTGACAGAGGGTATTTAACTTCCATAGTTTGTCAAAGAATTAAATTCATTTACTTCATAAAGTAAACACAAAGCAATAATGCATTAGGGCTTCAAAAATTAAAACTTGAGAGCCTGACCAACCTTGAAGTGCTATATGGCTGCCTACTCCTCTTCCCACCCCTGGGATGCACAACCAAATATTCTTAGCAGCCCACTTGACTTACATGTACATAAAGATCATCTAAATCAATAAGATTAAACTGTAGAAGTACTGCTGCAACTCTGTATAAAGATGAAGGAGTCTCTCCATTTGGTTCCTTGAAAAACAAAAAAAAGTTTCTATTTAGTGCATAAGGTAAAACTAAAATCATATCCTTTACCTACCAATAATCAAGAACAATTACATCAAATAACTAGATCAACAATAAGCTTCATTGCTCTTCCTGATTATACATGACATCTGAACTGAGGACAAAGATAATTAGGTCAACATCCCTTTTCACACTGGAACATTTTCTGATGAACACAAAGGTTTCAAAAATGGACACATTTTACAGTGCATGCTAATATTTCAACAAAATCTGAAAATCAAATAGAATAAGTGAGATTTTATACTGCATAATACTTAGTTTTGGGTTTTATTTGTATGTGTGTTTTCTTAACTTGCTTTTTCAAGTAGTTCTCGATGGAGATGCAGACAGACAAGAGTGACAAATTTGGAAGTGCTAAACTATCTGTGTCTACTTTATACTTTTCTCCCTATTCTTTTACTTCTTGGGTTTTGTGCTAAATATATCTGCTTGTCAACTGATTTCCCCCTTCAAAACGGGTGTCTATACATATTACACATGGATAAATCAACATTTTAAAATACAGAATGGCCAATTCCAGTGAACCCTTCACAGAAACAGAAGGATCTTTGAATCAAGACTTTTCCTCTAATTTTTAAACTGCTTGGGATCAGCTGAATGGAAGACTGAAGTCATGACAACTGGCAATTACTAAATGGCCAAATGCAAATAAAAAGCAAACAGTGACAATACATTATGTTCCACTCCTACTCAACACTGGAAACAAGATCTTTGTAAGGTTCCCCACAATTGTAATAGGTGTTATGGATATAACACAGGAAGCTAACCAAACTAATGGATATCCTATAAAGAAGGCATTGTTCACTGTATTTCTTAAGACAGGTTAAGTCGGGCGCCTGGGTGGCTCAGTTGGTTGAGCGACTGCCTTCGGGTCAGGTCATGATCCTGGAGTCCCAGGATCGAGTCCGGCATCGGGCTCCCTGCTCAGCAGGGAGTCTGCTTCTCCCTCTGACCCTCCTCCCTCTCATGCTCTCTGTCTCTCATTCTCTCTCAAATAAATAAATAAATAAATAAATAAATAAAAATTTTAAAAAATAAAATAAATAAAGACAGGTTAAGTCTTCCATTTCACAAGAGTTTAATTCTAAATGTATATAAATGGTCATTTAGTAACAAAACATTTTCCTATAAAAACAAATGGTGGTCAAGGTCTCAGAGCAAACCCACAAAAGCTTATTATCTGACTTGAATCCACCAGGCACACGCTCATTATTCCCATTATCTCTGTCACAATGAGTCCACCACAAGAAGCCCTTGACTCCCAGGCCAAACATCAACTCCCATACTCTGATCTTCATATTGCTCTGTACAATCCGTTCTGTCCTAACCCACCTTTCTGCATTCTTGAAAAAGTTCCATTGACTCCTCTGGAATTCATAATCCATCCTCAGCAAAACCCCCTATATATCCTGAACTTCTCCTCTAACTGTTCCCTTCACTTTCTTGCTCAAACAGAGCCTAAGACTCCCTAGGAACACCACTCTCACTGTAACCCAGTCAAGTGGTGGCTCTTTTCCCCAAACCCCTCACACTACTAGGCCTGGAGGTGGGGTATGAGTCATCTTTGCTTTTTATAGTTTTCAGACTATTCTCCCTCCACCCTCCCCTAAAGCCCACCCAGCTTTGAATTTCCAATCGCTCATTATCCCTCACTATTGCTGTGATCTAGTTTCATTCCATTGTGGTCAAAGAAAATATTTTGTAGGATTTCAAGGTTTTAAATTTATTGAGACATGTTTTGTGGTCAAAGATAGGGTCTATCCTGGAGAACGTCCCATGCACACTTGAGAAGAATACGTAATCTACTGTTGCTAGCTAGGTACTGTTCTATATATGTCTGTTAAGTCTAATTGGTTTATAGTGGCTGTTCAAGTCCTCTATTTCCTTTTGTCTAGTTGTTCTATCCATTAATGAGAGTGGGGTATGGAAATGTCCAACAATTATTGCAAAACTATTTCTCCTTACAATCCTGTTAATGTATGCTTTGTATATTTTGAGGCTCTATTTGGTGCAAATGTGTTTATAACTGTTTTATCTTCTTCGTGGGCTGACCCTTTTATCAATATATAATGTCCTTTGCTGTCTATTGTAAAAATTTTTGTCTTAAAGTCTATTTTGTCTGATATTAGAATAGCCACCCCAGCTCTCTCTCATGGATACTATTCGCATAGGATTTTCCACTTTGAACATATTTCTATCTTTGGATCTAAAAGTGAGTTGCTTATAGACAGCATATAGTTGAATCATGTTTTATACATTCTGCCAAACTGCCTTTTGATTACAAATTTTAATCCATTTACATTTAAAGTAATAACTGACAAGGAAGGACTTCTGCCATTTTTCTATTTGTTTTCTACAGATCATATATATATATATATATATATATATATATAGTTGTTGTTCCTCATTTCTTCCATTAGTGCCTTCTTTTGTGTTTTTTTTTTGGTACCCTTTTGATTCCCTTCTTTCCTTTTCTATTTTTTTAGTTATTTTCCTAGTGGTTACCTTGGGTATTGCAAGTGATATTTTAAACATAATAATCTAGTTTGAACTAATACCAATTTAGCTTCAAC
Organism: Mirounga angustirostris; assembly: GCF_029215605.1. Taxonomy (NCBI): domain Eukaryota; kingdom Metazoa; phylum Chordata; class Mammalia; order Carnivora; family Phocidae; genus Mirounga; species Mirounga angustirostris. The sequence continues at coordinate 100,477,901 of NW_026991719.1, forward strand.
AGTATACAAAAACTCTATACCTATACACCTCAATCCCTCCCCCTTTTATATTGTTACATTGTTTGCCAATTAGATTTATAATTATTGTTTTATTACTTTGTCTTTTAAATCTTGTAAGAAAAAAGGAACTACAAACCAAAAAAATACAGTAATGTTGGCTTTTATATTTACCTATGTAGTTACCTTTACCAGTGTTCTTTATTTCTTCATACGGCTTCAAGTTATTGTCTAGTGTCCTTTCATTTCAGCCCAAAGGACTCTCTTTAGCATTTCTTGTTCTTTTAAGGTCTACTAGCGACAAATTCCCCCAACTTTTATCTTGGAATGTCATAAACTACCATTTTTGAAGGATAGTTTTACTAGATACAGAATTCTTTGACAGTTTTGTTCTTTCAGCACTTTATGCCATCCTACTGCCTTCTGAAGAGAAATCACCTGTTAATCTTATTGAGGATCTTTTGTATGCAATGGGTCACATCTGTTTTGCTTTCAAAATTCTTTGTCTTTCAACAATCTTAGTATAATGTGTCTTGGTGTGGCTCTCTTTGAGTGTATCCACTTAGTGTTTGTGGAGCTTCTTAGATGTGTAGATCCGTATCTTTCATCAAATTTGGGAAGTTTTCAACCTTTTTTTTTTTTTTCAAACATTACTTCCTGTCCCTTTCTCTCTCTCCTCTGCTTCTGGGAGTCTAATGTACATACTGATATTGGATGGTGTCCTATAGTCTCTTAGACTCTGTTCATTTTTCTTCATTCTTTTCTCTTTCTGCTCCTCATACTGGATAACCTCAATTGGCTCATCAAGTTGGCTGTTTCTTCAGCCTTCTCAAATCTGTTGTTATAACCCTCTAGAGAATTTTTCATTTCAGTTATCATACTTTTTGACTCCAGAATGTTTGGTTCCTTTGTTCATAATTTCTATTCCTTTTTTGATATTCTGCCTGGTCTCCTTTAGCTCTTTGCCCATGGTTTCCTATATAGATCATAAGCATATTTAGGACTGGTGATTTAAATTATCTAATAAGTCCATCACCTAGGCTTGCTCAGGGATAGTTTCTATTTTCTTTTCTTGTGAATGAGCCATACTATGTTTCATTGCATACCTCATTATCTCTTGTTGAAAATTGGGTATTTTGAATATTATGTGGCAACTCTGAAAATCAAATTCTGCCCCATCTTTGGAGTTTGTTGATGCTTATTGTGGGTTACTGTTGTTTGCTTGTTTAGTGACATTTTTGTAAAGTCTATATTACTGTCATGTGCGGTCACTGAAATCTGTGTTCTGTCAGTGGAGTGGTTAGTTAATGTTTTGAGTTTTCTTAAAGGCCTGAAGCCAAAAAGAAAAAGAAAAAAAAGAAAAAAAACCACTCTCCCAGTCTTTGCATACTAGCTCTGTGTTTGGGCATGCTTCAACACTTGGCCAGGTCATTTACAATTCTGTCTTAAGTCTTCACCTCCTGCTTGTGCAGAGCCTGAAGGCCAGCCAGAAGAAAAAGCCTAGGATCTTCTCAGTCCTTTTCTGAGTAGGTATCCAGTTCTGGGCATAAGCATGGCCTTTTGTTCCAATTCCCTGGTACATGCTATTCCCCCGTATTATCTCCTTATCAACCTTCTTTTTTCCCAGGCTTTCAGTCTCTCTATTGCTCGTCTAACCATTGTCTCTCACTCCAAACTGCTAAAGCCAGTAGTTGTGCCGTAGATTCCTTTTGGCAAAAGCCACCCCAGCTCTGGAGATGCTCCTAATCAGGCAAAACAAAAACAGGCCCTTGCACAAGTCCTTCAGGGAACAGAGAGATCGCAACCCACAATTCTTTATGTCCTCTGGCATTAGCAATCTACACTAGGAGTGCAGACTTCTATCTTCAGGGCCATCATCGATCTGGGTGTGAGGCAATTTATAACATCACAGTGCTCTCTTCCCCAAAGCAGCAGCTTCTTTCTTCACCCAGTCTTTCCTTGACTATTGTAAGTTTTTTACTAAATTCCAGAATTCTGTAAAAGTTGATTGACAGTTTTTGCCAGTTCATTAGTTGCTTTTATGGAGGGACAGAGCTCTGGAGTTCCCTACTCTGCCATTTTCACTCATGTCCTACTGTTGCCACCTATGGACTCCTGGGTCACTGCCCTTCATTTAGCAATGATCTTATAGCTTCTGATTCACTGTCATTCCATCCAACTCTATCCTTTTTTAATTGTTGGAGATTTTCATATATATGTAAGTGATACTTCCATCATGCTGACCTCTTGGCTCCTGGAACTCCTCTCTTCCAAAGATCTTCTCCTCTACCCCATCTGAGCCATTCACTCCATATCCTAAACTTTAATATTACCAATACCTACAACCCCTCCAAAATGTCGATTTCACATATCTACCCTCAAATGAATCCTTAATCCTGCTGGACATACTCTATTTCTCTCATTCATTCACTCTCCTACTCTCCTATATAACTACTTCCTACCTTCTTTACTAACCTCTCCTAACCTCCAATACCTCCTCTCTCAGCTGATGACCTTATTTTCTATTTTGGCAAGAAAACTGGAGCAATCAAAATTTCTACAAACTCTCACCATCACATCCATCCACCTACCAACAACTGTACCTACATATGCTGCTACCTTTCCAACTCTTATTCTAGATGAACTCTCTATGCTCCCATTTAAAGTCAATCCATCTACTTATGCCATAAACTCCATTCTCTCTATCCAAGAACATTACTCCAATAACTCTCTCCTACATCACCAGTTTTCTTCCCTTCTACTCAATCATTCCCATGAGCATAAAAATATGTTCTCTCTCTCCCTCTTCAAAAAATAATCTCTCTTGAGTTCACTTCCCCTGCCAGCTACCTTTGTGACTCTTTATAACAACTGCTTTAGAGTTGTCTACTCTATTTCCAACCTACTCTCCCCATTCTCTTAACACCACCCCAACTTTACCAAAATGGCTAGTTTTGCCCTCCCTGATGATAAATCCAATGACCAAATTTTAGTCCTCATCTTAAATGACCTATCGGAGGCATTTAACAAAGTTCATCATTCCTTCTTCCATTTAGCTTCCAAGATACTATATTCTCTTTTTTTTTTCCTCTTACCTTATACATTACTTCTGTATCTCATTTGCTGATTCCTCCTCTTCTCCAGGCCCTTTAACATTGGAGTGCCAAGGCTCAGCCCTTGGTTCTCTTCTCTTGTCTCTCTATATCCAACTCTTGGTGATTTCATTTAGTATCACAACTTTAAATATCACCTACATGTTTCTGACATCTGTATTTCTATTTCTAACCCAGTCCTTTCTGATTACCAGATCTACACATCCAGTTATTTACTCAACATCTCACTTGGATATCTAAGACATCTCAAACTTAACATATGCAAAACTGAAATTCCTGATTTCTACCCCCAGTACACCAAACCCATTCCACCTGAAATTTACTCTATCTCAGTTGATAATAACACCATCCTTTTTGCTGCTTAGTCCAAAAAAAAGGTTAGAAATAACCCTAACTCTACTCTCTCACACTCTGTATCTAATCAATCAATGAATACTATTGGCTCTACCTTCAAAATATACTCAGAAGCTCATCAACTTCCACTGCTACCTTAACAATATCGATTCTTTGATAACCTAAGTCAAAATACACATGTACACGATGTCTTCTGTCTCTCTTATCTCTCTCTCTCTCTCTCTCACAAACACACATACTGCTCATGTCACCTTTACTATGATAGCTAGTAATTAATGGGGGGGTGGGGAATGAAGCACTCATCCTGCCTTTCCAGTAGGAACTGTATTTCAATGTAACCAAGCAACCCAAGTTAATAAGGGACAACTCTTCTTTACAGAGAAATGATAGCTAATAAATGTGGAAAGATGATAACATCAGTAAATCAACAATTTGGAACACCTAAGGAAATAACTGACTCAGGCAAGGATCATTCATGTATTCTAAGCCACTTAATGTAAGGTTAATGAAAACTGGACATTCACAAGGTGCCAAAGTATCAACATACAGATAACTTCCTATTAAAATGGGGGGAAATGTCATTGTTGAATGGAGGGATTAGACTGTCATCAACTTACTGGAACATTAAAGGTCAGACCGGCATGAGATGTTACGTGATATGAAACATAAAGCACAATCTGTGAAGTCTTTTGCAATTAAATATTTTACCTGAACATAGTCAAGCTCTGAGACCTAACTCTAAGTACATAAGACAGACTGGGGACAAAGAACAAATTTAACCAACCATGAAAAAGCAATCAGATAAATCTAATGCTTGGAAGAATAATGTAGTCTTCTATGGTAATGGGGTCTTCAACAAGTCGATGCCATTAAGGAATGAGAGGGGACACTATTCTAAATTAAGAGACTGAAGAACCCTAACAAATAAAACACATGGCCTCTGACTGGATCACTGTTTGAACAAAACAGTTATAAAATGTACTTGGGAGATAATTTGGGAAATCTGAATATGGTCGGAGTTTGTTATATAATAACAATCTAGTAAGATATAAAATTGGTATCATGGTTATATAGAAAAAGTCCTTACTTTTAAAAAGTACCAATTAGCGTATTTAGGGGTAAATGATATCTGTAATATAAATTAATATTTCCAAAAAAGTATACCAACATGTTAATAAACTTACTTCTAGGTGATGGGATTACACTATTCACTCTTTTCTATATGTTTGAAAATGTTCATAATAAAGTGAAAACATAAAAGAGAAACAAAATGAAAGAACTAAGTCCGATCACACCACTCTCCTACTCAAAATCCTCCAATAGCTTCACCCAGTATCAAAGCCAAAAATCTTGCAGCACTAGCTCTATGTGATGTGGTCTCTCAGCTCTGACCTCATCTCCTACCACTCTCCCCATCAGTCTGATCCAGCCACACTGGTCTCCTTGTTGTTCTCCAACACATCAGGCATGCTCACACCTTAAGGCCTTTGCCTAGAGCCTCTTCCCCAGATATCTGCACAGTTTAAACCTCATATCCTTCATTTCATTGCTTATATCTACTTTTTCAGTGAGGTATACTCTCACTATTCTATGTAAAAGTGCAACCTACCACTCCAGCACTCCCACTCTTCCTTACCCTGCTCTATACTTTTTTTTGCCCCATCTCATTGATCACCTTCTAACATACCATATAATTTACCTCAAATATAAGCATCATGAAGGCAATAATTTCTATTTGCTTACAGATGTAGCCCCAACACCTAGAACACTACCTGGCACATAAGAAGTACCCAATCAAATTTTTTTTCCATTTTTTTTTTTTTAAAGTAATCTCTATACCCAATGTAGGGCTCAAACTCACAACCTTGAAATCAAGAGTCTTGTGCTCCACCGACCATGCCAGCCAGGTGCCCCCCTGATCAATATTTTTTTTTTTTTAAGCAGGCTCCACGCCCAGCATGGAGCACAATGCAGGCTTGAACTCATGACCCTGAGATCAAGACGTGAGCTGACATCAAGAGTTGGACACTTAACTGACTGAGCCACCAGGTGCCCCCAATCAACATCTCTTAAGTGAGTGAATTTAAGTTATAATAATGCCTAGCCATGATACCACTATTACTACTGTTGTGTTCTGAATCCAGAAATTAAGGGGCTGTGATATGGGTGAGAGTCATCATCTCTTTCCTCTTTCCTGTGGCAAGACAACGCCAGCCAAGTTTATCTTTTGGTTCCCTCACACTTCCTAGTACTCCTTTCTTTCTGTCCTTTGTGCTAATCCTCATGCTGTCCCTAAGCCCTCTATCATAGCCATCCCTGTTAGGAGAATCAAGCAGATGTGCCTGCCAAATTTTCCAAAGTGTGCTCTCAAACTGCCTACATCCCCTGCCACCCTTCCAAGTCAAAACATCCAGTATAGCTGATCCCAGGTTGAAACTAGGATAAAATCACTCTCACTAACTTCATGGCATAAATAATCAGCTTTGTCTAGAAGTCCTAGCACTAAGGGAAAAAAAAAAGTCTGTTCATCCAAATAAGTCCCAACTGGTGAAAATATGGGTTGTGGGCAAGGGGAATGAACATTTTTCAGATAATGATAAGAAGAGGGGAGGGTGGAGTAAGGCAAGGGACCAATACACAAGGGTGACCATGTATGCCTAGGAGCCAATTCCCAGGCTTACATGCCCTAAGCACCTCTTCACTTTCATGGTTGTCCTTATTTTACCTCTCAGACCACAAATTATCGAAAATCTTTGACATTTTTTCCTCTAACCTCAGTGGTCCTTAAGACTGCAGATTTGTACAAGATAGCTCAGGCAACAGAAACAAAGGAATGGTGTTACACAGAGCAATATAAGGGTTACTCTTTCCAATAATAGATTATTTCTAAATCAAATGTTCCTTGCTGGGTATTTCTTATATAAGAAAAGGGCCCATCATCTATTTAAAAAAAAAAGATTATTCCATGGGGCGCCTGGGTGGCTCAGTCGTTAAGCATCTGCCTTCGGCTTAGGTCATGATCCCAGGGTCCTGGGATTGAGCCCCGCATCGGGCTTCCTGCTCGGCGGGGAGTCTGCTTCTCCCTCTCCCACTCCCCCTGCTTGTGTTCCCTCTCTCACTGTGTCTCTGTCAAATAAATAAATAAAAATCTTTAAAAAAAAATTAAAATAAAAAAAAAAGATTATTCCAACACTGTCAACCCCCCAGGGATATTTTAATTCAGCTCAAAAGTGTTACCATTATGAGGAATATTTTCATATAAAAATTTCTAAACTCTAAAACTCACATTCAACTAATAATACTTGATGTTATGCAGTAGGTCATCATTATTCACTGTAATATGCTCTGAAACCTACAGTCTCCAAAGCTGTAACCTATATTCTAATTAATTAAGCGCAAGTTAAATTTCAGCTACCCTATCACTTTAGCGATTGGCTTCATGTTCTCAAACCCAAAGCAATCATGGTACCTCTTAAGATGTGATAAATACTTCAACTTCTCTTCCTTGTACTAAGAGTGGACTCCCTGGCTGCTGGTAGGAATGGGGAAAGTTGCCATCACTAATTTTTGAACAAAGATGAAGTACTCTTGCCTAAAAACCCTGCCATGTGTCTTGTTTGGTATCAAAATGCTATATGAAGTTCTGATCTGATTTCTCTTCTGGAGCATCCCAGAAAATGGAAAATAAAAGATAAGCAGAGGCAGTAGGTGGTGTTATCATTTGAGAATACTAAAAGAAATCATCTTACTATCCTGAATTTGAGCTCCAGAGGACAGGAAAAGACCCTCTTTACCAGAGTATCCTCAGTGCCTAGCAAAGCAAGAGCATATCATAAACATTCCATAAATGAGTATTTCTTGACTAAGTATCCCAGGCAGGTAGACAAATTAGGAAAGCTATACCAAAAGGATGGACAATAGAGGCCTTATTACATTAAAATCGTCCATGCTATCATGAAAGTTATCTTCCTAAAAACATAGATCACTCATTTACAATTAGTGAGCATTTACTATAGGCTAAGCAGTAAATTAATCCAGAGAAGTTATTAAAATATAGACCCCACCCTAAATGGCTCACAATCTGACAAGGGACACAGATACAGTTTATGCTAATATAACCTGATAAGTGCTAGAAGTCTGTGTCAGGTTTTATGAGAAGAGATTAAGAAATAACTAATTCCACCTGGGTGAAGTGACAGCAAGACTTTACAGAGCAAGTAACACTTGATCTTAAAGAATAAATAGGAGTCCTCAAGATGAGGAAAAGACAGGTGAGAGGGTTGAGTAAGAAGAGTTTTCTAGTTATAAGGAACTGCATATAAATAAAGGTCTATATATACTAATGTCTATACCTAAATTTAGGAAATGGCTAGTAATTTAATAGGACTAGAATATTAGATTTGAGGGGGGAAAACCACTAAATATGAGGCTGGAAAGAAAGAATGGGGCTAGATTGTGAAGAGCCTTTTCTGCCATGTTTAGAAGTTTGAATTTTATCCTGCAAAGGTTTTTGAGCAGTGGTCAATTCAATCTCTTTTAAAATATAACAGTAGTACTAATATGAAAGACAGACTGAAAGAGAAATAGAGGCAGACTTGCTAGGTAATTATTATAGTGACTTAAGTGAAAAGTAATGTAAAATATGCCTCAAGAATTTATCCACGTCCATAAAAAAATTCCTACGGTCATTGCCTATATAATAAAATTCTAACTCAACACAGTACCTTTGACAATCTAAAGTGTGCCTACCTTTCCAACTTCACTTCTTGTTCTTTCTTTTCCCTATATCTTACAATCCAGCCACATCAGACTATGTACCATTTCTTCAATCGGTTATATACATTCATACTGCCATGTCTTCACTCAGTTTATTTCGAAAAACAACTCTCAACAAACTCCTACTCATCCTTCAAGGACTGGGTTAAAAAAGAGTTGTATCGGGCGCCTGGGTGGCTCAGTTGGTTAAGCGACTGCCTTCGGCTCAGGTCATGATCCTGGAGTCCCAGGATCGAGTCCCGCATCGGGCTCCTTGCTCAGCAGAGAGCCTGCTTCTCCCTCTAACCCTCCTCCCTCTCATGCTCTCTGTCTCTCATTCTCTCTCTTGCAAATAAATAATAAAATCTTAAAAAAAAAAAAAATTAAAAAAGAGTTGTATCTATAAAGTCTTCTCTGATTCCATCTCTCCCAAGGCAAAAATTTATTATGCTTTGCTCTAGGCTTTCACATCACACCATTCATACTACTAATATAGTACTTATCATATGGCATTGTTAGCTATCCATTTATCTACCTGCTTTGCTAGAATGGCTGAGCTGAAACCAATCATTTACAAATAAAATTCAAATTAAGTTATACATATAAAACCATGAGATTTATCGATGTCTGTACACACACACACACATTTTTTTTTTACCTGGTAAAACTTGAATTTGAACCCAAGAATATGACACAGTGTTTGCGGTTCACACATACTCATGTAAGATTCTAATAAAGATATAAAGAAGTCATCATGTTCTGGCCTGCATTCAAACACTTCTAAAATGACATCCAAAACTCTATTGGGATCCAGATTAAAGCATCCTGCAACAGATGAGATACACACAAATTCAAAAGTGATTATACATCATTTCTAATAATTAAACCATTAATTTTCAGGGACAACTTATATAACAAGATAAAATGTTTTTAAAAACAACTTCTTTTACAAGTTTGCTTCCCTTGCATCAGAGGATAATCTTTATAATTTTCAAGATGATCAAGTCCACTCCCCATATTTTACAGATGAGAAATATGACTTGCCCAGGATTACAAAGTGGGTTAATGACAGAACTGGGGCTGGAGCCCAGGACCTGCGACACACAGACAAGTAAACTTTCTTCTATGCCACACTGTCTCAGGTCTTGATTACTCAGGCTAGTTAAAGAGATCCACATTTTTAATTCTCAGGAAAATATGACAATCAAAAATGCATTTACAAGTTAGGCAACTAAAGGGTTTTCCTTAATATTTCAAGAAGCATTTGGAATGTTGGTAAACAATTAAAAGTTCAGGTTCATAAAAGCAGAACATCATTTTTAGAATAATTTCTTAGTTTATCTTACATACACAACAAAACTATAAAATATAAACCGCACCACTGATTTATATCTATGGTTTTTGGCAGCATTCTAAGGAGAAAACAAGTATACTACTGATACTGAAGAGATGAAAGAACACCAAGGAGTTGGGGACATAACCAAAGAGCGTAGATAACACAAGCAAAGAGAGGAGGAAAACAATCTAGGCAGAGCCAGAAAAGAAAGGAAAAGCAGCACTGAATAGGCACCGATGGCTACTTATCCTTGCTAATCTCATGAGGTAAAGCTAAAGAGGGCCAATGGACACAGATTTAGTAGACATTCCTATCAGCGACCCTATTCTTAATACATTATTAATTCCATTTGCATCCAGCTTCACCTGTTACCATATATTATAGTGTAGTCCTATCATATGTGCATTTAATTTATGAGAATTTGCACAAAACAAAAAAAGTGAAAGAGGGGCACCTGGGTGGCTCAGTTGGTTGGGCGACTGCTTTCGGCTCAGGTCATGATCCTGAAGTCCCAGGATCGAGTCCCGCATGGGGCTCCCTGCTCAGCACTTCTCCCTCTGACCCTCCCCCCTCTCATGCGCTCTCTCTCTCTCATGCTCTCTCTCAAATAAATAGAATCTTTAAAAAAAAAAAAAGTGATAGAAATAAATTTAAACAATACAGGAGGTTCCACCCACCATTCCTCTCAATAAAACATATGCTTATGACCCAGAGTGAGCACGAAATATCAATCTGCTGTTTCCTCAGTTTATATCAATTCCCATATGCCTTGCACATCAAGCTGAATGGAATTCTAGAATTTTAAATTACATAGTTTTCATTAGACATAGCACCTCCATGCAAGCTAACCACTTCATTGGGGCAAATAAATAAATATTCCTTTCTTCTAATGCTGGAGGAAGAAAAAACAACTGTGTTGAACTTAGAAATCTTAGTTCTGAACACTGTATTTTATAGATGACTTAAGAGATTTTTCAAAGAAAATTCTTATATAACCTATTATAAGAGATTTCCAGAGTTACTTTTATTAACTCCACACTTAGTTACATTGAATGCTATAAAACTAATATCTGATTCACAGTATCTTAGCAATCACTTGGAAAACCAAACTCTCCAAATATAAAAAGTATTTCTTTCCTCGTTTTATGAAATCCAAAGTTAAGAATACATTTTCTTCTATTTCTCATACTAAAGGGAAAAAAGACTAACACAGTGATTATGTCTCACTGAAAAGAGCTCCAGATTTTCATAAATTCTCCAAAGAAATATTTACCTAAAGTTCTGAGAAAAAAACTTCTAAATATTTTTGTCTCTCTCTATACCCTCCAAAAGTAGCCTATGAATGTAAAAGTCACTCCAGAATAGCAAATGGAATTTTTAAAGGCTATTGGTGGAAATATAAAATGCAAAATGGCACAACTACTTTGTAAAACTGGCAATTTCCTTAAAAATTAAACTTACAACTACCCTATGACCCAGCCATTTCATTCTTAAGTATTTACCCAAGAGAAATAAATGTCTATGTTCATACAAAGACTTGTACAAATGTCTTTGATAACAGCTTTATTTTCTTATAACAGCTTTATTTATAATAGTACCCTCTCAAATGTCTATCAGCATGTAAATGGACAAACTGCAGTACAGTATAACTGTCAAATATACAGTAGACTACTACTCAGAAATAACAAGAATAATACAAGCAAAAACGTGGATGAGTCACAAAATAATTATGCTGAATGAAAAAAGCCAGACCAAAAAAGAATACTCACTATATGATTCCATTTATTAAAAAAATTCTCAAAAATGCAAACTAATCTATAGTGACAGAAAACAGACCAGTGGTTACCTGGAGAGGGGGAAACAGAGTGAAGGAGGATGAAACACAAAGGGGCAAGAAGAAATCTGGGGGAAGGGGGTAGTGGTAAATGTGCATTATCTAGATTGCTGTGGTGTTTTCACAGATGCATACATGTTATAACTCAAACTGTACACCTTAAATATGCAGTTTATTTATGTCAAGTATGCCTCAATAAAACTGAAAAAAAAAATGCCTCCAAACTGTTCTAACAGACAGTAAAGATTGTGAAAGTAAGACCTAGCAAATTCTCTAGCCTTATAACTGCTAATTTACTAAATATAAAAATCCAATCACCAAATAAAAATACTCTATCAGAGATGACAAAAGATATATTAGATATAATTTTGAAAAAATTGCTGGTTTATAATTACCCGTCAAGCTCCCACTAGAACATGTTACATGGGAATGCTGTGCTTCATGAATCACATTGCTTTAAAGTTTTGTGGGTTTTTTTAAGATTTTATTTATTTAGGAGAGAGAGTGTGTGTGAGAGAGAGAGCACGAGCAGGGTAAGGGGCGGGGGAAAAGCAGACTCCCCCGCTGAGCAGGGACCCCAATGCAGGGCTCGATGCCAGGACTTCAGGATAATGACCGAAGCTGAAGGCAGATGCTTAACAAACTGAGCCACCCAGGCGCCCCTAAAATTTGTATTTTCAATGTGCTACAGTGTGAGCCACCTTCATTATGTTTTTTTAACAGTATTACTGCATCAAGGCTATTCTATCAGTGATCCGTACTGTCAACTAACTACCAGTTTCTTTTCTAGATGCAATTTAAGGCAGTAATCTAAAAGAGAAGATATGTACCTTTATTTATAACAGATATCAACCTTTGCATCTTTCACAAAAGAAAAACTGGCTTATGAATTTTCTATTAAGTGTCTCAAGTTTAGTGCAACCAACTAGAATGACCTTTGCTCCATAAGATGGAAAAAGTAACCAAACCATGTATTTAGAAAATGATTTTTAAAACCTTAAAGATCTGCTAGGTAACAGTTAAGCTATTTCATATAGAATAAGACTCTAGTAACAATCAGTAAGCTTGGAATGTCCAAAATAATTTTTTTTTCCCTAATGGCAGCTGTCGGTAGAACATAGGCACTCTTGTGCTCAACCATCTTAGAAAGGCTTTTGTCTAGCCCAAACATCAACAGTCATGTGATCTTGAAAGAGATCATAAGCCTAGCTCCCCACCTAGGCATTATATAGCTGGTGTAGCTACATTAAGGATATATACACACATATAATGCCTTTATGTCTTCTGAGGAATAAACAGGGAACCATATTGGAAGGGAACAAGTAGAAAAATAAAAAAGTGGTAGAGCTGTAATGGCCATGGATGCATTCCTTCATTTAAATAAACATTAAATAACCACCTGATACGTGCCAGGTGCCTGTGATAGGGAGATTAATAAAATGCCTAAAAGAGAGTTCACACCTTTTGGATGATGTCTTTTTAGAAATGCGCTGAAAAAGTAACTGAAGTTTTCCCAAAGATAGACAGGATGACGCTAGTCATTATTAGAGCAAGCGACTGTGACTAGAGGCAAAAAAAATATTGATTAAACTGACAATGGCTGTTGGAGGAATATGCCAAATGGAGATTCCTAACAGAAAAAAAAAATCCCAAGGTAATATTGTAAACATGACTGGGAGAGATGTCCAACTCGCACACTTCAGACAAGAAAACAGAATAGCTTCAATCATCATGTTCCGGACAGAAAGGACCTTATGAGACAGAGAAAAACCATGTGTTGAACAAAAGGACATAATCTGGCATCTAGAATTACTTTAGAAACAGGCTATGATGTAATCTGAATGCTTGTGCCCCCCCACCAAAAATTGTTATATGGAAATTCTAATCCCCAATGTGATGGTATTTAGGAGGTGGGGCCTTTGAGAGGTGATTAGGTCACAAGAGCAGAGCTCTCACGAATGAGCTTAATGCCCTTAAAAAAGAGAGCTCCTCTGCCCCTTTCACCATGTGAGGATACAGCAAGGAAGTCAGGAAGCTTTCACCAAGAACCCAACCATGTTGGCACCCTGATTTTGGACTTCCAGCCTCCAGAACTGTGAGAGATACATTTCTGTTGTTTATATGCCACCCAGTCTGTGGTAACTTGTTATAGTATGAAAGTATTTTTATTTTCTTTACTGCAGGTACAATGGCATCCAAGTCATCAATTTCTAAGATTTCAAGTAGATGATTAGTAAATGCCTGAAATGCTGGGAAAAATTCCTCCTGTTCTTCCAGTTTGTTGATAATGCTTTGGAGGTCTTCAGGTCCCAATACCTGCATAACCTGTTCATTCATATCCTCATTAATCAGCCTACACAATTTTCCAACTGTGTTCACCAACACACACAATGAAGATGAACTATCTAATTCTAAGAGTTCTTGGAGGTTTCTCACAGCATTGTTCATTTCTCCAAGCCTAGTATAAACTTCATTCATTTGTGTGGTAACTTGTTATAGCAGTCCAAATGGACTAAAACAGGCTAATAAAAACCTATGCTAGATTATTTCTAAGAAATAGTATTTGCAAAAAAACTATGCATCTCAAGGAAAGAACCAGAGAACCAAGATGCAGAGAAATGCACCTAACAAAATAAAAGTATAATTTTAAGGAAAAAATCTATGCTTGAGAACACCAATTGCTGTCATCTTTTTCATAGCAGAAAAAAACTTCATAACTAGTATACAGTAAAGAAACTTCAATAAAGCAAAAACACAAAGGAGGCAAGAAGAAATAAAAAGAAAAAAAAACTGGCTTCCCTTTCCAAGAGATAGCAGACAGCTGACACAAAGATAAGATGGTTCTAGGCTGAATGGCCCTTATATCCAGATTGGTCCAAAAATAAAATACTAAGTATACTCAAGGTAACTTAGTCAAAATGGTTAAATGTAAATAAAATCTTTTAAAAAGGGGGGGGGGTGCCTGGGTGGCTCAGTCGTTAAGCGTCTGCCTTTGGCTCAGGTCATGATCCCAGGGTCCTGGGATCGAGCCCCGCTCAGGCTCCCTGCTCAGAGGAAAGCCTGCTTCTCCCTCTCCCACTGCTTGTGTTCTCTCTCTTGCTGTCTCACTCTGTCAAATAAATAAATAAAATCTTTAAAAAAATAAATTAATTAAATTAAATTTAAAAAAAAAAAGGGCGCCTGGGTGGCTCAGTCAGTTGGGCGTCTGTCTTTGGCTCAGGTCATGATCCCAGAGTCCTGGGATCGAGTCCCGCATCAGGCTCCTTGCTCAGCAGGAAGCCTGCTTCTCCCTCCGCCTGCCACTCCCCCTGCTTGTGCTCTCTCTCGCTTGCTCTCTGACAAATAAACAAAATCTTTTTAAAAAAATGGTTAAATGTCCCATAATATGCCCAAGAATCACTTGGCTTGGGGTCTTATTTTGTTTTTAATGTTTCTCAGGTTACTTGCCAAGCAACCAAGAGAACTTGTGAGACTGAAGGTGCAGAGATTCTCACCCTACCTTTCCCCACCCCCAGCCAAATGTAGAAACTTGGACACCAGGCAACAAATTAAGGTCCTGAGGTTTGGTGAAGAGGGCTCTGGTTCTGGGTGAGTAGCACAGGGTTAGAGCCTAGGCCAAAAAGATCCTAGACCACTAAACCCAAAACCAGGAAGAACCATTTCCACTCCCTAAAACTAAACTCAAGTTAGCTAGCTCCATGACTAATTTTTAGCCAGAACTTTTGATTTAGAGCAGAAACCAGCAGAGTGTGGCCTGTGGGTCAAATCCATTCGGTTTCTGTAAATAAAGTTGTACTAGAACACATTTATTTACATATTGTCTATGGTTACTTTCAAACTACATCGGCAGAGTTGAGTAGTTGCAACAGAGACCATATGACCCACAAAGCAAACAAATATTTACTACCTCACCCTTTAGAGAAAAAATCTGCTGACTCCTAATTTAAAAGAAAGAAAAGGAGTACCTATTACTTTTTTTGAAGGGCATTCAGAAGAGTTATAGTTTAGCTCAATAATCAAAAGTGTCCATCTATCTTTCCTTGAATTTCTAAATGATGCCTTTTGCCATCTTGATGCAGGGTTCATTTGAGTGGGGTCTATGACTTAGTAGCTAAAGAGCCTACTAATCACTATCCTTTCCCATTTAATAAGTTTTTCAAATTTACTGTCAGACTTGAGATCACAACCACCATGCGGACTCATATGATTCTCCTTCTTTGCTTACTCATGCAGTAAACAGTCCCTATCTAACAGGATATAAACCTTGTGTATTATCTTTAGGATATAAACATTTTGATGTGCCAGAATCTTTTAGGGAGCAAATGACTAGCTTTTAATTAAAGGATGATAAATAAGGATTTCTCCTGATCAGACCAAGTGCCCTGAAATATAAGTGCATTTAAATGCATACCTCCCAAACTAGGTGGAGGTATCAGTTCTGCCAATGGCTAGTGAAGGAGATCAGGCCTGAGATAGCTTTGTAGGAGGTATTATGTCCAGACTGCTCCTACAGAGAAAACGATGGGAATAAGCAAGGGGAAACTCGTCCAAAGATGCCATGAAAATAAGATGCTGTGTCAGTGAACTGCTCTGGCCAGATGAGACAAGGCCTGCATGGAGTCTACATTGAGGGGAAATCCAATAAATTTTAACACTGAAAGAGTACTCATTGGAATTGGAGTCTTAACCTCAATTTTCATGTCAATAAAAAATTCCTTTCTCAGACAATGGGGGAGAGGACAGACTCAGCAAGCCAGAAAGAAACAAACACTTGAGTCAGGGAGATGAGCTTACTAAAATCCTCCACGTCAAGGGAAAGATGCTAAGAATCACTATAAACTCTACAAGAATGAAAGAATTTTCATTCATTTTTCAACAAGTATTTATTTGGCACCTACATACCAGGCACTGAAGTTAGAGGTACTAAACAAAACAAAAACCACTATTTTCATGAAGCTTACATTCCAGGGTGGGTAGAGAATAAATTGCAGTTCATGTTAAATGGCGATAAGTGCTCAGAAGAAAACATAGTGAATGAGAGGGAGTATTGAGGGGGATGGCCAGGGAAGGCTATATTGGAGAGGTTACAGGTGAGTGCTTCGGGCCTAGTGTGCTTGGAAGTCCACATGATAGACTAGAATAGGGGTTTAGCCCAAGAAATCAAATTCTTTATATTCATGGAATATCCATGTGTATCATGAGCTTGCAGTTGTAACTACCACATTGTTCTTCAGAGACAGTAACATAACCTGTTCTATAGGAGAGCCACGTTCAAGAAAAGAAAGTAGTGTATATTTTCCCAGTTAGATAAAAGCATAACTTCAAGAAAATCCCTCTTTGAAATGTTCCTAAAACAAAGGACTAAAAGGTATAAACCCACAAGGACAAAAATTAGAAGAAACAAGGACAGATGAGAAATGTCAACAGATAAAATAGAAACAAAAACAACTGAGGAGCTTACATAGCATAAATTTTTTTTTATTTTTTTTAAAGATTTTATTTATTTATTTGAGAGAGAAGGAGCAGTGGAGGGAGGGAGGGAGAGAGAGAGAGAGAGAGAGAGAAGCAGACTCCCCGCTGAGCAAGAAGCCCAATGGAAATCATGACCTGAGCCGAAGGCAGATGCTCAACCAACTGAGCCACCCAGGCACCCCAGCATAAAAATTTTTATGTGAGAAATATCATCTTAAAAGAGTACATGGCAGTATGATAAGGAAAGACAAACTATAGGAAAGCAATATTGCCAAGTAAGCATCTCAAGCTAGATCAAAATGCTGCAGGAAAAATGTAGAGCCTACCCTGAAAAGAATAGAAAGGAAACCCTACAGGAGGCTTTTTTAAAAATAGGTCACTGCCAGAAAGGTAAGCAAGAGCCCTGGAGCCCATGGGCTACCAGTCTCGGTGGTAAATTAACAACAGGAGGAAGTAGCAAAGAGAGTAAATCAGCTGCCAGAACTAGACTCACTTCAAAGCGCGGGGGGGGGGGGTGAAATAGGTGATGGGGATTAAGGAGTGCACTTGTGGTGAGCACTGGGTGTGGCATGGAAGTGTTGAACCACTATATTGTATACCTGAAACTAATATTATACTGTGTTAACTAACTGCAATTTAAATAAAAACTTTTAAAAAGGATAAATTTAAAGTAAATGCTCCTTACCTGCTACACCTGCTGATCACCAAAAGTCTAAGCTAAAAACAAAGGTAACTGTAGTAAATCTAGTTTTATCTGGGTCCCTATACATAAGAATGGAGGAAGGGAATGAAGACTGGGGGACACTTCCTCTCTCTTTCTTAGTCATACACAAATTTCAAACGTGTAGAAAAACTAAGAAGTGGAGCATAACCATCCCCTAAAATATAACCAGTAAAGCAGGGAACATGACTTCTCCAACAGGTCTCAAAATCTAAGACATCTAGGTGTTGTGAAATCTTCCCTAAGATAGCACAACAACCAACAAATAATAGCAAAAACTCTCTCCATTCTGAAAAATCAGGATTACCCTATTTTTCTACCATTCATTCCTCCTTTCTACAGAAGCCAACTATTTCCTCCAAATGCTCAATGCAAATGAAAAGAATAAAGCTGAAGAAATTTTACTTAAAAGGTAGGGAGAATAACACTTCCCTATCTTTCACAACATCTGCCACACTTATTTTTAACAGGCTGTTGTAAAGATAAAATAATGTATGTATCAAAGTCCCTTGTAAAGATATTTTTTAAATCAAGCTCAAAAGACCTAAACATCTCCATGTTTCGAGAATTCAATAAAGATTTTATTAAACTTTCACATTTGCTTATTTTCTGCCCTCTATAAAATTACTGAGAAATACTTAAAAATTAAAGATAGAAATACTAGAGAGAACAGAAATGAATACAAACACCCAGCAGGAAAAGAGAAATAATAAAGATCAGAGCAGAAATCAATGAAATAGAAACCAAAAGAACAGTAGAACAGATTAATGAAACTAGGAACTGGCTCTTTGAAAGAATTAGTAAGACTGATAAACCCCTGGCCAGACTTATCAAAAAGAAAATAGAAAGGACCCAAATAAATAAAATCATAAATGAAAGAGGAGAGATCACAACCAACACAGAAGAAATACAAATAATTATAAGAACATATAATGAGCAACCATATGCCAACAAATTAGACAATCTGGAAGAAATAGATGGATTCCTAGAGACGTATAAACTACCAAAACTGAACCAGGAAGAAACAGACAACCTGAACAGACCCATAAACAGCAAGGAAATTGAAGCAGTAATCAAAAATCTCCCAACAAACAAGAGCCCTGGGCCAGATGGCTTCCCAGGGAAATTCTACCAAACATTTAAAGAAAAATTAGTACCTATTCTTCTGAAACTGTTCCAAAAAACAGAAACGGAAGGAAAACTTCCAAACTCATTTTATGAGACCAGCATTACCTTATCCCAAAACTAGACAAAGACCCCACCAAAAAGGAGAATTACAGACCAATATCCCTGATGAACATGGATGCAAAAATTCTCAACAAGATCCTAGCCAAAAGGGGGCGCCTGGGTGGCTCAGTTGCAGGGCGTCTGCCTTTGGCTCAGGTCATGGTCCCAGGGTCCTGGGATCAAGCCCCGTGTCGGGCTCCCTGCTTGGTGAGACTGCTTCTCCCTCTCCCTCTGCCTGCTGCCCCCCCTGCTTGTGCTCGCTCACTCTCTGTGTCAAATAAATAAATAAAATCTTTAAAAGAAAAAAAGATCCTAGTCAATAGGATCCAACAGTACATTAAAAGGATTATTCACCACGACCAAGTGGGATTTATTCCTGGGCTGCAAGGTTGGTTCAACATCCACAAATCAATGTGATGCACTACATTAATAAAAGAAAGGACAAGAACCATATGATGCTCTCAGTAGATGCAGAAAAAGCATTTGACAAAGTACAGCATCCTCTCTTGATTAAAACTCTTCACAGTGTAGGGACAGAGAGTACATACCTCAATATCACAAAAGCCATCTACGAAAAACCCACAGCTAATATCATTCTCAATGGGGAAAAACTGAGAGCTTTTTCCCTAAGGTCAGGAACACGGCAGGGATGTCCACTATCAACACTACTGTTCAACACAGTACTAGAAGTCCTAGTTTCAGCAATCAGACAACAAAAAGAAATAAAAGGCATCTGAATCAGCAAAGAAGTCAAACTCTCACTCTTCTCAGATGATATGATACTTGACGTGGAAAATCCAAAAGACTCCACCCCAAAACTGCTAGAACTCATACAGGAATTCAGTAAAGTGGCAGGATATAAAATCAATGCACAGAAGTCAGTGGCATTCCTATACACCAACAACAAGACAGAAGAAAGAGAAATTAAGGAGTTGATCCCATTTACAATTGCACCCAAAACCATAAGATACCTAGGAATAAACCTAACCAAAGAGGCAAAGATCTGTACTCAGAAAACTATAGAATACTCATGAAAGAAATTGAGGAAGACATAAAGAAATGGAAAAACGTTCCATGCTCATGGATTGGAAGAACAAATATTGTGAAAATGTCTATGCTACCTAGAGCAATCTATACATTTAATGCAACTGCTATCAAAATACCATCAACTTTTTTCAAAGAAATGGAACAAATAATCCTAAAATTTGTATGGAACCAGAAAAGACCCCGAATACCCAGAGGAATGTTGAAAAAGAAAACCAAAGCTGGTGGCATCACAATGCCAGACTTCAAGCACTATTACAAAGCTGTAATCATCAAGACAGTATGGTACTGGCACAAAAAGAGACACATAGATCAATGGAAAAGAATAGAGAACTCAGAAATGGACCCTCAACTCTATGGTCAACTAATCTTCGACAAAGCAGGAAAGAAGTCTAATGGAAAAAGACAATCTTCTTCAACAAATGGTGTTGGAAAAATTGGACAGCCACATGCAGAAAAATGAAAGTGGACCATTTCCTTATACCACACACAAAAATAGACTCAAAATGGATGAAAAACCTAAATGTGAGACGAAATCCATCAAAATCCTAAAGGAGAACACAGGCAGCAACCTCTTTGACCTCAGCCGCAGCAACTTCTTCCTAGAAACATCACCAAAGGCAAGGGAAGCAAGGGCAAAAATGAACTACTGGGACTTCATCAGGATAAAAAGCTTTTGCATAGCAAAGGAAACAGTCAACAAAACTGAAAGACAACCAAGAGAATGGGAGAAGATATTTGCAAACGACTTATCAGATAAAGGGTTAGTATCCAAAATCTATAAAGAACTTATCAAACTCAACACCCAAAGAACAAATAATCCAATCAAGAAATGGGCAGAAGACATGAACAGACATTTCTGCAAAGAAGACATTCAAATGGCCAACCAACACATGAAAAAGTGCTCAACATCATTTGGCATCAGGGAAATACAAATCAAAACCACAATGAGATACCACCTCACACCAGCCAGAATGGCTAAAATTAACAAGTCAGGAAACTACAGATGTTGGCGAGGATGCGGAGAAAGGGGAACCCTCCTACGCTGTTGGTGGGAATGCAAACTGGTGCAGTCATTCTGGAAAACAGTATGGAGGTTCCTCAAAAAGTTGAAAATAGAGCTACCCTATGACCCAGAAATTGCACTACTGGGTATTTACCCCAAAGATACAAATGTAGTGATCTGAAGGGGCATGTGCACCCCAATGTTTATAGCAGCAATGTCCACAATAGCCAAACTATGGAAAGAGCCTAGATGTCCATCAGCAGATGAATGGATAAAGAAGATGTGGTGTGTGTGTGTGTGTGTGTGTATACATATACAATGGAATCTTATGCAGCCATCCAAAAAAAAAAAGAAATCTTGCCATTTGCAACAATGTGGATGGAACTAGAGGGTATTATGCTAAGCGAAATAAATCAGAGAAAGACAATTATCATATGATCTTGCTGATATGTGGAATTTGAGAAACAAGGCAGAGGATCATGGGGGAAGAGAGGGAAAAATGAAACAAGACGAAACCAGAGAGGGAGACAAACCATAAGAGACTCTTAATCTCAGGACACAAACTGAGGGCTGCTGGAGTGGAGGGGGGTGGAAGGGATGGGGTGGCTGGGTGATGGACATTGGGGAGGGTATGTGTTGTGGTGAGCGCTGTGTATTATGTAAGACTGATGAATCACAGACCTGTACCCCTGAAACAAATAATACGATGAAAATAATAACAATAAAAAGAAAAAAGAAATGAATACAAACACATAGGTAGCAATGACAAAAAGATTTCTCATAAATATCATCCCAAATTTTACTAGTACTGATAAAATCTTAAAAGTACTATCTAGACACTGCTCTCATTTCTTAATTGAAAAAAAGAAACCTACATGGGGGAATGCATCCATTCTGTCTTTATGGATATTCTCCAACAGTTTTAAAAAAACTTAGTAACACATATTATTAGACATGTCTTACCTATTAAAGATTTTATATTTTCTAAGATTAAGTCACTAGTAATATTTCCAGATAAATCTTGCCCCAATTCAGCAATCAGCTTGGCATAACCTTCATTCTCTTCTCTTAACAAATTGAATTTTTGCTGCTTATAACTGAAATTAGATAAACATCATAAAGGGGATAAAATTAATTCAATTAACAAGCTTGCATAAAAGTACCGTATTCTCATTGAATTTTCATTATTTCTCTTATATAGAACAATTATAAGAATAGTTGTTGAAAGTTTACTTCTTTGTATATCTTTTAAAATAGAAAATAACAGTGATTCATGAGACACCCCAATGTTAATTACACAGGGAAAACCAGTAACACAAAAAAGGAATATTGCTAATCCCAAGGAACAACAGCATGCCACTATTTCCATCGTTGACTAACAATATACCCTAGAGTATAGCCATACTTGTAAATTATTTTATTGGTAATAATAAAAGCACTGAATATTACTTTAACTTCTAATATGGAAAAAAATTAACACTGGTTTCACACAGGTAAAGTTCACGGCTGACTCAATAATCCTATGCTTCTTTTAAAAGGATAAAACACAAGACATGCTAACAGCAACAACAACAACAAAAATCTTCAAACTGCTGTTAGAAACATCTAGTATTCAAAATGAGAACTAAAGAAAACATACTCAGATACTTGATCTGCAACATAAAGATAAATGTACTTACAAGAGTTTTGTCTTGATTTTAACTGACTTTTGATTGAACTGCTGTGATTGTTTGATAAGCCCTAATGATTCCAATGTTTCTGGATCCAGGCGTTCCTTTAGAACTGTGTCTGAAACTAAATACTGTATTAAAAAATATTAAAGGCCATTTATTCCTTAGCATTCTAATATATCCACAATTTAAATACACTCAAAATAATTTTTCCCAAATAAGAATATTAAAATCACATTAAATATGTATCAATAAATTTCAATTTATTAAAAAAAAGCTTGGAACTTCAATTTAACAAAAATGATGACTCTCCAAATACTGAAAAAAATGTGACATACAGCTCTTTAAATAAAACTCACTAAAAAATTATATGCATGCTGTACACAGCCTACAAATGAAATTCTGATTAAACCTATGTCAACTGAATTTTTCTTTAAGAGTAATACAGCACCTTCAGCCTTCATTACTTTCTATTGTTTAAGTAAAATTCTAGTACAGCGAATATAAGGCCATCTTCCAGGTCTGAGTAATAGCATTTCTCCTTGGTTCTAAATTTATGAACATAAAATGGTTTACTCGACAATGATTATGACAAGTTCTAGAATTTATTATTTTTAAACTACCTCCATTCTTTTTCTCCTTGCCTAATAGTTTATGAAAAACTGTTCAGTTTAAAAGTTGTCCACATCATTTCTACTCACTTGATAGATGCTTACCTTTTCCTTATTTAGGAACTTACTAGGTCAGGAATATCACCAAAAGTTTGATATATACAGATAGTTTAATTGATATGAAGCATGCATATTTCACATAATTAGCATGTCTAATTTTACAAAGCATTCCATTTCAAAATCCAAATCTCACCTTATAATGAATAGCCAACTGAATGTCAATATCCTCCTCCATTAACATGATTAACTGTGATTATAATTGTTCAATGTAAAAATCTAGAAAGGGAAAGTATTTTTTTATAACTTACCAAACATGCTAATACCAATTGTGTAAAATAGTCTCTCTTGCTTTTTTCTTCTAAACAATTTGTCTCAATATCTATAATGATGGAAAAAAAAACATGAAAGTTTGATTTTTCTAGACTGTCTCCAGCACTATAATAAGATACTTATTTTCTTTAAAACTAGCTAATTTTAAAATGCCTCATTCTGAAATTGGAAACAAATTTGCAACTATAGTAAGCAGGAGCTGTCCTTCATATGCATATGAATGCTCAGAATTAATTTCTCCTGATACTGGAGACTGACCCTGTGACCAATGGCATATCCATAAAATGGTAAGTTGATTACACAGGAGTTACATGCTATGGCACTGGAAGCAACAAAATTTCAAAAAAATAATGTTTTCAAAAATGGAAATATTCAAGCAAAGTTTAAATGACAACACATCAGAGATGCTGAAGAAGAGATTCCTTCCTTAGGTGTAAAGTTGAACTAGGTGACAACAAAGATCTCTTCTAACACTAAAGATCTTATTACTTGTGAGGATTAAACCTTTGACCTTGGCCACCTTGGCACCATGTTCTAACCAAACTACCTGGCCATCAACTCTACGAAAAGACAGTATTAAAAGAGTATTTTTTAACACCCCGTTTTGAATTACTCTAGTCAGCAAACAAAAATTATTCATGATTTTTATTTTCTTCCTATTGAAATATTAAGAAACTGAGACCTCCGAGTTTCAGTAGATTATTCAGAAAATTTGTCAGTTTTATGAAGTATGGAGGAAATAAAACAATTAGCTCTTAATGCCAAGCATCAAAAAATTCAACCAGGATTGGGCGCCTGGGTGGCTCAGATGGTTAAGCGTCTGCCTTCGGCTCAGGTCATGATCCCGGGGTCCTGGGATCGAGTCCCGCATCGGGCTCCCTGCTAGGCGGGGAGCCTGCTTCTCCCTCTGCCTCTCTCTCTCTCTCTGTCTCTTATGAATTAAAAAAAAAAAAAATTTTTAAAAAAAAAAGACTTAAAAAAATTCAACCAGGATTGACAGGATTACAAAGTTGATCTCAGGATTATTGCTTTAATGATTACATACTATTATATTAAGGTCAACTCGTAATTTATAAGAGACACCGATTTTAGTGATATAATAAAATTGTCTCCTAAGGGTTCTACAGTTCTCCCCAGATGTCCTACCACTGATTTGCTTCAGTTTACTTTCTATTGCCGTAACTGAGAATCAAAAGAGAAAAGAATTTATCATCAAACATTTCCACATTTTCCTGGCCCTTCTCCTCTTTCCCGTCTTGGACAGTGCCATTTCCCAATATCCTGGCCACTGTAGCTAAGCACATGGTCAGCTCAAGCATATTAAGAGAATTTGAGGGTATAATTTATACAACATAAACTGCAATACAATCTCATTCTCTTAATTAGACTTTTAATCCATGTGTATCTCATCAATCCCTTCCAGGGATTCCTAGTTGTCTCCCTGTTATCTGGTTTTCTGGTCCCTCCTCAGGCTAGAACTTCAAGGATACTGATCTTCAGGGGTCAGGACTAAACTGGGCCCATTCTTGGGACGCCTGGGTGGCTCAGTCGGTTGAGCGTCTGCCTTCGGCTCAGGTCATGATCCCAGGGTCCTGGGATCAAGTCCCACATCGGGCTCCCTGCTCCGTGGGGAGCCTGCTTCTCCCTCTGCCTCTGTCTCTCTCTCTGTCTCTCATGAATAAATAAATAAAATATTTAAAAAAATAAAAAAATAAAAGAAATAAACTGTGCCCATTTTTTTAACCAACATCTATCTACCAAGGCCCAAAAGTCCCTAAGATCTACCCCCAAAGTCCCTAAGATCAGAGCACCTGGATAGCAGGTTCATCCTCTTCAAGCCAAGTCTCCTCTCCTCTTAGCCATTTGACCTGTTCAAGGTACCACTCTCTGGGTTCTGACCATGTTAAGAAATGCTTAGTAAGACCTCAGTAAACTTCTTTGCTGAGCTATCTCAACAATCAATACACAACTCTCTTAGCACAATTATGTCTTCCCTGTTTCTTTCTTCTTTTTGTCCTAATTAATGAAGCTATTCTAATAAATTCATTCATTATCCCTGACTCATAAACCCTGAAATCAGTACCTAGTAAATTCTCTTTAATTTCCCCTATGATTTTACTAAAAAGCCCTCAACCATTCCCAACTCTAGGTCCCAGTATCACCAACCACCCACTCCAGCTCAGAGGTCCCATCAGTGCATCAAGTTACATCAGACTTCCCTCTCCAGGTTAATATAGCTCTCAGGCCCCCTCATTCTTACATAATTAGTCTTTTAAAGAAAACTGTTATCTTAACCAGGAAAGTACAGTAATGATTTTTCTTATAGCTCTTAAAATATTAGAAAGACAACATGGTATAGTAAAAAAAATTATGGGCTCTGGAACCAAAAAGACCCAGGTTCAAACCCTGTTTTACTGGCTATGTGGCCTTGAAAAATCCCTTCTCGGAGCTTCAATTTTCTGATATGTACACCTACTTTACAGAAGTTGCTGTAAAGATTAAAAGGAAATTAAATGCATAACACAATGCTTAGAACATAGAAGGTGCTCCAAAAATAGCATCTACATTATTATTGCCATTATCATTATTAGAGGTAGCTCCCATTCTTACTCCTATTCCCTAGTTTGGTCTGGGGTCATCTTTCGATCATTTTTTTTTTTTCCTGCTAACAGTGAGGGTGGGTGAGTGAGGGGGGACAGGTAAGGGAAATTCTCTTTCCAAGTTTGCCATTCTAATCTTGCTTGTAAAAATTGACTGGATAGGCTAAAAGAAATTTCCCAAGAGCAACCAAACATCCTCATAAATTTATGTTAATAGTAAAAAACAATGACTTATAATTCCTATTACTAAAGTAAATATGAAGGGAAAATATATCCTAATAGAATAAATCAATAAAGAAATTATTGGAACTTACTAGTAAGCTGATAGCTGATGATTACCCCCAAAAAAGACATAAAATATACTCCTGACACTATCAAGGAACAACAGCTTCCACAAAATGTTACCTACAAATCACTCTTTCAATCCTACAAATTTATAGTAAAAACAATTTTTTAAAATTTTTTAAACTGTTTCAAGGTATATTTATATGTAACATACATAATGTAATACCTTTAGTGCCTGCTTTAAAAAATTAAGCTTAAAAGGTTTTGTTGTTCTTGCTGGCATAAATCCATTCAATAGATAGTATGAACTTATACTTAATGATCCAAACCAGGACAGTTTTAAAATCGAAATAAGGCACTATTAATTATGCCAGGGGGAAAAAAACAAAAGTGGGACATATGATCAGCCCATCAGTGGTCTACTCTTTTATCACTCACAGTCCACACACATTTTGACCTATTCCTGACATTACTGCTGTTATGAATCTTAAACATCCTGAAGGATCAAGCACCAGGCATTCAGATTTGATGAGATCAAATTCCCAGATTCTCAGTAAGACATTTAAGTAACCTATCTATTCTAGAAATTAAGATTAATGAGCTAAATTAATTCACTCCAGCTTGACAAACTCTCAGAGGATGTCTTATTTTATTTTAAAGTGAATATTAAAATGTCTGGTAAAGGTTTCTATTAGATCAAAGTTTTAGAAAGCATAACATTGATGGGGAAAACTGCTCAAAGTTATTTTAATTCAAATCTAAAATTAAAAGAAATAAATTTATAATATACATTATTTTTTAAATCCATGCTTCCCATGGAAGGACACTACCTTTTGTTCTAAGTCAAAGAAATATTCCTTTTTTATCTTGCATAAATTCTTATTTATTCTGGACAAATAGAGAAGTTGCTACTTCCAAAGCTGGTTTCTCATCCTCAAAAGAAAAGTACTTTTGATTACTTTGGCTCTTCTTGCTCTTTCTAAAATTAAGAAGAATCAAAAGAGTATAACAGCAAAGTAACTATCTCTTGAGTGTCCTAAGTTTGAGATTCTGACATTCATTGATAAACTCCATTGAGTAAAATTAATTATGTGGTTACTAAAATCTGAATAATTCAGACTAACTGAACTTCAAAAAACTTAGCTTTTTTCTACTTGAAAGGACTTAATTTAGCTCAATTTTATATAAACATACATTCTGCAAAACTCAGACTATTTAAATTATAAACTATATCTAAAGCTAGTTTATAAACAGTGATCATACTCACATTTGATTTACAACACTATATTCTCTATAAAGAAACGATACAGTCTAGTTCCTACAAATAGTTTAAAGAAAACATTTTTTTAAACACAGTACATTAATCTACCCTACAGCACTTTTTACAGGTGAAATAAAGGATTGATACCTACCTAATATGCAGAATACATCAGCAAGAATGGAGGGCATATCCTCACGAAATTCCTAATTATAAAAATATAATTATTCATAGTAAATACAAGAACAGCACACTAGCAAGTATGGTTTCAGAATAATACTCTTCAGTAAAACCTAAAACCTAACAAAACCCCAACACCACTACGTTGACAAATAATAAAATTCAAGTTTCATAATACAGAGAAAACAGAAAAGAGACAACAGTTGGAAAAAAAAATGTTTAAATGTCTACCATGAAATAACTTGATAAAACACTTGATAAAAAAAAAACCTAACAAGCGGGGCGCCTGGGTGGCTCAGTCATTAAGCGTCTGCCTTCAGCTCAGGCCATGGTCCCGGGGTCCTGGGATCGAGCCCAGCATGGGGCTCCCTGCTCAGCGGGAAGCCTGCTTCTCCCTCTCTCACTCTCCCTGCTTGTGTTTCCTCTCTCTGTGTTCCCTCTCTCGCTGTCTCTCTGTCAAATAAATCTTTAAAAAAAAAAACCTAACAAGCACCTCAGGAAATATTAAAGAGCACAAATGAATGACACTTTTCCAATGAAGTTTCATGTTAGAAACCACTGGAATTTGGGTACCTTAAACCTGTTAAAAATGGTACATTTTTCATCTACAACTTTAAATGTGCTCATGCCTCAATCAACACTGATTTATGCAAAAGTCCTAGTGGTATCGGAACAGAAATCTAAAAAATACAAAAACAATTACAAGCTGTCATTCCATAACTCAAGATTCTCTGAAGATGAAAACAATTACCAAAAATCCATCTTTATTTTCTTTATGCACTGATGTTTGTAGCCTTTGTAAGCCAAAATTCTCCCCATTTCTGGATGAAAACTTCAACACGTATTCTAGATTTGTCTCCTGACTTCCCACTCCCATGCCCAATTTTAGAGACATTTTCCATTAGTAAGGATCATAGTTCAATCACTGCAATTAGTTTGCTGGCACTATAGCAACCCTTAAACTAGCCTATTTTCAGAGAGTAAAGGAAAGAAATATAATCCTAACAAGAACAACAACAAAAAAAGACTGGCACTGTAAGAGACATGCAAGATATGCTTCCATGGCTAAGATATGGGACAGTGAGATATGGGGCTATGAGAAAGCCATGACAATGACAATCCAGGTGCAAAGGTATATATAAAGACTCAAAGGAAAGGGGAAGCTAAGTAAAAACAAAATACATATTAAATCCATTTGGACTATTCACTTTCAAAAAATGGGAAAAATATTAGAATCGAATCCATAAACAGACTACACCAATGGCCAATTTACAGAATGAAAGAAACTTAATTGCACACCAGACTTCAGTCTCAAAAGTTTCTTAAGGGCTATGAATTTTTGCTATGTCTACTTGAATGCAAGTACTCAGGCTACTTGAAGAAAAGAGCAAAACAAGAGTTTTCAACATGGAATATTAGTTGTTGGAAAAAAAAAAAAAGACTACTCCAACATGAATTAATACTGCTGTGGTCAGATAGAGACAGTTTAAGGATAAAAGAGAAATTCATATTGAACCTTGACTGCTCAAATACGTTTCAATATGTAAGGGGAAAAAAATCACAACAGCTAAACATAGAAATTCCTTACGACTTATCCTCAGAAAAGCACAGAAAGCATATGAAGGAGATTACCTATCCTAACAGAAAAAGGCTACAGAAGCTTAAAGCAGCACAAGGGAAATTCGTACTGGTATCAAGAAGCTCCAGGTCCTACATGTCAATAATACTCATTATGAAAGCTGTTCTCAACTGGATGGATAATTTTATCTATACAAGGTTAAAATCCAGCCTAATAATAATAGAATAATACACCACTTAACTACTTAAGTTAAGAAACTTAACTACTGGTTTACAAACAACACCCTTACAATTTGAGAGCTCATCTTACAATTCAAATACCAAACACCTATGAAAAGTATCTGGTCTGAATCTAACTTAAATTGTCTAATAAAAAAGAGACAGAAAAATCACCTAAAGGTTAGGGGAAAAAATCTAGTTATTAATATTTTCTAACACAGCAAACACATGAAAACTGGCATCAAGTGAGCATTAGTTACAACTATGCAACCTCAATTTAATTTAAAATAACTTAATCCTCAAATTTTAAAGTATATTTAATTTCTAAACATAACTGCAAACAAAAGAAAATGTTTTGATATGCTCCACTGTGAGAAAAATATTCTAGTCAAATTATTTTTACAGTAGCATTTTTAATTAAGTGTATCGTGATTTTGTTCCAAGGCAGGCTTTTTTTTTTTCTTTGCCCTCTCAGCTTACCTAACATTTTCTGCTTTATTCACAACCAAAGATTAAAATTTCAACCTAGCAACAACGGCTTATCAATATTGCCTTAAAACATCCACTACTATAATTCTGAACAAAATGAAATGCAAGTTATATACTTTAGGGATCTTTGTATCAAAGGCAAAAAGAAATATGTAGTTATTAAATTAAAAAACGTGTGTGTGTGTGTATACTTACGCTAATGTCATTAAGAACATTAGATGCCTGTTCATGCTTTAGATTTCCTTTAATGACATGGTATGATAACTCATAAAGAGCCTGCTGGAAATCTGTTGAACATAAAAGAAAGAGTGTAAGAACACAATCTCTTGAACATAAAAGGTAGACCCTTCTGAGGGAAGACCTCTGTATTTCCTACTTCTCAGAATTATAAGGATCAAAAATAAGAAAAATATACTTCTAATGCTTTTCTCTGACAGATTTTTTTCCCTTTTACTTTCACAAAAACACAACACTAAAAGTAGAAAATAGTTAACCTTGACTCCACTACTATAACATAACTACTGCTTAAACATTTCCTTCCAATCTTTTTCTACGTATCTACATGTTTTACATATTTGCATTCACAGTGTACATCATTTGGTATTCGGATTCCCCCACAAACACTTTTTAAAGTATTTTCTTATGCTACCAAAGTCTCCCAAATTATTTTCAGTGATTGCATGGAATTCCAGCAGGTGGATATAAACTAATTTAACCATTTCTCTCACCAGGATATTTCACAGCTTTGTCTACATATATTGGGATCATAGCCAATTCACTCGCAGGGCTACACTGACAACAGGTAAAGACTACCAGTCAATATAAAATCAAGTTGTATCCGTATCCTACTCTCGGAGAATGTCTCCCCAAATCTAGATCTTTTCGCCTATCAGAATTCAAACTAAAATAATTACATACATACATATGTAAAATGGCAGTTCTATGAGAACTGTCAACCACAGATAGTCTCATTCACTATTACCATAGCTTCCTTCCCTGGAGAAGGAATTCGGCCCGGGGAGGGGGGAGCTAATGGTCACATGACTACCTCCTTCGGGCCATATTTTTCTTTAGTCCTATACACTGAAAACTTTACCTCCTTCCTCTCATTAAAAGTAGAAAAACAACTGTATGGTGACAGATGGTACCTATGCTTGTGGTGAGCACAGCATAATGTACAGTTATAGATTTGTTGAATTACTATGTTGTACACCTGAAACTAATTTATTATGTGCCCCCTATACTTCAATAATAAAAAAAAAAAGTAGAAAAACAAGTAGCTCTAAAAACAGCTGTAAAATAAAGTAAATTTTCTTTCTGAAGGGAATCAAAAATCTTTCAGGGCAAAATAGCAAGTAAAACATCAAATATTTAAAAATCTTGTCCCTTAGTTTGACTACTCATCACAAAAAAGGGATAGCATATAAATCAAAACATACCAATATCCCTTTAAACAACCTTATTTACAATTTTATTAATTTACAATTATTTTACAATGAAATAAATTTGTCCATTAAATTATTTGCTAAAGAAATATAGCCAGAGGGAGCCCGGGTGGCTCAGTCAGTTAAGCGTCTGCCTTCAGCTCAGGTCATGATCCCGGGGCCCTGGGATTGAGCCCCACATCGGGCTCCCTGCCCAGTAGGGAGTCTGCTTCTCCCTCTCCCTCCCCCAACTTGTGCTCCCTCTCTCACTCTCTCTCTCAAATAAATCTTTAAAATTAAAAAATTAAAAAAAAAAAAATACAGCCAGAGTATCCCAATTTCTAATGAAGAATTCATTATTAAACATATTCTATACCTTTTTCATAAATATGCCTTCATTATGCTTATAATAAACTATATAAAAGCTAAAATGCAAAGGAAAAAATTTCTATTTGTTAGTATGGTAGAAATATGAGGTCAATTTCATGCTTTCAATTTCCATTAATAAAATGCTTTTACAACAAATAACACTCATTTTTAAAGTTATCCAGGGATACCTGGCTGGCTCAGTCAGTGGAGCATACAACTCTTGATCTCGGGGTTGTAGGTCCGAGCCCATCTTAGGTGTAGAGATTACTTAAAAATAAAATATTTAAAAAAATTAAAAACTAGGAATGCCTGGGTGGCTCAGTTGGTTAAGCATCCGATTTGATTTCGGCTCAGGTCATGATCTCAGGCTCATGGACTTGAGCCCCGCATCACATTGGGCTCCACACTCAGTGGGGAGTCTGCTTCTCTCCCTTGCTCTGCCCCCCCTCTCAAGTGTGTGCTACCTCTAAAATAAATAAATAAAATTAAAGTTATCCAGATAACTTAGGGAAAAAAAAAAAAGTAATCATTCTTGGAAGGACAAAACAGCTGAACAACATAAAATTCCCAGAAGAATATGGGCTCGGGCACCTGGGTGGCTCAGTTGGTTAAGCAACTGCGTTTGGCTCAGGTCATGATCCTGGAGTCCCGGGATCGAGTCCCGCATCGGGCTCCCTGCTCGGCGAGGAGCCTGCTTCTCCCTCTGACCCTCCTCCCCTCATGTACTCTCTCTCATTCTCGCTCTCTCAAATGAATAAATAAATCTTTAAAAAAAAAAAAAAAAGGAATATGGGCTCATAGGAGCTGAGGAAATTCTAATCTTAATCAGAGAAGGAGATTAAAACAGAGAACAAATAGCCCAGGTCATTTTGCTAACACTAAGTGACATGAAAACAATCACAATGTTATCCACAAAAGAGCAAAGGCAGTCCCCAATTCACATGTTTTTAAATGCCCATTTAAGTGGTTAGGAACATCTACTGTATTTTAGCCATAGAAACAGTAAGTGGTACTTTAAGACTACCAAGGCTAACCCCACAAAATTCTGTAAAATCTATACTAAAGTTGAAAAACATTACATTTACAACATGGAAAAAAACTTAGCAAACCTTATAATTATACACAAAAATAAATAAAAGATTTTATCTTAATGCTAACATTTCAGAAAAAGTAGGGGTTTTCCCTTGTTTATTTTTAGTATTCTCTACACCCAATGTGGGGCTCAAACTCATGACCTGGAAATCAAGAGTTGCATGTTCTTCCAACTAAGCCAGCCAGGCGCCCCTCAGAAAAAGTAGTTTTAAGGGCAGCCACAAGTAAAAGGGACTTCTAGAGATTCTTAGACATTCTTTGTGGGATTTGAACACTGAAGACACTAGTTCTTGGTTATGTCAGGACTACTCCTGTTTATCAGCCATCATTACAATATCATTTTATTGGGGGGAAGGGACTTATAAAAAGGAGTAGTGTGAGCAAAGGAAACTGGGAAGGGAGGGGCAGAAAGGGAAAGGGCTCAGGGAACACTACCCAAACTCAATCCCCCTAAGACAGAACGAAGGAAATTCTGAAGAAATGACATTTCAGTTAGCTTTCTGCATGGACTACCAACTGGAGCCCTTAGACCAAAGCTTGACTGTTGGCAGATACCAGCCAAAGAACGTATGTATTGAGGAAGCAGGCAAAGGCAGGTGAAAGAGAGCAATGGCAATTATGTCAATGAGGCCACGCTCATAACTATTTTTGGTTTCATACATGAATCAGAACAACCATGCAAATTAACAATAATCCGGTAGTTATTAAAGATCCATATAGTCCCATTTAAAACTGAAGAGTAATCATCCTGTGTTACACTATTTAGTTTTCTGAAAATTCTTTCTCTTATTTTACCCACATAAGATTTCAATCACAGACAAGATCAAAGTTAACTGAGAAGTTATAAACTTCTTTTAAACATAGGGAAGAAAAAAAGTTAAGTATCCAAGTGCTTTTAGGAAGGAGTCTTTCTTTACTTTCTTACAATTCTGGCAGTCAACTGACTTATTCAAAAGAAAAGGCATTATAACAACCTCAGAAATCTTTATGAAAGATCATGCAACTTTATAAGTAGGATAAATTGGAAAATAAGTGGGGGTGCAGGCTAGGAATGTTAAGTCTTAAAACAGGTCTTACCCAAATGACAAAAAAAAAAAAAAAAAAAAGAGGCTCATTTGTTAAAAAAATGCTTCCACTCAAAAATTCAAATGTTCTTTAAAAATCTTAATCATATTAATATTTATTTTTTTATAAAACAAAAGTAAATCTATAGAAAAACATTGTTTTTAATCTTCTATTCACAAAGGCATAATTTAAATAACTATAATGAATTTTTATTTAATCATTTTTTATTTAAAATAGATTAGTGGTTATAAATTATTTTTTCTAAATTGAAAAAACTGTTATGGGTTCTACCCTCAGCGAAAGCTACATATGAAAATGCTTTAACCTGGGCGCCTGGGTGGCTCAGTTGGTTAAGCGACTGCCTTCGGCTCAGGTCATGATCCTGGAGTCCCTGGATCGAGTCCCGCATCGGGCTCCCTGCTCGGCAGGGAGCCTGCTTCTCCCTCTGACCCTCCCCCCTCTCATGTGCTCTCTGTCTCTCTCATTCTCTCTGTCTCAAATAAAATAAATAAAATCTTTAAAAAAAAAAAAAAAGAAAATGCTTTAACCTTACTAGATGTAATTGCTTTTGTTTTTGCCCCTCCTTTTCTAAATCCAAATGCCTAATTTTAAATTAATAAATGCTAAATAGTAAAAGCCTTTAAAATTAAAATTTACATCCTGTTTAATTACATCTTACTTAATAAATCATACTTGTGATATGCAGTAAACAACTCCTTTGCTTTTAATGTTTTCCATGACAATTGCCTTTAATAAGATCCCCAGATACTACCTAAACATAACCAGCTTTAGTAAAAACACCACCTCAGTTTCTGGATATTTCCTAGTGCAAACAAAATCTGAATAGTTTTTCCGTACTAGCTTTTCTCTTCTGTTTATGACTGATAGCTAGCCTGTATAATTTTTAATACAGCTAGCAACTGCTGATATTTGGCCAAATATACCATGTCACAACGATAAAAGCCAAGCAATATATGACTCTTATGTAGATCAAACATCTATATACAGAAATAGTCTTACTGTAACTACAGTTTTAATCCTAACGGTAATATACTCATATAAAGGCTTTATATAATGTGAACTATCTCACAGCTTTTGTTTTTCATTCATAACAATTTAATGTAAAACAGAACATCTATTAATTTTGACCAAGCCAAAAATAATAGCTATGATACTTTTAAAAGTCTTACCTCTGTAAGTTGAACTATCATGGCTTTTATTTTCACTGAGGATCCGGCATAAATGCAAACTAGAATAAAATAGAAATAATCTGCATTCATTTCCAATCCTAATATAGATGACCCTTAGACAGCAAATTACATCAACTAAAAATATTTGGAAACATATCAGATGTGTTTAAATCCATTAATTTATAATGAG
This sequence comes from Mirounga angustirostris, assembly GCF_029215605.1. Taxonomy (NCBI): domain Eukaryota; kingdom Metazoa; phylum Chordata; class Mammalia; order Carnivora; family Phocidae; genus Mirounga; species Mirounga angustirostris. The sequence continues at coordinate 100,513,370 of NW_026991719.1, forward strand.
AATAAAACAAACCTAAAAACCCTAATTGGTCAGAATTGGAGCATGCTAGTAAATCAATTCATTATTTTTGAAAACTGGAAATGAATAAAAAACACTTAATCTGCCTTTCACACATGAGCCAATAATTGTTAAGAAAGGTCTCTGTACTGATGAATATGGACTCCAAAATCCTCAACAAAATCCTAGCTAATAGGATCCAACAATACATTAAAAGGATCATCCATCACGACCAAGTGGGATTTATCCCCAGGATGCAAGGGTGGTTCAACATCCGCAAATCAATCAATGTGAGAGAACACATTAATAAGAGGAGGGAGAAGAACCATATGGTCCTCTCAATTGATGCAGAAAAAGCATTTGACAAAATACAACATCCTTTCCTGATTAAAACTCTTCAGAGTATAGGGATAGAGGAACATTCCTCAAGCTCATAAAATCCATCTATGAAAAACCCACAACGAGTATCATCCTCAATGGGGAAAAGCTGAGAGCCTTTCCCTTAAGATCAGGAACACATCAAGGATGCCCACTCTCACCACTGTTGTTCAATATAGTACTAGAAGTCCTAGCAACAGCAATCAGACAACAAAAAGAAATAAAAGGTATTCAAATTGGCAAAGAAGAAGTCAAACTCTCTCTTTTCGCAGATGACATGATACTTTATGTGGAAAACCCAAAAGACTCCACCCCCAAATTACTAGAACTCATCCAACAATTCAGTAATGTGGCAGGATACAAAATCAATGCACAGAAATCAGTTGCTTTCTTATACACTAACAACGCAACTGTAGAAAGAGAAATTAAAGAAACGATTCCATTTACAATAGCACCAAAAACCGTAAGATACCTCAGAATAAACCTAACCAAAGAGGTAAAGGATCTATACTCTAGGAACTACAAAACACTCATGAAAGAAATTGAAGAAGACACAAAAAGATGGAAAAATATTCCATGCTCATGGATCAGAAGAATAAACATTGTTAAAATGTCTATGCTACCCAGAGCAATCTATACCTTCAATGCTATCCTGATCAAAATTCCAATGACATTTTTCAAAGTGCTGGAACAAACAATCCTAAAATTTGTATGGAATCAGAAAAGACCCCGAATCGCCAAGGAGATGTTGAAAAAGAAAAACAAAGCTGGGGGCATCACGTTGCCCGATTTCAAGCTATATTACAACAAATCAGTGATCACCAAGACAGCATGGTACTGGCACAAAAACAGACATACAGACCAATGGAACAGAATAGAGAACCCAGATATGGACCCTCAACTCTATGGTCAAATAATCTTCCACAAAGCAGGAAAAAACATGCAATGGAAAAAAGACAGTCTCTTCAATAAATGGTGCTGGGAAAATTGGACAGCCACATGCAGAAGAATGAAACTCGACCATTCTCTAACACCACTCACAAAGATAAACTCAAAGTGGATGAAAGACCTCAATGTGAGACAGGAATCCATCAAAATCCTAGAGGAGAACATAGGTAGTAACCTCTTTGACATCGCCCACAGCAACTTCTTTCAAGATACATCTCCAAAAGCTAGTGAAACAAAAGCAAAAATGAACTTTTGGGACTTCATCAAGATAAAAAGCTTCTGCACAGCAAAGGAAACAGTCAACAAAACAAAGAGGCAACCCACAGAATGGGAGAAGATATTTGCAAATGACACTACAGATAAAGGGCTGGTATCCAAAATCTATAAAGAACTTCTCAAACTCAACACCCAAAAAACAAATAATCAAGTCAAAAAGTGGGCAGAAGAGATGAACAGACACTTCTCTGAAGAAGACATACAAATGGCTAACAGACACATGAAAAAATGTTCATCATCATTAGCCATCAGGGAAATCCAAATCAAAACCACATTGAGATACCACTTTACACCAGTTAGAATGGCAAAAATGGACAGGGAAAGAAACAACAAATGTTGCAGAGGTTGTGGAGAAAGGGGAACCCTCTTACACTGTTGGTGGGAATGCAAGTTGGTACAGCCACTTTGGAAAACAGTGTGGAGGTTCCTCAAAAATTTAAAAATAGAGCTACCCTATGACCCAGCAATTGTACTACTGGGTATTTACCCCAAAGACACAGATGTAGTGAAAAGAAGGGCCATATGCACCCCAATGTTCATAGCAGCAATGTCCGCAATAGCCAAACTGTGGAAAGAGCCGAGATGCCCTTCAACAGATGAATGGATAAAGAAGATGTGGTCCATATATACAATGGAATATTACTCAGCCATCAGAAAGGATGAATACCCAACTTTTACATCAACATGGATGGAACTGGAGGAGATTATGCTAAGTGAAATAAGTCAAGCAGAGAAAGTCAATTATCATATGGTTTCACTTATTTGTGGAACATAAGGAATAACATGGAGGACATTAGGAGAAGGAAGGGAAAAATGGGGGGGGGGAATTGGAGGGAGAGATGAACCATGAGAGACTATGGACCTGAGAAACAAACAGGGTTCTAGAGGGGAGGGGAGAGGGGGGATTGGTTAGCCCGGTGATGGGTATTAAGGAGGGCACATACTGCATGGAGCACTGGATGTTATACGAAAACAATGGATCATGGATCACTACATCAAAAACTAATGATGTATTGTATGGTGACTAACATAATATAATAAAATTTAAAACTACAAAAAAAAAGAAATGTCTCTGTACTGAAGTATTTCAGCTAATAAAGAAAGGAATGACAGAAGAACACCATTTAAAGATCCCTAATAAATTAAAGGATCTAAACATCTATCAATAACTGTTTACATCACAAGAGACAATCAAACATTTTGTGTGTCCTAATCCTGATGAAAGAATACACCACCCACCTATGAAGTTGTCTTTAAGAAAAAAAAAAAAGCCATGAACCTAAATTCGAACTGTGGGAAACTGTACAGACAATGACCCAGTCTCTTCAACAAATACACTGCAAGAAAAAATTAAAGATGCCGGGAATCCTCAGGTTAAAAAAGGCTTGAGAGATACATCAATCACAGTGTTTGGATCCTGTTTCAAACAAGTATTTTTTTTTTCAAGTATTTTTAAAATTAATATTTCTGAGTCAACTAGAGTATTTTATAAAGATCTTATAAACTTTGGGGGCGCCTGGGTGGTGCAGTCAGTTAAAGCATCTGACTCTTGGTTTCGGCTCAGGTCTGACCTAAGGGTCATGAGATCAAGTCCCACGTGGGCTCTGTGCTCGTCAGGGAGTCTGCTTGAGTTTCTCCCTCTCACTCTGCCCCTCCCCCCAGCTCGCTCTCTCTCATGCTCTCTCAAATAAATCTTCAAAAAAATCATTTTATAGGGGCGCCTGGGTGGTTCAGTTGGTTAAGCAACTGCCTTCGGCTCAGGTCATGATCCTGGAGTCCCAGGATCGAGTCCCGCATCGGGCTCTCTGCTTAGCGGGGAGTCTGCTTCTCCCTCTGACCCTCCCCACTCTCACGTGCTCTCTCTCTCTCTCATTCTCTTCTCAAGTAAATAAATAAAAAAATCTTAAAAAAAAATCATTTTATAAATTTTATAAAAATGTATCTTTAAAAGATAATACTGAAATATTCACGGATAAAATGAGAATGGGAAAATGGGTGTGGGGTATTAGGTGAAAGAAGATTGGCCAGCAGTTGAGAACTAGCAAAGCTGACTGATGGATGATTTCATTAGTATTCTGAATACCTTCTCATCTGTTTGAGATTTTTTTCCAATAATAAAGTTTAAAAACAAAAAAACTGAAAGTTGAAAAAAAAACTTATATTTTAAATACCTCTTCATTAGATTAATTTAAATACTGTAAAGAAGGATAGATATACACAAAACAGTGAAAAGAGGTATGCTTAACTGGAATTCCAGAGAGAAGAGAGAACAGGGACAAAAACAATTTTTGAAGAAATAATAGCCAAGAATTCAGTTTTCTAGAACTGAAGTAAAATCCACAACTGGACACATCATAATAAAGCTAGAGAAAACCAAAGATAAAATCAGTTAAGCACCTGAGGGAAAAAAGACAGTATCTTCAGGACTTCTCAACCAGAACACTGAATGCAAAAGACAGCTGAAAGATACACCCAAAGTGCTACAACAAAGTATTTGCCCACCCAAAAAACAGTTCCAAGTTCCAAGAAAAGGCAAAATAAGGACTGAAGTTCAGACAAATAACTGATTCACACACTAAAATAAACACTTAAGGACATTTTTTAGGCAGAATAAAAGTTATTCCAGAGAGAACTTTGGAGTTGAAGCAAGAAATGAGGAAAAAGTGGCAAGTATATGGGTAATTCTAAAAGAATATCAACTGATAACAATAATATGCCTTGTGGTATTTAAACATGTGCAGTATTAAATATATAAATAAATGGAAATATTGAAATACATCAAGACTTATGTGGGTTTATCCCAAATACACAAAGTTGGTTCAGATTAATTCACCACATTAAACTGACTTTTAAAAATCACACGACTTCAACAGATGCATAAAAGACATTTGACAAAATTCAACATCCATTCACTACTTTTTTAAAAAAGACTTAAAATAGGAACAGAAAGGAACCGTTATAATTTGGTAAAGTAGCAGTTCTGACAATGTGGTTCATGAACCTCTGATCCCCAAGACACGTTCTAGAGTTCTGCAAGGTCAAAACCATATTCATAATAATACTAAGACTTCATTTCCCTTTTTTGCAGTATTAACATTTACACTAACAGTTCATTTCTTTTTTTTTCTTAGAGGGGGAAGGGGCAGAGGGAGGAGAGAGAATTCTCAGCAGGCTCCACACCCAGCTTGAAGCCCTACATGGGGCTCGATCTCACAACCCTGAGAGATCATGACCTGAGCCGAAATCGAGAGTCCAACGCTTAACCAGCTGAGCCACCCAGGCGCCCCTGCACTAACCGTTCAAAAGAAAAGGAAGGAAAGAGAGCTGGCACCTTAGCACATATCAAGGCACTTGCACCAAACTGCTTCATTGATTCTCCATGACCAAGAAATCAAAGGAAAGAGGGACACCTGGGTGGTTCAGTTGGTTGCGCATCGGACTCTTGATTTTGGCTCAGGTCATGATCTCATGGGTTCTGAGACTGAGCCCCACATTGGACTCTCTGGTCAGTGGAGAGTCTGCTTGGGATTCTCCCCCTCTGCCTCTCCCCCAACCCACATGTGCATGCTCGCTCGCTCTCTCTCAAATCAACCTTTAAAAAAAAAAAAAGAAAGAAATCAAAGGAAAGAATAAAGCCAGTCCCGTGTAAGATGTCACCAAACTATTTTATTTTTCATGATCATTCACAAAACAAAAGCCAGTTTCACTTAAGAAGGTACTTGATGGGCGTGGCATCAGCAAGATGGCAGAACAGGAAGTCCCACATTTTCCTTCCTCCCAAAGAAACACCAACTCAACAACAATACACATACCAATTCCCATCATGAGAAATTCAGAAACCAGTTAAGAAGCTCCTGCACACCAGGTGAGCACTAAACCAACTGCATCAAAGCCAGCAGGAAAATTCATGTCACCCTTTCACCACAGTCCTTCCTCCTGGCACAGCACCACACAATTAGGAAAAAAACCTCCCAGCTCCCAAATTCCCCCTAAGGATGAAAGAGAAGACTGGACTTTATATCTAACATTCTGACTTGGGGTAGGCGCTGCCTGAGGAATTAGTTTCTTTCCTGAACATCTTGGAGCACAGACAGGACCTTGCATACCCTAGGTGCCTGAGGCCTGCTGACAACACAACAAAAAGCTGGGTGGCAAGCTGCAGATTCAGAGAATCCATATTACAACAAACAGAAACCAATACAGCTCAGCAACCTCTCCCTCAGGGGAGAAAGAATATCCAACATTCCAGCTTTTGGGGGGACTGCCTGAAGGACTAGTTTCTGTTTAGACTGACCTAGGGCAGTGACAGCATCCAACCTACTCTAGCTGCCTAGGGGCCACCAAGAACAAAAAAGAGCTGGGTGGTATGCTGCTACTTCATAGGACCCAGAGTACAACAGATGGACACCAAAGGATACAAGAGTACAAGCTTCTGAAAAAAAGAAACTGGAAAATTCCTTTAATGTGGAATCTACACACATAAATCCAAAAGACACATCCAGAGAAAAGGTTTGAGAAGCCCCCAGAATCTATAGCCAGGCTGATTGGTAAAGGCTTTTCCCTGTACTAAGCAGGTCCATAAAGACTGGGAGAGAGGAGTGTTTTTTCAAATATAATCATACAAACACAAAATTAAAAAGAACGTAAAGAGGGGCGCCTGGGTGGCTCAGATGGTTGGACGTCTGCCTTCGGCTCAGATCATGATCCCAGGGTCCTGGGATCGAGCCCCACATTGGGCTCCTGGCTCGGCGGGAAGCCTGCTTCTCCTTCTCCCTCTGCTTCTCCCCTGCTCATGCTCACTCTCTGTGTCTAAAATGAATAAATAAAATCTTTAAAAAAAAAAAAAAAAAAGAACATAAAGAAACAGGGAAGACGGCTCAATAAGAGGAACAAAATGGGTCTCCAAAAACTGACCCTAAAGAATTAAGAGATACAGGGCGCCTGGGTGGCTCAGACGGTTAAGCATCTGCCTTCGGCTCAGGTCATGGTCCTGGGATCGAGTCCCGCATCGGGCTCCCTGCTCCTTGGGAGCCTGCTTCTCCCTCTGCTTCTCTCTCTCTCTCTCTCATGAATAAATAAATAAAATCTTTAAAAAAAAAAAAAAAGAATTAGAGATACATGAGTTACCTGACAAAGAATTTAAAATAACTATCATAAAGATGCTCAATGAGCTCAGGAAAATGCAACAATAAAATGAGATTTTCAACAAAAGGACAGAAAATATTTAAAAGGAGCCAAACAAATTCTGGAGCTAAAGAATGTAATAACTGGGGCCCCTGGCTGGCTCAGTCAGTAGACCATGAAACTCCTGATCTCAGAGTCGTGAGTTTGAGCCCCATATTGGGCATGGAGCCTACTTAAAGGAAAAAAAAAAAAAACAACTAATAACTGACCTGAAAAATAAACAGAGGAGTTCAAAAGCATTTATGGATAATCACATGCAAAAGAATGAAATTGGACACTTATATCATGCAAAAACCAACTCAAAATGGATTAAATACATAAATTTAAGATCCAAAACTGTGGCATTCCTAAGAGAAAAGCTTTATGACATTGGTCTTGGCAATGATTTCTTGGCTATGACAACAAAAGGAAAAACAGACAAGTAGGACATCAAGCTAAAAATTGTATGCACAGCAAAGGAAACAGAATGAAAAGGCAACCTATGGAATGGAAGAAAATATATGCAAACCATATATCTGATAAGGGGTTAATATCCAAAATATATAAGGAACATCTATAATTCAATAGCAAAAAAACAAGCCAATTAAAAAATGGGCAAAGAACTTGAACACATTTCTCCAAAGCAGACATAAAAATGGCCAATAGTTATATGAAAAGATGTACAACATCACTTATCAAGAGAAATGTAAATCAAAACCACAGGTATTACTTCTGTAAGGATGGCCATTATAAAAAAAAAACAGAAACAGAACACCTGATAAAGGAGTTATCCAAAATATACAAAGAACTCTTAAAATTCAATAAAAAAAACTTCAATTTAAAAATGGGCAAAAGACCTTAACAGACATTTCACCAAAGATATACAGATGGCAAAATAAGCATATGAAAAGATGCCTTACATTATATGTCATCAGGGAAATGCAAATTAAAACAAGATACCACTACACACCTATTAGAATTGCCAAAATCTGGAAAACCGCCAATACTGAATGCTATTAAGGATGTGGCACAACAGGAACTCTCAATCATTACTGGTGGAAATGAAAAATGGTACAGCCACATTGGAACAGTTTGGTGGCTTCTTATAAAACTAAACATACTCTAACCTTATGATCCAGCAATCTCACTCCTTGGTATTTACCCAAAAGAAGTGAAAACTTGGGGCGCCTGGGTGGCTCAGTTGGTTAGGCGACTGCCTTCGGCTCAGATCATGATCCTGGAGTCCCGGGATCGAGTCCTGCATCGGGCTCCCTGCTCGGCAGGGAGTCTGCTTCTCCCTCTCCCACTCCCCGTTTGTGTTCCCTCTCTCACTGTGTCTTTCTCTGTCAAATAAATAAATAAAATCTTTAAAAAAAAAAAAAAGAAGTGAAAACTTATGTCCACACAAAAACCTACACATAGATGTTTACAGCAGCTTTATTCATAATTGCCAAAACCTGGAAGCAACCAAGATGTACTTCAGTAGGTGAATGGATAAAATGGTACATCCACACTATGCTATTATTCCGTACTGAACAGAAATGAGCATTCAAGCCATGAAAAAACATGGGGGAACCTTAAATGCATATTACTAAGTGAAAGAAACCAATCTGAAAAAGCTATATAGTATATATTCCCAACTATATGACATTTTGGAAAAGGCAAAACTATGGAGAGAGTGAAAAGATCAGTGGTTGCCAGGGGTTGGGGGTAGCCAGAGAGATGAACAAACAACACAGAGGATACTTAGAACAGGGGAAATACTCTGATACTGTAACAGAGGATACATATCAGTACACATTTATACAAACCCACAGAATATACAACACCAAGAATGAAGTCAAAGGTAAACTATGAACTTTGGGTGATTGTGATATGTCAACGTAGATTCACCAACTGTAACAATAAAGGTACCACTCTGGTGGGGAATGTTGAAAATAAAGAAGATAGCTATGCATGTGTGGGGGCAAGGGGTAAATGGGAAATCTCTGTACCTTCTTCTCTATTTTTCGATTAACCTAAAACTGCTGTCAAAAATTAATTCTTTAAAAAGAAAATAACAAGTGCTGGGGAGGAGAAACCAGAATCCTTGTGAATTGTTGGTGGAAATGTAAAATGGTGCAGCAACTACGGGTAGCAGTATGGAAATTCCTCAAGAAATTAAAAATAGAACTACAATCCAGCAATCCCACTTCTGGGTATTTATTCACAAGAGTTGAAATCAGGATTTCAAAAAGGTATTTGCACTCCCATGTTCACTGCAGCATTATTCACAATAGCCAAAAGGTAGAAACAACCTAAATGCACATCAACAGATGAATGTATAAAGAAAATGTGGCATATACATACAACTGAATATTCCTTCAGCTATAAGAAGGAATTTCTGTCATATACTACAACATAGATGAGCCTTGAGGATAGTATGCAAAGTGAAATAAGTCAGTCACAGAAGCATAAATACTGCACAATTCTGTTTATATGAAGTATATCTAAGGGAGTCAAATTCATAGAAGCAGAAAATGTAATTTCAATGGCTGCCAGGGACTAGAGGAAAAGAGAAATGGGGAGTTGCTATTCAATGGGTATAAAACTTCAGTTACACAAGACGAAAAAGATCCAGAGATCTATTGTACAACATTGTGCTTATCTTTAACAATATGGTACTGTTCACTTAAAAATTTGGTAAGGCTGATCTCGTTATGCGTTTTTATCTACAATAAAAAAAAAAATGTGCTTGATGAAGTAGTAAAAAAAAATATTAATTTAATTAAATCCTGAGCCCTGAGAACACGTCCTTTTTTTAAGAACATGTATTTTAATATTCTATGTGACAAAATGGAAGGTACACATAAAGCATTTCTGCCACACACCAAAATACTGTAGTTGTCTCCAGGAAAATCACTTAAGCAACTGTTTAAATTGTGAGCTAAGCTAGCTGCTTTTTCATAAAATGCCATTTTTACTTGAAAGAACAACTGACAAACAATGGTTATTCAGACTTGGGTCTTTGGCAGGCGTTTTCTCAAAAATGAACCAACTGAGCCAGTCACTTCAAGGAAAACAACTGAGAGTATGTGATGCCAATGATAAAATGTGAGGTTTCAAACAAAAATCCAAATAGTGAAAAACTTACAGCTGCCACCATGGACTTGACTAATTCCCAATTCATAAAAACTTTCCTGATTAGTTCAGTGATGATACTAAAGAATGTGGGGTTTTTTTAATTTAATACAATGTACTGTGTCAATATTTGGAAGAGCTGCATCATTCAGGGAACCAGTATTTTCCAACCGACCAATGCAAAATAATTCATGGATAAAAGATTTCAAATAAAAGACAAATGCATTTTAACATAGTACAAAAAGTTCACTGATGTGGTTCTGGATTTGGCATTGCAACAAACCATTAAGAAACAACCACCTGACAAATTTTGACATGATACCAAAGAAGAATATATACAATTACCTGAAAAGACTATTAAAATTCTCCTCCTTTTTCCAACTATTTATCTGTGTGAGGCTGGATTTTCTTCATATACATCATCCACAACAATATATTGCAAACCCTACTTCATAGCACATATAAAAATCAACTCCGGGGCGCCTGGGTGGCTCAGTTGTTAAGCATCTGCCTTCGGCTCAGGTCATGATCCCAGGGTCCTGGGATCGAGCCCCACATCGGGCTCCCTGCTCCGCGGGAAGCCTGCTTCTCCCTCTTCCACTCCCCCTGCTTGTGTTCCCTCTCTCACTGTGTCTCTCTCTGTCAAATAAATACATAAAAAGTCTTAAAAAAAAAAAATTTAAAAAAAAATCAACTCCATTTAGGTAAGGCTTAAAAATGAAAAGCAAAATAATGTTTCCAGACGATCATAGGAGGATAAGTTCATTTGCCTTGGAATGGGGAAAAGACTGCTTAAACACAAAAAAACTACTAATCATAAAGCAAAAGATCAATAAATTTGACATTAAAATAACTTCTGTTCATCAAAAATCACCATTTTAAGAATGGAAATGCAAGCCAAAGAGTAAAAGATATCTGCCACATACACACTATAACTCACAAAGGACACAAATACAGACTCTACAAAGAACCCCTCCAAATCAATGAAAGAGGGTACCTGGGTGGCTCAGATGGTTAAGCATCTGCCTTCGGCTCAGGTCATGGTCTCAGGGTCCTGGGATCGAGTCCCGCATCAGGCTCCCTGCTCAGCGGGGAGCCTGCTTCTCCCTCTGCCCCCCTCTCTTTCTCTCTGTCTCTTACGAATAAAGAAATAAAATATTTTTTAAAAAATTTAAAAATAAATCAATCAATGAAAGAAATGCAAACAATCCAATAGAAAAATGGAAGAAAAAATATAAAGAGGCCTTTCACAAGAAATCAAAAATCCAACCGGCCAATAACATATAAAAAAATGCCCATGGGGACACCTGGGTGGCTCAGTCGGTGAAGTGTCTGCCTTTGGCTCAGGTCATGATCCCAAGGTCCTGGGATCAAGTCCCACATCGGGCTCCTGACTCAGGGGGGGGCCTGTCTTCTCCCTCTGCCTACCGCTCTCCCTGCTTGTGCGTTTTTGCTTGCCCACTCTCTCTCTCTCTCTGACAAATAAATAAAATCTTTAAAAAAAATTAAAATTAAAAAAGATGCCCATGAAAATATAAGCCCCGATATAACACCATTACACAAATATTGACAAAAAATTTAAAGTCTGACAATATTAGGGATGCCTGGGTGGCTCAGTCCGTTAAGCGTCTGTTTTTGGCTCAGGTCATAATCCCAGAGTCCTGGGATAGAGTCCCACATCAGGCTCAGCTGGGAGCCTACTTCCCCCTCTGCCTGCCACTCCCCCTGCTTGTGCTCTCTCTCTCTGACAAATAAATAAAATCTTTAAAGTCTGACAATATTAAATGTTAGCGAGGATGCGAAGCAAGGTGAACTCCCATACACCTGCTTTTGGGAGTGTATTTTGAAATAGCTTCACAGTTTATAGGAGAGCTAAAGTTAGTCACAATCTAGAACCCAGCGATTTTCTACACTTCAGTATATATCCCACAAAAACACATGCTTATATACACCAAGATACTTGTATAAGAATGTTTCATTGGCGCTGTTGGTAATAGTTGAAATTTCAAAACAGCAAAATTGTTTATCAATAGCACAAGAAATAAAATTATGGTAGAGTTATGCAATGGAGCATCTTGTAACTATGAAAATCAAAGAATGGCAAATACTTGCAAAAATACTGATGGATCCTCAAGACATAATGTTGCGCAAAAGCAGCCAGATACAAGAGAATACACCCTCTATGATTCCATTTATAGGAAATTCAAGAACAAACTTAAGCTTATAGGGTAGTAAAACTGTAAATAAAAACAAGGAAGAGAAAACCATAAATGTCAGGATAATGGTTACCACGGAGAGGTAAAAAGTGTGCTATCTGGAAGGCGGTTGTCTTGACCTAGGTGTGAGTTACATGGATGTGCATATTACACTGATTCTTTAAGCTCTACATTTAAGTTTTATGCAATTTTCTGCATTGTTTTAATTGCACAATTTACAAAAAGAAATATTCTTATTACAAGTTGCACAAGGCTCTAACAAAAAAGAAAACCAATGAATGCGTGTTTTTTACTTTTATGTCTAGCAATCCTTTTTCCGCAGTCAAAACAAATAATTTTTTAAGACTTCTAGAATATCAGGCGCCTGGGTGGCTCAGTCGTTAAGCGTCTGCCTTCGGCTCAGGTCATGATCCCAGGGTCCTGGGATGGAGTCCCACATCGGGCTCCCTCCTCGGGGGAAGCCTGCTTCTCCCTCTCCCCCTCCCGCTGCTTGTGTTCCTGCTCTCGCTATCTCTGTCTCTGTCAAATAAATAAATAAAATCTTTAAAAAAAAAAAAGACTTCTAGAATATCACTCTATATCACACCTAAAGTGAACTATGCCACATTACAATCACCCACAGAGAGATTATCTACTTTGCAGATTATTGCAGCTATTGCAGCTCACCACTCTGTCTTTTGATTATTTCAATACTCCATCATCATGATGAGCAGAGTACGGTTGTTTAAAGTCAATAAAGTAGGGCACCTGGGTGGCTCAGCTGGTTAAGCGACTGCCTTCGGCTCAGGTCATGATCCTGGAGTCCCGGGATCGAGTCCCACATCGGGCTCCCTGCTCAGCAGGGAGTCTGCTTCTCCCTGTGACCCTCCTCCCTCTCATGCTCTCTGTCTCTCATTCTCTCTCTCGCAAATAAATAAAATCTTTTAAAAAAAATAAATAAATAAAGTCAATAAAGTAAACTTTTCTTGATCAACAATTCACACGTAGGTCTCACAAAATTATCTTCAAAGTCAAAGAATAAAAAGGCCTTGCCAATGGAGACTAATTAAATCTGCACAGTTTGAAATTTTCATTTAGTTATTAGTTTCTTAACCAACTCCTATTAAAAAACAGAAAGAAATTTTCAGAGAGTACATTATAAATGGTAAAATAAACTGATTTAAGTTTGACCCCAAATACTTTCAACTACTTCCCTGAAGAACTAGACAGGCTTTCCAATGTGCTGAGAACAGTAGTAAAGCTTTTAATTTCTCAAAATGTTAAACCTACCACAAGCTTATCTGAAATATAAAACAAAGTCAATCTTCCTTCCAACAAGCAACACAGAAAAATCTGCTTCAGACTAGCATCACAAAATGTAACCTAAAAATGTCTACCATGTAGCTCTTTTCTGTTAAGAGTAAATATATAACAAAGTTGGGGCGCCTGGGTGGCTCTGTCATTTAGGTGTCTGCCTTTGGCTCAGATCGTGATCCCGGGGTCCTGGGATCCAGCCGTGTTGGGCCTCAGGGAGCCTGCTTCTCCCTCTCCCTCTGCAGCTCCCCCTCCTTGGGCTCTCTCATTCTCGCTGGTTCTCTCTCGCTCGCTCATATAAATAAGTAAAATCTTAAAAAAAAAAAAAAAGTATATCAAGATCACTTCAATATTTGTTATAAAGTATTAAAACAATTCCTTGTGGTTCTCACTGTCCCCAAAGGTTCAATTCCCTTTAGAAAGTAGTAGTAGGAAACACTGGTTTTTGACAGAAGAATGGAATGGAATCAAGTAACTCATCTTTCCCTTTGTATCCAGACTACTAAAAAGCAAGGTCAAATATTCCTTATGGTGAACATTATATGCTTGTTTACATTTTCAATAGCTTCATTTTCTGTTTGTTTTAATAAGTTTAAAGCATGTCTTTCACAATAATCCTTCCAGTGGGGAGGAGGGAATGTCAGTGTTCCCACCTCATCCCACCTAATCTAATGGGTACAGCCATTGTTACATAATTTTAAGAAGTAATTGAAACATAATTCCATCTTGTCAGTCACAAGGCCACAAACATACTCATTAGAATGTAGGTGATAATGTCATCATGAACTATTAATTAGCATCTCAAAGATTTGCTCAAATTGTGTAAGGAATCACTGATGGTTTATTACGATAAGGCAATTCACCTGCATAAGATACTTTTATTTCCCTAGTATAAAACAGTTTTCTCTAGTTGTAGGAGGAAACTAAACCAATTGCTAAGAATGTTTCCCCAATCAGTAAATTTGTCCATGCTCTTCTCCCTAAGTAATTCACTAACAGAAGATCAATCATAAAGTATCCTTAAAAAAACAATTCTGGGTGCCTCAGTCCGATAAGCGTCTACCTTCAGCTCAGGTCATGATCCCAGGTCCTGGGATTAGGCCCACATCAAGCCCCTCATCACATTGCTTCTCCCTCTCCCTCTGCTGCTCCCCTGGCTTGTGCTCTCTGTCAAATAAATAAAATCTTAAAAAAAAAAAAAAAAAAAAAAAAACCACAATTCTGTTTTTGAATACTGCATGTCCTACCACACCCGTTAAACAGTTTTAGTAATCTATCCTAAATTATAAAGGAAGAAAAAAAAACAAAACTACCTCCAGCAGTTGCCCATTTTAACGTGGCTTAAAAAATAATCAAATATTCTGCCTCAGTCTAAGTGATTATTTTATTCCTCTCATAACCTCCAAATAATTGAGTTTGCCAGTTTTTCCACTTTTAAAACAATTTGGTACTATTATGGAGGAGATGCTGTCTCAGGTCCCTGAGAACAAAGACAGAATCTACATTCTGTCAAAGACCTGTGAAACTTAAACTGAATGTCTTAAATTCCTCCAAGGACTCATGAGGTATTTTGTGAATAGTTCTTGAGTATTTAGCTTTCTACCTTACTTGAACCCATTTTCCAGTAAAAAAGGAAACAGCACAAGCCTGAGCTACTTGATTATGGTCACCATCTCAAAGTTGGCTTCACATATGAAACACTGATGTCAATCTATCCTTCAATTAATTCTTAAAAGCAAAACAACAAAAAAGGCTAAATTTGGTGAAGCAAAGTACTACCTCTACTATCATTATCAGAACAGAAATATAACACAAAAATGAAATATTGGGCATGCAGTTTTATCTTGAAACATGCATTTATGAAAATGAAAATATTCACTTTATGAGGAGGAAAGGGAACAGGAAATGTTTAAAAAAGAACAAAGGTTCCTGCACACAAGTACATTAATAGCGCTCTTTCTACCTTAATATTTAAGCACTGGAGAATAATTTAATTTTTCTAACAAAGAAAGCAATAGCCTAGAAAATCTCCTGATATTGATACAACATTTTTTTGAAAAATGCCATTTCTCTTACCAGGAAAAAGGACCAAGATTTATTCTTAATTTGTGAATACAGGTCAAAATGAGAAAAAGAATGCCAATGAAAACTAAAATATGAAGAAAAGGCTTCAGATAAAACTTCAGCTGAATTTAGAGCATCTTTTGAAGAAAAAAAAAGACAACTACCAAGACAAATCTCTTTGAATGATGATTTGCCATAAACTCCTTCCTCCTACCTCCCTCCAAAAAATTCAGGTCAGACATTTAATGAACGTCCAAATGCACTCAGCTAAGTTCTGGAAGATGTAAAATCATTTAGCAGCAGCAAAAGAAAAAGAATGGCAATCAAAACATCTGGCAATTAAATTTTAAAAGCTTATTATAACGACCAATAATTAATAAGGTGAGATCTAACAAAAATTTCTAATTGATATGTAAATTTTTTATATAATTAAGTTCTTGGAACAAATAGATAATATTCAACAAATATAGGTATTTCAAAATTAGACCAAGTATGGACATGAGGCAAAATTAGACCAAGTATGGACATGAGGACAGATTAAGACCTTGGAACATAAACCCTCCATTAAAGTTGCTTGTGACACAAAGAAATGTTGAGTTCACTGTGTTAATGATTTCTACTAAAAACAAAATTCACCACTGGATCTACCAGCACATGCAAGTTTATTAGCATAATCATGGCAAGTTCTATGCTTATATGAAGTTGTCAAGAAACTAAAACTCTAATTCCAAAATTGAAGTGATTAAATCCTTATCTTTCATATGTGGCAGAATTCATAAGTTTGCATTTAGATGTGAAACTTTTAAGAATAGATCTAAATGTTACTAGAAAAGACCCTTAATAATTATGTTTTGGTAGTCCTCCTTTGTCCTTTTGGTATCTGTGGGTAAAGATCACTTTAAGAGTTCTATAATTTATCATTAAAAACATAATCAGTATCTCTGGAAACAACAGGTTAGCTAGGTATGTGACTGACCACTTAGACAAGCAAAATAAAGTTTTTTCTTTTCCCCATAATTACCTAACAAAGCTTATTCTTCAAAGCCAAGACTTTCCATCTTAATACAGATGCTTTTCAACTTATTGAAAATCTTAATTAAGAAACTGCTCTCTCTGAAATTTACTAAATGCCCCATACATCTCATGTGTTGCTTTAACACTATGTGGCTGAAGTTGACTACAACTCCCAAAATATACTGGTAAGAAGTGACCGACAAGAAATGAACTAAAGGGCGCCTGGGTGGCTCAGTTGGTTAAGCGACTGCCTTCAGCTCAGGTCATGGTCCCAGGGTCCTGGGATCGAGTCCCACATCGGGCTCCCTGCTCTGCAGGGAGCCTGCTTCTCCCTCTCCCACTCCCCCTGCTTGTGTTCCCTCTCTCACTGTGTCTCTCTCTGTCAAATAAATAAATAAAATCTTTAAAAAAAAAGAAATGAACTAAAAACCTCATGAAATATTTCATGCATTTTTCTTTAAAAGATAATTTTCAGTCAAGTTAAATCTCATCTGCTAATTTATCTCGCTAAAAACTAAAAACCCACACAAGATATTATTTTAAATATTGGTCATATTCTAAAAGCCAAATCTATAAATGGATTCACTAATAATTTGTTGGCACATTACCTTCATTTTTAACATTTCTAGTTGCTGGCTTATAATTAAGAGGCTCTGTTTTCAGAGAAAGGAAAGGATTTTTGGTAATATATTTACAAGACCATTCATTCTAATAAAATGAAAATGCTAGATAAAAGAACTCTGAAGTTAGACTATATGCAACAAAGTTTTGAAAGAGGGGAAGAGGTCAAATAAATGAAACCTAAGTACTGGATGGTGATGTGTTTGCCTATTTAAAACATTTCATTATGTCATACAATTAACACCTTATGCTCTCTTCATATAACAGAATATAATTATAAAACTGACTACACTGATTTGGATCTACGGTAATTCAAACTACATTCCTCAAGCCATGGAATAACTACATACAAATAAGCCCTAACAACAAGTTTTGAAAAAGCTCTTCAGGAACAATACGGGTAGCATGGATCATGCAAATATACATAAAGTGAATCCAAAATCTCATTTTGACGAGGTACTTCAACCTCCTACATCACTATTTTTCTCCAACCACTGCCGGTAAGAAGTCAAGCAGAATTTCACCTCCTAGCTCTAATACCACTCATTCTAAGGTGAAAGTAATAATAATAAAACTGTCAAAAACAGCTGGAAGGAGGAAGCTGAGCAATCTACTGAAGACGACAGGCCCTAAATAACTAAGTAGGTAAACAAAACAATGAACTGATTTATCAGTTTGGGGAGGTTATCCTAATCTAATATAGATGAAAATGATGGTTTGGTTAGGTAACCTCCCATCCTGCCTTCCCTGCACACAAGGAACTTAATAGCTATTTGTTAAATAGCATGTACAAGGATCTGGAAAATGTTCCTAACAGTTAAAAATGAATGTTTATCGAATAGACTTCTCATTTAATAAACCAATAAGCACTCACTCTAAGCATATGCTAGAAAAGCTAGGGGGAGAAGGGGTGGGAGCGGGGGAGGGGGGGCGGGAGGGTTGAACCAAAATAAATATGAAACATAGTCCCCACTCTTCAAGGGTCTCTCAATTCGTTAGACTACAAGAGTACGCAGGAGAAAGAGTCAAAGACCAATTAATTGCTAACCTGGGTGGTACGGACTTTAAGAGCAAGAGCTGTCCAGAGAAGTTTAAATATCTAAAGATTGGAATAATAATATTACTTTCAATAGCTATCACTTGAGCACTTACTATAAGCCAAGTGCTTTACAGGCATTATTTAGTCTTCACAACAATCCTTTGAGTAGAGTACTTATTAATCCCAATTTACTCAAGGGGAAACGGTCAAAGTGGTTAAGGAACTTACCCAAGGTCACTCAGCTAGTTAAGTGGCTAAGACCGCCGCTTACCCAGGAAATTACAATTCTAGAGCTCACACAGTTAAGACTTCGTAAAGCAGTGCGAGTGCGCGGGGGGGGGGAAGAGGCCATACAGGCTAGCAATATCACACGCGGAAGATCGGGCAACGCATTCCCCTGGTTTCGTTCGAAGTAACGAAGTTACAAAGATTCGTTATCTTTTGCACCAGCAACCTAAACTGACTGGGGGGGAGGAGGGGAGACAACAGCAAAAATGGCTAAGGAGAGTTAATCTCATACAATGTTGAGCTTTAGCTAATAAAGCGATTCAGAGAAAAATTAGAAATAAGTTATTTGTTTTTGAATCTGGGGTTTTACTCCTTAAACGATTTCTTTCTTTCCGAGAGAGCGCGAACTGAAATTTTGGGCCAGGAAACCGCGGGTATGGCAAATTACTGTTTTCTGTATTACCGGGGGGAAAAAAACAAGTTTTATGACTAAAGGAAACGCGTTATTCCAGGTACTCGAGAACCTTGGAGAGTTGCCAAAATTAGTTGCAGTCCCAGGACAAAATGGGGTTTAGGAAACATTTAATGACGAAAGTTGAATCAAACCCGAAATGGCTCTAAAGTGAAAAAACGGAGCAAAGAAATGCCGGTAGGTCTTCGGGGAAAGCGGCAATCCCAGCTACACTTCTCCCACGGCCAGTGGCGCCGCGCGAGGCCGGGACAATCCGAAAGGACCGCTCCCCGGGAGGAAGAGAGGTACCAAGCGGGGCTCTTCGCGACGCCCCGGGCACCGCGGCGGCGGCGGGCGGAGAGGAGAGGAGGGAGTCGGGACGGTTCGCCCTCCTCGGACTTCAGGCAAAGGAGGCGTCGGGCTCCAAACTGCAGAGTCGAACGGGCGCAGAGTGAAGAAATGGGACAGAGAGATGGGAAGTCCGAAACCCCCCGGCGCGGCCCCGTAAAAAGAAAGGAGCCAAGTGAGCTCAAGCGAAGAGGGGGACAAAAAGAGACGGAGCGGGAGCGCGGGGACCCGCAGGGGCGAAACGGGAGTTCTGCTAAGAGACTAAAGGAACACAGCCTACGGCGGGCAACGGAGATTTCAGAGAAGCCAGAGAAGGAAGGAGGTCGGCGACGGTTACCAGCACCTCTCCTCCCCGAGTTCGAAACTCCTAGCCAACCATCCACACCCGCCGCCCGGATGGGGGAGGGGGCACATCTTCCCCCCACAACCTCTCCCCACATGGGAGAGCACGGCTGACGCCCGGGCCCGGCCCGGTCATGCGCCCGCCTCCAGCCCGGACACTCACAATTCGCCTCTCCCTGATTTCTCCCAGTTCTTTATCCACTCTACGGGAACCACCACAGTTGCGGCCGCCATCTTCCCCTCACTAGTAGCAGAGGCCCGGATGTGTAGCACGCGAGCGAGGGGTCAAAGGGGAGCACCGCCCACGGGGAATGCCGGGAGCTGCGAGTTCGGTTTTCGATTTCCCGCCCCACTTTCCTCCCCACCCGCGGAAACCCGAGGCCTTGCCTTTAACTAGGTGGCTGAGACCCATGGGTTCCTTTGCAGAGTGACTGCGCCGACCGCGCCCTCTACAACCCTTGCCCTAGCTTCCCTTTAGAACAGGAAAAATGCCATCCCCAGGCCGATTCATAGCTCTTATCTTCTTCCGTAGTATCTACTCCAGGCCACTAATTCAAACATGTATTTTTCAAGCCCCTAGTATGTGCTAGACAGGGGACAGAGACGCAATAAGCCATTGTGCCTACCCTCAACGAGCTCACAGTCTGTGGGAAAGACAAACATAAGCAGATCAATTACAATACACCCTACTAACTGCTGAGATAAAAGAAATGAATCAGGAAAGAAGCAGCCACTTACTATGTGCTAGACATGCTAATATAAGGGATACAAGCAGAAATTGACCCTTGGAAACACTTGCCACCACCAGTGCTGACACCCTACTGTAATCAGCCTCTGCCTCTGTAACCTTAGACAAAACTAGGAGGCGCAATTACCATAAGAAACAACTTGTTTACATTACAGAGTCTCAAAGTATCTCCCGACCAAGATACTATGATTTCAAAGGCGAAATAAAAACTACAGTGGGAAAACATGGCAGATACCGTCCTAATTGTGATGAAAATCAGCACGCCCAGAAATGGGCATTCTGTGCCTCCTGATAAGGTGCTAAGAAAAACACTAACCAATTTTGTAGCATTCATGACGCCAAAATTCGCATAACCTGAATTTAATCATAAGGGAACATCAAACAAACCCATAGAGGGACAGTCTACAAAATTACTGGCTTGCACTCTTCAAAATCATCAAAGTCACTAATCCTCCAGATTAATAGAAACAGACATGACAACTGATCCCCAGCCAGAAAAAGAACATTTTTCTTTTGCTAAAGGGGGTATTACTGGGACAACTGACAAAATCTGAATATCTATAGATTAATAATACTGTATCAATGTAAATTTCTTGATTTTTATACTTGTAGTATGATTAATGTGAAAGTCTTTGTTTAATACTCGCTGGAGTATTCAGAGATAATGGGGCATTATGTTGCAACTTTAAAATATCTCAGAAGAAAACCCTTGGATGATTAAGCAAATGTAAAATATTAACATTTTAGGAGTCTAAGTGAAGGACATGCAAGGATTCTCTGTTCTATTTGTGCAACTTTTCAAAACAAAAAAAGTTTTAAAAATAAGTGTTTGGCAGAAATTTTAGAAAATAGAGGTAAACCAAAGAAAGAAATCCTACCACACATATATTAAGGTATGAACTTTAGAACTAGTATCTTCTAAATTTGGCAATTTTCACCAAATGCACCAGGTTCATTTGCATTGAAAAGCTGTTGGAGGGATAGGCTGTATTCATAATAAGCCCTGGGGAA
Organism: Mirounga angustirostris; assembly: GCF_029215605.1. NCBI lineage: Eukaryota > Metazoa > Chordata > Mammalia > Carnivora > Phocidae > Mirounga > Mirounga angustirostris. The sequence goes on from NW_026991719.1 coordinate 100,534,627, forward strand.
ATACCACATTGTTCATGATTGTTTTTCATCAGCTATATCTAGTCTCCTAATGTCCTGTCTGATTTTGAAATCCTAAAGCCACTAATTAGAAAATACACACCGTTTAGTTTTAGTGACATCTGCTCATAAAAACCCTTTGTCATTTCAAGGAGGTTCAGAGAAATGAGTGCCTGCTGATCTTTTCATTTTTCATTATTATGGATTTTTCAAGTGTCAACAAAAAGGTATAGTGAATCCTTGCTGTACCATCATCCTGCCTTAAAGAAATGTGAAATCATTATTACAGGATGGCTTCTGTGATACAAGAAACACTATCCTGCTGCTTATCTATACTTCACTGTATAACCCATAGCAGTGGGCACGATCCACATTTGAGTCCAGATAATTCTTTGCAGAGGACAGGGAGGATCCTGTGTATTGTAGAACCCCCCCCCCACACACACACACACACACCAGTTGTTACAACAGTTTCCCCAGACGTTACAAAATGTCTCCTACAGTGCAAAATAACCCCCTGTTGAGAGCCACTGACAATATTCTGCTGTATTGTGGTTTACCTTGCCACTTTGTATCAGAGTGATTTCTCCTTCCAAACACTGAACTGTGAGCAGTATGCATACTACTCAGTATGCTACAAATGTGGTATGACCTGACTGCAGTGATGCCCTTCGAAGCTTTGATTTTCCCTTCTTCCAGAGCCTGCAGAACTATTTTTACATGTTATGATGACTCCTTTAGGAATTCCTCAGAGCTAATTGGCTTTTTGCTCTATAAGATTGCAAAGCTATCACATCTTTTGCATCTTTGCTGTTGGCTTGCCTGTTCTTTGCTATCAGAGTCTGGTATTATCTCAGCAGCTAAGAGTACTGTTCCCTGGTGATCTCACTGGCTCCAGAGTACCAATGGACTAGGCAGGGACAGAGGTCTGTGGTGAAGGCTAGGGATTGGGTAGTTTCAATGTTGACAGTCTGATGCATGGAGTGATAGTTTAATTTTAGGTCACTGTAAGGTCAAGCAAAACAAGACAAAATAAATAAAATAATCGAAGAATGAATGCAAAAACTGTACTCTTTGTGGAATTGTGCCCTAGAATGCTGAGTATTGGTAATGGATTTCTATTAACTAAAGACTTAATTATGTTGAATATACGTATTAAAATTTCTAGGATAACCACTAACATAAAAGCATATTATATCTCTTCCAAACTACCAAAAGGGGGAAAATTAAAAGAGAGAAAGAGGAAAAAATCAACCACCAATCCAAAAAAGGCAAGAAAGGAGGAAAAACTTTTTGGAAAAGTGGGACAAAGAGAATAGAGGAAGATGGTAGATTTAAACTTAAATATATCAATAATTGCATAAAATGTAAATGAACCAAATGCTCCAGTTAAAAGTAAAGATTATCAGTCTGGATTTAAAGAAGTCTAGGGGCGCCTGGGTGGCTCAGTCGTTGAGCGTGTGCCTTCGGCTCAGGTCATGATCCCGGGGTCCTGGGATCCAGCCCCGCATCGGGCTCCCTGCTCTGCGGGAAGCCTGCTTCTCCCTCTCCCACTCCCCCTGCTTGTGTTCCTTCTCTCGCTGTGTCTCTCTCTGTCAAATAAATAAATAAAATCTTTAAAAAAAATAAAATAAAATAAAGAAGTCTAGCTATCTTTAAGAGATACCCCCAAAACACACATACACAGTAAGTCTGAAAGTAAAAATGATGGAAAAAATACATAGGCAAATAGTATGATCAACAAAATATAAGCTGTTATAGCTAGATTAATATCACACAAAACAGATTTCAAGGGAAAAATAATTACTAGATTTAAAGAAGGTTACAAAAGGTGTCTGACTGGCTCATTTGGTAGAGCATGGAACTCTTGGTCTTGGGGTTGTAGGTTCAAGCCCATGCTGGGTGTAGACATTACTTAAAAATAAAATCTTTTAAAAATAATTTTTTAGGGGCGCCTGGGTGGCTCAGTTGGTTAAGCGACTGCCTTCGGCTCAGGTCATGATCCCGGAGTCCCGGGATCGAGTCCCGCATCGGGCTCCCTGCTCTGCAGGGAGCCTGCTTCTCCCTCTGACCCTCCTCCCTCTCATGCTCTCTGTCTCTCATTCTCTCTCTCACAAATAAATAAAATCTAAAAAAAAAAAAACTAAACTAAAAATATTTTTTTAAAAATAAAGAAGGTTACAATATACTGATAAAAATTTCAATTCAACAGAAAAATGTAATAATACTAACTTTGAATGTATTCAACTGCTTTGACTATGTGAAACAAAAATTAACAGAGATATAAGGAGAAATAGACAAATCCACCACCACAGTGAGTTTTTAGTTCATCTCTCTCATAAATTCATAGATGAAGCAGACAAAAAATCAGTAAAGATGTAGAAAATTTGAACATCAAATGAACAAGCTTGTTCTAGTAGATATACAAGAACACTGTACCTAGCAACTGGAAAATAAACATTCTTTGCAAGAACACATGAAAGAGTCACCACGTACAGATTGTTCACTGATCAAAAGCACCTAGCCAAGGGGACAAGTGGGGGTCAAAATTCATCCCATGCTCCACTTGCCAAACCACATGCTCGGGTGTGGTGTTACATCCATCTGGAAGAAAGAGCACATTTTCCTAATTCATACAAAAGCAATATGTCATCTAGTAGTGGTCCAACACATGAAACATTCATGAAAGTTAATCATATGCTAGGTTAAAAAAAAAAAAAGTCAACAAATTTCAAAGACTCAGTCTCAAACAGTTCACATTTTCTGACCCCACTGCAATTAAAGTGGAAATCAGTAACAAGAAGATAAAGAAAACATCTATGTTTGGAAATTTTAAAACATACTTTGAAATCACATGTCAAGAGAAAAAGTCATACTAAAAATTAGAAAATACTTAGAACAGAACAATAATGAAAATATTACATGTCAAAACTAATAGGGGCACATGGCTGTGTCAGTCGGTAGAGGAAGTGACTCTTAATCTTGGGGTTGTGAGGGCACCTGGGTGGCTCAGATGGTTAAGCATCTGCCTTCAGCTCAGGTCATGATCCCAGAGTCCTGGGATCGAGTCCCACATCAGGCTCCCTGCTCCTTGGGAGCCTGCTTCTCCCTCTGCCTCTCTCTCTCTCTCTCTCTCTGTCTGTCATGAATAAATAAATAAAATCTTTAAAAAAAAAAAAATCTTGGGGTTGTGAGCTCAAGCCCCACCTTAGGCATAGAGCCTACTTAAGAAAAAAGAAAACTAATTTAAAAATTATGGGTTGCAGCCCAAGTGGTATTTAGAAAGAAATTTATATTGTGAAACCTTTGTATGATTAAAGAAGTAAGGCTGGGGCTCCTGGGTGGCTCAGTCGGTTAAGCATCGGCCCTCGGCTCAGGTCATGAACCCAGAGTCCTGGGATTGAGCCCCGCATCAGGCTCTCCCTGCTCAGTGGGGAGCCTGCATCTCCCTCTCCCTCTCCCTCTGCCTGCGTTCCCCTTGCTTATGCTCACACTCTCTCTCTCTGTCAAATAAATAAATAAAATATTTAAAAAAATAAAGAAGCAAGGCTGGAAATTAAAAACCTAAGCATCTGATTTAAGAAGCTACAAAAACAATAACAGAGTAAATGAGAAAGCAGAAATAAGAACATTTCAAAATAACAAATATTAATAAAAAAATGTCTAATACAAAAGATCAATAAAACCCAAACCGGTTGGTTGAAAAGTCTAATAAGACTGATAAACCTCTGGGCGCCTGGGTGGCTCAGTTGGTTAAAAGACTGCCTTCGGCTCAGGTCATGATCCTGGAGTCCCGGGATCGAGTCCCGCATCGGGCTCCCTGCTCGGCAGGGAGTCTGCTTCTCCCTCTGACCCTCCTCCCTCTCATGCTCTCTGTCTCTCATTCTCTCTGCCTCAAATAAATAAATAAAATCTTTAAAAAAAAATAAAAAAAAATAAAAAAAAAAAAAAAAAAAAAAGACTGATAAACCTCTCTGGAAAGACTGATTACAAAAATGGGAGAAGGTATATATAAACAAATATTAGGAATTGTATCAGTTGGGTTCATGACAGGAAACAGATGACATACTCAAAATGGATAATTAAAGACAGTTTATTTTTTTTAAGATTTTATTTATTTTTTTTAGATTTTATTTATTTCTTTGACAGAGAGAGACACAGCAAGAAAGGAAACACAAGCAGGGGGAGTGGGAGAGGGAGAAGCAGGCTTCCCACTGAGCAGGGAGCCCGATGCGGGGCTCAATCCCAGGACCCCGGAATCATGACCTGAGCCGAAGGCAGACGCTTAACGACTGAGCCACCCAGGTGCCCCAAGATTTTATTTTTAAGTAATCTCTACACCAAATGTGGGAGTCAAACTTACAACCCAGAGATCAAGAGTCACGTGCTCCATGGACTGAGCCAGCAAGGGACCCCTAAAGACAGTTTAATGAAGGAACCATGCACAAGGATGTGGGTGGGCAGAATTAAGGGAAATCAACAATAGATGGTGAAGCACCTCAGAGCTAGCAACACTGGAAGATGTCAGTAATTGTAAGCCTGAAGGGGCAAGGAGAGGGAATGGTTACCAAAAACTAAGGCAAAAAGGAAAAATAAAATAATAAGGAAAGGAACATTCAACAGGAACTGTGGCCTTCTATAGAAGAATCACTGCCAACTCACATCCCTGCAGGGAGGGAATGTGGGAAATAAATTTCCTAACCTTTCTCTCCTTCCACCATCTGATCTCCTGTTGCTGATACCTCCCATTGGCTGATGGCTACTCAGAGCCATAATGTAGGGGTGCCAAATGGGCCAAAGTTAATGTGGGTCAGGGAAAAGAGCTGGGTGGAGAAGGATGTAAAGCGAACCTTGAAAGGAAAAACAGAGAATTCCCAGCACTGACCATTCCTTTTGCCCCTCCACACCACTCTTGCCCCTCATCCAGATGAAATCCCCATGACCTCAAACAAAATGTACAAATACCCATCAGCTACTCTATCATTGCAGGGGGATGTCAATTCATTCATATGCTCACATGAAATCTAAAATATTAACCACCAACAGTGCTTTTCATACAAAGTAGAAGGGAAAGGCCGCTCTAAGCATAAAACATAGTTGCCATAGGGGTGCCTGTGTGGCTCAGTCGGTTAGGTATCTGACTCTTGATTTCGGCTCAGGTCATGATCTCAGGGTTATGGGATCAAGCCCTGCATAGGGCTCCATGCTGGGAGTGGAACCTGCTTGAGAATCTCTCTCTCCCTCTTCCTCTGCCCTTCCTCCTACATGCGCTCTCTCTCTCTCTCTCAAGTAAATAAATAAATAAAATCTTTTTAAAAATTAAAAAAAAAATAGTTGCTATAGTCCCTGCTTCTGTAACTAGACGCAGGCCCTAAGTTGATAATCATAGCTTCAATTTTTCTTCCACCCACTCCATGCTTCCCTTGCCCTCTGTCAGCATCTCAGTAGGACAGAATACGTTCCCTGGTGGAGTGACATAAACCTTCATCCCCACAGGGGATCTGAACCCTTATAATATTACCTTGACTGGGTTACCAGTTTTCATTGACCAGTACTATTGAACAAAGGAGTGATAAGAGGCACCCCAGTGAAGCCCCTGGGTTCTAGAGATAGTTCTCCTTGCTTCCATTGCATAGGAGCAACCTAATCTGCCTTTGGTAATCAGGATAGACCACCCTGGTCTGTACAGTGACCCCTTGTCTGCCTGTTAGTTAAACAGCATGAAGAACACAAAATGGCCAGAGGGCAGTGTCAGTTTCCAAAACATCAGAATCCTGACATGTTCCCTGGTGGAAGCATTTCTCCCTTGGGCATTAGAACCTCTTAACCCACTGAGTCCAAGATGTAGGGATGGGAAGCAAATATTTCTTCAGGGAGAGGGGTCAATCCCACCTCTACCTCTGGAATCCTGGACCCATACATTCTGGCTACAAGGGAGATGATATGATATATTGGCCCCTTGTTTAAAGTATATACTATGGGGCGCCTGGGTGGCTCAGTCAGTTAAGCGGCTGCCTTCGGCTCAGGTCATGATCCCAGAGTCCTGGGATCGAGCCCCACGTCGGGCTCCCTGCTCCTTGGAGAGCCTGCTTCTCCCTCTCCCTCTGCCTGCCTCTCTGCCTACTTGTGCTCTCTCTCTCTGTCAAATAAATAAATAAAATCTTAAAAAAAAAAAAAAAAGAAAGTATATACTAGGTTCTGTAGGACAGTACCCCAAACTTGCAGGTTATGGTGCCATAACTGAGCCTTTGGCAGGAAATGTCATCATTCTATCAAGCCAGTTGTTTCTGGGTGATGAGACATGTGATAAGACCAATGAATTCCATGGGGACAAGCCCATCGCCACACTTCCTTCACACTAAACTGAGTTCCTTTGTTGGAAGCAATGTTGGGTGGAATACCATGGTGATGAATCAGGCATTCTGTGAGTCCACATGGTGGTGCTGGCAGAAGCTTTGCAGGCATGAAAAGCAAATCCATATTCAGAATATGTATCTATTCCTGTGAAGACAGTCAGTGCGTCCTCCGTGATGGAAGGGGGTTCAGTATAACCAGTCTGCCACCAGATGACTACCTGGTCGCCCCCAAGGAATGGTGCCATATTGGTGCCTCAGCGTTTGGTCTCTGCTGATAAGCAGATTGCCAATTCAAAGTGGTAATAGACAAATCAGCTTCAGTGAGCAAAGATCCCATACATACACCCCATCCCAGCTGCCACAGCCATTTTGTATATGGGTCTACTGAGCAAGCACTAGAGTGGCTAAAGAGGCTAACATCAACAGAATAAGTTATATTATCCACCTGATTACTGACAGCCTCTTCCACAGTGGGTGTCCTCTAGACGCAATTATATGGAACACAAATATCTTCACACTTCTGGCCCATTCTAAGAGGCCTATGCATATATCTTTTTCCTAGGCCTCCTTATCACCAAATTCCTATCTTGTTCTTTCCACATTCTTCACCATCCAGCCAACATGTTAGCCTCTGCCCCTGAATCAGTCTACATCAGTATATTAGGCCATTTCTCCTTCTACAATTAGATGTACTACTTGGCAGGATTTTCCTTTACCTCTGTCTTTAGGGGCCATCCCTGAGTGGAGCTGTCAGCCACCTGGACCTACTTCTGCCAGGTGCCAGCCTACCATGCAGACCCATCTATAAAGCCATAGGCCTACGTTTTCTTGCTCTGTTCGATGATTATAGAGAACTGTCCTTGAGGCCATGTGTAGGGGCTGATGGAGAGGCAGTGATATAGTAGGAGCAAGTACCCTGTGAGTCTGAGCTAGTTCCTCATTCACTTCACTTTTACTTTCCCAATTTTCTCAGATCTGATTTCATTCACAGTTTCTATTTAACAATAGAATGCTGCTGCACATGGCCATTTGATGATTGAGTGGATTAGATAATACCCATTTCCTAATGGCCCATTCAAGTCACATAGTCTCCTGGTGTCTCATGGTCAGTAATTCAGTCACTATCAGAACCTGGAAGCAACAGAGGCATTGCCTTTCAAATGGAAAATAATTGTCAATTAAGGAAAGTCTGGCCTTACTTCAACACCCTAAGAGTCTGTGCTATGAAGCTTCTATTGAGGCTTCACTGAACATGTACCACAGACTCAGATTTATTGCTGATGCTTTTCTTGCTTCAGATCCCACTCAAAACTGGCAGCCTTACAGGTTACTCAGTAAATGGGTTAGAGCAGCATACCCAAATACGGTATATGTTGCCTCCTAAATCCAGAGAGGTTCACCAAGTATTGGTTTCTTTCTTTGTGGTGGGCAGTGCAAGGAAAAACAACTTATCTCTTACTTCAGAAGAGATATTCTGACATTCCCCAGATCACTGGACCCCTAGAAATGTCATCCATGTAGCAGGCTCCTGAACTTTCACAGGGCTTATCTCCCATCCTCTGGTCATGAGGCATCTAGTATACTTGATTCTTCCTGCTCCTCAGAGTTATTAGCATAATGCCATCAGTGTCATGGATCAGCATTATGCCTGTGGAATAAAAAGACAAGTTCCTTCTGGACTAGATTATAACAGAAAACAGCATAGTTTGAGATAGCCCTGAGGTAAGAGAGCAAGTGCAAACTATTTCTGATTATCTCTGCTGATGATCGTTGCTAGGTCAATAGGTGCCAGAGGCTGGGTTGATTTATTCCAATAAAGATACCACATTAAGAAACACAGTTGTGATTGGTGTCACAACCTGATTAAATGAACAATAATTCAAAAGCATTCTCCAAAACTTATATGCCTTTACCCACAGGCTGAACAGGCAAGTTATATAGGGGCATGTGGTTGGAGTCATCACGATTTCATTGTTTAAGTCTTTGGTGGTGGCTCTTATCTCTTCAGTTGCCCCAGGAATTTGGTGTTGCTTTGGTTTACTTTATTGGCAGTAGAGGTGAAAGGGGAGAGGGATACAGTTCCAGGGGATACTACTTGACCTTTCCTATAATGAGAGCCCTCCCTCCATGGATCATGAGTCAGAAAAATAATGTGTGGTGATTCGGCCAAGATGGGTCCAAGTTCCCACTGAAATGAACTCAGACCAAGACCTAATTTATCACCTGACTCCCTAAGTCCCCACTCTGGAAATGAACCACAGTGGCACACTGTCCAATAATTAGCATTAATTCAGAGCTGGAATCTTATAACCCTCAGAAGGTTCTGGATATTTTCTTTACCCTGGTCATGGCCTCCTAGTAAATGACCATAGGTCTCAGTCTGAGGAACATTTGAAAGAAGATTTGCAGTATACATCTGTGATAGCATTGCAGTAAGGTCCTTTCTCAAAGAGATCTGGCCTCCCCCTTAATCAAGGAGCTCAAAAAAAAAAAAAAAAAAATCAAGGACCTCCAGACCTGTGAACTGGCTTAGTAGATCTGGGAACAGAGTAAGAGTTCAAGAGTCTGCAAAATTTTTGTCCACCAGACCTAGAATTTTTCTATTTCTCTATATCACATCTATTGCATTCCTAGGAAATTCCATAAACAATCACCCCCTGCAACAGACAGAGGTCAAAATACTCTATCCTTGTGCTTTATGTCAGTTGCATCCACGTTAGTTCTGACAGTTAAGCACCATCCCCTAGACTCTACCCTTTAGGACTCCATTAGTCCTTTTGAAATCAGGGTGTCCAATTCCACTGAAGCATCTCCCACTATCATCTCTGGCCTACGGAGGCTATTCCATAGAGCTTTTCAATCATACTGGTGCTCCCCTTACCAATGTATTTCTTTTTTTAATTAAATTCAATTAGCCAGCATATAGTACATCATTAGTTTTTGATGTTGTGTTCAATGATTCATTAGTTGCGTATAACACCTAATATATTTCTTAATGCTTTAGTGAAGAGTGTCCTCCCAATAAGGTGACTGACTGATACAAATTTTCCTGGGACTGTCACATTTTTAAAACTGAAAATCCCACAACCCAGGAAACCCTACTGCAGTCTTTGTACGAGTAGAGTTAGTGGTAGGCACTGAGCAGACTGCACATCATAGGTCCACTTCCACATTCCCTTCTCCTTGGGCATTAGGGCATATAGGCTATACTGAAATCCAATGATTCTTATGGGAGTGGAGACACTGAACTGTTGTGCGGGGTTAGTCCTGAGGAGAATCAGTATTTCCTGTGAGGCAAACACCCCCCTGGAAGTCACCAAAAGGTTTTTATGCAGAGGAAGGCTGGTACCATTAGAGAAAGGACATATGACTCCTTCTCCTGGCAAGGAAGGTTCAGGGAAACGTGGAGGCTAAATTTTTCTCAGCTTCATCAGTTTATGCCCAAATATTTCCACTCATTGTGTTAGGGTCCTATTCTTTCCCCAGAAGAGCCCATCAGTTAACCTCAGAGCTCTAACAAGGCCATACCTTTAATCAGTGCTGCACCTCTGCAACGTTTATGATCAGTCCCTGGGCATGACTGTCAGGCATATCCATCCGACAGTTCCAGGAGAATAAAGACTACTTGAATGGTGACAGTGAGGCTCTTTGATTTTCCACTCTGATCTGTGTTGTGCATTCAAGGTTTTCCATTTGTCCTCTTTTCTGTATAAGTTCTCTACGGTCATCAGAAGCAGTTAGCCCTAGCCACATCCTTTGCAATCATCACTGTCACCATAGGGACTAAGTGCTCTAGTCACTTGATTTCCCAAAGCTTTGCCCTCCACTTGTATTCCATTTCAAGCCACCATCGCTGATAATTTGCGTAATCATCATCTAGTGCATACCACGCATTACAAGTGTCTCATTTCCCCCTAGAAAAGAGGTTGTCACAGATTGCATTCTTTAGGAAGCCAAAGCTGAAATTGAGTTAGGATGCAAAGCATTTACTGGAGAGTGAAACCTGTGAAGCAAATGAGGAGGCGGTAGCACTGGGCAGAGGCAGTACAGGCAGGCAAAACAAACCCAAATCCAAAGTATGTGTTGATTCCCTCAAAGACAACTCACTCACCCTTCCAAGGTGGAAGGGGCCTAATGGAATTAAGACCATAAGGTGGCTGGCTAGTGTTCCTTTAGCCATCGACACCGTATACAGGATTCACCATTGCTCTCTGCTATTGGCTTCTTGGGCACTCAGCAGGTGGCAGTAGCTAAACCAGCCTTGGAGAGGTGAAGCCCATGCGGCTGGGCCCATGTGTTGCCTCCCTCCCCGCCTGCCTGCATAACCACCTATTCCGGGGCCCACAGCACAAGTACTATGGTGGCCAAGGAGAAAGTTTGGCTTACCCACCTGGTTGGATTTGCATCTACTCTGCAATGGATGCTCTTTGGTGAATATTAATGTGAGACAAAGATACGCACACTTGGAACCAACCCCAGGGGCCCATCTACGTATCTCTTTCCCAGACATCCTTGCCACTGGTATGGCAACATTGTTCTTCTATGCCTCCAATGAGCCAAGATACTTGCCACTTTTCAGGATTCACTGTGTATGTCCACATATCAGGCTTCATCTCCCTCCATACAAAAGGAATGCCCAAAGGAACTGCGCACTGGAATGAGTTCCCTTTAGCAGATAGGAAAGGGGGCAAAAGAAATGGGCAAGCATTTCACAGAAGAGGCCAAATGAATGTAATCAGAGAGACGCAAAATAACATCATATTATGTACACATTATGCCACCAGATTGCTGACAATTCGAATTTCAGTGTCCATATATGAAGTTTTATTGGCACACAGCCATGCTCATTCATTTACATATTGTCTCTGGCTTCCTTCCCACTCCAGTGGCAGAGCTGGGTAGTTGAATCTGACTCGGTGGCCCGCAAAGCCAAAAATGCTGACTGTCAGCCCCTTTCCTAGAGGGTAAAGTTCAAGAAAAATTTAAGTTAAATTAAGGTACATTAAACACAGAATTTCAACATTTCTATCTTATTCAGAACATTCTTAGGAGCAGCATAGAGGAAAAGATAGGGAAGAGAGTTAACCTCTTTCTACCTGGAAAAGATCCCTGGGAAAAGAGCCAGGGAGTGCTGCTTAAAAAAGAGAAGCAAAGTCAGTTGTTCTCAGACTTGAGTGGGCATCAGAACTACCTGGAAGGTTTCTTAACAACAGACTGCTGGGCCCTACTCCCAGGGGTTTTGACTCAGTAGGTGAGGCTTGAGAATGTGCCCTTCTAACAAGTCCCCAGGTGATGCTGATGTTGCTGGTCTGCAGACCACACTTTGAGAACTGCTGTCCTAAGAGTTAGAAGTGATTCCTAAACTGAGGTACTCCAGCAACCTGCCTCAGAATCACCTAGATCCCTGGCCCCATGGCGCTTACGTTCAAGTGGAGAAGTGATATAATAAACAATTAAACAAGGGGTGCCTGGCTGCCTCAGTCAGTAGAGCATGTGGCTCTTGATCTGGGGGTTGTGAGTTCGAGCCCCACGTTGGGGGGGGGAAGAGATTACTTAAAAAAATAAACAATTAAATAGATATATAATGTCATGTAAAATAAAGTGGATCATGGGAATGGAGAGTGATAGGGCATGCTGTTTAAGACAGGGTGGTCAAGTCAGGCCCTCTATAAGAAGATGATATTGGACAGAGACTTAATGAAAGAGGAGAGCAAGCTGTTAACATTAATGTTAATTAATATCAATATGTTAATATGTGAGGAAGGAGTATTGGAGACAGAAAGAACAATCAGTGCAAAGACCATGAGACAGGAATGTGCTTGGTGTGGGTTCCCAGAACAATCCAAGGCCAAGAATTTGACTCTTTGTTTTTTCTGGTTCCTTGTGTTCTTCCTTCCCGAGGGCAATAAGCTTCAGTTTATTCTCTATCACATAAATAGGGTCATACAATACGTGCTGTTCTGCAACTTGCATTTTCCCTTAGTGACAAATAATGAACATCCTTTCATGTCCCTACACTTCAGATCGGTCTCATTGTTTACAAAGGCTGAATATTCTTTTGTAGACATGTACCAGGGGTTTACTTTTCAAAAATCAATCAATTTATATAACCAGTTTCCTATAGATGAACAGTTAGATTGCTTCCATTTCGTGGCTATGACCCAGAAAATGCTACAGTATGCTTTTCCATATGTGTGCATGTGTTTGTGTCTCTGTACTTGTTCATGCATTCCTTTATGCACTAAAAATTTACTGAGCTGCTCTTATGTCAGGTACCGTGTTATATGCTGAAAATACAATGGTGAGCAAAACAGACATGGTTCTTGCTCTCGTGGAATATAGGATCTACTAGGGGAAAAAAATCACACAAGAAATATGTAATTACAAACTTAAAGAAGTGCTAGCAAGATATGGCAGACGCTGTTGTTCAGCTAATCCAGCTCCCACTCTCAAGCCTCCTTCCAGCTAGAATTTTGGCCAATGAGGCAAAAATGGGTTGTGGTAGGCAAATCATGGTCCCCTCAATCACATCTTAATCCCCAGAACCTGTGCATCTGTTGGGTTACACGGCAAAGAATTAAGGTTGCTGATGGAATTATGCTTACTAATCAGTTGACCTTAGAAGAGGGAGCGTGAGCACTGGATGTTATACATAAGTGACGAATCACTAAATTCTACTCCTGAAACCAATATTACACTATATGTTAAGTAGCTAAAATTTAATAAAACTGTGAAACAAAAAAAAAAAAGAAGAAGAAGAAGAGGGAGCGTATCCCGGATTATCCAGGTGGGCCCAAGGTCATCACAAAGATCTTTCAATGTGGCAGATGGAGGGCCAGAAAGTCAGAGATGTGATGAAAAAAAGCAGAAGTCACAGTGATGTGACTGGCTGTGAAGATGGAAGGGAACCACCAGTCAAGGAATACAGGCACCTTCTGGCAAGGAAACCAGGATTCCCTTAGAGCCCAGAGAAGGACGGCAACCCTACCAACACTGTGATTTTAGCCTAGCAAAACCCATTTCAGACTTCTCACATCCAGAACCGTAAGAGGATAAGCTTGTGTTGCTTTAAGCCACTACATTCACGGAGCTGTGTTAGAGCGGACAGAGGAAACTCATGCATGGATTCCTTGAGAAAACGGTTGCTTTCCTGACACAATATGGTCCCTTCCTCTTCTTCCTTATTCTTGCCTCAAATGTGGAGCCATAGAAGTCATCTGGTGACACTGAGGGAAAGGCCAAGAGACCTGTGCAGCCCTCAGCCCTGATATTGTTGAGCTGCTGAAGAAATGCCAGCTACTGCTGACTTCCAGCCTTCTTGTTCTGTGAGGGGAAAATAAACTAACAAACCATAGACCCATACTTTTCAGCTCTTGTATTTATCCAGTTACATGCAGACAAAAACATCTCTGAGTGACAAGTAGGCATAAATGGCTGTGAGTGAACATCACCACATGTCACAGAGACCTAACTTGATCATGAAATGTGTGCATAGTGGGGAGGGCGCCTGGGTGGCTCAGTCGGTTGAGCGTCTGCCTTGGGCTCAGGTCATGATCCCGGGGTCCTGTGATCGAGCCCCATGTCTGGCTCCCTGCTCAGCAGGGAGTCTGCTTCTCCCTCTGCACCTCCCCCTACTCATGCTCTCTCTCTCTCCCAAATGAATAAATAAAATCTTAAAAAAGAAATGTGTGCATAGTGGAATTTTTTTTCTGTCCAACATCCAATTCCTCTTCCTATCTGGGGGGGAGTCCCCAGTGTGTACAGCCTTGGTGGACTGCACTACCCACTATAAAGTCTAAATGAGGAAATCTTTCATCTTCCTGCCCCTTGGAAGCCAGTGCACAGGGCACATGCTCGCCTCAACCAGAAAAAGGACACAAGTGTATGTAAAGAAAAGGTTAACATCCTGTGTTGCTGGCCCTCCCAGTGTCCCCTAGGCATTCGTCCTTTCTCTTTCAATGACTCCTTACTGCAGGCACCTGTGACTCTGCCTGATGACTTGCTGGCCACAGGAGTGTGCTTAGCCAGAAGTGGCAGGGAGTTAAGGTCCATAGGAGCAAACCTCTTAGTGATGAACATGAATGTAGGAAAAATATCCCAGCGTCCTTGTTTCCTGAATGGAAACCCTGATGCATGTTCTATTTTGTCTTCCTGAGGTCCCAAGAGAGTCAAGTCCCCGTGGCCCACAGCACTAACCTGCTCATTAACAGACCTTGTATTGCTTTCCCTGTCTTACCTGTCTCACTTCCCCACTTCCCTCCTTGGCTTCCTAGGATTATTTTCCAAATAAACCACTTGCTCTCAAATACTTCTCTGAGGGTCTGTTTCGCCCAAAGTAAGACAGCCAGTACCAGAAGTGGTCTTTTGAAGTAGACCTTCAGGATGGGATTCTGGAATTAGATTACTCATACAACATAGGAACACAAAGACCTCACTACTGCTGGTAGGTAGAGTGGTGGCAATCTCTGGCATGCTGTAGAATGACAATTGATGAGACTCTCGCCTATGCTGGATTGGGATAGGATACAAATGGAAGGAAATGCACCGGTTCATGCAATAGCTCTAGCACTTGAAAGATGAAAACTTTGAAAATCAGGGAGTTGGTTTGCTCTTGTCAATGACCATAGAAACCCTAAAGAAAGCAGATGACAAGCTTGGTTAGCCAATTATTAAGTCAAGGAACAGTAAGGAAGCAGAAGGCCTTCATGGGAACTTTTATCTTTTTTAATTCCTTCCAGAAAGGGTCAGTCTAGGCTAAAAATCAGTTCCAGATTTGATTGTGAGAGTGATAAGAGTTACATAGGAGGATGATGCTTGTCTTCCTTAAGATCTGTCCCCACTTCAGCATATTTCTTTTAGGGACAATTCTTAGTATGGCCCAAGCAGAGAAATACCATTTCTGGTAGGAGATAAAAGAGATTATTCACTGAATAGTTGTAGGACTTAGTGAATATATACTTGCTGGAATTGAGAGCATAAACCTGGGAATGGATCTTGAGGGGGCTGGGCCAGGGAAGAATATAAAACTAGATATGGAAGAGTTTTTGATATTGGAACACTCTCCCATGACTCAGGATTCCACATCCTGGCAGGGATACCTGGAGTCAGTCCTAGTATGCTGCTGGAATGGCTCCTTGAAACTTGGAAACAACAAAGCCTATATAGTAAATGAAGTGGGAGTTGTTGGAATTGCCTTGACAGAGTACAGAGAGAAGGGTCAAAAAGCTCAGAGCGGTGGGCACATTAGAATGGCTTCCTTATGTAAGACCAGAAAGCACGCTAGTTGATGGCGTCCCCTGGAAGGGCCCAGAGGACACTTTTTTTTATTAAGGCAACAAGGAATGTGTTACTGGCATTGTGGAAAAGCTCCATGGTGGTTGTCTTCTGTGGGTCAGGGTTCATGATAGGGGAGACAACTATGTAATTTAGGCTCCTTGGTGTCAATGGGGATGATAGGATTCTAAAATAGCAGAGGACAGGTGGCAGCAGTTAACTGTCAGAGTCAAGGAAAGTGTAATAACCATTATAGACACCAAATCTGGAATGGCAAAGATGGGGCTTTGATCTGCAAGGATCTGTAGAGATGGCTAGTAAACTATGGCATTCTTGGGAACAATACAGATGGCAAGCTGGACCAGTTCACTTGGGGCGTCATAACAAAATACCAGACTTCATAGCTTAAACAACAGAAATTTATCTCCTCACAGTTCCAGAAACTAGGAGTCCAAGATCAAATTGTTGGCAAGGTCAGATTCTTCCTCACAGTTCTAGAAGCTAGAAGTCCAAGGTCAAATTGTTGGCAGGGTCAGTTTCTTCCGAGGTCTCTCTCCTTGGCTTAAAGATAGCTGCCTTCTCACTGTGTCCTCACATGGTTGCCTGTGTGTTGTCTGTGTCCTAATTTATTCTTCTTATAAGGAGACCAGTCATATTGGATTCGGGCCTACCCAAATGACCTCATTCTACCTTAATTATTTCCTTAAAGGCCCTATCTCCAAATATGTCACATTCTAAGATACTGAGGGTTAGGACTTCAACATACAAATTTTGGGGGGACACAATTCAGCTCATAACAGAAACCAGCAAGAGTATTTCTTATAAAATTAAAAAAATAAAGATAAACAAATCAAGACTACTTGAGCAGTAGACTGTCGGTTGCCACAGTGGAAAAATCTGATCCTTTGTCAAGTTTCCATCCCTGAGCAGTCTCTCAGACCCAGAATTGATCAAGTGAAGAAAGGCCAAGTCCCCTTGAGGAAGGACCCTGCAAATCCACAGCAAATATATACAGTTATGATTCCAACGACTCTGCCTCCACAGGACCTAAGCCATTCATCCGTGTGACGGTAAAGTAGGGGGGAAAGGAATACCCATATTTTGTGGAGCTGATGTCAGGGAACCTAAAGCACCATCATGGGGCCCTCTGTTAGAGTGCGATGTGTGGAGGCTTCATAGGAAATGGAGTCTTGGCCCAAGTCTTACAGTGAAGCCAATGGATCCACACCCTTTCTGTGGTCATTTCTCTGGTCCCTGAGTATATTATTGGAAGAGACATATTCAGCAGTTAGAAGAACCCTCAAATTGTTCCCTCACCTAACAAGTAGAAG
The DNA here is from genome assembly GCF_029215605.1 of Mirounga angustirostris. Lineage (NCBI taxonomy): Eukaryota > Metazoa > Chordata > Mammalia > Carnivora > Phocidae > Mirounga > Mirounga angustirostris. The sequence continues at coordinate 100,551,584 of NW_026991719.1, forward strand.
CCATTATGATAGAAATGGCTAAGTGGAAGCCTCTGAAAATCCCTCAAGCCAGCCAAAAGAAATGAGGCCATACCCTGACAAGACTGGCAGGGAATAGTGCCAGCTTCCTCGCCTCCGGCCCAGGTGAGACAACCTTGAGTTGTGTTCCATGGCCACCTAGAGATTCCCCCGGAGGACTGAGACCCAACTGCCCAGAACCATGCCTGCTCACTAATGCACCTTGCATTGCTTTCCTTCCTTCCATGACTCACTTTTCTATTTCTCTACCGATGCCTATCACCTCCCATATAGACTATTTGTACTCAAAGCCTTGCCTCAGTGTCTCACGGTGAGGAAACCCAACCTAACCCATCTCCTCTCTGGCCTCTGTTCATACTGAAAAATCCACATATGGAGGGGTTTTGTTGCCATTGCTGTTGGTTGTTACCCCCCCAAAAAAACTCATGCCATACACATTGTTCTACAATAACCTTTTTTCATTTTATGAGGCTTCATGAAAATCTTCAGATCAATAAATTATATATCTAATTCATATTTTAATAGCTGTGTCAAATTCCGTAATATGGATAACTATATCTACTTTCCTACTGCTAAACATTCAGGTAGTTTCCAGATTTGCCTCCACAAACAATGCTGCCATAAGCATTCTTTTTCTTTTTTTTAAGATTTTATTTATTTATTTGACACAGAGAGAGACAGCACAAGCAGGCGGAGCTGGAGAGGGAGAAGCAGGCTTCCCACCAAGCAGGGAGCCCAATGTGGGGCTCAATCCCTGCCATAAGCATTCTTAGAAGTATAGCCTAATGAGGGGTGCCTGGGTGTCTCAGTCGTTAAGCATCTGCCTTCGGCTCAGGTCATGATCCCAGGATCCTGGGATCGAGCACCGCATCGGGCTCCCTGCTCAGCGGGAAGCCTGCTTCTCCTTCTCCCACTCCCCCTGCTCGTGTTCCCTCTCTCTCTGTGTCTCTCTCTGTCAAATAAATAACTAAAATCTTTAAAACAAAAAAATCTACCTTCAGGGGCGCCTGGCTGGCTCAGCTGGAAGAGCATGCAACTCTTGATCTTGGGGTCATGAGTTCAAGTCCCACACTGGGTGTAGAAATTACCAAAAATAAAATAAAACTGAATAAGCTTTTAAAAAATCCTTTAAAATAATCTACCTTCAGGGGCACCCGGGTGGCACAGTCAGTTAATTATCCAACTCTTGGTTTCAGCTCAGGTCATGATCTCAGGGTTGTGAGATTAAGCCCAATGTCGGCTCCGTGCTCAGTGGAGAGTCTGCTTGAGATTCTCTCCCTCTCCTTATGCCCCTCCCCCTGCTTGTTCTCTCTAAATAAATAAATAAAATCTTCAAAAAAATCCACAATGATGAAGGTAGGTCAAAGGGACACAGGAGCCAAACTGAAAGAGCTCCTGATAATCAAAGTTGGAACAACTTAAGTAACAAGAAATAGTAGTGTTAAATTATAAGTACAAAGTAGATTCATACTATTATAAATAAATGATTATATAAAGAAATAGGGGAGAAGAGACAAATCTCCCACTCAGAAGAATTCCAAATAATTTATGTATACACTCTGCCCTCAAGGAGGTACATCATAACTTCCCACTACTTAAGTGTGGACTGTGCACTGTGGCATCCTTCCAAAGAGTAGAGCATTGGCGGGGGGCGGGGGGGCTGGGAGCAATTTTCCAGTAGAGAAGACGGACAAACGCTACCTCAAACAGGTGATCAAGGTTGATAGGAACAATGATGTTATTTTGATAATATGTCCTCTTTGCTAATATGTGATGACATGGCATGTTACCTCTGCGGTGGTCTTCTTCAAAACCCATAACACAAGTCTAATATTGAGAAGACAAACCTCAACCGAGGAACATACTACAAAATACCCGACCAGTCAGTATTCCTCAAAGCTGTCAAGGTAATGAAAAACAAGGAAAGTCTGAGAAACTGTCACAATCAAAAAGGGCCCAGTGAAATATGACTACTAAGTGTAATGTGGTATCCTGGATGGGATCCTGGAAATGAAAAAGGACATTAGGGTAAAACTAAGGAAATCTAAATGAAAAAGGACATTAGGGTAAAACTAAGGAAATCTAAATAAAGTATGGACTTTAGTTGATAAAAATGAATCAATATTGCTGTATTTGAACAAATTATGACAAATGTACCATCTAGGTTAATATAAGATGTTAATAAAAGAAACGGGTGAAAGGTATATGGAAACTCTATACTATCTTTGCTATTTTTCTGTAAATCTAAAATTGTTTCAAAATAATTTTATTTAAAAATAATTGACTATATATGAATAGGTTTATTTCTGGACTCTAAAATAATTTTATTAAAACAAGTAAATAAGTAAAATAATAAAATATCTAAGTTATATTTCTGATATGGTATGAGATAGGGGCATGGCTGTTTTCTTTCACGTGGATAGCCAGTTGTGTCAACATCAGTTTATCAAACAATTGAATTAAAGTGCTGCTTTTGTTATCTATTAATTTACAATGCTTATTTGGATTTTGTTTCTGGACAATTATATTTCATTGATCAAGTTTTTATTCCTGTATACGTACCATACAGGAATCAATATGTTTTGATTATGGTGATTCTATGGTACCTTTAATATCTGGTAAAATATACTTGCAACTAATCTCACAAAGGACCAATTTCCATAACATGTAGGGAGTCACAATAAAATCACCAAGAAAATAAGCGACAACCCAGGAGAATAACGGGCAAAGAATATGAGCATACAGTTCACAAAACATAGATATAAATGGCTCTTCAATGTATGAAAACATGTTCAAACTTCATCATAATTAGTAAAATGTGAAATGAAACCACACTTCACAGATACACAAAGACCAAAAAGTTTAATAAAATGCTATTTTTGTTAGAATGCAGGAAAACACCCACTTTCATACATTGTTGGTAGGAATATAAATTGATACAACTTATATGGAGAGCAGTTTGGCACCATCTACAAGCATTTAAAATGTACATGCTGCTTGATTCAGAAATTCTATGTCTAGAAATATATCTTATATATATATATATAGTTGGGAATATACAAATCATATATACAATGCTATTCATTGAAGTATTATTTGTAATAGAAGGAGATTGGTAAGGTATTTTAAATATTGAAGTCCATCAAAAAAATAAAATAAAAAATAAATATTAAAGTCCATCAAAAGAGAACTAGTTAAACAATGATGTATCCCTAAAATGAAAGTCTGTATACACAAAGGAACAAGAAGCAAGCTCTTTAGGTACATCTCAAAGTTACATTGTTTTTTGTTTTTTTTAAATATGGAACGCTTCACGAATTTGCATGTCATCCTTGCGCAGGGGCCATGCTAATCTTCTCTGTATCGTTCCAATTTTAGTATATGTGCTGCCGAAGCACAAAGTTACATTGTTAAGACAAAGCAATATGAAGAACAGTGGGAATGTTGTGTAAAAAAATGATTCAAATATCTCTGAAAGTAAATGGGAGAAACTTGTGACCTAAATTGTCTATGCAGAAGATAACTGAGTGGCTGGGGGAGGGGTGAGGGAGGGGTGGGGGAGGGGTGAAGAGAGCTGCATGCCTCTTGGTAACTTCTGAACTTGGACCATATGAATATTTCATTCATTTAAAACAATAAATAAAATATTAATTTTTATGATTAATTGAATAATATGAGATTTTTATAAGAGTCCTATTTGAATTGCATTATATTTGTCATTTGGGGAAGATTACTGTTCTTATGACATTATGTCCTTTCCATTTCTTCAGATCTTTTTTTTTAAGTAATCTCTCCACCCAACATGGGACTCGAACTCAGCACTCTGAGATCAAGAGTTTTAGGCTCCACCGACTGAGCCAGCCAGGCGCCCCTCTTCAGATTTTATTTTATGTTCTTCAATAAGAAGCTATGCTGTTCTTCATATAAATTCTGTATATTTCCTCTTCCATTCATTCCTAGGTATTTTTTTTAAGTTTTAAGTAATCTCTACCCTCAATGTGGGGCTTGAACTCACAACCCCAAGATCAAGAGTCTCACGCTCCACTTACTGAGCCAGCCAGGCACCCCTTACTCCTAAGCATTTGAAATTTTTGTCAGTGTTGTGAATGGAATACTTTCCCATTACTATTTCTAGCTGGTTATTGATAACATAAATATTATTGGGTTTTGCCTATTTTCATATAGTTAACCATCTCACCAAAAACTTATATTACTTCTGGCAGTTTTTGTAAAACTAGAATCTAGTAAGTTTTCTACAAATGTAATTTTTTAAATAGGATAATTGGGGGGGCGTTTGACTGGCTGTCAGTGGAGCATGTGACTCTTGATCTCGAGGTTGTAAGTTCGAGGCCCACACTGGGTGTAGAGATTACTTTAAAAAAAAAATCTTATAATAAAAATAACAAATAAAAAATAAATCGGATAATGCTTGCATATTCTTTCTAATGTGAATTCCTATCATTTTAGTTGTGGTAAAAGCTGAACACCCCTGAGAGAGAGGGAGAAAAAGAGAGAGAGAAATATAGTGGTGTAAATAAGATCGAAGTTTCTTTCTTTCTTACACAGTCGCTGACCAGTCCAGGCTGGTGAACAAATACCCTTGCTCCTCCAGGTTATTCAGTGACCCATGTTCCTTTCATCTTATTGCCCTGCCATCTACTGGAGTGTTCTACTCATCTGCATGATTGCGGTCAAGTTACAGTCACATCTATGTTCCAGCCCGTGAGGAACAGGGTGGGAGAAAAGTCTAGGATAAACAACTTCCTTTTAAGCACTTGAGGGATATGTTGACCTCATCACATCCATGCATATTCCACTGGTGCAAACACAGTCATATGGCTGCATTTAGCTTCAGGAGAAACTGGGAAATGTAGTCTCCCAGCCATGTCCTTAGCTCAAACTATATTTCAAAGGAAGAAGGGGAGAACAGAATTTTGAAGACAATTAACAGTAGGCTACACATAATACTTCTTTGTCTTGTCTTCTAGATTAATTAGAGCACCCAAAATGATGTTGAAGAATAGTGGTGACAGCATCCTTCTCTCATTCACGATTTTAATGAAAATGACTTTACTATTTTATCAGTTAGTATAATGTTTGCTGTTGAGTTTTGGTAAGCAATCTTTATCATAGCTAAGTAGTTTCTTTTACATTTCTATTTTAAAAAATAAATAAATAAATTTCTATTTTACTTGAAATATTTATTAAGAATGGCTCCTGAAGGGGCACTCGGTTGAGCATCTCTTTTTTTAAGATTTTATTTATTTATTTGACAGAGACATAGCGAGAGAGGGAACACAGGCAGGGGGAGTACGAAAGGGAGAAGCAGGCTTCCCGCCGAGCAGGGAGCCCGATGCGGGGCTTGATCCCAAGACCCTGGGATCATGACCTGAGCTGAAGGCAGACGCTTAACGACTGAGCCACCCAGGCACCCTGAGTATCTGACTCTTGATCTCAGCTCAGGTCTGAATCTCAGGGTTGCGAGCTGAGGTCCTGTGTTGGGCTCCACCCTGGGTGTGGAGTCTACGTAAAAAAAATTAAAAAGAATGGCTGCTGAATTTTCAAATGCCTTTTCAGTTTCTATTAACATAATACTATAGGTTTTCTCCTTTAATTGTTTCATGTCCTAAATTATGTTGATAAACTTCCTAATGTTGAATCATTTTTGCATTTCTGAAATAAACCCTACTTGGTCATGGTGCATTATTCTTTTGCTACACTGCTAGATTCCGCTTATTAAGATTTTATTTGGAATTTCTATATGTATATTTTGTACAAATATTTTAGTATCATATAACCATATGTAAGACTATACTAACTTTAAAAAATTAATCTGGGATCTTTCCATCTGTTTCTGTGGTCTGAGAACTGGTGCCAGTCCCTGGACTGTTTGTTACCAACCCCTGACGGGATAAGTACAGAAGTGGAGAGGGTTTAGAAATCTTTTTTTTTTTTTTTTAAGATTTTATTTATTTTTTGACAGAGAGACAGTGAGAGAGGGAACACAAGCAGGGGGAGTGGGAGAGGGAGAAGCAAGCTTCCCGCCGAGCAGGGAGCCGGATGTGGGGCTTGATCCCAGGACCCTGGGATCATGACCCGAGCCGAAGGCAGACGCTTAACGACTGAGCCACCCAGGTGCCCCTAGAAATCTTAATAGCAATTAGACATTGCTATGACATCCAAGCAGTGATCGCTGGACTCATCCATGAACAATGCATGCCATTTTTGTAATTACTTTTTTGTCCCTATGTTAAATTGGTTTTGATTATATTTAATGAAATGTAATTTATTTCTGATGAATACTAAAATTTAAAAATTGCGCTTGCACTTTGCTTATTTCATTTCTCTAATACTCTTATTAACTTTTACAAAAGTATATATCCACAATAATTGTAAAATTTTTTAAAAGCGGGTCCTTCACTACAGATGTTTTGAAAAACACTTGTCTAGAAGGGACCAAATGACATTAAAATTATTTGTTTCTTAAAGGTTATCTAGGACTTCGCTACGAAAGCACCCGGACCTGCTGACTTCCCATTCTCTTCTACAGTTACTGCTCTCTTCCGGTTTTCTCCTTCTTGGGCCAATTTTGGTAGCTTATAGTTTGCCAGGAAATCCAGCATTCCTTCTGTATATTCACATTCGTTTCACACGAGATTCTCTTTAAAGTCTTTTAATATAGATCTGTTTTTATCCACAACGTCATTACTAATATTTTACCTCCCCTTCCTCCTTTTCTTCCTTCCTACCTTAGTCTGGCTAGCCAAGAGTTTGATTTATTTTATTGGTCCTTTCCAAACAGCTCGGCTTTGGGGAGCGGGCGGGCGGGCAAGCCCAACTCCGAGTCAGGCGGGAGGCGCGTGAACGCGGAGCCCGGGGACCCGGTCACTCCCAGCGGAGGCGACAGGGCGGTGGTGGCGGCTCCGGGGAATCGGCTCCGCCGCGCAGAAGCGGTGACGCCGGGGTTTTCCGGGCTTAGGGAAGCAGCAGCCCGCCCCATCTTCCGGCGTCGCGGCCCCGGATGCTATCACCTCCTCCTTTGTCGCCGCCTCCGCCACCTCCTCCTCCTCCTTCTCCGCCACCACCCCCCCTCCCTGCCGGGCTCGCGGTGCCTGGGCCCTCCTGGAGCCGCTCCAGCCGCACTGCCCGGCCGCCGCTCGGTTCATCCTCCTGCACCAGATGTCCAGCCGAGTGCCCGGGCGGTACACAGTGGTACACAGCCGCAGAATCTCAGCTGAATGCACACCTAGAAGGTTGGCCTTCACAGGTCGGTCAACAAAAGGACTCGCTGGAACCATTATCACACGCGGGGCAGGATAACTTAATGCGGGTTTTGTTGTTTTGTTGCTGCCCCTGCTTAGGACCTTCCCATCATGTTCCCCTCTCTCGATGTGTGCACTTTCCATTGTGGATAGACGCTGGATATCTTCACATCACCTCCCCATCAATCAAAAGATTATGGAGAACTGAAGATGAACACAGTAATGACATACATCAGCCTTTATACAGTTAAAGCCTTAGCAAGCCAGAAGGATGGGTTTACCAACATTGCTGTGCTAGTTGAAACTCCGAGTGAGTCGAAAGAAGAGGAATTCAAATTGTATGTTAATTACACTGGAATTTCAGAAAATAAATAATTTTTTTAAAAGAACAGGGATTCAAGAAACTTCACAGTAAATATCTCATGCAGCACGGTACAATAGAAATACGATGCAAGTCCCAAATGTGAGCTACATGTGTGATTTAAAAAAAAATTTATTTTAGCAATCTTTTCACCCAATGTGGGGCTCAAACTCACGACCAGATCAAGAGTCCCACGTCCTTCCGACTGAGCCAGCCAGGCACCTCCGCATGTGTGATTTTAAATACTAGTAGCTCCATTAAAAAGAGTTAAAAGAAACAGGTCAAATAAACCTTAATGTATTTTCTCTAATATATCCAAAATACATCAATATTCATCAGTATGGAAAATTATGAGATATTTCACATTCCTTTTTCTTTTTCATACCAACTCTTTGACATCCTGCATGTATTTACACTTCTAGCACATTTCCAGTCGGATTACCAACATTTTGGGTGCTCGGTAGTCACATGTGGCTAGTGATCAGCATACTGGACAGTGCAGTTTCTTCCATTTCTGCCACTGAGGTTGATCAAATGTTCTGAATAGTTACTGTGCTAAGTCTCCAGAGCCATTTAATGGATCTATTGACAATCTAGAATCTAATCTAGGTAAAACATGTAGGAGTACTACAAAACAATCAGCTCCATATATTTTAGCAATTCCTTGAAGAAATTCCATAATACAATGTGTGGAATACATCCTATCAGCTGTTACTACATGTTATCATGGAGCTCCAGAAAACTGGAATGACTGTGAGGTTTTCCCATTTGAATTTTGCCGGTCAAGCCAGTGCAGAAACTGGCAGGAAATCTCAGGGAGTTGGGCAGTTGAGGCAAACTGGGTCCACCAAATCTCTGAATCCTCAGGGATTCAAGGGCACATTCACATACCCTGTCCAAGGTCCCAGCCAAGCCCTTCCTGATACAACGATCCTCTCTGGTTTTCTAGGAGGGGTAGCTTTTTCTTAATTTCAGATCATTAAAAATCAGTTCCTTATTTACAGAGCAGTGGAAGGAAGGCTGGTTTAAAAAGATGAGGGACTTAAAGGCCCCACTGTGGAACGCAGGGCTTTGAAGGCTACTTGTTTTTACCTGATACCATTCAACATAGTCTAAATGTCCCCTCTTTGCAGATCTGTGCCCATAGATTCCACTTGCAGCACAATTTTGCAAATTCTGCCACAAAAGGCGGAAGCTTTAATAAACTGAATTAATTTTTTTAAAGCCAGCTTTTGGTTTTATTGAGGTTTTATTAATTTTTTATACCACTTTTTATTGTTTTTGTGGCAGAGAGGCAACACTCAGAGCCCGCTTCCAGAAAGGACTAACTGCCCAGCCGCAAAGAGTGCCGGCAGCCGTTAGGACCTTCAGAGTCCACCTCAGATTTTGAGCTGAGGGTCACACTGCTCTTGGGATGTCCACGGCTAATGACCGGGCAAGGTGGGAGGACTGGGGCATAGCCTTTTCTGCCCAATGTGGGATCCTTGGAACATCTTTGCTGTGCAGCTCCAGTGAGCTGGCAGAGACTTTGTCAGGTCTGCAGGGCCGCCAACATGCCCTGCCTCTTCTGCTTCACAGACCTTACTCCTCAATAAACCTTTTGGATCCTTTCCTCCTCAGCATCTGTTTCCCAGGGAACCCAACCTGTGACAATTTTCTGTTTCACTAATTTTTTTAGCTTTATCTTTATTAATGCCGTTTATGTTTTTAGATAATTGTGCAGCTTTGCCACTGTGTTTTTAGTTGATTCGTTTCCATATTTTCCATTTTTTCCCTTGGTTTTTTAAAAATCTTTTTTATATATATTTTTTAATTTTTATTTATTTGACAGAGAGAGACAGCGAGAGCAGGAACACAAGCAGGGGGAATGGGAGAGGGAGAAGCAGGCTTCCCGCAGAGCAGGGAGCCCGATGTGGGGCTCGATCCCAGGACCCCAACATCATGACCTGAGCCGAAGGCAGACGATTAACGACTGAACCACCCAGGTGCCCTTTTTCTTTGTTAATACGAAAAGCATTTAAAGGGGGTATCACAGACTGGTGGACTCCAGTGCTTTCAGGGCAGTCATGTCCCTGCTAAGTCTCCATAGGCCCCACCTCCACTTTTATATCTAGCCACTTGGTACATCTCCATGACCTACCTAGACTTTTGTGATTCCTGATTTAAAGCTGTGAATTCTCTTCCTTTTTTTTTTAGAAAGTTTTTTTTTTTTTTTTTTAAGATTTCATTTATTTATTTATGTGAGAAAGAGCGAGAGTGAGAGAGTACAAGTAGGGGGAGCAGCAGAGGAAGCAGCAGAGGGAGCCTGATGCAGGGCTCCATCCCAGGACCCTGAGATCATGACCTGAGCCGAAGGCAGATACTCCAACTGACTGAGTCACCCAGGCGCCCCGGAACTGTAAATTTTCTTCTAAATAAAGTTTTAGGTGATCCCATAGAATTTGGTATATCCATATTTTGTTACTTCCTAAACTTTTTATGAGTTCTGTTTTTATTTTCTCTTTAATCTAGGATTAAATTGATGTTCTTCAATTTCTAACTAGTAAAGATATTTTGACCATCTTTTATTATTTATTTCTAATTTCACTGGATGACAATGAGAAAATGCAGCCTCTAAAATCTCCTCTCTTAGGGGTGCCTGGCTGGCTCAGTCAGTAGACCATGTGACTCTTGATCTCAGGGTTGTGAGGTCAAGCCCCATGTTGGGTGTAGAACTTACTTAAAAAAAGAATTCTCGGGGCGCCTGGGTGGCTCAGTCGTTAAGCATCTGCCTTCGGCTCAGGTCATGATCCCAGAGTCCTGGGATCAAGCCCTGCATTGTGCTCCCTCCTCGGTGGGAAGCCTACTTCTCCCTCTCCCACTCCCCCTGCTTGTGTTCCCTCTCTCGTTGTGTCTCTCTCTGTCAAATAAATAAATAAAATCTTAAAAAAAATTATTTTCTGTTAAATTTATGAAGTTTTTCCTCTGTGATGAAGCACAGTTAATGGACATTAGAAAAAATTTACATTTTTAGATGCATATGGATATATATATATAGTCATATATTAAGCTTTTTGGTTATATTAATCAAATCATCTATTTTTGGGGCGCCTGGGTAACTCAGTTGTTAAGCATCTGCCTTCGGCTCAGGTCATGATCCCAGGGTCCTGGGATCAAGCCCCGCATCGGGCTCCCTGCTCGGCGGGAAGCCTGCTTCTCCCTGTCCTACTCCCACTGCTTGTGTTCCCTCTCTCGCTGTGTCTCTCTCTGTCAAATAAATAAATAAAATCTTTAAAAAAAAATCATCTATTTTCTTTTTTTTTTTTTTTTTTAAGATTTTATATATTTATTCATTAGAGACAGAGAGAGAGAGGCAGAGGGAGAAGCAGGCTCCCAAGGAGCAGGGAGCCCGATGCGGGACTCGATCCCAGGACCCTGAGATCATGACCTGAGCTGAAGGCAGACGCTTAACCATCTGAGCCACCCAGGTGCCCTATTTTCTTTTTTTAAGATTTTATTTATTTATTTATTTACTTACTTACTTACTTAGCAAGCACGAGCAGGGGGGAGGGGCAGAAGAAGAAGGAGAGAGAATCCCAAGCCAACTCTTCGCTGAACGTGGAGCCCAACAGGGGGCTCAATCCCATGACCCTGAGATCATGACCTGAGCCAAAACCAAGAGTTAGTCGCTCAAAAGACTGAGCTATCCAGGTGCCTCCAAATTATCTATTTTCTAGCTTATTTCTTGTGTACTTGATCAGTTAAGTTTTGAAGGAAGTATATATATATATATATATATATTTTTTTTTTAAAGGTTTTATTTATTTATTTGACAGAGAGAGACACAGCGAGAGGGGGAACACAAGCAGGGGGAGTGGGAGAGGGAGAAGCAGGCTCCCCGCAGAGCAGGGAGCCCGATGCGGGACTCGATCCCAGGACCCTGGGACCATGACCTGATCCGAAGGCAGTCGCCTAACCAACTGAGCCACCCAGGCGCCCTTGAAGGAAGTATATTATAATCTCCCATTATGGTTGTGGTTTTTATCAAAATCTTCTTGTGTTTCTAAGAGTTTTGTTTTAAATCTTAAGCTGCTGTAACAATTTAGTACATAAAGGTTTATGGCTCATCTCTTCATTAAAGACCGAACAATTTATGCCCCTTTTTGTATTGTTTAGTGCTTTTAATCTTGAATTCCACCTTTAAAAAAAATAAAACTTAGCTTAAGCAACACACATTTATGATCTCACTGTTTCTACGGGTCAGGAATAGCATGGCCTAACTGAGTCATCTACTTAACAATCTCTCAGGATTTCCATAAATGTGTCCACTCAGGGTCTCTCACAGGCTGCCATCAATTATCAGCTGGGGCTGCAGTCTTATCTCAAGGCTCAGCTGGGACAGGATCCATGTCCAAGATCAGTCACATGGTTTTTGGCAGGATTCAGTTCCTCGCTGGCTGTTGGACTGAGGTCCTCAGTTTTTTTGCCAGATGGCTCTCTACATCAGAGTACAAGAACAGCCGGAGAGGGAACATAAGCAGAACAGAAGCCACAATTTTTCACAACCTAATTATGAAAGTGACATCCCATCATTTTTGCCATAGTCTGTGATAAGCAAGTCACGAGGACCAACACACACACAAGAAGAGGGAATTATACAGAGAGTGAATACCAGGAGGTGAGGATTACTGGGAGCCATTTTAGAAGCAGCCTGTCAAAGCCTGGTATAGGTTTGTCAGCCAGCAATCCTCTACTCCCAACATTCTATAGATGGTATTCCAGTGTTTTCCAGCTTTCTGTGTCATATATTAAAACTCTAGTGCTGGGGCACCTGGGTGGCTCAGTCAGTTAAGCATCTGCCTTCAGCTCAGGTCATGGTCTCAGGGTCCTGGGATCGAGCCCCTGCATTAGACTCCCGGCTCAGTGGGTCTCTGCTTCTCCCTCTGCCCCCCACCTCCAACTCGGGCTCTCTCACTCACACTCTCACACTCTCTCAAATAAATAAATAAACTCTTTTAAAAAAAATAGCCTTGTAAGAAAAAACCTCTAATCCTGGTTTATTTTCCTTTGTAAGAGTGTCAGTCAGAGTCCAACCAGAAAATAGAAACAGCTCTGAGTATTTAAAATTGAGGGAGGGGTGCCTGGGTGGCTCAGTCAATTAAGCATCTGACTCTTGGTTTCAGCTTAGGTCATGATTTCGGGGTCCTGGAACCAAGCCCCCCATGTCGGGCTCTGCACTCAGCGGGGAGTCTCCTTTAGGATTCTCTCTCTCCCTCTCCCTTTGCCCCGCTACCTGCTTGCACTCTCTCTGTGTGTCTCTCAAATAAATAAATAAATCTTTAAAAAAATAAAAAATAAAATAAAATAGAGGGCTATACGGGGCACCTGGCCGGCTCAGTTGGAAGAGCATGTGACTGTTGATCTTGGGGTCATGAGTTCGAGCCCCATGTTGGGTGTAGAGATCACTAAATGAATGAATGAATGAATAAATAAATAAATAAAATAGAGGGAATATAAAAATACAGGGAATGGTTTACACAGATAATGGAAAAATTGATAAACCAAAGAGGGGACAATAAGGGACAGCCCAGAGATTAAGAAAGGCAGGGAGCATCTACTGCCCCTAGGCTGGGGGCGGGTGTCAAAGGCAGGAAGTGGTTTTACTGGAGCCCAGGGGCCAGGGTTACTCAGTGGAAGCCTGTCTGGTAGGTGCTGGGGCTACAGAGGAGCTGTAATCACTACTAGCGATGCTATCTGAGGCCCAGAAGGAAGTGAAGAAATACTCTGGCTTCTCCGTATTCCCTGCCTCCAACCATCCACCAATGCCTCCAGAATGTGTTCTTTCTGCTTGGAAGCTTGCAAGATTTTTGTTCTGAATTTTTGAATTTCTGAAATCATACTTTCTAGTTCTACAGGGTCTTTTTTGTGCTCCGATTCCATATCCTTGGGCATTCTCATTACTTCTTGTTATAGTTTATTATTTAACAAACATGTATATGACAGGAACTGTTCTAAACATTTTACAAATATTAATTTGTTTAATTATTTAATAATTCCCTTCTGACTCTTCCTTTCTACATTAATGGGAGCCACCTGTCTAATTGTTCAAGTTAGTCTTCCTCCCTCTAGTTAATCATTTTCCTTAAATGGGTTATTTCTCTTTGCCTTCTTGTGATTTTGACTCCTTAGCAATTAGGGCAGGCAATTAGCATCTCTTGAGCAGTGGTAAATGGTAGTGAATGGTAGAAAGTTAAGTAGTTTTTGCTTTTGTGGGTCAGAAATAAACTAGATGAAGAGCCATTATGCCTTTGTGAGGCACAGGGAGGAAGCCTCTCTGTCCCATGTCTCCCTGAATACAAGTGGAAATCTCTTCCAACCGTAGCAATTCAAACCAACAGATTCGTTTTCTTGGAGGTCCACCATGGTCAGCTGAATCAGGCCCCTGTAGGACCTCAGGAAAGCAGGTAGGCAGGACCAGGCTTCATAGGGCAGGCTGAACTTCCTCAGAGAACCACAAAATCACTGTCATTATCCCAGGTTTCCAACAGATATGCCCTGTCCTCTACCACTATCCCTTGACTCTCACCCCGATTTAAGGTGATCAAACCGAAGAAGTAACTCTCAGCCAACCGAAGAAGTAACTCCGGAGCAAAGATCTCTTATTTGAAGTATCCCACATTGGGCAAAAATGGTCAGGCACTAGCAGCTGGAGGCTGCCCAAGAAGAGCATGACCTTGGCTTGAATCTGTTTTTCATCCCCACTAGAGGATCCTAAAAGAAATATGGCCTTAGATGCAGCTTCCAGGCTCCGTCACCTTGCCTACATTGGCTGTTGTGTTATTCTTAGGCAGAATTGAGTAGAAAGTATGCCATGGACATTTGTTCAAGCTGCCATCTTCCCAGAATTTGAGGATAAACCTTTTAACAACCACTTAAAAAAACTCAAAAAATATAGAGAATGGATTTTACTATGCTGTGTGTATCTGTCGCTCTCTTTATGTTTATCCTCCTTGAGATCCATTGAGCTTCATGAATGTGTACAATAAATTAACTCTCAATCAAATACTTTTCAGTTAGTTCATTTCAAACAACTTGTTTTACTTAACTTACTTTCTTTACTTTAAAACTAATTAGTGCTTGATGAAATAAAACTCATACAGAAGCATATAAAGTAAAAAATAAAATTGTGCCCCACCCATAACTTCCCCTAAATCCCTAGTAATTACCATAAACAACAGTTTGATATGTATCTTTTCCAATTTTTTCCAATGTATATTTAGATCTATGGATATATAATTGATTTATTGAACTTTTTTTAAAAGATTTTATTTATTCATTCAAGACACACAGAGAGAGAGAGAGAGCATGAGCAGGGGGAGAGGCAGAGGGAGAAGCAGGCTCCCCAGGAGCCGGACGTGGGGCTCGATTCCAGGACCCTGGGATCATGACCCGAGCTGAAGGCAGATGCTTAACCATCTGAGCCACTCAGGCACCCCTGATTTATTGAACATTTTTAATTTGGTGGAGTGTAAATACAAAAAAGCTTTGTCTCAGGGCAAAGTGGCTCAGTTGGTTAAGCGTCTGCCTTTGGCTCACGTCATGATCCCAGGATCCTGGGATGGAGCCCCAAGATGGGCTCCCTGCTCAGCAGGGAGTCTGCTTGTCCTTCTCCCTCTGCCTGCAGCTCCCCCTGCTTGTGTGCTCTGTCAGATAAATAAATAAAATCTTAAAAAAAAAAAAAAAAAAAAGCTTTGTCTCCAACCACTCCGCTCAAACAGTGTCTTCTCCCATCCCAGGTTAGGCCTGACCTCTACTGCTCTTTTATTCTCCTTCCCCTCGCTCAGCTGCTTCTGGGTCCCCTAGAGTAAGGGGCGGTGGGGGGTTAGAGAAAAGGAGCCAAGTGTTTTGTTTTCCTTTTTTTTTTTAAGATTTTATTTATTTGTCAGAGAGAGAGAGAGGGAAAAAGCAGGGGGAGAGGCAGAGGGAGAGGGAGAAGCAGGCTTCCTGCTGAGTAGGGAGCCCGACGTGGGGCTCCATCCCAGGACCCAGGGATCATGACCTGAGCCAAAGGCAGACACTTCACTGACTGAGCCACCCAGGCGTCCCCAAGTGTTTTGTTTTTGATGTTTCATTTTTGTTTTTATTTTTACTTATCTGGTCTCTTTTGTCGCTCTTTCCTGCCTAATATAGGCTGGCCTTGATGTCCTCAGCGTGGCAGGTATTCCTAATGCTTGCTTTTGGAGGAGGTAGAGGTTAGGAGGACACATAGATGGATTCTTCAGAGATGCCAAAAAAATCTCCACACTGCACAGTTCCCCAGTTTGAACACTGGGCTCTCTTGCTGATTTACTTGCAACCTTCTTTCAGTTTCTATCCCTAATAATATACCTCATGGCCTCTTACTAACTGGGGATCCCTCACCTCAACAGGTTACCTGCTGAAAGCAGGATAACTTCACAACAGCTGGAGTCCAGCTTCATTCTGAGGCACCTACTTGTTTCTTGGGAAACTCAAGCATCCTCCCCATGCCGACCAATGAGAGAACAAGCCCCTCTCCACCCCCCCAACTTGTGCCTTCTCTCCTTACCCTGCTGTGGTAGGTTATTTTATTCCACCTGCAGCATTCTCTGGGGGAGAAGTGGGAATCCTCTACGTTCACAGATGCCCCCAAATTCCAGGAGGCATGTGTCAAGTTCTCAAAAATTCTTTCACCACCCTCCATGCTAGTGGCACTCCCGGGGCAGTCCTCTGCAGCAGGCATGAAGGATCGTTGCTGGGCTCTCCCTTCAAGAAAGAATTTGCCATTTAGCTGCAAGGAGTGAAGGTAGCTGAGAGCCTCCAGCTGCAGCACCTTCAGGATCCACTGCGGTGGGGTTTTTTTTAAGATTTTATTTATTTATTTGTCAGAGAGAGAGAGAGAGCATGAGCAGGGGGAACGGCAGAGGCAGAGGGAGAAGCAGACTCCCCGCTGAGCAGGGAGCCCGATGCGGGGCTCAATCCCAGGACCCCGGGATCATGACCTGAGTCGAAGGCAGACGCTTCACCGACTGAGATACCCAGGCACCCCCACTGCAGTGTTTTAACCAAGATTCACTTTCTGGGCATCCTCCAGCCAATGACTGAGCGTGGCAGGGGTACTAGGACCTGTCCATTTTCTGCCCAACATGGGACTCCTCTAACAGGCAATCTTTGCTCCGGAGCTCACCATTGGGTTGGCTGAAACTTTGTCAGATCTGCATTGTGGTCTCAGGTTCTTTCTGCCCAATCCTACTTTCTGCCCCCTTTAGAGATGTCATATCTGCATCACCATCCATCTGCACACTCTCCCTGCTCAGTTCTGTATCTCCCCCTCACCCAGCCATTTCTTTTCACAGGTATGAAATGTGTATCATCGTCTGAAGTTTTCCCTGTCCAATTCTCCTTCCCTCTCTCGACGTCTCCCAGGAGTTTACCTACCCAATAAACTTCTGACACTCTTAACTCACTCTCAGCCTCTGCTTCCCAGAAGACCCAAATTAACAGTCTCCAAATTTCTGCAGCTCAGCAGCCACCCTAGCTTTGAGGAATTCTCTTGGATCCCCCATATTTGAACAGGAAAACCACATCATTCATCACCTTAGTCTGTCAACCCCTGAATCTGATGTCTGGTTTGTGTGTCAATAAATTTGCCGCAAATTTCTGGTCTTCTCTTCGTATGGACTTAGTGATATGGCAAGTATGATAGCTGAAGAACCAATTCCGTATTTTTGTGCATGCTGGAGGGGGTGCCTGGCAGGTCCTTGGTCCATTCTTTAGAAAGTGGACCTCACACTGGGAGGCTGGTGTGGGCCACGGACTGGTGGCTGATTCTGGACTGGGTGCCCTACACCAAGGGCAAGTCTAAGGATGAGTAAACTGACCCTCCTCAGACCCCTCTGGTGTCTGCTGGTGGGGCTGTCTCCTTCCATGTTAGCTCCTGCCATGCCTGAAACAGCCCATGCCCTCAAGATGCACCTCAAGGAAACTGACAGCATGACTTAGGACTCTGTTTCTGAAAATAGCTTTCATGTTTGAATGTGCACAGCATTAAACCTTGCTCTGAAACCTGCAGAAGAAGGAGGAGGAGGAGGAAATGGACCTCAGCTTTGAGCATTAGCAAAATTCCAAAACAGGACAATTCTCATTTGAATTTTACATGCGCACACGCATGCACACATGTGCTATATGCACACAGATATGTTTATATATGTTGTTTATAATACTGAAATTATGCTGTTTATTTCTACACTTGCTTTTAAAAATCCACACAATACATAGACTGTCCAACACCAAGAATGAACCCTAATGTAAACTATGAACTTTGGGTGATAATGATGTGTCAACATAGGTTCATCAATTGTAAAAATCTACCACTGTGTTATAGGATGTCAATTGTTGGGGGGGTTGTGCATGTGTGAGGACCTGGGGTATTTGAGAATGCTCTGTACTTTCTGCTCAATTTTGCTGTAAACCTAAAACTGCTCTAAAAATAAAGTTTATTAATTAAAAAAAAGTTCAAAATGTGACAGTAGCAACTTATCTAATTCTTTTGTTATGTAGAATTCTATTACATGGGTTACTATGATTTATTTAACCAGCCCCCTATATTTAAGGGTTTTTCATCAATTTTTCATCTTTATCATTAATTCCACAGTGATCAGTACTATATATCCAGCTTTAAGTATTTCTACACAATAGATTCACAAAAATGTAGTGGCTAGGTCAAAGAGTCTGGACGTTTAAAATATTTATAGATATACAATGTTTATAGATATACAAAATGCTTTCCAACAATACTGACCCAGTGTATGATCCTACCACAGTGTTGAGTAGCTGTTTCTCTGCACACTTGCCAACCCTGGAAATGCCAATATTTTGAATCTTTACCAATCTGATAGGTCAAATGAAATATTTTGATTTGTATTTCTTTGGTTATTAATGAGGCGGAGTATCTTTCATACATTTACTAACCATTTGGGTTTTGTTGTTGTTGTTTTTTTTTTAAAGATTTTATTTATTTATTTGACAGAGAGAGAGACAGCGAGAGAGGGAACACAAGCAGGGGGAGTGGGAGAGGGAAAAGCAGGTTTCCCCGCGGAGCAAGGAGCCTAATGCGGGGCTCGATCCCAGGACCCCGGGATCATGACCTGAGCCTAAGGCAGACGCTTAACGACTGAGCCACCCAGGCGCCCCCATTTACTAACCATTTGTATATTCTCATATCCTTTGTCCATTTTTCTAATGTCTTGTTGGTCTTATTGATTTGTAAGAATTCTTTTTTGTATTAAGTAAAGTCTTGTCGGTCATATGTGTTGCAAATATATCTTCCCAATTTGTTTTTTTAAAGATTTTATTTTATTTTTTTAAGGATTTTATTTATTTGAGAGAGAAAGGGAGAGGGAGAGGGAGAGGGACGCCTGGGTGGCTCAGCTGGTTGGGCGTCTGCCTTTGGCTCAGGTCATGATCTCAGGGTCCTGGGATGGAGTCCCGCATCAGGCTCCTTGCTCGGCAGGGAGCCTGCTTCTCCCTCTGCCTGCCGTTCTCCCTGCTTGTGCTCTCCACTCTCTCTTCTCTGACAAATAAATAAATAAAATCTTTAAAAGAGAAAAAAAAAAAAAGAAAGTGAGAGGGAGAGAGCACGAGATGGGGGAGGGTCAGAGGGAGAAGCAGACTCCCTGCTGAGCAGGGAGCCTGATGCAGGACTCAATCCTGGGACTCCCAGGATCATGACCTGAGCCAAAGGCAGTCACTTAATCAACTGAGCCACCCAGGCGCCCCAATTTGTTGTTGTTTTTAAGATTTATTTATTTATTTTAGAGAGAGAGCAAGTGAGCAGGGGGATGGGCAGAGGAAGAGAGAGAGAGAGGGAAAGAATCTCAAGCAGACTTCCCGCTGAGTGTGGAGCCTGACACGGGGCTCCACGCAAGGCTCGATACAATGACCCCAAGATCAGGACCTGAGTCAAAGCCAAGAGTAGGATACTTACCTGACTGCACCACCCACGCACCCCTGTTTTTTAATCTTTATTTATGGTGTTTTATGCTTTGCAGGTTTTAAAGTTTTTTTATGTAGTTGAATTTATGTCTTTTTGCTCTTAGAGCTTCTTGGTTTTGAGCCACGCTTACAAAAGCCTCACCCATTTTTTTCATATACTATTTTTATGGGTCTATTATATCTTTGGTACATTTCAATGTATTTTTGGAGTAAGAATGAGGTAGTACATCATCTTTATTTTTCCAGCTGGCTAGCTAGTTTTCCAGACACCTTTACTAGACAATGTTATCTTTTCTCTACTGATTTCAAAATGCTACCTTTACCAAAATCTAAATTGTTGTATGCACTTGGTTTATTTCCAAACTTTCTATTCTGCTCCTTTTTTTTTTTTTTTTTTAAGTAGGCTCCGCGCTCAACTTGGGGCTTGAACTCATCACCCTGAGATGAAGAGTTGCATGTTCTACCGCCATCCAGGCACCTCTGCTTCTTCTTATTTTAATTACCATATCATACTTTTAAAATTGTAACCTTATAATTGTTTTAATATCTAGTAGAGCTAGATTTCCCTCTAATCTATTTTTTATACCTTTCCCAGACACTCTTGCATGTTTTTACTTAGACAAATCTTTTTTTTTCAAAGATTTTATTTATTTATTTGAGAGAGAGAGATAGCAAGAGAGAGCATGAGCAGGGGCTAGGGGGAGAAGCAGGCTCCTCACTGAGCAGGGAGCCCGATGTGGGGCTCGATCCCAGGACCCTGGGATCATGACCTGAGCTGAAGGCAGACGCTTAACTGACTGAGCCACCCAGGAGCCCCTACTTAGACGAATCTTTAAGATCATTTTTTCAACTATTCTAAAAGTACTATGGGGTTTTAAAATCAGGATTGCTACAGGGGCACCTGGCTGGCTCAGTTGGTAGAGTACGCAACTCTTGATCTCAGGGTTGTAAGTTCAAGCCCCATGTTGGGTGTAGAGATTACTTAAAAATAAAACCTCAAAAAAAGAAAATAAAATCAGAATTGCTGTAAATTTATAAATCAATTTAGGAGTAATCAACACCTTTGCAAAATTCAATCTCTTGATGTCTCTCTGGAAAAAATTAGTTTCCCTAATATAGGTTTTACACAATTTCTTCATTAATATAGTAATTCATGGCACCTATAATGTGCAAGGCACTGTTTAAGATGTTAGACATAAAAAATAAAGTTCCTGTTTTGGTGGAGCTTACAGTCTAGTGGGAGAAAAAGAACAGTATTTTAAAAAACAAATAAACATATAATATGACAATTGGTGACAAGTGCTATAAAGAAAATAAAGCTGGGGGCGCCTGGGTGGCTCAGTCAGTTAAGTGTCCGACTCTTGATTTTGGCTCAGGTCATGATCTCAGGGTCATGAGATCAAGCCCTGCATTAGGCTCCACGCTCAGCAGGGAGTCTGCTTGAGATTCTCTTTCTCTCTCTCCCTCTCTCCTCCCTCCTCCGTGTGTGTGTGCGTGCACGCACTCTCTCAAATAAATACATCTTTAAAAAAAGAAAAGAAAGCTGGATAAGAGGATAGAGAATAAAGGGAGAAAAATGCTATTTTATATAGAGTGGTCAGGGAAGGCCTTTCTGATAGGTGAAACTTGATCAGAAACTTAAAGGAGGTGAACAAACCAGCCATGTGAATATCAGGGCATTACAGGATGTAAGTACAAAGCCCTAAGGCTCAAGCATGATTGGTTTATTTGAGAAACAGCAAGGAAGCTGGTGTGACTGAAGTGCAGGTGTTAAGATCTGAGTGGTAACTAGAAGCCAGCTTATGTAACTCCTTACGGGTCATGGAAGGACTTTGAATTTTATTCTAAGTGGGTTTAAAAGCCACTGGGAGGTTTTATTTTTTATTTTTAAAAAAGATTTATTTATTTTATATACATATAGAGAGAGAGAGTGTGTGCACAGGGTGGGGGACAGAGGGAGAGGGAGAGAAGCAGACTCCCTGCTGAGTGTGGAGCCAGAGCCCAATGTGGGGCTTGATCCCATGACCCTGAGACCATGACCTGAGCCAAAATCAAGTCGGACACTCAACTGACCGAGCCACCCAGACACCCCATCACTAGGAGGTTTTAAAGAAAGAAGCGTCCTGTCTCATTTATTCTTTTAGATGATCACTGTCATTTCTATACGGAGAATAGGGGAATGAAAGTGGAAGCAGGGAGACCAGTTACATCCAGGAGAGAGATGGTGGTAGCTTGGGCTAGGACGGTAGTGGTGAGGGTTTTGTGTGGTCAGAACACAAAGAAGTAAGCTAGGGATCTCTTCTATCCACAGGCATTTGCCAATCTAGAGGTGCTCCTTAAGTGAGGGTAGCAGATGAGACAATGAGTTAGTGACCTGAAGCTACCAGAAAGGTAGACCCTAGACCCTGGATAACTTCTCTCTCTCTCTCATCCTCTCTCTCTCTCTGTCACACACACACACACACACACACAAAACAGTGGACAGGCAAGCAGTGCTTATGAGTGGGAATTGGGAACCAAAGAGATGGAGCTCAGTTGGAGGTGAGTACCAGCGAAAGGGGGACTCCTAGGGCCACACAGACCCTGTTCTGGAGACAGAACTCAGAGAACTGCACTCTGGAAATGGGGACACAAAAAATCCTCAAGCATTGCTTCCAGACTGCTAATGCCTTCAGGTGAGCCATCAGGTGCCTGGTGGGAGATTTGAAAGAGGGGAGAAACCCACAGAGGTTAGCGAAGCATGCAGGCATGCTTTTATCCTCACGGTGTCTGCCTAGTTCCAAGAGGCATCTGAGAAGCTGAGTTGCTTCATGGAGCTAGGTGTACAAGAGTTGGAATCTGGGGTAAACTATTCCCGGCTTTGGGCTTGGAAACTAGAGGATTACACTCCAGGAGTAAGGATGACCCAGAATTAAATCAGTCTTCATTAAGTCTACATTTCGACTTTGTCATTTAAACAGCTCAGAAAACATCAAGGTTTAAGCTTGGATTAAGGTAATCCCACACTTAGTACCCCCAGGCACCTGGAGAGGAGCAAACAAATCTTTTCTAGGAAAAGAGAATATTGCAGACTTCAAATTATTTCTATAAATAATTTTCAAATATAACATCCAACACATGATTAAAGGTAACCAGATCCATAGTGAGAGACAACACACAATGAGCAAGAACCATCAGAAACCATAGACAATAGAAACAGACTCACTAGGATGCTAGATACTGAGAAAAGCCTTATTTAAACATTTCTGTAGGAAATAGAAATTAGAAAAGTGATAGTACAGTTTTGAAAATTAACTAGGGGCACCTGGGTGGCTCAGCTGGTTAAGTGTCTGCCTTCAGCTCAGGTCATGGTCCCAGGGTCCTGAGGTTGAGCCCCACATCAGGCTTCCTGCTTAGCGGGGAGCCTCCTTCTCCCTCTTCCTCTGCTGCTCTCCCAGCTTGTGCTCTCTCTTTCTGTCAAATAAATAAATAAAATCTTTAAAAAAAGAAAACAAACCAACTAGAAATTATAGAAGTGAAAATTATAACCAAAATTAAGATCTTGGTAGATAGGTTTCAGAGTAGATTAAACACAGCTAAAAACAGAATCAATTAACCAGAAGAGAAACTAAAGGAAATTGTTCAAATGAATCTATTTTTTCAACTGCAGACCCAGGAGCCAGAAGATAATAGAAAGAGATATATATTTTTTAAAGATTTATTTATTTATTTGTTTGACAGAGAGAGAAAGAGCACAAGCAAGGGGGGGGGCAACAGGCAGAGAGAGAGGGAGAGGGAGAAGCAGGCTCCCCGCTGAGCAGAGAGCCCGGACGTGGGGCTTGATCCCAGATCCCAGGACTCTGGGATCATGACCCCAGCCAAAGGCAGACACCCAACCGACTGAGCCACCCAGGTGCCCCTAGAAAGAGATCTTTAAAGTATTAAAAGAATACTTTCAATGCCAACTTAGTTACACCAATTCTCTACAGGTGAAAATCTCTTTCAAAATTGAAGCAAAATATGGGAAACACAGAAAAAAAGAGCAAGGTAGCTTTATTCATAATTGCCAAACCATGGAAGCAACCAAGATGTCCTTCAAAAAGTGAATGGATAAATAAACTGGTACATCCAGGGGCGCCTGGGGGGCTCAGTCAGTTAAGTGTCTGCCTTCAGCTCAGGTCATGATTCCGGGGTCCCAGGATCGAGTCCCGTGTCGGGCCCCCTGCTCAGCAGAGAGTCTGCTTCTCCCTCTGACCCTCCCCCTTTCTCGTGCTCTCTCTCTCTCTGCCTCTCTCAAATAAATAAATAAAAATCTTAAAATAAATTAATTAAAATTTAAAAAATAAACTGTGGTACATCCAGATGACAATGGAATATTATTCAGTGTTAAAAAATGAAATGAGCTATCAAGCCACAAAAAAGACATGGAAGAATCTTAAATGTATATTACTAAGTGAAAGAAACCAATCTGAAAAGGCTACATACTGTATGAATCCAACAACATACATGACATTCTGGAAAAGGCAAAACTATGGAGACAGTAAAAAGATCAGTGGTTGCCAGGAGCTTGGGGGAGGGATAGATGAATAGGTGGAACACAGAGGATTCTTTAGAGCAGTGAACTATTCTTTTTTTTTTTAATTTTTAGTAATCTCTACACCCAACGTGGGGCTTGAACTCACGACCCCAAGATTAAGAGTTGGATGCATAACCGATTGAGCCAGCCAAGCACCCCTAGAGCAGTGAACTATTCTATATAACATATAATGGAGGATACATGTCATTACACATTTGTCAAAAACCATAGAATACACAACACAAAGAATGAACCCTAACATAAACTATGGCCTGCTACAACATGGGTGAATCTTGAAGACATTATGCCAAGTGAAAGAAGCCAGTCACAAAGGACCACATATTATACAGTTCCATTTATATGAAATGTCAGACAGGAATTGTGAGGAAGAGGGGCACCTGGGTGGCTCAGTTGGTTATGCATCCAGCTCTTGGTTTTGGCTCAGGTCATAATCTCAGGGTCATGGAATCGAGCCCCACATTGGCCTTCATGCTCGGCAGGGGGTCTGTTTGAGATTCGCTCTCTCCCTCTCCCTCTGCCCCTCCCCCCCCAACTCGTGCATGCACTCTCTCAAATAAATAAATAAATAAATATTTAAAGGAATTGTGAGGAAGAGAGGAGCTTCTTCAGGGTACCAGAAGTAGTAAAACATGATAACATCACTTAGAGTTCATACTCAGGAGAAAGTCACACCTTGACTAAGTAAATACTAAGAACAGGTTTGAGACCTGGTGGATTTGAACACTAAGAGTCAAAAGGAAGGTGCCTCAAAACTGCACTGAACAAGAGGCTTAAGAAAGAAGGCAGTAACTTGGAAGGGAGAAGTATCTATTGGAGGAATAGCATCACAGAATCAGAAGTTCAAATGACCCTTCCCCCCAAAAGCACCATTTATTAAAGAAACTGTACTTCATCATGTCAACAGAAGAGGGTGCTCTTGAACCAATAAACCAAATAAGGCATCCAAACTTTTCCCCCATTGCATCAACTATTATTGCTGAACCAAGAACTCCTACAACAGTTTATAACGACTAGAAAAAGGAACCCAACATCCACACAAAGCTATTATAAGAAAAAAAATGAGTTAAATATATTAAACAAGCAATTACAGATGTGAAAGAATACTATGAATCAGAAATTCAAAAACTCAAAATAGAAACAAACAGGAAAATGTGAACTGGGTGCTGACTGAACTCAGGAAAAAAAATTGAAGAAAAAGACAAAATCATCTCAGAAGACCAAATTATGAAGTAGCCAAAGGAGAATGGATATGATCGAATAATACAGGAAAGGAAAGAAAGAATGACAATGAAAAAGAGCCAGGAGAACCAAAACAAAATAAAGAGGTAAAGAGGAAACTGCTAGATATAATATATCTGAATCTCTTAAAAAGAAAAAGCAGATTGGGGCGCCTGGGTGGCTCAGCTGGTTAAGCAACTGCCTTCAACTCAGGTTACGATCCTGGAGTCCCATTATCGAGTCCCACACTGGGCTCCCTGCTTAGCAGGGAGTCTGCTTCTCCCTCTGACCTCTCCCCTCTCATGCTCTCTCTCTCTCAAATAAATAAATAAAATCTTTAAAAAAAAAAAAAAAAGAAAAGAAAAAGCAGATAATGAACAGAAGTAACATTTTTTAATTAAAATCTCAACAAAACTTTCTAGAGTAAAAGAGCACCTGATTCGACATATTTAAAGAGTCCATTTTAGGGGCTCCTGGCTGGCTCAGTCCATGGAGCATGTGACTATTGATCTCGGGGTTGTAAGTTCGAGTCCCACATTGGGTGTACAGATTACTTAAAAAGAAAATTTTTTAAAAAATTAAAAATGAGGGGCGCTTGGGTGGCTTAGTTGGTTAAGCGACTGCCTTCGGCTCAGGTCATGATCCTGGAGTCCCTGGATCGAGTCCCGCATCGGGCTCCTTGCTCGGCAGGGAGTCTACTTCTCCCTCTGACTCTCCCCCCTCTCGTGTGCTCTCTCTCATTCTCTCTCTTTCAAATAAATAAATAAAATATTTAAAAAAAAATTAAAAATGAATAAAGAGTCCATTTTATAACTGGGAAAACTGACCATCAACTCTGAGACACAGTCTAATAAAACAGACATTAATGATAAAGAAAAAAATCCTTTGGATCTACAGGCAAAAAGGACAAAAAACTGAAAACAAGTGACCTACAAAAAAGAAAATCCAGTGGCATCAAACCACTTGATAGGATTATATGAAGTAAGACAAGAGTGAAGAAACACTTTAAAGAAACTCAAGTAAAAAAATTGTGTGCCACAGATTTTAGTTTTAAACTTTCAAGAACTGAAGATATTTTGTATTCAAGAACTCTTTCTGAGGATTCTACCAGGGGTCAAGTTTCATCCAACTAAGAGAGGATTGGAAATTTTTGGCAAAAGAATAGATAATGAGAATTGAATAGGTTTAATTATAAATCTAAGACTAAAACAAATACGAGAATCAAGAGTTGAAGAATGCTCTCTGACAAAGTAGAACTACAACCCAAAAAGGAAGTGAAGGAGAAATGTAGAAGTAACTCAGTGATTGCCATATAGGCCATAGGTGGGAGTCAAAGGATATCATTTTTTTTTAAGATTTATTGTTTTATTTGAGAGGGAGAGTAAGCACACAAGCCAGGGTGTGGGGGAGGTGGCAGACGGAGAGGGAGTGAAAGAATCTCAAGCAGGCTCCACGCCCAGCTGCATGAGAGGCTTGACTCGGGGCTCCATCTCAAGACCCTGAGATCATGACCTGAGCTGAAACCAAGAATCAGACATTCAACCGACTGAGCCACCCAGGAGCCCCTCAAAGGATATCATTTTAAACTAGCAAACCAAATAGTAGAAACCTAGGTAGTGAGGAAAATGGGGACGAATAGCTGAGATCCTTAGGAATTCCAGTATAGACCACCCCATCTATCCTAGCTGATGGCTTCACTGAAGCTTCCTTATGCTCTGACCCTTGAGGTAGCGCTGAAAGTATTTCAAGCATTCAACAAGCTCCGTGCTAGACAACCTCTCTCGCCCTTCTCTCCCGCCAGCCTAGGCCATTCATTACATAACACTTCTCAATTCTGTTTTGCAATCCTATGGTGACACTCCTTCTCTCTCACATTCTCAACCCACAAAAAAAAGAACACTGTACCTGCCTGCTTTGCCAGTGGCCCCACTTCTAGCCAGAGACTCCAGCTTCCACGGAGCCTGCCAAGGGGCTTCCAGAGCAGCTTTATTTATACAGATTTGCACAACCCATTTGTCTGTAGGCAGAAGAGTGCTGAAATTTAAAGTTTTTTAAAAATCCTAAGCTGTGATTTTATTTGAGAGAGAGAGAACGAGCAGAGCGACAAGCAGACTTCCCACTGAGCAGGGAGCCCGATGCGGGACTTGATCCCAGAACCCTGGGATCATGACCTGAGCCGGAGGCAGACGCTTAACCCACTGAGCCACCCAGCCACCCCAGCTGTAACTGTTTTCTTTAGGCCATACCCAGTTGCTTGCTAAGCAAGCCATAAAAGCAGACAGGAGGTAGATAGTTCAGGAAAAAAAAATGAAAGATAATGCTGGTTTTTTTGTTTGAGGTCAATGTTTCTTATCATATTAAGGCAATACCCATCTATTCCTGTTTCAGTAAGGTTTTATAAAATACAAGGAAATTCTCAGATGTCTTTTTAGGCATATATCAAGAGGATCATGTTTTCTACCTTTTCCCTACTAATATAATAAATATTATAATATTAATATATTTCATTATACTGAAGCACCTTCACATTTCTAACATAAATTCCATGTGGTCATGGTTAGTATGTGATGGCATTCTTTTGTTAGTATCTTATTAGAGTTTTTTTTTTTTTTTAAAGATTTTATTTATTATTTGACAGAGAGAGAGAGAGAGCACATGAGAGGGGGGAGGGGCAGAGGGAGAAGCAGACTCCCTGCCGAGCAGGGAGCCCGATGCGGGACTCGATCCCGGGACTCCAGGATCATGACCTGAGCTGAAGGCAGTCGCTTAACCAACTGAGCCACCCAGGCGCCCCTATTAGAGTTTTTTTTTAAAGATTTTATTTATTTATTTGACAGAGAGAGACACAGCGAGAGAGGGAGCACAAGCAGGGGGAGTGGGAGAGGGAGAAGCAGGCCCCCCGCCGAGCAGGGAGCCCGATGCGGGGCTCGATCCCAGGACCCTGGGATCATGACCAGAGCCAAAAGCAGACATTTAACGGACTGAGCCACCCAGGTGCCCCAGCTCTATGAAATTTCATCAGATGTGTAAATGCATGGAACCATCACCTCAATTAGGATACAGGACTCTTCTATCCGTACAAAGAGACTCCTTGTTGTTATACAAACCATTTTTCTAAACAAGTGGCATAAAGGTGAAGAGCATGTGTACACTTCTACCTTTGTATAACAAAGGGGAGACACAAAAACATGTTTTTGTAATTATATTTGCATAAATAATACACTGGGTGATAAGTGGGCATGTGTGGAGCAGGGGAGTTAAGCGATTCTTTTCACTGAATGTGTTATATTTTGGGGTTTTTGAGCTATATCATTCTGATATCACTTCAAAGAATTAAAGATAGTAAATGAAGCCAAATGAATGGTATGGTCCAAGTAGCATTTCAACAGGCCTTCAGGCCTTAAGAGAAGATGACATATTGAGGCACCTGGCAGGCTCAGTCTGTAGCGCATGCAAGTCTTTTTTTTTTTTTTTTTAAAGATTTTATTTATTTGACAGAGAGAAACACAGCGAGAGAGGGAACACAAGCAGGGGGAGTGGGAGAGGGAGAAGCAGGCTTCCCGCTGAGCAGGGAACCCGATGCGGGGCTCAATCCCAGGACCCTGGGATCATGACCTGAGCTGAAGGCAGACGCCCAACGACTGAGCTACTCAGGCGCCCCTCTTATTAGAGTTTTTGCAGCAATATTTTAAGTGATATTTCATCAAATTTATTTTGAACAATCCCTTTTTCTTGACCGATTTTTTTCCTTCCAAATCATCTTCTTTCAAGAGCAGTGCTCGGGTGCCTGGGTGGCTCAGTTGGTTAAGCGACTGCCTTCAGCTCAGGTCATGATCCTGGAGTCCCTGGATCGAGTCCCTCATCGGGCTCCCTGCTCGGCAGGGAGTCTGCTTCGTCCTCTGACCCTATCCCCTCTCATGTGTTCTCTCTCTCTCATTCTCTCTCTCTCAAATAAATAAATAAAATCTTAAAAAAAAAAAAAAAAGAGCAGTGCTCATATGCATACCACAGCCCAGCAACCATATATGGTCCCTGCTCAGTCCCAGGATTCCTTCACATACCATGTCTTAGCCCAACATAAAGGAGCCCTCATAGAGCCCACAGTCCTTAACCATAGTAGCCACTGAGGTGAGGGATGGCCCTCTGCCCAGTTCAGGACCCTTATGCAGACTTCCACTCCCATAATCGCTGAGCAATCTTCTAACACATACCAGACCAGTAGGATTTCTCCTGTCTATATCCATACCACTGTTTAGCATAATAGGGCCTGCTTAAGATTCTCTCTCTCCCTCTGCCCCTCCCCTACCTTCTCGTCTCTCTCTCCCCCTCCCTCCCTCTCAAAAAAAAAAAATTCTCTTTATCAGAAAATACCATAAGGTGAAAAGACAAGTCACAGAATGGAGTAGATATCTGCAAATAAATCCAGTAGAAAAAATGGCCGTTTTCCAAAATGAATAAAGAATTCCTACAAATCGGTAAGACAAAAGACAACATAATAGAAAAATAGGCTAGAGACCTGAGTAGTCACTTCATAAAACTGTAAATCCAATTAGATAATAAACATATGAAAATTTGGGGCACCTGGGTGGCTCAGTTGGTTAAGCAACTGCCTTCGGCTCAGGTCATGATCCTGGAGTCCCGGGATTGAGTCCCACATCAGGCTCCCTGCTCAGCAGGGAGTCTGCTTCTCCCTCTGACCCTTCCCCCTCTCATGCTCTATCTCATTCTCTCTAATAAATAAATAAAATCTTTAAAAATATATGAAAATTTGCTTAACCTCATTAGCAATCAGAGAAATGCAAATTAAAACTACAATGTGATGCTTTTGCATGCCCACCTGACTGGTGAAAACTAAAAGCCTGACACTAACAATGGCTGACAAGAACATGGAGCAATAATGAGACTGTAAATTGTTGCAACCACCTTTGAAAATTGTCTGATATTATTCACTAAATTTGAAAATATACATATTTCATGAATGAGCAGTTCCACACAGATATATATCTGGCAGAAATACCTTTCCATGTACCCTATAATATATAATATATATATGTATATGTTTAATAGAAGCTGTCCTTCAAAAGTAGAATGAATAAAACATGCCATGTTCATCTAATGGACTGCTATATAACAATGAAAACAAACTACAGATACAAACAAAAACTTACAGTGTGAAAAAAAAACTTAGGGTGTAGAGAGTAGAGTTGTCAGTTCTTGTTTGGTCACTTACGTGAGTGAGATTTGTATCATGGCTTACAGGGGCAGCAATAAAGTTAAGGTGCCTTTTTTTTAAGATTTATTTATTCTAGAGAGACAGAGATCTGAGAAAGAGCACGAGAGAGCAAGCGGGGGGAGGGGCAGAGGGAGAGAATCTTTAAGCAGACTCCCTGCTGAGCACAGAGTCCTATCTGGGGCTCGATCCCACAACCCATGAGATCATGTCCTGTGCCAAATGATGCTTAATTGACTGAGCCATCCAGGCGCCCCAAGAGAATTTCTTAATTTTAATGCACTTAAAATCATCAGTCTGTTCCCGGGCTCTCTGTTCCGCTCTACTGGCTGACTTATCTTTATTTGTGTTAATATCACAATGTATTAATCAATATAGCTTTACAATGAGTCTTGATGTCTGCTACAGCAATGCCTCCCACCCTGTTCAACAGTGCCTTGGCTATCCTTGGCCCTGTAGATTTCCATGTATGTTTTTGAATTAGCTTGTCAAATTCTACAAAGAAAACCTGCTGGGATTTTAGTTGTAATCTACAGATTACATTGCATCTATAGATCATTGCATTGAATCTATAGATCATTTTACACTTTTACAATTGTTGGTTCACTCCCTGGGTGAAATTTGAAACCACCTCCCCCCTCACAAACACAGTGAGCAGGAAGAGACCCAAGAAAGAGACAGAGCACTCCAGGTTGGTTGGGGGCAGTCTTCATAAGCAAGGGAGCTTCCATACATACAAAGCTTGTTTTGGGTGGTCACATTCTCTCAATGACCTCCTCTGACAACAATATTTAGTCTTCTACTCCATGAACACAGTGTATCTCTTCATTAGTTTAGGTCTTTTTCTTTTTAAAGATCCACCTACTTATTTGGGAGAGAGAGGGAGAGAGCAGGGAGAGAGAGAGAGAATCTCAAGCAGACTCCCTGCCAAGCACAGAGCCCCACTCAGGGCTAGATCCCACGACCCCAAGATCACTGCTGGAGCCGAAATCAAGAGTCAGATGCCCAATTGACTGAGCTACCCAGGCGTCTCTGTTTAGGTCTTCTTTAATATTTAATAAGGTTTTATATTTTTATCCATAGAATATATAAACTTCTCTTATTATATTTGTTTCAAGGCTTTTCCAACATTTTATTGTGATGTTGTTCAAAAATACAAAAAAGGTGAGAGAATATTACAGTGAACACCCATATATCCACCACCCGGATTTTTATGATTAACATTTCACTATACTTGCTTTGTCATGTATTATTCATCTCCCCAACTCTCCATCCATCCATTAATCCATGTCATTCTTGGTGTATTTCAAAGTAAATTGCAGACATCAGTGTAGAGGCTACTTTTAGGCAACAGGATTGAGGAATGGAAACTTAATCAAGGCAAAAGGGCCCACAGCAACCACCTAGCTGAATGCAGACGGGCTCATTAAGCCACCCACCTCAAAATAGCCATAAGCCTTAACTGACCAATTACAACCAGGCACAGTTCCTGAGATTACCAAAAAAAGGAAAATTCCATATGTCCCCATACTCCCTTACTCCGCCTTCTAACTGTGGCCCCTCACCAACGCCTTGTTGCAGACAGTCTCTGCTTTGCTGTCCTGCCCACCACTTCCTTGTGGTGTATTCAATAAACTTTTATCTCTTTTGTTCTGCCTTGGGTGAATTATTTCACTGCCTGCACCATCAGCCTCCACCCTATCAGGTTGCCCCACATTTGGTGGCCCCCCCATCCAATCGGGAGACCGCACATTTGGTGGTCTTCATGATTGGTACACTTACTCCGAAATTCCTCAATATGATATTCCAAGGTTTTTAAATGATGCTGCTGGCATATTGCATCCTTTTCTTTTAATTTCCATTTTTCTATTTGTTGTCATCATATGGGAAAAAAAATTAAATTTTATATAGATCTTTTACCTAGCATCCTTGTTGAACAGTCCCATTAATTCTAATCATTGATCTGTATGTACTTTTAGAACATTTACATACATAGTCATGTCATGTGCAAATAATAAAAATTCTGGTTTATCCTCTCAAAACCTTATACCATTTTCCCCTTGCTGCACTGCATAGGACTTCCACCACAATGTTAAAGAGAAATGGTGATGATAGTGGGCATCTCTGTTATGTTCATGATCTCAAAGGAAAAGCTTTCAATTGTTCACCATTAAATACGATGATGGCTTTAAATTTTTTCAAGATCCTTATCAAATTAAGAACGTTCTTGTCTAAAAAGAATTAAAAGAAAATTAAAAAAGAACATTCTCATCTTTTCTTATTTTGCTATTAGTTTTTAATATGAGTGGATATTGAATTTTTTTTAAGAGATTTTATTTTTAAGTAATCTCTACACCTGATGTGGGGGTTGAACTTACAACCCCAAGATCAAAAGTTGCATGCTCCACCGACTTAGCCAGTCAGGCACCCCTGAATGGATATTGAATTTTTTATGTTTTTTCTGCATCTTCTGAGGTTACCACAAGATTTTCCCTTTTAATACGTTAATATGGAATAGCCAGAGCAATCCTGAAAAAGAAAGCAAAGCTGTTGTCATCACAATTCTGGACTTCAAGCTCTATTACAAAGCTACAGTCATCAAGACAGTCTGGTACTGGCACAAAAACAGACACATAGAC
This sequence comes from Mirounga angustirostris, assembly GCF_029215605.1. Taxonomy (NCBI): domain Eukaryota; kingdom Metazoa; phylum Chordata; class Mammalia; order Carnivora; family Phocidae; genus Mirounga; species Mirounga angustirostris. The sequence continues at coordinate 100,584,879 of NW_026991719.1, forward strand.
CAATGGAACAGAATAGAGAACCCAGATATGGACCCTCAACTCTATGGTCAACTAATCTTCGACAAAGCAGGAAAGAATATCCAATGGAAAAAATAGTTTCTTCAACAAATGTTGTTGGGAAAACTGGACAGCAACATGCAGAATGAAACTGGACCACTTTCTTACACCATACACAAAAATAAATTTCAAATGGATGAAAGGCCTAAATGTGAGACAGGAATCCATCAAAATCCTAGAGGAGAACACAGGCAGTAACCTCTTTGGCCTCAGCTGAACAACTTCTTACTAGACACGTTGCTGGAGGCAAGGGAAACAAAAGCAAAAATGAACTATTGGGACTTCATCAAGATAAAAAGCTTCTGCACAGTGAAGGAAGCAATCAACAAAACTAAAAGGCAGCCTGCAGAATGGGAGAAAATATTTGCAAATGACCTATCAGATAAAGCGTTAATATCCAAAATCTATAAAGAATTTATCAAACTCAACAGCCAAAAACCAAATAATCCAGTTAAGAAATGGGCAGAAGACATGAATAGAGGGATACCTGGGTGGCTCAGTCGGTTAAGCATCTGCCTTTGGCTCAGGTCATGATCCCAGGTCCTGAGATCGAGTCCCACATTGGGCTCCTTGCTAAGCGGGGAGCCTGCTTCTCCCTCTGCCTGCTCTGCCTGTGCTCTGACAAATAAATAATAAAAAAAAAAGACATGAATAGACATTTTTCCAAAAAAGATCTCCAGATGGCTAACAGACCCATGAAAAGATGCTCAATGTGACTCATCATCAGGGAAATACACATCACAACCCTGATGAGATATTATCTCACACCAGTCAGAATGGCTAAAGTTAACAACACAAGAAACAACAAGTGTTGGCAAGGATGCAGAGAAAGGGAAACCCTCTTACATTGTTGGTGGGAAGGCAAACTTGTGCAGCCACTCTGGAGAACAGTATGGAGGTTCCTCAAAAAGTTAAAAATAAAATGACCTTATGACCCAGTGATTGCACTACTAGGTATTTACCCAAAGGATACAAAAATGTTGATTCAAAAGGATACATGCACCCCAATGTTTATAGCAGCATTGTCAACAATAACCAATTTGTGGAAAGAACCCAAAAGCCCATCGATTGATGAATGGATAGAGATGTGGTATATATATACAATGGAGTATTACTCAGCCACCAAAAGGAATAAAACCTTGCCATTTGCAACAACGTGGATGGAGCTAGAGTGGTAAGTGAAATAAGTCAGGCAGAGAAAGACAAATACCATACAATTTCACTCGTATGTGGAGTTTAAGAAACAAAACAGATGAACATATGGGAAGGGGGGAAAAAGAGAGAGAGGGAAACAAATCATAAGACTCTTAATGATAGAGAACAAACTGAGGGTTGATGGAGGGATGTGGGTGGGGATGGGCTAAATAGGTGATGGGTATTAAGGAGGGCACTTGTCATATTGAGCACTGGGTATTATATGTAAGTTATGAATCACAAAATTGTGCTCCTGAAAACAATATTACACTATATGTTAACTAACTAGAATTTAAATGAAAATTTAAAAAAGAAAAGAAATATGTTAATATGGCCAATTAAAACAATTGCTTCTTTTGTCAAAATATCCTTGCATTTCTGGGCATAAACCCAACCTATTCAAGATATATTATACTTTCCTCCATATATTGCTGGACGTGGTTTGCTAAAATTTGGTTTAGGAGTTTTGCATCTATGTTGATGAATGAAATTGGCCTATCATTTTGCCCAGACTGTCTCAGACTGTCCTTGTTGTTGTTCTAGTACCAAGGTTAGAGGATCCTCATAAAATAAGTTGGGCAATATCCTATTTCTAGTCTCTGGAAGAGACTGGAGCTATTTCTTCTTCAAATATTTAGTAGAACTCAATTGTGAAGTGCTCTGGGCTTGAAACTTTAATATTATTTGAGCTTTCTATTTTCTTTCTGTATTGTTTGATAAGTTATGTTTTCAAAGAATTTATCCATTTTATTTAAATGTTAAAATGTCTGACATATGGGGCGCCTGGGTGGTACAGCTGGTTGAGCACCCAACTCTTGGTTTCGGCTCAGGTCCTGATCTGTGTCATGAGATCAAGCCCCGGGTCAAGTTTCACGCACAGCACAAAGTCTGCTTGAGATTCTCCCTCTCCCTCTGCCCCTCCTGCTCATTCTCTCTCTCTCAAATAAATAAATAAATAAATAAATAAATCCTTTAAAAAAATGTCTGACATAAAGTAGCTCATGAAATTCTCTTATTACCTAAATACCTCCTTGATGTTCAACTAATAAAATGCCTATAATATCAGTAGCTCTCTTGATGGTTTTAAACATTTTTTTCATAGACTTTGTCCACCTTTTTTACTTGTCTTTAGAAGGAGGGTTGGTTTGAATTACCTAGTATGCCATTACCTGATATAGAAGACCTTAAGCAGTTCTTGGCTTAAGGTTTCAGGCATGTATTTCAAAGCTGTACATACAGTTAGGTTGGTGGGAAGATCAGGAGTGGTACCCTGGGTACTCCTTATTTCCTAATTTGGTCTTCCCAGACTATTTCTTGTCATGGTACAGTTGAAGCAAAATTTAACTGAGTAAATTTGAAGAGCTAATTGGCTTTATTCAACAATTCATGAATCAGGCAGCATCCCATCTAGCAAGTAGAAAGGCCCTGTACAAAAGTTATACAAAATGGAAGGTTTGTACAGGCAGAAACAAGGAAGTTATTAGCAAAAGAAAAGAAAGGCTTGTTTCAGGCAAGGTCACCTTTCCCTAGGAAGAAGGGCAGGGGGGTCTTATCATGCAGATTACTTCACTAGTGTTGATCAGGAAATTTCCGATTGACTGCTTAAAGGTCACGTTAAATTTTGCAATTAAGTCTTGGTTTGCAAGTGACTCCATTTGGGGCCTTTTTTTTAAACAGTCTTCATAGAAACTGATTTTTTTAGGGCACACTGTGGTAAATGGATAGATGGCTCATGGACAGATGATTAGCCTAGGAGCTCAGCCACACTAAGTCCTTGTCTGGCTGTCCTGAGGACTGAGGGCAATACATCAGGACCCCCTAGAACCCACAAGGGGTATACTTGTGTGAAGTTGCAAATAATTTAGGGAACTCTTCCCTAATTCTTCCCTCCTTTCTCCTCAGCAGCTCACAGTGCTCTGCTTTAAGCCGCTTCCCATTCAGGAGTCAATCTCTTACACCCACCCTCATACACTGTCTTTGCGATGTATGCCCTCTCCCCAGAGGATAATGAAGTCCCTACTCCCCCAATCCCTTCTTGAGCCCTGAAAACTCAGGCCTCTGGCTCCCACTGGTCATTAACGGATGTAATGAATAAAATTTTATTGGAACACAACTATAATCCATTTCTTTATGTATTGTGCATGACTGCTTTCTCACTACAACACCAGAGTTAAGGGGTGCCTGGGTGGCTCAGTTGTTAAGCGGCTGCCTTCGGCTCAGGTCATGGTCCCAGGGTCCTGGGATCAAGCCCCGCGTCAGGCTCCCTGCTCTGCAGGAAGCCTGCTTCTCCCTCTCCCACCCCCCACCCCCGCTTGTGTCCCCTCTCTCATTGTGTCTCTCTCTGTCAAATAAATAAATGAAATTTTTAAAAACAAAACATCAGAGTTAAGTAGTTGGTGATGTGGGAAACAAAGGCATAAGAAGAATTATTAAATTTCCTTACCACTTATAGCCCACTGACAAGTCCTCTAAACAGGCAGAGTGACATTTCCTCTAGGGACTCAACGCCTAGATGTTGACACTTTGCTAAGGACAAAAGGCAATCTTTGCTGGACCCTCCAGGATCCCATGAGTCTACTTTAAACATATAGAAATTCCTTTGGAGCTCTCTTTATCTCCACCCCGCGCCCCCCACCCTGCAAAATACATGTTAGGAATCATCCTCCATATGGCCCACTGATACACATCTGAAGGGTCTCTTGACTGAGGGTTTACTAAACAGTAATAAACGCCCTTTCCTAACAATAGCTAGCCCCCTCAGGATCTTGGAAACCTTGTTTCCAAAATACCCTGGAGGTTTGTTCTGTCCCTAACCCCCTCCCAACTTGCAAGTATATAATGGACCACCCCTCATGACCCCAGTGCAGCTCTTTCTACCCACGCGTCCTGTCCCGGTGCTTTAATAAAACCACCTTTTTGCACCAAAGACGTCTCAAGAATTCTTTCTTGGCCATCGACTTTGAGCCGTAACATCTTTCCTACATCAGATGGGACAGAAATTGTATGGCCTGCAAAGCCTCAAATGTTTAGTATGTGACCCTTTACAGAAAAAGTTTGCCAACCCCTACGCTAGAGGACTGTTCTCATTAGTTCAGCTTGTCTGGGAGAATAACAGCCTAACAATAGCGTAAAATTTAGTCTGTGGCCATAATCCTCTCAACAACCCTTTGACACGGGTTGACCTTCTCATCCCATTTTACAGATGAGGAAACTGGGACACAGCCAGGACGTGGCCCAAGCAAGATCTGACCTGGGCAGGCTGGCTCTACAGACTGGCTGTGAACTACCACAGAGGACTACCTCCTTTGTGGAGCAGAGCTAGGAATGCAAACTTTATCAGGTCTCCAAACTGCTCGTATCAGGATTCCAGACTCATGAGGCAGTTAGCCTGTGGCTAGACTGAAGAAACATGCTCCCAGAACACCACTGGGACCCTGGCAGACAGATAATTGCACTATTCTCTATATCCTGTCTGCTTTCCTCGGTCACGTATAGCCCCTGCTCCCGCCTCCGAACTGTACTCTCCACACGGAGAAAAGTACCAAAGAATTTCATAAGTAGTACCCTACCATTCACTAGCAAATTGTAGCATTTTCTTCCATATGCTTCAGCATTTCCGTTATTAAGAAATAAAATATAACCCCAGTTGGAGCTCCCTCTGTACTTCTCCTGGATCTCTTTACCTTCCCTCTCTAAAGGTAGCCACGGGACTGAAATTGGAGTTTCTTTCCCATGCATGCCAGAACTCTTTACTAGCCTGCCTTTTTAAAAATTTCATCATCCAAAAAAAAATTTCATCATCCAGCTTAGGCAAGAAATACTAGTTCTTCGGGTTCATAGTCTCTCCAACCATTTTCATCCTTCCTCTGATGAGGTAGGTGGTATCTTTGAACCTGGTTGTTTGGAGTCCAGCCTCTTTGTTCTCAGTGATCCTAATCATGGGTGTGGTTGCCAGGCAAGGGGTGGGGGTGGAGCTAAACAGAACCGGAGTGGTGACTGAGTTATTAGTCGGACACAAGTAAGTGCCTCCCATCTCATTTGGTTACATCCACTTGCCACTCACAGGGCTAAAGCAAGAAGTTCTTGCTACGAGGGCCTTGGCCAAAATTGTGTTCCAGAATTTGGGCTGAACTAGGCAAGGTTATCCAGAGCAGGTGAAAACATCTTGATCAAAGGGATGAGGGAGGGAGTAAGAAGGCCAGAAGTCACAACTGTGGTGTCTCTCCCAATCCCATGGGGGCCCCCAAATGTGGGGCAACCTGATGGGGTGTAAGCCGGTGGCCCCAGCAGTGAAAGAATTCACCCAAGGCCAAACAAAGGAGCTAGAAGTTTATTGAATACACCACAAGGGAGCAAAGCAGAGACTGTCTGCAAGAGGCAGTGGGTGGGGGCTGTATTTAAAGGGGGAAGGTGAGGAGGGAGAGGGATGCATGAAATGTTCCCTTTTTTGGTAGCGGTGCCTGGTTGTACGTAGCAGCCCGTTGGTTAGTTGGGGCCTATGGCTATTTTGAGATGGGTCGCCTGATGGGCCTGTCTGGATTCAGCCAGGGGGTTGGGGTCCCATGGGCCCTTTTGCCTTGACCGAGTTTCCATGGCTCAAGCCTGTGGTCACAAAGCAGCCTCTACAACAACTAGGAAAAAGTGACAAGCATTAGCTTCCAAAGATGAGCCTCAGTTTTACATTAGAAAGGGGGAATAGAGATGGTAAGATTAGAAAATAAAATATAAAAGAGGTGGAGTCAGACAGTTAAGACTCAGGCTGTGATGAGAAGAGAATACTAAGGACCTGTGCTCCTTATCCTTTAATGATTTGCTCCTCCAGATCCACTCCTTACTTTGCTCCGTACTCACCCATATACAGATACCGGTGAGCTCCATGGCCCCTGGCTTCCAGTTGGGTTTGGCCAATGGAGAGGACTGGCAGGAAATCGCTGGAATAGAGGAGAACGAAGTTGGGGTACCTACTTCTATGACTTGTTCCCTGAGAGGTTTCTGTAGGCTGGCTGGCTGTTTCCCTCACCTGAAGGTCACAGTTCCTCTCATCAAGTAGCCCTTGCCACAAGGCCCTTGCTCTCCCCCACCCAGGTTCAAGAAATTACTCTCTCTGTCTGCTGCGTTAGGTATAAGGATGCTAACAGCCTTGCTAGCTGCTAGTTCTGGAATATCACTTGTGGATTCTCAACACACTACCTAAATTTTGCACATAGTCACTTTATTAAATGCTTCTTTCAAAAAATGTTAGTGTGCCATCTGTTTCCACTGGTCACCGATACAGCGCTCCTTTCTTACGTTACTGAGAAAATTGCTGACAAGTTAATTCTATTACTTTTTTAATGACAAGCCAACAGCATTAACTTTCAATCCAAGGAGGAGATATATAGAAAGACTCTATATAGAAAGACTCTAAATGATAATTTTGTAAAACCACAAAATGTATACACCCAAACTTCCTAAAGAAATGATTTCTAGGAACGTTGAGTCTTAAGCCTGGAAATCTGTTGTATCTTTTTTTATTTTTTTATTTTTTATTTTTATTTTTTTTAAATATTTTATTTATTTATTTGACAGAGACAGAGACAGCTAGAGAGTGTACACAAGCAGGGGCAGAGGGAGAGGGAGAAGCAGGCTTCCTGCTGAGCCGGGAGCCCGATGCGGGGCTTGATCCCAGGACCCCGGGCTCATGACCTGAGCCGAAGGCAGATGCTTAATGGCTAAGCCACCCAGGCGCCCTGTTGTATTTTTTTTAAATGTTGAGTTTTACAAAGGTAATCTCTGATATACTTATTTGTCTAATATCTGTCTCCCCTACTACACTGTAAACTCCATGACACCAGAGACATATCTGTTTTGTTCACTACTACTGCATCCTCAGGGACCAGGTCAGTATCTACTGTAGATATTCAACAATTTTTTTTATTTAATGAATGAGTAAATTATGATTAAAAAAAATTTTTTTGAGTTATGGTTTTTTTGAAAATAGTCAAAAGCAGTAGTAAAAACAATTAACCATGGGGCACCTGGGTGGCTCAGATGGTTGGGCGTCTGCCTTCGGCTCAAGTCATGATCCCAGGGTCCTGGGATAGAGTCCTGCATCGGGCTCCCTGTTCGGTGGGGAGCCTGCTTCTCCCTTCCCCTCTCCCTCTACTGCTCCCCCCTGCTTGTGCTCTCTCACTCTCTCTGTCAAATAAATAAATAAAATCTTAAAAAAAAATTAAAAAAAAAGACAATTAACCATCATGGAATACTGATGAATCGTTCTCTTAATTAGAGGCAGATATAATGAGGCAGGCACTTGTTTGGAGAGTTTCTTCAGTGAATCATGTGACTTCTTTGTGGTTTACAATCATATCTTTTTGTGAAGGTGGTGTGGGAGTGTTCACAAATTTTTCAGGGTGTCTGCTCAATTAGAGAGGTAACAGGAAATGGTAAATTTCAACATAGCATGCACAAAATTGTTTGGGCTTTACTTTAGGAAAGCTTAACATATTCAGAACTGAGGAATCCATAACACATGCCTTACAGAGGTATAATGCCTGTGATATCAAATGAATCCCTGAAGGGAAGGGGCAATAACATCAAGAAATCTACACCACTGTGGAAAAATAGTATGGAGGTTCCCCCAAAAATTGAAAATAGAACTACCATATGATCTAGCAATCCCACTTCTGGTTATTTATCCAAAAGAAAATGAAAACACGAATTCAAAAAGATATATGCACTCCCTATGTTCACTGCAGCATTATTTACAAAAGCTAAGATATGGAAACAACCTAAGTGTCCATCAATGGATAAATGGATAAAAAAGATGTGATACATATATATATTGATATATATATATAATGGAATACTACTCAGCCATAAAAAAGAATGAAATCTTGCCATTTGCAACAACATGGATGGACCTTGAGAATATTATGCTAAGTGAAATAACTCAGACAGAGAAAGACAAATACTATAGGATTTCACTTACATGTACAATCTTAAAAACAAAGCAAATGAGCAAAACAAAATAAAACTCATAGATACAGAGAACAGATTGGTGATTGCCAGAAGGGAGGGGAGAGGAGAGTGGGTAAAATGGTGAAGTGGATTGAGAGGTACAAACTTCCAGTTATTAAATAAATGTCACAGCAATGTAATATACAACATGATTATAGTCAATAATATTGTATTGCTTATTTGAAAGTTCCAAAGAGTAAATCTTGAAAGTTTTCATTATATAAAAAAAAAGTTTGTAACTGTATGATGATGGAAGGTAACCACTTATTGCTGTGATCATTTTGCAATGTATAAAGGATTGAATCATTATATTGTATACCTGAAACTAACATGTTATGTGTCAATTATACTCTAATTAAAAAAAAGAAATACTACAAAAAAAGATATACTAACCACAAGAAAAAGAAACCTATAAATGCTTTGATAGGAGAACCAGCAGAGACTTCTTAACTTGCCTGAACCCTTGCCTAGTATCACCCAGGAACTAAGCCTCATCAGTACAACCTTTGTGGGGCATTCATTTGCAAATGCTTATGTTCAATCATCAAACATGCATTGCATACCTACTATTTGCCCTGTCCTGTGAAGGTGCCCACCCACACTCAGGCCCTGGCAACGGTGATTAAGTCTGGGGCGCCTGACTGGCTCAGTCGGTGGAACATGTGGCTCTTGATTGGGGGGTTCATGAGTTCAAGCCCCACATTAGGTACAGAGATTACTTGAAAAAAAAAAAGACAGTCCGTGTCTGTGATTATTCACAGACTAGTGGAGTCACAATCACAATATAATATGACGCATACTATAAAGCTACTATTGTTTTGTTTTTTAAACTTTTTATTTGGAGATAATTTCAAGCTTAGGGCAAGCGTGCTAGAATAAAAATAGCATCAAGGACACCTTTTGTTGGTTTGAAACCTTGGGAGTTTCCTAGGTGAAATCTAAAATTGGCCCTGGTACATGGAGGGCAGGGAGAGACCAAAGAAAGAGGCAGAACACTCAGATTGGTAGGTGGCAGGTTTACTAAGCAAGAGAACTTACATGCAAGCCTTATCTTAGGTGGCTATGAGATGACAAAATCTCTGTGCTCACCCACTAAATCTTAAAAGTTTATATAGAGGCCTTGGGGTGCTCAGGTCATGATCTCAGGGTCATGGGATCAAGCCCTGCATTGGACTCTGTGCTCAGTGCAGTCTGCTTGCCCCTCTCCCTTTGGTCCTCCGCCCACTCGCGCGCTCTCTCTCTCTCAAATAAATGAATAAAGTTTTTGAAGATTTTATTTATTTATTTGAGAAAGAGAGAGAGCACAAGCTGGAGGAGCAGCGGCAGAGGGAGAGGGAGAAGCAGGCTCCCCACTGAGCAGGGCTCGATCCCAGGACCCTGGGATCATGACCTGAGCTGAAGGCAGATGCTTACCTGACCAAGCCACCCAGGTGTCCCTAAAATCTTTTTTTAAAAAAAGTATATAGAGAGGCCTTAATGGGGTTCAGTTGCGTATATAGTCCAGATGGTCTCAACACCACCTTATTCTCTCAAGGCTACGTCCTTGGAACAGCTTCCACTGTGGGATCGGTGGGCAGAACATACATTCCCAGGATAGGAGAGGAGGTGAGGAGCCTCCGATTGCCTGGGGTCTAGCTCATGGGTCAATCAGGGGTAATGCCCTCTCAATGACCTCCTTCAACACCTTCACCCAGATTCATGTAATGTTAACTTTTTACCCCATGTGCTTTATCATTTGCATGCTTTATCTATCTACCTATATTTTCCCCTGAACTATTTAAGAGTATTATATATCATTGCCCTTCACCCCTATATACTTCAGTTTGTGAACCAACATCTTGTCTCTTTAGCTTCCTTTAGTCTGGAACATTTCCATAGGCTTTGTCTTTTTTTTTTTTTTTAAGATTTTATTTTAATTAATTTATCTGTTTATTTATTTATTTTAAAGATTTTATTTATTTATTTGACAGAGAGAGACAGTGAGAGAGGGAACACAAGCAGGGGGAGTGGGAGAGGGAGAAGCAGGCTTCCCGCTGAGCAGGAAGCCTGACTCGGGGCTCGATCCCAGGATCCTGGGATCATGACCTGAGCCAAAGGCAGACGCCTAAGGACTGAGCCACCCAGGCGCCCCTATTTTATTTATTTTTTAAAGATTTATTTATTTATTTGAGAGAGAGAGGGTGGCGGGGAGGGGCAGAGGGAGATGGAGAGAGAGACTCTTAAGCAGACTCCTTGCTGAGAGCAGAGCCTGACACCAGGCTCAATCCCATGACTCTGAGATTATGACCTGAGCAGAAATCAAGAGTCAGATGCTCAACCGACTGAGGCGCCCTTAAGATTTTATTTTTAAGTAATCTCTACACCCAACGGGGGATCAAACTCACAATCCTGAGATCAAGGGTTGCATGCTCTACCAACTAAGCCAGCCAGGTGCCCCCATTTTTTTTTTTTTTTTGCTTTCTTTGTCTTTTATGACATAGACATTTTTGAAGAATACATCTCCTCCTTAAAAATATATATATATATTTCTCATTTTGTGTTCGTCTAATATTTCCTCATGATTACATTGAAATTATGTATTTTTTATAAATAAGTAATCCCTATACCCAACATGGGGCTAGAACTCACGACCCTGAGATCAAGAGTCACATGCTCTACCAACTGAGCCAGCCAGGTGCCCCTGTATTTAAGCATCCTGTATGTTAAGCGTCTTTAAATTGACAGAGAGAGACAAGCGAGAGAGGGAACACAAGCAGCGGGAGTGGGAGAGGGAGAAGCAGGCTTCCCGCGGGAGCAGGGAGCCCGATGCGGGGCTTGATCCCAGGACCCTGGGATCATGACCTGAGCCGAAGGCAGACGCGTAACGACTGAGCCACCCAGGCGCCCCATGTTAATTTTTTTTAAGAGAGAAAGAGAGAGCATGCAAGCAGGGACGGGGGCACAGGAAGAGGGAGAGAGAGAGAATCTTAAGCAGGCTCCATGCCTAGTGCAGAGGCCAGTGTGGGGCTCTATCCCACGACCCTGAGATCATGACCTGAGCCGAAATCAAGAGTCGGACGCTTAACTGACTGGCGCCCCAGTGATGTTCATTTTAATCACCTAGGTAAGGGCTTGTCAGATTTCTCTGCTGTATAATTATTTTTTTCTTCCTTGAAACTCATAAGCAATTCTGTAGGGGATACATCTTAAAGCAATGAAAATAGCCAGCTCCTCATAAAAAATTCTCCTGGAATTATTTATTTATTTTTAAGTAAGCGAGCTCTGTGCCCAGTGTGGGGCTTCAACTCATGACCCTGAGATCAAGAGTTCATGTTCTACTGACTGAGCCAGCCGGGTGCCCCAAAAAACTCCCCCTGGATTTAGTACCCTTTGATGATTCATGCCTGATCCAAATTTTACTTAAAATAGTTACAAAACACTGAATTTCTTACTCCAGAATTCTTTCTACATTAATCAGTGGGCACTTGAAATTCTACTTTAAACAAGAGCTTACCCTCCTCCCTTATTGATGGATGGATAGATGGGTGGATGGATGGATTGTCAGTATGGATTCATGGATTTCTATTTTTTCAATGATTTATAATTTATCACTACACTTTATTATTTTGGTGCTCAAATACTCCCAGACTTGGCCAATGGGAGCTCCTTCAAGCTGGCTCCTGTATACTTATGACATGCCCTCATTGTTTTTAAAGCACTTCCTTACTTTATGACCTAAAAGATGTTCCAGGTTTGGGGTGCCTAAATGGTTCAGTTGGTTTGAGTTTCTGAATCTTGATCTCAGTTCGGGTCTTGGTCTCAGGGTCATGGGTTCAGGCCCCGCATTGGGCTCCACACTGGGCATGGAGCCTACTTTAAAAAAAAAAAAAGATGTTCCAGATTTATCTCATCCCTACTCTGTCCCAGCCCTGCAATCTGCCATTATTCTGAGGAGCTTGGTTCCTTTTAAGGAGGAAACATTATTAGAGTTAAAGATCTGAGCATTAGGTGTACTCATTACTACTGGGGTGTTTTTGCCTCTTGGCCCTTTCATTAGACAGAACTAGTAAATATATGCACACATGTATATATATACATACACACATATACAGATATATAATGAGAACATTAATATGCATATATACATATATGTACATATTTCCAAAATAATGAGTTCATACCAATCCTTCCAATTCCAATCCATCCTCACAGGGTTCTTTCTTGCCTTTCCCCATTTCATATTTGTATGTCCCTTCGTTTACAGTGAGAACCCTGATGCCCAACTACATCGATCCATTTATTCATTTGTTCAATCCTTTATCTTGAGTCGTTTCAGAATTGTTTTGCCTATACCTCTACCAAAACCAAACCTACTAAAGAGAGTTCAGGATTTGTTTGCAGTTCTGCTTGCCTCATAACCCCATCTCATCTCAGACTGGGAGTTCATAAATGACTTGAATTAGTCCTTTCTACTGCCCCCACCTCTTCTTTAAGTGTGGTTATTTGAAATACAGTATGGTTCATTTGTTCCATTTGCTTTCAGTTGAGTATTCTCCCCCCATACTTTTTTTTAAAGTTTCATTTATTTAAGTAATCTCTACACCCAATGTGGGGCTCGAACTCAAAACCCCGAGATCAAGAGTCGCACACTCCTCTGACTGAGCCAGCCAGGCGCCCCTCCCCCTTCTCATCCTTATTGATTTACTTTTCGTTTTTGAATATATAGAATATTAATATGCTTTAGAAGTCAAAACTATGTAGTAATGCATACTCAGGAGTGTCATTCCTTCCCACATCTTTCCTGTACCATCTCTCCTCTCTGACCCAAACTCTTGTAGGTGATCAACCTTGTTGTATTCTGGTTTATTTGTCTTGTGTTTAAAAACATAGATAGATATATGAATGCTTTTGAAATTCTTCCTTCTTTCCAGAACAAATGGGAGACTACTATAATACTCTATTTCACTTTATTTCTTTTGCTTAATATTATCTAATAGGGGTATTTTCAAGGACTATCAGTGTTGGGACTAGGGTGAGGTAAGTAAGGTGTGTAGGGTGTAAAATTTAAGGAGACACCAGTGACTTCCACCTGGAGGAGTTTGGCAGGTGACTAGGAATATAGTCATAAATGAAGAGGACAAAAGGAACAGAAAGCACAAAAACAAGGAAGCTCAAAAGAGCATGGTGACAAGTGCAATGTAACTGCAGTATAGGATGTTTGCTAGGGAGGGCCTGGAGATGAGACCAGGCTGATAAAACAGGTTGAGATCGGGTCATAAAATGCTTTAGTGCTAAGAGCCTGGCAGCAAGAAACCCTTGAAGATTCTTTTTCATGCCCTTTATTGTTTTATCCATTCCATCATTAAATTCCATCCACTCCACTTCTGCACTGGCTTCTCTTGAAGGGTTTTATTTTATTTATTTATTTTTAAAGATTATTTATTTATCTGAGAGAGAGAGTGTGCGTGAGAGAGTATAAGCAAGGCGAGAGGCAGAGGGAGCAGTAGAGGGAGAGGGAGAAGCAGGCTCTTCCCTGAGCAGGGAGCCAGAAGTGGGTCTTGATCCCAGAACCCTGGGATCATGACCTGAGCTGAAGACAGACGCTTAACCAACTGAGCCACCCAGACGCCCCACCCTTGAAGGGTTTTAATCAGAGGAGTAACATGATTACAATTTTCTTTTAGTGAGATGAAACTGACAACATGATATAAAGCAGACTGGCAGAATGGGTGATAAGAAAGGTGACCCTGAGGCAGGTGAGGAGGCTCATCAAGTGAGAAGTGTTAAGAACTGAATTGAGAAAGCAGTAATAGGAAGACTAAATAAGAAGGGATAAATGTTTATGAGATAGTAAGACTTGGGTGTGTAAACAAATTTCAATCTAAAATGGAACTGGAGGGGCTCCTGGCTGGCTCACTGGGTAGAGCATGTGACTCTTGATCTTGGGGTTATGAGTTTGAAACCCATGTTGGGTGTACAGATTACTTAAAAATAAAATCTTAAAAAAATCTTTAGGGGGGCCTGGCTGGCTCAGTTTGAGGACCTTGCAACTCTTGATCTTGGGGTCATGATATCAAGCTCCATGTAGAGTATAGAGATTACTTAAATAAATAAAACTTAAAAAAAATTTTTTTTAGAGACGCCTGGGTGGCTCAGTCAGTGAAGCATCTGCCTTCGGCTCAGGTCATGATCTCGGGGTCATGGGATCAAGTCCTGCATTGGGCTCCCTGCTCAGCCAGGAGTTTGCTTCTCCCTCTCCCTCTACCCCACCCCCCACTCGTGTGCTCATGGTCTCGCTCTCTCATAAATAAATAAATAAATCTTAAAACTTTTTAAAAAATCCTTAAACAAAAATAAAATGAAATAAAATAAATTAAAATGGAACTGAAGGGAGTGCTTGGCTGGCTCAGTCAGTAGAGCGTGTGACTCTCGATCTCTGGGTCATGAGTTTGAGCCCCCTGTTGGGTGTAGAGATTACTTTAAAAAAATTTTTTTTAAAAAGTTTAAAATAAATAAATAAATAAAATGGGACTGGAGGATACAAAATGGAGAATCTCATGGATACACACTTGGAAGAATGGAACTTAAGAATTGAGAGACAGACCAGTTTCCCATAAATGTCTGATTTACAAGAAGACTGAGACTTATCTCCTGACCAATGAAAACCCACTAGGAATCTCTCTCCGTCCTCAAGCCAATGAACTTACTGCTTTGACAGGGGCTGGATGTCCCCTTCTTTGCACTCTGCCCATGAATACAGCCCACCCAAGCCCTCAATGGACTAGCCTGTAGCTTGCTACAGCATGGGTTTTCCAAATTGCAATTCCTCTGCTATTCCTGAATAAACTCAATTTCTGGTAATTCCAGCTTGCCTCAGTTTATCTCTTTATTTAGGTTGACAATACTGATTATAGGTAGAAGATGGAGAAGCAGAAGTCCAAGAGGACTTTCCAGTTTCTGGCTTGAAGGACTAGATGAGCAGAGGTGCCATTCAATAGACTAGGGGAAATGGTAGGAGTATGTTTGAGGGAAAATATAAGCCCAGTGTTAGATATGCTGAGTTAGAGTTGGCAAAAAGATATCCAACCAGAAGTTTTCAGGAAAAGGTTCTGAAATAATGTCTCAGGGAAACTTGGGCAGCCTCCCTCTTCTGACTTCCTTTTGTCTTACAGTCAAGATAAAGGAACTTTGGGTAAAATATTTATTTCACCAAGTGATGTCTGGGAGTCATCAGGAGTTGTATCTAATGTCCTCACAAACATATCTGTCAGCTATAGTTAACATATAGCGCCCACCATTCTTTTCACATCGCTCAATAAAACACCTGAGGCCGGCAATGGGCTCCCAGTTCAGCGAAGAGCCTGCTTCTCCCTCCCCTCTGCCCCTCCCTTCTGCACATGTGCCCTCTCTCTCTTTTTTTTAAGATTCTATCTATCCATTTGACAGAGAGAGAGTGAGAGAGCACAAGCAGGGAGAGGGAGAGAGAAAAGCAGGCTCTCCACTGAGCAGGAAGCCTGACCCCTGGGGCTCGATCCCAGGACGCTGGGACAACAACCGGAGCCAAAGACAGACACTTAACCAACTGAGCCACCCAGGCACCCTCTCTCTCTCTTTCAAATAAACAAGATCTTTTAAAAAAATATGACTAGGACAAAATACAAAGTTAGCACCTATACCAATTTTATTTAACTCATTAATGAAGAAACAGCAGTATGGTAAATTGATTCATAGGAGCATTTGAAAGAAAGTGCATATAGGCACTAAAAGAAATAATTCTAGAATAAGATTACTAAATTAGATACAATACTAGTTAATGGACTGTAGGGAAATACCATTGTTACCTTGGGTGTGGTCTTTTCTACTGGACTCAATCACTTGCATCCCTATAAACAAAAATCTGCAAGTTAACAAAGACTTCACAAAGACTTGGCCTTAATAGTCAATAGGAAGTCTCACAAAATGCATTTCCCTAGAGAATTAAATAATCTTTTTTTTTATTTGACAGAGAGAGAGACAGTGAGAGAGTGAACACAAGCAGGCAGAATGGGAGAGGGAGAAGCAGGCTTCCCGCCGAGCAGGGAGCCCGATGCGGGGCTCGATCCCAGGACCCAGGGATCATGACCTGAGCCGAAGGCAGACACTTAACGACTGAGCCACCCAGGCACCCCAAGAATTAAATAATCTTTAGGCAGACCTGTTAGACAAGGCTCCAATATGACATGGGAAGGACACCCTTTTGCCTTATTTCCAGATTTTGCATAATTTTTCTTACCACCACATCTGTGTGAAGAGTGTAGCCTCCTTAGACCACTGAAACTGCAAATTATCAAGGCATCAGGGGAGTGCTCCCTCCCACACTATCACACTTCAGAGGGGAACCAGATCCATCAGCTTTTGCCATTAGCCTCTCTCTATATATAGGGCTCAAATACGTGTCTCTGAGGCTGGGCAGGAAAATCAACACCCAAGAAAAATAAGGCACCATCTTCTTTATTTTCATATCTCCCCCAGTGCCCGTGAAAACCTCCTTTACACAGGTGCCCTGTGCAATTTGATACTGATGCAAATAAATAGCTTTGTGTTGCCCCCCTGCAAGTTATGAGACATGCACAGACATGGTTGAATTCCAGCCATGGGAACAATTAACACAAACCAGGAGACCCACAATAGTCACCTCAGATGATTACGATCATTCCAGGAGGTCAGAGAGGATGCCAGATAGCTGGCTTGGGAACAATGTAGGCAAAGGAAATATGCCATACTCACACTGCCCTACTAAGGACTAAAATGACATCTTGATTTATCACTCTTTCTGATTCAGATAAGATTGTTCATTCCCATGAAGTCCGGATTTGAGAGCACCTGAGCCACCCTGACGCAGACCAGTAAGTCAGGAGTGAACAGCGATTCCATACCATCCTCTTTGTTTAGGGTCTGGCAGTCCTAGCAAAGCCTGGCCTTCATACCTCACTTCTTCACACAAAGCCCAAGAGCCTTGTATGAAAGAATGTCTTTTGCACCCCGACATCAGATTTGGATTCGCAATTTTTTCTAGTACCCAAGCCTATGGCTCTGACAACATATGCTCTCACTTGATGGGGAGAAGAACCCCAGGCTCCATGGAAATGGCGCTATCCTGGCCCCAGTCCTAGGGCGGCTCCTTGTCCTGCTTGTATGAGGCAGGGTCCTGGCAAGCAACAGATGGCACACTCAAAGGATTTATCCAAGATGAGCTGAATGAAGATGTGGGCAGGAATAAGGGAAGCAACAAGGGATGGTAAGACGTTCAGGGACTAGCAACAGAGGGAAAGCATTACTATCCCTTGACCAGAAGAGGCAAAGAGAGGGAAGTAATGCCAGAGCCTGGTGAGAGAAGGAACTATGGAAGAGGGTTGCCTGATAGCAGTTGTGGCCATCGAGGAATGCTGCCCTTTCCAGAACCATGGCTGGACAGGAAAGGAACAGGAAGAATAAATACTCTGACTTCTCTCTCTTCCCACCTTCTAATCTCATGTCAGCACCTGTCACTGGCCAAACCCAACCAGAAACCCATGTGACACAGACCATGGAAAGGTTGGTCTCCCGGGGTACAGGACAAGGCAGAAAAAGGTGGAGAATAGATTTGGGGGGCGGGTAAGAAGATCCATGGAAAATACGCAGCACTTTCTTCTTGTAGGCAGAGCTCTTTGTATGCTATCTCACCCTGTCTGTCACATACTTGTAAAGTGGTCTAGGGAGTGTCCTCCATGCTCTTCCAGCAATGCTGCTGGTGGGAAGCTAAGATGAATCTTAGGGTCCAGTTTTTACAAGCTATTGTATGAAGTAGTGGGTTAAGTGAGGTATTTACCCAGGGTTGCAAGAGGACAGCATTGACAATAGGAGAATCCCAATGGTAAATGAGGAGGGAGGGAGGGAAGGAAGGAAGGAAGGAGAGAAGGAAGGAAGGAGGGAAGGGAGGAAGGAAGGGAGGGAGGGAGGAGGGTAGGGAGGAAGGAAGGAAGGGAGGAGGAAAGGAAGGAAGGGAGGGAGAGTTGGAGGGAAGGGAGGGAGGGAGGGAGGGAGGAAGGAAGAAGGGAAGGGAGGGAGGAAGGAAGGAAGGGAGGAAGGAAGGAAGAAGGGAAGGAAGGAAGGGAGGAAGGAAGGAAGGAAGGGAGGGAGGAAGGAAGAAGGGAAGGAAGGAAGGGAGGAAGGGAGGAAGAGAGGAAGGAGGGAAGGGAGGAGGGAAGGAAGGGAGGAGGGAGGGAAGGAAGGAAGGAAGGAAAAGTAATTTTGAAAGGAAGGAAACAAGCAAAATGGGGAGGAAAGGAAGAAAGGAAGGGAGAAGGGCTAAGAGTAGACAGGGAATCAAGAGAGGGAGGCAAGGAGAGAGGAAGGAAGGAAAAACACGCCAAGCCCCAGTTCCAAGAAGAGAGACAAGGCTATAAAATGGGAAGCCTTCCTTTGTGACAGGAATCCCTAATGAAGAGAGAAAGGGCAGTACAGAGAAGTCATGAAAAGCATGGGCTTTGGAATCAGACAGACCTTGAACCTCTCTCATGTTCTATATGTCTAGATGCCTCATGTCTAGATGGCACATTACAGCTCTTTCATACCACGCTGGCGTGGCTTAGTTCTACAGTCCCCCTGCTCCCCCAAATCTCCAGACAAGAAGTAGGCACAACTCCCCTACTTCAAGCTCCCAGTAGTGAAAACAGGGTTGGCTTGCTACCGAAGATCCAGAGACGCAACATGACAATGCTTACAAATGTAGAGTTTATTACAGGAGAAGAATACAATACAGCATGAAAGTAAGGACGAGTGTCACAGGCAAAGCCTGGCTCACAGAAAGCTGTCTGGAGAGGCCAGGTGCAAGCTCCAGTCGTCCTCCTCTGTAAGGGCCATGGCCACACTTGGTGGGGATCCTGCTTCTCCCCCTCCCTCTCCTTCTGCCCCTCCCCGCCACTTGTGCTCTCACTCCCAAATAAATAATCTTAAAAAAATAAAATAGCGAATTATATGTGATGTGAATTTATTCTCAATTAAAAACAAACAAAACAATGCTGACACTGTAGTAAAAACTGCCCTGAAATCCCTGGGGTCCATCGTCACAGAGCTACGCTAATAATCATAATGTTTTATGCTGTGGCAAAACAGCTCAGGATAATTCCAGGCTTATTGCATATCTCACTTGCAGCTTGCACATAAGGCTTGGCCCTTATAGAAGGTTAATACATGCATTAACCCTCACAGCACCCCTGCCAAACACAGTGACCCCCAAACCAGAGCTGGGACCCAACTCCTTTAGGCTAAGCCCTCCAGAAGAGAGAAGAGGGCTCAACCCATGCCACCTCCAGGCAGCCCTCCACCCACAAACTCGATACAGGCCCATAGCCCCATTGGCACATCCTGATGGGGCTGCAACTCAGACCGATGCCCCCTTGATTTCCTGTGCTCTAAATAGCAGAGGGGAAGGGAGCCCTGCTTGAGACTGATCCTCCCTCCAATGCCACCAAGGGTGACCAACTGTCCCAGTTTGCCCGGGGCTCTGTCCTGGTTTGCACACTGAAAGTGTCGCTTCTTTGGAAATCCCCCAGTCCCAGGAAAGTTGGGACAGCTGGTCACCCTAATGCCACCCCTGGCCTCTATGATGGTCTCACCATCATAGTGTGGGTGTGTACCACCCATTACTATGGAGAATGCTCTGGTTCTGCAGACAGGAAAGGGCTTGGCTCCCCTCACTTCCCAGAAGCCATCAGAGCCCTGCACTTGACCTGAAACTGTCGGGCCACTACTTCTTGTTCTGTTGCAGCTGGGTGCTTGGCTCTACAAGCCGCTCCTGCAACCTCCCTCTCTTCTGCCTGCCAAATTATCTTTACTAACAGCGGGAATTCAAGGGCTCTTCATGCCTCTCATGATGGCTAAGTCTGCACAGACGCCTCTCAGCTGTTTCAACACACATTTACTGAGCCCTTATGGGGGTTATTAGAGGTGGCCCTTGCTGCCACTTGCTGGGAGTAGGCCTGATTTGACAGCCCCTCCACCTTCTGCAACAGCTCCCCCCCCACAACCCAGCAATATGCAGGCCTCCTGCCTGTTCTGGGAGCTCAGGATCCCATGCACAGGTCCTAGCTGCCCCCTTGCTTCCAAACACACAGCTCTCCAGCTCCAGGGGCACACAGTTTTAGCAAGAGCTGGTTCAGAATCAGGTTCTGCACCCTAATCAGGGGACCCAGTGGTGAGGACCAGGGGGTTCCAGCCTGTGGGGACCTAAG
Source organism: Mirounga angustirostris (assembly GCF_029215605.1). Taxonomy (NCBI): domain Eukaryota; kingdom Metazoa; phylum Chordata; class Mammalia; order Carnivora; family Phocidae; genus Mirounga; species Mirounga angustirostris. The sequence goes on from NW_026991719.1 coordinate 100,605,359, forward strand.
CTCTAGCAGGGGAGGGATGCACTCCCCAGAATGCAAGGTTGCACTATGATAGAGAGGTAAGTCCAGGGACTGTGGGTGGGATCAGCCAAGGTTTCTTGGGGAGGGGACACCTGAGAGGAGCCTCACAGGTCACCTGAAAGTTGTGCAAAGAAGGGGGCATTGGGAGAGATCTTTGGGGGCCTAGAGAACAGCATCCATGGGGACATGGGATGGCACGAGGGGTGTGTAGAAAGGTAGGGAGATGCAGGAATAGAATCCAGGGACCTGAAGGAGGAGATATTTTCACTGAGGAAGCTGGAACCCAGTGTCTGATCTCCCAACCAGGTCCAGGAGGTGAGGGCTGGACAAGCAACCTTTGGGGGTGGTAACTGAGGCATGATGGCAGAGGCCAGCTTACAGGGGTGGAGGAGGTAGACACAGGGCTACAGAATGCTCTTCTAAAAGCTCAGCTCTGGGGCGCCTGGGTGAAGCAGTTGGTTAAGCGTCCAACTCTTGGTTTCAGCTGGGGTCTTGATCTCAGGGTTGTGACATCGAGCCCTGTGTGGGGCTCTGAGCTAAGCACAAAGTCTGCTTGAGATTCTCTCTCCCTCTCCCTCTGCCCCTCCTGCTCATGTTCCCGCTCTCTCTAATATATAAATAAATCTTTAAAAGATAAACAAACAAACAAATAAATAAATAATAGCTCAACTCTGACATGAATAGAAAGAGAAGTAGAGAGGTACCTGGGTGGCTCAGTCAGTTGGGCGTCTGCCTTCAGCTCAGGTCATGATCCCAAGGTCCTGGGATTGAGTCCTGCATCGGGCTCCTTGCTCAGCAGGGAGTTTGCTTCTCCCTCTGCCTGCCACTCCCCCTGCTTGTGCACGTTGGTTCTCTCTCTCTGATAAATCAGTCAATCAATCTTAAAAAAAGAGAGAGAAGTAGAAAGGGCTGGCTTTGGTGTTTAGGATGGAAGAGAGAGATGCAGTAAGTTATAAGGGGGACTTCGGGGAAGGACCCAGTAGAAAAGGAGTGAATGAAGAATGAAGAGATAGAAGAGAGGGTTCTGGATGGGGGCTGGGTCCAGGCATGCTGCAAGGGGGTAAGGGTGAGGTCTCAGGTTAACCAAGTCTCTCGTTCATTATCCTAAGCAACTAAGAACACTGAGTCAAATAAGGACACCAAGTCCCTGTTCTCAGGGGCGGCAAGTATACAGATCCTCAGCAAAGATTGTCCTGTGTCTTGCTGGGTAGAGGGACAGGGAGGATCCTGTCCTGAAGGCAGTTGCTTCAGCTGGTGCTGGAACGAGCATCATGGTCTGTTCTGCTGAGCAAGTGGGGGCATGGGATGAGGCTTGGGGCTGTGTCATGGTAGGCTGAGCACTGGGCAAGGATCTATGTCCAGGTCTGACTGGGGAGGCCCTTCTTGTAGTATCCTGAGCAATGGCTCAGATATGACTCATGTTCTGATGGTTCCTGGTATGCCAAATTGGGGGGCTGTGACTTGGTCCTATACCCTCTGAGGTTGCATTGTCTGTACCAAGTGGTCACCTATCCAACTCCTAACCTAGGCAGGAGACTACGGCTCAGTATGCAGATTAGTGGTCTGGTCACCCCAACTGTCCAGTGACTTGCTGAGCAGAGAGATGTTCATGAGCTGTTTTTGGCTGAGGCTGTCTCTTGGTTCACCAAGCTGTGGTATAGCCCCCAGTTTGGTCTGGGCTATCTCCTCGTGTGTGAAGCACTGATATAGGGAGAAAGAAATGCCTTTCCCTGGGCAGATGCTGCCTCTTAGGGTTCACAGTGGTGGAGTGGATGTTGACCTTTTTCTGGGAAGGATTAGGCAGCGATGGTGCCAAGAGGGGATGAAGGTATATGCCCTAGACCCAGTGGTAGCTGAGAGTGGGGTTCTCCAGATGGGCTGAGTAATGATCTAGCTTTAAGTGTTTATCTTTGTGAGGGCTTTGTCCTGGTGTGCCCAGTCCTGGTGTAACCACAAAGCATGGTCTTGGAAGAGAATGTCTTCTGGTCTTCTGGCACTCGTTTCTGTCATCAAGTTTAGATGAAGTCATACTGGATTAGGGCAGGCACTAAATCCAATTATGACTGGTGTCTTTATAAGAAGAGGAAATTTGGGGCACAGATACACAGAGACACACAGAAAGGAGAATGCCATGTGAAGACAGACAGAGATTGGAAGGATGTATCTACAAGCCAAGGAATGCCAAGGGTTGCTGGGAACCCACACAAGCTAAGAGGCAAGGAGGGAATCTTCCCTAGAGCCTTTGGAGAGAGCAAGGCCCTGCTGACTCCTTGATTTCAGACTTCCAGCCTCCAGAACTGTAAGAGAATAAACTTCTGTTGTTTTAAGGGACCCAGTTTGGGGTAATTTGTTACAGCAGCCATAGGATACTAATATACCTTGCTTCTACTTCCTTTCTTTTTGTACAGACCTTGCTTAAATGCTGAGGATTTCTTTCTATTTCCCTAGAACGTTCCTCTTTGGGGGCACCTGGGTGGTTCAGTCGGTTAAGCATCTGACTCTTGGGTTTCTGTTAAGGTCATGATCTTGGGTCTGGTCGGGCTCTGCACTCAGCAGGAAGTCTACATGGGAGATTCTGTCTCTCCCTCTCCTTTTGCCCCTCTCCACACTCGTGTGTGCATGCCTTCTCTCTCAAATAAATAAATAAATAAAAATCTTAAAAAAAAAAAAAAAGGATTCTCTTTCCCTGCCACCACCGAGTCGCATGGAGGTGGAAGGTCGCGTGCAGTCAAGATTCGGCTACACTCGTAATCCACTACCATGGCCGAGGAAGGCATTGCTGCCGTAGGTGTAATGGACGTTAATACTGCTTCACAAGAGGTGCTGAAGACCGCCCTCATCCACGATGCGATGGCCTAGCATGTGGAATTCGCGAAGCTGACAAAGCCTTAGACAAGCACCAGGCCCATCTTTGTGTGTGTGCATCCAACTGTGATGAGCCTATGTATGTCAAGTTTGTGGAGGCCCTTTGTGCTGAACACCAAATCAACCTAATCAAGGTTGATGACAAAAGAAACTAGGGGAATGTGTAGGCCTCTGTAAAACTGACAGAGGGAAAACCCTGTAAAGTGGTTGGCTGCAGTTGTGTGGAGGTTAAGGACTATGGCAAAGAGTCTCAGGCGAAGGATGTCATCAAGGAATACTTCAAATGCAAGAAATGAACAAATAAACTTGGTTCTTGTTCCACAAAAAAAAAAAAAAAAAAGGAATGTTCCTCCTTGGACAAGTGAGTATAATTTAGCCAACCGCATTTCATCAAACATCCGTATTTCTCAAGCAGCTGTGACTGTTAAAATACTACCAGTATATGTTAGTACCTATTGAAAATAGGACTAAGATTTCTTTTTTACACCATAACAAGTGAATTTTAAAATTTCCCACTGATTTAAAGCACAGCAACAGGGGTGCCTGGCTGGCTCAGTCAGTAGAGCATGCAACTCTTGACCTCAGGGTTGTGAGGGTGTTGGGTGTAGAGATTACTTAAAAATAAAATCTTTAGGGGCGCCTGGGTGGCTCAGTTGGTTAAGCGACTGCCTTTGGCTCGGGTCATGATCCCGGAGTCCTGGGATCGAGTCCCGCATGGGGCTTCCTGCTCAGCGAGGAGCCTGCTTCTCCCTCTGACCCTCCCCCCTCTCTTGTACTCTCTCTCTCTCATTCTCGCTCTCTCAAATAAATAAATAAATCTTAATAAAATAAAATAAAATAAAATCTTTAAAAAAATAAAATAAAATAAAATAAAGCACAGCAACATCTTTTATTCTGAGAGACAAAGAACTGAAAACATAACCAGGGAAGTGTTTTGTGTCAATGCCGCTTACTCAGTTTTTTCATCTTATTAATTTTGTTAGTACAGTTTTAATCCATTTTTTTAATAAATAAGTTCATTTTACATTTTAGAGGTTTATTATGTTATTACTTAGAATTAAGTTTCTAGCACTCACATATTTGAGTTCCAGGTACTATATTTGATGGAGGGAAAGCAAATATACCACATTATAATTCCATTGCCTCCCCTTCTTTTTTAGATTTGTCTGCTATCCTACACAACACTCCTTCTTTTTGCTTCATCCCTTTATCAAACACTCCAACAATATGGCTTTTGCTATCCTAAGCTCCCCCCGTTCATTTCTCCTTTTGCCAGTCCCCTTCCCCAACCCAATTTCTCTATTCCCTCTTCCTACCTACTAAGTATTATTAAACTCTAAATCATACTGGCTGGTGGTTGCAGAGATAAAAATACAAAGTCGGGCTCTCTGGGCTCCATTATGGGTCAGAATGAATGGCCCTTAAAGTTCAACTCAGGAAAGGTATAACCTCTGGGTCTAAGGCAACCCCCTAGCTAGCAAACAGTTTTCCAGGATCCATGCCTCACTTAAAACTTACTGCTTAAGGAAAAAAAAAAAAAAAAAACTTACTGCTTAAGGTTATACCATGTGATGGAACCTGTTTATTCTTTCACCTTTTTTTTTTTTTTTAAAGATTTTATTTATTCATTTGACAGAAAGAGACACAGCGAGAGAGGGAACACAAGCAGGGGGAGTGGGAGAGGGAGAAGCAGGTTTCCCGCGAGCAGGGAGCCCGATGCAGGACTCGATCCCAGAACCCTGGGATCATGACCTGAGCCGAAGGTAGACGCTTAACGACTGAGCCACCCAAGCGCCCCTCTTCTTTCACCTTTAGTAGCTCGCTAGTCTGTCCTTGCTTAGATCCCAGCTCCTGTCTGTGCCCTCATCCATTGCTAAGTGCTGCCTAGCTGCACACCACCTACCCAACGCCACACCATCTCCCCAGTTAAAACTTTGCCCAACCCCTGTCAGTTGCCTTGACTACTTCTATGTCCAACCAGGACTTTGACTTCTTCACAGGGAGCTCTTTAAAACTCCAATTTAGGGGCACCTGGCTGGCTCAGTCAGAAGAACATCAACTCTTGATCTCGGGGTTTTGAGTTTGAGCCCCACATGGGGCACAGAGGTTACTGAAAAATAAGTAAATTTCAAAAAAATAAAAACCCTCCAATTTATTGAGTCACATGCTGTGCTAAATGCTTCACATCCACTATTTCATTTAATGCTCACAACTATATGAGATAAGAATTACCCCCCTCACCTTCAGTCACTGACCGTGCTTTCCATTGTACAGGAAATAATGAGGACATCAACATACGCTTCTTCAATTTCCTTCTTCTCCACCTCAAAATCTCTCTGGATCTTGAAGTGCTTCACTTCCTTTATTCCCATAAATGGGCAGAGACAGAAATAGAGGGGCATCCGAGAGACAGACATGGTTGATCCACGGTCTCAAGGAACTCAGACCTTAATGAATTCCATGAGGATCAACAAGAACTGTCTAAAAGGAAGTACCAAGAGGGGCGCCTGGGTGGCTCAGTTGGTTAAATGGCTGACTACTGATTTCAGCTCAGGTCATGATCTTGGGGTTGTGAGATCGAGCCCCGCACTTAGCGGGGAGTCTGCTGCTCTCCCTCTCACTCTCCCTCTGCCCCTCCTCCCACTCTCTCTCAAAAAATAATCTTAATATAAAAAAGGAAGTACCAAGAGCCTGCCAAGAAATTTCAGAAAGCTGTCATCCAAAGAGATGTTGACATCAGAAAACAAGGAGCCTAGTAAAGTTTGGGGCCTAAGAGTATAGCATTTCTGGTGGGGCAGCTTACTGACTTCTAAAAACATTCTTTTTCACATGCGGTCAGCCAAGGTGTAGAGGCTTTCACTCTTCAGCCTTTTCAAGGCACTACTCATCTTCTGCTCCCTGTCTTTTCTACCTGCCAGGGTTAATCACTCAGATGGCTTTGATTTTATCCCTGCAACTCCCTGATGAGTTTCAAAATAATGACTCCAAATGTCCCAGTCTCCCACCAAAACCAAGGGCCTCAGCCTGCCTTAGCTTTGAGGAAAGCTAATACCCCTCTTCTTTACATTCTACTGTATTTGGCCACTATCCAAGATGAAGCCCCTCTGATCATCTATCCTCTCTCTTCATCTCCACACTTTGCTGTGTTTTGTCACCCACCCAAATTCCCACTGCACCTCTCCCTCTCAGACCTTTCCACTTGGCCCTAGAGAATTCTCACTCAAAGACAGACAAACCTTCTTCCATGGAAACACTCCCATTTTCTGGCCTTAAATGAAACATGGTTCTCCCCTCAAGACACCACTTCCCTGCATCTCCACATATCCCAGGACCTAGAGATAGGGTTGGCATTCTCCTACCACTTCATCACTACCTCTAAGCCATAACTCTTCCAACATTGCTTCCTTGAGGTTCATACCATCCATTCATTTTCTCTTCTTCACTGTGGTCATCTAACAACCTACTGGTCAGTGTCTCTCTCTTTCTCTCTCTCCCTGTCATTCACTGAATGTTGCCACTTGATTCACAGTCTTCCTCTCTAACAAATTGGCCATCATCCCAGATATCTTCAGTGTTCCTATCAACAAACATCCATCTTGGGCCCCTAATGTGCAGGTAGGGGAGTCTAGGAAGGCAGCATTTGAGCAGCCTCAGCTGAATGAAACTTGTGGTTTTTCTGGTGGTTGCTCAATATGAAATGGCCGCATTTGAACAGGAACTCAGCCTTATGGTGTCCAGGATAGAGTCTAGGATGATTGTAGGTGAGTAGAATTTCAATAGATTTGAATTTTTCTCAGCAGCAGACTTGGTCTCCAAGTATCTGAGACAGGGAGATTTCTGGGAAAGAGCATTTAAGCAAGAGTTGCAGCAGACTGAGTCTAGGCTTATCTGGCTGGCAGTACTGCATTCACATTATTTTTTTTTTAAGTAGGCTCCACGCCCAGCACAGAGCCCACTGTGGAGCTTGAACTCATGACCCTGAGATCAAGACCTGAGCTGAAATCAAGAGTTGGATGCTTAACCGACTAAGCCACCCAGACACCCCCACATCAATTCTATTCAAAGATACTGCCTTCTGAATTAATGTTTCATGATGTTGATAAGTACAAAATATTTTTTTAAGATTTTATTTATTTATTTGAGAGAGAGAGAGCAAGAGAGCATGAGCCGGGGCGGGGGGGGGGGGGGGGCGGCGCTGAGGGAGAAGGAGAAGCAGGCTCCTGGCTAAGCAGAGAGCCCAACACGGGGATCCATCCCAGGACCTTGGGATTGTGCCCTGAGCCAAAGGCAGCCACTTAACCACCTGAGCCATCCAGGCACCACACAAAATGTTATTTCAACAAATATTTCCTGAGAACCTACTATGTGGCAGGCACTGCCCCAAGAGCTGAGTAAAGAAAAAAAAATCCCTTACCCCATTGCTTAAATCAGTTCACAACTATTTAACATAAATAATTCATATGTCAAGTTAAAATAATGATACTTCAGAGGGTTGTTGTGTTTTAAGTGAGATGATTCATATCATGCTAATAGCTCAATAAATGATAAGTAAATGGTAAAGAAGTGGGGCTATTAAGAACTCTGCACCTCCCAAGTGTAGCCACCAGGTGTCAGGATCCCCTAGCTAAACCCTACTAGGTCAAGGGTGACCAGGTTGTCTACCCTCTCCAAACACCAGCAGAAGAAGCAAAGGACCTTGAGGTGACTCTTCGCCCCTCCCCTATTCCTGATTAGAACTACTTAGGTGCAAACATCTCTTAGTACCGATCTTAGGTGAGAAGTGTGTGCCTACAGAGTGAGCCCAATCCAAAGCATTCTACCATCTCGGTTAGACACCACAATTTGGAAATGACCAAGATCTGGTCAGGGAGAAGCAGAAAAGGGACATTCAAGGTAAAGAGGAGCAAAGCAACGCGGATCCAGGGAGAAAATCAAGTAGGAGGAAGAAAGAAGATACTGAGACGGAAAGATAAAACTTCTCTTCCTCATTCACCTCTCCATGGCCTCACCCAAAGCTTTGCTAGAGACGTCTCATTTAAGCCACCAGCAACCTGAAACCCCCACCTCCCAGGCTCCTGCCACACGTCATATCCCTTCTTAATCCTTGTAATCCCACTGATTCTCTAGCTGGCTTTCTCCCGGATATATTTCAGAGAGGAGCTTTAGAGTCCCTGCAAAGAACTCCTCATTCTTTTTTAGCCCACGTAATTTCTACTTTGTATCTGAGCTGCCATATTTTTTCAGACTGCCTTTCTCTCCTCATTAGAAGCTATATTTCCATTTTTTGAAAGATGCCTTCCCCCCCTTAAAATAGCCTCTTTGACTTTGCCAACTAACCCAGCTGCATATTTTATGTCCCAAGTGCCTAGTATTTTTGATCATTGGCATACATTTTCTCAGGCTTCCAATACGTTATGTTGAAAAGAGTCCACAGGCTTCCTGTGGGTTATTGACTTTTTGAATGTTAGTCTTAATTTTTCCTAATGCCTTGTAACATGTGGCATACCCAAACAGGAATGGGCCTTGTTCAGACACCATCCCGAAGTAGAAGTGTTGACTTAGTGTGCTCTCTCTGGACAGAAACCTTGCTGCAACCATTATTTAGACCCAACCACCAGTTGAGAGCTCTTAACACAGAGAGTTTTGCTTAGGAATTTCTAAAGAAAACCCGAAGAACTAATTGAGAAAATGAAGCCTACACTCTATAAAGGACAAAATAATAAAATTAAAGCGTACTGCAATTAACATAATAGCCAAACTTGTGAACTACCACTAATCCGTTCTCTCCCTTGGCAGTGTGGCAAAGGGAAATGAATCTATTTCTAGGACAACATAAAGATTCTAGGAACTAACCTCATACATCCAGTTACCTAAAAAATCTGAACTTGGAATTCCTCCAAATCATGATCGATCCAGGTCAATGCCAGATCACGCAAGAGAGGCTTGAGTCCTTGCATTCACCGCTGCTACTGTTTCTAGCCATTGTCAATAGAGAAATAGCCTTATTATGGAAATGGCTCTCCCGTGGTGACACTGCACATATCCACGCAGGCAAAGGCTTGAACTATCTGAGTTGTGGCGGAATGCCTGTGAGCCTCCTGAAACACAAGAGCATGGGAGGTCGTCTCCCACTCACCTCCCTATCTTTTCTGGGAGGCTGTCCTGAGACAGTTTCTTATCACCTCTCTGGTTTTGATAGGATATGAAGCTCTCTATGCTATGCCTTTGGAATAGAGCTGCAGAGGGGCACCTGGGTGGCTCAGACATTAAGAGTCTACCTTCAGCTCAGGTCATGATCCCGGGGTCCTGGGATCGAGCCCCACATCGGGCTCCCTGCTCCGTGGGAAGCCTGCTTCTCCCTCTCCCACTCCCCCTGCTTGTGTTCCCTCTCTCGCTGTGTCTCTCTCTGTCAAATGAATAAATAAAATCTAAAAAAAAAAAAAAAGAAAAAGAAAATGTCTAAGTCTAGAAGTGACTTGCTGTCTCTTTACCAGCCAAATCAGTCAGGCCTTGGCCTTGCCTTGTCTCATGTGTAAGCTTGACAAGCCTTGAGCCATTCCACACAACCAAGGGGTGATTACATCCAAAGCATGATGGGTTGAGGCTACAGCTGATTCCACTGACGAGGTCAGCATCCTTCTACCCAGTGGAAGCTGTTGCTGTTTCTGACACTAAGTGAGGGGCCAAGAAACTAATTGGCTCCCCTTTTTTAAAAGGTTGCAAATCCGAACAAAAGAACATTCCACAAAGCAATTTGCCTAGGCTCTTCAAAAGTCAATGTCCTGAAAGGCACAAAAAAAAAAAAAAAGGCTGTGGAACTTTACTGGACACTAAATGAAGTGACAACTAAATACAATCTGTGACATTTGAGTGGCTTCTAGATGGAGTTTTAAACACCTCGAAAAGACACCATTACAATAATTAGAGAAATTTGAATACAGATTATAAGTCATAATAGCGTTATAACAAATGGTAAAATGAGTGGGATTGTTGTATTGTGGTTCTGTAGAAGAATGCTTCTGCTCTAGGGAACACATGCTGCGCTCACCTCAGCTGCACGTACCCTAAAACTGGAACGACACAGAGAAGATTGAGCACAGCCTCTGCACAAAGTGACCCACAAATTTGTGACGCGTTCCATATCTTTAAAGATCCTTATTTAAAAAAAAAAAAAAAAGGAAACACATGCTGAAGTATTCAGGGAGTCCGTGCAATTTACTCTCAAATGATTCAGGAAAAAAATAATGTATATTTACACATAGATAAAGCAAATATGGCAACATGCTGACAATTGATAAAGGGCATAGAGGTATTCGTTGTATGATTCTTACAACTTAATATCTTAAATATTTCAAAATAAAAAATTAGGAGGAACCATGCTGCAAAGAACATTTTGCACATATCTTATTGGGCACATGAAACTCTAGGTTATATACTAGAAGTGGAATTTCTAAGTCATAAAATATGAGCATCTTTAGCTTTATTTGATATTGCTAAATTACTCTCCAAGGTACCAGTTTTTACTTCCACCACATTTTACCACATCTTCACACAACACTGTCAGTTCTTGTTTCTGCCAACCTGATGGGTGTAAGATAGTATCTCATTACTGCTTTTTTCCTAACATTTTATTACAAAAAGAAATTTAAACATAAAGTTTAAAAAAGGGGTGCCTAGGTGGCTCAGTTGTTAAGCTTCTGCCTTTGGCTTGTGTCATGATCCCAGGGTCCTGGGATCAAGCCCACATTGGGCTCCCTGCTCGGCGGGAAGCCTGCTTCTCCCTCTCCCACTCCCCCTGCTTGTGTTCCCTCTCTTGCTATGTCTCTCTGTCAAATAAATGAATAAAATCTTTTTTAAAAAAAAAAAGAAGTTTAAAAAATTATGCAGTGAATTCAGGTGGTGGCTACATGAGCATTTTGTCATATTTGCTTTATCACATGTCTATCTATCCCTCCATCCATAATTCAATTCATCATATTTTGTTATGTATTTGAAAGTAAATAAATTGAAACCATCTTTATACTTCACCTCTAAACACTTCATCATGCATATCATTGACAAGAGTTCAACATTTGCTTACAGATTTTTTTTTTAATTTTTATTTATTTGAGAGACAGAATGAGCGAGAGAGAGAGAGAGCACACATGAGCAGGGGCAGAGGGAGAGGGAGAAGCAGACTCCCTTGCTGAGCAAGGAGTCTGATGTAGGGCTCAATCCCAGGACTCTGGGATCATGACCCGAGCCCAAGGCAGACGCCTAACCAACTGAGACACTCAGGTGCCCCTGCTTACGGATTTTTAAGGTAAAATATATACACAGTGGAATGCCCAAACCATGAATATGTATTTGCTGAGTTCTAACAAATGCACATACACATGTAACCCAGACCTCTGTAAAAATATAGAACATTACCATCACCACTAGAAAGCTCCCTAATTTCCCTCCAGGCCAACCCCTGCTCCCACTTCCACCAGGTAACCACTGCTCTGATTGGTTTTTCCATGATTAGTTTCGTCTCTTCTAGATACAATATGCACTTTTTATGGACAATTTCTTTCACTCAGCATGCTTTTGAGATTAATACGTGTTTCCCTCTATCACTAGTTTGTTCCTTTTCTTTTTTAGGACTTTATTTATTTGAGAGAGAGAGAGAGAGCACAAGCAGAGCGAGAGGGAGAAGCAGGCTCCCTGCTGAGCAGAGAACCCTACTTGGGACTCGATCCCAGGACCCTGGGATCATGACCTGAGCCAAAAGAAGATGCTTTAACCAACTGAGCCACCCAGACGCCCCTAGTTTGTTCCTTTCTGTCGCTGAGTAGAATTCTATTGCATGAATATGGCACAGTTTGTTTATCCATTTTTCTGGTGATAGACACCTAGTCTCTTTTCAGTTTGGGGTTATTATGAATAAGGCTGCTACAAACATTCTTGTCAAGTATTTTTGTGGACAAATGTTTTCATCTCTCTTGGGTTTTTATTGTTTTAATCTGCATGTCTCTGATTACTAGTGAAACTGAACATATTTTCTCTTTTTTTAAAGTTTATTTAAGTAATCTCTACACCCAACGTGGGTCTTGAACTCACCACCCCCAGATCAAGAGTTGCATGTTCTTCCAACTGAGCCAGCCAGGCACGCCAAACATATTTTCATATTAGCCATATTTTACTGTATATATTATCTACTTTTATCTTTTGTTCATTTTTCTGTTAAGCTGTTTGTCTTTAATCTTTTTTCTTTATGAAGCAGCTCTCGGGACACCTGAGTGGCTCAGTCAGTTGAGCATCTGACTCTTGGTTTCAGCTCAGGTCGTGATCTCATGGATAGAGAGATGAAGCCCTGCATTGGGTTCTGTGCACAGTGTGGAGTCTCCTTGAGATTCTGTCTCTCCCTCTCCTTCTGCCCCTCCTCCAAGCACGCTTTCTCTCAAATAAATAAATCTTTTAAAAAAGCAGCTCTCTTTAAGTTTTATTTATTTAAGTCACCTCTACACCCTACATGGGGCTCGAACTAACAACCCCAAGATTAAGAGTTGCATGCTCTTCTGACTGAGCCACCCAGGCACCCCAAGAAGTGCTCTTTTTATTCTGGATGCTAATTACATATTTCTTACATGTTGTAAATATCTTCTCTTTGTTTATAGTATCTATTCTTATATAGAAGTTTTAATTTTTAACACCATCGAATTTACTAATTTTTTTCTTTTACAGTTGTACTTTATGCACCTTGTCTAGGACAGTGATCTTTGGTCTAGGGTACATATTCCCTGAAAGTATGTGAAGACTTTTAAGGTGTTTAAGAGTATGGACGGCTTTGAAGGAATTAAGTTCTAGATTCTCAATTGCCATATCTATTCTTTCCTAAAAGTGAAATATTTCAGAATGCCTGTGTGGTGGCCTCACTCTGGGTCTCCTTTTCCACCTTTCCTTTCACAAATGCCTATATCCCTTTTCCCCAGTATGAATCTTAGTATTGTTCATTCCCTTAAGTATAAAACATCTGGTGAGCCAAACAAAGGGGCAAATCAAAATATTGGTGTTAAAAGTGTACATACTGTATTTATATGAGATTATAAAACAGGGAAAATGAATTCCTAGTGAAAACAGAACAGTGGTTGCTTCTGGGGTGGGAATGAAGATTCTCTACTTCAAACAAAAAAACACAACAGCAAATAACATGCATGTTGAAGTTTTCAGGAGTGAAGTGTACTAATGTCTGAAACTTACTTCAAAATGCATAAAAACATAACATGGGTTAATGGAGGGTATAGGGGCCCAGGGCAGGCTGCCCCAAGATGGGCCACTTTGGCATAAAGATTATTTCAACTTAAAAGTAATCAAAACCTAGGAGATGCAGGAAAGGCTCTCTGGGTTCCCCACAACAGCCTAAATTTACATTGGAAAGCAGAGCCTGTACCAGGAAGAGAGCTATTTTTTTTTTTAAAGATTTAATTTATCCATTTGAGAGAGAGAAAGAGCGAGAGAGAGCGAGAGAGAGAGAGAGAGAGCGCGCGCGCGCGCGCATGAGTTGGGGGAGGGGCAGAGGGAGAAGCAGACTCCCTGCGGAGCACAGAGCCCAATGTGGACCTATCTTGGGACTCCCTGATCATGACCTGAGCCGAAGGCAGATGCCCAAACAACCGAGCCACCCAGGTGCCCCAGGAAGAGAGCTATTAACAGGAACTCCCCTTTATGTAAGGAACTTAACCTGCAAAATAGGACAACCTTGTTTTTCTAAACATCTCCCTTCACCTTCCTGCTGATGGCCTTCTCCTCTTTGTATCCTCAGACCTCTCCTTAGTTCACGTAAGCTTCATGTTGCCTCGCTGTCTTTGGAATCTCCAGGTCTATAGATTTACTATACGTACGCCTATTAAATTTGGTTTTCTCCCATCAATCCATCTCATGATAATTTGATTCTAAGTCCACTTCGAAGGACCACAGGGCAGCAGGAGGCCTTCCACCCCAACAATGGGTAGACAGAAAAAGAGGTATTAAAGTGAACATAACAAAATGCTAATTACAGAATCTAGGTGCCAAGGATATGGACATTTGTATACAATTCTATCAATTTTTTTACTTGTTTAAAACAAGTAGATGCTGGGGGCACCTGGGTGGCTCAGATGGTTAAGCGTCTGCCTTCGGCTCGGGTCATGATCCCAGGGTCTTGGGATCGAGTCCCACATCGGGCTCCCTGCTCCTTGGGAGCCTGCTTCTCCCTCTGCCTCTCTCTCTCTGTCTCTCATGAATAAATAAATAAAATCTTTAAAAAAAAAAAATTAAAAAAAAAAAAAGTAGATGCTGGGATGCCTGGGTGGCTCAGTTGGTTAAGCGTCTGCCTTTGGCTCAGGTCATGATCTCTGGGATCTGGGGTTCTGGGTTCTAGGATCGAGTCCCATGTCAGGCTCCCTGCTCGGTGAGAGCCTGCTTCTCCCTCTCCTCCCCACTTGTGCTCACTCTCTCTCACTGTCTCTGTCACTATCTGTCTCTCTTTCTCAAATAAATAAATAAAATCTTAAAAAAAACAAGTAGATGCTGAGGAAGCTTCCTCTAATCAAAGTCTCGTGTCTTTTTCTGCTTCTGAGAGACAGGTCCATGAGAACAAAGCAATGAGAGCTGTGGGTGGCAGTGCCTTATATCATCCAGGCAACAAATTCATGGCAAGGCTCTGCCTCATCTATCTTAGAATTAGAATTCAGAATTGAAATAGTTGTTACAAGGAATGCATTAACACGTTTTTATTTGAACTGGAAAAAAAAGTCAGACTTTTTAAAACAAAATAAGTCTTATTTGACTTTTTTTTTATGATGAATAGGACTGCCAGTTAGATTATATAGTGGGCATTTCCTATAAATTGAATAAACTCAGATCAGTAGCTTCAAAAACTATATGAAAATATATTTAAAGTTCAAGATAAAATAGAAGCATTTATTTTAAAATTCTATATTGGCAAATATTCATTCAAATTAACAATATCTTAATTTTTCCAACCCTTTCTGAGTATATCAGGTTAAATAAGTTACCACTCAGTGAAAAAGTAAAGAGGTACAGTTACTAGTCATCTAAAAAGTCTTTTTAGTATAGTTCCTAGAAGGTGAGAAAGTAAATAACTCTAATGAATGAGTAACAAATCCTTTTACAAGTCAGGTGGTTTCCAATCCTTTGCTTTCAACAAATTTGAAGGAAAATCTAATCAAGTAGCCAGACAAGAGATCATAAAAAGACATTTCTGATAGATCACTATGTGATTTTTGGCAAACAACTCAGAAAGAGCTCAAATAGTTAAATTACGATGCTATTACAATACTGTTTATATTTTCAGATGCTTACATGTTTGAACAATTTTCTCAGTGCCTCATAAAAACAAAAATAGAATTGAAACTGAACTCTCATTCCAGCAACAGGTTGCATTCATCCATCCATAAGTACATGGGAGGGGGAAAAAAAATCCAGCTCATTCAAGGGTGCATTTCCAATAAAATTTGACTTTGATGTTTTCCATTCATTTATCAAAATGTATAAAAAATTTACGTTTTGAGCAATTTTATACCAATAACAGTTACAAATAACTAAATCCAGAGAAATTTTTTTAATAGCTAAGAATATGTTTATAGGACATTTGCTAAGAAATTGTTTTATATTCACATTTTTGCTACAAAGAAATATGACAGGGTGATCAATAAAGGACTTTTAAGCATAAAAATATATCACATCAAGGTAAAATTCTATGGGGGAAGCGGAACGGAAAAATGAATTAAAGACAAAAATAGATAAAAATTTTCTGGCTATTAAAGAGGAGCTTATCCCTTTAATTTTCAAATGGATGACAGTGGGTATCAAATCATTATGGTATTTAGATTTCATTTAAAATAGTGATAGATTTGGTTTTTATGCCACCATTTATAATATATTGGAAATTACATCCTTTGTAATTATCTTAACTTATAACGAAAACATTTTTATGTCACATTAAACATGTAAAAGTGGATCCATAATTTTTCAAAATTCTTTGAGGGATATGAGAGCAAACAGCATGAAAACCAGTGGTCTAAGAAATCATTTCCTACCCTATGATGAAATTATACTCTCTTGTATTTTCTTTATTTCTTATTTTTTTAAAGATTTTATTTATTTATTTGAGAGAAAGAACAGAAACAGGGAAGAGGAACAGAGCGAGAAGCAGGCAGGGAGCCTGACAACAATGTGGGGCTCGATCCAGGACCCTGGGATCATGACCTGAGCTGAAGGCAGACGTTTAACTGACTTGAGCCACCCAGGCACCCTCTCTTGTATTTTCTTTAAAAATGTCAAAGTTTGGGGGCACCTGGGTGACTCAGTTGGTTTAGCATCGACTTGGTTTTGGCTCAGGTCGTGAGCTCAGGGTCCGCTTTCCCTCTCTCTCTCCCTCTGACCCTCCCCCCGCTCGTGCTTATTCTCTCGAAAAAAAAATAATAATAATAATAAAATTTTTTTAAATGTCAAAGTTTTGCCTTTCACATTTCTGTCTCTAATCAGCCTGGAGTTGAGATTTCCCCAAAACATAGCCCAGATAGACACAGCACCAGAATCAGCTGGAGCCTGTGGGGAAGCTTTACATCTCCCCCAAACATAGCTTAGCTTTCCTGACTCTGAATCACGGGAGTGGGGAGTATCCAAGAATTAGTAGTGTCAAAAAGCTGTTCAAGTGATTCTGGTTCACCATCAGGTTGGGGAAGCACTGACTTATATGATAGAGGCCAAACGATTTATTTATTTATTTATTTTAAAGATTTTATTTATTTATTTGAGAGAGAGAGAATGAGAGACAGAGAGCACGAGAGGGAAGAGGGTCAGAGGGAGAAGCAGACTCCCTGTCAAGCAAGGAGCCCGATGCGGGACTCGATCCCGGGACTCCAGGATCATGACCTGAGCCGAAGGCAGTCGCTTAACCAACTGAGCCACCCAGGCGCCCCAGAGGCCAAACGATTTAATGTGCCATGCAAGGTGTTAGAGAATGGTCTGTATTCCTCCCAAAATTCATGTTGAAGTCCTAACCCCCAGTACCTCAGAATGTGACTGCATTTGGAGATAAGGCCTTGGAAGAGGTAATTAAGTTAAAATGAGGTGATTAGGGTGTGCCCTAATCCAATACGACAGATGTCTTTATTGAGAAGAGATTAGGATGCAGACATACCTAGGGGGAAGACACAGAAGACGGCCATCTGCAAGCCTAGGGGACAGACCTCAGATGTAAACCTGCCAACACCTTGAACTCATACTTCAAGCCTCCAGGACTGTGAGAGAATAAATTTCTGTTGTGTAAGCCACCGGTCTGTGGTATTTTATTATGGCAGCTCGAGTAGACTAATATACAAGGATTTTATCTGGGCCCTGACTACCTCTCTAGAGCCTCAGGTCTCTTGTCAGGCTCCATCCATCCCCCCATTACCACCTACCCACACCTCCGGCTTACTAGTTTTGAGACCTTGGGCAACCTAACCTCTCTGTCCCCAGTTGTCTTACCTGTAAAATGGGGATAATAATATCACCTCCCTAGAGCTGCATGATGATTAAATGTGATCATCTATGTAAGGCACTGAACACAATGTGAACATAAAAAACACTCAGTAAATGTTAGCGGCTACACTCCGGCCATAAGGCATTAACTGCCATTCTCCAACTGCATGTTGTTTTGTTCTACCTCCATGAGTCAGCACATCAGCTGACATGTCTGCTTAGAATGCCTTTCTTTTTTTTTTAATATTTTATTTATTTGACAGAGAGAGACACAGCGAGAGAGGGAACACAAGCAGGGCGAGTGGGAGAGGGAGAAGCAGGCTTCCCGCCAAGCAGGGAGCCCGATGCAGGGCTCGATTCCAGGACCCTGGGATCATGACCTGAGCCGAAGGCAGACGCTTAACAACTGAGCCACCGAGGTGCCCCTTAGAATGCCTTTCTCCCACCATGTCAGCTAGCTAACTCTTGGTTGTCCTTCTGAAGTCCGTGTACAGCCAGCTCTGATTCACTCTTCTCCCTCCCCCCGCTTCTAGAGCTCTCTAATTCCTACAGCACTCTGCTTTTCCTCTACCAAGTGAGATGCCATCGCAGGGTTTTCGGCAGAGGAGTGACCCGATCTGGCTTGAGTACCTACCATATGCCAGGCACCATTTTAGGTTCTGAGTCAAGATGAGAATAAAAAGAACACTTAACTTATAGGGTTACTGAGAGGATTATGAGAGACTTAAGACAGTGCCTGGCATATGGTAAACTCTCAGGAAATGCTAACAATTATTATCTATCTACATTCAAGACATTTCCTCACATCTATTGACATCTGTGGCCTTTGGCTCCTAGTCTCCCTTCCTAAACATAAATCCCATTACCATCCTGGGTGATGATACCGCCAACATGCTAGCGCCTCTCCTGGACCTCAACTCCTGTAGCTTTCACCTCCACCCTTCTCCAGATACACCATGACAATATCCTGACCTTGATGTTGTTGTTGGACTTTTGCAGACTGAATCCACTGTGTACAACCAAAGGAATAGATTAGAAAGCCCAGGCGGAATTTTCCGTTAGCTTAAGTTGAGAGCGAGCTCTTCTGTCCCTACCTCAAACAAGCAAAAAGTCTCTTCTGTATGACTGAGTCCTGGAAGATAAAAGCAAAGGAAAAAAGGGAGGGCTGGCTGGAGATGCTAGTTTTGCGGGCACGAGATAAGGGCAGGCATCTCTATGACTGCTCAAAAGAGAGGAAATTACAGTTGCAGTCTTTCTGGCAGCAAGGAGGGAGGGAGAAGTTAGTGATCAAGACACCTGAGCAGGTCAGGAGACTGAGGGGCAGGTGCTGCTGATAAACACTGTTCAGCATGAATGACCTTCACAGAGGCTGTTCTCTGGTGATGAGTCAAGAGTAAGCCTATGCAGGTGTGTACTCCTTCCTGCCAGAAAGTACATAGCTCTGGGGGCAATGCCTGGAAGTCAGGGCTCACCCCACCTTTCTTCACTCAAAACAACTCTGCTCTTGATTTAGTTGGGCTTCCAATTACAACTGCATTTGCGAAGTGTTTAGTGCTAAACCTTGGCTTTTCCTCTCAGCAGATAACTACACATGTTACTTTCCACGGAATCCAGCTGCCACTGAGGTGTCGTGACCACCCTCAAGATTCTTCTCTACTTATCTACATCTCATCACTTTTAGCCTCTAAGGATGTATCCTTTTTCCTATTCAAGGTTAATGCCACTACTCATGCTTGATTCCATCTCTTTCTCAGTCCTGCTGCGTCTTTATGCTATTTTCCTTTCTCCATATTAAGTTGCTGGAGTATTTGGCAATGGTTTAACATTGGCAATTTCATACGGTTCAAGCTAATATACCTTCGTTCTTTTCCTCTCTAAATATTCCTTCTCCTCGACCAAAAACAATTACAACAAAACATCCTTTTACAGACAAGAGTAACCTCTCTATATAGATTGTATTTTTCTAACATCACACCTCTTGTGTCCCTTCATATAAAACCTAAACACCATACCCCAGCTGTATCAGCTATATCTGCCTTTGCTGGTCACATCTCCCAACTGATAATTCACCTAACAAACACTTACCAAGGGTCTGGCGTGTTTATCAAATTTTTATTCACTCATTAAACAAATATCTTCTGAGTACCTACTCTGTGCCAGACACTGTTCCAAGAAGTACTTGGGCTAGATCAGTGAACAAAATAAAAATTCCTGTCCTCTTGGAGCTTATAGTCTAGTAGGAGTTGGTAGCAGACATACAATAAACAAACACAATAAAGAAAATAATCGGGGTGCCTGGGTGGCTCAGTCGGTTAAGTGTCTGCCTTCAGCTCAGGTCATGATCCCAGCGTCCTGGGATCAGGCCCTACTTCGGGCTCCCTGTTTAGCAGGGAGCCTGCTTCTCCCTCTCCCTCTGTCCCTGCCCACCATTCGTTTTCTCTCTCTCTCACTCTCTCTCTCAAATAAAATCTTTTAAAAAATAACCATATAGTATGTTCCAAAGTGATAGATGCCATGGGGGAAAAAAGTAGAGCAGGGGAGATTGAGAATGCTATGAGAAAAGCTGTAATTTCAAATATGGTGGTCATGGTAGGCCTTATTGAGAAGGTGACAATTTTTTTTTTTTGAGAAGTTTACAATTAAGCAAAGACTTGAAGGACAAGCCATGGATATATCTGGGGGAAGTGTTCCGTGCAGAGTGAATAGCAAGTCCAAAGGCCCTGAGGCAAGAAAGCTAAAGGAATAAGGGGAAAGAATAGGAGATGAAGACATAAAGGTACAAGGACCCTGATTGTGTAGAGCCTTTGTATTAGTTAACTACTGTTGGGTAACAAATTGCCCTAAAATTTAGCTATTTAAGGGGTACTTGACTGGCTCAGTCGGTGGAACATGGGACTCTTGATCTCGGGGTCATGAGTTTGAGCCCCACGTTGGGCGTGGAGATTATGTAAAAAAATAAAAACAAATAAGTAAAATTTAGCTATTTAAAACAGCAATACACAGGAATTTAAGAGTGGTTTAGCTGGGTGATTCTAGCTTTGGGTTTCAAGAGGTTGCAGTCATCTGAAGTCTGGGCCTGAAGAATCCTCTTCCAAGGTGGCTCACTCATGTGGTTGACAGGTTGGTGTTTGCTGGTGGTGGGGGAGGAGGAGATGTGAAGAAGGGGAGGACTCAGGTTTTCCCCGTGTGGCCCTCTCTACATGCTGTTTGAGTATCCTCATGACATAACAGCTGGCTTCCTACAGAGCAACCAATCCAAGAGAGAGGGAGGCAGAGACCACAATGCCTTTTATGATCTAGGCTTTTAAATCATATGCCATCACTTCCACAGTATTCTATTAGTTTACACAGGTCAGCTCTAGTTCACTGTAGAAGACAACTAGGCAAGGGCATGAAGAGCAAGAGGCAAAGATCGTTAGAGATCATCCTGGTGGCTGGCTACAACAGCCTCTGTAGGTCATTACACATCTGTAGCTTTTACCCTGAGTGAAATGGAGAGCCATTGAAGGGATTTGAGCAGATAAATGACAATGAGCTGACTTATTAGGACAGCTCTGGCTGCTTGTGTGAACAGAGTGGAGAGGGGCAAGGATGTAAGCTGGAAAACCAGTGAGGAAGCTAAAGTGCAAAAGAGAGACAGACCAGGGTCATAATGGTGTCGATGAGAATTGGTGGGATTCTGGATCTATTTTGAAAATTGAGATGGACAGGATTTGCTGATGAACTGGATGTGGGATAGGAGAGTGGGGGGCGGATTAAAGATGACTCCAAGAGTTTGGGAGAAATGACAAAAATGAGTTAGACATAGATTTTACCATAAATGAACTTAAGGTATAGGTGAGATAAGACATGTACACAAATAGGGGCGCTTGGGTGGCTCAGTCGGTTAAGCGTCTGCCTTCGGCTCAGGTCATGATCCCGGGGTCCTGGGATCGAGCCCCGCGTCGGGCTCCTTGCTCTGTGGGAAGCCTGCTTCTCCCTCTCCCTCTGCTGTTCCCCCTGCTTGTGTTCCCTCTCTCTCTGTCAAATAAATAAATAAAATCTTAAAAAAAAAAAAAAGACATGTACACAAATAGCTATATTACATGGCAGAAAGCACTACGATCCATAACAAAGGCACAAATTCAAGTGCCAAGTGAGATGAAAAAGTTCTGGAGGTACTCAATGCCACTGATCTGTATACTTAAAAATGGTTAAAATGGTAAATTTTATGTTATATACTTTTTTTTTTAAGTGATCTCTTTGCCCAACATGGGGCTGGAATTCACAACCCGAGATCAAGAGTTGCATGCTCCACTGACTGAGCCAGCCAGACGCCCCTATGTTACATACATTTAATTACAATTTTGAAAAGGTGCTAACAAAACCAAAAACAAAAATTCAAGTGTCAAGAGAGTTCAGAGGAGGAAGAAGAGATGACCTCCAGCTAAAGGAATCAGAGAAGGCTTTGAGTAAGGGCAGTCTTTCTACCCTTGAGACATTTGAGTAAATGAATGGAAGGCAGGAAAGCTGGGGATGGGCAGGCGCACAGTTCATAGTTGCGTTTTGTTAGAAGATAGGTAGTGTGCACTAAAACTGCAGGCGATGACTGATGACAGCCTTCTGTGACCATCTCAAGCGACCTCAAGGAAGAATCAAAAACAGGAAGAACCGGAAAACCAATTAAGCAGAGACAGGCAACCAATAAACAATCAAACATGATAGAAACCTAAAGTATTAAGAAGACCTAAGGGTCTTTCTTGTGTCTATGTGGAAATCAATAAACCTTAATATCTTTTAAACCTTAATTTTTACAACCGTAACAAATTATACCTTTTGATGCACAAGTATTTGGACAGCTGCTTGCAAGCAAGCATACCCTTTTCCCCTTTTGTATATATAATCCCCGGTAGCTAACGAGCTTCAGAGCAGTTCTTCAGAGCCATCTGAAAGACTTTTCCCAGGCTATAGTACCCAGTAAGACAACGAATAAAGCATTTACTATCCTACTTTGAGGATGGTTTTCTTTTAGTTGACTGGAGGGTGCCCAAGGGAAGAGTGAACATAAAGCTAAGGAGTTTTAACATTATCCGGGAAGTAATGTTGAAGGGTTTAACTCACATGGCCTTGTGCAGGCTGTACTGCAGGGGACCAGTCCTAGGGATAGAGAGGCCAGTCAGGAGACCAGGTAATGGTCAGACACACCTGTAATCAGAAGATCTAGGTTTGAATCAGTGTTGCAGCTCCCACACGTACTAGCAGTGTGACTTTGGGCAAGCCACCTAAACTCTCTAAACCTCAGTGTCTTCATCTGTAAAATGGAAATAATGGTAGTTACATATTTCATAAGATTGCTGTGAGAATTAAATGAGATAACTATTTGCTTTGCAATTCCTATTACTGCAGTAAGTCAGATGTGAGATTCTCAGAGCTATGACAGTAAAAGAGGATCGGAGGGAATAATATTTAGCAAAAGCCTAACAACCAAAAAGAAGTCTCGTCTCTCCTTCCTCCAAGTGCCCTTTTCAAGAGCAGCAGCATTTTAGGATGCAGGTGATACTCACAATCTTCCTCTTGAAATGAAACACTCATTCAGAACCTCTTATGTCACTACGCTAGCATATAAGGGAGCCCAAGTTTGTGAAACAAAATTCATCTGTCTGTCTGACAATCTTACAGCATACTCGAAATAAATCCAGGATATGATCAGCATTTTATGTACCAGATTTCCGGTTTCCCTGCCTTCTAATTTCTTCCCTATTCATTTTCCTTTATCTCTCGATCCCCTTCCTGTCCCAACTGAATGTCTTTTTCCTTTTATCCTTCCCATCTAGGGCACAGACCATATTCTAACCTCAGTTCCCTCATTTATTAGCTGCATGCTAGTGGAGGGGCTTGTCCTCTCTGGGCTTCAAATTCCTCTGTAAAATGGGTTTAATAAGAGAGGGCCTATCTTACAGGGTTGTCAAAATAACAACAAAGAAACGTCATACGTCTATCACAGTGCCAGGTCTACAGTGAGAACTCAACTTGTTCGCTCTCTTTTCATCCTTAATTTTACCTCTACTCCCCAACTGGACAACACCAGAGCCCAGCAAGTAAAAGCGTGGGAAAAAAACACCTCGAGGCTAAAGAGGAAACGCTTGAGCTGGGGGCGGGGACTGCGAGGTACCCACTGCGCAGGCGCATTTGCTAGGTCAGGCTCTGGCTTCCAGCTGGGGGGGGGTTGGGGGGGGGACGAGGGCTTCGATTGTCCTGGCTGCCCCCTTCCGACCCAGGGAAGTGGCGGAACCTTGACTGCGCCCCGGGAGGGCTCAGCACTAATCAAGGACGCCAGGGCCCGAAGGGTAAGTTCGAAAATGGCGGAGGGGGAAGAAGGAGGGGCCTTGCAGGGCGGGAGGCTGGTCCCCGCGCGGGGGCGGTAAAAAGGAGTCTAGCGGGGGCCGGGAGCCGGGGGCCCCCGTGGCGCGGCCAGGGCCATGAGACTGACCGACCGTGGCCGGTGTCTGTTTGAGGCCCTGTCGTGGACGCACCTCGGGTTCCCCGACTCGGGGCTCCTCCGGGCGATGGGCGGGCTGGTGGGTGCGCCTGCGGGAGACGAAGGGACTTCCGTTTCCTTCTAGGCTGGGGCCCGGCCGCAGAGCGGAGTTGGCATTTCCAGATTGGGGCTCGGGCCGCCCCTCCTCCAGGACCCTCCCCTCCGGACCGCGCAGGGCGCCGCGGGCGATCCGGGCTGGCTCTTCTGGCGCGGTGGGTACTGCCTGTACGGGCTTCCTCCTCCTCACCCCCCCTCCCCGCGGGCCCCGCGCTGCGGGGGAGGGCGGGAAGGTCGCCCCTGTGCGGCGCGGGTGGCCCAGCCGCGGCTCCTTGCCCAGGTTCCCGGGAGCGCCGAAGGAAGGCGTGGGTGGGTGGATGGCTTCGGGCCGGCCGGGTGCCTTCTTAAACCCTGTGACCCCTAAGGTAAATCGAGTCAAAGAACTTTTTTAATGATCAAAGGACCGCCCCCTCCCCACCCCCCAATCTGATGCGTGTGGCAGGTATGGAAGTGGGTGGAGTGTGCCTGGCGAGGGCTTGTGAAGCAGAAAGAATAGGAGCCAAAGAGCTTCCGGAAGAGGAAATTAGCTAGTAATTCTTTCCAATCTTTGCTGCCCTAGTCACCTCCCCAGCATATTCTGTGAGTAAAACAGAATTCAATCTAACTTTCAGTTTCATTATTTTAACTCCATAATACACTTAATTGTTTTCGGGAGGGGGGGGTGGTTATTGCTGAAACTAAGCAACAGCCCCCTCCATCTCCAAAAAAAAGAAAAATGTCAAAGCTCTGTAAAAACCTGTCCGATTTTAATAATCTACTACTTTGTTTTCAAATATAATTATGTCACTAGGTCTGTCACACTAGACCTTGATAGTCAATGACGCATAGAAATGTACTCTTGTAAGACTGGAGGTTGCTATAGTGTTTGTTTCTTCTCTTTTTTTACTTCGGATTTCTTACAACCAGGTCAAGAGAACACTTAAAGACGGCCATTTTAGGACTAAAACATTTTAGAGTTGGAAGGGATCTTAGTCCAATCCTCTTATTTTACAAAAGCGGAAACTAAGGCACGGGAAGATTTCATGGCTTGCCTAAGGCTACTCATCTACTTAGATTAGAGCCCAGCTTGTCTGGCTCCTTGCTTACCGCTCTTTGTGAACAACTGCTGCACATAGCCTCCAAGCAAGGAAATTGAACATTTAACCTACCCCACACTTCGGAAGCGTATACCACTTCGTACCATACAACTGTGATACTACTTTCGATGTATTTAACGTGTTTATGAAGCCAATGCTTGAGATATTTTCCCCATCATTCAAGAAGTGGCAACAGTTTAGGTTAAGATTTATACACACGTACATATGCATATTTGAATATGCTCAGATAATTTCTTGAAGGACACAAGAAAAATGTGAACAGTGGCTATTTAATGGAGGGATGGAGATGGGTGGGATGCTTTTTAATCTGCACTTCACGTGTGGTCTAATGTACTGGTTGAATTTCTTACGATAAACAAGTATTGATTTTATAATTGGAAACAATTTTTAAAATTCACACACCTACGTGTATATCAACATAAGTGTTTATCAATGGTATGTAAAGACATACATGCATTTATGTATCAGTGGTCTGTATTGTAAAATCCAGTATGGTTCCGGTCAGCCCACCTGGCAAAGCAGGCCTGATTATCAGATGCTCACATTTCTTTTCTTGTTTTCTCCAATTGCCCCTAATATAAGATGGTAAAAAGAATATATGTTACTACTAATCTTTATATATTTTTAGAAAATGTGCTAAACTTTTCATTATCCAATAATATAGCAAACTGTAACACTCAAGATATCCAATTTGATTCAATGAAAAAATCTGAATGTAGAACCTTTGTGGATAAGAATCATTTTTAAAAATTAAGATTGGAAGGGTCTCTGGTGATTAGTACTTCACCTCTTTTCTTTTTATGAATAGGTTAACTAGGACTCAAAAGAGGAGAAAGTGATTTGCCCACAATTATGTATCTACCTATTAGCACTGCTTGGACTAAGTCCCGGATACTCCGGTACCCCTTGTGCTACCTTTGTAACTATTGCTTTGTAATGCATTCAGTGACTCCCAACTAGGCAGAAAAAGTAATGCTGGCTAAAGGTTAGGCCCATTTCAATAGATAAGAATTACTGTAATTAACTTGCCAATTAATTTGTATAGTGCTTGAAATATTTTACTAACATAAATGTTCCCCTTACATTTGGTCATAAACATTAATTTGTGGGTTTTTTGGTTTTTTTTTTTTAAGATTTTGTTTATTTATTTGACAGAGACACACAGAGAGAGGGAATACAAGCAGGGGGAGTGGGAGAGGGAGAAGCAGGCTCGATGCAGGGCTCAATCCCAGGACCCTGGGATCATGACCTGAGCTGAAGGCAAACACCTAACGACTGAGCCACCCAGGCGCCCCCATAAACATTAATTTGTTTAATAAATTCTTTATATTGTAAATGCTTATAGACCCCAGATATGAAACTGATATTTTACTGTTTTTGTTTGTTCTAATATTTAAAAGTCAGGTAGTTAGTGCTAATGTGAGGGGGGGGAAGTTAAGCTTTATAAAATAAACATTTATTGAGCACCTACTATATGCCAGGGATTGTACTATGTGGTGTAGGGTTCAGAAGACAGATGTGGCAAAATAGATGTCCTTGTTCTCTTGAGGCTGGGAGATTATCATGAGCTGTCAGTTCTCAAACTTTATCTCTGTGTTCTAATCTGGTAATAGTATTATAAAATGTAATCTGTAGCACTGTTTAAGGTCATCTGAGTAGATTTGAGGAGACAAAAACAGAAGTTGTAAAAGAAACTGATACTGAACAAATACTCTTTTTTTTTTTTTTTTTTTTTTGGCTTAAAGGGAAAAAAGGTATTTATTACTCACAAAATTTAAAAGTCCCAGGTTTCGGGGAGCCACCGGCTCAGGTCATGATCCTGGAGTCCCGGGATCGAGTCCCGCATTGGGATCCCTGCTCAGCAGGGAGTCTGCTTCTCCCTCTGACCCTCCTCCCTCTGATGCTCTCTGTCTCTCATTCTCTCTCTCAAATAAATAAATAAAATCTTAAAAAAAAAAAAAAAAAAGTCCCAGCCTTCCAGCTCTTTACCAGTTCTTCCAGTGCAATTCCTGGTGAATAGTGACTATTTTCATGTCTTAGAGGTCATGTGGTACAGTGAGAAGAGCCCTGGATTTGATGCCTGGGTTCTTGTCTTGGCTTTGTTTCCAGTTAGCTGTGAGCTTGTGAGCAAGTCACTAAACCCCTCAGTGCCTACATATTTCTTTCTTTTTTTAAAAAAAAGATTTTATTTTTTTATTTTTTTTTTAAAGATTTTTTGTTTATTTTTTTAACAGAGAGAGAGACAGCGAGAGAGGGAACACAAGCAGGGGGAGTGGGAGAGGGAGAAGTAGGCTCCCCGCGGAGACTCAATCCCAGGATACTGGGATCATGACCTGAGCCGAAGGCAGATGCTTAATGACTGAGCCACCCAGGTGCCCCAGTGCCTACATATTTCTATTTTCTTCAAAGCTTTTTATGAATTAAATATCCCATTTAATTTAAAACAGAATATTTTGAATATTTTAAATTATAAAATAAATATGTTTATTATGGAAAATTTATGAAATTCAGAGTAATATAAAGAGAATAAGTATAATCCCATTCTTTTATATTTACTTTTATCGTTGAGGCTCATATTGTATGTAGATGGTGGTAATCCTTTTTTCTCATTCAACATTCTATATTGAAGATTTCCTATGTCATGAAAATTCTTTTAAAATG
The DNA here is from genome assembly GCF_029215605.1 of Mirounga angustirostris. NCBI lineage: Eukaryota > Metazoa > Chordata > Mammalia > Carnivora > Phocidae > Mirounga > Mirounga angustirostris. Next base: position 100,633,067 of record NW_026991719.1, read on the forward strand.
TAGTTTTTATTTATCCTGCATATTCTTTTAAGGTTGATTTACTTATTTGAGAGAAGCAGAGAAAGCACGAACGGGGGGAGGGGCACAGGGAGAGAGAGACCAGCAGACTCCCTACTGAGCGATGACCCGATGCAGGGGCTCAATCCCAGGACTCCTGAGATCATGACCCGAGCTGAAGTCAGACGCTTAACCAACTGAGCCACCCAGGCGCCCTGGGAGAGAGAGTCTTAAGGAGACTCCGCACTGAGCGCAGAGCCGATGTGGGCCCTATCTCACAACCCTGAGATCACAGCCTGATCGGAAACCAAGAGTTGGACACTTGACTGACTGCCACCCAGGTGCTCCATATCCTGTATATTATTCTATGCTCTGGTTCCTTCATTTTATAAAGTAACAGGTTTGGGCTAGTTGATGCCAAAGATTTAAAATCCATTATAATAGGTTTTTTTTAACCAATTATCTCAGATTTTATCAAGGAAAAAAAATCCCACATAACAATCCAAAATCTGTTTGGAATAAATATCTCAAATAAAATGATAAGAAATTAACAAGGTGGAGATATAAACGTTAATAATTTGTGATTATACTTTTCATTTTTTTCTGCTTTTATGATTTGAGTATTTAAAAATTTCACATGCTAAGTACTTGAATTTTAATTTGTTGGAGATGAGAATGATATATGTGTCATTACTGTGTTAAAAGCTGGCCTGTTTTATCTTGTAGGGTGGGTATAGAATAAGTTGAAGAGGGAGAAACTGGGCTTCTGGGTTTGACATTCTGGGATTATCAAAGCACAGAGAAGAGAAAATTTATGGAAGCTCATAAGGGTTCAGTAACTTGATTAAGGTCCAAATAGCTATTAAGTTGGCAGGGGTAGGATTTGAATCCAGATTTCTTTCACTCTGGTAGTCATGCTTTTCTTCCATTGCATGCTGTATTTCAAAAGATCTCTTTTTGTAGTAGTGCTTTGATCAAAATTGACTAACTTGGTATCTTTGAATAAATTGAGGAGCTAAAGTGAGAAACGCTGAGATAGCACTTAGGAATATGGTTTTCAGTTTGAGACAACCCAACCAACACACTGTGAGCACCGCCTGCTTTGAGCCAAGTTCTAACATCACTGTATTAACAGTGACTGGCATGTAGTAAGTGCCAGGTAAAAAATTATTGACTGAGGGGCACCTGGGTGGTGCAGTTGGTTGAGCATCCAGCTCTTGGTTTTGCCTCAGGTCGTGATTTCAGGGTTGTGGGATTGAGCTCCATGTTGGGCTTCACACTCAAGTCAAGTCTGCTTAAGTTTCTCTCTCCCTCTTCCTTTGCCCCCCCAGTCTCTCTCTCTCAAATAAATAAATGAATCCTTTTAAAAAATTGTTGACTGAATGCCTTTGCTTGTTATAAAGGAATGTATTAGAGGGAAAAGGAAAAACTAAAACTTCTAAAGCCTTCTAGATAATTAGAAACAAAGGACTTTTTATGCTCTGAGAAATTAATCAAAGCAGTTGTTGATTAGTTACTGTATCTACCAAAAGAATTTGAGGCCAAACTTATGAGTAACAGGTTTTGTGTGCTCTGATTATACTTAATAGTAGATTGTCCTTTGTGTGATAAAAGCATATTTTATGTAAGTTTTTAGGACTTGGCATGGACTTATATTATTTTCAATTATGGTATTGTAGCTCTGATATTTGATACATTTTGGAATTTGATTTTGGTATGATTGGTACCCAATCTTTGTTAAGGATACCTAAGATTTTATTTATTTATTTGAGACAGAGAGAGAGACTGAGAGCACGAGGGAGGGGGAGAAGCAGACTCCCCGCTGAGCAGGGAGCCTGCAGGGCTCATCCCAGGACCCCAAGATCATGACTTAAGCCACCCAGGCGCCCCCATGATCTGCTTTTATAATGTATTTTCAAGGATATGGGTCGTGGTGAAAACAGGTTTACCTGTGCATACTGGGAATAACTTGAACTCAGATGATCAGACAGAGGTTGTACTGCATGAGTTAAGGCTGATTTCCTAAACTGGGGAAAGCTGGTACTGCTGTGCATTCCCTGGAATCTATAAATACTTACATGTGGTTTGAACTTTTATAAGTACTCTCATGATAATTTTGTTGGCCTCATAACACAGGCCTCTCATATATATAATCACATATTGCTATGTGCTTTACCTTTCAGTGGCTCCCACTAATTTTTCAAGCCCTGAAAAGGCAAGGAGTTGACATTTTCTGCTACCTCACCAGACCAACCCTTTTGCCAGTAATTCTTAGAGTAATTTCCTTAGACCTATATTGGTCATAATCACTGGGTTTGACTTTTGACTGTCATTTACTATATGATCTTTGATGAGTAACAATCAGAAAACCACAGTTTCCCCATATTTCAAATGGGGGCTGTGATAATGTTGCTTAGGTTAAATGAGATACCACATATGAAAACCTTCTAATTGTAATTCACATACATATTTTAGTTATTATCAGAGGTAACATGGTGAAAAAAAGAAAGGGCCATGGAATCACACAAGCTCATGTTGAGTTTTTGACCTTCTGTTAAATAGGATGACATTTTTTAGTTTCAATTCAGCATGTTGTAGTAGGTTAGAGAGAATATTTACATGTAGGTAAAATGATTGCATGGAGGGAAATGAAAATGAATTTGTAGATAGTTGAGAACACGTGGGCACTCATTAACTATGTGGTATTGTTTTAATTTGGCTTGTAGTCACTTATTGTGACAGTTTCCTTTACTTGGTGTCATTTTAATTCAAACCCAGACAGAAAACAAACCTAAATGTGTATGGGCAGCAGAGTGGCTTTCAGATAGAACTAAATTTTTTTTAAAGATTTTCTTTCTTTATATGACAGAGAGAGTGAGCACAAGTAGGGGAAACATCAGACAGAGGGAGAGAGAGAAGCAGGCTCCCTGGGGAGCCTGATGCAGGGCTCGATCCCAGGACCCTGAGATCGTGACCTGAGCCGAAGGCAGACGCTTAACAACTGAGCCACCAGCTGCCCCAAACTAAATATTTTTACTGGAGAAAAAGATACCGGCTTTTATCAAGAACTTGTTTCAGCATTTGCTTGAGATCTCAACATGATCATGAAAGATTCTTTTTTTTTTAAAAAAAGATTTTATTTGAGAGAGAATGAGAGACAGAGAGCATGAGAGGGAGGAGGGTCAGAGGGAGAAACAGGCTCCCCACCGAGCAGGGAGCCCGATGCGGGACTCGATCCTGGGACTCCAGGATCATGACCTGAGCCGAAGGCCGTCGCTTAACCAACTGAGCCACCCAGGCGCCCATGATCATGAAAGATTCTGAAAAATATCTAGGATAGATATTACCCGTTCACCAAGTCATCTATTAAAGAACCTCAGCATGGCACTTGTAGAACCATCTGACTTTTTTTTTTTTTTTTTTAAGATTTTATTTATTTATTTGAGACAGAGAGAGCACATGAGAGGGGGAGGGTCAGAGGCAGAAGCAGGCTCCCTGCCGAGCAGGGAGCCCGATACGGGACTCGATCCAGGGACTCCAGGATCATGACCTGAGCCGAAGGCAGTCGCTTAACCAACTGAGCCACCCAGGCGCCCCTTTTTTTTTTTTTTTACCATCTGACTTTTTAAGTCCTGCATCCTAATCACTGTCAGGATAAGTTATCTGGATAAGTATCAAGTAGAGTAAGTTCCAGTTCTATGCCACGAATCAACTCTATGGCCTCAGTCAAATCATTTAATTTCCTTATGCTTCAAAATGAAAGAGTGATTTCTATTATCCTGTCAGCACAAATACAGTCAGTTATGGTGAACAAGTTTTGCTTGTGGGTGTCTACAAAATATGATTTTACTTTACAGTGTACTTGATTCAGAACTTCCCTTTTGTAAAAATTAGGGGAATTTTTGGGGAAAGATTACAGGCAACTCTTCTTCTTACCAGACCCCAAATTAATTGATTATTTTTATAAGGCAGTGAATGAATAGTTAACTCCAGCTATAGACATCACTCAAACATTTTCAACAAAGTCCTTTCATTTTCAACTCAAGTTAACAATAAGTAGCAATCAGGTATTGACATAGCACACACATAGCAACCTGTGTTTCTCAGCCCTCTCTGCTGGTGATTTACTGCTATTGAGCAGAGCACCAAAAGACATGTGTTCATGGCCAACCACTGTGGACATGACCTGATTACTGCTTTTACCTCTGGGAGTTGACCTGTATCTCTCTCTCTTTTTTTTAACCTGATGATTGACAGTGTTGACATCAATTTACAATTTCTTCTTTCTCATTGGGATGGCTCGGAGTTAGTAATCTACCAGTAATATTACATAGTAGTAAACTGGCAAAAATTCTCACCATGGGCAAAAAGATAAGGACCAAGAATATATCCTTCCTTCTTGTTACGAGAATGATCTTTTGTGAAGGAAAAGCCAAAACCTTGCAATACCAGGCCCTGCTATTGATAGTTTACTGGACTAACGTGTTCACAGATGAAGGAAGCATTGTCACCTGGCATATAGCCAAGTAACACCCCCAGTCCGCTGGGCAGGATTATATGAGGAACCTGACTAATCAAGAGCCCAACCGCTTTTTCTCTTTTGGTTAGAATCTAATCTATTTACTGGATAAAATTTAGAAAATTAAGAAAAGCACAAAGAAAATAAAAATCAATAATCCCACTGCCCATAGATAACCACAGTAGAATTTTGATGTATAATTTGGCCTGTCTTTATATATCTGTATTTTTTTTATAATTAGGGTAATACTGCACAGTATTTTGTAATCAGCTTTTTTTCGCTTAATACAACAGCAGGAACATATGTCTGTGTCCTTTAGTATTCTTGTACAACCTGAGTTTTTAATGAATGCCTAGTATTCACATTACCAAAGTGTTGTCCTCATTTGTTGGACATTGAATTTTTTTATTTATCAATAGCACTGTATTGAATATCCTTATATATACATTTTTTAAAAATCCCTGATCATTTCCTTAAAGTCGATGCTTACAACTAGAATAGGTGGTTCAAAAGGTAATCCTATATTTAAGATTTTATTTTATTTTATTTTTATTTTTTTTGAAGATTTTATTTATTTGACACAGAGAGACACAGTGAGAGAGGGAACACAAGCAGGGGGAGTGGGAGAGGGAGAAGCAGGCTTCCCGCGGAGCAGGGAGCCCGATGTGGGACTCGATCCCAGGACCCTGGGATCATGACCTGAGCCGAAGGCAGACGCTTAACAACTGAGCCACCCAGGTGCCCCTATATTTAAGATTTTAGAATATATTGCTACATTACCCTCTAGGAAAGGTGTGCTATTTTTTTTTTTTTAATTCTAGTGTAGTTAACATACAGCGTTATATTTGTTTCAAATGTACAATAGTGATTCAACAATTCCATATATTATTTGGTGCTCATCAAGATAAGTGTACTCTTTTTTTTTTTAAGATTTTATTTATTTGAGAGAGAGCACAAGCAGGGGCGGGGGGCAGAAGGAGAGGGAGAAGCAGACCCCTCTGAGCAGGGAGCCTGACAAGGAGCTTGATCCCAGGACCCCGGGATCATGATCATACCAGCTGAAGGTAGATGTTTAACCAACTGAGCCATCCAGGCACCCCAAGATAAGTGTACTCTTAATCCCCTTTACTTGTTTCATCCATCCCTACCACCACAAAAGGTATACCAAGTTTTAGTTCCACCAGCAAGAGTGCCTATTATCCCATACCTTTCCCCCTGCTAGATTTTTATTGTTGGCAGTGATGGCCATCCCTGCCAAACAGGACAAAAATGGTGCTGTCTTTTAAAATGTTTATTTCTGGGGCGCCTGGGTGGCTCAGTATGTTCATAGACCATCTCTGTGGAGGAATACACAAACTGGTAAGAGTAATTGCTACTGGAAATGTGTTGGGGGGGATTATTTTTTATACTTTTCTAGGTTCTTTGGCTGGTAAACTGATATAAGACAGATTAATAGGAAAAAAATTTGATTACATACATATGGGAGCCCCATAAGAACATGAGAGTCATAGGCAATCAGGCAGTTGGGGTTTATATGCCTTCCTAAGCTCAGGAGAAAAGGGGGTAGGGGTCTGAGACTTCAAAGGGGAGGAAGACAGTTTACAGGAAGATGGGAAGAGCAAATGTTTGATAAATGTTTGCCAGGCCATACAGAGACAATGGAACACAGAGGAATTTGATCTCCAGGTCCTACAGAGCTTCCCCCAGCTTACCACACCTAGCTCATATTCTTTGTAGTTATCTCTGGTGATAGTTCTCTTCCTGGACCAGGCCCTCTATCTAAATTCCTTTAGGCAGTTGAGGAGGTAAAACCTTTTCCTGAATCTTTGGGGCTTGACTCACTTCCGCTTAAAGTAATCCACATGCCCCAGGCGCCTGGCTGGTTCAATTGGTAAAACATGCAACTTTGGATCTCTGGATCATGAGTTCAAGCCCCATGGTGAGGGTAGAGTTTACTTTAAAAAATAAGGGGCGCCTGACTGGCTCATTCAGAAGAACATGCAACTTCATCTCAGGGTTGTGAGTTGGAGCCTCCAGTTGGGTGTAGAGATTATAATCAATAATAATAGTAATAAAATAGATTTTAAAAAAGTAATCCTCATACCAAAGTGGCACACTTTGGAAAGGCTTGTTCTGAAACCCTTTAGTCCTGCCTCTGAAGCTTGCCCATGAAGTTTCACAGCCCAGAAGTGGAGTTGGTATGATGCTCCATCTCATTGAACCGGTCTCTTAGTCCTGAGAATAGGTCAGTTCAGTTAAATAGTTGTGTCTCATTTCAGGAGATGGTGAAGCACTTGGGCTCCCAAAGTTAGGGCTGTGGTGCAAACAATCTGGTATTTGATAAAAGAAATTTCTATAGAAATGGAAGAAAAAGGTTAATAATTAGAGCAGATTAAAGTTCCAGTTTCTGAGTTCTGAAAGTAGTTAGGGGAGAGGATTTCTGGATGTCCGGTCCGAGGCATCTTCAGATGGAGTGAGGGCAGGCAGTAGCATTCTGAAAGATTGTCCTGGTTTGTAGTTTGAATGTCTCTGGTGATCTTTTTGAGTGGTCCACATAGCAATAGGCATGAAGATTGTGTGTATGTGAGCTGTCATGGTGATTTCTCTGAAGTTTATATCAAGTTGTCCAGCTTTAGCTCGCATGGCTTTGGGAAAGGGGCAATTTTAGTTCTCAGTGATTCCAACTCAGAAGGGTGGGATAAATTTGGAAATGTTAGTTTGTCAAGTTGTAGCCAAATACTGGAGGAAACTTCTGAACTCAGGATCCAGTCCAGTTTATAGGTAGAACCTCAAAGACAATAGCACTAGAATTTGAGATTTTTTTAAAAAAGATTTATTTATTTAGAGAGAGAAAGAGCATAAGTGGGGAAGGAGTAGAGGGAGAGAATCTCCAAGCAGACTCCCTGCTAAGCCCAGAGCCCAACATGGGGCTCAGTCCCACAACCCATAAGATCATGACCTGAGCTGAAACCAAGAGTTGGACGCTTAACCAACTGAGCCACCCAGGCGACCCCCCACTTTTCTTAAGAGGCTCCATGTGGAGCCAAATGTGGGACTTGAGCTCACAACCTTGAGATCAAGACCTGAGCTGAAATCAAGAGTCGAACGCTTAACCTGACTGAGCCACCCAGGCACCCCAACAGAACTAGAATTTGATATTCATAATGGTATATTACTGAAACATAATTTTTCTCTCTATAATCACCCCCATTTTTATCAAAGATAATCACAGTAAGACCAGTTTATTTGCAAATTCAGTCTAGTTTCAATAACTTGGCCTATTTACATAAATGTAACAATAGTGATTTATCATATAGGCTCTTTTAATCTGCTTTGTTGGAACTTTTCATAAGGAATCTGATTGGACTTTTTAAAAGCCTCTTGAGGCTAGAAAGCCAAACCAAAGACTTGCCATCGGACTTAATCTGTTAATACTTACAGATTTGGGTTAATTTCTCTTTTCAAGGTTCCCAGGATATCCTAAGGTTCCTACACCTGCCAGAAGGTGACCTTCCTTACTTACCTGGTAAGGCTACCAGGAACCCTGTAAGCAAGATACCAGGTTGATTTTTCCAAGGGGCTTTATTGACTCCATAAAGTCAGCCTTAGCTCCTTAAAGCTGTCTAGTCATATCTCAGTCTATGTATGTCTCTCTCAAACATAGCATTCCAGTCAAAGCCTTGCTACTATAACCAGTGTTTCCAGTTATGTCCTGTTACAAGGAGAACAGATTCTTATAGAACCTATGCAAATAACTATATTGCCATGAAAATAAGAATACTCACTACGTTTCCAAATTCTGGATGGATCAGGTAGAAAAAAATGTATATTTCAATTCTGCTCACAAAGATATAATTTACCAAATTGCTTATGGTCATAGTTAGCTCAAGAAGAAAAGTTTCCTGGGGCGCCTGAGTGGCTCAGTCGGTTAAGCATCCGACTCTTGGTTTCAGCTCAGGTCATGATCTGGGGGTTGTGAGATCAAGCCCATGTCGGGCTCAGTGCACAGCGCAGAGTCCACTTGAGATTCTTTCCCTCTCCCTCTCCCAGGTTGAGTCCATGTATTCCCTCTCTCTCAAGTAAATTTATTTAAAATTTATTTATTTATTTGAAAGAGAGAGAGAGACTGAACACAAGCAGGAAGAGTGGCAGACAGACGGAGAAGCAGGCTCCCCACTGAGCAGGGAGCCCAACAACGTGGGCCTTGATCCCAGGACCCCAGGATCATGACCCGAGCTGAAGGCAGATGCTTAACCAACTGAGCTACCCAGGTGCCCCAATAAATAAAATCTTTTTTTTTTTTTAAAGAAAAGTTTCCTTATATCTGGAAAATAAAAGATGAACTAGAACAAAAAGTTATAAAGAATTCTAATCATCCTCTTCAGTTCTTTACAGTATTATGTAATTAATACTTGTTCTTGAATCCAGCTTTTCCATCGTCCTGAAAATTCTTACCCAGTTCAGTTTTATGATTTTTTTTTTTTTGACAGACAGCGAGAGAGGGAACACAAGCAGGGGGAGTGGGAGAGGGAGAAGCTGGCTTCCCGCTGAGCAGGGAGCGCGATGTGGGGCTCAATCCCAGGACCCTGGGATCATGACCTGAGCTGAAGGCAGATGCTTAATGACTGAGCCACCCAGGCGCCCCCAGTTTTTATGATCTTAAAGTTACCAGAAACCCATATTCTAGAGTACCTGGCAAGAGTCCTTTCTATAGGGCTCCACTCGGGGCATGAAGCCTACTTAAAAAAAAAAAAAAGCAAAAAGAGTCCTTCGCACGACTTTCTCTGAAGATGAAACACTTTTGCAGGAAGACTTGCAAAAGCATCAGAGTTAAATAAGTGTAAATGGCAAAAGATTTTAAAATGGCAGTGGTTGAAGATCTGATGAGCGTTCATTATAATGCAGTTGACAAGGAAGTTTGGTCATTTTTGTGAGATACATTTTAAGATGGCAAACATTATACCAGCTAGGATGTAACAGATTTTTAGAATTTTTTTTTAGAATTTAGAGTTTTTTTCTTGAGGTTTTTAGGTAATCTCTATACCAAGATCAAGATTTGCATGCTCCACTGACTGAGGCAGCCGGGCACCCCTAGATTTTTAGAAATTTCATGATTTCTGGAACACTTAGGTTTAAGAAGGTTATTATCAGTTATTTGACAATGCTTTCCATGTAATTTAACACACCAAATAAGCCTAATTAGTTAAAATATCTCTCTTTTGGGGCGCCTGGGTGGCTCAGTCAGTTAAGCGGCTGCCTTCGGCTCAGGTCATGATCCCGGGGTCCTGGGATTGAGCCCTGCATCGGGCTCCCTGCTCAGTGGAGAGTCTGCTTCTCCCTCTCCCTCTGCCTGCCTCTCTGCCTACTTGTGCTCGCTCTCTGTCAAATAAATAAATAAAATCTTTAAAATAAAATAAAATATCTCTCTTTTGATAAGGAGAGAGCAAATCTTTTGAGAGGTTCAAGAGGGCCCTTTGGAAAAATCCCCAAACTAGTTTGAGGTCAAAAAGACTTTATTTACAATTTGATTTTTGGGAACTTTGTCAAAAATACCAAAATATTTTAAAAGATTTGACTAAATAGGATCTGAGATCATTATGAAACATTAATTATCCGTTTAACCAGAGTGACAAACGATTTTAAAGGCAAATACAAAAGGTTACATAGTTGTGAGCAAAACCAAAGAGCTGATAAAGCACAGAAAATTATTTTAATAAAACACAAAATCTTTGCTTTCTAGGAAGATAACTTAAAAGGTAAAGAAAAACCTTTCACAATCTCTTAGCAGACCAATAGTCCAAGAAAACGTTGTCTTTTTAGCAAATGAACAAAAATTAAGTTTTAATTTTACATCAGTATAATATAGATATTAAAGCTTTTTTAAAAAACCCTTGTGGGGTTCCTGAGTGGCTCAGTTGGTTAAGCATCTGCCTTCAGCTCAGGTCATGATCTCCAGGTCCTGGGATTGGCCCTGTGTCTGGCTCCCTACTCAGCAGGGAGTCTGCTTCTCCCTCTCCCTCTGCCCCTCCCCCCTGCTAATGCACTCTCTCTCTCTCACTCAAATAAATAAAATCTTTTTTTATTTTTATTTTTTTTAAGATTTTATTTATTTATTTGACAGCGAGAGACAGTGGGAGAGGGAACACAAGCAGGGGGAGAGGGAGAGGGAGAAGCAGGCTTCCTGCCTAGCAGGGAGCCCAATGTGGGGCTCGATCTCAGGACCCTGGGATCATGACCTGAGCCAAAGGCAGACGCTAATGACTGAGCCACCCAGGTGCCCCAATAAAACCTTTTTTTTTTTTAAGATTTTATTTATTTATTTGAGAGAGAGAGACGCAGTGAGAGAGGGAACACAAGCAGGGGGAGTGGGAGAGGGAGAAGCAGGCTTCCCGCCGAGCAGGGAGCCCGATGTGGGGCTCGATCCCAGGACCCCGGGATCATGACCTGAGCTGAAGGCAGACTCTTAACAACTGAGCCACCCAGGTGCCCCTAAAATCTTTTTAAAAAAATAAAATTAAACAAAAACCCTTGTAATAACAATTCAATTCATTTTTTTTTTAGGATTTTATTTGAGAGAGAGACAGAGAGCCTGAGAGAGGGTGAGCATGAGCAGGGGGGAAGGGCAGAGGGAGAGGGAGAAGCCGGCTCCCTGCTCAGCGGGGAGTTTGATTCGGGGCTTGACCCAGGACCCCAGGATCATGACCTGAGCCAAAGGCAGCCGCTTAACCAACTGAGCCACCCAGATGCCCCAACAACTCAATTTTAGCCAGCTTGATTACACGAGGTAGAATTTTCTCTTTCTCTGTTCCCAACTTTCTATTTGTCCTTTCTTTTCACCTTTCCCATTTTGAAATAACCAGTTTTACTTCAGGACAAATTTACTTTCTTTTCCCTGGAACACAAATGCATTTCCATACCTCATGCACTTTCTTAGCCAAAAACGCAACCTGCTTTTCTTTTTAGTTAAAACTAAGTAGTAAGCAATTATGAACTGTTACACCAGTATTCTTTTAGAGTGGCAAATTTATGAGTACATTTCATAATTCCTAGAAGCATATGCTTCTTCATTTTAGTCTTTTAATGTGGCGTAAGACATGTTTACTAATAGACCCATATTTATCTTTAGTCTATCTGTACTAGGAAGCCAAAACTAGATAAAAACCTATGTTCAGTAATTAATGTTTCATTATTTTATCTTATTTGGAAATTAGATATTCAGTAAACTTCCATCATTTAACTTAGCAAAACTCTAAACTTTAAAGTTACCAAAAAGGGGGCTCCTGGGTGGTTCAGTCAGTTGAGCGTCTGCCTGCAGCTCAGGTCATAATCCCATGGTGCTGGGATCCAGCCCTGCACGGGCATCCTTGCTCAGTGGGGAGCCTCCTCCTCCCTCTCCCTCTGCCTGCTGCTTTCCCTGCTTGTGCTCTCTCTCTCTCTCAAATAAATAAATAAAATCTTTAAAAAAAACATAAAATAATAAAGTTACCAAAAAGATTTTAGAAGCTGTTTTTAAGTACACATACTGTAAAATATAGTTACTGCTCAGTAGTTCAACCGAAAACTCTTATCCCACTCACATCTCACATCTGTCTAAATCACTTGCTCCCCCAACAGTTAGGTTTAGACTAGTCACAAAAACTTCATGAGACATTAGACAGCCATCATCCCAAGCTATTTTTCTTGCTGACAAACTTTGTAAAAGCTATAACATGAACTTATTTGGGGCGCCTGGGTGGCTCATTCATTAAGCGTTTGCCTTCGGCTCAGGTCATGATCCCGGGGTCCTGGGATCGAGCCCGGCATCGGGCTCCCTGCTCGCCGGGAAGCCTGCTTCTCCCTCTCCCACTCCCCCTGCTTGTGTTCCCTGTCTCGCTGTGTCTCTCTCTGTCAAATAAAATCTTTAAAAAAAACAAACATGAACTTATTTGACTAGCAAACCTAGGCAGAATAGAAGTTGAATGTCTGCATTATATTCAGTGTTGATAACTCTTAAAGACATGCCTATGTTATTTATTTTTTAAATCTTTATTTATTTATTTATTTATTTGAGAGAGCGAGCCCAAGTGAGGGAGAGGAAGAGAGTCTCAAGCAGACTCCTATCTTAAACTAATCAACTTTAACTGACTTCAGTACTGAATATTTTTCCAGATCACATGGACCTGAGAAGCATTTGGGTTAATTTCTGTTATATTCCTGAGAACTTTAGGGATACTTAATTTATTTTTTTTTAAAGGTTTTTTTTTTTTTTTTTTGACAGAGAGAGAGACAGCGAGAGAGGGAACACAGGCAGGGGGAGTGGGAGAGAGAGAAGCAGGCTTCCCGCGGAGCAGGGAGCCCGATGCGAGGCTCGATCCCAGGACCCTGGGATCATGACCTGAGCCGAAGGCAGACGCTTAACGACCGAGCCACCCGGGCGCCCCGGGATACTTAATTTATAAGCACTTAATTTTAAGCCAATTACATAGAGCTCTTTTACAAATTAATTTTAGTAATACCATCCGGAGATAGAAAATGCCACCCATCTACAACACACAGATAAACATATACACAAATACAATTAGAGACCTTGTAGGTTTTGTTTTAAAATTTTAACTATGAGAGGGGTGCCTCACTGGCTCGGTCGATAGAGCATGTGACTCTTGATTTTGGGGTTGTGAATTCAAGATCCACACTGGGCATTTTAGCCATGAGGTGGGTATGATAATGCAAAACTCACTAGTTTATAAAAGAACAGTTGGGGGGTGCCTGGTGGCTATTGACTTTTTTGTTTTGGCTCAGGTGATGATCTCAGGGTCATGAGATCAAGCCCCACACCAGGCTCCATGCTCAGGGCAGAGTCCACTTGAGATTCTTTCCCCTCCTCCTTCTCCCCCTCTGTACCTCCCCCGCTCATGCTTGCATGTAGGCACGCTCTTTCTCTCTGGAAAAAAAAAAAAAAATCTTAGAACAGAGTAAGTTTAGCTTACCTGAATAGAAGCTTTTTTGCTCATATTTATGGAGAAGACTTATAAGATCTGTTATTTGTCCTTGACAGGTAATATTTAAGGAGGCTGCAGTCTAGAGTTAGGGCACAAAAGCCTTTTTAGCAGTTTGTATTAGCAACAATTGCACCTCACATGAACCTCCTCGGCTGTGATACTGCCGCTGCGCAAAGCTCGCAGTTTGTATTTTAAAACGGTCTCCGTCCCCCCTGCCATTTTGTCACACCACTCTTAGGAACTGGGGATGGTCTATGTAAGAGTTTACACTTACATCTCAAAGTCACAGGGAAAGAGTGCAAGTTCCTCCAAGAAAGATTTTGGTTTCTTTAGGCCAATATTTACAAGCCTTGTGAGATAAATAGAGGTTTTAGGAACGGTGAAAAGGAATAGCTGAACTTTGAATTGCCTCTAGAGTTGCATTTCTAGTTTTGCAAAGATTTGTAAGATAAAGACAGGTGCTCTCAGTTCCTCAAAGAATTGGGTTGCAACTTAAATGGTCTCGTAGGTTGATCCACCCATAAATCCTTTCACAAGGGCTTTAAAAGATTTTTCTTTCCCTCTGGGTACATAGTTTTATTTTAACTAGGGGAGGAGGCCAAAACAGTTCCTGTCAAGCTCTGAATATTACCTTTAAATCTGGCCAGTCTCCTGCCACAGAGCTATGTAAGCTTTACGCCCATCGTGGGGCTTGAACTTGTGACCCTGAGATCAAGAGTCGCATGCTCTACCAACTGAACCAGCCAGGCAGGCACCCCTGAAAAAAAATATTTTAAATATCTTGTCAGTTTTTAAATGCTTGTCAGATAGACAGCAAGCATTTTCCGAGTTTAATGCAGTATGCCTTTGTAAAGTCTGTATAAGACGTTTTAATAAAGGCCTTCTTTCTTAGTGTACAATTCAACCTTGAATTCACCTTAAGGGGAGGAGCCTCCCTTTCGGCCCCCAAACATGGCCTTCAGTTGATATTTGTAGGAGGGCCTAGGAGAAATTCCAGGCAGGGGGAGGTTTTCAGGGGGTGGTCTGGCTTGTCTGATAACTGCAGCATAATCATGGGTGGAAAGAATACCACTTAGCCAAACAGGATCCCTCTGAGTGGGGTTGTAAATGGCCATTAATTTTTTAATTCCTCTTTAAATTTGGTAGGCTCCTGAAAGTAGAGGTAAAAGGGCTTTTTATAATTTAAAAGGGCTGCTGTCCAGGGGACATGAATTCTTTGGGATATTGCATGGGAAGGCTGGAAGCTGGAGGAGCCTGATTATAGAACCCAGCAAAATAAGCCTTATGTCTGAGCATTATTGTCCATCCTGGGTGCTTCTGTTAAATTTATTTTCTGACTTTTAGTATTTACATGAATAACCTGTCTATCCTGGGCTTAGAGATCATGCTGGAGTGCACCCTGTAAATCTTGTAGGAAAAGGGAAGCTGAAATAAGCAGCTAGGTGTTTTAAGGAATTTTCTGAGGAAGGTGAAGGAGTTTTGGGGGCTAAAGGAATTTGCTGAAGAGATGGGCCAGATTTTAAGAAGGGGAATTCATACTAGGGACTTTAGTTTTTATTCTAATTTCTATTCTTACATCTTGTTTTTTTTTTTTTAAGATTTTTTTATTTATTCATTCCAGACACACAGATACAGAGAGAGAGAGAGAACATGAGTAGGGGGAGAAGCAGAGGGAGGGGGAGAAGCAGGCCCCCTGCTGAGCAAGGAGCCCGATGCGGAGCTCGATCCCAGGACCCTGGGATCATGACCTGAGCCGAAGGCAGACGCTTAACCATCTGAGCCACCCAGGTTCCCCTATTCTTACATCTTGTTAAGGGAGTCTCTAAGGCTAGCTCTTCTGTGTCTTTGTGTCTACTTTTTAATTTGGTCTTCCCATAGGTACCATGAAGACAGTTGTTTAGGATGGGAACTCTCTAAAAAATTTTTTTCAGGGGCGCCTGGGTGGCTCAGTCGTTAAGCATCTGCCTTTGGCTCAGATCATGATCCCAGGGTCCTGGGATCGAGCCCCGCATCGGGCTCCCTGCTCAGCGGGAAGCCTGCTTCTCCCTCTCCCACTCCCCCTGCTTGTGCTCCCTCTCTCGCTGTGTCTCTCTCTGTCAAATAAGTAAATAAAGTCATTAAAAAAATTTTTTTTCAAATATAGAACTTCTTCATTTCAGAAGATCCATCATCTGGCCATTGACAAGTAGCATCTATTTTTTTTTTTTAAGATTTATTTATTTGAGAGAGAGCACACATGGGGCGGGGAGGGACAGAGGGAGAGGAGAGAGAATCTCAGGCAGACTCCCTGCTGATCACAGAGCCTGACATGGGGGCTCGATCTCATGACCCTGAGATCATGACCTGAATGGAAATCAAGAGCCAGATGCTTAACTGACTGAACCACCGAGGTCCCCCAACAAAGTAGCGTTTATTAATGTTGACAGCAGTTCAGATCAGGAAGCCTTTTTATGGCTTAACCAAGGATGCAAGAGGTATCCCACAAGAGAATGCAAAAGATTCAGTCCTTACAAGATCCTGAAAGTTCACTCCCAAAGATAGTCTAAGAAAGTAAAGCCCTTTGTTGTTACAGGCTGTAAGAATGGTGTGAAAACAGTGTCTCTTGTTTTCCCACAAGAAAACCTCCACTCGCAGACCCACTAATCTGACACCCACCAGGCACTACCAGAATGGGATTTTTCCAACACTAACAAAACAACGAAGGTTGACATGACAAAAGCCCCTTATGGACTGGGACCCCTTATGACAGACTCCCCTGAGAGCTGGCATGTTAGATGAAAAGAGTGCTGCTTGTGACTTCATGTCTCAGAACCCCAGTCTATTTGGCCACCAAGATGCACACTGGTATGTGCATCTTCTGGCTGGCAGAGACAAGAGACAGTATTCTCACTGGTCACACAGCCACGCTCTCAAGACATAGAACAAGACAAAAGGAAAACTTCATCCAGCTTTTTATATATGTATGTTAACAGCTTTAGCTAAGCCTTGGGTCTCTCAGAGCCAAACTAATACCTAAGAGGGATGTGCCACTGGTTTGGGGATCATGTGGTAGTTTACAGAGTAACTTGCATGGAAACTTCTTTGAGATTGGCAGGTGACCTAATATAAATCTAACCTGTTCTGTTCCAATTTATTCTAATACAGGAATCTTTGGATTAGGTGGCCAGTGCTGTAATAGCTCTTAAATACTTGACCCATGCCCTCCAGTCTTGTGGCTTTGGCTTCCGAGATGTTTCTTAGCAACAGCCTTTACCTCATGTGTTCATTAACCCACAGCAAAGTTTGTCTAAACAGACACCGGTCTGGTGAGAACCATGAATTCACCAATCAGGGAGGCCTGCTTGAACAGCAGACTTACATGCCTGTGTTTCTACCCTATGGTCTTCCTTCTTATGACAAACAACGCAACAGAGACAAAGAAAAACAGTGACAGTCTCTGGGAGGAAAAGGATCAATAAAAATCAAGAGTACTCAAAAAAAAAAAAATCAAGAGTACTCATAACAGATCTTTACCAGAGTTGCTATACCCAAGGAACTAGTTTCACAAATATTTTTTCCTGCTAATCTAAATTTAGAAAAGGAAAAAAAGGACTTGCACCACTCTCATTTCCACTGGACCCTTCAGGCAGAGATCCAGAAGACTGACATGGTAAGAATTCTTACCTTCTGCCATGCCTATCAGAGGTGCCAGATTTCTCAGGTGCCATAGCCCTGGAGCAAGCAGTGATCAGTCAGTAAAGTTGCTCCTGCTTGGCTCACCAACTGTTGGGGAGAAAAGTTTTTTCCTCTACTATTCTAGGTTCTTTGGCTGGTAAATTGATATAAAAGATTAACAGGAGAAAAACAAATTTAAGTACATACAGAAGCCATGTAAGAACATGAGAGCCACAGGCAGTCAGGTGGTTGAGGCTTATATGCCATCCTGAGCTCAGGAGAAGGGGGATAGGGGTCTGAGACTTCAAAGGGGAGGAAGACAGTTTACAAGAAGGTGGGAAGAGCAAATGTTTGATAAACAAATGTTTGCCAGGCCTTACAGAGAGAGTGGGACACAGAGAGGAGTTTGATCTCCAGGCCCTGCAGAGCGTCCCCCAGCTTAAGCACACCTAGCCCAAATTCTTTATAGTTATCTCTGATTTCTCTTCCTGGACCAAGCCCTTTATCTAAATTCCTTTAGGCAGTTAAGGGGAAGGTAAAGCTTTTCCTCTTTGGGCCTTGATTGACTTCAGCTTAAAGTAATCCACATGCCAAAGTGGCATATTTTGGGAAGGCTTGTTCTGAAACCCTTCAAGGAATACCAGAGGGTTTAAGGTACAGGGTAGCATGAATGAGGTGACTTCTTGAATTGTTTGATCATGTGTGTATTGTCTCTTTTTAAAAATATACATCTAAAGTTAGTGTTCAGAAATATGATTTGAGGGCGCCTGGGTGGCTCAGTTGGTTAAGCGACTGCCTTCGGCTCAGGTCATGATTCTGGAGTCCCGGGATCGAGTCCCGCATCGAGCTCCCCGCTCAATGGGGGGTCTGCTTCTTCCTCTGACCCTCTTCCCTCTCATGCTCTCTCTCAAATAAATAAATAAAATCTAAAAAAAAAAAAAAAAAAAAGAAATATGATTTGAGGGGTGCCTGGGTGGCTCATTGGGTTGGGCCTCTGTCTTTGGCTCAGGTCATGATCCCAGAGCCCCATGTCAGGCTCCCTGGTCAGCGGGCGGGCAAGGGGGGTGCTGCTTCTCCCTCTCCCGTTCCCCTTGCTTGTGTTCTCTTTGTCAAATGAATAAATGGGATCTTTAAAAAAAAAAAAGAACTATGATTTGATGAGGTCATGATACATTTGTATAGTCATGTACTAGTCATCCATTTAAAATAATGTTCTAATTCAGATAAAGATTGATGTGGGAAGATGCTTATGATATATTATTAAATGGAAAAAAAGGGCTTCTGGGTGGTTCAGTCGGTTAAGTGTCAGCCTTCAGCTCAGGTCATGATCCTGGAGTCCCGTGATCGAGCCCTGCATTGGGGAGTCCCTGCTCAGTGGGGAGTCTGCTTCTCCCTCTGCCCTTCACACTGCTGTCATGCTCTTACTCTCTCTCTCTAAAATAAATAAAACCTTTAAAAAAAAGAAAGAAAGCAAGTTATAAAATACCATGTATAATAAATCCCCTCTAGAAATATTTATAATATGCACACAGAAAAGGTTCTGAAAGGATAAATATACTAAAGGTCACAGCCTGGGTAGTAAGATTCTTTTTTAATTCCTCTCTTTTAAAAAAGAAAACATTAGGGGCGGCTGGGTGGCTCAGTGGGTTAAGCGTCTGCCTTCAGCTCAAGTCATGGTCTCGGGGTCCTGGGATCAGCAGTTTCGGCTCCACGCTCAGTGGGGAGTCTTCTCCCTCTTCCTCTGCCTCTCACCCTGCTTGTGTTCTCTCCCCCCCAAATAAATAAATAAAATCTTTAAAATTGTTTAAAAAATAAAAAGGAAAATATTTGTATTAAAGATTGAGTTAATATCCATCTTGAGATTTTTTTTTCCTGCCTGTTCCAATTTTAGCAACGGTTTTAATCTGGGCTCTGAATAAGCGTAAATAGTATTAATTATGTCATGGATCTACAGTTTGGACTGTAGATCGTTTGTTTTTTAATCAAAGGCAACTGATTAGCAAGCACTGTAAATTGCTTAAGTTCTGAACAGTTTCCAATGAAATGGAAGAGGGAATAATAGTAATAGTGATAGTATAATATTATAATAGTAATAGCCTTCAGTGAATTATTGAGCCCCAAACCTGTGTATTCCTCATTCAAAACAGTGTTTTGGGGAACACAGTTGCATAATTTGTTAAAAGATGAGGGAATACCTTACTGTGTGTCCATTCTGAGCAACTGTACCTGTGGAGTTAATTATTATAAATAATTAGGCAAAGACTAGAGGTCTGTGCTCAAAATTTAAGTATTACTATGACTTTATAAACCAAGTATAGAACATGTAATTGATATTCTGTTTGTTGATTCTCAGTATGCCCTTGCAGGTGTTTACAGAAGTAGGTTTCATGATCAAGCACATATTGTATATAGCAGTATTCATAAGTTCAGGTTATTGACTGAGCTTATGAGCTAAGTGCTCATAAAGCCATTTAGTTATTTGAATGGCTATAGTGCTTAATTTTAGGGAATGAACTTTTGATTTGATTGAATGTAATTAACCTCAAAAATGTTTTGTTGACCTTTTAATTTAAAGTTGAAAGAGGGGTGCCTGGCTGGCTCACTTGGAAGAGCATGCGACTCTTGATCTCAGGGTCGTGAGTTTGAGCCCCACATTGGGTATAGAGATGACTTAAAGTTAAAATAGGCTTCATGGTTTGAAGAACCCTACTAGTATAAAGAAACAATTTGACTAAAATTTGAATTTTAATGTAAATATAGCTGAACTTTAAAGGTGATACACTCTTTTTGTTCAGGGCATATCATTTTTAAAAGTTCAGTTTCTTAATATTATGATAAATTTACGTACATACTACAACTTTGTAAAAATGCTATTTTTTTTTAAAGATTTTATTTATTTATTTGACAGAGAGAGACACAGAGAGGGAGAAGCAGGCTTCCCGCGAAGCAGGGAGCCTGATGCGGGGCTCGATCCCAGGACCCTGGGATCATGACCCGAGCCAAAGGCAGACACTTAATGACTGAGCCACCCAGGCGCCCCTCAAAATGCTATTTGTGAACAGGGAACTAACTGGCTAATACCTTAAGGTAATTAAAAGAGGGATTGGCCTCCTTTTTATGTCAGTGAGGATGTTTCTTATCTTAAAAGATCTCTGTGCTGAACTATTAGAGACTCTTAATCTCAGGAAACAAACTGAGGGTTGCTGGAGTGGAGGGGGGGGGATGGGGTGGCTGGGTGATAGACATTGGGAAGGATATGTGCTATGGGGAGCACTGTGAATTGTGTAAGAATGTTGAATTACAGACCTGTACCCCTGAAACAAATAATACGTTATATATTAATTTTAAAAATAATAAATGGGAAAAAAAGATCTCTGTGCTGGATCTTCTATAGGGGGAAAAGGCAACTAATGAGCAAAACTTATAATATTTCTGCATGTAATAAGAAAGAATCTTAAGATAAATTTGAAATTATGATGGTGTTTTATGGTGAACACACATAAAATTTTGATTGTTACTATGAAAAAATTTTTTAATCCTATAACATTTTTGAAATGTGAATTTTAAAAAGTTTTTATTTAAGTAATCTCTGTACCCAAGGTGGGGTTTGAACTCATGACCCCAAGATCAAGATTCAAATGCTTCTCCTACTGAGCCAGGCAGGTGCCCCTGAAATGTGATTTTAGTATAGGTTTTTATCACTGAAGAATTATACTGTTTGCATGGTATGCATGTATTTCCTATTTTATTCACATTTCCTAGGCATATATTAACAATTTTTAGTGCTCACGGTGATCTCAAGTGTCCAGGGGAGATGGTGGGTAGGATGTGGCATAATAACAGCAGTAACCTAATAGAGGTGGTTCAGCATTTGTTGTTTCGCCCAACAT
Organism: Mirounga angustirostris; assembly: GCF_029215605.1. Taxonomy (NCBI): domain Eukaryota; kingdom Metazoa; phylum Chordata; class Mammalia; order Carnivora; family Phocidae; genus Mirounga; species Mirounga angustirostris. Next base: position 100,654,105 of record NW_026991719.1, read on the forward strand.
TTATTAAGCACTACTGCATGTTGTGCGTTGCCTGAGGCATTGGGAATACAGGTATGATAAGACACAGTCCTTGCCAAAAAAGACCTTCATTCTAACAATGTACTACATATATACACACATACAGACATGCATGCAGAAATTCCCAAATCTTGTTCTAGTACAACTTGGAGCATCAGCAAATTGTGTAGAGGATATAGTAGTGGCATAAAGAGTAATCATTCTGGGGTTTTGAGTGGAAGAATCAGCAAAGATGTCATAGGTGAGATTCTAAAAACTACATTTTCTGAGTTTTAAACAGATACCTTTAATTACTTAATGCATTTAAGCATAATAGTGCTCCAGTGGGAGCTAATAGGGATATATTGCTTGCATAATTCCTGTCATATTTTTAACATCATTGTATTAGTTTTTTTAGGGCTGCCATAATAAGATACCACAAACTGAGTGGCTTAAAACAACAAATTTATTTTCTCACAGTTCTGGAGGCTAGAAATTGGAAATGAAGGTGTTGACAGGGCCACATTCTCTCTGAAGATTCTAGGGAGAATCTGTCCCCTGCCTTTCTTGTAGCTTCTGGAGTTGCCACTGATCCTTGGTGTTCTTGGCTTTTTGATGCATTATCACTCCAGTCTCTGCCTCCATCTTTACATGGCCATCTTCCCTACGTGCCTCTGTGTCTGTGTTTCTTCTCATAAGGACTTCAGTCATAGTGGATGAGGGCCCATCCTAATGACCTTATCTTAACTTGATTACATCTGCGAAGAACCTATTTCCAAATAAGTTCACATTCCTAACCAGTGGTTAGGACTTAAACCTATCTTTTGTGGGGGCACGATTCAACCTGTAACAATCATTTAGTTCCTTTTGTGTTGTGCCATATCAATATAATTACTTAAAAAATGCTTTTTCATGATGAGAGGTTAACAAAGCCCCTTGTTGCAGGAATAACGTTAAGAATTTGTAGTTCAGGGGCACCTGGGTGGCTCAGTTGGCTGAGCGGCTGCCTTTGGCTTGGGTCATGATCCTGGGGTCCTGGGATTGAGCCCTGCCCCACATCAGGCTCCCTGCTCAGCGGGGAGCCTGCTGCTTCCTCTCCTTCTCCTGCTCCCCCTGCTTGTGCTCTCTCAGGTGCTCTCTCTCAAATAAATAAAATCTTAAAAAAAAGAAAAGAATTTGTAGTTCATTAAGTGAGCCTGTAGTGATTGGATAAATTTCTTCCAGAGACCAGAAGAGTGAAGCATAGATAGATTATAAAGATCTATGAACTTCATAGAAAAAAAAAAAACAAACACTAAAGGTTTTTTGTTGTTGTTGTTGTTGTTTTTTAAAGATTTTATTTATTTGAGAGAGAGAGAATGAGAGAGAACACATGAGAGGGGATAGGGTCAGAGGGCAAAGCAGACTCCCTGCCGAGCAGGGAGCCTGATGCGGGACTCTATCCAGGGACTCCAGGATCATGACCTGAGCCGAAGGCAGTCGCTTAACCAACTGAGCCACCCAGGCGCCCCAACACTAAAGGTTTTTACTTATTTGTTAAGAATGGTGATTTATTACTCAGGTGCTATTTTGACTTAAATTTTTTTTTCTTTTTTTTATAAAGATTTTATTTATTTGTTTATTTGACAGAAAGAGAAAGGGAACAAGCAGGAGGAGCAGCAGAGGGAGAGGGAGAAACAGGCTCCCCGCTAAGCAGGGAGCCCAGTGTGGGCTCGATCCCAGGACCCTGGGATCATGACCTGAGCCGAAGGCAGACACTTAATCGACTGAGCCACCCAGGCGCCCCTTGACTTAAATTTTAATAGGTATTTATAGTGGTTAATTTTCAGTCATCAGAGACAGTTTCCTAGTTAGCTATCTTAAATAAATTTGTATTAATTTGCAGACTTTCATCACTGTCTGGTATACATATGAAACTGCTTACTTATATTTTCGAAGATGCTGTCATAACTGAAACTCATGATATTATGGAGTACGTTGTTTTTTAAAATTGCCTAAGCCAAGTAATAATTGACTACCAGACAACTTTTTAAAAAAATTGTTAATCTTTGGGGCGCCTGGGTGGCTCGGTTGTTAAGCATCTGCCTTGGGCTCAGGTCATGATCCCAGGGTCCTGGGATCGAGCCCTGCATCAGGCTCCCTGCTCAGTGGGAAGCCTGCTTCTCCCTCTCCCACTCCCCCTGCTTGTGTTCCCTCTCTCGCTGTGTCTCTCTCTATCAAATAAATAAATAAAATCTTTAAAAAAATTGTTAATCTTTGTTTCAAGTAAGGCAGGTATTTATTAAAAAGCTTAATACATTTCTGAATAGTGTTCTGATATTAAATCTCACAAAAAATACTTCTCTCTGCATGGGATTTTTTCTATTGCTTTGACATTAGAGGGGTTTTTTTTTTCCCCAATTAGGATTTTCTTTTTCTTTCTTTTTTTTTTCTTTTTACACTGTTCAGAGAATATGCCCTTCAGAATGTAGTCATTTGATTCTTTCAGTGTTTTAATAGCACACAACTGTTTCTAAGGGCATGCATAAGGACGCCTTAGTGGCATAGTCGGTTAAATGGGTCGTATCTCAGGGTTGTGAGATCAGTCAAGCCTGGCATCAAGGCTGCATGGGGCTCTGCACTCAGCACAGAGTCTGCTTCAAAGACTCTTTCTGCCCCACCCCTCCCCCCAAAATAAATAAATTTTTAAAAAATAAATTTAAAAAGGCACCCTTTAGTAGACCTACCATAAAATTAATTAGTAAGGGTCCCTGGCTGGCTCAGTAGAGCATGTGACTCTTGATCTTGGGGTCCTAAGTTTGAGCCCCACATTAGGCATAGAGATTACTTAATCAAAATAAAATAATAAATTAATAAATAGCTTTTGGGGGAATTACACGTAAACTGTAGGGAACCTATGTACTTCATGATATTCTTAATTTTTATGTACATGCATACTGTAGTGCTTGTGCACATTGTACAATGATAAATACCCAAGAAGTCAGGCAAAGAATGAAAGTTGGCAGCCTTACTCTTATTTGTTCTAAGTGGATATGCGAGAAATAAATAGCCTAATGAAAATAATATGATGATAAACTCTGTCAACAATAAATACCACAACTTTCTCCTAAAGTGTAGTCAGTGATCCTGTAATAATCCCACTGAAGATCTAAAATCTTTGTATAAAAAAAGTACACAAATCTGTCCTGTGTGTAAAAATCTTTTAATCTATGTGTATTTTGTATTCAAAACAATTCACACTACTTGAATACATTAAAAGAGTTCAAAAGCACACTAACATAAATGTAGACACAACAAAAGGAATGCTTTGCAATGAGAGAGAGAATGAAGATAAGAATCAAAGGAGAGTCTCCTATATTACCAGAGTCAGTGCAATTAACTGCACTTCATAACAAATTATATCTATTTGGAACTAGTTTATAAATATGTAAGCCATAAGATGAACAAAGTGAATGTTAAAAACCCACAGAATTTCATAATTCAGGAACATAGCTTCAGTGCTTCATAATATGGAAAGAAGCTCCTAAAAACAGCCAATTGGTTTGCTTTCTTAGAAGTTAGAAAAAAATGCATTTCAGAAAATGATTTGTAACAATTAGGAACAGAAGAACATTAAATAAAATATTGAGAAGAACTGAGGTCCTCAGAGTATCAAAAGAGATAAGAATTAGACTTCATATTAGAATTTAAAGAATGTAGTTGAAAGAAATATTAGTGGTTAAATATTTAACCACTTCAAATAGAAGTGATTTTGTCCTCTCACCTACTTCTGGTTTGTTTGTTTTTTTAAGATTTTATTTATTTATTTGACAGAGACACAGCGAGAGAGGGAACATAAGCAGGGGGAGTGGGAGAGGGAGAGGTGCCCCTCTCACCTACTTCTGAAAATGTATAGTAACATCTAGTTTTCTGTATAAAAAGCACATAATTTCATTAGCAAAGCTCCCTTTGTTTTAGCCTTAAAATCACCTCTGATCCAGTGCTCTTGGCTGGCACAGTTGGTGAAACATGTGACTCTTGATTGCAGAGTTGTGAGTTCAAGCCCCATGTTTGGCGTAGCGTTTACTTAAAAAAATTTTTTTTAATTAAAAATCACCTCTGTGGGCGCCTGGGTGGCTCAGTTGGTTAAGCGACTGCCTTCGGCTCAGGTCATGATCCTGGAGTCCCGGGATCGAGTCCCGCATAGGGCTCCCTGCTCGGTGGGGAGCCTGCTTCTGCCTCTGACCCTACCCCCTCTCATGTGCTCTCTCTCTCTCGTTCTCTCTGTCTCAAATAAATAAATTAAATAATTAATTTTAAAAAAAATCACCTCTGAGGGGCACCTGGGTGGCTCAGTCGTTAAACGTCTGCCTTTGGCTCAGGTCATGATCCCAGAGTCCTGGGATCAAGCCCCGCATCAGGCTCCCTGCTCGGCGGGAAGCCTGCTTCTCCCTCTCCCACTCCCTTTGCTTGTGTTCCCTCTCTCACTGTGTCTCTCTCTCTGTCAAATAAATAAATAAATAAAATCTTTAAAAAAAAAATCACCTCTGATCCACCAGTTTATACTAACAATTGCCAAACTAGCATTTAAACAGCTTTATCAAGATGTATCTCACCTACCGTAAAATTAATTTTAAAGTGTACAGTTCTGTTGCTTTTAGTATATTCACATTTGTGCAACCATCACTACAGCCTAATTTAGAATGTTTTCGTTACTCTGAAAAGAAACCCAGTAACCATTTGCAGTCACTCCCTATTCCCCTCCTGCCCTGGCTATGGGCAATCACTAATCTACTTTCTGTTTCTATTTATTTTCATAACATTTTAAACTTGCAACACTATTGTTCTCATGCCTGTTCCAGGTCATTGACTCAGAGGTTTAAAAGTTCTTCGACTAGCCATATTTACAAGCCCTGCCATATTTACAAGTCCAGCGACATCTTTATTCAGAAAACATTCGAATGATGATTTCATAATGATTGTTCCATAATCTAAGAGTTTTTGATCTGGTACATGTGTTTCAAATTCTGTTCGTGCAACTTGCTAGGGATGTTAAACTCAATTAGAAGGATAAAACCATTTTGTCCAGACTTGAAACGAAGTTTGTTCTATGTGTGTTAACCATTCCAGGCTTTCTGGTAGTGAGAACAGCTTTAGGAATCTTCTGTAGCATACCATTATCTTCAATAATAATGTCGTCTTCATCCTTTGGTCAACATACGGTTTAATTTGCTGTGGATGGCAAAGAAGGCTATTATTAACAGTAGATTTGCTAGAGCTGCCAAAGTCCTACTCTACTGTTCCTAACATTATTCTGGTTTACTTGTCTCGCTGTTACGATGAGATTGCAACTGTTTACAGTCATCCTATTACTTGATCAAAACTCTATTCTGAAACTTCTATGCCATTAACTTCTAAAACTTCATCATTAATATCCAGTAACCCTGTGCTGTGAACCTGATCTGGAATAAGCCAGGATGTTAAAGATCCCTGGGACTTATCTAAACCATGTGGTGTCTCCCTTGGGCTTTCTGAAACCATCCTGGCTATAGAGTCCTAGAGAATGTTCAGTGCTGTGTTTGTAAAGATAAACTAACCCTATGATGTGTTTCTGGGAGAATATTTGTGTCTGTAATAGAAGATGCAGGTCTAACATCTTGGGGCATACCAATGACTGGATGTGGCTTTTTTCTGTGGTTGACAGAACACAATGCATTGACTAAAACATTTTCCTTCTTCATTAGCATGTCTGTACCAAAAGCACTGTTATCTGCCTCTCCCTTCTTTTGTATAAAAATCCTAAGTAGTGGGTTGTTTGTTGAAATACCTTTGTGATAATTATCGTTATTTATAGGTAGTAAGTCTCCCTGGAAATCTGCATGGCCTAATAAATTGTCAACATTAGGTATTTTATGATCATGTTGTAGTAATCCACAAAACTCAAAATGTCCAAGTTTTGCTCTTTCTAGCAAAAAACCAATGAAATTGATTGTCAGACCTACTCTTCACCTCCAGGATGCCCTGGCAGCCACAGTCCGGCTGAGTGCCGGGCTGCCTCTGTGGAGTGCGAGGTGGGCGCATGCGCACACTCAGCCGCAGGCCAGGAATCCACAGCTCACCAAATGCATCTGTAGAGTCAGCTTGGATCTCAGTGCTCAGCTCTGCTGAGCTCCACAGGGCTTCACAGGACAGCAAGGACTGGTCTGGCAGTGCAGCCGGTAGAGGCACAATTCCCTCCCTCCTCTCTGCGGGGCTCCAGTGGAGGAGGTTGAGGGGGCAGTTAGCCCATGACTGGGCTCCTGATCCGGGCCAACAGCGCCAACCTGAGAGACTGTAAGTGAAAATATTATTAAAGACATTTGGGGGGAAAAAAAGACATTCTGGAGAAAAGGATCACCTGTACTCCTGCCACCCTAACCTAATTTACCCACTTAATAAAAGTTGCCTTACAATAAAAAAGGGGGGGTGCCTGGCTGGCTCGGTTGGCAGAGCATGTGACTCTTGATCTCGGGGTCATGAGTTCAAGCCCCATGTTTGGGGAAGAGTTTACTTTAAAAAAATTACCTTATAAGTCTTATCCAGGGGCACCTGGGTGGATCAGTTGGTTAAGCATCTGCCTTCGGGTCAGGTCATGATCTCAGGGTCCTGGAATCAAGCCCCGCATCAGGCTCCCTGCTCAGTGGGGAGCCTGCTTCTCCCTCTCTCTCTGTCCCTGCTCGAGTGCACATGTGTGCACTCTTTCTCTCTGTCAAATAAATAAAATAAAAATCTTTAAAAAAACCCCACAAGTCTTGGGGGCTCCTGAGTGGCTCAGAGGGTTAAGCATCTGCCTTTGGCTCAGGTCATGATCCCGGGATCCTGGGATCGAGTCCTACGTCGGGCTCCCTGCTCCTTGGGGAGCCTGCTTCTCCCTCTGCCTCTCTTTCTCTGTCTCTCATGAATAAATAAATAAAATCTTTTAAAAAACAAAACAAAAAACAAAAACAAGTCTTATCTGTAAGTATATGTTTTCATGTGGTGGCAGTCTGATGTATACCTTACTTTATGTCCTTTTCTCCATTAAAATAACCTTTTTTCTGTATATTTGACAACTTCAGTAATAAAAGCCTAGGAGAAGTAGAAACTTTTGTATTGTGTGCAGATACCAGTAGGTGGGTTTTATGTGGCTATCTTTACTCAGTTGACTATGCTAAATGTATATGTGTGCTGTGTATGTATGTATATGTACATGTAAGTGTATTTTTTTGGTATGTGTATATTTTAAACACAACATCTCATGATCTTGAAATTTTCCATGCATGTGGCACTGCTTGCTGATTTTTTCTGTGCCATTGTTGGCTTCCATAGTACCATTTTTCCCAACCACCATTCCGTTCAAGATTACTGACTGCCTAGCCCCTTTAATTACAGAGCTTTCTTTGACATTTTTCTGTGTGCCTTCTTACCTTTCTGCTTACCCAATACAGAGCATGAGTGTGCTTTCACAAAGAAGCCTTAAATGATCTCAGCATACTTTATTGCACTTAAGACTTTTTCACATCCAAAGCTTTTTATCACCCTTCTCCAATATCCATACCCCATTTTCTTCTCTATTCACAATTCCTGTGCTCCATATATACTTATTTTCTAAATATCTCTCCACCTTCACTTCACTTAAATCCTTTATAAATAAAATCCTCTCTTTCATCCCTTTCTTTTGGTGCCTTCCGCCAATCCCAAGGTTTCTATCTGTTGTCAGTCATTTTTCTCCCTTTCACCCTTAACCTCTCTGGTAATTCTGCTTTCGCACCCTTCAACAAAAGCTCACACTCTGATAATGTATATGTAGTGTTCAGTTGGGTGCTTCTGAATAAGTATCTGCTTTTCGGGGCGCCTGGGTGGCTCAGTCGTTAAGCGTCTGCCTTCGGCTCAGGTCATGATCCCGGGGTCCTGGGATCGAGCCCCCGCATCGGGCTCCCTGCTCTGCGGGAAGCCTGCTTCTCCCTCTCCCACTCCCCCTGCTTGTGTTCCCTCTCTCGCTGTATCTCTGTCTGTCAAATAAATAAATAAAATCTTTAAAAAAATAAAAAAATAAGTATCTGCTTTTCAAAACAGTGAAATCCAAACTATTAGCATGGAAATAACCCCTGGGAAGATGAGGTCTCCACTTGAAAGCTTCAAATAGAGATTCTCCTGCTATTATTGAATGATGGAGTTTTATGTAATAATATCTGAAATGGGGTGACTACTTGAACCATACAAATATCTGCTATTACAAAATGAGAATAGATCCTTGATTTTATACTTATATTTTGATTGACCTGAGAAATAAAACTTAGCACTTCAGAGAAGGTAATTTTCATATGTTCTGGATTACATTGAGCATTAATTCTTCAGGGTCATTATAGACTTAGAAATGTTTTGTCCTGCCTCCTACTCTATGCCCAAGTGCCTTCTCATGATGGGAGAAATCTACAAGGCACCCCCAATCCATTCTGCACCGCTGTTGATTGTTGTAACTGTTCCTCCTTGTATTGGGTTAAAATTTACTGGCTATAATTATATTCATTGACTCGACTTCTGTCCTCAGGCTACACTGAATTTGGATCCCTTTCCTGTATAACAGCCTTTTAGATAGCTAATGGTAATTATTCTTTCCTCTACAGCCCTCTCCCCACATTTTTTTTCCCTTTGAGATAAACACTCTCAGCTCTTCTACCTGTTCCTCATTGGACACCATTTTCATCATCCCGATTGCTCTCTATAGATACGACACTTTGTTAATGTTCCTTCTGAAGTGTTTTCAGTACTGAAAATAATATTCAATATGTAGTTGAATTGGATCTGGACCTTGTACATCTGGACATTAATGCAGCCTGGAGTTGCTTTAAGTTTCTTTTTTAGTAGCCATGTAATGTTGGCTCATAATGAACTTTTTTTAAAATAAGCTCTATGCCCAACATGTGGCTTGAACACACAACCCCAAGATCAAGAGTCTCATGCTCTACCAACTGAGCCAGCCCCTCATAATGGAATTTTTAATTAACTAAAATCCCAAGATTTTAATCTAGAGGTTTGCCTTCACATGACTTCTTTCTAAACCAAGTTTCCATTTTCCTTTAGTTGTGCAACAGATTTCTAAAGTCAGAACGTAATGTTTAATATCCTTATTAAATTTCATCTCAGCGGGCGCCTGGGTGGCTCAGTTGGTTAAGCGACTGCCTTCGGCTCAGGTCATGATCCTGGAGTCCCGGGATCGAGTCCCATATCGGGCTCCCTGCTCGGCAGGGAGCCTGCTTCTCCCTCTGACCCTTCCCCCGCTCATGTGCTCTCTGTCTCTCTCATTCTCTCTGTCTCAAATAAATAAATAAAATCTTTAAAAAAAAAAAATTTCATCTCAGCCTGTCAGCCAGCCTTGGTTTCTTTGAATCTTGATTTTTGTCATCCACCTTATGCTGATTGAACAAGGGGTCTTGACGCTAGTGTCAAAATGTTTTCAGACATCTGGGAAACAATAATGAAGAGTCATGGAGTCTATCTTCCAAAAATTGTTGTATCCAGATATATCTCAGCTCTTGTGGTATATATGAATTACTACCATTGTAAATGACAAGGCCAGGAAAGACTGAAGTTTATTGCCAGCCTGCAAGACAGAAGCCTTGCGTTGAACATTACTCCGAGATGATGTTCCAAGACCTGTTGTGCCAACATAATGCAGGGGTTGCTAATTCTTCCCAAGAAATCAATTAATGCACATACAAAGTAGAGACAGAATTATTGTGACCGTCTTTTTTTTTTTTTTCCCCCAAGCATGTACTGAGCAGAGTATTAGGAATAGTGTGAGATTCTGGAGAATCAGGTTTGCCTGAGGCAACCCTGAATTATGCCTGTTGTCCCAGTGTAATTATTAGCAGCATTATTTTTCACTTTCCAAGGTGTCCAAGTTTGGAGGATAATTTATCTGGCTACCCTTCTCATAGCCCAGCTAGTCCCTTTTAGTATTTTATCTGGGTTAAATGTTACACAGCTGTAATCTGGCAGCTTTGATGAGGCTGTGGTAGTACTTCTCTTCCATTTGAACAGATTGTTTTTTGACCATGGGAAGTTGATAGCAAAAGTACCTGCAATTAAGGTCTACACATACTTAGTATTTTTCCTGAGCTACCCTCTAGAGGGCAGTAATATATACATCCTAAATGATCCGATTCCAACAAAAAATGGACTACAAGAGTCCCATTTTCATATGCATGAAAATCAGAAACATTTGATGCTCTGAAAGGACATACTGGAACTGGGGCGCCTGAGTGCCTCAGTTGTTAAGCATCTGCCTTCGGCTCAGATCATGATCCCAGGGTCCTGAGATCGAGCCCTGCATTGGGCTCTCGTATCTGACTCTCCGCATCTCATCGGGCGCTTTGCTCCACGGGAAGCCTGCTTCTTCCTCTCCCACTCCCCCTGCTTGTGTTCCCTCTCTCGCTGTCTCTCTCTCTCTGTCAAATAAATAAATAAAATCTTTAAAAAAAAAAAAAAGGACATATTGGAACCAATATTGTGAGTAAAACTCAACCTTGTGCTAAGCAGAAAAGTAAATAATAAAAAATTTATTCATTAACATTCTGAACATACTTTTTTTTAAATTGTAAAAACTGAACTTTGATGCCTTGAATATATAATGATCCATTATAACAATTACGCAGAGTTTAAGAATCTGCATATTTTATGCTTTTGTTTTTCCTAATTAATAATTTTACATGGTTAATAATTTTAATATATTCTGTATCACATAGTTTCCACATTTATGTAAAATAAGCAATTAAAAATGAATAGTTCTATTTTACCTGCTTAAATATTATTTCCTCTAAAAAATGAAAATGCTAGGTTTTACTTTATAGCTTGAATCATGTGGTAATATTGAGCTCTAGTATTTGGAATTACAGTGTTTCTTAGAGATCGTGTAATTACTTTGATGTCATCAGTAAGTAATTTGTTAGCTCCTAATATCAAAATTATATTGCTTGTATTTCACATTTTGGATTTCCTAATGTAATGTTCTCTTTTTAGAAAAGGTGGACAAGTCCTATTTTCAAGAGAAGATGACTTTTAACAGTTTTGAAGGATCTAAAACTTGTGTACCTGCAGACATCGATAAGGATGAAGAATTTCTAGAAGAATTTAATAGATTAAAAACTTTTGCTAATTTCCCAAGTAGTAGTCCTGTTTCCGCATCAACGCTAGCACGAGCTGGTTTTCTGTATACTGGTGAAGGAGACACCGTGCGGTGCTTTAGTTGTCATGCAGCAATAGATAGATGGCAATATGGAGACTCAGCAGTTGGAAGACACAGGAAAGTATCCCCAAATTGCAGATTTATCAGTGGCTTTTATTTTGAAAATACTGCTGCACAACCTACAAATCCGGGTATCCAAAATGGTCAGTATAAAGCGGAAAGCTACCTGGGAAACAGAAATCATTTTGTTTTAGACAGGCCATCCGAGACTCATGCAGACTATCTTTTGAGAACTGGACAGGTCGTAGATATTTCAGACACCATATACCCGAGGAACCCTGCCATGTATAGTGAAGAAGCTAGATTAAAGTCATTTCAGAACTGGCCAGACTATGCCCACTTGACCCCAAGAGAGTTAGCTAGTGCTGGACTCTACTACACAGGTATTGATGATCAAGTGCAGTGCTTTTGTTGTGGTGGAAAACTGAAAAATTGGGAACCTTGTGATCGTGCATGGTCAGAACACAGGCGACACTTTCCTAACTGCTTCTTTGTTCTGGGCCGGAATGTTAACATTCGAAGTGAATCTGATGTTGTGAGTTCTGATAGGAATTTCCCAAATTCAACAAACGTTCCAAGAAATCCAGCCATGGCAGATTATGAAGCACGGATCATTACTTTTGGGACATGGATATACTCAGTTAACAAGGAGCAGCTTGCAAGAGCTGGATTTTATGCTTTAGGTAAACTTTCTTATTAAACCAGGCTACTAAGTTTCCAACTATTGCAGTGCTCCTAAAAAGTAGATGCCTTTAGCCCCTTGAACTGGTAAATATTTAGGTGTAGGCTGGCATGATTATTTATATCAGTATTAATCTGCGAACCCTTATGTCGAATCTGCAATGTAACCACTACATGTATGGGAGAAAGACAACCATATTGTGAGTTATGTTTACCTTTATGTGATTGTTTTTTGGAGAAGGATGACATGCAAAAGATGATAGATCTCCTCGATAGAAGAATGGGTCTGACAGTAACTCTAATTGAGCACCTACTGTGTGTGCTCAGTACAAGTATTACATGCATTCTTTCTACACCTCATTTAAAAAAGAGTTAACATTAAAGAGTTTAGTTTGGCTGATATTAAAATTGATCTCTGCCTTTTGTATATAGACTGTATATTTGAAAGCTGTCCTGTATGATGCCTTCTTGCTTCAAATAAGCACTTCTCAAACGGATGGCTGTAAACTTGTCAGGAAGGGCCGTTAGTGTGATGGCTTCCAGGTGTATTCAGGAAAGTTATACCATTATATATCTGACCCATTTATTTTAGGATTGAGTAGTGCCCAAATGCAAAATATTATTTATTTCAGTATTTTATTTACATCGTCTCCTACAGCAATATTGAAGGCTTGTTTAGTGTCCTGTAGCTATAACCTTAGAGAAACTTACTTTGTAATTTTGTTATGCTAAGTACTGTTAAAGTTTCACAGTTTGAAAAAGTGTAGTATTGGTGGCCCCAAATGACACATTAGAAAGAAGGTAACAATTGTAATTTTTCACATAAAAATTGGCCAGTTTTATTTTCGCCTTTTGTAAAATACCTCAGATTGAATCAGTGATTTTACTGTGTATTTCCTCTTCAAACAATCATGTCTATGACTTAGATGTGAATTTGAATGTTGTCTTTGAAGCTATAAGATTTACATGTAATTTAGAAATGATTAGTTTCATGGTGTTAAGGGGGGTATTTTTGCGTAAGCTTCTAATTGCACAAATACATGTATTTTTACTTGTGTCTTTTTTTAGGGGAAGGTGATAAAGTAAAATGCTTTCACTGTGGAGGAGGGCTAACTGATTGGAAGCCCAGTGAAGACCCTTGGGAACAACACGCTAAGTGGTATCCAGGGTAAGGTATTTAAATGTTTATTCAGAAGCAGGCAAGTTAGACACTGCAGTGGGAAAATCTTGAATAACTTTTCACCTCAACTATTTTTGCCTTTACCATGGCTTGCAATTCACACCAGTTTTATAAAAATGGGGTAACCTACTTTATAGAAAAAAAAAAAGTCCTAAGCCTTCCGTGGTGACCAAAGCATTCATTGCTTATGTGTTGTATCTATGACATTCAGATGATTCTGTTTCTAAACACCAAATTGGGAATATATAGTTTTATTGTTGGAAGTAGGCTCTTTTCACGATGGGCACAAGAGAGCGCTTGTTGCCAAGGATTTTCCCTAAGAACCCATCACACCCCCTATCAAATAGTACTGTATCTCACTGCTTCTAAGACATACAGTTGTTCACATCTTCAAATTTTTGAAATGAGGACACATCTGGTGGTGGGTCATAATTTAATTGGCAGTGGTGGTACATAAAATAATCACGCTTCTTATAATCAATGGCATCTTAGAATGATAATGACATACACTAAATGTCTCTTTGCCATCTTGCTTCTTTAAAAATAAGGTATACATATATATAAGTGGTGTAGAATTTTTGGCCTGCAAAATAGTACAACTTAAAATTTCAGAGCAATTGTTTGAAAATAAACCTTAACCTTAAAAAGCCTTAAAAGGAAAGGTTGAAAGCCCAAAGAATTCCTTCAAAATGTACAGTTGGTTAATCCTCTAAATAAAATTTAAGATGAACTATTTGAAAAAAATTTTAAATCTTAAAGCGATAATTTAATAACTTGCTTAAAAGTTGAAAGTTCTCAAGTTGGTATTTTTTGCCTCACTGAGATTAGCAAAGTAGCATAACAAAGGGAACATTTTTTTTTTAACTTTAAAATGACAGTTGATAGGGAATTGGATAACATTTCATTTTGCAGCTTCTTAGAAATACCAAAAAGCAAGTTAATGGAATTAAGATCATAGAGATTATATCTTTACTTACACTTTACTAACTTATCAGCTACCAAAGTTTAACCTTCTTTTAATTGTTTAGGTGTAAATATCTGTTAGAAGAGAAGGGACAAGAATATATAAGCAATATTCATTTAACCCATTCACTTGAGGACTCTATGGTAAGTCACATATTGTAGAATATATATTTTTAAATATTAATTTCTTTTGCAATGATTTCTTGGTGTAAAATTCACAGTATAGTATCTTAAATTAATAATGTATGGTGAGCTTTAAAGGGGAGATCTTGAAGAATGCTTGTTATTCTTAACCTGAAGCAGATTTATGAAAAGGGAATCACCATGAGCTGATTGATTTACCTCTCACTGTAAACAAAAGTGGGCTTGAAGAACTAAAATACTTAATCCTTCAGCTTTCTGAAATTAGACTTTTGTGCAATGTGTTTTATAGTCAAATAGTTGTAAGCTTTTCATAGACAATATTTTAAATCTCAAAACTGTGTCTAAATTGATGGTGCGTCCTGGAGTGGCCAAGGTACCATGTGGGAGTGGGAGGCCAGAGTTGCCATTATGGCCCTACCGTGAACTCTCTTGCCTCCATTAAGTTGTTTTAGCTCCCTGAGCCTCAGTGTCTTGTCTATAAAGTGAATGTATTGGGTTAGATGATCTTTTAACTTCCTTCTAGCTTGATCTCGTTATGCCTCTTGCGAACCTTCGTGTGTTGAATTGGAATAAAGCCAATTTATAAATTCATGATTAGTGTAATTTTTCAAATTGAGGTAATTGCCTTCTACCAAAAAGAATTCTAACTTATAATCCATATTTCTATTTTAGGTAAGAACTGCTGAAAAAACACCATCATTAACTAAAAGAATTGGTAAATATGTTTATTAAAATAATTATACTCCTAATTTCATTGCCAGTTTATTACAGTTGTTATTTATGGGGTAGAGACTTAAGCTTGTTCTTTCAAGGTAATCAAGGTATATTTATTTGAGATGAGATTGCTATAAATCTAAGAATTAATGAAGTGCTTATAAATTTAAGCCAGATATTTATATATTAACATTCGTGTGACTAATGTAACACTGTACATTAATTGTACTGGAAAATTTAAAAATTACACTAAATCATATTAAATGATAAGTTATATAGTTATATATAAATAAAATTATATTAATTATACTAAAAAATAAAAAATAAAATTTTAAGAAAGAACATTCCTATGGAGATTGGGCAGTTAGCTTTTCTAAGTTCAGGCGCAGCAGCTGTAGGCTGTCCATTGTCATTTCTGTTAAAATCACAAAAGGAGGAGTTAAGTGTATTTTTGTCCCAGGTGCTTCTTGAGTTAGCCAGGATCATGAATCCAACACTCTAATGTGCCATCACCATGATCAGCCCTACCTGCTTCCTTATCCCGTGCCATCTTTGTGCCTCCCCCAGTTTCTTCACAGAGGGACATGGTTTGGTTTACCTCCTGTTCCCTTATAGAGAGGTAGAGGTTTTTATCCCGAAGATTATTTACTCATCGTAAACCTCTTTAAAAACCAGAAAGATAACTATGTTAAGCAGAGATGATACCATTATCCCCACATTTCAGGTGAAGAAACAGAGTCAAGGAGGTTAAGTGACCTGCCCACAGATACATTACAAATCATTAGTGGAACTAGGACTATAAACAGGGTCTTCTGAAACCTACATCACACTGTAGATCTCGTTCTCAACTTAGGCATCATGTTTCAAAAATAGTAAATTTAGAATATGTCTACTGATTCCCCACTCCTTATAGTGTCATCTATTTAGTATTTTAAGGGTTACAAGACAAAACTATATATATGCATAAATATGCTTAAGAAGGAGAGCCACTTTGATAATGTTTGATACAGGTTTGTAATGGACATAAGTAATAAAGTTTAAGAAATCGTTTATTCCAGCCTATATTTTTGAAATTATCCACAAATGAAGATTCTATAACATTTCTTGATAGTAATCATCCTTACAATGCATCCTGTACTTTTTATGACTAATGAGACTCTAGTTTAGGATTAATGTTTTAAAATTGAGATGTAATTCATATAGCAAAAATTTCACCCTTATAAACTGTACACTTTAGTGGTTTTTGGTATATTCACAAGGTTGTGGAACCATCACTGCTATTTAATTGCAGAACATTATCGTAACCCCTAAAAGAAATCCTATGCCCATTAGCAGTCACTAGCAGTCACTCCCCATTGCTGCCCCTTCACCCTCAGGTCCAGCCAGACAACTACCAATCTACTTCTGTCTCTCTGGGTTTACCTATTCTGGACATTTCATATGAATGGAATCATATGTGGCTTTGAAGTTCATCCATGTTGTGGTACTCCTATAGGAGTACTTCATTCTTTTTTTATGGTGGAAAAATTTTCCTTTGTATGGATAATACCACATTCTCTTTATCCATTCATCAGTTAGTTGATAGACATTTGGGTTTCTACTTTCTGGCTCTTATGAAGGATACTGATGCTGCTATGAACATTTGTGTGCAAATTTTTGTGTGGACATAGGTTTTTAATTCTGAGTATATATTTCAGCATGGATTGCTGGGTCATGTAGTAACTCTACATTTAATCTTTTGATAAACGGGCCAGGGGCGCCTGGGTGGCTCAGTTGGTTAAAGCAACTGCCTTCGGCTCAGGTCATGATCCTGGAGTCCCGGGATCGAGTCCCGCATCGGGCTCCCTGCTCAGCGAGGAGCCTGCTTCTCCCTCTGACCCTCCCCCTTCTCGTGTACTCTCTCTCATTCTCGCTCTCTCAAATAAATAAATAAATCTTTAAAAAAAAAAAAAAGGGCCAGTTTTCCAACATGGCTGCACCATTTCACATTCCCACTAGCAGTGTATAAGGTTTCCAGTTTGTTTCTCCACATCCTTGTTAACACTAGTTATTGTATGTCTTTTTTTTTTTTTAAGATTTTATTTATTTATTTGACAGAGAGACAGCAAGAGAGGGAACACAGCAGGGGGAGTGGGAGAGGGAGAAGCAGGCCTCCCGCAGAGCAGGGAGCCTGATGCGGGGCTCAATCCCAGGACCCTGGGGTCATGACCTGAGCCAAAGGCAGGCGCTTAACGACTGAGCCACCCAGGCGCCCCGTATGTTTTATTACAGCCATCTTAGTGGATGTAAAGTGGTATCTTATTGTGGTTTTGATTTGCATTTCCCAATGGCTAATGATGTCAGCCATCCTTTCATGTGCTTATTGGCCATTCGTATGTCTTCTTTGGAGAAATGTCCATTGCCTTTGCCCATTGTTTAGTTAGGTTATTTATCTTTTTGTTATTGAGTTATAAGAATTCTTTATATATTCTAGTTTTTTACATATACGTCCCATGTCAGATACATGATTTGTAAATATTTTCACTTGTTCTTTTCACTTTTTTTTTTTTTAAGATTTTATTTATTTATTTGACAGAGAGAAACACAGCAAGAGAGGGAACACAAGCAGGGAGAGTGGGAGAGGGAGAAGCAGGCTTCCCTCGGAGCAGGGAGCCCAATGCGGGACTGGATCCCAGGACCCTGGGATCATGACCTGAGCCAAAGGCAGACGCTTAACGACTGAGCCACCCAGGCACCCCTCTTTTCACTTTCTTGCTGGTGTACCTTTGAAGTATATAAATTTTTTTAATTTTGATGAAATCCAATTTATCTTATTTTTTTGTTGCTTATGCTTTTAGTGTTATATCTAAGAAATCATTGCCTAATCCAAGGTCATTTATGTTTTCTTCTAAGAGTTTTATGGTTTTATCTCTTACATTCAGGTCTTTGATCCATTTTGAGTTAATTTTTATATATGTGTAAGGTGGGGGCCATTTTAATTATTCTTCATGTGGATATCCTGTTGTCCCTGCTTTTGGTTTTTAGCAAGATAAGCTTGAGATACCTGCATGATATCCAAGTAGGTGGGTCTTAAAACCTGGAACTCACATAAGTAAGGGTAAAATTGTGGTAGTGGGGGAAGTATCCAGAGAGATTGTTAAAAAGGGGGCGATCAGTGAGAGAATGGAAGGGAACCACCAATGTCTAATCAGGTGAGCAGAAGGAGCCAGTGAAACAAGCTGGAAAAAAAACCAAATAGTAGAACCAGGAAAGCATGATGTCCAGCTGACCTCTGGACATCTCCACCTAGAAATCTCAAAAAGCAGCTCAAATTCAGCATTTCTAAAAATCACTCAGACGGGGCGCCTGGGTGGCTCAGTCGTTAAGCGCCTGCCTTCAGCTCAGGTCATGATCCCAGGGTCCTGGGATCGAGCCCCGCATGGGGCTCCCTGCTCCGTGGGAAGCCTGCTTCTCCCTCCCCCACTCCCCCTGCTTGTGGTCCCTCTCTCGCTTGTGTGTCTGTCAAATAAATAATAAATAAAAATCTTTAAAGAAAAACCACTCAGACTGAATCCAGTCCTGTTCTTCCCCTCCCCCCCAAGTTGGTTAATAGCTCCACAGTTCACAAAGTCACCCAGTAATTTGAATCATTTTAAGCTCTTTGCTTTCCTTAATCCCTCTACAGTTAATTAACCACCAGGTCTGATGAAGTCAACCTTTTTAATATTGTCTAAAATCCACTGGTTCTGCCCTAGTTTCTGCCCTTATTTCTCATTCAGATGCTTTAGTAGTCTCATAAATGGTCTTTTATGTGCATTATAACCTCCCAACAGAATTTTTCTTTATCAAACAGAAATCTTAAGTTACTTTCCTACTTCTTTTGTTACTTACCATGTAATATTTCTTATAATCAAATCCCCTTCCAACGGCTCTTTTTAAAAAACATTTATTGAAATACAATACACATACAATAAAATGCTTAAAATAGACTAATCTTAAGTATTCAATTCAATGAATTTTAACGTGCATTTATCAGTGTAGTCATCAGCCAAATCAAGATATAGAACAGGGGCAACTGTGTGTCTCAGTCAGTTAAGCATCTGCCTTCGGCTCAGGTCATGATTTCGGCGTCCTGGGATTGAGCCCCGCATCGGGCTCCCTGCCCAGCGGGGAGTCTGCTTCTCCCTCTCCCTCTGCCCATCCCCCTCCCGCTAGTGCTCTCCCTCAAATAAATAAAATCTTTAAGAAAAAAGATATAGAGCATTTCCACCATGCCAGAAACTCCTTCAGGCCCCTTTCCCAATCAACATCTACCCTAAGTTATGTTCTGACTTCTGTTACCATAGATTAGTTTTGAACATCTTATAAATGCAATCATATGGTATATTCTTTTGTCTCTGGCTCATCATTATGATGACTTTTTTGTTCATCAGCTCTGTGAGATTCATTATGTTGTCTGTGGCAGTAGTTCATTTTTCTTCTTGCTGTGTAGTGTTTGAATATACCACAGTTTACTTATCCATTCACCTGGTGATAGATGTTCAAGTTGTTCCCAGTTTGAGGCTGTTACAAATGGCACTGCTGTGAATATTCTTGTGCATGTCTTTGGTGGATTTTTTTTTTTTGGTGAACCTTTGTACTTACATTTAATACTCAAGTAGAATTGATGAATCAGAGGTTGTAAATAAGTATCCTCTTTTAGCAGTTCTCTACATAACCTGTATTTCTACTTTGAGTACCATCACAGTGAATTTCTGTTCATTTTGTTGCCTTATCTGGTTCACCCCCCTTGACTGCAGAAACTCAGTCTCAGAGATAGGAAACTCACACATTTAAGGTCACAGACTGTGAATTCCTCCTGTTTCCCATGATTTTTCCAAAATAATTGCTAAGGACTTGGGAAAGATACCTACTCTTTAAGTACTTAGGTTAGCTGTTAATGAGTACAGCTGATTTGAAAAAAGGTCTGATTTTTGAAGCATTTAACTTTTTCTTTGAATCGGCTTTACCTAATTTTTTACTATTTCTTTACCTAATCTTTTACTGTTTCTTCGGTCTTTAAAGCACCTAATCTCAATTCATAGTGCTACAAAATAATACTGTATTTTCAATGATTATAAGATTCTGAAAGATTCTTCAGTGCTTAAATATTTCAATATTTCAAAATCTTCTTCCCAAAGTAGCTTTGATTTGCTGGTTTGTTTTTTGTTTTTTTCTTGCTGCTTACCTTTTTCTTTTTAACTGTACTTTGCTGTTGAGTTGTATTAATGAAAATAATTGTTTAAACTCTGTGTTCTTTTTCCTCACCAATTTTTATCTCAGATGATGCCATCTTCCAAAATCCTATGTTACAAGAAGCTATACGAATGGGATTTAGTTTCAAGGACATTAAGAAAATAATGGAGGAAAAAATTCAGACATCTGGGAGCAACTATAAATCACTTGAGATTCTGGTTTCAGATCTAGTGAGTGCTCAGAAAGACAATACACAAGATGAATCAAGCCAGACTTCATTGCAAAAAGGTATGCATGGCTGTTTTTAAAAAGCAAGAAACACCTAACAGTACTTCATTATGGTTAGTTTCTTTTTTTTTTTTTTTTAAGATTTTATTTATTTATTTGACAGAGAGAGACACAGCGAGAGAGGGAACACAAGTGGGGGGAGTGGGAGAGGGAGAAGCAGGCTTCCCACTGAGCAAGGAGCCCGATGTGGGGCTCGATCCCAGGACTCTGGGATCATGACCTGAGCCGAAGGCAGACGCTTAACGACTGAGCCACCCAGGCACCCCCGGTTAGTTTCTTATATGACTTTGTGACCCATTCATTTTTTTTCCTTCTCATATCCCCCTTAGGATAAACATTTTTTAAAAACTTTCTGTTAATAAAAAATTCACAAATACTCAAAAGTGGAGAAAATACTAAAATGAACCCTCACGTACCCATAAACCAGATTCAATAATTATCAACAATTTTTCAATCTTGTTTCATTTCTTCCCCCAACTTTTTTTGCTATGGTATTTCAAAGAAAATTCCAGGTATCCCATATATCATTTACCTATAAATACTTTAAATATACCTAACAGATAAGGATTTTTTTTTTAACATAATCTTAATACTGTTGTGTTAAACAGTAACTTAAACTGTGCTCAGATTGCTCTAACAGAATACCATAGACTTAAACAACAGATATTTATTTCTCACATTTCTGGGGGCCGGGAAGTCCAGGATCAAGGTGCTGGTAGATTTGGTTCCTGATGAGGACTCTCTTCCAGGCCTGCACATGGCTACCTTCTCTCTGTGTCTTCACGTGGCCAAGAGAGAGCACTCTGGTCTCTCTTCCTCTTCTTATAAATACACTGATTCCATGGGACATCTGGCTGGCTCAGTCAGTAGAGTATGTGACTCTTGATCTTGGGGTCGTGAGTTTGAGCCTCACGTTGGGCATAGAGTTTATTTGTTTTTTTTAAAGATTTGATTGATTTATTTGACAGAGAGAGACACAGCGAGAGAGGGAACACAAGCAGAGGGAGTGGGAGAGGGAGGAACAGGCTTCCCGCTGAGCAGGGAGCCCGATGCGGGGCTCCAGTCCCAGGACCCTGAGACCATGACCTGAGCCGAAGGCAGACCCTCAATGACTGAGCCACCCAGGCGCCCCTAGAGTTTACTTTAAAAATAAATACAGGGGTACCTGGCTCAGTCGGTAGAGCATGCGACTCTTGATCTTGGGGTTGTGAGTTTGAGCCCCACGTTAGGTGTAGAGATTATGTAAAAATAAAATCTTTAAAATAAATAAAAATAAAAATACATACATACATAAAGAGAAAGAAAAAAAAAAAAGAAATAAAAGAGATACTGATTCCATAATGAGCACATCCCACCCTTACGACCTCATATAAATTTAATTACCTCCCAAAGAGCCCATCTGTGAGTCCCATCACATTGGGAGTTTAGGGCTTCAACATATGAATTTGGGGGGGGAATACATTTATTCCATAACATACTATTACCACACTTAACAGAATTACCAATAATTCCATAATATCATTTGAAAATCAGTTGGTTCTAATTTTCCCCATTGTCTTAAAACATTCTTAACAGTTGATTTGTCCTAATTGGTATCCAAGTAAGATCCACTGATTTAGTAATCTAATTTTATTTTTGTAATGATTTATTTATTTATTTTAGAGAGAGTGCAGGGGGGAAGGGACAGAGGGAGAGGGAAAGAGAGAATCTCAAGCAGACTCCCCACTGAGCATGAAGCCCTTTGCAGGGCTTGATCCCTTGATCCTCATGACCTGAGCTGAAATCAGGGGTCGGATGCTGGCGTGCCTGGGCGGCTCAGTTGGTTAAGCATCCAACTCTTGGTTTCAGCTCAGGTCATGATCTCATGGGTTGTGGGATTAGGCTCCGCACTCGGTGGGGAGTCTGCTTGAGGATTTTCTCCCTCTGCCCCTCCCCCCTTCTGTCTCTCTCTAGAATAAATAAGTCTTTAAAAAAAAAGAGTCGGACACTTAACTGACTGAGCCACCCAGGCACTCCTGATTTATTTAAGTGTGGGTTTGTGTTTTAATTTAGATAAAGAACAATGAAGGCTTTTATGATTGTGTGTGAAATCTGTAAGTTTTGTAGTTAAAATGGACTTAGAGTGTTCTGCAACTTTTCATGTGATATAAACCTGTAAAAGCACTATATTACTAAATACAGCTTGAATGAGTAGTCCCCTGGTACTGTAAATCATACAGAGAAAGTGTATTAAACTTTTTTTTTAAGTAGGCTCCACGCCCAAGTCGGGGTTTGGACTCACAACCCTGAGATCAAGAGTCTCATGGTCTATTGACTGAGCCAGCCAGGCACCTCTAAAAAGTATATTAAATAATATGCAAGAGAAGCATATAAACTCCTTTTAGGAAAAAAAGATAAAAAATATAAGTTCCTTCTTTCAGAATGAAAGCAACTCTAGTGTTTGATGGCAACATCGAAGGTTAAAGAAAAGGTTTCAGGGGCGCCTGGGTGGCTCAGTCGTTAAGCGTCTGCCTTTGGCCTGGGTCATGATCCTGGGGTCCTGGGATGGAGCCCCGCATCAGGCTCCCTGCTCTGCGGGAAGCCTGCTTCTCCCTCTCCCACTCCCCCTGCTTGTGTTCCCTCTCTCGCTGTGTCTCTCTCTGTCAAATAAATAAAATCTTTTAAAAAAAAAAAAAAGGTTTCAAACTGTGAATACATTTTGGGTACTGAGGTACGTTGTTATAGTCATTGTTCTCTGAGCTCTTGACCACCTCTCCCAAAGTTTGAAAATTCTCCCTGTGCTAATAAATCTAAAAGTTTACTATTTTTTTTTTTTTACATTAAAGACCATTTTGGGGCACCTGGTTGGCTCAGTTAGAAGAGCATGTGACTCTTTTTTTTTTTTTTAAAGATTTTATTTATTTATTTGACAGAGAGAGACACAGCGAGAGGGGGAACACAAGCAGGGGGAGTGGGAGAGGGAGAAGCAGGCTCCCCGCAGAGCAGGGAGCCCGATGCGGGACTCGATCCCAGGACCCCGGGACCATGACCTGAGCCAAAGGCAGTCGCTTAACCAACTGAGCCACCCAGGCGCCCGAGCATGTGACTCTTAATCTCAGGGTTGAGTGCAAGCTCAATGTTGATGTAGAGCTTACTTAAAAAAAAAATTAAAATTAAAAAATGAATAGACCCTTTTGATTTTTAAGTTATTTCAAATGCTTCTAAAACATTCAGATAATTACATCAGTCACAAAACAGTATAACAGTGATTTTTTTTAATTTCATCAGTTGATGTAAAACATTCAGCAGAAAGCTTACTACTCTTTTCCTAAGTAGATATTTGTTTAAAACCTGTTATAGCTTCACTTGTCCTGGTAATGGTAAAATGAACCACTGACTTGGTCATCTTTCTACTGTAATAGAAATACAAGTGATCATATCATTTTTCCCTGCATCTTAACCACAACTCAAGTTTGACAATAAGGTGTTAGTTTTTATACCTGAAGGTATTGTCAGCAACAGGATGATTTAGTGGGTTGTAATAGGAAGAGAACAGAGTGCTTTAGGGAGTGTCTTTTCTATCCAACAGGAGTTGATGGGGGTTCTTATCACAGAGACTACAAGCTAGGATGGTGTGGGAAGGAGGGCCTAAGCAAAGGGCAGCTCTCAGGATTTGGAATTCATCAGTTGACCTCTCCTTGGTCTCATTAAATTGAGAGGGAGGTTAATTGATACAGGCTATCTTCTCACACTAGGGCTGCTGCCTGTTCCTCTTCCCCAGGGCTGATGAGTAAAGATTGGCACAAAGACTCTTTTAATTCTATACAAAATAGAAGGCGGGCCTAACTGAGGTGAAGCAGGTGGAAGTTATTAGAAAAACTACACTGTTACTGTTGTTTACTGAGAAATCCTAGATTCAGTACTAGCTTTATCCCAATGGTTGTGTGACAGAGAATAGCCCAGGAAATGGTCTTCTAAAAATAGTACCAAATAGCATCTTTCTTTCTTTTTAAAGAATACATAGCGTGCTGGGGCGCCTGGGTGGCTCAGTCAGTTAAGCATCCAACTCTTGATTTCAGCTCAGGGTCAATCCAGGGTTGTGGGATCAAGCCCTGCATCGGGCTCTATGCTCAGTGGGGAGTCTGCTTGAGATTCTCTCTCCCTCTCCCTTTGCCCCTCCCCCTGCTCACACTCTCTCTGTCTCTCAAATAAATAAATAATTAAAAAAAAAGTTGGGGGTGCCTGGGTGGCTCAGATGGTTAAGCGTCTGCCTTCAGCTCAGGTAATGCTCTCTGGGTCCTGGGATCTAGTTCCACATTGGGCTCCTAGCTCAGCAGGGGAGTCTGCCTCTCCCCGACTCGTGCTCTCTCTCTCTCTCAAATGAATAAATAAAATCTTAAAAAAGATGGGGCGCCTGGGTGGCACAGTGGTTAAGCGTCTGACTCTTGATTTCAGCTCAGGTCATGATCTTAGGGTCGTGGGATTGAGCTCCGCGTTGGGCTCTGTGCTCAGCGTGGAGTCTGCTTGTCCCTCTCCCTCTGTTCCTCCACCTGCTTGTATACTCTCCCTCTCTCTTTCTCAAATAAATTAATTATTTAAAGAAATTAGAAGGGGAAAGGTGCCATAGTAAAGGACATAGAATCTAATAGTTACCCTAAGGCTTGAGTGAAATAAAATTGTCAGAGATAAACTATTGGTCTCAGGAGGTAAAATCTATGCCCAGAGCCTCACCATGTCAAGTAAGCAGCTGTACATAAGGCTGAAATAAGGTAGAAAAAGTTGATAACAGTGTTTGGTAGGCCAGACATTTCATTCCACTGTGGTCTGTAAAATGGAATCAGAGCATCAGAACCAAAGTGAACCTGAAAGATCATGTAATAACTTACATTACTTCAGTAAGAAAACTGAAGTATAGATGTGCTGTTGGCAAAGATCACTCAGCTAGTTGGGAATAAAAATCAGGTTTCCTGACATGTGGTCCAGTGTCCTCTTAAAAAAATGTTTTAAGTGTACAGTTCAGTAGCGTTAAGTACATTCACAGTTGTGCAACCAGTCTCCACAAATCTTTTTATCTACAGAACTGAAACTCTGTCCCCATGAAACAACACCTCCTCATTCCCCCTCCCCCAGCCCCTGACAATCACCATTCTGCTTTCTGTCTCTATAAACTTGACTCTTCGAGGTCCAGTGTTCGTTTTACTCATTGGAGCGTCACATCCAAAAGTCATGTGTGAATTTCTTAATTGTTTTCCTCCTTTTTGGGGGGCATGAGTATGTACTTGATTCTGACTTTTTTGGTTAAATGCTTTAATATAATACAAATCAGTGTAGAGTTGCCAACCCTTTACTTCCATTGTTCCCTCTGCCCCAGCTGCCTTTTCCCTGTCTGTGTACCTAGTCTCATTCCCCACTCCACCCCCAGTCCCCTAAATCCATCTTGTGAACTCATCCTTCAAGGCTCCACTTAGAGGTCCTTCTTTGAAGCTTTCCCCAGGACCCACAACAGAGTCCGGAGCTCCCTCTTCTCTACTTGCGCTGCTATGAGAGCATTCGTAACATTGTTTTAGAACGGTTTTCTTTTCTGTCCTGCACATCAGACCAAGCTTCTTGAGGACAGGTGCTTTATCTTATCTCTGATGCAGTCCATGTTTGAGCTTATAGTCTTGATTATTAAACCATGAGGTTGCTTTTTAAGAAAGAGATTAAATAATACTTTCCACCCCTGGTCAGGCATACTTCTCCAAAACACAAATCTCTCTCTCTCTCTCCAGGTTAATACCCTTTACTGGCCCCCAGGGCCCTCAGGATCAAGTCCAAACTCCTTTATGTGGGTTGCCAAATCTTTCATGACCGGGCCCCTGTAACCTTCTGTACCCTCATGTCATGCTGTGTCCCTCCCCAGGCCTTACCCGTGCACTTACAGGCCTTGTTCTGTCTCTCCCCTTGGAGCCTGCCTGTGCCATTTCCTCTGCCCGGAACATTCTTCTCCCACTGCCTCTGTTCCCTCAGAGTCCCCTCTCCATCTTTCCTAGTTAACTCCTCCTCATCCTTTAGGACCCAGTTTAAGTATAATTTCTTGCAGGAGGCCTTCTGTTTATGTATGTGTGCACACTCACACGCTTCCTGTGTTCTTCATAACACATTGTAATTACCTTTATCAGTACACTCTATTATAATTTCCTGTCTACTTGTGTTTCTTGTTTATGAACAATTAGGGGCCTGGGGCCTATGTATTTGTTAATTGTTGTATCTCTAGTTCCTAGAACCTAGTTAAATGTTCAGTAAATATTTGTTGAATAAAACTCAACCACTATTTCCCAAACTTGTTTTCAAAACAGTGTTCCCAAGGGGACGCCTGGGTGGCTCAGATGGTTAAGCGTCTGCCTTCGGCTCAGGTCATGAACCTGGGATCCTGGGATCCAGCCCCACATCGGGCTCCCTGCTCGGCTGGGAGCCTGCTTCTCCCTCTCCCTCTGCCTCTGCCTCTCCCCCTGCTCATGCTCTGTCTCAAATGAATAAATAAAATCTTTAAAAAAAAAAAAATGTGGCGCCTGCATGGCTCAGTGGTTAAGCATCTGCCTTCAGCTCAGGTCATGGTCCCAGGGTCCTGGGATCGAGCCCCACATCGGGCTCCCTGCTCCGTGGGAAGCCTGTTCTCCCTCTCCCACTCCCCCTGCCTGTGTTCCCTCTCTCACTGTGTCTCTGTCAAATAAATAAATAAAATATTTAAAAAAACAACAACAACACAAGTGTTCCCCAAGATGTTAAAAGGGATGCCATGAAGAGGGAACAAAAAAGTGGGGGGAGTAAAAGGAGCTCTGTAGTTAAATAGGGCCATGCATTGTGACTTTCTAAGAGGGGACATAGACTGTACTGTACTGACCTGTACTTCATAGCAGTGGTTCCCGAGCCTGTTTGTGCCATCCCAAAAATTGTTGTCATTGTGTAAAACCATATCTTCTTTATTTTGCATACTTTAATTTCGGAACAAAATAAAAAAAAACAACCCCAGAAATTTTAGATTTAGTTAATGGGGCCTAGCAATCTATCGTTAAAAAAATGTCCCAAGTGCGCCTGAGTTGCTCAATCAGTTAAGCGTCCAACTCTTGGTTTTGACTTAGGTCATGATCTCATGGGTCCTGTGATGGAGCCCCCTAGGGGCTCCACTCAGTGGGGAGTCTGCTTAAAGATTCTCTCCTGCTGCCCCTCCCCCCATCTCGGAAAAAGATAAAGAAATCTTTTTAAAAATATGCCCCAAGTGATTCCCACGTGCGGCCACATTTGGAAACCACTGGTCTACAAAGATTACAGATATGTAATGCCTTTAGAATAATGCCTGGCACGTAGTAATAAGTGCTGTGTTACTGTTAACTGCTGCCATTGTTGATGATGATGTCATTATAGTTCTTTTTTTGTGGAGCCCAACGCAGGGCTTAAACTCACAACCGTGAGATCGAGACCTGAGCTGAGATCAAGAGTCGGACGCTTAACCGACTGAGCCACCCAGGCGCCTCTGTCATTATAGTTCTGTTTGACCATGAAACACATTTGTGTGACGTATTTGTTAACACTTCACAAACCTAATTTGGGAAAGGCTGAATTTAGCGAGCACTTTAGTATTACCTGTATGCTGATGGCACCCAAATCTCTCTTTCTAGCCCTACCTTCTCCTGACCTCAAGACGTGACTGTCC
Source organism: Mirounga angustirostris (assembly GCF_029215605.1). Classification (NCBI taxonomy): domain Eukaryota; kingdom Metazoa; phylum Chordata; class Mammalia; order Carnivora; family Phocidae; genus Mirounga; species Mirounga angustirostris. The sequence continues at coordinate 100,682,203 of NW_026991719.1, forward strand.
AATGACATTTATATACGGATGCCCTGCAAACACCTCAAAAACAACTTGAAAAATGCCAAACCAGTACCTCCTCCTATATTTCCTTTTGGCATCACCATCCCCTTGTCAGCCACACTAGAAATCTTAAAATCAACTGTTTCCTCTTTTTTTCCTCACCCCTCACTTCTACTCAGTCACCAAATCCTAGCAGTCCCACTTCAGAAGTGTCCCTCAGATCCATTCCTCCATTTCTGGAGTAAGTCATGCCCTTTCCATGTGTCACTTCTTTTTACCTAACCCTGGCTTCTGTGCCTGGCAAGTTGCCGGCCGTGTTTAAATGTCACTTCTCCATTTCCCCCATCCCCCACCCTGCAGCTGCCAACCTGAGAAGCTTTTCCCAGCTCATCTGAACAGAAGAACTCGTTCTCTCATCTCGTCCCCGAGCACATTGTACATAACTTTATTATAGCACTTATCACTTTGTACTTTGTGCTTCCCTCCATAGCCTCAGCTCACGTCCTTCTCTCCTCTAGCCTGCAAGCTGCTTAAGAGCAGGTGTCATGTGTGAGTCATCCTGTCTCCCCGCCCTTGATTAGCGCCTGGCACATAGTAGGGGTTCGTGTTGTTTCAATACATTTCAACAACTAAGAAAGTCAAAAATTAACACATTTCTTTTCTCTTTGTGCAGAGATTAGTGCTGAAGAGCAGCTAAGGCTCCTGCAAGAGGAGAAGCTTTGCAAAATCTGTATGGATAGAAATATTGCTGTGGTTTTCATTCCTTGTGGACATCTGGTCACTTGTAAACAATGCGCTGAAGCAGTTGACAAATGTCCCATGTGCTACACAGTCATTACTTTCAAGCAAAAAATTTTTATGTCTTAATCTAACTCTACAGTTAGGCGCATTATGTTCTTCTCATTACCCTGATTGAGTGTGTGATGTGAACTGACTTTAAGTAATCAGCATTGAATGCCATTAGCATTTGCTACCAAGTAGACAAAATGTAAACTACAGTGTTCTAGTTCGTAATCTAAAATTTGAATTTCTTGATTTTGGGGGATATTAGCTATGTTGTATATCTTTTTTTTTTTTTTTTACTGTTATTTAATTGAAATCTAGACTAAGAAGCATATTGTAACTGATCACAATGTGTATTCGTAGTACACTAACTTAGTTTCTAAGTGTAAGTGAATTAATCAACTGAATTTTTCATTCTTTTCATATAGGCTTAACAAATGGAGCATTCTGTGTAAACGTGGAGATTAGTTAATCTCCCCAATCACATAATGTTTTGTGTGAAAAGGAATGAACTGTTCCACACTGGTAGAAAGATACAGATTATTTTTAGATGTTTGCTTTGTGTTTTAGGATTTTGTCCATTCTCTTTTAAAATTATACACACGTGCTTGGGTGGGTGATTGTAAAAAATGATTTTGCCATTGTTAAAAGGGTATTTAAGGATAGAATACCATCTAGCCAACATGTACTGACATGGAAAGATATCAAAGGTATATTAAGTGTAAACTGAAGTGGCAAAACACTGTGTATAGAATGAGTCAGATGAAGGTGTGTGTGTTTTGTATATGTATAGAACAAAAGATTTGGACGGATAAAGCACCAAACTGTTAAATGTGGTTTCTCTTGAGGGGGGTGGGGGGTGGGTAGGGCCCAGAGGGGGGTTGCAGGGGCCTTTCACTTTCTACTTTTTCATTTTGTTCTGTTTGGATTTTTTATAAGTATGTATTACTTTTGTAATCAGAATTTTTAGAAAGTATTTTACTGATTTAAAGGCTTAGGCATGTTCAAACGCCTGCAAAACTACTTATTGCTCAGCTTTAGTTTTTCTAATCCAAGAAGGCAGAGCAGTTAACCTTTTTGGTGCCAATGTGAAATTTAAATGTTTTTATGTTTTTCCTGCTTTGTGGATGAAAAATATTTCTGAGTGGTAGTTTTCTGACAGGTAGACCATGTCTTCTCTTGTTTCAAAATAAATATTCCTGATTTTGTAAAATGAAATATAAAATATGTCTCAGATCTTCCAATTAATTAGTAAGGATTCATCTTTAATCCTTGCTAGTTTAAGCCTGCCTAAGTCACTTTACTAAAAGATCTTTGTTAACCCAGTATTTTAACCATCTGTCAGCTTATGTAGGAAAAAGTAGAAGCATGTTTGTACACTGCTCGTAGTTTTAGGGACAGCTTTTCCATGTTGAGCTTCTCATATCATCTCGTATTTTAAAGTTTCGTGTGTGTTTTTACTGTTAGGATAATTAAGATGTATATAGGACAAAATGTCAAGTCTTTACCTAAATTGTTTTGTTTCCTTGACTAGTAATAGTAGTAGATACTTCTGAAATAAATGTTCTCTCAAGATCCTTAAAATCTCTTGGAAATTACAAAATATTGACAAGAAAATGAGAATATTTGTTTAAATATTAAAAAGAAAATAAAACTTGAATAAAAGTCAATAGAGATAAAAAATAAGAAGTTTAGAAGTGCTTCATACAACACCCAGGGTTTGCTTACAGGATTCTAAAACCGACCTGTCATAGAGGTGAATGAGGCATTTTACTGCGGAGAAATGTTTGAGAGTGAAACTTAAAAATTCTATTTTCATCGTATTTTCTAAGAGGAAGAGTATTGTCAAGTTCTCGTCACCTCTGTGGATGACTATTTTAAGTGACAGTCATTTAAAGCATTGCAAATTTAAATGAGAACTTTTTAAATTAAATAATGACTGCCTAGGGGTTTTTGTTTTATTGTGTAAACTCTCAGTTCTTTACCTTTGCACTTCCACTTAGGTTTAATTAAATGTTCATTAAGTTAAATTTTACATATATAGTCTAAGCTTTGAATTTAAATTACAAGGGGAGAAAAATGTTAAAGATTCTTAAATGTGTTTTCCAGAACACATCAGCTCCAAGTCAGGTAGGTAGTTCAATCTAGTTGTTGGCCAAGGACTGAATTGTTTTAACATAAGGCTTTTCCTGTTCTGGGAGCCTCAGTTCATTAAAACTCTTCTTTTAAAACTTGTATGTTCAGAGTTAAGAAAGACCTTTTCTCTCCCCATGAGTTGTGAAATGTAATGCATGAAGCTGATGTGGCTAACAAGTTTATTTTAAGAATTGTTTAGAAATGCTGTTGCTTCAGGTTCTGAAATCACTCAGCACTCCAACTTCTAATCACATTTTTTTTTAAGACTTACCAATGTTTGTCTGTGTTCTCACTATAAAAAGCACTGGATCCTTTCCATCTAGTTGTGCAAAAAATGATTACTTGCAAGGTCAAAAATATAACCAGATCCAAATCTGCGCCTCCCCCTTTCCCAAAATAGTTCTCCGTATCTACATGTAGACATTCCTTTTCTGTTAGAAAGTTCACTCTAAAGATTTCGAAGTCACCACCTATTTTACTACATTTTAGTCATGCGAAGAGTCAGGTTGTTTGGTACTAAGTAGTTCTCTTTATTCATAATAATTTGGTGTGCTGATCAAAAGCCTTGTTTTAATTTTTGAAAAATGGGTTTCATGTTTATAAAGTAAACTCCAATATATTAATTAACGGCTTTGTATTGCCTTTCCTGCTAGGTTCGATCTTAGTTTTCTTTTTTTTTTTCCCCTTTGGTTAAGGGCTAAGATCGGGTAGGGTGGGTGTGATGGGTGTATATAATGTGATTTGGTCCTGCCTAACTATGATCTTTTGTTTTTGTGGTTATATTATTTAAATTTTGGTAGGTTGTTTTTTTTCCTGTTTTGAGTGGATAAAACTGGTATTTTGAACTCTCTGAATGGAGACTACCACCACAGCATTAGGTGCGTGTATTGTACTCTTTAAGCCCAAATCATTGTTTTATTTCCTGATTCCCCAGGGGATGAATATGAGGGGAAAGGGTGGGGGAGTGGGAGAAATGGGGTAGGTTTTTCATTTCCATTAGAGAAATAAGAAAACAGGAGGGGATAGTTTTAAAAAAGAGAGCTGTTTCTTCATCTCTGAAATAAGAATAATACCTGTCTTACAAAATCAGGAGAGTTCAGGGAGACCCTGGATGTCAGATACTTGCTACAAATGTTCATTCCCTTCCCAGCACACTCTCTCACCCTCCAGGGGTTTGCCTTGACTCTGGAAATTTGGGCTGAAACTTAGATGATAACTCTTTCAGTGACTCTTACTCATCTTTTTTGGCGTTTCTCATAGTTAAGATGTAAATAATAATAAATAGGTCAGGTCCTTAAAAATATTTAAGTTCCGTAAAAAATCTGGAAGAAAAAACTATTCTTACCGATTTCGGTGAGCTTTCCTAATAGGAACAGTTGGCTTATTCCCACTTTCATTATCAGTGTCAATTTGACTCTTAATCACTTAGCACAATGTGAATTTCACTAGCGGCATACTAGAATCCTAGAGTGTCAGAGCTAGAAGTGACCTTAGAGAGGATCTGATTCTTCCTCCTCATTTTACAGGTGAGACAACTGAGGCTCAAAGGTGAAGTGATTTATTCAAAGCTATCTAGCTACTTAGTGGCAGCCCAGACTGGGACATAGTTTGAAGGTGAAAAACTTCAAGTTACCTCTCCTGGGAGGTCTCAAATGTTTATTTTTTCAACTATTCTTTCTTTTATACCATAACTTTCACTACATATTAAATGACACTTTATGACTAATACAATAGGACAATCTTAAATACATATATCTTCAAATTGTACAATACTACATTAATATTTTGGGTGGTAAGATTGTATTTTGAAGACTAAAGTTTGAAAATATGCGTAGAGTTTTTTTGGCATTTCCTACATTCTTATTGTGTATCATTAATGCAACATTTAAAATTACTATATAAGTATATTTTGTCATTTTCTCTATACTTAGTAACAAATTTGCATTTTCGATTTGATGTAATAAAGGCTTTAATGTAATTTTTGTTAGAAGATTTTGCATTTTTTCATTACTGTTATATTTAATCTGACAGAATGATGGATTCTTATGTCATTGTATTAGTGTTGTGAATAATCGTGAAATGTTTTCAGATAGAGTGCTATATTTGTGAATATAATTTTATGACTTTTTTCATTTAGTAGAAACCTTTCCATCACTATGGAAAACAAAGAAAATTGCTTTCCACTGTATAATCTGGCAATCATCATAGATTAAAGCTTATTTTTCTGTGAATAAAACTTATTCAATAAAGTACTATTCTTTAAAATGATATCTTACTACTTTGTATTTATTTTACTTTCTCAGAAAAAATAAAATAGCCCTCTTAAAAATACTAAAATGAGGGGCGCCTGGGTGGCTCAGTCGTTGAGCGTCTGCCTTCGGCTCAGGTCGTGTTCCCGGGGTCCTGGGATCGAGCCCCGCATTGAGCCCCACATCGGGCTCCCTGCTCTGTGGGAGGCCTGCTTCTCCCTCTCCCACTCCCCTGCTTGTGTTCCCTCTCTCACTGTGTCTCTCTCTATCAAATAAATAAAATCTTTAAAAAAAAAATACTAAAATGAAACCTAAATATATTTTCTGCCATTGGGCCAGGCATTAAGGTACACATCAAGTCATGTCCTGTTAAAAGAAAAAAGAGGGCGCCTGGGTGGCTCAGATGGTTAAGCATCTGCCTTCAGCTCAGGTCATGATCCCAGGGTCCTGGATCGAGTCCCGCATCGGGCTCCCTGCTAGGTGGGGAGCCTGCTTCTCCCTCTGCCTCTGCCTCTCTCTCTCTCTCTGACTCTCATGAATAAATAAATAAAATATTTAAAAAAAAAGAAAAAGAAAAACACCTGTTTTCATATTAATTTGTAGAATTCTGTAAGTGCATGAAAAGTCTGTTTTTAAAATGTATAAAAATATGAACTATAATAACACCCTCTTCCCACAAAGATTGGCCCGTTTCTCCCAAGAGATAATGTAGTCACTGTAACAAATCTTGAGCAAGCAATTTAAATGCAGTCTACCTTTCTTCTTACATGTCAACTACACTTTTAGTGAACATTGAGAAAGATGTGAATTTTCTTTTTTTTTTTAAAGATTTTATTTATTTATTTGACAGAGAGAGACACAGCGAGAGAGGGAACACAAGCAGGGGGAGTGGGAGAGGGAGAAGCAGGCTCCCCGCAGAGCAGGGAGCCCGATGCGGGACTCGATCCCAGGACCCTGGGATCATGACCTGAGCCGAAGGCAGTCGCTTAACCAACTGAGCCACCCAGGCGCCCAGATGTGAATTTTCAAAGCTTTTTCTTAAAGTTCAAGCCCCAGAGGGCACCAAAAAAAATTTTTTTTAAAAGCTTTCTCTTGGGGCGCCTGGGTGGCTCAGATGGTTAAGCATCTGCCTTTGGCTCGGGTCATGATCCCGGGGTCCTGGGATCAAGCCCCGCATTGGGCTCCTGACTCAGCGGGGAGTGTGCTTCTTCCTCTCCCTCTGCCTCTCCCACTGCTCATGCTTTCTCTCTCTCTCTGTATCTCTGTGTCTCAAATGAATAAATAAAATCTTTAAATAAATAAATAAATAAATAAAATAAAAAGCTTTCTCTTACGGAAGTTTTCAAACTTACACAAAAGTAGAAAGGAAAGTATAGCTAACCCCATGAAATTCCTCATTCAGCTTCAATAAATAACATTTTGCCCATCTTGTTTCATCTGGGATTTCCCCCTTCCCTCCCCTTTTTTGCTTGCATATTCTAGAACAAATCCTAGGCATTGTGTCATTTCTTCTGTAATTACCGTTACCTACCTATACCAGATTAGAACTTTTTTTTTTACAAAAATTGAATTTTTAACTCCCTTCTGTTGCTGAATTTTAATGGACATCTGAATAAGAATTAAAGTCAACTATTTGAAGATTAGGGTAAATAAACCTCCTCAGAACTGGTATTTAAAAATACTTTCAAACTATGTTCTTGGGGTGCCTTGGCTAGTTCAGTCAGTAGAGCATGCGACTCTTGATCTCGGAGTTGTGAGTTTGAGCCCCAGGTTGGGCGTAGAGATTACTTAAAATCTTAAAAAAAAAAAAGCCAAAACATAAAAAAACGTATGTATTCACTATGTCATTTGTAGTTTGTTTATAGATTATAGAACAAATGTGGTACTTATTAAAATTTAGTAGGCTAACCTGGCTGTGTCAGTTGGTAGAGCATGTGACTCTTGATCTTGAGGTCGTGAATTCAAGCCTCACACTGGACACAGTTTACTTAATTTAAAAAAGGGGGCACCTGGGTGGCTCAGTCGGTTAAGCGTCTTCGGCTCAGTTCATTATCTCATGGTCCTAGGATCAAACCCCGCTTAGGGCTCTGCACTCAGCAGGGTGTCTGCTTCCTCTCCCTTTGCCCGTCCTCCCCGCTCATTCTCTCTCTCTCAAATAAATAAAATCTAAAATATATATATGAGTAGGCTAACTGCATGGTGAATGGATACCTTCTTCTCAAAGTGTGGTCCTGGGACCAGCAGCATCTGCATCAGCTAGGAACTTGTTAGAAATGCAAATTATTGGGCCCCATCTCAAACCTACGGAATCAGAAACTCTGGGGCTTGACGCAGCAATCTTTTAACAGGCCCTCTAAGTGGTTCTGATGCAGGCTAAAGTTTGAAAACCCCTGGGACATGGTAAAGGGTCTGAATCCAGAAAGAACTAAATGGCTGAAACCTACAAATTAAACTGATAAGCTCTCTGCAAATGACTGTCATCCTCACCTTTCTTTTCCTTATAGCGTATTGCTGATCCAGTCCTGTATTTTCTCCTATTATCAAAACACGAAGACATAAAATACAACATCCTGAGAGTCCCTTCTGATTCTACTTTTCAACAAAACTTTCTTGCATAGTACTCTTTGGAATTTTTATGAGTATAAATCTTCAGCCCTTTCACTGCTAAATTCATAATAACCCCACATTGCCCATGCCATTAAACTATCCTCCAGTCAAGCAATGAAAGAGTTAAATATTTGAAGATGCACTCACAAGCGGTAGCATGACGGGAATCGGTTGAAATTGTACAGAACAGATCTGCACTTCTAGAAAGAGCCAAAGCTTCAGTGAAATGTGAAGAGTCAATCTACAATGATAGAATGTAAGAGTTGGAAGCCTCTGTAATTCATAATAAATAGCAGCTCTGAATTCTTTTTTCCTGTAGTGGTGTCAGGTCTCTAAAGGCCTTCAGAGTTGCATAAATCCACACTTACCAATCACTATAGGTCTCTTTAACTGTAACCAAAATTAAAATCTTAAAGCTAGATGAAAGTTGGTGATTTTCTTTTCTGTTCTATTCCTGCAAACCACTAATTTGCTTATAACAAATACATAAACTGGCCATTGGGCTTTCAATAGATTTGGTCTGCTCACAGGGTTTTTTTTCCCCAATCTTACTCTGTTTAATTTGAGATTTCCAAGACCATATATTCACCATAATTAATGACAACAGCATAAAAAATATTTTGTATGGGCCGATACTTGTTAACTTTAGCTTAGGAATAAATATTGGAAGGATACTGGTTCAAAACAAATAAGGAATAAAAATTCAAGAGAAACCAAACTTTGATCATTATTTTCCCCTGTCAGTTTCCCAGAGGAATTTAAATTTGAAAAAAAAAGAACAACTAGAGTATAATTAATTGAGGTAAGGGTATTTAAGCAATGATCCTGCTTCAAAGTCTAATTTTTGTTTCAATAAACTTTACTAAAGATATATTTTACAGGGGCACCTGGCTGGCTCAGTCAGAAGAACATGTGACTCTTGATATCGGGGCCATGAGTTGGAGCCCTACACTGGATGTAGAGGTCACTTAAATGAAACAAGCAAAAAGATACATTTTGGGGGGCACCTGGGTGGCTCAGTTGGTTAAGCGTCTACCTTCGGCTCAGGTCATGATCCCAGGGTCCTGGGATGGAGCCCCGCATTGGGCTCCCTGCCCAGCGGGGAGTCTGCTTCTCCCTCTCCCTCTGCCGCTCCGCCAGCTTGTGCGTTCTGTCAGATAAATAAATAAAATCTTTAAAAAATATATATGTATTTTAAAAAGATACATTTTACAGTAGTCTCCCCTTATCTAGTTCCCTTTCCATGGTTTCAGTTACCTGCGGTCAACCGTGGTCCCGAAACAGGATTCTCTGATGATCGTCAGAAGGTCAGTAGTAGCCTCACGCTGCTACGTCACCACGCTGACGTCATTCCCCTCACGTCGTCTCATCACGTAGACATGCTATTATCGCCCATCCTCACAAGGGTGAGTACAGTACAATAAGATATTTTGAGGGAGACCACGTTCACATAACTTTCATTACAGTATATTATAATTATTCTACTTTATTAATGTTAATCTCTTACTGTGCCTAGATTATAAATTAAACTTTATCATAGGTATGTAGCTATAGGAGAAAATATAGCCTATATAGGGTTTGGTAATATCCACAGTTTCAAGCATCCACTGGGGGTCTTGGAACGTATCCCACACAGATAAGGGGGGACTGCTGTCCATACAAAATTCTAGATGTCCATTTGTTACATAAACTTTTGAGAGTTATTTTTCTTTAAGTCTGTGCATTGTATTTCTTTAATTTTATTCCGTGACCAGGGACTAGGGATTTCTTTTTAATTCCATTAGCTTATGCAAGGGGCTTTGCATTTTTGTATAAAGCATCAAAAATGTATTTTCTCATTAAATACTGGAATTTTGTTTGGCAATGATTAGGCTCTGCTTCTGCCAGAGTACTGACAACCGTATTGAGGAAAACAGAACCCATGAGTATGTTCATGAACAGTTACTGATGTTTCACAGGAACTTATTTTTTCCCCCAGAGGAACTTATATTAAAAACAAAAATATCTCGGGGCGCCTGGGTGGCTCAGTTGGTTAAGCGACTGCCTTCAGCTCAGGTCATGATCCTGGAGTCCCGGAATCAAGTCCCACATCGGGCTCCCTGCTCAGCAGGGGGTCTGCTTCTCCCTCTGACCCTCTTCCCTCTCTTGCTATCTGTCTCTCATTCTCTCTCTCTCAAATAAATAAATAAAATCTTTAAAAAAAAAAAACAAAAAAACAAAAATATCCCAATTCTCCCCCCATTAAATTAATCTGAAATGGAGAAAAACTTACTAAACATCATTTTATTTTTCATTAAATAAACATTGTGCATGGATTTCCTAGTAGAAATTTAACAAAGGCCTGTTAATCATTAAGAGAATGACCTAACTTGTCTGGAAAAACCTGTTTTTCTTTCAACTAGGTTTTTTGTTTGTTTGTTTGTCATTCGACTATTAAAAAGATTATTAAAAACCTTTCTTGGTTTCCCACTATAAACTTTTTGTATACATTATATTCTTATGTGATATATAAGAATTAAGTAAAAAGACCTATGCTAAGTACAAGTTCTAAAGCAAGATTTGGTTAGTTATACAAAATAAAATGTAACAAAAATATTAATACATGGGGATAAGAATCCCCACTCCACCTACCTCAGAGGATCATTGCAAGGATCACATGAGTAAATGCACATGAAAGACCTTCAAAAAGTATAAACCCTCTATATAAGCCCAAGCAATCATTCCTCTAATTAGAGTTTACTGCACTAATTATGGGTTAGTTTTACACAAAATGAAACAGTTCTGGACGCAGTATCTGATTAATTGGGGATATACAGTGATGAAATTCATTTATATAGTTTCTTGGCCATTTCCATGACTCTCAAAAACCTTTATATACATTACCTCTATGTCTTCCACTCTCTACATGGTTACTCTTTTTTTTTTTTTTAATATTTTATTTATTTATTTGACAGAGAGAGACACAGCGAGAGAGGGAACACAAGCAGGGGGAGTGGGAGGGGGAGAAGCAGGCTTCCCGCGGGGCAGAGAGCCCGATGCGGGGCTCGATCCCAGGACCCCGGGATCATGACCTGAGCCGAAGGCAGACGCTTAACGACTGAGCCACCCAGGCACCCCTACATGGTTACTCTTTGTGTTTACATCAGAAGTATATGGGTACTGGCACAGAGATAATTGAAGAAATTGTTGCTGTGTGCGATTGTAGAAATTGTATTCATAAACCCTGCCATTCAAGTGGCTCTCAAATAGATTTACTTGGGCAGTCAGGTCAGCTCTATTTTCTAACATGTGAAAATAAGAATACATAAACCAGATTAAATTTAGGGACAATAAAATAATCGGTCTGGTATTCTTACACTACATCATTGTGTCTCTCATTCATTATATTCCTAGCATCTCTGTAATTTACAGCTGAGGAACCCCAGACATAAAGGTTATGTGACTCACCTAAATCATATGGTGAATCACCAGTCAAGCTGTTCTTATAGGCAGTGAGAATGTTTTTAGCTAATTTTTGGCATGAATTAGCTAGACTGGCTGCCTCACTGTCTGAACTTAGAGTATATATGTCCAAATCCAGGGTCTATTTTGGATGGCAAGACCTGGCTGGCCATATGATACCAAACCACAAGACCAAATAGAAGCAATAAATACGTGTATGGGGTCCTTAGCATATCTACTCAACTAGAATTGCAAAATTAATTCTGAAAAACCCAAAGTTATATTTCTTTCTTTTTAATTTTTCTTTTAAAGTAAGCTCTGTGCTCAGTGTGGGGCTTGAACTCACGAGCCTGAGATCAAGAGTCACATGCTCTACCCACTGAACCAGCCAGGTGCCTCCAAAATTTATGTTTCTGATCTCAAGGATTTGGAAGTGGGAAAGAGAACTTTTCACTACATTGCCAAAGCAAACCTTGGAGGTCAGGAACCATGTCTTCCTAATCACTGTGTTTGCAATGACTACCATGCTGTCTAGTCCATTAATAAGCACAGAGTTATTTTTTTTCAGTACATAGATGTATAAGTGAAGGAATGAAGAAATTAATAAATGAACAGAGTGGGAAAACCTCATCTAAAAGTTGTGCATTGACAAATATAATACAATTTAGAATTCATGCTGATTTTCTACAACTTTCATCCCTTTTCATGAACAAACGTCAAACACCTGCTATGTGCCAGGCTCCGTGCTAGATGCTAGGGGGTCCGTTCTGTCATAGAGCACTGAAGGGCAATAGGAACTCTCTAATTCAAACTGTTTGGGGGAGGGTCACGGGGAGACTGTTCTGAAGGAGGGGACCTTGAAGTAGTCAAGGAGGTGGAGAAAGGGATTTTTGCTAGGAGAGAAGCATGTGCAGAGCTTAGAGTCAACAAAGTCTGACACGTCTGAAGAACTAAAAATGGGGGTTTTGAATGAGAGGTTCGAGGGCGTTTTTTTTTTTTTTTAAGATTTTATTTATTTATTTGAGAGGGAGGGAGCACGAGCCGGGTGAGGGGCAGGGGGAGAAACAGACTCCCCGCCAAGCAGGGAGCCCGACGTGGGGCTAGATCCTGGGACTCCGGGATCATGACCTGAGCCGAAGGCAGACACTTCACCGACTGAGCCACCCAGGCGCCCCATTCGAGGGCATTTATTGCAAATTCTCAAGGGCTCTTTATGTGCACTAGGTCTCCTTGGGTACACATTTCATCTCTCCCCCTACAGGTGAGAGAAATTCAAGCTGGTATGTGATGGGTTTTGAATTTCTGAGCAGGAAACTTGTAAAGTTATTTTCTAAAGTAGGTTTTGTGAGGTGTGTTGGGGGATAAGGGAAAAGATACTCATTTACCAGGCAACCATCACCTCCAGCCATCATCACCTTTGCTGGGGCTAGATGGAATATATGACTTTCACATAGGCACCTTTTTATTTGAAATATATATTCAAATTAAGCCACCTTGTTTAATGAGTTAACTGAAACCTTGTTTCACTTCATTGCTGACCTCCACCAACGTCTCCTAATTCCTGTTAAATCATACCAACAGTGTGTATTGAGTGCTTGCAGTGTACTCAGAAATTCTGGGAGGTAGTGATAGCGGAAAATAAGACCCAGGCTTGGCCCTCCTGGAGTTTACAGTCTTGTTGGCAAAAGGAGATTTACATTCATCATTCACAAGATATTCCCCCATTCCAAACATACTACATGGGTCTTTGGTAACCACTGTGTTGTCTAACTCAGAATATCAAAGGAGCAAAAGAATGTAAATACGGTGTAATACAGTGCTAGATTGTGTGGTATAGACTATCATTATTGTCGGAACACAGAAGGACAAATGAGGGTGTGAACCAATAATTAGAGTAGGTTTCATGAAATTGGTGCGACCAAAGCTAAAGGATCTGAGATTGTGTAAGGTCATTCCAGATACTAAAACCTCATGATTGTATATGACACCTTTGTTGTTTTGTTTTGTTTTGTATGCAAGGTTAATGATGGAGGACAAAAGGACCCACTTGGGCTGTTATGCTATATGGGCTTATCTGTGGTTTCTGGCATGTGTCTTGAATAATATTTTAATATATTTCCACATATTCCATTAAATAATAACTCTTTGAACAGCATTCTATCTTAAAAAGAATTCAGCCTCCCTTGCATCCAAACAAAGAAGCCAAAATTTGGATGCCTGGGTGGTTCCGTCAATTAAGCGTCTGCCTTCAGCTCAGGTCATGATCTCAAGGTCCTGGGATCGAGCCCCACCTCCCCCACATCGGGCTCCTTGCTCAGCGGGGAGCCTGCTTCTCCCTCTGCCTGCCACTCCCCCTGCTTGTGCTCTCTTTCTGACAAATAAATAAATAAAATCTTTTTTTTTTTTTTAATATTTTATTTATTTATTTGACAGAGAGACACACAGCGAGAGAGGGAACACAAGCAGGGGGAGTGGGAGAGGGAGAAGCAGGCTTCCCGCAGAGCGGGGAGCCCGATGTGGGGCTCGATCCCTGGACCCTGGGATCATGACCTGAGCCGAAGGCAGACGCTTAACGACTGAGCCACCCAGGTGCCCCATAAATAAAATCTTTTTAAAAAAAGAAGCCAAAATTCACTCAAAGCACTGCTCTAGTGTTCCCTCTTCATGTGGAAGTTGTCAATTAATTCAAATGACAAATTGGAAATAGGAGCAACTCAGCAGGTGAGTCATGGTGTGATTGAAGGGGCCTGGTTACCTTTCTGACTCAGTTTCTTCATCTGTCTGTAGGAAATAATGGTCTCACAGAGGTGTTATGAAAAATAATTGAAGTTGGTAATGTGCTTTGAGATCCATGGATGAACCTGGCTTTCAAAGTGCATAATTACACCCTGCAGTGAGTCTCTCAGACTGGCTCCTTCTACTCATTCTTTAATAGGTATTCAAAATTACACAGCTCAGGTAGATTTTTTCCTTGTTCTCAAGTTACTACTACATGATTTAGCCCTGATACCAGTTGCCTTTAAGTCGAATGCAGCCCACAGTAGTAGTAAGGACCACTAATCCTTTGGCTTTAGGATTCTTAAAGTCTTTCCTTCTGGGGAGTTTAGTTTTCTACCTACGTTTCTCAATTTTCCCATTTCAATTGACTCACTCATCTCCTCTCTGATAATAATCCCCAAAGATTGTAAAAGATCAGCTCAATGGCTTCACTGAAACCTAACGGGAGGCCCTTCTTTGCTTTGCTTAATACTTGGTAATTTCTTCTTTGCTGTTCTTATTCCTATTCTTTCCCTCCTCCCCTCTCCCCCATTTTAATTGGCCTGTTGGAAACACAGCAGGTGAAATTCTTTAGATGACTCCACAGCAGGAGAAGAAAAGAGATGCTAAAATCCAAATGTTGAGTTGTTGAATTGGGGATGGGAGGGGGGCTGGGATTGGCCAAGCAGAAAACTAGAGGGGAGATGCGAGCAAGATGTTTTGACAACATTCGAATCTATCTGGGTAGTAAGGGGAAACCTAGAAAAACAAAGCCAATTGAAAACACAGGAAAAAAGAACCATTGACCCCTAACTCGGGCCACCTTTCACAAACTCCTTTTGCCATTTCACCATTTGACAGAAGGAAGTGAGAGAATGTGGTATCCCTCCCCGTCACAGGAAAAGCATGTCAAGCTTATCTATCCTAATGATCTTGGATCCATAGTGCCATCTTTATTCAAAGGAAAGCACACTTTTTCCTGAACATTTGGTTCTAAGATGGAATATGAAATGGAATATGAGTATAAATCAAAACTTCTTCTTAAGCTCAGCTTGAATTCTGTCAGTATGTGTGACGATTCCTTTTTTTTTAACTTTTTATTTTGAAGTAATTTTAGAATTACAGAAGACTTGCAAGAACAATACTGGATTTTCACATTTATCTTCCACTCAGCTTTCCCTAATAGTAACAACTCAAGGAATTAGAACAATAATGAAAACCAGGAAATTAGCCTTGGTAAATACACAAGAGTAATACTTAACAGTAAACAACTGGCCTTACTTAAATTTCACCAGTTTTACCCCTCGTGTTCATTTTCTGTTCCTGGGTCTAGTCCAGCATCCCACATTGCATATCGTTGTGTGCCTCATTAATTTCCTTCTATCTGTGGCGTTTCCCCATTTTAAGGAAGAAAATAAAATCTGTTGGTAGTGATGATGTTGAAATGGAAGATAAATATAAGGACATACAAATGATCTGCCCTCTCTTCTTTTTTTCCTTCCAAGCAAAACTAAAAAGTAGCTTTATTTTTATTTGCTATAACTGAAGTAAAAAATAAGTTATGGTTTTTATTTTTAAAATAACTAAAAAATGCTGTTGGTAGTTTATTAAAGGCTTTAAAGGCATCAAACATATTTCAGAATAGTCAAATACATTTCTTGAAATATAAAATTGTTTGTGTATTACAATCGTGTGATTGTAATAATCTTACAGTTGATTTCCCTGTGTAGTAAAGAATTTAACCTTGCCCCCAAAGAGGTCTGATCTTTGTTCTTGACTTCTGAGAGGTAGTCTCTAAGCCCTTGGAATGTCATGCGTGATAGGAGTATCTTCATCTACCTGAGCAGTATGTGTGACAATTTCTACATGAATCTCAGGCAAAAGCTTTCTTTCATTCCCTCCAACCCCAGAGTTCTGTCTGCACTACCTGGGGGAACAGAGCTTCCTTTCATAGAAACCACTACTCAAAGCCGTGCCCATTGCTGAATGGCTTCAGTTACCATAACAAAACTAGAACTTAAACAGACTAAGATATCCAGAGAGTGGGTCAGTTTTGTTTTTACTTTGCTGGTAGGAAATATTTTCCTTTGATTGGAGTAAAAAACACCAAGAGGGCTTGGCTTTTACCCTTCTTGAAATACTATAGCACTGTATATGTTTCTCACTCTAAGTGCAGAAAACTTTTGAAAAGTATCTATAATTTATATAACAATTTTGAAATGACAAAATTGAAGAAATGGAGGAGAGCTTAGTGGCTGCCAAGGATTGGGTAGAGGAGGGCAGAGGGAGATGGACAACTGTTTTTTCCAAACATCTCCTCTCACTTTTCCTGCTAATTGTCTTCCTCCCCTTTATATCCCTAGATCCTTCCCCTCTTCTTAGCTCAGGATGTCATTTATGCCTCATGTTGCCTGTCTT
Organism: Mirounga angustirostris; assembly: GCF_029215605.1. NCBI lineage: Eukaryota > Metazoa > Chordata > Mammalia > Carnivora > Phocidae > Mirounga > Mirounga angustirostris. Next base: position 100,698,588 of record NW_026991719.1, read on the forward strand.
TGAAATTTCATGTCTGTGTGGACTCCCCATATATATGAAACTAAATTTAATTTTCCCATTAATCTGTCTCATGTCAATGTGATTCTTAGTCCAGCTAGAAGGACCTTGAAAGGAAGAGTAAGTTTCTTCCTCCCCAACAATACTGTAGTTTTGCAAGATGTACTGATGAGGCATAGAAGCAGAAAAATGTTCACCTTTAGCCCAGAAGGCTGACCTATAGCCTGCACAGTTCTGATAAGGATCAAATACGTGATGGTTGCTACATTCTTAAAGGGTCTTGTGACTGCCTGTATATCTATCTCACTGATGGTTGATATCAAAATGAATTATAACCACCAGAGAAATTTTACAAAAGTAGTTTTAGGAGTAGAAATTTGAAGAAGACATTTATGATCTAATACTCCCTGTACATCCCTTCTCCCTTGAGCTCTAAGCATATAACCACCAGCTTCATACAGAAAAATGCAGCCCTTTCTGCCCACAGGTCCTGTTCCTGTGCTACTCAAATAAAGTTATTAAGTTGCACCATACAAAGTCTCAAGAATTCTTTCTTGGGGCCCCTGAGTGGCTCAGTCATTAAGCGTCTGCCTTCAGATCAGGTCATGATCTATGTCGGGTTCCCTGCTCAGTGGGGAGGCTGCTTCTCCCTCTCCAGCTCCCCCTGCTTGTGTTCCCTCTCTCGCTGTGTTTCTCTGTCAAATAAATAAATAAAATCTTTAGAAAAAAAAAGAATTCTTTCTTGATTGTTCACTCAGGAACCCCACAACATTACCGCTGGGGGAACCTGGGCAAAGTGTACAAGGGATCTCTATATTATTTTTTACAACTATATGCAAATCTACAATTATCTCAATAAGAATTTGAATTAAAAAAAGTTAACCAGGACTTTTCTAGGCCCTACTCAAAAACATTAGGCAAGGAGACAAACTACCCATGGCTGAGACAAAAAGAAGAAAGCTCACCCCTGAGAGGTAAGCTGGCCTCTGAGGATTGAGTGATTCAGAACCAAAGTTTGATACATCAGAAAAGCAGAAAATGTTTGTATTTTTTAACATTTTTATTTATTTTAAAGAGAGGGAGAGTGCAAGACAGAGAGCGTGGGGGGAGGAGCAAGGGGAGAGGGAGATAATCTAAGCAGATTCCTCACTGAGCACAGAGCCAACAAAGAGCTCCAGCCCATGACCCTGAGATCATCACCAGAGCTGAAATCAAGAGTCAGATGCTTAATCCACTGAGCCACCCAGGCGTCCCAGAAATGGTTTTTGATTACAACTTAACATTCCATGTAAAGGATTTGGGTTTCAAATTAGGGGAAAAAAAAAAAAAAAAAAGATGCTGAATTGTACAATCTTTGTTTATTTCTTGTAAAAGTTGGTCTAAGATATCAACTTTATTTATTTATTTATTTTAAAGATTTTATTTATTTGACAGAGAGACACACAGTGAGAGAGGGAACACAAGCAGGGGGAGTGGGAGAGGGAGAAGCAGGCTCCCTGCTGAGCAGGGAGCCAGATGCGGGGCTCGATCTCAGAACCCCAGGATCATGACCTGAGCCGAAGCCATCCAACGACTGAGCCACCCAGGCGCCCCTAAGATATCAACTTTAAAAACAAATTAATGTTACTTCCTAATGTCTATTATTTTTATTATAGAATTGTATTTTTATTAATAAGGATGGGGAATCATGCTGATGGTTAGGCAGAAATTTACCTTAACCCAGGTACCATCACTGCAAAATGACTGCTCCAGATTTGTTTTGAGAAATGAATAAATCTTATAAAGGTTAAACCTTCATACTAAGTATCAAGTACAGCAAAGGTTGTAGATACAGGGTTCTTTTTGGAAATGAAGAAATATTAAGGCTAGGTTTTGAATATATATTTGAACCAAAAAGGTAGCAGTAGATAGGACCAAAGCGACATGAGGAAGACTCTAGTTGACATTCTCTGTGAGGTAATTATTGTCCTGAGGGAATAAAAGAGAAAAAACCAGCTCAGCCCATCTGTTTAAGTATTAAAACCTTCTCCAATTAAATTATTCTGTGCGAGTCAATAATGAGGTAATTCAGACAGACTCAAACTAACACCTTGATATAGAACTGAAAAGAATTCCGGGTCAAAGTCAAATCTTCGTGTAGTATCCTATGGGTATGATAGACTCAAACTAACAAACACCTTGATATAGAACTGAAAAGAATTCCGGGTCAAAGTCAAATCTTCATGTAGTATCCTATGGGTATGATATGCGAGACTAGGTGTGGCTGAACAATAATACATAATGCATATACTGAAAGTCCAACTACTGTGCAGATATTCCTGGCAGATTACAACATTCTTTCAAACAACATCCTGAAGGCTCAGCAGGATGATATTTTCCATCCCCAGGAAGACTTGAAGGATATCATCCAAGCAGGGAGGAAAATAATTTCCTGGAGGCTGAGTTAGGGATCTCAGTGTCAGCGTGGAATAGGAGAGAGCTCATAACTTAGCAGACACAGGATCAAGATTACCATGTTGGGGAAAACATGGGAGAGAGGGAAGGGCTGCTCTCCTAGAGGGTTTCAAAGACACGTGGGCAAAAATGGAACTGACAGCTAGGTACACTATAAAAGAACAAAAGGGCTATACAGTAACTGCTAATGAGCCAGAAGAAAGACTGGGTGAAGGGAATTGACCTAAGTATGATTCAAAGCAAAAAGGGGAAAAGCAATGAAAATCTCCAGATGCAGAGGCTGCAAGTATTAGTCCAGAGCTGATTCCAACACCTCCAAATGGCTGAGAAATTATACATGAATGAAAAATGTATAAAACATAGAACTGGTCGTAGGCTGTAAGAAGAAAATGAAAGGACAATAATCAATAAGAACTTAAAAAATGAGGATTTCAGAAAAGTATTACATAGGAACTGAAAAGAGAGTCTGGCTATATGTAATTTGGCTTTTTTTAAAGGTTTATTTATTTATTTTAGCGAGTGAGAGAGTGTGGGGGGGGCAGGGAGAGAGGGAGAAGGAGAGAGAAAATCTCAAGCAGACTGCCCGCTGAGGGCAGAGCCCTATGCGGGGCTCGATCCCATGACCCTGAGATCATGACCTGAGCCGAAACCAAGATTTGGACACTTAACCGACTGAGCCACCCAGGCACCCCTAATTTGGCTTTTTTTGAGCAAAGTTTACATTGACATTCAAGTATTCCATGTGGTCTCTAACCAAAGCTGGTGGCATTATGCCAGTCACAGTTTCGTGGCCACTTAAAAACTTACAGTCTCTTATTTCAGAAACAAATAATGGATCTTGATGTTAATTCTTTCTGTAAATACAGTATTGTCTTAGATAATTATTATATGGAAGCCTCTTCTTCCTTTCTGTGGCTGAGCATGCTATTTTGTAATTTCCTACTAGAAGGTAAAAAGTGTGGCTTACTTTTTCCGAATTCCAAGTGCCTGGCATATGCTAGGAACTCAATGAATGTGTCTTTAATAAATGAACAGCAAGGAAAACTCAAGAAAAATGAAAGCGGGAGGCACCTGACTGGCTCAGTGCGCAGAGCCTGCGACTTGATCTTGGGGTCATGAGTTCGAGCCCCACATTGGGTGAGGAGCCTACTTAAAAAAAATTAAAGAAAAATGAAAGGCAACATTAACCTACCCACTGGGCAGGCAGCTAAATTCTGACAGCATTTCTTAGTAATCTTTACATGATGGCATTGAAAGAAACTAGATGGTGACCTAATAATTTCTTTGAGGAAGTTTGGGAGAGAACTGCTCACAAAAAAACAAGGAACAATACCAGAGAAACACAATTCCTGTATGACATGCTAAGATGTGATGTAGTCAAAGCTCAGCATTAAATTACAACTGGTAATAACACTTTTCCCTTCCAGACTTAGATCCAGCTTCCCTTTCATCAGCTACTCCCTGCTGTGCACCTTCTGTTTTTTTTTTTTACACACAAGACCATTTGCTCTTCCTGCGATAGGCTGTGCCCTTTCTGTCCTCTGTGCCTTTGTCCATAACACTCACTCTGACTAGAAAGTTCTTTCCTCCATTATCTTCCTGAAGAATTCCTATCCACCTATCCATTACCAGTATGTCTCATTTACCTATTGCTGCATAACAAATTCCCCCCAGGTTGAGTCGCTTAAAACAACTTGATTTATTATTTCCCCAAGATTCTGTGGGCTTGCCTGGGCTCCCTCAGCTGGTGGGTCATCTAAGGGCTGGGCTCAGCTGCAACACTGTCACACCTGGTCCTCTTTCCATGTGGTTTCATCCTCCAGGGCCTCTGTCTCCACACAGCCTCTTCCCAGCACCATAGCCTAGACTTCCTGCCATGGCAACTGGGTTCCAAGAGCAAAAGCAAGAAACTGCTGGTTATCTTAAGACCTGCCTAGGGTCAGAAATCCCAGAATGTCATTTCTGCTGCATATTATTGGTTAAAGCAAGTTAAACGGTCAGCCCAGATTAAAGTGGAAGGGAAATAGACTCCACCTCTTGCTAGGAGGAGTTACAGAATCACTTCACAAAGGGACGTGAAACACAGGGAGGCATAATTCACTGGGAGCCATTTTTAACAACCGTACGGCTGAAATGTCACCTCTTTGTTCATCATGTGTGATAGAGAGAGAGAGCGAGAGAGGAAGGACCATCACATTATTTCATTATCTCATGGACATTACCTATTCTTCTGTCTATGTCCGTTTCCCCTGTTATACTCCGGCCTGCTCCTGACACACTTGAAGGAGGCAGGGGTTTAGGAAAACAGTCTGAAAGAACAGCTTTCCGTCATCTGATTGGGGAAAGCTACACTGATGAGATGCACTTGGAAATAGAGTTTAGGGCCAGATCATAGAGGACCTTGAATGCCACGCTAAGGAATTTAGATTTTATCTTGCAAGCACTCAGAACTGAAGTCAAGAACATCTCTCCCCAAACTCTTTCTCCTCTATTTCCTATCTTAGTGAATGGCAGAAATAGGGACTCACATCTTCTACCTACCTCATCCAAATGGCCTCCAAATGCTCTTATTGCAATTCTTAAATATCTCTTGACTGTCCCATCCTCCCATCCACCCCTCCATAGCTTTAGTCCAGGGTCTACCTCATTGTCTCTCCTCTGACCTAGTGTCACCGCCTGTTGGCAGGTTCCCATGAGACTAGTCTTGCCCCATTGTCCATCCTCCACACTTCCACCAAACTCCTCTGCTGATGTTAGCCCCCTGATCGTAAGCCTTCGTGGATTTCTGTCACTCTCAAGAGAGAGTTCAGTCTTTAGCACTAAATACAAGGGCCCTCCATGATTTGGCCCCCTACTTAATCTCACTCTACTGGCCCCTTCCCCTTTATTTATCAGCAGCCTAAACTTCTTGTAGCTCCTCACTTCATCCATGCCTCATATACCCAGTGCCTTTGCCCATGCTAGACTCTGTGTCAAAAACTATTGCCCCCTTCTCTTGGGTAACCCCTAGTTTCCTTTCAAGACTCAATCTCTAGGAATACTTCCCTGACTTATACCCCCCTCATTCTGTATTAGGTGCCCCTCTTCTGTGCCATGATAGCACCTAGTTCTTACTGCTATCATAATAATAATACTTAGTGATCATTCACATGGATAACTCAATTCTGATACCAACTGCATGAAGGAGATTCTCACAGTGGCAGCTAGTCCATGACAAAGCTGGAATTTGAACGCAAGAGCCTGGCTCAAGGAGCCACTATTGAAGCCACGGTACTACTCTCGTGCTCAGGTAGAGCACGCATCACACTGTATTGTGTCAATTTGCCTGTAGGACCCTCTCCCCACCATCTACTGTGAGTTTCTTGAGAATAGAAATCATGTCTCATTCATCTTTTTATTCTCAGAACCTAACATAATGCCTGTCATATAATAGGCATTCTATAAATGTGGGTTGAATGGATGGATGGACAAATGAATGAATGACTCCTGAAATTAATGAATGATTCTTGCTCTGTTGTTTTAGGCATTTTTTAAAGATAAAAATGGCTATAGAACAAGACACATACTTCGAGAAAGACCCAAATTATCTTAAGGGAAGGAACAGAGGTCTGCTCATTGGTGATACATTTTCTGTTTACTGATGTTCTGTCAGCCATTTAAAAAACGCAAGCAAAATCATTTTATTAAGCGAAAATATACAAAGGTGGAATGAAGAAGGTACTAGATAATAGCAAGTGTTTAATTCTTCCTTCAACTCCTCCCCATCAAGGTAAGAAATGAAATGAAGCCCACTATTAAGGTAAACCAGAGAGGGACACAAAGGCTGTCTAAAAAAGATATGTTTGACTGGAATGAAGATATTAATGACACCTAGAAATATAATGAAATAATTACACTGAAAGGTGGCTTGGTTGTGGAAAGCACATATATTTTGCATCCTAATAAACCTGAGTTTGAATCCTGTCTACCCCTCCATAACTTTAGTCCAGGGTCTACCTCATCGTCTCTCCTCTGACCTAGTGTCACCGCCTGTTGGCAGGTTCCCATGAGACTAGTCTTGCCCCATTGTCCATCCTCCACACTTCCACCAAACTTGTCTGCTGATGTTAGCCCCCTGATCATAAGCCTGGGTGGCTCAGTCAGTTAAGTGTTTGCCTTTGGCTCAGGTCATGATCCCAGGGTCCTGAGATCGAGCCCTACATTGGGCTCCCTGCTCAGTGGGGGGCCTGGTTCTCCCTCTCCTGCTCCCCCTGCTTGTGCTCTCTCTCTCTGTCAGATAAATAAATAAAATCTTTTTTTTTAAAGATTTATTTATTCACTTGAGAGAGCAAGAATGATAGAGAGAGAGAGAGTACATGAGAAGGGGGAGGGTCAGAGGGAGAGGCAGGCTCCCTGCTGAGCAGGGAGCCCGATGCGGGACTCGATCCCGGGACTCCAGGATCATGACCTGAGCCGAAGGCAGTCGCTTAACCAACTGAGCCACCCAGGCGCCCCTAAATAAAATCTTTTTTAAAAAGGGATATGAATGGCAAGATACCATTTATGTAACATACTACAATACTACGTATTTTTCTATACCTATTTAGTAAAAGTATTTAGAAAGATTTATCTGGAAGAATGCTCATCAAACTAAAAAATGTTTCTCTATGGGAAGAAGGGAGGGGAACAAGTTGGGAAGGTGGCCAGCAGGAGGGTCTGTGATTATGTGTTACGATTATGTTAACTTTATGTGTTAAATTGACTAGACCACAGGGTTCCCAGATGTTTGGCCAAACCTTATTCTGGATGTGTCTGTGAGAATGTTTTTGAATGAGATTAACATTTGAATCAGTAGACTGAGTCACGGCAGCTTGCCTTCCACAATGTGCGTGGCCCTCATCACTTGAAGACCTGAATAGAACAGAAAGGCTGACCCTTCTTCTGGCTTCCTTGCTCAAGCAGCTCAGACTGAAACACCAGCTCCTCTTGGGTCTCCAGTCTGTCAGCTCTCCTGAATCTCCAGCTTGCCAACTGCAGATCCTGGGACTTCTCAACTTCCATAATTGTGCTGAGCCATTCATTCATTCATTCATTCATTCATTCATTTTTAAGTCATCTCTACACCCAACTTGGGGCTCAAACTCACAACCTTGAGATCAAGAGTCACACGCTCCACCGACTGAGCCAGCCACGTACTGTGTGCTGAGCCAATTCTTAATAATAAGTCCAGTTTCTCTCTCTCTTTCTGTCTTTCTCTATCTCTCCACACATACACATACACAGGCATAAGTGTCTATATAGACATAGGTATATATATACTGCAGGTTCTGTTTCTCTGGAGAGCCCTAACCAATAGAGATTTTAGCTTTATCCTTTTTTTTTTTTAAGATTTTATTTATTTATTTGACAGAGAGAGACACAGCGAGAGAGGGAACACGAGCAGGGGGAGTGGGAGAGGGAGAATCAGGCTTCCCACGGAGCACAGAGCCCAATGCAGGGCTCGATCCCAGAACCCTGGGATCATGACCTGAGCCGAAGGCAGACGCTTAACGACTGAGCCACCAGGCACCCCAGCTTTATCCTTTTTAATGTTCTGATTTTTTAAAAGGAGAATGGATTCATGTATTGTATTTATTAACTTTATCTTCAAAGAACCAAAGCATGTCAAGCCTGTCTTACTATTCCCAGTTACCAGATAATGAAACTGGAAGGGTAAGTGACTGCCTCATTCTCCTTAGCTCTCACACACACAATGCGAAGGGAAGTTGCAAAGGCAAATGCATTATAAAAGAAAAGTACTTACAGCCCCTTGTTAGGACATAGAAATTAAAGGTATCATATTTTGATTTTTCCTTCTCACCTTCTTTTCTCAGATCTTCCACGCCAAAGGGGTGAACTCACACGCATGGAGAAAGAGAGAGGGGGCAACCAATGTCTCATGAACATGGTAATTAACTCCATGTTACTTTCAAGATTTGAGGATGTGCCAAAAGTTGACCCCTTGGGTATGGAGTGAATACTGCTTTGGAAATCATGGAGAATCAGTGCTTCAGAAACATAATTTATGGGAACAGTTGCTAGACAGCAACATTTGCGGTGGAAAATTCCTCTCACCCCAGGTTAAAGGATGGGGATAATTCTTCTGGACAGGGAAAATGTGCTTGGAAATATGTAAGTAAGAGGGAGGCAGAAACAAATTAAAAGGTGGGGGGAACTATATGAATATATAATCCTGAGCTCTCTTGACTATTTTTTTTTTTAAGATTTTATTTATTTGAGAGAGAGTGAGTGAGAGAGAGCGCACAAGCCAGGGTGGAGAAGCGAGGGAGAGGGAGAAGCAGAATCCCCGGTGAGCAGGGACCTCAACATGGGGCTTGATCCCAGGACCCTGGGATCATGACCTGAGCCCAAGGTAGACACTTAATGACTGAGCCACCCAGGTGACCCATCTCTTGACTATTTCTAGCGAAATTTATATTGACATGAAATCTACTTGGGGGATTTTCTGTTTTACTTAAAAGGGGAAAATAGTAATAAAAGTGTTTCTTTCTCTTGTCAACAGAAGCTGAAAACCCCTTTCCGCCAAAAGAAGAAAAGGCTACTGCATCTTAGATTTTTGGGGGGGGTCCTCTGCCACATTTCAAATCAATGGTTTGACCTTTAAATTAAAAATGTTGTATTAGTTGTTACACAAATAAAATGCCCTATTATCCAAATAGAATCATATATTTTTTCTTTTCTTTCTTTTTTTCTTTTTGAATATTTTTTTCAAACCTATTCATTTATCAGGATACTTCTGAAAGCTGATTTCAGAATTCTTCCTTTCCCTTGATTAACTATAACTTTTTTTTTTTTAAAGATTTTATTTATTTATTTGAGACAGAGAGAATGAGAGACAGAGAGCATGAGAGGGAGGAGTGTCAGAGGGAGAAGCAGACTCCCTGCCGAGCAGGGAGCCCGATGCGAGACTCGATCCCGGGGCTCCAGGATCATGACCTGAGCCGAAGGCAGTCGCTTAACCAACTGAGCCACCCAGGCGCCCTAACTATAACTTTTTAAAAACAATGTAACTTAAAAGTACAAAACAATAGTATTGCATTTAAGGAATTCCAAATGGTTATGTGGACTTCTGGTTTGAACTTAAACATGGTCTCTCAAGAAACTGTGTATGTGGTAATTATAGGAATGTATGCTAGTAATATTTTATTATGAAGTTTTCATTACTTTTATTTGTAGAACCCAATGTTTTTATTTTTTATTTACTTTTTAAAGATTATTTATTTATTTATTTGAGAGAGAGAGAGAGCACGAGCAGGGGGAGGGGCAGAAGGAGAGGGAGAAGCAGACTCCCCGCTGAGCAGGAAGCCAGAGGCAGGGCTCTATCTTGGGACCCTGAGATCATGACTTGAGCCAAAATCAAGAGTTGGATGATTAACCGACTGAGCCACCCAGGTACCCCTGTTTTGTTTTTTTCCTAGGTATTCTCTACACCCAACGTGGAGCTTGAATCATGACCCCGAGATCAAGAGTCACATGCTCTTCTGACTGAGCCAGCCAGGCGCCCCAAAACTTGTTTTTCAAATTATCAAATGGGGGCACCTGGGTGGCTCAGTCTGTTAAGAGTCTGGCTCTTGATTTCAGCTCAGGTCATGATTTCACGGTCATGGGATCAAGCCCTGCATTGGGCTCCACGTTCAGTGGGGAATCTGCTTGAGATCTTCTCTTTCCCTCTTCCTCTGCCCCTCCCTCCATGCTTGCTCGATCACTCTTTCTCAAATAAATAAAAAAATAGATCTTTAAAAAATTATGAAATATTTTACTTATACAGAAAAATATAGAGGATAATACTATAAACTCCCATATACTTATTGCCCAGTGTTGTCAAATCTTAAAAGTTTCCCATATTTACTGAAGATCCTTTTTAAAAAAAGAAAGGAAGGAAATGTGACTTTACAGATATAGCTGAAATTTCCTGCCTCCATTCATTTCCCGTCTCCCTTCCTCAGAAGTAGCCACAATCATGGACTTGATGACTTTCATTTCCATGCATGTTTTCTTATTTTTACCACATAGGTATTTATCCATAAAATGTATAGGACATTGTTTTGCATATTTTAAGTTTTATTAAATGGCATCATACAATCAGTAAAGGCAGTATAGTGCAGTGCATAAGAGCACCAACTGGAGCCAGAGGTGGTCTGGAATATCTGCTGTACATGTTACTAGCTATGTTACTTTGGACAAATTACTTCATCTCTCTGTGCCTCATTTTTCTCATCTATAAAATGGAGATTCATAAAAATACTTACCTTGTAATGTTGTCTTAAGGATTAAATGAGTTGATACATATAAAGCACTTAGAGCATAATAAACTAAGCATAATGTGTTAACTATTATTCTGCACCTTGCTTTTTTTTACATAACATTTTTGAGATTTACCCATGTTGATACATGTAGCATTAGTTCATTTTCACTACTGCATAGCATTCTGTCATATGAATATACAGCAATGTATCTCCTCTGCTGTGATAGACATTTAGGTTGTTTCCATTATAAAAAGTACTGTAATGAACATTCTTGTACATTTTTTGGTGCACATCTATATGAGAATTTCTCTAGAGTTCTTCATCTTTAACTTTTTCTTTTTTAATTTTTTTAGTAATCTCTACACCCAATGGGGGGCTTGAACTCACAACCCCGCAAACAAGAGTTGCATGCTCTAGGGGTTTCCTGGGTGGCTCAGTCAGTTGAGTGTCCAACTCTTGACTCCTGCCCAGGTCATGACCTGAGAATCCTGAGATCAAGCCCCAAGAGGGGCTCTGCACTCACTGGGGAGTCTGCTTGAGAGTCTCTCCCTCTGCCCCTCCCCCCTCTTGTGTGTTCTCTCTCTCTCTAAAATAAATAAATCTTAAAAAAAAAAAAAGAGTTGCATGCTCTTCTGACTGAGTCAGCCAGGCACCCATCATCTTTAACTTTCTAGAAAGATAACATTTTTAGGAAATACGGCTTTGATTTCTTTTTCACAGGCAAAGGAACTATGTGTCTCATCCATTTCAAAGTCTTCAAAATCGATTGTCTTATTGTACACTTGAAACTAATGTAACACTGTATATTAATTATAGTTGAATAAAAGATATATAAAATACGTTAAGGGATGCCTGGGTGGCTCAGTCAGTTAAGCGTCTGCCTTCCACACAGGTCATGATCTCAGGGTCCTAGGATCAAGTCCTGTATCGGGCTCCTTGCTCAGCGGGGAGCCTGCTTCTCCCTCTGCTTTGCCATCCCCCCTGCTTGTGTGTGCAGGCACTCTCTCTCTGACAAATAAATAAATAAAATCTTAAAAAAATAAAATATGTTAAAAAACCAATAGTGTTTGTGACTTTCTAAACATTTGCAGCTACCCTCTCGAGCATCAGAATTACAATTTGGTTGAAGTGATGATGTCATGACAGCAAACACTGGTCGTATTATTTTTTGATTGCCTTTTAATTTTTACATACTGCTATCTGCAAACTGAAGTATAGACCCTAACCTCCAATCAAACAGCATGCCATTTCTTATGCTTTGTATAAAATCAGATTTTTTAAATACATAGTGATTGATCATTGTACTTGAAAGGTCATTATACTTCAAAGGTTTCTGAGGTCTATGTCACATCAGCTGTAACTAATGAATGTCTTTTCAAACTCTATTTTGTTATTTCTTCTTGGGAAGAGACTGAATTGGTCAAGTGGGTGTCGTATTGGTCTTAACTTGCTGAATGGTAGGCTGTAAACCTTAAGAATGTTTCCAACAACTCATAAAGGAATAAAGATCCCAGTTGAAATGTCTCTGATGACTGGGATTTCAGACTACTAACCTCATTAAGTTTCATCTGGTAGTCCTTTTGAAAATTTATTCAAATTTTATCATTTTCTCATCCTGAAGATTGTAGGGAAGTGTTATTTTTTCAAAATAAGAACAAACAACTTTTTTTTTTTCACACAACTTCTGATAGCCATTATTTTTTGCATTTTCTTGTGCCAGTAATTGATACACTTTTAAGAATATCTAAATAGCTATAATGTTTTGCCTTGTGAAGTGACTTTAAATTGATTCTCAAAGTGTTCTATAAACCATATTTAAATCTGAAAAAATAAAACCTCAGTAGAGATTCCAAAGCTGATCTCATTTTATGATTTGGCACCTAGACATTTGGATGTCCCACCCTCTGTGAAACAAGTCATCTACTTTCATTGTTGGTAGCCAGCTCTTCATTTACAGCTCTAAGAAAATATATGTCAGGTTTTATGGCTTCGTAAATAAATCTAAAAGCATCTTTGAAAAAAAAAGAAGTCTCTATGAAAGGCATTCCAAACTAATGGATATATCAAATGTCTATTAAGCACCAAGTTTTACTTATCTGCTGTGCTGGATAGATGTTCCTATTCTCAAAATGAGTAAGCATACTAAGTTTGGCCTGGAAGCAGAAGACTATGATCCAGTATCTAAATGTGGTCTGGAAAGTGTGTTCCCTAGTGGTATAGAGAAATAGCCCAGGGCTTGGAGATGAGAGGACTAGGGTATTGCTCCTAGCTCTGTCACTGGACATTGTGTTATACTGGGGACTTCATCTCTTGACTTTTCAGCTTTTCCTCTGAAAAATGAAGGGTTTGGTCTGGATGCTCTTCTATGTATCTTCTAGACAATTCTATGAACTGTAAGGAAGGGACCAATGTGGATTATAGTATTCAAGAGAGATGTTAAGGAGAACATGAAGCTTTACAAAGTCCCATGAAGGATTCAGATGCTTGGGAGGCGAGCAGTGTTTGGGCATAACTGAATTGGTTCCTACTGCTAGATATGACTGCTTTTAGTTTGTAGTGTACAGTAAAAAACTGCAAAAGTAGAAAAATGTATGTATTTCCCTACTTCCTTGGGTGGATAAATTTGAAATGTATTTTCAGATGATTGGAGGATGGCATAGTAAAATATACTATTATTATTATTATTACTATAATTGTTGAGTATTTAACATCACTAGGTTTTTTTTTTTTAATGTATCAACTCAGGTTAAAAGCAAAATAGAATTCTATTAAGTCTATCAGTTATAACACAAAAAATTTCATGACTCTGGACATTGATTTTGATCCATGGCAAATATGTTTTTACAACTGGCTCCCCATGGGGGAAAATAGCCCTGATCTCTTGCATTTGCTGATTTTCATGGTGTAAACGCTCTCAACATGTCTGAGTTCAAGATCCCAATGTGAGGTCACTAACTGGAGTTGGGAAGATGTGCACACTCAGCTCTTGTGAGTCAGTGCTAGCACCATAATATGTACCATGTACATATTCCATAAGAAATATATTTACCTTTCTTTCTGACCCACTGGAGTATAAGTTGTTGACATAATGCCCCTTTTACCCTTAAGTACTTCAGTGTGTATCTCTCAAGAATAAAGACATTTGGGGCACCTGGCTGGCTCAGTCAGGAAGCATGCAACTCTTCATCTCAAGGTTGTGAGTTTGAGCTTCACACTGGGTGTAGAGATTACTTAAAAAGAAAAAAAAAATGGGGCGCCTGGGTGGCTCAGTTGTTAAGCAACTGCCTTCGGCTCGGGTCATGGTCCCAGGGTTCTGGGATCGAGTCCCATATTGGGCTCTCTGCTCCGCGGGAAGCCTGCTTCTCCCTCTCCCACTGCCCCTGCTTGTGTTCCCTCTCTCGCTGTGTCTCTCTCTGTCAAATAAATAAATAAAATCTTTAAAAAAAAAAAAGAAAAGAAAAAAAAATGAAGACAATCTCCTGGTAACTACAATATGACTACCAAAATCAGGAAATTAACATTGCCCCAATATTATTACATAATCTATTAGACCTTATTCAAATTTTGCCAATTTTCCCAATAATACCCTTTATAGCTTAAAAAAAGGGTTTGGTCCGGAATCTAATCCAGTGTTGTCTATATTTTGGGGATAAAATGTATTTTCTCAGAAGTTTCTTCTTCCACTTTGCAATTCTCCCTTCATCTTTTCTTCACACCTCTTAACCTTTCCACAAGCAGTTCTAACATTAATTTCTAGTGTCTAACACTAGAAGTGCTATCAGCACATAACGGTAAACATGCTACCAATGATAGACATCAAATGCTTACGGGGGTTCAAGTGTTTGAATTTTACTTAATGTTGGTAGTTACTAATACCAAATACACTTAAATTCAAGTAACAGTCTTTGTTGTTATTAATGTTAGTGTCCCTCCTAGGCATTAATATGATCTTGGCTTTTTTTAAAAGCCCCCCCCCCATACATAGAAGAGAGAGGAGGGGAGGGGCAGAGGGAGAGGGAGAGAGAAGTCCTAAGCAGACTCCACACTCAGTTCAGAGCCCAACGTGGGCTCTATCTAAAGACCATGAGACCATGACCTGAGCCGAAACAAAGAGTTGGATGCGCCACCCAGGGGTCCCTGATCTTGGCTTTATAAGCTTGCATGAGTGCCAATAAAAGGGAGTCTTAAAAAAAGAAAGACAGTCTTATTGGAGATCCTGGGCAATGCTAATTTTAACCAAATCACTTTCAGTCATATAGGGAAATAGGTAAAAAATGTTTATTTTGGGGTGTGTGTATGTCTGTTTTTCTGCTACCGATGCTTCTGCTTCCAAAATTAGTGCTATTTCTATAAAAAATAATGCCCACCAAAGAGTTCTACAACAGCAACAAACAAAAAGAAGAATAATGTAATCATTGAATGGGTATAGGTTAAACTGATAAATGTCTCCTGAACACATTGAAAAATCTTGCAACACAATAGGACCCTTAAAATAATCCATAAGGGGCGCCTGGGTGGCTCAGTTGGTTAAGCATCTGCCTTTGGCTCAGGTCATGATCCTGGGGTCCTGGGATTGAGCCCCATGTCAGGCTCTCTGCTCAGTGGGCTCCCCCTGCTTGTGCTCTCTCTCTCTGTGTCAAATAAATAAATAAAATCTTAAAAAAAACTAATCCATAAGTCTGAGTTGATAGGTCTGCCTGTGCCTTGGTAAGTCTTTTTTGTTGTTGTTTATTAAATGTTGGCACTCAAAAAAAATAATGCCAATGTCATCTGTCTACACAACAAATCCTATGACATGTTTAACTACTTAATACAAATAACTAGGACCAGTCCCAGCACTGAGTGATGAAAGAATTAGCTACTCATAGGGATGGATTATTTTGGTTAGTATTTCTCAAATGATTTAAGCAGAAGGCAGAAGGTAGTTTTTTTCCTTGAAATTTCCGGATATTCATACTAAGTTTCTACTTTGCTTCCATGGAGATTTGGCCAGTGAAAAGCTATGTCTCCATATGCAAAAAAAAAAAAAAAAAAAAAAGGAAAATTGAATGGATTATCAAATAAAGACAAAGATGCTTACTGTAATTATCATCTTATTTCAGACCAAAAAGCACATGTACCCTATCTAGACCTTGACTACATTTCTACTTCCACTGTTCAGTCCAAGCCCCATCACCTTTAAAGAGGACTTCAACTACCTCCATTTTGACCTTAAACTTTCTAATTGATTAAGTTCCTTTCCAGCTTATCGCTTAACTCAGGCAAAAGACCCGGTGGGCAAAGCATCCTGGGATGGGAACTGAAACTTTCCCCTCAAGCAATAAGGACCGCCCTGAGCCAGCAAGACCCCGCATGACTGACCCCAAGACAATGATCAACCTGACCTTTCCTACCCACCAGCATGTACCCACCGACCTTTGTCCCACATTTTCCTTATAGGAACCTGGAAGGATTTTCAGCACTTTGGAGACAGTCTCTGAGACGCTAGTCTGCTGTTTTCCTGGTGGTGGCCTCTCTGAAATAAATCCCTTTCTTATCACCACCCCTTTCTCTGCCTGTGGATTTTGTTAGTGGTAAGTGGCTGAACCTGATCTGTTTGGGATCCCGTGTCAGGTGCTCTTGCACCCTTGCGCCCTGGCTACAACTTCTTAGATTGTCTCTCCCTCCATCATCCAGAGACATCTTTCTAAAAAAATGTCAAACTGAGCACGTTGCTTCCATGGCACCCCATTGCCTATAGGTAGCAAACTCCTTCCTTAGCATGGGCATTCGGGGGGCGGGGGCTGCAATTGGGATCCGGCATTTGTCTCCAGCATAAACTTCTCCAGCTCTCCTTTTAATAGAGCTCTCTGCCATCCACTTCCTAGTTGTTAGCCAAACAAACTATTTGTGGTTCCAGGAGGAGAGGGGCTCTCTGTTTTGACTTTCCATGCCTTTGTTCGCACTCCTCCCAGAGCAAAGCTCTTTATCTTTTGTTTGCCTAATGAACACTATGTAATTTAACTCTTAACTCCCTTATAAAGCCTTTTCTGACTCATGCCCACATTCACCTTTGTACAAACATTCTATTTTGTCAATCTTCTATAATAGCACCTATAACACTTGATTGGATTTATTTGATCCTGACTATCTTTTCTTAATAGGTTGCAAGCTCTTTGAGGTCAAGCACCATGAATTATTCATCTTTGTATCACCAGCCCCTAGCCTATTCTGTGTCTGGCACCTAGGAGGTACTCAGTAAATACTATTGAATGAAGAACAGTTGTTAACTAAAATTGTCTAGATAGCTACTGTCCAGTACATAGCCACTAGTCACATGTAGCTATTTACATTTAAGTTTTAATTAATTAAAATTAAAAATGCAGTTCCTCACTCTAGCCACATTTCACGTGCTCAATAGCTACTTGTGTGTATCATACTGGACAGCACAGATTACAAAAATTTCCATAATCACGAAAAGTTCTAATACATAGTGCTGATCTGGAAAATTCTTTATTTTCCCGTTTTAGTTTAATAAACATTGATTTTCTGCTATATGCTAACATCTGTGCTAGGCATGGTGGTTATAGCAAATGTGAACAAAATACGAATACTATTAGGATTATTATTTGCAAGGCATTTGAAATCTGGTAGGGAGAAGCCTCATAACATGAGATTATTTCCATATTGGGACATCAGGAAGGCTCATGGAGATTTTCTCACTTAAACTGGGCATTTAAGGATGAAGAGAATTTGAATAGGGCAAATCTTGGGAAAGGAGAGAAAAGAGTGTGAGCAAATGTACAGAGGTGGGAAAGTACTAGGAAAATGGGAAGTAATTTAGTTTGCCCAGGAAGTATGGTATGTGAGCTGGAGGGAGTTGTTTAGTTTATTCCTTCATTCCTTTAATCATTCAACAAATATTTTTTGAGCACCTCTCCTGTTTCAGACTCCATACTAAGTGCTGGGAATAAACAGGGACCTATACAGACATTGCCCCAGCAGAGTTCACAGTTACGAGCGATGAGATTTGGAGAAGACCGTGGAAGGCACTGAAAGTTACCCTAAAGAGTTTGTACTTTGTTCCTCTGGCCCTCACACTCAAAGTGTGGACTTTAGACCAGCTGCGTGGGCTGGGCATGACCTGGGAGTTTGTTAGAAATGCAGAATCTCTGGGGCGCCTGGGTGGCTCAGTCGTGAAGCGTCTGCCTTTGGCTCAGGTCATGATCCCTGCGGGGTCCTGGGATCGAGCCCCGCATTGGGCTCCCTGGTTGGCGGGAAGCCTGCTTCTCCCTCTGCCGCTCCCCCTGCTTGTGTTCCCTCTCTTCCGCTGTGTCTGTCAAATAAATAAATAAAATCTTAAAAAAAAAAAAAAAAAAAGAAGTGCATAATCTCAGGTCCCACCAGAACCTCAAACCTACTGAATCACAATTTGCACTTTAGCAAGATCTCCAGATTATCCTTAAGCACATTAACATTCGAGGAGCATTGTTGTAGGCCTACTGAGCCAGTAAGAGAGTATGCAAGTGAGTAAGTTAAAGTAAGGAAGGAAGAATGAAGCAAGTAAGTAAGCATAACAGTTGGAAGTAAGGTGGTATTCTAATCAGTACTGGATTGGATGCCAAAGAAACTGGACATGGGTCTATTACTGTAGCTCAGATGAGAAATGGGAGGGGTTGGATGTGAGAGACAATCTTTTGTATACAGATACAGCTTCAGTTCCATCAACTCATACTAGAAATACTGTATGTTATTCAAAGTGAAAAAATATCAGCAAATTCAATAATATGGTATTTGAGATGCCTTCGAAGACACCAGCTATTCGTTTGGGACAAGGCTTATTGGTATGTCTACTTCCTGTTGACGCCACAGGTCCAAAGTGTACTCCTGAGTGTCAAAGTATCAGGCCCTTAATCATACAAATTCATACAGGGGTTATGATAAGGATTTCAGAAATTAAATCACTATATCAAAGTTCACAAAAACTAGAAATTCAGTTTATTAATTTACAATGGCGTAATTACCTTTCCACTAACCAGAGATTTTTTTCTTTTATTACCAGCATTAAATTTTTTTTCAAGTTTTTATTTATTTATTCATTTAAGTGATCTCTACACCCAACGTGGGGCTCAAACTCATGACCCTGAGATCAAGAGTCACATGCTCTTCTGACTGAGCCAGCCAGGCGCCCCCAGCATTCAATTTTTTATGACAACTTTTTAATTTTGAAATCACAAAAAGTTGCAGAGATAATACAGAGAATTCCCATGTACCCTTCACGCAGCTTTCCCGATGGTAATAGTTTATATAACCATAGTACATTGTCAAGCCCAGGAAACTGACATTGATACAGTACTATTAACTCAAGTACAGACCTTATCCAATTTCACATTTTTTCATGCACTTGTGTGTGTGTGTTTGTAGTTCTATGAAATTTTATAATGCGTTGATTTAAGTAAACACACAATCACGATACACAACTGTTTCACCATTGCAAAGAAACCCCCTCCCGTTACCCATCAATAGTCACACCCTTTCCTCAACCCTAGGCTTTAGCAACCACTGATCTGTTCTCCATCACTGTAATTTTGACATTTTGAGAATATTACATAATGGAATCATACGATGTGTAATTCTTTGAGATTGGCTTTTTCCAGTAAGCATAATGCTCTTTAGGTTCATCCAAGATGTCCCATGTATGGCTGAGTAGTATTCCATTGTATGACCATACGACAGTTTGTTCAACCATCTGCCGGTTGATGGACATTTGGATTGTTTCTTGCTTTTGGCTATCAAAAGTAAATCTGCTATGAGCATTTGTATGCAGGTTTTTGGATAAACATACATTTTCATTTCTCTAGGATAAATGCTCAGGACTAAGAGACCAAGATTGCTGGGTCATATGGTAAATATATGCTTAACTTTATAAGAAAGTGCCAAATTGTTTTCTATAGTAACCAGTATTAGATCTTAAAAATCATATAAGTAATGTCCCCTTACTGTAAAAAAATTCACATAAGGTAGCAAAGTATAAAGTGAAAGTAAAATGACAAATCCTGGAAGCCTGCACAATCTCTTTCCTGAGAAGTAATTGTTAGGTTTTCTATATATTCTTCAAGAATGCTTTATGCATATGT
Source organism: Mirounga angustirostris (assembly GCF_029215605.1). Taxonomy (NCBI): domain Eukaryota; kingdom Metazoa; phylum Chordata; class Mammalia; order Carnivora; family Phocidae; genus Mirounga; species Mirounga angustirostris. The sequence goes on from NW_026991719.1 coordinate 100,718,440, forward strand.
AAGCACATATATGTGTATATAAATATATATATTCACAAATGGGATCACACTATACAAGCTATTTACAAATTGTTTTTTCACTTAACAACATATCTTAGACATATTTGGATGTCAGTAGATAAATATGTAGTTGCTTCTTAAAATTGTTTTTAATTTTAAGTAGGCTCCACACCCAATGTGGGGTTTGAACTCACGACCTCGAGATCAAGAGTCTCATGCTCTACCAACTGAGCCAGCCAGGTGCCCCTGTACTTAATTGCTTAAATGGAAATAGGACCCCATTGTATGGATGTATCATAAATTTCTTTTTTTTTTTTTTAAAGATTTTATTTATTTATTTGACAGAGAGAGACACAGCGAGAGCAGGAACACAAGCAGGGGGAGTGGGAGAGGGAGAAGCAGGCCTCCCGCTGAGCAGGGAGCCCGATGCGGGACTCCATCCCAGGATCCCAGGATCCCAGGATCATGACCTGAGCTGAAGGCAGACGCTTAACGACTGAGCCACCCAGGCGCCCTGTATCATAAATTTCTTTAACCAATTCCCTAAATGATGCCATTTCTATTTTCAGTTTCTCTTTATTACAAAGCTATGATGAAAGTTTTACTACATAGATCTTTGTGTAATTTGTACAAGCATATCTGTATGACAGATTCCTAGAAATACAAGTGTTAGGCTAATTTTACATTTGGTTTTTTTTTTTAAGATTTTATTTATTTACTTGACAGAGAGAGCACAAGCAGGGAGAGTGGCAGGCAGAGGGAGAGGGAAAAGCAGACTCCCCTGCTGAGCAGGGAGCCAGATGCGGGGCTTGACCTCAGGACCCTGGGATCATGACCTGAGCCCAAGGCAGACGCTCAACCAACTGAGCCACCCAGGCGCCCCTAATTTTATACTTTGTATGTTATGAGATACCTTGTTTTTAAATAATTCCCACTAGCGATATATGAGAATTCTTAGTTCTTTTTTTTTTTTTTTAAAGATTTTATTTATTTATTTGAGAGAGAGAAAGAGCACAAGAGGGGGGAGCAGGAGAGGGAGAAGCAGACTCCCTGCTGAGCAGGGAGCCCGATGCGGGACTCGATCCCGGGACTCCAGGATCATGACCTGAGCCGAAGGCAGTCGCTTAACCGACTGAGCCACCCAGGCGCCCCGAGAATTCTTAGTTCTTCACTGAGTGTTACCAAAATTTTTCATCTCTGCCAATCTGGTAGGCAAAGTGTATTTAATTTGCAGGCCTTGGTGAATTAAATTGAGCACTGTTTTATGTATTTATTAGCTATCTGCATTTCTTTTTTAAAAAATTCATTTTAGAGAAAGATAAGAGAGATAGAGAGAGTGTGTGTAAGCGGGGAGGGGCAGAGGGGGAGGGAAGAGGGAGAAAGAATCTGAAGCAGCCTCTGCACTGAGCGCAGAGCTCAACCTAGGGCTCAATCCCACAACCAGGAGATCATGACCTAAGCTGAAACCAAGAGTGGGAAGCTCAACCAGCTGAGCCACCCAGGTGCCATCTGCATTTCTTATCCAATAAGTTGACTCTTTTATATCCTTTCTCCATTTTTCTATTGGAGTATTTTTGTCTTACTGATTTGTGAGAGTTCTTCATATGTATTACGCCTTTTCCATTCATGTAGCAAATATATTCTGCTTATACTTTATCTTTTGACTTTGTTTATGGTATTTTGACATACATAATTTTAAATTTCTGTGGACTCAAATTTAACCATCTTCAGGCTTCTGGATTTTAGGTCACATTTAGAATGGTGTTAGAAAATACAGAATATATACATGCTGCTTAGAGTAGGAGGCTATCTAGGAAACTTAATTTATAATCAGAAGCTTGCTCCAGGGGTACCTGGGTGGCTCAGTCGTTAAGCGTCTGCCTTCGGCTCAGGGCTCAGGTCATGATCCGGGAGTCCTGGGATCCAGTCCCACATCGGGCTCCCTGCTCAGCGGGGAGCCTGCTTCTCCCTATCTCACTCCCCCTGCTTGTGTTCCCTCTCTCGCTGTGTCTCTCTCTGTCAAATAAATCAATCAAATCTTTAAAAAAAAAAAAAAAAAACGCTTGCTCCATTTGTATAGATGGAGTTAAAGAGAACTGTGGGATGCTTTATTCAGATTATGGTAAGGCTAGAAGATTATCTCTGTCACACTGTTGGGTGTGCATTTCTAGTGACCAGAATATTTTTGCATCAAATAGTGTCTTGTTCCTTAAATAGCATCAAATGTTCTAAGTATTCAACTTTCCTTTTTCTTATTTCTCATCAGGCACCAAAAGCTTCTGTCATTACAATATTATGAAAGATTTTTTTTTGAAGGATAGGTTACAAATAATTAAAGTTTATTTTATGTCAGTTACATATTTCATTTGATGGCATTTTCTCACTTTGTCCTCAAATTCCTAGGGTTTACTCTTTGATCTTTCAGTACCCTATGCAATAAATTTCACTTCTTAGGATAGGACTGGGGCACATAGCACTGTGATCTGCACACACTGAAGGCTCAATAAATATTCTTGTGAATAAGCTCTAGAAAGAGAGGCTATTGTGAAACATACTTACATATCAGTATAAATTTGCTATAAAATTTTATCTGATGTTATACCAGTTACAGTTATTTTCTTCAATGGTCTTTTTCACAAGATGAAAGTAAGTTTACCAAACAGAAGAACTTTTCGAAGTATAAAATTGTTTGAAGTCTAAGTTGCTACACAATCAGATGAGAATGTGAATTTATAAAATAGATGAAAAACTATTTGCACCATGTACTATAATGTGATATTTGGAGCAGAAAATCAGTAGTTTTCAGCTATAAGATAGGAAATCATTTAGTATCAATTGATATTAAATTGGCACAATTGAACTAAATTAATGTAAAATGATTTGGTACAGAGCCCAATTTTTCTATTACTTTAAGTGGAATTTTGCATTAACTTATGTAACTGTAAATTTTCCACTACTCCCTATTTAATGTTCTAGCTGCATCATTCTGTAACTTGAATCTATTAAAAACTGTATAACATTCTACCAAAGATGGTCTATAAAAGAAATGGAAATTTATTTTGAATAGTATTCCACTCCCGAAAGCTTCAGAGGTAAGTAAAAATGTCTTGGATTTTATTTCTTGTTATTGATATTTAGATGCTTCTGTTTAACTTTTATTATTCAGTTGATTAAATATACCATAATTCTTTTTTAAAGTTGCAGGAAAAAAACAAACAGTAAGCACAGAGAATGGAGAGAAACTAAAACAAGCGTGGAATATAATTTGAGGAATGAGATTAATCATTATATTGCATTAGGAATGCTTTAGAGGTTATACCGGGTGAAATCTCCACGGTTTACACGGGGCTTTCGTTTCTCCTCATTTAGGAAATTTGTCTTGTTATTAAATACATTTACTCCTTTTCTTGTAATTAAAAGGTAATTTAATATTAAGGGAATAGTCTAACCAAAAATTTTTAAAAGTAAAGAGGAACGAAGAGCTCTTAGCTACACACTATTGTATCAATCTGGGAACTTCTATAACAGCAATGGAGACATGTAATAGGTCACTTCTTCCTGTCCTAGGAAAAGCGGCGCTTCGGAGGGGACAGGCCCTCCCCGAGTTTTTCTCCCCCGCGTAGAGAGCTCTCGGCGGTCAAAGGTCCGGGAGGCTGGATTCGAAACAAAAAAAATAAAAAGGGTAATAAAGACTTGCGTTAACTGGGGGTCAAAGGAGCGCAAGGGGTCTTTTCGCACTTCAAACACCTTGGGGGAGGGGTGAAGAGGCAGGATAAGAAGGAACCAAAATTCTCAACAAAGTCGCAAGGCCGCCGGGTCCCACGTTTCCAGGAAGACGGTGGATAATCGAGGAAGGCGGGGGAAAAACGGGTAGGTCCCCCGGGACTCCTTCAGCCCAAATTTCGATTTCCCTCCACTTCGCTCCGTCCCGTTTCCTTCCCCCCCCCCCCCCCCCCGCCAGGAGTCAAGAATAAATTGGTCGAGCGCCCGGCCTAGCCTAGTAGCCCAGTTCCTTAAGTCTCCCAGACCCTAGAGAGAGAGACCACGTTTTCTGGGAGTCGGGAATAGTGGGATGTAAAGAAAATTTTTTTTTTCTCCAGTGTCAAGCCTTCCTGGTAGAGAATCGGCTTGCTTTCTCTCCACAGCCGAAGCGAAAAGCAAACAAAACAAAACAGAAACTCAAAAAGCAAAACCCCTAAATCACTTAGGATCAGGTGCCAGAGTTCCGCCAGTAGAGTTCTTTTGGTGGGAAGGAGTAGGGACCGCGGGGAAGCGAGGGTCCGGAACTAGGGCGGAAGGCCCCTCGCTGGGGCGTGTCAGAGGAGGGGACAGGGAAGGGTGATGCCCGACTGGGCTGCCAACCTCGGGCTGCGCGCGGGGCGCAGGGGCCCGGGGGACGAGTTCCGACTAAGCCCAGTTTCCGATTTCCCACGGCTCGGGGCTCTGCCGGACATCCCTAACGACCTCCTTTCGGACCCCCTCCCCCCATTAAAGAAAGAGGAAACGCGGCCCACTCCGGTCCGCGGCGGAAGCGCTGCCAAACGAATGAGTAAGTCAGGCGCGGGCACGGCACCTTGTTTACCCCACTCGGCGGCGCGCCCCTGCGGGCGCCTCGTTCGCAGACGGCGTCGGAGACGCTGAACCCGGGAGGCAGTCGGCCACGATTGGTCGGTGATAGGGAGGAGGACGCTGGGAGACAAGCGTTGCAGTGCCAGCTCTCTGCCGCTAGATGCCGCTCCCTCCCAACAGGAGCCGAGCGCGGGTTCGTGGCCGACAGATGGCGCCTGCGCGTTCCATTCGCCTCCAAGTCGCCGAAGAGCGAACACCCCAAACAATCCCGAAGCGCCACCAAAAAAAAAAAAAAAAAAAAAAGAAAAAAAAAAGAAAAAAAAACCCGCCGGATCCGACCGCCACTTTCAAAACCCCCCACCGCTCTAGAACCGCGGGAGCTTCCGTCCCTGAGTAGAATTCGAGGGTGTAAAGAAGAGGAAGGGGAAAATATCTTGTACCAGCCCAGGGGTGAAGAAGCCCCCGGCCTGAGAAAGAAGGAAGGAGGAGTGGGGGAGGCGAACAGTCTCGTTGCTGCCTCTGTGTACGCTGAGGGGGGAGGTAAGTTATAAAATGGCGGAGGCGAAGCTTCTAGAAGTTTGGAGGGGCACCCGGAGGGCGCGGGGCCCACTGTGAGGTGTGTATGGTTGAAATAGGGCGCGAGAGAGGAGTTGGGAGGGAAAGAGAATGGGCACTCTGTTGCCATTTAATTTCCCCTCTACTCCCTTTGCTCCCAACGGGGCCAGCCATGGAGCGGGTGGCTAAGTCAAGACGGGGAGAAGCCTCCCCGTCCCCGCGTAACCCCCAACCCTTCTTTCTGCCTTCTCCCCCCAAGTGGCTACCTCAACACTACCAAGGAACTTCCAGCCCTCCTTCCTCCCTACCTCCTACTCCTAGAGTGGCTTTCTACTGCACGGACTCTTCTTTTCGACTACCCTCGCTGAAGATTCTCTCTTCCTTCCCTCGCCCAACTCTCCCTCGGGGCCTCCACGGAGACCCCCCCCCATGGGTGGCCCAAAATGGAGAACGCGGAGCAGCGCAAGATGGAGGCTCCGCTTCTCTGTGTAGCATTAGATTTAGGTGCCTTTTCTCCGGCAGGCTCTTAAGCCTGGGAGAGCCCAAACTGGAGGTGGGGTGGAGTGCGAGCCGTAGTCGGGGGAGGAAAGCCGGGGAGGCCGTGGCTGGGGTGGGGGAGAGCGCGGTATCGTGGTGAGGGGAAGGAAGAGAGCAAAATGGTGGTGCTGGGAACCTAGGGGGGAGGGGAGAAGCGGAGGCTCAGTTGTGTATATTTGGGCCTCGGACCGAGGGAGGCGAGGGAAAATCTACTCTGATCACACCCCTCCCTCGTGCCCCCTCCCTTCCCCTCTTTCCTTTCCTCCCTCCCTTCGCTCCCTCCCTCTCTTCCTCCCTTCCTAGAGAGGGAACAACATTCATGTGACGGGCCCCTCTGCTTCTCCCCCGCCCCATCATCTCCAGCGCGTGGTGGGGGAACTGCTTGGGAAAGCGATTGGCATCGATCTCTCCATCCCTTCTGAGGCCCGACTTCGGTCAGTTTTCTTCGGGCAACAATTTTATAAATAGGCTGGGGTCTGGTGGTGTTGGCCCCCGCGTGCAGACCTTGCCCCGAAGGGGGCCCTGCCTGCCTGGCATGGGAGGAGGGGGGAAGGGCGGGAGTGGAAGGCTGTTTGTTGGGGGGTTTTGGCGCCACTTTTGTTTTAGTTTTAGTGCTGCTTTTCGTTCCCACCCCCACCCGCACTGTCTTTCTCAAGGCACGAACTGAGCTGATCCTTGCCCCAGGTAGGCAGCTTCTGCTTTTTCCCTCCACACTTTTATTCTTGCTTGGGGTTGACTTTCTTTTTTCTTCTCTCGCGTACCCGGTGATCTGTGGACGGCGATTTTAGCACGAAAAGGGTCTGTTGGGCCATGGGAGAGAGAAGGTGTGGGAAACAGCATCAAGTAGTTCCGCAAAACTTTGAGCCCCGTTCCCATTTTCTTCTGGCCTACATTCGTAAACGTATTGTTGATTTCTGCCCTTTTTTTTTTTGTCGCGAGGAGGTCTTGTTTTGCCTTTAGTTTTTTATAAACCGCTGTACTTTCGACATTTAGTTTCCGCTCTCCCTTCGTGTATATGTCATTTTATTTTTAATTCTGAACTGTAATGGGTTTTATCGTGAGATTTTTCGTGCTGCAGTGTTCAGCTTTAATTTTTAATATTGCATTAGTTTCATCCGGCTTGTGAGACTTTCTCCTCGGTGGCCTAGAAATGTTTTATATGTTGTTGCCTACCACCCCTCCCTTCCCCCTCCCTCCTCCTCTCGCTTGGATGTAGTTTCTTAATTGAGGGTCATGGTGTTTGATTAAATGGTTATTTACAGTTTACACGATCTATCTATTAGAAACTTTTGATCTGTGGGATTAGGTTTAAGTAAACGAAAAGCTTGTGTTGCTTTGAAATGGTTCCTTAAAATGCGCGGGCCGCCCCCCCACCCCCCGGTAAAGCCCCATCTTCCCCTCGTACTGGAGTGTAAATTCCATACCCCTTTTCTCCCACGGACCGCCGTATTTCACGGCAGCCACACCCTGTATTTGTCTCTGTGGATTGGACTCATTATCAGCTTAATTTAGTGACTCTTAAACCACCATGATGGGACTTGCTTAAGCACGAAGCTTCTTTTCCTGTTTAGTCCTAGTGGTTAGTGTCGAAAGAGGAATAATCGAGGTTTCTTGATGAAACCTGGTGCGGTCCAACCTCTGCCTTTTTTCTGTTGTCTTTTTTCCTACTCCGGGCTGTTGGCGGTGTCAGCACCGCTGCTGGGGGCGGGGGTGGAGGGGAGAAAGAGTCGGGTTACCGAAGTGCGTCATTCCTGGCTCTAGCAGGGCCTGCTCGGGAGCTGCTGGTGTTTGTTACTGTCCTCGCAGCACTTTCCTGCCAACCTTCTCTCTCTGCGTATTGGTTAGGAGCAAGAGCAGGAGGCGGTCTTCTAATTCTGTAGCCTAGCGCGTTGCGTTTCAGGGTATATGTGAACTTATTAAAAAAAAAAAAACTGGCCCTGGAAAGTGGATACATTTCTGTTTAATGACATACAATACAGGTAGTTTAGACTTGCTTTCGTATATTTTCCAATGAACGGTGGGGTTAATTTTGAACATTTTAAACCACTTCGGTTAAAATACTTGGTTTTCTTTTTACATTGATATCAATCTATAATTAGGGATCAGAAGGACCAGTTAAGGCATAAGTGTTCAGTGGTTTTTCAAGTGGTTGAATTGTAATTTTATGACACATTATGTTAAATAGTCTGTTTTTTTTCGTTTTGAGCCGAGGTGCTATATGAATACAAGCTAATTGCAGATATTTAAGTTCATTTTCATCACATATTCCTTTTTATCCTTGTAGATATAATTTTAAATATGCCCTTTGGATCTTAAGAACTTTCTTAAAATTTCTTAAAGATGGCTATTTCTTTGTTTTTAACTGAATTCTTAAATTTTCCGCCTAACAAGTAGTTGTGTAGGGTGACAGTTACATTGCTAAATTCTTGACTTCTTGCTAATCTTTGATACTTCCGTATCTTTGGATTTTTCTCAGTGTACTTTTTGAGCACAGTGTCTTCTTAATTCTTTTCTGAAGATGATAATTGGAGGAGGGAGTGGTGGGAGGTAGAGATGAAACAAAAGTGGCCTTGAGTTGATTGTAGCTGGATGATGACTACAGGAGAGCTCATTGTACTACTATTCTCTCTACTTTTTTGTGTGCACTTGAAAACTTCCATAATTAAACCAAAAAATTTGAAGAAAAGATTTCAAATTGTCTTGGAATTTTGGTGTAATGACATAGGTTTGTATTTACATATCAATTATCTGCATGGAAAACTTGGCCTTGTATATAAGTGCTCACACAATGCCTGATGTACAAACTTTCAAAAAATATTTAAATTGAACCAATATAGAATAAGCAATATAAGTTCTTACTAATTGGCTGAACTTTAAATGTTTGTAACTTGGTCTGAATGTAGTCAACTTCTAGTTTCTTTTTTTAAGCCTTTGAAAACAGGAAAATTCCATTCTCAAAGTTTGTAAATTTTGCTTGTCTATTTCATTAAGTTGGAGTTACAGTGAGTCTGTATGAAAGGGATTTACTATTAATAGGAGGGGCTTTGGCAGTTGCAGTAAGTGACAGTGGAAGGGATTCGGGTGCCCTAGGGCGCATTCCTGGTAGGAAGATAGAGGTAGGAGTTGAATTCAGTTTCAGTATTTGGTGTTTAATGAATGGATAGAGAGGAGGATTGGAAAATAAATGTACTTATTAGCCATTCTTTCCCACTGTGAAATAACTAGCATTCTAAGGTATCAGACTGGCAGTGGGGGTGGGGTGGGTTCCTTTTTTTTTTTTAACTGATATGAAAACGAATGTTTACTTATAAAATGAGTTAAATCCCACCCCTTTAAGGATTTGGTGCTGTAGTTAAAAGTCGATATGTAAAATATTCTGATGTTTTCTATAAAGGACATTCTGACCATTACCCATCAGCAGTAAAAGTGCATTGCAATTGAAATCCTCAGTTTCCTTAATTAGTATATTTGTGAATTGCTCCTACACTCTTTGAAGGTAAGTGCCTTATTTTCTGCAGTTTTGTGTTGTCCAGTCAGGCTTTTTACCCCTATGAGATGTATTTTTGAATACATGTCAAAGTTCTAAAGGGAGTCCAAAATAATGGATATTTAATTTTTACGTTCGGTAAAGTGTGTTCCCTCATCATTATTAAAGCAAAATTCCGCCTTAGTCTAGGAACAGATATTTCATAACTGCTAATATTAGTCAGTGTATTCATAGTCAACATTTTAGCTTTAGAAGAATGTTATGAGAAGACATTACATATTTTGAATTCTGCAAATAATCTTAAATAGATGATGAGGATTGTGGCTTCAGATTTATTGTGGCAAGGTAACAGCTAAAATACTAAGCCAACAAATTATGAGTTTGGTAACTTTGAAGTCTGTTTAGTTAGGATTTTTTTTAAAGCCCAAACACTCCACATTTTAATGAAATTAAATCCTGCATTTCTTTTTCATTATTTTCTTTTTCAATCTTACCTTACTGACTGGTGGTTGTCTGAGGACCTATGTATTAAAATAGGTAGGAAGGGATGGGGAGCAGGCTCAGGCCCAAATAAATTATCTTTTGGGAATATAGTGTTAGATGTGAAAATATGCCTTGGACAGTTTAGTAGTGCTTAATATTCTGCATGTTTAACTGATGCCACCCACAGTCGTGTGTGGGAAGGGAGTAAACAGTGAATAGCATATTCTTTTTGTTTTTGGTTCTTTATAATAGATGGAAGACTCCAGTTTTTGATGCTGCAAGTTAACTTTTGAGTTTAAAATTTACATTGAATGGACACAATGATTTGTTCATTGTATCTTAGCAGGATAAGGTTCACATCTCTTTAATGTGGTGACGTTTGTGCCTCACATGTTGAGAAAAAACAACCTAGTCTTGTATTAGCATTTTGAAATTGCTATTAGTAGATTATTCAGATACTTGAAATGACAGTTATTATACAGTGGAGCACTACTGTATACCTATTTTGGAAGTTGGGGAGCTTAGCAAAAGAAAGGGATAGTCTCAGTTACCTATGGGTATCTGTATATACTGAAATGTGATTAATCATTGGAGAATAAAGAAGAAACTTTAAAGATCAAGGCTATTTTAAAAGTTCTTTACATTTTCCTTTTGTAGTTTTCTACATTTGTTACGTGTATAGGACTTCTAATTTGTGGTTCAATACTGTCGCTGTATAATATTTTCTCTATATCTCCGGCTATCATGAGCGGTGGTTATTGCATGTTCTTTCTGTTTGGCAAAGATAGTGTGAGAAAACAAAATTGTCAGTTAGATTTTTTTTACATGTCCTGGGTTGCCTGCTTTGCATTTAATTGAACCAAATTTTATATTTCTTCAGTGTAAGTGGTGTTGCTTGTGGAGTCTTAATTTTTGAATATGTACATTAAAAAAAAAAACTACATCTCTTTAGCAGCTGTGGTAATCTGCTACCTGAACTGTGTTCCTAATGTATGCTTGCTATAGTTCTATCTTTGATACTAACCAGAGAAAACAAGAAGTCTTTACATATGGTTAGTCAAGAGATTATTGAAATTGTTTTATACTCCCCATTCCTCCAAAGGAAGGAAGGGCGAATAATGTTAATGTTCTTTTTTATTTTTTAATTGAAAAATACAGTACTAGGATTGATGAGACCAACTAGAGAGATTTCTGTAAGCTCTTGATAATCTAATGTACACTCAAAGGTAAAATTTCTATTTAATGACAGACTGTTGTTAGAAGGGGAAAAAAGTAAGTCCTGTTTATACTTTTTGCATGCATAACATTGGTGTAATGGGATTTGGCCTATAACTTGTTGAATCCTGAGATACTCTAAGAAACTGTTAATTTAGTTTGAGTTCCTTTTGAATGTCAATAACTGTTTTAACATTTATTGTTTAATCTTCTTAGCTACGTTGCAAGATAGGTGGTTATCATTTTACAGATGGGGAAATTGAGGATCTCCGGGAATGAATGACTTGTCACAGGATAATAATTGATGGCCTGAATTCACACCCAAATTAATTTGGCCTCAAAGCCTTGGCACTTTTTTGTTGTTATTGTTAAAGTTCACCAGTTTCCCTTAACTAAGTGGTTTAGATCTTGGGTTATCTATCACCAGAAAGCATGTATCATTTTAATATTGCAAAATGAAGATTTTTTTTTCCACATGTAGTGCGAGGTAAATGCAGATTTTTACACTGGAGTTGCTGCCTAATGAAAGGTCTAAATTGTGTTTTACACTAAAAGTTGAAATAAATCTGAGCTTTGGTTTTGTTTGCATGTGCTTTTTTTTTTTTTTTAAGATTTTATTTATTTGCGAGAGAGAGAATGAGAGAGAGCATGAGAGGGAGGAGGGTCAGAGGGAGAAACAGACTCCCTGATGAACAGGGAGCCCGATGTGGGACTCGATCCTGGAACTCCAGGATCATGACCTGAGCGAAAGGCAGTTGCTTAACCAACTGAGCCACCCAGGCGCCCGCGTGTGCTTATTATACAAAAGTTCGTGTAATAATATGTTGAATTGTATTCTTGATTTTTTGTTTTTTTGGGGGGGGTCATACTATGGTAGATAGAGTGGTTTCACTGAATTTTTCCCCTTATGTCATTTATGTTCTATACAGGCTAAGTGTTGTTTATTGAGTGGTTAGATTTGAAATAAAATTTTACTTTTATAAATAAAAATGACTTTTATAATTCACTGCTCTGATTGATTCTGTAAGGGGATTTTGTTGTTATTTAATGGTACCTTAAAAATAATTCTTTCTTTGTGTTAGTATCTCTATTTGCTTCTAATTTCTATCTAGTTCATCTTTTCACTTTATTAAATTTTCTTGTTCTAATTTGTATAGGTAATAGTTAATATTGGTGTCCTGGATTATTATTAGGTTCATTAGTGATCAGTGACAGGAATCTTGGTCTCAGCTTTCTTTGCTTTTCCTCGTTTTCCTTTCTGCTTTTCATAAACTACAACTAGAACTTCTCTTATCTGAAGGACTGCTAGATGTTGGATAGCTGGCCTACAATAAATTAGTGGAGATGGGGTAAAACAATGTATAGTGCTTTTCATAGCCATGAGTCAAATTTATATATTTTATGTTAATTGTTCCCTTAAGCTTCATTCTGTGGGAAATAATTTTTCCAGTGATGCAGTCTTCTACCCCAGATTCTATCTTTGTTCAATATTGAGTCTTTTCATCCATATTTCTCCCTTTGTACTCCCAAGAATAGCAAGACCCTGGTGTTCTACAACAGAATTATGCCCCAAGGCATCCATTGTATATAATGAATTAGTTTCTCTCCTGTGTATCTGGAAAGATACTAGTTTTGTACCATTCTTGGGAGAATTCAGGAAATCGTCACTCAAATCATTTTGAGTTCTGTGGTTAACATTGTGGAACCCTGGATGAGAAAGGCTGAAAAATATTAAGGGTCTTGGTCTGGTGCTAAGCAGTTTTACTTTTCAGTTACTTTCCTGTCAGTAACCTTAATATAGCCTTATGTATGATAAAATGTGAATGCAATTGATAATATTGCTATCTCGGGATAAGTTGGTTAGTGTTGATTTCAAGCAGTTAGTGCTACTTAGTTTCAAAAAATTGAATGTGGGAAGTTAAATGCATTATATGATTCAAAACTTTTTATAAAAAGTATTTGACGGTGACTAACATTAGCAACAGTTAACACTAACTGAACTCTTACTCTCTGTCAGACACTGTTAAAATGCTTTACATGTATTACCTCACTTAATCTTCATGACCCTATTACCCATTACCATATGATTTACTGCTCAAACCAGGATACTTTTGAGAATGAACGGGGGGACACTAACTGGATGGCATTCTGGGATAATAGTATCAACTAGGACTGTCCCAGAGAAACTAGGATTTATGACATCCCTGATTAATATCCCATTTTTCAGGAGGCATCCAAGGCATAGGGAAGCTGAGTACATTGCCTAATTAGTAAGTGGTAGGAGGGGATTCACAACTTCTACAATTTATTTGGACGTGAAAGTGATTTAAATGACTTTAAACAGCCATATTCTGAGAGTTTATTTTTACTCTTGGGGGAATTTCTATTGGTGTGGGGTTGATTGTAAAAAACAAGAGACAGTGTTTTTTAAATTCTATTGAGTAGAATTTCCAGTTGGCTTATTTCAAGTTGACTATTGGACTTCTGAATGACTGTTGAAAAACAACTTCTGAGGTCCACTGAAATAAAAAAAAAGAAAAAGAAAAAGAAAAAAGCCAAGATAACTACTTTTACTATTTACATCTTTGTTTTTCTTATGTATTATTATTCAGACCACCCTTACTGTTTTCTTGGGAGGAAATGTTAATTGTACCCTCTTTCTTGGGGGTTCTTACGTGGAAAATTTCTTCTGAAAAGAAAACTGAAAGAGAAATAATTTTGTGACTAGGGAGAAGTGGTATTAGAAAGAAAAAGGTACAGTTTAGAGACTTATTTGAAGTTAAACTGATTCAGTAACATAATTTGAGATTTAAGTCTTATAGAGATTGAAGTGTCATTTCTTTTATTATTTTATTTAAAGATTTTTATTTGACAGTGCGAGCATGTGTGAGAGAGCACAAGCAGGGGGAGTGGCAGAGGCAGAGGGAGAAGCAGACTCCCCGCTGAGCAGGGGACGGAGTCGGGGGTGAGGGTGGGGGGGGATGGGGGCTTGATCCCAGGACCCTGAGATCATGACCTGAGCTGAAGGTAGACCCTTAACCAACTGAGCCACCCCAGGAGCCCCTGAAGTGTCATTTCATAAAATTAATACTTCTCCCTTATTTTTGGGTGACTTTTGTAGTTGCCTTCTGTTCCCACCTGTTTATATTTGTGGTACATCCTACCCCCCAAAAATGATTACTGTAGGGTTAATTCAAACATTTGGAGAAATGATTTCAGCATAATCTCAGATTAATACTATACTGTAAACTAAGATTTTTTTTTAGTGGGGGTGAGTGTTAGCTGATCTTTTGTTTAAGAAAAATTACTATTTTTTTAAGGTTTTATTTGAGAGAGAGAGAGAGAGTGGCAGAGGGCAAGGGAGAAGCAGGCTCCCCGAGTTCACTTAGTGGAGCCAGACATGGGGCTCCTGAACTCAGGGCTTGATCCCAGGACCCCAGGATCAAGACCTGAGCCAAAGGCAGACACTTAACTGACTGAGCCACCCAGGTGCTCCGGTAGAGAGCTGATCTTAAGAGGACTAAGTTTTTTCATACTTGGCTATTTTTTGGCCATTTTAATATTTCGTTGAGGAATTTGTGTGTTTTTTATCCCCTAGCTAGTTCACTTTTGGAGGTTTTGTTGGTGTCAATATTTTACAAACAACTGCAAGGTTATTAAGTAGGTCTATTTAATTTTGTAAGTCTTTTCTTTAGTTTATTAAATCCATCATGAAATTGGAAGTGGGGGGATTGCATTTTTGACCAGATTTGTGGGCCACATAGTCACTGGTAGACAAAAGGTTATTTTTGTGGATTTGGTTTATTATATGAAATTAATACAGCTGGTATGTATGTATATATTTATTTATTTAAAAGATTTATTTGTTTATTTTTATAGAGAGAGAGCCCAGGGCTAGGGGGAGAGGGAGAGAGAGAAACTCAAGCAGACTCCCTGATGAGCGGGAAACCGGATGCGGGACTCTATCCCACGACCATGAGATCATGACCTGAGCTGAAACCAGGAGTCCAACATTCAACTGACTGTGCCACCCAGGCACCCCTACAGTTGCTATTTTAAGCTATTGCTTGTTTTTAACCTAGGGCTCATGGATAGGGTAGAGGTGTGAGAACCCTATCAAATTATGTACAAAATGTATGTGTTTCTTCAGATTCTCAGAAGGGTTCATTGTTGTTATTGGCTGGTACTTAAAGTGCCTACAGAGACAGGATATACAATGGTCAACTAGATTACATAGTCCCTGTCCTTAGGTAATATTGTCAGTTGGGCTTTATCACCCCAAAGGGGTTAAAAACAACACTTGTAAAAAACACTACATACTGGGATTACTATATATTAAAGAATGTTAGGCTAAAACCAGTAGCCATCAATGCAGTTGTTTTTGATATGGTGTCCTTAATTTGAGATTAGTGACAAGTATTTTTTTTTTAAGATTTTTTTTTTTTTTAAAGATTTTATTTATTTATTTGACAGAGAGAGACACAGCGAGAGAGGGAACACAAGCAGGGGGAGTGGGAGAGGGAGAAGCAGGGTCCCTGCAGAGCAGGGAGCCCGATGTGGGACTCGATCCCAGGACCCTGGGATCATGACCTGAGCCGAAGGCAGTCGCTTAACCGACTGAGCCACCCAGGCACCCGTTTTTTAAGATTTTATTTTTAAGTAATCTTTACACCCAATGTGGGGCTTGAACTCACAATCCTGAGATTAATAGTCACATGCTCTACTGACTGAGCCAGCCAGGTGCCCCTGGTGACAGGTATTTTTAAGGACTACTCTGAAAAGCTTTGGGGGAAAAATAACAATTGAGGACTGTAAGTGTAGCCTTGGAATGCTTCAGTCTTTGATTGTTAATAAACAAAATTAAAAGAGCCCATGATCATCCCCTGTAAGTAGTTACTGTTATCCAGAAATTGAGATCTTCTAAATGATGTTATGGTTTTGTGTAAAAGCAAAAGAGGCAATTGGCAATCATTTTTTTTTAAGATTTTATTTATTTGTGAGGGGGAGAGAGAGTGCATGCACAAGCAGGGGAGCAGCAGGCAGAGGGAGAAGCAGGCTCCCTAAGGAGCAGGGAGCCCGACTCGGGAGCCTTGTACCTAATTTGCAAACTTTGTGGCAACTAGAATGTTACTACAAAGAACATGGTTAATATCCTCTTTAAAAAGGCCTTTTTTGTGGTTTAAAGAAATAATATTAAAGATAGTTAGGAACATGAACCTTTGAGAATTTCCCTTTTACACTAAAGAAATAGAGAAAATGTAGGAAATATTAGCAAAGCCATAATATTTTTCCTTTGGGATATATCCCTCCCTGTTTCCACTACTCATTCAGGCCAAAAGACATTCCTCAGACTTTATTCCTGGCAGGAGAATTGAGGAAGTGGTGGTAGCCATGGTTGGCAGGGAAGCTGAAGCATGAAGGTATGTTTTTGAAAAGCAAATTTGTCAATGACAAATGGATTTTTCCAGCTCTGTGTATATGTACTTTTTTGAGTTTTGATTAAATATCAATGCATAAAGTGCTACTATTCATTGAGGAATATTCAGTAGTTGCATTCATATTTGGGTGTTCTAAATTTACTTGAAAAATTTCAGAAGGATTATTTGGACAATATGGGATTATATTAGGAAAGATTCTTTACTGGGAAATTATTTCCTAAACTTTTGAAGTTAGACTGAAACAGGTATCCAGGTTGTTGCATAAAAATAGCAAATCTAACATGAAGGGTAATTATTCGTGTGTGTGTATGAATATATAGTGTTTAAATGTACAATATTGGTGAATATCCATATTTATCTCTTTTAAGTAGATTGTTAACTTCTTCAGACTAGGAATTGTGTTTGTTTTTTTTTTAAGATTTTATTTATTTATTTGAGAGAGAGAATGAGAGACAGCACAAGAGGGAAGAGGGCAGAGGGAGAAGCAGACCCCCTGCTGAGCAGGGAGCCTGATGCGGGACTCGATCCTGGGACTCCAGGATCATGACCTGAGCCGAAGGCAGTCGCTTAACCAACTAAGCCACCCAGGCGCCCTAGGAATTGTGTTTTTATCTAATTTTGAATTCTTGTGTCATGTGGTATGTTACACAGATTCTCAAATGATAATTGAATTAAAACCTTAGGTTTTCTAGAAATCTAACCCTGCATTATAATTACATTATTAATGTTTATATTAAAGAGCTGTGTGTTGGAAGAGAAGTGGTTAATGAATTTCCTCTAGTTGTTTTTGCAGTGATGATAAACTTTAAAGTTTGTATCTCTAGGATATCATTTACAGCATCTACTAGATGGCAAGTTGTAGTACGTTCTCCTAACACTGACTTTTTTATTTCTTAAACCCTGTGATGTAGTTCGTGGTATTTTCATTTACTGAGGTTCCAGAATGGTTAAGTGACTTGCCTAAGTTCATTCAGCTAGTAAGTAAGTGGCAGAGCCTACTTTTGAATCCAATTTTGCCCAATTCTAGCATACTTCTTTACATGGTGATACACTGCCTCCCAGTGGGGTGATTTATAGATTTCTTAGTGATAACTTTTTTTGGGAAAGAGAATAAAAGGAGATAGTAATTGGGGCACCTGGCTGGCTCAGATGGTGGAACATGCGACTTGATCTCAGGGTCACGCGTTCAAGCCCCACATTGGGTGTAGAGCTTACTTTAAAAAAAAAAGGAGAGGGGCGTCTGGCTGGCTCAGTTGGTGGAGCATACAGCTCTTGATCTTGAGGTCATGAGTTCTAGCTCCATGTTGGCCATGGAGCCCACTTAAATAAATAAAAATTTTTAAAAAACAGACAATAATCCAGAATTTTTGGGACTGAGGAGGAAGTTAAACTTCTCAAAGTAGTCAGAGGACTTTTGGAAATTAAGTAGGAGAAAGGCTTTTTTTTTCCTGCTCTGAGAATTGAAAGCACATTTAAAAAAATTTATTGTTTTAAAGATTTTATTTATTTGAGAGAGACAGAGAGAGCATGAGCGGGGGTAGGAGCAGAGGGACAAGCAGACTCCACACTGAGTACGGAGCCTGACGAGGGGCTTGATCTCATGACCCTGAGACCATGACCTGAGCTGAAATCAAGAGTCAGACGCTTAACCAACTGAGCCACCCTAAATTTATTTTTTAATTCCAGCTTAATTAACATTCAGTGTGACATTAGTTTCAGGTGAATAGTATAGTGATTCAGCAATTCTGTACATTACCCAGTGCTCACCACAATAAATGTACTCTTAATCCCCTTCACCTATTTCACCCACCTCCCCTCTGGTAACCATCTGTTTGTTCTCTATATTTAAAAGTAGGTTTTTTTGTTTTCTCTTTTTTTTCTTCATTTGTTTTAGTTCTTAAATTTCATATATGAGTGAAATCATGGTATTTGTCTTTTTTTGACTGACTTCACTTAGCATTATACTGTCTAGATCAATCCATGTTGTTGCAAATGGCAAGATTTCATTTTTTATGACTAATATATATACACCACATCTTTTTTTTTTTTTTAAAGATTTTATTTTCTAAGTTATCTCTACACCCAACTTGGAGCTCAGACTTACAACCCCAAGATCAAGAGTCACATGCTCCGCTGACTGAACCAGCCAGGCGCCCCTCCACCACATGTTTATCTGTTCATCTATCGATGGACAGTTAGGTGCTTCCTTATCTTGGCTATTGGAACTGATCCTGCAACAAACATAGGGGTGCATACATCTTTTCCAACTAGTGTTTTTGTATTCTTTGGGTAAATACCCAGTAGTAGAATTACTGGATCATATGGCAGTTCTTTTTTTTTTTTTTAAATTGTTATGTTAATCCCCATACATTACATCATTAGTTTTAGATGTAGTGTTCCATGATTCATTGTTTGTGCATAACACCCAGTGCTCCATGCAGAACGTGCCCTCCTCAATACCCATCACCAGGCTAACCCATCCTCCCACCCCCCTCCCCTCTAGAACCCTCAGTTTGTTTTTCAGAGTCCATCATCTCTCATAGTTCGTCTACCCCTCGGATTTCCCCCCCTTCATTCCTCCCCTCCTGCTATCTTCTTCTTCTTCTTTTTTTTTTTTTCCTTAACATATATTGCATTATTTGTTTCAGAGGTACAGATCTGAGATTCAACAGTCTTGCACAATTCACAGCGCTTACCAGAGCACATACCCTCGCCAGTGCCTATCACCCAGTCACCCCATCCCTCCCAACCCACCCCCCACTCCAGCAACCCTCAGTTTGTTTCCTGAGATAAAGAATTCCTCATATCAGTGAGGTCATCATATGGCAATTCTATTTTTAGTGTTTTGAGGAACCTCCATACTATTTTCCACAGTGGCTGCACCAGTTTGCATTCCTACCAACAGCGATCAAGGATTCCTTTTTCTCCACATCCCTGCTAACACTTGTTGTTTCTTGTGTGTGTGTGTGTGTTAAAGATTTTATTTGAGAGAGAACGAGAATGAGCGGGGGAAAGAGGAAGAAGCAACTCTCTGCTGAGCAGGGAGCCTGATGCAGGGCTCGATCCCAGGACCCCAAGATATGACATGAGCTGAAGGCAGAAGCTTAACTGACTGAGCCACCCAGGCACCCCTCTAATGTGTTTTTTTTTTTTAAGTAAACTCTACTCCCCCAATGTGGGGCTTGAACTCATGACCCCTAAGATCAAGAGTTGCATGCTCTACCAACTGAGTCAGACAGGCGCCCCATTTCTTGTGTTTTTGATTTTCTTAAGATTTTATTTGAGAGAGAGTGCGCGAGTGCGTGTGTGAGCACACCCACATGAGCAGAGGGAGGGGCAGAAGGAGAAGCGGACTCTGCTAAGCAGGGAGCCTGATGTGGAGGCTCAATCCCAGGACCCTGAGATCATGACCTGAGCTGAAGGCAGATGCTTAACTGACTGAGCCACCCGGGTGCCCCTCTTTTTTTTTTTTTTTTTAAGATTTATTTGAGAGAGAGCGTGAGTGGGGGTGAGGGACCGAGGGAGAGAGAGTTTCAAGCAGACTTCCTGCTGAGCATGGAGACCCACTTGTGGGGCTTGATCCCACAACCCTGAGATCATGACCTGAGCCAAAATCAAGAGTCAGACACTTAACCAACTGAGCCACCCAGGCCCCCAGAAAGGTTTATTTTCTACCAGTAGCTGATAGAGGATAAATCATTCTCAGTCTGAAGTTAATATGTGATGGGTCATATTTTGTAGTAAGCATCAAGTAACACCTAGAAGAGGATTGGATGGGGGGAAGATGATAAAACTTGTTATAGTCTACCTGCCTTAATCCTCAGTAATATTGACATCTGAATTAAGTTTTAGTAATTAGGGACGCCTGGGTGGCTTGGTCAGTTGAGCGTCTGCCTTCGGCTCAGGTCATGATCCCAGGGTCCTGGGATCGAGTCCCATATTGATTGGGCTCCTTGCTCGGTGGGGAGCCTGTTTCTCCCTCTGTCTGCCACTCCCCCTGCTTGTGTGCTCGCGCTCTCTCTCTCGACAAATAAAATCTTTTAAAAAAATTTAGTAATTAAACTTGTTACAAACTATGAAATAAAATGTTATCCAAAGCATTGTTGGCATATATCTCACTACTAGTGTTCCTACTAAAGGACAATAACACTAATAGGAAAATCTGTTCAGGTAAATTGGTCTAAGTCCAGGCAACATGTCAATTTGTGTTTTTTGTTTTTTTCATTTTCTCCTGTCTCCGTTTTCTGCTGCTTTTCCACTTCCAGTATCTTTTACGATTTCTAAAATTCTCCATGGGAAGTAGAAACGTTTTGATGGTGATTTCCTTTTTAAAAAAAAATTTTATGCTATTACTACTAACACTAGATAACCAAATGCTAGGCACTGAAATAGAAGTGATTTCAAAAAGTAACCCATTTAATCCTCCTAGCAGCCCTGTGAAGTGGGTACTATTATTATTTCCTGTTTATAGTTGAGGAAACAGAGGTGCGAGCAAAAATGTACAGTTGTCCAAGGATACTTACCTAGGAAGTGGTGGAGATTTGATGTGAACCCAGGCAGTCTGGCTATAGAGTCCATGTTCTTAACGCTGCATATAGCACCATACTGCTGATTAGTTGACAATAATGTGAATGGTTTCCTTATCTTGGCAGTATATTATTTTAAGTAACTGTATTTAATTGTAGAGTGAGGGGGTCAGCAGAGGATTGGGCACATTTCTGATTCTCAGGTTTCCAGGGTGTAAAATAGGTATAATCCCATCTGCTTTATGTTATTATTTTTTTTAAAGATTTTACCTAATAGTGAGAGAGAGAGAGAGAGAGGGAGCAGGGCGTGGGGCAGGGGGAGAGGGAGAGGCAGACTCCCCACTGAGCGAGCTTGGGACTCCGGGATCATGACTCAAGTTGAAGGCAGATGCTTAACCGACTGAGCCACCCAGGCACCCCTATCTGCTTTATGTTATTATGGGGATTATATAACAGTACTTTTTCTGAGTGTTTTCTGTGTGCTGGACAATATATTGAGGGTTTTGCCGGCATGAGAGGTGCCCAGATAACTGTAATATTTCCATTTTTTGAGTACATCCCATTGGTCAGATAACTTGACGAAATATACTACCTTCTTATATTTTGTAGGGGATGTTTTATACTCAGTTTACAGATTGGAAAACCGAGGCCTAAAGAAATTAGGTAATTTGCCCAAATGATTTGCTTCCTACCTCAGGGCATTTGTATTTGCTGGTCCCTCTGCCTGGCTTGGTTCCTCATTTATTCAGGACATTTTTTTCAAGTAGCCTTTCAGTGAAGCATTCCTTGGTCATGTTATATAAAATAATATCCTTTGCCTCCAGCATTCACTTTCCTCCTTAACTCTGGTATTGTGAGACTCACTAGACTTTATTTGTAAGCTGATCCTGAATTAAACTGATTGACTCTTTTTTTAAAGATGTTATTTATGTTATTTGTCAGAGAGAGAACAAGCAGGGGGAGCAGCAGGCAGGGGGAGAAGCAGGCTCCCCGCTGAGCAAGGAGCCTGATGCAGGACTCCATTCTAGGACCCTGAGATCATGACCTGAGCTGAAGGCAGATGCAACGACTGAGCCACCCAGGCGGCCCAGACTGATTTACTTTTTTTTTTTAAAGATTTTATTTATTTGACAGAGAGCGGCACAGTGAGAGAGGGAACACAAGCAGGGGGAGTGGGAGAGGGAGAAGCAGGCTTCCCACTGAGCAGGGAGCCCGATGCGGGGCTCGATTCCTGGACCCTGGGATCATGACCTGAGCCGAAGGCAGACGCTTAACGACTGAGCCACCGAGGCTCCCCAAACTGATTTACTCTTAAGGCACCAAGATGGGCATTCCCTGTAATAGAGAACTGCTGTGGTATGTGCTTGGGCCTGTTTTGGGGTGGAGTAGAGAGATCGCGAAGTCTTGTCTTAACAGTTTTTAGAAGCCTTTTCTCATGAACTGCCTTCAATTCCAGGAGGAGCATGTGCACTCAGCTCAGTTTCTAGGTTCTGTGAAGCCTTTTATCTCTTAGTAGAGGTGTGCCTTCCAGCTTCTTACTGTCTTCACTTTCAATCCCCTCATTTTGCCTAAAGAGTTGTTCATTGAGCTTTTATTGTGTATTTGTAATGAGCCTAGTGTGGAGCTAGATGTGAAGTAGGGAGTAGGCTTCAGACAGGAGGATTCCTAGTTTTGCCGCTTAAAGTTAGTAGGAAATAACATACATATAACATACGTATATACAGATGTACATATGTGTGTGTTTAAAAGAACTGCCATGTATTAAAACATTTAATAATGATGTTTTAGTTAATATTTTGATAGCACGTAAGTCATTATTTTATGATGCCCTGGAATGCATACCTCTTTCTTTGTTTCTACTTCTTGAAAAATTTCTTGCAATGATTTATGTAGTTAGAACACAGTAGTGATAATATGGTACTATGCTCTTGCATTTAAATGGTAGCTGATTTTGGAGAGAGGGAGACGACTTAGATTTTAGATAACTTCACCCTTAAGCTGATGTTGTGCAACCGGAGTTCAATAGATAGAAGAGCAGGAGATATGTTAGGGATTTCTATGCATAGAGTACATTGGCTTTTAGAGGGGAGAACTTATAAAAAGGATCAGAGGGTCAGGGGTGAAAACTCATTGTTGGACAGGAGGAAGAAGTAGGACCATTGATAGAGAGTGGTCAGGGAGATAGATAATCTAGGAAAATGTAGAATAAAATCCGTAAGTGTCTACATTTGAAAAGAATCCAGATAGCATGTTCTCTCCTTTGGGAGATGCCTTTAAATTGTATACAATATAAAAACTAGTTCCAATTATGTCAAGTTGAAATTATCTTTAAAGCTGATAATAACCAATGATTATCCTTATGTAGATTGTTTTCTTTGTGGCATCTCTTGGGAGTTGGGTTCTTCTTGCACACTGGGTCCCAAGTTACCAAGAATAAGACTAAGCTGGGAAGTGGTCTAGGACAAGGAAGGGCATACCTGGCTTACTACTTTCTAAAAAGTCAACTAAAAATTCATTGGAATTATTTTGTATGAAACATTCAGAGAACCGATTGTACTTAAATATGTGAGTGGTATTAGTACACTGCAGTTTGATGTCTTCTGCACAGCAGTTTATGATAATTATGATTGGAGTTTGCTGGAGTCTATTTTGAAAAGGAAAACCTTTTTTCTTCCCTCTGTACTTCTATGTGAAATAAAGTGTGTAGGTAACCACTTCAGTTTTCTTCAAGTTTTGTGGAAAAGCTATCTTGGGTAGAAATAATACCAGACATGAGTATCTTGTAAAATCTTCTCACTTTTCTGCTTCTTAGGATAATATTACAAAGAGAAATTACTGTTACTGATCTGGAAAACTACCCATAATTCTAATGCTTTCTTCATTCCAAAAATATTTTTAAAATTTTGGTAAATGTAAAATTTACCATTTTAAGTGTACGGTTCACTGACATTATTCATTGTTGTGCAAACATTACCACCATCCATCTCCAGCATTGTTTCGTCATTCCATAATGAAACTCTGTACCCATTAAACAACTTCCTATCTCCCCTCTGCCCTCAAACAGTCCCTGATAAGCCAGTGTTCTCCTTTGTGTCTATGTATTTGACTATTCTAGGTACCTCATAAAAGAGGAAGCACAGAATATATGTCCTTTTGTGACTGACTTATTTCACTTGGCTTAACGTTTTCAAGGTTCATCTATTTTGTAGGATGTGCCAGAATTTCCTTCCCTTTTAAGGCTGAATAATATTCTGTTGTATGTATATAACACATTTTGTTTATTCATCCATGATGGACATTTGGGTTGCTTCCACCTTTTGGCTATTGTGAAGAATGCTGCTATGAGTATGGGTGTACTAATATCTTTTTGAGTCCCTACTTTAAATTCTTTTGTGTATATACCCAGAAGTACAATTGCTCCACAAATATTTGAGTGTCTAGTATGTGGCAGGCACTGTACTAAGCCCCGGAGATAAAGCAGTGAGCCTGTCCCCTGCCCTCAAAGAATTTAATTTACTGGGAATAAAAGATATTAAATAAGCAGTTACAATTAAGTATGTTAAATGTTACAAAAGGGCAAGTACAGAGTGCCACGTGTATGTTTTATATGGTTGTAATGTATATATTGTTAATGAGAAGAATACAAAACAGCAAATGCTTTTCCATATTCTAGTATAATCCCCTGCAGCACCCCACTCCCTGTGCCACTGCATGGAAATCTTTGCTTTTTTTCACATTTAAAAAGTTAATGCCTGGAATTTATTTTTGACTACGACGTGAGGTAGGGCTATTCTGATACTGTGATTGATAAGAAATATATATATTTGGTCTTTGACCCCATTCTTGGCACAAAGCTCCTAAAACCCTTGGAATTTCCTAAGTGTTGAGAGAGATTAAGGTGTCTTTTATTATGTTAACGAGGTTACTTTTGGAAAGCACTTGAGGATGGGGCTGGTTGGTTGCCAGTGGTGCCAACCCTGTGCGGAATGGGAAGAGGGGCTGGAGATGAAATCTAGTCACCAGTGGCCAATGATTTAATCCATCATGCCTCTGTAATGAGGCCTCCGTAAAGACACAAAAGAACAGGGTTCCTAGAGCTTTCATGTTGGTGAACAGCACCTGGAGATTTGGGGAGTGGTGAGCTCCGAGTGGGCAGGGAAACTTCGTGTCCTTTCTCTGTACCTTGCTTTATGTGTCTCTTCCATCTAGCTCTTCTGGGAATTATATCCTTTTATAATAAACTGGTGATCTAGTAAGTAAAAGGTTTCTCTGAGTTCTGTGAGCTGCTCTAGCAAATTAATTGAACCTGAGGAGAGGGTCTTAGGAACCTCTGATTTATAGCCAGTTAGTTAGAAGTCCAGGTGACAACCTGAACTTGGAACTGTCCTCCGAAGTTCAGGGAGGCAGTCATGGGAATCTCCAATCTGTAGCCCATTGTCAGAAGCACAGGTAACCTGGGTTTGCAACTGGTGGCAGAAGGTGGTGTGAGGGCAGTCTTCTGGACTGAGCCCTTAACCTGTGGAATCTGATGCTATCTCTAGGTAGATAGTGTCAGAATTGAGTTGAATTGTAGGACACCCAGCTGATGACTGGAGGATTACTTGGTGCTCTTTGGGAAGAAAAACACATTGGAATTAGTTCTCAGAGCCATTTTATCTATACATACTTTTGTCTTTTTTAAAAAAAATGGAGTTATAGTTGACATACAATATTACATTTATTTTAGGTGTACAACATAATGAACTTTTGCCTTTTTTTGTGCCATGCCATGAACTACCTAATAATTTTCTTGTTGTACATTTGTGTGTCTCTTCCCCCTCTGTTTTAGATTGGAGGCACTGCTTCTATGAGTAGTTTTGTGGGTTTTTTTTCCTAATTATGTTCAGCAGTGGGATAATGCTGTCAATCAGTATGAACTTTTTAAAGCTCTAAGTAACTGAAGATTTATTGTTTTCCAATAGGGTTGTACCTACCTAACAGTGCCACCGTAGCTGTGATGTATGGTAACTACATTATCCCTGCTTTGGAGATGTTATTTTAAGCAGTTTTGCCAGCGATATCTCGGATGCCTTTAATTTGCGTTTCTTTATTAGCTAGAAGGAACATATCCTCTTATTTTTGAGCAAGGTATTTTGAATGTGACCAACACTTAAGTTTAACCTGAGGGCCTTTTAATTATGAGTATATAATAGTTTTCTGGTTAATTACTGGTAGTGATTATTTTTAGTATTAAGTAGATGATGTATCTAATTATTTTAAATTGGATCTGTGCATTATTTTGTAATGTCTGTTCACTTTGTGTTTTTAGTTCATTTCAATATACAAGTAGCAGTTACTTAGGAAACCTGCAATAATCTATCCATCCTCTTGTCTAGCCCAGTAGTGCTAAGTTGCATTCAGTGGACAGTTTGTAGAAGAGCTGTGTTTGAAGTGTTTTGTAAACAGAGTGTGAGAACCAGGGGGAAAAGCCCAGATTTTTTTCTTACTGCAGTGTAACCTTTTTAGCAATGAAACCTACAGTGAAATTAAATTTTTTTTAGTTCAGCCTGTTTCTTGATAGTAATGCTTATTTTTAGTCATGAGCAGGGTAGATAAAGTAAAATTGGCTGTTAGACATTCTTTTTAAAAAATTGCATGATTAAAGAAATAATTACATGATTGCATTTATGGTTATGTCAGTTGGTAGTCCATAGACTACTTCCAGGAAGAAAGTCCATAGATTCCCTATTGAGATTTTGTCAGTGCCAAGGCATTGTGAAACCAATGGAAAAAGATACCCTTTTTTTTTTTTTTTTGAAGATTTATTTGACAGAGAAAGACACATCGAGAGAGGGAACACAAGCAGGGGGAGAGGGAGAGGGAGAAGCAGGCCTCCCGCTGAGAAGGAAGCCCGATGAGGGGCCCCAGGATCATGACCTGAGCTGAAGGCAGACGCTTAATGACTGAGCCACCCAGGCGCCCCTCAAAGATATCCTTCTTTCTTTAGGATATCTGAGAATGTTCTTGACTATCTAACTTTCGAGTAATTAAAAATGCACTGGCAACTTTAAAAAAAAGATTTTATTTATTTATTTATTTAGAGAGTGCGAGTGGGAGGAGGGATAAAAGAGGGAAAGGGAGAGAGAATCAGAGGCAGACTCTGCGCTAAGGGCAGAGAGCCTGACACGGGCTCGATCCCAGGACCGCTGGGATTGTGACCTGAGCCGAAGGCAGATGCTTAACTGACTGAGCCACCCAGGTGCCCCAGCTTTTTTTTTTTTTTTTTTTTTAAAGTAAGCTCTACGCCCAGTGTGGGGCTTGAACTCACAACCCCTGAGATCAAGAGTTGCATGCTCTACGGACTGAGCCAGCCAGGTGCCTCTGCACTAGCAACTTTGTAGTGAACAGTTTTCAGGTCTGGGGAGAGAAGTTGGGGCAAATGGAAATATAGAATAGTTAATTTTCAAACATTCTGTAGATTGATTTACTTTAGTTAGGAACATAAATTGTATTTATAGCTTTGGTTAAAATGATCATACATGTACATGTTACATTATGTTTAAATGTAGTGAATGCTCTCCTCTCAACACAATAACCTTGTTTTATTTTCATGGTAGCTTTTACCACTGCCTGGTATTTTCTTTCTTTGTGGTCTCCTTCCCCTACTAGAATGTAAGCACCATGGGAGTGGGGACTTTGTGGTTTAATGCCTTAACCTTGGTGGCTGTGACAGTGCCTGGTGCGTAGGAGGTCCTCAAATATTTGTTGAATGAATGACTTATTTAGTAATTTATCTGGATACTTGGGGTGCCTGGCTGGCTCAGTTGGTAGAGCATGAGACTCTTGATCTCAGGGTCGTGAGTTTGAGCCCCACATTGGGTGTGGAGCCTACTTTAAAAAATGATAGTAATTTATCTGGATGCTGATGAATTATTTAGAAATAAATTCAGTTTTAGTTGTGAATGTAACTAAACTTAATGAACTTTTAGAAATCACTCATGGTTTTTTGCTTTTTGTTTAAATCGTTTTGAGAAGTGGAAAAAGTTTTGTTTTTTAAAGATTTTATTTATTTATTTGATAGAGATACAGTGAGAGAGGGAACACAAGCAAGGGGAGTGGGAGAGGGAGAAGCAAGCTCCCCGTGGAGCAGGGAGCCCGATGCGGAGCTCAGTCCCAGGACCCTGGGATCATGACCTGAGCCGAAGGCAGATGCTTAACGGCTGAGCCACCCAGGCGCCCGTAGAAGTGGAAAAAGTTTTGAGATCTGCGGGGCTTGTCAGTATTACTATAGAATACAAGAAATTAGTGGTAAGGCTAAAAAAGATGCTAGTCTCCAAAGTCCATTAAATAAATCTTGTGCTATAATGTAACTGTCTGAGCTAATTATCTGAGTTATGACTATTAGCATATTTTTTTCTGATCATTTTTATCTTCACAAGTTAAGACAAACTTTACTCTTAAGCATCTGATTTGGTGTATTTCCAAACATAGTTTCTTTTGCAAGTTGCAGAAAAAAAATCTGAAGCAGGTGAGAAAAGAGTAGTTAGAAACTATATTGCTTTTTTGCCACCATCTTGTAGGAGGATTGGGGCAGGGGAAGTATGTTTGCTTGCACTGTATTTTCCAGTGTTGAACATATTACCTAATATTAAATTCCAGATGTGCTGCTCATTATGTGTGTTAATCAAGTATAACAGTAGTGATGATTCCAACATAATTTTAGTGCATTGTAGAGTTTACATAACACTTTCACTTTGTCCTCATAATAATCCTTTAGGGGGATGGAGGTCTTGTGGTATTTAGGCAGTTTTACAAAGGAGGAGGTAGCCTTTCAGAGGTGCCAAACATGGCTCAAGGTCACACAATTAAATTTGGTAAAATAAACTCTAGAACATGCATCTTTGTTTCCTGGTTCTGTGTTTCTTAGAACTGAAGACCTGTAGATAAGGAAGAAGCTTTAATGACTCTTAATCTCACATATATAAATTATGAAATAATTTAACATTACAAAGCTAAATGTGCCAGGATTGCAATCCAGCTCTCCTCAGATTGGTTCTGTACTGTTTTTAATCTTCCGTGTCTTTGATCTTGGAAATGTATATGCTACTGAATGAATTGGCTGGCTGGTAACAAAGGTATTTGGGTTTCTTAATAAGTTTTCTGGTTCATGTGTATACTTGTAATGTTGAATTGCTCCCTGAAATATTTGTATGTATTTTGAGGCATCTTGGGATAGTGGAAAGAACATAAACCTTAGAGCCATGCAAATTTAAGTTGGAATCGTACGACTCCTATTTCCCAACTGTGTGACCTTCTGGAAATTACCTAGCTTCAAATGGGCAGGATATCACCTACCTTAAAATAATTAAAGATGTGTATTATGTTAAGTTTCTGACACATGGAATGTGCTCCATAATGTTAATATTATTTTTACAAAATGTTACATATGAAACTCATTTTTTGCAATACAGAAAGGAACAGCTAAGATGAAAACAAATTTTGGGGGCACCTGGCTGGTTCATTTGGGAGAGCATATGACGCTTGATCTTGGGGTTGTGGGGACAAGCCCCACGTTAGGTATAGAGATTACTTAAATAAAACTTAAAAATTTGAGAAAGCATTTGTAGCAATTATGTAGCAAAGGTTTTATATTACTTAGCATTTGTACAAATTGATATAAACAACTATTCTGATATTAAATGTTAGTGGACTTGAAGGTTTTAATAATATTACTACCACTTATTGAGTCTTACTAAGTGCCAGACACTAATGAAGTGCTTGGCAGCTGTCATTTTTTAAATCCTTAGGCAGCAACCTTGCAAAGAATAGGTGCATATTTCCCATTTTACAAATAGTCAAAAATTGTAGAAATGTACCTTGTCTGTAATCAAGTGCCCTAAAATAAATGTTGATCTTGGATCTAATAATGAGGAAATCAGGAATAATTCAACATAAAATCTATGTACAGGAAGCAGCGTTAGTTACAGTGAAATATTGCAGTCAGTCTTAATGTCTAACAATAAATAAGTAGGTTATGGTACATCATATCTGGTGGAATTTCATGAAACCCTTAGTAGTTTTTATTATGAATATTACAGAAATGGTGGAAGTGCATATACCAATGAAAAATTATGCACTATTATCCATTCTGTGTTTATAGTTTTAAAGATTTATTTATTTTGGAGTTTAGAGAGGGCAAATGGGCAAGCAGGGGGAGGGGCAAAGGGAGAGGGAGAGAAGCAGACCCGCCCCCCCGCCCCTACTCAGGGCTCGATCCCACAACCCTGAGATTATGACCTGAGCTGAAATCAAGAGTCAGATGCTCAACTGACTGAGCCACCCAGGCGCCCCTGTTTTGTGTTTATATTTTTGAAAAAATTTATACCTAGGCATTCATGCACACATATTATAGACAAAGCCTGGGAAGAAAAATGAAAATAAGTGATTTATTAGGGTAATAGATGCTATGTGATTGTTCTTAGTTTCTTAAAGGTAATTTGTGTGTAATTTTGTGGAAACCAAGGTCATACGCTTCCTGTGTAGTGTGCATTGAAGAGCATTGCCCTTAAAATATTCGGGGGGTTTAACCTAGATGACATGGTCCAATATATTGTATCTTATACTTTCAGGGGACTTTAATACTCTGAACTAGTGGCTTTTTACTTTATTCTTCCAGTGGACTCTCAGCACATATTATCAGTCATCCTATTGCATTTTACCATGGAATTTTAGTGTTCTTCTTCTTCTTGAAAATTGCAGCCACAATAAGTAGACCTATATTATATAACCATTTTTTTTTCCCTTAATGGATTTGAGAATCTTCAACTTCTTGGTGACATGAAAGAAGCATGCTTTAAGTCCCAGATATATGTCCCAATGCAGTATTATGAGGGAAACCATCCACTGTAATCTTCTATGCCCATTGCTTTTTGTATAGCTTGTCAATCAGCAAAGCAAATACTTTACTGCCCTCTACCTTTCAAATTACTTCATACATTTTATGGTTGATATATTTTATGGTATTTGTGTTCTTTTCTATTTCATTGCTTCCATAAAAAAGACTGGTTGAGGTGTTAGTTTTGATTCCTTCTTTTCATTCATCTGTGAGTACTACAAGACACAGTGCACCATTGATTCTTGTATTTCTCATTTATATATGGATTTTAAAATAAGCTTGTTAGAATTTGCCTGTGTAAATAATATGATGGTCTTGATGGTTTGAAAACTTACCAGGATACTTTTTCAGTTGTTCCGAGTTGTGTTCCAGTTAAGGGTATTGGTAAATTGATTTCCCCCACCGCCACCACCGTGTGTTTGTGCTCTTGTATACACTCCTCTGTGTGTCTGATTTGTTTTTTTTTTTTTTTTTTAAAGATTTTATTTGTCAGAGAGAGAGAGAGAGAGCGCGCACAAGCAAGGGGAGCTGCAGGCAGAGGGAGAAGCAGGCTCCCTGCTGAGCAAGGAGCCCCATGTGGGACTCGATCCCAGGACCCTGGGATCCTGACCTGAGCTGAAGGCAGACGCTTAACTGAGCCTCCCAGGCATCCCTGATTTGTTTCTTTAAAAATTTTTTTTAAAGATTTATTTATCCATTTGAGAGAGAGGTACTGCTAACGTGCTCGCTGAGTGTGGGAGGGTGGTGGAGGGGGAAAGGCTAGAGGGAGAGAATCTCCAAGCTGACTCCTCTCTGAGTGTGGAGCCCAAAGCGGGGCTGGATCCCACAGCCCAGGAGGTCATGACCTCAGCCCAAACCAAGAGTTGGGTGCTCAACCGACTGAGCCACCCAGGCACTCTGTCTGATTTGTTTTAAACTAATATTCAGGGAATATGTCTGCAAGTGAAACCATTGAGAATTCTCTATTCTTTGGAATGTTCACCTTTCTTGTGTATTTTACACAAACATTGTCTGGAAGACTTACAGGTTTTGTAGTATGGTTTTCATGTCTTCAAAGGATTTTTACAATGTTTAGAGCAAACTACTTTGAAAGAAGGAATAACTACTATTACTTGTATAAAAATAATGAACTCTACCCATGATAAAAATTTAGTGCAGAAAGAGTGTAATGTGAAAAATTCCAGCCCTCCATTCCCAGTTTCAGAACCACTGCTAATAGTTTCTTTGTGTCCTAGAAATTTTGCAAGCATAAACAAATTGTATCATATTTATATATATTGGTGTGTGGGATTTCTGGTTGGCTCAATTGGTGGAGCATGGGACTCTTGATCTTAGGGTTGTGAGTTCAAGCTCCACAATGGATGTAGAAATTACTTAAAATCTTAAAGAAAAAAAAAAAGGCTTAGGGTGCCTGGGTGGCTCAGTCAATTAAGTGTCCAACTTTTTTTTTTTTTTAAAGATTTTATTTATTTATTTGACAGAGAGAGACCCACAGCGAGAGAGGGAACACAAGCAGGGGGAGTGGGAGAGGGAGAAGCAGGCTTCCCGCGGAGCAGAGAGCCCGATGTGGGGCTTGATCCCAGGACGCTGGGATCATGACCTGAGCCGAAGGCAGACGCTTAATGACTGAGCCACCCAGGCGCTCTTAAGTGTCCAACTTTTGATTTCTGCTTAGGTCGTGATCTCAGGGTGGTGAGATTGAGCCCCACGTCGGGCTGCATGCTCAGTGGGAAGTCTGCTTGAGATTCTCTCTCCTCTCCCTCCTCCCCCCCCCTTGTGTGTGTGCAAGCACTCTCACTCTCTCAAATAAATCTTTACAAAATTTTTTTAAAAAGCTTATATGTATTGGTCTGTAGTTTGTTCTTTCCACTTGATGACATCTCTTACATTTTATAATATCAGCACATTTTTTTTTTAGCAGTATATACTTCATATTTATGAATCTAATATCCCCCATAGCTTTTAAAAATGTAGATTTTTTTTTCTGGGAATACATGTAATTTATTGTTTTTTCTTCCAGAAAAAGTGGTATTGTATTATTCTTTATACTAAGTTAGCCTAGACAATTTCTATTGTGTGGGAAGTTCATGGGGATGTGATTTAGGGCGTACTTTATGTCAAAAAAACTTTATATATGTATTATAATGGTGTCTTTTCAGAGTGATGAATTGTGTATAAGATGCAGTTTTTGTCCTCAAGAGTCCACATTCTTAATACAGAAGGTAGCTAAGGAAACAAAAACATAAAAATACAGGATCATTATTGTAATGATGGAAACTTGTGTAAAGTATAGGAATAGAAAGAGGTAGTGATTTTCTGGGAGAGTAAAAGGAGTGTGCCTTAGAGGGGGTGAGTAGTGATTGAGATTCAGTAGAAGTTTATCAGGGCATTCCAAACCAACCAACCTACTCCTTCACTCCCTCTTCCTAATACATTGTAGTAGTATCCAACTGCTCTTCGTTCTCTTAACATACCACACTGTGTGATGCCTACATGTTTCTTTGCTTGAGCTTTCTAATGCCTGGAATATTCCTGCACCCACTTGCCAGCACAACTGTATATGTCCTTCCAGATTTAGATTGGGGTCACATGGAAACTGTATCTAAGCTCCTCTTTCCCAGTTAGGAGCCACTTCTCTGTGCACTGGGGCTTCTTATGCATATTTATGCCAGTGTACTTTCACTATATTCAATTGTGTAGTTGCTTGTGTGACACCTTCACTGTACTGTGAGCTCATTTAAGGAGGGTGACTGTGTTTTATTCATTTCCCCCAATATTATGAAAAATTTACAACATAACATAATTGTACAGTGATCACCCATATATCCATCACCTAGATTCTATCTTTAACATTTTGCTATACTTGCTTTGTCAGATAATCCATCCATCTAGCCATTGCTCCCTTCTATCCATTGTCCTTGACTTTTTTTGTTTGTTTGTTTGATGCATTTCAAAGTAAGTTGCAGACATTAGTACCTTTCTACCCCTAAAGACGTCAGCATTATGGTCATTAAATGGAGTTCATATTTTATTCATCTTCATTCTTTTTTAAATTTTGAAAATTGTGCCTGTTATTTTTATCATCAGGGCTATCACAGTGCTAGTATAGAGGTGCTTAGTATTTGAATTGAAATCCTTTATTTTGTGCATTTAACTCTAAGTGTATTGCACTTGTAAGGAGTGATTCATTAAGGGCTGGAGTTGAGAATTTCATATAACAGGGATAATTATTATCATTATTAGAATATTTATTGTTTAAAGGCTGAAATAAATGCTAGGTAAACAGAAAGGGGTAGTTAGGCAATGGATTTGGGGTTAGGGTGGGGGAGGAATAGCTAGGTTGAGAGGATACCAGTAACTGATGTTAGAAGCTAGGGTTTTTTATTGGGCTTTAAAGAATGGTTCTAGGTTGAGTAGGAGAGAGTGGTTAAGGCTACAGGCTGGAGAAACCATACCTTTTGTGGAATAATGAGACAAGACTTGTAATTGGAGCCATAGGTTCAATTTCATTAATAAAAACATTAGTTTTTGTTTTTGGTCGTTGCAGGATCTCCTCAGGATTGGAAAGGGGCTTGGTGGTGTTAAAATAGGACAGGTGCTAAAAGATAATTATCTTGTATTTTTCTTAAACTCACAGTTTTTTTTTAAAATAAACTTTATCTGATACTTGCTTTCAATTAAGTAAACTTTTGTCTTGGGTTATTCAGACTTTCTAGCTCTTGGTGTCTATAGAATATAGAAATTGGAAAGAGGAAGAAGATTCCAGTGGCAAATTGCAGTCCATATGGAATAAGTTCCTGGAGATTTTCAATCTTGGTTAACTTAAACTTGGGCAATATCTTCTAGAAAAGACCCATTTCCTTCTTGTGGAAAGAAGAGTGGTATGGTGACCACTGGTGGCTTAGACTCTGGGAAGCTTCTTAAGGACATTTTGGGGAAATGAATTGAGCTGTGGGTTTCTGGTATTTGAGTGAATAAGGTTCAGATGATTAAGTGGCCCAAGGCAGGAAAGGGGGAGTGTGTTTTGCTTCTCTTCCCAACTACTCATGCCTTCTCTGCCTCTAAAACTGGATCATTCTGTATATCAGAGGTTGCAGATTCTATGGCTTACAGCAGCTTTTCTTAAAGTGTGGTACGGACCCACCTATATAGGGGATTTATGAATAATACAGATATCTGAGACTTTTATACAGATTACTGAAAAAGCCCTAGGTGTGGGTCCTGTGACATTGCATTTTAATAAGCATTTTAGGGACGCCTGGGTGGCTCAGTCAGTTAAGCGTCTGCCTTCAGGTCAGGTGGTGATCCCAGCGTCCTGGGATTGAGCCCCGCCTCAGGCTCCCTGCTCAGTGGGGGCCTCCTTCTCCCTCTGCCTGATGCTCCCCCTGCTTGTGCTTTCTCTCTGTCTCTCTGACAAATAAAATCTTTAAAAAAACAAGCATTTCATGATTCTTATGCAATTGAAATTTAAGAGAACCACTCTTTTACATGTAGACTTTTCCATTATTTATTTATTAAGTGATCAACTGTAGGTATTATGGTGGAGCCACTGCTCCTCCTCAGAAAAGCACAATTACACGCGGCAAATGCGTATTTGCTTTATAATAAGATTGATGGTAAAATGCAGCTGTTAGGGATTTTCTGCTGCTCAAGATTTTGCTAGAGATCATTTTGTGTACACAGTTGTAAGGAAACAATTGTTTTTAGTGCATGTATTGAACAAGGTATATATTTCAGGGCTTTTTCTTTCTTTCTTTTTTTTTTTTAAGATTTTATTTATTTGACAGAGAGAGAGTGAGAGCAGGAGCATAAGCAGGGGGAGTGGGAGAGGGAGAAGGAGACTCCCGCTGAGCAGGGAGCCTGATGCGGGGCTCGATCCAGGACTCTGGGATCATGACCTGAGCCGAAGGCAGATGCTCAATGACTGAGCCACCCAGGCACCCCTTTCAGGCCTTTTTCTCTGTAATTGTTTTAGATATTTAAATACAGAGGAAGGAAACCCAACACCTCTTATATTTGAAATGGACTGATTCAGAAGACTTTAAGAGCATAATCTCATTTATGTTCTGAAGAGATGGTATGTGGATTAGCCTAACAAGATACCCATCTATTTGTGAAGCAAATATGCAGAAGACAGGTTCAAGCCCAGATTTTTGCCTCTTAACACCTGTGTGACCTTGGGCAAAACTTTTAACCTTTGAAAAAATATTCAGTGTTCATCAGTGTTAAGTAGAAGTTGATGTGTTATAGAAACCATTTTATGACATTACTTAACTATTTTGGTAAGACTTCTGGTTTTACCATGATGTAAGGGCATTTTTCTTTTTGGGTATGGTACAGAAATAATGAGGTGAACAGAAAAAAACCCTTTGCAAACTTTTTTAAAAGCATACTTTCTGGAGAGAGATAAAATGTGCAGATTACAAAAAATATGTAAGGGGGGTATGTAGTGCATCAAAGAAGCATGGAGAGTAATGAGCTAGCTCAAGAGGAGATGGCTGATCTCAGATCTAAAGTGCAAAAGATAATAACCTTTGTATGTGGCAATGGGAGCAGATAAAGAGGTGAGCAGACTGGAAGATAAAGCCTTGGTGGACAAGGTTTAGTCAGACTAGGAGAGATGATAGGGACTGTATGTAGCAACTGTTGCATTGCATAAGGACGCCATTTTAGCAGGAAGTGATCTGTCTTTGTGGAAGCAGTGGAGAGAATCTGTTTTATTTAGCTTGAAAGACTATCCTAACACTTAAAGAGCTTTTTGAAGTTGGCAAGAAAGAGATTATCAGCCTTTTTGGAAAATGGGCAAATGACCTGAACAGAGAAAAAGACAATAAGAATGGCTGTTAAATAAAATAAGGAAATTAGAGAAGTGCAAATTAAAACTACAAGTACCCCTCTTTAGCCAGACCTATTTGGTTCCTGGTTTTCATTAGCAGGAGTTCAGATAATGATGAATACTGCATTATCCAAATCTTTTGGTTTATCAATTTTGAATAACGGGATTATTTATTTTTGGTTTCTAAGTTTGTGAAGTGGAACCTCATTTAAGGAGATTCTCCTGTATCCTGAATTTTTCACAATAGCAGATTGGCAAAAATTTGGAAGTCTCTTTTTTAAAAATCTTTTTTAAACATTTATTATTATTTGAGAAAGAGAAGGGTGTGTGTGCACGTGGGGGAGTAGGGGGAAGGGCAGAGGCGGAGGGAGAGGGACAAGCAGACTGCGCTGACCGAGGAGCAGACACAGGGCTCTATCTCATGATGCTGAGATCACAGCATAAGCTGAAACCTAGAGTAGGACACTTAACTGACTGCACCACCCAGGTACCCCAAAATTCAGAAGTCTTGACAGTGCTGTTAGTGAATGTGCAGAAACAGACCCACACATTGGTTGCTGGTAGAAGTACAGATTGGTATAACCTTTGTCTAGGGAGGCTAATTTTGGTATTTGTTAAAATTACAAATGCTTATGGCCTTTAGCTAAAATCTTTAATTGTGTCCATTGGTATGAGGGACAGCTTATGTGTTAATTGATTAAAATGACCAGAGCAACATTGAATTAAATATTGTTCAAGTGGCTAAACCATAGTTTTGGGGTTCCAGTGTAGATGTTGGAGAAATTAATTAGAAGGAAGCGTTTGAGTGGTAGTGGGGGACAGCACTGATGGACACAGATTTTAGAATTTTTTATTAAGATACTTTACATAAAGTCCAGTTCACTCTTTTTTAGTGTACAGTTCTGTGAGTTTTGGCGTATGTATATAGTTATATAAACATCTTCACCATCAAGATATATTACAGTTCCAGTACCTCCACCCCCAGATCTCCCCAATAATCCTTGGTATAGTCAGTCTTTCTTCCCAGCCTGAGCCCCTGGCAACCACTGATCTGTTTTATGTCCGTAGGTTGGTTAGTTGGTTGGTTTGTTTTTGCCTTTTCTAGACTGTCATATAAATGGAATCATACAATAAGTAGCTTATTGAGCCTGGCTCCTTTCACTAAGCATAATGCATTTGAGATTCAGCTGGGTCATGTGTATCAGAAGTTTGTTTCTTTTTATTATTGGGTAGTATTCCATTGTATGGGTGTAATGTAATTTGCTTATCTGTTCACCAGTTGAAGGATATTTGGATTGTTTTTTACCTTTTAGTGATCACAAGTAAAGCCACTTAGAAATTTTATACTTTAGGTTTTTACATTGAATCTAGCATTCATTTTGAGTTGATTTTTGCAGTTGTTATGAGGTGTGGATTAAGTAACCTTTTTTGGCACATGGGTATCCAACCCTTTCCAAAGGACTGTCGTTCTTCATTGAAATGCCTTGGTACTTTTGTCAAAAACCAAGTGACCATGCGTATGTGGGTCTATTTCAGGTTTCTAGTTCTGTTGCTTTGTCTTGATCACCATTTGTACTGTCTTGATTACTGTAGCTTTATAGTAAACTGTGATATAGTATATAGTGTGGGTTCTCTAAATCTGTTCTGTTTCAGAATTGTTTTGGCAGTTGTGATTTTTTTTGCCTTTCCACCTAAGAATCAGTTTGTTGATTTTTGAAGGGAAAAAAAACTTGCTAGGATTTTTAAAAAAGGTTTTATTTATTTATTTATTTGTTTGTTTATTTATTTATTTATTTGAGAGAGAGAGAATGTGTGCAGGCGCAGCCTGGGAGAGGGAGAGGGAAAGAACCTTAAGTGGACTCTGTGCTGAGCGTGGAGCCTGACAAGGGGCTCCATCCCATGACCCCAAGATCATGACCTGAGCTGAAACCAAGAGTTGGATGCTCAACCAACAGAGCCACCCAGGCGCCCCAAACCTTGCTAGGAATTTGATTAGACGTTTTAAAGTTTTATTTTGGCATAATACTAGATTCATAAGAAGTTACCAAAACAGGAGAGAAGTTTCCATGTATTCTTGATTCAATTTCAACCAGTGAAAACATCTTGCATAACTATAGTACAATATCAAAACCAAGAAATTGGTATTGGTGTAATCCACAGAGTTTATTTAGATTTTTAGTTATATGTGCACTCATTTGTGTGACTGTGTTTGTGTTTATGATTCTCTCTAATTTTTAAAAAAGATTTTATTCATTTTAGAGAAAGAGAGAGACAGCAGGGAGAGGGAGAAGCAGACTTCCCACTGAGTAGGGAGCCGGACACAGGGCCAGGACTTGGAGATCATGCCCTGAGCCTAAGGCAGATACTTAACCATCTGAGCCACCCAGGCGCTCCTGATGCTGTCTAATTTTATCACAGGTGTAGGTGGGTGTAACAACCACCACAAAGATAGAGAACTGTTATATCATCATAAAGATCCCTCATACTGCTTGTTTATAGTTATATTCATCCCCCTCCCTCACCTTCCTCAATTTTGTCCCTAATCCCTGGCACCACTAATTTGTTCACTATTCTTCACTCAACATAATTGTCTTGAGATCCATCCAAGTTGTTGCATTCTATCCGTTAATTCCTTTGTATTGCTGAGTCATATTCCACAGTATGGATGTACCACAGTTTGTTTAACCATTGACTCATTGAAGGATATTCGAATTAGTGTTTATATTAGTTTGTATTACTTTGCTAGTGTTCTCATTAAAAAGTACCAGAAAGTGGGTGGCTTAAATGACCAATCTATTGTTTTGCACTTCTGGAGGCTAGATATCCCAGATCATGGTGTCAGCAAGGCTGGTTCCTTCTGAGGGCTGTGGGAGAGAGTCTGTTCAGTGTCTCTTGCCAAGCTTCTCGTGGTTGCTGACAATCTTTGGTGTTCCTTGGTTTATAAAAGCATCACCTTGGTCTCCACCTCCATCTTCACCTGATATTCTCACTGTGTACATGTCTCTTCAAATCCCCCCTCCCCCATTTTTAAAAGATTTTTTTTTTTTAATTTTTAAATAATCTACACCCAATGTGGGGCTCAAACCCACAACTCTGAGATCAAGAGTTGCATGCTCCACCAACTGAGCCAGCCACGGCCCCCCAAATTTCCCCTTTTTATAAGGACACAAGTCATATAGGGTTAGGGCCCGTACTGAAGTCTTCATTTTAACTTGATAACTTCTGTAAATACCCTAACTCCAAATAGGGTCACATTCCAAGGTATGCGGGATTAGGATTTCAAAATACGAAGTTTTGGGGGGACACAGTACAACCTAGAACAAAATCATTTCCTATTTTTGGCCTTTACAAATAAAACTGCTGTGAACATTTACATTCATATTTTTGTGTGGACATAGATTTCTGTTTCTCTGGGATAAATGGGAGTAAGTGCTGGTTCTTATAGTAAATATATATATGGTTTTCTAGTTCTAAAAATTTTTACGTTTGACAATACAATTTACATACAACATTGTATAAATTTAAGGTGTACAGTGTGTTGATGAAACATTTATATATCACAGTATGATTACCACCATAGCTT
This sequence comes from Mirounga angustirostris, assembly GCF_029215605.1. NCBI lineage: Eukaryota > Metazoa > Chordata > Mammalia > Carnivora > Phocidae > Mirounga > Mirounga angustirostris. The sequence continues at coordinate 100,758,543 of NW_026991719.1, forward strand.
TTAGCTAACACTTCTATCTGGTCACATAAAGATCATTTCTTGGGGCACCTGGGTGGCTCAGTCAGTTAAGTGTCTTACTTCGGCTCAGGTCATGATCTCAGGGTCCTGGGATGGAGCCCTGCTCAGCAGGGAGTCTGCTTCTCCCTCTCCCTCTGCCCCTCCCCCCACTCACCCAGCATGCACTTTCTCTCAAATGAAAATAAATAAAATCTAAAAAAAGATCATTTCTTTTCTGTGGCAAGCATGTATGGCTTTTAGAAGTAACTTCTACACATTTTACCAGAGTGGCTGTGTCATTTTACATTTCTACCAGCAGTATAAGAGAATCAGTTTCTTTGCACTTTGCTGCCATTTGATTTTGTCACTACTTTTTTTTATCTTGGCCATTCTGATAGGAGTGATATCTTATTGTGGTTTTTATTTGCACTTTCTTCAATTCAGTTTTAACATGTGTTATTATAAAAGTTATTTTTGGGGGGCCTGGGTGGCTCAGTTGGTTAACCGACTGCCTTCAGCTCAGGTCATGATCCTGGAGTCCTGGGATCAAGTCCCGCATCGGGCTCCTTGCTGCTCGGCAGGGAGTCTGCTTCTCCCTCTCACCCTACCCCCTCTTGTGCTCTCTCTCTCTGTTTCAAATAAAATAAAATCTTTAAAAAAAATTAAAATACTTTGTTAAGAAAAAGTTTTTCTTGATAATTACCTTTTTTCTCTTACACTTAAACTCTTGATTTTTAATACCATTAACATGGTTACTTATTTGCTATCCTACAGTAAAAAGAAAAATAGCTTCAGAAGAACAGAGTCAGTATTACAACAAACAACAAAACTATTAAAGTCTAAATTTTCTTTCTTTCTTTCTTTTTTTTTTTTTTTAAAGATTTCATTTATTTGACAGACAGAGAGAGCACAAGAAGGGAGAGCAGCAGGGCACAGGGAGAGGGAGAAGCAGACTCCCCGCTGAACAGGGAGCCCGATGCGGGGCTTGATCCCAGAACCCTGGGATCATGACCTGAGCCAAAGGCAGATACTTAACCAACTGAGCCACCCAGGCAACCCCTAAATTTTCTTTATATTTCTTTTTGTCTTTGGAGTTCATCTCACTAAGGATGTTGTGTTTTGCAATCTTACTATAAGTGCTTTCTCTGTATACTCCTGTTATCTGATGTACACGATTAGGTTTATTTTTCTAAATTCTTTCAACTTCAGGAATTTCAGAAATTCAGTTTCCTGTCTCAAATAGGTAATTCATTTTTCTAAATCAAAAGTTAAAATTCAAAAAAACGTTAAAATTGGATATAGAGGTATGCATAGAGGTCTCCAGAGACTCCTGCCTTTGCTGTTCTTTCTTTCATCCCCTCCCTCTTACAGGCAACTTAAAAGAATGTTTCTTCTCAATCCTTCCAGTATTTCTTTTTGTGCAAATACATCCATATTTACATTTTTATTTTACTATTCTTTCTTGAAAGTAGTATACTGGCCAAAACAATTTGTTAGAGACATTGATATTTAAGTGCCAGACCTAACAGAAGATGTTAAGAGTTGTGTTGATGATGTCTTCCATGGTGTGAGAGTTGAATTTGCCATACTGACCTGAACCATTTCATGATCTATCTGCAAGTTATGATCAGTATGAATTAGTGACATAGGTTTGCTAGTTAATTATGCTGATGATGATATCATTGGAAAAATCTGCTTTTTACTCTGTAATTCTAGACAGAAAAAGAGAGGTGAAATACAGTTGAGAAACTGCTTGTTACTCTAATTTTAGAAAAAGAGACAGGTGAAATATAGTTGAATACCTAGGAAGTTGTTATTGCTAGCCAAAGCAGGTGATAACAGGACTAACCTGTGTGTTGGGGTGGGGGGCATAATGAAGTAAAACTTCTAAATAAAATGACATGAGTGGGATATTTGGCAAACATGAGCAGAATAATTTGCAAGAAGCAGTTGAAGAAATCTTTTTCTTGTTTGGAATTTATTAATCAGGAAAACTGAGCATAATCGCTGATGGTAGAGAGAGATTGCTTTTCATGATGAAAAGAGCATTTTGAGCACTTTGCCAAAGTAATAATCATAGAATAAAATGGGAGATACTTGCGTATGAAGAATCTCCTTATGCATGTTGTTTTCAGATTTTTGCTAAATTATTTTGTGAAGTGGATCATTGCAACACATATTTTTCTGTAGAAAGAGTTTTCTAATTGAGAAGTTTCTTTTCTAATGACTGAGCAGATAAAATCATTAGTACAACAAATTATGTCTTAAAAGTAAGGTTGCAGTAACTATAAACCTCTCCAATTTAAGATAGTCGTTTTGAGGGCGCCTGGGTGGCTCAGTTGGTTGAGTGACTGCCTTCGGCTCAGGTCATGATCCTGGAGTCCCGGGATCGAGTCCCACATCGGGCTCCCTGCTCAGCAGGGAGTCTGCTGCTCCCTCTGACCCTCTTCCCTCTCATGCTCTCTGTCTCTCATTCTCTCTCTCGCAAATAAATAAAATCTAAAAAAAAAAAAAAAAGATAGTAGTTTTGAGTTCTCTGCAGTATAGTATACTTTCAAGGGTACCTAATTCTTAAAACATTAGTTCTAGTATATATTTTCCCTTAGTAGCATATCATTATTAATATTAAATGTGTGCTGAATTACTATTTTGCTTCCTTTTTTAGCATTTAGATAATCCTTTGGGGGCTGTTTTTCAGGATGCTTTAATATATTTGTGGTAGTTTAGAAACAAGGTAGTCTTTTGGTCTCATTGCTCTAGGACTTTAAAAAATTCCCATCATCTTAGAGCTCATATTGAGAGTTGGTCTTGTCTCCCTCTCTTTCATCATTGGATGGCATACGAAGGTGGATGAAATACACTCAGGGGTGTATAAAGGCACTAAAAATGGAATAGGTTACAGAGCAAAAGGTGGGGGCCCCTTGTAACATCTAATACCAGTAATTTGTATATGTTTTAACATTTTGATATCTCTTCTTACTGGATCATCTTTATGATGTACACTAATGATAAGCTCCCTCCCCCAAATTTAATGGAAGCACATGCTATATTTTAGGGATCAGTAACTTTTAATTCCTAGTATCATCACATGATGCAATTCTAGCATGTTAGCCCTTGACTGCAGCTTGCCTGATTGCTGCTAGAAGGTTGTTGTTGCTTTTTTCCAGCTTTAATTTACATGCTGTTCTCTATGAAACTTATTCCATCAAATTTTGAACAAGGGAGAGAAATGTTATGGGTTTCAGTGATCGTTTTCATACCATGTGGTGAGTAAATCTGAAAATGTAGCTGGGACTAACTTGCATTGTTCAACTAAGTGCTTCCATTTTTTTTTTTTTTTTTTTTTTGGAAAAGCTAGGTATTTCTTTGGATCCTTGCCATAAAGTTACACAAGCTTTGGTTCATTTTTACCATATTAAATAGATAACAAAATCTGTTTGCCAAAACAAAGTACTTTCAAGTGTAGATATCAATTGTTAGTGGCTTATTTATAAAATTATATTTCAGGGGCACTGGGTGGCTCAATTGGTTAAGCGTCTGACTTTTGATTTTGGCTCAGGTCATGATCTCAGGGTTGTGAGATCGAGCCCTGTGCTTAAGATTCTCTCTCTCCCTCTCCCATCTGCCACCCCCTCCCTCTAAAAGAAAATTATATTTCAAAAGATACCAATAGTTAAGGTCTAAAGTATGCTTGCTCAGTAGAAAGGTATTTCAAATGTTTGGTGATTTATACAATCTTGTGAATTTATATGATAAAGAAATTGATGAAAGGTTGAAATGTAATTTTTTATTGTAAAAAACTCATGAAATTTACCATCTTAACCTTTTTTTTTAAAGCGATAGATATCGTGAGGGGGGTGGAGGGAGGGGCAGAGGGAGAGAGAGAATCTTAAGTAGGCTCCATGCCCAGCGTGGAGCCCCACACGGGGCTCAGTCTTAACAACTCTGAGATCGTGACCTGAGCCAAAATCAAGAGTCCGGTGCTTAACTGAGCCATCCAAGTGCCTCCCATCTTAACGGTGGACAGTTCAGCAATTACATTGACACTGTTGTGTAACATCTCCAGAACTTTTCATCTTGAAAATCTGAAACTCTGTATCCATTAAACAACTCCCCCTTTCCCACTCCTTCCATCTCCTGGTAAACACCATTCTACTTTCGGGCGCCTGGGTGGCTCAGATGGTTAAGCGTCTGCCTTCGGCTCAGGTCATGATCCCAGGGTCCTGGGATCGAGTCCCGCATCGGGCTCCCTGCTAGGCGGGGAGCCTGCTTCTCCCTCTGCCTCTGCGTCTCTCTCTCTCTCTGACTCTCATGAATAAATAAATAAAATATTAAAAAAAAAAAAAAACACCATTCTACTTTCTGTTTCTATGAATTTGATTACTTTGGTACCTCATCTCAGTGGAGTCATACAGTATTTGTCTTTTTGTGACTGACTGGCTTATTTCATGTAACATAATTCTTGGAGATTCATGCGTGTTGTAGCATGTGACAGGATTTCCTTCCTTGTTAAGGATGAATAATATTCCATTGTATGTATACATCTCACTTTGTTTATCCATTCAGCTATTGATGGACATGTGGGCTGCTTCCACCTCTTGGCTATTGTGAACAGTGCTGCTATGAATGTGGGTGTACAAATAATCTTGAGAATCAGCTTTCATTTGTTTTGGATATGTACCTGGAAGTGGGGATTGTTGGATCATATGGTAGTTCCATTTAAGAATTTTTGGGGAACCCCCATAGTGTTTTGCATAGCAGATGCACAGTTTTGCAATCCTACCAGCAGTGCACAGGTGTTCAGTTTTTTACACATCTTTGCAGACGCTTGCGTGTATTTTGATTTCTAGCCATCTCAGAGGGTATGAGGTGGTATCTCATTGTGGTTTTGATTTGATTTTGATTCAAGTCCTTTAGCCATTTTTTATTTGTGTTACTTGATTTTTTGTTGTTGAGTTGTAGGAATTCTTTATATATTCTGGATATTAACCTCTTACCAGATACATGATTTGCAAATATTTTCTGTAGTTTGCCTTTTCACTATGTTGATTGTGTCCTTTGATGTGTAAAATTTTTGATGTAGTCTCATTTGTCTATTTTTGCTTTTATTACCTGTTTATGGTGTCATATCCAAGAAATCATTGCCGAGTCCAGTGTTATGAGGCTTATCTTCTATGTTTTCTTGTGGAACTCTTATAGTTTTAGGTCTTAGATTTAGGTTTTTAACCCACTTTTAATTAATTTTTGTATATGGTGTGAGATAATAATTGGTTCATCTTCATATTTTGCATGTGGATATCCAGTTTTCCTAGCACCAGTTTTTGAAGAAACTGTCCTTTCCCAATTGAGTGGTCTTGGCACTCTTGTCAAAAATAATTTGGATGTGTATGCAAGGGTTTATTTCTGCCCTCTCCATTCTCTTCTGTTGGGTCTGTATGTCTGTCTTTATGCCAGTAGCACACTGTTTGGATTATTGTAGTTTTGTGATATGTTTTGAAATCAGGAAGTGTGATTCCTCCAACTTTGTTTCCTTTTTTTCCCCCCAGATTGTTTGGGTTATTTGTAGTACCTTGAGTTTTATGATGAATTTTTCTGTTTCTGCAAAAAAAATGCTCTTGAGATTTTGATAGGGATTGCATTGAATCTGTAGATTGTTTTGGGTAGTATGGACATCTTAATAGTAACAGTAATCGGGGCGCCTGGGTGGCTCAGTTGGTTGGGCGACTGCCTTCGGCTCAGGTCATGATCCTGGAGTCCCGGGATCGAGTCCCACATCGGGCTCCCTGCTCAGCAGGGAGTCTGCTTCTCCCGCTCCCCCCTCTTGTGCTCTTTCTCTCACTCTCTCTCTCAAATAAATAAATAAAATCTTAAAAAAAAATAATAATAACAGTAATCCATTCAGTTTACATAGGGTATCTTTAGACTTATTTGTCTTCTTTAATTTCTTTTTTTTCCCTCTAACATTTTATTTTTAAGTAATCTCTACGTCCAGTGTGGGGCTCAAACTCAACCCCGAGACCAAGAGTTGCATGCTCCATTGACTGAGCCAGTCAGGCACCCCAAGTGTCTTCTTTAATTTCATCCAGCAATGTTTTGTAATTTTCACTATATAAGTCTTCCACCTCCCTTGGTTAGGTTTATTCCTAAGAATTTTTTTGTTTTGGTGCTATTGTAAATAGAATTATTTTCTTAGTTTCCTTTTGGATTGTTCATTGTTAGTGTATAGAAGCAGAATTGATTTTTGTGTGTTGACTGTGTATCCTGCAACTTTGCTGAATTTATTCTAATAGGTTTTGTGTGTGTGTGTGTGAATGTGAAATTTTTGGGGTCTTCTGTGTATAAGGTCATATCATCTGCAAACAGATAATTTTACTCCTTCCTTTAAAATTTGGATATCTTTTATTTCTTTTTCTTGCTTAACTGTTTTAGGTAGGACTCCTAATACTATGTTGAATAGAAGTGGTGAGAGCAGGCATTCCTTGCCTTATTTCTGATCTTAAAAGGGAAAGTTTTCAGTCTTTTACCATTCAATATAGTATTAGCTGTGAGCTTTTCATAAGTGGCCTTTATTATATTGAAGTACTTTCCTGCTATTCCTACTTAGTTGAGTGTTTTTATCATGGAAAGGTATTGAATTTTATCAAATGCTTTTTCTGCACCAGTTGAGACGATTATGAAATTTTTTGTCCTTCATTCTCTTAATATGGTTCATTGCTTGATTTTCGTGCATTGCACCAGCCTTGCATTCTGGAAATAAATCCCACTTGGTCATTGTGTATAATGCTTAATAATATGCTGTTGAATTTGGTTTGCTAGTATTTTTTGGAGGATTTCTGTATTGGTGTTCATCAGGGATGTTGGTCTGAGGTTTTTCATAGTGTCTATCTAGCTTAAATTTAACTTTTAAAAAGTCATTTACGGGACACCTGGGTGGCTCGGTCGTTAAGCATCTGCCTTCAGTCAGGTCATGATCCCAGGAGTCCTGGGATTGAGTCCTGCATCGGGTTCCTTGCTAGGTGGGGAGCCTGCTTCTCCCTCTCCCTCTGCCTGCCACTCCCCCTGCTTGTGCTCTCTCCTTCTCTCTCTCTGACAAATAAATAAAATCTTTAAAAAAATAAAAATGAAAAGTCATTTACATGTTTTAATCTTTAGGAAAGCTAAAGGTTAGAATTTAAATAAATATGGAGTACAATACATAAGACTCTTCTGTCATTGTCTTTGTGTGGAATTACCAAATGAAGAACCATCCTCTTAGATCTGAAATAAGAAATGGGAAGTATCCATACTGATTTATAAACTTCATTGGGAAAGCATATTGGATTTCCAAACTTCAATATGAATATAATTCAAGCCTGTGAATTGTATACTGTGCATGTTAGTAGAAAGTTCAGCAGTTTGTATCAAGTGGATGCTAATGCTAGGTGTTTTAATAGGGTGTTATCTAACAGAAATGGAAGGCACAAAAAATATTAAATATGTAGCATGTATGTTGTGTGTTGTGGTCATACTAAAATGACAGAAATTTTGTGCTTACTAGTAGTAACTGCAATTTTAAATTTTAATAATTTTTTAAAGATTTTATTTGAGAGAGAGAGTGAGAAAGCACAAGCAGGGCCAGGGGCAGAGGGAGAAGCAGACTCCCCACTGAGCGGGGAACAGGACATGGGGCTCACATGGGGCTCGATCCCAGGAGGCTAGGATCGTGACCTGAGCCTAAGGCAGACGCTTAACCGCTGAGCCATCCAGGCGCCCCACAATTCTAAATTTTATATTAAAATTTCCCATTATCCTCCATAAAGTGGTTTAGCTTGTTTACACTTCGCTTTTATTGTTTATTGTTATTAACTTAGTTGTTTTATTGTTGTTATTGTTATTATCTTAATTACAATTGTATCTCCATCTTCCTGTGAATTAGTAATAAACACTCAGTATTTCATTTAGATAACTTTTTGTACACCTTGAATAAATAAATGTGAAATTTTGATGTAATCTGAGAATATGTGAAATAAAAATTTGGATTTCCCTTGAAACCGAGGCTGAAAATCCAGTAGATGTTTTCACCTACTTTGCTATGAAATCTGTCTTGATATCTGCTATTGCTTAAAGTCTGCCAGTGAGCCAGCGGTGCCCAATGTGAAGTGGGCTTGATGGTAATAATGCACTGTGCTTATATTAATGTTGTATACCATTTACAAGTGTTCACACATGAATTTAGCTCATGGTTGTATATTTGATTTTCAGATCTGTATATTCATTTATACCAGCTAATTGGGTCTCACCTCTGAAATGTTGATAGCCGCTACACCCAGTTGTAATTATCACTGTTTATTCATGATATCTTAACATACAGAAAGTTATGTCAGTGGGGGCATATATATTTTTTAAATTAACTGCAAAAAGCTGAATATGGTATTCTGGTATAAGTGAGATGAAGAGTGATCATTGACAGTATTTTTAAAAATTATTCATGATTTAGCTATTGACCTTGGCAGACTGAGATAAGATTTTAAGGTGATAGTATATGATAAAACAAATATTTTATCTCTTGATATTTAGCTTGATATTTATTTAGTATTTATATGTTTTGATATTTATGAAAATCAACTGCAGCTTGTTAGGGCACACTGGGGAAGCAGCAGACTTGGAATTGGATAGTTGATACATGTCCAGTATATCAGGTATGATATGATGTCCAGTGTCTAGCAGCAGCCAGTGCCAGTATGGTAGACAGATGAGAGGAGGTTGTGGCATTCAGATGAGGGCAACTGGAGAGACAGAGAGAGACTTTTTAGAGTTTAGGGGCAGGAATCCAGTTCCTGGGATGGGGTTGGTAGATAATTTATAGCAAGAACAAAGTAGAGTATTGATCCTGGGATGACTCAGGCACAGGGTACAACTGAGTATAGGGTGAAAGAGTAGTGGGTCTGCAGGATTAAGGCAGAACCTTTTTCTTTTTTTTTTTTTTTTTAAAGATTTTATTTATTTATTTGAGAGAGAATGAGAGACAGAGAGCATGAGAAGGAGGAGGGTCAGAGGGAGAAGCACACTCCCTGCCGAGCAGGGAGCCCGATGCGGGACTCGATCCTGGGACTCCAGGATCATGACCTGAGCCGAAGGCAGTCGCTCAACCAACTGAGCCACCCAGGTGCCCCAGAACCTTTTTCTTATCTCCCTCTTCTCCCCACCCCAAACCACAACTGGTAGTACTCATTTGTTGACAAGTTCAGGAGTGGCATGCTAAATTTTCTACAGAAATCAGAACTGATGGTCGAGATCTGGGGCAAGCTGAGTATGTAGGTTGGGCCAGGTTATTCTAATTGTGTTTAAGACTGGAGTCCTATTTGGAAAGTATTGGGGGAATGTGGGTAGACAAGGAAACGAAGATTGCTGAGCACCTACTATCACATACTTAAAAATAGGAGGGGAACAGGTGGATGTTTCCAGTTCTGTCTGGCTTTCCTTTCTGGCAATGTGTAGTGATGCCATATCTGTGCCCCAGCTTGCTCCTTCCCTTCTTCCTGAAAGTAGAAATTGTTTCAGAAGTGTTGTGGCGTTAGTTATGTTCAATTTGTCTATTTAGTTACTTGAGAAAGTCTTTTTACTTTTGGCCTTCTGCCTTCCTTCTGTATATTATTTTTTAAGTTTGTAAGGGCAGATATTTGACCTGTCAGTTAGTTAGAAAATGTAGACAAGGTAATTAATTCTCTTGAGTATGCAGATTTATTCCAGTACCATTTCCAGGTTACCTTTTCCTGTGCTAGAGCAGGTGCTACCATTAGAAATCCTTTTTTTTTTTTTTTTTTTTTGCAAATCTCTCTTTTATTTTTATTTATTTTTAAGATTTTTATTTTTAAGTAATCCCTATACCCAACATGGGACTCAAACTACCATTAGAAATTCTTAAGGACTTCATCCAGGCTTATGGAAATGAAAATATATTTGCAAATGATACACATATGTAGCTATGATACGAGTATGCTATCAAGAAACATTTTGGTTAGGGGCGCCTGGGTGACTCAGTCAGTTGCAAGTCCGACTCTTGATCTTGTTTGGCTCAGGTGTTGATCTCAGGGTCGTGAGTTCAAGCCTCCAGGGGCTTAAAAAATGTTTTGGTTAAAATTTTTTTTACCTGGTCAGGGTATACATGATCATTGCTTGATTTGTCATTCTTTTCACCTTGTCATCTCCTCAGAAGACTTATAGCAGAAATTGGGGAGATAAACATAGGGAGGAAAAATACCTTTTTGAGCAAGGAGAAATCTTTTTTTAAGTTCTTAGTAATTATTAAAGGGGCAGTAGATTTTCTTCTTTTGAATGTATGTTTTTTTAAAGATTTTATTTATTTATTTGACAGAGAGAGAGATAGCGAGAGCAGGAACACAAGCAGGGGGAGTGGGAGAAGGAGAAGCAGGCCTCCCGCGGGGCAGGGAGCCCGATGCGGGGCTCCATCCCAGGACCCTGGGATCATGACCTGAGCCAAAGGCAGACGCTCAACAACTGAGCCACCCAGGCGCCCCTTGAATGTATGTTTTTACATATAACAATTTTTTGGTATTTTTGGTGAGCTTTTCATTTCTTAACTATGTACTCAAAGTTGCCACCTATCATTTGATGTAAGGAATGATAATAACTTGCTATTTTGATTAAATGTACTACTGTAGGAACTATGTTTACCTTTTAACATTTCATGATCTCAACCTAAATGACAGACTTCTTCCTGTTGTCTTCTAAGTAGATAGGCCAGTAAAAGGAGCATGCCTATGGGTCTTGTCAGGAGTTCATAGTTTTTGTTCCCTGCTAATCTTGAGTAGATGAATATGATAAAGATCGTTTTTCGGGGGCTCCTGGGTGGCTCGGTTGGTAGAGCATGTGACTCTTGATCTCGGGGTCATGAGTTTGAGCCCCATGTTGGGTGTAGAGATTACTTTTTTAAAAAAGATAATTTTATGATAGCACTCAGTTTTTTGTAGATACTTTATGAGATTATGGACCTGAAATATGAATAAATCAGGTTTTACCAGCAGAGAGATTTTATAATTCCTCAGGTAGTTGAGGTTTTAAAAGAGGACATTAAAAAATACATTTCCACCCTTATAATTTACTTTTTCCATACGAACAATAAAATTGTAAATTAAAAATGTAAAAATCACCTACATTGTCACCACCCTGATATGCTACCTGTTCTCCTTTGCTGCTGCTTTTCTGTTATAATACTGCATCCTAATATAGGGCTTTGATGCATCAAACTTGACGCATGTTGCTACAGTCATCATAAATAGTTTCATTGTAGGAGTTTTCTATTGATTGCATTTTTGTACCATAAATTAACATATGGCTGGACATTTAGGGAGTTCTACTTTCAAGTGTTTGTATTATAGTGATGGTGGCATTTCAGGTCATATATATTTCTTGGATGTGATTCTCATAGATAGAAGGATGTAATCCTTTGGGAGGAGTGTAAAGGAGTGTTAAGATAATAGATTAGCATGCTTGTATGTGCTAAATTTGCTGGCTGTTAGCCGCTGAATATTTCTGCATTTTTAGGGAAATAACACACCTAACTACTTTAAGTGCTTCCCTCACTCCTTAATAATATATGGGTTCTGAGGGACCTTGTTAGTGATGGCTCTCTGGTTTGCAGCTTTTTATTTTTTATCTTGAGACCACTTGGGATTGAGTTAAAAGAACTTTGAAACAGTTAATTCTTTTATTACCAAAAAATCAAAATTACTTTAAGATTTTTAAACACTATCATAGAAAAACAGGTTTTTTGTGTATTTTTACTTTTTCGGGGGATGATTTTAATGAATTAGCAAGTCATTTGAAGTTAAAGATGCAATCATAACTATATAATTTTTTTATATGTTTGTGTTTATATGTTATAGTAATTGGTGTCCAACATGTTTTCAGAAGTGAGAGAAGAAAGCTTTTTTGTTACTGAATTAAACATGTAAGGTAAACTGAGTAACAGGCCATAAACATACTTATTATAGATAATTTGAAAAAGTTATGGTGAACAAGTTTTAGCTTTTAGATCTGTTTATATCAAAAGCAGTGCTGCTGAGAGCGTTTACTTGAATTTAATGTATAGAATTAAAAATATATAATCACCCATTTTTAATTCAATAATTATATATGAATGTATTTAACAAACCTTTAATGGCAGTATACTGTACACTTGAGCCTAAGGAAGTGGTTTTAAAGTATATTCAGCCTATCTACAAATGTGTTCGCTTAGTTTTCAGTGAGGAGAAATAAAAGCTAATTGTTTTTGGATATATTTTTTCTCAAAAGGAACATAGTGATTGAGAGTTAAAGCAAATTTCATTTCTATGATTTATCTTTCAAAGCTTTTGGAATGTTAACTCTTCTATAGTAGTTGCAGAGAATTGGTACATGTGATTAAAAAAAAAAAATCTGTTTTTCCTTGACACTAGGTGAGAGCTCCACCTTGTGATCTTTGAGCATATTTTTTAAAAAATTAGTAACCTATAGTAGGCCAGAAATGGTGTGGTGAGTTTGATCATTAAACTCATACTTTTATTTGAACATTACATATTATTACAGTTTTTGGTTTTCCAACTTAGGACAAATGGTATTAAGTATATTTAAAGACCTTGTTTATAAGTTTTTTAATGTAAATCTTTGCGGTAACCAAATTGTATTTATATATAGCTGTAGACATTTAAAAGGAAAAAAATTCATAGCCTTTCCTGCATATAAAGTTTACATTCTTAAAAAAACCCCAATGCTAATTTACCCATTGCTTCTCCTCCTCTAAAGTACAAAGCAACTTATCTTCTGAACTGTGAAGAAATGTTTTGGTGGCAAATTGGTTATTTAGACAATGATTAAAATAGTAAAAACTCAGATACAAGCAGTTTAGTATTTATATTTGATAATATTAGGTAGCAATAGAGGTAAGTGCCTTCTTGTAGAAACACATTTTCATGTTTATTGGTACAAGTAGTTCCATAAGGGCAAGGATCTCTCCTGTTCACCACTGTGTTTGGTACATGGTAGATATTTCTAATTGGTTGAATGGATTTTTAATACTTAGAAACTCCTTAAAACAAATATTTTAACTGGGATAGGGAGTTGGCCAGTGTAATAATTTTTTCTACATCTATTAGACCTTGTCGTGATACTTCTTTTTAAAATACAGACACCTCGTCTGGGAGACTCACATCTTAATAAATTCCATTTTTCTTTTGTGTTTGCTTTGGTTTCTAATTACCAAATAAATGTTAATATGCCCTATATACTGAACAAAATAATTTGACCTGGCAGAACTTGTACACTAGAAATGTGCTATTTAGAGGAAGGTGAAAAGTGTATCACATAATACTTATTTTATTTGGTGTTCTCTGCTTTTCAGAGCTGATGCATTCTTTATGTCCCTTAGGGGAGAATATAGTTATGAACTACTTTTAAAAAATTGTATATTTAAGGATTGCAGCAAGTTTGGTTTTATAAAATGCTTGAGGGGTGGGTAGAGGGCATTGCAGGTAGGCAGACAAAACAAGCACTTTATTTCCAACTTGCCATCTAGATAGCCTGACATGTTGGTTAGAACTTATTAGCTCTATACTTCTCCAGCTCCCTTATAAAAAACAAAACTGTTTTTTAAGAAATAGTTTTTTTTTTAGTAAGTTGGGATTTTTAGGAGTCTAGGGTGTATCCTACATGTGATGGCAAGCTTCAGAACTCTTGTGTGCTACTTAGATAATTCCTTCAGTTATAATACGAATATTAACAGATTAACAATTAGTGGTTTTAGAAGAGAACAGTCCTGGGACCATGATTTGGTGCAATGAGAAGACCATTCTAACAGTCATATCTAAATAAAGATTTTATAATATCAGTACTCTTCAGAAAAAAAACCTCAAAGTGGTGGTATAGACCACGCTTGATTATTCAGGTCTTGATTTGTGGATTATTCGTTCTTGTTTGTCCTATTACCTCATTATTTTGTTGTTCATGGTAGCTTAATTAGAGTGAGCTAAGAAATTCAGTGTTTTGAATTTCTATTAATTGAATATTACTAGCCATTTATGATGTTTTTTAGAGATTTAATATTAATGGAAAAAATGGGGCGCCTGGCTTGCTCAGTTGGTAGAGCATGTGACTCTTGATCTGGGGGTTGAGTTTGAGCGCCAGGTTGGGTGTAGAGATTACTTTTAAAAATCTTAAAAATTAATGGAAAAATTGAATTATCAGTTTCTTGTATAATATCTTTATTGAGAGGTTAGAAGTTAGTATGTGATATTTTAACATTTATTATTAATTGCATATATTTAGTCTTACCTGCTTTTTCTTTAGATAGCCATCAAGTACTAGAGTCACAAGGAAATAAAAGGAAAACATAAGAAAATTATAAAAGAAAGTTATACACAAGATTAAGAGCTTCAGACTCCACCTATTTTCTCTTTTTTGTTATAGATTGTCATTTGCTTTTAGATCTTTCTCTCAGGAACTGCATCTTGGACCTTCAAAACCAGAAATAATATCCTTCCTATGGCCAAACTAAACTTCTTTTGGTCATGAATGGTATTCATCTGTTGTCCATATGACATTATTGGTATTTAAATTGATTGTAAGTTCCTTGAAGGAATAGATGAGAGCTAACCTTTTTTTCCCCTTCCCTGTTCAAACCGTGTGGTATTATCATGGTTATTTATTAATGAGTAAGATTTTGGGCTGTATGTTTCTTCTAGTGTAGAAGAACCTGCTTCTTTTTTTTTTTTTTAAGTAGGTTTTATGCCCAACGTGGCGCTTGAACTCATGACCAGCCAGGTACCCCTAGCTAGCTCCTTTTAACTGTACTGTACATCATCAGCAAAAAGCTGTAGAATTTTCAGGCATCTTGTATTATGGTTTAAACTTGTCATGAGGATTTTAGGACCAGTAAAAGAGTCACATCCTGTTCCTAGTTAGGGCATATGTCTTTTTTTTTTTTTTTTTAGGGCGTATGTCTTTTTAAGCCAGGCTAGAGAATCATAACGAAGTTTTACTTTATTTTATTTTTATTAATTAAAATCAGAAGATTTATTACTTGACTCATCGTTGAAATCCTTAAGATGAGCTGGATGCTGCAGCAGCTGCCCTCTTGAGTTTAGGTGTTGTTTCTTCATGGAATCCATGCCTGAATCTACGGTTTACAATTAGGTGCCTCATTGGACCAGTCCCAGTGGTATTTCGTCTTTTAGCCTCGGCACTTCACTTGTACTTTCTCTTCGGCTTGGCAGGATAGCCACATTTGCCACAGGTCGACTTCTGAAGGTGGTAGGCCTTAGAGCCGCAGTGGTGGCACAGTGTGTGTCTTAACGGCAGTACTTTCCAGTGATTATTTCCCTTCAGCATCTTGTTTCTGTGGCTAAGACCAAAGAGCGAGAATCATAACAAATTTTAAAAATAATTATAATACAAGGGCTTTTCTTTGTATCTGTTGTTACTGTTGTGGGACTGCAGCAGTTTATAACAAATCCATTATCTAAAAAAGGCAGTCAGGGTGCCTGGGTGGCTCATGCGGTTAAGCGTCCTACTGCGTCTGACTCTTGATTTCTGCTCAGGTCATGATCTGAGGGTCCTGGGATCGAGCCCCTTATTGGGCTCCCCGCTTAACGGGGAGTCTGTTTCCTCACCTTCCCTCTGCCCCTCCCCCTACTTGCTTACTCTCTCTCAAATAAATAAAGAAATCTTAAAAAAGAAAAACAGTTAAATGCAAGGGGAAAAAAAATCCTTATTTACTAAAGGACAGTAGCAGGCCCTGGGAAATTTAGTTTTTGAGTATAGATATCCTTCCCAATATTTTTCATTTGTTGGTAATAAATACGGCATCCCTTCCCTTAAAGGAATTGTTTGTCTTAGAAGAAAGAAGCAAACCATTGTTTTACCCACGTAAATCTATGAATATATTTCTGACATTGAGGTGTTCCAGAAGATGATAAAGAAATGATAGCAGCTCCAGAAATACCAACTGATTTTAATCTACTACAGTAAGTATATTATGAAAATTTTTAAATCCTTTTCCACAAAATGGGAAATATATCAACTTCAGTTAAAATTATTTCTGCAGAAGATCTAATATATAAGATATAAGTATGTATATTTTGAAACAGTTTATATCAGTGCTCATTGGTTTCTGTAACAGTGATTCCATGGTGTTTTTGTACTATGTTTTAAATTTATTTTTTAATTTAGATACAGTATAATTTATTATTTTGCTGTGCAGTTCTTTGAATCCATATTTAGTTTTACAATACTAACTGTTCTGAGGGAGTGCCGTGAAATTTTTAAAAAGTTAAGTGTCCTCATTGGTAAGGAATATATACCACATAGTAGTATTTAGGGTGTAATACCAGATTTCTTTTATAAAATCCACTGATAATAGGCTTAAACAAATCTGGGAGGGTTGGACATGCTATCCATATATATATATTTTTTTAAAAAAACAAATTACATGCTTATTGGTCTATAAAGTGACTTCGACATAGGTATTTTCTTTACTCTTGTCTTAAAAGCTACCTCTACTTCTTTTTCAACTTTTATTCTAATTACTCTCTAGTATTTGATGTGGGAAGGAATTTGAGCTACTGTATGTAATAGTGGTTTTCATACTAAGCTGCAGTTTCATGAGGTGCCTCAGTGAAAAAGGAACCTTTAAACTGCCTTTGGGTCCCTTTAACTATACACATATACACCATTACTGTATTGCTGTTGGAATTTTTATAACACTTGATTTGAAAATAATTTGGTTGCTAAAAATTTTGAAAACTTCAGATAGATACCTTTGTACATAATGGTAGCCAGTGTCTACTTTTGATGCTTTATATAGATTTTCATTTTTAAAATAATTTTATTATTTTCCGTGGAGACTAAGGTGGTCTACTGGTATATTGCCAATATTTTGAAGTATGCTTTTTAATGTGATTTTAATCCCAGTGTATATGGACTCTGTTTGAAGATTCTTGAGGGAAATTTCTTGTTTTTGTTAGAGGGAGGATACAGGATAGTCTGTGGAAAAAATAATTTTTGGTTGGAGTATTATAAAATTATGAAATTTCTTAAATACATTAATTAAGATTGGAGACAATTAAGAATGTTTGTATTATAAACTAGACTACTGACTATTAGAATATCTCAAGTAATTAAGGCCTGAAATAGGATAATGGATAAGAGGGAATTGATGTGGTGGAGGTAGAATAGACAGTATTTGGTTGGGTATGTGAGATGGACGGCAGGGTAAAGAGAAAGGAGGGGAAGAGTCAGTCATATGATAGGTGACTCATGAAATTTCAAGCCACTAAAAGGTTAACCTAGTATGCTCCATAAACATACTAGCATAGGTTATTTTACCTGGGATAGGTGGTGGTGTTCTTTTGATCTAAAAAGCAGAGGAAAACATTGGAGAAAGACAGACTTTCAAGAATATTTCTTCTCTGGTTGGGGTTATTTTAGACTCCTATCCTGATTACTCACTTTAGCTTTCTTCATAAGGTTTTCCAGTTAGTAATCAAACCGCTAGTGGCTCATTCTTTTAGTTGGGATAGCCTGGAGATGCGGATTAAGAGTGTAATTGAGCCTGTGATTACTCTGTGGCCATTGGAATATTGCGAAGACTAGTGATTGTTTGCAGGCTTTAATAGCAGTTACGGATCTAAGAGAGCTGGTGTCCCACAAATGTCTTGGGAAGAAAGAAGTATTACTTATATACAGCAAGATACTTAAAAACATTTTCTTTCTTTTTTTTTTTTTGCAAGGCTGTATAGAATATTGATAACCACAATCTTCTTAAGATGTAACAGGCATAAGTTTCAGGGTTAATATTACAGTAGTCATTCAGGTTTTGGTGCATTAACTCTTGGGAAATGGTACTTCTTATAGGCCCTTTCCTCACAACATTATAGGACATAGTTAGGATTGCCACTATCTTCAATACATTGTTTGAATTACATTGTAGGTAAGTGCTATAAATAGTAATTTTTTTCCTTGCTAGCACCTTAACTATTACTATAGGTATATAAAGTATTTCTATCTCATAGCCTCTGGACAGCTGGTTATTTTAGCAATAAAAATGGAAATAGAAGAAATCTAGTTAGAGAAGACTAGCTTTAGAAAGAATAGCTTTGCATTTTGATTCCATTTGTTTTAAGCAAAACTGGCACTAGGATTACATATTTGAAGTGGTAAAACTTTTGTCTTTTATGGGTGTGGCTCAATTCTAAAATCCATTATGACCCAAATTTCAAGTATGCCTTGCCTTCAGCATTTAAATGAGGCTATGTTACCACTATTTAGGTAGATTGACCATGTTTGCATATATAGGAAGCATTACACATGTGTATTTAAATTAGTCTTCTTCCTTACGTGTGAGAAAATCCAGATTATATAAAACACCCCCCCTACTGCAAAATAAGGGACAACTTCTTAGAATTATAGATTTACATATTAGAAGAGATTGAAGAGACTTAGAGATTTCATTCTTTCTTGCATATACATTGTTATAGATGAAAAGATTGAGAGGTTGTCACTTGTCTAAGATCACAGTTTCTTAGTACTAGAAACAGTTCTCCTGACTGTAGTGTACCACCTCTTTACTTCATAAAGGATTTTGATCAATTAGCATTTCCCTCTTGTATTTCAAATGGTTTAGTTTGTAAAAATGTTTTATACATATCCTTTCAGAAGTACATGTTTTGTGTAGTTAGAATTACAAATATTTTTTTTGAGTGAGAGAGCAGTGGTCAGAGGATTCTTAATATTACTGAAATTCCCTAGTAAAGGTCATCCAGTTCCTAGTGTTAAAATGCAGTCTTCTCTGAATTCCATGGTCTTGAATCAGAAAATGAAACCAGCCATTACAATAGAACAGCACAGTTCCTAGGGTTAAAATTTTGAGAGCCACTGGTATTATAAGTTTTTATGTCTTGGTTAAAAATTAAGAAAATAAAAAATGTTTAGTTTTTTTTGTTTGTTTTAGATCATTGTTTTGTAGTTTGTTACGTAATTTTATGTTTGGTAATATGCTATGGTATGATGTTTTGGGGAAGCATTTTAATTATATCTAATGCTAATAAGGAGTTTTGTAAAGAGTTAACCAAGCCTTTCTTTTAGAAAATATGGCAAAAATTAGAAACTCCACCTATATTTCTAAGGAAAGTTTTAAATAATTGCTTATCTTTTGTCACAGGGAGTCAGAAACACATTTTTCTTCTGACACAGATTTTGAAGACATTGAAGGAAAAAACCAAAAACAAGGCAAAGGAAAAGTATGTACAGAATATATAACTTTATTTTGGTTCTTAAGGTCATTTGTATACATATATGCATATGTACATATAAAATATAGCTGTTTTAGTTATGTCTCAGATGTTGTCTTTTAAAAGTGCCCCCCCCCCACCCCGATTGGTATGGTAAACCTTCTGAATGCATATGGTTTCTTTGGCTTCTAGGTCAAATATCTTTTGATTAGCTATTTTCCACTACTGTAAAGTTGAAATTAATAATACAGCACTCTTTTTAAAAAAAATTTTATTAAGTTAATTTTAATTCCAGTATAGTTAACATACAGTGTAATATTAGTTTTAGGTGTACAATATATTGATTCAACAATTCTATACATACTCAGTGTTTGTTATGATAAGTATACTCTTTAATCCCCATCACCTATTTCACCCATCGCCCCCACCCACCTCCCTCTGGTAACCATCAGTTTGTTCAAGAGTCTGTTTCTTGGTTTGTCTCGCTCTCTCTTTTTTCTTTGTTTCTTAAATTCCACATATGAGTGAAATCATATTTGTCTTTCTCTGACTTACTCTCTAGCTCCATCTATGTTTTTGCACATGGCAAGTCATTCTTTTTTTTTATGGCTAAATAATTTTCCATTGTATATATAGACACCACGTCTTCTTTATCCATTCATCTGTTGATGGACATTTGCACTGCTTCCATAATTTGGCTATTGTAAATAATGCTGCAGTAAACATAGGGGTGCATATATCCTTTCAAATTAGCGGTTTTGTATTCTTTGGGTAAATACCCAGTAGTGTGATTACTGGATCATAGGGTAGTTTATTTTTAATGTTTTGAGGAACCTCTGTACTGTTTTCCACAGTGGCTGCACCAGTTTACATTCCCACTAACAGTGCATGAGGGTTCCTTTTCTCCATATCCTCACCAACACTTGTTTCTAATAGTTTATTTTGTAAAGCACAGTATGCTAAGCACAATGTGATATTCTTTTGGCTTTATTTACGCATGAGTAGTCAAACATAAAGCAAAGCAAACAAAAATAAAATTTCTTATTCTAAAGCATCCAAAAAATGTAACCTATGACCAGTTTAAGTCAAATAGGTTACAGTTGACAAGAGTTTTACTCTTTATAAGTAATGTCAAGGATAAAAACTAACAAAGTGAGGGGCGCCTGGCCAGCTCAGTTGGAAGAGCACTCGACTCCTGATCTCCAGGTCATGAGTTCAAGCCCCACTAGGAATTACTTAAATAAATAAAACTTAAAAAAAAAAAAAAAAAACTAACAAAGTGAGGTTCTGAGTCAGTAGAATGCATATTTAGAATATGAATGCATGGCCTGAGGACTCTGGATTACTTGGTGAATTGTTAAATTATTTTGATGTTTTGGAAAGTACATTTGACTCTGTGCATGTGTGTAAATACAGTGTGCAAAAGATGACTTGTTTTTGTTCACCATTTTCCTTCCCAAATGAATTTTGGATTTATATTTTCTTACAACACATTTACTTTTATTTTTTTATCTATTCATTTATTTATGTAAAATTTTTTTTTAAAAGATTTTATTTAGAGAGAGAGCATGAGCAGGGCTAAGGGCAGAGAGAGAGGGAGAGAAAGAATCTCAAGCAGACTCCACTCTGAGCATGGAGCCCCATGCGGGGCTTGATCTCATGGCTCTGAGGTCATGACCTAAGCTGAAATCAAGAGTCAGGTGCTTAACCGACTGAGCCACCCAGGCACCCTGACACATTTACTTTTAAAAAGTCTATAATAGTGACGCCTGGGTAGCTCAGTCAGTTAAGCATCTGCCTTTGGCTCAGGTCATGATCCCAGGGTCCTGGGATTGAACTCCTTGCTCAGCGGGGAGCCTGCTTCTCCCTCTCCCATTCCCCCTTTTTGTGCTCTCTCTCTCTGACAAATAAAGTCTTAAAAAAAAGAAAAAGCAGTTTATAATACAGAAATGTACAGTGAACAAAGTAGATTTCCCTGTAAACCTATCACACAGCAGAGGTAAGATATTCTTTAAACATTTTGATGAGCATTCTTTTGTACATATACCTGTCTATAAACATGCACATAGAATCTTACTTAAATGGATTCATACTATGCAAACTGTTTAATTTGCTTTTAAAACTTAATAGTATGTTGTAAGCAGCTTTCCTATCAGTGAATTTTTCCTATCATTTCTAATGGTGTCAGAGCATCCCATTTTATGTATGGAATATAATTTATTTAACTAATCCTTGGCATATATTTTTAGAGTTCACATAATCCATGTTTCATAATTTCATATCCTTTTTTAGTCTCTTAAAACGTAGAAATTTTGAGACAGAAAAAGTGAATGAATAAAATGTTAACTCATGACTGTCCAAAGACAGCCAAATTCTAGTGGGTAGTATATGGTTATTCATTTGAAAACCAATTTTTCTTGTTCTGCAACCATCTTGCAAAACTGAAAATATACTTTTGACTTTGATTTAATCTACAGGTTGGGACAAGACTCACAGTGGCATCTGAATAGAGGACTCCCCAAAGTTTTTGTGCCACACTTTAACTTTGTATAGTCACTGCTATGAATGAGGTATTAGGGCTCAGATTAATGATTTATTATAATAATAATGGTAACTACGCTTTGACACTATACTATGTATATTCCAAGCATTGTGCTAAAAATATGTTCTCTAATTTAATATTTGAACCACTCTGTGAATTAGAAAACTTACTGATTTTATAGATAGGAAACTGGTCCAGAGAAATGCAGTGGTTAAAGGATTTGAGCCCACATCTGTTAAAAGGTGGTGAGAGCAGAAGCAGGGTTAGGGGCAGAGGAAGCGGAAGAAGCAGACTCCCCGCTGAGCAGGGAGCCTGATGTGGGGCTCCGTCCCAGGACTCTGGAATCATGACATAAGCTGAAGGCAGAGGCTTAACCAACTGAGCCACCCAGGCGCCCTCCACCCATAGTCTTTAGAGATGTTTTTAATCTACAAGATTGTGCCCAGGTTAGCATGTTTACTTCTTGTACTTCCTGTATTGTTCCTTCCACGTTGTTTTTTTTCTAGCATAGCATATGCATTGAGCCATTTTAATTGTACTAATTAGTTTTGCATACCAACAGGGAATATTGAAGCATATGATAGATAAATTGCAAATATATAATTCCATTTAATTAACATTAACATTTTATACTGTCCTAGTGTACTCTCTGTAGTTGATCTTTTCTTTCACCCTTATCTCTGAAATTCCTTTTACTGGGGACAATAACCTTTTATTCTGCAATTAAGAATTAATGACAAATTCACAAAGACTGAATCTCATTAACAAAATAATGTAAATTAACAAGTAATATATTTCAGTTGTTAGGAAGGAGTTTGAAGTAGTTGTTAAGAGTAGGGTCGTTTTGGACTCTTGAGGAAGGAGGAAGGACCGTCTGTCGAACAAAGTATAGAAACACACAGGCTGTCAGTAGAAATACGTTTGTAGACCTGGCGGTAGCCCAGGGGTCTGCAAACTATGGCCTGTTTTTATACTGCCCATGAGCTAAGAATGGTTTTTATATTTTTAAAGCGTTGTAAAAATAAGCAAAGAATATATGACAGAAATGGAATGTGGTGGCCCGCAAAGCCTAAAATATTTACTGTCTGGTATTTTACAGAAAGTTTGCCGATCCTTGCTCTAGATCATAGAAATGTGTAGGTTGAAAAGAGACCTAGAAATCATCTATTCTAATCTGTAAAGATTTAATACAACTCTGACATTTTAGAAATGAGGACTCTCGAGTTAGGGAATGACTTGCTTTTCTATAACAAGTTAAAAGGCTGTGGGAAGTATTTTATAACTGAAGCATGTAGGCAACCTTTTCACTGATTTATGAAGTCCCCACTCCCCAGTATTGACAACTTCCTTATAAAGGGGCTTCATTTCCATAGTGTTCATTAACTGAATTTTCATAATAAATGTTATCACTAGTTGTACAGAGGAACATGATTTTTTACATTTGAATTCTCCTTCATTTATCCAGAATAAGAATGAGGTTGATACACCTATTCATACTTTTTAGAATTCCTTTGTCAGTGCACTGCAATAATTTATAAGACTAACAGATAAAATTTAAAAATTTGAACTAAGTACTAGTTACTTATTTGATAAAGTGTTTTGTTATTCTTGCTGCCCACTGCAGTCTGCACCTTAAAGCAGCAACCCTATGAAGTAGGCACAGTTTTATACTCACTTTACAAATTAGAAACTCTGAAGCACAGTATGGTTAAGTAACTTGCTCAACATCACTCAGCTAATAAAAATTTGGACCCATGCAGTCTGTCAGTCTGCAGAGGCTGTGCTCCTTACTACAGTGTCACGTGAGGTGTCTGATACTATAAGTGAAAAAATTGATGCCACAAAGAAGCTGTCTCAACCATATCATTTTATCATGACATGTGTATGGTATGCCTCTTTAGGTCAGGTTTAGGCATGTTATAATTATGTACCCTTTTAACTGCTTCTGCTGTAGTTTTATTTTGAATTTTCAAGGATAATGATAATAACTTAATTAACTTGTATTTTTATGCAGACTTGTAAAAAAGGCAAAAAGGGCCCAGGAGAAAAGGGCAAAGGTGGAAATGGTGGAGGAAAACCTCCTTCTGGTCCAAACCGAATGAATGGTCATCACCAACAGAATGGAGTGGAAAACATGATGTTGTTTGAAGTTGTTAAAATGGGGAAGAGTGCTATGCAGGTAATGTTTATTGTGTTCTTCCCAGTTTATTTGTACATTTTAAACTTCAGTGAGTTATATAAAATCCCTGAGTTTTCTAATTGCATTTAAAAAAAAAATCTAACACTGCTTATTAGAAAAAAAGCAACAAAGTTCAGAAAACTAGGGATCTGTCTATTCAGACCTAAGACCTTTAAACTGTGTCTTGAGCCATTTTCTACTGCATTATTTTCTTTTAATGGCATATAATAAAAAGTTATTTGCTCAAAAAATATGCTGATGTAAACTATGAGGTTTCAATTTCCCCTGAATTTATATGGCTGCCATTAAAATATGAAGTCCTTTGCCCATATAGAATTCTTGGTTGAGTGACCTAATATAATCACTATCCACTTTAGTGAATTGAATTATGTTGATCACTGTTGTCTATTACAAAGTTTATTACTTGTGCTGTTTCTTAGCAGAAGAGTGAAAAGTGAGAGTCATATCCATGTCACATCATCCTAATTTTATTTCTTCTGCAAAATTTTAGGACAATAGAAGCATTTAGGCTTTACAGTGGAGGCTAAACCCATACGGTTTTAAAAAAAATTGAATAAACACTATACTCAAAAGAATATGCATGCTTAATAAAGTTATTTTTTAATTTATAAAAGCTGTGGGGAATAGTTTCCAGAGAATTAATTTTAATCAAAAAGGGTACACATGGGTGGTTTATGGAGAACTAGCCTTATTTAAGTTTTCTGTTATTTAAGAGTAACAAATGCAAATCTTATTTGTAAATATGGACTTATCTGAATATGTATGGCTTTGTAAATAAATTTTAAGTATCAGTTGGGACTGATAAAACCGCATTTTTACATGTAAAATAAAAATTGTTGGTTGTTTTGAGCTATTACCAATTGTACAGAGGAACATGACTTTTAAAATTTGAATTTGCCTTCATTTATTCATACATGGTTTGCTTTTTATATAGTTGTGATGAGGGTGTGGATTTTATTTCTTTAATGTTTTAAATTATTTCATATATACATTTGATATATTTTTAAAAATAATGTCTTATTATATTATGGTGCTATGGTTTCTTTAGTCATTCCCTAATTTAACAAGTTATCCCCTTCTCTCTGGTTCTCTGGTTCCCATTTTGGGTTAGCTTTATCAAAGGAATAAATTCTTTCAGTTATGTTATATATACCATTTCATTACTTTATTTTTATGTTATACTTTTTCTCTATAATATTTACTCTAAGCTGTTAAATGCATTAATCTTTTTTTGATATCTTTCATTTTTGTTAACATCAGAAATCTCAACTTATATCTACAGCTAATTAGGCTGTTCTGTTTTTGTCTAGTCTATAGGGTTTTTGTTTAACTTTTTGGCTCATCAAAAATTTTTAATAGAAAATGTTAGGGTTTAGCTTTGTATTTATTTTTTTTGTTAATGGTATCTCAGTGTTTAAAGAATGAACATTTTCCTTATTTTTATGTTGATTATGGTTTGTCATATATTAAGATTGTACCTCTATGTTATTTGTTTTTCTATTTCTAAATGTGCTTTCACCCTTAAAAGTGGAATGTCCACAGTATCTCTCCATTGATTTCCCTGAATGGACTCTTTACCTCCAGTTTGTTTTGTATACTCCCACTTGCGTTATCTTGGTAATAAGAAATTTGATCAAGGAAGTCTCCTGTTTACAAGCTTCCAACAGTTCTTCCTTATCTAAAAGTTCCAGCCCAGATTTTTTTTATGGTGTACTTCCTATTCCCCGCCACAGTATGTACTCTGCCTCAGCCCCACCCTCCACCCCCTCACCTTTCTTTTTGTTTTTCCCTTTGCCTGGAATAGTCTTCTTTCCTTCTTTCCATATCACATAAGATTGACTTAAATCACATGTCACTCTTTTGAGAAGCATTCTTGGGCTCTCTTTCTCCCCTTGAATATATTTCTTACTCTTTCCATTATAGCACTTAATATATTGTATTATTGGTATGCATGTGTCTGAATTTGCTTCTAGATCATTAATTTCTTGATCAGGGACTGTGTATTATTCATTTTTTTGTATCCCAGGATATACCTATTTCAGTAATTATAGGTGAGAATAAGTATAAGACTGGCTGTTGGTTTTAAAATAGTTATTATAGGGTGCCTGGGTGGCTCAGTCGTTAAGCGTCTGCCTTCGGCTCAGGTCATGATCCCAGGGTCCTGGGATCGAGTCCCACATTGGGCTCCCTGCTTGGCGGGAAGCTTGCTTCTCCCTCTCCCACTCCCCCTGCTTGTGTTCCTGCTCTTGCTATCTCTCTCTCTGTCAAATAAATAAATAAAATCTAAAAAAAAAAAAAATAGTTATTATATATTAAGAAAGGAGGGATCTGGGACGCCTGGGTGGCTCAGTTGGTTAAGCGTCTGCCTTTGGCTCAGGTCATGATTCCAGGGTCCTGGGATCGAGTCCTGCATGAGGCTCCCTGCTCAGCGGGGAGTCTGCTTCTTCCACTCCCTGCCACTCCCCCTGCTTGTATGCTCTCCCTCTCTGACAAATAAATAAATAAAATCTTTAAAAAAAATCAGTCTTTAAAAGAAAAATAAAGGAGGGATCATATGTGTATATGCCCCTAGTTCTATTAGATAATACTGTTCAATTTTATTGGATAAATTCTTAGCTTACTATTTGATGATTAAAATTTTAAAATATTTTAACGTGTTAGCTTGTATTATTTTTATTCCAGCAGCCTTGTATTCCTAGTACAAATTCTATTTGATCTTTCTGAATAAGGTTTTAATGTGATATGGTGATCTTTTTTGGTAAGATTTCATTAAATATTTTTGTATCTTTATTGATGAAATAGCCCTTCTTCCAGTTATCTGTTGCTGTATAACAAATCACTCCAAGGTTAGTGATGTAAAGGAACAATCATTTTACTAGGCTTAATGATTCTCTTGGTCTAGAATTCAGACAGAACTAAATAGGGATGAAATTGTCTGTGCTCCCATTCGTCATGGTTGGGGCCTTACCTGAGACAGCTTTAATGCTCAGAGGTTACATAAACAGTGAAGGACTATACTTCCATGGAGGCTTCTTTATTCATGCTTGGTGCCTAGTCTGGAGTGACTTGAAGGCTGGGCACAGCTGGAACTGTTACCTGGAGTACCTACAAATGGTTCTTTCATGTGGCTTGGGTTTCTTACAGTATGGCTTCTGGGTTTGGAGAGTGTCCTGAGCAGGAGTGTCTAGTTCTCTAGTGCTGCAAGAACCCAGTGCAGAAGTTGAATGGTGTTTAATGAGTTAATCTCGGAAGCATTTTACTACCTTCAGTCCTAGATAAAGGAATAGACCCCACTTCTTATTGAAGAGCAATGTCAAACATTTTGGGCCATGTTTTAAAACTGATATTTATTACCTATATCATATTTGGGAATAATCTTAAACATGTTTCTTTTATAAATTGATTTAAGTTTACATACATAAGCTGTTGTAAAATATAGAAAAGGACTGAAATCTAGAAATTAGGTAAAATTTTAGAAGATCTCCAGTCAATCTCTTCGAGCCAGGTAATTCTTAGATAATATTTCCTTTTTATTTTCTTTAATTTGTAATGACACTACCTTTTCTGTACATCAAATTGCATATATGTTATTCATTTAGTTTATACCCAGGTTTTGTATTTATTTGTATATATATGTTAAACATTTTTCCTTCCTGACATTTTTTTTTTTTTTAAAGATTTTATTTATTTATTCATGAGAGAGAGAGAGAGAGGCAGAGGGAGAAGCAGACTTCCCGCAGAGCGGGGAGCCCGATGCGGGACTCGATCCCAGGGCTCCGGGACCATGACCTGAGCCGAAGGCAGACGCTTAACCATCTGAGCCACCCAGGCACCCGCTTCCTGACATTTACTTTAAAAAGATTTATTTATTTATTTATTAGAGAAAGAGCACATGTGCGTGCAACAACGGGAGAGGCAGAGGAAAAGAATCTTAAGCAGACTCCCCACTGAGTGTGGAGCCCAACTCAGGGCTCCATCTCAGGACCGGAGATCATGACCTGAACTGAAATCAAGAGCGTGATGCTCAACCAACTTGAGCTACCCAGGCACCCCTATCATCCTAAGTTTTTTTTTTTTTTTTAAAGATTTTATTTATTTATTTGACAGAGAGAGACACAGTGAGAGAGGAAACACAAGCAGGGGGAGTGGGAGAGGGAGAAGCAGGCCTCCCGCGGAGCAGGGAGCCCGATGTGGGGCTCGATCCCAGGACCCTGGGACCATGACCTGAGCCGAAGGCTTAACGACTGAGCCACCCAGGCGCCCCTCATCCTAAGTTTTAAAACTTGGTTTATTTAAAAATAGTTTTCATCTGCTCTTTGGTTTCTTCTTCTATCCCCCAAAGAATAACGTGCTGCTTTTTATTTTATTTTTTTAGCTTTGTCCTATTTAAAAAAAACACTATGTTGAAACATACTTCATATACCACAGAATTCACCCTTTTAAACTGTAAATTCAGTGGTGTTTAGTATATTCATAGAGTTGTGTAGCCATCACCACAGTCTAATTTTAAAATATTTTTCAATACCCCAGAAGGAAATTTTGTGCCTGTTAGCAGTCACTTTTTCTTCACCTGTCCCAGGTCTAGGCTACCACTAATGTACTTTTTATAAATTTGCCTGTTCTGGACATTGCCAAATAATACTCCATTTTGTTTATTCATTCATCTTTTGATGCACATTTGGTTTGTTTGTACTTTTTGGCTATTGTGAATAATGCTGTTACAAGTATTCTCGTACAAGTTTTTTTTGAGCATTTCTCCTGGGTATTATATACCTAGGAGTTGAGTTGCAGGATCATATGGTAGCTGTTTAACCTTTTTTTAAAAAAGATTTTATTTATTTACTTGAGAGAGAGGGAGAGAGCACAAGCAAGGGGGAGCAGCAGAGGGGGAGGGAGAAGCAGGCTCCCCACTGAGCAGGGTGCCCAGTGTGGGGCTCAATCCTAGGATCACAGGATCATGACCTGAGCTGAAGGTAGATGCTTAAGCGACTGAGCCAAGCCAGTCCTCTCGAGTGCTATCTTTTGATTTCCATTTCCTTGGTGGCCAGTTACATTGAGTATCTTTTGATGAGATAATGGCCATTTGTATGTCTTCTATATAGAGCTGTATTCAGAATCTTTGTCTATATTTTTAATTAGATTATTTGTCTTTTAAAAATTATTGAATTGCAAGAGTTCTTTATATAGGCATACCTCAGGGGTATTTGTGGGTTGGGTTCTAGACCACTGCAGTAAAGCAAATACCACAATAAAGCAAGTCAGATCAAGTTTTTTGGTATCCCAGTGCCTATAAAAGTCATGTTTACACTATAGTCTGTTAAGTGTGCAACAGCATTATGTCTAAACTATATATATACCTTAATTAAAAAATGCTTTATTGCTAAAAGAATGCTAACCATTATCTGAGCTTACAGTGAGTTGTAATCTTTTTGCTGGTAGAGGCTCTTGCCTCAATGTGGATGGCTGATGACCGATCCAGGTGGTGTTTCCTGAAGGTTTGGGTGGCAATGGCAATTTCTTAAAATAAGAGAACAGTGAAGTTTGCCACATTGATAGACTTCTTTTCACAAATAATTTCTTTGTAGTATGTGATACTGTTTGATAGCATTTTACCCACAGTAGAACTTCTTTCAAAATTGAAGTCAGTCTTCTCTAACCCTGCTGCTATTTTATCATCTAAGTTGATGTAATATTCTAAATCCTTTGTTGTCGTTTCAACAGTCTTCACAGCATCTTCACCTGGAGTAGATTCCACCTCAGGAAATCACTTTCTTTGATCACCCATAAGAAGTAGTTCCTCATCTGTTAAGAGTTTATCATGAGATTTCAGCAATTTAGTCACATCTTTAGGCTCCATTTCTTTTTTTTTTAAGAAAGATTTTATTTATTTATTTGACAGAGAGCAAATCAGGGGTGCTGCAGGCAGAGGGAGAGGGAGAGGGAGAAGCAGAAGAGAACCTGACGTGGGGCTCGATCCCAGAAGCCTGGGATCATGACCCAAGCCGAAGGCAGATGCTTAACCGACTGAGCCACCGAGGCGTCCCTAAGGCTCAATTTATAATTGTAGCTCTTTTGCTATTTTCTACCACATCTGCAGTGAAATTTCTACCACATCTGCTGAAAGTCGTGAAGCCCTCAAAGTCATCTATGAGGGTTACAATCAACTTCTAAAGTCCTGTTAATGTTGATAGTTTGACTTCTTACCATGGATCCCGGATGTTCTAAATGACATCTAGAATGATGAATCATTTACAGAAGGTTTTCAATTGACTTTGCCCATATCCATCAGAGGAATCACCATGTATGGCAGCTATATATTTATATATAGCCTTGCAAAAATGTATTTCTTAAATAAGAAGACTTTAAAGTTGAAAGTACTCCTATAACCATGGGCTGTAGGATGGATTTTTTGTTAGTAGGCATGAAAACAACATGAATGTCATTGTACATCTCCATCAGAGCTCTTGACTGACCAGGTGCATTGTCAATATAACAGGAATATTTTGAGAGGAATCTTTTTATTCTGAGTAGTGGGTTCGAAAGTGGGCTTCAAATATTCAGTAGACCATGTTGTAAACAGATAGGCTATTATCCAGTCTTTGTTGTTCCATTTGTAGAGCATAGGCAGAGTAGATTCAGCATAATTCTTAAGGACCCTAGGATTTTTGTAATGGTAAATGAGCCCTGGCTTCAATTTAAAGTAATCAGTTGCATTAGTCCCTGACAAGAGAGTCAGTCTGTTCTTTGAAGCTTTGAAGACAGGAATTGACTTCTCTCTA
This sequence comes from Mirounga angustirostris, assembly GCF_029215605.1. NCBI lineage: Eukaryota > Metazoa > Chordata > Mammalia > Carnivora > Phocidae > Mirounga > Mirounga angustirostris. The sequence goes on from NW_026991719.1 coordinate 100,789,323, forward strand.
GCTATCAAAGTCATAGAAGCTATCAAAGTCATAGATGGCATCTACTTCCAATATAAGCCTATTTTGTCTACATTGGAAATTTATTGTTGTGTAGCCACCCTGGTTAATTATCTTAGCTAGTTTTCTGGATAACTTACTGCAGCTTCTATATCAGCATGTACTACTATTTCACTTTGCACTTTGATGTGAAGGAGACATCTTATTTCCTTAAACTTCATGAACCAATCTCTGCTAGCTTCAAGTTTTCCTTCTGCATTTTCATCATCTCTCCCAGCCTTCAAAGAATTGAAGAGAGTTGGAGCCTTGCTCTGGATTAGGCTTTGGCTTAAGACAGTGTTGTGGCCGGTTTGATTCTTTTATCCATACCTCTAAAACATTCTCCATATCAGCAGTAAGGCTGTTTCACTTCATTATCATCATATGTTCACTGAACAACTCTTTATTTTATGCAGGAATTTTTCCTTTGCATTTATAACTTGGCTGTTTGCCTCAAGAGGCTTATCTTTTGGCCTATCTTGGCTTTCGACATGCCTTCCTCAGTAAGCTTAATCATTTCTAGCTTTTGATTTAAAGTGAGAGATATGCAGCTCTTCCTTTCACTTAAACACTTGGAGGTCATTGTAGGGTTATTAATTGGCCTAATTTTAATATTGTTGTGTCTCAGGGAATAGGGAGGTTTGAGGAGAGGGAGAGAGATGGGGGAATCAGAACACACACAACATTTATTAAGCTTGCTGTCTTTTATGGGCACGATTCATGGTGCCCCAAAACAAGTACAATAGTGACATCAAAGATCTCTGATCCCAGATTACCATTAATAAATATAAAAATAATGAAAAAGTTTAAAATGTTGAGAGAATTATCAAAATGTGACAGACACAAAGTAAGCACCTGCTGCTGAAAAAATGGCTCAGACTTGCTTGACACAGGGTTCCACAAACCTTTGGCTTGTAATACACACGCACACGCACACACAGTATCTGTGAAGCGCAGTAAAACAAGATATGCCTCTATATTTTGAGCACAAATGCCTTATCATATACATGATTTGCAAATGTTTTCTCTTATTCTGTGGGTTGCTTTTCTTATCTTTGATAAGTCTTTTGAAACACAAAACTTTTATGATTAAGTGAAAGTCATTTTTGCTGTCTTGTTCCTTTAGTCTAATATCTAAGAATACATTGCTTAACATATGGTTATGAAGATTTAGTTACGTGTTTTATAGTTTTAGCTCTTATATTTCAGTCTTTGATCCATTTTAAGTATTGTGTATGATATGAGATGGGGTCCAAGACTTCTTTATTTGAGAGAGAGAACAAGTGGGAGGGAGGGGCAGAGGGAGAGGGCGAGAGAGAATCTTAAATAGGCTCCACACCCAGTGTGGAGCCCAATGCAGGGCTTGATCTCACAATCCTGTGATCGTAACCTGAGCTGAAATCAGGAGTCAGACATTTAACTGACTGAACCATCCAGGCACTCCCAACTTCTTTTTTTTTTTTTTTTTTTTAAGATTTTATTTATTTGAGAGAGAGCGAGTGAGCAAGCACATGCAGGGGGAAGGGCAGAAGGAGAGGGAGAAGGAGACTCCCTGCTGAGCAGGGAGCCCTAAGCCACTTGATCCCAGGATCATGACCTCCTGAGCTGAAGGCAGATGCTTAACCGACTGAGCCACCCAGGCGCCCTCCCAACTTCATTCTTTTGCATGCAGATAGCCAGTTGTCCCAGCACCATTTGTTGAAAAGACTAGTCTTTCTTCATTGAATTTTTTTGGCATCCTTGTCAAAAATCAAGTAACCATCAATATGAGAGTTTATTTTTCATTTGCATTTTTATTCCATTTATGTACACTTTTGTCCTTAAGCCAGTACTATCTTTTTTTTTTTTTAAAGATTTATTTATTTATTTGAGAGAGCGAGAATGAGAGAGAGAGAGTACATGAGAGGGGGGAGGGTTAGAGGGAGAAGCAGGCTCCTCGCCGAACAGGGAGCCCGATGCGGGACTCGATCCCGAGACTCCAGGATCATGACCTGAGCCGAAGGCAGTCGCTTAACCAACTGAGCCACCCAGGCGCCCCAAGCCAGTACTATCTTGATTACTGTAGCTTTGTAGTAAGTTTTGAAATAATGGAAGTGTGAGTCCTCCAACTTTGTGCTTCTTTAAAAAGATTGTTTTGATTATTCTAGATCTCTTGCATTACCATAAGGATTTTAGGATCAGCTTTCCAGTTTCTGCTAGGAAGCCAGCTGGATTTTTAATAGGGATTCCATTGACTCTGTAGATATATTTGGAGAGTATTGTCATCTAACAGTATTAAATTTCCGATCCATGAACTGTCCTACTTATTGTTTATTTAGCCATTAATTTACTTTTGTTATTAACATGGGACTAGTAATGCTCACTATTGAAAAAAAATTTCATAATGCATTTTCTCATTGACTCAGCCATTTACATCTTTTAGAAAGATTTTTGTTTTCATTCCATTGCAGTGTTAATATTTGTTATTTGTATTTAGTACACTATTTTAGTCAAAAGAAATATGGGTGTGATTTTTAATATCTTCTAGGATATCCTTAATGTCACTAAGAAATAAGTAATTACACTTTATAGAGTTGGGCCCCATAGTTAGTTTTCAGATTCCTTTTAATACAAAATGAGCAGAAGACTGATCATCGTTATGTGTTACCAGGTGATTATTTTACTGAATTTGGTTCTCTTTTATTGTTAAAATTTAACTTTAAATTTTAGTATACAAGTATATGTATATTTAATTTGAAGTAATGTGATACCACTTAGTGTTGAAACTTAATGACTTTAATCAGACTTAATTCTTAGAACATTAGCAAAAGCTAATGGTTTTTTTTCTTTTCTGCTGTAGTCGGTGGTAGATGATTGGATAGAATCATACAAGCATGACCGAGATATAGCACTTCTTGACCTCATCAACTTTTTTATTCAGTGTTCAGGCTGTAAAGGTAAGATACATTTATTTTTAGAAGCAGAATGTTCTCAAATGGTCTCTTTTTGTTCCACCTAAATATAAACACTTTTCAGGAAAAATAATGCCAAGATATGGAATTGTTTGCATTATAATCATACAGAATGTATAAGGAAAAAGGAACAAAGAACAAAGTAAGAAAGAAACTCCGTTGAGACAGTTGTATTCATGTGTGAAAATTAACTAAAAACTTGGCAATTTATAATTGTTATATTACTTTTATTAGATACATTTCCCACTTTGAGCATCTGGTTTTAGGAACAAAGAAATGGATTAAGAAGGGAGGAGGAAGATAATGAAGAGATAACAGGTTCAAGTGGCAGGGGATTGTAAAGTGTAGGGAGTTTAAAAGTGCCATGAATAACAGTAAGTAAGTAAGTAAGTAGGTAAGTAAGTAAGTAACTAAGTTAAGTAAGGTATTGGTGAAATTTATACTTTTTTTCCCTAAAAAGAGAAGTTTTGGAGTGGGGTCTTATTGGAAATGTTTTCACTTTATTTAAAAAGATTTTGAAGTAGGAGTGGGGAAAATATAAAATACAGTAGTGTCTTCCCTGGGGCAAAAATATTTAGTGCAGACATTTGGCAGGGGGACAAAATTACGTAAGTTGGGGGGGTGTCATACATCTTGATCTGGATCAGTAAATGATTCAGACAAAATGATGGACAGGTTCTGATCTGTTCTGTTTCTCCCTAATACTTGATCCATCCTTGAAATTTAAGAGGATGTCCAGGAAAATAAATGTTACAAAGTTTCCCAAGAGTATTACATTTTTTTTATGGAAGTGGCACCAAAAACATGGACATCAGAAGTCAGGAGGAAGGAAGTTTGCTTAAAAATAGATCTAAGAAGTTAAGATGCTAAAGAATGATATAAAGGAATCTGTAAAAAGAGTCCCAAGAAGCAATTTATTTATGTCTACTCCTTTAATTCTACAATAATACTTTTAAAAATACTGTTACTGGAATTTGTGAAACAAGTAACATTTTTTAAATGAGTTTTTATTTTAATTTTTTTAACTTTGAAAGGGACATTTTATTGAAAATAAATTGAAAGAGTTACATTCCTTTCACATTACTTTTTCTCCCAAGTAGCATAGGATTAAAATCCTAATTCTTAAAATTATTCTGCTCAGTGTAAAATTTAGATAATCTGACTGTATATAAAGATTTTCTTTCAGTTAGGTTTTTTAAATTTTTATTTAAATCCAGTGTAGTTAACATATAGTGTTATATTAGTTTCAGGTGTACAATATAGTGATTTAACAATTCCATATAAACAACATTTTATGAACTGATGCATTTTATTCGAGGTTGATCACAACATTCAGTGCGGCATGCATACTAGATATTCTGTATGTGAGGCTTGATAGATATATTAACTTTTGAGTCTGATCTGCGTAATGCCATTAATATGGTCAGTTTTGAGAAAAAAATTTTTTTTTGAGAACTCTTTTTAGAGAGTTGCCTAGTTGACTTGACTTCTTAGCTAGAGGTAGCTGCAAATCAGTATAGAAAATTTGACTGACTCTGCTCAAAGGAAATGTAATAATGACAATATGATGAATCAGATTAACATTTTATTTATTTATTTTTTTTAAGATTTTATTTATTTATTTGACAGAGACAGCTAGAGAGGGAACACAAGCAGGGGGAGTGGGAGAGGGAGAAGCAGGCTTCCCGCTGAGCAGGGAGCCCGATGTGGGACTCGATCCCAGGACCCTGGGATCATGACCTGAGCCGAAGGCAGACGCTTAACGACTGAGCCACCCAGGCGCCCCCAGATTAACACTTTAAAGAAAGAATATACTAGTATTTTTATTTTGTCTGTGTCCAGTCCATCTTTCTGGAGTAGAACAATCAGGTACCTGTTTGTTGTATTATGTAATCAAGGACCATGTCCTTTCTCTTCAGATTCTGTGAAAGTGGAAGGTTGATTGCAGAACAACAGAACAGGTGCCAGAAATAACTTGATGAGTTGAAATTCTGACTTTCATCTTCAGTCTTCCCTGTTATACTGTAGTTCGGTCAGGTTTAGTTTCCTAGTTAGGCTTCTGAATTGTAGTTTTAAAACAAGGCTATAGTTAGAGCATTTTCCCTTTATCAGATTCATTCCTTTTCTGGCACCATTCTGTTTTTTGAATCAGGAGCTTGCCAACTAAACCTTTGGATATACTTTGTCATATACCAGGTTGTCCAGATTTTTAAAAATTGAAGGTGTTGAAAACTTAAATTATCAGGTAGATTTAAACACTGTCATAATGTTTATTTTAGAATCAAGAAAACTCCGTAAAGGAGAATTTATCATCTAATCAAAGTTAAGGTCATTAAGTACTTTCAAAAACACTTAGAATTATTTTGATTGAATTCTTTTATAAACGAGTTAGAAACATCTTTATATGTACTGTACTTTAGCTTTTTTCTTTTGGACTCAGGATTGTCATTGTGAGCATCAGTTATTATACTGTAGTTTTGCCTTCAGCAGCTATTGAGGTGTGGAGGGATATTTGACTCTATGCTGAATGGCTCCAGACTGCTTTGTGGTTGCTGAATCTGTGGCCAGTGTTTCCTTCTTTCTTTCCTGGTCATCTGTCACTTTTCATTTTACCAGTTTTTAGCAGTCTCTTTTCTTTTCTTTCTTTTTTTTTTAATATTTTATTTATTTATTTGACAGAGACACAGAGAGAGAGGGAACACAAGCAGGGGGAGTGGGAGAGGGAGAAGCAGGCTTCCCGCTGAGCAGGAAGCCCGATGTGGGACTCGATCCCAGAACCCTGGGATCATGACCTGAGCCGAAGGCAGACGCTTAACGACTGAGCCACCCAGGCACCCTAGCAGTCTCTTTTCATGTCTCCTACAATTTCAAGGCAGTGGGCTCATGCGTGGTGTCTTAATGGCACCTTCACACCTGCCCCAGAAGTTATATGCATGGAGTTTGTGACAGCTATTTTTTCTGCTTATTTTTGGGTGTCTGGCTGTTATATGGTCTGAGATGAGAGAGGAGCTTTAGAAATGGACAGTTGTCAAAATGTATGCAGTATTTTTGCTTTGAGATTTATTGATACGTATTTACTTTGTAGAAATTATTTCAGGGATTGAATAACTTGTACTTCTATAGCTTTGCCAAGTTTATAGCACCTGGGTGTAAAGTATAGGAAGGTTCTGAAAATATATCCGTGACTTGATTAAAATTAAAAAACTCTTCAAAAGGTTTTTGAGAATGTTGCTTCTTTAGCAAGGGAAATGGTTTCTTCCAAATTTGTTAATATCTTAAAACAATCATGTAGTTCTTTTATGTTGTGGTAAGTAAGGGCTCTTCACAGCACCACTAGAAGTTGATCTTACTTGGGGGTGGCATCATGATGTAGATGAATAATCTCAGACAAGGTCTTTGACTTCTCTTTGCTTTAGCCTTTACTTCCTCATCAGTAAAGCCAGGATTATAGCGCCTGCCTCATATTTATGGTATTCATAGTAATATGACTGGCAAGGAATAAATAATCCAGCAATAGAAATACAGCTTTGAGAATCCAGTTTTTACATTTGTTCCTTTTTAAATAATCTGATACCCTATCAGTGGAAATTCATGTATCTCTTTTTCCTGCATTGTCTCCTTAAAATTTTTTCTAGAAGTCCCTTTTCTGATATTTGATCACTACCTGTCTAACTTTTACTTCTTGTAATGTGCATCCTTTCTCCTCCCCTTTCCCATCTTCCTTTGAAATTCTAAATGTCCTTATTAGATTCTTTTCTGTGAAACACCTGACTTACACTAATTTTATTTATTTATTTTGGTCTGACCTATGGCCTTTATTGGCCTTGTCACTCATTAGGGCTTTTCTTATATACTGCCTTTAATAGTTTTTATTTTCCCTCCCTCCCTCTCTTCTTCCTGTTCTTGTTATTCTTTATTTAAACTTTCAACTAGATTACAGATGGGCAGAAATTACTGTTTATGTTTATTTGAAGCCCTTTTAGAGGATGATTGGATGTAGTTGCTATGTATATATATAGTAATGCTTAATAAACCTTATAGGTAAACTCTACCTATCACTCTTTTTCTTATTATCTTCAGGTTTATCCTTAAAGTTTTAATTGTGTTACCCTCAGTGCTGCCTAACCCTTGATGATGTGTATTATATTAAAAGGGGCTAAGCCAGTATACATATTGTAGGCAAGAGTAGATTAAGTCAGGTAGAAATGTGATGGGTATTAGGAGGGCATGTACTGCATGGAGCACTGGGTGTTATATGAAAACAATGAATCATGGAACACTACATCAAAAACTAACGATGTATTGTATGATGACTAACATAATAAAATAAAATTAAAAAAATGTGATAGAGACTAACAGTGTAAGAGATTGACTTAGAAGTTCTCTTTATTTTATTCATTCTACAATGTATATTAACTTCTTACACTTGAAAATTTCAGGAGTTGTCACAGCAGAAATGTTTAGACATATGCAGAACTCTGAAATAATTCGAAAAATGACTGAAGAGTTTGATGAGGTAACTTATTACCCTAAATGTTTTGATAATTTTATGCATGTTGATCTTGATTTAACCTTAAAAGTATTCTTAAATTCTGAGCATTAGTGTAAATGCATAACAACTTTGGCATCACATTTAATCAAATGATAAGTGACCTTGGGCAAGTTGTTGCCTTAGCATTGGTTTTATCATCTGTGAATAATACTCTCTGCTAATAATACTTTTCTCATAAGCCTGTTGTGGATTTAATTCAGTAATGTTTGAAAAATTTCTTAGCATTTTACAGTGCCTGGTATATAATAAGAACTTAATAAATGGTAGCTATTATTATTGTCAAACAATTAAAACTTCAAGAAAATAAAATTTAGTGCCTAAGAACATGTCTTGGAATATTGTTAAAGATAGATTTGGTCAATATTTGGGGAACCAGGTAACTTAGGCAAAGGACTGTAAAGTTGACCCTTGAACGGCATGAGGGTTGGGGATGTTCACCCCCTCTCTCCCCACATGGCCAAAAATATGCATTTAACTTTGGCTCCCCTCAACCTTAACTGCTATAATAGCCTACTTACTCTTCACTAGAAGCTTTGCTGATACGGTTGATTAACATTTTGTATGTTCTATGTATTATATACTGTATTCTTAGAATAAAGAAAGCTAGAAGAAAATGTTATTAAGAAAATCATAAGGTCTCAGAAAATAAATTTACAGTATTGTAGGTATATTTATTGAAGAAAATCTGTGTATATGTGCACCTGTACTGTTCAAACCCATGTTGTTTAAGGGTCCACTCTCTGGACCCTTAACAAATAACATGTTATTATTTAAAATATCCTTTATGGGGGCATCTGGCTGGCTCAGTCAGTGGAGCATGTGACTCTTGATCTTGGGGTTGTGAGTTTGAGCCCCACGTTGGGTGGTTGGGTGTAGAGATTACTTGGAAATAAAATCTTTTAAAAATATATCCTTTATATTTTGAGTATGAGTAATAAGAACAATACAAATAAAAAAAATAGTAGCTTAGACTTGAGTGAATCCTTTATCACAGTGATGCCTTTGAAATATTGTTACCAATAAAGACATTTAGATTTATTATAATGTAAGCTCCTTCAGGGCAGGGATTTTTGTTTTGTTCACAGCTGCATTCTGGCACCAGCAGTTTTACTCTTCAAAACTTGTCATTGTAAATTTTCAAGTAGAAAGTCTTTCTTGTCCCATTTGAGTTTTACTTGATCATTTTTTTCTTGCTTACTCTGATGAAGGAGCTTTCAACTATCATTCTAAAAGACAAGAGTTGTTTAAAAGGCTTTGATGATCACTAAGTGCTATTAATCATTCTCCAAGTAGTTGAGAGGTAATTATGAGTAATGGTATTATAGTAGCACCCCCCTTATCCTCGGGGGATACATTCCAAGATCTCCGGTGGATGACTGAAACCACAAATAGTAGTAAACCCTATATATTCTGTTTTTTTCCTATGTATACATAACCTGTGCTAAAGTTTAATTTATAAATTAGACATTGTAAGAGATTAACAATAATAATAAGCAGTACAATTATAACAGTATACTGTAATAAAAATTATGTGAATGTAGTTTCTCTGTCAAAGTATCTTCTGTACTCACCCTTGTGATGATGAGAGATGATAAAATACCTACATGATGAGATGAAATGAGGGGAATGACATAGGCCTTGTGACATAGTTTTAGGCTACTATTGACCTTCTTCTGATAATACCTTAGAAGAAGGATCATCTGCTCTCAGATGGAGGTTGACCCATGGGGTCACTAAGATGTGGAAAGTGAAACTATGGATAGAGGGCGGCAGGGGGCGGGGAACATGACTACTTTATTTTAACATACTAATATTAAATGTTTTAGTGAGAACCTTTTTAGTAAAAGGAAACAACTGTTTAAGAATCCTGAAATCTGATTTGAAAGTGTCCACAAACCAAGTTGCTGACAATTAAGATGATGCATTTCAGTGTAGTCACTAAATGATTCAGTCAGAGAATATGGAAGAGAACCTTTTTGTAGAATATTAGGATCTTATTCTCAGATGAGAAATAAGAGTTCAGCTTCTATATAGCATGACTTAAAATTTAAAAAAAATATTGCTCTAATGACAAAATAATAGGGGTGCCTGGCTGGCTCAGTTGGTAGAGCATGCAACTCTTTATCTCGGGGTCATGAGTTCAAGCCCACAGTGGGCATAGAGTTTATTTTATTTATTTATTTTTTTAAAGATTTTATTTGAGAGAGAGAGAGCCCGAGCATGACAGGGGGAGGGGCACAGAGAGAGGGGAAGCAGACTCCCCGCTGAGCTGGTAGCCCGACACAGGGATCAGTCCCAGGACCCCGAGGTCATGATCTGAGCCAAAGGCAGGTACTGAGCCACCAAGGCGCCCCTACTTACTTTAAAAAACGGGGGGGGGGAGCGCTGGGGGCACCTAGGTGGCTCAGTTGGTTAAGCATCTGCCTTTGGCTTAGGTCATAATTCCAGGGTCCTAGGATCGAGCCCCGCGTTGGGCTCCCTGCTCTGTGGGGAGCCTACTTCTTCCTCTCCCTCTGCCATTCTGCCTGCTTGTGCTCGCTCTCTCTGTCAAATAAAATCTTAAATATATATATATAAAACATACATACATACATATATTACATATATGTGTGTAATACATATTATATTACATACATATGTATACATATGTGTATATATATATAGTGGTTTAAAAAATTGCCCAACTGTACTAATAAAATGATCTTAGTCTCTAGAATACTCTCCAAAGCAACTCTTGCTTTTCGAGGTTCTATGTAGTATTGCCTTGTGTTTTTATTTTTAAGGATTTATTTTTTGAGGGGGGGTTTAATTTATTTAGAGAGAGCATGATTGGGGGGAGGGGCGGAGGGAGAGACTGTCAAGCTGACTCCGTTTTGAGTGCATAGCCTGACATGGGGCTCCATCCCACCTGTGAGACAAAACCAAAGGTCAACCGACTAAGCCACCCAGGCGCCCCATTTAAAGATTTGTTTTTAATGATTTATGGCGATTCTCAGTGTAACTTCATTGGAGAATGCCCCATCTCTATATAGAAGAATACTTAAGTGTTTCCAGGCTATACTAGCTACATTTCCATTTCTTTTTAAAATTATGTCATTGTATGTCATTGTTTATATCTGTTGACTATTTGATGTCCTTGAAGCTAATGAAAATATACATTGTAATCTTTTGATTATTTATAAATCATACATCAGACTGGTTGAAAATATGATTTCATCGTTTTGAATCCATTTAAAAATACAACTTTGGTTTGATTTTGGTATGCTTTTGGTATGCTTTTGTTTTAAGGAGATTCAATATCTTTGTTTATCAGTATAATGTTTTGCTTTGATGAGAGAAGCTTTTTATTTTTAACTTTGAGTAATTGGTATATATTTTTATTGGTTAAATTGAATTCATAATATCCATTTTGGTCTTAAAGAGCAGATGTGTTCAAAAGTAACTCCTACCTACTTTTAGGATTTATTGGAGAAGAAAGGTGGGGTAAAGGAGTCTTTTCAGCTTCTGCCTAGGGTATTTTATAAACAAGCGAAATTTTGTTAAATCATGTGTTTTAAGTGAAATTGCTTTTTAAAATTTTTGTTTTAGGATAGTGGAGACTATCCACTTACCATGGCTGGTCCTCAGTGGAAGAAGTTCAAATCCAGTTTTTGTGAATTCATTGGCGTATTAGTACGGCAGTGTCAATATAGTATCATATATGATGAGTACATGATGGATACGGTCATTTCACTTCTTACAGGATTGTCTGACTCACAAGTCAGAGCATTTCGACATACGAGCACCCTGGCAGGTCAGTATTTAGAAATTTTTTTTGTATATTTCCTTAGGTTAGAGATGAAAATGGTTTTCATTAAAAGAAATGATCATGACTCAGATTAATTAATTTTACTTATAGGGTAACCACTAACAGAACACTGTCCTCCCTCCCCCGTGAATTACTAGGAATGCAATGATATTTTCAGTTTTGATTCTTTGAAGGTATACTATAGTTAGTATATGGTGATTTTCTTGTGTTAAACCTATTTGATTACTATGCCACAGAAAGGGAAAAGAGGTGGATAGGAATGTGTTGAATTCTTGAAAGATGTTTTATCAGGGAAGATATTGACAGCAAATTTGGGGAGACCATTAAGTCATTTTGGATATGTAGTCCTAATGACCTTTATTTTGTCTGTGATGTGAGCTGTTCCTCCTGGTTTGATGGTCCCTGTAGGATGGTGATTACTCTTTACACCACAAAAGTTTATTTTTCTTAGGTTTCTGAGTAACTTTAGACTGAGCTAAATTCTTTGCTTTTTGAAATGAGTTATATTTTTAAGCCTCACACAATTCTAGAACAGTGATTTTTGGTGTTGGTGTTTATAAAATCTTTTGGTTTCTCCTTTGTGGTAAAGGTAAAATTGTTGATACACTATTACTGAATAAGTACTTTTTGGTTTGAGTTAGAAAAAATCAACTAGGCATTCATTGTTATTATAGTATTATAAGCCTTAATGGTAGAATATATTGATTTACACAAAAGTTTTCATTCTCTAAGTGTGGGGATATTTTTTTCCTTTATTTTCCTAAAGAATTAAAGCTGTACTTTTGCTAAATCCTCCATTTTCAAAAAACAAAATGCAGGTAATCTGGGGGAAGGAGGTGGAGGAAAAAAAAATGCAGGCAATCTTTCTATAGGATTTTTGTTTTTAGGTTGGAAGTCACAAAATATGAATGTGATCTTGCTCTATGAACTTAGGTAGCATTTAATGTTAAGAACTTGGTGGCTAAAGTAAAATAAGTATGATGGCATAAGGTGAATAATTTTGCATCAGAATAACAAATTGGTTTGCTGAGGGGAATGAAATAGCTCTGAAGAGAAAGTTGAGAATCCTTTTTAAAGAGACCCAATAGCCACAAATTGAGATTTAGTTTTGTGGTGTTCTCTTATGCAGTGAAGCAGATCTGAGAAATAGTCTAAAGTAAACTAAAAAGGCATAAAATGGTGAGATATTTTAATTAATAAGTTTGTTTTTTTAAGATTTTATTTATTTATTTGACAGAGAGAAAGACAGCAAGAGAGGGAACACAAGCAGGGGGAGTGAGAGAGGGAGAGGGAGAAGCAGGCTTCCTGCGGAGCAGAGAGCCTGAAGCGCCGGGCTCAATCCCAGGACCCTGGAATCATGACCGGAGCTGAAGGCAGACGCTTAATGGCTGAGCCACCCAGGCGCCCCCAATTAATAAGTTTTAAATCACAGACAGTCTTGTCTCAGGAGCAAGGGTTCAGTAACAGAAGGTGGGGGGATCTGGAGGAAGTGTAATAAAACACACTTTATTGAGTGGTATTTTTCTTTGTACTTTGACTTTTCATCTAGATCTGTTCTTCATAATTTCACCATTGTCTTTATGATGATATGTAATAGAGTAAAATTAAAGGAAATCAAATACTGATGAAACTAATTTTTTACATATTGTAGTTTTTTTTTTTTAAAGATTTTATTTATTTATTTGACAGAGAGAGACAGCGAGAGAGGGAACACAAGCAGGGGGAGTGGGAGACGGAGAAGCAGGCTTCCTGCCGAGCAGGGAGCCCGATGCGGGGCTCGATCCCAGGACCCCGGGATCATGACCTGCGCTGAAGGCAGACGCTTAACGACTGAGCCACCCAGGCGCCCCTTACATATTGTAGTTTGATATGAAGCATTCAAGCTCCCTCTCCCTTTAGTAACCAAGATAGCTAAGTGACTGCCATAGGAACAAAAATTTACTGAGAATGTGAATTATGACCTCTGAAAAAGATCACTGTAGGGGACACATTTTAGAATAGTGGGATTTGAGTGTAGTCTGATGTCAGATCACCTAGTTTTGAATACTGGTTTAACTACTTATGTGAACTGTGTAATCTCAGGGAAATTTCTTAATCTCCGTGGACTTCAGTTTCCTCATGAATGAAATGGGGATAATACTTCACTTTAAGGGCTTTGGGGGAGGATTAGGAGATAATCCATGAAAAATACTTAACATAGGTAACTGACATACAGTTAAGTATTCAGTACACATTAGCTGTCATTTATTGTCATTTGTAGCAGCTGTATTTTTCTGTTAGAAGCAGAACAGCCCATCTTGTCTTTAATTTCTCTTAATTTGATAGTAAATTGTAAATTTTTGCATCTGTGAGACTAATTTCAAAATTTTCCATTTAAAAATAGCTATGAAGTTGATGACAGCTTTGGTGAATGTGGCACTAAATCTTAGCATTAATATGGATAATACACAAAGACAGTATGAGGCAGAACGGAATAAAATGATTGGAAAACGAGCCAATGAGAGGCTAGAACTTCTGCTACAGAAGCGGAAAGAGGTAAACTTTTGTATTGAATATTTGAGCTGTTATCCATGACCAACTTTGATCATTAATTACAATATAATGTTGCTAGTTCATCAGATAAATTTTTTGGAAAGATTTAAATTTAAATAATATTTCAAGTTGTTTAAATGTCTAGTTTTGTTGACTGTCCATGCCAACAATACCTTTTGCTTATATTTTCTTTCTGTGTAGGCTAGGGTGAAGAGTTTAAGGCTTTCAGTAAGGCCCTAGGCCAGTCAGACAAGTTGTTTTAAGCCTTAGTATTATTCATGTCTGCTGTGAAAATGTCTGTCCTAACTTCCCTGAACTAGTTGTCAGGATGAATTCAAGTTTCAGTTATATGACATTACTTTGAAAAATAACTTACAGGCTATTTATGGTTTCTCAATCACTATCTTTTTTTTTTGTGGTGTAGGTGGCAGTTGATTAACATGACTGATCACCAAATTTAACTTTGAATGAGGAAGATATTTTTCATTCTTATGCTAAATATTTTTAAGAGGGGGGGGCAGAGGGAGAGAGAATCTTTTTTTTTTTAATTTTTTTTTTTTTGGAGGGGGTATTTTAAGCAAATGCCACACCCATCATGGAGTCCAATGCGGAGCTCTATCTCACAATCCTGAGATCACAACCTGAGCCGAAATCAAGAGTCGGAAGCTTAACCGACTCGGGCACACCCTAAATAAAATCTTTCAATGTTGTGTTTGTGATTTTAATTTCTTCTTCATTAGTGATACAGTATTTTGCTATCTGATATTGGCGATGTTTATGTTTATTTCTAATAGGCAAAATCTGATGTTTCAAAAATGTTAGTAATACATTTGAGGTAATATTTGCCATGGTAATCCAGAAATTACTACTTGATTTTGACATATTTGGGGTTGGTAGTAGCTGTAATTTTTAGTTGGTTATTTCTGAGATAGTGAATAACTTTTTAAAATGCCCTGACTCAACAAAAGCCTAAAAATCTTGTTGATATTTCCACACTACCTAAATTCCTCATCTTTTTCATATAGTTTGAAATGAAGAATCGGCCTTTCTTCCTCTTAATTGTAGTTATTAAATTTCATCAGATGATTTATTAGGTAAACATAATGCACGTCTTAGGCCTTGAAATTATGGCCCAATTCTTAGACATAAATTTATGACTGTGAGCACTGAATGAGTGGATATAGGTAAAAGGATTTTGAGATTAAAATTCCTGTGCAAATACAAGATACTGATACTTCTGGGTTAGGGTTAAGTTTTTGACCACCTTGTACCTTTGACTATCTGTGCTAATGAATATAAGAAGTGCACGCCCTTGTTAGCATTATTTGGAAATGCAAGAATATATCCATGAAAAGAAAAAAAATACATTTTACAAAAGTGCAGAACATAATAAAAGAGCTAATTGATACTTAGACTGGGAGAAAGATATTTCTCCTAACTCTCAAACTCTGAAACAATTTTGTCTTAATTCTCAAACTGAATTGAAAATAATGGGAGTAGGTAAGTAAACCAAGATTTTGAAATGTTTACTTGATTATTTAAGGTGAGCCTTGTTTCCTTCAAAAGAATTTAGCAGGGTAACTTTCTACCAAATTATTTTACTCAAACCTCTTTTGTTCTTTGAGCAGACACTAGTTAACATTACTTTTCTTTTTCAGATGGTAATGACCAAGATAATGAAATAGTATTATGCTTTTTTGATATGAACATATATGTTATATAATAGATGATATGTGTTGTAATAAATTACTTAACAGATTTTTTATGTGCCTTTTTGCAATGGAAATTTGTGAGCCTTAGAAAAGGGTAATCTGCCAGCTAAACATTAAAAGCCAAGTCAAATATTCCAGGTATCAAGGGACTTTAGCTACCTGACCTACAACAGCTGTTAATTTTTCTGTGTGGTTACTGTTGTCTAGTAGAATTAAAAATTAGATGTAATCACCAAAACACTGGAGAAACCTGTATTTGTACTTGTAATGACTTTTAGATGTTATTTTGGTTGTATTCCATTACAATTGAAAACAAATAATGTATTCTTTTCAGCTTCAGGAAAATCAAGACGAAATAGAAAATATGATGAATGCAATATTTAAGGGAGTGTTTGTACATAGATACCGGTAAGTCAGGACATTTTTTCTGTGTAATTCTTACTCTAGTCAGGTTTGGATATTTAGTGGTTTAGGCAGTATAAAGCAGTAGAAAGAGCATTGGAATAAGATCAGTGTTAGAAGGTAAGGTCTTCCACTGATTGAGATATTCTAGTTAAGTTATTTAACTGCTCTGAAATTGATATTTCCTCACTGAAAAATGGGGTAATGTGCTTCACTAGTACCTGCCCAGCAGATGGAATCTACTTCTATGATTAGGAGTCAGAGTACAAAATACTTAATTGCTTTTGGATGTACTATGTTAGTAGAAACTATACATGATGGTTCAGGACTCTTATCATTTGCATGTCGGGAAAATTTGGATAGATTTAAGTATTTTCTTTTACTATTTTGAATGAGCAGAGAAAAGAAGTAGGTGATCTTATCACCATTTCTGCTGTAACCTATTCTTTAAATGTTAGTGGTATTTTTATTCAACTTCTCCCTCACTTCCTCAACTTGGCAGTTATTGAATCACTTTCTTTGTAATGTCTCTTGATCCATTCTTACCTTTTTGTTTCTGTTGTCACCATTATCTTAGTCTATTCCTTTATCATTCTCATACCTAGAGATTATTGAAGTTTTCCTAAAACATTCTTTTGTTGTGTTATTCCTCTGCTCAAAAGCTTTCAGTGACTCACCTAGTACCTACAGGATGAATTCAAAATAATTTAGTGTGACATTCAAATCCAAATGAAGCTTGGCCTCAGTGTTACATGTAACTAATTCTCTCCTGGAAAATTATGCTCTAACCAAACTAGTGTGCCTGCTGTCTTCTGAACACACCATGCCCAGCAGGTGTGAGCAGAGGCTGGGATATTTCATGGTATAAAAGGTGGGGGTCTAATTTTGTTTGTATTTTTATTTAATTTTAAATATTTATGTGTTGAGAATTATGCTTTGCCAGGTAGTCTGTAAACATTTAGGGGCTCATGCTTCAGTTCTACTTTTAAATCCCCAGTAATCTTTTAAGATAGTGATATGTTCATACTAGGTGTGAAGTATTTGGCAGCTCTTGGATAAATCACAAATCCTGATGTTATAGTGGCACTAATATACATAATTTTTCCTTCCTCCACTCAGTGATGCAATAGCTGAAATTCGAGCTATTTGCATTGAGGAAATTGGCATTTGGATGAAAATGTATAGTGATGCCTTTCTAAATGACAGTTATTTAAAATATGTTGGCTGGACTATGCATGATAAGGTAAGATATACCCTTACAGAATGTTTATCTGTCTACACATAGGCATAGCTATCTAGAGCTCTCATTCATAATGAGTTATCTGTGTATATGTATACCTGGGACCACATTCCTATAGACCTTTCTCCTTTATTGTTTTCTGTCTGGTCCAAGAAAACATGGTCTCTATCGCATAAAGTCCCCTAGATTTTTTTAATCTTGGTAACTGATTTAGACTTCAATCTTGAATTACTTTTTGTAGTGAAACAAACATTAGAATCATGTAGGTGGTAGTGGTTAGGCATTTCTTAGAGCTGTAAGAAGAGTTTTTATTCTTACTATGTGAGTGCTATATACTTTTTGAAATTTTTCTAACTTTTCTTCTCTCTTCATAAACCTGTATCTTAGCCAGATTATAAATTACAACTTGGTCTCTGGCATACTTTTATTTTATTTTATTATTCTGCCTTTCTCTTAGGCTGCCTCTTCACTAGCCTTGAAATTCTTTGCATGTATCCTTTACAAATACTACTTTCTGTAAAGGAAAACTTACTGTGAAATATGCTACTGTTGTCTTTCACAATAGTATTGCTCTGAACAAATTTTCAAAAAATTTTCATTTGACATACAGAAATAGTAACCCCAAAGGTATTTAGTATTAAATGTATGTATTGATTTCCTATTTTTTCATTATCAAAGATGAGAGTTTTTGGAAATGAGAGTTTTGAAGAATTGTATGGAACATATTTAAAAATCTAAAGTAAAAGATACTTGTGTATGTCTTGGATATTCAGGTTGAAAATATGCAGAGTTTTAATACATTTTCTCCTCTTGCTTCATCTAGCAAGGTGAGGTAAGACTCAAATGTCTCACTGCTCTACAAGGGCTTTATTATAACAAAGAGCTTAATTCCAAACTGGAGCTTTTTACCAGTCGGTTCAAGGTTAGTATTACTTTAAGTATTTAAAAATTACCTGTTGTTTGAAAATATTTTTCTCTTACTTTAAAAATACCTTAATTTTTTTTGTCCTTAGGATAGAATTGTGTCTATGACCCTTGACAAAGAATATGATGTTGCAGTACAAGCAATAAAATTACTTACTCTTGTTTTACAGTAAGTATGTACTTATTGCATATTACTAATGTCCAGATATTTAAATAATACATTAGACAAGATGGTTTAAATTTATCTGGTTTTAAATTTTAATAACTTAAGACATGGAATTTTTACAGCTGGAAGTTCAATTTTCTCATGTAAGATTGAGTAAACTGAAAGAAGGAACCATTAGACTAGAAAATTTTAACTGAGCTAGGAATTCCTGTGTTCTGATTCTAATGATCAGTTTCCTTTCCATTTCACTGTCTTAGGTGCCCTTGAAAAAAAGTTAAACACTTGAGTGTATTAAATGTGCTTATTATATTTGTTACACTTTTAGAAATTAGTATTTACTGAAATTTCTCTGGAAACAATCTGAATTTAAAACATTCTGTTATGTTAAAATGTAATAATGATGCAATTGTTTCCTTTTTAAAAAATTTACCATTTTAATTAAAAAAATTTTTTTAAATTTCTAATTGAAGTGTAGTTGGCAAATAATATTAAGTTCATTTCAGGTGTACAACACAGTGATTCAATAATTATATACTTTATGAAATGCTCACCACAATATGTGTGTGTATTATGGTATTACTGACTGTATTCCCTATGATGTACTTTTCATCCTTGTGACTTATTTTATATAACTGGAATTTTGTACCTCTTAATTCCTTCACCCATTTTGCCATTCCCCTACTCCACTCCCCTTTGGTAACAGTGCATGAGGCTTCCTTTTTTTCCATTCTTGCCAACACTGTTCTTTCTTGTCTTTTTTTTTTTTTTTAAGATATTATTTATTTATTTGAGAGAGAGAATGAGAGACAGAGAGCATGGGAGGGAGGAGGGTCAGAGGGAGAAGCAGACTCCCTGCCGAGCAGGGAGCCCGATGCGGGACTCGATCCCGGGACTCCAGGATCATGACCTGAGCCGAAGGCAGTCGCTTAACCAACTGAGCCACCCAGGCACCCTCTTGTCTTTTTGATATTAGCCATTCTGACTGGTGTGAAGTGATACCTCATTGTGGTTTTGATTTGCATTTCCTTAATGATTAGTGATGTTTACCATCTTTTCATTTGTCCGTTGGTCATCTGTATGTCTCTGGAAAAATGTCTATTCAGGTCCTCTGCCCAGTTTTTAAATCAGATTTTTCTTCATTTTTGATGTTGAGTTGTATGAGTTCTTTATAAATGAAAACAGTATGGAGGTTCCTCAAAAAACAAAAAAACCCTAAAAGTAGAAGTACCATAAGATCCAGTAATTCCACTTCTGGGTATTTACCCAAAGACAATGGAAACACTAATTTGAACAGATACATGCACCCCTATGTTTATTGGAACATTATTTACTATAGCCAAGACATAGAAACAACATAAGTGCCCCATCAACAGATGAATGGATAAAGAAGATGTGATATATATATACAATGGAATATTAGTCATAAAAATTTTTAGCATTTTAAACATATTTTAAATGTACAGTTTAGTAGCATTTAGTATGTTCATCTTGTTGTGAAGCCATCACCATTATGAATATCCAGAACTATTTTTAATCATTCCATACTAAAACTTTGTACCCATTAAACACTGATTCCCCATTCCTTCCTTCCTGCCTAGCCCCTGGTGACCACTGTTGTACTTTTTATCTCTATGAATTTAACTATTTTAGGTAATTCACATAAGTGGAATCTTACAGTATCTGTCCTTTTGTATCCGGCTTATTTCAGTTACCATGGTACCTTCAGAGTTCATTCATGTTGTAGCATGTAGATTTCATTTACTTTTGAGGCTCAGTAATACTCCGTTGTATGTTTATACCACATTTTATTTACCCATTCATCTGTCAGTGGACATTTAGATTACCATGATCCAAATAATAATTGCCAAAGGGTATTTTTTTTGACCTAGCATGCTACTTCTGACACTCCTATGGAAAATTCATCATGTAATAGTAGCCTGTGAAATTGTGATAAAAACTAATGTGTGATGACTGCCCAGTATCATTTTAAGTCATATTGTAAAACTGTAGTAATTTTTAAATTTTGGTGCTGGTGTGTGAATAGACTGATTAGTAGCAGAGAATAAAGAATACAGACAAACGCAAACAAATCCAGGAACCTAGTATAGGGTGAGGGTGGCATTTCCTTTAAGAAAATAAATGGTTTTGGGACACTTGGGTGGCTCAGTCGGTTGAACATCTGCCTTCGGCTTGGGTCATGATCTCAGGGTCCTGGGATCGAGCCCCACATCAAGCAGAGCAGGGAGCCTGCTTCTCCCTCTGCCTGCCGCTTCCCCTGCTTGAACGTGTGCTCTCTCTCTTGCTGTCAAATAAATACATAAAATCTTTTTTAAAAAAAAAAAGATAAATGGTTTTGTGACAGCTAGGTTCTATTTGGGGAAAAATTAAATCAGATTCCCATCTCATTCCTTATACAAAAATAATTTCCAGATGGATGACATGTTTAAATGCAAGTAAATGAAACCATTAAAGTACTAGATGAAAACTTGGGGAAGATTAGACGTTTTTATTTTTTTTTGTTTTATATGTAAAATGAGCAAGAGCTCTCTGAACATGACAAAACCTAGACATAAAAAAATCATTGAATTAACTACATAAAAATGAAAAAATGTCTATATGACATAAAATACCATAAACTTAGAAAACCAATGACAGATTGGTCAAAATATTTTTATCATTGGAGTCAATTTTAATAAATTAAAGGATGGATGGGGCGCCTGGGTGGCTCAGTTGGTTAAGTGACTGCCTTCGGCTTAGGTCATGATCCCGGAGTCCCGGGATCGAGTACCACGTCAGGCTCCCTGCTCAGCAGGGAGTCTGCTGCTCCCTCTGACCCTCCTCCCTCTCATGCTCTCTGTCTCTCATTCTCTCTCTCACAAATAAATAAAATCTTAAAAAAAAAAAAATTAAAAAAAATAAATTAAAGGATGGAAACCTAATAATGGTCAAAAGTTAGAGAACCAGATCATGGACAGAAAGAAAATTAAAAAATATATGAAAAGATGTTTAGCCACACTCAGAGACAGGTAAATTAAAATGAGATCATTTTTTAACCTGTTGCTTGACAAAGATACAAAAGTGTTTGGTAATACACTGTGTTGTTGAAGCTGTGCAAAAACAGGTCTTTAAAACACTGTGATGGGGGACTATAAATTGGTATAACCCCTTTGGAGAAAAGCTTGGCAGTATCTATATTCAAAATTTTAATGCTCACATTCTCTAACATAGCATTGTTTGTAATAGAATTATTGAAATAGCCTAAATGATTATCAGTAGAGGAAGAATTAAATATGTAAGATAATAGCTATTTTGAGCAGTCTTAACTATTGCATTTTCTTTTTTAGTTGGACTTAAAAAATTATAAATATATATACATGTTATGAAAGTATTGAAAGAATTATGAAATAAGAAAGTAATAGTACTCTATATGTATTTCTGTAGCTGCTTCTTCCTCAATACCCTGTGGACATCTTTCCTTATTTCTCATATTTTTATGAAGGATAATAAACTCATTTATGTTGATTCAACCATTATAAATACCTAATAACTGAAAGTTGTCAGGAACATTCCTTCTCAAACAATGAAAATGAGTGAACTGCACATTTAACTATACTTTAACTAATTTGATTCAATATATGTCTTTTCATTATAAAATGACACAAGTGGTTTTTCCAGTAACAGTTCAGTATTATACATAGAGTATCTTAAGTCAGAAGGCTTTCAAAACTTGAATTTTAACATTTTGGTTTTGTTTCTTTCAAAAAGAAGTAATATTTCCTTAGGCATCAGACTTCTGGAAACTTTGAGCACAGCAGAAAACCAAAAAGGATCTGAGCTCCTCAACTGATCATCTAATGTACTTTAGACTTTTTTTTGCTGGTGGTGGTCCTATGGTTCTCAATTTACATAGAATGCTAAAAACCTAGATTGTTTATTTCACAGCAGACGGAAAGCATATTAGGGGGTAAAGAGTTGCCAGACACCGGGACCCTGAAAGCAGAGTCTGTAAGGGAAGAACTCGACAAGGTTTACCCTGGGGTACTGTGATTGATGGGCCTAATAATGACTTTTATTTACCAGGAAGATTTTATTAGGTTTATTTTGTTTTTTAAAAATAAGATCAGGAAAATGAACACTACATTTTAGTAAGATTTTTCCAGTGGTAGATGGTAATTAAAGGTCTTTGGCATTTAAATGTTGATTATTTCAAAAAACCATTTGCATTTCCTCATATGGTGTTTAGTACATGGTGAAGTATTCATCATTGTGAGATAATTGGGCTGTTAGTATATTTTAATGTGATATCTCGTTAATATTACTGTGAAATATATACAGAGTGTTTTCTGTGATTATTAACTCTAAGCTCTTAGAATGCCACCACTTAATTTTTTTACGTTAGTTTATATTATTTTGTCTTCCTTTCTCTTTAGCATCCTTGTCACATTGTTACTTCTCTTCAACATATATTTCTGTATTCTGGTATATTCACTCTGATTTGACCTCCCATTTATCTTAGATGTTGACAAAATATTCAGCTCTTTTGTCAGGGCGTGCTTTTACTGACAGATGATAATCAAATAAGGTCAATTTTTCTTTTTCTTTTTTTAACACAAGTAGTGAAAAGTGTATTATTTTTAATGTACAAGCATGGATCATTGTACTCAGTATCCTTAAAATTAAGTCATTGAAACTGCTACTGCTCTTTTTTTTTTTTTTTTTTAAAGGAGTAGTGAAGAAGTTCTTACTGCAGAAGATTGTGAAAATGTCTACCATCTGGTTTATTCAGCTCACCGGCCAGTAGCAGTAGCAGCTGGGGAATTTCTCTACAAAAAGTAAACCTATATTTTTGTATTTTCTAAAGTATACTTTTATGATAGTAATTTTATTGTGCTGTAAGCAATACTAAAAATATATATAATTCATTTAAAAAATTATTCATACAGGTCAAGTAGAAACTTTCACATTTTACTCTTTCCTTTAAAGGTTTCAATTCTCCAATTTACTTGGTTTGTAGAAGTTAAATCTTCAAAGAGAAATGTCTTTTATTGAATAAAATACATAAACATATATAAAGTATATAAAAATATACCTAACTACATCATCACGTTAAGACCTTTTCCTAATTTTTCATTGTTTTCTCCAATGTCAGCTTCTAACTATTGCCCTATTATAATATTTAGTCTTAAGCCTGTTACTGCTTGCTTTAGAAAATATTAAAAGGTTTTGCTTCATGTGTTTGATATAGTTTGACATAAGAATCCCTAAAATCCTATAGTCCTTTTTATGTTGGTGTAACACCTCAGATTAAGTAGTATGGATAGCAGTGTGAATATCTGACCACAGAAAACATTGAGCAAGTGTTATGTAATGGCATTTATTTTTTAAGATTTTACTTATTTATTTGAGAGAGAGTGAGAGAGAGCACAAGAGCAGGGTGGGGGGGTGCAGAGGGAGAAGCAGACTCCCTGCCGAGCAGGGAGCCCAATGTGGGACTTGATCGCCCTGAGCCGAAGGCAGACGCTTAACCGCATAACCACTAACTCAGTTGGTTAAGCGTCTGCCTTCGGCTCAGGTCATGATCCCGGGATACTGGGATCAAGCCCACTGTCGAGTTCCCTGCTCAGTGGGGAAGTCTGCTTCTCCCCTTTCCTCTGCTGCTCTCCCTGCTTGGGTGCTCTCTCTCTCATTCTCTCTCTCAAATTAATAAAGGAAATCTTTAAAAAAAAAAAGAAAAAAGAAAAGATGGTTTCTCTTAAAAAAAAAATAAAGAGAACAGTTTGAACCACATGGACTAAACTATATCTTTGTAAGATTTTATTAAAATGCCTGTTTGGGATGGGGGAGTGTTTATTAGAGTACATGATGTAAAATGTTCATACTCCAGTTTCTATTTATTGCTACCCAGTGATATTTCTTTGTTATTTATAAGGAAATACCACCATGATATCCATAGAAAGAGGCCACTGAAGTCACTTTGAGACAATTGTGCAAGAAGGATAGAAGGAAAATATATGTTCAGTTTTAAAGAGATGAATATCATAGATTAATGTGCATAAATGGTATGGGCTAGCGTAATACTTTTACAAAAGGAAATGGTTGCATAAAATGCAGTAATGTTTTTAAAAAGAAATAATCCAGGGGCGCCTGGGTGGCTCACTCAGTTGGGCGTCTGCTTTTGGCTCGGACTATGGTCTGAGGGTCCTGGGATTGAGCCCCACAGCAGGCTTCCTGCTCAGCGGGGAGCCTGCTTCTCCCCCTCCCTCTGCATGTTGCTCCCCCTGCTTGTGCTCTTTTGCTTGCTCGCTTGCTTGCTCCCTCTCAAATAAATAAAACTTATAAAAAAGAAGTAATCCATAACTCCATAAAATTAACTTGAGAAGTTAATTTAAGAGGACTTAGAAGTACCATTAAGTATGAAATGAAAAAGGTTTATAGCTATTATTTACTTGGGTATCATGTTGGAGAATACCTACCCAGGTCCCATTTACTCTCTTTTATTAGATGCTTAAATATGAATTTAATTTTTTAAATTAGGAAATAGAGTTTTTTTTGTTTTAAAAGTAAATACTTTGTCTTGATCATAGGCTCTTCAGTCGTAGAGATCCAGAGGACGACGGTATGATGAAAAGAAGGGGACGACAAGGTCCAAATGCCAACCTTGTTAAGACATTGGTTTTTTTCTTTCTGGAAAGTGAGGTTAGTTGATGTTGTTCATTTTATACTTATGTTCAGAACAATTTGGAGTAGGGGTTGAAATAACGTACATCTTAAAATCTTCCATATATCATAGTATATCTTGGATATAATAGGGTTGTACCCGTTACACAAAATTAAAAAAAATTCTTTTAGTAAGATGTTCAAATAATAGGATTTATGTATAGTACTAAGAGTATGAATTTTGGAGTCAGAAAGACCTGATTACCAATTGGGCCCCTCTACTTAGTATTTGTGTAACTGGTTTAGTCACTTAATCTTTCTAAGCCTCATTTTCCTTGTAAATATGTGGGTAATAATTTCTTAGGTATCACTGAGCTAATCCATGTAAAACTCTTTATTTTTCATGTGAAACTCTTAACACAGACCTTGCACTTTGTTCTCAATATTTGGTACCTGCTTTATTAATTTTGTTGTAGATAGGGATTTACATTTAACATCAGCTCTTTTAGGTTTCCCTCAGGTTGAAAATTTGCCTGTTAACCAGAATTTGAGAGGATCCAACGTACATTTTTGGTGTTCATATTATGTATTATTCAATCAGTTTTAGGGTCTTTTAAATACATTTTTAAATTTTTTCTGTATATAGAAATACAGTTGGTTTTTGCATATTGACCACTCATCTGTAACTTTGCTAAATTCACTTATTTTAGTAAGGTTTTAATAGATTCCTTGGGATTCTTTATAATAATGCAGTCAAGTCATTTGCAAATAACGTTCAGTTTACTTCTTCCTTTCTTACATTTATGCCATTTTCCCCTGGCCTTATTAAACTGATTAGGACATCCAGTAGAATGTTGAATAGAAGTGGTGAGTGGACATCTTTGGATTGTTCCTGATCTTAGGGGAAAGGCATCCAGTATTTCTATATTGTTATTAGTGATAGGTCACATGGTAGTTGTTTATATTGAGAATGTTTCCTTCTATCCCTTTTGTTGAGTTTTATCATGAACGGATGTTGAATTCTGCCCAATGCTTTTTCTGAGGTGATTATTTTATTGAGATGATTATTTTATCCTTCATTATATTAATATTTGAATTATGTTGACTGGTTTTTTGAATGTTGAGCCAACCTTGAATTCCTAGGATAAAACCTACTTAGTCATGATCTATTATCCTTTCTATATATTGCTGGTTTCGCTTTGCTGGTTTTTTGAGGATATTCCCTCTATGTTCATGTTAGATGTTGGCCTCCATATTTTTTTATTTGTAATGTCTTCGACAGGTTTTGGTATTATTGTAATGATAGTCCCCTAAAACAAGTTGGGAAGCTGTAGGGCCTTTTAGGCTTCACAAAATGAAGATAAATAATATGCTTATATATTGAATTGATAAACTTTTTTTTATGTTTTAAGTAACCATTATCCCTCCTGTTAAATTAAATTCATAGTATATTTTGTAACTGAGTGTGGTTAACTCATGTAATATTGAGTCTAAATAGGCACTAAATATACATGCATATAATCTTTTCAGAATTAATTTTCTGGTTAACTGTTGTAATGATTATTGTGAGACATGTTTAATGATACTACCCAACTGGGTTTACTTATACTCAGCCAGCTAAGGCAGTTTCTTTGTCCTGTTTTCCATTTGACCTCAAAAAACAGATTGCTGTTTGGGTTTGTACATGGTGCCAACAAAGTTTCCATTCTTTTGAGTTAAGGCTAGTATGCTATTTGTCTAAGAACACATTGCTCTTTTTTACTTTTAGTTACATGAACATGCAGCTTACCTTGTGGATAGCATGTGGGACTGTGCTACAGAGCTACTGAAAGACTGGGAATGTATGAATAGCTTGTTGCTGGAGGAGCCTCTTAGTGGAGAAGAAGGTAAATGGCTGTTTAGTTAATGGTATTTTGTTGTCTAGTCAGTTTTAAAACTAGATTTTACTTACGCCATTTGTTCATCTTTAATATTAAAAAGTAATTGAGAGTGCTTGCTTATTAACATCTTTAATATTAAAAAGTAATTGAGGGGTGCCTGGGTGGCTTAGTCGGTTGGGCATGTGATTCTTTCTCAGGGTCCTGAGATTGGGCCTCGTGCTGGGTACGGAGTCTGCTTGAGATTCTCTCCTCCTCCCTCTCTCTCTACTCCTCCCCCGCTGGAGTGTTTTCTCGCTCTCAAATAAATCTTAAAAAAAAAAAGTACTTGAAAATCTTTGAATAATTTTGTTTTCATATACACGAATATTACGAAGAAAGATGTAGTTGCTGTCAATATTGAATTTTTAAAAAATTTTTCTGGTATCCGTGTTCATATTTTCTTTGGTTAAATTGTGGACCAGTGGTACACAGATTTGTACTGTTCAGTAAACAAGTTCTCATCCTATCTGTGATACAGTAATGGGATTTTCTTTAGTATATTAGGTCAGATTCTGTCACAGGCAGGATTGTTATGTAATACTTAAAAGTAACATATAGGGAAAAGAAATAGGTTAATTCTGTCTGATTTTTTTTTCAGCACTAACAGATAGACAAGAGAGTGCTCTGATTGAAATAATGCTTTGTACCATTAGACAAGCAGCTGAATGTCATCCCCCTGTGGGAAGAGGGACAGGAAAAAGGGTATGTTGGTATAGTTTCACTATTCTAAGGTGTGTTTCTTCTTTTGATTATGATTTTAAAAATTCTTGCATGTAACTATAGAGCCAAATTTTTGAATCTTACACTTTATTTTTCAGATGATCTTTGCTAATACATATGTGTTAGAAGTAAATTTTAAAGTATTAGCAATGGGAAATTTGAGTTCTTTCCATGAGATACTTTGTTAGTTACTACAGGAGATAAAATGATTGACTGCTCTCAAGACTGATTCTAGCTCACCGTTTTAGAATGGTGCATTTTTGCATTTTGGTTTATTTATAGATTTGCTTTCTTTTCCTTTTAATAAAAATCAGGAATTAAAACATAATTATTCATCAAAATGGAGAAATTCCTATTTCCCTGGATTATATTTTAATGCATCACTGCAAAGTTCACATATATTTGTATTGTAGACCAACAACTCCACAGCCTTTGAAAATTTTTTGATTAAGAGGCACAAAAATACATGGTTTGTTACATAGTATACATCTATATATATGTATTTGTGTATAACAAACAAAAGTTCTTCGAACAATACTTATGGTATGTGACGCATTCTATTTTATTTTGTTTTCTTTTTTTTCCTTTTTCTAATTGATGATAGAATTCATGCTGTCATGAGTGAATTCATGTTGAATTCATAACCCATGCATCATGGCCCACAGCTTAGAATAGGCTGAAATGCTACTCAGTCCCATTGTTATATAAGCTCCTAAACTACATTTCCTTCCTAACTGCTGCTTTATTTGTCTAATGGTAGCGTTGGTTAATTTAATTGGGTATTGGTTTTGCCTCTAGAACTATTCCAAGTTTTTTTTTTGCTGTTATTTTAGGTGGTTTTTTAAAAAATATTGTGCTCGTTATAGTTATTCTTTGTTACTTTTGGGTTTCATATTTTATAGTAGAAATTTTGGTATCTGTCATTTAAAATGTAGTTTCATTACTTATTTTGTATGTCTTAACTTAAACTTGAGCATCTAACAGTGTTATTAGGTTTAATAAGTACTTAAAAGCATCGTTGTGCTACTTTAGGTGCTGACAGCGAAGGAGAAGAAGACCCAGTTGGATGACAGGACAAAAATCACTGAACTTTTTGCTGTGGCCCTTCCTCAGTTATTAGCTAAGGTAAGTTTGTGTAATAGACGAGTACTTGTAAGAAATTACAGGTTTTCTTTGGAAATGTCAAACTGATTTGTATTATAATGTTTACTTAACATTATTGTGATGTTTTGACATGATTTTTTTTTATTTCAAAGTACTCTATAGATGCAGAAAAGGTGACTAACTTGTTGCAGTTGCCTCAATATTTTGATTTGGAAATATATACCACTGGACGATTAGAAAAGGTACAATGTTACCTCTATATAAAAACACCTTCAAGAAAAACTACTCGTTTTGTTCATCCCATCATATTGTTTGTTTATATTCTTGAACCTTCTAATGTTAAAGGAAACCTACATCTTATATATCTTCTTTATTTTTTATAAGTAGGATTTAGAGAATGGCATTAATGAGTCTTCCCTTTGATTCATGACCATAGCCATTTTCTCATTCCTAGCCATTATTTGACTGTATCTGAGAGATTTAAGGAGATTGGGGGTAGGTAGCTGGATAATAACAATTATAAAATGAAAGCAGTTAATATTCATTGAATACTTTTATAAATTCTTTGTATTAACATTCTCACCAAAGCCCTATGAGATAGGTAATATTATTCCCATTAAAGCTGAGGAAATAAGTATATGGGTGGGTCAGTGTATTTATTTACCACGACTAGGAAAACACATCAAAATGTATGCCCTACTTGTTGTAGAGTTATTATTTTTGAAGCTTTTTAGTGTAGTCTTTCTGTGCCTATCATATATACCTTAGTTTTTTCTAATATGTACCTTAGTTTTAATGAAAAAAACTTTGATTTTGCAGCATTTGGATGCCTTATTACGACAGATCCGGAATATTGTAGAGAAGCACACAGATACAGATGTTTTGGAAGCATGTTCTAAGACTTACCATGCACTCTGTAATGAAGAGTTCACAATCTTCAACAGGGTAGATATTTCAAGAAGTCAACTGATAGATGAGTTGGCAGATAAATTTAACCGGCTTCTTGAAGATTTTCTGCAAGAGGTATATATTAAAAGTATTTTGTCATTTGGGTCCCTCCCCTTGAGTAACTGATTTAGTCACCATTCCTGGTGATAGTCCCTAGCAGTATGTTGAAAAATATTCAGACATTCTGTTCTTTGATTATCATGCTACTGTTACTCCTCCACCAAAATGGGAAGGTGGTAAGAATCTGTGACTTGGAGAAGATGAAAGCAAAACTAATCCCCCCCAGCCCCTTTAACTTTAAAGAAATGATCTCAGAAGTTACCAGGGTTTAGCTAAACTAGAGGCTGTTAGGCAACAGGGTGTAAATGGAACAGAAAAGGAGAGCTAGACTATGGCCATGTAGCCTCAAAAGTAGTCTATTTCGTACTGTTTTGGCAGTGTTAGTAAGGAAAGGTAATTAATGATCTTTGATACTGTAAAGCCTTGATAAATTGCTGTTATAGCGACTGTTGATTTTTGGGTTTCCTGTGTTCTATTTCCAAAGAAACTTAAAAGTGTGGCACTCAAATACACTAATGTTTTTTTTTTTTTACTTTTATCTGTTTTGATTAAGGAGGGTGCATGTTGAGATGAGCACTGGGTGTTATATGCAACTAATGAATCATTGAATACTACATCAAAAACTAATGTTGTACTGTACAGTGGCTAACTGAACATTAATAATAAAAAAAAGAAAATATGTACTTCACAGTTTAATTGACTTGCATAAAATAAAAAGTCGTAATTCTCAAATTAATGCATTTAGCCCTTTCCACATCACTTTTGTCATTAATGTTGCAAAGATCGTATGGACTGTGTAATTTTCAGTTTTCTTGTTTAGCCGTTACTTCTTAAGCTTTCTTTTTTTGTGTAACAATCCATGCTTATAAGTTTTACCTAACTGGCGGTTTGTGCAAATAAGTTAATGTATAGTGATCACATTCTTAGTTAAAAAATGTAATGGCTCTACTCTTGGCTAGATACGATTGTGATTAGGACGAGTTAATTTAAAATCAAGCAATGGGTTAATTAAGTTTAATTATTTGTGTGGAAAAACTAAGTTTAGAAACAAGTGTTTTTTGAGAGACTTGGGGTTCAGTACAGTATTTTTAATAGTGTTTAAAAAATTTATAAGTTTCATGCAGTTAAGACTCATAAAATTTTCAAAAACTTAAAGTTACTCTCAATTGGAAAATTGATATCCAGAAAGGACTAGCGCATATCTAGTCTTTATTCAGAAGGTTTTTCCCAAATTGTTACTAGTCTGGTATGTCTTTCTTGAGCACTATGTTTCATTCATTTAGGTTTTATCTTTTAGGTATTGTCTTTATGATCTCTTGCTTGTCCTTTACTATATTTTTCTTTATTGTCCTAATGCATTTTTTACTGTGAAAGACTAAATGTCTTCATAGTTTTATGTCAAGGTTACTTTAAGGGAGAGGGGAGAATGTCATTCAGTGTTTCTCTCTTGGGTATAATGTACCTGTGATAACAACTCTGTTGGCTCATTACTCCAGCCATATTGCTTTAAATTTGGACAGATCTAGGTATTGAATGACAAAGTTAATTTGTCGTGTTAGGCTATTCTTCCTTTTTAAGGTGGTATCACTAATGTGATAGTCTAAGATTTTTCACTTTGGTGGTTATTAAGATTTAATATTATATATAATTAATATTCATAGGGCGAAGAACCTGATGAAGATGATGCGTATCAGGTATTGTCAACATTGAAGAGAATCACTGCTTTTCATAAGTAAGTTGAATTTTAATGTTTCTGATTTCTTAAAACTGTAGCAAAATCAAAACCAACTTGCCTGTTTTAGGGTTATAATGTTATCAGTTCTGCTAGATTTCTTTTTTTTTAATAAATTTTTAAAATATTTTATTTATTTGTCAGAGAAAGAGAGTACAAGCAGGAGGAGCGGCAGGCAGAGGGAGAAGCAGGCTTCCCGCTGAGCAGGGAGCCTGATGCGGGGCTCAATCCCAGGACCCTGGGATCATGACTTGAGCCGAAGGCAGACACTTAACGACTGAGCCACCCAGGCGTCCCAGTTCTGCTAGATTTCTTGTGCTTGTATATAAAAAATAGTTGATAGAGTCATGTTTTGAATTGGGGAATAATTGGCAGATTATCACCCACCATACTTTTTTAAAAATACATTTTTTTTGTTGTTGTGGGTGCCTGTTAAAAGTTTACTGTATTTACTTTGACAGCATTTTGTTAACATTCAAGTCCAGAATAAAAGTGATTAAGCTTAACTTTTAAATATAACTTGATTCCTTTTTACAGTGCCCATGATCTTTCAAAGTGGGATTTGTTTGCTTGTAATTACAAACTGTTGAAAACCGGAATTGAAAATGGAGACATGCCTGAGCAGGTTTTTATTTATTTTCAAGTTACATATTTAACTTCAAGAATGAATACTTGGGACGTTTTAGGTTTAACCGTATTCTCTTGCTTCTTTTTACAGATTGTTATTCATGCACTGCAGTGTACTCACTATGTAATCCTTTGGCAGCTTGCAAAGATAACTGAAAGCAGCTCTACAAAGGTTTGTGGTAGTTCAGTGGAGTTCTTATTACATTAAATATCATTAACTGTTTTCAGCAAACTTTTAATGCGATCAATTATTTCAGTAAAGTCTTGCTTATTTCTAAATTACTACTTAGGCATGTGTACCATTAGAAAGTTACGTTCATAGTTTGATGTATATTCAGTGAAAGAACATTAATATGTTTAAAGGTATGATTTTAAATTAAAAATTTTTCACATTTTAAGGTGGCATAATTTATGTATTTCCATATTCTCAAAAGTATTGAGAGCATATAGAAATATAGATTTTGTAAGTTATGACCAAGAGCTTTTGAAACAAGCATACAGCTATTGGATTATATACATTGATGATAACAAGCCAGGTGACCCTAGATCTTCTTATGCCTCAGTATTGTTTTGGGATCACGTTGTTCATACATAGGATCTTTCTACTGGTGTTCCAAATTCATTGTAAATCACTTTCTGGTTGAGTATAATGTGCCAGCTACTGGGTAATAGAACTTTCAGAATTTTGTCCGTAATGGTAATCTTTGATGTGTTGAGTAATTGAAGTAAACAGTATAGCCTTTTGTGTTTGTAACTGACTGAGCCACCCTAGGCGTCCCTTGCCTTTTTCATTTGTAAACTGGAAACTTAAACATTGTACTTGCAGTAGATGTAGCCTTAAATATTATTTGGGTACATTTTTATAAATACTGTGTAATATCTAGGAGATAGAGAATTTGTTGTTTATAGCTCTTTTCCCCAAAAACAGTTGTCTTGATAATAAGTTTCTTTTGCATAAAATCAGAATAATTTTATTTATTTATTTATTTATTTATTTATTTATTTATTTATTTATTTATAAGATTTTATTTATTTGATAGAGAGAGAGTACAAGTAGGCAGAGTGGCAGGCAGAGGGAGAGGGGGAAGCAGGCTCTCCGCTGAGCAAGGAGCCGGACGTGGGGCTCGATCCCAGGATCCCAGGATCATGACCTGAGCTGAAGGCAGCTGCTTAACTGACTGAGCCACCCAGGCGCCCCAGAATCAGAATAATTTTCTTTTTCTTTTTTTTTAAAGATTTTATTTATTTATTTGAGAGAGAGAAAGAGCACAAGAGGGGGGAGCGGGAGAGGGAGAAGCAGACTCCCTGCCGAGCAGGGAGCCCGATGCGGGACTCGATCCCGGGACTCCAGGATCATAACCTGAGCTGAAGGCAGTCGCTTAACCAACTGAGCCACCCAGGCGCCCTCAGAATAATTTTCAATCCTTAGAATTTCTCTGAGCTTTTAAAGTACAAGAAATGGGTATTTTCCTCTTGAAAAAGCAATTCAGTATTGTTGTTAGTGTATTTTTTGTCAAACAACTAAGAAATTTATTTAACTTAATATCAAGCTTATAGTAGGAACAATAACCATATTAGCAAATATGATTGCTCATCTAAGTCAAAAGCATTGAATTAAAAATTAAAACGGGAAAAGAGATTATATTTTGAGTAGAGAGGAAAGGGTAAAAATGATACTAAATACAGAATTATCCTGAAGCTTGGTTAAGTTTTCTTTACCAAATCAATCAAGTTAAACCTGTTCTTAGGAAAAGATTTATCTTTTTAATATAAGTTTACAAGACATTAAAATTTTTTAAAATTGGAATAATACTACAAAACTGATTCTTGTCCATCTCTCTTTTAAAAAGTACAACTGGTATCCTTCAAGTAAGAAATGAAAGATGCTGTCTCTTTTATAAATCAATTTATTCTGTTCATCAGTTGGCTATCCTTCAAATTACAAAACGAGAATGGAGTATTAATCTTTACTCTTTAAACATTCTGAAGTTAGTAGATTCATTAAAGATAGCCATATACAGTCATATAGGTTTTCTCATTTTATTTATTTATTTATATATTTTTTAAAGATTTTATTTATTTATTTGACAGAGAGAGAAACACAGCGAGAGAGGGAACACAAGCAGGGGCAGAGGGAGAGGGAGAAGCAGGCTTCCTGTAGAGCAGGGAGCCCGATGCGGGGCTCGATCCCAGGATCCCGGGATCATGACCTGAGCCGAAGGCAGACGCTTAACGACTGAGCCACCCAGGTGCCTCAGGTTTTCTCATTTTAAAGGACCCAGACCACTTCAGATATTAGGCACTAATATACCTGATATTTTTAAGGCTGCAGTTTGTTAGCTATTTTTAAGAAAAATGGTCTAATCAAGTAGAGTAAATATAGTCAAATATGTGATAATATTTTATGTAATTTGAAGTATCTTAAATACTAAATGAGGTTTTTATACAGTTGTTCATGTTAAATTTTTCAAGGAGGACTTGCTGCGTTTAAAGAAACAGATGCGGGTATTCTGTCAGATATGTCAGCATTACCTGACCAACGTGAATACTACTGTTAAGGAACAGGTTAGTAATTACTGTAGGTAGCCGTCTTTTGTAAGCAACCCTTAATAAATATCTGAATTAATACAGAAAATGTAAGTAATACTGAGGTTGAGCAAAGCAGAAATGTCTTGTATCTGTCCATGTATATGATACTCAAAAAATAGATTAATAATTTCATATGGAGTTTATAAACTGTATTATAGATTACCCTCATTGTGGTTATTTTATGTTGTTATTTATGACTCACTTGGTAAACAGACCCATATATACAAATTAGATGTATGATATTACATAAGTTATTCTTGAAATTAATAAGTGCAAGTATGCCTCAGGGAGGGAAATGGGTCCGTATGGTTTTGTCATCTCTGAGAATATTATCAGATAGATACTGACATTCCTTCCCATCCTGATTGTGTACATTGTTTTTTCTTATGTGGACTTTGTCTGAAATAAAAATTTTAATCATTTCCCTGACTTCAAAGTGTTACCTTCCCACTTCATATGCCCTCATTTTGAAAATACATTGTTAACTGTGCTGCCATAGGTAGTTTTCCCATCTGTAAAATGAATTCTGATCCTGGGACTGAGAACCTGTTTAGTTTTAATTCCCTAATAGAGGATTAAGCTTTTTTGTACATACGCTTTTTAAATGCTTCTATGGAGAAGACATTTTTATAATAAGAAATATTAATAGTGATACAGTCAAAGTGGTTATGGTGATTTCAAGGTTTTTTGACCATTTCATTCTCTTTAACTTTTGCATATTGGGGTGGGTAGAGCCCCAGCAGTCATCACAAATGCTATTTTCAGCAGTTTGTGTTATGTTGGGTATGGTTTATTTTGTTTTTTATTTTTGGTGTTACTATTTATTTTAAATTAGGGTATATTTACTTCTTAAAGCTACTATGAAAGTAGTTCAGATATGGTCATCCAACTACAAAGCGATTAGTAAA
This sequence comes from Mirounga angustirostris, assembly GCF_029215605.1. Taxonomy (NCBI): domain Eukaryota; kingdom Metazoa; phylum Chordata; class Mammalia; order Carnivora; family Phocidae; genus Mirounga; species Mirounga angustirostris. Next base: position 100,824,910 of record NW_026991719.1, read on the forward strand.
GTCCTTCAACCTTTGTGATTGTCACTTGTCTTTATTTTAAAATATCAAAACTGATTTCAGTGAAATACATTTAGAGTTTTATAGTTAAAAATTCACATTCAGTATCCAACTGTTAATTTCATTTTTCTTCTTCCAACTCCCATTTGTTCCTCCCATACGTGTATGCTTGGGCATAAATAAATTAGAAGTTATTAAATGGCCAAGATCCAGTAACTGACTTTCACGTTTTTTCTTGCAAAAGTATGAAGTATATTCCTATAATTATTACATTGCTGAATTCTCCAGTTTTAAGTATGTAGTTTTGAATTGTAGCAATAAAGGATTTGGAAATTTAATTTTCATCTGTACAATTCACATGAAAGAAACCAGTTTCTGTAGGTAGTAAATTGAATTTAGAGTTAAACTCCTAGGACAGGATTTTAATGAAGTATACATTGATCCAGAATTAATAACATGAAATACTCCTCTTTGTTTTCATATGCCACCAAGATACTCAGCTTAGTATTCCCTATTTCTTTCTTTCTTTTTTTCTTTTCTTTTCTTTTTTTTTTTAAATTTATTTGACAGAGAGAGACACAGCAAGAGAGGGAACACAAGCAGGGGGAGTGGGCGGGGGAGAAGCAAGCTTCCTGCAGAGCAGGGAGCCCGATGCAGTGCTCGATCCCAGGACCCAGGGATTATGACCCGAGCCGAAGGCAGACGCTTAACAACTGAGCCATCCAGGCGCCCCAGTATTCCCTGTTTCTTGAAGTATTAACACAATTCCTTATGGGTTATCATATGTAACCTCCTATATGATCTGTTGTTCAGGCCATGGCAGTTAATTATTTGGTCATGAAATATCTTGTATGTCAGTCTTCCAAACAGCTTCCAGAAATATGTCCTGGTCAATTCACTTGACCTGCCAGTTCACCTTATTAGTAAATATCACCATGCTTATCACTCTGTTTTCTTATTGTGTATGTTGCAAAAGTTTTTATAAACTCAGATATCCTGATGGGTATAAATGACTACTATAGTAGTAAAATGAGGAAAGACTGAAAGAAGAGGTAAAAGCATAAAGGAAAAGAGAAAAAAGTAAATGTGGTTAGTTCCAAGAAGGTAAAAACATTATTGAGATCTGCTTTGTGCTCTCTGCTATCTGTCTAGCAGTAGTCTTCCTTTAAATGTAATTCGCTATTGACTTTGTGACCCCCAAATTCTATTTTTGTTACCCTTTCCCAACATAATTAGAATTTTCCAGTTTTCTTCTGAATACTTTTACCAGTGTTTGACTCCATTTAAAACTAATGGCAGAGTTTTTATAAATCTCCTTGAGATAGAACCTTGGCTTTATGTTTATTATGATAGTATCATGTTTGTCTGATGAATGAGTAAGCAGGCACATAGTTCGTTGTGGTTTTTTCTACTTAATCGCTATACATATTGAGAATGAGAGTATTTAAAAAGTACCAAGGACTTTGTGATCTCTCTTCTAGGAGATAATTGATCTCCTTGGTATAAGTTTTTGTCTTCCATAAAGGAATGGAATGGTACCAAGTTTATATGTTATTTCATATTTAGGGATGTATACCATGAGGCATTGTCATAAAGTGTAGAGTGGGGTTTGGAGTCAGAAAACCTGAGGTTGAGTCCTGACTGCATGTTTTGGTAGTGTTAACATATTGTACAAGTCACTTAAAGTTGCTGAAAATAATATTTGTGAAATTACCTTGCAGTTAGTAAAGCATGATTGCAAATACTAGTAATCATTTTACAGAAATTATATTCCTCAGCTTTAAAAATTTAGGAAAATACTATACACTGATTTTTCTTAAAAGTTGGATTCTGTTTCTGTGTTATATATATGTTACTTGTGGCAGTTGGTGAGAAACCTTGGATTATAGCACGCTGTACTTTTTTTTTTTTTTTTAATAGGCCTTCACTATTTTGTGTGATATTCTGATGATCTTCAGCCATCAAATTATGTCAGGAGGGCGTGACATGTTAGAGCCATTAGTTTACACCCCTGATTCTTCATTGCAGTCTGAGTTGCTCAGCTTTATTCTGGATCATGTCTTCATTGAACAGGATGATGATAACAACAGCGCAGGTAATTTTATTGGCATCTTTTTGTTAAGTGTCTTTGCATCCACCATAAATTTAAGTAACAGTGATGTAAAGTGTTGCAGTACTATTTGTTATTTGATTCTGAAAACATAAAACACAGGTGCATGTTCCAGCACATTTGTATTAATTTTTTGTAATATTGTTAAAACAAGGTGATATCTCAGGGCATAGGCTTTGGAATCAGATCTTTGCTTCTCACTAGCCCCAAGCCTATTTATAGCTACCTTACAGAATTGTATGAATTAATTAAGCAAAGTGACTTGTGCAGTACCTGGGCATGAAATAGGTACTCAGTAAAATTTACTCCCTCTTCCCCTTAGTCATTGGTAATACCAGTTTTCAGGTAGTTTGAGCAGAATAAAGTGTTTCTTTAAGTGACATTTTTGTTGTATACTTTTATAACATAGGTTTTCATATTTTGGGGGGGTATTAAACTGTAATTTCTCAATGTTAGAAGATGTTTGAAATTGTTCTACAAATGTCTGGGGCAGTACAGAATGTTCACAGGAAAATAATCCCACCAGCCTTGCCTGGTGGTGTTACTCTTTCTACCCTAATTACATACACAGATGTCTTACTTGAATAAGAAGAGGTCATGGAAAAAAGTGTTGGGTGGCTTCTTTCTGGGTTTGGTTTTAATATGAAGTTATACTTGAAGGACAATATAACATTGTTATATGTGCATCTCGATATATATACTGACATATCATTGCAAATCAGATTCTAAATACATATAATTTTAGACATGGCTTACAACTTATTTTCAATAAAGAACTTTGTTATTAAGTATTTAAAACTTAGAAGAGAATTGAGAAACCTAGAGTAGCAAAAACAGTTGTCAAAAGTCCATGTACTAAAATTTACATACTTAAAAATTTTTTTTTTTTTAAAGATTTTATTTATTTATTTGAGAGAGAGAATGAGAGAGAGAGAACACATGAGAGGGGATAAGGTCAGAGGACGAAGCAGACTCCCTGCCGAGCAGGGAGCCTGATGCGGGACTCGATCCCGGGACTCCAGGATCATGACCTGAGCCGAAGGCAGTCGCTTAACGAACTGAGCCACCCAGGCGCCCCATACTTAAAATTTTTTATCTTTTACTTTGAGTTGATGGTTTAGTTACACTTTTATTTGACATTTATTGGTCAGGCAGTACACTAGATGCTATGGATATCAAAAAATGAGACAAGGGCTTTTCCTTTAAAAATTCAATTCAAGTGGAAAAGACAGATCTAAAAACAAGTAATTATAATGCAGTTTGATAAGTAGTAGAAGCATGTTCACATTGTTGTGGTCATGTCGAGGAAGTTTTAACTGGTCTGGGAGTCAAAACATCATTGAAATAAGCTAACATCTGAATTGGATCCTAAAAGATGAGTAGGAGTTTTTAAAACTTCTTTGGGAAAGCATAGTTGCATTCCAAAAATTGATACAAAATCAGTTTTGGTTTATAATCCTTTTGTTATAGTTGGAGGACTGCCTCTCTGCTTCATTTACACCATAGAACTAGAATCAGAATAAGCTTGCCTGTACTTCTGAATTTTCTAGGAGCTTCTTGAAATTACGCTCAGTCTTACCTTCTTGGGCCTCCCCCCCCATTTAAAAATGAAATGTATTCCAGTTTTTTTGAAAAATGTAAAATATAACATATTTGTCCATATCTACCACCAGCATTTGTCAAATTTTGTTGTTTGTTACCAATTTTTGGGGGGAGGTGGGGAATAAAGTATAGATATGAAAGAACCCTTATTTGTATCCCTGTCCAATCCTATTATTTTTCCCTGGAGATAACTGCTATCCTGAATTTGGTGTTATCATGCCTTTGCATTTTAATTTTATTGAACAAGAGTTTATGTATCTCTTAACAATATAGAGTTTATTTTCTGTTGCTAGGTTCCATATAAATGGTATTATGTTGAACATTTTATTTTGCCTCTTGCTTTTTTGCATTAACATTTTTGAAATTTGTCCGTGTTGACATATGGTTATAGTTTATTCATCTTGACTGCTGGATGTTATGTAATATGAATTAACCCTACTTCATCCTTTTATTAAAAAAACAGATTTTATTTATTTATTTGACAGAGCGAGAGAGCACAAGCAGGGAGTCTTATGCGGGGCTTGATCCCAGGAGCCTGGGATCATGACCTAAGCTGAAGGCAGACACTTAACCAACTGAGCACCCAGGCACCCCACGTTATCCTTTTTTTAAAAGATTTTATTTACTCATTTTAGAGAGAGAGCAGGAGCAGAGAGGGGCAGAGGGGGAAGGTGAAAAAATCTGAAGATTTTGCGCTGAGTGTGAGCCCAATGCAGGGCTCAGTGGGGCTCGATCCCATGACCGTAAGACCATGACCTGAGCCGAACAAGAGTCGGATGCATAACCGATGAGCCACCCAGGCACCCCTACTTTATCCATTTTTATATTGGTGAACATTTAGGTTGTTTTCAATTTTTTCCCTGTTATAAATAGTGTACAACAAATGTTCTTATACTTACCTGCTTGAGCACATGTGCAAATGCTTTTCTAGTACACACCTAAGAGTGGAATTGCCAGATTATATAGTCTTTGTGCATCCTAAATTTGACCACATGTAGCAAAAATATTCTTCAAAATGGTTGTATTATTTTATTCTCCCACCAGCAGCATGAGTTTCCATTGGTTTTCATTCTTATCTAGCTCCTGGTGTTGTAGACCCATGGTTATTTATTTGATTTGTTAGCCCATGTACATGAGGTGAGGAGAGAGTAAAAGAGAATGCTTCTAGAGGCATTGACAACACAGAATAATGCAATTGACATCTATGAAAGGTCCAGTATGTTAGATACTTCTCTAACATTCTTTAATCCCCACAAGAGAAAAGGTGGCTAGTTTTTGATGAGAAGTGAGGAAAAAAAAAAAAAAAACCCAGGGTGCCTTGACTGGCTCAGTCAGAAGAGCATGCAACTCTCGATTTCAGGGTCGTGCGTTCAAGCCCCATGTTGGGTTGTAGAGATTACCCCCCCCCCCCACACACACCTTACAAAGGCGAAAAAAACCCAAAATCAGAGCTCAAAAACTGGTTAATTAATATCTGGGTAATTTAGTCTGTAGGGGGAGAACATCTACACACATGTACTTCCTAAGAGTAGTACTGAACAGTGATTGGAAACAGTATTGTATAGAACTCCATTATAATCACGGAGACATTTAGAAAAAGTTTATATATTCAGTGTAATCTTCTGAAAGCGTAAACAATATATTTTAGGTTTCTAAGCAAATGGCTTTGGGATTCTGGAATATGCACTTGTGATAGTAAAACTTTTTCTGATGGTCTCTTAAATCCCTATTCTCAAAATTTGGTTTTAACTTACTAGCAGTTATTGAAGATTATCAGAGATAGGGTAAAATAAACATTTGTTTTAAAGAACATTCTCATTTTACAAATTATTTTTTTGATATTGGGAACCTTATACTGAAGACCTGACAGGAAGTGCACCTACAGTTCACAAAAGGAGGAAATATAAATGGCTAATAAATGTATGAAAAACTTGAACTTCACTGCTAACCAAAGAAATGTAAATCAAACTAAGGTAGCTTTTAATAAGTAATTTTGTTTGTAAAGTTTGTTCAGAGGAAAATTCTTTACATAGTTTTTTGTGTAAAAGGCTTCATCACGATTTTATTTGCAATATCAAATAATTAGAAATAATCTTTTGGCAGTACTTGGAGACTATAGTCCAGCTTTCTTGACTACGAAGTTGGAAGGAAATAAGTCTGTTTCCTTGATAACTCTGAATGTCAACATCTCACATAATGGATCAGAGCAGAAATATGTGAAGTTATCTTAAAAAGACAGAATAGTTCCTAGGTCAGACTTACTGAGTATATGTAATATATATAAAATAAGTATGTGTCAGTAAGAGTTGGGGGCCAGGTGGGATGGGGTCATCCTTGGAAGGGATAGGAGAATTTCTGAGGTTGGCTTCCCCCCCCCGCCCCCAGGCCCTTAACCAAGGGACATTGAATATGCAGATCTCATTGGCAAGCGATCATAATAGGGAAGTGGATGAAAGCGTTAGGCAGGGGCACCTGGGTGGCTCAGTTGGTTAAGCGACTGCCTTCGGCTCAGGTCATGATCCTGGAGTCCCTGGATCGAGTCCCGCATCAGGCTCCCTGCTCTGCAGGGAGTCTGCTTCTCCCTCCGACCCTCCCCCCTCTCATGTGCTCTCTCTCATTCTCTCTCTCTCAAATAAATAAATAAAAATCTTTAAAAAAAAAAAAAAAGCGTTAGGCAGACTCAGCCTGATTTCACTAAAACATCAGTTCCTCTGACTCACTCAACTTGTTCCTGTTACATGTTCAATAAGCAGCCTTATGATTACTATTTTAATTTGCAAAAATTTTGTCTATTGGGATTAGTGGACTGGTCATTCACTGAGATATTAAGTGTGATTATAATTTGTATTTTATTTAAATGTGTTTACTGTATTTTTCACATTCTCCAAAATAAAGGTATTTTATAGTGAGAATTTAAAAATACATATGGCTGAAGTAAAATACAGATGGCTTAATGTTTGTAACTTTTTTCCCCCAGATGGTCAGCAGGAGGATGAAGCCAGTAAAATTGAAGCTCTGCACAAGAGGAGAAATTTACTTGCAGCATTTTGTAAGCTAATTGTATATACTGTGGTGGAAATGAATACTGCTGCAGATATCTTCAAGCAGTATATGAAGGTAAAGTTGTGGATAGCAACTTATTTTTATAATGCTTAAAAGAAAATGAATGTAACACTGGCTTTTATTTCTGATTGCCGTTGAATTTTTTAAATAGTAAATTATTTTTCTAGCATAAAATAAATTTCTTTTAAAATTTAACATTTTTGGTAATACTACTTCATACATCTAGTCTTCCATTAATGGACATTTTGGGTTTATTGAGTTCACTTCATTTAGAATATTGGAAACATCTTGTCTTGGGTTAGCTATCACTATTAGAATTTACCTTTGTGGTTAGTTTAAGACAACAGGATGGTGTTCCTCCTCTGCTTGATGTAGTATAAAACAGGTATTGTTCTAGGAGTCAGGAGACCTGGCTGCTATACTTTTGGCTTGGTTACTATGCAGCTCTTGACCTTGAGTAATTCAATACCTTTTGTGTCCTGCCTTTCTTTCATTTGTTCCACTGTGATAACTAAGGTTCCTTTAGGCTTTGAAAATCTGATTTGATTCACAGTGGGTTATTCACAATTTTCGTTAAGTACCTGTGAGATTCTCTAATATTTAAGTGGTAGTAGAAAGGATATTATTAATTATACTAATGAAATATAACTAAATATGGTAAGATAGATTTTACTTGAGAAAGGATTAAAGAAAAACTAATTATAAATATAAACTTTTTTAAGCCTTTGCTGTCACCAAATAAAATATGTAATAAAGTTGTCAAAACCTAATTAATTCTCTCTTTGAAATATTTTTAGATTTTTTTTTTAAAAACTAAGGTTGTGAAATTGTTTTACAAGTTTTAAACTTTTTAGACTTAAGTATTATAAAGTTAGTTTTATTAGTCATAAGGGCATGGTTATCCTGTTATCTCAGAGTTGTTATGTATTCATTTTGAAACAAGGTCTTAAATTAGAAAAAGATTTCATATTCAATGAATGTGATAATATAAATGTCGACACACAATGAGTTTTCTTTTAAATGTTAATAGGCTGTTAGTTTCTATAAGCCAAATTAATAAAGTTGGAAACTGCAGGTGATCTACATGCCAGTAACAATGAATAAGCTTTAAAAGTAACTATAATTATATTCATTGTCTTAATAATTCACAAAGAGCGCAAGAACTTTGTTTATATCCTTTGTGTTATTTCTGAAAGTGTGCGTAGCCTGATTATTATTGTTTTACTCCACACCTCCTTAAAACCGGTCTGGAGCTTAAGGTGATTGGATCTCAACTGTCTATTTTGGAATTTACTGGTGTTAGGGATTAATATGCTTAGAAATTGTCTTAAAGTTTCAGTAACATTTTTTTCTCTCTTTGAATGCGTAATTTCAGCCAAATACAAATTTTGTGACATACTACTCACATGAAACTAGTCTTATTGTCCAGGACTTTTAAGAGATAAAGCTCTAATTTGTATAAATTTCTTTTCTAGTATTATAATGACTATGGAGATATCATCAAAGAAACAATGAGTAAAACAAGGCAGATAGACAAAATTCAGTGTGCAAAGACCCTTATTCTCAGTTTGCAGCAGGTAAGATATGAAGAGTATCAACTTTAGGCGAACATAATTAATACCTAGTAGTTTCCAAGATAACAAGTAGAAAACTGGGCAAAGATGCAATAGATAGTTCATAAAAGTAGAAATAAAGATTTTCAACCTCACTAGTAGACACTGCAAACGAGATCATTTTTTGCTTTCGGACTGGCAAGATAGGCAAAAAGCTATCTAATGTGTGGGGGCAATAGTACTGTCAGCAGTATGTATTGGTACAACCTTCCTGGTAGGCAGTTTGGCAATATATGTCAAAATTTATAATATGTATGCCATTATGGCAGCAATTCTACTTTTAAAATTTTATCCGAGGTGGTAATAGGACAAGTATACAAAATGGGGTATACCATATTACACATGGCAACAGTGTTTATAATAGCAAGAAATTAGAAATAATCCAAATGTCCATGAAGAGGATATTAGATGAATATATTGTGTAGTGCATCTCTGCAGTGGTTATTGTGTAGCACTTAAAATTAGTGTAGATCTGTATTCACTAATATGTAAAGATCAAAATATATAGTTTGAGAATAAAATTTAAAAGATTAGGGGCACCTGGGTGGCTCAGTCATTAAGCGTCTGCCTTCGGCTCAGGTCATGATCCCAGGGTCCTGGGATTGAGCCCCGCATTGGGCTCCCTGTTCCGCGGGAAGCCTGCTTCTCCCTCTCCCACTCCCCCTGCTTGTGTTCCCTCTCTCGCTGTGTCTCTCTCTGTCAAATAAATAAATAAAATCTTTAAAAAAAAATTTAAAAGATTATAGTACAGCATCCCTATAAAATTGTACTTATCTGTATATCTATCTGGAAAAATAATCACCAAAATTTTAGCTGTGGTTAACTTGCTCTGGTAGGTATCAAGTGAATTTTACTTTTTTCTCATTTCCATATTTATTTTAATGAGCATTTTTCAATCTTATAATCAAACTGCAAAACTCTTTCATTTTGACACTGTTGAGGTAGGTTTAAATGGATAAAAATCATATGTTTAGTATACTTTTGTCTCTGGAGACCAAATGCATGTAGAATATAACCTAACCTGTTTCATTTTCATAAGTTTTCTTGCTTTTAAGAAATCTAGGTGTTGGGGCGCCTGGGTGGCTCAGATGTTTAAGCCTCTGCCTTCGGCTCAGGTCATGATCCCAGGGTCCTGGGATCGAGCCCCACGTCCGGCTCCTGGCTCGGCGGGGAGCCTGCTTCTCCCTCTCCCTCTGCCTCTCCCCCTGCTCATGCTCTCTCTCTCTCAATCTGTATCTCTGTGTCTCAAATGAATAAATAAAAATCTTCAATAAAATAAAAAGAAATCTAGGTGTTAAATTTCTTAGTCCCATTTGCATATTTGGATATTCTTTATTAAAGTTAATAGAATTTAAAAGGTTTTGAAAGTTAACATTTAAGTAACTTTTCCTATAAAATAATAGCTGCTCGCTGTAGAGATTTTAGAAAATATATGAACTAGAAAAAATATAACTTATCTTTGTTTTTCACTTAACAAATACGTTTTTAGTTTTTAATAGCCTTCTTAGTCTTTTTATGCCTATATGAAATCTTAAGTTTTATCAAAACTAAACCATATTGGGCATTCTATTTTCCAAGCCTGAATTTTTCATGTTAAATACATTTTTTTTTTTAATTTATTTGAGAGAAAGAGAGAGAGAGAAACAGCATGAGACGGGAGGGTCAGAGGGAGAAGCAGGCTCCCCGCTGAGCAAGGAGCCCGATATGGGACTCGATCCCAGGACTCCGGGATCATGACCCGAGCCGAAGGCAGTCGCTTAACCAACTGAGCCACCCAGGTGCCCCTGAATTTTTCATGTTAATAAAACCGTAACGCTTTCATGCCATTAAATACTTTCCTGAGCATATTTATTTATTTATTTATTTAAAGATTTTATTTGACAGAGACCCAGTGAGAGAGGGAACACAAGTAGGGGAGTGGGAGAAGCAGGCTTCCCACTGAGCAGGGAGCCCGATGCGGGGCTCTATCCCAGGGCCCTGGGATCATGACCTGAGCCAAAGGCAGATGCTTAAGGACTGAGCCACCCAGGCGCCCCTCCTGAGCATTTTTAATGACTGTATAGTATTGTGTTTTATACAGGGACCATAATTTAACCAAGATCTCTTCGTGTTTTTTTTTTTTTTTAAGATTTTATTTTTTTGACAGACAGCTAGAGAGGGAACACAAGCAGGGGTGGTGAGAGAGGGAGAAGCAGGCCTCTGGCTGAGCAGGGAGCCCGATGCAGGGCTTGATCCCAGGACCCTGGGATCATGACCTGAGCCGAAGGCAGATGCTTAACGACTGAGCCACCCAGGAGCCCCAAGATCTCTTCTTGCTTAATGTTGAGGTCTTTTACAATCCTTGCCATTACAAATACCACTAAGACATTTTTGTACCAATGTATCATGCACAAATATTATTCCTTTGAATAAAGGCCAATAATTAGAATTGCTTAGTCAAAGGACATCAAAATTTTACAGCTTTCAATACAGATTCCTCTATAGAAAGGTTATCTCAGTTTATGTTTCTAGCAGGTCAGAGTGCTCATTGCATAATATTCTTATCAGTAGTAGCCATTATCTGTTAAAAACCTTGGCCATTCGGTAGTTGAAAAATTGTATTTTGTTGTGCTTACTTATGATGGAAGTTTTTGATGTGAAGATGCATCATGTAAATGTAAAGTAACAGCATAGTTGCCTAATAATTGAGTGGGTTTCCTTTTTCTTTATATTTTTATATGCTGTTTTAATATCCAGTTAACACCAGCAGAATAGAATTATGCCGTAACTTAAGAGTTTCTAATGTCCGTAACTACCTCTGGTCTAATGTCCGTAACTACCTATGTGAAGTACTATATTTTTATTTGTATCATGTTTTTAAAAATCCATGTTTTAGCATAAAATGCAGTGCCTCATTTATGAGCATCTAGTATATTTTAAATAGAGAATATGGGATCTTAAAAGATGTTAGTAATCTATAATTATAACAAAACTTTAACGTGCTTTTTCTTTCCAAACAGCTTTTTAACGAAATGATACAAGAAAACGGCTATAATTTTGATAGATCATCCTCAACATTTAGTGGCATAAAAGAGCTTGCTCGACGTTTTGCATTAACTTTTGGACTCGATCAATTGAAAACAAGAGAGGCCATTGCTATGCTACACAAGTAATCTCCAAATATTTTATTCAGCTCTCCTTTTTTTAATCATGAAATATTTTGTATTTACCTCTTTTGTTTAGAATAACCAAACTCTTTATTATTTTTTTTCAAATCTGTGACATATCTCCTTTCTTGAGAACCAGTAATAATGCTATCTCCATTAACACATGTGTTGGGACTAAAAGTTCTCTTATAGAAAGTCTTTGCTTTAATTAAAACAATACAAAATCTTTATAAATTATGTGAAGAAAAGCAACACATATTCATCAGGTATTATAAAATCTCTTTTAACAGCTTTTATTATAATCTCACTGCTAGGTAGAGAAATTTTTGAGATTTGATTGAATTTTTCTGATTCTGTTTTCTATTTTGTAGTGACCTTTTCCCTTGTTTTGAGCCACAGCCTTCTTTCTGTCTGCATATATTCTTTGGCTTATCAAAATTGGAAATGATCTGATTTTATTTTGGGCATGTAATTTAGTGCTCAATCATATTTTCAAATATGATTGTATTTTAGAGTTTTAACATCACCAACACGTGGATAGTAATACCCTTTATTTCTTAATTCTGGATGAAGAGCCTAGCCTCTGGGAAAATGAGGAGGCTTGGACTCTGTTTTATGAAAGTTCTCTGTTTGATTTGTGTCTCTTTTACTCCTTACTTAGTTATAAAAATGTTAAATGTCTCCCTACAGATATTTTTCTGCTCTTTAAGTTAGTCCCATACCTTCTCCAACTTTAACTCACTCTCCTTTCACTTTGCTCTAAAGGTCTCATATCCCTTTTTATGCCTCTTAATAATACATTGGATGATAATAGTAGGTAATATTTAAGGACCACACATATAATGATTAGTGATTATTTTGAGAAGGTAATATATTATTTTTTTCATGTAATAGCCTGCCTTCTTTACTCCCCAGTTTCATCTGGATTGTTTTTTACACAGTTACATTTTTGATATAGTATAAGAATATAATGTTGGGTTGTTGTCTTGATTAGAGGTATTTATTATTAAGTAAATGTAGTTAAAATAGACCCTGAGTGAAGTTTAATTTTTAAATTTACTCTTAAATGGGTCACTACAAATAGTTTTTAATAATTATTTTTAAGTTCTATAGTTATATTAGGTCTCCTTTATGTCTTGAAAAATATAGAAAATGTATTGATCATTACATGAGAGAATTTGGGCTACTTTCTATGGAGGAGAGAACCAAGGAAGGAATGTAGGTACACCAAACCACATTCAAAGTAAAGGCTAGCTATGTGTATGTGTGTACCTGTGTGTGTTTTGTTTTGTTTTAAAGTAACAGTGACATAAAATGTAGATATAATTACTCATTCTCACACTATAGCCTCCTTTATTCTCTTTATTCCTCAGATTAAATGCATGGCAGAGGAAACATCTTAGTGGAACAAAACTATAGAGAGAAATTTCCTTTCTAAGTTATCAAACTTGTAGTCCCTTAAATGTTTGTCTCTTGTTATTGTTGCAGAGATGGCATAGAATTTGCTTTTAAAGAGCCTAACCCACAAGGAGAGAGCCATCCACCTTTAAATTTGGCATTTCTTGATATTCTGAGTGAATTTTCTTCTAAACTACTCCGACAAGACAAAAGAACGGTGTATGTATTTGCTAAAAATACTCTATTTAATTTTGTTTTGAAATTCTTAAAGGTGAATTGTTACACTTGATTTTTCTCCTTTTTGCACACACAGATTAGAATTTAGGTTTACATTAATGCACAAAAACCTTTTATACTTCAGAAAATTTATAATTTAGGGATTATAACTATGTCTTATGCATAATACTCCATTTTAATTCTGTGTGTTCCCCTCCCAATGTAGTTGTGGCTTTAGAGGTGTAACTTGAATGCTTTATGTATCCTCATCTGCATTCTTCACTTAGTCTAACAAAGGAGGGAACATTTAACAGACAATAATATTGGTAATTCATCCAGGAGCATCTTAGTCTATGTGCTGAGCTGTGACTACACTGGAAAGTAGGTTTCCTTTTTATCTTTTTTTGCTTTAACTACTAGTCCTATCCTAACAGACCAGTTTAGAATACTTTTCTAGTGTAGTCTCCTAAAATGGTGACTTATTGCTAAGAGAGCCCAACTAATGGAATTAAATTCTCAAAATTCACTGTCCTCTTTGAGGTATAAAAGGGCAGAAGAATATGAATAACTCATATGTACCTCTTCTGAAAGTCTACCAGTATTTTGCATTTAAAGACAGTATACATTTTACGTGAAATTCTAAAGCAGACAAAACTAATCCCTGGTGATAGAAATCACAATAGTGGATACTTTAGGGTTGTGGATATGAATGGGAAAAGGAACTTAAGGTACTTTGTAGGAATGTTCTTTATCTTGATAGATGTGTGGGTTACATGACTGCATTTATTTGCAAAATGATCCAGCTGTACTCTTAACGTTCTGTGCATTTTATGCATTATATATAAATTTATCCCAATTAAGAATTACATTAACACTATTAATCAGAGAAATACAAATTAAAATAATGAAAAACCATTTATCGCCTAGCAGATTAGCAAAAATTAAGAAGTCTTGATAGTCTGAAGTATTGCCTAAGATGTGGAGCAAGAAACTTTTATCCATGTTGGTGACTGCAAATTGGTATAAGACCACTTTGTGGAGCTATTTGGCAATGTCTAGTAAAGTTTAAGATTCTCCCTATCTCATGATCCAGTAATTCTATTCATAGGTAGATACCCTAGAGAAACTCTTACATGTGCGTACATGGAGAACCATAAAAGAATTTGACCATTGCATTGTTTGGAAAGAGGAAAGCTCAAAACAACTTAACATCTATCAATTAGAAAATGAGATCAATAGATTTTTATACAGTGGAATATCATAAGCAATCAAAATGTTTAGTTTTTTTCAAAGTAAATATAATTCTTTAATTTTATTAAACACCCAGTCATTCTTCAAATTTCTCGTAGTCTCATGTCATAAATGACTTTCATTTCTACAGCTTGTTTGATTGAATTGGGATTGAAATAAGATTCACACACCCAAATTGATTATTCTGTTTTTAAAATCTTCAAAAATTTTGTCCAGCTTTATTGTGGTATAATTGACAAATACAATTGTAATATATTTAAAGTGTACAACATGATTTCATGTGTGTATATATTGTGAGAGGATCCCCCTGGTCAAGTTAATTAACACATTCAAAACTTCAGATATTACCCTGGGTTGTTTTTTTTGTTTTGTTTTTGTTTTTTTGAGAACACTTAAGTTCTCTTTTAGCAAATTTCAGTTATACTGTCTTATAATAATACAGCATCATCCATCAATTATAATCCTGTTATATCCTCAGATCTCATTCATCTTTAAAAGTTTTTCCCTAAGTTTACTGAATATAGTTGACATATAACATTGTGTAATTTTAAGGTGTACAACATGTTGATTTGATATACTTCTTTATTGGAAAGTGATTAACACCATAACATTAGCTGATGCCACTCTTCCAAAAATGGTTAGATTTTTAAAACAATGTTCAGTACAAAAAGCAAAGTATAAAACTGTTCTATAATGTTTACAGACAAATATATATTAAAAGTATATTATGATTTCAGTCATGTGGAATTTAAGAAACAAAACAAACAAATAATAGGGGGAAACAAAGAAAGGCAAACCAAAAAACAGACTCTTAACTATAGAGAACAAACTAATGGTTATTTGAGGGGGAGATGGGTGAGGGGATGGGTTAAATAGGTGATGGGTCTTAAGGAGGGCACTAGTTGTGATGAGTACTGGATGTTGTATGGAAGCGTTGAATCCCTAAATTCTAAACCTGAAACTAATGTTACACTGTTAAGTAACTGGAATTTAAATCAAAACTTGAGGAAAAAATATATTAAAAATATAAAAGTATGTGTCGGGTTGTAAGTTTAGGTTAGTAGTAGCCTTTGTGGCAGGGAAGAGGACAAAGGGAAATAGCATCAGGGAGGGCTCCTTATCTGGAATGTTCAGTTAAGCTATGTGGTAGGTACATATTTGTAAATCTTTCTCCCAGTGAGTACAATTTGGCTCAAGCTCCATATCTTGTCGCAGATTGGTAACAGTTTTTAGACTGACAGCCAGTTCATAGTCCACACTTTGAGGAGTACTGTACTATTGTGTATGGCTGAAATAAAATTAAGAAATACTGAGCTAACACCAAGCGGTATCTTTATAGCTAATTCCTCCTATCCTTTCTCTTTAATGGTGTTCAAAACTGTTGATTCTGAATTGATTAGAATTAGTCATTATTATGACAGCAGATTATTTGGGTTGTACTTTTTATAGTCAGTTGACAAAAATTGTGTTCATGTATTTGAAGCATAATTTAGACAATAAAGCACTGAACTCTTAGTGTCAAAAACCTGGGATTTGAATCATGATTATATTACTTTCTCATTCTTACCTTTTGCTTCCTCATCTGTCAAACAAGGAGAATATCTCCCTTATAGGATTATAAGAATAAAGTTGAAGATCCCAAGAGAAAAATGCCTAACACATAAGTAGTCTCACAAATGTTAGTTGAATTTTGATTGCTATATTACATATAAGCGATAGAATCCTTGTGATACTTTCATCCAAGGGTAAATGTATGACTTCCATCAGGCTGAAACTTTTTTGCAGATAGAGGCCATATCTTACTCATTTTTGTACCAATCCCCAGTGCCAGGGACATAGTGACATAGTGGATGCTCGACAAATACTAAGCTGAAATGATCTGGATTGTTTCATTTAATGAAGAATCTTGATAGATACAAAATTCCTTGTCAGTGATGAAGCTGAGATTGAATTGTGAAGTAATGTGCCCATGCTTAATACAGCTAGGGGTTGGTGGAACTGGTACTAGAACCCAAATTGCATGATTTTAAATCAGTCCTCTTTGCAGAAATAATGACTTGGGTTTGTTCTTCTAGCAGAAGACCTGTAAAGTTAGGATAGAACAGAGACATATTAGGAAAGAAAACACTAACATCCTTTAGTTGTTACTATATGCTTTTTGTTTAATTCTAATAAAATCATTGAATGTTCCATATGGTATGTAAGCATTAAGATTATTAGGAGGAATAAATAAAAAGGAGGAAAAAAAGCTATGGTAGTTTTCTGTATCAGAGCTAATGGTTTCTACTTCTTTTTAAGGTATGTTTACTTGGAAAAGTTCATGACCTTTCAGATGTCACTCCGAAGAGAAGATGTGTGGCTTCCTCTGATGTCTTACCGAAATTCTTTGCTAGCTGGTGGTGATGATGATACCATGTCAGTCATTAGTGGAATCAGCAGTCGGGGGTCAACTGTGCGGAGTAAAAAATCAAAACCATCTACAGGAAAACGGAAAGTAGTTGAAGGCATGCAACTTGCACTCAGTAAGAACATAGTTCATTCTCTTAATATTTACCCCTTATGTTTACCAATTGAATTGTCATTAGGTTCACCTTAGTTTTAAATTTGAGATATGTGTTGTTAAATAATATCTTGCACAATGTGTCCAGTGATGTGTTGTAAGTTTAGTGTTTTAAGCATTTTATATACATAAACTCAGTTCTCCTAATTCTTCAGGTACGTCCTCATTTTTCAGATGAGACAACCAGCACAGAGAGGTTAAGTAACTTACATAAGGTCACACAGCTGTTCAGTGGCTAGGCAGTCTCACTCTGGAACCTCTGCTTTTTAATCACTATGCTATACTGTATATGTATAGGGATATGGACTCAGCATTTAGAGCTAATTGTTACTTAAGAGATCAGATTATCTAATTTAAGTGTGGAGCAATGGATTCAGGAGTTTCTTACTTTTGAATTTCTGTGAAGAGGTCATTTATCATGAAGAACTTGATAGAAAGATTTCTGCGTGTAATCCTACAAGTAGGAATGAATGCAATATGACGTTTGAATCTCTTGAACTCCTAGCACTGTAGGGTTAGTTCGTAATGGGCCTGGGGACTTTTTCACTCTCCTTTGGAACCAAACAAATTAGCATAGTTGCCAAAATTTGTTCCAGTTACTGCTGAATAACAGACTACCCCAAAACGTAAGACATCTCAGGGACATGATGTCTGATGTCTCAGCTAGGAAGACTCAAAGGCTGGCGATGAATCATATGGAGGCACCTTTACTTATGTGGTGCTAGCTATCACCTTGGGCTTTAGCTGGATTGTCTGCCAGAACACCTACATGTGACCTCTCCATGTGGCTTTTGGCTTTCTCACAGCATGTGACTGGGCTCCAAGAGCAAGTGTCTGAAGAGACAGGAAGTAGAAGCTGCCAGGTTTTTAAGGCCAGAAACTGGCACAGCATAATTTCCACCATATTCTCTTGACCAAGCAATCAGGGCCCAGCTTGGGACATAATCCTCCACCTCTTTTTTTTTTTTTTTTTTAAAGATTTTATTTATTTATTTGACAGAGAGAGACACAGCGAGAGAGGGAACACAAGCAGGGGGAGTGGGAGAGGCAGAAGCAGGCCTCCCGCTGAGCAGGGAGCCCAATTCTGGGCTTGATCCCAGGACCCTGGGATCATGACCTGAGCCGAAGGCAGACGCTTAACGACTGAGCCACCCAGGCGCCCCAATCCTCCACCTCTTAATGTGAGGAGTGTCAAAGATTTGGGGGCCGTATTTTCTAATTGCCACATAATTCTTCAGCCATCATCAGGTATATAGTGTTCAATACTTGATAGTCCCGTGGATTAATGGTTCTATCTTTTGTCCAGTGATATAAACGGATAAACATAACTGGTACAACCTTAAATTTAAGTCGAAAAGTTACCTGATTAAGAGATGATGTTTCCTGCACATCACTGTTAAGTTTTTCTCATCTGAACAAATAGTTAATTGTTACAGATTTATGCTGGGCCATCAAATTTCTCTTTTTCCTTAGACTACATGGAGAACAAATGAATTGGTATTGATACAACATCTTGAAGATAGATTATCAAACCAGATAGTTCAGCTTTTACAGAAAGAGTCCATACTTTCTGTTTAGGTTTTTGGAGAAAGCCATAGAAATTGGCTTGTTAGTAAGTTAGAAGAAGGAGGGATGACTGCTGATAGATTGGCCAGATCAGGGCAATTTTGAAGGCAGAATTGGAGTCTAAACACAGTAGAACTTAAGGGCTGATGTAATTATATTGCAGATTGTGAAATTTATGTCTAATCTCTCTGTTACTAGGGCATTAGCTACTAGTACATTCTCCTTTCCACTCTTTTCTTAAAAACACATCTGTGTGCACATGTGTAATCTTCTAATAAAAGAGTTTTCCTGCAAACTCATATTCAGTCATCGAGTGCTATCAATTTCACCTCCCAAATGAGTGGATTCAAAAAAATTACTATGAATTCAGTAACACTTGCATGTGAATTTGTCTTTTATTAATCATGGCAGCACTACAGATTTGAAAACAAATAGCTTTTGCAGGTATGAAATCTGGTGTTTTTGGTCCAGTGCTTAATACGTATATGGATTTGTGCTCCCCTCGGAGTTGGTGAGCATCCTATACACTAGGAATCATTCCTCCATTATATTCATTCCTGTTTCCACCTCTAACTCACCTGGGCTATACAGTTAGCCTCCTAACTGGCCTGTTTGCTCACTAGTCTTCATGTTCTTCAGTCCACCTTCCACACTGCCACCTCATACCTTGACTAGAACATGTAACTTTCACATTGCTTCTCTTCCATAAAACCTTTGGCAGATGTTCCGGTCACCTTAGCACAGCTTGTGAGACTTTACGTAAATTGATTCCTGTCTCTTTATTTAGCCTTACCTTTTGCCGCTTACCCTAGGAGTATCAAACTCTTAGTTTGAACCATATGAAATTGCCATTTTTGTAGGTCAAAAACTGCTGAATATCAGCAGATTAGTATGGTTCAGTCACTGTGGTTTCATGCCTCAGTGTTTTTGCTTATGTTCTTCCCCCTGCCTGGAAAATGTCACGGTTTTACCCAGTATCTACTCTAATTAGAAGTCACTTTTGGGTAGTTTGCTCTGATCCTTTTCATTGCTTCCATTCCACCTGTGCTGCCCTCTCTTGTAGCACTACCACGCTGTGTTGTCATTGCCTGTATTTTCTTTGTCTCCAAGGACAGGGATTGCACCTTACATATCTTGGTATCCCCCTGTTTCAAGCACTAGCATGTGGAAAGCAACCAGATGTTTGTTGACCTGAACGGGTTTTAGTAGACATTTGGTTAGTCAAAATTAGTGACTGAACTTTATTGCTATTAATTTTCTCTTTTAGCTGAAGAAAGCAGTAGTAGTGACAGTATGTGGTTAAGCAGAGAACAAACACTGCACACCCCAGTTATGATGCAGACACCACAACTCACCTCAACGATTATGAGAGAGCCCAAAAGATTACGACCTGAGGATAGCTTCATGAGTGTCTATCCAATGCAGACTGAACATCATCAAACTCCTCTTGATTATAAGTAAGTACATTTGATCATTTTCTATACTGTAACTTTATTAATTACATAGAAAAAAGTTAAGTTAAAAGAAGAATAAAATTCTCCTTGAAGCACGCAGGTAACATGGATGTTAGCTCAAAGACAACACGAGGAAGCAAGGCAACAGCAGGAGAGAGCAGCAATGAGCTATGTTAAACTGCGAACTAATCTTCAGCATGCCATGTAAGTGAGAGTGCCTTATTGTCTGAGTCTAGGAAGTTCACTAATTCATTTTAACATATTTTGATGTGTGCCTTGCCTAAAAATTTCAGCAGACTCTCTAGAGTAAGCTGAAATAATCAAGGAACTAAAATTTGGTCTTTCCAACAGAAGAAAACTTTCAAAGATAAATATTCACTAGTTAGCTAAAGGACCAATCTTAGGTTGATCTGTTGGAAAAGTTTAAATTTGAATCCTTGTTTATTTTGGTACACAGAATTATAGCTAAAAATCCAGTTTTGTTACATCTTAATTGATTCCCCAGCTTAGTTCAGGCCCTCATCCCTCATCTGAACCATTGTATTCACTTTCTAACTTGTTTTCTTCCCTCAAATCTCCCATTTATCCTCTCACCAAACTCCTCCCCTCACTCCACACCACCACTCCATCATTCACACTGCCATCAAAAGTGACTATTGTAGAATAAAGATCTGGTCATGTAACTCTTTGACTTAAACCTTCCCATGGCTCCCCATTGCCTACAGGATAAAGTCCAAACTCCTTAGCTCATGGCATGCAAGATCTTACAAAGTATGGCCCCCTGCCTACATTTTAGTATCCTATCCCCATTTCTTGGCAACTGGTAAAATCATTGTAAAAGAATAAGCTCAGGTGTCACCTTAAGTGAAGCTGTGGTCATCTATGCTCCCATTAACACTATGTATATTCATATTTCTTATAGCACTTACCACATTGTATTGTAATTATTTGTTTATGAATTTGTCCCTTTCTCTAGACTGTGAGCTCCTCAAGGGCAGGGACCACTTCATTGCCTGTTGGTGCTTGGCACATAAAAAGTGCTAAGTTAAATGTTCATTGAATGAATAAATGTCCAATGCAAAAAATTGTAGTTTAACTTTTAAATACTTTGTTTTTTACTGGAATCTGTATGAGACTTTTATGAATCTTTATTAGCTTTGGAGATGGCAGAAAAGCAGTCTTTTAGATGATTGGTACAAAAAAGGGAACATATTCTGATGATTTAAATTTTGAGTTTGAAAGCTTTGTATTTGTAACATAATGTGGCATATGTTTTAATACTGGGAGATAGTAATTGTTATCTTTTTAAAATTTATGTTTCATTTTGTTGATTTTTAAATGAGAAGAATTTCACCTGTTTTTCTTAAGAAATGATCATTTACCACATGCATGGTAATCTATTAAAATTTGCTTTAGTTATTTCTATACTGGTCTTATGAACCTCTACAGATAAAGTATACTCTATTATATGTATAGATTCTGATCCTAACTTGTCTAATATGGTCATCATCCATACTGTGACTTGGTTCTGCTCCCTCTTCTCTGTTTCTGTGACCACATTCCCTGTAATATATCTTTATTTCATGCCGAATTCAACAAGCTAATTTCTTAGCTTCCAACCAGTCACCAGTTCAACCATTCTGGAATTCTACCATATAGTCATTTGGGCCTTATCTCTCCCCTGAAAATTTTCTGCCAGTCCCTAAGATCTTGCATAGCATCTCATTACTCAGTACCATTTATCATTATTCTTTTGTTTGTAGTTTAATTCCCATTAGGGATAAACTTCCCCAGGTGACTATAAGAGAAAATTCCATTTAAATAATTATTACCATAAAATTCTTTTGGTTGTTGTGCTATAAGTGGTCTGTTGCCTGACACTTTAAAATATTTTTGTTTTACAAAGATTTTTCTGTAATGGTGGTATCTGCTCTATAACTGAAAATACTTCCAAGTTACCTCTTTGTATTTTTATAGTTTATATCACACATATCTTCTACTCCAAATGAGATACAGAATGGATTTCAGGTTTTCTGTAACATGGTCCACAAAGCACACGTACTTCCTTCATAGTTGCCTCTACCAAATATAGTAAAATTATCATTTACTGTCCAGAACTCTTAGAAAATAGGGACCACTGTCAACATATTGGTCCAGGTAGCCTGGATTAAACATCGTGTCTTGCTATCTTTATATTATTTTTTAAAACTCAACATAGGGTTGTGTAAATTATAAGTAAATAATTTATTTTGGTAGTGGTGGGAATTGTTAAATGAATAAGAGAAGAAGGCAATATTGGCCAAACTGGGCAACTAGTTACCTTCAATTTCACTATTATGTTGACTCCTTCATGCTGATCTCGGCTAATTTGTGAACTTGAAATTTGAGTTTATGCCTTATAATAATGTGATAACATACAGAATTTTTGGTCTTAAGTTTTTATTTTACTTTTCTACATATGTTTTAGTTTTGAGTTTCATAGGACACAGAATCCAAGTTTCAGCATAAATGTTGCGCGTTTCTTCCTGAAACAGAATTAATCTCTTCTTTCAGTAATTTTTATAGCACTTTGATACATACTTCTCTTGTGGTATTTGTCACATTTTGTTAAAATTAATTATCTCTGTTTTCCCATAATAGATTGTGAGCTCCTTGAGGGCAGGAACCCTGTCTTATTTAGTTATTTATTTATTTATTTATTTATTTATTTATTTATTTATTTATTTATTTATTTATTTATTTATTTATTTAGCATCCATAGGACATAAAAGAAGCCTGGCATATAGTAGGCACTGTGTGAATGAATGAGTGAGTGAGTGCCTAGTACAAATTAGGTACTGAGTGAATGAGTGAATAATGGGTAAAACTAATATATATTAGTGAAAATATATGTATTCTGAAAATGTCATTTCTTTGGTCTCTGTTTTATATTTGTTTATTGATTTGTACCCTGCCTACTTTCAAAAAGGATTTGAGGTATCTCGTCTGTTCCCATGTGGGAAATTCTCATTGAACTTTTATATGGGGTATCAGAACTATCAAGCTAAATGTACTGAAGTAATGTAGAATAAACAACTCCTTAGCATTTTTAGACAAGTGAACATTGGGGTTTTGACATCATTGATGACATGATCAATGCCTAATCATTTTCCCTGACCTTTAATTTCATCATTTTCCATTACACTTCAATATAGAGAGCTGCATAGTTGCTGCCAGTATATTAATAGTCACAACATTGGTTCAGATCTTGACTTTGTTTTATATTTCTCTAGTCGGCGTGGTACAAGCCTAATGGAAGATGATGAAGAGCCAATTGTTGAAGATGTTATGATGTCCTCAGAAGGGAGGATTGAAGATCTTAACGAAGGAATGGATTTCGACACCATGGATATAGACTTGGTAAGAAACTTAGTAATTTCTGTCAAATTTTCATTGAAGATCCTTTGGAAATTAAGTTGAAATTCGAGGAAATAACCTGCCATGAAAAGTAAGTTTTGAAAAAAGATTATAAATAGTTGCCAGGTATTTTGGTCTATGAGAAGGGATTGAGGAGAGGGTGAGGTTGAAGAGGGTGTTAACTCTTAGTTTAAGATGGTAAATTTTAAGATTAATTTAGGACTATATCAATTTATTTTATTTATTTATTTTTTTAAAAGATTTTCTTTATTTATTCATGAGAGACAGAGAGAGAGACAGAGGCCTAGGGAGAAGCAGGCTCCCCGCGGAGCAGGGAGCCCGATGCGGGACTCGATCCCAGGACCCTGGGATCATGACCTGCGCCGAAGGCAGACGCTTAACCGACTGAGCCACCTAGGCGTCCCTAGGACTATATCAATTTAAAGAATACATTTTGCTTACTATTATACCAGGTGTCATATCCACCTTGTTTTCCATTTATTTGCCATTATGTAAACAATACATTAGTAACTTGATACTACCCTATTGAGACAAATTTCTATATTAAATATCATATATATATGAATAGGGCTTTATCATACATAAAATGCTTCTATGTATTTCATCTTGCCACATGTATCATTCAGCTTTGTGAGGTAGGTTGGGAGGATTGAGGATAGTGAAACTTAAGACAATTAGCATGTCCAAGGAGACAAAACTAAGAAGCGGTAAAGCTGAGATTTACTATAAGCTGGGTCTTCTGATTCTACTTCTTAGTGTACCGTGCTGTATTCTCCTTAAAAGGAAGAAATAATTAAATATGGCTTCTCTTCAGAATAGTGTAATTTGGCACCTTTAAAGGAAAATGATTTGAGAATGGCATTTTTAAAGTAAAACAAAAATGAATTTTCTAGTTTTTATCTTTCAGAATAATTTTCTGTGAATGATTTTGCTTTTGTATTTTTATGCATTCTGTAGTTTGAATATACAGTATTTAAAATATTGTAAGGTACACTTGCAATTACATATGCCATATGAACACTTAACAATAATTTTAATATTTTCAGCTGCTCTCTGGTTTATAGATCTAGCAATTGTTAACTCTCTTCCCTTTTTTTTTCCTTAGCCACCATCAAAGAACAGACGAGAAAGAACAGAACTGAAACCTGATTTCTTTGATCCAGCTTCAATTATGGATGAATCAGTACGTTCAATTTAAATGTACCCCAGGATTGCAAAATTAAAAGTACAGGCAATCCCTAAACTTGAGATTGAAGAGCTGGGACAGCACTTTGAGAATGGATAAAAACAATTGGACAGGAGAAAAAGAGGCAGGCAGGAGGGATTTCAGGAGGAGGGGAGGAGTGGTTCAGTGGTGGTAACAGATTAAAAGTGCCTTTGAATCCCTGGCCAATTGGGACTTGAGTGTTATGTTAGGGAATTTGGACTTTTCCTGTAGGCTTAAGTTTGAGGGAGTGGTGTGATCAGAATTATGTTTCAGAAAGATTTCCTTGGCATTTATGGCTGGATAGGATGAAGGAGAAATCATAATAATAATATGCAGACATGATAAAAAATAGAACTTGAATAAAGGTTTCATAATAAAGAGAAGGTAATTGAGATTACTGGTTATTATTAGGTATTGTCAGTTCTGTTTCTTAAGTACCTCTCCTGTCTGTCCCTGCTGCCATATTGTCCCTGACAATACCTTAGTACAAATCACCTTCAGTTTTTACTTGGCCTATTGCAGTAGCCAGGCAGTGATGATTTTATTCATTTTGAGTTCAGCCTAGCATAATAGGCATTTAGTTTTGTCAGACTGATCTCGCTGCCACAGCACTCCTTTAAAGCTCTTTTGGGGGTCATCTTTCTAAAATGCAAATCTGGTTCTCTCCCTCATAGTTTTAGGTCTTTCATTGACTTTTCCCCCCATTACCATTAAGAAAAAACTGGATTCTCAGCGTGGTGAACAACGACTTTTTGTGTTCTTGCTCCTTTGCCACTTAACCTTGGCTTTTTCCTTACATGCATCCTGCTCTCCATCCATGCCAAGTCTTACAGTTCCTCTCAGACACACTAAACTCTTTCATGACACCATCACTCTGTATAAGCTTTTCTCTCTGCCAGAATTGTCCCTTTCCTTTTCCTCCTAGTGAATTCATCCTTTAATAGTTCTGACACTCCCTGTGAAGTTTTTGCTGACCCTTCCAGATAGATGCTTTATTCTTGGCTCTCATAACAAACACATTGTGTACATTTTTATTTTGATAATTATCAGATCTGTGTAGTGAAATAGGCTATTACATTTCGCTCAATAAGCTGAATGCCAGGTAGTGATGATTTTATTCATTTTGAGTTCTGCCTATCATAATAGGTGTTTAGTTTTGTCAAATGAATAAACCAGTTAAGTCCCCTTCCATCTCATTTTTTAATGTCTACCCATTTGTGCTCCTTCCTCCTAACACCTGCTACCTCGGGTGACCATTGGCTGAGGCCTGCCTCCCATGCCCCAATTTCTGCTATTCTCTCCTTGCCCTTCCTCACCTCATAATCTGCTTTCAGATAGTTCTTGGAAAAATTTTGACAGACTAACTCATACCAACATATTCTATTAATTATTTATTCCATAAATTATTATTTGAGTCAGAAGACACCATTTCATAGAACAGCAGGTATAGGAATCTTTGGATAAGCCATCCTGAAAAAAAAAACCATGAAGGTCGTGATTGTGATGGGGAGTAAAAGAATCTTTTCAAGCAGATATAATGAAATGCATTAATTCAACCATTTATTGAGCTGGAATTTGGTGCTAAAATAAGTTTGATGCTCTCCCTGCCCTCCAGGAGTTTGTATTCTAGTTCACCTTGACTATCTCTGAAATGAAAGGGATGGAAACTAGTATTTGTGAGATTAATATGCCTGATGCTGTGCTAGGCATGATTTAGTTGGATCCTCTCAGCAACCTTGTGAGAAAGGTGGTAGGATCTCACTTTTACACTCAAGCACACTTGGGACTGAAGAAGTGGTTCATTGACTTGTTCAGTTTTACAACTCTAGTGTCAGAGTAGTAATTTGATCTGAGTTCCTTTTGATTTAAAAATCTCATGCTGTCTCTGCTGTTGTACTTTCCAGAACTAAAATCAGACCTCATTTACAAGAAACATCAAGAAAAGTAATTTAGAAATTGAAATGATTAACTGTAGTCAAAATTGATAAGGGCAGTTAGAGATCTCTTTTATTTTTTATGTGGTCACTTAAAGTCAGGAAAACTTTAGGCATTTGTTTGCTTAGTCACTTACTAGATTTGCAAAAAGGTGTTCTTCAGATTACTAAAATAGTGAAATAGCAGTGTAAAATGTGTGCATATTTTTGACAACATTTAGGGAAAATACAATCTGAGTGAGGCCAAAGATGGGGACCTAATAATTACTTGTTATTTATAGATCTTTTGGCATTCTCCTGTTCATTGAATGTTATGTTACAACTAAGATGATAGTAGTTTAGCTGCTTCTACTATTAACATAATAAAAAAAATAAAATTAGGAAAATGAACACACGCATTTATTCCTGTAGTTTTATAGTATTACCACATGATGGCAGCAGTCACATAACTGAGTGCCCAGTGATCTTTCAAGGTTTGGGTATCTTTAGAACTCTTTGACCATATATATATGTATGTATATTTATATTTACTTATATATATGTTTAGGTTAATGTATATTTAAGTTAATACTAGTTTATTTTAAAATATACATCAAACATCACCTCCTGTTGTCTCAACAGTAACTTAAGAAATAGAATAACGGAAATTTTTAAAATGTAAAAATCTGTGTTTGCCTTTATACAATAGCCTACATATGTTTTTACTCAATCTGTGATAAGTGAGTCATCAAAACAATAGCAGAATTGGGACTTAAATCCTTTTATACCCAGTTCTAAGATTCTCTAATTCTAAGTGAAATAACCCAAAACGTCCTAGTATAGATGCTTTAAGTTATTACTAAATCTAAATATATCTTTTGTAACACGATAGCCACATGATTCAGAAGTGGTGGTATAAAAACTAAGCAGCTCAGTTTTGGGTTACATATACACAAGATTGTAGATTTATGGTTTTTAGTGAGTTTTATATCTGGAAACAATATTGGTTTATTTGTGCCAATCATCACTTTCTGCTTCTACTGGGCCAGTATTGCCACAACACACTAAAGCTTGCTATTTATACTTTTTAAGTATATGCTTAAGCATTTATTAATGTTAACACCAGAAGCAGGTGTAGTTTGTTAGCACAAAAAGAGTGTCATTGATGCCATTCTTCTTTGTTGTGATTCTCATATTAGAATTATCTGTAGTATAAACTTGGTAAAAGAAGGGTTTAGTCTAATGGAGCTAATTTTATGTTCTAGTAGAAGAATCTACTTATAACCTAGTCTGTACAAAACAGAAAAAAAAACTGTTCACGTGATTTCTACTTAGGCACTCTGAAAAGTTCATTTTCATGCCACACTCTACATGAAGAGTTGCCAGCTAAGATTTTATCCTTTCATTCATCATCAGATCTTTCCTTGCCCAGAGTTAACAGAGTATTATGTCTAGAAGGGACCTTTAAACATCATCTAGGCTTCTTTGGTGGAAATATTTTCTAACCATCCGATCTCTGACTCTAACCAAAAAGGGAGAACCCTGACCTTTATTGGAAGGTGGGGGAGAACAAGGGGTGAGTAGTGGTGGTGGTTTTGGTGAATGACAGGTAAGAAGTGGGGTACATTAATCCTCTTTGTTCTCATTACCGGGGATTCCAAACACTTTGCAGCCTCCTTGTAGTGAATTATTAAGTAATTAGATAGATCCTGGTCTGAAAATACTCACTTCCTTCGGATCAGAACAATTCCTGAGTTCTGTGACTTTTGTTAAAATGAGACCTCGGGGTGCCTGGGTGGCTCAGATGGTTAAGTGTCTGCCTTCATCTCAGGTCATGATCCCAGGGTCCTGGGATCGAGTCCCGCATCAGGCTCCCTGCTAGGCAGGGAGCCTGCTTCTCCCTCTGCCTCTGCCTCTCTTTCTCCCTCTCCCTCTCTGACTCTCATGAATAAATAAATAAAACACATTAAAAAAAATGAGACCTCATTTACAAATAAGAGCCCTTCGCAATCCCAATCTTAGCTCATTACCTCTGGCTTTAAAATCATTTCTTACTAGCTCATTATAGTATTTTAAAATATTATTTAATTATAGTAAGTGCTGGAATTTTAATTGAACAGCCTAACTTTTAGTATATACAGTTAAAAGTTTTGTCTTGTTTTTGTCTGATGAACAAAGGGGAGTTGCTCCATTCATCATTTGCTTTTACTTTTTTTAGTTAGTGACAGGTAATTAGATTTTATCCTTCTTTTACCAACTGGAATGGTATGAAAAGGCATCAGTATAAGTTACTTTGCCCAGATTTCACCTTACTTAATTTCTTAAAATTTATAGTTCTCTTTATTCACTCAGGCTAGATTTTCTAAATTTTCTACATACTTGTATTGTTCTTGGATATTTTTGGTCTACATGTTCAAATGCCTTTTTAAAAGCTATACCCACTCCACAGGGCAAATGACCAAGTTTGCAAGATATTCTTAAGCTCTTTCCATTGAGCCTGTGCCAGAAGTATGTCAAGAAGCACACACATTTGTTCATTCAACAGATGTTGAGTAGCTGTGTTCAGGGCATTATCTAGGCATCAGGGGTGTGAATAAACATATAAATGAGACATGGTCCCTGCTCTTAGTTATATTTGTGAGGTAAGTAGCATCTTGATTAGGCCTGATGTTGTTACTTCATTATATATTCATGGTAATTTTAATTTTAGAATTATATATTTGAAGGGAGGGGAATTTTTCAGAGTTGTTTTATTAGCATATTATTAAACTTCATGTTAACAAATATTAATGTAACATTCACAGTTAAATTTTACAAAGAAATGAATGACAATTTTAACAAGATTTTTTTTCCCTTCTCTCTCATTAGGTTCTTGGGGTGTCAATGTTTTAATACCAGTACTCAATTAAATCTGTGGTGAAGTCATTTTCTAAGTGGAAGAGGAAATTTTAAATAAAGTGTGGTAGATACAGTGAAAATCTGTACAGATTTTTCTCTAAGGAGAATATGACATGCTTATGCTTACCAAGATCAAGTGCATTGAGGGGCAGTTTTGTTTGCCTGAAAAAAGTAAAGGACAAGTAAACAATTTGATGATAAGCTACAGTTTTTCTTAGAAAGTAAATATTTTATTTATGCGCTGTTAGTTGGCTTTTGAATCAATTATTTCATGCTTTTTTTAAAGAAAATATAACAATCTAAAGAGGCATTTGGTACAGACATGAATCCTCTCACATTTATTTACTGGGTGTACTAAGTAATGATGACCTCTGCTGGATTTCTGTTTACATCCAAGAAACAAAGTTAAGGATGAGTTTATTTCCCTGCCCTGAAATTATAGAATTGTTTTTAGCATTCTAAATTTAAATGCTTAAAACATCAATCAACAAAGCTTTCTTTTAAATATTGTAATTGTGGAGAAAAGTAAACTTATAAGCAGAACTTTTACAATTTTTTCATCTAAAATGTATTTTAAGATATTTTTAAAATCCAAGAGCTTCTCTATACTTTTCAGAAATAATCCAGATGCAGTGAACTGCCAGAAGGTAACCAGTCTCAAACATGCTTATCCCATTATCAACCCTGAAAGTTTGCTTGTCCTTTAAGATAAAAATGTAATGTTGTGATATTCCTTCCAGTAGTGCCACTGTATTTTGTCTCCAAATAAAAGAAGCTTATTGTAGTATGTTTGCAGAAAAATTCTAAACAAAAATTATACAGCTTATTAGAGTGTGGGAATAGGGATCTAAATTTTAAATAAAATTATATATATATATAAATTGGTGCTGATTTTATAATTGCGCAGTTTGTTTAGTTTTTTCTTACTTTTAAATTCCAACTTAAAATTATGAGGTTTCAGAAATATATTGAAAGTTTAACAATGTTTAAAAATAGAAAAGCATGAGTGTTCATGCTTTAAAATGATTTTTAAATTTGTATTTTATATTGTTTTATCTATCTGTCTTTGCAAGCAGTCTTCAGGTTAAAGATACTTCTAACAGGTTACAGTACATTTCCTCTGTATGTAAATTAGATGGGATAATAGAATTCATAACCCATAATATTCTTTGAAAGCTAAGCTTTAAACTTCATTTTATGTCCTTTCACAAATAAATTAGTTTAAAACAGAAAGTGGCTACTTGCCATTTTGACATCAACTCATTTTGCGAGGCTTAGGCAGCTAGACATCGTTTAAAACAAAATATTAACTTATATTACATGTATATCTATCTTTTGTCAGTCGTCTCTCAGTTCTTGAGGTATATTATTTTAATCATTCCATGCCTTAATATGCTTGCAATACAAGAATATCTTCAGATGGGTGAATACCAAAAGGCTTTCAGTTCTTAGAGTCAGAAGTCAACAAGCATTGGGCTGTGGTAGCCAAAAACCATAGGTTAGCTAAAAGATCATGATACAATACAATTGTTTTATTAAATCATGGTTAATAACAAATGGAACGAGACTTGTCTAACAGATTTTCCATCTACAAATATTGTTATGTGCAAAAAAGTACTGCCTATGTTGTTTTTCACACCACTGCATTTACTAGAACTGCTGAGAGGACTGTATATATGATTTTAAACCTAAGTTGATTTTTTTTTCTCACTCTTGAAAGGAGTACTTCTTTGTGAAAGCAGTTCTTACAGCTTTGTTTTCAACCAGCTAAAAATGTTTTATATATTACTCTAACCTGTTGTCCTCCACATTCTATTGTCCTAATTGTACTGTTTTCTGATTTGTATTTATGTCTTGAGACAGTAACTTTTTGAATAAAAATAAACCTACAGTATGTTGTATGTTTTATCTTTTATAATTAAAGGAGGAGGGTGGCTATGAATGTTTTAGAAAACATATCTCTTACCACAGCTTTTATGTGGTAAGCATAACACCCCATGTTTGGGTGGGGATAATTTATAGAAAACATTGCCATTATATATTTTTAATAAATCATATGTATTTTTAAATGAGACTAAATCCCTAATTAGGTTATTACTTTAAAATAGAAAACTGCAACCATTATTACTTCAATTTGTGTCTGGTATGGGTTAAATACTCTATTCCTCCAGGATACATTTGAGTACCTACTACGTGCTAGGCATGTGTTAGAGATCTAACCGTGAACAAGATAGATAAGGTTCCTCCCTCATAGATCTAGTGGAGTAAACAAAATAAACTTGTAAGGAGTGTTAAGGAAAGTAGCAGTGTGTGCTGAGCTAGAGAATGAGTTTGTGTGTGTGTGTGTGTGTGTGTGTGTAAAACCTCCCTTAGACAAAGGGGCTCATGCTTGGAGGTAAGTGAAAGACAACTTTTGAAAAAGAACTTTCTAATTGACTTAAAAAAAAAAAAAACTATTGTCTTCAACATGTCAAGATATGCCTTGTAGGGGCGCCTGGGTGGCTCAGTTTTTAAGCATCTGCCTTCGGCTCAGGTCATGGTCTCAGGGTCCTGGGATCGAGCCCCACATCAGGCTCCCTGCTACACGGGAAGCCTGCTTCTCCCTCTCCCACTCCCCCTGCTTGTGTTGCCTCTCACTGTGTCTCTCTCTGTCAAATAAAAATCTTAAAAAAAAAAAAAGATTCCCTCTCTCTCTTCCTCTTCTGCCCCTCCATGCCCTCCCCATGCGCTCGCTTGCTCTCACAAAAAAAAAAAAAGGCTACAGTAAGTTTACTTATTTTTGAATTTATCTTATTTACTCTGCCATCTTAGGCGTGCGAAGTTTAATGAATCTTTGGCAAGCTAGTTTTTAAATAATTTTACAGTACTTGTAGCAAAATTATAAGTAATTTTGAAGAAATAGCCAGTACTTGTTGGGTGTTTACTGTGTGCCGAACACTTCAAGGTACTTCACTGATAGTTAATTCTTGCTCTGAATTTATAGTTGATAGTATACACATTTTACAGATGAAGACACTGATGCATATGTTAAATCAACTTGCCTAAGGGCACATAACTCATAAGTGATGGAGTCTAGATTTGAATGCAGATTGACTTCACAGTCCATGCTTTTAACCACCCCCCTTCATCTTTGTGCTAGTAAATGTACCCACCTACTTGCCTCTGTAGTATTTTATACTACATTTCCTTTTGGTAGGTGGATAAGCTGTCCCTGTATTTGAGACACCAGATTCCCCTCTTGCCTCCCTTGCATTATAAATTTTCCCCTCAACTGGATCATTCCTGGCAACATAAAAACATCTTTCATCTTCAAAACTAGGGGGGAAAAACCATTCCCTTGACTAAACCTTTCCCTCTAGCCACTGCTTTCTTTCCCTTTGCTGCCTGGATTCCTCCTTCTCCCATCCTTTTTTGTGTACACTCCAATCCGGCCTTCATTCCTGCCACTCCATTGAAACTCTTCAGTGTCCCAATGACCTGCATTTTGCCAAATTTTCTTACCAGTATTATTATCTCTAACCTATCTATAGAACTAGTTTCCTCCAAGTCACAGTGTTTACCTCTGCCCCAGGCTAACACACTGATGGCAGGTTGAATGTTGTGCCCTTTTGGTGGAGTACTGGGGATGCCTTTTTTTGGCTGCCATCACAGGAGCTTTCCCAAAGGCTGCACAACAGTAATTGAACTTGTAACTGCTATATTTAGTCCCTAACCCTCCATAGCTGTCAGAGTCTGGCTTGTGCCACATGGAAATTTCCCGGCTTTGTGTTAGTGGAACAACCAATTTCATCATCTTCCTCTCCTTTGCAAATGGTTTTGGTAGTGAGTTGAGAGAAGATTGGATGGGGTGTTAAAATTAAGCTTGGAGGAGAGCATGGCCCTCAATTTCATGCCTGCCAAAACCTGTTTGGGTCAGATTTACGTTTTCTGACTCTAAATCTCTTGGGATCAGTGTCCTTTGTACTAAGTCTCAGTGTAAGTGTAGACACATTTTAACCAGCCCTTCCATAGCGTTTAAAGGCTTATCCAACATGTTCTTAGGATTTTAGCACCTTCAGAGTCCTTTTATTAAGAATTGTCTGCTGGGGCGCCTGGGTGGCTCAGTTGGTTAAGCGACTGCCTTCAGCTCAGGTCATGATCCTGGAGTCCCGAGATCGAGTCCCGCATCGGGCTTCCTGCTCGGCAGGGAGTCTGCTGCTCCCTCTGACCCTCCTCCCTCTCATGCTCTCTGTCTCTCATTCTCTCTCTCTCAAATAAATAAAATCTTTAAAATAAATAAATAAATAAAAATTGTCTGCTTTGAGAGCCTCAGGGCCTCTGTATGCAGAAGGCCAAGCTGTTGTAAGAGGAGACTTAATAGCAATTCAGTGACTTTATTTATTTATTTCTCCGTCTGGTAACAATTCAGGATGGCTCTTCCCAATTGGCAGGTGCCTTTTCTCTATATAGTTGTTGAGAGACACTGGCTAATGGAAACCAACTCTGCCATCTTTAACACATACCTTCCAAGGTTGTTTGGTCATAACCATTCTAGCCCATAGGAGGTGGGGAAAGATCATGGAGGAGTGCATGTGGGAGGTTTTCATGGGCCAGGCCTGAAAGTGGTATATCTATCACTTTTGTTCACATTCCTTTGAAGTGAATTTAGTTATATGGCCACACCTAACTTTGCAGGGGGTCTGGGAAACATAGCTTACTCATATGCCCAGGGCGAAGGGAAGAATGGATTTTGGTAGACCACTGGCAGTCTCTGTCTCAGTCTTTCCCCTTTTGCTATCCATTGTATATCCATCCTGCCATTCTTAGGACATACTTGTCCCTTCCCTCAAGGGAAACAACCTGAAGTCCTATTCCAGTTACTACATGTAGCTCCAAGTCCAGTTTCTCTGGGTTATGGTCAGTCTTCTCCATCAGGTCCAAATACAGATATCCTCTGACATCCAGTTTAGAAATGTGAAGCATGGACAGAATGACTACAATGACTCACATTCAGAAAAGAGAAGGATGGGAAATGTAGCAGTCACTTGGTCCATAGGAAACCAGCTAGACAGAAATTGTGAAGACTTCCTGCCCTGGCAGTGGAAGTCCTTTGGTCAGATTTTGGTTCT
Organism: Mirounga angustirostris; assembly: GCF_029215605.1. NCBI lineage: Eukaryota > Metazoa > Chordata > Mammalia > Carnivora > Phocidae > Mirounga > Mirounga angustirostris. The sequence continues at coordinate 100,859,429 of NW_026991719.1, forward strand.
GCTCTCTGGATGGGATTTCCTTATCTTTTGTCTTCCTTATCTGCTCTCTGTCAGGGTTTTTTTTTTTTTTTTGTCCATTATCCATGGCCACCTCTGAATTGGGCAATGACAAATAGTTTATTTTGTTTGGAAGCATCCCTCTTTCAGATAATTGATCTGTATTAGTTGATATAGAATACGCTGCTGTTACAAGACCTGACAATGGCTTATATATAGTGGCTTACATAAGAGAGGCTTTTCTCTGCCCTTCTGCAGTCCAGAGTAGCGGATCTAGGTTAAGGTGTCGCTCCTCTTCTCTGTGGTTATCTGGGCTGACGGTGGGAAGTTCTGTCATTTTTTACAACTATTTTGTTCAGGAGGCATATCACTTGCTAGAGTCCAATATTTACAGTTTTTTTGTCTAGGTTTTATATATTAAACGTTTTATTTTGAAATAATGTCAGACTTACAGAAAGGTTGCAAGAATTAGTACAAAGAAGTCTTGAATTAGTACAAAGAAGTCATTTTTAAGTGTTAACATTTTACCATATTTTATCATTCTCTTTCAATGTACACACTTTTTTTCTGAAAAGCTTAATAATGTTGCAGACACGATGCTCTGTTAGCTCTAAAATATATATTTCCTAAAATACAAGGATATTCACTTACATAACCACAGAACAAATAACAAAATCAGGAAACTAACATTGACACAACACTATTATTTAATCTGCAGACTTTATTTAAAATTTTCCTAGTGTCCAACTAATGTTCTTTATATAACCAAGAGAATAAAAATATCTGGTCCAGGAAATAATTCATGATGACATATTGCATTTAATTGTCAAGTCTCTTTAGTCTCTGCTAATCCAGAAATATCGCTAGTCTTTGTCTTTTATAACATGGACATTTTTGAAGAGTACAGGCCAGTCATTTTATGGACTGTCCCTCAGTTTCGGCTTGTCTAATATTTCCTCATGATTAGATAGATTCAGGTTTACCCACTTTTAGCAGGAATACTACAGAAATAATGTTGTGTTCTCAGTGCATCATATCAGGAGGCACATGATGTTGATTTGTCCCTGTACTGGTGATTTTAACTTTGATTACTTGGTTGAGATGATGCTGGGTTTCTCCACTGTGAAGTTGCTATATTTTTGCCTTGTATTTAATAAGTACTTTGTGGGGAGAAAGCTTGAGTCTATGTAAATAATCTGTAACTCATCAACTTTCTTGCCTTAATCAATTATTACTATTTACTTATATCAGTATTGACTCAGCAATATTTGTTTTAATCTATGGTTATAATTCATTAATAGCACTATTTATTTCATCGATCAGTTTGTCCCAGATTTGGCCAATGGGAATCCTTTCAAGCTGGCTCCTGTGTCTTTTTTTTTTTTAAGATTTTATTTATTTATTTGCAAGAGAGAATGAGAGACAGAGAGCACGAGAGGGAGGAGGGTCAGAGGGAGAAGCAGACTCCTGGTTGAGCAGGGAGCCCGATGTGGGACTTGATCCCAGGACTCCAGGATCATGACCTGAGCCGAAAGCTGTCGCTTAACCGACTGAGCCACCCAGGCGCCCTCCTGTGTCTTTTGATACGTTCTTTTTCTTTTTCTTTTTTTTTTTTTTTAAGATTTATTCATTTATTTTAGAGAGAGAGTGAACAAGTGGGAGGGGCAGAGGGAGAGGCAGAGAGAATCTCAAGGAGACTCTGCGCTGAGCGTGGAGCCCGTGGCAGAGCTCAGTGCCAGGACCCCAAGATCACGACCCAAGCCGAAACCAAGAGTCGGAAGCCCAACTGACTGCACCACTCAGGCGCCCCTGTTCTTTTTTTTTCTTTTTTCAAGTTTTTATTTATCTTTTGATATGTTCTCATTCTTTGATTGTTTCATTACTTTTTGGTACCACAAGATATTCCAGGCTCCTTTTGTTTTTTCCCTGCTCAGCCTTGGAATCAGCCATTTCTCCAAGAAGCCCCAGTTCCTTTTATTGGAGAATGGTCTTTAGAAATCAGGATGTGGGATCTACATGTGTTCATTGCTACTGGGTTGTGATTGCTTCTAGAGGCCATCTTAGATGACAGAGTTGGGAAATACCTGTCTGTATACACATACATATGCATACTTCTATATCTATCTGTATGTATGTTCTGTGTCACCCTCCTCCCTCGCTACTGCCACCACAATGGGGTTATGTTACTCATTTGACATACAGTTAGGTTCATTTACTTCTTGGGGTCCTCCTCAATCCTCATTGATTTTATTCATTTTTGAATATGTGTACATTAACATGATTCGAAAAGCCAAAGCTATACAAAAATATATATTTAAAGAAGTCTCACTCCAACCCCTGAATTCTTCTATCCCATTCTCATCCACCATTCTTTCCATCTTGTTCCCACTCATCCCCTGTAGATAACCAATCAAAATTTTGTTTCTGGTTTGTAGTTCTTGTGTTTCCTTTTACAAAATAAGCAGATACATGGGTATTTTCTTATTTTCCCTTCTTTATTACTCCTTTGCATTCTTTTTTTTTAATTTTTTTTTTTTACTTAACAATATTTCCACTGTATGTGAACTATACTGGAATTTTAAAAAATAGACAAAAACCCACAATATTTCCTAGAAATCACTCCAAATCATTTATAGATACTCATTCTTTCTTGTGGTTACATATTACTCCATTGTGTGGGTATGCTATAGTTTAACCACCTTCCTATGTATGGGTATTGTTTTGTACTCACAAAAAAATGGTACAATGAATAACCGTGTGTATATGTATTTTTGTATTGTTGAAGGTGTATCTTCAGAGTAAATTCCTAGCAGTGGAAATACTGATTAAAATGGTAAATGCGGGGGCGCCTGGGTGGCTCAGTCATTAAGCATCTGCCTTCGGCTCAGGTCATGATCCCAGGGTCCTGGGATAGAGTCCCACATCGGGCTTCCCGCTCTGCGGGAAGCCTGCCTCTCCCTCTCCCACTCCCCCTGCTTGTGTTCCTGCTCTCGCTATGTCTCTCTCTGTTAAATAAATAAATAAAATCTTTAAAAAAAATAAAGTAAAATAAAATAAAATAAAATGGTAAATGCGGGGCACCTGGGTGGCTCAGTCAGTTAAGCGTCGGCCTTCGGCTCGGGTCATGATCCCAAGGTCCTGGGATTGAGCCCCTCATCGGGCTCCGTGCTCAGCAGGGAGTCTGCTTCTCCCTCTCCCACTCCCCCTGCTTGTGTTCCCTCTCTCGCTGTCTCTCTCAAATAAAATCTTTTTAAAAAAAAAAAGCTTTTAAATAAATAAATAAATAAATAAATAATAAAAAAAATGGTAAATGCCTGTGTATTTAGGTTAAATATTGCCGAATTCCCTAAGGTTTGTATCAATTTGCATTCCCACCAGCATATGGTACTGAATGTATGAGTGCCTGTTTCTCCACAGCCTCACCAACCATTTTGTCTTACTTTTTGAATTTTGACAATCTGATAGCTGAGAAATGGTATCTCAGTGTAGTTTCAATTTGCATTTCTTTTTTTTTTTTAATTTATATTAGAAAGAGTGCGTGCACACAAGTGGGGGAGGGGCAGAGGGAGAGGGAACAAATCCCATGCAGACTCCCTGCTGAATGCAGAGCCCTACTCGGGGCTGGATCCCATGACCCAAAGGTTATGACCTGAGCCAAAATCAAGTGTTGGAAGCCTAACCAACTGAGCCACCCAGGTGCCTCATCAATTTGCATTTCTAATTTAAGTTGAACATTTTTATTGTTTAAGGGCCCTTTTTACATCTTTTTTGTGAATTGTCTGTTTATGTCTTTTGCTTATGTTTTATCAGGTTTGTGTTTTCCACTTAATTTTATTTATTTTTTTCTTTTTTCTTTTATTTATTTATTTGACAGAGACACAGCGAGAGAGGGAACACAAGTAGGGGAGAGGGAGAAGCAGGCTTCCCTCTGAGCAGGGAGCCCGATGCGGGGCTTGATCCCAGGACCCTGGGATCATGACCTGAGCTGAAGGCAGACGCTTAACGACTGAGCTACCCAGGCGCCCTCACTTAATTTTGAAGAGTTCTTTAGATTTTAGAGTTATTTGCCCTTTATCTAGGATACATTTTGCAAATATTTTCTCCCAGTTTGTCATTTTTTTTTTTTTTTTAAGTAAGCTCTATGCCCGACGTGGGGTTTGAACACATGACCCTGAGATCAAGAGTGGCATGCTCTATCAACTGAGCCAGCCAGGCACTCTTGTCATTTGTCTTTGACTTTGCTTATGAGATTGATTTTTTTGCCATGCAAAAGTTTTTAAAATTTAGATGTGGTCAAATGTATCAGTCTTTTATTGCATCTGGATTTTCAGTCATAGTTTAAACCATTCCCTACACCCAGCATATATACGAATTCAGCAAAATTTTCTTCTAGGACTTATATGGTTCAATGTATTTATTCAGCTCTCTGATCCATTTGAGATTTATTCTTGTGTGTGGTGTGATGTATGACTTTAATTATATCTTTCTCCAAATGGCTATCCTGCACTGTCTATTAAGAGTTCATCTTTGCCCTAGCGATTTTATTTTATTTTATTTTTCCCTAGTGATTTTAGATGCCACTTTTATCATACACTAAGTTTCTCTGTGTACTTGGTTTATATTTCTGGACTTGCTATTCTTTTTCACCAGTCTGTTTGTCTATTTATGTGAGCAGTACCATGTTGTTTTATTTATAAAGGCTTCATACTATGCTTTAACATCATCCCAAATGCGGTTTCCTTTTCAGTGTTTTCCTAGCTATCGTTGCATGTTTATTTTCCCCTATAGATAGTATCAATTTGTCTAGCTCCATATAAAATTTTTTTTTTAGTTTTTTATTGGGCTTGTGTTAAACTTAAAAACTAACTTGAGGATAACTGATATTTTTGTGATGATAAGTTGTTCTATTCAAGAACAGTGACTATTGGGATGCCTGGGTTGCTCAGTCGGTTAAGTGTGTACCTTCGGCTCAGGTCATGTTCCCAGGGTCCTGGGATCCAGTCCTGCATCAGGCTCCCTGCTCAGCAGGGAGCCTGCTTCTCCCTCTCCCTCTGCCTGCTGCTCCCCCTGCTCGCTCTCTCTCTGACAAATAAATAAAATCTTAAAAAAAAAAAAAAAAAGAGGGACTGTCTTTCCTTTTGCTCAACTCTACTTTGTGTCTTTAAGGAGTGTTTAAAATTTCCCTCACAGAGGACTGGCACATTTCTTATTAGGTCTCTTTCTAAGTACTTTATCTTCATTATTACGATTTGAATGGAATTTTTCTCTACCATTATCTTCTCTATTTCTTGCATATATGAAGGCTATTGATTTCTGTATCTTAAATTTATATTCTGATTCCTTCCTGGATAAGATGGTGTTGGAACAACTGGATGATCATATGGAAAAAAAATGAACCTCAACTCCTATCTTACACTATGCACAAAATCTATCTGTGATGGATTACAGATCTAAAGCTTCTATAAGAAAACATAGGAGGAATAGTTTCATGAATTGGCAGTAGGCAAGGATTTCTTAAGGCATAGATAACAGTATCTATCAAAGAAAAAATTGATAAAATAGGCTCTCAAAATTTAAAACTTCTGCTAATGAAATGACACCATTAAGAAAATATATAAGCAAGCCATAGACTGGGGGAAAGTATTCACAAAACATATATCTGAGAAAAGACTGGTACCCAGGATAAATAAAGAACTCCAGGGGTGCCTGGCTGGCTCAGTCGGTAGAGCATACACAACTCTTAATCTCAGGGTTGTGAGTTCAAGCCCCATGTTGGGCATAGAGATACTTAAAAAAAAAGGACAAACCCTGACAACTCAATGAAATAAATAAATTCCTATAAAAATGAGCAAAAGATTTGAACACACACTTTGCAATGGAAGATAGGTAGGCAGAAAATAAACCCATGAAAAATGTGTTCTATACTACTCATCATGAGGGAAATGCAAATTAAAATAACAATGAGATACCACTACACCCCTACCAGAATGGCTAAAATCAAAAAGGCTGATGACACAAAATATTGGCAAGGGTGTGGAACAAGGGAAACTCTTAATATTTTGTTTTGGATAAAGGTCTGGCCATTTCTTAGGAAACTAAACATACACATGCCCTGTGATCCAGCAATTCCACTCTTAGCTACTCACCCAAGAGAAGTAAAAGCATGTGTCTATAAGAAGACCTGTACAAGCATGTTCACAGCAGCTTTATTGATAATAGCCCCAAACTGGAAATAGCCCGAGTTCCATCAGCAGGAGAATGGATAAGTAAACCATGGTATATTTATACAATGGAATATGACTCAGCAATAAAAAGGAATAGTGGAAAAAATCCTAACAGTTGGTTGCCTCTGGTGTGTAGAAGCCAGAATTGACTGGAAAGTGACACAAGCTTTGTCCTGTGTAACTCAAACCCTTAGACTTAAGATTTGTGCATTTCATATTATTTATATTTTACCTAATAAAAAAACCATAAACAGGGGTGCCTGGGTGGCTCAGTTGTTAAGCGTCTGCCTTCGGCTCAGGTCATGGTCTCAGGGTCCTGGGATTGAGCCCCGCATCGGGCTCCCTGTTCCACGGGAAGCCTGCTTCTCCCTCTCCCACTCCGCCTGCTTGTGTTCCCTCTCTTGCTGTGTCTCTCTGTCAAATAAATAAATAAAATCTTTAAAAAAAAATAAACAAGTATTTAATTCTGGTTAATATTTATACTGAAGTGTTTAGGTGTGAAATATATTGCTATCTTTACTGATTTCAAAATGCATCAAAAATAGGATCAATTCGGGATGCCTGGGTGGCTCAGTTGGTTACGGGTCTGCCTTCAGCTCAGGTCACAATCCCAGCACCCTGGGATCGGGTCCCACATCGGGCTCCTTGCTCGGCAGGGAGTCTGCTTCTCCCTCTGCCTGCTGCTCCCCCTGCTTGTGCTCTCTTTCTCTCTGACAAATAAATAAATAAAATCTTTAAAAAAATAGGATCAATTCATGGATGAGATGGATAGATGAATGGGTTTGTGTAGTTAAAATATTAGCTGTAGACTCCAGGTGGTGGGTATATGAATGTTCACTCTGGAAAACTTTCTTTTGTGTTTGAAAATCTCCAGAGCAAAATGCTGAAAAGGAAGGAATGAGGAGAGAGGAAGAGAGAGAAAAGAATCACTTATCCTTAGCTTCTAAGAAAGAAGGATGTGGTCTGTGGAAACAAAGAATGCTAACAACCTATTCCTAAGTGCCAAATAAATAGACTCTGAGGTAGCTAACTGATCGTACACAGACAGTATATGCTTTTGGAAAACAATTTAACCTTGTTTAAAAAGTACGTACAGTTGTGGAGCACATGGGTGGCTCAGTTGTTTAAGCAGGCGACTCCTGGTTTTGGCTTGGGTCATAATCTCAGGGTCATGGGATCAAGCTCCATGTCAGGCTCCATGCTCAGCAAGGAGTCTGCTTGAGATTCTCTTCTTCTGCCTCCCGGCCCCCTCCTTTTGCGTGCTCTCTCTTTCTGAAATAAATAAGTAAAATCTTTTAAAAAAAAAAGTATGTACAGTTGTAATTAAAGAGCTTAGCCAACAACAGCAAGAAGAACACCACTGCGGACTTATTCACTTCCCCCATGGCAGAAATCCTCACTTAAATCAGCACAATCTGTTTAAATAAGATTTTTGCCTTGTTAAATAATTGGTAGTGTGGCTGCATTCAGAAAGCTATTTAATTTTTGTGACTTATCATAGAATGGCAGAATTGGAAGGAACCTCAGAAATTTCTAATCCAACTCACTTCATTCTACACAGATGAAAGCATACCCAAGGACCAACAAACCAGGTTAACGGAAAACCCAAGTGTTTTGACTGCCTGTCTCTAATTTTCCTCACTCCCAGGGGTTTTCCAACATTTCAGCAGAGCTATTTCATGAAATGAAACAGTACACAGAACTCCTATATGCAAAAAATAAAAATAACAAATGAGTTTCCATAGGTAGTATAAATCTCCATTGTTTGGTAAAAATATTCAACTGAAGACCTCTAATATTTCTAGGAGCTCATTTTGGAAAATGTGGATAAAAGTAAAAGGATTTTTTTTTGTGTTTTGGTAACATAATTTTATGCCTCGGCCTTGAAGGCAGTTATTGAAATTTAAGAGGAAGCGTGTATGGCCCTCTTTTGCCCAACTGACTTCTGGTTTGCTTTCTCTCAATATTCAAGGCCTTGTTTCTGTTCAGCCATGACTTTTGAGCGGGCTAAATGGTCCCTAATATTTACACCCCGTTTTGTTCAAAATAGGACAATATAACAATATATAAATAAGCAAGTAATCAGGACAAAAGATAATTAAAAGTAAAAAATCAGTCAGGAGTGAGGGCCTGTATACCTGCTAGGAGTGGGCCATTGTTAAATTAAAAAAAATGATTACAGGATTCACAATATCCCTAAGCACATAAAACCAAACCAGTTTTTCAGATTAAGCCCAACTCTTATGAATCTCATACATAGGATGCTGAGCAATGGAAGGAAGAAGAGTAAGGAAAACTTCCCATTTCTATTATATTTCCTAGGCTATCCCTTAGTACAGGCTATTAGTGTAATGCTAAAATGCAACTCATTAAAAGCAATTCCACGGCAGCATCATTCACAATAACCAAAATGTGGAAGTAACCCAAATGTCCATCAGTTGAACAAATGAATCAGATGAAGGAATAAGATGTATATCCATGGATGGAATATTATTCATCCATAAAAAAGGAATGAAGTACCAATACATGCTACAACATGGATGGGCCTTGAAAATATTATGTATAGTGAACACTCCAGTCACAAAAGACCATATCTGGAATAATTACATTTATGAACTGTTCAAAAAAGGCAAATCTATGAGAGCAGACACATCCTCCACTCCACTGGTTTCCAGTGGATGAGGGTGGTGGAAAGGGGAAAGGCTGTGTGATAGCTAATGGACATGGGATTTTCTTTGGGGGGGGTGATGAAAATGTTTCAAAGGATAATTGTGGTGACTATTGCACAACTCTGAATATACACTATACATTTTAAATAGGTGATTTTTTTGGTATGCAAATTATATCTCAATTTTTTTTATTTTTTATTTTTTATTCTTTTTAAAGATTTTATTTATTTATTTGAGAGAGAGAGAGAATGAGAGACAGAGAGCATGAGAGGGAGGAGGGTCAGAGGGAGAAGCAGACTCCCTGCCAAGCAGGGAGCCCAATGTGGGACTCGATCCCGGGACTCCAGGATCATGACCTGAGCCGAAGGCAGTCACTCAACCAACTGAGTCACCCAGGCGCCCTATATCTCAATTTTTAAAAAGCAGTTATGTAGGGCCAAATAAATTCAGTCCAAGGATACAGTTTTCTTGTCTTCAGGGATACACTTTTATCCAGGGATAAATTTTATTTATTTATTTATTATTTTTTATTTTTTAAAAGTAGGCTCCATGCCCACTGTGGGGCTTGAACTCAGACGACCCTGAGATCAAGAGTCACATGCTGTACTGACTGAACCAGCCAGATGCCCCCAGGGATAAATTTTAGACTAGAGAAATGGATAGACTTCATAGTCTTCAGGCAATTCCCCATAAATTTGATTTCTCTCAGCTGAGCTTTTGATAAGTTGACCAACTGTGGGTTTGAGGGTATGCTGTCTGACAAGCCCTTAGAGCACAACTATCCTGTTTGCCGAAGTGAAGAGCTATGTGTTTTAAAAGTCAACCCAAGTGAAAGATGAGCCAAAGAAGAACCGATCCTGGAATAGAAAGCCACTGCCCTTTTGTGTGGACACAGGCCAAGGGAATACTCACTATCAGAGCCAGTAAAACTCTTGAGAAGGAAGTTGTGGTCTGCTTTAGCACATAGATGAACCAGACCCCCAAATTCTAAACTAGAGAGCATCACTATAGTAGTTTTCAGTTGGAAAAAACTTACTAAAGCAGTAACCAAATCTCAGTCATGAAAATGCATGTCAGGAAAGATTTAGCTTGGAACAATTCCCAATGAAGCAGCCACCAAAGAGAAACTAGTTGTAAAATGTATGCCTAGGTAACCAAATGAAGTGACTTGCTGAATAGGATTATTAGTGCTGAACTTGGTAAATGTTGAGGAATGTCTACCAAAAATGGTGACTTTGATTTTCGAGGGGTTGGTTTGAAACCTCTCTTTATTATTGTCACTCGTAGTCTGTGATAATAAAACCTGCATGTGGGAGTAGATAAATCATCTATCTTATTTCAAACTGATATTTAGTTATGGAGATACACCTAGAATTGAGGAAGAGCCAGAACACATGCCTGTTGGATGAATCAGAAAATTTTTGATTCTGATGTTCTTGTTTAATTGGTGACTAGAGGTGCACTGGATATACATTTAAGCAAAATGCTAAATGACCAAGTGTAAAAATCAATATTTACCTGAAGCCAAGGCCAAAGCTAAATAACACTATCATAGACAAAGGTACTGGAATATAAGAATAAATCCAAAATCCTATTGAAAAATTATTAAGATTTCTGTTAAGAAATGAGGTTTTCACATCAAAATTTTTTTCACATTTAAAATTTTGATATTACATTGCAGAAACACACATTTCTCAGCACTGTCAGTTTTGTGTGCTGCTTGAAGAAAATGCTTTCTGAATATTTTTAAAGTAGACTATGGTTTTTAGAGCAGCTTTAGGTTCATAACAAAACTGAGTGGAAGGTACAGAGATTTCCCATATACCTCCTGTCCCCTCATATGCATAATGTCCCCCATTATCCACACTTTTACATTAGAGTTCACTCTTGCTGTTGTACATTCTGTGGGTTTGGACAAATGTATGACATGTATTCATCAATATACCATCGTAAAGAGTAGCATCATTGCCCTAAAAATCCTCTGTGCTCTTCCTATTCATCCCTCTCCCTTACCCCCAACCCATGACAATCGCTGAACTTTTTTTTAAGATTTATTTATTTATTTGAGAGAGAGAGAGAGAGTGTGAGCTGGGGGAGGGGCAAAGGGAGAGAGAGAGAGAGAGAATCCCCAAGCAGACTCCCCACCAAGCGTGGAGCCCGACATGGGGTTTGATCCCAGAACCCCTAGATCATGACCTGAGCCCAAATCAAGAATCAGATGCCCAACCAACTGAGCCACCCAGGAGCCCCGCAATCACTGAACTTTTTACTGCCTCCATAGTTTTGTTTTTTCCAGAATGTCATGTAGTTGGAAACATACACTGTGTAGCCTTTTCAGATGGGCTGTTTTCACTTACTAATATGCATTTAAGATTCCTCCATGTCTTTTCATGGCATGATAGCTCATTTTTTTTTAATGTTTTATTTATTTATTCATGAGAGTCAGAGAGAGAGAGAGAGAGGCAGAGGCAGAAGGAGAAGCAGGCTCCCCGCCCAGCAGGGAGCCCGATGCGGGACTCGATCCCAGGACCCCGGGATCATGACCTGAGCCGAAGGCAGACGCTCAACCATCTGAGCCACCCAGGCGCCCACGATAGCTCATTTTTAAATTTAATTTCAATTAATTAACATATAGTACATTATTAGTTTCAGAGGTAGAGTTCAGTGATTCATCAGTTGTATATAACACCCAGTATTTATTACATCATGTGTCCCCCCTTAATGCCCATCACCCTGTTACCCCACTCTCACCCCCATCCCCTCCAGCAACCGTCAGTTTGTTTCCTAGAGTTTAGGGTCTCTTAGGGTTTGCCTCCCTCTCTGATTACATCTTGTTTTATTTTTCCCTCCCTTCCTCTATGCTCCTCTGTTTTGTTTCTTAAATTCCACATATGCGTGAAATCATGATAATTGTCTTTCTCTGATTGACTTATTTCACCTAGCTTAATACCCTCTAGTTGCATCCACATCACTGCAAAAAGCAAGTTTTCATTTTTTTTTAAGATTATTTATTTATTTATTTGACAGAGAGAGACACAGCGAGAGACGGAACACAAGCAGGGGGAGGGGGAGAGGGAGAAGCAGGCTTCCCGCTGAGCAGGAAGCCTGATGCGGGGCTCGATCCCAGGACCCTGGGATCATGACCTGAGCCGACGCTTAACGACTGAGCCACCCAGGCGCCCAAGATTTCATTTTTTGATGGCTGAATAATATTCCATTATATATATACCACCTCTTCTTTATGCATTCATCTGTTGATGGATATCTTGGCTCTTTCCATAGTTTGGCTATTGTGGACATTGCTGCTACAAACATTGGGGTGCAGGTACCCCTTCAGATCACTACATTTGTATCTTTGGGGTGTATACCTAGTAGTGCAATTGCTGGGTCATAGGGTAGCTCTATTTTCAACTTTTTGAGGAACCTCCATACTGTTTTCCAGAGTGGCTGTACCAGCTTGCATTCCCACCAACAGTGTAAGAGGGTTCCCCTTTCTCTACATCCTCGCCAACACTTGTTGTTTCCTGACTTGTTAATTTTGATAGCTCATTTTTTTTAGTGCTAAATAATATTCCATTGTCTAGATATACCAGTTTATTTATTCATTCATCTACTAAAGGATATCTTGGTTGCTTCCAAGTTTTGACAATTATGAATAAAGCTGCTATAAAAATGTATGTGGAGGTTTTTGTGTGGGCAGAAGTATTTGTCTCCTTTGGGTAAGTACCAAGGAGCATGATTTGCTGAATTGTATGATAAGCGTGCATTTAATTTTGTAAGAAACCACCAAACTGTGTAAAGTGGCATCATTGCATTCCAATCCAGCAATGAATAAGATTTCCTGTTGCTCCACATGTTCATCAGCATTTGGTATTGTTGGTGCTCTGAATTTTGGCCTACGAATAGATGTGTAGTGGTATCTCATTGTTATTTTAACTTACATTACCCTGATGACACATGATGTGGAGCATTTTTTCATATGTTTATTTGCCATCTGTATATCTTTTTTGGTGAGGTGTCTGTTAAGGTCTTTGGCCCATTTTTAAAAAAGATTTTATTTATTTATTTGAGAGAGAGAGAGTGCAAGCATGAGCACAAGCAGGGGTGGGCAGAGGGAGAGGGACAAGCAGACTCTTGCTGAGCACGGAGCCTGATGTGGGGCTTGACACAGGGCTTGATGTGGGGCTCGTGGGGCTCGTGGGGCTTGATCCCAGGACCCTGAGATCATGACCTGAGCAGAAGTCAGACACTTAACCAACTTGAGCCACCCAGGCACCCCTCTTTGGCCCATTTTTTTATTCAAGTTATTTTCTTATTGTTGAATATTAAGAGGTCTTATATTTTGGATAATAGTCCTTTATCAGATATGTCTTTTGTAAATATTTTTCCCAGTCTGTGGCTTGTCTTTTCATTCCTTTCGAAGTGTCTTTTGCAGAGAAGAAAAATTTAATTTTAATGAAGTCCAGCCTATTAATCCTACCTTTCACAGATTGTACCTTTAGTGTAGTGTTGTATCTAAAAAGTCATCTTCAAATCCAAGGTAATCTAGATTTTCTCCTATGTTACATTATAGGAGTTTTATAGTTTTACATTCTACATTTAGATCTGTGATCCATTTTGAGCTAATTTTTTGAAAGGTGTAAGGTCTATATCTAGATTTATTTATTTTTTGCACATGGATGTCCATTTGTTTCAGCACCATTTGTTGAAAAGACTATTTTTGCTCCATTGTATTGCTTTTGCTCCCTTGTCAAAGACCAGCTGACTATATTTATGTGGATCTATTTTTGGGCTCTCTATTCTATTCCATTGGTCTATTTGTCTATTCTTTCACCAATACCACACTGTCTTGATTGCTGTAACTTTATAATAAGTCTGGAAGTCGGGTAAGGTCAGTCCTCCAACTTTGTTCTTCTCCTTCAATACTGTGTTGACAATTCTGGGTCTTTCGTTTCTTCATGTAAACTGTAGAATCAATTTTGTTGATATCCACAAAATAACTGGCTAGGATTTTAATTTGGATTACATTGAATCTATAGATCAAGCTGGGAAGAACTGACATCTTGGTAATATTGAGTCTTCCTATCCGTGAACATGGCATATCTTTCCATTTTAGTTCTTTTGTAGTTTTAATCAGATTTTTGTAGTTTTCCTCATATATATCTTGTATATATGTTAGAAGGTGGGATGAGGGACAATAAAGTATTCTCCAGACTGAGAAGTCACCTTGAGACTGAAAAATAATGCAAGCCACTCCCTATGGTTTATACAGAGTTCTATTCAGGGTAACTTATTAGCAGGGGGGATTGGGCAGACCAACAGTCCAGGTACTACACAGCTATTCTCCACACAGTCCAAACCTTAATCCATAGCTTTTATAGAGCAAAGGGCATTGTGGTGAGGTCAAAGGGTAATTATCTAAAGTGGTGTCATCTGTGCCACACTTTCAGGTAGATCAGAACAAGCCTTCTCACATTCCAGTCAGGACATATGTTAACCTGGAAGGGTCCTGGAACATGTTGCCTCCAGGGAGGTAATTGCACAGGCATAAACAAGATTGAGGGCCCAAAGATGGAGTCAGTGTTATCAGCACTCCTACATACACATACTGTTAGATTTATACCTTAGTTTTTCATTTTTTGGTGTGCTAATGTAAATGATATTGCATTTTTTATGTCAAATTCCATTTATTCATTGCTGGTATATAGGAAAGCAATTGAATTGTAGCATTGCTTATTAGTTCCAATTCTTTTTCTGTCTATTCATTTGGATTTTGTACATAGACAAGCATATCATCTGCAACCAAAGACAATTTTATTTCTTCATTCACAATCTGTATACCTATTATTTCCTTTTTTTGTCTTATTGTATTTTCTAGGACTTCCAGTATGATTTTAAAAAGCAGGGGTGAGAAGGGACATTGTGCCTCGTTGATGTTCTTAGTGGGAAAGCTTTGAGCTTCTCACCATTAAGTATGATATTAGCTATTGGTTATTTGTAGATATTATTTCTTTTTTTTTTTTAAGATTTTTTATTTATTTATTTGAGACAGAGAATGGGAGACAGAGAGCACATGAGAGGGGGGAGGGTCAGAGGCAGAAGCAGGCTCCCCGCTGAGCAGGGAGCCCGATGCGGGACTCAATCCAGGGACTCCAGGATCATGACCTGAGCCGAAGGCAGTCGCTTAACCAACTGAGCCACCCAGGCGCCCGATATTATTTCTTTCTTTTTTTTTTTTTTTTTAAGATTTTATTTATTTATTTGAGACAGAGAGAATGAGAGACAGAGAGCATGAGAAGGAGGAGGGTCAGAGGGAGAAGCAGACTCCCTGCCGAGCAGGGAGCCTGATGCGGGACTCGATCCAGGGACTCCAGGATCATGACCTGAGCCGAAGGCAGTCGCTTAACCAACTGAGCCACCCAGGCGCCCCCCGATATTATTTAAGTTGAGAAAGTTCCTCTCTATTAGTTTACTGAGAGTTTTTTTTTTTTTTTTATCATAAATGGGTTTTGGATTTTGTCACATGCTTTTTCTGCATCTTTTGATATGATCATGACATTTTTCTTCTTTAGCCTATTGATGTGATGAATTAAATAATCAATTTTCAAATGTTGAACTAGCTTTACATACGTGGGATAAATCCCACTTGGTTGTGGTGTATAATTCTTTTTATGCATTATTAGATTAAATTTGCTAATATTTTGTTGAGGATTTTTGCATCTATGCTCAGGAGAGATACTAGTCTGTAGTTTTCTTGTAATGTGTTTTGTCTGATTTTGGTATTAGGGTATGCTGGCCTTATAGAATGAGTTAGGAAGTATTACCTCTGCTTCTAACTTCCAAAAGAGATTGTGGAGAATTAGCATAATTTCTTCCTTAAATGTTTGGTAAAATTCATCTGGGACTGTTGCTTTCTTTTGAAAGGTTATTAATTATTGGTTCAATTTCATTGATAGATATAGGCCTATTCAGATTCTCTAGTTTTTCTTGTGTGAGTTTTGGCAGATTGTATCTTTCAAGGAATTGGTCCATTTCATCTAGGTTATCAAATTTGTGGGCATAGAGTTATTGATAGTATGCCATTATTATCCTTTTAATGTCTATGGGATCTGTAGTGATGTCTCTTCATTTATTCTAGATAGAAGCATACCTTGGAGATATTGAGGGTTCAGTTCCAGACCACCACAATAAAGCAAATATTTCAATAAAGTGAGTCAAATGAATTTTTTGGTTTCCCAGTGCATATAAAAGTTACATTTACACTATACTGTAGTCTATTAAGTATGCAGTAGCATTATGTCTGAAAAAACAATATCTATACCTTAATTTAAAAATACTTGATTGCTAAAAAAATGCTAACCCTCATCTGAACATTCAGTAAGTCATAATCACTGATCATAGATCATCATAACAAATATAATAATAATGAAAAGGTTTGAAATATTTTGAGAATTTCCAAAATGTGACACAGAGACACAAAGTGAGCAAACGCTATTACAAAAATGGCACCAATAGACTTGCTCAACACAGAGTTGCCACAAACCTTCAATGTGTACAAAACAATATCTGTGAAGTATAGTGAAGCAAAGCATAATCAAACAAGGTATGCCTGTATTAGTAATTTGTCTTTTCTCATTTTTTCCTTAGCCTGCCTAGAGGCTATCACTTTCATTGATCTTTTCAGAGAACCAGCTTTTGGTTTCAGTGATTTTCTCTATTGATTTCCTTTTTTCAATTTCATTGATTTCTGCTCTAATTCTTTTTTTTAAGTTTTTATTTTAATTCCAGTTAGTTAACATACAGTGTTATATTAGTTTCAGGTGTACAATAGAGTGATTCAACACTTCTGTACACGACCCTGTGCTAATCACAAGTGCACTCCTTAATCCCCACAACCTATTTCACCCATCCCCCAACCCACCTCCCCTCTGGTAACCATCAGTTTGTTTTTTATGTATAATTAAAAGTCTGTTTCTTGCTTTGTCTCTCTCTCTCTTTTTCCCTTTGCTCATTTGTTTCTTAAATTCCACATATCTGCTCTAATTCTTTTTTTTTTTTTAAGATTTTATTTATTTATTTGACAGAGAGAGACACAGCGAGAGAGGAAACACAAGCAGGGAGAGTGGGAGAGGGAGAAGCAGGCTTCCTGCAGAGCAGGGAGCCCGATGTGGGGCTTGATCCCAGGACCCTGGGATCATGACCTGAGCCGAAGACAGATGCTTAACGACTGAGCCACCCAGGCACCCTTCTGCTCTAATTCTTATTATTTCTTGTCTTCTGCTTACTTTGGACCTAATTTGCTTTTCTTTTTCTAGTTTCTTAAAGTGGAAGTTTAGATTATTCAATTTAAATCTTTCTTCTTTTCTAATATATGCATTCAAAGCTATAATTTTCCCTCTAACCACTGCTTTGACTGCATCCCACAAGGTTTGATAATTGTGCCTTCATTTTAATTTAGTTCAAATATTTTTTAAAGATTTATTTATTTTTATTTAGAGAGAGCAGGGGTAGGGAGGGGCAGAAGGAGAGGGAGAGAGAGTCCTAAGCAGACTTCTTGCTGAGCACAGAGCCCCACACATTGTTTGATTTCATGACCTTGAGGTCATGACCTGAGCCAAAATCAAGAGTTGGATGCTCAGCTGATTGAGCCACCCAGGTGCTCTTCTATGCATTTACTTTTAATGTATATGTATCTTTATATTTAAAGTGGATTTCTTGTAGATAACATATAGTTGGATCTTGTTTTATGATCCACTCTATCCCTCTTTTAATTGGTGTATCTATTAGACCTTTGATGTTCAAAGTGATTATTGATATAGTTGGACTACCATGTTTGTTACTCTTTTTTTTTTTTTAATTTTTTGTCCTTGTTCTTTGTTCCTATTTTTGTCTTCCACTCTTTTTTCTGCCTTCTGTGGTTTTAAATGAGCATTTTATAGAATTCTATTTTCTCTCCTTTTTTCAGCATATCAGTTATACTTTTTTTTTTTACCTTTTTTAGTGGTTGTCCTAGAGTTTGTAATATACATTTACAACTAATCCAAGTCCAGTTTAAAATAAGACTATACAGCTTCACAGATAGTGCAAGTATCTTATAATAACAAAATAATTATAATATATCCCTCCTGTCCTTTGTATCTTTGCTGTCATTTATTTCACTTATATAATAAGTGTACATGAGTACACACCCAGAGGCATACATAATTGAATACAATGTTGCTATTATTATTTTGAACAAACTGTTATCTGTTAGATCAATTAAGAATAAGAAAAATTAGGGTCCCTGGGTGGCTCAGTCAGTTAAACGTTTGCCTTCAGCTCAGGTCTTGATCCCGGGGTCCTGGGATCAAGTTCTGTGTTGGTGGGGGGGGGGGGTTCCTGCTGAGCAGGGAGTCTGCTTCTCCCTCTCCCTCTGACCTACCTCCTGCTCATGAGCTCTCACTCAAGGAAATAGATAAAGATCTTTGGGAAAAAAAGAATAAGAAAAAGTTTTAATTTTATCTTCAATTATTCCTTTTTGGTGCTCATTCTTTCTTTATGTGGACTGAATTTCTGACCTATATAATTGTCCTTCTCTTTAAATAATTTTTCAAAACACTTCTTGCAAGGCAACAAATTCCTTCAGTTTTTGTTTGTCTGGGCAATTCTTTATTTCTATTTTGCAAAGTACAGAATTTTAGATTGGTAGTGTTTTTTTTCTCTCTCAACATTAAATATTACACTCCACTCTTTTTTTGCTTGCATGTTTTATGAGAAGTTGGATGTAAATCTTATCTTTGCTCCTCTATAGGTAAGGTGGCTTTTTCCTTTGATTTCTTTCAGGAATTTTTCTTTAATTTTCTGTAATTTGAAAATTATATACTTAGGTGTAGCTTTTTTGGGGCATTTTGTTTGATATCCTCTAAGTTTCTTGAGTCTGGTTTGGTGTCTGTGATTAATTTGGGGAGATTTTCAGTAATTATTGTTTTGAATATTTCTTCTGTTACTTTCTTCTCCTGGTGTTCCCATTATGCACATTACACCTTTTGTAGTTGTCCCACAGCTCTTGGATATTGTGGGTTTTTTCCAGTCTTTTTTTCTGTTTTTTACTCAGTTTTGGAAGTTCCTATTAAGATATCCTCCAGCTCAGAGGTTCATTTCTCAGCCATGTCCAGTCTACTAATAAGCACATCAAAGGCATTCTTCATTCTTGTTACAGTGTTTTTGATCTGTAGCATTTCTTCTTGGTTCTTTCTTAGAATTTCTATCTTATTGTTTACATTGCCTATCCCTTCTTGCATGCTGTCTACTTATCCATTAGAACCCTTAGCATAGTAATAATAGTTGTTTTAAATTTCTGGTCTGATAATTCCTATATCCCTGAAATACTGAAATTTGATTCAGATTCTTGCTCTCTCTCTTCAAACTGTGTTTTTGCCCTTTAGTATGTCTTGTAATTTTTTCTTCATAGGCAGGCATGATGTACTGGGTAAAAGCAACTGTTGTATATAGGCCTTTCATGGTATGGTAATAAGGTGTGGGGAAAGGGGAAGGATTCTATAGTCCTAAATTAGGTCTTAGATTTTAGTCAACCTGTTCCTCTGGACTCTGAACTTCACATGTGCTTCTTAGGTGTTTTTTTCCCTCTTCAGGTGGGATAGGAAGGCTTGAGTGAGCTTGTGTTGGGTATTTTCATTCTCCCAGGTGAAAGGCTACAGCTGGTTGGATTTGAGTATTTGCCTTCCTCAGGTCAGTTAGGTTCTGATAAAACCCCAGCAGGTGAAGTTCCAGTTAAATAGTTTCTCCTGAGGGCAGACCTTGTTAAGGAGAACAGAATGCTCTGGCATATTTCAAAATAGTTCCTTTTCCCCTCCCCTTGCCAGAAGCAGGAGGGGATGATTCTCTGATACTCATTGTGAGAACCTGGTAGAAATCCAGGAGGTAAAACTCACAAAACTGTGGGGAACCCCTCATAGCTTCCCCCTGGGGACTCTCAGACTTGTCCACACTGAGCCTTCAGCAATTCATCAATTACAGTTCAGGTTTCCCTATCCCAGCACTGGTTTCCCCAGAGGTTTCTGCTTGGCTAAGTTGTGATGCTCTGTATTCACCTGCCAGTCTCTTCTATTTTGTGAGCACTGGTTTGCCTTTTGACCTCACTTTTTTTTTTTTTTTTAAACCTCATGTCTTTTACAGATCTAAGAAGAGTTGCTGATTTTTCAGTTTGTTCAGCTTTTTACTTGTTGTTAGCCTGGAGAAGCTCTTTACATGCTAGACTGGAAACCAGACCTGCATTGTTTAGTAATCTTTGAAATCCTTGAAGTCAGAAACTGTGTCTTGAACTTTGTCATAAACTCAGCAACTTACATAATGCCTGGCATATAATAGGTGCTTGGCTAATATTTGGTGAGAGAATAAGTGAATGAAAGAATGAGTGTTGGTAAAACAATTTACAGATTTTTTTTTTAAAAGATTTTATTTATTTATTTGAGAGAGAGAATGAGATAGAGCATGAGAGGGGGGAGGGTCAGAGGGAGAAGCAGACTCCCTGCCGAGCAGGGAGCCTGATGCAGGACTCGATCCCGGGACTCCAGGATCATGACCTGAGCCGAAGGCAGTCGCTTAACCAACTGAGCCACCCAGGCGCCCCAATTTACAGATTTTTTAAAAAGATTTTTTATTTATTTATCAGAGAGAGAGAGAGCACAGGCAGGGAGAGCAGCAGGCAGAGTGGACAGAGTGGGCAGAGTGGGCAGAGTGAGAAGCAGGCTCCCCACTGAGCAAGGAGCATGATGCAGGACTTGATCCTAGGACCCTGGGATCATGACCTGAGCTGAAGGCAGGTGCTTAACCGACTGAGCCACCCAGGCATCCCTACAGACTTTTTTTTTTTTTAAAAAGACTTTATTTAGGGGCGCCTGGGTGGCTCAGTTGGTTAAGCAACTGCCTTCAGCTCAGGTCATGATCCTGGAGTCCCGGGATCGAGTCCCGCATCGGGCTCCCTGCTCGGCGAGGAGCCTGCTTCTCCCTCTGACCCTCCCCCCTCTCATGTACTCTCTCTCATTCTCGCTCTCTCAAGTGAATAAATAAATCTTTAAAAAAAAAAAGAAAAAAAAGACTTTATTTATTTGAGAGAGAGAGAGAGCATGAGCAGGGAGAGAGGGAAGGCAGAGGGAGAGGGAGAAGCAGACTCCTTGCTGAGTAGGGAGCCCGATACAGGGCTTGATCCCAGAACCATGAGATCATGACCTAAGCCGAAGGCAGATACTTAACCGACTGAGCCACCCAGGTGCCCCACAATTTACAGATGTTTTCAGCAAGAACTTCAACAGCTTTAGAGCCTCCTCCTGAATGCCCTAGGTTCTTCGCTCAAGTACGTAGTATCAAATATGGGGAAATAATTATTTTCTCTCCTAGTGGTGACTTACAAGCTTCTTTCATGTTGGACTGGAAACTGGAAATCTTGCTTTCTGAATATTTTCAGATGCAGTTTTAAGATTGTTGCCCTCATTTATGTTTTTATTTCTGATAACTTGTATGCCCTTGGTGGGTTTTTTTCTTTTGGTTAATTTATATTTTAAATTGTATGTATCTTATTTTTATTCTATTTCTCAATCTAACATACAGTAGAATTGACTTTTTTTGATGTACAGTTCTATAAGGAGTTCATGAACTACTTTACGGAGCCATTTTCCTGAGCTCTTCTCTCTCGGCCATCTCTCTGGTACTTTCAGATTCCTGAGGCTTCCCTATCCAGTCCTTTGGCTGGAAAGCTGAGACTTTAGTACCCTGTTCTGCCATGTACTTCTTGTAACTGTGCTCATGTCTGGAAGGCAAGAGAAAAGAAAGCAATGGTGGTGTGCTCTACCCTCTTGGTCCTACTTTTTCCTGGAAAGGAAGGTTCCCTCCCTCAGAGTTTTAGGCCCCGTAGGTGCCTGCTGCTGATGCTGTTGGTGCTGCTGCCCTGCCACCAGGGGTACCTTAGGGGTGCCAATTTGTTGCTACTTTGAATTTTTGTCCTCTTTTCCAAGGTGTCTGCTACCACTTAGTTTATAGAATCCTCAAATAGCTGCTCCACGCATTCTATCCAGGTTTTACAGCAGCATTCAGTGAGGAAGACAGAATGGAATGTGTTTCTACATCTTAGCAGGAACAGAAATGAGCCCTTGCTGTTTTATAAAATAATTTGCCTTTTAACTATGGATCTAGAAATGTGACAATGGAGCAATGCAACTGACTCAAAATTTTAAACATCTATGAATTTTCACCTATATCTTAGTATTTATTGCATGTATACATCCAGTCAACCCCCAGAAGCAAATTTACCTAGCTGACACACAGCTGCCCATAGACACATTAAGAAGCCTAGACTAAAGCAGACTAAACTGCCAACCTGAAGAATTGTGAGCCAAATAAATGGTTGTTAATTAAGCCATTAAGTTTTTGGATAGCCATTTTTATTTATTTATTTATAAATATTTTATTTATTTGTCAGAGAGAGAGAGCACACAAGCAGGGGGAGCGGCAGGCAGAGGGAGAAGCAGGCTC
Organism: Mirounga angustirostris; assembly: GCF_029215605.1. Classification (NCBI taxonomy): domain Eukaryota; kingdom Metazoa; phylum Chordata; class Mammalia; order Carnivora; family Phocidae; genus Mirounga; species Mirounga angustirostris. The sequence continues at coordinate 100,881,846 of NW_026991719.1, forward strand.
CCTGCTCAGCAAGGAGCCCCATGCAGGACTCCATCCCAGGACCCTGGGATCATGACCCGAGCTGAAGGTAGATGCTTAACCGACTGAGCCACCCAGGCATCCCTGGATAGCTGTTTTTATATAGCAATAGCTAACTGATACTGTAAGCAAGTAAAACAAAAGCATTAATCCATTGTGATGTCTAAATTAAAAAAAGATTTCTGGGTGTTTCTGCATGTCCACGTGTACAATGCACAAAATAAAAAAGTAGCACATCTAGTATCACTAATAATTTTGTGCACAGTAGAATATAATTCCCATAAACATTTTCCCGTTACTTAATTTCTAGAAGGAATTTTGTAGTTGGGAGTCATAGCTTGAGCAAATCTCAAAACTCCTTCAATTTCGACTACTGAGAGTGGTTGGCAGTCTATAAGCATCACTTCAACAAATTTTGTTTAGGTTTTTTAACTCCATACACCTAAAATAATAAGGAAGTTCTTTAAAACATTTCTGTAAAGTCTGTTTTAAAGTTTGTTTAGTGAGGGTGCCTGGGTGGCTCAGTCAGTTAAGCGACTGCCTTCGGCTCAGGTCATGATCCTGGAGTCCCGGGATCGAGTCCCGCATCGGGCTCCCTGCTCGGCAGGGAGTCTGCTTCTCCCTCTGACCCTCCTCCCTCTCACGCTGTCTCTCATTCTCTCTCTCGCAAATAAATAAATTAAATCTTTAAAAAAATAAAATAAAATAAAATAAAGTTTGTTTAGTGAGACTCAAACGAGCTTTGGCTATCTCACCTGTCTCTAAGACTTTCTTCCCCTTAGTCATTACAATCTTGATTATTATAATTAGATGGAGCATGATTTATCATAGATGTACATGATTTTGGAGTTTTTCTTTCTTATGAAATTTTAAGGTGGGCCCAGAAATGGACCCTCAACTCTATAGTCAACTAATCTTTGACAAAGCAGGAAAGAATGTCCAATGGAAAAAAGACAGTCTCTTCAACAAATGGTGTTGGGGAAATTGGACAGCCACACACAGAAGAATGAAACTGGACCATCTCCTTACACCACACACAAAAACACAAAAATAGACTCAAAATGGATGAAAGACCTAAATGTGAGACAGAAATCCATCAAAATCCTTGACGAGAACACAGGCAGCAACCTCCTCGACCTCAGCCGCAGCAACTTCTTCCTAGAAACATCGCCAAACGCAAGGAAAGCAAGGGCAAAAATGAACTATTGGGACCTCATCAAGATAAAAAGCTTTTGCACAGTAAAGGAAACAGTCAACAAAACCAAAAGGCAACCAACAGAATTGAAGAAGATATTTGCAAATGACATATCAGATAAAGGGCTAGTATCCAAAATCCATAAAGAACTTATCAAACTCAACACCCAAAGAACAAATGATCCAATCAAGAAATGGGCAGAAGACATGAACAGACATTTCTGCAAAGAAGTCATCCAAATGGCCAACAGACACATGAAAAAGTACTCAACATCACTCGGCATCAGGGAAATACAAATCAAAACCTTAATGAAATACCCCTGCACACCAGTCAGAATGGCTAAAATTAACAGGTCAGGAAATGACAAATGTTGGCGAGGATGTGGAGAAAGGGGAACCGTCCTACAGTGTTGGTGGGAATGCAAGCTGGTGCAGTCACTCTGGAAAACAGTATGGAGGTTCCTCAAAAGTTGAAAATAGAGCTACCCTACGACCCAGCAATTGCACTACTGGGTATTTACCCTAAAGATACAAATGTAGTGATCCAAAGGGGCACCTGCACCCCAATGTTTATAGCAGCAATGTCCACAATAGCCAAACTATGGAAAGAGCCTAGATGTCCATCAACGGATGAATGGATAAAGAAAATGTGGTGTGTATGTATATATATATATATATACACATACACATACACACACATACACACACACTGGAATATTATGCAGCCATCAAAAAAATGAAATCTTGCCATTTGCAACTATGTGGATGGAACCAGAGGATATTATGCTAAGCAAAATAAGTCAATTAGAGAAAGACAATTATGATCTCACTGATATGTGGAATTTGAGAAACAAGACAGAGGATCATAGGGGAAGGGAGGGAAAAATGAAACAAGATGAAACCAGAGAGGGAGACAAACCATAAGAAACTCTTAATCTCAGGAAACAAACTGAGGGTGGCTGAAGTGGTGGGGGGGTGGGAGGGATGGGAGGGCTGGGTGATGGACATTGGGGAGGGTATGTGCTGTGGTGAGCGCTGTGAATTGTGTAAGCCTGATGAATCACAGACCTGTACCCCTGAAACAAATAATACATTATATGTTAATTTTAAAAAAAGGTAAAAAAAAAAAAGAAATTTTAAGGTGGAAAAGTTGACATTTAGGTTTTATTTCATCCTCATAAGCTATGGAAAGATTTTCATTTTTATTTTTATTTATTATTTATTTATTTTGAGAGCATGAGCGGTAGGGAGAAGGGGCAAAGGGAGAGAGAGAGAGAGAATCTGAAGTGGACTCCACACCCAGCACTGAGTCCCACGCAGGGCTTTATCTCAGGACCCAGAGATCATGACCTGAATGAAGAGTCAGACGCTCAACTGACTGAGCTACCCAGGCACCCTGGAAAGATTTTCAAATAAGACTTTTTCTTAAAACACACATAGCCTTGGGGCGCCTGGGTGGCTCAGTAGTTAAGCGTCTGCCTTCGGCTCAGGTCATGATCCCAGGGTCCTGGGATCGAGCCCCGCATCGGGCTCCCTGCTCGGTGGGACGCCTGCTTCTCCTTCTCCCACTCCCCCTGCTTGTGTTCCCTCTCTCGCTGTGTCTCTCTCTCTGTCAAATAAATAAATAAAATCTTTAAAAAAAAAAACAAAACACACATAGCCTTATTGTAATTAATAATTAAAAATTAAATACAGTTCTTAAAGGCTATTTTGTTTATTGCTTTGGATATTAATACAAAACATTCTACAAAGGTTAGAATTCTATGTAATTTTTATTTTTATCTTACATTTAAATAAAAAATTTTTGCTCTTAAATGTATTTGGTCATTGCATTTTTTAAAAAGTAGACTCCACACCCAATGTGTGGCCCAAACTAACAACCCGGAGATCAAGAGTTGCATGCTTGGGGCTCCTGGGTGGCTCAGTCAGTTAAGCATCTGACTGATCTCAGGGTCCTGGGACAGAGCCCTGCTGCACCTGGCTGCATGCTCAGTGGGGAGACTACTTCAGGATTCTCTCTCCCTCTGCCCTTCCCCCTGTTCGCTCTCTCTCTCTCCCCCTCTCTAAAATAAATAAATAAATCTTAAAAAAAAAAAAAGAAAGTCTACAGCTAGGCACCCTTCTGCTTGTTTTCTTAATATTTGTATTGACTTTATCTATTTCCCAATTTAACTGTAAGTTCCTAATAATTATGTTTGTACATAAAATGGAGAGGAAGAAGAACCAGTGGAATGACGATATTCTCTGAAACCAGCAAACATACTTACTAGGTGGATTTTCCAGTTTGATGCCTTTATGGTTTTGTAAAAAGTGAGACTCAAACGGTGTCCTAACCAAGAGATAGGTTTTCCCCAATAGGTTGTCTATTGAAGATTAAAAGGAAGGCCTACTAAATACAATGCAATATCCTGGATTGGATCCTGGAATATTAAAAACAAAAAACAGAAAAAAAAAAAACACTAGTGGAAAAACTGGTGAAATCTTAGCCTGGAGTTTAGTCAATAGTAATACATTGATGTTGGTTTCTTGGTTTTTTTATTTTTATTTTTATTTTTTTTTTGAGAGAGAGAAAGAACAAGCAGGTGGTGGGGTGGGCAGAGGGAAAGAGAGAATCCCAAGCAGGCTCCACACCCAGCGTGGAGCCCAATGCAGGGTTTGATCTCAAGACCCTGAGATCATAACCCCAGCTGAAATCAGGAGTCCCATGTTTACCAACTGAGCCACCAAGTGTGCCTCTTGTTTTTGACAAATATACCATGGTTATATAAGGTGTTGGCATTGGGGAACATGGGGAAGAAATATATGGGAACTTTCTGCACTATCTTTGTAAATTTCATGTAAATCTAAAATTACTCCAAAAATATTTTAAAATAACTAAAGCTGGGGGTAAAAAAAGGAGCTTTAGTTTTTTAAAAAATATTTTATTTATTTATTTGACAGAGAGAGACACAGCGAGAGAGGGAACATAAGCAGGGGGAGTGGGAGAGGGAGAAGCAGGCCTCCTGCTGAGGAGGGAGCCCGATGCAGGGCTCGATCCCAGGCTCCGGGGATCATGACCCAAGCTGAAGTCAGACAATTAACGACTGAGCCACCCAGGCGCCCCAAGAACTTTAATTTTTTAAAAAGATTTTATTTATTTATTTATTTATTTGAGAGAGAGAGAGAGAGATGGCAAGAGAGAGCATGATCAGGGAGAAGAGGGAGAAGCAGGCTCCCCATTGAGCAGGGAGCCTGATGCTGGGATCGATCCCAAGACTCTGGGATCATGACCTGAGCCGAAGGCAGATGCTTAACCGCCTGAGCCCCCCAGGCACCCCAAGAGCTTTAATTTGAAAGTAAGATTGGTTTTGGTAGAGAGGTGTTGCCGTCGGGGCAAGGCAGACCCAGTAGAGAGTATCAGATTAGAAGGACCTAAGGACTGCTCCAGACATGGGGCAGAAAGTAAGGTAATGGAACACAACCAGTGAAAAGAAGTAGGCAGATAGACTTGCATCAGAGTACTTAGTATAAATTGTAAGGAAAGTATCTCAATAGGAATATGTGTATTATAATGAAATAGTAATTGTTGGTTTAGTACAAGCTCGTTCTCTAACATAGGTTATCATTTAGGCATTAGTCAATGTTCGATTCATATGGAATTAATAGTTGCCACCTTTGGTTAGAGTTATGGGAAACCAGATGTATTTCTTCCCTTCTTCCCTATAGACATGAGTTGCAGTTAAACCCTAGTCTTTGAGTGAGATGGCTCCATTTGTTTTTCTTCTTAGCATGTTGTCTTATTGTGTCAAATTCTGCATTTATTTATTTATTTTTAAAGGTTTTATTTCTTTATTTGAGAGAGTGAGCGAGAGAGAGTACACAAGCAGGGGCAGAGGGAGAGGGAGAAGTAGAGTCCCCTGCTGAGCAGGGAGGCCAATGGGGGCCTCGAAGGCAGATTCTTTTTTTTTTTTTAAGATTTTATTTATTTGACAGAGAGAGACATAGCGAGAGAGGGAACACAAGCAGGGGGAGTGGGAGAGGGAGAAGCAGGCTTCCCGCGGAGCAGAGAGCCCGATGTGGGGCTTGATCCCAGGACCCTGGGATCATGACCTGAGCCGAAGGCAGACGCTTAATGACTGAGCCACCCAGGCACCCCCAAAGGCAGATTCATAACCAACTGAGCCACCCGGGCACCCCCACATTCTGCATTTAAAAAAATTAAACAGCTTCAAAAATTATTATTCACCACATCCACTTTTTTTAGTCACATAATACAAGAGGCATGCCTTGGTAAAGATACTAGGCATTCTTCATGTCCCCTGAGTCTGTACATGATGGCTGGGCCTTAAATCACAACTTTTGAGATTTCTGAATTGTTACTGCATATGTAACGTGTCCCAGGCCATCCCATCACCTAGCTTGTCTGACAACCCCCAGTGTGCAAGCTGTGTCAGCCAGCCAGTCTGGTAGCTTCACTCCTCTCTGGTAGACTTCGGATACTGGAAAGTGGATTAGGTAAGATTTTGGTTTAAAGTAGTCAACTGTAGGAGCCACTGGTGTTTCTCGGTGCCGCGCCCCACCGCCTCTGTCCCGCCCCAGGAAGAGAAGGTAAACTTCGAGAGAAACCTGATGGACAGTCTCCACAACAAATGGTAACAAAAAATAATCCAGATGGGATGCAGGTGCAGTAAAATGATACAAAGGTATCTCTTTGATCCAGTTCAAGTGCCCTCCCCTGGCTAGGTCAAGGGCGTGAACAGCTGCCAGGTGGATGAAGGTGACGGTAAATTGAAAGGCAAACAGAGCGGCCAAGTCCTGGTGCATAAAAACGAGCTGCAGACCAAGGGCCTGAAGAGGATGGCCAGCGGAGGCAGAGCCTGCGGCGGACAGGAGCCCCACTGGTCTCCTCCAGGACCGCCCCCTCAGGGGGACAGAGCCGGGGGACACTGTGAGGACAGGGCTGGCAGTGCCATCAACGGCATTGGCCCCGTGGCCACCCCGCAGCCCACTGAGGATCATGTGCCGCACCGGGGTGACAGGGGCTCCTGACCGTGAACAGCACCTCCATCCACTCAACACTTCCCGGAAGGAGGGGACCCCAGAAAACAGGACAGTGTGCTGTCGTCCGCAATGGATTTCCCAGCTGCTTCCAGGCCAGAAGGTCCCGCCTTGCAAGTACAAGACCGTGACCGCCACATACCAGCCCCAGATTACCCTCCCCTTCGGGGCTCAGCTGTAGACAAAGCTGATCAGGAAGAAAAGGATGGTATTTCCAAGAGCCAGACTGAGGAGGAGGCCCTGGTGGGAATTCACCCTAGGGTGGGGGAGCACGGTTTGAACATGCCCTTCCCCTTGAAGAGAAGCTGGGGTTCGTTAAACGAGGCCGTGGCGACAGAAGTCCTAAGTGTCTACTTTGAAGCAGAGGATGCTGCTCAGGCCGGGCCCGTGGTTGATTCAAGAACCGGCTGGAAGGATGCATGGCTCCACCGGAGACAGCAGTGGGACATGGAGGTGGAGGATGCGGCCGTGGCCGAAGCCCTTGCGGCTTTAGAAGCAGCTTCTGCAGGAGAAGAGGCGGACGGGGCAGATTAGGGTCTTGGGCAGGTGTCGTGCTGCGCTTGTGGGGTGTGCGTGCTCCTTGGACAGAGCTGAGGCCCCGCAGCCTGCGCCCTGAGCAGCCTTACAGGCTGTTTGCATCAGCATCCGTTCTGCTGCTCGCGAGTGCCTGCGCCAGGCTGCTGGTTGTTAAGTACTGAAAGCCCCACTGGATAGACGGGCTATCTCTCAGGGCGCCAGAATAAAAATCAGAGTGGGCAACGTGCTGGTGCCCACAGCACACGCAGAAATTAAACAGCTTGCTCTCAACCCACAAATCTCCCTCCAGAACCTCTGGGACAGATGTTCTTGAGAACGCTCTGAAATCTCAGGGCTTAATCCCAAGGGCGCCGAATCACAGAACATTCTGTTTGTAAATTCTTTGTCTTGCTTTTAAGAGCCAAACGTTGTACCCAACCTGGAAAAGGTAGCTAGCCCCACTCAAAGTGCCTAGTGTGTCCGCAGAGCATGGTTTACCTTGAGGGACAGTCACCCGGGGAACTAACCACTAACCACTCGTTTGACATTGAGTCAAGCTCAGCAACTTGCAGGATGGAACAGAAGCCACCAGTAGTAAACAAATGGCTGACCATTAGCTGTGATATTAAGACACCTTGACCTTAGCTTTTTTACATGATTACTTTTTAATCTCCTTTGGGATTGGGGAGGCTGGTCAAAATAATTCTTAAAACTGTGTCACATTTGAGTTTTGAATTTATGAGGTTGGGAACGGCAAAGAGATAGATGGTGTGTTTTATGCCACTTAATGTCCGATTCTGCTTAAAACATGACAACATAAAAAAAATAAAGTAGTAAACCGTATCTCAAGCCAGCTTCAGCAAAAAAACACAAATGATCATTTACAAAAAGGAAATGGTGGAGGTCTCATAGTATCTGTAGGCAGGCAGGAATGTAGCTGGAGCTCAAGGAGCTAGACCGGAACCAGGGACCAGAAAATCAGCGCAGGAGCCCAGAATGCGTCTCTCTTTGGGTGTCTCATCTTTGCTTTTCTCTCTTTGCAGAAGGACGTTCTTGGCTTCTCTGCAGAGACTGACTGGCTGACTCTAGGCCCCAGGAAAAATTCCCAGGAGAAAGAACCTGATTGGCTAACTTTCTGGCAGGCACTACCCCTCATCTAATCAACTGCCATCATGGGGGCAGCGTCCCACAGTGTAGACATGACTTCCTATCCACATCCGTAGAAAAGTAGTGCTGAGAGAAGCGAGAAGTACTGTGAGCTGTGTAGACACCTCAAAGGTTATTTACTCTAAGAAATGGTGGTAACCATAACAGAGAAGAAAAAGGAGCTCTGATCGTTGTATGAAACACATACAAGTACACAAACCATGTGACATTGAACATTCTCTTAGGGTCAAGCATCAGCTGTTGCTTCAATTCCTCAAAGAATATTGAATATTTACTGTGTGCATAGGTTTGGCTAAGTACCATGGGCGCAAATTATCATATAGGGCCTCGTGTCCTCATTTGAGTTAGGGAGAGGGGTCTATGAGAAAATAAATCCACAGTACAAGAAAGTATAATATTAAATATCAAGTAGTACGGATGTTGAGTTCTACCTGAGTTTATGTCCATAATGAAAATTTACTGTTTATCTTTTTATTTAACGCCCAATTTACTAATGGTGCAAATGCATACTGGTGTTCATTTTATTTTATATAGGATGAAGACAGGAGGGACTATGGAAGGGCCTATGGATAAAAGTCCAATTACTGTGTTTCAACAAGGAAGTTGCTTGAAGAAATTTGTGCACCAGTGATCCAATTAAGCCTCCAGAGCCTGCCCCACCCATGGGTAGGCCAAAATACACCATCGCATCTCTGCTGGCCATTTTCGTGGACATTGCCCCATGAATTCCTTTTGTAAAAGTGTATGTCTTCTAGAGTACACTATGTGAGTGCAGTTGCACTTTGGAATACTTTATGATCAAGAATTAATAACTTAGCATGATTGGTTTAGAGACTGGTAAACTTAGATGAAAAATCAGAAAAGCTCGTGACTACAGAGTATGGATGATTGACCTGTGGGGGACTGTGGAAGTGAATGATGAGGTGTAGAACAACATGGTGAGAGGCCACTGGAAATTCCCTCACTTAGTCCAGGTTGTTGCCAAGAGTCCTGAAGGTGGCCTTAGAAACTTCAGTTCCTGGGGACGCCTGGGTGGCTCAGTCGGTGAAGCGTCTGCCTTCAGGTCATGATCCCGGGGTGCTGGGATGGAGCCCCACATCGGGCTCCCTGCTCCGCGGGAAGCCTGCTTCTCCCTCTGCCTGATGCTCCCTCTGCTTGTGCTCTGTCTCTCTGACAAATAAATAAATAAAATCTTTAAAAAAAAAAGAAAAAGAAAAAAGAAACTTCCGAATTCCTTAAAGCTACCATAAAAATCTTTTTTTAATAAAGATTTTATTTATTTATTTGAGAGAGAGAATGAGAGAGAGAGAGCATGAGAAGGGGGAGGGTCAGAGGGAGAAGCAGACTCCCTGCTGAGCAGGGAGTCCGATGTGGGACTCGATCCCGGGACTCCAGGATCATGACCTGAGCCGAAGGCAGTGGCTTAACCAACTGAGCCACCCAGGCGCCCAAAGCTACCATAAAAATCTTAATGGCAAAGATTAGATGTTCTGTTTTCACTTTAAACTCCTATGAAGGTTTTATACTCATACTGACTTTCCTTGTTCTTGCAGAATCCTGCAAATAAATCTTCAGTTGACTGAAGGATCAGGATTAGAGAATAGACTAAAGAAACCAGGAGCTCAAGACTCTATCTCCACCAGAAGAGCCAGTCATCTGTGTAGCCTCTTCTTCCTGCCCAAAATAGCTCTCTGGCTGACCTGATGCCAGTAAATCTCCTATTAGAGTCCTTGCTTATAGGTCCTTTGGATATTATTAACCAAGCCTGACACGTAGATGGTGTTCAGTAGTATTTGTTGTAAGATATGGTGATGACATCAGGGATTAGCATGAATGTCTTTCAGTTTAATGAGATCCGATTACCCATAGAGAAGCTGTTGGGTGGAGGAAGGCTGGTAAAATGGAAATGGGGTTCTATTTATTCTGTGACAGTATAAGCACAGCATATTTTAAAAGACAGAAAATAAAAACAGACGATGAGCACCCTGTCGTAGGTTTACCTCTACCACATCACATTGCTTCCCCTCTTTTCCATGACATCCTAGCCACCTGCTGATTGATGTCTGTTGCTAAGACCCGAGGTGTGGGCCGAAAGGCTCTGCCAGAGTGAAATATACAAAGCTACGGCTCATCCCCCCTCAACAGCTACAAACAAATCGTCAGAGGGTGAAAATAACTCAGTGGCTAGATTTCCCGGGTTGACTTTGTTCAAAGCAATTTATCCAGATAAGCCTTCCTTTTTTCTCCATTATTCTGGGAAAATGCCATCAGAAAAGATCATACAAAGTAAATACACCAGGTTTTAAGAAAAGTCTATATATTCCACTTCTAAGAAATATGTTTAAGGGGAACAAAAGGAATTATGGAGTTTTTGTTGCTGGTTTTAACACAAATCAACTGAGTGCGTCCTCATCATCTGGTAACAACCTCACCCTTTTTGTTTCCATAAAATTAGACAGTGGTTGGAAATGGTGGAAAGCATGCTGGGAAATCAAGAGGAAAAGTTTTTAAGTGGAAAACGGAGATTAAAAAATTGCACCAAGAACCTGGAGAACAATTTGACAGAATTCAAGCCAACCTGTGTCATTTATAAATTGACTCCAAGGACTGTGTGTATAAAACAGATTAAAATGACTAGTCTCTGGAGAAAAGGGATTTAAATGCATAAGCACTTTTCTGTGTCAGCCATGTTTTTAGTAAAATTTTGAGAACACTTCAAGGCTCACACTTGGTACTAAAATTTTTAGTTTTTAGAAATGTAACTCATGCAAATAAAGGTTTCTTTGGACCCAAATGAGAATTATTTTATGAGAGAAACTCCAGTTTAAAAACTATACCATCGGGATGCCTGGGTGGCTCAGTCGTTAAGTGTCTGCTTTCGGCTCAGGTCATGATCCCAGGGTCCCGGGATCGAGCCCCGCATCGGGCTCCCTGCTCAGCGGGAAGCCTGCTTCTCCCTCTCCCACTTCCCCTGCTTGTTTTCCTTCTCTCGCTGTGTCTCTCTCTGTCAAATAAATAAAATCTTAAAAAAATAAAAAATAAAAACTACACCATAGAGTGCCCATCAGTGTAAGAAAACAGTTCAATTATTTTTTAATATTTGTCGAATCAAAGCAGCACCATATCTGACTAATTCCATTATTATAATTTGAATATTCTATTATAGTATTGATATCCTGCTGCTTTTACGGTATGCCTTGTTTTACACAAGCAATGAATTCAGACAAATGCATACGAAAATAGAATCCTATTACCCTCCACTGTGTCTAATATGATTCTGCTGGGTTGTTTCAAAGATTTCTTTCTTTCTTTTAGAGAGAGCACACGTGTGATCCAGGGAGGGGCAGAGGGAAAGAATGTCAAGCAGACTCCCTGCTGAGCAAGGAGCCTGATGCAGGCTCAATGCAGGGCTCCATGTGGGCTGGATGCGGGGCTGGATCTGGCAACCCTGAGACCATGACCTGAGCTGAAATCAAGAGTCTGACGATTAACCGAGTGAGCCACCCAGCGCCCCTGGCTCTGCTGTTTTAAGGATACCACTCATTTTCCTCTCCCCACTTTCCCCACTTTTGTCCCCATCTTCATCCTTGCCCAGTTCAGTAAAGTGCACTAGACCAGTGGGATAAGGAGGGAAAGGATGATATATTGGTTAGGGTAAACTTTTTTTCTGAAGAACTACTGAATGTCAACCACCCCAATATAGTATAAGAACACTTTTCACAATTGAAACCGCAGCATGATTTGAATTAAGCTTTTCATTCAACAAACATAGCGGAACATCTGTGTACTTGTTGTTTTAGGTATTGGAAATACAAATATGAATAAGATAGCTTCTGACTCTTTTCAGAGAAAAGCATCGTGAGGTGGGAGGAGTGACAGACAATTTACAGTGTGGTTGGGTTTTAAAGGCTTGGATAGGAATTCACCGGGTAGACAAGGAAGAGAAGGGCTTCTGGGCAAAAGGAAGAGTAGGTGCAAGGCAAGAAGATACGAAATGCCAAGATGTTTTGGGACCACCTAAGCAAAAGGTGAGGGGAGATGAGGATGGAAAGTGGTCAGAGATGATGTTGCAAAGAGACAAGAGCTAGATCACAAAGGGCTTTGTATACCACTGATTATTAGAGAGGCCTTCTCTCGTACTGGGTGGAGGTAGTGCACATGGCCTCGATGAAATTGTCCCCACACTATGTATTTCTTTTGATTCTCATTTCATACTTACTAAGTTGTTTTCTGGCTTGATTGTAGAGATACCTTGGTATCAGGAAAGGGACACTCAGAGCAGTAAGCAGAAATAAAATGGTAAGTGGAAAAATAGAACTCCATTTCAGATGAGTAGACAGAACAGAAAGTTCAGAAACAGACCCAAATCTCTTTGGAAATTAATTATATGATAAAAGTAGCATTTCAAACCATTACAGAAAGGATGAGGAAATGATGCTGGAACAATTGGTTAGCCTTTTGGGGAAAAAAAATAAAGCTTGATTCTCTCCCTTCGCCCCCAAAAATAACTTGATCCCTACCTATTCCTTAAACCAGATAAATTCAAAATGGAGCAAAGATTTAACTGTTAAAGCGAAAATATTAGGAGAAAATATTGGTAAACATTTCTTTCTCTTTTTAAATAGAATTACATCTTTTTATTTTTTGGAAATGATTTTTTTTTTAAAGTAACCTCTACACGAAATGTGTGGCTCGAACTCACAACCCTGAGATCAAGAGTCGTATGCTCTGCTCTACCAACTAAGCCAACCGGTTTCAACCCCCTGCCCCCTGTACACATTTCAATAATCCTAAGGTGGGGAAGATATTTTAAAGTATGATCCTAAACTCAGAAATCATAGAAAGATTGAGAAATCTGACTACATAAAAATGTATAGTTTCCTAATAGCACATGAATATTGAAAATAAAAACAATGAGCTGTGGAAAAAATATTTACATTTATGATAAATGGCAAATTTACTTAATATATAAAGAGCTCTTTTGAATCAATAAAAAAAGCTCAACATCAGAATTAGGAAAATGGCCAATGGAGGTTGTTAACCTAATCAGTCTCTCCATAATCAAAGTAACTATGTATTATAAATGTTAAAAAATTCAACTAAAAATTGTTAAATGTCTTATTTCTTTCATCTTTGTTTCTCTGGACAAAGACTAACTCTCTTTCTTCTCAAATATGTATATCTGATTAATATTTTACCTTCTTTATTTTGGCTGCCCCTGTTTTCAAAATGTAGACTTGAAACTGCTTTTCAAATATATATTAACCCTTTGAAATATGTTTATTTGTGAACCTCCCTTTCTGGTGAATCCTAAAACAATACCTGAAAAGATATAGGGGTAGATCTTTGTAGCCATTGAAAAAGAAATGTAAAGCTGGTGTGCTAAGATCTGAGGGTCTAATAGTTTCTGGATTCTGGCTGGGACTCAATCCTTCTCATTTCTTTATTATTATTATTTTTAAAGATTTTATTTATTTATTTGAGAGAGAGAGAATGAGAGAGAGCGAGCACATGAGAGGGGGGAGGGTCGGAGGGAAAAGCAGACTCCCTGCCCAGCAGGGAGCCCGATGCAGGACTCGATCCAGGGACTCCAGGATCATGACCTGAGCCGAAGGCAGTGGCTTAACCAACTGAGCCACCCAGGCGCCCAGTCCCTCTCATTTCTTCCTGCATACTGATATTTTGTAGTTTTCAGTACACAACTCTTTGACTTCCTTGGTTTAATTTTTTCTTAGGTATTTTATTCTTTTGGATGTTATGGTAAATGCAAATGTTTCCTCAATTTGTTTTTTGGATTGTTCATTGCTAGTGTATAGAAATATAATTGATTTTTGTATGTTGATCTTGTATTCTGCAAATTTGCTGCATTCATTTATTAGCTTAAGTAGATTTTTCTGGAGTCTTTATAATTTTCTGTTTATGGGATCATGTCATCTGTGAATAAATTTCAGTTCTTCCTTTCCAATTTGGATGTCTTTTATTTCTTTTTCTTGCCTAATTGACCTGGCTAGAACATCCAGTACGATGTTGAATAGCAGTGAAGAAAAAGACATCCTTGAACTTAGGAACTTGGGAGGAAAGCTTTCAGTCTTTCACCATTGAATATGATGTCAGCTGGGCGCCTGGGTGGCTCAGTTGGTTAAGCGACTGCCTTCGGCTCAGGTCATGATCCCAGGGTCCCGGGATCGAGTTCCACATTGGGCTCCCTGCTCAGCGGGGAGTCTGCTTCTCCCTCTGATCCTCCCCCTCTCATGCTCTCTGTCTCCCATTCTCTCTCTCAAATAAATAAAATCTTAAAAAAAAAAAAAGAATATGATGTCAGCTATAGATTTTTCATAAATGCCTTTTATCAGGTTGAGAAAATTCTCTTCTATTTCTAGTTTTCTGAATGTTTTATCCTGAAAGGGTGTTAAATTTTGTCTAATGCTCTTTCTGCATCAATTGAGATGATCATGAGGATTTTTTCCATTATTCTATTAATGTGGAGTATTACTACACTGACTGATTTTCTTATGTTGAACTACCCTGGCACCTGTGGGATAAATCCCACTTGATCATGGTTTATAATCCTCTTAATATGCTGCAGAATTTGGTTTGCTAGTATTTTTCTAGAGGATTTTTGCATCTATATTCATAAAGGATATTGGTCTGTAGTTTTTCTTTCTTGTTATATCTTTGTCCGGTTTTGGTGTCAGGGTAATGCTAGCCTCAAGAATGAGTTAGGAAGTATTTTCTCCACTTCTGCTTTTTGGAAGAGTTTGAGAAGGGTTAGTGTTATTATTATTATTTTTTTAAAGATTTTATTTATTTATTTATTTGAGAGAGAGAGAGAGCAGGAGAGGGGGGAGGGTCTGAGGGAGAAGCAGACTCCCTGCTGAGCAGGGAGCCCGATGCGGGACTCGATCCCGGGACTCCAGGATCATGACCTGAGCCAAAGGCAGTCGCTTAACCAGCTGAGCCACCCAGGCGCCCCAGTGTTATTATTTTTTTAAAGACTTTATTTTCAAGTCATCTCTGCACCCAAGATGGGGCTCGAACCCACAACCCCCAGATCAAGAGTCGCATGGTCTACCAACTCAGCCAGCCAGGCGCCCCTAGTGTTAATTAGTATTATTTTTTAAAGATTTTATTTATTATTTGAGAGACAAGAGTGCACGCAAGCAGGGGGAAGGAGAAGGACAAGCAGACTTCACACTGAGCAGGGAGCCCAACGTGGGGCTTGATCTCAGGACCCTGAGGTCATGATCTAAGCTGAAACCAAGAGTCCAACGATTAACCTCCTGAGCCACCCAGGCACCCCAGTGTTAATTATTTTTTAAATGTTTGGTAGAAATCGCCAGTATAGACATCTAGTCCTGTGCTTTTCTGTTTGATTACTGATTCAGTCTCTTGTTATAGATCTGCTCAGGTTTTTTATTTCTTCTTAAGCCAGGTTCAGTAATTGTTGTCATTTATTTTTTTTAAAATGTCCAACATATGCATGAAATCTGCTTTTTGTCTCTGATCCTATCTTTGTTATTTATATCTTTTTCTTTTTTCTTAAACAATCTCACCAAAAGTTTGCCAATTTTATTAATAAGTCTTTTCAAAAAACTTTGGATTTGTTGATTTTTTTTCTACTTTACTTATGGTTTCCATGTCATTAGTCTCTACTTGTTTTTGTTTTCTTCTGCACTTTGTTTTTTGTTTTAATTCATTGATTTTCAGCCTTTCATATGTATATACGAAGTATTAGTCTGGGGTATATAAAATAATATTTTTATAGGAAATTAATGATCAATATTGGCATTTAGTGTGGTTCATCCTAATATTTAAAGCAAAAAAAATATTCTGTAAGCAATATTTTTTACAAGTTAGAAAAATGATATTATATTTATTGTTTATGAGTGCATTTATTTGTAGTAAAAGTACAAATCATACATGGGAAAGACATACACCAATGTCAGAATAGTAGTTAGGGAAGGAAAGGAGGTGAAGGGATATATGTGTAATATTTTATTTCTTACAAAGAAAACATTAAAAATATAAATAAAGACATAAAACAAATAAAGCATAATACCAACAACGTTTTAATTTTGTCGGTGGAGGGGCGCCTGGGTGGCTCAGTGGTTAAGCATCTGCCTTCGGCTCAGGTCATGATCCCAGGGTCCTGGGATCAGGCTCCATGCTCATTGGGGAGCCTGCTTCTCCTTCTCCCCCTTGCTCTTGCTCTCTCTCTCTCTCTGTATTTCTCTCTCTCTCAAATAAATAAATAAAATCTTAAAAAAAATAATTTTGTCCGTGGGGAAATCCCACAAGATTTAATAATTAGAATTTTTGTTATCATTCTTTTATTTTTTTATTTTTATTTTTTTTAAGATTTTATTTATTTTTATTTTGAGAGAGAGAGAATGAGAGAGAGGGAGTACATGAGAGGGGGGAGGGTCAGAGGGAGAAGCAGACTCCCTGCCGAGCAGGGAGCCCGATGCGGGACTCGATCCAGGGACTCCAGGATCATGACCTGAGCCGAAGGCAGTCGCTTAACCGACTGAGCCACCCAGGCGCCCTGTTATCATTCTTTTAAATGTTAACAGTTAGTGAATCCAGGTAAATAACATACAAAAAACTTATACAAACAAGAACAACAATAACATTTTTAGAAATTGCATATTTCATTGATGATTTCTCTATTTAAAATGCAGTATTGAGGGGCACCTGGGTGGCTCAGTCCTTGAGCATCTGCCTTTGGCTCAGGTCATGATCTCAGGGTCCTGGGATGGAGTCCTGCATGGGGCTCTGTGCTCAGCAGGGAGCCTGCTTCTCCCTCTCCCACTCCCCCTGCTTGTGTTCCCTCTCTTGCTGTCTCTCTCTGTCAAATAAATAAATAAAATCTTTAAAAAAAAATAAAATGCAGTTTTGATTTTGTTGGTCATTTCTACTGGTTCTTGCTCTTGGAGTCTAATTTCTTTGTGTGCTTGGTCATCTTCGCGTGTTCCTCGTTGTACTTCAATTTTTTGGTAAGAATAATTTGAGATCAAGGATAAAGTATCTTCCTCCAAAGAGGATATGTATTTGTTTCTGCCAGGCACTTGGGGCACCAGCAATATGGCATTGTTTTTAAGTTTAGTTGAGGGCTTGAGGTTCTCTGAATAACCCAGAGAATCGGACTTAGGCTGTAATCTCACGTAAGGACTGTCCCAATTCTGGCTCCCCCTTTCCCCGAGGGTGTTGCACTCTGGGGTCCTGACTTATTGTGGGCAAGTTTGGTTTGTGAGGGCTCTGGGCTTTGACTTCTGCCCTGCTGCCACTTGTTCTGTGAGTTTTCGAAATGGAACTTCAAAAATTGGGGGGATTGTCAAAAACCCTCAGAGAAAAAGTTGCTTTTGTTCTTATTCATCTCCCTGGTGAATATTTCCCTTTTAATTTTGGCCTCGTAATTCCGTACTGTCACACGTTGCGTCTTTTATGCTTTTACAATGGTGATTTTTATATTTTCTCTGGCTTTTTCACTTGTTTTCAGTAGGAAGGTTGTCCAAATAATCTAGCCCTCAATTACCAGAATTAGGAAACTGGTATTTAATTCAAACCCATTTTATTTTCTCTCTCTTTTGCTTAAAGTGAAGTCCCTTCCTGTATGTCCTTTCAGGCTTAATGCCTCATCTGTGTGGGATCACTCAAACAGGAGAAGACATATTTCCATAAGAATAAGCGGTAATCATAAGGCCAAAGATAGGTCCCCAGGGCAAAAAGAAGAAAAAAATCTACAGAAACATAAGCTGACTCTAGTTCAGCAACACCCAACAATTTTCACAACCATTTATATCATCAAACGGAGCTCAGTTTATCAGTCTAAAAATATCTTCATTCGGGTTGCTTCATAGTTTCCTTCAAGAACAAAGCATCATTTCTTACTTGGTGTGTTTGGAACTGAAGGGCCCATTCAAGGGTTCTCCCCAGCCTCTCTCCCCCAAAAGAAGCAGCTTGAACTAAAAACGAGTTCACATTTCCACTTCTCAAGTTCTGTGCTCGTATTCTTTAAATAACAGCTGTCTCAACTTTTATCCACCATTATTTTTAAAACATTCCTAGGCCTCACAATTCATCCTAGGCACCTTGTTAACTTTCCATCATAACAGGCAGATTCCAGCTGATTCCCTCCTCCATCTTTCCCCTTCTCAACCTTGGATAGTTTAAATGGAACAGGGCTGATGACCTACAATGCTGCCTTTCATAAAAGCTGCCTGCAGCTAAATAGGTCTTGCCAACATATGTGCTTATAAAAACAGGCACCTCTGTGGCAATATTTTATTCCAATGATGCTTTTTCCATTCTACCAGTACATGCCAGAGATGCAATCATTTTGGTTGATGGCCCTCAATACAATGGAGTCTGTTTTGATTCACTGAGAGCCCCAAACTGAGCTGTTTTAACACATCAGAGAGACACGAATTTTATGAGTAAGGAAGAGGGTAGTACATGAAGGGACTCTATTGGTTTTTAAATTTGAAAATTAGTGCTTCTTGTTCAGCAAGTTTTCATTTAATATTTGATAGAAGTACGGGCTGTTTCAAAGAGGCATCTTAAAATACTGCATTTTAAAACAATTTGTTGTAACACAAGGAAGTTTGTATATTGGGTGTAGATGGGAAACGGAGTGAGACTGTGTATTATGGAGAGTGCATCAGAAAAAAGAATGGGGGCACCTGGGTGGCGACTCTTGGTTTTGGCTCAGGTCATGGTCTCAGGGTGGTGGGATGCTCAGCAGAGTCGGCTTGAGATTCTCTCCCTCTCCCTCTGCCCCTCCCCCGGCTCGCGCTCTCTCTCTCTCAAATAAATGAATAAAAATCTTGAAAAAAAACAATAAGAAAAAAGGATGAAGGGAGGAAGATCTTAGGTAGAGGAGAAGAATGGATGATTTGGTTAAAGCTGGCTACCTGCCTCCTCCAGTCCTTCCAAGTTTGTAGGGACAATTAGTTGAGGATAGACCAGTTATGATATGGTAACAAAGAGTAACAAAGTAGCGCCTTACGGCAGCAGAGATTGATTTGTCCCTCATATCCAATGTGGGTCTGAGGGACTTTCTAGAACAACTGCACCTCTATATGGCAATTATACCATCCAAGCTGATGAGGGCTGCACCATCTGGTAATTGCACCGTCTTAAACATATGATTGTTTTAAACTCAATTGATGTGGCATGGGAAGAAAGAGAGTCTGAAGGTCTTGCACAAGCAAATAAATACTCCATTCCAGAAATGATACATGCCACTTCTGCTTGCAACCCACTGGCCAAATTTGCCACATGGCCCTCACCAACTTCATGATGGATGGAGAAGTGTAATTCCCTGTGTGCTTGGAAGGAGAGGAGAACTGGGGCACCTGGCTGGCTTAGGTGGAAGAGTGTGCAACACTTGATCTTGGGGTCATGAGTTCAAGCCCCATGTTGGGTGTAGAGATTACTTAAATAAATAAAACTTCTAAAAAAAAATGCATCTCTGTCTTCTTCTTAGTAAGGCACACAAATTTTGTGTGATTCCACAGCCTGTGTCTCTTTTCTGTAATGTCTATAATAAGTTCATATGTGAAAGTGATTTTGCCTTACCAATTTTTGTTTATTGCAAATAAACAACTTCATTTGAGAGAGGGGGACAAAGTGCCTCACAGGCAGTGTTTATACAGAGCCCAGGTTGAGAAATTTATAAGCCTCCTAGAGCAGAGCTTCTCAGACTTTAATGTGCATACCGAGCGCCGGGGAGCTTGCTCAAGTGCAGATTTGCCTTCAGTAGGTCTGGGGTGGGGCTGGAGAGTCTGCGTTTCTAAAAAGCTCCCAAGTGATGCCCATGCTGCTGGTCACGACCGCACTGAGTAGTGAGGCTAGGGGGTTTCATCCATGACCAGGTGGTTTCATCTATAACTAGGGATCCCATCAGCACTCCATGCTGATAAGCCCCCGATCTTCCACAGAGGTGTCTCTCTCTCATTTTGAACACCCTGCCTCCCCTAGCTCAGTAAATGGCCGCACTCATAGCTCAGGTCAGAGACCTGAATATCCTCTGTGACCTTTCTTCCCCTCTCCTTATCCAATCAATGACCAAATCCTGTCAAGTCCACTTTTTTTTTTTTAAAGATTTTATTTATTTATTTGAGAGAGAGAATGAGATAGAGAGCATGAGAGGGGGGAGGGTCAGAGAGAGAGGCAGACTTCCTGCTGAGCAGGGAGCCCGATGTGGGACTCGATCCCGGGACTCCAGGATCACGACCTGAGCCGAAGGCAGTCGCTTAACCAACTGAGCCACCCAGGCGCCCTGTCAAGTCCACTTTCAAAACACCTCTCAAATTCAACCTCTCTTATTCGCCACTCTAACATCTATTATCCTCTCCCAGGCCACCATCATTTCTTGCTTGGGGCACCAAACGCTGCCCTCTAACCGAGCTCCCTTTTTTTTTTCCTCTTGCCCTCCTACCATTCCTTCTCTTTGCAACCAGACCCATCTCTCTAATGCAAACCTGTTCAGGCCGCTCTGCTCCCGCTTAAAACTCTTACTGCCATTAGGATAAAGTCCAAATTCTGATCCCATGGTTTGCAAGGCTCTGCCATACCTGTACTTTGATTATTTCTCTAGCTTTACTTCCTGTCGGTCTCCCATTCTTCTCCTGCACTCTAAGACGCCGCTCTGCAGTCTTTTTCTAGATCTCCACTTGAGTCTTTTACCTCCGTGCTTCTGCACCTAACTTTCACTCTGCCTGGAGCTCTCTTTCTCCACCCCTTCATCAGGCTTTAGCTTAGATGTCACCGGAATCTCTCCTTGAGTCACCTAAGTTGTGCTGAGGACCCCTCCTCGGTGCCCCCACGGGTCTCTGTATTCCCCTATTATAGCAGCATAATTAACAGTTTGCGGTTGACCTTTGAACAACATAGGTTTGAACTGTGAGGATCTACTTATGTGTGGATTTTTTTTTTTTTTGATAACTACAGGAGAGTACTGTAAGTGTATTTTCTTTTATGATTTTCTTGCTAACATTTTCTCTTCTGCAGCTTTATTGTAAGAATACAGTATATCATACACATACAAAATATGTATTAATCAACTGTTTATGTTATCGGTAAGGCTTTTGGTCAACAGTAGGCTATTAGTAGCTACGTTTCTGGGGAGTGAAATTTATTTGTAGAGTTTTGATTACACAGGGCGTTGGTGCCCTTAAGCCCCAGTTTGTTCAAGGTCAACTGTACTAGTCTCCCTCACCAGGATGTGAGCTCTATAAGGGCAGGGACCATGACCATCTTTTTTTTTTTCCATCAAACAAAATAGATTTTATTTTTTTAATTTAATTTAATTTTATTATGTTATGTTAGTCACCATACATTACATCATTAGTTTTTGATGTAGTGATCCACGATCCATTGTTTTCGTATAACACCCAGTGCTCCATGCAGTACGTGCCCTCCTTAATAACAATTACCGGGCTAACCCATCCCCCCACCCCCCCTCCCCTCTAAAACCCTCAGTTTGTTTCTCGGAGTCCATAGTCTCTCACGGTTCGTCTTGTCCAATGCCTAGCATGCAGCTTAGCAATTAATGGATGTTCATAAACATTTGCAAATGAATGACTCAGTAAGGAAATGAATGAATGTCAGACATTCTGTATCTATTGGTGTCAGGATTCTACTGGTGCCTCAGCCTTCAATGAATTTGCTGGTTTTTCCTGGGAAGGAGCTCCTACCAATTTTCTTATTTGATTTGCTCCAGGCGTGCAATGTAAATCTTCCGGATACATTTGGGGCAAAGCAGCCAAGTTCAAGGGGTTGGAGGAGGGGGCAGTAGGGTAGTGGTGGCTATTTTTTCATGCCTGCAATTACAACTTAACTTTTCTTTTCTCTTTCTTTCTTTCTTTCTTTCTTTCTTTCTTTCTTTCTTTCTTTCTTTCTTTCTTTCTTTCTTTCTTTCTTTCTTTCTTTCTTTCTTTCTTCTTTTCTTTCTTTCTTTTCTTTCTTTCTTCTTCTTTTCTTCTCAACTTTTCTTAATATCAGGTCTGTCTCTTTCAAGTGGAATGTCAAGTCCATGAGGACTGATGCCAAGTTTTCTACCACTTTTGAAGGCCTCCAACTTTGCTGCCCCAGTGCTTAACACTTGATAAGCAGCACCCCCAGGGGCTGATTGAAAGTTTGTGCACAGGGAGATTTTTTTTTTTTTTTAAGATTTTATTTATTTATTTGAGAGAGAGAATGAGATAGAGCATGAGAGGGGGAAGGGTCAGAGGGAGAAGCAGACTCCCTGCTGAGCAGGGAGCCCGATGCGGGACTCGATCCAGGGACTCCAGGATCATGATCTGAGCCAAAGGCAGTTGGTTAAGCGTTTGACTTTTTTTTTTTTTTTAAAGATTGAAATCAGGGATGTTAATCTTAAAGTCTGTCATGCTAGAGGAGCCATCTGACCATCTGTAGTATCCCTCTATGATTATTTGGTGGCTTTACCTAATAATCAACCTGGGAAGGACTTGTGCCCCCTCAGCCCTGTGACAACTGGAATCCTAGAAGGTAATCTGGAAGCTGATACCATTTCTTTCCAGAAACCCTCCAATCTTGTGTCTTCCAGACTGGAGATACACAGAACTACAATGCAGATTTTGGGAAAAAACAAAAATTTGAGGCTATCAAGAGTCATGAATTCCTCAGTGACTATTCTACTAACAGACCCTGGACCCTTGAGCAAGGGGTGGCCACCTGACCCAAAGTGGGCTAATCAGAATCATTCCCAAGAATTTTCATACTAATACCAGACACAGCTGTAAAGATATAAGCCCCGATCTGTTTAGAGCCTTCTTCCCTGCCTCATGTAGAAAATCTGACAGGAGGAGGTAGAAAAGGAAACATTCCAAGAGAAGCAGCAATGAGAAATAGAGAAAGGGAGATCTAGAGATAGTGAGAGCAAGCTAATGGTATTTGCATTCCTTCATCCAGTCATCACTGCAGCCAGTTCCTTCTCAGCTGTTGATACATTCCTGGTTCTTGGGTCAGTAAAGGTGCTCTTCCACCCCCACTGCTTATTCAGCTTAAACTAGTTGTCGTTGAGCCACTTACAAATAAGTAAGTCTTGATTAGTAAAGTGGTTTAAGCAACTCTTTTTCTTCTTATCTTAATGTGATTTCCCAGCCCTTTTATATCATGACACAAATGGAAAATGATAACATCTGTATGACACCTGGGGGAAAATAGAGGGTATGTGTATGAGACTTACTGACAACATCCATTACTTTTTCATGTCATATAATTATAAGAAAAATAAATACAAAATGTTAAAGAAGATATTAAACGTGGGGCACCTGGGTGGCTCAGTTGGTTAAGTGTCTGCCTTTGGCTCAGGTCATGATCCCAGGGTTCTGGGATCAAGTCTGACGTCCGGCTCCCTGCTCCGTGGGGAGCCTGCTTCTCCCTCTCCCTCTGCCTCTCCCCCTGCTTGTGATCTCTCTCTCTCTCTGTCAAATAAAATCTTAAAAAAGAAATTAAACATGTGTGTCAAACATACATAAAATATTTTCAAAAATGTTTCATGAAAAACATAAGCTTCCTTCAATATAACTTTTTTTTTTTTTTTTTTGGAGAGAGAGGTGCAGAGGGAGAATCTTTTTTTTTTTTTAAAGATTTTATTTATTTATTTGAGAGAGAGAGAGAGAGAGCACATGAGAGGGGGGATCATCAGAGGGAGAAGCAGACTCCCTGCTCAGCAGGGAGCCCGATGCGGGACTTGATCCTGGGACTCCAGGATCATGACCTGAGCCGAAGGCAGTCACTTAACCAACTGAGCCACCCAGGCGCCCCTGGAATATCTTTTGATGACACAAACGGATTTCAAATCCAGTCGAACTTTTTTATGTCAAGCACAGGATTTTGAAATCATGATGATGCTACAATTTGCAGAACACACGTGTAGTCACCACATGGCTAAGTTGGGTGCAACTGAAAGGGCACAGCAAACAGATGCTAAGTGTGTGACGTGTGAAGGCGTGAATTTGAGTCTGTTCCTTGGAGCTGCACCCCATACCCCAGCAGTTCCCCTCCTCACTCTCTCCCCTTGTCTCCCCCAAATTGATGTCCTGGTGGTGGAGCACCTCCTTGGTCTGCTCAGCATGAAGCAATGGACAGCGAGTGCGAAGACTGTAGGGCAGATTCCAGACTCGTATCTACAGGGTCTGTCTTTTGAAAAACAAAAACAAAAACCCACCTCAGCCTCCAGCAGCTGGTGACGACTGGCCTGGGAGCTCTGGCTTCCCTAAGCCCTACCTGATTGCCCCAAACACTGAAAAGATCAATAATCCTTGCCCACTTCTAATCCACTGACCGCACTTCAGTGTGTCAGGGCCCATGGGTTGGAAAGCTCTGCTTTATCTATGAAATCTTTCACTAGAATTCCACAAGGAGATGGCAGGAAACCTCGCCATTTTAGGCCTTCAGAAGAGGGATGTCTCACTGGCACTCTTGCTTGTTGTCTCTCAACCTCCCTCTCTCAAGTCCCCCCAGTATTTGTTCTGCAGCCCCTCTTGCATTTCCACCCTCTTCTTTGGGAAACTACACTCATGTCCTCAAGAGAAAGACTTGCAGAGTGTTTTGGTTTCTTCATCTGAGTGCAGATGGAGGCTTGCCGCTATCCAGGTCGGCCAGGCTTTGAGGCTGAGGCCTATGGGTGGCGTGACCTGCCCACAGCTGAGTACAACAGTCCTTCTGTTACTACCCCCAATACCTGGAGAAGCTTCTGTGCCAGCGCATGCCTCAACCCCCATGGCACCCAGGATGGGGTTAGACTGCTGGACTCCTAGCAATGCTGTGTTTTAGCAACAGGGACAACAGCTGAAGAAAACATTTCCTAGGTGGACTGAGCGGGCTTCCATCTTTCTTTCCTCAAGGCGACAGAAGCCAGTACTGACCCTTTGAAATGACTATGCACCCCTGAGATTCATAGGACCCTTGCAAGAGGAGGCACCCTAGAGAGTGAAGAAGCATATTCTAATGATGGGTAAACTGAGGGACTAGGGATCATTTAATTAGAAAACTAATAGAAATGTAACTGTTTTACTTCAAGCTAGAGAAGTGGTATATATGTTTTTGTACACTTTAAATGTGTTCTTTGCCGGGCGCCTGGGTGGCTCAGATGGTTGAGCTTCTGCCTCCGGCTAGGGTCATGATCCCAGGGTCATGGGATCGAGTCCCGCATCGGGCTCCCTGCTCAGCGGGGAGCCTGCTTCTCCCTCTGCCTCTCTCTCTGTCTCTTATGAATAAATAAATAAAATCTTTAAAAAAAATGTGTTCTTTGCCAAAACATAATTGCCTTAAGCTATTATTGGCTCCTAGCACAACTGGTCTTAAGAGAGATGTGATGGCACATTAAAGTAGTGAAACAAACGGGGCTGCCCTCTTTGTTAATCTCCCCGGTTGTGAACTTGAAATCTCATCGCAAACCTCACTTTCTTTAGGCAACTAATCCCTGCTCTGTCAGCTTTTTCAATCCTGGGCGCCCTTGGAAAAGTAGAGCTAAACTTCTGAGTTTTTCTCCTATTTGTTAGTGTGTTCAAATGTATAGGATTTAATCCACCAGTTGATCACTCAATTTATTGAAGTGCTCCTTCCATGGTCTGGCCTGTCTGGGGAACATGAGGAAAAGAGCCAAGTACAAAGGAATGTTGGAACCAGAGTCAAGGTCCTAGGAGTTGCCTTCTTTTCTTCTCCCTGGAATTATAAATACCACTTAGGTCATGAAACTGGTACCTGGGTGAACAGCCAAGTCACTGTCTGCCCTCAGCTGGGCTGGAATATCAGCTCACCAATCTTGCTATTCATTTCTTGTTACGTCACATGCTTCCTCCTCTATGCTCTCCCTCAGCAATTTAACCTCCTCCCACCATAGTACTTACCCCCTACTTGCTTCTGTGTCTTTGCCACTGCACTAAAAACTCAGTGAGGTCAGGTCCTATGCCTGCCTTGTTTTTCACTGTACTTCCATCACCTAACATAGGGTCTGCCTGGTATAGACTCAACATTCAATAAATATATGTTGCATAAATTGAACCAAACTCTATTTGCTTTGGTAACCTGAGCAAATGTGTTCCTTTCTTGAATCCTCAGTTTTCCTATCTGTAAAATGAGGGCTGTGGGCTTCTCTACAAGGTCCTTTTCAGTTCTGACATTTTATGGTTTACTTTCCACAAATCTCAATCTCACTCTCAGTAACATTCCTCACTGATGACTTCACCTTCCATTTTGATAATACCAGAATTGTCCAAAGTGAGATCTTGCAACATACCCTATTCATTTCAGAATTATTTTGTGTAAACGCCTTTTCTCCCTTTTATTACGTCTTGCTTCAGAGAAGGTAACTTTCTCCTCCCATCCAAACTCCACTCCTCCATACACTCTACCCCACCCTGCTGTTCTCCTCTGGGATCTTACTTTCATCTGTTCATTCAACAAACACTTGTTGAACATCTACTATGAACCAGACACCATGCTAGTCACTGAGGATAGAACTGAAAGCATCTAATCTCTACTTTCAAAGAGCTTAAACTCTTCCTCTACCATATCTCTGTAGATGCTCTCAAATCTTTATCTTCAGCCTGGATACTTTTCCAAAGCTTCAAACTCTGATATTCCAAGTTTCTTGTGGGCCTCTCCATATGGATGTCCTACCAACCTCTTGTATCGTAGGTAACATATCCCAAAGTAAACTCTTTTCCCCCAAACTGTTTTCTCTTCTTTTTTCTTCTTCTTGTTGATAGTCTTATCATAGTTAGTTTTTCTATCATGGTCTGAGCCAGCAGATTTGAAGCCTGAATTATAGCTGCCTTCTATCTTTTTGCTATCTGTGATAGGCAAATAATGGCTCCCCACAAGATATCCACATCCAAATCCCTATAACCTGTGGGTGTTACCTTGTATGGCAAAGGGACTTTGCAGATGTGATTAAGAATATTGAAATAGAAAAAAAAGAATATTGAAATAGGATAACTCAACACCAAGAAAAAATCCATTAAAAATGGGCAGAAAGAAAAAAATGGGCAGAAGACATGAACAGACATTTTTCCAAAGAAGACATACAGATGGCCAACAGACACATGAAAAGACACTCAACACCACTAATCATCAGGGAAATAAATGCAAATCAAAACCACAATGAGATAGCACCTCGTACCTGTCAGAGTGACTAAAATAAAAAACACGAGAAATAACAAGTGTTGGTGAGGATGTAGAGAAAAGGGAACACTTTGCACTGTTGGTGGGAATGCAAACTGGTGCAGCCACTGCGGAAAACAGTATGGAGGTTTCTCAAAAAGTTGAAAATAGAGCTACCCGATGACCCAGCAATTGTACTACTAGGTATATACCCCAAAGATAAATAATGGTATAGATACACAATGGAATATTAGACATAAAAAAGAATGAAATCTATTTACAACAACACAGATGAATCTAGAAGGTATAATGCCAAGTGAAGTAAGTCAGTCAGGGAAAGACAAATACTGTATGATTTTGCTCATGTGTGGAATTTAAGAAACAAAACAAATGAACAAAGGAAAAAAGAAACAAAAAACAGACCAATATAGAGAACAAACTGGTGGTTGCCAGAGGGGAGGAGGGTGACAGAATGGGTGAAATAGGTAAAGGGGATTAAGTACATTTATTGTGATGAGCACTGAGTAATGTATAGAATTATTGAATCATTATATTGTACATCTGAAACTAATATAACACTGTATGTTAATTTTAGTTGAATAAAAAAATAACTTAAAAAGGAAAAAAACTTCCTTCCCCAATGAACAGTCTATTTTTTTGAACTTTGATCAAGTTTTTTTTTTTTAAGATTTTATTTATTTGACAGAGAGAGACACAGCGAGAGAGGGAACACAAGCAGGGGGAGTGGGAGAGGGAGAAGCAGGCTTCCCGCCGAGCAGGGAGCCTGATGCGGGGCTTGATCCCAGGACCCCGGGATCATGACCTGAGCAGAAGGCAGATGCTCAGCGACTGAGCCACCCGGGCGCCCGTTGATCAAGTTTTGATTGAATATATATATCTTAAAGATTTTCTTTATTTGACAGAGAGAGAGAGAGAGCACAAGCAGGGAGAGTAGCAGGCAGAGGGAGAGGGAGAAGCAGGCTCCCTGCTCAGCAGGGAGCCCGATATGGGCTCAATCCCAGTACCCTGGGATCATGACCTGAGCTGAAGGCAGACGCTTAACTGACTGAGCCCCGAATATATATATATATATATATTTATATTTGAATATCTTCAAGTATAGGTAGTGAATGTGTTTTATAAGTGATTTTTGAAAGAATCTTATTTTTAGAATTTTTTAAAAAGTTTATTTAAGTAATCTCTACAATCAAAGTGGGGCTCAAACTCACGACCCTGAGATCAAGAGTCACATGCTCTTCCAATTGAGCTAGCCAGGTGCCCCCAAATAACCTTATTCTTTAAAAATATTAATCAAGCCTGATATTTAAAAAAAAATTATTGATATTCTTTTTTATTCCATGAAGGGATGGAGCCCTTGGATGACTGTGTCTGTAACATGAGTAAGTTGTTAGCTGTCCTCACAAGAAAGTTGAGAGAATTAGCAATCAAATGTTTATGAACTTTGTTTCTTGATTGGAAAAAAAAAGGAATCTTGAAATAGGAAGATTATCCTCGATTATGTGGGTGAGTCTGATATAATCATAAGTGTCCTTAAGAGAGAGGATGAAGGAGATTTGACATGGGAGAGGAGAAGGCATCGTGACTGTGGAGGCAGAGATTGGGGTGATACAGCCACAAGGCAAGGAAGGCCAGCAGCCACCAGAAGCTGAAAGAGACAAGGAACAGAGTCTCCTCTGGAATCTCCGGAAAGATCCAGCCCTGCCAATACCTTGATTTTTGTCCCATAAGATTCATTTCGGACTTCTGGCCTCCAGAACTGTAAGAGACTGAATTGCTGTTGTTTTCAGCCACTAAAACTGTTTGTTACAGACACCACGGGAAATGAATAAACTGTTTGTTACAGACACCACGGGAAATGAATACCCCATCCCAGCTCATATCAGCTGCTAAGTTCTCTCCAGTTTCCCTCCACCTGTCTCCCAAATTCATTCTTCCCATGCCTCCTCCACCACCATTGCCCTCGTTCCCATAGAAACCTTCTTCAGGTTTCTAGTGAGTCTCCATTTCTTCAGTCTCGCCTCCTCCAATTCATCTACTGGAGTGACTGTTCTAAAAACACAGTATGGATCCTCACTGGTATTTAAGACCTTCCACAGTCTGGCCATAAGCCTCTGCCTGAACACATCCAGAGCTGAGGAGCTTCCTGGTTTATGATGTATGACTTAGGATTACAATTATTAGATAACTCAGGTTGTTTGAAAATTATTCCTATAACTTCTATTAGGCTTTTGTCTACCCATCATGCTGTTTCTGGTTCCTAGCCTCTACCTCTGTCCTCTCTAAGCAGTAAACTTGGCTAGGCTGAACTACATTCCCCAGAATTTCCTTTCCTGTCTATTTCCCATTAGGGTGAGCCACAGGAGATATTCTTGTGTGAGATTTGAAAGGCGGAAATGAAGCAGCAGCCATTTTGTAGCTCATACATGTTGCTGATCTGTTGGCTCACTTCATTCCTATGAGGCAATGGCTGGGCCTGCAATGACTCCACCTGCTCCTGGATCTCTCTTCAGCTTCTCCAAGTCCCAGGACAGGTGCGTGTGGCTAGCAGGACACCTATATTACCAAAGTCAGAGGCAACAGGAACTAACATGAGTTTTGGTCTTATCCTTGTGGGCTCCAGCTTGTGCTTGTGGGTTTCAGAATATCTTTGTTCTTCTGCACCATATGCTCATCTTCCCTTGCCAACAGCCTGCCCTGTGGACTTCAAGCTATAATATCAGACACAAAGACAACAGCCTTATGGAGACCCCAAGACTACTTTACCAGCTCCCACAAGTCTTTTTTTTTTTTTTTTTTTTAAGTAGGCCCCATGGTCAACATTGAACCCAACGCAGGGTGAACTCATGACCCTGAGATCAACACCTGAGCCGAGACCAAGAGTCAGACTTTTTTTTTTTTTTTTTAAGATTTTATTTATTTATTTGACAGAGAAAGACACAGCGAGAGAGGTAACACAAACGGGGAGTGGGAGAGGGAGAAGCAGACTCCCTGCCGAGCAGGGAGCCCGATGCGGGACTCAATCCAGGGACTCCAGGATCATGACCTGAGCCGAAGGCAGTCGCCTAACCAACTGAGCCACCCAGGCGCCCCCAAGAGCCAGACTTTTAACTGACTGAGCCACCCAGGCGACCCCCACCCCCAGCTCCCACAATTCTACACAGGCACAACTCAGAGATATTGCAGGCTCAGTTCCAGACCACTGAAAAAGCAAATTATCACAGTAAAGAGAGTCAACTTAATTTTTTGGTTTCCCAATGTATATAAAAGTTATGTTTATACTATACTGTAATCTGTTAAGTGTGCAATAGCATTATGTCTCAGAAAACAATGTACATACCTTAATTAATTAATTAATTAAAATTTTAAAAGATTTTATTTATTTGAGAGAGAGAGAGTGAGAGAGAGAGTGTACGAGAGAGGGTAGGGTCAGAGGGAGAAGCAGACGCCCCACTGAGCAGGGAGTCCAATGCAGGACTTGGTCCTGGGACTCCAGGATCATGACCTGAGCCGAAGGCAGTCACTTAACCAACTGAGCCACCCAGGCGCCCGTACATACCTTAATTTAAAAATACTTGATTGCTAGAAAATGCTAACCATCATCTGAGCTTTTTGTAAGCCACCACAATAAATAAAATAATAATGAAAAACTTTGAAATATTGCAAGAATTACCAAAATGTGACACAGAGACACGAAGTGAGCAAATGCTGTTGGAAAAATGGCACCAATAGATTGCTCCATGCAGGGTTACCACAACCTTTTAATTTGTAAAAGAAAAACAATAGCTGCAAAGCACAATAAAGTGAAGCACAATAAGATGAGGTGTGCCTGTAATGTCAAATCTCTGTAACAAATCCATATAACATATATATAGAAGTTCCTAGAAGTTAATGCCACTCCTAGTGGCTCTGCTTCTTGAATTAAACCCTGACTCATGCATTCCCCCAGTTGGGACCATTTACTAAGGGATCATTCAATCCCTTAGCTACAACCTCAGCTCTGTCCCAGGCTCTAAGAATCTACCCTGACCACAGGCCAGAGGGAAGTCAGTGGTTGTAGTCAGTACTCTGAGACTCTTCCTCAGGTCACTTTTGCTGCTGAGTCAGCCCTGAGCTCAGGTTCTTGGGTCACCCACCCACCCTTGTGTTTAAGGAGGTGGGGGCTAGTGATTGGCAATACAAGAGGATCATAAGAAGTGCAGGGGAAGCAGATGCTGGGTGGACAGAGGTGAGATGTTCACCACATGCTTGCCAGCTTAGCTGGTCCCCGGTATCTTCTGCTCAATCCAGAAGTTCACTTTTCCGCAGTTATTTTTATCCCATCACAGGAGGCCTAGCAAATTCCCTATTATAGCCCTTCACAGTGCTGTTCTGTGGACAGTGTTTGCCACATTCTCAGGATATGGATTATTCAATTTCTCTTCTATACAACAAGTCAATTTCTCTTCTATACAACATTCCTTTCAAGAATTTAAAACAAGCCTTAGACTCTACTTGACCTCTTCCATCCCCTCTACCTTGGAGCTATCTCTTTTTCCCGCTAAACATACTTCCCAGTTCCCTCAGCTGTTCCATGGTTCACTGGAGTCATCCTTTTGAGGGCAGGAACTGTATCTTCAGGTCTGGCACAAAATAGGTATGTAGTGGGGCGCCTGGGTGGCTCAGTTGTTAAGTGTCTGCCTTCGGCTCAGGTCATGATCCCAGGGTCCTGGGATCGAGCCCCACATCGGGCTCCCTACTCAGCAGGGAGTCTGCTTCTCCCTCTCCCACTCCCCTTGCTTGTATTCCCTCTCTCCCTGTCTCTCTCTGTCAAATAAATAAAAAAAAATTAAAAAATAGGTATGTAGTAACTGACTCATTAACATGGTTTTATACTAATGATTCTCCTGGTCAGTCTCCTGGATGCAGTCAAATTGGGTTCAATCATGCACACAAACTGGTGCAGAGAGTGGAGGGTGATTACTTCTTTGGCTGGGATGCATCATTTATCTGAATGCAGCCTAGTGAGCTCAGACCATATTTGGGAACATGGTTAGTAATTGCTCCATGATAACTGTTGGGCTCACTTCTACCCCAAGCCTCACAGACACCACAAAGTCTAGAAGCTTGCTTAACTGGGTCTTCTTGAAGCTGCTTTAGGGGGATGCATTGGCAGCAAACCAGTTGAGCCTGTGGAGAAAAAATTCCAAGCCCCCATTGGCATATCTGCACTGATATGCTACCTAGGAATGTTAATTATAGAGAAATAAGGAAAAATGAGCTAAAAAGAAGAGAATAAAGACCGATGATTCCACTATCCAGAGGCAACTACTTTGGTACTTTGTTACTTAACACTTTGGGTACAAAATAGTTTATATCCTTCCAAGTTTACAGTATGACTCTGCCGAATTTTCAACTTTTGGACTTTGGCCAAGTTTTGGTGGCGCAAGCCAAGCTACGCATGCTGTTTGACAAAGTCCAAGTATGGGGGACGATCCTGAAAACAGGAGACTCCACAGCTGGCTCCTGCTATTCTCTTTCATTTTGTTTATAGCAATCTTTATAATTGTGGGAATATTTCTGGGGTTTCATGATAAAGTGACTACTCACCTTAGTTATGCCTATCTAAGCAATCATAATGAAACTAATTCCACGAAGAATTAGTTTCTATAGAACAAAATAGCAAGACGGTCACACTCTGTCTGGCACCTTTCTCTTTGCGTACTGGTTTTTAGTTTTAGCGAAAGCCAATAAGCAGAAATCAATAAAGGTCATGTTAATCATTACAAAGGAAAAATGAAAGAAGGCTATGGCTGTAATCCAGAAAATGATCTAAGATTTGGAAAAACAAAAATATCCTAACATATAAATAAAGTTCCTCTGAGGCTGTCAGGAGGAGATGCTTGCAACCTGATTCTGTGTCTGTGTCTCCTCATTCGCCGACGCCGTCCTTTCCTACGAGAGACCCACCCCGGCTGGAGCTGGACTCCGGCATTTTGGATTTTGGACTTTTGGACTTTGGCTGAGTTTTCAACTTTTCCTGGCCTCAATTTCCTCATCTGAAAAGCAGGTAATAATGCCAATCTAGCAGAGCTGTTCTGAAGATCTGATGAGATAATTTATGTAAAGCACCTAACCCATAGTTACTCTTAAAATCGTACCTATTAATTATTTTACTAGGTTATTCCAATTCCAAATAACTGTCTTAAAAAAATTTTTTTTTAAAGATTTTATTTACGGGGAGCCTGGGTGGCTCAGACAGTTAAGCGTCTGCCTTCTACTCGGGTCATGGTCCCAGGTTCCTGGGATCGAGCCCCGCATTGGGCTCCCTGCTCAGCAGGGAGCCATGCTTCTCCCTCTCCTTCTGCCGGCTGCTTCCCCTGCTTGTGCACTCCCTCTGTCAAAAATAAATAAAATCTTAAAAAAAAAAAAAGATTTTATTTACTTATTTGACAGAGAGAGAGAGAGAGCACGAGCTGGGGGAGCAGAAAAGGGAGAGGGAGAAGCAGGCTCCCCGCTAAGCAAGGAGCCCGATGTGGGACTTGATCCCAGGACCCTGGGATCATGACTTGAGCC
The DNA here is from genome assembly GCF_029215605.1 of Mirounga angustirostris. Lineage (NCBI taxonomy): Eukaryota > Metazoa > Chordata > Mammalia > Carnivora > Phocidae > Mirounga > Mirounga angustirostris. Next base: position 100,915,488 of record NW_026991719.1, read on the forward strand.
AAAGGCAGACGCTTAACCGACTGAGCCACCCAGGCACCCTCCAAATGGCTGTCTTAACTGTCTTCTAATCTTCTTTGTGAAGATTTTCTTCCTTAGGAAAAAAAAAAAAGAATGGGAATATAGATGGAACAAAATTGGCTATGAGTTGATGATTATTGAGAATGTGGGTTCCTTGCCCTATTTTTCTACCTCTGTATGTGTGTATGAATTTTCCATAATGAAGGGTTTTTCTAAGAGACAAAAAAGTAAAAAGCCATGAATTCAGCCATTGCCCCAAACTAAGTACAAACCCATTTCGTATAGTTTAGGAGCCAGCAGGAAGGAACCTTGCAAGTTGAAGCGTGTGGGTAGGAACTAGGACCCATAGCTAAGGGTATTTTGAGATGTAGCAGTGTGGTCACGGGCATTAATTTTGGATTGCATAGTTTGTGGATATTGAGGTGACTTCCCTAGAAGTCATAACACCTATGACAAGCGGTTGAAGCAATATAGAGAACTGTGTAGAGAGGCTAATGTGGTGGTGACCTGACAGTATCTTTGAGTAGTTCTTGCCACGGAGACTGGTACTGCCTGCTTCCTTTCCATCCTGTGAACTTCTCCCTATCAGCTCTGAGGGCCATTGTTAACTTTTCAGAGATTTTGTGAGCCAGATGATGTCACAGTGGTAGCTTACAATAGGCCATGGTTGGAAGTATTTATTTGATGGGAATAAGTAAACACTACAAATCAGATTTTTTTGTTGTTGCTGTTCTGAAGGGCTGGTCGTTAAACATTTACCAGGGCACCACTGACCATACCATTCCAAGAAATTCTTTTTTTACTCAGATTAGCCAGAGTTGGATTCTGCTATCTCTCTCCTAGCTTCTCCATGTAAAACAATTAGTGAAAAAGTATACCTTAAAGAGTGAGAACAGCTTATTACTGCTGCTGCTAAGTGCTAAACACGGCACAGGACTCTTTTAAAGTCAAGGACTCTACAGATACGGATAAAATACTTAATTTCCTCTTATGATTGTCAAACGGCTTTCTGGGGAATTCTAAGTGACAGGTACCAGCCTCATAGAAAGCAAAACTGCGACAGCCTCTTTCTGAACACCTCCAACTCAATATATTCTGTGGTCTGTAACAAGCCTCTGGTCTTTTTTTCCACATTCACTGAGATGGAGAGTACCATGAGCTGCAACTGACCTTTAGCACATTTCTCACAGTTAGTGGTTCATTGATTCCCACTGTCATTTCAGGTTTTCTCTCTGGTTCGGGAACCCAGTTTTCCTATTGCATTAAGGAGACCTGGGTTATACGAGTAACTGTCACTAACTCACTATGTCAACGTGGGCAACTCTCATCTCTTGAGATTGCAATCTATAAGTTCACGTGGGGCTCTGGCATTCTCTAACTATGCTTGTTGTTGCTAGAGAAATGGGACTACTACTGATTCCCCTTCCCAATCGGCTTTAATGACTCATCTTAAACAAGGTTTCGATTTAGGTAGTTTTTTTTTTAGTGAGATGATTTCACTCCTGTTCTAAAGGTTCAAATAACATAGAGTCACATACAGTAAAATGTGACACCTCTTTATTCCTTCCCCATTCCCCCTTTCTCTTCCTAGAGGTAGCTGTGGTTATTAGCTTGTGTGTTTCCATCTAGTTCTTTTAAAAATACACTTACATACATACATACATACATACATACATACATATATATATATATATACGTATGCAATTCACACACACACACAAACACACACGCACACATTCACACTTTTGTAAATGAAGTCATACTATGCATCTTGGTTTGTCATTTGCTTTCATGGACTGAATCTGAGGGGATTGAACCAGAAGAATACTGGAGACAAGGAATTTACCTCCTGCCCCTTGCTTCTCTCTCCAGGGCTGCCTGCAGTTTTGCTGTCTGATTTTGTTTTCCCCTCCAAATCCCAACCTCCTTCCCTTGCTAGCCCTACAAGCTAAGAACATTAGTCCTCCCCATTCAAGACTTGGGCAGGGGAAAAAGCCAATTGCCAATGATGTTAGGATGGAATTTCTGTTACAACAGGGTGTATATTGCAGGGTTTTTTCGTGCCATAATTTACTTAACCACTTCCCTATTGGGCACCCCTGTTTGTCTTCAGGATTTTACTTACATTGTGCAAAAACTATCCCTGTAAATATATCTTTTTAAAAAAAGATTTTACTTATTTATTTATTTGCCAGAGAGACACACAGGGAGAGAGGGAACACAAGCAGGGGGAGTTGGAGAGGGAGAAGCAGGCTTCCTGCTGAGCAGGGAGCCCGATGCAGGGCTCGATCCCAGGACCCTGGGATCATGACCTGAGCCACCCAGGTACCCCTCTGTAAATATATTTTATACGTGTGTGTGTCCATAAGTTAAATTCCTTGGAGTGGAATTACTGGGTCGAAAGGAATGCACGTTGAAAAACTTGAGAGACATTACCAATTGCATGTTAAAAGTTATACCACCAAGAGTATGTGAGTGCCTATTTTCTTACACATTGTTGTCAATACTAGATATTCTCAATCTTCCTGTTTTTTGCTAACTGATGGACCAAGAAAAAAAATCTTATTTTAATCAGTGCTTCACTAATAACTAGTGAGGTGACAGTCATCTATTTTTCATCGTTTTAAAAAAGATTTTATTTATTTATTTTAAAGAGAGAGAGCAAGGAACACACAAATCGGGGAGGGAGAGGGACAAGCAGACTCCGCACTGATCGCAGAGCCCAATGCAGGGCTTGATCCCACGACTCTGAGATCATGACCTGAGTCAAAATCAAGAGTCCGACACTCAACCAACTGAACCACCCAGGGGCCCCACATCTATTTTTCATCTTAAGAATTGCCTGGGGGCCCATGGTTGGCTCAGCTGGTAGAGCATGTGACTCTTGATCTCAAGGTTGTAAGTTCAAGCTCCACATTGGGTATAGAGATTACTTAATGAAGTAAAATAAAATCTTAAAACAAAAAAGGATTACCTGCAACATCAGTGAAATGGCAGAATAGGGAACTCCAAAAGTCCATCCCTCCACAAAAGCAATGAATAAACTGGCAAAAACTGTCAGGACAAATTTTTCAGAACTCTGGAAATTAATCAAATGCTTACAACAACAAGGGAAATGCTTAATCAAGAAACTGTATCTATGAAACCAGTATTACACTCTTTATTAACCAACTAGAATTTAAATAAAATTTTGAAAAAGAAAAAAAAACTGTATCTGAATCTGAATCTCAGTAATAGAGCTTTGCAGCATTTAAACTTACCCCGGTACCGCTCCCCATTCCCAAGCTTGGCAGAGGCCTTGCAGACAACAGGCCACATTCCTGGTATAATCACCCAGTACTGAAGGGAATAGAATAGACTTTATTCTCAAAGAATTGTGGTTAATTTTTTTTTTTTAAAGAGGCGCCCAAATTGTGGTTAATTTTTTGACCTGTCTGATATCCCCCTGGAGGATTAGCTCAAAGGGTTTACCTTTATTTTACCTAATTTGGAACTGCCTCAGAGCTGAGGTGGGGCTGTTTGCTGAAAATATTGGAAAGACAAATGTTTTAGCTGCTGCTGCCTGGAGCAAGAGATAACAGTAGGGTAAACAATGGAAAACTGAAAAGCTTTGGAGGAGAGGCTGGAAAGGAGTTGCTTTTGCGGAAAAGGGCTTTGAAAAGCTCCTATATATTTCTGGGAATCTAGAAAGTCACGTGTATGCCCAAGACAGGGCACATGCTCAGGAAAGTCTTGAGAAGGCCATAAGCTCTCATGTATGGCTCACCTCCAGTCTCTGTGCAAGCAGGTAATGAAGGCTCAGGCAGACTTGTTAACTATGAAAGTGTTGATGGCATACCACAATACACACAGAGCCCCTTAACAAAGACTTAGTGATTAGGGGTTTTGTTGTTGTTATTCCAGGCATTTAAGGAATTCTCTGTTAAATCACTAGCTGACCACTAAGTGTATGGAATGAGGAATTCAGTGGCCACCAGGAATATAAACCTTACAAAATTAGTTCAGAAAGGTCACTAAAGAAGAAACAACCCTTCTCAAACTCTTCAAAATATAAAACAGTAGGGAACACTTCCTAACTCCTTCAATGAAGCTAGTATTATTCTGATACCAAAGCCAGACAAAGACGCTCCAGAAAAGAAGAATACAGACCAACATCTTGTAGGAATATAGATACAAAAATCATCAAAAAAATATTAGCAAACTGAATCCTGTAGCATATTAAAAGGATTATACACCATGAACATGTGGGATTTATGCAAGAGATGCAAGGGTGGTTTTAACATATAAAAATTATACAATGAAATACACCATATTGGAGAATATTCCTTAATTAATATTCTCATCTTAATAGAATGAAGGATAAAAACCCCACAAACTCATCGCAATTGATGCAGTAAAACCATTTGACAAAATCCAACATCCTTTCATGAGAAAAACACTCAGAAAACAAGGAATAAAAAGGACCTTTCTCAATATGATAAAAAGCATCAATGAGGGGTGCCTGGGTGGCTCAGTGGGTTGAGCATCTGCCTTCGGCTCAGGTCATGATCCCAGGGTCCTGGGATGGAGGCCCGAATCAGGATCCCTGCTGGGTGGAGAGCCTGCTTCTCCCTCTCCCTCTTCTGCTCCCCCTGCTTGTGCTCTCCCTCTCTCTCTCTGTCAAATAAATAAATAAAATCTTTTTAGAAAAAGCATCAGTGAAAAACCTATAGCTAACCTCATACTCAATAGTGAAAGACTGAAAACCTGCCCCCTAAGATCAGGCAGAAGACAAGGATTTGCTTTCTCCACTGCTATTCAATATTGTACTGGAAGCTCTAGCCAGAGCAATTAAGCAAGAAAAAAGTCATTCAAATTGGACAGGAATAAGTAAAACTATTTTTATTTGTAGATGACATGATCTTTTATGTGGTAACCTTGAAGAATCCATAAAATAATTGTTAGAACTAATAAATTTCAGCAAATTTGCAGAGTATAAGATCAACATACAAAAATTAACTTTACAGGGGCACCTGGGTGGCTCAGCTGGTTAAGCATCCCACTCTTGATTTCAGCCCAGGTCATGATCTCAGCTTTGTGAGATCGAGCCCTGAGTTAAACTCCATGCTGGGCATGGAACCCGCTTAAGATTCTCTCTTTCCCTCTCCCTCTGCCCCTCCCCCACCTTGCTCTCTCTTGCTGTCTCTCTCAAAAAAAACAATCAACTTTACTGTGATGCCTGGGTGGCTCAATCAGTGATAATAATATCATTATATCATTGATAATAATAAATGCTTATTCTGATTTTGACTCAGGTCATGATCTCAGAGTTGTGGGATCAAGCCTGCATTGAGCTCTGCGATCAGTGTGGAGTCTGCTTGTCCCTCTCCCTCCCCGACTTGTGTGTTCCTTGCTCTCTCTCTTTCTCTCTCTCTAAAATAAATAAATAAAATATTTTTAAAAAGATGAAAAATAGATGACTGTCACCTCACTAGTTATTAGTGAAGTACTGAGTAAAATGAAATTTTTTTTTTATTGGTCCATCAGTTAGCAAAAAACAAAAAGATTGAGAATATCTAGTATTGAAAACAATATGTAAGAAAATAGGCACTCACATGCTACTGGTGGTATAACTTTTAGCATGCAATTGGTAATGTCTCTCAAATTTTGGACAAGCGTCCAACTCTTGATCTCAGCTCAGGTCTTAATCTTAGGGTTGTGAGTTCATCCCTGCACCCCGCATGAGGCTTACTTAAGAGATTAAAAAAAAAAAATCAACTTTACTTCTATGTACTAGCAATGAACACTCTGAAAATGAAATTAAGAAAACAATTGTACTATATACTTAGGAATAAATTTAACCAAGGAGGTTTAAGACATACTGGAAACAAAAAAGTTTGTTGAAAGAAATTAAAGAAGACCTAATGGAAAGACATTCTGTGTTTATGGATTGAAAGATTTAATACTGTTAGGATAGCAGTGCTACCCAGAGTGACCTACAGATTCAATGCAATCTCTATCAGAATCCCACTGGCATTTTTTTTTTTTCAGAAATAGAGAAATCAATCTTAAAATTCATATAGAATTACAAGGGACCCCAAATAGTGGAAACAACCTTGAAAAAGAAGAATAATTTTGGAGGACTTACATTTTCTGATTTCAAAACTTAATACAAAGCTATAGTAACCATAGCAATGTGGTACTGGCATAAGAATACACATAGAGACCAAAAGAATAGAATTGAGAATACAGAAATAAACCCATACATTATGGTCAACTGATTTTTGACAAGGGCACCATGACCATTCAATGGGAAATAAATAGTCTCCAATAAATGGTGCTGGGACAATTGGACATCCATACACAAAAGAATGAAGTTGGACCCATACCTTATATCATATACAAAAATTAACTAAAAATATATCAAAGAACTGAATGTAAGAGCTATAAAACTTTTAGAAAGAAACATAGGTATAAATCTTTTTGACCTTGAATTGGACAATGACTATTTAATATGATACCAAAAGCACAAGCAACAAAAGAAAAAAATAGAGAAACTGGACTTCACAAAAATTAAAAACTTTTGTGTTTCAATGGATACAATCAAGAAGGTGATAAGAAAACCCATAGGATGAGAGAAAATATTTGGAAAATATACATCTGATAAAGGTCTAATATCCAGAATATATAAAAACTCTTGCAGCTCAACAAAAAGAAAAACAATCCAATTAAAATAGGCAAAGGAATAGACATTTTCCAAAGGATGTATACAAATGGCCGATAAGCACATGAACAGATGCTAAACATCATTAGTTACTGGGAGAATGGAAATCAAAACCATAATGAGATACTATTTCATATCCACTAGGATGGCTATAATAAACAACAACCGAGAATAACAAGACGTAGCAAGGATGTGGAGAATTAGGAACCCTCAAACATTGCTGGTGGGAATGCAAAATGGTGCAGCTGCTCTTGAAAACAGTTTGTCAGCTTCTCAGTAAATTAAACATAGAATTGCCATATGACCCAGCAATTCCATTCCTAGGTAAATATACACTTAAGAGAATTAGAAACATATGTTCGCATAAAAACCTGTACACAAATAGCAGCATCATTCATGGTACCTGTAAGGTGGAAACAACCCAAGTGTCCATCAAGTTATGAGTGGATAAAACAAATGTGGTATATCCACACCATGAAATATTATTCAGCCATAAATATGAATGATGTACTGATACATGACACAATGTGAATGAACCTTAAAAATATTATACTAAGTGAAAGTAGCTAGACACAAGAAGTCACATATTATATGATTCCATTTACATGAAATGTCCGGAATAGGTATATTTATCGATTTATGTAGATTGTAGATTTATGTAGAATGTAGATTAATGGTTACCAGGGGCTTAAGGGAGGAAGGAATGATGGCTTAATATGTATGGGTTACTTTTGGGGATAATGAAATGTGCTGAAATTTATGTAGTGGTGATGGTTGCACAACATTGTGAATGTGTTAAAAACCCTTCAACAAAAAGAACTGCTGCTTATATTCTTTGGTTATATTTCTATTGTATAATTGGTGTTATATTAATTTGTAGAAACTCTTTATATTTGGTGGCTATTAATCCTTTGTTTTTATGCTGCAAATATTTTCTCCCAGTCTGTTGCTCATCCATTAACTTTGTGTTGTTCTTTGCTGTACATAATTTGAAAATTTTCACATAGTATTGTTTCAGGTTTTCTTTTCCTTTAGCGCCTGCTGTTCTTGATCATGCTGCTTTGAAGAATGAAGAGGTAGACCAGATGAAGAGTGGTGGTCAGCAAAGCAAAGTTTATTGGGTGATAGGTACAAAGCTCCTGAAGAGGGAGGGCACCCGAGAGGGTTGCCGTTGGAGTTTCTAACTCTAGGGGTATTTTTTATGAGATTGTTGGCAGGCTGTTTTAATCTGATTAATCCTCCATATCCCTGTCACCCAGTCAGGTTTTCGTCCACACACTCAGCTACCTATCAGGTAGTTGTTCAGGAGGGAAAGGGTGGAGGGCTCCTTCCAGGGTGGTGTAGAATAACAGGATGGGGTCTTTTTCCTTTTATGGGTAGTTTCTTCTTAGGATGGGGAGCCCCTTGCCCCTGCCTGCCTTTCTTCTGACTATCCTCCATTAGTATGATTGCTAATCCTTTCCATTATGGCTTCTGAATTTGAAATTTAAGATATTTTCTATTCCCAAATTATAAAAATGTTTTCAACATTTCCCTCTAATGCTGTTGAGCAATTTTTTTAAAATGTAGGTTTTAGGGGCACCTGGGTGGCTCAGTCGTTGGGCATCTGTCTTCGGCTCGGGTCGTGATCCCAGGGTCCTGGGATCGAGCCCTGCATCGGGCTCCCTGCTCGGTGGGGAGCCTGCTTCTCCCTCTCCCGCTCCCCCTGCTTGTGTTCCCTCTCTCGCTGTGTGTCTCTCTGTCAAATAAATAAAATCTTAAAAAAATAAATAAATAAAATGCAGGTTTTAGAAGAGTCTGGAATTTTTATATGTTCGGCATCAAGTGGGAGTTTAACTTAATTTTTTTCCAAATGGCTCCGTACAATTCATTGAATAATTCATGCTTTCCCCATGAATTTGAAATGTTCCCTGTACATATTTTGATAACATTGAAAATGTAGTAGTCTTTCACACTTAGGTCTTTCAGATATTCCTATGTAACAATTGATGGTGAGTGCAGTCTATTTGAATTATAGACACACAAAAATAATATTTATACCTATGTAGTTATTTTAACTATTTCTCCCCACAAGGCACTTCTGTATCTCTTAAGTTATTTGATTGTCTCAACAGTTTTTTATGGTGGACATATTTGCTCGCTTGGGCTGCCAAAACAAAATACCATAGACTTAGTGGTTTAAACTACAGAAGTTTGTTTTATCACAGTTATGGAGATTGGACATCCAAGATCAAGGTGCCAGTAGGTTTGGTGGCTTATGTGGACTCTTCCTCTGGGTTGCAGATGGCCACCTTCTTGCTGTGTGCTCACATGGCTTTTCCTTGATGTATGTGCATGGAGAGAGTGAGAGAAAGAGAGGGGTGGGGAAGGAGAGACCCTGGTGCCTCTTCTCATAAGGACACTAATCCTATCAGATCAAAGCCCCATCCTTATGACCTTATTTAACCTTAGTTACTTCCTTAGAGACTGTATCTAGACATACAGCCACACTGGGGGTTAGGCTTCAACATAGGAATTTGGCAGACACAAACATTCAGTCTATAGTATTCCACTCCTGCTCCCCCCAAATGCATGTCCTTCTCACATGCAAAACACATTCATTTCACCCCAACAGCCTCAAAGTCTTAACTTATTCCAGCATCAACTCTAAAGTTTAAAGTCCAAAGTTTCATCTAAATTTCATCTAAATCAGATATGGGCAAGACTTGAGATATGATTCATCCTGAGGATAAGTTCTCTCCAGCTGTGAACCTGAGAAACCAGACAAGTTATCTGCTTCCAAAATACAATGGTGGGACAAGCATAGGATAGACATTCCTATTCCAAAAGGAAGAAATCAGAAGGAAACAAAGAGTGATATGTCTAAGAAGAGAAATTAAGGAATCGATCCCATTTATAATTGCACCAAAAAACCATAAGATACCTAGGAATAAACCTAACCAAAGAGGCAAAGGATCTGTACTCAGAAAATATAGAACACTCATGAAAGAAATTGAGGAAGACACAAAGAAATGGAAAAACGTTCCATTCTCATAGATTGGAAGAACAAATATTGTTTTTTTTTTTAAGATTTTATTTGTCAGAGAGAGCGAGAGCAAGAGCACAAGCAGTGGGAGTGGCAGGCAGAGGGAGAAGCAGGCTCCCCACTGAGCAAGGAGCCCGATGGGGGACTCAATCCCAGAGTCCCGGGATCATGACCTGACCCAAAGGCAGATGCTTGACCACTGAGCCACCCAGGCGTCCCAAGAACAAATATTGTTAAAATGTCTATGCTACCTAGAGCAATCTATACATTCAATGCAATCCCTATCAAAAATACCATCAACATTTTTCAAAAAGCTGGAACAAATAATCCTGAAATTTGTATGGAACCAGAAAAGACTCTGAATAACCAAAGGAATGAAAAAAAAGAAAACCAAAGCTGGTGGCATCACAATTCCGGACTTCAAGCTATATTACAAAGCTGTAATCATCAAGACAGTATGGTACTGGCACAAAAACAGACACATAGATCAATGGAACACAATAGAGAACCCAGAAAAGGACCCTCAACTCTATGGTCAACTAATCTCTGACAAAGCAGGAAAGAATATCCGATGGAAAAAAGACAGTCTCTTCAACAAATGGTGCTGGGAAAATTGGACAGCCACATGTGGAAGAATGAAACCAGACCATTTCCTTATACCATACACAAAAATAGACTCAAAATGGGCCACCTGGGTGGCCCAGTCAGTTAAGCATCTACCTTAGGCTTAGGTCATGATCTCAGGGTCCTGGGACCGAGCCCAGCATCGGGATCTCTGCTCAGTGGAAGTCTGCTTCTCCCTCTCCCACTCCCCCTCCCCCGCATTGTGCTCTCTTGATCTCTCAAGTGAATAAATAAAATCTTAAAAAAAATAGACTCAAAATGGATGAAAGACCTAAATGTGAGACAGGAATCCATCAAAATCCTAGAGGAGAACACAGGCAGCGACCTTTTTGACCTCGGCAGCAGCAAGTTCTTGCTAGACACATCTCCAAAGGCAAGGGAAACAAAGGCAAAAGTGAACTATTGGGACTCCATCAAGATAAAAGTTTTTGCACAGCAAAGGAAACAGTCGACAAAACCAAAAGACAACCTACAGAATAGAAGTTATTTGTAAATGTCTTATCAAATAAAGGGCTAGTATCCAAAATCTATGAAGAACATATCAAACTCAACACCCAAAGACCAAATAATCCAGTCAAGAAATGGGCAGAAGACATGAACAGACATTTCGCCAAAGAAGACATCCAAACGGCCAACAGACACATGAAAAAAATGCTCAACATCACTCAGCATCAGGGAAATACAAATCAAAACCTCAATGAGATACCACCTCACACCAGTCAGAATGGCTAAAATTAACAAGTCAGGAAACGACAGATGTTGGCGGGGATGCGGAGAAAGGGGAACCCTCCTACACTGTTGGTGGGAATGCAAGCTGGTGCAGCCATTCTGGAAAACAGTATGGAGGTTCCTCAAAAAGTTGAAAATAGAGCTACCCTACGACCCAGAAATTGCACTACTGGGTATTTACCCCAAAGATACGAATATAGTGATCCAAAGGGGTACCTGCAACCCAATGTTTATAGCAGCAATGTCCACAATAGCCAAATTACGGAAAGAGCCCAGATGTCCATCGGCAGATGAATGGATAAAGAAGATGTGGTATATATATATATACAATGGAATATTAATCAGCCGTTAAAAAAAACGAAATCTTGCCATTTGCAAACAATGTGGATGGAACTAGAGGGTATTATACTAAGCAAAATAAGTCAATCAGAGGAAGACAATTATCATGTGATCTCACTTATGTGGAATTTAAGAAACAAAACAGAGGAGCATGGGGAAGGGAGGAAAAAATGAAACAAGCTGAAATTAGAGAGGAAGACAAACCATAACAGACTATTAATCATAGGAAACAAACTGAGGGTTGCTGGAGGGAAGGTGGGTGGGGAGATGGGGTAACTGGGTGATGGGCATTAAGGAGGGCGTGTGATGTGATGAGCACTGGGCATTATATAAGACTGATGAATCACTAAACACTACCTCTGAAAGTAATAATACACTACGTGTTAATTGAATTTAAATAAAAAAAGAGTGACATGTCTATTATGTTGAGGGAAATATGTCAGAGAAAGGCAAATACCATATGATTTCACTCATATGTGGAACTTAAGAAATAAAACAAATGCACATGGGGGAATAAAAGAGAGGCAAAGCATAAAACAGACTCTTAACTATAGTGAACAAACTGAGGGTTGCTGGAGGGAAGGTGGGTGGGGGATGGGCTAGATGGGGGATGGGTATTAAGGAGGGCACTTGTGGGTGTTGTATGTAAGTAATGAATCACTAAATTCGACCCCTAAAACTAATATTACACTGTATGTTAACTAACTGCAATTTAAACAAAAACTTGAAACTATGGAAAAAACAAAACAAAACCCTAGCAAGGCAAATTCCATTAGGCTTTAAGGCTTAAGAATAATCCTCTTTGGCTTGATGCCCTGCCTTCTGGAGCAGCTGGGGCCTGCAGTGTTGTCCCCATGTTCCTAGGTTGTGCTCTTGCCCCTGAAGTTCTGCTAAGTGGTGTTCCAGTCCCTGTGGCTCTGCAGGTGGGGGTCTCACCCTCAAGGTTCTGCTGGGTAGTGCTGTCTCCGGGGCTCTAGGTTGTGGCAGCCTGGTCTCTTGAAACTTTAGAGGTAGGCCCACCCTCTAAAACCAAGGAGGAATCAATTTTGTGTCCTGGGTCTGTGGTGGGAATGGTGGCCCCTGATGATCTTTGAATCATCTTCAGAGTCCTTTCCTTTTCTTGAATGTACAGCTGGATAGCGCTAGGCATCTTCCTGTAGAATCCAAGAAGTTCAACAGCCTTTCTTCATTTTGTGGCCTCTAGCCCCAACTTCAGTGGGAACAGGCAATATTTCTGCTTGTTAATCCCATAACAAGCCACACTCTTTATGTTCTCTTCAGAACATGCTTTCCCATTTTTTGCCTTATGGAAAGGGTGAGAATTTTCCAAATCTTCAAGTTCTGCTTCCTTTTTGCTTAACAACTCCTTCAATTTCTCTCTCTCCTCTTGCATTTTTCTCTAAGCCGTCAGGAAGACCCAGGCCACACCTCCAACATTTTGTTTAGAAATTTCATCAGTTAAATACCCAGTTTCATTGTTCAAAAGTTCTATCTCTTACAAAGCACCAGAGCACAATTCAGACAAATTCTTTGCTGCTTTATAACAGGAGGCACCTTTCTTCCCATTTCCAATAGCCTGCTCCTCATTTCTGTCTCAGACCTCAACACGGTGGACTTTAATATTGATATTTCTACCAACATTCTGTTCACTGTTATTTATATATTCTCTAAGAAGATGGAGGCTTTGTCTACAGCTCTCCTCTTTTCTTACTGAGCTCTCACCAGAATCACCTCTAACATTCATATTTCTACCATCAGTCCCTTTATGGCACTCTAAGCTTTTTCTAGCCTGTAACTCAAAACTACTTCAGTCTTTGCCTATTATCCAGGTTCAACATCATTTTCACATTTTTAGTTAGTTGCTACAGAAGCACTCCTTTTCTCAGTACTGAAATTTGTATTAGTCAGGGTTCTCCAGACAAACAGAAACTAATTGCCCACCCTAATGTGGGTGGGCCTCACCCAATCAGTTGAAGGCTTGCTATAGCACGAAAAGGTTGACCTTCCTGTAAGTAAGATGGAGCTTCTCCTGCCTGACTGCCTCTGGGCTGGGACACCTGTTTTTTTCCTGCCTTTGAACTCAAACAAACATTGGCTCTTTCTGGGTTTTAAGCCTAGTAACATTCAGACTGAAACTATACCTTTGACTCTCTAAGTATCTAGTTGGCCAACTGTAGATCTCAGGACTTTTTAGCTTTCATAATCGTGTTAGCCAATTTCTTATAATAATCTCTCTCTCTCTCTCCACACACACACATCCTATTGGCTCTATTCTGTTTCTCTGGAGCACCCTAATACAGTGGGTGAAGCAAATGTTATTAACCCCATTTTGTTGATGAGTAAGTTGAAGCCCGAGAATAGTTAGTGTTGTTAAATACAGATCATTAAGTAAATTACAGACTATGACTGCGTCTTTCAGATTGCAGCCTCTTGTCTACTCTGCATCTCTACTGAGAATGCACATGGTGAGCATCATTGTTACCTGCCCAGTTTTTATACTTTATCAACTCTTCTGAACAAACTATACCTCCTCTCAGTTCTTGGCATCAGATTAATAGTGAAGAGCAAAGGCCCTCTCACTTTAATACTCCCTTGAAAGTAATTTCTGTGTTCTGGAATCTATGACCTGTGCCCTGTGGGGAGTCCCAGAAGCCCAACCTCTAAGGCAATAGTTTAAAATATTACTGGGGCGCCTGGGTGGCTCAGTTGTTAAGCGTCTGCCTTCGGCTCAGGTCATGATCCCAGGATCCTGGGATCGAGCCCTGCATCGGGCTCCCTGCTCAGCGGGAAGCCTGCTTCTCCCTCTCCCACTCCCCCTGCTTGTGTTCTCTCTCTCATTGTGTCTCTCTCTGTCAAATAAATAAATAAAATCTTTAAAAAAATAAATAAAATATTACTTAGTGGCTTTTTGGGGTGCCTGGGTGGCTCATTCAGTTGGGCATCTGACTCCTGATTTTAGTTCAGGTCATGATCTCAGGGTCGTGAGGTGGAGCCCCTTATCGGGCTCTGTGCTCAGCAGGGAGTCTGCTTGAGATTCTCTCCCTCTGCTCCTCCCCCTGCTCTCTCTCTCAAAATAAATAAATAAATCTTAAAAAATAAAATAAAATATTACTTTGTAATTTTTTATACTAAGTACTTTCTTCCTAACCTTATGTAGCTCTTAGAAAAAGACTCCATTCCTTTCTCCTTCCTTCCTTCCTTTCCTACATCCATTCTACCTTCCGTTGGCAACAGCACCTCAATTTCATTTTGTGACATTCTCTGTTTATATACTAGATAAAGATTGGCAAGAATATTAAGACACCTTATCCTCTCCTAGCTCAGGAGTAGTGATGTGGACCAAATCTGGGTCAATTAGAAGCTTCCTCTTGAATTCAATTCACCAGTGGAATGATAAAAAGACTAGATGAAGCATCAAGCAGTTCTTGCTCGGCACCTCCTTGTCCTTGATGCCTGGTTTCTGAATATCAGGTTCTCCAGGCTTTTCTTAAACCTTTTTGCTCTGCTGTATCCTTCACATAATTCCTCTTTTTCCCAAGTTAGCAAGAATTGAATTTTATTATTCACAACCAAAAAAAACCCCAGCTCATACAAAGGTTATTCATTCATTCAGCAAATATTTATTGTCTTTACTATTTGCTGAGCCCTGTACTAGTCACTGGGGAGGTTTCTAAGTGCTTTATAGGCTGGTCTCTTTTCGTCAGTAAGAAAGAAAACTGGAGGTAAACACTACAGGCCTTGATTATAAATGCCTGGAAAAAACGAGACTCTAGGAAGCAAGAGAATAATTAACTATCATTAAATAAAGTTTAATAGAAACAACAAAAACATGAATGTTGGAATTGTAATAATTTTCTCTAATGGAAATAATTAGTTCAGAGCTGTAATAATTTTCAACTTTGTAACAAGTTTCTTTAGAGGTCATACATAGTGTTATATTCTGGAGCACGTTTGAGTAGATCCCTGTCGCTAATCACTCAGGAACACATTACATGGTGTTGCCCATATGAGAAGCAGCCCCATCACAGAACAACGCCCATTATTTGAGGCATCTGTGCTTGTGATTTATTAATAGCCATGGGGGGTGGGTAAGATACTTGGTATTTCAGGCATTTAAAAGATGAAGGGGTAGTTTGAGGGAACAAGTGGTTTGGCGGAGTTAAATACGTCCGTATTTATTCCTCTCTACTGCACGCTGTTGAAATATACAGTTTAAGCTCTGATATTATCTTAAAGATCTTGGAATTGTGGATGCTTTTCCATTAATAATGATTTTAGCAACTTCAGGGGCTTGGTAATTGGCTCCAACATGACCTTTTCGTTGGAACATTTAGGCTCTCCTTTCAGATTCCAGACAGAGAACTGGTGTAGATTCTTTGGCATCATTGATTTGGAGCTCAAATTTAAAAGCACTATTTTCTCTTGCAGAAGCATCTGAATTCATAGCTCACATATCTCCTGACCTGCAGCCAAATGTCTCTTTGAACTGGACTTTGGTTTCAACTGCCAGTGAAAGACCATCAGTCTCTTGATCTTCCACCAAACATTCTTCTCATCGCATGTTCATGTTCATTTGCCCTTGAAAGAGCCTATCCTTCCAACTGGCCCTCACATGGGTGTGCCTTGGAAAAATTCTTATTTAACAATGTTTATTTAAAACCTGTGAGATAAATTTTGTGGCATTTGTGTTTAGAGACAAGGAAAAAGAAAAATTAATAATTTTGAAAAATAATGCATTTATTCATTCAAAAATCAGTGAAATTTTTGACTGTCTTCTTCATCCACGACAGTTAAGCACAATTCATAAAGTGTAAATTTCTTAACTCATACATGGGTTGAAAATGATGGGCCACGCAACTCAACATGAAAGGAAAAAAAATAACTGAGGTGCCCTATAGAGTGCCCAAAGTTAATTTTGTCAATATAATGTGTTCTAAGTCACACCACCTCAAATACAGCCTCCAAGTTTGGTGAAAATCTGTGCAGCTGTTTCCATACCACGGAGAAACTGACAAAACTGGGTGTTAATCACATACAGGTAAGACATAGGTAATCTGTCTGTCATGACCGTGGCCTTCTTCCTTGACTCCTGCTACTCATTAGAACCTCCACCAGAGGGCAGGCAGTAAAAGAGAAAGGAAAGGAGAGGAAAGACTGGAAGGCCCTCAAAACACAGTGAACTCCGAAGCCACCCAAGCCCATTTTAGAACCCATTCCCCCATAGTCCTGGTGAGTCTACCTTATTTGAATGAAGATATTTTCTCAGATAGGAGCACTGGGACCAAATCATGGTTCGGTCACTTCTGGCAGTCAAGAACTACTTAATGATTTTCTGCTATATGTGAGGTACTGTTCTAGACGCCAGGGATACAGCAGTAAACAAGACAGAACATTAGCTTGCAGAACTAACATTCTAATATTGTATTTTCATAATCCCCATGAGCCTCAGTTTCCTTATCTGTACCACGGGGGCAATAATACTAGAGTTTCTGTGAGTATTTAAATGAGATACTTAAGCATCTAATGACATTTCTGGATTTATTATAACTTACAGTTCATACATAGTATCTATAAAATTGCATATTCCAGTTTACATAATTTCATAAACTCTTTCCTGTGAGTATTTCTACTCAGTCGCTTAATAGTTGTGTAACATTTCATTTTGTCAATTTACTGTAAAACTTAAACATTACTCTGTTCTATTATATATACTTGGTTCATAGTAGGTTCTCAGTAAATATTTGTTGAAAGAATGTATGAATAGCTCACATTTATATTATGTGCATCTCTTCAATACTGTAAATAACACTATATATTTTTTTAGATTTTATTTATTTATTTGACAGAAAGTGAGAAAGCACAAGCAGGGGTAGTTGCAGAGGGAGAGGGCGAGGCAGACTCCCCACTGAGCAGGAAGCCCGATGCAGGGCTCGATCCCAGGACCCTAGGATCATGACCTGAGCCGAAGGCAGAAGCTCAACCGACTGAGCCATCCAGGTGCCCCAACACTCTTTATCTTTTGAATAATCTTTCTCGAAACGTTCTAAAAGTAGGATAATTATATCAAAATGCATGACACAAGGCAGGAATATTTTCATGATCATCAATATATATTACCATCATGCTGCATAAAGATTGGCACTAATTTAAAATAAGCCTACCACATTGTGATCTAATTTGTATTCTTTAATTACTCATATTGTTTGATTTCTTTCATATAGTTACTATTTGGATATCCCTATGGTAAAACTCACATGCTGAGGGGCAGGACACTTTAGGGGGGAAGACTCAAAATTCCCCCTCTACCCATCAGGGCATCAGGAGTAGAGAATGAGGTGGCAAAAGGAAGAATGAGGCAGAAAATGAATTAGAAGGATATCGAAGAGAGATGTTACAGTTTTGCCAAAGACTCAGAGATGACAGACTATTACACAAAGGACTACCTTTGTTGCATCACATCAGGGGCGGGGCTGTTTTGTGCAATGAGCACCTGCAGCATTAGAAGTACAGGCCGCAACCCTGCCTTCTTGGTTGGACTTGAGAGAGCTGATGCAGTACTGGGCATGGAAATATTGATGAATTAGTATGAATCAGGGCCTGGCTGGCAATGTGATTTGCATACCTGTGGCTTGGGGTTAGGCATGCTATATCTTTACCTCTTTGCCTTGAAGAATAGACTTGGTTGAGTGGTTGAAATTAAGCAAGGAGACTTTGATATGAAATGGTTTGGTAATATAAGCAACTGTGTGGTTTTGAAAAATAGTGTATTTTGAAATATTTTCAAACTTAGAGAAAAGCCAAGTGCGGCACAGAGAACATCCATATCCCTTCCACCTAGTTTCCTAACTGTTAACAGTTCGCTGCACTTGTGCTCTGTTACCAGGCCCCAGATCTCATTAAAATTGTGCTGATGTCTCAACGAGGTCTCCTCTCCCTTTCCCGTCCAGAATTCCGTCCAGGGACATGGGTTGCATGCATGCGGTTGTTTAAGCTCTTCAGGCTCCTCCAATCTGAGATAGTTCTGTAGTCTTTCTCGATCTTTCACATCCTTGGCAGTTTTAGAAACTGCTGGTTTTACATTTTGTAGGGTGACCTACATGTGTCTCCTCAGGACTAGACTCAGGCCACATTCTCTCGACAGGAATATCCCAGAAATGATGCTATGCTCTTCTCTGTACCTCACATCGAGGGCACATGATGCCAACACATCCTCTCATGGGTAATGTCAACCTTGATCACCTGGTCATATTGGTGTCTGCAGGTTTCTCCACCCTAAAGACACCATGCTTTTTCTTTGTAATTAATTAGTATTTTGTGGGGAGATATTCCCAGATGATGCCAACGTCCTGTTCCTCATCAATCCTCCAGCCACCACCCTTAGCCTCCTGAATCACCCACTACTATCATGGTGCCCAGAGTGATTTTCTCTTTCCATTGGCCTGCCTACATTTATCAGGTGGCATTCTCCTATAAGGAAGAGAAGGGATTCCTCCCTGCTCCAGCTATCTCTTGCTGTGTATCAAACTACTCTTAAACTTCATGGGTTAAAACAACATTTATCTTGTTTATGAATCTGCATCTGGGCAAGGTGATGTATCAGCTGGGGCTGGAGGACCCACTTCCAAGGTGGTTCGTTCACATGGCTAACAAGTTGGTGCTGGCTTTTGGCTGGGACCTCAGCTAGGGCTGTCAGCCACACACCCTCTATGTGAGGCCTCTCCATGAGGCTGCTTGATTCTGTTCTAGGACTGAGGTTGAGATTCAATAGCAGGCATCCCAAGAGAGCAAGGTGGAAATGCATGGCCCTTTTCTGACACTATATCAGAAGTCACATAGCTTCACTTTCATTGTACTCTGTGGTTGAAGGGGTCACAAGTATCCACCCAAGTTCAAGGGGAAGGGACATAGTCCTCACCCCTCAGTGGGAAAATTACATTGTTAACATCTCATTGTAAGAACAGCATGTAGCATAGAATATATTGTGGTGGGTATCTTTGTAAAATACAGTCTGCCCATCCCCCATTTATTTATTCATTCATTTGTTTATATCAATATGGGCTCATGGATTCCTATTTTATATAATTGGTTGTAATCAGTTATTATCATTATTTATTGTGATGCTCAATTTGTCCCAGATTTGACCATTGGGAATCCCTTTCAAGGTGGTATCTGTGTTCTTTTGGCATCCTATTATTCTTTGAGCACTTCCTCTAGTGGAGGGTGGTCTATAAAAACCATGATTTGGGCCCTTGGTGTGCTCATTGCCAATGGGTTGTCATGGCTTCTAGGTCCTCTTGACTACCTCTCAGAGCTAGTCCATAAGAGGGCCTACAACACACACACACACACACACATCTATAACTATTTCTCCATTTCTCTAAGTATATATATGTTTAAAAAACATGGGTTCATATCAAAACCTCCAATTTCAACTCAGAATCTTGGGTTTCAGTCTGGACTTGCTCCTTTCCATGTTTTTGGTATCTTCTCCAACAGTGAGAAACCTGGCGCTTATTATAATCCTCACTTATTTGTTCAGTTAATGTAACCAATTTTTGAACCACATTAGCCACCCCTGCACCTTACCACCAGCACTCTGCATTCTCAGACATCAGCAGGCACATTGCCAATGCTCTTCCATGTGGCATCTTACAGTGCTTCAGCACCCCGTGCCTTTGGGCACCAAGAGACACACCTCCAATGTGTCTCTATGCAGCTCTCCTCTTCTTACCATCCCATGTCCTTGGGTGCCAGTGGGCATGCTACTGACATCCTTCCATATAGCACCTCCTGTCCCCCTCCATAGCACTCTACATCTTCCGGCACCAGCAGGAATACCACTGATGTGTCTCCGTGTTGCAGCCCCCTTCACTGCCACTTCCTCCTCTAAGCTTGGAAGGGAAGATGAAAAGGGAAGGTAAGCAATTGTATTTTAACATGATCAGACCTGGCCAATACATGGTTCAGGGTCCTCTGTCTGTGAACATCCACACTAGTTCCTTTTTAATCGTCTTTTAAAAACGTAAACTTGATCTTGTTTTTCCCCTACTTAAAACCCTTGGAAGACTTTCTGGTCCTTCAGCTAATATCCCCAAACCCTACAGGACCCCACATTTGACACCCTGCCTACTTCTCCAGTATCATCTCTGTTTTATTTCTCTGGGCTCAGTTAGTTTCCTAGAGCAGAATCTTCCAATCTCTTGCTTGGAGTGTGTAAACCTGGCTGTCAGTATTTTGGGAACTGAGCCAAGGGAAGGGACTGGAGGTCTGAGGTCTCACATTCAGAATGCAGACTTCAACTTAATCCTTGTTTTCAGCATGGCATCTCAGTGGGCCCTTAGCTTGGTTTAAGTGTCCCATCTTTTGCTAGCATGGAGCAAGGGATCTGGGGACTCATTGTTCCTTTTAAAAATGTTCAATCAATCATCCTGACTTCAAGTCCATACCAAAACTCCCACTTCAGGGATACCCCGTACCTTTAGTTCCTGAGCCTTTTGGGGTTTGCAGTCCAAACATCTTCCTTTGGTTTCAGCTTTCTCTAGGCCACTAAGTCAGTTACTACTCGTTTATCCATTTTCTAGTTTCCACATTTTGTGGGGGGTGGACGGGCGTGCGCTGTCTTGTCTCTTGTAGCCTCTCTTCCTGTTTCCTTTGTCCTCATGATGTTTGGCCTTTTCATTCCTTTACTGTCTTTTTTTGTGGGGTCTCAGGAAGGAGCTAAGTGCATGTGTTCAATTTGCCAGATTTAACTGGAAGTGGGGTTCTTTCAAATAGCAAACACCCTGGTTCCTTTTAAAGCAGATCCCATGAACAAAAATTGGACTTCATAGAATCACGAAATATTATAACTAGAAACAGTCATCCAGTCTAGTGGTTCTTGTCTTTTTCTTTTAAGGACTTTATTAAATAGAGTAGTTTTAGGTTTACAACACAACTGAGAGGAAGATACAGAGATTTCTTACATACTCCCTGTTCCCACACATGTATAACTTCCTCCACTATCAACATCCCCCCAACCAGAGTGGTTCATTTGTTATAACCAGTGAATCTATATTGACACATCATCACCCAGAGTCCATAGTTTATGTTGGGCAAATACTCATACAGAGTATTTTTGCTGCCCTAAGAATCCTCTGTTCTCTGCCTATTCATCTGTCTCCCCAACACATACACCTGTGAACCACTGATCTTTTACTGTCTCCATAGTTTTGCCTTGTCCAGAATGTCATATAGTTGGAATCCTATGGCACACAGCCTTTTCAGATTGGCTTCTTTCACTTAGTAGTATCTGTTCTTATCAGTTTAATATGCATTTTAAATTCCTCCATATCTTTTCATGGTTTCCTAGCTCATTTTGAGGGGGCACTGAATAATATTCCTTTGTCTGAATGTATTACTGGTCCTTGTCTTTTTACCACCAGGGACTCACCCCCACTCCCCCAAATCCCCATATTTGAAAAGATTTAGACTTCCAACACTCAGTTTAGTGAACTGGTCTAGTCAGTGCCTCATTTTACAGATGAGCAGATTGGGGCTCAGGGAAGAGAGGTGACTTGCCAGAATCTCACAACTAATGAGGGGCCAAGTTAGGATGTGAACCCAAGTCCCCTGCCTTCTGCTCTAGCACTCCTTTTAGATCTAGGATGTGAGATGTCTGATCCCTAAAACTGATGGGCCGGCAAGGGAAATCTGTCCCGATTTTCATGCTGTGCTTTTACTCAGTAATATCATCAGTGGCATTGAAATATTACTTTTTTTGGTGCCTAGGAGGAAAATGGCTCCCTCTCATCTTGAGGACCACCTAGGGCTAAACATACCGGGAATCACTGGTGCTTTCTCAGGGCCCCAGGGGAACTATTTGTTTGAAATGTAATAAAGGTTCCTCTATATCAAACATGGAGAAAAAGCAATGCTGGGAACACTTCAGAGTCAGTGCGGGAGGTCTTGTCTACCCCAGTCAGCCAGCCAACCAGCAAGGACAGACCAGACTCCTACTGTGAGCTTTTCCCTGCCGGAAGTTACCAAGGATACACGGGCTTTGCCCTGAAGGGGTTTATGATCAAATTGCAGAGACAAAACATCCTATCAACCAGCTTGTAACCTCTCTAAAGGCATGGCCTTTGTCTTCCCCATTTCTTGTGGACCTCAGTGCATCTGGCCTCCTTCTGGATACGCGGTACTTATCTGTAGTTTGACTAAAGCTTCTTTGTTGCATTATTTCCTCTCCCCAACAGGGAAATAATGAGTGCAGAGTTGACGCAACCATGTAGCCCCATTCCCTGAGGTAAAGTGACTACATACATTTTTTCTGGAAACTCACTGCTTTCTGCAGAATCCTTTCACACTGGTAAAGGTTAAATTTTGCTATTCTCCTGGATCTTTTGAAAATATCTCCTACAAATGAGGAGGCTAACAATAAAACCCCTACTGTTTGTATAGGCTTTGTAGTTTACCGTGATCTCATTTAATCTCCTATCTTGTCTCTTTCCTCAGCGCTTTGTACACAAACGTTATTGATTCCCTCCAGAGGCAGTCATGTGTGGTGGAATAAATGGCAGGAGGCTGGAGTTTTAGCACCCACCTCTTCAGTGAACTGAGTGTTATCAAGCCACTCGCTCCCCCTCCCTGGGCCTCGGTTTACCTACATGCAGAAAGAGGACAGTGTTTGGATTCCACAGAATCTGAGGCTTCTTCCACTTTCTGATTGGAGTGCAGAGCCTTTTTGTGGTTTGTGCGGTGGGCGTGGCTGTTCCAAACCAAAGGGCAGGGACAGGATGCAGTCTGATGATCCGGGACAGAGGGGGAGTGGCTGAGCAGCTCTGCACATCGTGGGTACCTCACTCCCTGTCCATAGGTTTCCCAGGCTGTTTAAGTTCATGATCCTAAGGGCACCGCCTGTCCGCCCCCCCTCCCCCCCCCGCCGTCACACACCCCATGTCATTCAGGGTTTCTTTCTTTCCCAGGGTCGGCTTTAAAGCCAGCGGCAGATTTTCAGAGGTCTCGGATCTTCTTATTTCTTGCCCTCTTGACATCTGAGGCCTGAAAAGGACTTGGGTTGCCTGCCTAGGCAGGCTTCCGGAGGCCGCAGGCTTCTGTGTCTTCCGGGGCCGGGGGCAGGAGGGTGCCCGAGCCGGCGCAGGCGGCCATTGTTTGGGTATTGACTCAAAGGCGCTGGAGCCACAATGCACAGGAAAAAGGATGAGCTCATGATGGCTAAATGAAAAGATTCTTATCTTGGAAACAGCGGTTTCTTATGCAAAACAGGGGGCGGCAATGTGATTGTGCCCCACGGAGTGCATTCAACAACAGGGATTTCAAATGAAGAAGCTATTTTGCATACCTACGGGAGCGGCAATGGGCCAGATTGTTCATTAATTAAAAAAGGGGCGGGGGAAGCGCCAGAAAAACCCACGCTCGCACTTGCGGCTGAACCGAAATAATTCATTTGCCTTCCTCTCAGTCCCAGTTGATCAGCTGGGAGACAAATGTTTTTTCAACCCTAGCCCCCTCCAGAGAGGGGAAGAGAGGGGAGGGGAGGAGGGAGGGCGAGAGTAGGGATGAGGCGGTGAGGCTGAGGCGGGGGAAAGGGAGGGGTGTCGCAGATAACTGGAACATAGATAACGGTGATCTCGCAACCATTTCTGTTTGGCGTTCAAATGTGTTGTACAGAGCTGGTGGGGTTTTTGTTGCCTTTTTTTTTTCCCCCACCCAGGAGATTTACCTTCTAGTTCTGTTTGATTTCATATGAAAGAAGTCTGAGCAAATCCCCACTGATGGGGAGGAGAGAAGAGAAATGAAGAGGGTGGGTGTGGGAGAGGCTTGGAATATATTCTCTAACTGCAGTCCCCCCATTTTCCCAACACTGACATGTGATCCCCTGAAGGGATGGACTAGAACTGTGGCTGTCCTGGAAATTCCGGAATGTGGGTTACCCACTGAAAGGGTAATGCCACAAGTGGAGAGTTGAATGCGGTTCAGGTGGGAGGCACCAACGCCTCCCACGCATCTTTCCTACCAGCCAGGCTGCTCTCCTTCTACTGCCCCACACGATCTTTTGATTAGGAATAAGAATGGTTATCATTTATCAAGCACTTTCAGACACATTACTTCTTATGTTATCTCTCATCGCTGTGTTATACATGTGTGCCAGGCACTTCCACTTGTGTTTGTGTATGAGAGCTTCGCAGGTAGGCTGGGAAATAACTGAGTATTAGCGCTCCCGTCTTAGAAATGAGGGGACTGAGGCTCAGAGACATTAAGTTGGTTAGCCAAGGTTGCATAACTTGGGTATTGCAAAGCTAGGATTTGAACTCACATTGGCCTGATGTCAAAACCTGTGCCTTAAAACTAATGTAACACTGAATGTTAACTATACTGGAATTAAAATTAAAAAGTTACTCACACACAAAAACACCCCCAAACCTGTGCCATAAACTACTGTGCAGTGCTAACTCTCCTCCCTTCCCCCATTCTTCCCTCAACTGTATTTGCCCAACTGCTACTGGCAAGCAGGGCAATGAGGGAGAGGTCCTTCCTCACACTCCCCCTAAGCACGCCTACCCTTCAGTGGGGAAGACAAGCTGAAGTCGGCATCCATCTTACCAGCTCAGATGGAGAAATGAACACATCACCTCCAGGCACAGCTGGACTGCCCAAGGAACACATAGGCCTAGGTTCAGGAGGTAGGAATGCTTGTTTATCATTCAAAGGAACCTGGAGGACAAGTAGTTAAATCAGCACTACCCTAGAGATTTAATCACCAGATGTACCTAATGAAATCTCTAACATAAAAATTAAAGATATTGTTTGGATTCCAAGTCTTACGAAGTTGCACCAGAGCACCTGCTAGCAGGATCTCATGGGCCTCCAGTCAACTGCGACCATCTTCTCAGAAGATCCCTGCCCCAAATTTTGCCCTTAAAAGCCCTCATTTGCAAGCCACTGGGGAGCTCAGGATTTTTAAGCATTAGGTCGCCGTTCTCCTGGGTGATGCCACACCAATGAATCATCTATCTTTCTTCACCACAAAAGCTCCGTGTTTGTTTTTATTGGTTTGCTGTGTGTTGAGCAGATGAACTCTCATTTGATTCAGTTAGAAGGCTAAGGAAGCAAGCCTGGTAGATCTCTTCTCTACCACAGGCTCCCTAGTATGGTTCCTGTTTTTTTAAGTCAGGTTTATTGAGGTATAATTTTCATACTGTAAAATTCTCCTTTTTCAAGTAAACAGATCAATGAATTTCAACAAATGTATGTTGTTGTGTCACCACAAACACAATCAAGATATGGAATATTTTCATTACCCCAAAAAGTTCTTTTGTGCCCCTCTGCAGTCAGTCCTTTCCCCCTATATCCAACCTCTGACAACCACTGATCTATTTTCTATTCCCACAGTTTTGATTTTTCCCGAAGGTTATATAAATGGAATCATACAATATATAGGCTTTTGGGTTTGACTTCTTTTATTTAGCATAATGCTTTTGAGATTCATCTATGTTTTAGTTCATCCCTTTTTAATTGCCTCATAATAGTCCATTGTATGGATATACTATAATTTGTACATTTACCAGTTGATAGACGCTTGGGTTGTTTCCAGCTTTGAGTGATAATTAATAAAGCGGCTATGAATATTTATGTACAGTTTTTACATGAACATATATTTTAATTTCTCTTGGGTAAATACCTATGAGCTGGGTTGCTGGTTTGTAGGATAAATGTATACCTAACTTTATTAAAAAAGAATCTGCCAAACCGTTTCCAAAATGGCTGTACCATTTTGAATTCCCACCAGCAATGCATAACAGTTCTAGTTGCTCTGCATCCTTGCTAATGCTTGCATAAGGTCAATTTTTTTAAATTTTAGGATTCTAAGAGATGTGTATTTATGGCTTGACTTTGTATTTTCCTAATGACTAATAATGTTGAGTGTCCTTTCATGTTGTTGGGGAGGAGAAATTTTCCTTCTACCTTTTTAAGTTCTTTGGCTGGTCTAATGATTAAATTGACATAAGACAGATTAACAGGAGAAAAACAAATTTAATTTCATATGTACAGGAGCCTGACAAAGACACAAGAGGCTCAAAGACAGGCAATTGAGGCTTATGTGCCATCTTGAGCTAAGAGATGGGATAGGCGCCTGGGGCCTCAAAGGGGAGGAGGGTAATTCACAGGACAATAAGAAGAGCAGATGTTTGGTTATTAAATGTTTGTGCTGCCATACAGCTAAGTCATTCAGATAAAAATTATCTCTGGTAATAGCTCTCTCTCTCTCTGAGCCAGGCCCATATCTAAATTCTTTTAGATAGTAAAGGGAGAAAGAAAAGTTTTTCTTGAATCTGCTAGGTCTTTATTGCCTTCAGATCAAAATAATCCACATGACAAAGTAACATATTTTGGGATCACATAATTTGCTCCCCTCCAGTGTGCTCATTTGCCACCTAGATCTCTTCTTTGGTTAAGTGTCTATGCAAATATTTTGCCCAATTTTTAGTTGAGTTGTTTGTTTTCTTATGATTGAGTTTTGACTTATATAGTTTGGATACATGTCCTTTATCAGATATGTGTTTTGCAAATATTTTCTCCCAGTCTGTGGCTTACCTTTTCATTTTCTAACCGTTTTTTTTTTTTTTTTTTTTTTTTAAGATTTATTTAGGGCACCTCGGTGGCTCAGTTGGTTAAGTGACTGCCTTCAGCTCAGTCATGATCCTGGAGTCCCAGGATCAAGTCCTGCATTGGGCTCCCTGCTCAACAGGGAGTCTGCTTCTCCCTCTGACCCTCCCCCCTCTCATGCTCTCTCTCTCTCTCTCTCAAATAAATATAAATACCCTGTCTTTCAAAGAGCAGAAGTTTGATGAACCTCAATCTGTGACTTCTATCATTTATTATTCTTTCTTTCTTTGGTCATTTTTTTTCTTCAAATTTTATTTAAATTCTGGTTAGTTAGAGGCACCTGGGTGGCTCAGTTGGTTAAGCGTCTGCCTTTGGCTCAGGTCATGATCCCAGGGTCCTGGGATAGAGCTCTGCATCGGGGTCCTTGCTCAGCGGAGAGCCTGCTTCTCTCTCTGCCTGCCACTCCCCCTGCTTGTGCTCTCTCTCTGACAAATAAAATCTTTTAAAAAATAAATTCTAGTTAGTTAACCTACAGTACAATATTAATTTCAGGAGAATTCAGTGATTCATCATTTACATACAACACCCAGTGCTCAACATGACAAGTGCCTTCCTTAATATCTATCACCCATCTAGCCCATCACCCATCCATCTCCCTCCATCAACCCTCAGTTTGTTCTCTATCTTTAAGAGTCTCTTATGGTTTGTTTCCCCCTCTTTTTTTCCCCCTCCCATATGTTCATCTGTATTGTTTCTTAAATTCCACATATGAGTGAAAGCATATGGTATTTGTCTTTCTCCCACCGACTTATTTTGCTTAGCATAATACAGTGTAGCTCTATCCATGGCGTTGTGAATGGTAAGAGTTCATTCTTTTTGACAGCTGAGAAATATTCCATTGTGTATATATATCTTTGGTCATATCTAAGAAATCTTTGCCTAACCAGAGGTCACAAAGAGTTTTCTCTTATGTTTTATTCTAAGAGTTTTATATTTCACCTATTACATTTATGTCTATGATCCATTTTGAGTTAATTTTCATATATGATATAAGGTAAGGGTCAAAGTTCTTTTTTTTTTTCATACAGAAGTCAAATTGTCCCACTACCATTTGTTGAAAAGACAATCCTGGGGCTCCTGGGTGGTTCAGTTGGTTAAGCATCTGCCTTCGGCTCAGGTCATGATCCCAGGGTCCTGGGATTGAGTCCTGCATTGGGCTCCCTGCTCAGTAGAGAGCCTGTTTCTCTCTCCCTCTGCTGCTCCCCCTGCTGTGCTCTCTCTCTCTCTGTCAAATAAATAAAATCTTAAAGAAAAAAGACAATCCTATCTCTATTGTCTTTGCCTTTTTGTCAAAAAATCAACTGACCATACATGTGTGGGATTACTTATAGGTTTTCTATTCTGTTCTATTGATCTATATAGGCAGCCTTATGCCAATACCATACTGCTTTGTTTACTATAGATTCATAGTCTTGAAATCAGATAGTGTAGGTCCTCCAAATTTGTTCTTTTAAAATATAATTTTGGCTCTTTTATATCCTTTGCTTGTCTATAAAAATTTTAGAATCAGCTTGTCAATTCCTACAAAGAAGCCTGCTGGGATTTTGATTGAGATTGTGTTGGATCTATGGACTAATTTGGGGAGAATGGACTTCTTAACTCTATTGAGTCTTCTGATCCATGAATGCGGTATGCCTCTCCATTTATTTAGGTCTCTTTTAATCTATTTCATCAGTGTTTTGTAGTTTTCAGCATACAAATCTTGCACATATTTTGTTAGATTTATCCCTAAGTATTTCATTTTTATTATGCTGTTGTAAATTGCCCTGTTGTTTGTTAAATTTCAATTTTCAGGGTGCCTGGGTGGTTCAGTTGGTTAAGTGTCTGACTCTTGATTTTGCCTCAGGTCATGATCTCAGAGTCCTGAGATCAAGCCCGTTGTTGGGCTCTACACTCAACAGGGAGTCTGCTGGAGATTCTCTCTCCCTTTCCCTCTGTCCCCCCCCCTCACAAATAAATAAATAAATATATAAATCTTTTCAACTGATATACAATTGATTTTTGTATATTGACCCTGTGTCCTATAATATTGCTATACTCTTGTGAGTTCTAGTAAGTTTTTGGTACACTCTGTGGGATTCTCTAGGTAGATGATCATGATGTCTGTAAATAAATATGGTCTTATTTTTTCCTTTTCAATCTTTGTGTCTTTTATTTCTTTATTCTTGCTTAACTGCCCTAGCTAGAACCTCCAATGCAATGTTGAATGGAAGTGGCAAGAGAAGATATCTTTGTCCTGTTTCTGATATTAGGAGGAAAGTGTTCAGTCTTTTACCATTAAGTGTGATGTTAGGTGTAGTGTTTTTGTAGATGCCACTTATCAGGTTGAGAATGTTCCCTTCTGTTTCTGGTTTCCTGAAAGTTTTTATAATGAGTGGATCTGCATTTTGTCAAATGCCTTTTCTGCATGAATTGATATATGGTTTTTATTTTTCATCCTCTTGATATGATAAATTATACTGATTGATTTTCAAATGTTTAACTACTCTTGCATTCCTGGGATAAACCTTACTTAGTCATGAGGTATTATCCTTTTTATGTGTTGCTGAATTCGATTTGCTGATATTTTGTTGAGGGTTTTTTTTGGTCTAAGTTTATGAGGGATATTGGGCTGTAGTTTTCTTATAATCTCTTGGTCTCATTTGGTATTTATTGAATTTTGCATTGGAGTTATTTTTCAAGTAGAGAGGCTGAATTTAGAGTTGGTCTGAGGCACCAGTGTTAGAAGAAGGGCAAATTTCTCTGAGGCATTCCCTTTGCCTTCCTCTGCTCGGCTAAGCCACACTACTGATAACTGCAGATGGCGCTGGACTCTTGAATAGTCCCTCTGCCACTCAGAGCTCCGAAATTTTCTGTCTCCCTTCTCTGCTTCACTTCCAAACCAACAACATAATGCACAAAACAACAGGGACACGTTCCTGGATTACCTAACCAGACACACTAAACGTCAGGGATCCAAGAGACCTGTAGTCATATCTCTCTGTCTATGCTTCAGGTGATTAGAATAAGCTCAAGGGGCACCCACACACATGGTCACCAGGGTGCAGGGGATGCTGAGGGGAGATTGCATCCAGCTTGTGAATGGGAGCACTTTCAAATCGTCACCTGTACTTAGCAAAGGTTTGAGAGTTCTCTGTAGTACCCTGGGTGTTTAACAAGCATTCTGATGCTGAGTAATCATTACAGCTGTACATAAAATAGAAAGATTAGAGTCTCAATTGCCTGCTTAATATGTAAATGTACCCAGTTATGTGTGAGTGGTTCTAATGAAGTAACTTATACTTCTGTTTTCTACATTGAGAGTGATTGAGGTAAAAAAACACTCTATAACCCCATCAGAAATTAGCAGTCCGCAGGCCCTTTGAAGGGACTCCGTGGTGCTGCCTGGCTTGGGGCTAGGAGGCAGTAGGACTGGGTTTTAGCCCAGGCTTTACAATTGATGTCCACTTCTCTGGGCAATAGGAACGCAATAGAAAGTAGACTTCCTTATCTCCAGCTGAGCTCAGAGAGTTGTTGATGATGGATTGTGAAATAACTTCACTTACCTATTTACTTTGGATTGGTTCTCATCCAACATACAGGTATGGATAAAAATAGCAGCTACCAGGCACTGTGCTAGTCAAATCTAGAAGATCTGTGTTTTGGCTAATCTAGTGCTTTGTTTATATTATTTTCTTCAATCATCACACCAATCTTGGAAGATAGGAATTAATATACCCCCATTTTTTTTTTTAAGATTTTATTTATTTGACAGAGAGAGAGGGAACACAAGCGGGGGGAGCGGGAGAGGGAGAAGCAGGCCTCCCACGGAGCAGGGAGCCCAATGCGGGGCTCGATCCCAGGACCCTGGGATCATGACCCGGGCCGAAGGCAGACGCTCAATGACTGAGCCACCCAGGCGCCCCAATATACCCCCATTTTATAGATGGAGAAACTGAGGCTCACGGAAGGCAAGTTCTTGACCTGATCTCACCCTGTAAGTTAATGGCTAGGCTGAGGTTCAAATTCAGGTCTCCATGGCTACACCTCCCTGTCTCTCCCACTACTGAGGATGACAACATCTGCCAGAATTCTCACATATCTGTAACTGGATGTGCTTGGAACGACAAGGAGTATTCTGTGTGCCTGTGATGAGGAACTAGATCCAAACAGTGACTAGGGTTGAGCACTGCCTCTTGCACCTCACCACATACACACTGTTCTTGGCATTTAACGAGGAGGGCAATGATTTGAATTGCAGCTCTTGTTAAAGCCTGGTTTAGAAAGAGTGCAAGACTTCCACTTGCTATC
The DNA here is from genome assembly GCF_029215605.1 of Mirounga angustirostris. NCBI lineage: Eukaryota > Metazoa > Chordata > Mammalia > Carnivora > Phocidae > Mirounga > Mirounga angustirostris. The sequence goes on from NW_026991719.1 coordinate 100,946,882, forward strand.
TCTGTAGCAGTAAAGGGTCTCTCTCCAGCCACTCTCACAGTGGCTGAGGGACTGTGTTCTATGGAGTGTCTCCAACTGGAAAAAAATTATAGCCCTTATTATACACTAGACACTCTCTAATCACTTTCCACACATTCACTCATATAATCCTCACAACAGTTCTGTGAGAACCCTTAATATTCCCATTTCGCAGATGAATAAACTGAGCCAGAGAGGTTAAGTAATTTTCCAGTCTCCCAGCCAGCAAGAGGCAGAGCTAGGATTTGAACCCAGAGAGTGTGGTAACTCTAAGGCCTGTGCTGGTCCATATGGTAGCCACTAGCTGAAATCCTAACTGAAATCCCACATGTGGCTATTTAAATTTAAATGAATTAAAATTAAATAAAATTAAAAATTAAGTTTCTCAGTTATACTAGCCACATTTCAAGGGCTTAATAGCCATGTGTGGCTAGTGGCTACCCTATGGGATGGTGCATTTATAGAACACTTCCATCCTTACAGAGAGTTATATTGTAATCACTGGGTTAGATTCTGTGCATTTAATAGGTTAAAAGGCATTGAGATGGTATGGCCATCTCAGAGGACAATCTGAGTACATCTCCCTGTGTTCCTGGGTTGGTCTCCATTTATCTTTGTCTCCAATTTTCTGTGCATTCCCCTTTTTAGCTTGATTGGTGAACAGGATAGCATTTTCAGCCCTTTCTAAACCTGGCTTTAAACTCTGACCTAAGCGTCTTCTGCTAGCCACCGCCCACCCCCGCCTCCCCCAGTGCCACCTGACTTCGGGCTCCTACTGATGCTTTGATTTTCAAAGAGCCGAAGACTCTGCTCTGGACTTAGTGTTAGGTCGTGGCAGACCACTTCTGGAAGCCCCAAGTCATGGCGGCGAAAGAAAAGATGCCAAGGGGGTATTTGGCTTTTAGCCCCTTGCTACTTCTGTCTCCAGACCTTGGCCCTTACCGTATAAGTCTGATATGTTGTTTACAGGAGGAGAAAAAAAAAATAAAGGAGCTTCCAAACAAAACCACAGAAGAGAACTGCAGCAGTTCTCTTCTGCTACACTGATTTATAGGCATTCCCACAAAATTCCCCAGGGCTGGGCCCAGCTGCCAAGTGATTGACAGTGATTACCAAAGGAGAGTTTTGTGGGTTTTCAGAGGCCTAACAAAGTAGGGTCCTCCTTACTAGCAGATGGCTGTCTATAGGGAAATTGACAAGGCTCTCTCCCTGCCACCCCTAAAATAAATTTCCCTCTGGAACTTGCAGGGAGTCTGTGATGCCTCCTCCCCTTCAGAGTGGAGTGTGCTGTTTACTTATTGGCCCATATGTCACATCAGGGGGGCTGTGTTGCCCATTCTCCCCCCAGGGGCCTGAGATGAAGGTGGGTGGGGACATTTTGATGGGCGGGAAGTAGTTTGTTGAAAAGTTGCAGACATGTCAGACACACTTCACTTAGTCCTCTCGTTAGCCTGCGGCCCCTTCTGTAGGTTCAGATTCAGGAAGAAAGGACTCTCAAATAGTCCTTTATCGGCACACTGCCTCCCCAAAATGGAGATTTCTCAGGGCATGCCAGGACCAGGATTTCAAGAATAATACTGATAAGCTTTTAAAAAGAAAGGGGAGGCCACTGAGTGAGAATGTGTGGTTAGGTCTTGGCATCTGTGATCAATATAGCAGGTGCTTTGCTGCCACATTGATGGGGGGAGGAAGGTGGTGTCAGAGGCTTTTTATCCCACGAAGCACCCAGGCCCTGGGGGAGAGGTGACTTGGAGAGCCCCTGTCTGAGTCAAAGTTGTCCTCTCTCCTTGTTCCTATTCCTGGAAGCAACCTGTTGCCCTCATGTGTATTGCTAGAAAATCTTTTCAACATGCCCTGCAGGGCCCATCAGATAGTACCAAGAAACCCTCATACCAGAATGGCCACCTACAGTTTACAGAGCATTGTCAAGTCTTTGGTCTCTCCTGTGGTCTCTGAGGAGGAGGGGATGACAGTATCATCTCCATTTTAAGGGCAGAAGATGGAGGCTGAGAGAAGCCTCAAGGTTTCTTTGCAAGGTGGTGTTTCAGTGGCACCTGACTGAAATCCCACATATCTGGCTACCCTTCTGCTTCTCGAAGCTTCTAGTAGCTCATCCTGCTGTCTCTTTTGTTGGGCCTTTGGGAGATGGCAGAGAAGTTTGGTTTCTGGGAAGGGAAAGCATCATAGTTGGCATGATGTACTTCATGGGCTCTCTTCTGCCTCATGGGCTCTCTTCTGCCTCACATTTGTTCTTCAGCTTCCCCTCTTCGGAGCTCGGTCCCTCTTGTTTTTCTGGAGTCAGAAAGCCCCGCCAACATTATTATTTTTTGCCACTGGCCAAGGTTCAGTGATGCCAGTGTGGACACAGGAATCAAGGGAATGTTCTGCACTACCCTGTCTTCTAACTTTACAAGATAATGTCCAGCATGCCTTGCTGACTGACAGTGCTCATGGGGATAAAGCCATCCTTTGTGGACCACAGAGTGCTTGAAATGGCAGCTTAACAAGTTTGGGCTTTATCTTGTAGACAGAGGTTAGCCAGGATAGGGTCAGTGTTCTGGGGGTTAGAAGGCAACTCTTGGAAAAAGATTTGCTCAGGGACGTTGTTGGACAAGAAGGAGGCAGGAGCAGCTCTGCCGAGGTAAACGAGGTGAAGGGATCATTTCAGAAATGTGATCCAAGGAAGACTTTGTGCCAATTAATTGCAATTGCTGGCTCCTCACCTTCCAGCATATGGTTACAATGAGCTGGTCACAGCCTTCAAGTGTGTTGTAATTGTCTGTTTACCTGTCTGCCTTCCGTGCTTTTGTGTGAGCTTTGAGAGCAAAGGGGCCTAGTCTTATTCCCCAGTTCCTAGCACAGGGCAAGACCTAGAGTAAATGCTCAGTAAATGCTTGTTTGAATGATGAGAATTTCACACCTTTGTTCACAGGTACTGCCAACAAATTCCCGTCAAGAACTGCCAATCCTTAGCAGAGTCTTTCATGCTTATATATTAGGCATCTGCTTGGAGTCACTGGGGTCCTGTTTAATGGGCTGAAGCAGGTCTTGACTAACTAGAGAGTAGCTGGCTAAATGGAGCCCTGGTGTCTGGTGGAGGCAGTTTTTCCCCTTAAGGGCCTGTTAAAGAAAATTATTCTGACACCTGTTAAAATGGTAAAGAGGACTTTCTTCAAGAACTATTGCAATAGGGGAGAGAGACAGAGACTGAACTCAACTCCTAACATAACAAGGACGAGTGGGGATTATTAGCCAATGAGCAGAGTGAGGGGGTCAGTGGATGCAAAATTCCTTAGAGAAATGTGACTAGATGTTGTTTTGGAGTGAATGTTTGTATCTGCTCCCCCATTCATATGTTGGCATTTGGAGATGGGGCTTTTGGGAGGTGATTATTTAGATGAGGTCATAAGGGTGAGCCCCCATGATGGGATTAGTATTCCTATAAAAAGAGGAAGAGAGACCAGCTTTCTCTCTCCCCCCTTCTCCCCTATATGATGACGCAGTGGGAAGGTGGCTAGCAGCCAGCCAGCCAGGATAAGGATTCTCACCAGGGACTGAGCCTGCCAACTTCTTGATCTTGGATGTGCCAGTCTCCAGAACTGTGGGAAATGAATGTTGTTGAAGCCGTCCAATCTATGGTAGTTTGTTATAGCAGCCCAAGCTGACTAAGACAGACATCCAGGCTGAGGGAATTCTTGCTAAACTGGCATAACAGGATTTTTGCTAAAGGCAAGCCGAGGATTTAGGAATCAGGGCTGGGGGATGCCTGGGGGGCTCAGTGGTTAAGGGGCTGCCTGGGATCGAGCCCCACGTGGAGCCTGGGCTCCCCACTCAGCAGGGAGTCTGCTTCTCCCTCTGCCCCTCCCCCAACTTGTTCTCTCTCTCTCTCTCAAAATCTTAAAAAAATCAGGGCTGGGGAGGATGGGGAACTTGATCAGATATCAAGTGTGATCAGATGTCTCCGGTGGGGGGATTTTTTGCTAAACTGACTTAGCAGGGTTCTTTGCTAAAGACAGGCCAAGGTCAGGGCCTAGTTGAAATGAGGGCTTAGAAGAGCCTGACTAAATTTCAATGGAAGAGGGCGTCTTTTTCAGGCTTAATCGGCTGAGGCCCAGTTTTGCCCATTATGTCTGCCATTTGCTGCACCACTAACCTCCATTTGCCCAGGCAGGCACAGCTGATGGGAAACCTGAGCTGATGCCAATGGTTGCCCAATGAAGCTATCCACTAAAATTTCCCTGGGAGCAGCTTGAAAAATACCTATGCCTGGGCCCTGTCCCATACCTACTAAATCTGAATTGATGAGCATATGTTTAACAAGCTCTCCTGGTGATTCTCATTATCAGCCAGGTCAGGGACCCACAGGTTTACACTATGGATTGACCAAGAGGGAGAAAGGGAAGAACTAACTGGTTGTTGGGGGAGGGGATCCAATATCTACTTTGCTCCCTTTTTCCATAGACATGGGTTCCTTCCACCCCTGGAGATGCCAGGACTTGTGTACTCGGCAAAATGGCAAAGTAAATGAATATTGTTTGTAATATCTGCCACCTTGGCTTTTTGGGCTTTTTTTTTTTAAACTTACAAAATTTTTAAGTAGTCTCTGATGTAGGAAAGATGTTAGGGTTCGAAGCCGAGGGCCAAGAAAGAATTCTTGAGACGTCTTTGGCGCGAAAAGGTAGTTTTATTAAAGCACGGGGACAGGACCCATGGGCAGAAAGAGCTACACCGGGGTAATGAGGAGTGGCCCGTTATATACTTGCAAGTTGGGGGTGGGTAGGGAGAGTGTAAGTCTCTAAGGAACTTTGGAAGCAAGGTTTCCAGGACCTTGAGGAGGCCGTTAGGAAAAGGTCATTTATTACTGCCTAATAAAACCTTAGTCATGAGACCCTTCAGATGTATATCAGTGGGTTCTATGCTTGGGGAATGACTGCCAACATATATCTTGGGGGGGGGGGGGTTAGAGATAAAGGAAGTTTCCAAAGGAACTTCTTTGTTAAAGTAGACTTACAGGATCCTTGGGTTCAGGCTAAGATTGCCTTTTGCCCTTAGCAAAGTGTTAACACCAAGCAGCTGAGCTCCTAGAGGAAGGTCACTCTGCTAGTTTCAAGGACTTGTGAATGGGCTGTAAGTAGTAAGGACATTTTTTTTGCTGTTGTTTCCCACATGAGGCTGCACACCCAATGTGGGGCTTGAACTCACCACCCTGAGATCAAGAGTCACATGCTCTACTGACTGAGCCAGCTGGGCGCCCCTAAAATTTAAGTAAACTCTACCCCCGACGTGGGGCTTGAACTTACAACCCCGAGATCAAAAGTAACATGTTCCACCGATTGAGCCAGGGCTTCTGCTGTCCCTCAGACACCTGGTACCCTTCCCTCTACTTTCTTCCTTCTGAAAGAGACTGGCTAGGTACCACTTTTTTTTTTTTAAAGATTTTATTTATTTATTTGAGAGAGAATGAGATAGAGAGAGCATGAGAGGGGGGAGAGTCAGAGAGAGAGGCAGACTCCCTGATGAGCAGGGAGCCCGACGTGGGACTCGATCCCGGGACTCCAGGATCATGACCTGAGCCGAAGGCAGTCGCTTAACCAACTGAGCCACCCAGGCGCCCTAGGTACCACTTTCTAAGGTTTATATTTTTGATGAGGCAGACTGGTGTCTTTTGAAAGGGAACAAATCCAGAAGTTAAAGGACTAGATGTCCCCAAAGTAGGAGATTCAGATATCGGGCAGTGGGGGTGGGGTGGGAGGGCAGCAAAGTTTCGCGCATGCATGTGTATGTGGAGGTGTTGGGGGGGGTGAGACCGTCTAGTATCCGTACAAATTACACAGACCTGCTTTCTTTGCCTGTGCCTAAAAGCGGCTCAGATACTTTGTCTATGCCCCAGATTCTTAGGACTTTCTGGGAGATATTAGGCAGAGTCCTATCTTTTTCCTAAAAGGACAGAAAAATGAAAAGTTTAAAGCTAAACCCGGACCCTCAGGTAAGATGCAACCCTTACTGAAATAGCACTGTGTCAGCAGAACACGGTCCCGTTGCCTCATTATCAGGTGAGGTCAGGACATTATTTCTGGCAGCTTGTGAAAGCCGCAGCCTGTTAGAAAAAAGTCTTCCTGAAGGTTTAATACAGCCCGCTCTGGCTCTTTCTCAGGAGCTCAGCGCGCTTGCGCGTGCTCTTTCTCTTTTCTTGGGCCTCCTTTTAAAATGCTAATTAAATTTGCTTGATCCACTGGCCCCCAGCCCCAGCTAATTTGGAGATCAAGAAAGGGAGTTTGATATCTATAAAAGATGTGTCTGTCTTTTCACCTGAGCTACCTTTGTATTTCATTCTGTTTTATTACAGGAAATCGTGTGAGGGGCTCTAAACACTAACATACATAACATTGATTGTATTCTGCATAACAAATTGGATTAGGATAATTACCACACAGATGTTAAAAAACCCAAAATGCAAATCAATGCAATTAGTCATGACTTAATATACTATAATTCACACATTGGAATGTCTTATTGTGATTATACTATTTTAGAACAAAACGCTTTAACAAAAAAGGAAGAAAAGAATTCTTTTACTCTGGCGCTGCACGTGCTCTGAACAAGAAATTGTTTTATGCTAATTTGGAATTTGACTACTCAGAATTCTTATTAACTAATCAGATCCTTCAATTTCTCTTGCCCCCTTTTATATAGAGAAAGCTGCTTCTTTAGCAAGACAATTTCATGCACAATTCAACTTGAATGCCACCATTATGAACAAAGGAATTTGCACACGGATGCCTTTGACAAACATGGCTTTAGAAAACCGAGCCTTGGGTGATGGGGGGTAGGGGCCCCCCTCATTGATGGCCAAGACCTTGAAACAAAGGAGACAAGTGTAAGCAATTGGAAGGGGCCCAAGTTAGCCCACAGATAAGCAGACCTGTCCTGGGGGCAGTAGGCTCAAGAGTTGCCACAAAGCACTGTATAGCTTTTGCCTAGCTGAGAGGGTCAGTGGGGCCTGAATTCCAGCCCGGGATCCACACTCCCAAGTTCTACACCCAGGTGACCCAAGGAAAGAGCACCTCTTTCTAATTCACACAAATGTGACTTATGGCTACAAGGCAGGAGTTTGGTCAGAGAGCGAAGAAAGCAAATCAATCAAGTCTCATTGCCAGAAACTGCAGCAGCTAGGACCCCGGGAGTCTAAACTGTGATGAACTCAAATCCAATTCCTACATTCTTTTCTGGTTTATCCTACAAGCCCACCACCCCACCCCTAGTGCTCTGCTTTTGCTTAGAATTTCCCTGAGATCTAAGTTTTACACTCTCAAGTACACGCTCTTTTTGATTGTTTTCTATGTCAAAGCTTTGCACACCTGAATGATCTGGGAAAAATTATTTTCCCTCTACCTTTCTAGATTCTTGATTGAGACCCCCTGTAATAAAAAGACAGATTAACAGGAGAAAACAAACATGTTTAATAGCATGTATACTTTCTGTATACATGGGAGAGACCCAGGAAAACTGAGTAACTCCCAGCAATGGCTCAAGCTAGCACCTTAAATATCATCTCTGGCAAAAGACTGAAGATGTTGGGGGTGGGGGGAGCCAGTTAATGGGAGGCTATCATGAAAAGCGTAGTAAACCAGAGTATGGTTGTTATGCAGGTCTATGTCCTCGCCCCCTCCATTGATAAATTTCTAGAGGTTTAGAGTCCTCCTCCTCTTCCCCTACTGAGAGGGAGACACGCTTACAGATGGAGATTTCTCTTATAAAGGTAAATGTCTCTTACAAAAGGGGAACTTCTCAATTTTCAGAGCTTTCCCTGAGTCTGTATTTCTTGAAAATAATTAGCCTAAAAGAATCCTTATGCCAAAGAGGCATAGTATGGGGTGGCAAATTCTGTCCCCCTTAAGTGCTAAGGCAGTGCTGCCATCATCCTCTCTGGGGTCTCCTCCCCCACCTAGAGTCGCCAGATTTAGCAAATAAAAATAAGGGATTCCCAGTTATTTTTTTTTTTTTTTGCCTAGTTAATTTGAATTCCAGATACACAACGAATGATTTTAGAAATACATAAAAAATGAATAATATATCACATGCGATATTTTGGACATACTTACATTAAAATTAACGTTGTTTATCTGAAATTCAAATTTAACTTGGGTTCCGTGTTTTATCTGGCAACCCCACCCCAGCACAAAGCACCGAGCTTGTTGATTAAAATAGATCTAGGCCAGTGGTAATCACATTTGAGCCTTTATCAGGATCACCTGGAGGTGATTAAGACACAGATGGCTGGTCCCCACCCCCAGAGTTTCTGATTCATCATGTCTGGGGAGGTGCCTGAAAATTTGCATTTCTACAAGTTCCCAGGTGATGCTGCTGCTGGTCTGGGGACCACACATTGAGATCCACTGCTCTGGCTCAACCTCAATAAATAGATCCAATGGGAATGAAGCTCTTGTTGCCAAGTTGATAATACGCAGGCCAAAAGCTTTCCTGACCTCTTGCAGTGGGGTCTGTGGGCTCCCTTCAGGTGCTCCTTCAAGGAGCATGTGTTCGTCTGTGAGGCTCTCAGCTTGCTAGGGTGAAATCCCTAGAAATAATAATCCCCCTTGACTGCCTTAGGTTAGTGATAAGCAAAATTGTGGTGTGGATTTGTTGCTTCTAGCCTCGTTTGAACTTCCATCAACTTGAACTACTCTGCCTTCCTTCTAGATGCCACTGTCTTTCCATTCTCGAGCCAGGAATGGCAAATCTGTGTTGTGGGTCCCAGTGAAGAAGGACTCCACTTATTTCTTCAGCAGGGAAGCTATTATTTGGGGGTTACTGGTAGTTTTTAGTGAAGACCTTGATTTCCTTTGAGGCTTTCTTCCTTTCTTCTGGGCAAGTCATGAAAATGGCCCTTTAGTTATAAAAATGTAAAGCAGTATATGCCCAGTGACAGGACACTGACAGCGGTCAGGAGGGAATGAGGGGAATTTGCATAAGGAGTACGAGAACTTGTCTTTGAGACTGGGATGAGGTCCTGAATATCTGACTGAGATCCTGACCCTTTCTATTCAAGGCCCAAAGTTATTGCAACATGTTGGGTTGGACTAGGGTGGTCCTGGCCCATTCTAGAAATTGGGAAAGGGCAACAAAACTCCTGAGATAAAAAGCACTCTGAGGGTAGGAGACAGGATCAAGTGGCTGGCCTGGGCACTGGAGGTCTGTGGTGCAAGGGATTAGGAGATGTTGCTTTTAATCCGCTGATACAGAATCTGCCTCAACACAGCCCCTCTTGGGGGCAACTTCGTGCCACAAACAAAGATACATTGTGCACGAAAGGGTTGGAAGAGCCTGGGTCTATTTTTTCTTGAAACATTTGTCTGGGGCAAGTATGTTCCATCGTCCTTGTGGGACATAATCCAGCCCAGCAGTCAAGTCTGTATAGTGGTCTCAGAGAGTGTACTTGACACCCTGTATTCTTTTTTTTTTAAGATTTTATTTTCCATAGTGTCTGTATCAGTTTGTATTCCTACCAACAGTGAATAAGGTCCCTTTTCTTCTACATCCTCCACAACACCTATTGCTTCTTGTGTTTTTTATTTTAGTCATTGTGACAGGTGTAAGGTAGTATCTCATTAAACCGTATGGAGGTTCCTCAAAAAGTTAAAAATGGAATTACCATATGATTCAGTAATTCCACACTGGGTATTTACCCAAAGAAAATAAACACTAATTCAAAAAAAGGTACATGCACCCCTATGTTTATCACAGCATTATTTACAATAGCCAGGTTATAGAAGTAACCCTGGTATCCATCAATAGAAAAGAAGGTGTGGTATATATATACAATGGAATATTACTCAGCCATAGAAAAGAATGAGATCTTGTCATTTGCAACAACATGGATGGATCTAGAGGGTATAATGCTAAGTAAAATAAGCCAGTCAGAGAAACACAAAATACCATATTTCACTTATATGTGGAATTTAAGAAACAAAGCAAATGAACAAATTTTAAAAGAGACAAACAAACAAACAAAAAGCCAAAAAAACCCCCAGGCTCTTAAATATAGAGAACAAACTGATGGTTACCAGAGGGGAGATGGGTGAGGGCTTGGGTGAAATAGGTGAAGGTGATTAAGAGTACCCTATCACGATGAGCACTGAGTAATGTACAGACTTGTTGAATCACTATATTGTACACCTGAAACTAATATAATACTGTATATTAATTGTACTTGAATTAAAAATAAATAAATACAAACTTTAAAAAACAAAAAAACCCAAAAACAAAAAAAGATTTTATTATTTATTTGAGAGAGGGAGAAGAGAGTACAAGTCGGGGGAGGAGCAGAGGGAGAGGGACAAGCAGACTCCATGCTGAGCACGGAGCCCAACTCGGGGTTCCATCTCATGATTCTGATCATGACCTGAGCTGAAATCAAGGATCAGACACTTAATCGACAGCCACCCATGTGTCCCAGATACCCTGTGTTCTAAGGAACCTCAAGATAGAGGCTGAATTTCCTGTCAATATGGGCATATAAAAACTCAGTCGTGGTAATTTAAACAGTAAAAGCAATTCAAATTTGTACTTTGAGTTGGTGAAGTCAGTGTACTTCTTATGCATTACATATATGGTGCTGCCTCCCCCTTTTGCTCTCATGGTCTCACTGTTATTTGATTACAGCCTTCTTTCCCATTGATCCTGGGGGTGCCCTTTGTACCCCCCGATTATTAATTAGGGCCTTCTTGGTTGCAAGTAACAAAAAAACTTTTTAATCTTTATGTAGTACTTACTATATGCCAGGTAGTGTTCTAAAGGCTTTATAAATTTACAAATTTTTACAGACTTTTTTTTTTTTTTTTTAGATTTTATTTATTTTTTTGACAGAGAGAGACACAGTCAGAGAGGGAACACAAGCAGGGGGAGTGGGAGAGGGAGAAGCAGGCCTCCCGCGGAGCAAGGAGCCCGATGCGGGACTCGATCCCAGGACCCCGGGACCATGACCTGAGCCGAAGGCAGACGCTTAACCGACTGAGCCACTCAGGCGCCCCCAGACTCTTTTTTTAAAGATTTTATTTATTTGAGAGGTAAAGAGAGTGAAAGAGAGAACATGAGTGGAAGGGAGGGGTAGAGGCAGAAGCAGACCCCTCACTGAGCAGGGAGCCCGATGCAGGGCTCAACCCCTGGACCCTGGGATCATGACCCGAGCTGAAGGCAGATACTTAACTGACTGAGCCACCCAGGTGCCCCTTTACAGACTCTTTTAATTCAACCATAGAAGGTAGAGATATTATCCCAATTTTACAGAGTAAACAAAAAGGAGATTTTTTTTTTTTTTTTTTTTTTTTTTTTTAGTATGGATTCAGGGGTATCTCACAAAACCCAGGTTCCTGAATGTAAGTGATCTTCAGAAATGAACTGGGACCCTGGGATAAGTCCTACCTGGATTCTCTACCACTTGTTCCTGTGCCTCTTTGTATCTGTGTTTCATTCTTCTTTCTTCCATTAGATCAGGTTTCTCTTTCTAGATCATATGGAGGAAAATATGGTGTCTAATACCACCCAACTTTCACATGTGATGAAACTGACCATCCAGAGAGTGAAACTGAGCTCTCTCTTAATTAAATAAATCCTGTTGGAGGGAATTCATTAGTTCAGTTTGGGTTAGGTGTCCAGTCCTGGACTCAATCTCTTGGAGATCAACTTTTGCTAACCAAATGTAACTTATAAAAGAGGGATTTAGAAAACTATGGACAGAGGGCAGCAAGTCACATTGCAGGAACATGGAGTTCCCACTGATACCAGGTAGATAGAGGAAGGAAAGGGAAAAGTCCTAGAAATGAAGCACTGGGAAGACAATAGCTGTCTGCAAAACCTTAACTCCTCATTCCACCTGGCTCCTACCAAGTGATAACAACTGGCACATGGTACTATTTGTTATCTCTGCTCTGACCTCCTCCCTCTATCAGTATGGGTCATGGATGTGGTAGCTTCATTTATACTCATTGCATCGGTCCAAAGGGAGGATTTTCACATCTGTCCCAGGTTGTCCCCTGTTCTCTGCCCAGGTAGCCCTTTTCTGCTCCTATGCAATATGGCTTGACCTCCTCCTGCAGTCAACTGCTCAGTCAACTGAACATAATTTCAGTGACCTTTTCCTAGGCATGGTGACAGAGCTGTTACAGAGAAGGAAATTGCCTCTGAGAGGATGTGGCAGTTGGAGGAATGAGGCAGGGTAGAGGTGTCAGTAAGAAAGTTTGTCTATCTGGCAATTTAGTCAGCTACTAGTTAGGCCCAGAGACAGTTTTGTCAGAGATACTTAGGGGTCAGTTATCTCATGGAGATGGACTCATGCTAACCAAATCTAAATCACAAGGGATCGAGATACAAAGCCAGAGTTCCATTTTATTCGTTTTCCAGGGGTACAGAGAATTGTTCATCAGACTGGAGTTGGCATGTCAGCTGGTAAGGCCAGACTCGAAAGGGAAGGTTAATAATAGAAGAAAGTTGTTTGGGGAGCAAGGAATGAGAACTAGGAGAACTCCTTGGATTATCTTTAAAAGAATTTTGAGGATAGCTGACACACTATTACATTAGTTTCAGGTGTACAACATAGTGATTCAAATCTCTGTATGTTATGCTGTGTTCACCACAAGCAGAGCTACTCTGTCCCCACACAACACTATTACAATACCATTGTCTATTCCCTATGCTCTGCATTTTAGTCCCGTGATTTATTCATTCCATTCTGGGATTATCTTAATGGCATCTGCCATCCACCTATGATAGCCCCACCCTAGAGATAGATCAGAGAGCAGGGACTAAATATTCATACTTGTATGTGAGAATGAGCTTTCCTGGGCCAGCTGAGCAAGATATTGAGAGTTTCTTGTTCTTTGACACACTGCCATCTAGATCTCAACACTAGCCGCTTCTTTGGTTAACACGTCTATCATCAGCTTCGGTCAAGTTACCGTGCAATCAGTTATCAGCAGCATTACCTCAAACCGGTGAGAAAGGAACATTGTTCTGCAGTACGATAATTGATGGTTGCAGCTAAACATTTTTTTCAACACTGAGTTAAACTTAAATAGGTTTCTTTTCCATAGGACTGCTCAGAGCCTTTAGTGAACTAAGCAATGTGCCCTGTGAATTTCCAAAAGAAGGATAAAGACTGTAAATTTATCTGACCACTTACTTGTATTATTCAGAAGAAGTCACGATGGCAAGTGTATTCGTTTCCTATTGTTGTTGAGCAAATTAGCATAAATTCAGTGGCTTAAAACAACCCAAATATTATCTTACAGTTTCATAGTTCCGAAGTCCTAAAATCAAGGCGTCAGCAGGGCCATGTTCCTCCTCTAGGGGAGGATCTGTCTCCTTGCCTTTTTTTTTTTTTTTTTTTGGCTTCTAGAGGCCATCCATATTCCTCCTCCATCTTCTAGGCCAGCAGCTCGCATCTCTAGACCCCTCTTCCCCCTCCTCTCCCCACTACTGTCATCACCCCTTCTGACTCTGATGCTCCTGCCTCACTCTTACAAGGACTCTTGTGATTACACTGGACCCACCCAGATGATCCAGGGTAATCTTTTTTTTCTCAAGCTATTTAACTTAATCATATCTGCAAAGTCCTTTTGGCTATGTGATGTAACACATCCCCTAGATTTGGGGGATTAAGATGTGGACATCTTTGGGGGGGTGTCATTATTTTACCTACCACAGGGAACAATGGGAAACACTGGACTGTGGTATTAAACATGCTCATACTATCATACTACTCTGAGATATGCTGAGGTCAAACTTCACTGGGTTTGGGGAGCTCTGGACCTTTCTCAGCTAAATTTTTAGAGGTTAGAATGGGCTCCTATAGACTCACAGAGTTCTCAGAGGGTGCTTATTACCTACAAGATCGATTGCTTTCTACTTGGGCAGTGGCAAAAGCTCCCCGCTGGAAGAAGAGAAAGGGCTTGTGTACTGAAGAAGGGGACTTTCCCCCAGACTCCTTCCCAGAAATATCATTCTCAGACACCAAAATCATGCAGAAGAAGCCCATGTCAACGGGTTAAACTTACTTGTTTAATCAAAAGTAGAGATAACCTATCATTTGAAATGGAAATTAGGGCTCCAGAATATCTTAAATGAGAGTGTTGCCACCCTGGGAAACCCCCTGTGGACTAGTGAGCAGGAAAGTAAGGCTGCAAGCAGTTGACCTTTTCATATCACCCGATGTATTTGTGACAGGTGCTATGCTGTGTTTGAAGAAATTGACACCCAAAGCTCTTCATTTTCCTGCAGAGAAAACGTGGTATCTTCTTTCTCTAAGGATATTTCAACCTTGTTTCATGGATGATGGTAATAACTCTTGACTTTGAACTAGTTCCTGTTGGGTATGGGGGTCCCCAAAGCCTATGACATTACCAGAAACCAAACCAAAGACAGAGTTATTGAGATTCCATTAACGCTGCGTTGACTAAGAATAGTAATTTCAGCTTAAGCATCTGATTATGCCAGAGATTCCATTGCAGAGGATGAGTAACTTAGATTGTTGAGAAATAATTCCTCCTGAGGGCTTGGGTCTGCTTGGGAAAATACATAGCAGAGGTTCCCAGGTATCTTTTTCTCACCAAACCTCAATAGCTTTTTCTTCACTCCTATTTTTTTTTCTTGTTCCCACTGACACTGACTACCTTAACTTATTAAATGTTTTAATAGTTTGGCTTCTGTGACCCAGCCTCATGCTAGTTTTTCTTCTACCCGTTGGACCACATCTCTCTTGTATTTCCTGGTTTCCTCTTTTCTTCATCCTAACTGTGGATTCTCTTGAAGACACAGTCATTGACACTCTCCTTTTCTTTATGTACTCTTTCATTCATCCATCAAACATTTTTTTAATGTTTAAATATTTATTCATGTTTGGAGAATTATTTTTTTAAAGATTTTATTTACTTATTTGAGAGAGAGAGAGAACAGAGGGAGAGTGAGAGGGAGAAGTAGACTCCCAGGGGACCAAGGAGCCCGATGCAGGGCTTGATCCCAGGACCCTGAGATTATGAGCCAAGTTGAAGGCAGATGCTTAATTGACTGAGCCACCAGGCCCCCCCCCCATGTTTGAAGACTTATATTGTGCTCTGGGGATACAGAAATGTATTAGACACAATCCTTGTCTTCTGGGAACTCAAAAACTAGGGAGGGAGACAGACAGGAAATCAATGAATGAAATTAATGAATACTTCATATCTGAAGTGTATATGAAATATTTTTATGGAAATCCTTGGCAGAGACATCTATATGTGTTTCCAGTTGGGATGCTTTCAGCTGCAAGTAATGGAAAACTCAAGATGATTTAAACAATAAGGACAAATATTATTTCTTATAACAAGATATCTAAAGATAGGGGTATCCAGAATTGGTCCGTTCAGTGGCTCAAGAAGGGCATTAAGAACCCAGGTCTTTTCTCTTTGCCTGCTATCTTTAGCATATTACTTTTAGAACTGCAAATTGGTTTCCTGCAGTGCATTTATGAATAAGAAAATGCTACTTTCCATGCCCCCTCCCAACTTCCCTTCAGGACCCAGGTGGCTAAGATTACCTAAATCAGTTGCTGAGGAGGGAAATGAAACTACCATGATTGGCTTGGACCAGGGGATCTCAATTTTGGCTGCACATGAGAATCACCTGGACGTCTTTTAAAAGGTCCATGCCCAGGCATATCCTAGAGCAATTAAATCAGAATCTCTGGCTGTGGGACCCAGGCATCAATGTCTTTAAAGTTCCCCAGTTGATTCCTCTATGCAACCAAGGTTGAGAACCGCTGGCCTAGACCAGTACTTCTGATTTTTCCCTCTGGAGCACGAGAGGTCCTGGCCTCCCTTAAGAACATGAGGGTCTGCTCTAGGAAAAAATTAGGATTCTGTAAGCAAGGAAGAAATGAGGAATAGCTTTTTGGTAGGCAAATCACAATGCCTGCCACAGTAACTAATCAACATTCGTGACTTCAACTAGCACTTCTATGTGGAGACTGCCTCTTCTGGCTCTGACCTCATCTGAGCTCCTGACCTATTTCTTCAACTGTCTCCTGGCATCTCTACTTGTTTTTTTTTTTTTTTTTTGTCCACACCTCAATCTCAGTTTGTTCCAAACCAAGTGTTCAGCCTGCTTCCCTTCCTGATGACATTTCCATCACGTGGTACCAGCATTCTCCGGGTATTTCAGGCTCAAATTCTTGGGATTTTTTTTTTTTTTAAAGATTTTATTTATTTATTTGACAGAGAGAGACACAGCGAGAGAGGGAACACAAGCAGGGGGAGGGGGAGAGGGAGAAGCAGGCCTCCCGCAGAGCCGGGAGCCGGATGCGGGGCTCGATCCCAGGACCCTGAGATCACGACCTGAGCCGAAGGCAGACGCTTAACGACTGAGCCACCCAGGCGCCCCTCTTGGGATCTTTTTTTATACATCTCCTTTAACCCCTGCTTTTAAAGTCACCTCACCCTGTTTTTTTTTTTTTTTTTTTTCCCTGAGATATTTTAATTCTACTCCATTATATTCCCTTCTATCCTGGTTTAGGCTGTCCTATAGCATTGCATGCTTACGTCCTATAATGGCTCACAGCTTGTTTTCTGACTCTAGTCTTTCACTCTTTTAGGTCATTCTGCATATCACCTTAGACTCATATTCCTAACATACTGCCTTCATTATGTGACTCCACAGGATGCCTTTTGATGGTTACCAATTTTTTGCCTGTTTTCAAGGTCCTTCAAATTTCAAGCCCATCTCCTCTTTTAAGGCCTGGTTCAGGACCTAGTTCCTCCAGGAGGTGTTCTCTGCTTATCCCAAATCCCTTGGATTCAGACAGATCTTTGTTGAACTCCTGACTCCACCACTTACCACCTGTTTTTTTGGCAATTTACGTAACCTTTCTTTTTTTTTCTTTTTTCTCTTTTCTTTTTTTTTTGCATAACCTTTCTGAGTTTTGGTTTTCTCATCTGTAAAGTGGGAATAATATTAGTTTCTAACTCGTAGGGTGATTAATTAGGATTTAAAAAGTTCCTTTTCTCCCTGCCTCTTTTCTGACCCTTTATGTTGCCTCTTCTTTTACTACATAACTTAGCCTTTTATTATCTAATGCCCTCTACTCTGGCCTGATTGTTTCATGAATATAGGTCTCTTTTCTCCCCAACTTGATAGTAAGGCTCTTTTAAGTGTGGGCTCTGTACTTGCCATTTTTTCTCTCTTGTGCCCTTCTGAATTTTATGGTACACTGAGCCAATGTAGAAAGTATTGCACAGACGCTTGCCAGTTTTGTAAATATTTAAGTAGCACAAGCTAAAAGCACTATAGGAGCTGGGAGGAGGGAACTGTCTGCACCTCAAAGAGATGGGACATCCATGCAGAGTTACTTCCTTTTTGCTAACTCCATTCCAGTCAGCAGCTTCCATGCTTGATTTCTGGAGTAGAGTTGCAGGTGATCTTACTTGGATAGAAGTGCTCTCCATACCAGTTTCTCTTCTTTTCGCTCTTGGGGCAAGGTGGAAGCCTGACTTGCTGCAGCTCTGGGCTTGCATTCAGTGGCCTGTTCATCACATTGGTAAAGGCCAATGGCTTTGGCTTCCGGTAGGGTGGGGTGACTGTGTAGTGCTGGTGGTATGATTTTCTCATTTGAATCTCTATTTGGCTGTTCTCTCTGAATGCTACCAAAGTGGTTGCAAGGCAATTTTGCAAACGGGGATGAAGAAAAGTGTGAAAGATGGAGAAAAATGTATCATGTATTTTGCTCTGTGGCTTCACACTGTTTTGGTTTCTTTGGTTTAATTATTTGGTTCTTTGTCTCAATTGTGATGCTCCCCTTGCCTGGAACACATTTGAACCTGAATCTATATAATTGGAAATTCACTTGAAAAAAAGCCTTGGGCAGAGACTTAGAAGACCTTAGTCTGTGTGTACCTTTAGCCAAGTTACTCCCTTGCATGGCGCCTCAGTTTCCACGTCTGTAAAATAGGAATAATGCCTTCCTTACCTATGCCACATTGGTGTGGAAAGAATAAGATGATTAGTGATGTGAGCATGCTTAGGAAAGTGAAAAGCCTTCACAAATGTAAGGATGTATTATTTTAAATGGAATTTAAATGCAATCTGGTTTCAAGAGAGCATTCTTTAACCAGTGGGAATTGGTAAATTTGCTTTTACGATGAAGCATAAGCCTTATATTATTGCCTAAAGGTATTTGATGGCTTCCCGACCATTTTCCTGGCAGTGTTTGTAGTTCTGCGTGTGTGGTGATGGTGGTGCCCTTCTGAAAGTTGTATTCCATGTGATTTTACTTTGTCTGGTGATACATATGTGATGTATTTGGAGATTCTCTTAATCAGCCCCTCCCTTTCTACTGTTCTTGTGTATGTTAATGAGCCATAATTAAATTCATTTTGAAATTTAATAACAATTAACATTCTTTGAACACATACCATGTATTATAAACTGGTCTTAATCGATTTGGTTTTATCTATGTTTATTTATTCGGAGATAATGGTAGCTGGCAAAGAAGTATGAGTTTGAGATGGGTGAGGGTTATTTACTTTTTCACAATATCCCTAGGGGATTACAATGAAAGCAAGTCTTGGACTAAATTTTGTCATGCACACATCAACGTTTATTAAACGAACATTCATTAATGGCAGTGACAAAGCAGTTCATACAACCTGTACTGTAAGGTTGATTATGTCTCAGCAATCTGTCATTCAAAAGGTTTTACCACATGTCTCGAAGGCTCACAGGAGGAAGGCACCACCATATTTCGGAAGCAGAATTTTATTTATTTATTTATTTATTAAAGATTTTATTTATTTATTTATTTGACAGAGAGAGACACAGCGAGAGAGGGAACACAAGCAGGGGGAGGGGGAGAGGGAGAAGCAGGGTCCCTGCAGAGCAGGGAGCCCGATGCGGGGCTCGATCCCAGGACCCTGGGATCATGACCTGAGCCGAAGGCAGACGCTTAACGACTGAGCCACCCAGGCGCCCTTGCAAGCAGAATTTTTAAAAAATTGTTCTGTTTATTGAGGTAGAGTTCATATAAAATGAACCATTAATCATTTTAAAGTGTACAATTTGGTGGCATTTAGTGTGTTTACAATATTGTATAAGCATCACCAACTCTCTATTTCCAGAACATTTCATCACACTCAAAGAGAACCCTATACCCATGCAGCAGTCATTCCCCACTCATTTTCTCCCCTACCCACTCTTCCAGGCCCTGGAATCCACTAATCTACTTGCACTCTCTATGGATATACCTATTCTGGAAGATTCATATGAATGGAATCATACAATATGTGATGTTTTGTGTCTGGCTTCTTTTCTTAGTGTAATGTTTCAAGGTTCATCCATGTTGTAGCATGGCTCAATATGTCATTCCTTTTTATGGCTGAGTAATAGTCTACTGTATAGCTATACCACATATTTTATCCATTGATGACCTTTTGAGTTGTTTCTACATTTGACTATTATGAATAGTGCTTCTGTGAACATTCATGTGCACATATTTGATTGAGTATCTATTTTCAGTTCTTTGGGGTATATACCTAGAAGTGGAATTTTGGGGTCAGATGGTAATTCTGTTTCACTTTTGAGGAACTACCAAACTGCTTTCCACTGAACTGCAGCATTTTACATGCCCACCAGTGATATATGGGGGTTCCTATTTCTCCACATCTTTGCCAACACTTGCTATTTTCTTTTTCTTTCTCTTTTTTTCTTTCAAGAATTTATTTAAATTCAAGTTAGTTAACATATAGTGTATTATTGGTTTCAGGGGTAGAATTTAGTGATTCATCACTTGCATACAAAACCCAGTGCTCATTACAAGTGCCCTCCTTAATACTCACCACCCCTCCAGCAACCCTTAGCTTATTCTCCATATTTAAGAGTCTTATGGTTTGCCTCCCTCTCTGTTTTTATCTTATTTTATTTTTTCTTCCCTTCCCCTATGTTCATCTGTTTTGTTTCTTAAATTCCACATATGAGTGAAATCATATGGTATTTGTCTTTCTCTGACTGACTAATTTCATTTAGCACAATACCCTCTAGTTGCATCCACATTGTTGCAAATGGCAAGATTTCATTCTTTTTGATGGCTGAATAATATTCCATTGTGTTTGTATATGTGCATATATATATATATACATATATATATATATACCACATCTTCTTTATCCATTCCTCTGTCTCTGGACATATAGCCACCCTAGTGGGTATGAAGTGGTATCTCATTGTGGTTTTAATTGCATTTCCCTAATGTTGAATAATGTTGAGCATCTTCTCATGTGCTCGTTGGCCATTTGTATATCTCCTTTGGGAAAATGTCTATTTGGATCCTTTGCCCATTTTTTTCTTTTTTTTTTTCTCCTTTTGATGTTGAGGTAGACCTTTTTTTGTTCCTCGATTCCTCCATTACTGCCTTCTTTTATGATTAATTGATTTTTTTATAATGTATGATTTTGATTCCTTTCTCAGTTTTTTCTGTTTTTAAATTATTTTTCCATAGTGGTTACCCTGGAGATTACAATTAACATCTTAACTTTATACTAATCAAGTTTGAATTAATACTAATTAAGTTTCAATAGTACAAAAAAATACTGCTCCCAGGTGCCTGGCTGGCTCAGTTGGTAGCACATGCAACTCTTGATCTTGGGGTCATGGGTTCAAGTCCCACATTGAGTGTAGAGATTACTTAAAAATTCTTTAAAAAAAGTATTAAAAAATTGCTCCTGGGGTGCCTGGGTGGCTCAGTTGGTTAAGCATCTGCCTTTGGCTCATGTCCTGATCCTGGCGTCCTGGGATCGAGCCCAGCATCAGGCTCTCTGCTCAGCAGGGAGTCTGCTCCCACGTCCTCTACCCCTGCCCCTGCTTGTGTGTGCTCTCTCTCTCTCTCAGATAAATAAATAAAATCTTAAAATAAAAATTGCTCCTTTATAGCTTTCTTTGTCTTTTGACAATTTGACGATTGTGTCTTGGTGCAGAGATCTTTGGATTTATTATGACTGGGTTTTGTTGTGCTTGTTGGATGTGCAGATTCATATTTTCATCCAATTGGGAAGTGTTTGGCCAATACTTCTTCCAATATTTTTTTGTGCTTCTTTCTGTCTCTCCTCTTCCTCTAGGAATCTATGCATACATTGGCACACATTGGATGGTGCCACACAAGTCTCTTAGGTTCTATTTAGTTTTCTTCATGCTTTTCTCTATCTTCTCCTCTGAATAATCTCAACTGATCTTCTTTAAGTTTGCTGATCTTCTGCAGATTCTTCTGCTTCCTCAATCAATTGGTAAACCCCACTAATAGAGTTTTCATTTCAGCTTCTCTTTTCTTCTATAATTCCTATCCCTTCATTGATATTCTCTATTTGTTGAGACAGTGTTCTACTTGTTTCCTTTAGTTCTTTGTCTGTGGTTTCCTTTAGGTTTTGAACATATTTGATAGTTCACTTAAAGTCTTTGTCTACTAAGTCCAACACCTGGCCATCCTAAGGAATAGTTTCAATTAATTTTTTTCTCTATAGATGGATCATACTTCCTTGTATCTTTACATTCCTGGTAATTTTTTGTTGTTGAAAACTGGATATTTTGAATATTACAATGTGGCAATTCTAGAAATCAGATTCTTCACCCTTCCCAGAATTTGTTGCTGTTACCTGTTGTGGGCTTTTCTAAACTATTTTTGTAAAATCTCTATTCTTTATCTGTGGCTCCTAAAGTCTCTGTTCTGTTAGCTTAGTGGTCAGCTGGCATTTTGACAGAGTTACATTAAATGCCTACAGCCAACAAAAGATAAAAAGAAGAGAAAATAAAGAAAAAAAAAAAGGACTACTTTCCTGGTCTTTGCCGATTGGTTCTGGGTTGAGGTAGTCCTTCAGTGCTTAGCCATTTACAACTCTTAGTCTTTATTTTCTACTTATGCAGAGCCTGAAGGCTAGCCAGAGGTTAAAACTTAGGGTCTTCTCAGCCTTCTTCTGAATATGCATCCCACAAAGGGCCATGTGTGTGCATTCCTGGATTCCCTGTTATGCACAGGAGCTTTTAAAAGCCCTTATTTCCACATGTAGATCCTTTTCGAATCTCTTCCTTTCCAGGCTTCTTGGTCTTTATCTTGTCCCAAGTGTTGTTCCTTTTCCCAGACTGTTACAGCCAGTACCTGTGCCTTTTTGAGTGCTTTTGCCAGGGAAATTGCCCTAGCACTGGGAACTCTAAGTTGGGCAAAACAAAGGGTAGCTTTTGCTCTGGTCCTTGAGGAGGAAATGCCAGATGGGTTAAGGCCCTATATTTTGAGAATAAGGTCCATATTGCTCCCCTTGGCACTAGCAATCTACGTCAAGGGCGCAGGGTGTGGTTTGCACAGCCACTGCCAATCTGTAGGGTAGGGGTGGTGGTGGGGCAATTTAGAATAACACAGTGTTCTCTTACTACAAAGCAGCCTCTTCCTTCTTCAAGTCTTCCCCTGGTTATTGTCAGTTCTTTATTTTATATTCAAGAGTTCTTCAAAAGTTGATTTGGGCAGTTTTTGTGAAGTTATTCATTACTTTTATGGAGGAGCCCTCTAGTTTCTAGTGACATCCCTCCTACAAGCAGGATTTTTGTGCCTTATAGTAGACATTAGACAACGAAGAGAAATTTTTAAGCAATGGCTGGAATAGGACTCTTTGGGTATTAATTTTGAAGTCTTTCTCTAAGGGTACAGACAGGCTACAGGATTCCCTAGATTTTTATACCCTGTTCATGCAAAGGTGGGAGTGTCTCTAAAATATTTTTTTTAGCCAGTTATAGCCCATTTTTAATATTTATCATGGAAATTAACAGGCCACTATTTTTCATCAATGAAAGCCAATTTTTGACATTTATCAAGCTAATTAGCAAAGTATAGATGGTTCTGTGTCTGAGATATAGGTAACAGAAGCACTTGTGGCCATCACTTCTGGAATGTGACCCTGTCTGGCATAACTCTGGCTCCCTACCCCCATCTGTGTATCCTGATGAGGGCAAGTGACTGACCCTAGAAGTAAAGCTGAAACCCACTGTCACATAACAAATATCACACTGTCTCTGCTGAAGTATTATAAAGTAAATGGTAGACACTGTAACACTATATTATGTTGTTTAATACAACAGTCCCATGAAGTAGTAGTGTAATTATCTCCATGCTATAGATAAAGAAACTGAAATTTGGGGAGATTAAATTATTTATTTAAGGATGCTCAGCTAGAAAGTGATAGAATTTGGATTCCAACCAGCTCTTTGAGACTCTGCATCTCTTATGTATTATGACCAAAAACATCTATCTTATGGTATTTTTTTTTTTTGTCATGTGAAGAATGCTTTTAAAAGAAATTTCTGAACACCAACTGTTCTTAATGATTGGAGGCTGGTCCATAGGTAGAATGCAGTTGGTGGGCTTGATTACCTGCCATTGTTTCTCTTAGATGCTCATCACATAGCAAGTCTTGAGTCCAAAGAGAATTATGGAAAAGAGCAGCAGTGGTCTCTGTTGGGGGTGTCTGGGAGGATCTAGTGATGGCTTTAGTGCTTGTCTGATCATGGGATTGACCAGGAATTGGACTTGAGCCTCACTTTGTTTTTTCCTTCTGCTCTGCCACTGGAGTGCAGCAGTACCTGCTCAGAATTTTTTTTTTAAATTTTATTATGTTATGTTAGTCACCATACAGTACATCATTAGTTTTTGATGTGGTGATCCAAGATCCATTGTTTTCGTATAACACCCAGTGCTCCATGCAGTACGTGCCCTCCTTAATACCCATCACCGGGCTAACCAATCCCCCCTTCCCCCTCCCCTCTAAAACCCTGTTTGTTTCTCAGATCCATAGTCTCTCATGGTTCATCTCTCCCTCCGATTTCCTCCCCCTTCATTTTTCCCTTCCTTCTCCTAATGTCCTCCATGCTATTCCATATGTTCCACAAATAAGTGAAACCATATGATAATTGACTTTCTCTGCTTGACTTATTTCACTTAGCAAAATCTCCTCCAGTCCCATCCATGTTGATGTAAAAGTTGGGTATTCATCCTTTCTGATGGCTTTATCCATTCATCTGTTGAAGGGCATCTCGGCTCTTTCCACAGTTTGGCTATTGTGGATATTTCTGCTATGAACATTGGGGTACATATGGCCCTTCTTTTCACTACATCTGTGTCTTTGGGGTAAATACCCAGGAGTGCAGTTGCTGGGTCATAGGGTAGCTCTATTTTTAAACTTTTGAGGAACCTCCACACTGTTTTCCAAAGCGGCTGTACCAACTTGCATTCCCACCAATGGTATAAGAGGGTTCCCCTTTCTCCACAACCTCTGCAACATTTGTTTCTTTCCCTGTCCATTTTTGCCATTCTAACTGGTGTAAGGTGGTATCTCAGTGTGGTTTTGATTTGGATTTCCCTGATGGCTAATGATGATGAACATTTTTTCATGTGTCTGTTAGCCATTTGTATGTCTTCTTCAGAGAAGTGTCTTTTCATATCTTCGGCCCATTTTTTGACTTATTTGTTTTTTGGGTGTTGAGTTTGAGAAGTTCTTTATAGATCTTGGACACCAGCCCTTTATCTGTAGTGTCATTTGCAAATATCTTCTCCCATTCTGTGGGTTGCCTGTTTGTTTTGTTGACTGTTTTCTTTGCTGTGCAGAAGCTTTTTATTTTGATGAAGTCCCAAAAGTTCATTTTTGCTTTTGTTTCACTACCTGCTCAGAATTTGAGTTCCCCTTGTCTGTCAAGACCCTAGGAGCAAACACAAGATGAAAACCACTTACATTTGATAGATGTGGAGAAGGATGGTCTTTTAGGACAGACTACTAGTGATTAATGACTGGAAATAGTTAGGAACATGAATTCAGTCTTGACCTTAAAGTATAAGATAGGTATCTGCTCTCACCATGGTTTTCTGGACAGACTTCACTGACTGTGGAGAGCATATTTAGCTTTCTAGCAACATCTTCAAGGTAACCCCAACAGAGTTAACTTTAAAAAGTGGCAGAAGATGTAGTTATCTACAGAATGATATGTGAGGAAACAGCTGGCAATGTATTCCCCCCCAAATTCTACTGCCAGTCATTCCTTCATTCTTCAATTAATTTATTTGTGCCTTCAGGAATCTCCTAGCAAAATGCTGTATTTGGTAGAGATTCTACTAAAGTTTTTTCAGAGTAGAACTCCCCTCTGAAAAGTGACTTCCTTTTCATCAACTTTTGGAGGGCAGACAACAGCATGGGGACCATCAAACTTACACTTGGGGAAATGAAGATGTCAGAAATTTTCCAGATGGTTTAAAATGAATGCAGGTGTGCCTGGAACTCTGCCATTGCTCCTCATCCTGAAGTAGTAGTCAGTAAATGCACTTTTGGTAAACAGTTCCAATTTTAAATGTGCCAGTGGAATATGCTAGCCAAATAAACCCAGCTATGAATCTGTTTGTTCAGCAAATAAGTGTCCCTGTTTCTGAAGTTTGCATTTTTATTGGGGTTCCTTAGATTCTTAGAGTGGTTCCAGAATCGTCATTACAAAGGATAGTTAAAATAAGTAGAAAAGCTTATTTAGATGGTGTGAGTTGTGTGTATATGTAGACAAAGGAGGAGAAAAGAGGAAAGATTTATATTGATGGGTTATGGTGTGTGTGTCTGGCATGAAGAGGTCACTAATCTGTTTACTATGTGCCAGGCACTGTGTTAACTGTTTTTCATGGATTATTTAATTCTCTTGTCAATTCTGAGGTAGATACTATTCTTCTTTTACTGCTTAAAGAGGTCACAGTAGAGATTTGATTCTGGATAGCAGGAGACCCAGATCCAGATCTAGCTGTGTGACCTTAGGTAAGTCATTTCTCTCTGGGCTTCTGTTCCCTCATCTATAAAATGAAAGATTATTTTTGAAGTACCTGTAGCTATGACAGTCTATACTTTGGTATCTGTGCTTCTTCCTACCCTCCTCTAGGTATTGTTTCCCAAGGAGATCAAGGCCAGAAGTCAACAATGACTGAATTACAAGTAGGGATATTTATAAATGCAGCTATATTGTACAGGTGAGCTAGTGTCAGAGACAGCAAGGTATCATGGGCAATACATTTGTTTAGCTTTTTGTGTCATGATGGTGGTTTGTCATTATGTAGATAAGTTCTGGACACTATTAACATGCTTTGTTCTGACCATTAACTTTTGTTTTAAGAGAGA
The DNA here is from genome assembly GCF_029215605.1 of Mirounga angustirostris. Taxonomy (NCBI): domain Eukaryota; kingdom Metazoa; phylum Chordata; class Mammalia; order Carnivora; family Phocidae; genus Mirounga; species Mirounga angustirostris. The sequence goes on from NW_026991719.1 coordinate 100,973,092, forward strand.
CTGATACTCATAAAATTTATAATAATTTTTTTCTTGATTAAATTTGGGTTCTTTTAGTGTTTCTTATTACCTCAAATTGCTGTCCCTGTTGGCTGGTATGACAGTTCCATTCATTCTACCACACATATTTATTGAGCATCTGGTATATGCAAAATTTTTTTCTAGGTACAAGATATATCAACGAACCAAGGAAACACACATTTTTGCCCTCATGGAGATCATATTTTAGTGGACTGACAATGAACAAAATATAATAGTTCAATGCATATATAGTATGTTAAATGACGATAAATTCTGTGGCAGGAAATAAAGCAAGAAGGGGCCTTGGAGTTGTGAGTACAATTGCTTACTATCTCCCTGGGAAAGTTAGTGCTGGTTCTCATCAGAGCTTAGGTAACAGCAAATTCCTTATCTAAGCAATTAAGAATGGGCTTTGGAGTCAGATAAACCTATTTTAATTTATAACTCTGCTCCCAGCTTTGTGACCTTGGGCACATGATTTTACTTCATTGAGCCTTGTATCAGTCAGTGTTGAGTTAGAGGAGCAGAACCATTAGGAGTATATAAAACAAAGGATTTATTTTGGGGATTTGACCTTATACAATTGTGGGAACAGATGAAACAGTTCACATCAGACTGCTGCTTCTGCATCTGATGCTGGACTTGAAGTCAACAGGACATATAGTCAGGAGAGATGAACGTGAAAGTAGGAGAGAGCAAGGTCACACTAGATAAGCTGGACTCCATGTCAATCTCTCACAACCTCTAAACCTCCAATTTCAAAGATGGGAGAGTCCTGCAGGAGAAGGTGGTATACTTCATTATGGAGCTAAACACACACCTGGCCCCTGAGTCAGAGAAGCTGGAGGAGGAGATCTCACGGGAAGAGAGGAGTTGTGGCCTATGTGTGTTGCCCCCAAATTCAGAGCAGCTGAAGGAGGAAGCTTAGTGGTTGCTGGGGGCTCAGACACTGCCAAAAGGCCAAAAACAAGATCCAGGATGTTTTTTAGACAATGCCTAAGTTGCAGTAGCACCTGGTGCCCTGTACCTACCATCCGGGTATAAGAAAATGATGGCCGTTACTTCACTTCTACCTCTCACATTTCATGAAAAATCTCTCTCATGGCCCATGCTAAATCTGAACTATTTGGAATAGAGGAGAGGATTCTAGAGATCCTGGTTCCAGCTTAGCTAAGTTAACAGAAGACAAATCCACCACAAGCCTGTTTCTTTTTTTTTTTTTTTTTTACTAACATATAATGTATTATTTGTTTCACGGGTACAGGTCTGTGATTCATCAGTCTTACACAATTCACAGTGCTCACCATAGCATATACCCTCCCCAGTGTCCGTCACCCAGCCACCCCCCTCCACTCCAGCAACCCTCAGTTTGTTTCCTGAGATTAGGAGTCTCTTATGGTTTGTCTCCCTCTCTGGTTTTGTCTTGTTTCATTTTTCCCTCCCTTCTCCTATGATCCTCTGTCTTGTTTCTCAAATTCCTCATATCAGTGAGATCATATGATACTTGTCTTTCTCTGACTGACTTATTTTGCTTAGCATAATACCCTCTAGTTCCATCCACGTCGTTGCAAATGGCAAGATTTTGTTTTTCTGATGGCTGTATAATATTCCATGGTATATATATACACCACATCTTCTTTATCCATTCATCTGTCGATGGACATCTGGGCTCTTTCCATAGTTTGGTTATTGTGGACATTGCTGCTATAAACATTGTGGTGCACGTGCCCCTTCGGATCACTACATTTGTGTCTTTCACAAGCCTGTCTCTTAATGGGGATAATAATACCTAACAATAGGATTCTTGTAAATAATACATGAGATAAAATCCATGTAAAAGTATCTAGCACATAGTGGATAGTCAATACATTTTTTTTCTTCCTTTCTCCTACTCTTTGGCCAAGGAATAGCACACTTTCTGGCATCAAGGCCTGTAGAGAAGGTTTTGTTGTTTTTGATTTTTTGAGGGGCTCCTCACAGCCTCCCGATAACCCCTTTTTATCATAAATAACTATAGCCAATTGCAAACTGTTGGTTATGTCTACATTTGAGGTTGGCTTTGTTTGAAGATGCAGAGAGAAACCAAATGCCCTAGACCACTGGAGATATATCCAGCATACGTACACACAATGAAAACAGATTGGAAAGGATCACATCGTTGGTGGAAAAACAAAATTTTTTAAGTCACAGGGTCAAAGAATGTTGGTGCTGGTAGGGAATTAAGAGGTCAACTAGTCCAACACCTAATTTTCACAGATGGAGAAACAGTCTCAGAGTAGGGCAGTTAATTTGCTTAAGTCACAACTTGTTTGACCCAGGAACATTTTTTACAGGTTGTTTTTTAGAATCCTGCGGAACTAATTAAATATATTATAAGGCTGTTGTTGAAGACTTCCTTCATTTTATTGTTCAGTGTCCTCTATATGACATCCCCCCATGAGAAATTTTATAACTAAGTACTAGGAAAAACTTTGTTTATCCTGAGGAACTGGTATGCTTTTATTCCTCATGGACAATACAAATCTGGTAAATGATCATGTTTCCACATGATCATTTGCTTTGGCTGCCAGGATGGTTCAGTGCCAAATTTGCAGCTCCAACTTTATTAACCATGTAGGACTCCCTGGCTTGAATATGTTTGTCTTATTCTTCCCTCTGGCTTTGTTGCTTTTTTTTTTTTTTCCTGGTCTTGATTTGTAGTTAATACCATTTCTCTATGTAATTTATTATATATACTATTCTAAGTTGTCTCAAATCCTTGGTGGTATGAGGAAAGCTATAAACATATACATAAAAGAATCCTAGATTATTTGACCTCCATGGTACAGTGAACAAGCACTGGGTTTGGAATAGCTTCTAGTCCACGCTCTGTCATTTTAAGAGACTTCTTAGACCTCCAGTTTTCTTAGATCTGCTTGGATATTGTGACATCTGGCATGATTCAGAAGATAGCCTTTATTCAAGAGCAAAGGTATCTGAAAACTGTATGATGATTGTCCCAGATTTCTAAACTGTGTTTTGGGGAACTGGACTCTAAGAAATTCAGGGTGAGGGCGCCTGGGTGGCTCAGTTGGTTAAGCGACTGCCTTCGGCTCAGGTCATGATCCTGGAGTCCCTGGGTCGAGTCCCACATTGGGCTCCCTGCTCGGCAGGGAGTCTGCTTCTCCCTCTGACCCTCCCCCCTCTCATGTGCTCTCTCTCTTTATCTCTGTCAAATAAATAAATAAAATCTTTAAAAAAAAAAAAAGAAATTCAGGGTGATTGGAAAGAAACATTTTACTCAATTCTGGATAGGAAACAAGGGTTAGAGTAAGTTTTAAGATAAGTGAAAAAATAGTAGGTAAAGAAATTTATTCACATCTTTGCTTTGATTAATTTTTTTTAAAGTTTTGAAATTTGAATTAAGTTTTGGGGAAATGTATAGGTCTATAAATTTTAACACATGTATAGATTCATGTAATCATCTCCCCAGAAAACTCCCTCACGCTATCACACTCTCCTCCCACCCATATGCCTTGATTTTATTTTAAAATGTCCTCCCCAATAGTTAGAGAATAGATTAAGAAGATTAATTTGATTCACCCATTCACTTTAATGTTCTTACCATATGCTCCCTACTGTGGTAGGTTCTGTGGGCTATGTAAGGAGGGACTTCAAGGATGTTACAATATGGTTGGCAAGATTGGCTTAATACATTGGAAGCAATTAGAGGACCACATAAGAAACTGTACAAGCAAGTGCTAAATTGGCACAGAGCAGGAGATGGGGAAGCATCTGTCTGGGCTAGAATATAGGCTTCTGCAACTGAATGACACACTACTTATATGTGTATATTTTTTTCTGTGTGAGGACAGATTGGAATGTATTTAGAAATGTAAAGAGTTAAGTTTCACCTCTGAAAGTGATATATTAGCCTAAACAGATGAAAGGAAATCACATGCTTGTGATTATATTTACAAAAGTCTTCAGAATCTACAGTCGAGAAAGTCTACCTAAGTACAAAAAATTATTATTTTACTTCTCATAAGATGCGGGGAGACATATGACTGCCAAATGGCTTTGCTCTATGTCCAGAGAAATGTAACGAAGTTGACATCCAGATATCTATTGCAGAAGTCTGACTAGATTTTTCCGTTGTGAATACAGTACATGTAAACTCTGAACATATGGCTCCCATCAGTGATCTATGAGGAGGTGAGGGAATGTAGGTTGGGGAAGACAAGAGGAAGGCCAAGTCTCTGACTCTGAACTGAGAGGCAGCTGGACACCATATGTGCGTGTTTAGACTTGGAGCCAGCTTTATGTCGAGGGAGCAGGCATTTGCCCAAGCCTCAGGATTTGTGGGGTGTGGGGAAAGGATCTTCCTTTGCCAAATTCTTCCCCTACAGGCAGGCCCCAAGGCCTGAACTTTCCTTAGAAAAAGAAACAAAATATTATGTGTTCTGGAGCCTATCTTTAAAATATAAGGAGCTGGGTGGGGAAGGACACCAACACATTAAGCTGGGAATAGTTATCAGAGCCTTGCTGTGAAACAGTTTATCTCATTAGCCTAGCAGTACTGCAGGGAAGCATAGGACCCATGGGATAGGGTAGGGTTGTGTGTGTGTGTGTGTGTGTGTATCTATTCATCTGTGTGTGCATGCTGGGATTCATGTGTTTGCGCAAAGCTGGCCCCATATAGATTAGAATGGCAGTATTTAGGGCACATATGCATATCAGTTCATTGGTTGTATGCTGGGTGACTGCCGTGGTTTATTCTCCAAGGTGTTAAACTTCTCTCTCATATTACTCAATGTGTAGGTTGACCACAGAGATTTATTAAGAATCAATCAAGCATATGATCCTCTGAGGTATCCTTGGCCTGAACATCTCAAAGGGCTTTCTTAAACACTCTGTAGCCAGTCCCCATAGAAAGTGGGGCCAAAGTCAGGAGTGTGAAGCCCATGACGTGAATGGAGAGATTAGCCGTTAGAGAATTTGTCACTTCTCTAGAAATAACCCAGATATTTAGGTTAGAAGCAGAACTGTCTAGTGTGTGTGATGAGAGCCAGAAGTACCACCCTTTGCAAGCAAATGAAGTGAAATGAAAAGCAAAGCTTCCTGATTGTGTTCTCTATACTCTGCATGCTAGGTATGCTCCTGTGTTGCATCCTGAAAACTGACCTTCTCAGAAAACAAAATTGCCTCTTGGGTCCCTTTCCAAGCTATTTTTAGCAATCTGTCCGATCTCTCACTAGGTTGGGAAAACACATACAGCTTTTCCTTCTTTTGAAATTGAGGGAAAATGTATTCTAAGAAGCTGTGAGGATGGGTAGGGTCTCAATAAATGTTGGATTCCACTATTTAAAATGTAGAAGTAAGATCAATCCAGAGGCTTATCTAACCCCCAGAATATAGAAGGAACATTGGACCTACAGAGAAGGAGTGTCACAGAACTCAAAATCTAGGGCCAGAACTAATGGCATGTTCACTGATACCTCTTTGACATAAAACAGTTAATTTTTTTTGTTTGTTTTTCCCTTTGTTTTGACTTTTTATTGTTATGTTAATCACCATACATTACATCATTAGTTTTTGATGTAGTGTTCCATGATTCATTGTTTGTGCATAACACCCAGTGCTCCATGCAGAACGTGCCCTCCTCAATACCCATCACCAGGCTAACCCATCCTCCCACCCCCCTCCCCTCTAGAACCTAAAACAGTTAATTTTATGTCACAATCCCATCTCACTTTGATAATTCTACAACTGGGCTTTTTGTGTTCAGAAAGTAATGTACTTTTCAGATTGGTTTGGGGTAAAGAAAATTAACAAAACCCCATGTGGGTGTGGGTGTTGGCTTTTCTGAGTTCAATGTTGGATGGAAAATTCAGATTATTTCTCAGCTTGAGTCATCTGAAAAAAATTGGATTTGCTCATTTGCAGGTGGAAAATTTAATGTGCCCATTAATCTCTTCAGATGACATTTAAAGGTGAAAGTGATAATGGTGCTGGGAAGGTGTACCTGGGGATCATGATCTTTATGGTGCTGGGGCAGAGTGCTACCGTTGTGGCCATGTGAATTAGCTTTGTCAAAGGGAGAAGCCAGGGTTCCAGTATGGTTTCCCTGGAGATTGATAATGGAAACTTCCCATTACAGCTGGTGGGCATATGATGTATTAGAGATTCATAAATAGAATACTTAGGACCTGAGACCAGCTTTCTGCTGGACAAATGGGTGTTTTGTAAGTTTTGGTTGGTATCTAGTGATGGGGACCACACCAGCTTCCTCAGTAGCTTGTTCCATTTCCTGAGAAGTCAAGAAACTTTCTTATTTCTTTTTTTTTTTTTTAAGATTTTATTTATTTATTTGACAGAGAGAGAGCACAGCGAGAGAGGGAACACAAGCAGGGGGAGTGGGAGAGGGAGAGGGAGAAGCAGGCTTCCTGCAGAGCAGGGAACCCGATGCAGGGCTCGATCCCAGGACCCTGGGATCATGACCTGAGCTGAAAGCAGACACTTAATGACTGAGCCACCCAGGTGCCCCGAAACTTTCTTATTTCCAACCGTGTCTCTCCTACTTGAATTTTACCCATTTCCCCTCGGTCAGTGTTCCACTTACATTGAAAAGAACTTTCCAGCATTGTTCTCATCAAATCCCTTCATAGACCTTTTTTTTAAGATTTTTTTTTTAATTTATTTATTTGACAGAGAGAGACACAGTGAGAGAGGGAACCTAAGCAGGGGGAGTGGGAGAGGGAGAAGCAGGCTTCCCGCAGAGCAGGGAACCTGATGCGGGGCTCAATCCCAGCACCCTGGGATCATGACCTGAGCTGAAAGCAGACACTTAATGACTGAGCCACCCAGGTGCCCCGAAACTTTCTTATTTCCAACCGTGTCTCTCCTACTTGAATTTTACCCATTTCCCCTCGGTCAGTGTTCCACTTACATTGAAAAGAACTTTCCAGCATTGTTCTCATCAAATCCCTTCATAGACCTTTTTTTTAAGATTTTTTTTTTAATTTATTTATTTGACAGAGAGAGACACAGTGAGAGAGGGAACCTAAGCAGGGGGAGTGGGAGAGGGAGAAGCAGGCTTCCCGCAGAGCAGGGAACCTGATGCGGGGCTCAATCCCAGCACCCTGGGATCATGACCTGAGCCGAAGGCAGACACTTAATGACGTGAGCCACCCAGGTGCCGCCCTTCATAGACTATTGGACCACACTCTTCAAGTCTTCTCTAGGTGAAATAGCTTTTTGTAGTGACAATGTGGGCTTTTGTCAATTCACTCCAGAAGAAATGAGTTTTTAGGCTTCTTTTTTAAGATTTTATTTATTTGAGAGAGAGAGAGCAAGCATGAGCGGGGTTGGGGGGGGGCAGAGGGAGAGGAAGAAGCAGACTCCCAGCTGAGCAGGAAGCCCGATGTGGGGCTCCATCCCAGGACCCTGGGATCATGACCAGAGCCAAAGGCAGACATTTAACCAACTGAGCCACCCAGGTGTCTCAAGTTTTTAGGCTTCTTGCTCTTAGAATAATGATAATAATTTTTTTTTTAAAGCCAACATTTATTGAGTGCTTACTAATTACCAGGCAGTGTGCTAAGGATTTTATAAGTATTAATTATTTTATCCTCCTGATAATCCAATGGGGGTAGAAATTATTATTTTGCCATTTTAAAGATTAGGAAACTGACACAGAGAGTTAATTTGCTCAGGTTTGCACTGTTAGTTTAACCCATATTGTTCTGTGATGCTCTATAGCTTCTCTAATCATTACGATTACTCTGGTTTTCCCACATTATTTTTCCAATATATATATTTGTGTGTGTGTATATACATATTTACATGCATATACATATATATACATACACATGCATATATATAATCTACACATATGTATACATAGATATGTAGATATGAAAATGATGCAGGTAAACATGCTAAATGTGTGCCATGCTACTTTGTGCCATGCTGAGATATTAACACTTTCTAAAGGAAAGACTAGCTGACCTTCATCTGTACTGAAATTATTCCCTTAGGAATATTCCATTTCTCTTTTCCATTAATAAGCTGCCTTGAAGAACAAATTAGTTCTATGAAGGATGCTACATTAAGTTTCAAAGTGCTAAAGTCAAAGGAATTTTAATATTTTCACCTTTATTCTATCCACATATGTCATAGTTGATAAAATTTTGCAGTAGTTCCTACTCTGTGCATTGCTTCCCCCATCCTAGGGGCTGTTGGGAGGGTAACTAAGAGGAACCATTGCATCCCCCGGATGCGTGGACCATAGGCCACTTTGTAGCCCTTTATGGTCTGGTAGGAGGAATAAGCATAAGCACACGCTGCAGCTGAAAACACACCACGTTGCACTAAGTACATTTCCAGAGTTGCTCCTTGTCCTTGGAGGATTGAGGATCGCAGACAGCAAAGTGTACATTTTCAGGGGATTTACTAGTGTCTAAGAAGTCAGGGAGCCAGGATAGGGCATTTGGTTTAAGATTTGAAGGCCAGGACCCAAGGATGAGTAGAGGAGTTCCTGAAGGTGGGAGTCAATGGTTTCGTGTCCGAATTGAGCTGCTGGTCTCAGGACGGCACTGCTGTGTGCAGAAAGAAGAGCAGCAACACTTGGATCCTAAGCCTGGCTTTGCCACCCTGTGGGTGTGCACCCTTGGGCAAGTGAAGTCTTCCCTCTGGCCCCCATTTCCTCATGTGGAAAGTGGAGATGAGACTATATTTACCTCATAAGTAAACAGGTTAGGCCTGTAGGAAGTAGGAGACTGCTTTAAGTCTACAGAAAGCTTTAGCAGTTGCTAGCAATTACTAAGATGTTTTAGGTGTGTTGTATTCTATATGAAATTTTTTTGCTTATTAGCTTTTCTCAGAAATAAGTCTATTACTTTCCCAAGTATGTCTTTTAGTATGGAACTGAAAATATTGTTTTAAGCACTAAATAGTGTTAAGTTTAACCACTGATCCTATTGTGTCTTAGCTACTCCTTCAGCCCACTTCTGAGCAGACCTAGGATGGCCTTCCCCTGGTTGACACACTGTGGGAACTTCTGAACTCTTAATGAAATGCTCTCCCTACTACACACCTACTCATTTGGCCTTGGAGTTCATGGCTTGCACTTAATCAGTAACCTAGGCCAGTGGTCTCCAAAGATGTATAGACCCGCAAGGGGTGTGCAAGGTGGTCTATTTGGGTGTGGGGAAAACATTACAATTTACATTTATATTTTTTATCTAAAAAAGAAAGAGGGATGCCTGGGTGGCTCAGTTGGTTAAGCGTCTGCCTTCAGCTCAGGTCATGATCCCGGGGTCCTGGGATCAAGTCCCACATCGGGCTCCTTGCTCAGCGGGGAGCCTGCTTCTCCCTCTCCCTCTGCCTGCCACTCCCCCTGCTTGTGCTCTCTCTCTGACAAATAAATAAATAAATAAATAAATAAATAAATAAATAAATAAAATCTTTAAAACAAATAACACAAACTTCTAAAAAAAAAGAAAGAAATTAAGCCTTACTAATGTTTAATATGTCGATTGACACTGCCTACTCATTTGGATCTCTGGGTTGGATGTGTCACATATGTCCATTACCACCATGAAGGAAGAATGAGTGTTTCACAATTCCTAGTGGTTCTCAGTAGCGTCCTCACTTGTTTTGCTTTTAGTATATTGCAACATACTGTGGTTTACCTGTGCAGGGGGAAGGTAATGGCTTATATCTCAAATAATAGCATTTTTTTGAATACTCTGTAAGGAGAGTGACCATGGAAATCTTTTGTACCACCCAGAGGGTTCACTAGTTATCTTGAGGAAAAGATTTTAAAAGTTGTTGAATTTAAAGATACCTTTTTTCTTTTAAATGAAGATCGAGTATTCCAAGTTTGCTGACTTTTACTTGCTAAGTAATTGGCAATAATATGATACCCAGAAGATTAGTTAAAAAAAAGACTTACTCTATCCCTTCAAGGTGAATTTTAATGAGTGAAAAGTACTGTTTTAAAAAAATGTATTTTAAAAATGGATACTGTATGTTAACTAGCTGGAATTAAAATAAAAATTTTCAATGAGTTAAAAATAATTGAAAAATGGACACTGAAAAATGTTTTTATCTTTAATGTGATTTTTGTTGCTTTGTCACTTAAGAAAAACTTCTGCTATCTGCATAATTTTTAAAAATTGGAAAAAATATCTCTAACCTCTTTAAAACTTTTTCAAATGAAGACTTTTAGTAAAAGTTGAACCCATTTGTTCAAACTATTAAGCCATCCACCTGCTGATTAGTTTGCAGGCATAACTAATTGACATTGGGAAATATAAGGGATTTACCAGGTAAATTACAACAAAACCTTTGAATGATTGGAGTATGAAATTTTAAAAAACACATTCTTGATGATATATTAAGCACAGACAATGATATACTTCTGTTTGGATCTATGAGTCTTTGTCACCTCTTTTTCAACCAAGATAATCCATTAAAACCTAGTATCGAAATCACCTACATTTAAAACCAGTCCTTCAAATGGATGTATCATAAGATTTAAAAATTAAGGAACCATGTTAAGTCCTATTATATTCATTAAAAAATTATGCTGAATAATTCTTTTAAGTGGGGACAAATTTTTTTGTGCCACTAATAAAAAAATACAGTCTTATTTTATTTTATTTTTTTTTTTAAAGATTTTATTTATTTATTTGACAGACAGAGACCCACAGCTAGATAGGGAACACAAGCAGGGGGGAGTGGGAGAGGGAGAAGCAGGCTTCCTGCCGAGCAGGGAGCCCGATATGGGACTCGATCCCAGGACCCTGGGATCATGACCTGAGCCGAAGGCAGACGCTTAACGACTGAGCCACCCAGGCGCCCCTACAATCTTATTTTAAATACTGTTGATTTCATCTTATCTTCTAAGATTCATGTTTTTGTATGTTTATATCACAATGTAAGCAAAATATATTAGTATAGTTGTATGCATGTATAATTTTTAAATGAATTTAGATTTACTTTTATTTGGAGTATGTGCTTTTAAGTTTTTTTAACTGATTGGGTTAAAAATTTGGAAGCTGGGCTGCCTGGGTGACTCAGTTGGGTAAGGGTCCAACTCTTGGTTTCGGCTCAGGTCATGATCTCGGGGTTGTGGGAAGGAGCCCCATGTTGTTGGGCTCCCCGCTCAGTGGGGAGTCTGCTTGAGGTTCTCTCCTTCTGCCCCTCCCCTTGCTTGCACTCTCTCTCTCTCTGTCTCTAAGATAAAAAAATCTTTAAAAAAAATTGGAGACCACTGAACTAGACCACCTACTTGCTTCTGAGGCTTGATAGTGAATATGACCTTGAATTATCTGCCCCAAGTGTCCTCAAGAGCCTGGCTGAGAGAACGGATATTTAGGTAAGGGGCTACTTGTGCCCTTCTATGAGTATTATATGTTCTATCCTTGGCTCAGAGTAGACCACTGAAAGGCTACACCTAGGAGGTCTAAAGATAGGTCAAGGTGAAGGAGTAGAGCTGGAAAGGCACTGGAGAATGACTGTAGGTCAATAATCAGAGAAGGAGAAATGAATCCTAGTATGGAGGGATTGAAATTTTGTGCACTCTCTTTCCAGCTTGACCCACCTTTAGTTCTCAAAAAAGATTATCTCAAGATATTGCCCTACAGCACATTTCATTCCCCTTATGAACCTGCCTTCAGTCACACAAAGCACACAAGACCACAAAGAGGAATGAGAAGTGCTGAGTGTTTTATCTGGTATTGTTCCTTAATTGTTTTATGCAGGTAAGCCCTGGATAATGGGGTAGTAGTTAAATGCAAAGACATCACAGAGATCTTAATTTGAATCCTGGTTCCACTGATTGCTTGCTGACCCTGTAACCCATGGCAAGTAATTTTAGCATTTTTTTGTTAATCTTTTTTGAATCTTATTTTCTTGATCCACAAAATGAAGACACTAATACCTACCTCTCAGGGTGGTTGAGAGGATTAAATTCATGTAAATTCATGGAAAGCATTTAGCAGGGAATCTAGCATTTGGCAGGTACTCAGTAATGACAGCATTATTTACCAGATTGTTACCTCCTGATGGTTGGGACTGTACTAGGTGCTCTGTGCTTCTTTCCTATACCAACAGTGCCAGACACATAAGTATATACTAGGTGCTCAGTTAGTATTTGTTGAACTGAACATAATTAGTGGGAAAGACCTAATAACAAGGTTATTAGGCATCTAGTTGCAACCTGACATTAGATACTTTCAACCAATTTATTTCCTTCTCCCTGCTAACATAACTTATTTTGGAAAGACATTCTGATTTTTTTTCTTTTTTCTTTTTTTTTAAAGATTTTATTTATTTATTTATTTAATTCTTATGTTAATCCCCATACATTACATCATTAGTTTTAGATGTAGTGTTCCATGATTCATTGTGCATAACACCCAGTGCTCCATGCAGAATGTGCCCTCCTCAATACCCACCACCAGGCTAACCCAGCCTCCCACGCCCCTCCCGTCTAGAACCCTCACTTTGTTTTTCAGAGTCCATCATCTCTCATGGTTCGTCTACCCCTCCGATTTCCCCCCCTTCATTCTTCCCCTCCTGCTACCTTCTTCTTTTTTTTTTTCTTAACATATATTGCATTATTTGTTTCAGAAGTACAGATCTGAGATTCAACAGTCTTGCACAATTCACAGCGCTTACCAGAGCACATACCCTCCCCAGTGTCTATCACCCAGTCACCCCATCCCTCCCACCCCACCCCCCAACTCCAGCAACCCTCAGTTTGTTTCCTGTGATTAAGAATTCCTCATATCAGTGAAGTCATATGACACATGTCTTTCTCTGTTTGACTTATTTCGCTCAACATAATACCCTCCAGTTCCATCCACGTCGTTGCAAATGGCAAGATCTCATTCCTTTTGATGGCTGCATAATATTCCATGGTATATATATATACCACATCTTCTTTATCCATTCATCTGTCGATGGAAATCTTGGCTCTTTCCACAGTTTGGCTATTGTGGACACTGCTGCTATAAACATCAGGGTGCATGTACCCTTTCGGATCCCTACTTTTGTATCTTTGGGGTAAATACCCAGTAGTGCAATTGCTGGATCATAGGGTAGCTCTATTTTCAACTTTTTGAGGAACCTCCATACTGTTTTCCAGAGTGGCTGCACCAGCTTGCATTCCCATCAACAGTGTAGGAGGGTACCCCTTTCTCCACATCCCCGCCAACATCTGTCGTTTCCTGACTTGTTAATTTTAGCCGTTCTGACTGGTGTGAGGTGGTATCTCATTGAGGATTTGATTTGGATTTCCCTGATGCTGAGCGATATTGAGCGTTTTTTTCATGTGTCTGTTGGCCATTTGGATGTCTTCTTTGTTAAAATGTCTGTTCATGTCTTCTGCCCATTTCTTGATTGGATTCTTTGTTCTTTGGGTGTTGAGTTTGATGAGTTCTTTATAAATTTTGGATACTAGCCCTTTATCTGATATGTCATTTGCAAATACCTTCTCCCATTCTGTCGGTTGTCTTTTGGTTTTGTTGACTGTTTCCTTTGCTTTGCAAAAGCTTTTTATCTTGATGAAGTCCCAATAGTTCATTTTTGCCCTTGCTTCCCTTGCCTTTGGCGATGTTTCTAGGAAGAAGTTGCTTCGGCTGAGGTCGAAGAGGTTGCTGTCTGTGTTCTCCTTTAGGATTTTGATGGACTCCTGTCTCACATTGAGGTCTTTCAACCATTTGGAGTCTATTTTTGTGTGTGGTATAAGGAAATGGTCCAGTTTCATTCTTCTGCATGTGGCTATCCAATTTTCCCAACACCATTTGTTGAAGAGACTGTCTTTTTTCCATTGGACATTCTTTCCTGCTTTGTCAAAGATGAGTTGACCATAGAGTTGAGGGTCCATTTCTGGGCTCTCTATTCTGTTCCATTGATCTATGTGCCTGTTTTTGTGCCAGTACCATACTGTCTTGATGATGACAGCTTTGTAATAGAGCTGGAAGTCCGAATTGTGATGCCACCAGCTTTGCTTTTCTTTTTCAACATTCCTCTGGCTATGCGGGGTCTTTTCTGGTTCCACACAAATTTTAGGATTATTTGTTCCATTTCTTTGAAAAAAGTGGATGGTATTTTGATGGGGATTGCATTGGATGTGTAGATTGCTCTAGGTAGCATTGACATCTTCACAATATTTGTTCTTCCAATCCATGAGCATGGAACGTTTTTCCATTTCTTTGTGTCTTCCTCAATTTCTTTCATGAGTATTTTGTAGTTTTCTGAGCACAGATCCTTTGCCTCTTTGGTTAGATTTATTCCTAGGTATCTTATGGTTTTGGGTGCAATTGTAAATGGGATCGACTCCTTAATTTCTCTTTCTTCTGTCTTGTTGTTGGTGTATAGGAATGCCACTGACTTCTGTGCATTGATTTTATATCCTGCCACTTTACTGAATTCCTGTATGAGTTCTAGCAGTTTTGGGGTGGAGTCTTTTGGGTTTTCCACATAAAGTATCATATCATCTGCAAAGAGTGAGAGTTTGACTTCTTCTTTGCCAATTTGGATGCCTTTTATTTCTTTTTTGTTGTCTGATTGCTGTGGCTAGGACTTCCAATACTATGTTGAATAGCAGTGGTGATAGTGGACATCCCTGCTGCGTTCCTGACCTTAGGGGGAAAGCTCTCAGTTTTTCCCCATTGAGAATGATATTCGCTGTAGGTTTTTCATAGATGGCTTTTATGATATTGAGGTATGTACCCTCTATGCCTACACTCTGAAGAGTTTTGATCAAGAAAGGATGCTGTACTTTGTCAAATGCTTTTTCTGCATCTATTGAGAGGATCATATGATTCTTGTTCTTTCTTTTGTTAATGTATTGTATCATCTTGATTGATTTGCGGATGTTGAACCAACCTTGCAGCCCAGGGATAAATCCCACTTGGTCGTGGTGAATAATCCTTTTAATGTACTGTTGGATCCTATTGGCTAGTATTTTGGTGAGAATTTTTGCATCCATGTTCATCAGGGATATTGGACTGTAATTCTCCTTTTTGATGGGGTCTTTGTCTGGTCTTGGGATCAAGGTAATGCTGGCCTCATAAAATGAGTTTGGAAGTTTTCCTTCCATTTCTATTTTTTGGAACAGTTTCAGAAGAATAGGTATTAATTCTTCTTTAAATGTTTGGTAAAATTCCCCTGGGAAGCCATCTGGCCCTGGGCTTTTGTTTTTTGGGAGATTTTTGATGACTGCTTCAATTTCCTTAGTGGTTATAGGTCTGTTCAGGTTTTCTATTTCTTCCTGGTTCAGTTTTGGTAGTTGATACATGTCTAGGAATGCATCCATCTCTTCCAGGTTATCTAATTTGCTAGCACAGAGTTGCTCATAATATGTTCTTATAATTGTTTGTATTTCTTTGGTGTTGGTTGTGATCTCTCCTCTTTCATTCATGATTTTGTCGATTTGGGTCATTTCTCTTTTCTTTTTGATAAGTCTGGCCAGGGGTTTATCAATCTTGTTAATTCTTTCAAAGAACCAGCTCCTAGTTTCGTTGATCTGTTCTACTGTTCTTTTAGTTTCTATTTCACTGATTTCTGCCCTGATCTTTATTATTTCTCTTCTCCTGCTGGATTTAGGCTTTATTTGCTGTTCTTTCTCCAGCTCCTTTAGGTGTAGGGTTAAGTTGTGTATTTGAGACCTTCCTTGTTTCTTGAGAAAGGTTTGTATTGCTATATACTTTCCTCTTAGGACTGCCTTTGCTGCATCCCAAAGATTTTGAATAGTTGTTTTTTCATTTTCATTGGTTTCCATGAATTTTTTTAATTCTTCTTTAATTTCCTGGTTGACCCATTCATTCTTCAGTAGGATGCTCTTTAGCCTCCATGTATTTGAGTTCTTTCCGACTTTCCTCTTGTGACTGAGTTCTAGTTTCAAAGCATTGTGGTCTGAAAATAGGCAGGGAATGATCCCAATCTTCTGGTACCGGTTGAGACCTGATTTATGACCTAGGATGTGATCTATTCTGGAGAATGTTCCATGGGCACTAGAGAAGAATGTGTATTCCGTTGCTTTGGGATGGAATGTTCTGAATATGTCTGTGAAGTCCATTTGGTCCAGTGTGTCATTTAAAGTCTTTATTTCCTTGTTGATCTTTTGCTTAGACGATCTGTCCATTTCAGTGAGGGGGGTGTTAAAGTCCTCCACTATTATTGTATTGTTGTCGATGTGTTTCTTTGCTTTTGTTATTAATTGCCTTATATAATTGGCTGCTCCCATGTTAGGGGCATAGATATTTACAATTATTAGATCTTCTTGTTGGATAGACCCTTTAATAGGATATAGTGTCCTTCCTCATCTCTTATTACAGTCTTTGGTTTAAAATCTAATTTGTCTGATATAAGGATTGCCACCCCAGCTTTCTTTTGGTGTCCATTAGCATGGTAAATGGTTTTCCACCCCCTCACTTTCAATCTGGGGGTGTCTTTGGTTCTAAAATAAGTCTCTTGCAGACAGCATATTGATGGGTCTTGTTTTTTAATCCAATCTGATAGCCTGTGTCTTTTGATTGGGGCATTTAGCCCATTTACATTCAGGGTAACTATTGAAAGATGAATTTAGTGCCATTGTATTGCCTGTAAGGTGATTGTTACTGTATATTGTCTGTGTTCCTTTCTGGTCTATGTTGCTTTTAGGGTCTCTCTTTGCTTAGAGGACCCCTTTCAAGATTTTTTGTAGGGCTGGTTTTGTGTTTGCAAATTCCTTTAGTTTTTGTTTGTCCTGGAAGCTTTTTATCTCTCCTTCAATTTTCAATGACAGCCTAGCTGGATATAGTATTCTTGGCTGCATATTTTTCTCATTTAGTGCTTTGAATATATCCTGCCAGTCCTTTCTGGCCTGCCAGGTCTCCGTGGATAGGTCTGTTGCCAATCTAATGTTTCTACCATTGTAGGTTACATATCTCTTCTCCCGAGCTGCTTTCAGGATTTTCTCTTTGTCTCTGAGACTCGTAAGTTTTACTATTAGATGTCGGGGTGTTGACCTATTTTTATTGATTTTGAGAGGGGTTCTCTGTGCTTCCTGGATTTTGATGCCTGTTTCCTTCCCCAAATTAGGGAAGTTCTCTGCTATAATTTGCTCCATTATACCTTCTGCCTCTCTCTCTCTTTCTTCTTCTTCTGGGATCCCAATTATTCTAATGTTGTTTCATCTTATGGTATCGCTTATCTCTCGAATTCTGCCCTCGTGATCCAGTAGTTGTTTATCTCTCTTTTTCTCAGTTCTTTATTTTCCATCATTTGGTCTTCTATATCACTGATTCTCTCTTCTGCCTCATTTATCCTAGCAGTTAGCACCCCCATATTTGATTGCACCTCATTAATAGCCTCTTTGATTTCAACTTGGTTAGATTTTAGTTCTTTTACTTCTCCAGAAAGGGTTTCTCTAATAACTTCCATGCTTTTTTCAAATCCAGCTAGTATCTTTAAAGTGATGATTCTGAACTCTAGATCTGACATGGTACTAATGTCCGTATTGAGTAGGGCCCTGGCAGTCGGTACTACCTCTTGTTCTTTTTGTTGAGGTGAGTTTTTCCGTCTTGTCATTTTGTGCAGAGGAGAATAGATTAATGAGAGAACAAAATGCTAGCAGAGTAACAACGTCCCCAGAAAATATACTCTAAACAAATCAGAAAAGACCTGAAGCAGTGGGAAAAGAAAGGGAAAGAGAGATAAAAGAAAAAGAAAAAAAAGAAAAAGATAAAGATAAAAACAAAAACAAACAAAACAAAACAACAACAACAACAAAACAGAATGTGATCAAATATGATCAGGCTGGTACATAGATCAGTGCCACACACTAGATTTGGGGTGTATTTTGGTCTGTTAGAAGAAAGTGCCTCCCAAAATTTTAAAGAAAGAAAAACTTATATATGTACAAAAATAAGGGTTGATATGATGAAGGGATGGAATATGACTGTAAAGATGGAAATTATAAAATTTTTATAAAAGGAATTGATAAGAAGTTGTTTGAAAAAAGAAAGAAGAGGATTTAAAAAAAGAAAAAAGAAAAAAAAAGGGAGAGAATGTGATCAGGCAGGGGAGTAGAAAAAAAACATATACTAGAGATTTAGGGTATATTTTGATCTGTTAGAAGAACCTATCTCAAAATTTTAAAGAGAGAACAACTTATATATATATGCCAAAAATATGGGTAACTACTATGAAGGGATAGAATATGACTCTAAAAATGTAAAAAAGGGGTGCACAGCCTCAGGGAGCCCAGGCCCGGCAGCCATGGCGGTGGAAGGAGGAATGAAATGTGTCAAGTTCTTGCTCTACGTTCTTCTGCTGGCCTCCTGCGCCTGTGCAGTAGGGCTGATCGTTGTGGGTGTAGGGGCCCAGCTGGTCCTGAGTCAGACCATCACCCAGGGGGCCACGCCCGGCTCCCTGTTGCCGGTGGTCATCATCGCAGTCGGTGCCTTCCTCTTCCTGGTGGCCTTTGCGGGCTTCTGTGGGGCCTGCAAGGAGAACTACTGTCTTATGATCACGTTTGCCATCTTCCTGTCACTCATCATGCTGGTGGAGGTGGCCGCAGCCATTGCTGGCTATGTGTTTAGAGACAAGGTGTTGTTAGAATTTAATAAGGACTTCCGGCAGCAGATGCAGAATTATCAGAAAGACAACCGCACGACTTTGGCCCTGGACAAGATGCAGGAAGATTTTAAATGCTGTGGGGCAGCTAACTACACGGACTGGGAGAGCGTCCCTAGCGTGCCCAAGGGCCAAGTCCCTGACTCCTGTTGCATCAATGTCACAAAGGACTGTGGGGTTTCTTTCCAAGTGAAGAACATCTACCCTGAGGGCTGTGTGGAGAAGATTGGGGGCTGGCTGAGGAGAAATGTGCTGGTGGTGGCCGCAGCAGCCCTGGGCATTGCCTTTGTGGAGGTACTGGGAATTGTCTTTGCCTGCTGCCTCGTGAAGAGTATGCGAAGTGGCTATGAAGTGATGTAGAGGGTCTGGTCTCTTCAGCCCCCTCATCTAAGGGAGTGGGGTAGTACACCAGGTTTTTCAATTAAACGGATTATTTTTTCAGACTGAAAAAAAAATGTAAAAAAGGGATTGATAAGATGTTGGTTGAAAAAGGGAAAAAGAAAAATTCAAAAAAAAAAGAAAAGAAAAAAAGACAGTTAAAAAAATTAACTTTGAAAGATTAAAGAATCATGGTAAAAAAAGGCATGAATTCTATGTGCGGTATTCCCGTAGCGCTGGAGTTCTGCCGTTCTCATTGATCGGTAAACTTGGTCTTGGCTGGCTGTCCTCGCTGATCTTCTGGGGGAGGGGCCTGTTGCCGTGGTTTCCAAAAGTCTTTGCCGGAGGTGGAATTGCCCCGCCCTTGCCCAGTCCGGGCTAAGTAATCTGCTCGGGTTGCTCTCTGGAGCTTTTGTTCCCTGCGAGCTTTCCGTACAGCTTTGGAGGCAGAGAGTGAAAATGGTGGCCTCCCAATCTCCACCCCGGAGGAGCCGAGAATTCGGGGCCCCGCTCCTCAGTGAGCCCCCAGAGAAAAGCCGTCAATCACTCCCCTCTCCCCGGTCTCTGGCCGCACTCCGTGCTCACCCGGCCTGTGACCGTGCGTTTCTCTCTCTGGCACCCGACCCCGGGTGCAGTCTCCAAACCCAGCAGATCCCTGCAGTGCGCTCTCGCGCCACTCCTCCTGGGGAAGGAAGGTGAGTCTCCTCGGATCTGCCGCTTGTTGGGTCCCTGCTGGAGGAGCAGTGGCCCGACTGTGCCACGGATCACGGTTTATGGCCACCCCGAGCTGAGAGCCCGCGCCTGGGTTCCGCCTCTGCAGCCGGCTTCCCTGCTCCGTTACCTGGGAGCTCTGCCGCACTTAGGCACCCCCGGTCTTTCTGTGACCCTGAGGGTCCTGAGACCACACTGTCCTGCGAGGGTTCCACCCCCCACTTAGCCACCGGAGTGACGTCCCTCAGCGGAGCAGACTTTTAAAAGTTCCGATTTTGTGCTCCGTGGTTGTATCACTTGCCAGAAGCGGCCGACGGAGGCCCCTCCCCCACCATCTATCCTCCCGAATATCGCCTCGGGTTCACTTCTCCGCACGTCCTACCTTCCAGAAAGTGGTCGCTTTTCTGTTCAGAGAGTTGTTGCTATTCTTTTCTTCGATCTCCTGTTGAGTTTGTAGGTGTTCAGAATGGTTTGATCCCTATCCAGCTGAATTCCTGAGAGGAGACGAAATCCAGGTCTCCTACTCCTCCGCCATCTTGCTCTGCCCCCCTGATTTTTTTTTCTAACCTCAAATCTTGTTGCAATAATTCTTTTCATATGTTGAAATGTTTCATCTTCCCATTTCCATCAGTGGTCTCACTTTTCTCTTTATCAGTGAAGTTTGAAATGTTGACTGTCCTTTCCTTCATCCCCTAACAAGACCATGCTAGCAATATCATTATGCTTCTCTCTGCATAAGCACCAATCAAAAATGACTCTTTCCCGTTTGCCACTGAAGCCCAAACTTCTTTTTTAATTTTAATTTCAGTATAGTTAACATACAGTGTTATATTAGTTTCAGGTTACAATAGGGTGATTCAACACTTCCATACATCACTCAGTGTTCATCATGACAAGTGTATTCCTTAATCCCCATCCTGAACCTGGCACTGAAGTCCTGGCTACATCTGACCTATCCAAATCTCTTTCCTTCTATGCCTTCTGCTCCAGCCAGATGGATCTTACCATTGGGCTCTAACCACAATGAACAACTCCCAGTTCATCTTTTCCTTTTGCTATGTTAGGATTTCCTATTACCATTGCTTAGCTACTAAATGCCCTGTTGAGTTCTTCTGCAATTCTCACTAGCCATATTGCTCATTTGGATTCTTTGTTGTCATATGTATGTATTTGTTTTCCATGGATGAGCTTTGTGCCACTTGAAGTCAGGGAGAGTTATCCCCCATAGTGTCACATATTCTACAGTGTGCATATTAAGGGATTAATTAAGGTGAGAGAACCATGGAGTGCTTTGTAAACCTAAATATAAGGGATTATCATAATTCATTCTCTCATATAATAATCATTTACTGAATGCCTGCTGTACTGGATAACTAGGATGTGTCTAAGGAATGTGTAAGTATCCTTTTAGGGACTCTCAAAAATTTCCAGGGAGGGGAATTTGGTAAAAGACTGGATCTTCTGCAGTTAAGTAGGACAAATGCTCAGATTTGGTCACTAAAAAGTTGTGTGACCTCATGGACCAGTGAAATCAGAGGCATTTATATTGTAAGTATACTGACCTAATTGAAGAAAGACTGTACCCATCAGAAGGGTTTTGTTGCTCATAATCTCTGTATTGCTCACCATTACATCTTAGTGCCTAGAACACATAGAAGGCTCTTACTGAACACTGTTGAATGAACAGTGGGGAGACTTTTGGAAGTTGAGTTTACTCTGGGTACGCTTACAAAGTAAGGCTCTTGGGATCATAAGGCTGAAGGTCAGACAATGGGAAATTCACTAAGTTGCTGTTGCCCCAAAAGGGTTCTTGGAAAACACCCAGCCAGGCTTCTGAAGAGCCCCCAATCTGTCCTTTTCAAAACTTCCCTAAAAGCACCTTTTGGCAGTCATAACACCTTTTCCTCTTATCTGAAAGCTAAAGTAACTTTATGCATTTTTCATACATAATTAACATGCAGAATCTTAGTTTATCTTTTCCATATCTGGCCTACATTCACTGTGTTACATTTTGTAAATACCACTCTGAAACAACCTACATTAGTCAGTCTGCATCTCTTACTTGTGGTATTTGACACTCAAGTTTTCAGTTGGCCGCCGCCTTCACTTTTAACAACTTCATAGTAAACCACACCAAGCTATGAGAAAACAGTTGATCATTCTGTTACCTCAGAAAGCAGGTAATTTGGGAGTATTTTTAAAATAAATGTGAAAAGCTCAAACCCAAGATGAGCTAAAAAGCAATTTGAGGACTAATCGCTGTTGCTGTTTTTGCTACCCAGTCTAGGGAGGCAAGTTCCCCAAATGATTTAAGAATCATTATTATTCCACTCCTTAGAGCCAAATCATCTGGTTTGTGTGCTGAGTCCAAAAAACACTGCTGCATATTTTCGCCAAGGAGCAAGCCAGGGAGAGGCAATCTGAAAGATCACAGTAGGTTTGAGGTGAGAACTTGCAGAACTTCCTTGAAAATAAAGGCTGTATGTGATAAAAGTACTGTTTTCCAGCCATTGCCTCTGTGTTTTCTCTCTGTATTAAATGGCAGTAGAGGTCAAATGCCATTTGCTTTTCTGTTCTTTCAGGACCTATTTTTGGTACTATTTCCTTCACTTCAGCCTTTGAGGTTGCTGTCCTTCAGTGGAAAGAGAGCAAGGGGGTGAGAATTGACATCTTGGGGGTTAGGGGACTCTTCTTCATTCTTCAGCTTATATAGTACTTCTTTAGAGAAGCCTACCTTGACCATCCCACCTAATAATGTAGCCAGCATCCCCCCAGCCTACTCACTGTCTGTGTCCCATTCCTCTGATGTCTTTCAGAGCAACTCACTGCTATGTGAGATAATGTAGTTTATTGTTTATTTTTTTTATTCTCCCCACTAGACTGTAACCTCTATGCAGGCAGGGACCATGTCTGTCTTTTTCATCTGTTGTATATACCCAATGCTTAGCACAGGGCCTGGCACATTCTAGGTGGTTGGGAGCCGTGTTTAATAAATGAATGAGGAGGACAGAGGGCAGTGCAGGATTGCCACAATGTTCCTTCTTGGAGTGTACAGCCATGAAGCAGATTCAGCCAAGTTTTGTTGAGCTCATTGACCTCTATCCACATCTGCTGTTTCATGTGGGAATAAATGATATCCTCAAAAGAGACTTAACTGGCTCTTTAGTGATTCTAAAGTTGGATGTAAAACTTGAAGGGCTTGGAGTACAGGTAACATTTTATTTTCTTTCATATGGTAAAAGGGATGACTTAGGCAGAGAATGGAAATTAACAGTTGACCACATTCATAATGTTGAGAAGAATTTGGACTGTGACTCATGGTAGTAGAACAATGGGTTGCTGGTTAAGAATGAAATGCACCAGGGCACCTGGGTGGCTCAGTTGATTAAACGTCTGACTCTTGATCTCAGCTCAGATCTTGATCGCAGGGTCTTGAGTTCAAGCCCCACATTGAGCTCCATGCTAGGCGTGGAGCCTACTTAAGAAAAAAAAAAAAAAAAGAATGAAATGTATCTTGTGAAGACAAAAAAAAAAAACATTTGTCAGGAGGCTCATGAACCTCATCAGGAGTGTAGGGTTGCCAGATTTAACTGAAACTGACAAAAATCCCAGGATGCCTAGTTAAATTTGAATTTTGAATTTCATATAAAAATGAATAATTTTTTAATCTACATATGTCCCATGCAGTATTTGGTATCCTGGATTTTATCTGACAGTCCTACAAGAGGGTTTTTAATCCAGTTCTCATTACTCTGTATTATTCACAAGGATATTATAGGAGCTTTATCAGATGCCTTGCTGACTTCTGGATATATGTACCTGTGGCAACATTTTCTAAACCATGTTCCATGAAACCATAGGGTCCCACAGGATATGAATATACTTTGATAAATGGTCAAATAATGTTTGCAGAATAAACTATCTCCTTTCTTAGACTGTCACAGTGCATCTTAGGATATTAAAGATACTGAGAAGTCCTATCATAAAGACATGCATACACATACTCTCCCCTTAATTTGCTTTCATTTTGAGGCTCCACATTCTCTAGTGGAATGACCTCTTCTTAGAATGTCCACCTTCACCTCCTGTGATCAGCCTTGCTGAATGGTTTGGCTCTATCACTGGGCCAGGTTCTGTACTGGCTGACTTTTACCTTTCCCTCTGGGGGGGAGGGGGGGAGGGAAGAAGGGAACACAGAAACTTGAGATTTGAGCCCTGAAGAACAATTTCATTGTCTTGCTGAGGGCCGCGCTGCTATCCTCAGCTGTGTGAGCCAGCCAGAGCTCTTCAAGAGCCTCCTGAGGTTATGTGTCCCTGCCTGTATATATGCCCAGCTTATTCATTGTTTTAGATATATTTTGTTGTGAAGGTTTTTCAAGTAGACAATCTAGAATCTGTTAGTTGATACTAACAATCTTAGTGGGGGGAAAAACTAGTTTATCATAGGAATTAATTTGTGCATAACTTTCTAGGTAAAGTCAAGAATGCATCTTCTTCAAAGGTAAACCTAATGACATTTGTTTCATAAATACCATCATTCTTCACTGTCGGTCCTCTGTGAATGCCCTAGCCTCTGACATTCAATAGAGCAATAAAGAAATCAAACATGCCTACCTAACCTTTATGAAAATATTTAATATTATGATTTAATTTTTAATCTCCCATGGCAGCAGCAAAATAAATCTCAATAGGACCAACTACCTGTTTCACCATAACACGTAGAGTATAGCCTAGGCAATCAAGATTTCCTCTTAATCATAAACCAATGTGTATGGGCTAGGCAAAAGGGGGGTGGTAGATGTTGATATTTTGCATTTCCTAGGGACCCATTTACATAATTGTCTTACACAGTGGGTGGAGAGTGGAGAGGCAGTTTTGACATGTCCTGTGTTAACAGTTTAAGTTTCTTTTTTTTTAAGATTTTATTTTTAACTAATCTACCCCTGCAATGTGGGGCTTGAACTCACAAACCCAAGATCAAGAGTCATGAGCTCTGCCAACTGAGCCAGCCAGGTGCCCCTACACTCTAGGTTTTCATATAATGTCTTCTTCCTTGCCATTGAATTTCTCCCTTTTGTCATTAAACAAACAAACAAAAACTCAAAACACAAGTCAGCTACCCTGACAAGAATAAGAGAAGGCAAGAAAGAACATGACTTTTCTATTTTTTTTCAAGAAATGGAAGAATCAGTCTAAAAAGATGAAATTTAAGGTTTATAAAGCCCATTGTGAAACCTTACACAATTGGCTGAGGCCTGGGTCACTAAGCCACAGAAGTGTGAATGCGTAAGTTGAGGGATGCCAAATTAAGTAAGATGGTTTACTGTGTTGAAATGGTACTAACACAAGATACTACAGATGTAGTAACTAGTTTCTTAGTGTTTCCACAATTTCAAGAGCTAGCATCAAAAACCTCACACCCCTGGGAAGCAAATTTGTTAGCTTTATGACATCTCATGTAGAAGATATATAAATGAATGGTTTTATATGAAACTTGGGTTGTGAATGCTTTGAGACAAGCCAGAGTCTGATAAATAGGTGCTCAGTACAGGTATGTCAAATCCATGAATGTTTTATACATAACTGCACTTTCAAGAGAGTCAAAGTGATCAGATCTATGAACAGTTGTCCATTCTATCCAGTCTCTCTGGAACGTCTGGCAAGTCAGCTGATCTCAGATTAAATTGAAAGAGTTTCTCAACCTCGTCATTATTAACATCTTGGGCCAGATAATTCCTTTTTTTTTTTTTTTAAATCTTTTTCATTCATTCTTTCTTTTCCCCCTTGGGCCAGACAATTCTTTACTGTGGGTTTTGTCCTTTGAACTGTAGAATGTTTAAACGCATTTCTGGCCTCTACCCGCTATATACTAGCACACCCCCAGTTGTGACAACCAAAAATACTTCCAGACATTGCCAAATGTCCCCAGGGTGGCAGAGGGTACATGGTGAAATTGCCCCCGCTTGAGAAACCACTGGTTTAAAAGATGGTACAGGCTCAGGTCCAGAGTTCTCGTAAGTTGACTCTTGTTTTTTACAGATTGCATGGTTCTGCTACACTTGCTTTGACAGATGGGATCCAAAGACTTTTATGACTGCAAGAAGAGGAGACTGAAGAAGGGAAGCCAGCCCAAAAGTCCATTAATGGATGAATGGATAAACAAAATGTGATACATCCATACCATGAAATAGTATTCATCCTTAAAAAGGAATGAAGTAGTAATACATGTTAGAATAAATCTCAAAAACATGCTATGTGAAAACAAGCCAGACGCAAAGTCACATATTATATATTCCATTTACATGAAATATCCAGAATAGATAAATCCATAGGGACAGAATGCAGCTTGGTGGTTGCCAGGGGCTGGGGAGATGGGGGAACTGCTTAATGGGTATGGAGTTTCCTTTTGGAGTGATGGACATGGTTTGGAACTAGATAGAGAATGTAGTTGCACAACACTGTGAATGTACTCAATGCCGCTGAATTGTTCACTTTGAAATGTTTAATTTTATGTTATATGAATTTCAACTTAATAAATAAGAAGAGAGGCTAACCAGACCCAAAAGGGCTCAACCAAGGGAGAAGGGAGCAGAATGGAGGAAGTAGAATTGTCCAGTTTTTAAAACTGTTTCAGGGCGCCTGGGTGGCTCACTTGGGTAAGTATCTGCTTTTGGCTCAGGTCATGATCTCAGGGTTGTGGGATTGAGCCCCGTGTTGGGCTCCCTGCTCAGCGGGGAGTCTGCTTCTCCTTCTCCCTCTGCCCCTCTTCCTCTGCTCATTCTCTCTCAAATAAATAAATAAAATCTTTAAAAAAACCCCTGTGTTTCATGGAGTGCTGAGGGTTCTGAGGAGCTTCGTCGGGGCCATGGGGGAAGGGATGGAAAGCGGATGGGGCCCTAGTCTCCCATCCTCTCCTGCATTAATCAAAGTTAGCTGTAACTAGTGATCACTGGGGACTTTTGGAGCTCTTTGGTCTGGGCAGCAGGTCTTGCAGGAGTGCTCAAAGACTGGGAAAGCATGGTTCTTGCCTCACTAAATGAGCTGTGTGTGACCTGAGTGAATTATTTAATATTTTGGTTCCTCAGTTTCCTCATCTGTAAAATGGGAGGCTAAAAGAACAATTTCTTTCACAGGATTGCCCGACATGGGGCTTGATCTCACAACCCTGAGATCATGACCTGAGCCTAAATCAAGAGTCATATGCTTAATTGACTGAGCCACCCCGGAGCCCTAAATGATGGCAATTATTAGTTTCAGGTCTCCACAGGCAGGCATCTTCCTCTCCTATTGGATTGTCCTATCTCCTCCCCCCGCCCCTTATAAAGACAGGGGTTAATTTAGGCTCTGCCAGGGATGCCTCCTCTTCTTTCACTGGGTAAGTTAGAATCTATTCTTTAGTTGTTAGGTTTTTATCAAAAGCTGTCATGCCTCTGGCCATGGTACATGAAGAAGGTTCACCTTCAAGGCCAGCTGAAGGTAGGACCTGAGCGATGACACCCAGTGTTACAATCATGTGGGACTAGCTGGCATGAGGAAGTGACTAGTCAAATGAGGAAGTGCTTCAGTGCCCTGGGCCTGGGAGGGGTTTTCAAAGAAATGAGTTGTTCCTCTTTTAGTGAGGATTTGGAAGGGACCTGGAAGCAAGTGAAAGACCCAAGTAGCTCAAGGTTAAAACTTAGTTGTCCCTCTCCACTCCTTTATAATACAATCTTGACAACTTTTCTCTTTCAGGATATGTTTCTTGGAATTATGACAAATACTGCATGTATCATTATATGTGGAATCTAAAAAAAATGCCAAATTTATAGGAACAGAGTAGAAAAGTGGTTGGTGGCCAGGGACTGGGGACTGGGGGAAATAGGGAGAGGTTGGGAAAGGGGACAAACTTTCAGCTATAAGATGAGTAAGGTCCGAGAATCTAGTGTATAACATGGTGACTATAGTTGATAACATTGTATAGTATGATTGAAATTTGCTGAGAGTAGAATATCAAATGTTTATATAGGTGTAATGTGTATATATACATATATATTTAAATATTAATGATGGATATGTTAATTAACTAGATGGGAGAAATCCTTTCACAATGTACCCATATATCAAATCATCACAATGTGTACTTTAAATATCTAATAATTTTATTTGTCAATTATACCTCGATAAAGCTGAAAAAAGATACAATCTTGATAACTTTTCTCTTTCATGACACATTTCGTAGCGGGAACTATGAGAACGTGTGGGTGCATAGAGGGACATGAAGAAATGTGCCTGTGAAGAGAAAAATGAGTTGAAGGTGATGTAGAAAAATGTTGGGGTTTGGAGCCGAGGGCCAAGAAAGAATTCTTAAGACATCTTTGGTGCAAAAAGGTGGTTTTATTAAAGCACGGGGACGGGACCTGTGGGCAGAAGGAGCTGCACTGGGGTCATGAGGAGTGATCCATTATATACTTGCAAGTTGGGAGGGGGTTAGGGACAGAACAAACCTCCAGGGTATTTTGGAAACAAGGTTTCCAGGATCCTGAGGGGGCTAGCTATTGTTAGGAAAAGGTCATTTATTACTGTTTAGTAAAAACTCAATCATGAGACCCTTCAGATGTGTATCAGTGGGCCATATTCTTGGAGGATAATTCCTAACATGTATCTTGGGGAGGGGTAGAGATAAAGGGAGCTTCCAAAGGAATTTTTATGTTTTTTTTAAAGATTTTATTTATTTGAGAAAGAGAGAGAGAGAGAGAGAGAGGATGAGTGGGGGGAGGGGCAGAGGGACAAGCAGACTCCCCGCTGAGTGGGGAGCCCGACATGGAGCTCAATCCCAGGACCCTGAGATTATGACCTGAGCCAAAGTGAGATGCTTAACTGACTGAGCCACCCAGGCACCCCAGGAATTTTTATATGTTTAAGGTAGACTCACAGGATCCTGGTGGGTCAGGCTAATATTGCCCTTTGCCTTTAGCAAAGTGTCAACATGGAGGCAGCTGAGCTCCCAGAGGAAGGTCATTCTACCAGTTTCAAGGACTTGTCAATGGGCTGTAAGTAGTAAGGAAATTTAATTATTTCTTTTGTCTTTGTTTCCCGCATCAAAGGGGCTTTGCAATGAAACCTGTTTTGCGTGATCTCAAATTTTATGCTGGGAATTTAGGTGGCTTTTCAGCTCTTTATGGAAAAAAGAAGGCTTTGGGGTACAGGTAGCATTTCCATTAGTATTAGACCGAGTTATTTTATATAAGTAAGAAAGAGAAAGGCAAATGGGTGCTTTATGCTTTGGGGATGGAGTTATGTTTTTCTCCTTCTGGTGCCATCTGTCTTCCCAGCAGACTGAGTGGTTAGAGGGAGAGGTGAGGTAGAATTTTAGAAAAATAGAATCACACACAAATGCATACTTGACCCACTGCTGTCCCTCAGGCTTCCTCTTTCTTTGTTTTTCCCAAGCAGTATTGAAAAGTATTGGCTTCATATCAGATCCAGAAAGAGTTGGAGGGAGCTTTGTACAGACTTAAAAAAAATCACCTGCTGAAATATAATTCCATCTATGTAAGGAGATCTAAAATTGAATATAGATAAACATCTTTTATTGTTTGAATTGAACATCACATTTCATTTGTAAGTAGCATGAGCTTTGTTATTCCAGTGATGGATGTCTGCTAGGAATAAACCCCCAGCAATTGGTTTTGTCTTTTTTCAGTTCTGAGGGGGAGGTCTCAGGTTTCTGGCACATTTCCTCACAGCGAAGCACCGGCTCCTTTTTTTTTTTTTAAGATTTTATTTATTTGAGAGAGAGAGACTGACAGCTAGCAAGAGAGCATGAGCAGGGAGGAGAGGGAGAAGCAGGATCCCCGCTGAGCATGGAGCCCGATGCGGGACTTGATCCCAGGACCCTGAGATCATGACCTGAGCTGAAGGCAGATGCTTAACCGACTGAGCCACCCAGGCACCCCTACACCGGCTCCTTTTGAGAAGAGGATTGGTTCTTTGGGTTGTTCAATCTGGGGCACTCCACTTTGCTTCTGGGCCCGTCCTAGTCTGGAGACTACAAACTGACTACAAAACATGGCCACCAGTGACCTATGCTCTAAACGGACCAGACATCAGGAAATCCAGCCCTGGGCAAGGAGCTTGTGTTCAAGCAGACAGTAGGCACTGTGAGCACAGTAGAATCAAAAGCCAAATTCTGACAGGGTTTCTTGTCCCTGAGAGAAGAGAAGCTCCCACTGTTTCTAACACCTTTGTGGTGTCAGACGCCTTAACAGTTGAGAGGCAGAGCCCAGAAGGGAAAGGGTCAGACTTTCCAACTCTTCTCTAGTTCCAGGAAAATAAGTAAGAATGATTTTTCAGGAAAGGAACCATGTGCAAAAGAGGGCTCCTGGACCCCAGAAGGAGGCAAGGGGAGAAGAGAGGAAACAGATGTTTGAATAATAGAAAAGGGACCCAGGAGGCTGTTATCCTGTGTCAATGATGTAATACTCCATTGAAATGCCTCCTAACTCAAGATGTGCAGGCTGTCCCTTGCCCTGGGAGTAAAGAGTGTTCCCATGCAGGTGCACATACCTGAGTCCCAGGCAGCAACTCACAAATAAATCTGTGCTGGCTCCAATTAATGTACGTCATTTTGGCCCAGTCTGGCCCTTAATGGCTGGATGCTGATTACTCTGGGGATAGAGACTGGAAAAAGCTTGGCAACGTGATTCAGGAAGAGCTGATGAACCAGGGCCAGAGAGGGGTGGTGATAGAGCTTGAGCAGCCTGTTCCTCACTCTCCCAGTCTTGTGCTTTCTTGCACTGCTTTCCTTGGACTGCAGTCCTCCTTTGACAATATGCCAGAACTTTATTTTCTGTGGACTTCTCCTGGAAATCCCCGACTGTGCACAGACCCTCCTTAAGGGTATAGATCCTCCTCAAGGGCTGGACTACACACTTTTTTCAACTTCACCTTTATGGTGAGAACTGGCAGATGCCATAGAGGTTAAAAAAAAAAACTAGTAGAAAACCTATCATTTCCTTACTTTAAACCTTCCAGTGGCTTTCTCTTGCCCATCTCTATAGCTTCATCTTGTACTATTCTACCTTCACTTCTTATGCTCTCGTCTCTCTGGCTTTCTATCAGTTTCTAGAGCATTCCAGACTTTATCTCATCATGAGGATTTGGCACTAGCTCTTTTCTCTGCTTGGAAAGCTCTTCCTTGAGATTCTTGATGGCTGGCTCCTACTCATTCTTCCATTCTCAGGGCATAGCCAGTGCCTAGTACATACTTGACACTAAGGAAACACTGAATGGGAACAGACTGTAGTGGGGCAACTGTGTTTATTTCAACCTGGTGGCAGGAAAGGGCTGCAGAGGGTTGGTGGAGGGTCCAGGTTTGGGGGTGAGAATGAGACTAAAGGTGGTGATGGGAGGCATTTTGTAGCTAGAAGGAGTGAATGTAGAGTGAGTAGGGGATGGGAAGTGGGTGACCCTTGTGTTTCTTCCATTATCCAAGGGGCAAAGCTGAGGTGCATAGCTGGGCACAGATACTGGGGATTCACTGATAGGTGTTGCTGTAACCTGAACCCAGGAAAAAGGACACGTGGTCAAACTCATTTATTGACATACTCTAAGAAAGCCAAATAGCAGCCCCTGGGATTGCTGGGGAGGATTTCATTTATGCTTTAATTAAGGGGCTGATTATTAAATAATCGTCTCTTCTTGGCTTATCTCCATCTTTCCAGAACTCCTTCCCACTCGCTGGCTGGGGTACGTGTGCCTCCTCTGCATGTTCACACCACTCTGCTTCTCTCTGTCAAGACACTTAGGTCAGTGGACTGTGCTTGGCAGGCATGAGTCTATCTTCTCCAACTGGTTGTGAGCTTGGTGAGGGGAGCGTCGATTTCACTAGCAGGTCCCTGGCAAGTGCTAGAGGTTTGGTGTTGGGTGAATAAATGAAACATTCTCTGACCCTCCCTATGGCGGCCCCTCTCTTAACTGTACTCACTCACTCATTTATCCAACAAACTTCTTTTTAGCAATGACTTGATAGCCTTCTGCAAGGTGCTGGTGCTACAAAGGCAGGAAAAAACACCCTCTCTTCCCACACAGCGTTCACCATCTAGTGGAGGACACAGACAAGCTAACAGGTTGCTGCAGTGCAGTGTGGTAAGTGCTAATTGAGAGAAAGTAGAAGGTGTTCTGGGGGCGCACGCAGGGGACTGTGGAGCATCCCACAGTGTGTGAAAAGGCCTGGAGAGAAGAAAAATAAGGAGCAATTGAAAAAAGAAAAAACCACTTAAGTTTGGCTGGAGCATCAGATAGTAAGTCTCTAGTTTGTAGACCTACTGCCAGCCAGAACATGTGGCCTTAGAAACTGTATGTCTTTGGGTTAGCTATCACCCTGGGAAAGTGAAACACGTCCTCTGGCTACCAGGCCCCCAGACTACATCCTGAAAAAGCCCACAGAGACTAAATGTACCTGCCTCTCACCTAGTCCAACACCAAAACCCAAAAAACCAAAAAACAACAACTTACCATAAACGAAGTGAAAAGACAAGTATTAGTATCCAGAGTGTACTGAGAACTCCTATAAATCAAGAAGAAAAAGGCAAGCAACCCAAAAGAAAAATGAGCAAAGGAAAGGGAATTTATAGAGTAGGAAACACAAAGTAGGATAAATAGGAGAAAAAAATGCGTAGCCACACTAGTAGCCAAGGAAACAAAAATTAATCACGATGAGATGTCATTTTACACCCATCAGACTGACAAAAATTAAAAGTCTGACAGTACCAAATGTTGGCTAGAATGTAGAGCAAAGAGAATTCTCATTCACTCCTGTTAAATAGGAGTGTAAGCTGGTTTTGCACACTTGAGAGAGGAATTTGGCAATATCTAGTAAACTTGACACCATGCATATAACCCATCAATTATACTTCTGCATATAAACCCAGAGAAACTCGTGTACATATAGACAAGGACCATTCATTTTAGCTTGTTTCTAATGGCAAAACATTGGAAACAACCTGGGTGTCCACTAACAGAAGCATGTACAGATAACATAAGGTATATTCAGATGATAGACTTCTAAATAGTAGATACAAAGAATGATCTACATCCATTTGCAACAAAATGTCAAGTGAAAAATGCAAGTTGCAGCATATGTACCTTTTAAAAAAGACTTTATTTATTTGAGAGAGAGAGAGAGAGCATGCACAAGCAGGGGGAGGTGCAGAGAGAGAAGCAGACTCCCTGCCGAGCAAGGAGCCTGATGTGGGGTTCCATCCCAGGACCCCAGGATCATGACCTGAGCTGAAGGCAGACGCTTAACTGACTGAGCCACCCAGGCGCCCCAGCACATTTAAAAAAAATATTTTATTTATTTATTTGACAGAGAGAGAGAGAGACAGGGAGAGAGAGAACACAAGCAGGGGGAGTGGGAGAGGGAGAAGCAGGCTCCCCTCAGAGCAGGGAGTCCAATGTCAGCCTCAATCCCAGGATCCTGGCATCATGACCTGAGCTGAAAGCAGATGCTTAATGAATGAGCCACCCAAGTGCCCCAGCCCCAGCACATTTTAAAATACACCAAAACTCTGATTGACTTATTTCACTTAGCATAATACCCTCTAGTTCATGTATCATATGATCTCATTGATATGAAGAATTTCGGAAACAAGACAGAGGATCATAGGGGAAGGGAGAGAAAAATGAAACAAGATGAAACCAGAGAGGGAAACAAACCATACGAGACTTAATTTCAGGAAAAAAACTGAGGGTTGCTGGAGTGGAGGGGGGTGGGAGGGATGGGGTGGCTGGGTGATAGACATTGGGGAGGGTATGTGCTATGGTAAGCACTGTGAGTTGTGTAAGACTGATGAATCACAGACCTGTACCCCTGAAACAAATAATACATTATATGTTAATTAAAAAAAATAATAAAAACCTACAAAAAAAAATAAAATAAAATACACCAAAACTATACTCTGTTGTTCACAGATGCATGTGAATACATTTATTTTTATTTATTTATTTATTTTTTAAAGATTTTATTTATTTATTTGACAGAGAGAGAGACAGCGAGAGCAGGAACACAAGCAGGGGGAGTGGGAGAAGGAGAAGCAGGCTGCCCGCTAAGCAAGGAGCAGGAAGCAGGGCTTGATCCCAGGACCCTCGGATCATGACCTGAGCCGAAGGCAGACGCTTAACGACTGAGCCACCCAGGCGCCCCATGTGAATACATTTAAAGTACAGACTATATTCTGGAATAACGCACACCAAATTTATGATGATGATTGCCTCGGAGGAGTGGGAAGGATAATGGGATTGCAAGTGTGGGTCCAAGTGAGCTAAATTTACCTGTAAGCTTTTCTCTTTTATATACATGAGCAGTAGTGTGCTGATAAATGTTTAACAACTAGTTCTCCAGGAATTAAAAAAACCCTCATTTACAACCTCGGTGGATTTCCATGGAATGATACTCTCACCCTGGCCAATTTCAAGCTACCAAAGGTTTAGCAATCAGCTCTCAAAATTCCCCAAATTTAACAAACAGCTTTTGAGAATAAATGCGAGCTGGCTGCAGTGCAACATTCTGTTCGCGTGTGTGTGAAGACTTGAAGCACTGATGACAATATTAACAATCCTCAGTTCTGTATGATGAAAATATATGTATTTGTTATATTATCTTCTGAAGTTTTATGGATATTTTAAATTTCTTGAAAAAGAAGAGAGACAATTCTCTAAGAATCAGAGTTGGTAAAAATACCTGCCAGTTTAAATTATAATTGGAAGCGGAGTGAAGCAGGGCTTTATCCTAGGTGTCCTTCCCCATACCTCCCATTGAAATCACTTGATAATTGTTGACTATACTGAATAAATACACAGTAAGTCAAGCAGCTGTGCTGGCGACATGGTCTGATGAACCAGGAGGAGCCTTCAGAAATAGCAAATATTGATGGTCAAATTAAAAAAAAAAACTTATAAGAAAAAAACCCCAGCCAACTGAACAGAATGGTTTAAATAATTCCCAAGTATCCCTCACAGGGCCTGACACTTTGTTGACATGCTATCAGAATATGTCTCACTCCATGGATGCAGCACAAAAATAATTGCTAGATCATTTGGACAATATCTTTTTTAATGAGCTTCAAAATCGTAGAGAAGTGATGATATACGAGCCTGCTTTTATGTGCTGGTACTGCTTTCTGTTACTGCAAAGTGAAAGAGGCTCAACTATTAGACAGTGTGGAAGGAACAGAGCCGTTAAATGTAGTAACAGGTACCTCAGTTCCCCACTCACCTGTCATTTAGTGAGTCCCTACAGTGAACCTAGTTCCGATGGCTTTAAAACAGCTGTGAGCTTATCAGGCATGCTCTTCACTGAAGCCTATACAACGAGGAAGCTCTTCTTTCCTTAGCGATCGAATCTTTCCTTTGATTTCTGGAGATCAAAATGGGAAACCAGGATCCAGAAAGAAATGCCTCAAAATACCTCCTTTCTGGTGGCGCCTGGGTGGCTCAGTCGTTAAGCATCTGCCTTCAGCTCAGGTCATGATCCCAGGGTCCTGGGATCGAGCCCCGCATGGGGCTCCCTGCTCCACAGGAGGCCTGCTTCTCCCTCTGCTGCTCCCCTTGCTTGTGCTCACTCTCTTCCTGCCTTTCTCTCTGTCAAATAAATAAATAAAATCTTAAAAAAAAAAAAACCAAAATACCTCCTTTCTCCCTCTTCTAGTAACCATTTGTAAAATAATTTATTTTAGAAATTATATTCAGAAATTTATTCTATAAATAAGCTATATGATATCTGTATTGTGAAATATATTTAAATTTACAAAATTAATACTTTATAAACAGATTTTGTTTATAATATTATAAATCATATTTATAAAAACTACAAATTTATAAAAATACGAATAAATCTAGATTTATAAAATACACATTGTATAAGTTATTTGTAGATCTATAATATGCATATGAATTTTCTATATTCTCTAAACAAATTTCTGTTTTACAAATAAACACTGGAATAAATTAGATATTAATAAAAACATTTGTGTTTTGGAATTAGATATAAAGAGAATTATTACTTGCTATGACAATTGCATCTAATAAAAATCCTGTTATATTAAACATTTATGTATACAAATACTGTAGGTAAAACCTGCCCACGGAGATGGCACACGTGGATTGTATATTCTTATTTTCTTAAGGTTTTATTTATTTAGTTGAGGGATAGAGTGAGCAAGAGAGAGAGCCCATGAGCAGGGGCAGAGGGAGGAGAAGACTCCCTGTGCAGCAGGGAACCCAAGGTGGGTCTCAATCCTAGGATCCCAGGATCTGCAGTCTCAATACCCAGGAATTACCGTTCTTAACTTTTTGATGTACTTTTCTTCAAACTTTTATATATACCTAACATGTATATTGTATAATATATTCATAGTCTTTGACCTTCACTGCATATTAAATCACCAGTGGAAGGTTTTAAAAAAAATACCAGTGCCAGGATCCCACACCCGGAACATTTGAATTAATCTCTGGGTGCAAGATCTAGGCATAGGCATTTTTAGAAGCTCTCTAGGTGAGTTTAATGTACAGTTCAGGTTGAAGACTACTGTAATGTATCTATATCACTGTGGATTTTGGGGTTGCAAGTAACAGAAACACCACGGAGAACTGGCTTGAAAAAATAAATTTTTTGGTTCCTGTTAATTGAAAAGTCTAGACGTAATGAAGGCTTCTAGCATTGTGTGATCAGATTCCAGCTAAATTTCTCTGAAAATCTCTTGGCTGCTCTCTTTAAGGGGCCAGCTTCCCTCGTGGTTCAGATCTTGAGGGGAAAAGGAGCATAGCTTCTGGGGACTCACAGCAAGCTTCGAATAGAAGTCTTAAGTTCTCCTCTGGACCAATAGGAACCGAAAACTGTGGCCAGATGTCTGCTGTGGGCTCTTGCCTTTGGCTTTATACCTGCCCATCCAAGGATAGACACCGCCAAAAGGAGGGAGGGAAATGGGGATGCTTTTAGGAAGGGGACAAGGGGGGTTAGATGTTGTACAGGCAATCAAGGAATGTATACATTCTATGCCAATAAGGTGTTTAGCCACTTTTTTAAAAAAGTTTTTATTTATTTAAGTAATCTCTACCCTCAATGCGGGGCTTGAACTCATGACCCCAAGACCAAGAGCTACACACACGCTTCAGACTGAGCCAGCCAGGCGCCCCAAGGAACTAAACTACTTTTTTTTTTTTTTTTTTTAGATTTTATTTTTAAGTAATCTCTACACCCAACGGCTAGAACTCACAATCCCAAGATCAAGAGTCACATGCTCTACCCACTGAGCCAGCCAGGCGCCCCTAGGCACTTTGAATCATACTAGATATCGTTTATTATCCTAATTTAAAAATACACACAACATTATATTTAAATACATTTTGAAACATGATTTTTAATTAGCTAATTTTAATTAGTCTATCATGTGGATGCACTATTACTTAACCTTTGCCCTTTCTTTGTACATTTTAAGCTTCTAATGCAGCAATCACTGGCTTTAAAGTATTTATGACCCTATGACCCAATTTGCTTGGGACTATCCCTGTTAATGTCTGTTGTCCTGGAATAATTATTAACAATGCCTTATTTAACTCTCAAAAATAGCCTAGTTTGGAGGAAGAATTATAAATTCATCCTAATTTAAACATAAATATCTACTATCTGTCCATTTATCTGATCATTTCCTTAAGACAGATTCTTGGAAAAGGAATTTTTGGGTAAAAGAACAGAAACAATTTTAAAGGTTCTTGATACATATTGATAAGTTATTTTATAGAAGTTATACCATGTTATACTCCAACCAGCAGTGCATGAGATAGACTATCTTGTAAAACTCTTGTCAGCACTATTACCTTTTTCCTCCTTTTTTTTTTACATTTGCCAGTTTGATAGAAAAAAGAATAATAATCTGATTATTATAAATATCTGATTCTTTGATTTTTATTTTTTTAAAGATTTTATTTATTTATTTGTCAGAACACACAAGTGGGGGGCGGGGCAGGCAGAGGGAGAAGCGGGCTCCCACTGAGCAGGGAGCCCGAAGCAGGACTCAATCCCAGGACCCCGGGATCACGACCTGAGCCAAAGGCTTAACTGACTGAGCCACCCAGGCTTCCCAAGCCTGAATATTATTTTCACGTGCCGAGTGACCATTTGTATATCTTATTTTGTGGCTTATCTGTTTATGTCCTTTGTTCATTAAGAGTCCTTTGCATATGAACACTTTATCCATCATATTTGTTGAAATTTTTCCTTTTTGCGTTTTATTATCTTTTTTATGACATTACAGGCTTTAACTATGTATTTAACTATCAATACTTTCCTTTTATTTCCCCATTGCTTTTATGCTGGAAAAGTTCTTTATCATCCTGAC
Organism: Mirounga angustirostris; assembly: GCF_029215605.1. Taxonomy (NCBI): domain Eukaryota; kingdom Metazoa; phylum Chordata; class Mammalia; order Carnivora; family Phocidae; genus Mirounga; species Mirounga angustirostris. The sequence goes on from NW_026991719.1 coordinate 101,011,194, forward strand.
AGCAGACTGATATATATATAATCTACCTTAAATATTCTTATAGGTTTTTTTTAAAAGGAAATTAACTCTTGAATACATTTGGAATTCATTTTGGTATAAACTTTGAAAAAATGTTCTTACTTTATTTTGTTTTTCCAATAAAATAATTTGTCCTCTATCAGTTTGATTGAAATTGTCTTACAGATATAACTTAGGGAAGAACCAACATCTTTATGATGATCAGCCTTATGCTTATGATCCAGGCACTTTGTACACCTCTCCATTTGTTCTACTTTTTTTATCTCTCAGTTTATTCATGGAGTTTTCTTTGAATAGGTCTTAAGTACTTCTTAGGTTATTTCTAATTATTTCATATAATATATTTTCTCATAGGTTATTGCTGTTATCTGGGAAGGCTGTTGATTTTGTTTATTTTTTGTATATAGCCATTTACTCTCTTAGATTTTCAGTTGATTATATTGGCATTTCTAAGAAGACAAACATATAATTAATAAGAATTATAATTGTGTATCCTTTCTAATAGTTATATTTCTAATTAATTTTTCATATTTTATTGATAGCATTTCTAGAAAATGTCCATAATGCTGATTGTAGAGGAATTCTTGTTTTAGCTCTCATTTTAATGCTTCTAGTGTTTATCCTTAAGCAAGATATTGGCATTTGGATTAAGAAACTTTTTTTTGGTGTTTTATTTATTTATTTATTGAAAGTTTATTTATTGAATGTTTTTATTTTAATCACCTGGTGCTCATCATGACAAGTACTCTCCTTAATCCTCATCACCTATTTCACCCATCCTGCCACCCAGCTCCCCTCTGGTAGCCATCAGTTTGTTCTCTATTGTTAAGAGTCTGTTTCTTACTTTGTCTCTCTCTCTCTCTCTTCCCCTTTGTTCCTTTGTTTTGTTTCTTAAATTCTACATGTGAGTGAAATCATGTTGTAATTGTCTTTCTCTGACTGACTTATTTTGCTTAGCATAATACTTTGCAGCTCCATCCATGTCGTTACAAATGGCAAGATTTCATTCTTTTTTATGGCTGAATAATATTCCATTGTGTATATATGCCACATCTTTATCCATTCATTCATTGATGGACACTGGGCTGCTTCCATAATTTGGCTATTGCAAATAATGCCGCTATAAACATAGGGGTGCATATATCCTTTGGAATTAGTGTTGTTGTATTTTGGGGGTAAACATCTGGTGGTGTGATTACTGGGTGGTGTGATTACTGGATTGTAGGGAAATTCTATTTTTAATGTTTTGAGGAATCCCCATACTGTTTTCCACAGTGGCTGTACCAGTTTGCATTCCTGCCAACAGTGCAAGAGGGTTTCTTTTTCTCCACATCCTCGCCATCACTTGTTTCTTGTGTTTTCAGTTTTAGCCATAGGTGTGAAGTGATACCTTGCTGTAGTTTTGATTTTCATTTCCCTGATGATCAGTGATGTTGAACATCTTTTCATGGGTCTGTTGGCCATCTGGATGTCTTCTTTGGAGAAATGTCTGTTCTTGTCTTCTGTCCCTTTTTAAATTAGATTAATTGTGTTTTGGGTGTTGAGTTGTATCAGTTCTTTTTTGTAATTTTTCTTTTTTTAAGATTTTATTTATTTGAGAGAGAGCAGGAGAGAGAGACTGTGCACAAGCGCAGGGGGGAAGGGCAGAGGGAGAGGGAGAAGCAGGCACCCCACTGAGCAGTGAGCCCAATGTGGGGTTCAATCCCAGGACCTTGGGATCTTGACCTGAGCCGAAGGCCAATGCTTAACCGACTGAGCCACCCATGTGCCCCGAGTTGTATCAGTTCTTTATATATTTTGGATACTAACCTTTTATCAGATATATCATTTGCAAATATCTTCTCCCATTCAGTAGGTTGCCTTTTAGTTTTGTTGTTTCATTCAGTGTCCAGAAGCTTTTTATTTTGAGGTAGTCCTAAGAGTTAGTTTTTGCTTTTTTTTCCCTTGCCTCAGGAGACCTATCTAGAAAATGTTGCTATGGCTGATGTCAGACAGATTGCTGCCTGTGCTCTCTTTAAGAATTTTTATGGTTTCAGGTCTCACACTTAGGTCTTTTATCCATTTTGAATTTATTTTTGTGTATGCTGTAAGAAAATGGTCCAATTTCATTCTTTTGAATGTTGCTGTCCAGTTTTCCCAACACCGTTTGTTGAAGAGACTTTTTCCCATTGGATATTCTTTCCTGCTTTGTCAAAGATTGAGCATATAATAGTGGGTTTATTTCTGGGTTTTCTATTCTGTTCTATTGATCTATGTGTCTATTTTTGTGTCAGTACCATACTGTTTTGATTACTACAACCTTGTAATATAACTTGAGGTCTGGAATTGTGATGCCTCCAGCTTTGCTTTTGTTTTTCAAGATTGCTTTGACTATTTGGGGTCTTTTGTGGTTCCATACAAATTTTAGAATTGCTTGTTCTATTTCTGTGAAAAATGCTGTTGGTATTTTGACAAGGATTGCACTAAATGTGTAGATTGCTTTGGGTAGTGTGGACATTTTAACAATATTTGTTCTTCCAATCCATGAGCATAGAATGTCTTTCCATTTCTTTGTGTCGTCTTTAATTTCTTTCAGCAGTGTTTTATAGTTTTTAGAGTACAATCTTTCACCTCTTTGGGTAGATTTATTCCTAGGTATCTTATTATTTGGGGATAAATAATCAATTATTAATTGTAAATGGGATTGTTTTCTTACTTTCACTTTCTTCTGCTTCATTTTTGGTGTATAGAAATGTAACAGATTTCTGTACATTGATTTTGTATCGTGTGACTTTACTGAATTTGTTTATCAGTTCTAGTAGTTTCTTGGTGGAGTCTTTAGGGTTTTCAATATATAGGATCATGTCATCTGCAAATAGTGAAAGTTTGACTTCTTCCTTACTGATTTGGATGCCGTTTATTTCTTTTTGTTGTCTGCTGTGGCTAGTACTTCCAGTACTATGTTGAATTAAATGGTGAGTGTGGATATTCTTGTCTTGTGTCTGACCTTAAGGGAAAGGCTCTCAGTTTTTCCCCATTGAGTATGAGGTTAGCTGTGGATTTTACATACATGGCCTTTATTATGTTGAGGTATGTTCTCTCTAAAACTACTTTGTTGAGGGTTTTTATCATGAATGGATGTTGTACTTTGTGAACTGCTTTTTTTTTTTGCATCTATTGAAATGATCATATGGTTCTTATCCTTTCTCTTATTGATGTGATGTATCATGTTGATGGATTTGTGAATACCGAACCACACTTGCAACTCAGGAATAAATCCCACTTGATCATGGTGAATGATTTTTGTAACGTATTGTTAGATTTGGTTTGGCAATAATTTGTTGAGGATCTTTGCATTTATGTTGATCAGAGATATTGGCCTGTAGTTCTCCTTTTTTTTTTTGTGGTGTCTTTATCTGGTTTTGATATCAGGATAATGCTGCTTCACAGAATGAATTTGGAAGTTTTCCTTTGTCTTGTGTTTTTTGGAATAGTTTGAGAAGAATAGGTATTAACTCTTCTCTAAATGTTTGGTAAAATTCACCTGTGAAGCCATCTGGTCCTGGCCTTTTGTTTGTTGGAAGTTTTTTGAGTACTGATTCAATTTCTTTGCTGGTAATCAGTCTATTCAAGTTTTCTATTTCTTCCTGATTCAGTTTGTGGAGGTTATATGTTTCTAGGAATTTATCCATTTCCTCTAGGTTGTCCAATTTGTTGGCATATAGTTTTTCATAATATTCTCTTATAATTGTATTTCTGTGGTGTTGGTTGTTATTTCTCCTCTCTCATTTGTGATTTTATTTACTTGAATCCTTTCTCTTTTTTTCTTGATAAGTCTGGCTAGAGGCTTATTAGTTTTCTTGATTATTTTCAGAGCCAGTTCCTGGTTTCATTGATCTGTTCTACTGTTTTTTTAGTTTCTATATCAGTTGTTTCTGCTCTAGTCTTTATTATTTCCTCTCTTCTGCTGGTTTTAGGTTTGGATTGTTGTTCTTTTTTTTAGCTCCTTTAGGTGTAAGATTAGGTTGTATATTTGAGATTTTTTCTTTCTTCTTGAGGTTGGCCTGTATTGCTGTAAATTTCCCTGGATTAAGTAACATTTTTTTAAATCTTAATGAAGAAACAACCTTCTATTTCAAGTTTATTAAGAGACTTGTTCATTCTGTTTTTTAAAATTGAATTTAATCAAAAGTATTTTTTGCCATTTGTGTTTATAAACACAATATTTTCTTCCTTTGCTGCTCAAATGTGATGAATAATGTGGTTAGGTTTAATTATATTGAACTATCTTTATATTCCTCAAATCAATCGTATTTCATATTGTTCATATTATTATTTTTATATGCTGTTGAATTCACTTTGCTGGTACTGTATATGCAAGTTTTTTACATATACCCATAAATAAAATTGGTCTTATGTTTGTGTGTGTGTGTATGTGTGTGCACACATGCTATCTTTATTAGCTTGGAATAAGGATTATGCTTACTTTAAAAAAATAACTAGGAAGATTTCTATTTTTATCCTTGTTTTTTTAATCTTATAACTGTCCTTTTGATTTATTTTTTCTTCTTTTTCTTTTCTTAACCTTTTGCTTTGCATTTCTGTTTTATCCCACCTTCAAAGTAACTGTTCCCTGGTACCATTTCACTTGACCATGAGCTCTAAGACAGTAGGGACAGGGTCTATATTTTTTCTTCATTCTGTCCCCAGCTCCTTGGAGCAGAGATGTAAGAAGATGGGTGTGGAAATGACTTATTCTATAACCCAGAGAACTTTGGTGATGGACTTTAGATATTAGCATTGTTTCTTCCTTTATGTTCCATTATCCCCTCACTTGCTTCTCCTATTTATTAACCACCCCTTTACTCCTTAACCTCTTGAATCTTACCTTCATTCCCAGTACTCTATGGAAACCATTTAAGTCTGTTCTCACCAGTGACTTTTTATTTGCCCACATGACTTTTCCTTGTTTTTCAATTTCTTTGCTCTCTCTGTAATAACTGACACTGTTGATATCTTTACATTCTCTACTTTTTCTTGCTCTTCCATCTCTAACCACTTCTGTCTAATGTTCCCTCAATTCTCATCTTTTCTAAAATCCTTTACATTTGAAGATTCCTTCCATCAGATTCTGTCTTCAGCCTTTGCTCTTTTCTGTGTACATCCTTAGTAATTGAATTCACTTCTGTGTCTTGAACTATGCAGATGATGTCTGTGAAAGTTCCTGGTACAGTAACTATTACATAGTAGGTGCTCAAGAAATGTTACTTCAATTTGGACTTCAAATCCCTATGTCTAAGCTGGACCACTCCTGAACCCCAGTTTTGAGTTTCTAACTGGCTATCAAATCTTTTCAGTGGGGCATCCTTTTAACACTTCAAACTCACTATGTGTACAAATAAACTCACCAGTTTCCCTACTCCTATTTTCTTCTCTTCAATTTCCTTATTTCTATTTCTTGTAATAATTTGTTTGGCCATAACTTAATAGTTCCATTCCTGAGAAACCTCATGTTATAAAAAAAGTCTCATTGCACAAAACAAGTTTTCCAATGGGAAAATGGAAATAGAGTGGGACTAGAGCAGAGGTATCTAACTTAAATGTCCACAGGCACTAGGCAGATAATATAGACTGAATGAAATTGGCCTGATGTAAGACAATGTCCACTGGTGGGAATGGTGGAGAATGAATACATGCTTTGTATAATGTGGACAGTACACCAGCAAATTATGGTTATGCAAAAATGTTGGCCTAATATTGCAAGATGTCAAGGTTTTTCAGGAGAAGCTGGACATTAAAAAAAACAAACAAACTTTAATGTCAATTTCCAAATGTTGGCAACTAATTCAGTTAAAAAATAATTGAGTCCAAACAAAACACATCTGTGGACTGCCAGTTTGTGATCTCTGCACTAGAGAGTTTTCAGACTCATAATTACAGTGCTATTTTTCCTGTAGGGATTTTTAATAATCAGCTTTTTTGAAGTATAATTTGCATACAATAAAATGCATCTGGTTTAAATGTATAGGTCAGTGACATGGTTGTTGTTGTTTTTAACAAATCTATACACTGGTGTAACCATTACCCCAATCAAAATGAATAATATTTCCTTGCAACTTTCTAGTAAATCCTTCCTGGCCCACAGCTGCTGCTCTAATTTATGCTACCGTAGTTTAGTTTTGCCTGTTATAGAACTTCATTTAAATGGAATCAAACAGTATGTACTCTTTTATGTCTGGATTCTTTCACTGGGCATAATGTTTTTGAGATTCATTCATGTTATTTTGCATATCAATAGTTTATTCTTTTTATTGACATGTAGTATTTCATTTTATAAATATACGGCAATTTGTTTATCCATTTTCCTGTTGTCTACCTATTTTCCTGGACGTTTTTGGGTTGTTTCCTATAAGAATTTTAAGTAGAGTTTAAAAAATAATGATAAATGTTTAGTTATAAAACATAGACATCACTGAGCCAATCCAGTTTTTGATTATAGTTAGCTTTTGTTTAAGAGTAAGTTGCCTTTCTGTTCCACTCACTTCCATTGTCTTTAGCTTGGATTTCTTCTACATGCCTATCACCTTTATCATTTATCATCCATTGTCACCATAAACAAACCACCAGTGTGCAGTGCATGCAGAACAGATGTGATCCTAGCAATACCTGCTTCCTCATTTAAGGTAGTAGCTCCTGATGACAGTGCTCACTATTTGGTTATAGCTTTTATAGGTCTATATGATGCAAATCATATATCCTACTTAATTAATTGTGTTTGGAAACCTTACTAGTAGGAGAAATGCCTGTTTGCCATTCCTGGATATTCAGGCTAGAAACTTTGATGTGTAAATAGGACAGTGACTGAATTTATTACTGCTCTTATATTAACTAGCCTGAATAATTAGCCATGAAATCCTTGTGAATTTAAACCTCAAGATAAAACTGAAAATATACCAAATATCAGTATATTTGATGTGCACATTTATGAATTTATTCAACAAACATTTAATTTTGTTTGTTTTGATTTAAAAAAAAAATACAGTTGAAGCATCTCCTATACCCTTCCAAGGTCTCATTGCCCTTCCTCCTTCTCTCCCCAGTGATAACCGCTATCTTGAACTTGATATTTAACATTTCCATGCATATATATATATGCATATATATATATATACATACTTTAAAAAAAGATTTATTTATTTTAGAAGGGGGGAAAGGGCAGAGGGAGAGGGAGAGAGAGAATCTTAAGCAGGTTCCATGCTGGGCATGTATGGGGCTCGATCTCATAACCCTGAGATCATGACCAAGATCCAAAACCAAGAGCTGGGTGCTTAACTGACTGTGCCACCCAGGTGCCCCTATATATATACTTTTAATGTACATATATCCATAAATGATATTTAGTATTGCTTTTCCTTTTTAAAATTACACAAGCAGCAGTATCTTGGATTTATTATTTTGCAACTTGCTTGTTTTGCTCAATGTTGTTTGTGAAATTTTCCATGTTGATACATGTAGCTCTAGTTCATTCACAATAACTTCTCTGTAGTATTCAATTGAATGAATGTATCATAATTTATTCACCTGTTCTCCTGCTGATGGTCATTTAAGTGGCTCTTAAATTTTGTTATTATAAGAAGTACAGCAATGAATATATTTTTTTAAGATTTCATGTATTTATTTGAGAGGGAGAGTGAGACCAAGAGTGAGAGCAAGAGAGAGAGAGCAAGAGAGCATTTGAGGGGAGAGGAGCAGAGGAAGAGGGAGAAGCAGACTCCCTGCTGACCAGGCTTGATTCCATGACCCTGGGATCCTAACCTGAGCCAAAGACAGATGCTTAACCAACTGAGCCACCCGGGTACCTCAGCAATGAAGATTCTTAAACTGGCTGGTCTCCTTATGTGCATATGCAAGAGATTGTCTAGGGTTTTTAAACTAGAAATGGTATTGCTAGGTTGCAGGTTGTGCTCCTTCCTCTCCATCCCATCAAATGCTTTAGTAGCTCATTCACAATTACTAACTTTATTTTCTCTTAGAATTTATTCAAGATTTTTCAACTTTCTGATGGTACAAAAGTGATATGCATTCAGTAGTAACTGTACTTCCGGATTTGAATTTTGATCTTTTCCTGGGCTAGTGATGTGCAGTGTTATACTCTCATGATGCTGGGCAGTGGCAGCAAGCTGCAGCTGCCAGTCAATCATGTGATCATGAGGGTCAACAACGGATACGCTGACAACCATTCTGCACCCAAGCCATCATTCTGTTTTTCACTTTCGGTATAGTATTTGGTAAATTACATGATATTCAATACCTTATTATAAGATAAGCTTTGTGTTAGATGATTTTGCCTAACTGTAGGCTACTGTACGTGTTAGAGCGTATAAGGTAGGCTAGGCTAAACTATGATGTTTAGTAGGTTATATGTATTACATGCATTTCAACTTACAATACTTTCAACTTATGACTGGTTTATCAAGACCCAAACCCCCTTGTAAATTGAGGAAGTTAGGTATTAGAACATTTATGCAGACTTAAGTTTCACCCATGTTTATACTTTTCATTTATTATATTTACTAGAATTGTTTAAGTACTATTTAATTAACTTGTTTAATTATCTAGAGCTTGCTATGGGCATTTAAAGTATTTAAAAAGAAAAATATATTTGAAAATGCAATTTAAATGTTTAAGGGAATTTAGTTAATTAAGTTATAAATTGTACTGATTAATAAATAGAATACCTTTGTAAATTGAAATGAAAAATCAAGAGAAACTTGTTTTAAATTTTCTAACTTTAATCAACTGAAATTAAACCCATTTAATAATAGCTTTTTTTTTGCATAAAAGTCACCTTCAATCACACCAAAAACTAGCATTGCAACTTTATTTTAATTCTATTTAACTTCGTAATAACTGAATTTTTTCCAAATTTTTCATTATGCCATTTATTAAATTGAGACCACATTTTTTCCTGCTATGTCTGTTTTTCTGCTCAGATCTAGACTGGTTGTTCTCAAGGCCTGATGCACAGCCATAATACTAAACTTTCCTCTCCTGCTCTCAAGAGAGAATTCTGGATCAGGCCCTGACCAAGACAGCTAGTTGCCCTTCAATTTCTATTCTCCATTTCTAAAACAGTAATAAGCCCCCTAATTTTTAGATGGGCAAATAAAGATATTCCATGGCCCTCCTTGCAGGTAGCTGTGACTATATAACTAAGTTCTGGCTAATGGGATATAAGTGCAAGTGATATCTGGAAGTTCCAGATTGCATACTTCTTACCCTTCCTTTCATCCTCTATCCTTACCCCCTCCATCCCGCTACCTGGAACATGGATGCACGAGATGGTGCACCAACTTGGAACAGGCACGAGATAAACACCCAGGAGAAGATGAGGCAACAAGATAAAAGAAGCCTAGATTCCTGACTATCATTCTTGGTTGCTTTCCCAGATTGTTTAATTTAAAAATTTTAAAACTCTTCTTTTTGAAATAATTTCTGACTTGAAAAATGTTGTAACAATAGCACAAAAAATTCTTGTATACATGTAAATGTCTTGCATACCAATAGTACAATTATCAAAATCAGGAAATTAATATTGATAAAATTATCTCATCAACATAATTCATTCAGATTTTATCAATTGCTCACTAATGTCATTTTCCAGGTCCAGGATACAATCCAGGAGCACATGAAGTATTTAGTTGTCGAGTCTCCTTAGTCTCCTTTAATCTGTGACAGTTCCTCAGTTTTTTTGTGCCTTTTATGATCTGATAGTTGTTTTAAAAAAGATTTTATTTATTTATTTTGCCAGAGAGAGAGAGAGAGAGAGCACAAACAGGGGGAGCGGGAGAGGGAGAAGCAGGCCCCCCGCTGAGCAGGGAGCCCGATGTGGGACTCGATCCCAGGACTCTGGGATCATGACCTGAGCCAAAGGCAGATGCTTAACCAACCGAACCACCCAGGCGTCCCCTGATCTGATACTTTTTTTTAATTGAGATATAATTGACATATAACATTACATGAGTTTCAGGTGTACAACATAATGATTTGGTATTTGTATATATTGTGCAATGATCACCACAATAAGTCTAATTCACACCTATCACACATAGCTACAAATTTTTTTCTTGTGATGAGAACTTGTAAGATTTACTCTCAGCAACTTTCAAATATATAATACAGTATTACTAACTACAGTTACCATGCTGTAAATTACATCCCATGACTTTTTTAAAAAACATACATTTAAAAATTACACAAATAAGCATATACTTATAACCTGTGATCAGTGCTATAAGGGAATAGTTGATTTCTATTATTTGCAGTAGGTACACTCTATAAGGTCACTGCCAACACTGAATTAGTGAATGCTGAACCATTGTTCCTGGGAAATACAGGGTTAAGGTCCTGTGAGCCTCGGGCCACAATATTTTCATCAACTGATCAATACATAACCTTATTTTATGTGTGTCTCTGTTCAAAGACACTTTAATAAATATTATTGATTCATTAACATCGAATCATAGCCAACATTAATATAACTCATGCCTGAATGAAGCCTATCTAGCACATGTATGACTTATTTAAAACTGGAAATTTGTACCTTTTGACTTCCTTCACCCATTTCACCTAACCCCCCCAACCCCTAGCCTCTGACAACTACCAATTTATTTCTCTGTATCTGTGAGTTTGGGATTTTTTTTTCTTCGATTCCTCATATAAGGGAGATCATATGGTATTTGTCTTTCTCTGAGTCATTTCATTTAGCATAATACCCTCAAGGTCCATCTTTGTTGTCCCAAATGGTAAGATTTCCTTCTTTTGTATGCCTGAGTAATATTCCTGTGTGTGTGTGTGTGTGTGTGTGTGTACACATACCACATTTTTACCCATTCACTGATGGACACTTAGGGTGCTTCCCTATCTTAGCTAGTGTGAATAATGTTGCAATAAACATAAGGTGCATATATCTTTTCAAGTTAGTGGTTTTTAAAAAAGATTTATTTATTTTAGAGAGATGAGAGAAAGTGAGTGGGGGGAGGGGCAGAGGGAGAGAATTTTCAAGTAGATTCCCCACTGAGCAGAGCCCGATGCAGGGCTCAATCCCACGACTGATGAGATCATGACTTGAGCCGAAACAGAGTCAGATGCTTAACTGACTGAGCCACCCAGGTGCCCCTCAAGTTAGTGTTTTACTTTCCTTTGGATAAATACCCTGAAATGGAATTGCAGGATCATATGACAGTTCTATTTTTAATTTTTTGAGGGTGACCTGACATTTTTAAAGAGTATCAGCGAGGTATTTTACAGAGTTTCTCTCAATTTTGGTTTGTCTGAAATTTCCTTATGATTAAATTCAGGTTATGCATTTTTTTGGTGGAGGTAACATAAGAAATGATGTGTCCTCAGTGCATTATATCAGGGGGCACATGATGTTTTGTCCCATTGTTAGTAATGTTAGGTTTTTTTTTAAATTGAAAACTTATTAAAATATAGCACACAGAAAAGAAGTAAAATGATTATAAATTTATCACAAAATTAACATACCAAAGTAACTACCACCAAATCAAAAAATAAAACATTACTAGCATTCCAAATGTTTCTATCATATCTCTTCCCAATTCCCACTTCTCATCTTCCTCCAAAATAAGCACTGTCCTGACTTCTAGCACTGAAGTTATTTTGCTGCTTCTTGGACTTTATACAAATGAAATCATACAGAATGTATTCTTTCGTGTCTGGCTTCTTTTATTCAAACTTATGTTTGTGCAGTTCATCAAATGGTTGTGGATACCTGTACTTTATTTTTATTTCTATATTGTATCCATGGTAATATCAGTTTTTTTTTAAAAAGATTTTATTTATTTGACAGAGAGAGACACAGTGATAGAGGGAACACAAGCAGGGGGAGTGGGAGACGGAGAAGCAGGCTTCCCGCGAAGCACGGAGCCCGATGTGGGGCTCGATCCCAGGACCCTGGGATCATGACCTGAGCTGAAGGCAGACGCTTAACGACTGATCCACCCAGGTGCCCCCATGGTAATATTAGTTTTGATCAGTTGGTTATGTTGCCCATTTTTAAAATTATGGTAAGAATACACTTGACATAAAATTTATATATAACCATTTGATTATATAATCCATTGATATTTAGTACATTTACAATGTTGTGCAACTATCACTCCTACCTAGTCCTAGAACATTTTTGTTATCCAAAAGGAAAACTTATACCATTAACCAGTAACTACCCATTCCCCCTCCCCCAAGCCTCAGGCAAATACTGATCTGTTTTCTGTCTCTATGGATTTGGGCCTATTCCAGATATTTCATATAACTGGAATCATACAATATGGAGCCTTATGTATCAGCCTTCTTTCTCTCAGCATTTGATTCCAAAGTTCATCCATGTTGTACTGTGTATCATGACTTCATTTCTATTTATGGTTGAACAATATTCCATTGTATGGTTATTCCACATCTTGTTGATCCATTGATCAGTTGATGGACATTTAAGTTGTTTCCACTTTTTGGCTATTATGAATAATGCTGCTATGAAGATTTGTTATAAGTTTCTGTGTGAACACATGTTTCCCATTTTTGGGGTGTATATTCCTAGAAGGGGAATTGCTGGGTCATAGAGTAATTCTATGTTTAACATCGCTGAGGAATTACCAAACTGTTTTCTATACTGGCTGCACAATTTTCATTCCCATCAGAAATGTGTGAGGGCGCTAATTTCTGTACATCTTTGCTACAACTTTCTATTTTTGCTTTTTGATTGTAGCCATCCTAGTGGGTGTGAAATGGTATCTCATGGTTTTGATTTGCATTGCCCTAATGACCACTCATGTTGAGCATCTTTTCTGTATGGTTGGAAGCAATGTTCCTACTTTTACTTCTGATTTTAGTAATTTCCATCTTCTCTCTTTTTCTGTAGTCTAGCTAAAGTTTTATCCACTTTTTAAAAAAAGATTTATTTGAGAGAGAGAGAGAGAAGTGGGGGGGCAGAGGGAGAGGGAAAGAGAATCACAAGCAGACTCTGTGCTGGGTGTGGAGCATGATGTGGGGCTTGATTCCATGATGATGAGATCATGACCCAAGCCAAAACCAAGAGTCAGACACCCAACCAACTGTGCCACCCAGGCACTCCAGGTCTATCCATTTTGTTGATCTTTTCAAAGAACCAACTTTTGATTTCACTGATTTACTCCATTGTTTTTATATTTTCTATTTCATTTACATCTGCTGTATAATTTTCTTCGATTTGCTAGCTTGGGGTTAGTTTGTTCTTTTTTTCCTTATTCCTTAAGGTGGAAAGCTTGGTTATTAATTTGAGATCTTCCTTTTCTTGAAAAAAAATTTATTTATTTATTTGAGAGAGAGAGAGAGAGCAAAAGCGGGGGGAACAGCAGGCAGAGGGAGAAGCAGGCTCCCTGCTGAGCAAGGAGCCCAATGTGGGACTCGATCCCAGGACCCTGAGATCATGACCTGAGCCGAAGGCAGACACTTAACTAACTGAGCCACCCAGGCATCTCGAGATCTTCCTTCTTATTTAATGTAGCTATTTACATATATAAATTTCCCACTGAACACTCCTTTCACTGCATTTCATGAGTTGTGGTATGTTGTTTTTTCATCTTCATTCATCTTAAAATATTTTCTAATTTTTCTTGAGATTTCTTCTCTGTCACATGGATTATTTGAGGGTATATTTTTTAATTTCCATATCTGTGTACATTTTCCCATGTTCTTTCTGTTAGTAATTTCTAGGTTCATTTCATTGTAGTCAGAAAAGATATTTTGTATGATTTAAATGTTTTCAAATTTATTGTGACTTATTTTGTGGCCTAACATATGGCCACATATTATCTGGGAGAATATTCCATGTGTACCTGAGAAGACTATATATTCTTCTCTTTTTGCATGGAATGTTCTGTATGCATCTATTAGGTCTAGTTGGTTTATAGTGTTGCCCTCTCTTTTCTTATTGATCTTTTGTCTACTTGTTCTATCTATAATTGAAAAGGGTATTGAAGATTTCAACTATCATTGTAGCACTAGTTCTCCCTTCATTCTGGTCAATTCCTGTCAATGCTTCATATACTTTGGGGTCAGATGTTAGATGTATCTATGTTTATAATTGTTATTATCTTCTTGATGGATTGACCCTATTATCAATGTATAGAGTACTTCTTTGTCTCATAAAAAATTTTGACTTAAAGACTATTTTGTCTGATATTTGTATAGCCACTCCAACTCTCTTGGTTGCTATTTGCATGGGGTATCTTTCCCCAACCTTTCAGTTTCAAATCAATTGTATCTTTGGATATAAATTAAGTCTTTTATAGACTGCATATTGCTGGACAATGTTTCTTTATCCATTCTGCCAATTTCTGTTTTTTAATTGCTGTGTTTAATTCTTTTATGTTTATTGAAATTATTGAATAGGAAGGACTTCTGTCATTTTATTACTTGTTTTCTATATGTCTTATGTCTTTTCTGCTCCCTAGTTCCTCCACTACTGCTTTCTTTTGTGTTTAATTGATTTTTTTAGTCTACCATTTTGATTCCTTTCTCATTTTTTTTCTGTATATTTTTTAGATATTTTCTTAGTGGTTACATGTTAAATGCATAACAAACCAGCATGAATTAATACTAACTTGGCTTCAATTGTATACAAAAATTGTATACATGGGGCACCTGGGTGGCTCAATCCATTAAGTGTCTGACTCTTGATTTTGGCTCAGGCCATGATCTCAGGGTCGTGAGACTGAGCCCTGCATCAGGCTCTGTGCTGGACGTGGAGCCTGCTTAAGATTCTCTCTTTACCTCTCCTTCTGCCTCTCCCCACCACACTTGCATGTGCACACTCTCTAAAAAAAATTCAAAAATTGTATATAAAACTGATCTTATATAGTTCTGTCCTCCCTTTATGTTGATATTGTAACACATTACATCTTATTTTTTTTTAATTTTTTAAGATTTTATTTATTTGTGAGAGAATGAGAGACAGAGAGCATGAGAGGGAGGAGGGTCAGAGGGAGAAGCAGACTCCCTGCTGAGCAGGGAGCCCGATGTGGGACTCGATCCCGGGACTCCAGGATCATGACCTGAGCTGAAGGAAGTCGCTTAACCAGCTAAGCCACCCAGGTGCCCTGTAACACATTACATCTTATACATTGTGTGTACATTAACAAGATTTATAATTGTTTTATGCATTTTGTCTTTTATTCTTTTTTATTTTATTATTTCATCATCATAAGTATACTCTTTAATTTCCATCCCCTATTTCCCCCATCTTTATGCCCACCTCCCCTCTGGTAACCATCAGTTTGTTCTCTATAGTTGAGAGTCTCTTTCCTGGCTTGTCTCTCTCACTCTTTCTTTTTTTTTTTAAAGATTTTATTTATTTATTTGTCAGAGAGAGAGAGAGAGCACAAGCAGGGGAAGCAGCAAGCAGAGGGAGAAGCAGGCTCCTCACTGAGCAGGAACCCTGATGTGGGACTTGATCCAGGACCCTGGGATCATGACCTGAGCTGAATGCAGACACTTAACTGACTGAGCCACCCAGGCGTCCCTCCCTCTCTCTTTATTTTCTCTTTGCTCATTTGCTTTATTTCTTAAATTCCACATGTGAATGAAATCATGTGGCATTTGTCTTTGACTTATTTTGCTTAGCATTACACTAACTCCATCCATGTTGTTGTAAATGGCAAGAGTTCAACCTTTTTTATGGACAAATAATATTCCATTTCTTATATATACAAAATGAGTGTATATCCACTCATCTATTGATGGACACATGGGCTGCTTCCATATCTTGGCTATTGTAAATGATGCTATCTATAAACATAGGGATGCATGTATCTCTTTGAATGAGTGTTTTCATATTTTTTGGGTAAATACCATGTAGGGCAATCCCTGGATCATAGGATAGTTCTATTTTTAATTTTTTAAGGAACCTCTGTATGGTTTTCCAAAATGGCTGCACCAGTTTGCATTCTCACCAACAGTGCAACAGAATTCCTTTTTCTCCACATCCTCACCAACACCTGTAGTTTCTTGTGTTGCTGATTTTAGCTATTCTGAAAGGTTTAAGGTGATATCTCACTGTGGTTTTAATTTGCATTTCCCTGATGATCAGTGATGTTGAGCATCTTTTCATGGGTCTGTTGGCCATCTGGATGTTTTCTTTGTAGAAATGTCTGTTAATGTCTTCTGCCCATTTTTAAATGGGATTATTTGTTTTGGGGGGTATTGAGTTGTATCAGTTCTTTATGTAGTTTGGATACTAACTCTTTTGGGATATGTGATTTGCAAGTATCTCCTCCCGTTCAGTAGGATGCCTTTTAGTTTTGTTGATTGTTTCCTTCAGTGTGCAGAAACTTTTTATTTTGATGTAGTCCCAGTAGTTTATTTTGGCTTTTATTTCCCTTGCCTCAGGAGACTTATCTAGAAAAATGTTACAGCTGTACTGTCTGTGCTCTCTTCAAGGATTTTTATGGTTTCAAGTCTCACATTTAGGTCTTTCATTTGAAGTCTTTGTTTAGTATGTCCAAATCTGGGCTTCCTCAGGACAATTTCTATTGATTTTATCTTTTCCTGGGAATGGGCCATACTTTCTTATTTCTTTTCATGCCTTGAAATTTTTTGTTGAAAACTTTGAAAACATTTTGAATAGTAACATGGCCCATGTGGAGATCAGATCCTCCCTCCCCTCCCTTCACCCAGGTTTTTGTTACTACTTAAGTTTTGAGTTATAGTTGTTTGTTAAGTGATTTTTTTAAACAATTTTTCTAAGAACTCTATTCTTTGTTGTGTGTGGCCAATGACGTCTATGGGTCAGCTAGTGTTTTGACAGAGTTTCCTTAAGTGCCTGAGGCCAGAGAAAGAAAAAAAAATCCTTTGCCATTCTTGATACATTGGTTTTTTCTTGGGCACTCCTTTAAAGCTTAGCCACATTGTTTACAATTCTGCCTCAGTTTTCACTTCATGCTTATGCAGAGCCTGAAGGTGAGTCAGAAGTGAAAGCTTAAGGTCTTCAATAATATTTTCTGTGCATGCATTCAGGACTGGGTATGTGTGTGGCTTTCTCAATTCCCTGGAATATTTGGGAGCTTTAAAAAATCCATTATACCCACACACAGCTCCGTTTATAACCCCTTCCTTTCCATATGTCTTGGCCTGCCTATTACTTGTCCTAACTGTTGTCCCTTGCCACAGTCCACTGTGGCAATATTTGTGCCTTTAAATGTTTTTGGTAAATGCTGCCTAAACAGTTGTTCCAGTGCTGAGAATGCACTGAGTCACGTGAAACAAAGGCAAGTCCTTGTGTTTGTTCTTTAGGGGGCCACCAGACAGGTAGAAATGGATAGCCACAAATCTTTGAGAGTAAGTTCTGTTGCTCCCTCCATTACTAGCAATCTGCTCCAGTAGCATGGGCTGCTGTCCTCAGAGCCATCTGGAGTTTGGAGGACGATAGGCAGGCAATTTAAAATGTTACATCTATCTCTTACCGCATAGCAGCCACTTCTTTCTTTGCCAAGACTTCCCTGGATGTTTTATGTTTTTGAGTAGATTCCAGAGTTCTGCAAAAGTTGATTCTGTTTTTGCCAGCTCATTAGTTGCTTTTGTGGAGGGATGGAGTACTATAGTTCCCTATGGAGCACTATAGTTCACCATTTTTGGTGATGTCACTATCCTGTCCATTTGTTTTTAAAGAAAAATTACTGGGACGCCTGTGTGGCTCAGTTGGTTAAGCGTCTGCCTTTGGCTCGGTCATGATCCCAGGATCCTGGGATCGCGTCCCGCATCAGGCTCCTTGCTCAGCGGGGAGCCTGCTGCTCCCCCTGCTTGTGTTCTCTCTCTCTCTCTGACAAATAAATAAATATAATCTTTTAAAAAAATTAAAAAAATAAAAATTACTGAGTAGCTGGTGTGAATTTTCCCTTTACTGTTTTGGAAAGCAGATCTGTTTTCTGTATAAAGGAGGTCTGTTTTCCAGGTAGTTCTTTCCTCTAATGGCTGACTGGGAATTCTGACAGGGAAGTCTTTATGATGCAGGGCAGGATGGACTGGTTGCTTGTCAGGGTTTGTTTTAGGGTGGGTAGGCTGGAAATTGGCTGTCTGGCAATAGGCTCTCTAAATGCCCACTGAGAAAGGGTGATCCTCTGAGAAGCCAATATCCAAACTAAAAGTCTTAACTTTTTCCATGGCATTCATTTTTTTCAGTTAGAAGCCCTCTAATTTTTTTTTTTTAATTTGTTTTTTGCTTATTGGCAAATGCCAGTGACTACTACTCTGGGCAAAGGATTTGGGGAGGAATATGATGGTGGAGACTGATGCAGCTGTTCTGTCTTACAAATCTTCAATTAATTCCCCAGTTTAAATCTCCACCTCTCATTTTTGCTCCCTTCTGTGCTTACTGACTCAGAGCCCAGAGTATCTCCAGGGTTCTGCCAGGAAGGCTGGCTTCCATTTCCTCTGTAGCTTCCTCATAACATATTCTAGACTGTGGTTTCATCCATCTGTTTCACCTGCCAACTTGCTCACATCCACTTTCCTTCTCCCAGAAATGTGTTGGGATCTTTTTTATTGGCAATTCCTTCACCTTTATCTCATTCTTTTTCCTGTTAGAGGTTTATTCCTTTATATACTGCTGTACTTTTATTTTAATGGATTCTAGGAGGGATTGTGAGGATGTACCAGTCCAACATCTTGAACTGAGGTCAACAAATAGTTTTGAGCACTTTTCCTGTCCCAGGTACTATGCTAGGTGCTAACGATGGAAAATGAGTGAAACTTACTTCCTGGTGTCAAGAAGCTCATAGTGTAGTAATGGATGCCGTCCTATGCAACAGATATTAAAATGGGACTTTTCCTGTTTCGGTTTTGGATGAGAATGCGAAGCTGAAAATAAAGGAGTCCCATATTCAAAAGACAGGAGACACACCATCTTTATAGAATTTGCTAAAGGATGACTTCCAAAATATGATCTGTCGCCCCTTAGGCTATTACTTACCCTGAAGGTATATAAAGAGAAGTTAGGGGATTGATTGAGAGGAAAGTGGTAGAGAGAATGGTTTTGAAGAAAGTTGTGAGAATGCCTTGGAGTTTCTTCTGCTCATGGGAGAGTGACAGAGACACTTCCCACTCACTTGAGTGAAAATGGGGCTACAAGAGAACCACTCCAAGGGCTTGACATGTATCCCCTGGAGATTGACATTTGCAGGGATTGGCAATTGACTTATATCTGAAAACAAAGTCTTAAGGTGAGAGAGACTATGGCTAAAGCAGCCTGTGACAACAGAGGAAAGAGAGAACATTGCATTTGCAGGGAGCTGTACTTCTACCAACATATGGGCAAGCAGCTGTCTGTTTCCCAGGGGCCAGAAGAAGCCACCATGGTAGGGATTTAGAGTTGGGTAATCTTATAAGGGATATTCTCTAGGAAGATATCTCAGAGGTATGAAGTGACCCCAACAGAAGAAGGGATTCATAGAAACCAGGGACAGAGGTGTTGAAAGAGGCCAGCCAGAGTAGGTGTTGCCCAAGTCAAGGGAACTGCAGGTGAGAGAAGCCCAGGGACAGGGAAGTTCCAAGTAACTCTCCAGAGAAAGTATCAGCTTTGGACATCTGCAGCACCCTCCAGTGCCAGGTGAAAATAGAACGAGTAAAGGAAAGCTTGTTCTGGTTCTTCCTTCTAGTCCTTTCCTGTCCTTCAACCCTAGAGGCAGGGTTTGAGGCAGCACAGTGACTGGGGGAGGAGGGATAGAAGAGAAAATGGATGAGGGAGGAAGCCAACCACACTCCCTACCCTTTCCCCACTACAAGTTTCCTGGCAGAACTGAGGGAGGGGAGAAACTTGGAAATAGGTGATGGTTTAAAGCTGCGATATATTACACTGGACTGGAATTTTTTTTTTTTTTAAGATTTTATTTATTTATTTGACAGAGAGAGAGAGATAGCGAGAGCAGGGACACAAGCAGGGGGAGTGGGAGAGGGAGAAGCAGGCCCCCCGCTGAGCAGGGAGCCCGATGTGGGACTTGATTCCAGGACCCTGGGATCATGACCTGAGCCGAAGGCAGACGCTTAACGACTGAGCCACCCAGGTGCCCCTGGACTGGAATTTTTAATGCCTAAAAAACATAACTATTGGGGCGCCTGGGTGGCTCAGTTGGTTAAGCGACTGCCTTCGACTCAGGTCATGATCCTGGAGTCCCGGGATCGAGTCCCACATCGGGCTCCCTGCTCGGCAGAGAGTCTGCTTCTCCCTCTGACCCTCCTCCCTCTCATGTTCTCTGT
The DNA here is from genome assembly GCF_029215605.1 of Mirounga angustirostris. NCBI lineage: Eukaryota > Metazoa > Chordata > Mammalia > Carnivora > Phocidae > Mirounga > Mirounga angustirostris. The sequence goes on from NW_026991719.1 coordinate 101,031,495, forward strand.
CTCTCATTGTCTCTCTCGCAAATAAATAAAATCTTAAGAAAAAAAAAATAAAAAAAAAACACAACTATTTTTTAATATCTGAGAGTGACTGAAAAAGGTATGAGTGCTGTCTGAAATTTCATGCAGGGGTGGGGAAAAATGATTCCACAGAGCTTGTGGTGTGAAGCAGTGGTGTGAAAGAATTATATTGCTTTCTGCTTACATCCTACTGTGTCTAGCTCATTCAATAAACTGGTTTATATAAGTGCCACACTATATGTATAGTCAAGGTTCAGTGCGTGGTAGCACATAGGAGAAAGTAATAAACTCTTCCCAGGGAGGCCAGGAAAGGCCTGACACCTTCTCTCAGAGGAGTTAGTGCTTGAGTTGGATTTTAAACACCGAGAAGGAATTTGCTAGGTAAGGATGGGGTGGGAGGACATTCCAGGAAAAGGGAACAGTGTGTACAAAAGTAGGTGTATATGGGTAAGTGCATGTAGTTCAGTGATTCTGAATCACTGTAGTATAATCACAGCTGGATCAGGGGGGTGGGGTGGAGTAACATTTAGGAATCTGCTTATGAAATACCTTTTTTCCTGAAAGTGACAGGGCCAGAAGAGCCTAGTATTTTAAGCAGGGGAGTCACATGATCATATTTGCATTTTAAAAGATCACTCTTGTCACAGTGTGGTGGGTGAATTGGTGGGGGTTGTGGGGACTGGGAAGCAATGCCAGGTTAAAGTTGAGTCAATGAGATCTTTTGATTATCTAGAAATATCCTAATAATAGACTCATCTATTTTAAAAAACATTTTGTCTAAATAGAGTAGGGTTCCCAGCTTGAGTCCTGGCTGGGATTTGAATTTGTCTGGGCTTATGCAATGAGCTGCAGGGATGGGCAGCTGTAAGTCTTTTAGTATGGGGCCCTGTAAGGACTTGTAGGGGCCAAGGCAGGCAGCCCCAAGATGGACCACTTTGGCATATTGATTATTTTAAATAAAAGTTACTTAATGTTAGAGATAATTAGTTAGGTTCTAACAGGATACCTGGAGGCCAGCAAAGAGGAAGTCATGGCCAGGTGTGGAGAAAGTCAGAGGCCTGTCCTGGCAGCACTCCATAAGAAGTTAAATCAAATCAGACAGGCCCAAGATGGCAGGTGCCATGACAGGAAACCCCTGACAAATAAGGAAGAAAAGGCGTGAAACCCTGCTTCCTGATATCCCTGCCTGGAGTAATGAATATTCCACCCTCTCGTGAACAACTGTCAATAAAAGAAACCTAAACCCTAGGGCTCATAGCTCTCTCTTGAGCTTGCCTGCTTTCCCATCACAGGAATGTACTTTTGCTTTAATAAACTTTCCCAGTTGTGTTGCTTGTCCACTGTGTTGTGTCCATCCTTGAATTCTTTCTTGTTACAAAACCGAGAACCTTTGGCGACATCTTTGGGATGGGCTGGGTCGAGAGGCCCCAGGGCCCAGGGTCTCCCCAGTTCACCTGGCAACATTCAGAGACAGCCTGTGTAAGGACACTCAGAACCTCCTCTGTGCCCCTGAAAGCAGGAAATAAATATCTCATGTGAAAGGTAACCTTCCTGTACCAGGAGGTAGAGACATCCTTATCACCAGAAATGGGAAATTTAGAGCCAAGAAGGCTGTATAAAGAACTCCTGTTATTTTTTACTAATTTACTACCCTAGCCCAAATTCTGTTTAGAATTCCTTACTAACTGAAGCTTCCACAGTTTTCTTTGTCCTGCCAATTCCTCACAGATGTATGATCTCTTTATCTAGAAAGGATAAAAACTGTCTGCCTTGGTCATTTCTTTAGGTCTTAATTTCATAATTGGGCCTCTGTGCACATGTAATAAAACTTGTTTTTTTCTCCTGTTAATCTGTCTCATGTTAATTGAGTTCTTATTCCAGTTGGAAGACCTTGAGGGTAGAGAAGAAATTTTCCTTCCCTTCAGACTCCTTAAAGAGAACTTATTCTAAGGCAGTGTTTTTTTTTTCTTTTTAGTAAGTTCTGTGCCCAATGTGGGGTTTGAACTCATGACCCCGAGACCAAGAGTGGCATGCTCTACCAACTGAACAAGTCAGGTGCCCCAAGGCAATGATTCTTACCTTGGGGTTCACAAATAGAATTCATTGGGGTCTGTGAACTTGGAAGGTTACATCTTTGGAAATTTAGCATTTCTCCCAGTTATGAACATAGGCAACAAACCCCAATGGTAATAGCAGGATCACAGATATTTTTATATCACATTGTAATTTTATTCAGATGTCTCAAAATATTATTTACTCGTGCACTTCTTTGAATTATTGTGGTGTTAGACTTGCTGCTAGATCATTTATTTAATGTGTCAATAAAAAGCAGTATTACCATATAAAATTTGTGCTAAAAATAGTTATTAAACTATTTCAATGTAATTGGTTCCCTTTGTAATCTAATGCATTTTATTTGATACATTTAAGAACCTTATTCTGAGAAAGGGTTCACGGAGTTCAACAGACCACCAAACATATGCATGGCACACAGAAAGGTCAGGAACTCCTGTTTAAGGAAAAAAAGAATCACTCACATTTGTGTCCCTGTCCATTTACATGTGAGACTGAGTAGTGTAGGGGTGGAAAAACAACCCTTCTAGGTTCCTGGCTGACACCCCACTGTAATAAAAGCAGATTAACAGGAGAAAAACAAACATAAGTTTAAAAATATGTATACCTCTTGTACACATGACACATGCCCAGGAATATCGAGTAACTCCCCTAGGTGGCCCAAGCCAACATTTTAAATGCCATCAGTAGCTAAAGACAAAAGGAGATGTTGGGGGTTGTTGGAGAGACCGGTTTTGGGGGGTTACCAGGAAAGATCACAGTAAATGAGGGTAGGGTTGTTATGCAGATTTAAGTCCTTGCTGTCTCCACTGATAAGAGTTTCTAGAGATTGAGTAACCCCCCTCTTCCCGGTACAGAGAGGGAGACATTCTTACAAAGAAAGATTTCCTTTATAAATGTAAATTTCCCTCACAAAAGGGTAACTTCTACTCTGTTTGCCCAGCTTCTCCTGTGTCTGCTGTTTCTTAAAAATAACCAGGCGAAAATAACCCTTATGCCAAAGAGGCATATTTTGGGGTGGCAAATTCTGCTCCTCTTCAGTAGTTACAATGAAAGTGCTATCTGCGTGCTCCTAAGAAGAACGAGGAGGTTTTAGTTCACTTATACCACCCACTCTTCCTCCTTCCACTGAAAAATATTCTAGAGCACAAGCAGCCTCCTCCCCCATTTGTCCTCCAAGCACCCTACAGAGCTGACATCTCTAGATTCCAGGGCTTCAGCCTCAGTGAGACATCAGAGGAGCCTGGTGGTGTAACCAGGGCTCCAGGGGTCCTAAACAAACCAGGCTTGGCCACTGCAAAATCCAAAGGCAGAGAAACGAGTGGTGGTGAAACAGAGGCCAGCACCAGGAAGACAGCGGACTAACGTCTCAGAGATGGTCTCCAAAGTGCTGAAAATCCTTCCCGGTCCCTATAAGGAAAATGTGGGACAAAGGTCGGTGCGTACAGGCAGGTGGGCAGGAAAGGTCAGGTCGATCACTGTCTTGGGGTCGGTCCCGTGGGGTCTTGCTGGCTCACGGCGGTCCTTATTGCTTGAGGGGGGAGTTTCAGTTCCCATCTCAGGATGCTTTGCCCATCGGGTCTTTGGCCTGAGTTAAGAGAGAAGTCGGAAAGAACTTAAATCAATTAGAAAGTTAAAGGTCAAAATGGAGGTAGTCGAATTCCTCTTTCAGTAGGTAATGGCAGAAGATGCCTGGGGGAGGACAGTGGTGTCTGGCTGATGCCATGGTGCCCAGCAGAGAGGGTGGGCAGGGGAGGTGGAAACAGAGTAGTAGAAACCACTTGGTAGCTGATTAGACAGCTGGTTAGACTCGTTTGGGCTCACAGGTGATATTCACTCCCCAGCAAGATCTAGAAACACTCCGGAGGGCCCTTAATCAAAGAAACTGGAGTGTTAGGTGCCCTGAATGGAAGAACCAGCAAAATTTGGTGATTCTGTTTAATAGGACCTCTAGTATTCACAGGCTAAAGAGACCTGAAGAAATTTGGTTTCCAAAGCAATTTGTTGTGGGAGTGAGAGCCATCACATTGGCTTTTATTATTACTTTTTTATATAAAAGATAAAAAAACAGGTGGACTCCCTTTTTGTGTTCACTATTCCATTAGTTGAACATCCTCTACATGTGTTTACAGAAATATTTTATGACCTGAGAATAACTTCAAAGGCTGAGAGCATATTTCCCCCACCATTTGCTTTAGAGCTCACTCGAGTAATCAGTTCCCAGCTTCTAGAACAAATCTTAGTTTTCTTGAATATCAGTATCATCAGTCACTTGCTGATGTATATTTGAATGGAAAAAGTACCAGGTGTTTCAATTTCATCCCCAACACGTTTACAGTCAAACTGTCAATAGTTCATTGTTGGTTTAGAAAGGTTTTTTTTTTTTTTTTTTTGGTTTGTTTGTTTTATGCATATAACAGGAATTCTATAATCTCTTGGGTGGAGATGTGCCACTGTAAATGCTGCTACCTTGTGACAAAAAATGTCCAGTTTACCATCAGCTGTGTCCACTGACATTTATCAACTGTAAATTGAGGATCCTTGCATTATAAATGCCGGGTATTTTTAAAGTAGCCATGGTATTAAATAAAATGACATGTGACAAGGGCTTTGAACAGTGCTTATTGGCACAGAGCAAGTGCTTGATAAATGTTAGCTGTCATCATCGTCATCACCATCATCGTCCCACCCAATAAGAATGGATTTGAATAGTCCTCCCTAGGCTCCTGTCCTTCTGCATAGAGCATGTATGTGAGCAGCGGGGCAGAGGAAGGGAAGAATCAGATAAAGGAAGTCTCCTCATCTAGGTATTCACTTGCTTGTATGGTTACATTTCAATGGAAAAGGAGATAAACTAAAGGTTCAGCTTGGTATGGGCTTCATTGGTTTAGGAGAACAGTTCTTAGGACTCTCTGTGGAAAATTAGTCCAGCAAGATCCCTAGGAGAAAAGCGGTCCCTTGTCACGTAGGTTCGTGAAGTACTGTATACTTTAGCTATTCTTCAGCCCCCACCTTGGAGAGTCATAATGTCCTTTAGCACATTAAGCTAAGAAATCCCTCAGAAAAAAAAAGCAATTTAATTTTTTAAACTCAGTTTGACAAAGATCCTTGGCTACATCACTCTTCTTCCTTGTAACACTTATTAATATCCCCAGGCACGAGGGTTCTATATGTAGTAGGGTGTTCTGAGATAATTATATCTTTCTCTCTTCGGAGAAATGACCTGTCAGTCACTCTCCACACAGGCAGTCCGAAGGGCACCCTGCATTAGGTCTTCAAGAGGCCATGTCAGTTATGAAGATGTTCACGACAGATGTATAGAAGTCTAGAGCAGAAATCCAAGGAGGGAACAGACTTACATGTCCAACCCCTCTGACCTGAGATTTGGAGTTAGGAGGATCTATCAGGGTAGAGAAGAGTAGCCCTCTTCAAGGCCTAATGCCAGGAAAGGATCACTGGACTCATGAAATAAAGTCACCAACAATTTAAAGAGAGGCTGGTCTGGCGGTCTGGCCCTGGTGCTGAGTAGAGAAGAATGAACAGGATGGTGGCAGGACTGACAACATAGTTTGTAGCACCCATATGGGTATTGAATCCTCTAAGAGGTTAGACTGGGCTGCTTTACATGGACATCTTAGGGCAGCAAGAAGGCAACAGGAAATTGCCCAGAAATTATACAGTGTCACCTCCACTGCATTCTTTGGGTCAAAGCAAGTCACAAGGCCATCCCAGATTCCAGGGGTGCAGAAATAAACTCTACCTCCTGATGGCAGGAGCTGCAAAAAAGCTTGTGGCCATTTTTCACCAAATTACCATAAGTGAATTTGGCCTGTTCTTGAACTTCATAGAAATGATCACATTTATATGAAAGTACTCTTATTTCTGGCTTCTTTTGTTCAACATTATGTATGTGAAACTCAACCATTTTCTTAAAAAGATTTTTTTATTTATTTTAGAGAGACAGAGGGAGAGAGAGCAGGGGGAGGAGCAGAGGAAGAGGGAGAGAATCCTCAAGCCGACTCCCCACTGAGCATGGAGCCTGACACGGGGCTTGATCCCAGGACTCTGAGATCATGACCTGAGCTGAAACCAAGAGCTGGACGCTTAACTGACTAAGCTACTGAGGTGCCTTCAACCATGTTTTTGTGTGTGGCAGTAGATTGTTCTTTTTTACTGCTACTGCTCATATTCCATTGTATGAACATACTGCAGTTATTTAAATTCAATTTATTTTTTTACAATTTTATTTATTTATTTGAGAGAGAGAGAGAGAGAGAGAGAGAGAGAGCACAAGTAGGGGGAGGGGCAGAAGGAGAGGGAGAAGCAAATTCCCCTGCTGAGCAGGGAGCCCAATGTGAGGCTCGATCCCAGGACTGTGGGATCACGACCTGAGGCGAAAGCAGACCCTTAACTGACTGAGCCACCCAGGTGCCCCTATTTAAATTCAATTTAGTTAAATATAGTGTATTTTTAGTTTCAGGGGTAGAATTTAGTGATTCATCAGTTGCATATAACACCCAGTGCTCATTACAACAAGTGCCTTCCTGAATACCCATCACCCAATTACCCCATCTCCCTGCCTACCTCCCCTCCAGCAACCCTCAGTTTGTTCTCCATACTTAAGAGTGTCTTATAGTTTGCCTCCCTCTCCGTTTTTCTTATTTTATTTTTCCTTCCCTTCCCCTATGTTCACCTGTTTTCTTTCTTAAATATCACATAGGAGTGAAATCCTATGGCATTTGTCTTTCTCTGACTTATTTTGCTTAGCATGATACCCTCTAGTTCCATATATATATATATAATGGAATATTACTCAGCCATATCTATATATACATATATATATATGTATGTATATATATACACCACCTCTTTTTTATCCATTCATCTGCCGATGGACATCTGGGCTCTTTCCATAGTTTGGCTATTGTGGACATTTCTGCTATAAACATTGGGGTGCACATGCTCCTTTGAATCACTATTTTTGCATCCTTTGGATAAATACCTAGTAGTGTAATTGCTGAGTCATAGGGTCGTTCTATTTTTAACTTTTTGAGGAACCTCCATACTGATTCCAGAGTGGCTGTACCAGAAAACTATAACACTATAAAACACTTAATGACAGAAATTGAGGAAGATACAGAGAAATGGAAAAACATTCCATGCTCATGGACTGGAAGAATATTGTTAAAATGTCTATGCTACCCAAAGCAATCTACACATTCAATGCAATCCTTATCAAAATACCACCAGCACTTTTCACAGAGCTGGAACAAACAATCCTAAAATTTGTATGGAACCAGAAAAGACCCTGAATTGCCAAAGCAATGTTGAAAAAGAAAAGCAAAGCTGGAGGCATCACAATTCTGGACTTCAAGCTCTATTACAAAGCTGTCATCATCAAGACAGTATGGTACTGGCACAAAAACAGACACATAGATCAATGGAACACAATAGAGAGTCCAGAAATGGACCCTCAACTCTATGGTCAACTAAACTTTGACAAAGCAGGAAAGAACATCCAATGGAAAAAGGACAGTGTCTTCAACAAATGGTGTTGGAAAATTGGACAGCCACATGCAGAAGAATGAAACTGGACCACTTTCTTACACCGTACACAAAATAAATTCAAAATGGATGAAAAGCCTAAATGTGAGACAAGAAACCATCAAAATCCTAGAAGAGAACACAGGCAGCAACGTCTTTGACCTTGGCTACAGCAAGTCCTTGCTAGACATGTCTTCAAAGGCAAGGGAAACAAAGGCAAAAAAGAACTATTGGGACTTAATCAGGATAAAAAGCTTTTGCACAGCAAAAGAAATAATCAACAAAACTAAAAGGCAACCTATGGAATGGGAGAAGATATTTGCAATGACATATCAGATAAAGAGCTAGTATCCAAAATCTGGTTAAGAAATGGGCAGAAGACATGAACAAACATTTCTTCAAAGAAGACATACAAATGGCTAACACATGAAAAAATGCTTAACATCACTTGGCATCAGGGAAATACAAATCAAAACCACAACGAGATACCACCTCACACCAGTCAGAATGGCTAAAATCAACAACTCAGGAAACAACAGATGTCGGCGAGGATGCAGAGAAAGGGGAACCCTCTTACACTGTTGGTGGAACATACCACAATTTATTTATTCATTCTACCGTTAATAAATGTTTGACTTGTTTCTAGTTTCTGGCTATTATAAATAAAGTTGCTATTCTTGTGCATGTATTTGGAAGAACATATGTACTCAGTTATCTTGGGTATGTATCTAGTAACAGAATTACTGGGTCAGAGGGAAGGCTAATATTAAGCTTTAGAAGATACAGCCAGATAGTTTTCTGAAGGGATTGCACTAATTTACACACCCACAAGCATTGAAGACTGACAATCTGGTAAGGAATTACCATGTCATAAATGAAGGGAAAATGGTAAAGAGCATGGAAACTCACTATTATTAACAGACAATATAGAATTTAAGGTAAAAATCATTACTAGAGATGAAAAGGGATTCTTCATATAAATAAATGTTTCAATTCACCAAGAGATATAACAATTAAATATGCTTATGTTCCCAATACATAGCCTCAAAATTTAAAAGCAAATATTGAGAGTACTACAAGGAGAATCAAACCCACAATCATAGTGGTAGATTTCAACATACTTCTCGAAATAATTGACAATACAGGCAGAACAAAAACTCTTTCTCTCTGTCTTTCTGTGCATGTGTATATATATGTATAAATATAATTTGGACAACACAATGAATAATGTGTTTTTAGTAAAATTTTAATTCTGGAATAACTTTAAATATATAAAAAATTTGTAAAGATAGGATAGAGAGTTCTCATATCCTCTTCACCAAGGTACCTTTCATATGAACTTCTTAACTAACCATAGTACATTTGTAAAAAGTAAGAAATTAACATTGGTACATTTACTGTTAATTTATGTGCAGAACTTATTCAGATTTCACCAAGTCTCCCACGAATGTCCTCGTTTGTTTGCAATATCCAATCTTGAATAACACATTGCATTTATTTGTCATGGCCCCTTAGTAGTCTCCTCCAATATGTAACAATTTGTCAGTCTCTCTGTGTATCTCATCACCTTGCTAATTTTAAATCGTCAGGTATTTTGTAGAATGTCCCTCAATTTGGGTTTGTTTGATGTGATGTTTTCTCATGATTGAAATCTCGATTTCCCTGGGGTTATGGGTTTTTGGAAAGAATATCATAGAAGTGAAGTATCCATCTCATTGCATCATACCAAAGGGTATGTGATTTCAATATGTCTTATCTCTGTTGATATTAATTCTGATTGCTTGGTTAAGTTAGTGTCTGCCAGGGTTTTTCACTGTGAAGTTACTATTTTCCCCTTTCCACACTCCCTTCTTTGGAATTGAGCCATTAAGTCAAAGCCCACACTCAAGGGGTGGGGAATTATGCTCTCCCTCCTTTAGGGTGGAATATCTACGTAATTTATTTCAAAATCTTTTGCATGGGAGATTTGTCCCTTCTCCCCCATTTATATATTTATTCAATCATTTTTTAAGATTTTTATTTATTTATTTAAGAGAGAGAGCGTGCATGAGTGGGGGGAAGGGGGCAGAAGGAGAGGGAGAAGCAGACTCCTCACTGAGCAGGGAACCCGATATGGGCCTCCATCCCAGGACCCTGAGATCATGACCTGACCTGAAGGCAGATGCTTAACTGACTGAGCCACCCAGGTGCCCCTCAATCATTTATTTATATCAGTATGGACTCATGCATATTTATTTTATTTTCCGAGTTATAATTTAATGTTATTTTATTTATTTTGTTCACATTGTACAATGAACAAATTTAAGCTAATGAAATATCTGGAGTACTATAATAAAAACTGCAGAAAAAATTGTTTTCAAATATACATGGAAACATTTATCAAATATAATCATGAGCTGGGCCATAATGATGCTCCTAACACGCTTCAAATAATTGAAATCATAAACAATGTAGTTTCCAACCTTGATGCAACTAAATTAGATATCAATAATAGAAATCTATCTAGAAAATCCCCATATTTGGAAAATTAAGGAATAGATTTTGAAATAATCCTTGGATCAAAGAAGATATCATAATGGAAATAATGGAAATTAGGAGATACTTTGAACTTCACAACAAATATATAAATATCACAACTATGTATATCATACAACTTTCTCTCTATATCTATCTATATATCTATCTCTATCTCTATCATCTATCTATCTATCCATCATCTGTCTATGTATATCCTATCAAAACTTATGAGATACAGCTAAATTGGTACCTGGAAGCAAAGTTAGTCTTTTTTTTTTTTTGGAAGGAAAGTTAGTCTTAAATATCTATATTAAAAAGAAGAAAGATTGAAATTTAAAGAATTCATTACATTAAAAAAATTAATCCAACGATTGTAGAAGGAAGAAAACAATAAGGGTGATGTGAAAGACAAAATATACTAGACAATTAAGGAGATGATTTTATTCATGCTATTGCAATCAGGTAAGTGTCCCTTAATGAGGAATGTCTCTAAGAAAAGGAAGAGGGTCTGAGGTTTTATAGAGGCAGGTAAACAAGGGAATTGTGGGTAAATCTTATAGGAGTCATGAGGAAGGATGGAAATAGATCTTATCTGAGGCATTGAGGACAAGTAGAGGTGGGTCTACTCTTGGGATACCTGAGGGCAAAGTGGTCCACAAATGGGTGGGAGTACAGGGTTCAGATGTTTAACATTGTCAGCAAGAACAGAAAAAAATGAAATAGAATAAAAAATAATAATACAAGGGGTGCGGGTAGCTCAGTCGTTAGGCATCTGCCTCCGGCTTGGGTCATGATCCTGGGGTCCTGGGATCGAGTCCTGCATCGGGCTCCCTCCTCAGCGGGAGGCCTGCTTCTCCCTCCCACTCCCCCTGCTTGTGTTCCTGCTCTTGCTATCTGCTATCTCTCTCTCTGTCAAATAAATAAATAAAATCTTTAAAAAATAATAATAATACAAAAGTGGACCAACAACACCGAAGTTGCTCCTTCAAAAAGACTGATGAAATTGACAAATCTCTAGCAAGACTGATCAAGAAAATAAAAAACGATCTAAATAATCAATGTCAGAAATGAAAAATGATACATCACTACATATGCTGCAGACATTAAAGAGAGTATATTATAAATAACCAAATGGGCAAATTTAGATCAAGTTGGAAAATTCCTAGAAAAATATGACTTATTAAAACTGACTCAAGAAAAATTAAGCAATTTTATTCCTACTCACCCTTGTAGGCCATGTCTTTATAAATTGAAGAAAATTGGTAGAAGCTGTAAGGTTTTTGTAAACACTCCTCCTTTCTTCAGTACTAACTATAGGAAGGGACGTAGGTTTGGGAACACCAGAATTTTTTTTTTCCTTGGTTCTCAAGTTTACAGTGTAAGGTTGTTCCCCTCTCCTTGTCTGGCTGCTGTTAGTTAATTTGGGGCAGCTAAAACAAGACTATTTTTTTTTAAGATTTCATTTATTTGTCAGAGAGAGAGAGAATGCGAGCGCTCAAGCAGTGGGGAGACAGGCAAAGGAAGAAGCAGGCTCCCCACTGAGGAAGGAGCCCAATGCAGGACTCGATCCCAGGACCCCGGGATCATGACCTGAACTGAAGGCAGACCCTTAACAACCTGAGCCACCCAGGCATCCCAAGATTATTTTTTCTTTTTTAGGGATCTTAACACAGAATACAGCAGAATGAAAAAGAATTACATAATTTCAACCCTCCTCCCTCCCAATTCCTTTTTTTAAGGTTTATTTATTTAAGCAATCTATACACCCAGTGTGGAGCTCAAACTCACAACCCCGAGATCAAGAGTCGCACACTCCTCCGACTGAGCCAGCCAGACACACACTCCTCCCTCCCGATCTTATATGGTTCTCCTATACTAGCCCTTGTAAAAGCCAAGCACATATTTTGTGGTAACGTATAAAGCGGAGCAGCCAGGGCAGCCATGTGTGTTGCTTTCTAGTAATCTAACATGTAGGTTAAAGATGAAAAGAATCTGGAAGAGTATATGGTCAGAAAGTAGCTGAGACCAGTGGTCTACAAATTCTTGTTCACAGATCAACTTCATCAGGATCACCCAGGGAGCATTTGGTCTGGGGCCAGTCCTTGGGTGATCCTGATGGATATTTAGGCTTGGGAACCACTATCTTTCCTATCTTAAGCATCGATTGTTTCAACTGTGCTATTATACTTAAGATGACTCTGTTCAGTAAGTTCTGGAATGCAGAAATTCTGTACTTGTAATGAGACTGAAATGTAAACTGGTAAGTAAGACCATTCTGAAGAACAATTTAGCAATATATAATAAGGCTGGAGATGTATGCATGGGGAAAATTCTACTTCAAAGCACACACTCATAGATGTATATCAGGAGACTCCTAAACCATTAAAATGAATGAGCTAGTTTACAGTTATTAACATGGGAAGATCTAGAAAACATCATGGAAAGTGGAAAATGCAAGTTGGCTGCCCCAAGATGTACCACAATGGCATATTGATTATTTTGAATCAAATTTACTTAAAAAATAGCCTATGCAAGAAGCACACTCAGAACCTCCTCTGTCTCCCTGAAAGTGGGAAATAAATCTCTCATGGGAAAGGTCCCCTCCCTACACCAGGAGATAGACATTTTTATCACCAGAGAGAGGGAATCTAGAGCCGAGAAGTCTGTATAAATAAACCTTGTTACTTTTTACTAATTTACTAGCTTAGCCCAAATTCTGTTTAAAATTCATTACTAATTGAAGCCCCCAAATACAAGTTTTCTTTGTCCTGTCAATTACTCACAAATTTATTTTTGTCTAAAATGTATAAAACTTGCCTGCCTTGGTCATTTCTTTGGGTCTCAATTCTTTGGGTCTCAATTTCATTATTGGGCCTCCATGTGCAGGTAATGAAACTTTGGTTTTTTTCTCCCGTTAATCTGTCTCATGTCAATTTAATTCTTAGTCCAGCCAGAAGAAACTTGGACAGAGGAAACTTTCTTCCTCTCCTTCTCACATCTCTGGTGAGGGCGCAGTACTGAGTGTGCCCTTGGGCAGAGAGAACAGGGCGGAAATATTGCCTTCTCAGTTGCTGCTCTGATGGGCACAGGGTCTGTCTCCCCTGCAAGGTTTGTATGAGTTTGTGCTTATTAGGGTGATGGGTAATGAGTGCCCTTACCTGGCATAAGGCACTGTATGATCTGGGTTCTTCTAAACTCTAGTCCCAAATTTCCAGAGAACAGGGTGACACCTCCAGAGAGTGGTCAGTTCTCTTCCTTGTCATGGCCTTGTGGAAAACAGGACAGCAGTGGGGTGTGGAAGCCAGGCATTGGCAGAATTTGTGAAGAAGTCACCATCCTCTCTTCTCAGCCTTGAGGCAAGTCTGGAAGGATAACTGATTTCTTCTATCAGTGACTTTACAGGCCTGTCCTTTTGTTAGGAAGATTTGGATGAAGTCCTTCTAGCTCTCCTTGTTGCCCATTCATTTCTAATAGCAAAATGTAGTCCACTGAGCAAGACTAACAAAGCTTGTGGAAAAAGAATACTTTAAGTGGTATTTCAAAAGGCTGTGGGATGGTATGGGGTTGGGCTCATCCATACCACCCTCGCTGGTGAAAAACAGAAGATGACCTTACCTCTTCCTGTTTATTTGATCAGCATTTATCACCTATTGACCTTTAGGTACCCAGTACCCTCAAAAGTCTCCTCCTTGCCATCAGATCAAAACCAGAACAGTAGTCATTTTATACTGTAGTATACATGCATTTATATTAATGATATAAATGCATGTTGGAGGTGGCCCTATTGGTAAGCTATTTCTAAGAACGGCTGGGGCAAAAGGATCTATCCATTTCCTCCAAGTCTAGCCCAGTGATTTTTCTCAAAGGCTGTATCCCCAGTTTTTCTGTACTAGTCAGTCTATGCTTGATCTGAAAGAAACAGCTGCTCACAGATCTGCCACCCAATTGGTTCCTCCCCTTCTGCTTCAGCCCCTACCTTCTGCCCCAACTTTCAGTCTTTCAGGTCCTAGGGGATTAAGAGTCCATTCTTCTTTGTTTCACACCAAGACACTTGGCTGATGACTCATCTGTCCTTGCCCGCCCCTCCAAGTGTGGTGATCCAAGCATGACTTGCTAGCTAGTTAGTCTGCTGGAGCTCAAGGCCCCAGAGTCTCCACTTCCTTGAGTTCTCCAGGGCACCCCGTAATGTGAGCAGATGTAAGAGATTGTGCATATGAGTGTGTTTGAGGTGAAAGTTGGGGTGGCAAGACTTAAAATTGTGAATGACACCAGCGAAAATGTTCAGTGGTGATGTTACTTACAGGTACTTGAGAACTAACAAGGAGAAAGAAAATACAAAAATCCAGTTTGTCTGCATAAAAAGAATTTATGAGATCTGCTTACTCTTCATGGCTAATTTTACCATATGTGCAATAATAACTGTGTGTGTTGTCAATACGGGTTAGATGAAATTGATTGTAAGTTATATTTACTTGCAGTGTGACATTGTGTTCAGCTATGCTCACACTGTGTTGATTATCTACTATGGTTTCCTACTGGTGTATTCGGCTCACATTGGGGGAAAAAAATTTCAGGGAATGTGACTAGTATTTCTGAGATTAACTACCCAGGTGCCTCTTCTTTTTTCTTTTGGCACCTGATGGGCAGCTATATTGCAGAGGTCACTGTGGGTGCAAAGTACCAGAAAAGAAAGCAAATGTAATAAAAGGTGTAAATTTTCCTAAAACAGTATAAAATTGTTCCTCAGTACTCAGCATATATAGCTTATATTTACTTGTATGTTTTTTCTCTATTCTATTTACCACCTTTGATTCTTGGGAGATTAAATCTGCACAAGCGTAGATACATACTAAAATGATGAATGTTAAAATGTTATTTTCCTTCCTTTATCATCAATGATTATCATTTAAAGTTGTTATGAAGCCTTTGTGACAGAGGTTATACTAAAATTGAAAGTATATGAACTTACTGAAAATCATGTAAAAATTAGCTATGTTTTTAATGTGGTTTCTCAGATTGATTAATTTATGCAATTGAATTGTTCTGCTCTCTTGTAAACATATATTCACACTTTGCAAACTTGCACACCTGCAAAGTAAAGGGTGGTGGTATTTGCGATATTATCATTGTTTCATCAAGAATGATAACTCAGTCAGGTTACTTGTAAAATCTCACTTTATAGGCCTTTGTATATCACCTTCCTGTTTTAATACAATGGAAATTGATTCCACAAAGGTCTTGAAGGGCAAAAGTATCTTAAATTTCATAATAATAATTTTAAAACATCTGGGCATTTATGAAATGTTGTTGCATTAATTTAGGAATAGTTTGAAGTTGTTATGAAGTTTAACATTGTATGAAAGCGCTTCCCCAAAAGATAGACGCATCGGTGTGGATATGGTGAATTTGTTTCCTTTTGGGATGTGTGTGTCTCTTTAAAAAAAATTACTTTTCTTTGGATTGAAACCATGACAAGGATATTGCCTTAGAGGTTTCAGTGTGAATTTTAACGAGGATTATAAGAATCATGGAATAGTTTCTGTTTTTCTCCCTTTCTTTCCTTTCCCCCATCTTTCATTATTCCATTGTCCCTTCCTGTTGGCATTTATAAGCATTAGCATGTATTTGGAACTGTGTTAAATGCTAGGGATCCAGAAATGAAAGTATACAGTCTTTGTTCTCAAGGGACTAAGTCTAGTTGATGAGAAAGAAGAATAAAAAAAAACTAATTACGGTATTGGTTGTGGAGTGGTCAGGAAAGTCTTCCTGAAGGAAGGTGATGGCAGAGCCGCAAAGATGAATGAGAGATGACAAGGAGATGAAATTAATCTTATTTGGAATATTAATGGTTTTTTGGCTATGACACCTTTCTTTATACCAAAAAAAAAAAAAAAAAAAAAAAAAAAGGCAGAATAGGAAACCCCAGGGCTCCATCCCTCCATCAGTGAGCTGGCAAAAACTGTCAGAATCAACTTTTACAGAACTCTCGAGTCTAATTGAAAATTTACAACAACCAGGGCAAAGCTTAATAAAAGAAGCAGGTGCATTGCAGCAAGAGAGTTTTCTGATGTTTTATTTTTTTAAATTTTGTTTTCTGATGTTTTAAATGATCTACTTACCCTGCTCCACATACCAGATTGGAGGTGGCCATGAAGATAGCAGGCAGAGTACCTAGTGCAGCTTGCCAAGTACCTGTGGGACCAATACAGACCTTATTCTCAAAGAACTGTGGTTGTGTATTTCCATCTGTCTGCTGGCTCCCTGAAGGACTGGTGTACAAGGGTTTGCCTTTGTTTTGCCCAACACAGAGTGTTTCCAGGTCTAGGATAGCTTTCCAGATGGCATTTGCCAAAAAGCACTTAAAAGAATTGGCTGCTATGCCTGGGGAAAGGGCTAAGAGTCAGGACAAACAAGAGACGGATCAAAAAGGCTGGGAAGAGCGTGGGAAAGGAGGCGTGTGAGGGAAATGAGCGCTTTTTTTTTTTTTTAAGATTTTATTTATTTATTTATTTGAGGCGGGACGGAGGAGGAGCAGAGAGGGACAAACAGACTCCACGCTGAGCACAGAGCCCGATGCAGAACTCCATCTCACGACCCTGAGATCATGACCTGAGCCAAAATCAAGAGTCCAGTGCTTAACCAACTGAGCTACCCAGGCATCCTGGAAATGAGGGCTTTTAAGAGCATGTGCCCAAGACTGGATGCATGCTCAGAAAAGGCCTAATCCTCGGAGACGATCCCAAACTTTCACCTCCTGCTGACCTTCAGGTTCTGCACAAGCAGGAAGTAAAGGTGAAAGCAGTGTTGTAAACAGCCGGGCTAAGCACTGAAGCAGTGTCCCAACACAGAGGCAAATTTCCAAGAGTGGGGAGCTTTCAAGCTTCTGAAAAAAATATTTGGGGGCTTCAGGTGTTTATAGATACTCTGTCAATACACTAGCTGACCACTGAGCTAATGGAACACAAACTTCAGTGGCCATATATGATAAAAAATTAGAAACTTCACAAAAATCATTTAGAAAAGTAACTAAAGCAACAACTTAAACAAGCAGCAACAACAAACACAACAAACAAAAACTGAGTTAATTTTTGTATATGGGCTGAGGTAATAGTCTACCTTCATTCTTTTACATGTGGATATCCAGTTATATCAGAACAGTTTGTTGGAAACTATTGCCTCCCCATTGAATGGCTTTGGCACCTTGTGAAAAATCGATTGCATAGATGCATGGGTTTATTTCTGGACTCTCAATTCTATTGCATTGATCTGCTTGTCTTTATGCTAGTACCACTCTGTTTTGATCCTCTAACCTTGTGTAGTAAGTTTTGAAATCAGGAAGTGTGAATTCTCCAACTTTATTTTTCTTTTTAAAGATTATCTTGGCTATTATTAGAGTCCCTTCCCCATGTTATTTTGAGATCAGCTTTTACATTTCTGCAAAAAGAAAAAGGCCACTTTTTTATTAAGGATTTTATTTATTTATTTGACTGAGAAAACAAACGGTGGGAGGGGGGCTGCAGGCAGAGGGAGAGGGAGAAGCAGACTTCCCACTGAGCAGGGAGCCCGATGTGGGACTCAATCTCAGGACCCTGAGATCATGACCTGACCTGAAAGCAGACTCTTAACCGACTGAGCCACCCAGGTGCCCTACTACTGGGGTTTTAATGGGGATTTCATAGAATCTGTGGATCACTTTGGAGAGTGTTGCCATCTTAATAATATCTTCCAATTCATGAGTACAAGATGTCTTTCTACTTATTAGGTTTCTTTTAACTACTTTCAACAATGTTTTGTAATTTTCAGTGTGTAAGTCTTGTACCTGGTTTGTTAAATGTATTTCTTTTTTTTTAATTTAATTTTATTATGTTATGTTAATCACCATACATTACATCATTAGTTTTTGATGTCGTGTTCCATGATTCATTGTTTGCATATAACACCCAGTGCTCCATGCAGAACGTGCCCTCTTTAATACCCATCATCAGGCTAACCCATCCCCCCACTCCCCTTCCCTCTAGAACCCTCAGTTTGTTTCAAAGAGTCCACAGTTTCTCATCGTCTCCCCCTCCAATTTCCCCCCTTCATTTTTCCCTTCCTATTATCTTCTTCTTCTTCTTTTTTTTTAACATATAATATATTATTTGTTTCAGAGTTAAATGTATTTCTAAGTGTTTTAGTCTTTTGATGCTATTGAAAATGGACTTATTTTCTTCATTTTCTGGAAATGGGATTGCCAGTATACAGAAATACCACTAATTTTTACATGTTGATCCTGTATGCTAGTACTTTGCTGAGTTTATTAGTTTTAGTAACTTTCTTGTGGATTCTTTGGGAATTTTTATGTATAGGGTCATGTTCTCTATAGAGAGAGAGAGTTTTACTCATTCCTTTCCAATTTGGATGTCTTTTATTCCTTTTGTTGACTAATTGCTCTAGCTAGAAGTTCCAGGACAATGTTGAACAGCAGTGATGAAAGTGGCATTCTTGTCTGCTCCTGATCTTAGTGGGGGACCTTTTAGTCTTTCACCCTTAAGTATAATGTTAGCTGTTGGGTTTTCATAAATGCCTGTTTCAGGTTGAGGAAGTTTCTTTCTGTTTTGCTTTTTGAGATATTTTTCTAATGAAAGTGTGTTGCACTTTTTTGGATTTTTTTTTTTTTTTTTTGTATCTGTTAGATGATCACATGGGTTTTTCCCTTCATCCTAGTATTGTGGTATATTATATTGATTGATTTTCATTTATTGAGCCACTTCTGTTTTCCTGAGAAAAATCCCATCTGGGGGATTGAACTTTTTTAAACATTATATGATCTATCCTTTTTTATATTTTAACAATTTTGATCTTAAATCTTTGTCTGAAATTTGGAGAGCAACTCTAGCTCTTAGTTGGTTACTGTTGGCATGGAATAGCCTTTTCCATCTTTTTACTTTCAACCAGTGTGCATCTTTGAATTTAAAATGAATCTCTTAGGGACAACATATATTTGGATCATGCTTTTTAAAAAAATTTTCTATTCTGTCCATTTCTGCCTGTTAATTGTAATCTTTTTACATTTAATATAATTACTGATAAGGAAGGACTTTGGCATTTTGCCATTTGTTTTCTAAAATGTCTTATATCGGGGGTGGCTGGGTGGCTCATTCAGTTAAGGGTCTGACTCTTGATTTCGGCTGAAGTCATGATCTCAGGTTCAGGAGATCGAGCTCCATGGCTGACTCTGTGCTCAGCGGGGAGTCTGCTTGAGATTCTCTCTCTCCCTCTCCTGCTGCCCCCCCCACTCATTCTCTCTCTCAAATAAATAAATAAATTTTAAAGAAAAAAATGTCTTCTATCTCCCTCTACCCCAATTCCTCCACTACTGCCTTCTTTTATGTTTCATTGATTCCTTTTTTTGTAACAATTTTTATTTCCTTCTCAGCATATTTTTTAGTTATTGTCTTAGTGTTTGTTCTGGGGGTTACAATTAACATGTTAATGTATAACAGTATATTTTAGATTAATACAAACTTAATTTCAAATGGTATACAAAATCTTTCATTCTATACAGTTTACACTGTTATTGCCACAAATCACATCTTTATACATTGCATACCCATGAAGACAGACTTGTATTATTTTATGTAGTCATCCTTTAAATCATATATTGAAAAAAGAGGAATTGCAAAATGCATGAACACTATTTTTTGTATTCGTCTATGTAGTTACCTTTAGCGTGTGCTTTATTTCTTCGTGTAGATTCCAGTTATTATTTAGTGAAGCTTAAAGCACTTCTTCAGCATTTCTTATAGGGAAAACCCAAATTATGAGAGGAACATTTACTCTAAAAGAAGAAGAGAGACACCCTCTGAGAATAGCTGATCAAGTAAACATGAGAGTGAATTTGTAAGGAGAGTTCAGGGCATTCATGGCGCAATCACTGAATTTTCTTGAGGACAGGGACTCCAAGTTCATTTGTTCGGGATGACAAGGGAAGTGTATAGACAGTATGATTGTACTGAAGGACTGAAGTAGTACCTAAGAGTTATGGGAGACGGAACTGAGATAAGAGCAGAACTGTACTCACCTATGCAACCCTACCACCCGACTAGGTATTGGGTGGGTATTGATTGTCCTTCTGAAGTTCTTAGAAACAAATTCTTCCATAGGCTCACTGCAGTACCCAGTGCAGCCATCCAGCCTATTCGCCCTGTAGGGGGCACTCTGTAGAGGGAGGCGGATCCCAGCAGGCCTTGCGGGGTGACTCAGAGGTCGTCTCTGTGACGTGTAACACCCTCGCCTGGTAGGGGTTGGTGTGGTGAGGGAATCTGCTTTACTCCTTGTGAGGAAAGCAAGGTAGAGAGGAAAGAGGCCGAGGACCGGACTGGAAAGGGACTTTAGTAGGACTGAGTGGGGAGGTGAGCGGTGGACTTTACTGGCGGCAGCAGGGGCGGCATCGCCTGTGAGGTGGACGGTTAACTAGGCCGCAGCAGCCATGGCAGTTGACTTCGGGGACCACGCCAGCGGGTTCCGCCACACGGAGGTGATCAGGTTCATCAACAACGAAGTGCTCATGAACGGCGGCGGTCCCGACTTCTACGTGACCTTCCGCTCACGGCCCTGGAATGAGGTGGAGGACCAGCTTCGGACCGTCGTGGCCGACCCTCAGGTACCGCGCACCACTAAGAGAGCCTGCGCCTGGAGCGCGCTGGCCTTGAGTGTGCGCGTGGCCGCGAGGCAGCGGGAGCAGCAGGCGCACCGCGTGCGGCGGCTGCAGGAGCAGGTGGAGGAGCGCGAGATGGCTACCTGGGCCCTGGCCTCTGAGCTGCAGCGGCTGCGTGGGGATCGAGAGGACGTGGCCACGCAGTTGCGCTTCACGCAGGTCGCCCTGCAGCAGGCGCTGCTCGAGTGTGATGTGCTTCGTGGGCGGCTGCTCCACGTGGATAGGTCGGCCCAGGTCATCCCGCTGGCCCGTGAAATACTGCCTGCGCCTCGAGCCGAGCAGCATGGGGCTATAGCCGGGCCCCTGAATGCCGAGCAGCAGAGAGATGTGGTTGCCATGGGGTTTCCTGGTAGGCTGTATTTTGAGGCCCAGGTGCCAGCCCCAGCAGCTGTTCTTCACATGCCAGGACCCCCAGGTCCCAGGGCTCAGGCCATACAACCCCCTCTGCCAATGCCGGTGCCATACTCACTTCCATTGCAAGCACCACTCCCAGTGGGAATCCCTTTCTTGCCACCTCTGCCACCACCAGTAGTCATGGATGCAGAAGCTGCAGTAGTCCCGCTTCAGATGCTTCCTCTGGGGACCTACCCACCTGGTCCATGTGCTGCAGTGGGCTTCCGGGAGGAGGTGGCCCCACCATGGGACCAAAGGAATTACAGCCAGGAGGGAGGTCCTGGGATCTTCCGGAGTACAGTCCCCCTGGGGAATATCAGAAACCCTAGCCAGGAAGGTCTAGAGAGGCCTCGGGGGATGGTCCCCCTTGAGGATAGCTGGAGCCACAGCCAAGAAGAAGGTCCAGAGAGGGCCCAGGGGATGGGTCCTCTTGGGGACAGCTGGAGCCTCAGCCAGGGAGCAGATCAAGGGACACCCCAGGGGGCGGTATCCCTTGGGGATAGTTGGAGCCAGATCCAGAAAGAAGGTCCAGAGAAGGCCCAGGGGATGGTCCCCTCTGGGGATAGCTGGGGCCAGAGTCAGGAAGAAGGTTTAGAGAGGCCCCAGGGGATGGTCCCCCTTGGGGAGAGCTGGAGCCTCAGCCAGGAAGATTCACAGAGATTCCAGGAGGTGGTTACCCTTGGTGCCAGTCAGGAAGAAGATCCAGAGACTCCCCAGGAGGTGGTACCCCTGAGGGCCAGTGAGAGCCACAGCCAGGAAGAATTTCCAAAAAGACCCCAAGGGGTGGCCCCCCTTGGTGCCAGCAGGAGCAACAACCAGGAAGAAGATGTAGAGAGGCCCCAGGACGTGGTTCCCCTGGGGGTCAGTGGGAGCCACAGCCAGGAAGAAAATCCAAAAAGACCCCAAGGGATGGCGCCCCTTGGTGCCAGTAGGAGCAATAGCCAGGAAGAAGATAAAGAGGGGCCCCAGGAGGTGGTACCCCTGGGGGCCAGTGGGAGCCACAGCAAGGAAGAAGGTCCAAAAACACCCCAAAGGATGGCCCCCCTTGGTGCCTGTAAGAGCTACAGCCAGGAAGAAGATCCAGAGGGGGCCCAGGAGATGGTATCCCTGGGGGCCAGTGGGAACCACGACAAGGAAGAAGGTCCAGAAAGACCCCAAGGGACGGCCCCCCTTGGTGCCTGTAAGAGCTACAGCCAGGAAGAAGATCCAGAGGGGGCCCAGGAGATGGTATCCCTGGGGGCCAGTGGGAACCACGACAAGGAAGAAGGTCCAGAAAGACCCCAAGGGATGGCCCCCCTTGGTGCCTGTAAGAGCTACAGCCAGGAAGAAGATCCAGAGGGGGCCCAGGAGATGGTATCCCTGGGGGCCAGTGGGAACCATGACAAGGAAGAAGGTCCAGAAAGACCCCAAGGGATGGCCCCTCTGGGGGATAACAGTAGCCAAAGCCAGGAAGAAGATCTGGAGAGGCCCCAGGGGACTGGTCCCCTGGGGGACAGCAGAAGCGACAGCCAGGAAGAAGGTCCACAGAGGCCCCAAGGGATGCTCTCCCTGGAGTTTCTCAGGAGTCACAGCCAGGAAGAAGGTCCACAGAGGCCCCAAAGGATGCTCTCCCTGGGGTTTAGCAGGAGTCACAGCCAGGAAGAAGGTCCACAGAGGCCCCAAAGGATGCTCTCCCTGGAGTTTAGCAGGAGTCACAGCCAGGAAGAAGGTCCACGGAGGCCCCAGGCAACCCCCCCGGGGGATGGCTGGAGCCAAAGTATGAGGGAAAACCCAAAGATACAGCAGCCTCCGGGGCAGAAGACCAAGCAACCAAAAGGGAAAAAAGCTTTGGATTCCAAGCACCAGGAGAAATCTGTCTCAAGATGCAGTCCAGTGAATTGGGACTGCCCATGGTGTAAAGCCATGAATTTTTCATGGCGCAAGGCCTGTTATAAATGCAAGAAAGTCTGTGTGGCAGGTGAGAGTAGAGGCCGGGACCCAGGACAAATTTACTGACTTCAAGAAGGTAAGTAAGAATGAAAACACTCCAAAGGAAAACCAATTTCCCAAGACCCTCTTCTGATCAAAAAGTAACTTATTTACTTCACAGAAAATGTGAAAACCAAAATTATTGTAGAGAAAGTTAAATAAAACAGTCCATTATTCCATTACCGAAACTAACAACTTTTTATCATTGTGGGTACTACATACGTAAATACACACTCCTTTCTGGTTTCTTATTAACCTCCTTTTCCTGAATATGCCATGTCTTTGGGAACAGCCATGTGGTTTTTGAGCTATAACTATATTGAATTTTAGGAGCACCGCTCTTCCTTCAAAATGCTATTGTTCCTTTGTAAACTACAGTGTTCATGTTTGCTTCTTGTTTTTAAGTTTTATAGGTGAGGGCCTGTTTTTGTGTCTCTGAGCCCCAAGAACTTGTTTGTTGCTGAAGAAGCTGAACCTGTCCCATTAGAAGATTTCCCAAGAGTCTAAAGAAATCACACCTTGATTCCAGCTGACCCGCACCTCATTGAGACCCCCCATTGGCTGGAACTGAGAAGAGTGAGAAGAAGTCATGGAAGAAGAGATGCTCTGGCACTCAGTAGGGGGGCAGGGAAGGCAAAACAATTTTGTTAGAATGTAATTTCTCTGTTGGGATTAATTTGGGAGAGTTGGGGGGGTGTTGCAGTATTAAATTCTATAGATGATAGCAAATTTGATGGATTACATTTAATTCACTAAACAAATAGTTATTGTCTAGTATGTATTAGGAGCTAGACTTATATGTTAATATCTGGTGCACACATTATAACTTGATTTGGTGAGTTTGGTTAGATAACAGGAGAGAGCCTAATTTGGGATGCAAAGTATATCAGGAGGATGTCTTTGCCTGGCATACAGCGTGATTTTCTGGTAAACCCAACTGAAATGACATCCAGATATATGTATATATATATTTAAAGATTTTATTTATTTATTTTTGAGAGAGAGAGCATAAGTGTGGGGAAGGGGCAGAGGGAGAAGCAGACTCTCCCCCTGAGCCGGGAACCCGATGTGGGGCTTGATCCCAGGACCCTGGGATCATGACCTGAGCCAAAGGCAGGTGCTTAACCCACAGAGCCACCCAGGCGCCCCACATCCAGATATTTTTGCAGTTCTGGGAGTAACATCAGGGACTTCCATGAAAGGACTTGAGTCACTGAATTGCTCATCTCACTGTTCACAGGTAAGACAAATGAGCAGTGGCAGAGATCAGGAAAGTGGCTTCATGAAAGTGCAGGTGGGACTTTTCTGATACTCTGTTGATTTCTTCCTTTGAGAGGGACAGCTATCTTCCTGATTGCCTGAATGACCGCTGGGTGACTTAAAGACAGTACTTGAGAGAGTGTTGGCTACACACTCGAGCCCGCAGCTTTGGACCACCACCATCCCAAGCTCCTTTCCAGTCAAGAGTGGATGAAGAACAAAATGGATTCCAAGGGTGGACATCATGCTGTGGATGGTGCTTCTCCAATAAGATTAAAAAAGAACTGGACTGAGAGAAGCCCTTTTGGGAATGCCCTGGGCCCCTTCTCTCCCATTTGGTGTGTTCTTTGCAGGCTCTCTGCTCCCCCGAGGCAGGTGGAGCCCAGGGGGTGGGAAGTTAGATGGTCTCCAGTCTGAACGAAAGGTGTCCTCGAGTTCCCCCATGAAATCCCAGCTCACCAAGCTCAGCCTCTGTCAGAGGTTTCCTGAGTCTAATAATAAAGAGTGTGCACTTGCCTGCTGTGTCTTCTGTGTGGTGTGCATCTCGGGGCAGGTTTGCTCCAGGGCGGCAGTTTAAACCCACATCTTCCCACCATCCCACTGAGGTGAAGGAAAGTTCGAGCACATTCACCATTAGAGGGCCTCTCCTCTTCCAGCAAGTTACCCAAGATTGGGAGGGGGAGGAGCTTCTGTGGGGCCTTCAATCCATTGTGAACGTCCCTGCTCCCCTCACTGTCCGAGTCCACATGGTCCTTTGAAGGTGGGCATCTCCGCTGCTCTTGGGCCCGTGGGGCACGGGAGGGGAGGTGGGGACGGGGCTTCTGTTTAGGCTGGGAACCCGGATGCCTGGTGTCCAGCTTCCCTATGTGCACCAAGAAGCCATTTCCCTGAGGCCCTGTCTCCTAGGGGTCCAGTGAGCAGGAATTTCCCTCCTATATTTCTGCCTTGCAAGGCGCTGTCCCCTCCTATGCACAATCCCATCAAGGGGCTCAGGATTCTGGAAAATAGCCAGGTTTAGATGGCCTGTTAATAAGACAAATGTTCCCCGAGGCAAACGGGGGTGGAACCTGGCTGCCTGCTTGTTGTAAGGACAGGGGATGGGGCAGAGAACTGACCTTACCCCACCGGCTTTCTCTCTCTCCTCACTCCTGGTAACCGGGAGGCCTTGTTTACTAGTGGGGAGCGCTGGGGAGGAAGAGGACCATCAAGGGACATCAACCTAAAGCTAGGTTTTCTGGGCTAGGGGCTGGTTTTGTGATATTCCTGTGTGTGCCGATAGCTCCCTGGAATTTTGGGAAGTTGATACACAGATGGGACTTGGGCATTTTCCAACATAATCCACCTTGATGTACTAGCAGGTCACTAGATCTCACTACGGTTGCTTTATTTATGGTTTCAAATGGGCTCTGCTGTTTGTTGGCATGCCTCTAGGTCTGCATGAAAGCAGACTCACCCTGTGCATAGCTTTTATATAGTTTATTATTATTATCACAGTCTTTCCGGGTTGACAATTTCCAAAACAACCTGAATCATTAAGGTTGTCAAATCACTACCTTTTTTCTGGGCCGGGTACACACAAGAAATGGTAGCGGTTTCTGAGACAAGAACCTGGGCTTTGGAATTAGAGAGACATGAGTTTGGATACTTGTGCTGTTATTCACTAGCTGCGTGACCTTCAACAAGTTGCTGAACTTCTCTGAGCCCCCAACAAATGGGTTGTTCCTTTCCCTACCCTCAGGATTCTGCTCTTGGTGCTGTGGTGATGAGTACAAGGCATTGTTAATGATGGCAAGAGATACCATTGAGTGCTTACTGTGTGCCAGGTGCTCTAAGCACATTACCCTTTTTGGTGACTGTAAGGTATGAATAGGTACCCATGTTAGTAGTTCTTCAAAGTGAATATGATTACCCCCGTTTTACAAATAGGGTAACTCAATACCCAAAGTTGGGAATTGGTGAAGCCTGGCTTCAAAATGAAATTGTACAGGCTCCAGTGCCTCTGCTCTTTCCATTATATTACTGTACCTTAAACTTTTACCCTTACTGAGTAATACATTTGCATGTCACATGGGTCATCAATGCCTAAATCCAGCGACAGGATTGTAATGGAGAGACTTGGAGGCATAGTAACAGTCCGGTGGTCATTGTCATGCTGCTCTTTAAGAATTTCTCAAGCTTTGTGACAAGTGCCCAGCTTGGCTGCCAGCGAGCAGGACCACTTACTATCTCTAGACTGCAGAACCAAGAGGGTGCTGGTGGTAATTTAGGCAGTGGAAGCGATTTGTATTCGATTCAGCAGACTGGCCTTATGAAAAGTTTATATATAGCCGAGTTCAATACTGTTAAGATAGAGCCCATCTTGACTGCTTCTCGGAAGTCTGTCTGAATAACTCAGCGTCGGTTTTAGGTGGATAAGGTACCAGCTATAACAGCCTAATATACATGCATGTATACTTTTCAGCGAGGAAGGAGGTGGGAAAGGAGACTTCAAAAGCTTCACATTTGTGTTGCAAAATGGGGAATAGAATTAATGTTTTCTAAATCATGGTACTAAATCTATGACAGAGTGGCAAAGAAATACATAATTTCCTTATCGTGTGCTTTGTAAAGTCTCAACACCAAACGATAGCAGATTCTTATTATGTGGTGCAGGCACTGTGCGTAATGCCCGTGAGTGTTTCTCTCACTTCTAGCTCATGATGGAGTGATTGCATCCACTGGAACTAAGCCTCACATGAACTTAAGGATCCTGAAACAATCCTGGCCTGTGACCTTATGAGGTTGCAGTTGAACAGAATTTTCTCATTGACAGTGCTTGTTCTTTGGCACTTAAGACAAGTGTTCAAGACCACGATGGAACAGGCATAGGAAGCACTGCCGCACTGAGTATCTGTACCCCCAAGGGACCTAGTACAGTTCCTTGAGTACAACTTCCTATTTGGTTCATGCCAGAAGCACTCTATTCAATGAGCCTAGGAATCCCTCCAGTAGGTCAGATCCTGCACATCTAGCCCAGCTTCTCTGGGGCATAAAGCAATTGTAAAAAAGGATCATATACTCTTCCTTGTGTCAATTTTAGAGGGAAGAATGCCAGTAGGAATCCCTAGCTTTTTAATACTTTATAGATCAAGCAAAGAACATGCATATAGAGAAGGCTTTGGATGTGCCGCGCACTGTGTTAGACAACGTGGAAGTCATTACTATTGTCCTCTATAATCTCCTGTTCTGTTAGAAGAAATACGACAAATATACACCAAACAGTAGTCATCAGCCTTTTCATCAATTATTCAATCATATTTTCTGGCCTGGAGATGTCAGTTTTCAAAAAGTTCCTGTATATCAAACAGTATTATATAATATGTGATTATTTTCTCATTTAAAATTAAGAAAGCATGTATATCTCTAAGGTTCCCTCACACAAACTTGATGTACTTCCACCTAAAAGCAGTAATTTGTCATTTAAGTTTAGGATTTTGTGGGGATTTAGTGACTATTATTATCACTATTATTATTACATGCAGCCTAATCACAGGCAAATGGACCATTTTACTAGGCTCTTTGTAATAGCGACAATACCTTAGAATCCATCATTACCACCTTCTTCAACTTCTCTGAACTTTGAGGACGCAAATTAGGAACAATTTCTGTAGAAAGCTAGTAGTTTTAATACATATTAAATACCAGTAAGTGTTGGGGCGCCTGGGTGGCTCAGTCGTTAAGCGTCTGCCTTCAGCTCAGGTCCTGGTCCCAGGGTCCTGGGATCGAGCCCCGCATCGGGCTCTCTGCTCCGCAGGAGGCATGCTTCTCCCTCTCCCACTCCCCCCTGCTTGTGTTCCCTCTCTCGCTGCGTCTCTCTGTCAAATAAATAAAAAAATCTTAAAAAAAAAAAAAAAAGGAAATGTCTTTAAAAAAAAAAAATACCAGTAAGTGTTAAAGGATTAAAAAAAATACACGTTGAGTATGTATTTGGGGTTGCAAAGCTTCCATGATAGCCAGATGGTTTCAAATTGTGCCCCAGTCAACAGAAAAAGTTGTTGAGAAAGTTAACTTTGTTTTACTTTGAAATAATATGCAGTATTACAGCTTCACTTGTGATATTCTCCAGCTCTTTGCTTTCTTCATTCTACACTACCTTACAAAAATAATGGTGCACAAGGCAAAAAAACCTGTGATTACTTTTGTGGTAGGCAGCATTTAACCTTACCCCAGTGTTTATAAAGTGATGACAAAGAGCTCTCTGAGGGTTTTGTCTGTAAGTAAAAGTTTTAGGATATTTAATCTCATTTCTTTTTTGCTTGATATATATTTACTTTGATAATTTCAGTGACCATATTGGCTTCAGGAAAGAAAAAGACTGAGCAAGGATTGAAAATTTCATACCTTTACCACTACAATTCCTGATATTGTCTAGACAGTTTTGAAACTTCAGAACATATATGACCTGCTTTGTAAAAGACTCATACTACTGAACTCCCCACTGATCGATGTTTCTAGCATTTTTCCATGAAATATTTATTACTGAGAAGGAAAAGAAAAACGATGCCAATGTCACATCTGTAACTACAAAATGCATTCAGAAATCCACCATTAGCTGTTTTGTTTCCTGGGTTATAATATTTCCTTTGTATCTACAAAACTGCTCAGGGAAACGTTTATATAGTCCATTTCGTCCTGTTCCTTTGCCAAATTTTGGTGTTCATGGTGTATAGATCAAAGTGGCCATCCCTGTTTCAAAACATCAGAGGTTTCTTAAAACAATGTTCAGGCAAAAAAATAGATGTGTAGACAAAATAACAGTCTCTTGGACTTTAATCTTTTAGTTTAAGCTCTCTGTTTTTGAACTTCCAAGAAAGAGAACAGATTTTTAGAAAGAAAGTTGGAGCCTCCTTTACAATGAAATGATATTTTTTGCACTGCTATCATACCCAGAGTGCCCCCACCCAAGATGAAAGGCGGTAGAGAGAAGGTTCAGTAATGATCCAAAGGCAACTGGGTTGATGAAATCAGAAGGGCCACATGTTGTCAGGTGCCAAGGTGTGGGATGTGAAGACTTGTTTCTATAAACCAAAATGAGGCAGACCACAGGATAGACGTTGGTAAACAATGAATGTGAAAGGAGGCAGTGTCAGAAATGATAGACTACTTGAAGTAAATAAGAATCCACACTCTCTGCAGAGGGAGAGAGAGGGGAAACAAAGGGGCTAACCTAGGTAAGGTACTGTGTTAAGACCTGGATGTGCCAAGAGGAATTCATCGTAGGTTCCAATCACATCATGTATGTTATTTCATTTTATCTTCATGGGGAAAGATAAGGAAAAACTGGCCAAGAGTGGCCTTCATTTGGTTGAGTAAAAGGAGAAGGAGAAAAACTGGGCAATAAGACCTTGTATGTGCATCCAGGCCCACCCAGGACAGAAGACGCCCAGACCACACAGTGTTCTGCTACTTCACCTTTTTTTTAAGTTTTTATTTTAATTCCAGTAAAGTTAACATACAGTGCTATATTAGTTTCAGGTGTACAATGTAGTGATTCAGTGTTCTATTACTTTAGATGGAGAAACTGATGATTCAGATTCCAGACCTATAAGCCTGGGTGAATAGACCTTGACTCTGTAAGAGCTTCCAAGACATGCTAATCAGTGGGGCCCAGGCTAACACAATGTACCTGATCTCATAAAGCACAGAGATAGACAGAGACATGCTACAAGTCAGGGCATGAGAAGAGTTGACACTTGAGAAGTATATGAAGAATATTCTAGAAGTCCAAATTACAGTAGTTGCTAGATAGGAGGTGGAAGCCCGACCCATTCAGTGCAGTGACCTCAGAATTAAGGTTGGGAGACAGAAGAGGATATTGGTGAAACGCACAGGCTCTGAGGTCATAGCCTGTATTTATTCCCAAGCGGGACACTGACCAGTTGTGCTCCATTGAGCAGGCTACCTAGACTCTCTGACTTTTGGCTTCCCCATTGGTAAAATGGAGGTAATAATAATTAATAATAATAATAATTTGCTTCATAGGGTTGTTGATACAAATAAACGAGATAATACATGCAAAATGCTTAGCAGGGATGCTTAGAATGTAATATGTGGTTAGCAAATCTTAGCTATGATTCCAAGAACAAAAGCTCAGTACCAGGCAAGAGTTTCAGCTTGAATTAGGAAGTGTCCTCTAAGCCATGAAGGAGGTAAAACTAGGACAAGTACAGGGAACCGTACAGAGCAGACAGAAAGATCAAGAACTTGCTGTCTCGAGTAGGTTGTGCAGGTTTAGAATATAAGCTGAGTTAGATGTCCCACTACTGTTTCCCCAGAAGCCCATCCTTTCCTTAGTCACAGCTCTTCTCTCCAACCTCAGTACCTGCTACAGTGTCTGTCATACAGTAGATGCCCATGATGTTGGTTGAAAGAGTAAACATATTTAAAGTAGCCTTAAGCACACACAAACCTGTCTCTGGCTTCTCGCTTAGAAAACAAAAGGGCATTAGAAAAATTAGCCTCATAGATAAACCCAGATATTATCAAAAGGAGGTGCTCTTTTCAAGACATTTTTTTTTCTTTTTCTCATTTTTGTGAAGGAAGTGACTTTTAGTAAGTGCAGAGAGAATGTGTAAACTCACCATAGGTGTCAAATCATAACACTGTCACAGGAGAATTCACACCTATAGATGAGCTAGTTGAAGAACAAAGTTAGTTTTGAAAGGTTAGAGAAAAAGATTTTGAAATGTCAGATCCACTCTATAAAACTGACCACCCTTGGCATCACCCTTTTAATTTACCTGGGTTGGAGAAAAGCCTAGGGCATTTGAAATGAAGACAATTAGCACCTCAGACAGGGCATCCACATGCAAAATTCTGTCACCTCTCAGAGACCTCAGGAGGTGACAAGTCTAGATAAGAAGACACTTTCAACCTTGGCTGACAGTTTGTCAATGCTTTTATATTTGACTTAAATGGCATCTATATTTTAAAAGGTTGTAGTTTGCTTTAAACTATGAAGCTCTCTTCCTCCACCTCATGATTTTTATTTCTTAGGTCGTTTAAAAAACAACAAGAACAAAAATCGTTCCTCTATTGGGTGAGATCTGAGGAAACGGCTCTTGCTTCTTGCACACAAATGAGCTCAGTCCATTTCCCCTCTGTTTCTCTGGAAAGTACTCTTGGCTTTTGTTTAAAGCACAGAGTATTAAAGCTGGAAGTGGCTTTGGGGGTCATCTGGTTCAAGTCCATTTGACAGAGGGAAAAAGTAAGGCTCAGAAAGAGAAAGTGATTTCATGGTAAAACATGTAGTATAATTTGACCCTCATAATTGCTGGATTAATCCTCCTTCCAATTTATTTTGCTCTTCCAAAAGGTAGGCCAGAGGCATGTACAACCAAGTGCGTGCGCGCACGCGCATGTGTGTGTGTGTGTGCACACATGCATTTTTTTCTCTTATTTTCTTTAGAGCACTGATTTCATTCATTCACTCACTCAACAAATATATTTAAGCATCTAAAATGTGCTAGATGGGGGTGCCTGGCTGGCTCAGTCCGTAGAGTGTGCGACTCTTGATCTCAGGGTTTGGAGTTCAAGCCCCATGTTGGGCATAGAGTTTAATTAAAAATAAAAAATAAAGGGGCGCCTGGGTGGCTCAGATGGTTAAGCGTCTGCCTTTGGCTCAGGTCATGATCCCAGGGTCCTGGGATCGAGCCCCGCATCGGGCTCCCCGCTCGGCGGGAAGCCTGCCTCTCCCCCCTCCACTCCCCCTGCCTGTGCTCCTCTCTCACTGTGTCTCTCTCTGTCAAATAAATAAATAAAATCTTTAAAAAAAAAATAAATAAATAAAAAATAAAAACAGATAAAAAAATAAAATGTGCCACATGGAGGATACAGTGGTGGTGGATAAAGTACACTAATTCCTGCCATCAAGGACCCTACGTTCTAGTGCAGGAGATAGGCAATAAAGGATTCATCAGATAATTCTGCTTCTGAGTGGATTATACCTGTATTGGGGGCCCATTCTTCTTAACTCTTTCTCTGCTGGGGCCTCCACTATGTCCATTGCTCCCCTCTCTTGTTTTTCCCCTTTCCTCTCTTGTGCATATGGCAAGAGAGAGAAGGAAGAGAGCCATTTTGAATCTTCTTTCTCTACACTTCAAGCTCGGCACAAAGTTCCGAATTTGCTAAAAAGTCAGGTTCAGTACTGGTGTAGCCCTAGAGTGAAGACGTCGGTATTTTTCATCAACACTGCAATAGTGGGCTGGCCCAGCTGTCAGCTTGCTTGTGAGATGACAATGACATGCTGGGTGTGAGAGTTGGACTGTTACCTTATAATTGATCTGTTCTTTTTTCATACGAGTTAGTTGTGCTGAACCCCATTGTACCTGGCTGCTTTGACAGGTGTGCTATTTTAGCAACACAGAACCAAACAGAGACTGAAAAGAAGAATGCATGGTACACTTTTGCTGTCAGATCCAGGTTGCTCTGTTTCTAAGTCTGTGGATGATTTGTTCAGGGTTGTTCAGAGACAAAAAACAAAACAAAACAAAAACCAAAAAAACCCAACAACCATAAAACCAAACAAAACTTAGGTTTCATTTTTACCTACATGATACACTGTTCTCACAGTTCACCTCACAGGTGGGCTATTGTCTATAGGGCGTAAATGAGGGCCTGGACCCCCTACCTATCTTCCCCTTTCTTGTCTGAAATTCCACCATTGTGATGAACTTCTCTGGGCTAATCATTTGCCAGCTCAAAATATAGAGAGTTCAGGGCAGACTGACTTCTCGAGTCCTTAGCATTGGCGTATGCGTTCACTTATTAGATCGATTTTTTCCTTGACCCAAAGCATGAGGAAAGGTGAGAGGTGGACTTGACCATAAACAAGTGAGGTAGAAAGATGATGAGACAATCTTGGCTCAATTCCCCAGAGCTATCCCTGAAAATCCTCTTGAACGCTGTTTTATTTTCTTTGTTTATTCTCGGTGTTGTAAGAGGCTTATGTTTACGCTTCATCTACTAAGGTTGATAGAGTCTAGGGCTGGGCATGCTTCAATCAAGGAGAGTCACGGGGCACCTGGCGGGCTCAGTCGGTAGACCATGTGACTCTTGATCTCGGGTCCTGAGTTTGAGCCCCGTGTCGGGGGGTAGAGTTTACTTAAAAAAAAAAAAAAAAAAAAAAAGGTGAGTCACTACTAGCTGCCATTGAAATCTGAGAGGACTGTTCTCATCCCCAGCGGGTGGCAAACACGTATCTGGCTTTGGTGCAAGGCAGCTCTGGGCATGTGGGGATTTAGAAATTGTTCTCCCAGCCTTGAGCTCCCAGCCTTGCCGTGCTCTTGCAGAACTAGGTGCTGAAGTTGTGGAAGAGATACAACAGACACATGACTTCAGTTATGTAAAATCCTGTTTTACAAGTATTTAACATAATCGAAAGGAACAATGTAGAAGACCATCCAGCTTCAAGCATTAAACAAAGTCTTATTCCAGTAAAAAGGAGGAAGTTTGAGGGGAATATTACTTAGCAGCGTATTTTAAAATAGAAGCAATGCTTTATTTCAGAGTAGGCAATGAAAGTTGAAAGGCTTTAAAAATTAATGATAGTTTAGCATCAACTGAAGAAAAAACATGCTCTATTAACAGCAGAGGCTAAAATTATCAACACTTGCGATATGATTTAAAACAAGTTTTATGCCCCAAATGCAGATAGGTGGGCCCTGTACATCAAAGGGTGTATACAAGTCCACATAAAGACAGAGCACCAATGAAATGATTCATTCTCTCAACTAAGGCTTATCAAACAAACAAACAAAAATCTGGAACATCTTTGGATATAGATGGATGTTTTTTAAAGGTTTTATTTATTTATTTGAGAGAGAGAGAGAGAGCAAGTGAGAGCTAGCATGAGCAGGAGCCTGATGCAGGGCTTGATCCTGGCACTCTGGGATCAGGACCCTAGCGGAAGGCAGACGCTAACCGACTGAGCCACCCAGGTGTCCCAGACATAGATTGAATTTTTGTTCCTCAGTCAGCACTCCGGAATCTTGGCCAAGAAAGTAGGAAAAATCAGTATTTGCTCAGGATCAGGATTGCTCAAGATGACTAGGAAGAGTAGCAAAGGAGACTTGGCCCGTGTTGGTTTCTCACGGACTTTTCTGATTGTGTCAGAGCCTCCTGGTTGTGCTCAGGAGTGCCTGCCCACTGACAGTACTGGTAGTTTCTGTGTTTTGGTCTTAGAGCTTCTGGTTCTTTCATTCTCTGTCAGCATGTTTCTGCCCCACATGAAGGCCATGTACACCTTGCCTCTATCATCAACCCGTCTGGGGACTAATTAAGCTAAGTCATCCCTGGCGGCCCCTGGGAAACCTGCAAGAACGGAAGCCTTAGCAAGCAGTCCTGTCTGTGGGCCCGGGTCGGCCTTGGGTAGTACAACCGAGATCTTGCAAGGACCTTCTTCCAGTTGGCCTCCCCTCCCCCTCTGAACCCTGTGTTGGGGGTGGGGTGCGGAGGGTGGGGGCAGGGAGGGGGATTGAACCTTGTGGCAATAACCAAGCTTCTAAATTGCTGAGCTGGTTTTAATTGAAGTGTGAGAAGGAGGTTTGAAGGCAGATAGACAACATCCTGTTGTTCGGGCGCTCCTCTCTCTTTTTCTGCACATCTGGCTGAACTGGGACTCAGGTGGCTGACTTGGGGCCCGGTTGCCGCAGCAGGGGCATCTGACTTCCACCGGCCCACGCCTCAGCGGCCCACGAGTCCACCAGGCCATGGACGCGGTGGCTGTGTACCACGGCAAAATCAGCCGGGAGACGGGCGAGAAGCTTCTGCTGGCCACGGGGCTGGATGGCAGCTATTTGCTGAGAGACAGCGAGAGCGTCCCGGGCGTGTACTGCCTGTGTGTGCTGTGAGTACGTCGCGGTGGCTGCGGGCACCGGGCCCGCCGGCCAGACCGCACCGGCTGGGGCTGCGGGCGGCGGCGGGCGACGTCGGGGCCTCCAACACTGCTCCTGCGACCTCCCCAAGGCCTTCCGCAGGTCCAGCCTAGGGGCGTCGCGGACCGAGCTTCGGGGTAGGCCCTTCATGGGGGTTTCACTCCCAGGGCCTTCCCGCTCCAGAAAGGCCTCCCCGGGGGCCTTTTGTGGCAGCTGCGGAGAATGCCCTTTGGGGTGGGGAGAGGAGGCCTAGAATCTACCTTTGCTCTGAGGAAGATCCAGGCTCCCCACCTCCCGTTTTGACCTCTAGTGGAGGCCAGCGAGGTGGAGCCCTGGGATGGTGGACTGGCCAAAATTGGGGCCACTGACTCCTGAGAAAAGGAAAGGCATCTCTGCCTTTCCAGATCTCTTTAAATGGAATTGGAGGTGTCCTCCCAAGGGAAACCATCACGTTCTGGGAGAGCAAGAGGAATTCATTACTTTAAGAATGCAATGCCAGTTAGGTCGGGGTGCTGAGAGGGGGATATTTGGAAGTAAGACTGCCCCTCTGGATCTGCTTACTTCGCTTCTTTTGGAGGAGCTGTGTGTGGGGGCTGGGGGTTTCAGAAGTAGGACCCTTCTTTTTTTTAAATTTTATTTTATTATGTTATGTTAATTACCATACATCATTAGTTTTTGATGTAGTGTTCCATGATTCGTTGTTTTCATATAACACCCAGTGCTCCATGCAGTACATGCCCATCACCGGGCTAACCCATCCCCCACTGCCCTCCCCTCTAAAACCCTCAGTTTGTTTCTCAGAGTCCATCGTCTCTCATGGTTCATCTCCCCCTCCGATTTCCCCCCCTTCATTCTTCCCCTCCTGCTACCTTCTTCTTCTTCTTTTTTTCTTAACATATATTGCATTATTTGTCTCAGAAGTACAGGTCTGTGATTCAACAGTCTTACACAATTCACAGCGCTCACCATAGCACATACCCTCCCCTATGTCTATCACCCAGCTACCCCATCCCTCCTATCCCCCTCCACTCCAGCAACCGTCAGTTTGTTTCCTGAGATTATGAATTCCTCCTATCAGTGAGATCATATGATACTTGAGAAGTAGGATCCTTCTTGATAAAAAGCTAGGACTGACAGTAGTGGTAAAGGGCATGAAGGGAAAACACCCCTGTTATGATTCAGCTTTGCCCTTTACCTAGGCATGCCTTAGTCTAACGCCCATTTTGAATCAGATCCACCTTCATCTTTGCTCCAGGGCTCCAGAATCAGGAGATCTGAGACCTAATCCTGTGCCAGTCTGATGGTAGACTTGTGACCTTGGCAAGTTAACCTCTCGGTCCTTTGGTTTTCTTGTCCATAAAATGGGTATAATAATGCAACCTACCTCATAGGAGAGTGAGGGGCAAATGCGATAATGCAGGTAAAGAATTTGACACTGGACCGGACACATCATAAATGCTCAGTAAATGTAAGCTGTTATTATTATTGTATCTGTCTTCAGTCGAGTTCTTTCGGTACTCATGGGGCATTTCTAAGGAAGGACCTAACTTGATCACTTTTTGTTACACATGAAACACCTGCACTACGTAGTAGGCTCTAGTCAGAAACAAAATGAAGGAAAATGCTTGGTAGTAATTTTGATACCTAATGATACACTGCAAGATTATGAAATACTTTCTGGGTCAGTGAAGAAGATCATACTGAGGCCATTATTAGATGATTTTCGTTGTTTATTGTTTTTTTTTTTTTTTTTACATGGTCAAGCCATGTTGGTGACAACTCTCAGGCCATGCTAAATACATTTATTATAAAGGCTTCAAGAGAAATATGTGGAAGCAGTTGAATTTCTTGGGCTCACATCTTTTTTTTTCTTTTTGAAGTACAGTTGACATACAATGTTATATTGGTTTTAGGTGTACGACATAGTGATTTGACAATTCTACGCATTACAAAATGCTCAGCACGATAAGTGTGGTCACCATCTGTCACCATACAAAGTTATTACAGTATTGTTGACTATATCCCCTATGCTGTACTTTTCATATCTATGACTTATTTATTTTATAACTAGAAATTTGTACCTCTTAATCCTCTTCACCTATTTTGCCCATCCCCCCCCATCCCTCTCCCCTCTGGTGACCACCAGTTTGTCCTCTGTATTTAAGAGTATTTTTGTTTGTTTTATTTTTTAGATTCTGCATATAAGTGAAAGCATATGGTATTTGACTTTCTCTGACTTATTTCACTTAGCATTATACTCTTTAGCTCCATCCATGTCATTGCAAATGGCAAGATTTCATTCTTTTTATGGCTGAGTAATATTCCATTGTATATATTATACCACATCTTCTTTATCCATTCATCTGCTGATGGACACTTGGGTTGCTTCCATATCTTGCCTATTGTAAATAATGCTGCAATAAACATAGGGGTGCATATGCTTTTTTGAATTAGTGTTTTTGTTTTCTTTGGGTAAATACCCAGTAGTGGAATTACTGGATCATGGTATTTCTATTCCAGTTTTTTTGAGGAACCTCCATACTGTTTTCCATAGTAGTCACACCAATTTACATTCTTACCAGAAGTGCGGAAAGGTTCACTTTTCTCCACATCCTTGCCGACACTTGTTATTTATTGTCTTTTTGATACTAGTCTTAGGCTCAGACCCTTATGATTTGCTTACATTATTGTTTTTCCCAATTGGAAACTGGGGAAGGTCAGTGAAAGCCATCTAGTATTCTGCGGCTCTTTTCTTATCAGAAGAATGTGGAAGAATGAGTGGGCAAGCGAAAGGGGCTTCTTTAGAGAAGGTGACAAAGGAGGTAATGAGCCCCTTAACCTAGCGGTAAAAAAGAAGCCTGGGCAGGGGAGTAAGATGAGACAGTGTGTGGCAAGATGCACCTAAAGACTCAGCCACATTGGCCCCTTTGTTTTTTCTCAAACCTGCCAACTGTGCGCTCTCCTCCTAGGATCTTTACACTTTGTTACTTCTGCCTCGTGCCTCAGAGACCACTTCCTTGACCACCCTATCTAAATTAAGTACCTTCTCCCTGTGCCTGTTATACTCTATGACTTTATTTTTCTTCAAGGAGCTTTAAACTAGCTGACATCTGCTTGTTTACTTATGTATTGCTGTTTTCTTCAGCAAAAATGGAAACTCACTGAAGGCAGGGACATTGTCTTCTGCACCAGGAACACAACCTAGCACATAATAGCCATTATGAGGCACGTTATGAGGTACATAATAGGCACTCAATAAATATTTTTGAATTAGCAAATGGATTGCCAAGGCAAATACCCTTCTTTACTGCAAAGAGCTTTGGACTGATAATCAGGCCAGGGTGTGGACTCTGGGGAGGTCATTCAGCTTCTCTGGGTCTTGATTTCCATACACGTTAAATAGGAATCGTAAGGTGTGCCTACCTTTTGCATAAGATCGCTATTGGAAAAATATGCAAAAGAAAAGGACAACTTTTAGCCTTTTGCCTATGTAGGCCAGGACCACATAAGGAATTAACTTAGGCAGAGTGGGAAATTCTCAAACATGTAAGTTTTTACCCAAAGTGAATCTTGCATAAATGCAGTTTTTATGACTCTCAGTTCTCCATGCAAACTTCCTTATGAAGTCGTGGAATTCGGTAGGCAAACTGGGAATCTCCTAGCATGTCTTTTGATGGGCACACTGGGGCCTCAAAGTCTTAGATCATGATTGCCAGGCTGTGCTACAGAGGAAAGACACAAGGATACATTGTCTTTCATGATAGTTTCTTACGCTTTTTGAGCCAAGGGTCCCTTTTGATAAACATAAAAATTTCATGCCCCCATTTTAGTACTATGCTGTAGTAACAAAAATCATATTTTATTTTGAAATAAACAACGTACTCATTTCAAACCAAAACTTGTGTGCTCATGATATGCAGTAGAAATAACAATGTAAATGGTGTCATATACACACGAACAAGATATAGCTAACAAACGTGAATTGACTATAGAATTCACTCAGAGTAGTTTCTCATTCTATCTCTCGTTTTCTCCCATTGTCCAAGAAGGTTTGGTTGATCTTTAGTTTCTATAATTTTATGGCAGAAATAATACATTATGTGTGCTTTCAAACTTTATTTTAAACTCTATTTTCAAACTATGCTTGCTCTTTTCCCTGGTTCTGAGCCCCCATTCATGGCCTTTAGATATGGCCTTTTCCTCTGTTCAGTTTTGGAAAATTGAATCTCATAAAGCACTAAAGAAATTTTCCATTTACAGAATTTCTCACCTTCCTTTAAAGTGAGTTTTCCTGGGCGCCTGGGTGGCTCAGTTGGTTAAGCGACTGCCTTCGGCTCAGGTCATGATCCTGGAGTCCCGGGATCGAGTCCCGCATCGGGCTCCCTGCTCGGCGGGGAGTCTGCTTCTCCCTCTCCCACTCCCCGTTTGTGTTCCCTCTCTCGCTGTGTCTTTCTCTGTCAAATAAATAAATAAAATCTTAAAAAAAAAATAAAGTGAGTTTTCCTTTCAGTTATTTTCAGTACATAAATGCAGATTTTTGTATAATGAGTCTATTAAAAATAGTTCCTAATACCTATTCTTCTTATAGAAAACTTGAAAAATATAAGTAATGGAAATGAGGGAAATCATCTATATTTTTAAAACCTAAAGACAATTATTGTTGAAAATTAAGGGAATTTTCTTCCATATTTTAATAAAATAAATTGCTTTCTAAACACACAAGTGCTCTTACAATATCATATTCTACTGCATTTTCCACTTAACATGAAAAAAACCCATTCATATATATTTTAAGACATCATTTTTTATGGCTGCATGATAGCTCAGCCAGTGATTGTACTCTATTTTCCTTAACCTGTCATCATTTTTAGACATTTGAATCATTCCATTTTTCTTTGCTGTTACAAATGTCATCATGATTCATATTTTAGTCCATAAAGATTTCCTTGTATTTATATTATTTCCTTATAATGAATTTCAAGATATGCAATTTCCAGGTCAGAAAACATTAACAGCTTAGGATTCTTGATATATACATGATCATCAAATATTTTTCCTAAATGGTTATGCCAGTTTACATATATGTTCAACAGTAATGCATGAGTGTCCATTTCACTATGCCCTCCCTAGAAATGGGTATATTGTTAAAAAAAATTCTCCTTGAAATTTGGTGTCTCACTCTTTATTTCATATTTCTTTGATTAGTTAGAGTGTCTTTTATATGGTTGGTAAGCTATTATACCTCCTTGTTCATAAATTGGCTCTTTGTGTGCTTTGCCATTTAACCATTTGGATCTTACTATTTTTCTTAACACATTATGAATTTTTATATACTAATCCTTGATCTGTTGCAAGTATCTTTTCTCAGTTTGGTGTTTGCCGTTACTTTTCTCTGATACACAAAAAATAACATTTTTAGTAGTCAAATCTGTCACTCATTTTCTTTGTGCTTAATTTCTTCCTTTGCTTCCCAGCTTAGAAAGTTCTTTCTCCTGCAGAGATGTCATACCACTTCACTTCAGTTTTTGTTTTCAATTTATGGTTTAGTTCGTTTACATTTAACTCTTTAATTCCATTTGGGATTTCATTTTGATGTGGAGAAGAGATCTAATTTGATTTTGTTTCAAAGTAGCTAACAATTGTCCTAATATAATTTATAAATAGAACTTCCATTCCCCATTGATTTCCTAGCCTACTTTAACATATGTTAAACTCTAACATATAGCAGTTATTATTTCCCACCTATTTGGCTCAACTGATCTATTTATTCTTGTATTACTAGCACTGTAGTATGATAATGTTTAATACATTTAAATAATTATTTGCTATTCTTTTTTTCCCCAAAGATTTATTTTATTTATTTATTTTTTAAAGATTTTATTAATTTATTTGACAGAGAGAGACACAGTGAGAGAGGGAACAAAGCAGGAGGAGTGGGAGAGGGAGAAGCAGGCTCCCCTCTTAGCAGGGAGCCTGATGTGAGGCTCGATCCCAGGACCCTGGGATCATGACCTGAGCCGAAGGCAGACGCTTAACGAATGAGCCACCCAGGTGCCCCTTAAAGATTTTATTTTTAAGTAATCTCCACACCCAATATGAGGCTTGAACTCACAACCCCAACATCAAAAGTTGCACGCTCCACCAACTGAGCCAGCCAGGCACCCTAATTATTTGCTATTCTTATTTATTGGTTCTTTGAGATGAAATGTAGACTAATTTTGTTAAGTTAAAAAAAAATCCCATTGGGACTACATTAAACTCAATAATAAATTAAGGAATAATTGCCATCTTTAAAGAATGTAGTCTTCCCATCAAAAAACCTGATACATCTCTCCATTTATTAATTTTTAAAATTTGGGCACCTGGGTGGCTCAGTTGGTTAAGCGACTGCCTTCGGCTCAGGTCATGATCCTGGAGTCCCGGGATCGAGTCCCATATCGGGCTCCTTGCTCAGCAGGGGGTCTGCTTCTCCCTCTGACCCTCCCCCCTCTCATGTGCTCTCTCTCAAATAAATAAATAAAATCTTTAAAAAAAATTTTTTTTAAATTTATATCCATCAATAAAGTTTTGTAGTTTTCTTCCTATAGATATTGCACATTTTTTGTTAAGTTTATTTCTAGTCATTGTGTGTATGAATGTACGTGTCAATTTTTTTTGTTTCTATTGAAAATGGAATTTTCTTTTTCTACCATAATTTTCTGTTGCTTAAGAAAGCTACCGACTTAACATTTTTCTTGTATTCATCCTGTGTACTAAATGCTCTTATTAATGCAAATAGTTTTATTTTATTTTATTTTAGTGTAGTTTAGTTTATTCTTTTTGGTTTTCTATGTATATTAGGTTTCTTCTCACTAAGTTACACTTGAACTCTGACATTTCTTCCCTTCTCACCCTCAATGTAGACAGCCATTGGGAAAGTCCTCCATGCCCACTGGGGTAGTTTGATGGTGAGAGGAGGAAAACCAATTTAAAATATTTAAAATAATTAGTTTGCAGAAATAGTTTATTTCCATAATTAGCATCCTCCTGTACATCTCTGACTTTGTTTGTTACCTATCTGATGGAAGATTTAGAAGCTGAAGTGCTGTTACATTCTTTAGCTGCAAGGACGCATAGTGAAGTCATTTGACATATATGTCTTTAGATAAAAGGATAATTGTCTTTTTGTCCTTTGAGATTTAAGGGATGACTGGGAATAAAGTGCCTATGAAACCACTGAGCTGGAGAAATGGGGGAAGGAGCAGTGACGAAATAAAATTCCAGTTTATCAGTTGTAATAGATGGAAACATTGTAGCCAAGAACTCAAAAGAATGAGAAATTATGACTTAGTTTACAGTTAGTTTTTTATTACAATTGGATATATGTGTTGGTGCCGCATTTGTCTTCATGATAATTTAGGTCACCAGAATTATTTTGGATTTTCTGAGTACAATCCATTAGTGGCAGAGCAAGCCTGAAAGCCAGCCTAGGATTAAAGTTGCATCACATAAACCACCAAATGTACAATTCACAGACCAGTAAATCAAGTGCTGATTCTGGTTGACAACGTGAAATTAAAGTTGCAAGATTAATCTGAGGATGTCATTTGCCTAAGTGAAGGGGAAGTCTGGGTTAATCTTTTTTGGGTTCTCCTCAACTGGCTTCTTTTCTTCAGCCCCTTCTTTTCCTCTCCCCCTCAGTGGACACTTCCAGCCCTGAGGCCAAGCAGACTTCCTCCCTTTTTGAGAACTGTGCTTTTGGAATCACCTTAAGACCAATTTATTAATTCACTCCATCCCAACTTGACCCTAAACTAGCTATTTTATCTCGGGCAAGTTACTTAAACTTTCGGTATCTCAGGTTCCTTATCTGTGAAAAGGGAAATGATGATAAGAATAGTATTTCCCTCATAGGGTTAGTAATTCTCAGAGGATTATTACATGAGTTAATGTTTATAAAGCAAACATGTAGT
The DNA here is from genome assembly GCF_029215605.1 of Mirounga angustirostris. Lineage (NCBI taxonomy): Eukaryota > Metazoa > Chordata > Mammalia > Carnivora > Phocidae > Mirounga > Mirounga angustirostris. The sequence continues at coordinate 101,074,832 of NW_026991719.1, forward strand.
AGGTATAGTTAATATACATAAAAGATCTACAAATAATTGGAATACCAAGTCAGAGCATCATAGGACTACATAAATAAAATGTGCTGTGGCAGTTCAGGGGAAGAAGAGATTACATTTATTGTCATGACTCATCGAAACTGGTTTTACATAGTTTTCCCATCAGACTTGAAGCTGAATGACTTGATATATCAGTTTTGTAAATTCAAGTTCAGTCTGAAAAAAGGAAGATTGTGCCATAGGAAATTCAGAAATCTCTTGACTCAGGGTATAGTCTCAATAATGATGGCTTTGTATATGGTATATTCTTCTGGGTTTAAAAGTTCTGAAATATTTGTTAAAAAATCAGTCACATTTTAATTGTGCCTTGAATTTTGCTCATAGCATTGGTTTGTATAGACATAGACCGTATGGGCACTAGCATGCTTTATTTGCAGTGTCATGAAGAATCAGAGGTAGCTAAACTTTTTCTTTTGTGTAGTCCTTGAAGTGGTATAAAGAAAGAGTTGTGGTTTTGTTAGTTCTAAACCAAGATTTGTCCCTAACACTGACCCCTTGAGAAAATAAGAAATAAGTCAAGGTTGCTTTCTTCTCGTTCATTTCTAACCAGAGCACTTTTTTAAGGGTTGGGACAGCTTTTGAAAAAATGAAGGCGAATTTTAATATTAGCAGGGCCCGAATCAACACATGCTTTGTAGTCATTAAAATGCAAAATATTAGTTAAAATTCATGTCAATAACAATAGCAATAAAAAGCCTCGACTGTTTTCTACTAATTATTCATTTTCTAGATTTTTTTTCATGATAAATTTTAAATTCCAGGACAATCAACAAGTCTGACAAAAGATTTGGTGGAGGAAGGAATTTTAAAATTACAGAGCATTCTTGGTTTGTCTGTATTAATGGAAGGAGTCAGAGAAAAGATAATCCTAAAAGGGATGCAAGAGTTTTTAAACATAGGGACGCCTGGGTGGCTCAGTCGGTTAAGCATCTGCCTTTGGCTCAGGTCATGATCCCAGAGTCCTGGGATCGAGTCCCGCATCGGGCTCCCTGCTCCGCGGGGAGCCTGCTTCTCCCTCTGCCTCTGTCTCTCATGAATAAATAAAATCTTTAAAAAAAAAAAAAAGAGTTTTTAAACATAAATTAGATTTTTCTGGTTTGTGACTTAGACTAGATTTGTAAAGCACCAAATTGTAATTTTGCTTCTTTTTCTTTAAAAAAATGTTAGTAGTCACTTATGTAACTTTATAGGAAAAATTAATATATGAGGATGCATTTATATTAGTTTAAATTTGCTTCTAGTTTGTATATATACAGATATGGTTCTGAATAGTTGTAATCAGGGTGATGTCTCTGTGTGTCCACTCCTTTCATGTACCATATTTTATATTAACATAACCCATGTGCTTAATTTAACATTTTTTGAAAAACATAAGAGGACTCTAATACCTTTGCACTTCGGTATAATTTTGAATGGTTCTTTCTGCTACCATTTTCTTATTTTGAATAACATACCTTATTTGGGGGTACTTAGGTTAATTCTCTTTTTTCCCACCCTTAAAATAGAAGTACTATGAAACTCTTTATGAAATTGCTTTGTCCTTTGATTCCTTGGAGTGTAATGAAGATAAGCAAGGTCATTCATTAGGTCAAAAATATGCATGGTATTATGGCTCTTTTTACAACTCTATTCCCAATTTATTTCCTAGAACGGTGGCTTTTCAGTGGATGGGGAGAGACTATGTGTAGTTTGAAAAAACATACTCAAATTTTAGTTGAATTTTATATTTTAAAATTATTATTTCATAACTCAAGCTACAGAAAACAAAACATGAAATTTTGTTGGAGAAGAGGAAGTACATGGTTCAGAAACACTGCTCAATGAAGACTGAAACAATTGAAAAAGCTTCAGCTTGTATTTATTTTTTTCCTTAAAAACTTTTATTTATTTTGAAATTAAAAACGTTTTTACTGAAGTATAGTTAACATGCAGTGTTAGATTAGTTTCAGGTGTACAGTATAATGATTCAACAGTTCTATACATTACTCAGTGCTCCTTACGATAAGCGTACTCTTAATTCCGAAAACAGAGACTGAGTGACTACGGAGGAGGTGGCACAGAAGTGCCCTAGGTGAGTGCAAGAACCTAGCTTGACTTTGCAGAAATTGCCATCAAGAATCCCAATAAGGTGTGGGCATTCTTTTTGCATTTTAATCAGTCCACCTGTAACTGTAACGTTCTTACAAATCACCCGGAGATCTTGTTAAAATACCGATTCTGATTCAGTGGTTCGCGGGCAAGGCCTGAGACCCTGCATTTCTAACAAGTTCCCAGGTGATGCTGATATTATTACCCTGGCAATGTAATTTGGATGGCCCCTTTTTGGATCTCTTGCATCTATGACCATAGGGTAACGAGAATTGAGTACAGGGGATTCTCGGTCAGTGACTTCAGTGACTTGAAAGTGGAAGAGATGAACTACTGGTTTATTTGAGGGGTGAAGCGATTCTGCTCATTCAGAAATCTGAGGGGCGGGGGAGTAGGAAATTGTTAATATTAGATGGGTTAATCACAAGAAGTTTTAGGTGCCACTGACACCAGGTTGTTCAGAGACTGAGGGAGGTAAGGGCTTTTGAAGTGGTACTCAGGTTCCTGCTGCTTAACTGAAAGTGAGATAAGATCAGATTCGTTAGGAAACAATTTTCAAAACAGACTCATTTATTTTGACTAAATGAGGCTGAATGATAGTAGGGAGATAGATTCTTTGTATTTTTAGAGACTCGCTGTTTTAGAAAGTGAAAACTGGTTGCTTACGATTTTGCTTGCATCGTCGCTGAGATTTTAAATAATGCATTTCCACATCACCTTTAATGATACTGAATTGCTGCCATTAATCGCTTCCCAGAGGGAAATTGGAACGAAGGACCTATGCTATTTCTCTGCTTCTATCTCCATTTTGCTATGTGACTTTAAGACAATCACTTAAAGCTTTAGGTTTCGAGTTCCCATGGTGAAAAATGGAACTCAAAGCCCTCACCTTGTTCCCTGTAGAGTACTTACTGTAATCAGTGGGCTTTGAGGTAGATTTTGTTGCTTAAAAAAATAAGACTTTAACAATGTAATATTATATTTTTATTTAGCATATTATATATGCATATATCAAGCTATTTTATGTATGATCTAAATATGCTGGCAAACCTTCATAACAAAAATGAAACATTTCCTATAATCACACCAGCAATTAAATTGAATTTTTTTGGTTTCACAAATTGAATGAACCTGATCATAGTGTTTCAGATGTATTTTTTTGTCCTTTAGATAATCAGTACTGATGGATATTGATTAAAGATTCAGTAATTTAATGCACATTTTTAAAAAGATTTATTTATTCATTTGAGAGAGAGAGTGTGCGCGCACGCATGCAAGTGGGGGCAGGGGCAGAAGGAGAGAGAGAGGGAGATAGAGAATCTCCAGCAGACTCCTAGCTGAACACAGAGCCCAACGCAGGGCTCAATCCCATGACCCCAAGATCATGACATGAACTGAAACCAAGAGTTGGACATCCAACTGATTGAGCCACCCAGGTGCCCCTACTCCACATATTTAAAGACTTTGAGTTCTAAAGGGAATTGATGGTAAGTGAGGTCAATTACTTGAGGATGACCCTCTGTTTGGAATGCTTTAGAATCATCTGTTCTTTAAAGTTTAAATACATTTGTTTTTACCAAAGTTTAACATGTATTCTAACCAAGGATCTATAGTGACCTAAACTTGTGCCTAAGAATAACAATCAGAAAATGTCTAAAATAAAACTGTGTTGATCCAGAGAATCTGATCCATACTCCTATTCATAATTTGAAATAATTCAGAACAAAGTTTACCCTACTTTTCTATGAAGTAAACGTTTCTTAGGCAGATTATAATCTACATCCATTATAGTATGGGGACCAAGAGCTAGGGCTCTAGAGTTAAACAGGCCTGATTCAAATCCCATCTTTGTTGCTTGATCTCTAGTGTGGTTCTCGTTACTTAGCTTCTCAAAGTCTCAGTTTCCTCATCTATAAGATTAATTTTACAATATAAAGCTCACAGGATTGTCGTGGGGTCCAAAAGAGATAATAATGCATGTGCTATGGACTGAATTGTGTCCTCATCAAATTCCTGTGTTGAAGCCCTAACCCACATTGCGGCTGTATTTGGAGATAGGCCTTTGGAATATAGTTAAGGTTAAATGAGGCCGTAAGGGTGGGGCTCTAATCCAATAGGATGGGTAGCCTTATAAGAAGAAGAGAGTCTCTCTCCATGCACACACAAGGAAGAGGTCATGTGAGCTCACAGCAAGATGGTGGCTGCCTACGAGCCAAGAGAAGAGGCCTCAGAATGAAAGCTATGTCGCTGGCACCTTGATCTTGGACTTCCAACCTCCAGAACTGTGAGAAAATAAATTTCTTTTGTTTAAGCCACCTGCTCTGTGGTATTTTGCTGTGGCAGCCAAAGCAAACTAATACAGCATCTAAAACTCTTGGCATCAATTATAGTTGTACAAGTATGCTTACACACTGAGTGATGGTGGAGAATGTTTACCCCAAAGGACAAGCTGCTTTCAAGTACTTTAGCAGGAGTCTTTTCTGAAAAATTTTATTTATTTTTGAGAGAGTAAGAGAGAGAGAGAGCAAGCAGAGGGAGGAACAGAGGGAGAGGGGCAAGCACATTCCGTGCTGAGCGCAGAGCCAGGCTCGGGACTTAATCCCATGACCCCAAGATCATGACCTAAACTGAAACCAAGAGTTGGATGCTTAACCAACTGAACCACCCAGGTGCCCCAGGAATTTTTTTAATTCAAATTTCTATTCTTACTATATTATACTGTAAAGTAACTATAATAGTAATATTATAGAAATATAGTATTATATTTATTATATTTATAATTAATATTATTATTATTTCTATTAAGTGGACCTGATAGTACCTTTTCCCAGTAAAATATTTTTCACCTAAAGGCTCTATATGTACTTAAAAGTAATATGACCACACTTTGGGGACACCTGGGTGGCTCAGTCAGTTAAGCGTCTGCCTTCAGCTCAGGTCGTGATCCCAGGGCCCTGGGATCCAGCCCCGCAATGGGCTCCCTGCTCAGCGGGGAGTCTGCTTCTCCCTCTGCCTGCCACTCCCCCTGCTTGTGCACTCTCTCTCTCTCTGACAAATAAAATCTTTAAAAAAATGACTACACTTTCTTCAGTCTATTTAATAAACCATGATTTTTACTAATTACAACACATCTCTAGTTTCTTTCTGTCCAGTCTCTCAACTAGACAAATCCTTAGGAGTGTGAGCTCCCATATTTTAAAAAAGGGAAAAGATAAAGAAGGCTCTCTAAAAACTGTGATTAACCAGATATAATATGCAAGCAAGTTAGATCCCCCAGGTTTTTCTTCCTGTGAATGCAGTGGTGCCATATATGTGTGTCCCAATTATGTAACATTTATGTGGAATAGTTAAGCTCAAATTTAGAGCATCTGTTGTTCTTTTGGATTGTTTCAGTAATTGAAGTTTATTCTTTCACAGGTATCAAGGTTACATTTATACATACCGAGTGTCCCAGACAGAAACAGGTTCTTGGAGTGCTGAGGTATAGCTTTTTTATTATTTTTTGCTTCTGGGGGTATCAGGGAGGTGTTTGAAATTTAAGCTGGTTTTATAAAAGAGTTGTCAAATCCTACTTTCCCCAAATATTCATCAGATTCAAATCACTAAAGCTCCAACCCAAAATTATTCATAGGTCTTAAGAAGGCTTTAGAGAATTTTTGTCCCAGTTCTGTTCAGCCACCATTGTATAGAATGGTCTCACTTTGGGGAAAATATAAAAAAGTTGAAGGATTGTGTCAAACTTTTAGTGCCTATGCAAAATTTTAGAAAGCATATACAAAATGTGTATTATGGTTAAATAAGCAATTATTTACCAAATGATACCAATATGAGCATTGGATCAATGGTGGATTAAACAATATGACTCCTGTTTTCTAAGAGCCTCTATCTAATACCCCTGGGGAGATACAACATGAATTCAAGAGCGATGTGAGAGCTCAGAGTTTGTCGTCAAGTAGATCTGGGTTCCAGGTCTGGAACCCCCTCCTCCCTGACAGGTCTGTGAACTTGGGCAGGTTACTTAACTTATCCCTGAACAAATTTCTTCATCTGTAAAATGAGCCTAAAAATAGTGCCTTGCTCATAGGGTTCATTTTGAAGATTAAATGGGATAATGCTTATAAAAGAAAGCTCTTAGCTACAGGACCTGGTACATAGTAAGCCCTCAAAAATGTGAACTCACCCAAACTGCTGGACAATGATTTTATGTAGTCAATTGCCATGTTATCTAGCATAGGAGTTCAAAGAAGGGAAGATTTTCCAAGGATTAGTAATCAAGATTGCTCTTTGTGTGGAGGCAGACTCCTAGCTGGGCCATGTGGGAAAGACAAGGGTAGGCAGAATAAAATTAGAGGGAACATTGCAGTGGTTTTAAAGGTACGCTCTCCAAAATTCTAAAGTTCTTCCAACTGGCTGCCATGGGGCAGCCGGGAGTGGGGGTCAGAGGGAGAGGGGGACAAAAGTGGATATGCTTTTGGGTGCCCAATTCATCTTTGATCCGAAAGGTTCACCTTTGTTTTGCTTATCAGCTGGGGCTCGGATAGGATTTCATTAGAAAAATGGGCTCTGATGGCTTTGAAAACATTTGAAAGTCACTATACCGTTGCAAGTAATGCCCACAGAGCGAATTTATTTCCATGTACCAGGGTAGGATATCACATCTTACCAATGTAGAGGTCTCTACAACTGAAACCTTTGACCTCAAATGCTTTCTCAGATTTCTGACTCTTTAAAAACAGCCTGTCTTTATAATGAAAGCACTTTATTATGAGGTGTTTGAAAACATAAATGCAAATATCAACCTCTGTTAATAACTCAGTCTATGCGCTTAAGAAATACTAAAGTCTAGACTTAAAAAAAATTAAAATAGCTCTAACCTTTACAAATTCATCAGTAAACTAGAAAGCCCAAGTTGCAGACTACAGATGTTTTAAACTACAGAGATGAATTAGGGCAAGTTTTCAAACATGTTGCTTTATATCATAAATAAATAATTCATTAATAATAATTAATAATAATTAATTACTTTATAATTATCACAGATAATTAATACTGTGATACTAATTAGAGGCAAAGCAGTAACATTTCTAATCAAAACGATTTACACCCGTTTATATTTTAAAATTCTCTGCAGCACTGCAGAGATGATTGAATCAGAAATTAAATTTCATTTATCATGAAGAATAGTTGTTTGTGATATATACATATATATTTGTATATACTTTGATTAGAAATAGGCTTTCTCCCTAGAGAAGTAGCCTTCGGCTGCTGAAGAATATTCTTTATGGAAAGGGCCTCAAATTATTAGGGTTTAGCTAATCTTGTCTTTAAATTTGTTTTCTTCTATTTCAAGTATAATATCATATGCCGATTGTTACATGCTTGTGATCATGTTAAGGAAGAAAGGGCTTATTGAACATAAATGTCCTTTCATCCTGTTGTCTGGCCTGACCCCATATTGTAATTATCTGCACCAAGAGAGCAGAAGATTGGCATGTTTTCTCCAAAGGGAAAACAGTTTTTAAAAAATGCCTTAGATTTATTTTTGAAATGCATATTGCATTTTTTCTATCTACTAAATTTGCTTTCTTAGTTATGTTTTTTTGTTAAGGGAATATTAAACTAGTGTGTGTTCTCAGAGCTCATATCACCTGACTGGAAGAAATTTCTCCAGAGCATATTGAAGACCAGCTGTGATCCAAAACATGTTTCCATGGATAACTAAGAGATGGCAGTATGGGAAATGTGCAAATTTGAACAATAGCTGAGTTCAGTGACAGAATGGGAGTTGTCAGTGGTACGATTCTTGTGGTAAATGTATTTTCAAAATTGGTTAAATGACAGATATTTATACTGCTTTTTGGAACAGTGCTTTAGTTTGCCACACAGCAGGAAAAATCAATGAAATTTTAACTCTGGATCCCCCAAATTATGAAAGACAAATATTATGTGAATATCTACTTTTAGATAGACTTTTAGGTTTTATCATTGCCTAGTGTATTAACTTATCTCATGAGACTCAGGCTAAAATTTTGCTAAATTGTGAATTTAGAGAATTCTATACACAGTCAACTGTCATTTATTGATATGTGCATTGTCATCAGTATATTGTAAAAAAAAAAATGTACTAGGGTGCCTGGGTGGCTCAGTTGGTTAAGCGTCTGCCTTCGGCTCAGGTCATGATCCCAGGGTCCTGGGATCGAGCCCCGCGTCGGGCTCCTCAGTGGAGAGCCTGCTTCTCCCTCTTCCTCTGCCACTCTCCCTGCTTGCGCTGTCATGCTCTCACTCTCATTCTATCTCAAATAAATAAAGAAAATCTTAAAAAAAAAAAAGTACTAAGCTCCCCCTGTGGACTTCAGTGCCTTTGGGCTTTTCTGGATATTTGATCATCAGTAGATCAGTAGATGCTAAATAACTTTACATATTAACCTAAGCAAAACACTGTAAATTAGGATAGTCATTTGCCAGTGAAACATTGTATCCCATGTTCAAATTGTACATCCAGTGCTATTATTCCTTTCTGTTAGTGTGGATAATCAAGCGTTAACTGCATGTTAAGTCCCCATAAAAAAGATGTTTCTGTTGATAAATGGTTTTACAAGCCACAAGAACAGCTAAAAAGATGTGTGGTTTGAAATCTTTCCACACTGGGGGAGTGTACAGTTTCTCTTCTGGTTGGTGACTCTAACTTCTCTAGAAACTGTTTGGTCTTACCCTCTCTGTTGGTGAACTCATTGTGGGTATTGACCTGAACAACAAAAGACTGGGTGCTGGGATCTAGAGCCAGTTCTGCTTCTGATTATCTGTGTGACCCTGGGCAAGCTGAATTATCCCTTTGTATTTCTTTTTCTTTTTTTAAGTAGGCTTCACGCCCAGCGTGGAGCCCAGTGCGGAGCTTGAACTCACAGCCCTAAGATCAAGACCTGAGCTGAGATCCAGAGTTGGTCGCTCAACTGACTGAGCCACATAGGCACCCCTGTATTTCCATTTTCTTATCTGTCAAATGGGAATAAGCAAATCAGCAGATCACTGCCAATTTGTGAGGAAATAGTGGAGGCAAATGACGGGAAAGTGCCTGGAATTGAAAAAGTACTGTGAGGAAGATATAAGGAGGTATTTTGTGCCTATGACCTGCCCATGCCATTTAGAGATTCTGTCTTGGAGCCAAAGAACTGTTTGGAGCCCTGTAAGAATGGCCATGGTATTTTGGATGAGGTCTCAAGTCGAGTTCTGGGAAGGTTTTTTTTTTTAAAGATTCAGTTCTTTATTTTAGAGGGGGGTGGGGAGGGGCAGAGGGAGAGGGGGAGAGAGAGAGAATCTCAAGCAGACTCCCTGCTGAGCACAGAGCCCAGTGCAGGGATCCATGCTGGTTTCGATCCCCATGGCCCTGAGATGCTGACCTGAGCTGAAACCAAGAGTCCGCCGTTCAACTGACTGGGCCACCCAGGTGCCCCCAGTTCTGGGAAGGTGTTTTGACCATAGGGGTGGAGCTGAGAGAGAGAGTGTTCTACATCTACTGAGGCTCTGGACTCTGTGAGCCTCCCAGTAGACACTAATTTAAAGCTAAAAAGAACTTTTTCAGTGCTTTCAAAAAAAAAAAAAATACTTGCCCCAATGTAGGAAATGACTGTGAGTTACTATGGACAGCGTGCTGTCCTCAGCTTTTCGTCTAGTTGGCTGAAGTTTGCTTGCCAGCCTTCATGTTTTCTCATTAAATGCTAACAAACAAACAGCTCCCACCTCAAGAATCTTCCAGATGGAATAGCTGAAAAACAGCTTTCAAAAAAAAACCTAGTCATTGTTCAATTGCTTATAGCAATACTATTTTATTTTATGTAAAATGACAGTTTTGAGCTGATGCCTAAAGCTGGGCTCATAAGCTTTTGCAGGAAATTGTTATTTTCAGCAGTGCCTTTGCAACAGAATTGATGTCAGGAAAGGAATACATTTTAATAGTCACTTGCAAATAATGATCTCTTAAAAGCAAACAAACAAATAAATAAAGGTGACCTTATATAGTCTTTCATTTTCGTGTCATAGAGAAAACCTTGTCACGGTGAGGTGTTGGCAGAGAGCAATTTTGGGGAGGATAGGGAAGTTTCCCGAGGAGGAAAAAATTCAATATGAAGGATGAGGCAGGACGTATGGTGAGGGGAGAGTCTGGGGACTAACTAGCTATGTGTTGTGTATATCATAACGGTCAATTTTTAATTTCCTGCATAGCATTTTTACTGTGGAATGATGACTGGGAGGCTAGGCTGCTGTTGTTGGTTTGTTTTTTCAGTCTTTTTATTAATGACCTGTACGATCTGTGTTTTTTCTGTGTTTAACTGCATCTTCTCTGTTGGTGCATTCATTGTGGGTAATGGCCTGTATACCCTTAGAGGCTCGGGATGTGTGATGGGTAGCAGGCAGGAAGGGCAGGAGCTTGTACAAACTAATACCACCCTTGGGAGAACTGAAATGACAGCTCATTAGCTCCTCTTGCAGGGAAGTTCAGCCAACCAAAGTAAGCTCTGCTAGAAATGTTGTTTTTCCTTCTTCCTTATGTTTTCAAATATTTGAACAAGTTATACAAATGTTACCGATCTAAGCCTCCCTCACACATTTTGTAGGCCTATTTATATCATTCGGAGGTAGGTGAATAATTTGCTTGGCCTTTTATTTTCCAGACAGCACCTGGGGTTCATAAAAGATTTTTCCGGAAAATAAAAAATCTCATTTCAGCATTTCAGAAGCCAGATCAAGGTATTGTAATACCTCTGCAGTATCCAGTTGAGAAGAAATGCTCAGTTAGAAGTGCACAAGGTACTACAGGTATGGTTCACTGTCCATTTTCGACAGGGCTTGGCAGCTCGGGGTTATGAGTCAACCTGTTCATAAATATAAAGTTATGGGAAGTTCGGTAAGCAACATGCAGTGGGGAGGTAGGTGTTGCCAGCCAGTCGAGCGAGGGGGTACTATTCACAGGTTATGATTTCAATAGGCTCCACTGTAAACTTTTAATAAAACTCCGGGAAAATAAAAAGAATTCGATGAGCCCACAACATTTAAACCCCTCTTTTCCGTCTTGTTCTCCACCATGTCCCTTTTGTCAACACCGAAGTACCATTTCACTTCACTAACTTAGACACAAAACGTTTGAAGGATGGAATAGTTCCGACAACACCTGGGCCGTCCTTCACCTTTGCTTAGTAAACGATACTTTCTTTCCCTTTAGGGAAGGAAAGGCTAATGTTAGCGTGGCCCACGTGATCCTCATTTCTGAATTTGTGGTGCTTGAATTAATGACATTTTATTGGAGCGAAGGAAACTAAATTAGTACACGCTATTATGCTACAGGCACACGTTGTCCCATCTCCTGAGCGAAGCTATTTTAGTGTATGTATCAAGCTGACGACAGAATACTGGTCAATATCTGCAGCTATGTGATTGTCTATTCATCTACTGAAAGGGGTTAATCACTTGTTTGGAGTAAGAGGCTATGCCTTGATTGAAACAATAAATATTTATGATTAGAAAAATGAGTTGTTATGTCCCTTTTTGACAGGGACCCAGGCTGAGGCATAAACTGACAATTAGACTTAAGTGCTGAATTAAATTAATGAGTAGTTAGCCTTTATAATAGAGATATAAATAGAACTCCAATTTACAAATTACACATTACAATTACAAACTGTTCCTTCTGCTCCGTATTCCATTCTTTATAACTCAGTTTTAAGTACTGGTTGCTTGAGCTGTATCACCGGGTTATATCTTTGTGAGCTTTATGCCGTTGGAAGTTTTATGATTATAAGTTCGAGTTAACCTGCAATTTTAATAGCTTGTAAGTTTATCTTTTCTTGATTTTCGTGATTATTTTTCTTTAGGGAGAAGAGAAGATCCTGATGTGTTCCTGAAAGCACCATGAAGAAAAATCAAATACCTTGTACTTTATTTTCTATAATTTAAATCTATGCTAAGTCTTATATATTGTAGATAATACAGTTCAGTGAGCTACAAATGTATTTCTAAAACCATCATAGTCCCGTAATGGAAGTCTCTAGCATGATGTAAAAGCTGAAATGGACTTTGCCGGTAATGAGGCGCTTTGAAATGAGGTTATTTTCAGTGTTATTTACAAATGGGAAACGATTTAAAACATAATGGTACTTTAGAAAAGATTAATGTCAATTCTTGCCAAATATAAATAAAAATAATCCTCAGTTTTTTTCTCAAAATCACCATTTTTTAGTGAAATATTATTTGACAGCTACTGATTTTAAAATGTCTTGCTTGATTAGATGGCAGGAAGCCGGTTCGTGTCCCTCGTCTTTGTCATTAGGTATTACGCTCTCCACTGGCTATGGTGGTGTAGGGTCTTTGGGGATTTATGAAGTTGTGCACTGTGTGTTAAGACAAGTACTGGATAAAGAGGGAAGAATTTCTGTTTAATTCTAAAAGCAACCTTTTCGCCTAGTGTCCTGAAGTTGGATAGCAGAATCCACAGACCAATCTGGAGGTTAAAAATCCCGTAATTTAAAATACGCTCTAAATGTTGATTACATTTGATATTACAGGATTTTTCATCTACCTCTATCCCAGTTGTTGGTACTCCACGTAAAACCTTATTTTGAAAGGAAACTTCAGCAGCTGTGCTCCTGAGTAGCTGATTTACAAGTGATCTCCCTATTAGGTAGCCCTATGGGAGCCCTGAAAACCTTACAGTTGTGTTGTTTTTTAACAATTCCAAGCGACGGCAACCTAAGTGAGAGCCAAGATTTTACACAGTGACCGATATTTATATTTTTTCTCACATGTATATTTTCATGACTTTTGTGATTTGATTATATATCAAGTTGTTTCGGGGCTCCTAGAATTCACTCACTCAACAAACACAGTAGGCACTGGGGTAGAGAAGTAAAAACACCCAGCCCCTGTGCTCAGGCAGCTCGCTCTCTAGTTGGACAAGAAAACAGTAACAATTAAAAAAAAGTAACAGAAAAAGAGCAAAAGATGTCAATAAAAGGTGATAAGCACATGCTAAGTGAGGTTCCCACTGTGTAGGTGGATCTGTTGTTAGAGGCAGAATGAGTCAAGACAAATACTCTGGTCCGTGGTCCATAGGAAAATGCTAAGTTCTGTTATAAACTAATAAATTGGAATTCTGGGTTGTACACGAGTCGGGGTGAGCTTGATGAACTGCCAAGAGACAGAGCAACTCTCCGTGCACTGGCAAGATCTGGTGTCTGAGCATTTAACATGGATGCAGTGCGAGTGCCGACGTGGAGTTGGGCCATTTACCATTTCTAGAAATAAAGGCATCACTTTAACTTGTGAAGGAATTCAGAAAGCTAACTTTCAAAACAAAATGCGTATGTTTAGATAATTTTTCCTTTTTTGTAGCTTGGGTTTAAATTTTAATAGGTGTAACTAATTTTCATTCTCTCTAGCTTGTTCATTCTGGAATAATCCTAAATACATGAATTATGTTTGCATGTTTCTTTACCAGAGTCTTTTTTGAAAAAGCTTTTTTGAATCATTAATGGTCTTTCATATTTCAATAAAATATTTGAAAGCTTTATTTACCTAATTTGTCTTAAAATATTTTAAAAAAATATTCAGAGATAGGTGCTATGAATATATTAAACAAAGCATTGATGAAAGCCATCTTATCTTATTGGACAGATCCCTGAAAAAGGTAAGTGCTTTTTTCTGGGTCTGCTACTGTCAAACTTTCCAGTTGATGTGCCTACCCACTGTCTTCTTTTGCTGGCCTTTTACTCATAAAGTTTTTTTCACTTTTTCTCTCCCAGCATAAGCATTCTTGCTATTTCCCAGTACATAATAGCTTGCGGCTTTACAGAAAGGTCATATTCTTGCCATATCTAAAATATTGCCATGCTAACATATACCTGTAAGATGCTGAGTCAAGATAGAAAAATGCACATATATTTCCAAGTGTACCCCTTTCTTCAGAAAAAAAAAGTGTGTCAGCAAGCCCACAAGAACATGACAGTTTATCAAACACTCATTCATTTCCTCTGAGTTTGTTCTTAAGAGATAAGGTCAGTAAGGGAGACAAGCTTAGGTAATTGTCAGTTTGGCTATTACAAGCAAGTAAGCTTTGTGGTAGTACATAGGTAGAAGAAGTCTACAGAGGATGCCTCTGATTAAGACTTCTAGTGTAAATGGAGGGCTGGATTGAAGATATTTGTGGTAGAGCGGATAGAGAATTAAAAATGTGAGAAATAGCTTTAAAATCTGTTAAGAAGGTTTGGACATCAGCTCATGTTTTATTTGATTCACTTTATTGAGTTCAGCCAGAGTCTATTAATAATAAAATCCAGATTTGCCCTTGAGCATTTCAAGGTTACAAGATACCTAGTCTTCCTGTTAGAGAGCTATAAATCCAACGTTGTCGCCTATGTTTGTCCTTGTAGTAAATGGGATACCATTAATTTAGGGTTTGCAGCTAGGGGTGAAGTTAAACTACCCACTTTGGAAACGTTCATCATTTGGGGTCATTGGCCAAACTTGTGGCAAAAGGCAGAATTTTCATCATTAGATCGTTGGCCTCTTAAATGAGTATTTTTATGTAGAAAGATACAACAAAACCGATTGACTGGAGAGAGCCCATCAACATAATATTTGAGATTTGAATTCTTTTTTTTAAGATTTTATTTATTTATATGAGAGAGAGAGAGACAGCGAGAGAGGGAACACAAACAGGGGGGAGAGGGAGAAGCAGGCTTCCCGCGGAGCAGGGAGCCCGATGCGGGGCTCGATCCCAGGACCCTGAGATCATGACCTGAGCCGAAGGCAGACGCTTAACGACTGAGCCACCCAGGTGCCTCGAGATTTGAATTCTTTCAGCTTTGTCAGATTATCCATGTGACCTTAGGTAAGTCAGTCTGTTACTCTTATTGCATTTGCCAAGTAGGAACAATGAAGTCTTGCTCACCTCCCAGGATTATTGAGGTACTAGAATTATATAAATTTGAGGAAGTAATATTGCTAAAAATTTAAGTAGCACTGATATTCAAAGATCTCTAATAATGAGGGTGAGTAGGGAGGGAATATGGAGAAATCTGTTCTCTCGTTTAATGATTCTATGTAGGAGCTCTTGCCTCTTTTTGCACACTGAGGGTGGGGTAGGATGGCTATTTTAAAAAAATGACTAGGTGATACTAATATTTTCGCCCTCCCACCCATGACCCTGTTGCTTTTTGCTGACTGGTTGTGTTGGAACAATCGGGATTGTCTTCTGCTCCATGAATCTTTTCACTGTATCTGTGTCCCAGTAGGCCCCTTCACCTGTGGCGGATACATTCCAAGACTCTCATGGATGCCCAAGCCCATAGATAGTACCAAATCTTATATATACTATGTTTTTTCTTATATGTACATATCTGTGATAAAGTTTAATTTATAAATTAGGCATAGCAAGAGATTAACAACAATAAGTAGTAAGAAAATAGAACAATTATAACAATATACCGTAATAAAAGTTACACAAATGTGGTTTCTGTCTTTCTCAAAATAGCTTACTGTACTGCACTCACCCTTTTTGCGATGATGTGAGGTGATAAAATGCCTATGTGATGAGAGGAAGTGTGGGGAATGATGCACTCATTGTGACAGTGTTAGGCTACTCTTGACCTTCTGACAACTTCAGGAGGAGGATCATCTGCCTCTGGACTGTGGTTTACTGCGGGACTGCAGGTAGCTGAAACCCTGAAAAGTGAAACTGCAGATAAGGGGAGACTACTGGATATATCACTGAATAAAAAGGCAGCAGGGCATTTAAGGGTGATGTAAATTCCAGGATTCCAAGCAACTTTCAGAAACAAACAGGTTGTTTGGACAATGGGTGCCCTGTTACTATCAAGTTGAATTTTGCAAGCTCTATTGGCCTGCTTTCCCAGTGTCACTCGTAAATATGTTCTCATGAAAAATAAGTGCCAAATGGCCATTGGAACTGCCCGGGACGTGCGAGCTGTTGTTTTTTAGTGTTTCCTGACTGCCTCTCTCCCCCATTCACTTTTTTGCCAATGCATCTGCGTGTTCTGCTCTCCTAGCTCTCTCCCACCCGTTTCGCAATTCTTCATTTTCTTTCCATTGCTCAGAAAGGCATCGACAAGAGAAAGAAACCTTTTTAAACTAATAGCCTAGAGGCATTTAAACTTGCAAAAGCTACTCTTCTTTTTTTATTAAATGGTCATTTGTGTCAGAGATCCTATTTGTACGAAAAATAAAAATGAAGAGACATCTGCTTAGGATTAGTGCCTTTTTGATTTCTGCACCTTCATTTTCAAGATGATGCAGTTTTACTGTTCTCTGTTAGGGAGCTACTTTTCAATTGTCAGGTGACCAGACAGACTCGAGAATGCAGTTTGGCGCATGAATAAAACGGGCCGCAGTGTTCATTTGCAATTTTATTTTTTAAAAATGAAATATTCAAAGTACTTTTTTCTTTCAAATATCGACACATAATGTTGAACTTTAAATATTTACAGCACGTTGTTGTGATGCTCTTGTAGAAAAATGCATGCTTCTGGCCTGAAAGCCAGAGCAAAATGCAAAAGACCATTTAACTGCAGCCAGAGAACATGAACCTGTACAGTATCCAGTCACTTTTCAGCACAGGAGTGAGAGCAGGAATACAAAATTGGAACCTATTGTTTCCTAGCAACATGGCTCACGCCATTATAACACAATTTTCAGTATGATTAGAACCTCTAACTGTTGTTATATAGAAACTGAAAGTGCCATACACTGTAAACATCTTTACTGTTGATGAGAAAGTAAGCAGCTAAAAAGAATATTTTTCTGACGTAAAGGCTATACTTCTCTTTTTCACCTTCTTTCTTACCGATGCTTTTGCCAGAAGAAGAGTAAAGATTTAGACATTGTCATGATTCATACAAGTAAAATATTTTTCAAGGACACAATCTGATATACTAACATTTATTTAAGAGGTTAAAGTCCACCACTAAATCTAAGGAAAGATTTTTAACTGCCAAACACATTTCCTTTGACAAATAATGTAAGATGACAACTGCCAAGACAAAATCCACAGCAAGTTTAACTAACTATTTTCAGTTACTGTTTAGGAAGTAATTTCTTCGTACACACAGTAGTAGGTTTGGTCCTTAATAGCTTTCACGTGAAGGACACACTGAACTAACAGTCACTATTTTGTGGTTGAATTCTTTTTTGTTGTTTGTTGTTTTCTGTTTTTTTTTGTTTTGCTTTTTTGTTTTTTGTTTTTTTTTTGTTTTTTTGGTCTTTTTTGTTTTTTTGGTTTTTTTTGTTTTTTCCTTTGCAGAATAAAGAACCTTACAGAAGGCTGTGGAAGAGCAGTCTGAGATCTGAAGTACTAGTCAGGTCAGCTACGTGTATGTGAGTTCCTCCAAGAAAACAAGAATGTCGCATCTAATCTGTAGCCTTCTGTCTTTCCACAAGCTAGAATACACTCCAGTCTCTTCCAAAGAATGTGTTTCAATACTTGATTCCTATACTTTTGCTTCCATTACAATTGCCCTTACAGGAATGTATCTTTATAAATGTAAAAACTTCGCCCTGACTCTCTCAGGTGATATTACAGTGGGGCCTGGTCTGGTTAAAAATAGATTTTAAAAAAAGGAAAGAAAAAAAAAAGAGTAGGAACAACATGATAGAATGCTTGAAACTGTGTCAACAGTTATGAAAAAGAAAAATCTTAGAAAAATTATCATTCAATTTTATACCTCTCTATGTAGTTAGCCTGTGAATTCCAAATTATACATTGTCAAGTTTTTATACATTTGGCTATGTTGTATATATATTATATTATATATATATAGTCTATATATTATAGATCTTCTAGATAAATTGACAGTAAAGGACACGCTTATTTTATACAGTATTTTGCTGGGTTAAAAATAAAACATATGCCTATTTATATGGTGAGTGTTTTGCTAGAAATTAGGATGAATTGGGCTTTATTTCCCTTTCCTTCAGGAGTCATGCTTCTAATCAATAATGATTAGAATGACAACTAAAAATAAATGTAATCAAATGTCTGTTAAACTGCAAACTTTGCAGTTCATTTGGATCTCTAGACCGTAGTGCAAGAGTAAAAACAAAACGAAACAAAATAAAACAAAACAGCACAAGTAAAGTGGGCCTAACTAGGAAAAAGAAACAACCACAGAGTATTCCCTGCCTCCAGCCCAGAATGTTCTTCATGAGAGCCCCAACTAGCGTGCTCTCATTCGAACGTGCTTGAATGGTGTGTGGTTATGCAGTGTCAGCTGCCTGTGCTCTGGGTATGAGAAATTCAAATATTTCCCTTTAAGATACATTTACTTTCATCAGGAAATGCAAACAAATTGTTCTTTCATTAAGTTAAACTTCAGAATTGCAAATCTATGAAGGCATTCCTTGTATTCAGCTGAACGATGTACCCAATATCTCCACGTTCTTACTAAGAAATGCCAAAATGTTTCTCTTAGATTTACTGTTCATTGGTGCTAACCTTTTGGGTTTTTTTCTCTTTCCTCCCAAAAACTTTGGAAGTGGTAAAGAGAAAAATAATAGTTCAAGGCAGTATTAAAACCACAGCTATAAGTGATAAAAAGTGCATTTCCTGAATATAATACAACTTTAAGAAACTAAAGGCACAAACTAAATAAATATGTATTACAAACTAGAAATGCACAGTTCAAGGTAATCACTATTAAGTAAAAGCTTCAAATATTTGTTCCTAATGGATATTTAAAGCAGTTTGAAAATGATACATCATCAGTGAATTGCAAAAAAGTATAATAATCGCTTAAAATATAAGCAAAATAGACTCTAATATTGACATCTTGGATTAGTGATAAAATACATCATCACATTTATGAATGCACTCTCTATATACAGTTCGCAAATTATTTTTCCATTGATTTAAAAGAACTTCAGAGTTTCTAGGAACTTAAGGTCCATTTTTAGGCTGGTGTGGAGGTATTCAAATTTTCAACAAGTTTGTTCATAATTTTAGAATCCTGTGCTGAATAAATACTGTACCACTAACACAGGCCTGATTCAGGGGGAAAAAAACAACACAGTAATATGATTGTAGTCTCTATCAGTAATCTCTTGAGCTGGTGTGCTTCCAGTTAAAAAGAGAGAGGAGTTCATCATGAATTCTCTCTCTTTCTCTCTGTCTTTCTCTCGGAATACATGCGTAAGAATGTGGTAATCCCAATGTGAAGTTTTTGAAAATGAAATGTTTGGATCCACCCTCTCCTGCTGTCTGCAGGTCCTTGCCTTTCTGTCCTTCCACTTGGTGGAGTAAGAAATCAGACTCTTTAAAAACCTTAACAGGAGCCTGAATTCTGACTTTGCATATTTTCAAAGAAGACTGTCATCACAAAGCAAGGCAATGACCCCACACTGCATTTAGGTAGCTGGAAAGAATCCAAACTGTAACATTCCATCATGAATTCTCCTTCAGACATAGCGAATGTGCAGACCCAGTGATGAAAGGTGCTGAAGCTGGCTCAGGGGAATTTTCAGCAGGCCACATTGTGCTGTCATGTATTTTCATTTGTGGTAACTTACAATTACACAGCGTTTTCACAAACTGTCTCTTTGTCACTGGGCACAAATCTCGCAGCTCACCAAGGGACTTCTTTTTACTACAGGATTCATAAAGATTGAGAAACTGCAGCTGATATTAGCACTAATCCTGATCTTTTTCCAAAGTTTAACTGATCATGGAACAAAATAAGTTTTCCTGGAAAATAGTTATTTTCCCAGGCAGGACAGATGATTAAATAAAAATAAATGGGTAAAGACAGAGAACCAAAATAACTAACCGTACAAATTATTTTAGTAAAAAAACAGTCTGCCTCTCTATAATGAGTTGAAATGTTTTAGATTGGAAAGGGTTCGTTTAATTAAATTTCCTGACTGTGGCTGGGAGATGTTCAATACAGAATTGTACATTTGAAAGATAAATCTAAGTGGGATGAGTCAATGTGGCAGCAACTACTGTAATGTTTGGTTTGGTCTTCCCTTTAGTATTTTCCTTTCGTCTTAGTACTAGGTCTGTTTTTATAAAGGTTTTGGCTCTTGTGAATTTCTGCAGTAGTAGTGAACGTATTTATCGGTATTCCAGGCACGTATGCCTGCTAAAGCCTCTTTTATTTTTTTGTACCAGAATCATTTGTAGTAAATTACCTTCCGTGTGCACAACACCACTGGATTAGTGTATCAATACAGAATCACTAGGGTGAAACTATGACCAAAAACACACCCTATATATAAATGAGAAATTCCTACCCAGGTTAATAAAAGCTATGCTTACAATTTGGTAAAAAAAAAAAAAAAAAAAAGTAGTCAAAACAGGTTGTGGGAGAAGTTACACTGGCCAGCTGCCTTGGTATCATGTACACACAAGCAAATAGTGGTAATTCAGTCCTGTTACCACACCCATAGGGAGGCGTGGTAGGCAGAACCCAGCCACCACACGCCAAAACACAGCACAACAACATGGCATTTACTTTAACAAGCAAGGAGGAATAATCAGGGAGGAAGGGCGAATGGGTCCTGACTCTTGGAGATGGTGGCTGAGGACATTTTACACTTGTTTGTAAGTTTCCTATAACGGATCTGGGAAATGTGAAAGGGCTGGCAGTCTTTCGAAAAGCAAGGTTCAGAATACTATCGCACCACATTTTCAAATAGCCCACAAGTTCTGCCAACAGTTAAACGTGAAATTTCGTGTCACAATAGAGATAGAGAACCTTGGGTCCTTTATATTTGAACATATGCATGGCCTGACAAATTTAAAGTGGTGCTTTCTGAAAACTTTTTTTTTTTAGCTCTTTTACTTGTGTTATTTTGAATACTGCCACACAAGAACTAAAAATCTCTGTCATTTCTTAAAGAGTTTAAACAAACAATATTAAAATACCATCTTCTGTCACATTGAAAGGCAGTTGGATATGTTTTTCCTCCATATTTACATATACAGAGTTCTGATCTAGAAAACCAATACAATAAACCATTTTATGTTTTAAAAACAGGCAGTCTTTGGTGACGCAAAGGCAGAGATTTTTTTTGTTACCTCCTGCCTATTTCGCTCTGTCTCATAAAGTGAATATTGTTGGCACTGTCAGAAAGTTCTAAATACTGCTCAACAGACAAAACAAAATACCCATCATAACCTTGTACCCTCCCAGTGCTCAAAAGCTGCTGCTTTTCTCCCTCTGTCCATGCTCGAATACCCTCCTCCCCTTCTTGCAGTCTTCTTTGTTCCTTAGTCCAGGCCTGGGCAACAGCACGTTGTCTGGCAATCTCCAACACGTGATTCTTTTCCTCTTCGACAGTTGTCCCATACCGGATGTTGAAGCACAGAGCCCCGTGCTGGAGCTGGATATCTGCAAACCGTCTAGTCCTCCCATTCAACACAGAAGTCATCTGGGACACAGTGACATTGACACCGTTCTCTAGAATCCGCCTCCCCCCAGTGTTACCGATGAGCACCAGGTCTTCCTCCAGAGACCCAAGCTTAATGAAGTAGTGAGTGTCCCTCCCCTCTATGGTAAAATGTAGGTTTTCCAGGTAATGAGCATTATTGAGAATGGCAGCAAGCCGCCTGCTATCTTCATTCGCTACTCCTATAATATCAGCTGTTACTATGCCATCCTTGATGGCGAATTTTATACCTTTTCCAAAAACAGAAGGAACAGCCGCAAACCTTGGTTGCTTCCCTCCTTCAAGGCACCGTCCATCATTGTATCGGGGAGTCATAGGAAGTTGGTCCAAGGAAATGAAATTCCTGAGCTGTTTCTGGAGCTCACACTGAATACCCAGAATAGTCTAGGAAAGAAGAAAGGCACAGTGCAAATGCTTGGTGATTGTGAAAAGCCCCTTCTTGCTTTACCGTGCTGGTGTGTGATTTCACAAGAAGCCAAATTTGGAATCTCTTCATCAGCGATTTGGCAAAGACAAGACTAACAGGTTACTTGGTCACCTGGCATATACTTCTTGAGGTCTTGGTGAGTTAAACATAAGGAAGTATGTTCAAATTTGGTATCATAGAATCTCAGAACTAGAAGTCACTTCAAGTTAAGTGGGTCCAGCTCCCCCGAAACAAAGACATTTCAACTTCACCAATTTAACTAATACTCACTAGCTGTTTGTTACTGTACGTGGTGTGATACATTAGCCACAGTGAGGAGCAGAGAGGGTTTAAGGCCTTATTCTTGCTTTTAAACAGATTATAACCTTCTACATAACTACAGCAAATCAGCAAGAAGTTCACTGATCTTCTTACGTGGACTTAAAAAAAAACCCCTTTTTATTATGGGCATTTTCAAACATACTAGGAAATAAAAAGAAGAGAATCCACAACAAAGTTTCAGCAATTTCAACATTTTGATTAACTTTTTTAAAGGACTTTTAATTATAAAAAGGACTGTTAATTACTTTTTAATTACAAAATTATTTTTATATATGTATTTACAAAACAGGATAAGCCTATAGTACCTATTTAGATTTGCCTTTCCCTTATAATTTTTTAAAAAAGATTTTATTTATTTGAGAGAGAGAGAGAGGGCATGAGCGGCGGGGGGTGCGAGGGGCAGAGGGTGAGGGAGAAGCAGACTCCCTGCTGAGCAGGGGGCCCGACGTGGGGCTCGATCCCAGGACCCCAGGATCATGACCTGAGCTGAAGGCAGATGCTTAACCGACTAAGCCACCCAGGTGCCCCTAATTTTTTACACTTAAATTTCAAGCCCTCCCATCCTAATTTCAGTTTTATTTTGCTTAAGTAATTTTTTTTTTTTGCAAAGAGTCCTCCATTTCTTTCAATTGAAAGAAAAAGTTATTTTGTTTTCATTTGTACCTCATACTCTTGATGAAATTATCTGCTGAACTGTGAATAGTTTGGTATTCCTATTTTCTCAGAGACTCTACCCCTATAGTATTTATTATTTTTACTTCATTGCTCTTACTACTTTTTCTTTGTCAGAATAATTTAATTCTGTTCTTCCCATGTTTTTTAATGCACTACACCCTAAATTGTTTCGCTGTTGGAAATCTGAAGTTTTTTATGTCTGTCAGTGAACAGTTTTCTCTATACAGAATCCATAATTGCCCTTGGCAGCCCGTTCCGGAATTTTAAAAGTTTAGTTCCTCCTGTTTGTCTACTGCAGCAGGGCATCGAATCCCACGTTAGTCTTGTCTTTTCTAAAAGCTCCAATTCCCTGATCCTTTCCTCATGGAAGCTTTTTTTCTACCTCCTCATTAACTGTGGACATTTCAGTGAATATTCAAGATAACTCAAAAATAAGTAAGCAAATATATGTTAATGCCATTTCATGGTGTTGGATGCTCGTCTGTTTTTTCAGATAAACAGAGATGGTAAAATTTTTACAAACCTTTCCAGGATCCCACTCTTGAGTTTTTGTCTGAAGCTGTAGAAGCTCATAAGTTAATTCCAAATTTTCTAATTCTGGTTTGGGAAATCCAGGTAGAACATTGTGTAACTGGAAACCAAACAGCTCCAACCAACTTCCAATGTCTGTGAGGCACAAAATATAAAAGAAAAAAAAATGACGAAGCCCATACTTTACAAGCTTTGTGGAAAGCTTGAACGATACCTCTCCTGCCCTCAAAATGTTCAGCCAGTGGGAGGTTAGGGATAAAACTCCCCCTTCTATCACCTGCTCTAAAACATAGGATCCTCTCTCTACTGGGATACCTTTTGATTCATGGATAATCACAGAGATAGGTTCAGTTTACAGCACTGAAACTCTTAATGTGGTAATGGTACTGAGGCCACACAGACCGTAATATTAGATTTATTTGATGGAACATAATCCTGAATTTTTCCTTTATGAAATTATTCGTATAAGCTTTTTTAAAAAAGGATGTTATTTATTTGAGAGAGAGCGAGCACAAGCAGGGAAAGAGGGAGGGAGGAAGCAGACTCCCTGCTGAGCAGAGAGCCCCACCTAGGGCTCATTCCCAGGACCTCGAGGTCATGACCTGAGCTGATGGCAGATGCTTAACTGACTGACCCACCCAGGCACCCCTCATATAAGCTTTTAACAGTGAAACCTACAAACAGAAAGCTTAAAAGGAAAGAAAACGTGTCCTGGGATGCAGAAGCATCATGTTTTATGCCCTTTGCACAGTTGTGCTCCCTCTAGAAGACTAAGGAAGAGAGTGACTGCACAATAACTTGTGGGTTAACTGGCAGGAAGAGGAAGCATATTTACAGAGGCACTGAGATTATGTGATAAACACCATGGAGTTATTGCAAATTTAGTGTAAAGTTTTATACCTGTGGTATACTTTGAAACATCTTGAATTTTGCCAACTGGGTAGTTATTTTCAAAGGAGTAGAGGTTGAATGGTTTAGGAAGGAGGTTCAACTGTTTCCATATGTGATGATTAGGCGTTGTCCACCTGCCAGCAAAAACATCGTAATCCCTTTGCCCCAGGTGCACTAATTTAGTAAGCAAATCATAGAGTCCTCCATGGAAACCAATGACGACCTGAAAGTCAGGGTAAGTGTCATGATAGATATCTCCATAAGGCGTGTACAATATCTCTTTTATCACCTGACCTCGACTGCTGAACACAGCCAGTGGGGTGCCTATATTATCACAAGCTACATAATATTCTTCACCACTGCTTAGCTCCATGGCAATAAGGTGACCTTGGAGATCATAATACAGGGATGTAATCTCTGAGCTCGTGTGGTTGTACAAATGAGTAACTCTTATGGGGTTGGCCAGGTCCGCATAAAAGAACTGAAGGTGCTGCCCTAGGCTGGACTTACTGGCGACACGTCGCCCAAGCCCATCATAGTAATACTGCACAGTCCAGCCAGCAGCCTTATTGTAGGCTTTCTGCAGCAGACCATTAGAATTATATTCAAATATGTCATTTCCCCTCTGTCTCAGAAAGCCATCTTCATCCATTTTATACTGAATTTCCCCGAGTCTGGTGATGCGGTCTCGGAGGTCATATCGGAGAGGAGTAAGACGAGCACTATTTCCATGGCTTAAGAGGTTGATGTTTCCATTCAGATCATAACTATAACGCCACTGGGTTTTGTCATTTACAGAAACAGTCTGAAGTTGCCCATCGGCATCGTATTCATAGAAGTATCTTGTTATGTTGGCATCTACTCCCACTCTTATATCACATATCACCATACGCCCCATATTATCATATTGAATAGTCATCCAGTAGGCAATAGCCTTTAGGATTTCATATTGGACTTCAATAACTTGTCCGTTGGCACTGAAGATCTTGGTGTGCTTCATCACCGTAGTGGTTATGACCTGATTTAAATCGTAATTAATGACACTGAATTTTCCAAACTGCTCTGTTCTACCGGAAACATCAACATATCGGTACAGATCTATGGGCAAAGGGGTTTCGTTGATCACAGCTTGCATGCTGGTAACTCGGAAGTTGTTGTAGCTGTAGTCAAACCGAGCGTTCACCAGCCCTTCTTCACTGAATCTGAAGATCTGGCGTCCAATAAGAGGTCCTGAGGAATCAAAATAAAAACAATGAGAACAGAGCTAGATGGGTAATGTCGAGCAATCAGAAGGATCTAGGGTCAGGGTCTTTAGTAGTGATGCTTTTACATTCAAAATAAGATATTAGAGATTGACCTCTGATACTTCACGCCCGGGCATATCATCTCATAGATACACACGCTCAGAGCTGTGGTCAGTAAATACGAAAAAATACTGTACGCTATAGTTATAGAGTAATTTAATTACAGGAACTATTTAAGTAACAGCCCATCCAGTGGCTTGGGGTGATGAAACTGATATTATCAACATCCTTTCTTGTTATAATCACTGACAAAAGTACTTTTAATTCGTTTAACCTGTGCTACAAAGTCAGCAGGTCAGTTGTTGACAAAATCCAGCATTAAGGTAACTGACTTCGGGCATTTGATAAGCTAAGCCCAAAGGATGAAATATATTCAAAAGTTCTGACTTTTGAACATATTTTGCCATCCTCTGAGGCTTATAGAGGTTACATGGGGCTTGAGCTCGTTTCAGGGAGGCTCAACTCCTGCAGCTGCATCTCTGGGAAGATCTGGTAATGAGTTAGGAAGGAGCACACCGTTGGATCAGGTTCTCAGAGCTCAGCTTTTCTGAGAGCTGAGACAGAGACAGAGAAATGCACGGTAGGTTTTTAAGGAATCAGCTTTCATGCAGTCTATAACAGGTTTTTATTTTCAATGGAAGATAATTTAATAACCAAAGTGAATGTTTATGGGATTGGATGTCTAAAGGTCAATGCTTCTATTTCACACTGTGGCCAGCAAAAATGTTGTAAGAAAATACTGACCGATGTGGATGTACGCACTGCCACCCTTTCACAACAAACCTGTTTGCCTATATCTGATCGTGCAAATGAAGCCGTCGTGCATCAGGTGTATTGTCTTAATGACTCCAGAAGACTCTTCATATGTTAATGTGACCTGAGTGGTATCATAGAGAACTTCAGACAGCCTGGCTTGCTTGGTGTATTTGTATAAAACTCTGCGCCCTGTTCCCAGATGCAGGGTCTGCAGCAGTCGGCCGTCCCGACTGTAGTCTTGGATAAAAGAAGTGCTACTGTCTGGCGGGGTGTAGATGTTCCGGTAGTAGCCCACTGAAAGCATGGTTTGTAGGCTGTGGCGCACCATACTCGGCATGGTGACTGAGAGCAGACAATCCGACTGGTCGTACTCAAAGATGTAGCGCCGCTGGCTATGTAAGAGAAGCATCACAGACTGAAACGAGACAAAGGCAAAAAATAGCATAATACGTACCACTGAAGCTGAGGAGATTAAAGGAGATTAAAGAAACACATTCATCCATTCAGCACAGATTTATCCAGCACTTGCTATGTGCCAGGCACTGATATAGTGCTGGGTGGATATAGTAGCGGGCAGTAATGGTGTCTGTGGAGAAGAAAGACAAGCAACCAAGCAATTACAACACCGTGTGCAGTGTGTTATGACAGAGGAAGGACAGGGTGCTTATGGGAGTAGAGCAAGAATAGCTAAGCCAGACTTAAGAGGTCAGGAAAAGCTGCCTGGAGAAAGCAGCATCCAAATTGAGATCTCAAGGATGACTACAGCTTTGGCCAGGTTTGAAGGCAGGGAGGTGGGGGGAGCCGGGGAGGGAGATAGTGCTCCTGACAGAGGGCACAGCATTGAGGGTCTGGATAAGAAAGAGAACATGGCTTTTCAGAGAATGAGAGGAATTTTGTGTGGCCAGAGCATGTGTGTTGGGGGCGGGGTGGTGAATGGCAAGAGATGAGGCCAGTTAAGTAGGCTGGGTCCAGATCATGCTGGGCTTTCTAAGCCATGCTAAGGAGGCTGAACTTAAACATGCTGGCAACAGGGAACCACTGAAAGCCAAGTTGAAGGACAGGGTCTTGCAGAGCTGGGACAAACAATCAAGTCAGTATTCCAAAAGGGTTACTGTTTGTGGAGTCGCATCCATGTGGAGATGGATTAGAAGGTAAATGGAGGTGAGGGCATGCCACATACTGAGTTACAGTCACCAAAAAGTATTTATTGGCTTCACGTAGTCGTAGAGTCTTCCTCAAAAGTTTGTATATAAAATATTATAATTATTTCTCTGCAATTCGTGTTTTATTTTTTGAGTATAGTTGACATTTTTTTAAGATTTTATTTTTAAGTAATTTCCATACCCAACATGGGGCTCGAACTGACAACCTCGAGATTAAGAGTTGCACGTTCTATCAACTGAGCCAGCCAGGAGCCCCTATAGTTGACATTTTAAAAAAATTTGAGTATAGTTGACAAGCAATTCATGTTTTAAACTATATTAGGGGAACATGCCATTAAAAAGTGAAGAATTCTCTGGATATGCAACCCCTTTCCTCCAAACTGATCTGTATTTTAGAAATAGTTATTTGTTGAGGTATAATGCCTTACATATGATTAGGTATTTCACTGATACTGGTTTACCTTATTTTAACCTCAAATACAAACATAAAAGGAACACTGTTTTACAGGGGACTCAATCCTATTT
Organism: Mirounga angustirostris; assembly: GCF_029215605.1. Taxonomy (NCBI): domain Eukaryota; kingdom Metazoa; phylum Chordata; class Mammalia; order Carnivora; family Phocidae; genus Mirounga; species Mirounga angustirostris. Next base: position 101,103,019 of record NW_026991719.1, read on the forward strand.
CTAATTGAAAAGCATTTAAATCTCATCTTTTAATAAAAATAAAAAATGCTCACCCCTGGAGACTCTGATATAACTCTCTAAGGAAGCTTTATCCCTCCCTTCTTGAGAATTACCTTACCAAGCAAAAGGATTTAGTTGAGCTTATTTTCTGAAGTTTGTGTTATGAAAACAATAGGTATCTTTTCATTTTCTAAACATAAATTACATAAATATTTATGAATATGAATTACAGAAGCGTATATAATGTGCACTTCCCTCTTCTAAATATGAAATTATATTCTAGTATTAAATCTATTTCTTGGAACTGCATATCCCCCCGCCTTCTGAGAATTATTGATTCTGAATCGCATGTCAGTACTGTGAAGTCAAAGTCTGCAGTTATTCTCTCGTTTGTTCCTCCTTTCTGTTTTTTCCCACCAAGTACCCTGCCTTGCGGATACAAAGCTGCAAGCTGCGTGCGGGAAGCCTGTCACCTCGTCATCTGGGGACAACCTGCACCTCCGAAACTGCCACTGAACAGAGGCAGGAGACTTGGCATGAGGACACGAAGGGAGAACCACCTCCTTGACCAAGGCAGAACCAACAGAACCTGGGGGGAGCTGGTGAAAAATGCCTTTGCATTAGCTCTATGCTCAAAGTCAGATTTCTCAGCTCCTTTCCAGTCTCTTCTGTCAGTTTGCCACGAACAAATGACATCTGTCACCTGTGATGCGGGCCAGGGACAATCACCATATGGCTCCCATACATTATCTAGTACCAGCCTGCCTGGGCCATGCCTTTTCCAGTCGCTGTGCGTGCCTTGCCAAACATGTATAGCACATTGCCATTGTGTTCTCTCCCCTGTCTCATCCATCGCGCCGCAGTAAAAAACCACTGCCCGACTCTGTCCTAGGTGCTGCTGATGCAGTGCGGTCTCAAAAGCTCCCTGGTCTGTTTTAAAGCTTTCTGCCAATGGCAAGGATGTGGATGACGTGATTAGAAAGCTCGTGAATGTAACTGTTGTGTTGCCAGAACGCCATTTAGCTCTCACTTGGCTGCTTTCTCACTTTGGGTGGGCATTATTACCAGTTTGTTCAAAAAGAATGCTTATGAGTCCATCCAGCACCCACAGTGCTGCTACAGCAGGAAAAAGGGCCATTTCTTCTGAGTCCAAACAAAAGAGTTGGAGACTTTGTATTTTTTTTAATGGGTTGTGAGATCCTAAAAGAGATCATTGTAAAGAAGGAAAAAAGAGCAAGCATGTATATTCATTTGAACAAGAATAGAAATGAGCAATGGTGGAAATTTGAAAAGTTAAAGCACTCGAGTAACCACCAGATGGCAGTGTGGGGCCACCTGGAAGCTCAAGGCAACGTGCATTGTATCACTTTAGGCAGGCAGCTTTTGAAAATTTCAGCCCTAAAGAGGCAATTTTGTGTAAATGTATCAGACTAGAGCATCTTATTAAATGATTATAAAATATCTTTAAATGCGTTTTTTAAGATGAAGTCCTTGAACGATTTTAGGAAACCGAAAGATTTACATTTACTGTAATACAAAATTTTAGCCCCACAAGTCTTCAAAATATAATTAACTCAGAGAAGTCTCATAAATCAAGATAGAGAATTAATGACCACATAGAGAAAATTTAAGAAACAATAATTGATTTTTTTTAATAGAGAAGAGATCATTTAAGCAACCACAGCTATTACCCAAATAATTATTTTTCTCCTAATGGCTACAGATCATTGTGCATGAAAATGATACACGTAACTTGCACTTGCTCTAGAGGAAGTCACACGATTTCTACAAAATTTCTGCACATTAGGGTGAAATATTTGCTGTTGCTTTTTAATATATCATGGTATAGGGATGGCAAGCAAATTTACAGAGGTATTTTGAAGCATAAAATGAGGTATACATTTTCAAGCTTGAGAATTCTTACTTTAAAATATACTAGAGGAGCCAGTCTCTTTGTCTTTGCTCTGCCCCAGACATAGTGAAAGAATGTGCCAGCAAAGGCCATGTTAAAGAGAGGACTCAAAAGAGCACAGGAAGACACAGAACCTCATCACCTCACTGCAAAAGTTACATGTACATTGGATTTTGGTAAATTCAATATTCCTTCCCTTTTTATTTTCTAGAATCACAATTTCAAAAATGCTTTAATTTTCTTCTTTTCTCCTTTCTTCATTTCCCTTCCTCCTTTCCTTCCTTCTGTTCTTTCTTGTTTTAATTTCCCTTCAAGTAGTAGTAAGTAGCATTTGTTAGTGACTGGAAAATAAATGCTATAATGCACTATGTAAATGGACCGAAACTAACTTATTTTATGATTAGATGCTCTGGGTGCTTTATATTCAGTTATTTCATTTAATCATCATATCTATTCAGTGATTTAGTTATTATTACTGGTAATTATAACGTTAATAAAATCCATCTCATGATAAATGATTTTTGGAAAGTAAAGAACCATTTCATAGTTGTGTGCTTTGCAGGTTCTGAGTTTTGCATAATACGACTGTTTAAGTCAAGGGCTACCCTTATTTTTTATTTTATTTTTTTTATGTAGGCTCCACATCCAGTGTGGAGTCCAACATGGAGCTTGAACTCACGACCCTGACTGAGATCAAGACCCGAGCTGAGATCAAGAGTCTGATGCTTAACTGACTGAGCCACCCAGGAGCCCTGGGGCGACTTTGTAATTAGAGGACAAATTAAGTGTGAACTCAAGAAAGGGACAAAAGTCAACTAAAAGGCACAAGTGATTCAGCTTGTCTCACTGGTCAGTAAACTAGTCTCTGGAAGTCCCTAGGGCTTCTCTTGATACATGATACATCAGTCAGGTCTTATTTCTGTCCACTGCAGGCCCTGGCTCATAGACTTCTCCTTGTTTTTAAAGAGATTGCCAACTCAGTTTCTGTAGCAAAGAGAACTTAGGGGAAGTTTCCTTCACATGATTCTTTGCTCAGTTAATTCAGAAAAGAGAAGCAATAAAATTGCTTCATTGGTGTCACAGAAGCTGCATGAAGGGCTAAAATGTAAGTTTTCAATAGACTCCTTTGCTATTGTATAGGCAGCCTAAAGGAAAAGTCTTAGAGACTCAGATGCAACTGTCTACAGGCAGTTATAGCTCAGTGGCCAAATTGTGGTGCTAATGAATTGGGTTTATGAGTTCAAACCCATGTACACTCCTAGGGAGTGTTGGCTACTTCACTGGCCACATGTATGACCTGTGGAAGGGTCAGGGCAAATCCATCCTCATTCCTTGAAAAACAAATCAGCCTATGATCTAATAATCAGTGGTATCTTTTTTATATGAAGGTCATCATTACATGCATTGCCCCTGTAAACATACCACCAAATATTTGGATTAGGAAATTTTGTACCAAGTTTAGTACTTTGTGAACATGAGCCATAGGATTTTGCAAATCATTCTTATTACCAAAATTCAAGAGGAAAGACCCACTCTATAAGATTCAGATGTTCCTAGTGTAGAGTGTAGATTATAGATTTGACCTATTTCTTCAGCAGACAAAGGGTGGATACAGCAGAGGACTCTCTTCTTTACCCTGGCTCCCAAGTGGAATTCTGCTTTATCTCCTAGGCATTTCCAACTTGGCAAGTTCCCCAGCAACTGCCTCTGGGAAGTAATATTATAGTTTTATAATGACATACAACCACTGGCATACTTTTCCCCCCCAAAACTTTGGGGAGTGCATCAGAAAGGCCTGACATTATTGGGTGCAAATAGTGAAATTCTGTCATGTGAGCTATGAGCTTCTATGACTTCTGTAAGAACTTCTAGGGGTTAACTTGCACTGATTACCCTTGAATCCTCAAGGGAAACATTTTTTCAGTATTCCCAGAAATTGATTCAGGACTGATGAATTTGGTTGAATGGACAGATTTGGGAAATAAGAGATGCCATCTTAGGACATCAGAAATTGAGATGGCGGATGGAAATCACTCTCTCTTATTGTTCTCTGCTACTGATCTGGCCAGAAACCATTTTGCCCTGTGGGGGCTCTTTTGACAAATGGTTCTGGGGGTGGGATTAAAATCCTTGTCTATTTCCACCAGACGGGAGCCCGCGAGCTCCCATTATGGGTGCTGCTGGAGACTCACTGCACACACAAAGGACTATTACCAATGAGGCCCCACTGCTACCGTTTGCTCAGACTGATTACTTGTGAAAATTAGTCCTCATATGTATACCTACTAAAACTTCACTGATTATCCCAACAAAATTAGAATTCCTTATCCTCTAAGAGGTTCTTCTCCAGAGCTGAGATACATTAACACACAATTTTATAATTTTCGACCTATTTTACCTCAGTATGAGCTTTCATAATAATAAGGATACCTTTTCAAGAGCTTCAACAAATATGCTCAAATGAGGGGAAAGCTAAGCCATTATCCTGACTTCAGTTTGAAAAAGTACCTGGCAGAGCGTGGGGTTGGGGAAAGTTTTTAGCTGAAAAACAGCTTATCCTTATAGATGCATTTGGTTGTTGCTGTTACTTCTTTCTACAGGGCCTGACAGCCAGAACAGACTTTTCTCCTGTAGGTCTCCTCACCAAGATCGGTAATTAGGGCCATTTTCAATATTCTCGTGCAGAAACTCAGAACTAGTTTATTCTCCCTACAAACTTACCTTTTCTAAGTAGGTATAGCTCCAAATTTTCCCATCAGCCCAAGTTCTTGAAATTATTTTTCCGCTCTGGTCATATTCCATTTTTTCATTCCACGTCCCTCTTTGAATAAACGTCACCAATCCCGAAGGTGAATATGTGATGTTCACTTCATTATATCGGCTTACGGGAGACCACAGAGTAGGTCGTCCAGTCTGGTCATAAAGAATTCGAAGGGTGAATTTCCGGTGGTCATCGTAGATCTTTCCCGTGCGAGTTATATGATCAAAATCTATGGAGAGCAGGTTTCGGTTATGGGCCTGCAAAACAGATATGAGACCTATTTTAAGCACTGCTTTGGTTCCTCTCATCAAGTGCATTCACAATCATGAAGCCGCCACCTTAAATCCACCCGGAGCTAAAGACAAAAGAAGATGTTGGGGGTGGGGAGGAGGGAAGGCCAGTTATGGGAGGTTTTCAGGCAAAGCATAGTAAACCGGGTATAGTTTTTATGCAGATTTAGATCCTTGCCTTTTCCACTGATGAGAGTTTCCAGAGACTTAGAGCCATCCTCCCTTTTCTGGTACAGAGAGGAAGACACCCTTAGAAATGGAGATTTCCCTTACAAACATAGATGCCTCTTACAAAAGGGTAGCTTCTACTCAGTTTTCGGAGCTTCTGAGTCGGCTGTTTCTTAAAATCAGCCCAGGGGCGCCTGCATGGCTCAGTCGGCTGAGCGGCCCGCTTTTGGTTTTGGCTCAGGTCCTGATCTTGGGGTCATGATCTCCAGCTGATGGGATCCAGCTCCTTACGGGGCTCCAGGGGCTGAGCGTGGAGCTTGGTGGGGATTCTCCCTCCCCCTCAGCCCCCCAACTGCGCATGCACATACATGCGGGCACTCTCAGGAAAAAAAAAATCAGCCTAAAATAATCTTTATGTCAAAAAGGCATATTTTAGGGTGGCAAATTCTGCTCTCCTTCAAACAAAAAAGGAGAGACTTTGAGAAGTGTCAACAGCAGTGGCCCGGGAATCAGGAGCCATTTCATTAGCTGCTTGTCTGTGTACCAGTCATTTCTTCTATCAGAGAAACTGATAACTGTGAAATGAGAGTGATATTACCAGTTCCTACCACAGAGTTGTGCTAAGAATTAAATAAGATTACATATACAGGTACTGCGAAATGTAAAAATAATATTGGTAATTGTTATTTTAAAAATATAATGATTACTTTTCTCATTTAGGTTAAGCTTTTGAATGGGTCCATGTGTCAGATTCCAAGGTGATTGTAGTTTGGTGTACTAGATCTATATCTGTAGGAATTGTCAACATGATCCAGAACAGAATGTTAAATATCTGGCTAATCTGAGGAAGGGAGAAAAAAACCAACATTAGGGCTTGACTACATTAATCAGAATTGAACTAAACAGATTCACTCGCTACTCAACTAAACTTTATGTTCATTTTTAATTTTTCTGGTCAAGGATCCTTTTAAATATCTGAAAGCTACATACTGTGTCTCCAGGAAAATGCACATAAACACATACATGTACATGATAAATAAAATCTCAAGGGGGCTCTGAAACCCAATCGTGAAACCTCTAGGGGTCTCAAGAGTCCAATTTTAAAATCTTCGTTCAGAAAGAGATTTTTAAAAATTTTTTATTAAAACATTTTTATTTTTATTTTTAAAATTGAGATATAATTGACATAGAACATTATATGAGTTTCAAGTGTACAACACAATGATTCAGTATTTGTATATGTTGTGGAATGATCACCACAGTAAGTCTAGTTAACATCCATCACCACACAGTTACAAATTTTTTTCTTGTGATGAGAACTTTTAAGATCTACTCTCTCAGCAACTTTCAAATATACGATACAGTATTATTAACTATAGTCACCATGCTGCCCATTACATCCCCAGGACTTCTTTATTTCATAACTGGAAGTTTACACTTTTGACCACCATCACCCATTTCCCTCCCTGCCCCTTACCCCCAGCCCCAAAACCACCAATCTGTTCTTTGTATCTGAGTTCAGTTTTGTTTTGTTTTTTAGTTCCACATATAAGATCCAAACAGAATTTTTTTATCTTAGTAGCTAGATAACTGTGAAGGGGAGCAGGATATGCCACCCAAAACGTGCCACCTTGTATGCATGTGGATTATTTTGAGCTGAGGTCAATCAAGACCCAGCAGGCTCAAGAAAAACTTTCACCTCTTCCTTAACTACCTAAAAGAATTTAGATAGGGGGCCTGGCTCAGGAAGAGAGCTATTACCCGAGATTACTTTGTATTTGAATGACCTATCTGTATGGCAGAACAAACATCCAATTACCAAACATCTGCTCTTATTCTTGTCCTGTGAATTACCCTCCTCCCCTTTGAAGCCCCAGGCCCCTCTCCCATTCCTTAGTTCAGGATGGTATCTAAGCCTCATATTGCCTTGACTGTCTCTGAGCCTCTTGTGTTTTTGTGGAGCTTCCATAAATACAAAATTAAATTTCTTTTTCTCTCATTAATCTGTCTCATGTAAATTTTATTAGACCAACCAAAGAACCTAGAAAGGAAGAACCTAGAAAACCCACATTCTCATTTCAAAGTCCAGTCTTCCCTTGCTCACTTTGGTTTTCAAAATAGTTTCCACTCTCCATCATAAAAGTGATGTTTTTTCGTTGCAGAAAAATTGGAAAATAAAGAAATACAAAAAGAAAATAATTACCTGTAATCTCACCCTCCAATGCTAATCACTGCTAATATTTGGCTGCATTCCATTTATCTCTCTTTTATGCATAATCTGTTTATACATTCAAAAAATACAACTAGGATTGTACTTAAAAGTCCTGTGTCCTACTTTTAGCTAATGTTTTATCTTGAGCATTCCTTGTATTATTATATATTCTTAATATGTGAATTTTAATGGTTGCATAGTATCTTCTTACATGATTATTATTTATCCTTTCTCCTATTGTTGGAAGTTAGAGTTTTTATTTTCCATTATTCTTTCATATTTCATATTTTGCTGAACATTTTTGTAAATGAATATTTCCTTAATACAGAACTGAAGAAGTGAAATTACCAGGTGAAGTGATAAGAATATATCAAAGATTCCTGATGCGACATGAGTCATTACTTTATAGTGCATGAAGCTTCTACAAATTTATACTTCCTTTAAGTAGTAGTGGGGGAGCCCATCTTATTCCATCCTTACCAGCATCAAGTAAGTGTTAGCATTGTTAGTAAGTTTTTCTCTATATCAGAGTGGGAAAATGGTATGTTATTGTAGTTTAAATTTGCATTTATTTGATAACTAGTGAGGCTGAAACTTTTTAAATGTCTATTGGCGACATGTATGTCTTCTATGAATTGTCTACTCATGAGGGTTTTTTTTTTTTTTTCATTTTTCTATTGGGGTATGGCACTTTGCTTTAAAAAAATCTCTTTTGGTTCAGTTTCTTCATCAGCCAGCTGGGGCTAATAATATTTGCCCTTAATTTTGAGCTTCTGAAAAAAAAAAAAAAAAGGACCTATCAAATGTTCCATGACATGAAATCTATCCAGAAGACTAGAGATTAGATACTTAAATTATTTGAAAGGAAATGCTGTTAGTCTCAGGGGTAGGTTTAATTCGGGAAAAGAGACACACACAGATTGGGAATCAGGACTCTTTTTTTTTTTTTTTTAAAGATTTTATCTATCTATTCATGAGAGATAGAGGCAGAGGGAGAAGCAGGCCCCCCGCGGAACAAGGAGCCCGATGTGGAACTCGATCCCAGGACCCCGGGATCATGACCCAAGCCGAAAGCAGACGCTTAACCGACTGAGCCACCCAGGCATCCCTGGGAATCAGGACTCTTTAAACCATCTGTAGCCAATGTATGCAGTATTGTAGTGCATAAATATACAGTAACCTGCTGTTATTACCTAAAAAGTGATAGTGTAGCACATATTTTCTGTCTTTTGATACGCAGGGCTTGGAAACCGATATGTAACCAGGTGTTCTTTCCTCAACTACCTTTCCTGTGGTTTTATAGCCACATATCTCCAACTGTAATAACGCTCATTTACAATAGCTGTAAAATATCCATGTACTCCCAGAGACGGTTGTAACTGTTACAATTTATGTTATAATGATAGTTAAAGAGCCAAAGTAACAAGTGATTTCCAGTTCAACTAAATTTGTGGTTTTATTTGTCTGATAGATTAAGTTTACTACTCAAGAACACATTTCTTAATAAAGTCATTACAGTTAACACAAGCAGGGATCACTGTTAAATGGTACAAAGCAAGCAGAGGAAGATGGCCTAATGTTCTTTCTGTGCTTGTCAATACGTCGACAACCTTGCTTCTCTTTTTCAGAATAAGGTACTCTGAAACTCAGATGCTGTGGAACAACTATTATCAAAGGTTTGGAAGGTGTGATATTATGATTTATAAGAACTGTATATTTGGTCTTGGACCCTGTTCCGGGCACAGAGCTCCTGAAACCCTTGGAATCTCCTGTGATGAGAATGATAAAGCTGCCTTTTGTTATGTTAAGGAGGTGACTTTTGGAAGCCTCTCAAGTAACCTAAGAATGGGGGCTGGTTGCCAGGGAAACCAACCACATGATTAGAGGGTTAGAACTTTGAGTACCTCCCTCCAAACCTCTGGAGAAGGGCGGAGTGGCTGGAGGTTGAATCAATTGCCAATGGCCAATGATTGAATCAATCATTCCTAAGTAATGAAACCTCCGTAAAACCCAAAGGACAGGCCAGAGAGCTTCGGGGTTGGTGAACAAGTGGAGACGCTGGGAGAGTGGAGCATCCGGAGAGCACGGAAACTCCGCACCCTTTCCCCATACCCCGCCTTCTGCATCCTTCCATCCAGTTCTTCCCGGGTTATATCCTTTTATAATAAATTGGTAATCTCATAAGCAAAATGTTTCTCAGTTCTGCGAGCTGCTCTAGCAAATTAATCAAACCCAAGAAAGGGGTTGTGGGAACCTCTGATTGATAGCCAGTCCATCAGAGGCACTGGTAACAACTTGGACTTGGTGACTGGCATCTGAAGTAGCGGGCAGGAGGCAGTTTTGTAGGACTGAACCCGTAACCCACGGAATCGGATGCTATTTCTTGGTAAATAGGGTCAGAATTGAACTGAATTGTAGGACAGCCAGCTGGTGTCCCCAGAATTGCTGGTTGCTGTGGGGAACTCCAGCTCCCACATTGGCATTGGGTCCAGGAACCCAAAAGAGAAGGTACTGTAACATTCGGCTCAGAGCTGAAAGGGGGTGAAGGAATAGAAGATGCCACAGAGTCCCCCTGAGTCTCCTGCGGAAACTATGTCTGAGGAGGCTGGGAAGGAGTATGCTTGTCCAGGTGGGCTCTCCCATCCCCATCCTTGAGTGCTTATATGCTCCAGCCATTATGGAGGAATCCAAACTTAAGCTGATTGCTTATGATTGTTGGGGTCATAAGCAAGGTTGGGAAAGCTCCACATTCATACAAACACTAGTTTGCCTGAAAGACAATAATCGCCTTTGACCTAAGTGTGGGCCATCCATCTTTATTTCCACTTGCATGGGGGCAGAATTTGTCACCCCAAAATATGCCTCTTTGGCATAAGGATTATTTTAGGCTGATTATTTTTAGGAAACAGCCACAGGAGAAGCTCTTTAAAAACTGTGAAGTTACCCATTTGCATTTATAAGGGGAATTTCCATTTGTAAAGGTGTCTCTCTGTACCAAAAAGTGGGGAATGACTAAATCTGTAGAAACTTTTAGCAACAGAGAAGGTGAGGATTTAAAATTGCACAACAACCGCATCCTTGTTTATTGTCACTTTCCTGGTAACCTCCCATAACTGACTCCCCACCTCCAGCATCTTTTGTCTTTAGCTGGGGATGTTACTTAAGGTATTGGCTTTAGCTATTTGGGGATCTACTCAGTTTTCCTGGGTCTCTCATGTACATAGGAGGTATATATGTTATTCAACTTATGCTTGTTTTTCTCCTCTTAATCTGTTTTATGTCAGTTTAATTATTACACCAGCCAAAGAACTTAGAAGGGTAGAAAGAAATGGTTTTTCTCCCCAACACACTCTTCCTCCAAACAGTCTGCACCAATTCTTGTGCTGGAAAAGAGGGGGCAAAGAAAGGGGTGAAATTTGGTAATAGCCCCAAGTTAAAAGGGGTCTCTTTGGACAGGTTGCACATTGAACGAGACCTCTGAGTTTGACAACAGCTGTATGTTGGGGTAAGAAACCTGGACTTGGTAAAAATTTTCTATAGGGGAAGAAGTATCTATACTTTAATTCATCCTTTGGTTTTCCTTATATTTTTTTTCAGCTTTGCTAAGGAGAAGTAAGGAGAAGGGCTTGCTTTTTGATCATACTTGGACCAGAAAGGAAAGAAGGAAGTGAGTGCCCTAGGGAGCCATGGGTTGTGTTTCTAGCAGAAATCAAAGTGCTTGGAAAGGGTGGGTACAGGCAGAAGCTCCAAAGAAAAGTGTCCTTTGTCTCCACTCAGAGCCTTTTCTTGCTCCTTCCTAGAATTTGTGTTTTAATTGCTTAAGAGAAAGTCCTTTCAAACCTTCCAATTCAAGACTCATTCGATTAGTAGGATAAAGATATATTAAGTTGCTTGCTGATATTTGACTGTTTTTGGCCTACAAAAAGGGCAATTTGCTATGGTTCAACTGAATATGTTTTATATATCTTATATTATATATGATATAAATATATAATTATATCTAAAAAAGACACATACACAAAATGTATTGAACTCTAAGGAAGTTATGATTATGGCAGTTGGTTTCTCTTTTTTAAAAGATTTATTTATTTGAGAGAGAGAGAGAGAGTGCTTGGTGCATGAGCGGGGGTTGGGGGGGAGGGACAGAGGGAGAGAGAAAATCCTCAAGCAGACTCCCCGCTGAGCATGGAGGCTGGCTTGGGGCTCAATCCCAGGACCCTGAGATCATGACCGGAGCTGAAATCAAGAGCTGGCCACCTAACTGACTGAGCCATCCAGGAGCCCCGCGATTTCTTCTACAAAGAAGAGAAGGCTGAATTTTCAAGGATGCTGTCTAGCATTTCAGCTCACAGTGCAACTGAATTAACCTGTTAACTTTTGCTGAAGAAGTCGGAAGGTGAATAAGTGAGATGGGCCAAATAATCACATCACAGTTTGGGAGATGCACTGTATTTAATTTCCATGAATTTATGAGAATGGATAGAAAAGTCACAGCCAATTTTAAATTAGTACATGCTACTCTACACTCACTGGTTTTAAGGTAATTAGTACTTAGTTAGAAATCAATCAGTACAGTGCTACAGATTTTATTTTTTGTTGATAATTGTTAGGCTGACAATCAAAACCATACTTAGGCTTGCTTTTATTTCACAGATTTGCCTATAAATGAACAGGGCATGTGTTAGCATCAGCTGCTACTACCCCATCTGGAATTTCCTTTTACCTCTTTTTTCTTTCTTTACTCCCAAGACACTCTCCTTACCTTGCCAGCCCACAAAATCTTAGTGCCAGTAGGGATCTTGGGACATAGGCTATTGAGTTGACCTGCCTGGGTTCAAATCCTGCTATCCCCACATACTAGCTGTGTGTGACCTCACTGTGCCTCTTCCTTCCTTCCTCCTTTCCTTCCTTCCTTTTAGAGAGAGAGGGGGTTGCAGAGGGAGAGAGAGAGAGAATCTTAAGTAGGCTCCACGCCTAGGGCCAAGCCCAGTGCAGGGATTGACATGGGGTTTGACCTAACAACCCTGAGATCAAGACCTGAGCTGAAACCACGAGTCGGATGCTTAACCAACTGAGCCACCCAGGCGCCCTGTCTCTGTGCCTGTTTCTTAATCTGTACAATGAAAATGATAATAATAGAACCCACCTGATAAAGTGTTATGAGTACTAAATGAGTTAATATATGGCATTACACATAGTAAGACCTCAGTGAATGTTATCTGCTTAATTATGATCAGTTGTGAAAATGCTACTAATGATAGAGATTGCACAGCCCATATCCCTCATTTCATAGATGGGAAAAGTGGTGCAAAATTATGGGCATACCAGTTCTTCCTCAAAATCTTGTTCATTCCGCTCACCTGACTTCTGCCATATCATTTAACTTGGATGCTTTTTGCATTATATTGATTTGCTCTTGTTTAAATACTTTCCTGTTGGTGAATTCATTTGCGAAACCATACAACAGACACTTGAGGTTTTTTATACCAAATCATTAATGTTTATATGCATGTGGAATAGTATGTGAAATAATACTTTCTTCCTAGTTATCTTAGCGGGGCTGACTCAAGATTAACAAATAGAGGAGCTTCTATGATTTGAAGGCCCCAAGAATGCCCTGACCCCAAAAAATCAACTCTGCCCAGTTGCCTGAAATCTCCTGTCTCCTGGTGACTCCTTAGGGGTAGACACACTGTTACTTGGGACTGAGAACCATAGATATATTTTTAGAATAGATTCATCTATCTGCAAGCAGCCTCCTTATCTAAATTTTCACAAAATAAGTCCCTCCAGCAAACCTGGGGAGAAGGAAGTTAAAATAGCGTGAAGCAAATGTGAACTCCAACTCTGAGCAGCCTGCAGCTGTGTGCCCTGTCAGCAAAGGCATTTTCTGAGAACGGAGGGAGATGCTGGAACCCTGTTGGCTGCCTCCCAAATTCCCCATCATTTGTCAGCCTGGGACCCTGTGTTGCATCTGGGCTTGTTTGCCCTTTCAGAGCGCAGATCACGTATGAACATGTTGTGCTGAAAAACCAATCTACCCCGTTCTCAGTTATCTTTGAGTGGCGAGGGGACAAAAATCAATGGTGAGGGTTTTAGATTAGTCTTTGCTTCATTTTGCTTGTAAACACATAATCATCTTACTTGATTTTATTACTTTGGTTTGAAGTGCTAAGCTTCCTGGACTTTTTTTTTTTCTTTTCATAAAGGAGGCTGCGGGGTAGAGGTTTTGCCGTAACCTCACATCTCAGTCTGTGAAATCTTGTGAAGAGCTCTGGGATCCAGCGCTGGGCTGCGTCTCCTAGAACGGCGTTATTATCCGGGGAGGTGGTGAGGTGCAAGCCGGGTGAAGTTCCTAAACTGGTTTGCTGTGGGTGAATGCCCAATTCTTTTACAACGGCTTCCATTGTGATCTAATCTCTACTTTCTCCATTGTAAAGGGGAATGCATTTATGGGGACAGGCTGATGCAGCAGATCAGATACATGTAAAAGTACTTTGCAAGGAAGATGATGCAAACACACCTCAGGTTGGGGGGAAATGGATTTTTAAAATAAAGGAAATCTCAGGATGTTAGTGTGATTTGTTTCACTTAATGGAGCTGGTGCAGGATGGCCCAGAGGTAACAAATCCCTTGCTTGCCCAGGCTGAGCAGGATATCACGTTTTTTCAGCAGTCTGCCTTGTTCACCTTGAAGGGGACCCTGACTTCGTATGCAAAAAACCCACCAGTCACGGGAGAAGAGCAACGCTTGTTGCTTTATCTCCAAGAGAAGTCTATCCTTTTCTGTGTTTTCTTTGAGCTAGAAGGTCTAGGGTGGATGTGATCAGTAGCTTTTTGGAATGCCCATCATCTTACCCAATGGGCCTATAAATGAACGTGCCATTTTTGTGCCTGAACAATTAGTGTTTTATGACCTGCTGCCCAAGCACATTTAAAAATCACAATCACACCTTTGTTTGGTTTTTCAAAGAGGAGTCCTATTTCCTACGGTACAGCAGGGGTTTCTATGTTGTGTGACTATGTGGACCTGGGATTCTGTCTCAAGAGCTCTGGTGTACCCACTCGCACTTGCTCTGGAATGGCTGCCCCACCAGGAGAAAGAAATGATTCGGTCCAAGGCCTTGAGGTACGTGAGGACACCCGAGAGGCTTATTCTTTACATGAATGCTTACAAATGGGTCACTGTCTATCTGGCCCAGGAAGAGAGAATGTTACATCTTGTGCTATCTGCTTGCCCCTTGAAAAGCTACCAGAAATGAAGGGGCACCATCTCTGAAATAATAAACTCAGCACGGAAAGAGAATTTTGCCTTGTCAAAACTGGATTCACACTTAGGGGAGCATAGTCCTTGCATTAAATTGGATTTGCCTAATCTGGGGAAACTGAGGCAGCAGTGTAAACAAAAATGCATGAGGATGGGGAGAGAAGGTAAGAATCAGCCAATTAAACAGCTTCCCTTCTCCGGCCTCTTCCACACTTTCCCTGCCTGGAGGCCAGCCAGTTGTCCTGTACCACCCACACTTGCCAGCACATTAGAGTCGATTATTTGCCTCTTTTTGTCAGCATTGAAATGAGGAGTCAGGCCCTGCCAAGGTGGCTCCACTGAGTGGGGCAATGATGTATAGATTAATTATTTTAAGAAACAAGGCAGCACAGCATGATGTAGTGGAAAGAGTGCTGCGCTAGGCGAAGACCTGCATTTTAGTGCTGGCTCTGATCCTTAATAGCTGTTTGACTTTGGGCAAATCACTTAACCTCTCTGGGCCTTAGTCTCCTTATCTGTAAATGGGGAATAACAACAGTTGATGGTTGTGGTGATCAAATAAAATCCTGGCTATGAAAGCCTTTTGTTAACTCTAAGGCACTAAACATGTAGAGGATTGCTGTTAGGTTTCTACGGATGTGCATGGTAACACCACTCAGCTGAGAAGGGGCTCCCTTCTGTCGCAGGACCTCAGGAAGTGCCCTGGAAGTCACATAGAAGAGAAGGTCCTGAATTTGTTGCCCTTATAAGCAGTTCCACAGATCTGCTCAACTATACCACAGGAAGGGAAATGGGTCAATTATAAATAAAATCAACTAAATAACACTTCACTCCTTACTCTAAAGAGCCCCCAAATGTTTTATGACCTTTAGCTTTTCAACATTAAGAACAGTTTGGAATATGAGGTGTAAACTATAGTTTAGAATTTCTCCATTATCTGTGCACATGGAGGGGAGAAAATGGTGGGTTATCTTAGAAAGTGGAAAATCCCAAAGTCACATAGTACAGGATGTGTTATCCTAAAGAATGGGAAAACCCAAAGGCACATAGTGTATGATATGGTTCATAATGTTTTATTGAGGCTATAAACTGGGGGAGGCACTAAGAGATCATTTATTTGATACAATTATTCTATGGTGAATCCATGAGGTTGATAAGCCATGTGTAGATGGTTCCTACTTTGCTCTAGAATGATATTTTCATTTCACAGGTGAAGAAAATAAAGGCATTTCTTTTCTTCCTTTCTTTCTTTCTTTTCTTTCTTTCTTTCTTTTTTGATTAAGTAGGCTCCATACCCAGAATGGAGCCCAGTGAGGGGCTTGAACTCACAACCCTGAGATTGAGACCTGAGCCGAGATCAAGAGTCAGACGCTTAACTGACTGAGCCACCCAGGTGCCCCAATAAAGGCATTTCTTAAGCCAGGTCGACTAACTTCCCCATCTAGAGCTCTACCCAGGAGATCCTATTTCTGGAATTCTGACAGAAACCTTCGCTGCTTCCCACAAAGAGAGGTGTGTGTTTTACTCAATTCAGTGGCGCATCAGTGGTAAATATTCTGATAGAGAATGGCGACAGAATCAAAACATGCAAATTGACTTGTGCATGTAGACAACTTTAGTGGCATTATGAAGACCACCGAAGTCTGTGTCTATGTCTCATCAACACAAGTGATTGAAAAAGAGTACTGTCGTGCATTATTTTGTCCACATCACGCCTTCGGACTGGTTGGACTGTTTCTTGCTGGAACTGGGTGGTTGTCTGGCATTGTATTTCCACAGCCTAAAGGTTATCACATTTTCACTGTGAGCCAATTTGTACCATGAGTGAAGAAAATGCAAGCATCCCAGGTATCCCAGCATGACACAGGTGCTTAAAGCAGGCCTGGCCTCAATTGTGAGTTGATTGTTTCCCTCGGGCTGGCAGTTGCTCTGGGGGTGATACTGAATGTTACTATATTTGGAAAGTTGGTCACATCATCCGAACATTGGTTAATGCTTAAGAAGGGACAGGTAGACACAGTGCTGTGGTGGTTGTAGGCTTTGTGTGCTGCAGAAAGGCAGGTTTGACAGGGATTCTGCTAGCTGCAGTGAATTGTGCTTGGTAAGGACTTGGAAACCTCCCTCCCCCGCCCCCGCCGGGACAAACCTTTAATTTCCTCTGGGCAGCTCTTCTCTGAGCACCACTAGTCCAATCTCAGTACTGGTCCTTTACCCCTCTGGCCCTTAGTAATGTATTCACGGCAATGTTATCATTCACTGATTTTTTCCTTTTAACTTGGCTTTGTCCGAAAGTTGCCTTATGTCTCGCATCCTTGTGTGTGCGCCTGCCTGGTCTTTCCATACGAAGTATAAACTATCCCCAAAGCAGGGAGCTGGGTCAAGGTAGTGAACCTGATAACCATCTCCGGGGCATGCTGTGAGGGATTCTG
The DNA here is from genome assembly GCF_029215605.1 of Mirounga angustirostris. Lineage (NCBI taxonomy): Eukaryota > Metazoa > Chordata > Mammalia > Carnivora > Phocidae > Mirounga > Mirounga angustirostris. The sequence goes on from NW_026991719.1 coordinate 101,120,057, forward strand.
GAGGGCCTCCTGACTAAACACATTTCTCCACCCAGACTTTCCTGGTGCCTGAAATTGCTACTATTAGAGCACTTTAGCTGGCTAATGACAAAGAAAGCTCCTATTAGAATGTTCATTTAAGGATACTGAGCCATTATCAGCCATTAGCACCCTCTCTTGAATTAGTATATCATATAAGCCAGTCAGTCACCTAGAAAAGCTTTGTTGCAATGGGCCTTCAGATTAGGGCAGCTCTGTGGTTTTCGAACATAAAACAGAAGTTCTATATCTTGCATCGGGTCAAGCCTTACCCTCAGTCTCCTTTCAAAAGCTGAAATGTTGCCTTTGTTTTGCTCCCTGCGCTGCCGCCACTCGATGAGGTTTGCATTGTGCTCTCCGGGCAGGGAGATGTTGCATTTGCCTGGGGTGGGGTTGACCGCCCCGGCCAAGATGTGGGGCTCTGAGCTGAGGCTGATCTCCATCCCGCTGGCAAAGGTCACGCGGAGGGAGCCATCTGGACTCACCCGATAGGTACTCTGGGTATTTTCTGTAGGCAGAAGAGCAAAGGAGGGAGAGGGGAAGAAAGGGAAGTGCAGGAAGCAGAGGAGAGACAAGTTTAGGTTCGGGAGGCAAGTGTGGGGAAGGATGAGCAGGTGGGTCGCTGTGGACCTAACTGCCTTCTGGGCTAGCCGGCCACGCTCACAGGCACATGCGTTCTCTGTCCATTTGGGTCTTGTTACTCTCATAGCTGGGCTATCTTGTTCCTTGGATAAAAGATTCCTGTCTAATACTGCAGGCTGTTTTTGGCTTGTCTTTTTCATTTTTAAAGAACTCCCTCACAAAATCCTTCTCTGACTTGGTGGGTTGGCATCCTCAGTTTGATATGCTGGGAGCTAGAAGGAGAAGAGGATGAAGGTCACCTCGGCATCCTGACTGCCTGGGGACGCGGGCATGGCTGCTGCACCCGGCAAAATGGTTACTCTTACTACCGATCCTGTTAGAGTGAACCTGAACTCTGGGCAGTTCTGTGCCTGGCCCCACAACCTGACAAGAGAATCAGTCCTTAATGACTGGGCAGAGAGAAAATAATTTCTCTGTGTCCGTGTCCCTCTAGCTTCTGAGACATTCTTTCCAAATGCAACCGTTTGTCCCTCCCTTGGTCCCTCCCTTGGTCCCTCCCTTCCTTCCTTTGTTTTCTTCTGTCTCTCTCACTCTCTCTCCCTCCTTCCTTCCTTCCCTTCTCCCCTCCCTCCCTCCCTTCCTTTTTCCCCCATTCTTACTTTTCTCTCTGACTAGAATGAGATTTTAATTCTCTCATTTCACTTACATTCTTCCTTGGTGTGTATCCCAAGTCATCCTTTTTATTCACCCACGTCAGCATTGATTTAGAATGCTAATCTCAGATGGGGCACAGACTTCATTTCTTTAATATAACCCAATCAAGGCCTAAAAGAGCTTTACAAACAGCTGGGTGCTGGGACATGACTTGAAGGGAGAGCAGACTTGGCAGGGATTGAACCTCACAGCTCCCACAGAGATGTGGCCCAATGTTGGTACGCGAACTTTGTGAATGGTGTGATTTTATTTGGGTTTCAGCCTGCATAGCTGGAAAATAAGGAGAAGAAGCCATCTTCTCAGCCAGAAGTGAATTCTATTTGTTAACGGTGTGCAGAGGTTTGATGGTAGGTTAAGAAAGGTGCCTTATAGTCAGGTGAAGTGGGAAGTATCCTTACCTTGTTTTAAAATATATATGGTACTAGTTGCTGTCAAGTTGGTTGACATGAGGACATTTTCACGGTTGGAAGTATCTAGTTCCACTTTTGTCAGCTTCTCCAGGTCACTGTGGAAACTGCTGACCTCACCAGTGGGAAACGTTGCATTGGTCAGATGTCCCTCGGGGTCATACCTGAGGAATGCAACCAATCCCAACTTTGAAGCCTCTTGGCAGTGATAACAGGCCTTTGCAAATAAAAATCACTTGGCAGCTAATACAGTTTAACTTTGAGTGATAACAAGTATTATTAACCTTGTTCAATAAGAAGAAAAAGGTCAGAGAGATGATTAATCAAACGAAGGTATTTCTTGCAGCTTCTGAATCCTTGATGACTTCCTTGAGCTGTGCTGTTTTACAGAAAAAATATATCTGGTAATGAATCACCAGGGTGGAAAACTGATTTATGAATCATGTCCTGCTGTGTGTAATGTTGCAGGGAGGCCTCCGTTTGCAATTTGCGTTGATCCCATTGGGTGTGATGGATAACAAAAGCCAGTAGAGGGTGCTGTTGGCAAAGGAAAAGGAGGCACAATCGGCCCCCGCCGTCTGGAAGGGCAATAAACTGATTTTGCACTGTGATAGGAAAATTATATTTGCTGCTGTTTAAGTTGCCAAATTTGAGATGAATGAATCATTCGTCCAACAAAATGAACAAGCAGAGAGGATAATGGAAACATGTTCATTAAAACATTCTGGAGCCCCCTGATCTCAGTTAATTAAAAAAAAAAAAAATCTTTTTAGAGTATAGTACATAATGCATTGTAATTTGCCTATATGAGTAAGAGACAAAAAAAAAATTACCTGGGATAATAGGCAATAACCTATATCTGGAAATATAGTCTAGCGAGTTTACTTTAAAAAAAAATAAATCAGAATGATTGGCAATCTCACTGTCCTCCAAATGGAAACTGCTTCCCTGAAGGCTTTTGATGTGGAGCTGTTCTTTTATTGCCAATGGAACCATGAAAAATAAACACTTCATTAAAAGTAAAGACATGCACTTGGAAACCCATTACTGTTTTCTTTTCGAGTTGCAAATTACAAAATATTTAAGCACTTTTATTTGCTTTTAAAATGTTAAACAATTATATTCTTTTTACCCGAAGTGAGCAGAATAGAGCCTGGACACAATGGCAAAGTCTGGCTCTACTATTTTCTCCCCCGACAATTACGCAAAATGGCATAGTGATTTAGTGTTAGTTCACTAGGTTTTAAAGAACGCGGCCTGGATAGTTGCTCAAATTTTAAAACCTAGACCAGCCTTTGGTAGGCTTGGGAAAAGGGGCTGGACCTTATTTCGTCAGACAGAACTGAACCTCAAGTTCGGTGCAATGTGTATATGAGCGCGTGCTATCAGTTTAAACAGTCATGTATGCAAATGAAAACAATCAAATAGGTCAGTTGATATCACAAGCCCAATTGTTTAATTGGAGGCATCCTTGGTTTAAGTGGATATTCGTCAAAATGGTAGCTGGTGTGTTGCTACTATGCAGCTCAGGCCTCATTATCACGGAAAGGCCGAAGGGTGCCGTTTGCGCTTGGGGTTAATGGTGGAATCCTGGCCCCTGCTCAACCCCTTTGCCCGTGGCCTGCTCTGGGGCTCTGGCTGCAAAAGGCTGGCAGGCCCAGCACAGCCTTGACCTTGTCTGCCTGGTCTTACTTCCAGGAGAGGAAAACAATGTCTACCTTTAATTTTCCCAAGTGTTTCCAGGCAGCAGATAGAAGGAAGCTGCCTTCCTCACGGGGGAGACTGGGGTCCCAACAGCCTAGATTCTGCAGGCAGTTCCTCTCTGTTTCACATCCATCGACAGCAAATCAGCCTCACTGGATTACCTTTCCTGGTTTCTAAGTAGGTTCCTTAAAACTTGGCAAGGTCACTCATCGTCATTCCTCAGGAAATCTGACCTAAGATTCTAGGCATGCAAGTTCCCAATGGGCTTTCCAGCTTGGGGACGGTTGCCTTCTTTCTCAGTCACAGGGCCTCTTGTTTTAAAGCAAGATTTCATCTAAAGGTGAAGGCAGTGGTTCTGGCCACTTCTCAGGGCAAGATCACAAGATCGGATGCTGTTTGAGGCATCCACGAGCAGAGGTACAAGGGCCAAAAATTCCAATGAAACTTAGCAGTGGCCTGGGATACATTTGGAGAGGAAAGATTAATAGTCCTGGATAAGACTGTAATTACCTGGATAGATCTAGCTGGGAGGTAGCTGCCTGATCCTTTTCTGATGAGGGAGGCAATGGTGTTGGGGATCAGGTAGAATTTTCCAGAGCCCTGCCCAGTTGCTGGGTAGCTGGAAAGTTATATTGCCTGATTTCCTTTCTGTGGCTGGACATGCATCCTTTTTGAAAGTGTGTATTTGACTTTAACTCTATCCTAAACAAAGCACTCTACCTGGAGCGCATAACGCTAAGTGAAATATGTCAGACAATGACAAATAGTGTATGATCTCACTTGTAGGATCTAAAACAAAACAAAACAAAAAACCCACACATACCAAACTCAGCAAAGATCAGATTTGTGGTTACCAGAGGTGGGGTGTGGGGTGGTTGGGGGAGTTGAAGGAAGGTAGTCAAAAGGCACAAAGTTCCAGTTATAAGATAAATAAGTAGCGGGGAGGTAATGTACGACTACAGCTAAGAGTTGCTAAGAGAGTAGACCCTAAAAGTTCTCATCAGAAGGAATAAACCAGTTTCCTCTCTCTATTTTTGTATCTATGAGATGATGGAGTTAATAACTAAGATTGTTTTGGTCATTTCTCAGTCTTATTATATAAGTCAAGTAATTAAGCTAGACACCTTAAACTTCTACAGTGCTATGTGTCAATTATATCTCAATAAAAGCAAAGGGAAAAGAAAACCCAAAAAATATCCCCGAAGCACTTTACCCAACACACTCACAGACCCCAGTTCTGCAAGTCAGTCATAGCAATCATATTTGGTGGTATCTTCAGTGTGGTGTCTCTGTCCTTTGCATGGCCCTAGGTCTAAACATATAGGCCCACCTCTCTTTTGTGGGATCATTTCCAAAGGAAGAGCGACAGGTTGAAGTACTCATTAGTGGATAATTCCCACAACTTTGGAAAGATTGCTCAAAAGTGGCTAAGAAATAAAGGGAGCCTTTGATTTCCTATGGCTTGCTTGAGTTTCTTCTCTCCATCACAGGGGAATGCATGTTTCCAGACTGAATGTCAAAGGTACAAGTTTAATCAAAACCTCTTATGCTGTGTTTCCCTTTGGAGCCTGCATCCTTTGGTGCAGAGTACAAGCCAATATGCTGCAACTGATACCCTCAGGCCACAACAAGGTAGCAAGCCCCTCCTTCCTGGGGCCAGGGGTAGCACTCGCTTAACCAGGCCTGCAAATTCTGGCTGGTGAATTGTGTGATCAGGCGATGACTGTTGCCTTCATAGTCATTAGAAGAGGGTCTGGTTAGAGGAGATTTACCATCAGATTGTCCCTTCCTGTCCTGATTTTACAGAATTGCACTATGAGGGTCTCACAGGACACTGATCAGTGAAATATTGAGTATAACTATTGTTTTGCTCAGCACCTCAAAAGGCTATGTGCATTTGTGTGTGTGTGTGTGTGTGTGTGTGAATGCAGACATGCCCCATTGGAACAAAGAAAACATTTATAAAGGAAGTTCAGAATTCATTCTTGTCCTTGAGGAGCATATAGTTTAGTTGGGGTAGGGTGATATTTATACATTATTAAAAATACATGTGGGCTGATATTTTCTCATAAGGGATAGTCCGCCCTTTTCCCTTGAGGATAATTTAAGCCAGAGCTAAACCATGCAGACTAAAAACTAGAAGCTCCCCCACCTTTGCTTTTAAGAAAATATTAATGATTATAGAAGGAAAACTCATTACTTATTTTTTAAAGGGAAACAGACCCCCTTTACCCTCTCATGCCAGAAACCTGACCAACCTAATAAGCATTCTGTAGGAAATACTGGATTCCCCTTCCTCACCAATAACTTCACTTGGCTTCCTTTGATTCGGCTCCAAGTCCATAATGCCCTTCTATCTCCACTTTGTCCTTTATTCAATAAGTATGAGTCTTGTGCTAGGTACCGGAGATACAGTGCCGAATGAAATGCAAAGTCTGGTGGGGCAGATAAGACATTCACACAAGTCATTCTAATGCCAGAATATTGCCACGTGCTTCCGTAAACAAGCTGTCGAAGCTCAGAGTGGGCAGAAGTCATTTCCAGCTGGGCTGAGCAGAAAATAAGGAGGAGAAGAAGGTGGTATTTGAATTCTGGAAGGTAGGTAGAGCTCAAACCCTGGATAGGTAGAGATGGGGGTGGAGAGGAGGTGATGGCATGAAGAAAAGTATACTGGTGGATGGGATGTCCATGAGAAGAACTGGGTTGCTGGGGCACAAGGTTCCGCTAGGAGGGTAGTGGGTGATAAGGATGAGAGGCATGTTGCAAGCAGAGCGTAGGGGACCTGGGGTACCGGGCTCTGGAGGAACGCAGAGAGGCAGTGGAGAATGGAGAGCCCCAGAAGACTTTGCAAGGAGAGAACAGTACGATGAGAGCAAATCTTGGAAGGGGATATGTGGAGCAGGGGGACCTGTAGGAAGGCCGCAGCCTTCATTTGTGTAAGAAGATGGGGGCTTCTTGCCTTTGTTCAATGTACTGTGATTGCCTATCTTTGGGACTAGTCTTCCTTACTAGGTTGTAAACTCTCATTCATAGAGGGAGGGCGCCCATGTCTCATTCATGCCTGTATTCTCGGTGTCTGGCACAGAGTAGATTCTCACTACGCCTACTTGTTGTGTGAGTGAAATAAGATGATACCAGTGGAAATGGAAGGGATGGGTGGATCCGAGAGCCAGTGTACTGAGAGAAGAGACAGAGCCAGCGATGGTGGTGTTGGGAGGCCAGGCTCAGCTCCCATACGTGTCCTGTGCTCGGCAGCTAATCTTCCCTACCAGCCCCCGGAAGCTTTTTCTGCCATTAGCCTCTGTTCCTTCTGTTCACTTCCTGTGAACATGACATTTTGATGTGTTTGGACGGATTATATAACCAGTTCTTACATGGGAACCATGTCCTATGCCCAGGCAAATATCTCACCCAGAGACATGGCTTATTTACCTTGCCCCTCCCTCTACTTCTAATCTTACCAGGGAGGAGGGAGAATCCCCTATTACCCATCTTCCATAAAACCGAGCATTTATAAAATAGCCTAGAAGGCACTCAGTGCTATTATGAGGGTTTTCCAACTTGCCAGTGGATGGCTTTTTTGAGGGGAGCGGTGGGGTATGTGCTAACAAAGTCCAGAAAGAGAGAGAATACAGAAGACTGGGGATCAAGAAATCACATAAATGTGCAATCTTCCGGTGGACGGCTTCCGCAAAGGGCAAGGGCCTGCGGAACCGTCTGCTCAGCCTGGACCAGTAGCAGAAGCCTTTGCCAGGGCAGTGCTCGGGAAACAAGCAAGGGCATCCTGGCTACTCTCGCAGCCTCCCGGGCAAAGAAGGCTTGCCTGCTGTGTGAGTTGCTGGGCCCTTCCCTTGGGCCCCCACTGCTGTAGGGTCATTGCAGTTAGGAACTTGCCAGCCCCCTTGGGCCAAAACCCTTGGCTCATTTGGTCGGTATTCCTGCCTTGACAGTCACCTCTCTGTTAGCCACTTCTCTGTGGTCAGCTTTCCCCGTGACATTCAGAATGCTCAGGGGCAGTCAAGCATCAAGTACTAACACTTGGGGTGTGCAATTTTGATCCTGGTCCAAGTCAAACGGAATTATGAAAATCAATGAACTATTTAAACAACATCACATTACACAATACAAGCCCACATACTACCACTGCACAAGAAGCAGTTAAAAATCCTATTTGGATGATCCACTTTTCAGGGTCATCTGTGTCATTTCTCCTCTCCATCGCCACAGATAATCAAAAGATGAATGGATTACTGGCTTAGCTACCTGTACGTGGCCGTCCTCCATCCTGCCAAATTTTGCTTCTATTTCTGTTTCTCTGTCTCTCAACTCAGAACAGAATTTCTATTTCCACCTTGGCAAACAATTTGTCCCCTTTGGCCACAGAAGGCAGCTTCCTCACCTCAGAGAACTGCAGGGCTCTGACCCGGACTAGAGTAGTAGGTCCAGTTCTGTGTTCCCCAGCTTCAGAAGGACAAAGGAAAACTCAAAGGAGTGTTCAGAACTGGCTAATGCATTGGGGGATAAAAGGGAAAGAAGTCCGATTTTGTACAGAGAGGACTGTAAGGATTAATTACATTATATAGGTTGGGAAATTGCTCATTCTTTTCTGTGCAGGTAAGAAGGAACAGGGGCAGTGTCTCACTGGGGGCTGCTGTTCGGCACCAGAATGGAGTGCTTCAGGAGGAAGGGGGACTTTCCACAGATGATTTTTGGTCAGAGGGGTCTGGATAATCCTGGCTGGAGTTAAGGAGGGAGAAGAAAGAAATGACTATTTAGCCTCCCTTTCTCTTCCTTTTCCTGCTACTGGAGGGGAAAATCTCGCTTTCCAGACTTCCCCCGGTCACTCTTGCAATCCCACATCCTTCTCTTTTTTCTGGAAGGCAGTTTTTAATAATTTCATTTTATTTTTCATCATACTAAGTGTAGTCTTTAATCCCCATCCACTATTTCACCCATCCCCCCACCCACTTCCCCTCTGGGAACCATCAGTCTGTTCTCTATAGTTAAGAGTTAATTTCTTGGCTTCTCTCTCTCTCTCTCTTTTTTTTTTTTACCTTTGCCCATTTGTTTTGTTTCTTAAGTTCCACATATGAACGAGAGCCTGTGATATTTGTCTTTCTCTAGTTGACTTATTTTGCTTAGTGTTATACTCTCTAGCTCCATACATGTAGTGGCAAATGGCAAGATTTCATTCTTTTTGATGGGTGAGTAATAGTCCAGTGTGTGTGTGTGTGTGTGTGTGTGTGTATCTTCTTTATTCATCCATTGATGGATACTTGATACTTGGGCTGTTTCCACATCTTGGCTATTGTAAACAATGCTGCTATATCCCTCTGAATTAGTGTTTTTGTATTCTTTGGGTAAATACCCAGTAGTGTGATTCCTGGATCATAGGGTAGTTCTATTTTTAAGTTTTGGAGGAACCTCCATACTGTTTTCCACAGTGGTTGCACTCTTAAGAATTCCTTACTCACTGTCTCTAATCTCTCTCCTCTCGGTCACTTCCTTTTATATTATTATTATTTCTTAAAGGTTTTTTTTTAAAGATTTTATTTATTTATTTGACAGACTGAGAGAGAGAGAGAGAGCACAAGCAGGGGGAGCATTAGGCAGAGGGAGAAGTAGGCTCCCCGCTGAGCAGAGAGCCTAATGTGGGGCTCTATCTCAGGACCCCGGGATCATGACGTGAGCCAAAGGCAGATGCTTAACCAACTGAGCCACCCAGGTGCCCTTTATTATTATTATTGAGATATAATTCATATACCATAAAAGTCACCATTTCAAAGTATACAATTCAGTGGCTTTCAGTGCATTCACCATGAGTGCAGTCATCCTTATCACTTCTAGAACATTCCATCACCCCCAAAATAAACCCCACCCTCATTAACAGTCAATCTCTATTCCCTCTCAGCCCCAGGCAACCACCCACCTACTCTCTGCCTTTATGAATTTGCCTTTTGTGGACATTTCATATAAATGGAACTATACAATATTTGTCCTTTGTGACTGGCTTCTTTTACTTAGCATAATGTATCTGGAGTTCATCCATGTTGTAGCATGTGTCAGAACTTCATTCCTTTTTATGGATGAATAACATTCCATGGTATGGAAGTACCCCATTTTGTTTGCCTATTCATGTCCTGATGGATGTTGGTTCTTCAAACTTCTTGGCTATTATGAGCAACACTGCTATGAATATGTGTATATCCATTCTCTTTGAAACCAGCTCTGCTCAGGCTTTTGTCTCCCATGGTGCCACAACATCTGCTCTTCTTAAGGTGAACAATGATGTCCACGGTGCTAGATTGAATGGCCAATTCTCAGTCCTTGTCTTACTTCACTTACCAGGAATATCTGACACAGCTGATCACTCCTTCCTGTTTTACTTGGTTCCCAGGATATCCTACTCTCCTGCTTTTCTTCCTACTTCATTAGACTATCCTTCTTAGTCTCTTGCTGGTTTTCACTTGGAAGTCTAACTAAACTGATTATATCCAGAACTGAACTCCCAATCTCCCACCCAGTGTAATGCACTCCTTGTGCACTCTTCCTTGTGTTGATAAATAGAAAGTGTATCATCCAGTTGCTCAGACGAAAACCTTTGGCGTTGTCTCTAACACTCTTTCTCTTCACTTCACATCCAAACTATCCGTAAGTCCTGATAGATCAACCATCAAAATATACTTAGAATTTTACCACTTATCACTGCCTGCACTCCCTGGTCTAAGTCACCATCTTCTGCCTGGAGTATTGCAAACCTCTCTCCTCTCCACCATTGGGCTCCCCTCTTTCCACCATAGTTGGATGTCTTCAATACAGGCTGATTTTTAAAAAAACATTAAGTCAGATTCTATCATTCCTTTACTTAAAACTCTCCAGTGGTTCTACATCTTACTTCAGGGTAAAAGTCAAAGTCTTTACGGAGGACTACAAGGCCCTACATGAAGTAGCCCTGGCCACTTCACTGATTTTATCTTCCCACTGTTCTTACTCCATTCCAGCCACAGTGGCTGCCTTAGTATTCCTTGTACACGTCAGGTTGGCTCCTGCTTCAGGGCCTTTGCACTTGCTGTTCACTCTGCCTGGAATGTTCTCTCTCTTCCCTCCCCATAGATATCCATATGGCTTACTTCCTCACCTCCTACAGGTATTTACTCAAATGTCACCTTCTTAATAAGGCCTTCTCCGACCATGCACCCAAAAGAAAAACCCCTTCTGCCTCACACTCTTGATCTCCCTTACCCTGCTTTATTTTTCCACAGAACTTATCACCATTTGAAGTTCCGTACATTTTACTTGTCTCCCACCAGTATAATGTAAACTCTATGAAGGTAGAGATTTAAAAAAAATTTTTTTTAAATTTTAAGTAGGCTCCACACCCAACGTGGGGCTTGAACTCATGACCCCAAATCAAGAGTGTCATGCTCTACTGACTGAGCCAGCCAGGTGCCCCGAAGGTAGGAATTTTTATCTGTTTTGTTCACAGCTGTACTCCCTGGCACAGAGTAGGTGCTTAGTAAATATTTGTTGAATAAATAAATGAACTAGTTTTTGTTTTTTTCCCCTCTAGCTTTATTGAAGTATAGTTGACAAATAAATTGTATATATGTAAAGTATACAGTGTAATGAATTGATGACTAAAGGAATGAATGGTTGAACTGGCTATTTTGAAAACTAGTTAATACTTCCACCATTTCTGGGCGCCTGGGTGGCTCAGTTGGCTAAGCGACTGCCTTCGGCTCAGGTCATGATCCTGGAGTCCCGGGATCGAGTCCCGCATCGGGCTCCCTGCTCGGCTTCCGCCATTTCTTGTGGCTTGACTGAAGCTAACCATTAGCTTTCAAAATAGTTGTCTAATTTGAGCTGTGGTGTGATCTTGCATGAATTTTTGAAAAAGATACTCTCATTAGAGAGTTTATCTTTCTTCAGGGTGGTATATTTAAAAATTGGGGGTTTGAGTCAGACTGTTGGGAGTTTGAAACCTGGATATCTGTGTGAATCAGGACAAGTTAACTGTTCTGTGCCTCAGTTTCCTCATCCATAAAATGGCATACCAGGAGCATCTACCCCATGTTGTTATTTTGGGGATCTAATAAAATAATGTATGTAAATCATTTAGCCTACTACTTGGCACATAGTAAAGCTTCAGTGAACAGTGGCTTTTATTACTCTTATTAAGATGTAAGAGAAATTTTTCGAACAATAGAGTAAGACTTGCAACAGAAACAACTGAATACATATTTCTAAGTGAAACTAAAATAGATGTCCAGCTTTTTTGTGTAAGTGGCATTTCTTTGGGAAATGATCCAGAATGTGAAGGCCGATTGTTTTGTCCCTTTCCTTAGGAGGCTTTCATGAGATTGGACATATCCTCTTCATATTCTCTGCATCCTTACAGAATAGTCACATTGGGAACCCCTCATACTTAACATTTCCTCTCGTCACACTTTTCAACTTTAATGCCATTTCAGACTCTGGGTTCAGATTCCATAGATTATCTTCACTCAGTACACTGGTTAAAAATTCAGCAATTCCCTTTCATGGAAAAGATGCTTGCCAAGTCTTGGCAGGCTAGCTTTCTAAATGAGTTGACCTGCAAACAAGGTTGTCCATGCTTGGAAAAGCAAGGACAATGGTCTCTTTCCATGTCACGACACTTCCTAGTAGCTTGCTGTCAGACACACCCTGTGTTAATTCCCAGTTAAACAAAGTCATTACAGATCCAGTCTGTGAATGCCAGTCTGTGCCAGATTCTTTGACTTGTGCCGGGAAACTGAGGAAGCCCACGCCTGTACAGGAGCATCTGGCTTCACATTTCACCAAAGCAGCCAATGGCATGCAGCCTCTCCTGTTCACACTCGCTTGTCAGGGCCCGCTTTTTATATTCTAACTTCTATTACCTCCCACAGCAACTTATACTGAGTTGGGCTGGGCTGGGCACACATTCATTTATTCATTCATTAAACCCCACAGGGATCAATAAATACGAGGTGAACCACACTGCTTCCTTGTTGCTTTAGAACTATTTTCTTAGTTTTGTTATTTAAATGAAATTTTACCTTGTTTTCCCAGCTATGCTGTAAATTTCTTGAGTACTCAGGCTTCTAGCTCATTCCTGTCTCCTGCCGTGCCACACCTGATTCTTCATTCAGTCTACGTTTTTATTATTATGCTCTGCAAAACTGCTTTGGAGAAATGGGTTTGAACTGTAGGAGTTAGGTAAAATTTTCTCTTTGACTTTTTTTTTTTTTTTTATTGTGGTTCTTAGGAGAAAATAGCATGCAACACCCAGCAATTACTAAGCCATTTTCCTACTATAATACAGTTTCAAAAAAAGCCTAACAAAGCCTATGTTGAGAAACTTACTCATAAACAGTTGTCCATCCATTTTCATTACTTTTGGTAGCCAAAAGCCCCGTGTTTCCTGGATAGGTCATCAAGGCCAGATTATAGCCTTGGGCTGACACTCTTTTCAGGACTCCATTGCTGCTTATGGTCAGCCAGTACACCTGCCCGCCAGGCACCACAAGCCAAAGGGGCATCCCGCCTGCGTCACGGCGAATGTGCACAGAGTTGCCATTGCTGCTGGTAACCGCACCTAAGTCACCTTCGGCATTGTAGGTGAAATTATATACATAGTCCCGTGTTATCAAGTTCAAGGTGTGCAGGTGGGTTCCATTGACAGTGAACTGGTAGAGCTCCTGGTCAGCAGGTGAAGCAATCTCATAAAGGTTCATGTCATTCAGGTGGGCTTGGTTCCTGCTAATGGTACGAATTCGAACATTCCCAAGGTCTGCGACGTATAGGGTACCATCAGGTGACACTGCTAAGGAGGAAGGGGCTTTCATTTTTGCATCTTTGGCATAGCCACCATCACCTGTGAGAGAAAGACCATGATTTTAATAATTGTCATCACAAGCATTTATAAGAACATAACCATATACAGAAATCACTGTGCATCAAGAATCATATTAGGAGCACCTGGCTGGCTTGGTCAATAGAGCTTGTGACTCTTGATCTTGGGTTGTGGGTTCGAGCCCCACGTTGGGTATAGAGATTACTTAAAAATAAAATCTTTACAAGAAAAGAATCATTTGAAAGCAAACAATCAGTGAACCATTATTCTCTGCATGCCCCTCCCTTGACAAATTTGAAACTTATTCAGAATTCTTGAATCAGTAACCAGTAAAGATAAACAGTGAGATGCAATTATCTCAGTTAACACCAGTTTTGTGAAATCATCAATCCTGCTGTTCAGTATCTATTGTATCACAAGATACGAAAACAGCAAATAATGGAAACCACACAAAATGTGGCTGGAAATCCATGAGATTTATGCCTGTCAGTCCTTGTGGACCTACCTACCTACCTCAGGACTTTCCAGTTCTACTGTGCCTAGAGGACCTCTCTTTGGCTAATTCCCATTGTCACATTGTCAAAGTACACTAAGTCTGTAAGTGCAACAATGATTCAGAACATCAAATTTGATAACTGGAATAAACATTAGATTTGCCTTGAATGAAAGACATAAATTAGCAAAATAAGTATAAAACTAATTGTCCAGGAAAACACTGGAAATATTGATCAAAAGTCGTATTGACCAAGTTGCTCATTCGTGATTCCTCTGGCCCAAGAAAAGGCAAGGTTAAGAGAATCATTTGGGCCCAGATGAGCAGTTTAATAGGACTGCAGGTAGCATGGAGGGATTTCCACATCCCAGCAATAGATGTATCTAGAGGACTGTTTGCTATATGGAGTATCTAATCCATGTTTTGGGGAAAAGACTCATATGTGTGTGTATATATATATACACACATATGTATTTCAGTTGGAAATAAAGGGCACTATTGGCTAGGAAGAAATTTTTGGGCATTTTTAAATATATTTTTTTAAAGATTTTATTTATTTATTTGACACAGAGAGAGAGAGAGAGAGCACAAGCAGGGGGAGCGGCAGAGGAAGAGGGAGAAGCAGGCTCTCCACTGAGAAGCCCGACGCGGGGCTCGATCCCAGGTCCCTGGGATCATGACCTGAGCCGAAGGCAGACGCTTAACCAACTGAGCCACCAAGGCACCCGAAAATTTTGGACATTTTTTAAACAGTCTAAGTAGTAGACTGATGTCCTGAGAACCCCTCCACAGTGGGACTTTATTTTGCCCATGTATCTTCAAAGCAGTCTGCTCTAGTCAATTTGGGTTTCAGGTTTTTTTTTTTTTTTTAAAGTAGGCTCCACGACCCTGAGATCAAGACCTGAGCTGAGATCAAGAGTTGGACGCTTAACAGACTGAGCCATCCAGGCACCCCTCTTTGGGTTTCAAATAGCAAGGCCTATTAATTTGGAAACCAGTCACTTAAGGGAAGTAATTTTTTCCTTAGCTAAATCAGTATATGCAGATTTTACTGTTTCCTTTTCTTCAAAGTACAAATAGTGTCATGATCTTACATTCATATAGCGATTTTAACTTAAGAGTATCAAACTTTTGTTATAGTAGCTTATCCTCAGTACAGCAAGGTGATATAACTGGGACAAGTGACATCTCTAACAGATGAGGTGAGTCATGAGGAGGTTTTGTGGCTTTCCCAGGGTCACTCGGTCAGTTGGTTGCAGAGCAATGACCAGATACTAGGCTATGTGGCCCCAACCCATCGCTTTCTCCACTCGCTCACACTGCCCCAACCCATCGCTTTCTCCACTCGCTCACACTAATGTTCAGAAATAACACTTTAGTTTTCCTTTTGGTCTTTCTGTTGTGTGTTTTTCTTTTGGAAACAGAGAGAGGGAGCTGGTGAATTGCTAAAAAGGTCATACCTGAAAAACAGTCACAGTTGGGATCAATTTTGCAGTCACAGTCAGTAGGGGCACCAGCTATGATGGAGATCTCTCCGTTGGTGGTGACTTGCTGAATGCGGTTTACTTTCCTCTCGTCTGTTTCAGCTATGAAGAGCAGCCCGCTGTGGGAGACGCTGATGGCCCTGGCTGACTCCAGAGTGGAGTGAATTGCCACCTTGCTGACCAAGAAATGATCAATGCCTGGCACCTGGCAGTGAATGGGGCGTCCTGCAATGATCCGCACACGTCTGTTCTCAGAAATTTGCAGCACAATGTTGTTATCCAAGACATACAATGAATTGTCCATGGGATTGACTGCAAGGTCTGTTGGCCACTCTAATCGCACCTGCAAAAAGAGCAGAACACACACCATTAGGTTACAATATCTTTCCAGGGGCAGTTTTACCTTGAAAGAAAAATTGGCTTACTGGTTCCCCCGTCTCAGGAATTTCAGCAACGTGTTGTCTGGCAAAGTTGGGGGAGGATGGTTGATCAAATGTTCTGGGAAACATATTTACCATTTATACCATTTCCAACATAATGAAAATTCATTTTCAATAATTCCAGAAGGATCCCCTAGAGCAGTGTTTTTCAGAGTGTGGTCTCCAGAGCAGCAGCAACAACAACACCGGGGAACTTGTTAGAAATGCAAATTCACAGACCCCAACCTAGACCTACTGAATCAGAAACTCTGGGGGTGGGACCTAGTCATCTGTGTTTTAATAAGCCTTCCAGCATCTTCTGATGCACACTCAAGTTTGAGGATCAATGCTCTAGGGCTTCTGTGTCACTATGACATACAGATCTCGCTCACTGTCTTGTAGATACATGGAAGAGCAAAGTCATAGAGGCTTCCAGAAAACACAGTGCCAGAGAAACTCGATTTTACTGTAACAGCAACCTTTGGGGACAGGACCTTCCATTAGCACAGACCTAGCATCCACCTTGTGGAACACTCAGACACCGTTTATCAGCTGGTGATGTGGAATCCTAAGTTGCAACGCACGGCCACCTAGCTTAACCTGGCTCACTCCACATTTCCCTTTTCTTGCAAATGGGTTGATTTGTTCTTTCACTGAATATTTGCTGAGTACCTTCTTTGGGCTATGCCTTGTGTTAGGCTTTGGGGATTCAAAAGAATGCTATGACACAGCCTCTGCCCTCAAATGACTCATGGTCTGGTGGAGTCCTTGGAAGGGCCATTAGGCAATTATTCTCCGTGTTATGAGAAGGAAGCAGCGGAGAGAGTATAAGAGCACTTCACTCACATTAGGAATCACGAAGCAGGTTATTCTCAGAGATGGTACTACCTGAAATGACCAGTAGGAGAGAAATGGGGTGAAAATGGTGGAGGGTGAGGTGGGAGCAGTGTTGAAAGCAATCCCAGGGAGAGGGAACAGCATGGGTAAAGGTCCAGAGTTTAGAGATGGTGTGGACCATCCAGGTTACTACAAGCAATTCAGTAAGGTTGAAGTGTATGGGAGTAGTAAGCAATAAGAATCAGGAAGTAGTCAGTGGCTAGGTATTATGGATTGAATTGTGTTCCCCCCAAATTCATGCAACCCCCCAATGTGACTGTATTTGGCAACAGAGCCTTTAAAGAGGTATTTAAAATTAAAAGAAATCATGAGGGTGGGGCTCTAATACAGCAGGATTGGTGTCCTTATAAGAAGAGGAAGAGACACCAAAGAGACAGCAGGAATGTGTATGCATAGAGAAAAAGCCCACGTGAGGACACGGTAAGAGGATGGCCATCTGCAAGCCAAGGAAAGAGACCTCAGGAGAAACCAAAGCTGCCAACACCTTGATCTTGAGCTTATGGCCTCCAGGACTGTGAGAAAATAAATTTCTCTTGTTAAAACCATCCAGTCTATGGTATTTTTTAAAAAGGATTTATTTATTTATTTTACAGAAGAGACAGTGAGCAGGAGTGGGAGGGGCAGAGGGAGAGGGAGAGAGAATCTCAAGCAGACTCCACACTGAGTGGGGAGCCCGACGCAGGACCCGATCCCATGACCTGAGTTGAAACCAAGAGTCAGATGCACAATGGACTGCACCACCCAGGTGCCCCTGTGGTATTTTGTTACAGAAGTCTGAGCCCACTAATACACCAGGTAATGGAGGGATGTGCATGTGCAGCTTTATTCTGATGGCTGTGAGAAGCCACTAAAGAGCTTTAAGTAGGAGTGTGACATATCTGGGTTCTAGAGGAATCACATTGTTTGCTGTTGAGATGATACTAGAAAAGGAGGTGGGGGAAGAAAAAGAAAAGAAAAGGAGGTGGGAGAAGAGGCAGGTCTGCAGTTAGGAGGCTCGTGCAGTGGTCCAGGTGGGGGATGATAGTGCCTGAATTAGGATGGTAGCAGTGGGGATAGAGAGAAGAAGGTGGATTTAAGACATGTTAAGGGAAGTGAGAAGCAAAAGGATTGGGGTGTGTGTGTTGTATCTTGGGCCAGATGCTGGGCTAGGCGCTTGGGACACACAGGCCAACCAAACACAGCTCCACTCTTGTTCCTTCCTGGACACAGCGGTCAGCCCAGTACCTGCCTTGACATCTCCTCAACAGCTATTTTATCACTGGGCACTTCTCAGAGAACTGTGTTCCATGTATTCTGCGCCCCACCACTCACTTACTCTATACTTTATTGCTCTTCCCTTAGGTTGGACAAAGGCAGAGAAATCTGGCCCATTCCTGGCCAAAATAGAAGCAGGAATGGGGCTACTCTTCTTGCCTTGAGTGAAAGCCCAAGGAAGCTTTCGTTTTTCTTACTGAATCTGAAAGTCTGAAAACAAGATCTGGACTGCCACTGCGCTGGGAGGCCCACTCCATCCCCGGCTGGAAGAGGCCTTACACTCAGTCAGTAATGAAGTGGACTAAGGCCAGTGTGAGACAGGCCTTTCCTCTCATTTTGCCTCTTAATGGAGGTCAACTGGTGATGTTGTAACGGGGACAAAGGTGGTATTTGGCCTTCCCCCCGTACCACTTGGGGCTCTCCATCCCTGTTTCTGAGTGTCCCTCCCAGACACCCAGCAACCTCATTCTGCCCCCGTGTCTCTGCGTGCCCTCGACCTCCACAGAGACTGGCCTTCCCTGGTCAGCACCATATGCCTCTGGGCAGCTAGGAATCTGAATGCTAATGGAGTATAAAGCTGAGCTGTGTTATGCATGTTCTACAGAGCCTTTCAGACTGAGGCCATTGGATAAACATTAAACACCAGCTTTAACAGCTCCCAGAGCAGTTTGCTGTGATGTGTTCCTCAGCACGTCTGTCTGAGGCCTGTGCCTGTCAGCGCCCTGCCACCGAGAGGGAGAGGGAGAGGGAGAGGGAGAAGGAGAGGGAGAGGGAGAGGGAGAGCCTGCTGCTGTGGAGGGCGCTGCCTCCTCCGCCATGTGCCCTCGCTCTGGACCTCCATATCCACTATCGCTCCCGTACAGCAGCTGTGTGCGCTGGTCCTGTGGAGCACGGTCCCCTAGGAAATAACCTGGGGCTGGCTGAGGAAGAGGAAATGAATTTATTTCAGTACAGCACTCCTATTTTGGTCAAGTCTGAAGTCAGTGACCCAGAAAAAACAAAGCTGGCAGAAATGACGTTCTAATTATCTCCAGTCTGAGAGCTGAGGCCGGGGCAGAGGCCGGGGATGGCACACACCTGGCAGGAGTCACAGAAGGACATGTTTTGGACTCTGTTCTCTGCTGTCAAGGCTGCCTCTCAGAGAAAGGCTGGTGGTTGGAAGATAAGGTGTTAAATTCTCCAACTCACCCAACCCGATTTAAGTCAATACTATTGGTGTCATGTTTATTAGATTTAATATTGCCTCAAAAATACACCAGCTTTTGCGTCTGTTTTCTTTTCCATCAAATAAGTCACCCTCTGGCAGTTTCCTGTGACTAAAGTGGCCTTTGTGCTTCTGAAACACTTCCTATACTAGCTACACAGAATCCCTTTAATTCCCATTTGATTTGGCTGGGCAGCTTGTCTATGAAATCTGCTCGAATGAAAGATGTGTGGCTACTTAGTAATCCAAGGTCCGCCTTTTCAGAACCTGGACCTTTTCACCTCCCTTAGGTTGTCAGTTCCTTTTATATCCTTCTCATGTTAAATACTTCCATTTCCAGGTAATTTTTTCAAGGAACTGGTGCTTTATAGCTACACAATAGAAACACTATATTTACTACCGAGGCATTTCCATAACACACAACGTGACATATGGAACGGAGTCCTTGAGCTGATTCAGAATTAGCATCTGTTACCTGTAGAGACCCTAGAATTCTAAGTTACCAAGGTAGGGCTAAGGTTAATCCCTGAGGGTTGCTGGCATTTGTCCACGTGGTTTCTGGGGACAAAGAAACATTTCCTTTGGGGGTGGGAGCAGAAAGAGAATAAACAGCAGGGAAGTTCTGGAATCTCTGCCTGGTGACCTGGCCTACAGGCAAACCATTTGGCCTAATTTGTGGTGGTTGCCCCACCTTGTAAAAATACATTAATTTGTTTGAAATGTCAAAATATATTTATGCTAAACTGGCATGAAAGATCATTGGTGTAGCCGCCAGCTGGCGGAATGTGCCCATCTCCCAACAACAGGCCCTGAGAAATAACCCTGAGCAGAAAGGAGCTCTTGGTCTGGATGTCAAGCCTTGACAGCACTATGTCGTCCTCTGCTATTTGAAAATGTGCCTTGAAGGGACTTGACTCTCAGGTCAGCCAGTCCCGTGGCTGGTTTAAAGATCCAGCTACTTTTGACCAAAGCTAACAGTACATAAAGCAGCAGAGTCCTATAGGGGAAATCCATGTGTAAATGCAGTATTTACAGATGAGCCCTCAGTTAGACTAAACTAGAAAATTCCTCAATCATCAGCTTAATCCCACACTGTGGACACAGACCATAATTTGTATACTTGGGCTCTTTCTAACTGTGTGAAGGCTGGTTCCTTCCTGGACTGTGGTGTGTCACCATGGGCAGGTGAGGTACCCTCTGTGAGTGTCTGGTTTCCTCATCTGCCACAAGGGAAGGAGGCTAGCAACAGTGTCTCTGTTAGAGTTACTGCGTGGATTAAATGAGATAGTGAGACTCGGTGCTCATCACAGCACCTGGAGAGAGGAAGGGATGGTAAACGGGATGAACATCCATAATGACTTCAAAGTCATGGACCTTCAGAGCTAGAAGAGATCTAGTCCATGTACCATTCAATGCAGTGCCCTTTTAGTTCTGTTTGCCAGACTTCAGTTGTCGACAGAATGTCTTTATAAATTTTGCCCTGCCCATCCACCACCTGCACTGTTGTTGACTTAATATTTTTCTTTAAATTGACTTACTTTTAAAGTATAAATAGGTGCTTCCCCTTCCTTTGAGAGGATCCTAATCAAAAACACCTATAAAATTCCAGGCGCACTCATCTGAGCCCTTAATAAAAGTAACTACTGTTTATTGAGTGCTTCCTGTGTGTCAGGCTCTTTGCCCGGATTATTACTTTATATGCTTAGAGCAAACACTTGAGAAAGAAACGATTGATATCCCCATTTTTGGATATGTGCTCTTAGCCCCTATGCCATCTGATTCTGCAGCTAGAAGAGTGGATACATTTCTTCACGTTCTCCTCACCAATTCTGGCTTCCCCTTTACCTCACTTGAATCCATCTAAGGGTTGTTCTCTTTGGCTGCGAAGGTCAAAGCTTATTAGAGGTTGAGTGATTTGTCTTTGTCTCTGTCACTTATCTTCTTTTGGTTCAATGCAACGTGGTTGCCTACTCTGTACTGGGCACTAAGAAAACAGGTCCCTGCCCTTGATTAGCACACAGTCAAGTGGGGGGAAGGCAGATCCAGAAACCACTCATTTCAATATAATGTGGTTAAGTGCCATGACAGATGCATGCCCAGAGTGACATGGGGATGCAGGGGAGGGAGTTTGGGGCAATAACTCCTAGAAGAGAAATGTCAGCTTCATCTTGAAGGATGAAGCTAAGGTACTGCGATGAAGCAAAGGGGGAGAAGTGATTTCAGCAGAGGGAAAAGAGTGAATGAAAACAGGACATGAAACCCTATGGGAGTGGGGGAAAATAACATGGGTCTGGGTTACTAGGGCATAAAGTCGAAGTAAGGTATATAGTGGTAATAAAGGACGTTTAAATGTTTGCCAGGGACAAGGCTTACATTTCTCCACTGAGGCATGATTGTCATTTGGGGCCAGATCATTCTTGTTGTCCTGTGCATCGTGAGATGTTTAGCAGTGTCTCTGGCTTTTGTTCACTAGATGTCAGTGGCACCTCCCCCTGAACTGTCACAACCAAGGATGTCTCCAGACAAGTCAAATGTTGGAGCAAATCAGTTAACCTGTCTGAGCCTCAGTTTCCTCATCTAGAAATTGGGTACAGTAATAATATTTTCTCTCAAACATTTATTATAGGAATTGAAAAAATCTACATAAAGCACTTAGCATAGCGCCTGGTACACAGAAAGAGCTCTATAAAGGCCAGCTATTTATTTATTTATTTTTTATCATAGAACATGCCCGAATTTCTTCTGGCCCCTGCCTGACTATTGCAATGTCCTCCTCTTTGGTTATCTCATGAACTTTGGAGTGCAATCATATAGTAGCCATGGTCTTTCGAAGTTCCCCCTGCTTCTATGTCACCAGCCATTTTCCCCCTGTTCATTGATTCCTTTTATTTTTTTTTATTTTTTAAAGATTTTATTTATTTATTTATTTGAGAGAGAGAGAATGAGAGACAGAGAGCATGAGAGGGAGGAGGGTCAGAGGGAGAAGCAGACTCCCTGCCGAGCAGGGAGCCCGATCCAGGGACTCGATCCAGGGACTCCAGGATCATGACCTGAGCCGAAGGCAGTCGCTTAACCAACTGAGCCACCCAGGCGCCCCATTGATTCCATCTCTTAAGAATCCTTCTATGCTATGTGTCTCCCAAGAAATTTGGCTTATATAGGGGTATATTATTTCACATACATGTCAGCCAATTCACGGCTAATATTTTCACTTATTCCTTGGATTCCCCAGTTATTCGTAACAGGCTTCTTGGTACAATTCCAAGCTTAGAGCATGCTACTTTAATTATTTTCCTTTCTTCTATTAATAAATATCTATTTTAGGCACTATGCTAGGCACTAGGGAGCCAGTCTAACCAAGACAGACTGGGTCCTGCCTTCACAGAGTTTACAGTCTTTTGCTGACTTCATTTCCTTTATTTTCTGGTATCTACAAGGGGTTGCTAGCGACATAGACTATTTCCGTTTCACTCCATCCATTTCAAGAAATTGACTTTTGTGAAAGAGCCTCAGAAACATATATCATGACTGTTACTATGCTTTACAATTGCCACCAAGTGCTCGTAACTTCCTTTCCCAAAGTTTGTGCTGCAGAAACCAGTTGTTTCCCAAAAGGCCCCGTCTCCCCATCCCAAACATGACACTTCTAATCTCCGTCCTTTACATTTTCAGCCTTATGGCTCATTTGAAAAACGACTCTGCTTGATTTTGATCTCTGAGGCCTCTTCAGTAGGAATTTCCAGGAAATGTATGATTATCTCTTCTGTAGTATGTCCGCCCTGGGGAAGATACAGTGACGGGACTGAGTGTTCTCTGCCAGGTGTTCTGCCAACTCCACGTTAGATTTCCCCATGCTTCTAAAAGCTGACAACTCCAGATTGTTAGCATCACTTTTTGTCAGTTTTCAAATGGCCTTCTCATTTCTTGACACTGATACTGTCTGAGCTTCTTCAAATTTATAAAAGAGGGAAAAAGCCGTCTGGACCAAGTTTGGTTTTCTGCAGTTGGAAAGCATGCTGACATCTTTGAGAGTGACGGCTCTTATTGATCTTACTTTTAAAAAGTGGAAATTATTAGAAGATGAAATACACCAGGATTACATAGACTTGTCAACTGGCAAATTACTTCCCATTTTCTCAGACCCACACTCTTGTGTTTCTCTGAATAGCAGCTGGAGAGTTTGAGGAACCTCTCAACCTTTGGCCAAATGCATCAGCATGGTCTGTCTTCATGGTTGCCCAATCAGAATAACGGACATTTAAGTCACGTTATTCATTACAGATGAGTAGTCAGGATCAATCTAATCAAGAGTTACAGTTGGACTGATCTTTAGAATCATTCTGCTGCAGAGCCTACAGATTAAAATTGCATCTACTCTGATGTTCTTAAAACATTTTGGTAGTGGGGGAACAAAGCAAAGCAAAACAAACAACAAAAAGCTTCAAGGCAGTCCTGGTGTATTTCATCTGCTAATAATTTCTACTCTTTAAAAGCAAGATCAATAGGGGCCATCATTCTGAAAGGTGTCATTTTGCTTTCCAACTGCAGAAAACCGAACTCTCTCTAGATGGCTTTTATAAATTTGAAGAAGCTCAGACAGTATCAGGGTCAAAACAAAATGTTAAATTTATGGTGACTATGATGCCTGTGGCAGAGACTACTAGTTCTAGGCCTACCCTGTCATCCATTTCCTCTTTCTTCCTTAGTAGTAAATGCCGATTTTTGAAAAAAAATCTGGGAACACTGCTGTCTACAGTAGAAAATGTTCCAGCCTTATTTGCAATTCTCTGTAGCCATATGATAAAGTTCAAGGCAATAAGATGTAAGAGGAATCGTGGAAGTATCCACACTTTTATTTATTTAATTTTTAATATTATTTTTTTAGAGAGAGAGAGGCAGGGGAGGGGCAGGGAGGGAGAAAGAGAATCTTAAGCAGGCTCCATGCCCAGTGTGGAGCCAGACATGGGGCTTGATCTCATGACTCTGACCGGAGCCAAAATCCAGAGTCGGATGCTTAACTGACTGAGTCACCCAGGCGCACACTCCCCACCCCTTTTTTAAGTATCCACACTTTTAAATTGATGCTTTCAATGGCTGTGTAAGGAGAGCTGACCCAATTGGAAGGGACCTCTTTTTGCCCTTCCTTCCATTCTGTAATATGAATATATTTGTTGAGATTTTTGGCAGATGTCTTAGACCATGAGGTGTCCATGAAAATGGAAGCCATGTGCTAGGATGGCAGGGCAGAAATACAGAAGCCTGGGTCCCAGATGATCTCGTGGAGCTGTCATCCTAGTCCTGCACCCTACCTCTAGTCTGGCTGATGTTGTGCTTGTGTCACTGTTATGTTGGGGGTTGGGTTTCTGCTATTCTCAGCTAAATCTAATCACCATGAAGAAGATGTTCTGTTAGGTTTTGTTTTTGACCAGTGTTACTGACTATACCATTACGGTCAAATGGTTCTAACAGATTTCTAGTTCTAGGTCTCTGGATAGATCACCGGTGTGTGCAAAATTAAATTAAATTGAAATAAATTAATGTCTGAAAGTGACTGACACATATGGCAAAGTCCACTAGGGCAGCCCTTTTTAGGAGGATGACTAATTGCTTAAACTTAGTGATTAACCTCAAGCATTCTTGAATACCCAGTGCCCCATCTTTCGGTACTTCGAACTGCTTCCAGCTTCATGACTCATGCGGATCCAATGCTTCTTTATTATACTATAAATATATGTTGCCTTCCTATGTCTTGTACTAGGTCTGTGAGCCTCAAGGCAAGGGTGAGGTCCCATTCATTTTTGTATTCCCAGTATCTGGTATTACAGTTGGCAAATGTTTGTTGAATGAAAACATTAGTGCCTCATTGACTGTAACAGTTTCGGTTCATGAAAGCATTTAAAAAATTATGAAATGCAAATAGGCTGTAAGGAAAACTATTTTTCATCAACATGTTTGAGTCAATAAATCTGGGTTTCCAGAGACCCATGGAGGTTAGTGGAAATTGCCATATTTCCTCAATCTTAAGAGATGCATTTCCTACTTCCCCCGTATTTTAACTTTTCTGAAGTGAGAATGTGTCTTATTAATCACTGCATACATTTAATGGAGCATTTCTCCCCCACCACGCCAAGTTGTCAAATTGATGCTATGTCTTACGATCCATGGGGTCTTAGAATTGAGGACATATGGTATTCCCATTTTGGTCTGTGTACTTTGGGGATCCCTGGGAGTCTTTCAAGGAGGTCTGTGAAGTCAAACTATTTTTTTAATAATACTGTTTGCCTTTTATATTTTCTCATGAGTGTACAGTGAGTGGAGTTTTCCAGAGGGTACCTGTGGCTAGCATATCTTTCTTTGGGTTCAAAAAAAAATTCACAGTTTTAATTTCTTTTTTTAAAAGATTTTATTTTTAAGTAATCTCTACACCCAACACGGGGCTCGAACTCACAACCCTGAGATCAAGAGTCGCATGCTCTACCGACTGAGTGGGCCAGCCAAGCACTTCCACCATTTTAATTTCTAATAAGGCAAATATTAATAGATAAAACCCACATACAGAAAAGTTCTTTGAGGTCCCCGACAAGTTTTAGGAGTGCAAAGGGGTCCTGACACCCAGAAGCTTGAGAATGGTTATCCTAGAGGAAAGAAACAGCGAATGAAGCCATTCTGTTATATAAGAGTTTCATTCAAGCTCATTAAGAAAACAAGCATGTATCCCTTCCAAGATGGTTCCTGGGGCCATAAGCTCTGTCCAAAAGCACATTGACAGAGCGGCGGAAAATCTGTACTTCCTCTAGAGACCCAAGCCCTGATGGGTGCTATAAAAGTTTGTTCTTACAGGCTCCCTCCGAGCAATCAGCACGTACACACTCTCTCTGAGTCTGCTGCGTAATTGTCACTACCTCATCTTACTAACAGGCATAATTGCTCCGAGTTTCCGTCGACCCTTTCTTGCATCTCCTCTCCAAAGCCTCAATTTTGGAAATGGCACTTGTGAATACACAGAATGTTTAACCACTTCCAGTTTTCAATTTACAGTCAAAGTCATCTATCAGCAGGAGATGAAGGCCCAGTGTGAGAACTACAGAATGTCCTTCAGACTCCACAGCTAATTTGTTTGTAAATTTGATTGTTATTGTAAGAAGAACATATTGTACATGACGCTACTTGTGGATTTACTGTTTGTATCTCTCTGTATCTTGGGTTTTATCATTAGAGTCAAAGAACTTAACCCTTTCAGCACTTCCGTGGGTGGGGAGAGGCACATGAAAGCTTTACTGTTTTTCCCTTTTGAGTCTCTGTTTCCTTTTCCTTTTACATGTATTTATGGGATACCTATTGTATATTCAGCACTGTGGGAGAACGCATACAGAAGGCAAGACAACTAGGGAACAGTCCAAGGCGTCATGAAATCAAATGTGAGGGCAGGTGATGAGGCCATAAATTCTGAGTGAATTCAGGCAAGAGAGGACCAGCGTGGGGTGGGGCTCTTGTTCCCCTGAGAGCCAAGGCTTTGCCTGCAAAGGAGCCAAGGACTTAGAAGAAGGTGCTGGAGTCATTCTGCAGTTTCTTCCTGCTGAGAAGTTGCAGAAACTTGTCTGTTGCACGTTGTTAATATTACAGTATTGGCTCGAAAGAATAGACCAAGCTTCCAATTCCCTTTGGCATCTAAAGCAATTTACAGGCCAGAAGTATGACTGCACAGCTTTTATGAAATGGTCTGATTTCATTGATCAGCCACTCCAAGATTATGTTTTCATTTCTGTAGCTATTGCTAAGCCTTCTTTCTGGTATAATATTCAGGAAGGAACTATTAAAAAATTGCACCTTGGAGATGTTAAGATATAAGTGGGCAGGGTTCTGAATGGGAAGAGAAATATCACAACTCATGATGGCTCTACTCAAAAGTTCATTTCAAGTTAGACCAGCATTCCACAGATTGTCTCTCTTATCTTAACTCTGTAATGTTTCCAAATGATAAGGATACTAATAAGAGCAGATGGCTTAATGAACATTTAGAGGAAAGATTTAACTGGTCCTATTTTCATTAGGCCTCCAGTGTGCTTCTGGGTTTTGCCCACCACTTCCCCGTGTGTGATACAAAACAGCACGCACTCAACAGATGGCCCAGCTCAGGCTTCATGCTTCCAGAACTCTGGAGACTGGCCACCTGACCACTTACCATGTGTACAGAATCATTTAAGGAAGCAGGCAGGCTACAGACTTGAGCCTGAACAGAAGCAAAAAATGGTGATGAATATTGAGTACCCGAGCTTCAACAAGAGGGGAGTCAGAATCATCCTCGAAAACGCATCAAGCGGCTCTGGTTGAGGTTTCCTCATAACACCTTCTTATGGATTCAGGAATGATGAAATCCTCTGTGGCAAACAGTCCACTCCAATTAATGTTTCATCCAAACTGTAAGCATATCTGAGTGACTCCGGCAACAACAATGACATGGAAATCTAACACCTTATTGCACAGTGTGCTCGTTACTAAGCTACTGTCTCACAGCTCCGAACTCACCCCTTCGGACGCTGCTTTGTGATGCTGGGGTTGGGCCTCTGCTAACTGCATTTCTCTTCTGCCAGCTACATTGCTGATAGGTCCTGCCAGTCTGGGAAATACAGCGATTCTGCTTGCTTTCCCTTCAAGTCAGCATGGCTGCAACGGCAACTCTTCAGCCCGGCGCAGTAGCTGACTCTACTTTCCAGCTCTTCTCCGGACTCTGAGAATCAGTCTCGTCACGCCACCTCAGAGGCACCAGAAGCAGCTGGCTGGCATCCCCTTCTCAGAGGAGCGGGTCCCACCTCAATAGAGCAAATCCTCCATCTTTTTAGGTTCTCACAACTCCAACCTCTTTCCTTTGTTTCCTTAGCCCTAGAGATGGTAGCTGATTCCTGCAGATATTATTTCAACTTTTTTCTTTTTTAAAGATTATTTATTTATTTATTTATTTGAGAGAGAGCGAGCAAGCACGAGCAGGGAGGAGAAAGGCAGAGGGAGAGAGAGAAGCAGACCCCCCACTGAGCAGGGAGCCCGATGGGGGGCTCCATCCCAGGACCCTGGGATCATGACCTGAGCCA
Source organism: Mirounga angustirostris (assembly GCF_029215605.1). NCBI lineage: Eukaryota > Metazoa > Chordata > Mammalia > Carnivora > Phocidae > Mirounga > Mirounga angustirostris. The sequence continues at coordinate 101,148,175 of NW_026991719.1, forward strand.
AAGGCAGACGCTTCACCGACTGAGCCACCCAGGCGCCCCTCAAGCTTTTTTTTTTAACCCCCTAAAACTAGTACAGCCCCTTCCTGATATTAAATTCTCTCTGTTAAAAAAACCAATGTGATTTCTGTTTTTCTGACTGGATTTTGACTGATATTCACGGCATGAAGCCTCTTACAAGGACAGAGGAAGAACAATACCCATAGTAAGCCGGTGGTGATAGAAAACTAGTAAAGGTGAACAAGAACTGGGGAAGAACCAGAGAAGTTATTAGTCACTAGCATCCTCTGCATTACCTACTGGCTGGTGAAGCTGCCTTGTCCGGGAAATAGGCATAAAAAGTAAATCCACTGTGCTTGGACTCTAGGGAGTTGGTTGTGATTGGCTTTAACCAGAGCTTCTCTGACTCTCTTGAACTGCCACATTGCTGTCATTATTCTCTAGAAACTTTCCACTCTTGTGATTTTTGAGGAAGATTTCTTTTTTTTTAAATTTTATTTATTTATTAGACACACACACACACAGAGCACAAGCAGGGGGAGCGGCAGGCAGAGGGAGAAGCAGGCTCCGCGCTGAGCAGGGAGCCCGACGAACGGCTCCATCCCAGGACCCTGGGATCATGACCTGAGCCGAAGGCAGAAGATTAATCGACTGAGCCACCCAGCAGCCCTTTGAGGAAGATTTCATGATGGATCATTCCACTCTCCCACATGCCTTTTTTGGAGGCAGAATTCTGCACTAAATGGTTTAGAAGGTTGGCCTGTGACTACATTTCCTATGTGCTTAGAGTTTACTTATAAATAATAACATTTGCTTATAAGTAAAATACATTTACTACTAAATATCTTTTTTATATTCCCTCTTGCTAGTCTCCTTGTCAGACATTGGGATTGCTCTTTCACAATCCCCTTCTTATGTATCTCAAGATAAACACTTCTCAACAAGTGGTGCCTTCTGGCAAATGTTTCACATGTCCCTGTGTTCACTTTTCCAAAGATACTAACTTTTGCATAGAAAGATGACACTCCTGATGACAACCAACAGAACTTTCTCTGAATTGTGTTTCCATTTAACAAAGATGGGTTGGCACCGATTCATATACTTTCCTTTCCCATAGTTAATAGAGTGGGGCTACATTCAAAGGTATGGTCTGAAATACAGTTAGGTCAATTGGCTTATGCTAGGACTTAGCCCAGGATGTTGGCTGTATAAGCCCTAGATGCTAACCACTGAATTTACCAACCAGATATTTCTGTATCTTAGAGACTTTCAGGTTTATTTCAGGTCATGGCGCCTGCCGAACAAAATGTGTGGAAGACTGAGTGGTTCAAAAGTAGTTTGCAAGCTTTGCATCTTGTGACTCTCCCTGAACTTTGAAGATGCTTTTCCTCTGGTGCTTAATAGTTTTAATAAGAGCTAACGTGCCATTGTCCTTTGTGTGGAAAGAGGACACTGCTGAGGGAGTTTTATTTATGTGATAAATTATGTTTTCGATATAGCATTGAGCACGGTACTTGACTTTTATTTTAAGGCTCCTGACAACTCTGGCTATTTGCTTGTGTGCAGACATTTCAGCAGAATTTGGATATGCTGGAGTTGGAGACATTGGCCTGCTGTTCTCCACTTCTTATATAAACAACCCGAGCTGTCATTTTGGAGGAAGCAATGCAAATATCTTTGATAATAGGTTATTATTCCCTGATTGTGATTTTTCCTTAGAGGTGCAGGCCTGGAAAATGCAGTTAAAAAAAAAGAGTTGAGGTTGCCTGGGTGGCTCAGTCGTTAAGCGTCTGCCTTCGGCTCAGGTCATGATCCCAGGGTCCTGGGATCGAGCCCCGCATCGGGCTCCCTGCTCTGCAGGAAACCTGCTTCTCCCTCTCGCGCTCCCCCTGCTTGTGTTCCCTCTCTTGCTGTCTCTCTCTGTCAAATAAATAAATAAAATCTTAAAAAAAAAATGGGTTGAAATGAATTCGGAGAAGGGAAATGATATTTAAAGGAACTCTGGATCATCTTATTGCAATGCTTTTCCCAGTTGACTATTTTGTTAAATTTGGGTTTTTACATATTAGAATCTTTAAAAACTGATTGACATGCTTGGAACCTGAAAATCTTTATAAAACAGAAGGGTCACTGAATAGACAAAGCCACTTATACACTAAACTTCCTTCAAAAATCCTAGGATACTGCTTTTTTCCCTAGGAATACATCAGCCTTATAACTACTTTCCTTTTGATTTCCCACGTAGCTGGGAGCCTCTTGGTTTGTCTTGGGAGAGTCATATTCTCCATATTGACCTAGATAAACTCTGTCTCCTTACTTATCTACTGTCATTATTTATTTTTTTGTGTGTGAAACTGACCTACCTAGGATGGCTTCAGGCCACCTACAGAATGAGCTGTTCTTTTACCTTTTGATTTCAAAGAGATAGAAGATGATCTAAAATCTATACATATCAAAATCATAGACATATGAAACTCACACTACATTCCAGCCTTGGATCCACAGTCGGCATGACACTTCTTGAAAGTAGATAGAAGATTAAGGATTTGGGGCACCGTTCAATGACTATAGTGAACATCCTGTAAGTGATCTAGATTTGTGCCACATCAGCATTAGGCAGATGAAGCGCTCTGTGAAGGTTACAGCAGGCTAAGACCAGTGTCTGGAGCTTATTAGTGGTTATAGCCCATCAAACTCATCTACAGGTACACGCATGCCTCTTTGCAAAATGTGCACCTGGGTACAAAGGACAGAAGGGAAGATTACACAATTTCTGTAGCTGTTCCAAACTTCTTGGTCCTTTTGATCTTGGCTTTGTAAATGATCAGTTCAATTTTTTGTTCTGTGGGTGGAGGGTCAAAGACTACTGCTACTAACTACCACTCGTTAACTGAGCACTTATGAGCCAGGCGCTTTGCTAAGTGATTTATACATATGCTATCTCATTTAATCCCCACAACTTCCCTATTGAGGAATTTAACATCATCATCGCCATTTACAGATAAAGAATTTTTCCCAGGGGCACACACCTAGCAAGTGGTGGATCTGGGATTCAAACCCAGGTAGCCTGTGTTCCCAACCACTATGCTTTACTGACTTTTTATATTGGTAGAACTATGAAGGAGAGTCTACCCTGGAGCCCTGATTTTGTCTCTTGCACTCTCTGTGAAAGGCTTAGAGAAAAGTTAGGCTCTCCTTTGTAATTCCAGAAAGTGTTCTTCTGCATTTGACAGAGTGAGGAGAGTAGGTTTGAACTGAATGAGCAATAAATAACATTATCCAGGAATGCATTTCCACAGATATTACCAAATCAGAATAACCACCTTGCAGACTTATTTTGTTCTTGTGTCCTCCAATTTTAGCAAGTGCATGATGAATCAACAGAAAATATTTCCTGAAGATGCCAATTAACATCTTACATCATCCCTTATATTTGTAAAGCGGCTCATACTTTTCCAAGTGCTTTCACATGAAAGAAAGTGAGGACACTTAATCAACAATTGGGTCATTTATTGAATTAGCCTTCATAAGGAGGAATAATTAACCAGCTCTAAAATTCTAGTGTTTGTTTTCCAAGGGTAGTGTTGAATCTGAAATTATAGAGAAACCTCTTTTGGGTCAACAAGTAGACAAAAATGATTTATTTTTTTCTATATTGCCATGTTTCAGAGGAGGACAGGATAAATGATTCCAAAATAGATGTTCTTTTTCTGGAATATAGAAATGGCAACAAAAAGTAGTGTTTATTTAGCATTGTTACGTGATTTCAGGCATAAACTCTAACGGATCACTCATTTACAGGTGAGTAATGTGGAGAGCTACTAGGGACTCTTAAAGAGGATTTTTTTTCAATGGTTCTTGGTGCCTCTATCAAATGTGAACAACATTAACTGCCATCTCCAGCTCTGTGATGGCATAATTTGATTGCTACATATATCGAGGTTTGTGCCACTTTCTTTTCCATATGCCGCCCACCTACCTAGTGTGGCAGATGAACACATAAAAGCCAAGGTTACGTGTAATGCCATATGCCCTCGCTCTCTCTTCAGTTCTGGTCAACACTCAAAATTTATAGTTGCGAGTGCCTTTCCAAAACCAAAGTTCTTTCACTTTTGTTTTCTTGTTTAACTACCATGACAGCCTTAGGAGACAATGTGCGTTTTTATCCCACTTCTTGCTGTTCAGGAAGCTCAGACTGGGAGACCATAAGGAACTTGCCTGAGGTCACACGCTAATAAATGGCAGAATCTGGACTCACACCCCGGATCGTCTATGTTCTTTCTACTAGACATGCTGCCTTGGTCAAAGCGAAATAGGTGATTAAAGAACTTGAGTTATGCCCCAGTGATCCGGAAGAAAAGAAAATGTTCTAAGCTTAAAAACAAGTCTGTGTTAAGTTTGCTCATTTTTAGTAGTCATCGCTTTCTATTTTAAATACTTTCACATTTAAAGTTACCGATAGATTGAGGTCTTTGAGAAAAGTGTGGCCATGTTAGCAGTGCCTTCCTGCCGTGGTTGATGTAGACTAAGCTCCCTCTTTACCTTGTAGAGACTAGCACTGCCCCCACTCTCATTTCTACATTTATAGTAGGAGCCTTCGGATCAGCAGGAGGGACTGGCTGTGACTGATGGGGATTGACTGAGAGCATGTGTCTCAAATGAATAGAGCAGAACATTGCTGATTTAAGATGCTTACGTTTGGACTGCTGCAACAACCAATTGCTGAGTAGGTAGATTGCTGCACAATTGATATTGTCCAGGCATGAGAACAGTGAAAGAAAATGGGAAAATCCACTGGAGGTTTGGTGTGTATGAATTTTTTATTATTGTTGTGGAAAACCCACAAAAGGTTAAATTTATCATCTCGACCATTTTTAAATGTACAGTTCGGTAGTGTTACATGTATTCATATTGTTTGCAACAGACCTTTAGAACTTTTTCATCTCGCAACACTGAAACTCCCTCTCCCCCCTTCCTTTGGCAATCACCTTTCTACTTTCTGTTGCTGTGATTTGACCACTTTGGTTCCTTCCTATGAGTGGAATCATGAACTAGTTCCCTTTTGGGCACTGGCTTAGTTCACTTTGTCCTCGAGGTTCATCTATGTTGTAGTAGGTGACCAGATTGCCTTGTTTGAGGCTGTGTAATATTCTGTTAAACGGACACACCGGATTTTGTCTATCCTGGTACGAGTTTTAATGCCATCTGATCCATTAGTTGGTGGTCACTATAGAAACAGGTGCTTCAGTTGGTCAAACTATGACCAAACAGGATAAAGTAAACAGATGGTACAAGGGCTACCACATAGCTTCTTTGGTTTCATTTTACTACTCCCTGGGTCTTGTTAATCAGCTGTTTGAGCCATTCTCCACTCTTAATCTCTTATCCCTTTTGCCCCCTTTTACTACCCCCTAGCTGGGCCTGTTGTCCAGCGGTTTTGCTGGGCCTTGATGGAGGTATTTACAGAAATCTCAGAAAAATTGCTTTCATCATCTCTGTCCTGCTGTTTGCCAGCAACTCCCTCCTTCCAGAATCCTACCACATATCCTTCTGTCTGGGTTATCTGGAGTGTGGTCACTGACCTCTGCTTTGCTTTGACAGTGAGACAGGTCCCATAGTCACTGAAGCATTGAGAGGATGTGGTGGGGATGGAGGTGGTGAGATTTTCATCTCCGGTGGCAAGAACTTTTAAAATAAACTTTTTTTTCCCCCTGGGAGATCCCTTTATTCAAGCAAACTTATTATAATCCAGATTTTCTTGATTCCCTACAGAGCTTCACAAAATTTAGAAGTCTGTCCCTGCAGGAAATTTTACTTATAATGGTCTTCATTTGAAAGATCTAATTCTGTTCCCTTTCAGTGTGCACATGGGAGAGTGATGGAAGTGCACAAAGAAAAGGCAGGTAACCCCTGAAGAACTTGAGTTTCAATATCATCTGTATCACTCAGGGTGATGGAGGACATTCTGTAGACATGAAAGGGTTAGCAAGAAAGAGAAGCAGAGACAATGGGAAACATCAGGCAAGAGTTGAAGAAGGGAAAAGAAGGTGTCTTTTCTGTTCCCAAACTACTATTTTTGTTTTTTTTTTCCTTTTTTCTCCCCTGATTGCCATAACTTTTCATGCCTGGATGTTATTACATATGTATTTTCCAAAACAACAGAAAATGCTAACTCCACTTGTTTAAAGTTGAATTGACATGTAGATTTTGAGAAAGAGGCTTTCTAGTTCCCCTTCTATCCAGTTGTGGTTGGTTTATCTGAAGCTTGCAAAAAATTCTAAGGACACTAGAAAATGGTTTTTTCAATTATGTAGAAAGCGGAAGACAAGCAGGGAAGGCAGAGGTCCGCTGCCCGGGACAGGTGGTGTAATGCTGCTGAGGGATGAGAGAGGGGAAAGTTGTATTTTCTCTGTTAAGGAGAATGACCACAAAGAACACTGACTCAAAGTTACTGGAGTCCACGATGAGTTGAAGGGCCTGCAACACAGCACCTAACTTCTTTAAAGTGAGTTCAAGTTTCCTGGCCAGGAAGAATGACCTCTTAGAACTTGCAAATGGGTTTTTAGAACAAATTTTTTTGTGATTGTTGAGAAATAGTGGGCAGTAGAAGATGTGCTGGAAGATTGGAGGTGGGTAAACATAGTTCTGACTTCAAGAAGAATCAGAAGATGTGCCTCACAAATTGCATGGAGGAAACCTGATGTCAATTTGGAAAAGATGTATGTGTTATTAAATCATTGTTTCTTAGTTCTTAGATAGGGAAGTGGGGTTTATGGATACCATGAATGGAAACAAATTATGTCAAGGGATTTTTTTCCTCTTTTAAACAGAGTTACCTGCCTGATAAGGTTTCTTTGTGGATAAGTTGAAGAAGATATAGGTGAAGGTAGTGGCTTTCAAACTTGTTTTGACTGTGACCCTCAGTAAGAACTATATTTTACACCATTATCTAGGATCTACAATTGAAATAAAATTTCATGAAACAATATTTACTCACCCTTACTACACATGATGCATTCTAAGGTTTTGTGTTCCATTTCTTTTCTTCTTAAAGCTGGTCATAGGCCAATATATTGATTTCCTGCTCCACTATGAATCGCAACCCATAGGTGATAGTTCAAACAGATGGGTTTACAATCTAACAGATAACTAGTTCAGTGGTGCCACAATTTCATCTTGGCCTATCTATTCATCAATATTATCATGGATGAGGACATAGAAGGCATTCATTAAATCCGTAGGTGACACAAGGCTGGGAAGGATAGTGAAGATACTGGATAATGGCAGAAGAATATCAAGATATGGACTGAATCTAATGAGATGGAATTGAATATAGACTACTGTAAGATCCTGCACTATGATGCAAATAACCAACTGTACAAGTATAAGATGAGGAGACGGGGATGAGAGACATGTGAATTTTTAGCTCTCTGTAATCACATCATAGATCAAAAGTGCCCCAAAGTCCAATTTAACTTTAGCTGTGGTTTCTTAATCTGTCCTCTTTATTTCCTTAGCATTTTGCAAAAATGTCGTCTTGGGGTCGCCATGTGAACTACCATTGGGTGGAAGTGGGCCTGAATAGGGAAGGTTTTGGGATATTACTTCTTGTTTGAGTCTGTTGTTTGCATCAGTTTTATAAATGGGGACTTATTTCATTTGAAGTAAATGTTCTTTGGCAAAAGTCCTTTTGAAAACCACCAGGCAAAATGAACCGAAACAGAGAATATAGAAAGAGGGTTGTGATAGTCCCCATTCTACCTCTGAGTTAGAGCACATCTGAATTATTTGATTCACTTCTGGAAACATCACTTTCAAAGAGATTAATAAATGGGAACATGTTCAGAGAAGAGTGAGGGGAATGGTAAAAGAACTCAAAACCATGCCAAGTGAGGGGCAGTTCAATGAATCGGGGATGTGACTTAGGAGGCCTGAGAGAGTTGTTCACATAGATTGAGGAGGCTGTCATGTGTAAGAGGCAGTTTTATATAGCAGTTTGGTGAAAAGAATGTGGACTTGGGCAGCAGGTGGACCAGGTTTAAATTTCAACTCTGGACAAGCCAGTCATATTGGAGAGATGGAAATAAAGCTTCCCTAATGTTGTTTAAAAAAAAATTTCAACTCTGTCACTTATTGGTTGTGTGAACTTGACCAAGTTACTCAACTTCTTTGAACCTTGTTTTTCACATTTATTAAAAATAGGGAAACAAAATACTTACCTTGAAGGACTGTCATGAGGATAAATAAGATAACATATATGAAAGTGCCCAGTATAGTCCTTGGTTCACTAATATATTTATTGCATATATAACAGATTAGATTAATAACATAGGGCTTCAAGAGTTGCGGTAAGACTAGATGGTGAAAGTTAGAGGAATGCTAAAAAGTTAAAGTTAAAGGTCTCCCAGAAGAACTTTCTATCAGTCAGGGACATTCAAAGATGGAATGAGCTGCCTGGAAGAGGTAGCGAGTTTTCTGTCACAAGAGGCATTTGAAGAGAGGTTGGTTACTACATGGTGAGAATATTCTGGAGCAAAGTCCAGCATCAAATGATTGGGAAGAAGAGTAGGATTTCTAGTAGACTAGCTGAACAGATTAAATGCATGGGGCCAAAGTTTGCTCCTCCAAAGAAAGAGTTACTGTCCTTCCTTCATAACCATGGATGATGCCTCCCTCCACCTGTTAGGTGCATTTGACAACTGGGTGCTTTTGGGAACCACTGGGGAGTATACAGATGATCCAACAAGCATTTATAAAGAACTGGTTCTATACTGGATACTATAGACAAACATCTGAAAGTGTGTGTCTTATGGACAGTGGGTCAACTGCATTGTCTATGCACACAAAAGGTCCATGTTCTTGTATATCTGCTATTGGGCTGATTTCGGGAGAGCAATAGGCTGGCTCCAAGGAGTACGCCAGCTCTCAAATTTGCTGTCAACACCAAGAGACTTGGTCTAACTCCTAGTTCCATTCTAGTCGGGCATGAGATGGAAGTGAGTTACCAGAGCAGGATGATTCAAAAGCAGCAATGGAAATAAAGAGCCCAATCTCTTCATAATCAACTCATCTCCTGAAATGAAAGGCCTAGTTGTTTATAGCAGTGCTTACAAAGGGCAGTTATGCTTCAGAGTTTATACAGAGAATTCAGTTTCACATTTCAGTAAATCAAAAAAAAGGTATTGATTTTGAACAAATGGCTGATTTTATTATCAGAGCAAATTTCATTTCTTGAGATGATTAAGTTTTATTAAACTATTTCCTAAGTGCCACTAAACACACATTCTGTGAATAAACAGCATATTCTTCAACCAAACAGCATTTGTCACCCACTAACTACAATGATATTTGGTCATCTCCAATTGTCACTGAAAATGTAGAAGTTGGAAAAAGGCACACTAGGGGTCAAAAAGCTTGTGCTTGAATCTTGGCTGTATCCCTTCATAACTCTGTGGTCACCACATGATACATAATCCTTCTGACTACCAGCTTTCTCCTCTGTAGCTAGAGATAATTATACCTACCTCTCAAGGGTGGTTGGGTTGTGGAGATAAAATGGAACAGTGTGAATAAGATGCTTAGCATAGTTCCTGGCACATAGTAAGCTCTCAATAAATGGTAGCAGTTATTGTTAGAATTACTATAGGGAGGACATCATGATCCACTGAAGCTTAAGGCAGACTATCAAGGATTCATTCTTCCCAGGGTTCAGGTTTGCCTCAGAAAAGTGCATAAGACAAAAGCAAGGAAGAGAAAGAAGAATGTCTTCCATATGACTTCTCAGCTTCCAAAGGTACTATGCTACCATGGATGGGCCTTCCCTTGCTGGGGACCTTTTGGTTTTGAAATGCCGGGAAAGTAACAAGGAACTTTAGGAATGGGGTTACATTTCTGTAGAGCAATCTTCATGGTTGGAAGGACCTGGAGAAAACTGTTGGTTCCTCTTCCTGAGTCCAGAGAGGCTTGTATTTCAAGCGGTCATAGATTGTTGCTATCCAACATTTGTTTTTGTTTTTGTTTTTTTTTTTTAAGATTTTATTTATTTGTCAGAGAGAGAGAGACCATGCACACAAACAGGGGAAGGGGCAGGCAGAGGCAGAGGGAGAAGCAGGCTCCCCGTTGAGCAGGGAGCCCGATGCGGGACTCGATCCCAGGACCCTGGGATCATGACCTGAGCCGAAGGCAGACGCTTAATGACTGAGCCACCCAGGCGTCCCTATCCAACATTTGTTTTAAAAGTTTAAAAAAGTGGAGACTCTATAAGGTCTTTTGATAATGTATGATGCTGCCACACAGTCTGAGAATCAGTAAGCTCCTCATAAGATCTGATTCAAATCTTCATGCTGCAAGGCCTCTGTTTTCTCTCATGTCTGTTTCTGTCAGCAGACTCTGTGTGCTCTCATTTAGACATTTGTCTCCACCCTCACCCATCAATATATTTTGATTTACTGAAATATGAAACTGAGCACTGTGTAAGCTTAGCTGGATCACTGTAAGAACTACTAGAAACAATGGGGGCTTTGCTCTTGGAAGGTGTTATGAAGCTCCCAACTCAGCTTCCTTCCTTCTAGCTGAAGACAGCCCATGTTCTTAAGTACAGTCCTGGAAAACATAGGGCCCCAATCTGCCACAGCTGTCTAAACAGACGGGGGAAACCCTGGCCATCGAGGCTGAGCATCTGGGCAGCTGTGCCACACACTGGCTTCCTCCTGGTAGACACTCTATGCGCTCACCCAGCGGAATTCACTCGGCGTTCGCCACCTTTTGTCCACCTGTGCCACATCTGGGTGCTGATTTGCACACACCTGGGGGCTGATCTGCTTTAATGCCAGAGCCTCCCCTTCTCAGCCAAGCATCTCAAAAAAGTGATCTATTTTCACTTTCCCCATTTCCTCACCTCCCACTCTACCACTGCAATCCTACTCCAATTAATTAGCACTCTACCACAGGCACTCCTATCAAAGTCACGAATGCTGTCAAACCAAATGGCTTCTTTAAAAAAAAAAAAAAAAAAAGCTTCTTTTATGTGACCTCTAAAGCAGCAGTTGATATTAACCATTCCCTTCCTTTTGAAAAGCTTCTTTCCCTTGGCTTTTTGACTGCCCACATTCCTGGTTTTCCTCCTACCTGTCAGGTTTTTCCCTCTGGTCTCCTTTGTGGTCTCCCACTCCTCAGCCTTCTTTTGAGTATTGATATCCTTGGAGTCTGGTCTTAAGCCTTCTCTCTCTCTCTCTTTTTTCCTGATGCTATGTACTTTCCCTGGAAGATCTCATCCACCGCCCTATTTGCCGTTACCATGTGTGGACTGATAATCCCAAATCTAACCTCCATTTCAGACCTTGAGCTTTAGACAATATGTCTTGAGCTGAGCCCATCACTCAACCCTTGTCCCCAAACCTGCCTCTCCTCTTTCTGTATTCCTCATCTCAGAGAATGGTACCATCATACCTGGACTTCCTTAATTCTGAAATTAAGTCCAGTCAACAAGTTCTTTGATTTTAGCACCAATATTTCACTAATCTGTCTAGGTTTCTTGATCCATACTGCTGCTACTTTAGGTCTGGCCATTTTCATTGCTTGCCTCTGTAACCTGCATAAAGCTGAGCAGCTTCGTGGTCAGTGTCATCAGAGTTGTATCCCAAAGAAACATCATCTGGACATCCAAAAAACATTGGAAAGCAATTTAATTTTTACAGAAGTCTTTTGACAAGGTGCTGGATCATATATATATATGTTTTGTCCCCATCACACCCGTATTACTTCAACGGCCTCTGAAGCAGTCTCCCTGCCTGTAACACCATTTCCCTCCACTCAATTCTCTATGCGATAGCTAGAATGATCTTTTTCAAAAGTACTTCTCTGCTTAATATTATTATTGGCTCCCCATTGTCCACTGGATAAAACTTCACCTTGTCATCCCCACTTACCTCTAGCTTCGTCTCTCACTACTTTTCCATATTCTTTGCACTGATCTTCTGGTATTGGCATACATGTTAACTGTGCCTGCTGAGCACTTACTATGCATACCCGAAGAACATACAGTCTACCTTGGTAGACTAGTTGGATACAGTTTGGCAAGAGAACAGATTACATTCTTAAATGCGGTGATACTAAATTTTTGTAAGAGAATGAAACAACAGCGAGGATTAGAACCATCAGGGAAGCATCCCCCGGAGGAGGTGAGGTATGAGGAGGATGGAGAATGGGATTTGGAGCAGCAGAGATAATTCCAGACTAAGGGGATGGGACCATGCGAAGCAAGCCCCTAATAAAGGTGGAGGGTCATAATCTGGTCACTGAGATGGAGATCATTACAGACTCATTGTTTTGTGCCAGCCTAAGAGGAAAAATTCTAATGACTCTTTAGGGTGCTTTAAACACAGAACAGGAAATAATGGACAGCAGCAAAGAAAGCTGCCAAATAATTTGGACACGAAGCCTGCTTTCTCTCCCAGTCAGCCTTGCTAATTTCTAATACCCACCACCTACCCTGCCCCATTCAATTCCCCATCCACCCCCCCAAACTACTGGTTTTCTTTTTAAGAGATTTAATTTATTTATTTGAGAGACAGCAAGAGCAAGGGGAGGGGCAGAGGGAGAAGGACAAGCAGCCTCCCCAGTCAGCATGGAGCCGGATGCGGGGCTCTATCCCAGGACCCTGAGACTATGACCTGAGCCATAGTCAGACACTTAACCAACTGAGCCCCCCAGGTGCCCCCAAACTACTGTTTTTCTAAAGCTGATGTTGTGTAAAATAAAGAGAAGGGAGGGCATCGGGGAAACTGAAATGCCATAGGGAAAATGTGATTCTGTCTCTTGGTTACCAGGGCTCCTTTTCAATGGGCTACACTCTACATCCCAGCCTGAAAGGGCTGAGGTAGCTTTTATTGTGGCAATTATGGCTAGCAAATACCACGTGAGAAAGAACCCTTCTCCTGGTGATGAGGATCATATGTTTGCTCTATTTAGACAAAGAATTCTCTTTTGAGCATAACTTTTCCATACAGAAACAGAGAGGTTGTTTAGACTTGACTGATTGCAATACTAAGTGCCCTATTTTAAGTTAAAAATATCCCACAAGTGAATCATATACGTGCATCTTCTCTTTTTCGTCCCCCTCCTCCATAGAAACACATTCACACCCTTCCTTACTGCCATAAATAATGCTCCTTTTCCTTGCCTTCTGTAGGATTTTGCATCACGGAAAGTTAGGCTGCTCTACGACTTGATAGCCTGATTCACTCAAATCTCTCTGAAGAATGGCTCATTCACTGGGCCAGTTTTCCAGGCCTTCCAATTCCCCTTTTATTTTTGTAGTTGACTATATCTGACTACTTTCGGCCTCTCTGGAGTGTGGTAGGGGCACATAGAGAAGAAGAAACTCCCCAAATAGGCACATTTCTAGTGTTTTATAGCCATGCGTATGTTGGACAGGGATGGGAGGGGAGAATAGAGCTAATGACTATAGCAAGGTTTCTGGATGATGTGTTCACTTAAGTTTCCCTGTGATCCTAGGTTCCAGGTGGTACAGAGAATGAAGCAACAGGAATGTCCTGACTGTGGAGGATATCGCCGGTGGCCCACCCATGCAGCAACCCTCCATTCCGTGCCAAGAGAAGCCCGATTTTGGTTCAAGAATTAGGTAGCAATATACTTTGGGAAGGTGACCCTGTTCCAGAGGGTCTGAATCCATTTTGGTGATCCCCATTTCCCCTTTTAAGGGGACTTTAAGGGGACTCCACCAGTGACTGATGGAGGCAAGAGCACTTGACTCGATTCCTGTCCGTGTGACACAAGAAGGAAATCTGCGGGCATTTTTCTCACCTCTGATCACCTCACCGTGTGACATCAGGAGACTTTATTGTTGAAACTATTTTTTAGGTACATGTTTCATTATTTGCAGTCAAAACCACCCTGTCTGATACACTCACTAACCACTCCTAAAATTCTCAACTTCTACTCTAATTCATTTGAAAAGATGATCTAATAATCTACTTCACCAGAGTCACAGATTCATGGACGATAAGAGCATGAAAATCCCTTTGAGGCCTGTCTATAGTCTATTTCTCTCCTTCTAAATACCAATCTCTTCGTGTCCGCAGACTAGGGAAGGCACCCACAGGGTGCTGGAATTGTGCTGTATGCTCTCTAATCTCTCTACCTGTCGAATCCCGATTTTGTACAACTGTGGTAAAATCAGAATTTTCGACTCAGGTGAAAGTTACGCTGAACTTTCCCTTTTGTTCTGACAAAGAGCTTTCCTAAACAAATGTAAACTAGATCTCAGAGGGAGCATCTCCTCTACCGAAGACTTTCAAATGCCCTAAAGATAGCTGTTTACATACACATGAATAACAAGTCATGCTTACATATACATTACAAAAGATTTCCAAGGACTTTGGTCGTCAGTGCTTTTCCGAATGTGAGTCACTGTATTATTTAAAAATAATAAAATTATGTATCTTGGAAAATATTCCACAAAAGACTGGCCTTACCCTCCAATTGATTTAACTTTGAGAGCCTTCATTCTTATTCTTATGCCAACATTCCACCTAGCATTACTCCCAAGGGAGTTTTTCTGAGGAGGAAAAAAGGAACTTACAGAAAGAGAAACTTCTGCTCCCTGGTGTTATAAAAGATACACCAGGCTTCCTTTCTACCTAATTCCTGCATGAGAAAATTGTTATCCATTTCCATGATGCCAAATGGTGATAGCGCTTGAAAACCAGCGGTGCCTACCTGAGTGATGTCCATTCCCGAGTCACAGCTCAGTGGCTGCGTGGAAGTCAGACCGTTTGAGCCGATTACAGTTGTGATCACCGCTTTCTCATCAATTCTCCGAATCATGGTCCCATCCACGAAGTAAATGAATCCATGCCTATCAACTGTGATGCCTGTTGGGAAAGAGCAAATGAGCATTATTAGTCAAGTGGGCCACATGTGCACCAAGATCCGTAGTTTGAAAGAAGCCATAGAAATGGAAAAGCATTTTAAAGACATATGGATTCAATTTTGCTCAGCACAGACAGGAGAGTAACGGGAGAGGTCTGTTCGGACACACATTCACTTCTTTGTGTATTGAGAAGAAATGATAAAATGTAATGTGAGGAAATAAAGTCAGGTCTAACCATTTTGGCTTGTCTAGCTTTACATTGCCACCCCCCCCAATACTTGCTTAGCCCCATAAACAGAAAAAAAATCCTCTTTAAGATAAATGGGAAAAGGCAGAAGAGGCAGGGTATGTGACATTCCTTTTGGGCTGTAGATGCGCAGGCCGCCACTTATTTTCATAGTTGCATTAGAAATAACTGACCTGGAAAGTATTAAAGTTATTGTCATCAATTCACACTCACCTCACAGAGACTTTGTAATAATTCTGATAAACTGGACTGAGTTTTTTCCTCTGTATTACCTATTCAGAGGAGTTTGGAGAGCAAAATTATGGTGTCACAAAGGGAATGTTTAAACTTCTAGAAAAAAATGAAAGCCAATAAAATTCTCACAGTAGCTTTTACACATTGTGTTAATTACAGCCTGGTGTTTTGGAAAATATATAATAGCAGTTAGAAGGCTTGGGTTCTAATACTGAACACATCATTTACAACTCCTGTGTGATTTTGAGTCATTCATCTAAATTGTAGCCTCCTCTTCGGTAAAATATGGAAAAGATTATCTGCTTGTGATATTGTGATTTATAATAAGAAATATATTTGGCTTTCATCTCTGATTTTAGCACAGAGCTGCTAAAACTCTGGAAATTTCCGAAGGGGCAAGAGAGATAAAGGTGTCTTTTGTTATGCTAATGAGGTGGTTTTTGGACTGCATCTAAAGATGGGTTGGTTGCCAGGAGAACCATCCATGAATAGAGGGTTGGAACTTTGAGTGCCGCCCCCAGACGTCTGTGAAGGGGAGAGGGGCTGGAGACTGAGTTCAATCACCAATGGCTAATGGTTTAATCAATCATGCCTATGTAATAAAGCCTCTACTAAAAACCCAAAAGGACAGGCTTTGGAGAGCTTCCAGGTTGGCGAACACATGGAGATTTGGGGAGAGCAGTGCGCGTGGAGAAGGCAAGGAAACTCCATACCCTCTCTCACATACCTTACCCTATGCGGATCTTTCATCTGGCTGTTTCTGACTTAGAGCTTTTTATGATAAACGGATCTTTCATCTGGCTGTTTCTGACTTATAGCCTTTTTTTTTTTTTTTAAAGATTTTATTTATTTATTTGATAGAGAGATGAGAGAGAGCACAAGTAGGCAGAGTGGCAGGCAGAGGGAGAGGGAGAAGCAGGCTCTCCGCTGAGCAGGGAGCCGGACGTGGGGCTCGATCCCAGGACCCTGGGATCATGACCTGAGCCAAAGGCAGCCGCTCAACCGACTGAGCCACCCAGGCGCCCTGGACTTATAGCCTTTTATGATAAACCAGTGATCTAGTAAGTGAAAGGTTTCTCTGAATTCTGTGAGTTGCTCTAGTTCATTAATTGAACCCAAGGAGGGGGTTGTTGGAACCTCCTTCTGGTTGGCTAGAAGCACAGGTGTGTGGGGGGCAGTTTTGTGGGACTGAGCCCTTAACCTATGGGATCTGACCCTTTCTCGGGGTCGATTGTGTCAGAATTGAGTGAAACTGTAGGACACACAGCTGGTATGGGAGAACTGCTTGCTGGTGGCGTGGGGGAGAACCCCCACCCACGCTGGAAATTGGGTCTCAGAACATTGTTTACCGTAGACTTACCTAAGCTAAGGTGACTAACCATCTTAGTTTGGGATTTAGGCTGGGTTCAGTTTTAAAACTGGGACAGTTCTGGACAAACTGGGATGGTTGGTTAGTCTTTGCCTAGGTTGTTATAAATATCATATGAAATAATACATTTAAAAGTGTCAGACACATATAAAGAACATATGGCTCAACTCCTGCTTCCCTTGGTGCTTTTGATAGTGCTCTTGAAAATAACCACATGGCATTACTTTAAAACTAGTCTACAATTTAGTCTTTTCCTACCTCTCCTTTATGCAGTGGAGCTTGTGAAACACAGAATATATATTAAAGTTAGGAACACCTGTGATAACAAGCATGTCCTTTTGGCGTGTGCGCACACACATTCACACACACAGTCATTTTCCTGGTAAAGAGTGTTTATAAACCCAACTTTCAGATGAACTAATTCATTGGCAGGAAGTTAATATTAAGACTTGGCTTTATGGTGTACTTTGATTAATCCTGATGTTCCTCATCAAGTATTAATCCTTAATATCTATACAAGTTACAGATTCATTTTAACTTTCCCTGAATACCTCTAAATTCATCTATGTTTTGGAGGGCTCACCAAGGAAGCCAGCATGTCCAAACAAGGGGAAGTTCATGTTGATAAGTCCCTTTTTCATTTGCAGATACAGAAGGACCTTTAAGGAGGTTTTTAAAAAGACTTTTAAGATTGAGCAAGTCATGAGAGACTATGGACTCTGAGAAACAAACAGGGTTTTAGAGGGGAGGGGGGAGGGTGGATTGGTTAGGCCGGTGATGGGTATTAAGGAGGGCACGTATTGCATGGAGCACTGGGTGTTATATGAAAACAATGGATCGTAGATCACCACATCAAAAACCAATGATGTATTGTATGGTGACTAACATAACATAAAAAAAAAAAAAGATTGAGTAAGTCAAAGGATGGTGGCACACGAGCATTTCTTACATCTCTAGGACATCTGGGCTGAGGATGAACCAAGGGGTACCTGTGCTTTACGTTTTTCTTGTTTTGGCAAAATCAATTTCTCGAATGCCTACGATTTGGTCTGCTTTGTGGCAGGCCTATGATTACCTTCTATGATCTCTGTATTAAATATCAGTGAATGTGAAATTTAAAATTTGCTTGTCACAAGAGGATGGACTCCTCTTGAGGAGTTGATCTTGATCTCTTGGCATTCCACACGGCCAAATACTCTGATCTTTGCTGTTACCTAATTTGAAATTTGAGCCACTATCAAGAAAGGCTTGATAGATCAAGACTCAGGTCTGGAGAGAGAAAGGCTGAGAGTAGCTTAGCTTGAAGTGTTTGAAATCATGAAGTATTTACCAAATACATACTGAATGTCACGGTGCCAAGTCCTGTGAAGGCCAAAGGACAAAGAATCCAGATGCACAGAAACTAAGAGGAATACCCTGCAAGCGTTGCTCTAAGGAGGAGGCAGTAAATTTAGAGCTTCCAATCCCTTGAAAATTGGAACAGATTCACAAAAGGTGTAGAGAAATAAATGTATTCCTTGAAAATTGGAACAGGTTCACAAAAGGTATAGAGAAATAAATGTATTCCTCCCGAAACGAGTGTATTTGGGGGGGGGGGTCCTTCCATCTTTGTGTGGACACCAGGGAGGACAATTCTGTTCCTTTGACAACTGCATTCCTCATCCCCATCAGAGGGTGAGGTCTGTGCCGATCCAGGGAGGATAATCCTGGACTTTACATTGTTTTACCACTTTTAATTTTTGTTTACTTCTGAACAGTGTGAACTGTTTTCTCTGCTCACGTCCACTGATTTCCACAGATGAGGCTTATTAAATCCTCACTGTTGGCCTTCAGGGCTTATTTGGCTGACGGGTTGTAGGATATTCTCCTTTCATATATTTGTGTAGCAATTTCTTTGATCGCGGTCCAAATTGCAAAAGACTCTGTTTTTCCTGAGACTCTTTAATTAAATTTGATGGGGTTATACTTATGTTTGGAGTTGAAAAAGAAATAGTAGAAAGGTCTTTGAGGGGCTGTGTGATAGATGTTTAATTAGTGCATCTAGGTATGTTTTATATGTACATATTTTCATTTCTTTTCATTTTCCTTCCCCAGCCAGCCAACCAACCAACCAACCAACCAACATACACACACAGATTTCCCAAACTAGTTTTATGAACTCTTCACTGGTGAGGTTTGAGGGTATTTAGTTTTCAGTGAGGTTAAAAACCGAATTGAAAATCCCAGGCAGGAAAAGGAGAATTCTTTTTGCCATTGCTTGGGAGGGGGTGGTCTCCCCTCCCATAGTGAGTATTGTCGTAGCCCAGGGATGTCGATGATGCAGTCAGCATGATCTATTACCGTTTGTTAGGCTGAGTGGGAGAAGGTGGCACATGCCCCGTGTATTTTAAGCTTTGTCTTTCAGGGACGGGGATGTGAGTGATTTCAGAGCACATAAAGCCATCTGGGGCTAGCGAGATCTGCAGATGCAACTGACTTTCGTGTTTTGATATTATTGTACCCAGATTTCCAAAATTTGGTACCTAATGCTGTGGGCATAATTTGTTCCAATGGCAACATCCGTTGATGTGCTTCCTGACAGCATTTTCATTACCACTTAAAACACAATGGCTAAGAAAGGAGTTAAATTGCATTGAGAAGACCACTTCCAGGGTTTAAAATTTTAACCAGTATGCATTTTTAGAGCAAGCAAGAATATATAGATCTCTGATGTTGCCACAAGGTTAGGCAGTGGGTGGTGGGGGGAGGTAGGAAGAACAACACAGACAGCTTGAGCCCCCACACCACCCCACCTCCAGTAAGGAAAACACTGGGCTCAGA
Source organism: Mirounga angustirostris (assembly GCF_029215605.1). Classification (NCBI taxonomy): domain Eukaryota; kingdom Metazoa; phylum Chordata; class Mammalia; order Carnivora; family Phocidae; genus Mirounga; species Mirounga angustirostris. The sequence continues at coordinate 101,167,735 of NW_026991719.1, forward strand.
TGCCCAGACAGCATGTTTAGCTTGGAGCACATTTTTACATTTGTGAGAAAATAAATAAATCCTTGTAAATTAGTGCATATAATGAAAGCACTGACAGACCATAACCTGGAAGTGTGAATGGTGCTGTCTCCATTCATCAGCATTAAGCCCCAACAAGCTCTTTCAATGGAAAGACCTGCTCATAAATAAAGTGCATCTTGTAAAAAAAATTATTCACCACGTCTTATGCAGAGTAGGGGACATTATATAATATCTGAACTGCAGGCTCTTTTCTCTGTGAAGCGTAGCTCTGTATGAAACAGCGGCAAATTACAGGTGAAATTATTTGACTTCTTCCCTTGTCTTATTATCCTCCAATGAATAAATACTATAATTCTGCAGAAGACAATTGCCTAAAGCTGGGGCAGCCTGGACAGTTGCTAATAAATGTATCACCTGTTGGGGAAGAGGACACTGCTGATCGATACTGGAGCAGGCAGGGATTTCCTGATGTGAGGTCGCTGCGAGTCCAGATGTGGAGGTTAATAGCCCGGAAATAGTGGCTCAAATCTCAAATTAGGTAACAGCACAGATCAGAGTATTTGGCCGTGTGGAATGCCAATTTCAAATGTTGGCAGAAGGCATCTTTGTATTTAATTTATAAAAATTACAGCTGTTGGGGCCACCTACATTTTTATTATTTCTATATTAAAAATGAACCTTCTTTCAGAATATAGGCTTTGGAAAGTAGTCATAAAATTCTCTGCATTTAGAGCCCTAGCAACCAGAAAACTGAAATACTGTTTTTTTTCCCCCTGCCACAATGTGCTCTTTAATTTTATGATACAGAGATAAATGGTTAAAATAAGCTTTCAGAAAATGTCCTAAGCGCAATATGGCGTCAGCTCAATCTCCAATACTGAGAGTGCTGAATTGTATAACTGACATTAACTGTTGATCATAGAGTGCCCTTTAAATCAGAGAGAGATTAAAATATTTTGCTTTGTTTATGTGCAATGCATTTCTCTGAAAATTGGTATCATATGTTGGTCTATATGGAAGTTCTCCAAGGGGCAGAAAAGTCCCTTCTCCAGCTGATCTGATTACTGTCCACTTAATTACCCACTGGGATCAGAAAGGGTCAAGTTACTTTTGCACAGTAAGCCTGTTAAGTTCTCTTGCTAGGCAGCCCCTAAATGGAGCTTGTAGGACTTGGAGGAATTACAAATATCCGTGTGTCACTAGGGTTGGAAGGAGGCAGAGCTTAATGACCAGCTGAAATGATTTCACTGTGTCCTTAACAATGAGAACAGGATTTCTTCAGTAAGAGACTCTAAAAAACTCACTGTAATATTACATGACTAGTGAATGGTGTGACTTATTCAATCAGATATTGTTTAATAAAAAAGTTACAGTATATCCTAAACAGTAAAGGTCAATTTCCAAAGAATTTAAATACAAATTAAAAATGATAAACATTCAAACGAATATTCTACTGACTGGAAAGTCCTTTCACGGCTCAGAAGGTACTTTTTAAAGGGCGTCAGAGATATCATAAAGTGCAATAGATATTTGGACTAGTTAACCAAGAAATCTGAGTGAAAGAAAGACAGGGCAGTTTTTAGCTTTTGTCTTCTCTTCAGCTCCTCCTGATCCTCTCAAAGCTTTAACCTTCAGGGCAAGGTAGAGTGAATGAAGGGCTCACCTACCTCCACCAACCACTATTTTTCTTTTTCTTTTTTTTTTATTATTATTATTTTATGTTTATCACCATACATTATATCATTAGTTTTTGATGTAGTGTTCCATGATTCATTGCAACCACTATTTTTCTAAAAGCTTACTGGGGAAGCTCTTTCTCCTGATTTATTATTAGATTTATTTTGTGTCTGTTATATATCAGGTACAGTGCTCGGCACTCGGAGTACAGCAGAGTAGTATAAAACAGAGCTCAGAAACCGGTGGGGGAGAGGAACCAATGCCCAGGCAATTACAGTGCCTCAAGATAAGCACTAGTTTAGATCAAGTCCAGGATGCTGTGAGAGCAACCTTGGGGAGTGCGCTGGGCAGATGAAGGTCACAAGTGATTTCTCAGAGTAAGTGACACGTAAGCAAAATCTGAATGGCTATGTCGAATTCCTGATGAGCCTAGTGTGAAATCCAGGTAAGCGCCACTGAAAACCAATGAAGGCTGACTAATATCACTTAATAGTAACCATTTTCATTTGCTGGGACTACTAGCATATTCTAGGCCTAGTGCTGGATTCTCTACATCCATTTTCTCATTTAATCCTCATAGCAGCTTTGTGGAGTAGGTATTATGGCCATTTTTCAGACAGTGAAATACAAGTTCAGAGGTTGAGTGACTAACTCCAGGTTACCTCCCTAGAAAATTCTAGATTTAGCTCGTTTGTCTGAGTTCAATGCCCGTTCTCTTAAGCCTTCTTCCATGCAGCCTAAATGGGGTTATCTATCACTTTACCACAGGAGTGGTGCATAGACTGGTTTCAGAGGGTTCAGAAACTCCATGAAATTATCTGCAAAGTATTTTGTGTATGGGGAGATGGTCCATTGCTTTTGTTAAATTGTCAGCATGACTAATGACCCCTCTCAAAAGATTGTTAAGAGTTCTTATATTCCTGTAGATCTCTTGTTGGACTTCTTCAGAATTATCCTTCAAAGATATTCCGTGGCTTCACCCCCACAAAGCTGGTCAGTTTTGAGAAAGTACTCAGAATTTCCATGTGATGGTGATTTTGAGAACTCGACTATTTCCATATGACCTACCACATAAAAAGGAGTCCCCAGCAACAAGGGTTACAGACTCCTATGTCGTCAGGGGTCAGGCAGGTGACATAAAGTTGGTGCCAGCTGTTGGATTATATAGGTTCTAGGGAAAACTGAGGTTAACAAAAGAGAGCATGTGCCACCTAATGCATTCAATCTTTTTTTTTCCCTTAAATAAATATAGTATGGGCCAAACAAATTATATTTTTGAACTGGATTTATTCCTCAAGTTGCCGATTTATGATGTTTGCTAGAGGATAATCAGGAGGAATATATTGTCAGTGAAGAGGCTGCTGTGGGCAAAGAAGATCCATGAACTTGGGAGTGAATCTAATAACCAGTGTAGCACCTGCTATTAAAAGTCATATCTCGCTACAGAGATGTCCCATATATCCCCTGCCCCCAGAGATGCATAGCCTCCCCCGCTATCAACATCCCCCACCAGAGTGGTACATTTGTTACAATTGATGAACCTACATCGACACATCATTATCACCCCAAAGTCCCAGTTTACGTTAGCTTTCGCTCTTGGTGTTGGACATTGTATGGGCCTGGACAAATGTATACTGGCATGCATCTACCATTAGAGCAACATACAGTGTAGTTTCAGTGTATGAAGATTCTGCTCAATTTTTTTTGTGAACCTAAAATTGCTCTAAAAACTAAAGTCTATTAAAAATTATGTCTTGGTATTATACTAAAACCAAAAATAATCAAATGTAGTTGTGATTCTTATCACTGGAAAATGAAATAATTTGGATGGCTGACGATACAATACTTGCTAAGAATGCAGCCTCTTTTGTCCCCACCAAGATCAAAGCTCAAAATTTGTGTCAAATTCATCAAATTCAGTCCAATCAAACCAGAAAATGAGGTGCCCCAGCTGAACTCAACTCTGTTTTTGCTCTGCCACCTTTCTCTTCCCAAATCTTCCTTCAGAAAGCCCTCCCCCTTTAGTATGGCAGAGACAATGCTATGTATTCAGGTCACCCTATCTATTTTTATTTCTGAGAATAGAGCTGGGTTACGTTTTCCAACTTCCTCTGTAGTTAGGTGTGGGCAGAAGTGATGTATGCTACTTCTAGGCTTGGCCCCTAACAAAACCTCTGTTGAGCTCTTCCATGGATCACCCTCTTCCCACACAGGCTAGCCAGATACAGAGGGATTGAGTAGCTAGTTACTAGCTAGAAGGAGCCTGGTTCCCTACATTACCACTTGAGTTTTCTCCCACCTCCCCAGGGCAACCCATTTGGACTGTGATGTGAGTAAGAAACAAAGTACTGTTTTGTTAAGCCATTGAGAATGCATGTGGTTTTTTTTTTTTTCTTTTCTTTTTCCATATAATTAGCTTGGCCTGACTATTACATTTACCAACTCAAACCCTATTCACCTTTTAAGGCTTCTACAAGATGTTTCTTTTCCCGAAAGCCTTACCTGCAAACTCCAGTTCATTCTGGTCTCTCTGCTAACCTATAGAAGTCGGTTTTTGTTTTGGGTTGTTTTTTTTTTTTTTTTTAAATGTGACTTCTCCAATCATGCTCTGTCCAGGCAATAACTCTTTGAGGGCAAAAACTGGATTTTATTATGCTTTACTTTTATATCTCAACAAATCCAGTAGACCTGGGCACAGATGTTCAATAAAACTTGCTGAATTATAGACTTAATTGTCATGCATTTACAGATTTCCCTCAATTTATGATAGGATTACGTCCTGATAAACTCACTGTAAGTTGAAAATATCATTAAGTGTAAAATCATTTAATCACCTTCCTTACTGAACATCATAGCTTAACGTAGCCCACCTTAAACTTGCTCTGAACGCTTATGTTAGCCTACAGTTGGGCAAAATCATCTAACACAAAGCTTATGTTAACATGAAGTGTTGAATATCTCCTATAATTTATCAAATACTGTATGGAAAGTGAAAAATAGAATGGTTCTGTTTTGCTTGTGATCATGTGGCCAGGAGGTGCGGCTTGCTGCTGCCGCCCGGCATCCTGAGATATTGTACTGCATCTTGATAGCCTGGGAAAATATCAAAATTCAAAATTCAAAGTATGGTTTCTACTGAATGCGTATTGCTTCTGCATCACGGTGAAGTCAAAAAACCGTAACTTGGGGACTGTCTGTACATTGAAATGCACCTAACTTAAATCAAGTAAAGGCTGCCATGAGGTCAAGAGCAGCACGTGAATTTCTCTAACAGTGAGTTTAGAAAGGAGGTAATGATACGTTCTCTCTCTCAAGACCTTTAAGAGGAGTACAGTCCCCTATCAATTAGTGATTATTAAGTATGGGTGGGTGGGGGGAGCAGTTGCTTTTAGTAGCCAAAAGCAAATAGAATAAGAACCATGGATCCAATGATCTGCAAATAAATTTGATCCATGTAGCTAGCTACAATGAATAGCTCAGACTCCCCCAAATCCACTTTGTTAACAGCTCCGTGTTATTATCTTGTGATGTCTTCCAATCTTACCATCTCAGGAGTACTAAGAAAACAGAAATACCTCAAGATTTTGCCTTAATGTCCTTCAGTTCTTTGCTTTTACATAAAGAAAAGCAGAGAGAATGCTGGCTCCAGGGTCACATCAGGGGATCTGGGGGTTTCAGGCTGACTTCTGTTACAGATCAGCTGTAGGACTTCGAGGAAGGCATTTAACTACTCAGTGTCTTGGTTTCCTAACCCAGATCCTACCTACTATACAGGGTAAAATGGTGTGAAACTCACAAAAGCCAATGGAATGGAAGCACTTTGAAAAGGATGAAGTGATGCTAAGTGGTGTCCCAATTGCTCAGTCATAGCTATAATTCTGAAAGTGACTTTTCGAAGCCTAGAATCATCAACAAACATTTCCACATAGGCCCTGACTGAACATTTCAGGTTTCTCTATGTTGGACAGACATAGTATACAACTTAAGTCCATGAAGCATCATGTAACCCTTGTCATAGCAGAGTTGCCCTATGTTAGATTCACCATAGACAAGGTAGTGGTTGAAAACAATTTTGTTAGCTTAGGGGAAATACTGCACTATTGAGTGGCTGGTATAAAAACCTTCAAGCTTTTATGAGATGGTTAAAATTTTCATCCAGAGAACCAAATAAATGAGACTCCATGCTATGCAATTGGCTCAGGGAGATCCTGGGCCAGGGGTGGTGGTGGTGTCTCAATATTTAAAAGTGATACAAGATACTAGTAATGGTATGAATTATTTTTCCTTCTTTTAAAGATGTAGGGGTGTGTGTGTGTGTGTGTGTGTAAGAGAGATTGGGGTAAATAGATGGTTCTAGTTCAAGTTGAAATGCACATCTCTTATTTTTGTGCTAGAGTTCTTGTTTAAAAGATGCCTGCAGGCTGAGATTTAAGGGGACTCAGTACATATGGGCTAAGATAAATGAGGTTTACCAAATGCAAGCTGAATCTTTTATATTCCCTCCCTCCCTTAAAAAATTCTTCAAACATCAAGCAACCATATCTGGGACACTACTCAGATATATTTTGAAGAAATGCCTCTGTCATCCTAAGGAAAAAAACTGCCTCACAAGAACATTATGTGAACAACTAGCCTGAGGAGGGAAAGTTCATTTATTGCCCATGGACCAGCAAAAACTAATTGCAGTTGTTACACTCTAGGGAAAATGAGTCTCTCTCAAGGTATGTGAATGACCAAGAGGTTCTAATAAAAAAGCAAACTAAGTAGAATACCTTGGCCTGAATACTCAATAAAAGCAGGATATGAGGAATTAAGCCCGACAGTGCTTACTATTCACAAAAGTGGGCTAACTCAAGAAGAATTAAAGTTTCTGTAGGGTAATTATTTGCATGTAGTGCCCATCCAAAAACAACACAGAAGGCGCATTTAAAATTCTTCCAACATCTGTACATCTTGACTAATGAAGCTGATGCTGGAAGAGAAGTTCACAAAGTCAGAAGTGGTAGACAGTCATTGGCAAAAGGTAAGGCAGGGTAACAAATACTGCATGAATATAATTTTTAAACCTCTTCAATGAGAGTTTAAGAGACATTTAGGACGGCTGGTTTGGGCTCAATCAATATACAATTACAACACACACACACACACACAAATATGACAGCTGAGTAGAAGAAAAAAAATAGTCAAAGCAGTTGCCTGAGGAGACAAACAACTCTTTTTTTCTTTTCCACATCCTCATGTATAAGTTTGATGAACTGCAGGCATAAGGTTTTCTTGAAAGGCATTGAAAACTACTGGGGTGCCTTGTTCATGGGGGGGGCTGGTGATTTCCCTATCCTTGTCTTGACTGAGACTGGGGTCTCCACGGCCATGCCCACCTCTTTTCTCTAAATTCAACCACCTAGACATGTTCGTGAGAGAGATGGGAGGAGGAGGAAGAGTCCGGGGGTAGAAGCTGGGTGATCTGGTTGAGACTAACTGACTTTCAAAACATTTCACAATCTCCCAGTGCTCAGGTGTCTGCCTTTGTCTACCGGTGAGACTAAAAGCTGACCTGCCCATGTCAGGGCATTACTGTAAAGATCAAATAAAATAACATCTATTCTGTCTGTGAAATCTTTCTGAAAGGTTAACACAAGTGATGTTCATATTTACGTTTTTGATTAACTGTTAGCCTTCTGGAATCATGCTGGGGGTTATCTGCTACATGAGTACCTGCTCCAGCATGGATTGGCTTAGAGGTCAGGATCACAATGTGGAATTCTGTCAGCATCTCTGCCACGCTGACGATGATGGGGAGTCTGTACGGGGTCCTGTGTTACTTTTCCAGTCAAAGCGGTCTATTTAATGGCTCTAAAACATACCTTTCCCTTTGCCATCACTACATTATTTGCCTGTGCATGGAGGGCCCTTTCTTTCTCCTAGTTTCCCAATCCTGCTCATTTTGCAAGACACAGTGCAAGTCTAGCCTCAATAATACAATCCACAAGCTGACTCCAAGACTTGCAAATACCTCGATGGAGGTCTTTCCTTGTCAATTAAATCAAACAAATCCATCATTCTTTTCTGATGGTAGAAATCTTCTGAGCCTAGTAGAAGACATGTGTGTTTACCAATCCTAGTGGTAGGAATGAGGATCACAATAGGGATAGTGTTGTTAGGTTGCAAATCTAAAGTCTGGCCCGTAACTAAGAGCACAAGGTGTTTTGACTGGACTCAAGAACGCACTTGAGATACGAGTTCGGGCCATTTTAACAAATCCATTTCAGGACCATCCTCATCTTCATAGGAAGAGCTGAGTTATTCATTTCCCATTTAGCATTGGCTTTTTGCTCTCCACTGCCCTACTTTCCCTTCTTTGCCTTGTTCTTTGATCTTATTCTGTTTTGAGTTCACTTAACCTAACCTATCAGGAATGGAGGTTAGAATCTAGTTTCCAGTTCTCTTTCCCCACATGTCCAGCTCTTTTTTAGATTCCTTTCTTTTCTTCCACATCTTCCCCCTTCTCATTTTTCTCTCCCTTTTCCTCCAAATGCCAATCAGCTCTCCATTCTCTGAACCCTTGGAGTGTTTACAGTTTATATCCCATGACCTAATGCTAGATTATAGTCTTCTCTAAGGATTCCTCTCTTTTCTCCTCAACCAAATCATATTCCCTCATGGGCAGGGACAATGTCTTTTTAGTCCACTCATAATTTCCAAAATTTCCCAGGAAGACCAGATTATTTGCTGCTTGAAAAGCTTAACAAAATGGTGGAGCTCAGTGAACATGGTTCTTTTTCTAACAAGATCTACTGGGAGCATGATGTGGGTCCGACCGAGTAGCTAAATCCAGTGGGAGTCTTCTTCTTCTTTTTTTTTTTAAAAGATTTTATTTATTTATTTGAGAGAGAGAGTGAGAGAGAGAAAGAGCACAAGAGGGGGGAGCGGGAGAGGGAGAAGCAGACTCCCTGCTGAGCAGGTAGCCCGATGCGGGACTCGATCCCAGGACTCCAGGATCATGACCTGAGCCGAAGGCAGTCGCTTAACCAACTGAGCCACCCAGGCGCCCAGTGGGAGTCTTCTAAGTAGTATAGTGGGTCGCTGACACTGGTGTCTTATTGATACCAGTTAAATATGCTGAAAGTATTAATTAAGATGATGGCATTTCTGGATACCTGTTTGATAACCAGGAGGTCTTTGTTGTCACAAGAGATCACTGCAGTATTTGGTGACAGCATTTAGCTGCGTGCTCCTGCCACACAGTAGTGCTTTCTAGGTTTATGGAATAAATGACTAAGATCTATGGTAGAAAGGGAACAATTTGAGCAACTAGGAAAAAAAATTAATAATAGTCAGTCTGAATTAATAACAGTGAGTCTAAGAAAGGAGCTAAAACACAAGGAAATGGAGGCATTTAAAAATACAGGCAGATACCATTTTTTCATTTTCCCTGATTCAAAAATCTCTAGCATTTCCAGGAACTAGGAAGGTATCAATTTAGGGCCAATTCAGAAGGCAGTTGTTTTGGTTTTCTGTTAATGGACAATTTTTTTTAAACATTCAAGTAGATAATTTGAATAAAGTCATGCTGTTAAAACTAGACCAGAATACTTGGAAAAGAAAATACCAGCATTAGTAACAAAACAAAAAAACCACAACAGAGGTCTTGAAGTTGCTGTGTTGATCTGTGGTTTTTCATAAAATTTCAAGCCTAACAGGCTAAAATCAGGAGATTTAAAAGTAGTCCCTCTTCAGACCACTCTCCCCAGAAATGCCCTCAGTTTTACCACTGGAGAAAGGTGGGAAGGTGCCCTTGAGAGACAGTTCTGATTTTACTTTAAGAGAACACAGGGAAAAGATTATAGAAACCCAAGCAGGTAACCTTGGCAGAAGCCATTCTGATGGGTTTTGGGCTTGGGGAGGGACAAAGCAGACCTATCAATCTATTACTATGGCTTCAATTTCCTTGGGTTAGAGATGCCTTCCAAAATGAGGAGTGATTCCTGAGCTCTAGGAGTAACTACCGCTGTAATCAGCTTTCTTTCCTGAGTAAATACTGGTAAAATCAGGCACCTACCCACCTTCCTTTCCCTAAAAACCTATTACACAGTCTAACAAGCTTTTTGAAAAACCAAATGGAATTGCTAGTAAATGAAACTGGAAGAAAAATAGAGCAAATAGCATTGGGGCTTCCTGGCCAGGCTTTGATATTTGGGGCTTGAAGATAACCTTACATTTGAGTTATTAAGCCTTTGATTCCTCAGGGAGAAACTTTAAATGGGCCAGGACTCACTCCCAAGGAAATAGTGACTTTCTTTGGGCAACGATAAAGCGGACTCATTCTATGGAGACTCTTTAATATTGAGGAAGTTCACGGTCAGCTATTCAGGGAACCCCACATATGGACACACACTAGAGGTGTTGCCTCAAATCCAATCAGTATGGAAAAGAATGGATGTATGCTGGCCACTGTAGGAGGCCTTAATGACTCTACCCCAGGGCCAAAGTGGGACTTGTGCCTGACAGCTTGTTAAATATTTTGAATATCATCTCTGTATGCGTGAAAGCCTTATTTCAAACAAACAAACAAACAAACGAACGAACAAATCACTTTTAAAAATGGAATTGTCAGGTATAAATTTGCAAGTTGCTTTCTAATCCCTGCTTTTGACTTAAATTTTTTTTAAATTATGAAATATTTCAAATGGTAGACAACTCAGAAAATAGCATTACATGCTGCCTTGCATCTACCACCCAAATTTAACAGGTGTTAACATTCGCTTCACATGGTTCAGAATAATATCAAAAGAAAATGTTATGAATACAGCCAAAGCCCCATGTCCTTATCCCTACTACCTTTTCCCTTCTCTCCCCAGAGGTAACCATACCCTGCAGGTAGCGTGCATCACTCCCATGCATGTTTTCACACATTTTCTATATCTGTATGTGTCTACAAACATCTAGTATTGTTTATGTGCTTCCATGTGAATATACTTAATGCTTCAGAATTGTTCACTTAGAGGCACCCGGGTGGCTCAGTCAGTTGAGCATCAGGCTTCAGCTCAGGTCATGATCTCAGGGTCCTGGAATGGAGCCCCGCATCGGGCTCCCTGCTCAGAGGGGTGTCTGCTTTTCCCTCTGCCTCTGCCCTTCCCCCCCGCTCATGCTCTCTCTCTCTCTGGCTCTCCAAAATATAAATAAAATCTTTAAGAAAAAAAGAATTGTTCACTTGAAATGGCTAAAATGGTAAATTTTGTTTTATATATATTTTACCATTATCATATGCTAATGGCATTATACCATGTATTTCTTTTGCAATTTTCTTTTATTTGTGTAACCTTATGTTTTGTGACCATTAATGTTCTTTGTATATAGATGTAGTTAATTTATTTTTACTGTTATACAATATCCCATCATGTGACTAAGCCTCCACTGATGGATTGTTAGGCTCTTTCCATTTTTTTTACTGTAGTGACATCCTAGCACGTCTCCATATGCACATATGCACTTGTGACTTTCCACAGCATTTCCTTCAGTGGAGCTTTTCCCAGTACCTCTCTCCAAGGATTTTAAATACATGGTTGCAATTTTCCCCCTTCAGTTGGACAATATATTTTCCAAGCGAACAGAATTAAGTTAGGGCTGTGACTATACCATCAATGAAGTTTGACAGAAAAGAATTTGAATATAGTCAAACAATTTTGAAACCAAAATGATTATTGGTTGCAGTCTTGAAAACAATCCAGTTAATAACAGCTATTAGTTTTAAAACTTATCTACTTATACTCGTTCTCCTCTTCCTACTTTAGTCAGTACTTAATCTGTGCCAGGAACTGGCAGAGCCCATAGCGTGTCATTTCATCCTCTAGAACTCTTTAAGGAAGGTAGGCGCACCATTCCATTTTACAGATGAGAAAACAGTGCCTTGAAGATGTTAGTAATACATTTGAACTCCATTTTAGCTCCCTGAGACTACAAAGTCTCTCGCTTTAAGCTACTCTAAATGATTCCTGAGTTTTCCAAATTTCACGGGGCCCAAAGGAGAAAGACACAGTATGATTCGGGGGTTACTGAAAGGACTGTCCATCTGCCTTAAAAATACCTTTACTACAGGAAGGCTTTTCTGGGAAGCCACAAACCTTAGACACCCGAAGGAAATATATTGCTAAATATGACCACGTAGAGTTAGAAAACTTCTATATGGTTAAAAAAAGGAGAAATTACAAACTTGGAAAATATCTGCAACACATATGAGGGACAAAGGGATGCCTTTCTAACTGACAAAACACAAAGATCAACAGCTCGGTAGCAAAACTGGCAGAGTGAGTTTACTGAAAAAGAAATACAAATGGTCACAATAGACAGGAGATGACACTCAGCTTCATTCACAATTAAAGAAATTCAACTTAAAGCTACAGGGTACAAGACCCCATTTCCCACTGATCAGATGGGCCTACAGGAAAAGGTTTAAAGATACTCAGAGCAACTAAGGGTACGGCAAAATGGGCATGTTCACACACTGTTGCTGTAAATGTGCTCAATCTTTTGGGAGGACAATTTGGTAATATCTACTCCTGCTAAAAATTAACTCTATGTATGTATTTACAAAAGTGCTCCAGTATCTATGAACTAGGTTGTTCAGCACAGCACTTTAGTGGTAAAAAATAATAATAATAAAAAGCAACAACATATCCATCAAGAAGCAAATGGCTCAATCAATTATGGTATAGCCATATGTTGTCATGTTATACAGCTCTTAAAAACAAAGAGGTAGGTATGTACATGCTTTTATGGAAAGGTCTTCGAGATATTTTATTAAACTAAAGAAGCAGGGTGAAGTGTAATCCATATGGTATGATTCCTTTCACGTAAGGTGAAAAATATATAGAAGTCTCAAAGGAATCACAAGAAACTGTTAACACTGGTTACTTTTAAAATGAGGGACTGGGTTGTGTGTGTTTGTGGTGAAGAATTCTGGAATCTGCTTTTTGTACCTTTTCAGAGAGTTCAAACTTTCAAACCATATTTACATATTACTTTTCTATTTTTATGTTTCAGTATCAACAGGACTTAGCTAGGTGGTGAGACCATTTTAATTTGTATTTTTATACTTCTTTTTCTTAAAAAATAATAAATGTAACTAAAATATCTTTTACTACTGACCTGCCAGGATGCCTTCAAAGACTTCCATTTAGGTTTCTTCCTTGACTTACGGTATTACCCCTTTCAGCAGGTCTCCAGTAAGCTGCTCAGATCAGAGTAACCCACTGTCAGCCATCAATACTAGGACACCCCTGCTGGACAGCAGTCATCTATAGAAGCAAAGAAACCTGAGTCCTCAGAGGCTGGCCATAGGACAAGACAGTGTATATGTGTGTGTATTTTAAAATACCATGTTTTGTCTTTCGTTGAATTATAAAAATAGTAAATGCTCAGAAAACTGAGAAAATAAAATCACTCCATATTCCTTAGGCAGCAATTATCACTGCTAATGTTTTGATAAACTTCCTTTTTAAAATATTTACTTATTTATTTATTTGAGAGAGAGAGAGAGAGAGAGCTCAAGCAGGGAGGAGCGGAGGGAAAGGGAGAAAGAATCTGAAGCAGACGCCCCGCTGAGTGTGGATCCCATGTGGGTCTTGACCCCACGACCCGTGAGATCATGACGTGAGCCGAAACCAAGAGCCAAACGCTTACTGACTGAGCCACCCAGGCGCCCCTGGATAAGCTTCCATTTGCACTTTTTCTCTGGACGTACACAGTACCCCTGCACCCTTACAGGAGTAGCAGCCCACACTTTCTACAGTTTGTATTCTGAGCTCTCCACTGAATACTATTTTGCAGGTATTTTCCTTATACCCGCAAGGTCATGCCAAGTTTTGGGGATGGTGGGAGTGGTCTGTCCCGGGTGCTGACAGTAAGGGGAGTGAATTTTCAGTACAAGTAGTAAAAACAATAATAAAATGGATGAACAGCAGGTCTCTGTTTACTATCACCATTCCTGGGAAATTCTAAACAATGTCACTGATGCAATAGTCCTTCCACTGTCCCATCCCCTTTTAGTATACCACTGTGGCTGCCCAGTTCTGATGAGGGGGTGGGAAGAGAATAGGGTGCATTTCTACATAGGGGTGATGGGGTGAGGGCCGGGACAAGGGCTCAGTTAGCCAGGGGAATCACTGAACGAGGGAATGAAGAGGAGACATGTCAAACCTGTCCTACTTTATTGGGTTTGCTGCGTAGATCCATCCAGCTTAGACAACTTTAGAGAATCTGCTTGACTTAAAAAAACTAACCATAGCAGCTGTCTTTATTATGTGCATATAACTTAAGTCATTAGTGCCTTCAAAACTCTGGTCTAAATGCTCTGTGTGGTGCCATCTATAATATTTGGGCTGAAGTGGCCAAAAAATGCAATCAACTGATCAATTATAAAATAAAAATGGGCTTCCTGGCTCCATTTCCAGCTGTGTTTTAGCATATGATGATGTTAAAATCATGGATTTCCAAAGACATCTGGGTTTGCTGCGTGTTGTTTGAGTTTTACACTGGACACCTGCTAATTCACCCAATATTGCTGGAGGGTCAATGAAGCTAAAAACATCTTCTGATGACTTCTCTGTTGTGGAGTGAATGTTCTGGATTCCCTGGGAAGTCAATGCACTGTAGGTTTCAGATTCCTTTAAGAATCAGCAAAGCATGCAGGACTCACCAGGAAATGACCTCCTCTTTTCTTTGATTTGATAGCTCCGTGCATTTGGATGGGAGCTCCATGCATTTGGTAAACTTGAAATTATTGGGCCATCTTGTATGGATGGTAGAGCATTATGGGGCCCTGATCAAAGGGTTAGCTCTAATACAGTTTCATGTTTTAGAACCTTAAAAACAAACATTTTGCATTGAAAGAAATTTCCTAATTAACTTCTGCAGAATTTGTACATTAAAACATCTTACCCTGCTGGAGAAGACTGATAAAGCAAACATACTACCTTCTGCTGAAGAGAAACTGTATTTAGAAGGAACTTGCTATTCTCATAAAACTTTTAATAGGAAGAAGTGAATCAAATTCTTTAATTACCATTTTATGGTTGGTAAAAGGGCAAATTACATGCCATCCATTTCTAAACTTCTAAATGTCTCTGGTGCTTTTAATTAAAGCTGCCATCTAGAAACTACTAAAGCAATTTTATGCAATTAGTTATTTATAGGTTACCATAATACACCACTCAAAATATGATTTCAGTGATTTGCAGTCCGTTTGTGTGTGATCTCTGTCATTTTTGTTTGGTGGGGAGGGGGTTCTTCTTTTTATTGGCTGAGGTGATTCTTCAGTGGAAAGATAAGAAGGATGTGACACTGAGGAGCTGTGATAAGGAAGCAGAGTTGTCTTGGCTAGTGGTCTAAATAAAAAGAGGAAGAATCATAATTCCATACTCTTTGTCTTGATATGTAGGGGTCTATGCTTCATTTTAGACAATGCTACAGAGGAGAAGTATATTACTCTTACTCCCTCGTCTCTCCCCACTTTGCCTCCATTCCACTAGATACCTAGCATCACATTTCCCCATGCTACCTAGAGTAGCTCCCACCTTGGCTTGGCCCCCTTGGGTGATCTCATCTATCCAAACACATCCATCCTGGGCTCCATGTCCTCAAGGCCCCCATAAAGTGTTTTAATGAGGAATTCAGGTTTTGCTCTCCCAGGCAATACCCCACGGAAGTTCATATCTGAAGAAAACACTTATGGAGTGAATTTAATGGTGAAACGGTGGACTGCTAAGGGAATGACTTTTGTAACTTATTCCATGGTTGGGTTACTATTATAAGTAGTATTGTTATTAGCAACAAAACAGCAAGCCTGATCATAATGGCAGGTGACATTTAACATGTCCATACTACATGCTGGGCAGTGCGCTTTACAAGGCACTTTACGTCTATTACAGAACACTGCTGTGTAGGCACTATTAGCTAGTATTCTAACTTCACAGATGAGGAAGCCGCAGCTCAGGGAATTTAGGTGACTTATTCAAGGTCACACATTTAATGAATGGTGAATCTGGGATATGCATCCAGTTCTGTTTGACTCCAGAAACTGGGAACTTCTTTCTCATGGTATTTGGCCTCTAAAATATGATCTCTGTGTTTGCTAGAATATTATGCATGCATGAAAATTAAAATAAATGCAGAAGAAAAAGTCATTTAATAATGCACTTGTAGCTTTATAAAACTTAAATGAACTTAATACAGGTTTCTCTGTATTAACTATTGATGTTTCCTGGACCAATTAGCCAAGGCTAAATGTATGTGCCTTTCTTTTGTCTGACTTCTCCACACCAACAGTTTGATGGCTTTAAGATTCTGACAGAATAGATAGAAAGTTCTCAAGTTCCAGCTACTGACATAATATAAGGTCAAAATCTTTTGACCATCATAGGCAGATGCATTGGAACAACTGCGGGGAACACATTAAGCTCTTATTCTGGTTGCATCAGAGGCACTAAGTCCTCCGGTATAGCTGCCATAAACTGAGAGATCAAAAATATAGTTTAGGAAAGAAATCTCCAGAAGTGGACATAGCACGGGATCACTGAGCAATAAAAGACAATTATTTTTTTTTAAAGATTTTATTTATTTTTTAGAAAGCGAGCGAGAGAGAAACAGCATGAGAGGGGAGAGGGTCAGAGGGAGAAGCAGGCTCCCCGCTGAGCCGGGAGCCCGATGTGGGACTTGATCCCAGGACCCTGGGATCATGACCTGAGCCGAAGGCAGACGCTTAACCATCTGAGCCACCCAGGCGCCCCTAAAAGACAATTATTTTGCCTGAATTTTAAGGCTTGGTCAAAACACATTTTCCTCAGGGCACCTCTGATTCTAGGACAAGGTTGTGGGAGGAAAGTTCTCATGGAAGATGCCTTGACGCTGAGCTGGGAATTTGGCCCTGGGTGGTAGAATGTTGAGCCTACCCAGAAATCCTTCTTCACTAATCGGCTCTCCCAAATCTTTGCTAACCTTACTTCCTCATTTTTAGCAGAACAGATCAATTCTTGGAGAACACCGAAGCTATCAGAATGGAATACCATCAACCTTCTAGTTCCTTCTACCTACAAACTTACCTTCATCACTACACCTACCATTATCTTAGGATGGTTTCTCCAATCTCCCCTCCCTTTCAAGGCCTACTCCCTCCCAGTTTCCTCCAGACCTGGTTTCATCATTTATTTTCTGTCTTCTGTATCTTTTCATTTACCTATAACTAACACCGTATCTCCTATAGATGAAGTCTCCCCTGAGCACCCTGTCCTCTCACTACTTATTACGGTATCTCTCACATCTAAACTTCTCAGAAGAGCGATCTTCTTTAGAAGTATTTATTTTCTGTCCTCTTATTGGCTCATTAAATTACTAAAATTTGGCTTCCATCCCTACTGCTATTCAAACCACCAATATCAGGGTCAGCAATGAACTCCTCATTGCCTAATCCAATGGCTACAAATGTGTAACATTTCATACTGTTTTCCACACCTTCTTGAAACAATGATTCCTTCACCTTCCTGGATACCAAGCTCTCTTTGTTCACTTTTCTTTTCTTATGAAGGTTTCTTCTCTGTCTCCTTCATTAGATTCCCTTCCATTGCCTGTCCTATAAATATCAGTACTCCCTATGATTTCTTTGCCCCAGCCTCACTCCTGCGTGTGCACTACCCTGTCTCCAAAACAGTTTATCAAACATGCATGCATTGGAGGATTATGTCACTCTCTCACTTCAACTCCTTTGCCTATAGGATAAAATCCAAACTTTCTGTTCCTGCCCCTGCTCTTCCTATTACCCTTGGATATTTTTACTTCAACAATACTGATTTATTTGCAGTTTCCTGAATGTACCACTCATTTTACTCAGGTTGTGGCTTGCCTGTAATTTTGGTGAGCCCTGGCCCTAGTGTCAGTCCAAACGGTTATGCCACTGTGATGGATCATGTACTAAAGGAATTGAGGAAAAACCTTACTGCTCTCCATTGCACAGGAGAACCAAAGGAACATTCTCGCACCTGTTAGTGCACTATACTCTCTCCCTTAGACACTGATGACATCAGCAAGATGTCACCGCTCATCCTTCCATGAGCCCCAAATTTAGCTTTTCAGAATAGCATGTAGATGCCAGGGAAGTCAGTAAAGCTTTAGGATCTAACTCAGATATATCTGGGTAGGGACAAAAACCAGATTATTTTATCTAGACTTTATCTTACCCAGATTTCTTAATTGTTAATAAAGTTAAAGTGACTCCTGTATGATTAGTGTTATGAATACCTTAAAAACACTTCTGGTAGCTGTCAAGATTTAAGGATCATTTCCCTGCTAGGGAATGGCTCAGGAGCTGTTTGCACTCATCTGGATATTGCCCAAGTCCTGCTGAGTTCTCAGGTCAGTTTGTTTAAAGAGGCACATCGAAATAGAGATATAAAGCTTGGTGAGGTCCAAGAGAACCAAATTAAGTCATTGATTAATTTCATCTTGTCCAGTCACTCCTTCACCCTCTGTATCTACTTAAAAAAAAATAAATGTATTCAGCTTGTCACAAATTTTATTTTATATTCCCACCTAGTACCATTTCACATTCTGCTTAAGTACTTGGTCATCTATTACATGACTCATTAGTTTGAGTTCTCTGTAGAATTAAGGAAAGTTGCAGTAAAAATAATAAATGGAACCTAAGTTTCAACTACATCATCCATGCATGTTTTAAAAGCATCTTTCAAAGTCAATTCAAACTCATACAATGCCAGGGATTAGCACACCATCAGCCTTTTTGCTAAACTTTTTTCCTTGCCCCATTACATTGAAGTATTGATGAGTAAAATGGCAAATGTTTCTCTTTATTGGGATTCAACTCAAAGTGCATAAAACTGGATCTGATAAAGACTTATTCCCAGGAGATGCATCCAGGGGCTATCTTATATGAAATTCTACTCAGGGAGACTTCCATTTCCCCTTTAAACAAAATGTGTAGTTACCAGTTGTAATAAAGAAATTTAATAAAGTTAAGGTTTTCTGCCTGCATCCCTTAAGAAAAAGTTGGTGAAGTTCTTAACTGCAGAATCTTCCAAAGAGATGTGACAAGGTTTCCTGAAGATTTATTTGAATAATTACATTTAGAGACTATGTAAATGCTGTGCCGTCTACTATGAGTACACTGCTGGGTCAGAAACCTCAGAAAAATAGTTTTAATGGGAAAAAGAAACTCAACTAAAATCCTATATCTTGCAAATAAAAATAAAGAGCATTTTCCAATATTTCCTACCCTCCCAGAGAAACCAACAGAGATCATGGATTTTAGCTGAAAGACAGGCCATGAGGTATAGTGAAAGCATCATAGGCCTTTTTTTTTTTTTTCCATCATGGTTTTGAATTCCAGTGTTATCTGGAACCTGTGTGAACTTGGGTACATTTCTTAACCTGTCTGAGTCTCTGTTTCCTCATCTACAGGACTGGGGGAAATGCAATTGACCGTGTGCATCCTTGTGAAGATTAGATGTACTGTATTGGAAAGCATGGAGCGCAGACTAAGTTATAGCTCTGGTTGTTGTAATACACTGGAGCTGGCAGGGAGATCATCCCACACCCTCAAGTTGACAACTGATACATCTCAGGATCCCATGTTTAAATGACTAGTCCAGTGTAACAAAACTAGTCAATGGCACCATGAAGTCTATTTTAGTGTTCTGGGAAATGAAACCACAGCGAGGTCCAGTGACTTACACAGGGTCATCCAGAAAAACACTAACTACATGGACTGAACAAGAAAGTTTAGGTTCCCTAACCTGACATTCATCACAATTTGCTGCCATTTCTCAAAAAAAGAAAAGAAAAAGAAAAAATCCCATGGCTTCTGACCTTTTACCTTCTGCTGACTGGTTTTTAATCTCATTTGATAATTTATTCTGACTTTAGGACGAATGATCTCAAAAGCAAATTTCATTTCATCCTATTTTTAGAATAGATTCAGAAAATAAATGAGCTGTCTTGCAGATTAACATTTATTTGACTTACCTTGCATAATTAAGGACATGTTGGAGAGCCTGCCTATAATTGCAATATGTTGCTTGTTAAAGTCTTAGAGCAAGCTCTTTTTCCTAACCTAGAAATTGTACTCCCTAGATGTACATTTCCATTTTCTACTGATCTACAGCTTTTCTTTATTAGATTCTAGGTGAAGAGAAAAATCAAACCTCTCCTTAAAGAAATCCGTTAAACATTTGTTGTCCTTCTAGGGGGGAAGGAAGAAGGAGCTGATGTGCATGGTGGTTGTAAAACAAACAAACAAACAAAAAAAGCCAAAACACAAACCAATTGGTCTTTCTTGAGAGATAAAGAACCTGCAGGAGAACCTCAAAGACATCATTAGCAATTAGCAATACTCTCCCCTCAATTTGCACACTGTGTTTTAAATGACTTCTTGCATGATTTTTCCTTCTTCTACAGAAGTCTATGAAATTGCCCTGCAGCATCCCATATAATGAGAATCTCACTTCTGATTCACAGCCAAGGGTGAGTGCTCTCTATATTCAGCATGGAGATAGGTGCCCTAGCGAGGCATCTAAGTGTTCTGACCAGCAATCTCAAGAGCAATGGATGTCTGGACACAGGTTCTGCCATCTGAGTGATTTTGAAGATCTCTAACAGGGTCTTCAAATACTGTTAACATGGTTGAAGAAGACGTGGTGGATACTGAGTGTGAGTCACATGTTCCCCTCCTTTAAACATCCTCGTTCACTCACTGGATCAGAGCAGATGTTGTCAACATCAGCTTCAGAATGCTATGTGAAAGCTGTCTTGGCTGGATTAGACATTCAGCTCTCTGAAGCCTCGGCCAGATGTTCTTAGGGCCCCTGCCCGCTTTGGGATGAATAAAGTGTACTGGATTATTATAAAGGCCACTCTTGGATAGAAAGATGAGTAAATCAAGCCAAAGGAAAATGTACTACTAGCCATGACAAGAAGAAAAACTTAGTTTAATATTAACTTTAATAGATATATAAATTTTGGCACTCTCATTACTGATGCTTTAAGAGTTCATGTAAATCCTGTTCATCAGGACTCTATTATTGCTGCTTTCCAAGCAAAAGAAAAAAGAAAAAAAAGCTGCAGAGAACCAATTATTTGCTCTATTTGGAAAAGCTGAGATATTCATCCTTTACGTGGCAGGTTGAATGTGGTAGGTGAGATGAGTGGTTTCCATATGAGTAGCAACTCAGGAGGATGTCAATTTCAGGCACAATACAAGCTTGATTCCTCCCTATTTCTTATGCAGAAATCCTTATAATACCTGCAAGAGTTTTAAACCTGTGTTAAAGGTGGGACCTAGCCCGATACATTTCCTTGAAAGATGAGTTGATTATATGTTGCATTTGAGTTATGCATTCACTCATCAAATATTTATTGTGAACCTACTATGTGTAAGGAATAAGAGCTGGCACAAGAGAAGAAACATATTAAAACACTTTACCATGATACTTGGGGGGCTTATATTCCTTTAGGGAAAAAAGGCCATATTTTTTAAGCATGATTGAAATTCCTTTTAAGAATACTTGATATAGATAAGAGTGACCTAACCAATCAATTACATGACAAGTATGTATAGTGGATCCCACACTGTACAAGATATTGCTGGGGAGGTGGGGAAGATTTGAAAGAAATATTAGATATAGTTTCTCAGCTCAAGTAGCTTGCCTCAGTGATAAAAAAACCTCCTATTCATGAAAGAATTGGAAAGTAAAAGAAGACAAAATATAATCTAGTAGTAATTGGGTGGTGTAGACCCTGTTAGAGAAATTCAGATTTAATGTACTGGGGTTAGCCAGAGGGGCTTTATGAAAGACATAGGACTTGAATATGGCCTTGAAGAAAGGGAAGGCTTTAGACTCTGATTATAGTTGGAATTTAATCCCCATATGGCAAATGTCAAATAGCTAAAGAGTAACCTCTTAATATTTGAAATAATAAATGACCATCTAACAAATGAAACACATTGACCTCACTATATTTTTTGGCATGGAAAAATGTTCATAATATATTAAGTGTGAAAAGCAGATTATAGAACAGCATTCTATACTATGATTCCATTAT
The DNA here is from genome assembly GCF_029215605.1 of Mirounga angustirostris. Lineage (NCBI taxonomy): Eukaryota > Metazoa > Chordata > Mammalia > Carnivora > Phocidae > Mirounga > Mirounga angustirostris. Next base: position 101,189,536 of record NW_026991719.1, read on the forward strand.
TAGAAAATAAAATATATGATATGCATAGAAAAAAGTCTAGAAGGATATATGCCAAAATATTAATAGCTGTTTTCCATATGTGGTAGGATTATGGGTGACTTGAATTAAAAATATTTTTTTCACTCTCTTTTTTCTAATTTTTCTGTAACCAATGTGTTTTATCTGTGTAATAGTTTAAAAAGACCACATTGGCTTCTTAAAACCCACCAAATGAATACTTTATAAAACCTACTAAAGTAAAAGTGTTTCTCACACACACACACACACACACACACACACACGCCCACCCCATCATGGAGAAGGAACAGAGAGTAATGATTAAATAATTAAGGAGATAGGGTGGACAATAAATATATGATAACAGATTTAAAGTTGACTGTCCTGCTTAGTGGCCTAAGATGGGAATATGATCCCAAGTCTACAAAATCATGAAGCTGATTGAGAGAACACAGATTTATTCACAAATCCCAAGCAACAGAATTGAGGATTGGCTCTTGAAGACTGAAGAGTAAATTTAGGACAGACAAAGTAAGGCCACATTCCCACAGAAGGCAAAAACAAAACAAAACAAAACAAAAAAACCCCCAAAACACAAAAAACCCCAAAAACCTAAAACTGGAATTTGTCATCCTAGGCGGAAAGGAAAAGAAGCATTTCGAATTTTAATAACACTTTTGACTATACGAAGGCATATTACCTAGAAATTAGCCCTGACCATGCCTATCTCTTCCGGGATGGACTTCAGAGACAATGTGTGTCAGAGGCAATATTGAGATAGATGGACTACATTATGGCAACAGTCTTAGGATTTTGTGAAGTCAAATGAAATCTTTACATGACCAAAGGATGTTTTTTTTTACCTCGAGGGCTGTTCAGTGAAGCTTCTGATGCTCTCCCGCCATCTCCACAGTGACTCTGGTCAAAGGGAAGGCACTGATCACCTGTTCCTGCCACCACTTCAAAATTCTTGGACAGATCTTTTGTTTCCACAAGAGATTTCAACCTGTAGACTTTTCGAGTGTTGGTGTCTGATAGATAAAGTGATTCAGACACAGGGTCCATAGCCAGATAGTATTTGTGAGCAGGACTTGTGCTAAGGAAGAGAAAAGTAAAGTTATTCAAAGAAGTTTGTTCAATATGCATCCCCTGGGGTCTGCCTTTTGTCACAAATGGAAAGTTCTCTTAAAAGATGAAACAAAATAAATATATCTTCTTTCTCATGTACTGAGGAGATGGTACTAGTTCGGTTTTCTAGTAAGGGGTCTGGGTAAAAAAAAACTCAGTGTGTACTGCTAACCTGAAATGAAGCTGACATTTCAATACCATCTGGGGGGCAGAGAAAGAAGCAGAAGAGAGAAGATCCTGGGAAATAATTTTTTTCATCAATACCTTTCATACCCGCTTCTCCAATTACCTACTAGATGCCTGCCTGGATGGCTCACAGTCACCTCAAACTCAAAAAATCCCCAACAGAAGTTCTTCTCTTCCTGCCTTCCCATCCTTCAGAACCCTATTTCTTCTCTTCCAGACTTCCTACTACACTGGGGGCCCTACCAGCCTCCAGGCTCCTGTTGTAAATTGCAAGACGTGTTGCGTACGGAGGGCTGTGCTGGAGATGCATTGTCAAACTTTTCCTCTCCAAGCTTCCTTTTTTTAGCTGACCACCACACTTTTCTAATCCATTTTGTCTTCTTTCGGGACATAATAGAACTGATTATATATGACCTTTTTGGGGGGTTATAATCACAATCAACTGTACCTTTTAAAGGTGATGTTAAAGTTACCTTGATTGGATTTTGGTATTCCTGAAACTCTTCAATTACATATTCGTATGGGATCTCTTGTGATATTTTTATCTGTGTACATGGCTGAGCTCATTCATTCATTTTGATTCTTCTTAATTCCATTTTTACAATTGCTGGAGTAATATTGGTTTGGGGGATATTTTGCTTGATCCTAAGGTTGGATTCCCATCTTTAAAAACCCTAAAAACTTTTTAACATTCCTTGGTATGGTAGACAAGCCTCTTCACTTAGTAAATTCTCACATGCCTTTTAAGGCTTTACTCAGGCATCATCTCCTGAAGAAAGCCTTCCCTAAATCTCCAGTCTGGGTTATCTGCACTGCATTTACCTCTGTTTTGGGGATTACATATCGTATTGATTTTTTTTCTTTTTAAATTTGTATCCCTCAATAGACCATGCGACCTTGGAGGAAAGCAACCTTGCTTATCTCTGGCTATGACTGTCAAGTGTGACAACAGAAGTAGAGGAGGAAAGATATGAGCAGAGAGGAGGTACATGTGACCTACCAGTAGCTGTCATATCGTATTAGCATTCTTTTTAAAGATAAACTGAAGTCCATACTTTACTCAGATTTCCTTAGTTTTTTGCCTAATGTCCTTTTCCTATTCCAGGAGTCCTTCTAGGATACCAAATTATATTTAGTCATCATGTCTCCTTAGGCTCCTCTGGGCTATGACAGTTTCTTAGACTTTCCTTGTTTCTGATGACCTTAACAGTTTTAAGGAGTATTGGTCAGGTATTTTGTAGGATGCCGTCTACTAGAATGTGTCTAATTTTTTTTTTCTCCCGGTTAGACAGGGGTTATAGGTTTTGGAAGGGAAGATCACAGGGGTAAAGTGCCATTATCATCAAATCAAATCAAGGGTACATAATAATCAACATGACTTATCACTATTGATGTTGACCTTGATCACCTGGCTGAGGTAGAGTTTGTCACGTTTCTCCAGTGTAAAGTTACTCTGTGAAGGCAACACTTGAGGAGTAGGGAGTTATAATCCACCTCCTTGAGGGTAGAGTGTCTACATAGACAATTTGGAAATCTTCTATATAAGAGCATTATCTCATCTCCTCCATTTATTTATGAATTCAGCCATTCATTTATAGCAGTAGGGACTCATGGATATTTGTTTTATTTTTTGTATTAAAACCCAATGCTACTTTATTTTGTTGCTCAAACCCTTTTGGCATTAGCCACCGGGAACTCTTCCGTTGGCTTGTGAGAACTTTTGACGTCCATCCACCAGTGTGGAGTTTTGTTTTTTGTTTTGTTTTAGCCCTTCTCTACTTTTTGGCACTACAAGATGCTCCAGGCTCATCTTTTATAGTCCCTCCCCAGTACTGGAATGAATCATTTTGCTAAAGACCCCTGGTTCCTTATGTTGGAGAATGGTATTGGAAACCAAGATGTGAGTGCTGGGTGTAAGTACTATTTTTTTTACATCTCTCCAAGTACACTCTAAGCTCTTTGCAGGCAGGAACCATACTCATCTCTCTATCTTCAGTGCCAACAGAGTGTCTGACAGGGTCAATGTTCAGTTACTGCTGAACTAAACTATAGGACATGAAACTAACAAATACACAGAAGTGTTCAGGTCTTGGCTACCTAGCCCAGCAAAATGGCAGGGAGAGGGTCATCAGAATAATTAAGTTGCCCCTAAAGACTGGTATGTTTCTGATTGTATTTGTAATTATATTTGCCTTCTAAGTATATCTGTGTATGTTAATGATAGTAAAGGTTAGCAGATACTGATTTGAGACCCAGTTTATAGTTTTAATTGGAAAAAAATCAGATCCATTTGGAATACTTGATTTTTTTCTACTTACCGTCACTTCATCAAATAAGAGAATTCAGTAGATTCCAGGGACATCTTCAACCCTGGAACCACCATGACAGCTGCTGTAAATAAACTGTAAAGGGCCCCAACAGACTCCAGAATTGATTTGGCAGTCATATCAGACAAGGCATCTCTGTAGCAAAGACTGCTTAAATAGGGGTTTGAGTAAAAGTTTTTACATATTCAGTTGAATTTTTGCCTTCAGAATAAAATTTCTCCAGTGCCCTTAGATCTTTCTAGAATAAAAGGGGGTCACAACCCTTCCCTGAAACAACATTCAATATTTTGGTGCCAGTTGGTGGAAGTTTCAACTGAGCAAGATTAATCATGTGTTGTTTAGGAAAAGTCCATAGGCTATTTTTCCAAGAGAAATGTTATTCGCAGAAAACCACTTTGGAATGCATCACATTCATTTATTATTGAATATCCCCAATGTGCCTGTGAGGGAAGTTAAAATTATCATTCTCCTCAAATCTCAGCTGGGGAAACCCAGACACATAGAGGGCTTGCCCAGGGTCACTAACAAGCCTATGCCCTAACCGAGACTAGATTAGATCATATGACTGTGTGTACAAAGTACCTTCCGAATACTTTAGTTCTGAAGGTGGCAAAAAAAAAAAAAAAAAAAAAAAGAATTGGTGTTCCTGCGCTGGCCTTTAGAAAATGGAATAGTCCAACACACAAAATTCAAATCTGATTAATGTTATTTTCTTGACAGCTAACAGTCAGGAAGGTCTCCTATATTGATATGTAATTTCTTGCCATTTCATGCCATTTCCCAAGTGCACTTCAGCTCTTTGGAGATTGGTTTCTTTCTACTTTTTAAAAACATGCCATATCCGAGAAAGAAAACCGCTGGACTACATTTCAATTTGTTCTAATCCCTTGTGTCCACATGCATATTGCAATTTGAGATATGAGAAGATTTCTTTTATAACTTCAGTGTTAGACTTATTGTCACCTTCTGGTTAGCTTTACATTCGAGCAATGCCCTTCAACTTAGCAAAGATCACTTCATTCATGCTAGTTAAAATCACATAAATGGGCAATTAATGCTTATCATTAATACTGTGCAACACTTAACCAGTAAGCAATTTGACAACCAACTTAATTTGCTTAAGGAATCAGTTATGCCAAAGTAGCGAGGCTGATTTTGTGCACTGGCATTTAGGAAGTGGCATCTCCCAAACGAAATCCAAATTAAAAACCCTATCAGTGCCATTTTGATGACAATTGGCATTCGGAAGTGAACAAATTCAATTTTCTCCTTTGCAATTTCAGGTAATTTAGAACAGTTTTGACAAGTGTAATGCATAAACAAATTGAATAGAAATGCTCATTATGATTAATTTCAGGGCTCTGTGCCATTGTCGGTAAATGGTTGGTTTAAAGTTTTTCTATTATTTCTTTTTGGTGGGAAGAAATAGAAACCATGAGGTCACACAAAGGGAAAGAGGAAAAATCTTATTCAAGAAGGTCATCGTGGTCACTGTCTCTTAATACACTCATCAACTCTATTTCTGGATCTGGGAAGATTGTCGTATCACCTCTCTTTCTACTGCAGCTTGAAAACACTGAATCTATTTGAACTTACAGACTCATTTGTGATATCACCTAAGGAAAACATAATGAGACTTAAGGCTTTGCTTTCCCAGGAAGTACTGAACCGCCAGGTCTCACTTATTTTGTTTTCTTTTCAATATAGTCTGATCCTCCAGCAAATTCCCACTTAGTGGAGCTCTCTTCTTTTGTCAGACACTTACCTGAATCCTAACTTCTAAATGTGCTTTCACATCATTCCTTTCACCTTATTTAAAAAGTAAAATCTCCCTGTTAGCCCATTATTAGGAGGTTGCCTGTTAGGCAAGAAGGGGCATTAGGTAGCTGCCCGTGTGGTTTGCTTACCTATGTCTGGTATCTCTGTTTCTAGGGTGCACAAGGTTATCCACGAGTGGCAAGTAAAAACAAATAGAGAGTCATCAGTATAATTCAACAAGCCAAATCCAACCAGACCCACCTAGTTCTAACTCTGTCTGTGGCTATTAGAGACTCCATAGGGAACATTTCATCAGACGTACAAGCCAAAGTGGACCAGATCCTTCCTGGCTTCTTCTCTTAAGATGGCGTCAGGGTGATTGAATATCCTGCCTGGTGGGTGGGCAGAGCTTGAAGGCAGTTTTTTCTCTCTGGACCATCTTCATCAGAACCACCTGGGTTCCTGCCCCATGTGCAGTTTCCTGGGGTTCTCCCCACTCATACTGAATCAGAAACTCGAGGTGGAAGAGGGGCCTGGGAATTTGATTTTTAACAAACTCAGCTGGTGATTCTGATACAGAATAAGGTTTAAGAACCACTGGGCGAGGCTTTGAAGAAGTAGCCACTGTAGAGGTTCTGACTATTCCAGACTGCTTTGAAAGCCACTTTACCAAAATGTAAAATCAAGCCTTGTGTGCAATGGACATCCCAAATCTAGCCCAAAGCCACTTATATGATCTCAGAGATAAGATAGAGACATCTTTTGTGTACAATAGCACATTACTTAGCAATATTAAAAAACTTAATGAAAAGTATGAAGGTTTTCTCTTAGACCAGGGCAGAAGAAGCAGAACACTTTGGGGGCCCTTCTTTGGTAAGCCTCTTGGCACAGGGTACTCTGGGACCTGGGATGAGGCTTCTCACATTGGGGACGCAGTCTGTGTACAGGCCTGACTTTGGGTCAAATCTGCCCAGAAGTAAAAGGCTATAATCATCTGTGAAATACAGGCATTTTAATTTGAAAATCCTTTTAAACCTGGCCCTTTATGTCATTTAAAAAAACATGAAGGTAACACATCTTTTTATCTAAACTAGAAAATGTTCTTATTCTTCAGAATGTCAGGGAAAAAGAGACGATACAAAATGATTTCATCTGAAGCTATCTGCTCCTACTGATTCAACTCGTTTTAAAGAAAATTCTTTCTGGGATTTTAGTAGTTGGGTCACAGGTCAGGATCCACTGACTTTTCTCATTCCCTGGCCATCCTCAAAAGGGTAGGCATCCTGTGGGTTGACATAAAAGGTCATAAGGTAAGGCTGGGAGCTCTGATTAGAAACCTGGCCTTGGGCATTTGGACCTCTTTGTTTCTTTATCACTAGACACTTGCTTGTTTTTGTGGCCTCTAAATTAGCAGGTGAGTGTGCTCCAGGCTGACTCTAATCATTTCCCAAAGGAAGTTTAGTTGTGGAAGTACTAGAAGGACCTCATTAAAACATGGCTTCATCCACAACAGATCCTCCTGGTACAGAACAATTTGTGTGGCTACAAAGGGTTTTGAAATGGTGATGGCAAAGGGTGGGGAGGAGAGTGGTTTGACTTTCTTGTAGCTGCTTCTGATCCTGCCAATAATGTCACTGTGAATTTGGAAAGATGTCCCATATTATGCAGAGCAGCTTCTCTCATTAACATCTCAGAAGGAGGAAGTGAAAATGATGGAATTTATTTCCAGTGTGTGACCTTGTTCTGTCTCAGAATTACTTTTAGTTAAGGATTTAGGATTGAGCCACCACCAAAGTCAGTTTGTTGTCTAGCTAGCAACTGACTACCCGCTGAGGCGCCAGTGTGAGCTCTTCACAAGTGCACGGGCCCATCAGTAGGCACTGCCACCTGGCAATCGACTGACTTGAAGCTGGCCACGATTCAGGAGGAGAAAGGAGCAGAACTGCAAATCGTTTTTGAGCAAGAAATGCTCCCCATGATAGGGTCTTTAAGTCGATCATGGATTTTCTCAGGATCAAGATGATTAAAAGGGCCATCTATTCTTTTTTTAATTAAAAAAATTAATTGAGATATAATTCACATACCATAAAATTCACCCTTCCACAAAGTACAATTCAGCAGTTTCTAGTACACTCAGAGAGTTGTGCCACCATCGCCATCATCCAATTCCAGAACACTTTCATCATCTCAGGAAGAAAGCCCATACCCATTAGCAGTCAGTCCCTATTCCCGACCTGCCCCAGGCCCAGGCAGTGACGAATCTGCTTTCTGTCTCTATGAATTTGCCTATTCTGGGTGGTTCATATAAATGGACTCATAGACTATGTGCCCTTTTGTGTCTGGCTTCTTTCACTTAGCATCATGTTCGACCCATTCCTTTTCTACTTTTGTGAGGTGGGGGATGGAGAAGGAGAGACTACGCCGACTATGGAGTTGCTGCCTGGTGACCTGGCCTCGTGAGGTAGCCTGGCCTGCTCTGTGGTGGCTGTAGCACTTTACTTGTTTCACATGCTGTTCTCAGCGTCTTTCCTTATGCTTAGCCAGAAACATTTGATGTTCCAAAGCGGGCTTCCCTCCTTACTCATCTTTCTGTGGCATTCTTCCTTCGAAGACTGAGTTCCCACTCCTGCTATTCGCTGACTTCTTAGAGCTTCTAACTCCAGCAACCGTCACCTAAGCCTATCCTCCCTCACACTCTGGCTCTGTTCCTTGCCCTTCTCGCTTCTATCTGTCTTGTGGTTTAGGGCCCTGCTTTCAGCTGGCAGGTTCCTTGGAAGACAATCCGACAAATGAATCCATGCCCAAGGACCAATGATGATTTTAGCTTGATGGGTCATTCTAACAGAGGTTCCTGTGTCGGGGACTCTTAGAGATGCAGTGTCTCAACTCAAAGGAATGCAGTTCTTAGAGCGGGAATTTGGGCACTGTGGAAGGCCAGTGAAGATGTTTCTCGATCACGCGGAGGGAGCCGTTGAGTGCTACCACTAATATATGAGCTCACCCTGGCAAGGTCACCACCTATTTCATCTATATGGAGTGTTTCTCCATTTGTTGCTCCAGTGCTGCTGACAAAAGGATAGTTCTTGGTCATTTCTCAGGTATTTTCCGAGCTCTCAAAGTCTGGGCTCCGTTTGTTCCTTCAACAGAGAGCTGTACAATTTCCCCTGCCCTTCTGCATGCTAACTGCCCCTAAGTGGGTGCTATTCCAGTTCTACTCGATCCCTAGTCAGTGACAGGAGTCAAGTCCTGAGAACGATGGAGGAAATATTAACCAGTCACTGTAAAAGAAACAGTAGAATCTCAAGAGACATTTTTATGTCATATTGACATTCGTCAAGTCCAAATTACTCAAGGTACCAAGAAGCATTTGCCAGGCTCTTATTTTCATCTTTCTTTCATTTTAAGGGAAGGACAAAATAAAGATCTGGATAATATCAGCATCTTGAACAATCACAGCATGAGGTCTTTATAAAGAATAAGTCATTTCCAATCATGCTTAATAAGTTTTCTAATAGTTTTGTGAAATTAGAAGATGAGAGGGAAGCAAGGGGAATATTCAGATTTGAATTTTTGCAAAGCACTTGACATGGTGCCTCCTATTTTTACCTATAAAATTATTCCTGTTAGTTTCAGAAAACTGAACCATGGCCCTGAGGCCATAATTCAAGGAAAAAGAAATGAAGTCATCGTTGATGAGAAATAGTTGAAGGACTTGGGGATGTTGAGATTGAAGAAGAGGAAGCTCAGGAACCTATGATGTCTGTCTTCACACACATGGAAACGTGCCAGAGCCTAACATCTGCTGCTACTGAGTGGATTGTTTATGAAGGTAGATTTCATTTCAGCGTAGGCAACAATTTTCTAAGAGAGCACTCCAAAGATGCAATGGGCTGTCTAGAGGGGTATTTAAGTTTTCTGTTAACTGAAAAGGATCAAACAAAGTAGATGTGATCAAATGTCAGGCATGTAGTGGGCGCCATGTTGCACCAGATACCTCCATGGACTTCTCTAACACTAAGCTCACAAATCTGTGATGTCACTTTTGTGTTACTGAAATTTGTGTGTGTATGAAATTTTAACACGAGAAGTAAATCCACAGGGATAACTAGACTTAAACTATCTCACATAGAAATGAATGTATCTTTATAAAATTCTTCAGAGAATGTATTTTTGAGATTCCCTTAGGTCTAATTACTTATATAATGATCTTATAATCTTCCCTTCTTTATTATCTTACCTCAGTTTCCCACTGGAAGGAAGCACTAAGATGTGTATGTGTAGATGAAACCTGCAGTCAACGGGCAAAAGGGTACGCTATACTTTAAATAACAAGAAATGATATTGTTGCTCTTGCCAAATTGCCAATGATAATGACAGAACTGACTTTTCCTTACCCTCCCCATTCAGCCAATGGTGGGGCCAGCTAGAGGAAATAAATGATTGGCAACCAATGAAAATGAAATTATTTCTGAGGTCAGATGAAAGAAATTCAATTAGGGACAGTTTGGATCAGCAGAGCCGAGGAAGGAAAAATCTATGTCTTCCAATCTTTGAAATGTCAAGGGAAACCTGTAATTTTTCAACATGGCCCACTACGAAACAAGAGAATGGAAGAGAAGGAAATCTAGAAGGGCATCCAGTAGCAGCAAGCTTTATGCCAGAGCAAACAAAATGTCATCAAACTTTGGGCTGAGAACTATGCATCTGAGGATCTTAAAACAAGTTAAACTATATAAGACATGTAAGAAGATGCTCAAATATTAACTTAAAGTCAATTTTATAGATAGAGAAGTAGAGAACAGATGGTTAAGTTATATAATGAATAACCCTGACAGAGGGTCAAGATCTGGAATGTTCTCTATCCCTTTCTGTAATAACCTATTGACAACATTGCTCTTCCATTCACAGCTTTAAATGCAACCAATAACATAATGACTATATTAGTCTGTGTTTCTAAGGAAACGGATGACTCAACCAAGTAAAATGACTAATACGCACTGGGAGGGAGGGAGGGTGGTGGCAGCAATGAAATCAATTGATTTTAACAAAAAAAAAACTGGTACAAAACGAAGTTTCTATCTATATGCAATAGAATCCATTGAACATTATGGTTCTTAACATAGCGAAGACTTATTGTATCAACTTATTTCTCCCCAGGAAGTTTAAATCTGGAAGTTATAAAGCAAATATATAAATTTGCCAATCATATGCCAAAGATGCAATGTACACAATATAGGTTACTGATCAAGCCAGACACTGTTTTTAGGTGAATCTAATAAGAACTATTATTAGTGTCTGAGTAAGTATGACAGATAATGTTTGCTGACATAAACTAGTTTGATGGTTTTGACTATAGGAAAATAGGGAGTTACCTATCAATTAGGTCAAAATGATCATGTAAACTCAATCAGTTTATTTCTCTGATGGCCAAGCACAGGAGTGTTAGAGTAGACAAGGGAAAACTATTTTTTTCCTCCTTGAACCTAATGCAAGAGAGAACTATTTTTTTCTGTTTGAGATGAATCCAGGGAATCGTAACCATGAGTCTATGAAAGGGGTAGGTTCCTGGCAGGCGGGGACATGCAGGGAGAGAGGGGAAATACGGGACCCCTGAAAACACACGTACAATTTTGTGTGAACGTGTTTTTTTCTTTTTCTGGGGAGAGGGCCCATAGCCCTCCTTAGATTCAATCCCTCCTGAGAATTAAAAAAAAAAAAAAAGTTAAGAAGAACCGCTCTAAAGGATGTGAGCTCAGAAGAGCTAGCTAGAGAGATTCAGGCTAAGTGAGAGAACCTGGGTGTGTGAGCTCAAGGCGTGCGCTTGCCTATGTGTTTGAAGAGCTGTGACAATGTGAGAGAACAGTACTGTGGAGTAAGACTGAAGAGAGGGATTGGACAATACTTCACACTGCCAGAAATGGATTTTTCTTTATACCAAGAAAATCACTTTGCAATTGGGGCCCAAGTTATGCTATTTTATTCTTCGAATGACTTTGTGTTGAAGGTCATAAGGTACTTTGGACCAAAATGCAAATTTGTGAACTGTTAAGGATCCCTGAGCAAAGGAGAATCTCATCAGTGAATGAAAATTGCTCCACCTTAGGTAAATTTGCATTTAAATCACAAAGGAAAGGACTAAACTTAGCTGGGTTTTCTTTGTAGTAATATTATTAGTCTTAGTATTTGTTTTTCTAGCTAAACTTATGGGGTTTTCCTTTGGGGAGTTAGCTACAGAGGGCTAGCTATATAGGCTTTATAAGGTTAGTGAGGTCTCTGTCTACTTGATAGCTAATATCAGCATGGCTAGAAACATTCAGATGGTGAATGAATCGTGCAGTGCACCATCAATGTTTGGCATCGTGTAGATGGAGCATCCCTAGGATTTTGAAAACAATGTTGAATGTTGTATAAATCATTTCTAAATCTGGGCATACAACCATCTTGGCCTTCCTCATTGACTTTCCAGTAAGTAGGTGCCCAAAGAGATATACTGCTGGAAATGACAAGTCCCCATGAGGTGTGACACCCTAAGGTATATGAACATTTGATTAGGGCAGGGTGCTATGACTTAGTACTTCTCTAGACTCTCTAGATGTACTTTATCTTTATAAAATCGTAATGTTACAGTCTATTTTTTTTTTATCAGTCAAGGGACTTAACAGCTTTCTTCTCTATGACAGTGTTTGTAATTATAAATAAGAAATGTATTAAAATTGGAATGAATTAATGTGAAAAATGGATGGGGGCTTGGGACTGGAAGATGTCCCCAACTAGGTGCGGAGGACTAACTCAGTCTGAGAAAAAGGAGTTAGATTCCAGAGCAAGCATGAGAATCTGAAAAATTTCAAGGAATGTCCTCATGTATTCAAATTTCCATGCTTGTGAGAACATAATGTTAAATAGAAATGACCCAAGACTTCTCATATGTTTTGATTGGCCTTCACGGTGCTTTGTACATAGAAGTTGCTCCATCAATGTCTCTGTTCTCCCAGTCACTATTTTTTTTTTTTTTTGGTCACTATCTTTCAGGACAATGAGGTGATACCTGAGGCAACAACTGTTTTATGGACTAGTTTATAGGATGGCATCAAAATCTCTGGAACAGAGAGAAACTTTCAGCCTAAAGTTCCCAAGGTATGTGTCAGGGATGAAGCTGTCATAACCAACTGGAGGGAAGACTCTATCCACTTATTTACCCAGGAGAGAGGAGACAGGTCTGTCTATCCTCACTGGAATGGTAGGGGATGCTTCCCTTTCCTAGGACTCCAGAGGGCATATATTTGTGTCCTGTAGCCTCAGAAAAGGAGAAATAAAGCTGATTATGCCATAGTCTATTTAGTTGTAATCTTCGTGTAACTTCAGAACACGGAATACCAGAAGGTATGAATTCCTTTCAAAAGGTGTCAAAATACTTTGTACTCTCAAGAAAATTCCTAGAACAGAGTGAGAAAGTCTAACGATGAATGCTTTAATCTTTTTTTCCCCCCAATGGAATAGAGCTTTTAAGTGTAAAAAACAAAACAAAAAAACCCCCCAAAAAACAAGTTCTTCTTTCCTTATCAGGGCACACAAACACAGACTTCCATTTTCTTTTTTATGAAGTGACCACTTCAAAAGATTGAACCTGGAGAACTTAGAAAATGTAGCCTTTTGGATCTGGCATTACCTCTACCTGCTAGGATGAAATAGATATTTTTGATCATCTTCGTCATGAACAGCAGAGGTTGAATGACTTACCTGAGTACTTGGACGTACAGAGATCCATGTCAGTGATGGCAATGCCCACAAGGAAGGCCACACATACAGGGGTGTCAACACTTCCTGGGTCTCCAAAGGAGTGGGCATTTTGACCTATGTCCTTTGTCCCTATTCCTGCATCTCAGCTCAGGGCTACAGTATGGGCAACTGCACTTTCTGCTCTTTCTGGCAATGTCTTTCTCTTCGTGTTATTGCATTCTTGCTTTTTCCTTATCTGCTAAGCAAACAGAGATTAGGGAAGACTTACCTTAATTCCAAAATACTAACGGAGTTTCCCGAGGGAAATATTCGTCTTACAAAATTAAAGTCGCCAACATACACACTACCATCAGGGCCAGAAGCTAAGGCAACAGGAGCAAAGAGTTTGTTGTTGTGAGCTGGGCCATTGCAGTTGGTACAGGCTACGCTTCGTTGGTGTCCATTACCCATTATGGTTGATATGACTGGGGGCTGCTGGGAAATGAACATATTTTCTCCATTCCCTTTATGTATGATTCCTAGATTCAAGAAAAAAAAAAAGAGAATTAAAAAAACAATTACCACACAATATTCTCAGCAACACTTTAATCTCTCTCTCATTGCTCAAAGTAGCATTGAGCTTTGGCCTGGCATCAAAGAACCCAAGAGTGAAGCACATCGCCCATAGTTTTGTTTAACCGCATAGCCACAATGAACAGTAGCATAACACCTGGCCTCAGTTTGTCTACGTGTGATATGGGTTAATACATCCAGGCCCTTTAGTGCCTGATTCTAAATGCCTCAATAAAGCGTTTGATGAATAACTTCTAATGAGCTCCTATTCACTTTGGGCTCTGTGAATCATCAGTGGCTAATTTTTCATCTCTGGCCTACTTTCTCCTGATGCCCAGCACACACTTGTCTGACTTCAAATTACCCTCACTATGCAACTGACTGGTTCCTGAAAAGGAAATATCAGTCAATTTTAATATTAACCTTAGCAAAACACCATCAGGAAGGTAATCTACTTCTGTGAAAAGAAAAAAAAAATCATACTGCTAGAATGTACTTCAAAGATATAAGAAAGGAACTTGAATTTTCCACTCTTTTGGACCATATCTCACTATTATCAGTGCAGGAAATAGAGATATTGACTTATGACAATGCTGGAAAATACTGTGTAATCATTCTCTTTGGGCAATCTCATCCATTCTCACAGTTTTAACTCATATCTCTATATGCTGAAACTTTCTCCTGTCCAGAGTTGGCACCTGCCCTGCAATTTCCTGCTCGATCGCTCCACTTGGATGCCTCACAGGCCCCTCAAATTCAACAGGTGTAAAAGGGAACTCATTATTTTTCTGCTCCCCCTACCAAACCCTGCTCTTCCTCCTGTGCTGCCTACTCATCTTAGCAGTGGTATCACCACGCGTGTATTCACCCAAGTTGGAAATGTGGGCATGACCATGGCTCTTCTTGTCCTCATTTGCTATGCCTAATTCATTATGAAACCCACTTGGAGTCTACCTCCTGAAATATGTTGAACCAGTTTTGTCACCTCCATTCCTATCACTACTGCTTTAGTTCAATGTTTCTTCACGTCTTGGTCTCCCGGTCTCCACGCATACCTAGCTCCAGACCACCCCCCCAACTCTTGCCATTGAGATTGTTTTAGTGTGTGGCTAGAATCTTTCAACAGCTCCATATCCTCTGTAGGATAAGGGGCACATTCCTTATTATTAGGGCATTCAAAGTCCTTCATGACTTGACCGTTGCCTACTCTCATCATCCTCTTATTTGTATCTTGAGTTCCAGCAATAGTGAACTATTTACAATTACTTTCACATTCTTCCATTCCATTCTGCTTTTTATATGCCCTTCCCTCTGTCCTGAAAGCCCTCCTCATCTTGTCTGCTTGGGGAACTCTTACCTATCTTTAAAGCTCAGCTCAATTTTTCCCCAGCGCTCTGGTCCTGGCAGAATGACCACGGTTTGTTTTCCATAGCTCTGTTATAACACCGACTATGTTGTATGATACAGTTTTCATTACTTCTCTATCTTTCCCATTAGAACATGGGCTCCATGAAGGCAGACCCTCTGTCTTACTCTTTTCTGCATTTTAGTGCCAACCACTGTGGCCAAGTCATTGTAAGAGCTCAGTAAATGTTTAAAATAGGCTTTGAGTCTCTTGTAGTGTCCTTGTCCAAATCCCAGTGCAAACTGCTGAACCTGGGCAGAAAATCCCAGAAACAAGGACTACTGTACCCCAGTCTGCTCACAATGAGCCTGGGCAGGTAAAACATCCATGTTGTGAGAAGACATGCCAACATGTCAGACGGAAGTCACTGACAGCAAATGAATGAATATAGTAATCTTGTAGAGTTTTCTTTTTTTCCCATGACCCTTGCTATCTAACTCCTTGGATTGCCTGTTACTCTCCCTAAACATTTCCTGAAATGTCTTCCTCAGTTTTCTTTCAACTTTTGGTCCCATAGTCCTACATTAAGCACCACTGATCACTCTGAAATAGGAACATTGTTGGCAAAAGTAAGTAAGAGGGTAAAACATGCACAATACTGTAACACCGAATATGTACTTGGAAGGGGCTTTCCAGGAAACAAATCCCATACATAATACAGCCTTTGGATTTCAAGTCTAGGTATTTTGACTCTCCCTCCCAAGGTGATTTCTGGCTGTTTTTTCAACATATGATCTGCAGGAGCAGCTATGAGTTTATGCCCCAACAAATTGGTCTTTTATGGCAGAACTGTGAGATATCTCAAGGATCACTACTTTCTTATTAATTTTATTAATAACTTTATTAGGCAGTAAAAAAATTTGTAAGATTTTGAACAGTTAATTAAGATTAATAGAACTGAATTTCATCTTGCAAAAAACACTTAATTGCAGTGTGATCAACACTACAGTTTAAATGAATTGGGAGGAAGTGAATGAGAACTGGGATGACAGTCACACAACATCATCGAAAAGAAACCTCCTGATGATCACTAACTGAATATCCTACCAATGAGACTATGATATGTTCTTGAACAAATGAGGAAGCCAACTCTTTAGCATGTCTGTATTTCAGCAATGCATTATAGGGTATATCATTCAAAAATATGTCCAATTATTGGCTTGGAAATACCAGATTTGCTATTAACATCTATTTTCACAGGTAGATCTCCATCTTTTTTTGTATCAATATAACGGTATAGTTAACAATTACCTTCAAAATGACATGTTATTACCAGGCTCCTGGCAATTTAAAAACTAAAGATGGCTATTCTAAACCATTCTTCTAAGCCTGCAATTCTAAAACTCCCCTTTTCTATTAGAAAGCCCAGCACTCCATCAAAGAAGAAGAATGATTAAAGGAAATAAAACATAAGGCAATGTACTTTCTGATTACATCTCAACAATTGATGTCTTGCTTTCATGCAAGGTACTAAAGTGCCCGTGTACTGAAATTACCATTCCTGTTTAAAGCTGAAGCAATCAAAACAAAAATGGGCAAACCCCTTTTGTATTGCCCTGGAAAAATAGATCATTTTGAAGGGTGTTTTTGTTGTTTCAAGAATCTGTTTAACCTTCCATTACATAGAACTGGGGCATACCATCTAGCAACAATGATTTAACACCAATTCTTCTGCAAAAGGTTGCTTTGAAAATATTTTGTTTATGTTCCTGGAAATCTTGATCAATTATTGCTGCCTCCCTTCCAGTTTATTCTGCCACACATGCTCATTTTGAAAACAGAATCAAATGGTCCTAGGACAATGCACATTATTTATATGAAGGCCAACTTCCTGCTAAGGATTGGGTGTCTTGTTGACAGTCAACAAAGAAACCCCACCGAGTGGGGCCTACTGCACATTTTCTCCCCTAAGTTTTCCTTTTCTCTGTCAAAAAGCCAGGTCTGTTGTATAATAAGTTAAGCATACTTTTAAACGCACTACTCATACCCTCTTGCTACCTTGCTCAGAACTTCTTTTGAAGCTTATAAATAAGTTTGAAACAAAAATTCCCCTCGGAAGCCAGTGGGTGGTGCTTTATGCTGATTTCAAAGAAGAAACCATTTTTCAGACTTATGAACAACGAGGGACACAATACATATTTCTCTTAGGACTTGACTGAGAGGATATAAACACAAACTGGGAGATATGCCAGTGTGATCAATGGAAATTTACTTCCCCTCCCAGTAAAACCATTTGTCGACAAACTACTGCCCTATTTTGGAGGCTAAGTTAAAAGAAATTCTTTATCCATTCAGACAGATGACGATACCCAATTAGTACCCTGGATTGTTTTCTCTAATAATTTTTTAACACTCAACTGGAAGGATGCACTAGGAGATATGTTTGATACAAGATATACTATAACAAATAGCTTATCTCTGTAATAGATGATTCACGTACACATTTTTATTCCTCATAATTTTAAAGAACTGATTTATCTTAAAAGGTAAGGACATGTACTCTCTGTAATCACTAAGAAGATGTATTTTGAAGGAATAATATTGAAAAACACAAGTTCCTGGTGTTTTTTTTTCTTCTCGGAAAGTAGAAACCATCTACATATATCAGGCATAATATTTGGAAACAATTCTCCACAACCAATGGTTAATTGTCAGGTAAATATAATTGCTGCAACTAAAATGACAAATGGTCTGAAAACACTGCCTTCTAGAAACTACCCACTGCATAATGATTTTGGAACCCAAGAAAAACTGAAGAAGTGAATGGCAGCAGACATCCAATCTAATTACAGGTATCTTTTTAACCAGTGAGAGGAAATTGGGGGAAGATAGATTCTTGTTTCTAATCTGCCATCTGTCTCAGATCAAAAAAGCAGGATGCCTAAAGAGTTAGGCTTTTTCCAGAAAGAAGCAGAGTGGGGGAATTTGGAAAGCCGGTCGCTCTTGCCTTAATCAGTCAGAAAAACTGTCTGACCTGAGGGGGAAAGAGCATTGCTTTCTAAATTGGTCTTCTCAAAGCTGCTCCTTCACACTTATCATTCCTGCTTCTAAAACTGCCTTTGTGGGTGGGATTTAGACTTCGAAAACATCCCAAGAGAGGTGTTCGTGTCCAAGGTCAGGCTGAAAGGCAGTGGCAGAGCTGGCTTCAGATCTGTTTCCTGGCAAGTGTGACAAGTTCTTGGTTAGAAATACAACGTGCCTACAAATGAGATGATACAATGAACAAATGTTCCTTTAAAAAAAAACTATCTAAAATAAGGTTTCTTTCTCAGAATAAAATTCTCAGAAAGAGACAGAGCAGATTTAGTGGGGCTTGGGGTGAGCACAAGGGATCTTTTTGGGGCGACAACAATATTCTAAAACTGTTGTGGTGCTGGGTGCACAACTCTACAATTTACTAAAAATCATTTAAGTGTACATTTAAAGTGGGTGAGTTGTATGGTGTATAAATCATACTTCAAAAAAGGTGTTAAAAAGATTCTCAGAAAGAACTCAGTACCTATTGCCTAAAAACTGATTACTGGCAAAGTAGGGCTGGAGAGAACACATCTGTGGAAATCAGGGGGGGGGCCCAAAGCCAACTTTCTCAATGGCTCCCCTCTGCTCTGAATTTCTAAGCCTGTGTGAAGCAAATGGTAAGAGGACATAGGGTTGGGAGCACACAGCTGGGGGCTGGTTCCATCAAGGTCATTTCCCACTTTGTGCTTAATGTCAATGACAGGCATTTGAAAGAGACAATCCATACAAGCCAATAAAAGTGAGTGGAAAAGAAACGGTTGCTTAAAATGTCAAACTCTTTCAAATCAAAACAAAAAACCTCATAATTTAATAAGTGGCATCTGCCCTTTCATTTTTGTACTTTTAAAACTGTGATTCTCCTTTTGACAACAGAAAAAAGTTGACATTTTATATCTGTGCCTGAATCTTTGCTCTTAAAAAAACAAACAATTTGAAATGGAATTTAGAATGTTCCTTGAAAGAGGGGAAGGAAGGATAATGAAGGCATATGGCAATGGACTCATTTACCTTTGGGGTCCCACCCTGGGACTGTGGTAGGTGGTGTCATGTCATGGTTGAAGCAAACCTGGTTAGCTTTGCCAATCAAAATTTCCCAGCCCATGTGGTTGGCTGACTCAGGTGACGATGAGTGCAATCAAAGTAAGATCATAGGTGTGATTATAAAATGGATCTCCCTTAGCCTTGGTTAGTTCATGGCCTTACAAGATAACCTGACCTTAGCCAGCTGTTTCATAAAGGTCAGATGCAGACAAAGAAGGCTGGATGGAAGAGTGTAACTGTCTCAAGACATTCGCATCCCCAGTCCTGGAGAAATAACCCAAAGTCCATGTTCTACTAAAGGTTGCTCAGAATCTACCTCTTTGGATGAAAAGGAATGTGATTTTGCAATGAAAACTTCCCAGTAGATGTTCAAATGAAAGCTGGATGGGAACACCAATGACCGACTCCCCAGTAGGATGCAAAACAAGGTGGAGGAACTTGGATGAAGCATTTCTAACCAGGGTAGTGAGATCAGTTTGTCTGAGAGCCACATGGGCTCAAGGACCACCTGTGGTTCCCTCTCCTGATTTAGTTAATGTGTAAATTACAAACCAGGAGAAAGTGACAACAGGAAGGGTGGTTCGAAGAAGGCAAAGATTGAAGATGACCATGTCCTGATTCTCTGCCTTTTCCTCTTTTCCTAAGTCCAGGACTTAGGAGACTTAAAACTAAGTGAAGTCCAGGACTGCCTTCTTTCCCTAGATTCTTTCACTTCTTCTCCTGTCTTCCTCCTACCTCTTCTTTTTTACCTGTTACTGTTCCTTGATTCAGTTCCTAGCTTCTCACTGGATCTACTGACATTTATGTGGACAAATAACTGTGGTGGAGAGAAAGAGCACAGGGCTCTAGCCACTTATGAACTGTGCAACACTGAGGAAAGTCACATGACTTTGTAAACCTCCGATTCTTGATCTTTTAAATGAGATTAATGCCACACTGCAGGGTTGTTGTATTTCAAAGGGGACAGAGGTCACCAAAGCCTTTTGAAAACTGTAACACATGGATGATTCATCAATGCCAAGGTGCACATTTTGCTTCGTATTTTTAACATCTCTGAAATAAGTATGTATCTCGCAATCAATGCATGTTATAGTTTAATTGGCAGCATTCTCACTATACTGGCACTAATTTGAAATCAGATTGTTGTATTTGAAAAGAAATATACTAATATGGCCCTCTCTAGGTGGTGGACTTATAAGTAATTTTTTCCTTGTACTTTTCCAAGTTTTCTGCATCAAATATGTGTTGCATATGTGTAATACATATATATAGCACTATGTATGTATGTATATATATTACATTAAGAAAACAGTATTAATAAATATTTTAAAAGCTTCTTAAGTGCAAAGAAATGGGCACTCTTGACCATGAAATGGACTATTATTCTTGAGGGAAACTTGGCAGTATGTATGAAAAGCCTTAAAAACATATACATCTTTCTCTTTACATGAGATACCTAAGCTAGGCAAATTCATAGAGATAGAAAGTAGAATAGGAGCTGGGGGAGGAGGAATGGGGAGTTACTGTTTAATGGGTACAGATTTTCTCTTTGGGATGATGGAAACATTCTGGAAATAGACAATGGTGATGGTCACACAACATTGTGAATGTACTTAATGCCACTGAATTGTACACGTAGAAATGGTCAAAGTGGTAAACTTTGTTATGCATCTTTTACCACAATTTAAAAAAATTCCACTGTGGGGCGTCTGGGTGGCTCAGTCGGTTAAGTGTCCGACTCTGGATTTCTGCCCAGGTCATGATCTTAAGGTCATGTGATCAAGCCCAAGGGTGGGCTCCATGCTCACCCCCTCTCTCTAAAATAAATAAACAGACATCTTTAAAACAATAAAAGGAAAAATTGTATATCCTTTGAAAATAAAATAAAATGAAAAGCTGCTTACCACTTTGAGGATTCAAAATATGATGCTTATTCAACGACCAGCCTCCTAGGTTAGAAGCATCCATCTCAAAGCCTTGTAAGATGACTGTCCTTTTCTCCCAGAGAATAAAGTCAGGGCATGTTTCATATTCATATCCCACAGATACTGC
Source organism: Mirounga angustirostris (assembly GCF_029215605.1). Classification (NCBI taxonomy): domain Eukaryota; kingdom Metazoa; phylum Chordata; class Mammalia; order Carnivora; family Phocidae; genus Mirounga; species Mirounga angustirostris. The sequence goes on from NW_026991719.1 coordinate 101,210,737, forward strand.
AAACAAAGAGTTAATAACACATTAGAGCATTTTAAAATGTTTCCTTCATTTTTACACTGGTTGATAATTCTGTGGATATTGCATTTGCTATCGAATTCTGATGTGGGCTGAAATTTGACTGCAAAGTGCCTTTCACCTCACACGGTAGAGTAGAGCACTGGCATCCAAAAGCAATCATCAGTCAGTGTGTGCGTATTGGATACGGACTCAGGTGAGTGAGTGCGTGCGTGCTGTCATTTGGTACATACCATACGTTTATGGACATTAAGCTTTGGGCTTTGGGGTTGGAGGCTGTGTTGTAAAACTGAAGAAACAAGCTCTCTGAAGGCTTAAGCTATGCTGCTATAATATCTTTCTTTACTTTTCTAAGAGAGGCGCAGGGAGGGCTGGTTTCTTCTCTCTCTAGAGGGCAAAATGCATTTAGGAAGCTGGTTTCGGAGTACTGGGTCACTTATACAACAACTGACTACACATGAGACTAATACAAATCGATTTGCCCAATTTATGTTTTCTTTTGTGCTAACTGGCCGTTAGTTTGCCAAGAAGTCTGAGTTCGCTTAAAGCACGGCAAGTGTAAATTCCACCTTGTGCACATTAGATTTTGGTTTTTGCATAGAGCTAACCAAGGGGATATCACCCAACATTTGGCCTCAACTCTTATGAAGCACAGATGTTGTGCATTAAACTTGGCACCCTGGAATGCCACTAAAACGGAAGTGGGAAACGAGGTAGCATGGGTGCCTCTGCTCTCCTGAAATATGGCTAACTCAAGTACACCAAATTCCAGCCATTTTCTCAGTTGGTAAACCTGCTTACCTGTCGGAACCCCAGATTTCTGATTCTTGAATTTAAAATGCTTTCTGTCCTCATAATGTTCTAAGCCTGAGAGTATTGACTCATTACACTGCATACCCCGAAGCTGCTTTCCCCCTTTCTGGCAGCTTCAAATATCCCTAGCTAGTAGTTGGCCCTTGCTTTTCCAGTTTCTGTCTCCACCTGACTCTTTAGATGCCCCTGGAGAACTCATTCCTCCTTTTGTCATTTGGTTATGAAAACTGGTAATGAAAATGTGTGCTTAAACAATGCCAGAACAAGAGGTCCTAAGATGAAGAATTAAAGCAAACTAGTTTTGGGTTTTGGCATTGGGTGAAGGGAAATGATGGTAATTTTAGTCAAACTGATTTATATGTGCATGTGTGTGTGTGAGCATATGCACAGATAAGCCAAAAAGTCTTTATGATTATGAATATACAACTCTCTAGCATTGTGGATCATCTGTGGCCAATTTTAAATCATAGGTTGGCTTCTTTTTGTCCCGTGCTCTACCAAAGCTTTAATAGGGATCTTATAGGGCCATCTTCACTGGCTGTGTGACCTGTGCAGTCGTGCAGGGGCCCATGCTTTGAAGGGTCCCATACTTTGTTCAATGCTCTGCTGCCACTGCCTTGAAATCCTTAATAATTTTTTAACACAAGGTTCTGTATTTTCATTTAACACTGGGCCCTGCAGATTATGTAGCTGGTCCTGATGGGGATGCCCTTCTACCCTGCCATAAGCTGGCGAAGACTCATGGAATGCAAACTCATTTTATTCTTAGCCCTAACCAAGCATTATTAGCAAGGGAGATCAATGGGGAGCGGGAAAGACTAATCATAAAATGGAAATAATTTCTAAATGGAAATTAGCTCTGGATCATCCTGTGTCAATGCTGTTCTCTATTAAGGTGGATAGAAACAGAGAATTTCAGTGAAGAAAAAGGATCTCAAAGGTATTCTAGGTTGGGTTACAGTCATAGCACAAATCATTGCTGTCAACAATCTCCTGGATATCGTATCATGGCCCCCAGTGCTTGCTAAACAACTCTGGTAGAGTGGAAAGAGTTGGTTTTAGAGCTAGAGTCACAAAACACTTCAACTTTTGGGTCCACCATTAACTAGCTGTTTGGTGTCAGGCGAATTATTCTGCATCTCTGAGAATCATGTTCTTCTCTGGTAAGAAAGCCAGGGCAGGGGAGGATGGACTAGAATTGATGATTTTTAGACCCTCTTGGGTCAGGGAAACTTTTATTATGAATTTGATAAAAGTTAAGAATCTTCTTCCTAGATTTCTTCCTAGAAAGATGCAGATGAGGGGCGCCTGGGTGGCTCAGGTCATGATCCCAGGGTCCTGGGATCGAGCCCCGAGTCAGGCTTCCCTGCTCAGCGGGGAGTCTGCTTCTCCTGCTCCAACTCCCTCTGCCCCTCCCCTGCTCGTGCTCTCTCTCTCCCTCTCTCTCAAATAAATAGATAAAATCTTAAAAAAAAAAGAGAGAAAAATGCAGACACACACAAAATTTTATATACAATTCTAAGGGGTTCACTGACGTCCTGAAATCCAAATAGAGATCTCAGATCAAAGTCTTTTGCACTAGATAATTTTCATAGCGCCCCTTGAGCTCTAACACTCTGTGATTCCAAAGTGCATTCTTTCAAGATTGTGTTTGATCGATTCTAGTTGGGGATTAAACCCAAAAGCCGAAGAGAGGACGGGATCTCATGTTGGCAAAATCAGGTGGTGAGAAAGCATACTTAGGGCCATGTTGGTATGTTGAATAACACGGTTTCTGCTTCTCTTGCCAACATTTAAAAGTCTTGATTAATAAATAATCGCAGCGACAATTACAAGTTCCCTGAAAGCCGTCATCTCTTTCCCTACCATTGTCAGGATCTGCTTTTTGTACATTGTAAGCCTGGTGAGCTCCCCTAGAATCCTTTCTCCGGAAGGTGATGATGCAGTTTTGCAAATAAGTAGTGTGCCCTGGTGACCTCCAGTGGTGGTTTGGAGCCGGATTTTTCCCTCTCAGTAACAGTTAAAGATCCTCCTACCTCTGTGGCAGGAAATGCTTACATAAAGTATCAATTAAAGAGTTCTCACTGCAATGGTAATGAGACATACTCTTTTCACCTCATATCTGCTCTCTCAGTTGCTCTCTAGTCCACAACAAAAAAGTGCCTTGGCTGCAAACCCCACAATGATATTACTTTTTTCCCCTAGTCATGGCAAATAGCAACAAGACAGCCACTTAATAAGTTCCCTCTAATTTTTATTAGGTTTACTTTCTTGGGAGAAAGCTCTATGAGCTAATAAATTTATAATTTATACTTAAGACTTGTCCAAAATTTCAACTAGCTTTAATGAGAATGGCTGTGTGTTGGGGTATTTTTGCATGTGGCTTCTTGCTCAGAGCAACAAGGCAAGGTTTCTTTCTGACAGCAGCCCACTTTAGCATAATCCTAGAATTTGCAGTCGGTTTAGGAGAAGGCAGACGTTTCACCCCACAGAGCTGAGCTACTCTCCAAATGCACAGGAAACTGGCCAATACAGAAGCTACCAATCCTAGACTTCTCTCCTGGAGGCGGACTGTAATGAGCTAAATGCCTGCTCTTTTTCATATAATTAAATATAGGGGGGAGAGGGGCTATTCAGGGGCTGGCAATGAAAATGCTGAGCCCTTGGGCGCCTGGGTGGCTCAGTTGGTTAAGCGACTGCCTTCGGCTCAGGTCATGATCCTGGAGTCCCTGGATCGAGTCCCGCATCGGGCTCCCTGCTTGGCGGGGAGTCTGCTTCTCCCTCTGACCCTCCCAACCCTCCCCCCTCTCATGTGCTCTCTCTCTCAGTCTCTCTCTCTCAAATAAATAAATAAAATCTTAAAAAAAAAAAAAAGAAAATGCTGAGCCCTGACATTACACTCTGCCTGGTACTGTGACAGCTGAGTCTCAGCTATGAGCAGAATGGACCACCACCATTTCCCAGGGCGGCCTGTTGCCTATCACATCTGATCATCAACATAGCATGGTGCAGGCCACAGAATCAGCATTGGTGCTCTGGAGTAGGGATGAGGAAGAAGAGTGTAATAGGAAGGAAAAAAACCATTATTCAACAACATTTCAGAGGAGCTGCAGAAGACACACTGGTCTGGCAATGGGCTGAGATAGGTGGGGAAGGGGGGGTCCCGGACTATACTTCCCAGGAGCTGGTATAGTGGTTCCATGCTGGAACGTATATATTGGTAAGGCAGGTGAGAAAAGATCCATTAATATAGCAGAATGCGTTTTCTAAACGATGTGACTGCCTCCCTCGTGACACCCTTAATTCTGTCTGGATTTCTGTCTTCCTGTGTTTTCTCCCTCACCTCCACACAGAGGTGTTAATGGGATGTTTCTTCACCAAGAGTCATTGATGGTCAAGATAGGACTGTTACATTTGCAGAGGGCTCTGTCCTCTGGTCACAGGATCGTACCTTTGACTTGACTGTTAGTCATCTTGCAAATATTGACACTGGCTTATGAAGGAGACTTTATTATACTGCTTTATAAAGAAAGAGAGCAGCTTGCTCTCCCAAAGTCATTGGACATTGGGCAAAAGAACTGAATGCTCATTCTACTTCTCCAAGCAGCAACATTTGTATAATGTGGGGACTACAAGAAGGCTGAGGGCCACGGTGCCCCTGACATCCAATTCAGTGACTGTGACATTCATCTATAAGGGCTGGTATAGGAGACTGACAATAAATAGCCAAGGTAAAGATGTTATGCAAGGAAGCTAATGTGCAAAATATGACAAGATTAAGCAGATGATTTTCAACAGCCTCAGGCTAAGGCTTCAGAAACCATAATGGTTGCATTTATGAAGGCAATACATAAGTAAAAGTAGTCTGATAGTGTGAGAAACTGACATGTTACTTCATGAACTCAAGGAACATGTAAAAATAATTTCATGACATTTAAAAGGTAACTAACAACAAGATAAAAACTTTCTTATCCAAAAAGAATCATTAAATAGAACAACAAACATTTCCCATTATTTTAAAATAGATTAATGGAAAACAACAACAGTAACGACCAAAGACAAGAGACCGAAGGAACCAAATGAAGACCATGGCGACAGTAGACCAAGACTATATAGATACAGTGCTATCTACTGAGAACAGGTATGTGCTCTTAGAACTTCTACCCTTTCCTATTCTCTGGTGATTTATCATAGGATAGGATGACCCCAGAGGTTCCTCAGTTTGACACATTGCCCAGTGGCCTGAAATGTTTTGTTGATTTATCTATTATTCCTGGCTCACCAGGAGTGTCAGAATCAGGTGATGAATTTTTATCAAGTGCCTCTTCAGCACTTATGGAAATATTCACATAGTTTTCTTTTTTAATCTATTAAGGTGGTGAATTATAGCAATAGGCTTCCTAATGTTGAACCATCTTTGTGATCCTAAAATAAACTCTATTCAGGGTGCCTGGGTGACTCAGTCGGTTAAGTGTCTGACTCTTGATTTCGGCTCAGGTCAGGATCTCAGGGTCGTCAGGCTCCATGCTCAGTGGGGAATCTGCTTGAGATTCTCTCCCTCTCCCTCTGCTACACGCCACCACACCCCCGGCAAATAAATCTTTTTAAAAAACTCTTTGGTTATAATGTATTATTATTTTTAATGAATCACTGGATTTGATTTGGTAATACTTGGGATCGATACCCTAGCAGTTTACAAAAATAATGTTCAGACATGTTAGTGCTCCAAGTGAGGTAGTTGGATGAAGAAAACGGACAGTAGAAAAAGTAAAAAGCATCCAGCAGTGAGGGAGCCACACAAGAGGTCCTGTACACTGAAATCTAACATAACGAGATTTTTTTTTTTTCCTGGCTGCTCTGTTCGAGCCTTGCTGTGTAGAAGTGAACCCAGAACGTGGATGACCTAGGTGCCATGAAGGTAGGATGGTGTTCTGGCTCACACTCACATTTGTGAGTGCCTTAGTGTACCTGGACACAGCTCTCCTCTCCCTTGGAGGCACGTCATCCCACTACATAGGCAAGGCTAAGGGGTTCATTTTAGCCTCTGCCCTTGTTCATTTGTTTGTTCATTAAACAAATATGCAGTATTTAATGGGTATCTCTTGTTGTTAGGAACTAGAGATATGAGGATGAAAAACACAGAACAAGACAGAATGTCCCCCCCTCCCCCTGCTGATTCCCTCCCCCACGACACATGAAGCTCACATTCTAGTGGGAGGACAAAATCTAAAACAAAAACCACACACACACACACACACACACACAGAGTGATAAATGTTATGATGGGAAAATGAAGTGTATTAGTAGCGAGTGTAACAAGAGAATTTAAGGTGGAATGGAAAAACAAGGAAAAGCCTCTTCATGAAGAAGGGGGTTTATCTTATGAAGTATAGGGAAGAGCATTCTAGAGAGAGCAACATGTGTGCAAGGCCTTGAGGTTTGGTATCTCTGAGAGATTTTAAAAAGGTTAGGGTGGCTAGAGGGTGGGTTTCTCTCTAGTGTAGCAAAAACAAATGACGAACGACCCCTTCCCCCTCCCAGTGCGAATTAAGACAAAAGATTATTATCCTCTAGCAGTACTTAGGCATTTTTCTTGGGAGAGGTTTTAGGAAAGAAGGAGGCTGTTATTTAATGACTTAGCAAACCTTTACTAAGCTGCTCTATGTGCCATGCAGGTGATTCACAGGGTAGGATAATTTGTCATCTGAGAGAGGCCAGACACCAAAGGGTTACCTATCTTTTGGAACTTTCATCCATGGCCTCTTTAATAACTATCACAAAAATAATTTCACCTTACATTTGTATAACACACAACAGTTAAATACATTTTTTTGTATATTACCTAATTTGAAGACTCACAAAAACCTATGAGGCAGATATATTTACTCCCACTTGATAGATGAAATGATAGAGTCAGAGAGGTAGAGTGACTAGTTCAAGTTCATCTGGCTAGTAAATGGCAGAACCAGAGCTAAACCCACTGACTCATAAGCAAGTGCTTCTTCCCGCTATGCTTAATCACAGCTATAAAGGGCAAGACCCACAGTTCAGAAGTGCTAAATAAATGATGTTTCATTTGCTCTGAATTAAAGAGATAAGGATTGGAGGGAGGCCAGGCCTAGCCTTGAAGGAGAAGTACCCTGTATTCTGCTTGGCCAAAAACAGCACCCAGTTATGTTGTTGTCATGATGTAATTATGAACAGCATCCCCTTTTGTTCTCAAAAGTATCTTGGTTTGAATGATAAATTAGATGGTCACCCAATCTTAGAGAGATACCTGCATCCTGCTCTGGTATGGGTTGGGAGAGGGAAATGGAAGACAAAACAATCATAAATGCTGACTTGGAAAATAGGACATATGATTTGGAAAATCATTTAAGTTTTCTGTCTCTTGACTCTGTCATCTTACCAATGGCTTTCAAATTTTTATGCCTGAAAGTCATTTGTGACCCAGCATACACATAGGGAGAGACACACATATACACACACACACACACACGTGTAATTGAAGCCAAGTTTTCCAAAACAATGCTCTCCTAATAGCTTTACCTTCTGATATTTTCTATTCTGTTCACTTTTGTTCTATGTCATTCCATTCCATTCCATTTTATTCCATTAAAAAAATACTGGTCGACTCACCAAACAGATTTCATAATCTACTAATGGGTGTGACCAGCAGTTTGAAATGGGCATGGACCATTGCTTACCAGGATATCAGGGTCATTTAAAAATCCTGGTAAGCTCCAGGCACTCTTACTTCTGGAGATCCTATCTCACATCTTGTCAAACATATTAAAATGGATACAATCCACAACCCATACCCTGCATTAAACATATTTCATATGCAAGTGTGAAAATTGAGAAGCACTTGATAAGCTGACATAATGCTTCATTTTGTAGACATTTATTTAAACATTTATCAATGTTGATTTTCTGGTTTTCTTTTCATATTTCGGTGCCAATATACTTATTTTTCAGGTTGCAAACATTCTCACAGGTCCTTGAAAAACTCATATCCTTGGTGTTATGCCTATAAAGCTGAATGGATAAAATAGCCCCGCTCTCAGTTAACGATTATAAATTCATGAGTGGAGAGAAATGATGAAAGATTATTATCTCTGCTAGCTTCTTTGACAGAAAGCCACTGGGGCGTTGAATTGGGTGCTCAGTAAGGTGGGTTGGTCAATTTAGCGAAGAGAGGCAGCAGGGAAAGGCATGCAGAACTCAGGACCCAGAGATCCGAGTTTGAATCCCCATTCTGTAGAGGGCTTTAGGCAAGTCACATGCTCTCTGAACCTCAGTTTCCCCCTCCGCAGAACGAAGATCATGTACACCGCCCTATGCCTACCAGGCAGGAATGTTACAAGGATTAAAATGAGATAATGTACATGAGAGTACTTTGCAAATTGTAAAGCACTACCCATTTATTATTAAAATATTCAGTGGCTGTGATTTTTGTGGTTGCCCAGCCTGCACAGGTTTTACTGAAGGGAAATTTATGAACACTAAAGCATCATTCTCAAGGATGTTTTGTGTGCACAAAGCAACCGTAGCTTAGCACCTATTACTATTAATGTCCCCTTGTTTCTCTCTAATACAATTTAGACAGACTCTTATGCACCGTGAACCTTTAGGAAGTCTAGTTCTCTCTGCAACACCACTCTTTCTTGCCAAACTACTGTACTAAATAATTATGCAATTGTTGTTGCCAATAACCTTGAAAAAAATAGAATTGTTTATAGCAGTGCTACTAAAGGCAATGGCTGATTTCCTGAACTTCTAGGACTCCAAACTGCTGTGATTTAATTTAATTAAAATGAAGACCGGGCAGAATGCATTATTACATATTGATAATGTATGCAGACCCAGGCGGACATAGGGAATTATTTCGACAAAATTCATATAATGGATGCAGATCAGAGCCCCTGAACAAGCCAGTTTGTCAAATTAAATAAGCCGTCTCTAGAATTTTAATAGTACTGTGAACTTAACAATAATGATTTTTTTTACATTGTTTTGCAAGTGGCAGAGTTGGGAAAGATACTAAATAATATACAACGATTTCCAGACATCATACCTTATTTAGAGTTAGAGAATCAAGTGCTAGGGCCAAATTATTTCAAATGCACAGATGGAGTTTTTTTAGCAGGGGAGTCTTGTCTGTGTATCAGACAACAAAATCTTTAAGCCGGATGAACTAGTGATTCTGGGTTTTGTACCGCAACCCTGGGAGTGATTTTACTCTTCTTCTACTTGATCAATAGTGTACTTGGATTAATCAATCTTATCAGTTGCCATTGATACTTTGCCAAGGAAGTAGTTCACACTATCTCTGTTGATAATTTATTCACTCTGGTATTGTTCTTCCACTTGTGAAATCTGTTGCATTGCAAAAAAAAAAATGGTGGGATACTCTAGGATCTCAAGCACTCCTTTCTCACTGTGGCTGTCCCTCAACCCTCCATTCTTCTTTTGAGACACCCTAGCCCTTAGGGATGCCACCAATTCCCCACAGCTGAGCTATGTGGGAAACAAGAGTCCAACATTTCAAACTAAGTGGGCATTTCAATTTAGATATTCACCATTACTTCAAATTCAGCATGTTTAAAGCTGATCTCCTCTTTCTCCATCACCCAGAAATGGGTGGGACAGAGGTTCATATTTAACTGGCCTGAAAAGGAAATAAGAGTGGGAGAACTTTCCAGCCAGAATTTGAACCCAAATCCTTGCTATAACTGGGACTGTAGGAATATTGGTCAAGGTTTGTTTCCTATTACTGTTGTAACAAATTACCACAAACACAAAGGCTTCGAATGAGACAGATTTATCATCTTACAGTTAAGGAGGTAAGAAGTCTGAAATGGGTCTCACTGAGCTAAAATCAAGGTGTCAGCAGGCTGCATTCCTTCCAGAGGTTCTAACGGAGAATCCATTTCCTTGCCTTTTCCAGCTTCTAGAGGCCACCAATATCCTTGTTTCTTGGCTCCCTTCCCCCATCTTCAAGGCCAGCAATATTTGACCCTGATGTGCCTTTTTTCTACAGTTATACCTTCCTCTAACTCTGACCTCCCCTTCTGACTCCATCTTCCACTTTTAAGGACACTTGTGATGACATCAGGCCCACCTGGATAATCCAGAATAATTGTCCCATCTCAAGGTCAGGTGATCAGCAACCTTAATTCCATTTGTAACTTTAATTCTCTTTTGCCATGTAAAAGAATACATTCACCGATTCCAGGGATGAACATTTTTGGGGAGTGGTGGTCATTATTCGGCCTGCCACAAGACTATATACTAGGACCTCTGAATCTGAAGCAAACCTGAGAAGTGACATATATAACACCATTGTTAATATCTGGGGCAAAATGTAGTCTGTTTCTTCTCACATTAGTTAAGCAATTATAAAATATGGGCAGGAGTGCAACTAAATCTTTTCTTCCTTGTTTGTTTAGATTCAGTCATCCCCTATTAAGGTATGAGCTCAGTGGCCACATCCTTGATCCCTTTGTCTCCACTATTTATTGTCTGTTGTGTTCATAAGGTGCTCACAATCCATCTGCAGGGAATTAGATTCTCCAACTTCATTCTAACACCTGCTCTAAAGTTTTACCACTGTCAAGAAATTCTCTTAGTCTCCATGTATATGGAAATGGAGACTAGGTAGTAAATAAAAAATCCCTTTAACCAAGATTATCAAGGACATTTCCTGTAAGGTAAATAATCCATATTGCATTTTAGGCACTATGCTTGAAATTATTTTGGCTATTTTGTTTGAGATCTTTGCCAGTGTTCTTTCTCTATCCTAAAAAAATATTATGTCCTTTAAGTGCACATAAAATACCACGAGTAATACTTTTTTCCCTCTCTCTTTGGATATTTCTGGGTAGATCAATTTTCTTTTGTTTTTGTTACTGTTAATTAGCCTTAAAAATGAACTAACAACATATATTTTAGCACTTTAATTAAGGCCATTTTATAGTTAGAATGCTTCAGGAAGTTTTGATCAGGAATATGATTGTAAAAATAGAAAGTAAACCAATACCCATTGGCAAACAGTAGGAATGGAGGCTTCACCACTGGTGTGTATACTAGAAAGTCTTTGCTTTTCTTTATGTTTTAGTTGTTTACTCAATAATCCATGGGCATATTAGAGGCTAAGTCATTAAGAGTGCTTAACTACAACAAAGAAGAAAATTTTATTTTTTTATGTTTTTTAGAGATTTTATTTATTTATTTGACAGAGAGAGAGACAGCCAGGGAGGGAACACAAGCAGGGGGAGTGGGAGAGGGAGAAGCAGGCTTCCTGCCGAGCAGAGAGCCTGATGTGGGGCTCGATCCCAGGACCCTGGGATCATGACCTGAGCTGAAGGGAGATGCTTAATGACTGAGCCACCCAGGCGCCCCAAGAAGAAAATTTTAGAATCTTTAGCACTGGAGGTATTTAAAAGAAAGAGAAGTAACACATTTTATGCATAAAGTAAGGTTGATAAAATGGTGCAGACACCATGGAAAGCAGTTTGGTGGTTTCTCAACAAGTCAAACACAGAATTACCATATGATCCAACAGTTCTATTCCTAGGTATATTCCCCTGAGAACTGAAAACAGATATTCAAAGAAATACTTGTATATGAATGTTCATAGCAGCACCACTCACGATATCCAAAAGGTGTAAAGCATCCCAAATGGCCATCAGTTGATGAATGAACAAACAAAATGTGGTATCCATGCAACAGAATATTCTTCAGTCCATTCCATAGAAAGGAATGAAACATTGATACATGCTTTGACATGGATGAGCTTTAGAAACATTATACCAAGAGAAAGAAGCCAGATATGAAAGACTGCATATTGGATGATTCTATTTGTTTGAAATATTCAGAAGAGTTAGATCCATAAAGACAGAAAGGTGATTGGTGGTTGTCAGGGCCTGGAGGGAAGGGAGGAGTGGAGAGTGACTGCTAGCATGTGTGGGGTGCTACTTTGTGGGGTGATGCTGAGAATGTTCTGGAATTAGATATTGCTAATAGTTGTACAACACTGTGAAAATACTAAAAATCACTCAATTGCACACTTTAAACGGGTGAACTTTGTGGTATGTGAATTATATCTCAATAAAGCCACTATTTAAAAAAGTAAGGTTGAATTCCATTTATGTGAACCCTGGCAAGAAATGGCTGCTAGACATTGTCTTGGTCAGCTCTTCATGAGAGTACTGGGTAAACTGCTAAGTATCACAACTTAAGAAAAAAGTAAAAACAAACAAGCAAAAAAGTCAACGAGCCAGCAGGGGTTCTGTGGAGGGTAATAAGGAATTGGAAAACAAAGCCCTATGGAGAAAAGTTAGAGGAATTTTGGGTTATCTTAGGGAAGCAAAGGCTTTAGGATAATATCCCGGAGAGAACATGAGGTTTCAGTGTGCACCAGTCAAGGTCCCAGCAGGAATCACACATCACACTCAAGTGTTCACACAGAGAGTCAGATGAAGCGGCTATTTACAGCAGCACAAGCAGGGTGAAGGGAATCGACAAGGGCTGGTGACCCATTCAGGGACCGGCAACACTGAGAAGCCTCCTGGGTTCGCAGGGCCAAAGGGAGGGAATGACGATACAGACCAGAGAGCCTGCGGGTGTGGAGGAGGGGCTACCGGACAGGAGCTGCCATCTTCTAATGTAATTGTTGCCAGAACTGCAATGAGGCAGGGAAAGGGGTAAATACCCTGACCTCCTTCTCCTTCCACCCTGCAGTCCCCAGATGGTGCTACCCATTGACCACATCAAATGGGAAGCCAGACAGTGAATGAGTCCAGGCAATGCGGTCCCTAGAAGCCAGCCTCTCATAGCCCAGAGAAGGGCAGAGGAGAGAATGTGCATGTGCGTGTGCGTGTGTGTGTGTGTGTGTGTGTGTGGCAAGGAGGGAAAATGGAGAATAACTGAGTGCTTAGCTGCTATACCTAGTTCCCTACTTAGAGAAGCTGAGACAACAAATTCCTGCGTAGGCTCCATGCTTTATACCTTTATACCTTGTGATCCCAATATTCTGGCCACCAGCAGAACTGCAAAAACACTACCAGTACTCAACATCTGTTGAGTGCTTACCGTGTGTGAAGCACTTTACATTATTTATCTCATTTAATCCTCCTATTATAATAACCTATGAGTAGCATTCTCTTTATGATACCCATTTTATAGATGGAGAAACTGTGGCACCTGGAGATTAACTCATGGACCCAATATTTCATAGCTAGTAAGTAGACAAGTGATGATTTGACCCCATGGAGGGGGTCTGGCTCCAGAGTTGTTCTCTTAACCACTACACTCACTGAAATAGGGATCGAGCAGGAGTCCATAGGCTGGCCAACAACCTTGATGGTAGTTAGCCTAATGGTAGAGCTCTGCTTAGGGTGTTTACCCTATGGCTGACACAATCCGATATTCTAAGAGGAATCTGGATGCACGGTACAGAGCAAGTCACCAGACTGTGGGGTTTGAAGAGCTGAGAGAAAGGGAGGGTAGTTAATAAGGGTGAAGGGATGAGTTCAGGCATCAGTGTAGCCGAGTCACCATGGAAGGTGGCAGTGGCCTCTGGCTGCAGAGGGGACAACTGGAACTGTTGGTAAGTTAACAGAGCAGACATTGGCTTCCTAGAACTACAATGTGTCTTCAGCAAGGCTGTAGCTTGCTGATGCCTTTTCCTGTTCTTTCTTACTTTCCCATGTCTTTACAATAACTCCTCACTAACTGAGGAAATCTGAACCACTCTATGTTTCTTGCCTTCTAATAAAGTCCAACCGAGATGAGTTAATTATTTAAATATATGAGGATCTCTTGGGCAAAGAAAAGTCACCAGTTTTTGTTTCCCCGCCCTCTATTAGTTATCCTCTGGAAAGAAAGGGAGGAAACTGACACACCAAAGTCTAAAAGATATATGTCAGTTATATGGGAGTTATTCCATGATAGACACTTCCAAGGGAGAATATGAAAACATCTCCTCTGGAGAACTTTAAAAATAGTCTTCTCCTCTGTCCAAGGGTGGTTTCCATGAGATAGTGCCTGAAGGCAGAAGAATCAATGGCTCCCAGCTGTGACTCCACACACCTGTGTCAGGTCCGTTAGGAAGTTTTCACTGTCTTCTACAGGGTGAGAGGGAAAAAAAGACATTGCTGTCTGTATGTCTGTCTCTCTCCGAGCATCAGTATTAGATTGCTTACTGTCATTTTTTAAAGACAGAATACTCCCTTTTCTGATGTTAGATATCCCTCTCCTTGATGAAATTACGGTAGTGGTAGGTGAGTAGTAGATGGTAGCAGGTTTTTTTTTTTTCCTTTCTTTTTAAGATATTCTTGCTTGGCAAAATAAAAAGCTGGCAAATCTGTTTCAGTCTAATTTTTTTAAATGTCATTTGTCTGACCGAATTAAATATCTGAGAACCATAGGCCCAAAGGACCTCCAAAAGTCCCTACTATCTCTAAGATTCTAGGTTTTAGAGTCTTGAAATAACAGAAAATCAAAGACTAGGAAGGTGCGATGATTTTTTTTTTTTTTTTTTGCATTTAACCTACTGAAGTAACAAGTTAATGGAGTCTAACTATCTTAGACAGAAGAGATAATAAGTGGAGATGCCTGTAAGTTAAAATTTTGTAGTTTCTAAGTGGAAATGACAGTCTAAATGTCAAACCCAAAAACATGGCCTAAAGAACGACACACCAAAGGTCACAGTTAGAAGGCAATATTCAGCTCTGGCGACAGTTACAAGTCAGATAGTATGGGACGACACTAGTACGCAGCCGTCTTGAGAGGAAAACTAAACTAGTTTTGAAGCAAAAATCTGTCAAAAGGGAACTCTGAATAGGTCCAAAGAGAGTGGTTTGAAAGAAAAAATGCCTTAGATCCTTTAAATAAAAGAAAACCATAATGTTTTGGTACATAATTATTCCACATACAAATTAGTATGCAACTAGTATTTTCTGTTTGGTGAATATAATGCTGCTATTTACATAGAATTAGTTCAACATACCCAAAGCCTCTGCCAGGCCCCAAACCTTCTGACCATAGATGTCAGTCTTGTTCCAAGCAAATGTGTAGATGAGATTAATTGCAGCAGGAAACCACTTCTGCGTGAGTCGCCCTTCCACAGCTACCGTGAGGTGTACTTTTATCATTCCCATAGGAATGGTTGAATGTGTCAGAAGGATCCGGAGGAGGGTTTTATACCCAGGGGTGCGGCTGCTCAGGTAACTCAGCCTCACAAAGCTGGAAGGAATGGGGATCTCCTCCTGTACAACCTGAAAGACAAAAAGCCAGATGGGCTCTATTGGTGGTCATGGGTAGAGGAGGACACTGCATGCTTTCTTGTCTTAGAGACACACCAAAGGAGAGAGGTTAAAGGGATCCTGTGGACGCCCAGGCAAGAATCTTGGTGAGGCTGTGTGGCCATAGGTTTTGAATTTTGCACTCAATCCGCATGGGGACAAGACATCCAACCAACCCTGAGGACTGAGCTCCTCTTTTCCCTGCCAGGAAAGACTGTGAAAAGAACAGTTTTCGTTTTTCAACAGTGTTCCAAAAATGCTTGGTAGGAGTTGGAAAAGATCACACTGTTGGATGTCAGGCCTTTCAGTGCTCTGGGCTTCACTGAGGGGTCTTTTTCTTATATATACATACACAAAATCTTGTTTGGTGTGTTGTCATATATCACAAAACCACTGCTGTAATCCTTATTCAGGCCAGGCTCTCTAGGAGGAAGGACTCCAGAAACAGGCTCAGCAAAGTGATATTTTGTGACAGAGATTATGGTTTCTCTAGAATTAATCTTTACTGATGCAATCAAACTTGTCTTCTTTGGACCTTGGGAATGACCTCGAGGGTCAATTTTTTAATCAAATTTTGCTTACATATTTCTCTGTGTTTCAATATACCAATAGCTGGGAATAAGTTTTTCCAAGTTGACACCTGTAGACTGAGAAGCAAATAACTCCCATTAACTCCTGTGCACATTTTATACTAAATGCTGGTCCCAGAATGAAACTACTACCACTTGGCTTCCTTAATTAATTGCTATTACTTATTTGTTTATTTGCAAAGATGGAGTTAAACCACCAAAAGTGGTCACTAAAACTGAATCTTGTGTTCCATGACTTTCAATTTTCAAAACTCAGCCGAAGAAAGAGCCTATTCAGTACTTTTAAGGTGACATGAATAGTGTGGATATTTTTGTGCCCTCACTCATTTTTAGCTCAGTACCTTGTCCCTTGTCCTTTTTCCAAACAAGTGCACGTAGTAGGACAGGTTGTTAGATACATCGTATCTCATATTATCCAGGATTTCTGGTCATTCTTTTTTTGGGGACACAAACTGCTTTTGTCTATTCTTTGCCTGATTTTCCTTCCTCTACATTAGCTAGTTGATACCCGAGCTGTCCAATGGCTTTGTCTCCTTAGGTGGTGGCAGAAGTACATTAGTGAAGGCCAGCGGGACACTTCCCACCTTAGTATTTTATTTCCCTATGGAAATATGCACTGCTAGAGCAGTTTGAAAACTTCGGTGCTAAAATAAACCCATACTTCCTAATGACAAGTATACAGAGACTGGTGTATCAGTTCAATGCACTCAGTAGATATGGTCTTGTTTTTTCTTCCTTTCTAAGGAAAACCAATGGAAAAGAGAGGAGGGGCAACTCGGACTCCTTTTCCAGCAGGGCACTATTTTTTTGTGAGTCTTTCACAAGTGGTATCCTCCGGGCATTCCTAACAGCTACTGGGAATGTTGTGATGGAAGAAAAACCAATTCAGTCTCGGAATGTCCATTTACTTCCTTTCGAGTATACTTCTTGAATTCTGAATCTGTGAGACTTGTGTCCATTTTGGTAGCTTCTGCATTTAACTATCATTAAAATGTTTCTATAATGTGATGAGGAAATTTATGAGGAAATTATACTATAGATGTTTGAATGGCTTAATATTGAAATGAAAATATTGAAGGCTCAATAAAGAAAAATTCTCAGGAACTATAAAATACCAAGGTTCAAAAATGTGTCTCGCTCTGACATATAAAGCTTGAACACTCAAAAGCAAAGCTTTAAACAAAACCCACACGCTTGAAAACTACCTTTGCCAAACACAGCTAGACAAGAGGCGTTGTCATGACGTCTAAGAACAATGACAATGGATACAAACTAGACAATGGAAGGAAACTAGATTTCTTAAGGAGCTTTAATTTCAGAACCACAGACGGTCCCACCTCATTGATTATACTGTTACCACTATTGAGCTAGCTAGCTAGCTTTGTTCTTTAGAGCACAGTGTTCATTAGGTCAAGGTTTGGGGCTTAATTCTCATGACAGCTAGTTCATCTTGCTTTGTTCTACGGCCATAGATAGCACCCTATAGCCCTGGCCAATCACTTTGCAAATGTGTGCCAGAGAGATTACATTTGAAGGCTTCTCTTGATAAATGAAGGGCAGCCCATTATGGGGCTGGCAGAAATACCAAGAAAAGGAATCCAGCCATTATACGCCAGGGACCACTCCATGATACTATGATTTTATACATTCAAAGGCCAATGTACCCACCTGCAGCTCAGGAACAATAGTTCCCCTCTCTGGACAGGAACCTCCAAATGATGTGAGTGGTGAAGGAAGCACAATAGGGTTTGGGCTGATAAAGTTGGAGATGTCGCAGGATGGTGGGTCTGATACAACTCTCTGCATGGTTACTTTCTCTACCACAATGAACTGATTCCAAGGTAACCAGAGTGTCCTCTTCTCAGACAGGAAAGGTGATCGGTCAAAAATTAAGATGACGGAAATACCGCCAATGGCTACGAGGTCAAAGCTGAGAAGGAAAAATATGATAGTTTCTACCAAATGAACAACCAAAATAAAGTTCAAGTTAAAAAAATAGGTAATTTTAGTGCACTTTCCTTCCTTTGGGACTCAACTCCATCCATTCGTATTTCTGTTTTATAAATTCCCTCTAGCTAAATATATGGATGATTTCTTTTCACTAGCCAGTAGACTTTTGAGAAAAAACTCCCCATCACCAGCTGATATTCACCCCGAATTTGTAAACCAATTTTAATACTATCTTAAATAAAATCACTGCATGTATTTCTGCAAAGCCATATCTTATCACATAACATTCAGCAGTGTCTTTAATATAATACATTATTCATCCTCAAAAAAATTACTATAATGTAACTCAAGAAAAGTAAAGAGCCAAAAGGTTAACTATCTTGTTCGGAGTCACAAACATAGTGTCAGAAATCTGGTGGTGTCTTTGAGATGGCATTTGGAGAAAGATAGCAGCAGAGGAAAGCTGTTCAGTGAAATTTGCTTGAACAATACCATGCCTGAACCCTCCACATCTGCCTGCCCACTTTGGCTCCTGATTCTACTTGAAGTCTACATTTAGGATTTCTGGTTCTGTCTAGAATGCCTCTTGGTTTCCTTTTGTAAGACAGCCTGTAATGGACCCTATCCATCTCCGCTGACAACACCTTCCATATCTCTGACAAAGCAAGACTACCTCTCCTGTAAGCCAATTCTGTCCATCACTTGATGTGGTATCTGACATTACTCTTGCATTGGAGCATAACAGACTCAGATTTCAGTTCATTCTGCACTAGATGATTCTACCTTACTTCTCTTGTAAGCATAATGATGTCTTTGAGATAATGTACTTGAAAGCATTCAAAAAGCATAAAATACTATGTAAAAGAAAGATAATGATAAATTATTACTATTATATCATAAAAATGGGTAAAGGGCAATATGATGCTCCTTAATATTCAGAGCAACTTAAATCCACAGGAGAGAGATGCAAGCAATTCCCTGCATTAAAAGAGATGTTTGTAAAACACTTTTTAAATGATAGAATGCCCTAATAGGGAATCAGACTTAATTAAGGATATCTCACCACTCCCTTCATATGACATTTATTGTATTTGTTATAATATTGCCTATCATGTCTTGTTGCAGAAATCTTCCAGATAAAGATAAATGGGCAGTAACAAAGGATGGCTAATACTGTGTTTTTATTGTTACTTTTTCAGTCAAGTGGCTGTAATGATAAGGCAGTTTCCAAAAAGAGAGTTTGAAGAACTACAATAGTTATAGAAAATAATCTAGGTTTGAAATTAAAAAAAAAAAACCCAAATGGCTTATGATTTAAGGCAGGCTGAATTCATTATAACACAGAAGCAGTTTAAGGCAAGTGTGGTGGGGAAAATCCTACACTACTTGTCAAGAGACCTTTCCTCTAGTTCACATTCTATGTTGATTTACCTCCATGTCCTTGGGCAAGTTTGCTTTGCCCAAACCTTGGCTCTTGCCTCTTTAAAACTGAAGTGCTTATTTATTTGAAAACAAAAACAAATGCACACACACACAAACTATCCAAACAAAAACACGTACCTGGGAATTATTCTCTACTTCTAGAAAGATTAAGCAGACAGGGCAGGCATCTTGTTTTGTAGAAAGAATGGGGTTTGGGCTTCATACACACCTGGGTTCGAATCCCAGCTCTGCCATGTTAGCTTTGTGTCTTTGGGCTAGTTATTTAACCTCCATGAATTTCTGCTTTCTCATTAGTAAAATGGGGCTAATATGATCTATCACTCAGCTGCTACTGCTAATGAGTAAATAAGAGAGAGACTTAAGGGTCAAGGACTCAACAAATGTTAACTTTCTTCTCAAATCTGATCCTTGGCTTTATTACATTTACAGATGTATCCTCTTGTAGTCCAAATGAACTGTAGGCCAGCTTTTGATTATCTCCATAAGCAGATACTGATTTTTAAATTCTTCTGGGAACTTCCCCTAGGTTTCCTGTGATGGTTTACTTTTATCTGTCAATGTGGTGGGGCTATAGTACCCAGTTATTCAGACACTAATCCAGGTGTTGCTGTGGAGGCATTCTGTGGATGTGGTTAATATCTACACTTAGTTGACCTTAAGTAAAGGAGATTACCCTTGATAATGTGGGAGGGCCTCATGCAATTAGTTGAAAGACCTTAAGAGCAAAACTGAAGTTTCTCTGAGGAAGAAGGAATTCTGTTTCAAGACTGCAGAGGTAGCATCAACTCCTTCCCAAGAGATTGCAGTTTACCAGTCTCTACAGGTTTGAACTTGCCAACCCCACAATCACATAAGCCAGTTCTTGAAATCTCTCTTTCTCTCTCTCATGTATACATTTATACGTATGCATGTACACACATATACACACACAGGTTCTGTTTCTCTGGAGAAACCTGATTTTTTCCTCTTCCCATCTAGCTGGTATATACAGTAAACACAGTCAGACTGATTCATTAATTGCCACAGAGGTGGAAGGTGGCTCTGTGGTCAAAATTCCATCTAATCATTCCAATGCCAAATTGCAAGTTCCATGGATCATTAATTCTTTGGGATTTTCCCCACCACAAATGATCTCCATTGGCATGGGTCATTAAGAACAGTTTATCAAGTCATATGATAGTGAGTACAAAAGACCCAAGGGAGAGGACCTATTTGTCTGGAGACTTGTCAATCCATAATAAGTCAGACCAGTCCTAACCATAGATGGAAGACTATTGAGGCCAATGCAAAATGCTTATTTCTGCCTTAGAGTATCCATAAATCCACAAACTCTTGATTTGAGGGGAATCAGAGGGAATTCCCTGTTTCATTTTCTAAAGTCTTCCAAACAAAGTTCCTGAGACCTTTAATGCTTCTCAAGAATCTTCTAAGAAGGTCAGCACTTCACCTGTTGTGCTTATCACTAGCTGAACTATAATATAAAAAGTTCTCTTTCAAAACTTTCCTGAGCACCTGTTATATAATCTAAGTTGAAGGTGGCTAATCATAGAAGATATGAGCCAGATTACTTGGGTTCAAATTCTGGGCTCGACCCTTATTAGCTGTGTTAATTTGGATACGTTTTCTCATCTGCCAAATGGGGAAGATGATAACAATGCTTCCTATCTCATAAAGCTGTTGTGAGGATGACACAGATCAACACTTATGAAAATGCCTGGCAAACAGTAGATACTCATACATATTCATTTTCCTTTAGAATTGCATTTTTCTTCTATTCTGCTACTTTGGCCTCTCCCAATCTGCATGTCTCATGTCTTCTTACTTTTAGAGGGCTCATTCTTCCACTGCCATCCCTCCTCCTGCTTTTCATACATCACTTTGGTCCCATGACCTACACTTTTCTTGGTTCTCTAGGGAAAGTTGTCAATTAACTTGTGCAAATGGATGATAATGGGGGTAATTAGTTCTACATCCCACACAACATATTTGCATTTAACTGGGACTTTTAGAGTCAACAGCTTAACCCAAAGCAGTGATGCCATTGGTGGGAACTACAGGCAAGGGGGGTAGACAGGTTGGACTGAGATTTGGAGACAGAGGGCCCCTTACAGCATCTTACCTATCACACTCTGTCTACTGGGTATTTAAATGCTAATCTCAGCCTTTCTAGAATCCTTTTGCTCTCAGGTATAGTTTCCTTATGATACTCTGCTTTTGAAATGTACTTAGTCTGAGGGAGCAAGAAGCAGAGACATATAAATGGAAACTCCCATCACACTGTCACTTTATGTCCAGGACATGACAGTGGGACAGTATGCTTGGCGTTTGGGGCACAGATTTTGAATGCTTACACCCTTTGTGGAGCATGAGGGGAGAGTTATTGCCAGAGGGGATTCTGGCTTTATTTGTCATCTACATAAACCTAGTTCTCACAGAGAGCTCAGCAGACGAGGGTCTTGGCATTTTACTTAAAACAAAAAACACAAAAATGACGACAAAAATTGTTCCTCTTTAATGTTTTCAGTAAACTGGAAATTGAAATTTTTAGATTTTTTAGGCCTTGTTTCTTTTAAGCTCCTTTGTAAATATCAAATAATTCACTGAAACCTTTCTACACATGCTAAAAAATCCCTAAAGGCCCATGAGTTCTCCAAGGGAGGTCAGATGTCTCTGAGGGCATATTCAGTTTAAAGAAATAATCCATTTCTCAATTTCTGGCACATGGTTGAACATGCTGGCAAGGGAGAGGCCACTTCTGTGTACCAGTTACTGGTGAGGGAACTACCAAAATTTTATCATTCAATCTAATTGGGAGAAAGGTCCTTTTGAATTAGTAGAGAGCTCTGATTATGGACTATTTGAAAGGAAATGTACTTTTTATTGCATATATACATATATATGCAATGGATGTGTGTGTGTGTGTGTGTGTGTATTCAGACTATCTGTACCCAGACTAATTTTGCTGAGTTTGTTCTAATAAATAGATGGCTAGTTAAGAATTAGCAATATAATTTACATACAAATCATTCATAGGATTTACTGAAGTCTTAGAAATGGTTTGTTTTTCTTAAGTATGTTAAAACTTTTCCTTATTAGCTTCTTTAACTAATTTTTATAAGCATTTTCTTGACGGGCAGTTGAAAAAAATAAATTCAGCATAGCCCAGGTTGAATAATTAACAATTCTGAAGAGGTTAGGATTAATAAGGTTTGATTGTAGGTTCTTGAAATAAGATGGTCTCTCACACTGTGATAAAGTTCCAAGCCAATATCTCTTTATGTGACTCCTGAAGCAGCTTGTCATGAGTAGTTCATTTTAAGGGTAGCCATCTGGAGACTAGGGCACCTCAAGGCCATTATTACAATGCTCCTGAGAGTCATAAATAGGTATACCCTTAAGCTGGACACATGGGCCTATTGACTCAAATACTCTGAACAAAAGTCTATCTAAATGATAGACAAAATGTCTACCTAAATGAGAAACAGAAATGTTTTTGTGAGCAAATCCTTTTCTGGGATGAAAAGATTTTACTTAGTGGTCTTGCTTCTCAGGTCTCAGAGAACCTGAGAAGCCCTTAGAGAGTAGCCTGGTGGTTGGTGTTGAGGTTAAATCACTACAGTTATATAGACACTGAAGGGAATTGGTTAGGCTGACCATGCTTGTCAATCAGTTGCAGCCATTAGTAAAATAGGCCGTCTAGGGAGGACACATTAAAAATAAATCTCTCAATGAGGCTGAATTCTGTGCTTTTGGAAGAAACCTTTTGGACATCTTCATTTCTGAAATATTTTGAGGCTGCCATGGAAGAACAGCCTAAGTGCTCCATGGCTCCCTCTTTTTGACCTGCATCATCACACTGAATTTTGAAGCCAGATTGATAAATGGAATTGGATGAAGGCTAGGAAACTTTCCACATGGCCAGGGCCTCGAGAAGACTTGAGTAATAGTGCATGGTTAGAAGAGAGATTTGGTTTGATTTAGTTGGGGAACAGAGGAAATAAGTATCACCAATACTTTTCAAAATACAGCTAGAACGAAGATGGGCTTACAAAGACTGTATCATCTAAGCCCTGGTTTGACTCATAGCTAGAAGTCAGTATTTGGCCCCCACAACGATTAGAAGCAATACTGACGTACCTTCCATCTTGCCGGCTGATGGTAAACCCATAATCACTGTGGTGCAAGAAACTAACATTCACCCCTACTAGAGGGGTTCCATCTACGGCCACCACTTGGCCTCGAATCACACAAGCACGCCTGCAACACAAGATCAAAGGCAAATATAAAAGCATGTTGAAACTGGATTCCAGAAGCCAAAATGGAGACGCTTTGGAAAATACAGTCAAGTATAACAAAGAAAACAATAATTTCACCAACCCAGTAGTAACTACTAATAACATTTTGAGGATGGCATGTATATCTTTTTTACCCATCAAAATTGGGATTATACTCAGTACAGATCTGCATCCTCATATTTTTAACAGTATATAATTAACATTGTCCAATGTAATCAGAAATTCCTTTGTGATTCTACAATATAACCTTCAAACAGCATTCCTTAATTTTAATCCATTCCTTATTTTAGGACATTTCATAGTTTCTTAACTTTTCCAGCATTGAATATCTTATTATTTCCTTGGGAGATAGTCCTAGTTGTGGAAGAATATTTTTCTCTTATTAAAATTAAAATTCATTACATTAATTAATACATAAATATATAGTACATATGACTAAAGTCTCTGCTCACCACCTCCCTCTCCCAGTTGTTGGGTCTTCTCCTCAGAGGTAATCAGCAACATCATTTTGTTGTGTGCATTTTCTATGCATTTACATACATAGGTGTGAACATTTTTAAGGCTCTTAATACATATTGCCAAATTGCCTTTTCTGGAAAAACAATTTTTTTAAAAAAGCAGACTTATTTGATAAATTTTAAGAGTTAATCTGCAAGAGACATGGTCCTTGGCTATAGTATTCTGTTTCTCTTGCCTAATTGAAATAAAATATTTCAGGTGATTTTCCCTTTAAACAAAGGAGTTTCACCCTTGCCAAAAAATGGGATTCTATTAAACTAGCCCCTAAACAGGGCTGTCTCCCAGACATAGTCCACGAAAATGTATATACTTTCAGCTCTAGCCTAACCAAGTTGTAACAAATTTCAGGAGCTTGACAGTTAAGAAGAGGGCCCAGAAGCAAATTCTGGTCAAAGATTTTTCACTGGTCTGCCATTATTGGGGGCAGCAGGGGTTGGGGGTGAGTTTTTTAACCACTTGGGGAGGGGGGAGTCCAATCCTAGTTTTGGCAGCCCTGAGCTCAAGAATGTTTATTTTACACCTGGAGCTGGTAGTGTTGAGGAAGGTTGAGCAAGTTCAGTGATTTTTTTTTTCCTAGCGAGTTAATGTCATTTTTTCACCAAGTGGGATTCAGTAGATCCAGGGAATCTTAATCTTGGATTAAAGAGGGCCATGTTATTTGGGAAAACATGACTTTCCAAAGTAACCATGATAATTCCACCCTAGCATGATAACTTCTTCAAACAGAATTAGCAAGTTGAGGCAACGTATCTAAAGGCTCATGGCTACAAAGATCATTTGAGAGAGAGAGGAAAAAAAATTGAAAAAAATCAAAAGACAGGTACCAGCCAAAGTTTGTTTTATATGTTATAGCCAATAAACTCTCCACTAAGTTCTATCACACACAGAGGAACTGGATGTAAGTTTTGCTAATAGGATTTATCCTGCATTACCTAAGGCTTTCCCCCAAAACAAACTACAAGCCATTAAGTACTATCCAAAAGTAAGCTAGTATAACTATTGGTATTGTTGTATTGAGCTCTCAGACCAACATCCCTAATTTTGACATAGATCAGTGGCTTTCTTCTTTCCAATGAGCTGTACATTTTATGAGTTCTGTAAATTATGGTTCCAAATGGTATGCAAATTGGCATATTGGCACTTGCTTTACCTTGTCTGATTCTCCCAGTCTCTTTTGGGGAGATTTTGAAAGTTTGAGATTTTGAAATCCCATTTGTTCTAATAGAGAAGACATTTATTTAAAAGTCAATGAGTTCTCGATTTTGAACTAATCCTGACAGATCTGGTCCCAGGTTCTAAGTCCAATGTAACAAGAAATGAAAATGAAAGGATGTCTCTAGTTTTATACATAACCTTTTGAAGGTCTTTATAAAACAAAATTTGACAAGCAAGGTATAGATGAAGTAGAAGCAAGCTGAGAAAATCTCCTGCAAACTATTTAGTAATTGGAGCTAGAAGGGCTGAGAAGAGGCACAGGAAAATCAGTTAAACATGGCTTCCTGGGCCCTAAGAGCTGACTGCTTTTTGTGGGGGCATGGGGTAACTCCACAAACTTACCAAGGCTCTACCAGTTAACAAGGTGGCCTTTGCAACAATAAAGCCTAGCTAGGTGGTCACTGATTCCCTTTTGGCAAGACAATTCCACACTTAACTCATTTTATTTGTTCATATTACTCTAGACATTGTATCTTCCCACAGCTATACTAGGCTCAATTATTTTTGTTTTTATTTTGTCAAGCCTAGTTGGCATTATTTGCTCATATTTTATGACAGACACAGACCTGTCTCTTCTCTTTGCTGCTCTTTTATTTTCTATACAGTTTATATTTATGAAGGATCCAGGCTGGTGAGTGAAAGTCTCATAAAAGTCATCATTATTCTGTGCATTTCTCTTGTATTCCCCTCTTCCTTCATTCTGTATCTCATTCTGAGTAGACTTGTCTTTTGACTCTTCTGCTCTTTAATATTCCTCATATTTTATGAAGCACACAGATTTGTGTGGTAACGACTCATCAAAGTCATCATTATTCAAGACATTGTCTACCTGTTCTTCTTATTATTCATTTCACTCTTCATCATTCATAAATAATGCGCAGACTTGTCTTTCAACTACCCTATTTTTTGTTTCTCATATTTTATGATGCACACCAACTTATAGCATATGATAAAGCCCCATAAAACTTATTATTCTACATTTATCAGCATTGAGCTCTCTTTGTAATGTATTAGGCCTTAAATGTTCTAAGATTCCCTGTATCTTGCTGCATTTGCTCCCATTATTTACACACTCCATGTCATCTATTTTTCACAAGAATAACTCTCAGCTCCTTTCATTCCTGGATTACTAGTACTTACTGTAATCTTTGACCAACATCAGTCATCCTGTGTCAGTGGAAGTTGTCTAAATTTCAGGACAGTATTAAAGTATTCTTTTTTAATTTGCAGTAATCTTGATTGGCACTGCTTGCAGAAATCTAGGGAAAACATCTTCCCAGGCAAACTCTCCACTTCAGAAAACCTTCATATATACTCCTGCAAGTATGGTGTACTGTGCCACTTTGCTTAGCTCAACTGCTATTTTGTGCACTCCTGGCTTCTGAATTCAATTATGGTAGCCTTGTATCTACTTTATTTTTCCTGAGTCACACGGCCACTGAAATGTAG
Source organism: Mirounga angustirostris (assembly GCF_029215605.1). Classification (NCBI taxonomy): domain Eukaryota; kingdom Metazoa; phylum Chordata; class Mammalia; order Carnivora; family Phocidae; genus Mirounga; species Mirounga angustirostris. The sequence goes on from NW_026991719.1 coordinate 101,237,335, forward strand.
TCTCTCCCCCCCCTTTACATCGTCTATTCGGATTGTGCTTCTCATATCCAAGGTAGCCTGTATAATTCATATTTTTCCTAGCTTAGGTCCTTGTTGAAGGAGTGAGCTGAATATGGCAGAGGACTGTCTTTGGTAGTGCCACAATCCTACATTCTGTGCTTTTCATCATTCCCATTGTGATGCCTCCCCGTTTCCTCGCCCAGAGAGTCTCCGGAGTCTCCAAATCACCACCTAAAGGAAGTATTCATACCTGGCCTGTCCTTGACCCATCTTGGGGAAACATCTCGAATTCTTAAATTTTTTGCCACATCAAACTACCCTCAACCTGAGTCTTAATCCTTCAAGGACCTGTCTTTTTCCAAAACTTTTTCCCATTAAGTATACAGAACTCTTCTGAGTCTTCCAAACGAGCTAATAGAGGCTACTCTCTGGATGGTCATAAAGCTGGCCCTGCGCATGTGTGCACCCAGTGTGACTGTCTTGGGTGTTGGTTGTGTGCGTGTGTTCGTGTACTCTCAATGGCAGGTACTGTATGCTTTCTATCTTTGCTTGGGGCTCACTCTCCTTTGATTCACAGACATGGCTGGGATGCTTTCCTTCCTTGAATCTTTAAAAACAAGAACCTCTCCCTGCTGTTCTGGGTTAGAGCAAGATAACTTGAACTCAGACTAGACATGACCAACGTGACTTTAGAAACGCGTATGGGGATAGATCACCACTCACAAGTGTCTCTTTTCCCGTTCTCTGGAGAATACAGCCTGCCAAGCTGTCTACTCCCTGTCACTATGCTGAAGCAGCAACCCCAAAGGAACTGCTTCTCCCTTTAACTAAATGCTGAATCCTGTAGGTGTTTGGAGCTTGGTCTGAAGAGCAGGGCATCCTGGGAAATGCAAGTCAGAATACACTTTACCCAGAGCCTTATTTAACTAACAAGCTGCTTGTTAGACCGTTCTGATGCAAAAGGTCTAATTCATTCTGTATTTGTTATTTTCATGGCATAGTCTAATTATCCCTAGCCTCCAATAAACTCTTGGTTCCATTCTCCTCTTTTCTTATTTGTTGCCGTTTGTCTTCAGTGTCAAATTTCCAATATTCATTCAACACCTCAGGCAAAAACATTAACCTCAAGCACAAGAGTTGGTTTGAAAAACAACACTGAAAACCAAATTGCTGAAAGAAGATGTAATTTACTGCATTGTGTTTCTGATTAAAATCTTTCGCAAGGAAAATGAGGCCCGGGGTGGGGAAGTTACAACTCTTTGCTTTTGTTGTTAACAGGAGCATAAGCATCCTTTGAAGGGTAACATTCAAAATCAAGCTCCTGGCCAGCAGGGGATCTAGCAGCAGTTGGGCAGGTTAGGTTGTTTTCTCCATAGGAACAGATGAAATCCTTTCCAGAGCTGACAGCTCTGGTCAAGAGATAGCATTGAGAAAGACTGGGCTGCGAGAAGCTACGAGAATGCTCTGTTCACTAGTGCTGGAATCCTGCCCTGTAAATTCCTCCAGGAGTTCTTATTTGGTTCAAGTCTCCAAGGGACAGAAACCTGCTGCACATAGGTGTGGTTCAATGGTTCTCCTGACATATCTGCAGGCTTATTAGACTGTAAAGTTCCACAGCTGTAGATGGTATCACTTGGGCTAAAGCAGCTTATCCGCTGCCATCATGCAATGAATAAAGGAGCTTCTCTTTATAAAGGAGTGTCATCTGGGGACTGTGATCCTGGTCCTCAGTCCTTCCTGGTAATCTTTCTTGCATACAAATCAGTGGTTCTCAAACTTGATCACACACCAGAATCACCTGGAGCGCTCGGTAAAACAGTGGGCTGCCCTGCCCCGGGGTTTCTGATTCACAGGACTGAAATGGGGCCCCAAGAATGTGCATTCCTAGCAAGTTCCCAGGGGATGCTGATGCTGCCAGTTTAAAGACCAAACTTTGAGAACCACCGTTTTAGTGAAAGACCAGAACATGATCAGCCAGTTAAGAGGTATGAACTCCCCAAGAGGGACGCAAGTCACTAACTGGTTCACAATTGCGCGGTTATGAAATAAATCCGTGAGGCATGAATTTGTAACTCCTCCACATAAACCTCTGGAAAAGAGTCTGCCAAATTGTAGTTTGGGGAGTCAGGTTGAAACTGTCATGACAAAGTGGAGGTTGGATGACAAGATGAACTGTAGGGTCCCTTCCAAATCCGGAGATTATAAAATGAAACAATGTTTTAACCTGATATCTGTCTCAAATAAGTGTCAATTTTTCCTCCATCCTATTATTCTCCTTAGACAGTGCTCGGATGCATGTTATCACACTTGTTCTAGCCTGTCTTGGATGGGAGTTATATATGTGTCTGTCTTTTCTATTAGATCGTCTACTCCAGGGCAAAGACTGTGATTTTCCTCTCTGTGTCCTTCCCAGTGCCCGGTGTACATGGCGCCTGCTCGAGAAAGCTATACAGAATTCCAACTCAAATATTTTTATATGAAGATATAAGATACTTGCAACCTACCCTCACGACACTGCTTCAAAGGTTTCAGAGGCGACTTTGAGGTTCCTGCGCGACAGATGTCTTACAGTTCATTTATTAGAAGCCAGCATTCTGGATTGTGCATTGTGACTTTCTCATCATGAGAGTTTTGTTTGATAATTGACTACTTCAGGTAATTAAATAGTACCCCTGTGTTTGGGAAGCATGAATGAATAGTCCTCCTCAAATGCTTAATTTATGAACACTAACCCCATTATTCCTTTATACATTACCATATAATTACGATGTGGTATTTCATAATTTAAATACATTTGAGGGTTTCTAATATTCAGATATTTGGGGGGTTTCCACACAACACATTCTGGGTTTTTGATATATGTTAGCTAAGCTGGTACAGCACCACGAAACATTTAATGTTATAGCATAAACCCGTTTTCATGTTCTGAAAGTGTGAATGCTGTGAATGTTCATATGCAAACCCAATAAAATCTCATTAGTTTTTACTTAAATAGAGCAGGTTGATTTAATCCCACTCAGTTGGTCACTAGCCCAAATAAATAATACCTACTAAATGGGTAACATTAAAAGCAGCTGGAAGCATTACCCATCAACATTCTAGGACTCTGGGAAAGGTGGTGCTATTGAAAATGCAGATAGCTTTTTAAGGAGAATTATTTTCCTCATGGCTAGTGATGTTTCAAGTAAAACAAAATGGGGGCACTCACCCTGAGGACGGTGGTTATTTTCCCATCTGCCCTGGTAATTGCTTGTCAAAAGCAGGCTTGCTTTGGATGCCTGAGATCCCCAAGGTAATGGGAAAAAGATCAAGTGTTTTGAAGCAATAAGAAAACTGAGGACACAGTCACATTTTCAGGACCGCGTAAGTGCCAGATTGTTTCATTTAGACGCATGATTATTTTTGTCTGGAATTTGAATCCTGAAATATTTGTCCTGTAAGCCCTTGCAACTCTCAAACAGTCCCAAGTTTGTTTTTATTTGGTTTGGTTCGGTTTGGGTTTTTTTTTTTTGGGGGGGGGGGACTGTTTTACACGTTACTCAAATGGTTTCTTTGTAACCAGCTCTATGGGGTTTTATTAACCTCATTAACCTTTCCTGTCACTTCTCTGTGAAGCTGCCCTTCAAATAATGGCTAATCATTAAATGTAGGGGAAGTCTGTCTAGTTGGCTATAGCCTGGCCGGGGATTACTCTCCCTTCCACAGAGGAAAACTTGGGGCCTAGCTCCACCCACAGCAGTTCGAGGTCTGGCTCGCTAGTCGCCCGTGGTGACTTTTCTCTGTCCTAGCTAGTTTCAGCCACCTCACAAAGGTGCCATGACAATAAAATAACCCAGTAAAATGATTGTCTTTTGAATTGTATCTTTCTAATTACATTCTCTTATGTACCCTGGTATTTATTAAATATATATAATGTATACAAATATATAGACAAATTTGTATCAATAAAATCTTTATGAAGCACTTATTATGGGTCAGGTACTACGCTGAGCACTTTTCTTATTTCATTTAATATCGATATCACCCTGGGTAGGTACAACTATTAGCCCTGTTTTAAAAATAAGGAAACAGATCCAGAGAGGTTAAAACACAAACACACACACACTCAAAACTTGCTCAAGATAACACAGCTAGAAAGTGGTGGAGGCCCTTTGACCTGGATTCTAAGGGGCCTGAGCTATACCGCAGATCTTTCTTAAAATGCGGCTACAAAGGAAAAGAAAGTTGGAGCTCACCTACAAGGACGGTGCTTTTGTTATCCATAGGACATCAGTTCCTGTGGACACTGACGAACTGCTGAGTACTTTCTGTGTGCAGGGTGTGCAGTGGAGATGAGCTAACCCCTGTCATTCACTCCTCCCCAAACTTGCATTTACTCTGCCCTCTCTCTCGGGACAAATTGAGATGATAGAACCGGCTAGAGACACAGCAAGCAAATATGGCTAAGAAGTAAGTAATAAGGATTTGAGCCTCTTGAGTTTCTTAATGGAGCAGTAAGATGGATAAAATATTAGAAAATACCTATCCATACTGAGATAAGCTGTAGATTGACAGCTCCTGGTGTCACTGATCACAGTTATTAAGCATCTCAGAGCATCTGAGTTTCAAAATACCACAAATAATCAACTGAACAGCCTTTTGAAGATCTGTGCTCTGATTTCTTTTTATTCTTGGTTGCCCAAGAATATTCGCAAGGAAGTGAAAATCACACGTTCTTTCTTTTTGGTACCTTTAGGTGTTGACTGCTGATTTCAGGAGCTAGTCAGCACTATAAATCTTGGAACCTTCAGCACTTTGTAATTTTTATAATGCATTTCCTAAACTTTAGCATCAGACAAAAGAGTTGTCTGAAAAATCAGGAGATCCCGTCTTCACATGGGTAACACCTTTCATATAAATGAGATCAAAGTGCTTTATTAGCAAGTAGCAATGATCTTCCTTCCCACTTAGGACAACAACTGAGAAGTGATAAGCAAAGGAGGTTGCTCAGGACGAGCAACATGGTAAGACACACAGAATCTCAGGGAATTGTGATGGAGCCAAACCACACCTGGGACTCCTTTTGCAAACATGGGCAGATCATGTGCAGTGCCTCCCTTCAGAATGAAAGGTGAACAAGAGAGATTTGTGGATGCTGATGCCGTAGAAAGAGCTTCCCCCAGTCCTTAATGTATTCAGTTTATTCAGTAATTGTTGCATTGTGTGTTTATCAACCCCTAGTTGTGTATCTGGTATAATGTTTTTTCATGTTCCTAGATTAAAACTACACAAAAACCTGCCATTAGCAAATAGACTTGGAAGTCCTTAACCAACAGATTCATGAGAAAGTTAAACACAAAACATACATATTTAAATTTGTACCATCAGCCAAATTACAAATGATAATGTTACAGACCTTCTGGGGGTTACCTGTGTGTAGACTCAACTGTGTGTTACTTCCATGAATGCTTGAATCCCGTAATAACATTGGATTTCCTTAATAAATATTCTAAAATGTAAAGCTTTTCTTGCCTCTTCTTTTTCTTAATTCCAAATCAGCAAGTGGTTTCTATATATTTAATTCCTTTTGGGTTCAACAGTAATTGACGAAGATCTGCTATTTTTTTTCATGACTAAACAGTCTAGGGCTGTTGCTGATTTCTCTTTCTAGAGGCTATTCAGTTTGTCTGAGGTATTTAAATGTTTTCAATGTACTCCTAGAGGAGAGGCACCCCATCGCCTTATCAGGAAAACCTAGTACAGTAACCAGTGTGTAGTAATTCCTTGAGAAAGGTTTGTTTTACCTTTTCATATAATGTCACAGAATCTTGATTAGTGGGCCCCTACAAGTCTCCGCCAGGCCCTGGCTTGTGTGACAATCTGTTGCTTAAGGGTCCAAGGTCATCTGAGATATAGATGAATGCCACGAGGTCTCTGCTTGAGTGTCATTTCCCCAGAGAGGCTTTCCTTGACCACTTGGTCTAAAATGGTCACTCTCTGTCCCTAACCTTTCTTTGTGTCACTTGAAAGTACTTATACCTACCTGATGTGTACCTTTTTTCATTATCATTCTTCCTCACTAGACTGTATGGGGAAGGCCCCTTGTCTGCTCTAGCCCAGAGCCTAGGACAGTGCCCATCACCACATGGATAAATGAACCAAGTAAACATTGTAATGTTCATCGATCTCAAGAGTGAAATGATTAATCTTCCTCAAGGTGGATTATTTTGAAAGAAACTGTAGGATCTATTATTATAAATGATGCCCAAGTATTGTTAATGGGAATTTTTTCACTGCGGTAAATGAGAATTTTTTTGATGATTGATTTTTTTCCCATTGAATTCATCTGTTTAATACAAACATTTTAAATTGTAGAAAAAAAATTACTTACAGCCCCACCTTTCAAAGGACGGAACTTCTTGCAAATAGTTACACTGCTCACGGTCCAAATAAGCTTTGTGTTTTTCTTGCAAATCATCAATAGTCTCCTGTTTGTGTCAATTTTAGCAGCTCTTCATGCTCACCTGAGTTAATTAGTCCCATCTCTGAGCTACAGCTGAAAACTTCCAGGTCAGTCTCACTTCTGTCATTGTTTAATGACTTTGTCTCATTTGCTAGACTACCTCTTGTCTTACATCCACTTAGGTTCAAAGTAGTTGAATTTGAGACCCCAGAGTTGATGAACTCCAAGCTCCCTCAAAAACCTGATGTTTCATAATCTGCAGAACTTATTGCAAATTGTAATTAATTTAATTATTTATGCATTTACTTGATGTTTGACTGCCTCTACCATTAGATTATGAGGGGAGTTCTGTGAATAAAGGGATGCTGTTACTTTTGTTTCCTTTCATTCACACAGTTCCTGGCACACAGTGGGTACTCAAGAAATACCTGTTGAATAAATGAGTGAATACATATCTTCATCACTTTTTAAAACATGAGCTGACATCAGGATATTATACTACATTAGGGATGGCAGAGAAATTTGATACCTCTTCTAGAAGAATTTAAAGTCCTTGGTTACTCTGGAAATACTAATAGTTCAATAAAATACAAATTTTAAAAACCAGTAATTAGTTTCCTCTCAAGTATGGTTATTCTTAAGTCCTAGTCTCTATTCACGATCAGCCGTCTCTGTAGCAATGACCCATCTTCCTACAACCTTCCCCTCTTAACCTGACTCTTGATTCAATAACTCATTTTGCCATTCACAGGATTTCAAATGGTATAAATTCCCAGCTCAACTCAGTACAGAAAAGCATGTTTTATTAAACAAGTTATGATAAGTAATTATGGCTGTTACCAGGTATCACGAATAATCAGGAGCACGAATCAAAGTTTTATTATTGAGTGGGGTGTAGTAAAGGAGGGGGAAGGCTTGCATCAGTAGTTTGCCAAGAATGCCACACTCAAGGCACTGGAGTACCTCAATTTGTTCTGGGCACTTGTCTTTGTTTTTCTCATGAGATGGAATAATGACACATACTCAAGTGAGCCAGTTAACAGCAGCCTTCACACCAGCTTCTTGATATTGTTCCTTATTTTCTAATTTTTCCTTGGTTCTAAATTTTGATTATCTAGCCCATTGAAGGCAGAGAGGATTATTGATGCTTATACAAAGTTATAAATGATGTCAATTATGGGCAGGCTCTGACAGTGGTGGAATGTCTCATAAGGTAAAAAAAAAAAAAAAGTAATTACTTTGCTACTGTTAGATAATCACTTCATCTTTTATGAATTTGTTCCTGTGCTATTTGGAGAACAGTAATCTTACCTTTAGGCTGGTTCTACATTTGGGAATTGACTTATTTGAGGTTCTAATATCATCTGTGTGTTCTAGGCAACAAAAATGAGTTTTTCATGAGCAAATATGAGAAGAACAATATTACCACAACTAAGTCACTCGCTCATCCTTGACTTGCTTTTTGCTAGGTGCTGTGTTAGAATCTGGAGGTACAGAGGTATGGTAGATTAAAGATGGCCACAAATTCTTTGATACTTCTTTCATCAAGAGGGGGGATCTATGTCCCTGACTTTGAATCTGGGCAAGTTCTGTGACTGATACAACTAACTGTATGTAACGTAAGTGACACTATTAAAATTTCTGGACACGGGCCTTATGAGACTGGCATCCTCCATTTTTTGTCTCTTGGAATGCTCCCTCTTGGAGCCCTGAGCTACCATATACGAGGCTGCCTGCCATGCCAATAGGAAGCCCAAGTAGAAAGGCTGTATGTAGAAAGAGAGATTCCCAGCTGCTGTCCAGCTCTTCCAGCCCCCACCTATTTGAGATATCGTACCTGAGAGCCCAACCATCATGGAGAACAAACAAGCCATCCTGGCCATGCTCTGTGTGAATTTCTGACCCACAGAATCATGAAATATAATAATAAAATTTATTTTAATCCATTATGTTTTGGAGTAGTTTTCTACGCAGCAACAGATAATCAAAACAAGGAACAAATCAGACTTGGTCCTTGTCCTCACAGAACTTAAGACTTAGCAATTAGGACAATCCAGAGCTAATACTGTGTATATCCCAGAGTAAGCAAGAAATTGAAATATAGCAACATCATTGAAACTAGAAGAAACCTACCATTGTGTTTAACTTCTTCACTTTGGAGCCTGTTAACAGTGCTGTTATGTGCTTAATGCTGTATTAAGTCTGGTCACCACTCTAGAACTTTTCAATTAAGGGTAGGCATTCTAACTGGAGTGGGCAAAAGAAGCTGCCATAACTGCACCCAGCAGCGTTGTTGCAGATTTTTAGATTTTAAATTGTTCTTAAAACTGTCCTAAGTGATAAACACAATAGTCAGATGCCTCTCAACAGACACACCCTTGTCATAAAAGTGGACATTTTGCTTCTCTTACAGCAGGCCCTGGATTAGCTGATGTCATGATTGATGAGATGTGATACCCTAGGATAAAATCCACAGCCTCAAGGGACCCTAATGTGAGGCAGAGTGGATACCAACTCTTCCCAAGGTAAACACAGGTACCCTAGTGAATTAAGGGTGGAAATATCATTGCATTAATGTGATTTCCAGTTCATGACCAGTCACCTGTTATCTCTTTTTAAACCAAGATAGTTAAGGCCCCAAATTAAGTAAAATGATAAGATTAGATTTGTGAGGACCCTGAGGGAAAGAGATCAGAAAGGAAAAACCAAACACTTGAGGTCTTTCCAAGGAAGACTGAAGAAGCTGTGTAGTCCGGGGGTGACAACCCCAAATACCAAGCAGGGCCAGGCATGCCAGGGAAAGGGAGGGAAGTGAGCCAGGTGTAAGGGAACCAGTGACGGGGGAGCTAGAAAGCCACGTCATAGCCCATTCAGACAGGCGGTGGCCCTCCACTCCACACCTCCTACGCCATGCCCATGGGTGCAGAGATGCCAAGCTTTGTACATTTTCTAAAGAAGGAATACATGCCAATTTTTATGTGAGATCTTCTAATTTCTAAATGTTGGGCCGAACAAACTACATCTGTGGGCTGATATGAAGCAACCTCTGATGTCGATGCCTGACATGGATTGATGTGGGGTCAGCCTCTCATGGGCCAGACCTTGCTGTCAGCCGTTGCACTCACCCTGGTAGGATCTGTTTTTTTAAATGCACTTCTCCATTAGTGACGGCGAGTGAAATGTCTGGCTTTGCAAATTACTGCTGTCATTTAGTTTAATGTACTCTTGTTTTTACATATTTATAAAAACCTTTTACATTATTAATAGTGATTAAATGCTTAGACACTGAAGATCAATAATGCTGCTGTTCACCTATTTACATTATTAAAAAGTAATAAGTCATACAGGGCATGTATAATATGTGGTTTACTTTGTAGTCATGTTAGGAGCAGATCGAAAAAATGAAAGAAACTCAGGCTACTGGGTAAAACGTATTTGGGAAAAAACCAGTAGCTGAGGTGGGCTTGCTAGAGATGTGACGGCGTGCAGGTTACATGCTCACAGTGACATTATGCTCCCATGGGGCACAGGAGGTACACATTTCATGGGCTCTCATGTGCCGGTGTAGCAAGCTTATGACAACAAAAGCTAGTCTCACTTGGATGCACAAGGATGAACAGATATTTAACCTCTGTGTGTCCTTGCAACAATTAAGTCACCTGTGTGCCACTGTCTTTAGCTCCAAAGGCTTCTGGTGGTGGCAACACTCAGCAGAGAGTCATCTGTGGGGTCACATTTTGCCAGCAGGCAAATGAGCCCCTTGACAATGTTCTCTTCATCTGCTTATCTGGCTAGCTCTCAATTATGTGACAAAAGCAGAAAGGCAGAGTGGGTCACCTGATTTTAGCACAGCAATGTTCTAGATCTGTCACAGACAGGGATATCTAAGGGCCGTAAGTCTTTTCAGGGTTAGCTAGCCCAGCCTTCTAAATAGCCAAAGGGGCCGGGCATGGTGGTTCAGAGGTCAGGCTCTCAGTACCAGTCTGCCTGGGTTCAAATCCTGGCTCTGACACTCGTGGGTTGTGACCGTGGGCAAGTCCCCTACTTGGCACCTCAGTTCTGGTTTCCTCACCTGGAAAGTAGGCATAACGACAGTGTCTACCACATAGAGTTTTGGTAAGGATTAAATGAGATAGCCCATGGAGGAGCCCAGTAGGAGACCTGATACACAGTAAATGCCTGAGAACAATTTACATCTAGCAAAGGGCCCATTTTTACCCGCCATTCAATTGTGTTCTTCTAACAACAGGAAGTTCATTAACACTGGTTTGTAGTTTGCAAAAATGCCACTGAAATGCATTAAATAGAGCTGGATTTTTAAACTTCGTTTTTTTTTTGTTTTTTTTTTCCTTGCATTGACCCAGATGCAACTTCTCCAGCAGAAATTAGAGCCAAGTCACCAGGTTCATTTAAGGACAAGTTGAAATGGGGTGGCTGTGGTGTAACAGAAAGGTTACCAGAGTTGCTACGCTACAAACTTGGTGGCTGTGTGACGTTGGGCAAGTTACTGGACCTCTCTGAACCTGTTTCCTCATACATAAAATATGGTAATACAAATCCCCACTTCACAGGGATACTGTGAAGATAAAGTGCAATGAGGCATGTTTGAGGGCTTTGCAAATGAAAAGGTACTATTTAGATGTAAGAGCTTGTAACTATTATTCTTTATATATGGGATCGGAGTCAGATTGATTTTACCCAGAGTGACACTGCATGTGCTGATGTTTTAGGGGAGGTGGAGTGAGATCGCTTGTCCTTGACTCTATCCTTTGGAAAAGGCCTGTACCTTTTCTGACAGACTCGATAGGTCTCTAATAGCTGAGACCACTGGGTGAAGGGGACCTGTTGTTCTGAATTCCAATGTGATGTGCAGAGCCAAATGATAACTTGGAGCATTTTACAAAAGAATCAAACCAGGAGAAGAAGAAGGGCCTTAGCCACCACAGGTAATCGGTTTGTTTGCTCCGCCTGTGATGGCAAACGTGGCTGAAGCCTGAAGCTGAACCCCAGGGGTGCAAGTCTCTCTTGGCTTTGCAAAGTTTATGGCTCCGATGACGTCCTGGTCCTGCTTTGTGTCACAACGACTTGTCTCCTGCCTCTCTTGGGTCCTGATCTTCTCCTTTTACTTGAGTTTGTAGAGTCATTTAACAAGACCTCCATGTCATGGAGGTTGTTATTTCTTCCACTTATTTCTTTTTGTTGTTGTTGTTTAGACTCACTTTCCCTGAGCATGGACAAAGTTGCAGAGTGATGACTTCCCTCTACCTTCAATAGAACGGGGGTAATGGCTGCATTTTGTTCCTTTTGTTTCTCTGCTGTACAATCCCTAAGCCTCCACTATCTAAATAATGACTTTGACTGCAGCGCCCCCCCCAAAAGTTACCCCAGAGTTGTTACTGGGCTGGGAGAAACACTTCAGAATGGGGAGGACTGAGTCTCTTGGGAGAATTCAAACTTTGACTAGATCCCCTGGCAGGACAGGCCTTTATTGTGACGTGTTGGCATTTGGGTTTTGGGTTCTGTCAGACACCTAAAAGATCACAACTGCACAAGAATAAAAAAACAACGAGGAAGTCTTAAGTTTCAGTATCAGTTCTTGTATACAATCTGTGGAAAGGATGCTGACTGTTTTACATTTCCACGCACATCTGTTTTTTTTTTTCCTTTCCTACTTTGTATAGGTCCAGGTGGAGTTGTTTTCTTATACTGTCACTCATATTAATATAAACTCTCTTTTTTATATTAATATAAACTCTTGACTGAGTTTTCTCTTGGGGACTGATCACACCCACCAGCATGCAACAAAGTGGGTGGGATGTAGACAGGGGCTCCTGGATAGATACTTTGCATGATTTTTGAATTCCCATTTGTAATAGTCTGGAAAGTAGTGAAACATCTGCTTGTGGAATGAACAAAGGAGGACATTTTTAAGAGACTAGAAATGTTGACTTCAGTGATTTATTTATGTCTAGTGCTAATGAGTAAAATATATCATTGCTGAAGATGAAGCAGAGAATAACAGTGAGCAAATTCATGTGATTATACTTCAAATAAGTAAGTTAATTTAAAAAATTTCTTTACCTACTGGGTTGGGCTTTGGTCTTAGGTCTTTAGTGACAATTCATGCATTTGAGCTTTCCTAGAAGACAAACTTTCCTTTTTAAAAAATTTTATTTATTTTAGAGAGAGAAAGAGAGAGAGCAAGAGTGAGTGTGAGCATGAGGAGGGGTAGAGGGAGAGAAAGAATGCCACACAGACACTGCGCTGAGCATGGAACCCCACACAGAGCTGGACCCTACGACCCCGAGATCATGACCTGAGCTGAAATCAAGAGTCGGACACTTAACTGACTGAGCCACTCAGGGGCCCAAAGAAGACAGATTTTCACAAGTCTTGCATTTCACATTAGGATGTCAAATTCACCCAACTCTTTCATATAGAAACATTTTACATCATGGAATAAAACTTCAAATTTAGCTTTTGAAATTCAAGGGTTTTCAAGGGATCAATCCAGAAGCTAAATAATAAATTTGCAAATTATACTTCAATTCTGTTTTTGTCATTTAAAGCCCCACCTATACTTTACTACAAGTAATACACATTGTGTGCGTGTGTGTGTATACACAGTTGACCCTTGAACAACACAGGGGTTAGAGGTGCTAACCCCCCACACAGTTGAAAATCCACATACAACTTTTGACTCCTCAAAAACTTAACTACTAATAGCTTACTGTTGACCGGAAGCCTTACTGATAACAGAAACAGCTGATTAATGCATATTTTGTATGTTATATGTATTGTATACTGTATTGTTACAATAAAGGAAGCTAGAGAAAAAAATGTTATCAAGAAAATCATAAGGAAAATATACTCACAGTACTGTACTGTAAAAAGTCCGCATATAAGTGGATATATGCAATTCAAACTTGTTGTTCAAGGGTCAACTGTACACACACACACACACACACGTTTATCCTTTATGATAAAGAATCTCAAGAAATGACTTCTCTCTCTTAACTAACCAGTAAGGTCTTAGGTATTCCAGAGAAGCCTAAAAAAGAAATCGATATGTACTGTGTGGAATGGAAAGTAGCCTGATCGTTAGAAGATATCTTCCTTTCACAGTTAAGGAAAAACATGACCACTGTTGATTAAGAAAAAAAATAAATACATATATACCTGCTGTCAAATGAGATCTCTGGAGGAATGACATGAGTACTGTCCTTGCCAATGAGGAATTTGATTCGATCATAGAAGAGTCTTGAGGTGTGCTGAGAGAAGAGGGGTTGGCTTTGCTGAATAAGATCAAGAGGATCTGGTGAGCCCTGACAGAGAGGACTTACATAACAGTTGCTTTGTTGACAACAATCAGGGTCCACACAGTCCGTCAAACCATCTGAAAAAAAGATCATTTTTTTTGAAATTTAGCTTCAATATGCACAAATGGAGAAAAACCTAGAATACAGATGAAGGTAACCATCCATGTTTTGAATTTAGTATCTATTAAATTCATATGTTTCTCATGAAAACTTAACTCTGAGTTTAGATGGCACAAACTATTTTGCTCACAAATCTTTCTTCCCTGAATTCTTGAGCATTTATGGGCCATGCCACATTGTTTACATTTGGATAGAGTATTCCATGAGGTATCACTCTCTTTAGAAGTTTCCTTCTCCCTCAGCAAGACCATTCCTCCAGGATAGCAATGATTCTTCTAATTCTTTTGAATTTCTCACACCATGTACATTTATGAGCACACAAATAACAAATGCTAGCCAATCTGAATTTGTTTGCATTTTTTAAAACATTGAATATTCTTATCTAGTGGTGATTCTCAAAACAGAGGCTGGTATTCTCACAGTGAGAAAGTGTCTGGAGCAGGGCAGTGATTCTCAAATGTGCAGTCAGTTATCTGGGGAGCTTATTAAATATGCATATTCTTGAGCCCCACCAATTAAATGAGAATTTTTCTGAGCCTAGGATTATGCAGACTTAATTTGGGTGATTCTGGATGATTCTGAAGCACACTAATGTTTCAGAACCTTTTTTTTTTTTTGGAATTTGTAGAAGCAACTAGAGCTTACTTGTTCCTTACAGCAGTTATTTGATGCAAGTACTAATAAATCTCAGGTATATGAATGTGACAAGTTGCTCTCTTTCATTTCCTAGGCCTTCACTGTTTACTCTAGACTCCTGACTCCATGGTTGTACCAATAAAAAACAATAGCATACAGGCTTCATTCTTTGGTAGAGGCACTGATGAAGGGCACAGGGGTTGCAAGAGAAGGGGTTACGTCGAGAATCTAGTAGGCACAAAACACTGTTAGGTGACTGGGGAAGTAAAGAGAGAAAAAGACACTTTTCCTGTTTTTGGGAGCTCGGAGCTGAGTAGGAGAAATAGGCGTATAAACAGCTGACTCTGACACTAGTTAAAAGTGCAGTAAGTGTGATAGAAGTCTACATTCAAAGAGAAGGAACGGGAGTGATTAACTGAGCATATGGACACTCCATTCCACACCCAATACGCAAAAAAAAAAAAAAAAAAAGGCCTTCCAAGGTCCTTAGAGCAGACAAATGGCTCTAATTTAGATGTTTAACAAGGGTAAATATAAAAATGCTAATCTTCTTGGCTGGCTGTGGAATAGGGAGGTTCAGATGGCTCACCTGCTCCTTAGGGCTGCTTGCTGCAGGTTACCGGCCCTGGCTTCCCGCCGCCCTTTGGCTTGCTCCCTCTCCCTGATGCGCTGCTCCCGGGGAGCCAGAGGGGGCGTACTACAGCTTGGGGGCAATGAAAGCCAGGAACACCCAGACAGAAGACGTTTGGAACAGCTGCCCTAGGGCACCCAGGAAATATTTTTCCCCACATGAGGTCCGTTCAAATTCCCTGTGCTACAGACACTACTTTGATCTAAAATGCAGTTTGCTGCTTTCTTGCCTTCCCGGTTTGTTCAGTGCATTTTGCCCCGATATCTACTTCTCTGTAGACCTTTTTCTTTTTCACTGGTGATGAACTTTTAAGTGTGGATGCGTTCCAGTAAGAAGGCCCCTTCTGCCTTCCTTTCTCCCCTCATTCAGCAAATCATATTAACAGATTTTCTATAGATTTTAGATGCCACCGTCACCTCTCCAATACGTTGTTTTCAGTCTCCTATTAGCACATTATCTCTTTACTCTGCTAATCAAACATCAGGATGCGTTGCAAAGCTGCCAAAAATATCAGGCTGTTTAAAAGAGTTCTCTGATGTCTGGAATTGGTGCATAATACACTGCACAAGGAAAAACAGCTTTTTCAAACGGGCAGTCACCTTTATCTTTCAGTTGGTAACAAATGGACTAGTGATCATCGGATCGGGCACTTGCAGGTTTCAACCTGTCAGCCACACAATTTGAACTTAGTTTTGAAAAGAAGTCGATTTTAAATAAATAGAAACACCAAATGGCCTTCAAAACTGAATTCTGAAACCAAACACAGAGCCAATTCAAAACTGGGACTCACATTCTCATCCAGTTAGGGGCTATAAATTCCGAGCTAAAGCTTCATATTTAATAATTACCTATTATAGAGGGCTGACCCTCTAACACCTCTGTTTTCTGAGACAACAGCGAGACTTCTGTTGAATCGAGAAAGGCTATAGGCAGGCAGCCCAATAATGGTATGCAACCCCCAAATTAGAATTCATAGGTAAGCCCAATCCATGGGCAAAGATCTACTTACCAATTATCACATTGGCTAACACTCCATACAGTATGTCTAGACTGTTACAAAGAAGTGCAAATGACAGTCACACTGCATGTGTGGGTTTCTTTCTTTTTTGGGGGGGACTATTACCAGTTCTTTTATTGTTCTAAAGTGGCAGCTTTGGCACCCTCCTGACAGCAAGGTTCAGGGTATCAGATAGGAACAGATCAAATGTTCACTGATTTTACTTTTCAGGCCTGTTCCTTTTTACAAGGAATAAAAATAAAAGCCAGCAAAAGAGAATGAGGTTAAATTATCTTGAAAGACTAAACACGGCATGCACTGATCCCAGCTTTGCCAACCAGTTAGGGGCGATGCCAGTAGGCTCAAGTGGGGCTGATAAAGATCAAGGACACTGGTGTCTTTCGTATATGTTCAAGTAATTTACTATTAAACTTTTACTTACTAGATGGATGCCCGTGGATGAAAGAACGATCGGACAAGGAATATGAATGATAGAGGGAAAACCCACACTATTCTAATCCTTAAAATGAATCCGTAAATATATATCCTTTTAGGGACAACATCCATATTACCACCTTGAGAGAGACGGACAGCTAGTTCATGATAAGGGTATCCAAAAGGATTCGGAAACATGTATAATCAGTTAATATGCCAGGTGTGGCCCGAGGTACTTCCACATCTATGATTTTAACTAATCCCTACAACAACCTTGTTAGGTAGACATTCTCATCTTCACTTACACATAAAGGAGGGGAGGCCAAATGTGGTTGCCCAGTTGGGAGAAACGTGAGAGTCATATCAACACCCCGCGTTCTGACTGCAAATCACGTGGCCAGCAGCAGCATCTAAGCGGTATTACTAGTATGACCGAGGCTTCCAAGTACCTGACTAATGTAGGGATTTAGAGCACACACAGAGTGGTTAAGGTCAAAAGAGCAGACTACGATTCTCATCTTACTTTGCCACTCACAATCTAAATGATCCTGGACAAATCATTTCATCTCTTGGATTCTCAACTTCCTCACCTATAAGATGGGGATTATAAAATTGCCTACCCCACAGAACTGTTGAAAGGATCACATGCTATAATAATCATAAAGAGTTTGCCATCAACCAAGTTCCATGCTGTACAGACTGCAAAAAGTCTAGGGATAGATTCCTAAGGGTAGACGCCAATGGTGTGCAGTGGCAGCTAACAATGTTCGGACCCACTTCTATTGACGGTGCCTTATCACCGGCCAGAGGGCAATTAACTGCCATGTAGCATATTCAGTTTGTTGGAATGTGTTCATTTTGTGAACTCTGCTTGGTTAGGTTGTCAGATAGGTAGGATCCTGTGTGGCTCTAAATAGACACTAATGCTACAGTAAATCTTTATTCATTGAATTTCCCAAAATCACAATTTGTTATCATTTGGACAGGGGCTGGATGGAAGCTTAACCTTTCCAGCATCTAGAGAATAGAGGGGTTGCCAAGCAAATTAATAGTGAAAAAGAAATTGAAGGGCTGATCATTCCAATGACTCAGTTAAACAAAATCTTCTCAGGCATTTTAGAAACCCATAAAAATGGGCTAATTATAAATCACTCATACATTTTTACTAATGCAGGCCCCTTACCAGGCACTCCCGTTAGCTTAGTTGTTGCTGTTACGTGCAGGGAAGGTAACAGGACTGTATTTCCTTGGGAAATAGTCTATAACTCATTTGATTTTTTATCTATCCAGGCTGACTTTCACCCCAGCATTTTGCTATATTAGTAAGAAGAAAAAGGGAGAGGCCCAAGTGCACTCAGAATTTGACCTGCTCAAATCACTGTTATTGCTATCACCTCATACAATTGACTTCTTCTGGGTCAGGAAAGTAAATTGTTTATATGCCACTAATGTTCATGTCCTCTGGTCCCCAGCTGCCATCAGTGGCTTCTCAAATCACTCAGAGTAGAAGCCCATGTCCTGGCAATGACTTGACTTCCCCACAGTCTGGCTCTTCACTGTCTCTCTCTCTCACCTCTCTGACCTTACCTCCTATTATTCTATAACCCCCTTCCTCATTATTCCTATGCCTGGAATGTTCTTTACTCCAATATCAACATGGCTCACCCCTCACTTCCTTTAAGTCCAAAAGCCACCTTTTCAGGGAGGCTTTCTCTGACCACCTTATTTAAAACTGCACCCCTGTCCCATACTCGTATCCTTTTCCCTGCTTTGAAAAAAATTTCTCCATCACACTTAGCGTCTTCTATCATACTATTTCTTTTCAAATTTTGGTTTATTGTCTGCCTCTCACGATTAGCATGTAAGCTCCATGGAAGCAAGGATGTAGTCTTTTTTTATTCATTGCTATTTCTGCACTAGAACAGCGCCGGGCTCAAAGTAAGCATTCAATACATACGTATTGAATGAATAAATGGATGTCTTAGAAGTCCTATTTCTATGACATTTGTAAATTTACCTAGAGATTAATAAATGTTCAACAAATGCATCAAACAAACATAAGTTATAAATAGATTCTTCATTGATACCACACTTTTATTGCCCTCTTTAAATTGCTATATTTCAAACACTAGTTCATTCATTTTCACCACTGCAAGGTAGGCAGATGTCAAGTATGACTAGACTTAGACAATGTGACAGATCTAGTCATAGAGTGCTTAGGTGAGTTACAGAGTGTAGATTTTCCAATTTTGTACCTGGAAGATTTTGTATCTGGCATCACTTGGCACTTTAAGCGCTCATAACTAAGTGATGATCCTTTAATAAATGGGTTGTTTGGAAACGAGGGGGCTATGGTCAGAAGAGAATAATGAGGACTATGCTTTGTGATGCTAGGTCTTTTGTCCCAGCCAAATCTTAAAAGTAAACCTGGAGAGGGTGTCTGGCCCTTAAACAGAGCAAATGTTACCAATTCATTGCTCCTTCTATTTCATTTTCCTATTTATTAAACACTGCAGCATGCTGGTGACATTCAAAACATGAAGCTTATTGATCCATGAGCTTATGTGTTCATAATTCACCCATGGTGCTGATTTCTAGATCTAGAAACACTATATCATAAAACAGGCTTGCAAATAGCTATTTTTTCTTAATGAATGGTGACTTGTTATGAAGAATGATTCCTGGAAGATCATTCACTTTTAGGCAATTAACTTATTGATTTTACCAATGAATATGAATATAGACCACTGGAAGAGTTTGTATAAGAGAAGCTTGAAAAGCATGTGACAAATACTTAAAAGATCAGGGGAAAAAGGGCTGCTCTGATTAGACATTCTTATTCCACATCTTTTTAACCTCCTTGACAATCGTTTCACAGTATCAGAAACCACTTGCCTTCCTCTATAACTAGAGGGAATAAAATGAAATCTTTGTTTGATAACTGAAGATAGTATGAACTTCACACTGCTCTGTATGATCTGGCTAATGCCTACCTTCATTTTCTCATTTACGAATCTCTCCTTGGCTTGTAGTCCAGCCACAATGACTTGCGTTTCACTTCCTAGAAGAGCCTAGTGCATTTCCACTGCAGGGCATTTGTACATGCTGTTTCCTTGGCCTGGAGCATTCTGCTCCTGACTCAGGTGAGGCCTCTCCTACCATGTAGACTTGGCTAGATCCCCCTATACATGTTTACAGCATTCTAAAAATTTTTTATAGCACTCTTTACAGTTGTAAATATGTAGTTGTTTGTGTCATTTCTTATTTAGTATCTGTCTCCCTTCCTATACCATAAGCTCCATGAAGGCAGAAACTTGTCTTGTCATTTGCTCCCTAAAGCCAAGCACAATACTTGGCACAAAGTAGTAATAAATGAATGGAAAATTGGGTACACTCCATATGAAATGTCTGGCTGAAAGGTGCACATTTGGGTCAAACCTTTAGATCAGCATCATCCAATAAAATTTCTTCCCAATGATGGGAATTGCTCTAGATCTGTGCTAATAAGTAGTCACTAGGCTCATGTGGCTATTGAGCCCTTGAGATGTGCCTAGTGCAGCTGAGAAACTGAATTTTTATTTCACTTTTTATTTTATTTTTTAATCAGAGAGAGAGAGTGAGCACAAGCAGGGAGAGTGCCAGGCAGAGGCAGAAGCAGGCTCCCCACTGAGCAAGGAGCCCAATGCGGGACTCGATCCCAGGACCCTAGGATCATGACCTGAGCCAAAGGCAGCCACTTAACCGGCTGAGGCACCCAGGCGTCCCAAGAAACTGAATTTTTAAAGATTTATTTATTTTAGAGAGAGGGAGGGAGGGAGAGAGAGAAAGCGAGCGAGTGTGGGGGGAGGGGCAGAAGGAGAGGGAGAGAGAATCTCAAGCAGACTCCCCACTGAGCACTGAGCTGGACGTGGGGCTTGATCTCATGACCCTGAGATCATGACCTGAGCTGAAACCAAGAGTTGGACACTTAACCGACTGAGTCACCCAGGCGTCCCAAGAAACAGATTTTTAAATGTTATTTAAGTTAAATTGAAATAGTCACATGTGATTAGTAGCTACCATATCAGACAGTGCAGATTTTGATATCTCCAAATGGTTAGATGTTGGATGGCCTATAAACTTAGCTGAACAAGAGAAAGAATTTTGAAATTTTTATGAGGTCCTATTTATCATTATTTTTCCTATTGTGGTTTCTTTCCTTGCTTTTATGTCTAAGAAGTCCTTTCCTGTCTTGAGATCTGTCACCTATATTTTCTTCTAATTGTGTTTGAGGTTTTCTTACCTTAAAGTCATTAATCAGCTGGACTGTTTTTATTTATCTTACTTTTTTTTTGGAATATGCTAGAAATTGAAAACCTAAGGTTTTTTTTTTTTTTTCTTAGTAGTTGTCTCAGCACCATTTATTTCATAATGCTTCTTTTCCCTACTGATTTTTGATGCTGGTTTTATAATCCACTAAATTTTTATTTGTACTGGGGTGTGTGACAGAGCTTTTATTCGCTTGTTCTGATCTGTCTGTTCTTGTCTATGGCCATACCACCCTGAACGCGCCCGATCTCGTCTGATCTGTCTGTTCTTCCATTGGTACCACTTTGTTTTAATTATCAGAGCTTTAAAATATTCTTTAATGTCTGATAGTTCGAGCTTGTTCTATTTGTTTTAGCTATTCTGATTCAGCTGGTGTAATGTCTAAACTTTTTTTCTCATGTCAATTCATATGTGCATGTAACATAGGTGATCACATTTTCTTTCTTTCTTTTTTTTTTTTAAAGATTTTATTTATTTATTTGACACAGAGAGAGACAGCGAGAGAGGGAACACAAGCAGGGGGAGTGGGAGAGGGAGAAGCTGGCTTCCCGCCGAGCAGGGAGCCCGATGCGGGGCTTTATCCCAGGACCCTGAGATCATGACCTGAGCCGAAGGCAGCCGCCTAACCGACTGAGCCACCCAGGCGCCCCGGTGATCACATTTTCCAAACCCCAAATCGGTACACATGATTAACTCATGGAACTGTGGTCATCATTCACATTAATATTAAGTCTCCTCCTCCAAGCACAGGGTTGTGCACATGGTAGGTGCTTTTGGACTAAAAGGAAATGAGGTCGAGGCATTTGATAAGTTCATAATTTCTATGGTAATTAGTTCTTATATACACAATGCTTAAGATAGCTTTCCTTGTTTTGCATGTTAAGAAAAAAATCCGAAGGTTATTTGTTCTCTGTTCTGTTCTTACTGTTCAAGGAGCTTTTAGGTAGCTCCTAGACCAGCTGTGTCCCCCACATATTCAATGCAGCCCAGTTAGCTATTAAGAGTCACAATGCATTGAATCAGAGTGTAACTAAAGTCAAAGCTGCAGGAAACAGCAGCTAAACTAATGAGTATTCAAAGCTGATTAGAATGTAAAAAAATCCAGCCATTCTTTAAGGATCAGCTATAATATGGAGCAATCAGGTAGCAGCTACTTGAAGCAATTGCTTGAAAGTCATTTTTTTTGATTGGCAAGATTTCTTAAGGATTACATTTTAAAAATGAGGACCATTTTTTCCCCCAAAAGGTTCAATTGCCACTTCTGATTTAATTAAAGCACACACACACATACACACACACGCACATGCACAAACAAGTATGCAAATATTAATCATTAGTCATATTCAACTAAATGAATCCAGTCATTCTGGATAGCTGGAAAGCTGAAACCACCAAATGAAGGACATTTAATGTATTCTTAGGGATAATATTTAAACAGCATAGGAATCAAATTATTGTCCAAAATCTCAGTCATGGGGCTTTCAGAGGTTATTTAATCCATCTTTCCATCTCAGGGTAGAACCAGATGTATATTTATCATCAATATCATTTTAATCCTACTAAAGGAAAAAAATGGTAATTGGAAGTCTCCAGGAGCCATCCCCTGCTACTCCCTAAAGAAACAATCATAAAAATACAGTGAACTCAAATCAGGGTCGTTGATTTTTGATTCCCACATAGGTATACAGTTTTAAAGGAATGTTCAGAGGTCAATACATATTTAGCAAAATCTTCTATACCTTTTGTGTCTATATATACCACAGATATTAAGAACTGATAATCCATTAATTCATTAATATTTAATTGATTCATTCATTAAACATTTTTGGCTGCCTCAAGGTGACCTTGAGGCCATAAAAATGCTTGATAATTAAATATTCAATTATTTTTATCAAGCTGTACTTTATTAAGGCAGGAAACTTATTTTGGCTTAACCCTGAGTTAGAAATTATAATCATAGAGGTTGTTAAAGTATTTTCTGAGCATAAACCTTTTAATCAATATATCAACTGAGAAATCTCTATTACGACCTCAAATTCTTTTTGGAATGAGGCAGACCACTAAGGTTTATACCCTGGTTTTATCATTTCTTTGTTATACGATCTTGAGCAACTCATTTAACTTCTCTGTGCCTTGGCTTCCTAATTTGTAAAGTAGAATATTAATAGTAGTTCCTGCCTCATGGGGATTATATGAAATAATTCGCATAAAGGACTCAGCACTGTGCCTTGTACATAGTAAATCCTAAATACAAGTATGCTAATCTTACTAGTGATTATATATTATATTATATTATATTATATTATATTATATTATATTACATCAAGGATTTCATGTGAAAGTAAAGTGAAGATGAATCTTGAAGGGCCATAAGAGTCCAGGAAATAATTGATTAGTGCACCATTTAATTGAAAATCTCACTCTGGCTTCCCAAATAAAAAATTTTTTTTTCAATTTTTTTTCTCATTCAACATTATTTATTTTTATTATTTTTTAAATATATTTTTAAAATTTAAATTCAATTAATTAACATATAATGTATTATTGGTTTCAGAGGTACAGGCCTGTGATTCATCAGTCTTATATAACACCCAGTGCTCTTTACATCACATGCCCTCCTTAATGCCCATCACCCAGTTACCCCATTCCCCTTCCCCTCCAGCAACTGTCAGTTTGTTTCCTATGATTAAGAGTCTTTTACGGTTTATCTCTCTCTCTGGTTTCGTCTTGTTTTATTTTTTTCCTCTCTTCCCCTAAAATTTTCAATTTAGATAGGTAGTAAATAGTCTCTTCCGAAAATGGGCTGTTATCCTAAGTCTAATGTATGTATATGTGTTCTATGTGTGTGAAGGGGAAGAGGGGGACAGTTTATCATCTTTTAAGGAGTTCACATGAACTGTCTCATTTCTCTATTTTTTTTTACAATAAATATTTACAATAACCCTATGAGAGAGTTAATATTATTATCAGTCCCATTTCAGAAATAAGGAAATTGAAGCACAGAGATATCAAGAAACTTTTCCCAAATCATACAGCAGCCAATAAGTACGCAGCAGCCACAAAGTTTAACTTCAAAGCCCTGTGCACCGAATCACAAAGTTGCTTCCACTTAAAGTTCATAAAGTCTTGTCACTTTTGAGGTAAACTGCTGGCCAGAACTAGTAAAGGGGGCAACTCTTACATCCAGCAATCCTCAAATCAGCATTGCTACCTTATTGATTTAAGTCTCATGTTTGGATTCAAATGACAAAGTGTATAATTGTCTAAGCAGATATAGAAGCCAGAGGAATCAAATTTAATGACCTACTTCATCTTAAGCTGATATACAAGATTAGAAAGAAAACTTTTGTATTAACTTCATGTTTCCTTGAGTCGAAAGAAAGAAGAAAGTGAGGATTTGTTGTTTTAGGTTCATTCAGAGGTGATCTGGGCTGTTTTGAGGCCTGATTGAACAATATATTAGACACTTTGGTTTGTTTGACTAAAAAAGGAGTGGTTAGGTTACCCTGAGGCCTTGGAGCCAATATGGCTTTTGAAAACATCATGGGCAACTCTTGAATTAAATATAAAAATCCTACTGTGAATTGTCTTAATGCTGTGTCCTTTGAAAGATACAAAGCATTACTAAAAGGTAGAGACACAAGAGGTTGCTTTAAATAACTAAGAATGAAGAAAATGATTTCACAGTGTGTATAGTGTAGGCATCTGACAGTTTGAAGAGGGGTACATGTATATAATAAATGGTATAATAAATGCCACAGATACGGGAGGCGGAGTGGCTGTAGTCGTTAAGAAAACAGACTCTGATGTCATATAGACCTGAACTGGAACCAGGGTGCTATGACTTTCTAGTTGTGTGACCTTGGAAAAGTCACATACTATCCCCACTCCAAGCATTAGCTTTTCCATCTAGAAGTAGGAAAAGTAGTGCCCACACCTCATGGCGTTGTGAGAATTAAATGAGATATAATAATGCATGCAGAGTTTGTAATATTGTCTAATGGTAGTAAATATTCAATAAACCATGATTTAAAAAGTAGTATGGCCTTATATAACAATATTGCTTATACGAAGGGTTCCCAATTTTCACTCTTGGCCAAATTGGTCATCACTGTGCTGGGCTATTCCTTTCTCATATGGACATTTTGTAAATAACTCACCTCCATCATTGTCCAAGTTATCTCCACAAAGCATTTCCATGACAACATTGCAGCCTGTCCCACTCCAACCCACCTGACACACACAGTGCCAACCATTTTGATCCAGGGTACATCTCCCATTTCCAAAGCAGAGCCCTGGGCAGCCATCTGTAAAGACAGCAGGGAATAACAATCATGGAGACATCAGAATGGGATTGGCCAACAATGACGTATCTACCTATAGGAAAGCATCTAATCGCTTGGGCTCCCCTCAGATGAGGTGTTAAATAAATGGAAAAGGAAGTTGCTTGCTTACAAGACCTTCCCAGGAAACTTGTTATCCCTAACTCGGCTGTGCTTTTCCTTAGAGAGCCAATTAAGCATTATTAATGCTAGCCCCGATTCCCAACCTCTAGTGTAGATAAGATGAAAACTATGATGGGGACAAAAAAATGTTTTTTTTTGTTTCTTTTTGAAAAAACGAATCTTCTCAGCTCAATCAAAACTGGATGGATGATATTGTATCTAGTTGTGGCCAATAAGCTGGAAAAAGACAGCAGTTTCTATGAAAAGAAACTTCCCCTAACTACTTCCAGTTTGTACTGATTTTTCCCTTGTGAATCACTGCTTCAGGACTTCAGTATATTGGTAGGCAGTTCAGACCATGCCATTAAAAATTTGTCCATATAAATGCCTTAGAAATGTGCTGCAATTGCTTTACGTTTATTTGGCCTTTTTTCTTTAAGATTAGCATTGATCCGAGGGCTAAGGATTAAATTTTTTATTTATCTGGTATCTCGTATAGAAGCTAGCATAATAATATTAGGCCTGTAGTAGGTGCTCAGCAAATGTTTATGGAATTAATGTGTGCCAAATTGAGACTTTCAGAATTCTAGAGAATGACTGGATAAATAGAGTCAAGAGGAAATTGTTGTGCTTAAATGACTTCTATCCATTGATAAACCGCAAACACTAACAATGGTGTCTATTTAGACTTTTAATTTCTCTGGGATGCCCTACTCTTTCTACTAATAGTTCAGAGTTAGGCCATTTCAAAGGGCATCTGTGTATGTGCCAAGTGCTCAGTGGACAGATGAACAGAGATGGCAATAATAGCATATAGCTTCTGGAATTTTCCCAGTAGCAGCACAAGACCAGATCTGCATTTTACTGGCGAGAATTCAATCAATATTTTTTATTTCATTTGCTGTCTTTGAAAGAAAATTCCAGAAGTATAAAGAGCAAAATAATTTTTCAAAAATCTGTAGACATAATCCAATGTTCCTTCCAAATGGTTTTCTAAGTAACTATCAACAGACCAGGCAAAGAAACAACTTTAAAATAAAATGACAGATGGCTGTTAGAAAATATGAAGACTCTCTCTCATTATATATATTATATGTAAATATATATATATATTCCTCAAGAAGTGGTACAGGATGAATATATATATATACATATATATATATATATGTTTAAGAAAGAATTTATCTAGCTCCATTCATCTAGTTCCATTATCATAGATATACAATGGATACAGAGAAATCAGGGATAACTTGGAACATAGTCAACCTTCTGAGGCTGAGGTAAAGAAAGGCACCAGGATATCTGACAGAAAAACCCTTATTGTCTCTATCAAAGGCAGATCCTTGGGGGGATGCACGATGGGTTACTTATAAGGGGAGAATTCTTCTGCCCTTGAAAGGATACTGTACATGGACTTAGAGCCATATTGTTAAGTTAAAGAAAGTGTTCAGCTGTCTGTCCAAACCTAGTTCATTTAATAATTACCTGCCTGTGTTATACATACAGACACATGCACACACACACACACACACAAAACTCCATAGAAAGACAAAGAAAAACAGTTCTTAAAACTGCTTGTCAATCCTTTATACAATATGGCAAAAAAAAATGACTCTTTGATGCTGGAAAAACAAATTATTTTTTGGTCAGACTATTATATCGTGAACCTGACAATATCACACTTAAGGAAGCCTGCCGGAAGTAAAAACACAAACCCGAAACACACACACACACACACACACACACACACACCACCCACCCTTCCTTTCCCACATGCGTATTTTCCATTTACAATATTTTTCTGCTATAAAACGAGTGAGAAGAATCTTACCTCGGACAGCATCTAAGTAGTGAGCTAAAAGGGGGGGAAAAGAGTGATTGAATGAATTTCTGGGAGACCACAGCTATCCAACATGTACTAATGGTCTACCATCTGTTGCCCGGGAGGAGAACAGCAAACTGTGAGCTGCCAAAATGCCGGCAGCTCACAAGTTGGTACAAGGGCCTGTGTAGTTTGGGAATAATATTTTCTGTGGGAAAGATATTGATGGCTTTTCTGCAAGAAACTCTATTAGGCTTCCTAAAAAAGTGTCATATTTCATTAAAAGTATAAGAACTGCATTTTTACATTTCAGTAATAACTTTTCGTGAAAGAGCACTCGCTTGAACTTCTTACTAGTAATATCTTTAGAAGGGAGTTCTGGAGTAACTACCTCCCGTAATCATCACAATATTTAAATCCTCTTACGTGAAGGCAATAAACTTACTGTATTGCGGGAATGTAATTACAGCTGCTGCATCGAAGTCTCACCCCTCACCACCTTTTTAATGAATCTTAAATATTTTCCACAGTCACAGAACAAGACTTACCGTACCTTTAGTAGAGTAGTAATGCAGTTTATTAAGATTATATGTTATATATGTTATATATAGTATACATTACTTTGGCAGGTCCTGACTGTTATAACAAAATACTTTTACCTAAAAATGAGAGTGGTGGTACAGTCTGGTGGGGGGAAAAAAAAGCCCACAAACAATGAATTGGGTATCCAGAGGCCCATGCTTGCCTTTGCTCTGCATGGGATGTCTGTGTGCTCACGGAATGCCACAGAAACACTCTGTGACCTGCTTTCCTTAGCTGAACAATGAGATTCGTACTTGTCTGTCTACACATGAAGGAGGCCTTTGTGGCAGATACATGTATGTGTCAAGGACTCGGATTTTTTTTTCAGTAGAATAAAAATATTTTAAAATTGAAACTCTAGTTATTATTACTGTTTTTTATAGTGTGAAGACCGCATGATAGATTTATTACATAGGCTTTCTCACACCCACAGATGGTTCTCCCAGGCAGCATCCTCAATGTTAGTGAAAGTCGTGACAAGGGCTGGGAGAGGGTAGATGCCTCAGTTACAAACTCTCTATACTACCCGATAAACAATTCAACACAGATGTTCTATTGATGGTAGGTCAGGAGTGCCTTCCTCATATACATTAAAGACAGCTCCTAATAATATCGAATGGCCTCTGTTAAAGTAGTCCCGTTTAATGAAATTGTCTCTAAGTGCTTTCAAGTGAAACAACCTGTACTTTTCAAAAGGAAAAATGGGGAGTGAATGTTATGTTCACAACAAAAACACTTCTCTTATTAACTAATGACACTTTATTCCAATGTATCATCTTTCATTTGGGTAACTCAATGCACCAGAAAACAGAAAATATAAGGAATACTGAAGTAATGAGCTAAGAAATGACACAAGAAAGAAGTAAGATACTATCAACAAAAGAGGAACACTCCCAGTTAAGCAAACTTTCAAACTTACGGCTAACCCTTCGCCCTTTTCTCTCCTCCAACCTCAAATTCTATGAAAAGCCTGGTGGTAGATCACTAATATGCTTTTCCTTCTTCAATTAATCCAATGTACTTTGTTCAAAGTATGGCGGTACTTACCAATTGTGCAGTGGTCGCCCTCCCATCCAGGGCTACACTCACATTTTCCATCTTTGCACTGGCCATGCTCGGCACAGTGAGAATGACAGGAGCGTTCTTCACATGTTGGTCCTACCCAGCCTTCTTCACACTGGCAAATTCCTCTTGAGCAGACTCCATGGCTACCACACTCCATGGTACAGAGCTCTGTGGGAAATTCAAAGAAGATATATTTACATATTTTATTAAAACCAGAGTCTATTCTTTCCAAAAGACATTAGAATTACCAAAAATCCCACTCTATTTTTATATTTTAAATATATAAACCAAATGTCACAAAGACCTCTAGCATTTCAGTGAATTTGCAAGGAACTCTATAAAAAAGATAGTTAAGTCTCTAAGTATAAAATAAACCCTAAGTCAAATTGATTTTGAAAAGTCCATAAAATGATAATGGCATTCAAGGCTTAGAAATGAAGTCAGTGCTAAACAAATGTCAAGTGAGTTTCACTAAAAGTTCATTAAGATCACAAATAATGTTATAAGGATTGTATGATGCTGTAAGCAATCACTGGGGAAAACACACACACATAGTAAAATGGTGCTCTAACTTCATTTAGGAAGAGAAGTTCTACAATTGGAAAGATAGCTTTCTAATAAAATTTATAATATGCAAAAGGTAAAGCTGCCAATGATGGTAATCAACTGGTTTCCCTGAACATACAAACAATATCTGCATTTAAGCATTTAAAATGAATCCTGGTTGATTAAAATACAGTCTTATCTTGACATGTCATTCATTATTTGGCCAATATAATCAAGTTGTATACTGGCTCTGCCGAGGTTCTCTCCCCTGTCCCCTTGACTTTTGTTGAGACATGCTAAATATTAATAAAGTTATGACAGTAGAGAAGCTAAAGTAAAAGTTTGGCAAACCTTTTTCTTGACTGAATACCCTTGCTGGAGGAGGAAATGGGGGATAAAAGCCTATAGAAAGAACACAAAAGGAATAATGCAATAGGTTTTGGGTACAATTGGCCATATACTCTTGAAAGAAACAGAGAATGTTCTGAAGCCAAGTCATCTATCTTTCATAATCTCAAATTTTGAAACTGGTTTTATATATTTAGAAGTATTAACATGTGATGATATCAGTATTACCCTATATTACCTGTAACAAGGCTCTTTCTATGTAACAAAGGTTTCTACTGTACAGATAGCAGAGTTATTTTTCAGTTGGTAAGAATATTCTTCTGATAAAGCCATGGGTATAGATTTTATTACTATCTAAATCAATTTGTTCACTAATTCATTCACAAGTATTCTCTGTGGGTCAAGGTATGATAGAAAGAATAGTGGATATGAAATAAGGATTCCTCTGCATAAAAGCTGTGTACCCTTAGGAAAATTACTAACATGCTCTCTTAATTTCTGCTTGTGTAACTACACAATGGAAGTAATAATACTTACATCTCACAGGGTCACTGGACAGATCTGAGACATATTTTGGAGGTAGAACCAATAGGAGTTCCTCAAGACTGGATATGGGGATTGAAGGAAGGGGAAAAATGAGAGTTTTGGCTTAAACAAGTGGGTGGATACTGCTGCCATTAATGAAATGGGAAAGGCTAAGGGAAGAATAAGGGCAGAAGATCAAACATTAACTTTGAGATAATGTGTAGACAGCCAAATGAATTTAACAGGCCAGGGCTGGAGATGTGAAATTGGCAATCATTAGCACATAGGTGGTATTTAAAGGCATGAGACTAGATGATATCCCTAAGGAGATAGGATAGACAACGCTTGGAATAAGCCCTGAGGTATCCCATTATTTAAAGACAAGATATTAAAAACAGGAAGCATTGGGGTGCCTGTCTGGCTCAGTCAGAAGAGCATGTGACTCTTAATCTCAGGGTCCTGAGTTTGAGCCTCACGTTCAGTGTAGAGATTACTTAAAAAAAAAAAACTAAACTAAACTAAACTAAAAAAGGAGGAACCATCAAAAGGAGACTGGGAAGGAGAGGCAGTGAGTGATAGGAGGAAATCCAGGAGATTGTGGTCTAACACCAGAAGAAGACCCTTTTTCAAGAAGAGAGTAGCTAGCAGTATAACATTACTGAGAGGTTAAGTGAGATTTGGGCAGAGAAGTGTCCACTGAATTTATCAATACAGAAATTGTTGGTGGCTTTAGCAAGAGCTGTATTGATAAGGTAGCAGTTGTAAAGTCAGATCTGAATGGGTGGAAGAGTGAATGTAAAACTGTGTGTGGGGTCAACAGATTGTAAGAAAAGTATAGAACCAAGAAAATACAAAAAAAAGGGGGCTTTGCCTAATAAATGGTAGTTCAAGTAGGTTGATCTTGAAATAGCACCTACTCTCTATATCTTGGTTCTGAATCTCTAATTGATAATCTGGATTTCTAATTTCTGTTCTTGTCATGAATCTGAGGTTATAATTATGCTCCCTTAATAGCCTTCCCCAAGGCTGAACTGAAAGGGCCTTTCTAAGATCAGGGAGCTAAACGGGTCAAAGCCAATCAAGTCAGAGCTAACAGAAACAATTAGAGGCAAATTTTTGTGTATATTGCTTTATACAACTATAAAATTTAGGCACATAAAAATATATCCATCATTCTGGTGATTTCCTGAAAAGTAACAGGACTAGATGAACAGTATCAGCAAAATGGCAGATAAGCCTATCCTTAAAGCATCCCAATATAAACCTTAGAACTGTTGAATATAATGTAATAATTTTAAAAATTGCATGTCTTGGCTCACAAGAAACAGAATTATCAAATGCCAGAAGCAAAGATGATGCTAACAGCCAAAGAAGTAAGCATATAAGTCAACCTTCTGGCAGCTCTGAGTGGTTATCGTACCCAGTAATGACTAGGGGCTTGGGTATCTATGTCCACAGAGGAAAAAGGGATGACATTTTTGGCCCATTAAGATGGGGAGTTAGACTGAAATTCCTGCAGAAAGTAAGGACCCTTGAAGGGATGCAGTTTTAGTGAGATGGGGACTAATAAACTCTATCCACTAGCCCAGAGAGATGGCAAGGAAGCATTAACTATAACGATAATAATAATATCATTAATAGTAATAAATTTGGGAGTTAGAAAACAATATTGAAATAAAATACTACCTAATAATAATATGTGCAATAGAGTGTCCTGAATGAAATATTTCTAAAACTTTGTACTATTCAGGAGTTAAGTAAGATATTATGTCAAGTATGCATATAAAAATTTAAAGGTGGAATTGTTTCTAGTAAATGTGACCTCAGTAATTTTTACTATTCTGTCCTGATGGAAACTGGAAAATTTAGACAAAATATATTTAAAAACTGTTGGACATTACTGGAGTTCAACAAAGAGTAAAGAGTTACTGGGCCACATTCTAGGAGAAAAAGAAAACCCAGAGAGTTGATTTTTGACATTTATGGATGCTTTGCCTCTAACAGCCAGCTGGAAGACTCAGAAGCTGGGTAGAGCTTTTGTCAGTCTCACGGGTGCCGAAAGAAAAATATTTGACTACATAATGGCTAAGAAATTTCTAATACTAAAGAAAATATCAAGCCAAATATATGAAGCAAAATTGAAGGAACAAAAAAGAGAAAAAGACAAATTTACAACATAGTCAGAGACTTTATGCCCCCCTTTCTCATTAGCTGATGATAGAACAAGCAGACAACAAATCAGAAAGCATGTGAAATATTTGAGTAACATGATTATCAAATTTGATCTAATTGACACATATAGAGAACTATAATAAATAATACAAAATGCACATAATTTTCAAGTTCACATGGAACATTTACAAATATTGACCATATGCTGGGCTATAAAGCAAGTCTCAATGTATCTCAAGTATTGAAATTATTTATAGCATGTTGTCTGCCTACTGTGGACTTAAACTTGAAATACAAAGAAAAACAAAAGGTAACTATAAAATCCATATACGTTTGGAAGTTACAAAATATACCTCTAAAAAGCTATGGGACAAAAAGCAAATCATCATGGAAAGTAGAAAATACTTTAAATGAATGAAAATACAATGAACATATCAAAACTGGTATAACTAAATCCATGTATATAGGAAAACTTATAAGGTATAAAGGAAAACCAGCTAAAAACAATGACACATGCATCCATTCCAAGAAATTAGAAAAAAGAAAAGCAAAGTAAACTCAAAAAGGGTAGAAGAAAGAAAATAATAATTATAAAAGCTGAAATTAATTAAATAGGAACAAACACACAATAGAAAGAATCAAGAAAGCCAATGCTTGACAATTTGCATAGCCCAATAAAACTGATAAACTTCTGATGGGAACTGATGAAGAAGAAAATACAGAATATCCAAATAACTAATATCACTAACGAAAAAGATGACATTGCTATTGAATGTACAGACATAAAACATCATAAAAGAACATTACAAACAACTTTTTGTCAATACATTTGAAAATTTCAATGAAATGGACAAATTCCTAGTAAACACAATTTACAATAATGAACACATACACACAAAAGGAAACTGAATGGTTTCTATAAAGAACGTAAATCCACAAATGAAAAATATTCCCACAAAGAAAATCACAGTCTCAGATGACTTCACTTGTAAATATACCAAACTTTTAAGGAATAAAAACCACCAGTCTTGAATAATCTTTTTCAAAGAATAGAAAAAGAGGAAACACCACAGTGTGAGTTATGAGGCCAGCATAACCTTGATATAAAATCCTGACAAGAATATTATAGGAAAAAGTACAGGTCAATTTTACTCATGAATATGAATGCAAAATCTTAAACAAAACATAAACAACAAATCTAGCATTACATAACATGAAATAATGTAATGACCAATTTGTGCTTATTCTAGGAATACACGATTATGTTTCTATCTGAAAATCAATCAATGTAATTCATCACATATATGGAATAAAAGAAAAAAATCATATGATCATCTAAATAGATATATATAAGTACTTAGTAAAATACTAAACATCTATTCATGATAAAGGCTTATAGCAAACTAAAACTAAGAAGAACATTAATCTGATAAAGATTAGCTACAAAAAACCCTACAGCAAACATCATATTTAATAGTGAGATGTTGAAATAGTTTTTCTATTTTTGAGAACTGAGAAAAGATGCCTATGATCATCACTTCTATACACCATAATTTTAGAGGTCCTAGCCAGTGCAATAATATAAGAAAAAGAAAAAAATTTATATTGAAAAGGAATAAATAAAACCATCATTATTCAAAGATAGTATGATTGTGCATATACACACTATAAAAAGACTCTATATAGATAAATCATTAGAATATGTGAATTTAGCAAGTTCTCTAGATATTAGGCTAATATATAAAAAAGTTCTCTTTATATCAGCAACGAGAAATATTTAAACCATGTATAACAGCATCAAAACATCATACACCTAGTAATAAACTTAAAAAAAATTTGCAAGATGTATGATGAAAACTATAAAGCTTTATGAGAAAAATTAGAGAAGACTTGGATAAATGGAATGCTATGCCAAACTCATTACCTGAAAAACAAAATTACAGACGTCAATTTCCCCCAAATTATTCTGTAGATTAAATGCAACCTCAATCAATATCTTGACAGTTTGTGTATGTGTGTGTGTTTGTACATGTGTGTAAATATTAACCAGCTAAAGAAAGAAGCAGAATAAAGTGAGAAGATGTACTCTAGCCAACAGCAAGACTTACTGTAAAGTTATGTTAATTTCGACAGTGGGTATTGACACAATGGCAAATAGACCAATGAGAGTGAATAGTCTTAAAACTTATAAGGATACTTGATTTATGGTTAAGATGGTACTGCAGGTGACTGTGAAATAGCTGCTGTTTTAAGTGGTTCTGGGCAATGGAATATCCACTAGAAGAGAAACCATCACCCCATATATAAAATTAATTCCACATACAATATAGTAAACATAAACTATCAAAACTTCTAGAACACAACAGAAGAAAAAAATTTCATGATCTTAGGGTAAAAAAAATTTCTTAAACAGTACACACAAATGCTAACCATAAGGGCAAAAAATAATAAATTGGGTTGTATCATAATTAGATTGTCTTCAAATCAAAAGACAAAGAAAAAACATGCTATAAGTGGTAGAATATATTCACAGCACATATAAATGAAAAAGAGCTTGTATCCAGAATATACAAAGAATTTCTTCAAATCAATAATAAGACACACAATTCAACAGAAGAATGGGTAAGAGATCTTGGCATGCCTGGGTGGCTCAGCTGATTAAGCATCTGACTCTTGGTTTTGGCTCAGGTCCTGATCTAAGGGTCATAACTGAGCCCCATATTGGGCTCTGTGCTCAGCACGGAGTCTGCTTGAGATTCTCTGACTTTCCCTCTCCCTCTGCCCCTCCCTCCGCTCTGTCTCTTTCTCTCTGTCTGTCTGTCTGTCTGTCTCTCTCTCTCTTGCAGGTAAATAAATAAATAAATAAAATCTTTAAAAAAAAAGAAAAATGGGCAAGAGATCTGAAGAGGTACTTTATAAAAGATGATATCCAAGTCTACAGAACCATATGGAAACATGCTTAGCATCATCACTTATCAGGTAGATACAAAATAACATAACAATGAAATACCACTGCACACTCACAAGAATGGTTAAAATCTCTAAGACTGACAGTAATAAGTGTTGGTGACCATGTGAAGTAATAAAAAGTCTCATATACTACAAGTGACTATATAAATTGGTACAACCACTTTGGAAAACTCTTTGACATTATCTACTAAAGTTTGATATATGTATACCTTGTGGTTCAGCGATTCCAATTCTTAGTATTTACTCAACAGAAGTGCAAGCAAGCAAATGTTCACTGAAAGATATGTATAAAAGTGTTCATAGAATTATATGTGTTAGCCAAAAAATGGAAATGCTTTAAATATCCATCAACAATAGAAGATATAATTGTGGTAGGTAATTTGCAAAAAAAAAAAAATAGTATGTCACAATGAAAATGGATGATCTACAGCTATGTGCCATAATATAGATGAATTCCTCCAAAAATAATGTTGAGGGAAAGATATGAGATGCAAAATCATACATACTGTAAAATTCCATTAATACAATTTTTGGAAAGCAGGCAGATATTAGAAGTCAGGATAGTTATATTGGGGAGGAAAGAAGGAGGAGGTAATAATTGGGGAGGGCCACCAAGGAGGCTTCTGGGTATAGTATCCTACCTTTTGACTTGGGTGGCAGTTAACAGGCGTTTTATACTTAGATAATTGACTAGGCTGTACAGTTACGACTTTTGTACTTTTCTGTATATGTGTTATATTTTAATAAAATGTTAAGAAATCAGTTGTAATGATCAAAAGAACAGAAATATACAGAAATTTACAACTTGCAAGGTTGAAAAAGAGTGAAGATAACTCAATCAAAGAAAAAGCAGAAAAGGGGGAAAGACAAAGAAAAAATAAATATTATAAATAGGAGACACAAAAGAAGATTCTGGGCTGTAAATCCAAACATGTCAGTAACCCCAGTAAATAAAAACAAACTGAACTTGAAATCTAAAAGAGAGAGACTCTGGAACTCAGTGGAAAAGAAAATCTAGTTATGTTCTTTATGTTAATAAGAGATGTGCTGAAATATACTAATAAAATTCGGTAATAAAAGGAAAAAGCATTCTAGAAAAGTACCATCCAAGAGAAGTTTGGTGTAGCTATAACATTATCAGACAAAATAGATTTCAAGGTAAAGCATTATGGATAAAGAGAGTCATTATGTAATGGTAAAAGGAGTAATTCGTCAGGGAGATGTAAAAATCCAGACTGATTAAAAAATATAGCTTCCAGATAGATAAAGCAAAAGCTGATAGACTGATAATAAGACAAGTTGAAAATTTCACAATCAGTAATAAGAAGATAAAAAATTAGTGAGGAAGTAGAAAATTTGAATAGTACAGTTAACAACTTTAATATACTGGACATATATGGACTCTATGATACATATACTTTTCAAGCACATAGAGAATACCTACTAAAACTGACAAATAGTAGTTCCCAAGGCAAGGCTCAATAAATGGCAAAGATTTTACATCCTGCAGATCACAATGTTTCAGCAAAATGCACTAAAATTAGAAATCAATAAGCAAAACAAAACAAAACAAAACAAAAAACCCACCACAGAAAAGTGTTCTTTAAAAACACACTTCATAATAATTCATGGATTACATAAAAATTATATTGGAAATCAGGAACTGAATAACAATGAAAATACTATTTATAAAAACTTGTGTGATACAGCTTAGACAGTTACTTAAAGGAAATTTACAGCCTTACATACATTTAATAGAAAAGAACAACTGAAAATTAATGAACAAAGTATCCAACTCATAAAGTTAGAAAAAGGACTGCATATAAGTAGAAGGAAACAAACAAACAAAAAGGTAAGAGCAGAAGTTAATGAAACCAGAAACAAAGAAGGAATAGAGAAGATCAACAAAACCAAAATCTGTGCCTTTGACATGAATAATAAAATAGAGAACCCTCTGGCAAGAGAGAGCAAGAAAAATAAGAAAAGAAATGATACAAATAAACATCAAAGATTAAAATATAAAACGAGAGTGCTATGAACAACTTTATGCCAGTAAGTTTGAAACCTTAGAAGAAGTACACATTTTTCAAGGAAACAAAATGGACTTGAGAAGAAATACAAAGCCTGAATACACATTAAGGACACTGAAAATGGCCCACATGGTTTTGTATGTGTATTTTGCTAAACTTCCAAGGAACAGATAATTTCTACTTTAAGCTATACCAGACAAGAGGAAAAGAGAGAAATCTTCCTGAATGATTTTGTGAGACTCCTATAATCTAGTTCCAAAATAGGGTAAGAAAAAAAGGGACTTTTCTATAGGCCAATCTCACTTATAAATATGGCTGCAAAAATCTCCAATAAAAGATCTGGAAAGCAAACCAGCACACATGCACATACATATACACAAATACAGAAATTATAACTGGGGAGCTTGGGTGGCTCAGTTGGTTAAGCATCTGACCTTGGCTCAGGTCATGATCTCAGGGTCTTGGGAGTCTGCTCTCATCAGCTGGGAGTCTGCTTTTCCCTCTCCCACTGCCCCTCCCCCACCTCGTGCACACACTCTCTCTTTCTCTCTCTCAAATAAATAAATACAATCTTTTTAAAAAAGGAAATTCAACCAAGTAGGCACGAACGCTACGATGGTTTAACTTTTGAAAATGTAGTTAATTCATCATTGAATTAATCCAATTCACTTTAAGTTCATTTCATAATGGATTAAAGAAAAATTATCTTAAATACAGAAAGAACATTATATAAAATTCAGTTCCTACTCATGATAGAATCTTTCAGCAAAACAGGACTAGAAGGGGACTTACTGGATATTATAAAATGATTTACCAAAATCCTAAAGTAATCATCACACCTAGTAATAAAATAATAGAGATAGTCCTCTTAAACTCAGAAGTACTACAATTAATGCTTCTAATTCAATGTTGTACTAGAGATGTTGGCTAGCATGATAAGGCAACCAAAAATATATAATGTGTAATACCTGAAAAGGAAGAGACAAAAATGGAATGTATAGGTAAACTGTGAGAAATAGAAGAGGACAGCAAAGTTGTTGGATACAAGATCAACAGAAAAAAAGATCAACATCATGTCTATATATGGAAGCCAAATTAGAATATGCACTTAAAAAATCTCACAATAACAAATCTAGCAAAAAAAGTTCAACATTCTTTTATGTAAGATTTTTAGAACATTTTTAGGAGCTTGGGAAGACGGCAGAGTATGA
Organism: Mirounga angustirostris; assembly: GCF_029215605.1. Taxonomy (NCBI): domain Eukaryota; kingdom Metazoa; phylum Chordata; class Mammalia; order Carnivora; family Phocidae; genus Mirounga; species Mirounga angustirostris. The sequence continues at coordinate 101,275,939 of NW_026991719.1, forward strand.
GGACCCTGAACTCACCCTGTTTACAACTAGATATCATCCACATCCAAGTCAATAAGCCAGAAAGTGATTCAAAGACTGGCAGAACAAAGACCATAACTAAATATAGAGAAGAAGTTGCATCTGAAAGTTTAGGAAGGTCAGAAAGGTGGAGGGAGGCTGCCCACAGGAGGGATGGAGCTGCATGGGGAGGAAAGGGCAGAGAAACAGGCCCTCACACCAGGGATTTCACATGGGGAAGACTAATCTCCTCAACATTTGGCTTAGAAAACCTGAGTTTGTATAACCAGTGGGACTTGGGAGCCTGGAACTTTAAGTGAGCAGACTCAGCACTGGGTGAGCCATGAGGGCGAGTGATAGCTGGGTCACTGCCCTTAAAGAGACAGCAGGCTGTGCAGAGAGGCAACATAAAAATGGCAGTTTACACAATGTCAGAGGCAAATGGGAGACAGATCTATTCAATCTGATTTCAGAGAGTGTTGGGGGACTTCACTGAAAATGAGGGAGTTGGCAGGTGCCATTTTCCTACCATTTCCTGCCATTTCCCATACCCTAGCATAAACAGGGTCACCTCTGGGAGGTGGGGCAGCACAGACACTGGTAGCGTTGGCTCAGGGCAAATTTCATTAGAGCTGAGTGAGCACCCAGTGCAGCTGCAGGGCAGTGCCCAGCCATACATGCCCAGGTACCCATGTACACCATGATCACATGCCAGGTGCACAGCTGCTGCCTCACGTCATGCCCAGCCATTGCACTGTGCCCTCTGCCACCCTGGCACACAGCCCCTAGCCCTGCAGCATTTTAGGGGATCTGGCATAGTACTAGTGGCCCAATGCAAATTTTGCTAACACCACCAACCTGCTCCCAAGCTCCCCAGTGGGCATCCCCACTCAGAGCTGGCTTGCCTGGGTCCCAGTAGCACCATAGAGAGTAAGCACAGCCCACAACAGCCAGAGAGTCAGGGCAGATGAGTGCACTGAAAGGAAAAGTGCCCTGGGCACAACAACAGGGCCTAAACAATACACATAGGATACTCTCCTGAAGTATCACATTCTGGTGAAGAGGGGATGCTGCACTGCAGGGCACTCCAGGACCCCTCTTCATAAAGTCACTACTTTCAAGAGCAGAAAACATAGCTGACTTTCTTAACACACAGAAACAGACATAGAGTCAAATAAAATGAGAAGACAGAGAAATTTATCCCAAATGAAAGAGCAGGACAAGGCCACAGCCAGAGATGTAGTGAAACAGATATATGTAACACGCCTGATAGAGAATTTAAAGCAATGATCATAAGGATACTCACTGGATTTGTGAAAGGACGAAGACACGAGTGCGACCCTTAACACACAGTAGAGATAACAGGCTCAATAAATGAATTGAGAAACACACCTGATGGAATGCAGCAGGATGGAAGAAACAGAGGAATGAATTAGTGACCTAGAAGACAGAGTAATGGAAGGTAATCAAGCTGAACAAAAGAGAGAAAAATAATTACATAAAATGAGAATAGACTTAGGGAACTCAGTGACTCCATCAAAACGTAACAGCATTCTTATTATAGGAGTCCTAGAAGAAGAAGAGAGAAGAGAGGGCAGGAAATTTATTTGAAGAAATAATAGCTGAAAACTTCCCTAATCTGGGGAAGGAACCAGATATCCAGATCCAGGAAGCACAGAAAACTCCCATCAAAATCAACAAAAGCAGACCCACACCAAGACATATTATAATTAAATTTGCAAATATAGTGATAAAGAAAAAATCTTAAAAGCACCAAGACAAAAAGAAGTCAGTAACTTACAAGGGAAAACCCATAAGGCTAGCAGGAGATTTCTCAACAGAAACTTAGCAAGCCAGAAGAAAGTGGCATCATATAGTCAATGTCCTGAATGGGAAAAATCCAGAGCCAAGAATATTCTATACAGCAATCATTCAGAATAGAAGGAGAGATAAAGAGTTTCCCAGACAAACAAAAACTAAAGGAATTCATAAACAGTAAATCAGCTCTGCAAGAAATATTAAAGGGGACTCTTTGAGTGGAAAGAAGAGACCAAAAGTGATAGTATAAAGGTAGACAACACAAAATGAATAAAAATGAATATTTCTGTAAAAAATCAGTCAAGGAACTCACAAAAAGGATATAAAATATAACATATACCTAAAACATGGGGAGGAGAGGAGAAAAGACTGGGTTCAAACTTAAATGACCATCAACTTAATACAGACTGCTATATGCAGAAGAGGTTGTATACAAATCTAATGGTAACCAAATATCAGAAACCACTAATAAACATACAAAGAAGAAAGAGAAATAAATCCAAATACATCACTAAAGAAAACCAGCAAAACATGAAAGAGAGAAAGACAAGAAAGGATCAGAGAAAATCTTCAGAAACAACAACAAAACAAGTAATAAAATGCCAGTAAATACATATCTATCAATAATCACTTTGAGGGGCACCTGGATGTCTCAGTTGGTTAAGCATCTGACTTTGGCTCAGGTCATGATCCCAGGGTCCTGGGATAGAGCCCCACATTGGGCTTCCTACCCAGCAGGGGGTCTGCTTCTCCCTCTTCCTCTGCCTCTCCCCCTGGCTTGTGTTCTCTCTCTCTCTCTCTCTCTCTCACTCAATCTCAAATAAATAAATAAAAATCTTTAAAAAATTACTTTGAATGTAAATGGACTAAACCCTCCAATCAAAATACACAGGATGATAGAATGGATAAAAAAAGACCCATCTATATGCTGCCTAGAAGAGACTCATTTTAGACATAAAGACACCTGCAGATTAAAAGTGTGGAGATGGAGAAACATTTATCATGCAAATGGATGTCAAAAGAAAGTGAGAGTAGCAATATTTATATCAGACAAAATAGACTTTAAAACAAAGACTGTAACAAGAGTCAAAGAAGGACATTATATAATAATAAAGGGGATAATCCAAAAAGAAGATACAACAGTTGTAAATATATGTGCACCCAAGATGGGAGCACCCAAATCCATAAAACAGTTAGTAATGAACATAAAGGAACTAATCGATAATAATACAATAATAGTAGGGGACTTTAAACAACCCACCTATATTAATGGACAAACCATCTAAGCAGAAAATCAACAAGGAAACAATGGCTTTGAATGATAGGCACAGATGGACTTAATAAATATATTCTGAACATTCCATCCCCAAACAGCAGAATACACATTCTTTTCAAGTGCACATGGAACAGTCTCCAGAATAGATCACATATTAGCCCACAAAACCAGCCTCAACAAATTCAAGAAGATTGAAGTCATATACCATGCATCTTTTCTGATTACAATGCTATGAAACTAGAAGTGAGCCACAAAAAAAAAAAAAAAAAAAAAAAAAAAAAGAAAACCTGGAAAGACCACAAATACATGGAGGTTAAATAACATGCTACTAAACAATGAATGGGTCAACCAGGAAATAAAAGAAGAAATAAAAAAGTACATGGAAACTAATGAAATTGAACACATAACAGTCCAAAACCTTTGGGAAGCAGCAAAAATGATTCTAAAAGGGAAGTTTATAGCAAAATAGCCTACCTCAAAAAGCAAGAAAAATCTCAAATACACAACCTAACCTTACACCTAAAGAAGTTAGAAAAAGAACAATAAACAAAAGCTAAAACCAGCAGAAGGAAGGAGATAAATAAAAATTAGAGCAGAAATAAATGATATAGAAACTAAAAAAACCCCAAAAAACAAAAACCAGTAGAACAGATCTATGAAACCAGGAACTGGTTCTTTGAATAAACTAATAAAATTGATAAACCCTAGCCAGACTTATCAAGAAAAAAAGAGAAAGGACTCACATAAATAAAATCACAAACGAGAAAGGGGAAATAACAACTAGTATCACAGAAGTACAATTAAAGAGAATATTATGAAAAATTGTATGCCAACTAATTGGACAACCTAGAAGAAATGGATAAATTCCTAGAAATATATGAACTACAAAAACTGAATCAAGAAGAAATAGAGAATTTGAACAGACTGATAACCAGCAAAGAAATTGTATCAGTAATCAAAAAACTCCCAACAAACAAAAATCCAGGGCCAGATGGCTTCACAGGTGAATTCTACCAAACATTTAAAGAAGAGTTAACACTTACGCTTCTCAAACTATTTCAAAAAATAGAAAAGGAAGGAAAACTTCCAAATACATTCTATGAGGCCAGCATTACCCTGATACCAAAACCAGATAAAGACATCACAAAAAAAGAGACCTATAGGCCAATATCCATGATAAACATAGATGCAAAATCCTCAACAAGATATTAGCAAACCAAATTCAACAATACATTAAAAAAATCATTCACCTTGATCAAGTGAGATTTATTCCTGGGTTGCAAGGGTGGTTCAATATTCACAAATCAAACAATGTGATACAGCACATCAATAAGAGAAAGGATAAGAACCATATGATCATTTCAATAGATGCAGAAAAAGCATTTGATAAAGTACAACACCCATTCATGATAAAAATCCACAAGAAAGTAGGTTTCGAGGAAACATACCTCAACATAGTAGAGACCATATATGAAAAACCCAGAGCTAACATTGTCCTCAGTGGGGAAAAACTGAGAGCTTTTCCCCTAAGGTCAGGAACAAGACAGGGATGTCCACTCTAACCACTCTAACTTACTTAACAAAGTACTGGAAGTCCTAGCCACAGCAGACAACAAAAAGAAATAAAAGGCACCCAAATTGGCAAGGAAGAAGTAAAACTTTCACTATTTGCAGATGACATGATACTCTACATAAGAAAACCCAAAAGACTCTACCAAAAAATTGTTAAAACTGATACACGATTTCAGCAAAGTTCCAGGATAGAAAACCACTGTACAGAAATCTGTTGCACTCTTGCAACCTAAAAATAAAATATCACCTCACAATTGTCAGAATGGCTAAAATCAACAACACAAGAAACAACAGGTGTTGGCGAAGATGTGGAGAAAGGGAAACCCTCTTGCACTGTTGGTGGGAATGCAAACTGGCACAGCTACTAAGGAAAACAGTATGAAGATTCCTCAAAAAGTTAAAAATAGAGCTATCCTACTATCCAGCAATCATACTACTGCATATTTACCCAAAGAATACAAAAACATTAATTCAAAGGGATACATGTACTCCTATGTTTATAGTGGCATTATTTACACTAGCCAAGATATGGAAGCAGCCCACGGGACCACTGATTGATGAATGGATAAAGAAGATGTGGTACACACACACACACGCGCGCGCACGTGCATGTGCGCACACACACAATGGAATATTATTTAGCCATGAAAAAGAATGAAATCTTGCCATTTGCAATGACATGGATGGAGCTAGAGAGTATTATGCTAAGCGAAATAAGTCAGAGAAAGACAAATACCATATGATTTCATTCATATGTGGACTTTAAGAAACAAAACAAACAAGCAAAGGGGAAAAAAGAGAGAGAGAGAGACAAAGAAACAGACTCTTAACTATAGAGAACAAATTGATGGTTACCAGAGGGGAGGGGGTGGGGGAATTGGGAGAAATAGGTGATGGGGATTAAGGAGTGTACTTGTGATGAGCATTGGGTGTTGTATGGAATTGTTGAATATATTGTACACCTGAAACAAATACAACACTGTATGTTAACTAATTGGCATTAAAATAAAAACTTAAAAAAGTAAAATAAAATACAAAAAAAGATGTTCAAACTTTTTGAATTGAAGAAAATATACAAAGATTCAATCAATGGAGAGATATCTTGTGCTCATGGCCCACAAGCCTCAATATCCCTAGGATGTCAATTTTCCTTTATCAGTTCTGTAAGTTCAATGTAATTTCAGTCAATATCCAACAACATTTTTCATAGAGTTTGAAAACCTGATCCTAAATTCTATATGGAACAGAAAAGACTAATACCCAAGAACATTTTGAGGAAGCAAATTCACTGATGTGTGTGTGTCCTAACCTAAATGTGTATCAATAGGAAAATGGATAAATTTTGCTCCCTTCATACAGTGTAAAAAACACAGAAGCTAATTTGAATGGAGTAGAAGTACATGCCTCAATATAGATAAACATTTTAAAAATAATGATGAAAGAAGAAAGCAAGTTATTCATATGAAATTTAAACACCTGGAGAAAACTTATTTTTATAGGTATGCATGTATTTGTAAAAGTGTAAGAATATGTACAAGGATGATTAAATTTAGGACTGTCATTTCCCCTGCAGGGAAGAAAGAGGAATGGGACCACAAAAGGACACACAGGGACTTCATTTGTATTTGTTAATTTTTTTTTTAAAGATTTTATTTATTTATTTGAGAGAGAGAATGAGAGACAGAGAGCATGAGAGGGAGGAGGGTCAGAGGGAGAGGGAGAAGCAGACTCCCCGCCGAGCAGGGAGCCCGATGCAGGACTCGATCCCAGGACTCCAGGATCATGACCTGAGCCGAAGGCAGTCGCTTAACCAACTGAGCCACCCAGGCGCCCCTGTATTTGTTAATTTTTAAAGCGAAGTTGTGGGTTTACAGCTGTTCATTATGTTATTTTACACCCCTGAAATATTTAATAATAATTTACAAAAGAATATAAAGAATCAGTGAGAAACAGCTTTCTTTATGGACTGCTCTACTGAATAAATAAGTGGAGATATGAACCCTAACTCTTGCACTCCTCAACACAAAGCCCTCCATGGATATAAGCCACAACGACTAATCTGATTTATAGTTTCAGCACCACAAGTATCCAGGTGGGAAGCAATATCCTCATGAGTGCAGGAATCCTCTAAGAAATAAATTACGACAAATGGAGAAGCAGATCTTAAACAATAAGCATTCCTCATTTTGAACTGCATCAACATCCCTGCAATTGCATCCAGTTCCAAATGGAGTTTCTGGACCGATTTTAAGATGTTTTTCAATCCCAATCTTTTTATAATCAGCAGTGGGGTAGGCGTGGGACAAGGACTAACAGAAAACAGATGCTGGCAATTGTATAATTTATAAACATGATAGAAATAATATTTGCTCTAACATATTTGTCTCATGAGTAGTTCTATTCTATGTGTAATATTTTCTATCTGGCTGAAAATACATTAACATTACAGGCTACAAAATATGACAAAAGAATGCTAAAATATAAACATTCTTCTGTGCAAATGTATTGGAAAAGAACATGAAAAATACAGGCAGACACTTTAAAGTTCTACTGAGACATTTCATTTTTAATAAGTTTCTTTATGCATGTCGACAATGAACAACACTTGTATAAATTGGACTAGGATACAACTGGAACACTTCTTTGTTGCATGCTGACAAAGAACAATTTGATTAAACAGTAAATCCTTCACAGCCTCCCTCAGAACCATTTCTCTGAGATTTACTTTTTAGACAAAAATTCCCAGTAAAGTGAATTCTGTTATTCTTGGCACTTTGGCTGTGCCCAATATTAGACAATGATAATATTGGGGACCCCAAAACATTAAACCTGGACATCTACAAGTTCTAAAATATACATTTTATACACTTATGTAATATTTTCAATAATACAATGTGACATTCTAAACAAAGGACACCTTTGATGTAAAAATTCATAAAAATAAGAAATTATTATGTGTCTCCTTGTCCAGCATCTCGTAGAATCAGTTAAAGATCAAAAGAAATCAGGCTGGGAGCATAAGGAAAATCAAGAATTGGGAATGAATGATTCTGAATAGATAGAAACCTTTCTCTTTGTTAGGTTATAATACAATGTTTTTTGGGGGAAATTAAGAGGATTTTCTCACTGTCTTGTGTCATCAACATGGGAAATAAGAGTAAGGGGAAAAAAAGTAAGTTGATTTGGTAAGTGTGGGCAGTGCAAAGTCACACAGCTTAAGGGCTTAAAAGTTTTTATGGTGTATACCAGGTTCTTCACTAAAATCGAGCAGTGAATCAATCACAAATAAGAAATATTATCAAGAACAAAAGTTTGTATACTTGGTATTGTTTTTTCAAATATTTGAATCATTTTTATTTTATGGCTTTCAGTGCCTTTCATTCCTCAGGGGTAGACATTCTACTTGAGAGTGGGACTAGTATAAATAACTGTTAATAGAACACATGCTCATGAATGCAGGCATGCACATACACATGCACACACACCTCTTTGGTCTCTATTTCTCTGAAAGCAATTGGAAAAATATTAGTTGATAGTGCATTTATTTTATTGCAGAGTAAATTCAATAGCACGTCCATGTGATCTTTACAAGTACCTTGCTATGACAAAGACTTGGTTTTATCTTGGGCTACAGATTACATTTTTTGTGTTTGATGTGTAATAGTGAACGTTTCTTTACAGAAAACCTAGGACATACACATGACACTTGTCCTTCAGCCCCAGCATTACAATGGGCTTCAATATATGTTAGTAATCTTAACACTATCTTACATTAGAACAAGAATCTGATTGAAGAGATTACAAAATATCAGCTAGCTCGTTCTGTACAAATAGCAACATACAAGCAGCAGTAAAAACAACAACAACAACAACAATAACACACTCCTGCCTATAAAAATCTTGAGATGATTCTTAAATTCTTGATGGATAAGAACAAAAATGTGAAAGAATCTGGTATTCGAAGATCAAGAGTAGAATTGACTTTCAGCTTAATGTTTCATAGATTATGGTTATCACAGGGCTTTGGATTTCCTTTATTAAATGGTGAACTGTTCTTTGGTAAACCTGAAAATGCTGATAAGGCAAAGAAATCATGCCTGGCTTACAACTTTTGAATTCAATAAAATAGCTGGCCTTTTTTTCAATATCTAGACTCTTTTACCTAGAATAAATCCTGTTTCCTTTTTGGCCAAATAAAATATTCTCTCGTAAGTCTAGAGGTCATATTTTGCCTATCTCAGTGATCAGAGACTGGAAGCATTGAGGCTGGAGTGAACCTCTATTCATCCATGGCTATGGAATGTAAGACTGTGTCTCAATCTTTTGATTATGAACCCAAAGCACTCGCCTATCCTATAGTATTTCCAATTGCCAAAGAATGTTGAAATCTAGATACTTTGTCTCACAAATGCTTTTCACTTGACCCAGTAGGTACCAGGTTGTCAGGGTAAAACATTACCCTTAAGGAGAAAATAAGAACTTTGGGAACATTAGCAGTAGGCCATGTGCTCTGGATTGAGTGTTCAGCTGTGGGAAGCTTGTGTGCTCTATCCACATCTTTTTCCTAAGACTTTCTTATCATCCTTGCTACCTACTTGCAGTCTGTGACCACCTAAAAGGGCAGGCCCAACTGGCTCATCAGGGTACCAAACTCACATCACTCACATCACTGGCCTCAGTAAAACAGTATTCTCACTTATAAAACTATATACAATGACTATTGGGACAATTATTACAGAAAGGCTGCTTAAGAAGTATTTATTGGAGAGTTAGAAAGCTGTTCTTTATAAAGTTTTGCACTCTTTTTGGCACGATTTGACAGAATGTTAAAATTGCACTAGGGAGAATTTTCTCTCCATTCTCTGACTGATATTAGACCTGTTTTCCCTTCTTGAAAGAATTTTGGGCATTACTTCTTTTGTCCTCCAAATGAATTTCATTTATTCCCTTGATGCACATCTAAAACTCCTGCATGGCGTTTTGCTAAGGCAGTAAGACTCCCAGTTTAGCATAGAAAGGTCCATGTTCCCTGAAGCTCTACCAACAATGGACTGAGAGATCTTCAGAGACACATCCAAGTCCCCAATCACATGGGAAAGCATACTTCAATGGTGAAGCCAAAGCTGTCTGGTGGAAGGACACTTCATGCAGATGGACCAATTTATTCTGAATTTGAAAGGGCTTAGAGAGTTGGGTTTTTTCCCCATTCAGCACTCTTGCCAAGGGCTCTCTGGCTTTATGAAATGAAGTCTAATTGCAGTCCACCAGAGAGACAATGTTAGTAGTTGTAAGGCCACCCGTGCAACTGTGGTAGGCTCCTGCATCCTTCATCCAGAAGGAGCGTTCAAGGCATTCCAGAGGCATGGAAAGCAGCTTTCTGTCAAAGACCTGGGAAGGGCTGCATACATATTTACAAAGCTGCCATCATTGTCCAGCAGACCATGTACCTACAGTTTATTTTTACCACTATAAATAAATATGACAAGGAGAAAGGGAATGTAAAGAATCCAGAGTCAACAAAATCCTCTGCATGAGGAAGACAAAGGTGTATAAATGTCCTTATACATCATCTTAATACAAAGGTTAGTGCCACTTAATACATTTAGTTTTTTAAATTTATAATTTTACTCTATGGCCATCACTAAAATGTTTAAAAGGTTTTATGGTGATTAGAGTCGTTTGAACTCTAAGAGAAATGTTTTATATGTGTCCTAAAAGCTGCCATATCCACTCTTCTAAGGATTAATAATGGAATAAAGAAGTTGACTTCATGTCTATCCTTGTCCCACAATACCAACTTTCCAGTGAGGTTGCACTATACTGCAGGAAAGCTGTGCGTAGGTAGTATATTAATTTAGCTGTATTTAGACAAAGTCTAAAGTCCTTGACTTACTTTCAATTTCACAAATATCATGCTACATAGTTCTACCTGGCTAGTCCACCGGCACCTTAAACTCAGTATGTGTATAACCTACCATTTAATTTCTACTCATAATCCATTTTCTTACCCTGATTTCACTATTTTTGTTAATACCAGGATAATGCTCCTGGTTTTCCAAACTAGGAACCTTGGCATGTTTTCATCTTCTTTCTCCCTTATGTGCTAGCCAGGTCTTTCCTCTGTTTTCTTTCTTTCTTTTTTTTAAAAAGATTTTTATTTATTTATTTACTTGTCAGAGAGAGCACAAGCAGGGGGAGTGGCAGGCAGAGGGAGAAGCAGACTTCCCGCTGAGCAGGGAGCCCAGTGTGCGACTTGATCCCAGGACCCTGGAATCATGACCTAAGCCAAAGGCAGCCGCTTAACCGACTGAGCCACCCAGGCGTCCCTTTCTTCTGTTTTCAATTCCAGTTCTATTTCTCTCTCTCTGGAGAGGCAGTATAGCATGGTAGTTAGGAGTCTGAACTCTGAAGCCCGATTTCTTGGGCTGGAATTCTAGCTCAGCCATGGATTAACTATGCAACTGTGGGCAAGTCACTAAATCTTTCTGTGCTTTGGTTTCTGATCTATAAAATGGGGGTGTAAGCTTCAAGTGAGTTAGTATGTTTAAAGTGTTTACAACAGTGCTGGGTATATAATAAATGCTATGTAAGTGTTAGCCAATATGATTATGTCTGTTTCCAATACACATATCAGGGCCTTTATTATCTTGTGTCTTGAGTCTCACAGAAGTCTTGCTATTGGTTTCTCCAAAGCTCTGTTCTCTCTTTAAAAATCCCACAACCAACTATAAGTTAGAATACTAGAATCTTAGGAATTGGGAGAAGTGTAAAATTCATTTGGTTCAACCTCTTACTTTGACATACAAACCTCCTACTTTTTGGATATTTTCCCCAAAGTTTAGCTATTGCTTCACAAAACCAGTCAATTCCAATTCTATTTTTATTCAGCCTTATTAGAAAGTAATTTGTTGATTTGAACTGAAATCTGCTGTCTTCTTCTTTCACCAATTTGTTTTATTTCTGTCATTTTGATCTACCCAGAATTGACATACTCTCTCTTCCACTGACCAGTCTCTTGGATAACCAAAAATAGCTATTTGATCTCAAAGTTGTTCCTCTTCTAAACATCCCTGAGTTCTTCAAGTATTCATCATATTACATATTACAAGCCATTCCATGGTTTGCTCACTTCTAATATCTTGGTTTCTCTTCTCTGGACAAAGCACAGCTCTGGTCGCACATTGTATGTAAAAATATTTCAGTTTCTCAAAGCACACTAATGTCCAAAATCCTTAGCCTAGAAATCTAAACTCTTCCCAACCAAACCACAATTGTTACATTTCTCACTTAAGCTTTCATTATTTCGCTCTCTGCATCCTTTTCTCCAGACAAATTTGACCACCAGCCCTGTCCTGAATCCCCTTCTTTTTCATGCATCTGGAGCTACATCATGTGTTCCTATCCTTCTTCCTTCCCTCTCACACAGCCTATCTCTATCTTCCCAGATGATCCTTCAACTTGCAGCTTGAATGACAGTTTCTTCAGGTAACAGGCCACGGTCCATAATGCTCCAAGGCAGGGATGGTATTACCTTCTTTTGTGCTCCTACGGAGCTTTGTTTACACATCTCTTAAAACTGTTACTGCATCTAATCTGTTACTGTAGCTTTTTATACATATGCATTATTCTCTCTACCCTATTATAAGGTGATGAAGGCAGCAGCTGGGTCTCAATCTTTTTTCTCTCTTATATTCCCCAACACATGAGAAGCACTCAATAAATACATGTGGAATTATTTCATTAATTCATTTAGTAAACATTTATTAAGTACCACATATAGCTCAGGGCATGATAAGACCTTAATATATGTTGAATAAATAAATTACTGATAAACATAAAAGTGTCTGACTGCAATTTTCAGGCTGGGTGATTAGGAAAACATTGGCACCATTGTGGGAAATCAGGAGGTCTGGAAAAGATAGCGATAGATTGGGATGAGAGTTGTGTTTGGTTTTGGATTTGTTGAATTTAAAATGCTGGCAAAAGATACAGAATGATATATATTTACTAAGCTACACATTGTAAGCTCCATGCTAGGTGCTGTTGTGAATACAAAAAGAAGGCAGGAAAGGGGACAGTGTTAATTCTTAGGCATTTGGCTGAGAATACCACTAAATCAATGCAATAAGATGAAATTAGTGGCTATGGACAGGATTGCCTTTTCTCATGTGTGCTTGGTAAACTCCTTTTCTAAATTTCTCTGATGGATACTCAAAAGTAAATACGTGAATGTCTATTTTTCATTCTTATCTTCATTTAGTGAAGACGTCATTCTATACAATCATTGGTTTGAAAGGCCTAGATTGTGAGGATAGTTAACTCTTGAGAAGACTTCAAAAGTCAGTTCTCATCAGTTACCACTTCCCAGCTGCTTGCAAACTGCTAATAAACACACTAGACAAATGCCCTTGCTCTTTTGGAGGAGGAAATTGTTGTATTCCCTTGACATTTGGTTTCCAACTTTTAAGAGAACCAAGAGCAATCCAAATTCAAAGGAGAGAGGCAGCTTCCTCCCACTCTCTTGTCAGCCATTTCCTGGGGAAAATAATGTTTTTATGCACCTCTGAGTGAATCACCCCCAACACACAAAGTGTTCTTTATATTGAAACAGTATGAAATGGAAATGATCAGCTAATAAATTACAATTATGTGAAATATTCTTTGATAAAAGTAGAAAATACTGGCTAACTTGAAAATTATAGAATGTATTCTCAAATGAAAATTAAATATTTTGATCACTTACATTGTCAGTGAAAATATCTCCTTAATCTTTTTCATTTTAGCATCTAAGTCCAGGCTGAGATTTATTTGGTTGGCTCTTAGAAATAGAAATGGAAGTCAAAAGTTTTATTTAGGTTTTAATATATTCAACTACATTTCAGATTTTACTTAACAAGCCTAAATATTAAAACAGCTTTTAAAAATGAGCATATAAAATAAACAAATCATCTTTATCATGAAAGCACTCTGATTTTACTTTCCCTGCATATTTAAATGATGACCCTTTTAGAGTTATCCAAGCCCTGTAACCGTCAAATTCTTAACTTTTCACTTTTTAATAAAAATGATTTCCATAAAGATTAGAAATTAATCTAACCTGACTCTCAAATCTAATATATTTTAGTGCTGGAAGCTGTAAAAATTCATCTATCTAGGTTTAATAAAGAAAGTTTTTTCAATTTAAATATACATTGCATTTAATAAGCTTGCACATGATAATTTCAACAATGTTCATGGGTTCTTTAAATTACCTTCCTGCTGTGTCCAGGATACAATCCAGTTTCATTTTTGAGCAACTGAGTTAAAAAAAAAAGGTTCCCAAATCAAAGAGGTTTCTGACAAAGTGAAATGATTAGAAGCCACCCAATCAAACTGGCTCTTATGCCTGACTTAAAAGAGAAAAATAATTGTTTATATGTATATAAACCTAAAGTATGTGACCATTTGGATATATCTAAATGTTTGACTGAAATGTTTATCTTTTACCCAAATATTTGTCATTGTGAGGATTAGCATTCCTTCCTATTTTACTTCCTTTAAACTTTTCAGCTATTCATCCATCTCATATTTGTTGAGTGTGCACCATGAATTAAGCATTGTGCTAACTGGTGGAAATAAAACAAAGACAGATAGGGCTTCTGCCTTCATGAGCATAAAATCTACTACATGAATATTCAAAGAACTATGTAGCTACAAAATGTGATAACTACTATGGAGGGACAATACAAAGTGCAATGAGAGAATATAACAGGGTGACCTAATTTAATTCGAGGGTGTCAAGTTTCTGATCTCATTCAGGCATTGGTATTTACGTCAAAACTGATAGGATGTGTGGGTATATGTGTGTGGTGAAAAGGGAGATGAAATGGATAATATGTGTCTGAAGCACAGAAAAAAAGAGGAATAGAATGGTATGAGATGAGCCTGGAGAAACAGAGGTCAGAGAATTCAGGGCCTTTTAAACTTTACTAAAAATTTTGGACTTTATTGTAGTAGAAATGGAAAAATATTAAAAGGTAGTAAGAGAGTGAAAAAATCAGATGTGTATTTAAAAGTTCTCTTTGTATGCAATATAGAGAATGGGGGGGGGAAGGAAGAAGAGATTCAAGATCATTTAGGTGGCTATTACAGGATTCCAGGTGAGAGAGAATGGTTGCTAGGGCTAGAGTGAATGCAATGAAGACAGAGAGGAATGGATGTATTCAAAATATTTTTAAGAGGTAGAAGCAACAAGACTTGGTGACTGATTAGATAAGACAGGGGCAAAGGATATGGAGGTGCTACGAGTGGTGTCGAGGTTTGGCATGGACAACTGTGTGGGTGGTTATGCTATTTTTATTCATATATGGAATAATGAAGGAAGAGCAGGTTTAAGGGGGAAGATCATGAGTTCAGCTTTAGACATGTTAACCTGAGGTGCCGCTGAGGAATCCAAGTAAAGATGTCAAGTGGCAGATGGAGGGATGGATCTCTTGGTCTGGAATTAAGAAGAGAAGTCAGGGCTAGAGACAAAATTTGTGAGTCACTAATAAAATTGGTAACTAAAGCCAAGGGAGTGCATGTAGCCTAAGATGAGAAATGAGTGGGGCCGAAGACTGACGAAGTTAACATTTAAAGGTCAAGTAGAAGTGAAAGATCCAGCAAAAGAGAGTGAAAGCGATATGCCATAGATATAAGAAGAAAATTAGAAACATGTAGTATCAAAGAAATTGATGGAAGAGTTTTCTATATATATATGGAGCAGTTAGCTATGCCAAGTGCTACTGAAAGTCTAGTAAGATGAAGATTTAAAAGGTGTTCAACGTATTTAGTGAAACAATGATCATTGATAACTTGTTGACAGGTTTTGGTGGAGTGATGAGGGGTAGAAGCTAAATGGAATTGACTGATGAGTGACTAGGGTACATGTATTAAGGATAAGGGAATTAAAAAGCTCTGTCAGAGAAAAGAGTTATAAGTATGAAAACTAGAATGAACGCTGTGGTGTTGGAGTGGAACTGGAGATATTAATAGAAATCCATGATTTTCTATAGGTAGATCAGTTAATATAGATATAAATGAGTACATTATGCATGTAAATGTATGTGTATATTTCCTAGCCCTGTTCACTGTGAGGGCCTGTGAATAGCAACATCCTAATAGCAACAAACACACTTAGCGCCCAGAACTTGACTTCTAAATACCATTACACCAAAAGGAATCAGGCTCCTTGGAGAAAGCCTGATTCCAGGGATAGAACGGGAAAAGTACAAAATGAGATTGGAACATCTTACTGTGCCAGAAAGTAAGGAAGTGCTCGAAGAATGATGATGACATGTCAAAAGGACACAAAAGCCAGTTTGAAGGGGCTATCACTGGCCAAAAAAAAGAATCTGAGTATCAAACAGAAATAGTAACAAATATAATCCGAGTTATTGGGAAAGCATGAGTTCACACAGATATAAATAAATGAATGAATAAATTGAAAGTTTGAGGAGTAACAGAATATTTACATAGCTTCAAAGTACCTCCCTCCCCCAACATTTGTTAATTACAAGTGGAGAGAGAGAGAGTACAGTGGAGAAAAGCCTTGCAGATACCATCTTCATTAAGCTTTCAAAGTTAACTTCACCAGTAGTGAGACAAATCAATAATGAACACCATTTGATGAGATACAATGAGAAGAACACAGCATTAATTCTGTGGTTTTCTTGCTTATGATGCATAACCTAAATCTACTTATCAGAAAACCTAAAATTGAGAATCATTCTCCAAAATAAGTGGTGTACAGTCTTCACGAACGTCAGTCATGAAAGTCAAGGAAAGACTGAGGCACTGTTCCAAGCTGAAGGAGAATGAAGGGCCATGACATCTAAAATGCAATGTTTGATTTTGAGCCAGATTCTTTTACTATAAGGGACATTATTGGGATAACTGTAAAACATGAATGGCTTCTGAGCATTAGATGATAGTAATGTATTAATGTTAATTTCCTGATTTTAGTTGGTGTCTTGTGGTTATGTAGAAAAATACAGGGGTGCCTGGGTGGCTCAGTCAGTTAAGCGCCGGCCTTTGGCTCAGGTCATGATCTCAGGGTCCTGGGATTGAGTCCTGCGTTGGGCTCCTTGCTCAGTGGGAAGGCTGCTTGGCCCTCTCCCTCTGCCCCTCCCTCCCCTGGCTCGTGCACGCTCTCTCTCTCTCTCACTCTATAATAAATAAATAAAATCGTTAAAAAAAAAAGAAAAGAAAAATACCCTTTTTTTAAAAGTAAATATGCAATAAAGGATTTATGGGAAATGGGTCAACAACTTATTCTTCAGTGTTTCAGGGGAAAATTCTTTCTATTGTACTTAAACTTTTCTGTAAGCTTGTGATGGTTTCAAAGTGAAAAGAAAAGATGAATGGAAGGTAAGAAAGTGGAGAAATGAAGCTGAATCATTAAAGGGGGCAAGAGATGATTAGCTAGTTGAGAATGTGAGATTTAAAATTTTTTTTTTCAAGTGAGAGAGACAAGATTGTGTTTAAGAGCTCTTGAGAAAGATCTAGTAGATCGTTTGGAGTTAAACTTACATGTGAGAGAAAGTGGAAGAGGGGTGGGATCTAGAGGTCGAGTGGAAGGACTGACTGTTGACAGACACTTCCTGCATTACAGCAGGAGGAGGAAAGAGGGCATGGGCATAGACACAATCTGATTTTTTTCAGATCTGATGTCAGAAAACTGAGGGAGTTCTCATGTGATGGTTATTTTTCCATGAAGCAAGAGGCAAGGCCATCCATTGAGAATGGATGGACAGTGGGGAAGTTGGAAGTTTGAGAAAAGTAGAGAAATTCTGAAAAAAATAATTATGGGGATGACAGAATGAGGTAACCTGAAGAACATGGTAATATTGTTGGGCAGTGCTGAGGGCCCAGGTGAGACTGGTGACCAGGAATTTTTCTTGGTACCAATCTACCCAAACTACAATTTTTCTTCAAGAGAGTTAGGTTGCTGGGTACAGACAGGAAAAAGGATAACAACTGTCATCATTCATTGTTTGAGTTTTGCCAGGAAGGCCCAGTGGAGCAGGGGATTTTAAGGTATTTGCAAGAGAAATTGGAATGACAGACCATTCGTATCAGAACTAGGGAAATATAAGTTTTCCTCTATTCTCCCTTAAATGAATATATATATATATACACACAGAAATTCTGTAACCTTTTAGTGATGAAAAAAACCCACTGAGACTATAACTTAGTAAACTGAGGTGTCAGAATAAATCCAAAGTTGAATATTCTCCAAGCTGAAAACCTTACTCTTCTCAACAAATCACAGTAATGTTCTCTAGTCTGCTTATCACTCAGAATCATTAATCAGAACTTTAAAGAGCTAGCACATAATTACAGATTTTAGGTTGAGAAGGTCCTATCTATTCAGCATCATTAAAAATGGGTTAAAGATATTGATTCTGGAGTCAAGGGATAGATGGCTCACAGTGTCTGAAATCTCAACAACTAAGGTATTATCTCATTATAATTCAGATACCTCCCTGTCCACATGAGCAACTCCAATGTTACGTTTTATTTATTGGGATTTTAATTGGAGAAGATTTAACTGGAAGATTCTATTGCCAAAAAATGGAGTTCAAAACCACTGACTGGTCTAGTGAAGAGAACTCGGCCAGTGTGTCAGTTTTCTCACAGATTTTAATTATAATGCCTCTATTATTTTTCTTACCAGATTTTTAGGAGAATGCACTAACAAAACATTGTTAAAATAAATGATAATAGAGGCACCTGGGTGGCTCAGTCCGGTAAGGGTCCCATTCTTGGTTTCAGCTCAGGTCATGATCTCAGGGTCCTGGGATTGAGCCCTGCATCAGGCTCTGTGCTCAGGAGGAAGCCTGCTTCTGGATTCTCTCTCTCTACCTTTGCCCCTCCCCACTCTCAAATCAATCAATCAATCAATCAATCAATCAATCTTTTAAAAAAATAAATGATAATAAAATTATTGGGAAGTTAAAGGGAAAAAATAAGTCGAGTCTGAGGTACTGCTCCGGGTAAAGAAGAGTTGGGTGGGGTGGCAGGGGGGGATCCTAGGCAGAATGAGGGTGCTTTGTATAGAGGAGAGATCATGTCTTTGACATGGTAAAATCTGAGATAAAATGACACAACCCAGCTATATAGATTGAATGTTTGTGTGCCCCTCAAATTCATATGTTAAAACCCTAATCCCCAATGTGATGGTATTTGGAGGTAGGGTCTTTGGGAGGTGATTAGGTTATGAGGGTGGAGCCTGCCTGTATGGGATTAGGGTCCTCAAAGAGGACTTAGAGGGCTAGCTTGTTCCTTCTGCTACTTGAGGATGCAGAGAGAAGATACAGTCTATGAACCAGAAAGCAGGTCCCTCACCAGACACTGAATCGGCCAGTGTCTGTTTGTGGACTTCTCAGCCTCCAGAAACATAAGAAAGAAATTTCTGCTGTTTTTAAGCTACCCAGTCTGTGGGATTTTGCTACTGCAGCCCAAAAAGAGGAAGACAAACCCTCTTCCTGGATGTATCAATCTAAGAGGTGATAAGACAGAGGAAATGAAACTAAAGATGTTCTACTGAGTGTGGAGGGTTGAATATGCCCTTGTCGTAACCCCTGGAAACTGTGAATGTGACCTTATTTTGAAAAAGGGCCTTTGCAGATGTAATTAAGGATCTGGAGATGAGATCATCCTGGATTAACATGGTAGCTCTAAATCCAATGATAAATGTCCTTACAAGAGACTGAAAAGGAGAAGAGAAGAGGAAATGGCCACGTAGAGATGGAGACTGAAAGCCCTCAGAAGCTGGAGGAGGCAAGGAGTGCTTCTCTGTTGATACTTTTATTGTAGGCTTCTACCCTCCAGAACTGTGAGAGAATATATTTCTTTTGTTATTTAAACAAATAGTGATCCCACTGTAGTTATCAAGAACACATAATGTATTCTCAACCTACAGATCTCTGGCACTAAGCAATACTAATGATAATGATAGTAACAGCCATTGCTAAAATTTACTGGGAATTTTAGATACTAGGCATTGTGCTAAGTGATTTAAATGAATTCTTTTCCTTAGTCCTCACAACAGTTCTATGATCGAGGTACCAATATTAACCCTACTCTATAGAGGCGGGGATTTGAGGCTTAGCAATTTGCCTAAGGTCATATATAGCTACGAGGCAATACAGCAGGAATTTGAACCCACAGTCTGACTCTAGAGCCCATACTTTTAATCCCTACACAGGACTGAATTCAACAGTAGTTTGGATGACCTACATCAGTTGGTAGGAGTTTATATCCTAAGCAAGTCTGATTGGCTAGACAATAAAGGGAATTTTGTTTTTAAGTTCAGCCTAAATCCAGACAGTTCACTGCTATATAATAAGTACAAGTGTACATCACAATAAAATGGAAGCTTTATCAAGATATTCCATTACTTACTTTGAGAGACCAGAGGTGAGTAAAGCAGAAAAATGCTAACTTCTACAATATCATACTTACCCCAGCCAGCATTAAATTGGGATGTGATTCTAATAAAAATGTCCAATTTTTCTTTTTTTCATTTAAGCTATTTGTTCTATAATACATGCAAATGACACTTTAATAAAATCATTACATTATCACAATAACATTTCACCCTTTAATTTGACTACATTCCTTGGTTATTCTCACACCTTTGCGCTAACTTCTGTTGTAAATTTATTTAATCTACATAAATTATTCAGCATAATGGAAAAAAGACAGTAATATGGTGCCATCTCAAAATCAGTAGCTCCTCCTCAAAAATGAAGGCACTTTGCTCTGCCTTGACATTTGGATTGCAGAGCTGTCATAGGAAATTCTTCTACTTAGACAACCTTCTATTCCCTTGATATTATCTCTTAATTATATTTTTATTTCAGAAGCTAACAATGATATAAAAGAGTACTAATGTGTAGTAGGTTCAATCCCATATTTTTAATATTTCTTTATGTAGGAGATGCCTTAAAAGCATTGGCTTCCTCAAGTAGAATCACATTGCTTTTTCCCAAAATTTCCATTCCTTCAAGGGATACGGTTCTTTACTTTTTTAAATAAAGACACCTCAGATTATCAGTTTGAAGTTGTTGGGGCAGAAACTCATCTTTAAATACAAAGTCATTGATGTGTGAGGTAGAATCGAGAGACCCAACTGGGAGCCCCAGATATGCTAATTAGCCATGTGAACCTGGATGTATGGTTTGGGTTGAGTCTGTGTCTTCCTTTGTAAAAAGGAGTATGCAATCACCCACTCTAACTTACAGACACATTGAAAATATGGTGTAAACATGAAAAAACACTTTGGCAACTTAATACACCAACGTAATCTTGATACATAGAAATAGCATGAGCTTTCATGATTGACACACTTAGATTTGAATCCTGGATCTGCCATCTACTAGCCATGTGGACTTGGGGAAATACTTTAATTTAACCTTAGCTTCTAAATCTGTCAAATGAGATAAAAACATCTACTTAAAAGGGGCTGTTTGAAATCGATGATATTTATGAAAGTATTTAGTACACCAACTGGCACATATTATTTCCCTTCCTGTCCATCCCCTTCATGCTCTTTCTATTTCTGAAGGACACCTATAGACCCAGGACAAATAGGATAACCCATTTAGGACAGATGGTAGGTTTCCCCTACATGGAGCTCACAGAAAAAAAAAAAAAAAAAGCCCTGAGGACAGAGCCCCAGGAAACCTTATGAAGTCAAAGTGTCAGACTCCGAATTTTCTTGAAAAAATCAATTTGAGTTCAACCAAAAAGGAGGCCGCATTTTGGAAAATTGGCCTTTAATATCTAGAGTACGAGTTTTCAAAGTGTTCTCTCAAGTTCAATACCACTTTCACTATACTAGATGGGCTTTTCTTTCAGTAAAGATAATAAAAGAGGTGAATTTTACTACTTTTGACCAGGTGGTTTTATGTGTCTAAGAACAACTTTGTCCTTAGGTCCAACAGAAAGCTTTACCTTAAAAATCACACATAAAACAACTGTTTTCTCCATTGGTCTATTCCTCAAATAACTCCAGATGTGATCTATGGGACCTTCTGTTCTATACGGAGTCAAGGGGCAAGAGAATTGTTGGTGAACTTTGGGAGCAAATTCCATTTTTGAATCTCTAGTATCTTTTTCCAATATTGAAAGTACAGCTAGATAACATTTACAAACACCCTTCTGGTTTTGGCTTTGCCAATTTCATCTTTGGTAATGTTTGCTTTGCTCAGTGTTGTCTGTATTTCCAGCCTCTGAGGACTGATGTCACTTGTCCAGTAACCTAACAATGATTTTAAACTTGATTTTCCCCTAATTAAACATTATTAATCCTTGGGGTATTTACTGTAGTACACTGCATTGGATAATATGGAACATGATCTACTGTTCCACTGGAATGCCAATGTCATGCCTCATTAATAAATGCATAGTTCTCATTAAGTGAGAGGCTTTTAATTAGCATACATATTTTTGTCATCATATATCAAACCAAGCAGATTTTTTTCTCATCTTGTGTTACTTCTGACTTGAAAAGTTGAATTCTTATTGTGGCAATGTATATTAAAGCCTGAAGCTTATAAACCACTCCAAGTTATTTTCAGTATTGAGATGACAATTTGATTTCCTCCAAGTTTCTAAATGAAGCAAAGTGATGTTTTTCTTCTGAAAAATAATTTCTATGGCACCGTTGCAGCAAGACTATATATTTGTCACCCTAAACCTCGTGTGTTTGGATTATATGGGTTTAGCAAAGTATGGCCCACAAGTCACCTGCTGGGGATCCAGTTAAATATGTAGATTCTTGGGCCTCACTCTAGATCTACTGAATCAAAATGTGTGTGTGTGTGGGGGGAGAGCTGGGAATTTGCTTTTTCACAATATTCTAGGTAATTTTCATGCATTCTAATATTTTAGAACCAATGGTTTGGTGATTTTATTAATGTTCCAGTTGCTACAGGGAGAGGAGCAGAGGGAAAAAGAGGACCAGAAGATAAGCTGAAGAAGTCACTAGGTATATAGGAATGGAATGAGCATGAGTTTTGGAATCAGTTTCTGACTAGGGTTTAGATCATAGCTCTGATATATTATTGAGTCATCTTAAGCAAATTACATTACTTTTTGGGCTTTAATTTCTTTGTTTTTTAACATGAGGATAATATATACCTTATAGAGTTCTTGTCATAATTAAAAGAGATAGAATAATATCTGCAACAGTACCCAGCAACATGTTCTCAATGAGTCATAGATGTGATGAAGAAGAGAAGGAAGGGGAAGAGGTGGAGGAGAAGGAAGAAGGAAGCAACAGGGAATGAGACACAGTGGTGGGCAGTTTGGTACTTTGCTAGATTTACTTGACAACAAATAATTGGTTGGGAACTTATGATGTGCCGGGTACTGTTCCAGGCACTGGAGATACTGTTCCAGGCACTGGGGATACAGCAGAGATTAAAACAGATAATTTCTACCTTGTGGAGCTTATACTGATGTGTATGTGTGGGGGAGGGAGTGTGGGTGTGGCAGATAATAAATAAATGAGTATGGAATATTTCAGGTGGTGATAACTGCTATGATGAAAATTAAAACAGGGTTTGAGGGATCCAGAGAGATGGAGGGTGAGGAGTTGATATTTTACATAGGGTGATTTCTCTAATAATGTATCGATTATTAACATTGTATCAGTTGAATAGATATCTGAAGTGAGTGAGAGAGCCTCATACTGGTGGAAAGACAAAAGGAATACCAAGTAGGAAGGTCCTGAAGTGAGACCATGCCCAGAGTGTTGAGGAACAATAAGGAGGCCAGAATCCAAAATATGTAGTTGGAGCAGAGTGGATGAAAGGGGAAGAGAGTAGTAGTAGATGGTGTGGAAGTGGTCATGGGAGTGGGGGGGAACAGACTTCGGAGGGCCTTGTAGACCATGGGCAGGAAGTCAGCTTTCACTCTGAGCAAAATGGGAAGACAATGGAAGGTTCTCAGCAGAAGAATGACATGATCTGATTTACAAATGATCATTCTTTAGGGGGATAAGGTGAACAAAGGGAGACCAGTTAGGAGGCCATTGCAATTATCCAGGCAACAGAAGATGGTGGCCTGGGACCAGGAAGGAGCTGTGTAGGTGGTGAGAAGTGATCAGATTCTGTATACATTTTGCGCATGGAACCAATTAAGATTTGCTGATGGACTGGATGTGGATGTGAGGGATAATGATGACCCCGCTGGTTTTGAAAGAATGGAATTTCATTTCCTGAGATGGGAAGACTATGCGAGTGGCAGGTATGGGGAAGATGAAGTGTTATGTGTCCATCAGGTGACACAGTGAAAAGTGTCAGTCAACTAACATTCATGAGCACTTCCTGGGTGAGGAGCCCAGGGACAGGTGCTCCGGGTTTTTATTAGAAATGTGCTCTTGTCAGTATTATAATGGAACCGGGGAACACTGTCTTTAGTTTTAGTTGAGTGCTTATAAAATTATTTTGGGAATAAGCTACAGTCTTCCTCATGCATGGGAAGTCCACATTCAGAGTTAATAGACATCACTCTTCAGCTTTCCAAAGCCATATTCATTATCTCTGAACTTCAGCTTTAACCAAATCAAATGAAAACTAGTACAAGTTGAGGGGTTGCAACTTTGCTATTTGCTTACTCACAGTGATGCCTTACCATCGCTCCAGTAACTGCCTTAATTGCTTTCTGGAAATAATCCTACCCCATCTGGTGGGATGTTTCTGAAGCGTTAAGTGCTCCAAGAAAAAGAGCTTCTGTGCTTTACAGTAAGCGCACTGCCATCAGGAGCCTCACTGGCTGTTTTGTACTTCAGTATGTGCTGCTTCCCAAAGAGCTGAATGGACCGCTATTGTGTCATTTAAATCTAAAGAAGGCATTTGCACGCTGATGATGTTATCTCAAGTCCTAATTTGTGCAAACATTGATCTGCTTTGAGCAGTAAAGAAATCTCCGCTCAGACAGCAAGGACTGAGCTCAGATTAATAGTCAGGGGAAAGGACTAAAGCATGAGGAAGGGTAAACTTTTTTTTTTTTCATTTTAGGATGCTTTATCAGATTTTCTTTCCAGATTTATTTCTGCTCCAACAAAGAATATTCTTTTTGAGCTAAAACCAATTTGTATATAAAAAATACACACCCATATTGATTTCACTCTGGTTTAAAATGGTATTTTTGCAGTGCAAAAATCTAATCAATACAATCTTATGAGTTGGACTGGTAATGGTAAACATACTAACAGATATTTCATTTCATGGGGCCAAAGCTCTGGAAATTGATACTACTGAAAAGGATTACTCATTCACCATTGGGTATAACTTTGTTTACCCAACCATGATATAGGTGTAAAGCAGAAATACAATTATGCTGTGGCCAACACACGAGGGGTTTCTGAATAGAAGTTGCCTTCCCCATTTCCCCCTAAGGCCCATAGATCGTACAACTTGGCAGGTCAAATAAGGATATTGTGGGAAATCGTTTACAATAAATGAATAAAAGCTTAATCTGATAGGGTGGAAAATTAGACTGACATAGTCGTTGAAGAAATAAAAGTCTCCCAAGCCAAGATAAACTTTTTAAAAATTAAGCTTTTAGAGGAGATGGATTTGCAGATTCTTGAACCAGTGCTGTTATTTCTTCTCTCACATGTATCTAAAGCATTTGGTTTTGAGCAAGGCATGCTACAAGTGAAATTGTCAGACAGGTGTTGCCAGGGGTTCAAACTGCAGCCAACAAGACTTTTAACATGCTTAATCAAAACTGTGGCAATACCAAAGGAACTGTGTTTCATCATTGCTAGTGGACTTGGAGTGGGGAAATGAAATTCATCAAAAGATATAACCCAGACTTGCCTCTGTCTCCTCTCATGTAACCCTTGGTTGCCCTCACTGGAGTTAAGTGTTGTGGAAACCTACAGTGCAGGAGGACAAAGGGTTGAGACTGGGAGAACTAATTTAGCTAGAGTACAGGAAAGAGCAACATTGCCCCTAAGGATTATGACCCTTGAATATAAGATTGATGCCTAAAGCCAAGGAAGCATGAAGGGACGGAAAATGTATGGCTATGGCTGTAAATATGCAGTCACCATACGAGGTGGGTATTAAAAATCACATATAGATTTTTACCCTGGAATCCCTCAAGGGCAGTCTAGGGAATAAAGACAATGCTGGTGAGTGCCATGTTGTGTTCTCTGTGGGTGATCAGAAGATAATAATTGATATTTCCTATAATCAATTTCTAAATGGGGGTTTTCTCACAATTGCTCACAATGCTTTCTAATTCACTAGCCCAAGTTAACAGGCACATAATCACTCCTCTAGAGAAGAGATAGATAGCTATTTTTGTTTTGATAATTGGGAAACAGAGGCCCAGAATGATTTGTCCAAAATCCTACAGCAGTTTGATTATATTGCTCTAAACCCCTTCATTTTTCAAAATTTTAAAAAATTTAAAAAATTTTTATTTAAATTCAATTAATTAATCCATAATGTATTATTAGTTTCAGAGGTAGAGGTCAGTGATTCATCAGTCTTATATAACACCCAGTGCTCATTACATCACATTTCCTCCTTAATGTCCATCTAAACCCCTTCAGAAAGCTGACAGTATATAAGCTCAAAATATCACGATTCTGCCTCTAGTGCAATAATAGGAGCTAATAGCTCTGAAATGAAGGAAAATATCATCCACGGCATACAAATTTGTACAGTTTAGGTAATAGGTATTCACTCTTTACTTTTGAACATATGAAGTCACTGTAAGAGGAACATGCATTTCAAATGTCCAAATTTTGCTGCCTTTGGAATCAATTTTATAGTAATCAAGTGCTATAATACAGAAAAGCTATGAATTCTACCTTAGTTTTTTGGTCTTTAACAAGCTTTGTAAAGTTTACTGACACCTAAATTCTTTGATTATAACGTGTCTCGCATTTCTTCCTGTGTGCAGTCAAATCTCAACAGGAAATATTATTTCTTGGTGGATCCTTAGCAAAATGAATCAGCCAGATTTACGTATACTAGTCACTTGTAAAAGGGATGCTACTGCCTTCACATGACATATTTTCTACCAGGGAGGTACTTAGGCACTTGGGAGAAAACATTTAGGAATTTGATCTTTTGTCCTCCCTTTTCAAGAAATTTTCAGCATTATATTGATTTGCAAGCATTTACACTGATTATAGTTTATAAAATAACATGATAATCAAATAAGTACTCTTTCATATTTCCTGAACATTCTGTGAAGCATGCAGCTTACTTATTTCTGCCTTTTTAAACAAGAGGAAACTGAGGCTTAAGAAATGAGCTAGCTTGACTGAAGCCACATGGCTGGCTAGTAGCAGAGCTGGAACTAGGTAGGACTCCTGGCATTTTACTCTTTCTATTATGGCAGTGGCCTTGAAAGGACATTTGCACTAGTCAGTATAGGTTAGATTAGGTAACAAATGAGCCCCCAGATCTCAGTGGCTTGAAACAACAGAAGTTCACGTCTCATTCATGCTACATATGAAATGTAATTCAGAAGGCGATGCTCTGATCACCATTTAAAACACTACCATCCTTTTGATAGCTGCATAATATTCCATTGTATATATATACCACATCTTCTTTAGCCATCAAAAGGAATGAAATCTTCCCATTTGCAACGACGTGGATGGAACTGGAGAGTGTTATGCTGAGCGAAATAAGTCAGTCAGAGAAAGACATGTATCATATGACCTCACTGATATGAGGAATTCTTAATCTCAGGAAACAAACTGAGGGTTGCTGGAGTGGTGGGGGGTGGGAGGGATGGGGTGGCTGGGTGATAGACATTGGGGAGGGTATGTGCTATGGTGAGCACTGTGAAGTGTGCAAGACTGTTGAATCACAGACCTGTACCTCTGAAACAAATAATACATTATCTGTTAAAAAAAAAAAAAAAGAAGAAGAAGAAGAAGATAGCAGGAGGGGAAGAATGAGGGGGGGAAATTGGAGGGGGAGATGAACCATGAGAGACTATGGACTCTGAGAAACAAACTGAGGGTTCTAGAGGGGAGGGGCTGGGGGGATGGGTTAGCCTGGTGATGGGTATTAAAGAGGGCACATTCTGCATGGAGCACTGGGTGTTATGCACAAACAATGAATCATTGAACACTACATCAAAAACAAATGATGTAATATGTGGTGATTAACATAACATAATAAAAATAAATAAATAAAACACTACCATCACCACAAGGCTTTTATGCTCTTCCAAGGCAGGATAAAAGAACACGAAGAATCATATGGTCCCATGTAACTGCAAAGGGGCCCTGGGCCCCATAGGAGAAAACAATCAGAATTCGTGGTGAACACAAATATGTCTCCCACAATACCCTTTGTTTATGCGAAATCTTACTTCGAACCCCTGTTTATATAAGAAAACAGACACAAAATGGTGAAGAGATCAAAACCAACTTCACTTCCCCTTGCTTCTTTGGAAGATACTAAGGCACATTTAAGGAACTTCAGGATTTAGTGAACACAATTAAAAATCACTGCCACATGGGGCGCCTGGGTGGTTCAGTTGGTTAAGCGACTGCCTTCAGCTCAGGTCATGATCCTGGAGTCCCGGGATCGAGTCCCGCATCGGGCTCCCTGCTCGGCAGGGAGTCTGCTTCTCCCTCTCCCACTCCCCGTTTGTGTTCCCTCTCTCGCTGTGTCTTTCTCTGTCAAATAAATAAATAAAATCTTAAAAAAAAAAAATCACTGCCACAATATACACAGAAAGCAGACAAACAGAGTAAGTATCTTTATATTAAAGATAAGAAGGCCAATAATCTCTTTCGGGGTCATGAGATAAAATAGAAACTAGAATGAGAACAGATCACAGAATGATCTATTCTTTGTCTCTTGTTCTACTCACTAGATTGTGGTTCTCCCACTGTGATACAGAAAATCATCAGGAATATTGTGACTTTTAATGTCACAATGTATTAGGTGCACACAATGTTACCCATAATGAATGCTAAGTCTCAAGTGCACAGCATGGTTTAGAAACTAATTTCTAAAGGAGGTACACATTTTTAGATTCATTTTGAGCTCCACAGCTGCCTCTTACCACTAAGCAACTTGCCTTGCATGCAAGAGTAAATGTTTTAATATAATATGTCTGTAAGTTTTCATCCTTGTTGAATTTTAAAATATGATTTGTTCAGAAAACAAAAATTCTTTTATTGGATTGTGGCTAGAAGGAAAATGATTGTTTTGAATATGAGAAAGGCCATTTGGTATCACTAGTTTTAATGAAGAACAGTTTTTAATTAAGACAGAAAAATCAAAGTGTATATATATTTCGGGGATGCTTGTTTAGGCATAGAATAAAAATGGGTAGAACAGTGATGTCAAGGTGCGTGTATGTGTGCTAGGGGGGCACAACCACCCGGGGGGAGCTTTTTCAAGCTAGACACACTTCACCACACCCATTCTCATAATTACTCCCAATTAAGAATCTATACTGCGAAAAGTTGCCCTGACCAAGAGGAGAAGGCCTTCAGGTAGGTTAGGTAGAATAAAAACTTTGAAATCGGGCGCCTGGGTGGCTCAGTTGGTTAGGCGACTGCCTTCGGCTCAGGTCATGATCCTGGAGTCCCGGGATCGAGTCCTGCATCGGGCTCCCTGCTCGGCAGGGAGTCTGCTTCTCCCTCTGACCCTCCTCCCTCTCATGCTCTCTGTCTCTCATTCGCTCTCTCTCAAATAAATAAATAAAATCTAAAAAAACAAAACAAAAAACTTTGAAATCTACAAGATTGAAACAATATTCTGTACTGCAAACATATGTGACAATGTTTTTCTAGGAATTAAACCCTGAATTCTCCTCCTTCTAGCAGTGTCATCTATCCCCAACGGTGGTGATTAAAAAGCATGCCAGCGTTTTTCACCCAACAGCAAATCCCCAAGAGAGAGGAGATTTCCTATTGTGTTATGCACTTGAAATGACACCTGATTACAAAATGATACACACAATAAAGGTATTTTTGTTCCAGGCCTATATGTTCCCCAAGTTGGGAAGGTGGAGAGAAGAGGAGCTGTCATCTGAGTGTTCGTGGTTCCTTCCCTTTCTCACTTCCTACCTCTCTTTCCCTCCTGTCCATCTATTCCACTACTCAACCATCTATTTTTCCATCTATTATCTACCTACCTACCTGCCTACCAAGGCACATTCCCACATCAATTTTGTGTTCACATATGAAGCACAGACTTTTCACATATAATACCTATGCAGCTGATCATGCCAGGTGATCATACTGGAGGTTAGTAAGTCAGTTTACTAGCCCACCAATCCATTTTCTTTCCAGAGTAGGAAAGAAAAGAAAAGAAAATCCATATTCTATCCTATTGACTAGATGTTACTTTCTTTTACCTTCTTCTACGTTCTATAAAGCCGACTGAACACCCTAGCTCCAAGTTCTCTTTTGGTGTTGTGTGAGAGGTGTTACTTGAAATAAAGCTGCTATTGAAAGATGCTACCTGCTGAGAATGATCAACAGCTGACATTTGTATAGAACTTTACCCTTTACAAAGCACTTTCTGATCCATTATCATAATGTCTCAAGTCATGTACATCACCTTAAACTTCCCTTGCTTCCCAGGCCTGAGGCTTTATGAGAAAAAAAATAGAAATTACCAGGGCAAGAAATGAGTTGAGAAAATCCAGGAAAGAGACACCTGCTGATCCCAGTGTACTTGATTTTAATGTCTGTATATGCCAACCTTATTCTGAAAATAAGACAAGGAAGAACTGAGTGGTACCCTAGTTTCAACAAACCATTAAAAAAAAGTATCCTTGAAAATTCAGATAGAATCTAGGCACAGAATGAAGAGACCGTGGGGAATGGGAGATCCAACTATACCATAGGTCAGGTGGTCATAAAGTATTTCATTTTTCAAATTATTCTTGTAACCTTTAAATCTGCCCATCTTCTCCTCAGTTTCATTTCTTTCACTGCCTGATAATATCACAAGAATCTTTTCCCAGTGTATTTTCTGTAGCACTAGATGGTTGGGCCTTAGTACTAAAAACTCCAAGATGCTATGTTATTTCACTCTTAGACCTGTGTAGCTAGGGTCTCCTTTGAGCCCATTTTAAATGGCCCCATGTGGCCAACCTGCAGCCACACTCCTCTCCAGGCCAGTGGTAGAGGCTCACCTGGAGTATGCACCTCCAACCCCCTTTAGAGCACTCCCTGGGAGCCTGAGATGCCCTGTTTATGGCCTGAGCCATGTGGGACTATGTGAGGTATGTGGGACTCTGCCCGGTATGGAACGTGTTGCCTATATATGCAGCTCCTAGGCTGGAGAGATGGCCAAAGGACAGTTGTTTCCTGGGGAGAGCATGGTATGTGGATAGAACTTGGCTGGTATGGTCAGGTACATCTGTATGATGCCCCTCATGGTGTGGAACAGAGTTGGGGCTGGGAAGAGAAGAGGGTCTGGACACAGGCCTGTGGTCTCCATTTGTATTCTTGCCCTAAGTTCCATAAATGTTGGCATAAATGTTAGGGGTGGCCCTGTTTGCCCCTATGATAATTGTAAAGACTGCAGTCCTCATACAAGATTCTCTCTTGACAGCCTGGTGTGTGGAACCTCAAGGTAATCTAAAAAATTAGCCACAGTATAGATCATTGCACCTAAGAAGTTAATATATCTGCCTTCCAAGAAGCTCCATGCTATGCTTGCTGGCCCATGAAAACAATCTCCAATTCTTCTACTTCTAGGTCATGTACATAAAACAAGACTGGACTGACATGGGGGTGGCCATGCATGGGTTAGCACATGGGAGGAAAGGAGCCAGAGTCTATTTAAGCTAGAAGGGAGGTTACCTAGATAGCAGTCTAGAAGTACTGAACAATTAACTACAAGGCAGAACCAGAGATAGAGACTGGGGGGATTTGAGAAAGCCTCAAGCTGGAAGGGATTTTGCAGAAGATATACATATAAAAGGGGTTTAAACATCATAATTAAAGAAGTTGAAAGGAAAAAAAAACAAGAATTAAGGTGTGGGATGGTCAAAGTCAAATGGTTCAGGATCTAAATCTATAAAATCTGGGCATGGAGCAGGTATGTTTCTTTTGTGTGTGTCCTGGTTTACTTAGTGCACTGGGCAAAATGCCCCTATCTGGGAAGTTACGATAAAGGTATTTCCAAGAGCAAAATAGGGTCTCTTTGCTAGGAATAGGCCCAAGATTTAATATCAGGCAGTAACTATCTTCTCTACAGCATTCTGAAGTCCTGCTTTTTCCACAAAAGGAAGAAGAAAGCAATGTGTTTTGATGATAATACAAAGATTTATGCTTTTAAAAAAATGTGTAGCTCTGGGCATAGAAGGACAAGCAAAGCAGCTGAGTAAACGTTGGTTAAGGTAACATTTCATGCCTAGATCAGAGGGGTTTCTGCATGAAAGTGTCTTGGCTTCAAACTGTGAGTTGGAAAGCTGTTGAAATTCAAGCACACTTTATTGACACTCAAGCATGATCTCAGTTATTAAATAGCTTATAAAGGAAGAACTGCATTCACTCAAGAAACAGTATTTACTTTAGGTACTCCATGAACTGGGTGGGTGTGGGCAAATCACTTATTTTCTCTGGGCCTTGGTTTCCTCATCTGTCAAATGGTAATAATTCCATTTCCTCAGAAGGTTATTTTGAGTATCAAGTAAAATAATGATGGGGAAAGAGCTTCGAGAAGTGCAATGCCACACAAAGGTAAGGTAGCATTATTTTCAGCCAAAGCCTCTTACATAAAACTAACAACTTCTAGGAAATAAATTGAAAAAAGAATGATAATTCATGAATTGCCTCAGTGTTTTCTCTTAGTCTCTCTTTGTATTTTGGTTTGTAGTAGGGTCATATATACTACGATCACAACTGCTTAATGACCTTTTAACATAGATTAACTTCTTTCTTTCTTTTTTTTTTTTAAAGATTTTATTTATTCATTTGAGACACAGAGATACACAGAGAGAGAGAGCATGAGCAGGGAGAGAGGCAGAGGGAGAGGGAGAAGCAGGCTCCCCGCTGAGCCAGGAGCCCAATGCGGGGCTTGATCCCAGGACCCTGGGATCATGACCTGAGCCGAAGGCAGACGCTTAACCATCTGAGCCACCCAGGCGCCCCTAACATAGATTAACTTCTACGAAGTCTGGGTCATTGGGTAGGGAAAAGAGATTTACTGAGCACCAACCAGAGCAATGTAACAAGCATTTTTATATGTTATATCATTTTATCTTCAAATAAGTTGCTATTGTTACGTTCCTTTAGGGGTGAGGACACAAAGGTTTCCTACAGTCATTAGTTGCCAACACTCGGATCTGAACCGGCCATTGGTGGATCATGAAATTAAACCTCTTCAGTGGAAATTACTTAGGGTATTTTTCTTGAAGTTTTGTCACCATGATTAGGAAAGAATTAAAAAACTGTCTTTGCTGCGACTTGCCAGACTTTGGACATGTCTAAATGTTACCATGGCATCATCAGCTCAGCTATTTGGTTGGCCATCTTAATGGTTGAAATGACCACATTTCTGTTCTGATCGATGGCATAGCAACTGGCTATTTATATGGCCAAAAGCCCCAAATCAACCACAAAATGATCAATTCTGGGCTGTGTCTAGACTTCTTATATGAAGAAGATGCTGAGCATCTGTTCCTGCGTCCAGAAAAGACTGAAAAAAAGTTAATTGCCTTAAATTGAAATCGGTGAATTACTAATTAGCTATAAGCAAGGGTGGAGGCAGTGTTCTCAATGTGTTATCCTTGTAATCATCTGGAAAACTTGTTAAACATGCTGATACCTGATTCCCAGCCCAGACTTCCCATATTAGAATCTCAGGGAGGGGAGCAGAAATCTGTATGCTCAGTAAGCACTCTGGGTTATTTCTGATGCACACTGAAGTTTAAGAAATACTGCTGCAGAGTCTATCCCCTTGTAGAGCTTTAAGAAACATATTTAACAAGGGAAGAGTCCTTATTCTTCACGAGGGGGCTGTAAATAGAAATGGAACACATGATTTCTATGTATTGGACCACCTCAAGTGTGCGTTCTATGAAGGGAGGGATTGAGTTTGGATTTTTTCACCACTGTACCTGCATCATGTAAGCACAGTGCCTGGCAAAGAGTATCTGGTAAACATCCACAGAATGAATTGGTGGAAGATCTTATGTAGGAATTCAAAAAAGGAGAAAACTACTTGCCCAAGATGTTTCTATCTGAAGAAGGGACACTCTACCATATTGAGAACTGCCCCCCCCTGTGGCTCTGGTGCTAAGAAAAAAAAAATCTAACAAGGAAAAGTGGTTTTTAGAAGAGTCCTCAGAGACTCCCCAGTATATGAAGTTTGGTCATTAATCTTAGGCTGTTCGTACAATTTTTAGATTTTTTTGTGATCACACCAAAGTGTTGAGTGTCACTACTACTGATGTTGTTAATTAGGTTTCTTTCTTTTAAGTAGAAACTAAGGGGCTTAGTATCTTGCCATATGCCTTGAGAGGTGTCACTGAATAGGTGTCACTAATAGGAATAACAAGGGTGGCTTGAGACAAAAGGATACTAAGGGATTTCTAATCATCCCTCCCTAATTTTCACATCTGACTAGATTGAACAGTGCCAAGCCCAAGGACAATGATATATGTGTAGTAAAGGTAAGCTTTCCGGAGAAGGTTTATTTTTGAGGTGACTGGAGCTGAAGCAGAGGGGAATTGAGAATTGACTAGATATAACACAAAGAGGAAAGGGGGCAGGGAAGAGGTAATATTTCTGACCCTCTTGCCAGTAATATCAAGCAGCAAACGATCAAGTAAAGGTTGGCAGGCTAGCCTCTGCCTTGTAGGTTGCCTCGTTGTAACTCTAATACCTTTGACATATCCTATCTTTCAAATCAATGAATGACTGCATTAGGCCCTTCTGGTTCAGCTTGGACTGGTTTCAAAAACCTAGGGGTTTCCATCTTGCTGCCCTATGATTTTTACTTTAAATTCCTCAGGGACATGAATTAAGCTTTTCTTGCTGTTATGATGACGATTTTTTAAAAAATTTTTTTCCCAGAAAGGAAACTAGTTCGCCAGTTAGTTCCCCACCCCAGCATCTCCC
This sequence comes from Mirounga angustirostris, assembly GCF_029215605.1. Lineage (NCBI taxonomy): Eukaryota > Metazoa > Chordata > Mammalia > Carnivora > Phocidae > Mirounga > Mirounga angustirostris. Next base: position 101,310,714 of record NW_026991719.1, read on the forward strand.
AGAGTTCTTTTAGAGTCTATAAGAAATACTGAGATTCCTGGATAAGAAGACCTTCTTTATAGGTTCTCCACAAGAGGTGAGAGGCTGTTAATGAAATGAAAGTGAGAGTTAAATATTAAGGGGAAATAATACCTGGATTCCATTCACAAACATACTGGTCCTTCTGAGCTTCCCCTCCCCGTTCCTGCATCATCACAGGAAAGTAAAATCTTTTCTCTTTTGCAAGATTTTATTTTTAAGTAAACTCTACACCTAACATGGGGCTCCAACTCACAACCCCGAGATTAAGAGGCACAAGGTCCACTGACCGAGCCAGCCAGCTGCCCCAGGAAAGTAAAATCTTTAAGTAAAATTAGAGAATCTAAAAACCATGAAAAATGAGTACATTTAAACCAGTAGCATTCAAACTCACTCCTGCTCTGGGGAATTCTGTGACTTTCTCATTCTACCCATCATTTTCCTACTTATTCAGAGAGGTGTGGTCAGACCTCCAGGCCATTTGCTCTGGGACCTAACATTTTGGAATTTATTGGTTTATCTATCTTATCCTTACTGATGTATCATACTTCAAATTCTTATGTGTACTCAGTTGCTTTCTAGACTCTCCTGTTCCATGATGTGTCCTTTCAGGCATCGGTACCAACTTGTTTTATTTACTTACATTTTATAACATATTTTGAAACCTAGTGGGGCAAGTCTTCACTCATTACTCAGTAGAATTTTATAGTTCTCTTTATAGTTCTGCACATTTTGTGTTATTTAAGCTTAAGATTTTTTTTTTGCCTTTATAAACATGATTTTTTCCATGTTTTCTATCTCCACCTAAAACCCATGTTGCCACCATCCTTTCTAGGTTTAGCCTAATTTTCCCAGTTTTTGTCCTTGTCAGATGCCACAAACATCTGTTAAGTACTTGTCTTCATTTCTATATTATATACCTGTTTCCTAATTTTTTCTTACCTTTGTCTTTAATTAAGGAATACATTCTCACTGTAAAACTTCTGCCTGCAGATTAAACAATCATCTATCTTGAGCAACCAGTCATAGTGCCTTCTTAAGAGGGTAGCCACCAATAACTTTTTGCTAAAAATTCTTTCTGGACATCTTTCTATGCATGAAATTAACATAGGTATACAAAGATACATGACTGTTCTGTAGGTATATTTTTAACCCAAATGGTATAATATTGTATATATTTTTCATGAACTGGGAAATAGTTCCAAGACATACTGTGAAATCTATTTAGAATGAACTTGTTCCTTTGTTATATAGCATACCGTAGTCTGGATGTTCTATACTTTAATCCTTTACAAACAGACATTTGGATGGTTTCTAAACCTTTTTCTATTATCAGCAATGTCTCTTTGTACACACGTACCAGCATTTCTCTAGGGTATTTCTTTGAAATGGAATTACTGGGATGAAGGCTCTGTGTATTTTAAATTTGATAGATACTGACAAAAAGGTTGTACCAATTAACACACCAACAAACAGAGCAAGAGAATACTTGTTTCCTGACACTCTTGACCAAGATGCCAATATGAGGAGTGAGAAAAGAAATCGCTTTTTGAATTATATTACTCTGGTTACTAGTGAATCGAGGATCTTCTCCATTTGATTTCCTAAAGACTATCAAGACAGGTCTGAACAGATTTTCAGAATGGTACATAGTAAAGGGTATGATGTTGAGAGGCCAGAGTTGTACCAAGTGCTCTGAGGGCAAAGGGCTTAACGTAACTTCAAGAATGCAATCAGTTAACCCTTCTACCTTCAGGAGAGTGCCTGAATTGTTCTTGAATCTTAATAAACAGATGAAAAATTGCTGTTCATACTTCCTAAAAAGAAAATGCCATGGTTTGTTATCATAAGCAATTCTGATTTTTAAACTATCCCCTCCCCTACTGAAACTCTGCAGTATAGCCAAAACCTGACTTCTCTTGCTATATTTTATGTATGTCTTTATTCTGTTTTTTTTTTTTTAATTGTTTTGGAGAAGACTTGGTCACCATGCCCTGTCTGAAAAGCTTTTCAAGTACTTGAAGTCTTTTAGGAATTCTTCTCTGAATGAATAAGGGCCTTAACTTGTCCTCAAGGATCTTTTTGCCAGGATTTTAAATTATGTTGCTTTCTATAATCCTAAATACTTGAGTCCCTAATACAGAGAGGAATAAAGAAGGGAAAAGCATCCTTCAAGCTAGCAAAAAGCGCTGACAATATTTTGGCATCTTTCCTTCTATTATGTACTTTAGGTACTTTGTTTAGATATTAGATACACATTTCTTTTAGAGGGCCTTGGGGCAGAGGGAGAGAGAGAGAAAGAATCTTTTTTTTTTTTTTTAAGATTTTATTTATTTGACAGAGAGAGTGCACATGTGTGAGCATGCACAAGCTGGGGGAGCAGCAGGGAAAGGGAGAGGGAGAAGCAGGCTCCCCACTGAACAGAGAGCCCAATGTGGAGCTCGATCCCAGGACCCTGGGATCATGACCTGAGCTGAAGGCAGCCGCTTGACCGACTGAGCCACCAGGGGCCCTGGAAGAGAAAGAATCTTAAGTGGGCTCCATGCCCAGCATAGAGCCCGACACGGGGCTCAACTCAATCTCACGACCCTCAGATCATAATCTGAGCCAAAATCAAGAGTCAGATGCTTAACTGAGAGAGCCAGGTGCCCCGAGATACACATTTTTTTTTTTTTTATTTTTAGCTTGCTTTTGGACTTCCTACATCTTAAAACTTTCTAATATAAATGAAAAATTCTTTGTAAACATTTCAATGGCAATATAATATCCCCAAATGCACCCTAATTTATTTAACCATTCAGATCCTACTGCACATTTAAGTTGTGCTGATTTCTTCTTATTTTGAGTAATTACTGTGAATAGCATTGTACACTTGCCAAATTCCTGTCTAGAAATGCTGTCTGTCTGGATTACCGTTTTGTTTGTATGTCCTGGTCCCATAACACATAGGATCCAGCGCATAGTAGGTGCTTAATTTTGCCTGTTGCCTTACAGAGAACCTGAGTAAAGTTCTTTCCAGGCCTGAAATCATTCCACTTGTCTTATGGAAATAATTATTAGAGGTGATTAAGGTCACAATCAAACAAAGTACAAAATATCACCAGTATGTCCATGAAGAATAAATAATAGAAGGAGTATCTAGAAGGAGGGGGCAGGTTGCATCTTATTACTCCATTTGACAAGGAGTTGTCAGAAACCCAAGGAGATAGGAGAAGAAGAAGGAAATAGAGTAAAGCGACAGGCACCTGTATTAGCAGAGACTGGGTTCAGTTTATATAATAGAGAAATCCACATAATGTTGAAAAAGACTTAAATCCTCTCCTGCAGGGGTGGCTGAAGATAAATACTTTTGGTATGGAGATATTTCAAATTGATAAGTATTCGGCCCTGATACGAAAAATGGAGAAAGCCTCTGTGGAAGCTAGCTTACACCTGAGAATAGTCTGAATAAGAGAAAGAGCCAGACAAGTGAGGATGCACTTCAGCTTATTTGTACCATAATTTGCACTATTTAAAAATATACTGGCTATTTAATTTTCTTCTACTAACTTTTGAGTTACATGTGATAGGTTGGCTTTATTCCCATTTTTTCAATGAATGAGCTAATAGTAATTAAATAACTAGCTACATGCCTCAGAAATGATTTTTAGATCACTTTTATTTTCACTCTACCTTCCGGGATCAGAACAAGGAGGCCATTCCCCAGATAATTACAACTTTTCCTTCCAGCTCTAGTTATATTGAAGATATTAGGTTGAGTCACATGAAAATGTCACATTTATAGATGGAGTATCAGCAATTTCGTACAGTTCAATCTAATTTTAGGGGTGGGAAAATAGGAGATGAATAGCCTGACCCTTTCCTCCAGTTTAGTGTCACCAGCTTCCTTTGCAAAAAGCTCACAGGGTCAAATCTTCCACTGATAAAAGGTTTGCAAGCCCGCTGCTGAACAAAACTCTCATGCTGATATGTAATACAAGCAAAAGAAAGCCCAACATCAGAAACCAAAAGAGAGTAGCAAACCTTGGGCACAGTTCAGTTTTCAAGAATATTTTAAGTAGGCATATGTTTTCTGTTCATTGACAATCCTTGCCCTTGCCAAATCAGGATGACTGACACCCTTAATTTGCAATTTCCTAAATTTCAAGAGTTTTTTTTTCTTTTTGATTGCTATATAATGGTTTACCCTAATTATTTTTTTTCAAGTTGCAGTTTTTGATGTTTAATTTCAAAATCAATTTAAGATGTCTCAAGCTCCATTAATATACTGTGATATTGCTTCACTCATTTTCTTGTGAGGCACTTACTTTAAAAAATGCATCATTCTAATGATTTTAAATTACTCTACAGTGCACATATCAATTTACAACTATTACAAAATTTTACATTTTTTTTCCCGAAGCACTTCAGTTTTAAAGATGTTCTGTATTTGGAGACAGAATGAGAGAGAGTTAACATTTAAAAAGGCCTAAATACAATTTATAGCCTTTCAAATTCTCTACGGTCTCTGATGCAGAATGTAACCTAAGTAAATAAAATCTTAAATGTTGAATGGGCATACACAATAAGCTTCAGGTAGGATACTATTATTCTATTATTATAGAATAATTTTCTTCTTATTCAAACTAATGACGCTATACTTTCTAAATGGATACAAACTTTTGGTGTGTATGTGTGTAAGAACAGCAACATGTGAGTATGTGAACATGTGCAAGTGTGCATAGGTGTGCATGAGTCAGCAAGCATGTGGTTGAGTGCATGCATGAGTGTGCAATAGTATCTTTGTGTATGGGAGATTATGTGAGTGTGCGAGAATCTGAGTATATGTGTGTGTACCTGTAAGGACTGTTTATGTGCATGAGTGTACACGTGTGCATGACTGTGTAGGTGTATGCATGTTTGTACATTTGTGTAACTTGCATATGATATTGTGTTTGACTGTGCAAGTGTGTGACTTTCTGGTTTAAGTGCATGCTTGGAGATTAAATGCTACATGCACTTTTATTTAGGCAGTCATTAGAGCATACTCCAGAATTATTTCACTAGCTTCTGCATAGAATGGGGAAAATGCCCTCCCCAACTGTATCTATAACACATCTATAAGATATTTGCATAAACATGCACACAATTTATATCTTGCTTGAAATTTTCAGGGGAAAAAATAGCGATATTCAAATTTTGCCCAAGGATTTTGCACCTGGTTATATCAGCTTAATAGATGTAAATCAGCTGCCAAAGTTGGGAAATCTTCCTTCCCCATTACTTTTTAAATTTTTTTGATTACTTTATTCTCTCAGGATTCCTCTTTCACAGTGACACATGTCACTCTTTGGCGATTAAAGACATTCTGGGATTAATATTTTAAAAGACTGTAATTAACATCAGTTTCCATCCCAGACCACCCTTAAAGTTGTAGAGGGCACCAGGCACATTTCTGGGACCAGGCCAATGCCCATTCATTGAGACATTTCCCTTTTGTGGGTTAAAGCATGCTGCTCTAGAAGGGAGAAGTCAAAGCCCTAGGGGCCAAAGCTACCATGTAATGAATGCCAGGTTCAGTGCTAGAATCTTTATGTACATTATCTCATTTAATCTTCACTGCAACCTTGCAAGGCGGTGCTAATTCCATTTTTTTCAGGTGGCTATTGTGGCTCAGAGAGGTTAAATGAGTTGCTTAAGGTCATGTGGCTAATTAGGGGGGAAGGTGGCATCACATTCAGATCTGTCTGACTCCAAACTGTTCTTTTCTCTACACTGTGCTGAACCTTTTTGATTGAATCTGAAAGTATGACTTTTACAGAATTTATATCTTCCCTCACAGGGCACGGGGTTTACTTGGCTGCCTGCTACTTTCTAGCCCTTAATTGCCCTCTATAATGATGCCTAAAAACTTGATTGATATCAATTTCCTATCTACCTTAGAGGCAATGAATAAATTCATGAACTATACTTCTAATGTTAAGCCTCACTATGTATTTATTTTACAGTCTATTGGCTTGATTAAACTTATTACTGACTGTGTAATACAGTTTGCTGAATAACTGTTTTGTGCCAGAGGTATTCTACCCATTTTACAGATGTGGACATTGAAGCTTCAAGAAGTTAGGTAATTTGCTTAAGACCACATGACCAGAACCAGCCAACTCTACATCCCTGCTAACAATCCTGGATAAGCTTCTTTGTTTTGCAGGGTTTGGGTAAGTCATTGGATCTAATTTATAAAATGGGGATCACAGTGCTTTTACTGCAAGATTGTTACAAGGGTGAGAGACAATATACATAAAGCACCTTGAACATAATAGAGAATACCATGATAGTGGTTATCTGAGTCATTATAGTTTATGGTGAGTATGGGTTTTGGGAATAGATGGACCTGCTGAATTTCTCTAAGTTTTCATTTCCTCATCTATAAAATGGCAATACCATTTTATAGCAACTTTTCCCAAAGTATGTTCCAAAGAACACTGTTAGCTCCATAGGATATGAAGAAATGTTAAGCAAAACCTGAGTTTCCTGATAAAAATTTTGGGGGAAGCTCTGGTAGACAGCTTTCCTTATGCAGGGATTTTTTAGAATCTGTAATATGAGAATGTACTTTGTGAACTTCCAAGAAGGAGCTTTTAATACATATAGTATTTCTCCTTTTATTTTTTCACCACAGACTTTTTTTTTTTTTTTGTCTATAACATCTTGCAGAAAACAGCTGTATAATAAATATTTTGGAAGTACTGAATTGCCATGAAGATTAAATGGATAATATGTGTAAAGCAGGTATATAGTAAGAGCTCAACAAATGTAACATCATCATTTTTACCATACTCATCACTATAGTCATCAATTAGCTCCACCATGGTACAGGTTATCTGGACCAGAAAAGGTATGCCTAATACATTCTTAGAAATAGGGGTTTGCAAATTGCAGTCAGAGGTTTTGTCTGCTAGATTAGGGTGAGCTAGTCCAATGGTGGTAGATACTTCAGTAGATTATTTATCATTTAATTACATCAGGTATATTTATTTGTATAATATAGATTCCTTAGAGTCACCAATGGTTTCTTTGATGACTAAAATTTTCCTGGAACATCCTGGGCTGGAATTCCATAGGTAGAGACCTCTTTGTTGCATTGCCTTTTTGGGTTGGTTTTAGCATTTCATGAGACCTGTTTTTAACACAGATGTCTTCCCATATCTGAGAGTTTTGCCTCTTTTCCTCTCCACTTAGCTAAGAAACAATTAACTGTGAAAGCAGAGATAGGGTGAACTGTTACTGAATATCTGACTTATGTAACTGGACTATCTTCTCTTCGATTCAGTTCTTTGGCAATCTGGAAATAATTTGCCTTTACCCTTGTATATCTCCTGTCAAGGTGCACACAGTTTGCCTAGATATATGATCCTTTAAAAATCATCTTTAAATTTTTATCCATTCTCTGCTCCTTATGGTAGAGTTAAGTCATATCTCAGGAGCTGAATTCTAGGATGGTGGTGGAACCTATTGCTTTCTACCAGAAGTCTTCAGGGACTGTGTGGTTTCCTTCGCCATGAACTAATCTTCTAGAGAGAGATATATTTTTAGAGAGAGATGTATTAACCCAAAATGACATTTCCTCACACATAAAAAATGTATTTATGCACCACCAAACCTGCTGGCACTGAAGGGTAAGATGTGGGATAAATCTACAAGAAACTTTGTATCTAGCCTGGAGGCCAATGTTACAGATTTTTATCTGCTGTATAGGATTCATGACTAGGATTAGCTTCTCTTTTCTCACTGTGATGCTTAAGATGGATATCGTGAAAAAGTAAGAAATTAATCATTTCTTCACTATTTTAGCCCTTGGTATGGCTGTTCAGGAGTTTGTTTGCATTAGGTTGTGGACTAACAATGTAAGGAGGCCAAGAGGGCTGAGGTGGACTGAGAGAGGCTTTCGCAATTTATCGGTCCACTGATTCCCAAGGACCACTTCAACCCTTCCCTCATGTGCCTGAAGTGAAGGACAGCTCCTATTATGAATGGATTGATGATAATTAAAATGGATATTCTGTCTGTCTCTACTGTCCTGGTATCTGGTTTGACAAGAATGTTAGAGAAAAATAACTCTGGCCAAGTTAATGTGGTGACCTTCATAAATAAAAAAAAGTGATTTAGATTTTTATCAAAGTCAAGTTCTGTTTATGAAAAGCTTATTGCTAAGTAAAAACTCAGATTTAATATGACCTTGTGGAAAGATCTGAGTTCGGTTGTTCCACCCCATAAAGAGACCAGGCTCTGTGGCAGTTATGCAAGGTACGAATATGGACGACGGGGTCATGGCAGCTCAGATGTCAACTGATAACTTGGTGACCCTGAGGAACCTAACTCCATCCTAGTAATTCTCCTTTATATAGCACACATGATTTTGTAAACAATCAAACTAAATAAAACATCTGAGGAAGAGTTCATGGCCTAAGAACCATCCAAGAACCACTCTGAATAACAAACTCTATAATCTTTGCCAGTTTGTTTATTATCTCTATAGGTTTTCTGACTGGACCCAGAGTGTTCTAACTCATTTGATTACATAAAACCTCTTTACTCCATCCAAGTTATAAACCTACTACTTTATTAGATATTTTATGAAAAATATGCTGGTTTCCTTCTTGAGAGATTGAAAGCCTGGGCTTCACGGGCTCATGTTCTACACAAGAAGTAGGTTATCATTAGGCATTTAATTATTCTACTCTTGTCCCACATTTGTATTCTTTATCATATTTCATAGAACTCTATTAATGAATCAGTGCTTCTCCTGTCTTAGGAAATATAGATATAAGCATTCTTTTATGCTTCCTTATTATAGTTTTATTGTCATACATTAGAGGAGGGTTTAATAATGGTTACCATTGCTGTCTTACTATTGCCAAGAAGGATTCTTGGTCAATTATACTAAAACCAAAATCATCATTTTTGGTAGACCTCTACATAGCTAACTTTGCCAACAATCTTAAACTATAAGTTTATTTGTTCAGGTACCTTGGTATCTGAATAGGATCAGTTTAATTTGGAAGATACATTTGGTTATATTTTGTAGGCTAAACTTAATACTGCCATATGCTAGAGCAGTGCTGTCCAATAGAAATAGAATGTGAGCCTCCAATGCAACCCACATGAAAAATTTTAAATTTTCTAGTAGCTACACTAAAATGTTTAAAAATACAGGTGAAATTCTTTTAAATAAATAATAATAATTTTTATATTTATTTAACCCAATATATCCAAAGTATTATCATTTCAACATGAAGTAAATTATAAAGACTTTATTAATTATTTATTTATTTGAGAGTGAGAGAGAGAGAGACCACGAGAGGGGGGGTGGGGGTAGAGGGAGAAGCAGACTCCCCGCTAGGCAGGGAGCCCGACGTGGGACTTGATCCCAGGACCTGGGATCATGACCTGAGCTGAAGGCAGATGCTTAACCGACTGAGCCACCCAGGCACCCTCAACATGAAGTAAACATAAAAACTAATGAGGAGATACTTTAATTCATTTTCCATACCAAATCTTGAAGAAGATCCACAGGTGAAGTATTTCACTGTTCTTAATATAAAGAAAAGTTTTATTTCTGTTGAGCCATGGGTTTGTCTTTCTGTTGGGGACTCAGTGAATCACAGAACTGCTCATGTTGCCCTGTTGTGCTGGTCAGGAGCTAGAAAGCTACAGTGAAATTTGATGTTATTTACTTGTGCACATAGCTTCCTTAAATAAAATCACAGTTCTCAGCTTCCTTTGCATCCAGGTGTGGTCATGTGGCTTAGTTACTGGTTAATGAGATATAAATGAATGTTTCCAGCAGTCGCTTCAATGAAGTCTCCTTTAAAGAGAGGGGACAGGGGCGCCTGGGTGGCTCAGTTAAGCATCTGACTTCAGCTCAGGCCATGAAGATCCTGGGATCGAGCCCCACGTGGAGCCCCATGCTCAGTGGGGAGTCTGCTTGTCCCTCTCCCTCTGCCCCTCCCCCTGCTTGTACTCTCTCTCTGTGTAATAAATAAAATCTTTAAAAAAAAAGAGAGAGAGGACAAGGTCTCTCCCCCCTCCCTAGTCTGGGTTCTAGCACCTGGAACAAAGATGTGATAGCTGGAAAACTGGCTGCCATTGCATACTATGAGAATAAGGGTCCATCTTGGAGATAGTAGAGGTGGGAGTGAAAAAAAGCTTTCTTTCTGGAGTCATCACACAAGCTTTGGGGTGCTTACCTCTAGATTTCTTTTGTGTGAGAGAAAAATCACACTTATATCTTGTTTAAGCCACTCTTTTTTTTGAAGGAGGTATTTCCTGTTGCTGAACTCTAATCTTATCTGACATACCAGGAATATAAATTTTCCTTGACTGTGATTTTATAATGAATAGCAGAACTTAAAGTAAAGGGAGTGAAAAGACAGAACAACTATTTTTTAGCCAACTTTTCAGTAAAACATCCATCCTACAAACAGAGGAAACACCACCATTTAGGTAGGAACAAAAGCATGCAATGACTTTGGAGTAGAGAGAATTTCCATACTCTTTTATACTAATTCAGCTTTACAGTATCTGAAAATGAATTTCTTTGAGACAGCTATTGATTTATCTTCTACTTAAAAAAGATTTGTCTTTGAAATGTGTCTTTACAATGAGAATTGAAATATAACGACAATAATAGCTACCATTTATTATTATAATTTAATGTCTATGATGGGAGAAGCACTACGTTAGGTGTTTCACATATATTATCTCATTTAACCCTTATAACTACCTTACAGAATAAGAATTATTTCCCCATTTTACAAGAGAAGCTCAGAAAAACCAAGTAACTTACTTGAGGTCTCACAGTAACTTAGAAGCTGAGCTGGGATTTGAGTTCATTTCTGTCTGAATTTTTTCTGTCCTGAAACTCTGACAATTTTCATAATTTTCTGACAGTCAAGAAGAGATGCTGGGATGCTGCCCTGTATATGCACATTACCAATTTTCTAGATATTCAGTGCAAGTGCTGACAATGGAAAGGTGATATCTGGATCTGAACAGGCTTCTCTGAATAGTAAATTGAACAAAAGGTCTAAACCAGAAATCCCAAGACTTGTCTCTCATATTAACTATGGGCCTAATTTAGCTGCATGACCCAGCACAAGTCATTCGAACTTTCTGGGCCTCAGTTTTCTTTTCTATAAAAGGAGGGGGCAGGACTAGGTGTTCTCTAAGATCTGATCTAGTAAAAACATTCCATGATTATGCCAGTAAGTCTGTCAACAAATAAATGAACAAAGAGGAGTGTGTTGGAAAAGAAAGTAGGCAGTGTATTTAGAGTACTTTAAATGCTCGATGCTTGACATGCAGAATAAAATTTTAAAAATAAATGGACCTAGCAGAGAAGTGTGGGAAGCTCTCTTTGATTGTTGAAACTGTTTATTCATGACTCTACTGTTAATTTGACTGCTATGTTTTCAGAAGTATCTTTTGAACAATACTTCTCAAAATGTTCTTCTAATACACATTAACTGAACCATTTCGCTAGCATGGAATGAGCTCTTTTAAGTTTGTTGGACTCTAATGTGTTTACCCATACTTCAGTAGAAAGAATTCTTGATTTAATTGGAACTTAAAATTTTTTTCTCCACTTAAAGTAAGAAAATGGAAATTACTAAAAAATAGATTTAAATGTGCACTTAGCTGAAAACACATTTTGCAGATGTGTAAATTGAGACCCAAAGTGGCTGATTTGCCTAAGATTACATTGAAAGTCAGCTCTGCCAGGACACCAGAGGCATCTGCTTTATGTCGAGTTTTGGTGAGGGTCCAGAGTGGGGAACAGATTATTAGCTAAACTTTGGGCTGATGCAGCATTGAAACCCATATTTGAAACCCATCTAGAAGACAATGTGCCTTGCAAAGACAGACTAGAAGAAAATGATCTGTCTCAGGCTTAGGTCTGAAGATACTAAGTAACAAGTTTCCTCCTAGATTTCATGGCCACTAGTCAAGTTTCATGAGAGCATGGGGCCTGAATTTATACTATCTGTATGGTCAAAAAAACTGTGACCTGAGATTTTTAATTTAAATTACTCTGATCTGTAGGAGATGGGTTCCTGACAGAAACAAACGTAAATCCTCTCCAGAGGAATACTCACTTTGCATAGGACTTAGAATTTCAACATATTTGAACGCACAATAAAACATAACAGAAACAAGAAAGCAAGCCATCATATGCAAGAGTTGATAGAAACAACAAACCATAGGCCCAGACCCACAAAACTTGACATGGTACACTTCTCAGCATATAAAATAACTCTTGTTTCATATGTTTAAAGAAAAGGGAGTAACCAGAAACAGGATTAAAGAGTAAGAAATTATCAAAAATCCATGAGGAATATTTGAAAAAAAAAACTAAGTTAAAATTTTAGAAATAAAAAGTAATCACTGAAATTAAAAATTCAGTGGAAGGGTTAGACATCATAATCAACAGAGCTGAAGAGATATTTAGTGAGCCAGAAGACAAATTTGAAGAAATTATCTATATAACAAAGAAACAAAGACATGGAAAATAGGAAGAAGAAGTAAATGACATGGAAGCCAGAGTGGGGTGGTCTAATGAAACTTCCAAAAGGAGGTAATAGAGAATGTGGGAAACAAGATTTACAGAAATAATGACTAAAACACTCTCTACGATTAATGAGAGACAAGTGTCTTTACATTCAAGAAACTCAGCAAATCACAAGCAAGATTTAAAAAAAAAATTAATCCACAGTGATCTTTAGGACAAGGCATTGGGCTGTGAATTCTATTGTCAGCCTCAACTCTGAAGCATACAAAACAAAGTAAGTTGTCCTGTGTCTCAAAGCAAATTAGTTCCTTCAACTATAAAATGAGGAAACTATTTCTTACTTTACTTACACCTCATGGACAGTATGAGAGTACCAGAAACGCTTTTGCTAGGTTACTGGGAATTTGGTCAAGTTTTTTATAGCAGATGCAAGACCCCATTCAGAATTTCTATGCCCCCACCTAATGTGAAAATGTATTGTCCTTACTCTTTCATGAAGGACTAATCTCTGTCCTTCCCATCCCTCTTCTCCTTCTCTCCAATGAGTCAGAAGATCTGGAATAGTCCTTCAGGTATTTTGAAGTCATTTTGTATCATCACAGATCAATGTGCAATCCAACATCAAATAATGACCCCATATTATGTCCACAATGATGAAATGAAAAAAATGAGTATATAAGTATTTGGAGAAAAAATTAAAACCATCAAATAAGTGTAGGATATTTGTGTTTTAGGAATGAAGGTATCATTCCATTTATTGGTGGGGGAGGATATATGGGATGCTCTTCAGAATCTCCGATCATCTGATTTTGACAAACGGAATTGGGATGTATTTTGATCCGTTCCCCGTGTCCTGGCCACCAGTTTTGCACAACTGCATTCTGGCTTCCCTTAATCTCTCACAGCCGTCTCCACTATAAAACCTTTCCACCTCCTTCAGCCCTGGCAGAGGACTGCCAGGCAGCAGATCACTCTGTGCAGGTGGGCACCCAGCTCCCTACAGGACCCCACCTCCAGGGCCAAATACACCTTTTAGATAGACCCTTTACTGGGTCTGTGTTCACTTCATGTAGATAAACAACAACCGAGAAAAATGCCAAATAGCAAATGAACCCAGGATTCAGAATAAGAGTTTGAGTAAATGAGAGGAATGCATTTCAAGTGAAACACAAAATTTGCCTGTGTTCTTGAGATGCTGCTATCGATGTGTACAAATGCATTCCTTATCAGGGACTGTACTTTAACCATGTAAATAAGCACACCTCCTCACACTCATGCTTACTTACATTTTCTTGCCTCGCAATTGCCACCTTATTTAAATATATGTCTCCGGTTTGAAAAACAATTTTAAAGCTTTAATGTCCTAGAACAGTCGCTAGTTCGGATTTACAGAGAGGCAGTTGCAAATTTACCTCTCTGTTCAAACTTGTCAAATTGTCAAACGTTCCACTGGATTTTGCATTGCTGGCATTACAGGTGTGGTTTTCATTGCCTCAGAACAAAATGTAAAAGACGTATTTTGAAAACATTTGATATTTGATGTGCTTTGAATCACCTGACTATACATATACAATCTAATGGTCATTAAACGATTCTCTTTTATAAAGATAAGGGATTTTGAATAAGAGAATATTTTGGGGCTCCATTTCTATTTTCACTTGAGACAAAAAAAAAAAAAGCTTAGGGGGTGAAAAACCATCTCTGAGTGGGATGTGTTGCTAGGAAATCATGAAAATAGTGTGATTTTTTCCACTTCATACCTACCTCCCAAAGATATACCTGTGGATTTAGTCTTACACACTTAATTTGACCTGTAATTCTCTTAAGGATGGTTTTGGGTTGTATTTCTAGTGCCACCAATGAACTTCACTTACTGATTCAATAATCTAGAGTTAATGTTTTGACCTCACTGTAGTGTTAATGGTGTATCCACTGTATCAAGCAGGGTTCTTTTTTGATTAAATCAATCAAATCAGAGCCACCTGAAGGTTTATTCTTTATCCTTTTACTGAATAGAAAAAGATTTACTTTAAAATAAATTTGATCAGAGATTGTCATACTTTGAATAGCAAGTTAATGAAGCCTATATAGGGATTAGTCACAAGCTTTTTGTCCTTGTAGGCTAAAAAGCACCAAAATACCTCCTATCATGTTTCAGTGGCTAGCTGTCTATATTTGAGCTTTTCTTTAAGTACAAGGAATTTGTAGCATTATGATATGCTAACATTGTTTGCTAACTAACAGAAACATTTCTTCTGAGAGCTTAGCTACTGTTCCTAAGAAATTCAGGTGTGTGTCCAAAACCGAATAGGGAAAAGCACCTGAAATGCTAGGCTCCTATCTGGTTACATTAATTATCTCTTTTCTACTGAAGATGCTAAAGTCTAGCTATTTTATATATGAGTAGATTTTTCTCTTCACTGGCATGATGAATGGCTACATAGTTGTGCCCATAGTGTGCATTACATTTTGAACAAAGCTTCTTTATCAAATGGCATTTATGACCCTGCTGTTCCTGTAATGTCTGTAGGAAAAATACAGTGTACACACTAATCATTTCAAATGATCTGATCAATACCTGGAAATTGCATGAAAGTGATACATTGTATGTGGTAGACATGTATAGTCAGATGAAAATCTTTTGATTATTGACACTTTCAATAAAGGGGAAAACTAATAATGATTTTAAAGCATATGGTACTTGTATAATCAAGGAAAGTTTCCCTGGCAAAAATAATTATATGAGCCTCTTACAACTTCCTCCTCTAATTATCTGTTTTATTAGTAGATGCATATCACCATACATTAGGGAACACTTAAAAACATAATGAGACATTGTTATAATGAAGATATATATACATACACACACACGTGTGTGTGTGTGTGTGTGTGTATGTGTACCTCTATAAATAGAGGTAAATACTCAAACAACATGGTCTATATATCAAAGTATGGATGTCTTTATAATGAAAACAAAACTATTTAATTAATATTTTCTCACCATAAACAATATGGAGTTAAGAGAGTTTATGGACTGTATCCATGAACCATTCATAATCAGTGTCAAAAGCTCAATATACAGGATCAAGAATCATAGATCTCAGTGTTAGAAGGGGCCTCAAGGGCCATTTGGCTAATCTACCATTTCACAAATGAGGCAGCTGAGACTCCAAGAAGTTAAGCGAGTCATTCAAGGTCATTGATCTGTGAATACACACACACACACACACGCTGTCATCTCTCTGATGGACAAGATGGCCACATGTCATAGGCTAGCCTGAAAACAAATATCCTTACAACAAAGCCTTATGGGGTCTTCAGGAACTGACCCTGCTTGGATGATTTCTGCTGTATAGCAAATAGAATGTTCAGAAATACCTCAGGGCTGAATGTTCCATCTCTCTCTAGCTGATTAATCTACTTCTAAGATACAGTATAATGAGAGAGGATCACAGTAGAGAAGAGCAAGAGTTGTCCTCTCTATGTGAATGCTTACCTTCTATGAATTTTGCTGCCACTTATCTATGAGTAACAATACATGGGGTGGTTCAGAGGAAGTTTCATCAGGGAGAGAGGACTACAAAGCTCTGAACTCTGCTTTTATGTTCCCCCTCAAAGACTATGTGACCAGGAGAAGCCAGATTTTGTGAAAGAAATATAGTAGGTGCATTTTAAAATGACAATAGTAGAGGTTAGGGCCAATATCCTTAGCATAGGTTAAATGTATTACTGAGATTTCATGGCAAGGAGTTCCATTTTAAGGGAGCGTGATTTGACCTGGGGTATACCCAAATCTCAACCATGTTACAACAAGCTTCGAATGTATTCCTCTTGAGGTTTTTTAAAAGACTAATGAGTTAACCTTTGTGAAGCACCATGAGACCCTCAGGTGAGAGAAACCTGTATCAAGTATCAGTTCAGTGCTGCTAACAACACTCAATGAACCTGCAAAACAGACTGAAAATCATCAGTAAAGCATTCACTGCAGTCCTCTTGGTATCAGAGCAGCCCAGTCAACATGCTAACAGCTAAGCTTCATGCGCTTAGAGGAAGAAAATGATCAATGGCAAAGAGCATATCCACCTTTGAAATGACATGATCCATTATAAGGATCAGATGTTAAATTGCTTCCTGTACTGAGCACACTCAATTAAAAGTCTTCACAGTGAGATCATCTTGATGGTTAAATATGCTCTGTGGGAACAACCTTTATGGAGCTTAAAAATCACAGAAGGACTATTCCTACTGTGACACTAGAGATTTGGAAGGCATTTCCTTCCCCTATTTTTCAATTTGGTAGTTTTATTAGGAAGGCTTTTGGTGAGAGGCTGCTGAGTTTTGGGTCATACCTATCCACCCTTTTGCTTCTTTGAGCAAGAGATGCTTCTAAGTGTTCTTATTCTATTGGGTCCAGAATGGATGAATGTGGCTTTCATCCAGGCTCTCTGGACAAAAATGTATCATTTGTGCACTTGATATTTGATGCCCTTCATCTCCTTGAACTTTCCCTTTTCTGTAAGCTCATCTATTCCCTGGAGTTCCAGCTCTTATCTAACTCTTCCTTCTTCCTTTGGCGGGGGTGAGGATGGAGGGCTGAAAAGAATGCCAGACATGGAATGAAATCAGCAGAACTGGTTTCTATTTGTAGGTCTGCAACTAGCTAGGCCGTTGGTCTTGGATGAGTTATTTAACCTCTCTGGCCCTCAGTTTTCTCATGTTTCAAAAACTTGAACCATGTTCATTGTTGGGTTTTTTTCTAGTCTTGTTTATTTAAGTAATCTCTCCATCCCACGTGGGGCTCGAACTCACAACCCTGAGATCAAGAGTCACAAGCTCTTCCAACTGAGCCAGCTGGGCGCCTCCATTGTTCATCGTTTACTGCTTGTCTCACCCTGCCAGATGGCAAGCCCCAGTAGCGCAGGAATCTTTGTTCTCCTCACTGATGGATCCCAAGATCCCAGCACATGGCACATAGTAGGTGCCCGATGAAAACTTGTTTCATAGATAAATAATTCACTTCTCTGTTAGCGGTGCCGCCATTCATCCAGTCTCCCACTGTAGACATCACAGAGTTAGTGAAAATTCCTGCCTCTCGTTACATGTTTCCAGTAACCAAGTCCTGTTTCCTAGCTTTTCTCATATCCATCCTTTCGCCTCTATCTGTGCTTAAATTCCCTTATATCAAGTTTTCATCACTTTTTAATATATTCTCCAAACTACTTTCAGAGTTATCATTTTAAAATACAAACATGGTTGGGGCGCCTGGGTGACTCAGTTGGTTAAGCGTCTGCCTTCAGCTCAGGTCATGATCTCGGGGTCCTGGGATGGAGTCCCACATCAAGCTCCCTGCTCAGCGGGGAGTCTGCTTCTCCCTCTTCCTCTGCCTCTCCCCCCCACTCATGCTCTCTTTCTCACTCTCCCTCTCAAATAAATAAATAAAATCTTTAAAAAAATAAAACAAAATACAAACATGGTCATGAAATTAACCTCTTTAAACCCCTTCAATGGCTTTCCCATTGTCCTCAGGCTCAAGTCCAAACTCCTAGGTGTGGTATACAGGCCCCTTCATGATCTGTGAAATCTTTTGTGAGCACTTCCTAGACCTTCAGGTAATGCAAAATACACCTTGCGCATTGCATCTCTCTCTCTTTTAGAGCACTTAGAGACATTTTAAATCTTTGTTCACAAGTGTCTCCCCAGATATGGATATGTTTCATCACCTCATATGCTGACAGGGAAATAAATAATAGGGGCTCAACAAATGTTTGGCAAATGAATAATTAAGTGAGGAGGTTAGATCATTGTTTGGCTTTCACCTATGGGCAAACCATTTAACGTCTCTGTGCCTCCAAGTATTAAAATCTCTAGTGATGCCGAGGCAGAGGGACTAGAAACTACCACATCTATGAAACATTGAAGCAGGTATCTCTACACTTTCTTCCACACCTAATCTTCTGTGGACTATCACTTTTCCTGATCATTTGATTTGTTTGGGTGGGTAAGGGTGATCTGAGGTGAGGGAGGAGTGGGGTAGGGTTCAGGGTAGTTCATCTGGAAGGGGGGAGGGGCAAGCATAGGCACGTTCATAATTAGCCCTTTCTTCTCCTTCTGAGTGATTTCTGCTGACAGGATTGGTGCATGTCTTTGTGTATTAGGTGGAAGGGGTGAACTGGGGAAAGAGAAACTCTCAGCACAGTGAATTTCATGTTGATTCGTTGGCAATACAAATATTTGAATTTGTACAACTGGTGACTGGTATATTGCCAAAAGTTTTGCCCAATTCTGAGGCATTAGGAAGGACACATATGGATGTGAGTGGCCTTAGGGAGAAATTGTATGATACAGAATCACTATTTAATCAATAAATGTTTATTAAGTCATATATAAAGAGGCAAGTTTTTGACTAAATGTTAAGAACCTTCTTATGGTAAAGATATTACATATTGGTGTTCTCTAGAGTCTTGACTTTCTTCATTCTCATTTTCTGCATCTTCTTGAACAATAATGTGCGTTCCTAAGGTCTGAACTATATCACAAATATTTGTGTCCAGTTCAGGATTCTCCCATTAGTTCCATTCTTATCAATCCCTCACTGGACATCCCCACCCGGATCTTCTGCAGACACCTCTAACTCAGCACATCCACAACTGACCTCATCAGGTCCTGTCTCTCTGCCCACACCTTTTTTTCTGCCAGGGCTTTTTTGGTCTCAGCTGGTGGTGCTTCCTTTTACCTAGCCACCCAGGATACTTATCTCTGGCTCCTCTCTGTCCCTCATCTGCCATGGTAACTGCTCTCTGGTCTGTCTCCACCTCACTATTCTCACAGCTGTAGTTTTAGCCCAGGCCCTCCCCAGCACTCTACTTCTGGGCTACTCTCATAATCACATTGCGCTTGTCTGTTACATCCCCACATCATGCATCTCAGTCCTCTCAGTTGCTGTCAGAGTAGTCTATCCAACTTGCAGCTTATTATAAGCCACTCAGTGGCTTCTTATTGTGTCAAGGGGAAATGTAAATCCCTTAACATGTTGTGCAAATAAAACTCCCCATGTTCCAGCTCCTGCCCATGTCTCCTCTAGACTCCTAGGCTGCAGCTCTACCCAATGACTTGCAAATCCTCAATTGTGTCACTTGAATTCACATCTCTATTTCTTTAAGTTACTCCTTCTGCCTGGAATGTTCTTGCCCCTCTTGTCCACATAATAAACATGTACATCTTTCTAATGTTGATTCAAGTGCTGACTTCTTCAAAGCCTTGCCTGACTATAGGGCCTCTTCTCATGGAAATACCCCACGGCTCCCTCTTTGTGCTCTGCGGCACCTGACCCTGCACATAGTCCAACGATAAGACTTTTTTTATATGGTGAATTAGGTGATGGGCTCCTAGGGGAGAGGACAGTACAGTACAGTGGTTAAATATATGGAATATGAAGCCAGAATACCTTAGTCCAAGTTTAGACTCTGATACCTATTATACAGTTGACTTTGGACATGTTATTTAACCTCTCTGTGTCTCGCTTCCTCATTTTTTTTTTTAAGATTTTATTCATTTATTTGACAGAGAGAGACACGGCGAGAGCAGGAACACAAGCAGGGAGAGTGAGAGAGGGAGAAGCAGTCTTCCCACTGAGCAGGGAGCCCAATGCAGGGCTCGATCCCAGCACCCTGGGATCATGACCTGAGCCGAAGGCAGAAACTTAACGACTGAGCCACTTGGGTGCCCCTCAGGTTCCTCATTTGTAAAGTGGGCACAATTATAGGACTTACCTCACAGGGTTATTATGAAGATTAAAAAATATATGTACAACACTTAGAATAGTGCCTATTACAGAATAATTATGTGAGTGTGTGCTTTAGTAATAATACAAATGTTAACATTCTTGTTTTAAACTTGAAGCTCTAGACGTACTATATCTGACATATGAAAGGCTGGAAGGCGTTCAATAACATTTAGCAAATAAATCAGTAATCAGGTTAGAGCCACAATACCCAGCTACCTTATTTCTCTAACCATCTTCTAGCTTGTTCTATGTGTCTCTTCCACTAGACTGTAAGCTTCTCTTGTGCAAGAACCACATCCATCTTGTTTGCCCCAATATCCCCAGCACCAAGCACACATATATCTGCTCAGTAAATAAATGAATAATTTTTCAAGGTCCACATTTTAGTTATTATTACATTGTCTTTATCATTTTATACATTTCTGAAACTGTAAAATGCAATCCTCTCCCCCATATTATTTCTATGTGAGGCAACAAAATTAAACTGAATTAATGCTCTTAACAGAGTGATGTTCTTGTTTCGTTACAGCATAAGACTGCAGACTTTTTGGTTCATAAACGAATTCAGTGGTACAAGAAGTCTCACAGAGCTTCTATTCTTTCCTGTTTAGCACATGGCATTTTATATCCTCAACAAAATTCATAAGCAGAGGTTCCACAGGAGTTCTTATTTATTAATTCTACTCATTTAATGAGCACATGGCCTAAGGATAAGAAAAAAAAGTATAAAGAATGACCCATTATTTTTATTTTAGGTGGTGGAAAAACAAATCATGTACGCAAATGGCTACATCACGATGCCGATTTTACTCTAGCAATGAGTATGGTAGGATTTCAGAGGATCCTCTTGATGTGATCAGGAGGGGTTTTATAGAATAGCTAAAACTGTAGTTGGTCTTGGTGGATGGGCTGGATTTTCAGAGGTGGAAAGGTACCAGCACTCCATGCTGAGGAAAGGGCATAGAGAAAAGTGTGAATGTGTGATGTACTGGGAGTGAGCAGAGCATATGAGTCCTTTTGCAGAAGGAGGGATTTATGCAGGAAGCAGAAGTAGAAGACAGGCTAGAGACAGGGATTTGGAATAGTTTCTGGTGGGCTTTTCATAACAGGCGAGGATATTTGAACTTTATATCTAGACAGTGGAGATCTATCACTGATTTAAAGGTAGGGAATAGGAAAAGGAAAGCCAAGTTGTGGGAATAGTAATTGGGCGGCAATATGGCAAGGTATAAATAGAGTTCCTGAGCTAAGTTCCATTTTTAAGTGATGGAACACCCAGCGGAAATACTCAGCAGATGACTGGAAATGAAGGATTATTTGAGTTTGGTGGGGGGCGGATACTGATTTGAAATAACCTGTAGAGAACCGACAGTAGGAGACATGGGAAAGGATGAAATGACTACAAGAGAATGCAGAATGAGGGCAGAGGTTCAAGTCCAGACTGACAGCAACAAAAGATATAATTACAAGCCCAGTAGTATGTCAAATACTAATGTAGGAAATATTTGGAAGCTCCTTATGACCATGAAGGCATTCAGATCAGACTTTGAGAAGTACCACCTTACGGCAAAGACCAGTGAGGATTTGGGAGTGGAGGAAGCAGGAGAAAGAGGTAACTCCAATGTACCTGTTGAGCAGTCAGATCCTGTCCACTTGGGATCACAGCTGCACACTCCAGTGTCCAGAAGAAAAGTTCCATGTCCTGAGCACTGCTCTTGACATATAGGAAGTGGGGTTTCACAGTTGACTCCTCCCCAACCAGTAGAACAGTGACATTCTCCTTTTACACAGATGCCATGGCTGGAACACATCGGGTCTAAGCAGTCCTCTGAAGGCACCGAAAAGGAGGAAAAAGGTTAAAAGTGAACAGGTGTGGCCTGCATACCTTAGGATAGTGAAACTGAGATACGCACACTGATTTCCTACTATGTCATTAATACTGTTTTAATTAGGTAATAAAATATCTCATGCAAAGGCTGGATTCAAACCAGAAGATTATTAACACTTAAAAATATGGGAGGGTATCATAAAGTTTATATCCTAAAATTAGAAGATGAAGGAAACCACACATCTGTTGTATAAAACTGTGAGCAGTGTGCAGTACTCCCACACAAATGGGTGGGTGCACCACTGTGAGCCTTCGATAGGAATTCTTCAGCTTTGCAAAAAAGCCCAAGAATTTTTGGGGAGTCCTTCCTTGTCTTTTTTGAGATTGGAATCATAGCTCTGAGAAATGGCTTTCAGTTGATGTGACTAGAGAAGAAGATATACATAATAATTACACAGAGAATATAAAATATACTACATATAAAAATATGTCTACAAATATAAAAATATTTATATATAAATATATAAAATATTAAAACGTACATGTCTTTTTAAAGCTTAGATTACTAAGTATAAATGAGCTGACCACTGTTACGTGAAATCATACAATATTATGAATTTATTATAATCTTTCACTAATTTCTTAGAAACACTGAAAATGTAACATTTGTAAACTTAATTTTAAAAATTATTAAAGTTTTTTTTTATGGCTTCTCCTTCCATCAGGATGCTGTGACATAGTTTTCAATGTTTTAGAATATCACAGATGTACTTCTATTTGTTTCTGATTCTGTGAGTTTGGAAATATTTGGACACGTTCTAACAAAGGTATAAACTCTTAGGAGTAGATCCCTGTGTTTGCCTTGGGGAAAATAGTTTTGTGTTTTTAACTGAGTGACCATTCCATGGGAAACAACAAGGTTGATTTCCAAAATTCTACTCTCCCAATACAAATAAGATGAGACTAAAATAACTCCCCATAATGAGGATGTATGCTTTGAACAACTTTTCCAGCCATGGAGACAGACTGATAAAAATCTGCCTTCATTCGCAAAATTGGTCTTGTTTTGGGTGTGGCCTACAGTCATGGAACAGAGTAAGCCTAACTAAGCATTATTGTAATTAGTGCTATTGCCATTATAATTAACCCCAAATCTCAAGGTCATCAGCACAATGCTTTACTACCTGTGCTAATCAGCAAATAAATACGAAAAGGTACATCTAATTTGATTTCGTTCATTATTTGGAGTGAGAGTCTAAAGTACGGAATAATGTTTTAAAAGGAGGCCATTGTATTATATTAAAACACAACAACTTTAACAAGTAAAATAAGATTTAACTTAGTATAGTTTATTTTATTAAAAGGCCACTTTCAATGAGTACGTAAGTCACTTAAATCAGAGGCACGAAGTCATAGGGCTGAATGGGCCAGCAGGCAGCCTACATGATTGAGATGAACTGGATAGAAGAAGCCAGTGTGTTGGGAGTGAACTGGGAGAAGCATCCAGTTTAACAAAAAGTGATGCTTCTTGGTTCCAGGTGATCATCACCATGTAGGAACATGGCCCCAGGGTTATCAGATTTTCCAGTTGTTCAAGAGACCCAAAAGAGAGGTTTTTATAGGACACTTCTCTATTTTTAAATTTTGGCAAGTAGACTGCATTAAAAACAACAACAACAACAACAAAAAAAAACATTACCACCATCACCACTATGTGAACAAAACAAAATCCATCCATAAGCCCAATTCAGCCTGTGAGTTTCCAGTCTGTGACGTTTGACTTAAACATTCTTTTCTACTGTATTTGACAAGTTCATACTGTTAAATATGATGAGCATTCTTCCTTGCTATCTTGGTTATTCTACAGATTTTCTTAGTGATCCCTAGAAGGGAAATGTAAGCTAAGCCATTTTCAACTGCTCCCAAATTTTAATTATAAGGCTCTAAATTAATTAGGTCAAACATTTTCATGGCCAACTGTAGATATTGTGAGAGACAGCACGTTTTGGTGAACATGCATATGTCCACATAACCTCTAAATTTACAACTTAAATATAATGATTGTGGTTGGATCACCATAAAAACAATTTCCAGAAGTACTCTGGTGCCCTGTCTAGGCCCAGGGCCATGCACTGGAACAGATACAGTCTTCACACCAAAAGTCTACTATTGCTAATGGGAGGTGGAAAGCTAAACTCTTGGAGCAGAATGAGATTAGACCCTTTAGAATGCTGTGTAATAGTCTTAATGAGCCATCTTTAAAAAGCAATTATAGTGCATTTTCAGCAGCCTCTTTCCTGAACAACAGTTGTGATGAGACCATCTCCCATGGTAATGGTTTAATATTATTTCTGAAATCAGTCTTATTTGAGGAATGTAGCATGAAAAAGGTCTGATTACTAGTAAACTTATTTTCCAATGTGTCTCTTTAAATGAGAAAACTATTGCCATTTCAAACGATGTTTGTGCGTGTGTGCATAAAGGTTCCTTTGGGGTGAATTGTAACATAAAGGCACTGCCTTGAAACTCATTAATGGTAAGTTGGCTTCCTTAGGCACGGAGGTCAAGTTTCAGCATGAGGTATGTAAAAATGAATAATATAAAGCAATGATAATAATGGTAATTACAAATCGCTCCCAAAGAAAACATTCAACGAAATGGTTCCAAATGTGCATATATTATTATTTTTATCATGTGCTTTAAAGTAAGATGTAGCCTAATGTACTGTGTAATAACGAAAGTATATGAATGAACACCTAATATCATCAACATGGGAATTCCCAAGTTATAGAACAGTGTTAGAAATGAGGCGGGAAGCACCATTTTCCCTTACCGTTCTGCGAGTGTCACAGACACAGCCTTGTGTCAATATTAGAGACTGTCAGAAGAGACATGAACTCCCCTGATTCCAGCCCTCTGCTCCGTGTACTAAAGACATATTGAACATTTACTGCTTGCAAAGACGACTTGCATCTCTACTAGAAGCACACAGTGACACTTGGACAGTTCAGAGAGAGAAAAGCCTGAAGTAAGAGATAAAAATGGGGCTCTGACCTTCCTCGCATATTTCTCCTTTGTAGCCTGGCACACAGATGCAGACCCCCATGATGCAGGTGCCGTGACCGAAGCATGTTGGGTCAATGCATTGCTCTTCTGGAACGTCGCACTCTGGCCCCTTCCAGCCATTTCGGCAGACACAGTGTCCTTTCTCGTATTCTCCATTCCCGCCACACAGCACAGGGCACGAATCTGAAGGTTGGCAAATGAACTTGTAGTGTTCTCAGAATGCTTTTAAAATCTCCAAAGGGGCAATTCTCTGTTGATTCTTATCTAATATTTCAGGCAAAAATTTGTACTATTTCTGTCTTAGCCTTTATTAAATAGGCACTTGTTTGTGATTACAAATAGAATTTTCCTCTTACGGTAGTGGAGTAAGGATAAGTGATAAAAATATAAATTTATGCCGAGTATTTGCTTTTGATCCCACCATACTTTTAAACAATTATTATTATTATCATTATTATCATCATCATTTCAAGCTAGGGTTTTTTTCTCTAATGGCTTTACTTCCTCAAACAGATGTATGCTACTTTTAGAAAGAAAACATGAAAAATGTAAAAACTGATAAATAGGGGAGTTATTCATATTATGAAATGCTATCTTTAAAAAGTCGAACATTTAAATAGATTTATGCTGGACAGATGTTTACTCCCATGCCACTGTGTGCAGACCTTTATTAGAATACTTACTCTGCTTTGTCATTGTTGGCTCCCTATTAAAACTATGGGCTCCTTGAGGGCAGGGCCTACATCTTTTGTCTTACTCAATTTTTAATACCAGCCATCATCTTTATTCCTAATACCCATATTTGCAAGACCTGTCATGCTCCTGGGAAGCAGCAAGTGCTATAGAATTCTCAGCTGAGCAGAATTTAATCTAAAGAAACTGAGTGCCTGGGAAACCTGAGATTAAAGCATTAGCAGACTGAGAACTATGAGAATATACCAAAAAAGAGCAGAAAGCATCTCTACGGTAATAACTGTAAGTCTATGGGGAAACACAGTGTGACTTACCTAAAGCTTTTTAAGAATTAAACTATGGGCAAGTCTAGAAAACAGTAAAGTTTGCCAAGTTCAACTTCTGACTTGCCAGTATTTAATTTTTAAGCCTACTTACTGGTTCGGAGACTGCCTGTCCTTTTGAGTTTACATGGGTGTGTGTATAAGCAGTTACAGACGACTAGGTACAAATTCCACCTGTCAGGTAACCCTATTTCACCTCTTCGAGGATGCTTCTTTGCCCAATAAACTGGGATAACAGTAGCTCTACCTCACCAGGCTATTGCAGGAAGTATGAATCTGAAGAGGTAACAGAGTGTTTAGAACACTGTCTGGCAGGGTAAGTGCTCAACTTTTGGTTGTGGTGGTGGTGGCGGTGGGGTGGATACTGCTGCTCTTGTCATCGCTACTACTGCCCCTTCTCCTCCTCCTCCTATTGCTACTGATCCTGAGTTCTCAAATGACATGTATTTCCCTAAGCCAATTGGAGTAACAGAGCAACATTACCTCTCGCACAGTCAGGCCCAAGGAATCCTGGAAAACAATGACAATGGCCCGAGATACACTCTCCATTTCCATTGCAATTGGTTGAACAGTCATCCATTATTTCTAGTAATAGAGAGAAAAAGGAAAAAAATGAGCAAACTTCCAGGCTGTAGTGTCCTTAATTTTTTTTTAAATTGTAAGAACTCTGGGCTTGTAACAATCTTGTCCTGTGCTGTCTTGGAGCACTTACTATTTAAAATCAGATGCCAAAGATTTTTGTAAGATGTCACATGCAGTACCAAATTATTAAAAGGGCCCTGGAATTGCTGAATTGGCTATTCAAGAGTGAAACTAAAAACCAACCTCATCTCTAAAGTGCATAAAGGGTCTAGATGAATTGTATTCTTATGAGACATTCATGACAAAGCTAAAAATGTCCTAGGATTATAGGACTATAATCCTAGGACATTTATCAAAAGCAAATGGGCTTAAAATTGCAACCCAAAAGACTCAGTCTACTGTTTATTTTTCAAATTTAGGTTTTAACAAACAAAAAATTTCTTCTCTATCATCTTAAAATGTTTAATCTACCATCTTGACAGCTTAAATATGATAATCAGTATTTCATTTTCATTAATAAGTGACAATGGAAGGCTTTTAAAGTAAGTGTTCATATTATGAGACTGAGTAAGTGTTCATATTAAATTCAACACCACTAAAAGCATTAGAACCTAAGTATTTTGTTGAGAAATGCTTTCTTGACTGTAAATGCTTATCAGTTCTCTGCCACTAATTTCCCTTCAATCCATTCTTAGAGAAGAATAGGTTTCAGGGGAATCGAGAAGGCTTTGAAGGTGCCCACAGGTAGTTCTGGTGACATAAAGATGTGCAGTGAGACAGAACTTTGATAAGTCTTGTGGTAAGTAACTTGGCTGAAAAGGTATGAAGCTATACAAAAGTCAGGCTCCGACAATGACAAAATTATTTCTAGTTTAAAATTGTATGAGAGTATAATAAAATCAAATTCCAAGTCCATGAACTATTATGGTATGTGTGCTTTCTTCTTTCAATTTTCTTTTTTAAATCATCTTCTCATTACTCCTTCTGGAAATTTTCCATACTTAGCATTCTTGGATTCAGAATTTTATGCTCTGGCCCATTAAACTCATACTTCTCGTATGTACCAGTTTTTCCTTTTCAATCCAAATTATCTACTTGGTCTAGCTTCACTTGCATAAGCTATTTCCAATTAGAAGGAGATATTCTAAGAAGTGGTTTTGGCAACTTCTACTCAACTATGAGAATTTATAATGAGGGTTGGGAAATAGCATTTCTTCAGTTGTGGCCTTTTGACCACCAGTATCAGGAGGATCACCGGAAGCACCTAAAATGCAGATGCCTAGGCTTCATTCCAGATCTACTGAATCTGAAGGATGCAGCCCAGTGATCCACATTCTAACAAAAACCTCAGTTGACCCTGCAGATGCTCACTGCCTTAAAGCATTGCGAACCAACGCTTCAGATAGTAAACTTCCATAGTTAGACAACTTCTGATCTAGACTTGGAGTTCCACCTTGGGTAGAATAAAAGCAAGAGGAAGAAAGTGGTATCTAGTTTATTTGGGGAATGCTTAGAAGCTGAGAATGAATCCAGTGGCTGTGTGGAGAGCCACCCTATTATCACGCAGAGGAGATTTTTCTTCTCACCCCCGTGTGAATACATCAGATGGCTCTTTGCAGGTTTATGATAATCTGTTCTCTGATCCCTGTGTTTGAAAACTGAACTGGATAAGAAATTTATATGTGGCATTTGCTGAACTACAATTGGTCTGGCAGGAATGGAGCATTTGACAAAGAGCTACCCATTTTTAACTTGTTAAAACATTAGTTATTTTCATAAAATCATTAATTTATTTAAAAGGTCATTATAAAAAGGCACAAAGAGTTTTTTTTCATTCAAAGATGGAACAACCATTTCTCTATTTTCTACTTAATCCATCTTTCTTGTACCAAGCAATAGTGGCACTTTTTAGATCTACATTTGGATTTCCCCTGCCCTGAATGGTTAATAGGAGGCCCTAGAGGACACTTTCGAAGGTAAATATAGTTGAATTTAATTTCACACCAGCTCCTATTGACAACTTTATGGAAGC
Organism: Mirounga angustirostris; assembly: GCF_029215605.1. Lineage (NCBI taxonomy): Eukaryota > Metazoa > Chordata > Mammalia > Carnivora > Phocidae > Mirounga > Mirounga angustirostris. Next base: position 101,339,589 of record NW_026991719.1, read on the forward strand.
AGCCTTGTGGGAATGTAGCTATTGTAGAAAAAATGTTTAATAAAGTTTGCTATCAAAATAAATAAAAATCCCTCCATCTTATTGACTTATCTAAGATCTGTCCCTGGGCCCACACTGCTGCATGGAGCTTAACACCAGCAATGCAAGCGAGAAGAGAAGGCAATATAGGGAGGTTCTGGAAGCTGCCACCTCCACCAGGTATGAAAGATACACTGGGAGGAGGATGGCTACAGCAGGATCACGTAAGTAACCAGAGGTGAAAAAGAATGTGTTTTTCTATTTACATTGGCCTCCGTGAAATTTTGCCTTCCATCTTTTTAATCTTACTTCAGAATCGCTTCCTTGACCACAGTTCATTAGACTTGAGAAGGATTTTAAAGTTCTATGCATAAAACTCTGCTCTTCTTCCAGAGTCTAAAGCCCCTTGGTATCTGCATCTGCACTGATGGATGGGTTTTGTTTCTGGTAGGTTTTCTTATGGGAGGAACTAAAGGTAATGAATAGTCTGATGAAGTAATTTTGGTATAAAGGGCATGGGCTTTGGAATCAGACATACTGGGTGTCTCAAATCTCAATTTTGCCACTTGCTGGCTGTGAGAGTCAGATTATTTACTCATTCCAAGCCTCCATTTCCTTATTTATTATATAAATATCACTACACCTATGTTATCAGGGTTGTGATGAGAATCAAACAAGATAACTGAATGTAAAGTGTCTGGTACTGTGCTTGGGAGCAGAATGGCACTCCATAAATGGTATATATTGTCATGTTACAGAGCAGGTTGGCTGAGATTAGGGGATACTGGCAACTCTGTCTATACTACTAGAAAATAATATATATTAATATAGGCCAGCGGCTAACCTATATTAGTTATTCAATAAATGTTGGTTGTTAATACTGTCTTGACCCTTATTAGTAGCGGACCAAATATAGTTAAGATCAATCAACTGATTCTAACATTATCATGAAAGAGAATGAACAGCATTTTAGCATAGTTAAATCATGCTAAGCTTAAATTGCTTAATCAAATATATTAGCCTCTTTTTACTATAATTAGGATAAATTATAAAAAACATAAAAATAATGGGGAGAATTTAGAGTAAATAACTTAATACCTTTGATTTTTTTTTCAGAAATTTACTTGGATTCTCTTTAAGTGGAATTGCAGGAAAAGTGTTTCTGTTGCTTCAGGAGAAGTAAAAAAAGCCTGACTAGCATAAGGAAAAAGCAAATACTTTGTTGCATATGATACTGACAGCTTGGTATCTGGATAATAAGAATTCTATCTCAAAGGTTAGCTTCTTTTTGGGAGGAAGTAAGAGAGGGAAAAAAAACTTCAAGCATGTTTCTGGGTCTATTGATTTTTGAAAGGTTAATAGTTGGGTTAGTGTTTTAACTTGAACTTGGTGGTAAGGATAACAAGAAGGGAGAACATCTTCACAAATATTTTAGATCTTCTAATTGCTTGATGTCTGAGGAGAAACTCAACCTCTCATAACTCATTGGCCTTTGCATTATCAAAATTGGGTCTTGACAGAAAAATATCATGAAAGCTAGATCTATTAAATCTGCTCCATTGAGTCTGTGAGCGTTGCAAAATAGTGTCATGACTTAAAATACTTTTTTCTAATTTAACAAATAACGTCTTTTGAAGATGTAAAATCAGTGGAGTTTTTCTCCAGGGAAAAAGTCATCAGTGCATTTTTATAGCCTTTCTGATTACTTTAGAGGAAAGTTTTTTTTTAAAAAAAAAAGAAGAAGAGGGCGCCTGGGTGGCTCAGTTGGTTAAGCGACTGCCTTCGGCTCAGGTCATGATCCTGGAGTCCCGGGATCGAGTCCCGCATCGGGCTCCCTGCTCGGCAGGGAGTCTGCTTCTCCCTCTGGCCCTCCCCCCTCTCATGTGCTCTCTCTCATTCTGTCTCAAATAAATAAATAAAAATCTTAAAAAAAAAAAAAGAAGAAGATAGTAGGAAGGGAAAAATGAAGGGGGGAGAAATCGGAGGGGGAGACGAACCATGAGAGACTATGGACTCTGAGAAACAAACTGAGGGTTCTAGAGGGGAGGGAGGTGGGGAGTTGGGATAACCTGGTGATGGGTATTAAAGAGGGCACGTATTGAATGGAGCACTGGGTGTTATACGCAAACAATGAATCATGGAACACTACATCAAAAACTAATGATGTAATGTATGGTGATTAACATAACATAATAAAAAAAAAAGAAAAGAAAAGGCAGATAAATGCCTCTTGAAATGGAAAAACTAGCATCAGTCCAGTTCTTCTTTAGCACAGCTGGTTCTAGAACCATTGTGCCTTCAAAATACAACCTAAGAGTATTTAGAGAAGAGTCTTAGGGACAATAACAATGATGGAAACTTTTTTAACATATAGTGTATTATTTGTTTCAGAGGTACAGGTCTGTGATTCAACAGTCTTACACTGCCTTTTCTTTTCTAATAGCTCTTGAATTAACAGAGATTCTCTTGCTTACTCCCTACTTCCTTGAAGTTGTTCATCAATGCAGCCCTGGTAATATGATTATCCAGGTGATTATTCCTTTTGAAAACAAAAAAAGGTACATGGCAACTATCCTACAATAGCAGCAAATAATGCAGCATTAAAAAATCTTAGCATTTAAACAACATTAATGACAACAATATAAGATGGGACTTTAAGGCAGAACGAGCAATGAGTTTACACAACATCTGTATCACTTTAATCACTGATCTCTTTCTAGAACTCTGCTGTTAATTCAAAATAATTGTCAAGGCAGCTTACCGATTGCTGTGGTTAACACGAATACTTGCTCCATCTTTTTTCCATCATTGTAAAATGCCAGATACCAAGGCCCTTGGTCCATATACTCTATGAAACCGGTCTCTTGCAGTGAGGTTAAGATCAGGTTCCGAGGGGAGTGTTGGGTATCATCAGAGCCCTTAGGATCCTGCTTGACCAGTTGTTTTCCATCCATCAATTTTACAAAATCAAACTGGAACAAACACACACACAAATATGAGCCACTACTTTTACTTCTAGACTAATGAACAACTTTAACTTCAATTGCCCTATTTCACACTTCATACTTCTCTGAGGGAGGCCAAGTGAAAGAAGAAGTTATTCATTCTTAAGTATACTTAAACACCTTTAGGCAAGAGAATCTTGATATTCTACTAAAGTATCAGATAAAAGATATTTGGAACCACACATTCCCCTCAAAAATGTGACCATGATCTTCTCTACAAATTCAAGAGTTTTACAGTTTTTAAAACAAGTAAACAGTCAAAAATTTGAGAACATTCATCATAATTTACTACCTTTGTGGTAGCATATTTAAATTAAATATTCAAAGAACCCCCTCTTTTCCTTTAATCAGTGGACAAGCACATGGCACACATTTCCTTGGACTTTTTTTTAAGAGTCACATTTGAATTCCCATCCAGAAGGTAAGGTTTGGATTACAGTCATATCTGTTCAAAAAAAAGCAATCCCCTGATGATTATGATTCCTTATGCTACTTCTTAGATGGAGCAGGACCCCAAATGGGTTCGTGCAAGGAAGAGATAAGGAAAAAAAATGAGAGAAATCAGGTGGCTAACATTTATAGAAGGGCTTTGTAAACCATAGAGGTTTTACATATTTAAGTTATTATTAACAATAACAAGAAAAATTGTCTACCTGTAAGATAAAACCTCCCTTTTGGACTCATTTCCTTTATTGCTTTGCATTCTTCATTGGGACAAGGGGTCAAGGCCATATGGAGCCAGCTAAGGGGGGATGTGGGCCCAAAAGCTAAATAAGATGAGGGGGTGGGGAAAGCTCACAATAATCCTGTTCCAGGAAACAGAATTCAAGTTTTAAGAGTATTTTCTTAAACTTTCTTTTCTGAATTTGTTCTGCTAAATGCTATTGCTTATTTCTCAATGTCATTTCCTTTTCATTCATTTGAGTGTGATTATTTTGGATATTTGCCCATTACAAACATTGTCTGCCTTTACATTTGACCCCCACATACCTTGCAAGTCACAAACCCTGAACTATTCATCCCACCGCCCTCTAAAAGGGTCAAGAAATACCTATAACATGAAATACCTGCGTGTGTGTAGGTGGAATGTTTCTTCTGCCATAAATTCCCAGCAGAGAGTCCTTGGCTAAAGAAATATTGAATTTCAGGTATATAGGATGGTGGATAGTAATCTGGAAACGCCAGAATAAGCCAGGTGGAATGGTCTGCATGACCTGTGCACCAATGTCAACTTCTCCAGTGTCTATCGCCCGTCCCTTCTGAAACACTGGTTTTAGAGGTAAAGAAAATTGCACATGATATTAATCTTAATGTATAAAGCAGTGGTTTTTAGTTTTTCACCACAAATACATCAAAATGACTTCCTAAGCTCTTTTTTTCCTCCCTACCCTACCTGTATTTCAAGGCTTTACCCAAATCAAATATCTTCCAAGGATCCTTCCACAACCAACCAATGTACCAGTCTCTTCCTTCTCTTGAACTACTATTGCATTTATTTCCATCATTTGATTCATTTTCACCACTATTTAGTGAGCATGGTCTGGGTAGCTACAGGAGATACAACGATGAACAAGATGCAGTTCTTGCGCTCAAGGAGTTTTGAATACATGAGAGGAAATAGGACACGTGTACAAGTAACCATGTTGTAAAGGAAAATAAGTGCTCTGGGTATTCAAAGGAGTAAAGGGTATTTGGTTGGAGGATACTCCTCATTCTTAGCTGTCTCTATGCCTTTTAACATCCTTTATTTTTCTTCTTAGTACTTATCACCCCCTAAGAAACCACATGTTTTACTTGTCTATTGCCTATTTTCTCCCAATAGAATATAAGCTCCATGAGGCTGTGGCTGTTTTGTTCCTTGCTTTATCCCCAGTAACTAGAAGAATGTACGCAGTCTATGCTCCATACATATTTATTCAATGAGTGAATGAATGAGAAAAGGGTATTTATGGGAAGTAGTACTGAAGAGGGGCCTTAAAGGGGGGAGAAGATTTCAACAGAGCTGTTGAGAAGAATGTTCCACAGGGAAGGAACTCTGTACCAAAACAAAGAGGAGAGAAACTTCTATAGCTATGGTGTAGGGCATGTGCCTATAGAGAGGAGCAGTTGGAGATAGGGCTGGAGGGAAAGGATGGCATCATAGGGCCTTGAGTGCCAGTCCTGAGGGTTTATCAAGTAAAGGATGGAAAGCCATTAAAGGTTTTTAAGAAGAGGGGAAATATTTGGGTACATTAGAAAGACTAATCTTGAAGCAGAGGGTAGGATGATTTAGAGCAGGGAAACACAGGGATGATAGAGAATTATGGAGCAATAATTCAGGTCTAATGACATAAATATCTAAATTTACAGTGGGCTCAACAGTTCACATGGGATAAGTCCATTCCAGTCAACTGTAAAATAAACAAGTGGGACTACATCAAACTAGAGGGCTCTGCACAGCAAAAGAAACAATCAATAAATTGAAAAGGCAACCTACAGAATGGGAGAAAATTATTTGCAAACCATATATCTGATAAGGGTTGAATATCCAGAATATATAAAGAATTCATACAACTAAATAGTAAAAGCAAATAATCCAATTTAAAAATGGGCAAAGGACTTGAACATTTTTTCAAAAAAGACATACCAATGGCCAATAGGTATATGAAAAGGTGCTCAACATCTCTAATCATTGGGGGAAATGCAAATCAAACCCATAATGAGCTATCACCTCATACCCTGTTAGGCTGGCTATTATCAAAAAGATAAGAAATAACAAATGTTGTAAGGATGTGGAGAAAAGGGAACCATTATACCCTTACACACTGTTGGCGGGTATGCAAAATGGTACAGTTGTTTTGGAAAACAGTATGGTGGGTCCTCAAAAAATAGAACTACCATATGATCCAGCAATCCCACTTCTGGGTATATATCCAAAGGAACTGAAATCAAAATCCTGAAGGGATATCCACACCACAGTCACTGCAGCAATACTCACAATAGCCAAGATATGGAAAGAACCTAAATATCCTTTGATAGAAGAGTGGATAAAGAGAATGTGATGTGTATATTATATATATACACACAATATACAATACATATATGTATAAAATACTCCATTGTGTGTATATATATGTACACACACAGGCAATGAAATATTATTCAGCTGCCAAAAAAAAAAAAAAAAGGAAATCCTGCCATTTGCAACAACATGGATGAATCTGGAGGGCATTATGCTAAGTAAACTAAGCCAGACAGAGAAAGACAAATCCTGCATGATATCGCTTATGTGTGGAATCTATAAAAGAATAAAAGCCAATTTCATAGAAACAGAAACTAGATTGGCTGCCAGGGCTGGAGGGAGGGAGAAATGGGGTGATGTAGGTCAAAGGGTACAAATTTTTAGTTATAAGAGGAGCTCTGACAATCTAACGTAGAGCAAGGTGACTATAGTTAATAATACAGTATTATATACTTGAATGTTGTTGAGAGTAGATCTTAAGCATTCTTACCACACCAAAATGTTAACTATGTGAGGTGATGGATGTGTTAATTATCTTGACCTTTTTAATCATTTCTACATTGTATAGATATATGAAATCAGCACATTGTATACTTTAAATATATGCAATTGTACTTGTCAATTTTTGCTCAATAAAGTTAAAAAAATCACATATTATTGAGGAAGTATAAAACTGGGTTATTCTAAAGAATGATACAAATATCAATGAACTTCAGATTATTATAAATTTAAAAAATCTTATTGTACTTTCAAGCATAAATACTAAAAAATAAAAATCTATTTTTCAAGCTAGCATAGAGAAAATAATACTGAGATAAAGATAATTTATCTAAACTAAGGCAAGAAAGGGAAGGCACAGGCTGGATGGATCAATTAGAAAACGTGAAGAAGATGGAAGATAAATTATAATAAAATAAAGAGCAATGAACTAAATGCTTATGTTAAAAGGCAAGAGTCATCACTCTGAATTAAAAAGTAAAATCTGAAGACATATATTTTACAAAAAAATATATTTAAAATATAAAGAGACTGATTTATAATAATAAAAGTTATTTTCTCAGGAAGAAAAAAAACAAAGAAGAAAGAAGACAATGTAAAGGAAGATTCTAGTGCAGCGTTTCTCAAACTTGAATGTACTTAAGGAAGGACGTCTTGCTAACATGCAAATTATGATTCAGTAGGTCTGAGGTCGGATATTTCTCACAAGTTCCCAAGTAATGCCCATGTTGCATGATCCATAGCCTACGTATTGAAAAGCAAGGTTCTTAGGACACTGGGATGCTAGGTATGGAGGCTAAGGAAGGGTCAAAACTGGCCCCATGGTCGTTGAGTTCGGGGGACTCAGACAATACCAGTAGCAAAAACAAGAAACCTAGAAGGAGCTGGTTAGTGTGAGAGGATGTCGAGTTTGGACAAGCAGATCTTTATTATTTATCATCATATTTTCTAATTATTTCTGATGTGCTAGTTTATTATATGTTTCTGTGGAATTCTCTGTTAAGTGGTGGTGGGGAGGGAAGGGATAGAAGAGGAGGGGCAAGAATCAGTTTGCCTTGGTTTTAAGCCACAAGGATCACACTTCAAGAAGGAAAATTCAATTTGGTCTCATTTCGTACTGCCTTTATATTTTTCAGCCATCAACTCTTTCTCCACACCAAACACAGTTTAAAAACACACATGGTCTCTGTCCTTTTGTTCATTTGCTATAAAATTAACAGCCCATTAAGAAACACACCTGCAGTGGCTTTATTCAGAGGCCAATGCCTTCTAGCTTTTAACTCCCTAAAATACCTCCATTATCGCTTTTTGTGTTAAGGCCAAGAGTAATAACTATTTTAAGAATGTTCACTGTTAACTGTTAATAATAGATTTTAAATGCAATTTTGAACATAATTATGTATTACAGGACACATAATTTTGTGGAATTGACATTTATAATAAAATATGCCCTTTGAGATGATAAATGACCAACTGAGGACCTTATTTTTCACTGAAAGTTACTTTTTCCCATGTGAGACAGAATGGTCTTGTCCCCAAAGTGTTGATTATGCATTTAACTCTTAGGGTCCTAGAGCTGACAGATGTCTTCAAAGAGCAGACAATTAACAGACCGTGTTTATGTGGATACTTCTGTTCTCAACTTAATGTTCAGTTTGTTCAATCGCTATCCTCGTCAGGGGCTCTTATCACTTCTTAAAATGCATCATTTGGTGGTTCAAACACTATTATAAATAGAAAATAATTTATTTATTTATTTATTTATTTTATTTTATTTAAAGATTTTTATTTATTTGACAGACACAGCGAAAGAGGAAACACAAGCAGGGAGAGTGGGAGAGGGAGAGAGAAGCAGGCTTCCTGCCAAGCAGTGAGCCGGACGCGGGGCTCGATCCCAGGACTCCGGAATCACGACCTGAGCCGAAGGCAGACGCTTAACGACTGAGCCACCCAGGCGCCCCGAAAATAATTTAAAATTAGGTTCAACAAACACTATTTTAAAGGGGCTACAAACAGCCTTTAATGAATGCCGACACTGTCTTTTTAAAAAATCAGGGCGAAACTGGCTGATGGACATTAACCTTTATATACGAGCCTTACCAAATGCTACACCATGTCTTCCTTCTGCACTTTATAGCATCATATACTGCATAATGAGGCTACTTAAATGTTATTCACTAAATCAAAAGAAACTCGTGAAGTTGTGTTGTTGGAGCTTCCTGGTTACTAGCGTTAGTAAATATCTGAAGCATCTATACTAAATCATTTAGAAAAATGATTTTAAAAGATGGTCTTACCCTTTGAGAGCCTGTATCACAGTTAAAACAAGATAGATGAAGAGACATGACAACATGAATGAACATGTGGACTGTAATTTAAATAAAAATAGCATAGCAAGAGAGTTGCCGCAATTTGGTATTAAAGAGAAATTCTCACAGCTTGCAGATGGAAAATTTCTCAGCCTCTAACCTTTAGCGTTGAGTACATCAGAAAGGGGGATGTCTCCCTGCTAGCAATCTACACCACTAAATAGCCTGCTCCATTTTATCTTCTCTCGAAATTTGTTACGGGTTACAATGTAGTGGCTCTTAATTAATTTACTATTTCATTTTTTTCTTAATGTAGCTCAAAGGGGAAAACTAAAGAGAAGAAAATGACCCGCAGAAAATACGGAATGTGATTTCAGGAAGACATTCTGAGCCAGGATAAGGAAGTGGAATCATTTTGTCCAAACTTAACATGGACTCTGAGCCCTCATCTGCAAAGTGTCAGCAGCAGGGCTCAAATACAGCACGAAGGTCCGGATTCTGTCACTTGAATGTTTAATTGTCATTTAATCACTCAGACCGCTACAGCCCTATTGGAAGGTCCAGGAAGAGCGTGTTCTCCAGTAGCGGAGCACTCCCTTGCAGAAATGTAAGAGGAAGAGCAGACAGCCCCGGATCCGATCAAACTGTGCAGTGCTGTTGTTATCACAGTCCCACCAATATCCCCCAATTTAGTTTGAGCTAAACACGCTCTTTATAGCTTGCAACACAGGCATCAACTGCTGAGTGGTAAAAACCTATGGCAGATAGGCCGTGTGGAAGGATGGCAAGCTAACTGACGGTTGCTTAGTTCAAAAGGAAAAGGTCAAGCTACCTGGAAGGTAAATACAGAGGCCCGGAGTTGGTGACAGACACTGTGCGCAGTGGCTGTATCGACTAAACCAAGGATTCGTTATCTCTAGACTCAGACACATACCTGAATACTAAGACCATAATTATTAACAACATTGTCCTTGTAAGACAGGGGTAAGTAACTCTAGGCTGGACATATACATGTATTTACTTTTTCTACTTGATGTAGCTAGACTGGATTTAATGATCCTGCACAAAACTCAGTGAAACATGAGTAGAAGATACTGACATGCAGTCATTAAAAAGATTCTAATATCAGGTCCTCATGTAAAACTGACCAGGTTAAAGGCTGTGGTGTTGTCTGTAACAGCAGTCTTAGCAGTCTTTTAAGGGATTTGCAAGTTCCATAAAATGTATCTAAGCTAAGAAGATAACCGGCTTTTTTAACTGAAGGGAATGTTGTCCAAAGGGATGAAAAAGAAACATGCCTTAAGATCATATTTGCCCCTCACGTCATCCTATAGCACGTTCAAAATCCTCAAAAGACATCAACAAATAACCTTTGGTGTGGTCTTTCACCTGGATTAGTCCTAGTGTGTGTCTCATGGCTTAAGTACCATCTTCCTTTTGTTCCTTCAAACATAATAATTGTTTCACAGTTAACAGATCATTATGAAATTTAGAGTATCAGAGCTTGGAAAAAATGGGGAGGTAAAATGAACCCCTAATCCCTGTGATCAAAAGCTGCCAAGAGATATAAAGGGGACAGTGAGAACCTATCCTACCCTTCCCATCTAAGTAGCCATGTATAATTTTCTTTACATGAACTGTTGAAGAAAAATATGTATTCAACTCTCAGTTCTTCAGGGAGAGATTTTCCAGATTGTGTATTACACATGCTTTTTATTTCAGTTCTATAACCCAGGAGTATGCAGGAGAAAGAAAAGGAAGAATGAACCTTGTACATAGTAGGTACTTGGTAAATATTGTTTGGATGAATTAATAAAATGGTAATTTTGATGATTTACTTAGTAATGTTGATCATTTACTTTGACATTTCAGTACAAGGTTTAGTGGGAGGAAGAACTGAAACATCTCCACACAAAGGCCTTTGGGAATTAACTGTGAATAAAATATGTTTAGAAATAAAATACCCCTGCCTTCTTGACACTGATAATAGATAGCTGATTGTGTGGAAAAGTCCATTAGCAAATATTACACTTGAGAAATACATTAGTGTGTAAGTGTAAACAATTATGTCCAGACACTGAAAGACTTCAGATTCCAGTACAGTAGCTCATCTAGTATTACATACATCTCAGATGGAAGTGAAATTGTTTTGTTAAAATCTCACCATTAATTAAAAGACTAATTTTGAATTGCATTTTGACCCTGTATATCTGTTTGTTGAACATATTATTGTTTAAAAGACTCAATTCTCTGATTTTTAGAAGTACTTAAGTTCTGTCATAAGGATTTCCATTTTCCTAAAATTTTTTTTAAAATTTCAGTTCTTCTGGTGTGTTATAATGACCATTAAATAGTATTTACAAACATTAGTTTCCAAATTTCAGGCTCTCCTGACTTGATATACAATCTCACACAATGAAACACAAATTATGTTTGTAGAATCTCAGTCTGTGGATTATTACCAATGGTACATGAAGTGGTCAATGTCTTTGAATTTCTTTGGTGAAAACTTGAATCGATATAAAACTCAAATTTATCATCACATTTTTGCATATTTAAACACTGACTCAGAGTCATGGGTCAACATGGTATAAAAGATCTCCATAAAAGAATATAATATTGCCACTAGCAAAAAAACAAAAACAAAAACAAACGTATTCAAAGGTTAATGAATAAATATGGACCATGCAATGAAAAGTCAAAAAAGGGAATTAAAGAAAGGATTTCCACTTATAATATCATCAAAAAAAAATTAAAAAACTTAGAGATAAATTTAACAAAAAAAGCTGCAAGTTAGGGTGCCTGAGTGGCTCAGTTGTGTGAGTGTCCAACTTCTGGTTTCAGCTCAGGTCATGATTTCAGGGTCCTGGGATGGAGCCCCAGATTGGGCTCCATGTTCAGTGGGGAGTCTGCTTGAAGATTCTTTCCTTCTCCCTCTGCCCCTCCCTGCCCCCAGCTCACACTGGCTTGCGCACTTTCTCTCCCTCTCTAAAATAAATAAATCTTTTTTTAAAAAGTTGTAAGACTTGTACACAGAAATACAAAACATCACTGAAAGAAATTAACGAAGGCCTAAATAAATGGAAACATCCATATTCATGGATTACAAGATTTACTATTATTAAAATGGCAATACTTCCTAAACTGATCGACAGATTCAACGCAATCCCTATCAAAATTCTAACTCCTATTTTCCAGAAATACACAAGCTGAGCTAAAATTCATCTGGAAATTCAAGGAATCCATAATAACTAAAGCAATCTTAAAAAAATAGGAAAACACTGGAGGCCTCACACTTCCTGGTTTCAAGACTTATTACAAAGCCTCAGTAATCATACTGGTATTACAATAGATATATAGATCAATGGAGTAGAATTGAGAGTTAAGGAATAAAACATCATATTTGTGGTCAGCCGAATTTCAACAAGGGCACCAAGACAATTCAATGAGGGAAAGAAATTCAACTAGTGGTGATGGACAAGTAGATATCCACAAACAAAAGAGTGAAGTTGAACCAATCCCTCATACCATATACAAAAATTAACTCAAAATGGACCAAATATCTACATTTAAGAACTAAACCTATAAAATTCTCAGATGAAAATACAGGCATAAATCTTTGTGATCTGGAGTTTGACAATAGGTTCTTAGATATGATATCAAAAGCACATAAAACAAAAGAAAAAATAGATATATTTGACTTTGTCAAAATTAAACTTTTGTGCCTCAAAGGACACCATCAAGAAAGTCAAGAGACTGCCTACAGAATGGGAGAAAATATTTGCAAATCATATATTGGAAAAGAGGCTTGTATCTAGAATACATTAAGAAGACTTACCAACTCACCAATAAAAATACAAATAAACCAATTGAAAAATGGGCAAAGGATCGAATAGACGTTTCTCCAAAGAAGAAATACAAATGGCCAATAACACAGGAAAAGAGGCTCAGCATCATTAGTCATCAAGGACATGCAAGTTAAAACCACAATGAGATACCACTTCATACCTGCTAGGATAGCTAAAATAAAAATGATAGACAATAACAAGTGTTAACAAATGTGGAGAAATTGGCACCCTTTTGCCCCTGGCCTCTCAAAAAAACTGAAAACAGGTGTTCTCACAAAAACTTGTACATGAATGCTTATAGCATCATTATTTATAATAGTCAAAAAAAGTGAAAATCCACAAAAGGTCCATCAGTTGATGAGTGGATAAACAAAATATGGTATACTCACACAGTGGAATATTATTCAACCATAAAAAGGAATGAAGTATCCATACATGCCACAACATGGACGAACTTTGAAAACATTATGTTAACTGAAAGAAGCCAGATACAAAAGAATATACATTATATAATTCCATTTATATAAAATGTACACATAGGAAAATCTATAAAGACAGGAAATAGATTAGTGGTTGCCAGGGGCTGGGGAGAAGTAGGGATATGGGGTAAATGCCAATGCCTATGAGGTTTCTTTTCGGTGTGATGAAAATATTCTAGAATTAAATAGTGATGATGGCTACACAACTCTGAATATGCTAAGAATTGCCGAATTATACACTTTAAATTGGTGAATTATATAGTATGTAAATTAACAAAGCTGTTCCAAAAGATATGGTTCTAAGCTCTAAATTGGCATGCAGAGCCTGCACACACACACACACAAACTATCATGACCTGTCATAAGAGTTTTGATGTGTTTCCAAGTGGTTTTAGATGGTCATCTACCTAGAAGCTGAACTGTCTCCTGGTCAGTATTTTGGAACATGTAATCGGTAGCGCACAGTAAGGGTGCCTATTTTCTATATTTTTATACAATGTTAGACGTTAGTTATATGTAGATTATCATCATCACATCCTTCTGGACTTTGGAATGGTGGCAGGAGGGCTGGTCATGGCTCAATTTATCCAGCACCCCCTTTTGTATCTTAGAATGTAAGTTCCCAGAGGACAGGGCAGTCATGGCTGTCTAAAATCTTGATGTCTACTTACCGGGCATTTAATAAAGGTAATTATATTATGACCCACCTATCCCATAGTTGAGAGTCATAAGGGGGTTATACAACTTCTTGTTCCAGGCCTCAGGAAAAAGCAGCAGCCTGCAGAGGCACCAGTTCTCATGGGTTGTTGTATTTGCTATCACCTTTAATTTCTATCTTTAAGGAACCTGGAAAATCTTCAATAATATCAGATTAAAACTTCTTCTCACAAGCAAGACTCACAACACATAGTAACAATAATACTGGTGTGCCTGGGTGGCTCAGTCGGTGAAGCATCTGCCTTCGGCTCAGGTCATGATCCTGGGGTCCTGGGACCGAGCCCCACGTCGGGCTCCCTGCTCAGCAAGGAGTTTGCTTCTCCCTCTCCCTCTGCTGCTCGCCCCCGCTCATGCTCTCTCTCTCTCACACTCTCTCTCTGTCTCAAATAAATAAATAAAATCTTTTAAAAAACCAATAATAACAACAATAGTAATATGAACTTGGAATAGGTAGGAGCATCTATGGAACACTTACTGGGTCCTCTTTTGGAACTCCTACCTCTCTTATTTCCGTAATAGCAAAATGCCTCTCTCATACTCAGTGTGCCATAAAATTCCGTGTCCCAGTTTCTCTCTGAGGCTCCTCCTTCATCTTTTCTCCTGTCCAGACTTTGGTCCCTTCACTCTCTCTTTTCTTACTGGCATCCTCAATGTCTCCCTCTCTACTGGTTTCTTATTCTTTGTCTTCAAACAAGCACAAGTCTCTCTTTAAAAAAAAAAAAAACAAAACTAAAATGACCCAACTGCCCCTTCATCTAGTTATCATACTATTTATCTCCTTCCTTTCCTTGCCAAGCTGTCTCCATCTGCTGCCTCTATTGCTTCATTATCCATTTACCACTTAGGCTATTACCATCTGCATTTCCCCCCACTACTCTATTAGTCCATTCTCCTAAATATGCGCTCTTTAAGGTCAACTTGGATTGATTTTTCTGGTTTCTCAAGGCCCAGCTCAAACTACTTCTGTGATAAACAATCATCTTTTCATCTTTTGTCTTTTAATCCCCTTAATAACCTAACCATCCTATTTCTATTTCTGTACACCAGTTGGTTGCATGTTACTTTGCATTGTGTGTGCATGTATGTGTGTTTCCTCCAGCTCTCCTGTTGAATAGGATGTTTCTCAAGGGCAAAAGCTATGTCTTCTGCTTCATTTGTGAGCGTTCCATAGTACTTAGTACAGTTAAAATAGCATCTTGACTCATATAGCACTAAAAATCATGAACTTCTATGCTTGTAAATACTAAGATTTCATTTTTCTTCCCTTGCTATTATTTTCATGGAGAGGTTGGGGTAGTCAAGAATCATTTCTCCTACAATCTAACTTTCTGCTTTTATTCTTCCTGCTCTCTGAGCCACTGGCAATGGGAATATGGTATCTATGTACAGTTGTGGTCAAGATACCTTTGGTGGGATATATAATGGACACAGGAACTGTGTGCATTAAATCCAGGAACTCTAAGATTTTGTTTTCAAAAACAAATTAAAACAAACAAACAAAAAAACAAAAACAAATTTTACATACAAGAATCACCTTTGACTTCATGCAAAAGCTAGTAAATGTTTGAACTTCCTCCAAAAATAATATAGGCAGAAAGATATAAACAGATGCTCAACAGAATTAGGAACACACATGGCTGGTAAATTTCTACAATGTACTGTTTCTCTCAAAAAACTATGATGGTAGGGGCACCTGGGTGGCTCAGTCAGTTAAGCGTCTGCCTTCGGCTCAGGTCGTGATCCCGGGGTCTTGGGATTGAGCCGCACATTGGGATTGAGCCCCACATTGGGCTCCCTGCCCAGTGGGGAGCCTGCTTCTCCCTCTTCTCCCTGCTCATGCTCTCTCTCGCTATCTCTGCCTCTCTCAAATAAATAAAAATTTAAAAAAATTTTAAAAAACTATGATAGTATAAAGATGTTCTGGGAAGATCCCCTAACTTTAGAAGGACTATTCCAGGAGGATCAATATGCCATTCCATAGCACACCACTTAGCGCCCCTGTCAGATGTATACTATTAGGCTAGAAGGACCACGAGGTAGATACATTCCACAGGAAAGGTGTTATTTAGTTAAACAAACAAACAAACAAACAAAAGTAAAATGAGGATTAAAATGAAACAAGAAGGAAACATTAAACATATATGACCAAGAACATTTAACATGAATTTTTTATACCGTAAATATGTTTGCCTTTTAGCATAGCGAACCCTTTCCATAAATCTGTTTTAGAAGTCAGGTCTCCAGTATGCTTTAGAAAAGCTTTTGTTAAAACTGAAGTATATTGATAAAGTGATTTAATATAGTTGAAAACAAGCTGCAACACTCTAGCTGGGCCCCCTGAAACCATGTATTAGAGAAACATCTATATAGCATTATAGGAAACATTTACTGTAATTTGCCATCAATCTTTAAAAATAATAATGTTACACTCCCAACATTGTTGTCTTTGTTACTGCATTACTACTATTTTATTCATGTGGTTTGTTGTGCTTATATGAATTATTCCCAATTCTACCACAATGTCCTGGGCTCTAATATCCTTTAAGTAAAAGATACTGAAACTATGGGTTGACTCAAAGGGCAGCTGAGTGCATTTTAATATCCACATGTCCTATGAACCAATATTGAAGAACCACAGAATTATACTGCAGGACTATGTTCCATCTGAATGCACAGTGATTACCTGGGTGGGGTTGGTGCAGTTCTTCACTTTTGTACCACAAAATGAATCTTTACCTACTGGCTGGGTCTGCAAAGTAAAGGTCAGTGAAACTACAAGTAAATCCGAAATTCAAGCTTTTATTTATGGTCTGCAATTGTCATTGAATAAATTGCCTCCAATATAACAAATATGCCGCAGATAAAACAAAACACCCCAACAACAACAAAGCCAAAAAACAAGCAACACACACACACACACACACCCCTCTCTAGCTACGTCTACAATGAAAGTTCATGAAAGGTAAGTTTGGGCTGTTAACTTTCCATTCCCAAGGTGCGTGTGTTCTGCTTTGAGGAGGAGAGAGAGTCTCGCTGAACTCAGGTCTTTGAAGGGAAATATAAGATTTGCAAAGTACTCTTACGGAAAAGATATACATTTGACTGTATGCATGCAGATTTTTAATCAAGACAGCTGTTACTTAAACAACTGGCCTTGAGAAAAGAAGTTTTAAAAGAAGAAGGAAGAGGCTCAAAGAAGGGTCTTGAGCTAACACTAAGGAAAGACTAGATCCTCCTTTCAGCTACCCAATGTAGCTATGGCTATTACGCAAGCCAAGTCTCTTAAGCTTCTTGTGTTTTCCTTTTCAAGTGTAAAACAAGGGTAACAATAGCTGCTACAGCATAAAACTGGTATATGAATAAAAGACATTATTTTGAAACTGTAAATGCTCTCTAAGTGCAGACTGTTGTTACATATATGTCAAAAATCCAAACTTATAAGGCAGAAAACTGGCAATTAATTATTTGAATTACAACAGAATTCTCTGCAAGTGATTTAAATGGCAAATGGATTACACATTTTACAGACATACATTTCAACCATTTTCCAGGAGTGTACACGCCTTTTGCCAAATCAGGTCCACTTTTATTTGGAATGGCTAATTGTTCTTCCTTAACTGCAGAATTTGAATTCACTGACTCATAATGTACACAGCTGGAGGGGACCTTAGAGATAAGCCAGTCCCATGGAGTATCACCCCTTGTTTTACAAAGCTTTAGCAGCTGGGAGGAGAATGGAGGGCAAAGAAAGGAAAGGGGAAGGCAGGGGGAAGTGTGGCAGGAATCTGACCCCCCTCCCATTTTATCTGGAGAGATGTGGCTTTTATCTGTTTTTCATTTGTGCTTTCTGGGTAAGATATAAATTGCAAAGTGTGTTTCCCGGCCCACTATCCTTCCTCCACTCCCTAAAAGTTTTAAAGCTGGAGGAGAGCAGAATTTGCCCCTCACAATATGATTCTTTGACAGAAGGATCATCTTGAAGAAACAGCAGACATAGAAAAACCATGTAGAGGTTCCCCTTTTGTGAGGAGACATTTACATTTATAAGGGAAATCACCATGTGTAAGGGTGTCAACCTTTCTGTACCACGCAGATGTGCCTAAATCTCTAGAAACTCATCAGTAGAGAAGGAGAGGACTTAAATCTGCCTACCAGCCATACTCTAGCTCACTGTGCTTTGTCTGACAGCCTCCTATAGATGGCTCCCCCCACCCTCAACATCTTCTGTCTTTAGCTGGAGATGGTATTTAAGGTGGTGGCCTGGGCCATTCCAGGAGTTACTCCGTTTTCCTGGGTCTCTCCTGTGTATGAAAGGGGCGTACATGTTATCAAACTTGTTTTTCTCCTTCCCTGTTAATCTGTTTTTTTTTGTTTTTTTTTTTAATTCAGCAGGGGTAGGTGGGTGCCTCAGCCAAGAACCTGAAGATTAGAGGAAAAATTATTTTTCAGCCTGAACAAAGCCAACTCCCTCCTTTTTCAGATAAGGAACTGGAGCACAGAGAGGTGAAGCTCTAGTCATTGCTTGGTCTGGGCTAAAGCATCTTCATGACAGGTTGTATGCTGTGTCATATCAATCAGCTATATGTTATTTCTATGGTCATATATTCAACAGACAATGAACTAGAAAATACCTTTTCCCCTCCCCCTTCAACTTTGTGGAGACAGATCTTATAGAATGAATTTAAGAGAAATGCCGCTTTCCCCCAAGCCCAGACTTTCGCAAAAATTATAAAGGAGATAAAAGCTGACTTGAGTATCCTTTAGCTCTGTGTCCCCATCCCCCCTTTCTGTTCTCGTGCTCTATTTTGGCATCCAACCTGCAGGAATTCAGTACCGTGGACTACCTGATAAACTTCTTCCTTATTCAGATGATGGCTGACAATGTTGGACTTTACCTGAGCCCTATGCTCCTGGAAAACTGCTGGTTAAGAAACCCTCCCAACCTTTTGTCTTCCAAAACCCCCTCACTCTTTTATGTTTTAGGAAATGGCTTACTGCAAAGCCAACAAGCAAAACACAAAAATTACCCCATTAAAAACCCTCTCCCCTATGACTTACTAGATATGGAGCTCTGTCTACCCTTTCCCATGCTCCCATAAGAACTGCAGAAGACTCCTTTGTTGGCCTATAACAAGGCCAAAGATGGACCCTTCCCCTTTTGCTGGAGCCTAATGAACGACCAGATACAGACCCTCCAGTTGCTTGTTCTTTGTCTCATAAATAATTAGCTGAGATTAGAACTATTTGTTCTCCTTCAACTAGCCAGATGCAGACATAGACATTTCCTGCTCAGCTGACTGAGACTTCCCCTGAGTACAAGATAATCCCAACTGTAAATCATCCCACACGTTCCTTATCCACTCCTCCTAGAAAGTCTAAGGCAAAATCCACTTTGCTCAGACACTCTGATCTTCCGATCTAGAATGCTTTCCTTATTGCAATAGCCTGAATAAAATCAATTTCCCTACCCATTCAGTTTTTGTCTTTGGTATTTCCTTAGAAAATGTCTTTAGCAATTTATATGTTTAGTCTGTGTTACATTATTTCAATAATAGATGAGAAAACAGAAGAGGTGCCATCAAATGTCCTCTGGTCTAGTTCAGATCTCTCTGTGTGTTCTTGACCTTTCTGGCCCTCAGTTTCTTCATCTTTAAAAAAAGACACTGGATTTGATAATGTTTAAGATTTTAACATTCCATATTAGTTGATAAATTACATTGTAATTATTTTTAGTTCCATTTATGGATGTTATGTGACTCAGGTCTGAGACTAAGTCTTTTACTTTTTTCTCTTCTCTGCTCTGTTTAAAGTAGTTGTTACATAATGTTTATTAAAGAGAAAGAGTTATGACTAGTTGGTAAGCTTCTAAGGTAGTAGGGGCTGTTTTAGTATAATGCTTTCAATTCTATAAATGTTTACAGAACAACCAACAGCTGGCTTTCCTGATAGATTCCAATATGTGATTGTGACTTATGTCTTCTTTTTGAAATTAAATTCAAATTATTCAAGTACATTTCAGAAATAAAATGCTAGCATGCTAAATGTCTATAATCAAATATTCGGTTTTCTTTCATTTGGAAAACTAAGTTGCGAGAAAATTCTTTAATCTCCTAAGGAGAAGCAGATATATATAACTACTGTTAATGGGGAACCAATTCCAGAAGAATCTGATTTTTTTTACAGTGCCATTCTATTTATCCATCACTTTGACGATGAAGGTGATGGTGATTACAAAATAATAGATGTTAAATTGTTAAGTAAAGAGAACTCAAACTTTAAAAAGGGAAAACATCTAAATCCCAAGAAGGCCATCATTTGTGGAAAAGCTGATAGCAGTTTGAAGTGGGACCTACAGTACCTAGTGGGATGTCAATAAACTCAAGGTAATTTTCCAATCATTTGGTCCAATAATAATTACGGCTAAATTTAACTGTGTGTCTTGCACTGAGTTTTACAACTATTATCTCACTTGTTCCTCACAACCAACTTATGAGACAGGTACTATTATTATTTGTGCTGCAGATGAAGATATTAGTTCAGCAAGGTTGTACCAATTCATTGCCTGAGGCTGGAGAGCCAGGAAATGACACAGTCAGTGTTCAAAGCCAGATCTGTCTGACTCCAGAGTCCAGGATCTTTTTTTTTTTTTTTAAAGATTTTATTTATTTATTTGACAGAGAAAGAGAGAGCACAAGTAGGCAGAGTGGCAGGCAGAGGGAGAGGGAGAAGCAGGCTCTCTGCTGAGCAGGGAGCCAGATGTGGGGCTTGATCCCAGGACCCCAGGATGATGACCTGAGCCGAAGGCAGCCGCTTAACCGACTGAGCCACCCAGGTGCCCCCAGAGTCCAGGATCTTAACCACAGCACTACAATGCCCAGTCCTCTAGGAGAGTGAGGAAAACAATGTAAAAAAGATTATCTGGTTTTTAGTTTTATATTTTAATGAACACAGCATCATTAAGACAAGCTTCTACAACTGTATTTATGGGGTGTGTGATGTCTAGAAAATCATAACAGGATACAGCTGACCAGTTGAAAATATCCTTCTAGGTATATTACATCTTCTGCAAGATTTGGTTTAGTATACACATGGCATTATAAAACAGGAGCTGTTTTTACTCACTGAGTGATATGCAGTAAAGACCTAATACAGCAGAACCATGATGTGCAGTTACAGTTAAGGTTTGGTTCAGACTGCCACAGAAAGTCAGTTTAAGATAACAACTTGCTATATATGGCACCAACCCTTAATGTTTCTTAATAAAGTATTAAATTGAAATTGGTTTGGCCTGTTTGTTGTTATAATTGAGCAGAAATTTAAAAATAGTTTTTCATTTATGAAACTCATTACAACACATTAAAATATAGCTGGATAGCATTTCTCTAAAAGCCATCATGGATAGACTCTGGGGCTTTGCTTTCATTGGGTAAAGTGTCTTTTGTGGTTTTCATATACGTTTCGTGTGTGGATTTCAGTACAGTGTGGAGATAAGGCTCCGAAATCAGACCGCCAGTTTCTAGCTGTGTGAACTCGGGCAAGTTACTTAACCTCTTTGTGTCTCTGTTTTTTTTTTTTTTTTTGAAAATGAGGTCCATAATGTTACCTTCATGATATAATACATGTGAAATGTCTGGAGTGATTCTTGGCACACGGTTAATTATGCAATAAATTTCAGTCATCGTCAGCAAACTCCAGCTAACCCTTGGACAACACTGGGGTTAGGGGCACCCATCCCCTCCCTCTCAACCCCATGCAGTCAAATAATCCTTGTATAACTTATGACTCCCCCAAAACTCAACTACTAATAGTTGACTATTAGCCAGAAGCTTTACCAATAACATAAACAGTTGATTGACACAGATTTTATATGTTTCATGTTATATATACTGTTTTCCTACAATAAAGTAAGTTAGAGGAAAGAAATGTTATTAAGAAAATCATAAGGAGGAGAAAATTCATTTCCAGTCCTGTGCTGTATTTATTGAAAAAAATCTGTAGAGAAGAGGACTTGGGCAATTCAAGCCCATGGTGTTCAAGGGTCAACTGTACTTTGTGGAAGGGAATTAGAGATGTCTGAATTAGAGTAAACAAATGAGTACGCTCTGGTAACAACTATGTGATGATCTTCTGTCTTGTGTGTTTCATTTTCCTCAAACAGATCACTCATGATTTTCAAGTGTGAATGGCAAGAAACCCCCTAGGCACAAAATGGTGGCCCTTGCACTTGCACATGTAAAGGAATCAAAGAGTAAGAAAGAAGATAAGGGAGAGAAACCTCGAGTCCAAGTGTACTCAGACCCTTTCCTCTGTCATCTCTGACCCTCAGCCCCTCTCAGCAGCAACAATGGAATTGCTGGGAAAGGTCAGCCCAGGCTCAAGACAGTATTTCTAAACAAGGACGTAAAGCAAGCTGCATTGTGAATCAAAAACTAGAACAAATCATGTTTTCCTGAAACCTAAGCATGAATTTTTACTGAAGTGTAGACCAAAGGAGAATTACATTTTCAAAGACAAACAAAAACAAAACAGCAAACCCTACAAATAACCCCCAAAAGACACTAAAAACACAAGTAAAGATTAGTGACTAAAGCAACTACAAAACCAAGTATCTTGTTTGTAACTCATCAGCCAAAATAAGACTGTCTTATCACCCCTATAAAATGTTAAGTTTCTTGAGGGTAGGGTTTCTTTGGGTCATTCATTCATTCATCGGTTTGTATGTGATCTCCTAAAAATATTTAAGATTGTGCTGGCTCTATGTTCTGTTTTCAATTTCTGCTTTTGGAATTGACATCCTGAAATTTTACATTGTTTGAGTCCCTGTGTGCTGACTCCTATTTCAAGAGAAATCATAATAGAAACTTTCAGCTATTTTCAATACTTGTATATTGAGACTAAGATCACTCAATGTGAATAAGATGTTGGGAGTGCTGGAGAGTTGGGAGAGACATTTATTGTAAATAAGTCAGGTAGCTCAAGCTTACGTTAGTTAAATTTAACAATTCAATACTCAGAGTACTTTTTTCTTTTCTCCAACTGCGAAGAATTCATGTTCCCCAACTAGAAAAAAATTCATGTTTCCCCACTTTGACATAAACATTCACCCTTATATTAAGTATAAAAGGCTTTTTCTTATTATAAACAGAAGAAATTTCCATATACCCTTTGTAAAATGTTGTATATAAATGCTGGACTTGGACACAGAGAACTTAATCAAAATCCCATGTTGCTTCAGGGTAGTTATATGCAAAATGCAATTTCCTTTGTATTGAAACCTCCATCCTGTAAATATTTATCTATTTTCAAAATTGCCTACATATTTGAAAAGTTTAATTGGTTTATACTCAAGGCACTAGAGAAAGGAAAATTTGCTTTCATAAGACATTTACATGTATTTATTCTGTCCACGGAGAGTACTTCTTTTGAGTGATCATGAGATTTAATGTGAAGTGAAACCATCCCAGCTTTGGTTCTAATGACCAAATTAGAAGAAAAGTAATCAATAATAAATCAATCATTTTGATCACTGTACCTTTTTTCTCTGATTTATCGGAAACTTTTCCTCCAATTGGAGAGTAAGTAGTATCCATGGATTCGGTCCCTCTGTTCCCTTTGCTAACTCCATTTTCATAGAGCTGTCCTTCAACTGGTTGCAACTGCCAAGTCAGGCCGAACAAATGTACTGCTGCAAGAAAACAAGCCATACATAAACTTATTCCAGACTTGCTGAGAAGGTCTCTAAACCAGCTGTCCCTTTCCACCTAAAAATGCTATGACCAGATTTCTTTTAGTTAGGCCAAGCAGCTTGGAGTTTATACCTACATCATACATGTAACTACTTTTCTAAGTAGCTATTGTTAAAATGTGTCAGGAAACAAACTGAGGGTTGCTGGAGTGGGGGGTGGGGTGGGAGGGATGGGATGACTGGGTGATAGACACTGGGGAGGGTATGTGCTCTGGTAAGCGCTGTGAATTGTGCAAGACTGTTGAATCTCAGATCTGTACCTCTGAAACAAATAATGCAATATATGTTAAGAAAAGAAAAAAGAAGAAGAAGAAGAAGGTAGCAGGAGGGGAAGAATGAAGTGGGGGAAATCGGGAGGGGTAGATGAACCATGAGAGACGATGGACTCTGAAAAACAAACTGAGGGTTCTAGAGGGGAGGGGGGCGGGAGGATGGGTTAGCCTGGTGGTGGGTATTGAGGAGGGCACGTTCTGCATGGAGCACTGGGTGTTCTGCACAAACAACGAATCATGGAACACTACATCTAAAACTAATGATGTAATGTAGGGGATTAACATAAGAATGAAAAAAAATGTTGAGGCTATAGCTATCCCGGTGGTAGATGTTGGGGCATCAGTGAGGCAACCACAATGGGATTAGACGCTGCTCCTCAACACTGTTATCCCTTCCTTTCCCGTTTCCCTTGGTCGTGGAACTCTACTTTGTATATGGAAACTGCAGAGTAATAGTGGACAGGCTATCGCGAGAACATGGGAGGCCTTCGCTAAGCCAGTTTCCTGAGTGCCTAGTATGCGTAAGGTCCTATGATAGCTGTTGCAGATGTTAAAGTATAGATGCTTATTAGGGTAGGAGTTGGAAGTAATACAGGTATAAAATAACTATAATATAATGCAGAATAATTGACACAATACAGGTTCAATTGCTATCAGAGGGTTAAAAATACCTGTGTTGATCAGAGTGCAATGGGCACTCTCATATACTCTTCATGAGAGTATTAAAAAAAAAAAACCCACCCTTGTGGAGGGTAATGTGGCACCATTTATCAAAAAACCCTTAAAATTTGGCTTACCCTTTTAGCCCACAATTTCATATCTATGAGTTAATTATGAATGTGTACAAACTACAAGGCTATCCATTGTAACATTTAAAAACTAGTAGAAAGTTATGATCAATTAAATATTCATCAAAAGGAGATTAATGAAATAACTGATGATATTATAAATAATACAAGATTACATTGTTATTAAATCATGTTACAGAAGACTATGAACTGGCATGGGAATAATTATGATGCATCAAATGAAAAACATCAGGCTATTAACAGTATGAATAGTACGATCTATAATGTGTGTGTGTGTGTACACATGTTGATGTCTGGAGAGAGAAAGGGCTGGGAGGATATATTGCAACATGTTCACAACATGGGGACTTATGGAGGATTTTAATTTTCTTCTTTAGGATTTATGTATTGTCGATACTTTTTATAATGAACATGGACGATGATGTTTGCCATCTGGGGGAAGAGGAATTTTTGTTTTAAAAGAAATAATTTATTCTCTAGTTTCAAATAAAATAATCCTTACAAAATATTTTTAAGGGATTAACATAACAATAAAAACATTTAAAAAAAATCTAAAAAAGAAGTGGTTTATTTTCTGATTGGTGTGGCTAGAACTTTCAGTAGTACTGTGTTAAATAAGAGTGGTGAGAGTGGACATCCTTGTCTTCTTCCTGACTGTAGAGGAAAAGCTCTGTTTCTCCTCGCTGAGGATGATATTATCTGTGGGTTTACATATATGGCCTTTATTAGGTTGAGGCATGTTCCCTCTAAACCTACTTTGTTGAGGGTTTTTATCATGAATGGATGTTGTACTTTGTCAGATGCTTTTTCTGCATCTTGAAATGGTCATATGTTTCTTATCCTTTTATTAATGTGGTGTATCATGTTGGATTGATTTGTGAATATTGAACCACCCTTGCAACCTAGGAATAAAATATCACCTCACACCTGTCAGCATGGCTAAAATCAACAACACAAGAAACAACAGGTGTTGGCGAGGATGTGAAGAAAGGGGAACCCTCTCACACTGTTGGTGGGAATGCAAACTGGGGAAGCCACTCTGGAAAACAGCATAGAGTTTCCTCAACAAGTTAAAACTAGAACCATACAATCCAGCAATTGCAGTACTGGGTTATTTACCCAAAGAATACAAAAACACTAATTCAAAGGGATACATGCAACCCCATGTTTAAAACAGCGTTATCAACAATAGCCAAATTATGGAAATAGCCCAAGTGTCCATCGACTGATGAATGGATAAAGGAGATGTGATATATAGATATATATATGATGGAATATTACTTAACCATAAAAAAGAATGAAATATTGCCATTCGCAAAGACATGGATAGAGCTAGAGAGTATAATGCTGAGCAAATAAGTCAGAGAAAGCAAATACCGTATGATTTCACTCGTACGTGGAATTTAAGAAATAAAACAAATGAGCAAAGGGGAAAAAGGGAGGCAAACCAAGAAACAGACTCTTAACTCTAGAGAACAAACTAATGGTTACCAGAGAGGAAGTGGGGGGGGTTCCAAACAGGTGATGGGGATTACGGAGGGCACTTGTGATGATCACAGGGTGCTGTGTGGGAGTGTTGCATCACTAATTGTACACCTTAAACTAATATTACACTGTATGTTAACTAACTGGCATTAAAATAAAAACTCAAAAAAAGTGGTTTAAAGAACAACAGATTAAAATTGGCTTGGCTGATTAGGGAGGCTTTAATGAGGTAGGATTAGAGATGAACCTTGAAATATGTGTAGGGCTTTGACAGGTGACAGCAATGGGTAGGGTGAAGGGGCAGGTTGAACAAAATATGACATTGCAAAGCACAGCATGCATTTGAGGCAAAGGAAATTGCTGGGTTGGCTGGAGTATAGTTAGGTATAAACGGTAGTGGAAGTTAAGGCTCAAAGGGAGGATTAGGGCCATATTGTGGAGGACGTTGAATGCCACACTTAGATATTTGGATTTAATTTATTAGGCAGCAGGGAGGCATTGCTATTTTCTGAGCAAATGAGTGTTATGATCAGTTTTCTTTAGGAAGATTAATTTGATAGCAATGGGGAGCACTGATGGTTTCTAGGTAAAGAAATGATATCATCAGAGCACCCTTTGCGGAAAGATAAATGCAATACTAGCGTAGAGAAAGACGAAATGGAGGCCTAAAGATTTGGCAAGAACACAAATTGGGATGGCACTGCAATAGCCTAGGTGAGAAATAATGGGCAGTGGTAGTGGGAATGCAAAGAAGGAGATTCCTTAAGGAGAAATTGCATAAATGTTGTCTCAGGGTTTGGCAACTAGTTGTGTGTGCACGTGCATGTGTATGCACCTGCATGCTCATGCACACATGTGAATGTGCTGGGGGCAAGAATAGAAAAAAAAATGAGGGAAAGGGAGGAATTCAAGGTTTAGGTTTTGAGCCTGAGTAACTGAAACCATAGGGCAATGATTAATAGAGTTAAGGGATTCTGTACTTAGCCCAGCACAAGCTACAGATAACTGGTGCTGGAGATGTGTTTGTTGAATGATGACTAGTTGAACTAGTTGTTGGCTGATGACTAGTTGGTTTGGGCAGGGTGTGGTGATGGGAGAAATAAGGAATTCATCTTTGGAGGTGCTGGGTTCCACCCACCAATGGGCTATCCAGATAGTCATGCTCAACCCAGGAGCTTTGGAGGTTTGAAGTTCTGGTGAAGTATTAAGGCTAGAACGAGACTGGGGAATCATATATGCACAGGGGCAACAGCTGACATTGTGAGAGTGAATGAGGTCACCGAGGGCAGATAATGTTGGAAGAAAACAATAACTAGGACAGAAGCTGTGGAAATCCTTTTATCTGTTTTCTCATTGCAATTTTAAACATCAACCAAATCTGACTGAAAGGAAAAAAAAAAGTGGATCTGTTCATAATCCATCTAACATTTTCCTTTATGTTCCTAGGCAGAGTGAAAGGGGCTAATTTGTATGTCTAATACTCATATATAGTATATGGATTTGCAACCGAGAACAGGAAAGCTAGCCAGATAGCCTATTTAAAAATCACTCATCCACTTTTAGTTGGAGCTAGAGATTTCTAACACCTACCTCCTAATTTATCCTTAAAACTTTTAAGCATTTAATTGGTTTCTACCCTTGTCTTTGGATTAGGGCCAGTGCTGCCTGATGAATTTCTCTTGCAATTATTGGAAACCACTGAAACTCAAATGATAGTGGTTCTGAGTCAGGTACAGTATGGCAAAGGACTCAAAGTATGGTTGGTTTAACATACTCCATTTAAAGAGGCTTATAAGTTTTTTCTTTTTTTTAGGAAATTTGGTCTACTCCGTTCCCCAAATAATGTGAATATGATGGATGTTAGAAGCCATATTAAAAATGTGTTGAATTCCCTTGGTTCAGTTACTTTTGTGAAATTAGGTTGGCCATAAAGAACAAAAGGCATAGTAGTTTTCATTTTGAAGATCAAGGGGGATATTTTATACACTTTAAGTTAAGCCAGTTTCCTGAGGGCACTCAAAAATGACAGAAAAAAAATGCGTGTGCTGAGAATCACTTCACAATAATAAGGCAAGGATTAATTTTTCACCATCAAATGAATTGGACTGCTTCCAGCCAATCAAGACAGATAAAGAGATGTGGGCACATTTAGTAGAACACCCTTTGAGGGCGGTGAAGCTTATAATTTTTTGAGTTTACTTTATCATTCCAGGCAATAAGCTATTTATAATGTATATTTATATGAGTACATAATGCAAGTTAACTTACTTGCTATAGACTATGCCTACCAAAGCAAGACTACATGGTCTTTCCTCTTCTCCAAACGGAACCTCCCTCTGCTGATTAGAGAAAGGAACTCAAAAAGTATGTGCAGGGTAGACTAAGGTAACTAAACAACTCCAGTCTTTGAGTTCTATTAGAAATAAATAATATTTTGTTCATATTAAGACCAATAAAATTAAATTATGTTGACCTTTGGGACATACCAATACATCACTAGAAAGCTATATCAGTACTTTCCATGGGGATGTATTTATTAATTCATTCAACAAATAGCTTCAAAGCATACGCTGGGCACATTGGGAACACTGGGAATACAGGCACAGGCAACAAAAGTATTTAACAGCCAGGACACCATAGGTACTCGCTGACCAATAGGGAATCGGAAATAAACAACAAACATAGCCTAACTAGGACACACTGATTGCGTAAGAGCCTTGGATGCAGGATGAAGATACGGAGTCCTTAGCTTCTAGTGGATCCCCATCCAGATCTATGTATTTATAGCCATATTTTGAGGCAAGTTCCCCAAACCCAAGTATAAGACAACTGCTAGAATTAAGGGTAGGGCTGGTAATGAACAGACAGTATTAAATTATATTCATAGATTAATTCAACAAATATATTTTTTAAAGATTTTATTTATTTATTTGACAGAGAGAGACACAGCGAGAGAAGTAACACAAGCAGGGGGAGTGGGAGAGGGAGAAGCAGGCTTCCCGCGGAGCAGGGAGCCTGATGTGGGGCTCGATCCCAGGACCCTGGGATCATGACCTGAGCCAAAGGCAGACGCTTAACGACTGAGCCACCCAGGAGCCCCTCAACAAATATTTTTTGAGTGCCTACTTGTACCAGGCACTGTTTTCCTAAGTTTATAGCAGTGAATTAAATTTTTTTAAAAAAAATCTCTACCTTCCCAGAACTCATATGAGAGGGTGGTGGGTTAAGACATGCAGATAATGAATAAATATATGCTATAATTAATAGAGCTGTGTGGAAACAAAGAAGCAAATAAATGAAATAATGTCAGGTAGTTATAAGTGCTATGAAGAAGAAAAATAAGTAAGACTAGTCAGGGAAGGCTTCTTGGAGGAGGTAATATTTGAACCTAGTTTTGAATGAAGTGAAGCCATATGAATATTTAGTCGAAGAACCTTCTAGGAGGAAGGAATAGCAATTACACAAAACCCTTAAGTTTTGTGTGGAATGTGTGAGGGGAGGAACACTAAGGAGCCCCATGTGAATGGAACTCAGTCAGGAAGAAGAGTGGTAGGAAAATTTTTAAACTGAAGGATTGTACCCATGATTGTGCCATCTCTGTGCTCTAACCAACTTCACAAACTGGTCACTCATAAACCTTACAAGTGAATAGAAAGTAACAAAACTCAGGAAACAAACTGAGGGTTGCTGGAGTGGTGGGGGGTGGGAGGGATGGGGTGGCTGGGTAATGGACATTGGGGAGGGTATGTACTATGGTGAGCGCTGTGAATTGTGTAAGACTGATGAATCACAGACCTGTGCCCCTGAAACAAATAATACATTATATGTTAATAAAATTAAATAAATAAATAAAAGACAAAAAAAGAGGGACAGTAATAAAACTAAAATCACACATACTGGAACATACACCTCCAAATGAGCAATGCTGGTTATAGTAGGTCTAATATAAGTACTCCTGGCCCCAAAGTCAAAGTTATTTTTCCTAAAGACATATATAAAAATATACATCCTCAATGAGTAAAGATTGACATGACCCAGATCTCTCCAGGAGTACCAGTCCCATATCGCCGCACTTCACTGAAATTCAATGGCCGGAAAGAATGTGTATGCCTATTCAGATATTCTAGGAATAATGTCTTTTCAGCTTATTAAGAATGGCAGTCCCTAACGCTCTCCTAACAAATATTCCTTAGAGTTGAGTCCTGTACATTTTATGATTATTATCCGTCTTGGTTTATCCAACTGCACAAAGCTACGCTCTGAAATTATAAATGTATTACAAAGGTAACAAATGGAGTATCTCACCATACCTAATCGCCAAACTTAATCAAGCACCTTGGATATCAAGGCAAGCTAACTTTAGGAGAATAAGCTCTTCTTAACTTGCACATTTCTCTAGGCTGAAAGCTCCAAGTCTCTTTGCAGTTACTTCTCTGCACTCTGTTGGGATGTTGGTCTTTTTCCCTTAAGTAAGACTGATGGTCTCTATTAATATTTATAACTTATGCTCCTTCCTCATTCCATTCCCTTTCAAAGGGCAAAAATATTCCCCTGAGAGAGACCATAGGAATGCTTCAGAAGTAGAAGTAGGAAATGGGTGCTTAATGACCTAGGTCTGTACTGTCCAACACGGTAGCCACTTGCCACATGTGTCTACCAAGCAACTGAGTGCAGCTAGTCAGAGTTGAAGACTTAGTATGAAAGAAAAAATAGAATATATCCAATGAATAATTTTTATATTAACTACATATTGAAATGACAATATTTTAGATATATATTCAATTAAATAAAAACTTTAATCCCAACTGTTTCTTTTCACATTTTGAATGTGGCTACTATGAAATTTTAAACTACATATGTGGTTTGCTTTGTATTTGTATTGGCCAGTGCTGATCTTGCCTCTCTAGAACATTTCACAAAGAGATAGGATGTTTCTCTTCTAGCACCCTATCATAGGACTTTTCACGTTATATTGAAGGTATCTATTGATATGTCTGCCCCATTATTATATTCAAAGGGCAGGGTCCATGTCTTCTTAATTTTTCTATCTCTGGTACTGAACTTGGTGCCTGGTAGTCAGGAGGTACTCTACTTATACACCACTGGTGGGACTATAGAGTGGTAAAGGAGCTTTAGAAAGCAATTTTGTGATAGCGATCAAAATTTAAATTGGGAATGTTCCTTGACCAAGGAATTCAACTTCCAGGAATCTACTAAAGAAATAATCACATATGTGCATGAAGGGGTATGTACAAGGAAATTCAACTTAGCATTGTTAACATAATGGCTTTGTTAATATAGCAAAAAAATAGAACCACCAATATATCCATCTCTGAGAGAGTGGTATACCCATACTATGAAATCTTATGTAAGAATTAAAAGGACTGATCTCAAGAGACTGTCAGATTGGAGGAAGCTAAGGAGACATGACAATTAAATGCAGTGTGGGATCCTAGATAGGATCCTGGAACAGAAAAAAAAAAAAAAAAGGAAAAACTGGAGAAATCAGTATTAAACTCTGAGTTAATAGTATCATACCAGTGTTAATCTCTTACTTTTAATAATTGTACTATGGTTATGCAAGATGTTAATATTGGCAGCTGAGTGACAGGTACACAGAAATTCAGAGCTACATCTACCCACTTTTCTGTAAGTCTAAATTTATTTCAAAATAAAAAGCCTAAAAAGAAAAAAGAACTGATTCAGTGGTGTTGTAGCCAGCTTATACTGGTTTACAAGAGCCAACGGTGCACATGTCTTCCCAATTCCACCTGCAGTGGCTTCACGTTGGTAGTTGAAATCACCCATGGTGGGTTTATGAACACTCCATGACCAGCAAACAGTGCAAATCATTTGTTTTGCAGAGAGAGCTGGTTGTTAAACATCAGCACACCTAGTTGACCTACATGTATTCACACGAAAAGATTTCTAAGGTTTGTATAAAAAACACTGTAGAACAATGCATATCTGATGATCCTATTTAAGTAAAAAAAATATGTATCTCTTTATATGTAAATGCATACAAAGAGAACTGGAAGGATTATACCCCAAACCATTGATCTTTAGAGTGGGAAGCTGGAACTTCAACATTTTCATAGTAATGTTAGAATCTTTTACAATGATAATGTATTCATGTATTGTTATAAAAAAATACTAATGCTCAACAAACCTTTTTTTTTTTTTTTAAAGATTTATTTATTTTGGAGAGGGGAGAGAGAGAGCGTGTGGTGAGGAGGGGCAGAGGGAGAGGCAGAGAGAGAATCTCAAGTAGACTCTGAGCAGCCCGGCTCGGGGCTTGATCTCAGGATGGTGAGATCAGGACCTGAGCTGAAACCAAGAGTTGGACGCTTTACCAATTGCACCACCTAGGTGCCCCATGAACAAACCTTTTTTTTTTTTTTTTTAAGCTGAATGAATAGATGCATTGTTTTGTTCATTCTGTTGTATTACAATTTTCTGTCTAAAATAGAGCTTTTCAGAGCAATTTAAGGCAGCAGAGCAATTCAGCAATTAAATAGGAATAACCCCGAAACATGTAAGACAGATAAAACAGAACTCTTGATTGAAAGGGATTGGGGGTCCAAAAGAGTTGCCCCCAAACTCCAAAGACATAGTTTGAAATCTACTGGTCTCAAAAATTATCCTCAAAATATCTGAACAAGAAACGTTTGGGTGCTTGGAAGAACTCTCTTTTGGCAGTTAAATCTATCGTAATACCTTTATAATGGTATTGTCAGGACATATGAAACCTTTCATATTATTCTGTATCTTTTGGTATTTTGTGTCCACTCTCTTCTAGATAATATTAAAACCCACTTAATAACAAGATAAATTGGGCTTTGATTCTAAATACACAAGTAAACCTTGAAACTGCACTTTAAGTTTGCTTTCAAGGAATTCATCTTGTATCTCGAAATGTACACATATTCAGCTAAGGATGGTGTATCTATCTGTTGCAAGAACTTTTTGGTGTTAGGTTACCAAATAAACCTATTTAGAAAGTTTGAAATCTGTCTCACAAACAAAATCCTGCCCATAATAGATGATGTCATAAGTTTCAAATCATGCCAAGATAAAAGCATGTGATATTTTCCAAGATAATTTGTTTTTCCTTTCTGTCAGCCATTTTTCCCCCACTGGTTCCCTCACATATCTTGCTTCATGTTCCTTCAGGCTAGGGAATACTACTGCTTTTGCACTTTACTTCTAAAGCTTGTCAGGGCTACAGATCTACTTGTATGTTGAACAGTTCCCTTCCCGAAAAATATGCCAAGTACATTACCCAGATGGTGACCCCTGATGACTTCAGGCTTTCAAGTTAACTCCTATGGGAAGCCATCTCACCAGACCAATAGTTCAGTGGACATCGTGTGAAGCTAGATGCTTCCACAATAAGGAACATCACTGCAGAAATAAATGCTACTTGAGTTAAATGCAGTGACTGCTAACATTACAGAAACCAGGTTACCTTTCTATCTTAAAATAAATTCCATTTTCATTATATTGAACATCAAATTGGTATATGAGTGAACTATAGCCCTTTGATAAATTACCTTCAGATCTTGGTTTTATCCAGGTAATAACCAGATTACATGCAAGATGGAAAACCATTCATTTTCAGAGAAGCATTTTTCAAGAACTAAATAAAGTAAGCAATGCATGTTTGTTTATGGCACCTTACTTTTGCTTTGGCAGGTTTCATTCACATTTTCTCTCTTTTTTTCGTAGGGTTATACGTACACATTTTCTACTAAAAATATTATTTGTGCTTGCACTACCTCATGGACATAGATAAAGCATACTTAACATTTCCTTTTCAAAGTAATTTGAATGGAGTCAATGTGGCTTTGAGATCCCTCTCAAACATTTTTGAAAGCCCGAAAAGCTGTCGTGTTGGGGCTGGGTAAGACTTCCTTTGAAAGAAAGGACTTCACTAATTTAAACAAAAGAAGCAAAAAAAGAAAAAAAGAAAAAAAAAGGTCCGTTTTCCTTGATCCGGTTTACGTACCCCATTTTGCAAGTCTGCCACGGTAAAACAGTAAAATTCAATGCCAAATGAAGTAAAGATTGAGGTGTTAAACCAGAGGCACCAAGGACACCTTTTGTGTTGAGCCACATGTTTGAACACCTACCTTTCCTTTCCTAAATGAAATGAATTATTCTGTATTGCCACAGACATTTTTTTTTCCTTTTTGGCCTTAGTACGGTCCTAGTTTTATATCCAGGATCGCGGCTAGAGAAGATTCTATCAAGGTAATAAATCATTTTAATATCCCAGTTGAGATGGTGTAGGCTTGTAGACCCCTTGCAGGCCAGGGTCATTTGAGGACTGCACTGCGGTTAAGGTCGGCCAGGCAGGCCTAGGCCAGGAGGAGAAAACGTTCTCTTCCCCTTATCTCATGTTGCAAGTTCTAAATGCCTGGATCAGCAGGAAGTGGCTCTTGCCTAGCTTAAAGTGTATCTTTCTAAA
The DNA here is from genome assembly GCF_029215605.1 of Mirounga angustirostris. Lineage (NCBI taxonomy): Eukaryota > Metazoa > Chordata > Mammalia > Carnivora > Phocidae > Mirounga > Mirounga angustirostris. Next base: position 101,374,245 of record NW_026991719.1, read on the forward strand.
CAGAAGTGTTCTTTCTAAAGACAAAGAACATGTTGTCTCCAAAGGAAGGATGGCTAAGAGAATTCTTTATTCTGCAAGCATAAACAGGATGTATTTTGTTCTTACTGAATTTCGTGTATATTTCACTTCACGGATGTTGGCTTGATACTTTAAGTATACATTGTTATGTTTATGTGATCACTGCGAGTATATAGCTATGTGAGTAATAAACGTCAGTATGCAGTTGCAAGTGCTGCCTTTGCTCTGCATCCCCTGTGTCCTGGTGATTTCGTAGACCCTTACCCAGGGACCCCAACGCACTAGACATTGACACCCAGTTCTATATTATATTATCTTAAAACTTCCATTTACTATGTATTTTATATTTTCTATTCCCAGGCTGCAGCAATATTTATAAATAACATGTCTATTTGGGTACCTTATCACAGGTGTAATATATGATCTCCATTTGCAGTTGCATAACAGGCCCATCTGTGTATTCCTTACCAGACAGACACAATTATTTAGTGTTTTCAGCTCAAGTCACAGCACCAATAAGTGTTCTCCATAACTCAAGTCTTACTTTTGTATTATTATTTGCTTTGTGGAGTCAGGAGGAATCAGAGGCATAATGACGGGATAAATTTTTTTCAAAAAGAATCATTTAATGAATAATGCAGCAAAAATATCCATGTAGCCACGAATCAGCACTTTTTCATTCTTCTTTAAAATTTTCTTTTTCTTTCCATTCTACTTCATTTTCTGCTCAGCAAATTCTCCCTTGCACTATGGTCCAAATTATTGCCTATTACTTCATCATTATTGATGGCTGGCTTGAGTGCTTATTTGTAATAATACCCATATTCTTTTAAAAGATCCAGATAAAACCGGTGAATATGGAGAATGAGAAATAGACCTATACCAAAGCTCTCTCCTCCTCTTACCATTTGCCCTGTATTTTTTTTAAAGATTTTATTTATTTATTTGACAGACAGCACAAGTAGGCAGAGTGGCAGGTAGAGGGAGGGGAAGAAACAGACTCCCCGCTGAGCAGGGAGCCTGATGTGGGGCTCTATCCCAGGACTCTGGGATCATGACCTGAGCCGAAGGCAGATGCTTAACCGACTGAGCCACCCAGGTGCCCCAATCCTGTATGTATTTAAATTATAAAAATGGAAATATATTCATTGTTTATGTCATCAACCCATGGTAGCTGATGCTTTAAAATTCACTTTTCTGATTTTTCATCATGTCATCATAGCCACAGATACATGGTATGTGTTCTTCTGCAAAGTTTTAGATGTTCAGATTTTAAGACTCAAATTTCCACTACTTGATTATTCACAGTTAGCATTAAAGAACAGGGCTTGTATGAGCTTGGGGAGTCAGGAGATATAAACGAGAAGATGGAAGACAGATGAGTGGTAGAAAACTAAACCTGCCTTACACGATTTGATCAGATGGGGGAGAAAACAGAGAATAAAGTGGAGGAGATTATAATGGCCCAGTTTGTTCTGGGTTTCCTGAGGTGGCACCAGAACAGTGGACTTCTGGAAAAATCATTGATGTTTGGGCTTGATTCATTACCAGGATCTTCAAGGCTTCCCTTCCTTTCATGCAATAATTATTTGTTGGCTGATTACCATGTATTACACACTGTCGTAAGTTCTGAAAATACAACAGTAACTGCTTGGTTAGAAAAATCCTTGCCCTCCTGGAGCTTACAGACTGTCTAAGGGGAGGCAGTTGTCATGTGGCAGTTAAGGGAAAGGACTCTGGAGGGAAGGTGTCTTGTTTCAAATCCCAGCTCTGCTACAGTTGGCAGACTGACCTTGGGCAAGTTACTTAATCCCTTTGTCTCAGTATTCTCACCATTAAATTCGCATGATGATAGGCCCTTCCCCATAGGGTTCTTGTGAGGACCTCGTAGGTAGGTCAGTACATGTAAGGTACCCAGAAAAATGCCTGGCACATAATAAATGCTCAATAAAAGTTAGTCATTATTATTACGCCTAGTTAATTCTCCCCTCAAGCTAGCCTTTCCAAGACCATCTTGGACGTAGAGAAAGGCAGGTCATTTGCCCACTGCACCCTCTGCTTTCCTGCCCTAGAAGAGGTTTGCCTTTTTCTGGTGAGAGCGATGTAGAGGGACTGAGGTCTCGAAGAGAACTTCAGTAGCCACCCTTACACCGCTGCATAGCAGAATAAAATGAAAATAAAACAACAACAAAAAACTCATGAATTTTCCTAATTCCAAACCCTGGCCTTAATTTAGAACAGACATTCATTTCTCTCCTTTCCCCACCAACATTCCCCAAAGCTGCTCATTTCCTTTCCTCCATCATCATGATCACTGAGGTTTGGAAGATGTAGATTTTGGGTTCCCTTCGTAAAAGGTTTCCAGAAATGAGAGCATCCTTAAGATTTGTAAAGTTGTCATCACTCTACTTTAAGTAGAGTGTACTTTCTACAAAGATTAGCAGAAGGTGGTTAGAGTCTCATTTTATGAAACATAACTAAGTGTTCTCACAGAGCTGTGTTTTGTATGAAATGGGTCCCAAAGAAATTTTCAGCTGAGCTACCCAGTGAAGTATGCATTCCTGGGTGATGGATCAATTCCAGTAAATTGATCTGTGCAGGGAAGGGGATCTGTCTGGAACATAATAAAATCATGATATGTTAGAGTTCAACAAGACCACAGACTAGTAGAGTTTGGAAAAGAGGGAGGAAGTAACTTTACGTGGAGAAACCTGACAAACACTAACTCAGCCACGTGACCAAGTTTAACCTCATCAGCATGTATCCTTGATACCATGTGATGATAATGGCCCTTCTGCAGTCTTCCTCCGTAACCCCTGTCTCAACACGAGAATATCAGCACCACTGAAATTGAGGGCCAATCTGCAAAAAAGCTGACCAGTGCTACTCAAATCTGTGAAGGACAGGAGCCTGTCACATACGAGAGGAGGCTAGGAAAACATGACACTGACTGTAATATCCTGTCCCAGATGGGATCCTGGAAGAGAAAAAGGATATTGGGGTAGAACTGGTAAAATCCAGATCTAGTGTCAAGTTCAATGAAGAGTGATTATCCATGTTGGTTTCTTAGTTGTGACAAATGTCCCATGGTGATACAGGAAGTTAATAGGAGAAACCAGATGAGGAGTATATGGGAATTCTCTGTACTATCTTTGCATTTTTTCTGTGAATTGAAAAAGTGTTCTAAAATTAAAATCTTATTTCGGAAAAGGAGAGACCACAGATCAACCATTTGGTTCAGTCTCCTCATTTTACAGAAGAGGAAACTAAAGTTTAAAGAGAGGAAGTGCTTGCCCCAGGACACACAGAGACTAGCTTCCCTCTTATTCAGGACCAAGAGAAGATGGGATCCATTTCTCCCATCCAACGACATTTAGTACTGAAGTAACTTAGGTGCAATACTGGGCTAATGAGGCCAAAGTTATAGGTTAAATACTTATGCCAATCAGTTGCTTTTGCATAGAGGAAAACTCCGCTCTTTTCCCACACAGTGATTATTGAAATTAATTTTGTCTATCCATCTTAGGTAAGTGCATAGAAAAGAACAAGAAGCTCTATAACCACCCTCCATCAATTCAAAATATGTGAACATCAGTAGAATTATCTTTTTATATGGACACTATTTTATTGGATTAGTAGGTCATATGTAACTGAAGTCATATATATGCAATGTATTTTCTATCGGTTTTACAATCTCTTCTTTTTTTTTATCCCAACCTTCTTAGCATTTGTATTAAACCTGATCACTTTGTTGCCCAAAGCCTTATTTTCTATTTTTGAAATAGACTCAAGTTTTGTTTTAAAGGAAATGTAGACTGTGGGAAGCTTACTGAGCCTCATATAACCCCTGAAAATAGGTCTAAAATTTTTAATATTTCCTGAAATGTCTTGCCAGGATATCAGGAGATGTGGGAAGAGAATATAGCAGTCTCTCAGTTTTTATTTTTCCCTCATGGTTTAAAATTGTAATTTTGATTCTTTCTTTATTCATTGTTAAGATATGCAGTTTATATTAAAAATCTTTAATATATGAAAATTTTGATAAATCAATAAACATCAGCTGAACCCTCTAGTAGAAACATGGGCAAAAGACATCAATAGGCAATTCACAAAAGAAGAAATGCAAGTTAGCAGTGACATTTTAAAATGTTCAAGCCTAGTGGTAATTTAAAAATGTAAGCTAAAACACTGAAATATAACCTTGCCAATCAAAATGGCTTTTTTTACTTTCCTTTTTTTTTTTAATAAATGATGATATCAGAAGTTTTCAAGGGTTCAGGGAAATGAGCTCTCTTGCATACTGCTGCTAGGAGTATAAATTGTTGCAAAATGTTTGGACAAAGTGGTAATATATATCTAAGGTGTTGGAAATGTTTTTAAACATTTTGATCCAGCAATTCCATGTTTAAAAAATTTATACTAAGAAAAGGATTTGAATGGATTTGAAAATAACCATGTTCAACATGATGTTGCATATATTATTAAGAAATTGAAAAGTATTTAAATGTCCAGCAAACAGGGATAGATTAAATCAATAACTATAATCTATATAATAGATAATGTTGCCATTAAAATAATGTTGTATAAAAATATTAAATAATAAATATATTCATGAAGGAAGTTATACAACTGTATCTATTATATGAGCTCATTTTTAGATGCCATTTGTATAAGTGAGGGCACAGGCTCTTTTTGAAAAGCTAGACTTGAAGAGTGATGGCTGTCCCATGAACTCGCTGTGCGGTTTGGGGCAAACTGCTTGACGTCTCGGAGCATCAGTTCTCTCACATGTAAGTGAAAAATAATACCTAATTTGAAAGATATTATGACTATGAGTAAAGGGACCTTTGTGAGTTAAAGTACAAATCATGTCCATTTCTAGAAATTATGTGCCCACTTATTTTTTAGTATTACTAAAAAATCACAGATTCTTTTGTTGTTGTTCAATGTTGAATCCATTACCACCATCATTCTTTTTGAAGCTCAAATTTGGCCAGTGGGAGCCCCTTCAAATTAGTTTCTGTGTCATTTTGACATGTCTTGCTTTTGACCACGATATGTTTCAGGCTTACTTTGCACTTACTTTCTCTGCCACACACCTAGAAACAGCTATTTCGGCAAAAAGCTTTTAACAGAAAGTGTATTTAGAAAACTAAGTTTGGGCATAAGATACGCTCATTACTACTGAGGTGTCATTGTTTTTTTTTTTTAAAGATTTTATTTATTTATTTGACACAGAGAGAGAGACAGCGAGAGAGGGAACACAAGCAGGGGGAGTGGGAGAGGGAGAAGCAGGCTTCCCGCCGAGCAGGGAGCCCGATGCGGGGCTCGATCCCAGGACCCTGGGATCATGACCTGAGCCGAAGGCAGATGCTTAACGACTAAGCCACCCGGCGCCCCTGAGGTGTCATTGTTTTTAAGTCTTTTAAGGGGACAAAGCTGGGATATGTACACATCGAACAAAACAGATTTTATTACCTGCTTTGCTAACATGTGTGTATGTGTGTATACATACACATGTATATATGTATATACACACATATGTATACCCACACACATATATATCTGTATATTTTTAAAATAATGAGTTCATATTTACATCCCTAATACTAATCCAATATCACAGAGTTCTTCCCTCCTCCATTCCACATTTTTATTTCCTTTTTCACACAGTGAACCCTGTTCTCAATAACATCAATGTTTACTCAATTGCTTATCGTACAAGACACACAAAATAATATTAGAATTTCTACACCAAGACCACTACCAGAACGAAGCCTACTAAGTAAAATTAAAAGTTTGTTTTGGTCCTAGAATATGTCCTTTTGAGGGTGTACAGTTATGTATTCAAAAAGATGAATCTTCCTAATACATAAAGAACTATTAAAATTTGAGACAAAGAGGACCAAAAAAAGGAAAAACCAAACCCAATAGAAAAATGGACAAAACACATGAACTGTATATAGTTCACAAAAAGATCTTTAAACATATGAAAAGATGTTCAGCTTCATTCATGATATAAAATAAAACTCCACTGAGATAACCCTTTCTAACCTATCTCACTGACAAAGTTTCACAAGCTTACAACACACTGGGCTGGTAGGTCCACAGGGATGTGGGCACGTTCGCACGTTGCTGGTGGGTCTACTGAATCCTACACAAACCCTGTGAAGGAGATCCAGGCAGAGGAGCCACTTTCCTTTTTTTTTTTTAACATTTTATTTTATTTTTAAGCAGGCTCCATGCCCAACATGGGGCTTGAACTCACAACCCTGAGAGCAAGAATCACAGGTTCTACAGACTGAGACAGCCAGGTGCCTCTTATTTTATTGTTTTTTTAAAGCCGCTTACCAATTTTTTTTAACTTTCCTCTGTTTTAATGAAATTCCTCTCATTTCTTATTTTGTATGTTTTCCCCCACTTCTTTTTTAGAAAAAAATTTTTGAGTATAGTGGGCACAATGTTACATTAGTTTTAGGTGTTCAACATAGTGACTTGACCTCTATGTCCTTATGTCATGCTTACCGCAAGTCTAGCTCCCGTCTGTCACCATACAACGCTGTTACAGTATCACGGACTATATTCTCTATCTTGATTTACAGTGGCTTGTGGTCTGCCTATTGATTTTTAACAACACTTTATTTTTCTATTATTTTGCTGTTTTCTACCCCATTAATTTGTGCTTTATCTTTATTATTTCCTTTCTTGTGCTTTCTTTAGTTTATTTTATTAAGTTTTATTTTCATTTTTATGGATACAAATTTTCCTCATAAATGGTTTAATTGTATCCCATACATTTTGACACATGATGTGTTCATCATTATTTCTTAGAAATTTTGTAATTTTTGGTTGTATTTCCCCTTTTACATGTTTTTTTTTTAATTAAAAAAATTTCCAGGTGAATAAGCTTTTCTGTTTTTAAAATTTTCTTATTAATTTCTAGTTTCATTTCACTGTGATCTGGGAATGTCTGTATTATTTTTACTTTATGAAACTCACTGAGGTTCCTATTGGGACCTAATATAAGATCAAATTCTGTGAATGTTCTGTGCATGCTTGTGAATAAGGTATATTCTCTGTCAGGGTGTTAAGTTCAATACATAGCCATAAGATTTTGCTTTTTTTTAAGTCTTCTATATACTTACTAAGTTTCTGTCCATGTGACTTGTCTGAAAGTGGTAGGATAAAATTTCCTATTACTAGATCTTTTTGTTTATTTCTCCTTGCATCTCTTGTGGTTTCTGCTTTATAAAATCAGTTATTGGGTTATTTATGCAGAGATAGTCATGGCATTTCATAGAGTATGTTCTCTGTTGTGTTTTATGGTTTTTGGCTTGAGTTCTACTTCGCTTGAAATGAAGATTATAAGACTTGCTTTCTTACTGCTTCCATTTACCTGGTAAATTCTTTTATTTTTAGCCATTTCTGACTCTTTTTATTTCAGGTGTGTCTCTTGTAAACAGCAGAGAATTCGGTTTTGCTTTGTGATCTATTTTGAAAATCATTTCCTTGTAATAGATGAGTTAAACCCATTTACATTTATTGATATGACACAACTGTACCATATCATTTATGTGTCACAGTATTATGTTAATTTTATTGTATTTCTTCATGTTGTTTGTTTTCCTTGGTTTTTAAATTTTTCTTTTGGTATTTAAGAAGGTTTATATTTTTGTTCTATTGATTACCTTTATGCTATTATCTTTTATAATGCCCTTATTCCCCTGTGCTTGCTTGATCTACCATTTGGTTTGACAGCTTGAAATTACATCTTGGTCCTCTATGTGACAAACAATGAGCTTATTTGACTTTTCCCTTTTCTTTTCTCCTCTCAGTTTTAGCTGAATTCTATTACTTTATCAAAATATATAACATTTACATATTATTTTTCCATACCATTTTTCCATCTTTGTCCCCACCTTTGTTATAATCTTAAATCCACAATTAAATAGATCTAATTTTCACCATCAGTTCTTTTGCCAAAGATTCCCTCATCATCTTAGTTGGATAGTGCTTGTTCTCTAAATCATAAACCAACAAACTTTAACCCTTAGTCTAATCTGGCACACTGCTTCTTTCTGTATGGCCCACGAGCTAAGAATGGCTTTTACATTTTTAATAGTTGAAAAAAAAATTGAAAGGATACCAGTATTTCAGGATATGTGAAAATTTTCATCAAATTTCAGTTGTCCCTACAAATTTATTGGAATGCTGTCACACTCATTCATTTACATAGTGTCTATGGCTGCTTCTGGTGCTAAGTTGAATACTGTGACAGACATGGTAGGGCCTGCAAAGCTTGAAGTATTTACTGTCTGATCCTTCACAGAAAAAGTTTGCTGATTCCAAATCTAATATGGCTGGTGAGTACAGGATTCCCGAAATTCTGGCCTGTTTAAAAATATTTTTCTAGGGCGCCTGGGTGGCTCAGTTGGTTAAGCGTCTGCCTTCGGCTCAGGTCATGATCCCCGAGTCCTGGGATCGAGTCCCACATTGGGCTCCCCCTTCTCTGTGGGGAGCCTGCTTCTCCCTCTGCCTCTGCCTCTGCCTGCCACTCCCTCATTCTCTCTGTCAAATAAATAAATAAAATCTTAAAAAAAATTTTTTTTTCTATACCCTTAATAATTGAAAGACTATGTGTTTGAATAGAATCCTTGGCCCATACTCTCTTTTTTGAGTTATTTGAAAAGTTGCTCTGTTCTTAGTTTGCTTTGTCTGTTGTCAAGATGTCGGATGCCAAACCTGACTTTTCTTTCTCTCCTCTGTAAATGACCTATCCTGCTTCAAGGCCCAGGAAATTATTATTTTTTCTTTATCATTAAAGGCTACTTATTTTTCCTAAGATATGACTTGGTGTTGGCTGTTTTGAATCAGATTTCCAGGGTACTTTTGTTTTTTCCATTAAATATTTGCAGTCAGGTCTTTTTATTTCTCAAAAGTGTTCTTTGATTATAGTTTTAAATATTAGTTCTCTTTCATTGTTTAGTTTTTCTTCATTGGGAATGACAGTTATATGTAGTCCAGATTGCTTTGCCTATCTCCTATAACAATCACTTCCTCTGATCTCTTTTACCTCATTATTTCTATGTCACTGTCTTCACTATTCTAGTGCTTTCCATCATTGCATCTCATTATATTTTCAAATCTTTTCTCTCTTGGTCACCATTCCATATAGTCTTCTTTTTCAAGATGATTTTTGTCTCTTTCTGAAATTTATTTCCCGAGTTCAGTCAACTCTGATTTTGCATCTTCCTTTTGCACATTTCTGTTCTGAGTTTTAAAATTTATCATTTGAGTGTTTTTTTCATATCTTCAAATATTTGTTTAAGGATACTGAAGAATAATGTATTTTGTTGCCATTTTCTTCTGCTTTGGGGTGGTTATTTGGAGATTCTTCATCAGCTGACAGGATTCTTATTTTTTTTTCTTATAGAAAACTTTGTGTGTATATTGTCTGCCTTTTTATGTTCATTCTGAAATATTTTCCTAGGTCAGCAATAACAGTAGTATGCCTATAGGAGTCAGGAGTTTGGGTGATTTACCAGGTTACTATGTTTCTTAGTTTTTATTAAAGTGCAATTTTATTTTTTTTTGTTTTGATAAGTTTTATTTTATAATAAGATACAGTTTCCCTTATAATTTTTGACCTTTGATAAAATGCAATTTAAAAAATCAACAGTTCTTTTTGGATAGGGGGTTTGGTATAACCCTTAATTTTGTGATTCACTTTTATTTCTGCAGGATCCTGAAATTCTACCTCTTGCTTCCTTCTTTCCCTTCACCATCAAGCCTTCAAGGGACATTCTTTCCAAGTCAGTTCCCCTACGCCTTTGGAAGTTGTGGTTGCCAAGTTACCAACTCTAGTTCTCTATGCTTTAAAGCACATTCCACATTTTTATTTTCAGTAGCCAGTGTTCTCAAATGCCGGTCTGAGATCTGTTCTCAGTAGCTGTCTACCAAAGGTGGGACATCTTGTTAATGGGAATTTTATTTTATTAATTTTGCCACCGCTAGGCATCAGCTCTCCTATCTTTTTCTCTATTTAGTCTTTGTCTGACTCTGGGCTCTGGTAGGGGCTATAGAGCTAGCTCTGCTTCTTTTAGGTGTTTATTTCTCTCCTTATGTGTAATTTGAAGTGTGTAGAATTCTCAGTCTCCTACATATGCTATTGAACTGGCTCATGTGTGGTTTTATTTGCTCTATTTGTTGATTTGCATTTCTTTTTGGAGGACGAGGTAGATAGAATTAGATTTAAGGGATCAGTATTATTCTACAGAAACTCAGAACTCATTTATTAATATCTATTCTTATATTTATAGAATATATATGTAGATACACTTGAACATTGTGTATCCAGTACTGATAGGACATTCATTTGAAATGAATCTCTAATAGTGCAGATATGTTATAATTTTACCTGCCCAGTGTTCTTTATGTTCAATTCTACATACATATGAGATAGTTGGCCATGCTCAGGGCTATCATGCGTAGCTGTGAACAGGGCAGATTTACTAATAGGGTGATTGTGTTGTGTTTTCAGGTGTGTTTTCTGGCCCTACATAATTCTTCCTCCTGAACCTCTAATGATAATAAATTCATAATGATTATCTCATTTCTTTAAGTCAAAGTAGTGATGGCAAATATATTTCAACTTCTGAGTAAACTTTGACTACACAATCTAGACTCGGCAGGAAAGAACGTTTGTTCCATTTGATTACTTATATCTTCTATGGGTCTGGGATAGGGAAGTGATGACATTAGTATCAGATATTTGCCATTCTTGGCTTCCAACTCTGTCTTCTCTGTTAAAATGCAAATAAATCTTAGGGAGATATAATACATTTTCTTTGTCACAGCCATTTTTACTTCAGTGTGAATTATCTTATTATATGGGTTGCAAGCTTAAATACCTGCCTGGAAGGAAGGCTGGTAATGCGAAAGAGTGAAGAGGGAAGGATGGGTATTCTGATGTACTGGAGAGTTCATGGTCCTCTTGGAGGAGTCCCTATTTAGCTCTAGTCAATGATTGTCATATTATTTTTGCCACACAAAAGACTAGAATAGTGCCTGGCACATAGCTACTCAATAAATGCGTGGGCAAATGGGTGAATGCAGGCTTCAGTATGCCAGAAATTTCTATTTTTCAAGAGAGACTAGAAATTTTATGTAAACTAGAGATTTTATGTAAAATCTTTAGACAAGTTTTTAAATTATTTGACAACATTTAACAAATTCTATGTGTCCAAGAAAAACCTGTCTAGTTTATCAGATTCATTTCTGAGGTCAGGTTTTATTAGGGAGTAGAGGCAAAACTAGATTCCTGATTTGGGGGATGGAACAAAACAGGAGATTGAGAATGTAGGCTTTGGCAATGAAACAGAACAGAGCTAAAAGATGGAAAAAGTGACTGAGCTCATGACCTTGGCCTCATTAGCAGGAATGCTTCTGAGATAGTCACTGAGAAATCTAAATACTTTATTTCTTTTCTACCTACTGAAGTCACAAAAGACACATGCACTATAATTTCCTATAAAAATAAGACTATATTCACCAGTCGGCTATGTATACTAATAATTAAGTCTGTTTTGTTTGGGTCAAAAGACATGCCTATTACTGGATTCTATAAACTCATTTTATCATTTTGGGGGAAGTATATTTATGTATTTATTCCTGATTGCCCATTGAATCTCTTATTTTTAAAATTTAATTTCTCTGCCCCTCCCACTAATGGGTTCTTATCTCTACATTTTATACTTCACTAATTTAAAAGACTAGATTGGTGCTTATCATCAAGGAGAGTAATGCCAGCTAATCCAAGGGCAGTATTTGATCAGGGAAATTAAACTAAAAATATACAGCAGTCAGGAACAGAAACCAAAGATACTAAATGGCTTGTTTGGGTTTTATTCAATCCCGAGCAGGCTGTGTTTTAGGCATGACAAAGAAAGGTTCTATTTGTACCAGCTGGCTTTCAAATACTCCCACAGCCTTCTATGTTGGTAAATCTTAACTAGTGCCATCTCTGCAATGACCTCTATGATAATCCTTGAGCATTATAGCCTGGAGTCGCACTGAGCATGTGCAGTGCTTTACCACATTTTCCCACTGGCATAAAGATTTTAACCTCCAAAAAACCAAATAGTTCACCTAGGTTCAAAATCCATCTGACCCTTCAACTACTTAGGGACTGACTGAGGTTAGATTTACCACCAAGGTCAAAGAGAGTAAAAATGTCTCAGCTCTCTACGAGCTGGTGGGGAAACCACTTAATGATTTGATAACTTCAGAGGATTTGGATTCATTTGGATTCTGTGTCTGGAGGCAGCAAATGATCTTTAACAAAATGACTCCATTTCAAAAATTTCCACTTTCTTTCATAGCACAGTATACTTGTTCTTAATTTCTTGACAGCTGAAATCTCTCTCATGCACTGTACAACTGGTATTAGCTTGGTTGCTTGTTATGAGTAAAAGCCAAAATCTCATATTTACCATCTCTAATATTATTTTCATCTAACTCCATAATTTTATTAGTTAATTCTGCAAAGCATCTGGAGATATGGTATACACAAAGGACACTATGCAGTATCATTGTGTGCCATATTTAATATTTACGTCTAATTACGATAAAATTCAAGATCAAAGGGAATCTAGATGCTTCCTTCAGTGAACAAAGGCCAAAACTGAACTAAAGTTGAAACAAGGTTGTCTACAACGTGAACAATGGGGCTGGCTGATTTGGTGAAATCTTTGAATATCAAAAAGCAAAATCTGCCTCGTCTGTACTAGGTGGTAGAACAGTACATATTGCTTGCTGTCAAAATCACATTTGCATTCAGTTCTGGCCACAGTCACAACCAGTTTAGCTAAGAGCTTTGGTGTGCTGAGTAATTTTTAAGAGCTCAGCAAGCTCTTCTGATGTTCCATGCACATTATGATAGCCTTCGGTTTCCTAATAATTTAATTAGGAGACAAAACTCATTTAATATAAAAGAAATGGAATCAAGAGATGCTTTTTTGTTTTTTACAAAGCACATATCCCATGTCTTTTCTTCTATTTAAGGATTTCCTATTACCAGTTCAACCTGATGATAAGACATTTGTGAGGCCCTTCCTTAGAAACTCATGGTAAGCAGTTACTCTAGAAGCTAACTATAATGTGTTATATAAGGCCTACATTTCACTAGATTGGCAATTCTATGATGAGGTTTTGATCAGCAGAAAATTACGGTGGGTCATCTCGGACCCTCTTAATTTGTTCATTATTATCCCATAAAAAGATCAATAGAAACCCTAAGGAAGGAGCTCTTGAGGAGCTATACTGTGATCCGGAATTCCACATGGACTTGCCTATCCTGGGGGATCCAATATAATGCAGAGCTCTTATTTAAATATTATCCATACTTTGGTGGGCTTATGAGTCTGACCAGGGACCTTGTGAGATTATACCTAGCCAAGAATCTAGTCTTCCCTGAGCAAATTTCATCTGGAAGCAGTTCCTCATATATGTTTCTTGACTTGGTCTAAAATATATAAAGGAATCATATTTTGGGTTCTAAAATATCTAGGGGATTCACATTCTTTGCATATTATTGTGAGTCAGAAATCTAAAATTCTGATGCACTACCCTCCGATCATCTCATTTTAGCTATTAAACTTACTCACAGCCATATATCATCAAGGTGTCTAGACATTTGGACTGACATCTTGTTTAGCATGGCGTTAGCTTCCATCTCCTATCTTCCTGCCCTACTAAGTTTGATCCTTTGGCTGATCACTTCAAAAACTATCACCAGCAACTATAATTTCCTTATCCCTTTGTCCTCTTGCTGCACTTCACCTGCCAGCTTCTACCTTGGTGCAAACAATAACTAGCCCTTATTTCATTTAATTGCTCTTCTTGAACCATTAGGTGTTTGGTCTCTCTAACTCAGCCCTTTACATTTTAGTCTCAGAACCTCTTTATGCTCTTAAAAATTACTCAGCACACCAAAGAGACTTAGTTGATGTAGGTTATATCTAATCAATACTGACTGTATTAGAAACTGACTGATAACTTTTTACAAGTATTTATGTATTAATTTATTGAATAACAATAAACCATTACATTTTTAACATAAATAATGTTATCTTGTGATAAATAAGTGTATTTTACAGAACCACAAAAATGGCTGATGTAAATGATGTCTTCATGCTGTTATGAACACAGTTTTACTCTGTGGACCCTCAAACCAGTCTTGGGGTCCCTAGTGGTCCCCAGACCACACACTGAGGACTTCTATCACCACCATTTAAGTTTTTCTCCAACCTCTTTAGTTGCTCCTTCCCAGTCTGCTTACCAGATCCTTTTGTGCTTGGCCTTCTTGAATATTAGTGTTCCCCTGAGTTCTAGCTTTCACACTTTTTTCCTTGTTCTACTCCCATGATTTTGGTGTTCTCACGGGTAGACACCTCTAACCATTCAGTACTGGCTATCTAACAATGTATGAGGTATCTTGACCTGAATGTCTATTTTCACCCTTAAACCTCTTTCTTCTAACATGCTATCATGGCTAACAGCATCACCACCTACCCTGTCTGTAAGCCAAACAACTCTTCTTTCTCCTGCCTCATTTAAACAGTCACTAAGTCAAGTGTGTTTTAGCCTCTAAATACTTCTTGACTCCATCTTCTCCTTCTCCAGTCCCAGAAGTTTATGCTCTCACTCTCACTCACCTGGATTACTACGGTAGTCTCCTAATTTGTCTTCATCCTTTCAGTTCTTCGATTTCACAACCCCCATCGTCCTGCCTGCCAATTTCAACTTCCACATTGCCATCAGGTGATTTTTCTAAATGTAAATCGGAGCAAATAATTTTCCTGCTTTAATGAAAAACAATAAAAACACCCCATTTGCTCTCGGAATAAATTACAAGCTCTTTAACATGGCTTAAAATGCCTTTTGTGATCTGCTCCTGCTTACTACCTTCATTTCCTGCCACTCTCCTATGTCCTCCATTTGTGCTTTCTTGGGTTTTCCAATATATTTAACAAAACATATTGTACTTTTTCACCTCTCTGTAATGGGAATATTGCTAAGCCCCAAAAGAATGCATCTCCACCTTGTAAGATGCCACCTCTTAGTTTCGACTGTGATGAATCAGATATTCTGTTGCTGAGACTGGCCTTCCCACTCTGGCTGTTCTATATGAGAATTCAGCCACTTTTCTGAAGTTTAAAATGGGTTAACCTGCCATCTGTTTCAAAGCCATTGCTCTAATTTAGTATATTCTTACTCACTTCAGAGTAAGTATAGCTTAACAACTTATGCAATGTGGGTCTAAAAATATTCCCCTAACATATAATATATATGTATTATATATATATAATTTGGATGAGGAGAAAGTAAGTTAAACAAGAATGAAATTTCCTTTATGCAATAGAGTTCACATTATTTACTTTGAAATCAGAGGTTTCTTGAGAGATTTTTTTTTTCAGAATTTGCAAGATTGATTCTTGCTATTCTAAAATTTCTTAAGCATGTAAAGCTCCAAAATTACTAACATGCTGTCCAGTCCACTTTTATTATGCCTTCTGGCGGATCTTTATCTATTTCACAATGCATCATTTTAATTTCTCTGCCTAGGCTAAGAAAGTGCTGTATAGGAAGTACTTAGTAGGGTGACTGCCTCGCCTTGAGACAACAAAATAATCTCTTTTTTTAAGATTTTATTTTTAAGTAATCTCTACACCCAATGTGGGGCTTGAACCTACAACCCCGAGATCAATAGTTTCATGTTCCACATACTGAGCCAGCCAGGTGCTCCCCCCCTTTTAAACAAATAATCTCTTGATGCAAGACATATGTTTAGTACTCACTACTCATGCACCCAAGAAATTATCTCTCTTACTCTATGTTTTAAATCCACAGCATGCTAGAGTTCCAAAAAAAAAAATAAGTAAAATATTTGCCTTTCATTAAAATGCCTTCATTTTGAACAATATGTGCTAACTGCAGTTCTGCAAATTAGTTGTAGGTGATACAGGTTCTTCCTGTCATTTTAGTATGTTTGATTTGGATTGAATTTATACTTTTATTTATGACAGGTAAAAGTGCCACTTAACATAGTGGGGTAAAACTTATGGGACATATTACACCAAAAGGTGATGTCAGATGAAAATATAAATATTTTTTTAAAAATCAGAAGAGCTCTGATAAATGCATGGATGGCAGATTTATAATTAGACTGAAGTTATACCACCATTTCCCAGATCCCATCTTAGAGAGATTGCTAGAAAGTTAGTAGATTCATGGGTAGGAGGCAAAGCCAATGCTAATGCAGAAACTGTTGTCATTATCATGAATGGGTCCAGGAGAGTGAACTGGAAGTAGTAATAAGTATTAAACAGGACACCAAAAGGACTGATAATAAGCTATAAGGATAAAGTAAAATGCTTTTTAGCATTTTATGCTAAGTCATTTCTTGAATGTTATAAGCTCTAACGTCTTTTAATGAAAATGCGTTTCAACACAGATATAGCCTCCAGATAGAAATACAAAACCAGTTGAAGGGTCAAAACACCAAGGAAAAGGAAAATTGCTAAAATAAAGGTAAGGTTACAAATATTTTAGGTTAGGCAGAAGGAAACAACAAATGCATTAGATGATTCTTGTGAAACAGACATTCCAGCTCTGAAAAAATTGTTTTAGATGACTTTGGCAAGAAGGGAAATAAAAATAGTTCATGTTAGGATAAATTATATGTTCATTATGCTTACCTTGGCTCAAATTAATAATCCTAATAATAATTCTGTTTCACTGATAATAATCATTAATCTTGATTTAGACCTGCTAGGCAATGTCCTAGACATTTTACATGCTTCATTTCATTTAATTAAAAAGAAAATCTATGGGGAAGGTATTATCAACATTCCCATTTTATAGACTAGACAACTGAGGCACAGAGGCATTAATGAAATTGCTAGAAAGTGAATGAGATGGCTTTTGCTAAGCATGTTTATCTACATTTAGTAAACTGTGTCAAGGGGCATTGTGTATTGAGATTTAATGGGGGAAAACCCTCCGTTTCTATTCTTTACATTAAAAGAAAATCTAAGTTGTTGAATTTTCTGAAATCAAAATTTGCCGTATTTGGTTTTATTTCTTCACTGTATCGTGAGGTAGTTACACTTTCTTTGTGAAGAAGGCAAGATGAACACATTCCATTCCTCTCATTCTCTCTCTTCCAGCATTTCTTACTCCGCTGTAGTAACGGCCTCAGAAAGCAGGGCAATTTGGGTCAGTTTGTAAAGGAGGCACAAGAAAACGCTAAATCAACGTTATCAATTTTGGTGCAGAGAGCAAAGTGAAGTAGGCCCTTTGCCCTCTTGAATAGTTTAATCTCTAAACTTTTGATCAGAGTATTGGGCTCAATATTCTCTCTCCCCTAATTCTGTATTAATACCCATTCTGGTCAACTTTTCACATGTGGGCTATATAGCATGTCATGGCAAGGAGAATTGTGGACTTAAATTATTTCATCTATAGAGTTTGGACACTCCCTATATACCCTGAGGGTGGTATGAATCGCTTCTAATTTCATGGCAAAGGAAAAGGAACATCCATGTCATTAACTGATGGTATTGGTTTTGAGAGCCAGAAATCCCTACTCTCCACCAACTCATTCAGCACAGCAGCCCATTTGATCCCAGGCACAATGTATTCCTGTGAGTTTCTACTGCCTCTTATAGAAAGTGCTGACTGTGGAGAAACTTGATCAAAACATCAAAGATTACAAGAGAAGCTGCGTTTGTGCCCTTCACAACCATTGATGAAGTACCTTAGCCTCGCCTTCTCTCGATGCCTTGCATATGGTCGTCTGTCTTCCTGACTACTACTTCATATGGCTTATTTGTAAATTCAAGCAAATGTGCTTCTGACTGGCACTGATACATCACTGATGCCAAAATATCAGAGAGGATGAAGCATAAGGACATATTTTTTGATTCACATGGAAAATAGTACAGATTTATGGGGAAGTGATGACAATAGCCATTCCATGATATCTTCATATAATCAGTATCTTTCCATGCCTCCCTTCACCAAATTTTATGACCTCAAAACTTATTTAAAGGAATTACTCTCTTGCTGACCCAAAAGACATGGTGAGTAGGTGTGGGGATGGGGCTGGTTGCCTGAACAACCTAGTTCTGTCTTTTCACGTGCTGAATTTCCAGTTTTCCAATGACCACTTACACAGCTGTGATGCACAGAACGTCTACTGATGTCCCATTGATCTTGATGTGATTTCCCCCAGTGCATTGAGAGCAGCACAGCACACAACCATTAG
Organism: Mirounga angustirostris; assembly: GCF_029215605.1. NCBI lineage: Eukaryota > Metazoa > Chordata > Mammalia > Carnivora > Phocidae > Mirounga > Mirounga angustirostris. Next base: position 101,392,591 of record NW_026991719.1, read on the forward strand.
TATCTAAAGGTTATGTATAATGGCTAAGAGAGGAAAATGAAAGAGCAGAAAGGAATTTGCACGGGAAACAGAAGCAGTAAATAAATAGTTTCAGTGTAAGATCTTACTTGGGTTATACAGCAACTGCAAAGGGGGATTGGAAAAAAAACGATGACTCAGACTCAGTAAGAGTGGAGAGTGAAGCAGTTTCATATTTTGAAATGTAATACTTTTTTACTTCAACCGCAGAAAGCCATTTGAAAATCATCTTGTATGTTACAGTTCTTATGTGACATCTTTCACCCACATACCTACTGATAAATTCTTATTCTACCTTCCTGAGGTCGTTAGCAATACAGCACAGATGGGGTAAATTGAGGAAGGGATTCTAACGGGCTTATCCAAAGTCACACAATGTTCAGGTCATGACAGAACTTGGGAAAAAGTTATGATGTTAGCCATTAACCTCTCATTTTGAACCCATTCAACCCACTGTGCTACAGCATTTAGCCTGATATTTCTACATCTAAAAAAATCACACAATAAATGATTTCAATGGATATCTCTCACCAATCAACAAAGCTTAGCTGCATACATGGTTGCAGTTGATGACCTGGTAAATGTAATTTACTTTGTAATTTAATAAGAAAAAAATGGTCTGGTGGATTTATTTAGTAGACCAAGGAGTACGTGAGCTGCAGCAAGACCTAGTGCTGAAGAGCATGTGCTCTGGAGTCAGTCCACTCTGGCTTAAAGCTCGGGACCCCCACTTCTCAGGGATGCAACCTCTTAATCTCAAAATGACCCTTATGGGACCTCTTCTCTTTGCTGTGCCTCAGTTTACTCATTTCTATACCATATATAATACTGAGACCTGCCCTTAAGGATTGTTGTGAGAATTAAATGAGCTAACAAGTAAAATGCTTTGCATTAGTCATTTTTGTCAACAAAGTTTCCTGATAGGATTGTTATGTGCCAGGCACTGATCGTGGTGCTCGGATACAGCTGTGAACAAAATGGTTAATTCTGAGAAACACTGAGTTTTAATAGTGAATAGTTATAAAGAGAATGATGATAACAACAATAATAATATTTAACATTTATAGTATACTTACTATGTTTTGGGTACTATTCCAAGTTCTTTAGTTATATTAACTCATTTAATTCTCATAAGAACTCTATGTTATAGGTACTGTTTTAGACGCATTTAACAGATGAGGAAATGGAGGGCTTTAAAGGTTAAATAATTTGCCCAAGGTACCATGCCTAATAAGGGGCAGAGGTCTGAAAATCCATGTTCATAATGACAGCACTATATTACCTTACTGTCATGTCAAAATCATATTCTATTGTTCACCCTGTAAAAAAGGGCAGACTTTCAAATGACTGAAATGTTCTATTTTCACTTATGAAATGAATAAATATATAAACTAAATAAACAAGTCTCAGAGTATATAATACAAGTTTTGATACCGGAGTGGCCATTATAATAAATCTAAATGGAAATAGGCTTAGACACCATCTAAACCTATTAATAAAGAGTTTGCTGTTATCTGGATTTGTTTATACTAGGGGTTAAGTCTTATATCTAAAACATTATCTCTCTACATAGTAACAGTTAATAGAAGATAACCCATAAGATAAGAGTTTGTCTCATAATTGAACAAGAACATTTAAAAGGGCCTCCAATATATTTAAACTTCTCAAATTACTCCTTGTTTTGAATGATTCATATTAAAACTGTGTTTGTATTACAGTACTTTCTCATCCCCTACCTTCATTCCTTCAGCATTATTTATCATTACAGGCTATTACAAACCAAATAAACATACATGTTGGGTTATCCTAAAATGTTTGAGATAAGAGACACATTTATGATATTGTAGGTAATGTTATCCACATTTAATAGAAGCATTGTTCAAATGTATTCAGATTGTACGATAAACATATAAAAGAGATAATTATGAACATCAATATAGGCTATGATCCATACTGTTGACATTATCAGTGACTTCCCTACAAAATAAATCTATTAACTTAGCAGCCCCTGTTCTATGACTCCCATAAAACCAGTTATGGGAAATTTCTTATTGTTCACATTTTGAATAAATCAGAATACACTAAACTTCCTTTATTATTTATAATTATAAGAAAGTCTAAATCTGTTTTAATCTACTTATCAGAATCATATTCATTGTATCCTCATGGGTAATTCTGCTTCAATTATGAAACAGGGTTAAACCTGAAAAGAAGTTACTGGTGCCATACCTGGATAGAATTTTTTTTCTACCATGATATTCCATTCATTCTAGGAACAGTGCTTCCACAAAGTACATGTTTCTTAAGTTAATTTACATTTTAGACTGCAGAACTACTCAAGCAAGGAAATTAATGTTCAGTCAAAATAAAATGCCATCCAGAAAAATCAATACAATTTGCTATCAAGTGAGGGTGACTTTAATCAGAGTGACTCTAGAACAATATTTTTCTTAAACGTGTTGAAAGAGTGCTTCACAACTGTTTTCTCCTTTACCTCCCCAAACATAGTATCCATATAATTCCACAGCCACTTACCTTGTGAAAATAAGAATACATCTTTTTTTTAAATCCCAGTGTAAAACTGAATTCTTGGGGAGAAATTATGCACTGGATTTTCTGATAGCTTCCAAATAACTACTACTTTAATGAAATTGCTACCTGAAAATCTGGTAGCAGTATTACTGTTTAACTATAATTTAAGAAGCTATTGTGGATTGGTACTTATGACTTCTAGTGAGAAAACCATAACAACCTTTTAATTGAAGGGAAAATGGTTAACTACAGTAATTGCAATCAATAAGACTGTGTTAGTATAAATATTTCTTCTCAAAGAGCATTCCTCACTCTCCTCAGCAGTATTTAAGGGTAGGAAGTGCAAAAAAAAAAAAAAAAAACCCAAAAAACCTTCATTAGAAATCCATTTGTTATTTATAATACTAAGCCTTGGTTCAAATTTTAGGTTCCAGAGTTAAGAGAGAATCTTCCCCTCCCCCAACCTCCACCACAAGCAAAACACCACCACATCAAAAACTAATGATGTATTGTATGGTGACTAACATAACATAATAAAATAAAAAAATAGAATAGTTGAAAAGACTTTGATTAAGAAGAAAACAGGCATGGAAAAAAGGGCTTACCAATCACATAGGCTAGCAACAAGGCCAAAGTCACCGTGATTGCAGTGGCGCTCAAGGCCGTGCACTTCCAGTTGCAGCACCTGTAAGGTTTGTTAAAGGTAAAGGCAGGTCTGGAAAAGGTGCTTCGAGGAAGTGGCCTGGGAGGAGGCGAGTACACAGTATTGGACGTCAGCGGGTAGTTCTGACTGGCCGCACTGAAGATAGCAGAGGAACCAGACCCATGTTTAAACAGGAAATGCCTGCAAAAAGGAAATAAACAGTAGAGCTGTAAAAACCAAAGCCAGCACTGGGTGTTATACGCAACTGATGGACTCTTGAATACTACATCTGAAACCAATGATGTACTATATGTTGGCTAATTGAATTTAAATAAAAAAAAAGCCAATTGTTACAAAAACACAAACTCCACTCATTTCCAACAATCACACTTTGACAAAGCTCAGGAAAACTGGCAGAGTCTCAAAATTTTCATATACCTAAGATTTAATTCCAAATTGCCTTTGGTGGTCTCCTTTTGTTTTCTCATTTAGACCTTTAGGAGGCAGAAAGAGATCCTCTGCTCCCTGACTTGCTGGCTAGTGAATTTCTCAGACTCTTGAGTGCTGACATTCACATTTGATGTTATTCGTTATCCTGCTCCTTTTCATTAAATATGATACTCAAGAGTTGATTCAAGAACAAACAAAAAGTATCATCAGGCATTTTTGAAATCTGAATGGTCTAGAAACCAGTATATTTACTTAGAGATTAGCTTTCACAGACATATTTTCAAGCAATATTCTATTATAAAAATTGTCAAACATACAGCCAAGTTGAAAGGATTTTATGCAAACACACATACTTACCAAGTAGATGCTACAGTTAACATACGACTATATTAACTTTATCACATATTTATCCATCTCTCCATTCCTGTCTTCATCCATCAGTCCATCTTAGTTTTCAAGCGTTTCAAAGTAAATTGCATACATCAGTATACTTCCCTTCCCTTTTAACTTGCATATTATCTAGAGTTCAATATTTTTAAATGTAAAATTTATACATGACGAGTTGAACTCTTAGATTTCACATGTAAGTGTTATCATACTGTATTTGTCTTTCTCTTTCTGACTTATCTCACTTAGCATAATGCCCTCAAGGTCCATCCATGAACCCATAAAAACGGAAAACAGAAAGGTGGTAACCAGGGGCTGCGAGGTCAGAGAATAGGAAAGATGTTTAAGGGTATAAACTTGCAACTAGTAGAGAAGTAAGTCCTGAAGATCTAATGTACAGTACAGTCATTATAGACAACTGTATTGTATTATCATCATCAAGCTCGCTAATAGAGATTTTAATTATTCCCACCACAAAGAAGAAATGATAATTATGTGACATCATAAAGGTGTTAACTAATGCTACAATGGCAATCACGTTGCAATATATAAATGTATCAAATCAACATGCTGTACACTTGAAATTTACATGTTATATGTGTTTCAATAAAAAATTATACATGATGAAATGCACAAATTTTAAGTATATATTTGCTGAGATTTGACAAATGCAATCATCTGTGCAACATAAATCCTTATCAAGATACAGAACATTCCCATCACCCCAGGAAGTTTCCTCCTGCCTTTCTAAGTAAATCCCTACTCTGCTTCCCCCAGGTGACCACTATTTAGCATTTTTTCTACCATGCATTAGTTTTGCCTGTTCTAGCACTTCATGCTGCTGTCATGTCTGAATTACTATAGGATGATTACTGACTGCTCATGACTACTGCAATATGGATATTTCATAAACAGTACTGATTTATGGACATGGAAGGAGCTACCAAAAACCAATACATTAAAGTATGTTTTGGTGCATATAATTTACACTTACTGAGTGCTATGTGCCATGCATTGTGTTAAACACATAATCTCAGCTAGTCTTTACTCATATGAGATAGGCTATATTATTATCCTCATTGTGCATTTAAGGAAATAGAGGCCTAAAGAGGTTTAAAAAAACTTGCCTACATCTTCCTAGTACATGAATGACAGAGCCAGAATAGGAATCCAGGTCACTCTGGCTCCAAAATCCTTAATCTTAACCTCTCCCTGTGCTGCCTGGAGCAGTAAAATGCACTGCTAAGTAGAACACATTCTGGTGCTACATTTTAATGTACTACAACATGAACCCCTCCACTAAATAGAAAGCCAAAATCACCTTGTCACATATGACCAAATTTATAAATCGTTAAGACTATTTTAAGTCTGATTTCCAACTTCCACTTTTAAAGAACAAAAGCCTGGATGTTTAGAGGAAAAAACAACTGTTTAATCTGCCATTTAATGAAAAACCTCCACATTAGAGAATTTTGCATTAGTATCATGAGGGTAAAGGTTATTTAAAGGGCAGGATTGTTGAGAGTAGTACACATTCACAAGCCTTTCTGGAGGGCAACTTGTCATTAGTATCAGAAGACTTTAAATATGCATATTCTTTGCCGAATAATTACGCTTACAGGAATTTATCCTTAGGAAATTATGTGTCTGACAATGTATATAACAAGTCGTTCATTGCAGTGTTACTTGTAATAGCACAAAATAAACACCCAAGTGCTCAATAATAGGTATTTGGTTACGTAAATTATTTTACAAACACATAGTAGAATACTATACAACCATTACAAATTGTACTATAAAAGAAGATCTATTCACTAGGAAGTGTTTAAAGATATCACCAAGTGAAGAAAGGTAGGCTTCAAAACAGTATGGGCAATAGGATACAATTTTTTTTAAAGATTTCATTTATTTATTTGAAAGAGAGAGAGCACACGCACAGACAGAAAGGGAGAAGCAGACTCCCCACTGAGCAGAGAGCCCGATGCAGGACTCGATCCCAGGACCCTGGGATCGTGACCTGAGCCAAAGGCAGATGCTTAACCGACTGAACCACCCAGGTGCCCCAAGATACAATTTTTAAAATAAAAAAATACATATGCTCATGTAAAAATAGTAACTTGTGTTACCTTTGGGTATTTTTTTGAAGTTTTCTGCCTTGAGCTTGTATTACCTTTGTAACAAGTATCAAAAAGAAGGGAGGTGGGATGAATGGAAAAAATGCACTGTTTAACACCAACCATATGCAGAGTTGGTTCTGTTTATGTGAACATGATTTATTGAGCACCTATAAAGTCTAGGCACCAGGCACTTTATGTGCAATATTTTGATGCTCATACATCTGTGAGGTTTAAACTATTATTCTAATCTTACAGATGATGAAACAGAAACCAAAAGAGGTTTTTAGCAGGAATAAAGTGGTGATAATAGTAGTTATAATAATGATAAGTGCTCACTTGTGCTGGGCATTGTTCTAAGTAATTAATAAACTATTATATCATTTAATCTTCACAACAACCCCATTAAAATAAATATCTCCATTTACAGATGAGAAAACCAATGCACAGAGAGGTCAAGTTGTCTGTGGTCCCCACAGCTAGTAACTGGTGGAGCTGAGTTTCAAACACAAGCAGGCTGGCTCCAGAGCCATTGCTCTAAACCACAACATTACAGTGCACTCTGCTAGGATGAGGCAGGTCGTGGATACATTAAAATATGAATGCAGACCTGCTAGGGCACAGAAGAAGCACGTGGGTAATACTGAACTGAGCCACATTTACCCTGTTTCCCTTGGGAAAAATGACAAACATGAAAACGATGGCTAAAGAATCACAGAGTTGGAAGAAGAGATCTCAGTAATCATCTAATAGCCCAACACCCTGATTTTGCAGTTAGGGAAACTGAGGCCCAGAAAATGAAATGGACTACCTAAAAGTAACATAGGTACTTAATGGTATAAATGAACTTAGAATCAGGGACTTCCAAAAGAATGTATTTCCTCTGCCCTAGGCGACCTGCCAACCAGTCTTCACCGAACTACCACCAGGTTCTAAGCTCCTGGGTTAACTGATCCCCGCTAAACAAATATAATCCCTTCAAACAGTACTACATAATACTTGCCTATTCTTCCGAATGTCACATGTTCTTATAGTAAGTTTTAAAGACCATCTTAACTATTTTGGATGAATGGGGAAGCATTACAATGAAGCTACTCTTCAGTTGTTAAGAAGGTAAGGGAGTTATTGCTGCTTCTAAAAGTACCTAACGTATCCTCAGAATGGAGAAAGAGTATATAGCAGAAATAAGGATAAATATACCAAAAAAGTGACTTGCAGCATTATGCTTCTTCCATTTAATTGTACTTGCTATTTATTTATTTATTTATTTATTTATTTATTTATTTATTTATTTATTTGAGAGAGAGAGAGAGAGATAGTGAGAGAACACAAGCAGGGGGGAGAGGGAGAAGCAGGCTCTCCACTGAGCAGGGAGCCTGACGTGGGGCTTGATCCCAGGATCCTGGTATCATGATCTGAGCCAAAGGCAGACGCTTAACCGACTAAGCCACCCAGGTACTTCCTCTTTAGTCCCTGAAACGGTCTCTTCCATTTATAAGGAGGTGAATTTCTTCTTTACCATCTGGTTAGCGCTCCCAGCCTATGTTTCCCCCGCTAGCTATCTAATTTACTAGTGAGCAAGACATATAGCGCTTTACGGACAGCAGAGTGGAGCAGCCTCCCCATTTCCTTACCACCACCTGGCGGTTACTCTGGACGTGACAAAATGTCACTTAGGTATAACCAGTCCTGCACAGGGACACCCTGGTATGTTCCTGTGGGATAAAAGGGAAACCCAGCAGTATGGGGTGCTTTTTGCCCAGTGATTGGGGATAAAATCTTTGATCCTTTGCATATTTATGAAGGAGAACAATCGGATTTTCGAGACAATGTAAGTGGCCCCATATGTTGGATATTGATTTGGTTTGGTATATCATTAAGGGGGAGAAGAAAGACAAAGAAAGACAGAGAATTGTTGGCTATTATGATGGCAATTACAAGCAATAATCAATATCCCTGAGCACTGTAATTTCATCGTGATATACACTAAAGGATTTCCAAATGCAGTTTCATAAGTAAAATATTACAGCATAATGAATAAATTCAGCAGTCGCAGCAGAGCAACATTTAAACTAATTCATATTTGAGTGGAATCCAAATCACAGTCCTCAGTGAGGGTAGATAATAAAATGAGTTCATATACTAAGGTTCTTGTTTTCTTATTAACAAGCTGAGATTAAGATTCTATGCTCAAGTGATCTATACTTTGATGTGGATCATGAAAAACAGCACTGCAAATGCTATGTATTGTCAAAGGCTTTACAGTCCATTGTTGGAAAGTGAAACTACTGCCTAAATGTGTTTTCATAGTTCCTGAAAAAAGTAGGAGCATAAAGACAAATGCACAGTACTAGACTTCAGCTATGTGCTCATAAAATCAGATCATCTGTCTAAGCACATTGCTTTTCCCTGGGGACCTGAGGATATACTAAAATGTTGCTATCAATTTCATACAATTGGGTTTTTTGCACAGAGCAAATGATAAAAATGCAGTTCAAGAGTTTATGTGTAAGTAGTACTCTCCTTTGCATCTGTTTTAATATTCAAGTTCAAATTTAAAAAGGAAAAGCAAGATATTGCCAAAAGGAAATGGGCATATAAGGAAATTGAAAAAAAAATATCTTCAAGACTGATGAGACCCAGTGGTGGTAAGTGGGAATATAATAAATGCTCCTGTAAGGATTTTAAAATCATCTATAAAAAAGGGGAAAATGTACTCTCTCTTTTCAAACCCCTCGCGCTACATAATTCTGAGGGTATCTGTTAGCACTAAATAATGTGATTTAATGTGGCACTTAAAATTCTATAGGAAATAGACAGAAATCTACAGCTTTCTAACAACAGATGCATAAATAACCGATGAAGTTTTTCTTTTACATCTTCTAAACATGATTATGAGATGAATATCTAAACCTGTATTCCCTTAGCTATAAGCATTTGACTCATTTTTATAACCAGAAGAAGGAATTCAACTTATTTCCAGTTCATGGCTGAGGGTGATTTAAGAAAATAAAATAAAACAGAAGACTGCAATGAAAAAGCCTTGAGTCAAGTTATTATGGTCAAATCACATTCAGATAGAATTGTGGCATTTAGACATTTATTCATTTAAAAAAATTATTAAATGCATTTTTATTGTGATAAAAAAACTACAAAATATAAAACTTACCATCCTATTTATTTTTATTTTGTATTTCAAATGGGCTCCACCCCCACCGTGGGGCTTGAACACACGACCTTGAGATCAAGAGTTGCATGCTCTACCGACTGAGCCAACAAGATGCCCCCATCCTATTTTTAAGGGTACAGTTCAGTAGCATTTATTCACACTGCTGTGAAACAGATCTCCAGAAATTTTTATCTTGCAAATATGAAACTCTATACCCATTAAACAATTTCCTTTTTCCCCTTCCCTCAGCCCCTGGGAACCACCACTTTGCTTTCTCTTTTTATGAATTGGACTAGTTGAAATACTTCATATATGTGGAATCATACAGTATTTGTTTTTTGTAGTTTATTTCGCTTAGCATAATGTCCTGAAGGTACCTCATGTGTAGCAAAGGACAGGATATCCTTCCTTTTCAAGGCTGAATAATATTCTATTACATGTATATACCACATTTTCTTTACTCGTTCATCTATCCATGCACATTTGGCCTGCTTCCACTTCTTGCTATTATGAATAATGCTGCTATGAACATGGGTGTGCAAACATGTCCTTAGATCCTTTTTCAATTCTTTTGAGTATATGCCCAAAAGTGGGATTGTTGGATCATACAACACCTCTATTTGTAATTTTTTGAGGGATCTCCATATCATTTTCCATAGTGGTTGCACCATTTTACAATCCCACTAATAGTGCACAGGGGCTCTATTTTCTCTACATCTTTGCTAACACATGTTACTTTCTATTTTTTTTTTTTTTTGATGGTAGCCATCCTAATGGGTGTGAAGTGACATCTCATTGTGGTTTTGGTTTGCATTCCTCTGATGACTGGTGATGCTAAGTATCTTTTCATAGGCTTGTTGCATATTTTTGTATCATCGTTGGAGAAATGTCCATTCATAGGTATTTGTTCTTATGCCTCCAAAAACATGAGAAAAATTTTAAAACATGCCATGCTGGGTCAGCCCCATTTTCTTCTCTGACAAGAACACCTAGTGTTACTTTGCAGAAAAGTGTGGCTACTAGTCAAGATTATCAACCTCAACATCTCTAGTTTGTCTTTTGTAGCCCATTCCTGATGCTCCTTTTTAGGATAAATACTCCCCCAAAGAGTATTTATCCAAACTCTTCTTGAACCTCAATGGAATTACCAGCTTGGACAACCTCCTGGGGTAACAAATTGTATTTCTCTCCTAACAGTTACATAAGGGAGGATTTAATTTTATTTGCTCAAAGATTCTTTCTTCCAAATTTTAAGCCACCCCTGCCCATATATCCCCTCCAAACATTACATACTAAGTGTTTATAAAAAAAAATCTATACCCTCTCCATGTTGTTTATAATTTTTAAGATTTTTTTTCTTTTTAAAGAGTTTCAGGATACCTATCTAAGCCTTCATTTTTCTAGGTTTAAGCATTAGTTCTACAGTTTATCCTTGAATGGCAATGCTTTATGGTCTGGACTGATACTGTAATTTTGCAAGTGGGGTAGTTAGTAGCTAACAGGAGAGTTGTTGTTGTTGTTGTTGTTGTTTTTTAATCTTTTTGTGGCTATTATTCCCACTCGTCTTTTAATCAGAATATCCATCCTGCCTGTATTGTATATTCCTTAAGAGCAGGGACTAAGTCCTAATTTCTATGTACCTTGTCTCATACTTCAAAGGTACTCAATGAATATAATGACGCTTTTGCTTCTTCTAAAAGGATCTTGATTCACTGTGCAAAATGAATGAGGCTTGGGAACCCTAAAATAAGTTTCACTTGTGAGCAAATATCTCCTGGTTTATTGAATGTAAAGGGACAACTATAAGCTTTCATTTTGTTTTCACATAATCTAAAAGGAACAAATCAAAGAAATAGTTGATTCATATTTCATCTCTTTTTGTAAGACATTTAGGTAGTGAAAGAATTATTGTTAATAAAAAATACTAATAATTAAAAATAATTGCTGCTAATAATAATGGCAACAGCAACGACCATACACTAAACCACATCTATGTGTTAGGCACTCCGCTAAAATACTTTGTGCTTCTTTCTCACTGAATCCTCACAATAACCCTATAAAGGAAGGTGATATTATGCATATTTTACAGCTTAGGAGGCTGAGAATCAGCTATTAAAGTTAAATAAATTTCCCAAGGTCACGCTGGTAAGTGACAGAGGTGGGAATCTACTTCAGTTTTGTTGATTACTAGATGTAAGTTACATGAGAGTAGGAATGTCTGTCTTATTTACTGCTGTATCCTCTACATCTAGAATGGTGCCTAACAAACAGTAGGTGCTCAATAAATATTTTTAAATTCGTGCATGAACAATAAAACCCATTTACTTAATCACTGTGCACATATTAACTCATGGCATCACTGATATCACTCATAATGTTAATCACTCATAATGTTAATCACTAATGTAACAAAATCTTAATTCACATGATCATTTGGCATTTTCTTCTCAAAGTGAATATATATAAGTTTAGTATTCCACTGAAGATGTTTTTATGGAAATATTTGTTTCAAGTCTTAAAATTACAGAAATGACAAAATGATATCAGGAGGGTACACAGTGAGCTAATTGTCATGTCTCCCTTTTTAGAATATCTTTTATGTAATAGTGTATTGGACTTTCCTATATAAATTAAACATTTCCGTAACAGGATATTTAGAGGTAAGTTGGAGCTAGGTGTTCTGACATAGATATATAAAGGCTGGAGAAAGAAAATATTACATATTCTGTTTGATCAAGTTGCTTTAGTAGACCCCAAAATAAATTAAAATAAATAATCATCCTCTACTTTATAATAATGCCCTTTCAAGACACACTCTCATTCTCATTTTCCAAGTTAGATCCATGCTCTGTAGATGTAACTTTAATTTAAAAAAATTTTATTAAAAAACCCTATACCAGTTGAGGGGTAAATATCAAATTAATATTCTCTATTAATGTAAATGTTCCTGTATGAAAAGGCTCAGGCCAATATATAAAAATTATTTACTCAGATAAGTAAGCTTACCAATTTTTTATTTTCTTTATACTTAATAGTAATTTAGTTCCTAAGGTATGCTGTGAAAGCTGTAATCTCTCTTCAAACTCGAAAAAACTTAAAAAGCTATTGGTGGGTGAGATTTTCAATCTTCTTATGATTGTATACATCATTTCCATGAAGGAATAGTGGAATGTCACCCCAGAGTTTTCAGTAGTTCATCTCCCAACAGGGACCATTTTAAATGGGAATATACATGTGACCAAGGCAGAATTTATGGGTACATGTTTTAAATTAAACCAGACTCCAAATTTCCTAGGATTTTAAAAAAAAATTCTTGATTTTGGAAAAAATTTAAATTATATTTCTCTTTACAAAAACTCCAAGTCTATTCCCAATTTTACCTATCAGAGCAACCTGCTGGTTTTATAGAATTCGTTTCACTGGTTACTTGGCTTATTTATTTATTTTTCTTTTTAGAGAAGTCGGTAGTGGGCAGAGTATTCTACGCCTTGATTACTTTTTTATTCATCTTCATTTTCTATAGATATGCATTTTCCTCATTTATTTTATGAGCCAGTCGACATAGCATACGTTTCTGTATGACTTGTTTTAATTGAATTGTAATCTATTAGCAAGGACACCTGATTTTAAAGAAAGAGTATTTCAAAGGAGTACAATAAGGAGAGAACATAAGCATTTCCCACTAAGCTCTTCAGGTTGAAAATACAGATTATCATTCTAATGCACATTTTGAAGAGTGTTTGGTGATCAACATTTGCCTTACATTAGCTTTCAATGGTTTGTAAGTCTTACTCATACATGTACATTGAAGGCAAAAATGCTTTATAATGCCATAAAGTAAGAAATGCCACTCAAATCAGTCATCTAATGTATCCAGTCTAACATTTTTCTGAGGGACAGACTGACAAAAGGCAAGGCTGTCTTGTGAAATATCAACCTCAAAATCAAAGAAGTGGCCTGAGGCAGAAGCTGTCTGTTCCTCACCAGCATCCATGTTCTCCTTATTTCCTGGGCACACGGACTACATTTCCCAGTAACAATTTCCATTAGGTGTGGTCATGTCAGTTCTGGCTCATGCGAAGTGTGAGCAAAGGTGATGTCTGATACTTCCAGTCTTTTCACCTAGAACTTTCCCACCCAAGGATCCTCAGTCTCCTTACTCATCCACTGACAGACTAGACTCAAATATGGAAGGAGCCTAGTACATTCATTCCATGGAATATTATGATGTCATATTAAGAATTTTCAACCACATAAGCATATTAGGCTGATCATTGTCTCTCAGCAGAGCCTGGACAGAACACACTTATCCATGACTGTCCCAATCCCACTCCACATTGCTTGCAGCCAGAGTTAACTGCAACAGAATTGTATAGCCAACCTTGGAGACAATCGTATTCTCTCCCTCTCCCTCTCCCTCTCTCAGAAATCTGGACACAGAATCCCAGTCATCTAAGGAAGTCAAGACGCAAGGTCATGCTGAGCCAGAGCTGGAGTTACAACATGACAGGGGAACAGATAAACAAATCCCATCTAAAATGAAGCCTGAGAAGAGAGAATATGTGCAGAAAGAAACAGTAATGAGACATCATGTGGCTCCAGAAAGCAAAAGAACAATGAAGAGAGTTCCACCTCTCTTTAGGCATGGCTGGACTCATTGTCCTTTTGTTTCCCTGGGAGATTATCCTGTATCATTTTTAAAAACCTCCTCTTTACTTGATTTAGTTTTAAAGCATTTCTGTTTCCATTAACCAAATAATTTCTAAGGCAATGAACAATTTTCCATGTCTCATGAGGGAAAAAAAACAGAAATCATATATACAGCACAAGCACAGCTGGGTGCTGTGCCCTCCCACACAAAAACAAAAACAACTCCAACTCTAAATTCCTACTCTACAGAGATCTGATCTAGAAGAAAGCATGGAAATCTTATTTATTTATTTATTTATTTATTATTCTTATGTTAATCCCCATACATTACACCCTTAGTTTTAGATGAAGTGTTCCATGATTCATTGTTTGTGCATAACACCCAGTGCTCCATGTACAATGTGTCCTCCTCAATACCCACCACCAGGCTAACCCATCCTCGCACCCCCCTCCCCTCTAGAACCCTCAGTTTGTTTTTCAGAGTCCATCGTCTCTCATGGTTCATCTACCCCTCCGATTTCCCCCGCTTCATTCTTCCCCTCCCACTACCTTCTTCTTCTTCTTCTTTTTTTTTTTTCTTAACATAGAAAGCATGGAAATCTTAACAGTAACTATCTTTGGGTAGTGGAATTTGTAGTTACTTTTCTTTTTTGTGTTTTTCCTATTTTGGGAATGAAGGTGTACTACTTTATAAGGTCCTGCATTATCTGGTCTCCACAGGCCTCCCCACCTCACTACTGCCATTGTCTCCAATACCCCCTAAGCTCTGGCCCTCCTCTCATGTGTGGTTTCCCAAATGTGCCATTTTCTTTCAGGCTCCTGTGGCTCTGTAAGCTTTTCAGCACAGAACAATATCAGAAGAGCTACGAAATGCCCAAGAGTAGTGTAGATCTAAAGTAAACTCAGGAGAGAGAGAACAAAGAGTGAACAAAGGGAGAATGAAGAGTGCAGAAGAAAAAGGAATAGAACAAGAAAGGAAATTTGATAAATAGATGATAGATAGATAGATAGATAGATAGATAGATAGATAGATAGATAGATATGGCTATATATGCTAGGGTAGAGGATCATTTGTTAGTGGCTTTGGAGGTCACCTGGGGCTCCCTTGTCTAGATCTGATCCAAATAGTTGGCGGTGATATGCTGCTTTTTCCCCAGCTTTTTGCATTCCCAGGAAACAGACCAATTTAGTATATATACAAACTGATACACATTCAATGTATCAAAAATACATTCCTCTTGCTTAAGACTTTCACATAGAAATGCAGGATATGACAAGTTAATTGGAGATAAAATTATATAAGGAGTTACCGCTATATGAAAAGGAAACCAATTGATGGGGGTGGGGAGATCTTAGAGCTAAATGGATTTAAGTTTAGCGGTTGTTTTAGTCCATTAGAGCTGCTATAACAAAATACCATCAATTTCAGTTGGTTTATAAACAACAGAAATATATTTCTTACAGTTCTGGAAGCTGGAAGTCCAAGATCAGGGTGCCAGCATGGTAGGATTCTGGTAAAGGGCCTTTTCTGGGTTACAGACTGTTCCCCAGTCTGCTGTGGGCATCAGGTGGGCGGGAGGGGCTAGGGAGCAATCAGAGGTCTCTTTCATGAGGGCACTAACCCCATTCATGAGGGCTCTACCCTCAGGACCCAATCACCTCCCAGAGGCCCCACCTAATACCATCATCTTGGTTTTCAATATACGCATTTTAGGGAGATCCAAACATTCAACTTATAGCAGTGGTTTCCAACACAAATTATACTATAAACCCGAGAATTATCTAAACCCACGAACAAAGCCTTCGGAAGAAAGGAATATGAAGAGGGAAGATGGGAAGGGAACAAAAGAAACTGCTAGAGTCTTGAGTAAAGTGAGCAGGAAGGAAACAAAAGATTTTGCCTCTCCATTAGTCTGAAATGGCGTTTCTCAAATGGGAATGAATTGGCCCACAAGGGACATTTGGCATTGTCTGGGGACATGTTTGGTTGTCACGATAGGGGGAGGGTGCTCCTGGCATCTAGTGGGTAAGAGGCTAGGGATGCTGCTAAACATTCTATTATGCATGGGACAGCTCCCACAACAAAGAATCATACAGCCTGAAATGCCACAGTGAGGTTGAGAAATGGTCTAAAACTATTCTTCTGATTGGAGCATGCAGTTTTGAAGCATTCAGCATCCCTATGGGAGGGAATCTGTCATTCTTTATAAGACTCTCAGAAAAAAGATTTTCTACCAGTCACTCATGATCATATCGTCCTCCCAAGCTCACAGCTGTTCCTCCCTTGAGGCTATGTGCACTTGGGATTGGTCTATTATCCAAACAAATACCCTGAACCTTGGGGCCAGAGAGCACATACAACTCACTCATAATTATCTCCAACTTTTACTCCTGCTGACCAAACAAGGAAATCTTTGTAAGATATGGAAAATAGAAAACATTTTCTACTTTCAATTTTTAAAATTGCTGCTCAAATTGTACCTCTCAAGAACTGTCACAAGGCATAAATCCAAACCCTGAAATATTGATTAAAACATGCAGAATATACAATAATCATAGCGATTGAAACAACATTAACCCCCCTCAGGTTAGGTCACCTAAGAAACAGTCAAATTTAGCTTTGTACCATGCTCTAAAGCTCAGAAAATATAATTCCACTTGAACACAGGAGAATCTGTGGAAAACAGGCCTTCCTTCCAGGGAAATATTCTTTCCCTTGTTCCCTGCAGCGTGGATTCAAGAGTGCAAAGAAGAAAGCCATTGGTTTGCTTTAATTATTCAGGGACAGCACAAGGAGATAAACAAGGTCAGGTCAACTTCAAGAGTATAATGATTTCACTCCTCTGACCTCTAAATACACATCTCTATTTGGCAAATATAATATTGAATCTAAACTTATTTTCTCTCTGCATCATTGTCAGTACTCAGAAAAAAATATCATCATGGATTCACAGGATGGAGTATAGAAATGGCTGTTTGGAACTTAAACCCAATCCAGGTTGTGTTTTTATCTTTGAATAAGAAACATAAAATAAAGTTATATTTATTTCTTAATTAGACAGATAATGACAACTTGAAAGAAAATACTGAAAAATCGGGGGCTTCACAATATGACCCAAGGCAAGGTAGACTTCTTTATAAGGTGTTACATCCTGAATCCTGTCTCTATAAAGGGTTTTGTTCTTAAATTCATGTATTTAATAAACTTTTATTGAGCACCTATGTGTATCGAGTAAAACATGTTCACAGACTAAGTCTTGTACTGGCCTATGATTGGTTTCCTAACTATGTTTGTCTGCCATTACCATTACCCCCTGACAGACAGGGATGTGCAGTGTCTTCCTCATTTCCTCTTGGCTACTGGAATTTTTGAAGGAATCATGACTGCTTAACTTCAATTTATCTGACTTGTTAGGGGACCTCACCTAGAATCTGTAATCTTGCAATTCATTAGAATCCAACTAACTGGAAAGCTAACCTGAACAGGATTCTTTCAGTGGAAGAGCAAATGACAAGAAGGCAAGCTACGGAAAAACAGAGAAAGTAAAGGCCGAAAGGACATCAAATACCATTTAGCTTTATTCCCTCACCTGACTGTTGTGCAAAATGAGGTTGGAGAGGAAGAAAGAGACATTATCAAGTTCACACAACTATTTAGTAGCAGAATTGGACTTGGGCTCAAGATTTTCAATTCGAAATCCAGCGCTTTTTTAACTACTCACGAGGGGCCAACCAAAATTCACAAAGGATATCGTGGGACCATGAGACATTTTGTTCACTCTACAATATTTTCTACATCCAAAGTGCTGTACAATAAAAAATCATGTTCAGAATGACAACTCCAACTTAATGTAAGATTTTCAATTATAATAGATTAAATTATGATCATTTGGATTAAAATGGAAAGTAGATTCATATTTAAGAATGATTTTCAACAAGAATGGCAATTTTTTAAAAGTTCTATTTAACCTTAAGCTATCTACCAAATCCAATTAACTAGAACCCCCAGTTTTCTGGGCATTTAGGCTCATCAAGATTTTAATATGAATAGAATAAAATGTAGATTACATCTCCAGGTGGGGATATTTAGCTGAACTATAAATATTCACTGAAAGACAAAAAGGGGTAACTTGGGGTTCTTTACATTCCAGAGACAAACTGTTAGAGTGCAAAGAATACTGGCTTGGCTGCATGGAAACTTGAATTCTAGTCCCAACTCTTGCTCTAAACTGCCACATGGACACATTAGTAAAATTTCCCACGACTTAGTTTCCTTATTTTTAAATTGGGCATTCTTTCTGTTATGCCTGCCTTCCCAGGGTTGTTTAGAGTTTAAAATGAAACAACCAGCGAAAGGGCTCTGAACAACAGAAACTTATACCTACACACATACATAAGCACATATGACCACATTTGCACACAGACATACACACACATATATACAATACATATTGTCTAAAATCTGAGTCTTTTGAAGATAGCAAATAAGAAAAAGCATTTAGTTGCAAGTGCATCTACTAAAAAGCAACCAGTCATGTTACCATAAAATACTATTCAGTATAGTAAATGACAAAATGTGGAAGAATAAGACTGTTATAGATTTTAAAGAAGAACAGTTATTTTAGTCGAAAGGTAGGGGAAATAGCAGATTGTGAATATTTTCTTCCAGAAGAAAGTCAATTTACTTGGGAGGGTAATATTATGCCACACAAGGAAAAAATCAATGATATCTGTGTTTTTATGTTATACTTGATATTTTGATAGTTGAATTGGAAATAATCATAAGTTAGCTTTTATAATGTCAATGAAAGCCCTGTGTGTACATATATCACTATTAAGTATCTTCATCAGCAACAGGGGACTGCCTAGTGTTTCATGTATGCCAGATGGAGACAGGAAGTCTGAATTCTAATCTTGGGTTGGCCAATCTTAGCTGCTTGCCCTTGGAAATAAGACTTATATTTGAGCCAACTTTAAATAAGGGTGCAAGGATATAATGCCATGTTCTAGTATAAGAATAGGAAAAGCAAACTTCTTACCCTTAAGGGATTTATGATTCCCCAGAGGTGGTGGCATCATCAGCTGTATGCCCTTGTTGAAACCTGGCAACCTGGGAAGCTTGTAGCACTGTGCGGGGTCATGAGGTGGTCTTCAGCATTATGTGCCCTTTCCTGCAAGTTTCCGTATTTGTTACCAGTAAGGAATCTTGATCTCCAGCTTGGTCTGTTGGTTTCTTTCTGTCAACTACGCTGCTCTCCTAGTAACTACTGTCTACATCCACACTGAATGGAATCCCCCCTCTGTTTTTTCCTCCTTCCAATTTATATGAAAGTTTTGTTCTAATTCAGCTTCCTCTCAATCTACTATTTTATTTCAGAATAGTTTACCTTCCACTTCCATTTTCTTACCACTTACCAATTCTTCCAACCCACTTCAGTCTAGCTTAAATCTCATCACTCTACTGAAATTGACTGCTTCAAAGTCAACAAGTCTGTAGTTGACAGAATGAATAGTTTCTTCTCATCCATATTCTAGTTGACTCCTCTGAAGCATTTGAAAACCGTGATGATGATCTTGAAATTTTTCTGTTGTGTCTTCTCTCTCATGATTACTCCTCAGTCACCTATGCTGGCTTGTTTTCCTTCATGAACTCCTAAGATGTAAGTGTTCTGATGGTTTGGTTTATGGTCTTCTTCTTGCACTAAACTCTGTCTAGGTTTTTCAGTACTTCCTCCATCATTCATGGAAATTCAATTATTATGTCTACCTATGAAACTCTCCATTATTCATGTCAATCATGAGCTCTGGAATCAGACAGACACAGGAGTGAACTAGCTCCGTTACATACTAACTGCTGCCCTTGCAACGTATTGTTCAACTTCTCTAAGCCTCAGTTTTAAAAAAATATAAGTTAAGAATAAATGTGATAATGGCTTGATGCAATGTTCAGCACGTAGCAAGCATTTGGTAGGTGATAGGAGAAAAACTTTCTCTTTCTTTCTCTCCTGGGACCCAGATCCTTATTTTCAACTATTTATTGGATATTGAGCATTTCCAATACGGATGTCCCACATGGATGTTTCAATATTTCCCAAACAAAACTCATTGTCTGCTTCTACCAAATACTATTTCTGATTTCAGAAATCTACTCCATCTGTAATTCCCTGCTCAGTTACTCTGTCTGTCCATATACCTTACAAAAATTTTGTTAAACAATATGAGCTAAGCATTGAGGAATCAAAGCAAAAAAAGAAGACATAGTCTTTCACTCAAGTTGCAACAGAGAATAAAGACAAGTAAATAAAATATTTGGAGAGTGCAAATATACAATGGAATAAGGTCTTCACAGACATATGCACAGAATGCTAGCCCACAGATAAGGGAAAATTCTATGAAAGGTGCTGTGGGGAAGTGAAGGCAGGTAAAGAAAGGCTTCTAAGAGGTATCTTTGACTCCTCTCCTCCCTCTCCCATACTACATCTATAGACCCCTAGTCCTGCAATATTATTAGCCTCAATATAATTAAATTTGAGGATAAAGGCTGGCCCCCCCACTAAAATGTAAGCTCCATAAAGGCAGAGATTTTGTCTGTTTTGTTCTCTGTTGTAGCCCCAGCAACTAGGACACTGGCTGATCCATGGTGGGCACTCAACAAATATTTGTCAAAATTTGCAAAAACCTATTTATGCTAGAATTAATTTATCATAGTATTTATATTGAACTGTTTTTCATTTAAAATATTCACATTATACACATTCTTATATCCTCAGATATCACACCAAAAAAGATTAACAGGATGGAGAAGCAGATGTTACTGTTTATTTGCTTATCTGTTTGCCAAAGGGGGCAAATCTTTTTGAGTTTTCTTGTTCTTTAAATGGAATAGTCAGTACCACACTTTCACAACTCTTACAGACATTTCAAAGACCTCAAGACTTAACCTGATCTTATCTTTTGCTTTTAAAGCTACAAACATTTTTATGTTGTGGAATTAATAAAGAACCAGCTGGATTCTCCCAAAGGGAGATGTTTAGTAGAATGTCTTTGATACACACACACGTGCGCACGCACACACACACACACAAACACACACCTCTGTAGAATATAAGGAGAATAACTGGAAAATCATTCTTTGCTACTTCAAATATATTTCATACTTCTAGTAAAATAGACAAGTGTCTATTAACTTGACATGGCAATGAAAATATTTATTACGATTAACTGGATAAGTAACTTTGTAGTCAATGAAGTTAAGAACTAGTTTCTCTCTTGATCAAAACCAGATATTTCTATTTTAAATATACAACCCAGGGTAGGTAAATATATATGATGGATGGGAGGCAAAAAGTTTGGTACAGAGATTCCTCTAAAATTTAATTTTGGGGGTACCTGGGTGGCTCAGCTGGTTGGGTGTCTGCCTTTGGCTCAGGTCATGATCCTAGGGTCCTGGGATCAAGCCCTGTATCAGGCTCCCTGCTCAGTGGGGAGATTGCTTTTCCCTCTCCCTCTGCCTCTTTCTCTCTCAAATAAATAAATAAAATCTTTAAAAAAATAAAATTTAATTTTGGTTTGCTACACTCACATATTTCACCAATCAACTCATTTTTTAAAATTCCCCCAAAACATCTGTTTAGATTCACATTTGAATTGCTAAAAAAAAATCTTCTCCATATTAACACCAGATTTCATCTCACCTATGGTGAAATTTCCTTTCCTTATAAAATGAAACACATTATGTTTGCCTATGGCTTATACTTTGAAAGTGAAACTAAAAATAGTCAAATCAAAACCACCAAAGTGATTAGAGACTGTATCACGATAATCTCCAAAATACTGCTCTTCACTGCCTAAGCACAATAGACTATTGTAGATCTATTTTTACTCTCAATATGTAAAATATATTTTTAAGGCTCCAGAATTCTCCTTCATGTAAATTCAACATATTCCACATCCATCATTTGGTGTAGGCTGAAAAGCTTGGTTGATTCCTGCTCATCTGTAGTAAACAGGATTTACAGGGCATAGATTACTTCTACGAAGTCTTTTCCTGTCTTAAAAAGAATCTTTAAATCTGTGGCTGAAGATAGATTTTGCTAACCCCATTGCTGTTAAAGGATTAAAGCATGAGATATTGTTGGATCTAAGCACTGAATATGTACATTCTGAGCTTTTTTTTTCTCTAGTCATTATTGAAAGAAAAAAATTATGTCTCCAAATCTATTTTTCCATTGCAAATGTACTAAAGAAAAAATCCTACTTATAAATGTTAGGTGTATTTTAGCAGTACTATGTAACAAAGAAATATAACTACCACTGGAGAATTTACACTTATGGGTTAATATTTAAAGAGTATTATTCCATAGAGACTTAAATCACTGCCATCACTACTAATGAGTATTTATTTCTTCTTATTTCCCCAAGATAGACACCAGCTCTAGAAGTCTGGTCACGAACATGGGTCATATAGATTTCATTTCTCTTTCCATTCTTTGCCAACATCTCCTCCATCAATGGCCCTGGCTCTTCTTTTGTCAAAATAACCCTGTTGACTCTCACATTGGCCTAAAGTCAGCAAGGGCAGTTAGCCTCATCCCAAGCTACAGCCATCTGTCAGAATATGCTAAAAGTCAATGAAAATACTTGCTACCCCCTCTTCTGGCCAGGCATGACTCCCCCACACAATTCCGATTTGTCTTTGTGAGTTGAAGCAGTTATGTTAATATCAAATCCAAGTCCTCAATAGTATTAAATATCACAGCAAAATCTTTGAGTAGGACTCATTATGGTGAATAGATCATGGTTAATGTCCATCATCATTTCTGAGAGCTGGTTCAAGTTAAGGTCTAGAGCCAATACTTGGCCAAAAATTCCCCATGAGTAAGAGTATCAAGTAAACTTTGAGTTAGGAGTTTGAATTGAGGGACAGCGAAGAGAGTAAATAAGGGAAACAATTTTCCAAAAATGACCATAATTCCACTTCAAAGTAAATCTGGATGAAGAGGTCAAGAAGCTAAGAGAACTGTCCCAGTTTTCTCTGGGGAATGGGTTATGTTTGAGTTCCTGACAGAAATGAGTACTACTCCATTTAGCCTTGTGTTAAAGGCAGAGCAATCTACTCACATACAGAATGTGTGGACAGAATAGAGAGAGCAATACAGAAAGGAAAGTGGTTAATTTGGGATTCTGAGAAGCTAGAATGGAACAAAAGCCAGTGCCAATGGAATAGAGAAAGGAGGAATATGCCACAGAGGAAGAACAGAAAGAGGGAGGAAACTAAAATGAGTGTAAATCACATGTGAGGTCTAAAATAATCCTTGTCACAACCTTATGAAAATGAGTGTTATTAACCCAGGTTTAAGGTCAGGAAACTAAGGTTCAGAAAGGTGCAATAATTTGCCCAAATATAGACAGGTAATAAGGAGCAGAATTGAAACTCAAACCCACATCTGTTGGTTTCTACAATCAACACTCTTAATCACTCTTCCAACTTTCATGAAGAAGGCACAACACTGTACCACTAAAGGTACAGAACCACTTTGGGATTGAGGCTCATCCCACAGGCAGGGGAAGAGAGACTTTCTGGAGAAGAATCAGAATAAAAGATCTGCAAACTGAAGTACATCCAAGGACAAGTCTCTGGATAAGGAAGGAGAATATGGCAATTTAACAGCAGGAGTTTCAGAATGAAATTTTGATTTCTGGATCATAGCTTAAAAAGTATGGACTTTGGTTCCAGAATGATTATCTCTTATTAGTATTAAAAGGAATATACTTGTTCTCAAACCAGAAAGGGTTTAAATGGCAAATGGAGAGGGTGCCTGGGTGGCTCAGTCAGTTAAGCGTCTGACTCATGATTTTGGCTCAGGTCGTGATCTCAGGGTTGTGGGGTGGAGCCCTGCAGTTAGGCTCTGCGCTCAGTAGGGAGTCTACTTGAGGTACTCTTCCTCTGCCCCTCCTCCCACTTGCACATGAGCGCTCTCTCTTTCAAATAATTAATTAAATCTTCAAAAAAAAAATAAATGGCAAATGGAGGAAGAGGGAGGGGAAGAATAGAAAGGATAATGCCTAATATTACTGAATGGATAACTGGTCACCATGCATGCCTTTGAGTATAATACACTCTTTCCAGAATGCCTGTTCCTCCATTTTTCACCTATTGCTGCCTCATGATTTTATTATTAATTTTATTTATTATTAGTAGTAAATTACTTTCAGGCCATTTTCTCAGAAAAATTTCTACTTTCCCATTTCCCTACCTCAACACTTCCTCAGGGTTAGATCTACCACCTCCAAGTGTTCCTACCTTGGAATTACTCAAAGTTAATAAAGCACTATGGTATTGTTATTTATTTCACTTTGCCTTCTTTACTACAGAAAGTGGTTGAATGTAAAGACCCTGGCCCTACAGCCTGGGTTCAAAATCTGACCAGGGTTTGCTACTTCTGACCTTGGAACTGTCGTGACTCTGAATTCTTCTCTTTGCCAGCATGTCAGTGCCACGCTCTTATATTGAAAATGTTGTTTATTGTACATTTTCTATGTGCCCAGCTCTGAGCAGACATTTTACAGGGATTATCTTATGCAGTTCTCAGAACAACCACACAAGGGATGATCTGTCATTTTCTCCACAGAACAGATGGGGAATTGAGGCCCGTGGAAGTTAAGTAATGTGTCCCAATTCACAACTATATGAAGTAGCTTAGTCCAGCGGTAATTTGAGCACATACGCTTATGCACATCACCCAGACTCTCCATCTCGATCTTGGCGATGTGTCCATCTTTCTCAGTTGCAAAAGACACTCCTTTCATCCCACCACAAAAAAAGATAATCCAAGAAAAGGCTTAGAGGTGGAGCTGGAAAGGCTGATCTCTGAGTAAGGGAGGACTCAGGGAAGGACATAATTCTGAATATACTGGGTAGTGGGGGAATTATTTCTATGAATGACACAAGGCAGGTAACAATTTGAAAGCTGTTCTGAAGATTTACCACAGGGCAGTCTTACAAAGCCTCATGGACATGGGCCATCACAACCTAAGGGAGGGAATGATTCTAATGATTGGAATTTGGTGGTTGCTAGAAATTGAATGTATCCCCCCAAGACCCACATGTTGAAACCTAATCTCCAGTGTGTTGGTATTTGGAGGTGGAGCCTTTAGGAGGTGGATAGGTCATGAGGGTGGAGATCTCCCTAATGGGACCTTATGAATGGAAAACCCGAGGGAGCTCCCTTGCTTTTTCTGCCATGTGAGGACACAGAGAAGATAGTTGTCTATGAACTAGGAAGTGGGCTCTCACCAGATGCCAGATTTGCCAGTGCCTTGATCTGAGTTTCCAGCCTCCAGAACTGTGAGAAATAAATGCTTACTGTTTAAAAAACCCAGTCTGTGGCGTTTTGTTATAGCAGCCCAATTGGACGAAGACAGTGGCAAAAGAGTATGTTCTATTTAAAAGCATACTAAGAGAGGAAGCAAAATGATGTTGTGTTTACCTGGGGAAAGCATGAACATAAGGGTAGAAACATCTTTAATTAGATGAAGACAAAAATAAGGACAAAAGTAGAGTTGTTTCTTGTGTATTACTGTTGTTATTATCATTTTAACATTCACCAAAGTGCTTACTCTGTGCCTGGCTGCTCTAAATACATTGCAGATATTAACTCCTTTAATTCTCACAACAGCCTTATGAATAGGTTGCTACTATCATCCTTATTTTCCAGATGAGAAGACTGAGGCTTGGCAGTGTTAACACAGTATGCCCAAGTTCATACAGCTAATAGATGGTGGATCAGGGAATCTCCAATAAGCCACTTGCCCAAGTGGAAGAAATGGATGCTCATTTCCAACATAGATAACGAAAGTGTCCTAAGAGTAAAGTGTAGCAAACATGAGTGATTTCACCTCCAAAGACATCTGCTAGATGTATCATTTAACTAAAGGCAAATATATGAAAGGTCTTTAACCTCCCTTGTTGAAACTCTACTTCCGAGAAGGTAGAGAATATAAGACTGGCTTCTCTCACCGACTAGAAAAGAGAAACTGGTGAGTTAAGGTGATAGGAACCTTTTGAGAAAACAACCACTGTAGCTTAGAGTCCATAAGTACATTATGAAGCAAAATCTTAGACTTTAGGAAAGCAGTTTTCTAAAGTGAAGACGGTGTGATTCCATGCCCTGAGACATTTAAAAAACAAGGAGATGGATTAAGAGTTGGAAAGGTTTGTTGCCTATTGAAACCAGCATGCCTGTACTGGGTGCTCTCCATTCAGTTTACATTTCTAAGGAACGTGGGACAAAAGAAAGAGATGAAAATCAAGGATAAATAAATTTAAGAGGGTGTGATGAAAATAATGCCAAGAAGGTTTATACCCCAAATGAGCCTGAAACTTGAAAAAAAAACCTGCTAAAGACGACATAAATTTTTTTTAGATATAGGTTTAGAACAAGAAGATCATGGATAG
The DNA here is from genome assembly GCF_029215605.1 of Mirounga angustirostris. Classification (NCBI taxonomy): domain Eukaryota; kingdom Metazoa; phylum Chordata; class Mammalia; order Carnivora; family Phocidae; genus Mirounga; species Mirounga angustirostris. The sequence continues at coordinate 101,419,011 of NW_026991719.1, forward strand.
GATAGATGTACAACTCATGCAATGCTACTGGATAACCGAGATCAGGGAGGCCTTCTCAATGACTCACTTTCGTTGTGGAAAAGAATGATCAGAGACCGAAAAGGGTAAAGTAAACATCTGTAACCATAAATTGAAGCCTAAGATAGTCAAAGCATTCATGAGAAGGCGCTCAACTGTTCCAAATGAATTAAAATTCTGCCCCAGAGTGGTGACAAGTCTCAAAGATTTCATAGTTGTTAAAGTTTCAGGACCGTGGTGTGATGATATGTGTCAGAGGACTGGAGACAGCATACTGGTTTTGGTTTTTAAAAGGAACAGGAAGTCCATGGGATCCTTAGACTAGATCAAGGGATATTATGTTGACTGAGTGCACAATTCTAGAACATGTTATTAAAAGGTTGATCTGTAAGCACTTTTAAAAAAAGATAGTAACCATGAGAAGGCAGCACAAATTCTCTAAGAACCAGTCATGTTAAACAAATCTCATTTCACCTATTTTTACATGGCTATTGGATTGGCAGATCAGTAAAAATGTAGGCATACTGTATCTGGGTATCAGCAAGGCATTTGACAAGGTCTCTCATGATATGCCTGTAAACAAGATGGAGAAATGTGGGTGGTATTCTAGTAAAAGAATGTTGCCTGATGGACAAGTGTCAACCCACAGGAAGGATTCCAGTGGCGTGCTACAGAGCTCCAACCTTGATCTTATCCTAAATAGCATTTTTATTAATGACTTACAAATAATAATAAAAAAAAAGAAATGAGGAGAGCATACCTAACAAAAGTACAGATGACACAGTTATGGGAGCAATACAATGCAAATACTTTGTATAGCAGAATTTGAATTCAACTACATCTCCACAGGCTAACAAGGTAAAATCAAATTAAGCCAAATCAAGGCTCTAAACATATCTCCACCTGTACCCCCCATCCCAAACACAGAGTTAAAAACCTCCAACTATAGGGGCGCCGGGGTGGCTCAGTCAGTTAAGCGTCTGCCTTCAGCTCAGGTCATGATCCTGGAGTCCCGGGATCGAGCCCCGTGTCAGGCTCCCTGCTCAGTGGAGAGCCTGCTTCTCCCTCTGCCCCTCACCAAGCTTGTTGCTCTCTCCCTCTCATTCTCTGTCAAATAAATAACAAAAATCTCCAACTATCTAATTTTAGAATAAAAGAAAGGTGGCTTAGCCTCAGAACTTGTTAAGAAGTTTTAAGAGTTCAGTTACTAAGTGTTCTCAACGTATATCAGTAGTGTTATGTAGCCACCAAAAAAGCTTATATTGGAGTAGGCAGCATTAATGGAAATATTTAGTCAGAACAAAGGGGACAGGGGCAACTGGGTGGCTCAGTTGGTTAAGCATCTGCCTTCCACTCAGGTCATGATCCCAGGGATCGAGCCCTGCATTGGGCTTCCTGTTCATTGGGGAGCCTGCTTGTCCCTCTCCCTCTGCTCCCACCTCCCTGCTTGTGCTCTCTCTCTCTCTCTCACAAATAAATAAATAAATAAATAAATAAATAAATAAATAAAATCTTTAAAAAAAAGAACAAAGGAGACAACCAATTGTCAGTCATAGCACAAATTTTGGAATAAGTCAATCATGGTGATTGCTGAGGGTTCCATCTAAGGTACATCAGCTCTGTTCCCAACCCTTGCTCAAGGGGCAGCCATAGGTGGCCACGCTGTAGGCTTTTTTTTTTCTTTTTTAATCATATGGCCCTTTCTCTCCCCCTGGCCTCACCTGACTGAGAGAATACAGTTGTCCCCCCTTATCTGAGGGGGACACATTCCAAAATCCCCAGTGGATACCTGAAACCAGGAATAGTACTAAACGTTATATATACTATGTTTTCCTATACATCCCTATGATAAAGTTTAATTTATACATCAGGCACAGTACGAGACTAACAACAATAACTGATTGTAAAATAGAACAATTATAACAACATATTATAATGAATGTTACGTGAATGTGGTCTCTTTCTCAAGATACCTGACTGTACTCACCCTTCTTCTTGTGATGAAGGGGGATGATAAAATGCCTATGTGATGAGATAAGGTGGGGGAATGACCTAGGCCTTGTGACACAGCATCAGGCTACTACTGACCTTCTGACGATAAGTCAGAAGGACGATCATCTGTTTCTAGACTACAGTTGACAGTGGGTAATTGAAACTACAGAAAGCAAAACCGCCAATAAGGCGGCGGGGGGACTACTTTATCTTGAAAAGATGTTCTCAATTATTTGAGGCAACCTGAATGAACTCTGCTCCCTGTGACCAGGGAGCCTAATAAAAACCCCCACCTGCATTCAGCCTTGGCTAAGACACTTCAAGAGCAGTGCAGTCAGCAGTTTAGAACTGTGTTCTAAAGAAAGAGACCAGGATGGAGGATTTGAAACCAGCTGATGTGAGGAACTGGGGAAGGAACTGGGGAAACATGCAGGTCAAAGAAGAACAGGATCAGGAAGAGTGAAGGGCTGTCAGGTGTGTGAGGGATTTTATTTATTCTGTGAGATCACAGAAGCAGATCTGGGAGAAATGGGCAGAGTTAAGAGGTAAGAGATTTGGGTTCAATAAGAATCCTCCGGTAGTTGCTCGAGATGGAATAGAATGCCTTTGGGATAAATCAATCACCTATTTTGGAGCTATTTAAGCAGAGGCAGGTGACCACTTAGTAAGGATAATAGTATTTTTTTAAATTTTTATTTTTTATAGCAGCATTACCTTTGAGTTGTATAACGCTTTGCAATGTACGAGGCACTTTCTGCCACACTAGCTCGATCATCTGTACAACATGTTGAGACAGGCATTTCCACATTCATTTTTACAGATGAGGAAGCTGAGGCTCATGACGATGTGCCAGGACGCCCCCAGAGTTACCTTTTACTGACTACATGTGAATCAAACATTTCAAAGGATATATATTTGGGAAATCCTAGCTCATCAAGCTGATAGGGTTTCTAGGTTTTTAAAAAATTCATCTTTGTGATACTGAATATATTCCCAAACGTACTAAAAAGGTACTCTCTGCACAATCTCACATGAAAACTTATGTTCTTCTCTGCGTCTTATGAAGCTGAGACCAATTAATACATTCCTTGCATGGATACAGAAGGTCCGTGGGTGCAGTTTGTACAAACACGCTTAGATGTACACTTCAAATAAGAATAGTTTTCTCTTTCCTTTTGCCTGAGCCCCATTCCCCACCCTCCTTCCAGATTTCCTGTTATTGGGCTTCTTAGAGGGAAGGAGTGTGTTTTGCTTGTCATGATCACTAGATAACCAGATTGCCCCACTGTTTCCTTAGCTCTCTATCACCAAGCGCCACAAAAGAATTAAAAGAGTGAGTAAATAAATTTTTTTTGAGTAAATAAATTTTAAAAAGGAGTGAGTAAATCACCAACATTCGCAAAAACTCCTTAAAGATACACATTGTTCTCTGCTTCTCTCACCTCATTCACCTCCCTCTTTCATTAAAAAAAAAAAAAAAGAAATGATACACAAACACTATCACTCATACACTTCTAATTGGGTTATCTTCACCATCAGAACGGACTGCTATATTTTCTCTTGGGAGATAACAGAAATATCAGTTTATGAATCTATTTAATCTAGTAGTGATGGATGATATAGAGTTTCCTGGATTTGAGCCATAATGCTCTCAGTTTGTTGGTGGTGACATATACACTGATGCCATGCCTGGCATATAACTTAACCTGCTATGAAAAAAAACAAAAACAAACAAGCAGTCTTATAATGTGGGTTTATTAGTCCTCCCCTTTCCATTCCAATTCCCAGATATTGGGATGGAAATTGATCAGAGTTGACAGCACACATTGCTTATCAAGTGATATATTATACCCATTGTTTACATACAAATGTGTTCAGAAAAAGCTTTGGTAGTAGATCTAAATAAGGCAAGGGGAAGTCCTTGAACTTAAAAGATAACAAAATCATATGTTTTATTAGGTAATGTCTATGTTAATAGGAAGTTGTAATTTTTAATTTAAGAGGGAGTGTCTAGAAATGATGAATAATTTCTCATTTAATCGCCTCTAGTGCTAAAGTCTATTATGACCCGGAGACCTAGAACTGTAACTTTAATCCCATGACGAAGATTTAAAGAGTGAATCTTAAAACCTAAATATGTGAAGTGCCAGAAAATAGAGGCAAACTTTTTTGTCAAAAGACCAAACAGCACCCTAGAGGCAGAATCGAGTTTTTAAAAGTACACACGGACCTCCAATCTATGAAGCGAATCCTTTTTAAAAATGTTTGAAGGCAACTTACTTTTTGAAAGAATCTTACAATAAAATCCAAATTGTCACTGTTCCTCCAATTGTGTTTGGATTTTCCTGTAATGTTGCAGTTTCCTAAAACAAGGGGCGAGTGCCTTTTACACGGAGGACACATTGATAGTTTAGATAATTGCTTCGTTTCATATGCTTTAGGGGGTGGCTGCCTGTGGGGTGTTTATGCACCTGTGGTTTCATCTTTCCACGTGAATCTGCTTTGGTCTGTGTCGGTGAGTGTGCCCGAGTCTAGATGTGTGCGCCTGTGTGCGCTCCTGTGCCCGCAGAGGGGTCTGCCTTCTGCCCAGGCATCTGGGTGTGCATCTCCGTGTGCATTCGTGTGTCTCTGCAGATGTCTACGGTGAAATGAGTTTCTGCACTCGGTGGAATCATCTTCTGCCAATATTTAAGTTATTGGGATCAATAATAGCTCAAGTACCTGGTCTCCAATGGTATGTTGCTATTCAAGACCCAGCTGTTATGCAGATGAACCGAGTCCTGTGTACTGGTTGGGGGAGCTGGAGCAGCTGGGCTGGGCTGGCTGCGGGTAGTCATTGATCTCTGAAGAGAGTCGGCTGCAGGGGGTGGTTTCCTGGCACAGGTGCACGCATGCGGAGGCGGCGGCGGCGGCGGGAGGGGTCTGAAGGTGAACTGGTTGTGTGGGCTGCTCTGCATGTCTAAAGAGGAGAGAAGAAAAACACCAAATAGAGACTTACTCTCCCACTTGGCAGTCAGGAAAACACAGCTTGTCAGACTGAGGATTTCAGAAGAATATAACCTGTGGGGTGGGGGCAGAGCTTTAAGTTCAGTCTATCTATAAAAATGTCACTTAACTTACAAAAACACGTGCAGCACGCTTACGAAATGTAAAACATTCACAGTTGCGGGGCGCCTGGGTGGCTCAGCCATTAAGCGTCTGCCTTCGGCTCAGGTCATGATCCCGGGGTCCTGGGATCGAGCCCCACATAGGGCTCCCTGCTCAGCGGGGAGCCTGCTTCTCCCTATCTCACTCCCCCTGCTTGTGTTCCCTCTCTCGCTGTGTCTCTCTCTGTCAAATAAATAAATAAAATCTTAAAAAAAAAAAATTCACAGTTGCATTTACATGTAAATTCTTCAGGGCTATAGCAGCTAAAAAGTAAATGAGGCTGCCTCACACAATTTGTCATAGTTTCTGCTACCGAACAAATAAATCATCAACAAGACACTAAGTTACAGAACAGAAGTGAGCAGATTTCCATCAGTTGCAAAAGTCTCACTTTGGAAAATACCAGTGAAAGGCACAAATTTGTTGCAAGAAAAATCATTCGACACTTCAAATAAAAGTTTAAGGCCACCTTCTGGCTTACCTCAGGAAAGGATGCTAGCCTGCCTACACAGGAGCAAATCCATACTCCAGAAAAACAGCTCCCTGAGTATGGAACTCAACTGCACGAAACTCATCTCTTTGCCAGCACCCCCCCCCGCCCCCAAATAAGAGTGCTGCTTGGAAAAGGAGTTTGTTCAGGTTATTATATATATTTCCATGGCCATGCAACACACAGTCTGCGCCCCTCCCCCACCCGCCACACCTTTCTGGGAGCTCTACCATATTAGCCGCAGCTTTGGTGGAAGGGAAACCCTTTTTTTCTCTGCCTGTTTGCAGTGGCGGCAGCCTGGGACAGCGGTCCTCAGACTTCTGTTGTCGCTATTGTTTGGTATTTTCCCACTGTTTTCCTGGCAAGCACATGTATAGACAAAGAGTTAGAATTTGGCCCACGAGAAATGCCCCAATTAAACCCCTTTGAAAAGGAATTACTATTGTAGCTGATAGCCACCTCTCTTCCACAGGAGAAACATAATAGATGTCAAGTGATCTCTTGTAACACCAGCACGTTCTGGATAAACTTTGTAGACAGCATGGCTTTGTCCCACCTCCCAAATGACTGAGAGTTAAAAAGCAGAAAAATGCCAGAGGCTTTCCATGCCTAGCAAAAGGGCTCAGCTGGTTTGTGCTGAGACTCACTTTGCAGTGGCTGATCACATGGAAAAAAATAACTTCTTTCCATCCCTCTACCTCCAACTTGAATTTCGAAGACACTGGCATGGTTTTCATATTTTAAAATGATACCGGTGCCCCAAGAGCATGACAAATTCTTGGCTATGTTTTCTCCTATAGATGGCTCTCCCTTTAAATAAACTTGCTATATGAAAAAGGAAGTTGTACAAAAGATAGATAGGGAAAGGAGTAGTGATAATTCATTTTGATACAAAATATTCCTTTAGATAATCAGCTACCCTTGGTTATTTAAAAGGAACTAAAATGCTTCATGAATTTTCGAAATCAACCCATTATTCCAGGCCCAGCCCAAATCCCATATCCACTAAAAATATCATCACAAGCACTTAACATCTCATTAATTTTTTTAAACCTCAGGGCTCATATTCATAACCATAACTAGAAGCATGCTTTCCATCTTTGGACTCAGAAAAGCACTGAATGCTGGAACCCAAAAGACCTTGAAAATCCTTTCATTTTGCAGATGAGAAAACTGATGTCCAGAGAACAGCTTGTCCAGGGACACTGGGCATGGCCCAAACTAGAACCCACATCTTCTGACTCTCTGGCCAATGCTCCACTCACTACATTGTAGACCTTTGTAATACAAGCTCTCTTTACCTCCTTAAGATTTAGAGACACAGAACCCTCCACATCTTCTGGATTTTTCACTTATGACATACCACCTTCCATTGTGGTTATTTGTTTATATGTCTGCTTCCCTCCTTAGATCTTATCTCCTTAAGCATCGAAAAGGAAGGTGGTTTGGTGTAATAGTATGCAGTGCAGCATCGTGGAAAGAGCATAGAATTTGGGGGTAACGGCAAACCTGGGTTTGGATTCTGCCTCTCCTCATTTGTAAAATGGAGATAATAATCCTTTCTCTTAGCAATTAAATTTAATTCATATAAAATGTGCTTGGACATAGTATGTCAGTGACTACGCATTTATTAAATGTAGTAGAAGGACGAAACTTTCAGACTGGAAATGACCATAGGGATCACCTAGTTCAGCTCTCCTTCCTCCCCTCTCCATTTTACAGATGAGGAACCCAAGGCTCAGAGAGGTAAAGTGACTTGTTCAAAGTCATTCAACTTGTATGAATTTGTCTGCTTATGTCTGATGATTCCCACCCAGCCCAGCACTTTTTTTCCATATGCTATTTTGGAAAATAAATATGACTGTCTTCTCTGACTTTACCATTTACTATTTTTATCATAACTTTGGCCCCTGAGTTTGCAATATTATAGTATTCTCTTGTTATCCCATGTTTTTGTCTTATCTACCAAAATGGACTGCATATTTCTTAGAGCAAGATCATCTTCTACTTTTCTTGCATGTCACATGAGCACAGTGCTAGGTACAGAGTAAAATCCCTAAGAGCTTTTATTTCACTGCCCCATCGGACCTAGAGAACCACTCTCAGCATCCCCTGGGCTCTTTCATTCTGATGTGGTCACTGGGTATCTATTTGACAGTTCACAAAGCAGTAGGTTTCCCCCTTGGAGGTCCTAGTGAAATCTCTCCCACAGCCATGGGGAAGGACAATGATACCCCAAAAAGGTGCTTAAAATCACGTCCCTCTAAGACATGAAAAGAGCAGCAGTGACACACTCTACAGACTTGCCATCTAAATCCATGAACTTAATGATGCAAGCAAGGGAAACAAAGGGTGGGAGTCCAGAGCTAGAAGAAGAAAAAGAATCTAGTTTAGGTGTTGTGTCCAGAACACCTCCAAATGACACGTGACATCTATTAGCTTAATCAGTAGGTGTTTGTGTCAGTATAGTTGTTCAAAAGACAGAAAGTCTCTATTCAGTACAATTGTTCAAAAGAAGAATCACTCATTATCATCTGGATTTATTGCTTGCTGGATTTCCTCAAAATTTTTGCAACTTCCTTATTATGAAACATGATAAAAATTCTACTTCACTGAAAAGTACAATCATGGTATTATTGTAACATTATATCACTTCTGCTGCAGGTAGAACTGCTCTGTATAGTTATTGTGATTATATGTGTATGTGTGTTTTGTTGATTTATATCTATTTTATTGTATATTTTTATTTCCACATTTTAAATATGCCAGGTTTCCCTACTTGTTAATATTGTCTTTAAAAGCTTTTATAATATTGGATTGTTGAATTGAGTGGAATACATCCAGACCTTAAACCCTCATGAAATGCAAATGATCTCAGCTTCATTCTTTTTTTCACCTCAGGAAAAAGATGTGGAATGCACTTGTTCTCTTCCAAATGAAATAATTTAATCCTTGGGCTCCATGAAATGGGATTTCCCAACATTAAACACTAATGAAAAATACATTAGGGTTCAGTGTCAGTAGCTCTAGAACACCAGTTCCAAGGGGTGAAGAGTCACATGCATTCACTTCCAAATGTATCTGGCAGCCACGCATTTTCTGTGCCCAAGAGAGAGACGCAAGGGAAGGGGGGGGGTGTAGTGATTATGCAAATGTGGGTATCTGGACATACTTATAAAGTTTTATGAAAGTAAATTAAGATTTCAGATGGAAGGTCTAATTCACATAATATACTTGGGTAGGATCCAGTTTCAGGTTTGAGGTCCTAAAGTAACTTGGACAGGGGAGGAAAATTCCTCCAAATTGTATATCTAAAGCATTTTAGGCATGGCAGAACTGTTAACAGAGGTATATGCCTTCAGAAACAACATTGCCATTGTCTCCAAAATGGAAGCGGGAAAAGAAAGTGGTCATGCCTAGTTGGGTTTTTTGTTTTGTCTTTTTTTAGCTCGAGAAACTTTTCACCAGAAATTAGAATACCTCTACTCAGAAACACTGTGTGGGAACTTATTGAAGGGTCCATTAGGGTGTTGTGCCCCTTATGCTTCATTAACACAGTCCATTGGGCTATAAGGCGACAGTTGCATTTCTAACATTCACTGCCCTATGCAAAATCACGCACTGGAAAAGGACTTACGGGGAAAGGGGGTTTGGGGCACAAGACCTGAAGTTTGCTTGTGCAAGTGAGTGTCAGATGGGTTGCAACTTATGAGTTACTGTGGAGTGATGGAACGAGGGTTTTCCGAGTCACACAGAAAGATCTAACCCCAGATGTGGATGGGCAAGGTTCCTAACACAGGGCGGTGAACTAAGACAGCTGGTGGATGTTTCAGGTATATGCACATGTGTATTTTGTATATTCCTACATGGTTCATTCTGCTGGGTGCAGTTTTCTGCCTTCCCCTAGTATTTTTAACAGATGGAATCACATGTATGCAGACATGAAATTTGTCTTATGTTCAAACTGTTCTCAAAGATACCAAAAGCACGAGAACAAATTAATGTTTTCAAAACAAGCGTTGTAGCAGAACTGACTGTACATGCAAAATAATTTTTCTGTTAAATGTTAAAAATAAATACTGTCATTAATACAGCAATGCTAATGGATAATTCTTTTCTGAAAAATGTGACCAAAGTAGACACATGCCTAGTTTTCCCCAGATCCGTATACTTAACCAATCAAACTTTTCTGTACTGATACTAGGACAATAACCTCCAAAATCTGTTTTTTCCCCCAAAGTTACTATGTAGTGTATGTTAACAAGAGGAGCACCTATATTCTCAGAGCTGTAGAAAAAGGTCACAGGGAGTCAAAAAACATGTCTGCCCTTCCTGGCCTTAAGTCTGTGTTTCATTGCCTCATTGGCCAAAGAGAAGATGGTGGAACAATACCTCGTCTGCAGCTCTGGAATCAAAAAATTCCTGAAAACCAAGATGTTTCTTTTTTTTTTTTTTCCTCATTCATTTGGTAGCAAAACCTGATCTAAACTGAAATAAGGGTATTTATGGTCTTTATTTCATTTAGAGAATTTTTATATATTTAGCTGCAGAAATATTGATATATTATTAAAGAATGCTGGCCCACACCCCATACAATATATGCATGGCATTACCTGTGTAAAATCTGAAAAATTCTAAATTTTGAAACAAAAGGACCCCAAAGATTTTTGATGAAGGATTATGGGCTGTATTAGTATTTCACCGCCTCTCTGAACTCTTATGAGGTAATATTAATTAATGCTTATGAAGGCCTTGGTAATCTACATGAGCAAAGAACATCAGGGCACAAAGGGTTATTGCCATAACTACTTAAGTCAAGTCTCTCGAGGCCAATTATAAGCCTTTGGTTCCCTGGGTTGCTTTTTTGAGCTGTTCTCCCTCCTAGGCAGGAGAGGGGATAAAAAGAAAATGGTTTAAAATAAAAAGGAGAGGTTTATTATTAATATTAACTATTACTACTAATTCTAAATGTATATTGCTACTTTATAGTACTTTACTTGCCACAAGGAGCTTTCACAACCTGTGAAGAGGTGGTTTATAAATTCGCACATTATGGCTAATATCCATTAACTTTGATAGTGCTTGGTGATCACAAAATTAGTCTTAAGTGTATCTGGCTGTGGATGTTTCTGTTCTCAACCTTATAATTATTATTAGAGGCTCAAAGAATATGAAGGTAAGAAAATTGGTTTTCAAAGAAAATTGAGTAAATAGGTACACCTTGTCACTTTCCTGGCTCAAATAATACGGCTTTAATATTAATGTACCTGCAGCCTTCCATAAAAGCAGATTCATTAGTTAAATAAACCATTAGATTGAGAATGGAAATAAAGTCTATTAAATAGCTAATGTTTAATAGATATTTGTGTGTATGTATGGGCATGTGTATGAGCAAGACACAGACAAGAGAAAGGGACAGGAGGAGAGAGAAACAGAGAATTGGCATTTAAAGCACACGACAGCAGAAGAATCACAGAAGATCTGGAGGAAGGCCAACAATAAATAATGTTTTCCAGTTTACATGGTTTCAGTCTGGTTCTAGATGACTGCATTATGCATGGTTCCAGAGCCCTGTGATGCTACATACTATCTTTGAGACTGTAAAGTATATTCTTTGAAGAATTTGAATGGTTTTCTTACCAAGACAGCAAGTAAGAGAGTACGCCCTATTAATTCTTGTCAGGTTGACCTTTGCTACAACCACTGGAAATAAAGGTCAACACTGAAGCACCTATAATCCTTTGACATGTTTGTGCTGAAACTCGTATTTACACTTCAGTCTCTCCATAAACTGATGCTTATCTTCAAAGGATGTGTTGGTCTAACTCCAGAAAGTTTAAACTTCCTATTTTCTAGGTCTCATTAATTTCTTTTCCTGTTCTCCTGTGTGTTGTACAAGCATAACAACGGGCCAAATATCTACAAGGCAGCCCTCCCCCGACCCATTTCTTCCTGTTATAGGGGGAATCCAACTGTGCTCTGCACTGTATTGGCTTTACATAGTGCAATTAGCCAATCTTACGAATAATAGTCAATATTTCTGCCAATAAGTGGCTGGTTTGTTAACTCAATCAACTCTGACATAGATTAAGACAAACAAACTAGGACTTCACAATCAAAGAAAAAAAAAAAGAAAGGACTGTGGCTAAATGCTGTTTTCCTTAAATTATTGAAGTAAATGTTCAAACTACTTCATTTTCTTGGTTGTGAAAATACAGGATGGATACATGTTTGCTTATAGTTTCAGAGCAGTTTGGCAAGGTTACAAAAAAAAGGAAAAGTGAAGTCAATACATTTGTTACCTATTCATTTTTCTAAATAGAATGGTAAAGAGCTCTACTTTACAGTACAATTTGGAAATTTAAATGTCAAATTCTAAATATTAATATATGGTATTAATTAACAATTGAAATTAGTGGTTGGCCAAAGCCTTCCATAAAAGCAGATTCATTAGTTTTCACTGTGGTCTTGAAGGAAACTCTATTATCCATTATGTACCAGGAAACAAGAAATAGATAATTGCCCTGTTTTATCTTATGCTGACAATGATGCTGTGGCTTCCATTATTAGGCAGTGAAGTATATCAAAAAGAAAATATAAAAAAGTAATGATCCTTAAAAGTTCATATTTACTTTATCCTCAAACTAAAGTCGTATGTAGGTATTTCGATTATTTTCAATCCCCAAGTTCATTATTTATTTGCAAGTAGGTAATGGAGGGTTATGAATTAATTGACAGTGAATCATTTAATAAATTAGCTAATAACAGATATTCTGGAATTTTACAAAGTTTTCACTTTGAGAGCTTTTTTTTTATTAGACTATTACAAATGGTCACCCTGTATTTGTTCAAAAAACAATGGATGAAAATCATTTTAATGTTATTTATGAAAATGAAACTCTGAATGTTTGGAACACAAATCAAGAAAACATTATGACTGTGTCTAAATCTCAAAGAAAAATATTTTCATACTACCATATGTTAAATAATGAGGGCAAGCTACATTAAGAGTAATAAAAAACAAGATATAAAAGACAAAACAATCCTACAAGATAAAAACAAAGCACGGAGGACTAGGGAAAGCTGGGGAGGTTTTAGTCCCACAACCCCAAACTTTATTTCAAATAAAGACCGAAGAAAAAGTACTGATTATTAATACCATCATCTAAGCAATACTGTCTGGCTATTTGGTGAGAAAGTTTCCACATACCCTGTAGTGCTTCTCCCCCAGCACAACTTTAGGAAAAAAGGAGACCTGTGGACACCCAGTGAGGTGGTGGAGATGAGTTCTAGCATCTGTACCTGGGGACTGAACAGGTACATAGCCCCCACCTGGGGTAGTGGGGGAGAGATAGCACTGTTACAACAGTATTCACAAGACCAGACAATTCTCACATTTCACCCATGTTTCGCCCGAATTCAGCAGGTCTCAGCTCTAGGATCCAAACATACCAGGGTTTGGCCATCAACTGTGATCCCATAAACCATTTTATTTTATATTATTTTATTTTATTATTTTTTAAAGATTTTACTTATTTTTTTATTTGACAGAGAGAGAGAGCGCGCGCGAGCACAAGCAGGGGGAGGTGCAGGCAGCAGGAGAGTGAGAAGCAGGCTCCCTGCTAAGCAGGGAGCCTGATGTGGGGCTTGATCCCAGGACCCCGGGATCATGACTTGAGCCAAAGGCAGCCGCTTAACCTACTGAGCCACCCAGGCGCCCCCCCAAACCATTTTATTCACTAGTTCCCACACCCACTTCCTGGTAAAATGATTATATGCATACCATGGGGATGATGAAAAATTTGTTTATTCCTTCCCCCCTCCCCCCCCCACCGACCAAAGAAAAAGAAAATGGGGCAGGGTGGGGATTGGGAACAAAAATCTTGGTATTCTCACAGGAGTGTTACACACATGTACATGTTATTCAAATATGTTGGGGCCAAAAAAATTGAGAATTGTGATCTTGATGGCTGATGGTAGAATACTACTGGCTGCCATCAACCTTTTTGCCTGATCTTTAGGTTAGTGAGGGAGTCTCCTAAGAGGTATGAACTGGGACGTTATAGCTACGTAGAAAAGAGAGAGTAAGTTTTATTTCCCAGCTTGCAATCAAACTATGCATCTCCTTGTCTTATATCAGGATCTAGGTCTGAATCATCTTTATATCTCCCAAACACTTAGCCCATAATTTTAGTCAATACAAGTTTAAAATTTTGTTTATTTGTGAATTTAATTAATTGGAATACATTCAAAGTTTTAGCTGGAATTCAATTAAGTTTATTTTATTAAAAAAAACAATTACAACAACTACGGTGTGAGAGAATGTTTTATGATGTCAAATATCTTATTTGACTGAATTCTTCCCATTCCTACCAGTTGTTTTGGCATTGTGTGGGCACAGCTTGTATCTGAAGCTTTCTGCCTGAAATGTTCATTGATTAATTCCCTCCTTATTACAAATTTTCATTTTCTTGTTTTTCAACATGTTATTTTAGTGAGATGCTAAATAGATTTGTTTGTTGGAGAGGTGCCAACATTAAGATATATTACTAAGCCTGCCTTATAAACTTTGCTTATGCTAAGCTATGCATATTTAACTCATTTCATTTTTCCTTCAAAATCTGATTCATTCCCTCAATTACATTACTGCTTATCTCCCTGGACTCCCTCCAATTTAACTAGGTCTTTATGGTTCCCCAAACAAAATGCAAGATTCTGGATGAACATCACCCAGAATACAAAAAAGTTATCTGACAAATTCTTTTGTAATGATGTCTTTTCACATGTAGCCTCAAATTACGTATAGGTTGCACTTGAGACTTCATTAACTGGAAGATGGCTAATGAAGTCACGAGAAGGCAGCTCAATTAGGAAATATGCTCATATATTGATATAGATGTGTTTGCTAGTGGATCAAGTAAAATGTCCATCAAAATGAGCAAATTAGTGGAATCTACTAATATAATGTTAGAGTAGATTGAATAAGTGGTGAATTCAGACAGGTTCCTCCCCACCCCACCATGTATAGATGCCGTAGGAAAACTAAAAAGAATAAGCTTGTCTCAAGGGGAAGACAGTCAGCCGGCATAAACAGGAGAAAAAAATGAGAACATATGTTGAAGAAACTATGAATATGAGACTGTACTAATAAATATAAATGGTAATCCTAGAAATTAAGAAAATATTTCATAGGTAGTGACTGATAACTCTTTAACAAAGTATTTTAAGCAACCTAATTCTTAGTTAAGGTCATTTAAATAACTTTTTTCAAATGATTCTCGGGGAAAACATTTTATGTATGATAAAAGACCTGCTGAGAGGGACAGAGGATTAAACACACATGCTTTTAAGAAGCAGTTTTCAAAGAGACCTCTTGTAGGGCTTGAAATCAGTGAACGAGTGCATGGAAGCTCCTTCCTGTATATTAATACTTGGAGTCTACACCAGACCCAACCGAAGAGTGCGATCTGGGTTCATTGATGGGTGTGATTACAACCTGGACTTGATTCGAGTTTTCTTTCACTTTGATTTACTCACCAACTGCAAATAAGCACTGCAAAGGATACAAATAAAATGAGAATGCAGGCATGTGTATACATGGCTCCATTCTGCATTCCTTGTACTCCACAAAGGCAAGCCTTTATTTGGTAGTGCTGGTAGCCTGCACAGAGTGAGGTGTCTAACAGGGTGAAAGAACATATTACTATGAGACTGTGGTCTTTTGTACTCCCAGCCTCATTGGCATTTGGAAACAGCTTATGTAAAGCATAATTCTGTTACTCAAGAAGTCCTATCATGCAGGCTTCATGTCCAGCTCCCCAATCTCCAAATTCTTGCTATGGCAGCACTAGGGCAAATTTTCCCTTATGTGTACACATAATACAGGGCCTAGGTGTTGCCCACATACTTTCCCTTACAGGACTTCCCTGGGCAAGTCTGGCCATAGTCTACCACGAGGCCTTCTAGTAGTGGTCATCAAAAGTCAGCTGCAGGTCAAGGTATAGAGATATATTATTATCACTTGTAACTTTCCAAAGAAACGATGGAAAAGCCAAAGTAGAGAAGGGATTAAATCTAATTGTTATGGAACACATTGTACTTAAAAGTAGAAGATAAAGAGGAGAGTGTCTTGGTTTCATTTGTTTACATTCAATAACATGAGTCAAGTAGAGTATTTTCTCGACTACCAATTTACTTGTTTAGAGGAACTCATCTCTGTGTGACTTCTTGAAATCTGCGAGTACATCATGACATTTCCAAATGACACAGTAGTTAAGTTACAGACATTAGGATCAGATCAGTCTGCATTTAAATAACAGCTCCGCTATGTACTATCAGTTTGATAGTGAGCAATCAAACCTTTTCAAGCCTCTGTTTCCTTATCTGTAAAATACGGATTCTAATAAATATCTTTTAATGTTTTTGTGTGAGTTAAATGATGTCACGTGTATAAAGCACTTACTAGAGAGTGTCTGGCACATAGTAACCACCAAGTAATATTATTAAATGAATGATTAATTATTGAACTCAGCAAAATTTATAAAATTCAGGTACCATCTAGTAAGCAACTTATGAGAAAACCTATCTGATTCTAACATATTTGATTATTTAAAACATCTCCATTATAGTTAAAAAACATTTCACAATTTTCACACGTTTCTTATTTTCTTCAAAATGTTCTAAGAAGCTATTATTGAAGTCATGAGTCAATATAAGAACAGTTGACTCCTTTCCTGTTCCTCCAAGCCACACCAAACCCTTTCTATTGATTAGCTTTCTTATTATGCTCTCAGTTCCTTTTACTTCAGATAACAGACTCTATTTCATGATTTTTATTTAAGTGCTCTGAGTGCATTCACTTGCATTTTCCCCTATACTAAATGATTTGGGGGTATACATGCATTTCTAAAGTACTTATTGCAGTAACACCTTGGGATTTTAACATTCAAGCAAAGGATATGAAAAAAAAAAACCATTTTCATGAATACAACATTAGTGCTTTGTATTTAGGAAGCACCTTTCATCTGCATCTCTCAAAGACCTTCACAAATATTATCTGATGCTTTATTCACTGGGCGAAGCTGCAAGCAAAACTGCCTTTCAAAGAATTCCCTCAAAGTACATAAAGTCCCACGAGGGAAGGAGCATAGATAGCTGGATAAAGTGTCAGGAATATTCAGAGACATTTTAAAATAGTATATACCAAAATGTCACTGAACAAACTATGTCTGCTACTTAGAAGCATGGTGTTCCATAGGCATAGCATTCATGTTAAATAAATACACAGGAACTTTGTCATATTGGCACCAGGATCAACATCCACATTATAAGCTAATGATATTTCATCAATTACGTAACTATGTGTCAACCTAATTTGTGGTAGATGACTTGCCTTATACTATATCCAAATATATTTATTAAAGCATTGCATATTAATGATACTCTAGTATAGTATATGTAAAGAGCATGGACATCAGACCAGGGTTGTATGCTAAGTACTTAGCAGATTGCCTGGTAGATGTTATAAACTCGGTTAATATTAGTTACCAATACAATCATTATCGTAATTGTTTTCATGAATTTAGATTAGAAGACAGCTGTCTTTCAAAGAATTCAGTGTTGTTCCTGCTCCTACAGTATTGCCCCCCTTACTCATGGAGGATACTTTCCAAGACCCCCGATGGATGCCTGAAACCATGGGTAGTACTGAACCCTATATATACTATGTTTTTCCTATACATACATGCCTATGATAAAGCTTAGGTTATAAATTAGACACAGTAAGAGATTAACAACAAAAACAATAAAATAGAGCAATTATAAAAGTATACTATAATAAAAATTATGGGAATGTGGTCTCTCTCAAAATATCTTATTGTACTGTACTCACTCTTCATCGTGTGATGATGTGAGCTGATAAAATGCCTGTGTGATGAGAGGAAGTGAGGTGAGTGATGTGGGTATTGTGACGTAGCATTAGACTACTATTGACCTCCTGACAATATGTCAGAAAGAAGATCATCTGCTTCTGGACTGTGATTGACAAGGCTGGCTAAAACTGCAGAGAGCAAAACTGCAGATAAAGAAGAACTACTTTTTCTTTTTCTATGTCTTGTTAAGATATGTACCTGTGAAGTAAGATGAAAAGGAAAACACATCCCTTTTCTCTTTTAGGAGTAGCAGGTCGAGGTGGGGAAAGGCTTGGCTACTCAGATGTTAAGACCTCTTCTGACCTTCTGACTGAAATCATTTACACATGTCTTGTCACAGAGACTATGGCTACGGATTTGTCATTAAAACACACCATATCAGATTAGGGACTTTTTATAATCCAAAAGAAATAACTGACTTAGAAGAGTTTTAATCAATTGTATTGGTGCCACGGAAACAAAACATTTGCCGATACACACTCATTGTGAACATATTATCAGCTTCATTTACTGCTTCTTAGTGTTACCATTCTTGGATCTCTCTATTCTGTTACTGTACCTTCTTGCTCACATAATTAGTATGCTATGAAACTGAACTATCTGAAAAATGTTAAGAAAGTGGGATTTTGAAAATATTCTAAGGAGATGAATATTTTCTACTTTTTGGAAGAAAATGTGATGTTTTAAGGTCATACATTGTGCCCATTTTAGAGACGAAGAAGTGAAGAACTTATCCTAGTGCCTTGGGTCTATGGCATTGAATTGACTCTGTTTGCTGCCACTCAGCCGTCTCTCCTGGGATTCAAAGCAAACTACACCAACAGTGCTTCTATCACGCTTGTCAATCCTATTTATTGCAAACACTGAAGATAAAATTCTGGGGCTGAATTAGCTATGTAACAACTTATAATAACATCCATGTAATGGGTTACTTTATTTGTAAATGCAATTCAATATGCTCATGCATGCATCATTAAATGCTTCCTTTTAATTCTCGGTAGCAAATATCCTCATTTCAGTAGTACTTATATAAGTTTATGTGATACTTATTAACAGTCTTTAACTTAGTTGGTATATCATTTTATCCCAAGTTGATCCTGAAAATATCAGAAGAGATTGCTTAATGGGCTTTCTTTAAAAAGACAACTGAGCGATTTATTTACACTATTTTTCTATCTGCACATTAAAACCTAACCATATTTACTAAAGAAATACTATGACTATAAAATAAATTCTCATTTTATACAATTTGCATTCATGCTGACTGTCTATCTACTCACAGAGAGTATCAAACTGGTTTCAAATAAATGTTATTAAAATAACATGGATTTCCTGGAACTATGAGTCATGGATGGGGGTTTTTCTTTTCTAAAGACATGCTAAAGTTACAGCAATGAATAATGACGAGGATGGCTAAGGTTATGGTAGTCCAAGTAGCTACTACAAGTGTTCCTCAATAAAACAGCTCTAATGGTTGGCTCTATTATATAAATCCATAGTGTAATACTTCATGGGTATGCCAAAATCTAAAGTCTAAAAACCCTAGGGGTATTATATCTCTTTTCTTTTAAAGTGAATTACATGTTATTTTATATTTTATGGATTTTTGTAACTTGTTTTGCACCAATTACTAAATTCTTCATAACACAAACATTCCAGTGTAATTTATATAGCATCTCCATTTGAAGGACCTGAAAATGTAAAAACCAACAAAAACAATCCCCAATGATCTAAACATTACAACAGAAGTTTCTTTATACAGGAATATAATGAATACAAGTGTCTATCTGAACAACAGTGATTTTCTAAAATAACTTTTTAAATGATTACTCAATATATGCAGCAAAGGAAATAAGGCACAGAGTGAAAAGGTGAACTACAGAATGGGAGAAAATATTTTCAAACAATATATCTGATAAGGGGTTTCTATCTAGAATATATAAAGACCTCTTAAAACTCAACAATAACAGAAGATAACCTGTTTAAAAAATAGGCAAAGGACTTGAGGTGACATTTCTCCAAAGAAGATACACAAATTACCAATAAGCATATTGAAAAGACGCATCAACATCCTCATGAAAATGCAAATGAAAACCATAATGACATATTCCTGACACATATTAGGATGGCCACTATAAAAAAAAAACCCGGAAAATAAGATTTGGTGAGGATGCAGAGAAATCGGAACTTTGTACTTCGCTGGTAGAAATGTAAAATGTTGCAGATCCTATGGAAAACCAGTATAAAGGTTCTTCAAAAACATGAGAAAATAGAATTACCATATAACTGGCAATCCCATTTTGGGGTATACATCCAAAGTAACTGAAAACAGGACCTTGAAGATATATTTTCACACCCATGTTCATGGAAGCATTAGTCACACTAGCCAAAGTTGGAAGCAATGTAAATGTCCACTGATGAATGAACCGAAAAGGAAAACATGGTATATACATACTATGGAACATTATTCAGCCTTAATAAATAAGAAAATCCTGTCAAATGCTGCAACATGGATTGAACCTTGAGGATATTACATATGAAATAAGCCAGTCACAAAAATACCATGTAGTTCTACTTATGCGAGGTATATAATCAAACTCTTAGGAGGTAAATGATCAGGGGCTGAGGGAAGGGGAAACTGGGGAACTGTTATTCAGTGGGAATGGAGTTTTGGTTTTGCAAGATGGAAAATTTCTAGAGAGCTCTTACACAACAATGTGTATATAGTTAACAGTGTTCCACTGCACACTTAAAAATGGTTACAATGGCAAATTTTATGTTATGTGTTCTTTTGCCACAATAGGAAAGTCATGCCATTCCTTCACTAATTGCATCTTTATTTTACCACATATGGTGACTAATAGTGTGATAACGTAGGTTAGTGACATCAATGTGTAGCCAAATCCAAGGATTATGAAAAGGGTGGGCAAATTAGATGATTATATGATTATCATCATGAATCTTCCTGGTAGCAAAAGAATTACGATGTTCTTGGTCATTTATGCTTTAATGGGTAAGCATAGTTTTCATGCACTGATTTCTGTTAACACATACAGCCTATTCTTTAATTTACATACTGAGAAAAGTGATTGCATTTGGAAATTTGAAGCTTTATCAAATGATGATAAAAGAAAAAAATTTACTTACTACTCACCCAAATCTGGAGGTAATAAAATGACACATAGTGAACTGTCTTTATTAGATCAGGCTTCCATAACAGAATGCCATAGACTGAGTGGCTGAAACAACAAAAAAATTTTTTCTCACAGTTCTGGAGGCGAGAAGCCCCAGATCAAGGGGCCAGCATGGTCGGTTAGTGGTGAAGGCTTTCTTCCTCACTTGCAGCTGTTCACTTTTTCACTGTATCCTCACGTGACAAGGAGAGAGTGAAGGAGCAAGCTCTCTGATGTCTCTTCTTATAAGGGTACTAATCACATCACGAGGGCTCTGCCCTCATGACCTCATCTAAACCTAATTATCACCCAAAGGCCCATCTCCAAATCCCATCACACTGGGGGTTAGGGCTTCAATAATATGAATTTGGGGGAGATACAATTTAGTACCTAGCACCAACCTATGCTTCAGTTGATCGGGATACTATATTACCAGTAAATAAGTGTTTTCTAAGATGTGTGTTTTAAAAACTGGTTTATTTTCTATCATATCTTACATTCCATATTATGTTTTGTACTTTCTCACACATGGATAATTTTAAGCTTTTTTCTCACTATGCTTTCCCTACCACACTAAATGGCACACTTTATGAACTAGCATTCCTTTAACAATTATTTTCTCATTTGGAATTAAAATATCTAAACACTGATAATAATTAATCTAGAGCAGATCAGGTCTTAGACATTCTGAGTAAATGGGTTTCTACTGTATTTAATTACTCTCAGTTCTCAGACAGAGAGGTGCAAATATCATTCTGTTAATATACCGTTCCCATTATAAGATGTCGTAAGTTATTGTGAGGATATAGTTACTAGTGCAATCCATAAATACGTTGAAATTTAAGACAAGGAAAATGAAGCATGGAAAATTTGTTACTTGCCCACAATCACATGGTCTAGCCATGTGATTTGTCACTTGTGATGAGGATGCCTTTACTTGCTGTCATAACCACTTTCTACCTTTATACCAAATGGTCAGCATCACATGTCTTTCAGAAAATAAACTACAGTGTGGACTAAGAAGAGCGAAAAACACATTTGTGTGTACTCTACTGACCAACCTCATTGCAAAGATTGCAGATATCGATCTGCCGTTCCACCCTCTCTCCCCTTCCTCGAACGTATGTATTAACCTGAAAACTCACAAGAAACAATGATGGTCATCAGAGAAGAAGGTCATACAACTGATAGGGGGGTAAGGTGAAGCACACACATATAAACACAACTGACTGAAAGAGCAGGGAATAGTGAATGGTGGCAGAGTTAAAAAAGAGAGAACAGACTAGTCTATAAGGTTTCACAGCAAAGGTATGGGAAAAGGCCCAATTGAAAGAGATCAGTTTGTTGACGGCTTAGTGAACGATGTGTGGGAATGGCAAGGTGGCAGAGGCAAACAATGGAATGAGAGATAGGATAGAAAACAATAGGCCCGCTAATGCTAATGCACTACCTTCCCAACCCCAAACTGGTTATTCTCTAAACAAGCTTGTATAGAGTACTTATTAAGTGTTAGGCATGTTTTATACCCAAGAATAATGGTGAAAGTGAATGTCCCTGCTCTCAAAAGCTCAGTGGGGTGGGGTGGGGGCCAGGGCATGGAGGACAGACATGTATACAGTTAAAGCACATTACCTGACCCTAGCTTTAGTTACATTTTTCAGGCGCTGAGTCCATTTATTTTTAGAACTATTTTCTTAGTGTATCAAATTATTTTCCACCATGAATCTATTATAATGTTCTATACTGAACTAGCAGTATCTTGCTTTCCTACCTTGTAAATATTTTTAATCCAAGATTCTGGAAACAAGTTCAATAAAGCAAAATTACATGTTAAATCTTTAGATTGCATAAAAAAGCTTAATTTCATTATCATGCAAACACACACACACACACACACAGAGCTTCAAAAAGCTTAGAGTCAATTGAAAAAAATAATGAGACATGAAGTTCTCTGTCTCCCTAGAAGGTTGCCTGCTAGTCTCAGTAGAGCTGCCACTACTAACTGCCACATCATTAACCTACATAGAATCATTCCACAGATATTCCAGGTTTCATGTGAACACACGTCTTTCTAGAGTCATTTCTATGTGTGCTTTACAAAATTATAACTGCTATAGCAGTAGCTGACTCAGGTAATAGGCACAGAGATATCTCTTGGGTTTGGAATTAGTTTGGAATATTCTTGGATGTGGCCTTCTCTTTCTGGAGGGCATTCAAAAGAAGCAAGAAGATTCCTTTTTATCCTGGATCAGACTGAGGCTTTGTTGCATCTTACTGCAATTATGTCACCTTGGATTAGTTAGCCTCTGTTTCCTAGAGAATTAGTAAGAAAAAAAAGTCTTTTGCTGGCATATCTTGACTACTTAACACATAACTGTTATTTGCAGAGTTTGGTTAAGCTTTGACCCAACATTTATCAAGGAATTTATGTTTTAAGCCCTTATTCATGTTACTTTATCAAAAGCAATCAAATTTTATCAGTGATTCTTTTTTGCTCTTCTGCCTTTTATTAAGACTCTGAGATTCTCAAGACAGTATTTTCCAATGACAAATAAGTCTGCCACCCTGGAGAGGAGAGCATAGCTAGGTACAAATGGGAATGAACATAGTCAGATGACTATGAGGGTGGCCTTTAAACCCAGGACTAGTTACTTCGATTTGAGAACCATTTAGGTGTCTCTTCATGCTGCTGTAGGGCAGATCGAGGAGTAAGGCACCTGAGAAAAGATAAAAGGGCAAGAAAGCTAACAAGGGGATTGGATTGTAGTACCTGTGTGCAGTGGTTAGGGATGATGTAAGCACTTAGTGACAGAGGCATCTGCCTCTGAGACCTTTACGTCTGTTTGTGCTTCTTTGTCTTGTCCCTCAACTAAATGATGAATTCTAAAGACAGGAAATTTCTTATGCTATCAATCCACGTGATGCCTAATGCCATGCACCTCACTAGATAATCTTGTCAATGGAGTGACAAATGTGTTCCAGTTTCTGTAAAATAAACCAAAGCAAAGGCCACTGGAAGATATTTCGGAAGTATGCTTTGTTTGAACTGTTTCTGAAATTGGAAAATTAATTATATGTATATATAATGCATACATAATATCAGTATCATAATTGTTATATAGCACTGGGTGTTATATGCAAACAATGAATCATGGAACACTACATCAAAAACTAATGATGTAATGTATGGTGATTAACATAACATAATAAAAAAATAAAAAAATAAAAAAACAAACAGAAACAAACAAACAAAAAAACTAATGCTGTACTGTATGGTGACTGACATAACAAAATAAAATTAAATTAAATTTAAAAAATTCTGTGTTAAATGTTATTATATAATATATGATATTATATGTTATTATAATATATTTAATATGTACACATATGTTGATTAAATTAGAATTCAATTACAAAGTTTAAAACTATACATTTGGGAGGTTAAAAGGGCATGATTTTGCCCCAGTTTACCTTTCTATATTTCATTTTCCCCAGCCAGATTGCAACATTGGCCGTTCAAAAGACACAACTGGTGCTTTCCATCACTGAATCTTTATTTTCATACCTGACTTTCCACTCTGAATGCCTTTTCATCCCATACTCTGTCTACATCTCACTGTTCCTCTGAGGTCCAATACCAATGCTATTCCTTTCGAAAATTAAGCATTCCTTGAAATCTAAATAAAGAAGCATTATTTTTCTCTTCTGACCTCCTATAGCACTGTATTCCTCTTATGCTCTCGGCACCTCCTAAGACATATGAAGCTAGGTGGTGGCAGGAAGAGAAGTAGATGGTCACATAAAATAGCAGACATGAGGCCAGTCACTGTGTCATATGAATAGCAGAACCCTAGGCTGAAGATTCATAAACTTGTACGACTGAGGTTTCTAGAGCTGGATCCATTTTCAATCTTTGGAGATGCACGTTTACGATAAATCCTTAACCACCTGAGCTAGTCTGACCAAGTCGCTTCTTCACGCAACCAAAACAGCTTAACATTGTGCCTCGTATCTAAATACTTGTTTTACCTTGCCTAACAGAGCAGAAATTCTTTGAAAGGCAGTGCCCATGGCTTCTTCTTTTTCATGACTCTTATAGCACCTGCAATGTGACACACAGTCAGTGCTCAATAAATGCTTGCTGTAAGAATGGAGTAAACTGGACAACTGATCATCAAATTACATTAAATTTCAGGTCATTTTTGGTGAGGCAAGAACTGAACACAGGCAGTTCATAATAATATTTTACTAAACACTGCTTTTTCAAATGAATGGCTTGCCTGTCTCCCTCTTCACTGTTATAGATTTCTTCCTATTAGAGCTCTGCAAACGTGTTTATGACATATCTTTGCCAAAGGCTAACTTCAGCAGCGGCACCATGTATCATAAAAGATGTGTCATATAAGCAAATTACACAATATGAAGCCATGCATTCCTCCCATTATTTTAACAAGCATCTTCTCAGTTTAAAGGGTGGTGATCTGTATCAGGTTCTCTTCTGAGAGGCCAGAAATGTAAACTTACTTGAACTAGTGTCACTGCTATCTCTTATTCAGAATGGGAAACACTTTGTCAACCTTATTTTCAGATATATCTGGTGTGACCAGATACCCTCAAGGAAATTATTTTTCAGGAATGAATTTGAAAAATTAAAAGGTTCACCAAAGTCACATGAAATATATAACAATGAAGTATAGTTTCATTTTATGAATATCACTTCTCTATACCTATATAGTGTTTTATGGTTTGCAAAGCACTTTGAAATATCTCATTTGCTCCTTATAACAGGAGTCTGCGAGATAGACACAGAAGGCATCATCCTCACTTTGTATATCAAAAAGTGGAGAAGTCAAGAGACATTACCAAGGTCACAGAGATGGTAAGTGGTGAAGAGAAACTAGAAAAAGACCCCAAGTCTTTGAACTATTCTATTTATAACAATGTTTTTCAAACTTCTGGCTGTGACCAAATGTTGGGTCATGAAACTGATTTTGACTAGCATCTAAAAAATGAAATAGAATAGAATACATCATGGAGCATCAGCTCTATGATTTCACTTTTCAGTGAAGTTAAGAATTTATTTGGTAAAGGTAAGAATTATCTCATAAAACTTTTGTTTCAGTTTTGTCTATTATGATGTAAAATGTATTTCTAATTGTGTGAAGTGGTGAGAAAAATAAATGGGAAGTCATTAATCTACATACCATGGTCGTCTACTAAATTATTAAGTTGCTCAAAAGTAATTTATAATGACCAAATCTCCATGTTATTGGTTTTAACATTAAAATAATTGGGATACTAAAAATATATTTTCTGGCCATCCTTGAGTTAGTTATGAATTATGTAGGGTAATTTCATTGTTTGACCTCTTTTAAGAGTTCTACTTGAATATTATATTTAAAAATTTAGGGTTTCTATATAGGCACAATACTGGTTTTATTCTGCTTTTATGGGGGAAAATGCTAATCCTGCTTTATAAATAAATCATCTTAGAAAATCTTTACCTGACTTAAATATATCAGGGGAATGTAGAAAACACTGACTATAGATAACACCTTGAAAGTTAAGCATTGGATTCTTATCAAAAAAAGAATATCTGATATTTCTGGAATTTATTAACAACTTATTTAATTTATATATTATCAATGAATAATCAGAATGAGTGAAGCCACAGCTGTTCTCTTAATTACAATTAATGCAGTGGTTATTCATTGCCAATAAGATAGAGTATGAAATTCTTAGTGGGGCATATAAATGGCGGCAGCTTTATCTTCCATCCCTCCGCTTCACGTAGGCCATGCACTTCCATGTCTCTAAGGCATTGTACATGCTTTTTGCTTAGATGCCATTGCCTCCCACCTTCCTCAGTGAAGCTGGGTCTTAAAGGATGAACCCAAGTCTTCTAGGCAAACACAAATCTTCTAGGCAATGTTATCCCCTCTGTGATGGCTTTATCCATTTCTTTTTCTGTGTTCTCACATACTTTATTACAGTTATGAGAAATCTCACAACATTAGAATTATTTCTTTGTGTAAGCTTCCTTACCTAGGCAGTGAGGTGCTTGAGACTGAAGTCTCTATCTTGCTCATCTTTGCATCCGCGGTGTCCAACACAATGCCTAGGTAATAATAGGTACCCAATTCTTTGCTAAATATGTGTGACATATTTTTTAGTTTGAATGGACATTGACAAATGCAAAACATACAGAAAGCAATACACATGAGGTCACAAGAATGTCTATGTATGTATGTATCTATCTACTCTTTTTTACACTGAAAGCTTCGTTTTTTTAAAAATGTGTGAATATTAAAAGACTACTTTAAGAGTAGAAAATTATCTTTATATTTATTATTCTATGGTCCATACATTAGCAAAAGAGCTGGCTGATTTGGTCTGTTCAAGCCAACACTTAATCAAATTGCTGACATCCTTTTATCTGATTATGTGCATGATACAGACCAAGGCATTTTTATTTTCCCACAGGCTGAGATGATGGTTTAGAGATACAGCCTACATGTTAAAATTTTCCCTCCATATTTTAGTCATCACTGTATTAAGAAAAAAAATAAGAGATAAGGAATTTTTTATTGATAGTTGGGTCATTTTAATACTTTGTGATATGGTGCCATTAAAGTTTCATTTATATTCCTATGGGCTTTTCTCCTCACTATTTCAGCTAATAGAGTTTGAAGTCCCAATGTGTCTATATCACTCCTTTGAGAGATTTTTTTTTTTAATTGTTGTTCTGAAAACACATCACTAACTTCTTCAACAGATAAAACAGAGGAACCACAGCTGGAGAAGTAGGAACATCAATTTACCCTTCATAACACATAAAATTATACTATGATTGTAGAGGAAGGCAATATTTAATTGACAGTTATTCTAATACATAAATGTATTAGGACACCATCTGTTTGAGTGCTCTACTGAGTATATCTATGCTACAAAATATTTTCAAAAAATATATGGTAGGCTCACATGTGAATCTGGGAGAGAAGTATTTTTTTATTTTCTCGGTTTGAATTATTCACACAGTTCTCGCTTGTATTACAGTTGACTATTTACATGTTTAACCTTCAGTTAAATAGGAAGCTTAGGATGGTATCCAAATCTTACTCATCTCCAGATTCCCAGAGTGGTCAACACTCGGTTGACACATAAGAAGTGTTCAGCAAATGTTTATTGGGAAAAGAAATGAATATATTATTAAAACTGTGATGTTTTGAACATTTCCCAGAGGAGCTACTTGATGTTTTCTCCTGTGTTATAATTCCACAAAGACAAAAACCTCACAACTTCTTTCTTTGTTTTTGAAAAAACATGGCAGTAATGGCAGAGAGTGAAGTTGGATTATTCTTAAAATGCAAGACAATCTTTCATAGCATTCTAACCCCTTGGCCTCCATGTGTGAAACATTTAAACCAAAGGTAAAAAGTTCAGGAAAATATCTGAATTTGTATCTTCAACTAAAGATCAAACTGCTGGATAGTAGGAAACATTTTGGTGATTAATCCATTCACATGTCCATTATTGCACACTCAGAGCCTCAAGAGTCTAAATGTTAGCGATTGCTTTCAGGTTACTTGTGGAGATCACAATTGGCTTCCCTGCCTTTTCAAGTCGTCATGGTGGGGTATTGGGAAAAGTTTTCAATTAGCAATAATCGCGCCTCGGATAAACCTCATTGGCTACGATACTGCCACTGCGCAAAGCTTCCCCTGCCTTTTCATTTAAACTTTAGGGTAACTTAGGATTCGTTGTTGTTTTATATTTTGAGATGTTAGCTGGTCATGTATATTTTTCTTTTTCTTTTTTTCAGAACCTTATCTTCAAGGTTATTAAAATCCTTGTTAAATAACTTTTTTTTGATAATAATAGAAATTATACTTACCTAGTATAAAATAAAGCCATGACAATAACAAATATAAGGAAGTATTCAGGAAAACATACTTTGTCATCTGATTCTAACCAACAAAATATTTTTAATGAGTGCACATCTATTAAAAGAATCCTCAAGATGCTGTAATTATTATTCATTTTCTAGAATTGTTTCACCATGAAGCTTTATGCTTCTATGGGGACTTTAATGTTTATGTTTTGTGACGGCTGCATTGACTATTAAAAAGCAATTTGGCTGACATTTTAGGTCTTTTGTTGCCAGTTTTAATTGGATTGTTCATCAAGCATCAACTCCCCCGTTAACTGCAAAAATTTCAGGCCAACGTCAGTTTACAGTAATGACTATTTAATGATTTTATCCTGTCAGTATGCAAGCGTCGTATAGATATATGCATGATTAGTTTCATATCAAGACCTGTAATTAAATAATTGAAGCTTAAACAGAATGGATATCAAACATGAACACATATTTAATAAAGACTCAGAAGCTTATCAAAATACTGATTAACAATTAAACTTGGTTTTAAGTTCATCTGTGTTAGTACACTTATGATATCTTTAAAATATTTGTATAAAGTTTTTGCCCAAAGTTAAAAGAAATTCTCTTTAGCACAGCAGTAAATACAGGTTCTCAAAGGGTAATTTATATCTAATGTGCGCCTAACTGCCTGAGTAAGAAAACCCATTTTAACTATTATTTTATTTGGAGAAAACAATTAGCCAAAACAGAAAACCCTAGAGTAGCAATAAATACTCTTATCAATCAGATAAAATTCTAGTCCTTAAGAAGCTGACTTAATTGAATCACTATATTGTACACTTGAAACTAATATAACACTGTATGCTAACTATACTAGAATTAAAATAAAACATTGACTTATATATGCCCATACTATGAGGTCACCCAGTTCATGTAATGGAATGTTAGAACTGGAAAGGGCCTTGGTGACCGTCTATTTTAACTTCCTTATTTTACAGTATTGAAGTCCACATGAGTTAAGGGATTTGCTTAAGGTCATATAGCTAGTTAACAGTAGACTCAAGAGAAAAATCTAGGTCCACCATGTGAACTTATGTATTCTTGGGGAATCAGAGGGTAAAACAGTCTTTTATGTATTGGTAAATTCCTTTTCTCTGTATTCCATTAAATTCACACTTCAAAACTAAAAACAAACCAGGAAAAATAAAATCAGATGATAATTGAGAGGGAGGCAAACCCTAAGAGACACTGAACTCTAGGAAATGAACTGAGGGTTGGTGGAGGGGAGGTGGGTAGAAAGATGGGGTAATTGGGTGGTGGGCATTAAGGAGGGCACTTGATGTAATGGGCACTGGGTGTTATATGCAACTGATGAATCACTAAATTCAACCCCTGAAAACAATAATACCCTATATGTTAACTAAATGAATTTAAATAAAAATTTAAAAAATCCCAAACCTGTATATAGAGATACACACTGAGAAGCTTCATTTTCTCTTCTTTCCCCCTCCACCCCATTCCTCCTCCAACCCTTCTAAGTAACCATTTTTTACCTAGTTTCTTATTCATCTTTCCAGTATTCTTCTTGCCAATATACAACATATGAATATATACTATTATTTGCCCCCTTTCCATATGCCAAATATAGTACACCACATACACGTTTTTACACGTTGGTTTTTTTCACTTAAAAATACATCTTATGATTGCTTCACATCACACAGCATAGAAATCTTCCTTGTCATTTTTTCTTTTAAGCTGCATAGTTTTCCCTTGCATGGATACTATAGTTTAGTCAATGTGTTTATCAAATTATTAACAACTATTTGAAAATGTTTTAGATGCTAAAAATTATTTCACTTTACCTATGAGAAGTATTTATCTGTATAATGGAAATGTAGAAAATGTAGTTATTAAGGTGAAGGCTAAACTCCAGTGTAGTGTGCATAGTACTGAAGAACAACTAAAAAAACCATTACTTTCTCTTTGATTTAAAGCCCTAGTCCTAAAGCTCATTGTATAATTAAGATGTTTTCCAGGATTTACTGGTATGGGTAAGTAAAAATACATGCTATTGTGAATTGTGTCAGACAGTTGAATCACAGACCTGTGCCTCTGAAACAAATAATACATTATATGTTAAAAAAAAAAAAAAAGATAGCAGGACAGGAAAAATGAAGCGGGGGAAATCGGAGGGGGAGATGAACCATGAGACACTATGGACTCTGAGAAACAAACTGAGGGTTCTAGAGGGGAGGGCGGTGGGGGGATGAGTGTTATATGCAAACAATGAATCATGGAACACTACATCAAAAACTAATGATGCAATGTATGGTGATTAACATAACATAATAAAATAAAATAAAATACATGCTATAATGAAAATGGTCATAAGGCAGCACATAGAAATTTTTACTTTTATGCTATGTCCAGTAAGCATAACATTTCAAAATCCTTCCATCTTCAGTCTAAATAGATCATACTACTTGTCTCCTGCTCATGGTAATCCACATGTACCTTGCATTTTAAAATAGTTGCATTTCACATTGGAATGGAAGGCCTGCCTATGTTGCGACTGCATAGTGAAAGACAATAGGGAGACAGGCCAATTAAGGTAGAAGCAGACTTCTTATTAAATGACAGGTCTTAGATTCCCATTTCATGAAACATGTACTCCTGCCACATGCCAAATTCCCATTAACTTCAAGAAGGAATTATGCACAGAAGAAATATGTAGGCTGAAGAGGGCAGGATAAATTAGTCCAGAGCAATCCTTAAATGTCAGTTTAAAATGCAGTGAATGCTTTAAATTATGTGTAGTCATGTTGTTTGGATTGAATATTATCCACTCACCCCCTGTCTCTGACCACATCTTCAAAATGAATGGGGCAAAAAATTGCTTGAAATAGAGAAGACACATGAACAGCTCAATTTGGAATTGTAAGTTAAAACGGAATCCAAAGGTGTGAGTCATGAAAATGTAGATTCCTTAAAGGAAACAGCTTAAGAGAAAGAAAACTGTGCTTTCCCTCAGCATATAAAATATTTACATTTAAGATAATGACTAGAAATATTTTTAAACTCTATTAATTCAGCCTAATTCAGAAAGTCAGGTTTTATTAATTGTAAAGTCCAAATCATACTTAAAATATAAGCGTGTGATAATTACCTTCAAGTGCCCTTAGGATTCGTTGTTGTTTTATATTTTGAGATGTTAGCTGGTCACCAATTTAAAAACAATAAAAATGCCAATTGTATTCTTATTATTGCTTTAACATGTGTAAAATAGTTTATGCTCTTAAGCAGGTGAAACAACTGTCTACAATCTTCATAGTACCCTTTCTATGGGATATCTCAGGGTAAGTTTCAGCTTAGTTCTGTCAATATGAAAATAAGTTTTAAATTATGAGACTTTGTTATATTAAATTAACTCAAAAATTGTCCCTTAAATGTAAACACTTTTAAAAGCAAATCTCTAATTTAGAATAGCTACTTGGTAGATAGCCATTCGAAATCTCCTTTATAGAAGCTCTAAAAGAATATTACAATGTACTGTAAAGAATATTTTTACCAAAAAGTTGATGTTGGAAAGCTTGATCTATGTCATTCTCTGTCAATTACATAAAAAATGAGCTTACTTTTATTTTTGCAAATTATAGGGACATGAGTTTACATGAACATTTGCCACTAGATGGGACCTTGGATCTGTGATAATTAGCAGCTGACTGCCTTTCATCCAGTTTTACAGGACTCAGGAACACAAACCTTCTTAAGAAAAGTAACTCTTGGGGCACCTGGGTGGCTCAGTCGGTTAAACGTCCAATTCCTGATTTCAACTCAAGTCATGATCTCAGCATTGTGGGATCAAGCCCCCATGTCCAGCTCTGTGCTGGGCTGGAGTCCGCTTGAGATTCTCTCCCTCCCCCTCTGCCAACACTGCCCCCCCTTTAAAAAAGTGAAAAAGAAAAGTAACTCTTTATTGACAAAATAAAACTTTATAACCTGCACAACTAACCAGCTGGGTCACAGCAGGTTATTTCCTCACCGTTTCTTAGGAGATGATAGAAAACAGGTTAACATTTAGAGTGAATTCCTTTAAACAATGGCCTATGCTGGAAAAAAAAAAAAAAAAAAAAAGGAGCAACATGACTTTCTAGTACTCCTTAAAAAAGACATCTGCTTTTCTTCCAGTTACACAATGGTAAGCTTGGTCAAAACATTTTCCAGCATCTCGATGCCTAGCATATCTGTGACCTCCTGTAGCTGCCCCCCAGAAGCACTATAGTTTTCTCTGAAGTCAGAGATACCAAGATTTTTTTCTAATATCATGATTTCTTAAACTATAAAGAAAAGGTATATTGATGGCAAGCAAAGTTTGATGCTTGGAAATCAACCTAGAGAGAGACAGTATAGAGTAGGAACAAAGAATTCAGCTTCTGGAAATAATGATAGACTAGAAAACCTAAAACGTTTTACACTACAAAGCACCTAAAAATGCTAGGTGAACATATCATTCATCTTTTTAAATGAAGAATGACACTCAGAAGTTTAAAAAAACAAACAAACCTAGAAGCCAAAACCAAGGTGGGAATTCTAAATAAGAATGGCATGCCCAGAATTTGACACAGCAGCTCCTTTGTAAGTGGGTGATAAAAGAACATGGGCTTTTAAGGCTAAGGTAAAAGAAGCAAGACACAAGGATCTGAGTTATTACAAGGCAGGAAGTTGCAATTGAGACCTGCCTATGTTGCCTATATATGGACCTTCAGAATGCGACACTTCAAAAAAGGGTATACTAGAAAAAAATCTGCCCATTGGCACAAGAGGACGAAAAGAATCCTGTCTGTTCTGGATTGGGCTCTGGGTAAAAACAATAAAAAAGTCATTCCTGAGAATTCATAAGTATGGACATAGATCATGCAATGAATTAGGGTTGAGTTTACACTTTCTGTGTGGTTTAGCAACTACCAATATGAGACATTAGTATGGAAGTATCTGGACACCATATGGAAGTATCTGGACGCCTTGGTGGAGGCAACTGCAAACAAGATGACAATCCAAAGTTAAAAATTATATGAGGAAATAGTCCACTTTAAACAAAAGCCGATACCCTCAACAAACTATAAGATTAGATCCCTGAGAATAGCAGGTAATAGTGCCATTGTTTAGAGACCATAAAAAAGCATATTTAAAATGGCCAAACAGAATGTAATCATAACAATAAAACGCTATTTGTAAAAAAAAAGATCATGTAGACTTTAAAAAGAATAAGAATTCTAAAACTTAAAAATATAAAATCAAATAGCAAAACTCAATGGAAAATAAAACACAAAGAGGAACTTAAATTGCAAGTAAGGCACAAATAAACTAAGAACTAGTGAATTTGAATGCGTATCTGAAGAAATTACACAGAATGCAGTGTAGACAGATGAAGACATGAAAAATCTAAAAGATGGGGTAAGGGTCATGGAAGGTAGAATGACATAACACAATACATATCTAATAAAAATTCTAGAAGCAGAAAATAAAGAAAATAGGAAGAAATGATAATGACAGAATTTTCCAAGATTGATTAAAGAATCAAAAATGAGATTGTGAGAAAATTCTCAGATTCAGGGAGCACAACTCCCAAGCAGGATAAATAAAAGTAAATCCACACATTAAGAACATATGAGGCAGCCATGAAAATACACCACCCGGACCTGTTATGGGTGCATAGTTGACCAACAGCCCCAATCCCTGTCTTTCTGAATCCAGTACTAGGTCCACCTTAAGGCCAGACTGTGGTCTACTTCCACCCAATGGATGAACATGGTTTGGGTATTAATATAGGCCATTCCTGTAAGATGGGGAAGTGTTTTAATGGTAATTTTGGTTCTAGGACTCTCCATCAGCCTGGCCAAAACTTTCTTGGATCCACATAGTAGTCTGAAACTTCTCCTCCTCATTTTTCTGTCCCCCATAGATGTCAGAACCTGAAGATCCTCCCTGTCTTCTCCTGTTCCCTCTCTTTTATTCTTCAAAGAGTCTTCCAGAAAACTTGCCCATCTAATCCCATCTTGACACCTGCTTCTTGAATGATGTGAATTAGCACAACATCAAAGAGAAAGAGAGACTTAAAACGCTAAATAGAAAGAGATTACCTATAATGGAACTATAATTAATTAGACTGACAGCAAATTTCGCAATTACACCACAGGAGCTGTAAGATAATGTGTGGCAAGCCTGTTGATTGCCTATCCAATAGCCATTAACCTCTTTCATATTGCTAACAGAGCCCTTAGTTGTCCAGGTATGAAAGATGTGCCCCACCCCGAGTGCCATTACTAGTTCAAGCAACTAGAATATTACAT
The DNA here is from genome assembly GCF_029215605.1 of Mirounga angustirostris. Classification (NCBI taxonomy): domain Eukaryota; kingdom Metazoa; phylum Chordata; class Mammalia; order Carnivora; family Phocidae; genus Mirounga; species Mirounga angustirostris. Next base: position 101,453,996 of record NW_026991719.1, read on the forward strand.
TCACCTTTGCCAGTGACTAGATTAGAGGGTGGGCATGTCACCCAGTTCTGGATGAGATGAAGTCTGAAAGAGGTTTCTGACAAGATTATTCTATCTGATATATACAGAGAGATATGTAAGGAAAAATCTGTTCTTTTTTCAAGCCTTTGGACATTGTCATCATTAGGACATGATTTTGGAGCTGTTAGCCATTTAGCAACCATAACATAAAAGCCAAAAGAGTCAGAGAGAAGCTGATTCAGAGCTCTGATATATTGAGCTGCTTAACTGATCAACCCTGGTTCTGCCTAGGTCTGGATTGCATGTTATGAGAGAAAAATACATATCGTTGTTGTTTAGGCTGTTATTTTGAATATTCTTGGTATATTCCTTGTATCAGGAAGGGTTCTAACTGATAGTTCATGAGGCAATATTTTCAAAATGCTTAGAGAAAAATGTCAATATTGCATTCCACATCTAGTGAATTTGTTAGTCAACACTGAGGGTGAAATGAAGACAATTTTCTACAAGGATGGAGAATTTACCACCAACAGACTCTTTATGAAAGAACTATGAGAGGATGCACTTAAGTAAGCATAAAACTGAATCTAAAAGGAAGGACTGACCTGTAAAAAGGAATGGTGAGTAAAGTAATTGATAAACACATGGGCAAATCTAAATGAGCACTGAATGTGGAAAATATTATAATTTTGTGTGTTAAGAAAAAATGTAATTGATAATAATTACATGTAAGTGAAGAGAGGATGATCCATATGAAAGCATTCTAAGCTCCATTTATTGTTTAGGAAAAGGGTAGAGAAACTTATTAATTTTAGACTTCAAGCCAAATAAAGATGATAAAAATTTAAGGTAATCTCCTAAAATAACAGAACTAAAATGAATAATTGCTAGTAAAGGGAGAAAATGAATAAAATAAAATAAATTCAATAGAGGACAGTAAAAGATAAAAATTTTAAAGCAGTGATTATGAGAGAATGAAAGAGGGCTATAGTCAGACTGAGTTCAAAGCCTTAATCCCAGTTCTGCTACTCACTAGCTGGGGAGGCCTGAGTAAGTTACTAACTACTCTGTACTTTAGTTTCTTCAACGTAAAGTGAATATAATAACAGATTCTATGTCATAGGAATTTTTTAAAGATTAATGCATTAATCCACAGGAAGTATTGAGAATAGTGCCTGGCACATGGTTAGTACTCAATAAGTTATATCCATTATAGCTATTATTCACTGTTGTGAGAGTACTGGTTTAGCCAAGGAACAGAATGTAAAAAATACTATTTCTTTCAAAGAAGTAATAAACTTTTCTATGACTACTGGCTGAACAGCATACCAAAAATACTTCCCTGTTTATGTGCACATTTATTGAGTTAAAGTTTTACAAAATTTGATGAGTAAATATTAAACTCAACTTTTTTTATTTGTCACAAATATTTTGTAACAGGAAAATAAAAGACAACATAAGGGGGAGATGGCAACAGAGCATAAGAAACGTATCAGGACGTGCTGGAAATTAGATAGGATGGACATACAAATATTCCATTTCTTTCAGTAAGCTTTCTGATTCATTTTCAGTGATATGCCGCTAATTTGAAAATACAAAGCTCCTCTGCACAGAGGAGAAAAACAGAGAGAGGGATCCATTCAAGCAGAACTTTAGAGTTCATCCTCCTCAGCTTCATCGTCACCTTCACCTTTTTTTTCATATTGTGGGCTTCCTTCCCCTTGAAATTTTGTTTGAAGAAAGGGTTCTGCAAATAAAGTCTGAGAACCATCCCTCCCATTAGTGCTTTCCCCAGTCTTCTTGATGATGAACCTTCTGTAGCTCCCTCAAATTATGACTATCACAACAGCTCCCTCTATGGGATAGCTTGATATCAGTGTTGGTGCTTGATGCCTTTTAGTGATCTTATGTCTGGGTTCACTACAGCTGCACACCAGGGAGCTTAAAGTATTGTGTTTAATTTCCAATACCTTTCCTGATAACAATTAACATTTAAAGTAAAGTGGTGTGGAATATTCTTCCTTATATTTATGAATTTGCTCATACAATCATATAATTAAATATTGAAATTCCATATAATTTAATATTAAAATACTTTAGTATTAAATTATAATTCTATATAATTTAATATTAAAATATATTAATATGAAATTATAATTTAATATTTAACTGAAACAATTAAATATTGTATGAGTCTGTAAACTTTTTCTGTGAAGGACCAGATACTAAATATTTTAGCCTTTGCTGGTCATATGGTCTCTGTCTAATTATTCAACTTTACTGTCTAGCACCTAAGCAACCATAGACAATATGTAAATGAATATGTGGCTCTGTTCCAATAAAACTTCATTTATGAAAACAGGCAGTGGGCCAGATTTGGCCCAGGGGCCATAGTTTGCTGACCCCTGTTATATTGGCTTGGTTTTCATTACCCAGTGGATTCATTTCACAAAACAGAGTTTTACTACCAGGATTATTTAATCATTCTCTTAAACTGCAAAATGTTTTTGTTCGAATAAGTGGGACTTTCGTTAAAAATTTGCTTTTGAGGACTGAAATAAATGTTGCCTTGGTTTTTCAATATTCTGAAGGTACTTCAGCTTAAGAGTCAAGGGGATGCATTTATATTTCCAATATATTCAAAGCCATAAAAAAGTGAAAGAAGGAATTTCATCTGTCAATGTGAGTAAATTATATTCAACTCAATCACCTCCAGGAAGATTATTACAAATTTTACATTTAAATTCATAGATAGCACCTAATCTGCTTATAATTTTGTTGACAGCTGAATTTCTGCTATTTTATCTACCTACAGAGAAGCCCTTGAAACTCGAGAATCTATGTGGTTTTACTGCAATCCTTGAACTCATTTCCTAAAGAGTCTGTGAAAAAATTTGAGTGAAAATTGTATTTTTAATTAGCTGCCGTTTTTAATTACCCAAACAATTCATCTTCATTTAAAAATATGGATACCATCAGGGTCACTGTATAATGATATGCAGATTGCACACTATACAAGAGTGCTCCATTCCAGGGTGTGCCATTCATACTGGGGACGCTATGGATCACTGAGGATACTGAAAACCTACAGACTTATTAAAACAGCTTTCTGGAAGATGGCTATAAACAGTCTTATTCTAACAACCAATATTTTACAGTAATTTTCAAATGGATTGTAACAAAGTATCTTGAGGAAAGGTGGTTGTTCTTATTCACGTTTTAAAGGTTATTTGGTCTAATTGTGGCTTTGCATTCTCTGAGGGAATTAGTCCCTTCCTCTAATAATTGTAAGTCCTCTAATAATTATTGTATCTAACCTCATCTACAAAACTTCAGCAAAGATAGGAAACCATGAAAAGTTTATACTTCTCTAGTCAAAGGACATCATTTTTATTGGTCTCTTTTTAAAATGATAGGTCAGAAACACCAAAAAACCCAAATAATCCAATTAAAAAATGGTCAGAAGACATGAAAACACAATTCTCCAAAAAAGTCACACAGATGGCCTACAGACACATGAAAAGATTGCTCAACATCATTCATCAGGGAAATGCAAATCAAAACCACAATGAGATATCACCTCACACCTGTCAGAATGATGAAAATAAAAAACACAAGAAACAACAAGTATTGGAAAGGATGTGGAGAAAAGAAAAAAACCTGGTACACTGTTGGTAGGGATGCAAACTGATGTAGCCATTCTTGGAAAACAATATGGAGGTTTCTCAAAAAATTAAAAATAGAATTACCCTATAATCCAGTAATTCCATTACTGTGAATTTACTTAAAGAATATGAAAACACTAATTTGAAAATATGTAAGCACTCCTATGTTTATTGCAGCATTATTTACAACAGGTAAATTATGAAAGCAACCCAAGTGTTCATTGATAGATGAATGGATAAAGAAGATGTGGTATATATATACAATGAAATATTACTCAGTCATAAAAAAAGAATGAGGGGTGCCTGGGTGGCTCAGTTGGTTAAGCAACCAACTCTTGATTTTGCTTTAGGTCATGATCTCAGGGTCGTGAGATCAAGCCCTGCGTCAGGCTCCACTCAGTGGGGAATCTGCCTGAGATTCTCTCTGTCTGCCTCTGCCCCTCCCTCCCCCTCTTTCTCAAATAAATCTAAAAAAAATGAAATCTTGCTATTTGCAACAACATGGATGGATCTTGAAAGTATAATGCTAAGTGAAATAGTCAGAGAAAGATAAATATCCATATGATTTCACTCATATGTGGAATTTAAGAAACAAAACAAACGATCAAAGAAAAAAAAAAGAGATAAAACAACAAACAGACTCTCAACTATAGAGAACAAAGTGGTGGTTACTAGAGGGAAGGTTGGTGGGGGGGATGGGTGAAATAGGTGAAGGGGATTCAGAGCACACTTATCATGATGAGCACTGAGTAATGTATAGAACTGCTGAATCACTATGTTATACACCTGAAACTAATACAACACGGTATGTTAGCTATACTGGAATTTAAAAAAAATGATAGGTCAGTAGGCATAGTGCACACTTTTCTCATAGAGTATTTTCCTAGCCATCTTGTTATTGTTTTCAATGTTATATTTTATGTTTCCCCAGTACTTTTATTATTTATTTATTTATTTATTTATTTATTTATTTTTAAAGATTTTATTTATTTGACAGAGAGAGACAGAGTGAGAGAGGGAACACAAGCAGGGGGAGTGGGAGAGGGAGAAGCAGGCCTCCCGCCGAGCAGGGAGCCCAACATGGGGCTCGATCCCAGAACCCTGGGATCATGACCTGAGTCGAAGGCAGACACTTAACGACTGAGCCACCCAGGTGCCCCTCCCCAGTACTTTTAAATGTGTTCCACTGAAGGAATGGTTTTCACTGTGTTTCAGGAACATGTTTTAGGGACTAGGATGGAGGTTGGAGCTTTGGCGTCCTCGTTTTCACTTTTACTTTTCATATACATTGGAGTTGCACATAATATTGGTACAAAGGGAAGAAGTTTTCAAATTGTAATATGTAGAGAACAGTTCCAAACACAATTCCCTGCCCCCTCTCCCCCAGGAAGTATGACTTTACTTGAAAGATGCTGCCAACACCACTGGTGGCAGTAGAAGTTTCCAATCTTTAAAGACCTCATACTTGGTAATTTCCACAATACAATCTCTAATTCTCACAAAAAACCTACAAGAAGGTAGTTGTTACTATTCACATTTTACAGACTGCCATAGACGGAATGTTTGTGTCCCTCTAAAATTTGTCAGTTAAAACCTAGTCTCCAGTGTGATAGTATTAGGGAGGTGATTAGGCCTTAAGAATACAGCCCTTGGGGCACCTGGGTGGCTCAGTCAGTGAAGTGGCTACCTTTGGCTCAGGTCATGATCCCAGGGTCCTGGGATCGGGCTCCGTATCAAGCTCCCTGCTCAGTGGGAAGCCTGCTTCTCCCTCTCCCACTCCCCCTGCTTGTGTTCCCTCTCTCGCTGTCTCTCTCTCTGTCAAATAAATAAATAAAATCTTAAAAAAAAAGAATACAGCCCTCATAACGGAATTAGTGCCCTTAAAAAAAAGACTCCAGAGAGTTCTCTCATCCTATCCACTATGAGGAAACACACCGGAAAGACAGCCTATATGAACCAAGGAAGCGGATTCTCACCAAACACTGGATCTGCTGGCACCTTGATCTTGGCTTCCCAGCCTCCAAAACTGAGAAAAAGTGTTTGTTCTTTTGTTGCTTGTAAGCCACCCAGTCTATGGTATTCTGTTACAGAACCCCAGATGGATTAAGACACAGATGAAGAAATAAAGTCTCAGAAAGGCCACCCTGTTAGTAAGTAGTAAACCTGGAAACTAAACTTGAGTCTGTCTGGCCTCAAATATTCACCCTACCCATATATTGTAATGTAAGGTATTTATTAGCAGGAAAACACCGAAGAGGATTAGATATCCCTAGTTTTAAAAGATTATCAGTGTGGATTAGGGATTGAGTTCATGGAAAATTGAACTACAGAGCCTAAATTATAATACTTATTTATGCATAAATATACAAATGATGATAGATACAAAAATTCCAATGAAACAAAATTACATTTTCAAACTCTGCCCAAGTGTTCATTTCTTAAATTATTATCTTATTCTGAAATATTTCAGGTTAAAATTATTACCCTTCAAGGACCAAAGTGTACTTACACATTTCAAATAGTAAATTTCACTAAGAAAATATGGTTGTTAGCTTTTAAGAAATACAGTTCTGCTCCAGTAAGAGATAAACCATTGGTGATTCACATCACACAAAACTTTATTTGTTGCCTCAATCTGATTTTCAATTCAAGATGGTATTGGTGATACTATTATTTCAGTTAGGCGTCTCACTTGAACAGAAATTGGGACTCAGATGGCTTCTATCAGTGAAGGTTTGCAATTGTAATTTAAAGCAACCACATACACCTGCAAATGACTTTGTAGCCTTAGGGGAATGCAAAGTGAGTTCACCAGCAGGGACAAGCAGAGCTTTCAACTACTGATGGAAAAATCATTATTTTACCACCTCTGTTAATTAGTTAAATGTCTGAAGTTGGAGAGAAGTAAACTAGACACACTAGAAAGGACTATGAGAATAGTCCTGGGGATAGAATCCAACATTTCTGAGCACCTGCAAAGGATTAAGTACTATGGTAGGCAAGAGATAGCAACATAACCTAGTCCCTATTCTCAGGGAACAATACACATCTCACCCACTCACCTGCCATTTCTTTCTCTTTTTGCATTGAAAAGACCTTCCTTCCTCCCTGTTTCATCTTTGGTTTGTGTCGTCTCCTGCACTCTTATTCCAAGGCAAGTTCAAGGGCTTCCCCCTTTATAAACATCTTCCTGAACAGTTTCCTTGTGCCCTAACTAGACCATTCTATCATTGCACTTGTTACACTTTATCACACTAGCTGGTTTACCTGTATGTTAACCCTATTGATCCTATTACTTATTTCCAATAAGTCCCTCAAAAGCAAGTGTTGTGCTTTATTTGTCTAATTAAACAGCTAATATTTCATTCAACAGATATTAATTGACCTTTTATGAGCCAGAGAATACAATTATCAAGCACACCATACACTTCATACATAACTTGTTAAATGAAGAAATAAAATCTGATCCCATGTACTCCTGATCACAACTCCCCTCCTGAATATCTCTAGCACTCTGGGTTCAGGTTGTGGTGAATTAATTTGTGTTGTGGATATATATAAAATTCTCAAGTTGTTCTTTGGGTGTATTAAAGATTAAAAACTCCTTGAGCAAAAGGGCTTTATAAAATATTTGTTCTTATTTTAGTATAGTTCTTAGTAAAGGGTTCTGATCAATTAACTGCTCAATAATTATGAGTTTAAGAAAGCAACTTTCTACTTTTGGATAAGCATTATCAGTATGAAATAGAGAAATTTACCGTTCGTTTAGTTGATCCTGTCAACAACCTCCCCTTCCCAAAATCTCAGTCACCAAATCCTACCTCTGCAATGTATCCCTTTTACCCCTGCAGCAAATGCCTTGGGGGCCTCATTATGTCTCACTCGAACTATTACAAAAACCTCTTATCTGTTCTTCCTGCCTTTAGTAGCCCCACCTGAATCCATCAACACTGCAACCAGAATATACTTCCTAAAAACTAAATCTGACTGTGCATGGCATAGACTACCAAGCTGTTCACTAAATCCTTTCCCTCTTATAAGGAACACAGACCATATTTTCCAGGTTTTCTTGCTAGGTCTAGACATATGACTGAGTCTAGAAAATAGAAGTGTTGAGTACCACACTCTCAGGTCTGGTCCATAAAAAACTCCCATTTTTGCTCTTCTCCCTTCCCCTAGTTTAATGTACACAAACAATGGCAACTTTTCAAGCCATATGTAAAAGACAGTGGAGCCATAGGATGGAAAGAGCCTGGGACCTGGGTGAAACCTTGGAGAACTGCCTAGTAATCAAGAATTCTCAAGTTGAATTTAGGTGAACGAGAAATAGCTATTTTTGAGCCATTGTACATTTTTAGGCTATTTTGTAACAGAAGGTGGCATCGTCTTTCCTACTGTACAATGTTATTCCTCTGGTCAAAATCCTTCATCCATTAGCTATCATACTCTACGCAGATCCTTAGAATGATAGGTATAAGGTCTTTCATAATCTAAATGTGAATCACTCTACTGGTCTCATTCTATTTTTAATCCTTACCTCCCACTATCCCATGGTCATATTCCATACCCTTTGCTTAAACCATAGTAAATTTCTTGGCATTCTCAGAAGAAAAAAAATACTTTAATGCCTGCACCTATGCTGTTCCTTCATCTTAGAATCCATTCTCTTTCTTCTGTCCCATACCTAAAATTCTTTTTATCATTCATAGTCCAACTCACATTTTATCATCTCTGAGACATCTTCTCTGATCCTCTTTGTCAGAATCAATTGCCCTCCCATTGCCACTCCTATAACACATTTAAAAAATCGTATCATAGCATTAACTGTATTTCTAAATTGATACATAGTTTAACTGTATTCATATGCCCATTTTCAAAACTGAATTGTATCATCTTGAGGACAGGGATTGTATCTCATTCATTCTTATAACCCCCAGCAATTAGCATTGACTCTTATATGCAGTAGTCACTTAAGAAATATAGGTTGAATTGGTATTACTTGGATTCATATAGCAAGTTAAGTTTTTCAAAGTATTTTTCATATGTATATATATGTTATTTCATTTTTACGCTCATAATAATTATGTGGAATAAAATAAGGACGGTTAATTAATTATAAAGTACAGTTAACTACAGAGTACAGTCTAGATCTCGATACCCTGACCCTGGGCATGAGCATGGTTTAACCACCTCAAGGAGGAGGAAAAGAAATTAGTTAGGTAAAGCTACCCTAACCATAAAAATTCATTCATAAAAATGACCATGCAACTTTCTTTATGAAAGTACACAACCTGTAAGCGTATGCATGTTTGTGTGTATAGGTTGCAGTAGTAGTAACTGTTGTTGTGATAGCCAATTTATTTTAGATAACTCAAGATTTAAAATGACTTGGGAAGATACCCAGGATATATTGTGTGAAAAAAGCATATCATAGAAAAATGATATACAGTATAATCTCATTTCTGTAAAATACATCAGGAAGGACACTCATCTCTCAGGGAGTAGAATGATGAGGAGGTAGAAATTTTTTAAAGATTTATTTATTTGAGAGAGAGAGAGATCGAGCACACCAGTGTGTGTGTGTGTGGCGGGGGGGGGGGGGGGCAGAGGGAGATAATCCTCAAGAAGACTCCCCGCTCAGCACGGAGATCATGACCTGAGCCAGAACTAAGAGTCAGAGGCTCAACCAACTGAGCCACCCAGGTGCCCCAGGAGAAATAGAACTTTTAAATGTACTTTATATAATTTTACAGTACTTGATTTCATGAACTAGCTATTATACATAAAGTACTTAGAACAGGGCCTAGCACATATTAAGCATTATATACATGCTATTTTTATTACATTGTTTTTTACAGTAAGCTTGTGTTACTTTCATTTAAAAACAAAAAAATTTAACTTATCATATAAAAAGCAGTGGGAGTTGTCTAATAAGTGAAGAATATAATTGAATAAACTTCTGCCATACCCTTCCCTCTTGCAGATAACAACCACTGGGACAAAATCCAATACAAATATCAATGACCAATAGGCACTGGAGTGTAAGCAAAAGCAAGTAGATTCTGGAGGAGAATCAACACTTGGAAGATGAGAAGTCATGAGTGAGTTTCAAGTTTTTGTGGGATTTTTTTGGACCTGAAAGTAGAAAGCTATCCAAGCTACATAAAGTAACAAAAATCTTGACAGAAAATTCTCAGAATTTTCTCAGAAAACCAGAGGACAGAGTTTAGGCAATTACAGCCACAGGAGATTCAACAGGGAATCCCCAAGAGGAGATGGAAAGATTGAAGGCCACACTGTACATAAACTCTGCCTAAATCTCCAGCTGAGCCTGGAAGCATGCATGTGTGAGGCAGACTCCAACTAAGAATAATAGAACTGAATTGAGATTGGAGTTGCAACCCAAGAGGCAGAGTTTGCTGTTTGAGTCAAAACAATTGAGCTGCTTGCTAAAATAAAAAGAAAAAAAATCAATATTCTTTAGAGGAATATAATAGAATCCAGAGTCTCCACAATGTAACAATCACAATGTCTAAGATACAAACCAAAATTATTCAATATATGATAGAATACAAAAATGTGACCCATTCTCAAGAGAAGAGACAATGTTACCGAGACTCACTCTAAGATAATACAGATGTTGGAATTAGCAGACAAGGTATTTCAAAGTATTTACTGTAACTATGTTCATAGATATGAAGAAAGACATGGTCATAATAAATAGAAAGAAAATCTCACCAGAGAAAAAGAAAATATGAAAAGACAAATGGAAGTCTAAAGTAAAAATCACAATATTTGAAATAAAAGGTGAGGAAATCCAAGTCAAAGAAATACCTAATTCTCATTAGCCTCTTCATATATAACAATCAACCTGCGGGTGTTTGCTTAGTTCACCTTCTCCTTTTTCTAAAAACTGTCCAACACTCACAGAAATAAGGCCCCCATGGCACTTACGTAATTCTTCCCCTAATATTTTGACAGTTAAATGTTCTGGCAGTGGGCCTCCAATCCAAGATTTACTAATTGGATTATCTCTTCCAGGATTTTAGAATTGGAACAGAGCCTTAGTCAGTCTTGGTCAGATTTTTAAATTGAGATGTCATGTCTATTAAAAATCAGGGGTGTGGCCCTTTCCAGCCATGTACAGAAATAAACAAACAAAGATCAGAGAGAAGAAAACAAATGGGCAGAGATAAATATATGGAGAGATTGAGACCGTAGGAGTTACTGACTTCTTTCTAATTCCTAGTCCCTCATAAGGCCTTATAATGATTTCTGTCCTTGGGTTTTCTGATATAATCTTATATTCTTACTATAAGTTCAGTTTCTCATGGTATTGTTTGTTTCTGTTACTTGCAATTAAGAATCTTCATTACATAGCTACATATATTTCTATTCTTTGGTTATTCACCTATCGATAAGGTCCTGGATGTGGCAATGGTTCAAGGTTGAGAATTGGAAGCAATATGCACATGAAAATAAGGTACCTTCCCAAATTTAAAAGTAAACGCTATAAATCGAGAAGGGAATTAGGACAAAAATGTAATGAATGAGATCAATTATTTGTAAAAGAAATCCATCCTAAACAATAATCCATGACTGAGTGGTCAATTATTTCAGGAATAGCCAGATGGGATTAAATCGACATGCTAAGAGTTATAGTAGTTCATCTGAAGAAAGAGTGTGCTATCAGAAACACGAGAGAGAGAAAAGGGGAATTATAGAATTTATCATTGTCCCCCCCTTACCCATGTTGCCGAATTAAGGGGGTCCCCTGATTCAAGAACCTAAGTATCTGGTATTAGACTATCATATACCTTATACCGGGATATTAAGCATTTGATCTTTTTTTTTAAGATTATTTATTTATTTGGGGAGGGGAGGGGCAAAGGGAGAAGGAGAGAGAATCTTAAGCAGACTCCCTGCTGAACACAAAGCCTGACTTGGGGCTCTATCCTAGGACCCCAAGATCATAACCTGGGCCAAAACCAAGAGTCAGACACTCAATCAACTGGCCCACCAGGTGCTCCAAGAATTTGATCTTCTAAACAAATTTTTTTCTTTCTCATATCCATTGTTGTTTAGAAACCTGGTTATCATTTGACTTCCCATGTAGCTTCCCAACAGGAAATTAATGCTCACACCACTGACAAAAATATCTTAAACAGCTTGAAACCTATGTTTCATATTTTAAATTAATTAGTTGACCTACTGGTCTTATACATCAGCCTCTTATAAGGGTTTGGTTAAGGCAAGGCAGACCCCTGATGATCAAATAACTCTTGATGCTGTAAAAAATAGAATGGACTTGGGGTGCCTGGGTGGCTCAGTCAGTTAAGAGACATACTCTTGGTTTTGACTCAGGTCATGATCTCAGGGTTGTGAGATCAAGCCCTGAGGTGTCCATGGTCAGTGTGGAGTTGGCTTGAGATTCTCTCCCTTTCCCTCCCCCTCTGCCTACCCCCTGCTCATGTGTACTCTCTCTCTCTTTAAAATAAATAAGTAAATAATATCTTAAAAAATAGAATGGATTTGAAGTACAAAATAGTGGAACATGATAGTTATATCCCCAAGAGGCCCAGATTTGCAATATAGTATTTCTAGATAATAATTCTATCTTGTCATTCTCTGTAATTAAAATCCACATAGGTGAAATTTCAAATTATTCCCAAATACTGTGCTTTATTCAATAGTGTTGAAAAAGAAGCAACAGACTAAAAATGGAGTCACTCGTGCTAAGCCCCAAGTCACCAAACCAAAACTTAATACCTAACCTCATTACAGTTTCAAACTTCCCCAGCAATGTAATCTTAACTGGTCAGTCTGGAATTTCCTGGTTAGCAGGGGTGAGGCAATCTGCTTTTTCCTTGTCCTTGCTCCCTTCTGCCTATCAAACTCCCATTTTTAATAGCTCTTCAGAGCTCCTTTCTATCTGCTAGATGGGATGCTGCCTAATTCATGAATCACTGAATAATTCTAAACTAGATCTTCAAAAATTTTTTAAACAGATTTGGTGGCAGAAACCAAAGTGAACGTCAGAGTGAGATCCAAAGTAAACTTCTGATGGCATTCGGGGACAATGACAAACAGAGGCATGGTACTCCATAAATTCTTTGAGTTCTCTGTCTTTCTCGCCATTTCCAAGGGCTATAAATAAGTTTCTCTCAGTTCTGAGTTCTTTCTTTGTGTCTAGCTCCTGATCTAATTGGCGTTCCAGTTCCCAAATTGACTGCAAACCCCAGCCTTTGATTCTGTCACAAGATCAATATGGGAACTGTTAGTGGCACTTCATAGTTACCCATTTATGTGGAGCCTACAGTCCATAGTCCTTATTTGTTGAGCTCTGCTGTTTCAATCCTTTTCCCAATCCCCAGATTCCATGATGGGAACTGTTGATGGTTCCTGGCTGGAATTGGACTAGATCTGACTTAAGAACTGAACTGGACCCAGAAACAGAATGGGTCAGATATAAGCTGGAATGGGTCTAGTACAAGGCCTTGGGTAAACAAAAATTTAAGTAAAGGCTATTGCTAATGGAAATCTTGGAAGCAAAAAAAGCTGCAAAATTGGCAGGCATGGATTGAGCATGCAAAAGCTGTTATGCTGCCCACATAACTCAGACTCCAATATTAAGATAATCTGGCCATGGAATGGGTTTGATTGACACTAGGCCACTTGCCAACCTCAAGAAAACTTCCCTGCAACAAGGCACACTATAAAACATCACACAATTCCTGACTCAGCAACATAGCCTTTTTTGGTATTAGTTTAGCTCTGAGAGACCCCAAAATAAGATATAGATAGATAGATAGATGGATAGATAGATAGATAGATAGATAGATAGATAGATAGATAGATGATAGATAGATAGATGATAGATTTTAAAATAGGATCTTTAAAGTTCCAAAGGGTTAAGCATGCCCCCTTCTGGCACACCTGCTTATTTTACGTCTAAGAACTTGGTCCTGGAAGCTATAAATATCTACAAAAATGGCAAAATCCTACTAAATACAATGTAGAATTACAATGGCCACTATTGGAACTGTTCCAGTTAGACAAGATCATTCACTTAAGAAGTGCATTTGAAAGTAAGGGTTTCTGAATCAAACAAATGGGAATGGGACATAATTGGTATGCAGAAGATTTCAAAAGGCTTCAAGAATTCCAAAATAGCTTCATTAAAAGATTCAATGCAAAAGACTAATAATTAAGGACATAAGAGGTACCTAAAACAAATGGCTATAAGACTAACATAACTTCTATTGCTTCCCTCTATCTTCCTTTATTTGAGTACTCATTCTAGTAATCCTGAATTATCCTTCTACTCTGAAAAGGCTATGCAATCATAAACAAAAGTTGCTACATTAGTGGCCTTACACACACCATATCTACCTTTGAAGGATGGCTCCCATATGAGACCCTCCCAGAGCTTATGAGGAGACTCAGAGATTTTCTGGTCAACTCTTACATTATTTCCTTAAACAGCTAAGGGGAAAATAAAATGAAAAGTAGTAAAAAACCTTGTTAAATTCTGAGAGATACCGAAGATACACCCTCTACTTTAAACCCCACTTGAAGCCTGCAAATGGGACCCTGGAAAAACTGGCAGAAGCCATCTAAGGGTGAGTATTCTTACCAGAGTCAGCTTTCCCAATTCTCTGTCTGTAGTACCCGATAAAGAGAGGAAAGTAAAACATCTTTTGTACCCTTTTGGGGAATGCCTCTTAAGTCCAGGGGGTTATTTAATTCTGCCAGAAATATTTACTATTTGTCCCAGCTGAAAACTGACAAGATATTTTAAAGAATTTTTAAGTAGTTCTGTGGTCACAAATTGGTAGGTGGTATTTAGAGCCTGATAGGATTTTTTAGGCCTTCATCCCTAAGTTAAAATAAAACTATGTACCCAGAGCGGGGAAAAAAAAGCTTTCTAAAGCATCTCTGGAAGGATTTACTAAAACAAACAGCTCTAAATCCAAACCATACCAATCTTTTGATTTCCACTTTAGTTGGAAATCTTCACCCTTAAAAAAAATGGTAAATTTAGGATAATGTAGTTGGATGGGTACATGAACCTATGATGTCATTTAGGCTGCAACCCAATTCTTTGAGGAATTGAGAGCAACTGTCCTTGTCTTAAAGATCTTTTTATTTCATTTATTTATTTATTTATTTATTTATTTATTTATTTATTTATTTATTTATTTATCAGCGAGAGAGACAGCTAGAAAGGGAACACAAGCAGGCGGAGTGGGAGAGGGAGAGGGAGAAGCAGGCTTCCCGCTGAGCAGGGAGCCCGATGCGGGGCTCGATCTCAGGACCCTGGGATCATGACCTGAGCCGAAGGCAGACGCTGAACAACTGAGCCACCCAGGTGTCCCAAAGATCTTTGTAAAACTAACTGTACAGCTCTAAGACTGTTGAATCACAGACCTGTACCTCTGAAACAAATAATACATTATATGTTAAAAAAGAAGAAGAAGAAGAAGAGGAGGAGGAGGAGGAGGAGGAGGAAGAAGAAGAAGAAGAAGAAGAAGAAGAAGAAGAAGAAGAAGAAGAAGAAGAAGAAGAAGAAGAAGAAGAAGAAGAAGAAGAAGAAGATAGCAGGAAGGGAAGAATGAAGTGGGGGAAATCAGAGGGGGAGACGAACCATGAGAGACTATGGACTCTGAGAAACAAACTGAGGGTTCTAGAGGGGAGGGCGGTGGTGGGATGGGTTAGCCTGGTGATGGGTATTAAAGAGGGCAAGTACTGCATGGAGCACTGGGTGTTATACGCAAACAATGAATCATGGAACACTACATCAAAAACTAATGATGTAATGTATGGTGATTAACATAACATAATAAAAAAAAAACCAAAAAAAAAGAAACTAACTATACATCTCTTGAGGCAGTTCAAAGTCCACCCATTACTTTTTACCAATCCTAAAACTTAACCCAATTTATTTCAAAAGGCTTGTAAGTATTGTACAAATTCTGGCCTCAGGAAACAAAGTACTCTTGGAGGAACTTGGCATCCTATCCCTGTGCCTTTGAGATATAAATTTAGGCCATCTCTATAAAGTCTTAACTTCAGGGAGGTAATTCTTATCAGAAGGAAAGGTTACTTGAAGCTTAGGTGAATGATAAAAAATAATAATAATAAACAACTTAAATGTCTTATCCACAAAAATGTCTTTACCCATCTCATGGTTAGAAGTTTAGAATGAAAGCTATAAGGTCTCTTCTCTGTCTATATGTTCATGTGTGTCTATATATGTGTGTCTTGTAGATGTATGGCATTTTTCTACCTCCAGATGTTATTGCCAAAATTAATTGGTTAAAGAGCTCTATTTAATTGGCTTAAAGAAAATTAAGTGCTTAGATATTAGAAACTCAACCAAATGAATTTCAGGTTCATGTGACGTGGGAAAATATTTGGTATTAAAGCCAATTTAAAATTTGTTAGTTTAATTAAAATTGGCAAGTCTTTAGAGTTGTCAGCATTAAATATAAAACTTTCATTCTACCTTGGTTTACTAATCGAATAAGTTCATGTTACCAGTCACAAAACTTGTCAGCCAGATAAATAACTTAGGATGATGACTGACCTTTAATGTCTAAGAAAGTTTTTGCAGGTAATGTAAACATAATTGTTAAAAACAAGTAAATTAAGTAGATGTAAGTATAATAAAAACTTTTTAAATAGTTTCCCAAAATCTCTAGTAACCTAAAACCTTAAAGTTTTGCTAAGTTAAATGATCAGCTAAAGTCATTGAATATACAGAACTTTTCCAAATAAGATAAAATACCAAAATGTTAATTACTTTTTGCTTCCTTTTACAGAGGAATTAAAGATATTTGCATCTACTAGTGAACATGATTTGTGCCACACTGAAAAATTTACTATGAGAAAGTATATGCTTCTAAAAATTATTAAAAATATTTATAAATTGGCCAAACTACAGAATGTTAATATGAAAGACAGTTTGTAATGATTTACTTATTTTCACTAGAAATTAAGGTTTTTAAGGATTAAGAATTGTAATATATGCACCAAAACTACTAGAAATAATAAGGGAAACATTCCCATATATGATAAAAGTGGGATATGTGGTTTCAGTAAAAGAAGGTATGAGGAATTGAAATGCATTTTTTTTCCTGAGGGAAAAGAAAGTAATTTTGGCCTAAAGAAAGGTTGGTTATTTCAGAATGTGAAAGTGGAAAAACAAAGAATGAAATTGTAGAAAGTTTGTAAAAAAAATCTTGGTTAAGGAATTTAATGTATGGTCAAGCTGGATAAGATTGGATAAATTTGTTATAAGCATTTTTAAAAATAAGCTTTAGTATCAATAGTATACTTACATAAAGCTAATTCTTAATTTTCTTTCATGTGCTAAAAGGACAAGTTTTCTTAGATTATTGATCTACTCTTAATAAGAAATTTTACAACTATATAACTTTCTGTATTTGCCTACAAAGTCTTTAACTGTCATGATGGTTAAAGGGATAATTACATGCTGTTTCACAGTGAGCTATGATCCTATTTGACTAAGTGTTTTAAAACCTTTTAATATTTTTGACAAACTTGCCCTAATCAAATGCTAAATGAAGTGTTTTTGACCTTGAACTAACTTTGGGATTTTTCAGAGGTATCCTAGAACATCTCAATTGATTTGTTCTCTCTTCTTATAAAAAGGAAGATGTTAAAATAATTAGGTGTACCTGACATGTTAAATTACATGGGAAACATTGTCAAATAAGTAATGCTAAGCCTCTATGTATATCTTTGTATGCATATGTTATTAATATAAGTGTTCCAGAAATTGTATAAAATTCCTAAAAATCTCATATGTGATGTCAGTCATAATTCCAGTTATTATCTTAAAATGTTGTATGTTATAGAAAAAACCAAATATCCTTGTCAATTCCATTACAATAAACTCTCATCATATTTTTAACAATGGGCATTTTTAAGTCTTTTTTTATTTACAGACAGTTATTGTTTTACTACTCTAATGCTTTGTAAAAGTGTTCCTACAAAAGACTTCATCTTCAAGGAGATTCAAGAAAAAGACTTTTGACATGTACTGGGTTCTGATAACTTTAAGATCATAAAACTAAACTGGGTAAGAATTTCCAGAACTAATGGAAAAACTGGATTCAAGCAGAACAAGAATTAGTAATATGGGACTGAATAAACTGAGAGGGAGGATTACAATTTTTTTAAAGATTGATTTATTTATTGTGGAGAGAGTGAGTGTGCAAGCAGGGGGAGGGGCAGAGGGAGAGAGAGAGAGAGCATCTTCAAGCAGACTCCCCACTGAGTGTAGAGCCTGACATGGGACTTGATCCCAGGATCCTGAGATCATGACCTGAGACGAAATCAAGAGTCAGACACTTAACCAACTGAGCCACCCAGGTGCTCCTATAATTTTAATGACTTCTTCTTTAAAACAATGGTGATTCCTTAATGTTTTATTTTTCCAGATTCGAGGAAACTTTTTCTCTTCACTTCTCTATAACTTACAACAATTTGGTAAAGTGTACCTTTGAAAACAACAATGAAACATTTAGTTTTTTCTTTCTACCTGATCCTCCCAGAATTTGGACTCTTGAGTATTCTTTTCATGGAAAAATAATTATTTATGTACATCCAGCAAGAATCTGTTCTCCTTGTTAACAGGACACAAGTAGAAACACTGGTTATATCACCAAAGGTTTGACTGGAATATCATATTTGAGAGATTGGCATAGACTCAGATATAACCAGACAGTTTTAAGGAACTGAGGTTGACTTTACAGAGCCAATAGAGTCCCTTGGAAAAATAGACCTGATATCTTGCTTATAAGGTTCCAATAAAGGAGTCTTAAAACAGAGCTTATATGGTGAATTACTATCCTTGCTGCACTTAAGTAAATAATGGGGCCAAGTCCAATGCAAACAAATTCGTTTTACTGTGATCATACTTGGGAAAAAGAAAAATTATGTCTGCACCTTTGTAAATACTAAATCCTAATCATGTTACTTGTTTTTGAGGTGTATACCTGTAAATTGGACTAGATACTAAATTCTAATTTCCTCAAATATCTGGCTACCATTCTCCAAATTAATGTTTCCAATTTTTTTTCTACACTTTGATTTGGAATCACTAAGAACAAAGACTGCCCTTGAATCTGCTTGGACGGGACTAGACCAGGTCCTCCTCACCACCAGATGGCAGCCAAACTTCAGGGACTTGAACCTTGGATACACACCTTAAAGCTGAAAAAAAGCTTTACTTGAAATCTGGCCCTGTGCAAATGTTGGAGACCTCTAAATCAAATTGACTAGGAAGAGAAGTAGCTGAGATCAAGGTAGACTGCTTTTCCCAAAACACTGGGTCAAGACTTCGTGTACTTCACTTAAACATGAAACCCTTTCTTCTTCTCTTTCCTTCCTTTACTCTGGCTTTGGTCTAGAAAGATAATGCCATCAACTGTCTCTCACGTGATTGTTAAGTGGGGTAACCTTTCAGACTGCTGGATTTGTCATCAAGAACTTCAATCTGGGGCGCCTGGGTGGCTCAGTCGGTTAAGCGACTGCCTTCAGCTCAGGTCATGATCCTGGAGTCCCGGGATCGAGTCCCACATCGGGCTCCCTGCTCGGCGGGGAGTCTGCTTCTCCCTCTGACCCTCCTCCCTCTCGTGCTCTCTGTCTCTCATTCTCTCTCGCAAATAAATAAATAAAATCTTTAAAAAAAAAAAAGAACTTCAATCTGTCCATGATGTTAGAGACCCCCTGGTCTGTTTCCCTGTCTTTGGTTAACAACCCCAAACCTGGGGACCCTCATGTTCAGGCTATATGCAAAGAAAGAGACACAAGGTAAGGATAGCCTGGATAAAAACAGCCAGCATACTCTACAGACCCTTCAAATTTTACTGGCCTCCATGGTGGTCACCTTTCTAGTCTTGAGCTACAGATTTAAATGGGAACTATCAGGAAGCATTTATGAATCAGGATCTGCTTCCTTGGCAGGGTCCAACTCTCCCAGTTTGGAGTAAATTTAAGTGCAAATATAATCAGGAACCTCTCCTTAATTCTTCAAAATATTGCAGAATCCAGTACTAAAACAATAGCTTCCCAACAAAAATCCTTAGATTCCCTGGTCAAAATTATTCTTGATAATAGGATAGCCTTTGATTACCTTTTAGCTGAGTAAGAAAGTGTCTGTGCTGTGGCCAATACCACCTGCTGCACCTGGATTAACACTTCTGGGGAAGTTGAAACTCATTTATAGATCGCTGAGCAAGCCACTTGGCTTAAGAAGGTGAGTCCTTTGCAAGGTTTTTCTTTGACTTGTTTGATTTTGATTGGTTTGGATCTTGGGGACTATGGCTCCAAATGGTACTCCAGACATTGATAATTATTCTACTTATAATAATCACAGTAATCTCCCTGGTACATTGTATCCTCTCAAAAGCTTTAAATGCATGTTTGCAGCTGCTAACCACCAAGTAAGTGATCTCCCTAAAACTGGAATCTCAGAAAAGAAATGAAAGAAGTGATTAACTTAAAAATTCTGAGCCTGAAGTTGTGACCTATGACTACCACAGAGATTCAGCAAAAACCATTATGACTTGTGAATATCACACAGAAGATCGATAAAAGCTGTGAGAACTACAGAGTGGTACCTGATAGTGGCACTAATGTCTTAAATTTTGATTACATCTCTCAGTTAAGCTGAGAGTCTGATCAAAAGGGGAGAATTGTTAAAAAAGAAACGACAGGCCCCAAATGGAGTTACCTGTGCTAAGCCCCATGTCACCAAACTGAAACTTAATACCCAACCTAAATGCAGTTTCAACTTCCCCCAGGAATGTAATCTTAACTATAATCTTAGATTATGAATGTAATCTTAACTATCAGTCTGGAATTTTCTGGTCAGCAGTAGAGTGGTAATCCAGTCTTTCCCTGTCCCTGCCTGCTTCTGCCTGTAAAAATCTCCCATTTTTTTATAGCTCCTCAGAGCTCTTTCCTACTTGCTCAATGAGATGCTGCTCGATTCATGAATCATTGAATAAAACCAATTAGATCTTCAAATTTACTCAGTTGAATTTTGTTTTTTAATAGTGTTTACTCTAGTTTTGAATAGTCCATGACTATTTGGAACATCTTATAATAGCTTCATACTGGAAATACATTTGTCTCAAGTAGGAACTATATATGGATCATATATTTTATTATCAGTGTAACAGAATAATATTACTCTTGAATATAAAAAATAATCTACATATATACAAATGTATTGGGGCATTTCCAGGTAAAGCTAGAAAATGTACATTGTAAGAATGTTAAATATAAAACATAATATTCACTATGCTACTATCTTATTTGGAAGCAGGAAAAAAAGCTGCACTGTGTTCTCCACCTTAACTCAGATTTTCTTTTTTTTTTTTTTAAAGATTTCATTTATTTATTTGACAGAGAGATACAGCGAGAGAGGGAACACAAGCAGGGGGAGGAGTGGGAGAGGGAGAAGCAGGCTTCCCGCTGAGCAGGGAGCCCGATGTGGGGCTCGATCCCAGGACCCCGGGATCATGACCTGAGCCGAAGGCAGACGCTTAACGACTGAGCCACCCAGGCGCCCCTTAACTCAGATTTTCAAAGTGGGAAGGAGTTGATATTTGCACAGGAAGACAAATTAATAAAGGGTATTTGCTTCTGACATTGTGTGTTCAGATATATCTCTTCCATAGCCAACATACATGCTCTGGTAAATGTACATAATGGGTTATCTGTTAAAATTATATTTTAACCACATGATGTAAAATGAATTTGTAGTAAGTTCTTTTAGAAAATAAATATTTTTTTTCTACAGATTACCTCCTTTCATATCTACCCACACCGATTTAGGTTTATAGTATGTGGGAGAACTGTGTGGTCAACTTCAAAGGATTTAGTGGACCATCAGTCAACATTCAAATTATTTTCTCAAACACTCATGAAATTCTTAAGTGAACTCTACCCACAAATTGAAGATTTCTGGAAATCAACTTTATCCAAATGAAGAGCTTAAAAGAAACACACACACACACACTACAAAGCAGAAATGAAAACTCAATGGAAGCTTGATGCTCCTGTAGTTGAGTTTTAATATGCAATGCAATACTATGGTCCGACAACTTGCTAGTTTTTCATCTGAGCCACTGTTTATATGGACAAAGCAAATTATTTCAGAATGTCTGCCCTTCTCCTTCCAGTTGTCAAAAAGAAAACCATAGGCCCCAAATGGTGTCACTTATGCTAAGCCAAGTCACCAAACTGGGGCTTAATATTAAATCTAATTGCAGTTTCAATCTCCTCCAGAAATGTGGTTTTAACCAGCCATTCAGAAATTTTCAGTTCAACACCAATGAGGTAATCTGTCACATGGGTCCTCTTCATCCCCCAAAGGAAGATGAGGTCATCTGCATGATAAGAACCCCTGCTTTTCCCCTCTTAGAGAAAGTGACTTTTCTTGAAACAATTCTTTCTTTTGCTAGTAACTTCCTTCCTTCACCCTCCTTCCTATAAAAACCTTCCATTTTGTACAACTCTTTGGAGCTCCTTTCTATTTGCTAGATGGGATGCTGCCCGATTCAGGAATTGCTTAATAAAGCCAATTAGATCTCCAAATTTACTCAGTTGAATTTTTCTTTTTTTTTTTTTAAGATTTTATTTATTTATTTGAAAGAGAGAGAATGAGAGAGAGCACATGAGAGGGGGGAGGGTCAGAGGGAGAAGCAGACTCCCTGCCAAGCAGGGACCCCGATGCGGGACTCGATCCCAGGACTCCAGGATCATGACCTGAGCCGAAGGCAGTCGCTTAACCAACTGAGCCACCCAGGCGCCCCAGTTGAATTTTTCTTTAACCTATCCATGATAATGCAGAAAGCAAGCCAAAAAGACAAAGCAAAAGAATGAACATGGCCTAACAACTCAGTGCAAATATATGATAGAGAGACTACTTTCTATGCTTTTATAAATAACGTAACTCAATATGAAAATGTGACACTGAAGTCATACGTCAAAAGAGGTTAAAAGTTATGTAATCACAGAGATTATATACCTTCCTCTTAGTGTTCATGAAAACATTAGTAATTTCATTCAATACACTACTCTATCATTTAAATGAAAATGTTATTGCCCACCCAACACAACTCTCAATTTCAAAGTATTATACAGCATTTCATTACAGTGCTAATTATTAACACTCCTATACAAAAGCAGATGCATATTAGTTGGAACTGAAATATCTGAGGTCATCAGCTACAATATTGATCAGGTATCAAAGTTAATATTCTGTGAAAATGTCTGGGAAGTGTAATCTTACCAACAATTAATGTCTCTCTACAAACATTTTGTGTGTACTTTCACCACATGGAATTAATTCAGTAAAAGAATTTCATAAACTTTGTGAAAGGTTACCCTTTTAATAAATCTTGTCTTGATGTTATTGGCTATAGGCAGATTTTAGATCAAGTTTGCTTTTGGCTCCTTTCCAATTTAGTAATTTTCTTTTAATCCTTTGACTTCAGGCCCTGCCTTTAATGATAACTCTTAATGTAGCCTGATATTTATTGTTTAGTACCAGGGTCAACCTCTATCAAAAAGGTATTGGAGGGTCATCAATTCCCAACAGGTTCCCTTTTGTCCCTAGAGAACATATTCAAATAACAGCATTGGGTTTTGGCTGTGTGAAGCCAAAGGAGTTCTGACAATGATGTAAGCTTTCCTACTATTTTGTGAAATTGGATGGAAAAAATAAGCTTTAAGGAGAACAGAATTTGCCACCCCAAAATATGCTTCTTTTGCATGAAGATTATTTTGAGCTGGTTATTTAAACAAAAAACGTGGGCACCAGAGAAGGTCTAAAAACCAAGTAGAAGTTACCCTTTTGTAAGAAACATTTACATTTATTATAAGGGAAATTCCCATTTGTAAGGGTGTCTCCTTTGCTGTACCAGAAAGAGGGGGATGACTCAATCTCTACAAACCCTTTTGGAGAAGGCAATGACTTAAGTCTACATAACAATCATACCCTCATTTACTGTGCCTTTCCGGATTGCCTCCCATAACTGGCTCCCCACTACCCAGAACTTTTTTGTCATTAGCTGGAGATGGTATTTAAAGTGTTAGCGTGGGCCATTATGGGAGTTACTGAGTTTTCCTGGGTCTCTCCCAATGATGCAGGAGGTACACATGTTAGTAAATTTCTTTTTGTTTTTCTTGTTAATCTGTCTTATATCAATTTAATTATTGGATCAAAGGAAGAACCTAGGAGGGAAGAAGAGAAAATTTTTCAGTCCCTACATAAACAGAAGTATAAGAATAGCATTTAGTTTTGGCTGAAAGAATTTTATAATTTTACTATACAACTATGTATTGTTTATATCATATTATACATATTGACAGCAAAAGACCAACCAGTAGGTAATGCCCAAAACAGAGATAATAATAAGTAAATGAATGAATCAGCATTTTACTCAGGCTTCACTATGATGAATACTAATTTGTTAATGTGTAAAATTCTGCATTAAAGTGCTAAATTAGCCTTGGCCCTTGTGAAATTTAGGCAGGCAGAAACATTCAAATACATTATCACATATTAATTGCCAATAATGACTTGCATCAAGGTAACTAGTGTTATTTAAAATAAATTAACAGATACAGAAAAAATCCTAATTAATGAATTTACCAATTATCTGTCTTGCTATAAATAGGAGTTTGTGTTGTTTCTAGTCCTTTCCTATCCACATATGCCAATGCATTCTACTTATAATGATTTCTCAAGAAGCAAAGGTTGGCTATGAGACCTGTCCAACTCTTTGTGACCAGCGTTTCTTTAAACTGTTCACTGAATGCTTTCTCGTAGAATGAAAGCATCAAAGCAAATAGCAGTCTATGTATATACAAAATATTTCATTAGGGAACAAATTCTTAAAAAAGAAGTAACTTCATAAGGCGCTGAAACAATACTACACAGAAAAGAGAAATAATTCAAGTGAGGTACTGTATGAAGAAACTTAATTTTCTTCCATTCTCTTAATATGCATGGACCAAAAAAAAAATCTTTTCCATTACCTCATCTTAAGTAGTTTCTCAAATCAAACCCATATTCACACTCATGCTGTCACTGATAATGGATCTCATGTCAAAGAAAAAGAGCATAAAGGACCTGATAATAAGTGCAATTATCAAACATCAAAAATGTAGATCAAAGTGGATTTCCCGACTCTTCTATATGCAGTCACTTCACAGCATTTCACTATTCATATCATGTGGTCTTGACAGGATATATTAATTTCTCCATTATGAGAGCAATGGAATTGGCACATTTCAGTCAGAATCTGGCAATAAGTAGAGTCATTATTTCTCTTATTTTAGCGGTTTATGTGTGTATGTGTGTGTATGTGTGAGAGAGTGAGATTGTGTGTGTATGTGTTTGAAGGATACACTCCCCAGACACACCACACTGTCTCCAGAGGTGATAGAGAGCCTTCAGGGAGATGTTAACCTCCCTATGAAGGATGGATCCAGGCAAGGATTTTATTTCTTTCATATAGTACAATATTTCCTCTCTCTGGGAAACACCTGACCTATCTTTGGGAGGACTGAATTATCTCAGAGGGAAACTGGGAGTTCTAGAAACTTGCCTCCCTGAATCATTTCAATAACTCAAGTAATCTAATTTATACCCCCCCACCCAATCCCATACTCCCTCCTTTCCCCAACACTTTTCCTGATACATTTTTTTTCTTTGAAAGAATTTGCATTTTCTTTTCCTACTAAACTCCAAATAAAAATTGTAGGCTAGGTATTCTGTAGGCGGATTTCCAGAGTCTTTATAGCCTGTAAGCTTCCATTAACTGTAGGTCATTTGTGCCTGTATCTTGGTCAGTGCATTAGAAAAACATGCCAGTGACACAGGAATTACCTCTGAACCCACCTTCAACTGGAGTACTGTTGACCATAATCAGAAGAGAGAAACACTTTTTGGTTCTTTTTGGAAAGATCCATCTATAAGTTTCTCAGTAATCAACTCTTAAGAGTCATAAGTTTATGCCATTTCTCAGCCACAGAATAAGACCAAAACATTGTTTCATATTTTCCATGAAAATCTGAACATATTTGTTAAAAGAGAAATAGATCATTTGTAAAAGTAAAAGGGCAAGCCCATATGCATAATGACAGATGGGACTCAGGCATCAGGGGAAAAAAAAGGTTTCTTTAGGATTTTTAAAAAAATTGTTTTAAAAAAGCAAAATGCTTTCAAGTTAGTAAGTTGAAAATCAATTGATTATAACAAAGTTTCAATGAGTTTTAAGTATTTTGAGGTTAAAAAATGGCAAGTCATTAATATTATTTTAAACTCGGTAAAAGATCACTTTTTTTTTGTTTATAAATTATAGTCAATCAAGCTTTTCTTGACACTTGAGCACTTCCTAAATGTTAGTTTGAAAATAGGCTGGTTTCTAAACATATGCTTTAACATATGGCTAAACTAACTTACAACTATCATTAAATAAATAAATATTATAATACATAGGTTAGCCAATTAGCATACTTCATTTTTCTCTATGGGGTAAAATAGCTCTGGATCTGGAACAGCTGCTGAAGTTGTTCACCACAACAGCAGTTAGAGAGAAGTTTCTGGAATTAACTGTACCAGGCAAGGATATAATTTTATAGTCTTCTCCCCATGGGAGGAAATATGGATGAAGAGTTTGAGATGGCAGCATTCATCAATAAATCATGGTCAATATAACAGTGTTGCAGAATTGGGTAGTGGTTTCTGTAATGACCAGTAAATACTGCTCTTGTCACTGTTTTTAAAGGGCAAGAGCTAAGAAATATGAGAAGAAAACAAAAATAAAATAAAAATCACAGAATATGTAGACCAAGAAGCAGATGTCTTAATGTTCCAGAACCATCATCACAATTATTCTCCGTGCCGTAAAACATGTGAAGCTTACAGAATAAAAAATAATAAATATTAAGATGTCAATGGCATTCAAAAGCACTACTTATTAGAGAGACAAAATGCCATTTTTCAATCACATTTTATATTACATGCAAACTTAAAGGTATAGGGTAGTGGTGAGACCAGGAGTTGTGAAACTGACTACCAAAGTTCAAATCCCAGCGCATCATTTAATGCCCATTAATGCCATTAATTACTTAATGCACTTAATGCCATTAATTTAGGCATTCCTGAACCTCTCCATGTCTGTTCCCTAATCTGTAAAAGTGGTCAAATAACAAATACCCTACAGCTTCTGGAGAGAACTAAATGAGTTAGTTCATGTACTTAGAATGGTGCCGGGTGTATAGTAAGTGCTCACTAAATTTTGCAATCCTTATTAATAAAAAGGTACTCAGAATAATTTACAGATAAATGTTTAGTAGCAGGTTCGGTCCTATACAAAGTCGTGAAACAACACAAAAAGGAAGGCTTTCTTCCCTCTTTCCTTAAACCCCATTTCCTTTACAGCTGCCTCTTTTCTTCCCAAGTGGCTCCTCCTGTTCGACTGTTGAAATCCCACCCAAATCTGCATTCTTAAATAAAACTATACAATCCAGGTTTTTTTTTTTTTTTTAACCCTCTCTATCCTAACAAAACTCATTCATCCTGTGGCACATTCTCTCGAGTCGAGGTCACAAGAGAGCATCAAGTAGGATGAATTACCACGGAGGCAGTGCTGATATTTTGCATACAGTCTGGAATAAAAGGAGTAAGTGTCCAGGGACTATCAGGAGCTATGAAAACTGCAAATGCCGCTGTGTGCTGACTCCTCCCAGTTAGCTGAAGACTAACTCCAGAGTTCTGGAGTCTAGATTTGTACATCCAACTGAAATTCAGTATATACTCTGAATATCTCATAGAACTGCATTTAATATGCCTAAAATGTAACTCCTGATTCCCTCACTCTCACCACACTCCTTTCCTCATCTTACCTAGGTGACACCACAAGGTGTCCAACTGCTCAAGCAACAAAATGGAATCATCTCAGATTTCTCCTTCTTGCCTACCTCCTACATCCAATTCATCACCATTGGCTTCCTTCAGAAATATATCTCACATCTCCCCACCTCTCTTTTTTCCCTATTCCAAGCTGCCATCATCTCTCACCTGAATAACTGCAACGGTCTCCTTCCTGGTTCCCCACTTCCAATCTTACCCCCTTTGATCTATTTCTTGTTCCCTAACCAGGCCTAGAGTAAACTTTAAAGAACAAATTGGAAATTCCCCTCCCTTGCTTATTAAATCCCTCCAGTGGCTTTCTCCTACATTTAAGAAGACATTCAATCTCATTATCTTGGCCTCCAAGGCCTTCTGTGACCTGGCTGCTGTTTAGTTTAGAGTTTCCTGTTGAGCTATTCTTCCCTGGTCTGCCCCATTTTTGGCACATTGGTCTTCTTGTTGTCCCTAGATGGGGTCATCTTTTCCCACCACAAGTCCTTTGCCTATGCTTGAAAGATTATCCCCACCCCCTGCCCTTGCCTCATCACATCTTGTATATTCCTTCATAGTGCTTATAACATTAATTCACTATTTTTTCTTTATTTGATTTTCCTCTTTGCCCCACTGGAATATAAGCTCCATAAGCATCATTGTTCAGTGTTCTATCTCTAGCATCTGGCTATAATAGGTGCTCAACAAACATATACTGAGTGGATAAATTAGTACATTTCCATATTTGTTGAGTGAAAAATTGGGAAGGAATGTTTTTTATCTCCTCACAAGCTAAAAGATGTAGATAGCTTCTAGTTGTCATAATGTATAAGCCTAACCCATCACCTAAAAATAATCACCTCAATACAACATCTACGTAGCATTTTGATCATATAACAGCTAACTATCCTTCAGAAGGAGCTAATATTTTAGAGTGAAACATGACAGTTAAGTGTAATATTGCTTTTTCTTTTTTGTCATACAGTGGTTCCAGTTGATACTTATTATACTTGCAAAATGTCTTTGCTTTAAACCTCCTATTGAATTAGTAGGTTCAGTCATTTGTTTTACAGATAATTAAAAAAAAAAAAAACAAACGTAGGAAATGAAATGTCACTTTAACCTAAGGTGATAGTTTCTGAATACTCAACATGTAATGTCACTCTAAAATCCTTCACAGACCAAGAGGTGGAAAAAAGCGAGTTTAAAATAAAAGTTATGAGATGGCTCTGGACTCAAACTTCTTTTGGGGATTTGCTTCTAAAGATGCCCTCAAAAAGCAATAGGAAGGAATAGGAATTGTAACTTAATTGTAGGCACTTTGTTTTTAAAGATTAATAAGGGTTACCTGGTTCTCTTTTATTCTAGTAATATTCTAATGATGTCAATTAAAAGTCACTCTCATCTACTCTCAAGGACTGAGATAGTCTCTCAATCAAAGTCACTTTATTACTTAATAAAGTGCCATGCCATTTAAAAATAATTTTTTCTTTTTTAAAAAAAATATTTAGAAAATTCAAAAAAAGAGCCAACAATATACTCTCACCTCCAGACTTACTATTTAAGCCTAAGGAGAATATGACAATCTTATTTGTGTTATCTTGTGGTTCCATAATTGCTCTCTGTGTGAAAGAAGTCATTTCTTACAAGGAACTCATATCCCTAACTCCTTTAAGTGCTTTGGTATTGGATTAAATATTAATTTGAAGTACATCTGTGCTTATTCAGTTCAGCAGGTCCTGCTTATGAACGGTGGTATAACACATTTTCATTTTTCAGCACATGGCAATATGTACTACATTGCTTTTCCACCAGGGATCACTATTTTGGAACAGATAAGAGACCCCTCTGACCTTCACATTGTATTTTATGCATTTTTCTATCCAGGTCAATTTATAAAATCAGGACTTCTCAACTTTAGAACACAGGATAATCTTTCTGTTTTCTTCTTTCTAAAACAAGGACCTTGAGTACCATCATCTTGGGACCAGCGTTGAACATTAGATTCCAAGAATATTGTGCTCTGCTGGGGTAAGCTCATTATTATACTAAATGTAAGAAGGATACAGTTTATAAGACAGAATAACATTTCTATATAACACACCAACCTGTATTTTCTGGAGTGCTAAATACAACCTTAGCTATTTAAGCATCAACTGTAAGATTTACACTTAAGGGACCTTGACATTCATTGTTATAATTGGACCTTTTTTACAGAAAAAAAGGCTTCCTGGATTTTGAAAGATAATTATATATAACTAATTTCCCTTTGGTATTTAAAACAGCCGTTTAATTACAATGAATATTTCTCAATTTCCACTAGTTTGTCTTCTATGAGAATGTGATAAGAATAAGGGCATCAGACTAATTTTAATCATTTTATCTAGGAGTTGAAAGAAATATAGTCATTTCCCATCCCTAGCCACCTCACCATGTCCCCCACTCCCATTATTATTCCTACTCCAAAACAGACTAGAATTTGTATTTCATCTCCACGTGCAGACAGCAAACTCTTTGTGTATTCAGGTTGTATCTTACTCAATTTTGTAGCCCATGAAGTGCCTTGTATATGGTAATGATTCAAATATTTGTTGAACTGAAATTTAGTGCTAATGTGACTGAACTGGATGGGCCTGGCTCCCTGTCTTCAGCCAGGAGAATAGAAAAACAAGGGCAACCTCTCGTTGATGATTCTCTGGGTGGTTTTCCATATCACCTAACTTTTGGGGGCTGCCCAAGATAATTTATAGGATCCTTTTTCTTCCTGGCTTTTCAGTCACCAGGTATTCCCAGAGATTTGTCAATCCAGGTATAAAAGCACCTTGATAAAGCAGAGGGTTTAAAACACTGCAATTCAAAAACTTTCTTTCAAGGGCCCCTTATTTACTTGATTGCAGTTTTCAGAGAGGGTGGCATGACTTATTTTTCCCTGGAAACATAATTAAAGTGTTAACATGATAACTAACCTAGTTCAGTGATACTAGCATTTGATGTGGGATAGGCTTATTTAGTTGCTCTTAATAAAGGGATTTGGTTACCTGGAAAAGTTCACTATGTAGGTGTCTTTTTAAGTCCCACTGTTTTAGCCCCAAGTGGCCTTTTTACTGTAAAAACAAATTACCGCAACTTAAAGTAGGGTGCAGCAAAAGGATGTGTCTGTTGTCATATTACATCTATTGATATCATAGCATTTATATCATCACTGGATAATAGGGTTTGCTATTAAGTGTCAGGAGCAGCTAAGGATTTTGAATACCCTCAAGTAAAATAAAGAGTATTTTTCTAAAGACTAGATTTAGGCAATAATATATTGAAAGTTTTAAGTCTGTCTTCTAACAAATTAAGCCCAGTTTACGCTACTGAAAAACATTTTCAACTCCATGTTCTCGCTTCTCATTTGCTTTTTTCTTTCAGTGATCAAATATTTTAATCACATAGCAAAGTAGTGAGAGTAATATAACAAACATCCATAAATCCACCATGGGAGATTAACAAACATTAACCTTTTATCATATTTGCTTCATGTCTCTTAGTAAAGAATGAAAACATTATAGTTAGCTCTTGAAGTCCCATTCTTACCTCTCCTAAATTCTACTCTGCTCCCTTCCCCCCCACCCACAGAGGCAACCACTATCTTGAAGTGGGTCCTAAGCACTGTTCTCTCTTGCGTCCATGCCCCCTTCCCCACTCCTTTCACTAGGATATCACCTGCTCTTCCTTTGGGTTTCAGTTAAAATGTTGCTTATTCACAGAGAGATTCCTAGCTCTACCCAAATCTCTATCTCTGCTATACCCCATCATGTTTTCTGATGGCACCCTCTCATTTTAAATGAGTGCTTATAACAATATTGATCTATTTGTGTGTTTATTTGTATGCTTATTGTGTGCTTCTGTGTGGAGCCCAACTAGACCATAAGCTCCCTGGGGGCAGAGACCATGTCTCCCGTGTTCATCACTGAATACTTTGCACCCAACACAGGTTCTTATACACAGTAGGAGTTCAATAAGTATATTTCAAGGATAAAACACTATAACCTGACAATCAATATAACCCATAACAAAATCTCAATATTTGGCTATAATCTTAACCCAATCAATGTACTGTTACTTTCCATTCTAACCACATACAGTGACATTCTGCAAAGAAATAGCAACTTGCACTGTGTAATTAAGAGTACAAGTAATATTATATGCCTTGTAGGAACGTAAAGCACTAAGATGCATATATTTTTAAAAATTTTATAGGTGATATAACTGTGTTCCCATAGACTTTAATGTTTTTTATGTTTTTAAAAATCTTAATTGGCAGTAATTGCACTATTTACATGTTAATGAACAACACCTGGCCCCAGCTGGGTATAAAGAGGCTGACAATGTTTTTCTCTCACCTCCCTGGCAAAGAACTAAGCATATGCAATTTTAAAGAGACTTGCTTGCCAGAAATAACACATTCATAATTGGTAGGACAATATAAAATTAGTTCACACATTTCACCATTCTCAAACAAATGCATAATATTTTTCATGTTTAAAAGCTTTATGATTCAAAAAGGACCTTATTTCCTACACTTGGTGATTATTCACAATCATTAAATTATCCCTGTCAATGAATGTGCCAGAAACTAGCTAAATGGAGGCCCAAGTGGCCTCCTGTAATAAGGGCCCAGTTCCTGGCTTAATCCCTTGAAAAAAACTGAGTTTCCTTTGAAGTCATTCAAAATCTATAATTAAATATGTTGATTTCCTGGTTCTTCTAACCTGTGATACTTTAAATCACTACAGTTCTGATTCCATTTCCCCTTACAATCCTAATACCAATTAAGAGGTATTGAAAAGTGACTTCTAACAACAAAGATTTTTGTGACTCATAAAATGGTTCTTGTTAAATTTTTGTATCCAATCATCTGTAAGACATCAGCAGGGATTATGACAAAATGAAAAAAGAAATACTAGGTCCTCAAACTATATGTGTACCTAGAATTCTATTTTATCAGTAGAAGAAAGTTTGACACTGCTATCCTGTTTTCAAATACAGACAAACCAACCACCAATTATTTACTGAGAACCTGGTATCCTTAACATTATAATGGGTACTTTGGGGAGGGGGGTAATGGATGCACAAGGAGTAAAGTTTCACTTAAAGATGTTTCTAATCTAGTTAGGGAGAAAAGAATGACAAACAACACCACTACAAGATAGTATTGGTTTGTGTGACATAGGGAGTATTTGCAGTCCAGAGGAGAGAGTGTATATTTAGAGAAGTCTCCATGGAAAACCATGTGGACTGAGGGTGGGGAAAGAAAATTTAGTATCTTCCTTGTGCCAGGAAATATGCTAGCTGCCTCATGTCATTTAACTTGCTCAAGGTTACACAGTTTTTAAGAACTGGTAAGATCTGGGGCAGGAATCCAGATATGACACTGTATGCATTTCTCACTCAGCTACATGCTAGCCTTGAAGGATGGAGAAAACAGATAAGGTGAGAAGAAAAACATGAGTAATGAGAAGAGTGATTCTGAAGTGTGCTGTGCAGTGGAGATTAGTACAAAAGCAAGGATGTGGGGAGTCATGGAAAATAGCATCATAGATACAAAAGGAAACAACAGATGATATTTCTAACTTTGAAAGCCTGAAAGAAGAGTTTGGATTTGATGAGGTAGAAATTCAAATGAAGAGAGTTACATGGTAAAAATGAGTAGGTTTTCAGAGGCCGAAAGAGTAAAAAGAGGTGAGAGATGTATTATACAGTGGCTAACTGAACATAATAAAAAAAGGGGGATGAGAGAGAGGAATGGAGTCAGTACTACATAGTAGAGGTGGAGTGTGATGATGATAAAGAAGGCAACTTCACTAAAGGAGCCAGAAAATAAGCTCCTCAGTGGTGCTGTATCTCCAGCCCTTAACACAGTGCCTATAGATGAAGTGCTCAATAAAATCAGGTTGATTACTATAATGAATGTATAAAGGAATGAATGGTTAGGAGATATTTGTGACATCATGGATGTAAACCAGACTGAAATTTAGCATGGCACTAAGAAAAAGCTTTAGAAAAGGAAATCATTTGTGCTAATAACTAATGGACATTTAAATCATTTGTTAACAGTTATCAAATAGGCTTAGGATATAATAATAAAGGTTCAAAATAATATTTCAAAAATTAAAAGCAGCTAAAACAAGATAGCATATAATGTATCATTATCAATGATTTTTTTTTTAAATAGTCATGTTTGGCAAGAGTGAAAAGAAACAGGTGGTCTCAAGCATTGCTAAATATTAAGGTTTTATTTTACAGTCATATAGATACACGTGACTGTAATATTCACCTAACAAATGTCATGACTTCGTCAGTAGAATTAGTGATAGCATCAATATCATAAAATTTCAAAGTTTTTATAAATCATTTTGGGGAAAGGCTTCCAATTTGTTTCCACAAATCAGAAACAAGGATCACAACAGAAAAATGCTGAAAGCCTTTCTTGTTTCATCTTATTCTATTTTTACTTTCATATGAATACACTGTGATATCAGGAAAAAATGTTCCTATACATTTTATCTGACAGTTTCCCAACCATGCAATGAAAGCTTATATGTAATCACTTTTTAGATTTATTTATTTATTTGAGAGAGAGAGAGAATGCATGCACGTGCATGCAAGTGAGCTCCAGTGGGGGGAGGGGAAGAGGGAGAGGGAAAGAGAATCCTAAGCAGGCTCTCAGCTGAGCACAGAGCCCAACATGGGGCTCGATCCCAGGACCCTGAGATCATGACCAAGAGTTGGCTGTTGAACCGACAGAGCCACCTAGGCATCCCTATACATAATCATTTTTGAATTAAAAATCCAGGATAGAAATTTTGAAATAAAGGATATAGTAGTTTTGATTAAAATAAAACAAACCACTAGAAATTTCCCAATTCTCTCCAAAATGAGCCAGCCATTTTTTTTAAAGTTCATTTTTTTCTTTCTTTTTTTTTTTTTTTTTATTTGACAGAGAGAGACACAGCGAGAGAGGGAACACAAGCAGGGGGAGTGGGAGAGGGAGAAGCAGGCCTCCTGTGGAGCAGGGAGCCTGATGCGGGGCTCGATCCCAGGACCCTGTGATCATGACCTGAGCCGAAGGCAGACGCTTAACGACTGAGCCACCCAGGCGCCCCTTAAAGTTCATTTTTTTAGTAATCTCTACACCCAAAGTGGGGCTCAAACTCATGACCCCAAGGCCAAGTTGCCTGCTCCTCTGACTGAGCCAGCCAGGCGCCCAGAGCCAGCCAATTTTGAAACTCTTAATAACATAGTTTCTTTCCTTTAGATTTCTTGAATAGGAGGTATAGTCTGCTTTTGCCCGTAAGGGTATTTTTTAAAGCATATAGAACATTTTCAAAAACAATTACACACTTGGGGCACCTGGGTGGCTCAGTCTTTAGGCATCTGCCTTCAGCTCAGGTCATGATCCCGGGTTCTTGGGATCGAGCCCCGCATCGGGCTCCCTGCTCAGCTGGAAGCCTGCTTCTCCCTCTCCCTCTCCCCCTGCTTGTGTTCCCTCTCTCACTGTCTCTCTCTCTGTCAAATAAATAAATAAAATCTTAAAAAAAATTACACACACATAAACATACACATGCCATTAAAATGATAAAAGGCAAACAACAAACTAGAAAAAGTATTCATAAATCAAGTCCCAAATAAATAATTTCCTTAATATACAAAAAGTACCTATAAATCAATAATAAAAACAATCCAATGTGGCAAACAATATGAATAGCTTATAGAAAGTGAAATGTTAATGGCTCTTAAACATGAAAAATTCCTTTTCTTTTATAATAAGAGAAATGCAAAATGAAAATACAGTAATATTGGATCTTGAGTCTATCAGAGGGCAGAATTCAA
This sequence comes from Mirounga angustirostris, assembly GCF_029215605.1. Taxonomy (NCBI): domain Eukaryota; kingdom Metazoa; phylum Chordata; class Mammalia; order Carnivora; family Phocidae; genus Mirounga; species Mirounga angustirostris. The sequence continues at coordinate 101,489,495 of NW_026991719.1, forward strand.
GGTATTTGATCATACTCTGTATTTGCAAGTGTTTGAGGAAGTAGGCATTCTCATACATTGCTAATGTAAATTCAAATTAGTCCAACTTCTATTGATGGCAATTTGACAATCTGACAAATATTGTCAATATTTACCAAAATTAAAAATGCCCAGATAATTTGGGATAGAAACTCTTATTTCTAGTACTTTGCATGTGTAAAATAAAACTAGTATGTTTTTGTAATAGCAAATAAATAAAACTAGCTTAAATGACACTAACTCAAAGCAGTATTAGTAAATGCCTTATAGTACATTGGTGCAACTGGAAACTCAGCAGCTGCTTAAAATAATGATCTTTAAGATACTCTGTTAAATGACAAAACACAAGGTTTGGAGCAGCAAGTATAGTGTGCTTCCATTTGGGCTCAAAGAGGAAACATAACTGCATATGATTGTATATTTTCATAATATCACTGAAAAGATACCTAAGAAACTGGGAGGAGTGGTTGATTTCAGAGAAACTGGGGGTGGGGGTTGAGGGAGGGAAATATTTATCTTTACTGGATACCCTCTCTGCATTAGGTCTAACTATAAGAAATTGCCAGTACTGAACTGTTTTTGACATAAAAAAGCAGCAATTTCATTTGGTTCAAAAATATCATTGCATTTGTACTCTACGCATGTGTTACCTATTACTAAAAAGGACATGTTTTAATTAAAGTTGCATCTCATGCAAAAGGTTTTGTCATTTTTTTAAAACCAGAGTTGGTATAGTGCCATCAAATGAACTTAAGACCCGGTCAACTGTGTGGATGGCTATGGAGAATGGAATGGCCATGAGAGAAACAGCATAGCGTATTTTTGGACGGTAGTTGTAGGGCAGAAAGCCCCATTTATGGAGTCAGGCTGCCTGGGTCTTGGCTATGTGACCTTGGACAAGCTAAATAACCTTTCTGTACCTCAGTCTCACCCATACAATGGAGATAAGCATAGTGCATAACTCATCAGAATATTGTTGGATAAAATAGACCAAATGTCCAACGTGCTTGGAACAATGCCCAACACATAGTGCTCCACAGTGTTAGCTGCTATTAGCATGAGCATTATCATCATCACCACTAATATCATTATTGTTGTTACCATTATTATTACTATTTTTTTTAAAAGATTTTATTTATTTATTTGACAGAGAGATAGAACAAGTAGGCAGAGAGGCAGGCAGAGGGAGCAGGGAGCCCGATGCGGGGCTTGATCCCAGGACCCTGGGATCATGACCTGAGCCGAAGGCAGCCGCTTAACTGACTGAGCCACCCAGGTGCCCCACCATTATTATTACTATTGACATGGCTTATTCACTCCTCCAGAGTTTCAAAGTTACTTTCAAATTTTTGTTCTGTTCTCATTTTCCTCCCCAAAGCCCACCACAGCTGTACTTGTTTTGGGTCTGTTTGCCCTCAGATCCACTAATCATGCTTCTCCTCCTCTGCTTCTTATCCCTGCTTCCCATTTCTAGGCTTCCATGGCAGCTGACTCTTCCCTTGTCCCTTCAGCCTGGAGGCAGTGTTGGCTTCCCGCTGTTGCTTCTACTTGGGTGGCCTCAATGTCCCATATTCAGCTTTTCAGTTCCTCCATGACCTGTGTAACCAAGTTCCAATATTTTTTTTTAAAGATTTTATTTATTTATTTGACAGGGAGAGACACAGTGAGAGAGGGAACACAAGCAGGGGGAGTGGGAGGGGGAGAAGCAGGCTTCCCGCTGAGCAGGAAGCCAGATGTGGGGCTTGATCCCAGGACCCTGGGATCATGACCTGAGCCGAAGGCAGACGCTTAACGACTGAGCCACCCAGGCGCCTCCCAAGTTCCAATATTAAATCTCTCTGTTTTAATCTTCATTTCTCTTCCTGGTTAGACCTTGACTGATATAGTAGGGCCGACACAAGCAGGCATGAGAAAGAATGGAGGATAGGCAGCATGTAATTGGCACTGGCGGCCAGAAATGACTCCAGTTCCTGACCAGTTTATTTAACTGAATCCCATGGGTGGGAGCTGACCCTGCAAGTAAACTCTAATGCTAATATTGTGGTAACCAAGTCTTACCAGGATTTAACACTTTCACTAAATCAAGCAAAAAAGTTATTTTTGTCTTGATGGCATATATTTAATGTTTCCATCAGCAAATGTTACAAACTATTAATTAAAACACTAGAGTTGACCTAACCAGTACTGAAAGGGAACGTAAGCATCAGTAGTAATGCATAATCAATTGGAAGTATTTAGGACCATCTCCTCATTATTTCCTAATGAGGAGTTCAAGAGGCTATGCATGACTGTAGATGGCTGGCAGGCTACCACGTCAATATCTTGGGCCTGTCAGAATCAGCTCAGGGTTTTATTTATTTATTTAATTTTTTTTTTTTTTAAAGATTTTATTTATTTATTTGAGAGAGAGAATGAGAGAGAGAGAGAGCACATGAGAGGGGGGAGGGTCAGAGGGAGAAGCAGACTCCCTGCTGAGCAGGGAGCCTGATGTGGGACTCGATCCTGGGACTCCAGGATCATGACCTGAGCCGAAGGCAGTTGCTCAACCAACTGAGCCACCCAGGTGCCCCCAGCTCAGGGTTTTAGAAAAGCTTATTTATCCAATCCAAGGAGGCCATGTGCATAAAATAAAAGACTCTACTTATCCTCCATCAAATTATATGCTGTATCCCAGCTGCAAATAAATAAATAAAACAAAATAACGTAACTTATAGCATTCGTCAATGTTCATAAAGACAATTTTCAATTTGGTGGCACAAAACAATGCATTAAAGAAACTTTCCTGAAACCAAGACACAACTGAGTTACTCTGCTAAAGCCAGAGATTTTTATTCCAACAGTGATTTCATTATACAGTAAATTATAATGTTCTAATTGGGAATTTGCAAAACACCAGACAATATTAAATTTTAAGTGACTATTGTCTTCTGAAATAGTTGCCAGAAAAATTATGGTCAGAAGCTAAATAGATTCTATTTTTTTCTTTAAAATACCATCAGTATGTACATTGCATTTTATACTTTAGAGGTAATTTTCAATAATACAAGATTCTCTGTTAATTAAAAAAGAAGTACTTTAGGTGAATAAAGAAAATTTTATCTAAATACTGTACTTAGGGAAATAAAACTGATTTAAGACAATGTGAATTGTTCAGTGAAACAAAATTGTTTAATGCAACAATCTGAAGAGACTTGGCAGAGAGTTATTTGAGCAGTAGAGTGGAAACACTGGTATGAAACAAAAGGAAGTAAAATAGCTGAGAGAAGGATTCCTCTGTATGAAAAATGGTATGTTTCAAATTTTAAAGAAAATTAGTTTACTTAGGGGTTACATACTTTTGAAAATTTACAGTAAAAGTATTTTAAAATATTGTAAAGCTGTGTTAATGAAAAAGAATTGGGTCTGACTTTTGAAAATGAACTCAACATCCTTCTGTTTCTTTCTGAATGCTTTGGAAATTATTCTATTTGTGAATATATCAAGAGATGATTACAAAGATGAAAATCATACAGCTGTCATAAGGACAAAATCAATCTCTGGGCATAAAATGGTAATTACATCAGTATCACAAGAAAGAAAGGACATGATAAAGCCGGTGTTGATAAAATACAACAAAATATGTAACCTCTCTTTCAGACCACTTTGTAAAAAAAACTCTTAAGAATTACAGTTCATTAAAAATCCAAATCCAAAATACATAAAGAGCTTCTACAACTCAACACCAAAAACACCCAAACAGTACGATTAAAAAATGGACAGAGGACCTGAATAGACGTTTTTCCAAAGAAGACATCCACATAGCCAACAGACACATGAAAAGATGCTCAACATCACTCATCATCAGGAAAATGTGAATAAAAACCATAATGAGATATCACCTCATACCAGTCAGAATGGCCAGTATCAAAAAGACAGGAAACAACAGTTGTTGGTGAGGATGTGGGGAAAAGGAAACCCTCATGCACTGCTGCTGGGAATGTAAATTGGCGCAACCACTGTGGAAAACAATATGGAGGTTCTTCAAAAAATTAAACATAGAAATACCATACAATCCAGTAATTCCATTACTGGGTATTTACCCTGTAGGGATCAAAGGCAAGCTGCCCTAAAGTGTGCCACTTTGACATACTGATTATTTTATTTTATTTTTTATTTTATTTAACTTTTGAGGGGGGAGGGGCAAAGGGAGACGAAGAGAGAATTTTAAGCAGGCTCCACACCCAGGGCAGAGCCTGATTTGGGCTCCATCTCATGAACCTGAGATCATGACCTGAGTCAAAATCAAGAGTTGGACACTTAACCCACTAAGCCACCCAGGTGTCCCATGATTATTTTAAATAAAAGTTACTTAAGAATGAGTAAATGCAAGGGCACTCAGATCATCTCTGACCCCTGAAAGCAGGAAACAAATCTCCCATATGAAAAATCCCCTTCCTGAATTAAGAATTAAAAAGACAAAGACATCCTTATTATCAGAGATAGGCATGTAGGAACTGAGAAAGCTGTAGAAACAAACCTTGTTACTACTCTTTTACTAATCTATTACCTCAGCAGAAATTCCACTTAGAATTCCTTACTAATTAATACTCTCAAACATCTATTTTCTTTATCCTGTCAATTCTTCACAAATTTATTGTCTCTTTGTCTAAAATGTATAAAAACTGTCTGCCTTGGTCATTTCCTTAAGTTTCAGTTTCATTATTGGGCCTCTGTGTGTCGGTAATAAAACTGGTTTTTTTCTATTAATCTGTCTCATGGAAATTTAATTCTTAGTCCAGCTGGAGGACCTTGATGGGTAGAAGAAAGAAATACAAAGAAAACAAAAACACTAATTTAAAAAGATATATGCACCCATATGTTTATTGCAGCATTACTTACAATAGCCAAGATACGGAAGCAACCCAAATGTCCACTGATAGATCAATGGCTAAAGAAGATGTGGTACACACACACACACACACACACACACACGAATATTATGTAGCCATAAAAAAGGATGAGATATTGCCATTTATGACAGCATGGATGGGCCTAGAGGTATTATGATAGGTCAGACAGAGAAAGACAAATACCATGTGATTTCACTTATATGTGGAATATTAAAAGCAAAGCAAATGAATAAACAAACAAAAATACAAACAGATTCTTAAATGCAGAAGTTGTCAGAGGGAGGTGGGTAGGGGGATGGGTGATATAGATGAAGGGGATTAAGTGGTACAAACTTCCAGTTATAAAATAAATAAGTCATGAAGATGAAAAGTATAGCATATGTAATATAGTCAATAATATTGCAATAACATTGTATGGTGACAGATGGAAACTACATTTATCATGGTAAGAATTGAGTAGTGTATAGAATTGTTGAATCACTATGTTGTACACCTGAAAGTCATATAATATTATATGTCAGTTATAATTCATTAATACATTTTTAAATGCTTAATATATACATGTATGTATATATGTGTGTATGTGTACACACACCATATTTAAAGTACATATAATAGTTCAATATAAGCTAAAGAAATATCCGTAGGCACCTGCTTTTGGAAATATAGAAGAATGACTCACAATTTGCATATCAGTTATTTATATGTAAATGAGTGCTTATAAAGTGTTTGAAAATACTTTGGTTTCTCTCAAGTATTTTCTGCTTTCTGCCACCTTACTTCAAAAGTCTGAATTTGCTTATCAATCCACAATTTAAACAAAGCAATGGCATGTAGCTTAGCCACTGCACTCATAGTCATAAATAATTATAGTTTCAGAATTAATACATTTTACTATACTGGATTTATTACATGGACCATTTGCTGAAAACTTTAAAAATTATCTTAGTTATTTGGGATTAGTATTTTATCACTGTCATTAGTTCTAAATGGAAGAAAGTACTTTTCTAATTAATCATTTGATACATTGCATACAAGATTTACCAATTTTCAAAGAATAGTCTCTTACCCGTGCTTTATGTGTTTCTAAAGCAAGTTGTTTTTGAAGCTGCCTTCAGATTGCATGAGATTATCACAGAAGCAGCAGCAGCTATATGAGAGGAGCTTAATATACACTACCTTATTCAATCTTCACAACAAACTTATTTTGTAGAAGAGGAAACAAGGTTCTGAGATGTTAAGAAACTTGCCTCAGGGGCGCCTGGGTGGCTCAGTCGGTTAAGCGACTGCCTTCGGCTCAGGTCATGATCCTGGAGTCCCGGGATCGAGTCCCACATCGGGCTCCCTGCTCAGTGGGGAGTCTGCTTCTCCCTCTGACCCTCCCCCCTCTCATGCTCTCTCTCTCCTCTCATTCTCTCTCTCAAATAAATAAATAAATAAAATCTTAAAAAAAAAAAAAAAGAAACTTGCCTCAATCACAAAGCAGTTAAATGACAGAGCTAGGATTGTAATAGTCTTCTCATACTCCAACACCTCTGCTTCCTCCACCATGCTCTACCACCTCTTCAGGATGTATGTAAGAGTGAATGAGAGAACCAGCAGAGAAAAACAAGATTATAGTAAAGCTTTACCCACACAATTCCACCCACACCTCCAAGAGAGAAAAAAGAAAAAATAGCTTCTAGAGAATGTTATGAAATTATGTATGCATTTAATCCAATGTATTACACTTTCTCCATTTATGATTCTGCATAAAACAAGACATGCTTAGAGATTCTCCTGGGCCCTAAGAAAATCTTCAATCAGCTCACCAAAAATTCAAGAATGTCCTCTAGATTCAATTTACTGAGGCAGGAAAGTCACCGATTTTTTTTTTTTAATTTTGCAATTAAAAGGGTTAAAATAAAAAGGAATTGACATGTAATGCTCTGTTAACCAGAAAATTCAATTAATTAATATACTTCATTTTCTGAACATTTATATCAGTAAAAGTTTTACTCTATTTAATTTGCTTTTCTCAGGTTTATGTGGTGAATAAATGTAATAATGCATGGAAAGAGCTTAGAACAGCGCCTGACCCATCAGTTACTCAAATTGTTTGTTGTTACTGTTGTTCACTGGTTCATTCAATAAAAACTTACAAAATGCCTACTATGGTCCAGGCACAATTCTCGGTGCTGAAGATAGAGTGAGTGGTAAATAAACAAAGTTCCTGCCCTTGTGAAATTTACCTTTTGGGGATGAAAATATGATACAGTAGTGTGTTTGCTACTTTTACTGTTAATCTTTCTATCATCGCCGTCACCCTCACCATTGTCATTTCTCAACAGAGCAACAAACAACAATACATGATCTCTAAATTAATACCATGGTTACCTACACCTTCTTACTTTTAGGAGCACTTATTATATGACAGGATTAGCCCATATACTCTTTCAGATCTCTCTTAGGGAAGTTGTCTCTGAATCTCTAGAGCATTTGTAGGGATAGTGAACTGGGATTTCTTTGAGCTTACAGAACAGGTTGAATGAACTGTTTTTATATGCTGAATTGCTAATAAATGTTTCAATAATAAATGTGTGTATGGCAACATTTGATTTGAGAGTTGCTTTTATTATACTCTAATAGTGAGGTTTTGGAGAGTAACCCTCAATCATCTGGAGACCTCATCAGAAGCTACCGTTATTTATGAAAAACAAAAGTAAAACTTCCACATGATGTGATTGGCTCAGGTCAGTCCACTGCAGAAAGCTGTCAGGTTGTGTGACAATACTTTAAACACTAAAGAACTAAGCAATTTGCCTAAGAGCAAGTACAGTAACCCCAGAGTAAGGTTATTACAAGGGTATGCACCTCGGCCAGTTCCAGACAAAATAAGGTAATGATGACATGATTCTGGGGAGACTATAAATTTAATATAATCCAACAAATTTTAAACAGTCCAATCACAAATTTCAGTGGCTGCTCTTAGATTAGTCAGGCTATGGATTATTCTTATTATTAACAGCAAAAGGTCTTGCATGAAGATAATCAGAGAAATTCATCTGAATTTTAAAACTTCCAGGTGCTTCAACCAATCCTAAATTTCAAAATATTTTCATTACACAGTCTTATGAACCAAGTCACTTAAAAAAAAATACGGGTTACCTGGCTCGCTCAGTTGGTAGAGTATGTGACTCTGGATCTCGGGGCTGTGAGTTCAAGCCCCATGTTGGGCATAGAGCCTACTTAAAAAGTAAAATAGGACAGCAAAGAAGGTACAGGAAATTGGTGAATTTTTATAGCACCTTAAAATCTCAAAGTGATTTCCCCCCTATTTAACTCTTAAGATATCCAACTATAATGAGGTGGTAGTCCCTTTGGTTATATGAGAAAATTTTTATAGATAGGTTTAGTAATTTGCCTAAAGTCATTGATGCATCATCCGCATCACTGGCAGTGTGGACTAGAATCTAGAATTGACACTACATCATGTGGTCTCAATGATTTCACACTTAGAGCCTTAAGCTATAATTCTTCCTTTATTACAGAGTGGTATCACTGAAACTTTACCAATATAGACTCTTCCTTCAGGAAACAGGCAAGAAAACATAATGCCTGAGAGAGTAGGGGGGAAATGTTTCTGGCCTCTATAATTGTAAGAAACTTCACTTTTTAAAGTTATTGCTAACCTTAGCCCTCTCTCATGCACAAGCATCATGAAATTCTCAAGCTCCAAGTTTTTTTTAAATTAATCTAAATGATACTGGGCCATCTGAATTTATAATATTCCAGCCCCTTTCTTTTTTCATATATCAGTCAATGGATTTTTGTCCTAGTGTTCTGTCCTGATTCCACTTTTCTGACACGCAGCCCTTCATTTTCATCCCAATTCTTCCCTGTATCAGACAACTCATTTCTCTTTCTTGACTTGGCTTTTACTTACACTTTTCAATAAGTTATACTTTATTTTCATGTTTTCCTTATGGTTATGTAAATTAAAGTTTTTTATCTTAATCAAAGTCAAAGAAACCTCCCCCACCCCTACAAAGACACATAGACCTTCATTTTTTATTCATTCCATTTGGATTCTCTCCAATTCATCTGATGAGTACAGATATAAATGTGAAAATAATACCTAATTTAGATCTTCTAGGGGTTTTCAAGAGAATAAAAGAGATCTCACTTTTTGCCTACCAGTAATCATGAAGCCCCAGCGTTAGAAGGGTCCTTGAAGGTCATTGAAAGTAATCACTTGAAAATCTTAGATAATCTTTGTCCATTAAACATCACAGGGAATGTGAACTTCTCACACTTGTATTGTTTTCCCTCAATGTTCTGCATTCTCTCAATATAAGTAGACCATTTATATTATATAGCTATATAAGTCAATCACATAATCTCTTTGGGATCATAGTCTATTTAATGCAACCCCCTCATATGGCAGGTGGGGAAACTATGGACTAGAGAGAAGGAGAAACCTTCTGAGGGTCACATATCCAGTTGATTAATATCCTGAAAGCCACATCTCCTGCCCTACAGGCCAGTTCTTGTCTTCTGATGTAACCTATACTTGATAAACTGCCTTGTCAGTATCACTTCCCCTTTTGAAAATATCTGTTGCCTTCTATTCAGTAGAGGCAAAGATCAACCAAAGGCTGAGTTCACTCTTCCTATTTATATAAGCCCCCACAACATCTAGAACAATATCTGGGATATAGTAGTTACTTTATAAAATTTCATAAATATGCTCTTATTTCTTTCTCCTAATTTTCATATTTCTCAACACATTAAGATAAAACAGATTTACCAATGACTTACTAAATGTTTTCCTTACTTGTCATTTATCAATATCTTGTACTTATCATTTAGTTGACTGTCTAACTCCAAGACTGAATTAGCATTACAATTAAGGTTCCATGAGACAAGTGATCACTACAGATAGGTGGCTTGTCCTGCCATTTCTGAGTCACAAATAAATCACTATGTTGACAGGATATAGAATGAAAAGTTGATTAAAAATAGACATTTCTGCACAGCACTCAAAATCCCCATTTGGTATAATTTCCAAGCTTAAATAAGATGATGTGCCACTTCTTATCCAAGATGACCATGAAAAATAGAACAGTTAGAAAAGTACATATTATGAAAGCTAAAAAATCCCCATAGCATTCATTATTACCCATTTAATTTACTGCAAAATATTTCACAAAAAGAGAACGATAATTTGAAATTTCAAAATGAACCTGAAGATTTTTTTTTCAGTAAATGGTTTTTTAAAAGGCAAAAGGGAAGACTTTAGTATAGAATAAAACATTTCAATCAATTTTCCCTTGCCACTCACTGTGAAATGCATTAATCAAAAACACAGGGAATTCAGTGCAGGTAAATGCACTGGTTTTGCTACTCTACATTTCTTCACAGCCTGGGATACTTAGGGGCAAAGATAAAAGCTTTATTTAAGCAGGGAGGGAAGTTTACTCAGTGAGAGCTTGAGCTAGGCCTTGGGAATGGTTTGGATTCTATTCCATAGGAATGGTGACAAGAATATCTTGGGCTTAAGCCACTTGTATAGTAGAAAATGCACTGCTGAGGGAGATGGACTAGGTATCTCAGATTACTAGGGTTCGTTGATGGCATGGAGATGGTCAGTACTGTGCAGTAGTAATAACAGCTATCCACCAAAATCTGTTTTCCCTTTCTTCCTTGGTAACAGAATTATAGAAATCACATGACCACGCAGCTAGAGACCGCATTTCCTGGCCCCAGTTTAGCTAGGTGACTTCGCTCACCAGTGGAAACCTTAACCCATTGCAAGTGTTTCCTCCACTCTTTCCCCTTCCTACCTGCTGGATTTAGGAGGTGGTGGGAGTTGTTTCAACCACCCAGATGATAACAATGGCCCTAGGGCATGATGGAATAACATGAAGTGAGGAGTCCGGGTCCCTGCATGACTATGTACAGCCAAGGTGTCTGCTCATCCATCCGGGACTGTTCAGGCTGTTCCATGAAAGTACAATATTTTTTTGTTGTTGGGTCATTTTGTTACAGCAACTAAGCCTTTTACCTTAGCAAATGGAACTAATCCTTATCATATACCAGAAACTGTTTAAAGGGCTTATTTTTAAAAAAAAATTTTTTTTAAAGATTTTATTTATTTATTCATGAGAGACACACAGAGAGAGAGGCAGAGGCAGAGGGAGAAGCAGGCTTCCCGCTGAGCAGGGAGTCCGACGCGGGTCTCGATCCCAGGACCCTGGGATCATGACCTGAGCCGAAGGCAGCAGCTTAACTGACTGAGCCACCCAGGTGTCCCTGAAGGGCTTATTTTTTTAAAAGATTTTATTTATTTATTTATTTGACACACAGAGAGAGTGCACAAGCAGGGGGAGCAGGAGAGGGAGAAGCAGGCTTCCCACTGAGCAGGGAGCCCGATGCAGGTCTCGATCCCAGGACCCCAGGATCATGACCTGAGCCACAGACAGCCGCTTAACCAACTGAGCCACCCAGGCACCCGTAAAGGGCTTATTATTATTACGTGTGTCCACTGCATCCATCTACTTGTGCCAAAGTGCTCCCTGTACTTTAGGTCATAACTGAAATGCAACTTCTCCACAAATCCTTTCCTGATTTACCTCCAAGCTTCCACCAGATGAACATAACCTTCTTTGTCCCTTTCTCATAGGACTTCTCATTTTCTAAAAGCATAAAGTAAGTTCTGTTTGTGTATGGTTATCTCTTCTACCAGAACAAGCTTCATGGGAGTGAGTTCCTATCTTATTCTCCTGTGTAACCTCTAGAGTGTCAGCACTGTACTTTCTCAAGAAGTGTTAACTCACTGAATGAAGGACTGAAACATTTGAGCTTCATACTGCTTTTTTATAATCTTCTGTTGTAGCTGAATGAGCCCAGAGTAAGTACACATTTATCATGGGCAACAGAAGCAGAAAAGAATCTACATCCCAGAATTGGTAACAAGTTGACCCTAAAACAACTTTTACCTATAACCTTGCTATCTAATGTCTTATGCTGCCTTCTTTTTTCAGCATTTCATTGCACCAATGAAGGAATAGGAAAGTAATGCATGGTAGTTAACCATAAAGAGTTTATACTCATGACTGCATCCTAACTGGATTGTGGGAAAGTGTTCCTTTGTAACAACTTTTGTCCTTTGCCAAAAGCTTAGTAGAGTCAACGACTGAATAAACCAAGAACCATTTTGAGCCTAAAACCTACACTGTTACATTATGCTGGTTTTCTTTTGCTTGTCTTCACATTTCACCATCATTTTTATAATATGGCAGAGACCTATATATTAGGTTTGGTACTAAAGGGCAATAGCTATTGGTAAAAATGGAAATTTACCTGTAGTTTATAAAGAAATGATTTAGAAACAAATAAATATGCTTGCCAATTTGTGCAGGAAATCTTGGGTTGAAACTTATTATTTATTATTTTTCCCCTACCATTCTAAATCAATGTAAAAGAAGAAGATTTGAGCAAAAGAAACTTTGCTCTAACAATTTTTTTTCTTTTTGGTACTTTGATATGTCATTACTCAATAACATTTCTTAATTCTTTGTGCCGGCAAAGGGGAAAATTAGAAGACAAAAGTGTGAAACACTAAAAAATAGTTTTTTAAAAAATCTGTGAGCCCAAAAGGCTAGTAGGTGGATATACTATCCTTATAGAGTTTATTTTTCCTCCTTTTCCTGAAAATAATATTTTAAAGTTACAAAACCATTATAGGTTTCATACAATCATCACCCAGGGGGAACCATCATAAACAATTTAGTGGACATTTTTCTGGCTGATTTAAAACATACATAATTATGTTTTCTGAGAAATTATGATCATTACATAGACATTGTTTTATAATCAGCTTTTTTCTACTTAACATATCATGAAAAATGTCTCATGTCATTAGTCTTCCAAAGCATTATGGTTAATGCTGCTTAATGGTTCTACTCTAGAGAAATATCCTAATTTATTTAATCAGACCTCCATTACAGGACCTCCCCCCCATCTTTTTGTCTCTTCATTCCTTCACATTTATTTCATTCATACCTAATTGCACAAAATGTAGGGATAAAAACAGTTATCAATATTTTAATAAGATATTTAGAGGAATTTGCCTTTTAGTCAAAAATTTTCAAGAGAAAATTGATGCTTCTTTAGCTCAGTTGATTGAAGGTAAATGAGGCAAATGACTTAGACCTGAGGCTCTCTGTACCTGTCACCATCCCTTTTCTGTAGCTGGTATATCCACTGTACACATATTTTTCATGCATTTCCCATAGAGCCACAAAAGACATAACAACACGAAGTGTGGTTAACAGCCACCGGATGGAAGGCAGAACCAAACCAGTGGGTATAAGAGGGAGAGCCACATACACGCCTTAGCACAGCAGCCTGAAATGAAAAGAGTTTGTACAAGTCTGTTCAGCTTCAAAGCCCATGCTGGAAACCGCGGTCAGGTTGTTTTTATCAGGCCCAGATAAAACAACAGCAATAGTAAAAGAAAACAACAGCAGAATATAATTCCGAAATTTAAAAATACAACCCATTTAATGTGCAATACTACTAATGTGCAATAGTACTTCCTACCATATATACCCTACGGTCAGAGTTCTGTTCTTCTTAAGGGCAGCAGTTTTTCCTACTTGAGGCTTTCTAGAAGTAAACTAAGCTCACATCCCAATGTTTGCCTTACAAAAAGTAAAATTTAATAGAAGGGCAGAAATTTCTTCCCCATTACACACGTTACTTCCACTGAAGTAAAAATGATGAAAGAGGAAGGTGATGAGATACAGGAAAGTGAGGAAATTATTATCCTATAGATGGATTTTGGACTGAATGATATTCTACAAGTGGAAAATGAAGAGTTTCTCTTTCATACATGAGTCAACTTTCTTTATCTCCTTTTTTAGGTAGAAAATTGGGCAGAAAATATCAATCCAAAAAGATGCAAACAAATCGGGTTTACTATTGCTGCACCTTTTTACTTTTAAGTCTATGGGTTATAATATCCATGACTAAAAATTTCAAAAGGGGGAGCACTCCTAACCACTTCTGGTTGGGCACTGCCCCATTCCAACAGATTTTTGCTCAAATAAACTCTTCAAATGAAAAAAATGAATGAACAGAGAAAGAACAGAAGAAAGAATCAAGCATTAATTATACAAGTGTTTTTCCTTTTGCACTTTTCTAATCCCCAATTAACTATTTTTTGCATTTAACTGATATAAAATATGTGTGCACGATATACTTTTTATGTCACTTCAAATATGCATCAATACTCAACAGGCAATTCTTACTGTAAATAAAACATCTCATCTCCTGAGGAGGTGGTGCAGGATCTGGCCTTCAGGTCTGTCAACAAGTTTACATTAGTTTTAAAATTAATCAAAGGCAGAAATGGTAATTAAAACACAAAACCACCCTGTATCAAAATTAGCAAAGATTAAAAAAATATTAAAACTCAGTGCTAGGAAAACGAGTAATAAGAGAGATCCTTTCAAACACTGTCAGTTGTAACACAAATGAGCTAAGGTTTTCTGGAAATGAATTTGAAACCATAATAGAAACTTTAAAAATGTTCATTCTGTTTGACCTATTATTTTATTGCTGGAAGCCCTCCTAGGGAGATAATCTGAAATGCAGGCAAAGATGCAAGCAAAAAAGTAGTCAATGTAGAATTATTTAGAATACTGAAAAATTAGAGGCACTCTAAATATCCAGCATCAGGGGAATATTTAAGTAAATTATGGAACACGATAGAGCCATTAAAATGATTTCCCAAAAAGTCATTTACAGGTATTATAACTTACATGTGACTGGTGTTAAACAAAAGACAAGATATAACATTGCATAAATAATATGATTCACATTAAATAAAAAATGAAAAACCTGCAAGAAGATAACCCATAATGTTGATAGTTGTTCCTTCCGGTTTGTAGGAGAATAAACAGTTTTCCCCTTGCATTTTTATACTTTTCTATATTTTCAAGATTTACTGCTCTGTGTGTTCTGAATTTTCTACAATGATTATCTACTTCCTCAAAAATCAGAAAAAAATAAAAATTTAAAAATTCACTTGACATCAAAAGTTTGGACTCTTAAGTTTTCTTGGTGACATCCATATCTGTGAAGGTCACATTGTTTGCCCACTGCCATATCCCTTGGTTGTTTCTTACATTAGTGGTGTCTCAAACAATAACAATGACAAATGTTTCCAACAACAAAAACGTGTCACTTCTCTCCAAATCACAGATTCTTTACGAAAGTAAAGCAAAGCAAAAGAAGTGAATTTGCTCAAACTTTCAGGTGGGTTTTTCTGATGTTTATCAAACCTACCTGGATGACTTTTGCTTTTCTAGCTGAGTTTACAGGGACTCAATACTGAAGTGTAAATACTGCCCAAGCAGCCCCCTACAACATAGGGGCCTCTTACCCTACACCTGGGATGGAGTAAAAATGCATTTATTTTGCTGTGAAGTGAATCTGATGAGTTCTTATATGAAAATTTTGCTTGGGAGCCCCAGATAAAACAGATCTTGGGCTCAGATCCAAAGTCTGTGACCTTCCCAACAGCCAAGATTCACATTATTATTTTTTAGATGAAGGAAGCCCTGACTATGGGATTTACACTAAAGTCAATAAAACTATCTCCTGCTTCTGAAAGAAGTGTCAATCAGATAAGCAGCATGTGTGCCCTTATTACCCCAAGAACAGCATGGTTGTAATGCCGAGTCAGAACTCCATATGACAGCAGTAAAAGAAATTAACATGTAATTTAAAATATTTTTGCTGTGAGTTAGCTGTTCACAGATCTGCCTTCTTTTGGAAAAGCCAATATAGTTAACATAGACTCAAAGAACAAGCAAAAACAGGTAAGTTATTATTCACATCACAAGTCCATCCTTTTCCTTATATGTGTGTATTTCAAAAGAAGGTGACCTTTAAATAGAATGAGCTCCAGTGCTAGTATTGTCAGATGACATAAAGAGAGCAGGAAATTAAAACTTATAATAAAACGTTAAGAGTCATGGCCAATTTAAGAGTAATCAGAGTGGAAGGTAATAGATCTCAGAAATTTGGATAGAAATCAAGTCGATTTAAAAACAGGCTTTGATTAACAACCATTTACACACATTTTTTCCAACAATATTTTGATTTCAAACAATAAGTTATCTTACCCTAGGGTTATTTTCTGGAATGTCAGTGTCCCTCTGCTCTGATATTACAAGGGCTAAAGGATACATGAAGATTATCATCTTTTTGAAAAATAACTTTTCATAATTCTTAGATCTGGTAGAAGCAAGCACAGACCAGTAGCACGGCCTGCTATATGCTCTACTCCTAGGACACTTGCTATTGTATTGTTTTAGCCATGACTAAATAAGACATCAATTTAATTTCTCGTGAGTATTTGCAATTTATGAGTCGAGAACTCTCTGAGAAGAGGATTTGATGTACTTTCCACCTGTCCTTTTATCAACATTAAACAAACGGTATGTTTTACTACAACTCACTTCTGACATTTATCAGTTGCTTTTATTTGTTTCTCTGCCAACCTCAGCCTTGTCAGCAGGACTTCACAGGACAGCAACGGCAGCTCATGCCAATTAGCCCCTTTTCAAACAGTTTTTTTTTTTAGAACTGTACACATTTGAATAGACCCCAAAAATGTAAAGAATGATTATCACGGAGGCTGAGGCAAGGCAAGAACCCCTTCTATATGTGCCCACTCCTCTCCTTTTTGAACCAACACAGACTCCCAAATAAAAATAAAAGAAAGCAAGAAAGCAAAGAAGGAAGGAAGGAAGGGAGGCAGGAAGGAAGGGAGGAAGGATGGGAGGAAGGAAGGAAGGAGCCACAGAATGCACCATGAGTGTAAGCTATTTGGTGGTGTGGAACATGCCATGATACTTATATGTTGTTTGGAAAACAATACTGATGATAAGAGCATATTTCCTGGGCTTGAATTAATAACAAGTGATAGACTTCCATTTTTTCATGAATTATTATGAAAGTAGTCGATGGGAAATTTTTGTCCTGAGAATTCTATCCACACTCTTCCCAAATACATATGTACAAATCCTCTGAAAAAATGGCCTCAAGAAAGTCTCCCCTCTCTTTTATTTAACAGGGCACTATGCAGCTTGCCATCCTGGGCTAACGGCCAGAAGAAGATTATGGCAAAAATAATCACCTTTGCAACATTAAGGAAAACATGAAACTGGCACTATGATTCAGGGGCTTATTTCTTTCCCTCTAAATATGATACTACGTTTTTGTATTTTATTTGGGAAATGGTTTTCTGCAAGATGTATCTGGAAAAAAAAAAAGAGTTGTTTTCTTTTCAACAAATAGCTGGAGGTGCTGAGAGTTTTCCTGTTAAAACTGTGTAAGGCATTCCACTACTTAAAAGGAAATTTAGTGTTGATGAAAGATGCCAGTTTGACAGCCATGGAAAATGAAGGAAGCATTCTTTATTCCCAGGGGCACATCCTCTCAAAACGAGGTATCATCTCTTATGGTTAAGAGGGTCACACCTTATTGTTTAATATTCATTGAGAGTACATGCATGCCAGATGATGGAAAGATACACAGGAGACAGAGTCTGTGTCCTCTAAGACATTACATTCTTCAAACCAGCATATTCCTAGTCTCAGGGGCATAATATACAAGACGAGTGGCCTCTACTTTAAAAAGGTCCAAGGCAACAAAAGCTAGTGGGTGAGAAATTCAAAAGGAATGGAGAAATCTTTGTTGGACATCATTACTGTTTCCTCTAAGTGTTCTCCCTCCCTGAACTTAAAAGTTGGGCCTGTCTGGCCTTGTAGTGGTATGGTAGCTATTACATAGTTTGCTATGTTACAGTCTGTGGGCAATATTCATCACAAACAGTATCTACCTCTACCATCTACCTCTACCGAACCTCCAAGGAAAAAAAGAAACAAAAACCCCAAACCTTCTCTTAAATACTCATTCCTAGTGTTTCTTCAGATAGCACTTAAAACCTGGGAAAAGTCATTTGGCCCCAGTACCTCAAATATAGTAAGCCTCCAAGCACTAGGAATCCCCCATTAGGTAGTTGGGTGGTCCAGGCTCAGCATAAACTGAGAGTGAGCATGGGGCATATAATAACTCCCAGGGGAGTTTAATGCATTGGCTATTTGGATGGGTCGGGGGAGATCTTTGGGTACAGGTGTCCTGTGGAAATCTGTGGTGAGGGCTATATCTGGGGGCCAGAGACAGAGAACCCACGATAGTCTGACATAGTATGTTTCCTCGGTCTGGCTCCACCAACCTGTCTGTTACTAATAAGGGCTACAGACAGAAACCAAAGGAACTGTGTTCATGAGGGGTTGAGCATCTGTAGTGCTGCTTCTGGGGCCAGGTGACAAAAATGGACACAGAAGAGGGGACAGGGGCAGTTTGCTCCTTTCTACACAGAACAGAGTATGGCCCTGGTGATGCAGTGAGGTACACTGAAGGGGTGGGCAATACCTCACTTTCAAGGTGAACGCTGAAAGGGAAACTGTCCACGTAAAGAGTGTACCATTAGTTGTGGCAATGGCCATAGGAAGGCCAGAGCAGGAAACTGTGAAAGGACTGGTTTTGAGCATGCGAGATACTTGGGGCCAGTGGAGGCGGGGGGGGGGGGGGTGAGCCCAGAAATCACTGGAAAGACTCAGGTAGTGAGAAGCTGTGATACTGCAAATTGCGGAACACCTGTGAGTGTTTATGGGGATGCTAAGGAGAAGTCTGAGTACTGACGGTCATGTGACCTCCTCTGTTTCTAGACTGCGGAGACTATGGTCCTTGAATAATGGAAGAAAAAATTCACAGCACTTTCTAAACAGGCTGTCGAGCCTATTCATGACCACTTCCTCTTCTTATACACACACAAGGCTTGTTACAAAGTCAGGATACTGAACTCCAGAAGCCTTCTCAAAGGAACCAAAGAGCATCACGTATATGTCAAAAGCCACTGGAGCTCAATCCTGATTTGCTTGTTTGTGTTCCAAGTTTTTGGAGTTTTCTTTTGGAGCTCCCGAGGGTAACAGGCTATGATGATTTAGTGCGAGGCCAGCCCATACTCGTCTTTGCCTTAGCAAAGGACAAGTTTTTGAAGATTTGTGTGTCCCTTGCCTTTTTTCCTTGTTCCAAACACAATATTTACACAACTTCATTCTCTGTGCTCTGAGTGCTCGCTCTCTGGACACAGTGTCTGTGGTTTTCACAACCCACTGCAGCCTACCTCCCCTCCTCCCTTAAATTTCTTCTTAGGGGCCAGGACTGAGAGCTTCCCCAGACAGCCTCTCTTTCCTAATCTCCTACCCCGAAGTTCTGAACAAAAACCTAGAGCATCTGGAAGTTTCAGCTTATTTAAGGCAGCACATTGTACTAGGATCCCACAGGCTGTGTGGAATACTGAAGCCGATGTGTGTGTGATGAGAAATGGTACTCAATGACTCTTGCAAACTTGGAAGCTGCTTCTTTCTCATTATCATATTTTATTCATCAGCAACCAGAAGGCTGAGACTTTAATGAACTTTGTACCAACAAAAATGTGTTATATAAGGAATTCATTCACTGTTTATCCAACGGTCCAGAGAAAAAGCAAGTTTACTGTCTATTAAGGCATGATGAAGAAGAACTTCGGAATTTTCTGTAAAACAGAGTAGTATTTCAAGGATTCTAAACCTTGGAAGTACTTTAATATAGGATCTACTGCTGGCTTAAAACAAGGAAACCCCAAGTTGCCATCCTGAGAACTAACAACCCAACATGTTAGCATCAAGCTTCCAAAAGATTGGTATTGATTGCACTCTGAAAACTGTGCCCTCTGTAAAGTCATCTAAGCATAGTGTGGGGGCAAAAAAGAAAACATTAAACTAGGTCATGGTATGGCAGCAGTCAATGACTTTCCACCCTCTCCAAAATATATGTTTGTCTCAGAGAAATATTTCACTGACTAGCACTTTGTCACACGGTTCACTTCTCATTACCATTTCAAATGCACTTTCTCTGCTCTGAGATACCTCTCTACTGCCCCAGGGCTTTGCCAAGACACTAAAAAGTTTAGTTGCCATGCATAATATACAACGCAAGTTACTTGTATGAATTTTTAACAGTGTTTTGCTTTATCACATCCTAGAGCCCCTTGAGATCCAAGAAGTGGGGGGAGGTCTTATTTATTTATCCATCCATCCATTCATCCATCCATTCATCCATCCATCCATCCATCCATCCATCCATCCATCCATCCATCCATCCCCTCTCCCTTTATTTTTTGTGTAACCCTTGCTATTGCCCTGGGCATATATTCATAATCAAGAACTTAAACAAAATGAGAACAAATGCAAACATATGCATCTTAAGGCAATTGTCAAAACAGAAATAAATGCCTGGATGAAGATTTTAGGAGAGGCAAAATGAGAGAAATAAATAATCTTAAGGGAGTTATAATTAATTATACCCGAAGAGACCAGTGCTGGATAATGTTCAATATAGCATCTGTTTCTTAGCCAGCAAAACATATTTATTGGTCAGTACAATGAGGGGTTAAGAGCCTGGGTTCTGGAGTCAGACTGCCACTACCTGTGTTTGAATACAGGCTCTGCAATTTACTAGTTGTGTGACCTTGGACAAATACTTAAGCTCTCTGGTTTTGGTTTCCTCTTTTGTAAAATGGGAATAATAAGGGCTTCTATCACATATAAGAATTACAGGAGTTCATATATGTAAAGCACTTAAAATAGTGCCCGGTGGATATGAACTATGTCACAAACACATTGTTGTTACTGTTTATTATTGTTATTATTATTCGTCATTATCAGATGTAACCAAAACTTGGTTACATGCATTTTGGCCATCAAAGCACATCTTCTTTATGGTAAATAGCAAAAAATTAAATAGCTGAAAGAAAGTCCAATAGAAATTATATGCCCTATACCGAGAGGTGGAAATTATCAAGAGCTAACAGCTAAAAGGGAAGGTACATATTATAGGTTAAATTGGTAGGTTTGTAAGAGAGAAAGATGAACTAAACATAGGCTGAATCAGCTCAAGAGGTTTTTTACCTACACTTTTCAATGCTAGATCTATGAGTGGTTACCAAATGGTCCCTCTAGGTCTAGAGAAGCATTTTATGGAAAAATCACCATCATCCTTTCCCAAAAGGCTGCCCAGAAGATACTGAATTGGATGAAGCACAGGTAGCTTTTGTGCAGAAATGCTTATGTGCTTAGCTGGTTCTTGGAGGCATAGGTTTGGCAATTGAACCGGATGAACTCTATAATCCATTTCAGCTTTAGAATTCTATGATTCTAAGACTCTCAATGTTTCCTCATATTTTTACTACACTACTTGCCTCCTTAAAACCATCCATTAGCTTTCAGTTAAATGCTATGAAGACTAACTTCTTACCTCTAGATGTCTCATCTGTCTTGCTTGGCTTTTCTTTTTCTCTCCAGTTCTCTGCCCCACAGCCACCAGCCACTGTTTCTATTTTGATACCACATCCCCCAATATAAATGTACATATAGGAATGCACACGTTTTCTCTTATTATTGAAAAATAGCACTTTAGGCCACTCTTCAACTTCTCAGGGACTTTGACTGCCATTGAAAATTTTATCTGAAGGGAAAATTTGGGAGCCATTATAGATTGTGTTCTTTCTCTCAACCCTTACATACAACTGGTCACCAAGTCCTGTAGACCACACCATCCAATAAATTACTATTAGCCCCTTACTGAGCACTCACACCAGGCACTGTGTCACATCACTGTAATCTCAAAGAAGTCAATAACTTTCAAAAAGCCACAGAGAGGGTGGCTCAGTCATTAAGCATCTGCCTTTGGCTGGGTCATGATCCCAGGGTCCTGAGATCGAGCCCCGCATCGGGCTCCCTGCTCCGCGGGAAGCCTGCTTCTCCCTCTGCCACTCCCCCTGCTTGTGTTCCCTCTCTTGCTGTGTCTCGCTCTATCAAATAAATAAATACAATCTTAAAAACAAAACAAAAGCCACAGAGATAGTAAATACTATCGCAGGAATTAAAAGTTATTTTTGACAGACTCCACGGCCCAGGCTCACTCCCTCCATGTTGCTTCTTCGGTTGCTTTGTTTCCTCTTCCACAACTTTAGCTCCAACCATTCTTTCTCATTTGGATCAATGAAATAACCTCTTAATTGGTTTCCTTGTGTCCAGATTTAACCATCTCTCTCTCAGTCTTTATTTCAAGCTGCTGTTAGACTTAGCTTTCTGAAATGCAAATGCAGTCATGTCACTTACATGCTCCCCACGGCTTTTAGAATGAAGCCCAAATCCCACACATGACACAGAAGACTGCTGGTAAAATTCACCTCTCTCACCTCACTTTCCTACAGGTACCTTTTGCTCTGGGTAAATCACGCTAGCCTTAGTTTCTCCAATAATTCCATGTTCTCATGGCTCTGGCTTTTTTGCACACGGGATTCCCACTGCCTGAAAAGGTCAGTCCCATTTTGTGACCTAGCGAATTCCTGTGTGTCCTTTCAGACTCCACAGCACACAGGAAGTGCTCAGTAAATATCTTCTAACTAAAATAACAATAATAAAGTCTACTTCTTCCTCAAAATTAAGGGACAGAGACAATCATGGGTAAATACAGTAATCTGATTTGCTAAAATGCTATAAAATGTACATTTGGGGCCTACGCTTCTAAAAATTGTTTTCACAGCCATGACCTCTCATCTGTGAAATGATGCTCAGTGAGCAGATCATAATTGTGAAATATAATGTTTGGATATTAGGCAGGAGAATCCTTGCTATGTTCATTAAATATACATTAGTTGATGTTTATAAATGTTTTATATATATTACAAAATATTAAAATACATTTCTGCTCTATGAATGAATTCATTACAACATTTGACTCAAGTTTTTATTAACCTCTTACCCTAAGTGTTAATATTTCCCATCCTATGGGGAGCGATAGGACACATTTGCCACATTAGCTTCTAAGAGGTCACTGATTTGTTTTCAGTTGGTCTGGTCACTAAGAGTTTGCACAGTTACCTTCATAAATGATTCAAGGTAATGAGTAATGAGAATTATTAAAATTAAAGAAATAACAGCAAAAATGGGGCTCCACAAATGAGAAATGATCATTGGAATATCACTCCTCAGGGGAATCATCTTACCCACCCACTTGTGAAAAGTTACTTCAAGGACACAGGAGAGGCACAGCTGTGGCATGCACAAGGACGTGTTTGCAGGAGCAAAACCATGTTTAAAATACAGAGTGTGGACTCCTGAAAGGCACATGATATCTTTGCCAATAAAATAATTTTCCATGGACCACAGGTGGCTTAGCGATACTGGCTTAGGGGCTGAGAAAATGAACATTTTAAAATTACAATTCCATGTCATGCCGTTAAAGTGTGTTCAATATACTGTCATACTAAGAACTGTTGTCTAAAATATGTCATATCACTTCCTATGGCCACATCAGTAGTTTCTATAGAAATGGTTTAGCCTGATGGTGGGTATTAAGGAGGGCACGTATTGCCTGGAGCACCGGGTGTTATACGCAAACAATGAATCATGGAACACTACGTCAAAAACTAATGATGTACTGTATGGGGACTAACATAACAAAATAAAATTAAATTAAAAAAAGAAGAGTACATACATGCATGAATGACAAATATATTTGTGATCATGCAGGAAAATAAGCACCCCCTCCATTTAAAGTACCATTTGTCTTTGGTCTCCAGGTCCTCTTCAGCTCTCTTCCATTGCTAGTGCCTGAGCCTCTCTTCCAGCTCTCTTATAACCCTTACCTCCAAAATTTTCTATTTTCCTCCTTTTTCTCCTCCTTTTTCCCTCCTTCTCCCACTCTTCTCTAGATTGTTCTTTATCAGTCTGACCATTACTTTTCTCACTATATAAGCATAATAAAGTCTTAATCCTTTTTTAGAAGGAAGATATTTTCCTTGTACCCCTTGTATATTCAAGCTCTAGAAAATTTATAAAGATTCAAAATGCAGTAAGACCCCCTAAATATTCTACACCACCATCTTATTTGCCTGTCTGTTGATATGCTCCTCTCATAAATGTAGACAGTTGCCTGGTATCTGGATTAACATTAGTCCTCTGCATTTTCTTACATCCTAGAATTGGAATTAAAACATGCTAAAGCTGGAAGAGTCCTTGTCAATAATCAAATTCTCATGTTTAAAGATGATGAAATCGAGGTTCAGAGAGATAAAATGGCTTGCTTAAGAAAACAGAGTCTGCACACTATCTCTTAGTTTGCTATTACATTATCCTTGCTTTACTCCTATTGCTTTGGCCTTCTGAATTTGGTTCTTTGTCACTCTCACAGTATTTGTTTTGGATCCTTGATCTCTATCCCGATTTGTACCCTTCCTCTACTGATGCCAGTTTATTAATCCCATGACTTGTGATGTTAATCAGGTTATGTTCCTGAGCCGCTCACCTGCCTCAACTTGGTATAATCTAGATTCGGATTTGAGGCTTAGGTTTTGCCATTCAACTATGACACACAGATTTTATTCTCTCATGTCTTGATCAGTTTGTTCAGTGACAGACTTCTATAAAATAGAATTGGAAAAAACAACTTCCTCTACTTGAAGGCAATTATGTCTAAAGAGGTGAACATGGCTCCATCAGTGTAGCAAACAGAGGCAGACATGTTCTCTGCTTGGTAAAAATCGGTGAAGTGTAAAATGGGTTATGTTCAAGCCGTACAAACACTGCCTCTAAACATATCACATTACATCCATTGAGGAACCTTCAACAATCACATCTGAGTGAATGTGACATGGCCTCTTGCCTATCTAAAATGTCTACTGGATCTATGGCATAACAAAAAGGAATTGCTGAAACTAATGAGGATGATGACAATGGAAAAAAATTTTAAACACAGCATTATTTTAATTATAGGTTAGACAGGAAAACAACAGGTACAAAGAATTTTGCAACATTGTGGAGGCGGATGTTAACTGCTATCTAGTTAGACATAAAAAAAACAAAAATGCATTGCCAAACATTTTTTATTTTACAGATGTGTATTGGAAAAACATTCTCCCTAATCTTATTCACAAACAAAAGATACATTGTTCACACTTAAAGAAAATGAAATCAAACAGGATAAAACATGAGCTGAGAGACTTCAGACATGTCCCCCAGGCATACCAGCTCATATAACTTGCGAGGAAGAGCAGTTCTCTAGCTAGATAGATAGATACTTCCTTCAACTGGGCAGATGGGCCTGGTAAATGTATAATCAATTAGCTTTTGTGCTGAAGCAGAAAGACCAAGAAGAAAAGAAATAAATGTGCACCACATCAGTACAATCCAAAATTAATCTTATTTTGCCCTGTAATCATAAAGATGCAATGATCTTTTTATAGAATTTGTGCTAGATTTTTACTGAGTTCAGAAGAAAGACCAAAAGAATTGTACTTACAGAAGATATCTTTGTCTAATAATAGGATTAATAGGATATGAATCTAAGTTTCCTATCATTTGTTTGCCATTTGAAAACTGAAATAAAAGAAAAAGGTTGGAAAAGATTAGAAGCCCTAAACAAAGTGAGAATACAAGCCACAGACCAAGAGGAGATATTTCCAATGTATATAACTGAAAATGGATCAGTATCCAGAATATATAAAGAATTCCCACAAGTCAATTAGAAAAACATTAACTGCTCATAAGAAAACTAGGAAAAGGACAAAATGAGGCAATTCACAGAGGAAGAAACCAATGGCCAATAACTATGAAAAGATACTCAACTCCACCAATAACAAGATTCTATTTCATCCATTAGACTGAAAAAAATTAGTATGTCTAATAATAGCAAGTTTTAGTGAGGATAGGAGGAAACAGAAATAGCTATGTATCTCTGATAGGAGAGAAAGCAGATGAAATTACTTTGGAAGGTAACCCTAAACTACCTAGTAAATTTGAAGATGAAAACCCACTTCCACCTCTAGGTATCTATCCTAGAAAACTCTTATATGTGAATTCTAGGAGATAAGCATAAGGAAGTTCGTTGAAGCCCCAATCATAATGGTAAAAAAAAAAAAAGTTAATTTCAATGTCCATCAGCAGAGGAAATGGATAGTTCAACTGTGGTTTATTCACAAAATGGAATATTGCACAGCAGTTAATTACCCAGATCTATCTTTATCAACATGGACAAATCCCCAAAATAAAAGCTGTTTGAAAAAAATCCATTTGTGAAACATGTACAATATTTATGCAAATTTTAGGGGCAAAACAGTTTTATAAGTATTAGTGATGGGTACTTACATATATAGTAAAATTATGAAAACATACATGAAATGATATGAACCAAATTCAATTTCAGGAGAGTGGCTAACTATGAGAAGGAAAGGATGGGGTGGAACTTTACATAGGTGTTCAACATTTTGTTTCTTTAACAAAGAAGTACTATGAAACAAATGTGGCAAGCTATAGATATAGGTGGAATATTGGTTGTGGGCACATAAATGTTACATTTTCTGTACTTTTTTGGTATATTGAAAAGGTTAAGGAGAAAAAATAAAGTCAGTGTATCTGTGTGTAGAGAAAAGACTAGGGACAGAAAATGGAGTGACTCAGTGTACAAAAGGGTGAAGCAAAGTTGCTGATTAGACAGAAGCAATAGCATCAGCTCTGTTCAGCCAATGAGAACGTTTATCAACTAGTCAAAAAAGGGTACCATATTCAGAACAGGGAAATTAATGAAACATTATAACATCTTTTCTAAGTGAAGTACTTCAGTGGTCATTTTAGGCATGGACAGAAAAAAAAAAGTCCTTTAAAATCACCTGGCCCATGTCCTTCAGATGCAATCAGCCTCGATCCATTCTGTCAAGTGATTGGACCTTATCTCTTTGGTACATCATAAGTGGAGGAGGTCCTGCTGTTTTTAGTTCTGCTTATAGTAAATCCTTGATGGCCTCACAGCTGAGTGACAGGAGTGGATAGAGAACGGATTGGAGCCTTGAGAATTCAATCTCTGGCAATGACTTCTTATAAGTTGGACATGTAGCTTGACCTCTCTGGACCTCTGTTCTTCCATCTTTCAAATGAAGATAATAATATCGACCACCAGACATTACTTTTAAAATGTACTTCTTTTCTTGGATGCCCATCATTAGATAAATGCAAGGTGCTACACAATAACCTTATGATAATGATGTCACTGGAACGTATGACATGAGATACCCTTACAGGCAAAAGCCACCTTTATGGCTCTCCCATCAACTAAACTCTCTTGGGAGAGTCTCAAGACTGCTCTGGTTCATACCAAATATTTTGAGAGCATAATATGATTATACAGTATTTATTAAATTTCAAGACTAATCATTACCTAACTCTGAGACTTAGCTATTCATTTTATAATGAGTCTTAGTAATAAAGATGGTAGAAGCATGGAAAAAATTCAGACATTTATTTAACTCACAGAATGACCGCTCGGGTATCTTTATGTATACACATTATGTTAGGTGATAAATTTTCAAAACAATTTAAGATTAACCCCTCGAGTGCATGTTTGCAGAGAAATGTGCAAAAGAGAGAAGGGGCTGCCTATAGTTTTAAAACCACACAAACCTGCCAACACACATAGCACATCTCTGAAATGTCTATGTTCCAAAAAGCTGCTGATCTGTTTTCTTTCAGTGAATTGGATCCTGCTTAAAATATTTGCTAATCATAATCAGTACTCAACTGCCTATCTGATCACCTAAAAAGTAAAGCTCTAAGTGCTCAATACTAATGGAATTTGAAAAAAAAAAGAAAGAAAGAAAGAAAGAAAAGAAAAGGAAAGCCGAGCCTGAAGACCTCTCTCTCTCCAGGTATTTACACACACACACACACAGACAGACATTAATATGTTACAGCAAAGTTAATACACCATTTTACATTTATATTTCAGTTCAATTTCTCTAGCAGAACAGAAATGAAGTTAGAATGTGATTCGCTGTGCTTATTTCAAGGCGATTTACTCCTTTTTTGTTGATCAAAATAGGGCCATAGTCGCATGGATAAGATATTCCTATGCCTAAAATTACTTCTAGAGAGTTTGCACCTGAGGGCTTAGAAGAGTAAAACCTGTCCGTGTAACTGGATACTTCTGGTACAATGACAAGCAACAAAAATAGTCAGAAAATAGTTAGCTGTCTCTAAACATTACCCCCAGTTGGGTGGTAAAAGTATTCCCCCATGCCTTTCTACCTCAGTGGAAAGCATACACTTAGATAAACACAGCATCTTCTGTCCTTTTGGTTTAAGAAAGAAAAAGGAAAACAGATAAGCAATAGAGTTTAAACTAAAACTAAACCCAGCTATGACATTTAAGGGGCTTGTATTCTGTAAATGAAAGCAAGGACTCCTGCAAAGGTAAAACGACTTCCTTGGTACACAACATGTGTTCCCCATTAGTAGAAAAGAATGGACAATATTCAGCCCAGAGGAGTACCAATCATGAACAATTGCTTCTGCATCGTTCTTGGTATCCTGTGGCTTCTCAAAAGTTCCATGTGTAGAGCACAGGTTGTGACCCACCTTGGCTAGCAGGTGAATAATCTGGCTGCCTCTTTCTGAGAATGATGAAAAACAGGGAATGAATTTAGAGAGGATTTGACAGACATGGAATCAACATGCCACCTACTGGTCCTTTTACCTGTGGTCAAGACCTACTATGTCTACTACTATGTCTACCTACTATATCACCTCAGATGCTCTCAAACCGTGGTCCACTTACTGAACAGGAAGAAAAATAATGCCAGCACCATTTTGATGGAAACAGAGGGCCTGCTGGGGATTACATAAACTCTGGAAAATCTGTAAATAAAGCCTCCAGGACCTATCAAGAACATGCTGAATAACTGTCTTTCGTGTATAATCGCTCTAAGTTGGCTTATTTGTGGTCTGTTTTTCAATAGTGAGTTATATTTGCCATTGAACAGTTGGCCTCTAGAAACTCAATTTCGTTCCCAGAAATAGTCCAAAATTTGCAGCATTTAATCTCTTACTTGTCATGTTATCAGAGCTGGGTGTAGATAAAATCATGGCATAGGTGTTTACCTTCCCTCTCCCTCAGTTTTCCATGTTTCTTCTGATATCTCTTCATCACCCCTTGGGATTTCCATGCTCGAAGTCTGCTGCTTAAAGCTCCATAGTACTTTTTGACCCAATGCCTACAGTACCTTCTGATATGGAGTATGTGCTTGATGAATATTTGTGATCAATAAACGAATGAATGAAAAAAAAAGCCCTAGGCCAGACAGAATTCCTCAGGGTTCTGCGGAATGACTGTGAAAATGGAATAATCTCATGGGTTTGAAATAATTAAGGCTGATATATAAACATCACCCATTCTTCGCTCATGAGCAGCATATTCCTTTGCTGATGGCTCCCTGAGAAAGAAACCAAGTTGGAAGTTGAATGACAACCACACTGTACCTTAATCAGCTCAGGCTACCATAACAAAATACCATACACTGGGTGGCTTACCAACAGGAATTTATTTCTTACAGTTCTGGAAATTGGAAATCTAAGATAAGAGTGTTGAGTTCTGGTGAAGGCTCTCTTCTAGCTTGCAGATGGCCACCTTCTTGCTGTGTCCTCACATGAGAGAGGGAGAGCAAACTCTCTGGGTCTCCTCTTACAAGGGCACTAATCCCATCATGAGGGCCCCACCCTTACGACCTCATCTAAACCAAATTACCTCCCAAAGGTCTCATCTCCAAATACCATGACATTGGGGGTTAGGACTTCAACATAGGAATTTTGAGGGATATAATTCGGTCCATAGGACCCTGACTTTATGGTCAAACTAATTACCAAGGATTGCTAGTCTGAAGATCAGAATACAAGGGGACTATGTTCCTGAAAAAAAGAAACCAAATAGTTTTTTTTTTTCCTTGAGTCCATTAAACTTCACAGAATTCTTTGATACCATTACTGCCAGTCATTCTATTCAGGTTACCTTAGATCAAACAACGCCATTTCCTGCATACTCTCACCTCTTCTTTCAAACCTCGGGTCTTTTCATCAAGCATGAACATACTCAGGGGTGCGGGTGGCTCAGTCAGTTGAGTGTTTTAGTCTCAGCTCAGGTCATGATCTCAGGGTCATGGGATAGAACCCCACATCCTCAGGCTCCACACTCAGCAGGGAGTCTGCTTCTCTCCCTCTCCTTCTGCCCCTTCCCCTGCTCACACTGCTCTTTCTCTCTCTAAAATAAATAAGTCAGTCTTAAAAAATTAAAAAAACATGAACATACTCGTAATAGTGGAAGCCTCAAATCCTGTCATGCAGGGTGTCCAAGCTCAAATGCAAGCAGTAGCAGGAAGTGATCATATACTAGGTCTTACTATTGGCATACTAGCCATAGTAGGATTGCATAGCCAACAGTGTTTCTATTATCTATAATAAACAAATAAAACTTGTTTCCATTAAGCATTTTTTACTCTCAAAATGAGATAGTGTTTTTATCCAAGATGCATTATCTTCTACTTTTCTAGACCTATGCCGATTTCATGAATTCCTGAGCAGTTTTGGCCAACATTCTATTCATCTGGAATCCCTTGTTCTTACTGTTATTTGCAACACCTTCAGTACCTGGGAGTCTAATGAATGTGCTGTTTGCCACTTCATTCAGAGTCTAGGAGTATATTAACTAAATACAACCAGTTCCTATTGCCTCTCCACTCCTCCTACCCCCATAACAACCTCCCCACTTCATAGCTCCCCACCTCAGAACCCTTCTTAATGGTTCTTCAGCTAATTTGAACAATGAATGAACCTGAGTGGAAACCAACCAATTTATTTTTCACAGAGTTCATAAAATACTGCAGCAGAACTTTGGGAGGAAATTTGGATAACCTTTGCATTTTTCTTTCAGCAAAAATTACTTTTGTTTTAGAGGAGGGGTCCACACGTGATTCTGTTTCTTCGTTATAAATCCACGTAAGTCATGACGCAGATCTCAGCTGGGCTTCCCTACCTCCAAGCAGCACCACTTGAGGCTTGTCGCACCATTCACTGAGATACCTAGCTTCTGTAGTGTGTTTTCTTCATTTTGTGTTCTTGTTTAACTTCCTGGGGTTTTATGTTTTACTTTCCTCTCCTCCCGGATGCCACAGAAATGCAAAGAACAAATGCATTCAATGACTCATTACCATTAGCAGCCAGAGTGGAATCAAGAACTTTATCAACTTTCCAGCTTCCTTGTTCTGTTCACAAGGGAGCCACATTATGCACAAGTGGCTTTCCTTACCTTGCTCTCTAGATGCACAGTTTATGGGATGGGCTTATCTTCCTCTAGTTCGGGGTTCTGTGGAATCTTTACTTAGACATAAGCAAAGCTTCTCCTTTCCTGCTGCACCTAGAGTGTATGGCACTGGATCTTCCAGTCAAGTCAAAAGCAATTTTCAAGGGCATACAGATATAGAAATACTTTACTATTTACAGCACGCAAAATACTGTAAGGGTGTAGTCCAGGTTATCATGTCCAAGGTATCCAATTACTCAATTCTAGAATCTGTTGCCAGGCAAATAGGCATATCATGACCCACATTATTCCCTAGTTCTTATAAAATCATGGGCTACAGTCTATAATCTACACTGGATCATAAAGAGAAAATTCTCCTGCAACATTCCCTTTGGTGCTCTGAGCAGTAGTCTCTGAGTTGTGATGAACTATGTGGTTGAATGGGGTGGTGGTGATGGAGAAGGAGGGGTGATCATTTTGTACTACGTTTTGAGTGCTTCCAGTAAAAGACTATATGCGCTCTGATAGCTAATGATGGCTAAGGCTTTTAAGCACAGGCCCTGCCACTGAAGTAATAGTTCATGTTGAAAAATTATATGTCACTGACTGTGGAACTTTGGCAAACATGAATAAAAGTTGTGCTGGAGGTAAAATATGTTCCTCACTTGGTCCCTTGAAAATACACTGTCTGCCATTTGGTGCTGTATTTTTAGGGAAGTCTCTACAATTGGCTTGAGGCAGATGGTGCTTATTTTAATAAATTTATATTGCACTCTCTCTCTTTATCACTTCTGACTTCCCACTGTTTTTCATAATGAGGTCCATGACCACCTGCATTGGACCCACCTATGCAGCTTGTTAAAACTGCAGATTCATGGGCCCATCACAGGCCATGTAATACAGAATCTCTGGGGCTGAGTCTAGAAATTGACATGTATAATAAGCACTACAGGTGACTAGTAGGCCCATTACAGCTGGAGAACCACTGACTCTGTGGAGGGGGATTAAAAATAAAAGAAACACATTGAATTAGTCTAAAAATTAAAAATTTCATTTCGTCTTATTTTTAAACCCCTGGGTCTTAACACTCTTATTTTTATTTGACAAGGTGGGGAAATTACAGGGTGTGATTAGGTGTGTACGAGAGGAGGTAGGGAAGTGTCCCGGAGAAAGTGGTACCGAAGTTGAAATCTAAAAGATGCATAGAAATCTGGTAGGCCAGGAAGAAGATGGGTGAGTGGACCTGTGGAGGAGGGAGGGGAAGAGAATGTTCCAGGCACATGGAACAGATTACACAAATACTTTGATGTGGTAAAAGTTTTGCACAAAGAACTCACTTAGTCAAAATGTAGCCTTCACAGAAAATACATAATTTATTCAGACCCAAAGGAGAGGATAATATGGAATTCCCAGCCTCGTGACAATTATATAAGTACTTGTTTCTTCTTGTTGGGAGTGAGGTAGTTGGAGGGAAGTTAGGAAGAAATATGCCTAAATCATACTATGTGTAAGCCTTGCCCATGATATAGTGCAAGGAAAAAAGTAACCTTTATTACTTTCGTCCTGCTAGGAAATTGCTGACCTGCTTCTTTTGATTGGGAAGAAAAACGACATTGGTGGGTGTCAAGCGGCAGGTAGTGACCACTGTTTCTTTAAAGACAACATATGAAACACTGAAAATTTATTTCCCAATAAACTTGACTTTCTGAGATGAACCACCAAAAAAAAAAAAAAAGTGCTATACAATAAAAGCATAAGGAACAAGGATATTTCCAATTGCCTTTAAATATAACCCAAGTGAAGTGATTCACTGTGGCTCAGGTGCAGGTCCCCTGTCAATACAATTTATAAGGGTTCAGCTTCCAAAGCTACACTTCCATTTGACAGTAATTTCCTTTTTTATTTTGTTTTGTTTTAAGTTGACTACAATTTTCAATCACAGTTATCAGTTCATTGCTTGGATGAAGGTGACCCAGCACTCCTTTATCTAATTCCTGAGATGCCCTTAGATTATCTTTCACAAGCAAAATCTACAATGATAACAGGAAAAATAAATTAATTCAAAGATGAGGGCTTATCAAATACCATCTTCTGAGGGCTGCATTTTTTACTAAACATGAGTCAAATAATCTTTTGAAATGAGGGGTGTGGTTATCCAGAATCAGCTTCTTCCCCATTGCATGGATAATTCAACAATCTTAATTAATAAGCCTTTTATGATGATTTTTATAAACAAAAGCTGCCATCAATTTGCCAGCCAAATATATCACCTTAATATTTCAAGATGTATTTGTATTTATAAAGGGAAGTAAAATTTTCATCAAATGAATCAAAAGGAAGGACTAGAAACTAGCATGCTAAATGTTGAAATAAATAGTTTACAGCTAAATTATGCTAATACTAGTAATATCTATTAAATCAGCATTTCCTAATATATGGGAATATTAGTGAGTGTTGTATGAGAAGAAAGTTCTCAATACAAATAAACTTTGGGAACTTTGTGTTAAACACATCTCTACAGGTTTCTCTTTTATAGGATTTCTCAATTTAATATGCTGACATCTATCATCAATCAAGAGCTGGATATGGCAAGCGGCATTTTCCTAAACACATTGACGGTTCCTCTTTTTCAGCACATAGTACAAAACAAGGGTTTTACCATAACATATTTTTGGAAGTTAGGATATATTTGAAATAATCATTTATTTCTAAACTTAAGAAATGGTATAAATCTTGTTTAATTATTTCTTTAAAAATTATTGCACACAAAATATCTTCAAATCTTTCAAAACGCTATTTGCCAATGCTGCCCTGTTAATCAGTACCTTTCAGCATTGGCAGTGTAGTATAACTTCTGTATTGGACATGTAATTCAGGGTGATTAAACCAATTGGATTAAACCAAGATTACCACTTTGCATGATCAAGCCACAAATTGCAGACATTTTTAACCCAAAGTGTACACATGCAAAGCAGAAAGCACGGACAAAGAAGGTTTATTTGCTTGTTGTATTCCTCCTATATATATTCTCATTCAACACAGAAAAACTAAATGGGAGTAGTTATCAGAATGTAGCTGTCAGAAATTGGATAAAATTGAGTCTTTCTGCAGCATTCATAATTACTTTCAGAAGACTGAACAAGAAATGCAGGTCTCAATAAACCACAGTGGTTTGGAATGAGCCTTGAGATTCTGAGTAGGCTTTGTAATCAGCAAATTAAAAAAATCTCCATGTAGCCCCAGCAATATTATCCTACAATATATCTCCCTGCATTATTATATACTATAAAGGCAATTGTACTTCTTTTTTGGGGGGTACGCATTGTGACACTTTTACATGATAGGTCTCATCAGGCTTTTTAGTACTCTGATAGATAACCTAGTTTACAGAACTATTTTACTTGTTTTACTCTAATCATGTAATCATAGGTGATTTGGAAATAGCTTTGAAGAAGGACTCTTAGAGCTGTTGAGTTAATAACATGCATTACCAACATTCCATGACATTTTTTATACTCCCCAAATGTTCACTCACTAAATGAGCCATTCTCACTTTTTCCCTCCCCTTCCCTTTCCATACATGGTAGGTATGTGGACATAATGTGGGCTGGATTAGAATGAGTACTCTAATTTTATATGCCATGAGAGACAGCATCTCTTGATTTAATACAGCCTTGGAAGTCATTTTCAAAACTATTACTGTACCTAACTTTTCTGTGGCCACCAAATGGGCGCTGCCCTTGCCCGTGGATTCTAGTGTTTTCTCAACTCCTACTCATCCCCTTGCTCACCGACTTCTATTCCTCCTCATATCAAGTTGCTTAAAGCCACACATTGCTGATTTTGGAAAAGACCATTCAGTGAAGAAGAATGGGCACTCTCACATACACACTGTTGGTAGGAGTGTAAACGTATATAGTCTTTTGGGGGACATTTTAGTGGTATATACATGCTAGATTCTCTCATTTATTTTCTGTCAAAATATTAAATGTGTATATCCTTTGACTCATCAATTCCACTTCTAGGGAATCTGTTCCTACAGGACAATTCTACAGGTACACAAATATGTATGTACATGGAATTCACTGTGGTGTTGTTCATAAAAGTAAAAAATTGGAAATGACCTAATTGTCCATGCATATAAAGGAATATCAAGTCACAGAGGCAGATCTCTCTATCCTGACATAGAAAGCTCTCCAACGCACAGTGCTAGAAAACAGGAAAAGCAGGCCATAGAACACATACAGCATGATCCCATGTAGGTCTTTTTTTTTTTTTTAAAGATTAATTTTTTTGAGAGAGAGAGAGAGAGAATGCGAGCAGGGTAGGGGCAGAGGGAGGAGGAGAGAGAGAATCCCAAGCAGACACCCCGCTCAGCGCAGAGCCCGACATGGGGCTCAATCTCACAACCGTGAGAACATGACCTGAGCCGAAACCAAGAGTCAGATGCTCAACTGACTGAGCCACCCAGGTGCCCCGATATGATGTAGGTTTTTCAAAATTACAAAAGGATACCTACCAAACTATTATCATTGAGTACCTCTGGATAGGGGAATGGTTTGGGACAGGGTGGGGGTGAAGAATAAAGGACTTTTCAGTTTTATACTTTTGTGTGGTTTACTTCATTTTAAAATAAGCATATAATTATGTGTTATTTGTGTAACTGATATATTTTTAAGGAAAATGCAACTGCAATATTCTCCAAAACATTAGTTTCAAAAGTCATACACTCAAGAAAAACAAATGAAAACCATTTGATATTATTTCTCACCAAGCAGATTATTCAGGGATGCACCCATTATTTCTCTTAGGTTTTGGGCCAGGGAATTATCTATTATTTCTTTAAGTACCATGGCCCATAGACCCTAGAGTGTCCCCATGTTCATGACCTGTGACTTGCTTCTAACCAATAGAATATAGCAAAGGTGATGAACTACCACTCCCCGAATTATATTATTGTTTATACATATAAGACCCATTTTACTAGCTAAAGAGCATTTCTCTCTCTCTCCCTCGCTCTCTTTCTCTCTGACAGATGCTGACTCTGAAGAAGCTGCCATGCTGTGAGTGGGCCTATGGAAGGGGTCATGAGACAAGGACTACAAAGTAGCCTCTAGTAGCTGACAGCCAGCAAGAAAATGGGAAATTGGGTCCTAAACCACAGGAATTAAATCCTGCCAACAACGACATAAGCTCAGAAGAGGATCCACAGATGAGACCTCAGTCCCAGATAACATTGTGATTTCATCCTGGTGAGACCCTGAACAGAGGATCCAGTGGTGTGCCCAGATTCCTGACTCATAACAACTATGAGACAATGACTGTTTGTTGTTTTAAGTCCTTAGGTTTGTGCTCATTTGTTACACGGCAATAGAAAACTAATACAATTACTTTGTTCTACAGTCTGTCTGATGCCAAACTAACCAGTGGAAGACAAAAGAATCTGCTCAATCAACTATTTTGTCTACCAGCTCCCTTCTGCTTAATCACTGACAAATGTATACCCTTGAGCTTTATAAATCACTTTGTTAGGCACTATCCTGTGCATTTATATCTCTTATCTTACAGAGTCCTCACATTACTCCTGTGAAGTGGCCATAGATAAGGATGTTGTGGCTTTAAGAGGTTACAAATTTGGCCCAAGGTGTAGGTATCTAGTAGGTAGCTAAGTCAAGATTCATACCCCAAACCTGTGTTCAACAGGACATAAAAAAGAATAAAAAAACCAACAAATGATCCAATATTTAAAAACCCACTCCACTTTCAGAAAATCCTTTAAAAACCAGTGATTAAAAGAAGTTGGTAGTCTAGCTATCCCCCCGGAAAGTAGTAAGTCTAATCCTACTTGTCTTCCCCCAAATCTGTTACATTTTCCTGCACTCATTTGCAGTGACTTAAAATAAAAACCCAGGAGTTATTACAAGAGAGCCTGGCTACAATGTGGCTCATTATCACACAGCTTTATATATTCTGCCAGTCACATAATTTCCTCTTTGAGTTATACCTAATACAGTAGTGGCTCAACCCAGTAGTGGCTGATAACCCAAGCAAAGTTCTGTTCCTTAGTATCAGGAGATCGGTGACTTTTTAAGTTCACATGGGCATCCTTTT
Source organism: Mirounga angustirostris (assembly GCF_029215605.1). Classification (NCBI taxonomy): domain Eukaryota; kingdom Metazoa; phylum Chordata; class Mammalia; order Carnivora; family Phocidae; genus Mirounga; species Mirounga angustirostris. The sequence continues at coordinate 101,526,802 of NW_026991719.1, forward strand.
AAAGGAAGCAAACCCTACAAAACTAAAAAGCCAGAAGAACAGAGCTGCATACTAGAAGACGGCACAATCAATGTAATCATCAATAGGCAAGTTGAGATAAACATCATCCTGACAGGATATCTAGCTGAAGAAGGCCAGAGGAAGAATGACTCAATTTTATTTTTCCCATGGGCAAAGGCAGAAGAGTGTCATCATGAAAAATTAAAGTCCCACCACAAAGCATTTGTACAATGTGCCATGCCAGAAAGCAAAGGGCAAACCACTAATCTCAACAGATAATAATTAGAAAAAACAGTAGAGAAGAAAAGCAGGAATACTAAGACAGAAGGATGTTAGGAAATATCACTATCAATTGTGATGACTCTTCTAGAATGTGCATTTTGACTGATTTTATAGGTTGTGATTTTCTCACCGCAGGCATTTAGAATTGGCATTCAAACAGTAGGAGAGCCAACTTTAATTAACTTAAGACTTCTGAATAAAGAGACAACCAGAGAGTAAGAGGGACATCTAATGCTATGGCTACGATTTGCTGTTCAAAATGCAGAATCATATGCACTGCTGCTTTTATTGCCTTTTCACCTTATCCGCTGAAAATTGTTGCCACATCAAGCAAACGATCTCTGTGATCCACATTTTATCCCATTTAGGACCTTCTCCTTTCTGCTTTCCTTCCCTAATCAGTACGATGTATAATTTGGCCCCTGAGATCAGAGACTGATCAAAATGAACAGAGTAGACTCCAGGAGGACAGCTTTGAATAAATAGGATAATGCAAGAGGATAATCAGATTCTCTGAGGATTTCAGAAAACTTTTGGTTCAGACCCGGAATGAGAATGGGAATAAAAACAACCAATGACAGATAAATGTATGTCTTGTATCTAAGTGGCATGCATGTGCCTATGAATACATACACAACGCAATAATAAATTCATGACATTCAGACAACCCACAATGAGGTTCAAATCTCCCTGCCCAGTATGTATCTCATTACTCTTCTCCTTGACCTTTTTGTTCTAGTCCAATCTTCTCATATTGGCTCAGAGCATGATCCTCAAGTGAAATACTGGGTCTTTGCCTCTTGATTTGTCCAAAATCCATTCAATCTTCAAAATCTACTTTCTCTGTGCAGGCCTCCCAAACCAATCCTGATTGCTTCCATTTTTCTGCCCTTAGCCTGTTTTCCTCACATGATGATCATCATATCATTAACTTAACGCTATTTAATCTTTTAAGTCTATATTTTATCTCCTCAGCTAGACCATCTTAATTACTTGGGAGCTGGAGGCTCACAATCCAGTGAGAGACAAAAGGTTAAACAAATTTCTAAAACACAATGTAAACATGTTTTTAATAGAGATGTAGGATATAGAATGCTAAAGATCAGAGAGCAAGGTAACTTTGTGAGATTTGGACAAGGTTTACAGAGGAACTGGCAGTTGACCTGGCTTTTTTTTTTTTTTAATTTTATTTATTTATTTGAGAGTGAGTGAGAGAGAGAGAGAGAATCTCAGGCAGGCTCTACACCCAGCATGGAGACCGACGCAGGGCTCGATCTCATGACCCCGAGATCATGACCTGAGCCAAAATCAAGAGTCAGACACTTAACTGACTGAGACCCCAGGCGCCCCCTGACCTGGCTTTTTTTTTTTTTTTTTTTTTTTGGCCTGGCTTTTGAATATTGCTTAGCAGTTGGCCAGATTTAGGGGGAAGAAAGTATCATTGTTAGGTAAAAGGAACTATATGTGTAGAATTGTGAAACTGCTTGGTGTACTTGAAAGAAAAGTGAATATATGAATAGGCTTGTAGAATTTCAGAGGCTGGAGAGGTAGGTTGAGGCTTGACTTTATGGAATACAAGAGCTTCTCTCACAGTGTAATGGATAGTCACTGAATGGTTCAAGAGGAGACTAGCATGGGAAAATATGCACTGACAAAGGTATTTCTGGTGATAGTGTAAAAGCTGAATTGGATAAAGGCAGGCCTGAAGGTAAAAAGAAAATCAGACAATTTGTTACATCACATGAAAAATTACAAGGCTTGAACTAAGCCCGAAGTGTTAGACATGGGATAAAGGGGATAGGTCAGAAATGGAATTAGGAAGTACAGTTGTTAGAACATGGAGAGGAATTGGAAGTAGGGGAGAAGAAGGAGCCTAGAATAAATTCAAAATGTACATACTTTGGGAGACTGGACAGATGTTGATGGCATTCATTAAAACAAGGCATTCATGAAGAAGGGAAGGTGATGAATTGATGTTGGTTGTACTGAGTTTGAAGAACATGTGGACCATCCTATAGATGCCCAATAGGAGTCAGAAATAGTTTTGGAGCAAAGTGGGGGACTAGAGATGTAGACTGGGAAGCCACTGGTGGTGTTTAAAGATATGGATATGAAAGGTATTTCTCAGAAAAAAAGATCATAAAATAGATAAGGTCCAAGGACAGATCTTTGGGGAACATTGACAATTTTAAAGGGTAGAAGGATAAAGAGGTATCTGTGAAGGAGTCTAAAAACTTTTGAGAACCTGGAGAAATCATTTTTCCCAAGGGAACAAGTGGACAACAGTACTAACTTCTACTGAAAGTTCAAGTAGGATGAGAACTAAAATGGAGATCTGGTCAAAATGTCAGTGATGATCTTCATGACTGTAATAGAGTAGTGGAAAGAGAAGTCAAATTAGTTTGTTTATTCATTTTATTCTATAATTACTTATCCCATTCCTATTATGTGCCAAATATTATAGCTAATAAGAATTCAAGCAAAAATCCCTGCCCTGTGGAGTTTATCTTCTAGTGGGAAAAGCAGTGAAATAAGATGAATAATTTAAAGTATATTAAATGGTGTCAAGAGCTAAAGGGAAAATTAAAACAGAGAAGGGGATAGGGAGCATATGCGTGGGTAAGGTCTCTGAAGTTGTAATTTTAGATAATGTAGTCAGGTAAACACTCCCAGAGTAGGTCATATTTAAGTAAAGACCTGAAAAAATTAAGGACCAATCCAGGAAGACTGAGGACTGAATGGTAAAGGAGGAAGTATTTACAAGACAATGTAGAAATTAATAATGCAAGTGAGAGAGAACTAACAGTTTCAGCTCCAGAGGAAGTGAGGAGTGTATGGCATTGAAGACACACAATCAGAGTTGGCACTGAAAAGGGGGATGGCTACTCCTGACCATGAAACTTCTTATAAGACTGAGTATAAATATAGGTACGTTGAAGGTAGGGTGGTAGGAAGTTAGAGGGAACATGACTGATGGCCTCTATTTTCTCTCTGAGGTAGGAAGCAACATTTTCTGTTGCATGACAGGGTGTGGGAAAAGTAAGTAGTCCAGAGAAAATGGCATTAGAACAGTAAGAATGGCATTCTTAGAAAGGGAGCTGACTCTGGCACAAAAATAAAGACGGGGTAGAGTCTTCAGGGCTTGGCTAAGGCTGGATAGTATGAATTTGCAGTGGCACCCATCAATCAGGTATGATTGTCTTTGGCAATGAGAAGCATAAAGGGAGGAAGAAAGAAAACAAGTAAAAATGATCCAAGGTTGAGGATTGGTGAGATGGTGAGACACAAGGATGTCAATGAGTTCATGGCTAAAAAGTTTAAGGATTAGTAAGAATGAAAGCATTAAAAGGTCTGAAGAGTAGATAGGAAGCTAGAGAGGAGCGAGGGACCTAGAGCTCTTGATACACCAGAGGTGTTTTACTGGGAGTGAAGAGGTAGAAGTGACTTGCTGAAGCAGAGTGGAGGCAATGAACATCGGCTGGAAGAAGGTCAGGAACTATGAAGTTAGGGTTTCAGATGGGTTCTCCAAAAAATAGAGGCAGATTATTTCAGGTGGATATATATATATTTTTAACATCCTTTCATGAAATTTTTTTATAGGTTTTTTTTTGTAGTTTTAAATTTTATTATATTATGTTAGTCACCATACAATACATCATTAGTTTTTGATGTGGTGATCCAAGAGCCATTGTTTTCGTATAACACCCAGTGCTCCATGCAGTATGTGCCCTCCTTAATACCCATCACCGGGCTAACCAATCCCCCGTCCCCCCTCCCCTCTAGAACCCTGTTTGTTTCTCAGGTCCATAGTCTCTCATGGTTCATCTCTCCCTCCAATTCCCTCCCCATTTTTCCCTTCCTTCTCCTAATGTCCTCCATGTTATTCCTTATGTTCCACAAATAAGTGAAACCATATGATAATTGACTTTCTCTGCTTGACTTATTTCACTTAGCATAATCTCCTCCAGTCCCATCCATGTTGATGTAAAAGTTGGGTATTCATCCTTTCTGATGGCTGAGTAATATTCCATTGTATATATGGACCACATCTTTATCCATTCATCTGTTGAAGGGCATCTCGGCTCTTTCCACAGTTTGGCTATTGTGGACATTGCTGCTATGAAGATTGGGGTGCATATGGCCCTTCTTTTCACTACATCTGTGTCTTTGGGGTAAATATCCAGGAGTGCAATTGCTGGGTCATAGGGTTGCTCTATTTTTAAATTTTTGAGGCACCTCCACACTGTTTTCCAAAGCGGCTGTACCAACTTGCATTCCCACCAACAGTGTAAGAGGGTTCTCCTTTCTCCACAACCTCTCCAACATTTGTTGTTTCTTTCCCTGTCCATTTTGGCCATTCTAACTGGTGTAAGGTGGTATCTCAGTGTGGTTTTGATTTGGATTTCCCTGATGGCTAATGATGATGAACATTTTTTCATGTGTCTGTTAGCCATTTGTATGTCTTCTTCAGAGAAGTGTCTGTTCATCTCTTCTGCCCACTTTTTGACTTGATTATTTGTTTTTTGGGTGTTGACTTTGAGAAGTTCTTTATAGATCTTGGATACCAGCCCTTTATCTGTAGTGTCATTTGCAAATATCTTCTCCCATTCTGTGGGTTGCCTCTTTGTTTTGTTGACTGTTTCCTTGGCTGTGCAGAAGCTTTTTATCTTGATGAAGTCCCAAAAGTTCATTTTTGCTTTCGTTTCACTAGCTTTTGGAGATGTATCTTGAAAGAAGTTGCTGTGGGCGATGTCAAAGAGGTTACTGCCTATGTTCTCCTCTAGGATTTTGATGGATTCCTGTCTCACATTGAGGTCTTTCATCCACTTTGAGTTTATCTTTGTGAGTGGTGTTAGAGAATGGTCGAGTTTCATTCTTCTACATGTGGCTGTCCAATTTTCCCAGCACCATTTATTGAAGAGACTGTCTTTTTTCCATTGCATGTTTTTTCCTGCTTTGTCAAAGATTATTGGACCATAGAGTTGAGGGTCCATATCTGGGTTCTCTATTCTGTTCCATTGGTCTGTAGGTCTGTTTTTGTGCCAGTACCATGCTGTCTTGGTGATCACTGATTTGTAATATAGCTTGAAATTGGGCAACGTGATGCCCCCAGCTTTGTTTTTCTTTTTCAACATCTCCTTGGCGATTCGGGGTCTTTTCTGATTCCATACAAATTTTAGGATTGTTTGTTCCAGCACTTTGAAAAATATCATTGGAATTTTGATCGGGATGGCATTGAAGGTATAGATTGCTCTGGGTAGCATAGACATTTTAACAATGTTTATTCTTCCGATCCATGAACATGGAATATTTTTCCATCTTTTTGTGTCTTCTTCAATTTCTTTCATGACTGTTTTGTAGTTCCTAGAGTATAGATCCTTTACCTCTTTGGTTAGGTTTATTCTGAGGTATCTTATGGTTTTCGGTGCTATTGTAAATGGAATCGTTTCTTTAATTTCTCTTTCTACAGTTGTGTTGTTAGTGTATAAGAAAGCAACTGATTTCTGTGCATTGATTTTGTATCCTGCCACATTACTGTATTGCTGGATGAGTTCTAGTAATTTGGGGGTAGAGTCTTTTGGGTTTTCCAGATAAAGTATCATGTTGTCTGCAAAAAGAGAGAGTTTGACTTCTTCTTTGCCAATTTGAATACCTTTTATTTCTTTTTGTTGTCTGATTGCTGTTGCTAAGACTTCTAGTACTATGTTGAACAACAGTGGTGAGAGTGGGCACCCTTGACTTGTTCTTGATCTTAAGGGAAAGGCTCTCAGCTTTTCCCCATTGAGGATATTTGCTGTGGGTTTTTCATAGATGGATTTTATGAGCTTGAGGAATGTTCCCTCTATCCCTATACTCTGGAGAGTTTTAATCAGGAAAGGATGTTGTATTTTGTCAAATGCTTTTTCTGCATCAATTGAGAGGACCATATGGTTCTTCTCCCTCCTCTTATTAATGTGTTCTATCACATTGATTGATTTGCGAATGTTGAACCACCCTTGCATCCCAGGGATAAATCCCACTTGGTCGTGGTGGATGATCCTTTTAATGTATTGTTGGATCCTATTAGCTAGGATTTTGTTGAGGATTTTGGAATCCATATTCATCAGGGATATCGGTCTGAAATTCTCCTTTTTGATAGGGGCTTTGCCTGGTTTGGGGATTAAGGTAATGCTGGCCTCAGAATGAGTTTGGAAGTTTTCCCTCTGTTTCTAATTTTTGAAACAGCTTCAGTAGAATAGGTATTATTTCTTCTTTGAGTGTTTGGTAGAATTCCCCAGGGAATCCATCAGGCCCTGGACTCTTGTTTTTTGGGAGGTTTTTGATCACTGCTTCAATCTCGTTACTGGTTATTGGTCTATTCAGGTTGTCAATTTCTTCCTGTTTCAGTCTTGGCAGCTTATAGGTTTGCAGGAAGGCCTCCATTTCATCCAGATTGCTCAGTTTACTGGCATATAGTTGTTGATAATAATTTCCAATAATTGTTTCTATTTCCTTTTTGTTAGTCGTGATCTCTCCCCTTTCATTCATAATTTTATTAATTTGGGTCCTTTCTCTCTTCTTTTGGATAAGTCTGGCCAGTGGTTTATCAATCTTATTAATTCTTTCAAAGAACCAACTTCTAGTTTCGTTGATCTGGTCTACTGTGTTTCTGGTTTCTAATTCATTGATTTCTGCTCTAATTTTAATTATTTCTCTTCTAATGCGTGGCTTAGGCGTCGTTTGTTGCTTTTTCTCTAGTTCTTTAAGGTGTAGAGTTAGTTGGTGAATTCAGGATTTTTCTATTTTTTTGAGTGAGGCTTGGATGGCTATGTATTTCCCCCTTAGGACCGCCTTTGCAGTATCCCATAGGTTTTGGACCAATGTGTTTTCGTTCTCATTGATTTCCATGAATTGTTTAAGTTCTTCTTTGATTTCTTGGTTGACCCAAACATTCTTGAGCAGAGTGGTCTTTAGCTTCCAAGTGTTTGAATTTCTGCCAAATTTTTTCTTGTGATTGAGTTCCAGTTTTAGAGCATTGTGGTCTGAGACTATGCAGGGAATAATCTCAATCTTTTGGTACTGGTTGAGACCTGATTTGTGACCCAGTATGTGGTCTATTCTGGAGAAAGTTCCATGTGCGTTCGAGAAGAATGAGTATTCTGTTGTTTTAGGGTAGAATGTTCTGTAAATATCTATGAGGTCCATCTGGTCCAATGTATCATTCAAAGCTCTTGTTTCCTTGTTGATGTTCTGCTTAGATGATCTGTCCATTGCTGAGAGTGGAGTATTGAGGTCTCCTACAATTAACGTATTGTTATCAATAGGACTCTTTATTTTGGTTAACAGTTGGCTTATGTAGATGGCTGCTCCCATGTTGGGGGCATAGATATTTACAATTGTTAGATCTTCTTGTTGGATAGACCCTTTAAGAATGATATAGTGTCCTTCTGTGTCTCTTATTACAGACTTTAGTTTAAAATCTAATTTGTCTGATATAAGAATTGCTACCCCAGCTTTCTTTTGAGGTCCGCTGGCATGGAAGATAGATCTCCATCACTTCACTTTCAGTCTGGAGGTATCTTTAGGTTCAAAATGAGTCTCTTGTAGACAGCATATGGATGGGTCCTGTCTTTTTATCCAATCTGCAACCCTGTGCCGTTTTATGGGAGCATTTAGGCCATTCACATTGAGAGTGATTATTGAAAGATATGAATTAATTGTCATCATGTTGCCTGTGAAGACGTTGTTTTTATAGATTGTCCCTGTAAGTTTCTGTTGTAGATCACTCTTGGGGTTTCTCCTTTTATAGAACCCCCCTTAATTTTTCTTGCAGGGCCGGCTTAGTGGTCACATATTCTTTCAACTTCTGCCAGTCGTGGAAGCTCTGCATCTCTCCACGCATTCTAAATGAAAGCCTTGTGGGATAAAGTATTCTTGGCTGCATGTTCTTCTCATTTAGTACTCTGAATATGTCTTGCCAGGCCTTTCTGGCTTGCCAGGTCTCTGTGGATAGGTCTGACATTATTCTGATGTTCCTCCCTCTGTACGTAAGGAATCTCTTCCCCCTAAGTGCCCTTAAGATGGTTTCCTTGGTTCTAAGATTTGCAAGTTTTACTATCACATGCCAGGGTGTTGGCCTGTTTTCCTTGATCTTAGGAGGGGTCCTCTCTGCCTCTAGGACTCGAATGTTTGTTTCATTCCCCAGATTAGGGAAGTTCTCAGCTACGATTTGCTCAAATACATCTTCTAGCCCTCTCTCTCTCTCCACTCCCTCTGGGATTCCAATTATTCTGACATTGGAACGCCTCATGGTGTCACTTATTTCTCTGATTCTATTTTCATGGATTCTGAGTTGTTTTTCCCTGGCCTCCTCTGTTCCCTTTTTATCATTATACTGTCTTCCAGATCGCTCATTCTCTCTTCTGTCTCGGTTACCCTAGCTGTTAGATTATCTAGATTGGATTGGATCTCATTGATAGCATTTTTAAGTTCTGCCAATTCAGCTTTCCTTTCTGCCCTTAGAGACTCTATGTTGCCATTAATTGATTTCTCCATTCTAGCCATTATCTTCACAATTGCTAGCCTGAATTCCATCTCCGACATCTTGGTTATGTCTGCATCCATTTGTAAATCTGCAGCATAAGTCATAATCTCTGAGTGTTTTCTGTTTTGGGGGCTCCTCCTCCTAGTCATTCTGTTGATGGGTGTTTGAGGGAATGTATAGAGTCGAAATTATTGACCAGAACCCAAGCAAGATGCACCTGTTTTCTTGGGACCTTAGGGTTGCTGGCCTCTTGTTTTCCCAGCCTGTCTTCTGGGGGAGGGGCCTGCCGCACTGTTACTCAGGCAACCCTGTTTGGGCGGAGTTGCCCTGAGCCCCTGTGGCGGGGGATGGGCTCAGTGGGAATCATTCTTTGGGGCTTTTGTTCTCTGGCGGCTTTCCCTTGCGGCGTTCTGCGTCTCTTCCGCGAGTCAGAGCAGAAGAGACCGTTTCCAACCCTCTGCCTCAGAGCAGAGAGACCACAGTCTGTTCTTCTGTGAGCCCTCCAGGCCACACCGTCTCCGTTTCTGTCCGTGCTGCTATAAACTGCAGCGTCCTGGGTTGTGCGCCCCTCCGCAGCGCCCCCAGTCCTGCCTCCAGGTCGGGGCACGTCTCTGCCCTTTGTGCTTCTAAAACCGCCAGCCGCTCCCAATTCGCATGTGCGACTCTGCTGCTTGGGGTTTCCACCCCCGGGGGTTGCAATTCACTGGCGCGACCCCAGCGCATGGGGTTTCCAACTGGGAGGCTGCAGTTCGCGTGCGCGCAACCGTCGCTCCGGTATCTGTCTCTGTCGGGGGGGGGGGGGGGGGGGGGGGGGGGCTGCAGTTCACGTGCGCGCGACCGTCGCTCCGATTTCTGTCCAGGATGAAATTTTTTTTTTAATTAAAATTTTAGGTAGTTACCATACAGTGCAATATTGGTTTTTGGAGTAGAAGTTAGTGATTCATCCCTTACATACAACACCCAGTGCTCATCACAACAAGTGCCCTCCTTAATATCCATCATTCATCTAGCCCATCCCCCACCCACCTTCCTCCATCAACCCTCAGTTTGTTCTCTATCGTTAAGAGGATTTTTTTTTTTCTGTCAAAAGAGGAGATTTTTCCATGCAAACCAAAAATAAGGAGGAGTATAAATCTAGTATATGTAGTATTATTCTCATGGTCCAAAAAACATTAAATGCCAATTATAAAAAACCTCTCATAATAGAACAATAGAAAATATGTTTTATAAATACTATTTGGGGAAAGAATCTCAAAATCTAAAGCCATACTTCAATGAGATTCTCTAAACTGTTGGTAGGCAAAATAATGGAAAACACATTTAAGTTTAAATAATGACTTTCAAAGTAGAAAAACGCATTAACTCTGGACAAGTAGGATAAACTTATTCAATAAAAGATAACACAAGTCCAACTATACTGCATTGAACCCTGCCTGGTAGGATAATAGAAACATGTAAAATTGAATTGGGTTAAAAATGATCTTTTTTGCAAATAGACATGTAAAGAAATTTTATACTTGAAGATTGAATAATAACCAACATCTCTAAGGAAAAATTAAACCATTTATTCAAGTCCACTTTATAGTCTTCTAACCTGTGTAATTTTCATTATTGTTATTTTGAGATGATCTGGCTTAATTGAAGTCATTATTGCCCATGAATAATGAAGGCGTATTTGCTATTTCATACATCTGTGAGACTTTCATATATTTTACATTTGATAACTGGTATCCAGACCTTCTTGTATTTACCTTTATGAGTCACAGTTCTTAACTGAAGTCAGGATAAGCCTTCATTATAGAAACATATACTAAGCTTTCACCTATGACTTTTCTGTCTTTTCTTACCTGATTGGGACATTATCTGCCATTTGGAAAGTATATATACAAAACCATCTTTCCTAGCCATTAGTGGGCATGACTTAAATGTGCTGTTTGGTGTGCAATTCTCCACCCACGGAAATAACTCCATACAAAAAAAGGACTAAAATTGAATGCTTGATGGAGCTGTTATGATGAACCATGCTGGAAATATAGATTTTAAAAAAAGATAGAGTTTGAATAAGGAAAATGAGGAATGTGTAACAAGCTGGAGAGGTTGAATATCTTTACTCTCTTGCTTTTGGGGATTCCTGGAGCCCTTCACTGTGTGTGGTTACCTCTTGATTTTAATTTTGCAATCAAAAATTAAGTTCTCTGAAGGATCGTGATGACAAGTAAAGAGGAAAAAAAAAAAAGAAGTTGAAGTTTCTGCCCCTCCCTCTAATCCAGATTGTGTTTCCTGTCAATTTTACATTTTGGGGTCTTTGGGAAAGGGGAGTCACAAGTACAAGGTGGAAAAGGCTCTGGGAGCATGGATAATAAAGACAAGGGGAAAGGAAGATGTGTGCATAGGAGGTAGGAGGTACTTTGGAGGAGTTTTCCCATCTTATATGTGTCTGGGGGGAGGTGTGGGTGGGGAAAGGAGTAAAGTCAGCAATAAAGGCATCATAGGAAGAGAGTAAGAGTGTCCTTTCATTTAGGAAGCATGAGTGGCATAATGTAAGGTGGTGGGGACTTGTAGTTTTTTAAAAAAAATAGGTTGCTATTATATATTATCATATTGTGTCCTAGAGACACATTTTACTCACCGCCATTTCAATTCTGACTGGCAATTACCCTTCCTTCTAGAAGCTAAACTGTTAAAGCCAAATTTAGTAAAGCAGGTCATATGAGAAATGAGCCTGAACAGTCTTTCAGGTTATTCTAGTTTCCACAGGGAGCATTTTGCTTCTGCTTCCTTTGGACTTGTCACTCCAGAGACACTTTGTCACCTTAAGGCATCCTTTAAAGTACAGACAGGAAGGCCGATAAAGAGTTTGTCATGGTAAAGCATTTAAATGGTAAATATTAGATTCTTGGTACAAAAAAAAATATTATGGGTCATAACAGGGTAGTTAATTCCTAAGAGAAGGGGGATAATACACATAGCATAGTTACTCTAGCTGTCCCCAGCATAATAAATTATGCCAATAATTACTCTCTTGCTTCTCAAGGTAAGTAGGTTGAGAACAGAGGTGTCAACATAGGGGCTTTCTATGATCCATCAACGTTTAATGGGTATCAGACAATAAAAGATCATTTTTTAACCATCACCTCAGAAAGATGAGAAAGGATCTTTCTGGTTCGTGTTTTTGAAACTTCAGGTAGCAAACCATTAGTGGGTTGTGAAAGTAATGTATGGGTCATGAAAGGTACATTGAAAACAAGAATATGGTAGGATAGGGTAAAGTAGGGTAGGATAGACTAGAACAGAATAGAGTAAGATATCATAGTACATCATATGTAGTGTTTTGTAAACTGTGTTGTGAAACTTTTATTTAATATATATACATGTATTATGTGTTTACCGGGTTGCAATGAAAAATGAATTTCTTATTTGGATCACTGCCAAAAAAGTTTGAAAGTTACTGCTTTAGGAGCTACCTCTGCATCTCACAGAGAGTAGAGAAAAGCTTTACTCATGACCACAGATATGACCAGAAGATTATTACCATCTGAGGGAAAACCACATTTATCTGAGTCTCAGGAGAACAAATAATTCTCAACTGGGAAAAATGATATATAGAGGCATATAAATCTCTAAAACGATTTTAAAAATCAACAAGATGAACAATAGAAACATAAAAGAAAAAAAAAGAAAACTCTCTATGAAAACAGAAGGATAAAAGTGAAAACAACCCAAATGTCCATCAACTGGTGAATGGATAAACAAAATGTGTCATACCCCTACAATGAACCATTATTTGGAAATTAAAAAGTATGCAATGCTGATGCATGTTATGCTGTGGATGAACTTGGAAAACATATGAAGTGCAAGAAGCCAGACACAAAATGCCAAATAGTGTATGATTCCTTTTGTGTGAAATGTCTACAACAGGCAAATCTATAGAGACAGCAAGATTAGTGGTTTTTTAGAGCTGGGAGATATGGAAGTGGTGGGGTGATTGCTAAAGGATAAGGGGGTTTCTTTTTGAGGTGATGAAATTGTTCTAAAATTGACTGTGGTTATATTTGCAAATAGCTATTAATGTACAGAAGAGCACTAAATTGCATGGCATGTGAACTATATCTCAATAAAGTTGTTTAAAAAAAGCAGAACAGTATTTTTTCAAAAAGAAGAGATTCAGAAGCAATCTGAGTAGTAAACACAGGTCAGAAAAAAAACAACCACTAGTCCAGACTGGTGGTGAGCTATTGTTTTTGCTAGTCATTATTTTTCAACATTCTTTAAAAAATAAAATTGTACTTTAAGGTTTTTTTTTTTTTTTTTATAAACTATCCTTCTCCAACTTTCATGTTTCGAGGAGTGAAGTTGACTCCATTCTCAGCTTCACAGGTAGGCCTTCAATGGGCCTAAAAAATCAGCCAATCTCATTCCCCAGGCCAAGGTGATTGGTTCAATGCCAGGGAAATGACTAAACCGAAGGGAATAAGGACTTAGACATTTCCTAAGGTTTCTGGGAAAAAGGAAGGTTTTCTTCCCCCACTAGATGAGTTTCTGCCACTGTTACATAGACTGACAATGTAGCTAACAACTAGAGAGTAGACCTGAACCAACAGATAGAGATAAATTGGATTTGGTGACATAAATTGAGCCCTGATCAAGCCATACCTGAAGACAAATATACACCTGTAGTCAAACATTCACCTTGTCCTTAGGCCAGACTGAGTTGGGTCATGTCGCTCTCAAAGTGTACTAAGTGATATACATACTCAGGTGTGTATGTGTGCACAGGTTTTGAAAACACTATAAACAAAAATACAAAATGCATAGGTTGTGAGGAGAATGAGTCTTGCTAAAAACCATAAGAAAAAGCATAGTTTACTTGGAAAAGTATATCCATCCTGTGACAGTACCCTTCAATACCTGCCTATCACTTTATCATTTCAGTTCAAGTGCAAAACCACCACCACCTAGTAATACAGAATGTAGAATGATTGCAGAAATGTATTAAAATTAACACAGCAAAATCGGAGGTGCCACTCTCAGTTTCCAATCAATCAATATGGAAGCAAGTGGGAAATAGGGAAAAAAACCAAAGTAGGAACCCAAGAGTATGACTTATATAATATATTTAGGTTAGCAAAGTTTCACTAAGGATATGTATTTACAGAACAGGCAGATAAGGCAGTTATTGTCTGATTCAAAGAGGCAACAATACGGGTCCTTTTGACTAACAAATACATTACCAACTAGCTTCACTGCCTGAAACCAATGAATAACAGTTTAGACTACATGTTCACATTAGACAAAGCACTGTGCTAAGTACTGTGGGACTGAAAAAGAAATACAAGGCATTCTCTTGTTCTCAAGAAACTTATAGACCAGCTAGGGAGATAGGAAAATAAATGTATACATGCACATAAAAAGAACAATGGAAGTATAGATAGCAAAGAGTTAAAACAATTAGAGATAGTACAAAATATGAGTACTGCAGGAGTTAAGAAAAGGAAGTCAATGTGGACTGGAATACATAGCAAGAGACTCCCGATGACCCCATATGTGAGATACACTTTGAAGAAGGGAGAAGATATGGCCAAGTAGAGAAAAGATTCCATCCTATTCTCAGCAGAACAACCTAAGTGAAGTCTAGAAGTGAGAGACGTGACTATAATAGAATTTTCACATTGGAGAGATTAAGCTGGAGAGATTAAGAGGAGTCAGATTATGAATTATTTTAAATGCCAGAAAGGGAAGCTTAAATGTCTTATAAGAGAATTTGGGAAGCCAAAGATTTTAGAATAAAGAAACGTGATAAAAAACAGAGTTAAACAGCATGAGTTTAATATGGGATAGGCCATGGGATGGGAGAGGGAGAGAATGTGTGTTGGGGAAGTTCACTATGATGTCGTTAGAGTCACTCAGTCACAAAGTGATAAAGGCCTGGACTAGGTTGGTGGTCATGGTTAAAAAGACTGGTAAGGGATATGGCTGGAATTTCAAAGGTACAATGCATAAAGTCTTGTAGATATAAGATATAAAGCTTCAGGCTTCAGAGCCTGCAAAAAAAAAAAAAGAGAGAGAGACAATTAGAAAAGGCAAGATGGCTTTATGGTTGAAGGTCTGCAAAATGGAGACAATAGGACAAAGGAAACTGCAGGGCTGAAACCAAGGTGTAGGCATTCTCTCCTGGATCTCAGGGGCCTCATTTCGGCTCACTTCTGTTGTTGGCAGAATTCAGTTTCTTGTGGGTGTAGGACTGAGGTCCCCCATTTTTACTGCTCTCTGCCACCAGGTACTACTCTCAGCTCCCAGAGTCCAGTCTCAAGTCTTTGTCCCATGGCTGCCTCCATGACAGCAACAGAGAACCTTCTTCACATTGAATTCCTCTCACTCTGCAAATCTCTCTGACTTTCCTTTCTGCCACCAGCTACTCTATCCTTTTAAAGGACTCATACAGTTAGGTTAGACCCACCCAAACAATCTCTTAATCTTAAAGTCAACTGATTACTAACCTTAATTACATCCACAAAATCGCTTTTGCCATGTAACCAACCTAATTACAGGAGTAACATCAGAGTGGAGATCATAGAGGTCATCTTAGAATTCAGCCTACTACATGCCTGGTATGCTTTGTGATGCATTCTGAGAATTTCCTTCTTGTAGTGCTTGAGTAGATTAATTAGGATTAAGTTCAACTCTAAGTAAAAGAAAACTCTTTCTTAAACAAGATAGAAGTTTATTTCTCTCTCATGAAAATATATGGATTGGTAGTTTAGGGTTGATATGGCAGCGTCATAGTCATTAAATCATTACTAAGTTTCTTTCCATTTTATTGTGCTGCCATCCTCAACACATAGTTTCCCTCTGTAGCCCCTAATGACTGCGGTACCACCATTAATAACATAAGTATTTCAGCCAACGGAAGGGAGAAAAGAGAAGGAGAGACCGTTATCTTTAAAACTATTTCCTAGAAGTTATACATATCCTTTCTTCTGATATTCCATTGGCTAGTCACATGACCAAATCTAGATGTAAGAGCCCCCGGAAGATTGAACTTTGTCTATTCTGGTGGCCAGAAACCCAGCTGACATTTGTGGGTTCATTATTGAGTAATAAGGGTAAAACAGGTATTGAGGAAAAACTGTCTCTGCCCATTAACAATTATTAATATGGTTGTTTTTTGTGCTTTATGTCATATTTTATTTTTCTATATATTTTATTGCTTTTCTTTTGATTGACATGGTGTATATTTTCTCTGTTGTATATACTATGTATGCACATTTCTTCTGATAATGTAGAAGTTTTGTATTCTGCTTTTAGTTTTACTGGTCCTACTAATACTTATCTTTGTAGTTATAAATTTATAAAATATTCTTTTTTTCTCTCTATATATATTTATTTATATTTCTAAAATATCCTGTATTTTTGTAGCCAGTATCCAAGGGCTGGTAATAGGGAGAGGCAAGTGAGGCTCCTAGGGCACAGAATTTAAAAAGGCACTCACTCTTTTGTGTAAGTGTAGTGTTGGCACCTGAGATTGAGTGTTACCTTAAATTTTGTGCCCTAGGCACCTTGCTTGCCTCACATTTAATGAGTTCTATTTTTTACCCTGAGGTCTTTGTAGGCACTGATTCATGGTCTCTTAGTGCTGAAGGTTATTGTCAAGTAGTCTCAGGGCAGCCTTATATATACTTAATTGTTCTGCTTGGATGTGCATAAGATTCTTGAAGTCCAGTTATTTTACCTGGGTGTGTCTCAATGTTGATCAACATTTCAACCCTTTTCCTGGGATATGTTATGCTTTTCAACCTATAAATTCAAGTCTTATTTAATTTCTAGAATGTTTCTTGAATTATATCTTTGCATATTTTTTTGTTTCTTCTGTTTGGTTCTCTTTTTTGGAATAACCTTTGCACTTAGATTCTTCGATTGATCTCCTGTGCCCATCTTATATAGATTTTCTATTTCTTTAAAGCTATTTGTTTACTCCATTAATTTTCCTTGCTTCTCTTTGTTCTGTTATTCATGTCTTACTGTGTCTTGGGCAATATCTGTTCTTTGTGCTGCCTCCAACGTTTGCTTCATTTTCATGATTAATTTTTTTCTCCTTTATTTTTCTCAGCTCTGTTTCATATTTATTCCTTTATGTTGTTTCATTATAACTTTATCACTCTTCTTTGAGCTCTCTGATTTATATACTATGTCTTTCGATGGCAATATGTTTTGCTCCTACTTTTTACTGCTTGGGGGCAACATTTCTCTGGTGAGTACTTATCTGCTGTTTGTTTTTCCTACTTATTTCTTTATTTTTCTTGTATGTTCTCATCCCATTTGGATTACCACTCATCTTTGAATGAGGTTAGTACTTCCTAGACTAGCTATTAGTAGTAGGTTCGTGTAGGAGACAGTCAAATGCATTGTTCCTGACTAACAGGAATTCTCCCTGGATTAGAGTGAAGCTCCTTTGGACATGGGGTGTGTGTGTGTGTGTGTGTGTGTGTGTGTGTGTGTGTGTGTGTTAGAGAGACAGAGACAGAGACAGAGAAAGAGACAAAGACACAGACAGACAGAGCTGTTTTTGCTTTTATTTATTTCCAGTCAATGAATATTGGAAGGTGTAGGGCTACTCAAAATTCAATCTCTCTCCTCTATCATTCCTCAAAATGATTACTGCGAAGATGATCTATGTATGTGCTTCTTGGTTAAGACTTGAACTCCCTTTGGCCCATGGTAGCTTCCACCAACAATCTCTAGATCCTATTCCCCTTTCTCTACATAAAGGATTGTTGGTTTATTTCATGATGTGAGCTGATTACTTTGGGGAAGTATGCTCTGCTTTGTCTGAAAACTAGTCCTCCCTAGTTAAACATCTTCCTACACTCCTTGATCACTACTGCACTTGGCAGCATTTATTCATTCATGTAGTTCAGACATAAAGTTATTCCTTTTTCCCATTCTCTTTGTTGTATTTGAGTAATTTCAGAGAAAAGAAAGAGCAGGGTCAACTTTACTCTGCCATTTAAAAAATGTAAGTTACCTCTAGATTTTCCTTATGCCAAAATGTCTTTCTTTTCTGCCCAGGTGACAAATTTCTACTTATCCTTTAAGTCTTAACTCAACAGTCACATACTTTATCTGACTTCCTCTGGATAACTTAGGCACTTTTTCCTCTATGTTCTCATTGTATTTGGGGCACAGTTATAATACAGACATATTATATTGAATTTTCATTGTTTGCATATCTGTTTTTCTACCAGTCTGAGTTTTCCAGGAAGGGGCTGTGATTTATTGGTCTTTTTATCTCCACCACTCGCTGAACAAATAGTAAGTGTTCAATAAATTGTTGAATTAGTGAATGAATTCCAATCCTTTTTCTGTAATTACATAAGAGTTGTCTTTCTAAAGTACAAATCTTATCACATTGACAATTAAATTGGTGGCTCCACATTTTCAGGAGAAAAATATCTAAACTCTTCAGCATAGCTTATGAGGCTCTTGCAAACTGACCCCAAATTATCCTCATGTATCATGTTTTATCCATCTCTGTTAGCATGCTATCATATAGCCAGATTTAATTTCTTGCCATTTCTAGAATATGCCATGCCCTTTAATGCCTCTGTGTTCATGCACATTTTTTTTTTCCTCTGCCTGAAATGTCCTTCCTTTTCTTTTCTGCATGGGAGGTTTGTATTCATACCTCAAATATCACCTTCTATGTGAAGCATTCCCAGACTCCCCCAGTTTGTTATTTCATTCTTTATGCTTTCATTGCATGCATTTTGTATACATCTTTCTTATAAAACTTACTACATCACACCATAATTATTTATCTTTGTGTTTATTCCCCAACCCTGCCCAATGATGGTGAACTTCTCAAGATCAGGGAAAATGTCTAATTGTTCCTTTCTGGATCCCCAGTCCTTTGCACACAGTGGGTGCTTGACAAATGCTTATTGAATAAATAAATTCCTGTGTTGAACAGACTTTAATAAATGTTAACAGATCTTTTCACTTTAAATTTTATTTTATTTTTTTTAAAGATTTTATTTATTTATTTGACAGAGAGAACGAGAGAGCACAAGCAGGGGGAACAGTTGAGGGAGAGGGAGAAGCAGGTTCCCCGCCAAGCAGGAAGCCCGATGTGGGGCTCGATCCCAGGACTCTGGGATCATGACCTGAGCCGAAGGCAGACGTTTAACCATCTGAGCCACCCAGGCGCCCCTTCACTTTAAATTTTAAAAAGCAGGTTTTTTTCCTACTTCTATCTTCCAGACCCTTCAAATGACTTTATTCATGGAATCAATTCTGGACATAAATAATGACTTGCAGAAATCATTTGATGAGCTTGCTCTTATAAAACTGTTCCACTACTTGGCACTTGCCCATGAACCTGCATTTGAGTTTTTCCAAGTGTGGTTTATTTCAGTAATCTTAACTAATGAATTGGATTGACCACGCTGTGATCCAATCAAACCCGTGGTGATTGGCTGTCCTGACAATTGGAAAAAAATATTGATTTTATTCTGGTCAATTGGCCTAGTAGTATAAAGATAGGCTAATAATGCCATCAGAATTACTTTTATCAGCACCATTAGGTCTAAGGAAGCAAGCTGCTAAGTAGAAGGCCTGTGACCACATTATTTTTAATCATCTCTCCCCCACACACCCCAAATCTCTCCTATAATGGGTGCCATGCTACCAAAGGGTATTTTTAAATGTTTAATAATTTAAAAATTCTCACAAAATGGTAATAATGTTTCAGACAATATCTGAAATAAAGCAAATTCAAACATTGTAGTTAATTATATTTAAGGCATCAAAATGATCCTTTTCTCTTTTTAATTCACTGGCATATGCAGCATGCTGCTAATTATATAAGGGAGCTCTTGTCACAATGGCTTGGTCTATGGTAGATTAAGATTGCAACATTTATATTTGATAGTCCAATCATATATCCATACTACATTTAGAAAATGTTTTCCAGAAGAAATTTATTTCCCTTCTGAACCAACAAAACTGAATTTAACGGAGTTTCTTACTAAAATTCCTCCTTTTGTAAATAAGTTCACCATTTCTAACTTAATTGTTTAATTTTTTGGCTAGAGGCAAATGGGAATTTAAATATTTCTGGAGCCTAGATGAGTAATTAAACATATGAAGGCTTTAATTTGGTATGGGGCACATTACGTAGGAAAGCACTTACTACTATTTAAATGTATATACAGTCCCCAAAATATGTAAAAAGTTTGAGGTTCATTTCTTTAGTACTCTCATAATAACCATTGAGGTGTAATGTTAATATAATAAGACTTTAAGTTGTGGAAAATATGTGGGATAAATATAACCAGTAATTTAAATATTGTTCATAATGCAGTACTTTGAGAAATGATCCTGCCTCGAGAAAGTACTTGGTTTTCTTACGTCCATATCCCTCTTGGGTTAATTAAAAATGTTATTTTATCATATCCATGTTGGAAAATGTGACATTTAACATGACTAATTTATTTAACAGAAAAAGACGAACAAATTGCTGACCTAATTTTTCTGCCACACATTTTGCATATTTGTACTTCACACCTATCACAGAGAGTAAGAGTTATATGATGAAACAATTAAATACTGTAAGAAATTAGAAAGAAACAACACTATTTTTTCCTTCAAAAACCACAAGTTTCCTCTTTCCTGTAAATGGGTAATAGCTTTTAATTGCACTAGAAATAGGGCCCACCTTAAATAAATGCAAAAAGCAAAAATAACCAGTTATGAAAATCATAAATTTGGGGAATGGTAATTATTTGCATTATAATGTGACCAGATTTTCTAAGATTATTTTATCTCATGCAGCAGGTAAAACTAGGAAATGATTTGCATACAATGCTTTAGGAAAATGCTTCATGAATGTAATAACAGAAACCTGAGTCTCCAACAGAGCAGTAAAAAAATCTACATCCTATACAAGCTAGCAAGTACTCCGATGTACCATGATAAGGCAGCAGCACTATACATTCAAGTTACAAGACCTATAAACATATTATTGGAGAATGATTTTCTGGATCAAAACAAAAATTGAACTGGCATGGAGAGGGAAAGAGCCAGAACAGTGAAGAACAAGCAGCAGTCTTTTCTCATCCATATCAGGACTGTGTAATAAATTACCCTCTTCTCTCTCATACTGTCAGGAGAAAACGATGTTTAGATTAAACCTCGCTAAGGCCTAAAAGGATAATTTGTCAGTATTTTCCAGTTTACTACCAATGCAGTATTGATTTGCTAGGGCTCTTCTATTTTATTTATACTAATTCAATCTGGAACAACTGAAACCTAACTTCTTAGAAAGCAAGATATTTCTTTATTTTAAGTCTCACAGGCCCAAGGTATAAGGTACAAGAAAAAATGTCCAAATTATTCTCTCTAGTTCTTGTGAGTAAAGACCAGCATCTATGTTGGAGGCAAACTATTATCAGAGAAAACCACTTTCCTGCTGAGATTTATCTTGGGCTAATTTCTTTTTATAAAATTATGGTTCTGGGCGCCTGGGTGGCTCAGTCGTTAGGCGTCTGCCTTCGGCTCGGGTCATGATCCCAGGGTCCTGGGATCGAGTCCCACATCGGGCTCCCTGCTCGGTGGGAGGCCTGCTTCTCCCTCTCCCACTCCCCCTGCTTGTGTTCCTGCTCTCGCTATCTCTCTCTCTCTGTCAAATAAATAAATAAAACCTTTAAAAAAAATTATGGTTCTTAGGAGAACGTGATAAAAAAAAAAAAAGTTCCAAAGGACTCCAGTTCTAGGCAGCTGCTTAGAAACCCGAAGTAAAACAGAAACATCTTGATAAACCTTGTGGCTGAAGCTGAGAAAAATGACAGTATCAGATTGATGTACATATGACAGAGCTTAGGGACAAAACCATACTAGAGGGAAAAGATAAAATTCCTTTCCAAATCTTTATTGCTCCCCACACAAGTTACACGAATCAACAGAAGGCATCTTATAGGTCCAGGACTAAAACAAAAGCAGCCAAAGGTTAAAATAATTTCTGCCCATATGTTGAGGGCAAATCAAAAAATATATCGAGTACTTAATCCATCGAGTTACTATTACCTGTTCCCTTTCTTTCCTTTCTTTTTCTGTGGTTGTTCTGTTCTAGTCTGTCTTGTTTTGCCTTTCTGAGGTCCCTCAATATCAGCTGTGGCATTGTTTTGACACAAGTAAGAATAGGAGGACCGGTGAAAATGTCATGAGTTGATGGTATTATGACTCATTCAAAGCTAAAATGTTTGAGCTTCTATTTCCCACTCATTTTCAACTTTTACAGACATTTCCTCAAAACACTGACATAACATGGGATTAGCAACATCTCACTTTAACATCTTATACTTTCTTATCCTAGTTTTACTTTAGACGTGACTGTCCTATAGACTCATATTTCTTGACAATCTTGACTGGGTCGATTGATCAATTCTAATTGGAATGCTTTTTAAAAAATCAACTGATGCATTATTTGCTAAAATATGGTTGTGTCTTCATAAACAAAAGGTTCAACAGTTTCCACTGGAATGACCAGGCAATTCAGTCAGACAAACATACCAATTTAGGCAATGTCTTAAAGGAATCAACCAACTTGAAAAATTTTGATTGACTTGTTTATTTTCATAAATCACTCAAAAAGAAACATGTATGTACTTTATATTTATTTATTTATTTATTTATTTATTTATTTATTTATGGACACTCAATCAATTGGTATTTATTTCTTAGCCTTAAAAGCAACTATGCTGACTATAAAGTTCTCCTACAATACTCATTTGACTTGTAGTCTAATTGAGATTGAATATGGTTATGTCTAGATGCATTGATTTGGCATATCAGTTGCAGCTGTTTTTCCATGCACAAATTCATTTGAATATTCTACCTATAAAAGCCAGTATGGCTATCACAAACTGAAACTAAATGAATCTAGGAAACCAGAAAATAGGTCTGATTCAACTATTAATGTAGGAGTTTCAAAACTACTGACTTTATTGAGCTGACTGACCAACTCATTCAGAAACCAAATTGGTTTACACATATAGACAAAGCCCTAAAAATTCCACTGTGCAAAAAAATAATAGTTCAAATAAATTAAAAATGGTTATTCAGTTCTGTGTAAAGGCACAGCCAAAATGTATACACCAAGAATTACATATCTTTGTTTAATCATTCAGAAACATTTGATGAATACCTACTAACTGTTGAGAACTATTCTATGAGCTTTAAAGAGTTCAGTGAACCAAATAGACAAGGATCCCAGCCCTTGTGGAACTTACAGTTCTGATGGGGGAAACAGAATAAACAATAATCACAATACCTAGGTAGATTATATAGAAAATGATATATGCTACAAAAAAGAAAAGAAAAGGTAGAGCCAGGTAAAAGGTACTGGGACTTTGGGGTTGGGGGTGAATGTTGCACTATTCTATAGTTATGGGTCAAATTAGGCCTCATTGAGGAGGAGACAGCTGAACAAAGGTTTGAGGATGTGTGAGAGTTAAATATGTGATACCTGGAGGAAGAGAGTTCCCAGCATAAGAATCAGCTAGAACAAAGTCCTTAAGGCAGATGTATGCTGTAAGCGTTTTGTTTTGGTTTCATTTTTTGGAGACTGACAAAGATGCCAGTGTGGCTAGAACACAGCTAACAATGGGAAATGCAGAAGGAAGTGAGATAAGAGAGAAAGCTAGATCATGGAGGACATTTTAGACCACTGTAAATATTTTACTCTGAAATGAGAAGCCCTTGCAATAGTTTTAGCAGAGTTGACTTCCATTTTAAAAAGGATCACTCTGGGAAGCAGAGAGGCTGCTAGAATAGAGGCTGCTGAATAACCCAGGGGACAGATGATGGTGGCTTGGACGAAGGTGGTAACACTGGAGTTGGTAGTAAAGGAACAGTGTTTGCTGATAGAGTAGATTTAAGGTATGAGAGCAAGAGAGCTCTCAGGATGACTCCAGGATTTTGGTCCCAAGCAAGTGGCAGGATGGAGTTTCCATCAACTGGGATAGGCAAGTCTGCAAGTGGAGCAAGACTGGGGTAGAGGGAAGATAAGGAGTTCAGTTTTGGACAAGTAAAATTTAAGAAGTGCATTAGATAGTGAAGTGAAATTATCAAGTAGGTAGTTTAAGTTGGATGTTAGAAGAGAAGTCTTGGCTGAGATATGAATTTGGAACTCATCAGTGTACTTGATAGTGTTTTAAGCCTCAAGAACGGTCTGAGATCACTGAGTGAATGAGTGTAAATGAAGATTGTAGGACAAAGACTGAACCCTGGGTCTTCTACAACATTAAAAGGTCAGAGAGAAGAGGAAGAATCAGCAAGTAAGATAGAGAAGGGACCACTGAAATAAGAGTAAAATGAAGAGCATGGCAGCCCAGAAGCCATGCGAAGAAAGCAGAGAGAACTCACAAATTTGGTAGGGAGTAGGATACTCCCCAGTTTTATACTTCTTTTGTTCTGGTCCTTGTTTAGCAGTGGTAACCCAGGTTATGAAGCACGGGTAGAAGATAAAGTTTTCACAAGACTGCCAGTTTTCTCACAGTAAAAGTTATTAAACGTTTGCACAGAAGACTTGTGCAGGCCACACAATCAATCTGGCTGCAGAATTATTTCAGCAAATATAAACTTGCCAAGGAACAATGAAAATAAAGGATGAGTTATCTTAAATTAGTTTTGCACTTACAAACATCAAAATGAATGAAAATTCTTTAAGTGCAAATTTTCAGATGATGGTGGCCATAAGAGAGGGAGACATACCATAAGAGGCTCTTAACTCTAGGGAACAAACTGAGGGTTGCTGGAGGGGAGGTGGCTGGGGGAAGGGATAACCGGGTGATAGGCACGAAGGATTGTACTTGATGGAATGAGCACTGGGTGTTATAGGCAACGGATGAATCACTAAATTCTACCTCTGAAACTAATAAAAAAATGAAAATAAAATTGAAAACAAAATGTCAAAAATATGGACTTTGGTGAATAAGGAAATGCTATTTAAAATCAACTACTTAGCGTAATAGCCATTTGTTCATGGAAACACAATTATGTTGTGTTGTGTCACTGTTGAAATTGTTAAATGGCAAATACATGTGTTTGATTTCAAAGGAAAATAGCATGGTATATATTACATGAAAGGTTTGGAATTTGCAGCTGTCTTTTTGTTTTGGAACTGTTAATTTTGTCCAACAACTTTGAAACAAAACTGCTGGTCCACTGGATAACAATGCTTCCATGTCTTGCTTCCTGTGTAAGACAGAAACTTGATCTCCAAACACAGCTTTTTCAAAAAAACCAGAGTACGTCTCTTCCACATATAGAGTTCTAATTTCATGTTGACAATCAGAAAGAGCAGGTGACTTAATAGTAATGTAAAGACCAAAATATTACCCTCAGTCTAATAGATTTCTCACTTTGTTTTTAGAAAGAACACACACCAAAAAAGGCTGTTAAAGAAATAAATCAAGAGCTAAATCTGGGGATTGCAATAAAGGGAATATTTTATAATCCTATGCTTATAGGGAAGGAGGGTATTTTTTTAATTTCTTTTAAAACATTGGAAAGAGCTCTGTAAGTGGCAATTATTGGTTATTTTAAAATGTAGTCTAGAAAGCAAGTGAGTTGGATTCATTCCTCTCTGATATTTTCATTTTATTTAGTTTTTAATTACAGTAAATTAAAAATTCTAATAACACATAGTACAAAGTTCTAAAGGTACAAAAGAACGTGTAGGAAAACAAATCTCTCTCCAACCCTTGCCTCATAGTCACCTAGTTCCCCTCCATAAATGTAATCAGAATTATCCATTTATTGTGAGTACTCCCAGAGAAATTCTATGTATATACAAGCATATATATATATGTAGCCCCATTAAAAACTATATATCAAGTGTAGTGTGTGCTAGACATCAGTTTTTAAGTTGGAGGTTGTGACCTATTAATGGGTTATGAAATAAGTTTACTTGATCACAATTAACACTACAAAAGACATGAAATAAAATGGAATAAAAAATGTCAGAGTGTGTTGTTCATAGTAAGGGTAGGTATTCTCTTGTGAAATTTTTGTTGCTAATTTTTATTTTTATTTATACATTCATTACGAGCTGGGTCACAATATAAAAAGTATTTCTTACTCTGAGTCACAAACACAAAAGCCACTACTATACATAATGACTTAAACCCTGTGGCTTTTGTTTAATGATATATGTCGAAGATCATTCTCCTTCAATACACACAGAGTTGTCTCATTTTGTTCATTTAAATTTATTAAAAATATTTCAAATATCTAGAAAAGGGTACAAAGAGCAATACTTTAAACACCCATGTAGGGGCGCCTGGGTGGCTCAGTCAGTTAGGCGTCTGCCTTCGGCTCGGGTCATGATCCCGGGGTCCTGGGATCAAGTCCCACATCGGGCTCCTTGCTCAGCGGGAGGTCTGCTTCTGCCTCTGCCCTTTCCCCTGCTCATTCTCTCTCTCTGTCTCTCTTTCTCTGACAAATAAATAAATAAAATCTTTAAAAAAAACCAAAACACCCATGTACCCCTAAGCACTTAGTTTAAGAAATAAAATGTTATAAATAAATAAATAAATAAATAAATAAATAAATAACAAATATTGTGTCAATAGAGTTGAAATGGCCCTATGCAATTCTTCCTAAACCATTCTACTTCTCTTCCCATCATGTATATCTCCTTCTTTATAAGGCTGAAGAATATTCCACTGCATGACTGTACCATAAATTATTCAAGGAGCCCCCTACTGATGAACATTTTCATTGATATCTTGCTTGACTTATTTTGAACAATGCTACTGTAAACATCCTCATACATATCACTGCATACTCATTCAATATCTATAGGATAAATTCTGCAAAGTAAAACCACTGAGTCAAAGGAGGTAGACTTTTTGCTAGATTTTGTCAAATTTCCTCTCATAGAGACTCTATTTATACTCCTATAATCAATATTTCATACACATTTATCAACAAAGCATATTATTAACTGGTTATTATTACCAATGTGAGAGGTAATAAATGATAAGTTATGGTTCTATTATGCATTTCTTTTAGGAGTGAGGTTAACATTTTTCATATGTCCAAGAACCATTCTCATTTCCTTTTCTATGGACTCTATCAATTGTTTTTCATTTTATTGTTGGGGCTTTTTTTCTTATTGACTGTAAGTACTTTTTACATAAGAGGAAATTAACCCTTTGTCTCTGGATGCTACAAATACAACATGGCAACATTTTTGTTTACAGCTTGTTTTCATGTCCTATATCTAGAAAAGCCTCCCCTACTCCAAGTTCAGGAAAAAAATTCTCCCATATTTCCTTCTACTAATTACTTCCATATTTAAATTTTAATTCATCTAGAATTTATTTTGGTGTAGGGAGTGAGGTAGAGAATCAATATTATTGTTTTGTAGATAGCTACCTAATTGTCCTGACACCTTTTTTCTTTTTTTTTTATTATGTTATGTTATCACCATACATTACATCATTAGTTTTTGATGTAGTGTTCCATGATTCATTATTTGCATATAACACCCAGTGCTCCATGCAGAACATGCCCTCTTTAATACCCATCACCAGGCTAACCCATCCCCCCAACCCCATCCCCTCTAGAACCCTCAGTTTGTTTCTCAGAGTCCATAGTCTCTCATGGTTCATCTCCCCACCATCTATATTTGGGTCAATTTCTGGGTTTCCTCTTCCATTCTAACACTTTGTTTATTCATATACTAGCACTACACTAGTATAATTAAAATGAACTTAAATACATTTTAATAACTGGCAAACTTACTATCACAACATTATGTTTTTTTCCCACATATTTTCAAACTGTTCTCACATGTTTGGGTTTTTTTTTTTTTTTTTCCATTTGAACATCAGAGCCAGTAAGTCAGTGTTTTTATAAGGCTAATACTTCTATTGAAGGCATGTTAGAATTACAGATTAATTTGGGGAGAATTTTATGATGCTGAGACTTACCATCCAAGGACAGGGTATAGCTTTCCATTTATATATGTTTCCTTCTATGTTCCTCAATAGCATTGCAGCGTATGTGTGCATGTGTGTGTGTGCATGTGTGTACTTTTTATTAGTTAGTTCCTAGGTATTTTGATTGTCACCATTGCATTGTAAGTTAAACTAATAATTTATTCAACTATATTTTCTAATTGGTTGTGGTTTATACAGAGAAAAACTATTAATTTGAATTTTTGTTTGTATTAATTTACTGTTTGCTTTTATTAGATTTTTGTAAACATACATTATGTAATCTGCAAATAATTTACTTCATTGCTTCTAATTTTATTCCTCTTATTTCTGTTTTCTTTTTTTTTTTTTAAAGATTTTATTTATTTATTTGAGAGAGAGAATGAGATAGAGAGAGCATGAGAGGGGGGAGGGTCAGAGGGAGAAGCAGACTCCCCGCTGAGCAGGGAGCCCGATGTGGGACTCGATCCCGGGACTCCAGGATCATGACCTGAGCCGAAGGCAGTCGCTTAACCAACTGAGCCACCCAGGCGCCCTCTGTTTTCTTTTTTATTATTATGTTATGTTAGCCACCATACAGTACATCATTAGTTTTTGATGTAGTGTTCCATGATTCATTATTTGTGTAAAACACCCAGTGCTCATTACAACACATGCCCTCCTTAATACCCATCACCAGGCTAACCCATTCTCCCACCCCTCTCCCCTCCAAAACCCTCAGTTAGTTTCCTGGAGTCCATAGTCTCTCATGGTTCATCTCTCCCTCTGAATTTTCCCCCTGTACCCCTTCAGTTTTCCCTTCTTTCCCCTAATGTCCTCCATGCTACTCCTTATGTTCCACATATGAGTGAAACCATATGATAACTGTATTTCTCTGTTTGACTTATTTCACTTAGCATAATCCCCTCCAGTTCCATCCGTGTTGATTCAAATGGTGGGTATTCATCCTTTCTGATGGCTGAGTAATATTCCATTGTATATATGAATATGGTGACAGTTGCAACCTTCATAACTGTTTAAAGTAGTTGGTGAAAGTGAACATCCTTGTTTTGCTCTTGACTCAAATGGAAATCCTTCTAGTGCTTCCTCACTTAAAATAAAATTGGGTTTAATGATTTAACATGACATCATGCTACAGAATTATATATATTTTTAATTATAAATAATTATGTTTATTTACATGTAATTATATATAATCATATTATATATGCTACTATAATTATGTTTGTAATTATAATGCAGCATATAATTTTAATTATATATCATTATAATGTAATAATTAATTATAATAGCATATATAATAGAATTATATCTAAGAAATTAGATTTATATAAATATATAGGTATATTTAAATAAGAATTTCTATCAAAAATTGATGAGCAGCAGTATAGTGGAGTGGTTAAATGCAAGGGTTTAGAATCAGACTGCCTGGGTTTGAAGCCTGGCTTTGCCACTTACTAGCAAAATGACTTCACTTATCTTCATTATGCCTCAATTTCTACATATGGAAATGCAGATATTATTACTACCTAAGTCATGGAGTTGTTGTGAGAATTAAACTCATTAATATCTGTAAAATACTTAGAACAGTGTCTGCAGAGAGTAAATAGTATGTGTTTATTAAATAAAACTCGGGACGCCTGGGTGGCTCAGTTGGTTAAGCATCTGCTTTCAGCTCAGGTCATGATCCCAGGACCCTGGGAACAAGTCCCACATCGGGCTCCTTGCTCAGTGGGGAGCCTGCTGCTCCCCCTGCTTGTGTACTCACTTTCTGTCTCTCTCTCTGACAAATAAATAAATAAAATCTTTAAAAAAATAAATACAACTCTCGATTTTATTAAATGCCTTTTTAGCATCTAAGCAATTTTTCATATGGTTTATCTATTCATAGAGTAAATTAGAGTAACAGATTTCCTAATAGTGAACCATCCTTGCATTCCTAGTGAACTGTACTCAGTTATAGTGTATTATTCTTTTACTCCATTGCTGGACTTTGTCAGTATTTTATTTAAGAAGCTTCCATCAATATTCACAAGTATAATTGGTTTGTAGCTATATTTTGGGATTTCTTTTTCTGCTTTAGACCTCAAAGCTTTTCTTGCTTCCAAAAAATTTTCAAAGATTTTGGAAGCTTTCACTTTTGTTATGCTCTGAAAATATTTAAGGAGCACTGAAATGATACATTCCTTAAAAGATTGGCAGGTTTTGCCTATGAAACTAATTCTGCTACTTTTTTTGGTTTGGGTAGTTCTTTGGTAATTTTGTTTCTATCATATAAATCAGAAAGTTTAGATTTTCTCTATCTTCTAAGGCCAATTTTGGGCATTTACATTTTTCCTATAAAATCATCCACTCCACCCAGGTTTTCAAGTGTATCTTCAAAGAGGTGCACAAAGTAGTTTCCTAGGAATTGTTCAATTTCCTCTTTTTCTGAGTTATTATGACAGGCTTATTTTTTTATCTTCTCCCCTTTCCTTGATTATGTATTTTATTGTCCCTCCATGAAATGACTTTCAGATTTACTCATTAGTTCTAGATTTTAAATAATATATAATTGGAAAAATCAGCTCAACTAACAAATGAGGAAATGTCATTAGAAAAAAAGGAGATGATAAAAGGTTCAATTCCAGAATCAATAAGGGCCATGTAATTTTAAATACATAGTTTCATTTTTTTACCCTTCGAAAAATTGGCAAGAAATATTTTAAAGTAAATCACCGAATGTAAGTGAGGGAGCAATGAAACTGCTGTTTTCATGCTTTGCTAATGGGGGGCTATGAATTCAGAAATAATTTCATAATATGTATCTTGGGCCTTAATGTAAACATTATTGAACCCAGTTATTTTCTTTGTAGAAATCTGCTGTAAGGAAGTAGAACCAGACCATAGCTTTGATCACAAAGATGTCTATTTTATAGTTGTGAAATATTAGAAATGTTAATATATGTTATATGTTATGTAAGTGTTAATAACTCTACCAAAAATTAGTTAAGAGTTAACAAGGAGCATTGGCTTCAACTTAAAGTCACAAGCTGAATTCAGATCTAATAAGAGTCAGCCTGTTCTTTGAAGCTTTGAAAGTAGGCACTGGCTTCTCTCTAGCTATGAAAGTCCTAGATGGCATCTTCTTGCAATAGAAGGTTGTTTTGTCTACATTGAATATCTGCTGTTTAGTGTAGCCGTCTTCATTGATGATTTTAGTCAGATCTTCTGGATGACTTGCTGCAGCTTCTCCATCAGGCCTGGCTGCTTCCCCTTGCACCCTTATGCTATGGAGATGGCTTCTTTTCTTACCTCAAGAACCAACTTCTGCTAGCTCCAAACTTTTTTTCTTCAGCTTCCTCACTTCTCTCAGCCTTCATAGAATTGAAGAGAGTTAGGGCCTTGCTCTGCATTAGACTTTGGCTTAAGGGAATGTTGTGGCTGGTTTGATCTTCTATCTAGACCATTAAAACTTTCTCCCTATCAGCTATAAGGCTGTTTTGCTTTCTTATCATTTGTGTGTTCACTGGAGTAGCACTTTTAATTTCTTTCAAGAACTTTTCCTTTATATTCACAACTTGGCTAACTGGTGTAAGAGGCTTAGCTTTCAGCCTATCTTGGCTTTCAATATGCCTTCTTCACTAAGTTTAATCATTTCTTGCTTTTGATTTAAATGAGAAACGTGATAATCTTCCTATCACTTGAACACTTAGAGGCTGTTGTATGTTTTTAATTGTGCTAATTTCAGTACTGTTGTGTCTTGGGAATAGGGTGGCTGGAAGAGAGGGAGAGAGATGGAGGACTGGCCAGTTGGTGGAGCAGTGAGAAGACACAACATTTATCGATTAATTTCACCATCTTATATGGGCATGGTTTGTGGTGCCCCAAAACAATTACAATAGTAACATCAAAGGTCGCTGATTACAGATCACCATCACCAATACAATAATAATAATCAAAAAGTCTGAAATTTTGCACCAAAATGTGGCACAGAGTTACAAAGTTAGCAATGCTGCTGAAAAAATGGTGCCGACAGACTTGCTCAAAGTAGGGTTGCCACATGGGGCGCCTGGGTGGCTCAGTTGGTTAAGCGACTGCTTTCGGCTCAGGTCATGATCCTGGAGTCCCGGGATCGAGTCCCGCATCAGGCTCCCTGCTCAGCAGGGAGCCTGCTTCTCCCTCTGACCCTCACCCCTCTCATGTGCTCTCTCTTTCTCTCATTCTCTCTGTCTCAAATAAATAAATAAATAAAATCTTTAAAAAAAAAAAAGTAGGGTTGCCACAAACCTTCAATTTGTATCAAACACATTATCTGTGAAGCACAATAAAACAAGGTATGTCTGTACTGTCATTTATTCCTAGTGAGTATATGCTCAACCATATTTTTTGTTACATTTTCTAACCTCTTAAAAAAATCTATAGGGGCACCTGGGTGGCTCAGTCAGTTAAGTGCCCAACTCTTGATCTCAGCTCAGGTCTTGATCTCAGGTTCGTGAGTTCAAGACCCACTTTGGGCTCCATGCTGTGCATGGAGCTTACTCAAAAAATTTAAAAAATCTATTGATAAGCTAATTCTGTAGGCACATTAATTCATTTTGGCTTCTTTCATATTATTTAATGTACTAAAGAAGTAAGTGGTTAAACAATATATCAAGATCAATTACAAAGACTAATAAATAATTCTATTTTATTTTAACGTCTACATTACTCATACTATGTTTAACTTCTTTTACATTCAAGTTTGATTTCATGTAAATATATCCATGATGCATACCACATGTATACATACCAGACATTTAGAGTTATTATTTGTATGTAGATACTTAGATTCTAGTTCAAAGTTAAAATAAATTTTCAAGCAGTTTGCTTTTAGAATTGGGGACATTATAATGTTGGTAGCTATATATCTGCCTATCATCTATCCATCTTTCTACATATACTTCCATAAGTCATAAAGTACAGATGATTGAATTTGACCACTTAAAAAAATAAAGCTCTACATCTACACACACACACACATACACATCCTGTGAACCTATTTCAAAAGGCAAATGACAAACTAAGAAACATGCATAATATGTGACACCAAGGATTTTTAACCTTAATATACGAAGTGTTCCTGAAAAATAGTAAGAAATATAAAAATTCAAATAGAAAAATGGGTGAAGGATGTCAAGAGAAAATTCAGAACCAAAGAAATGTAAATGGTCCATTAACATATAAAAAGATGCCCAAGCTCCCTCATAAATAAAATGCAATGTAATAGCACAAAAAGATACCATATTTCATCTAGCAGATTGGGTATTAGAAGTCTTTTTCGGGGCGCCCGGGTGGCTCAGTCATTAGCGTCTGCCTTCGGCTCAGGTCATGGTCCCAGGGTCCTGGGATCAAGCCCCACATCCGGCTCCCTGCTCAGCGGGAAGCTTGCTTCTCCCTCTCCCACTCCCCCTGCTTGTGTTCCCTCTCTCTCTGTGTCTTCTCTGTCAAATAAATAAATAAAATCTTTAAAAAATAATAATAATAAAAATTTAAAAAATAAATCTTTTTCATCATTGTCAGTGTTGATAAGGATATAGGAAAACAGGTGCATTAGTAGGAAGATACACTGGCTGTTTAAAGGGGAAATTTAGTAATATCTATAAAAAATGCTCAATGTACATATCCTTGACCCATCATTTCTACTTCTACGAAATTATCCAATAGGTGTGCAAAAAGATGTGTACAAAGACGTTAAGTGCAGCACTGTTTTTAATGACAAAGCGTTGGATATCTACATGTCCACGAATAAGGGAACTAACTAAATAAAAAAATGATACAGAAACAGACTACACAACCATTAAAAAGAGCGAGACAGATCTATATACTACAAATATCGGAGAATGTCCAAGATAGAATATTAATTAGAAGAAATTATTAGACTTTCTATAGTATGTTCTCCCGTTTGTACATGTACAGGACATTTGGGGAATGATACATAATACACTGTTAACACTGGCTACCTCTCAAGAGTGGCACCTGAAGTGTAAGAGGGAGAAGGATTTTTCACTTTAAACTTGTTTTTACTGTTTTAATTTTTAAACCATCAGCTGATATAACTTCAGAACTACAAAAAATACAGTAAAAATAACCTACAAAAAAGAAAATATGAGCTTGTTATATCTAACTTTATAATGGCTGAATTTCAATAACATCAAAATTGTTTCCAATTGTAAGAGTATCACAGTCACCACAGAAGTGTCTCATGCACACATAAAGTAATCTCAGTGACTTACACACTTCCTCTGATTGTGTAACATCTCCAAAGGAGCCATTACAAAGTCAACTGCACTGTCTTATACAAGCCTAATGGGTCCAACAGAGCCATTAGGATGTCAGTTATATGGCAGGGCTCCTGCCAAAGCTATTACCAAGTCATTGCATTGTTTCACATACTTCCTTTGACATTCAGATGGTTCCCGAGGAACTGTTATCATTGCTATGGAAGTGTCCTGTATAACTTACATTACCAGGGGAAAACAAAAAAGCAAAGGAAAGAAATGTAAAACAAACAAACAAATTCCCTCCATTAAATGTACATGAATGGCCCCACATGGTCAAATATCAGAAGGAATGACTCCTCATTTGGGTGTAACTATTACATGTCATTCAGGAAACCCAGGTGTTAGACTAGCTGTTTTTTCACAACTTCTGCTGTTCCGAGGAAGCAATTTAGGGTCTGAGAACACCATATGCATGGCTGAGATAGTATGGCGTTTATTGGTAGCACATGGTATATTACCAGCTTTCTGGGGTATGCAGTACAGAAACAACAGGGAGCAGTACTAATGGATTTTTTTGGCTATTATGGGATTATATCAGATAATCCCTTACCTGTAAAGTTCCTGAGAAGCATATAGGGAGCTCAGCTGCCCAACAATCGTGGAAATCAACAGGGCTTCTGGGTAGTTGAAATCCCAGCTCTACCTTAAGGAGCTACTACAATGACAACAGGAAAACAATGGTACAAGTGAACCTTCAGCCAGGTCTGAAGTACTTCATTGAATTTCTGCTTACAGTCTTCTATACTTGGCAGAACAAGATTGTTGGCTACGGAAATGATGTCTTATTGAAGGTAAGGCAAGTGCATGGCATTTTACCCAGATGGAAATGAGGAGCAAATAGGCTGGGCCCTGCTAGGCTAGAGTTTCCTGGGACACTAGATGTTTCAGAAGTCACACGGCAGGTCTGGCTAATCCTTGCCAAGAGAGCCTTCACCTCATCGCACCTACCCCACAATACATGCATAATACATTCTTGCTGAATGATAGAAAACAACCACAATTAACACTGACTGTACATTTAACATATGACAGGCACATTGTGAAGAGCAATATATTCATTTTCTCATTTAATCCTCACACACACAAAAACTGCATAGGTAATATCTCCACTTGACAGACAAGGAAACTGAGGCTTGGAGAGTTTTAGGTAACTATTCAAGGACACACAGCAGGTAAATGGATGAACCAGGGCACAAACCTAGGTCTACCTTATACCATAGACCATGTTCTTAACCACACACTCTATAGAGAGCACAGTTTATTTAGATTGAATTAATATAACCATTTTTACTGTAATAAATGGTTTGAGATCACTTGCGTTCTCATAGCAAGCTGCACATATCTTTATCACAGTACTAACTGGATTGCATTAAAATTAGCTCCTTCTCCTTTCTAATAGACCTCTTTGGGTATATGTGCCCACTTGGCTCTGACTGCCCTGCATTGAGAATTGCTCCAAGAACCCAGTGGCTGGGTTCCCACAAAGCAACATTTGTATTACTGACCTCACTCCTTGGGTGTAGCTGATGGAACCAGTGGTAGATATCTGACTCAAGCTGGGAAAATTATTCTGTCTCCTTGGAATTTAGAAATGGCACTGAAAAATAGCAGGTTAATTTCAACTTCTTTTCTGAACAGGAGAAATATAAACTGAGGAATTGTATGAGGTTTCGGGTGTGTCTTGAAAATGGGAGATTTAGAGAAAGTCAACCTGCAGAGGCAGGACCGAAGGAACTGGATTCAGAAACAAGAGGCAAAGTGCAGGCAATTCTTCTGATCTAAGTCCTTCCTGCTGTCTAGCCACTCTCTTGCCCTGGTCCCATGAAGCATTCTCATGCCCTTTTAAATAAATGTGTTTTTTTGTGTGTAAGCTATCTCAAGTTGGTTTCTGTTCCCTGCAATAACCGTAATAAATAATAATGAATAATCCTAACTAACAGGGCATCCATCCCCCCTACTGGACTATATGTTCTTTGAGATTGGGGATTGTATACTGGTCATCTTTTATATATCCCCAGTCTCCAGTACAGAGCTTAGCAGCGAGTAAGCACTCAATAAATAGGGCTTGCACAGAAATATCACTATAAACAAGAATATAGCTATAAATAATTTCTTCACAATTTACAGATCTTCCTCAACTTACAATGAGGTTATGGCCTGATAAACCCATCGTAAGTTGAATATACTGTAAATTGAAAATGCATGTAATACACCTGACCTACTGAACACCATAGCTTAGCCTACCTTAAACTTGCTCAGAACACTCACATTAGCCTACTGTTGGGCAGAATCATCTCAAAGAAAGCCTATTTTATAATAAAGTGTTTAATAACTCATGTAATTTATTGACTACTGTACTGAAAGTGAAAAAAAAAAACACAAAACAGAATGGTTGTATAGGTGCATAATGGATGTAAGTGTATTGGCTGTTTACCTTTGTGATCACGTGGCTGACTGGGGGCTGTGCCTGCCACTGCCCAGCATCAGGAGAGGATTGTACTGCATATCGCTACTCCGGGCAAAGATCAAAATTCAAATTCAAAGTACAATTAATACTGAATGAGTATTACTTTCTCACACCATAAAGTCAAAAGCATGTGAGTCAAACCATCATAAGTCGGGGACCATCTGTATACTTTATTAGTTACAGGTTCAGAATGCTTTTTCTCTGTTTCTCTCCATTTAGCTTCTTGATACACAATTTCATTTTCACTTTTTATAATCTAACTGTTTCATTTAGGCCATATGTGAAAAACCTATTCTTGGAAATTGATTACCCAAATTTAGCTGCCCATATCGTTTATTCCTCCAGTCTGAGGTAGAGTCAAATGTAATTATGAGGGGTACCCTAATCGCTGAGGTTGAGCCTCAAGTAGGACTGCCGAATCCTTCTAAGAAATGCCCATTGGATCGCCTGTCAGAGGCAGAGCTGTGTATTAGAGGACCAGAGGTTTGACCCACCAGCATTTCTATCCTTGTAAGATCAGAGAAGAGCTACAAAAATATATTGCCTCTCAGTTTTATTTTTTTCCTCAGAGCAATGTTGGTAGTAAGGTGAAACGGGAATGGTGAGGGGGTAAAATGAATAAAGAGGTATGGTTGATATCAATGTGTCCTGCTCACAGGCCTCAGGATGAAGCTAACTTGAGTAAGTCTGCATTTTTCCTAAACAGACCATTAAGCATCAATAGACAACAAAGGGTTTACTTAGGACAAATTTGAGGGGATGGAAACAAAACTCCATTAGTGTTCTGATTGCCGTATGAAAGCTAAGAAATCTGGATTCCCTTCTGTTACCCAATGTTCTCCCTCCCCTCCCCTGTGCTTCAGGCGGCTCAGTCCAAGCGTTTCATGCTAAAATGGATGGTTATTTATTTTAATCCTTCATAGGTTATAGCATGTTGGAGACTTAAATTCAATTAAGGGTAACCAAATAGAGTTTATGAAAATGAGAAAAAATAAATATTTTGAAAAGCTTAACTAATTAATGAAATGAAAGAAACAAGTCCTTCTAGACATGATTTTGGAA
This sequence comes from Mirounga angustirostris, assembly GCF_029215605.1. Taxonomy (NCBI): domain Eukaryota; kingdom Metazoa; phylum Chordata; class Mammalia; order Carnivora; family Phocidae; genus Mirounga; species Mirounga angustirostris. The sequence continues at coordinate 101,564,440 of NW_026991719.1, forward strand.
ATGTAAGTAGGAAATCCAAGTCATAATCTAGGATGGACAGAATTGAAAGCATCCTTGAAATCATGTTCTCAGAATCTTTCTCAGTTGAATAACTCACCCAAATTAACAATTTCCCCTATCTCCACTTTTCTCCCACATTTACAGGAGTGAGGCTTAAATCATCCTGAGCTGGTCTATGATATTGTGCCTACTGCATCATCAATAATCTCAAAATCAGAATGTATAGGAAGACAGAACTAAAAGAAAGTGTCACTGACACTAACTGAGGCACAAGGATGGGGTGGCATGGAGTCTCAGACAGTAAAATATATAAATCTTAAAAATTTTATGCCATTTTACTCTTTTCAAATATAGTATATAAAAAGTCAGATTAATGAAAAAGATGCCCTTCTAGGCCTCCTTCCATGAATGGATGAGATCAATGGGAAATAAATAGCAATAGTTGCACACAAACATCAAGTTCAATTCACTGAAAATAACTATTTCTTCAAATTAATATGCTTTTAGAAAAAGCATTTATACTCTCATCTTAACTCAAACCTTCTTTGTGAGAACCTAGGGAAATGTTGAAGACTGCTCAAGCCTGGTTATCACTGATTGAAAATTTATAGAACCAAATTGGTGAAATCATACTATAGGTCATAAATTAAGACTCTAAACTGTATACTCTTTATTGAAAATTAGTAGTAGGAGTCAGCATAAGATGTATAGAACTCTCACCGAGAAGGGAAAAGTTGTTTAAGTTCACATTATATGTGAGTTAAGGAAGGAAAGGAATGGCTATTTGGAAAATAATCAGTTGCACTTAGCTAGCTGGTTTCTGAATTTCTGTTTTAACTCTTCCTCCTATGTAAAATCTGGATAATAAGAGAATCTATTTCGCAGAGTGATCATGAGGATGATATCAGATAAAGATACCAAAAGTGTGTTTGGAAATCGAAGTGCTGATCAATAATAATAGTGAACATTCAAATTGTACTTATGTGTTACAAATACTATTCTAAATCTTCATATACATTAATTTATTCAATCGTCACAAAACCCTCATGGTAGACATTAACATTATCCTTATTTTACAGATGATGAAATTCAGGCACAGAAACTTCATATAATTTTCCCAAGGTCACACAGCTGGGATTTAAACTTAGGTTGTCTGGCTCCACAGTCCAAACTTATAATCACTATGCTCCACTGCCTCTCAAAAGTTGACATCATTCTTGGAGGTACATATTGGGCCAATAGAGTCTTGCAGTAAGGATGAGTTTTTAGCAGACTGGATCATTGGTTTTCCTTGGCAGCCCAGCCCAATTTTGTGATACCCTATCCAGTTCCGAAAATAAACCATAAGGAAAATAAACCTACAAGGAAAAGATAGGATGCGTGTCCTTTACTCCTGCGTCTTCCAACTCTGTCTCAGTAAATAGTATTTCACGATCAAGGTAGATAGATAGTTGATTAGACTGAGGGCCAAATGAAACTGAATAGTTTCATTCTTGAAAGTCCCTAATACACCCAAGGAATAAGACTCAGTAATACAATATAGTGGCTCACCCCAGCATGCAGTTCTCATGGTGGGGTAGGGGAGGATAATGTGCATTTTGATAAAGCTCATTCTGATATATCTTTCCTCTGATCCCTTCCCCTGGCCACCTTCCAATTTTGAGTCACTGCCCTGTGGTCAGATGTGAAGATCTGATTTTGATTTCATCAAAATCATTTATAAATATTGCTTTCAGTATGCCTCACAAAAAGAGGCAAAACTTAATGGGTGCAATGAAGACAAAAGTAAAAAGGACACCAATATCCCCTCACTGAAAAACTGATACAGTATAAACAGAGGTTTACAGGGAAGAATGAACAACATTTCTTTCATCGAAGGTGTTATTTATAATTGATGACATGGATATAGCAGGATTCTAAACCCAAGCCGTAGCATCTGAAGGAAAAGATCAAAGCCATTTGCTAGGTGTTCTAAAGTTATGACAATATCTGGATTAAATTAATGACTAAAGCCATGCAAAAAATCATAGATAATGTAGGAAATCATGAGGCCAAACCCAACTCAACTTGATTTAAAATCTTCACCTCCATGCTAAATAATGTTTCCCTATCCCACCTTAGATCTTGTCTTGTCCTTGTCCCCAGCTCCTGCCTCACCTCCTCTTCACTACCAACATACAGACATGAAGTTTTCCAGAGGAAAGCAAACCAGTAAGCAGCCAATGAACTAATCTTTGACAGGTTAAATAACCAGCCCTGTGTGTTGTTTGTCAGGGGGGCAGGGTTCCACTTTGTGGGGTGGGCGTCAGGGATGGGGTGAGGCAAAAATAATCAGTGGTCAAATATTTGGAAACACTTACCTTGAGTAGACCCAGCTGGAGCCTCCATGTCACAACAAACAGGAGAGAATTTAAAACCTGTAATACCAAACATTTTATGAATTAATCCTTATCCAACTCAGCTGGGATTCTTCAATCTTTAGCCCATATCCTTCATCTGGTAGTATTTTTTCAGTAACAGATTCAATGAAATATGATTCACATATCATAATGTTCACCTTCTTAAAATGTATAATTCAGTAGTTTTTAGTACTTTCACAGAGTTCTGTAACCATCACCAATATATAATTCCAGAATTACTTCATTACCTCAAAAGAAACCCCATACACCTAGGGTCTTACAGAAGTGGAAGAATGGTGGAAACCCATGGAGAAATTTCTTTTATTTTAATGTTTTGATGCAGTGAACTGGCTATATTACTTCATATGTCAGGAGTGACATGAAGGACAACAAGAAGTCTTGGTGATGCAGGAGATCATTTAACACTCCTTTTCACGTAAATGTGGTCATTAGTTTTTCTGTTTCACAGCTGAAGCCCAGAGAACTTTAGAGACCAGTCCAAGGTCTCATAACTTCCATCCTAATGCTCTTTCACTTACATGACTATGCATACATAGATCATCTATGTTCCCTTCTCATTTCCATAATTCCCCTCCTCGCTCTTGGCCAAAGCCAGCAATATATACATACATACATACATACATGAAAATAAACTAAAACAAAATCAAGACCCCAAGGATACTTGGTGATATTACAAAATGTTATGGTCTATCATTAAGGAAATGATATTTTAACTAGTGGGCAAATGGTCATTCCTGATTGTATCATTGTGGCCATTGTCCCCTATGGGCTGAACCAGGCAGAGGAGGATAGGAGAGAAAAAGCTGTAGGTATAGGACGGTTGGCTACCTCTCTGCCACCTGAGAAAATACTAATTAGTCACTGCTCACAGAGCAGGCCTGTGGTCACGGTAATGGCACCTATGAAGTTTAGAGAAACAGAATGATGAAGAGCCCAGATTAATGTGTTTAATAAGTATTAATGTGCTTTTTATGAAAGGATTCCATAAGAGTAGGGACAGAGGAACAGAAGTAAAATAAACTAACATCTTTCCAACAAATCAAAAAGACAAAACTTTTCTGTTTCTAAAAGTTGTAAGAAAAGAATATATAATTACAATTTAATGATACTGTATTATTACTTACTGTCTGGCAAATGGCTGAAGTTAATTTACCTTCTGGGTTTTTTTTTAATTGTTTCAGTCTAACCTGGTTAATTTGAATCTGTCTGTACACTTGATAGGTTAATCTGAATTAAGAGAGCACATACAGTCATTCATCTCGTTCATATATTGATATAAAGCCAAAATACATGAAATGAGTACTTTCTTTTTTTTTTTAAGATTTTATTTATTTATTTGAAAGAGAGAGAATGGGAGAGAGAGAGAGAGCACATGAGAGGGGGGAAGGTCAGAGGGAGAAGCAGACTCCCCGCCTAGCAGGGAGCCCGACGCGGGACTCGATCCCGGGGACTCCAGGATCATGACCTGAGCCGAAGGCAGTCGCTTAACCAACTGAGCCACCCAGGCGCCCCGAAATGAGTACTTTCTATAATAAACACCACTAGTAGTGCACTGGAAAATAAAGATGAAAATAAAAGGTGAGTAATAAATACGACATGCACAATATCGCTGACGACATGAGATTATTTCCCTTGGGGGATCACCAGAAATAAAAAGCATTTTATCTATCATTATAAATAAATGTGTCTATTTGCCAGATACTTGGGAACCCACTAACCTGCATTTCTAAGTTGCACAGTACATGAAAGATAAGCAGACATAGGGAAGGAAAACAAATCAAAGGCTAAAAACCGCATTTTCTCTGGGTTTTACTTAAACAGTATAGATAGTTCTATTACCATTCTCCCCATCCGACTTCCTTTCATGTTCTGTGTCAGTCAAGGACAGTGCAGAGTTGGCCCGGCTGGACAAACAGGAACTGTGTTCTGATTTCATCCCCCGTATCCACATTCTCAGAGCGTGGTCAGGTGAGGCCGCCCCTTCCGTCTCCGTGTCCACATCAGAGCCCATCTCTAGCTGGTAGCCATGCCGAGAAACACTGTGCATGTCTGTCTGGTAGCCAGAGCACAGAGTGTGAGGAGTTTCACAGAATTCCATCTCTGAGAAGAAACGAAGTTCAGAGAAAAAGTTTAGAAATAGGAAGAAAGACCCGATAAAATTCTACTTTTTGTCCTTATCTCCTCCCTCCCCCCTTGCTAATAATTATGTGCTTTTGCAAACTTAGAATTCTGGCCTTTTTATTTATGGTAGCTAGGCTTCTGTGCTTATTTTGCACTTCTGTGTCTGAAAATTATGCTCCTGTTGATTCTTACAAGGCTCTGGAAAAAGCATGCCCAAAATAGCTTTATAGCTACAATTTTAGGTTACACAAAATGTAATGAAATAAGTGAGTGCAAAGGAGTACAAAGTGTAGAAAGCTGTCCTTTAAAAGATATTTTTCTCCGGGGCGCCTGGGTGGCTTAGTCGTTAAGCGTCTGCCTTTGGCTCAGGTCATGATCCCAGGGTCCTGGGATCGAGCCCCGCATCAGGCTCCCTGCTCAGCAGGGAACCTGTTTTTCCCTCTCCCTCTGCCACTCTCCCTGCTTGTGCTCTCTCTGTCAAATAAATAAATAAAATCTTTAAAAAAAAAAAGATATTTCTCTTCTAAGAAGAATATATATGATCTATAGAGCACAGCTATGCTTAAAATATTAAAATTATTGGCTTTCCTAAGTATTTCATACACATTAGGGTTAAGAATAAAAAATTCAATGTGAAAAATCTGGGGAAAAACATTACATATTTAAACATACTTCTCTAAAGTCTGTTTCCCAAAACACATTAGCCTAACCACTGAAACTATGAGTGCTTAATGTCATTATTTCCCATTGTCTCCAAAGGAGTTTGAGGCCTATCTGAGGCTAATTATTCTGCTTCATTCATTCTTTCAACAAATACATAAAAAATACTCAATTGTATATTACACCTCAGCAGGGCTTCACGGTTGGGATTCCCCCCACCTTTTCTCCCAAGTCTTAGATCTCTATAATGCTTAGGATCTTAGCGATGCTGTAATGAATCCCCTCTTTTTACAGTTGAGGAAAATAAAGTCCAGAGAGTAGGTATCATTTGTCTATTGCCCGTGTCAGGTAGAAACAGATCCCTTTTTCCTAAAACACCCATCTGGGCATGGTTTCTGCTAGACACCGGCGAAACCCCATCCACTTATTGCATGAATATCAGGCATTCAGTCTTACAGTCAATCTTGCATTCAATTATGGCAAGGTGTCAAAAAGGGGAAAAGATGCTTTAACAGTCCCTAATAAGTTAATGAAAAATGACCACATGCCAAGATATATCACCTGAAATGTCCATGTAATACTTAGATAAGGTAATCCGGGGATGTTGTACACTATATAGGATTTTCTCAGACTGACATCAGAGACAGGGTATGTCATTTGGCCAGGAGGAAGCTTAACTGAGTGCATCTAATCCTTAGCACATATCAATAAAATGCAAACCCTAAAATGAATTTAATTCTTTGAATACAGAAAGTGCTAGAATTTAGATAGACCATACACTAGAAAGAAGAGTGCAGAATATGAATATGTGTTTCAAAAATAGCTGTTTTTGAACATATAATTGCCAAAAAAGGGTTTAATGAATCAAATCTTAATGCTTATTTAATAGCCATTAGGTGCTCAGCACTGTGCTCTACAAAACAGATACTGTGGGCAGAGAAGGCTACTATAATGTATTAGGATAATTCAATTATAAATTAATTTTTTCAGGGTTATAAGTCACTGCTAAGCACATTACTGATGATTTCTGTGCTGCATGTCTCTAAGAGTAATTCTGTTTTTCTACAAAAATTTGTCTAAATTCCAAAGGAGTAATGTTTTAAAAATAGGCATGGTTTCCACCTGTCAAACATATAACCTCAGGAAACTGTGCTTCTCCTTGACATAAGGCTAAAAGTAAAAATCCATTTTGCCCAGTATAAATCTTAGTGATCTAGAATATTGTGACCAATTAATATTCATGCCTCTTATTTTCACAGTGTTTCATTATCCAATCCTACTGTGCAATTGTTGCTACAGCAACCTGATCGTGAACCTGTCAGCTTGAAGCTGCAGGAAAGGAATTTTATATAGGTCTGCATTCACAACTTCTTTCCCTCCCCTAGACCAACGCTTCCCAAACTTCAGGATGCTTCAGAATCATAACCTGGAAGGCTTGTTTAAAACACAGATTGCGGGGCGCCTGGGTGGCTCAGTCGTTAAGCATCTGCCTTTGGCTCAGGTCATGATCCCAGGGTCCTGGGATCGAGCCCCGCATCGGGCTCCCTGCTCAGCGGGAAGCCTGCTTCTCCCTCTCCCACTCCCACTGCTTGTGTTCCCTCTCTCGCTGTATCTCTCTCTGTCAAATAAATAAAATCTTTAAAAAAAATAAAATAAAATAAAACACAGATTGCTGTGCCTGCCCTCCAGTTTCAGTTTCTGATTCCGCAGGTCTGGAGGAAGGCTGGAGAATCTGCATTTCTATCAAGTTCCCAGGTAAAGCCTGGGACCACACCTTGAAAACTCCATCCCTGGATATTTCCTGAAGTCAGTGGGAGCCAGGAAAAGGGGCGAAGTGAGAGAGCAACCTTACTGGGGCATTACCAAAGATTCTGCAGCAACCAGCTGTAATTCTATTTGGAGATGCAAGAAAGAAAGCATTTGAATTGAATTGCTATGAAGTGTCCCCATTTATTTTCCATGGATTCAGGGCACTAATTAGGAAATTTACTTTCAAAAGCACAGACTTGCATTTATTTTCACTCATACAATGGCACTGAGATGTTATTTTCCAAAGATTACAACATGAGCATCTGAGTCATGGAAAGACATTCACTGGAAAAGGATGAGCAAATAAAAATAAATACACAGCCAATTTGACATTCTGTATAATAAAATACTAGATACGGTTAAAAAATAAAGATCACTGGCAAGTGTAAGAAGAATGTCTTTTTGTTAAAGAGATTTATTTCCCATTCAAAAAGAAATCTGAACATGGATTTGTTCCCTTCTAAGGAAATGTGGTGTAATATGATCAAAAAATTGCATAAGATTTCTATTGGCACCATAGTCTGATCTGAATACAAAGATTAAACCACAAATTCTCTAATTAAATACAACCAGATAAAAGTACACTTCCCTTGGTGATACATAATTAGAAAAAGTAACAATCCAAGTAAGCTATCAGTTGCTTTTTTAATGTCTAAAAAAAATAAAAGGAGAGAAAGAAAAGAAAACATTTCCCTTACTTACAGTAAATGATGTGAACACTTCCCTTTCTTGAAATCAACATTACCACTGTGAATTATTTCCTTAAATACACAAAAGTCTTGGTGGTGTTCAAAATTCCCATAGGATGTATTTTCTATAAAGCTCTTACAATGCACCTTAAGTGGTTGTTTTTAGCCTTGCACATATAGCCTTGTTACCTAAAATACTACATATTCCCTAGAGAAGATGAAGTTCAATTGGATTTATTATAGGTCTATTCTTAACCAAAAAGCTAACCATAAGAGAAATGAAAGTACAATCTTAGGATATCTAAGATTTAAATGGATAGACTGGTACCATGAGAAATTATAATTCAGGAATAAACAGATACAGATGTTGCCAAGTGAATGAAGTACTTGGGGCTTCACAAACATGTATTTAAATTTTATTATAAGGAAAACCTATATTGCAGTCTTGTAAGAGACAAAATCTGAGCAAATCAATACAGTTGAAATCCAATTTTTAAAGGGGGCAAAAGATTTGAATAAATGCCTCACAAAAAAAGGTATACAGATAACCAATAAGCAACTGAAAAGATGCTCCACATCATTAGTCATCAGGAAAATGTAAACTAAAATTGCAATGAGACACCAATACAGCCCTAACCATAATGGCTAAAAAACTTCCGACCACACCAAGTGTTGACAAGGATGTGGAGCAACCATATACACTGCTAGTGAGAAAGTAAAATGGTACAACCACTTTGGAAAGCAATTTGCCAGTTTCCTGAAAATGTAAAGCAATCCTTAACAGGAGAGCAATGCACTCCTAGATACCTAGCCTAAAGAAATGAAAACTTTTGTCCAAACAAAATTATATACAAGATTTAGCTTTATTTACAATAGCTAAAAAGAAGACACAGCCCAAGTGTCCATAAAGAACTGAAAGGAGGGGCGCCTGGGTGGCTCAGTTTGTTAAGCATCTGCCTTCAGCTCAGGTCATGATCCCAGGGTCCTGGGATCAAGCCCCACATCGGGCTCCCTGCTCAGCTGGGAGACTGATTCTCCCTTTCCCCTCTGCTCCTGCTCTCTCTCTCTCTTGCTATCTTTCTCAAATAAATAAATAAAATCTTAAAAAAAAAAGCTGAAAGGATAAACTACCTGTGGTAGATCTATACACACAGGATGTATGGAATACTACTCAGTCCTAAAAATGAATGAGCTATTGATACATGGCAAGATGCATGGACCTCAAAATAATTTTGGGAAAGAAGACCAACAGCATGTCTATATGTATATTTCCCTTTCAATAAAATTCTAGAAAACGCAAACCCATCTACAGTGACAAAGAATAGATTAGCAGTTGCCCGAGGGAGAGAGTGAGGGGGAAGTATAGGACAAAGGCACGCAAGGAAACATTTGGGATGATCTACATGTTTGTTCTCTTGATTGTGACAATAGTTTCACATGTGTATACATGCTGAAGTTTATCAGTTGTACACTTTAAGTGTGTGTAGTTTACTGTACTTGAATTATACCTCTATCGATTTTTTTTAGTGGATTTTATACCACCAAGAAATAGGACAGTGAGGAGACTGGAGAATCAGTTGATTTTCATAGATGGGGCCACAGGTCTCGAGTTAGAAGCAGGCCCTACTCTTTTCCTCCTCGTGGAAGAAAGCACATGTAACATGAAGGAAAATGTAGTCAAAATGCTGTCTTGCTTTTTGTCTAAGCCAACAAGCCATCAAGGCTAACTGATGCATGATTTCTCAGTGATTCTCTAGGGAGCACGTTTTTCCTGGGAATATAACAGTTGAAAGCTAATTTAAGGAGGGAAATGAAGAATGACGCTGATCACTGATGAACTTTCAGCATCAAAGGTAACATTCTGTAGTTGGGGGATCATGAGACTAAGTTGAGTGGATCTGGCACAAAGGCTCACTTTAAGCCACTATTAATGCTAATAAATGAATATATTTTTTAAAATGCTATGAAGTGCCCAGTAAAATGAACTACTGATTTTTTTCTCTGAATCTAGGGATTGATCTTCAGGTGTTCAGCCTGGAGAAGCCATTTATCAAAACTTGAAAGGGAAAGTCATAGTTATCTATATGAGCATTTTTCTAGAAATGCCATTTTTGAGTTTGATAAGCTCAAGACTTTATTTTCCTTAAAATTCCACCCATCCAAACTTCTCCTAAAAAGGGAGCTTTAAGGCATCACACTCCAAATAAATAATTGGAGGTCAAAAAGCATGATTAATCTTACCCATGATGTGAGTGATTTGTGATATAACTTCTAAAGAGTGTAGTCCATTTCCAAAGTAAGGAAGAGGGAAGGGGATAAAATTATTAGCTTTAATTACTATGACTCATAAGAAGCCTTATGGACTACATGCAAAAGCAGGTGTTTTTAATTAGCCATGTTGTTTTTGGATAAGTCACTTAACATCTTGGGGCCCCAGTCTCCTCACTTGTAAAATATTCAGGTCCACCTGGAAATCAATCTCTGGGTAACTCCCTTGTTCTAAAATTCTGTAATTATAACTTGACCCTGTTATGGCAAAATGTGGAAGGGTTAATATTTACAAATGGGGAAAGAGTGGTTTTATAAATCAAGGTACTATTCACAGTTCTATTGTGAAGGATAATCATACATGTTAGCTAAATAAGATCTTGTGTCATGATTACGAGTCTTGCAATATTAAAGTCCTGATACAGCTTAGGTATCCACTGTGAGTTGCAAGATTAGTGATAGAGTATATAAAATACATAATGTAAAAAAAAATCAACTGAGTAAATAATTATTCATCAAATATAAAATTGTCAGTTTATAAACATGGCTATTGCAAACAGTACTCTATAGCATAATGAATAAAAAGTCACACAATTAAATAGTATCGCTAATAATTCATTACTGGCTCTAGGGAAAAATATAATGAGTTATTATAATCTTAAACAAGAGAAGGAAGGAAGGAAGGAAGGAAGGGAGGGAGGAAGGAAGAAAGGAAGGAAAGAAGGAAGGAAGGGAGGAAGAAAGGAAGGAAAGAAGGAAGGAAGGGAGGAAGAAAGGAAGGAAGGAAGGAAAGAAGGAAGGAAGGGAGGGAGGCAAAGAAGTGAGCAATGCTAGAAAGGACACATTTCCCTACTGGGTACCACTTTGTGTTTCTCAGTGTAGTGGGTTTGAAAATAAAATCCTATCAAATTGTCAAACAATCAGTTCATGTAAGTTTACTTAAACACAGCTCCACTGAACACCCACTCAATTTCAAGTCAAGAAAACAAAACAAAACAGACTTCTCTGATCTTAGTCTTAGAAAATTAGCCCAATTTAATTTCTTCTTCACTTACTTCATGAAAAAGCTTTACCGAATGCACAGTACGGTACTAGGCACTGAGCAGAGTGAGTTAACAGGACCATGTCATGTCCTTTGGCAAGTTCCACAGAGAGCTTTGTTAAAGGTACAAATGACAACAAAGTAATAAAGGCACACCACCCAGACATGACCTTTATTTTTCTGCTGAGGGCTTATCAGTCTTTTCTGGGGCACAGCAGAGAAAGAGTGCTCCCACATGTACATCTGGAGCCTGTGGTTATCAGAGGACTTAAAGAAAACAGCAAAGCTTCCTAAGCCTAATCTCCCCCCTCATGGTTTCAAATGTACCCATTATCTCGGTACTCAGGACCTACCAATTATGCCCTATTTAATTTTCAAGATTTCTCCATCTGTCAGTACAGTGACAAGCACAGCAAAAAATCTGGGCAGAGTTAAAAGCCTGAAATAGAAATGTTCATGCTTTGTGACCAATACTGGCTCGGAGCCAACCGAGAAAACAGTTAACAGACGATGTTAATGCCAAAAAGGATGCTCTCAGGAGCCCACCAAGTTGGAAATCTTTAAAAATGGCTCAAACCAGAGAAGGATACAGAATTGTAACAGAAAGTCAAAAGGAAGGGAGATGAGGTAGGAACCTGGGAGAAATCCAAAGGGACTCCAATCATCTTTAGGGAGATAGGAGAACATCTTCAGCAATCTGAGAAGGAAGGACATTTGATATGGAAAGAAGCAACTTCTGCCTATTTTCTTGAACTAATATTCACGTCAGTGCAGGGCCCAGTTAGAGTGTACTCACAGAAGGTGGATGAACTTGCTCTGATGCTAATACACAGCAGGTTCCCCCACAATGAAAAATGTGAGGCTTGCTCTACTGCCTTCGAAATAAGAGTCTGGAAAAATAATCAGGGACTAGAAAAGATGGTGGGAGGGCCTGGACTTCAACAGAAATTTAGATCAATGAGAGCCTGTGCATGTTCCCTTTATTTCAACATTCCGAATGAGACAGAAACTTCCTGGCCTAAATGAGAAATTTTCAGGGCTACTGAACACTGAAAATGCATGGTGCTCAATGGCCCTAAAAATCTCTCATTTCTTACCTTTGTTGGTCCAATTTTCTGACTGTTCATAACACTTTGGAGCCTGAATTCTTATTGACCACTGTGGCCTTCCAGGTATACTTTTGCATTTTCATTATGTTCATGAAGCATGTGAAGCTGTTTGTTTAATGTGTGTGTGCATGTGAATTTTAAAAGGCATTAATCTGCGGCACAAGTCCACTTACAGAAGCGAGATGAGTGAGCTAAAGAGTTAAGTAACCACAAAAAACACTTGTGAGTGCTTCAAACCATACTTAGAAAAGCAAACAACATGACTTCTGTAACATTCTACACTAATCTGTAAGCATTTATTTTGTGATGAATGAGTAAAGATACCAAGATAGAACTGTGCACAGGAGTCATTGTTTATTAAAAAAAAAAAAAACAAAAACCAAAAAACTACTGAATAAACTACATTCTGCTTTTTTAGGGGGTTCTCCTTACCATCTTTCAAAGATGCCCCGATTTCCTTTGCCTGTGTATCTCTGGACGTATTGTGCTGACCTCCTGCAGTACCTCTCCCAGCTCTGGTTTTTCACTAATCTGATTCCTAATATCCAGCCTTGGGTCGGTACCTTCACAAAGAATTCTCCAACTTTCCCCTCCCCTCTCCCAATAATCTTACCCTCATCCATCGCATTTCTAATCTTTACTATATATTTTTATACCTGACTGTATATTTCTTTTTTCCCTACATGCGCATCATCTGTATTACTTGCTAAATCAGACCTCCAGATCCTATGGTGTTTTCTAAACTTTTAGTATCTTTCAAAATCAAATAAGATCATTTCCACAAAGCGTTGTATGATTTATTAAGGACTACATAAATACAACGTAGTTTTGTCATCCCCTCAGGCCCTAGAATAATTCTAGTCAAGGACTAATAATTAAATACTGAAGTTTTAAAATCAGTAGTTAATAGGGAAGCACTCTTGAAAGGATTAAATTTGTGAATACAATTCCAATGCACATGAGATAGTTTTGCTTACCATAAAACAATGCCTACTGATGCAAATTGAAAAATTGCTATTTTGGTAAATCAGCTATGCATTTCAAATGATAGATGCTCCACAAATTTGCCAAGAAGAGAGAGACAGCAGCCCACTGGCTGTGGATTCAGGAAAAACAATTTATAGCAATATCAGACTAATGGAGAGCACGTTCTCTCTATTGTCTTCTGACTGAAATAGTATCACAAAGGAAGCTGCCCTCACTATATTGTTTGGCTTAATGAATTGGGAAATGACTCCCTATTAAAATTCTTCAAAATATACCCCAGGGTATAGAACTGGGAAGCTTCTTAGAACCAGTCTAAAAGCCTTGGTAAAGACGATCTTTCAGCTAGCTTGGATGGGAACTTCTTTCATCCTTCTCATCCATCAGTTTCATCCCATTTACCAGATAGAAATTACCATCTTGGCAGATCTGGAGAGTGTCCTGGAGTGAGTAGGTGGCTCCTTGAAAAGACTGTTTTCATGAAATGTGTTTTTCAGGAATATAAAAGAAGAAACTCTCCAAATGGGCAAAGATTACAGAAAGGACTCTTAGGACACTCATCATGGACTTCTGAATGTGAATTCTCTTTATGGGAAAACACTAAATTCTAGAGAATTTGAAACCTTAAAACATTAAATTCTTGACTTCTAGTCAAGATAGAACCAAATTTATTGGGGGACCAAATTTATTCTACCTGAAACAATAACAACAAAAACCAGATAAAATATAGGAAATGACCATGTTTTAGATGTTGGGCAACAAAGGAGAGTGATTCCTGAGATAAGGGAAATGCATGAGAAGAACCCTATGGTTACCTCAGTTTACTGTCTGCAAAGAGTTTCCAGGCCTCAACACAGGAAGGGAGAACATAGGTGGATCCCAGCAGCTTCTCTAAGTTGAGGAGATGGACCTAGTAGTCCGGGAAAGCCAAGACAGCTAGAGTTTGCAGTACAGAGTACCAAACAGGAGAGAGCTGCATAGAAAGAGAACTCCAGAGACCTGCAGAGCTCCCCCACTCCAAGCCCCCATTAGTCACTGGAGTCCTGAATGGCACAGGCATGGAAGAAAACCACCTGAGACTGGACAACGAACCACCTGAAAGGATTAAAGGAAACAACTTTGAATCTGAAAGAGGGCTGGAAACAGTCCCCGTTCTCAACAGCCAGAGTGAAAAAATCTCATAATTCATGGGCACTGAGCACATTCCAATAAACCCATCATAAGTTGAAAATACTGGAAGTCAAAAATGCATGTAATACACCTAACCGAATGAACATCATAGCTTAGCCTAGCCTAACTTCAGTGTGCTCGGAACACTTACAGGAGCCTACAGTTGGGCGAAATCATCTAACACAAAGTCTATTTTATAATAAAGTATTGACTATCTCATGTAACTGATTGAGTACTGTACCAAAAGTGAAAAACAGGATGGTTGTATGGGTGCAGAATGGTTGTCAGTGTACTAGTTGCTGACCCTCGTGATAGCACAGCTGCCTGGGAGCTCTGGCTCATGATCATGAGAGAGTTTTGTATCCCATATCAGTAGCCTGGGAAAAGATCGAAATTCAAAATTCCAAGTACTGTTTCTATTGAATGCATGTTGCATTCACACCATCATAAATGGAAAAATCGTAAGTTCAGCCATGTTATGTAAACCATTTATGTAAAATGCAAACTAATCTCTAGTGACAGAAAGCAGATCAGTGGGTGCCTGGGAGTGGGGTGGATGGGGAGTGGTAGAGAGAAAAGCATTATAAAGGGGCAAGAGGAAGCTTTTGGGAGGTGATAGATATGTTCACTATAATGATTGTCGTGATATTTTCATGGGTCTATAAGGTTATCAAAATTTGCCAAATTGCACACTACAAATATGCACAGTTTATGGTATATTATACCTTGATAAACAAGTTTTTAGAACATAGAAGTAGGAAACAAGAATGTTTTCTGCTTGCCCAATTTAAATGTCCCAGTTGAACACTGGGAACAATGGAACAAAGTAACGTGATTGATAATACTAAAAAATCAATCTGTGTTCAGAAACTGCCACGAATGAGGGAAATGACAGATGAATTCCTCTTGTCTGCCATTTTGCCTTCACCCCAGTGGAATCACAAGGGCTTCAATTCTGGACACTGAAATTCCAAAATGCTTAGATCATTATAAGCTGATGTACACATGATCAACAAATTAGGTTTGATCCTAATGTGGCAGGAAGGATTCCTGGGCCAATCTGGGCTGAGCAATAAAGTACCATGACAAAGCAGGTAGTCTTCATACCAGTGACACACATTTGCCATTCCTACCTAGCAAGCTACTAGCCTTTGTTTTATTCTATAGCTACAGATTTCTCTCATGATCCTGGCTAATCATTCTGATCAAAAGCATGTCATTTGTTTCAAAGAAGACTAAGATGAGAGGATCTGGTTAACTTAGTGCAAATGCAGCCCTACTCTTTAAACAACTTTCAAAATCTACCTCTCAACAATGAGAGGTTAGTGATGTTCCCTTTGTTTACCACTAATTTCTGCAAAAGCTCTTTAGTAGCATACACACACACACACACACACACAGAGTCAATGGCTGCATGTGTTATTATATAGATATCTATATCTATATTATAGTTATTATATATATTATATACAGTAGCATAGTAGTCAAACACTCTAGTATTCTGGGCCACTGTTGACCTCGTTCTGAAGTACAGTTGATCTGAAATGATAGAAGTATTTTTGAGAGTGTGATTACATTATAGTCCTACCAGTACAAACTTATACTTAGAAAGAAAGGTCATTCTCCATTTACTGTGGAAACTGGGAAATTAATCTACCTCAATTACCAGTAAATTCACTCATAACTGACAAACTACAAGGTTTTAGACTAAACCACTTGGATTACTAGTTCTAATTTCAAAGCACACATTGTCCAGTTCTACAGCACAAGTGGATGGAGGTCAAGCTACCAAGGAACATGCAGTTTTACACATTAAAAAAAAAAAAAGAAAGTACATCCAAACATGAATTTAGTATCTTCTATGTACCAGGCCCCGAAACATACATTATTTGATTTAACCCTCAAAGTATGCCTTCTGAGATAGGCAATTATTTTTTGAAGATTTATTTATTTGAGAGAGAGAGAAAGCAAGCAGTGGGGGGGGGGGGCAGAGGGAGAGAGAGAATCTCAAGCAGACTCCACGCTGAGTGTGGAGCCCAATGTGGGGCTCAATCACACAACCCTGAGATCATGACCTGAGCCGAATCCAGGAGTCAGTCACTTAACCGACTGTGCCACCCAGGCACCCCAAGAAAGGTTATTATTCTCCCTATTTTTCAAAAAAAAAAAAGCAACTGAGGCTCAAAGAGAGATTAAGTAAAGTCTAAGTCCACACAGATACCAACTGGCAAAGTGAACTCAGAACAATTTTAACAGAATCCTAATCACCTTATACAGCATATGAAGTTATATAAGTAGCACATTCAAATTCACAGTCTAGTTCTCATTTGTGCAATGTGTGTGTGGCTGGTGCAAGAACTTCCTGCTTCTCGCCTCCCAGGTCTCATTCAGCTCGCTGCTGTTTCCATCTGGATTTTCACAGCCAGCCGCCAAAATACTTTGAGGGATATGGAAGCTGGGAGACAATGGGCATTTCCTCTGTCACTGACAGTATAAAAAACAGACCCTTAAACTGTGCATATATTAGCTCATTGTTCTTGTATGAATTTAATGTATTTTTATACCTCCTTTTGAAGTATTATTCCATTTGGCACTAATTCTTATGGATTCACTTCACCAGCATCATGTCACTTTGACTCACTGAAAATAACAGTGATATTTTAGAGCATATTCTGTGTTTCCAGACAACACAAACAACATCTGTGTCCACAGGCGGACAAATAAAAGAAAACGTTGGCCTCTCCTGTGTTCAGCTCTCTAGCTCACAGCAGCTGCCTTGAGGAGAGATTTGAAATTATTTAACAACATTAACAAAGATGAGATGAATATTATTCATTGGGAATTGTGTGTTGGAGTATTACTTCAGCACATTATCACCCAGCCAGAGGAGACAATCAGATCAAAATTGGGGGCATTTCCTGTTTACAAGGTAGCATTATCATCTCAGGCTAAATAGACTGAGCCTAAATCTGGGATCTACACAAAGAATTTTACATGTATCACAGCATTCAGAGAAAGACTTTGAGTTGAAAATATTCTACAGTTTCTGATTAAATGTTGAGGAAGAGTTTTATTTTAAATTTATTGAGGAAGTATGAAATTAGATAAAAGCATGCATCTCTTTAGCTATCATTTAGTGCTAATACTGCAGGTGAGTTCCACAAAATGCGTCTTTCAAAACCTCTTAAAGCTAGAAAGCAAATACAAACAGCAACAGTAGCATTAGTGCTTTTGAATTGGAAACTTATATGGCCCAATTCCTTATTCACATTGCCCGAAACATTTAACGTGAACAAGCAAATGAACATTTCAGGCACTTAAGAAACAATGGACAATTTATATACATGAGTGCAATCATGCTCATTTTACAGATTTTAGAAAGATTTGCAGGTCAAACAATCTATGAGGATTGCTCAAGGACATTAATGGTATACAGGACCGATGCAATATGAGCCTACACAATGCCTGAACAGTTGTCTCCACTCAATCCCCAAATCATCTTGGGGGACAAAAGACTCCAAAAAAACCAGCCAAACAGAGATATGATGTTACATTGACAAAACATGTTTGGCTGGACATTCACTTTGGACACAGTTACTGGCTTTCACTAGTTCCAAGGTTTGTCCTACAAATGATTCTAAGGTAAGTCCGTTCCTTCTGTCCATTTATTTGTCCTTTAGCCTCTCCCACTCCATACCTAGCATCCAATATTTTAATTTCCATACTTTCACTTCCTTATCTAGGAACTGACTAAACCATTTATTTATTCTCCCTTTCTTTTTCAAATGTTCCTTTTTTTCAGCCAATGCCTCAAAGTGCAGTCCTGTGCCAGCAAATCTGATAAATCTAAGCTAGGTTTAGTATACTTGCTCTTTCCAAACCCATGCCAAATTACATAGTATCATTTTTAAAAAAGATTTTATTCATTTATTTGAGAGAGAGAGTGAGAGAGCATGAGAGCAGGGTGAGTGGCAGAGGGAGAAGCAGATTCCCTGATGAGCAGGGAGCCTGTTGAGGGACTCGATCGTGGGACTCCGGGATCATGAACCGAGTCAAAGGCAGACGCTCAACCGAATGAGCCACCCAGGGATCCTACATAGTATCATTTTTTAAAAAATTTGCTTATGTTATGTTAGTCACCATACATTACATCATTAGTTTTTGATGTAGTGTTCCATGATTCATTGTTTGTGTATAACACCCAGTGCTTCATTCAATATGTGCCCTCTTTAATACCCATCACCAGGCTAACCCATCCCCCCACTCCCCTCCCCTCTAAAACCCTCAGTTTGTTTCTCAGAGTCCTAGTCTCTCATGGTTCATCTCCCCCTCCCTTCCCCCCCTTCATTTCACCCTTCCTACTATCTTCTTTTTTTTAACATATAATGTATTATTTGTTTCAGAGGTACAGGTTTGTGATTCAACAGTCTTACACAATTCACAGCGCTCACCATAGCACATACCCTCCGCAATGTCTATCACCCAGCCACCCCATCCCTCCCACACCCCACCACTCCAACAACTCTCAGTTTGTTTCCTGAGATTAAGAATTCCTCATATCAGTGAGATCAAATGATACATGTCTTTCTCTGTTTGACTTATTTCACTCAGCATAATACCCTCCAGTTCTATCCACATCGTTGCAAATGGCAAGATTTCATTCCTTTTGATGGCTGCATAATATTCCATTGTATATATGTACCACATCTTCTTTATCCATTCATCTGTCGATGGACATCTTGGCTCTTTCCATAGTTTGACTATTGTGGACATTGCTGCTATAAACATCGGGGTGCACGTACCCCTTCGGATGCCTACATTTGTATCTTTGCGGTAAATACCTAGTAGTGCAATTGCTGGGTCGTATGATAGCTCTATTTTCAACTTTTTGAGGAACATCCATACTGTTTTCCAGAGTGGCTGCACCAGCTTGCATTCCCACCAACAGTGTAGGAGGGTTCCCCTTTCTCCGCATCCCCGCCAACATCTGTCATTTCCTGACTTGTTCATTTTAGCCATTCTGACTGGTGTGAGGTGGTATCTCATTGAGGTTCTGATTTGGATTTCCCTGACATCGAGCGATGTTGAGCACTTTTTCATGTGTCTGTTGGCCATTTGGATGTCTTCTTTGGAAAAATGTCTGCTCATGTCTTCTGCCCATTTCTTCATTGGATTATTTGTTCTTTGGGTGTTGAGTTTGATAAGTTCTTTATAGATTTTGGATATTAGCCCTTTATCTGATATGTCATTTGCAAATATCTTCTCCCATTCTGTCGGTTGTCTTTTGGTTTTGTTGACTGTTTCTTTTGCTGTGCAAAAGCTTTTTATCTTGATGAAGTCCCAATAGTTCATTTTTGCCCTTGCTTCCCTTGCCTTTGGTGAGGTTTCTAGAAAGAAGTTGCTGCGGCTGAGGTTGAAGAGGTTGCTGCCTGTGTTCTCCTTTAGGACTTTGATGGACTTCTGTCTCACATTTAGGTCTTTCATCCATTTTGAGTCTATTTTTGTGTGTGGTGTAAGGAAATGGTCCAGTTTCATTCTTATGCATGTGGCTGTCCAATTTTCCCAACACCATTTGTTGAAGAGACTGTCTTTTTTCCACTGGACATTCTTTCCTGTTTTGTCGAAGATTAGTTGACCATAGAGTTGAGGGTCCATTTCTGGGCTCTCTCTTCTGTTCCATTGATCTATGTGTCTGTTTTTGTGCCAGTACCATACTGTCTTGATGATTAGAGCTTTGTAATAGAGCTTGAAGTCTGGAATTGTGATGCCTCCAGCTTTGCTTTTCTTTTTCAACATTCCTCTTGCTATTCGGGGTCTTTTCTGGTTCCATACAAATTTTAGGATTATTTGTTCCATTTCTTTGAAAAAAGTGGATGGTATTTTGATAAGGATTGCCTTAAATCTGTAGATTGCTTTAGGTAGCATTGACATCTTCACAATATTTGTTCTTCCGATCCATGAGCACAGAACATTTTTCCATTTCTTTGTGTCTTCCTTAATTTCTTTCATGAGTATTTTATAGCTTTCTGAGTGCAGATCCTTTGCCTCTTTGGTTAGATTTATTCCTAGGTATCTTATGGTTTGGGGTGCAATTGTAAATGGCATCAACTCCGTAATTTCTTTCTTCTGTCTTGTTGTTGGTGTATAGGAATACCACTGATTTCTGTGCATTGGTTTTATATCCTGCCACTTTACTGAATTCCTGTAAGAGTTCTACCAGTTTTGGGGTGGAGTCCACATAAAGTATCATATCATCTGCAAGGAGTGAGAGTTTGACTACTTCTTTGCCAATTCAGATACCTGTTATTTCTTTTTCTTGTCTGATTGCTGTGGCTAGAACTTCTAGTAATATGTTGAATAGCAATGGTGATAGTGGACATCCCTGCCGCGTTCCTGACCTTAGGGGGAAAGCTCTCAGTTTTTCCTCATTGAGAATGATATTCGCTGTGGGTTTTTCATAGATGGCTTTTATCATATTGAGGTATGTATGTAACCTCTATCCCTATACTCTGAAGAGTTTTGATCAAGAAAGGATGCTGTACTTCGTCAAATGCTTTTTCTGCATCTATTGAGAGGATCATATGGTTCTTGTTCTTTCTTTTTTAATGTATTGTATCGCATTGATTGATTTGTGGATGTTGAACCAACCTTGCAGCCCAGGAATAAATCCCACTTGGTCGTGGTGAATAATCCTTTTAATGGACTGTTGGATCCTATTGGCTAGTATTTTGGTGAGAATTTTTGCATCCATGTTCATCAAGGATATTGGTAATTCTTTTTGATGGGGTCTTTGTCTGGTTTGGGAATCAAGGTAATGGTGGCCTCATAAAATGAGTTTGGAAGTTTTCCTTCCATTTCTATTTCCTGGAACAGTTTCAGAGTATAGGTATAAATTCTTCTTTAAATGTTTAGTAGAATTCCCCTGGGAAGCCATCTGGCCCTGGGCTTTTGTTTGTTGGGAGATTTTTGATGACTGCTTCAATTTCCTTAGTGGTTATAGGTCTGTTCAGGTTTTCTATTTCTTCCTGGTTCAGTTTTGGTAGTTGATACATCTCTACGAATGCATTAATTTCTTCCAGATTATCTAATTTGCTGGCATAGAGTTGCTCATAATATGTTCTTATAATTGTTTGTATTTCTTTGGTGTTGGTTGTGATCTCTCCTCTTTCTTTCATGATTTTGTTGATTTGGGCCATTTCTCTTCTCTTTTTGATAAGTCTGGCCAGGGGTTTATCAATCTTATTAATTCTTTCAAAGCAGCAGCTCCTAGTTTCGTTGATCTGTTCTACTGTTCTTTTGGTTTCTATTTCATTAATTTCTGCTCTGATTTTTATTATCTCTCTTCTCCTGCTGGGTTTAGGCTTTATTTGCTGTCCTTTCTCCAGCTCCTTTTGGTGTAGGGTTAGGTTGTGTATTTGAGACCATTCTGGTTTCTTAAGAAAGGCTTGTATTGCTATATACTTTCCTCTTAGGGCCCTTTGCTGCAGCCCATAGATTTTGAACAGTTGTGTTTTCATTTTCATTTGTTTCCATGAATTTTTTAAATTCTTCTTTAATTTTCTGGTTGACCCGTTCCTTCTTGAGTAGGATACTCTTTAGCTTCCATGTAGTTGACTTTTTTCCAACTTTCCTCTTGTGACTGAGTTCTAGTTTCAAAGCATTGTGGTCCGAAAATATGCAGGGAATGATCCTAATCTTTTGGTACCAGTTGAGACCTGATTTGTGACCTAGGATGTGATCTATTCTGGAGAATGTTCCATGTACACTAGAGAAGAATGTGTATTCTGTTGCTTTGGGATGGAATGTTCTGAATATGTCTGTGAAGTCCATTTGGTCCAGTGTGTCATTTAAAGCCTTTATTTCCTTGTTGATCTTTTGCTTAGATGATCTGTCCATTTCAGTGAGGGGGGTGTTAAAGTCCCCTACTATTATTGTATTGTTGTCAATGTGTTTTTTGATTTTGCTATTAATTGACTTATATAATTGGCTGTTCCCATGTTGGGGCATAGATATTTACAATTGTTAGATCTTCTTGTTGGATAGACCCTTTAAGTAGGATATAGTGTCCTTCCTCATCTCTTTAAAATCTAATTTGTCTGATATAAGGATTGCCACCCCAGCTTTCTTTTGGTGTCCATTAGCATGGTAAATGGTTTTCCACCCCCTCCCTTTCAATCTGGGGGTGTCTTTGGGTCTAAAATGAGTCTCTTGCAGACAGCATATTGATGGGTCTTGTTTTTTTTTATCCAATCTGATACCCTGTGTCTTTTGATTGGGGCACTTAGCCCATTTACATTCAGGGTAACTATTGAAAGATATGAATTTAGTGGCACTGTATTGCCTGTAAGGTGACTGTTACTGTATATTGTCTGTGTTCCTTTCTGGTCTATGTTGCTTTTAGGGTCTCTCTTTGCTTAGAGGACCCCTTTCAATATTTCTTGTAGGGCTGGTTTCGTGTTTGCAAATTCCTTTAGTTTTTGTTTGTCCTGGAAGCTTTTTATCTCTCCTTCTATTTTCAATGGCAGCCTAGCTGGACATAGTATTCTTGGCTGCATATTTTTCTCATTTAGTGCTCTGAATATATTATGCCAGTCCTTTCTGGCCTGCCAGGTCTCTGTGGATAGGTCTGTTGCCAATCTAATGTTTCTACCATCGTAGGTTACAGATCTCCCAAGCTGCTTTCAGGATTTTCTCTTTTTCTCTGAGACTCATAAGTTTTACTATTAGATGTCAGGGTGTTGACCTATTTTTATTGTTTTCGACGGGGGTTCTCTGTGCCTCCTGGATTTTGATGCCTGTTTCCTTCCCCAAATTAAGGAAGTTCTCTGCTATAGTTTGCTCCAATATACCTTCTGCTCCTCTCTCTCTTTCTTCTTCTTCTGGGATCCCAATTATTCTAATCTTGTTTCATCTTATGGTATCACTTATCTCTCGAATTCTGCCCTCGTGATCCAGTAGCTGTTTATCTTTCTTTTTCTCAGCTTCTTTATTTTCCATCATTTGGTCTTCTATATCACTACTTCTCTCTTCTGCCTCATTTATCCTAGCAGTTAGAGCCTCCATTTTTGATTGCACCTCATTAATAGCCTTTTTGATTTCAACTTGGTTAGATTTTAGTTCTTTTATTTCTACAGAAAGGGTTTCTCTAATATCTTCCATGCTTTTTTCAAGCCCAGCTAGTATCTTTATAATTGTCATTCTGAACTCTAGTTCTGACATCTGACTATTGTCCATATTGATTAGGTCCCTGGCAGTCAGTACTGACTCTTGTTCTTTTATTTGAGGTGATTTTTTCCATCTTGTCATTTTGTCCAGAGGAGAATAGATGAATGAGAGAACAAAATGCTAACAGGGTAACAATGACCCCAGAAAAATATACACTAAACAAATCAGAAGAGACCTGAAACAAGGGGAAAAGAAAGGGAAAGAAAGAAAAAAGGAAAAAAAAAAGAAAAAGAAAAAGATAAAAAAAAGAATATGATCAAATATGATCAGGCTGGTGAACAGATCAGTGCCACACACTAGATTTTGGGTGTATTTTGGTCTGTTAGAAGAAAATGCCTCCCAAAATTTTAAAGAAAGAAAAGCTTATATATGTACAAAAATAAGGGTAAATATGATGAAGGGATGGAATATGACTGTAAAGATGAAAATTATAAAAGATTTTACAAAAGGAATTGATAAGAAGTTGGTTGAAAAAAGAAAGAAGAGAAATTTAAAAAAAAAAGGAGAGAATGTAATCATGCAGGAGACTAGAACAAAGCCATACACTAGAGATTTAGGGTATATTTTGGTCTGTTAGAAGAAACTGTATCCTAAAATTTTAAATGGAGAACAACTTATATATATACCAAAAATAAGGTTAACTACTATGAAGGATAGAATATGACTCTAAAAATGAAAAGTAAAAAAGACTTTTAAAAAAGGAATTGATAAGATGTTGGTTGAAAAAGGGAAAGAGAAAATTTTTAAAAAAAAAAGAAAAAGAAAAAAAGAAAAATTAAAAAAATTTAACTTCAAAAGACTAAAGAATCATGGTAAAAAAGCCATGAATTCTATGTGCGGTCTTCCCCTAGCGCTGGAGCTCTGCCGTTCTCATTGATCGGTAAACTTGGTCTTGGCTGGCTGTTCTCGCTGATCTTCTGGGGGAGGGACCTGTTGCCGTGGTTCCCAAATGTCTTTGCCGGAGGCGGAATTGCCCCGCCCTTGCCCGGTCCGGGCTAAGTAACCTGCTCAGGTTTGCTCTCGGGAGCTTTTGTTCCCTGCAAGATTTCCGTACAGCTTTGGAGGACGAGAGTGAAAATGGCGGCCTCCCAGTCTCTGTCCCGGAGGAGCCGAGAACTCGGGGCCCCGCTTCTCAGTGAGCCCCCAGAGAAAAGCCGTCAGTCATTCCCATCTCCCCGGTCTCCAGCTGCACTCTGTGCTCACCTGGCCTGTGACCGAGCGTTTCTATCTCTGGCACCCAACCCCGAGTGGAGTCTCCAAACCCAGCAGATCCCTGCGGTGCGCTCCCGCGCCACTCCTCCCGGGGGAAGAAGGTGAGTCTCCCCGGATCTGCCGCTTGTTGGGTCCCTGCTGGAGGAGCAGGGGCCCGACTGTGCCGCGGATCACGGTTTATGGCAACCCAGAGCTGAGAACCCGCTCCTCGGCTCCGTCTCTGCAGCCGGCTTCCCCGCTCCGATCCCTGGGAGCTCTGCTGCACTCAGGCACCCCCGGTCTTTCTGTGACCCCGAGTGTCCTGAGTCCACACTGTCCTGCGAGGGTTCCACCCCCCCCGCTTAGCCACTGGAGCGACGTCCCTCAGCAGAGCAGACTTCTAAAAGTTCCGATTTTGTGCTCTGCGGCTCTATCACTTGCCAGAAGCGGCCAACGGAAGCCTCCTCCCCTGCCGTCTATCTTCCGGAATATCGCCTCGGATTCACTTCGCACGTCCTACCTTCCAGAAAGTGGTCGCTTTTCTGTTTAGAGAGTGCTGCTATTCTTTTCTTCGATCTCCTGTTGAGTTCATAGGTGTTCAGAGTGGTTTGATCCCTATCTAGCTGAATTCCTGGGACCAGACGAAATTTAGGTCTCCTACTCCTCCTCCATCTTGCTCCTCCTCTCCACATAGTATCATTTTTAACAGAATACTTCCACCCTTACTTTTCACACACTCAGTTTAGAAGTGACTCAGTTAGCACTTGTTAAGCACCTACTGTGTGATATGCATTAGGTAGGATCCAGGCAGATGAGAACAAGGGGAAAAAAACGACCTATTCTCTGTCTTAGAAGGATTGACAATCTAGGGCACACATCGAAATGATGACAAGACAAGGAGGTAAGTGCCATGACAGATTTGTACCTAAAGCACGATGAATTCCAAGGGAAGTGAGGGATTCATCCAGCCCAGAAGATAAGAATGTCTTCGGAGAACAGATGATACTTTGCACTGCATCTTAAAGAATGAATATGCCTCTGGTGGTAAATATGCCTTTCACCATCTTAAAAAGGTGGTAAAAGCATTTCTGGCAGAGAGAAGCTCTGTGTTAAAAGGCAAAGATACATGCAAGGGAATGGTGAATTCAAAGAATAGCAAATAATTCCCTGTGTCTACACTACAGGTATATGGGTAGAGGAGCCAGTTTGCAAAGGGCCTTATATGCCAGGCTAAGGAACTGGGCCTTGTTTCAAATTATATCCCTTGCTGCTTACTGTTCCTATATGTAAGGACTCCAGAATCATTCATCTACACACAACCAAATTTTAAGAATTTTTCCGAAATCTACAAAGCAGCCTGGAAATTCTAGAGCTCTGAGTTTTAATCTGGAATATAAAGAAACTCATTTTTTAAGCAAATCTTTATGAGCTTATATACATTTATAATGTGGCAGGCACTGTTCCAAGTACCAGAGAAAAAGCAATGAACAAAACACAGATCCCTGGCATCATGGAGCTCATACTCTAGTTGAAATAAATTTGTAATAACGGAGGTCAGAGCAAACTCAGCATCAGAATCACACAGATTTTCATCTGTATATTAATTTGTGTATTATTATCTGTGTATTTCACCTGGGTATTAATTCAGGGTCCTGCTAGAGCCTCCCTTAAAGCTTGAGTATATGAAAGCAGTAATACCCAGGAATTTAGTTTCTTGTAACAAGTGAAATTTACTATGTGAAAATGATGTCTCCTGTGCATCCTCCACTAGGGAAGTTGAGGACCCTGGGAAGCTATGCTAAAATATGCTGCATTTGGCCCTTAGATATACATATGCATTCACTTTGCTTCCCAGCAGATTTCTGGCTAAATACTTGGGAGCTGAAAATAATCTTGAGGGTGGGGGAGGAGGGGGAGGGCAGCCTTCAGTGATTGGGTCTTGCTAGGAGGGAGGAAAAGAAAAACTGAATTACTCCACAATTTAATCTATAAAATTATAAGCATATCACTGTTTTGCTTCATGATATATAATCAATAAATAAAAGTCCATTCTGAATAGGGTATCCTACATAAATGCCAAATAATATTTGCTCTAAGAATTTCAAGTCTGGGCAGGGTTATTTAAAATAGTCCATTTGTGAACAGTTTAATTTTAGCATTAGGCTAAAATTATAGAAAGATAACTTTCATTCATCTAAGAAGTCATTTTTATTTCTTAACCTGTATAAAATTCAAATGAGCCTTAGGAGATGTGTGAAAAGAAAACTAACTGGAAAGGCCATTTTGAATTCTAATTATTCACATATGAAATTGAAATACATATTATCTACCAGTATATTAAAAATACCACTAGATTCCAAGGCCAGATTTCAATAAAAAGAGCCCCTAACAATAAGAATTAGTAGAATAAGTATAAAATTGGACTCATAGGTAAGGTATATAAAAGTTGGAAGAACATTTATCGTAAGTTTTGTTCTTACTGCTACTACTCATTTAAAAGATATACTGGATTTTTATAAGTAGAAGTAGCAACTTACATCTATTATATACTTCCCAATGTGATTCCATAAATAAATATTTATTTAATACAAATAAAGAAAAAAAGTCCACACCCTCTCCCAAGGCTTTTCATGTTAAAAAAAAGAAATATCCTACTTCTTTTAGCAAGGTGACAGAAAGCTACTTAGCGTTCAGATATATTCGTGTAGGGTGACAAGGGCACAATTAAAGCAACCGGATGAAGTAATTTACTAAAAGTACCCCTTACTAGTTTGAGGAGTTAATATGCTTCTCTCCTCGAAAATGAATGATTTCTTCTTACTTGTCAGTAATATAATGACCAATACATGTCCCACACCATGAGAAATGGGTCTTCTTAATAAAAATGATGAATAGTACCAGTGTATGTAATATATCCACATGTGCACACAACTCCTATGTTGTGATTTTCAGCCACACTCCAATTTATGCTTTGTAAAACACAAAAAACAAAATGGCTCCACTAGAATGTCTCTAAAACCAGGGGCCCAAGTCCAGCCAGAGATAAAGAAGACAAATTGATGGCTGATCTCGGAACTGGAGAATGACAAGAACTCCTACTATAGAAACAAGCATGGTAGAGCAGGCATGTGTTTTACCAAAATTTGTTTTCACTCATTTGTCACCTTTCCCTAGCTGCTGGATATCATAGTAAGTTATGGTACCTTCTGATCCCTACAATAACAATAATAATAATAATAATAATGTGATAATAGTTATTATTATTCTAATGCTTACTATGTGACATAAACTATGCTGCGTACTTCCCATACATTATGCATTTAATCCTCACAATTATGCATTTAATCCTCACAATAACTCTTAGAGGCAGGTATTAATATTATTCTATATCAACTACTAAGGAAACTGTGACTCTGAAGCAGTTAAGCCACTTGACTATGGCCACCATTACTAGTGAGAGGTGAAGTCAAAATTCAAATCCCAGTCATCTGTATTTAACACATTTTGTTTCTAACTACTACTTACTAGCAGAAAGGATATGCATTCACTTTGTTATGGGTAAAATGAACTCTTACTCCATGTATAACTGGTGGTGGTAGTGAGGGATAGCCTAATCTAACACGGTCTCAAATTTCAAAAAGCTAAATTTCTGGGGCGCCTGGGTGGCTTAGTTGGTTAAGCGTCCGACTCTTGATCTCAGCTCAGGTCTTGATCTCAGGGTCGTGAGTTCAAGCCCTGCGTTGGGTTCCACACTGGACATGGAGCCTACTTAAAAAAAACAAACAAATTTCTAATTATGGAAACAAGACAGATTCACATACACATGGCACAGTATATAACTGGAACCTAAGGAGTAGTCCAGGCAAGTGGGTCCTTCCCCAGTAGGGGAAGTGAGTCCTTCCCCAGTAGGGGAAGCTCAGAATGGGAAAACTAGCTCAGTGACATCTCCTGGTGGCAGTAGATTAAGCTAGGATTTAATGAATGGGCAGGGTTTGAATGAGCAAAGAGTTTAGACTCTGATACTGTGATCCAGACTTTTATATCCAACTGTTCATCTGCCATCTAACTTAGATGTTTGAAAATCACCTCAAATAGAAGAAAATGTCCAAAACTAATATGATTATCATTGTCTCCAAATCTGATCCTCCTCTTGGCATCACCTTTCAGTGAATGCAAACACCATCCACTCATTTGCACAAGCCAGAAACCTAGGATTCACCTGTGCATATTCAACACACCAAATCCTGCCATTTTTAACTCATAATTAATCCTTGAATCTATCTAGTTCTTTCCTTTTCCACTTGCAATAATCTCTGGCCTAGATGACTGCAATAACCTAAGCAGTCTCCTTGCTTCTAATCCTGTCCCCCTCTAATTTAGTCTCTGCATAGCCACCAATGGTGTGATAAAACTAATCACATCATGCCCTTAAAATATTTTCCAGCTATATTTAGGAAAAATACCAAAATCCTTAATATGCCGAACAAAGTCCTAGATGATCTGGCTCCCTATCTCCTCCTACTCTGGCCTCTTACTCTCTTGCTCTAGCAACACTGTACTTCTTCTAGTATTTCAAATGTGGCATCCTCCTTTTCACCTCATGACATTTGTATACATTGTTCCCTCCCTTTTCCTTCCTGCCCCCTCCCATATCTTTACCTGGTTAATTCCTTCTTATCTGTCTGATTTTAGCTCAATCCTTGGCCCTCCAGACGAGACTAGGTCTTTTTTTTCTCCATAGCACTTATCATAATTTTAATTTTAGGATTATTTATATAGTTATGTAATGATTGTCCAACACTATCAGAATGTAAATTCCTTGAAGGCAGGGACCATGTCTCTCTTGATCATCCTAGCCAGTATCCCAAACAACTTTTTAAAACATAGAAGTATCAATAGATGTTTGGTGAATAAAGGAGTGCATTGGGAAAGCATTCTCAGTAAAGACCACGGCATAAGCACACAGACAGAAATGGGGACTGAGGGTAACTTCAGCACAGGGTTCTTTGCTCAGTGGATCCACTACTCTGGCTGGATCAGAGAACTATATAGAGGGTGAAAAGGAAGGTAATATTGGAAAGGAAGATTGTGAAGGACCTTAACTAATAAGGTAAGTATTTTAGAATGTATTCTATAGGTAACAGAGAATAACTGAAGGCTTTCAGCTGGTTCAGAACTGCCTCTCCCTACCTGCCACTATCACAATTGTTCATGTATTTTCCATTTCAGCCTAGTGTTTCCAAATACCTATCCCTACCTGAATATCTTTAGACCATCTGTGTTCCTGCCCAGTGGAACTGACACATGTCTGAATGACTGGTTCACAGTGATTCCCTCAGTGGCCAGGTCTATACTGCAATATTACTAATTTAAAGAGATTGTTTTTTTATTCCTATTCTAGACTTTTGACCTCAAAAGAAGCTCCTACCTTTGGACTGCAGTATTAGCCACAGTGATTTTCAAAGGATGGACACCTGATCAGTCTAGGCCAGTACCCCACACCCTCCCTGTCCACAGAGATTGGTCCAGACATTGGTAGAGGACATAGGCCAGGCCAATTCAGATCTATTCTCGGGTTTTCTTTATGTTTTAAATGTTTACTGCAAGTAGACAGAGGAGGATTCTTTCCCTTTTAGTCAGCTAGGCAGGCTGTAAGGTTGATAGTCCAGAGCAGTCAGCAGCAACCAGATTTCCATCTTGTACATAATGAAGCTGACATGCACTAGGCTTAAGGAGTCTTGACAGTATTCAAGTCCATGGTTCCAACCTGTGTTCCAGCTTTCCTAAGACCATGTCCATCTTGTTGATTGGTTATATGAGCCGAAAAAATTTTATTCTTGTTAAACTACTTGGAGTTGGATTTCCATTATTGCAATCAGTCCTGACTACTAAACAAATCAGAGGAAATAGCCTAGAGTTGGATTTGAAAAATACCTTCATGGTCAAGTCTCTGCTAATGGATGTTTGTACCTCATTCCTTAATCCCACACAGACTTCTTGGTTTTTGACTTGGATTTTAAATTGTCCTTTGGTATATCACCTGTACATCCTCAGGACTAAGAGAAAAGCCTGGTCCATAATCAGTGCTTGATAACTATCTATTTAATTGAATTGTGATATATTCCTCTTACAGATTTTTAATCTTCAACTCCAATACACCCTGTTTATGTGCTTGCCCTTGCTGACTGGTCAGTCTCTATTTTGCTGATATGATTCAACTCCGGACACCCCTGTTTAACTCATGCACACTCTGCTTCTTCCTAGTATATTCACTGGCTTGTCTGGCTTTCTCACCCTATCAAATAAAAGTCGCTTGGCCATGACTTGCTCAGTGCCCTTCCATGTTAGCCAGGTAATGTATAGGCTCAAAGGTCTCTACACTCTGACATCAGCTCTGCCTCCAGGATGAAATAGAAAGGAAACACCTAGCTCATTAGATTTGGACTCAATTTCAAAACTTCTTTTTTTTCTTTTTTTTTTTGCTTGTATATATCTTTTTATTTATTTATTTATTATTGATGTAGTGTTCCATGATTCATCGTTTGCATGTAACACCCAGTGCTCCATTCAGTACGTGCCCTCTTTAATACCCATCACCAGGCTAGCCCATCCCCCACCCCCCTTCCCTCTAGAACCCTCAGTTTGTTTCTCAGAGTCCATAGTCTCTCATGGTTCGTCTCCCCCTCTGATTTCCTCCCCTTCATCTTTCCCTTCCTACTATCAAAACCTATTCTTGATGCTGGTTTTTCAGCTCAGGTTAACCAAACAGAAACCTTGTCTACATTCTTCCCTCTTTCTATCCAGACTCCTTGGCCTGAGTTTCATATCCTAGTTTGGGCTGTCTCTGAAAGTATGGGAATTGATATTTGTGTATACGAATTAGAAAAAGAACAATTCAATGAAAATGCTAAAAAGTTGAGTCAGAGAGCAGCTGGTTTTCCAACAGAAGCTAAGTGTCATGATGGGGCTCTGGGACTCAAGAGAAATTCCAAGAAAAATTTGCTCTCTGTTGCCTATCCATTCAATTCCTTAAAGTGTAAGAGGCCTTATTCAAGTCAATTTCAAGGAAGAGAAGGGATCTGAAATTCAGTAAGCGCCTATTTTGTGCCAGATACTGCACTAAGAGCTTTGTATATATTTCCCATTTAGAGATATAATCATTACAATGACTCAGAGAGGTAGGCATTATTAATTTTATTTTACAGATGAGAGAATAGGGTCAAGTCACCTGTCAAGTAACACTGCCAATAAAAAAAAATGGAGCTAGAATTTGATCACAGATGTGTTTGATTCTAAATTATGTTCCTGCCTAACCTGGGTAAGCCAGACTTCAAAAACCTACACTCCAGCCACACCCATGCTATTCATTATTTGAATATTATCCTTACATTCCCACTTTTGTGCTTAAGTGATTATTTTGCATAGAAATTTCAACCTCTCTATATCTACTTGTTGAAAGTTCTAATAGTTTTTTACAGGCTCAGTTTAAATCCTCTCTTTTCAAAGCTTTGCTCTAGCCAGTTAATCTGGCTCTCCCCAATACTTCCACAGTCTTCTATTTAGACTTTTAGTTTTATACTTATTATTTAAATGCCTTGTAGTAGTTCTTCAGTTTTTCTGTTTCCTCCACTACTAAACTGAGCAGACAGATAACAGGGGCTATGCTTGCAGGTACTCAGTAGTTAATGGCATCCATGATATTGTAATTTATTTAAGGCTGTCCCATGAAATTCTTCAATGGAAGATTACATGACAGAGAAATTGTGGTATAGTCATACAAAGAAATAATATATAACCTTGAAAATAAATGAAGTAGATCTATACACATTAACACAGATGAATGTCACTAATGTAATACCGAGTACAAAAAAAGCAAGTCCCAGAAAAATACATATGACTACATTTATAAAGGTTTGATAACATGCAAAACTAAATAATATATTATTTAGGGATGTGTATGTACGTAAAACTCTAAAGAAAAGTAAGTGAATGATAAATGATTACCTAGTAGAGGAAAAGGGGTGAGAGTTGAGATCTGGAAGGATCACACAAGGGAGCCAAAAAGGTAGTGGTGATGATCTATTTCTTATACTGGGTGGAGGGTGGAGGTAAATACATAGAACATTAACTGTTAGAACTCAACAGACCAAAATTTTCAACCAAATAACATTTTCCAGGTAGCCTTCCACTATGAGGAAGAAGTGAATAAAAAATGAACAATTTCATTTTAGGTATTTAAACAATAAGGGAGGCTACCAGGGGTTTTTCTGTATTGAAAAAACTTGGTGCCAGAGAGACCTAGGTTTGAATTGTGGCTCTATAAATGTAATTATGGTTAACTCTGAATCAATCAAAAATATGGATTAACTTGAATTCCTCATTCTCTAAGCATTATATAGACTGAAATTGTATTGTATTTTTATTGTTTTTATGTATTATTTGAAAAATGTTGAAAACACACAAAAACACACATGTATGAACTGGATGGGATATATTACATATAATATATGTGCTATATATTGTTCTGCAACTTGTCTCTCCTACCTCTCAATACTATATCATGGACATTTTTCCATGTCCGAACATATGTATCAACTTCATTCCTTTTAATACTGTAAGGAATTCTACTGTCTGAAGACATCATAATTTATTTAACCAGGCCCACACATTTAGCTTGTTTCCAAGTATTTACTATTACAAGCAAAGTTCAACAACCATCCTTATACAGCACTCTTGTTATTCTTTTGTAAGATAAATTCCTGAAAGTCTAATTGTTAGGTCACAGTGTATGTGCCTTTTAAGCTTTGTTAGATTCTGCCAAATAATGCTGCAAGAGATTGTTCTAATTCACATTCCCACCAATAGTGTACCCAAGTGCCAGCTTCCTTATGTCCTTGCCAACGGTAGATGCCATCAAACATCTTTCTGTTCCTTTTGTCAAATTAGAAGGTGAAAATGTGATTTCATTTTTATTTGTATTTTATTTATATGTATTTATATTCCTTTGACTTGAATGTGTTTTCATATGTTTATTGGTAATATGCTATTCTTTCATTTGTACATAGAAGGTGCTATCTCATTGCATTTTATATGTCCTAAGTGTTCTCTCAGTCTATTGCTTCTCTCTTAATATTGTTTATGGGTGTTCAATGTTTATGTTGTCAAATCTGTCAGGTTTTTTTTCCTTTATGGGTTCTGGGTTTCATGCTTGACTTAGATGAGATCATGCATGTTCAGGGTGGTATGGCCATAGATTCATGCTGGACTTAGGAATGGCCTTCTATATAACAGAATTATTTTTTAAAATACCTCACTTCTATTGTTCGTTAATCCCACACTCCTTTCGTTAATGACTTAATAATGCTCTCAACTCAGGCTTTATCTGACTCCATCGAAGTCCTGTTCACTCACCAAGAGCTATTGTTGTTTATTTCTCTTTCTTTCTCACTCTTGTTCATACTATATAAGATGTTTTAAAAATTGTCCCCCAAATCCCTCATTATAACAATTCAAACAATACAGATGTTCATAAAGACAGTTATGAATTAATAACTCCTTCTCTGCCTCCTCAGTCCCATTAAGGCAACTGATACTCATTGTAGAGTGAGAATCTTTCCTTACCTAAAAATATACACAAATATATAAACACACAAAAAGAGACTTA
This sequence comes from Mirounga angustirostris, assembly GCF_029215605.1. NCBI lineage: Eukaryota > Metazoa > Chordata > Mammalia > Carnivora > Phocidae > Mirounga > Mirounga angustirostris. The sequence continues at coordinate 101,598,792 of NW_026991719.1, forward strand.
TTTTTATGAAAATGGGATATTTTATGCATTATACTACACTTCTTCATTTTACTTCAAGACATAACATGGATTTTCCTTGAGGATAGGCTACGCTCTAACCTGTTCGCTCATTATCTGGGAATATTTGATGTTATGAATGTGCCATTAATTATTTAATAAATGTCCTGTTGTTAGACATCCAAGTTCTTGTTACTCTTAACCCTACAAACAATATTGCATTCAACATCCTTCTCTCTTATCTTCCTGACCTCATGAGATTTTCTCCCCTTCTTCTCACCCCTAAGTCCTAAGTTTCTGCTGAGATGGCTTAGTATTTTGAGTTATGGGTTTCCATTGTCCAACTTGGCAGCCACTAGCCATAAGTGACTACTGAGCACTTCAAATGTGGCTAGTTCCAATTGGGATGCACTACAAGTATAAGATACATGTGAGATTTTTAAGACTTTAAGACTTAACATGAAAAAAAGTAAAAAATCTCATTAATTTTTATATTGATTACACAATGAAATAATATTTTAGATATACTGAGTTAAAGAAAATATATTATTAAATTAATTTCCTCTATTTTTTAATTTTTAAAATGCTGGCTACTTGACATTTTAAAATTATATATATGTATATAATATATATATCCACATACATGCATATATTGCATTATAATTCTTTTGGACACTCCATTTTGGAGTATTATTACATTTCCCTTATAAAATATCCTTTCTATTTAAAGAATTCTAGTTTGGAACTTTGTACTAAGCATCTGCATTTTCATTTAGATTTAATTATTTTTCCAGAGACCCAGGTTCATTGCTCATCGTTATTTCCCCTCTTACTTATCTTCTGTCATCTTGAGGTCTTGGTTCTGATTCATTTATTGTTTGGTTTGAGTTTTTTCTCAAACTTTTTTCAGTGGTATATGAGAGTGATATACTTTCTGAATTCTTGCATGTCCTCAAACATCTTTCTTTGACTCAAACACGTGAACAATTTCCTGATTGGGTGGTAAGATGCTTGGATTGTAGTCCTTTTCTCTTGGAAATTTCTAGATGCTATTCCATTATCTTCTGGCTTCCATGATATGGATGAGAAAACCAATAGCACTCTTATTATTGTTTTTCTTTGTAGATAACATCATCTTTCTGCCAGGAAGCCTGCAAGATTTTCTTTATCCTTGGAGTTCAGGAACTTTATTAGTATATGTTTAAGTGTAGAACCAAGAACTCCTCTTCTATACATCTTTCTGTGGGACCAACTTTTGGCTTTAAGTCCATATTTAAATTCTGTAATTAATTTTGACTAACATCTTTATTAGTTTTGTCTGCCTACTTTCATGTGATACATGTATTTTTTCTTTTTCTGTTTCCCTGAGTTGGATGATTTTTTTCAATATTTCTTTAAACTCCTTTAATGCCGTAAGTCTTCCTTTGTGTTGTTCTTAGCCACATCTCTAGGCTTTTTATGAAGTTATCTCATTTTTGTTTATTTTAAAATCATTTTAAATTTGTTAGCTTCCTTCTTTGATCCAAAAAATTATTTATCATAAGTATTTTACGGGAGCGCCTGGGTGGCTCAGTCAGTTGAGCGTCTGACTCTTGGTTTTGGCTCAGGTCATGATCTCAGTGTTGTGAGATCAAGCCCCGCTTCAGGCTCTGTGCTCAGTGCTAAGTCCATTTGAGATTCATTCTCTCTCTCTCTCTCAAATAAATAAATAAATAAAATCTTTTTTAAAAGGTAATTTATGTTTCCAAGATTTTTTTTAAAAATTCATTATTTGAGAGGGGGGAGGGGCAGAGGGCGAGAATCTCCAAGCAAACTCCCTGCTGAGCACAGAGGCCTACTCAAGGTTTGATTCCACAACCCACAAGATCATGACCTGAACCGAAACCAAGAGTTGGACAGACACTCAACAGACTGAGCCACCCCAGCACCCTGGTTCCAAGATTTTTTTGTTTACTTTGTGTCATATTTTTATTGTTGATTTCTAACTTTATAACATTCTCATCAGATAATGTGACTTATCAGTTCTCCACTTGGGAATTTATTAATATGTGTGTGGGGGGCAAAATACTGGATCAATTTTTGTAAATGGTCCAGAGCAAAAGATATGAATGTGTATTCTTTTGCATTAGAGTATATAATTCTAAGTATTTGTCAAAATATTAGGTCAAGCTTCTTAACTATATATTCAAATCTATTGTCTTGGCACCAGGTATTGTATGGAAGTGATGAATCACTAAATTCTACACCTGAAACTAATATTGCACTCTATTTTAACTAGCTGGAATTTAAATAAAAACTTGGGAGGAAAAAATCTATTGTCTTGTTACTTTTTTGCCTACTTATTTTTCAAATTCTGAGAGTTCTATTCTACAACTGTCACTGTAGTTTTATTAAATGCTTCATGTATTATTCCAATTTTAGTATATGTGCTGCCGAAGTGAGCACTCATGTATTATTCCAAATAGTTACACACAATAAGTTTTATTTGTTGAATGAATGAATACATGTAGGTTCTATTTTAATGTTTTGGCCTTAATTGTCACTTTATCCGATACTGGCATTCTCACTCTATTCTCTATTGAGAATTTCTTGCATATCGTTGTCCATTCCTTTGTTTTGAAACATTTTCATCATTTTGTTTAATATTTCTCTCTTTAAGGTGTACTTACCTAAAATTTGTAAATCTGCGTTTTTGTCTGGGAATAATGTCAACCCATTTAAATTATTGTGACAAATATAATGTCTTAATCATAGTGTAATAATTTATGTTTATTATATTTGTGGTAGGCAGAATATGTGATGGCCTCCCAAAGATGTCCATGTCTTAATCCCCAGAACCTGTGAATATGTTAGGTTCCATGGCAAAGGGGAATTAAGATCATGAATGGAACTGAGGTTGTTAATCATCTGACCTATCTGGGATTATCTGAATGCATCTAATATAATCACAAGGGGCATTAAAAGTAGAAGAGTGAGCAAAAGAGGAAATAAGAGAGACTTCCAGAACTGTAAGATAACAAATTCGTGTTGTTTTAAGCCACTAAGTTTGTGGTAATTTATTAGAAAACTAATACAGTATTGTAAAATGTAGATAACAGTATGTTTCCAAATTACTGGGGGTGGAGGGGTAGACGGATAATGTGAAAAAGTCAATTAAAAAATTAAATAAGGACATTAATATTCTTCTTGGTTATTTATTCTTCTTTCCATTTTCTTATTTAATTTTTAAATTGGCTTTTTCTCTCTTATCTGCCCCTTCACAGCAATTTGCAACTTCCTTGGTATCTTTATTTTATAGTATATTTCAATCTAAATTAACAAAAGCTTTCAGTTATAGTGCCCCATTCTTCAAGCATGCATACTAATTAAAGGTTTACCATCTTTTAAATTTATAACCAACAGATAACATGAAGGTTAAACCCAGGGAGGGAGTGGCAGGAAGTAGGTGAAATTTAACCTTATTTGACTTTTACTTCCCCATTTTTACTGTCCTTTTCCTTTATCTCCACCTCTTTCCCCCCAACCAAGTATGTACTATTCAAGGCTCTCTACCAAAAAGCTTCATCTCAGGCATGACCTTCCTGGTGAATACCTTCTATTTAGACCCAGATATTTCAACATCCCCCCCCCAGAGTTTTCTGTTCTGTGTTCTGTTCGCCCAGAGACTTGACTCTACAGTCCATGACACATTGGCATGCAAACCAACGAACAATTTCATGCTGTTAATGAAGCCATTACCACTTATATTTGGGACAATGGCTTAACCTCTTCCAAGTGGTTCTGCTTTCCAGAAGGGAACAATAACTCTACCCAAAGAAATGATTTTTCAAGGCTGGGAATCCCAGGCACTGTGTTAAGCTACATAGGGAGCCATTTGTGGCTGGGATTAGGGAAGGGAACTCCATGTCACCCATCACCTAGCACTATATAAGTGGGCTCCTACTCCACCTGTGTGAATTCAAACAAGTAACTACAGAGTATGAACCACCAAACAAGCTGGATATCCCGGCCGTAGAGGCCACCGTGCCTCAGGGCAGCTCTAGGACAACCACACAGACAGACAGTTAGGCCTGTGAGTTGACAAAACAACTTGTACCCACAGCATTAAACAACTGTAATTCACTCTAAGCCTAGCAGAGATCCCATTGATTACCACTATAAAAGAAATGCTATAAAATTTACAAATATAGAGAAAGAACTTAACATAATGCTGCAATGGTGCACCTTATATCACAGAATACTAATAACTTTTATATTATAGAAATACATTTTAATAATGCTGTGCTTAAGAATAATTATACTTTGAATGCTTTTCATGAAAGAGATCTTTTCCTGCACCCCCTTCAGTATTATCACTGGATTTTCACTCCTAACCAATATTAGCTTAATAAATTATTTGGATTTTAAAGGCTATAGTGAGTTATAGACATAACTAAAACATGGACTTCTAAACTGGCTTGCATGCTTCCACATTGGCAGAATTTAACTACCATTATAAATTACTTGTTAATTATGCTGTTCATATTTTATATGTATACTTGAGGCTTTTAACATGTTTAGCGTTTTTCACGGTTTTTCCTGCATAAAGACTCACTGGATCATATTTTAAAATGGAAAAATAAAAGAGTTAGTGTGCAGTTTTGATTACCATTTACATGGTTGCTAAACCAAAAAAAAAATAAGCAAAGCAAAGAACAAACAAAAGAAGAAAATTCACTGAAATATAGCTAAGGCTGTCAAATGAATAGTTAGAAGCTAAAAGGAAAATACAAAGGTTAAGACTGAATTTTCAGCATTGGATCATAACTTTGAAATTGGAGGGGGCTTTTCATGCTATGTGATCTAGTGAGTTGCAAATTTAAATACCCGCATGGCCCAGGTAGGTAATATACATGAGTGGAGTGGGTCAGGGATGGCCTCATGGATTGGTGAGGACCATGGAGAACCAGAGAGTACCTGTTCTGTCTAAAAGAACTGTGACTGCTCAGCTTCAGCTGGTATTGACATGAGAGAATGGAGGTCTGGGGTGCCAGGTTTCCCACGCTTTAAGACAATTTGGAAATCAATAATTGTATATGAAATCTCTTACTTTTAAATACTGATAAGTCATTCACTTTTAAAAATCTTACTCTCTTCAAACATACAAGACATATATAATGCATGGCACACCAGATTTAAATTTCTGATAAAGTCCAATATTATTACTTTGCAGAAAGGAATATAGGAACATAGACTAAATCACATAAGGGCTGGCCACATGTAGTAGAAAGACCATGGGATTTAAACTCAGGATCTGAGTTCCAAGCCTAACTCTATTATGCAGCCACTATATAACTTTGGGCAAGTTTCTTAAGCTCTCTGAGCCTTAGTTTTCTTCTCCTCAAAATGAAGAAAATAATACTTCTTGCATAGGATACTTGTAAAGATTCCATGAAATTAACACATGGGAAGTACCTACAGTGGATCTTGACACATAGAAAACATCCACTCTTTTGGTCTTAATTCATTACTCTGTGTCCTTACCCTGCTTTATTGTTTTGCAACAGCAATTCTTGGTACCTGGAATTATATTATGACCAACTCCTACTAGAAAATAAGTTTCATGACAGTAGGGAATATTTGTTTTTGTGGGGTTTTTTTACTGCTCTATTCACAGCCCTAAAAATATTTCCTGATACATAATAGGTATTTAATAAATATATGCTGATTTCATATATTTACATGAAATCATATGTATATATATATATATAAATGGCTCATATATATACATATGATTTCAACAAATGGTAATGCCTTGATTCCTTCCCTTTAACAAATGAACAAATCCAAGTACATGTATGTGTCTGTTGTCCAAGTTCATAAAAACAGTTAATACTGTACCTGGAACTTGAATTCCTTTCAAGTTTCTTCTCCAGGATTATTTCCATTGTATTATTGAAGTCTGCCAAAATTATGCAATGTTCACCATGAATATAATCTTTTAGGTTTTATGAGAATGCAACCTTTGACAGATGAAGGCTTTCAAAGGCAATCTATTCCTCACACTCCTACTGGATTTGAGGGTTAAAGGCCCTTATAGTGTTCTTTTTCATTCTTCTAGGCTTTTCATCCTGACAAAAAGTCTATTCACTGGCTTTATGAATCATAATAACAATTTTACATATATCTAGCATATTGTATTTAAAAATACTCTCAAATGAACACTCGTAACTATAAATTTCAATTGAATCTCCCATCAACCTTGTAAAGTAGATGGGGCTGGAACTATTTTCCTCACTTTACAAAGATCAGAGACATCTAGTACTAAGCAACTTACCTAAAGTCACATTACGAATAGCTAAAAGATCTAGCAATAGACTATAGCTCTAAAGTTGATTTTTATATCCACAGGACCTAGCCAAGACTTTCCCACTACAGCCACCACTACTGTATCCTACACTCTGGATTCTCCCTTCCCCTCACCCCTTACATAGAAACTCACCTGTCCTAGGTCCTACTTCTAATCCTGGTTACTACTTATACCTCCCCCTAATTTAATATAATAAACTTTACTGATCAAAGCCCAGTGAATGATATAAAAGTGAACAAACCAAGGATCTGCCCTGAAGACTTTTCAGTCTTAAGTGTAACATTAGTTTTAGTTTTGTTAAAATATATGTCTCTTGCAAAAAGTGTTATGCCTTAAAGGACTATATAAAGGAGGGAAGAGGGAAAGATGCTGGTGCTAATCTAATATAGTGCTTCTCAACTCTGGCTACCAATAAGAATCCCTTGGAAAGCTTTGGATTGATCCCAAAGCTTGAATTAATCTAGAGTAAAGTCTTAGCAGCAGACCTTTTGAAATAGATATCCTAATGTACAGCCAGGGTTGAGAACCATTGTTCTAAAGAAAAGATATGCTCTAGGGAAAGAACTGAGGAAGACAAAAGACAAATAAGTAAAGATATACTTGACTTTCTTTTTCCTTACAGTGTCATTTAATTAACCCACTCTTGATATCAATTATCTTTAAAAGGTTTTCATTGGAGAAGTAGCTGCCCTGTGTCCTCACCTCCAAATTTTCTTTTAAAGAAAAACATTTCCTTTTTTCAAATCTAGCAACCAGTTTTCCTTTGATGATGATATAAATCTAACCAGGTTTATACTTACAAAGTTGGACAGGGAAATACCCAAGTATATGAATCAAAACTGAAATAAGGAATTGTCTCAATGCTTATGTATAGTTCTGGTAAAATCTGGTTCACATCCTGAGTTCTCTGCATTGCCCATCTTTTTATTCTAGCTTGTCGTTATTTGTGATGGCACTTGGTTGCCCTTCTATTTTCAGCTACATTCTGGGTTTTAGGTCATCCACCTAAATTATTCTGGTTTGCTTATCATTTCCTTTTAAAACACATTGTTTCTCCCAAAAGAAAATGCCACCTTTTTATATGCCTCACTTTTCCTACAATAGAAGTTGCCAAACTATTCCATCAGTTTCAGATGGAGAAAATCTGAGAGGTTGTTCTAATAAAAAATAATGGTAATTCCTAAAAGAACATTTGTAGAAACTGAATCAAAACTGACAGCTAGAGATTTTCTCCACTGAGGCAAGTGCATGGTCCCTCTAACAATGGAATCTAAGACTTGGTTGGGAATGGCCTGCATTACTTCTTTGAAAAGTGAGACTGAAGTTAAATATGTTCTTCTATAGCTATGGTAACATTTGAATACCATTCCCTACCTTCTCTAATCCGTCCTGTATATCAGTATCATGTTCATCTTCTTAAAAGGCTCCCTTAATGATCATTCTATATTCCCACCCTACAACAATCAATGGTCTTCATTTCTCAGTATATTGAATTCAAAATATGTGACCTAGTTGTCAAGGTCCTTTGATAATCTGGCCCTACCTAACTCATTCTGTACTGATCTCAGACATGTCTTCCATGCCAATCATGCTTATCTCCTCGAGAAGAAGGTATGAAATACCAGGTTTCTTCTCTTCCTTCTTTTGATTTATTATCAAGGTAAACAGATCTCCTGTTTGTTTGTTTGTTTTTTTCCACTCTGTCTCTTTAAATTCTACCTATCCTTTGAGTTATGCTACCATTTCCAATTCCTTCATGAAGACTTCCCTAATCTATTGCTCTAATTGACCTCTCCCTTTTCTAACATCCTAAAATACTCACCACCCCCTAACATGGCACTTGATTAAATATAGCCTTGTCACTATTTTAGTTTCTTTAAGTATGTCAGCCCTGTTGCTCAAACTAGACTGTTAAGTATTTGAGGGGATTGTGTATGACTATTTTTATATCCCCCTTGTTTCTGGCTTGGTGCTAGGCACATGGTCAAGACATAATTAATATTTGTTTGCTACTAACTGATTGCTGGTGTTTTCTAGTAGCCTGAGCCTATATACGCTGTCAGTTCTGTCAACAGAGGCTGTGAAATTTCTGCCAGAGATTATGTCTGCAAAAAAATAAGCCTCTGGCATAAATTGTGATAACCGCCACTAGAGAATTCACCTGCAGGAAAGGGACCTCAGGCATATTACTTGGTGCTCTAGAAGGCTCTTATGCCAGGTTTTCCACAGTCATAATACAGGTAAGCCATGTGCTAACGTGATGATGTGAGTCTCTTAAATAATTCATTGTAAATCTCTACCTACTTAGTTTTCTGACATGGCCTCGGCATTCTAATTGCCAATAGGCTATGCCCTAGAATTACCATGGATTACAAATATATGGAAAAATTGGCCATACTCTAGAAGTCAAGAATTTAGCATATTAAAGAAACACTTTATTTTCTGTGAAAACTCCACTTTCAAATTTAAATGTTCTATTTTATTATGCATGAGCAAAATAAGTCCAAGGTTTCACTGAAAAATCCATTCAGAAGGTAGAGAATTTAATTCCAGATCTAGAACTATGAATCCTTCTCTTTGAACACAGCCTCTCTCTTATTGTACTCCTTTCCTCACTTAACTTACTATTCACCTAGAGTGTTTCCCCCTTATCCATGGTGGATACATTCCAAGACCCCCAGTGGGTGCCTGAAAACATAGTACTGAACCCTATATAACTATGTGTTTTATTGTACATACATACCTGTGATAGAGTTTAGTTTATAAATTAGGCACAGTTAGAGATTAACAACAATGAGTAAAAATGAAGTAGAACAATTATAATAATATAATAAAAGTTGTGTGAATATGCTCTCTCAAAATATTGTATTGTGTTCACCCTTCTTATGATGAGGATATGAGATGATAAAATGCCTCTGTGATGAGATGACATGAGGGGAAAGATGTAGGCACTGTGACGTAGTGTTAGGCTACTACTGACCTTCTGATGATTTTTGTCAGAAGGAGTACATTTATTTCTGGGCTGCAGTTGACTGCAGTTAACTGAAACCATGGAAAGCAAAACCATGGATAAGGGGGACCTACTATACACTGTAACCTAACCTAGCCGTATTCTCCAAGTTTCTCTGTTTCTGTTTTTCTCTGTCCGTCCCCATCTCTCTTTTTCCCTGTCTCTCACACACACATATACACACACACAAACTCACACATACCCACTTTACCCACTTCCCTAGCTAGACTTAAACCCATGGTCATACATTTGACACTTCAAGAATGTATTTCTTAAGGGGCGCCTGGGTGGCTGAGTGGGTTCACTGTCCGACTCCTGATCTCAGCTCAGGTCTTGATCTCAGGGTCATGAGTTCAAGCCCCACATTGGGCTCTGTGCTGGGTGTGGAGCCTACTTAAAAAAATAAAAAATAAAAAGAATGTACTTCTTTAAAACTTATATTTTCTTGTTCCCTTATTCTTCCACTCATTCTACATTGACAGAGAGTAAAAATTAAACAAATAGCAACAGTTACTATTATTATTGTCATATAACTCTATGGGAAGACAAGCTTGTTTTCTGCATTGTTCACTCCCTTGTTGAAGTCCCTGAGAACTCTCAGAGAAAAGCTCTCACACACCATTCATTCCTCTGAGGCTCTCACTAAAGATGCCTACCTCCTTCCAATTGTGACAACATATTCATTTTATACACCCCCCCGTACCCAATTGGTACTCATGTCTCACTTACTCATCTGATGCCTTCAAAAAGCACCTAAGTCTTTTATCTGTGTGCATTTTGTCTCTGTCAGTCCATCTTAAGTTCCAGAACACTTGATTCCTTAAGTATTAGAATGGTATGCTGACTTCTTTTGTATCTCACCATGGAACCACTGTAAGGGTCCTACACACTGTGAGAGCTCAATAAATGTTATTATACTAAGAGCCGAAACATGCCTGAAAGTATCCTTTTAAAGCTAACCCTCAAATAACTACAAAATGCCCAAGGGAGCCCAACAGAGGAATATAGGTAAATCTGAGCAGCAGAGCTTATTAAAAATGATCTGGGCCTACAGTTTTTCCTGGACTGGATTTTTCCTTAGGCTTAGGACATGTCCTAATTCTCTCGGCTGCTTTAATCATGTAGATATTAAACAATGTGGGGGCATCAAATAGTCCTTTAGAGTTACGAGAAGTACAGGCTATGAATAGAAACAAGGGAGGATGAAAGCCAAGCATGTGGTGACTGGCAGTCCCAGCAGCAGGTGCCTTGACTGAGGATGGACCCCAAGATCTACTGGAAAATGCAAAAATCGAGAAAGCCAAAGCTGTCACAGAAGAAGCCTTCAAAACTCAAATCCAAATCAAAAAAGGGCGGCAGACGTTCATGGAGGCTTTTGAAAGGAAAATGTTAAGTTTGTCTGAATTGTAAATGGAATCCATCTGAAGACATATTTTCCCTTTAAAAAAAATCAACCTAAAATACAAAAGCGAAAATATCAACAATGACAATAACATTTCGACAGCATCTAAAGTCCAATGAAGGAGGACTGACAGCCAAGCCTTTTTTTAAAGTAATGGTAGCCAGGAAAGAAGATGACGGGCTGTAAGAATTCACCACCTGGAGAAGGGAGTTACCTGGGGAGTGACAGCTGCCGTAGGAAAAGTAGAACAAACACACCTGCTGTCAGGCACACCTGTTCTTTTCAGGGAAAGGAACCACAAGGCTGAACCAGCAGAAAATGCCTAAGAGCAGGCGAGGATGCCTCTTGCAAGCCTTAAATACTGCCCCTGATTCCTCTGGAGTTATTTCCTTGGCAGGAATGACTGCAGAGTCGCCACATAAGATTCCATGGAAGTCTCTCAAATTTCATAGTCTCTCAAGTTCATTTTCTGGCAGATAGAAGGCAATTCCTTAAAGAGCCAAGTAGAGGAGGGAGGCAAATATTTTCTACGGCCTACGCTGGAGAAAGGAGAGAAATTATTACGTGCTATATTAAAATATTACTTAAAAGGTATTGGATCTCAGGTAGCATGAGGCCTGCTGTGACTGGTAGTGTAGATAAAGGTAAGGGGGAGAGAAAATACATCACCATGCCCCCCTTCCTCTCACGCTTGCCCAAGGCCCTTCATCACCACAGGAAGTGCTTGGCCTTTAAGTGTAGATGGTCACTTGTGAACACACCGTAATTTCTGGTTCCACAGAGTTACTACCTGGTCACTGATGCTTGCAAAAGTCGAATTCTGAGCTTCCACAGTCATCCAGAGAATACTGCAGCCCCATGAAAATAAATCAGACCAAAAGGGCAAGATAGCTCTATAACAGATTAGCTATACTAGCTTTGTAAACGCTCACAATGTGCTACAGGAAAGCCTGCTGCCAGCAGATCAGCCAAACTAGAGTTCAATATCAGTGGCAATATTTTGTCCTGCCTTATAAAAAAAATGATATAGTAAGGGATGGAACTAATTGAGGAAGTGGCAATAGTGAGATAGAAGGAATTTTAAATGTAACTTGTGTACAGCCCAAAAATGGACTACTAAAATCCAGTATTTCTGGGCACCTATTAGGTACTCTATGTTAGGTATTGTAAGAAATTCAAGAGCCCTTTACATCAATACAATTAAAAGTATTTGCAGTCCCAACCCTTACAAACTTACTATTTCATTGGGGAGACAGGATTTTACAACCAATGCTTAAGCCAGTAAATAATCAACTGCAAGACCGTGAATGTCAGACAGTAAAAACCGTAAGGGTTCGCAGAAGGCAGTGAGCAATATATGCTGAAGTCAGGAAGGAAGACTTTATCAAAAAAAGGAGACTTGAGTTAGACCTTGTGGGATGGATAGGATTTGCAAATGCAAGAAAGAATCCCAGAAAGAATGTTTGTAACTAAAACTCGAGGGAAATATGAGATTCCAAATATGACCTTCAGCATGAGTCACAGTTCCTATGTTTACTCTGGAGTATAAGAATCAGTGTAGGTATTCTTATTAATATGGAAATGAAAGTCCCTAGAGATTAAAGTGAAATAAATCATCACAATTCAGGTGGGTTTTCCCTAAACTTGCATATAATTCCAAACAGAAAAATAAATTTTAAAAATTTTTACTTTAATTAAATTTCAGGCATCTCTGCACACTTAGGTTTAAGATCACAATCAGTGCTGGAGTAAAAAAAATCCCAAGAGGTGCCTCTGAATGGGCTCCATAATAAAGTCACTACACTTGGTGAATTCACCTTCAAATCAATCATAAATTCTATTTAAAAATAATCCCAAGAGTAATCTTAAAACCAAATCCTCCAACTCCTAGTTCCAACTCTTGATTATCTATGTGGTAGTATGACAGAAAATTAGCCTCTGGTTTTCATGCAGTCCTCCTCGGAGATTTTTACCCTGGGGGCAGCAGTATTAACCAGTCTGTACTTCACCTTTTTTTTTTTTTTTCTTTTCAGTCAGCTGCACTTTCATGAAGGTGTTAATAAGCAGTGAAAAGTCCAAACCCAACAGCCAAAGAGAGAAAGGAACACACAATCCACCAACTGTGAAAATCCTCTTTCAACAACCCAAAGTTGTGAGCATTTGGTTCACCCAACAGAACATGTCCATGACTTCAAAGAGGATAAATAAATCTAAAGACTCATGAAGGTGCTAAGAACAATCTTGAGTGATTTCTCAACTTATAGACAATATTTAATTCAGTATTTCAAAGAGTATTTTAAAAGAGGGATGAGATATTATCTACTGTTGATATTGAAAAGGTGTTTAAAATCCTCATTAATGTTCTACAAATCCAGAATTTGTTAAAATTCCAAAAGGCTTTGTTAGAAATTTACTATTAGTGAAAAATGCATGTAAAAGAAATTAACTGCAAAATTAAAATTTAGAGAGGAAAAGCTTACGCTATTTAAAATAAGCTTTTACAAAGCATTTTAAAGACACACATTTACATTCCAATAATTGGTAATCACTCTTATCTGTTAATTAAAAAGGACACCAAAGAATCTCTAATTGGCCACACTGTATTTACCCAATTTAAGTTCCTCTGCATTTTGAAATCACTGTGACATATTTTACTCCATAATTTTTATATAGCTCCACAGCACTATGTATACTATTTTGCACAATATATTTCTCACAATAATATTTTCACGTTATCTCATACATTTTTTTATATAAAAAAGAATACTTGCACATGGTAAACATTTCTAAAAGTATAAGAAATATAACATGAAAAGTGATACCTCCTTCTATGACTCTTCCTAAGTGCTACTGGAGGTAACAATTAAGAATATTTGTGTATCTTCTATGCACACACACACGTGTTTGCGTATGTGTATGCCTTTATCTACATGGATCAAAGTGTAATGTGTGTGTATTTGCATGTATGTGTGTATGTATAATATATTTCAAATGAACTATAAAAGTTTCTGACATAGACAATTCTATATTTTATTTTAACAATACAGCATCTTGGAGATGTATCTGCCTACATACTATTTAATGGCTGCATTGTATTACATTACATGGAAGAAAGGATTTTTTAACCAGTCCTTACTGATGGAGATTTAAGGTGATTTCCCTTTTTTTTCTCAGATATTACCAAAATCATCCCCTGAAGAAATTGCATGGACTTGCATTGCATAAGAGCGTGTGACTGTATTTGAGAGTAATAAAATTGTGATTCTTACTAATATATTCAAACATTTCAGATGAACTTCTTTTTAACTTGTCTAAGTGAGGATCTACTATACAATTCTTTCCTTTGATTTTGAAGGCACTGCTATTACTGTGGCATAATTTGCTCTCTTTGCTAAAGGTTTCAGCTCATTTACTATATTTGTCATTGCAGGGAGGGGAAGGAAAGGGAAATGCTGTTGTTCTCTGCTTTTGAATTCTTTTTGCTCACTGACTACCGTAGACCCCCTTATCCACGGGGGATACATTCCAAGACCCCACTGGATGCCTGAAACTGCAGATAGTACCGAACCCTATATATATTGTTTTTCCTACACATAAATACCTACGATAAAGTTTAATTTGTAAATTAAGCACAGTAAGAGAATAAGAAAATAGAACAATTATAACAATACACTGTAATAAAATTTATGTGCATGTGGTCTCCCTCCCTCTCTCTCTTTCACTTTCTCTCAAAATATCTTATTGTCTTTACTCACCCTCCTTTTTGTAATGATGCAAGATGACAAATGCCTAGCTGATGAGATGTAGAGATGTAGGGAATGATGTAGGCCAGGCTACTATTGACCTTCTAATGGTTTGGCAGGAGGATCACCTGCTTCCTGACCACAGTTGATGACAGGTAACTGAAACCATGGAAAACGAAACTGCGGGTAAGGGGACACTGGTGTATATGGTTTGTGAGGAGCTGCTTTTTCTACTGTGTACAATACTAGAAATAACAGTGGCAAAACAGGTAGGAAATCAGTGGTGTAGCCGAAGAGAGAGTCAGTCTGGCAAAGATAGGAGCAGAGAGCTATGAGACAACCAAATATAAGTGAACTTTGAATATTCAGCTCTTTCATCTTTGCCCTAAAACACTGGTACGTCCAGCGGAAGAAAATGGAAAGTTATAAATGGTTTAGGAGATAAGAAAACGTGACTACAACTATTCTTTTGAATGATTATACACTAAATGTTGCCTTATAATGTTAAATAGTCTGTTGAACTGCAGATACCATTTATTTTTTTAAAGATTTATTTATTTATTTTAGAGAGAGAGAGAGAGAAGGTGGGGGAAGGGGCAGAGGCAGAGGGAGAGGGAGAGAGAAAACCTGAAGCAGACTTCCTGCTGAGCACGGAGCCCCATGCGGGGCTCCATCCCAGGACGCTGAGGTCATAACCTGAGCCAAAATCAAGAGTCAGACATTTACCTGACCGAGCCAGCCAGGCACCCCTGCAGATACCACTTACTGAAGGATTGCCTCACGTTATTATATTGTGAAATAGGGGGGGAATAATAACAGCAGAATCATGGTGTGACTCAATCTCTCTGGGAATAAAATATTCTCTTATAAGAGGCGGGCAATTCAGAAGATTAAATTAATGCTTTGGGGCACCATCTAGACTGTGCATTCACAGGGGCACCTGGGTGGCTCAATTGGTTAAGTGTCTGCCTTCAGCTCAGGTCATGACCTCAGGGTCTTGAGATCGAGCCTTGCATCAGGCTCCCTGCTCCGGGGGAGTCTGCTTCTCCCTCTGCCTCTCCCCACTGCTCGTGCTCTCTCTTTCTCTCTCTCTCTCTCTCTCAAAAAAAAAAATATTTTATTTAGAGATAAATAAAAAATAATCTTAGACTGTGCATTCACAATTTACTTACAGTATTTGAAAACAAAAAAGTAACACTGGAATTGATTATTTGGAGAGGTCACTTCTCTCTGAGTCTAACTCCCCATCTGTAAAACTAGGTGCCTATACAGATCTTCCTTGACTTACAATGGGGTCACATACCAATAAAACCATCTTAAATTGAAAATACCGTAAGTCAAGAAAAAATGCCTTTAATACACCTAGCCTGCCAAACATCATAGCTTAGCCTAGCCTACCTTAAACCTGCTCAGAACACTTACATTAGCCTATAGTTGGACAAATTCATCCAACACAAAGCCTAGTTTATCCTGAAGTGTTGAATATCTCGTGTAATTTATCAAATACTGCACCAGAAGTGAAAAACAGAATGATGGCTTGGGTGCAGAATGGTTGTGAGTGTATCACTTGTTGACCCTCATGATCTCGTGGCTGACTGGCAACTGTGGCTGCCGCTGCCTGGCATCACGAGAGTGTATCGGACTGCATATCACTGGGAAAAGATCAAAATTCAAAATTCCAAGCATGGTCTCTACTGAATGCATATTGCTTTTACGCCATCTTAAAGTCAAAAAAATCGTAAGTTGAGCCATCGTAAGTCATGGATCATCTGTACTAGATGATTTCTAATAGCTCTTTCACTTCTATAATTCTGACATTATGGACACATTCGATTATCATACTGCACAGCAATAAAAATACTCTGTGGTCAGAAAAATATGAAAATGTTCCTTTTCAGATTTGTCTTAAGTCCATTATAGATACTATTTTTTTTTCTAATCAAGATAGTCTGGAACGCCTTTTGCTCCTCTGTGCCTGGCTAGTCTAGATATTACTTTTGAACTGAACTCAGATGTCTTATCTTCCAGGAATCCTTCCCTGAGCTTTCCAACCTCCTATTTGAGTTAGATGTTCCTCCTACTGTTCTTATCACACTGGATTTTAAGTTATCCAGGTTTTTTCAGTCTCCTCAGTAGGTTGTAATAAACTCCTTACCAGCAGTGACTATGATTATTTTGTTATTCCTAGTGCTTAGCACGATACCTGCCACACTGCAGAGACTCAACACGTTTGCTGAATTAATTAAAGCATGACTGTCAAACCACTCATCAATTATTTTTATGGTAGAAACTTCTGAACTTGATACATCATTGGCTGGTAAATGAAACTACTGATTTCTATTCTCAAAATGAAAATGTTTAAAACAGAATTTTTGATTTATAGCCTAACACCCATTTGTTTCTTAGTCTTCCCCACATTAGTCACTCCAGCCAGAAACCTGATTCATTCTTGATTCTTCCCCCTCCCTACTCACTCAAATATAACCCAGAATAGCAAGTCTCATAGGTTGTGTCTCCAAATATATCTAGATTTAGTCCACTTCCCTCTAGCTGCACCTCTTGCATGGACCTCTGCAATAACTTTGCAATTGACCTCTCCTATTCTTTTTCATATTCCCCATTCATTATCCAAACAACAGCCAAAGTAATTTTTTAAAGATTTATTTATTTATTTTAGAGAAGGGGGAGGGGGAGGCACAGAGGGAGAGGGAGAGAAGCAGACTGCCCGCTAAGCAGGGAGCTCAACACAGGGTTCCATCTCAAGACCCGGAGATCATGACCTGAGCTGAAACTGAAAGTCCATTGCTTAACTGAGTCACCCAGGCAACCCCGGAGTTATCTTTTATTTTTTTAATTTTTAAGGATTTTAAAAAATTTATTTGCAAGAAAGGGAGAGAGAGAGCACGAGCAGGGGGGAAGGACCAAGGGAGAGGGAGAAGCAGACTCCCTGCTGAGCAGGGAGCCTGACGCGGGGCTGGATCCCAGGACCCCGAGATCATGACCTGAGCCAAAGGCAGACACTTAACCAACTGAGCCACCCAGGTGCCCCTGCGAAGTTATCTTTTAAATACGTAAAGCCTACTCCTACCCCTGATTTAAACTCGTCAGTTATCTCCCCATTCATTACCCTTAAGAGAAAGACTAAAATCTTTAGCATGGTCTACAGAGCCCTAGGTCTAGGTCTCTTCCTATCTGCCCAGCCTCATCAAGTACCACCCTCCCTCTCCCTCTCTGCACTACAGACACACTGGTCTCCTTAAAGTTACTGAAACATACTGAACTCTTTCACACCTTAAAGACTTTGCATATGCTGCTCCCCCAGCTTGGAGGGCTCTGTCCCTGGTTCCTCACATACTTGGCTTTTTCTTATCCTTCTTACCTCAGTTTAAAGATGGTTTCTTCAGAACAGACACATGAAAAAGTGCTCAATATCGCTTGGCATCAGGGAAATCCAAATCAAAACCTCAATGAGATACCACCTCACACCAGTCAGAGTGGCTAAAATGAACAAGTCAGGAAATGACAGATGTTGGTGGGGATGCGGAGAAAGGGGAACCCTCCTGCACTGTTGGTGGGAATGCAAGCTGGTGCAGCCACTCTGAAAAACTGTATGGAGGTTCCTCAAAAAGTTGAAAATAGAGCTACCATATGATCCAGCAATTGCACTACTGGGTATTTACCCCAAAGATACAAATGTAGGGATCTGAATGGGGTATGTGCACCCCGATGTTTATAGCAGCAATGTCCACAATAGCCAAACTGTGGAA
The DNA here is from genome assembly GCF_029215605.1 of Mirounga angustirostris. Classification (NCBI taxonomy): domain Eukaryota; kingdom Metazoa; phylum Chordata; class Mammalia; order Carnivora; family Phocidae; genus Mirounga; species Mirounga angustirostris. The sequence continues at coordinate 101,617,060 of NW_026991719.1, forward strand.
AGAGCCAAAATGTCCATCGACAGATGAATGGATAAAGAAGATGTGGTATATATATACCATGGAATATTATGCAGCCATCAAAAGGAATGAGATCTTGCCATTTGCAACGATGTGGATGGAACTGGAGGGTATTATGCTGAGCAAAATAAGTCAATCAGAGAAAGACATGTATCATATGACCTCACTGATATATATATATGAGGAATTCTTAATCTCAGGAAACAAACTGAGGGTTGCTGGAGTAGAGGGTGGGGTGGGAGGGATGGGGTGACTGGGTGAGACACTGGGGAGGGTATGTGCTCTGGTAAGCGCTGTGAATTGTGCAAGACTGTTGAATCTCAGATCTGTACCTCTGAAACAAATAATGCAATATATGTTAAGAAAAAAAAAAAGAAGAAGGTAGCAGGAGGGGAAGAATGAAGGGGGGAAATCGGAGGGGTAGACGAACCATGAGAGACGATGGACTCTGAAAAACAAACTGAGGGTTCTAGAGGGAAGGGGGGTAGAAGGATGGGTTAGCCTGGTGATGGGTATTGAGGAGGGCACGTTCTGCATGGAGCATTGGGTGTTATGCACAAACAATGAATCATGGAACACTACATCTAAAACTAATGATGTAATGTATGGGGATTAACATAACAATAAAAAAATAAAAAAAAATAAAGATGGTTTCTTCAGATATGCCTTCCCTGAACATATTAAGTAGATCCCTAGGCTTATCCTGTTATCCTCGAACAATATACTCTGTTGGTTACCTTCACAGCACTGTGTACTGTCTCTCTCCCCTAGTAGACCATAATAAGCTCAATGAAGGCAGAGTCTATGTTTGTTTCTTGTGGCACATAGTACAGTGCCTAGCACCTAATTGGTATTCTGCTTCTCTATATATTTCTGGAATGTAATACAAAGCAGATGCATAATAGATACTGACTGAGAGTGCTAATAATGATGACGCTGTCTTTGGGGCAAAACCAAAATCATGGGGGAGAGGCGCTCTTAATAAGTAGATCTTTAGTGGCAAGTCACAACTCTTAACACGTTCTATAACTATTTAGCACTTATCCATGACACCTCACCATAAAAACTGGCAACAGCCACTGAAAACATTCACCCATTTATTGACTCATTCATAATAATATACAAATCATATAGTAGTATGGAATCAATAAAACAATGATTATCTATCTATAGAACTATTGTTATCATAAATGGATGGATCCAATTAAAAATAAAATGGAACTTTTATTATTTGTTTTTGTATTTTGGCAAGTTATATTTATGTGCCTTTAAACTCCTCCACAGGTATATTTTTATCCTTCCTGTCTAGACTCTATACATGGGAAAATAGTGTCCACAGATTTTATTTTATTTTTATTGCTCCAAGAGTGCCTATTGCAATGCTCAGCAAATAAATGATGCTCATGTCAGTGCTTCTCCCTGAATTAACAGACACAGACCATGAGCTTTTCCATTATGAAACTCAACTAAGATTCAAATGGAGAAAATCCCTGAGAAAGGACAGAGGAAATACAGATAAAAAGATACTAATGAGAACTGGAAAGTTAGTCAGTAATGATGGGCACAATCACATTAGGAGAAGCACCATCATGTAGCATCAAATGCATATTCACATTTAATCTGGGGGTGGTACTAGGTTCAGCACCATACGTAGTAAGTTTGTTTATCCCTTCTGGTAGCTTACCATCCAAGATGCTGATTGTACTATAAGGGACATAAATAATTCAAAGGGCTATTCCTCATACTGCCTCATATAACAACTCGATGGGCTATGTCATTGCAATATATTATTTGTTATTGAACTTCCTTATTTTCATTTGCCGAGCTGATTTTTATCAATACTATTACAGCTTCTTTTTATTTATAGCTTCTATTAATCTTGACCGTGTATGTTTGCATTAAAGAGTTGTCTGAAGTGTTTCTATTAAAATGATTAACATTTTTTTCACTGAAATCTAGCCAAAATATTAAAGAAAATACATTGTGCTATAACTCCATATATATTGGTGCAAAGAAAATCATAATTTAATTCTGGTTATAAACAACCCATTCTCCATATTATAAAAATGTTTGGACTGGGGTGCCATCCCCAAAATAGCACATCAATGAGAGAGAAAAAACAAAATTTGGAAGTTATCCTCCTAAAGGTAATAATACCTTCATGATTTCAACTGGGGTTCAAATTATAAGGACAAGCTAGTAATTCAAACCATTTTCAATAAGAAAAAGGAACTTAAGAGTGTCCTCATTGTTTTTTTTTCTGCCTGTGAGATGTCAAGTATCTGGTTTACTTAAATCGTTCAACTTTCAATTGGTTGTTTCCCTATCACATAAACACTGCCTAAAACCGATCTTTACAATGAGCAAGCCTGTGATATGTGTAGATGACTACTGCAATTTTGGGTTTCACAATAGCCACAGTAAATGATTTGCCTCTAGCAACTCCATCTACTTACATGTCAAGAGGGGAACTTGGTTTAATAAATCTGAATTGGTTCCAAAATGGGAAGTGCATGGGGCGGGCAAATAGTGAGAAATATGGTAAAATGGAAGGACTATTTTTGAAATCTCTTTTCTTCATTCAGAAGACTACTGAGAGTTTGTAGAATTACTGAAAAGGGTGGAGGCTGCATTTGTGGATTTCTTAGTGAACATAATCTCTCCACAGATTCCTGGCTAAATTGTAAAACTGCAGCATTCTGGTAAGTAATTGTATATAAATCAATGCTCAAATGAAGGCATTCTGTAGAAGTTGTATGCACAATAAATCACCATCTGTACTTGGCCCTTGGAGTCTATTTGAATGCCCATTCAGTCCAAGGCGGCTGGCTAGATATGTCATTGATTTTCTTCTTCAGTGGCATCCCTGGGAAAAAAGCCAATGTTTAATAATGGAAAAGATCACAATTTAAAAAGCGGGTGGAGGGGAGAGGGTATTTTGAACCCACATCAGCAAGTTTCTGGAAACTAGGTATTCACAGACTTGGGTTGAATATAATTCAATATATAAAAACAAATACTCACCTGAATGAGAAAGGGCATTATAATACCTTTGACTAGGAGGTCTCACTCTGAAAATGATATCCTAGCTTTGCGCAGTGGCAGTATCGTAGCCAATGAGGTTTATCCGAGGCGCGATTATTGCTAAATGAAAATGATATCCTACACTTCTACCTATTGGATTTTCTCGTGGCCATAAAATCTACTCTTCAGCTTTGACAAAGCCCATGACAGCCCCCTCCTAACTTCAGCCCTTTCCTATGGTGGTCATGAATCCAAGACCAGTCATTTCAACTAGTCTCTCAGCAACACTACCTTTCCCTTCCCCTTCATCTTTCCACGTGACCTGTCCTGTCAATTCTGGAAGAGGTCTTACCTTGTTTTCCACTGTTTCTGCACATGGGCTGATAAAGAAACTCATGTTACTGTGCTTAATATCCCTTTCCTAGGAATACTGTCCTCCATCCAAATGGTTACTACAAGAATTGCCATTTGGTTTAACTGGACCAACCCCACAGGACACTCCTTATTGTGGCCTACAAAGTCCTATGGTGATCTGGCTCTTGCCTATTTCTCTGACCTCATCTCACACTACTCTCCCCTTTACTCATGAAAGTCCAGCCACAGTGACCTTCTTTCTATTGATTAAATATGCCAAGTTCATTCCCTACTTAGGGCTTTTGCACTCGTTCTTCCCTCTGCCTAAATGCTCTTCACCAGACTCTTCAAATAGCTGGCTTCTTCTTGTGATCTAGGTGTCGGCCATTCAGATTTCCCTGCAGTAGACTCCACCACCAGTTACTCTCTATTATAAACCTATTTTACTTTCTTCAGAGGCTATATCAATAACCAGAAACATTTTGTTTATTTATTATCCATCTCCCTTTACTGAACCATAACCTCCCCAAGCTAAGAACCATGTCTGTGTTTTCACCACTATGTCACCAACAGGTACAACAGGAACCGGCACACCGTAAGCACTCAATAAATACAGGTGGACTGATGCAATGAATTGCCAGAGTTAATCAGTTCATGTGTGAAAACCTGACCTGAGTTTTATCCATCAAGGTACATTTCACAGATCCCACTCCTGGTCATGACTGATGGACCCAGGAGTGGGCCACTGGACCAAGCAGGGATAATCAGAGTCCTTCTTAGTATTTTAGGACTGAAGCCTACAGAACAGAATTCTTCTATATCGGGGTGGCTAGGACTGTAGGAGACACTCCCGAGGCTTTGCTGGCTGTATTTCTCACTGTGTACATAAAAGAAAATGAAGCTTAAATATAAAGACCACTAAAAAGATTTTGAGACTCTACTGATAATATTTGATTCACTAGAGCTATGTTATGAGACATCATGAACACCCTCAATTATCCCTCCTTCTCTCATGTTGCAGAGACTAAACCTTCCATCTGTATTCTGGATCATAACCCTTTAGGCTTTTTCCAGGGCCTTGCCCCATCAGATACTACCTCTTTTTCTTATCATTTAAAATTTTCTTTCTTCATTAGTCCACTTCCCTCATTCTACAAGCATTCATCCATTCATACTTTATTCATTGCTACTATGGGAAGTACAGGGCTAAGCCAACTTACATATGCAATTTATTTTCCATCCATAAAACAAATAAGACAACAAAAATTCTTTCCCAGAACCTGTTGCCCCTGTCCTTGGTTATCCCATCCCTTCTCAGTCAAGAATATTAAAAGTCTATACTTAATATCTTCACTTCTTTCCACTCATTCCTCAACCCACTGGAATCTGTCTTCTGCCTCCATTATTATATTAAAAACTCTCTTAGATGTCAGCAATTGACACCTAACTGCCAAATCTGGTAAAGATTTCAGAGTCTTTACTAGACTTTTCTTTATATATGATATTGTTATCCCCTCTTTCTAGATTCTTTCCTTCGTTCTTGACCGTCTTGATTCTCCATCTAGTTCTCTTAACTACTCAGCAGGTTTTCTGGACTCCTCTTCCTGCCAGTGTTAAATGTTGGTATGCACCATGATTTTGCCCCATACCTTCTTTTTTCTGTGTTCTACACTACACATGCTCTTCCTATGTGATCATGTCCAATCTCACATATCAGTTTTGCATCAACAACTCCCAAGTCCATTTTCTAGCACCATTATCCAAGTTTACATATCTAACTTCATATTAGGTATTTTTCACCTTGACAACCTATGCCCCTGCAAAGTTATGTCCAGAAGAGAATATTTTTTTTTTCTAAAATTTCACATTGCTAGCTTCCCTACCTTGATTGCTAGCAACCCTCTTCACTAACTTACCAAAGATGGAAACCTGCACTCCCTTCTTTCCTTCATCACCCACATCCCATCAGCCACTAAATCCTGCCAATTCTAATTTGTCTCATGTAGGGCTCCTTGTCTTTATTTAAGCATTCAGTGCCCAAGTTAGGCCCCTCATCATCTCTTTCTCTTGAATTTTGCAATGTCTTCCTAACTGGTAAATTTTCGATGTGTCTTTTACTCTTCTAATGTATCCACCACATTGCCAAAAGAAATCACAAAAATTGTGAAATCCTCCCCAATGTAAAGGTGTGTACTTAAAAAACACCAAAGTCCACCTTGAAAATAGTACCCTCCCCCCACCACACTGGGCTCACTAAATAGTTAAAAATGTACCTTATATTGATAAGGCTGTAATTAACTAAATAAAGTACAAGTCTATTAACAGGAAGTCACTAAATACTGGTAATGGCACTGAACACAGGTAAAAAACAATGGAGAAAAGAGATGACAATGTAATTTAGAGGAGAATTAAATTCTTACCTGACTTCTTGTTACAACTTAGATATTGCTGGAGTTCAATCACTTCTTTTGAGCCATATCTACATGCAGATCAAGCCCTATATTATATGATTAGCGTATATTGGAAGTGGTTTCTGTACTCTTGTACCTCAACATAGGCATCATAAAGAAATATCACCAGTTTTATTATTTTTATTTCAAACAGATGTCAGTCTTGTCATTTTCTAAGGTCTGTTCTTCAAATGAAGAATTATAAAGAAGAATCTCAGAAATGAGTATTTCAGTTTTAGGAGACTAAGAAGGATCAGACAGGCCAGTGCCAAAAAAGAAATCATCACACAGAGATATTGTTGATTATCTTAGCAAATCTCCCTTTCCATTTTACTTTTCTTCTTTGGTTCAAAGATTCTCTCCAGAGGCAGAAGGGAGGGCTGCACATTTCAAATTATTTTTAGGACTTTGATTAACTGTGCCACAAGACCCCAGGTGACTATTAATATACTAGTAAAGGCAGTTAAAAGAAGACCTAAGGTCATTCAGTGAGTGAATGAAGCAAAATTGAAAGAGTAAGTCTTGACCCAGCAATGTGATCTTTCTAGTAGACAATATAGTAGAGGCAATCCAAAAGGGGCAAATGGGAATAAGGGACACTATCTGCACAAAAGTTTGGAAGACAAGGCTTCTCAGCATGGAATTCGGTATTAAAATAAAAGAACTTACCATGTGAACTTTCAATGCATCCATTCTATCTCAATAAAGCACAATCCTGTTATAACACAGCCCATGATTATAAGGCTACAGACATACTGTAGAGAAAAGCCTATGCCTTGAAATATGAAGGCTCAGTAAGACAAAAGCCAAAATAAAAAAGCTACCAGTTATGCTTCCAAACATCAGCTTTACAAAGGGATGCTGCTGTATTTAATTTGTGTCTGTGACCAAAAGGAAATTCTTTGAGTAGTAACTGCTCCATAAATACTTGTCCAATTGAATTATCTAATTGGCTACTGTCAATTTTTAAATGTTTAAGGAGCATTTGGGATTATACATTGATTAGCTACAAGTACTTCTCATCCAAAGAAAACTGGAAGCTCAAGCCCTAGCTTACCAGGATTTTTGCAAGAGGAGACAAACATTCATAAGACTGCTGTTAATTATGTTTCCACTTCTCATGAATTGTTTACTTTTATTATTTACCTATGTCTTGAATGGTATTGAAGCAAGCCATGTAAGTCCCTTTGTCAACTGCCAGAAGTATAATTCTCCACAATTAATCAGTGAAAAGAGAATTAAACGTTGCTTCTTTAGAATTAGGAAAAACCTGCTGCTGATAAATTGAATGCATTAAGAAATTAACATACCAGTAAATGATTGATCATTACAATTATCTGAATTTGCATTTCTAGAATTCTACTGAAAGAACTCAAAATCACTCTTCTAAGATATTTTTAGCCATACTCTCCAACTGGATAAAGTATACAAGAGATGTGCTACTTGTTATTACAATTAGAAGTTCAAGCATTTTTAAAAAAATGTTCACAAATGGACTTTAAATAAGTTAATCCAATGTATTAAAACACAAACTTCATGCAAGGTTTTACCAGCTAATTTTTTTTAATCTGGCTGATGTAGAAAAGAACAACTCACCAGTTACGTCATGAATCACAAACTATTCTAAGTCACCAAAATACTAAGCATCTTAAGTCAAAAAACTGGAGGAGAGAAGACAATTTCAAAAAAAATGATTTGGCAGCTGCAAGCATCTCTATACAAGTAGCGCATGAAAATATTACTGAGGAGTAAATAAAATAGAATAATGCCTCCCAAGAAGCACCATTCTCAGAACTAAAAACAATCACTTCTATTTGATGATAAGTATTCATAACAATAACTAATATTCATTGAGAGCTAATTATGTGCCAGACACTATTCTAGTGGGTTTGCATTAATTCAATAAACATTTATCAGATGCCTAATATGTTCTAGGCACTGTTCTAAGTACTGGGATGCAGCAAAGAACAAAATGGACAAAACTCCCTGCTCTCATAGAACTTAATTCTCATGGGGAAGACAGAAAATAAATGAGTAAAACAAAAAAAATACTAATAAGTATAAATACATGAACATTATAGTATAGAAGTATATATAATACATATAGTAAGTATACATAAATATATAAAATATAAATAAAAGTGAGCAAGACAGTATGTTGAATTGGTATTAAGTATGATGACCATAATGTCTCCATTGTCTCAGACAGTCCTGGTTTTTATCTGTGGTCCTAGTGTGATTATTCTTAGTGCACCTTTTCACGCTCAAAAACATCTCAGTTTGGGGGCACCTGGGTGGCTCAGTTGGTTAAGCGTCCGACTCTTGGTTTGGCTCAGGTCATAATCACAGGGTAGTGAGATAGAGCCTCACGTTGGGCCCAGCACTGGGCATGGAACCTGCTTATGATTCTCTCTCTCCCTCTCCCTTTGCCCCTCTACTCCCGCCCCTACTCATTCTCTCTCTCTAAAAAAAAAAAAGTCTCAGTGTGCACAATAAATTTTATAGTCACCTAAGTGATAAGTACTAAAGAGGAAAAAAAAGCAAAAAAAAAGAAGTTTTGGGAGAAGGATTATAATTTTCAATAGCTCACTGAGAAAGTGACATTTGAGTAAGGGCCTGAATCAGGTGAGAAAACAAGCCTGGTAGATTTCAAGGGGAAGAATATCCTGGGCAGACAGAATAGCAATTGCAAAGGCCCTGGGACAGAAATATGCGTGTACTGTTTGAGAAACATAGAAGTAATGTGGTTTTAGCAAGACGAATGAAGGAGTCACTAGTAGAGGATAAGCTCACAAATATAAATGAAGACCACATTATGTAGACTCCTGTATCCTGAGTAAGATAGGGAGCCACTGCAGGTTCTGACTGGGGGGGGTGGGGGGTGGGCATAATCTGTCTTAGGGGTTTTTTTTTACCTCCTTTTTTTTATTTATTTAAATCCAATTAGCCAACATATAGTACATCATTAGTTTCAGATGTAGTATTCAATAATTTATCAGTTGTGTATAACACCCAGTGCTCATCACATCACGTGCCTTCCTTAATGCCCATCACCCACTTTTAAAAGTATCATTCTAGGGGCACCTGGGCAGCTTAGTCAGTTGAGCATCCGACTCTTGATTTTGGCTCAGATCATGATCTCAGGGTCCTGGGATTGAGTCCCAAGTCGGGCTCTGCACTCAGTGGAGAGTCTGCTTGAGTGTTCTCTCTCTCTCTCCCTCTCCCTTTGCCCCTCTCCCTGCTCATGCTCTCTCTTTATCAAATAAATAAATAAATCCTTAAAAAAAAGTATCATCCTAGGGGCGCCTAGGTGGTTCAGTTGGTTAAGCGTCTGACTCTTGATTCTAGCTCAGGTCATGATCTCAGCATTGTGAGATTGAGCCCCCCGACCTTGGGCTCCATGCTGAGCATGGAGCCTCCTTGGGATTCTCTCTCTCCCTCTCCCTCTGCCCCTCCTCTCTTTCTCTTTCTCTCTCTCTCTCTCCCTCTCTAAAAAAAGTATCATTCTAGCTACTATATTGAGAATAAACTGTAGGGGTGCAAGGGCAGAAGCAGGGGGATAGGTTAGAAGACTACTGCAAAAATCAGTATGAGAAATGATAGTGGCCTGGACCAGTGTATTAGCGGAGGAAGTGGGAAGAATTAGTCAGACTCTGAATATATTTTGAAGGTAGAGATGACAAGGTTTGTTGATAAAATGGAGGAGGTGAGAGATCACACCAAGGTTTTTGATAAGAGGACTTGGAAAGAAGAGCTGTCATCTAAAATGGAGAAGATTAAAGGAGAAGCAAGTTTTGGAGGAAGAATCAGGAGTTTGCTTTTGAATATTTTCTCAATCAGGTTTCCTAAAAAGCAGAAGCTGAAACAAGGGACTGCGTGCAGAGACTGAATTTTTGGAAGTGATCCTCATAACAGGAATGGAGGTTCAGTAAAAGTGAAATAGAGAAGTAAGGAAAGTCAATCCAAGGGTGAGTTTTTGAGCTGGTCATAGCTATGGGCAACTGAAGCTTAATCTTACTGGGGACCCTCTGAGGAGCTTATAAAATGCCTGAAAGATTACTTGAACTCAGGAGTGGGAGGCATTCATGACTGGCTTTCTCTTATAGGTCAAGCAGTTGTCCATGGTATATTAACTCTCTCACACTTCCAGCTTTGCACCTGCTTCAGAATGGTTGAGTGGCTGCTATAGGCATTCCACACAAAAGTAACAGAACAGGCAGAAAATGAGAGCTATCTCGTGCAGCTGAGAAGAGGTATTGGTAGCGTACACATGCACACAACTGGTAGCTACAGCAACAGCTAGAATAAAAAGGTGGGATGAGAGAATGTGAGGTGAAGAACAAGAGGTACTTGGTACAGATATGTTAAGTTTGAGATGCATATCAGCCATTTAAATGGAGATGAAAAATAGCCAGCTGAATATATTAATCTGTATTTTAGGGGAGAGGTCCAAACTGGAGTTGAAAATTTTTTTGGCATATAAATGGTATTAACAACACAAGACAGGATGATATGATTGAGAGAAAAAGTGTGTCAAAGGTAAGAGAAGAGGTTCTCAGGGCCTCCAATGTTTCATGGTTGGGAAAATGAGGAGGATTGTAGGATGACTCAGAAGGAATGGTCCATGGCACAGGAGGAGACTCAGAAAAATATGATTATCCTGAAAATCAAGAGAAGAAGAAGGAGTGATCAACAAAGTCTAATGCTACTGAAAGGTCAAGATGAGAACTAAGAAAAGACCACTGAATTTAGCAATGTGGAGACCTTGGTGATCTTGACAAGAGTATTTGCTAAGAATGTCAAGGAACTCTAAGGCTTAGATACTAGAAAAATTGTTAACCTAAATGTTGGCTTTCTTGTACATATTAGTAGAGAATGAAATGAAGAAAACCATGATGCAACAATAAGACCCTGGAAAATGCCTGTCAATAAACTGACTGAAGATTGATAGACCACTTTATTTTTATTATTTTTTTTTTTGAGAGAGAGAAAGAGAAAGAGAGCACAAGCGGGGTGGGGGTGGCAGAGGGAGAAGGAGAGAGAGAATCTCAAGCAGGCGCCCCGCTGAGCATGGAGCCCGAAGTAGGGCTTGATCACAGGACGCTGAGATCATGACCTGAGCTGAAATCAAGAGTCAGACGCTTAACCGACTGAGCCACTCAGGTGCCCTGGTGGACCACTTTAATTAGGTAGAAGGAAGGAGAAAACAAAAGTCAGATGGTATGAATTTTAAAACAAGAAAGGCTGTTAAACTAAAGGCCTTGGAATAAATTGGTTATCAATGAGTAAATGAGTAAATCACCTCTGGTTCAGTTAATGTAGGTAGTTAGTACATAATGTTAGAAAGAGTATGGTCAAGAATTTGATCTTCATTCTAGACAGCTATCCTAACAAAACACACACACACACACACACACACAGTCCCATGGCCACAATATATACTTTAGTCATGCATGGCCATCTCGCAAATGTTATTGGTCTGATGTCTGATGCTAATCACAGTGAATTCCTGACATTAAAGTGCAGAAAGCTCAGGGTATTTTCCTATATCTAGGAAAATCATCCAGATATTTCTATGGTAGGTAGGGAGGATCATCTTCTATTATAGACCCATTTGAACATCAACTACTATATCTGATGGATGTCATTTAATATATATCGTGTATCAATTAAGAGCACGACCTTTAGTGTTTAGAACACATATGTTCAAGTGTCAACTGGGCCACTTACTAGATGTGTCATCTTAGAAAAGTTAAACCTTTTTCTGTAAGTCTCAATTTTATCACCTGTAAACTGGGGATTATAAATGTATCTAAATGTCATAAAGTTGTTTTAAAGGTTAAATGAGATCATGCTTAGCACAGTATCTGACACATAATAAATATTAGCTCTTATTGAAAATGAGAAAGCATGAGGATTTATTTGCTGAAATATAATTGTTTACAAGGTCCCACCCTGCTGTCTTTGTTAGTCTAGAAGCATTTTTCTGCAACAGCTTTCAACTTTATTTTAAACTTGGGAACTCACCAGAGACTGATTTTTGTTTTGTTTCAGCTGTTCAGAAGTCATCTATGAAGTTAAGCCTCTTATGTGGATTAAGTCAATAGCAATATTGATTTGGGCTTTTTATGAGCTACCAATTCTAGTTATCATAACCTTTCAAGGAAGAAAAAAAAATACCCTAGAAGATTAGAAACTCTCCCATTCTCTGAGTAGACTAAATTGCAAAATAATCCAGTGGATGCTTAGTTAGGATGGCCATCAGGATAATAAACTAAACAGCAATGTTTCCATTTATTCAAGCTACAACATCAATAGCATGTATCGCCTATAGTCTACCAACGAAGGAAAGTGAACAGATGAATTTGTTCAATTTTTTTAACAGTTCTCAAGCATTCCCAACATAAAAGACCCATTAGTATGTACAGAATTCTGAATAAATATGGGTATGCAATGACAGTAACTGAAATGATATTGGATCACAAAACCTTTCAAATGGGTTTGTGGCAAAGTCAATAGAAGGTGATGAAGGATCTGACAGGATAAAACTCATCTGCTGTTGAAGGGTCACGAAAACCCCATCCTTGAGGTCAATGCCATCAACAAGTATTAGAGAGAGTACATGTTCTAATGCTAACCTACTTTGGATAGAGTTTTCAGACCTACAGTATAACAAAAGCCACTATGCTTTTGGCAGATTAGGGCAGACTACAATTCTTCTAATCCAATTGGTTAATGTCCATGACTACAATACTGAAAAAGATGGATGTCAGGGATTTGATTTTCATCAATAGTCTTTCAGGATTTAAAATTTTTATTATCTGGCATTAATCATATCATTTTTAGCTGAGACATTCTGGAGAAGAATTGAACCGAATCCCATTCTCTGTGTTTCACAGCAGTTCAGTTGAAGGTCTTACAAACAACAGTCACTATGACAGGGCTAAAAAGTTTGTTAAGCCTGTTTCCACTACTGGTCCTCTACATAGTTAAGCTACAAGAGAAAGTGCATGGGAACTTAGAATCTTCAATGAAATCAGACTAGCTAATGTGGACATAGCATGCTCCCTTATTCCCATGCACAAAGTTCCACTTCATTCATTTTCATGTTATTTCCAGTGACACAATTTCCCAGATCCTAAGAATGGGCAAGAAATCACTCTCTGAAAATAGCTGTAATTGGCATTCCGTGAGTTGAAGGCACTATGAAAGGGTTTGACAATTGGGAATAATATTTGTGCCCCGGCAGTTTTCAGAATGATTTATGTATACAATCTCAGTTGATCCTCTGTACCACTGTAAAGCAATATTAGCTTCATTTTACGTAAGAGGAAGAAAAACCTGGTAAAAACTCATCTTATTAAAAGAAAACAAAATATTGTTTGAGCACTTACTATGTGGCAGAGTTTACAAGAACAAAAATGACACAGTCCCTGCCCTCAAGAAGTTTACAGTTTAGTTGGAGAAACAAACAAGGAAACAACTGACAGTTGTCAATTACAAGTAAGGACAATGGGTGCTATGGTAGGAGTATGTGCAGAGTGTTGTAGGAGCACATGGGAAGCACATCCAGTCAAGACTGCACAGAATCAAGGGAGGTGTTCCAGACCAGGCAGTGTCTAGATGGAGACTGAAAGGCTGAGAAGGACCTAGCCAGATGAAGAGAAAGGAAAAGCAAGTTTGTTACAATGCTTCAGCCACAAATGGAAGCTGGTACAAAGGAACCCAGTGTTATACCAACATTTGGACTCAACTGGTAGAATTTTATCGGGTCCAAAACCATGAAAGAAATGGAGGACCATACCTGTAAGAGTAGTAAAGTGGCATGGCTGCATGGCATGCACCACAAAAGAGCAAGTATTTTGTTTTTGTTTTTTTTGAGGTTTGTTGGGATTTAGCATGAGGGTAAGGAGTTTCTAGTGTTGCAGTGGGGACAGACGTTTGCGGAGGGTGGGATAGCCAGAGTAGCGCCAAGAGAGTGGCTGATAGAGAAACAGTGGCCTCAGAGGAGAGTCATGTATAAGCCAGGTGCCCAAGACTTCATTCATCCAACTCAATCCATTCATTCTTCCAGGAAATATTTACTAAGTACTTACTGTGTGATAACACTGTGCTACGTATTAAGCAAAAGAGCAATTTGAACTCCAATTGCTATTAGGTCAGTATTCTTTCTATTATACCACCCTGAATAATTCATCAACAAATACATCAAAACAATGATACTCAACCTGTTATTTTTAAGATTTATTTATTAATTTTGGGGGGAGAGGCATAAGGAAAGAGAGAGTCTTAAGCAGACTCTGTGCTGAGTGAGGAGCACTACACGGGGCTCAATCTCACAACCTTGAGATCATGACCTGAGCTGAAACCAAGAGTCGGACACTTAACCGCCTGCACCACCCAGGTGCCCCAGTGATACTCAACTTTTTAATTCAATTTATAATTATTTGTTAAATGTGTGGCCCACAATGTTCAAAATGCCTCACTATGTGAAAGTGCCCAGTTACTGGTTAATGATGTCTGGTTATACTCCATGAGCTCCAAAAACAGGACAAGGTGAAAGGGGCTTAAAGTGCTACCTATGGAATTTTGGTAAAACATACTTAGCAGTAAACATGGTCAAACACCAGAAAAAGGTAGAAATTTCCTGATGCCTTCAAAATCAATAATCAACAAATACTTATTGAAAGCTTCCTCTGGAAAACATTGATTACGGAGTCTCTGGTGAGACTTAAAAGTATATAGGGGAAAAATTAGAATCGCTATGCTAACACAGCGAGGGAAAAATCAACATACCATAGTCTCACCAAAGCTTGGTGATAGGTCTGGAATAGAATCAAATTTGATGTAATTTGCAGAGGGGTAAGCTTAGTGTGGTCCTGCCTGAAGGCATGTCCTCTGAAGGTCCTTGGCAGCCTTGTGATTCAATTTTAAGTGCTTTGAACTTTGGTTCCGAGCCTGAGTAATAAAAACTGCTTAATTGTGTTCTTTTTACAGCTTCTGTTTTTTTTTTTAAGAATTATTTTAGCAAAAGTTCAAGTGTTTTACCAAGAGAATGATTTATGAGAGTCGGTCTAGTATGTTGCAAAGGTAACTTTCTGATGGCACTCTTGCTGAATCTGGACTTCACATAAGATTACAAATCCCAGGAGGACAGCCCTTCATGGTGTTCTTATGAAGGCAGAATTCTAATGGGACATAGGCTCCAAACTTTATATTAAAATGTAAATTTCAATTCCATAATATGTACATATGTGCCAATAAGAGTTGCAAATATACATTTTTTTGCAAATATATATTTTAGATCATCTTATTAGTGCAATATAACAGTTAATAAAAATCTAAATAACAGGGCACCTCATTTAATTGGAGTACCTCCCTTTCCCCTCACCACTGGCAGTGGGCACTGATAAGAATGAGACAAATATCAACAATACAAAGCCATCTCCAAGCTTTCAGGTTATTTCTACACTGAGGCCCCTATTCAATGGCTTCTACAACTAAAGTCTAGTACAATCACAGTGGAAGTAACTGATCAGAATAATACCCTCCTGCATACACATGAAGTCTTAAACCAATTCCACATCTAAATTCAACTCTACAAACTACAGCAAGGAAAAAAAGGGCACTCATACATTTTAGAAAGCTTTCTGTCAATGAATTTTGGACTAATTGTTGTTAACTGCAAAAGGTTTTGAACTTAAACGTCAATTGTATAACCATTTTATCTAAGCTTGTTTTTTATAGTATGGCAAGGACTACAAACCATTCAGACAAAACATCATACACTAAACCTATCAAATACGTTTCCCTGAAAAGTAAAAAAGCTATACAGCAATCAAGGTGGCCAATATTCAAATTTGAGCCTCTTACAAATTTCACGTAACAGAGAATGCTAAGTGCTATACATTTAGTAAATTCCCTTGTTCAATAAATATTCATTGAACACCTATTATGTGCCAAATATTGTTCCAGGCTCTAAAGTTAATCCCCAAAGCGTGATGGCAGAAAGATGGCACAGCCAGCCCAACTGTATTTTTAAATCAAATCGATCAGATATGTTCCACAATCCATAGACCAGACACACTGGCCCTGCCCATCATAGTGCAGACTGCAAAGAACATGCTGACCGATGGCCCTGGCTGCACGCTACAGCCAGGATGCTTCAGAAATCAGCTTTATTGCTATCTATGCAAAAGGTAGTCTGAGGGAAGCAACTGAGAAACACAGAGCTTGCCAGCCACTAACACTTGCAAGCATACATGGGGCTTCAAGCATTTGGGGTGAGAAGCTTCAGAAGAGGAGGCAGAAGTGTCCGCATCTGAATTTTAGATGCTGCTCCGTATAGCTTTCTTTCTGTCTTGCCTCTCTGTTATTATATACAACTATGTTTTGCTTAAAAAAAAAAAAAAGAGAAAGAAAGAAAGAAAAGAAAACGCAATTAATAGAAAAAAGAGCAATTGCATTGAATATTGATCCACCTCATTGTTTCTTTAAATACTATAATTACAAGTTACACCTATAAATATAAAATGACGAATTACATATTATATACAAACAATGATCATCACCAAATACACGACATAAACATGAATATGTATACATATAAAGCATACTATATAATTCCGCATTTCTTGTGACTCTCCCATTTTTCAAAACCACAGATTACTTTTCTTCCAATTAGTGAAGGTGATTTGGGACCATATTTATTGATTCATTTAAGGCATGTTAGCATTTAGCCTGGTTGTATGTCAATGTGGTAATTTTTTTTAAAGTGTTCTTGAAACTCTGGGCTTGAACCATTAATGAGGAGACTTCACTAGTGAAGCCTTGTAAATGTCTCCGCTGAAGCTGGAGAAATGAATCTTAACTCAAACCTTTAAAGTCTATGAAAGGTTTGGGCGTGTCCTTATTAATTTTTGCTTAGAGCTCATTTCTAACTGCTTTCTTACGTGACTTAAAAGACACAAAGAGTCATTTGCTCAAACAGTTAAAGACTCAAGAGTCATAAAATTAACTACTTCATGTGTTACAGGAACGACTGGCACCAAAATAGCCCTGCATATGGTTAGGTTTAGATTGACAGGGCAGCAGAATCCTCAGCTTTTCATACAACGGCTTCAAATGAGAATATTTCCAAGGTTCTAGGGGATTCAAGACTTATCTTCTGCCACCTCTAGACCCTTCAGAATTATAATAAGAAAGAAAAGTGCTGAAAATAAATAGAACTTATTTGTATATGGAGCTAGTTCTGCCTCACAGATGACCAAAAAAACCAGAGTAAGAGTTTTCTGACAGGACGGTTTCCTGACAGGACATGGGGGTATACCTCAGCGTCATGCCTCTGCAGATAACTTAAAACTGCTTTTGACTGTTCACATGAATAAAAAGCTACATCTGGAAATGCCAATTCTGAGTCTTGCTCAAATCTTTGTAATAAAAGAGAATCAGCATGGAACACGGACAGAGTCCCAATCAGCTCTCTGAACTGAAACCCTCCAAGATGCCTCAGTTTCCCTGTTATCTATTGAACCGAATCTTCAATAGCCTTTGGGCCTCAGCCACCTCGCCTCTTGTGTTTGTCATTCAAATTATCTGACCGACCCTCGTCTGGCCTTTGTGTTAACCATATGGTAAATGGGCCGTAAAGAGTTAAAAGGAAAAGAACAAAGCTTTTTTTTTTTTTTGTCCCCAGTCACCACAATCCCACGGCTATCTATCCCCTTTGATCCTGCCCTGGAGCTGAAGCAATTCACAGAGAGGAACCAAATTATGTATCTGAAAGAGGAGGGCTGCTTTGTTTCCCAGGGCATGGCCCATCTATGTGACACCTCGCCAGGAAGCCAGTCTTTTCCTTCTGAAATTATGCAGATCCTCAAAGGAAAGTACACAATTCCACTGAGCAAAGAGCTAAGAAGAGAACACCGTTATCGTTCTCCCTACTATAGTGTAGGCTTTAATAGAGATGTAAGAAGAAGCATTAGAGGGTTAAACATAGTATTAGGCAAAGTGGGCTCAGGGACAGACAGCAGAAATGAAATGGATGTGCAGAGGCAACAGATAATTTCAGACTGAGAGCAAAAGGCTACGTCGCCTCAGAAGCCATCAAGGCAAAAGAATAGAGAAACTGACCTGCCTATGCCTGGATAAAGAATGTTCAACAGCAAGAGCGAGATGATCAAAGGTAAAACCGCACTCGTGTAATATGTATGTAGTTAGTGGTAACTGTGTACTGTTTCGTAAAATTAGTTTAAGAATCTATAGAGACAAGTTTTTCCATCAAATTTAGTTCTACTAGGTGAATACTACCCATTTGGTAATGAACTGGTATTTAGGAAGTGGCAAATTGTATGTAACTATGGCTACCTATACTCAGAGCTAACTGATAAGAGGAAAAGGGGAGCTTTACAGAAATGATGATGTTCAGAAGGATGCTTGCAGGTGTAAACTCTATACTCACCATTGTAAATACCCTTCCTCCATTTTTCCACCTTTCTGGCTCCCTTCCATTCTCCAAAATCGCATTTTTAACTTACCTGTACAATATATCTCTGTACACATCAGCATAACTTAAAAATATCATTTGTGTGTCGGGGTGTGCTGTATAAATGTCAATATAAGGAAAGATTGCCTCCCTTGTTAGAAACAAAATCCAGACCATCTGTGGATTTAGCACTGGGTGGAAACCTTCCTAGTTAATGATGATAGTAGTAAATCAAGGTGACATAATGCCAAGGGAAGGTGAAATTCAGGGGCTGAGTTTACTACTTGGCTGGCTCCCACCCCCAACAGCTTCTCCTTTGTAGCTCCTTTTAGCGCTAAATCTTGGAAGATTTAAGTTGCATTAACTAAGTAGAGATGAAATTCCCTTAGCAGAGAATCCTAACTCATGATCTATGGATGCAGAAGGACTTCAAGGGCTTCCTGAACTCCTTGAAATGTATGGCAGAGATACAATATCTTCATTTTCTTCTGAACGGAAGATTCAGAGCTTTGATCAGATTCTTAAAGCATTTGGCAGTGTCTCCTCCGGTACCCCTTGCTGTGAAAAACCATTACTCTGAGCACTGGGAGACACTACAGGATATTCGGAAGAATGGCATGATCTGATCTGTGTTTCAGAAAGATCACTGGTAACAATACAGAGGAGAGTCTGGAATTCCCTTTTCCTTAGAAGAAGAAACTTCAACTCATCAGGTATACATCCTATCTCCCTTAAATCTGTCACAGAGTGGCACCCCAAAAATATAGAATTTCCAACTTCAGTTTGGCACTCAATACTGTTTGGAAACCGTTTTTCCAAGTGAGAATGAATATTCATTGCAGTGTGGACATCACTGACTAGAGCCATACCTACGAGTGTTGTGAAAAGAATATAGGCTTTAGTCCGAAAAAAATTATGGATTTATATCATACATCTATTTACTATAATTGAAGGGTCATGACGATTATCTCTACATCAAAGAGTTATGGTAAAGACTAAATAAAAAACAATATTTATTTATTTATTTATTTATTTATTTATTTATTTATTTATTTATTTATTTATTTATTTATTTATTTCCTCACATCTCCATCTTCACTTCCACCTCTCCGGACCTCCAGATGTATTTGTCAAAAACCTCTCTTGTTACTCATCTGAAACTCCTGACTCGATCCACACTTTCAGCAGATAACCTTGTCTCCATCCAAGAAAATTGAGATCACTACAGCATGAACTTCACTCAACTCTTGCCACTCCACTTCAGAACTTACTTACTGTCTCAGAGGAGGCACTGAATCCTTTCAAAACCTTTCCCTCCACCTGAGATCCTACAACATTCTCCAATAGAGCCCTATTCTAGTCATCACATTCAATTGCATTCGCTCCTCAAATCCTTATGATCTGGGATGTTTCTCTAAAATTACTGAAATTGTTTGCTCCAAGGAAGTGAATCCCCTGCCTTGGATGCACACTGGAATCTCCTGAGGAATTTTTTTAAATGCCCGGGTCTCATCTGTGGAAATTCTGGCTTAATTGGTCTAAGGACCAGTCTTAGCACTGGGATTCATAAAACTCCCCAGGTGATTTTAATGCCAGCCAAGGTGGAGAATCTCTGGTCTAAAGTCAGCAATGACCTTCTAAACGGCCTGTTTTACTGCCTTTTGTCAACTTTCATTCTACTTGTTGATTCTGAAGTGTTTGACAATATTAGTTACATCTTCTGCTGGAAAGTCACCTCCCTTGGCTTATGTGATACCCCTTCCTTTTGATCTTTCTCTGACATCTGAAGACCACCTCTTTTCTTCGGCCCACTATTTTAAATGCAATTGTTCCTCAGGGTATCATATTTGGCTCTCTTTATTTTGAACTGTACGTATTCTCCCTGGATTATCTCTTCCACTCTCACTGCTTCTGGAACCATCTATTTATAGATGACTCCAAACACACACCACACACACCACACCGCCCCCCCTACACACACACATACACACTGACATCATTTCCTTGAACTTGAGATCTGAATTTTGAGCTATCTGTGTGTGTTAGTTATGGCAGTGGGCTCTAATGTCAGACCGTCCGGGTTCCAATCCCATTCCTATTACTTACTACCTCTGTAATATTAGGCAAGTTACTTAGCATCTCTGTGCCTCGCTTTACTCATCTGCAAACAGGGATAATAATGATTCCAACCTCATAGCATCATTAAACGACTGAATAGCATAATCCATCTAAAGTGCCTTATTCGGTGCCTGGTGCTTAATAAACGTTAGATTTTTCTCTTATAACCATTGTTATCATCTCCAAGCCGAGGACATGGTTCTAGCTTCTAGACTCCCAGAGTACTTCACATATATCACTATTGTAACACCAGTCACCTTGCATCACTGTTGCTGGTTTATATTTGCTTTCCCACCATACTCTGAACTCTTCGAAACGGTTTCTTATTCATCTATTAATCTTGAGAGTTTAACACAAAACTTGGCACAGCCAAGCAGAGCACTGATAAGGAGTGGTTTCATCTTAATGTTTCATCTCAAGGAGGTTCATCTCAATTACAGTTGACAACTGATTGACAATGCTTGCATGGAATGCTGTGTTGACGGGAATGTGAGGTTGTCGCTGGGCTCAACAAGAAAGAACACCATGATTTGATCAGGGCCGTGTGCCAGGGGGCAGGTTAGAGGGAGCAGTGGTGCAAATGCCATGGACATTCCATCACACATTTAGATACTGTGTAAGTAAATGTTTATCGAATAGGTTTTCATGACCAAATGATACTAAAAGACATGAACCAACTGGAGTTACTGCTAAATAACTTAGTTTTCTCTCAGAGTCTAGGTTCTTTCTGGGCAGTCGTAGATTTTTATGCTGGAAACTTGTGACAACTAGAGGTACAACATGCTCACAGCACTAAATTCATTACAGATGATCAAATGCTGGTAAAATTTTCATTTTATAGGCTTGCCACCTTCTATTATACCTGCCATCTGTGATGTTTACCATGTAAATACAGATCCTGAGATTAAAAGTTCTTTTAAGATTTTCATAGGAACTGTTGCCGAAAATTTTTAGATGTTAAGCAAATAATAGTTTATACTACTGTTAAGTGCTTGAAATAAGAATCGAGAAATGTGCTTCTCAAATTTGGGCTTCTATCTGCTCCTTGAACCCCCAAGTGGCAGTGGTGTTTAAACAGCTTCTGTGGAATGAAGTGGCAATATTAGCCTAGGGCAAGGAGGGGGGAAATAATAACTTGTGTCCATTTACTTCAAGATGAACTTCATCCATCTACCAAAGTACCTGAAACGTAGTTGACACTAAATGAAAGCTTGATGAGTAAATGAAAATGGATAGATGGACAGATGGATGCATGGATGCATGGATGACGAGGTTTGTTTCCATGTAATCTTGGTAAATACAAATCGGCAGTTCTAAATTTTTTCCACCAGATGGCGATAATGTGAGATTTAAGCTTAGGTTGTAAGACCGAGGAAAACAACCAACCAAACAAAAACCACATTAGGAGAAAGAGAAGCCACAAAAGAGCAGGTCAAGAATGCAGAGAGAAAATGTTTGTGTCGGCTGTAGTATCTCAGGAGTCTGTGATCTTGTGGGATTTGTAACAGGTCCTCCCCGTACCTCCTTTTCTGCATGGGTGACTTCACATTCATAATTACTGATCGGTAAAATGGCTACATTCAAAACTAATCTTTTCTATTATAAAAATTATAGGGTACTTCTCATAACTAAAATTATTATCTTTGGTTCATACATTCATATATTTATATTTTCATTTGTCTTATGCTAATTTTTTTAGTTGATTGATGCCTCCCTTAGAAGTGAGGCTACTTGGGGTAAACTGCTAGCGTCTGTGCCTCCAGGAGATCTACCCCTGCTATCAGACCTGCCAAAAATCATCTGAAATAAGTTTGCCTGGGCTCATCTATCCCGTTAGTAAAGAACTGTGAATAATATTAGATTAGTGTCCATCCCTTAATTCGAAAGCTTTTCGAAGATAAGAAAATCAGTTTTAGAATCCAACACTGTGTGTACCTGGGTGATTGGGTGCTGCTTTCTTGGCAAATAAAAATAAGAATTTAAAGATATTTTCAGATGGGATCAAGTATTTCCTCTTATTACTATTTCCCCAAAGCAAGCCCTGAATTGGATGGCATAATAGCTTCCCTAAAAAGTGAAACAAACAAACAAACAGACTCAGGAATATTTCATTATAAATTAGATAGCACATCATCTGCCCTTTTCTAAAGATCATCAGAATGAAAAGCTTGTTAAACCTCTTTGTAAACCCTTGGTGACTGAAACAAAAAGAGGCTGGCAAGGTTGTCAGGGAAGGAAATGAAGGGAAATTAACATTTATTGAGTTCCTAAACATTTTCACATGTATGATCACAATTGATACTTATCATAACCTCATGAGGTAAGTATGGGAGTAGTGTAGTGTAGTGACTGATGGGAACTTTAGAGCCAAGGACTTGATTTCCAGTCCAACTCTTACCAGTTTTAGCTGCAGAAACCTACCAGTTATTTCTCGCCAAGCCTCAGTTACCTTATCTGTAAACTGGAAATAATATGTCATGCCTCATAAGGTGTTTGAGAAGCAAATGTAGAGAGCACCTAGCAGAGTCCCAAAATAGAGTAGGTACTCATCAAGATTTATTTTTATTATTACTTTTATTTTTATCATTGTGATTATGGCGTTGTTGGTGATGATGAAGTCAATTCTGCAGATGAAAAACAGGCTCAGAGAGCCGAAGTAACTTGCTTAAGGCGGCACGGCTAGTAAGCCTGAAAGGCATCTAGCAGAGTGTCTGCCACCATGGCAGGTGCCCGATTATATTTGCTTTCTTCTTTCCTGACTTAAAACTCAATGATTTTCTGAGAATTTTATTCTTTAAAAATAATGAGTCAGGCTCAACAATGAGTCAGTTAAAGCAGGTTAATGCAAAGTACTACCACTCATATAAATATGTGAAAATTATTAATATTTTCTTTTGCTCATAGGTAGTAATACATGGAATAAAACAACAAAGTAGATGCCAGACCTCACCAAAAAAGATGATAATTAGGTCCACGGTTTTACCTAATGAGGGATAATTCATTTCTCCCCCAAAGAGGTACTTACTTTCCATCCTAGATGTCATTAAGATCAGCGAGTCAGTGACCGATAAGATCCCAAGTTTCTGGACTTTCACCTCCTGGATTTTCATACTTGAGTATATATAAGTCAGTGCACCAAAGGATAGTGCTAGCTAAAAATTTAAATAGTTTGAAAATGTATTTATGTAAGTTCACAGATGATAGATTCAGGTTTTTGTCCTTGGCCTTTTTCTAGTCTCACTCTACACATTCTCCCTGGGTAATATCATCCATCCCCAGGCGTCACTGTAAGATACTGATGAACTCAAATCTACTTATATCAATAGTCCAGATCGTTCCTGAACTCTAGACATGCATTTCCAAGTGCCTGATAGGAAAATTCACCTGGATGTCACCCAAGTGTCTTAACACGTAACATGTCCAGAAAGAAATTCATTCTCTTCCCTTCCAAACCCACCCTTCCTCCTATTTTCCTTCTCTTGGTAAATGGAGCATCATCCTCCCAGTGTCCCAAACTTGAAATTGAGGCATCCTTGACTCTGTTATCTCTTTCAACCTCAACAACTAATCAATTACCAACTCCTATCAATTCCTCCACACTGGTATCTCTGTACTATGTCTCTTTACCTCTTCTGATACAGCCAGAGTTTATACCATCATTGCCATTCTTAGCCTGGCCTAGTTCAGTAGCTTCCTAGATTGTCTCCCTGCATCCAATTTTTCCCACCTGCAATCAATCTGTTATACTGCTGCTTGTATATCTACAATGTTCTTCTACACTTTTCATCCTAAAAATCTTATTCAACATGAAATTCTCCATTACTTAAAAGCTGTGGTTTTTAATGCATAAAGGAAAAAAAGAACTCCTAAATTGGTCATGCAATACTTTTTGTGATCCAGCTCCAATGTACCTTACTCTTAGCCATACTGAAATTTTCACCATCCCAGGCCTTTTCACAGCTCTATGCTTTTCCGCCTGCTAATCTACCCTCTTGGAATGTCTTTTCCAAGTAAGATCATATTCAAATTTTAAGACCTAGATCAAATATTACCTTTTTATGGACCCCAATTCCCTGTGTATTTCCATATTCCCTTTATTTATCTATAAAAGTACTTACTACGTTCAATTGCAATGATTTGCTTGATATCTATTTTCTCCACCACGTTATGAATCTCCTACAAGCAGAAACTATTGGAGTCATCTCCATCCCTAGCACTGACTCAGGGCTTGACACATCGTGAGTGCAAAGTAAAAGCTTATTGAGTACTAATAGGTCATTGAAAAAAAGTTAGGATGGCATCATAGAAGATAAACTTCCATCTTCTCAAAATTCATTTTGATCACAATGCAGAAATGAAATATGAGGCTGGCTACGCTCTTTACACTGACTCAGTACAAAATTGCTTATATTTTTAGAACAAACTATCACTAGAAGTGCATTCTTTTTTTTTTTTTTTTAAGATTTTATTTATCCATTTGACAGAGAGAGAGACAGCGAGAGAGGGAACACAAGCAGGGGGAGTGGGAGAGGGAGAAGCAGGCTTCCCGCCAAGCAGGGAGCCTGATGCGGGGCTCGATCCCAGGAGCCTGGGATCATGACCTGAGCTGAAGGCAGACGCTTAACAACTGAGCCACCCAGGTGCACCAGAAGTGCATTCTTATTTAAACTCACAACATATGAGGTCAAGCACTCTACACTTCATTCCCATAACCCACAACTCACAATTGTAAGTTCATATTCTGTAAAGAAAACTTATAGAAAAATATTCTAATGGGAACTACACATTTCTCAAAGCATAAAAGAGCCAAAAATAGTTAGACGAATAAAATTATCTTATAACAAATACAGTCATTAGCAGAACAAATAGGAAAGATTAAAATGAATTACTTGAAAACACAGATACAAAACTTTTACCAATTATGATAAGAGGTAAAAAATGTGTAATATAGTTAATATCATAAACATTTAAGGTATATTTAAATGTTAGTATGAATATATAAAATCTTTGGCTCAATTTAAAATTTCTCTAATGTAAGATACTAATACTAATTAGGATACAGTAGTTTTCATTTATAATAACTGCATTTTACATGGTCCGGGGCAATACCTGAGAATTTGCACTTCTAACAAGTTCATGGGTGATGCTGTTGCTGCTGGTCTAGGCCTCACACTTTGGCAACCACTGATCTAGATAATCAAATGATTTTTTTTTCATCTCAGCATGGACTTACTCTTAAAAAAAAAAAAGTAACCTGTGCCAATGTCAGTATTTCAAAAGCAGTTTTCAATGCATGATAGGTACTTATGTTTTGCTTGACAGCAACTTATTTCTTAAATTAAAAATTATAGAGCACAGATTATATGCAAAGTATTATAGAAAAATAGAGATCAGTAAATAAATCATGATCCCCATCTTCACTGAGTGTACAATCTAGAAAAGTATATACCAAAATAATAAAAATCAGAAATGGGTACAAAGGGGCTGACAGTACAACAAAGGCTCTGTGGCAAAGATGCTGGGAGACCAGGCCTTGGAGACGCTTAAATATGGTGAAACGGAGATGGAGGAGAAGGGCATTCCAACAGAAAGGGGGCAGCATGGCTGAAGGACTGAAGGAATGAGGTGAGGTCCAAGGAGATCAGTTAGGAAGCAAAAACAGTTGAGGTAAAAGAAAATGAGAGCAGTGATAATGCTAATGGAAAGAAGATGGATTTGAGACAAGTAGAAGTTAAATCTGCTGGAAGGAGCAACTAATTAGGTACGGAAAGTGTACGTGGAGGGCTGGGGAGAACGGGAGCTTCATGAACAGATCTTGTGATGGAAAGAAAAGGAGTGCAATTAGAGATGTTAAGATGATTGCTGCCATTTTAGATCTATCGATTTAGAGCGCTGCCATTTTAGATCTATCGATTTAGAGCTGCCAGTGGAGATATCCATTCCTTCGAAATGTCTAGCAGGTAACTGAAAATGTAGGGCTAGATTTGGGAAAAATAATGGAGCTGAAGATAAATATTTGGAAGTCACCCAACTAGAAGTGATCTTTGAGGCTCTCTGAGTAAAAGTGATTTCAAAGGGATGGAGCAGGGGCGCCTGGGTGGCTCAGTCAGTTAAGCGCCTGCCTTTGGCTCAGGTCATGATCCCGGGGTCCTGGGATGGAGCCCCATGTGGGGTTCCCTGCTCAGCGGGGAGCCTGCTTCTCCCTCTCTCTCTGCTGCTTCCTCTGCTTGTGACCTCTCCCTTAAATAAATAAATAAATAAATAAATAAATAAATAAATAAATAAATAAATAAAATCTTTTAAAAAAAGGGTGGAGTAGTGGTCCTCAAACTTGAGTTGCCATCAGAATCCCCTGGAGGGCTTGTTAAACCACAGATTGCTGGGTTCCTCCTCAGGGTTTCTGATTCAATAGGTCTGGGGTGAAGCCTGAGAATCTGTATCACTAGCAAGTCCTATGGGTGATGCTGCTTTTGCTTCTTCAGGGCCCCTAAGTTTAGAACCACTGATCTAGATCATCAAATCATATTTTTTTTTCATTTCAGCATTGATGTACTCTTTAAAAGAATATATTAACCTGTACTAGTCAGTATCTTCTCTTCTGTGTAGTTGAGTATCTACCACTGCTTAACTATCAATCGAAAAGAATAAGGCAATTGTATTCCTATCTACCTGTTTTCTATGTATTAAACACTGTCTTTCAATCCATAATTGAGAAACCAAGGCTGTCCAAAGGATCTGCTCTACCTTACAGCCATGGTAGGAAGGGTTCCAACGAATTCTTATTTTCCCTCAGGACTGCGTTGCACGAAGTGTCCACATTCTGATAACAGACTTTCCAGACCTTGTTTGGTGGTCTCCACTAACCTTTCTAAAGCTCTTTTAGAAGCCAAATATTTATTTGAGAAATTCATCCCACATAGGCAATGGCTTGAAAAAGCACTTAGCTGTTTACTTTTCATCTTACTATAAATTATTTATCCTTCAGTCTGTAAATGGCTATTTGTAGGATTAGACAAATTTTCAATGCTCTGATAAGAGGATTGTTGCATCTAAATTCATGCATAATCCGTAAAAAGCACATGTAACCTACAACCTCAGCTGGATTGGCATATGAACAGATTCACTAAGCATATATAAGCAGTGCACATTATTAACCAGTTAACATCAGCAAATTTGTTTTTGAAACCTAAGTTTTACATACACAAGCATTCTCTACTGAGAAATAATATTAGATTTAAAAATCCAGTAAAAACACACCTTGAGTAGATTTCTCCACTTCTTTCCTCTTCCTGCTCTGGCTATTGTAATTCATCCTCAGCTCTTGGTTGTACTCATGCAGAGTTTCTCTGGAGTTGTACGACTGTCTTGGTTTTTGTCCATCTTCACTTTCATCAGAAGAACTCGTATAAGCTAGATCCATTTCATGCTTGACTTTTGAGAGAGGCTGGTAGGGTTTGCAGTCCGTTTGCTCCATGTCTGATTAAGCAAGCTCAATTTCATGAAACAAAGGAAGAGGAACTCCTTTAATGTAAGCACTCCTGGAAGAGAGGGAAAAACACAGCCTTCTTAGATTTGTCCTTTTGAGAGGAAATGCATCTGGCAGATTCACAATTGGTTCTGATAATACTATCAAAGGAGTGAAGCAAAAGACAAACTAGATGACATGAAGCTAGCCTGAGGCAATAATAACACTCTGTGTTATATGCACACATTGGCAAGCATTTAGGATTAAACTGGAGGTTGCAGCATCAGAAAAATACTCGAGGTAGAAGAGAGACAGCCTTCAAAAATATTTGTATTGGAATGCAAATAAAGGACAACGTTTTCTAAGGTGTGTGTGTGTTCTTAATGATAATGTCAGTGGTTAGGTTAAAAAACATTCTAAGATTTGAAAGTGGCCAGGAGTACAAATGCTAACCTAGCACATCCCACATTTGAAATGAAAACTGGTAAGAGAACTACATTTAGCAAAAACAGAGTCTTGCCTCTGGTTTAATACTGCATTTAAGAAAGGGGTTTTGAAAGAGAGAAGAATTCTGAGTGAGGGAGGCTCATGAAATAAAGTGTCCTTGAGGGGGACTGAGCTCTTTGTGTCCATATTGTGGCTTTTGAGCCTTGGGCTTGCAGAGAATTTTTAATGAGTTAGGTGGCGGTAAATTTTTGTTCTTCATAGTTCCGAGAGGATGTAAACAACACTTCTGGTGAGTATACTGGTACAGGAACAGCAGGATCTAAATTGGGTTTAGAAATAGAAATTTTAAAACTTCATGATAAATCACTGAAAGAACCCCGCTTTCCCCCACAGAATGCTGAGCTCGAAGTCACTAAGGCTCTTAGGACAGGGAGAGGCATTATCTGCCTTACCACAGACATGTTTGAGAACATCAAATGCTATTTGAGATGTCCAAGTCCTCCGAAAAGCTTAAAGCCCTGTAAAAATGTACTTATTTTCATTCCTTACATTATTTTGTCATTATTTGCATCAAATGCTGCAACTTGCAACTTGGTCCTTTTTTGTGCAATGTTAAAAAACCTAGTTCAAACCTAAATAACTTTATGATTTTATTTTGCAGTGAAATGGACTCCTTTATTTTTCTTAAGCTCTTGGCCACAGGTATTTTCAAAGAAATCTACAGACATCTGGATAGTGGTTCCTCAATCATGTGCATAATCTCACTTTTTGGAATTCCTATTGTATGAATAGCAAACACACAGAATACAGAAATCACTCAATAAAGCTTATGTATTGACTGATAGGCATTCAATGGTACCTAATCCTTTGTAGTAGGAACAGTTTCATGAATCGAATTGTTACTTCCCTAACTGAATGTTAAAGTCCTTGAAGGCAGAATCTGAGTCTTATGCTTCTTTACAGCCCCCATACCACTTAGCACTACTCTAGGCACACACACAAACCTACAAATTCCATAAATAAATGGTCTACAGAAACAGCAGTTTGGTATGACTTAATACAAGAGATGAGCATAGTTGGAGAGAAAGCAAATCGAATATTCTAAGTGAACATACACTGATGATTTGGCAACAATCTAACCTCATGCCATCTCATGAGACATGCTGTCTATATACTCCCCAATTTATAGCTCCAACATAATCTCTCCCCTGAGCCACAGACGTGAATATCCCGCCACCCACTCAATATCTCTACCTGGCTTCTCAAACTTACTATGTTCAAAACCAATGTCCCGATTCCCATGGCTTCCCAGACCTGCTCCTCTCACGGTCTTCCCCATCTTTGTAAGTGGCAGCTCCATTCTTCCATTTGCTCAGGCCACACACATCGATTCCTGTCTTTCACATGTAATCCATCAGTAAATTCTGTTGGTGCTACCTTTGAAATATATCCAGAATCCGATGACAGCTCTCCACTTCCGCACTCCCACCTCACTGGTTCAAGCCATCATCCCCCACCTGGATTATTGCAACAGCCTAACTGATGCGCTGCTTCCACCACTGCTCTCGTTATAGCACATTTCCCACACTACAGCCAGAATGAAGCTTTTAAAATCGAAGTCATGTCATGTCTCTCTTTTGCTCTGAAGCAGCAATGGTGTCTCATTTCCTTCAAAATAAAAGCCAAAATCCATACAATGACCAACAAGGTCCCTATATAAGGTTCACCTGTCTCTCTACCTTAACCTCTCTAATCTCATCCCCCCCATATTTCCACCTATCTCATGCACTTTAGGTGCACCAACCTTCTCTCAGTTTCTGAAAATCAGGCATGTTTCCACCTCAGGGCCTTTGCAATGTCCTGTTGTAAACCACCAAAAAAAGGTCACTTCTCATCCTCCTTCCTGTCTTTCATTGCACTTATCACCAAATGACATACTATATATTTTGCTTATATGTTTATTGTCTGTCATCTGTCTCTCCCCACAAAAATGTAAGCTCCATGAAGTGTTTTTATCTTTTCTATTCATTGTTATGTCCCCCAAACAAGCACAATGTCTGGCATGTAGTAGACTCTTGATCAACACTTGCTGAATGAACTGAATACACTGTTGCCCAGCTTTCACAAGAGGGCCTAGAGAGAATGTGGAAATGAATAGGTCATTGTCTCCACCCCCAAGGAATTCACAGTCCAATGCTAGTGATAAACAACTCTACTACCAAGCAGAATGAAAGGACACATAAAGAAAGACAAAGCAATATGAGGATACTGGAAAAGACTGTACTTGATTCAGCTTGTTTGTTCATCACCAATGCCATCACCACAACCAGTGAAATTCTACTGAGCATCTATGTGATAAGGCCAATTTTAATCTCTTTCTCCTTAGCTTCCCATAGCATGTGCTTCATAAGGTGGACAGCTGGCTGGATTTTAGACCCCGACTTTGCTACAAATAGTGCAAAGTGAGAAACGTATCAATAGCAAACTTCCAGAAATGTATCTTTGCCCCAGAGAACTGGACTTCCACCAAGAAAAGGAGGCATCAATACAATTAATCTAGTTTCATTTCAGCCAACACATACAGTTTTTTGTTCATTAAAGAATGAAAGTTTACCAAGTAGGGGTAGAGAGCTATTTTCCACATAAGAACACTGATGATGCAAAAGTATCAATCAAGAGGGGTGCCTGGGTGGCTCAGTCATCAAGTGTCTGCCTTCAGCTCAGGTCATGATCTCAGAGTCCTGGGATCGAGTGAGCCCGCCCTGTATCAGGCTCCCTGCTCAGGGTGAAGCTTGCTTCTCCCTCTCACACTCCCCCTGCTTGTGTTCCCTCTCTGTCAAATAAATAAATAAAATCTTTAAAAACCCCCCAAAAATATCAATCAAGGACCTTATAATTAAAAATAATTTAATAAATTAAAAATTTAATAAAATGCTTTCTGTTACAATATAGACATATATATTTTTTATTTTCTCTCCCATCTCTTACTTGCTCTTTCAGTCAAGTTTGGTTCAGTCTGATTGGGATTAACATAGCAGAGGTATGGTCAAAATAGCATTCCTTCTTAAGTCTCAATTGGTTATGAATTTACACTTAACACCATTCAAACCTAACAAGTTAAATTTAAAAATGAAAAACATCTCACTTCTAATGCCTAATGTTGTGTTCTGGCAACTATGATTTATGATGTTAAAATCACCCTTATTTTTATGTATGAAAATGCAGACATTCTCTTTCCCCTCAGTATGTTTATTTGCAACATGAAAACTCCTGGAGGAGAGGGGGACGGAAGGGAGAGAGAGAGAGGGAGAGGAATATTCCTATAGCATTTTGAACCATTCTTGAAGTTCTAATCATAGCTATTCACAGCTATGAATCAGCTACTAATGTCACATCTATTCAAGGTTATTGAGGGTTCTTGGAAGCAATCTTCCTTTAAACCACAAATTGTTATAAACCAAGAGAAAATAATCCTTCCCTGCTCCCTGACCCTCAACCACAACTTCCTGTCTTAATGTTTGTGTCAGTGGACGCAGATAGCAGAAGACACATTCCAGCTCTCTTTAGGCACATGATATGGAGACGCACAGCTCTGTGCCTAGAGCTAGGAAACTGTGATATTTACCAAAGTCCTGTGAAGCAGAGCTTGGCTTCACTCACAAATGGTTCACTTTTTGGAAATAAAAAAAATAGGACAACATTAAGAGAACGACTAATACTTTAAGCCTCACAAAGTTTGAAAGCACAATAATTCTGAGAAGATGCTGTTCTAAATACTCTAAGGTTAAGGACAGGCTCATATTTGCTTTATTGACTTATTCATTCAGTGCCCATCATGGCATCCTGGAGGTCCACTGGTAAGCAAATATTATTTAGACATGACGATCACACTGTCGACTCATAGAAAAACCAAATGTACACATAACGCTATTCACAGCAAAGCAGTTTTTCTTATTTCTCTATTATTTTGATAATGATAAACTTTACAAAAAGGAACTATGTGGGTAAAATACATGCTGCTATTATGAAACCATGAAAATCAAAGTCAATTATTTCTCTACTGCAGAACATACATTCAGATAGGTCACACAGTATAACTTCAAATGTCACTACCTGTGGTTTACCTTTGTGTTTTCCACTTGCTACTTGCTACTAAGATAAACTCCAAGGTGACTTTGGAAAAGACCCAGGGAGGCATATGTTTATTTCTTTAGTAACCATAAGGCTATGAAGAGACAACTTGGTATGTGAAAATCATTGGCCTTGGAATGGCAGAATCAGCAACTTAACAACAGTAGCTGCTAACTCAGGTGGCGGGTCGGCCCACCAGGCACTGTTCTAAGTGCTTTTCACACATTAACTCCTTTAATTCTCATTGTGTCTGATGAAGTAGGTACATTTTATAGATAAAGAAAATCAAGGAACAGAGCAGTTAAGTGACTAGACCAAGGTCACATAACTAGTAAATTGTAGAACCGAGATTTCAATTCATACAACCTGCTCCAAAGGCCACACTCTTAATCCCTACTCCACGTTGTCATTCAGAAGATACTTGGCATGGTGGCCTACGGTATATCACCTCCTCTCTCTTAGGGCCTCTAGTTTTTCTAAATGTAACAAGGAGATCAGATTATTTCAAAGAGCTCTTCTAGCTCTAAAATCCCATGATTGTATATGAAATTGAAGGGAAGCTTAGATTGATCGATCAAAAAATTGGTGGGTTTATGCTAAGTGAAATCAGTCAGTCAGAGAAAGACCAAGTCCATTTTATTTCACTCCTATGTAGAATTTAAGAAACAAAACAAATGAGCAAAGGAAGAAAGAGATAAACCAGTAAAACAAATTCTCTTTTTTTAAGATTTTATTTATTTGAGAGAGAGAGAAAGCAGGGGAGGAGCAGAGGGAGAGGGAACGAAGCTCAAGCAGACTCTGCTGAGCACAGAGCCCAACTCGGCGCTCAATCCCACAACTCTGAGACCATGACCTGAGCTGAAGGCAGACGCTTAACTGACTGAGCCACCCAGGCGCCCCAAGAAACAGATTCTTAAATATAGAGAACAAACTGATGGTGACCAGAGGAGTGCGGGTGGGGAGATGGGAGAAATAGGGGACCCATTAAGGAGTGCATTTGTTGTCATGAGCACTGGGTGATGTATGGAGTTGTTGAATCGCTATATTTGTACACCCAAAACTAATATTATACTCTATGCTAACTAACTGGAATTTAAATAAAGTTTTTAAAAAAACTAGAAAAAATGGTGGGTTTATTCCAAGCCAAGTCTACATTATTTACCAGTCCCTCTCCCCTCCTCTCTCTTCTGTTCCTTTTCTCTCCCTCTTCCCAACCCTTCACACACATTCCAATCTATTATAGGGTAGTTTAACTAAAATATTACTTTTGAATCCATTGATCTGTGTATATGCACTGGGGATAACTTCCCTTCCTGTCCCTCTATCCTGTTATTTTCTTCCCATTTATTATTAATCATATATACACCCTCTCAAAATGGAAAACAGGCCTGTCCTACTCATAGCAACTGTTTATGGGTTGCAGCCT
This sequence comes from Mirounga angustirostris, assembly GCF_029215605.1. Lineage (NCBI taxonomy): Eukaryota > Metazoa > Chordata > Mammalia > Carnivora > Phocidae > Mirounga > Mirounga angustirostris. Next base: position 101,650,977 of record NW_026991719.1, read on the forward strand.
TCACCAAAAAGACATACTCTACTCCAGAAAAAAATTAAAGAATACATTGAACATCACTCAAGGAGAACAGGCCTTTTTCAGAACACAGCAGACAGAGGAAGTGAGGCCACCTAGCAACTGAAGAATAGCTAGTAAAGGGGGATATTACTCCTTAGGATTACTGTAATAATTTTTCTTCAATGAGGACCTTTTACATTAATGCAGATTGACTCATTCACAAAACACTAGACTAATAACAGATGCTGGTGAAGATGTGGAGAAAGGGGAGCACACGCATTGTTGAGGAGAATGTAAATTGGTACAGCCACTATGGAAAACAGCATGGAGGTTCCTCAAAAAAACTAACAACAGAAATACAGTATGATCCAGTAATCATGCTTCTGGGTATTTACCCAAAGAAAACAAAAACACTAATTCAAAAAGATATAGGCTCCTCTGTTTATTGCAGCATTATCTACAATAGCCAAGACATGGAAGCAAGCGTGAGTGCGTGCACACACACTCTCTCTCTCTCTCTCTCTCTCTCTCTCTCTCGGGGAGGAATATTACTCAGCCATAAAAAGAATAAAATCTTGTTATTCATGACGACATGGATGGAACTAGAGGGTATTATACTAAGTGAAATAAGTCAGACCAAAAAAGACAAATGCCATATGATTTCACTTATATGTGGAATCTAAAAAACAAAACAACAGGCAAAGCAAAACAGAAACAGACTCACAAATACAGAGAACTGGTGGTTGCCAGAAGGAAGGGGAATGGGAAAATAGGTGAAATAGGGGAAGGGGATTAAGAAGTACAAGCTTCCAGTTATAAAATAAATATGTCATGGGGATGTAAAGTACAGCATAAGGGATATAGTCAATAATATTGTAATAACATTGTATGGTGACAGATGGTAACTACACTTAACATGGTAAACACTGCATAATGTATATAAATGTCAAATCACTATATTGTACACCTGAAACTAATATAATATTGTATGTCAATAACACTTCAATTAAATAAAAAGAAAAGACTGAACTTAGGAAGCCCTTAAATGGTACATTGAACTTTTGGCTGATTCTTCTCCCACCTTCCTTTGTTTTTCTTAAGGGAACGCTTGAATAGTGAATTGTTGTGGGGAACAAACAAAGCTGTAAAAGCAAGATAATTGCTTGACTTTCCAAAGTTGAGAGAGAAACAGGCCCCATTTATCCTACCAGCTTCTTAGAGTGACTGCTGTCATTCTGGTCCATTTCCTTCCAGTCATAATACACAAATGCATTTTTTCATGTTGCTTCCTTCAGTATAGATATTTTTGCATTTTCCTACAAAATTTCTGTAACCGTCATTTTTTAAAAAAGATTTTATTTATTTGACAGAGAGAGACACAGCGAGACAGGGAACACAAGCAGGGGGAGTGGGAGAGGGAGAAGCAGACTCCCTGCCAAGCAGGGAGCCTGATGCGGGGCTGGATCCCAGGACCCTGGGATCATGACCTGAGCCAAAGGCAGACGCTCAATGACTGAGCCACCCAGGCGCCCATGTAACCGTCATTTTTAACAGCAATGTAAAGTGGATGTACTATAATTTGCTTACCCATTCCCCTATTGTTGGGTGTTTACATTATCTCTCCCCATTTATAAATATTCTAACTGGAGTCATTTGAAGATAACATGTACGTCTTCAATATTTTTTATTATTTCCTTAGGGTAAATTCCAAGAAGTTGAATTAATAAGCCAAAAGTTTTGAACATATTTGTGCCTTTGGGGGATTGTAATGATTTACACTGCCATTAGCAATGTGTGGGAACACTCTCCTCTCATTGTACCCTTGCCAACCTTGAGTATTATTTTTTAATGTCTATTTGAAATAAGTAAATTAAAGGTATCTTCTTTTAGTTTGAATTTCCTGGATTATTAGTGAGGCTGAGTAATTTTTTTGGCATGTGTTTGCTAGGTCTATTTCCTCTCTTATGAACTACTTATGGCTTTTGTGCATTTACCTACTGGGGACCTGAGTGTGGTTTTTTTGTAATTAAACTATATTGGTAGTATATAACAAATAAAATAACCCTTTATCCATAACACTTACTGAAACTATCTTTCATAGTTTGTTGTTTGCCCTTTTTGGGGTCCTAAAAATGATGACTGAACTTTATACTAAAAGGAAAACATAATCACTGGCTGGACATAAAGCAGTTGTTTTAGAAAATTATGATAGACTTCGTAAAACCAAGAGTTTTTCTGAAAACAATTTGTTAGTATCTAATTGCTTGGCAGCTGTTTGATTGACTTCATTTAGTTATTCACAAAATAATTGTAGTTTGACTATATATATTTATATATATAGCTATATATATACAATATATATAAAAACTCATCTATTTGTATGTGATGAGAGCCCAGATAGGTACATAAAACCTAAAGCCTAGTTCCATTTTGTTATGGAATTGGCCAGTTATTTTGGTGTCTGTCTCATGGACACAACCATAATATTTTAGTAAATAAAAAGAGAAATAAATCATCATTTTTCAGGAGATAGGCTGAGAATTTTATGTACTGCATATGGGGCTTCTTATCCAGGAAAGGATGACTTTCAAAGTAGACTGCTTTTGTGCTACATACATACCCTATTATATCAAAGAGATAACACTCAAGAGTTGAAATGAAATTCTGTTTACTGCATTGGTTCGCATGTGCTTGTTTAAGCTAACTGTTCTATTAGCATTTTTTAAATCTTACAATGGAAGACTGAAAGGTCCCTCCTGGAAAAATATTCCTCCAAAACGGATTTGACTCAGTTGTGAAAACAGCTGCAGTGGATGTCCTCACGGTGTGTGGGCAGACTCTTTAGGTCATTTTGAAAGAGAAAAATGGAAACCTCTTAATTCCACAACTAAAGAGTGATGATTAATTAATCTCACATCTCTCTCTGTAGATGCTGTTTTTTTCTGGCTGCTTGTATCTTTATTTTTTCTCATTATTTTTGGACATTTTTATGGACACTGATGCTAGATCACTTGAGACAAGTGGAGAGAGAGAATTATGAATGGAAAAATTGGTGCTGTCACCAGATTCTACAAAGAAACTCCAATCTGGAAAATAGTTTTAAAAGAAAAATCAAAATCCAGAACTCTAGATCAGTCATTTGGGATATTTTCTCTCATTTAGTATTCTCTATTCTGCTTAGGGAATCTGGACTCCATAACTTTCCCATACACCACACACACACAAACACACATGAGTGTGGACAAAGTTCTGGGGGACTGAAACTATACAAATCATGATTTTGAAGATTTTTTGAGTATTTCTTTTTTGTTTTGTTTTGTTTTGGCTTTTGTTTGAGGGAGAAGGGGGAGAAAGGGGGAGGAGGAGAGACTCTTAAGCAGGCTCCACGCCCAGTGCAGAGCCCAACGCGGGCCTCAACCTCACAATCCTTACAGCATAGCCGGAGTCGAAGTCAAGAGTTAGAAACTTAAAAGACTGAGCCACTCAGGTGCCCATGTTGAGTATTTCAATAAATAAATGGCAACAGCTTAATGCATGCCAAATGAGGGCCCAGAATCTCTAGTTGCTATTTCCAATTGAGGCAGAGATTTTTTTAAATTAATTAATTAATTAATTAATTTCAATTTTTTAACTACTAAGCACACCTCTAAACCCTAGTAATTTGAAAATAATACTACATCTGAATTGCAGTGACATCTACCTCCATCACACCATCTCTTTTGGAACTCCAACAACTTCCTAAAGTAATTTCAAATTATCTTTCTTATAACTTTTCAATATCCTTTGTGGTGGGTTATGTAAATCAGCTAAACACTTAATACGGGAATAATCTTCAAGAAAATTGAAGGTAACTCAATGTATAAAAGCTTTTTTTTTTTACTCTTTGAGGAAGAACAATAGCTGATTTCACCAAGTAAACAATCATACTCATTTCATTTTTCTTACAATGAAATCCATTGGGATTTTGTAAATTTCGTGGTAATTTTAGCATAAACATACTTGTCTAAAATGTAGCATCAAATTTAATATAGTATCTTGAGAAGTAATAGGCTTTAAATATGGTATTGAACAACCAGAGATGTCACTCTCCCCCATAGCTTGCAGATAGCAATTAGTAATCACAGCTCTCTATTGCCATCCATATTCTGCAGTTCAGTGAAATTTGTACATTTTCAGTAAATCTCTCAAATTTCACGTTTAACAATTGGAAGCAGAAGCATTTTCACTGCTTACTAACTTGAACCTCATTTTCAATTATGTTAAATATTAGATGGAAGTGGAGCTAGTCAAATTAACGTAACATACTCTACGAAGATATAGACCCTTTAGCGATTTAATTATAGAGGTGGATGCAGGGGTTAATAATGATTGTGGGGGTTTGCACCAAGTATTTTCTCTTCTAGGCAAGTGCTAACTACAATAGTCCCACCTTATCTGCAGGGTATACGTTTCAAGATCCCCAGTGAATGCCTGAAACCAGGGATAGTACCAAACCCTGTATAGACTGTGTTTTTTCTTATACATACATACCTATGATAAAATTTCATTTAAAGTCTAAATTAGGCACAGTGAGAGACTAACAACAATAACTACTAATAAAGTAGAACAATTATAACAATATATTATAATGAAAGTTAGGGGAATGTGGTCTTTCTCTCTCTCTTTCAAAATATCTCATTGTAGTGCACTCACCCTTTTGTAAAGATGTGAGATGATAAAGTGCCTACGTGAGGAGATGAAGTGAAGGGAACGACATAGGCCTTGGGACAGTGTTAGGCTACTACTGACTTTCTGAGATATGTTCAGAAGGAGGACCATCTGCTTCCAAACCTCAGTTCACCTTGGGTAACTGAAACCATAGAAAGTGAAACCGTGGATAAGGGGGGACTATAATGCCAAAGGCAGCAGCCTATATTAGAAGGAGCCCGGAAATGTAGGTTCTACACCCAGCACTATGACAAAGTAGTGTGGCACCATTTTCTTACTATAAAGTGGGAAAATACCTAATATCATTAATCCTATCAATTTCACAAGGCTGTTATGGTAGCCCAGGAAAATAATATGATTGACAGTTTTATTTTTTTATTTTTTTTAAAGATTTTATTTATTTATTTATTTGAGAGAGAGAGAGAGCGCGCATGAGATGGGGGAGGGTCAGAGGGAGAAGCAGACTCCCCGCCTAGCAGGGAGCCCGATGTGGGACTCGATCCCGGGACTCCAGGATCATGACCTGAGCCGAAGGCAGTTGCTTAACCAACTGAGCCACCCAGGCGCCCCTGATTGACAGTTTTAAAAAACAAGTACCAGAGGAAAGGCTCTAGTAGAAGTTTAAGTTGTCAGATTGCTTAAATAATAATGCTTATTATTATTATTATCAGAAGTAAAAGGACTAGAAAAAAGATCCAGACACTTTTTAAAGCAATTTATATCCATGATCATTTTTAATCCTCAAAAATTTCATAATGAGATATGGTTTCCTTATTTTGTAGGAAAAAAACAGGCAAAAAAAGGTTAAGTAATTTTGCTCAGATCACACAGCTAGTGGAGATAGATGTCAAATCCAAAAAGTCCAGCTCAAGAATCTATACTCTTAATCTCTTTGTTATATGAGGGTCACAGATTCTAGTCCTTTTACTTAAAAGGTGTCAGTGTGCAACACAATTCCCCTGCCTACCACATTTTGCATTTACCAGACACTCCAGATGAGAGAGCAAGAATTGACTTGGTATTGCTGGGTCATGTATGATCAGTTTGATACAGATCTCTACACCATGCCAGGTCACAGGCAAGAACTTTACTAGACTTTCTCAGCCCCCTTATCAACAAATACTCAGTAAGAACATAGCACGGATTAAACTGTAATTTTAACCTTTGTGATTCCCTCTTTTAAAATCTAAATTTCCATATTCACCTACAGGGAGTAATACAATGTAATTACAAATGGATTGCCACCACAGAGAGTCGGTTTGGCATAATGCACTAGGAAGGGTACTGAACTTGGGAGTCAGGAAGTCTGAGTTTGGGCCCATCTTGTGTCATTGACTGTATGACACTGGATAAATGAGCTAACCTCTTTTCCTTCTGCATAATAAAGGCTAACTGCCCTTCCTTCTTAAGAGTGCTGGCAGATGAGTCCAATAATACGTATGAAAGCACCATGTAAACTGTAAAACAACTTGTATAGTTGTAATTATTAATTACTGACTTTTGCAACTGTAAATGTATCAATGCTAGGTTATCTATTGCTTGGAGAAATACTACTCAGGGAGTTGTCAATGTTACTGATCTTTTTGTTTTGTTTTTATTGTTGGTTTACTATTTCTTTTTTAAACAGGTTAATTGAGGTATAATTTATATAACATACATATCAATCATTTTAAGTGTAAAATTCAATGATGTGGGGGTACATTTATAGAGTTGTGAAACTATCACTACCATCCAGTTTTAAAACATTTCCATCACCCTAAAAATAATGCCCACATCCATGAAGCAGTCACTCCCAATTCAACCTCCCTTGGCAACTACTATACACTTGGCAACTACTAATACACTTGGCCCTTGGCAACTACTAATACACTTTCTGTCTCTATACATTTGCCTATTCTGGACATTTTCTGTAAATGAAACCATACGATATGTGGCCTTTTGTGTGTGGCTCTTATTCATTCATGCTTTAGCACATATTAGTATTTCATGTCCAGTTTATTTCCAAATATAATCCTTTTGACATGTTGTGTTAAATTTGTGAATATCTTTGTTAAGAATGTTCTGGCCCTTGCTTTTTCACCTCTCCTACTGGGATTCATATTATGAATATGCTGGTCTTGATGTTACCTCAAGTATCTCTGTTCATTTTACTTTTATCTGTTTTCTGTCTATTCTTCAGATTGGACAATTTGTACAGACTGGTCTTCGAGTTAACTGTTTGTTTTGCCATCTTAAATCTGCTATTGAGTCCCTCTAGTGAATTTGTCATTTCAATTACTGTATTTTTCAATCATAAAATTTCCATGTGGTTCTTTTTATAATTTCTACTTCCTTCTTGAAAATCACTAGTTTGTTCATTTTTGTCATACTTTCCATTAAGTCTTTATTTACGTTTTCCTTTACTTCTTTGAATATACTTATAATGGCTGCTTTGAAGATGTGTCTGCTAATTACAACATCTGGAGACACTCAGAGACAGTTTATATGACTGATTTTTTTTTTCTTTTTACTGAGAATAGGTCATGTTCTCCTACTTTTGCATATTTCATAACTTTCTGTTGAAAACTGGGCATTCTGGATGGATAATATATTAGAGCAACTCTGGATTCTGATTTTTCCCCTGAAAGTTATTGTTGCTGATTTTTTTCGTTTTTTATTTAAGTAACCTGCCTGGGCTAAATCTGTGAAACATGTTGCCCAATGATGTGTGCCTGCTGCTTTATTTGGTTATATTTTTGTTATATTATTTTTTTAAGTTACTGCCTTTTTTTAAAAAAAAAAAATTTATTTAAGAGAGAGAGGGCACAAGCAGAGGAAGTGGCAGAGGGAGAGGGAGAAGCAGACTCCCTGCTGAGCAGACAGCTCGATGCGGGTCTCTATCCCAGGACTCCAGGATCATGACCTGAGCCGAAGGTCCTGAGCTTAACCAACTTGAACCACCCAGGCGCTCTGTTATATTCTTTGTTTAAGCCTGCTTTCCTAAGGGTGAACTCTGTGTCCCTGTAACTCTGTGGTCAATGATGCACAGAGGGGGTGCTCAACTACCTCAAGCCTGTAAGTGTTTTATCTTCTACAATGGATCTGTGTGTGGGAAAGGAAGCACATTTAAAGTTCACACATTTTCAAGTTTGCCACAACTTTTATTTTCCATTGGGCCTTTCTGTATCTGTCCTGTACAAGTGTGGCTAGCTTGAGCCCTCTCAAATCTTCACTGTCTGCTGCACACATGCATAGTCTCAGACAGGAATATACTTTTCACTACCCAGGTTAGCAGAACTGTTGGCCCTCCACACAGGCCAAACCCCACCAAGACTGTCACTTCTACAAACACTGTCACTGGACGTGGGAGTTGTGCACCTGTCCACATCAAGTGAACCATCTTCAACCATGGTAGTGCAGATACAATTCTTACAGCCTGCCCCACCATGGGCACTAACTAGTCTTCAGGAGAGGGGGTGGTAGAGCATGAGCAGCCCCAGGCCAAAACACCAGAGATTTCCACTTCTGTTACCCAAAGTCCAATAGTTTACTCAAGTATAAGTGCTTCTTAGATTGTTACAGGTCTTTGGTTGATTTCCAGAGTGCTTAAAGGGCTGTCTTTGTCAACTTCTCAAGCCTTATGGTTTATAGTTGTTTTTAGGAAGTGGATTTGTAGATCCTCACAGTCTATAGCCAGAAATCCTGCCCACTACTGATCTTACAATGGCAGACTTTATAGAAATCCTATACATTAGGGATTTGTGGGGGGTTTGCTTAATACTTCAAAGACTTAATACAAGAAAAACAATGTAAAAGGTCTCACTAAGGGGCGCCTGGGTGGCTCAGTTGGTTGGGCGGCTGCCTTTGGCTTGGGTCATGATCCCGGAGTCCCGGGATCGAGTCCTGCATTGGGCTCCCTGCTCGGCAGGGAGTCTGCTTCTCCCTCTAACCCTACCCCCTCTTGCACTCTCTCACTCTCTCTCTCTCAAATAAATAAATTTTTTTTAAAAAAAGGTCTCACTAATAATTTTATATTGATTATATATTTGGGGCATCTGGGTGGCTCTGTCAGTTAAGCATCTGCCTTCGGCTCAGGTCATGGTCCCAGAGTCCTGGGATTGAGTCCTGCATCGGGCTCTCTGCTTGGCAGGGAACCTGCTTCTCCTTATCCCTCTGCCTGCAGCTCCCCCTGCTTGTGCGCTCTCTCTATCTCTCAGTCAAATAAATGAACTATAATATTTGGATATACTGGGTTAAGTAAAATATATTAATAAAATTAATTTCACCTACTCATTTTTTCTTTTTTAATGTGACTCTCCAGAATTAAAAAATATATGTCTTGCATTATATTTCTATTCTGGATCCAATACCCTGTTTATAAAAAATATTAGAGACAGAGAAACATATCAAATAATGTACCAGGGATACAAAGAGAGAAATCAAGAGCATACAAAACTCTATAGGAAAAAATTACCCAGTTTCTTCAACAAATAAATTGCAAGAGAAAAAAACAAAAAGAGGGAAGGGAAATGTAGGGATTAAAAGAGACTTAAGAGATATAGCTATAAATTGTAATGTGTACCCCCTTTTAAAAATATTTATTTATCTATTTTAGAGAGAGAGAGACAGAGAGCAAGAGGGCATGGGGAGAGGCAGAAAGAGAGGTAGAGAGAGAACTTCAAGCATACTTCCTGTTGAGCATGGAGCCCGATGCGAGGCTCGGTCCTAGGACCCTGAGATCATGACCTGAGCCAAAATCAAGAGCCAGCTGCTTAACTGACTGAGCCACCCAGGTGCCCCTGTAATGTGTACCTCTTATTAGTATTCTCATCTGAGCAAACAAATGAAAAAACTATACATACATTTATGAGATAGTCAGGGAAATTTGGACATGTACAGCCTATCTAATGGCACTAAAGATTTACTGTTTATTTTTAAGGTGCAATAGAGTATTATAGTTAAATTAGAGTCTTCATATCTCATAATCAAATACTGACGTCTCATGGATGAAATTATAGGATATCTTGGGCTTACTTCAAAAAATCTAGGAAGGTAAGAGAGGGAATTGGTTGAGGTGTAGATGAAGCAAGATTGTCCATGAGTTGAAAATCAGGGCACCTGGGTGGCTCAGTTGGTTAATTGTCTGCCTTTGGCTCAGGTCATGATCCCGGAGTCCTGGGATCCAGTCCCACATCAGGCTCCCTGCTCAACAGGGAGTCTGCTTCTCCCTCTCCTTCTGTCCCTCCCCCCAGCTCATGCTCTCTCTCTCTCTAATAAATAAAAAATCTTAAAAAAAAAAAGAAAATTACTGAAGTCATGTGATAGCTAAGTGTTGGGTTCATTCAATTATGCTCTCTACTTCCGTTTATGTTTAAAATTTTAGATAATAAAAAGTTAAAATAGTTTTGGAGAATATAATGATTTGTGAAAACACTAGAATACAATGTTAAATGAAAAAAATAAGATACAAAACTGAAATAAATAATGAAATGTTGTTAAAACTAATTTCATGGGAAGAGGGGGTGATTACATAGAACTTTAACTTTCTATTAAATTCTCTATAAAATTAACTTCTATTGATTTTTAATCAGAAAAACAGTACTCATCATAGAGGTTTATTACCAATTATTGGAAAAAAATTGAAAAACTGAAAGGAAATACATCAAAATAACTAATGGCAATTATCTCTGTGTTGTGTGATTATAAATAACTTTTATTTCCTTATTATATTTTCCCTATTCTCTACATTGAGGATGCATTACTTTTCCATCAGAAAAATAGGAATGACAAGTTTTATGTGGAGAACTTGAAATTTTTACTTTCCTTTCTGCTCTTCCTATCCATGCCCATCTAGATGTGTAGCTATCTGGCCCTTCATTAGAAGGTACATATTAATAGTATCTCACACATTGCAAAGCATTTCAGACATTTTCAACCTTCTAAATTTCATATAAAATATTACAGTTTATATGCTTACACCCCTCTGACATAGCACACCAGGAAGACATTATTACTCTCACTTTCAGATAAGAAAACAGAGCCTCAAATTTTTGCAAAACCTGGTGAGGCAGTAGTGAACGCTGGATGAGAACCCATGACTCCTAGTCTGGTACTCTTTTCACCGTAACATGTTGCCTCCCATAAAGAGTATCCAACTCAGAATACTATTAATTTAGCAAATAACTAACTCAGGCCAATTGAATTCAAGTTAGTTACATCAATTAACTGTACTATCCATTTTACTTAACTGCAACTGAGAGCCATGTGCAGGAAAGAGGCACTCAGATGAAATAACAGGGAGGAAGCAGGAGAATTTTGTGACATATGGCATGCTTGCTGATGAAATCAAAGGTATGTTTCATGCCAGCTTTTGGTCTGCAAAGTGTCTTTCATTTCACTAAGAGGTATACCCCATGCCAGGATATGCACAGCCTCCTAGCCCTTTCTTTTGAAATCTAACCCCATGAGAGCATGGACTTGGCATGACTTGATGGAACATTGAATGCAATATGCTTGACCCATTTGTGGGTACAAACAATCCAGATTATCCACTGTAGTGAAGGACTCTAGATTGTCAGCTGGATTCCGCATCAGCTCAGGGAAAGTGGGGATACAATTGGGTCTTAGGTTTATCCCTGGGCTGGAGATTAAGGATTTGTGATTTCAGAGAGTAAAAAACAACCCCCCAAAAGGAAAAAAGAAAATGAAAGTTAATCCAGGAAGCAACTAAGTATACTAAAAGTACAGGTATACTTTGCAGATATTGAAGGTTCAGTCCCAGACCACCACAATAAAGCAAATATCATAGTAAAATGAATCAAATGAATTTTTTGGTTTCCCAGAGCATATAAAAGTTATGCTGACACAATCCTGGAGTCTATTAAATGTGCAATAACATTATGTCAGTAGCATTATGTACATATTTTTATTAAGAATATTGCGAAAAAATGCTAATCATCATCTGAGCTTTCAGCAAGTCATAATCACTGATCACAGATCACTGTAACAAATACATTAATAATGGGGCACCTGGGTGGCTAGTTAAGCGTCTGCCTTCGGCTCAGGTCATGATCCCAGGGTCCTGGGATCGAGCCCCACATCAGGCTCCCTACTCTGCAGGAAGCCTACTTCTCCCTCTCCCACTCCCCCTGCGTGTTCCTTCTCTCGCTGTCTCTCTCTTTCTGTCAAATAAATAAATAAAATCTTTAAAAAAAACCCAAATACATTAATAATGAAAAAGTTTGAAATACTGCGAGAATTACCAAAATGTGACACAGAGACACAAAGTAAGCAAATGCTGTTCGAAAAATGGCACCTGATAGACTTGCCTGACAAAGGTTGCCACAAACCTTCGATTTGTAAAAAAAATAAATAAAAAACAAACCCACAATATCTACAAAGCACAACAAAGCAAAGCACAATAAAACAAGGTATGGCTTTACAGGACAGAATCAGCTAAGTATTCCAATATAGAATAATATCTTTGTGCCTTGGGAGGGTTGTAAAACCCCCAAGTAGACCTTAGTTTGGTGCAAAGGATCTAATCTTTGTTGCAAGTGAGTCTGTGTTTCTTCTCTACCAGGGAAGGGAGATGCTAGAGAGCAGAGCAGGGCACCACAGGGTGTTTGAAGGAGACATGTCTATAGATTTTTAAGAACAGGAAATTTTTACTTTATCTGCTACAAGAACCTTTGTTACGACTTCAATAAAAACTCTCAGGGAAAATACCAATTTAGAAAGAAGAACTTATGTTTAAATGGAGGCATTCACTAGGTGAAACCAGGGTCATCACTGTCATTTTGGATGACTTGGTCCTCCAACTGGTATGGTCAATCTTTCTCATTTGGTAAACCTTGTCTTACATGCAGATGACTGCTTACTGGGAAGGTAGTTTGTATAAGGGAAGAAATAAAATATTTTGGAGTTCATTGCAAGTGCAGATGTTTGGATGGCCAAAGGGAGGCGTATGCACCCTTGGATACCTCTATTACAGAAGAATGAGAAGCAGCATATTGAAGCAAGCTTTTGAGTCAGACAGACCTGGGTTCTATTACCAGCTTTTCCATTCACTTAATTTCATGTTTGCTCAGCTATAAAATTGGAATAACAAATCTACCTTGCAATGTTGATGTGAGAATTAACAAAAACTATGTTGGATGTATTTTGTAGCAACAAGTTTGAAAATACATACATCATCAAGGTATCAGCAATGGTTAGATGGTAGAATTCTTAGGTTGATTATCAGATGATGGCACTAAAGGCAAACTTTTATTGTTTTCTTTTATTGTCTTGTGTTTTCTTAAAATGAACACATTCTAATATAATGAAAAGAATATCACATACTCTTTTTAAATAATACATGTGAAGTTCCTATTCTTGTGTGGGGCACACAATAAGCACTCACTTCCTCATCGTTGGCTGCCATCAGTATTGTCATTAGTATCATCATCATCTTATCTTTCCTATCATAAGTGAAGAAACAGAGGCTTAGAGAGATTTAGTAGCTTACTTAGTTCTGTGTATCTCAGAAGCAAATAAAATGCCTAACATACTGTCTGAAATACACACATATATGGATAAATCTCATTTCATGAATCATGAATAAGTAGATTTGTTTGAGAAAGTCACCAACCAAAACTTGAATAACCATAATAGGCCCTCACTGAATCAGATTACTTAAAATGGCAGGAAATCTTGACAAAGGGACAGTATATACACAAGAGTGATATGAAGATTTGACAGAGACAAATAGAATCACATCAAGACGGGTGCCTAGGTGGCTCAGTTGGTTAGGCGACTGCCTTCGGCTCAGGTCATGATCCTGGAGTCCCGGGATCGAGTCCCGCCTCGGGCTCCCTGCTCGGCAGGGAGTCTGCTTCTCCCTCCGACCCTCCCCCCTTTCATGCTCTCTCTCTCTCAGTCTCTCTCTCTCAAATAAATAAATAAAATCTTTAAAAAAAAATCACATCAAGAAAAGGAAGGAATTTCCAATAATAAAAATTAAAGAATAACAATGCTCTTCAATAATTACTTACCAATTCCCATAGATTACAATCAGTAGGTAAAATTTTTCTCTAAAATCACTGCCTTCTCTCTCTAGCATGTCAATGTGCGTGTGCTCGTGCGCATACACACGCACAGGAAAAAATCCCTTCCCCTCACTTCTTCAGAATCCCAGTGGTTTTTTGCTGCTCCTAGACTGAATAAAAGACCTTCCTATAGCACTTTCCCTTTATCCCTACTCCAAATCTATCCTCTTTCCTCTCCTTCATCAAAGGCTACTTGATATGTCTATATATCCTTTTCTCTCAGGTCTTTGCCAGATGTCTACCTGCCAACAACTTATTCAAAGTGATTAAAAACTAATCAGAACTAAATAGGTTATCCCTCCCAGAAGAAGTTAAAATTTACAGAGGTTATTTGGAAATTCCCCATCTTTGACTAAAGGTATTAATTTTTAGTTTTGATATTTAGGCCCCGAAGTAGACCACTGAGGAAGATATCTTGTCACTGGGAAGTGCTTTCCTTGTGCTTCCTAAGTCAAAGTATCCCAGCAACAACCGATTTTATAGGGCTGAATTCTAGCAGGACCTGACTGTTTGAACCTGAAGGCAGAGACAGGACTAGCCTAAATCCTCATGGAATGCCTTCTGTAGATTTAATATTAAGTGAGAAGAATTGAGCTCATCCCTAGATAGAAACTAATAATGATAAATTTCTTCCCCTTCACAGCCTCAGAGGGACTCCGTGTTATATTATGGGTTGCTTCAACATATGAACGAACACTGTTGAGTAAGTTAAGATTTGAGATTTCCTGTGAATTGTAGTATCCATGTGCTTATATAAAATTCCTCTAATGGAATTCCGTGATACAAAGCTAGGGCTATTTTCCCCCTCTGCCAATGTTATACAAGTCCTGGAAAAGCTACTGGCCTCAAATTACTGAAAAAGAATTGGTCTTTCTAGATTTTTTTTTCACTGAGTCTCATTTGGTGTTCGTTTCAAAAATCTAAGGTTAAAAATGCCCACAGTAAATGACTCTGAGCCTTTTGTCTTCAACAAAGCATATGAATTATAGTCAACACTCTGTGTTCTGGCGTTCTGTCAGCAAGAAAACTCTATTGATTGGGGCTTCTGCCAGTACCATAAAAGATAATTCTAATGATGACCCTGAAGAACAGCATAACTGGAAATGCCTTCTGAATATTCAAAAAATGACTTTACTCCATTCATTATCATTTTACATTTAATATAGTTTACTAAGTTCTTATTCCTTGGAAGTGGTACAATTCATATTATTTGATTAAGCAGGGCATCTGATTCTTCAGTCATGCTCAATTTATAAAAACACTACCATCAAGGCACACACCTCTGAATCAACCTCTAGGCCCACTATAACTTTCTTTGATGCAGTGTCACCTTAAAGCATTTACTCATGAGCAAGTGTGACTAACACATGGGTGACATCCACTATGCTTAGAGATAAGTAGTCATTTATATCTCTAAGGTATCTTGACATCAGAATACACATAGGTTGACAAATGTGGCATGAGTTGTAATCATTTATGAACTACTTGTCACAGAAAATGAACTGGGTGTGGGCTATCTTTTGGCAATGCTGTGAGTGTTTCCTATAAAACGTAGCCTAGACTTCTCATTGTGTTTAATTAAGAAAATATTATAAACACTAATTAGCTGCATTTAATTTTTAAAACAATTTAAAGTTCATAGTTTAAGGGGAAAAAACCCTAAAAACAGTAGACATGGTCTCTGTGTAATGTAATGAATGTTTGGGAAGCAGTCACCGGAGCACAGCATAATGAGGTTGACAGTCAGTAGCCCTGACATTTCTACACAACATCACAACTCAAACATCATTTTAAAAAGCATTGAAAGTTAAATGTGGCACATCCAGTGTACTGAGTTACAGTGCTGGGGGAGGGTATCTGGTAGTTAAAATTTTACAGTCTCTAACCAACAGTCAGCATGTAAGTTAGAAAGAGTGGTATACAAGCTGACACATAAGGGAAAATATAAGGAGAGGTGATCACTATTATTTTTTAAATAATAATCCTAACAATAGCTCTACTCAAAATCAGATATATGCTAAATAAGAAGTTCTTTCATGTTGTCTTTCTGATATTCTCCTTTCCCTGATTCTCTTTCAGTCAGTGAAAATGAAATACTAAGGTGTGAAATTTCTTTGGGAATGGCTAACCTAATGATATCCATAGCACATACTTCTGAATTTTTTCGTGAATCTTTCTGCGCATGATGGTCAGGGTGATCTTTCTCCTCTTAATTAAGAAATGAAATGACGTTGTCACTTTCATATACTACTTAAACCTTATGCTGAGAAAGAATTTGAAAGCCTCCTTGACTTTTGCAAGTGTGGAGGCTGCTGTCCTAGGGTTTACTTGATCAAACAAAACGGTCTTTGAGGCAATCTCATATGAAGTACTTCCATGCTTCTCTCTGAATACAAGGCAATATAATGCCCAACAATGTCAGAAGCAATCATATTGTTTGCAGCTTTGAATTGTTACAGAGAATATTTAAATGGCTTTTCTATGAAACAAGGGCCTTCCCAGTGAATGTGTCTCAGATCTCTCAGCAGCAGGACTTTTAAGCTGCTACGTGTCTTCTGATTCTTCAGTGGGATTAACTGCATACCCCTCCCCACCATTCCTTCACCACATCCTTCCCCTAGACCTGGGTTCCCAATAAATACATAATCTTGAAAGGCTTAAAGTGTTCCTATGTTTCTGCTACATGATGCCTTACTTTTTGCATTCAAGAATTGTTTTTAGTATGCCAAGTTGAGATCCCATGATAACAATATTAGTCATCATCTTCAACATGTAAGGAAATCCAGTAAGAAGTTCATGATCACAAAGTCTCTGTAGTTGACAAATTAAAAAAAAACCTCCTGTGGCTTTCTTATTTAACACCTGATAATAATCTCACCTCTATGCAACTATTTTAATTAAAAAATGCAAAATATTAGGAAAAGTTATATATGTGAAGATAATTCAATTTTAATAGTGTTTAGAGAATCAAAATACTGGGAAAAAAATCCAACAGGTCAAAGTAGGAAAATAGTTGTGTTTTTGTATAGCCACCTGATTTATTCTTATGCCATCAATAAAAGTGAAGGCAAAGATAACTATGTAGAGACTTGAAAACATGCTTATGATATAATGTTAAGTGAAGGAAAAATAAATATACTTTATTGTTTATAACTAAGTTAAAACAAATCAGTGAATAAAAAGACCAAAGAGAAACACCTAAAAAAGACCAAATGAAAATGCATAAAAGTGACAGCAGTTATGATGCTGAAACTATGGATAATATATATTGTCCACATGCTCTGCATTATGGGTGTGTATCTTTTTTCTTTTTTTAATATTGAAGTACAGTTGACATACAATATTATATTAGCTTTAGGTGTACAACACAGTAATCTGACAATTCTATACATTACTCAGTGCTCACCACGATAAGTGTAGTCACCATCTGTTACCATACAACATTACTACGTTATTGACTATATTCCCTATGCTATACTTTCCACCTCCATGACTTATTTATTTTATAACTGGGAGTTTGTACCTCTTAATCCCCTTCACCTATCTTTTAATTTTAAAAGATGGTATGAGTCTGTCTTCAAAGACACTTACCTAATTTTCAGCTAAGATTTTATACTTCCTAACTACTTCTTTGTTTTAAGTTTTTATTTAAATTCCAGTTAGTTAACATATAGTGCAATATTAAGTTTCAGGAGTACAATTTAGTGATATATCACTTATACATATAATACCCAGTGCTCATCACAAGTGCCCTCCTTAATCCCCATCACTTATTTAACCCATCCCCCCACCCACCTCCCTTCCAGCAACCCTCAGTTTGTTCTCTATAGTTAAGAGTCTGTTTTATGGTTTGCCTCTCTCTCTTTTCCCCTATGTTCATCTGTTTTGTTTCCTAACTACTTTTATGTTTCACACCCTAGGATTTTAGAAGAACACCTCTAGAACATGACCTCTGGGTGATTAGTTAAAGCATTTACACTAACACCAGATTTTTATTGTTCTTCAAACAATCTGAAAACTACTTTAGGTTATCAAAGTTCAAAGACAGTAGCTATTTTTGGAATCAGGTTTGATTGGCTCAAGATAATCTATTGTTTCTTATTGATTAAAAATTCTCTGGAATAAACTAACAGTAGTTTATACAGAAAAATAAAATGGATTTTCTGGGTTAATATAGTAGTTTGGGAAGGGTGGGTGGTGGATTATGGAAGAAAAAGAAACAAGTGCCTGGAGATTAAGAAGCATTGGCTAAAGAGGGACATTTGTAATTATACATTATCTGGGATTGAACTATTTCTAACCACCACCAAATAAGGTGGAGGACATATCAAAATGAAAGGTGGGGACATCACTACAGATCCTATAGACATTAAAGAGAATAAGGGAATTTTTGGGACAACTTTATAGCAATAAATTCAATATCACAGATGACATGGGCAAATTCCTTTAAAAACTGGCAAAACTTACCCCAAAAGCTATAGAAAACCTAATTATCCCCATATCTATCAAGGACATTGAACTTGTAGTTTTTTGCCTTTTTTTTTTGAAGATTTATTTATTTATTTGAGAGAGAGAGAAAGAGTGTGGGGGGGTGGTGAGTGGGAGAGGGAGAGAGAATGTCCCAAGCAGGCCTTGCACTGAGCACAGAGGCCAACACGGGGCTCAATCTCATGACCCTGAGATCACAGCCTTGAGATCACGACCTGGGCTGAAACGAAGAGTCAGACGCTCAACAGACTGTGCCACCCAGGCGCCCCTGAACTTGTAGTTTTTAAACCAATTCCAAAAAAGAACTTTTGACCCAGATAGTTTTACTGGTGAATTTTGTCAAACATTTTTAAAATAAAAAATGGCCATCTTAAGCAAGCTATTTCAGAAAACAGAAGAGGAAATATTTCCAGCTCATTTTACTAGGCCAGTATAATTCTGATACACAGACTTGACAAGTACCTTACAAGAAAAAAAATTATACACTATTATGTATTATAAACATAAATACAAAATCATGAACACAAAATTATCAAATGAAATTAAGCAATATATGAAGAGTGATAATGAATCATACTACATAAGGTTTATCCCAGGGATGCAAGGTTGGTACAATATTCAAGTATTAACCAATGTTACTCAAACTATTGAAAGAATAAAAAATAAAATTCATATGATCACCTTAATAAGTGCAGAAAAATATTTGACAAAACTTAATACCCATTAATGATTTAAAAATGCTTTTAGCAAACTATGAATAAAAAGGAACTTCTTCAACTTATAAAGTGCGTCTATATTAAAAAAAAAAAACTTATAGTTAACATCATACTTAATAGTGAAAGACTAAAAATTTTTCTCCTAGGATCAGGAACAAGGAAAATATGTCTGGTTTTACCACTTCTGGTCAATATTGTACTAGAGAACCTAGACCACAAAATAAGGTAAGCAAAAGAAATAAAAAGGATTCAGATTTTAAAGAAGGAAATAAAACTAAATTTGTAAATGACATGACTGTCTACACAGAGAATCCTGAGGTGATTACAAATTAGCTACTAGAAACTAGTAAGTGAATTTATGAAGGTCACAGGATTCATGATCACTGTATGAAAATCTGTTGTATTTCTACATACTAGCAACAACTAGAAAATTAAAATTAAAATGCCAATTACTGTAGCATCAAAAAACAGAAAATATTTGAGAAAAAATTTAACAAAAATGTGCAAGACCTCTATGCTTAAAACTATGAAACATTACTGAGAGAAATTAAACAAGATATAAATAAAAGGAGAAATATGTTTGTGGATACATATCAGTAAGATGTTGATTTTCCCCAAACTTCCCAATCAAAGTAACAGAGGGATTTTTTGGCAGAAGCTGACAAGCTGATTCTAAAATTCAGGTAGAAAAACACAGGATTCAGAATAGCCAAAATAATCTTGAACAAGAACAATGTTGAAGGAATTATGCTACTTGATTTTAAAACTAATTACAAAATGACAGTAATCCAGAAAGTACAGTACTGTTGTAAGAAAAGGGTAATAGATCAATAAACCAAATGGAAGCAGTTTCTAAAAGAAGTCTTCTATAGGAAAAAAAGTTTGAAACCCAACATCATGGGATACCTGGGAATAAATAGGCACCTTAAACATTCACGCTAGGTCAGTAAGCCATTTGGCAGAGATTTAATTAATCCCCTCTGGTAAATGACATTATCTTGTTATTTGAAAATAATCTAGCTCCATCAACCTCAAAATGAATCATTTATATATGTATAAAAGCTGACTATGTGCATATGTTTTAGGTGAAATTACTAAAACTTAAAAAAAAATCTGTGGTAATGTACTTCTTATAGACCTCTTAGGGATATAATTGACCAAAATGGAATATACATGGTGAGTTAAACAGACCTTTGGGAAAAGAGAAAGCTATAGGTGAGATATTTTTTTCTCCTCTTTTGTGATGGCTGACTACATGCTCCCCTTCCCAGTATCAAGAGAAGAATTACATTGAATGTGGCTTACTGAAGGCATGGCAAACGAACATTTCACACGAATACATTTTGGACAAATTTTATCTTGAAAACAACTTCGACTCAAATCCTAGTTAATTAATCTAATTTCACAGCACCATGCATCTTATTAGGCTTAGCCATTCGTCTTTGCCCAAAAGGGCTTTGAGGTTTTGCTCTAGAGAATCAACAAATCTAATATAAAATTAAGGAAAGACAGCAATAGATCATAATTCTGGGTTTTAAAAATTATCCAGCAAAGCTGGCACAACACAGAGGTGAAGCAGGCATCTATCTATATGGTGTCACTTCTGAAATATGTACGTCACCACCTTTCTCCCCACCCCCACAGCTGCAGCTTGGCATTGAATCTGGCTTTCTCACCCTCAAGATTCATTCCTTTGCCTTAAGGGATTATCTCCAGAATTGCTCCATTAAAATGCAAATAAGCTATGTAGGAGGGGTGACACATTAACATACTCACTCACAGTAATTATCTGCTGCTATCATCCTATCAGAATTAATTTATCAACTGTCCAGCAGAAATAAAAACCCTGAGGGTATCTAATGTTGGAAAGATACAATTTAATGTGGGTGGAGCTAGGAATGAGCTCAGGTGTTCAAGCCTAGGTAACACATCATGGTTGGAAGAAGCTTTGAGCAGCAAGGAAACAGCATTCACTCACTCAACCAGTAATCTTCCATTGAGTACCTATAACATGACAGCCACAGTGCTAGTCACTAAGGCTACAGACAAGAATAAATTCATTTTTAACCTTCCCCATAGACACGGAGAATTTGGTGCCTGGAGAGAGAGGAAATGTGCCTCCCCCACAGAATTGTGGTAGGGACTGAATGTGATAATGCACGTGAAGTACTTAATATAGTGCCTGGCATGAAATAAGGGCTCAAAAAAGTGGTTGCTGCTATCACTATTATTAAATTGATTCTGGTGTAGCAGGGAGAGTTCCCCATGCCAGGAAACAATTCTTAGGACACCAAAGCAATTCTGACACTATCTACCCAGCGATGGCATCAGATTCCACAGGTAAAAGGTTCAGTCCCATTCCCACTTTAGACACCACTTGAAGTCCAGGTTGTTACCTAGACTTCTTCCTGACTGACAAGGTTCCAACAACCCCTTCCTCAAGTTCAATTAATTTGCTAGAGCAGCTCACAGAACTCAAGAGAAACATTTTACTGACTAGATCACCAGTTTATTATAAAGAGTATAACTCAGGAACAGCCAGATGGAAGAGATGCATCTTAAAGGTATGTGGGAAAGGGAGCAGAGCTTCCATGCCTTCTCCAGGTGTGCCACTCTCCCCAAATCTCCACATATTCACCAAATCGAAAGTTCTCTGAACCCAATCCTTGTATTTTTTTTTATTCTTTTAAAGATTTTATTTATTTATTTGACAGAGAGACAGGAGAGAGGTAATACAAGCAGGGGGAGTGAGAGAGGGAGAAGCAGGCTCCCCGTGGAGCAGGGAGCAGGATGCAGGGCTCGACCCCAGGACCCTGGGATCATGACTTGAGCCAAAGCCAGGTGCTTAACAACTGAGCCACCCAGGCTCCCCGGCCATTTGCATTTTAAGTGAATCTCCAGCCCCCTCCCCTTCCCTGAAGACCAAGGGGTGGGACTAAAAGTTCCAATCCTCCAGTCACATGGTTGGCTTCAGTGACAATCAGCCCCATACTTGGGTATGGTCCAAAAGTCACCTCATTAACATAACCAGAGACAATTTTATTGCTCTCACCAACTTAGGAAATTCCAAGGGTTTTAGGAGCCTTGTGCCAGTAACAGTGGACAAAGACCAAATATATATTTCTTTTATAAATCACAATATCACAATTATCTATTATCACTGAGTGATAGTGAACTATAAAAGAATTTCTAGAAATGAAAATGAATGCTGAAATAGGTTGGGCTCTGAGCTCAGCGTGCTATCTGGTTAAGAGTCTCTCTCTCCCTCTGCTCCTCCCCTCACTTGCCCGTGTTTTCTTTCTCTCTCTCTCAAATAAATAAATAAATAAATAAATAAATAAATAAATAAAATCTTTTAAAAAATCAAGCAGGGATTTCATGAAAGAGAGAGGGTATTAAGATACAATCATAAAACATATATAGAAAGGGGGGAGAGGAAGAGTGTGAGCAAGTGAGAGAATGAGCAAGCATCTATGTAGCAGGCACTGTGCTATGTGCTTTTTATTCATTATCTCATTCAATTCTCACAATCCCCCTTCAAGAAAGGGGCTATTATTTTCAATTTATATGTGTGGAAACCAAGGTTTGGAGAAGGTGAAATAACTTGCTCACAGTCACACAGTTACATGGAGGAGCTGTGATGTAGATACATAGAATGTAGGTGGTTGCAAGAGGCAAACGTGGAATCCCACAGAAAGGTTTCTAGGCGGAGGGAAGTGTATGAGCCCATGCATGGTGGTGGGAAGATGCTGATGTCATTCACAGAATACTGAGTAGGTTCGTTTGTCCAAAGTGGAGGGACAGTATAGGAGAGAAGGGAGTGATAAGGCTAAAAAGGTAGATTGAAGCTATATGACGGGGACTTCTTTTTTGGGGCTGAAGAGTTTGAACATAATTTGATAGACCTTACATATTGGGGAGAAGGTATGAAAGGTGAGGTGGGAGAGGCAAAGATTGTTTCACCCCTACTTAGGGATTTTGTACCAGACGATCCCCGGACAAAGCACCACTTCTTAATCCCCTTCTATGTCTTCCCTGAAATGCCTGGAATATATTTCCTTCAAAGCAACCATGCAGCAACCACCTTTTTATCTTCCCAAAGGAGTGGGCAGTAGAGGAATTTCAGGCCAGTCAAGGCAGGAGATGGCTAGGTTTGGGAGAGAGCACATCTCCCCATAGGGAAGGCTATGTACACTTAAGGCCAGCTCCATTTTCTTCTTGTGGATGGACAGATTTATGAAAGGGCACGTGAAAGAATGTGTGTTTAAGAGAGAGAGAATTCAAATTTATATAGCAAAGTGGTTCTTGTGACTATTTCTACCATAATTTTCAGTCATATGATTGATGAAAAAAGGGAATTTATACCACTTATCATTCGAATCTGACAGTGATAGTATATATGTGTCTTGACCCCATAGTCTCCTCATATAAGGAGCCAGTATCACTAAGACCCCATGTTAACGTTCAAGGCTCCCCATTCCCTCCCCATCCCTGAATCTGGGAGTGACTGTGAATTAAACAAGGAAGAATTAAAAAAAAAAAAAAAAAAAAAAAGCTCTATGTGACTCAAATGTCTGGCATCAAACCAGCTTTGCTGCTGGACTTGCTCTCACCCTGTGAACTCTTGGTATTTCAGAATTGCTCCATTATAATTAAGCCCCATCTTTGATCCTAGTTCCAGGAACCACATGTTTTGCCTTGCTTCACTGTAACTCCCTTGCCTAAAACTACAGTTCCCCCAGGTGTGGGCAGTGCCTTTACTCCAGTCCTTCTGTGGAATGGAAACCTGGCTGCAAATCTCAGGTCCCTTCATTTTCCAGTAGAGCTAGGACTGACATTTAGTGACTAGCAGAGTACTAAACATCTGCCTTTGGCCTTCTCTGATGCATATTCAACCTGCTTATTAGATATTTTATTTTATCACTCAGCTTCCCTGAGGATAATTACCTACATGTCTAGACTTCCTTTGGTTTATTCCCTACCACCAAGACCTTCCTGGATCTTTGCAATGCTCTGTCTAGCCCCTCTCCGTCTGCCTGGCTTTTAGATTTTGGTCACTTTAGTTTGGGCTACCTTATTGCTGGTCGCATTCTAGTC
Organism: Mirounga angustirostris; assembly: GCF_029215605.1. Classification (NCBI taxonomy): domain Eukaryota; kingdom Metazoa; phylum Chordata; class Mammalia; order Carnivora; family Phocidae; genus Mirounga; species Mirounga angustirostris. The sequence continues at coordinate 101,675,050 of NW_026991719.1, forward strand.
ATGATGGGTAGAGCTAGTGGCTTTGACTCAGTGCTACAGCAAAACTTTTGCTCATTATTGGTGTAAACTAAGACTTGACAAACACCCTTCTTTTCCCCCTCCAACCATCTCAGTGTAGAGCATTCAATAAATATTAAATAACAATAATATAGCATGAAAGAGAAAGTATCTCATTAAATAAATCGTGGAAATGTCAACCTACCTGTCTCAAATTGAAAGAATTTTATGAAAAATATCTTTGGCTTTAGGCTTAGCTTTCTTATATTCATTCATAACAAGCTGTAAAGAATGGAAATGAACTAGTGTTTCATAAGGATGAATTATGGGTATGATTCGATTAAAATTTTCACTTTTTCCTGAGATAGTCCATTATTCACCCAATTGCCATAGTCCATATACTCAGAAGCCTCATTTTGCATACCTAGTGTATAAGTCATGTTCAAACATGGTTAACCCTTGATCATCCTTATTAATGGTGAGAAGCAGAAAAACATTTCATCAACAATAGTATATTATTCAAAACCTAAAATTACTGAACCTTAAGAGTACATTATATGATTCTTCTAACCCTCCTACACAAATGTTTATTGAGCTGTGCCAATGGACTAAATATATACCAATTGAGAATGAGAGGACACTGTTTCGGAAAAATATTGGGTGCCTAGGACAAAGTCAAATGAGAAATACAGACAGTCCACAAAGTTAAGACTAAGCATATTTGGAACAAAAAGTTTATAAAATTAACAAATGTCCAAAACATTCATTAAGTTAAAAAAACAGATTACAATACAGTATTTCCTAAGTGTGTGCGTGTGCGCTTGTGCACGCGCGGGTGCACAACACACTCACACAACATCTCCATTGCTAGGCTGTCCCCACTAGCTACACTGAGGATCCAAGACAGAGGCAGTGGCAACACCCATGACTGGAACAGGAAGCAGCATCAGCAAAAGCATAACTTCTACTCAGTGTAAGTGCCTAGTTTATCCCTGATTTCACGATGATTGTTCTGATTTGCTTTGCTTAGTTTTTGCATTGGTAGGTAATCCATACTCTCCTGATTGTCACACAGCAGGGTCTGTTAAATTTATAATACACACATACCATTAGATCTGTTCAAGTCTACCACATCTCCTAATTTTACTGAATTGACTCATTAAATCATGATACCATCAGTTCATCATTGAATTGACTGATTATTTACTGCAGCTGATCAAATCAATTGGCAGGTTTGTGTTGACATGGCCTAAGGACTGTTATGCTGGTAACTTTAATCCAGCTACAACAGCTGAGTGGAGTGGTTGCAAGAGAGACCGCAAGGTCCACAAAGCCAAACATACTCTCTGGCCCTTTACAGAAAAAAATTTGCCGACCTCTGCAAAGGAGACCTCAATGATTCATCGCCCTTATCTTATAGATTAGGAAATTGAGGCCCAAACAGGTTAAATGACTCAAACTCAATATATCTGATAAAAAAAATGCATGGTTTTTGTTACCCTACTGGTTCCCCAAAACCAATCACAGTTCTTCTGTAGTGTTCCTCATTTCAAGGAATGACATACCATCTACCAAGTTATACAAGCCTGAAATCTACAAGTCTTCCTGGACAGCCCCCTCTTCATCATCCCTAGAATCAGTCTGAGCTCTTCCAATTTTACATCCCCCCTGTTGAATTTTTCCACTTCTCTCCATTGCTACCACCCCAGTCCAAGCTGCCATCATCATTCCCCTGGACTACTGCAACAGTCTCCCTAAGTGGTCTCCCTGCTTTTCCTCTGGCCCCATTCCGATTTGTTCCTCACGCCCTAGTCAGTGATGTTTTCAAAATGCACATCTGAGCACATCCTATCTCTGCCTAAAACACTTCAGAGGCCTCCCACTGATTTTAGGATAAATAGCAAACTCTTTAATATGACCTAAAAGGCCCTACACTACCTAGCTCCTGCTGACCTCTGCAGCCTCATCTTGTACTACCTGCATCCTCACTCCCTCTGCTCTAACCACTCTAACTCGCTTTCAGTCCTTTCAATTTGCCAAACCTCCTCACACCACTGGGCCTTTGCACATGCTTTTCCTGTGTCTGAAATGATCTTCCCTCCCTACATTTGCCCAGTTTGTGACTTCAGGCATTAAACCATTACTTCCTCAGGGAAGTCTGTTTTCACCTTCCTGACTTAAGTTCCCCTATTATATGCTCCTATATAGCATTCTATCTTTCCTTCCATATACTTATCACAGGTACAGTTTAACAGTTTATAGGTATGGTTATTTTAATAATGTCCGTCTTTAGGCTGTAAGTTTCATCAGGGCAGGGGTCTTGCCTATTTTACTCTCTTATAGCCCCAATACCTAGCCTGGTGCTTTGTCCTTAGCTCAATAAATATTAATTTAATGAATTAATGCATGAATTTCCAGAAGCTCATCGAGTTAGAACGCTTGTTTCCTAAGTCCAAGTTCAGAACTCTTCATGGCACAGTGCTGCTTCTATTTAGGCCAACAATACAGGATTGGGACATCTAGTGGTTTTCTGTTTCTTGGCAACATCCTAAACCCCTGACCTCTGTCAGTTGCTAAACATACGCATGGCATTTTTCACTAAGGGGAGTGTATGAATGCATCAGCAACTCAGTCCCACTGTTAGAACAATAAATCGCATGCTTTAAAGAAGGGGAGTACAGAGTGTTGTTATTATCAGCAAAATAGTATATATGTGAATTTTAAAAGGAAGCATTTGAGCATTAACCACAAAAGGAAAACATGTAGTGCTGGTACCAGTATTTAAATGCTTTTTGAAAAATTTTTCCCCAATACTTCCAGTTTGCTGACCTGGGTTTCTGAATTTCATTTTTCTTTAAAATGCCTAATGTTTTTGTAGAAACATCACAAACAACCTTTCACAGACTGATTTGTTACTTATGTGAAAGAAAAAAAAAAAAAAACCCAGAACACTGTTCTTCCTTAAAAAAAGAAAAAAACACATAAGCTGAAATATCTGTTTTTTTATGCTTTTAAAGCTAAACGAAATAATAAAGAAAATGTATGAAATGCTTTTCTGGAGAAACTACTTATAGAAGGTTTTTATTTTAAACTAATAAGTGGACTTTTAATAGTAGAATCTGAGAATTATGCATATTCTTTAGAAAATCCAAGTTATAATCCTGAAGTACTATAATCATCTAATAGGTGCCTGATCTTGCAAGTTCTTTAATCCATCTCCATATTAACTTTTTGACCTAGCCTTTTGCAAACACTCTTAAGTCCCTGAAAATATTTTAGTGACACAAAAACCTAATTTATTCAGGCTGCCCTATGTTAGCAACTATCTTACAGATGTAGTTGGGTTCTGAGTAGTCCCTATGAAAACATATGTCTAATACAGCAATCTTAAAAATAGATATTCCAGTTGAACGTCCAATTTTATTTTCTGCATTTCAGGATTAGAATCCTAACAGCCGCTTACCAACAGATTCCATGTTAAATCAGGAGGGGATTTACTGATTCCATTACAGCTAAAAGGCAAATAACAACAACAAAAAAACCAAAATAAACAACACAAAAAAACCCCACTTTTATCCTTCCAGAATAATATAATTGCACTTTCAAATGAAATTCAACCCCATATGTCATTCACCATGAAATTCTAACTTCTCATAATCCCCCCTCATAGGCAATGTATACGCAATGGAAGCAATATATATACTCATCAAATAAACAATTAAAAGGTACAGCAGGCCAATGCATTACTCCATCATAGATCATTAAGTAAGTATTGTTTATAAGCTTAGCACTGTGCTGGGCACTTTAGAGGATAGACAAGTGAATGAGATGCAATCCTTGCATCCACTTAGTCATTATAATCTTGTCGAAAAGATCTACCTATGTGAAACATTCATCAACTAGCCACCAGCATTGAACACCTAGCCCCCAAGAAATTAAAGAAACAAGAGAAAGAACAGTGGAGACTATACTTTAAGGAAAACTTTTAAGAAACGGTGGGATTTCAGTGGACTCTAAAGGATGGGTGCTTTGAAAAGCAGAGAAACATGAAGACACCAGTTTGATTAAAGTATAACAAGGAAAGCTGGGGAGAAGGAAGAACATAACTGATTTATTAAGCAGCTACCTTGCGCAAGGACTGTGCAAGGGATTTTATGAAAGGATGAGGCAAATTGAGGTCAGATTATGGAAGGCCTCAAATGCTAGATTAAGGAGTTTGAATGTGAGCCAACAGCAATTACAATTGTGTTCCAAAACCTCTCCAAAGCACAGCTTTAGCTGAGAGTGCCATTTGTCTATGGCCCTGCCATAGGGTTAATTCCAACTCTTCAAGGTGAATGAGCTGAATAATGGTGCTGAATGTGGTAAGTGTAATTAATTAAAGGAAGAGGGCCTTTTAATTTTATGTTGGGGCAACTGGATGCTCAACATAGAAATGAAATCCAAATGGCAGCAAATAAATTGGATCACAGGAGAGTCCAACCCAGATTAAATAAGGGTCCTCCTAAATCTCACTTTAAAACCAAATGTCAAGTATCAACAAACACAGATGTACATAGTGATTTGGCTGTTTCATTACTTTGTGTAATGAGAAATCTCAAAACAGAACATTATTCTGCAGAGACAAAAGGTCTGAGTTTAATGTGCTTTAACATTACTGGTGTGCTCTCGTCATGAATGCTTCCATTAATTTAGGTCAAGGGAACGATAAGAACTTTGACAATGTGCTCTGTCAAATGCCAAAGTCTCGCATTCTCTGGTACATTTAGTGCAGGGTGTGAGACAATGGCTCTGGACACCAAAAGGAGACACAAAGGAGACCTGAACACAAATTGGGCTGTAATTTTCTACTTTAGATCTGATTGCTCCCTTGTCCCATTTTCAACATGGATAGTAAGGTTGTTCAAGTAGAACAACCTCTGACCATTTTTTAAACCACCGTGGAAAGCCTCCATCTCCTAAACCACTGTTTTCATCTGTGTACAAGGTCAAGGCAGTGATCCCTGAGATTGTTTATTAACAGCATCAGTTGTCCATGTTCATTTTAGAAGGGGTGAGTTTTTCAATTGCTTCACGTGTGATCCTGCATTATGGCCAATCACTGTGTGGCCTCAAACTGGAGAGTTTCATTTTAGAAAAACAAAACAAAACAAAAACCAGATTTCCCACCAGTTTTTTCTCCTAAGTGCCTTTCAGGTCTTCTAGTCCTTCAATGTAGCTCATTATGGTATTATCGTTATTTATTAACATAATTTACATGAACTGGATACCATAAAGAAGTCTAGTCTCTGACTTCAATGAGGGTAATAGGACTTAAGCATGGAAACTGGCTTCAAGGGGTTTGATGTTGGAACAGAGGTAAATAGGAAGCCACTAAGAGGTTTCAAGAAAAGGAGTAAATTCAGAAACAGATAATTTAGCAGGAGTGCTGTAAATGGTGACTTAATATAACATGACTAGGGTCCAAAATACAAAATCTGACCACAGGATTTGAAAAAAGAGTATATGTAAACAAGGATTTCCAAAGAACCAATAATAATAACAACAATAGCAGCTGACATATACTGAGTATTTACTGCACGGCAGGCTCGATGTGTAACTGCTTTCTATGTATTCTCATTTTGTCTTCATAGCATCATCCTATGAGACAGGCCTTATTATAACCACGTGCCTTAGAGGAAAAGTGAGACACAGAGAACTTCAGCAACTTTCCTGAGGTGAAATGCCTCATTGAAGCATGAGGTTACCTTCTGGTTGAGGCAGTAAGACTTAGATACACATTTTAGTATATGCCTCCTGAGAACAGAGCAATCATGGATTTATTTTTAACAAAAGAGCAGGATTTATGCAAACAAATGAGAGCTGTCTTGTTCAAAATAGTCACCTTAGGGAGGCCCACATTTACTTACACTGCTCCAAACATTTCTGGAACTCTTCTTTACTGATTGTGTTCTAAACCTGAAACACACTCGTCCTATTCCCTAGTGGAAAGACTCTATCTTTGAGGTTCGATTTAAATTTTAGAAGTATCTAAAATAATAAGTTGGAAGGAAGTTTGTCAAATGAAATGAGTTATCAAGCTAGATTATTTCATTTGGGGTCAAGAACACAATGTAACACGAAGAAATGAGATGGAATTTTTCTCTGAAAGCACCCCCTGGCCAAAATTTGGGAGCAGTAGCAGCATCTCTAAACTCAGTAATATCTTCCCTAGAGGAAAACCTAATTGTAGAAACTCTGTTTCTAGTATGTGCGTTCATATAAAAATGTAAATCTTGTTTGTATTAAGAGGTTATACATTTTACATCACACATTTTATGTAAGACCGATAGAGAATAACATTGCTCCCGTATGACATATCCAAGCACAGATAACATTATAAGTACTAGGAGTATTCAAATTGTGTGGAGATGATCATTAACTAGATTAGTTGACAAGGACTTCATGGAGAGCAGTAAGGAAAACCTGGGCTTGACCAGCGGGTTAAATTTCAACAAGCAAGGGAAACGATCTTCCATGGAGGACAGAGGAATAGAACTTGATTAGCTAATAAAAGTGGACTCGAAAAAGACTCAACTCCGTATGAAATAGCAGCCTTCTAAAACCCATTTTTAAACAAACATCAACAGACGCCGATGTTAATGTTAGCAGAAAGAGACAGACACAGAATGGTGGGCCGGGTTTACGGGGCGGTGGGGAGGGGGGTTGCTGAAGGAATGCTAGCTGAGAAGTTTGAACATGATCTAAAGTTAGCCTATTATCCCTCCACCTGTGATTTTATAAGTCTCAAAAATCTGTCAAGGCCCACTAATAAATGTCTTCTTCTACAAAGGTAATTTAAGAAAAGAAAAGAAAAGAAAAGAAAAGAAAAGAAAAGAAAAGAAAAGTAACATGGATACTTCAAATTCTCTCTCCCTTGAGTAAAGGCCCTCCCCACTGACCTTGCTTTAAAGACAGGGTGAGCTGGCAAGAACTGAAAGGAGCCATCAGGAACGTGTAAATAAGCTTTTAGACATGCCTTATTGTCTTTCAAAAGGATGAACAGAGTTTCTGGTAGAATTCAGTAAATGCAGAGAATTCTTTTTACCAAGTACCAGCTTTCTGGTTCTTGGATAACTATTTTCTATATAAAATATAGCCCTAAAAAAACACTTGCTCTTTCCTTAATTAAAGTAAATACGTGTTTACACTACTCTACTGCAAATCTAAAAATGCAAGATAATAATGAATCTCATTTTGCAGCACATTGTAAATCATATTAGTAACTTTTGGTGCTCTCCAGGTTTAATAGGTGATAGTTTATTATTCATGTTCAGCATAAACTAAGTCATTAAAATTACAAATTTACAAGTAAGCTACAAAAATTATGCTTGTCTTCAAGATTATGGCTTTAATAATTGAAAATACTATCTGACCTAGAGCAAGGAGAATGTTGAAACTTGAAAGTTCATCTCTGAAATTCATGGTTGAGAATAACAGAAGTCTCTGAACACTGGGGCCATCTTCTTGTTTATGTCAGGATACAAAGACTAGTAAATTAACAAAGGAAAGTTACTTTGTTTTGTGGGATTTATATTTCCAGAATTCTTTTAAAAACATCATATTCCCAAAATGCAAATGTTACAAATATGAAAAGAGATATGTTAATGTACTCAGGTGAGATTCTGGCATGAACAGAAGTTGTTTGCCTTAATATCAAAATAGTAAGTCTTTTTATTTTTTTTAGAGAGAAAGAGCGTGAGCATGGGAGGAGGGGCACAGGGAGGGGGACAGAGAGAACCCCAAGCAGGCTCCCCATTCAGCGTGGAGCCCGACACAGGACTCGATCTCACTACCCTGAGATCACGACCTGAGCTGAAATCAAGAGTATGGTGCTTAACTAACTGAGCCACCCAGGCGCCCCTCTTTGTTTTTTTTTAAACTGAGTAATAAACTGTATGAAAAATTCTAAACCCTATTTGAGTCTGCTTTTTCACATAAAATGAGAAATGACCATGTAGTACATGTTATATTTGTTCCAACCAAATGGGTTTTTTTTGCTGGCCACCAAGCCCAGCCCCTTGAGGGATACAGGCATACTTTGGAGATATTGAGGGTTCGGTTCCAGACCACCACAATAAAGCAAATTTCACAATAAAGCAAGTCAAATGAATTTTCTGGCTTCCCAGTGCATATAAAAGTTATGTTTACACTATACTGTGGTCTATTAAGTATGCAATAACACAACGTCTAAAAAGACAATGTATGTACCTTAATTAAAAAATACTTTATTGCTAAAAAATGCTAACCATCATCTGAGCTTTCAGTGAGTCATAATCTTTTCGCCGATGGAGGGTCTTGCCTCGAGGCTGAAGACTGCTGACTGATCAAGGTGGTGGTTCCTGAAAATTGGGGTGGTGGCAATTTCTTAAAATGAGACAACAGTGAAGTTTGCTTCATCCGTTGACACTTCCTTTCATGAATGATTTCTCTGTAGCACGCAATGCTGTTTCGTTGCATTTTACCCACAGTAGAACTTTCAAAATTGGAGCCAATCCTCTCAAACCCTGATGCTGCTTTATCAACTAAGTTGATGTAACATTCAGAATCCTTGGTTGTCATTTCAACAATCTTCATGGCATCTTCACCTGGAGTAGATTCCATCTCAAGAAACCACTTTCTTTGTTCATCCATAAGCAGCAGCTCCTCATCAGTTCAAGTTTTGTCATGAGATTGCAGCAATTCAGTCCTATCTTTAGGCTCCACTTCTAATTCTAGTTCTCTCGCTATTTCCATGCCATCTGCAGTGACTTCCTCCACTGAAGTCTCGAACACTTCAAAGTTACCCCTGACGGCTGGAATCAACATCTTCCAAACTCCTGTTCATGTTGATATTTTGACCACTTCCCATGAATCATGAATGTTCTTAACGGCATCTAGAATGGTGAATCCCTTCCAGAAGGTTTTCAATTTACTTTGCTCAGATCCATCAGAGGAATCACTATGGCAGCTAGAGCATTAGAAAATGTATTTCTTAAATGAGACTTGAAAGTTAAAATTCCTCTCTGATCCATGAGCTACAAAACGGATGTTGTGTTAGGAGGCATGAAAACAACATGAATCTCATTGTCCATCACCATCAGAACTCTTGGGTGACCAGGTGCATCGTCAATGAGCAGTTATATTGTGGAAGAATTTTTTTTCTGAGCAGTAGGTCTTACAATATTCAATTAACTGTGTTGTAAACAGCTGTGCTGTCATCCAGGCTTCGTTGTTCCATTTATAGAGCACAGAGTAGATGTAGCATAATTCTTAAGGGCACTAGAATTTTCAGAATGGTCAAAGAGCACTGGCTTCAATTTAAAGTCACCACCTGCATTTGCTTCTAACAAGTGTCAGCCTGTCCTTTGAAGCTTTGAAGGCAGGCACTGACTTCTCCTCTCTAGTTATTGAAGTCCTAGATGGCATCTTTTTCCAACAGAAGGCTGTTTGTCTACATTGAAAATCTGCTGTTTAGTGTAGCCACCTTCATTGATGATCTTAGCCAGATTTCCTGGATGACTTGCTGCAGCTTCTACATCAGAACTTGCTGCTTCCCCTTTGCATTCTTTGTTATGGGGATGTCTTCTTTCCTTACACCTCATGAAACAACCACTGCTAGCTTCCAACTTTTCTTTTGCAGCTTCCTCACCTCTCTCAGCCTTCACAGAATTGAAGGAAGTTAAGGCCTTGCTCTGGATCAGGCTTTGGCTTCAGGCAATGTTGTGGGTGGTTTGATCTACTATCCAGACCACTCAAACTTTCTCCATATCAGCAATAAGGCTGTTTTGCTTTCTTATCATTTGTGTGTTCACTGAAGTAGCACTTTTAATTTCCTTCAAGATCTTTCCTTTTCCTTCACAACTTAGTTGTTTGGCACAAGAGGCTAGCTTTCAGCCTATCTTGGCTTTCAACATACCTTCCTCACTAAGCTTAATGTCTTAGCTTTTGTTTTAAAGTGAGAGACCTGGGACTCTTCCTTTCACTTAAACAGTTAGAGGTCACTGTAGAGTTGTTAATTGGCCTAATTTCAATATTGTTGTGCCTCAGGGAACAGAGAGGCCCCAGGAGAGGGAGAAAGGCGGGGCAACAGCCCGTAGGCACATCAGTCAGAACACAGAACATTTATCAATTAAGTTTAATGTCTTATATGGGCGTGGTTCATGCACCCCCAAAACAGTTAACGATAGTAACACCAAGGATCACTGATCAGAGATCACTGAAACAAATATAATAATAATGAAAAAGTTTGGGGGCACCTGGGTGGCTCAGTCAGTTGAGCATCCATCTGACTCTTGGTTTCAGCTCAGGTCATGATCTCCGGGTCCTGTGATAGAGCCCCAGGACAGACTCTGCACTCAGCACAGTCTGCTTGTCCCTCTCCCTCCCCCTCTGCTCCTCCCCTAGCTCACACCTGCATGCTTGCTCACTCTCTCTTTCTCTCTCAAAAAGATAAATAAAACCTTTAAAAAATAATGAAAAAGTTTGAAATATTGCAAGAATTACCAAAATGTGACATAGAGACACAAAGTAGGCAAATGGTGTGGGAAAAATGGCGCCTGTAGATTTGCTCAGTGTAGAGTTGTCATGAACTTTCAGTATCTGTGGAGCACAATAAAATGAAGCATGCCTGTATATTCTGAACTAAAACACTTCCCAAATTCATCTCCAGCAGCTGACTCTATGAGACTGAGTCTCCTGTTTTAGTTTTTGCTGCTTCCAAAGACTTCTAATCACAACCAGAAACTGACTTCTCTGGAATTAAATTTACTGTAGTTGAATGAGCTCACTTCCCCACCCCCAACTTACTTCAATTCAAACTAGAGTCTTGATTAAGTTCCAGAGGGATTTTTGCCTAAAACAAGCCTGCCAAGGGCATGCCCAGTATCCTAGGAGTGTACTTCAGTCATCCTGTAAGTACATATATGATGACCTTGTTTTTATTATTTTTTGGTCTAACTTCAGTTCTTTTCAAATTCTGCTATATATTTAAAAGAATCCTTATACCTATAAATTTATGGGATGACAAAGGGGGTCCAAGGACTAGAAACTGTGTGCTAGCTAAAACACCCCTCTAGCCTGCCTTGCAAAGTAATGGGAAACAGGGCACACCATAGTTAACTACATTTTATCACCTCCTCTGGTTTCACGATACCCTTTCCATAGAACATAGGGCTTCGACTTGGCTGACTATGTCAGGTGAGACTCACTGAGAGAAATGAATAGTCTCAGAACTATTTTGTAGACCTCACTTTCCTCATCTGTAAAATGAGGTAGTTGGAGCTAAGTGATCTCCAAGTTATTTTCCCTGCTTTCACCATCTATGATTCAACTCACTTTGAATCCACTCCATTATTTAATAATCTATACATCTCTAGAAAATTATCTTCAACAAGCATATGATAGGCATCGGGGAAACTAATAAGAGGTAAGATTCTAAAGGAGGCTAGAAACCTAGTTAGGGTGTTAAGATATGTCCATACAAGGATGCACTGCAGGAAAAGTCTATGTACCAAAATGAGAGACATGGTGCATAGGGTGGAATCCCTAAACTCCTATCCCACCAATGCACACTAGACAATGAAGTAAGCAAAAGAAAAAAAATAATAACTTTCATTGTGTTTAACCACTGTGATTTGAGAGTTGTTATAGCAATAAGTATTACTTACCCTAACTTTATGTGCATATATCTAATTTTACCCCTACCTCTACCTTTACTTATACCTCTGTCTGTCTAGAGAGATTTTACACACACACATACACACACACACATTTCAGGTCAAAAGATGAGATTCCATTGCCTATCATGATGGTATCTATGACCCTGGAATGACTAAATTGATCACACCTGTGGAATATAGCTGTTTAATTTTCTTCCCTCCTATACTATATGCCCCTGGAAGGCAGGAGCTAAGTCTTTTTAATTTACCACTGCATTCTCAGCACCTAGTGCCTGGAACAGAGTAAGTATCCAGTAAGTATTCCTTTGATGAATGAACAAGGGCTTAAATTACATAGTACTTCTCACCTGGGCTCCTATAGCACCCTATCCTTGCACTACCATTAAACTTACTACTTTATATTATAATTGCTATACATTGTCTCCTTCAGAGAGCAAAGTGCTCAATATTTGTTCAATTAAGTTTGGAACTTGGTGAATTTCTTTTAATTCTATAAATGGAGAATGCCTCTTAGGGCCAACAAAATAGTTCTTGAATTATGTACATAAAGGCTGTCAGTCAGACCTGTCCTCTAAGTCACTTGCTCTTCTGAGTGACTGAGGGTCCTTTCCTGCTTAAGCCAAAGCACAAAAGTGTCTTGGTACCCCTGAATCTCTGAGCATCATAAATCATGAACTTGCCTTTAACCTGTCCTAGACTGAAAGCCTGGTTTCCTGCCAGAGTCCCCAGTATCAAAAGAATGGTGGTGGCTAGGGGCTGGGGGTTGAGGGAAATGGGGGAGATGTTGGTCAAAGAATACAAACTTTCAGTTACAAGATAAATAAATTTTGGAGATGTAAATGTACGGCATGGTGATGATTGTTAACAATACTCTACTATGTACTTGAAATTTGCTGAGAGTAAATCTTAAGTGTTCTCACCACACACAATAAAGGTAACTATGTAAGGTGATAGATGTGTTAATTAGCTTGATCGTGGTAATCAATTTCCAGTGTGTATCAAATCAAATGTACACCTTACATACATACAATGTTATTTGTCAATTATATCTCAATAAAGCTAAAAAATGGCTTCAATATTTATTGCTGTACATTTGACTCACAAAATTAAGCCCTTTCCAAATGGGTTTTAGTTAAAAACATTTCCTACAGATTTAGATGAAAATCAAGCAAAAGAAGAAAATGGACTACTTCCATAAGACTTACTCCCTCATTTTTTCCTTCTTACTAGACTCTACTGTAGTAACTGCAAGATAAAGACCAAAAAAATTGGGTCCTTCCTTTACAAGCCCAAGTAATTCTATTGACTAATTAAAAGACACTCTGGTTTCCATAACTCACTTCTTCATAAATTGACTTAACTCCTGACTGACCCAAGAGATTTGTTAAATGGGACCGGAAATTTTTCACAGTCCTCATTGCTCTAGAATTGAATAAATTAAAAGTAGGCAGGGAAGGAAACGCTGTAAATGGTAAAACCTATTGCAATTCTAATTCAGTGTACAAAGTGAGAACATGCCCTCAATTTGCCAGCAAGAAAGTGCCAGTAAATCTCACACTGCCGCTGTCAGGATTAGAAATGGCCATGGTCTCTATGAAGCCAAAAACTTCTGTAATTTTTTGATGGGGCAACAAAAGTAAGGAGACGTTTTCAGGAAATTTCCTGTGGTGCTATGCCTGAGTCCTGGGTTTCCATGAACATTAGGGAAGAACTTCAGCCAAGTGTTATCATAAAAAGTGAAATATGACCAACAAAATGGCCTTCCTTATTAAAAACTGTAAGAAAAGAGGGCTACATTGCTTTGCATTTAGAATACATATATCATGCCAACTACACCATTAGAGAAAAGTTCCCAAATTTCCATTTCCTCATCAATTTCTCCCATATTGAAATAATTATCCTCCTCTCTAATTCAACAAGTTAATAGTGGAATGCAAAGCTCTACAAATTCCTCTGAAGATGCCTGACCTAGAATTTTATTTTCAAGATACAAAACGTGAGCCACCTCTACCAGAAAGCCTCAAGGAGAACAGTTTGGACCACTTTATAACTTCTGGAAGCCTCAGCCTGATGACTATGGGTCCCTTTTGCTTTTTACCAAAACTGAGAGTAATGTTTCCACTTCAGTGACCAGTTCATAGTTAAATAGCAACTGAGCCCTAACTCTAGGATCCAGTAACTTGTATGCTTTTATATATGCTGCAGGGATGGAGATAGGCTGCTATCTACTATCCACAGATAAACAGACCCTGCTAGATAATATCCTTGTCACAAAACCAAGATAATAAGCCATCAACAACAACTTGAATGATAGGTCTAAATATACCTGCAGAATGAAAGGTTCTCATCCCGTAAGCATGCCTTGTGTGGATGGGACCACTGTGGCATGCAGCAAGGCTCTCAGGTAATTAAAATGGTAGACACATTCCTAGCTCCTCACTCAATCTACTCAACCTGTGTAAACAGTGCCCTAAAGACAGAGAAGCAGCATGTTAAGTCAATCCATGATACAATCCCTGTTAACTTTTTCCTATTTAAAGTTAAGAGAGAATTCACACAATGCCAATGATAAAAATGGAGCTTTCATATTGCACTTCAGTCTATATAGATCAACACAGTAGGTTACAGTAGTAATTTTAAAACCTGAGCATGCATCAGAATCATTTGGGGGGGCTTGTTACAACACAGATCTCTAGACTCCACCCCCAGAGCTTCTGATTCAGTTAAGTCTGGGATAGGACCTGTGGATTTGCATTTCCAGCATGTTCCCAGGCTTTGTCCACACTGCTGGTTCAAGGAACACACTGGGAATTACTGTGCTAGAGCATGGTCATAATGAGTATAAGATTTTAAGTTCAAATCTCATTTCAGTCAGTTGGAAAATTCTGATGTGACCACCCTAACCAGATTTGACAGTTCAACAAATGTCTGCCCTCGGTTACAGGGAGAACAAGATGACAAAATAGGCATGCTTCTCTGCAATCTTATACTTCGTTCTATAAAATCATGCAAGCATGTCTGAATTAGTAACTGCAGCTATATACAAAGAGCGTACCATTTTTTGACTTTTCAAGACTTTTTATTCTGAAAATTTTGAAACACATAAAAATACATAATATATAATAAACACCCACATACCTATCACCTATTTGCTAAACATGCTTCATTTATTTTTTTTAGCTGGAGTATTTTAAAGTAAATTCCAGATATCATGATATTTTCTCCCCTGAATATTTCTGCATAAAAAAGAACATAACCTTTTTATATTGTACTTTTACTTTCAAATTATTTTAATTTCCATTATTTTCTCAACATCTATTAAGTATATAGGGCAAGTGATCTTTCTTTTTTTAAGACAAAAATATTTAAGAATCAAATATTCAAAGACTAGTCCCAGATACTAGAGCAAGCTTGTAACAACAGAGGAGATGTGTCCCTTTTCAGAAATTGTGCTAGGTGCTAGGAATATGGTAATGAAAAGTTTCCTGCCTCTTAGCTCTACGCTCTTTCCAGGAAACTAAGTTGCTGTTCAAAATTTAGTCCAAAAGAATAATGAAAGAAATTAGACGAGGCCAGCATTAGCCAAAGTGTGTTCCCCATAATATCCATTCTTCAGGAGCTAATAATTATTATACACATCCACAAAAAGAATTCTATGGTCAAATGAGTTTAGGAAACACTGGGTTAAATAAACAGGTTTCTTTATTGCAGAACTTTTTGGAGTTTCTAGTAAACTAAGATACGTTGGGAATCTCTAAGATGAAAGCATATTAAGTATGCAGTATCTCTCCATTATATTAAATGATAAACTTTTGATTGTTGTTGTTGTTGCTGCTGTGTGTGTATACATGTGCATGTGTTGTTTAAGGAGCATCTCTAGAAAACATATTTTGATAAATGTTCCGCTAATAGAATCTAAGGTTTACTTTACGTGTTCATAAAAACTTTAGAAGAAAAATGATCTAACATTCCAGTGATATAAAGTAAGAACAGATCCCTGTCCACTTTCAAATATTAAAATGAGACTATCTATGCAGAAATGAATTGGCTCCTTACAATTTTTAAGTACTAAATTTTCAAATTTAATATATTTACAACTGTACTTTAAAACAAAAGCATCATATAATTGTAAAAATTTAATCATATCATCATACCCAGAGCCAGTTTTTTAGATTATAATACTTAAATTAAAGTATTATCTTTGATATATATCTTGATAATCTCATTATAGTCAACTGGAAGTGACTTCGATATTCATGGAATAGTATAATAGTTGGATTTGTAAGAAAACACTCTAAATCACATGAGAACTATATTTAACGTGAAATGTACTTTGTTATCCCTAAAATCAAATAGATGGTAAAGGAAGGAAACACGAAAACACTGGTATAGCACAAGACCTAAGATGCGTGTGCATGAGATCAAAACAATTCATGGATATTAGTTGAGGGCATTTAGTATCTAGTTGATTGACTAACACGGTATTTTAGCTTTATGTAAATATATAGAAGATGGCTAGGTCAACACAGTTGTCAAGCATCTGATTTACCAGTGAAAATAATCAACCAGGTATCTTCAAAGTACCTAAAAGTTGGGCACTGTATAGATTGGCTACTTAGTTAACAAGCAATATTTCACATTTTCATGAATGATTTTTTTCATCAGGAAAACAGAGCCCCAAAATGTTCAATATTTACAATTCCTGTCTAGTGCTGGCTGAGGAAGAAGTTTTAGAAAAGTCATTTATGAAGTTACTTAATCTTCCTACACCCATTGTCCTCCTCTCTAAAGCGGCTGGTAACTTTTTATGTTCTATGATGATAAACAGAAAAGACGAAACTGTCTCAAAAATAAAAATGTCTACGTAAATGAGGGCGGGCAATCATAAATGAAGAGTGACTATAATGATTGCTTTAGGGTAGGATTTTAGACATTTTATCTAAATTTTAATGCTGTAGAAATTTTGTTATAAGACAGACTATGCATTTTAAAATAAGCCTGATATCTTCGTATTTAATTTTAATAGTAATCAGTGCTTAATACTTTAATCTGAAATAACCTTAAAATACATAATTCATATTACAGAAACCACTAAAGATCCTGATTATTCATTTCTGACTTTTGTTAGCATGAAGAACTAATATTAGATGTCTAATTAATTAACAAAACGGTGCTTTCATACCTTTACACCAAAAAATTGCACTAGGTAATTTGTGTTTTCCTTTATTTAGCAGGCCAGGATATGCCACAATGATAAATGATGGTCCGCGCTTGAGTGATATTATGTGATAAACTCAGAAATCAGTTTAAGTTTGGTATTTATTTTAGGTTGATTAAATCAGAGGGTAAAGATTTCTGAGTCACAGTGCTCTCCAACTTGAAAAAAATCAATAAGTCCTAGTTAATCGGCAGGCAACAGCCTAACCAGATTAAGTGTGTGAACCCTGGGACTGCTAAAGCAGCTCAGCAAACTTAACCCACAAGTGGATGAGACAATACAAAACACTGCTATTACATATTTCTTTGCATGATGCTAAATCTATCATTTGGGTGAAAATAAAACAAACATCTATGAGGAGAATTAATACATGGCTCTAAGCTTCTTTCCTAGCGCTATAATTGCCTAGATATTAATCTTCTCATAAAAACTTCCTCCTTTAAATCTAATAGCTCATATATCAATAGACACTTGAAGCACAGAAATGTGCGATAATGTAATTTTTAAAACTAATTCAATAGAAATAAAAACAAGCTATGGTTTATAATAAAGATTATGATTCGATCCTCAATAGTTTAACCAGGCATGTCTTCAGAGTTTTAGTTTCTTCATCTGCAAAATGGGAATAATATCATTGTATCCCTGTGTTGAAAAGGTAAGTGAGAACAAATGCGAAGTATTATAATGTTACAGGTATTAATAATAAAAGGCTTTTCAAGTATGTACGTGGCCTGCCATCTTTAACGGCAACAGTCTTCTGCTTACCTACAAAAGGTCCAAACAGCTGATCAATATAGGAGGAAAAATTGGAAGGTAATAGAATTTTTTAAAAGACAAACTATTTCTTTGCTTTCTATATGGACCAGTGGTTTCCAAACTGAAGCTTTCTATCTCTATAACAGAATGGAAACCATATTTTCTAATACACACTAGAATAATTATGTAATTATTATTTAACCTTTGTTGAAGTTACCCTTTGAGAAACACTGACAGCAAAAAATAAAACAAAAAAAATTTTTTGGATTTTTTTAAAGATTTTATTTATTTATTTGACAGAGAGAGAGAGCATGAGAGGGGAGTGGGTCAGAGGGAGAAGCAGACTCCCCGCTGAGCAGGGAGCCGGATGCAGGGCTCAATCCCGGGGCTCCAGGATCATGACCTGAGCTGAAGGCAGTCACTCAACCAACTGAGCCACCCAGGCACCCCAAAAATTTTGAGTAGAGCTTGAGAGAATACTTGACTTTTCACTGGTTTTACCCTCTCACAGAGAGCACTGATTTTCGACTGGGGCCTTGTTCTCTAGGGGTGGATTTCAAAATCTCTAGAGCAATGTTAATATGGAGTGTAACTTGAAAAAGCCTACTTACTATCATAATATTTTATATTTGTAAAATAGAAAACATAAAATAGTTTCTAAAAGAATCTACAGAAAATAACATTCTCAGTGGAGTTCAGGGAGACACATTTTTATATTTCTTAAAAGGGGGTATGTGTTTGCATAGGTTACAAAATAGTTTCTGGGGTTTTGCCCCAGCTCGCAAAGGGCTCTGGGGAAAGGTTTCCATTATGTCTGGATAGCTAATCTGTTAACAGGTCATGTAAATCGCCAGCAACTGGCCCGAAGTAATGTTCTGAAGATTCACTAAACACATGGTAAAGAGGATGGTGAGCAAAGCAATCACTACAACTATTAAAACCAAGCAATGAAGAGCAGGCTGTCAAAAAGCAAATAGAGACATCCTTGGGTGTTTTTGCATGACTGATAATCTCAGATTGCCAGATTTAGCAAATAAATCCCATTTGGGACACATTTATACAAAAAAGAAATATTAATTGTTTATCTGAAGTTGAAATTCAGCTGGGCATCTTGTGTTTTATCTGGCAATGCTTAGTGAAACCTTCCCTCCAGCGCATCAATAAGATAACACTTCCCAAAGGATTATGCAATATATCATAGGAGCATATATGTAATATTATCAGAGCAAGGAATTCAACTTGATCATTTATTCAGAAACTGTTCTTGCTCCCAATGTTACCCAACACCTCTTTAATGAGAAAAACCTGTGCTGCACATTAGTTTCAGCTGTCACTGCTGAGAGTCAACCTATGGTAGACACAGCAAATAAAAACTGACCCCTTTATGGGAGGAATCATTATTAACCTTACAAGCTCCATACATATGCTTTGATCGAGTATCTAAGCTTTCTGTTTTGAGAGTGTAGCCTTATATTGGGACTTAGCCTACATAGCCATTCACCTACTCAATCCAAGTCACTGGAAATTAGGATTGAGGAAACAAAGTAAATAAACTAGAAGAAACATAGGATCAGAGATGAAAGGGTGGTGAGCAGACTGGAATTCAAGAGACTAGAGTTCTCTTTCCTCTTCTACCATTAAACTGCTGTGTGACTATGTAAAAGTCATTTCACCTCTTTGGGCCTCGGATTCAAAAATAGTATAATTAGTAAGTTAGACTGGTGATTTATTCATCAATTGTTTACTAAGCACCTTTTATACACTAGACCCAGAGCTAAGCAGTTGTGATACTCCTCTCAAGGGGCTCATAGTCCACTATGCTTCTAGTTCAAAGATTCTACACTTTGGGTTTTGAAACAATTTTCTCAGGTCTTATTTGGGGAGAAAAATGTCTGAAACTCACTATGTTACTTATCCAAACTTCTTCCAATTCCTTGTAAAAGTTTGAGTAATTTAAAAATTAAAAGCCTAATATTTTCAATGGTAAATTTCCTAATTCCTTCCTCAAAGTTCATGGTAACCAATCTCAAATTAATTAAATTCTAAACCTTAGGGATGACGAAACTGCAATCTTTGAAGTTTATATCCAATTCTTTAGAGTGTGCCACAAATGTAATGGTAAAGTGTAGATAACCTTTCAAATGTTGTTTTATTAAGAATTACTTGAGTTATAGGTCACATGTAAAGCAGTTTATTGACAAGCACATCCCTACAGACTAATATGAGTGGACAGATCTTAGCTTGTCAGTTCAGCTTGGATGAAAACATACAATTAACAGATTGAACAAGCAATATAGATGTTTCCCATCAGCCTTTGGCAAATGAAAGGTAAGCAGTGCTGTGTGCCTCTCATAAATTGCTGACTTTGTTATGCTGAGGCTTGTGTTATATTGAAAATGCTTTACATCTGTGAATGGAAAATGAAAATCCTGTCAACCTTAGCCAAATGTGTTTTGCACATAAGACGATGTACACTACTTTACTATGGACATCAAGTCAATGAATACCCCCACAAGCCCAGCCAGAGCAGATGGGCATTTTAGCATTAGTGTCAGGGCAGCTCAAAAACAAAAACAGAACAAAAAATAAACCAAACCAATCCCCACCAGATTGCAAATTTACACTATGACTGATTTGATGTCCAAAGAACAATTCTCCTTTTAAAAATAAACCCGTAACAATGTTGATATTTACCCAGGTTGAGTTATTTTGAAAAGAGGGAGCCAAAATATGATATATCACATTATATACTATATGTGATGGTATATAAAATCAATCATATCCTTTATTTTGATCATAAGCCATCATGAAGCTCCAGATGGAAAATTTTGTTCTGATCACTTTTCTTAAAGTAGCACATAGTAGCAATCTTTATCAGACAGAAATATGTTGTCTTCTGTGGATATTAATTAGTACTCAGACTCTCATGATTACAAGTGTAGCTTAAGGCGGAAATGGTGTAATAAAATGAGCAATTTGGGAATTTGGAACAAAAAGTCTGGCTTCAAGGCCCTACCTCCACAATCATGAAACTCTCGTCTGAGTGGCTTTCAGTAAGCTACTTCACCTTCCTGTACCCCAAGTCTTCTTTTCTATGAAATAGGGTGATTGTTAGTACCCACACCACGTGAGGCTCACACTGGAATGATGTGCATAAAAACATTTAACTTCTGAGTTATAAAATGTTAAGTATAACAAAACGAATGATAGTAGTAAGTCCATGTCATAATCATCCTTCAAAGGTGTTTCATTAGTATTCATTAAAAAGGAGAAAAAAAAAAGATGGGTTGGGCTTCACTGTTGAATGAAACCAAATACTCTACGGAATGAAATCTGCCTCCACACTTAGGTTATTTTCACATCTTTGGGTGGATCTTCTCTATTCCCCATGACTGGGTCCTTCTTGCCATTCAGGTTTTGGCTCCAAACTTCCTCCTAGGGGAGGACTTCCCTGACCACACCCACTAGAGTACTGCCTCATATCTCAGTCTCTACCGAACTACCTTTGAAATTATCTTTTTAAACATAGTTATCTTTCTTGCCTGACAAGAACATGAGCTCCAAGAAGGCAGAGAACCTATTTGTCTCATCCACATGTTTACTTCTGTGTTTCCAGTGGTTACACAAGTTCTTGGTACATAGAAGGATTTCATAAATATTTATTAAATAAACAAGTGAATAGATCTCCTAACTCCATGAAGCAATGTAATTGATTTTTTTTTGTTTTTGATCAAGAATGTAGGCTTTGGACCTGTCGTTACTGGACTCAAAATTTTCAAAAGTTGTTCCATGGAGCGTTTTTCTAAATGGAAGGCCCAGGTTTATTTTTTTAACCAAGTCAAATGATTGAAAATTCAAGTTAGGTCTCCAGGTGAGTAATTAGGATAAAACTTAATTCTTCAGATGAATTCCAAAGAATTGATTATTTCTCTAGAGACCACTGGGCTGCATTCAAAACACCATTTACTACAGACTCTGAATGATCTAATTTACAAATCCCCATGAATCAAATTAACTAGATAACTGCCAAAATGTAATCCCATTCGAGGAGTGAAATATCTAGTTTTATTGTCTACATTAGTTAAATGAACTTCATTAGTTAAACTTCACTTCCATTTGTACTGTTTTAAGATAGCCTGTTGTAAGCATTTAGCCCTAAAATATGGCTGTAGTCCTAAAATTTGCTCAGTTTTCCTTATATTATTCCAAATTTGATACCTCATTCTTTTTCCTCCTGCTGCCACTGAATTAAAACCCTATGCAGTTACCCCATAGGGATATAAACATCTCACCAAGGCTTTATATTAGAATTGTAAATAAACTGCCAGATTTTTCTAAATGACTCATTATTAATAAAATCAAATGTAACTTCACCTGAACAGGTTAATGTTATGTAAACTTCACGAAAATTAAGGTTTTTGCCTTAGAAGAGAAAACCATTTTATGGTCTTACAAAATTTCTGTGAGGTTGTCAATTAAAAATCCATCCCAGGGATTATACACCTGAATTAAAGTCAAACAATTCTTTTGCCTGTGCTTCTTAGCAGGTCTTAGGTACAATTCCTATATCATTTATCCTTTTTTTCCCCCCAGTAAAGACTTTCACATTTTCATTTCAGTTCCCATTCTTTAAACATCTGGCTGCAGCTCTACCTGCAGTTTTCTATGAAGGTGGACAATTATGGTAGGAGTTATTGTTCTATTCTTGTGCATTAGCACCTGTTACCATTATAAGGCCTGCAAGCAAACAGCTCAGAAATAATAGCAACAGATTTAGAAATGAAATAGTCGTAATGCTTTTGTGCTCATATAGCACTGTTTTTCCCCTAGTAGATTTCTTTATGAAAACCATTTCATCAATCCTCTAAGTCAGGGGTTGGCGAACAGTTTTTTTTTTTTTTTCTTTTTCATTTAAAGAGCCAGACAATAAATTTTTTAGGCTTTGCCATTTATATAGAATCTGCCTTAACTACACAGCTCATCCTTTATAGTGCAAAAGCAATATGTAAATAAATGAACATGGCTATGTTTCAATAAAGCTTTGTTTGTGAGCACAGAAACTGGAATTTCATATAATTTTCACATGTCACAAAATATTATCCTTCTTTTGATTTTCTGTTTGAACCATTCAAAAATGTAAAAATAATTTTTAGCTCATATCATACAAAAACAGGAGGCAGGCTATATTTGGCTGAGGGTCTTAATTTACCAACCCCTGCTGAGTTGTCCCTTGACACTTGTACATGGCAGAAAATATTTTCCTTTTTACCTTTGATAATGACAGATATGGCACTAAAAAGTTAAAGAAGTTGTAGCAAGTTCTAGAAGAATTTATGGCCATTCGTTCACTCAGCATATTATTTGTTGAGTGCCTAGTTGGCTAGAAACAAATGTTGCTAACTCCTTGTGTAAAACAGCAAGGGCCCCCCCCCCCAACATTCAAATATTATTAATATGTGCTTCACCCCCACAGGTCATATAAGTTTATCCACAAGAAAAAAGGCCTTGCTTTAGAGTGTAGTGACTACACTCAGTAGCTGAAAGACCCATATAGATTTTTCAAAGAAATTAAAACTACAAGAGAAATAAGACACAAACAGAAATGGTACTCAGGATTCAATAAAATTAGGCTGAAAACAACATGAAACCTTCCAGGTCAAAATGTATAAAATATATGATCTACTTTTAAGTTAACTCCTCAGAGATTCAGCTAGCATTGTGATGTGAGGACCAAGTAGCAAAATTATTACTGTAAACAGAGTTTGATCCTTGGTTTGGGAACTTGAATAACAGCCCAGTGCTCTAAAAGCTCCAGTCTCAAATATGATATATAATGAAACTTTTTAAGAGAATTTCCATGACTATAAAATTATTTTAAAAAATTTCTGTTTAACATCTCAAACATCAAGGGGCCTAATTAATTTAGAGAAAGGCAGTTCCTACCAAAACAGACCATTTATTCCTCTGAGGTATGAATTAAAGTACAACTGATTTCTATATTTGAGAAACGTAGGTCTACATTAAATGTGTATATATATGTGTATATATACATTAAGTGTGTATATATGGAATCCCCAAGCAACACAACTTAATTTTATAATCTTTCTTTCTTTCTTGTGTTCAGTTATCATCCATTTTAATGTAGAATTATTATAAATCACATATTCTGCATTCTGAATGAATAGAAATAATTTGCAGTATTCAAAGAACAAGGTGGTCCACTAAGCTTTGGGCCACATCAGTTCTGAAAGCCACAAGCATCAGGCTGTGGAATTCCCTATTTGGCTAAATTTTAGACCTGAACATGTACTGACATTATATTTAGAAGACTGACCCGAGTCTTATGGTCCTTCATCATCCTGGAGAGGATAATGCTCCAGAAGAGTAACGTTGGATGATGATAGATGATGACATGCATACAATTTTACTGAGTAGCTTGTGCCTCATGAATAAGGATCTAAAAAAATTCAGTGGGTGGGTCATGGTATAAATAATGCTCCTGGCTAGCTCTGTATAAAACATGTAGCCACCTGGGGTGCCTGGCTGGCTCAGTCAATAGAGCATGTGACTCTTGATCTCAGGGGCGTGAGTTCAAGCCCCACACTGGGCACAGAGCTGACTTAAAAAAATTATTAAAAATTGTTTTAAAGCATGTAGGCACTACTCTCAGTCATGAACACCGCTGATAGAGGACATACATTCTTTAATACCTCCCTTAAACCAAGACCTATATTCTTACTATCCATCAAAGTATGCTTGGAATAATGCACTTAGTTAGCTTTATTATTATCATCTAAGTACTATCAATATGCTTTACCAAGTGCAAGAGGAAGCTTTACATTTCTAGCTATTTTTGCAGTGAAGTGATTAGCTTCCACTCAATCTCCTGATAAGCCCTGAGAATGCAGAGTCCTGCCAATTCCCAATCAATTCTGTTTGGCCTTATGATTCACTGTTACTTGAGTGAGCTGGTTCTCAACAGGCAACACAATCTTCAGTTTTATATGAAAATTTAAGACTTTTAAAAAGTTACATTGAGAATATTCAACACAATGCAAAAGTGTTATTTTATTTAGGAATCATCACTTCTGAAGGGTCCAAAAAAAAGAGCAATGTTCCTATAAAAGTATTGTTCTGCATGACCATAAAGCAAAGAGGAATTTTCAAGACGTATGAAGAGAGGTGCTTAGTCAAAATGAAAAATTTAGACCGTAAGTACATATAGTGTAATTGGATGGTGAGAAGTGGGAAGTGAGGATATTATGTCAGTTCTTCATCTTTACAGAGGAGTAAATGCTTTAACACTATGAAAGATACTGAAAGTCAAAATCCCTCTACTCTAAATACATAGAAATGATAGATTATTCGTAAAAAGAGAAAAGCAAAAAAAAAAAAAAAAAAAGACGAAGAACCATAGCTGTGTTCAAAGACAAGATTAACATCCCCTTGGACTGGGAACAGAAGAGAACTGCAAAGCAGTGTGAAACAAATGATATGCTGGGTTCTGAGCCCAGAAGTATGTAATGCTACCCAAGACTTCAGTTCCAGAGGGGTGTCAGGGATAAGCACTCTGAGGCAGGCAAGGTGAATAGCAAAGGCTTCCTGAACAGGGTTACAGATTTATAATCAACGGCTGACCTAGAGAGAAAAGAACAAGGCACAGGCTCACACTCCAGCCCTGAGCTGAGTACTCACTGCCCCAAGGACAGAATTAGCGAGAGCCCTAAAACACAATGATTTGCACTAAGAAATCAACACTAAAATGACAGTCCTCAGCCTCTAGATGTATGGAAACTTTAAAAGCACTGCTAAATATTAAATGAGTTAAAAACGAAATCACAATAGAAATTTAAAATATATATATTTAGAAATTAGAGACAGCAAAAGTACTACATAGCAACATTTGTGGGATGCACCTAAAGGTACACAATGAGGTGAGCAGACAGTATTCAGTGCCTTTACTAACTAACCAGAAAGGTGAAAAAATAAGTGAGTAAAATATTTCAAGAAGTTAGAAAAATAACGTCAGACTGAACTTAGAGAAAGTTAAAAGGAAGGAAAACAAAAATAAGCACTGGAATTATTATAATAGAAAATAGAAAGCATAGAAAGGAACAAAAAAGTGGAAAGCTGGATCATTTAAAAAAACTTATAAAATAAACCTTTGACAAAACTGATAAACAGAAAAATTAGATGAAAGGACTATTTTCTAGGAAAATATAAAAAACCAAAACAGTCTAAGGAAGACCTAAAAAATTAAAAATGAAAATGAAACAATACTGTTAAACAAATGGAATGTGTAATCAAAAGTCTCCCACTTTAAGATACAACAGGCTCACATAATTTCAAATGCAAAATTTATCAGACTTTCAAGAAATACATAACTTCTGTATATAAACAACTATTTTAGAGACTAAAAAAAGAGCAAATGCTGTCCAACTCATTCACTGTGGCCTGTATAACCACGACACAAAAATCTGACAAGGGAAATTTGAGAAAGGAGAATTCCAGACTAATCTTACTCATGCAAAAATCCCTTAAAAAAACAGTGAATCAAATCCAGGAATGTGTAAAAAAGAGAATATATCATGGCCAAACTGAGTTTATCCAAGAAATGAAGGGCTGGGTTCAACACTGGAAGAATTAATCAGTGTAATTAATCAAATTAACAAAATAAAACAACAAACACATATGTGACCTGAATAGATGCAGAAATAGCATTTAACAAAAATCAGCATTTTTCATGTTTAAAAACCTATTTTTATATGGCAAATTAGGAATACATCAGTAGTTCCTTGACTTCTTGGAAGATTATCTTTTAACAACTTAAACATAAGTGTTCTCATAAAAGTCAGGACAAAGACACCCATTCTCACCACTTCTATTTAACATTTTAATGAAGGTCCTAGACAATACAATTAAACAAGGAAAATAAAGCAGGTATAAAAATGGAAAGGATAAGATAAAACTGTTATTATTTGCAAATGATAGAACTATCTATATAGAAAAATCCAAGAGTAAGTACAAACTATCAGAACTAACAAGAAATTTTGGCAAGGCTTCTGGAAACAAAACTGATATATTAAAATCAACAGCAAACCCCTATACAAGTAATAACCAATTAGATAATTCAATAGAAAAAGAACTAAGATCCTATTTATAGTATTAACCAAAGCTAAAAAGAACCTGAGAATAAAACTAACAGAAGCTGAGCAAAACCTTTATAGAGTAAGCTGCAAAAATTATTGAAGGACATAAAAGATTATAACAAATGGAGAAATAAAATATGTTCATGAATTGGAAGACTCAATATCATAAAAATATGAATTGTACTCAAATTAACCTATAAATTTGATGCAATGCCAATCAATCAAGGACAAAAGAAGCAAATTGAAACCACAGGTCACAAACTTGGAGACAACTGCAAAGATCAGAACTACAAAGATTAGTATTCAGGATTTATTTTTTTTATAAAACTACAACTAAACAAAAAGCAGAAGAGTGAACAAATGATATCACCAGGCAATTCTCAGACAAGTAAACCTGAATATACATGAAAAAGCCCTGTGCCTCACAATCAGTGGCACATAAATTAAATCAGTGAGGACTCATAATATGTATGCAGACTGGCAAAAGTTTAACAAGAACAAATGTTGATAAATATATAGATAATTAGCAATTTCATGTACTGATGGTGAAAGTCTCTCTCGTGCACTTTGGAGAGCAATTTGGCAACATCTAGTAAAGGAGGATATTGAGAATATCCATGTCCTTTGACTCAGAAATTCCACTTCTAGGTGTACACTCTAACATACTCTTTCACACATACACACAAAAAGTACTCACAAAATGTTTACTGGCAGCACAGTTTGTAAAATTAAATTTGGGGAACAGTCTAAGTGTCCATTACCAGAGGAGGATTAGTATATTCATCTAATAGACCACATATATCAATTAACAAAATGAAACAGCACCTCACATACCAGCATAGTTAAATCACAGGCAAAAGAGGCAAAAGAACATTGAAGAAGGATACGTATTTAATGGAAACCTATATGAATACTGTAAAAAAAAAACCCAAAGTATATATAGGAATGATAAATATTAAATTCAGGATACTGTTACATCTAAGAATTGTATTTGAGGAGAAGGGAAGATGGGGGGGCAGTAAATAAGTTTTAATTTTGTCTGTAATGTTTTAATTCCTGAAAATAAATCTAAAGAAAATATGGTAACATGTTAGATTTAAGCTGAGTCAAAGAGTAATAGGCATATGCGGATCCGCTATATGAAATCCCTGTACATTCAACATATTTCATCATTATTAAAAAAATAGAGGAGAATAAAAACCATTTCATCCAATGTTCCTAAAAATTTCTCTCCAAAGTTTAGGAATCAGCCATCAGCCTGGCTTTGAAAACCCAAGATAAACTCAAGCAGAATGAAAAGTTTCATACTGAGGAATTAAAGTTGGCATTTAACAGCTATATGTTGACTTCACATGCCACTAAAGATTTCCAAATATTAACTCCAAAAATACTAAGTTCTATAAAACAGCAAATGATTTAATGGTCAGAGAAAATGATTTAAATATATATTAATGCAACTTAATGCTATACCCTCCCCCTAAATTGCAGTATTTAGAAGAGAAAGCAAAGAAGCCTAAAAATTGTGAGCTGCAGGAAAATTCCAAAATTTCTTATAAATTGTTGCTAGGTTGTTTTAATGACATTGGCTTTAGAAATCAAATATCTTACACAATAATTACCTAAAATTTTACAGATAGATGATAGAGGGAGGAGAGAGGAAGGGGGAGGAAGGAACAGAGGCAGAGACCACACTCTGGTGCCCAAGATCCTGAAATTCCCCACCCAAAGAGCTGGAACCCATTTCCAAGATTTGTAAGGATTTCTTCCCCAAGTCCTTACCCCTAAAGGCAGACGTGACTTCTCTGTACACATCCCCAGGTCCAACAGGGTCAAGAGTAGCTGTTTGCAAGATGTGGCTGGAGTTTATACATTGGCTGGGATGTCAACTGTGTGTATGTTAGGACACTCAGAGGTGTCCAAGTGTTTTAAATTTGAACCTGGCCCTCTAGGTCACTAAAAAGGTATATTTGTCAAATATATTTTATTTAAAAGTATGTCAGTTTAAAATATAGCTTTTTTTTTTCCAGTTTTAAAGCTTTTAGAAGCTGCATTTTATTTTATTTATTTATTTATTTTTAATTTTGTTATGTTAGTCACCATACAATACATCATTAGTTTTTGATGTGGTGATCCACGATCCATTGTTTTCGTTAAAATATAGCTTTTAAATTTTCATTGATATGTTTAGCCAAACTCCATATGTATGTACTCATACTCTGAGGCCTGGTAAATGTTAGGGGTGGGCCTGGCTTGATCCTTTTATCCTCTTCTTTTCCTGCTTCTCCAAAACCTGTTTCTATACTAGTCTATGAAAAAGAAGTTTTAAAGAGAGATAGAAATAACTGTCATGCCTACCTCATAGAGTTGTGGTGAGAATTAATTGACTTAATGGATGCATAAAGGCTTTGTAGCCTGTCGGCTTTAGATAAAAGACATCACACATCTTGTTTTCCTGGCATAGTCTTCCTTTTCATACATGTTGGCCATGAAATCGTCTGCATTTCTGCTCTGTGGATACCCTGGGCACTGTTGATTCCACCTCGATGCACACTGACTAATGAAGGCACTTGGCTTCGGGTAGGTCTTCAGACTGCTCAACACTGAACTTATAGGTAGTTCTTTTATCCTTCTGGAGAGCTCTCTGTCTCCAGTCCTTTGAAGTCTTACTTTTATCCTGATCGGTCCTACTTGATTTTCCTTAAATTTATTCCTAAGCCAGATGTTAAGAACAGTTTTTATTAAAAAAAAAAAAAAGAATAGTTCTTATTTATCCTCAGGTTAAACGTCAACAGGTATTAATCCCTCTTGCTTGGAACCAGTTTATATGATACCAACTCTTTCCAATATCCAGAAGAAGATACCCAATCTCTTCTCATGCCTCACCTCACTTTAAAGTCAAAACATCCTAGCAGGTAGTAGGCATGCTTTCAGCCATTTTATAGATGAGGAACCCAGACTCAGAGTGATATGGCAACTTGCCTGAGGTCACATGACAAAGCACATTTTTATCAAACCTAGGATTGGAATTTAGTGTGGTCTGCTTACAAAGTCCATATGCTCCTCCTACGCTTAAGATAACTTAGTAAACCTTGAAGGTATAATATATTACACTGCTCTCCTCTTTTTATTTATTTATTTATTTATTTTTTGGAACTCATATAGCTAGTGCAGTAAGAAAACCCATGAATCCTCTCTTAGGGAACACAGGCTCAAGTTCACTACAGGCCTCTTTTAGAAAGCCAAGAGGAAACCAGTGGTGCTCCACATCCCTGTAGCCTGCCCATGGCTACGGCAAAAAGGGTCCTTGCAGTTGACACATGGTTCCATCCAGTTCATCAGGGTCAGGCAATGATCAGAATTTAGGATCAAGTTTACCAAGCAGGAGGACTTTGGCCATGGTAGATATTTAGAATAAGATTGGAGATGATCATTCTGGTCCACTTACCGGCACAACTGAAAGAAAGAGATCTGCCTGAGGATGCAACCTGTGTTATTTGTATTCTCTAAGTGATTGAAGTTGATCAGTGACTATCTGCAGTGTATCTTCTACTTTTTAACTAATATGTACTTTAAGGCATTTTAAATATAATTATGTCACATATCATTTGGTTAATCAAATTAATGTTTGAAAGAGTTCACAGGCAGCATGAGGCCTTTTTTTTTTTTTTTTCCCAAATCACAGAATCACAATTGGCTAAGCATCAAACTTAAATCCTGAAAAATTCAAAAAGAAGGTTAGTGTTTGGAAACCCAGGAAGCCCAATTGGACTCTTACTCATGGGAAAAATACATTTCTCATTCTTAACTATTGTTTTCTTTGCCCCATAAATGTATCTACTCTAGCTGTTCTTTGTTGGCCTACCAAAATAACTCAGTTCAAAAAAAGATGTCAAAGGAAATTTAATTATCAAGGTAAAAAGCCACAACTCTATTTTCCCTAGTTTTGAGTCACCAGAATAGTTTCCTATATCATCTAAGATTTTATTATATTCCATACTTTCTTAACTATCTGTTCACGAAAAAATGTTCAATCTTATCTGTTCTATTCCCCAGAATGCTCTTTCAAACTATATATGACAGATGCCCAAAGTTCATTTATCTCTACCTAAGTCTAACAGTTGTTTTGCTTAATGTTATATGTTAACACATATATTATACAGAGCATAAAATCTTGGTGGTGTGAGAAAATTGTGAATTTTTTTAAAAGATCTAAATTCTAAAATACTTTAATTAATGCAATAGTTTCATCACTTTCATTTGCAAACCATGATTCTTGCTAACTCCTAAGTGTTACTAGTAATGGTCTCTTAAGACATTTAATGAGTAGATAAAAATAATTTGAAACTAGTGTATTGATTGCTTGTATATAAATGGATGCTTGAGTAAAAATATGTTTTGGAAATGTATTCCTTTAAAGGTTTAAATAACCAACCTAGGAATCTTGTATTAGTATATTAATTTGAATCATTTTTATGAATTAATATAAATTAATGGATTACTGCCATATTATATTGCTATATTAACTATATTGCCCCTTTTCTGGCTATCTTAAGTAAATAATTGATTTGAGAAGGACATACATCATTCCAGTCTTCTAACCCAATCCCAACTGAAATTTTAAACTATTGACAAATAAATAAAAGAATCTGCAAAGAAAAACATGAGTTAATATAACCAAATTCATCAAGTTTTTCTTTTCAGAAACTAGAAAGCATTGCTACTCTGTGAACTTCATCCATTCATATTAAAAACCTCCAAATTTAAAGGTTTCCTCTTATACTCCCATTTCTCCTAGGAGCAGAGCAGATTGATCACTGAGTTGCTTCTTGTTTCCATCTTCTAGTACTTTAAGTTTCAGGTTTTTAAAATTGTAAAATCAGGGCTAGAAAAAACTAAGCAGATGTTTTAAAATTACGGAAGTATAGAGTATGTTCCATTGGTATTAGAAGGGTAAGGAGAAGTGAAAGAAAACATTAATGAGTTTTGGTTTCAAAATAATATTCTACTACCTAAAAAAGATGAAGAAACAATATAAGAAAAATGTGGATGGGAAAACAAACAAAAAAGAATAAACTACATATTCTCCAACTAGATTATGGCAATAACTTCCTAACTTGTCACCAGTCTCCAGTATGGGCTTTCTTAAATCCAGCTCACATCCAAATAACCAAATTCATCTTCATAAAATAAGACTTCCATCTTATAGCCTTGTACAAAAGCCTTTGGGAGCAAACTGTTGGTTACAGGATCAAGTCCAGACTTTTCAGCTGTCTACAGTCTGGTCCACTCCTACATATCCAAACATTCCTTATACTATCCCCCCAATCTTCCAACCCAGTCAGCACGGTTCCTTTCAACAACTGTGCTTATTTAATTTTGTGACTCTTATTTACAGGGGCTGTTGCTCTCCCAGTTTTGAAGGCCTGACTATGCTTTAAGACACAGCCCAAGATAATTCATACGGCCAACATAACAGAGTCTCACTTCCCAGAGCCCTAATATACTAGTATTCTGTTCCAAAGATTCTTGCATGTGATTTTACGCTCTGCTGTATGCTTCTCCAATTGTTATGTTTCATGAATTCATCCCTCCAGAAAATATTAACAGAGCTCTTATCATGTATAAGTAATATCTATGAAACTATAAAAAGTGACTCTCAACTGGGGGGACAGATGCCCCAAGTTTGAAAATGTGTGTGTGGAGGGGTGCTTTTGGTTGTTACAGTGACAGAGAGATGCTACTGGCATTTAGTTAGAGAAACCAGGGATAATATCTGTCATGCAATGGTGTGGGGCAGTCCCATAGTATGAAGGATTCTCTCTCCCAAAAAGTGACCAAGGAAGGCCCCCAAATGAACCAGACAAGGCTCATGGCCTCAGTGAGCTTACTGGTTCAAAGGGAAGATGGTATGAATGTCATGCATAAAAATGTTATATCTCAGCACATAAACTATTTGGTGTCAAGACTACATTGGTTATTTTCCATCAGTCGCTCACAGTATCTAATACTAGTCTGGGTACATGGTAGGTACTAGGTAAAGACTTACTGACTTGAAATATATTTTTTGAAAACCCTAAAACTCAGTGTATATTATGTCACCCAGGGGAGGGATAGTTCTACAGATAATCATGTCATCCTCACTGCATTTCGAAATCAATAAAGAAGACAAAGCTGTGACAATAGAGCCTGCTAAGCCTCCTCAGGGCCAGCTATGAAGTTTTTGGAGTGGAAAAAGCAGCCTCTGGCAATAAGTAGTAAGAGACAGGGAACAAAGGGTTGGTAAAACATC
This sequence comes from Mirounga angustirostris, assembly GCF_029215605.1. Classification (NCBI taxonomy): domain Eukaryota; kingdom Metazoa; phylum Chordata; class Mammalia; order Carnivora; family Phocidae; genus Mirounga; species Mirounga angustirostris. Next base: position 101,708,158 of record NW_026991719.1, read on the forward strand.
GGAAGCCTCAATTCCTTCTCTTGAACCATAGGTTTGCTGTAGAACATTTTACCTTATACAGATTGGTGCTGAATAACTGCAGATTTGCTTTCTTTTTTCATACCCTCTTCCTGACTATTACAATCATAAACTGCATACATTGCAGAAGAAAAATTTACTCAGCTCATCCATACAATATTCTTCCTTTGTTCATAACCAAATTTTATTCATCTGTACCTCTTGTTGGGCTGCAACAGTTAAATAAAATGACAAATAGTTTTCATTATACATGTCAACAATGAAAAAACACATACATGCATATTTAAGAACACTACTTTGAATGTAGATTGTGCCTTTCTTCTGACAGGAACACATTTTTTTTTTTTTTTTTTTGCATTTGCCCTTACAACAGCACTATGAGATGATCATCCCATTTTATGGCTGCAGAAACTGTGGTCTCCAGAAATAAAGTAACTTGCTAGAAGTTACAAAGTCTGTGTCAGGGCCTGGACTAGAAGCCAGAGCTCTTAACTCCCTATACAATATATTACTCAGGAGACTTTATTTATCTGCCTTTATTGCTTCACAGATAAGAAGAGCCCTCCAGGAAAAGCAACAAATCTACATACCATCCGAGATGCTAGACTTCTGCAATCTGTTTGGTTTTGCAGGATTTTCTCTGTTATACTGTTCTTAGTTAACTCTACACCAGAGCAGGCGGGAGACCAAAATTTGTCATTTGCAAAAGTTGGCGTCAATCTGCCCTGATCAACAAATTCTAACTCAGTAAGTTGAGCCTGCTCTAAAGGAACAATGTTGGAACTGTCTCATGCCTGCAACTCTCATGGAAAATAATGATATTTTGATCAAAGACCACGGATAGAATTATAGTATCTCACAAACTACCACAAGTCCAATAGGCTGTAGAATCTATTTTAATAGGAAGTAAAGATCCTGTTATATGCAATGGAAATTTTTGGAATAAAAAGCACTAAAGCAGATTGGTCCAATGAAGACTAAATGTTCACTATAATGTCTTACTATTAATATTCTCAATAAATTCTTAAAAATTAGATATACTCCCTCTCCCTCTGCCCCTTCCCCCCACTCATGCTCTCTCTCACTCTATCTCAAATAAATAAAATCTTAAAAAAAATTAGATATACAAAGGTGTATATACTTCAGAGATACCTACTTGAATTAACAGAAATTCTAGATTAGTTGGCTTGTGGGGGAGAAAAAAAGCAGTTGACTTGGAAAATTGGATGTTGGACTTCTAATATATTTTGGGGGTAAAACCCCTCATGCCTGTCAGGCCACCCTAAGGAATCATTCAGATGTAACATTTCTGACTAATCACTTCAAATAGATTACAGACTCCTTAAAGGCAAAGAGAATTCCTCATAGGCTCATCATTAGGAATGAGATAATGAGTGTAAAGGGATTACCCATTGTCTGACACAAGATGAGTAACCACCCAATGAAAGCGTCCATGTTAATGTTTTTATTCACTCTCTTGGCCAGCACAGTGTTTGGATATTGCAGGTAGTGAGTGCTTATACATACTTCTATTTAGCACCTAATTTTCAGACAAATAGAATGCTCTCTACATTCTTAATAGTAAAATAAATGAAATTTGCTAGAAATGGTATATTACATTTGGGAGTACCAAAAACTAAGCATGGGTAGCAGCATAAAGGCCAGTGTTGGTGTCTAACACCTAACCTATGACATAAAACATTTTTCTAGATTTCTTTGTAGGGTTGATAATAGCACGATTAAGACTCAGATGCTTTTGATACTCTGCTATAGCCAGTGAAAAACAACTTCCAAGCTCATTAAGCTGGTAAATATAGTAGATCCTTGGAATTTATGGATTTAACATTCGCAATTTCAACTCTTCATGAAGTGACTCCATGGGTCCATGACCTGTAGTTAACCTGTAATGTTGCTGACACATGAATCTGGATCTTTGGTGTTGAAAGGCCAGTATACTATAGCCAGTGAGTGAGCTGGCCAACTGCCTGGTATCCAAAACTCTATGCCCTTCTGTACGTATTGGGGTACATGCAGCAATTCTACTATAATGAGAAAAGGTAACTTTATTTCTATGTGAAAAATGGCCCTGAAAAGAAAAACAAGTGCTAGTGCTAATACTGGCAGTGAAAAGAAAGTGCCAGTTCTTAGTCAGAGAATGGCTCTGTAAATGACTTTAGTCCTGTATTTATAGAATCATTAATGGTCTGAAAAGGGTATGTTAAATTTTCCAGTTATACTTTACTGCATTTCATGAGGGAAATTATATGCGAGAGTGATATTTGAGGATATAGGGAGTCAAGAAGGTCCCAGGGCCTATCCCTTGTGAACGAAGAAGGTGTGCTGTCCTCCCATTATGGCGCTCCATTAGGAACAATAGCATGTCACTCTCAATGGATAAGTTTATAAAAAAATATTGCAGAAACTATTTTATAGTATCACCTCTCAGTCAACTCTAGAGACTGAGGGCTAGTAATCGGGTTACAAGGACAATTGAATCATTATTAAAATTCCACAGAAACAATTAAAATGCATGCTCACTCTAAAACGGCAGGTCCTTATTAATTGACATTTCGCATACAGAGATGCCTTTAGTCTTCACTAAGTAAATGTAAATGCATTCTTTAAGTCTTAGCAACATTATATAGCAGTCGGCACTTAGTCAAAATTTTCTATTTCCACCTGATTTATCTTTGAATATAATTTATGCCTGGTGTTGCTTTTGTTATATTCATTTTAAGGATGCATTTGTTGAAAGCTCAACCACTGTATCTTTAAAAAGAATGATTTTTCACCCTAAATAAAGCATCGTGGTTTTGTAACATACTTGTGTTGATTTTAAACATCTAAGAATTAAAAACACATTTAAGTTTGAAATGCTTGTGAGTTAAGGTGTCAAAATGTACAAAGAATTGTAAAAGAGAAACATAAAGACAAAGACTACATAGATTTCAGCTATAATACAGGGTGTCGGGGAGAGGTTAGGACATAATACATTTTTTTTTAAAGATTTTATTTATTTATGTGACAGAGAGAGACACAGCGAGAGAGGGAACACAAGCAGGGGGAGTGGGAGAAGCAGGCTTCCCGCGGAGTAGGGAGCCTGATGCGGGGCTCGATCCCAGGACCCTGGGATCATGACCTGAGCTGAAGGCAGACGCTTAACGCTTAACGACTGAGCCACCTGGGCGCCCCAGGACATAATACATTTGTATTGAAATGTATGGGATTCCCTCGCTATCTGAAAGAACGTTCCTATGTAACCTTTTATAAGCCAAATGGTGTAACATGAAGAAGCAATTACCATTAATTTATATGGAAAAATTTTTGAGCATTCCCAGACCTGAAAAATAAGCTCTCTTATACTTTTCTGATACATTAGGATACATCTTGCTAAAGGATGCACAAAATAAATCCAGATAAAGCACAGATGTTCACAGACACAGTTCAAAGCTACGGTGGCTTGAGGCTGAGGTGCTCAGCGTAGTTCCTGGGGAAGGAGATTGGCGGGGCCATTCTCACTGCTCAAGGTGCAGGCTGCCTTTATAACAGCTAGCTGCAAAACCAATGCTGAATGCTGTTTTTGCTTTTTGCCTTCTTCCACAAAAGCAAAAATCCTCTCCGGATTTCTTTCAGTTAGCGAAAACAGGTACTCATGCAGGTCATTCATAAAAACAAAGTGGTGTAACGGGAACTTTCAAAAAGCAGGAGATACCTGTATTGTATTACTCACCAAAACAACGTTGTTTCTGAGAATATTCCATTGGCCATTTGGGACTTTCAACTTATTTAATATGGGTGATTTCTAGTGACAAAGAATCAAAAGGATAGGAAAACACTAGCACAACCTATGGTATAAAATAATCTTAATTTCTTCTACCAGAACAACACTGGAGACATGACAATTTATTTTTCTTTTCAGCGGCACCATCAGGCTTCCACTCTGGGCGGAATGACTTAATTTGAATCCAAAAGTGAATGCTTCAGTGGTGGCTCATTTTGTAGTCCTGACTTCCTCCAAGGAGTTTAAGTATTATGACCCCTGTCAACACCCTCCTGACGCGGTAGGCATAATCAGGGGTACAAGGGCAGGGAAGAGTCGAGGGAAGATCTTAAGTATCACTCTATACCAGTTCACTGAGCACCAGATGATAATAGCCACCATTTACTGAATATATGCCTTTTGTCAGGCTTCACATACATTAGTTAATTTCTTTAATTTGGCTAACAGGTATGTACTTTTTGCTAACTGTATTTTATAGATAAGGATGTTCCAATTCAGTGAGGTTTGTTCATCCATCCATTTGTTCATTCCGCAAATAATATATTAACACCTACTATGTTAAATAAAATGCCCAATTTATAATGTAATCTCTTGGGCTCTGGCACCTGGTGTCTGCTTGAAACATTTCCTCCCACAGGAGAACAGGTTTTGCTTCTCACTGGTGTCCCCTCTCTTCATGTTGCAACACCTATCCTGAGAACCAGGCACAAAAACCACTGGACACGCCACTGGACAAACTGAGTAAAACGTAACAGCCTTAATTTGCACTAGAACACTGTTATGAGGAGGATGGGCAGTGACCTTCCCAACTCTAAGAGTTATCATCCTATAAGACCAGAGGATTTGACCTAGACTATACTTCTTAATATACATCACGGCACCTTCCTGAAAACCCTGCTGATATTTTTTTTTTTTAAGATTTTTATTTATTTATTTATTTGAGAGAAAGAGAGAGACAGAGAAACAGCATGAGAGGGGAGAGGGTCAGAGGTAGAAGCAGGCTCCCCGCTGAGCCAGGAGCCCGATGTGGGACTCAATCTCAGGACTCCGGGATCATGACCTGAGCCGAAGGCAGTTGCTTAACCAACTGAGCCACCCAGGCGCCCCCCTGCTGATATTCTAAAGGTCATACTGGGCCCTTTTTTTTTTTTTGCTTTGTTTTATTTCCCGAATCTATTTTACAGACTGGTAGATATCACCTGTCAAGAAGTTTCATATACTATTGTGACAAAATTATCCTTTCTGTAATTTCAACCCATGTTTCTAGTTTCATTATTTGTGCCTAACTAAGTAAATCCCTTCTCTCCTTGGCGTGTTTGTTCTTCAGATACATATAGACAGTTCTCATGTTCCTCATTAGTCATTACTTAGCCAAGCTGTATATAATTAATCCTTTTAATCTTTCCTCATAAATTAGTCTCTCTAGGCTCTTAGAATGTTCTCAGTAGTGTGCACTACATTTTCCCAGACTTTTTAAATAAGGTACCCTGCATTCCACGTGGCATTCCAACAGAATCAAGTGGGAAAAAACTTTATCTGTTTCAAATTGGCCTGTGGAATGCCACATTCATGGGTGTACTTCTGCAAGAGGTGTAAGCATTATACAAAGGCAGCAAGACAGAGTCAGTAAAAAAACAGAGCCTCGTGGTCCCATTTTTCACATCTGTCCAGCCATTTCCTCTTTGTCTCATGTTAGCCACTCTTGCAGATTATTGCTGTAAGTGGCTCCTAATAACTACATGTGCTTTAGAATATATTTTTCTAGGTGTGAAATAGTTTTGCTTGGCTACTTACAGACATGTTTCTATGCCCTTTGACATTTTTGTGTTCCTTACTATACCTACTTTACTCAGTATGACTCTGGCGTCAGACAGTTCAATCCTCCCATCTGCCACTCTGAGCTCTGTAAGCTTAGGCAGGTTTACTTAGCATCTCTGTGTCTCAATTTGATCATCTGTAAAATAGAGATAATAATAGTGTAAAGATTAAATCAGTAAATATTACAGCTCAAAACAGTACCTGATCCATAAGTAGTGCTACATAATGTATTTGCTTTATAAAATCACTCTGTTGTTTAGGACGACTGTTATGAGCAAATGGCACACTCTGCTATTTAAACTGATACTCTACTGTGGTTTTCTCTGAGGGCCATATCCAACTATATGCAATAGATAGCGTGGTCACATGGACATTCACACCTGTTTTGAATTGTGACTACATGTCTACAGCCGGCAATTTCCAAGTTAGTATTTAAAATCAGCCTTTAGGAGGGGCGCCTGGGTGGCTCAGTTGGTTAAGCGACTGCCTTCGGCTCAGGTCATGATCCTGGAGTCCCGGGATCGAGTCCCGCATCGGGCTCCCAGCTCAGCAGGGAGTCTGCTTCTCCCTCTGACCCTCCTCCCTCTCATGCTCTCTGTCTCTCATTCTCTCTCTCTCAAATAAATAAATAAAATCTTTAAAAAATAAAATAAAATCAGCCTTTAGGAGCACCTGCCTGGCGCCCTCGGGTAGCTGTCTGACTCTTGGTTTCGGCTCTGGTCGTGGTCTTGGGGTCGTGGGATTGAGCCCTGGGTCTGGCTCCGTGCTTAGTACAGAATCTCCTTGAGACTCTCTGCTCCTCCCCACTGTATGTGTAAGAACACACACACTCTCTCTCTCTAATAAATAAATAAATCTTACAAAAAATAAACAAAATAAAATCAGCCTATAAAATTGTCATTTTCAATTTATTTTTTCATCTCATAAAACCATTATAATTGACTGAGGCCTCAACACCAAAAGTCAATAGTAGAAAATGGAAGAAGCGAATATGAATTTGGTAGAACATCAGCAAATGATAACTGCTAGGATCGTCAGTGGCAAGTGGTTTATCGACCTCAATTTAAAGAATTCTGTATTAATATTCCAGAACACCAAGCTAAAAAAAAGTTGATTCTCGACATGTATTTAAATAAAAGGAATTTTTGTCACTGGAGCGGACCAATTACCACATGTTACAGTGAGGGACAACTTACAGCATTCAAATGACTCCTGAAGTCATACTTAATAACCAGGTCAGAAAGGAGTAGAACTAAGGTCTCTTTAGCAATGAGCCAATTTGTCACACTTAACACTATCCCTAAATTCAAGTCGGGTACCTATGAATATATTCCAATAACACTCATTATCTTCCTCTTGACTATACGCCATTTACTGTATTTATAGCCAAGCTCTTATTAGTTTTATATTTGACATGAATAGATATCAGGTGAGTTTTTTTTCATCTGGCAAATTTAATTTTTCTGATGATTTGTGTTTTCAGGCCAGCATTTTAACCCCAAATCATAATCAAAATGGTGAGAATTTCAGGTACCAGTGCAGGATACAGAGAGAGACACTCTTGCAAGTAGATCTTGTGGTACCCTCTTCAAATGGTACCACTCAGGGAGCCAAATGCTTCCCTAGCCTATATGGCTGGTCCCAAAAGCATGTTCATGTTCAGTCAATCATGTTCATCCACCACTAGTAACCATCAGTATATATTCTAATTTTCCTGCTAATAATTATATAGATAAACCTTAAATTAAGCTTCCAGTGAATTAAAAAACATAGTTAAACCTAAACCTCATTAAAAAAATATGTGCACAAAGCTTCTTAGAGAGGCTGAAGATAACTAGATGTTATTATTTAGTGAACAACCCATACAATAGAATCAGGTGCCTAAAAGTATAGTGATTCTAGATTAAACTGCAGTTTATATCACAAATTAAAAAATGAATCATTACTTTAATCCTAGATTTCATTTTACATGCTATACAAGAACATCTGTTTAAGAGGGCATTTATGAAAATGTTGAGTATTTTCTTATTAACCTTGATCAGATTGAATGTATTTCTTGGTAATTCCTATTTTATTGGTATAAAATGTACTATCAGTGATTTAAAATAATTGCAACTAAATTCCTCAAGATGTACTGCATAAAGACATACCAGATTGTCTCAGCACCATCAAAGTTTAATTGATCCAATTTAGATCTCATCTTATCAAACTGTGCATTATAATTCTGTCTTTCTTTGACCAAACGATTGCAATCTTGTCGCTTATATTTATACATGTCATTAACATATCAAAAACCCTTCCAATATCAAAGAGTTGTGGCCTTTGAAAAATTTCCCTCTCCTTCACTGATCAACTACTAAATTATTTAGTGGTGTGTTCTGCATGCACAAGTGGATTTACCTTGAAGCTTAAGCCTCAGGGCACCTCACTTGCATAGGCCTTCTAAATCTTCACTTTTGTACCAAACTTTGCATTTGTGATCTTGTATTCTTTTTTTAAAGAGGGGACCCCAAATTATATAAACCTCAGGCCCCAACAAAACATGTATCGTCACCTGCCTGCACGTCTTCCAGAAAGAGAAGTATCTCCGAAGGAAGAGCTCTAGAAACTTAAGACAACAAAAACCAAATAATTGGAACTCTATGGAAGTTAGGACCGTAAAATGTCAGGATGTGATATTTATTTCTCTGTGTTGTGGTCAGCACCTCTGTAATGCTCAGATTGCAGTTCCCACAAACTGGAAAATTGCTAAGGTCCATCCATTGCAAAAAACCATTCATATGCTTAATATGGGCAACTCTCATCAATTACAATCTTTTAAGACATCACTAGATGTAGGTTATGATATCCATTGTCATCTTAATTAGTACAGCATATTCTGATTAATATGATTCCATTTGGATCCAGTGTTTCACTGCCCAATAACTGTTCTACTTGTATTCACTGACTACATCTATTTTTGCCATATATAAAATTCCTTTCTTTAATGTTAAAAGTCTGACCTGAAGGAAAAAAATTGACACTATTCATCATTTGGAGCTATGCAATAAAATTTAGGCTCATGACCTCAGTAAACTGGTTTCCACCAGATACTGTTATTTGTTTTTAGAAAGTAATCTTCTGGAGTTGGGAGAATTGGACCTACAGTTCCTTCCCCTTTCTATTAAAGGCCACTTTACTTGGATATTGCCTTAATGTCAATTGGGGAGTCATTAAAGCAATAAAAATACCAATAATACAACACCCTTACCCAATCTCCATAGTCAGCTATGTATTTCAGAGATTCTCTTAGACACTGTAGACCCTGCTAATAAGATTTGTTTCAGAATCACCCTTCTTCCTTCCCCTTAGGATTATTTTCCCTATAGCTGTCATTTCACTCTTTAGTACTACTGCAATATTATTATGTAGCGTGTTAATTAAGAATGTTTCCACGGAGTAGAAGAAATTTGGGTGATTTAAAGAATAAAGTAATTACTGGGACTTGTTCAATGGATGGAAAAAGCCTTAGATTAGGAATCAGAAGATTTGGCTTCTAGTAACACTGTCTCCACAGAATGTCTCTGGGACTGAGTTCATTTTAAACTCCATAGAACCACTAAGCTTACATAAAACTGATAATGAGCAGAGGAGGTGAGCCCTAATGTTCTCCCATTCATCTGTTTTACTCATTGAACTATTGTTATCAAATCTCACTTAATGAAAGGATTCTAAAACAAAACATAAAGGAAACCAAAAAATCCAGTTTTAATTAAAAACCGGAGATGACCTCAAAGATCCTTCCTGACTCTAACGTGCTAGGTTACGAAAGTCCTAAGTAAATGGAATATTTTATCTTCTCTCTGCCTTCTAAGGAATAAATGTGAATGTACTTGATTTGGATATATACACTATACTTATGGAGTTTTTTGTGGGGGTTTTTTTGTGGGGGGGCTAGTGCTTTAGCCACAAACCATAACCAAAATGTTGGAAATTTCAGGCACCAGTGCAGGACAGAACAGAAGATACTCTTTAGCAAGCAAGACATCCGTCAAATGGTACCACTCAATGGTACCACTTAGGGGATTATATATTCCTTTAGCTTGGCAATGTCCAGAAGAGCTGAAGGAAGCATGTATAAGTAATAAGGAGGATAAAAGGGAGGCAAAGTAGAAGAAAAAAACTGAAGAGGATATAACTACATGGGTAAATGCTTGCAAAGCCTACATAAATATAGCAGGTCAAGTAGAATGTGTGTCTTTAATGACTTCTAAATATTATATTATTCATTGCACTTTTCACAAAATAAAAAAAAACCTTTCATATCTGGACATATCCCATACTTCAATTAATGGGCACTTTCTGTTCAACAGCTTTAAGTATGACTTCAGTGTTCTTAGAGGAAAAAAAATTACTTGAAAGCTGAGGTTGTTCATTAATATCTCTTCATCACAGAATTAGATACAGTTTAAGTTTAAAACCAGCAATATACCTTGAAGTGAAGGCCAGTAATGAGCTGAGCTAACTCTAGATTTTTGAATCAGGCTTGGGCAAAGAAGATAATGTTGGTCTTTGTAGATCTGCTTTTCCTAAGTCCTCTTTTCCTATTTCTGTATCTCTCCCCTTGTTTATCTTAGTAGGTAACACCAGTAATTTTACAGTCTTCTGACTTAATAGCAGAATGGACAATTGTATGATATTCAGACTTGTTCCTCTCACCCCTGAGCCAAGCTACAACTTAACCTTCCTTTTAGGACTCTACTCTCAAATGAGAAATCTGAAAATGACCCGGATAAATCAAAATATGCCACTACAGGTAACTGCAAGTTAGTCTGGGACTCCTAGGGCAATAATGCCTTAACTCTAAAGAGGGAATTTCAGGCACCATAGTGGGGCAGGTAGGAGCTATTTGGGGAAAAAAGAAAAGAAAAATACAGAGATACCGTGGAGAGGGCACTGTTGGGAAATCCCTCTTCTTTTATACTATATATCAAGTGGGCCTGTTAAAAGAAATGTGACTGACCAATTACAAGAGGCTATCACTAAATAACAAAGTTCAAAACCCTGACTAGATGTTGACACTTGAAACGTATCTGGAGGGATGACAGGTGTCACATGTAAGATTCAGACCTAGGGTTAAACAACAGGTTGGTCAGCACATTCTACAAACTAAGGTATTACAGGTAAGAAAATCACATTTGGGTAGAAAGCTTAGGAACAGGTTAATTTGACTTTCATCTTTAGAGATGAGTAGGTACCTATCAAATTACAGACTTAAAAACTATAAAATAAAAATAAAAAAATAAAAATTATAAAATCATACCATATGGAACCTTCTTCAATAAACCTAAATTAAAACAGAAATACATCTCTTTAGCCTAAGTTTTCACCACTAACCACCACAGAGACTATATAAATTCTAGGTTGTAGTATATTATCAGCCTGGAAAATATTCACATCTTTCCATTAAATCCAAGTCCTTATACAAGGATATTCTTCTCTATTAAATGGAAAAAAAACCCATCTGGGGAATGGAAGCTTAAGCATACTACGAAATCTTGTAACTTGGTGAATAATTTCAAATTTGTTAAAAGATATGATGATTTTTTAAATTATATTAACACTAGTGTTAGTGTTCTATTAGTGATTCATTTCTTAATGATTAGGAGTTTTTTAATTACTTTCTGAAATATACCTAAAAGTTATGATATTCAACTTAATCCCAAAGCTATGGAGAGTTTTTGTTTTGTGGCTAGTTGTAAGTAAACTAGATTCTAGATTAAGACATTCCATTCCTATGTATATATCCATGGAGAAAGTTGGAACAGTGTTTGTTTTTCATTTTTCATTTCCTCCTGGGTGCCTTACTACTTGTGGCTTTAGCTGATCAATATTAAATACCAGGGACATTATGAAATCCACATTCAGGATTCAGAAAAGCCACATTTCTTAATCATTATGCCAGGTAGTAATCATGAAAATGACCTGCATAAACTAATCAAATAAAATATGGGACAGAAAACCAGTTTACTGAGTTCATGAGCATAACCCTGTCAATAGAAATCCTGACCATCATTGTGAATTTAGTGCAAGTAGAAAATAGTCACTTCCCAACAGATAAGACAGTAAATTATTGTCACCAGTCAGCTCCAGATCTTCTACCATCAAATTGTAGGGGCCAAAGGCAAGCTGCCTCAAGATGGGCCACTTTGGCATGAAAATTATTTTGAGTTAAAAACAATCAAAATCCAGTAGATTCAGGAAAATCTTTGCTTCCTCCCCAAGTGCCTAAAGTTACAGTGGAAAGAAGAGCCTGTACCATTAAGAGAAATATTAACAGATTCTTCTTTACCTAAAAAACTTATTTGTATAACAGAATAACCTTTTGTTTTCCAAACACCTCCTCTCACCCTACTGTTAAAGGTTTTCCTCCCCTTTGTAGCCCCTGACCCCTACCCCTCTCCTTAGCTCAGGATGTCATATGAGCTTCATATTGCCTGACAGTGTATGGAATTTCATACCTATGTAGATTCCCTTACATACAAAACTAAATTTGAGTTTATCCTCTTAACCTATCTTATGTCAATTTGATTCTTAGTCCAGCTAGAAGGACTCTGAAGGGCATAAGAAATTTCTTTCTCCCCAACAAAATTATTTGTTTATTGGAAGAGTTTAAAGCACATCAATGGCTCATTCATCTGAAGCCAAAAACAGTTTCACCTATTAATTTCAATTTAATTTTAATTAAAAGACCCCTTCCATATGCATTAATATACCATTTTCATTTACAAACAGTAGAATTTTTTTTTCTCTTGAAGAACTTTTTTTCCCCTCTTGAAGAAGCAGAGCAACAAATTCCTACACTGCACTCCTGATGTGGAGGTAGTTTGGAAAAAACAAAATATTGAAAGATTAGTAATAAAAACAGAAAAAGCAAATTCTAAATATTGCCAATTCATTTCTGGTGATATGAACTAAACTGAAACGAGGTCTACTAAATAACCAAATCTGTTCACTTTTTACAGATGTATTGAAAGATGAAGGAAGTAAGTACAAAGCACTACCCTTTTTAGGTATGATTTTTATCTGTACACAGCATGTATTTTAAAAAGAGTCAAGCTTGCTCATGCATTCACACCAACTAAAAATCTTTCTTTGACCTCAGCCAAGAAACCCACAGTCTGTTTGAATCCAGTGGTAACCTTACACATGAGAGATCTTAAATGGCTCTCCAAAGAACTCAAGTGTGTAAGCTTTCAGAGGCATTCCTAATGAAGAAGAAAATGTCCTAGATACCTACACTATCTCTCTGTCAGCCATAAAATTCCTAGTTGCCCTTTGTTACTTGTTCTCTTCTTTATAATTCCATATCCGTTGGTTAATGCCCAGCACTAATGAGACAAAGATGGGGGTTTCATCTTCAAATGGGCCCTTATCTTTTCTCTGTACCACGGATACAGAGGAAAGCTTAATCCCAACCAACTGCTGCAGAAATGTATGTCACCGGTTACAAAGAAACTGGCAAGGCCATATGCATTTCTAAACTCAAGTGACATGTCCTGCTGACTTTGGGTCAGTGGGGTCATCTTCATTTCACTTCTAAATCTTTCCATGTCCCCAGATGAACTTCCCTAAAAGCCAAGCAACTTGAGAAGTTTAAGACAATGGAACCCACAGTATATTTGCTCATTCGTGTGTGTGTGTGTGTGTGTGTGTGTTCACGTTAGAGGATGGGGCAAGAGGAATACATTTAAATAAGTAAATGAGGCTTATTACTACTGAAGCACCATTTAATAGAAATGTGTGAAGAAAGGGTATGTACGGCAGTGGAAACAATTCAGTTTTGAATATTCCATAAAAGCAGCGATGTGTTTTAATCCTTCCCCATTGTTTTCTGTTCAGCAGATGATTACAATATTTATACACTTCTGCTTCTAGGGATCACAAACTGATTTCCATAAAATGGGATTCTAAATGCTGTTTTAGAGTAAGAACCTTATTGGTTTTTTTTTTAAAGATTTTATTTATTTTAGAGAGAGAGCGCACGAGCAGGGGGGAGAGGCAAAGGGAGAGGGAGAGAGAGAGAATCTCAAGCAGACTCCACGCAGTGTGTGGAGCCCAATGCGGGGCTCCATCTCACTACCCAGAAATCATGACCTGAGCTGAAACCAAGAGTTGGACACTTAACCAACTGAGTTACCCAAAACCTCATTGCTTTTAGAACCAATTTTTAGAAGTATTTAAAGATCAATACTGGCATATCTGAATTATTAAATATTTTAAGCATTCACCATGCTTTGAATATATCAAGCACAAAATGGGTACTTAAGGTTTATATAGTAAGAACTAAAATGTTGTTTCCCACTTTTAGCTTACAGTTACGATATAGGCATCCATTATGAATAATACATATTAGTTAGAATTTATTACTAAGCCATAAGAATTCACTATCAATCATTTCTAGAGACCCCAGCTGTTTTTATTATGCTACCTTTAAAAATAAATCAACAAAATTTCTTAGGGAAACATGATGTTGCCAAATATCCGGCCAGGTAAAATGAGAAACCACGAATTTTTAAATCAAATAATATAACATTCACATATTTCAGAAATTAGTGGCAATTAAAACGGAAGGGCATTAGCATTTACACTGTGAGTGAGTAGGATCACAGAAAAAAACCTCCTAGAAAGATTTTTTTTTTTCTACTCATTTTGCCTAAACCACTAATTCCCACTAAACTATATTATATATCCTTTCTCAAATATATATCCTCTCTCAAATACCTAGCCTGGTTCATAGTCAAGTACAGTCAGTTTGATTAATTCGAGGGTGACTTTCTAAATCCAACTCCAATTCAGAAACTCCCTTTTATGTTTTTGTTATACTTAATGAGGATTTTAAACTCCACCTTTTAATTCTTAGGTTAATTGTAACCCAGGGGATGCTAGTTACCTTTTGACACTCCCCCAGATTACTTGTTAACTCGAAGACATATACTCAAACTGAAGTCAAGAGGGTCAGGAAGAAAAGCAGTAGCTTCCGGATAAGGAGGGTAGGAAAGGTTTCTAGCAAAGCCACTTAGCAAAACCATTTAGCTAAAGGGCATGGTGCCAATTTCAAAGGCAAAGAAAGTTCCTGACAATTTCTGCATTCTCTCTCAGAAGCAAAATATGCTTTTATCAATCAAGACTTTTTTCTTCTTATTATTTATTTATTTATTTATTTATTTATTGAGCAGACCCAGCTCCTCAGAAAAAAAATTCACAGAATTCCAGAATCAGGCAAATCAACACCTGTAATGTCTCTCCTTTGTCTTCAGGAGTATTATATTCAGTTATTCTTCCTCCTAACAATGGAGGTTTCCAAGCCATTTTTTAAAGGAATCCTACCACCTCATAATTCTCATAATTGACTAACACAATTTTATTTTATTTTTATTTTATTTTATTTTTTTAAAAGATTTTATTTATTTATTTGAGAGAGAGAATGAGAGAGAGAGAGAGAGAGCATGAGACGGGGGAGGGTCAGAGGGAGAAGCAGACTCTCTGCCGAGCAGGGAGCCCGATGCGGGACTCGATCCTGTGACTCCAGGATCATGACCTGAGCCGAAGGCAGTCGCTTCACCAACTGAGCCACCCAGGCGCCCGACTAACACAATTTTAATAGATAGCACAATGATGCAAATGGCTATAGGTGTCATTATCAATCTGTCACCACAGTGACAGACTAGTGGTTGCCTAGGGCTGGGAAAGAGGGGTTGTTTATAATAAGAAAGTCCTAAAATTGACTATGGTGATGGTTGCATATATCTGCAAATATACTAAAAAAAAAAATCTGAATGGGTGGTTCATTTACATTGGCAAATTACATGGAATGTTAATATTATCATAAAGCTAATATAAAAAATGTAGGCAGAGGGGTGCCTGGGTTGCTCATTTGGCTGAGCAGCGACTCTTGATTTCGCCTCAGGTCATGATCTCAGGGTCTTTAGATCAAGCCCTGCACTGGGCTCCTCGCTGAGCATGGAGTCTGCTTGAGTTTCTCTCCCTCTGCCCCCCACCACTGCTATGTGCTCTCTCTCTCTCTCCCAAAAAAAAATGTAGGCAGGAAGAACATGTATTACTCAAAGAGTAGAGGATGGCTATCTAGATTCTAAATTCCAGTCTTGGGTTTTTAGGCTCTGGGACCTTAGGCAAATTACAAAGTAACTTGAGTAATGTTACTAAGCTTCAATTTTCACATCTGTAAAATGGAGGAAATAATATAATACCTATGCATATACAGTGTTGTGAACATTAAATATGACCATGGGTAGAAAAGTACTTAGCTTAATGCCTAGAATCTAATAAGTGCCTGGTGTTGGCCATATTCTCCTCCTTAAAAAAAAAAATAATAGATTTATTGGATCTAAGTTACATATTATAGACTTCACCCTTTTAAAGTGTATAATTCAGTGGTTTTTAGTATAACCACACAACTGTGAAACCATCACCACTATCTAAATCCAAAGTATTCCCATCATTGTGAAAAGAAACCCCATACTCATTAACAGTCACTCCAAGTTCCCCTCTCTCTCCAGTGGCAACTACTAATCTATGGATTGGGCTATGCAGGGCATTTAATATAAATGGAATCATACAATATGTGGCTTTTTGTGTATGACTTTTTCACTTGGCATCATGTTTTCAAGGTTTATCCATGTTGTAGCAGGGATCAGAGCTTTGTTCTTTTTTATGGATGAATAATATTCCCTTGTAACGATATTTTACATTTTGTTTATCTATTCATCACATGATGAACATTTGTAGATTTCTACTTTTTGGTTATTATGAATAATGCTGCTATGAATACTAGAGTAAACTGGACATATTTTTTGGGTGCATTGTTTGGGTTTTTTTTCATCAAAACTCCCGTGTACCTTCCTACCCATCATTCGATATCATTACAGAAGGTCTTGTTGTGCAAGATATGTGTGTAGAATAAAATAATTTTAAATATTCATAATTGAATATAAAAGTAAATGAAAGCATCTCTTTTAAACTATGAAGGAAAATATCTACTTATATTTTATTATGTATTTTTACTGAGGTAAATGACATCCAACATACTAGTTTCAGATGTGCAACATGATTCACTATCTGTATATATTGCAAAACGATCACCACAGGTCTAGTTAACATCCACCACTACATGTAGTTACGAAAATTTATTTTCTTGAGATGAGAACTTTTACAATTTATTCTCTTAGCAACTTTCAAATATTCAATACAGTGTTATTAATTACAGTAATGATGTGCATTATATCCCCATGACTACTTTTTTAACTGGAAGTATGTGCCTTTTGACCCCTTCACCCATTTTGCCCACCCCCTACCCTTCACCTCCATCTAAATGAGATTATACAGTAGGTGCCTTCCTTTGTCTAATTTATTTCACTTAGCATAATGCCCTCAAAATCCATCCATGTTGTTGCAAATAACAAGATTTCATTCTTTTTAATGGCCGAAAAATATTCTGTTGTGTATATACATATACCATATTTTCCTTGTTCAGTCATCCATTGGAGGTCACCTGGGTAGTTTTTGTGTCTTAGCAACTGTAAATAATGCTACAATGAGCATGAGGATGCGTATGTCTTTTTTGAATTTGTGTTTTCATTTTCTTCAGACAAATACCCAGAAGTGGGATTGCTGGATCATATTATAGTTTTATTTTAAATTTTTTGAGAAAACTCCATAGTGTTTTCCATAATGGCTACACCAATTTATATTCCCACCAACACTTTTTTCCACACTCTTGTTAATAATTGCTATCTCGTCTATTTGATAATAGCCATCCTACCAGGTGTGAAGTGATAACTCACTGTTGTTTTGCTTTGCATTTCTCCGATGATTACTGATGTTGAATACCTTTTCATACTATTGGCCATTTGTGTGTCTTGGAAAAATGTCCATTCAGGTCCTTTGCCCATTTTAGAAATTGGGTTATTTGGGGGATTTTTTGCTATTTAATTGTAGGAAATGCTTTTATGTTTTAGATATTAACCCTCCATCAGATATATAATTTGCAGATATTTTCTCCCATTCCCTGGGTTGCCTTTGAATTCTGTCAATTGTTACCTTTGCTGTAAAAAGCTTCTTAGTTTTGATGTAGTCCCACATATCTATTTTTGCTTTTGTTGCCTTTGCTTTTTGTATCACATCCAAAAGCACTACCTATGCTTTTGGTATCATATCCAAAAACATTATATATTAAAAAAGTCATTGCCAAGAGCAATATCAAGAAGTTTTTTCCCTGTATTTCTTCAAGAAGTTTTATCATTTTGGGTCTTATATTTAAGTCTTTAATCCATTTCAAGTTAATTTTTGTGTATAATGTAAGATAAGGGTCCAATTTCATTCTTTTGCATGTGGATATCCAGTTTTTCCAACACCATTTATTGAAGAGACTATCCTTCCCTCAAGATATCTTTGTCAAAACTTAGTTGACCATATAAGTGTGGATTTTCATTCATTCTCCTTTTTGTTCCTTTAACTGGCTAATTTCAAGTGGCCTCTCTTGGAGTTTGGTGATTCTTCCTTCAAGTCTGCTGCTGAAGCTATTGAATTTTTCTGTTCTGTCATTGTATTCTTCAGCTCCAGGATTTTTGTTCCGCTTTTTTATGGTTTGTGTTTCTTTATTAAACATATTTTAATTCATAGTTTTTCTGATTTTTTTTTTAGTTGTCAGCCTATCTTCTCTTGCATCTCATAGTTTCTTCAGGAGGATTATCTGAATGTCAGGCAATTCACAGATCTCCATTTCTTTGGGGTTGGTTACTGAATCTTTATTAATTTCCTTTGGTGGTATCATGTTTGCCTGGTTCTTCATGATATGTGTAGCTTTGTATTGGTTTTGGTGTGTTTGAAGGAGCAAATACCTCTTCCAGTCTTTAAAGAGTGGTAACGGCTGGTAATATCCATCTCCTAAAGAGTCCCTAGTCTAATGGTATTGTCTCTGGGATTGGGGGCAAGCTATTAAGAGTTAGACTGTGTGGCTGCTATTGGGTCCACAGTGGAGTATGTGGTTGGCAGGCCTGTCACCTTAGTCTCAGGTGGGGGTGGATTCTGTCTGATCCCTGGGTGGATGCGACTGACTCCAGGACCTTGGCCAGTAGGGCTAGCAATGTGACAAAGGTTCTCTTCAGTGTCTGCAGATGGCGGGCCTGTTACCAGGTATGCAAACAGTTGTGGCTCCCTCCAGGTCGCTGGGAAAACTCCTAACAGGTCGGGGGGGCAGATCCCTGAGCAGGTGGGATTGGCCCTGGGCAATGCCAAGAGGGGCTGGATCCCAGGAACAGGGCTACTTCATGGTCCACAGTTGGGACTATGGATTATAGGCTGGCCTCCAGGGGCACAGACTGAAATGCTTCCCATCAGGTTCCTGAGTGGGTGGGACTGCCCACAGAATGTGGCTGCATGGGGAGAAGTTGTGTCACAGAGTGGCTTAAGGATCTGTAGTTGGACAGATGTCAGCAGTCCCACCTCAGGGGATACAGACAGGCAAAGCTCCCTCCAGGTACCTAGGAAAGAGAACCATTCCTGAACCACAACTGCAAAGGGCTAGAGCCAGGTTAGAGCTGCTTCAAGGTCCACAGTCAGACCAAGGTTGGTGGGCTCTACAGGCACAGACAGGCAGGTTTCTCAGCATGTTCCTGGATGGACAGGGGTGTTCCTGGCTCATGGCTGAGAGGGGCTTGAGCTGAGTCACAGGGCCAGTTCAAGATCGATCTGCCATTGGACTGATGTTGCTTCAGGGACATGGATGGGTTTGTGTCCCACCTGGTCCCATGGGTAGGCACGAGTGCTGCCCATCTATGGCTGAGAGGGGCTGACTGAGTTACAGGGTCATTTCAGGATCTGCGGTAGGACCAAGGTTGGAAGGACTATCTCAGAGGCACAGTCAGGCACATCTCCTGCCCAGGAATTGGACTGGAGGATAAGAGGGGCCAGAGCCTGGTCACAGTCACTTCATGGTCCACAGCAGGACTGAGTTCAACAGGCCTGTTATCTGGGGCACGGGCATGCATGACTCCTGCCAGGTTCTTTGGCAAATGGTGCTGGTGGCAGGACCAAATCCAAACAGGGATATTGCTGAGTCTATAAGGGGACAAAGCTGTTTCTAGGGACCATGGTTGGGAAATCTGCCACCTGGGCAGAGGCCTAACTTCTCAAAATGGCCCTCCTCAGTCTTGTGCTCCACTGGGGTTTCACAATCTCCTACCTGGAGTTCAAAGCTCTAAGAAAGGTATTTATGTCTTTGGATGGCTATCATATCATTATTGCTGAGGGGGGCAGCACATGAGGATTGATACCTTCCATTCCACCATCTTGCTGATGTCCACCCATTTTTTAATTGGGTTATTTATTCTTATATTATGGACTTATGAGTTCCTCATATATTCTGGATACAAGAAGTCCCTTATGAGATTTATGGTTTACAAGCATTTTCTCCCATTTTATGGGGTGTCATTTCACTTTCTTGATGGTGTCTTCCTCTACCCTCTCCTTGGCCTTCCTCTTCCTTTTTATGATGATTATGATGATGATGATAATTATTATTATTTATTAACTACAGGAAGTAAAGTACTCACTAGAAATACTGATGCAATCACATCCCCATTCATGTTTCCTTGTAATTTCTAAACGATTCTGATATAAGCAACACAGGCAGATTACTACAGAATCCGACAGCTGGAGAAGTACAGAATCTTAAAAGTGACAGCAGAAACAATATCAAATGTCAGCCAGAAAACAGGGTCCCAGCGGACATTTAATGTGCTGTTGAAAATAACCAGTGAAGCTAACAAACCATGCTTAGGGAGACAGACCAAAATCACAGAAAATCTGGAAATTTCAAATGGACAGGGTCAAAGAGGAACAGTACCAAATGGCTCTTCAAATGGTTGTTTTTTGCATTGCTTTACTTTTTATAGTTCCATAAATTAAAAGAAATGCAGAAATGAGAACACATCATTAAACTGGAATGCTGTCCTTTTCAATTACCAGAGTAATTGGATGCAGCAGACAAATTTAATGCATTCGATTTTAACTGAAGACACTTTATACTGGACAGAGCCCAACCCAAGTCACCAAAACTTTGTTTGCCTCCCTGCAGGAGCAAGCTCAACTCCTACACCACAGTGGCCCACACAGCCAAATATCTAACAACACCAAATCAAAGGAAGCAACCAGATGTCTCATCTCCTTTAAAGACACAATAATAATAATAATGTGAAAGGAACATTTAGTTCATTATGTACATGAAGATTAATATTATTAAAATATAAAGAACTGCAATCCCATGGACAGATCCCTCAAATTAAACAGATAATATTAACTCCCACGCCCTTACTCGCCAGCACCAAATACTTTTTTTTTTAATCATTTTTTTTTAAGATTTTATTTATTTATTTGAGAGAGAGAGAATGAGAGACAGAGAGCATGAGAGGGAGGAGGGTCAGAGGGAGAAGCAGACTCCCTGCCGAGCAGGGAGCCCGATGCGGGACTCGATCCTGGGACTCCAGGATCATGACCTGAGCCGAAGGCAGTCGCTTAACCAACTGAGCCACCCAGGTGCCCAGCACCAAATACTTTTACGAGCAGAAGACAAATGTTTTGGGCTTTGCCAACAAAAAACAGAGGCAGAGATAATGGTTGTTCCTCCATACACATTTTCCAAAAGTGGCACAAATTTAATTAAGAAAATTTTAAGGTAGTATGTTGACATAACAGTTGCTAAGACTATTATAAAAAAAAAACACACACACACACACAGAAGATGACTGTGAAAATCTTAGGGAAGAAAAAAATAGCTAATATTGATTGAATATTTGCTATATTCTAATTTGCTACACTCTAACTTAACTGAGATTAAATGAAGTTAAGTGATGACTCCAAAATCAGGTATCTAATCTATGGCTGACAAAGCCCTCTTTGGGGAAGGTGTCCATGGTCTTTGCAGTTGGTGGATATGAGAGCCAACATGTAAAAATATCCATATTCTTTGACTAGCTTTCCTATGTGGTTTCAACCAGAGCAGCTCTTCTTTTGCCTGCTGTAAAAGTTTGGATTTGATAAAAGATTACTTTTTGGAAAAGTATTAAGTATTTAAATGATACGTTCTTTGTGCCAAGCAGTGTTCTAAGTACTTTTTATGCATTAGCTGATTTAATCTTCACATGACTGCGATTTTTCAGAAGAGAATTGAGACAAAGAGAAGGTAACTTGCCTGTGTTCTGGAAGTTAGTAAATAAAAGATGCAGAATTTGAACCCAGGCAGGCTGGCTCCACTATCCATCCTCTTAACCACTATCCATCCTCTTAACCACTCAGAAACCACCAGTTTCTGATGCTTAAAAAAATAAGACATAAAATCTTGAAGCCCATCAGACTATATGAGTTCTAAGGACCTCTTTTGCTTTAAAAATCTCATAGTTCTACAATGAGGTAATTAAACTAATACCAGAATTTAGTCACAGCCTAAGCCCAAGGGCCAAGATAAAATCAACTAAATCTCTAGCTATAATCCTGTACAGCAAAAAAAAAAAAAAAATTCAGAAGGATGAACATTAGATACTAACTCAAATTTTGAATTAACTTGAAGAAATATCCTCTTACGTGCTTAAACTTTTACATTGGTTCCTTCACTAGCGAGAGATAATACAAGAAGCTTCTGGTTGAGACAGGTGTTTCAGAGGTTGGAGTCTCAGGAATAAGATGTCCCTGCTAGGAGTGTCTCATGTTTACTATCCTGAAGCTATCCTAAATCCAGAGTATATCCATTACCTAAAACTAATCTTGTGTTAAAAACAAAAACCAAAAAACAAAAAAACTAATCTTGTGTTCTCTGTGCCCTTTTAACTACTCATTGGACTCCAAACCCCTACCTCTATTTTCTGGATCGGGGCTACTCACATCCCTGTCCTGGACTCCACATTAGAGGACCCTGATTTGGCTCTTACCTAGACACTCCCCTGCTCACAGAAGGGGAATTTTGCGGAGCCAGGGAGCCATGCCCAAACCAAGCCTGCCATCCCCACACCAAGCCTGCCATCCCCCTCCAGCCCTACCATGTTGTACCCTACAATTCCTTGCCCAAATGGTCTGTGCAGAAATAGGGATGACAGTGAAGGGGGTCAGGCTGCAGGTCTGAGTCCCCATTTGTACTTTTGTTCCAAGGCCTACCACCACAAGCCTGCTTGCTAGATATGGAATGTCATAACTTTGTCTTGTGTTCCCAAGTCTTCATTTCCCTAGTCCATTTCTAACTTTCTACAGTCCATTTCCAACTTTCTTCCATCAATGATTCCAGAATTTCAGAAAGATGAATTCCTACTCACAATTTAAAATCTATTCAGGTATCCTATCTGTGGGGAAGTTTTTCCTGACCTTTTCCAGATATGACAGGTATCCCTTCTCAATGCTTCCTTAGTACAGTATGATTATTTCTATCACTTGTATTATTTCTAGAGTTTACCTATGTTTTCCCTACTCGAGTAACCCCATTAAGAATAGGAATGATGTCTCCCACCCCCACACCTCATACACAATGAGTACTCAATGAAGTTTGGTGAACTAAACTCTGGTTTCTTTTGTATTATTTCTGTACTTTTCCCAAGTAAACTGATCTTTCTCTCTTCTTCTAGGATCTAATTCAACGTTTCTCAACTTCAGCACTATTGACATTTGGGGCTGGATAAGTCTATATTGGCGGAGGGTACCTGTGCATTGTAAGATGTTTAGCAGCATCCCTGGCCTTTGCCCACCAGATGCTAATAGCACCTCCTCCCAAGTTGCGACAATCAAATATGTCTGGAATATGCAAATGGCTCCTGGGAGGGGAGGCAAAATCACCCCTACTTGAGAACTACTATTCTAATGCAACAAATTCTTGTCCCACTTTCTTTGCAATGGTCACTACTGCCCTTCCTTCAACTTTCAACTTAAATGTCACTTAAGGAAGACCTCCCTCCCCACCAGACTGGGATTAGGACCCCTGATATATTTTCTCATAGCATTTGATAATTACCCTTTCCACTTATCACAATTTTAATTTTACAGCTATTTCTTATCTGTCTCAACTTTAGATTCCATAAAGGCAGAGACTAGGTCTATTTCACTGCTAAATACCTAATGCTTTCCATAGTAACTGACATATAATAGGTGCCCAAGAAAAACTTCTTAAGTGAATGAATGATAGGTAATTACCCTATCATCTGTTCATATTTCTATCATAGCACACATCAGATTTCTATAGTAAGTTTCTGTTTATACTGTGACCCTTCTCCAAGATGGAGGAAGGAGGTAACATCTTATCAGCTTCCTCAGTATGTACCACAATAGCTGGCATGTATTTCTTAATTTACACATACGCAGTGTGCTATCCATGTTTTTATTGAATTTACTAAGGAAGTAAAATTACTTATTGGGCTTTTAGCTAGTAATAAACAAAATGAATTTAAGCTTAATAGTCAGTTAACCAAAAAAAAGTGATTAAGTTGACACTCCTGCTCCAAAACAAATATTCTCTCGTTTGAAAGATACATTTAAGTCTGCAACAACATATCATAATGTCAAAAAGCTCCAGAAGTGCAGTCAGTTAAAAAAAATCCATTTATAAATGGTGATCTAATTTGGCTGATTTTTTCCCAATGACTGAATATTTCAACATTAAGTGGAAAAAGCTTGAAACCAGCAACATAAAGGACAGAGAGAGGAAAACAGCACATGTAAGTTTCTGCCATAAGTCATGGTCAAGTATTTTTGTTTCTTTATTCAGTGCTGGCTTTTTATGTCCTAAAGTAAGTCCAATTTTAAGTCTTCAGTTTGACAAGAAAGATAGCAGAGAATAGAAAGGAGACATGTGGGGGAAGGGAGGCTAACATTCTTCTGTGCACAGCCTTTCTTGGCATGACCCCTATAAGGGAAATACGAAAAAAAAAATGTGTGAGAAAGAAATTGAGTGGCAAATGAAATTATTGTGTTTAAGGCAAGCATAATATGCACGTCATGCTGGACAGATTCAAAATGTGTAACCATAAAAGCATGTTTGGTGTGATCTACAAGTATTTGTAAGGCATTGGGGAAATACAGTCATTTTGTTTTCTAACGTTTGTCACTTTTTAAATTGGAAAAATCTTGTTTCTGAAAAGGAAAAAACTTCAGTCACACATCATGCAATCCATATAAGCAAATTATGTATAATTACTCATGATCCTAGCTGCCATTTAGTGACCGTTTACAAAAGACTAGTCATACTATATATATAAATTAAAAAGCTCGCCCAAATTCTGTAAGGTAATTATTAGTATTATCTTAATTAGACAAAGAGAAAACATAGGCTCACGGAATTTGGAGAACTTGTACCAGATTTTGCAGCTAGTCAACTGACAGGGCTGAAATTTGAATTCAGGTTTGCCTTTTATTTACTTTTATAATGGAAAAGAAGATTGAGAAAGCCTTTAGTATAGTCAATCAACACCATAAACATACTTCTTTCCCAGCACCTTTTATACTTTATTGCCCTGATTATCAGATCTACTCCTATTCCAACCTCTAACCTCAGATCTACTCCTATTCCAACCTCTAACCTCAGCCTATGAGTTCCTCAAGGGAAGATGCTATCTTCTTGGTTTATATATTCCCAGTAAGTATCACAGTGACTAGCACATAGTGGGTATTCAACACATGTTCTTGAAATAAAGGAATGACATTTTGTCAACATAAATTCAATAAAACCTTTTGAAGACACTTTCACCCACATTTTTACCCATTCAGTTGCAGTGACAAGCCACGTTTCAAAAAGGGACAAACCAATGAATAGGAATATGGCTGTCCTTATTTAACAAGAACTGGGGCTGCCTGACAAAGGGCTTCATTGTAAACTCGAACAGTTCTATATTTAAAACAGTTAATCAACAAAGGGTTGCCATTTCACACTTAATCTGAAAAAAATGTTGAAGGAAATGTGCAGTTAATCTAGAGCACTGTTGTTCATTTTGAAAATCAGGATTCTTAAGAGTCCAAATCACTGGCCTCCTCCTGTCTACACTATCATACTTAGAAACCAAGGCTCACTTCTCATGAATGGCTTTTATAATTACTTTCTTTCATGCCCCACACTTAGTACCACAAATCCTCTTTATAATCACAGTGCAATGCTTTTCCTAGTTCTGTTGCATTTAGCATTTACACATGTTACAGAATGAAAAAGAAAGTCATTTGTTTACCTAATCCTGTGTTGTATACCTGAAACTAATGTAACATTGTGTCAACTATACTTCAATCTGAAATCATTTGTGCCACAATTCTTACCCAAACTACGCCAGATTACCATAGATCATTATTGTATACTTCATTAGTTTAGGTTCTAAGCTACCATACTGGCCATCAAAGCCAATGAAAATACAAGCTGTCCTTAAGCAAGGACTTCTTTTTTTTTTTTTTAAGATTTTTTATTTATTTATCTGAGAGAGAGAATGGGAGACAGAGAGCATGAGAGGGGGAGGATCAGAGGGAGAAGCAGACTCCCCGACAAGCAGGGAGCCTGATGTGGGACTCGATCCCGGGACTCCAGGATCATGACCTGAGCCGAAGGCAGTTGCTTAACCAACTGAGCCACCCAGGCGCCCCAAGCAAGGACTTCTTGAACATTAGAACATGATAATGATTTCATTAAGTGACAGCTTTTAAAAAGTTAAAAAAAAAGTGTCTCATTATAAAAGATGATAATGTCATAAGATGTCTATCTTGCTTCTCTTAAGAGATAATAAATGAATTTCAGCTGAACTCAAACAACATATCTGTTCCTGAAAGACAGTAATCAAACATTTTTAAATATATATATATATATATATATATATATTTTTTTTTTTTTTTAGAAAGAAAGAGCCATTCAGTTGGTTAAGCGTCTGCCTTTGGCTCAGGTCATGATCTCAGGGTCCTGGGATTGAGCCCCGTGTTGGGTTCCCTGCGGGGCAGGGAGTCTGCTTCTCCCTTTTCCTCTGCCCTGTTTGTGCTCTCACTCTCTCTCTCTCTCTCTCAAATAAATAAAATCTTGAAAAAAAGAGAAAGAGCCATTATACAATGGGTTAGTAAAGACCACCAAAAATATCCAGGGAGCTCTCTCCTCACCTCTGAGATTGTCATTATACCCCTCAGGGCTACTGTCAGAAGCAGAAGTCTGTTCTGGATGTACCAAACTGCTGACCTAGAATGAGGCTCCTTAGGCTCTTAAGGAGGGGAACTAAGGCAAATTTTGTAAGCAGAACTCTGACATCCAAAAACCAGAACAGCAGAATTCATCCAGCCAAATGAACCTTGGCTCTTTCACTGATTCTGTCACCTTGTGATGCCATAAACATACAATGTTGTCATTACTCAAACCATTTTTGGAATTCTTCATCGATGATTATCTTTAGTGTTTGTTTATAAGCTGCTTTAAAAACTCAGCTTTACTACTCTAGAGTTTTTGATCAAAGGTCATACTAGATATTTTAAATACCTACAACTGAAAAGACCTGACTCCAAATAGCATTTGGTTGTTCCCAAAAAATGAAATCTACCTTCAAAGAAAACAAATTCCATTTTTTAAAGATTTACTTGAGAGAGAGAGAGAGAGTGTGCGAGCAAGCATGGGGGGGGGGCAGAGGGAGAGAGAATCTCAGACTCCCCTGAGCACAGAGTCTGTGGTGGGGCTCCATCTCATGAACCTGAGATCATGACCTCAGCTGAAATCAAGAGTCACACGCTTAACCAACTGAGCTACCCAGGTGCCCCAACAAGTAAGAACATTTTATGATAATTCCCAGGGTCTAAAAGCAATAGCCAGAAAGAAACTCTAAGGAAATTTTTAGCAATGATAGCCACGGAATCAGTGTATAGCCTGAGATGATTATTTCCATGGGAATCACACTCATTTGTATGCGTATATTCTTGCAAGATAATATATTAAATTGCACGTGTGCACTGAAACACACACACACATACACACACACGCATGCACGCACACCCATTCATATTCCCATAGAAAATTTCAAAAGCCAATATGTTAAAAAAACTTGTACTTTTTGGGCGCCTGGGTGGCTCAGTCGTTGAGCGCCTGCCTTCGGCTCAGGTCATGGTCCCAGGGTCCTGGGATCGAGCCCCGCATCGGACTCCCAGCTCCGCGGGAAGCCTGCTTCTCCCTCTCCCACTCCCCCTGCTTGTGTTCCCTCTCTCGCTGTGTCTCTCTCTGTCAAATAAATAAAATCTTAAAAAAAAAAAAAAAACTTGTACTTTTGGGGGCATGTAAATGGCAAGTTGAGGAGGGGGAGTGAAGGAGGTTTTACTTTATACACCCCATTTATAATGATATCTCTATGTCTGTATCTGTCTATATGCATGTGTTTTACTGTGAGAGTGTATTGCTTTTATAACAAAGGAGGGAGGGAGGAAGAAAGAAAGAAGGAAGAAAGGAAGGAAACAAAAAATGAAAAAACTAAAATAGAAATGAGGGAGAGAAGGGAGGGAAAGAGGTTGGAAGGGAAGAGAAAAGGAAAGCAGTCCTAATAGTTAATACCCTATTGTCAGGTCTTTCATATCTTTAATGGCATTTTTTTACTTTAAACCATTTTATGTGTCTTTTTGTCTCCATGTTAAAATCGCGTGCTGTAAAGACTCTGATGTGGTATATGGGAAAGGAGTAATGTAGTTAAATTAGCAAATAATGTAAGCACTGTGGTAGCTGTTGTATTGAGTGAAGTGAGAATGCCCTGGCAAAGGAAAAAAGATCTGAAATCTGTTCAATGTTATCATGATTTTATTGATCAAGCTGTGACCAATTAAAAAATAAACAACCAAAAAATACCCTTATCTAAAAGCAAACTTCAGGATGAGAATTAAGGGGTATCTGATATCCGTGAGGATAAAGGTCTGTGAAGTGGAGTACTGACACCACTGGTAACTTCAGGGTTTCCTCCGGAGGGGACTTCATGGCCTGATTAAAAAAAATAAGTCACATAAAAGTGTGATTTCAGTTTGTATTATATTTTCTATTGTACATTCCAATCTATTTGAAAGCAACAAAAAGAACGCTGTAAAAAAGTATCCATCCAAAAAATGCCATAAACACAAGATAAAGACAAATGAAAAAGTGCGGAATCTTGGCAGCGTTTATGACAGACAAGGGACTAATTTCCTTAATATTTGAGAGCTCTTCCAAATCAATAATAAAAAAACCAATAACCCAATAGAAATGTGAACAATACACAGAAAACTCAGAGGAAAAAAAATATATACGACAAGATAGAAGATGTTCAACTCTGTTCACAATTAAAAACTGACACGAGAAAATTTTTTTTACCCATCATATTGAAAAAGATTAACAAGTTTGATAATATCTAGTGTTAATTTGGAGGAACAAGCACTCTCAAGCACTGTCAATGGGAGTCTCAATTGGTCCCGCTATTGTATAGGGCAATGTAGCAATCAATACCTATCAAAATCTAAAATGCACATTCCTTTTGACTCAAAAATTTCCTGTGTTAGAATTTATCCTACAGATGTATTTGTGCACTGTTTTGTGAACAGATATGGAAGAATGTCTACACAGCATTGTCACAAGCACTGGAAAAAACTAGGAATTCCTCAGAAGGGCAATGTTTAAATAGATTCTGATGCATCCACATGAAGGAGTATTAGACAGCTGTTCAAAAGAATGTCAAAGATATCTATCTATCTGTATATATATATATCATACATATATCATATATATATATATGATACAGAAAGTTTTAAAACATCACTGAGTGAAAAATCAAGGGACAAAACAGTGTTTGGAACACACATTAACAGTGGTTACTGGTAAGCAGTGGGGGATGAATACAGATTGGGGTACAAGTGAGAGACTTTAATATTCCAACCTATAGTCTTCAATGTTGTCTGAATCTTCTCCCATGTGTATTTTACTTTTTGACAGCCTTATTGATACACTTCACATACCATACAGGTCACCTATTGTGTATAATTCAATGGTTTTGAGTCTACTCAGAGTTGTGCAATCATCACAATTGATTTTAAAGCATTTTCATCATCTCAAAAAGAAACCCTGTACCCATCAGTGGTCACTCCCCATTTCCCACTCTTGCCCTCAGTCCCTGAGAGTTGCCAGTCTACTTTCTGCTCTATGGATTTACCTATTCATGATACTTCATATAAATGGAATCATATAGTATATGGCCTTTTGTGATTATCTTACTGCACTTAGGATAATGTTGTCAATGTTCATCATTACTGTAACATGAATCAGAACTCCATTCACTTTTATGGGTGAATAACATTCCACTGTATGTATATACCATATTTTGTTTATTCATTCACCAGTTGATGGACATCTGAGCTGAACAGTGCTGCAATGAGCATTCATGTACATGTAAATTCATGTGTATGCATTACTTTTTAATAAAAACTATTCCAATTTTTTTTAATTTTTAAAAGATTTTTTATTTATTTAATTGATAGAGAGAGAACAAGCACGGGGAGAGGGAGAGGGAGAAGAAGGCTCTGCACTGAGCAGGGAGCCCAATGCGGGGCTCGATCCCAGGACCCTGAGACCATGACCCAAGCCGAAGGCAGACACTCAACCAACTGAGCCACCCAGGCACCCCAAAAAAACTAGTCCAAATTTTAAAAATTAATATAGCCACCACAACTATTAGTTGCTCAGAGGAAACCTCCAGAAGATGGTAAGATGGTGGAAAAGTGGATACAGTGGGTTTTCTTTTCTTTTTTTTTTATTCTTATGTTAATCCCCATACATCATTAGTTTTAGATGTAGTGTTCCATGATTCATTGCTTGTGCATAACACCCAGTGCTCCATGCAGAATGTGCCCTCCTCAATACCCACCACCAGGCTAACCCATCCTCCCATCCCCCTCCCCTCTATAACCCTCAGTTTGTTTTTCAGAGTCCATTGTCTCTCATGGTTCATCTACCCCTCCGATTTCCCCCCCTTCATTCTTCCCCTCCTGCTACCTTCTTCTTCTTCTTCTTCTTTTTTTTTTTCTTAACATATACTGTATTATTTGTTTCAGAGGTACAGATCTGAGATTCAACAGTCTTGCAAAATTCACAGCGCTAACCAGAGCACATATCCTCCCCAGTGTCTATCACCCAGTCACCCCATCCCTCCCACCCCACCCTCCACTCCAGCAACCCTCAGTTTGTTTCCTGCGATTAAGAATTCCTCATATCAGTGAGATCAAATGATACATGTCTTTCTCTGTTTGACTTATTTCGCTCAACATAATACCCTCCAGTTCCATCCACGTCGTTGCAAATGGCAAGATCTCATTCCTTTTGATGGCTGCATAATATTCCATTGTATATATATACCACGTCTTCTGTATCCATTCATCTGTCGATGGACATCTTGGCTCTTTCCACAGTTTGGCTATTGTGGACATGGCTGCTATAAACATCGGGGTGCACGTACCCTTTCAGATCCCTACTTTCATATCTTTGGGGTAAATACCCAGTAGTGCAATTGCTGGATCATAGGGTAGCTCTATTTTCAACTTTTTGAGGAACCTCCATACTGTTTTCCAGAGTGGCTGCACCAGCTTGCATTCCCACCAACACTGTAGGAGGGGTCCCCTTTCTCCGCATCCCCGCCAACATCTGTCGTTTCCTGACTTGTTCCTTTTAGGCATTCTGACTGGTGTGAGGCGGTATCTCATTGAGGTTTTGATTTGGATTTCCCTGATGCCGAGCGATATTGAGCACTTTTTCCTGTGTCTGTTGGCCATTTGGATGTCTTCTTTGGAAAAATGTCTGTTCATGTCTTCTGCCCATTTCTTGATTGGATTCTTTGTTCTTTGGGTGTTGAGTTTGATGAGTTCTTTATAGATTTTGGATACTAGCCCTTTATCTGATATGTCATTTGCAAATATCTTCTCCCATTCTGTTGGTTGTCTTTTGGTTTTGTTGACTGTTTCCTTTGCTTTGCAAAAGCTTTTTATCTTGATGAAGTCCCAATAGTTCATTTTTGCCCTTGCTTCCCTTGCCTTTGGCGATGTTTCTAGGAAGAAGTTGCTTCGGCTGAGGTCAAAGAGGTTGCTGCCTGTGTTCTCCTTTAGGATTTTGATGGACTCCTGTCTCACATTGACGTCTTTCAACCATTTGGAGTCTATTTTTGTGTGTGGTGTAAGGAAATGGTCCAGTTTCATTCTTCTGCATGTGGCTATCCAATTTTCCCAACACCATTTGTTGAAGAGACTGTCTTTGTTCCATCGGACATTCTTTCCTGCTTTGTCAAAGATGAGTTGACCATAGAGTTGAGGGTCCATTTCTGGGCTCTCTCTTCTGTTCCATTGATCTATGTGTCTGTTTTTGTGCCAGTACCATGCTGTCTTGATGATGACAGCTTTGTAATAGAGCTGGAAGCCCGGAATCGTGATGCCGCCGGCTTTGCTTTTCTTTTTCAACATTCCTCTGGCTATGCGGGGTCTTTTCTGGTGCCATACAAATTTTAGGATTATTTGTTCCATTTCTTTGAAAAAAGTGGATGGTATTTTGATGGGGATTGCATTGAATGTGTAGATCACTCTAGGTAGCATTGACATCTTCACAATATTTGTTCTTCCGATCCATGAGCATGGAACGTTTTTCCATTTCTTTGTGTCTTCCTCAATTTCTTTCATGAGTATTTTATAGTTTTCTGAGTACAGATCCTTTGTCTCTTTGGTTAGATTTATTCCGAGGTATCTTATGGTTTTGGGTGGGATTGTAAATGGGATCGACTCCTTAATTTCTCTTTCTTCTGTCTTGTTGTTGGTGTATAGGAATGCCACTGATTTCTGTGCATTGATATTATATCCTGCCACTTGACTGAATTCCTGTATGAGTTCTAGCAGTTTTGGGGTGGAGTCTTTGGGGTTTTCCACATAAAGTATCATATCATCTGCAAAGAGTGAGCGTTTGACTTCTTCTTTGCCGATTTGGATGCCTTTGATTTCTTTTTGTTGTCTGATTGCTGTGGCTAGGACTTCCAATACTATGTTGAATAGCAGTGGTGATAGTGGACATCCCTGCCGTGTTCCTGACCTTAGGGGGAAAGCTCTCAGTTTTTCCCCATTGAGAATGATATTCGCTGTGGGTTTTTCATAGATGGCTTTTATGATATTGAGGTATGTACCCTCTATGCCTATACTCTGAAGAGTTTTGATCAAAAAAGGATGCTGTACTTTGTCAAAAGCTTTTTCTGCATCTATTGAGAAGATCATATGATTCTTGTTCTTTCTTTTGTTAATGTATTGAATCACACTGATTGATTTGCAGATGTTGAACCAACCTTGCAGCCCAGGAATAAATCCCACTTGGTCGTGGTGAATAATCCTTTATTGTACTGTTGGATCCTATTGGCTAGTATTTTGGTGAGAATTTTTGCATCCATGTTCATCAAGGATATTGGTCTGTAATTCTCCTTTTTGATGGGGTCTTTGTCTGGTTTTGGGATCAAGGTAATGCTGGCCTCATAAAATGAGTTTGGAAGTTTTCTTTCCATTTCTATTTTTTGGAACAGTTTCAGAAGAATAGGTATTAATTCTTCTTGAAATGTTTGGTAGAATTCCCCTGGGAAGCCATCTGGCCCTGGGCTTTTGTTTGTTGGGAGATTTTTGATGACTGCTTCAATTTCCTTAGTGGTTATAGGTCTGTTCAGGTTTTCTATTTCTTCCTGGTTCAGTTTTGGTAGTTGATACATCTCTACGAATGCATCCATTTCTTCCAGGTTATCTAATTTGCTGGCATAGAGTTGCTCATAATATGTTCTTATAATTGTTTGTATTTCTTTGGTGTTGGTTGTGATCTCTCCTCTTTCATTCATGATTTTGTTGATTTGGGTCATTTCTCTTCTCTTTTTGATAAGTCTGGCCAGGGGTTTATCAATCTTATTAATTCTTTCAAAGAACCAGCTCCTAGTTTCGTTGATCTCTTCTACTGTTCTTTTGGTTTCTATTTCATTGATTTCTGCTCTGATCTTTATTATTTCTTTTCTCCTGCTGGGTTTAGGCTTTATTTGCTGTTCTTTCTCCAGCTCCTTTTGGTGTAGGGTTAGGTTGTGTACTTGAGACCTTTCTTGTTTCTTGAGAAAGGCTTGTATTGCTATATACTTTCCTCTTAGGACTGCCTTTGCTGCATCCCAAAGATTTTGAATAGTTGTGTTTTCATTTTCATTGGTTTCCATGTATTTTTTTAATTCTTCTTTAATTTCCTGGTTGACCCATTCATTCTTCAGTAGGATGCTCTTTAGCCTCCATGTATTTGAGTTCTTTCCGACTTTCCTCTTGTGATTGAGTTCTAGTTTCAAAGCACTGTGGTCTGAAAATAGGCAGGGAATGATCCCAATCTTTTGGTACCGGTTGAGACCTGATTTATGACCTAGGATGTGATCTATTCTGGAGAATGTTCCATGGGGACTAGAGAAGAATGTATATTCCATTGCTTTGGGATGGAATGTTCTGAATAGGTCTGTGAAGTCCATTTGGTCCAGTGTGTCATTTAAAGTCTTTATATCCTTGTTGATCTTTTGCTTAGACGATCTGTCCATTTCAGTGAGGGGGGTGTTAAAGTCCCCCACTATTATTGTATTGTTGTCGATGTGTTTCTTTGCTTTTGTTATTAATTGCCTTATATAATTGGCTGCTCCCATGTTAGGGGCATAGATATTTACAATTGTTAGATCTTCTTGTTGGATAGACCCTTTACGTAGGATATAATGTCCTTCCTCATCTCTTATTACAGTCTTTGGTTTAAAATCTAATTTGTCTGATATAAGGATTGCCACCCCAGCTTTCTTTTGGTGTCCATTAGCATGGTAAATGGTTTTCCACCCCCTCACTTTCAATCTGGGGGTGTCTTTGGTTCTAAAATGAGTCTCTTGCAGACAGCATATCAATGGGTCTTGTTTTTTAATCCAGTCTGATAGCCTGTGTCTTTTGATTGGGGCCTTTAGCCCATTTACATTCAGGGTAACTATTGAAAGATAGGAATTTAGTGCCATTGTATTGCCTGTAAGGTGACTGTTACCGTATATTGTCTGTGTTCCTTTCTGGTCTATGTTGCTTTTAGGCTCTCTCTTTGCTTAGAGGACCCCTTTCAATATTTCTTGTAGGGCTGGTTTTGTGTTTGCAAATTCCTTTAGTTTTTGTTTGTCCTGGAAGCTTTTTATCTCTCCTTCAATTTTCAATGACAGCCTAGCTGGATAGAGTATTCCTGGCTGCATATTTTTCTCATTTAGTGCTCTGAATATATCCTGCCAGTCCTTTCTGGCCTGCCAGGTCTCTGTGGATAGGTCTGTTGCCAATCTAATGTTTCTACCATTTTAGGTTACATATCTCTTCTCCCGAGCTGCTTTCAGGATTTTCTCTTTGTCTATGGGACTCATAAGTTTTACTATTAGATGTCAGGGTGTTGACCTATTTTTATTGATTTTGAGGGGGGTTCTCTGTGCTTCCTGGATTTTGATGCCTGTTTCCTTCCCCAAATTAGGGAAGTTCTCTGCTATAATTTGCTCCATTATACCTTCTGCTCCTCTCTCTCTTTCTTCTTCTTCTGGGATCCCAATTATTCTAATGTTGTTTTGTCTTATGGTATCGCTTATTTCTCGAATTCTGCCCTCGTGATCCAGTAGTTGTTTATCTCTCTTTTTCTCAGCTTCTTTATTTTCCATCATTTGGTCTTCTATATTACTGATTCTCTCTTCTGCCTCATTTATCCTAGCAGTTAGCGCCCCCATTTTTGATTGCACCTCATT
This sequence comes from Mirounga angustirostris, assembly GCF_029215605.1. NCBI lineage: Eukaryota > Metazoa > Chordata > Mammalia > Carnivora > Phocidae > Mirounga > Mirounga angustirostris. The sequence goes on from NW_026991719.1 coordinate 101,743,588, forward strand.
AATAGCCTTTTTGATTTCTACTTGGTTAGATTTTAGTTCTTTTACTTCACCAGAAAGGGTTTCTCTAATAACTTCCATATTTTTTTCAAGCCCAGCTAGTATCTTTAAAGTGATGATTCTGAACTCTAGATCTGACATCGTACTAATGTCCGTATTGAGTAGGTCCCTGGCAGTCGGTACTACCTCTTGTTCTTTTTGTTGAGGTGATTTTTTCCGTCTTGTCATTTTGTGCAGAGGAGAATAGATTAATGAGAGAACAGAATGCTAGCAGAGTAACAACGTCCCCAGAGAATATACTCTAAACCAATCAGAAAAGACCTGAAGCAGTGGAAAAAGAAACGGAAAGAGAGAAAAAAGAAAAAGAAAAAGATAAAAACAAACAAAAACAAACAAAACAACAACGACAAAAAAAACCAGAATGTGATCAAATATGATCAGGCTGGTATATAGATCAGTGCCACACACTAGATTTGGGGTGTATTTTGGATACAGTGTGTTTTCTATGGAGAGTTACTGTTCCATCAGTTATTTACAGAATGGAAATTCTGAAAAAGTCTTCAATAGGAAATAGATTTAACATGTCATTTTCCCTTCCTGAAAGAATATTTCTTAGAATGAGTTTGCTACAAATAAAACATCTGCTTTCTTCATATACTGTACGCATGACAATGTTAAACTGTACAAAACCTTCAGAGCTAAAGTTTGACCTTCCCAATTTACATTTATGTCCCCAAAAGATAATCTACAATCTAGAGAAGCAGACCCTGAATAGTACAAATTCTCCTGTTACACAGACTTGCGATGGTTCATTTTATGTGTAAACTTGGCTAGGCCATGGTACTCATGTATTGGTAAAACACTGGCCTAGATGTTGTTGTGAAAGTAATTTTTTTGGATATGATTAACATTTAAATCAGCAGACTTTAAGTAAAGCAGATTACCTTCCATAATATAAGTAGGCCTCATCCAGTCAGTTGAAAGCCTTCAGAGAAAAGAATGAGATTCCCTGGGAGACAAGGTATTCTGCTTCCAGACTGCCTTCAGACTCAGGCTGCAACACTACCTCTTCCCGGAGTCTCCAGTCTGCCAGTCTACCCTGCAGATTTGGGGTTTGCCAGTCCCCCAAATCATGTGAGCCAATTCCTTAAAATAAATTTCTCTATATTTATAGACAGATAGATAAATAGATAGATAGATAGATAAATAGATGATATACATCCTATATATACAAGTATATGTATATATATATATATATACGCACACATATACACACACATCATAGATAGATAGATAGATAGATAGATAGATAGATAGATAGATAGATAGATTGATTGATCCTCTTGGTTTTCCTTCTCTGAATAATCCAGACTAATACAAGATTCAGCAAGTGTTAGTGTTAGAAAGCACTTTACATGTCATCCAAATGAAATCTTATCATTTATGGTTGAAATAATTGAAGGCCAAAGAGTTTAAGTGATGCCTAGGTATGTACAGATAGTCCTACAATCAAAGGATAATAAACTAAGGACTTCTTAGGATGATTATTTATTCAGAAAGTTGTGAAAAGTACATGGGAATAAGGTCACAAAAAGTTTCCCAATACCTGTGTGATTAGGAAAGTTAAGAGGTAAAATAAAATTATCACATTATCATTTAAACATATACAATGTGCTGAAAAACATTCAGTTTTCCAGTTTGCCCAAACTACTTTATAATATAATTATATGGTTCCTGGAGGCTAGTTATAATTGAATTATAGGGTGTCTTGTTCACATTCTAGCTGGTGAAAAAAAAATTCCTCAGCTCTGCTTCGCGGTTCTCTAAACACCAGCTAGAATACTCATGAGGCAGCTTATAATTCAATTATAACTCCCCTCTGGGAACCATATAATTATATATAAAAGACCTAAGCCATCATACGTTCTCCATTTATTTTTTGTTATGAAAGGATTTGTCTAAAGTCTGATATTAAATTTGAATAGGTCTGAGTCAATTTGCACCTCAAGATTTACCCAAATACTAAGATAATAAACTCTATTCACCTAGCTGAAAGACATCAGGAGTTGATCTGTTTACCCAAACAAAAAGCCATCATATCCTTATCTCTCTTTGGAAATTACACACACACACACACACACACACACTCTTCCCATACAGATCCACACTCATGTTTTTAATTGAATTTGTAATGAAATAGTATTGTAAACTGCTGGCATAATTACTGTGACTAGCACACTGCATCAATTAGTTAATGGTTCAAAAGAGGATATATTTTGTAGAAATAAGGCATGGGGACAACTGATATTGATCTTCATCCAGGGAAACTCTCTCTGCCTCATTCATTTATTCATTTAGTAGACAGTCACTGAGCTCTCCTATATGCCAGGTATCGTGTTTGCCCTCACTGCTCACAGTTTATTTGGGAAAGCATTCGAGCTCCTGAATGCGCATGTGCTCACATACCTCCTCTAGGAGAACACAACTCATTTTTCAACAATGAATTCCGAAGTTTGCCACTTATTTAATCCCACAAAGATTTCACATACACCCCAGGTTTAACAGTGTGCCTGGCTACAGCACGTGGGTAACAAAGGACTTTAGCTGAAGAGCTAAGGATAGCTTACAAGTAAAGGAAACTCAGAGGTTGGCAACAAGAAACAGTAAAGGTAGTTAAATGTGCAGAAGAGATGGGGCATGCCAAAAACGAATATGGAATTAGTATATAAAATAAGCCACAATTTTGCCTAGAAGATGTTCTGAGACTGCATCATGACTCCCCTAACGATTCACCCTTTCAGTGTCTGACCTGTGTTCTCAAGCAATAGAGTAAGGGTTTGGATCCCATGCTATGAAATCAGAATGCAGGGCTTTCAGCTCTGAGACTTACTCACCATGGGATTTGGAGCGAACTAGTTTAACCTCTCCGTGCCTTCATATACTCCTATGTGAAATGGAGATATCGATCTACACAATCTCTCTCAAAGGGTTGGTGTAAAAATTAAGAGTTAACATCAGAAAAGCACTCTGAGTATGTTGTGGACTGAATGTGCTCTCCCAAAACTTCTTTGTTGAAATCCTAACCTCCAATGTGGCAATGTTGGGAGGTGGGGTGCCTTTGGAAGGTGACTAGGTTCTGAGGGTGGAGCCCTCCTGAATGGGACCACTGCACATATAAAAGAGACTCCAGAGAGCCCTCTTGCCCCTTTTACCACCACGTGAAGCAGGGCCTCACCAGAACCTGAATTTGCTGGCACCTTAATTTTGGACTTCCCGGCCTCCAGAACTGTGAGAGATACATTTCTGTTACTTAGAAGCCACCCAGTCTTTGGTAATTTGTTAGAATAGCCTGAATGGATAAAGACAGAAGAGTGCCTGGCACATAGTAAGTGCTTAATAGCGATTAGCTCTTATAATACTATTGTTGTTGTCACTGACATCTTCATAACCTTCCATCATCATTAACCTAGTAATATTGGCTAGAGACAAAGGGGCAATTTACATTAAGATTAAGATATGGCCACAGTTGGGAACTTTTTGACAGATTTTTTTTAAACTATGATGCTAAATGATGTGAATAATAACACAGGATCAAGGAAAGGGTCTGATTGAGCTAAAACTAATACAACTTGTGAAAGATGTAGAGACCAAAAAACACAGGAGTGGAGGCTTTTGTAGGTATGTCTAGGGCAAGAATAAAAATGAGTGAATATGAACCCTCTAGAGTCAGTTGTGTAATGATGATACTTGTCAAACAAATCCTAAAATCAATAAGTAGATAACCCCTATTTTGCATCTGTCTTTTCTGTCAAAGAGATTTATTTTTTGACTAGAAAGAATAACAGAATCATTAGTAAGAATAAATTGAAGCCCAGGATTCATGAGGAGGTAGTATTAAAAACACTTGTTTCTTGGCCCTCGTGAAAGATTTCTGAGAGTACGGACTTAGCACTGACAGTAGAACGCAGCTAGTACTGTGGTCAGCAGAGGCATACTCCGAATATGTCTTGACAGACTAACTTCACTTTCCTTTTGAGCAGGCTGACTAAATTGACAAGACAAGGAAATGGGTAGATTTAAGTGTTTCATGTTCAACAAAGCACTTTGCAAAGTCTTTTGTGATATACTATTGGATGAGTTTAAACAATATATGATGGCACAATTAAGTTGATACATAAATGAATGAACAACCATATCAAGGTTTCATTTGGTTTATTTGTCTCGAGTTATCTCCTTTCCCTCATCTCATTTAACATTTTTATCCATTCTAGGGGTGAAGAAGTCATTTTTAGAGGACACAGAACTAGTCAGAATAGCTAACCTGTTGATTGATACAATCAGGATGCCCCAAATTCATGCCAGGATGTAACTATGAGCCAAATATAACATATTATAATTTCATAGACAGATACATAAAATCCTACATTTGCATTAAAAAATATCTCTACTACATTAAGTACATCATGGGTGAATTAGCTTTAAAATAGCATATGTATACAGACTAACAGATTTTAGTTGACTGTAAGCATGGTGAGTTGGCAGGATGATGTATGTGGTTGACATGAGCATAGGCTGTGTAAATGGAAATATAGACCCTTGAAAGAAAAAAGATCCACTTTTTATGTGATTTGGGACTATAAGTACAGTGCTGTATTCAGCTATGGGCCCCTTCTCTTAAAAAGGCCACAGACCAAATAGAGTGCAGGGAGAAGAGAAAGACTAGGATAGTTGAATGTCATGAAGATGTATCATTCCTGCATGTGTTTAATGGCCACTTGACAAGGAAGTTGTGCAAAGGACACAAAACAGGAATATATGACTTACATATAAGGATTCTTCTAAGCCTGAGTCTGTGCCTTAAAGAGGGCAAACTAGTAGGGAGCTGGGAACTAAGGAACACAGGGGTTGCTACAGGATTATGGGTATTCCATGGATAAATTTTTGGGGGGTCAACTTTTCTCTGAAACTCAGATGGTCTGGGACAACCTTCCCTAGTTCCATCTCCTACTGACTTCTAGTCCAGAGTCCCTCCTGCAATAAACCTGATTCAGAGCCTAGCTACTCATGCTAATAAAGGGAAGTAAAAAATTAGTGGCAGTTTTTATCATCCGTCCTCTTCAAGTTGCAATCCCCAATGAGTTGACTGCAGAGGGAACATTTTGCAGTATTGGAATGATCACTGAACTGAGAGAATACCAAGATTATATAAAACCTGCATTAGTCCATTTTCTTGGATTTTTTTTTCTCAATTTTGTGATCTGAGAAAGAAGGCAGTCAGATTAAATGGTCTCTAAAATCACTTTCAGACTGAAAATACACTATCATTCTATCACAACTGTGTTAATTTTTAAGGAATACTTTATGACTTTTTTCAAAGTCAATAAAAAAACATGAAAAGAAGTCATCATTTGACTCAGTGAATTAAACTGAATGAAATATTGCCATGCTATATACATATTCAGTCCAGACAATGCAAAGAACTTTAAGTTTGGTGATGCAGGCAAACATAGTTTTATTTCCAGTTCTAATCGCTTTAGACGTTCTCTTGTTTGGTGTTTGGTTGGTTTGTTTAAACTTAGGTCCAATTTTAAAACATTAGTTCAATTTGGTAGAATCTCACACAATCCTTCTTTAAAGAGCCGCCTCCTAGCATAGCAAATGCCAGATCAAGCCAAAAAGGAACTCGTGGCCAAAATTAAATGCTTGGGAGAGAAGGTCAGAGGTCCTATCAGACCACAGAAGAGGAGTGAGCCTGGGACTTCCGGCTATGAAATTTCCTCAAGCAGAATTTCTTCAAATTAGAATGGCTCCTTCTAGCTTTTGATTCAACTTACATATTTGAGTCTAAATATGTCATTTATTTAAAAGGCAGAAATACCTGGCATAGGAAAAAGTGAAAGGCCCAAACATATAGTATTTATAGATGTAGGATTTAAGGCATAAGTACTTCATTTTCAGTGACTTCCAAATATAATTTGTCTCAGAAATAGAAACAGCAGGTCAGAGAATCACTGTTCACTTCTCACCATAACAGTACATTGGTTTGCAGAAATGCACAGCAAATGTTAACAGATCATTCTTGCCTCAACACACCCCCAAAGAAAGGGTTAATTTTGCTTAGACTCCAAGTCAAAGGGTCTGGGGAAAAATCCAATCTCATCAAAAATCCTGTGACATGAGTAGCTTCCCAAGCATTATAGAATACTTATTCCCAAAATAACATGGGTGTTCAAATAGATTTCAGTTTATTATGTTGGAGCCTTCCAAGTAAGGGACATTTTGCCAGAGACTCTCAGGGAAAGAAATGCTATTTGTTCACAGGGAGGGGGAATTATATAGTTTATCTAATGAAAGTCTTCCCTATTGTTCCCCTCTGTTTTAGAAAGCATTTATCGCTGTTCCTTACTTCTTGGGTTCCACTTGATCTACTATATTACTTACCTAGGCTTTCAGTAACTAAAGTTTGGTCAGTCATCAAAAGGTATGCTTATTCAAAGACTATTGGTGAGGCAGGCAAACTTCTATCATGTCTGTGCTACATAGCAGGCCACAGCTTTCTTAATACTGCTAGAGTTTGAAATGGTTTCTCTAGGTGGTTGTTTCTCATTTTGTGTGGTTTTTGTTTCAGAAGGAGGTTGTTTTTGCTTTCAAACTTTTTACCTAAAGAAACTGACTTCAGGCTCCCATTCAACACTTTATACTTTTCCTCCTCATCCTTCATCTCCATTTTTTAGAAAATAAAAGTTGGTTTTAAAGTATCCTGTACTTTTCTGTGAAAAGTTGATTCAGAATTGACCTGCAGTGCTTTAGAAGATGTATGTGCAAGGGAAGAGTAAGAACTAACATTCTAGTACCATACACCTAAAATGCACATCACTTTAAAAAAAAGACACTCTCTGATTTGTGTTACTGAGCAAAGAAAGACAAACTAATAATATGCCACTGACCTGGAAATGATCACAACTGCTATGTGATTCAGTGAGAATGAGGAGCTGTCCTGGGGGAGGCAAGCTAGAGTGAAAAGAATGGTAATGGTAGTCTAACAATATTCAGGATTTTCACCCAGGATGATTATGCTATCAATTGCCACAGTGCCTCCCCACCAACTCCAATTAGGCCTGTTCAGTGTTCTGCCCCATGACAGATATGAAAAAGATCCAGAAAAAAATGAATGGAATAGGGAACAAAAAGTATTATAGGCATCTTCAACCTGGAAAGACAAAGGCTAAGAAAGGTATATGATGGAAATCTAACAAATGAATTTATGGATTGAATGAATCACATTTCAGAAAGGTAAAATTGGGTAGCATCCCATGAAATTGATGAATGAAGTTTATATATCATTTATACATTAATTTTTTCAAATATGTTAATCTAGGGGAAAGAAATATGAACAAGACATGGTATTTAACCTTAAAAGTTCACATTCTAGCTGGGCAAATGATAAAATGATACAAAAGATTTAAAAGAGGCATGGGCTAGGAGTATAAGAACGTATTAGGGATCAGTTTTCTGAGGGAAAGAAGTGGGTATGAAGACGAGTGTATGAAGATTTGACAAAAGAGAGGGCATTTGACCTGGGCCTTCCTTGAAAAGTTCTTATAAGTTCACTGGTTCCAGAAGGAAAGAAGGCTATTTCAGAAGAGAGAAAGCATTCATCAGCAAAGGCATGAATGGAGACAAAATAACTTGTTCAAGAAACAGCAAGAGGCCCAGGGAGGTTGGAGTATAGCCTGCAATGGGAGAAATAATAAGAATCAAAGCCAAAGGTGGGCAGAGCCTTAAATGCCATGACAAGGAACTTGTAAGGCATCTTGTAGGTAACAGAGCCAACACCAGGTTTTAAGCAGGGGAGTGTTTTTGGTGCTAGCTCCACCTTCTGGAGAGTGAGGTCTACTCGTTAAGATTCAAGGGAATAAAAATGAGACCCAATCAGAGGACATGCTAAACTGTTTTTCAAATATCTGAGGGGCTATGGTATGGAAAGGAATTAGATGTACTCTGTATGGCTCAAACCAGTGGTTGTACGTGCTTGAGCTCAGTATGAAGAAGAGCTAACAGGGGCAGTCATGGGTGGAATGGACTGCTTCTCAAGTTCTCTAGATGTTCTCAGTCACCTAATGCAATGCTGTAGAAAGGATTAAAGCATTATATTATCCATATATATATATATACACATATGTGTGTGTATATATATATATATATATATATATAGAGAGAGAGAGAGAGAGAGAGAGAGAGGAGGTATTCAACTAGACAACCTTTCAGATCCCTTCCAAAAGAGATTCTACTCACTCTTTCACAAGAAAGCTCTTTATATAGATAGTAGATACAGCTCCTGCTCTTTTTTCTTCACTCCACATACTTTAACTTCCTTTATCCATTTTGCATAATACACCTTAAACTTACACAATGTTATATGTCAATTACTTTCACCTTTCCAGCTGATTTCTTCCGGACACCATCATGTATTCAGCCCATGCTCCTAACCAAATGTGGCACTGAAAACTGAGCATACTACTCCCCAAAAAAGCAACCAGATCCCTATGTTACTAATTAGAATTTTATGTACAGTAAAACCTTAATTAACTGAAGTCCAACTAATGAAACATTTTATTTCATGTTCTATACTCAACTTCTATGAGAAAAAGAAACATGGTGACTAGGCAAGCAGATATCTTTTTTTTTTTTTAAGATTTTATTTATTTATTTGACAGAGAGAGACACAGCAAAAGAGGGAACACAAGCAGAGGGAGTGGGAGAGGGAGAAGCAGGCTCCCTGCAGAGCAGGAGCCCGATGCGGGGCTCGATCCCAGGACCCTGGGATCATGACCTGAGCCGAAGGCAGACGCTTAACGACTGAGCCACCCAGGCGCCCCTAGGCAAGCAGATATCTTAAAGAAAAACAAACTTGACTCCCAAGAAGTGGTCTGGCCCAATATAAATTAATCACAATCTCCTACTTTTCTCATAAAATAAGAACTAATTTCAGAATGATGAACTTGAGGCCCTAAAAAAATATTCCAAATACTAAAGTAAAATTCAATTATGTTCACTAAACTGTACTTATTAAAGTAGTAAAATGGACTACAGTTTTATAAAAATTTCCAACCACAAAGATTGAAATAAAAGGTAGCTGTGCTATTTAATTTTTTAAAAGCCTCAATTAGCATCCCCTTCCCTAAGCGTCCAGTTAATCAAAACTTTGTTTTATATTATAGAACCATGCCCTTCACTATTATATGTGAAAGGAAAGGGAATATTTCATTTTTACCTTTATGCCTACCACTGACATGGCACCTAGGAGTTCAATGATTATTTGTTGACTGAATTAATAATACTGAAGTTTTAGTTATTATTATTATTTAGTTATTATATTATTATTACCATCAGTAGCCACATTTTCTTTTGTTTTTTTTTTTTTTAAAGATTTTATTTATTTATTTGAGATAGAGAGCAAGAGAGAGAACACAAGTTTTGGGGAGAGGCAGAGGGAGAGGGAGAAGCAGGCTCTCCACTGAGCAGGAAGCCCAAGCGGGGCTCAATCCCAAGACGCTGGGATGATGACTCGAGCCAAAGGCAGATGCTTATCCGACTGAGCTACCCAGGCACCCTACATTCTCTCTTTTTATCTTCACAAAGTTAGTAGCTCTGGGGGCATTTGGGTGGCTCAGTCCGTTAAACATCTGACTTTTGGTTTCAGCTCAGGTCATGATCTCAGGGTCCTGAGATTGAGCCCTGCATTGCACTCTGCGCTCAGCAGGGAGTCTGCTTGCCCCTCTCTCTCTGCTCTTCCCTGCACTCCTTCTCTCTCTCTCTCATAAATAAATAAAATCTTAAAAAAAAAAGTTGCTACCTCTGCAGTCATATATTGCTGTCAGGTCATACAAATAAGGTACATAATTACAAATATGGTACATATGGTATTATGTGCATTCATCATCTTAGACTATAAGATATTAAAACCAAAAGGAATCTTGAAGGCCATCTAATTTAACCATATAATTTTACAGAGGTGGAAACTAAGGTGCAGAGAACTTTAGTGACTTGTTAAAGGTCATACAGCTTGTTAGTGAGAAGCAGGACTAAAACACTGGTGTTTCTCTCTCCTGGTCCTGTGATTTTTCTTCTACAACAAACCGGCTCTGTATTTTTTAGAGTCAAGTAGGAGACGGATATACATTTTTTGTGCTGAAACAAGAAGTTCCTCAGAAACATCATTCCATTTTGACACTAGAATTCTCAGGCACAAAGAAGGCTGGTTTTCTGCTCTTTTATTGGAAAGGTATCTTTTGTATTTATTTTATATCCTTGCTACTCTAAAATCAATCTGATGATGTTTTAAGAGACAATAAAAGCAGGAATAATATGGCATAGATTTATCTATCAGTGGCAGCCATGCAGGAATTCCCATCTATTACTTGTAATTTATACGAGTACTTGTTGGACACCAAGACATGAAGAGTTGCTTTGTGTTACCAGACTAAGAACTTCTGACTTCATTTTTAAGAAATCATAATTCTTGGTAATGAACTGCCCACATAGGGAATGTCATGAAGCAAGGTTTGGGGCTGTAGTATTCAAAGCTTTGAGGGGCTGTAACGAACAAAAGACCTTTAGAAGTTCAGGAAAGAAACTGCAAGGCAACACTGGCAAACTTTCCAGATCTGATGGAATCTTTCATGCCACTTTGGTTTTGTAGCTCACTTGGTTTTGAACTTTCTGAATGTTATGTTACATTCATAGTGCTATGTAAGGTCTTTTTATGATAAAGGAGGAGGTTTTTGGTCATTTGCCTTATGATCACATTGACAGATATCTCTAAAAAGAAGCTTCAAAGACTATGGTCTGGAATGACAAGCTAAAGTCTAACCTGGACAACAAAAAAAAGTTAATCCTGGTAAACAAGCCTCAATAGGGATTCATGAGCTACTAGTCTATATTAAGTATCAAATATTTCAGATCAAACCTGGGGCATCACACTGAGGCACAAGGCAGAGGGCAGGAAAATTAGTTTGCTATATGTTGCCAATCCTCTAAAGCACTCAATAATCTATGTGGATATGGAGGGAAATTTTAACAGAAAGAAAGCTGATGGCTCACGAAAATATTAAGAAAAGCAACAAAGACAGAAATAATCCCATTTCTTCAGTTTGTGAACTATAGTGCTTATGGTCTCTGGAAAAATGGGACACATTGATGAAGAAGAGACGAAAAGCATTCTAAAACTTAATAAATGATCAACTAAAAATATATCACATAATTACTCTGCGGTTATGGCCAATCATAAAATATACCTGAAAAAATAAAAATTCGATTTCAATTTCCTTGCTCTTTTATGTTTATATTATCAAAAATGATAGCATAGTTTTTTAATTTACACATCAGAAAGGCCACTTGAGGAAAAATGGGCTTTCACAACTCTACTCCTTCACGGGTACATTTTTTTCCACTTTTATAATGACGATTAAAACTCAGAATGAGCTACCTGTAATATTTTTCATTTCTGTATCTGTTGATTGTCCACACTGGTTTTTCTGAGTCACTGTAGGTGTGTGGGTAAGAAAATGAGCAGTCATCATTTTCAAAATAAAATCACAGTATGGATAGGGGGCAGGAGGGACTAAATGGCTGCCAAGGTTCCTGTTCAGTTTATCACTTCAAGGTCTATCTAGTGCATTTTTACTTCATTAATCAACGGCCAAACACTTAATAAGTTCCTTCTAAGTCAAGGAACATCACTCACCAGACCCCATCACTGCAGACCTGAGCTGTAGCAGATTATTGCCACAACAGATTACTGAAATGCTTGACAAACTGGCTTATAATGTTTCATTCTTACCCTGTCAGGTAAAATTTAGCAGAATTAGGATTGACATCAAAGGCATTTCTGAAAAGGTCATGATCTTATCACATCACTTAGATTAAGCACTGCAAGAATTTGCTTCAAGTTGGTTGGGAAATCTTTAAAATTCTAGACAACTTCAAGAAGACATTCAGAGTTCTCCCCCAGCGACCTCACTGAATGTATTGGAAAGCTGGAGGGCATAATGTTGACAGGGCTGCTTACTTAAATCACTCATAAGACTGGAAGGCAACTTAGTCAGTGCTTACATGATTCCACGAGCAGCCAGAGAAAAGATAGCCAGCTGGATCACCATTTTTTTCTTTACCTACAGGTCTCCACAACACTATCTTTACTTGACGCGCCGCTAAGCCAGTCACTCTGGGCTGCCCCTTCTAGCTTACTTGTTCAGACACAAAACTGATCCCATATAAGTTACTGCTTAGGCACCTGTCATACCGCACCGCACCACACCACACCACCCTGCACAGATCACATCCTATCACCTGAGCTCTTCCTAACTCAGCCTCTAAAGGTTTTGGATCGGCAACTGCCCGCTGATAAAACTATCTCTATCACCTGAGGCCTCTACCTAATCATCATTTCTACCTACTCATCAATATTATGTGTCAGCCATGTGCCCGCCACCAGTCCTTTTCAGTCTCAGGTCTGATTCCAGCAGTTCCTTAACTACCAATATTGCCTCAAATAAACTCCATCCTCTAGTCAGCTCTAAAGCAACACTAATTACACCAGGCCTGTTTCTCCCTCAGGCTCCTGCTCATTAGTATTTCCCTCTCCTTCCTTCTTCCCTTCCCCATCCTCCAGCCAACCCTACCTATCACCCATTACTAAAGGTCCCCTTCCTTCAGAAGGCCTTTCCTGAGTGCTTCAACAATGATAAAAGCTACCATTTATTGAGCATATATTACTTGACACCTTGAATCTGTTACAGTTTTGTTGAGATATAATCTACACACCATAAAACGCACCTATTTAGGATGTACAAATCAGTGATTTTTAGTTAACTTACTGAGCTGTGCAATCACCACAAACCAATTTTGGAATATTTACATCACCTCAAAAGTGTCTCTGTGCCCATCTGCAGTCACTCCCCGCTCCCACTTCTAACCCCTGGCAACTACTAATTTATTATCTGTCTCTATAGATTGGCCTTTTCAGAAAATTATGTATGAATGGAATCATACAATATGTGGTCTTTTACCTCTGGATTCTTTCACTTAGCATAATGTTTTTGATATTCATCCATGTTGTAGTGTGTGTCAGAGCTTCATTCCTTTTTAGGGCTGAATAATATACCCACTGTATGGCTATATTACATTTTCCTAATCCATTACCAGTTGATGGACATTTGGGTCTTGTCTCTGCTTTTTGGCTATTAGGAATAAAATATTGTTATGAACATTAAAATATAAGCTTTTGTGTGTATATATATGTTTTTATTATTCTTGTGTATATATCCAGGAGTAGAATTGTTCAATCATAGGGTAAATTTATGTTTAACTTTTTTTGATAGCATGTACATGATATATATATATATATATCTTACAGTTATATATATTTTACAATTCACCTATTTCAAGTATACAATTCAGTGGATTTTAGTATAATCAGTGTCGTGTAACCATCACCACAATCAATTTTTTAACATTTTCACTACCCTGAAAAGAAACCCCGTACCCTTGCATCCATTATTGACAATCTTAACAGGATCCTTACAAGCTAGGTATTACATCCCTAGTTTTACAGATAAAGAAAACAGAGGCTCAGCAAAGCCACACACCTGATAAGCATCAAAGCCTGTATTGGAACCCAATCTATATGACTCTGTAGCTTACAGTATTTCCGTATCACCATGTTGTCACTAATCCTCAGAGTCCCCCTTCTCTGAGAGCATTCTATAATGCTTACTTGATTTCTTGTTTATCTCTCCTTTAGTACTTAATCAACTTCCTTTTTTATATCTTACACCTCAAAAATACCTTGTATCTGGGTCGTCTGGCTGGCTCAGTTGGAGGAGCGTGCGACTCTTGATCTTGGGGTTGTGAGTTCCAGCCCCATGTTGGGTGTAGAGGTGACTTAAATAAATAAACTTAAAAAAATACCTTGTATCTAACACTAAACCATAACGTGAAGAAGAGCAAAAAGTGTATTAGAATTCATTTGACTTCTCCGTCCCAAAAAGTACTGTAAAAAGACCTTATATTTTTTAATTAATGAAAGTTATTCCTTATTATTAACCTAAATATCTACTCTTACTAAGGTAAATTTTCCATCTTTTCAATATAGCATGAGCAGCCAAAGCTCCATCATATTTTAGAATCACCTCACCCCAGAACTATCTATCTACCTTTACCTAGAATTAATGGCTCCAGCCAACACGTATATAGTTTGTACCACGCTTTTTAGATTCTTATGTTTTACCTGAACTTGGACTTGTTCTCTAGATCTTAATGTAAATATGTTAGATCTTGTCTTCCCAAATTGATAAAAAGCTTCTCATGGGCAAATACCATGTCCTTTTGGCTTAGATCCCCTGTGTTAACCAACACAGTGATGAATAAAGAGCAGGTTTCAAATAAATGCTTCTTCCAGTGTTTGAATACCATCATCATGAAGGATTCTCTCATACTGTAAGTTTTCTCTCTGGAGGGCAGAGCCTGGCATTTTTCTGTGTGTGGAGGCTGCTACTATTGTACTGTGCGCCATTGGGAAAATTGCAGCCTGGCCCTGGCCCCTGTTTTGCCACCTGTAGCATGGGCATTGTCTGAATAAGAAAATCCCAGCAGAGCTTCCCACTCCTGAATCTTATCAGTATGCTTACTGCAAGTTCTCATACGTTTAGTAGTTTCAACATTCAATCATTTTTGCCTTGATATTAATGATGTGCTTATTCTAAAAACTCTTGCCACCCTCCTATGCTCATTTTTATTAGCCTGGGCCAGTTTTCACCTTCTTGTAGCAAATAAGTATGTAATATCTTTTCCTTAACTTGAGATGCCTTTGTCACCCTTATCACGCTTAAACATTTCACAAATATTTTCTCATGTCTAGAACTCTTTCTTTCAAAGGACAATCTGTTCTCCTAGATTCCCTCCTCAGGACACATCCTATAGCAGCTTTCCTACTTCATTAAGTTTGTGTTTGCATTTTCCTTTTCGGCTAGATTTTTCTTTAGAAAAAAGTGAGACAGAAATATGACTCATGGACATTAAATGCTGTCATATTTCAAAAGAAATGAGGCATTTTCTCATTAACTGATAGAGAAACAAGCATAAAATTTGATAAGGAATAAAATAATTGGAAGGAATGGGAAGTTTTCCATAATTTTCATCCAGAGAAACTATTTAAACAGACTGTTTTATTTTTAAACAGCACCTTACCTTATGTATAGTCCTGCAAGTACCTAAACTACCATGTTAATTTCAAAATGTTATTAGATAACATTTATACAGTTAATAATAGATCTTGTTGCCATGGAACCTAAACTGAATTTTCTAGCTCTGAGAGTTGATTTTTCAGCAATTAAGCCCTTAGCTCTAATGTTTCATTAACAGATTTTTTATATGAATGTAATTATTTGGATGAGGATATTGCAAACATTTCCTAGTTGGCAAATGATACTCAAATTGGGAGAAAAGAAAATGATGAAGGATCTGTAATCAAAACTTTAAAGATACATATTATTCAGGTGGCAGAATCAATATAAAGCAAAATATATTCTCATATTAAGGACTCTTGGGAATAAAAAATACATTCACAGTTCTCCTATTCTCTGATCTACCACCATCTCTACCCTTACCATTGACCAACTCCTCCACCCATCATCACGCCCTCCTATAACAATAGTAAGGAACAGAAGTGATCAGGAGAGAAGGGAAAATCCCTTGAAACTATTGACCCCAGGCAAAGCAGAACTAGGAGATTATCAGTGGTTTAATAACTGCTGATACCAAGACTATAAATCAACCAAAGTAATCCTGTTTATGTCCAAGATGCTCATTATAGTACATCTAGGCTTGAACCAGCAATATTGATCATTCTCCTTCTGTTCTGCACCACTGCCTCAGAGTAGTACTTACTAATTAAAATGTGATAGCTAGCCCAAGTGTTGAAACAGAGAAATACAATGTTTTCATATTTGGATTATTCTCACTGAATGGAAAATCAGAAATGCATTATCATAACTTATACCAATGAAGAAAAGGAGGATAAATCCTGGGGCATGATCACAGATGATGTGCAGTCTTGGGTTGGCAGTAACTAGGGACTTTGGAGGAAATGGTCAACTCATGTGGTTCTAGAGACAGGAGCAGCAACCTAGCAGGGAAGTGGCAGAGGATGAAGCCTTTTACAAAGGAGCTTTAGATTTAGAGAGTCTTTCTGTACAAGCATGGGTTCTGAATTCCAAGTTGTCACATGGTTAGTGAGAAGCAGAACTGTCCTGTGAACTCTATTCAGCTGTTTTAGCCAAGAATCACATTTCAGATTGTTAAAAAAGAGATGAGCCAACAAAGTATTTGCAATTAGAGAGTAATCAGTTTGAATCCTAATTGAATAACCTGAAACTTGTTACTAACCCTCTATGAGTTTCCGTGTTCCAATTCATAGAATTATTGCAAAGAACAAAAGAGATGACATAAAGTGTCCAAACAGAGTAAAATGGGTACTTGATAAATAGTTTTGTTATAATTAGTATTAATTATTAGTGAGAAAATATGTGCTTTCCATTTACCCCACCTCATTACCCACTGCTTATGGATGGCAGTGTTTCTTAATTGCTCTTTCCATTTTTTAATTTATAATGCACTTCTTGGTGGCTGCATCTGCAAACCAAATCTATAGTGATGATGGCAAAAGAACAGAAATAATAATGTACTGAAGGAAATAAACAGAAAATAAAAGATATTGCCTCCCTACTTAAAATGTGTTTGTAGTCCAGCTGGGGAGATAAAACATGAGCATTGTCATGAAATGGTTTATCATGTAACGTCATTAGTAACATCATCCAAAATATTTTGAATGCTTGGTAAGGGTTCACAAATACGCTGGTCATTAGTTTCAGCTGTTTTAAATATAGTAACTCACATATTACCCACAACAATTCCATAAATTAAGGGCTATTATTATTCCCATTTTACAGATGAAAAAACTAATACCAGGAGCTTAAGTTAGTTCTCCAAAGTCACACAGATAATAAGTGCCAGGCAGGATTCAAATCTTTCCTAAGGCCCATGCTCTTAAACACTTCACTATACTGCCTCTCATACCAATCAATTAGGTACAGAAAAAATAAAGGACTGTGAGTTAAAAATAAAAAACTAAATGATCGTAAACAACAAAGAAAGATTGAACAATATACAAAGATAATAAATGCCTTTTAACAGAATAAAACTCAATGTTTCATTCATTAAAAGGGTGGATCACATTGAAAAGGCCAACAAACCAGGAACACTATCACCATCAATTTCTGGTTTACTTGCTGAAAAGCAAGATATCTGAGGATATTCAGTAGCATCTGAATACACTATTTCAATCTCTATCAGAGGCCCTTCTTGAGGAAGGACCACTTTTGCAATAAAATATGCTGGTCATATTGGAACAACGTATTTGAAAGCCACATTTTTATCTCAACAATCATAATGAAAATCTTTCTGTATACTACAAGTATTTCTGATAAACAATATGCAATTTATATTGAATGATTTTTCATCTTGCCCAAATTTCATTTCTAATGGTTGCTTATGTTCTGCCACAAACATTTCTCACATAAACTCTTAGTTGTGGGAACACTTTCTTGACATTATTTCTCCATTGTCCTATTCATTCAAACAGGCTACAGTAAAATCCCATTATGTGATCTTTCATGGGATTGAGAAAAGAAAACATCATAAAGAGGAGAATGATAGAAGATATATTGTTCCATGGAGACTTTCTTCAGAAGCTCTCTTTGTAGTAGACAGCTGTGCATTCACATCTGTTTCAGGGCAACATGGAGGCTGTAAGGGATCGTGTGCAGCATTCATGTTTTTATAACCCCATTTGCCACCCCCAAATCCTCTCTTTACACTGGGTGTTAACATAAGAGAACCACTTGAGGCTGAGATGAGAAGCAGGTGTAATCATGGCTGGCATGCCTCACTTCTTTGAGACTCAGATCACTGATTGCCCCAGCTCTGCTACGAGGTCTAGAGCCCAGGTAAGTTTCCTAGCTCCATGCTACTCCGAGTTTGGTTTATTGAAAGCAGCACCAGCATCAGCATCACCTGGAAGCTCGTAGAACCCCAGACCTACTGAATGAGGATCTGCATTGTTAGCAAGATCCCCTGGTGATTCCTGCGTACATTCAAGTTTGAGAAGCACTGCTCTAGAGAGGATGAGATGTAAACTTGAGAACAAAAATTCACAAAAGTACAAAAACAGGCATATTTACCAAGCATCCACATGGCTTACCTATGAGCCTCATGAACCCCATTTCTGTCCTCAGTTTGTTGGGAGGAAATACCAGCCTGATGGGGATCAATACTAGCTCAGCTATAGAAGACTGTCAAACTTTATTATCATCAGAGTCAGTATTATTATAAGCTAACATTTATTCAGTGTTTACTACATACAAAGCATCTTGTTAGATATTTTCCATCCATCATCATTTTAATCCTCACACCTAGCATATGAGTTCGGTACTTTTCTTCCCTGTTTTGCAGGTGGGAAAACTGGGACTCAGAAAGAGTATGTTGCCTAAGTCACATAGCTAAAGGTGGCAAATATAAAGCCACAGCTGTCTGACTTTGGAACCCGAGCTCATAACCACTTACTGTCTTTCTGATCTTTTCTCTACTTGTGACTCCAGGGTGTCTTTTCTGCCACAATGTGAATGTACTTCCATTCCACATCTACTCTGTGTGAAAGACATTTTCCCAATAGGCTCAAAAATTTCTATCCAAGGTTTCGGCTCTACCTGTATGTTCTCCAGAGATATTTAACTGACTCCTGAGGGTGTCCCTGACTCTGATCCTCTCCTGGTCCCCGATCCCCCACACATATCCTGAATACTCATTTTCTCTGTCTTCTGGCTTAACTAGAGCACTCTGATTTAACAGTTGTTAGGTTTGTTTTATTCTTTGTAAAGCTCAATGTTTTAATCTATCTTTCTGGGCAACATTTTTGTCCTGATCCTCTTATTAGCCATGTAGCTTCTCATTCTAAGATCTCTAAGGACCGTAGCTTTAGCTGTCTGGTTCTCCCCTATATCCCCAGAGCTTAGAACAGTGCCTAACATATAAGAAGCACTCAGAAATATTTGTTGACGGAATAAATCTCGGTGAGGACAATTTCTATGGAATGCATATTTGTTGGATCTCTTTTCTTCTCTATTTACACTTATCCCCTAGATTATCTCATCTAGTCCCGCAGTTTAAATAGTACATATCCGCTCTTCAGATTAAAACTTCAATCCTGATCACACCCTGAACTTCATACTCATGAATCCAACTGCATACTCCTAATCACCACTTGGTTACACTATAGGCATCGCAAATTTAACATGTTCAAAATCTGTCCCTTGATTTCCCTCCCCAACTTTCCCTTCCCTTATAACCCCACCTCTATAAATGCTATTACTACTTACCCAGTTACTCAGACCAAAAACCTTGATGCCCTCCCTGGTTCCTCTTTCCAAACTGTAAGGGCCAAGGGCAGGCCACCCCAAGATGGGCCACTTTGGCATGAAGATTATTGTGCATTAATAAGCAATCAAACCCCAGCAGATTCAGGAAAAGCTCTTAACTCCTCCTCAACTGTCCAAACTTAACATTGGAAAGGAGAGCCTGTACCAGGAAGAGAGCTATGGACAGAGATTCCTCTTTACCTAAGAAACTTATCTGCATAACAGGGCAACTTTTGTTTTCCAAACATCTCTCACTTTCCCGCTAATGGTCTTCCTCCCCTTTGTATCCTCAGACCCCTACCCCTCTAGCTCAGAATGTCATATAGGTCTCATGTTGCCTGTCTTGAAATTTCCTGTTTGTGTGGATTCCCCCTATGTATGAAATGAACTTTGATTTTCTCCAGTTGATCTGTCTCATGGTAATTTAATTCTTAGTCCAGCTAGAAGCTTGGACCAAGAAAATTTCCTCCTCCTGTCCCACAGCCAGGTGGGATATTATCAAGTTATACCAGGTCTACCTTCAAAATATCTTCTGAATCTAGTCATGCCTCACCACCTTCACCACTCCCATTCTTGGCCACACCACCATCAGCCTGAACCCAGACTATGACAAAACTTTTGAATTAGTCTCACTGTTTCAATTCTTGCCTCCCTAAAATTTCTTTCTACCCAGCAACCAGTGTAATCTTTCTAAAACATAAATCAGATCACCTAACTCCTCTGCTCAAAAGCGTCCAATGGCTTTCAGTCAAAATAAAATGAATTTTCCACCATGGCCTATAGGGCCCTATAACAAACTACCCCTGCCTCCCTCATATCACTAAACTCTAACCTTACTGGCTTGTTTTCTGTTCTTCTAATACTCCAAGCTTAATACTACCTCAGTGCATATTCACTTATTAACCAATCTGTTTGGAATGCTGCTCCACTCCCCTGCTAGGTTTTATATGGCTGGCTCCAGCACTTCCTTTCTGTCTCTGGTCAAGTGTCCCTTCCTCAGAGAGAAGACCCTTGACCATCAGTTAAAATAACACTCCAGCTGCACTACACTATTCTTTAGTCATTTGTCTTGGTTTCTTTTCCTTATAAATTTATCCCCACCTAACACATTATATATGTATCCGTTCACTTATCTGTTTCTCTTCCCATTAGAAGGCAAGTTCCATGAAAGCAGGAACTTGGTAGATCTTACTGTTGCATCCCTGGTGCCTACAACACTATCTGGCACAGGATAAGCTTGCCAAGAATATTTGTTGACTGAAGGAATGGTGGTGAACACCACCTTTGTCTTTGAAACCTTCCTCATTCTGTTCTCTTTTCAAACCAACTGAGTATGTGTACTTTTCCTCTTTCATAAAGCCCAACATCTCTTGGGGGCTTTTCACAAAGATTCAGTTTCCCAATGAACAAATGCATCTACTTCTTGGTCTACTTACAAAGCATAAATAATTGTCATACTCCAATCCCAGTGAATGCGTAATCCTCCTTCGCAGTCCCATTTTTATTCCTGAATTCCTGGGGTCTGGAGTCTATTTGGTTATCCTCACCGGTCAAGTCTGATTAACACCATATCTACCAATCCCTAGTCCTCTACCCCCTGAGACTGAACATGTCCTACCTGGGCTTCTCTAGCCTGGTCATGACTATGGAAAAATCCACTGAAAATCCTGATGGGACTTCCTATAATTAAGGTGTGTGTATGTGTAATCCATGACAGTACCAACCTTTCTGAAAGCCCCCCCAAATCCTTGTATTTTAGAAGATACAAAATCCTTGTATTTTAAAAGATACCAAAGGCACTGAAAGGTATCTTTTCATACCCTTCCATCTCCCTTTGTCTCAGTCCTCCCTTCTCTTCCTCCATATCTCTCTTCATCAGATACACATGCATTAGGTTCCTTGACATTACTCTCTGGCTACCAGGGGCTTTGTATTTGTCACACCTCAGCCAGCCAGCCATCCTTCCATCCATCTATTCAGCCAATCCTTACTGAGCACTACTACCTACTGGGAACTGTGCTAGGTGCTGGGGATAGAGAGATAGATGAAGCACGGTCTCTAAGTGCCACTTGCTTAGAACATTTCCTGAGAGCTACTTCTTTCCTTTATAATTTAGAATTACAGTTCAGCTGATACTTTGTCCTTTTGGTAGCATTAGCTGCTAATAATAATAATAAAGTTTTCCTAAAGCATCAGTATTTTCTTTAGAAATTCAATGGTCTCCTGCAGTCCCTAATACATAATAGTAATAACTACCAATTTAATTGCCTACTGTATCTCAATGAACCAATGCATTTTATGTATATTTTATCTTTTAATCCATAACAACTAAGCCTTAGAGAGGTTAAGTCATTTGCCCAAAGTCCACTAACTGGTAGCAGAGCTGGGGTCTGTGTGACCCCATATCCCATGCTCATCATTCTGTTTCATGATGGAGTAAGTGTCTTAACCCAAAACACAGTCATTTTGAACATCAGAGGGTTGTTTGAGGGACCTACATGGTACATCCCCCCATCATAGTAGGGAGACAGCACAGGAACAGGTAGAAATACGGGTGAACAAGGAGAGAGAAATGACCTAGCAGTAAAGAGAAGACAGTTGTAAGAAAGTGAATGGTCAACCTTTTGACATGCCTACTGGGGAAGAGAACCTGAGTTCTTTACTGGGACATAGGTTCTGAGGTCTTTTCAGAGTTATGTCATCTAAGCAAATCTAAAGTGTAATTTGATACCCACAAAAGAGCAAAAGAGCTTCATCCTGACCCAGGCCAAAAGATCCAACATGTAAACCAGTGAATAGCAACTTTCTGGAGTTTTGGAAATGCTGTAAAAATTTCCTTGATTCAAATACCAACCTTTTAATTTGATCAGGCTCAGAAATGAAATGTACAGGATAAAAAAGTTACCTACTCAAATCATGTACATAACATGGTTGTAAATACCTATACATTACTCTATTATAATACATGTACCATAATTTAATGTTTTCTTCTATCTTGTTAGCATTTAGATTTGTTCCAGTCATTCATCATTAGTAATAATGATAAAATGATTATCCCTGCATATATTTGTCCATATCCAGATTATCTTCTCTTGGTTGTTTTCTAGATACAAGATGCTTGGGTTAAAACTTGATAGTTGTTTTTTTTTTTTTTTTTGAAGATTTTATTTATTTATTTTTGTGAGAGAGAGAGAGACAGACAGAGGGAGAGCACACACGAGCGGGGGGAGGGGCAGAGAGAGAAGCAGACTCCCCACTGAGCAGGGAGCCCAATGTGGGACTTGATCCCAGGACCCTGAGATCATGACCTGAGCAGAAAGCAGATGTTTAACCGACTGAGCCCCAGAACTTGATAGTTTTTTAAGGCTCTTTGTGTATGTTGCCATTTGTTTTCCAGAAAGATTATACTAATTTACACTCCCCTAGAAGCCTACAAGAATGCCTGTCTCACAGCACATTCACAAGAACTTAATATTATTTCTAATCTCTGTGAATATAATGGGCAGAAAAAGAATCTGCTTTAATTTCTACTTGCATTTTCCAAATGTTTATTGTCTACTTCTTTTCATTTCCTATAGGAGTGTTCATCTTTATCTTATTTTTTTTTTAAGATTTTATTTATTTATTTGAGAGAGAGAGAGCGCACACTGGAGCAGGGGCAGAGGGAAAGAGTCTTAAGCAGACTCTGCACTGAGTACTGAGTCCAATGCTGGGCTAGATCTCTGAGATCTCTGAGATCATGACCTGAGCCAAAACCAGGAGTCAGATGCTCAACCAACTGCACCACCCATGAGCCCCTTTCTTATTGAAGAGATATTTACATATTACAGATATTAGGCCATCATTATGTACATTGCACATATTATTTTCTAGAATTTTGATCTGCCTTTTCATTCTGTTATGTTTTTTAAGAAAAAATATTGGTTGTTATAGATTTAAATCCATAATCCTTTCTTCTGTGATTTCTTCTCATCATAAAATCAGCTGAATAGTCAACTTTGTTATCTTAAAATGTTTAAAACATTTAACTCTTAAATGTTTCAAAAATGTATTTAGGCTTATAGTGTGAAGTAAAATTCTAACTTGAGATTTTATTATAAATCACCTCACCTCCCAGATAGCCAATTTTCTAAGAACTATTTATTGAATGATTCTTTTTCCCATTGCTTATAATGCTTTTTTATCATAAAATATTATTTTTTCAAGGCTATCTGGTTCATTTTTATCATCTCTCCATTCATACAACCTTATCACATTAGTAATTACTTTAACTGACACATTTTAGTATCTCTTACTGATGTTTTTAAAACATATTTTAACTATTAAAATCTGATTATTCTTCAAAAATAAACTTCAGAATCACTGTCTAAAAAGTGAACAGAAATTTTTGTTGAATTTATATGAAACCTATAAATTAATTTTGAATTTCCTGTACCTGTAAACCTATAAATCAATTGGGAAAACTTACATATTTTAAATATTCAGACATCCTAGGCAAGAACATGGTATATCTCTCCATTTATTCAAATCTTAATTTGTTTCTCCAGAAATTTGGTAGTTTTGAAGGAAATAGAGGCCTCATATTTTTCTTCTTAAAATTGTTCTTAGAATTTGAAGATATTTAAGTATTGCCAATAAACTCCTTTTTTTTTTTAAAGATTTTATTTATTTATTTGACAGAGAGAGACACAGCGAGAGAGGGAATACAAGCAGGGGGAATAGGAGAGGGAGAAGCAGGCTTCCCGTGGAGCAGGGAGCCCGATGTGGGGCTCGATCCCAGGACCCTGGGATCATGATCTGAGCCGAAGGCAGACGCTTAATGACTGAGCCACCCAGGTGCCCCAAACTCCTTTTTCATTAAGTATAATTTCTAACTGGTTATTACTGATATATCAACAGAGAAGTACAGCACAACCCATAGGGACTACATTAATAGGCCATTAAAAAAAAGAAGAAGAAACACTTATTGCCATTTAGAAAACATATTCTCTGCTGGAAGTTGCCTCCTATAGAATCAAAGAGTTGTGATATTATGCACCACCCATCAAACTCAGAGAATTTAAGGCAATGTTCTCATTCAACAGTCATCATTCTCAGATGAGAGAGAAACCATTTATCATGACACAAGAAGGAAGAAAGTAGTTATCACACAAATCAAAGCACTGAGGCAAAAACAATGATTCTGATTAAATTTTCCAAAAAAATTCATAGTCTGCAATTGTGTTTGGCAAATTTAAATCCTAAATGAAATTTTAGAGGAGATGTTACATGCCCTTGAAAAGTAGGTTTATTATGAAAATGCTGACAGGCCTTACAAGAGACGATTGTAGTATCATGAACACCTGTAATGTCACTCATGTATAAGTGACAATATCTGTATACACAGGCAATAAATGTAAACTGATATTTTTTTCTTAAAATCATTGTCTTACTTATCATATTCAATGTCCATTGTCTCCCTTTAAGTTGCTATCCGGACATAATCTACATGGCTTTTTAATTATTTAAACAATATATCATATTTTCAATATTTTATATAGAATTGTAACTAATGCCTATGATGTCTGGGCACAAACATATCAACTACTTTCTTCTAAAGACAAAGGTTGATTCAGTGAATCTAAAATCCCCCCAAGGTTTTACAAATCTATGAAAGTCATCATTCACAATTCTAGTTTTCTAATATAGAGTTCAGTTAAATTTGGGGAGAAATCAATATAAAGCACAAGAAGAATTCTTGTTAACTACAATCTGAAGTCATAGATAAAAGACTAATAAAGGCATGAAGTCACCCTACTTTTCTAAGCCATTAATCAGCTTTTTCTGGTCATCTGTGATCTTCTAACAGTGTCTACAATGATCACTGATATTAAAAGCAAAGAAGCAAATATGCAAAATGAAATTGAAATAAAAAACAGGAGTATCTTGTTGTTCCAAAAACTAAGTAAATGCTAAAAAAAGTACCCTACATTGATGGGGATATGTTAAAGGGACACAAGAACCAAGTGAAAGATATCCGAATGGTCAAAATTGGAACAATATGAGCAACAAACTATAGGACTGGATTATAACCCAAAGTATAAAATCAATATCCATGAGTCCATATGGATATAAATGAATGATTGAATAAATATAAATGGGGGAGGAGAGACAAATAGCCTGTGCAGTATTCCAAATAATGTAATGTAGATATTCTGCCTTCAAGGAGGTGGAGTCTAATTCCCACTCATTAAGTGTGAGCTGCACATAATGATTTCCTTCCAAAGAGTACACTATTGAAAGAGAGAAAAAGAATAAATTTACAGTGAAGCCTAACAAACACTATCTCAGTCAGGCAATCCAAGGCCAACATCAACAGTAAATCTTGTTGATAATATGTATCCTTGACATTTTGTGAAGAAAGTGGCATTTTATTTGCTTCTGGCCTTCCTCCCAAAAACCCATAACCTCAGTCTAATCATGAAAAAAAAAAAAAACATTAAGACACATTCCAGAAGAAGGTCATTTTACATAATACCTGATCTATACTCCTCAGATCTGCCAAACTCACCCCCCACAAAAAAGGTCTGAGAAACTGTCACAGCTAAGAAGAGCCTAGAGAGACATTACAACTCACTGTAATGTGGTAACCTGGATGGGATCCTGGAACAGAAAAAGGACAGGCAAAAAGTAAGGAAATCTAAATAAACGATGGACTTTAGTTAGTAATAATGAATCAATTATCAGTTTATTAATTATAACAAATGTACCATAATAATGCAAGATGTTAATAAGGGAAAAATCTGTGCTGGAGGGAGTTGGGGGGTGTAGTAGTAGCAAATCTCTGTACTATCTGCTTAATTTTTTTGTAAACTTAAAAATGTTCTAAGAATAGTTTATTAATTTTTTAAAGATTATTTTAAAAAACAACAAAGAGGTCAGAAAAATTGCAGGAGTATAATGAAGAAAGAGGAAAAATTAACCTCTTGAAGGAAAATGGGTGTAACAATGACACTAGTCAAGCTTTTCCTAATATCAAATCCACTTAATCTAAATGTCAATGTCACAAGTCATTACAATAAGAAATGATATATCACATGCCAAATCATAACTTCAAAAATACCTATATACAGGAAAATATTGATATAATAGTTCTTTTCCCATCTAAAGAGGACTGACTGTATTCGAAATTAGCCCAAAGACTGCTTAACTTTAGGACATTTTTCTAAATGGGATGTTAAAAAAGAGATCAGAAAGCTGAAGAGAAGTTTGTACTAGAATTTGTGATATCAAGCATGGACTCTAATCACAGGATCTTAGGGTTCAAAGGACCTCAGAAAGATCAATAGATCCAAGTTTATGACTGTCTATAACATTTTAGTGGGATGTTGATCTCTTATAAAGATCTCCAGAGAAGGTTCATTAATTTTCAAGGTCAACATCACAGTTAAAGAACCCTCCGTTATGGTATTACCAAACTGAATGGCAAAACCAATTATCTTTAAGAACCTGTTTTGTCAAAATTTTCCTGGAATCACCTGCAATCAGATTGTTTTAAGATTGTTGGGTGTAACTCAACCATTCTCTAACACCATACGCAAAGATAAACTCAAAATGGATGAAAGACCTCAATGTGAGACAGGAATCCATCAAAATCCTAAAGGAAAACATAGGCAGTAACCTCTTCGACATAGGCCACAGCAACTTCTTTCAAGATACATCTCCAAAGGCTAGTGAAGCAAAAGCAAAAATGAACTTTTGAGACTGCATCAAGATAAAAAGCTTCTGCACAGCAAAGGAAACAGTCAACAAAACAAAGAGGCAACCCACAGAATGGGAGAAGATATTTGCAAATGACACTACAGACAAAGCGCTGATTTCCAAGATCTATAAAGAACTTCTCAAACTCAACACCCAAAAAACAAATAATCAAGTCAAAAAGTGGGCAGAAGATATGAAAAGACACTTCTCTGAAGAAGACATACAAATGGCTAACAGACACATGAAAAAATGTTCATCATCATTAGCCATCAGGGACATTCCAATCAAAACCACATTGAGATACCACCTCACACTAGTTAGAATGGCAAAAATGGACAGGGAAAGAAACAACAAATGTTGGAGAGGTTGTGGAGAAAGGGGAACCCTCTTACACGGTTGGTGGGAATGCAAGTTGGTACAGCCGCTTTGGAAAACAGTGTGGAGGTGCCTCAAAATATTAAAAATAGAGCTACCCTATGACCCAGCAATTGCACTACTGGGTATTTACCCAAAAAACACAGATGTAGTGAAAAGAAGGGCCATATGCACCCCAGTGTTCATAGCAGCAATGTCTGCAATAGCCAAACTGGAATGAGCTGAAATGCCCTTCAACAGATGAATGGATAAAGAAGATGTGGTCCATATATACAATGGAATATTACTCAGCCATCAGAAAGGATGAATACCCAACTTTTACATCAACATGGATGGGCCTGGAGGAGATTATGCTAAGTGAAATAAGTCAAGCAGAGAAAGACAATTATCATACGGTTTCACTTATTTGTGGAACATAAGGAATAGCATGGAGGACATTAGGAGAAGGAAGGGAAAAATGAAGGGGGGCAAATCGGAGGGGGAGACGAACCATGAGAGACTATGGACTCTGAGAAACAAACTGAGGGTTTTAAGAGGGGTAGGGGGTGGGGGGATGGGTTAGCCCAGTGATGGGTATTAAGGAGGGCACGTACTGCATGGAGCACTGAGTGTTATACAAAAACAATGAATTGTGGATCACTCCATCAAAAACTAATGATGTATTGTATGGTGACTAACATAACATAATAAAATAAAATAAAACAAACAAACAAACAAAAAGATTGTTGGGTGTAAGATTCATCCTTATACATGACCGGTAATTTAACTCCAAAAAACTACTTAAAAATTAAAAAGCAGGAGGGGCACCTGGGTGGCTCAGTAGGTTGAGCCAGGGACATTTGGTTTTGGATCAGGTCATGATCTTGGGGTTGACAGATAGCCCTGTGCAGGACTCTGTGCTGAATGCAAAGCAGGAGTATGCTTGAGAGATTCTCTCTCTCCCTTCCCCTCCCCCTCTGCTTGTCCCCCCACTTGTGCTCTCTTTCTCTCTCTCAAATAATTAAATAAAAATTTTTACAACGCAGAAGGAGTACACCATTCGAATTAGTATATGAGACTATACCATCCCTGGAAAGCATAATGAACATTTTTCTGAGTACTCTGTGGTTTGGCACACAGTAGGCACTCATAATCTCATGGTTGAATTAATGAATAAATGGGGCAATCTTTCAACAAATTTGGTTTAGAAGCTCATAATTTAAACTTATGTCATGACTCTTAATGCACAAATAAATCTATTTAGAGCCTTTTCAGGCAGAACTATATAAAAATATTTGGCATGCTGTCTGGGATAAAGCCAAATGGGAGGAGTGTGAAGATGGTAGTAGTTTTAAGAAGGGAGTAAGCTGAATCATCTTCCCTTTGGTGTTTCTGCCATGGAGAAGCATAGGGCAGGACATTCAGGAACACAGTCAAGGTCCGCTTGAGAAAGTACTGAGAAAAATGGAAAATACTGACTTCCTATATTCGTGTAAGAGGATCATGAGAGGAGCCAGATAAAATACATAAGGGTATATGTGGCAAGGCTTTGGGATGGAGAAGGGACTTATTGTCAACCACTCATTTGCCTCCCTACTTCTCGGTCTGTCCCTGCCTCCCCCCTAAGCTCCCACCACCACAGAAAAGTTTTGGCAAGTGTATGGCTTTGGGTTCAGTAAGTATCTCTGCCACCACTATCCATGTCATTATCCTCTTTGAATTTTTCCAATTTTGTTGGAATGCCACCATCTTTTCAAGTGTCTGGAGTTTGAGCCTTCAAGTTATGCTTAACTATCCAAAATGAAACCTGTTGCTACTTACTTGTCATTCTTTTTTTCACTCATTCAACAACTTGTGGAGTGCCCACTGCATGTCAGGCACTATGCTAGAAGCTTGAATAAAAAAAAAGATGATTAAGACACAAAGCTCACCAGGCAATTCAGGATAGAAAGGCACATAAACAAATAATTGCAAGGCCATGTGGAGATACTGTAATAAAGTATGCAAAGAGGACCATGGAAATATACAGGAATTAATGCTGCCTTGCGGGTGAACTGGGAAAGACTTCACATGGACATTCTAGGTAAAGGGAACAGAGATAGCTGCATGGCAAAGCACAAAGATATAAAATTACATGGTATGTTCAGGAAGCAGTGACCATGACTGCAGCAAAGGGAATGATGGAAAGTGGGATTATAATGAGACAGATTAGGAAGGACTTTGCTCACTGTGTTAAGTATTTTAGATTTTAACTTAAGGCAATGAAGAATTGGAAACAAGGGAGTGACATGATTAGAATAGAAAATCACTTTTGCTATACTGTGGAGACTGGATTGGCAGGTTGGAGGACAGGACTGGAGACAATGATAGTTAGAAGATGACAAATGATGACAGCCTGCATTATAGGATTTGCAGCAAGAAAGTAGAAAGTGAAAGGACATATGAAAAAATATTGGCAAAACAGGCTTGTTACTCAAAAATAAGAGGGAAAGAGAAAAAGATGCTTGACAATATTTTGAAGACAGAGATGAGGATAGTTGAGGGGGTTCATGTTTGATAACCTATATTTTCTTGGTGAAATTAGGCCTAATCATCTACTGGGAGGGAGGAAGACATGGCTAGAGACAGTTATTGAGTGGAATGGAAAAAGAAGTTTACTGTGGAGGGATAAAAAGATTGTCTTATAAAAGAAATGCTGAGGGCTCAGTGAAGTTTGGAAACTTTAAACTGTAGTACAGTCAACTAACAGGAGACCAGGTAGGTTGAGTGGGTCAAGCAAATGACACCAGGGTGTCAGGAGAATTGATCCATGGGGGCTTATAATGACAGGTAGTCAGAAACCTGCCTTCAAGAAGGCCATTTAGGGATCAGAAGGGGTAGCCCAATGTTCATTCACAATAGAGTTTCATGAGATGCAAATCTATCAGCTAGGGAACCAAACATCTAAACCAAAATAATACAGAAGAGGAAGTGTTTCCTTTGCATCTGCTGTGGAGCTATCATTTAAACCATGAGGAATATTTTTAGGGGAGAAGTGGATGATTTTGTGGTAATTAAGACAATGGATGGTTATAACTTTTTTTTTTTCTGCTAGGAGTAGATTTACACCAGTATCTGCCAATGTGATATTTTTAAAATATTTTCTTTCTAGCCTTTTTTTTTTTTTTAAGATTTTATTTATTTGACAGAGAGAGACACAGCGAGAGAGGGAACACAAGCAGGGGGAGTAGGAGAGGGAGAAGCAGGCTTCCCGTGGAGCAGGGAGCCCGATGTGGGGCTCGATCCCAGGACCCTGGGATCATGACCTGAGCCAAAGGCAGACACTTAATGACTGAGCCACCCAGGCGCCCCTGCCAATGTGATATTTTGAATAGAAAGATATCCACATGAAAGTAGAAAAAAAAATTTCCCAGTAGTCCCTACCAACTGCTGAAATTATGCCCCACTCTCTTGTATATAAATTTCTTTTAATCAAAGCACACATCAAAGCAAAACTCTCTAGAATGTGACAACACAAACAATCTACCAAACACATTTCTTGCTTAACTAGCTTGTCAATCTAAGGATCCCAACAGAAGGAAGCTATTCAATCAAGAAAAGGAAAAGGAAAGGTCATATTAAACTTGACTAAGAGTTTTATGCATTATAAGATTATTATTTTTCCCAATACCACTCTGCCGTTAAAGCTTTGTAGACTTTATAGAAGCCAAAGAAGAGTTGTAGAACTAATTTAACATTTCTCCCAAAAATGTAGTCAATGAAAGCAAGAATAAAAAACCAAAAACACATTAAAAGGAGTGGAGACTGGATTGGCAGGTTGGAGGACAGGACTGGAGACAATGATGGTTAGAAGATGACAAATGATGACAGCCTGAATTATAGGATTTGCAGCAAGAAAGTAGAAAGTGAAAGGACATATGAAAAAATATTGGCAAAACAGGCTTGTTACTCAAAAATAAGAGGGAAAGAGAAAAAGATGCTTGACAATATTTTGAAGACAGAGATGAGGATAGTTGAGGGGGTTCATGTTTGATAACCTATATTTTCTTGGTGAAATTAGGCCTAATCATCTACTGGGAGGGAGGAAGACATGAAGTCCTGTCCTCCATGAACAATATTGTTCAGGAAAGTGAAATCCAACAGCAGATGTGATTTCAAGGAACATAGATGCTAGAAAAACCAATTTTTAGATAGAGCTTAATTCTATGTGTAATATGAAAGTAAAGTGCTCTAGAGAAATAGGAATTTGTGAACCTGAGTAACCAAAAATTAATGTGGATTCTGGCCCAAGTACCACCAGAAAATAACAAGGTATAGCTATGGAACAGAAGTAAGTATGTGAACCACAGATCAAATTATAAAAGTGACTAGTAAACAATACACAGAATATTCTCTACGATTCAGTGTTGTTCACTCAAAGTATTTACATGAAAGGAAATCATTTTCTGGAGAACTTCTTCCCATATTCCTGGAACTAGTAAGAGTTATAAGGATATTACCGGAGTTTAATTTTGTATTTATGTATTTCTTAGTTTACACTACAGGATTCCTGCTAAACAACTTATGCCTGAGTAGCAATTGCAGAATCTATATACACTGCAAATTCTATCAATGAAAGCTACCTAGAACCTCCAGCTGGTTTTTCCCACACCTGTGTATATAACAACCTTGGAATATTATTGCTGATAAGTGTATTCTATATGCAATGAGCCCTTCACCACAGAACTTTCTACTTGGGAAATTAAAGAAAAAAAAAACTTTGTTAGCAGAATAGGATTCTTGTAAGCCACATAGCAATTTCTGAAATACACTTGTAAGGCTGGCAAAGTGGCTATTACAATGACTGACTTCTGTGATCTGGTTGGCTGCTCTCAAATTTCAAGCTATTCAAAATGCAGTGGTGTAGGGCATTTCCCCTCTCCTGCTCAAACCCAAGTGGGCCAGGTTACAGGAAGAGTCACTTCCTCTAAATCCCAGAGGCATTCATTAGAGTAGAGATGGTTCTCTGATTTTGAGAATTCACAAAATTTTAAGAATCATACATATATTCTATCAGTCCACAAGGACCAGAGGAGATTTTTACCTAGAGTAAATATTGTAGGCAGGATGACTATTTTTCTTTAAAATAGTGAAGAGTCATTTCTTTGTCTCAAAAGTCATTCATTTCTTTCTGCTCATAAACCAAGTTTCATTCAAATCTAAGAAAATCCACAGCATATGTGACCATTTAAAATATTACAGAGTCAATCTGATGATGTATATCCCATATTTTTCATTAACTTTATCAAGGTCACAGAGCCAGTAAGTGTTGAAATTAGGATTAAAATCCTGGGCTTTCTTATTTCTTACTACAAAGTCTCAGTTCTTTCCATTATATCACTAAGTGGATCCTTGTATTGTTTCTAGAGATATTGTGGAACTCTTCTGGTATTGTGAGGTTCAATTCCCAACCTGGGGCAGGGAGGGGGCATCTGCACACCAACAAGCAATCCTAGGGACACCAGCTCGGTGTCCTATGATTCAGCTCAATCCTGACACTATCTATCCAGAGATAGCATCACATTCCACAGGTTGAGGACTCAGTCCCATAGGACTGCCGCCCCCCCACCCTTCAGACACCATTCACAAGCCCAGGTTGTTACCTTTAGTTCTGACCAACTGGCTATAAATTAGAGGTTCCCAAGACCTCCTCCTCAGGTTCAGTTAATTTGCTAGAGTGGCTCACAGAACTCAAGAGAAACATTTTACTTACTAGATCATTGGTTTATCATAAAAGGATATAACTCAGGAACAGCAAGATAGAAGAGATGCACAGGGCAGGGGAAGGGAAAAGGGTGAGAAGCTTCCAAGTCCTCCAGGCGCACTACTCCCCTAGAACCTTCATTCATGTACCAACCTGGAAGCTCTCTGAACCCTGTCCTTTTGGGTTTTTATGGAGGACTCCGTACATAGTCACAATTGATTAAATCATTGGCCACTGGCAATTGATTCAACCTTAAGCCCCTTTCCCCTTCCTGGAGGTTGGGGGTGGGGGTACTGAAAGTTTCAACCCTCTAATCACATGGTTGGCTCCCCTGGCAACCAGACACAGGG
Source organism: Mirounga angustirostris (assembly GCF_029215605.1). Lineage (NCBI taxonomy): Eukaryota > Metazoa > Chordata > Mammalia > Carnivora > Phocidae > Mirounga > Mirounga angustirostris. The sequence goes on from NW_026991719.1 coordinate 101,777,304, forward strand.
TTTTCTGAAGGTCATGTCATTAACATACAAAAGACACCATTATCACTCTCAATATTGAGGAAATTCCAAGGGTTTTGGGAGCTGGGCACTAGGAAACCTAGGATGAAAACCAAATAGATGAGAAATATATTTTTGGTTATCTGAAAAGTTATAAGATTCAATTTAGTGGAAATATAGTTGGGGCTAAACTTTTGCAAATATACTCACATAAATATAAATAAGCTACATTAAAAATAGGATGTTTGGGGCAAGTTTGTGAAATACATTGGATTTTTTCTTTCTTTTTTTTTTTTTTTTTTTGCTTTGTGTGGAGATTAACTAACAAGGGACCACCCCAGACATGGCGTTATAAGAAAAATTAATGAATACATGTCTTTTAAATGAAATGATGTTTAAACAGCAATTACATTAAAGTGCTGCATTTGAAAGACTTGGTCACCTGAATAACTAAATATATATTTTTATTAATAATCACAATATCACAGGAACCAAGAGTATCGTTCTGAGTGGGACCAGGTGATGCCTTCTCAGCCCCTACCATATGACAATTCTGTATGAAAGGGTTTTGTCCCTTCAAGGTACAGTCAGAAGGCTTACAGGAATAGAAACAAAGGCTGAGTGGTGACTGGTTGTCAGGTCTGTACTCTTTGGGAGGTACCTCTGTGCAAAATAGAACAAAACACCCCCTCTGGTTGGAAGAATTCCAACAAGGTGCCATCTTCAGGTAGAACTACAAAGGGCCCACGGTGAGTGGAGTGCAGGCTACGATTTCAGCCCAAACTCATGTCCCCTCAGTAGGGCATCCTCGTGCAAAAAAGAAATTGCACAAGCATCCTTGAGACCCTGCTGACTACCTTATATCATCTATTAGATTTGTTCTCTGGGTCCTTCTCTCCAGAGAACTTGGGCTGCTGATTGGTCTCTTCTTCTGTGTCCCTACATGGGATTGGTGGTCATTAAATCTCATTGCCCTTTTAGTATTACATAGTGGTGTACTCCACCCAAAGACATTTTACTCCAAGCCACAGTACCACGTGCTCTATTTTTGTAATTTAGGCTGTTCCTAAGAAATGAAAAATAGAGAGAATTTTAATCAAATTCGCCGGCTTTGATAGAGAAATAAAATATCCAGAACCACGTCCTAAACCTAAATGATCTTAAAGAGGCCTATTTCTACTTTAACAATTCAGAATAGTCAGATGTGCAATGTAAAGGGACTGTTTTGTTTTGTTCTCCCTTCAGACTGCCTGGGCCCTGTCTGAGCCATGCAAGGGCAGTAGACCCTATTATCCTACTTACAATCTACATTTCAGTGCACTCTGCTAAGTGCCATGACAGAGATATGTCTTGGGTCCTACTGGACGGTGGCTATATAAAACAGATTGTCTGGAACAGTCTGAATTCCAAATATACTGCTATGTTGTATGACTATGAGTCAGATAATGTAACTCATAGCCCATAGTCATAATGAGACTTGAAGACTTTTGAGAAATATAACCATTTTGATTGCCAGAGCTCTATGCAAATAAAAGTTTTACTTACAACATGCCAACTTTTCCTGGACATTTTAAAGGTTTTGCTTATAGATAAAACTTAAGAGATTGATAATCATTTATCTACTTCTCAATGTGTGTGAGGCAATGTAATAAGTGCTTTATCTGAATGCTCCTCCTGTAATCTTCAAAGCAATCCTGTGAGGTACGTAATCCATCATCATCCTCATCTCCATTTTACAAATGAGGGGCTGAGGTGTAGACACACTAAGTAACTTATTTAGGGTATCTCAGCTAGAAAGTGGCATGCTATCAATTATGAACTCATGTCTTTACAGTCTCAGAACTTGACCTTTCTCCGACTCTGACATACTCCTTTCTAAATTGACCTTAACAATGAAAACCTAATGATGCTCTGTTATAAAAAAGCAAATTCAAAATCTCAGTAATACTACCCTAGTGATTTGCAAACAAAGTAAAAATTTTTCTCCAGGATTCTATTTAGTGGAAATAAAGAGTTGGGACTAAACCTTTGCAAATATACACACATAAGTACAAATAAACTACGTTAAAAATAGGATGTGTCAGGGGAAAATAAGATGTTTGGGGAAAGTTTAGGAAATACATTGGATTTTTTCTGCTTTGTGTAGAGATTAATTAACAATAGATCACCCCAAACATGCAGTTATAAGAAAAATTAATGAATACATATCTTTTAAGTGAAATGATGTTTAAACAGCAATTATATTAAAATGCTGCATTTGAAAGCCTTACCTCCCACACATTGAAAAGTATCTATTATTTTACAAACTACACTAATTAGTGTATACAATTTCAAGAGACTATTCTTCCAGATAGGAAATTACAATGCAGATATACTAAAAACCACACAAACTAAATTATCAAGGCACCAGAAAGACACCATGGGTGTTATAAGGCACCCCAAAAATATTTTCTGCAAAATATAAAGTGGGATTTTGATCAATATTACTTCTTCAAAAGAGGTTTCATCAGTTTTATGAAGAGTTGATGAACCACTATATTTAGAAACAAAATTATTACCAGTTTTGCATCGGAAAAAATTTAGGGAACTACACGTAGGAGAAAATAGGTTTACAAATGGCAAAGACTAGAGGCACCAGCCATTAGGAACCTCTCTTCTACCCTATGACTCAGCAATTGCACTACTGTGAATTTACCCCAAAGATACAGATGTAGTGAAAAGAAGGGCCATATGCACCCCAAAGTTCATAGTAGCAATGTCCACAACAGCCAAACTGGAAAGAGCCGAAATGCCCTTTAACAGATGAATGGATAAAGAAGATGTGGTCCATATATACAATGGAATATTACTCAGCCATCAGAAAGGATGAATACCCAACTTTTGCATCAACATGGATGGAACAGGAGGGGATTATGCTAAGTGATGTAAGTCAAACAGAGAAAGACACTTATCATGTGGTTTCACTTATTTGTGGAACATAAGGAATAGCATGGAGGACATTAGGAGAAGGAAGGGAAAAATGAAGGGAGGGAAATCAGAGTGGGAGACGAACCATGAGAGACTATGGACTCCGGGAATCAAACTGAGGGTTTTAGAGGGGAGGGGGGTAGGGGGATGGGTGAGCCCAGTGATGGGTACTAAGGAGGGCACGTGTTGTAATGAGCATTCGGTATTATATGCAAACAATGAATCATGGACCACTACATCAAAAACTAATGATGACTAACATAATAAAAAAATTATAAAAAGAAGGAACCTCTCTTCTGAAGGATTTTTTGCTAATTAGGGAAATTACTGATCAGAACCACAGGGTGATGGTTTATGGAATGATCTCAACCTTGCCCAGTCCTGTTTATCATTTCTAATCAACAAACTGAATAAAGATGTAGAGGGTATGCTCCTGACATCAGTGGCTGGCACAGATTTGAGTGTTGATGAATGTGCAGGGTGACATAACCGGGATCCAAAAAGGCAAGCTGGAGTGGTGAGCTGGATTCAATAAGATGAAATGTCAAAAAAAGACCAACACTTGAGTTCAAAAAGCAAGCACAGTAAAACATGAAGAAGATGTGGCTAAACAGCAAGTTGTATTAAGAAGACTCAAGGAGTCAAAGGTCAACTTGATAGGAGTCCAAATAGTGCAATTTTAAGTTGTTTTAATATGTATTATCTGAAAAGACATATACTGAAGCGTTTTCTGTGGAATGGGATATTAAAACGTGTTATGTGGGAGAAAGAGGTTTCATGACAAAATCAGCTGAGGGAAACTCCAGGTTAATTTAAACAAGTCTATCTTCTGTAGGAATATACTCAGAGCCTACGTGGTAAGTAACTATTGTTTCTCAAACTTATCTGACTATGGAGCACTTCTTTTTGTAAAGTACCTCTTGGGACTGGCATTAAAGAAAACACTCCTGCAGAAACACTGAATAAAGGTTATCTCAGGAGACAGTTACTTGTGAGACTCTTTAACAGATTTTTTTTTAATTATGTTAATCACCATACATTACATCATTAGTTTTTGATGTAGTGTTCCATGATTCATTGTTTGCGTATAACACCCAGTGCTCCATTCACTACGTGCCCTCTTTAATACCCATCACCAGGCTAACCCATCCTCCCACCCCCTCCCCTGTAGAATCCTCAGTTTGTTTCTCAGAGTCCATCGTCTCTCATGGTTCATCTCCCCCTCTGATTTCCTCGCTTCATTCTTCCCCTCCTGTTATCGTCTCTTTTTTTTTTTTTTTAACATATAATGCATTATTTGTTTCAGGGGTACAGGTCTGCGATTCAACAGTCTCACACAATTCACAGTGCTCACCATAGCACATACCCTCCCCAATGTCTATCACCCAGCCACCCCATCCCTCCCACCCCCCACCACTCCAGCAACCCTCAGTTTGTTTCCTGAGATTAAGAATTCTTCATATCAGTGAGGTCATATGATACATGTCTTTCTCTGATTGACTTATATCGTTGTGAGACTCTTTAAAAGAGATCAAGATAAAAAGCTTTTGCAAAGCAAAGGAAACAGTCAACAAAACCAAAAGACAACCGAGGGAATGGGAGAAGATATTTGCAAATGACATATCAGATAAAGGGCTAGTATCCAAAATCTATAAAGAACTCATCAAACTCAACACCCAAAGAACAAAGAATCCAATCAAGAAATGGGCAGAAGACATGAACAGACATTTTTCCAAAGAAGACATCCAAATGGCCAACAGACACATGAAAAAGTGCTCAACATCGCTCAGCATCAGGGAAATCCAAATCAAAACCTCAATGAGATACCACCTCACACCAGTCAGAATGGCTAAAATGAACAAGTCAGGAAATGACAGATGTTGGCGGGGATGCGGAGAAAGGGGAACCCTCTTACACTGTTGGTGGGAATGCAAGCTGGTGCAGCCACTCTGGAAAACAGTATGGAGGTTCCTCAAAAAGTTGAAAATAGAGCTACCATACGACCCAGCAATTGCACTACTGGGTATTTACCCCAAAGATACAAATGTAGGCATCCGAAGGGGTACATGCACCCCGATGCTTATAGCAGCAATGTCCACAATAGCCAAACTGTGGAAAGAGCCAAGATGTCCATCGACAGATGAATGGGTAAAGAAGAGGTGGTATATATATACCATGGAATATTATGCAGCCATCAAAAGGAATGAAATCTTGCCATTTGCAATGATGTGGATGGAACTGGAGGGTATTATGCTGAGCGAAATAAGTCAATCAGAGAAAGACATGTATCATACGATCTCACTGATATAAAGAATTCTTAATCTTAGGAAACAAACTGAGGGTTGCTGGAGTGGGGGGTGGGGTGGGAGGGATGGGGTGGCTGGGTGATAGACACTGGGGAGGGTATGTGCTATGGTGAGCGCTGTGAATTGTGCAAGACTGTTGAATCACAGATCTGTAACTCTGAAACAAATAATGCAATATATGTTAAGAAAAAAAAAAAGAAGATAGCAGGAGGGGAAGAATGAAGGGGGGGAAATCGGAGGGGGAGATGAACCATGAGAGACGATGGACTCTGAAAAACAAACTGAGGGTTCTAGAGGGGAGGGATTTGGGAAGATGGGTTAGCCTGGTGATGGGTATTAAAGAGGGCACGTTCTGCATGGAGGACTGGGTGTTATGCACAAACAATGAACCATGGAACACTACATCTAAAACTAATGATGTAATGTATGGTGATTAACATAACAATAAGAAAATTAAAAGAAAAAGAGATCCAAACATCGGATGAATACTGGCCTCAGTGATCATAAGGTTTCCTCCTACCCTTGGGAGTCTATGCTACTTGATTAACTGAACCTAATAAATAGCCCTAATGGCCTATGACACCTGGAGTAGAGCATCTATCTAGTGAGGGCAACTTCTCTAGAGAACTCCCACAACAGCAGAGTGATGGGAAAAACAATCCCTCCATGGGCGCCTGGGTGACTCAGTTGGTTAAGCGACTGCCTTCAGCTCAGGTCATGATCCCAGGGTCCTGGGATCGAGTCCCGCATCGGGCTCCCTGCTCTGCGGGGAGCCTGCTTCTCCCTCTCCCACTCCCCCTGCTTGTGTTCCCTCTCTCGCTGTGTCTCTATCAAATAAATAAAATTAAATCTTAAAAAACAAAACAAAACAAAAAAAAACAATCCCTCCAACAAGCACATGCTTCATGGGAGCGGTCTTTTCAACTATTTTAATGATAAAATATTGGCAGAAGGATGATTAAATCTTTGGTGAAAAGATGTTAGAGATAGCAATTTGAAAACAAGAGGCTGGTAGGACACAGAGAAGCTGGTCAAAGAGTGGCGTCCTGTTTTGTGTGCTCAGCCACCACAGGAAAGTGCAGCCCTGAGCTCCAGGCCTGGCTAGCCTCCGCACTCACCAACCACCACCACCCTACTACCCTCATGTTAGAAAGCTGGCTATGAATCTGGACCCACCTACTGAAGACTGGGTTTCTGGTACTGAGTGAGAGTTGTGATCTGAAGCCTGAGAATACCTTTCAGTGAGAGGCTGTTTTCTGCTCTGAATTTACCCCTTTCAGGATAATTTGCTGGCCTATCCCTACCAATCAGGAAGGTATACTTTGAATTAGACAAATGGATTCATTAACTATGTTGTGTCTACTAGTTCTGACTAGACCCAACCTTCTTTTTTAAAAAAAGGAGTTTATTTTTAAGTAATCTCTACACCCAGTGTGGGACTTGAACTCACAACTCTGAGATCAAGAGTCACATGCTCCACTGACTGAGCCAGCCAGGTGCCCGTAGACCCAACCTTCTTTTTTCAGCTGTGGTATCAATTGGTGTGTGTATGTGTGTGTGTGTGTGTGTGTTTGTAGAAACAATCACAAAACCTCATTTCTATAAATTCAAGCAATGTTGAAAAGCAACGCTGGCATTTTAAAAACTCTCACCTAAGGCGTTACCAAAAATTCTAAATAACCTTCTACAACCCAAAAGCCCCACTGATTTTTAATTCATTCAACTGAATTTACTAAATGTGTTAAAATTGAGGTCTGTAACGCAAACATAGTACAGTATTTCTTATTTTGATCCTGAGAGAATGTGCGTTCCCAAGAAAAAAAGCTTAGCGATGTGGAATCACATGATTGCACAGACCATTACAGAAAAGTCTGTCAGTGTTTTCTTAAAGGGCTACTAGTCAAGCAATTTAAATTTCCAAAAAAATCACTAATTCAGCAACTACTTTGCTCTTTACACAGTTAGGTACTAAGTATTAAAGTCATGAAGATACAGTATGCTTACTGATAAATACTGTCACCAATTTGGCCTCATTCTGCTAAAAATCTGGTATTTTAAAATTTTAATTTGACTAACGTCAAATTTTAAACTTAAATTGTCTCGTTATGTTTGCAAAAAAAACATCATAGGGTCTATTTAGCAGACTACCTTGAACAGTGTAGTCACACATAAATGTTTGTTGAGTGACAGAATAAATGGAGTGAATGGATAAGCTTCAATGTTGAAATTTACTTTTCAATAGCATTGGCAGACGAACTGATGAATTGATTGCACTTGTACTTGGCATTTATGAAGGAAGAACAAAATAAGTGAATATTGGCTTAAATTGTAGCAAAAAATAGCCTTATTTTTTCAAGTTCATAAGGCAGGTATTATCAAGCATATAGATAACGTTAGTCAAGGAAATGAAAAATACATTATCAAAACAAAAGGGAGCATCTTCATCCCTATAGCTTTAAAACAGGGCATAAACAAATTTTGCTTAGCAAGCTCAAGTCAAGGGTTTGTTCTGCAGCTCTGTGGATCAGAGACTCTGATTAGAAACTATCTTTTGCCCAGGAAAACAAGCTAATGAAATTTACCATCCAATTCATGTACAGAGTAACAGCAATTGCTGTTTAGGGACTAAAAACTAGTTGCAACAACATTTTAATTACATTTCAATGCAAGACTATAAATTAATTTATCCAGACGAAATACTGTACTATATTGGTTTACAAAATGGCTAATTAGCCCGTCTAGAACTTGAAGGAGACCAAAGGACTTTCTATTTAATATATAAAGAAAATAATGAACAAACCACCACCAGCAAATTATTTCAAGGACACGAACACTTATTTCAGGCCAGAATCAATGTAAAAAAAAAAAAAAAAAAAAGACCTAACTTTAGCCTCAGTCCTTCCTAAGTCACTGCTTAGCCACAGAAGGCTCGCTGTTTAACACGTGTTAAGAAGTACTTCTGATACTTGCTTCATCTTTTGAGCTGCATAAAGACCAGAGGGTTTAGAAAGAAGTGGAAGAGGTGTTTGTTTTTATGTGTGTCCGTTTGTTTTTTACTGTCCCTCCCATTCAGGCCCATAAGCTGTATTGAGCAGACAGACCCTAGACAGTAGCATTCATCTGCTCATGGAGTTGCCTTCAGAGCAATGCTTTTATTAGAATACAAGCTCATTAAGGCTATGCACAGATTCCGTGGTAATTACCCTTTTTAATATTTTGAAACCATTCTTTAAAGAGTAATATTATTTCTCTTCTATTCTTTGCAGTAAAGATATGGATGTGCACCTTTCCAGAAATCACAGTTCTCGGAAAATGAAGCTTGTAATTTGGGGCTCTAACAAAGGAACTGTCATGTCATCACATCAAAGGCAGTTCTGCCCTCTCCAGTACATGCAGCATACACCTCAGAGACCAAGTGGCCAAAGAAAGCAGCTTCCAGTGAATCTGAATGCCATCAGTTCTACCTCCTCTTTTTAGGATGCATTTTGTGTATCTAGAAACCAGAGGTGACAAGAGTGCCTAAGCATATCAGAAACTTTTTAAAGGTTAATGAATTCTGGCATAAAATAATGTCAGAGCCATAAACAACTCATAAATATAAAATGTAGGAAAACCACGGAAACACTCACCACACTTTTGAGAATGGTAGAACCCTGGATGATAAAACCACTATGGACCTCTAAATTATTCCTTTAATAAATTTGGTGGAGTATTATACTATATATCAATATTTATGATATCAGCTAATGATAGTTCAGGGAGGCAGAATGCAAAATGAAGTCTGCTCCAGTTCAGTTGTGCACTGCCTTGGTAATTATTTCTAGACTGAAAACGGGATTCGGTTCAACTTAGGTAATGAGGAAATCAGTACCCAATTTGGCAAGGTGGACATCTAATTAGTAGTCCTCTTCCTCTTTGTCATAGACCCATTGCCACATTCAGGTTAGTAAGAAGAATAAGTTTAGAGAGAAATGGAACTGTGTATTACATTAAATACTGTGTTATTTCTTTCTTTATGGATTTACCCATAGAACAATGTTATAAAGACTAAAAAATCAAGGGGAAAACGTATCTACATCAAAATACTCAAAACTAAGCTTGCAAGGGGCAAGCACAAATGGGTTTGCTACATATGGTGAATTTGACAAGTTGAGTCAACGGAGTCCTAAGAATCAGATACCATCTGGTGGACCTGGTGGAGTGAAGAGGCAGAGCCACAAGTGGTTTATGTAATGCCTCTTTAATGAATGACACAAAAATAAATTGAAAGAAGCTCAGGTTCTGGCTTATAGCCATAGAAGCAAGGAAAGTTGCAGTTAAGGATCAAAGCTGCAATATCTATTCATAACGTATTTCTAGTCTTAACATTTTTCAACAGGGCCACTGGGGGCCTGATGCCATACTACCCAATTTGATCAATCCAGGAGTCTCAGAGTCTGACTACACCTGAAATACACAGTACTTACAAATGACAATGTATGTGTTCTGGTGAGCATTCGGGGCAGCTACAACTATTTTTTTGTTTGTTTGCTTTTGCTCTTAAAAGTCTAGCACTTAGCATTATACATTATGAGTGAACATGTTGTTTCCTGGGACTAATTGTTGCCGTCTTCCTCCTCCTCCTATTTTTGTAAGGTACAAATGCTACTTGTGTGGTGCTTTTTTTTCTTCAAAATATTGTAATATAAATTCAACTCCTTTCATCTTCAAACCAATATTATTATTTTAATGTGACTCAGAGATAAGGAAATTAAGATTGACATACTTGTTCAAAATTGGTGACAGAGTCAATGTGAGAACTCTCTATACGAGATTCTGTCACTGTATGACATGGAACAAACCCTTTAACATAGTGGAACCTGGGTGCCTGGGTGGCTCCGTCAGTTAAGCGTCTGCCTTTGGCTCAGGTCATGATCCCGGGTCCTGGGATAGAGCCCTACATCAGGCTCCCTGCTCAGCGGGAAGCCTGCTTCTCCCTCTACCCCTCTCCCCTACTCATGATCTCTTTCTCTCTCATGCTCTGTCTCTCTCAATCTCTCAAATAAATAAATAAAATCTTTAAAAAAAAACCATAGTGGAACCTAAGTTCCCCATCTCTAAATATAGATAATAATACCTAATTTAGAGTCTTATTGCAAAAATTTGGTAACCTATGTATACCTGGCACAGAATACTCACTAAATATTATTTCTATTCTTAAGGTCAAATACGTTTGCTAAATGCCAAGTTAAACAAATTAAACAAATCTTTTTGCTGCAGGACTCCTTGAGGCCTTTAATATGCAATGTGATGCTCCAAGAGGCAAACAGAAAATGTAACATTTCTCTTAACAACCAACCAATTTGTTTTCAAGGAGCATCTATTCATAACTTATGGAATACTAATATTCCACAGGACACACTTTGAGAACTCTGCTGCACACCATAAAATATTTTGGAAAATATGTGAAATGAGTCATTTGAATATATTTAATAAATGACTGGCTTAAATAGCCTGATCTGAATAGCCTAATGACCTTATGTGAGGTCACACAAAACAAGTAATACATAGGAAGTAACAATCACTAGGAAATGGTGCCCCAAACTCACTCAGAAAGACACTTGAATGGGTCATTTTTATTGCAGGTCTATGTGAGGGCTGGATACATTATATGGTTATTTGTGCTTCCAAAGTTAAAATACAGGAAGCTTTCAAAAGAAAAATGTTCTTAGTGATTCTGCTTATTTTCCCCTAATGTGCTTCATCACCTCTTCCGTGGTTTGCTACTATATGGGTCAAGTTTTCTGGACAATAAAGAGAAAAGGAAGAACGGGGGAGGCTTTGCATTTTTTCTTTATCTCTCTTAAGAAACTAGAATCCTTTGTACCATAATGGATGAACTCTGTTCCCTGAATGGGGTACTAACCATTAAAACTGTGCTCCAATGTGTGGGAGCTGTGACCCACACATGTATTATCAAGTCAACAACAGTTATTAAATGCCCAATTCTGTCTTAAGTAGTTCAGATTGTAAGAAAATAGATTTGAGCTTAGAATCCCATAGGTGAGACAAGACTTACATCCAAAGGCAGAGGTGTAGGGCAAGTATAATACCAAATAGTACATAATGAAGAGCTAGATCTTGAGGTGCGAACCATAACTGTCATATAAACTCAGAGGAAAGATCACTGAGCATCATGGGCTGAAGTTGGCACTTGAGCTGGACCTTGAAAGCCTGTAAGGGGTTGCCACAGGGCTTCTGTAAGCAAAGCCAGTTCCATCACCCCCTAATGTGTACCAACTGTCAAGGGAGTGTTGGGGCCATGCTTCCCTTTCAGGAACAAGAGAGGGAGTACAGAGATTTTGCTTTTTTGCCTCTCCTCCTCTCTGCCATGGATGGATATATGAGCTAAAGAGCCTCAAATCAGTAGCCTTTTCCCTCTGGGTCCCAGTGAGGATTTGGCTGCTTGCTTGCCCAATAAAGAAATAGAAAAAAAAAAAAAAACACCAACCATAACAACAATTTAAGGTTAGAGCTGCATAAGAACAATTCAGCAATAAGAGAATCTACATGGGCTTGTGTGGAAAGACAAGTGCTATTTTCTGCTTGAGTCCGTGACTGGTAGAGAATCACTCAACCCTATGATTGTATTATTTATACAGAACTCACTAGGGCACCATCTGGTGCTAAGCTAACCACAAAAACAGGAAAATCAAACCCAAAGCCAATTGTCTTCATTGGAGTTTTCGTTAATGACTTGTTCCTTGCCAATATTCCAAATGATCACATTCTAGTTTGAAACAGGAAAAGACATTTAATGCTTTAAAGGGAAGTCTTAAATGGAATTTAGTTAGACATATCCTTGAAAAGATTCTGTGCCTATCTAGAACTTCTCAGTTAAGAGGGCACTGCCCCAATTTCAGGTCCTATTACATCTTATTAAGTTGTCAGATCAAGTTCATAATGTCCTGTCTCAGTATCCAGCCACCAAGAGATAAGGGTGAGGGGTGATCTTGCAAGATTATGTCCTGGAGATGGAAACTTAAGCCAAAATAGTAAGGAAAATTGTGCTGAAATAAATTCTGCTGAAGTATAAGAAACACATTAACAAATGTCCATGATAAAAATAATTGTAATTTGAAATTATTTTTAAATCCCACATTTTGACTCTCAATCAATTATTCTCACTGAGGTAGCAGACTTGACATTAAAATGTATTTTCCTTTGTAATCAAAAATTTTACAACTATAATGCAAAAGGTAGGTGTTTATGTTGAATTTATGTACTCTTAATTTTAAAAATCCAATTATAAAGATTTTTCAGTTCTTATTGGCTTTTCCTAAATTCTCCCAGCTCTAGTAATTTTCTTTTTGATATAGATACTATAAAATGGTACCCTGAGTTAATTTGGTTTCAATATTAGAAATTCATCATGAAAGCTGTAAACATTTCTGGTCCCATTTTGTTCTCATTTGGAGCTAACACCGTAGGTCTTAATGGTAGCGTGGTACATAATCAGGTACCTTGGTTCCCAAGCTGGGTAGTGTTTGGAGTTCTCTTTGACCCAAAGTGTGATTTTTTTCACACTTTTAGGGCTCTGTTTTCATTATAACCCTTTAGATTTTGACAGAAAGCAGAAGCTAATCAAATAGCCCCCAACCATGATATTAATTAAGGGGGATTGCTCTCCTAAACCTGACAGCAAAATGAGGTACCATATAAAGCGGTCCACTGAAACATCTTTCCATAACTCAACCATCTGATTTCCACAATTAGGGAGGTCAGACTTGCTTGCTTAATGTAAAATTAAAATTTAACTACAGTCAGAAGCTTGGTTATGATACACATTTTAAAAATACAAAGAAATTGGCAGTTTTAACTAAGGCAGTTCACTCACGTCACCATTAAGTCTGTAGTGCAAAGAAAAGGTAGGCTGTGGAGTCACCTGAGTTTGAATCTTGAATCTGGCAATTACCAGCTTTGTCCTTTGAGTAAGTTACTTCCTTTTTAAGTTTGGGCATCCTTTCATCTGTGAAAAGGGCTTAATACTTCTTCCCAATGTTTTTGTGGAAAATGGATGAGATAACATTCAGAAAAATCTCACCACAGTTCCTGGCACACTGTAGGAGGTGTACAAATCTGAGTTCAATTCCTCTTTCCCAGTTATTTCCAAAATTTTCCTTAAGATGAACAACTCTGTGAAAGGTAGGGGATTCACACGTAGCACATCACTGATTTCAAAGACCTAGGAAAACTGAGATCTATCTCTAACTCCATCCTTTCATTTAATATATTGTCAAATGTCCTTCACAAAGTTTTGGACCTCCTTAGATCCCTCTGTCGCTATACAGCTGGAGTCTACTCTTCATTAGTAAGAGTGTCTTCTCCCATTTGAAAGGTCCAACTCCTTCCATCCCCAACCATATCTCCTGATCTACTAAAGGAAGCAACCAATTTCCTCACATTAAAAAAAAGTTTTATATTACTAACCCAGTACTTAATATCAGCAAACAGAATATTCATAATTGGATGACTTAATCTATAGCTACCTCAAGGATCAAATAACTAGAAAGAAAAAAAAAGAAAAGGAAAAGCCTTTCTGAAAGTTTTTATTTTAGTTGTTGAAGACCCAAACACAACAATGTGTTTGAAGAAGTAATAGTTGCTTTCTAGCAACAACTATAGACTAACCTTAACTAATTCAATTTCTCTGTCAGTAGCAATGATAAAGAAGCTATATTACTTACCTTCCACACCAAATCTATAAAAATAATCCTGTTGGCTCGATTTCCAAGACATTCACCACATTTGTTCATTTCCCTACATTTTATGTGAAGATTGATATTTTCCTGGGGGCATTTCCAATGGGCCTTAGTTTCATAATCTTTGACACAGAATAAAACCTACCTTGTAGGGTTGGTTTGATGACTGAATTAGATTGCACATGTGGCCACATTTGTGAGCACAGGACAAATAGATGAAGTTATTTTTGGCAATACAAAGGCAATTTGGGGCGAACAGAATCTAAGAAAGGGGAACTAGAGAGTTCAGTACATAGTTTTACGCTCACTGTGGTGGAACCCAAAACATTCTACACAAAATTAGAGACTGCTTTTCTAAGGACTGAAAGCCACCGCACATAGTCTCTGTCCCTTGGACACATGGAGAAATCACAGATCTCTAACTCACCTATTTCAAAATTTCCTCAGACAGGAAAATCTTCCATCACCGTGACATCTCCTAAAGCACAGGCTGAAATTAGTGATACTGCAGGGTATCTCCCATGAATTCCCTTTGAGATGGATGCCTTCCGGGGGACATTTCCCTGTCTGCCATTTAGACACACCCCCACCCCATCTTCATGCGCGTCACTGGACTGCTGCTGCAAACAACTGCATTTATCTACTCCAGGGAGATTCGTGTTGCCTTTCCTTTCAGGGGGAGTCCTTTTCCGACCTGCTCCCCCAGTTCTGGCGATGTACAGATAGGCGCCTTGACAGTTTTCCTCACCACGACAGCTCCAAGGACTAGTATGCCACTATTCTACCTGACACAAAGCAGGTGTGCAATGCATAACTGTTACATTTTGAATGATTTAATGAATATTTTGAGATATGAGAAATGGCAATTTGTAGAACTATTTGGAATATGAACAAAAGAAACAACCTTTACTATGATGCAAAAGTACCACTGGGGGTAGGAAGATCTCCTTTGTGAGCTGTGTTACAAAATGGAGAGTAAAGATAGGGAAAAGGGGAAGGATCACAGAAAGGCCAATTAGTAAAAATTCTGCTTGCTACAATTACACAACTATTTTAGACAGTCTGATAGAAAACTAGCTTGGGCATCAATGCAACTCCACACTTTATAAATAAGCTCTGTATCAGTTAATTCTCTATTTCTAAATGTTATTTTGTAGGTTGGGTCATGGTCCTACATTTAGTTAATCTGAGGTTAAAGATCTGCATGGCTGGATATACTAATTCAGAGTAATCAAGTATCGATTTTGTCTTTTAGCAACAACGAAATAACAATTGTCGGCTTTATTTGGTGCCCTGTGTCTTCTACAATCCCAGAATAATCAGAGAATAGTTCATTTAAACAGTAGCATTGTGATGCATAGTTGAAATATTATTCCTAAATTTGAAAATAAATAAAAACTCGGTTTGTCATTTACTACAATTGGGAAGTTTTCTTTAGAATGTGAAAGCTCTAGTTGAAGGACTTCCTCTGCCTCCACTAAGTTCTATCAAATGCCACACTTGAGAATACTTCCACCTTTGAATGAGGGAAATAGCTCAAGCCTTGGTAAGACAGGAGCAGTAGATAACTTCTCACCACTGCTGCTACCCCTGCATGGCTCTCTCTCTTGCAGCCCCCAAAATCCCTCTTTCATGGTTTCTCAGGGGCCCACCCATAACACCATCCCATGTTCCAGGACAATCCAATATAATGAATTCACACTATGCACAAGGATCTCTGCTAAATGCTGGTTAGCAGTTAGCTTGTAGAAATTAACCAGGGAAGTTTCCCTTCTCAAGTAGCTGACAGTCCAAAAGACATCAGAGAGGTTAAAACAAAACAAAACAAAACAACAAAAACAAAAACCTCCTACATAACACTAGGAAGCTTATGCTATTTTAGCAAGGAAAATGTTTAAAAAACTCAAAGGAAGGAGGCATTCCATCCTTGGTGCTCTTCTTTTTTAACCTTTACACATTCCCGCTGAGCAATTTTATCCATGATTAAATCTCCTATTATTGCCATTATCCTGATGGTTCCAGATCTATTATGTCCAGTCCTGGCCTCTCGATGTGTATTTAAAACTGTCTAGTGACTACCTTCAGTCCACTGGAAGATCTTGAAGTTTATGAAGTCATAATGCCCCCTATCACTCCTCTCCCTCCTAAATTCCTCATCCCTGCTAATGGGTTTACCATATCCCCCAAACCATATGTCCCAGGTTAGAAACCTTAGAGTCATTCTCCATGCCTCACTCTACTTCATCCCTCAACACCAAACCCATCACCAAGCCACATTAACACTTTCTACCTAAGAGGATGCCTCAGAGTCTACACCCTCTGCTCTATATACATGTCACTACCATCATTACCTCATTTGTTCCTGTTTGCGGATTCTGTGGTCACACAGACCTAGGTTTGAGTCCTGGCTCTGCCGTTTCCAATTGGTGACCTTGGACAATTACTTAATCTCTGTTTCAGTTTCCTTATCTATAAAATGGGGATAATAATATTTCTTATACCTCATATGGTTGATAGAAATCTTTTAAAAAGGCAATTAATATACAGGGCTTTACACAGTGTCTAGCACATAGTAGGTGTTCAATAAATTATAATTTGGTTATTGTTGTAATGTAGTCCACAAACTGGCTCCAATCTAACCCCAGAGCCTCATTTCTCATTGTTTTCTTTTCTTTTCTTTTCTTTTTTTTTTTAAGATTTTATTTATTTGACAGAGACACAGTGAGAGAGGGAACACAAGCAGGGAGAGTGGGAGAGGGAGAAGCAGGCTTCCCGCTGAGCAGGGAGCCCGATATGGGGCTCGATCCCAGGACCCCGGGATCATGACCTGAGCCGAAGGCAGATGCTTAACGACTGAGCCACCCAGGCGTCCCAATTTCTCATTGTTTTCTACTCCTCCCCACCCCAGTCTTATGCTGAAGCCTCATTAAACTTTGTGTTTCCCTGAACACATCAAACTCTTTCACATCTCTATCCTTCTGCATCTTCTGTTCCCTATGTCTCAAATG
This sequence comes from Mirounga angustirostris, assembly GCF_029215605.1. NCBI lineage: Eukaryota > Metazoa > Chordata > Mammalia > Carnivora > Phocidae > Mirounga > Mirounga angustirostris. The sequence continues at coordinate 101,794,323 of NW_026991719.1, forward strand.
TCCTCCCTGTCTTACCATTACTCAATGCTCAATGTTCACCTTGAAATTTTACATACCTCAAGTTCACACTCAAATGTTACCTTCTTAATGAATGATTACCTATATCAATTTGTTATTCTTCCTTCTATGTTTTTACAGAATACACATATACACACATACATACATCTAGAAAGGCAGTATCCCATCACTACAATTTTAAAAATTATTTGTTTTCATGTCTACTTCCTCTATTTGTGATAAACTCATTGAGGAGAAGGTCACTATAGTCTTCATTTCTAGGGTATCTTGCAGAGTTATGGGTCTTTTAAAGAAGCACTCCTAATTAAGATAATCTGGAGCTGTTTCATGGAAGGCTATTTTAATGCAAGGGAAACAGAGGGAAAAAGAAATGTTGTTTTCTCTGATCCTGCCCTCCTCTGTCTGAAATGCTATCAGCACCTCCATCATCCCCCCATCAGCCTTCCCCACAATACCAAACCTCCCTATCCTTTCTTTTTTTTTTTTTTTTTTTAAATATTTTATTTATTTATTTGACAGAGAGAGACACAGCGAGAGAGGGAACACGAGCAGGGAGCCCGATGCGGGGCTCGATCCCAGGACCCTGGGATCATGACTTGAGCCGAAGGCAGACGCTTAACCGGCTGAGCCACCTAGGCGCCCCAAACCTCCCTATCCTTAAACAACAAGTCCTCCGACCTATTAGAGAAGAAATAGTGTCTACTAATTGAGCTTGAGTAAAAAGTTCATGTAGAGCAATAGGGAGGAAATAGCTAGGGTCAGAATGTGGAGGGCCTTGAACATTGGGCTAAGAAGTTAAAACTTTAGCCAGTAGGTAGGTAATAGGGTGCCACTGGAGACTGTTTGGCAGGGCACAGCAAGATCTATAAGTTATTTTTAGGAGATTGCTATGACTGTAGTATATATAGGATAGTTTGGACTGAGGAAGGACAGGAGGTATAAAAGTTTACTGGAGAATAAAGCTAATTGTTGGGGGGACCAAAGAAAAGAAGAAAAGGACCAGCATTTGTGGGAACCTTCTATGTGGCAGTCACTGTGGTAAAAAGCACTTTACATAACATTATCTCATTCAATCCTAGCGATAATCATATCCATAAAGTACTCTCATTAACTCTGAATTGAGGAAGCAATGATTTAGGGTGGTTAAATAACTTGCCAAAAGTAAAATGATAGTCAATGGAAGAAGAGCTGGGATTCAGACACAGGTCTGCCTAAAGTCTAGATTGAATATTCTCAACTTACTTATATACCTTGGAGGCATGTGAGGACTGAAGCACAACAAAATGAAAAGGCAAACTATGGAATGGGAGAAAATATTTGCAAATCATCTATCCGATAAAGAGTTAATATCCAAAATATATGAGGAACTCACACAACTCAATAGCAAAAAGCCAAAACCAAAACCAAACCAAACCAAACCAAACAAACAAAACAATCAAAAATGGGAAAAGGACCTGAATGTCTCCAAGGACATAAAAATGGCCAACAGGTATATGAAAAGGTGCTCAACATCACTAGTCATCAGGAAAATGTAAATCAAAACTATAATGAGATATCACCTCACATCTGTTAGGATGGCTATTATCAAAAAGACAGGAGATAACAAGTGTTGGCGAGGATGTGGAAAAAAGGGAACTCTTGTGCACTGCTGGTGGGAATGCAAATTGGTGCAGCCACTATGGAAAATAGTATGGGGGCTCCTCAAAATAGTAAAAACAAAACTACCTTATGATCCAGTAATCCCACTTCTGGGTATAAATCCAAAGTAAAGAAATCAGAATCACAAAGAGATATCTGCACTCCCACATTCATTACAGCATTATTAACATTATTGCAAGATATGGAAACCATCTAAGTGTTTGTTGATAGATGAATGGATAAAGAAAATGACTATATATGTATGTATACGTACACACACACATAATGGAATGTCATTCTGCCTTAAAAAAACAGAAGAAATTCCTGCCATTTGCAACAAGATGGATGAACCTGGAGGAGCTTCAGCTAGGTGAAGTAAGCCAGACACAGATAGATAAATGCTGAATAATCTCACTTTTATATGTGGAATCTCAAATAGTCAAACTCATGGAAGCAGAAAGTGGAATGGTGGTTGACAGAAGCTAGGGGAAAGAGGAAATGGGTAATACTGGTCACAGGGTACAAAGTTTCAGTTATAAAAGATGAATAAATTCCAGAGACCTAGTGGACAGTAATGTGAATATAGTTAAAAATACTGTATTGTATACTTGAAATTTGCTTAGAGGGTAGATTTTAAGTTTTCTCACCACAATAAAATAAAATAAAATCGTGACTATGTGAGGTGATGGATATGATAAGCAGCTTGTGGCAATTATTTCACAATATATCTATATATCAAAATATCAAGTTGCACACCTTAAATGTAAACAATTTTTATTTGTCAATTATATCTTAATAAAGATGGAAAAAAAAACTAAACAACAAACCCTCCTTCTAAGTGGAAAGAAGTCATAAACAAAAGAGTAGTGTATGATACCACTAATATCAAATTCTGGAAAAGACAAATCTAATTTATAGTGACAGAAAGCAGATCAGTGATTCTCTGAGACTGGGGACAGGGAGAATTGACTAGAAAGGGGCAAAAGAGGATCAGTCTTAAGTGGTGATGAAAACATCCTAAGTCTTGAGTAGTGGTGGTGATTATATATACATATATATAATATGTATTTGTCAAAACTCATCAATGTACACACTAAAATTAGGGTACATCTTATTGTATGGTAATTACACTTAAATAAAGTTGATTTAAACAGAAACAAAAAACATGTTTTCTAGTTCCCTAGAAATTTGTTGCTCAAATTTTCCAATTTAAATTTAGGAGTTAATTAGAAGGAACATCAGGAGAGTTACTTTTAAGTGAAAAAGATTACATAAAAATATTGTAATAGATTACCATAATAATCATAAATAACATAAGACTAGAAATATTGGGGTTTTCTTATTTGGGATCTCACAATTAATAATTCTTGTTATTTGCTGCTTTTTCCCCCCCATGGTACTGGATCCAACACATTCTATTCATATTTTCTTCTGCACTATCCAAAGCAGAACATAAAGAGCATCTGACCCAAGACAGGTTTTCTCATCTAATTGTCCAATATACTTGTTAGGGTTACTTTGACTTTAAGGTAAGAAATGCAGAATGCTTTCCAAGTTTGTTAATTAATAGCATCCCTAGACAAATATCTTCTTACTGCTGTGCCTGATTACTAAATCTCTCTGCTTCAAGGCAACAGATGGCTTAAGTTCTCCCAGAATTAAAAAGGAAATAATTTAGAATTCCTTGTGATTCAAGGGACTAAATTTAATCAGGTTATCCTATTTTATAAGCTACAAATATCTTAGAAAAAAATGAAGATGATCAAAATGGAAATGAATGGTTGCTATCTTCTAATTGTGTGAGTGGTGTATAATAGTCATTATAGTATACCAGTTGATGACAATCTGTTACCAGAAAATCAGCATGTACCATACCCAACCAAAGCCTCTGTCAGTCTTTCTTCATGGACTTTTTCTTGTGACAGGACTCTTCCTCTCTAGACTTAGAAAATAATATAAATTGCAGGGTTCCTTGAGCAATCTTCAATGCCTCTGATTTAAAAATAAGACTGAGTAACCAAGCCCTTTCCTAGAAATTTAATCTTAAGTTCCACTTGGTTCAGAGACCTTTTCTGGATTAACCTAGATTATATCAGATCTATGTACTAACAATATTTAAGTATCTGTCTAAGCAATATTTAAGACTATTCTTCTTTACAATCAGTTGTATGTCAACATATCATATGGTGACTCTAGAGTGAAAGCCATCTACAGGGAGGAATTAAAATGTCTGCATCCATTATATTATAAAAACACATTGCCCATGGATGCTCAACAAATGCATAATTATTGACAATATTTTAACATATGTCTGTTGTATAGGATATGCAATGGCCAACATTGCCTTATAAAGTATATCACCAGCTTGTTCCATATTGATGTTTTCTATCATCAATCTACTCACTCAAATCTTTGTCTATTACTATTTATCTATAGTCAGGTAACTTATTTGCAAAAATAGTCTGTTTTTTTAACAGATCTGTCACATCTTTCCCATAATGGCATGAGTAAACTGTATCTTTTGCAGATGTTCTGGTCTTTCTACTGCATTTTCCAAGACATCTTTGAATAGGGATTAATTTTTTGTTTGAAAGCCCATTTTTCAAATAGATATTCTTTTTTTTTAAAAGATTTTTATTTATTTGCGAGAGAGAGAATGAGAGACAGAGAGCATGAGAGGGAGGAGGGGCAGAGGGAGAAGCAGACTCCCTGCTGAGCAGGGAGCCTGATGTGGGACTCGATCCCGGGACTCCAGGATCATGACCTGAGCCGAAGGCAGTCGCTTAACCAACTGAGCCACCCAGGCGCCCAGATATTCTTTATTATTTAGAAATATCTTAAAATCCTTTTGTTATAGAACTGTAGAATTTTTACTTGTCTCATGACATCAAAGCAGGGAACCAAAATGAAAAATCAAGGAAGATAATGCCCAGCCTCTTATACCAACTGCATACATCATTCTCCACTCCATCCTCATCCACTAATGTACACACATGAAGACATAAAATTCTGTCCTGTAGCACAACTATCTACCACTTGGTGTTTTGGTAGAGAGAGGAGACAAGTATACAGAAAAGAAAAGAAGAGGGTACCTGATATTTTGATAATGTAACAAGGTTTAAACAATAAAGTGTTTAAATATTCAGATTGTTTTAAATCAAGCAGTATGTGAGGTAATCATTCTCATCCTATCTTTGAGCCTCACCCCATCCTTGCTCTATATGCCAGAAGAGTATGAGATGACAACAAGCTCAGAAATGGAATAAAGGATGAGGTTGGGGTTAGGCACCACCTGGCATCCACACGATATAAAACTAGAAGCCCCATGCTTATCACATATGCTTTTCTCACAAGAGTATCTGTCATAATTCATTTTGTTTGCTGAATGGTCAAATTATCTGATCTCTTTCAGTTACAACAGTCATGCTTTTAATCTCTAGTGATATACAGACAGCACTATAATTGTGGAATTTGTCCTATTTTCCTGCAGAAAATATTTTTTAAGTGGTTGCTTGTTTTTGGTAGGTTTCTTGATTTTGCCAACCCCGTATGACACTGGGGATGAGCTATGAGAACAATTCCTTTAACAATTTCCACAATGGTGCTCATAAATTATGAGGTAGCACTCTTTCATAATAATGGTTTTGGGGGACAAAATCCCCTCTCCCTTGGAGATTAACTTGATTGTATGAATTTTTAAAATAGTTATGGTTTTTATGACTATAAAAGCAATACATTTAATAAAAAATCAATTCAAATATGAGTAAAGCAGGAAGAGAACGAATCATGCTGTCTGGGTGGTAGAGAAAGAACTAGGTTCAGAAATGTGTCATAAGATAAACAATCCTTAGAAGAAGAAAAAACTGATTTGATATTTGATAGGATTATTTGGATGTGGTTATGTCAATATGCCTCTCAAAATGGTCATGTCAAACACAGCTATATCAAAATGCTCTGCTTTGAGAGAGAAATTAGTGTAACACAAAATGAAGGGTGTAAGGTAGGATGTGGCAAAGGAGGCACATTCTTAAGAGGTTTATATAATTTTGATCAATATTGGGGAAGCTATCAAAGGGATCTGATAAGCAGCTGCATTGTAATTGAGATTGAATTCATTTTTAAAATCAATTTCTACATCAGACTATAAGATGTTCCTAAATCATATTTCAAAATGCTGAATTATATGCACAATACATTAATTGATTTAATAGCAATTTGATAGTTACTCATCGCCAGGCACTATTCACTACCCTTTTCATATGTTATATCATGTAATTATCATAGCAACTCAGAGAAGTAGTTATTATCCCATTCTGTAGACAAGAAAGTAACGGGCTCACAGAGGGTACAGAACTACAAGGTCATATGGACTCAAAAGGTTATCATAGGTACTGAGCACTTGATTTGGCAAAGAAATAGGAATTTATTTTGCCATACTTTCTGGAATAGTAACTATTTCTAATAAATAATAGAGTCATTTTTAGGGTGAACTTATTATTTCTGTAATTCTGCAAAATAAAGTATCATTTAGATTGAAAGTAAAAAAAATTAAAAGCCTTAAATATTCATAAATGATTAGTAGAAAAAATAACTGGAATGCAATTATACTGCAAGATTTCTACACATGTAGAATCATACAATTGTTTTTCATAGTAATTAGGTTTTTTTCTTCACAGATACATGTCAATATTAAATCACAGTGAAATAATTGATTATATTATACCCTAAAGAAAAAAGTATATTATGCAGCTGAATGTATTTAATTTAAGCCCTCTTTTTAAATAGTAATTTGTACCAGAATATTTTTAGCAGTCCTCACGCCAAGCAATAGACTGTTCAAATCTGAAGTAATATCATTTTACAGTTTCAATAACTGGCTTATTTTATATATGAAAATAGAAATTCTAGCTTTAAAAACCATGATTTTGTGTATGTGTAGGTGCAAATAACTTTATTTTTTCCATTAAATATTGTGTAGACTGTCCTGAGATGTAAATCATTATAATTTATAAAACAGCATTAATCCAATACACATAATTCTATAAATTCTGATATCACTCATGCATTTAATTTATTCTAGTGTCTTGGATAAAGCAATTTAATAAACTAGACACACAATTTTACCTTGATGAACAGTATTACACAGATTTACTCCAATGTATTTCAATTTAGCCATTATTATCAAACATATTCTCCACATTTATTTAAAAGCTGTATAATGTAGTAGTTAGAACGACGCAGATGCACATTTGAATATTGGCTCTGCCACTGAGTAGCTGGTGTGTCACTGGAGAAGCTACAGAACATCTCTGAGGTTGGGTTTCTTCCTCCATAAAAACAGGGTTAAAAATAACTACTGCACAATGTTGTTGGGAAGTTTCTGTTAAATAAGTTTACATATATGACAGTGTTGGCCCAGAGCAGACACTCAGTGCATGTAAATATATTTCCTTTCTTAAAATATTACATGACAAATTTGGAATTGGGTGGTTCCAAGTATTCAGTTAAAAAGGCTTATCTATGTGCTTTAATTCAACTACCCTATATAAGCCACCAAGTCTCAATGTTGTTTAAAATCACAGTGTAAAAAAAAAAAAACAAGAAAACCCACTAGCTATTATTTGCCAGTTGTCACAAGATATGAAAATTTAGTGACATGCTTTTTGGATAGGACCAAAAAAACCCACAAAAAACAAACCAGTGTTTTCTTAAAAATGACTATGTGTGCATGGTAATAATAAAAAATGAATACTGGGTCATTAGGTTCATCTTCTGGCTTTTCCATTGTTTAAAAAGTCAGATAAAATAATAATTACACAAATCACTTGGGTGCTGTGATGAGAGAATGAGATTAGGAAGGAGCTTTATTACCAGTCTATAAATGTGCCATAAAAGTACAAAGTCATTTTATTGCTTTTTCTATTTCAAGCAGCTGTCATATTAGTCATATGTGTTTTTTGCCATCCATGATCCATAAGTATGTATTTTCAGTATGCACAACCAATTAATAAGCTAAGTAAGTAAAAGGCAGAATTTCCCAAGTCCAAACTCAAGGTTTTTAAGAGGTTAATGCAATTTTTTAAAGCCCATTAAAAAAAAAAAAGTCACTTGATTCATGTATGTGTCTCTTTGTCTAACGAGTGAATTGCAGACATCTTAGAGTGGAAATAACTTCTCAGCCTCTTTTGACAGTTGGTGAATAATTTCTAACTGTGGTCTACATATTAACCAGTGTCCTGGCATAAAAGCATTACTTGTTTTAAGAACTAGGTCAAAATAGTCCTTAACTTGTATTTTAAAAGGACACTTCAAACCCTTCAGGGTAAATAACAGTGTAAATGATGGTCTGTACAATTAGAAACAAATTTCTGAATCATTCAATCTTGTTATTGAAAAGGGCGGCCAAGATATTATAAAAAAAAAAAACAACAAATGTCAAACGGATTATTAAAATGCAGTAAATGGTTGTTGGATTGCATTGACTCATATCTGGATAATCCAGGGTGAGATTGATACATATTCTACCATAAATAAATGTGTTCCTTTGATCCTACCAAGAAATCAACAAATGCCCTCATCAGGTTTAGCTAATAATAGATTAGTGAGGAAATAACTTTAAACAAATATCCAATACAGCCTCAGATCATTTTACACCTAACTCAAACAACATTATTTTTAAAAACTACTATTTAAAATTTATTCTTAAAACTCTCTAGAAATCTAATCTTATGATTAACTAACCTTTCAATCGAGAAACCCTGTAAAATCCTCTTGCTACATCTAAGCCAATACTTCTCTTACCTGTCCTATGTTCGTATTTCAAAAAAACAAGAGAGTAGCACTTACAGACCCAGAATGACAGTTTGTGGTGTACCTTTTGCAAGGCTTTAGATGCCAGAGTGCTTGAACACTGCACAGCTGTTCTAGTTACTTCCATGTCTTAAATTTCCCCTTCACAGCGACCTTGATGTGCCCATCTAATGTACAGCTGCACTCTCTTGAGTAGGCAGGTTCCTCCCACAGCTTAGTTAGTAACTTGGTGGTATAGAATCAATACATCATGAGAATCGTTTGACTCACTTTGGAGGAAGGCAGTTAAACTTGACATCTATAGTCAGATTCTTTACTTTCCAACCAACGGGAAATTTTAAAGCATATCAAAAGATGTCATTCAAATCCTATGGCCACAAATAGATAAATCCCATCATAAGCATAGAGGCCAGCCCCAAAGCATTGTTTTTTGCCCCATCTTAAACCAAAAAAAAAAAAAATGTATTTTTTAAATGGTTCACACTGGCTGTTTCTAAACTTTTACTTCAATGCACACCAAGCCTTCAGAAATAATTATTCATAGCAAACTAATTTATGTGTAATGTGAGCCTAGGAGATTATCACACTTATCTTACCATTTATTTGAAAATACTTTATTCCAGGAAGACTCCTTCTGTGTCACATTTAATTGCCTTTGAAGCTCCTGCCATTTGAATCTGTCTTCTGGAACATGCATTTCATCATTATTTTTTAGCCTTGTTACATCAATCACCACAACTGCTATAGAAGATTTCTGGGCTGTGAAGTGATAATTTGTTCCAGTGGTATTAATGAGGCAAGCAGTGGTCTTGAGGGAGGTGACAGCCCATTGCTTTACAGACAGCATCAGATTAAGGTGCTGGACTATATACGAGGCTTTAAGCATATACTCTAGAGCCTCTGGAGCGTTTTATAACTTCCCTTATCAAACTTAACATAGAAGAGATACCTCCAACACCTTATCTACAATGAGCTAGGCATATCTAATCACCAAGAGGGGGAAGCATTAATAGCATTGCCCAACTTACCTTGAGTTACAGGCACGTAAGAGAAACTTTGTACTGCTCCCAACTTGAAGGCTCCCTGATGCCTTATAAGCTCTGAATTGGTCTATTTCCGTTACCATGGTTGTAATGGCATGTCCCTAGCCACAGAGGAGTCTAATTCCCTGAAGTGCAGCCAATGAAAACTTGTATTTCTCGGAATTAAGTCCCAGAACTAGGAATGCCGATTTGTTGCTGTTATAATACCATGCCCATGAATACCGCCTCTAGGAAGCAGTACATCTGGAAACAACAGATGGTACATGTGGAAATGGGCTGGATGGAGTATTTTAATACCCATACATCTCTAATTCAGTTCTACAAGTCTGATTTCAATGCTTTCTCAGATTATAGAGTGTTTCAGAACTGGTAAACTACGCCTGATCTATATTATTGTTACTATCAACAGCACAGAATGAAAGCCTAATGTTGGAATATCATTGTATATGAACTCTCCTTTGACCACATATATATGCACAGGCAATAGTCTTGGCTGCTAATAATGGAACAGGTCAATCCAGTGTACTTCCCTATCCCTTTACTGACAACCACAGAACACAAATTTATTTTAAGATGAAACCATCCCAGAGTGCTACTCTCCTTAATATAGGAAGGAAACATTGAAGCTTTTTCACACTCAGTCTAAACAGTTTATCTCCTTCCACCTTCAAAAGCTACCAGGACTATTACAGTATTGAATTTCATTTAATATGGTAGGAGAACAGCTTTGCTAGAAAAATACTTCCTTCTTGTGCTTCAAGAAGGCTGAATTAAATTGTCTTTGAGATATGTTGGCATTTTAGGAAACATACCATCTGAATGGTAGGAAAATAACTTTCAGAAGCTTAGAACTTCATATTCTATCATTTGTTAGTGCAACTTATCTAGAATTAGGATAGCATTGTACTCTCTATCAAAAGAAAATGAACTCTCAACTACAATAGAAGAGTAGGGGAAAAAATAGATGTTTGTTGAATATTGCAAACCAACCAATGCACCATTTAATGTAGTACAGTGGAAGGGAAGCCAAATCCAGGTTGCTATATGGTCAACCCAGACCCAAAAAACAAGTGGCAGCCTACTGTAATTTATGTTCAGCACTTTATTCACTTAGATAAAAGGAAAGAGGGAATCTCCTATCCCTCCCCCGCCCCCACTTCAGGAATCCCCTACCTCAATGGGAAGCAGTATCCTAGTCCTTGACCTTTCAACTTGTGCTCAATATGGACAAATGGATTCAAATTCTTTTTTTTTTTTTTTTAAAGATTTTATTTATTTGACAGAGAGAGACACAGCGAGAGACGGAACACAAGCAGGGGCAGTGGGAGAGGGAGAAGCAGGCTTCCCATAGAGCGGGGAGCCCAGATTCAAATTCTAAGATGAGTCTACATAGTCTCTCTGGACAATACAACCTCCTTTGTGAAGAGGTAGTTATGTGGGGACAAAGACCCCATGTACTTTGATATCACAATCATACCCTAAACACATTAAAATATCCCTGGTGAATAAGCTAGTATTAACAAGTATACATAAGATTAAATATAATCAAAGAGCATCCAACATCTCTGCAAAAGACTTATGATTTTTGTTTGTTCTCCCTCCCTCCTTCCTTCATCTCCTTTCTTTTCTTTCTTGTTTCCTTCTTTCCTTTAGCAACAAAACAAAGTAAAACTAAACAAAGTATTTGTTCTATTACTTACCCAAACATAAGTGTTTTACTAAAACCTCTTTGAGGGACGGTTCAAAAGTGTCAAACGTTCACTACAGTAATAAAATAATACTCTTATCCTGAGTTCACAAAGGACAACACAGGTGGCTAAAAGCAAACCTCTGAAGCTACACTGAGGTCAACTCCAAATAACTAGTTGTGTTACTTTGAGCAAACTACTCATCCTTTCTTCATGGGTAAAATCAGGACAATGATGGTACCCATCTCGTTGCATTACTGTGAAGGTTCAGTGAGTGTGCTAGAGACTACTACAGCTCACCAATATTAGTATTTCCTTGTTCATCTCTTCCTCAACACACAAGAAGACTGCATTTCTTAGCTGTTAGGTTTAACCATGTGATTAAATTCTTGCTAATGTTTAATTGGTCATGTGCCACTTTCAGGCATGGGCCGTAAAAACCTCCCTTATGCAATACTGACTGTCTTTAATCATCCACTGGCTAAATGAGAAGACTCCTAGGACTGAGAGGAGACCAGAGCCACAAGATGGAAAGAGCCTGGATCTTAAAGAATTACAGGGAAAAGAGCTCCTCTTACTGACCCTCATGGGATGGTGATATGAATACCAAATAAGTGATAAATCACCAAAATATTTGACAACTACAATGAGATTATTTATTTAAAGTACCTATCACAGTACCTGGCATACCCAAAAAAGTGTTCAGTTTTTAACTGACAAAAAAGTCAGTTATTATAAACTTTACTATAGGATGCTGTTGGGGTTTGTTATGGACTGAATGTTTGTGACCCCTCCCCCAAATTTTTATGTAGAAGCCCTAACCTCCGGTGTGGCTGTATTTGGAGATGAGGCCACTAAGGAAGTAATTAAGGTTAAATGAGGTCATAAAAGTGGGGCCTGATCCGATAGGACTGGTGTCCTTATAAGAAGAGACACCAGAGAACTAGCCTTCTCCGCATGCACAGGGTGAAGAGGTCAAGTGAGGACACAGTGACAAGGCAGCCCTCTGCAAGACAGGAAGAGAGTTCTTACCAGAAACTGAATTGGCCAGAACTTGATCTTGAATTTCTAGCCTCCAGGACTATGAGAAAATAAATTTCTGTTGTATAAGTCACCCAGTTTATGGTATTTTGTTATGGCAGCCTGAGCATATCCAAAGTCCTACATGAGGGTATCAGAAACAAAGTACTTGAGAGATTCTGTACTATGGAAGAGAAACTTAAGTAAGGTCCATCTATGCTGAATATTCAACAGGAAACCTGGGATACTTTTCAAAGGTTATTGTTATCATGTATACTAGCCCTTTGCCACTAGAAAAACAATTTCTATAATCAAGACTGGACAAAACTGAAACTTCTCTTCATCCCTGCTGCCCACCTCCCCTGGTTCAGCAATTTGAAAAGAAATACCCATACACATGCAAAATACACTAGGTTCACATAAAAGCAACAGCTCACCACATGCTGTGGATCTTAAAACTTTATGACGCCACCAGCTACATTCCGAGAATCCCCCTAAGTTTCCGTAGCTTCTTGGCTACCTTATTTCTTTCTGTTTGGACCACAGACCCAGTTTCTTAGGCCTCTGACTTTAGCTCCCCTCTGGGCTTATATTTTCCTTCCCCACCCAGCCTTAGAGAGGTTCACCATCACACACATGGCATTTCAGAAAATAGTGACTTGACTTCTCACTCCAGACTACCCTTCTGCCTGCTGGCTTAGAAGCCCCCTCTCCATTTCAATCATCCAGCACCAAAGTTGTTCCAGGCTCATCAGCAAGTCCCAGATTTCATATGCCATCAAACCACATAATAAAGTGTTTCATATTCACTTTTCTATTTCTGCTTTTTCTTTGATTCTCTGAAATTTAGTTTCCAGTGCCACAATACTGAAACCACTGACCTCTCAAAAGACAAGTCCAATGGCTTTTTAGCTTTCACTTTTCTTCACCCCTCTCTGAAGAAGCTGGCACTGGTGACCACTTCCTTAGCAAAGTATGCCTGGTCTGCAAACACCTTTTTTTGTTCCTAACACTGACATATTCCTCAACTCAATTTTATTTCATTCTAAGGAATCACACTGAGAATATTACACATTTTGTTAAAAAAAAAAGCAACCTCTAAGTCTAAAGGCAAAATCATTTGACAAATGAAATTATTTATTAGCATCCTATAACTCCTTATAGTTGAATAGGACTTCATATTTCACAGAGAATTTCTGATATATCTCAATAATCCTATGAAAAGGCAGGGTAAACATTTTTACATCAAGTTTAAATATAAGGGATTTGAGGCTTGGAAATATTCAGTGCTTTGCCAAAGTCATCTTGCTGATAAGTAGCAAAGCCAAGAAAACTCAACCCAAGTCTTCAAATGCTCAGTATAAGATTCTCTTTACCACATCACAAGCAAAACTTTAAAGGTATACTTGCAGAGGCAGTTTGAATATTTAAAAACTAATAACACACACATGCTACAAATTCAGTTGTCTAATGTTATCACCATTTTATCCTTTTTTCCTAAGATATTACACAATTGCTCAAAACACAAATAAAAACTGAAATCAAAGAGTAAAATGCCAGGAAATCATAATGTTATCAATAACAAGGTTCATTATTTTGATTAATGATATGAGAACAGCTAATAGATTTGGCATAATTACTTAAAAATTAATTACTTTAGATACCATCAAGTGTTATGTTTTTATGATTATAGAAAAATAAAATTAGAACGTGTATACTATAAAATGTTTACTTTGATCATACCTTAATTGAATTTATCTTTTCTAAAAATATAAATTTGAGTTCAACTTTCAAGTTATTGAGACTTTACCTTCATTTGTTTATGGTCATTCATCCATTCATTCAATAAACATGCACTGAATGCCCATTATGTACCAGCCACTGTTTGGATACTAGGAATGCAATAGTGAATAAAACAAAGTCTTTGCCCATAAAGCTTTCATTCCGGGGAGAGGGGTTAGGTAGACACACAATAAATAAGCAAGTAAAATATGAAGTATGTCAGAATGCAACAGGTGCTGTGGAGAAAACAAAGCAACATCCAGGGATTAGAGAATGCTAGTGGAGTTAAGTCCCCACTAATAAAATGGCATTTTAACAGAGATCTGCAGAAAGTAAGCTTTCAAACAGTAAAACAGGAATAAATTATTTTATTAATTCACTCCATTTTGTTTAATTTACTACTGGAATTTCTTAAAAATGGCATTATGTAAAGGAGCAATAATCTTGTTTTACTATTATTAAAACCTAGACTGCCATGCTTAACACAAAGGATTTCTTTCTTCATAGGTTCTGTTTTAATATTTCATGGGTTCAGATTTTCATGCATTCTTTCTATAAAATGACAGCTTTAGTGATGCATTAGTCTAAACATGCTTTTATAGCACTCCCTCACATTTATATTAAGGAGCTCCTGCCACCTAGTGTATAAAGGGAACACTGCTTTGATTAAGGTATCAGCTGCCCCACTATCTGTCAAAAGTCCAAATCTCAGAATGTGGGAAATTTCTACCCAGAACTTAAAAGTCCCACCTGGCCAAAAGGGGTTAAATCTTCATCAGCTATCATCCCATAATTTTGTGTGTTGAACTTCAATACTCATGAAAGTAACTCAAGCTGAGAACCAGGAATTTCTCAGGTGGAAGGCATCTGGCTCCCCCTTAGAAAATGGGGTAGAACCTGAGAATGAATTAGTATAAATGGTGATCAATTACTAGAGGAACGAGTAAAAAAGATCCTATTTATTCTCACTTTTATAATAAAACAAAGGTCAAACCAGCAATCACAGGGAAGATGAATTCATCAGGCTAATTGAGCTCCATCTGGCTTACAAGTTAGCTTTCCTATACATCTAGACATGGTAGAGTTATTCTTCTTCCAAGGGCTGCACATAGTTGGTTACTTTGTTGAGTGCTGCTGCAATGAACATCCATATGAAGCAATATCAGTTCATGCAATGATTTGTAATTGAGTTCAAGTGTTCCATAATAGTTTCATACAGTTTTTGCACAGTTTAAGTAATTTTGGCACATTGATAATCCATGGCTTTGGGAGTTCAATATATTTAATTAATAATCATTTCTTGTATCCCACAGGTCATGGAAATGCCTCAATTCAGTCATTAAAGACAGATAAACATGTTGTGTTGACCGTTATTTTTCATTGCATGTGCATGGCCTTAGAATTAGTTTTTAACCTCCTCTGAGTTAGGGTAAGGACCAGATCTATTAGATGTATTTTGAAACAGAGCGTAATGAAGGCCTGTTGATCAAGCTCATTGATTGATTGATCATATGAGGTTTTTTCTTTACAATCTAGTGACTTTAGGGGTTCAGAAAGGAAGAGTTGTTCTAGTGTAGACCACACTGTGTGTGGCATCTGAGAAAATTGCTAGCAGTGGCCTTCTACTGACCATACCTCTTATTATAGAGTTCCTTTTATCCTTTTTAAATTTTGCCCTTCCTTTTTTCCCCCTCACTGCCTTATCTTTTCATTTTCTACTTATACATATTAACTTTCCCTGGCCCTTCTTACCACCACTCTTACTGGCACTTGGAGACACTATGATGTTCCAGAAACAGCATGAGCTTTGGGGCCTGACACGTTTAGGTGGTGGTGGTGGTGGTGGTGGTAATGATGATGATGAGGAGGAGGACTATAAATAGATAGCATTTTTGAGCACTTACTAGGAACATAGGACAGTGCTAAGTGATTTATACACATTTTGCCATTAAATATCCACAAAACCCCTTTGATTATAAGTACTATTATCTTTCTTTCATAGATGGTGACACCAAAGCACAAAAAGTTTATCTGTCCCAAGTTCTTACTGCTACAAATTAGTGGAAGCCAAAATTCAAACTCAGCTTCCTCTGCCTCCAGAGCCCCAATTCTTAACCACAATGCTTAAGTGAGTTACTTAACTTCTCTGAGCTTCAGGTTATTCAACTGTAAAACAAAGATGATAATAAATACCCTACTGATAGTGTCATTATGAAGATCAAATGCACAAATAGTGGGTGCATTTCTCTCCCATTTCTCCCTTTCTTTTTCTTAGGAACTCAGGAGACAGCTTAATTCTTCAGGTATCACTGAGAACTTATTGTCAAACTCAAGTGGAGCCCTAACTTTCTTGAACTGATTGCCCCAGAGTTCTTTAGAATGGTCTCCCCCACTACCTCATCCCTGCCCTCAGGGTTCCAAGTGATACTCTGTGGCTCAATACTCCAGATATCAACATGGTCCCTAATACATGCACGGTGGCATAATGCCATCAAGAGAAATTAACAGCTTGTTAAGCATCCCTTAAAGTCCTTGCCTCTTCCCTTCTCACTCATCCAAGGCCTTATGATTGCCTTTATTCCACAAACGGCATTAGTATTCATTTATTAAATCACAGTGACACTATGTAAAAACAGTATCATTGTCCGAGCTGAAATCAGTGTAATGGCCAATGTGCATCAAACTAAATGATGACTAGAGGCCAAGGTAAAATCCCGCAGCTAAAGGGGTGGCTACCTTTCCTCAAGAAAAATTTAAAATAAATAAAAATTGAATTAAAAAAAAACAGGGACTAAATTGATACTTGCCACTGAACAGACTGACTGATCACCTGGAATTTACTACAATCTATGATCTCTTTCTGGGAAGTCTATTGCCCTTACGGACTAAGAGAGAGAAGGGGGAAAAAAGTTCTATTCAGATGTCAATTGGTTTCCTCAGTTCTAAATGTTAAAAGCTGCTTTGATGGGAGTCAGCCTATATTGTGTATTTCACTGCCAAGAAAGACAGAATCTTAAGAAGTCCAGATACACTGCAACCCTGAGACACCAGATATCATTTGACCTTCAAATGAATGTTTATTCACGTTAATAAAGTCACAAAGGTAAAATTACAAGAGCCCACTCCAGGATCCCAGTCTGTATTGCCATACCCATCGTCTGCAGCAGCCTGCCTCACCTGAGGAAGCAGCCCAAACCAGTATTCCTCAACCAAATATATCAGAAATGTTTAAAACCTTGGCAAGGGAAGGAAAACAGATTCCCACATGGCTGTGTTACTAAGTGGACATGCCTATCTGTTTTGAATCTGGGCTAAAACTCTATCATCTGTTTCTTCTTGCCTGACAGGAATCCTGACCAACTTGCTCATATCCTTGGACTCCACTTCTGCCTGCACCCTCTTGCTGTGCTTAATCCTCTGGATGCAGTTCTCCAATCTACACAAACTACCCAGGCTTCTATTTATGTTCCTATCATGGCCAGACTTCTCATCTTACTTCCCAGTTCCCCTGAAATTCCCAGTTGTAACACAGATCCTGTGGTTTGGCCTGACAACCTGAGCCCAAGTTTGCTCACCAAGATCGTGCATCATCTTGTCCTTCTGCATAGTGATCCACAAAACCTGGCACTTAAACTTGAACACTCAGAGGGCAGAAAATGTGTCACTGTAATTCTCTTGGCATAGCACACATGCAGTTAAGTGCTTTTTGATTATGATAACTGAATGTACTGAAAAGTTCTCATAATGGAAACAAATTAAATCCCTTCACAATGAAATTTATGAAGGCCTAGCAGATTAATACAACCTCAGAGTAGTGGATGAAAATGCCTTTCACCACAAGTAGAAATGAATCACCCTTAGCTTATAGGGCAATCTCTTTAAGAAGAGGTAGAAGAGGAAAGTGGAGAGGAGAAAAGAAGCAGAAAAGGCCCTGAATAGCAAAAGCCACACAGAGACCTGCAAAATTCAACAAGAAATCTTACACCCAGTGCTTTCAACATGCTTTATTGAGATTCAGTTCAGATAGTACAGTTTCTTTCGAAAGATCAGGAGAAAAAATGGCCTTGGGTGGATATTCTATGAACATGGTTGCACAGTGTTTTTATCACTAAAAGTTGCTTGGTTTCTTCCTTTGTACAACTTTTTTTTTTCCAAAGTCTAAATTATATAATGCTTAGAGTGAAAAGAAGATCATTCCACATCTGCAAACTGTATTTTAGCTCTCTGGGGATCTGACCATTTCTAACACAGGCCTATAAAGCAACTTCTGCATTGTTGGCTTTCAAATGCTTTGCAGCAATGATTGAAAGAAATTGGATAGGAAGTTTAAAAATTAAAGTTCTCATTACAATAGTAATTGGTTATATGCAGGATTTTAGATTAACTGGACAACTACTAAATGATGTCTATCAAACCCTGGGGCTAATTAACTTTCCCCCCCTCTGAATATGCATCACTTTTACCGACACCAAAAATTAAATAAAGCATGTATTTCTGTAAGTTTATCATTGCATTAATAAGAGCTTTACAGTGAAGCTATACAACAGAAACCGACGAAAATTCTGGAATGAAGTTATTAACCATTGCAATAGATGTTAATTACCTTCTACCTAGGTGCTTTTCAAGGATGTTAAAAAACACTGCTGATAGGCTTTTACTCAAAAGAAGGATGTGGAGTGGCACATGTCACTGATCTTTGGGAGAGTTCAACTCTGGAATTCCTATATTCTTCTCCATAAAAGTGATTCATAAAATGTATAAGTAAATGCATTTAATTTTGTGTATAATGCATATAATTTAATGTATAAGTAAAGGCCTCCATAGATCTTATCCTATAAATCAGATTATAAATCTGGAAAAAAAAAAATCTCTGTAATACCATGTGACCCAATCTTTGGTTTGGCATATAGGACAGCCACAAGGCTAGGTAAACAGACAAGAATTCTGCTGTTACAATATTTTAAAGATTTGAGATTCTAGGACACATATGATTCATCTGATTGAAGCTAGTTTATATTCTGTGGTTATTCTTTGGACCTTAAGGATGGGAAGTCAGGCTGCTAAAAAAACCTAAGTTTGAAAACCAAGATTCTTTTGTTGACAGCCTCCATTTAATTGGTAAACCGAAACTCTGAATGGTAGGAAACATTTTCTGGCCCTGGTGAAATAGGAAAGGCTTCTGAAGGAGGCAACCAAGTTAAATATGGAACAGGACAAGAGAGACTGTCAAGGTCCCATGAGTTCAAAAACCATTCCTAGCATCTTTGTTACTAATATTTCTTAAATATTTACTATGTGCTCTTTATTATTTTGATGTATGCTTTCACTTGCATCATATCCTTCAATCCTTAAAACAGTTTTATGAGGTTGATTCTATTATTTGATCTACTTCACAGAAGAGGAACCTGAAGGGTCACATGCTACAGGTCACATAAGTGACAAGAGGAAAAGGCAGGGTTAAATGTAGGACTATCTGATTCTAAAACCCAATCTCACCAATATGTCAAAAATGACTAGGAAACAAATCAGTTGAACCTGAAAATATATCCAAATCAGAAGTTGTGTTTCAGTCTTATTTTAAATAGGTCAGGTTCTCAAAGTATTAGGAAAGCATAATATAGAAAAGAAATGTGGGCCTTGCAGTCAGACAAATGGGAGTGCGTAATTCAGTGCTTGAAAAAAACTAGCTATGTGACTGAGGGCTAGTTCTTGGACTTGGCCAAAAAATATTTCCCTCATTTATAGGTGGAGTGATAATGATACCTACCCTGCCGGATCATTGAGAAATTAAATGAGATAATATATGAAAAGTGCCAACCAGTTCCTGGCACCTTGTATGCGCCCAGAAAGTAGTCTAAGTGGTATTGATTATTATTGTGTATGGAGCCATAGCGGCCTGCAAAGACCTTTCAAGTGGTGTCTGGGCTGGTTCAATATGCAGGTCACACAAAACTGTGGGTTTTAAAAGTGTCCTTTTGACCACTTTAAAAAGCAGTAACAACATTTTAAAATGGAGGAACAGTAAATAATAGCTCTTTACCAAGCGACAGCACAATATTGCACAATATTTTTTTTCTTTTTTTTTAATGTGCGGTACTAAGAGTGGAAGGAGTAATATAAATGGTGTCTTTCGCCTCCAAGTCGTCTCTGGCATTAAATCTGAAAATGCTTGAGAGAGAGACAGACACACTGCATGAACCAAACACTTACTTCATCCCTTAGGTTTTAAGGGATTTTTTAGGCCTGAAGAACCCTGATAATTATCAAATGAAAAACAAAAGGTCTTTTCCTTCTAAGATCATGTCAACCAGCCCCCTGGCTCCAGGCACACTTGCATGAGAACCATGCTGAACAGATGGCCATCGATTCCCCAGCCTTCCTTAGTAATTTGTGCAAGTGCTTGGCAACCTTCTCTGTCAGGGAGTGCTTCCTCATTATATAGGACTCTAGAAGAGTTACTCCACATCTTCCATAGATTATCTGATGCCACATTTATTTTTAAAAAGAGATTTTCTAAGGGAAGTTTATTAAGTGTGTTTAATTAAAGCTTCTACCTTTCACTGTCACAAAAACATATAATTCATGATTAATAACTCAAAGAAATCTCCTCATACTGAAGGCCTGTCCTTGCCAATTTTAAATCACACAGAGTATCCTATTTTTATCTGTCTCTGTGTAAAGTCCAGAAACTTAATCAGGTTTTCCATCGCCCCTCCTTCTGTAGGTCTTCTTATAACCTCCTGCACTGAGATGTAGAGAACAATGTCCCTAAACTCATAAACACCTTCAGGACATATGCATTAAGAATCAATAATTAAATGCTGCCCCTCATATAAAGAAATGATATTACTGACACACCTCCAACAGAGAGCATGAGCTCAAAAGATTTTTTATTTTTATTTTTATTTTTTATTTTGCAGTAGCAGAGATGGATTTTCAGTGGATCAGTAAGTACTTTTCCCAAGGGCAGATATTTGTAAGCTACATGTTTAAGATTTGGGAAGCAAGGCTAGAGGAAGCAAAGAAGGCAAAATGAATGTAATAGAACATGGCTCGCTTCAGCACATAAATCTCCAGTCTTCATTCTAAATGACTAACTTCCTCTCCCTTTACCTTGACCTCTCAGGGTGTCTTGGGATTCATTTCCACTTGTTTAAAAACATTAAGTATAGACATGCAACAGTATAGCTGATGGATGAACCTCACAAACATAATATTGAAAAGAGTCCAAACTATGATTCCATTTATATAAAGTAACAATGGGTAAAACTAATGTATACTGTTAGAAGGCAAGATGGTAGTTAATCTTGAAGGAATAGTGACTGGAAGCAGGCATGAGGGGAGCTTCCAGGTTATCAAAGATATTTTGGTTCTTGATCTGCATGCTGGCTACATGTGTATGTTCAGTGTATGAAAAACTCATCAGTCTGCACTCTTATAATAAGGGTGCTTTTCTATATGTATATTAAACTTTGATAAATATTGTTTTTGAAAGTTATGTATGGGGACTTTCCATGTAGTAGGATTTGCTCAAATCCCTCATCCCGTTCTCCGTGGATAACACTAACGCTAACCAACTGAACATAAGAGACACAACCACTGTGACAATAGGTTTCCTAAATGTTTTCTAAAATGAAACAGTGGCTTAGGTGGATCATTTGTAATCATGGATGATAGTGTTCTAATGCTTTCTTCATTCATCTATCCCTCAAATACTTATTGAGCACCTTTTATGTGCTAGGCACTGTAGAAAGCACTGGGGATACCAATGGTGACTGACATATATATGGTCCTCACCCTCTCAGAGTTTGCAATCTGGTGGGGAAGACATTCAATAAAGCATAAAACAATTAAATAAAATAATTACAGATTGTGATAAGTAAAATGTAGAAAATAAAACAGAGTATAAAGTGAGAGAAGAGGGGGGATGAGGAGGTCTGTTTTAGATAGTTGGTTGGGATGGTTGGGATGGTTGGGGAGGGCCTCCCTGAAGTGTGAAGTCATCATCCATGAAGTTTAGGGTAATCATCATATATAGGAAGGTCCTGAGGTAGAAAATCTTGAACAACCACAGAGTGGCTAGTGCATGGTAGGCACCATTAAACCAGCTGACACTGTGGGGAAGGCAAGGGGGTTATCTAGAAGCAAAGCATTTTCAGGAAAAAACCCTCAACTCTGAAAGTGATATGTTTCCGGGTTTGAGAACTTATTGATTATAACCATCTTCTTTACATCTGTTAAAAGAGAGACAAGAGGCTCAAAGTGGAGTCACTCATGCTAAGCCCCACATCACCAAACAGAGACTTAATACCTAAGCACAGCTTCAGCCTCTCTCAGGAATGGAATCTTAAACCAGTCAATCTGGAATTACCTGGTCAGCACTAGTCAGGTAATCTACCTGATAGATCCCTGCCACAACCAATCCACTTTCTGCTGGTATAACTTCCTTGTCCTGCTCCCTGCTGCCTATTTTATATATGTCTTTCATTTTGTACATTTTCTCAGAGCTCCTTTCTATCTGCTAGATGGGATGCTGCCCAATCCATGAACCACTGAATAAAGCCAATAAGATCTTTAAAATTTACTCAGTTGAACTTTGCATTTTAACACTTCCATGGTTAAATTTTCATAATGAAAGATGCCTAAGGAGTATCAAAAAAGAAAAAAAAAACCTTTTTAGGCTTTTTGGACAATTAGAGTTGCAACCTCACAACATGATACATCAAGACTAGGCTCACACACTCTAGAATTATCTTAACCAAGTCTTTATATCTCAGGACTCTTATCATCTACTCAAATTGTAACTCCTAGAGCCAAAGTTTGATATAACCTCATTAGCCTATAACACAAGCATTACTCCCAGCTCACACTGCAAATCTCCATCCTCAACAGACACACACACACACAGTATAAAAGGGCTGCCTTGTAATTTGAGAATGTTCTTTGAATGATTTTGTAATATATTACCAGGAATTAAATGGCAGCAGCATCACAGATACTTCTCTTTCAAGTATGGACAAACCCATCACAAACAAAACATCCAATACATCTTATTCATAGAAACACGTTGCCTACTCTTTACCCAAGTAAGAAAACTTTAGACAAAGTGGATTACACTCATCTCTTTCACCCATGTCTAAAGCAACTGTGTCCAATGGTAAAGGCTTCTCATGCTGTTCATTCTAATTTGAAAAGTAGTTTTGTAAGGATTGACTCCATGCAAAAACAAACACTCAAGAAAAATTTTTTTCCATTTATTTTCCTACAAAGGTTTCTGAGCCTTCTGCTACACTATGGGATGCCCAGGCCTTATTGAGTTGAACATATTTCCCACTGTAAGTCCTAAATTGAACAATCTGACCTCCTTTGTAGAAGAACATCTTGCTAGTCACAGGGGTCCCTCCTCTCCTAGTCTAGAGTAATTAGGGTACAGGGAGGAAAGTACACTTGGAAGCAAAGTCCAGTGTAAAGGAAAGGATACTTGACATGTCTTGGAGTTCAGACCCTACCTATAGCCTCTACTGAAGGAACCATATTTGAACCTGTGCCCTGCCATACCAATTCAGCCAACTGGACCAGAGTAGAACACCTAATACAAAAAGGTTTCTATCTTGAGTTGGGCCAAGCCAATCCTATACCATCAGAAACTTAGGCCTAGAGATGTAGATGAAAGATCCAGGTACTACGTCTGAAAGCTCATGCAGAGTTAGGGCCTGGACATCCATATTGAGCAATGCTCAAGAAGACTGAAAATAGGAAGTCAATTAAGGGAAGCAGAGGTGTGTGGGAAGAAAGTAGATGCTCAGAGAGAAGCCATGAGAAAGAAGCAGACATAAGAAAAAGTATGCACTCACAGAGAGGTGGAAAGAGCCACTTAAGTTTTAATATAATAGCCATAGTTTGCCATTGCATTCTGTGAGATCTCTATATTCTTTTGATAACCTTCCCACTTTATCATAAGTGAGTTTCCTTTTTTTGCAACCAAAAGAACCTTGACTAGAAAAGAGGAGGATCCAGCCCCCTTAAGACTGTGCAACTGTAGGGGTGCCTGGGTGGCTCAGTTAAGTGGCCAACTTTCGGTTTCAGCTCAGGTCATGATCTCGAGCCCCATGCTGAACCCTACACTGAGCCCCCCATCAGGCCCCATGCTCAGCGGGGAGTCTGCTTCTCCCCTCTCCATCACCCTCCGCTCCTCTCCCCCCGCCTCTCTAATAAATAAATAAATGTTTAAAAAATAAAATAAATTTTAAAACCTCTTAGTTAAAAAAAAAGACTGCAACTATAAAGGTGGCAGTGAAGAGAGAAGGGAAAGGAGAAAGGAGGAGAGAGGCATGGGAGAAGATGGGTTTAGAAGGAAGAATATACTAAATATATTACAAATAAACAGAAGAGGCACAAACACAGTAATACATGGGTAGTAAATGAAAAAGACTGCATTGTGGTCAAAGGCATCTCTACACAGATTTTCAGAACTTTCTTGCATTTACTTTTCATGATCTTCTTGCTTCCCCTCATTGTATTATTGGGAAGGTAGCCTAATATTGGGGAAAGGGAATGAGCATTTAAGCCAGCCAGATTACGGTTCAAAATCCAGGTTCTCCACTTCCTAGCTGTGTGACCTGTGACCTTAGTTTTTTAAATCTCTATGAGCCAAATTTTCATTGGTTATAAAATAGGAATAATTTCTATCTCCCAGGGTTGTTGTGGGAAAGAGAATATAATACACATGACAGGGCACTTGGCAGGTAGTAGATGCTCAACAAATATTAGTTCCCCTCTTGTTAGTGCAGTCGATATGGGGGGCCAGGTGTGGAAACTAGCTTTCAAATTACTTGAAACTTCATTAATTTTTATGTTTACTTAACCTTTTGATAAGATGGTAAAGATGGGCAGGTTTTTAATTCTTCCTGATTCCAGCTGGATGGTAGGACTAATTATTTTTATGTGAACTGATACGACTTTACGAAATAGCCAACACTCCAATTTCGGAATGTAAAAAATTTTAAAAAGAACATTCCAAAGTCAATGACCAATGATTTAAGAAAAACACTTCATTGTTACCCTAGTGGTTTTCAGTCTCATTCCTCCGAGCTTTAGGTCTCCAAAGAGATTCTTTGAGGGTCATGGTGTAGGATGATGAGGAGGCCAAGCAAAAAGCAGAGAAGATGGGAGACTGGGCCTCAGTCCTCTCTCTAATCTGGGCAGCTCCATTTTCTTAATTATAGGTACTGAGGTTCTACATAGGATTTTACTTAAAAAGATGGTTGTACTTCTTTAAGAAAAAAAGCTGTAAAACCCCACTGCTGTACAACATAGCCTCTTTCGCTTGGCATGGACATCAAATCTGGACTGCGATTCTAGAGTCTGACATCCACATTATTAGACATCTCATTCTAGTATGGCTATAACCATACAGCTTCAGGTCTTTCTAACATGGATCTGAACTGCCACCTGAAAATATAACTGATCTTAAGTATATTGGTATAGGTGTATGCTGCTTATACAGTCATGAACAAACTTATCCAAAGGAAAGAGCAGTGGGGGGTTTGGATTCACCAGATCAGCGGTATGCAAGATTCTTTGGAAATAAAATGTAGGACCTTGAACTGGCTCACCAAGGGAACATCTGTTGATCAGTAATACTTGACAGGTTCCACCAAGGAGAAAAAATGAGATAAAAGAATATGAACAATAAAGACAATTCAAGTATGAAACATCATCATGGGGTAGATACACATGCAAAAGCAAAAAATGTAGAGAAATACTTAATAATCTCACAAAGAGATGGAGTAAAACTGAGGGTTTTTCAGGCAAGAGAAGATATCTCAGAGAGTCCTTCTGGAACTGAAGAAACTGATTGTTTCTCAAGTTGCCCAGAGTGTGTATGACTATTAATAATATGATTAGTCTCAGAGTCAGAGATAAATGGGTTCTTAACAGAGCAAGAGTATATATCTCCACTGTACACCGTTTTCCAATATATTTTTTTATTCAGCCTCAAATTGAATCCCTTTAATTTTATTTAAAGGAATGGTTGTTATTCTTGAATATGTAATGATATCAGAGCATAAAAGATTTCCTGATGTAGACTCAGCTGGGATTTTACTCTAATATTATTAACCCAAATGAAAACTTTCTTGAGCAAAGCTGATCTTATTCCTATACTGTCAAGACTGACAATAGCTTACATGTCTTCAGCCATGGAAACTAATGTTAGCTGCCAGGTAAAAGTATTGCAACCCTTTGTAACTTTCCTTTAAAGTACCTATCACCAAAAGACCTACATACTAACAATGGGGTATTAAAAAATTAGGAATTCTGTCAAAGAGAAATTTAACTATTCCCTACACAAAGCATAGGCACATAAGTTTAGATTGTGAAACAAGAATTTTTCCAATACCATGATGATCCCATGAAGAAAAAAATTGGAAAAAAAGCCATAATTCTTCTTGGGAAAGAGACTAACATAGCATTTACTTCTTCTCCCTTTACATTATTTAAAATATTATTTCTGGATATTGGGAGAAATAGTCAATCTAGAGGTTAATTTTCCTAGACCATGAAAATAAACAGCTGGATGTTTTAAAAACGTTTGGATAATTTCTAGATTTTTATTTTTCATAGATATTTCTGATGTCTCACTGACACAGAGTAATTTTGAGTCATAATGCAAATCATTTTATTTAAGAAAGCAAGCAGTAACTAAATTCCCCCAAACAGATTGGTTTTGAAATGTTTTTGTTCCCTATGAAGTACAGAATGGTGTATTACTAAATTCAAATGTACACAAGGTCTGAGGATCATTCTGATGATAACATTTGGTCTAATTCATTAGCAATGTCAGTGATCCTGAGTCATTTATAAGTATACATTAGGAACACCAACCTTCTAGTAAATCTAAAGATGTAACTCAATTTTTACATTGTTCCTCTCTTATACTTTAATACTTATTCTGATATTATGAAATTTAAACACTGAGTAATACAGTGACACTTGAAATCATACAGTTACACCATAAAGCTAAAGAGAAAAAAATGGTTCAGAATAAATGTCACCCCTACCTCCTGTGCTGCCAACAGTGGCCTTCTAATTCCTGTCACTTTCCAAAGTGATCATGAAAAACCCGAAATGGAGTCTTGTACTGCCTATAGAACACATCCCATTTGCTAATCCGTTGTGAAAGTGAGACAGGCAGTCAAGAGGGAAAGAGGTGAGGAGAGAACTGAACTCTCCACATCAGCCCTGTTTAGCTACAGTTCCCCTCCCTTCTCTCTACCTCAACATCGTTTTAATCATTTTTACTAAGTTAGGACTTGGACCTGAAAGACTCAGCCAAATCTCCAAACAACTTACAACACCCCAGGAGCACATGAGTACCACATCTGAGAAGTAAAGTGATAAATATCCATAGGACCAAGGACTTTATCTGCCTTATTCACAGTACCTAGCATAGAACCTAGCACATACTAGGTACTCATAAATAATGAATGAATGAATGAAATAAAGACATGTCTAAGGCCTTCTCCTTTCCCTTTTTCCATCCCTCCCCCAACTATTAATTTAATCCCCATCGCCCAGAGGAAAAGTGGGCCTGATTGCTTCTTTGAGACTACATGCATTTCACTGCAGCCAGACCACATGGCTCCCCCATGGAGTTTATAGTGATGGGATTCACCATGTAGACCATGGAAGATTCTGCTTCTCAATTACCAGGTCACTTTATGCTTTGCATTAGTCCTCACTGTTATATGATGATGGAGACAACACTGCAAATACTGGAAATCATGAAGGCTATAACCAGGTTGCCTCCCAAATATTTCAAACAAATCCAAGTGACTCTTCAATTTTTTAAAATTTAGCAACAACTGAAATGCACCTGAAAATTACAATTTGGTCTTAAGCTCTACAATTGCTATAGATTCTTAGTTTGCAAATTTTGCAAATTATAACCCTATATTTACTTAGCAAAGCTACATTATGTGCGACATTAATATTAATAAAATAAGCCATCTCATTTATCTTTATTAACAAGACTGTCACTTCATAAATTTTCAACTAACACCCAATGACTTTTTATGTTTGAATGCAAAAAAGACAAATTAAAATTCTTCATCCATTTCACTTCAACTGAGGGAAATCAAGCTGAAAACACAGTTAGAACAAATGTCCTCTTAGAGCTGAGAACTCAAGTTTGGTTTGATCCAGCTTGAGTTCACTGGCATAAGACCAAGTTAAGTCTTTACAAGTTGCTTCCTAACTTTCTTAATCATAGAAAACATATTGATTAGGGACATTATGATAGCAGAACTAACTAGAACATTGTCCCTTTTCAGAAAGAGCTTTTATACCCAGTGTGTTACCTTTTAACTGGCATAAATGATCAGCAAAATTTACTAGGCAATCTGTGTGAATTTTGTGCAAACACAAGGTCAGTATGTCAGCACAGAGGTATAAAGATCAACTCAAGAAGATATTTCTGATATAGAACCAACCATAAGTAGGGACCAACTGGATAGGGGATTTTAGGCTTTATTTTATAGGCAAAGAGCCATTAAAAGTGTTTTAAGCAGGATTCTGGCATGATCGGTTCCCATTTTGTGGAGAGAATTTTGGTAGAGAGAGATAGAATTAGGACATAGAGTGAAGGGTAGAATTAATTGGCAGTTTTTTCCTATTCACAGGGAAAACTTAGTCATCTTTTAAGGTAATGCAACACATATTTAGTGGGGCATACAAAAAAGTTAAAGGGTTTATGGTTAGCAGGCCAGACCTTCCTCACCCATGTTTTTTCTTTTTTCTTTCTTTCTTTTCTTTTTTTTTTTTTGCCTCCCATGTTACTCCACAACATGCACTCATTGATTTTGGCTGATTTCTAATCATTTCTTCAATATATTAAAGTCACTTTGAATTCTAAGCCCACCTACCAAGAATCTTACCATAGACCCTAATAATTTCCATTAGCTCCTCTCGGGTGCAATCCTTCCCTTTTTGCTTAAACAGAGATTCATCAATTTTTTTCAGCTTTTCTTGTTTCAAATAGGATGAAAGAAAAAATATATGTAGATATATAAGATGTATATTATATAGAATAATATTAATATATATATAACAATGTGTATAAATGTGTGTGTATATCTATCTTTCTAGTATTACACACTTTAATTTGTCCCAATGCAACTTATGCTCCAGCACACATGTCAAACAACTCATGTATCTTCATGTCTTAGATCATACACACACACACACACAAACACACAGACACACGGGCGGGTGTGCACGCACATATGTGCACACACACATGTGCACACACACACACACAAACACAGAGCATTTAATTTCCAGCTTCAGTTTTTTTGATCTTACTCCTATGAGCTTTCACAGCTCTAATCACAGGCACATGCTTCATGGGAGTTTAAAGATTCTTTTCATGTTTTACTCAACATTACTTTTAGTTATAAAAATTAGTTGAGCCAGAATAGACTATTTAAATCTGCAAGACTCTAACCTTATAATTAGACTTAAAATATATTCCTTCACTCCCACTAAATCTGTTCTTTAACCTCAATGAAACCTCCAGTCACATTGTGTCCAAGTTCCCAGTCCATCAGCCCCTTCGTGACTACCCTCACCTGCCTACCTGACCCTCATCAGTGATCACAGATCCCCTACACCCCACCCGCTACCACATCTGAAGCGCTGATTTACAACCCTGCATCCAGCCCTCATTCGTTTTTTTTCTCCCTTCCTGCTAACAGCTGAGAGCAAGAGAAAACCTACATCTTCTTGCTGATTGGTTCCACTACAGATCCGTAAAGGTTTTTGTTTGTTTGTTTTACAGCAGTTCGTCCTTAAAAATCTGGCACTGATGCTTTTACTCTGCCCTACTTCACTCAGGCCAACTCACTCTCTTGGTCATGGAGGGCATTTTCCCTTATTCTTAGAGAAGTCAAAAGTCATCAGGGTCTGAACTCTCAACTTGCTTTACCGACTCCTTCCAAATACATTTTCATCTATTCTTACTCCTTTCTCATCTGCACCAAAGGAAGAAATGTCCTCCTAATTTTCTAATAATCTTCCCACATTTGTGCTTTTAACCTCCATCTCCCTTATACTGTCTCTTCTGAAATTCTGCTCTATTATTTTCCCTCTCAAAATTTATCTCTAACTCTTAAGTATCTGTCTCTCTCATTCACTCTTTTTCAATCTTTTTCTCTCTTGTTTATTCTCTTGCTCTCTCTCCAACATGCAATTACTTTCTCAATCTCTCTCCATCTCTCAAATTCTCTCTCAGTCTTTCCCTGTTTTTTAATCGCTTTCTTCTCATCCTTTCTGTTCTCATTCTTGTCTTTGAGTTCCTCAACAAGCCCTATACGCTAGTTCTCCTCTAGTCTAACTACTACATCTCTAGCCCAATTACTTGGTCCCTTTGCTTCTCTTTCTCTACCAGCTTCTTAAAACCAGTCTTCCCCCTGAGTTATGTCCTCTTCCCTATTTTCATTCTACATGCTCACACTGAGCAATTTCACAGACCATGGTTTTAACTTTCCCATATATACTGATGATGCTCAAATCTATGTCTCTGGCTCTGAATTCTCTCTTGAACTCCAGTTTCATAGTTCAGAATGCCTAGTGTTCTACAGTAATCTTATAACAGATACATCCCACATCACTTTTCCTAGTCAAATCTGCCCCTCCTTCTCCTCTGGCATTCCCCTAGGTGGTAGCCAAAGACTTGCAGTCATTCTTCTCTATTGCTCCTTATGCCCCATATACAATTGGTTACTAAGTTCTGTCTATTATACCCGCAAAATATTTCTTCATTTTCCTTTACTCTGCCCTGTCCTAATTCTGGCACTCATCTCTCACACCTGGATAATTGTAGTAAAGTCCTAACTGGTTCCTTCAGATCCTATATCCTCTCCCTCTAATTCACCCTCAATATTGTTACCAAAATTCTCTCCACAAAATGGAAACTAGATCATGTCAGAATCCAGCTTAAAACACTTTAAAGGGGCACTTGGGTGGCTCAGTTGGTTAAGCACCTGCCTTTGGTTCAGGTCATGATCCCAGGGTCCTGGGATGGAGCCCCACATTGGGCTCCCTGCTCAGTGGGGAGCCTGCTTTCTCCCTCTCCCTCTGCCTGCCACTCCCCCTGCTTGTGCTCTCTCCCTCTCTCTCTCTGACAAATAAAATCTTTGAAAAGCTTAAAAAGACACTTTAATGGCTCTCTCTGCCTACAAAATAAAGTGTAAATTCATAATTGGCATTCAAGGTTCTATCTTTCTAGTATTACATACTTTAAGTTGTCCCAAAGCAAGTTATGCACCAGCCACCCCGGAACACATGATATACATGTCAAATAAGTCATATGCTTCCATGCATTAGCTCATGCTCTTCTAGTAGCTTGGAATGGATACCACTGCACCCTGCCCTCAGCATACACTCTTACTTCTTAAACTGGTAAACTCCCATCAATTTTTAAGACCAGCTCAATTGTTACCATCTCCCTCTATAGCCCACTCGGTCTCCATTAATGAAATTAACATCCTCTATTTGCCACAGCACACTGTACATATCTACATTATAGCCCTTTTTCCACCAGAACCATGGTTATTTGTGTCCTCTTCTCATCAACCAGACTGTTAGTTCCTGAAGACAGGAATGACATCTACTTATATCTTCAGAACCTAGCACAGAGTATGGTAAATATTTAGTGCTCAATGAATCTGTAGGCAGTAAATGAATTAACCAATATATTTATTAAGAAAAATAACTTCCATGCAACAAAGGATAAATTCTAATACTTTAAGTACCTGGAATTGAGCATATTTAAGATATCATACAGTAATGCTATATAAAGCATCTTCTGTCCCCCTTCTGGGAAAAGGAAATAACTACGATCATCAAAGAAACTAGAAGTAGAAGAAAACAGGATCAGTTTTTATTTCGGCTGTAAGGATACCCTGATCAAAGAAAAAAATAAAATTAAGTACCTTCCCTATGTGAGGCACTAAATCAGGGTAGAAGTATGCAATGAGGGAATATAAAAGGCAATCTATCTACAACTTACATCTTTTATGTGGCTTAGGACCCACCTCCTCTATGGTCCAACATGGGCAACATTCTTATTTTTTCAGCTTACTGAGACTGTTATTTCAGCATTGAACACATGTTTGTAGCAAGAGTAATGAAGACCATCACCAGCTAAACGTTTCTATTAAGAAATGGAAGGAAGGCAAAGAGGGAGGGAGAAAGGGAGATAAGGAAATGTCTAAAATGGTGGTTAGCTGTGGAAAGAGACTTTTCACATTTCCCACATGAAGACTGTGTTTACATGAGGCCAGAATGGGTAATCTGAGTTATTGTTTGGTTTTCCTTTTATTTCCCCTTCTCAACTGTTCTAAATAGATCTATAGGAGTTATAAAAATTAAGGCCTAGTCAGGGCGCCTGGGTGGCTCAGTGGTTAAACGTCTGCCTTCGGCTCAGGTCATGATCCCAGGGTCCTGGGATCGGGCCCCATATTGGGCTCCCTGCTCAGCGGGAAGCCTGCTTCTCCCTCTCCCACTCCCCTGGCTTGTGTTTCCTCTCTCGCTGTGTCTTTGTCTGTCAAATAAATAAAAATCTTTTTTAAAAAATTAAGGCCTAGTGAGGATGCACAGAGAGCATATTGTAGTTGAAAAATACCAAAATAAATAAATAAACCTAGTAGTTTATATCTACTGCTAATTTTCTATAGTGGTGACAACTCTGCCGAGTCCACATTCCTTTCACATGGTCTCTGTTGTGAGGCAGCTGGCCTGGGTTAGAGGGCAAAGACTGGAAAGAAAACAGAGTGAAAATAAGTAGCCCATCTGGGGGAATTCTAGATTATTTGCTTCAAAGCAACCAGTCATATACTGTTAAACATGCATGTGGCTATTATACCACATCTCCTAGTGAATGCCTAGCCTAAAATGAAGTCATAATCTCATTTTGTCTCTAACTATATCTATAGGGGCGCCTGGATGGCTCAGTGTTAAGCATCTGCCTTAGGCTCAGGTCATGATCCCAGGGTCCTGGAATCGAGCCCCGCGTCAGGATCCCTGCTCCTTGGGAAGCCTGCTTCTCCCTCTCCCACTCCTTCTGCTTGTGTTCCCTCTCTCGCTGTGTCTCTGTCAAATAAATAAATAAAATCTTAAAAAAAATAAATATATCTGTAGATAAAAATTAAGTTAAAATGTAGCAGCATATTAAAAGCATGCTTTTAATTCATAAAAACATGGGTAAACAAGCTGCACAAAGCATCACAATAGATTTTAACCAGACATAATTTCTGGCAAAATTTGAGCAAGGATAAAACTTCTGTGTGATGAAAGTCTTTCTAAGAAAAATTGCTTCAGTGAGATCGTGATTCAATATTTGACACTCCCTATTGTTTTCTATTAAAAGGCTTTTAGCAGTTCTCAGCAGAAAGTCAAACCAGTTCATGCACAAATATTTATTACTTAAATGGCACAGTGAGGTTTATACAAAATCAAAGTTATCTTTAAATAGGAAATCTGTCTGTATAAAATTCCTGGGAATTTTTGGGGAAAAATGGAAATTCTAGTGAGCCGACAGGTCCTGAACATGTATGATGCATCTCAGGCTTATAGCAGCAGTTATGTTGAAAGGGTAAACTTAAAAAATAAATCAACAGAACATGGTATCTTAAAAAGCAGTGCAGGCTAAAAATCCTTCGTAAAAAAGAAATTCCCCAAAAATATTAAAATAAAGTGTCTTTAATCTTTCCAGCAAAGTTACAAAGCAATGAAAGTATTTATCCAAAATAGTTTTAGCATCACTGCTTTAAAAATAATGGCAAGTCAGCATAACACACAGATCAGAGACCAATGCAGAAATGACACAGATGAACTGTTTGTGGTATATTATAGATTATTGCTTTGTAAGAGAAAATGCTTGAAAATGGGGCTTAGGGAAGGATATTATAAATTTCTTGGATAATCATGTCACAATCATAGAAAACAGATGAGGCTATTTTTAACTCTCCAAATATAGGAAGTATATTGAAGGTCATGAGGGTGATACAAACACATAGTATAACTGGCACTATATATACAGTTTATATTCATAACTGATTGTACCTTTTTAATGAAAGGCCAGACACCAGATATTCTAACCCAGGACTTCTCAACTGGGGGTAATTTTGTCCCCATTTCACCCCACTGTGGAGACATTTGACAATATCTGGAGATATTTCTGTCACTGTTGGGGGGGGGGATGTGCTACTAGCACGTAGTGGGTAGAGGCCAGGGATGCTGCTAAACATCCTAAAATGTGCAGGACAATTCCCTGACAACAAAAAATTACCCAACCCCAAATGCCAATAGTGCCTTTGTGGAGAAACCCTGGATGAAGTGAATATACAGAAACCTCACAGCAACCTTAGCTAACAGAGACTGAACTTTGTCATACAGAATATCATCTTGGCTCTCATGTCCAAGCACTGTACAAAACATATCAGAAGATATTAAAGCGACCAACTCTTGGTTTTGGCTCAGGTTTGAGCTCAGGATTGTGAGATCAAGCCCTGGGTCAGGCTCTGCACTCAGCATGGAGTCTGCTTGAGTTTCTCTCTCCCTCTCCTTTTGCCCCCCAAAGCTCGCGCATGTGCTCTCTGGCTTTCTTTCAAATAAATAAATAAGCCTTTAAAAAAAAAGAAGGCAAAAGATGATTTGACCAATTGAAAGGAAGCAGACTATACCACCCCAAAATATGCCTCTTTGCCATAAAGATTATTTTAGGCTGATTATTTTTAAGAAACAGCTGACATAGGAAAAGCTCTGAAAACTGAGTAGAGTTTAGCCTTTTATAAAAGACTTTTAGATTTGTAAGGAAAATCTCCATTTGTAAGGGTGTCTCCCTCTCCTCACCACCCCCCAACATCTTTTCTCTTTAGTTAGAGATAATTTTTAAGGTGTTGGCTTGGACCATTTCTGGGAGTAACTCAGTTTTCCTGGGTACCTCCCACACATACAGGAGGTAAACATGTTATTAACCTTCTGCTTGCTTTTCTCCTGTTAATCTGTCTTTTAGCACAGGGGTATCTCAGCCAAGAACCTAAAAGAGTACAGGAAAAATTATTTTTCCTCCCCACATAGTGCAGATGTGGGTGGTTAAAGAGAAAAAAAGTCCCACGGGAATACTACTTAATTGCAATGAGAGGAAAGGACATGAATTATAGAAAAATGATGGGTTTTGTTCATTTGGTCAAAAATAACACATGCATTTAGATTCTCCTTTCATGATTTTTAGAGAAAGCTTTGCAGTATAATTTAGGAGCCATTGTTCCATAAGGAAATTTCTGAGAGCGACAGCCATATAGTTCTAGGAACATACAGAACCACAGTTTACGCAAACTATGATATTGTGAAGAAGACCAACATTATTTCCACCCAAGAATACCTTCTGGATACAAGATGTGTTGTGTGGTCAAGAGGCTGGTAGATGCTATTGAAAAGGACAACAGGACAAGCCTAAATCCAAGTCACACTTGCTGAAAGAGCTGCTTGAAAAAAGAGAGAAGGAAGAAGGGAGAAGGCAGAGAGATCAATTAAATCAGTGATAATACAAAGAATGGAGGTGTGCCTTGAAACCCCAAGAAAACAATTCCTTCCTAAGCAAGCTGAGTCTCAAATGAAAAAGCAATCATAAGGCTAGAGTCCCACAACTGCTGTTTCCTCACTGGAGGAAATGTCTTAGTAATTCAGTTACCACATAAAGGAGAAAAGAATCTGTCAGGAGCCCAAGAAAAGCTTGAGGGAAACTCTTTTGTTTCCCCCAAGAAAGAGCTAAATCAAGGAAATTTGGTGCTTAAGGAGGACTGCCACCAAGTGTTCTGTTTTAAGACACACAAGGTAAAACTAGCAGAATTCTCTCCCTGAGTTTCAACTGTTAGAATGCCCTTGGGGTGAATGACTGGGGGGAGGGGCCCTCTATTCAAACGCAATTTCCAGAATATCACTTACTGCATTAATTATAGTCCTTTCTACACTAGTCAGCCTTTGAAGAAAAAGGTTTTTTCCTCTTTTAGATATAAACTGAATTAATCTCCTGAGTGTTAAAAAAAAAAAAAAGCCTAACTGGTTAAATTCCTCAGGTGAGACTACTAAAACAGAATTGAAAGTTCTTTTTTTTTTTTTTTTCTTTTTCTTGATGGGTAATTAGTGAAAGTCTACTAATCAGCAAAACGGAGGGGGTTTTCATACCAAGCATACTTGAGTACAATAATCCCACCTAACATTTGTAGAGCTTTCATTTTCCAAGAGCACTTCCTCACCGGAGTCCTCTTATACCAACTGTATCTACATAAAGCTGGGATTTTCAGATTAAGCTCTCTTTGACCCTTGGTTTCTACCCTACTTGGCTACTGTGATTCTGTGAAAAGTCAAATTGGGTGTTAAATGTACGGTACAAATTCAGAGATAGCAATTCAGCATGAAAGTGCTTCAAAAGGGAACACTTGGAAAGGATTTGAATGTAGTGCCTGAGCAGAGATGAATAATGCACACGCACGTCTCCCAGCAGTGACACAGAAATCTTTTACACAAGACATCAGCCCCCACACTTAATAGATCAGCTGTCATTTTCACATGTATGTTGTGTCCACTACTGTGGAGAGGTATGTTGTTCATAAACGAAAGCTGCAGTTTAATTCTCACGTCATCTCCTTAAACATTAGTATGCCTAAGACACTGTGTGATAAAATATAACACCATTTTCAAAGAATAGCGGGATATTTTTACTGCTTCATACATAACTCAATTGCAAACATGGAATTAATAAAAACAAAATACAATCAATTAGTTAAATGTTACCTGATTCACTAGCCAACTAGATTTACTGAAGGCCAAAGTAATTATTGAATCCCAGCTATGCCAGTGTTTGGAGCCAATCTACTCTAAAAAGAAAGGGCACTGGCATTACATTTCTTAAATTTACATATTTAAATTGGAGTCATCACCCTGGCGTTTGGCTTAAGACTCTAAAGTCATCGAAGATATGACAAAGAGATGGAAACTAGCTTGAAATGTTTCTGTCTGGAAAAGTTTGAGATGCAATTAAGAGTAAACTACATCTCAAAGTAGGAAGTACAGCATGGGTTTAACCCAGACTTGACTGCACTAACAGACTTGGAAACGATCTTGAAACTTCTACAGGGGTCTCTTGCTCTGTTTATTCAACATATTTTCATCTTTCTCTTCATATTATAATGAAAAGAAAAAGCAGACCCACCTGACGGTAGTATTTGTCCACATTTCTTAAGGGAGTTAAGAGCAGGAAGGAGACCACACAGAAAGGAGAACATAGGAAATTAGTAGAGTTTTTGCAGATTACCTTGAGGTCAGGGCCTTGAGGTCAGGACCTGTGCATTTTTGTTATTGACACTTGTATCTTAGACCAGACACAGGCATTATGGGCCGTTAGTTAAGAAACCCTCCTAATGAGGGCTTTTGTGAGATCACATTCTTTGTAAACAGCCACAGCTCTCCGATGACTTGAAACATTCAGCAAATGTTGCTATTTGAATGCCTGAAAAACTGAATCTAAATATTTAGCTTTCTATCAACTCTACTGCTGGTAACTTTGCATGAAACAAGTATTTATTGAACTGCTATGTGTTAGGCACTGGTCTATCCTCACAAGGCATATAGTCAAGTCCGGGAATTCTCAACTTTGGTTGCACGTTAGAATCACCTGGAGGGGCTTAAAAATTACTGACACCTGGGCCCCACTCCAGACCAATTAAGTCAGAATCTGTGCGAGGTCGGGTGTCATTATTTTTTTTTCAAATCTCCCTAGGTGATCCTAATATGCAGCCAGAGTTGAGAACCGCTGGTCTAGCTGATCATTTTTTACTTAATCACTTAGAAAATGAGTCCATAGTCATACATGTAGACATAGGCTGTTTGCCTTATATTAGAAGCTCTGGGACAATTTTCTGCTCCTGTTTAACTAGCTTGTTATAGCAATCACCCCAATATACAATACAGCTTATAAATATAAATGTCAGTATCAGGTCACAATCCAAGTGCTCAGCACAAGGCTGTTTGCAGATAGACACTTATATATTATATGCTTTTGTATCCATCGACTGATACCAGGTTTTTTGTTGCTATTATAGATTTTGAAGCACTTTACACCATGCACATGTAATAAAACTTGATGATGATTGGTTTCTCTGGGAGCAATTTCCAAGTACGGCTCACCTCCCAACAAGTCTATTTGGTGTGAACAAACTGACATGCCACGATTTCCAAACAACTTTGCATTATGAATTCAACACCAATGGTCGTGTTTGGAATGCACATCTAAAGTGAAAGGAGTCCAAAACCGAGGTACAAAAATACAATCATATGTTATTCAGAGTTAATTCAGATATAATTCATGGAAGAAAACCTGGAAATGCCTAAATAGGTTCCCTGGAACACTTCACTTGAACACATATCTGAGCAATAATCCCACTAAATCAGGGGAAAAAGTGTCATCATTTGAACAAACTCACAAGATGACAAAGGGTAAAAGAGCAGAAGAGTCCGTGTGCCTCAGGATTCCTAAAACCCATCTTTTAAGCCAAATGTATATAGCATACATGACACCAATGTAAAAAAATCAAACTTTCTAAGACACATATCCCTAAACCAAAAATAAAGACATCAAATTTATGGAGAGGAAGAAATATTTTTTGGATGTGCTCTTACCTACATCTTGACATAGATAATAAATATATTTTTAAAAATCATGGAAAATACCAAATTGAATCAATGATGGTCCTTCCCAGTCAAGATGGTCTTTACAGAGGTACCAAGGAGCATTTCAGAGCAGGGATAAATGGTCATGGTTGTCTACAAGACATCAACCAGAAAAACTGAGGGTAGTACCCAAGCACAACTCTTTATGGCATTGACATCCATACTTCTTAAAGCAATTTTTGGGCAAGTTACACTAGTCAGCAGCTCTCAGAAGTAGATGCATATTTTAATCATTCTTAGGAGCCTGTAAAGTACCAGTTTGGGGTTCCACTCCTAGAGATTCTGATGTAATAGGTTCCCAAGACAGAGCAAGGGCCCATATGGTATTTGTCGGCAAAATCACCCACACCGACGCTCAGACCCATATCAAGGAATCACTGTATGTTTGTGGCTATGAGTACTAATGGAGGTTAGTGGTTGAGGTGCCAGGCCCAACTGGAGGGTATGGGCTTAAATGCAGTTCCCACAGTAAGAAAATGAGGACTAAATGACTTCTAAGTTCTCTTTAATTTATAAAATATCAAGTGTGATGAGGATACCCAGAAAAAAAATTGATATTATGTTAACAATGAAGGAAGAGGAAACGGTTGTTGGATAAGTAAATAGCAGTATCTGATCATTCAAAAAGGAGAGTTAGAGTCAGCTTCCAGAGACCCAAGCTGTGTGGGAGAGCAAAGGCAGAAACAATTAATGAGCACATCAAGAGGTAAGATTTCAAAATCCAATATGAGCACAACTAACCAGTAGGAAACTGGATTCAGTCAAAAAAGATACTGGGTACAATGACCTGGGAGGTCCACACAAAGCACTGTGGTCACATGATTGCTAATAATAAGAAAGAAGCTGCAGACTCTCTTTTGGTTTTTTTTTTTTAAAGATCTTATTTATTCATTTGACAGAGAGAGACACAGTGAGAGAGGGAACACAAGCAGGGGGAGTGGGA
Source organism: Mirounga angustirostris (assembly GCF_029215605.1). Taxonomy (NCBI): domain Eukaryota; kingdom Metazoa; phylum Chordata; class Mammalia; order Carnivora; family Phocidae; genus Mirounga; species Mirounga angustirostris. Next base: position 101,834,057 of record NW_026991719.1, read on the forward strand.
GAGGGAGAAGCAGGCTTCCCGCTGAGCAGGGAGCCCAATGCGGGGCTCGATCCCAGGACCCTGGGATCATGACCTGAGCCGAAGGCAGACGCCTAACGACTGAGCCACCCAGGCGCCCCTCTCTTTTTGGTTTTGAGGCCTTTAACTTCTTTTGCCAGCCCCCTTGAAATTCTCAGACTGAATAGAACTTTGGTCTGTGGATTTACAGGACTCACACCCATCTCCCAAATAAATCTTCTTATGTGCATAATCATGTTTCTGAAGAAAAATGTACTCTTTGCCATTTTTTCACCAAACCCAACTTCCAGCCCAGGGATAAATGGGCCTGACAAATAGTATGGTCTTCTGAGAACACTGATCATCTATTGTATCATCCATATCATCTGCCGGGGTAAGTAATACATCAGCCCAAATGAATTTGAAGAGTTATATTTTTCATGCCATATTTTAATTATAGAATTGATGATTATACCCAGACATATTTGCTTTCTCTAGTCAGTAACTGAGAAATTCTGAGTCAAAAACATATAGCAAAAGTAAAGTTGAAGTAAAATGGATATGGCTATTGAATTCATTTAAATAAGAACCTTTTTTTATTTATTTGTGATCAGAATCTGTTATTGTCCTATAACAGCCAATTCTTTCTCCTTTTATATTAATATGACCCCAGATTTGTTCAGGCATCCTTTCTCTTCCACTTGTCCATATGCTTCAAGAAAGACTACAAAATTACAAGGAAATGCCACTTCATACCCACTAGGATAATTATAATAAAAAAGACAGAAAATTACAAGTATTGTAGAGAATGAGGAGAAATTGGAACAAATCATTCAACCATTGTGGGAAAGAGTTTGGCAGTTCCTCAAAAAGTTAAGCACAGGGTTACTATATGACCTAGCAATTCCACTACTAGGTATATATGTAAAAGAAGTAAAAACATATGGTCACACAAATACTTGTATACGAATGTTCATAGCATCATTTTCATGATAGTCAAAAGGTAGAAACAACCCAAATGTCCATCAACTCATGTACGTATAAACAAAATGTGCTGTATCCATAAAAGAGAATACTATAAAGCCATAAAAGGAAGGAAGTGCTAATCCATGCTACAACATGGATGAATTTGAAAATATTTTGCTAAGTGAAAGGAGTCTGTCATAATAGGCCACATAATGTATGATTCCATTTATATGAAATATCCAGAATAGGCAAATCCATATAGACAGAAAGTAGATTAGTGGCTGATGGGGGCTAGGGACAAAGGGTATATACAGTGTAACTACATAAATGGTATGGGATTTCTTTTAGGGGTGATGAAAATGTTCTGAAGTTGGCTGTGGTGACGATTGCCCAATTCTGTGAACAGACCAAAAGCCACTGAATTGTACACATTAAATATATGAATTTTTTTTATATGTGAGTCGGATCTCCATAAAGCTGTTTTAAGAAGTCTATATCCACAGCTCTAGCCCTAGTTCCAGCTGAAACTGCAGGCCCAGACCCAAACCCAGACTCAGTCACAAAGTGTCAGTCTTGATTAATGTAAGTAGATTATGATAATTCCATTCTCTTTGGCTAAGGAAGAGTCATGTGACACAATTTTGGCCAATGCAGTGTGAGGCAAAGGTTTCCTGGGGTAAAAGGGTGGCAAAGGTTTCTTGGGGTAAAAGGGTGAAAAAGATTTCTCAGCACTAAAGAGTTACAGAAACAAATGATTCTTTTTTTCTGCCCCTTTCTGCATCGTATGAGGATGCGATGCCTGACACTGTTGCATCCATATTGCTATTAGGAAGAACAAGGTACCTTACACACTGTTGATGGAGGAGCAAGACATAAAATGATGTCTTTAAGCCACAGAAGTGACTAACTCTACCTTAAGAGTTTTTGTTATGTGAGATAATAAACCTCTATTGTTAAAGTCACTCCAAATTGTGGGTTTTTTTTTTTTTCAAGTTGTAGGCAGGAGCATCCTAAGTAATAAAATTTATCTGTTTATACTCCATCTTAATCCAAAACAACTCGAGGTGACTAAATTATCATTTAAAGTTAGGAGTTAGCAAAGTCCTTATGAAGTCCTATTACCATGGCCATCAACCCTGTCTGACCATAAACATCAACACCCCATTATGAGAGAGATACTTATTTAAATCATTAGTAGACTTTTTTTTGACATTTTTATTATTGTTTTTTTATTGTTATGTTAATCCCCTACATTACATCATTAGTTTTAGATGTAGTGTTCCATGATTCATTGTTTGTGCATAACACCCAGTGCTCCATGCAGAACGTGCCCTCCTCAATACCCATCACCAGGCTAACCCATCCTCCCACCCCCCTCCCCTCTAGAATCCTCAGTTTGTTTTTCAGAGTCCATCATCTCTCATGGTTCCTCTACCCCTCCGATTCCCCCCCTTCATTCTTCCCCTCCTGCTATCTTCTTCTTCTTTTTTTTTTTTTAACATATATTGCATTATTTGTTTCAGAGGTACAGATCTGAGATTCAGCAGTCTTGCACAATTCACAGCGCTTACTAGAGCACATACCCTCCCCAGTGTCTATCACCCAGTTAGTTTTTCTTTTTCTCTCCATCACTTTTCAGTGTTCAACAGGTCTCTCAGAAAGTTCTTCCTTGTATATAAAACCTGATGTGAAAAATCTTAATATTATACAAAAACATGCAAAAACACCGATCGTAGGAAGTTTATGTACTACAAATGTTTAGAATTTGTATCTTAACAGGAGTTCTAATCATACCAGGCTAAGGAGATTTGATGCAGATGCTTAAGTCGGAATGATAAACCAATCAGATGAAAGAATGTCAGCAATGTTCTGTCTGTGACATCATGACAAATGTTTAATGAAAAAAAAAAAATCATTCTTAGTTCCAGACAGAAAATCCTTCATTTTACAACAGACTTTGAGGCAGTGTGTGTATGTGCATGTTATCAAGGTGAGGGACTTTCTGTTAAGATCATTTGCTAATAAACATGATGTTCCTAGTTAATAAAATCGCTTTGAAAAACAAAGAAACTGGGGACATTTTACCATAAGCCCAGTACCAAACGCTGGCACTGAAGAATTAAAATGTCAACTTCTCCTTTCCCAAAAGACATGGTAGCATGTATGGACCCTGGCCAGTGGAAAAGCTTTTATTTGGTTGTTTTTCCCTAAGGCAATCAGTGTGTTAAGAGAGAGATTCTCAAAGGATTCAATTCCATTCAACTAACAGGTAATTCAGAGCCTACTCCTGTGCCAGGTACTATGAAACCCCGAGGAACTGAGAAAAGGACTCAGTAAGAGGATGACTTCTTTGACTTCGCCTCTGTTGCTCCCTGTTTTGGCTGTGAAAACTCTTATCAGCTATTGGCAGAATTTCACAGTGCCACCCTGGATTCATGGGGGATAAGCAAATGAACTGGGGATACCACCTAATGAAGCACTTGTGCACTGTCAGAATTGAAATCCATAAACTTAAGTCATATTTTTTTGACTTTATCACAATAGTTCCTATCACTGACAATGTGTGACCTAGCATCTATTTCCTTCTTCCACTTCCTTACTAACTCATTGCAACCTGATATCTGCTCTTTCCACTCCACTGAAATTACCCCTTAAATAAAGATCACCAGAGTGCCAAGTGCCTTTTTTCAACCTTCAGCCTCTTCAACTTTTCTGCAACATTTCATAGTGCTGACCACCCTCACACCTTTTGATTCCCTCTTTTCCTTTAGGCTCCAAAACACTACATTATCCTGGTTTTCATTTTATCTCTCTGCTCCTTCACTAACTCTTTCATTGGCTACTCTTCCTCTCTCCGCACCTCAAGTCTTTCCCTCAGTCCATTTTGTTTTGTTTTGTTTGCTCTCTATGTTCTCTCCTGGGCAATTGTATCCATTGCCACACCTTCAATTAATACCTAAATTCTGAATAAACTGATGATTCCCTTATCTGCATCTCCAGCCCCACTCTCTTATCTAAGCCCCAATTTCACAATCCCAACAATCAGTTGACTATCATCCCCTTGGGCACCTCAAAGACAACATATCCAGAATGGAATCTCTTTCCTCATCACAAACCTACTCTACCTCCTGAATGCCCCCATTTCACTTAACAGTACCCACATACTCCCAGTTGCTCAAAATTGTAACTTTGGGATCATTCTGACCTTCCATCTCACTCTTAACATTCCATCTTCCCAGAGCTACCAAAGTTTGAAAATTCAACTGTCATAATGCCTCTACCATATGTCAGTCTTTTACTACTCCCACTGCCACTACTTTAATTTAGATTACCACTTTCTTAGGCTGTGCCAATGGCCTCTTAAATGGTATCCCTGCCTCTGGTCTCTCTGGATGTTGTATTACTGATACAGCTATAAACCGGAAGCTGGAAACAAATCAATAATGGCAGTATGTGGTTGTTGTGCAAGAACTGCCACAGAAAAGTGCTTCTTTTCTCAAAGAAGCTTCATACTGCCCTACATTTCCTAGGGTGGGTGTCATTTAGCCAGTGAGTAACCCTGGCCACAGGTTGTCACAACCAGGTGACTTACTTGGCATTGACAATGCCGTCATAATAGCTATCTAGAAAGCCTCAGTAGCTAATGTTCTAGAGATACCAATATAGCTATTATATTTTAGGTTGGCTATGAGAAGCAAAAATAAAGATGCCCCAGGACATCATTAAGGATAGAGCAGTTGGTGTTCCTTCAGGAAAAGTTAAGTTTGAAATGACATTCAGATATGAGAAAATAAGTGTTTAAAAAATATTCATGACCTCTGTTTAATGTTTAGCCTGGTACTAACCCTTTGGAATATAGTCTTGACAAATGAGTTCCTTCTTTTCAGAAAAGCCTATTTCCTAACAATCGCATATTCTTCATTATGTATTATTTTAAATATTATATATAAAATAAAGTGCCTTTTGGTCCCTTTTTTCCTCCTCCATCCTCCCTTCTGTAAATTTTAAAGTTAGTGAATTCTACACCACTGAAAATAATTTAATAAGTATAACATATGGATTTTTGTCACTTCTTTGCTCAAGGATTTATTTTGCTATGGGTGATAACTTAAATCTGTTTCCTAACACCTAGTAATTCTAACATATCTTAGTACTGCCTGCCAATATCTATGCAACTCTTAAAAGGCTGTATCGACACAACACTGAAACTTCCAGCTGAAAAGCCAAATTTTTAGGTAATCTACAAGCTGGTTTGCCTGTAAGCCATGAAACAACAAGCTTAAGTGATTTTTTTCTGAGTGTAATTAACACATAGTGCCTCTATAATAATGAGCTGATTTGGAGAGAAACAACTGAATTCAATCAAACTGGTTGTTTTCACATCAGTTCCAAGTCAGTTAATTTCAAAACAACTAGTTCTTTGACTGATTTCAGGCACATGTGTACACAAAGCCTTAAACTGGCTGTTTATGTACGGACATAGCTTACTGTGATATCCTTCTAAATGACAAACCCCTACGACTCAAGCCACTTTCTATCCCTCCCATAATACCATTTTATCATGTCACATCCCTGCTTAAAATCCTCAAATAATTTTACCTTGCCTATGAAATAAAGGCTGAGCCTTTGATTATGTCATTCTGCCCAAATGGAATATTTTCACTCCTCAATCTCTCCAGATTGTAGATTTTCCTCGGTTCCTCTACAATAGCATCCATAAGTACTACAGTCTGCACTGAGTTTCTCTTCTCTCAATTTGTATTGCACTTAAAATCTAAAGAACATAAAGTGAACACTTGAAATGTCAAATTATTGCTTTATACCTGGCAGAGTTCCTAACAGAGTACCTAGCACATAGTAGACACTCTATGAACACTTGTAAACTTGCTTCACTGACTTCTTCCATTGGGCTAAGAATGCACCTAAGGTGTGATAACAACCTTTCAAATTATACTTCAACTAAGTAAATAAGAGGGAAAGCTCCTTTCCTGTGTGCCTTTCATTCTTCATGAAGTCAATGTTAATTTATATAAGTATACCATAGTTGTAGGCACTGTTCTGTCACTGAAGACATAACAGAGTGGGGTCAACCTGCATTGGGCCTAAGTATAGGAAGTTTCTGGAAAGGGAGTATGGCTTCCTTCTAATACCACCACCTTCTCCATTCAACTTCTACCAAAAAGGTATTCATGACTGAATATCATGTTTATGACTAGAAAACAAACTTGATTCAGGAGGACAAGGGTTGCTAAAGCTAGCATAAAAAGCTGTCAGTGACACAAATGACATTGAGTGTCTGTCATTACAGATTAGTTTACAGTGAGAAAGTGATTCTCATTCACATTATCTAGGCCATCAAAAGAAACCTTCTATATTAATTTGCATAACCTCTAGTTAATGAAATTATACCAATTCTTAACACCATTATGAGGATGGAAGAGACACAGGAGGAGAAGGCGGGAAAGAACAGGATGGAGAAGGATTGGTTTTGCATATTAAATAGAAATGTGGAGGGAGTTGGATTTTTGCCATATTCTCTGGCTCTATTAATAGCCAATATACCCATGGCTCAAAACAAAATCATTAGACACTAACATAGAGAAATGTGAATGTAGATCTGAGGCATTATTTCATTTATAAGCTGTCCTCGCCATAGGAAGCCTATTACTTTTCTACACTGCATGAAATAAAGAGTAGAAAAAGAAAAATTTGGGCACCTGCACCACAAAGGCACACAATGACAGGTAACGTTCCTTGATGTGGTGATACTGCTATGGGTACAGGTAGGGGGAAGAGAAACAGAGATGTTCTTAATGACAGTAGGAAGACAAAAACTGAGCTCCTTTTCCGTTCAACTTTTGAAAGACTGGCACCACTAGGCCCACAGTTCAGGAACTGCACTATGCTAACTCCTTACCTTTGCTTCAACAGAGAACTCAGGTAGTGAAAATTACATGGATACTTCTTTTGAAAAACATTTTGTCTTCTCCTTCTTGCCATATATTTTATCACTGCCATAAACTAATAAAGTAATCACATTTTTAAGCTATCATGGTTGGCTTGAGTTACTTTCTGAGTGCTTCAAGAGCCATAATTTTTGCCATTAGAGGAAAAAATAATTTTAGTAAAGAATAACTCAAATGATTTGGTGCTGATGGCACTCAAGTTTTGCACATGTGATATATATTGAGATAGAGCATGTTTCAAAAATGCAAATGGATGCATAATAGCATTGCAGGCAGAACAAATCAGTATCTATTTCTCATTTTGTATGCTACTTATTAGGGAGTAGAATCTAATAACATATAATGTCTTATGTAAAAAAAGATTGTTAGGGATCTTTGAAAAACTTGTCCCTTTTCATTTACACCTGATAACTGTAAAACATCATAACCTCATTAGAAAAACAGCATTTATGCTCAAATGAAACAAAGCTACTTTAAGAATGCCCATATGCATATGAGGGAGTGAACAACATTTACACAAGTTTTATGATATGATGAATTTAAATAGCAGTGCCAACCGAGTTACCAACATTTGCTATTATTATTAATAACCACTCTGTCCACTGCACTTTGTTTTCTTTAAAGTATTTTTTGTGTACACTATCTTGATTTTTCATCTTGATTTTTCATCACAATAGCCTTGGGAAATAAACTAGAAAACCAAGACCTAGAGAAGTAATGTGACTTTCTCAATGTCACACAGCTAGTTAGTAATAAAGTCAGCAATTAAAATTCAAGGACCAAAATTACTAGTCTAATGTACTTATAGTGTAAAAATGAATGGTCCATTATATTTATGCTATAACATATTAAATATTGAGATACTAGAAAACTTTACATTTAATCTAAAGAGATTTTTGGAGAAACAGGCTACAAACAATGGTTGGATGTGAGGGTTGATGTATCTTCATGTGTCTGTGAAATGAGATACAAATAATTGAAGATAGATAAAATTGCATATTAGGGAGTATTTAAATGACTATGGAATCCTAAATTCCATTTTGCTATAATCAAATCCCCACAACTAGTTTGGTTTGAGGCTGTTAGCTTCAGTCAGATATGACACTGTTGTTTAATCTTCAAGTTTCACCTGCAGAAAACAAACAAATATTGCAATGGAGTCCTAAGAGGCCCTTTGCAATTAACTTATGAGACACCTATATGAAGCAAATGCCTATTCTTCTCAGCATTTAGTGCGCAACACACTCTCCCATTGACAGGATGTAGCAGCTTTAGGTCACCAGGCAGTATCTCTAGAGTATACTATGTAAAGCCTGAATGTAGACAGTAAGGATACAAAATGAAAAACTGACTAAACATTTGGCTTAAAGTCGCCTGAATAGTAGTAAGAACAAAATCTGCAGCAAAATTGGGTGAACTGCAAACATCCCAAAGTGGATTTGAACAAGCAGATAGCAGCATCCTGAAATTTATTATCATAACTATCAGTTGTACAACAGCCTATATGAAATGATTTGGTGATTTCATTCTCATTCCCAATGGGCCAATGTTCACATCATTACAGTCATTGTGAAAATGGTAAGCTTGTTTGGACTCTCAGTAGAGCCTATTCCTAGGAAGTGGTCCCTCTAGGTGAGTCCAAGGGCACTTTTCAGGGACAATGACTTTTATTTTTATTAATTCCTGAGTATAAATACTCTGACTCCATAAAGAACTCCAGGCTTATGATTTGGGGCTTAAAAACAAACAAGGCAAAAAAAAAAAAAAAAAAAGCGTTCACTGAACACAGAATAAGAAGGGAAATCTCACATTACAAGTTAGAACAGGAGAAGCTGGATACTTTTGTTTTCTATATATTTTTTTCTCCATCTTACTTCCTTACTGTCAAGTCATAAGTATCACATAGAAAACCCAGGATTTGGAGTGACAGAACTTAGGTTTTAGCCTTTGTTTTCCACTATCCTGCTTATCTAATCTAAGGAATTCCTCAGTAAAGTGGGAGTGGGACTTGGCTTTGTGTATGTGACAGGGCTGGTGTTCAGATCCAGTAAGGTAATAAATAGAAAAAAAAAATCAAATAAACTCTAATATGTTAAATGCACTGACTGATATGAGAAACTTCTTTGCTCACCAGGTGCATTACCCGAATTGACTCAATAGTGAGATCTTCAAACCTGGCCTTGATCATTACAATTTTCTACCCCAAGGTGTGTATACGTGTGTGTATGCCTGTGTGTGTGTCTGTATTGTACCTCCACAGCAAAATATAAGGAACCCATGGCTATAAGTAAACATATTTACTATCTTTTTTTTTAGTATCTTTTCAGATAAATACATCTAATAGGATTCTGGAATCTTCTAGAATTAAACTTGTAGGTCTTCAAGAATAACCTAAGGCACTTGCCATTCAGTATTTACTTCAGTCTCAGAGCTTAACACAAGGCCTGGTACATGGTAAGTGCAGAGTAAACTTTTGCTGAATAAATGAGCTACCCCTAAGCAGGGATCACCCTTTTTCTCTGTCCCCTCAGTCCCTGTGCATACTTTCCACTTAGATTTGTTGTCTGTACCAAGGTACTTTTGTTGTTAATGCTTATATTTAGTGTTTGCTGTATGTGGCCAACACATCTTAGGGTAATACCCAGTAAGTTACACTCTTATGCAATTCCCTCCCCCAGTCTATCACTTGCTTCTAATCAATAAAAGATAGAAAAGGCAAAGGGATTTTTTCAGGTGTAATTAGGGTCCCTAAATCTGTTGGTCTTAGCTTAATCAAAAGAGAGATTATCTTGGGTTGGTCTGATATAGTCAAGAGGGCTCTTTTGTAAAGAGGGTTAAGGCCACCTCTGAAGTTAGAGATTTGAAGCAGCAGAGACTCTCTCTCCTACCATGGCTGGCTTTGAAGAACCGAACTGCCCTGAACTCTACAGGGGCAAAGAAATTAATTCTGCCAACAACCTAAGGGAGTTGAAAATGGATCTTTCCCCAGTCTAGCCTCCAGATGAGAACAAGCTCAGCCAACACCCTGACACCTTGACTGGAGCCTTGGGAGACTCTGAGCAGAGAAATCTTCGAAGTCATGCCCAGACTTCTGACTTACAGAAATTGAGATAATTAGTATTGTTTTAAGCCCCCCAGTTTGTGATCATTTGTTACAGAGCCATAGGAAATCAATATACCCTGCATTTGTACAGATCATATTTCTCATCCTAGAGGATAAGCACTTTGAGGGAAGAAGAGGCATCTTTTGCTTTGCTACTCTCTCAGTGCTTAGTGCCCAGCCAAGTACACCACAGACATAGTAGCTGGCTGAAATGAATAGTTTCTACTTGTGAGCACTAGGTATTATACTGTACCTCCCACTGAAACTGTTTTCTACTGAGGAAGTAAAACGCAATATACTGACTTCTGTTTTGTCACATATTTTTCAGCAGAGTGGCAAAAATTAGACACACATGAAAAACAGTGGAAGTTGTGTACCTACTTATCAATGCGAGAAGCTGAAAAATGACCACATTCCTTTTAAAGATGGCAATAATGTAGGATGAAAAAAATAATTCAGAAATCCAATTACAATGAACTGACTAACAAACTAGTTATGGTGCCCACACACGGCTGGTATAAATCAGAATTATTTTCCTCTTTCTTAATTTGCTTCTCAGTCAGCCTATGGCTTTGCTTTTAAAGGAACAGAGAAATAATCTGACCCTCAGATAGTTTTTAATAGATTTATTTTTTTTAAAGATTTTATTTTATTTATTTATTTGAGAGAGAGAGCACAAGAGGGGTAGGGTCAGAGGGAGAAGCAGATTCCCTGCCAAGCAGGGAGCCTGATGCGGGACTCGATCCTAGGACTCCGGGATCATGACCTAAGCCAAAGGCAGTAGCTTAACCAACTGAGCCACCCAGGTTCCCAATTTTTAATAGATTTAGTTTTATCTCAAAACTAAGTACTCTGAGCCCATGCTAATTTGCTTATGTAAAATACAGTTCTTTTAACAGCTACAGTTCTACCCAAAACCTTAACACTCTCCTTGCCAATCAAAAATCAGTTTCTTAAACTCAGCAATATGTAAGAGAAGCCAGAAAAGTCATTTCTTCTTTTGATATTTTTATTTTCTTTTGTTCTCACTCTCTTTTTCTCTCTAGCTAAAATATTGTTTATTCACTATTTTAAAGGGAAACAGTAAATGGGAGAAATAGCCTGGAGAATCCAATCCTTCATTCCATTTTTATTATAAAAATCTAGCTCTATATTCTCATTTCAGTTGCGAGAAATATCAGACTTCAAGTAGCTTAATATTATTGGACAAGATAAAGGGCCATGAAGTGTTATCAGTGACTTGTTCTCAGTGTTGAAGTAGTAGCTACCAGGAAATTCTAAAGCCTCTTTTCAGCAAGGCCTTTCTCCCCTTGTGAAAATGCAAACAGCACTGGGAGACCATCCTACAGGGCCTTAAGTGGCTCAGGGTGCCAAATTACTAAGTTTGTCAGATCTTTTTCTGGGTTGGCTTTATGTTTTCCAGGGAGTAGACACAAAGGAAGAAAATAAACATAAATTCCCTGGTTGCCTGAGGGAACAGCAGCGACCACTAAGACTTGAAAAAGTTACAAAAGAAAGCAAGGTCCACATTCCAAACTTGCTCAAGAAGTTTCCTATATGAAGGGGGCGTGCCTGGGTGGCTCAGTTGTTAAGCGTCTGCCTTCAGATCAGGTCATGGTTCCAAGGTCCTGGGATGGAGCCCCACGTCGGGCTCCCTGCTCAGCAGAAGCCTGCTTCTCCCTCTCCCACTCCCCCTGCTTGTGTTCCCTCTCTCTCTGTCAAAAAAATAAATTAAATCTTTTTTTTTTTTTTTTTTTTTTTAAATAAGTTTCCTGTATCGAAGCCTGGGTGCAATGTAGTGTCAGCTGTCTGTGTTGCTGCCTACTGCTATGTATTAGTTGTAAGATTTCAATTTCAGATGCTTACTCGAGGTTTTTTCTATTTTAATTAGTCCTAAAATGAATTAAGACAATCTCATCATTCCTAATATGCATGCAAGAGAAACAGAAAAAAAAAAAAAAAAAAAAAAACCCAAAACAAAACAAAACAAAAAACCTACGGTCTTGAATATATAGAACAGTTTCAGTTGACTCTGAAAAATTGCTGGCAGAAAGGAATATACTTCCACAACAGGTTCCTCTTGTATACTGTCTCCCCCCACCCCATGGCCTTCATTACTTTTAGAAAATACTCAAGGATATATATCCTCTAGGGAATTAAATGAACCTGGATGATCAGTAATAAGCCAGGAAGCTGGCCTGCTACTCCAGTTCTTTCTTCTGAAATGTTCTCCCTAAACATCCTGTAATTTAGCCATACCAGATGTTCCCTCAGACACACCATAGATTGCATACCTTTATGCTTTTACTTATTTTAATATATCCACCTTAGATTCACTTTCCTACCTTTCCTAACAGCCAAGTTCCTGGTCATTTTCTAAACCCCAAATAAATGTCATCTTTCTGTAGTATATTCCTAGACATAAAACATGAGATACAGTCAGAAGCTTCCTGGTCTCTTGTTCCATATCACTTCATATGTACCTCAATTACTCTTCTTATTATATTATATGTTAGGGGGTTTTGTTTGTTTCTTTTTGTGTCAATTATACCCCAACTTCTACACTGTGAACCCTTCAAGGGCAAAAATCCTGTCCTTTCACTCTTCACACACACCAATCTTCCTCCAACCCATCACAGTGTATATCACAGTACATGACACATAGTATGTGCTCAATTTATGTTGGCTGGATTGGATTAGAAAATTGATATTAGAGGTCCAGAAAAGAAAAATGACCAAAATAGCTCTTTCCTGCCAAATGGGGACTTGTTTCTCACAAATGGAATCCCCAGATCTAAAGACCCAGAAAAAAATTCCTTTTGACTGGGATATTACTTCAGTATAAGGGCTTTAGGGCAATAATTTCACAGGAGGCCTCTATACTCTTTTTTAGCTACCAAATGAATCAGAATTTCATGAAAAGAGGCTCTCTTTGTTCACACTCCAAATTCTTTCAATCCAGGTGATAAGCAAATCACATTTCATCTAAATCATTTAATAATTTTATGTAATTCATAATGTAATGGATTTAATGAAGGAAAGAGGAGAAGTATAAGACATTGTTCCTATATTCAAGACCCTTGATAGTTGTGGAGATCATTTTAATGCACAAGAAAAGAGTGTGACTATCCAAACATGCAAAACTCCGCATTCTGACTATATAAATGCTGTAGGAATTCAAAAAATGGGAAAGTCAACTTAGAGTCATGCAGCTTGGAATATTTCATGGGTCTTAAAGGATGGAAAGAATTTAATAATGCAAAAAGAGTTGAAATAAAGTCTGCCTGAGAATGAAAAACATCTTAAAGAATTCTAGAGCATGTGAGGAAACAGAGATGATTCAGCCTTAACTCCTCATTTATATAAGAAGATGTAAACCTAGATAGAGCAACTGACTTACCCAAGGTTCCAAGGTTCCACAGTGAAGGCGAGCAGAGCTGGGAGAGATCCTTCGTTGTTCCTATCAGCTGGAGTCATCTCCTACAATACCTCCTTTAAATTACACAGAAACTATTTTCTATTTGTGTGGGGGGAGATGCACTAAGATGCTTACTTGCTTGCTAGGAAAAACACCCTGCTAAAACATTGTCTAGACCAATTTTTAAAAGACAAACTATAAATGTTGACAGTATAGCCATAAAAACTTTAGTAAATCTACTGCATTTAAACAACAACAGAAAATGGCTTCTGGGGAGGGGGAGGCGTGAAACTAGAGTGACATTTCTATTATAGACTTTGTGTTATAGAGAAGTGAGTTACATCATCATCTGCACAGGGAACTGGATTTCCCTAGAAACATAATTGAGCTTGTTTTATGAATGACTTATACTCTTTCCTTCTTTTTTCAAAATTAGCCAATGACTAAAAAAAAAAAAAATGGCAATGCCCAGCAGAGACTACATTGAGACTGGATATCTGAAACAAAGTTTCTTTCTTTTTTACATGCTAATCCCCGACATGCAGAAACATTTTTAATTTATGTCTGGCAGCAACTGAGCTGCAAGAGAGTGAGGCTACCGACATTTGGCTTGATAAACCACATAGCTGTAAGCAAACTGATAAATTAAATTATTTAAGTATCCCCATTTAATTTTCAACATCTTTCAGGACAGGATGACAGACTGAAATGTGTCAAACGCAAAGAAACCAGCCTAAACTCATCTCAAACATGACACTTAAAGTAATTCAATAATATTCCACATTTTACAAACAGACATGAAAACACATTTCACCCCATCAATATAATTTGTGGTGCCCAAGTAGAATCATGCCATGATATCCCACAAGAAGCATAATTTAGCGTGGGCATTAATTTTACTTAAAGATTCAATTATTGTCTTAAATATAGGACTATGTGGAAAAATCTCAGTATGTTGGGTATAATCCCCTCAGTCTAATATATTAGAGGAAATGAGACAAGTCATCAGGAGACTTTTGTTCTCCTGTTTTGGGACAGCATAGTTATCACCATCATTGCATTTATATATTAATTCATCTAACGCATATTTGGAAATACCTACTCCATGCTATGTACAGAGCTAGGTGCTGGGATCTGGCAGTAAATAAAGATTATCCAGCCTACATCATCATGAAGCTTATTATCTCAGTCTCACTGGATAAAATGCACTGATTGTCCTTCTAAACACTGGAAGTCATTAATTCAGGATCAATTTAAGTCCTTTCCCTCTTAGTAGCTCATGAAAGATATATATATAATATCAACCCTAATAAAATATATACACCTGGCTACAAAAGGGATACTACACACATGCAGGAAAAGATGGACTCCAAAAAATCTGGTTCCAAAAGTGATTCGCTCATTGCTGCTAGAGATAGGAGGTAACCTGCTCCTCAATCAATCACAGACCAAAATACACCAAGTTCCTGCTGTGGGCAAGGAAATACACTAAGCTTTAGGAGGGAATTAATGAGCAAGATATTAAACTGTCTAAACTAGAGGTAAAGCTCATAGCAGTGATACCAAAAAAAAAAAAAAAAAAAAAGGAGGGAAGTGAAAGGCATTATAAAGCACTGAGGGGGACATAATGACAGATTATATATGGAATGCATAGTACAAGAAGAGGGCAAGGAAAACTCAAGGTTTTAAGCCTGAGTAGCTGGAAAAATGATGGTATCACTGACAGAAACTGAGAAGGTGGACAGGGGATCCAACCTTGAAAAGAAGATGTGCTCACCTTTAGAAACATGATGAATTTCAGACATCAGCAGAATATCCAAGGATACACATGTGGCAAGAAGTTGGAGGTATGGGACTATAGTGAAAGAAATAGGTTTTAAACTTCATTTATGCAAGAAATACCAGTTAAAGTTATAAATGTAGATGAAATCCCCAAGGAAGAAAAGGTAGAGGGAGGAAAACAAGTAATGGATCTTGAATATATACACAGTTTGAATATAGAAAACAGAAAATAATCCACGAAGAAATCTCCAGTTTATTTTCTCAAGGAAGAGTCATAGGAAATGAACAACATTGATATCAGACAAAGAGAAGTTCTTCTCAGAATGGCAATATGGATAGGCACAGGATGAGGGGATACCAAAAAATCAAGTTTCTCTGATTTATCTTATCTATCAATCGATTGATCTATCGATCTTGGCTACTGCAAACATTTTGGGGGGAGGAGAGGGAGAGAGAGAGAGAGAATCTGAGGCAGGCTCTACACCCAGCATGGAGCCCAACATGGGGCTCGATCTCACAAACCTGAGATCATGCCCTGAGCCAAAATCAAGAGTCAGACACTTAACCCACTGAGCCACCCAGGCACCCCAGCTACTGCAAACATTTCAAGATTATATTTTAAACTATATATACTAGAATCATTCTTTAGAGGGGTCATGTTAGGATCCTTTAGTTGAAGTATTCCACAATAAGAACACTCTCTGTGCGGGTGTCTGCAATTCTGCTGCCATATCCAAAGGTCCAGTCCAAGATTCAGATGTTTTAACTTAGGAATTCCTAAATTGGGGCACCCAAACAATAAAAACAAGTCAGAGTAAAAATAAAACAGGATTCTTCTCTTAATGGATTTAGTAACAAATAGAGATATAAGAAAATAGTAGCCCAAACCTTATTTGAATAATGTCCATGCCACTTAGTGACCTTAGCCAAATTACTTAACCTCTCTTGGCCTCAGTCTTCTAAACTTTACAATTGGAGATGATAATAGTATAGGCTTCATAAAATTATTATGGGGATTAAGTGAGATAACAGGTTTAAAATGAAGAGAACAGTTTTTGGCATAAAGCAATTGTTCATAACTTGCTAGATCTCTCTCACATATACATGCACATGTCAATTAGCAACACATAGAAAACTCTATATAATTTTTTAAAAGTAAGCTAAAAACCAAATTGTCTATTGTTATTTAAAATATGTCAGTCACATGGGATTATCTATGTCCTAGACAGAGAAGTGAAAGAACAGGGTGAGAAGTCATTTATAAAAACCTTCAACATTTTTAAAATAAAAAACACAAATTCAAGAATGAGAAGAGAAAATATAAAGTGAAGAAAGCATATTCACCTTCTTTTGCCAAATGTCAAGAACAAGGAAAAAAAAAAAGAGAAGATCCTCATGTGGTTTGGTAAACTGGAAATTTTAAATGGGAAATTATTATTTGAGGAATAGTCTATATGCAATCCCCATTCCAATTCCAGTCTTATCTGAAAGTATTATCATTAAAAAAAAACATAAATGATCTTAAAACACTAGAAATAACTATCAATGCTATGTGGCTATCAAATTTTTCTAGGCCAGTTTTATTTCCTTCCATGATAAAATGATAAGTCAGAGATGAAGGCAAAATGGTAAAATAATCTATTTTGATTTCAATAAGGAATCTGACTTAAATTCTATGACATTCTTAAAAGCAATGAGGAAAAAAAGGCTTACACTAGAGTTCAGTAGTCTCATTATACTGAAGGGCCCTGACAAGCCTGGAGCAGTGCTAAGGAGGGCCAGTGGCAAAACTAAGAAACAAGTAGTGGCAAAAGGGAACAGGAAAAGATATAGAGAGAAAAAATAAGGAGAAAGAAAAAGAAAAAAGGAGGGGAAAATCAGTGCTGTGACAGATTTGCCCAGTTAATATTTATGAAGCACTTAAGAACAGTGCCTGACACATAAATGCTATATATATTTGCTAAAATAAAGAGTTCTACACTCAGGCCTGACGACATGACTCCCTTACCCTTTGTGTAGACATTCATATTCTTGAAAGCAGAAGCCTACAGCAAATGATTTCTCAAGGTCCTCTGCAGCTCAGTTATTTCATAGCTCTATGTTTCTCATCATTTTTAAGAGATTTCACTAGAGGAAAAAAACTGATGATACTGTCGACACATCAGAGTTCTATTTTCTACGTCATCCTTTCCCATTTTACATAAAGGTATAATAGAACTGCTTTTCAAAAGACAGCATTCATTTGGTAAATTTCTTAGAATTTGTGGGCATTATTGTCAGCATGATTTCCTTTTTTTATTATGTTATGTTAATCACCATACATTACATCATTAGTTTTTGATGTAGTGTTCCATGATTCATTATTTGCATATAACACCCAGTGCTCCATGCAGAACGTGCCCTCTTTAATACCCATCACCAGGCTACCCCATCCCCCCACCCCCCTCCCCTCTAGAACCCTCAGTTTGTTTCTCAGAGTCCATAGTCTCTCATGGTTCATCTCCCCCACTGATTTACTATCCCCCCAATAGTAAACACATTAACAACTAGTATTCTTTAAACAGCCTGTTCATTTATAAGGTAGCCCTTGTCAGTAAGCTCTACTGTAAATCATTTGGTACACGGAACTCTCTGTTCCCATCAGTAATGAAGTAGGCATTTTTATTCAAATGTAGCAGGATGTTCAGCTCCCAGGATAATGATTAAGCAAAGATCTCCTTTTTTATTCTGCAGACAAAGCAGATACCATACTTACAGTTTAGGCTCTCAGGGACAAAAATCTTAATGGAGGCCAAGATTTCCTCAGACTTTATGGAAATAACCTTTTAAAAAGTTTGCATTCTGTGGTCCCTCTCTGTGGCAATTCTGATTTCTTTTTTCTGGGGTCAGAATGTTCTTGACAGGTCTCCCACTCCCTTGCTACTCTTTAATAGTAATGTGATTTCCTCACTTCTCTTCCTAATGAATATTTCATCTGTCTGAAGGAATAATCATTGTGTATTTACCAAATGACAAAATGACTTACGAAAATGTACTTAACTGGAAATCAGTCTTTCTTAGAATTACCAATCTTCTTTGAGCTCCTTCCTCTGCCTCCTCACACTATTGTGAACAGTAAAATGAATAGTAACGTTGTGTGCTCTCTTGTGATTAAAGCTATAAACTTGGTGCAAATTAGTACTCATAGATGGTACTCACATCATACAGTATGTAGGTGTAAGCTTGGATCAGGGCATGCCCACAAGTGCGTCTTTTATTTTGCGTACATATACAGTATACAAAATATTCAAGCATCAATCAAGACGCTTTTGAACAAAGCAGGGTGTAAAATTAAATAAAACTAAAAAGGGCACTGAAAACTTGTATTGTTTATGTTAATTTATCATTAAAGCTTTACATCATACACTATGAATTATACCCACCCGATTTAACCAGGTGAGAATGTTGCAAATAAGAGGAGAACAAAATCAGTCATCTATCACACCAGGTGATAGCCAGCCATGTCAGTTAAAATTTATCTTTCAAAATTGAGGTTTGCATGCACTAGTACATATAAGTCTGGGATAAAATAGGTAGCTGGTGTGTTCTTGGCAAACAGCCATTTAAAATCATGTAAGTTGAATGGTTTCATCTGACATTTGTCAGACATCTAGCAAAAATAGGACAATATGTGAAGGTCACCAAT
Source organism: Mirounga angustirostris (assembly GCF_029215605.1). NCBI lineage: Eukaryota > Metazoa > Chordata > Mammalia > Carnivora > Phocidae > Mirounga > Mirounga angustirostris. Next base: position 101,852,974 of record NW_026991719.1, read on the forward strand.
TCAATGTCTATCCTATAGAAAAGACCCTGGCTACTTCAGATAGTGTGCCACACGGCATGGGAGTACATTACTGCTTTGTACTTATTTCAGAATTTTTGTCATTTTTTTTTCATTTTTCTTTAGCTTTTGAAAAAAGAATATATAGTGATTCTCAATATACTTTGGAAGTGTGTTAGGCTAAAGAAATAGTGATTTCAAATTTACTAAGGTGAAATGGAGGGCTGGACTTCGCCTCACCCAAAAGACACTTCTGCTGCATTCAGCTGTCAGGGTAGCAATATCATGGGGCTGAAATAACACCCCTGAAGAAGATCTGCTCAGAGAGATTTTCAGAAACCACAAGAGCCATTTCTATTGACTCTGAACCCATTTCCTAAACATCTAACGTGGGACTTCTTGTTGGCAAATATGTATGCATTTCCGATTATGGCTTATCTGTAAACACTTAGCAAAAGCCTACAGCTTTGTTTTCAGTTTTATGGTTGTTTTTCTGTTTTTTCCCCCCTAAGGTAAAGGAATAAGTACCAACAGAGTAATGCTTCCATTTTCCTTAAAAGATCAGAGCTAAATGCTACAAGAAAATGAATGCAATCTACAAGTTAAGGTTCATTATGGGTCTTGCAGATGGAAGTGTATGAATGGTTGTCCTACCCACAAAATACAAGTATGTAATCAGTCACTAAGATGAGTAGACTCCAAAAGAGAATGATGGCACAGTTAAATGTATCTTTTCAAGAAGTTTATGGCAGCAAATGGCTATAATTGACCATTATACCACATGTCTGCCCACACATTAAGGATGATTCTACAGTTTCATGGAAGTATAAGCTGACAAGTTAATGGAGAATCCATATCTATCCATCGATCTATCAATTTATCGATTATTGATCTGTCACAGTCTATTGATCAATCCATCATCTAATTTGTAAAGATATACCATATGCCAGAAAAGTTCAGCTTACCTGTACAACTGCCCCCTTGCAACAAAATCAAATCTATCTGTTTAATTCTTCTTGCTTAGTATTCACTCCTGCTCCTCTAAAGTCTAATAGGCCCTGTTTTATTCCTCATCTCACCATTGCATGTCGGATATTTTATCCTCTTGTAAGATCTTTTCTTTGCCTACTCTCAAACTTAGAGAGATGGCTTGTAGCTTTGGTGTAAAATCTGACCATTACTGAAATAGGCCACACGCACAAAAAGGAAAGAAAAAATGAAAAACGGGCAACCTACATGATACTCTCTTACTCTCCCCTACTTAACAGCACGGATATTCTGCCATACTTTGATTTTTCTTTTTGGTGAAGCGGTAGAGAAAGCTAGGTCACTGGAATGTTCAAGGGGAATTTTAAAATGAACATGTTTGGGATTCACTGATCTATACTATAAAAAGGATGATTGTCAGCTATGAGAAAATTTAACACTCAGAAATCCTTAAAGGATTGACTGCACATACACCAAAAGCTCAATCTAACTACATCTGGACCTGTATCTTGACTATTCTGATTTTGCATAATAAGAAGATGATGACCAAACTGAAATAAGGAGATAAACTTTCCTTAAATTAAGAACAAAAACTAAAGCTTAAATTATTTTTTTTGAGATTCTCTCATTTAAATGTTTCATATGCTCCTCAAACTCAACAGGTATAAAATGGAAATCATTATCCTCACCTATGCCCCCCATTTCCCCCCACCAAGGCCAAAACCTGTACTTTCACTCCCTGAAGGTGAATGGCACCAAAGCAAATGAATAGAGGTGGGGTAGGAGTAGGGGTGGGGTGAGGTGGGAGAAACCATTACAAAAGAACAGACTCAAGATATCCAGAAAAGGGCCCAGGGTCTGATTAGAAATCATGTTTAAAGATTTTTAGCTGACCCTAGGGTCATGAAAAATTTTTTTCAACTCAGTTTCAACTTGATCTCAGTAATACTGAGTGGTATTACCATCTACCCAGTCTCCCAAGCCAGAAACCTTTCTCTCACTTCTTATATCTAATGAGTGACCCATGCCTATTAGCGTATGTCAAATCTCATGGTTCTCAAAGTGTAATCCCTGGACCAGTGGCATCAGCATCCCCTGGAAACTTGTTAGAAATGCAAATTCTTTGAGCACCTGGGGGGCTCAGTCAGTTAAGTGTTCAACTCTTGATTTCGGCTTAGGTCATGATCTTGGGGTCCTGGGATAGAGCCCCACGTCAGGCTCTGTGCTCAGAGAGGAGTCTGCTTGGGATTCTTTCTCCCTCTCCCTCTGCCCCTCCCCTCTGCTCATGCTCTCTCTCTCTCAATAAATAAATAAATAAAATCTTGGAAAAAAAAAAGAAATCAAATTCTTGGGCCCCACCCCAGACCGGCTGAAACAGAAACTCAGGGGAAAGGTCTAGCAATTTGCAACTTAACAAGCCCTCCAAGTGATTCTGATATACATTCAAGTTTGAGAATCATTGTTCAAATCTATCCCTTTATCATTATTCCCACTGTCAACTGCCACCTGGCCCTCATCATCTCTTATCTGGCCTATGGCAACAGTCTCTTAATTCGTTCCCTGGCCTTCAATATTGCATCCTCCAAGCCATCCTTTATACTATCATCAGAGTGAACCCTTCATATCACAAATGTGATTATTAGTATCCTTCCCTAGTTCCTTCATGCCTATAGAAATGGTTTTTAAACTGTGTTCCTAAGTGAATTTGTTTCCAAGGCTGCTCTCATGCAAGACAGAGGCTCAGTAGGTAGTAGACCAAACTTCAAATTTCACAAGTAGCTTTACAAAACCACTGACCAACAAGAGAAAGGAGATACTCCTCAGGACATAGAAGTCCCTCTTTATCTATCCCCAACCTACCTTTCCAACCTCATCTTTTCTCATGCTTACCTTCCACATCACCCTTTACCTATATAGAAAGAATGCAGCTTTACCTATATAGAAAGAATGCAGCTCCTCTAAGGGACCAGGACTATTGGATGTTTCTTTGCCCCTGCTTCTTTTGCTTAGAACATCTGCCCATCCTTGCCATTTGTTCACCAGATAATACCAAATTGCTCTTCCCTATCTCCTATCAGTCAACACTTTTAGGATGGCTCCAACATTACTAGCATCACCTTCTACATGAAGCCTTTTCAGATGCCTGCTTCTCATCCCTCTACTAGATGCAACTGATTAGCTTCTCTTTGTGCTCTCACAGTGGCAGTAACAGTAGTGAGAGTGATAGCTGATCTTTATGAGCATGTACTTAGTTATAGGCAATCATTGTGCAAAGTGCCATCTTAAACCTCACAAGTTTATGCGGTATGAGGTATAATTATTATCCTCATTTTATTTTATTTTATTTTATTTAAGTATAATTAGCATACAGTGGTATATTAGTTTCAGGTGTACAATATAATGATACAACAATTTAATACATGACTCAACGCTCATCATGATAAGTGTTATAATTCCCATTTTAAAGATGAGGAGACTAGGCTTTAGAAAGATTATATTTAATGTACTTGCCCAAGCTGTACAGCAAATATGTGGCAGAACTGGATCACCTTATCTACTTAAACCCCAAAGCATATGTACTTAACCTCTACAGCATAGGGCCCAGGCTCATAGCACATGAGTTAGGTAAGCAAGAAATAAGACAAAAGGAGGTGGCAGACATTATGGAACAGAACAGGGTACACTCAAGCTATAAACATTAAAAAAAAAAAAGGAAGGGGGGAGGAGAGAGAGGAAAAGAAGAGTTCTGGGTTGCAAACAAAACATATCTGAAGACTGATCCTGAGTAGTAGGCCACTAGCTTGAGACTCCTGTTTCATACTATATTCAATTCCCAACTTTATACTTGTCACAAAACCCATGTTGGGATAATTTATTAGGATAGTAGTGCCTGTATCTTTCTTGCTGCTGTAGGTGTTCCATGAAAGAAAGGTAATTTTCTACTTGTCACCTATCCACCAACCTTGCATCCTAGACATCAAGGCAGAGGGATGAGGGACAAGGGGATGAAAAAAAGGGATGTAAGTGGTCCACAGAAGGAGAGAGAAGGAAGGCTATAGTCTCCTTGAGACAGTCAGTGGGATTTTAGGGATCTCATAAATAGTTGTACTTCTAAAGGTGGGTCCTGATAATGTGTATCCAGGAAAAAAAAATGGTCACTAGACAAATATCCCTGTGCACCAAGATCAGAATCAACTATGCCTTTTAGCAATCATGACTGCTAACTAGAGACTCTGCTGAAGATTTTCTATATTGGGTAAACTTCAGTGTACTAGTTCTCTACTGCCACTATAATAAACTACCACAGACTTGGTGGCATAAAACAATCCAGATTTATCTTACAGTTCTGGAAGTCAGAAGTCTGAAATGGGTCTTGATGGACTACAGTGAAAGTGCTTGCAGGGTTACATTCCCTTCTAGAGGCTGTGGGGGATAATCCTTTTCCTTACCCTTTCCAGCTTCGAGAGGTCACCCCCATTCATTGGCTTGTGGCCACTGTCTTCAAAGCCAGCAATGTTGGCCGAGGTCTTCTCAAGCTGCCCTCTCTCTGGTTCTCACTTCTGCCTCCCTCTTACACTTTTAAGGCCCCTTGTGATTACAGTGAGTTCACCCAGTTAACCAGGATAATCTTCCTATTTTGAGGTCAGCTGAATAGCAACCTTAATTCTATCTGCAGTCTTCATTCCCCTTTGTCATGTGATGCAACAGATTCACAGGTTCCAGGGATTAGACATGGACATCTTTGGGGGGCCATTCTGCCTACCATGACCAGTGATTCCTAAAGACTTTTTGAGTCGGGAGCTATTTGAGATTATATATCTCACTGCCCTATTGAGTAGGTTCTGATATGTGAATATTTTTAATTAAAATATATAATATGAATGCCATGAGCAAATAAATTCATATGCATTCCATACCTACAACAATTATTTTATTTCTCTGTGTATAGGTCAGGCCTCACCTCTCTACCATGAGCTTGTGGTTGGGGACTATGACCCTTATCGGTTTTTGTTGCCCCAGCACCTAGTACCATGCTTGGCACACTGTAGAAATTTTTGTTTGTCACAGTAATAAATAAGTGAAAAATGCTTCTTCTGGGGGGAAAAAAAAACATTTGTAGAATTGTATTTGTTACTTAGTTCAAAGCTATACATATCTCGAAAGCTGAATCTAGTGCCAAAAAGGGAAGGGAAAGCTGAACATACACTATTTTAAAAATCCATTTAAAATAGATGTCAGAGGTGTTTTTTTATTATTTTGAATATGGATCATTCGTCAGTGGAATAAGGAGCAAAAAAGAAAAGGGAACTGCTCCCCTAAACCATATGAATTCTTATATTTCATTTCAAATCAATAAAGGGAAAGTCACTTCTAAAATTATTATGATTCATGAACTTTATTTACCACTCTTTCTTTTGGTTTGATCAGAATAGCCATCTCTGTATGGTACTAGAATTGTTGATATTTTATTACATGACCACATCTCATTATTATGTAATAAACGCTATTATTTATGGCCACTACTCCATCTGATGTGAGACAGAAAAATTATTGAAGGCTTGCCATCTCAGGAATAGGCATTTTATAGGGATGAAGGGCTGACTAGGAAGAGTCAATGGTCCTTCAGCTGCCCCTCAGATCATTAACTCCAAGTGGTTATTTGCTCCCAGGCACTGTTCTATGCCTAGGTTGTTATTGCTGTGATATGCAGATGAAGAAGAATATCTTTTAAAGGCTTTAATATGAACTCAATGCTCATGAAGGGTGCCAGATTGAAAGCACTGGAGTCTGAACTCATCGGGTTATGCACTTGGCTGGTTCCAAGTTACAGAGAGATGCTTGACCTTGAATGACCACCTTGCAAGAGGGAGAAAACATACAGTTTTGCTGAATTTCAAGAGACTTAGGAGCAACACATCAGTATCCCAAAGTTAAGCATGTTTATCAAGGAGGAAAAAAGGACTACTAACTAAACTTCTACTTGACTCTATTTATTATAATGCCAATACTGGTGTGTATGTGATGGGGGGGGCAGTGGTATTGGGAGCCACAATTACTTTAACATAAAACATAAATAAATGCCCTATTATGGATGCACTAAAACACTTAAACAGCAGCCATCTTTTTAAGAGCTGGTATGTGTTTTTGCACACTTGAGAAGGGTCCTTAACTTTCCCAAAATCATAGACTGAGAAGGAAGAAAGTTAGAGCTATCCAAAGTTTTTATTACAGATATGAGAAAACCAAGGCTCAGAGTGGAAAAGTGACCCAAGGAGGACCATATCAGCAGTATAAGACCGGGAGCAGAGCCCAGATTTCCTGATTAATGGGCAAAGGCTTTTCTAGTATACCGTGTTGTCTCTCTAAGGGAGGAAAACTAGCTGCTCTCTGAACCTTTTAAATATTTAGTGCCAATTATTTTTGTAAGTGTGCGTTCTTTTGGCCTTTTAGGCATTTTTCCTCCATTCTGATCTATTCATTCACCTAAGGTTAGGAAGACTATCATTTTTCACACACATAAGCCTTTATAAGTATGAAAAAATACCTTTCAGTTAATATTACACAACTGGCGGACTCACAATTCCCAAATTAAGAGCGTTATTTTCACAAATGATGTAAAATGCAAAAATCTCGACTTCCTTCCTCAGTGAGTTTCTTTTTTAATTCTGTCATTTTATTTTCTGATACGTTTTTTTCCTATAGTGATCGAAATTTTTGGCAGTAGTATTCCCTAAAGGCAGTACCTCAAGAAGAATGGCAAATGGAACTACATGCATCGTAAAAACGGACAAATCCATCTAAAATTCCCATTACAGACTAATCTCAATGAACTGGAACCCAATTAAAAAAAAAAAACCTTAACGTATTTGTACTGTATTTTTCAATTGACAATGCAAATTCCAAGACTTTAAGGATTTGGTTTTTTATGTAATCTCATTGTTTTACATACTTTAGAGAAAATATCAAGTGATTCCAAAGACTTATCACAAATTCAGATCATCCTTTTGACTTTTTTACAAATTGGGATGAGAATTCATATTTGAATAATAATGTGTAGCACTACCAAATATAGGTACCAAAGGAAAAAAATTAATATTCTCTATTTCTTACTAAGTACTGAATATTGACCAATATTTTTAATAAGAATGAAAGCCAATGAGGGAAGTCTTTCAGGTAACTGTAGATTTTGATTAATCTAAAAGTCTCCCCACCTTGCCACATTTTCTCGCATATTCCATCTACCAGTGGACTGAATAGAGAAGCAACTGCTTTCTCAGTATTCCAGGCAAATTCTATCTACTTTGGCACATTTACCAAAAGAAAAGGCACAATAACTTTTGCCCAGTAGTTGCACAATAACTTTTGCCCAGTAGTTGCACAATAAATATTTACTGAGTGTATAGACAGGTAGAGGGATGGATGAAAGGAAGGATGGAAGGGTAAATAAACGAATGCAATACCATGTCAATACAGATATTTTACTTGAGACTTTCCTAAAAAATTAAAATATTCATTTTAGGAGGCAAATATTTATTTTGTCAGTAAAATTCTCTGAATGAAATTTTTTTCAATTGATATGAAGAAATGCCATGCTTATTTCCAATCAGTAAGAACTACTAAATGGTTCTACAAACATCCTCATTGGCCACTGCTGTTCCCTTGTACTTTGCAGATACTCCCATTAGTCAAGGAGTCTCTTGGTTTTAGCAGCTGTATATAGAAAAGGTCACAGGATCATTCAAATATGTAGGACAGCTTGCATATTTGATTTTGCAAAGACTCTCTAACAATTATGGCGTACAGACACAAACTTATCTATACCATGGCCAAATAGGTTTTTAAAGGTTTAAAATAATGCATTTCATTTACATGATACTCAATGAATATAACTGATTATAGCAGTGAAACATTCCGTTCCTTTCACATTATACAACAAAGTGTTCAGTTCCCCAAGTAAATTTCAGTGTAGAATGCACATACCTTGATAGATCCAGAAGTTATGAGAATCAAAAAGGAGACAGCTGAATAAAGGTCACCCTTGTAATTCCTGTAAACAAATTAGGCCAAATTATCCTTCAAACATATGTACAAGCAGGTCCAAAGCAGTCCTTCTATGAGGGAAAGGAAGAGACACATGAGGGATTGGGGTGGGAGGAAGCATGGGTGTTGTGAACCTAAGACTTCATTTTGCAATTCACAAGGAATAATGGGGTCAGTCTCTTAAAAGGTCTGCTTGACACTTCAAACAATCATATTAACTATGTTGCTAATAAAGAATTTAATTAATGATGAGTATACCTAGAGGGCTATGGAATTCTCACCCACAAAGATGTCCCAACTTAACAATACTCAATTATTGCTCAATATACCACTCATTTTGAGACGAAATGCCCACAATTTCAAGTTTTCACCAATGTAAATAATTTATGGTAATTTAAATTTCTTATACTAAAATAGTCCTTTATAGTTTACCAGAAACATTCATATACACATTTCATTTCATCCTCAAAACAATCCTGAGGAAACAGGCTGAGAGGTTAAATGGCTTGCACGGAGTCACATGTGTGGTTCGTGGCAGAGCCAGGACTAGAATTCAGGTCCCCTCACTTTCAGCTCAGTCATTTTTCCAATGTCCCACATGACTTCCTTCATGACAGCTATAAAATTAACTATATGTCTCCATGGGCCACACTTGGTACTGGGCAGTAGGACAGGAAATATGTCCTATAATAATCCCTACTATTTCACCCAACTTGAGAGATACATGTCTCTCTCTCTACATATACACACATGTGTGTATGTGTGTATACATATTTTATTGGCACAGAAATGTTAACAATATATTGATAAATGAAAAAAAGTACATTATAAAGTAATTACATGAGTCCGGCTTTTAAAAAGACATATATGTATGTAAAATATATATGATTTTCATCTTTCTGTGTGTCTATATTTTCTAATTTTTCTATAATGAACATATATTACTCATATATAAAATAGCTATGTTTTAAATTCTTCAAAAATCCATTTTAGGTGGGTGGGGGATGGAGGAAATATGGGGTGGGAGTGAAGGAGGGCACTTGTGATGAGCACTGGGTGTTGTATGGAAGTGTTGAATCACTATACTGTATACCTGAAACTAATATTACATTGCATGTTAACTAATTGGACTTTAAATTAAAAAAAAATAAAACAAAAAAAGCTTCAAAAATCCATTTTAGAAAAGGCAGTGTGGTGAATTAAAACAAAAGAAAAAAGAACAAAAACTTTAAACTTTAGTATTCCAATATTTTATGATTGGCACTCAATTAACCTTATGGCCCTAATTTATAAATCAAGTAATCCCAAAATTTATTCTTTTTATATTGAGGCAAAATCTCAGTAATAAGGGCAAACAATTTAAAAAATTTTTTAAATGTAGGTCAATAACATTATTATCACCTTTGACAAAGATCATCAATGTGACCTTGTAATGATAATAATAGAGTATTATATTATTACTAATGATCTCCATATCCAATATGCTATATATAAATCATTCATAATAGACTGAAGTAGTGCTCTTTATTAGTTGCAATCTAACTGCCTGATGTGCATTTTTTATCACTGTTAATGTTGCTCAAGAAAGGCATAGTTCTGCTCAAGCATTCATGTGGTTCCATAATAGTGCTAAGTTAGAATCTTTCAAGGGAAGACATTTCAGAAAGTACTTAGATCTAGACTACAAAAAAGTATTTCTGGCTCTTCTGCCACATATACCAGAGCAAGTCTGTAGAAATTGGCTTCATACCCATCAGGCTGATTCTGCAAGGAGGTTAGCAAAAAATGCTTTAAAAAATAAACTGCCCTATATGCAGCATTTTGCCTCGGTGAGATACACAGAGAACTGGGAAACAAGAGGGCTTTTAAATGATTTAGTTCTTCTCTGCTCACTTCTCAACTGCCTTCAAACCGGAGTCTTTAGGAAGATATCCTTCCCATTTATGACTAGAGAAGGCCGGTTCATACATGGATCTATATGAGATACCCCAGGTTATTTGCCATCACTTACCAGTTCAAACATGTACCATTCCCTCAACTTTCACCTCTTTATTTCACTCAAGAATTCATTTCCAAAAAAGAAATTGCTGACTGTCTTAATACTACGTGTGGGCTAGGTACCCTTTACGAAAAAAAAAAAAAAAAGTTAGAATGTTTGACAGGACCATCACTGAATGCAACCAAATAATGCACACCAGAGGCAAAAACAGCAGAAGCCACAAATGTTAGAAATGCATGTCACACTACTGACTATTGGTTTTGGAGATAGGCTAGAGACTGCAAGCAGAGTCCTAAAGCCAAATCTGAACGTCTCATTAAGAGTTCATCTAACCCACACTTCAATTAGTGCCACTGCCTCTTGTTTGGTCCTACATAGAGAATAATATTCTACATCCTTCAGTTCTCAGCCTCTTAAAATGAAACCATCATCTGAGATTGGCTGTGGAGATGAAATGCATAAATTGAAGGTGAACGAACAGAAGAATGGTCTAAGAGTCTGGTCCAAAAAATACATATATATATATATATATATATATATATATATATATATATATATATATATATATATATATATATATACACACACACGGATATGCATAATCAAAATATGCATATATGTGTGTATGGATAGATGTCTTTCTCAGATGCATTTAAAAAGTGTAATTCCTATTTGTTTAGGAAATGGGCCATTTTCTACTTGTTTTCAATAATTACTCAATTATATACTAATTATAACAGCTTATTAACACTTTCTATTTTCAAGGGACTTTGGGCTGCATATAGGTCACACTTTATTTTACTAATGAGTATATCTTTAAATATTGCTACACATACTCTGAAAGCCCTAATGCTATTTTTCTAATGGGACGTTGACTCAAAGACCTTGTAGAAAATAATTGTGTTAATAACAGAGATGGTTTCCCCATTACAATGATCAGTGCTCTCAGACAATTAATGCTGCAACACTGTATTGTCACTTTCTTCCTCAGGCCCTAGAGAACTTCTAGGTTTACATTATTGGCTGCAGCTTCTTTTTTTTCTGGCAATATGGGCATTTCTAATGATGAGACCTGCCAAAATTTGTCAATGCTATTTTTCTTCTTTTCCATTAGAGGTGACTGTGGCTGAATAGCCAAGTAATCTATAGTCTAACTTCACTTAATTGTTTTTACTACATGACATGAAGAAATATAGTGAGTAATCACTCCTGCTTTACATGAAGCAAATTGCTAGTGCTCTCCACAGCAATATGAACAATTCTTAACTTGCCTAATCTCCCTTGAACATCCTGTTCAAATCCTGACAGGGTAAACTCAGCCCTCCTTGGTTCTTCAATGACTAAAGACTAGATTGGATCAGTGGATCTCAATTATTTTCCCTGTCTGTATATCTCTTCAAAATAAAGCAGCCAGAGAACAGTTGGCCCCAATTACAACTGGTATATTTCTCTCCCTCTAACACCATCTCTCAAGGAGGACAGGTTTACCCTCTTTGTTATTTATTACCTAAACCTCACTTCTAAGGTGCAATATTTATTTTTGTGTTTTTTGTTTCCTCTTTGTTTTGTAAATGTACTTTTCTTTTTTAAAAGGTTTTATTTATTTGTCAGAGAGATAGAGCACAAGCAGGGGGAGCGGCAGGCAGAGGGGGAAGCAGGCTCCCTTCTGAGCAGGGAGCCCGATGTGGACTCCATCCCAGGACCCTGGGCTCATGGAGGACCCTGGGATCATGACCTGAGCTGAAGGCAGACACTTAACTGACTGAGCCACCCAGGCATCCCGTAAATGTATTTTTCTGCAATGAAAGTTATACAGATTTACTGTAGAAAATCTGGGAAATACTGAAGGTATAAAGGAAAAAAAATCACCTAATACCCACCTTCCCCAAACAGACATAACCAATTTTAGCACTTTGTGCATGGTTTTCCAGTCTTTTTTTTTCTTTCTTACATAGTGGGTAAATATAATTTTGTATCCTGCTTTATCACTTGATAGCATAACATAAACATTTTCCTTTTATCATAAAATATTTGTAAACATCATCTTTAATGGCCATAAATTATTACATTGTCTAGATGTACCATAAATCACTTAGCAAGTCCCTTGTTGAACATTTAGTTTCCTTCATTTTTTTCCACTATTACAAATAATTTCTGGTAAAAATCTTTGCAAATAAAGCTTTTTCTGCACTTTGCATTATTTCTTTAGGAAAAATTCCCAGAAGTAGAATTATTGGGTCAAATGGCTATGAGCATTTTTAAGGCTTTTGCTTCAAATTGCCAAATCTAGACCAACAAACATTTCATCATGTCCTTATATTCATGCATTTATTCAACCAGTACTTATTAAATACCTACTATGTACCAGGCACTGTGCCAGGTGATATGGATGCAGTAGTGAAGAAAACAGACACAAAGTCCATGCCCTCATAGAGCTAATATGCTAATAGATTTGACAAGTTATAAATAAACAGAAGTACAGTGTGATACCAGGTAGTGATGAGAAATATCAGGAAAAACAGAAGCGTATAAAGGCATAGAAAATGAAGAATCATGACAGGACTCATTACATAGGATGGCCAAGGAAGGCCTCTATGATTAAAGAATGTTTCATCAAAGATCTCAATGAAGCAGGAAAGTAAGCTTATAGAAATCTTGGAGAAAATTCATTTCAGGCAGTGGAAATGGCAAGTGCAAAGGCCCTGAGAAACAAAAATGCATGGCATGTTTAAGGAACAAAATGGAGGACAGTGTAGCTAGAATGTTATGACAAGGTTTGGTAGGGAAAATAGTAAGATGCGAGGCCCAATAGAGACCAAATCATGTAGGGCCTTGTAGGCCATGGTAAAGACTTTTAAATTATTTTTTAAATTTTATTTTAAGGGTGAGAAGAAGGCAGCCATTGGAGGGCAAAGAGCAGGAAAATCACAAGATCTTATTTATGTTTTAAAAGGATCACCCTGGGGGCACCTGGGTGGCTCAGTCGGTGAAGCATCTGCCTTCCGCTCAGGTCATGATCCCAGGACCCTGGGATCAAGCCCTGCATCGGGGGCTCCCAGGCTCCAGGGCTCCCGGGAGGAAGGAGCCTACTTCTCCCTCTCCCTCTCCTCCCCCATGCTTGCTCTCGTTCTCTCTCTTGCTCACTCTATCTCTCTCAAATAAATAAAATCTTTAAAAAAAAAAAAAAACAAATAAAAGGATCACCCTGGCTGCTATGTGGGAAATTATAGAGGGGCAAAAATGTATATAGGGGCATAATTAGGAGGCTATTTCAGTATTCTAGGTGAGAGATGATGGTGGTTTGGTCTAAGGTGTTAATGATGAAGGAAGACAAAATGTTTCAGACAGGATATAGTCTGAAGGTATAGTCAACAGCATTTGTTCATTGGTTAGATGTCAGGTGTGAAAAAAGATGAATCAAGGACTCTAAGGTATGGTACTTGAGCAAGTGCACTGAGCATTATCTTACAAAACCAACAAAAAAAAAACAACCTTGTTTTTGTTTGTAATTTGCATTTAAATTATTGAAGATTGAACTTTTTTCACATTTGTTGGCCATATTTATTTCCTTGTATGAATAATCTTTTCATGCATTTGTCTAGATGGCATTTATAAAATCCTTTCCTCCCTTAGCTTCTATTTCACTATTTTCTGGTTTTGCCTCTTACCTCTCTGACCTTAATCTGACTTCCTTTCTCTTGAAGGTTTCTTATTTCACCAACCTCTTAAGTTGAGTGTTTCTCAAGATCTCATCCTTGCTTCTCTTCTTACTCTATATGCCCTCCCTAGGTGAACTCCCCTTCCTATTCCTATGATTTCAACTACTACACTGACCAACGACACAGACCTACCCCACAGTATCTACCCCAGACCTCATCTTCAGATCTGTAATTTCCATCTGTTACAAACCATCTCCATCTGGATGTCTAGATGGTGTCTTACATTAAATAAATTCAAACCTGACCTCATTATCCTCACCAAAACTGACTTTTTCTTCTATGTTCCCTATATTGCTCAATGGTATTACCTAATTTCCCAAGCCAAAGTCACCAAGTCACTCCTCCCTCTCCCTCACCCTCTAAATGTTTTCACTTTCCAAGTCCTGCTAAGGCTACCTTATGAGTGGCTCTCGAATTCCCCACCGCCCATCTTTACTATCACTGCCTTGGTTCATATCCTCGTAATTGCTCACAGTTGCAACACAGTCTCTCAATGACTCACTGTTACTATTCTTAATCCACTTCAATCCATTCTTCATACAGGTGTCATCTTTCTAAAACCCAAAGTTTTTGACCCCCCCCCACTTTAAAGCCCCTCATCTAATTTCAGAGACTCTACTACAACATAGTACATTGCCTGATTTTGGATAAACGGCAGAAAAACAACCATTCTCCAGTATATCTCTCTGTACAGGAAAATCTTAATACATTCATTTACTCCACAAATATATACTAAGCATCTTCTGTGTGTCAGGCACATAGATATAAAACAAGACATTAGCCCTGACCTCCATTCCCCCACCTGCATAGGAAATAAAATGAAACTCTACTATCCTGGGTTGGGATTCTCCCTTGCTAATTTAGTCTTGTGCTCTTTCACAATCCTTTCCCATGTGAAATGTGGTTCCCCATATTCTCTTGACTAAAACATTTTCAGCTGTTCTTTAAAAGCCAATTCAAGGAGTGCCTGGGTGGCTCAGTCGTTAAGCATCTGCCTTCGGCTCAGGTCATGATCCCAGGGTCCTAGGATTGAGCCCCACATTGGGCTCCCTGCTCAGGCGGGAAGCCTGCTTCTCCCTCTCCCATTCCCCCTGCTTGTGTTCCTGCTCTCGCTATCTCTCTTTCTGTCAAATAAATAAATAAAATATTTTTTTAAAAGCCAATTCAAATGACACATCCTTTATAAAACTATATCTACCTTTGAGCTTCCAGAACATTCTAATTATTCCTCTTCTAGAGCATCTGTTACATGATAACAATATACATATAGGTCTGTCTCCTCCATTAGAATCTAAGTTTTTATTTTTATTTTTTATTTTATTTTATTTTTAAGATTTTATTTATTTGCGAGAGAGAGAATGAGAGACAGAGAGCATGAGAGGGAGGAGGGTCAGAGGGAGAAGCAGACTCCCTGCCAAGCAGGGAGCCCGATGCGGGACTCGATCCTGGGACTCCAGGATCATGACCTGAGCCGAAGGCAGTCGCTTAACCAACTGAGCCACCCAGGCGCCCCTAGAATCTAAGTTTTTAAGGTGTCCTTGTATCACTGGGTAAACAGAAGTATTTTTAAAAAGTTTTGGTGAATGAATGAAGAAATGAACAGACGAAGTTTTTTCTTCATGAAGATTGTTTTATGATGTATAATCAAACCCGTGTAATACTGAAGTCTTCAGGAAAAGGACAGTCCATGAGACCTAGAAAGTCTTCGTGGAAAAGACTTGAGACTTCAACACACATTGCCCCAGAAGTCTGTGTAAAGTTGATTCTTTTTCTGCCTTTTCAACAACAAAGAAGTCTCAGGTATTTTGCTAAATATCTGGGACCAGTATTCTCTCATTACATCTATTCTTGTTTTACACATTTCCTCAAACATATTTTATTCCATGTTTTACAGAAATATATTGTTAAAATTTTCTCTATTCTGTGTTGAATTACCCTTAAAATATTTCCGTTGCACTAAATTCTAATTGTTTACATTAAAGTTACCTCACTTTCACAAGTTGTCCAATGCTTCATTAAGGCAATATCTCAAATACGGGAAAAGAACAAAACAATGAAAAAAAATGTAGCACCCTTGTGTTAACACTTCATGGGTTTGAAACCAAAAATAAATGGTGTCACACCTAAGTGTTGACATTTTATTACACTAAACATGAAAGATAAATCACAAATGCACCAACAACGTATGGATATGTGCACAGCTTATATCTGTAATAAAGAATAAAAACCCAGGAAATCAGTGTATTATTTTAGCTTCTACCCAAGATCATTGAGAGAATGTATGAGCCAAAAACAATACAAAGAATAATATTTCCCATTACACTTAGAATTCTCTAGGATACACATAAAGAAATGGTCAGATTTAGAAAAAGAATAAAAAAATTAATCACCGCCAATACTTTAGTGAGTGTCCCAGAGCTTCCTTTGTCATAAACCTATGCACTACCTCAATTCTTAGAAAGAAAGAAAAGAGAAAGAAAGGGAAGGAGTAAGAAATGAGAATGATTTTATTGTTATTTCAAAGCACAAGAGTCTTCTCAAATCTAAGCTATAGGTATCAGTTGGCCAATCAACTGCACAGCCTTCTCCCTTAGAGGTCACTAGATCTCATTAGTGAAATTAATACTATCTTTCCAAAAGGAGTCTCTTATTTGACTTGCATAGTAATGATGTCAATGCTTCCCTACATTGCTTAAAGCTCTAAACATATGAGTCACAATCACAAAGATATATTCATTTCAAGCATAGATTAAGCAAATAAGTGATGTATGTTTCTGTAAATGATGCTTGTGAAATTCATGTCAAAAATGTACATATACTTTTTAATAAATATTCCTTTGGAAAAAAATTCCATCCCCACACATATAAACACAAACATATTTGGGGGATAATTATTAGAGCAGGAGATCACACATCAATATCACTCAAATGCTTGCAATTAAGCAGAGCAGCTTTAAAAAAAGAAAATCATTAATGCTAAAGGGAGGTAATGCACAGAGTATAAATTCGAAACGTTGATCAGAAATATTTTGTTGATAGGAATTGAGTTAGCTAGGAACATTTCAGATTTAGAAGGATTCCAGTCACCCTGTGGTTGTAGTGTATTTATACACCTCTATATTTAAACACAGGTGGTAATTAGCAAGATTGAGACACATTTAATAAGGCATCATCATAGGTGCAAAGGATGTGTAGCATAAGATGAGTTCATTATCAATAACTTCCCTGAATTAATCATCTCTTAGGACATTTAATTTTAAATGTACCTGAAAAAACCTGGATTATTGAGATAGGCCATCTGCAGTATCTTTTTCTAATTTCTCTGAACAACTGAAGAGTTTTCTTAAAATGCCTATATACAGCTGGGACACAGAGATTATAATATCTAATAAACCAAATGACCATCTAATCTGGCACCTTCTCTTTGACAGGTGTCTAAACCAGATAGAGCCATGAGAAGTAATATAAACACTTAGAATCCACCAATTACACAAAACCATGCAACTGGGAAATTTTCTCCTTGACCTTAGCCAATGATCAGATTTTCCCTGAAGTATGTAATGTACTTTTATTTTGGCTGCTTTAAAAATCCTCATTCATACAGGCAATTAAAAACATTAAACTATGATTCCAAACATTAAAATGAAAATGGATTTCCTTTGATATAACCATATAGGGATTCTACTCCAAGTTTTATATATACAACTGCATCAGCATCTTGAATATTCACAATACCTTACATCTAAATAGGAAAATAACTGAAAAGTAAACACACGTAATTTCAAAAGGGAAACTGAGGTGATAACACCAGATCATTATTTGGATGAATAGCCAAAATTCATTGATCAGATATTTGGAACCATCCAGATGACTGCTATTTTACATTGTACATCCAAATGCTAAGCATCTGCTGAAAGGCCAGAACAAACGGACATGATACAGAAGAAGGACACAGACAGATACTAGGAAATCTACATGTTCAACAATGATGATTGACTGAATTTTTCATGTTTTACTCAGATATTTTCATATCACACCAATATGGCGTAAGTAACAAAAATAAACCAATTAACAAAATATATGCAATTCAATACCTCACAAATGGATACCAATATCATCAATATTCCCTAAACTGTAAAAATGTAAATATTATTTTTCCTACATTTTTAAATCACTACTCTATTCTATCATTAATAATTCTGTCTGGGATATTTATATTTTGAAATTCTAGTCAAAATACCTGGTGATATATAAATATAGATCTTCCTTCTTTTTTCATCACCAAAATCCTTTTTGGGAATCACTCTTTCTTAGCCGTAATACAGAAATTTGTTTACAGCCATAAATTCACAGGAAAAAATATTAATTTATCAGGACCCATAGCTGATAATATTGCAAAAGGCTTAACATGGATTGCAATTCAGCTCATATTAGAGTTTGTGATTCCAAAATTCAATTTTGTAAGTCATAATCAGCCACAAAAATGTTACAACAGAATATGAGAAACATTAAAAGGCAATTTCCTCATTGTTGACTACTTATCAACTGACAACTTAGTCCATTAAAATTAAAACAATCAGTATGCTTTAGGGTGACGGGTAAAATGAGTGTTTTACAGATTTCAAATAAATGTTTTCAAATCCATTTGGTCTTTGTAATAAAAAAAATGAGGCATAGATATTTTAATAAAATTGTTTTTATATTTGGAAAGGAAAAATAACCAATCCTACTGGAAAATTCAAGCATCATTTATATTTAACTTTACTATGATTGCTAACTAGGCTTCTTCAAAGTCTACAAAATCATAATTTGAAAGAACATATTTTTTCAATATAATAGCTATTATGAAACTCTTTTACAGCTGTGAATGTCCTCATAGAACAAAAACGCTCTGTAACACACATAAATACCAATAGAAATGCACAAATCAAGCCTCTATTTCTGTGATTATTTTGAAAGAACTGCTTGAGTAGGGTACAAAGAGGGTAAGCGGTAAGATTTTCAGGAAAATGACAGAGATGGCACTGATTTTTGTTCTGCTTAATCATTTATTGCTCACAAATTCAATTCCCCAGCCTTTTACGGTTACTTTCAGGGACCAACAGGCTGGCATGAAATTAAATTAACAAGCAGGTTCCCATCCTGAATTAGTGACTCCCAGCTGTCTGTCCCGTCTAGTTTCCATGGCAGTGGAAGAATCCGTGGAAAATGAGGTGCAGAAAATTTTAAGAAGCCAACATATCAAACTCTTTAAGTTGATTTCTTTAAACCGATGAATCAGTAGCGGGGGCATAGGGGGAAGGTAGAATTGAAGTTAAAGTTTTTAATTTCCTGGCTTGTTGAAAAGACCAGTGTGTTTCTGTTTTTGTAATTGTTAAGGGATGCAAGCAACATCTTACACATTTCATAGAAGGCTGTAGATTCAGGATGGCATATAGTTCATTATGCATTTTATAGTAATCCGAAAGTGTTTAAGGTACTCTGCATTATTTTGAAGTGTTTCATTTTATTTTTGCTTTCTTTTTTTGGCATAGATATTAAGATTCATCAGCCTGTTAAATGACTCCAAACATTCAGAGACTAAGTAAAAAATTCTCTCAACCAACCAGATGTTTGTTTGCATCACCCCAAACAGCTGGATGTTTGACGGAACTTTTCACTCACATATTTGAGATAGAGCCATAGAGACCTGTCATAAGCACCCAGAAAAAAAATACTAATCTTGGCACATACCTACCATAAACACAAGTACAAAGGCTCAGAGTAAGAGCTTCACAGGGAGTGATCCACCAGTATAAAAAGAGATTATTTAACACATTTTTCTATGTCCATTTTCCAATTAACTTCTCCACTCACACAGTTAGAGTAGGGTGGGAATGGAGAACCCAATATTTCAGAATCATTACATCACATTGAAAACATCATCCAAGAGGTAGTGGTTAGTTGGCATATATGCATGTTTCACCATATGCTATTGTTTACCTAAAGTAGAGGCTTGGACAGGAAGTAAAAGTCAGATTTTTTTTAAAAAAATTGTAAATTATCCAAGATTATACTTCCAGGTCTAGAAATGAGTCCTAAAGTTACATAAGAATTTAACAGGCTTTATTTATCAAACTCTAAATTATTATTTTTTAAATATTAGGGATCCAAAATCAACTGTAAAAACATTTACTATCTCCAACTAAAACTAGTTTGCTTTGATTATACACAAAAATGTTAGCAGTCCAATTGATATAAATATTGTTACACAATAATTTTCAGTTTATGCCATCAAATTCCAATTTCCTCAGCCTTATTTTTCATGGGTTCCAAATGTAAGCAATTTTGTTGGTCTTGCTAAATTGTACCACCATGCATCTAGCAAACTACAAAATCTCTATACATCATATAATTGTCATAACAGAATACCATATACTGAAGAGACACCTATGGTTGGACCATCAAGGTTATTAGGAATAATCAAAAGCTGTGTGAAACCTTTTCTAGCATTTACCTGCTCAAACTAAGCACGGTCCTATTTGATATTTACTTTCCTCAGTTCTAAAAAAAAAAAAATCAATGGAAAACAGAAAGAAATAGAAAGAATATATTAAGCCAGGATAACAGAAAGAAATAGAAATAATATATTAAGCCTGGATTCAGAATGTTTTACCTTTTAGGGGAAGGAAAAATAATAGTAATCTACATTCAAAATAGTGGTTTAACCTAATACACAGAACCTGCAGATGATTTAAAACACTTAGTGTATATGGAAACAGTTCTGAAATTTGATTCTTCTTAATTTTTTATAATCAGAACCTACATTCCCAGCTATGGATATATGCTGTTGATCAGAATTGCTAAATACTCTTTCTTACAATATTCTTCATCATTTAATTTGCCTGTAGTTGTGTTAGTAATCCAGTTCAAACCTTTATTCCAAATGGTAAATGAAAGGAAGCTTCTTTTCTTTTTAGGTGTGCATGGATTACTACTTTTGAGGTTAAAGTGACAGGAATTTTAAAAAATATATAAAATTTTAATAAAATTATTATACATGTTTTATGTATGATGCATGGCATTCTTTAGAGATTGTGTGTGTGTGTGTGTGCATGAGTGAGGGAGAGAAAAACTGTGAGTACTATAAAAAATTTGTTTTCATTAAAAATTGAGTATGCAAAGTACTGGTCTTCTTCTGACCTCAGGTCAGTCAGTAAGTGGGTAAATAAATAAATAAATAAATAGTTTGGGAAACCTTAGGGGACTTATTAACTATAATCTATATTAAGCACTTGATAACTAAAAACTGAAACTAATGGACATTTGGGAAAAGCAAGCTTCAAGCAAAAATTACATGCATTCTAATGGCTATCTCTATCAGAATAGAAAAAAAATTTGTTAATTAATACTGAACCTTCTTAACACTTCCAAGTTTTTAAGATTGTCATGGAAAATAAAGTTCAGAGGCAATGTGTCAAAAGAATATTTTGCAGTTTGATGATTTAAAGTAACACTGTACAGAATAAACTTAAATACTGAGCTGTTCTGCTTCAGCAAGAATCTTTGTGTTAAAAGCATCAGAAAGGTACAATGACTATAAAGGAAACTATGATTATGTCAGTGTTATTTATACGTATGATAGCTAAATTGGAACAATGAGACTTCTAGGGTATTTGGACTTGGACTCTGAATTAGGCCTTTGAATGAGACTGTAATTACATACAATCTGATTTTACTTTTTAACACTCCTGTATGTTTGAGTATTTGGAGTCTCGCTTAATCACCCTTACAGCACAATGATTCTACAAAGCCTTCTTTCCTTCAGCCTCATTACATATTATGTTCAGAACTGGGACCCAGAACTAATGGTAAATACTAATTCATGTGTTAAAAATATTCATTTTTCTACTGTGTCTGGCATTGTTCTACGGACTAGATTCTGTTAGTTTTATTATGCAAATGTCAAAATCTCTTTGTAGAGTTGTTTTCCAGAAACACCTGTTTATCAAAAACATTCTGAGGGACAATCTGAGAACTTTCAACTAACATTTAAAGCATGGGTTCATTTTGGAAATTAGCTGAACCCCTGACTTTTATTATCATTAAAAGCTTCCAACCTTACTTGGGCGTACTTGAAAGCTTTGAACTACCTTAAAAACAAAAACAAAAACAAAAAAACTTCACATTAGTAAATTAGTTAACACATCACCCAAAAAGTCTTATAAACTTCGACCAAAATGGCAAAACTAGGATTCTGCTTTTCCAGATATTTACTTTAAGGGGCATACTATGTCCTATAAAAATTCATTTTCCCCCATATTGCAGATATGAAAAGCAAAGAGGGGGTGTTGAGTAAACAAGCAAATGCAGGGTAATCACGGAGCATAACGTAAAGCTGTGGATCTCCTTTTAATAATAATTAAAAAAGCCTTTCCTTCTTAGACTGTACTCATTCTTGGCAGCACTTAAGTACCCTATGCTCCAAATTGAAAGTCTCTGGACTAAGGAGATGAACCAGGGTATTTCAGCCAAAAGATAAGAATAGAGCAGACATTTCCAATGTCTTCCCCAAACAGGTTAAGAGTAGGGACTGATTCTCATAGTATAGTGTACCTGGTTTGTTAGTTGTAATCATAGAACAACAATCTAAAATTCAAGGAAGCTATTTGTGACCCTTACTTACCACAAAGGCGATCAATTAAATGTTAATCAAACAGTACCCATTAGAGTCCACTGAGGTATTTCGTTTCCTTTTGGTTTCTAAAACCGAAGGGATTTACTACTAATTGTAGTAAGGGCTACTAATTGCCCTTCCATAGCACCAGAAACTTCTTTTCGTATTTCTTAGGGCCACCTCAAATACAACTCGGGATTAACATTCCGGGGGGGGGGGGGGGACCGGGACAGTTCAGGCGGCTCCTGACCAACTGCTTCATATTGAAAATGTGGAGTTTTTCTATACATATTAGCATATCGCCAGTAGCAGTGATGCAGATCTGCTAAACCCGAAGCTGCCGACGGCAAGCACGAGCTGCAAAGCAGCCTTCGCCCCCTCCCCTACTCTCCTGGTGGCGAAATAGATGTCGAGACATCTACTAGTGGAGTGAGATCGTCTGTCTCCGCAATTGTAAACAACTGGCTGCACTGGGTTTGCTGAAATGTTTAAATACACTCCTGACTGCAAACACATCCACTCACCAAATCGCGCTAACAGTCTCCCTTCTCCACCTCTAGGAAAAGCATCCTAAAACTGAATTGTCAATCTGCCCGTTGTGGAGTGGAAGAAAGTGAGGTTACATTTCTCCAGGCATGCCTAGACGGTACTTGGCGCTCCGCAGATGTACTGGCCGCTACTAGATTCCCGGGACCACGTCTCAGGATGAAACGCAAAAAACCCCCACACAAACCCGTGCAGCTGAGCGCGTGGTTTAAGCCAAAACCGACGGCTCCCAGAACACCGACTACTGCGTAATGACTGTCTCTTTTGACAAAGATTGGGGTATAGGGAGGACGCATCGGGTGGGGCCCCAAACGGCGTAGGTTAGAAGGTTCTAGAGTTCTCCCCTCCCCGAATCTGGGCTCCCCGAGTAAGGTTCAAAGAGAAATTCAGAAGCAAACAGGTAATAAAGTGCGTCCTAGCCCCTGGGCATCTTCTCTCGGAGAGAGGGCACTAGCGGGACCCAAGTGGCCTAGCCCGGGGCGAACGCTCCAGGTGGGAGGGAGAGGAGAGGCGCCCCTTGTCTCTTCTCGGACCGAGCCCCCCCTTTCCCAGCATCCAGGTCCACTTGTTAGAGCGCCCCGGCTCTGCGCGAGAGCCGAGGCGAGGCCCCCCCCCTTTTACAACCGGAGTTGGTTGGCAAAAGTGTCGCCTGTAAAGCCCAGCGAGCACCCGAAGGAGTACCCCCAGAGCCCACTGGAAGCTTGAACTGCAAACGAGGCCGACCTCCCACCTCGCCCGGGTGGTTCAGAGCCCCGGGTCCGGCGGAGACCCAGAGATGAAGGAGCGAAGGTTCTGCTACCTCGGGCAGGACTCCTAGCGCGGACGCAGCCCGCGGTTCACAGCCCAGAGCCGCCATCGGTCGCCTGCAGCCTCGGGGCGAAGTTCGCCCGAGTCCTTGGGGTGGGAGGTGGGGGGTGGGGGCCGCGAGACAGAGGGAAGGAGATGAGGGCCGGGAGAAACGCACCTACCTAGTCCAGGCGCAAGTTTCGGTGGCGTCCCCAGGTGCGGTCCCCCGCCCCCTCGCCAGGTGCTCAGCCCCGCCGGGCGCCGCCGGTGCCCGAGACTTCAGGCGTCTCAGCCGGTTCCTGCGGGAAACGACTGTAAATCCACATTACTGTGCGAGCTGCCGCTTGGGCCCCCGCATCGCTCTCCTCTGGCTGGCGGCGGCGGTGCTTTCAGCCGGCAGCCGCCGGAGGCAGGGACCGAACCTGGCTATTGCCGCGCCAGCGGACGATCCTTGCCAGGAGGGTGCTTGCGCCCGGGGTCGTGTGTGTGTGCGAGAGTGTGTATACGCCTGTGTGTCCGTGAGAGTGTGCGTGTGTGTGCAAGCAGAAGGGGTGAGCTCAGCCCCCGGGGCACTCGGAGGTGAACTCCGGGCTAAGAGGGAGCCCGCCGCGCTCCCGGGTGCGGGGCGTCTGCACGGCTGATGGCTGTGCTGATGTTGCCGTGGCCGCCGCCGCCGCGCTCTAAGGCTGGTAACGGTGGTGCAAAAAATGTTTCTCCGCTACTCGAGACCAAAAAACCTGCCCTGTCTACTGAGCATGCCCGGTTTGACAGCTCTACAGCCGAGGTTTTTTTTTGTTTTTTTTTTTTTTCCCTTTTCCCCAAGACTCCAGGTTTTAGCCGCAGCTGAGATGAGGGGAGGGAGGAGGAGCAGAAGGAGGAGGAGGGCTGAGGGAGCAGGTAACGGGCAGAGGAAAGGAAGTCAAGATGAGAAACATCAGGGTATTTGAGGATGGAGAGAAAGAAGGAGAAAGCTGGAGATGGGAGCAGAGGAAAGAAATATGGATCAACAAAATTTAGATTTTGTACCACAATGAGTTCCTGGCCAGGGGACTCTCATGACTAGCTTTTTTTTTTTTTTTTTTTTTTTAACCCCCGAGGGTTAGGTGAGGTAGGGGTTTCGGAGGAGTGTTTATCATCCCCAAGATCAACCTGGGACAGTGTTTCATAGTCATGACATACACAAACGCGCGTGCACACCACACACACACACACACATACACAAAGGAGCGTGATCACTGCTGCGCTGTATAAAGCCTCAGCACTGACTTAGAATGTGAAGTCTCTTGCCAGTATAACTTCGGCAAAAAAAAAAGAAAAAGAAAGAAAGCGAGCGAGCGAGAGAAATTGTTTGGGTTCCTCCTTTTTCCCTCTCCCCCGCCTTCCAGAAAAGCCAAGCCCGTGAGTGTCGCGCGTAAGTGACCCGCAAGCTCTCTCGCGTCCGTCTGTGTGAGAGCACCGCTGACTGCCACCAGCTGACAGTGTGACCCCAGCGCGCCAAGGCCGGCCACCCGCAGCCTCCTGGCGGCGCGTCAGCTCAGCACTGACAAAGTCCTCTAGGGGCGGGGGGCGGGGGCAGCGCTCCAGCTCCTGCCCTGCCAGGCCGCCCTGGTCCCTGGACTCCTCAACCGGCTCCGCCCCTCACCCCGCCGGGCAGGAGGGGCACGTACCCGGGCGAACCCAGCGCGCTGCCCCAAGCCCTGGATCCCTCCTTTCCCACCCTCTTCAGCTTCCTCTAAAAAGCGGAAAAGCGGAATCTACATGTCCAGAAACTCGCTTCGGGAGCCTTAGGAGTCCTACTGGG
This sequence comes from Mirounga angustirostris, assembly GCF_029215605.1. NCBI lineage: Eukaryota > Metazoa > Chordata > Mammalia > Carnivora > Phocidae > Mirounga > Mirounga angustirostris. The sequence continues at coordinate 101,878,506 of NW_026991719.1, forward strand.
CATGCTCAGGACTTGGGGTGCCTCTCGTGGAGGAGCTCTCCGGCCGCCAACATCTGCACGGCTGGGCCAGATGTGAGGCTTAAGAGGGAGGCGTTGGCGCCCTATTGGAGTTTGGCTCCCGTTCCGGGAAGGGCGGCGGCGACGCCCACAGTCGCCTTCTCCTTCCCGGCTTCCCAGCGAGAGCAAGACCGTGGGAGATACCAAGTGCCGAGCCAGGGGAGCTGCACTAACTGGAGAAACAGGAGTCTTGCGTACTCCCAGACCCCTTCCCCCAGCCCCCAGCGCCACCCCCGCCGTAGGCAGGTAGGGGGCGCGCAGAACAGCAAAGAGAGCCCCGCGTGTGTTCGCGGGTACTGCTAACCTCTAGGTAAAGAAAAGAGAGCGGGCAGAGTCGAACCTTCTTTGGGAGAAAGACGTTTACTGATGGTTTTCTTGAGTGAAGAAAGAAGGGCGTGTGTGAATGTGTATGTGTGCACTCACGTTTGTAATTTTTCTCCACAAGAGCAGGGACTGGAAAGCGAGAAGCTATTGCCGAGTTGAGAGCCTGCTAGGGGTTGCAATAAGGCACATTTGGAGCCTTGGCTGGCGCTAATTACCGGGAAGAGTTGCTCGCGGCGCGGTGGGCGCGCACCAAAGCTTCCAGCTGTTCTCCACTTTGGGTGGTGGCAGCTGCGCGAGGACAGCTTCCGGGCTGTATGGTCTCTGCGCTCCTGAGAAGGGGGGACCCGATTCGGTTTCTGAAAGAGAGATAGTATAGGGTGACGCCAGGGGGAGATCTCGGAACCGTGTGTTCCCATCCTCCTGGTTTTTAATACAGGTATTTGCAAAGAGGGTGCATTGTAAGCCCGGCACACTACCGAGGAGAGGAAATAAAATATACCGAGCTGAACACTCGGGGAAAGAATCTGGGAATCAAGAGCTGTTTTTTCCCTTCGTCCCTTTTCCAACACCGCCTTCAGCTTTGGGCAGGAATCCTTTGGATCCCTGCCGTTCATCACCCCACCCCCACCCCACCTCTCTGTCAACAAAGAAACAAAAGATGACAACTCGACTCTGTGGGGGGAGAGCAACTGCTTCCTTCTAGAACCATCTCTCTCTCTTGGGTTGTTGAAAAAGCAACGGGAGAAGGCATGGCTGTAAAACCTGTGTCTTGCCACGAATATGTAAACGAACCTTCCTAAAACCCACTACCCTCCTCTGTAACAAAACAAAAGCATGTATATGTATAAAACATATATAAAATTCCTAAATAAAAGAAAGATTCTTCGTTAGGAACTACCAGAATCCTGAACTGTGGAAGGAAAAGACTTTCAGGATACCTCCTCAATTCCCAGCTAAGAGTTCTAGGAGGAGGAAAAAGAAACATCTGGTCAGTCACTTCTCCAGTGACTCAAAACACTCCGAGTCTAAGGAAATTCTGTAACCAATGATTAAGGAAAGAACTCATAAATGAAAAGGAAATTCTGACAGAATCAGAGGTGGACAAACCGTAACAGCCATGGAAATAGAATATAGGATTTAAAACTAGGATCATCTCACTCTCACACTTGCTGTCTCTTTTGTTACTCTTTTGGAAGACCCAGGAAAGAAAGGGCAGTTAATTAACTAGGGATTTCATAAAAGGAAATTCAGCTTGTTTCTCTCGACAAGTCCTTTTAATTTGACAGTCCTTTTAATCTTTTTTTTTTTTTTTTTTAATTCTCTCCTCTGCTGTCTCCTCTTTGTATTTTCTCTCACATTCTTCCCTCTCATTTTTCTTACCAGTCTTCCACAGCTCCCCGGAGTCCTTAATTCATTTGTTCTGCAGTGGTCTCCCTTTAGTTCCTTCAAAAACATTGTTTCCATTTCTAAATTCCAAAGTACAGAGGGCTCTGTCAACTTTTCTTCCTTTCCAAAGAACTGATTTACTGCTTCTGGAAGTCCACAACCTGATACTGTAGGTGGATTTCCTAAAGCATTTATTCAACTTTAAGGATTCCTTAGACACATTTAAGTAGCAGGAAGTTGCAGAATTTTCAAGTTGTTTTGCTCATGGGAGCAAGAATTTCTATTTCAAATGTGGATATCAGGAAGAAGGCACACTAAATTGCCAGTTTCAGAATGCCCAATGTGAAGGAAAATATAACCAATTGTAATGGAGCATGCAGTCTGTACAGGACAGTTACTCAGTTGCCTAGATGATATTATTCAAATAATTTGCTAGGAATTTTAAAAGAGCTATGCCTTTTCATCAACAAAGACCACACACATGTACACATACACCTTTATGCATTTATTCCCAGAACTAATGTAATTATATAAATTCAATTCAGCAAATGATTATGGAGCATCTACTATGTTCCAGGAACTGTGCTAGCACTGGGAATAGGTAAAGAAATTGAGACTTAAGCTAAGAGATGTTCAAAGATTTGTGAACAATTCACTAATGGACAAGCATATATTGAGTGGCCATTACCATGTACCTAGAACAATTCAGTACTAGAGAACAATATTTAGATGTTCTGGCCTTGATTTTTTTAAATGTATTTGTTTAATCCATAGGTTTCATTCTCTGCAAATAATGCATAATGGAGAATATCACTTATTTCAATCTTGTTTCTAAGTACCCTCATAAGTAAGAGTGTAAGTACAATAATATTAGAAGACTAAAGTCAATAACAATTACATAAAGAAAATCAATGTGAACTATCTGAAATGAAGGACTTTGTTTGGTTGCTTGTCTAATGGGAAGATGTTTTCAAAGGCACACTTTCAATACATACTGTGGTGCACCATTATTTCCTATTGCAACTGATAACAATGTCATCCAGAGATCAGCTACCAGAGATTATGAATGGTGCTGGCACCTTAACTTTTGGCTACAATGACTGGAAGCAGCAGAGGTAGCTTAATGATTTTCTACCCAAACACTTTCCATAAACAGAGCTGTAAAATTGCAATCACCAGCTTGCTGCTAGGGAGTGCCCATTTCTGGCCGGCTGTGGGCCCCTCTAGGGAGAGTGGCCACATTGGAGGAAGTTCACTTGAGCCTGGATATGAACAGTTGGTGACCAGGATTCTGCATCCATCTGTTCAGAACAGAGTCAGGCACGTTATTTTTTCACACACCCAAGTAAGGCTCAAGAGAACAACTGACAAGCCAATCAAAGTCTTCTCTTTACCTATTTCTATTTGGTATCCAAATAAATCCTGAAGATCCATTTTTCTGACTAGAGTTCCAAGAAGAAGCAAAATACTTTTTTTTCCCCTTTGGGCTTCAGCGAGTCACTTTGTATTCCACATAGCAAGCCCTGCTCACAGAAGTATATATTCATACAGAATATCCCTCATTGGAAAGGTTCCATCAGTGTTGCTGTACCTTACTCTCAAAATAAAATGTATCCCTAATACAGATTAATCATAACCTTCAAAACCAAGACTTCTCAATAGGGTGCAGTGGCAATTAATTTGCATTATTGCTATAATGGATTCAAATAATTGCTAAATTTAAAATTACAGACAATGAACAGAATGGCACCTCAGTCTTTAATTTATGTGAAATTCACTTATATTTGATACACACATGCATAAAAATATGGCAATAACAATAATTTCTATCCTCATAAAGATAACGTAGTGCCTTCCCTTGCAGATTTGAAAACTGGCTTTATGCTAGTGTTTGTCTGTTTATTGGAAATACTTTTAAGAATATTACTTTTTGGCACATTTTAACTATAAGAATATTACTTTTTGGCACTTTTTAACTATCACAATTGTTGAAAAGGGGAAATATTGATTTCAAAATGTACCATGATTTCTGTTTGAGAGATGAAATTACACTCCAGAAAGAGAATTTGAAAAGAGTATAGAACAATTAGGATTGTTCTGTTGGCATTTAAATGCACTTGAACTTCTCTCTAACTTTGTGACCTCATCATAATAACCTTTTAAGTGAATTATTATCATGATTGACTTACAGGTAACTATTAATTTGTATTGAAATAACTAAAGCATTTAGTGCTTCTAAAACGCATGCTTAATAACAGCCATAAGAAGACTTTTATAGCCACATATATTAACAATTGCTATTAGATGCTAACAATTATTAGGATAGTCTATCATAAACAGATTTTAAATGCATTTTATATGAAAATTGGGAACTAGAATGTTATTATTTTCCATGCAACACAATAAACATGAATAATTTCTTTTCAGATTAAGGAAACAGGCTCCCAAATGTGTCTTCATTCTCTCATTCATACTTTGATTAAGCAAAGATTTATAGAATACCTAGTATGTGCCTATTCAGTGCTAAATACTGGGGAACAGAGTGGTAAACAAAACACACTTGTTCCTGTCTTTGCGTAGATTATGGTCCACTGGTAGGAGACTGACATAACTGATCCCACAATGAGATACTTAGTTCTAAACTGATGAATGCTCTGAAGGAAAATAACACTATTGACAAGGCAACAGCAGAGGAGATGTAATTTAGATTGAGGTTGGAGTGGTTAGATAGGCTTCCCTGAGGAAGTGGCTACTAATCAGAGGCCTAGAGAATGTGTAGTGGTTAGCATTCCAGGCACAGAGAAAAGAATCTACAGTATTTGATGTGAGAAATATCTTGGCAACGTCAAGGAATGCAAGGACAGCCTGTGCCTCTGGAGTGTAGTGAGTGTAAGAAGTGGAAGGAGGGGCCCTTGTGTGGCTCAGTCGGTTAAGCTCCAGGCTCCTGATTTCGGCCCAGGTCATAATCTCAACATCATGGGATTAGGCTTGGTGCTCAGTGGGGAGTCTGCTTGAGATTCTCTCTCCTGCTGCCCCCCCCCACCCGCCGCCGCTTGTTCTCTCTGTCTCTCTATCTCAAATCAATCAATCAATCAATCTTAAAAAATAAAAAGAAGTGGAAGGGAAGTGGGGAGGAGGAATGACATAAAATGAAGAAGGACAGGCAGAAAAGAGCAAAATCATAAAAGGGTTTAAGGACCTTGATAAAGATTTTCGATTTTGCCCTAAGGATAGTGGGAAGTCCAGGAAGATGTGATATGATTTGATTTACAGCTCAGTGGATCTCAATCAAGTCTTTGTATTTGCCAACACTCAAATTATAAACCTTTTTCTATCCTTATTCTTCTTGACTTTTCTGTGATCCAGAGACCCTGGGATTTCCTTAGAGAATTTTAGGGTATCTGTGTAGCCAAAATTATTTTCATAATAATACAAAGATATTATTTGCCTTTCACTCACATTCTCTTACAAATGTACATCAATTAATTGAATGCAAAAGCAGGAGAATTTAGCTGTGTTCTTTTAAGCCAGGAATTAAAGGTAACACTATAACTCTTCTCAAAAATTCTTTGGGAAAATGTAGTACTTTTTCATAAAAATTTTAAATAAAATTTAATGTTAACATGTAATGAGTTTATTACTATTACTTTAAGTGCATCGATACATAACTATTTAATTCCTGTGTGTTTTAACTTCTGCTACATAAATATCAATGGAGATAACCCGGAAAGACAATAGCACTTTGGGGTCTTCAAAAATTTTGGAGAGTTTAGGAAAAGGGTCCAGAGACCAATGCCAACCATTGATCTTCTTTTCTAAAAACTGGCTGTGCTTTCCTTCTTATCAGTATCTTTTACTCTTTCTGAAGTCTCAATCCTTAGATTCACAATAAGAAATTGATTTTTATATTGTAATCCAGAATGGTCACTTACAACTGCTTTGTGATGTATTTTGAAATTATCTATTCTATTCCAAGCAAATCAGTTGCTTTCTTAACCCAGTAACCCACACTTGGAAAAAGTATGGATGATCTCATCCCATTTCCAGGTTTCAGTAATTACTTCTAGTTTGATAACTTCCAGATCATAGCCCTGTCCCAACATTCCTCCTGGAATCCATCTCTAACAGTTGGCTGAATATCTCTTTCTTATTATCTCATAATTACTCCAAACTCAACTTGTTTAAAATTGAACTGATAGCCAACATATTTTTAAATAGGAAAATGGGAGATTACAAAAGCATATAATCTCATGTTTCTATGAATTGACTAAAACTAAAATATTTACAAATAGATGCATGGTGAAAGGACCAGGAAAAATAAATTATAATGTTAATAGTGATTCATGGGTTTGTTAGTGGTTTTAATTTTCTTTTTTATATTTTGTATTTTATTTTCTATAATAAATACATAGTAATTTGTTATCAGAAAGCTATTATTAAAAATATAAAAATATAACTAATCTTCCTTATAAGTCTTATACCTACTCTTGCCTTTCATTTTAAAGGTATGATTCAATTTATCTCAAGATACGCTATAAACATACTTTTTCAGTAATAATCATTTTAATAAGGCAGGCTCCTCTAGGACACTTTCTTTCATCACCAAAGGAATTCCAATCACAGGATGAGCATAGGCAAGACTCACCTATCACCACAAAGTAGATTCATCAATTTTCTAGGATACCTGACATCTTGGTTGAATTTCTAGATGCTTCAGGCTACTACAGCTCTCTCTGTCTGTCTTAAGATTGTGTATAATTAATTCCATAGGCCATCAGAGGGACACTTGGTTACAGTGGGACAGTCTATCCTTTCATTCAAATACTATTGTAAATAAAGCCTAAAAATTAGTTTAAAACACTCCTACATCTGCCCAGGAGGCCTTTCCTTCTCCATTTCTAGCTGTCTATTCATATTTATCAGACTCCTATCCATTACTCCCTTTTTTCAAGAAGTGCTCTCTGAACTTCCATCCTGAAATGCTCTTTCCTTTGAATTGCTAAAGCACTTGTCCTCTCTTGTCCCTTATCCCATTCTTCTTTGTATTACAGTTATTTATTTAGACACTTATTTCTCCTCTTGTCCTTTTATTTCTTTGAGGGCAGGAGCATGTCCTTCTACATATCTTGGTTATATATAGTAGGTCCTTTAGAAATAACTGGCAGGAGCACCTGGGTGGCTCAGTTGATTAAGTGTCTGCCTTCAGCTCAGGTCATGATCTCAGGGTCCTGGAATTGAGCCCCACGTTGTCATTGGGCTCCCTGCTCAGCGGGGAGTCTGCTTCTCCCTCTCCCTCTGCCCCTCCCCCCCCCGGCTGGTTCACTCTCCCCGCCCCCCCAATAAATAAATAAAATCTTTTTTTTTTTTTAAAGAAAGAACTGGGGAAAAGTTTTGAATTTAACAACTTTATAACTAAAACAAAGGATTAAAATGATGAGAAGAATTAAGAGAAAAAGTAGTATGTTCTATTGATCAAGTTTAATTAGAACTCAAGCTTCCTACCTTATACAGGAAATTTTCTTAAAATCTGGTGCCTTGATTTAGTACCATCTTTACTTAGTCTATGCCATGGGAATGCCTAAGAGGTAATATTGTGTTTAAGAGAGATTTTTCCTTCCTTTTTTTTTTTTTAGAGAGAGAGAGAGCATGCAAACAGGGATGGGGGGCTGGGAGGGGCAGAAGGAGAGGGAGAAAGAGAATCCCAAGCAGGCTTCATGCCCAGCACAGAGCCCAACATGGGACTTGATTAAAAGAGATTCTTCCTATGTATTTAGTAAATTAGGCTTCTTGGATGTGGTATCAATTATCTACAAATTACCCCAAAAGTTCATAGCTTAAAACATTTTACCATTTTTCACAGTTTTGTGAATTGGATGGGAATTTTTTTCTGCTGGTCTTGTCAGGGATCACTCAAGTAGCTGCATTCAGTTGACAGGTCCCCTAAGACTGGGTTTATCCCACATGGCCTTACTCCCATGTCTAATGACTCAGCTAGGGTGGCTGGAACTACTAAGGCATCTGGGTCTCTCTTTCCATGTGGCCTTTCTCCATCAGATCTCATATCCTCTGTATCAGTTAACTATTGTTGTATGACAATGAAACTTAAGCCCTAAAAAGCCTTAAAACTTAGTGGCTTAAAACAACAGCAGTTTATCATTTTTCATGATTCTATGGATTAGCTACACATGTTCTCTCCTGGTTTTTCCTTGGCACATTCATGCAGCTTCATTCAGCTGGAAAGTTATCTGGGCTGAAAGGTGGGAGGTGGCCCCATTCATGCATCGGGCAATAGGCGCTGGGTGTCATCTGGGTGCTTCAGGTGTTCCTTCTTTTCCATGCGGTCTCTCATTCTCCAGGAGGGCTACACCAGCTGCCTTATATGCTGGTGTCAGGGCAGCGTTCTGCGACGTTGGCAAAGATAGAAGCTACAAGGCCTGGAAAAGCCTGGGTTTCAGAACACATACAATGTTACTTCTGCTGTATTCTACCTTTCAAAGAAAATCAGGACCAGAGAAATAGACTGTTCATCTTTTATTATTTTTTTAAAAGATTTTATTGAGAGAGAGAGAGAGTGAGAGAGCAAGCGAGAGCACAAGCAGAGGGGAGAGGCAGAGGGAAAGGGAGAAACAGACTTCCCGCCGAGCAAGGAGCCCAATGCAGGGCTCAATCCCAGGACCCTGAGATCATGACCAGAGCTGAAGGCAGACACTTAATCAACTGAGCCACCCAGGTGCCCCTAGACTATTCATCTTTTAGGGGAGCTGCAAAATATTGTGGTCAAGCTTTTCTTTGTACCATAGGCACAATTTAAGATATGGCTCATTACAAATTTGGGTTGTGGTGTACTTAAAATGACAGTGTAGACGATATAATTTTTTCCTTTTTTCTTCTTCATTTAGAAACATTTCTGTCCCATTCTCATTTTAGTTTCTCTTTCTTGTTTCTATTTTGCTACATATGAAATCCATGAATGCATTCTCACTGCAAAATATTTAAGGAATATAATAATAGCAAACTCTTGGGGCACCTGGGTGGCTGGTTGGTTAAGCACCTGACTCTTGACTTTGGCTTAGGTCATGATCTCAGTGTCGTGAGATTGAGCCCCACGTCAGGCTCAGTGCTCCTCGTGGAGTCTGCCTGAGATTCTCTCTCTCCCTCTCACTCTGCCCCTCTTCCCCACTCTCTCTCTCTCTCTTAAAAAAGTAGCAAACTCTTACACAGTAAGCTTATACTATGTGCCAGGCTTTATTTGGAATGCTTTACTTACATTGCTTCATTTAATCCTCACAACAAGTCTTCGAGCTAAGCAATAATAACACCACCATTTTGTAGAGAAGGAAACTGAGGCACAGAGAAGTTAAGAAACTTGCCAAGGTCACATAGCTAATAAGTAGCAGAGTCACTAAATTCTGTGACCCCAGAGTCTATGCTCTTAACCACTCTGCTATAGCTCTCCTTAGTCTTGCTCTTACTTTCACACTGTCAGCAATTTGGTATGCATTTCTTTAGTCCTAGTTCTACACAATTATGTATATAAATATGCTATATGCATTTCCCTTACCTAATTGGATCATATTATATGCAGGATTCTGAAACTTGATTTTTCTACTTAAAAATATAGCAAGGTGAGTACCTATAGATCTATCTCATTTTATTTATTTATTTATTTATTTATTTATTTATTAATTAAAGATTTTATTTATTTATTTGACAGAGAGAGACACAGCAAAAGAGGGAACACAAGCAGGGGGAGTGGGAGAGGGAGAAGCAGGCTTCCCGCTGAACAGGGAGCCCAATGTGGGGCTCGATCCCAGGACCCTGGGATCATGACCTGAGCCGAAGGCAGTTGCTTAACCAACTGAGCCACCCAGGTGCCCCTACCTCATTTGTTTTAAATGATTTTATTTATTTATTTGAGAGAGAGAGCACAAGCAGGAGGGCAGCAGAGGGAGAGGGAGAAGCAGGATCCCCGCTGAGTAGGGAGCCCAATATGGGGCTCAATCTCAGGACCCTGGGATCATGACCTGAGCCGAAGGCAGACACTTAACTGAGCCATCCAGATGCCCCTCTACCTCATTTTTTAAACAGCTGCATAGTATTCCATTTTGTGGATGAACTATAGTTTATTTAACCATTTTCTACTGATGGGCACCCAGGTTGTTTCCAATTATTTCCTTTTACAAATAATGCTGCAATAAACATTCATGAATTCATTCTCTTTTTTTCTTTATAAATCTCTGTGTAATTCTTTGAGAAATTCCTTAGACGAGATTCTTAGAGTGGATTTAATGGATTAAAGACTGATATTGCCAAAAATCCCTTCAAACAGGCTTTAGCAGGAGTGTCTGAAAGTGTCCATTACCCTTACATTCAACAACATTGCACATCATCTATTTTATTTATTTATTTTTTAAAGATATATTTATTTATTTGAGAGAGAGAATGAGTAGGAGGGGTGGAGGGAGAGAGAGAAAATTTCAAGCAGATACTGTTGAGCATGGAGCCTGGAGCCCAACACAGGGCTAGATCTCACGACCCTGAGATCATGACCTGAGCTGAAACCGAGTCAGAAGCTTATCCGACTGCCCCACCCAGGTGCCCTGTCATCATCAACCATTTTAAATTTGATGGACAAAAATATCTCACAGATGTTTTAATATACAGTTGCTTGATCACTTGTAAGGTAGAACTTTTTAATATGGTTTTTGTTTTTAAAGTTTCTTTTGTCACTTTCTGATTTTTTTTTTTAAGATTTTATTTATTTATTTGAGAGAGAGAGGATGAGAGACAGAGAGCACAAGAGGGAGGAGGGTCAGAGGGAGAAGCAGACTCCCTGCGGAGCAGGGAGCCTGATGCGGGACTCGATCCAGGGACTCCAGGATCACGACCTGAGCCGAAGGCAGTTGCTTAACCAACTGAGCCACCCAGGCGCCCACTTTCTGATTTTTATAACAGATTATTTTCTTTTTCTCATGGATTTGTTGGAATTCTGATGTATTCTAGATATCACTCTTTTGTTATATATTGCTGATATCTTCTCTCAGTCTATCACTTGATTTTGCCAAGTCTGTCAGTTGTTTCCTTCATGGAGTCTGGGTTTTGCATTTTGCTTAAAAAGACTTTACCATGTACCATTTAAAAAGTATACATTCTTTTATTCTATTATCTTCAATACATTTTAAAAATCATAACTCTAAATTTTATTTTTGTTGATGGTTCCTATTAAGGGTACAGCCTATTTTTTTCTTCTCAATTTGATTGGCCATTTGTCCCAAAACCTTTTATAACAGGTCCATCTTTTTCTAAGTTATCTAAAGCTCACTATAAACCATATTGTAAAAACATTGTATGGTGACAGATGGTAACTACACTTAACATGGTGAGCACTGCATAATGTATAAAATTGTCAAATCACTATGTTTTGCATCCGAAACTAATATAACATTATATGTGAATGATCCTTCAATCAATTTTATTATAAATTAAATTAACATACTTTTATACATCTTTTTTTAAAGTTCTCAATTCTATTCCAATGATTTGAATGACTTTCTCTGAACTAATATCATGCTATATTAATATTGTTTTATAGTATGTTTTGACATCTCTCCAGTAAGGTGTTCTCTTTCCTCTCTCACTCTTCTTGTACTTGTACTTGTCTTTCCACCTACAGGAGACTCATTCCTTTACCAAATGCCAAGTAAACCACCACTAAACAGTTAGCAGTTTGTTTCTCTTCCCCCCTTTCCTTTTGTTCATCAAGTCTGACAGAAAAGAGGAAGAAAGAAGGACAAGTCAAGCTATGTAAAAGATTCACAACCCTCTGGTCATGGCAGAATCTTCTAGGAAAATGGGGGAGGAGTTACTAGTTATATCATTATACACAATTTTTTTTTGTTTTAACTATTTAAGTTATACTTCCTTTTATTATACTTGGTAGTACTTACTATATATCATTAACCAGGTATTGATTAGTAAGTATGGTAAACTCATACATTTAAACCTTAGAATCTCCTTAAACTCAGGAGTAGCCTATTTAGGTTCAGTCTCTAAAATTGCCCCACAAGCAAAGCAAACATGATCTATCAACTGCTAGTTTTCAATATGCCTGTTTTCTGAGTAATGTAAAGATGTTGCACATTGTTCCTTCACAGGAAGGCTGCCAAAATTATTAATATAATTTCTTTGGAGGGAAGGAGGAGAAATTGTTTCCCTGATGTCTGTGTAAAATTTAAATGAAAATGAATGTGATTTGAGTGTTAGTATTCATGGCTGCTAGTTCTTCTCTGTTAATTTACATTTATATTCTTAATGTCTAGGTTGAGCCTAGGGAAATTTAAAACTCAATTTCATTAATGCTATAACTTCCATAGGAATCTCAATATGTACAGAAGTTCCTAGATTGTGGAGTTATTGGATGAGACTATAGCAGCTAAGCATAATTGCTGAGTGGTTTATGATAGTTAAATATGTATTGTCAGTTTTGATTTTCAAAATTCCTCCCGGCCTACACCCAGTGTCCAAAAATTTTTGAAAACACAAAGCTAATATAGTAATAAATTTTAACATCTTTAAAATAGAAGCAGTACATTTCTGAACCATTGCTCATATCTGATTAATTATTGTTTAAACTAGATCATGTTTCACATTTGCAACTATTACATTGACACACGTGATGTTTGTGATTACTGCATAAGTTGAGTTTTCAAGTTTAGCTCGCTAGAGTTAGGGTTTTTCCATTTAGTTGTTTTTATTGCAATTATGATCACTACTCCCAGTCAGTAAAGGTACTCTGGATAGGAATACCTATCCAAATAATAATGCTCTCCCCTGAGTTCAGATAGATACAGCTTTATTTTTCTTTTTTGTAAGCTGTGTATAGGAGAGGAAACATTCTCCCCTAGCGGGCAACATCACATGGTGGAACAGAAAGGGAGGAAAAGAAGAGGGCATATATGTCCAGTTTGAAAAAGCTTTCCAAGTGATATAGAAAATAAAAAGAAAATTTATGACTAATTTTTTTTTCATATAAAAAGAATTGTCTACTTTTTTCTTATTAAAAGAATGAAACACTAGCCCTAACGACTTTCTGCTCTTTGTTTCTGAAGTTGGAGCCAGGGATAACTCTATTTAGACAAATATGTCTTTTAACAATTTCCAAGAAATAAGAAGAACTCACAAATTTATTTGATTTAAAGCATTATGTTCTTCTCAGTGTTTCCATTCTGTAAGATATTTTAAGTAAAATTGAAATGGATTACTTTGAAAGCAGACTTAAACTAACTACATGATAACATAGTTTAATAACCCTCCTCCATTAATAATTTTGAAAATTTGATATTTTAAGAGGAAATAAATGCATGTCATGCATTCAGCTGGGAATCCAGAAACATGATTTTTTTTATTGTTATAAACATTACAAACAAAAGATGACTACATGTAAATATACATTAAAGATTCACTCCAACATGGCTAAAGGGGCATAAACTATCTTCCAAGTACACATATTTAGGATATACTGAGGGTCTTGCCTGCCACTGTTCCTCAGAGCTAGAGTGTGGTGTAAACCTAAAATTAAGGCCCCAAATTATGTGCTGCCTGGGTATCTGGTGAAACCAGGAGGGCCTCAAATAGCACAAGTTTTCCTCCTCACTCTGCTCCCACGGATAAGGTCCCCTAGTCTAACAACCATCCTTATCAAGGAAACCAGGCATAGTTCCTGCTTATCCCTGAGTAGCACATTTCAGTTCTCCATTAGCCTGTGGAATTATTCAAACAAATCAATCATATCCTCCTGAGCGCACCAGGAATCACCCCCACCTTCCTGATACTACAAAACCTGTTTCTTACAGCTCCTGGTTCTTCACTGGGTTTCTGAGTAAAATCCCCACCCCATTTTATGTAGCTCTGCATGGCATGTGGTGTCCTCCTCCCGTAGACTGTGAGTATATGTGATTAATAAACTGCTGTTAGTCACATCTGTCCAGTGTTGGATGTTGTGTGTTCAGCCATCCCTATGAAGTTGGGAATACTTTCCTCACCAATGGGATGAAGAGGAGGAGATCCAAATATAGGATGAAACATTGGAAAATATGTGTTACTACCAGAAGTAAACAATAATAAATCTCTAGTAATTTTTCAATTCAGGGTAGGAAATGGAGAGGGTGGGGACACAGGTGCAATTTTCATTTTTTTCCAGTTGAACATCATGATTTTGGAAGCATTAAAAGGATACAATGGTTTATCAGGTAGTTCCATAGCTGGTGTCAAGATAAACTGATTTTCTGGACCATGGTATAAACCAGCATTTTCCATATTTCCTGGATGAGATTTACTAGAAGGAATTATTTGTAAAACAGATAATCAAGCTTCTCCTCCTAAAGATTCCTATTCAGTGAGTGTGGGTGGGGTTTCGGGTTTTGTGGGAGTTTTTTGTTTGTTTGTTATTATCAAGCACCTATGTGGTTCTTATCACCAGGGAAATTTGGAAGATACTGTTAAACTGTAGTAGTGGGAGGCTTAGGACAGTATAGAAAGTGAAATTCCTGGGGACTGAAATAAAACTGACTGGCTATTGGTGGAATTTAGTTCCTTCAGTTGTATGCCTGAAGTCCCCATTTTCTTAATGGCTTTTGGGGGGCGACCTCTCTTAGCCTCTCAAGGCTGCCCACATTTCCTTGTCATGTGATCTCCATAGGCAATTCACAATATGGATGCTTGCTTTCTTGTAGGTCAAAAGAAGTGTCTCCCTGACACTTCTTTTAAAGAGCTCACCTGGGGGCACCTGGGTGGCTCAGTCATTAAGCGTCTGCCTTTGGCTCAGGTCATGATCCCAGGGTCCTGGGATTGAGCCCCGCCTCGGGCTCCCTGCTTGGCAGGAAGCCTGCTTCTCCCTCTCCCACTCTCCCTGCTTGTATTCCCTCTCTCGCTGTGTCTCTCTCTGTCAAATAAATAAATAAAATCTTTAAAAATAAATAAATAAAGAGTTCACCTGATTATACCAGGCTCACTATCTTTTGATTAATTCAAAGTCAAAACTGGGGGTGCCTGGGTGGCTTAGTCAGTTGAGGGTCTGCCTTCAGCTCAGGTCATGATCCCAGGGTCCTGGGATTGAGCCCCACATCAGGCTCCCTGCTCAGCCCTCCCTTCTCCCTTTCCCTCTGCCCTTCTCCCCCACTCATGCTCTCTCTCTCCCTCTCTCTCTCTCTTATGTGCTCTCTCTCTCTCTGAAATAAATAAATAAAATCTTAAAAAAAAAAACCAAATTGAAAACTGATTAGTAACCTACTCCCAGGAGTGATATCTCATCATATTCATAGGTGTAATCGTATTTGAAAGGCTTATACAAGTTCTGTATACCAAAGGGAGGGAATCTTCAAGGCCATCTTAGAATGCTGGCAACCATAAATGTGATTCATAATTAGACTATAATTGATGGGAATAAAAAATAAGGATTGTGGAATGACCATTCATCAAAATGGGCACCCACATGAAAATCCAAGAATCTTAGTATAGAATGTGGTAAGAACATTCTATAAGATTAAAGGACAGAGAAATAATGTGATTTTTAAAGCATATATACACTACCCAAATAGTCAGAGAATATGGTAGATACCTGTTTTAAAATACCTCAATTCTTACATGGGCAAGACATCGTAGGGATAAGAACTTCACCTATATACATATTTTAGAATTAGTTTTTCTAAAAGTAGAAACACTTATACATTATTGTCTTGATGACAATTTAGTACCTCACACGGAAAGAAGGAGAAAGCACCAAACAAGAAATATTGCTTTGAACTTTATATTTACTAACAATATAGAACTGATTGGGGAAATCTTAGCAACAGAAGCATTCAGCAAGGATGACCCCTTTTAAACCTTTAATAAACAAGAAACAAACCACAGACAATATACCATAGGCCTTAATGAGACCTGGGTGGCTCAGTCATTTAAGCATCTGCCTTCAGCTCAGGTCCTGATCCCGTGGTCCTGGGATTAAGCCCCATGTTGGACTCCCTGCTCAGTTGGGACTCTGCTTCTCCCTCTGTCTCTGTCCCCCACCACTGGTGCTCTCTCTCACTCTCTCAAACGAATAAATTAAAAAGTCTTTAAAAAAAAGTTAAGACAGGGGTGCCTGGGTGACTCAGTCAGTTAAGCATCTGCCTTTAGCTCAGGTCATGATCCCAGGGTCCTGGGACCTGGGATCAAGCCCTGAGTTGGGCTCCCTGCTCAATAGGAGCCTGCTTCTCCCTCTCCCTATGCCCCTCTGCCCATGCTCTCTCTCTCTCAAACAAATAAATAAGATCTTTTTAAGAAAGTTAAGACAAAATAGAGGTAAGATTTAATGGATACATATTCTAAAAACAAGAAGTGTGGCAGGTTCTAAGAGTTAGAAAGGAAATGAATCAAAGAAGACCTGTCAGAATAAAGAATTCTAGGGCTGAAACTTGAAGGACAACACAAAAGTAGACAGGTCCAGAATCAGGGTAGTGTTGGTAAAGGGGGCAAGATGAAAAGAAAGAGATTCTGTTTCCAAAAGAGAGGGTATACAGTAAAAACCAGAAAAGATTCTAGGACAGAATTTGGAGGAACATCAACATGTAAGGGATGGTCAGAGAGAGGTACAAAAGATAGGAGGAGAACCCAGAGAACAGCAGTGTCATGGGAGCCAGAGTAAAAGATCATTTAAGAATGGCCTACAGTCGGGCACTTGGGTGGCTCAGTCGTTAAGCATCTGCCTTCGGCTCAGGTCATGATCCCAGGGTCCTGGGATTGAGCCCCACATCCGGCTCCCTGCTTGGCGGGAAGCCTGCTTCTCCTTCTCCCACTCCCCCTGCTTGTGTTCCTGCTCTCGCTATCTCTCTCTGTGTGTCAAATAAATAAATAAAATATTAGAAAAAAAAAGAATGGCCTACAGTCTTTGACTTGTATGTCAAATAAATGTATCCACTGGATTTGTCAATCAGGAGACATTGAGAACCTTGGTGAGAACAGTTCACTCGCAGTGGTAAGGCAAAAGGCCAATTGTGGTCCATGAGAGTTTACCAAACGGAGGCAAGGAAACAGAAATGAAGACAATGAGTGAATATACTCTAGATATGAGGAGAGGCAGAAGCAGGTGGCAATAGACTCTGACCTTGGTCTTATAAATTTTTGTTTATTTCGTCCTAGGTTTCAGATATAACTATTTTCTATTCCAGAGAAAACATCTATAACCTGATTGGGGTTCTAAGAACTAAATAGTAGAAAACTGACCGGGATATCTGTAGATTAGAGTGGTGAAGTGGGTTAGATAACGGTAAGGCCATCTTGAAGGGCAAGATATTTTAATAGGAGGGTGGAGAAATAAAGTTTTGAAAGTTGTAAAGAAGAGCTAGCTAGTTCTTATTCCTGGGAACACCCACTTTTCTCCACTAACCCAAAGCATGGTGAAGTGTAGCTTTCCCTCCAGGGGATTTCTTGGAGGAAGCTTCCTTGTCCTTGAGAGAGAGCAAAGGTTTTGCTTCATGAAGTGAAGAAGAGGTAGGTTGTTTATCATGAAACAGATTGGCACAGTGGAAAGCACTGTAAAGGAGGAAGACTTTGGAAGGATGGAAAGGGGAACCTTAATCCCATTGGAAGACTGGGAGGAAGGGGGAAGTTCAAGTCAATAGAGGCTTGAGAGTTTAAGAAGGCATATGTGATGAAAAAATTGAAGACAAGATTAAACGGCTTCAGGTTTCTGAATAGAATGTTGGCCTCAGGTTGTTTCAGTGTTAATGTGTTTTTGAGAGAGATGGAAGAGGGTAAAATACAGGCAATCCTTAACTTTAGAATGCTTGACTTTCAAGCCTTCTCCCCACCTGGACTTGACTAAGATTCACACAATGAAAACAAAAATACATGCTTATGACATCCTAAGGACTGTGACTGATGCCAGTATGTGGATAAAACCGGCAGGGTACGCACAAGGCCAAGATAATCAACAATCAAAAGAAAGCGTGCTACGCTGACACATGAGGTGGAAAGCCTTTTAACTGCATGGATACATGATCACATACAACAAATTCAAATGCCTCTGTATCAAGCAACAATTTTGGTAAAGACATTTTCTTTTTAGATTGCTTAAGAACAGGCATAGTGAAATATCAGAGGAAGGTGTTTTTTTAATGAATTTTGTTTCAGGAAAGGAATAGATAATAACTTCAGAATTAAGGGGAAGCTGCAGATAGGAAACAGGTCTCTTTCTTACATATAACTTACAAGGTTCACCGTGTGATCTTTGGCCCACAATAAATTAAGTAGTAAATTAAGAGTTGCACGTTCATTCTATGAAAATATTCTATATGAAGAATGGTTAACAGAATCTGCAGTGATTAGCCAAAAGAAGAGAAAGAACATAATTGCTACCCTAAAATAGTGTCATGTGGAGAACAGATTAAGTCTAATTCTGTCCTTTTCAAAAAGCCAACTAAGCCTAATAAATGGAAGTACAGACAGCCTGGTGAGACAACAAAATCTTAAAACTATTACTGTACAATAATGGACTACTTTTCATGCTGCTCATTACTTCTCATTACTGGCAGGGTTATGCAGAGACTGCAAGTCTACCTACCAGGTGTAGCATAGAGGGAAACTGCACTGTTCATAAACTGTGCTTGGAAACTCTTACAAGTGGAATTTTTTCCAATTCGTAGATTCTATGGTATCAAAGTGATTTGTGAATTTGGCCAGTATGTGTGTGTGTGGGGGGTGAGCCAAAGAGTACTTTTTATAAATGTCCATACATGTATTATTATTGTTATTTTACCCCTGGCATCATGTAGTAATAGAGATACGTCCATCTTTAAAACAGCAATGCAGAGCACACAGTGCTTTCAATGAAAGCCTATAGCTCCTTTATGTTTTAATGTTGTTCTTTGAATATAATGTGGCACTACTATCCCCTCCTCAGTAGGACATGGTCTTTATTTGGTTTCCCTTTCATTAGAAACAACAGATTTGTTATGACTTATTAATTTTCTCTGTCCAAATCCTCTTTGTGCCTTCCCTATATTTATGAAACTGACTGGGGTTACTGTTTAAGTCTGTTACTTCATAGCAAAGTAAAACTAATAGCTTTATCCACAAGGGTATCAAAATGTTGATTTTTTTTTAGAGAGAGAGAGTGAGAGAAAGAGAGTGCACACACAGAGGGAGGGACAGACGGAAAGGGAGAGAGAGAATCTTAAGCAGATTCCATGCCCAGCATGGAGCTGGATGGGGGCTCGATCTCATGACCCTGAGATCATAACCTGAGCTGAAATCAAGAGTCAGACACTTAACCGATTGAACCACCCAGGTGCCCCTCATTTATTCTTTTCATATATAATTACTCATTCTGTTCTCCCAAAGAAAGCAGTGAATAGATATAGCGATAGCACATTTTACTTTAGGTGTAGCTAAAACTGTCCTGGAGGTAATAATATGTAATATAAGATATTATCTGTTGCATCATGAAATCAGAAGAGTTTATTAAAACTAATGAACTGGGGGCACCTGGGTAACTCAGTCAGTTAAGCATCCAACTCTTGATTTCAGCTCAGGTCATGATCTCAGGGTTGTGGGATCCAGCCCTGTGTCAGGCTCACACTGGGCGTGGAGCCTGCTTGGAATTCTTTCAATCCCTCTTCAATCCCAGCATAGACCTCTGCCTATCCCCCTCCCTCTCCAAAATAAATAAATAAAACTAATGAACTGAGTTTCTGAAACAAAGTTTGCATATTAGAAAATATACGGTTATTGATTTCCTAGTTGAAAAGCAGTGCACAATAATAATAGCGTTTTCCTACTAAAGGAGAAAAGACAAACTTTGATTTGCTGTTAGATACCCAAGCTGTGATTTCTTTGATTAACATAATCTTTCATTACACACTGAAAATAAAAATTTGTATGATTTCTCACTCTTCTTATATTGCCAGAGGAAATGTATTTCTGCAAACCACAAATGAACTGTGTTTACAATTATGAACCATTTGACAGTAGAACAACATTATTGTTGAGAAAACTAATTTGGACAAGGCGTAAATTGGGTGACATCCAACCAGGTCACATTGAAGCAGTGTGACTTAGTTCAGTGTTATTAGTGTTATTTCTCTCTTATATTCAACCTTTAAAAATTTAAAAGAAAACATACACAGTGATCTGTGTACTGTTATATGCAGAATCTGTAGTGAGATGACATAGAATGAAACCATTTTTTATCACTTTTTAAAAGATCATCCACATTATTTTTCTGTCAGTGAGGTATGGAAGAAATAAACCTTCTTAAAAATATTTTCTTTCTGGGGCACCTGGGTGGCTCAGTCGTTAAGCGTCTGCCTTTGGCTCAGGTCATGATTCCAGGTCCTGGGATTGAGCCCCGCATCGGGCTCCCTGCTCAGCGGGAAGCCTGCTTCTCCCTCTCCCACTCCCCCTACTTGTATTCCCTCTCTCGCTGTGTCTCTCTCTGTCAAATAAATAAATAAAATCTTTAAAAATATGTATTTTCTTTCCTTTTTCAAAGATTACATGATAGAAAAATGATAGAGCTTAGAAAATGGAGCACTTATCTAAACTGGAGCAGAAATCCTGTGAATTTTGAAAACCCAAGTGCAATTAAGAAATCTATGTATATATTAGAATTCTTTCCTGAGCTTGTGTACTTTCAACATTTTATCAGCTGCTGAGATCCAGAGACCTTATGTGTTGTCTATATACAGTGCTGACTTTTCCATTAGGTATAGTGCCTAGGGCCCATGACACTTTTAGAGGTCCACAGCAAAATTTTCATTTTAATTTTTTTTGACATCAGAAGAAAAAAATGAATATAATAATAATGCATATATATTAATAATAACAATGAATATACAAATATTTATCTTTATATCATGCAGTAAAATATAATTTTTAATTTCTTTTTGGAGGAAGGGACCACAAAGGCAAAAGTGTTGATGGCCCATGGAAGTCATAATATGGCCCTGAATGTACTTCAGGAGGAGTTTGGCTGAATGATGGCCCCCAAAAGATATCCATGTCTTAACCCCTGGAACCTATGAATGTTCCTTATATGATATCAAAAAAAGGACATTGAAGGCATGCTTCCATTAAGAATATTGAGATGGGGAGACTATCCTGGATTATTTGGGTACACCTTAAGTGTACTCTCATGTATCATTATAAGAGGGAGGCAGAGGAAAATTTGACACACAGGAGAGGAGAAGGCATTATGACTGTAGAAGGAGAGATTGGAGTGATGTGGCTATAAGCCAAGGAATGTGGGCAACTATCAGAAACCAGAAAAAACAATGAATAGATTGTCCCCTAGAGCCTCTGGAAGGAGCATGGATCTGCCAGCACCTTCATTTAGGTCCAGCAGAACTGTTTTCACAATTCTAGCCTCCCAAAACATAAGAGAACAAATATGTGTTGTCTTAAGTCACCAAGTTTGTAGTAATTTGTTACAGCAGCTGTAAAAAACTAATACAAAGGGTGTACAACTTTAATTTGAATTTGTTCATTCCTTAAGTACATTTTCAGTTTGTACTGAAAAAGAAAAATAAATGGTATGAAAGATAATGAACATTGATAAAAGAATGATACCTTTATTTTATTTTATGTTTTATTTTTAATTTTTTTATTATGCTATGTTAGTCACCATACAGTACATCATTTGTTTTTGATATAGTCTTCAATGATTCATTATTTGTGTATAACACCCAGTGCTCATTACAGCACATGCCCTCCCCAATACCCATCACTGGGCCACCCCCTCCCACCACCCCCTCCCCTCTGAAACCCTCAGATTGTTTTTCAGAGTCCATAGTCTCTCATGGTTCATCTCCCTCTCTGATTTCCCCCCCTTCAGTTCTCCCTTCCTTCCCCTAATGTCCTCCATGCTATTCCTTTTGTTCCCCATATAAGTGAAACCATATGATAACTGTCTTTCTCCACTTGACTTATTTCACTTAGCATAATCCCCTCCAGTTCCATCCATGTCAATGCAAATGGTGGGTATTCATCTTTTCTGATGGCTGAGTAATATTACATTGTATATATGGACTACATCTTTTTTTCTTAAGATTTTTTAAATTTATTTATTTGTCAGAGAGAGAGAGAGAGAGAGCACAAGCAGGGGGAGCAGCAGAGGGAGAGGGAGAAGCAGGCTCCTCACTGAGCAAGGAGCCCGATGTAGGACTCTATCCCAGGACCCTGGGATCATGACCTGAGCCGGAGGCAGACGCTTAACGACTGAGCCACCCAGGCGTCCCTGGACTACATCTTCTTTATCCATTTGTCTGTTGAAGGGCATCTTGGCTCCTTCCACAGTTTGGCTTTTGTGGACATTACTGCTATGAACATTGGGGTGCATATGGCCCTTCTTTTCACTATATCTATATCTTTGGGGTAAATACCCAGCAGTACAATTGCTGGGTCATAGGGTAGTTCTATTTTTAACTTTTTGAGGAACCTCCATACTGTTTTCCACAGTGGTTGTACCAGCTTGCATTCCCATCAACAGTGTAAGAGGGTTCCCCTTTCTCCACATCCTCTCCAGCATCTATTGTTTCCTGCCTTGTTAATTGTTGCCATTCTAACTGGTGTAAGGTGGTATCTCAATGTGGTTTAGATTTGAATTTCCCTGATGGCTAATGATGTTGAACATTTTTTCATGTGTCTGTTAGCCATTTGTATGTCTTAGAAAAAGAGAGACCCCAAAAAACCAGACTCTTAAATACAGAGAATAGACCTGTGGTTGTTGGGGGTGGGTGGGAATGATACATTTATTTATTTTAATGATTTATTTATTTTTTGAGAGACAGCATGTGCACATGGGGGGAAGGGGCAGAGTGAGAGAGAGAATCTCAAGCAGACTCCTGCTGAGTGTGGAGTCCCATGTGGGACTCAATCTCACAACCCTGAGATCATGACCTGAGCCGAAATCAAGAGTTAGATACCCAACCAACTGAGCCACTCAGGCGAACCTAGAATGACCCATTTATATTATTTAAATAAGACAAAAGATGTCATTATGCTTGAAATTGATATAAATTATGGCTAAATGAATAACATTCATTTTGTTAATGCTAATTAACCAATGATAAAATTTTATCTAAAATTAACAGAAACACAAAAATATGCTTTTACCATCATTAATTATGTCTGCAACATACAGCCAAAAACACGTTTTAAAAATACTTAAGTTGATTAACCAAGAAATCACTCATAATCATGAATACTAAATATTTACCTCATTACCCCTTTCTCTGCTAGAAAATTATATTTCCTTTCATCACAAGAATGGAAGGGTACAAATTTTCTGATCTGCTGAAACTTGTGATTGAAATTAAGCTTTATGACACTGCTTATAGAAATAAGAAGGGCAAACGTCAATGCACTTTCAAAAACAGAAGGCAAGGAATGGATTGTTAAATGGGCAGAGTTAAGTGGTCTTCTGTAAAGGGCATCTACTAAAAGTGATATGTCAAAGGAGTAGTCTTAATGTATTTCTTCAGATCTGTTACTGTAAACTCTGTATTCAACAATATCTTTGCTTTAACATTTAATATGTTGAACCTCAATGATTTTTAGTGAGATTGATCTGTTTAAATGCTGAATGACCTGAAAAATACCTGTCCCTTTGTTCATCTTTAAGTAAAGAGAAGTGTATTTTAAAGTTTATCAAGAAATGAGGAAGTACTGCCTTCATTTTTCTAACATATTCTAGTCAATTTTCCTTTCTAAATTCACAGAACCCAATAAACCATATTGATGTGAACATTCTCCAAAGTTGCTCATTCAAAAAGTAATTCATTGCAGGAGATTGCTTTCTAATTCACAATACTTCCTTGTAGATTTTTTTCATTAATTTCTTCCTCTTCACAAGAAAACTAAGCATGTCTCCACTGTGATTTAAATTATTTTACAACCAGGCTATAAAAATACCTTTGCCTATAATATATATGCAGACAGAAATAGCCATTGCTGTATTTTCCAAGTAATATTTTAGAAATTCATGTTAGTTGGTGTCCCTCAAACACAGGTTGATAAATATCAGATCATTCTGAATACCCAAGAATTGATCTGAGGACTGACAGAACAAACTACACAACTAGAGGGAGACAAGATGTCACATTTTGGAAGGTAGGAGGTGTGGAAATGTGATTTAGGGGAGAAAAGGATGAAATGAGGAAGTACTGCCCTCATTTTTCTAACATATTCTAGTCAATTTTCCTTTCCAAATTCACCTTACACCAAGCCCTGACTCCCTGCATTCTGCAGGTGCTTCTTTACTAGGACAAGTATGCCTGAGAACCAGAGTAGTGAGCCCCTCTCCCAGAAGACCAGCATACCACCTCTACCCCCCGGCATGCACCAAGTCTACTGATGGTAGAATGCTGCAAAGTTTCAGGCCTACGGGAAATAGGATCTGACTTCTTTTAACAAGCAGAGCAGAGCACACCTAGTAAAACTCACCACACACCACAAGGTCAAAACACTCCCCACTGCAGGCAAAGAGAAACTCTACAGAGGACTGACTTGAGGGACTACAGGCAAAGAGAAACTCTACAGAGGACTGACTTGAGGGAAAGAGCAGCCAAAACACAGCAGCAGAGTGCACATGGCACACACCAGAAACACTTCCTGAAGCACCAGGCTCTGGAAAGAATATGGCCTCTTCTTAATAAAGCCATTACTCTCAGGAGCAGGAAACATAATAGGCTTTCCTAACACACAGAACACAGAAACCTAGACAAAATGCCAAGATGGAGTACAAGGAAAGGTCATGCCCAGCGATTTAATCGACAGATATGAGCAATGTGCCTGATCCAGAATTTAAAACAACAATCATAAAGATACTAGCTGGGCTTGAGAAAAGTATAGAAGATACCAAGGAGTCCCTTACCACAGAGATAAAAGACCTAAAAACTAGCCAGGCTGAAATAAAAAATGCTTTAACCAACATGCAAAATGAACTGGATATAATGACCACAAGAACAGAAGAAACCGAGGAAGAAATACATGATTAGAAGATAAAATTATGGAAAATAATGAAGCTGAAAAGAAGAGGGAAAGAAAAATATTAGATCCCGAATGTAGATTTAGAGAACTTAGCAACTCCATAAAGCATAATAACATTCATATCATAGAGTTCCAGAAGAAGAGAGGGAAAAAAGGGCAGAGGGTTTATTTGAGCAAATTATAGCTGAAAACTTCCCTAATCTGGGGAAGGAAACAGACATCCAAATCCGGGAGGCACAGAAAACTTCCATCAAAATCAACAAAAGCAGGCCCACACCAAGACATACTGTAATAAAATTTGCAAAATACAGAGTGAAGGAAAAAAATACTAAAAGCAGCAAGGGA
Source organism: Mirounga angustirostris (assembly GCF_029215605.1). Taxonomy (NCBI): domain Eukaryota; kingdom Metazoa; phylum Chordata; class Mammalia; order Carnivora; family Phocidae; genus Mirounga; species Mirounga angustirostris. The sequence goes on from NW_026991719.1 coordinate 101,903,640, forward strand.
AAAGAAATCCTTAACTTATAAGGCAAGACAAATAAGGTTAGCAGCAGATCTATTCACAGAAACTTGGCAGGCCACAAGTGAGTGGCATAACATATTCAATGTGCTGAATGTGAAAATTATGTAGCCAAGAATACTTTACCCAGCAAGGCTGTCATTCAGAATAGAAGAGAGATAAAAAGTTTCCCAGACAAACAAAAACTAAAGGAATACGTGACCATGAAACCAGCACTGCAAGAAATATTGAAGGGGACACCTTTGAGTGGGAAAGAAAGACCAAAAGTGACAAAGATTAGAAAGGAATAGAGAAAATCTCCAGAAACAATGACTTTACAGGTAATTCAAGGGCACAAAAGTCATATTTATCAATAATCACTCTGAATGTAAATGGACTAAAAGCTCCAATCAAAAAACATAGAGTATCAGAATGGATAAAAAAAACAAGACCTATCTATATGCTGCCTACAAGAGACTCATTATAAGCTTAAAGGAATCTGCGGATTGAAAGTGAGGTGATGGCGAACCACTGATCATGCTAATGGATGTCGAAGAAAGCCAGAGTAGACATACTTACATCAGACAAACTAGATTTTATTTTATTTTATTTATTTATTTTTTGTAGAGGTCGGGGAGGGAGAGAGAGAATCTTAAGCAGGCTCCACTCCCAGCATGGAGCCTGATGCAGGGCTTGATCTTGCAACCTTGAGATCATGACCTGAGGCGAGATCAAGAGTCAGACCCTTAACCAACTGAGCCACCCAGGTGCCCCTGGACAAACTAGATTTTAAAACAAAGACTGTAACAAGAGATGATGAAAGGCACTATATCATAATAAAGGGGTCTATCCAACAAGAATGTCTAACAATTGTAAATATCTATGCCACCAACTCCGGGGCACCCAAATATATAAAACAACTAATAACAAATGTAAAGAAATTCATTGATAATAATACAATAACAGTAGGGGACATTAACACCCCACTGACAGCAATGGGCAGATCATCTAAGCCGAAAATCAACAAGGAAACAATGGCTTGAATGACACACTGGACCAGATGGACTTAGCAGATATATTCAGAACATTTCATCTTAAAGCAGCAGAATACACATTCTTTTCTAGTGCACATGGGACATTCTTCACAGTAGATCACATACTGGGCCACAAATCAGGCCTCAACAAATACAAAAAGATTGAGATCATGCCATGCATATTTTCAGACCACAACGCTATGAAACTTGGAGTCAACTATATGAAAATATTTAGAAAGACCACAAATATATGGGGGTCAAAGAACATCCTACTGAAGAATGAATGGGTTAACCAAGAAATTAAAGAAGAAATTTAAAAAATACATGGAAGCAAATGAAAATGAAAACACGACAGTCCAGAACCTTTGGGATGCAGCAAAGGCAGTCATAAGACGGAAGTATATAGCAATAGAGGTCTACCTCAAGAAGCAAGAAAAGTCTCAAATACACAATCTAACCTTACACCTAAAGGAGCTAGAAAAGGAACAGCAAATAAAGCCAAAAACCAGAAGAAGAAGGGAAGTAATAAAGATTAGAACAGAAATGAATGATATGAACATACCTACATGAAAAACAAAAAAACCCAGTAGAATAGATCAATGAAACTAGGTGCTTGTTCTTTGAAAGAATTAATAAAATTGATAAACCAAGAGCCAGACTTATCAAAAAGAAAAGAGAAAGGACCCAAATAAAATCACCACTGAGAGAGGAGAGATCGCAACTAACACCACATAAATACAAACAATTATAAGAGAATATTATGAAAAATTATATGCCAACAAACTGGGCAATCTGGAAGAAATGGATAAATTCCTAGAAACATATAAACTACCAACACTGAGACAGGAAGAAATAGAAAATTTGAACAGACCCATAACCAGCAAAGAAATTGAAATAGTAATCAAAACTCTCCCAACCAACAAAAGTCCAGGGCCAGATGGCTTCCCAGGGGAATTCTACCAAACATTTAAAGAAGTGTTAATGCTGATTCATCTCAAACTGTTCCAAAAAATAGAAATGGAAGAAAAGCTTCTAAACTCATTCTACAAGGCCATCATTGCCTTGATTCCAAAACCAGACAGAGACCCCGCTAAAATGGAGAATTACAGGCCAATGTTCCTGATGAACAAAATGAAGCAAAAATTCTCAACAAAATAATAGCAAATTGAATCTGATAGTACACTAAAAGAATCATTCACCATGATCAAGTGGGATTTATTCTTGGGCTGTAAGTATGGTTCAATATTTGCAAATAAATCATGATACACCACATTAATAAAAGGATAAGAACCATATTATCCTCTCAATGGATGTAGAAAAAGCATTTGACAAAGTACAGCATCCATTTTTGATAAAAATCCTCAGCAAAGTAGGGATAGAGGGAACATACGTCAACATCATAGAGATCATCTAAGAAAGAGCCAGAGCTAATGTCATCCTCAGTGGGGAAAAATCAAGAGCTTTTCCTCAGTACAGGGATGTCCACTCTTACCATTGTTATTTAACATAGTACTGGAAGTCCTAGTCAGCAATCAGACAAAAAGAAATAAAAGACATCCAAATTGTCAAGGAAAAAGTCAAAATTTCACTATTTGCAGACAACATGATACTCCATGCTGAAAACCCAAAAGACTCCACCAAAAAATTGCTGGAACTGATACATAAATTCAATAAAGTTGCAGGATATAAAATCAATGTACAGAAATTTGTTGCATATCTATACACCAAAAATGAAGCAGCAGAAAGAGAAACCAAGGAATCAATCCCATTTACAATTGCACCAAAAACTGTAAGATACCTAGGAATAAACCTAACCAAAGATGTAAAAGATGTATTCTGAAACCTATAAAACTCTGATGAAAGAAATGGAAGATGACATAAATAAATGGAAAAACATCCTATGCTCATGGATTGGAAGAACAAGTATTGTTAAAATGTCTACACTACCCAAAGCAGTCTACACATTTAATGCAATCCCTATCAAAATACCACCAGCATTTTTCACAGAGCTAGCACAAACAATCCTAATATTTGTATGGAACCACAAAAGACCCTGAATAGCCAAAGCAATCTTGAAAAAGAAAAGCAAAGCTGGAGGCATCACAATTCCTGACTTCAAGCTATATTACAAAGCTGTAATCATCAAGACAGTATGGTACTGGTACAAAAACAGACACATAAATCAATGGAACAGAATAGAAAACCCAGAAATGGACCCACAACCCTATGATCAACTAATCCTTGACAAAGCAGGAAAGAATGTCCAGTGGAAAGAAGACTGTTCAACAAATGGTGTGGGGAAACCTGGACAGCAACATGCAGAAGAATGAAACTGGACCACTTTCTTATACCATACACAAAAGCAAATTCAAAATGGATGAAAGACCAGGAAACCATCAAAATCCTAGAGGAGAACACAGGCAGCAACCTCTTTGACCTTGGCTATAGCAACTTCTTACTAGACACGTCTCTGGAGGCGAGGGAAACAATAGTAAAAATGAACTATCGAGACTTCATCAAGATAAAAAGCTTTTGCTCAGTGAAGGAAACCATCAACAAAACTAAATGACAAATCTGATAAAGGGTTCATATCCAAAAATCTGTAAAGAACTTATCAAATTCAACACCCAAAAAACAAATAATCCAGTTAAGAAATGGGCAGAAGACATGAATAGACATTTTTCCAAAGAAGACATTCAGGTGGATAAAAGACATGTGAAAAGATGCTCAACCTCAGTCATCATCAGGGAAATACAGATAAAAACTACCATGAGATAGCACTTCACACCCATCAAAACTGCTAAAATAAAAAACACAGGAAACAACAGATGTTGGCAAGGGTGCAGAGAATGGGAACACTCTTACACTGTTGGTGGGAATGCAAACTGGTGCAGCTACTCTAGGAAAGAGTATGGAAGTTCCTCCGAAAGTTAAAAATAGAACCAGCCTATGACCCAGCATATTTACTCAAAGGATATTAAAATACTGACTTGAAGGCGCACATGCACCCTGATGTTTATAGCAGCATTATCACAACAGTCAAATTATGGAAAGAGCCCAGATGTTCATCAACTGATGAATGGCTATAGAAGATGTGGTATATATAATCAATGGATATTACTCAGCCATCAAAAAGAATGAAATCTTGCCATTTGCAACAACGTGGATGGAACTAGAGGGTATTATGCTAATCGAAATAAGTCAGAGAAGGACAAATACCCTATGATTTCACTCGTATGTGGAATTTAGGAAACAAAACAGATGAACATTAAGGGAAAGAAAAAAAAAGAAGAGAGGGAGGCAATCCATAAGAGAGACTCTTAACGATAGAGAACAAACTGAGGGTTGATGGAGGGAGGTGGATGGGAGATGGGTTATAAATGGGTGATGGGCATTAAGGAGGGCACTTGTTGTGATGAACACTGGGTGTTATATGTAAGTGATGAATCACTAAATTCTACTCCTGAAACTAAGATTACACTATATGTTAACTAATTAGAATTTATACAAACTTTAAAAATAACAGCAATAATAAAAAATTAATTCATCATATTTAATTATTCTATAACTGAAAGGCAAAGGACTATATCAGTGTTGTCTACTATTGTATTTCCAGTGTGTAACACAGTGTATGGCTCTTATTTCTCAAATGAATGACTACGTAAATGAAAGAAGGAAGGAATGAATGAATGAACTAAACAACCACTATACCATACCATAAGCTGTGTATATTGTGATTTAAAGATGTCACAGGTTAAAGAACTGGACATCAGCGTTTCCACAAGTAGAGAAAATGCCTACTTACCCAAGATGATTTCAGAAGTTCGGTGAAAAGTCTCCCATGTGCCTACCTATTGCTTTTCAGTGTGAGCAATCCCACCATTAGGAAATCATTCTTTTGAGATGAATGGTTTGCATTCTCCAATGTTGGTTTTTGAAATACAGACAGCCTGGGGGTAGATAACAATTTCCTTCACTCTTAATCATTACTACAATGCCAAGAATTTGTTTAAATACTAGGTACTCAATAAACATTTCATAAATTGAAGCAAACATAAAATGTAATAATATTCAGCAAAACTTCTAAAAAACATACAAAGCAGCTTAGGTTAGTTCTCTCTAGATGTTTCCTGATTTCACAGAGTAGAGAGTAAATGTTACTTCTGAGAGTATGGAAAGAACCGTTGGCTTCATCACCTCAGGCTGCTATAACAACTGCCATAGACTGGGTGGTTTAAACCACAAACATTTATTTCTCACAGTTCTGCAGGCTGGGAATTCCACCATCAAGGTGCTGGTAGTATAGATATCTGGGGATAACCTTTTTCCAGCTTGCCCATGGCACCTTCTTGCTGTTCCTTCACAAGGCAGAGAGAAAAAGAGGTCTGGTCTTATAGTCACATCTTGGGGGCTCCATCCTCATGATGTCATCTAAACCTAATAGCCTCCAAAGGCCCCGCCTCCAAATACCATCACATTGGGGATTAAGGCTTTAACATATGAATTTGTGGAGGCGGACACAACTGAGTCCATAGCAACCCCATTGTGAGACTATTTCATTCATAACGTCGTCCCATGCCGTGAACACCAAAGACAATGTTATGGTAAGGTGTTGGTCTCTGCATGGCCATGCATGCCTGTTTGAATGTACTCATTGCCTACATTTTCTGGCAGAACACAATACTCAGTAGAGAGCTTCCTTACTGTGCTTGTTTATGAATCAAGCACTTTGTTCATTTAGTCGAATTTAATATTCTTAATGTACACTTTGATCCTTTATGCCTTTATCTTTGCTCTGAATTTCTGGGGAGTTTCCTTCTTTGGGGAACATTAGCTTTCCAATGGATACCATTTCTGTTCTGCCTGGGGTATTCTGTTTCATCTTGTTAAGTGTTGCTTTTGTTCAAATAGTCTTTTTGACTTGGAGGTTTTTTTTTAAATCAAGCTTTTTGCTCATTTTAAAAAAAACCCCTTGCAAGGTGGTATGGATTAACTTTTTTCTTTCCTGTCTTCCTTCTAGTAATTTTGAGTTAATCTTGGTCACATGTGCTAAGCTTCTGTCTCACTGGTGCTTTTCCAAATTCTCTGATTAGTATATGAAATGAAAGTCTTGATAACAAGGAGGAGGATGAACATTCAAGTAGTCTTGTATTTTTGAAGTAGTCATTGTTTTACTCTATGGCGAACTGAATATAATGGGGACAAAGCTATTAGTAAGACAAAATATTTCAGATGATTGAGAGGAGTCCAAATAATGCATGCATATTATCATTAGACCTTGGTGTTTATCTTTACTATTTTTCCATACAAATCTGTAGTCTTCTTCCAGTGAAGCACTAGAGACTGCCACTGCTTTCATGGCTATTCCCAGTAATCCCTATTCTCTGAAAATCTGGACTCTTCGCATTCAGATATTGGAAAAAAGTATTTTTTATTAATTATATTAGCCCTGTAGTGACTGATGAGTAACATAAATTACATAAAAGACAGGTCAGAGGGGGAAACAAAGTCCTGAATGAATTTGTTTCATGGGCTCAATGCCATTTAAACATTACTCAAAGAAATAAAAAATTAAGCAACCTATTTTCCCGGAAATTCCAAGGCATTCCATGGAGCCATAAAATATCAGAGCTGCTTTTACAGATATGGAAATTAAGGCCCAAAGATTCAGATCAACCAGCAAGAAAGTTGCCAATCTAGCATATTTTCCAGGCCTTCAGACTTCAAGTCCAGGGTTCCTTTAGTCTTGGAAGGCATCTGACCTGTGCCTTCACACAGGCCCCAGTGTGCAGAAGGGACCTATACTTGGTTTAATGTTCTGCTGTCACGGCCTTGAAATTCTGAATACTTTTTTAAAAACGAGTCCCTACATTTTCATTTTGCGCTGGCTCCCTCAAATTATATGATTAGTCTGGAGGTGTGGTCTACTGTTTAATAAAGTGAGACATTAAGTTTATTGTTCTGTTTTATTTGCCCAAATTACTTACTAGGTGGTTTTGTTTTTAAGAATATCCAGTTTGTTGTATCTAAAAGAGTTGGAGTAGGGTGTGCCATGTGGAAATTGGTTAGATTCCTCTGAAATGAATTAGGAGCTTCCTTAAGGAGGGAAATAGGAAAGAAAAGGAGTTTATTGAGAGTCTATTCTGTGCCAGGTTCTATGCTAATCACTTTCCCCATATCATTTCTTTTGTTCCCACAAGAACACTGAGCATAGTAGCTCTTCAGCCTGCCCTATTCATGGGATTTTGTCCTGTACCAGAGTCCTTGTTAAAGTCTGTTACATGATGCATATTGGCTTCCAGGTTCCTACTCTCTGCTCTTTTTTGAGGCTGTCTTACAAATGTTCTCCAATTATTACTCCTCCCACCTCTGGAGATTTCCGTAATAAAAGCAGCTGCCCCTCGTTTTGATGCCAGATAGACCTAATGAATCAGAATCTTCGTGTATCCCAGGCTTGTCAGATATTTTGTAGTAACTCCTTTATTAATTCTGCTATGTCCTCCTAGGTAAGAACCACAAATAGAGTTTAAATCTTCATTTTGTAAATGAGGAAAAAAAAAAACCTAAAATGAATTGAATGATTTGCACAAGGTCAATCATCTTGTCAGTGGAGGAGTTGGAATTTAAATGTTGATGTTCTGATTCCCAATCAAATGTACCTTTCAAAACATTGTGCTATCTTCCTGGATGTCCTATTTGTCACCACTCTGATAATATGCACATCACATGAAAACAGTCAGCCACTCCATATATTAGGGCGGTGCTTCTCAAACTTCACTGTAGGAATCAGAATCTTTTTAAACTATAGATTCTGATTTTGTAAATTTGGAGCAGGGCCTGAGAGTCTACATTTCTAAAAAGCTCCTAAATTATGCCAATTCTGCTGGTCTATAGGTTATATTTTGAATAACTATTTATAATGCATTTTCTATAGCTTGGTTTAAACAGGCCAAACTTCTGACATAAATCTGCACCCTTCATTATTAATAATGATAATGATAATAATAATGATGGCTAACATTTATTGAGAAATCTGTTAAATATTCTGTATACACAATATAATATAGTCCTTCTAAAAATTCTATGAGGTAGGTACTATATTGACCCTTATTTTACAGATGAGGACATTGAAATTCAGAGAAATTTAAGTAATTTTCCAAGATTACACACTAGTGAGTGACAGCTGAGATGCAAACACTGTATTTTCAGAATTCAATTTCATAACCACAAAAGCTCTTTCTTTTCTTTGCAAAATGCAGATATTTAGAAAGGTGAAGGAAAGAAGGAAGAGGAGATAGAGAAAGGAATTAGTATTTATTAAGAATCTGGTATGTGCCAGAGGCAGTGCTAGTTCATTTTCCATATGATCTCACTTACTCTTCAAAAGTACCATGGAAGTTGGGCATTATCATCCTCCTTCCAAGGATGAGAAAATCAGGGATTAAAGATATTAAGTCATTTGTCTAAGAACACATGCTCACGTGGTTAGTAAATGGTGGAGTTGAGAATTGAGCACAAAATTCAAGTTAAATCTATTAAATAATTCTGCTTCTTACTAGAATAAGTTGAGTGAAAGTTGGATTTCTAACTTTTAGAAAGTAAATCAAGAGTCTTTAACTAGGGTCCAAAAGTTCCTTATAGTGTCTTTGGTTTTCTTCCTACTTCTTTGAAGAATATTATTAAGGTATTGCTTCATTCTAAGGTAGTCTAGAATGGTACAGTGGACATTATTAATACTCACCAATATCCAGTCCTGTTCCTCTAATTGTAAGACTATATTTCCCAGATCCCTCACGTGTAGGTGGGGTCATGTTCCCACTTCTGGTCAAATGGCTAAGCAGACAATGGTATGTGTTACTTCTGGACTGAAACATTTACAACATAGTGCGCAGTTCTCTGGCTCTCACTTTTCTGTGGCACTTGTGGAAATCTCTGTTAAAATGGTTGAGTCAAATTATTGCAGGAGGCTAGTCAAATTATTGTAGGAATTACTATGACATGGAGGAAAACTATCCTGGAGAGTTGCCTTGATCCATACTGGATTTTGTGAGAATGAGAGCTACACATTTTCTGTGTTAGGCTATTAAAATATGGTTGTTTGTTACTGCAACATCAACCTACCCTATTCTGATTAATATAAGTGGCATGGCATGCTAAATGAGCACCATCAGTATATGAACCTTATTATTGTCACATTATGACATCTAGAATTATTTCCCATATTAGGGATAAGGGAAAATGTATCCAGCTATTATAATCATGGATGATTGCTTTTGTGTACAATGAACCTAGCTTAAGTTAGAAAACTTCCAACGTGAGAAAACACGACAATGTCAAGTATACATTGATTTCCTTTCACTGCTGGACATGATAGAATACAAAAACTGTGACACTTTTAAAGTAACACAGTTCCAGCCAATGAAAACTGAAGGAGCACCATCTGTACATTTTTAAAATCACTTTATTTTTGATGGAAATATTTGTAGAAAGGATTACTCATCCTCTGAATTTATAGTCTACTGAGTATAACTCCAATTAAGTAGTGAGACTAAGTCCTCATGAATACCCATATTCGATGATCTCTGTTATATGGTCATGCTCACAGAAGCTATTAAGATGTATAGCAGTTAGATATTTGCAAATGACACTACAGATAAAGGGCTGGTATCCAAGATCTGTAAAGAATTTCTCAAACTCAACACCCAAAAAACAAATAATCAAGTCAAAAAATGGGCAGAAGACATGAACAGACACTTCTCCAAAGAAGACATACAAATGGCTAACAGACACATGAAAAAATGTTCATCATCATTAGCCATCAGGGACATTCAAATCAAAACCACATTGAGATATCACCTTAGACCAGTGAGAATGGCAAAAATTGACAAGGTAAGGAACAACAAATGTTGGAGAGGTTGTGGAGAAGGGGAACCCTCTTACATTGTTGGTGGGAATGCAAGTTGGTACAGCCGCTTTGGAAAACAGTGTGGAGGTTCCTCAAAAAATTAAAAATAGAGCTACCCTATGACCCAGCAATTGCACTACTGGATATTTACCCCAAAGACACAGATGTAGTGAAAAGAAGGGCCATATGCACCCCAATGTTCATAGCAGCAATGTCCACAATAGCTAAACTGTGGAAAGAGCAGAGATGCCCTTCAACAGATGAATGGATAAAGAAGATGTGGTCCATATCTACAATGGAATATGACTCAGCCATCAGAAAGGATGAATACCCAACATTTACATCAACATGGATGGGACTGGAGGAGATTATGCTAAGTGAAATAAGTCAAGCAGAGAAAGTCAATTATCATATGGTTTCACTTATTTGTGGAACATAAGGAATAGCATGGAGGACATAAGGAGAAGGAAGGGAAAAATGAACAGGGGGAAATCGGAGGGAGAGATGAACCATGCGAGACTATGGATTCTGAGAAGCAAACTAAGGGTTTTAGAGGGGAGGGGGTGGGGGGATGGGCTAGCCCGGTGATGGATATTAAGGAGGGCTCATACTGCATGGAGCACTGGGTGTTATATGAAAACAATGAATCGTGGATCACTACATCAAAAACTAATGATGTATTGTATGGTGACTAACATAACGTAATAAAATAAAATTAAAAAAAGATGTATAGCAGTTATTGTTAATTGTTAACAGGTAAAATTATATGCATATGCAAACATATATACACACATGTGCATAAACATATATGTGTAAATATATCTAAATAACTTCAATGTTTTCCCCATTACTTTGGAAATTGTGTGAAAAAATTGTTTTCAAATAATCTTACTAAGTGTGACATGGTATAAAATATGCGTGTGTCTATAGATATGTGTACTTGTATGTGTGCGTACATATTTTTTTCCCTTAATTTTTAAAATTGTGTTGAAATATTTAACCAAATTTTGTTATTAACTGTGGGGTGGAATGATATGTCACTATCAGGTAATATTACAATGCTCTGACCTTTCAAATAATTTAATGTTGGTTCAAATTAAAGAAAACTTAGTTTACAATAAAGGACATATTGTTGTTTACATCTCCCTAAGCCTAAGTTGGAAAATGCTAAAATAATTAAAATAACGTATTAAAATACTGAAGGTATGCTTTGGTTTCATTTTCATTACTGAATATGATGTGACTCAAAGCCATGTTTCCTATATATCAAAAATTTTGTCTGTGGAAACTTGAAACCAACAGGGTAGATTTTTTAAAAGATAGCTCAATTTGAAAAGACAAAGAAATAACCAAAACTTGAACTTGCTTCAACACAGAAGCTTTTCTAGTACTTTCCTATAGGATTGCTTGTCACACTGCCAGCCAAAAGAAGCCACATATACTTCGTGGGATTTGGTAAAACCATGTGCTCTGAAAAAGGTTGAACTGGATTGTGAGTTAGAGAAAATAAAGAAAATACAGGCAGTGTTTCTGTCAAATCCATGAACTCTGTAATTGATAATTTTTCTCCTAATATTTTCAAATGGGACATGAAGAAATAGGCAGCTAAAATGTTTGCTTCCAGTAAGAACTGGAACTGGATAGCATCACTCACATCTCTCAGTGTAGAGTGCATCTGGTATTTATATGTTATAAGCATTCTAATGCCATAAAAGAATCCCTGTTTTAGGAGCCCATTTTAGAGACTCAAATGTTGTTGATGTCTTTAAAATGAAAAGTTATTTGCCAAGCAAAACTTCAATAGGGGAAAGAATATCTTGGTAGTTTTTTATACAGCTGGAATATCTGCAAGCCTTGACCATACATCAGGTTTTCCAGAATACTATGGACTGGGTGGCTTATAAACAACAGAAATTTATTTCTCACAACTCTAGAGGCTGGGAATTCCAAGGTGCAGGCAGATTCTGTGTCTGGTGAGGTTTGGTGTCTGGTGACAGCCTGCTACTCGGTTCATAGATGGATATCTCAATGCTCCCTCACAGGGCAGAAGGGGCAAGGAAGATCTCTGGAGTGTCTTTTATAAGGGCACTAATACCATTCAAGAGGGCTCTGCTCTCATGACCTAATCAGCTCCCAGTAGCCCGACCTCCAAATACCATCACATTTGAGATTAGATTTCAACATAGGAATTTTGGAGGGACACAAACATTCACTCTACAGCAAGTCCAATCTCTATATACATGGTCATGTATAGGCTAAATTGGCATTTTTGTGGTGCCCCCATAGACTAGCCTTATGAGCTTTTTCTCCTTCTTTTTATTTATTTATTTATTTTTTTATCCTTATGTTAATCCCCATACATTACATCATTAGTTTTAGATGAAGTGTTCCATGATTCATTGTTTGTGCATAACACCCAGTGCTCCATGCAGAATGTGCCCTCCTCAATACCCACCACCAGGCTAACCCATCCTCCCGCCCCCCTCCCCTCTAGAACCCTCAGTTTGTTTTTCAGAGTCCATCGTCTCTCATGGTTCATCTACCCCTCCGATTTCCCCCGCTTCATTCTTCCCCTCCCGCTACCTTCTTCTTCTTCTTTTTTTCCTTAACATATATTGCATTATTTGTTTCAGAGGTACAGATCTGAGATTCAACAGTCTTGCACAATTCACAGCGCTTACCAGAGCACATACCCTCCCCAGTGTCTATCACCCAGTCACCCCATCCCTCCCACCCCACCCCCCACTCCAGCAACCCTCAGTTTGTTTCCTGCAATTAAGAATTCCTCATATCAGTGAGATCATATGATACATGTCTTTCTCTGTTTGACTTATTTCACTCAACATAATACCCTCCAGTTCCATCCACGTCGTTGCAAATGGCAAGATCTCATTCCTTTTGATGGCTGCATAATATTCCATTGTATATATATACCACATCTTCTGTATCCATTCATCTGTCGATGGACATCTTGGCTCTTTCCACAGTTTGGCTATTGTGGACATGGCTGCTATAAACATTGGGGTGCACATACCCCTTCGGATCCCTACTTTTGTATCTTTGGGGTAAATACCCAGTAGTGCAATTGCTGGATCATAGGGTAGCTCTATTTTCAACTTTTTGAGGAACCTCCATACAGTTTTCCAGAGTGGCTGCACCAGCTTGCATTCCCACCAACAGTGTAGGAAGGGTCCCCTTTCTCCGCATCCCCGCCAACATCTGTCGTTTCCTGACTTGTTCATTTTAGCCATTCTGACTGGTGTGAGGTGGTGTCTCATTGAGGTTTTGATTTGGATTTCCCTGATGCCGAGCGATATTGAACACTTTTTCATGTGTCTGTTGGCCATTTAGGTGTCTTCTTTGGAAAAATGTCTGTTCATGTCTTCTGCCCATTTCTTCATTGGATTCTTTGTTCTTTGGGTGTTGAGTTTGATGAGTTCTTTATAGATTTTCGAAGCTAGCCCTTTATCTGATATGTCATTTGCAAATATCTTCTCCCATTCTGTCGGTTGTCTTTTGGTTTTGTTGACTGTTTCCTTTGCAAAAGCTTTTTATCTTGATGAAGTCCCAATAGTTCATTTTTGCCCTTGCTTCCCTTGCCTTTGGCGATGTTTCTAGGAAGAAGTTGCTTTGGCTGAGGTCAAAGAGGTTGCTGCCTGTGTTCTCCTTTAGGATTTTGATGGACTCCTGTCTCACATTGAGGTCTTCCAACCATTTGGAGTCTATTTTTGTGTGTGGTGTAAGGAAATGGTCCAGTTTCATTCTTCTGCATGTGGCTATCCAATTTTCCCAACACCATTTGTTGAAGAGACTGTCTTTGTTCCATTGGACATTCTTTCCTGCTTTGTCAAAGATGAGTTGACCATAGAGATGAGGGTCCATTTCTGGGCTCTCTCTTCTGTTCCACTGATCTATGTGTCTGTTTTTGTGCCAGTACCATGCTGTCTTGATGATGACAGCTTTGTCATAGAGCTGGAAGCCCGAATTGTGATGCCGCCGGCTTTGCTTTTCTTTTTCAACATTCCTCTGGCTATGCGGGGTCTTTTCCAGTGCCATACAAATTTTAGGATTCTTTGTTCCATTTCTTTGAAAAAAGTGGATGGTATTTTGATGGGGATTGCATTGAATGTGTAGATTGCTCTAGGTAGCATTGACATCTTCACAATATTTGTTCTTCCAATCCATGAGCATGGAACGTTTTTCCATTTCTTTCTGTCTTCCTCAATTTCTTTCATGAGTATTTTATAGTTTTCTGAGTACAGATCCTTTGTCTCTTTGGTTGGATTTATTCCTAGGTATCTTATGATTTTGGGTGCAATTGTAAATGGGATCGACTCCTTAATTTCTCTTTCTTCTGTCTTGTTGTTGGTGTATAGGAATGCCACTGATTTCTGTGCATTGATTTTATATCCTGCCACTTGACTGAATTCCTGTATGAGTTCTAGCAGTTTTGGGGTGGAGTCTTTGGGGTTTTCCACATAAAGTATCATATCATCTGCAAAGTGTGAGAGTTTGACTTCTTCTTTGCCGATTTGGATGCCTTTGATTTCTTTTTGTTGTCTGATTGCTGTGGCTAGGACTTCCAATACTATGTTGAATAGCAGTGGTGATAGTGGACATCCCTGCCGCGTTCCTGACCTTAGGGGGAAAGCTCTCAGTTTTTCCCCATTGAGAATGATATTCGCTGTAGGGTTTTCATAGATGGCTTTTATGATATTGAGGTATGTACCCTCTATGCCTATACTCTGTAGAGTTTTGATCAAGAAAGGATGCTGTACTTTGTCAAAAGCTTTTTCTGCATCTATTGAGAGGATCATATAATTCTTGTTCTTTCTTTATTAATGTATTGTATCACATTGATTGATTTGCGGATGTTGAACCAACCTTGCAGCCCAGGGATAAATCCCATTTGGTCGTGGTGAATAATCCTTTATTGTACTGTTGGATCCTATTGGCTAGTATGTTGGTGAGAATTTTTGCATCCATGTTCATCAGGGATATTGGTCTGTAATTCTCCTTTTTGATGGGGTCTTTGTCTGGTTTTGGGATCAAGGTAATGCTGGCCTCATAAAATGAGTTTGGAAGTTTTCCTTCCATTTCTATTTTTTGGAACAGTTTCAGAAGAATAGGTATTAATTCTTCTTGAAATGTTTGGTAGAATTCCCCTGGGAAGCCATTTGGCCCTGGGCTTTTGTTTTTTGGGAGATTTTTGATGACTGCTTCAATTTCCTTAGTGGTTATAGGTCTGTTCAGGTTTTCTATTTCTTCCTGGTTCAGTTTTGGTAGTTGATACATCTCTAGGAATGCATCCATTTCTTCCAGGTTATCTAATTTGCTGGCATAGAGTTGCTCATAATATGTTCTTATAATTGTTTGTATTTCTTTGGTGTTGGTTGTGATCTCTCCTCTTTCTTTCATGATTTTGTTGATTTGGGTCATTTCTCTTCTCTTTTTGATAAGTCTGGCCAGGGGTTTATCAATCTTGTTAATTCTTTCAAAGCAGCAGCTCCTAGTTTCGTTGATCTGTTCTACTGTTCTTTTAGTTTCTATTTCATTGATTTCTGCTCTGATCTTTATTATTTCTCTTCTCCTGCTGGGTTTAGGCTTTATTTGCTGTTCTTTCTCCAGCTCTTTTAGGTGGAGGGTTAGGTTGTGTACTTGAGACCTTTCTTGTTTCTTGAGAAAGGCTTGTATTGCTATATACTTTCCTCTTAGGACTGCCTTTGCTGCATCCCAAAGATATTGAATAGTTGTGTTTTCATTTTCATTGGTTTCCATGTATTTTTTTAATTCTTCTTTAATTTCCTGGTTGACCCATTCATTCTTCAGTAGGATGCTCTTTAGCCTCCATGTATTTGAGTTCTTTCCGACTTTCCTCTTGTGATTGAGTTCTAGTTTCAAAGCATTGTGGTCTGAAAATAGGCAGGGAATGATCCCATCTTTTGGTACCAGTTGAGACCTGATTTATGACCTAGGATGTGATCTATTCTGGAGAATGTTCCATGGGCACTAGAGAAGAATGTGTATTCTGTTGCTTTGGGGTGGAATGTTCTGAATATGTCTGTGAAGTCCATTTGGTCCAGTGTGTCATTTAAAGTCTTTATTTCCTTGTTGATCTTTTGCTTAGACGATCTGTCCATTTCAGTGAGAAGGGTGTTAAAGTCCCCCACTATTATTGTATTGTTGTCAATGTGTTTCTTTGCTTTTGTTATTAATTGCCTTATATAATTGGCTGCTCCCATGTTAGGGGCATAGATATTTACAATTGTTAGATCTTCTTGTTGGATAGATCCTTTAAGTAGGATATAATGTCCTTCCTCATCTCTTATTAAAGTCTTTGGTTTAAAATCTAATTTGTCTGATATAAGGATTGCCACCCCAGCTTTCTTTTGGTGTCCATTAGCATGGTAAATGGTTTTCCAACCCCTCACTTTCAATCTGGGGGTGTCTTTGGTTCTAAAATGAGTCTCTTGCAGACAGCATATCGATGGGTCTTGTTTTTAAATCCAGTCTGATAGCCTGTGTCTTTTGATTGGGGCCTTTAGCCCATTTACATTCAGGGTAACTATTGAAAGATAGGATTTTAGTGCCATTGTATTGCCTGTAAGGTGACTGTTACTGTATATTGTCTGTGTTCCTTTCTGGTCTATGTTGCTTTTAGGCTCTCTCTTTGCTTAGAGGACCCCTTTCAAGGTTTCCTGTAGGGCTGGTTTTGTGTTTGCAAATTCCTTTAGTTTTTGTTTGTCCTGGAAGCTTTTTATCTCTCCTTCAATTTTCAATGACAGCCTAGCTGGATAGAGTATTCTTGGCTGCATATTTTTCTCATTTAGTGCTCTGAATATATCCTGCCAGTCCTTTCTGCCAGGAGGCCTGCCAGGTCTCTGTGGATAGGTCTGTTGCCAATCTAATATTTCTACCATTGTAGGTTACATATCTCTTCTCCCGAGCTGCTTTCAGGATTTTCTCTTTGTCTATGAGACTCGTAAGTTTTACTATTAGATGTTGGGGTGTTGACCTATTTTTATTGATTTTGAGAGGGGTTCTCTGTGCTTCCTGGATTTTCATGACTGTTTCCTTCCCCAAATCAGGGAAGTTCTCTGCTATAATTTGCTCCATTATACCTTCTGCCCCTCTCTCTCTTTCTTCTTCTTCTGGGATCCCAATTATTCTAATGTTGTTTCATCTTATGGTATCACTTATCTCTCGAATTCTGCCCTCGTGATCCAGTAGTTGTTTATCTCTCTTTTTCTCAGCTTCTTTATTTTCCATCATTTCATCTTCTATATTACTGATTCTCTCTTCTGCCTCATTTATTCTAGCAGTTAGCACCCCTATTTTTGATTGCACCTCATTAATAGCCTTTTTGATTTCTACTTGGTTGGATTTTAGTTCTTTTACTTCTCCAGAAAGGGTTTCTCTAAGAACTTCCATATTTTTTTCAAGCCCAGCTAGTATCTTTAAAGTGATGATTCTGAACTCTAGATCTGACATCGTACTAATGTCCGTATTGAGTAGGTCCCTAGCAGTCGGTACTACCTCTTGTTCTTTTTGTTGAGGTGATTTTTTCCGTCTTGTCATTTTGTGCAGAGGAAAATAGATTAATGAGAGAACAAAATGCTAGTAGAGTAACAACGTCCCCAGAAAATATACTCTAAACAAATCAGAAAAGACCTGAAGCAGTGGGAAAAGAAAGGGAAAGAGAGAAAAAAGAAAAGAAAAAAAAAGAAAAAGAAAAAGATAAAGATAAAAACAAAAAGAAACAAAACAAAACAACAACAACAAAAAAAACCCAGAATGTGTTCAAATATGATCATGCTGGTATATAGATCAGTGCCACACACTAGATTTGGGGTGTATTTTAGTGTTTTAGAAGAAAGTGCCTCCCAAAATTTTAAAGAAAGAAAAACTTATATATGTACAAAAATAAGGGTTGATATGATGAAGGGATGGAATATGACTGTAAAGATGGAAATTATAAAAAATTTAAAAAAGGAATTGATAAGAAGTTGTTTGAAAAAGGAAAGAAGAGGATTTAAAAAAAGAAAAAAGAAAAAAAAATGGAGGGAATGTGATCAGGCAGGGGAATAGAAAACACCATATACTAGAGATTTAGGGTATATTTTAATCTGTTAGAAGAAACTATCTCAAAATTTTAAAGAGAGAAGAACTTATTTATATAAGCCAAAAATACGGGTAACTACTATGAAGGGATAGAATATGACTCTAAAAATGAAAAATAAAAATGTTTTTTTTTTTAAAGAAGGGATTGATAAGATGTTGGTTGAAAAAGGGAAAAAGAAAAATTCAAAAAAAAGAAAAAAAGACAGTTAAAAAAAATTAACTTTGAAAGACTAAAGAATCATGGTAAAAAAGCCATGAATTCTATGTGCAGTATTCTGCTAGCGCTGGAGTTCTGCCGTTCTCATTGATCGGTAAACTTGTTCTTGGCTGGCTGTTCTCGCTGATCTGGGGAGGGGCCTGTTGCCGTGGTTTCCAAATGTCTCTGCCGGAGGCGGAATTGCCCTGCCCTTGCCCCCTCCCGGCTAAGTAATCTGCTCGGGTTTGCTCTCAGGGGCTTTTGTTCCCTGCGAGCTTTCCGTACAGCTTTGGAGGCGGAGAGTGAAAATGGCGGCCTCCCAATCTCCGCCCCGGAGGAGCCGAGAACTCGGGGCCCCACTTCTCAGTGAGCCCCCAGAAAAAAGCCGTCAGTCACTCCCGGCTCCCCGGTCTCCGGCTGCACTC
Source organism: Mirounga angustirostris (assembly GCF_029215605.1). Taxonomy (NCBI): domain Eukaryota; kingdom Metazoa; phylum Chordata; class Mammalia; order Carnivora; family Phocidae; genus Mirounga; species Mirounga angustirostris. Next base: position 101,922,313 of record NW_026991719.1, read on the forward strand.
TGTGCTCACCCGGCCTGTGACCGCACGTTTCTATCTCTGGCACCCGACCCCGGGTGGAGTCTCCAAACCCAGCACATCCCTGCGGTGCGCTCCCATGTAGCTCCTCCTGGGGGAGGAAGGTTAGTCTCCCTGGATCTGCCGCTTGTTGGGTCCCTGCTGGAGGAGCAGTGGCCCGACTGTACCGCGGATCACGGTTTATGGGAACCCCGAGCTGAGAGTCTGCGCCTGGGCTCCGCCTCTGCAGCCGGCTTCCCTGCTCCGTTACCTGGGAGCTCTGCCACACTCAGGCACCCCCGGTCTTTCTGTGACCCCGAGGGTCCTGAGACCACACTGTCCCGGAGGGTTCCACCCCCCGCTTAGCCACCAGAGTGACGTCCCTCAGCGGAGCAGACTTTTAAAAGTTCCGATTTTGTGCTCCCCGGCTCTATCACTTGCCAGAAGCGGCCGACGGAGGCCCCTCCCCCCGCTGTCTATCCTCCCGAATATCGTCTCGGATTCACTTCTCCGCACGTCCTACCTTCCAGAAAGTGGTCGCTTTTCTGATGAGAGAGTTGTTGCTATTCCTTTCTTCAATCTCCTGTTGGGTTTGTAGGTGTTCGGAATGGTTTGATCCCTATCCAGCTGAATTCCTGAGAGGAGACGAAATCCAGGTCTCCTACTCCTCTGCCATCTTGCTCCGCACCCCCCCTTTTTTTTTTTTTTGCGAGACCTATGGTATTGTAGAATTTGTCAACTTCCTGAAAGCCTAAACCTTAAATCACTTTTTTTCTTTTTTCTCAAGAGGCTTTGTGGAGAAATGCAAACAGAATTTGAAATTTTTACTACATAGGATTTTGCTAGTTTCCTAAAAAACAAGTCTTAACATGCTTGGTTGAAATGTATGAAGAAATTAAACTTATTTATTTACCTGTTTATTTATTTCTCACTTATAGAATGATAGTTTGGCTTATTTGATGATTTTTGGCCATAGGATTAAGAGAAATCTCATTCAAGGTCTTGCAATTGCCATTATGGTTGCCATGGAAAAAAAATTTACAAGTCTTAGTGTTGCTTTTTTTTTTTTTTGGCCAAGCTTGCTATTCTGTAAGAGGGGGTTACAAACAGGCAAATCTACAAACTTTGTAAACTTGGGCAAACTCCTTCTGCTGGGTAGAAAAGCTTGATTAACTTTTCTTTTTTTTTAATTTTATTTTATTATGTTTTGTTAGTCAGTTTTTGATGTAGTGATCCACGATTCATTGTTTTCATATAACACCCAGTGCTCCATGCAGTATGTGCCCTCCTTAATATCCATCACCGGGCTAGCCCATCCCCCCACCCCCTCCCCTCTAAAATCCTCACTTTGTTTCTCAGAGTCCATAGTCTCGCATGGTTCAACTCTCCCTCCGATTTCCCCCCGTTCATTTTTCCCTTCCTTCTCCTTATGTCCTCCATGCTATTCCTTATGTTCCACAAATAAGTGAAACCATATGATAATTGACTTTCTCTGCTTGACTTATTTCACTTAGCATAATCTCCTCCAGTCCCATCCATGTTGATGTAAAAGTTGGGTATTCATCCTTTCTGATGGCTGAGTCATATTCCATTGTAGATATGGACCACATCTTCTTTATCCATTCATCTGTTGAAGGGCATCTCTGCTCTTTCCACAGTTTGGCTATTGCAGACATTGTTGTTATGAACATTGGTTTGCATATGGCCCTTCTTTTCACTACATCTGTGTCACCAAGAACCATAAGACACCGGAATAAACCTAACCAAAGAAATAAAGGATCTATACTCTAGGAACTACAGAACACTCATGAAAGAAATTGAAGAAGACACAAAAAGATGGAAAAACATTCCATGCTCATGGATCGGAAGAATAAACATTGTTAAAACGTCTATGCTACTCTTGATCAACTTTTCTACAGGCAGAGATTAGAGCATACCTAAAACCATTCCTGACTTCTTTTAAAGTTCCTGCTCAGAAGGTGTCGAAGTTGAATCATCAATTTATAAATGCTCCCTTAGTAAAATGGACCTCATCAACAAAGTAAATTCTGACAAAAGATAGCTTTATTCATTGGAGAACAAAAGACATACTAGGACATAAATTTAATTGGAAGAATCTTGGAGAATTCTGAGGCTCTTTTGACACGTTCACTTTCATCTGACAAAGCTGAGTGGTTTAATGTGTTATTATACATAATTTTGTGAGTCAGAGTTTTCAGCACTTGTGACCATCAAAAGTCATTTGGTGACTCAAACTGCATGTGTTGTCATCTAAATTTTAAACTCCTATTTGAAACAAACAAAGACATTCTCATTGAAATATACTTATGAGCAAAATTAAGTTTTGCTTTTTAATTTTCAGAATTTTAATGTGTTTTCATGAGTGAGAGAGAAGCAGACTCCCGCTGAGCAGGGAGCCCGATGTGGGGCTCCCTCCCAGGATCCTGGGATCATAACCTGAGCTGAAGGCAGATGCTTAACTGACTGAGCCACCCAGGAGCCCCAAGTTGTCTTGTTATTTTTTTTTTAAGATTTTATTTATTTATTTGAGAGAGAGAGGCACAAACAGGCAGAAGGGCAGACTCCCCACTGAGCAGGGAACCCAAAGCGGGGCTCAATCCCAGAAGCCCGAGATCATGACCTGAGCCAAAGGCAGACGCCCAACTGATTAAGCCACCCAGGCACCCCCCCAAGTTGTCTTGTTTTTTAAAAATAATTTTTATCCATCCAATTGTTCCACATTTAGAAATTACACCTGAGGAAATAATGGAGAAACTGTACAGAAATTTAAGTATCAAGATGCTTATCATAATATTGTTTATAAAAATGAGAAATTAAAAGCAACCTAAATCCACCACATTAGGGGAATATTTAAAAATTTATGGAATGTCGGGGCACCTGAGTGGCTGAGTCAGTTAAGTGTCTGACTCTTGATTTGGGCTCCGGTCATGATCTCAGGGTCATGAGATAGAGCCCTGCATTGGGCTCCATGCTGGGCTGGGAGCCTGCTTAAGATTCTCTCTCTCCCTTGCACAGCAAAGGAAACAGTCAACAAAACCAAAAGACAACCGACAGAATGGGAGAAGATATTTGCAAATGACATATCAGATAAAGGGCTAGCTTCCAAAATCTATAAAGAACTCATCAAACTCAACACCCAAAGAACAAAGAATCCAATGAAGAAATGGGCAGAAGACATGAACAGACATTTTTCCAAAGAAGACATCCAAATGGCCAACAGACACATGAAAAAGTGTTCAATATCGCTCGGCATCAGGGAAATCCAAATCAAAACCTCAATGAGACACCACCTCACACCAGTCAGAATGGCTAAAATGAACAAGTCAGGAAACGACAGATGTTGGCGGGGATGCGGAGAAAGGGGAACCCTCTTACACTGTTGGTGGGAATGCAAGCTGGTGCAACCACTCTGGAAAACAGTATGGAGGTTCCTCAAAAAGTTGAAAATAGAGCTACCCTATGATCCAGCAATTGCACTACTGGGTATTTACCCCAAAGATACAAAAGTAGGGATCTGAAAGAGTACGTGCACCCCGATGTTTATAGCAGCCATGTCCACAATAGCCAAACTGTGGAAAGAGCCAAGATGTCCATTGACAGATGAATGGATACAGAAGACGTGGTATATATATACAATGGAATATTATGCAGCCATCAAAAGGAATGAGATCTTGCCATTTGCAACAACGTGGATGGAACTGGAGGGTATTATGCTGAGTGAAATAAGTCAAACAGAGAAAGATATGTATCATATGATCTCACTGATATGAGGAATTCTTAATTGCAGGAAACAAACTGAGGGTTGCTGGAGTGGGGGGTGGGGTGGGAGGGATGGGGTGACTGGGTGATAGACACTGGGGAGGATATGTGCTCTGGTAAGCGCTGTGAATTGTGTAAGACTGTTGAATCTCAGATCTGTACCTCTGAAACAAATAATGCAATATATGTTAAGAAAAAAAAAAGAAGAAGGTAGCGGGAGGGGAAGAATGAAGGGGGGGGAATCGGAGGGGTAGACGAACCATGAGAGATGATGGACTCTGAAAAACAAACTGAGGGTTCTAGAGGGGAGGGGGGTGGGAGGATGGGTTAGCCTGGTGGTGGGTATTGAGGAGGGCACATTCTGCATGGAGCACTGGGTGTTATGCACAAACAATGAATCATGGAACACTTCATCTAAAACTAATGATGTAATGTATGGGGATTAACATAAGAATAAAAAAATAATAAAAAAAAAGATTCTCTCTCTCCTTCTCCTCTCTCTCTAATAAAAAAATATGGAATGTCTATATGGTAGAATATTACGTAGCCATTTAATATTATATTAAAAAACTTTTTAATAATATAAGAAAATACTTATGGTATAATCTTAATTAAAATAATACAAAAATCATGTGATACATTTCAACTATGTGATCATCTCAAGTTGGTAGTTTATGAAAAGACCATTTCTTTTTCTTTATACATTTTTGCAAAGTTTACAAAATGAGTTTACATTATTTTTATAATCAATGTGGAAAACATTAAAAAGAAAAAAAATCCATACAAAAAGGTTTGGCATAGCAATCTTCTTGTAACATATACATTATTTTGAAAATCTTTTCATTTATTTAAAGATTTTATTTATTTATTTGAGAGAGAGAAAGCATGAGAGGCGGGAGGGTCAGAGGGAGAAGCAAACTCCCTGCCGAGCAGGGAGCCCGATGTGGGACTCGATCCCAGGACTCCAGGATCATGATCTGAGCCGAAGGCAGTCGCCCAACCAACTGAGCCACCCAGGCGCCCCAGAAATCTTTTCATTTAAAGAAAGAATGAGTTATAAAAAACAATAATCCTGAAGATAAATTTTATTCATCATTCAGCATTAGGCAGTCATTTAGACACTGAAATATCAAATACCAATGTTTTTTCTGGATTTTGTGACAGACACATGAAATTCTGGGTTTCAAGAGCTGTACATTAACAATGAATGTACATAACTCATAGATTTTTGTTTGTTTATTTTCAGTGCAGGTTTAAGATATTTTGGAATTCAAACTCCTGAATAATATGCAGTCAATTGCCATGAAATACGGAAAGAAATGTATGGCATGTATCTATTTTTAAATCACTGCAATTCTTCCTGGAGCATTTCCACTGAAAGCACAAAGGATATAGAAATCTAAGTTAAGCACATTTGGGAATACAGAAGAATCTCAGGCAACATAGTCTCTCATCAGCTAGATGTGTTCAGATAGGTAGGTAGAATTTTGCCTACGGCTATATAAGCTGTTTTGCCCCAGAGACATCAATTTCAATTCTCTCTTTGGGATTCACTAGTGTACAAAGTTCTTCAGAGGAGTCTTTTTCCCACTAGAAATATTTTTTCTCCTTTACCAACCCCACCCTCAAGAATCTAAGCCATTTACTTGAAATTTCCATAAAACTTGATAGTGAAAAGAGTCCAAAAACTATCATGGGAGAAACTATATCACATAACCATGGGGACACTTATTTTGTTATATAAGTTTAGAGTGTGGAGATGTATCAGCTGACATATATATGGCTCAATTTAAAGAAAATATAATTGATGGAAGGTGGGCATGATGATATATTAAAATTTAATAAAAGACATAAAAAATTAATTTAAATAAATTTCATGATAGTGTTGTCAGTGATTGACTTCAGCTCATCACATTCAGTTTCAATGTTAAAAATAACTTTGTCCTGGGCACCTGGGTGGCTCAGTTGGTTAAGTGTCTGCCTTCAGCTCAGGTCATGATCCCAGGGTCCTGGGATCAAGTCCCACAGCAGGCTCCCTGCTCAGTGGAGAGTCTGCTTCTCCCTCTGCCTCTCCCCTCCTCTTGTGCTTGCTCATTCTCTCTCTCTCCCAAAAATAAATAAATAAAATCTTAAAAAAATAACTTCATCTTTCCAAAAACCTGAACTTGTAATTTTTATGGGTCACCACTGAATAGCAGTGATACTTTGATTATTATTAAAAACAAATAAATAAACGGAACTGTAAGGTATATGGTTTGTTTGATGTTTATGTGCGATTCAAAAAAGTCAGGCAGGACATGGCAGGGCCTACTGACTCGAGTTTAGTGTTACAGCAATTGACTGTGGACAGGACAGGGAGAAGCAGGCCATGTGTCTGTGTGGGAGTGGGTGGGTGTGTTGGAAATAGATAGTGGGTGAAGTTCACCACTCTCTAAGGGAATTCAACTAGGACATTAGCATTAAATGAAAATCAGTCTATCATTTCTTAGAAAAATCTCTCTACTGAGGAAATTGCTGGGGAGGCAAGTCACTGAATAGTCTAACTACACAGTCAGATCTACAGAAGTGGTACCTGAACCATGGATGCAAAGGAGCCAAGAACTAGGAATACCAAGACAACAGGATGAAAAGTCAAATACAATCACTCAAAAATCATGTCACAGTAAGTTATACTATGGAGAGAGGGAGGGATGAGAACTGAATACTGTGGAGAGGGGGAGGGATGAGATTCAAGGATAGAGTAGAATAGTACTGTTATGGACTGAAATTTATCTCCTTAAAATTCCTATTTTGAAGCCCTAAACCCCAATGTGACTATATTTGGCTATAGGCCTTCAAGGAGGTAATTATGGTTAAATGAGGTCATAAAGATGGGGCCCTAATCTGATAGGACTGGTGGTCTTTTAAGAAGGGGGATAGACACTGAATATCTTTCTCTCTCTCTATGCAGAGAAAAGGCCTTATGAGGATACAGCAAGAAGGTGGTCTCCTACAAGCCAGGAAGAGAACTCTCAGCAGGAATCAACCCTGCTGGCACCTTAATCTTGGACTTCCATCCTCTAGAGTATAAGAAAATATATTTCTGTTGTTTAAGCCACCCAATCTGTGGTATTGTGTTATGGCAGCCTGAGCAGACTGCTCCATGAACCTGAGCAGCTGGAGAGGAGCTAAAGAGATAATTGATTCTGATGATGAACTCATCTGAAATGCTGAGCTGGGGGCTCTACTGGTTTATTAGGGCTAAGGTGCCTCAAGGCCATGTTGGGTGGGTTCTGTCAGCCACTTTCCTAGTATTAGTATTCTTCCACCTCTGAGAACTGATAACTTTTAAAATAAGTTTTTATTTATTGGATTTAAAGTGATTTTATGATAGATCTAAAGGTAACAATTGATAAAGGGATGGAGATTAAAGCAAAAGTAGATGTGAAAATGGAGAAGAGAAAATGTTGTTTGTGTATCATACAGATAGAAAGCTGGACTGGGGGGCGCCTGGGTGGCTCAGTCGTTAAGCGTCTGCCTTCGGCTCAGGTCATGATCCCAGGGTCCTGGGATCGAGCTCCACGTTGGGCTCCCTGCTCAGCAGGAAGCCTGCTTCTCTCCCACTCCCCCGTTTGTGTTCCCTCTCTCGCTGTGTCTCTATCAAATAAGTAAATAAAATCTTTTAAAAAAAAAAAAGAAAGAAAGAAAGCTGGACTGGAGAACCTGTATAATGAGCCCCATAAGAATTAGATATTATAAAGAATGACAGAAATCACTTTCTAAAGAATAGTTTTGAAATAGTTCTACTAAATGAAATTGGCACTCTAAGGAGAAGGAAAGACAATTAGTAAAGGGAAAGATTTTCCTTCCCTCCACAGATACAAAGACACAAAGAATTCTGTTAGAACAGCAATTACAACAATTCTTCCCAGAACATCAGTTTTATGATTTACCAGAACTCATTCTGACCCTTAGAGGAAAGATTAACACCTGTGATATCAGGAATTGAGAATTCAGAGCTAAATGAATATGTACTCTATGTAGAAGAGGAGTGGGTAGGAAGAATAAAGATGGTAAGGGTTCTGGCAATCTCAAAGTCATGAACACAATTCAAAGACAATACATGCCATCTTTTGTATATGGAGATGGCATTTGTGGCCCATTTGTTAGGAGAAGTGTTGTTTCTCTCCTAGACAAGAGGACACTATGTTTTGAGTCCTCCACATTCCCCTGTGTATATGCATTTGCTCAGTGGCTATTAAGTGGTGTAGCCTGTGACAAGGGAAAAGAAATTTTCTCTCTGGTTACCAAACAGCTTATAAAAAGGAACAAATTGGCAATCTGTGCTCTAGTTTACATTAGGTGGCTAACTAGTCCAGATTAAGAGATACAAAGTCCACTAGTAAGAGTATTTAGTAATATAATATTTAAAATTAAACATTACAATATTTTACCATATCAACTTTTCCTTCTCAGGCATGAATTTCTTTTAAGAACACAGAAACTATGTATTGAATAATTAATATGTTTGACTAAAATTTCTTTCATCTGCATGATTTAATATATCACCATCCTAATTTCTTAGGCTTTTCCAGCTAATGCTTTTTTTTTTCTCAGTATTATTCACAACTTAAATAAATGTGTACATTCTACTTTCTGTGCTCCTAAAAATAAATTGCTATCTTCTTATTAATTAGAAAGAAAAAATGACATTGCTTTTTTTTTTTTTTACCACTTCTACTAGGCACAATGCCAGCAGGGCATAAAACCCAAACAGGAAGAGATAGACCATAATATACATGGTCTAAGTTTGTAGAACTATGAAATAACAGATTATTCTAAGAATGAGGCAAGAAAGAATAAATTATTGTCATTTTCACCTCTAGCTTTGGTGTTGAAATAGACCAGATGTTTCTACAATCAGTGGAAATGAGAAGTTCCACAATAAGAAATATTCAAATTTTCTAAGGCTAGTCAAGGATTTAGGGCCAGGCAAGTTTCAAACTTAATTCCTTAACATTATTTGAAAGTAGGAAGCAGTGTACAAGGCAGAGTATTTCTGAGCACTGTCTTATATATCAGTTTCAAGACTAGAGCTTTAAATGGAAGTTCTTTACTACGCAACCTGTAAGCATTGTGCTATTTACTTTGCATAAGAGTATATATTGCTGGGCGCCTGGGTGGCTCAGTTGGTTAAGCGACTGCCTTCGGCTCAGGTCATGATCCCGGAGTCCCTGGATCGAGTCCCTGGATCGAGTCCCGCATCGGGCTCCCTGCTCAGCAGGGAGTCTGCTTCTCCCTCTGACCCTCCTCCCTCTCATGCTCTCTGTCTCTCATTCTCTCTCTCTCAAATAAATAAATAAAATCTTAAAAAAAAAAAAAAGAGTATATATTGCTTTTGAACTCTTCTCATGTTTTACATTTGTTAAATGCAGAAGGTAAGATGACCTCCTGAGGACCTTTGGCCAAGAAACTAAAGACAATGGAAGAGCACTTTAGTTATTTCATAAGAAACAAGATAGGATATCCTCCAGAAGTCTAGTTGTTTGGGCCCAGGCAAGGTAGCTAGAGAGAATCCACAGGTGTTTTTTCCTTCTGAAAAGACACTGTGGCTGGGGTATCTGTAAACTTTGCCAAGTGTCCTACTCTTCCAAGGGTTTATTTGATGTGCTTTGTGGCAGTCATCTCACCCTAAATAGGACTCTAGTTTCTATGTTTTTTGGCATTTGACACATGCTTAGAAATTGACTAAGTATATATGTAAAACATGTCAGAGTCTATAAGTACAAATATGACTTGAAAAGACTATTGAAAAAGAATATTGTCTTACTGCTATTGCTCAGTTTTATTCTTAGCAATCTGTCAGTTCTGATCTGGCATATTCTGCCCCTTCTGTGTGCATTCATCCCTACAGCTCTTTGGTAACTACTTCTTCTTTTTAAATTTCATTATAAAGTCTAGTGCTTTATCTGCATGGCTGATGTAATATTTCTGATTTTAGAATGTTAAACAATGGAACACATTGTTTTAGTTAGAAAGAATAAAAACGCCCTAAGTATGAAAATGTAGCTCCATATTTTAAAAGATAATAACTGATTCCTAACTTTCATTTATCAATTTCCAACATTTAAAGATCTCAATGGATTACAGTATTGAAATAGACTATGTACAACCAGAATTTAAATATTCAATAGAAATGATAAATTTTTACCCATCAAATACCATAATCAAAACAAGGCCATGACATCCAGTAATATAAATTAATAGCAGCCCTTTAAATTTTTTGTTGTTCTGTCACTCATTTCTCTCTATCATGTGTTAAGCTCTTGTTGTTTTTAAAAGGATCTATGTATTCAGATGGGAGATAATGCATGAGATAAGATCAAAAGATCGTTCTGAATTCTTGTTGAAGCTGTCATTGCCACTATTTTACCAGGAAGATTTGAGACAGAACTGTGTGGCTAAATGAAGCAACACTGATTCTGACCTAAAAGGCATTTTTCTCAATGAATTATAAGTAGCTAATGTTTCTTTAGTGTTGACCTATCTTTCTTTCTTCCCCTCTACTAAGAGTTTCTTCTACCTGCAGTACACTGAATTTTTTACTTTTAAGAGTATACAGAGTGAAAGAAATTATGTTCTGTGGAGAAGAAAAGAATCTAGCTATTGAAAGAAACTAAGTCTACTAAAAGAACAGAATACATTAACCAGTTAATTCTGCCAGTTTTGAAAGAGTCAAAGGTAATGTTTGTGAGTTGTCTATGTATCAAGAATGTGGTGCCTGGATTAGAGGAGGAAAATGTACCCTTTGGAATTATGATGCAGAATATGCCAAAATAAGGAAGCTATGCCTTCATTTTAAAGAAGCTGTGCCTTGTCTTTTAAAGAAGCTTACAGAGGGATTTGGGAGGAACCAACAAATGTGGAAACACCTGTATTCTATTCCTAGCTCTGACAGTAATTTGTGGTGTGATTCTAGATATGAGACTCTCCATCCTATACCTCTGTAGAGGTGTGGAGTCAAACAAGATGATAATCAAGGTCATTGAGACCTAAAATTCCTTGATTTTAGGAACTAGAATTCCAATTGATTGAAGTATTAAAAAGAAAGTTTGTGAAGATTTGTAACTTACATCATTGTTACATTGATTTGGGCAAATTGTAGACCAAATTGTATTCATCAAAATATAGCACTAATGGTATAATTTAGCATAGTCAGACTTGTGTCTATTATATGGAGTTTGGTGGGGACACTATCATTGCATAATATATTATAAACTCTCTCAGGAAAACTTCTCATCTGATCCAAGCCTCTAGTGAAATTGAACTTCTGAGCATATGGTCCATTGTTATAAATGAATACTATGATAGCTTGAATTATGGAACTGATAGGATTTCCCTCTTTGCATTGGCAACTAGGAAGCTAGAGCTCATCTGTAATACATGTATTTATGGTATGCGTATTTGTATTAACCTCATTCTTAGGTTTCATTTTATGTTGCTATTCTTAATTAGTCTTTTTCCTCTTTTGTGCCTATATTTAATTCATACTGCTTTGTTTTATGGTATGCATCCTTCTATGCTACTTTAGCCTTTTGGGAACAAAACAGATAATAAACATAGTCTGTAAATGGATGGTTAACTGGATTGGTTCACTGTTGCTGCTATAACAGATGTCATAAGTTTGTGTAGTGGCTTAAACAATATAAATTTGTTATCTTATAGTTACATGGATCAGGAGTCCAACACAGATCTCACTGGGATAAGCTCAAGGTATCAGCAGGACTACATTCCTTTTTGGAGACTCTAGGTGAGAAGTCATTTCCTTGCCTTTTCCAACTTCTGGAAGTTGCCTGCATTCTTTGGCTCATGGCTCCTTTTCCACCTTTAAAATAAGCAATGTCACATCTAGCTGACAGTTCTTCAATAGTCATAGCTCCCTCTCACTACATCCTGCAAAGACTCTATAGTTTTAAGGACCCTTGTGATTACACTGGGCCTACCCAGATAATCCAGGATAATCTCCCATCTCAAGGTTCTTACCCTTAATCAAATCTGCAGTCTCTCATGCCGTGTTAGGTAGCATATACACAGGTTCCAGGTATTAAGATGTGGACCATTATTATGCCTACTACATTAACCCTGACTAATTATTAAGAGAAGAAGGAAAAAAAGATTAACAATAAATAGTTAAATTTTCCTTCATAGTAATAGTAGTTGAATATTGAAATCTCACATGGTGTTTCCTATGGATTAAGAATATAGTACTTGCTGATAATAGGAATGTAAATTCGTACAGCCACTATGGAACACATCATTTTAGTTTCCTCAAAAAGCTAAAAATATAACTACCATATGATTTGAAAGTCTACTTCTGGATATATATCTGAAGGAAATGAAATCACTATGTTGGAGAGATATCAGCACTTTCATGTTCATTGCAGCATTATCATAATAACCTACATGGAAACAACCTAAGTGTTCACTGATGGATGAATGGATAAAGAAAATGTGATATATATATATAATACATTATATATTATATATGTTATGTATGTATATAATTGAATATTATTCAGCCATAAAAAATAAGGAAACCCTGCCATTTGCAACAACATGGATGGACCTTAATGGCATTATGCTAAGTGAAATAAGTCAGAGGACAAATACTGTATGATCTTATATGTGGAACTAAAAACACCGAACTCATAGAAAAAGAGAGCAAAATGGTGATTGCCAGAGGCTGATGGGTGGGGGAAATGGGGAGATGCAGGTCAAAGGGCAGACATTTCCAAGTATTAGATGAATAAATTCCAGGGATTTAATGTATATCATGGTGATTATAGTTAATACTGTATTGATATACTTGAAAGTTGCTATGGAGGTAAAGCTTTAATGTTCTTACCATAACAACAACAGCAACAACAAAATGGCAATTAATTGAAGTGAAAGATATGTTAACTAACCTTATTGTGGTAAATATTTCACCAAATTTACATATATTAAATCATCACATTGTACACCTTAAACTTATACTATGTCATATGTCAATTACATCTCAAAAAAGCTGGAGGGACAAAAAAGAATGTAGTATTTGCATTAGAGGTAATGTGCTCTTATAAATCTTTAATACCAGAATAAAAAGGATATGGGGAAGGCTGGAATAAGTTAATAAAAAATTCTTTCATAATATTTTAAAATGTAAAAAAAAATTTTTTTTAATGTGGTGTATCAAGAAATCTTAGTTTGAGAAATAAACTGATCATCCTAGGAGCTACACTCTCTGGGCATTATCTGAAGGGTTGGTGGAATTGATTTGCAAGGCATCTGTTTTCATGAAACATCAGGAAGCATCCTGGATTGGGAGTGGGGATGGGGCTCATTATTAGCAAAAAGAAAATTGGGGCAAATAAGCCTTGTTCAAGGGACCACAGTTTCACATGGGCAGAGTGATTTTGTCACTTTTATTTGTCCCATTGTCTAGTCCTCATATTCTTCTACAGAGCCTAAAGAGAAGAGCTGCAATAAATTCTTAAAATTCCGTTTCACTAAATCTCTGTAGGACTTAGAACAAGTAATGTGATAGACATGTTTTTCATTTGTGGTCACTATTAGAATACAAAATGTGCACAGCACGCTGGACAACTACCACACCAGTCTGCAGAGGGCATAAAGAAGAAAACAAAGAGGATATTATTCATTTGAACACTTGTAATGGCACGTAGGAACCAGAGAAAGAAAATGGCAGAACATATTCAAAAAGATTACCTCCTAGAGGATTATGATCTGGAGGGTATCTGAAAGGAACATGGTTGACACCATGTAATAATCAAGCAATGCACATGTTCAAATTCACGTGGTATGTCCTTCAGGGACTCACTGAATTGGAACAAGTTGAAGGGAGCAGGAGTTCCAGCAATTCTACAAGTGCTAGCAAGGCCAGAGAAATACTTTGTTATTGTTATTGTGCCTTGATTATGATGCAAGTTTAGTATGGCCCGGGAGCACATGAGTTGTAAAAGCTTTATTAATTTTACAGAGTGACAAACACGAAAACCAGGTTCTAGTTCTGAATTTGATATGAACTTACTGTGTGATCTTGGACATGCTAGTTATTCTCATTGGGTTCGTTTACTCATTTGTAATATGAGGGATTTGGACTAGATAGTCTCTGAGTCCCCTCAGCTCTAAACTATGATATGTAAGGTGTGAGGTTAACACATTCAGTAATACAGACTAAATGTTAACAGAGCACTGCCAAATACAAACTCTCTGAAATAGGTTAGACTGACTTATAATAACTTACACATATACACATAGCATTATCAAGGGGACTTAAGTACGAGGAAAACACTTGGAGACATCTCAAAAACGTAATGTTGAATGTAAAACACAAGGTACATCTGATAACATTATTTTATGTAAATTTAAAAATCACACAAAAATATTATGAGTACATATATAAATAGCAAAAGCCTGAAAATCAAGTGCAGGAATAATATATACATAATTTCAGAATAATGAAACCTCTAGAAGTTGGTTGCTGGGAAGGGAGTGAGACTTTAGATGTATCTGTAATATTGAGTTCTTTTTGAAGGAAGAATTAAAATAAAATACAGCAAAGTTTAATACTGAAAATTGTAATGTAAAATATTAATAATATGTTATTTTTTACTATTTAAGATATTTTATATAAAAAATAATAATCTTTAAAAAAGAAATGACAGTGATATACACTAAAAAGGGATTGGAGAACTATAGCCCATGGGCCAAGTCCAGTCTAGGATTTGTTTTTGTGTGACCTTTGAGTTAAGAATGGTTTTTACATTTTAAAAGGGTTGTGTAAAACAAAATGAAACAAAACAAAAAAGTGACAGAGAACTTATGGGGCTCACAAAAACTGAAATATTTATTATCTGGACCTTTACAGAAAAGTTTGCTAACCTCTGCTATCTAAAATATTAGTTGTGGGTATCTCTGACTTACTGGATTATTGGGAATTTTGAGTTTTTCGCTTTCTGCTTTTGTATTTTTTCCCAAGTTTTCCATTAGTGCTGTTATGATGAGGGAAATAAAAACAGTTAAAGTGATTTTTAAAGAGGGTTTGAAAAGTGTGCTCACTTATCAAATTGAACATTTGTTTTGCTATCTTACTCAAACCCTTAATTCCATAAAATCTTCCTTTTGCAATTATTACAATGGCAAACTTCAGTTTCAAATCCATTTTGATCATCAGAAATTCTGAATTAGGGATTTCCAGGTGAATGAGGTGTTGTTAATCCTCTGATGAGAATGATAGCGCAAAATCTATCTGAGACAAGTATATATACATTTTTTTTTTTTTAGGAGCCTGGGTTTAGGCACCCTAACCTCTTCAGATCTTCCTAATTCTGTATTGCTGAGTTTTATCTACATCGGGAGTTTCTAAAGATCTCTTATTTTGTGTTACTGACACATGGTGAAACAGTGTTAGAATTTGTGACTATTGATTTATCTAAATGTTTTCATTTGCTTCCCTATGCAAAGAGTCTAAAATAGAATCTGGATAAGTTCTGACATTTTTTATTTTATAAATGTTTTTATTAGCCACACTCCATATTCCTGAAACACCTTGCAAATTGGAGCAGTGTTTTATATGCAACACAATTAACTTCCTATATATTATGTACACATATTTAATTAAAAAAAGATTTGAACAAAATGTGTACTACCCTTTCCCAGAACTTTCCTAGGGTGTATGAATTTCCTGTAAAGCAGTATCTGAAATATGAAGGCAGTGAGAAATTCTTTGCCAGGAAAAGCTCTACCAAATTCTATGGGGAAGAGTGTGGCCTATAGCTGTAAAGTGTAGTGCAAGTATTGCCTTAAAACAGTATTTTCAATGTGGGTATCTCAAATAGGACACTTTATAAGCATAATGCATTTTAAATATTCCCAAACCTCAAAGATAAACATATCTAGCTACACAAAGTCCTAGCACATAGCACTTTTCTGTAAAAGTGTTACTGTAGGTTGTAATTTTGTAGATTCTGGTTCTGAGGTTTGGGGCATATTCATGTGGGAAATGCAATGAGTGAATAAAGAGAATTGCAAAATGCTAAATGGCTTACTCTTTCATTGATTCATTTGTTACTACCCTATATAATATCTTCATGCCTCAGTGGAAGAATAGATTCCGTAGAATTTATTTTTTTACCTAGTAAATAAAAAAATATTAATGCATGCATACTGATGATTTTAGTGTTTTTTTTTTCCCACTGTGTACCAATGCCTTAGTTATTTTTCTACTTTTAATTTAAAATATTTAGTCATTTCCACTCAGGTATATCTTTTTCAAATTTTAGTCAGATGCCTCACTGCTTTGATGTGTAATGCCTAGTTCCCACAATCTTTTTAAGATTTTTTTTTTTAATTTGACAGAGAGAGAGACAGCGAGAGAGGGAACACAAACAGGGGGAATGGGAGAGGGAGAGGGAGAAGCAGGCTTCCCACTGAGCAGGGAGCCCGATGTGGGGCTCGATCCCAGGACCCTGGGATCATGACCTGAGCCAAAGGCAGACGCTTAACCAACTGAGCCACCTAGGCACTCCTTCCACAATCTTTTTATGTACTAAATCAGTTAGACTATGTTTTACCACATAGATATTATAAATTTTAAATAATAAGGATTTCTTCATGTTAGAAGTAAATAAAAAATACTGCTCGCCTCTTCCTTCTTTCCTTCCTTCCTTCTTCTCCTTTTTTAAAATAAAGACTCAATTTTTTTTAAAGATTTTATTTATTTATTTGAGAGAGAGAGAATGAGAGAGAGAGAGCATGAGAGGGGGGAGGGTCAGAGGGGGAAGCAGACTCCCTGCCAAGCAGGGAGCCCGATGCGGGACTCGATCCTGGGTCTCCAGGATCATTACCTGAGCCGAAGGCAGTCACCCAACCAACTAAGCCACCCAGGTGCCCCAAGACTCAATTTTTAAAAGATAGATAATAAAATTCTAATTCAAAGTTCAGTCCAGGGCAAACACTGAATCCTAACTCTTTTGAAAGACACTATGATAAGCACTATCATATTTCAGATAAGATGGCTCTCTCTTAGAAATCATTTATCTATTAATTGATAAAATTTTAGAAACCTTAGAATGTCAGATTAAATACACACTCTAGATTTAAAATAATAGGATGATAAATATGTGAGTGTTCACTTCAACATTTATGAACAGATTTCCATATAAGTCAAAGAAGAGATACGATCTTTGTACGTGAGGGAGGGCTAACATATAAAGCTATTTGATTTAACAAGGTGAAATGATTTAATTATCAATTACTCAGTATCAAGACTTGCATTTTTTAAAAAGATTTACTTATTTATTTGAGAGAGAGACAGAGAAAGAGAGAGAGAGAGAATAGGGAGAGGAGCAGAGGGAAAGAATCTCCAGCAGACTCTGTGCTGAGCTAGACATGGGGCTTGATCTCATGACCCATGAGATCACAACCTGAGCCAAAACCAAGAGTCTGAAGCTTAACCTACTGAGCCACCCAGGTGCCCTAAAACTTGCATTTTTAGCATAAAATATTTCTATTTATACTGCAAAATTGAATGGAAGGACACTAAATGTTAATAGTGGTTGTATCTAAGTTGCAGGCTTTGGGGAGTTGTTATTTTTCTTTTTCCCTGCTTGTTTTTCTAAATAGAAGACATTTTGCTATTTCAATAAGAAAAAGCAAAAGAACAACAATAAAAGTCACTTAAAAAACATATTTCCATTTAAAAATATTAGATGACTATACCATAAATATAAAAGAACATAAGAAACTATAAAATACAAGAATACCAAATACTGGATACCGAATACTGATCGAGGAGGATATGTGTGTGTGTGATCTATCTATATCTATATGATTAGGAGAATACTTCTCCCTTAAGCATAAACAAACAAACACACACTTGTGTGTACACATACACCTGCCCAGATCAGTATTTAGTATCCTTATTATATTTTATTTTTCTTTATATAATCATATGACAGCAATGGAGAACCACACTTATCTGGGCTATTAAATAATTCTTCCTGTGTGAGAAAATAAAAATACTCATTTATTCTGGGTAGCTTAACTCTTGTTTTTTCCTTTGGGAAACATGGCCCACTGCAGTTTCTGGAGCATTTTTTTCCAGCTAGGTAAGATATGTCATGCTGACTCTGTCCCCTCCATATCTAGAATAATACTTCCCTTGTACCTTTAGCACTCGATCAAGCTTTTTATGTAATTTGGAGGTTAATATTCCCAGTAAGTCTCTTTTTAGGAGTAAGTTAGAGGCTTGGGGAGCCCACTAAGGTACTAACCCCTTCTCGCATTTATGCAGTAAGTAGCCTAAAAACATTAATGCACCTCCTTAACCACCTTGCTCACTTTCCAGGGAGAGACTTAGGCACAGGAGAGAATATGGCCAGATATATTTTATTTTATTCATTGGCTTTATAGTACTTATTACCCTCTAGGCACACATAAATACTCTACAAAACTCTGGTTTGGATAAAGTCAGATTTGATCAAGAAAACGTTTGCTGATAAGGTTCCAAAAACCTCTTATACTATTTTGTTAAGATCTGACTCCTCTATTTTGAAACCTCTAGTGAGCGAAGAGATGACTGTTACAGAATGAGATAAAGGGCTTGTTCTTCAACAACTAAAATGATTTTTTTTAAGGTCCAGTATAAGTCCTTGATTTGAACCAAACAAACTTGTCTAATTCCTACCAATGTGCTACTTCACATGATATCAAGAGGTTTCCTGTTGGGCTTGAAAGGTTGATCTGTATTTGAGTATTCACTGTCACTGAAAACTGTCACAAAGCAGTCAGTATAAAGGGCTATCTTCCGAAGTAAAAATTACTTTCTTTTTTTTTTTTTAAAGATTTTATTTGACACAGAGAGAGAGACAGCGAGAGCGGGAACACAAGCAGGGGGAGTGGGAGAGGGAGAAGCAGGCTTCCCGGCGAGCAGGGAGCCCGATGCGGGGCTCGATCCCAGGACCCTGGGATAGTGACCTGAGCTGAAGGTAGACGCTTAACGACTGAGCCACCCAGGCGCCCCATAAAAATTACTTTCATTCTACATCATTGTTCTGACATAGGTTCTTTTTCAAAATGCCCCCATTTTTTTGTTTGTTTTTGTCAGTAACCTGATAATGTCTTGATGAGGCCAGTATGACCTACCTTTTTGGGTCCTTATTTAATAACATCTTTACAATCTTCTTTTATCCTTAAAATAGCTATCCAATTGCTGATATTTTTCCTCCTTATAATTGTGTGCAAGTACAGTCATGATAGTTTGCTTTCTTTTTGTTAGCTGCCCATTAATGGGAATATCTGGAGTACTGCACAGCGTTCTTTGTTTTTATGTTTTTATGAAGTAATGTATTAGTGGTTTGAAACTCTGTTTATCAATAAAGGTTATTGTCTTTTTAATACTATGAATGCACCAGTGTGGAACTGCTGCATACTTTGATTTGTAGCTTAGGTGACTGAGTTATCTGCAAGGGGGTTGTTCTAATAAGGCAGCATTCAGTGAAGGAGGAATTCAGAAAAAAACTACAATTAAAGACATATTTTTCTTCCCTAAAAGAGAAAATAGCTATCTGTCCAGTTTTTGCCTCCTTGAGTGGGGTTTAATGAAACATTAAGAGATAGAAGACTTGGTTTCTGGGCCAGGTTCTATGATTGTACTAGCTCTAGGTGACTTTACACATAAAGTACTTAAGATCGAGACCTTAACTTGCACATCTGTAAAATGGGAAAGCTAATAGTAGACATCCTTATCTGACCCAATTTCTCTGAGGGTCAAACAAAACAATGCATGTGAAAGATTTTTGAAAACTGTAAAGGGGTGCCTGGGTGGTTCATTTGGTTAAGGGTCTGACTCTTGGTCTCAGCTCAGGTCTTCTTTTTT
The DNA here is from genome assembly GCF_029215605.1 of Mirounga angustirostris. Classification (NCBI taxonomy): domain Eukaryota; kingdom Metazoa; phylum Chordata; class Mammalia; order Carnivora; family Phocidae; genus Mirounga; species Mirounga angustirostris. The sequence continues at coordinate 101,942,006 of NW_026991719.1, forward strand.
TTTAGATAATTTTGAAAACTTATTTATTTGAGAGAGCAAGTGTATGAACAGGGGGAGGGACAGAGGGAGAAGTAGACTCCCTGCTGAGCAGAGAGCCTGACATGAGACTCAATCCCAGGATCCTGGGATCATGACCTGAGCAGAAGGCAGACATCTAACCAACTGAGCAACCCAGGCACCCCTCAGCTCAGGATCATGAGTTCAAGCCCCATGTTGGGCTCCACACTGGGTGTGGAGCCTACTTAAAAAAAAAAAAAAAAGAAACAAAACTGTAAAGAACCAGACAGTGGTTAGGCATATTTACTAAAACGCTTCTTGTGTAACCATTTTTGTATTTCCCTAATTTGAAGGAATTGCCAGTTTTCATATAATTTCATTTATCAAGAAAAAGAATCATAGAACATTTTATTATAATTAAGGTTCATGAGATTCAATCCTAACTTTCAATTGGGTGGGAAATAAATTTAATCAAATTAGTTTTAAATTTTCAATCCTTTTGTTTTATGCACATATAAGCTACTCAGAGTAGCTCACTCGTATTTGCTGTTAATGTTTAGTCAAACCAATGGGCCACAGTTTATTTGCCGTTAGCAGAAATCAGTGTCAGTAGAGCTAATGATACATTGCTGCACCCATGAACTAGATTCTACAAGATGTCATAGTGACCGGCATTTTCATCAATTTCCCAAAAAACAAAACAAAACAAAACAAAACAAATACCAGTTTCATTCTATGGCAGATTCAGGGGCCTAGAAAGATGAGCTTCTAGGTAGAGAGGAAAACTAGTTCAGAATGAAACACTTGACCTACCATGTGGTCTAGACCAGTGGTTTCTAAACTTAGTTGATCATCAAAATCTCCTGGAGTTTAAAAAATTAGATTCCCAGATCCTGTCCCCAGAGATTCTGATTCAGTAGGTGAAATGTGGAGCCTTAGAATCTGTGCTTTTAAAATCTTGTCAGGAAATTCTGAGAATCAACCACATTCAAGATGCACTGGTCAAAGTTACAAGAGGCATAATGGGAGGTGTTCACCCTCAGCACTGTGTTCTTTAGGGACAATTGAGTCCTTAATTTTGAGCTTTGCAATACAATTGCATCCTCTGTTATGGTTCTTATGTTTATTGAGAAAATAAACAGTACCTCATTGTCGAGATGAAATATTACTTCTAGGATAGAGATTATCAAACTTTAGTGTGCTTTCACATCATTTGGGGAGCTTGTTGAAAATTCATATAATATGGCTCCCACTCCCAGAGATTTTGATTCAATTAGTTTGGGACAGGGATCCAGGATTCTGCATTTTAAACAAATACCACAGATGAATCTGATACACATGACCAAGTGTGTCACACTTTCAGAAATCCTGGCATAGGCAGCTCTTTATATCAACTTAAATATGTTGCCATTGCTATATATGATCAATTTATTTTGAGAGAGAGAGAGGGAGAAAGAGAGCACGGGCTAAGGGGAAGGGCAGAGGGAGAGGGAGAAGCAGGCTAGCAGGCTCCCCGCTGAGCAGGGAGCCTGATGGATGTGGGACTCGATCCCAGGACCCCAGGATCATGACCTGAGCTGAAGGCAGACACTTAACCAACTGAGCCACCCAGGCACCCCTATGATCATATTTTCAAATTAATATTTTTAGTGAACATATACATTTTCACAAAGATATAATTAACCCCTTTCAAATTCATTACACTTCATTTAAATCCTTTAAAATATGGATCAGAATTAAATGAGCCTCTTTGGATTTATATAGGACAAAGTTGAAAAGTACTCTTTGATTCTATTTTTGTATCCTTAGCATTGGATGCTTCAATCTATTTTTTGGAGACTAGCAAATGGATCCGTAAGGATTACCTATATGATCATTTGGCTCATTAGAACAAAGGAAAATGTTTGGGTTGTCTCCTACACATTTTACTATGGACTAAATATAGCTTCCAGATCACCAGAATATCAGCTGAAACTAAATCAACAATTCTTATAATCTAGTCCCTCGGTCTTGGAATGGTAATAACTAACGTGCAATACATTTTCCTATTAGTCTAGTCCACATCTTTCATGTGATTCATTTATTTGTGAAAGAGAGCGAACGAGCACATGTGCAAGTGGGGTGAGGAGGAGAGAGAGAGAAGCAGACTCCCCGCTGAGCAGCTCCCCCACCCCATGCCCCTCGCAACGGGCTCCATCCGGGGACTCTGGGATCATGACCTGAGCCAAAGGTAGATGCCTAAATGACAGCCACCCAGGCACCCCTTTATGTGATTTTTGTTAATATTCTATTGTCAGGCTAAATCTGTGGGTCCTGCCTGGGTTCAAATCATACAAAGTGTATAAAGAAGAAAATGAAAATCCACCTGAAATTCCATTATTTGGAGGGAACACTATGAATATTTGGTGAATCTCTCGTTATATACATGAATGTATATCTGTGTAAAACAGAATCAATATAAAACTGTATATGGAGTTTAAGCATTAGATCATATATGCTTTTCCATGTCATTAAATATTAGTTTTAAACATCATTTTCAGAGTTTCTTTTTTCATTAAATAATAATTGCAATACAATGTTGTATTAATTTCAGGTGTATAACCTAGTGACTTGATTTATATACAATATAGAACGGTTACCACAGTAAGTCTAGTTACCATCTGTCACCATACAAAGTTGTTACAATATCCCCTATGTTGACTATATCCCCTATGCTGTACATTATATACCCATGTCTTATTTAACTGGAAGATTATACCTCTTAATCCCCTTCATCTATTTCACCTAAACCCCCCCCCCGCACTCCCCTCTGGCAATCATCAGTTTGTTCTTTTCTTTTTTTTTCAGCATCCAAAGTCTTTTTAATAACAAGTCAGGATCTGGGGTTCGTTTCTGTAGCCCAGGATGACCCTGCTCCCTCTGGCACGGCCTAACTTCCCGCCCCTCCAAGGCAGGTAAGACTTGGTGTGGCTGGGCGGGGTTCCTGGGGCCTTGCCAAAATGCCTATATGTTCTTGGCCCTTGTGTGGACCAGAGAGCAAAACGGTGCCGCAGCCCTTGGGGGAGTCCAGGGTCGATTGGTCAAAGGTGAGGATCTTGCCTCTAGATTTGAGGATGCGCCTCTGGGCATGGCTGTCCATAGGCAGTGCATACACCTTCAGTTTGGGCACTTCCTGGACACACACATCATGGATTATAGTCCCTATAACCACAGCTGCTTTGTCTTCTTGGCCAGGCAGCTTCATATTCTGGATCATCCGGGAAAGGGGCAGAGGTGGCCAGTTAGCGAGACTCATGATCAACCTCTTTAACAAAACTTGGTTAAAGGTGGAGTTGGTTTGTCTGGCCAGAAACCTGTACAGCTTGTCTAGCAGTCTCAGGTAGATGTTCTGGATCTTGGGGTCCTTGCACCAAACCTTTCAGTCCTTGTGGCAGATGTTGACTCCAATGATGGTGCCTCATGCTCAGCCAGATTGCAAAAGAGAGAACCAGTTTGTTCTCTTTAAGAGTTTCATTTTAGTGGTAACATAGAACCATGGAATAAATAAAGGATTAAATCTAAAAGTAGGTTAGGCATATTTATTTGTGTTCACTAGTCTGTAGTTCCTATCTCATAAAGCTTTTTTGAGTATTAAATGAGTTACTACATAATGGACGCTTAGAACAATGTCTGACATATAGCAAGTGCTCAATTAATGTTGGCTATTATTATTCAAAACCATTTTTGGTCTCTTTATATTAGCAAAAGTTACGAATGCTTTAGATAAGCAGATGACATTACATTTCTCCTGGTTTCTCTCATTAAAGCAGCAAAGTTGAATATTAATGAGTATAGAGAATTATGTTGTCATGCATGTTAGTCTGGAAAATATAAATTCATCTCATAAAAAAGTCAAAGGATCAAGGGAGGTTTTTACTGTTAATTGGAAACAAAGTGTCATTGGTGTCCTGATTTAAAGGGCACTCAATTATGATTAGCTAATAAAAAAAGAACAAAGAAATAAAGAAAAATAATTAAGGTTAAAGTGAAGTTATTATTAGCCCTTAGTTCACTAAAATCTTTTCCTCATAGCCCATGGCACCAAATAAAATTAAATATAGAAAAGTTCCATAATTCACGATGACATTCTCAGTGTTAAGACATTTTTAAATAAAAAATGCATTACTGAAAGCATACTTCAAAATTATTAGATGCAATATTTTTATAGCCAAAAGCACTTAAGTTTTAAGAACTGAACAACTGGAGGACTGGATACTATTTATGGATTTAGAAAGATTTAGTCACTTTCATAAGTTAAAATTCTTTCTTTAAGCCACCTGTTCTTTCTCTTTCTTTAGAAATGGATTTGTTAAAAATAATCTCAAGATTCTGACTATTCTCTATTCTAAGGAAACCACATCAAGAGCAAAGTAGAATGTTTTTCTTAATTATTGGTAAAGACTTTGGACAGGCTCATGGGCAGATAGTTCACTAATTTGTTATAGTCTTCTAATAACATTTAAAAAAATGATCTGGAAAATCTCAGAATAGATGCTGCCTAAAATAAAACCAAGTGACTGACCTAGGTTCAAGGAAATACTGAGAATATATACTACCTTAAACCTTAGCTTAATGAGTTCCTTAATTAGGGAAGACATAATTTAGGGTGCTAAAAAGTCATGTGGCTGAGTATTTGAATTAATGTATGTTTACATCAATTTAACCAGAAGCTACAGTTATCAATTAGGGGAAGTCCGAATTAAAAGTTCTTGTGAGAAAGTATTAATGACATGCTTTCTTTATGTGTTTCAGACATATTTATTCAGACACGGTTATTCATTTTCATAAATGAGAAAGCAAGTAAATGAACCACTAAAAAAGATAATTCTTAAAAAATGTAGTATTGTCCAATAAACAACAAATAACAGTCTCTGCTTACATATATTCTTCCTTGACATAGTATATTTAGTTTTAAATATGTCTAATATATTTTTAAGTGTAACCTTTTATTTAGCCCATTATTGTAACGTACCATTAAAATAAAACTCTGAAAATGATGTTTACAAAGAATTATAAAAGTACATGGGAAAATGCATAAGATATGCAATGTATGAGAAAAAATGAGATACAGCTGTATATAGAGTATTAGCTTTAAACATTTCTGTTTTCTCAATTTTCTATAATAAGCATATATTATTTTTAAAGTCAGAATGCATATTTAATTAATGGAACACTAGTCAATAACCAAACTATGGTTGGACAATTAGAATACCTATCTATTTTATTTGTCTTATGATTCAATGGAAGTATGATTTATTATTTCAGCATTTCATATCATGGAACCCAACTTAGAAAATACATTCATTATCTACCCTTTTATATAATGGTGATGATAATCAAGACAGAAGCCTTTTATAAAACACATTTTTAGCTTTCAGTATGGAGGTTAAACAGAAGCAAGACTTTTTACTTTATAGGGTTATTAGCTGAGACCATCAACAATTATATGTTGTTGGTTAAATAAGCAAGCAACATGTAGTACTATAACCATTTTGTCAAGATGCCCACGAACTCTGATATTTTATTACACATAAAACATTGACCCATGACTGTAAAGTAGACAGTTTACATAGATAGCTTTAAATATTCTGCTTCCTATTGACTAAAATATCTTCATTATACATTTCATTCTACTTTATGATTTTTGAAAATCCAGTTTAACAGCTTTTTTCTTACATTATAATATTTAGTTATAATTTTTCCTTACATTGTGAAACCTTAGATAATATAGGACTTATTTAATTTTTTATTCCTCCTCCTGGATGAGACCTGCTGGGGTTTCATTACTTTTTCACCAGGGCCACGTCTGGTATTTTTCCATATATTTGACAGGTAAAACAAAGGTTCCATTTAAGAAGAAAAGGACTGCTTCCTCAGTTGTGGGATTTTATTGATTGATTGATAAGAAAGTCTGTCTGGGGATTGCCTTGAAAAGTCAGAAGTTCAAGTATGGATTTAAATATCCTAAACTCCATTTTCAAGACAACACCTAGGAAACAATCAGTAGAACCAAGTAAATCATTATGAAAATAATAATAATTGTGTTTTCTAGCCCTGGGTGTTTTCTTTTAATGAATTATGAGAGTAAAGCCTATTACATTATTAATCAGGAAAACAATTAAATTAACAGTAATTTTTAAGAATAGCAAATAGAAATCAAACCAATTTTAAGAGTCCATCAATAAAGAGAACAGAATTTGGAGCAATACATGACAAATGGACAGAATTTAGGATGTTTGTAGTTTTTTTTTAGATTTAAACAGGCATTAGTTTACTTTCTAAATTCAATTTTTATTTACATGCATTCATCAGAATTGTAAAATATGAAAAAATGAAACTAGGATTTTGAATATATAAAGACACTTTCGGATTATGATTCCAAGAGGGGTGTAGAGGGGCATAACACTCTTGGGAAACTGTATTAACAATTTATTAATTTGAGTAGGCCCTGGCTTCAACAAACATGAAGTTAATGATTCTCCACACTCATCTGGTCACTTACTGAAGTTCTCTTTTCATGACATTTATTTGTGTCCTAGATATAAATTGGTTTTCTTATTTTTGGTTATTAATAGATATTTATTTGATACCTGGTATTTAGCATTTTATATATCATAATTTCAGCCTATGATAGTATTTACCAGTATACTAAAATTACACTGGCTTTTAACAAAAGTATTATGTGAAAAATCTGTACTACAATAACCATAACTTCAGAGAAGAAGTTAATCTTAAGGAGATGGCAAATGCTCTCTCTTCAATAATCCTTTAAGAACTCCAGGTGAGATTACATGTTGGTGTGATGAGTAAATCAATAAAAGTTAATTGTTAAGTGTCTCCTGTGTTCAGTCTTATCTTGGGACATAAGAGGGGCAAGACAAGCATGGGGTGGATATTGAAAACTCAGAAAACTGTCAGTGTCCTCGAGGCATTTACAATAGAATTGGATAGAATAGTTAATGTATATGTGCTGCCGAAGCGAGCACTGGATAGAATAGTTAATGAATAATATAAGATAGAGTGAAATTAAGTGATAAATTGTGAGGTACAGAGATTATATATGATAAAGCTAATAAAACTTCAGCTTCAGAGACCCTTATTGGAATGGGTCCTTTGCAAGGCCTTAGTTTGCTAGGGTTGCCATAACAAAGTACCACAGACTGATGACTTAAACAACGGAAATTTATTTTCTCACAATTCTGGAAGATAGAAGTCTGAGATCAAGCTGCCAGCAAGTTTAGTTTCTTCTGAGGCCTCTCCCCTTCACTTGTAGATAGCCATCTTCTTCCTGTGTTTTCATATAGTATGTGTCTTTGTCCTAATCTCTTCTTTTTATAAAGATACCAATCATATATACCAACCATATAACTTCATTTTTATTTAATAACTTCTTTAAGACTTTATCTCCAAATACAGTCACATTCTCAGTTACTGGGGGGTTAGGACTTCAACATAGGAATTTAGGGGAGACACAATTCAGTCCATAATACTCTGCCCTCTAGCCACCCAAATTCATGTCCTTACTGCATACAAATTAGATTCACCCCATCCCAACAGCCACAAAAGTCAACCTATTCCAACATCGACTCTAATTCCAAAGTCTTATCTAAATCTCATCTAAATCAGATACGGGTGGAACTCCAGGTTTCATCCATTCTGAGGCTAAGTGCTCTCCAACTGTGAACCTATGAAACCAGAAAAGTTATCTGCTTTCCGAATACATCAATGGGACAAGGACAGAATAGACATTCCCATTCCAAAAGGAAGAAATTGAAAACAAGAAAAGGATTATGGGTTACCATCAAGTCCAAAACCTAGCAGGTAAAAATGCCATTAGATTTTAAGGCTCAAGAATGATCTTCTTTAGCTTTGATGCTCTACCTCCTGGTCCAGCAGTGTGGTAGTCACACTCCCTTGGCTCTGGGAGGTAGCTTTGCCCCCTCAGCTCTGGGTGTTTGCCCGACTCCTCTGGAACGGAGGAGAAGGCTTTGTCCCCAGGCTTGTGCTCCCTGCGCCCACAATAGCAGTAGCAGCCCTGCTGACCTCTGAACTGCTTTCAGGGCAATTCTTCCCTTTACTTGAAAGATAAAGCTCATTCGCAGGCAGATAGCTCGATTGGACCATCCTGCAGAATCCCAGAAATCTGACAGCCTTCTTTCATTTCATCCCATCCCAGCCCCCTTCAGGCCAAGCTGGCAGCATTTCTACTGGTATAACTCCTTCTCAATTTCCAGTTCCTTCTGAAATGGTTGGTTGATTGAATCCTTAAGTAAGACAGTATAATCTCTTTAGCAAATAGCTGTTCTGCCATACCCTTGATGTTTTCTTCATAACATGCTTTCTCATTTTTTGCAATATGGATAGGCTGAGAATTTTCTAAATCTTCAGGTTTGGGTTCCTTTTTGCTTAGTAATCTTTTCTTCAAATTTTCTCCCTTTCTTCACAATTTACTGTAAGTATCAAGAAGAAACCAAGCCAGGCCTTCCACACTGTGTACAAATCTCCTCAGCTAAATATCCAAGTTCATCACTTACAAATTATACTTTTCACAAAACACTAGAACACAATTTGTCCAAGTTCTTTACCATTCTATAACAAGGATCACCTTTCCTTGAGTTTCCAATAGCATGTTCCTCATTTCTACCTGATTCAATAGAAGTACCTTTAACATTCACCATTCACATTTCTACCAACATTCTGTTCATGATGCTATATGTATATCTCTAAGATTATAGAAGTGTTATGTACAGCTCTCCTCTTTTCCTTCTGAATCCTCACTAGAATTGCTCTTAATGTCCATATTTCTACCAATAGTCTCTTCAATGCAATCTAGGCTTTTTCTAGCATGCACGTCAAAATTCTTTGAGTCTCTACCCATTACCCAGTTCCAAAGCCATGCCCACATTTCACCTTTTTTCCCCACCCTCCTTTGCCTTGTACAGATTGGGATTGGAATAGCTGCAGGCACATTAAGGATCTGGCTAAGGGGAAGTTGAGTTGGAAATTATTTAGTTTGGCTTTAGGAGGATTTATCTGTGTGGTTCACAGTTACTTTTATTTATAGTTATTGCTAGCTGCCCCAGGATAAGACTGGCTTGCAGGAATACTCCTATCACCTCCTGTGTCTACAACATAAAGATGCAAAGTTGGAGGTGTGTTGTGGTATGAAAATGACCTATAGCTCCTGGCACCAGAAATATGAAGGAAATAAAGGATAAGCAAGATTTGAAATGTATGAAGCCAGAAGTCTGCTTATGCAAAAGTCTTCCCAACATTAAATATATAAAATTATTAGCAGAATCTTTAGTTTTCACCAGAGTCTAGTCAAATGTTCTTTCCTATCAGGAATATTCTTGATAATTTGATTATAAAACGATCATATGTTTCTTTTCACTTTTGATGGAAATTATATGAAATATAATTCATCACAATTTCTGTTTGTAGGGCACTTAATCTATAGCACTATTATAAATGGTGAATACATCTGTATGAAGTCACATGCTTTATGCATATTTATTAATAATATTAGAAAAGCCACCAAGTTGGATCAACCGTGTAAAAGAAAGACAAAATTTCTACTCCCTCTTTAGGAAATAAAATTTATAAAATATTAGTCATATGAAGATATGATCAAGATTATGCATCCAAAAGAATATGTCAGGCAGATAAGTAATAAAATGTGTTATTTTTCTTGATTTTTGCAATGTTTGTGGTATTTGTCAGTCACTTGAAAGGTGTGTAATACGTTGTGATTTATTTCCTAGTTCTAAACAAATGTTCACTTTTGAACTTAATTTTCTTAAAGATAGTTCCCCAAATTGTATATAAGTTCAGTTCCCACAGCATTTGGATTTACCCCTCGGTAGAGGTTATTCATGTTGAAGGAAATCATAGGAAAGAGAGATCAATAAAAATTAGAATAATCAGGGAAAATCAGTATAGGCATTTTTATGGAAAGAAATCAGTTTTATTCCTCAAACAGTTGGGTCCTCTGTGTAGAGCAACTTTGTATGTGTTTTGTATATCAGGGTAATGCTGGCCTCATAGAACATATTTGGAAGTTTTCTTTCTTTTTCTATTTTTTGGAAATTTTGAGATGAATAGTGTTAACTCTTCTTTAAATGTTATTAAGAAAGTCATTAGGAAGGCAAAATACATTTATAGTACTGTACTTTAAACAATCCACATATAAATGGACCCACACAGTTCAAACCTGTTTCTCAAGGGTCAACTGCATAAGGAAAATCTCCATTTGCAAGGGTGTCTCCCTCTCTATAACAGGAAGAGAATAGGATTTAATCTCTAGAAACTGTGTTTTGTTTTTTTTCCTCAGACAACATGGAATTTCTTGTAAAGTGGCCGGAAGTCAGTAATATATTCAGAGTTATTAAGAATTATTGTGCCCTTCTGGGGCATCTGGGTGGCTCAGATGGTTAAGCATCTGCCTTTGGCTCAGGTCATGATCCCAGGGTCCTGGGATCGAGCCCCACATCAGGCTCCTGGCTCAGCAGGGATCCTGCTTCTCCCTCTCCCTCTGCCTCTCTCCCTGGTCATGCTCTCTCTCTCTCTCTGTGTATCTCTGTGTCTCAAATGAATAAATAAAAAATCTTTAAAAAAATTATTGTGCCCTTCTGAGACCAATGATAATGTGGCAAAGTATTTTGGCTGCCCTGTGGCAGGCATTTTCCACTTATTTGTGAACACAGAACCGTAAATTCATTCCCAGCCCCAGGGAATGAATCATGGTTGTTTTAAGTTACCCTTTGCTTGCTAGTGATTGGTCGAGGTGTAGGCATATTACCTAATTCTTGCAAGTAAAGGAAGTCTGATGGGGGTTTCCTGGGAAAGGTTATTATCTCTCTAAAAAAAAAAAGGTGAGAACTGAGTAAGAAAAAATTCCTTTTTGCCTTTTGCCATTTTTCAGATATTGGTGTAAGGATGTGGTATTTGGAGCTGTGGCAACAATCTTTTGATTACAACAGAATGGCCAAGTGAATTGAAGTGATGTCAACCTAGAAGTAGTACTGTGATATCACTGAAGTCCAAAATCAGCTCTGAGACAGCTTGATTCCAGATTTCTAGTTATGAAACATAATTAAATATTGCTATTTATATCACTGGTGGTCAGATATTTTTGTTCCCAACTAAATGATACCTGATAAAATGTGGAATGAAGAAAGGAGAAAGCTTTGTTACCAACTCTCATATTAGCAAATGCTTTCTCTCAAAACATAACTGCAATGATGTGCCTTATGGTCTAAAATACTCATTTCAATCCTTGAAATGTTTTATTAATTTTCACGTGGAATGCCCAACTAAAATGGAACTTTATTAAATGAAAAGTTTTTTTAAAAAGATTTTATTTATTTATTTGACAGAAAGAGAGAGAGAGCTTAAGTAGGCAGAGCAGCAGGCAGAGGGAGAGGGAGAGAGAGAATCAGGCTCCTCACTGAGCAGGGAGCCCAACACAGGGCTTGATCCCAGAATCCTGGGATCATGACCTGAGCTGAAGGCAGACACTTAACCAACTGAGCCACCCAGGGGCCTCTAAAAGAAAAGTTTTAAATAAAAGTTTTATTGAGATATAATTCACATATTATAAAAATTATTATTTTAAAGTGTACAATTCAGTGGTTTTTTACTGTACTCACAAAGTTATGCATTGATCACCATTATGTAATTCCAGAACATTTTCATCACTCCAAGGAAGAACTCTATATCCATTAGTAGTTGCTCCTTGTTCCCATATTCCCCAACCCCTACTACAAATCTACTTTCAGCTACTATGAATTCTCTTATTCTGGACTGGAATCACACAATGTAGGGGTGTTTGTGTCTGTGTCTGGATTCTTTCACTTAGTATAATGTTTCAATTCATGATGTAGCATCAATTACTTCATTTATTTTCATGACTGAATGATGTTCCATTGTATGGATATACTACCTTGTGTTTATCCACTTATCTGTTGATGGACATTTGGGTTGTTTCCACCTTTTGGCTATTGTGAGTGCTGTTATGAACATTTGTTTACAAGTTTTTGTTTGAACATCTGTTTTCAATTATTTCAGATATGCTCCAGGAGTGGAATTTCTAGGTCATATAGTACTTCTATGTTTAAATTATTGGGAAACCATGAAATTGTTTTTCAAAGTGCATGTACCATTTTACATTACTACCAACACTATATGAGGATTCCAGTTTCTTTACTTCCTCACCAATACTTGTTTTTGTCTGTCTTTTTTATTATAGCCATCTTAGTGGGTGTGAAGTGATATTGTGGTTTTGGTTTGCATTTCCCTTATGACTAATGATGTTGAATATTATTTCATGTGCTTATTGGCCACTCGTATATCTTCTTTGGAGAAATGTCTATTCAGATCTTTTGCCCATTTTAAATTGGGGTATTTGTCTCTCTGTTGTTGATTTGTAAGAATTCTGGATTCTAGACCCTTATCAAATATATGATTTGCAAATCTTTGTCCTATTCTGTGGGTTGTCTTTTCATTTTCTCAAACATTTTTAGATTTGGTGAAGTCCAATTTGTCTATTTTTTCTTTGGTTGTCTGTGCTTTTGGTATTACATTTAAGAAACCATTGGAAATATTGGAGGCTGGGGTATGGTGACAAATTTCCAGAGTAGAGAAGATGGGAGCTTGAGGCATTTTGTTTGGATATTAAAGAGGACTTGCTAACATCTGAGCTACACTTAAGTACATGTCTAAGATACAATATTAAATACTGACCATCTATATCAGAATCACCTAAAGGTTCTTGTTAAAAATACAAATCACGTGGCTCCCTCCAACAAATCAAAACAAATCCCTGGGCCTGGGGTTTGAGACTATGAATTCTTTTTTTTTTTTTTTGATAATATGAATTCTAAACAAGCTTTTTAATAGATTCTGCTGTATATAGAAATTTGAGAATCACTGAACTATGCCATGTTTCTCCCCAGCAAGCATAAAATACAAATTTTTAAATTCTTGATAAGTGTCAGCATTATTATCAACTTCCACTAAATTCAATGTAACATTATAAAGTGTGTTCATAATTTGTGCCAGGCATTGTGCGTGACACTGACAATATTCCACAGAGAAAATTTAGTGAGACTGTTTCATTATTATAATTATTATAGTGTATACAAACACACATAGATATACCGCATCGGCACATGCATCAGGCACAAAATTGTCATTTCAAAGCTAGTTTTGTTGATTCATTTAATGACTCCACAGAATTACATTATGGGAGGCTAGATGTCAGTTCCCATTTGGTCATAACAATGATTTAGTAATGAGAATAAAATTTTTATTTTATTTTATTTTTAATTTCTTTCTTTCTTTCTTTCTTTTTTGAAGATTTTATTTTTAATTAATCTCCACACCCAACATGGGGCCCAAATTCACAACCCCAAGATCAGGAGTCTCATGCTCTGCTGACTAAGCCAGCCAGCAGCTCAGAGAATAACATTTTTAAATGTTGTGCTTTTCCTTAAAGATCTACTTTACAGAAATCTGCCCATTTGCATCCAATAATATTTCCTTTATCTGCATGCTGGCTGTCTGCCATTGTATAACAGATTGCCATAAAAGTTAGAGCTTTTAAACAATAAACATTTATTATCTTGTGATTTCTGTTAGTCAAGGATCTGGGAGAAGGTTAGTTGGGTGGTTTTAGCCTAGGGTCAGCTAGGGTTGCAGGATTTGAAGACTCGACAGGAAACTCAATGAAGAAGGGGGAAGAGTATATTTGTGAGACTGCTGGGCCTGGGCAGTACTGTTGCAGAAGGAACTTGAGATTATCCCAGTGGAATTTAAATTTCAGGTTTTTTTTTTTTTTAATTTTATTATGTTATGTTAGTCACCATACAATACATTATTAGTTTTTGATATGGTGATCCACAATCCATTGTTTTCATATAACACACAGTGCTCCATGCAGTACGTGCCCTCGTTAATACCCATCACTAGGCTAACCCATCCCCCTCCCCCTCCCCTCTAAAACCCACAGTTTGTATCTCAGAGTCCATAGTCTCTCATGGCTCCTCTCCCCCTCCGATTCCCCCCCCTCATTTTTCCCTTCCTTCTAATGTCCTCCACGCTATTCCTTATGTTCCACAAATAAGTGAAACCATATGATAATTGACTTTCTCTGCTTGACTGATTTCACTTAACATAATCTCCTCCAGTCCCATCCATGTTGATGTAAAAGTTGGGTATTCATCCTTTCTGATGGCTAATATTCCATTGTATATATGGACCATATCTTCTTTATCCATTCATCTGTTGGAAGGGCATCTCTACTCTTTCCACAGTTTGGCTATTGCAGACATTGCTGCTATGAATATTGGGGTGCATATGGCCCTTCTTTTCACTACATCTGTGTCTTTGGGGTAAATACCCAGGAGTGCAATTGCTGGGTCATAGGGTAGCTCTATTTTTCTTTCTTGAAGAACCTCCACACTGTTTTCCAAACTGGCTGTACCAACTTGCATTCCCACCAACAGTGTAACAGGGTACCCCTTTCTCCACAACCTCTCCAACATTTGTTGTTTCTTTCCCTGTTCATTTTTGCCATTCTAACTGGTGTAAGGTGGTATCTCAATGTGGTTTTGATTTGAATTTCCCTGATGGTTAATGATGAACATTTTTTCATGTGTCTGTTAGCCATTTGTATGTCTTCTTCAGAGAAGTGTCTTTTCATCACTTCTGCCCACTTTCACTCTTTTTGTTTTATTCTTATATTAATCCCCATACATTACATCATTAGTTTTAGATGAAGTGTTCCATGATTCATTGTTTGTGCATAACACCCAGTGCTCCATGCAGAATGTGCCCTCCTCAATACCCACCACCAGGCTAACCCATCCTCCCACCCCCCTCCCCTCTAGAACCCTCACTTTGTTTTTCAGAGTCCATCTTCTCTCATGGTTCGTCTACCCCTCCGATATCCCCCCCCTTCATTCTTCCCCTCCTGCTACCTTCTTCTTTTTTTTTTTCTTAACATATATTGCATTATTTGTTTCAGAGGTACAGATCTGAGATTCAACAGTCTTGCACAATTCACAGCGCTTACCAGAGCACATATCCTCCCCAGTGTCTATCACCCAGTCACCCCATCCCTCCCACCCCACCCCCCACTCCAGCAACCCTCAGTTTGTTTCCTGCGATTAAGAATTCCTCATATCAGTGAGATCATATGATACATGTCTTTCTCTGTTTGACTTATTTCGCTCAACATAATACCCTCCAGTTCCATCCACGTCATTGCAAATGGCAAGATCTCATTGCTTTTGATGGCTGCATAATATTCCATTGTATATATATACCACATCTTCTGTATCCATTCATCTGTCGATGGACATCTTGGCTCTTTCCAGTTTGGCTATTGTGGACATGGCTGCTATAAACATCGGGGTGCACTTACCCTTTCGGATCCCTACTTTTGTATCTTTGGGGTAAATACCCAGTAGTGCAATTGCTGGATCATAGGGTAGCTCTATTTTCAACTTTTTGAGGAACCTCCATACAGTTTTCCAGAGTGGCTGCACCAGCTTGCATTCCCACCAACAGTGTAGGAAGGGTCCCCTTTCTCCGCATCCCCGCCAACATCTGTCGTTTCCTGACTTGTTCATTTTAGCCATTCTGACTGGTGTGAGGCGGTATCTCATTGAGGTTTTGATTTGGATTTCCCTGATGCCGAACGATATTGAGCACTTTTTCATGTGTCTGCTGGCCATTTGGATGTCTTCTTTGGGAAAATGTCTGTTCATGTCTTCTGCCTATTTCTTGATTGGATCATTTGTTCTTTGGGTGTTGAGTTTGATAAGTTCTTTATAGATCTTGGATACTATTCCTTTATCTGATATGTCATTTGCAAATATCTTCTCCCATTCTGTCGGTTGTCTTTTGGTTTTGTTGACTGTTTCCTTTGCTTTGCAAAAGCTTTTTATCTTGATGAAGTCCCAATAGTTCATTTTTGCCCTTGCTTCCCTTGCCTTTGGCGATGTTTCTAGGAAGTAGTTGCTTCGGCTGAGGTCAAAGAGGTTGCTGCCTGTGTACTCCTTTAGGATTTTGATGGACTCCTGTCTCACATTGAGGTCTTCCAACCATTTGGAGTCTATTTTTGTGTGTGGTGTAAGGAAATGGTCCAGTTTCATTCTTCTGCATGTGGCTATCCAATTTTCCCAACACCATTTGTTGAAGAGACTGTCTTTGTTCCATTGGACATTCTTTCCTGCTTTGTCAAAGATGAGTTGACCATAGAGTTGAGGGTCCATTTCTGGGCTCTCTCTTCTGTTCCATTGATCTATGTGTCTGTTTTTGTGCCAGTACCATGCTGTCTTGATGATGACAGCTTTGTAATAGAGCTAGAAGTCCGGAATTGTGATGCCGCCGGCTTTGCTTTTCTTTTTCAACATTCCTCTGGCTATGCGGGGTCTTTTCTGGTGCCATACAAATTTTAGGATTCTTTGTTCCATTTCTTTGAAAAAAGTGGATGGTATTTTGATGGGGATTGCATTGAATGTGTAGATTGCTCTAGGTAGCATTGACATCTTCACAGTATTTGTTCTTCCAATCCATGAGCATGGAACGTTTTTCCATTTCTTTGTGTCTTCCTCAATTTCTTTCATGAGTATTTTATAGTTTTCTGAGTACAGATCCTTTGTCTCTTTGGTTGGATTTATTCCTAGGTATCTTATGGTTTTGGGTGCAATTGTAAATGGGATCGACTCCTTCATTTCTCTTTCTTCTGTCTTGTTGTTGGTGTATAGGAATGCCACTGATTTCTGTGCATTGATTTTATATCCTGCCACTTGACTGAATTCCTGTATGAGTTCTAGCAGTTTTGGGGTGGAGTCTTTGGGGTTTTCCACATAAAGTATCATATCATCTGCAAAGAGTGAGCGTTTGACTTCTTCTTTGCCGATTTGGATGCCTTTGATTTCTTTTTGTTGTCTGATTGCTGTGGCTAGGACTTCCAATACTATGTTCAATAGCAGTGGTGATAGTGGACATCCCTGCCGCGTTCCTGACCTTAGGGGGAAAGCTCTCAGTTTTTCCCCATTGAGAATGATATTCGCTGTAGGGTTTTCATAGATGGCTTTTATGATATTGAGGTATGTACCCTCTATGCCTATACTCTGAAGAGTTTTGATCAAAAAAGGATGCTGTACTTTGTCAAAAGCTTTTTCTGCATCTATTGAGAGGATCATATACTTCTTGTTCTTTCTTTTGTTAATGTATTGTATCACATTGATTGATTTGCGGATGTTGAACCAACCTTGCAGCCCAGGAATAAATCCCACTTGGTCGTGGTGAATAATCCTTTATTGTACTGTTGGATCCTATTGGCTAGTATTTTGGTGAGAATTTTTGCATCCATGTTCATCAGGGATATTGGTCTGTAATTCTCCTTTTTGATGGGGTCTTTGTCTGGTTTTGGGATCAAGGTAATGCTGGCCTCATAAAATGAGTTTGGAAGTTTTCCTTCCATTTCTATTTTTTGGAACAGTTTCAGAATAGGTATTAATTCTTCTTGAAATGTTTGGTAGAATTCCCCTGGGAAGCCATCTGGCCCTGGGCTTTTGTTTTTTGGGAGATTTTTGATGACTGCTTCAATTTCCTTAGTGGTTATAGGTCTGTTCAGGTTTTCTATTTCTTCCTGGTTCAGTTTTGGTAGTTGATACATCTCTAGGAATGCATCCATTTCTTCCAGGTTATCTAATTTGCTGGCATAGAGTTGCTCATAATATGTTCTTATAATTGTATTTCTTTGGTGTTGGTTGTGATCTCTCCTCTTTCTTTCATGATTTTGTTGATTTGGGTCATTTCTCTTCTCTTTTTGATAAGTCTGGCCAGGGGTTTATCAATCTTGTTAATTCTTTCAAAGCAGCAGCTCCTAGTTTCGTTGATCTGTTCTACTGTTCTTTTAGTTTCTATTTCATTGATTTCTGCTCTGATCTTTATTATTTCTCTTCTCCTGCTGGGTTTAGGCTTTATTTGCTGTTCTTTCTCCAGCTCTTTTAGGTGGAGGGTTAGGTTGTGTACTTGAGACCTTTCTTGTTTCTTGAGAAAGGCTTGTATTGCTATATACTTTCCTCTTAGGACTGCCTTTGCTGCATCCCAAAGATTTTGAATAGTTGTGTTTTCATTTTCATTGGTTTCCATGTATTTTTTTAATTCTTCTTTAATTTCCTGGTTGACCCATTCATTCTTCAGTAGGATGCTCTTTAGCCTCCATGTATTTGAGTTCTTTCTGACTTTCCTCTTGTGATTGAGTTCTAGTTTCAAAGCACTGTGGTCTGAAAATAGGCAGGGAATGATCCCAATCTTTTGGTACCAGTTGAGACCTGATTTATGACCTAGGATGTGATCTATTCTGGAGAATGTTCCATGGGGACTAGAAAAGAATGTGTATTCCATTGCTTTGGGATGGAATGTTCTGAATATGTCTGTGAAGTCCATTTGGTCCAGTGTGTCATTTAAAGTCTTTATTTCCTTGTTGATCTTTTGCTTAGACGGTCTGTCCATTTCAGTGAGGAGGGTGTTAAAGTCCCCCACTATTGTATTGTTGTCAATGTGTTTCTTTGCTTTTGTTATTAATTGCCTTATATAATTGGCTGCTCCCATGTTAGGGGCATAGATATTTACAATTGTTAGATCCTCTTGTTGGATAGACCCTTTAAGTAGGATATAGTGTCCTTCCTCATCTCTTATTACAGTCTTTGGTTTAAAATCTAATTTGTGTGATATAAGGATTGCCACCCCAGCTTTCTTTTGGTGTCCATTAGCATGGTAAATGGTTTTCCACCCCCTCACTTTCAATCTGGGGGTGTCTTTGGGTCTAAAATGAGTCTCTTGCAGACAGCATATCGATGGGTCTTGTTTTTTAATCCAGTCTGATAGCCTGTGTCTTTTGATTGGGGCATTTAGCTCATTTACATTCAGGGTAACTATTGAAAGATAGGAATTTAGTACCATTGTATTGCTTGTAAGGTGACTGTTACCATATATTGTCTGTGTTCCTTTCTGGTCTATGTTGTTTTTAGGGTCTCTCTTTGCTTAGAGCACCCCTTTCAAGATTTCTTGTAGGGCTGGTTTTGTGTTTGCAAATTCCTTTAGTTTTTGTTTGTCCTGGAAGCTTTTTATCTCTCCTTCAATTTTCAATGACAGCCTAGCTGGGTAGAGTATTCTTGGCTGCATATTTTTCTCATTTAGTGCTCTGAATATATCCTGCCAGTCCTTTCTGGCCTGCCAGGTCTCTGTGGATAGGTCTGTTGCCAGTCTAATGTTTCTACCATTGTAGGTTACATATCTCTTCTCCCGAGCTGCTTTCAGGATTTTCTCTTTGTCTCTGAGACTCGTAAGTTTTACTATTAGATGTCGGGGTGTTGACCTATTTTTATTGATTTTGCGAGGGGTTCTCTGTGCTTCCTGGATTTTGATGCCTGTTTCCTTCCCCAAATTAGGGAAGTCCTCTGCTATAATTTGCTCCATTATACCTTCTGCCCCTCTCTCTCTTTCTTCTTCTTCTGGGATCCCAATTATTCTAATATTGTTTCGTCTTATGGTATTGCTTATCTCTCGAATTCTGCCCTCGTGATCCAGTAGTTGTTTATCTCTCTTTTTCTCAGCTTCTTTATTTTCCAGCATTTGGTCTTTTATATTACTGATTCTCTCTTCTGCCTCATTTATCCTAGCAGTTAGTGCCCCCATTTTTTTTTAAGATTTTATTTATTTATTTGAGACAGAGAGAATGAGAGAGAGAGAGCACATGAGAGGGGGGAGGGTCAGAGGGAGAAGCAGGCTCCCCGCCGAGCAGGGAGCCCGATGCGGGACTCGATCTAGGGACTCCAGGATCATGACCCGAGCCGACAGCAGTCGCTTAACCAACTGAGCCACCCAGACATCCAGTGCCCGCATTTTTGATTGCGTCTCATTAATAGCCTCTTTGATTTCTACTTGGTTAGATTTTAGTTCTTTTACTTCTGCAGAAAGGGTTTCTCTAAGAACTTCCATATTTTTTTCAAGCCCAGCTAGTATCTTTAAAGTGATGATTTTGAACTCTAGATCTGACATCGTACTAATGTCCGTATTGAGTAGGTCCCTGGCAGTCGGTACTACCTCTTATTCTTTTTGTTGAGGTGATTTTTTTCCATCTTGTCATTTTGTGCAGAGGAGAATAGATTAATGAGAGAACAAAATGCCAGCAGAGTAACAATGTCCCAAGAAAATATACTCTAAACAAATCAGAAAGGACCTGAAGCAGTGGAAAAAGAAATGGAAAGAGAGAAAAAAGAAAAAAAAAAAAGAAAAAGAAAAAGATAAAGATAAAAACAAACAAAAACAAACAAAACAAAACAACAACAACAACAAAAAACCAGAATGTGATCAAATATGATCAGGCTGGTATATAGATCAGTGCCTCACACTAGATTTGGGGTGTATTTTGGTCTTTTAGAAGAAAGTGCCTCCCAAAATTTTAAAGAAAGAAAAACTTATATATGTACAAAAATAAGGGTTGATATGATGAAGGGATGGAATATGACTGTAAAGATGGAAATTATAAAAAATTTTATAAAAGGAATTGATAAGAAGTTGTTTGAAAAAAGAAAGAAGAGGATTTAAAAAAAGAAAAAAGAAAAAAAAAGGGGAGAGAATGTGATCAGGCAGGGGAGTAGAAAAAACCATATACTAGAGATTTAGGGTATATTTTAATCTGTTAGAAGAAACTATCTCAAAATTTTAAAGAGAGAACAACTTATATATATATATGACAAAAATACGGGTAACTACTACGAAAGGATAGAATATGACTCTATAAATGAAAAATAAAAATGTTTTTTAAAAAAAGGGATTGATAAGATGTTGGTTGAGGGGCGCCTGGGTGGCTCAGTCGTTAAGCATCTGCCTTCGGCTCAGGTCATGATCCCAGGGTCCTGGGATCGAGCCCCACATCAGGCTCCCTGCTCCGCGGGAAGCCTGCTTCTCCCTCTCCCACTCTGCCAGCTTGTGTTCCCTCTCTTGCTGTGTCTCTCTCTGTGAAAAAATGAATAAAAATCTTAAAAAAAAAAAAAAAGATGGTTGAAAAAGGGAAAAAGAAAAATTCAAAAAAAAAAAAAGACAGTTAAAAAAAATTAACTTTGAAAGACTAAAGAATCATGGTAAAAAAGCCATGAATTCTATGTACAGTATTCCCCTAGCGCTGGAGTTCTGCCGTTCTCATTGATCAGTAAACTTGGTCTTGGTTGGCTGTTCTCGCTGATCTTCTGGGGAGGGGCCTGTTGCCATGGTTTCCAAATGTCTTTGCTAGAGGCAGAATTGGCCCACCCTTGCCCCCTCCCAGCTAAGTAATCTGCTCGGGTTTGCTCTCTGGAGCTTTTGTTCCCTGCGAGCTTTCCGTACAGCTTTGGAGGCGGAGAGTGAAAATGGCAGCCTCCCAATCTCTGCCCCGGAGGAGCCAAGAACTCGGGGCCCTGCTCCTCAGTGCGCCCCAGAGAAAAGCCGTCAGTCACTCCCGTCTCCCCGGTCTCTGGCTGCACTCCATGCTCACCCGGCCTGTGACCGCGCGTTTCTATCTCTGGCACCCGACCCCAGGTGGAGTCTCCAAACCCAGCAGATCCCTGCAGTGCACTCCTGCGCGGCTCCTCCCGGGGGAGGAAGGTGAGTCTCCCCGGATCTGCCGCTTGTTGGGTCCCTGCTGGAGGAGCAGGGGCCCGACTGTGCCGCGGATCACGGTTTATGGCCACCCCGGGCTGACAGCCTGCGCCTGGGCTCTGCCTTTGCAGACGGCTTCCCTGCTCTGTTATCTGGGAGCTCTGCCACATTCAGGCACCCCCGGTCTTTCTGTGACCCCGAGGGTCCTGAGACCACACTGTCCCGGAGGGTTCCACCCCCCGCTTAGCCACCAGAGTGACGTCCCTCAGCAGAGCAGACTTTTAAAAGTTCCAATTTTGTGCTCCGTGGTTCTATCACTTGCCAGAAGCGGCTGACGGAGGCCCCTCCCCCGCCGTCTACCCTCCCGAATATCGCCTCGGATTCACTTCTCCGCACGTCCTACCTTCCAGAAAGTGGTCGCTTTTCTGATGAGAGAGTTGTTGCTCTTCTTTTCTTCGATCTCCTGTTGAGTTTGTAGGTGTTCAGAATGGTTTGATCCCTATCCAGCTGAATTCCTGAGAGGAGATGAAATCCAGGTCTCCTACTCCTCCGCCATCTTGCTCCGCCCCCTCGGAAGGAGGTCATTTTTATCCAGGAAATTATCTTATCATATGATAAAAATGTACTATGAAACTTTTTGGTAAATGTAGTTAGTACAAACCTACCACCAGACTCAACATTTCAACAAAATGGAAAAGAACATACCAAGAAATAAGGAGTACTTCTTTGTGAACCATTGCACCAGACTCTGAATTCTTTGAGAGTAGGGACTAGGATCTTGTTCACCTTTGTGTCTCCAATGCCAAATACAGAGCCAATCATAAAATAGAAAATACTGGATGTCAAGGGGAACCAGTAGTTGAGCAGCCACTTACCACTGTGTAAACTTGGGTCAATAGTATCCCCCAAATGTCAGTTTTATTATTTCTAAAATATACTTGGCTTCTGGGTAATTATAAAATTTGAAAAAAGATACATTTTTTTTTCTTTATGAAGTTTGCCATCTAATGTATGGAAGACAGACCTATAATAATACTTATCTTACCTTGCTCACAGAATTGATATGGTCAAATGAGTTACTGTATGTATTTTACACATTACAAATACTCTACAAAGATTAGCATTATACTTTTGATTATTTAACATTGTCATCCATCTACTCGTCTGGTTTACTTTGGTTGCAAGAGATAGAAATCTAACTCCAACTAGCTTAGGAGGAAAATGAATGTATTGAAAGTATATAGGATAATTCTCTGAACCCAGAAAGAAAACAAAAAACAAACTACAAGGACAGGACAGCTCTAGGAATCTCAGATATATAAAATAGGGTCTCAGTGCTATGGGTCTTTTTTTTTCCTGTCCCTTTCTCCCTTTGGCTTCTTTAAGAATTAGTTTCTTCTTCCCAGGCTTCTATACTTGACAGAAAAAATAGCTTCTGACACCTCTAGCATCATATCCTCATGATTTTTTGATATCTTCACAGTTCCTTGACTAGAGCTAAGAGAGACATTTCACCACCACCTACAACTGAAAAATCCTGAGGAAGGACTTTGCTTGCATGAAAGGATGGCATGTTCATCCTGTGCCAATCACTGGGGTCATACAATTGGGTTACCATAATGGTTTCAGCCTGGGTCACATGTTCACTCATTTTACAAGAAACGGGGCTGGGAAAATATCTTGAGTAGACAAAAGCAATAATTTCTATAATACCATAGCTTCATTTGTTTACTGTAGTATTTATTAAAAATAAAAATATATTTGGGGCGCCTGGGTGGCTCAGTTGGTTAAGCGACTGCCTTCGGCTCGGGTCATGATCCTGGAGTCCCAGGATCGAGTCCCACATCGGGCTCCCTGCTCAGCGAGGAGCCTGCTTCTCCCTCTGACCCTCCCCCACTCATGTACTCTCTCTCTCTCATTCTCGCTCTCTCAAATAAATAAACAAATGTTTAAAAAAATATATATTTGGAGAAGACTCTCTTTGTTTCTCTTTATCTATGGTAATACTTGTAATAAATGTGGGCTACACAATTTGCTGGGCTTAGTGCAAATGAAAATGTGGGGTCCCTTATTCAAAAGCAAGAAAAAAGTGTAAAGGTACTAAACTATGAAACATTTTTCCTTAAAATAGAGCTACCCTAATACCCAGTAATTGCATTACTGGGTATTTACCTCAAAGATACAAATGTAGTGATCTGAAGGGGCACCTGCACCCTAATGTTTATATCAGCAATGTCCACAAGAGCCAAACTATGGAAAAAGCCCAGATGTGCATTGACAGATGAATATATGTATATATATAATGGAATATTATGCAGCCATCAAAAAATATATGAAATTTTGCTATTTGCAATGACGTGGATGGAACCAGAGGGTATTATGCTAAGTGAAATAAGTCAATTAGAGAAAGACAATTATCATATGGTCTCACTGATATGTGGAATTTAAGTAACAAAGCAGAGGATCATAGGGGAAGTGAGGAAAAAATAAAACAAGATGAAACCAGAGAGGGAAACAAATCACAGGAAACTCTTAATCATAGGAAACAAACTGAGGGTTGCTTGAGTGGAGAGAGTGGAGAGATGATGTAACTGGGTGATGGACATTAAGGAGGGCATGTGATGTAATGAGCACTGGGTATTATATAAGACTGAGGAAACACAGGCCTGTACCTCTGAAACCAATAATACATTATATGTTAGTTAATTGAATTTAAATTAAAAAATGTTAAAAAAAACCATAATAGGGGCAATAGCAACACATGATTGATAGCATAACCTTGAAAATTGCAGAAAAAATTTTTTTTGTATCATTATTTTATATAATACAATAAATGATAATATTTTATTAATGTGATATCCTGATCCATCAAAATATTTCTCTGGCTCACTTTCCTGTAAATTCATTTATTAGGTCATTAAGATCATTAAAATATATACTTTCAGCCACTTTATTTTCCCAATTGCTGTATTTGAAAAAGATGTCAGTTGCTTTTGGCAAATGGAAAATTGCAAATGAGTTTCACTAATTTTTAAGTTTGAGAAGGATCTTTCTCATGATGGAACTGTTATGAGTATTATCTAGGCAATGACAACATTGGGATAATTTCTAGTAAATTAGTTCTAAATACAAATTTTAGCACATTTAAAATGGTATTTCTTTTTGCAGAACAATTTTTCTAAAAAGATTTAACTCTTCATACAAATCAGTTTCATGTAAGTCTGAATTTAATTTTAAATGTAAATTTATATCATGGCATTTTAATAGTTCCTGACATTTTCTGTAACTTGCTAAGGTTGTTGAAGAAACTGAAAGTGTTTTCATGATTTGTAACTATTTTTTTCAAATTATTATTTATTCAAATTAGTTAACATATAGTGTAATATTGGTTTCAGGAGTAGAATTTAGTGATTCATCACTTACATATAACACCCAGGGCTCAACACAAATGTCCTCCTTATTACCCATCACCCATTTAGCCCATCCCCTGCCCACCTCCCCTCCATCAACCCTCAATTTGTTCTCTATGGTTAAGAGGCTCTAATGGTTTCCCTCCCTCTCTTTTCTTCCCCCTTCCCCTATGTTCATCTGTTTTTTTTTCTTAAATTCCACATATGAGTGACATCATATGGTATTTGTCTTTCTCTGACTGACTTGTTTTGCTTAGCATAATACATTCTAACTCTATCCACATCATTGGAAATGGCAAGATTTCATTCTTTTAGATGGCTGAGTAATATTCTATTGTATATATATACACCACATTTTCTTTATCAGTTCATCAGTCTATGGAAATTTGGCTCTTTCCATAATTTGGCTATAGTTGATAATGCTGCTATAAACATCAGGGTGGATGTGTCCCTTCAAAACAGTATTTTTGTATCCTTCGAGTAAATACCTAGTAATGCAATTGCTGGGTCATAGGGTGGTTCTATTTTTAACTTTTTGTGGAACCTCCATACTGTTTTCCTCAGTGGCTGCACCAGTTCGCATTCCCACCAACAGTGTAAGAGTGTTCCCCTTTCTCCACATCCTTGCCAACATCTGTCATTTCCTGTGTTTTTAATTTTAGCCATTCTGACCATGTGAGGTGGAATCTCATGGTAGTTTTTATTTGTATTTCCCTGATGATGAGTGAGGTTGAATATCTTTTATGTGTCTATTGACCATCTTGATGTCATCTTTGGAAAAATGTCTATTCATGTCTTCTGCCCATTTCTTAACTGGATTATTTGTTTTTTGGGTGTTGAGTTTGACAAGTTCTTTGCAGATGTTGGATACCAGCCCTTATCTGGTATGTCATTTGCAAATATCTTCTCCCATTCATAGGTTGCCTTTTAGTTTTGTTGATGGTTTCCTTTGCTGTTCAGAATCTTTATCTTGATGAAATCCTGATAGTTCATTTTTGCTATTGTTTCCCCTGCCTCTGGAGATGTGTCTAGTAAGAAGTGCTACAGCTGAGGTCAAAGAGGTTGCAGCCTGTATTCTCTTCTAGGATTTTGATGGATTCCTCTCTCACATTTAGGTCTTTCATCCATTTTGAATTTATTTTTGTGTATGGTATAAGAAAGTGGTCCAGTTTCATTCTTTTGCATGTTGCTGTCCAGGTTTCCCAACACCATTTGTTGAAGAGACTGTCTTTTTCCCATTGGATATTCTTTATTGGTTTGTCAAAGATAAGTTGGCCATATACTTGTAAGTTCATTTCTGGGTTTGCTATTATTTCCCATTGATCTATATGTCTATTTTTGTGCCAGTACCATACTGTCTTGATGACTACAGCTTTATAGCTTGAAGTCGGGAATTGTGATGACTCCAGCTTTGCTTTTCTTTTTCAAGATTGCTTTGGCTGTTTGGGGTATTTTGTGGTTTTATACAAATATTAGGATTGTTTGTTCTAGTTATGTGAAAAATGCTGGTGGTGTTTTGATAGGGATTGCATTAAATGTATAGATTGCTTTGGGTAGTGTAGACATTTTAACAATATTTGTTCTTCCAATACATGAGCATGGAATATTTTTCCATTTCTTTGTGTCATCTTCAATTTCTTTCACAAGTGTTCTATGGTTTTCAGAGTACAGATCTTTACCTCTTTGCTTGGGTTTATTCCTAGGTATCTAATAGTTTTTTGGTGCAATTGTAAATGGGGTTGATTCCTTGGTTTCTCTTTCTGCTGCTTCATTTTTGGTGTATAGATATGCAACAAATTTCTGTACATTAATGTATATCTTGCAACTTTGTTGAATTTGTGTATCAGTTCTAGCAATTTTTTGGTTGAGTCTTTCGGGTTTTCTACATCGAATATCATGTCATCTGCAAATAATGAAAGTTTGACTTTTTCTTTGCTGACTTAGATGATTTTACTTCTTTTTGTTGTCTGATTGTTAAGGATAGGACTTCCAGTACTATGTTAAACGACAATGGTGAGAGTGAACATTCCTATACTGTTCCTGACTATAGAGGAAAAACTCTCAATTTTTCCCCATTGAAGATGATATTAGCTGTGTGTCTTTCTTACATGGCCTTTATGATGTTGAGGTGTGTTCTCTTTATCCGTACTTTGTTGATAGTTTTTATCAAGAATAGATGCTGTACTTTGTCAAATGCTTTTTCTGCATCCATTGAGAAGATCATATGGTTCTTATCCTTTCTTTTATTAATGTGGTGTATGACACTGATTAATTTGTGCATATTGAACCATACTTGTAGTCTTGTAGGAATAAATCCCACTTGATTCACCAGTATTTTACTGAGAATTTGTGCATCCATATTCATCAGGGATATTGGCCTATAATTCTTTTCAGTGGGGTCTTTGGTTTTGGAATCAAGGTAATACAGACCTTGAATGAGTTTGGAAATTTTCCTTCCATTTCTATTTTTGGGAACAGTTTGGGAAGAAGAGGTATTAACTCTTCTTTAAATATCTGGTAGAATTCCCCTGGGAAGCCAATCTGCCCTGGACTTTTGTTGGTTGGAAGAGTTTTGATTACTGTTTCAATTTCTTTGCTGGTTATGGGTCTGTTCAAGTTTTCTATTTCTTCCTGTTTCAGTTTTGGTAGTTTGTATGTTTCTAGGAATTTATCCATTTCTTCCAGATTGCCCAATTTGTTGGCATATAATTTTTCATAATATTCTCTTATAATTGTTTGTATTTATGTGGTATTGGTTGCGATCTCTCCTCTCTCATTGGTGATTTTATTTGGGTCCTTTCTCTTTTCTTTTTGATAAGTCTGGCTTTTAGTTTATCAATTTTATTAATTCTTTCAAAGAACAAGCACCTAGTTTCATTGATCTATTCTACTGGGTTTTTTTGTTTGTTTTTCGTGTAGGTATGTTCATATCATTCATTTCTGTTCTAATCTTTATTATTTCCCTTCTTCTTCTGGTTTTTGGCTTTATTTGCTGTTTCTTTCCTAGCTCCTTTAGGTGTAAGGTTAGATTGTGTATTTAAGACTTTTCTTGCTTCTTGAGGTAGACCTCTATTGCTATATACTTCCGTCTTATGACTGCCTTTGCTGCATCCCAAAGGTTCTGGACTGTCGTGTTTTCATTTTCATTTGCTTCCATGTATTTTTTAAATTTCTTCTTTAATTTAACCCATTCATTCTTCAGTAGGATGTTCTTTAACCTCCATGTATTCGTGGTCTTTCTAAATATTTTCATATGGTTGACTCCAAGTTTCATAGCATTATGGAAAATATGCATGGCATATCTCAATCTTTTTTGTATTTGTTGGGGCCTGACTTGTGACCAGTATGTGATCTATTGTGAAGAATGTCCTATGTGCACTTGAAAAGAATGTATATTCTGCTGTTTTAGGATGAAATGTTCTGAATATATCTGTTAAGTCCATCTGGTCCAGTGTGTCATTCAAAGCCATTGTTTCCTTGTTGATTTTCTGCTTAGATGATTTGCCCATTGCCATCAGTGGGGTGTTAATGTCCCCTACTATTATTGTATTGTTATCAATGTGTTTCTTTATGTTTGTTCTTAATTGATTTATATATTTGGTTGCTCCTAAGCATAAATATTTACAATTATTAGATCTTCTTGTTGGAAAAACCCCTTTATTTTGATATAGTGCCCTTCTTCATCTCTTGTTACAGTTGTTGGTTTAAAATCTAGTTTTTCTGATATAAGTATGGCTACTCTGGGTTTCTTTTGATGTCCTTTAGCATGATAGATGGTTCTGCATCCCCTCAATTTCAATCTGGAGGTGTCTTTAGTTCTAAACTGAGTTTTTTGTAAGCAGCATATAGATGTGCCTTTTTTTTTTTATCCATTCTGTTACCCTATATCTTTTGATTAAAGCACTTAGTCCATTTACATTCTGTATGGTATATTGATAGATATGAATTTAGTTGTCATTGTATTACCTGTAAGTTGTTATTTCTGGAGACTTTGTCTGTTCCTTTCTAGTCTTCGTTGCTTTTGATCTTTCTTTACCACTCAAAGAGTCCCCTTTAATATTTCTTGTAGGGCTGGTTTAGTGGTCACAAACTCCTTTAGTTTTTGTTGTTTAGGAAACTCTTTATCTCTCTTCTATTTTGAATGACAGCCTTCCTAGATAAATTATTCTTGGCTATATATTTTTCCCATTCAGCATATTGAATACATCATCATCACTTTCTTCTGGCCTGCCAGGTTTCTGTGGATAGATCTGCAGCTAACCTGATTTGTCTTCTCTTGTAGGTTAAGGATTTCTTTCCCTTGTTGCTTTCAGGTTTCTTTCTTTATTTCTGTATTTTGCAAATTTTACTTGGTTTTGGCCTGCTTTTGTTGATATGCTTCTTTCCCTTAATTAGGGAAGTTTTCAAGTATAATTTGCTGAAATAAACCTTCTGTCTCCTTTTTCCTCTCTTCTTCTTCTTCTGGGACTCCTATGATACGAATGTTATTATGCTTTATGGAGTTGCTGAATTCCCTAAATCTACATTCGTGATCCAAATATTTTTTTCTTTCTCACTTCTTTTCAGTTTCATTATTTTGCATAGTTTTATCTTCTTTATTCCTTATTCATTCCTCTATTTCTTCCGTTCTTGTTCTCATTACATACAGTCAGTTTTGCATCTCAGTTTTAGAATTTTATTTTGGCCTAAATTTTAGGCCTTTTATTTCTATAGTAAGTGTCTCTCTGGTTTCTTCTATGCTTTTCTCAATCCCAGCTAGTATCCTTATGATTGTTGTTTTAAATTTTGGTTCAGGCATATTACCTATATCTATTTTGATTAGCTCCTTGGCTATGACCTCTTCTTGTTCTCTTTTTTGGGATGAATTCCTCTGTCTTGGCATTTTGTCTAGGTCTCTTGTCTTTTTTATGTTAGGATATTCTGTGTCTGGTCCTATTTCCATTAGAGCTAAAGCTTTGCAGCACTTTATGGTAAGTAGACCTGATGTATGCAGGGGATTTGTGCTGGTCTTCTGGTGGAGGGGCCTGCTGCTGCTCTGGCTCTTAATCACACTTGCCATATTAAAAAAGGCACCTGCACAGTGCAGGTGGGTGGGGCCACTTGTACGTGCCTCAAACTTCCTCTGTGTGCACTGTGCTTCTCGCAGAAGTCTGGCCATGCTAATGGGAAGAGTAAAAAATGGTGTTGACCTGCTCTCTTCCTGGAGAAGGGAGTTCACACTTGCTACTGTTCAGGAAGCCCTCACAGAAGATTGAACAATCTCATCTCATTTGTCCTAGGCTTCTGTCAGATTCCTGCCTTCAACCTGTCTGTGTCCATACTGACCAGCTGCTTGGTGGTGATGCAGTGCTCCTGTGTTTTATCTCAGGTATGAGGCTGGGTCTCAAAACTCCAAATTTTAGGGACTTGGTGTGGCTCAGACCTGTACTCATTCTCTGGGGGAGTGTCTCACCACACTGTGACTTCTACCAGTTCATCCCAGAAAAGCAGTCCCACAGCTCTACAGGAGCTTGGATTATGTTAAGGCATAGCAAAAAGCCAGCATCCAGTTTAGCTGCCCTCAGCAGGCATTTCTGGTCATCTGCTAATGAACGGGGCAGCTCAATGGTGCTTACTGGTTCTTTTGTCCCCTCAGAGGTAGTGCCACCTCTCCCATTTATACCCCAAGAAGGGGGGTCTTCTCTCTGAGTGTGATCCAAGGGATCCTCAGAGCACCCTGTCCACTCTGGGCCTCTGCTCTTCTTCTTCACAGGAATACCACTACACCCACCAGGCTTGACCCTGGCAATGGCATGGACTTCTAAAACTTCAGATTTTCAGCTCCACTGCTTATAAAAACTTGTGATAATCAGCCCTTCTTATTTTCCCAGTCAATGGTTTTGGGAAACTGTCTTTCTTGTTCAATGCCCTGTATGCTGCTTTATCTCTCTCTCTCTTTCTTTTTCTCTCTCTCCTCTCTCCATGATCAGGGCTCCCTCACCTCTGTAGCACCCATGATTCTTTTCTCCTCCAAATCATATAACTGCACCTCCTGCTTTCCATGGGGTGGCCTCTTTTCTCCCTCTAGTTGTGCAGTTTTTACTCTTAATCCTTAGATCGATTTCCTGGGTATTCAGAATGATTTGATAATTATCTAGTTGTGTTCGAGGGACAAGAGAAGCATAAGGTCCTCCTGCTACTCTGCTATCTTAACTCTACCTCATGATTTGTATCTAATTCAAAATGCCTGTTTATGCATTCTATTGCTTTATCTTCAATTATGAGGAAAATAATTTTAAAAATTTCCCCCTTTTAATAATTGATTTGTGTAATGCTTCCAATGAAAATAGTGTTCTTTAAATTTAATTTCTATTACTAAGCCTGTGGATATTTGCTTTGCAATGTTGCAGCTATTTTCAAATCCAGAAATTCCAAACTCTTTAAAGAATTCTAATAATTCCTTGATATGTTTTATTGCAATGTTCATTATTTGATTTTACTTTGTAATAATTCACTGACAAAGTTACTGCCTGCACTCTTGCAGTTCCTACTGAGGGATTTAATGTTTGTGCAGATGCTATAGGGACAGTATACCAGGATGGATGGGCAAGCTGACCTCCCACTGCAGGTCCAGTGTTGCCCCCTTGAGGAACCCTTTCTTTTCCCCAGACCACAGCCACTGTCACCATCACTGCTACTTCTGCTGCTGCTACCACTATAGCTCCCTATCTGGGCCTTGGTCTTGGGCCTAGTCACTTCCTCAGGGCCCTGAAGAGCCCCAGACTACCCTACACTAGCAAGTGGGTCTCAGGCAGCCAAGATCAGTGCTTATGTGGTGGTAGTGTGTGTGCTGCCACCAGGCATATCTCCTTTCCTCATGCCCATACTCCATGCACACACTTGTGAGATGCACACACAAAAGTATTCAGAATTTCATGATTGTGACAGCAGAACATTAAATCAAGTGTGGGGCCCCCTTTGGGATCAAAGCTTCTTTACTACATGCATTTTATGCACATAAAGCCTATCTTGCTTGCAAGATGTGCTCACTTGGGAAAATAGGTCCCTGTTTATTCTCTGAACAGGTAGTTGTTCAAAAGTGTTTAAAAATTACTGAAAAAAAAATCTAAAAAAAATTCCTAGATTTGGGTTTTACTTATGCACATGTGCATGCACACACACACACACACACACACACCACATTCCTGAAACAAAAATGTCATTAAATAATACTTAACCTTGAAATGCATTTTTTTCTTTTTAAAAATGTTGGTCCTCACCTACTAAAGGGATACAATTTCCTTGAAATATGACCCACTCATCTTGGTTTGCCTGGGACTTTCCTGGTTTTAGCACTGTGTCCTCTCAGTCCTGACAAAAGCAGGATATGTAGTCATCTTGCCTCCATGTCTCTATTCTATGTCTACAACTCCCCTTCCTTGCCTTGATTTATTTTCAAACTATAGCTTGAAGTCTTGGCCCAAGCAATCCATCTCCTCTGTGAAAGCTTTTCTGATACTTCCAGCCAGAGCTAAATGCTCCTTCTGCTCTGCTCCAATAGACTGGTATAACTTTTACAGAATTTACCACATTGCTCCCTTGGTTGTTTTTCCCATTGGACAAGAGCTCCTTAGGGCAGGAAATGAACTTTTTAAATCTCTATTTTCTTTGTGCCTAACATAGTGTTGGGTACATAAAGAGTAATCAATAAGCACTTATTGAAAAGATAAAATGAAGCATTGGATCTAAAACTGCTCTTTGTCATGAGATTTGGAAAACTGAACTAAGCAGCAATGGTCAATAGTCCTTCACTTAGTTAGAAAATCAGTTTGGACAGTCACAGCTTCCTTCAGAAATACTAAACAAATTGACCCACCCTCCAAATGTTGGGGATGAGTTCAATTAATTCCTTATTTACTACATTCCTTATTTCACCCTAGCTTTTTTTCACTTAATGAGATGTGTTTTCTTTAACTTGGATATAAATTAATTCATTATAGTCAGCAAACAAAATGCCTTTCTTTTGTATTCATAACAAGTTTCCATATCACTGGACATAGTCATAGAACTGTGATGTTACTGAAAATTCATCACTATTATCTTCATATTATGCAATAAGACTTTTTCCTAACCATGTTGATGTCACTGAAAGTTGAGTTTGAAGGATAGAGATAAAAGATTAAAGTTTGGATTTAGACTCAGTGAAAGAAAAATAAAATTTTGCTTGAAAATTACCTGCCCAATGCTGACATTTAGTAAAGAAAAAGAAATAGTGAATGTCTTGGTTTACACCAAGAAATTCAGCTTTGAGTGCACTGAGATGCATGAGTTCATAGATTGTGAGTTTGGTTTAATGACTGACTATAAAAGTATTATTTTATAGTTCAACATTGTTATGATTTATGCTATTGAAAAAATTTTAAAGTATATTATATGAAGAGCTGTTTGTATAATCCTGATGCATTATAGAAATTTCCAGTGGTCAGCTTCTCTTGAATATTTCTGATATTATACTCTAAGTTTTTACTAGACTATTACAATGAGTCTTGATGCTAACTATTGGGAATTAGGCCAAACTTCAAACTTCATAAGTTAAAGGCACAATCCTCCTCAGACTGTCCTCACTTCAGACATCAGCCACCTGTTTGGGGGTCCACAGGCATGAGAAGTTCTGATCAACTGGCCATAATTTCAGGATTTCCCACTCCCTCCATTAAGTTCAATAAATTCACTAAAATGACTCACAAAACTCAAGAAAGTGCCACTTATGATTATAGTTTTATAATAGCAAAAAGTGTAAAACTCAAGACCAGCCAAAAGCAGAGATGTAGATGGCAATATCTGAGAGGGTGCCAAATATGAAGGTTCCAGTGTCCTTTCCCAGTGGAGTCAAGATGCATCATCTTCCTGGCACATTTATATGTAACAGTATACACAGGGTATTGTTAACCAAGGAGGATCACCTAAGCTTCAGTGTCCAGACTGTTTACTGCAGTTTCGTTATATAGGCATGATTAATTGAATCGCTGACTCTGTGATGGTGCTCAACCTCCAGCCTCTCTTCCTTCCCCAGAGGTCACAGGACTTAAAGCCTTAAACATCCAATCACATAGTTGGTTTTTCTGTCTTGGCCATCTCCTAACCTAGGTCATCTCAGTTGGTTTAAACTATATAGGAGCCCACCATTAGTCACCTTATTAGCATAATCACAGCCTACTATGAATAACAAAGACATTCTTATCACTTGGGAAATTCCAAGAATTTAGAAGTTACCTCCCAGGTACTAAGGACAATGGCCAACCAAATTTTTTGTTATACAACTGTTCATTGATAAATTGGAAACTTTTAAGATTTCTTCTGTGCATACAGGCTAGCATTCTTTATCTGCAAAGTACACACACTTTATTTTATATGTGCCAAACAGAATGTACCAAAAGAAAGACATTTTATCCATAAGCTGTTGCAACAACACATTGATCTATTTTTTGAGTGCAGAAATAAATCCAGGGAATAAGGATTTGGGGCCACTAAAGTTTTATTCTTTAGTAGTGTTTTTTTTTATTGGATAACTTTCAGAACAGTAAAACAGCTTCCTGAGTGCTTCACATTATTCTATATGTGTGTAATACCACTTAAGGTCTTGACATACATATGAAGTATGCAACTACTGAAATTGGATGGTTAAGGCATTCTCTTTTTTTTTTTTTGGTCCATCTTCTCTCTGCATGTGTATTTATTTCTTCAGTTTTCTTTCATACTTTAGGGAAGGAAAATAACTTTCCCTTTAACCTTCTAAGGTTCTTGGCTGAGACCCTTATTCTAAAAGACAGATTAACAAGAGAAAAACAAGTTTAATAGGATGTATATCTCCTATATGCCTGGAAGATACCCAGAAAAACTGAGAAACACCCCCAAATGGCCCAAGTTATCACTTTATTTTTTATTTATTTATTTTTAAATATTTTATTTATTTATTTGTCGGAGGGAGAGAGAACGCAAGCAGGGGGAGTGGCAGGCAGAGGGAGAAGAAGGCTCTCTGCTGAGCAAGGAGTCCAATGCAGGACTCAATTCCAGGACCCTGGGATCATGACCTGAGCTGAAAGCAGATGTTTAACCAACTGAGCCACCCAGGCGTCCCCAAGCTATCACTTTAAATACCATCTCTATCTACAGACAAAAGAAGGTGTTTCAGGGTGGGAGGGCCAGTTATAGGAGGCTATCAGGAAAAGCACAATAAACAAGTGTTATGCAGATTTAGGTCATTGTCTTCTCCACTGATAAGTATTTCTAGAAATTTAGAGTCATCTTTCACGTCCTGGTACAGAAGAGAGACACCCTTACAAATGGAGATTTTTTTCCCTTATAAATGTAAATGTCCCTTACAAAAGGGTAACTTCTACTCAGTTTTCAAAGCTTCTCCTGTTGTCTGCTGTTTCTTAAAAATAGCCAGTTTATGTAATTTGGAAGTATAGCATAGTGAATATAGTCAATAATGTTGTAATATTCTATGATGATAGATGGTGACTATACTTATCATGGTAAGCATTGAGTAATGCATAGAATTGTCAAATCACTGTGTTGTATAACTGAAACTAATATAACATTGTATGTCGAGTATACTTCAATTAAAAAAATAACCAGCTTGAAATAATCCTTATGCCAAAGAGCCATATTTTGGGGTGGCAAATTCTGCTCCCCTTCAATACCTTGGTTAAACTCAGAGTTTCTGAGGTCAGACTACCTAGATTCAAATTCCTGCTTTTCCACTCATTAGCTGCATGACATTGGGCAAGTTACTTGGCCTCTCTATGTCTCAGTTTTTTTCATCTTTAAAACAGGAATAATAGTAATATTTATCTCACGAGGTTTAGTGAGGATTCAGGTAATATAATAAATAAATAATAAAATAATGTATGTAAAGCACATAAAATAGTTATTGCATAGTAATATTCATTAAATGTTGGCAATTATACTTTCAATCTGATCATAATACATGTTTTGTATAGGAGATCAAGGACCAGAATTCTTCTATATAGCTAAAAGGTTCCTTTGAGATCAGCTAGTCTAAACTTTATTCTC
Organism: Mirounga angustirostris; assembly: GCF_029215605.1. Lineage (NCBI taxonomy): Eukaryota > Metazoa > Chordata > Mammalia > Carnivora > Phocidae > Mirounga > Mirounga angustirostris. The sequence continues at coordinate 101,978,170 of NW_026991719.1, forward strand.
TTTCACTTGATAATATAGGCAACAAAGCACATATAGAAGCTCAAGGGAGGCAAAATGACTGGCTTAAAGTCACACAGTGAGTGGCATAGTTGTATTAAAATCCTCATTGCATGTTCCCAAGCTGAGTGCTCTTTTTACTACTGTACTACATTAAGTTCAATGCAACTTACAGTCATTCCAAAGTAGTAATCCCTCAGAAATCTTGGGGGAGAAAAGTTCAGAAGGACTGATAACGCTGAACAAAACTCAACCTAGGAGTACCTTCTCTAAGAAAATGCAAAAGACCATGCCTCAATTTCTTCAAATGTGAGTTTATGTATATAAGTCTGTGAAGAGAATTCTGTACATATCTTATGGTGAGTATATTTTTATTTTTTATTTTTTATTTTTTGCTATGTTCCCTTAAATCGATTCTTCTTTTGCTATGAACATTTTTATTTTTTCTTTCGCTTTGGTTGTTGACAGATTTATTTGCAATTCAGCACAGCTCACTGAATTGCAAAGGAAAATAATGAGTGTGAAAGTGTTATAGTACACCCACATAGCCCTTCCACCTGGTTGCCTTATCCTTCCAAACAGGCACCACCCCAAAGTAAACCATATTGCTCAAAAACAATGATGAAAGAAGAGTGGTAACAGTCTGCTGCAATATTCTAATTCAAATGCTATCTTGAATGCTTTCCATGGACTATTGTGATAAGGGATGACATGATCCTGTGATGAAGAAGGCAGCACTTTTCAAATTGGAGTTTGTGGAATGCAAGTCCCCTTGAGACACTAAGTATTCCACAAAGATAAGTTTTTTTTGGGGGGGGGCAAATATTCTTAGACAAGTTTACGTTAGAGCTTTTAAAAAAGTGTTTCTTGAATTCTCAGTCCCTTTCATATGCCTTAGAACACATCTTCAAGAACACTTTGGGAAATACTTCAACAAGATTTTGATAGTGTAAGTGTTCTTGGAGTTTGAATATTTTAACTGAGATTTTTGTTCAGGTAATTGTAGATACACATGTATTTGTAAAATATAGGGAGGTTCTATGTATCCTTTATCTAATTTCTCCCAATGGCAAACATCTTGCAAAACTATAGTACATTAGGACGTTAACAGTTATGCAATATACTGATCCTATTCAGATTTCTCTAGATTTATACCCATGTGCGTGTGTGTGCATATGTGTGTATGTATGTGTGTTTAGATATATACATTTTTATCTTGTGTAGTTTCAAGTATCTGGTCCATGAATTTTCATCAGAAAATTATTACTTCTTTATTTCCACTACTTTGTTACTGAAGATTAGCACTTCCTTCAACAATCAATGTAGGTTAAAAAACAAACAAACAAAAAACCTGCACAGTTGTATTAGCAGTAGCTAGGACTTTTTTATCAATAGAAGTCATATTATAGTTCTTGTAGCTATCTCAAAACATTTATGGTCATCACTACTTCAAAATTAGAATAATTGTTAAATCTGTCAATAGATCTTATTACTTAATGCTTTAATGAACATTTGTTTTACTGTATCACAATTTTCAAAAAGTTTGATAATTTTATTTCAATATATGTAGTTTCTTTGTAGTCCTATATATTGTATTTATTTAAAAATATTGTTTTGAGAAGAGGTTCATAAGCTTCACTGGACTGTCATAGGGATCTATGGCACAAAAAGGGTTAGGAACTTCTAGTGTAGTCAGGAAAATACACACTGAAAAGAGAGACAGGAGAGATGATTGTTTTCATTTCCAGCTCTGCTGCTTATTACTTATATAGCTTAAACAAGTATGAAAACTCTGAGTCTTAGTTTTCTCACCAGTAAAATGGGAGTGAGACTAATCAGCTGCTATAGTTCCCTTATAGCTCTAAATTTCTCAGAATCTGTTGTACTGAAGAGGTCATCTTTCCACCATTTTCTGAACTAGTTCAGATCTAATAAAAATAAACTTTTTCCTTTGAATTTTTAATGATATATGGGTAACGTGGAGATTTTTCAGAAAATAGCTTCAAACCATTCATTAATTAAAAAATAATCTTTATTTACACTCTACACATAATAGAACGGTGCACCTGGAGTTTTGGAAGCACCTAAGATTAACAAGATTAATTGTTAATTAGCAATTAATTGTTTCTTTGTTAACAATTAATTGTTTCTTTGTTAACAATTGATGGACAAAACCAATCTTGGAAGGAATTGTTATCAGCAAAGAATTCCTAGAGGAAAAATTTGAATTTGAATTCAATTGAATTGAATTGGCCATATGAATTGAGTTTTGCAAGGGACTCTATGGGAAGGGCATTCTAGACAAAACAAATGACTAAGTAAATGCACTGAGCAATGAGAGAGCATGGCACACTTGGAAAACAGCAAGCCCTTATCTATATCTTGTGAGAGGGGGAAAAGATGACTCTGGAGAGATAGCCAGAGCCCTATCATCATTAAGGGCCTTCTATGCCTGCCAGGCCATGCTAAGAGATCTTGCATTTTATTAAGAAGTCAGTGGTGGCTGACAAAGTCTTAAGAAGGAAAAATGACAATCTCATTTGCAATCCATAAGGATTCTCTGACAGTAGGCTGAAGGAGGAACTGAAGGGAAATAAAACTGGAGGTAGAGAAACTAGTTAGGAGGCTTCCAACAGTTCAGTTGTAATAAAATTGAAGGCTTGCAATAAAGATATCATCATGGGGGTATAAAATAGAAAATGTATTTGCAATTAATGAAGGAGGAGTCAAGAAAGGCTTCCAGGTCTCTCACTCAGAAAATTTTGTAGTTAACAAAAGTAGAAAAATGAGGAACAACAGATTGGGGAAATAGGAAGGAACAAAAAGTTAGTTCAAACTTAAGACAGATTGATTTTGAGATAACTCCAGAACATCTATGTGGAAATATTCAGTAGCTGGTTGGAAATTTAAAGTGAAGTTTAGAAGTGAAGTTTGGGCTCACAATATAGATGTGGGAATCATCATTATTTACATGTTAATTGATGCTATAGGAGTGGACACTGTCATTTAGAGAAATCATCAAAAGTGAAAAGAGGAAAGCAGTAGACTTAAAATTTTACTGGCAATGTATTTCATTCATAAAAATATTTAACCTCTATGCATGTGTGGGTATGTTAGTTTAGATGTACATGTGTATGTTTTATAAATATTTTTATTACAGATACCACAAAAATGTCAATAATAAAAAGATGAGATAAGACTACATACACATGAAAGTTCTAATGTTTTCCACCTCCAATACATCATCTGTGTACCCCCTCAGGTGTGCACACCTCACTGTGGAAATCAGTGGAGAATGGGAAAAACAATGGAAAGCTGGAACCTTAAAGAATGAATAAGAAATTGGTGGAGACAACTTGGGAAGTGTACTCCAAGTAGGGAGGGCATCTGGAGCAAAGGTATATAAGTAAACAGTGAGAAACACAAGTATAAAGTTGCTGAAGCATAGAATGCAAAACAGGAAGTAGCAAGAATTTATGTGGAAGAATTTGATAGAAGCTGGGTCCTCAGGGCCTGTAGGCCATGGTAATGGGATTCAAATGCATCTTCTAGTCAACAGGAAGCCAGAAATGGTTTAAAGTAAGGGAATTAACATGGTCTGTTTACATTTGGCTCTAATCCCTGGTGGCGGCGCGGATTGGAGATGGTAAATTTGGAATCAGTGAGATAGAATGAAAGATTTAAAAAATAGATTTGTAAAAATAAGTGAAATGAATTAGGTTTATTTCTCCTTGAGAATGGATGGCTAGGGGGTGGCTTGGTCACAGTCTTTCAATATAAGATTTATTATGTGAAAGATTTTGTTTAGTCTGATCACTGACAAGTGGAAAAGAAGCAAGAAAATAAAAGTAGAGAAGTTTGAGTTGGTTACCAAGCAAACTCTTGATTATTTGAGTAATGATTTATATATTTAAAGTCTTTTTCTCTAGAGATTTTCATTAGGAGAATGGTATTAGTGGCTACTTTATGACAGGCAGATAACAAATGTCAGTAGGTGTGGATGTAGAACTATTGAGATTGTTTTAAAAATCTGATGACAACTATTCCATGAAGACTAGGTTCAGCTTAAGGGCTGCCAGTTTGTGAAAACTATGGTTTAATCATTCACCTAGTTTTAATAAGGGGTCCAAATCAGTTAGATGCTTCCAGGAGGTCCTGTTGTGCCTTGTGATACTCTAAGAAAATGATAAGCCAAATAGCATGCACTTAATGACAATTTACTACATTCTGGGTAAAAAAGATTTACCATATAGTTTCTGCTCTCTGAGAGCTGATCATCTAGTTTGGGAAAACAGGACATATGGATGAGAAACTAACATGAAAAAATATAAAGAAAAATATAAGTTCAAAGATAACTTATAATTAGCTCATAAACTTCTCTTGTGTCATATTAGGTGATGCAGCATATTTAAAAATCTGTGTTACTGGAGGACTAGGAAAGATGGCGGAGGAGTAGGGGACCCTATTTCAAATGGTCCCCAGAATTGAGCTGGATATCTACCAGACCACTCTGAGCACCCATGAAACCAGCCTGAGACATAAGAAGATCTGGATCTCTACAAACAGAATATTACAGGCAGTTGGTTTCAAGGTCTGAAGTGGGGAGCGTGATTCCACAGGCAGATATCGGAGGATAAATGGCAGTGGGAGGGTGCCTGGCTGTGGGGATCCTACACCGCCAGTGAGCGACAGCCTTGCCAGCTGGGGACGGGCACAGACTCGCTGACCGGTAGTGGCGGCGGGGAAAGGGACTTCAGGGCAGACCCCACGGTGGAAACCTGGAGCGGTGGGGTCACGCGCGAACTGGGGACGGCTGGTGGTTTTAGAAGCACAAAGGGCAGAGACGTGCCCCGACCTGGAGGCAGGACTGGGAGCGCTGCAGAGGGGCGCACAACCCAGGACACTGCAGTTATAGCAGCATGGACAGAAATGGAGACAGTGTGGCCTGGAGAGCTCACTGAAGAACAGACTGTGGTCTCTCTGCTCTGAAGCAGAGGGTTGGAAACAGACTCTTCTGCTCTAACTCGTGGAAGAGATGCAGAGAGCCACCAGGGAAAGCTACCAGAGAACAAAAGTCCAAAAAACTGATTCCACTCTGAGCCCATCCCCCGCCACAGGGAGACAGGGCAACTCCGCCCAAACAGGGTTGCCTGAGTAACAGCGTGGCAGGCCCCTCCCCCAGAAGACAGGCTGGGAAAACAAGAGGCCAGCAACCCTAAGGTCCCAAGAAAACAGGTGCATCTTGCTTGGGTTCTGGTCAATAATTTGGACTCTATACATTCCCTCAAACACCCCTCAGTAGAATGACTAGGAGGAAGAGCCCCCAAAATAGAAAAGACTCAGAAATTATGACTTATACTGCAAATTTACAAATGGATGCAGATATAACCAAGATGTCGGAGTTGGAATTCAGGCTAGCAATTGTGAAGACAATGGCTACAATGGAGAAATCAATTAATGGCAACATAGAGTCTCTAAGGGCAGAAATAAAAGGTGAATTGGCAGAACTTAAAAATGCTATCAATGAAATCCAATCCAATCTAGATAATCTAACAGCTAGGGTAACTGAGGCAGAAGAGAGAATAAGCCACCTGGAAGACAATATAATAGATAAAAAGGGAAAAGAGGAGGCCAGGGAAAAACAACTCAGAATCCATGAAAATAGAATCAGAGAAATAAGTGACACCATGAGGCGTTCCAATGTCAGAATAATTGGAATCCCAGAGGGAGTGGAGAGAGAAACAGGACTAGAAGATGTATTTGAGCAAATCGTAGCTGAGAACTTCCCTAATCTGGAGAATGAAACAAACATTCGTGTCCTAGGGGCAGAGAGGACCCCTCCTAAGATCAAGGAAAACAGGCCAACCACCCCGGCATGTAATAGTAAAACTCTCAAATCTTAGAACCAAGGAAACCATCTTTTTTTTTTTTTAAAGATTTTATTTATTTATTTGAGAGAGAGAATGAGAGACAGAGGGCACGAGAGGGAAGAGGGTCAGAGGGAGAAGCAGACACCCTGCTGAGCAGGGAGCACGATGCAGGACTCGATACTGGGACTCCAGGATCATGACCTGAGCCGAAGGCAGTCGCTTAACCAACTGAGCCCCCCAGGCGCCCCCCAAGGAAACCATCTTAACGGCAGTTAGGGGGAAGAGATTTCTTACGTACAGAGGGAGGAACATCAGAATAATGTCAGACCTATCCACAGACACCTGGCAAGCCAGAAAGGCCTGGCAAGACATATTCAGGGTACTAAATGAGAAGAACATGCAGCCAGGAATACTTTATCCAGCAAGGCTTTCATTTAGAATGGATGGAGAGATGCAGAGCTTCCACGACCAGCAGAAGTTGAAAGAATATGTGACCACTAAGCCGGCCCTGCAAGAAATATTAAGGGGGGGTTCTATAAAAGGAGAAAGACCCCAAGAGTGATATACAACAGAAATTTACGGGGACAATCTATAAAAACAACATCTTCACAGGCAACATGATGACAATTAATTCATATCTTTCAATAATCACTCTCAACATGAACAGCCTAAATGCTCCCATAAAATGGCACAGGGTTGCAGATGGGATAAAAAGACAGGACCCATCCATATGCTGTCTACAAGAGACTCATTTTGAACCTAAAGATACCTCCAGACTGAAAGTGAAGGGATGGAGATCTATCTTCCATGCCAGCGGACCTCAAAAGAAAGCTGTGGTAGCAATTCTTATATTAGACAAATTAGATTTTAAACCAAAGTCTGTAATAAGAGACACAGAAGGACACTCTATCATTCTTAAAGGGTCTATCCAACAAGAAGATCTAACAATTGTAAATATCTATGCCCCCAACATGGGAGCAGCCATCTACATAAGCCAACTGTTAACCAAAATAAAGAGTCCTATTGATAACAATACGTTAATTGTAGGAGACCTCAATACTCCACTCTCAGCAATGGACAGATCATCTAAGCAGAAAATCAACAAGGAAACAAGAGCTTTGAATGATACATTGGACCAGATGGACCTCATAGATATTTACAAAACATTCCATCCTAAAACAACAGAATACTCATTCTTCTCGAGTGCACATGGAACTTTCTCCAGAATAGACCACATACTGGGTCACAAATCAGGTCTCCACCGGTAGCAAAAGATTGAGATTATTCCCTGCATATTCTCAGACCACAATGCTCTAAAACTGGAACTCAATCACAAGAAAAAATTTGGCAGAAATTCAAACACTTGGAAGCTAAAGACCACTCTGCTCAAGAATGTTTGGGTCAACCAAGAAATCAAAGAACTTAAACAATTCATGGAAATCAATGAGAACGAAAACACATCAGTCCAAAACCTATGGGAGACTGCAAAGGCGGTCCTAAGGGGGAAATACATAGCCATCCAAGCCTCACTCAAAGAAACAGAAAAATCCCGAATTCACCAACTAACTCTACACCTTAAAGAACTAGAGAAAAAGCAACAGACGATGCCTAAGCCATGCATTAGAAGAGAAATAATTAAAATTAGAGCAGAAATCAATGAATTAGAAACCAGAAACACAGTAGATCAGATCAACGAAACTAGAAGTTGGTTCTTTGAAAGAATTAATAAGATTGATAAACCACTGGCCAGACTTATCCAAAAGAAGAGAGAAAGGACCCAAATTAATAAAATTATGAATGAAAGGGGAGAGATCACGACTAACACCAAGGAAATAGAAACAATGATTAGAAATTATTGTCAACAACTATATGCCGATAAACTGAGCAATCTGGATGAAATGGAGGCCTTCCTGGAAACCTATAAGCTGCCAAGACTGAAACAGGAAGAAATTGACAACCTGAATAGGCCAAAAACCAGTAATGAGATTGAAACAGTGATCAAAAACCTCCCAAAAAACAAGAGTCCAGGGCCTGATGGATTCCCTGGGGAATTCTACCAAACATTCAAAGAAGAAATAATACCTATTCTACTGAAGCTGTTTCAAAAAATAGAAACAGAAGGAAAACTTCCAAACTCATTCTATGAGGCCAGCATTACCTTAATCCCCAAACCAGGCAAAGACCCCATCAAAAAGGAGAATTTCAGACTGATATCCCTGTTGAATATGGATTCCAAAATCCTCAACAAAATCCTAGCTAATAGGATCCAACAATACATTAAAAGGATCATCCACCACAACCAAGTGGGATTTATCCCCGGGATGCAAGGGTGGTTCAACATTCGCAAATCAATCAATGTGATAGAACACATTAATAAGAGGAGAGAGAAGAACCATATGGTCCTCTCAATTGATGCAGAAAAAGCATTTGACAAAATACAACATCCTTTCCTGATTAAAACTCTCCAGAGTATAGGGATAGAGGGAACATTCCTCAAGCTCATAAAATCCATGTATGAAAAACCCACAGCAAATATCATTCTCAGTGGTGAAAAGCTGAGAGCCTTTCCCTTAAGATCAGGAACACACCAAGGGTGCCCACTCTCACCACTGTTGTTCAACATGGTACTAGAAGTCCTAGCAACAGCAATCAGACAACAAAAAGAAATAAAACATATTCAAATTGGCAAGGAAGAAGTCAAACTCTCTCTTTTCTCAGACGACTTCATACTTTATGTGGAAAACCCAAAAGACTCCATCCCCAAATTACTAGAACTCATCCAGCAATTCAGTAATGTGGCAGGATACAAAACCAATGCACAGAAATCAGTTGCTTTCTTATACACTAACAACGCAACTGTAGAAAGACAAATTAAAGAAACGATTCCATTTACATAGCACCAAAACCCATAAGATACCACGGAATAAACCTAACCAAAGAGGTAAAGGATCTATACTCTAGGAACTACAGAACACTCATGAAAGAAATTGAAGAAGACACAAAAAGATGGAAAAATATTCCATGCTCCTGGATCAGAAGAATAAACATTGTTAAAATGTCTATGCTACCCAGAGAAAAGCGACCACTTTCTGGAAGGTAGGACGTGCGGAGAAGTGAATCCGAGGCGATATTCGGGAGGATAGACGGCGGGGGAGGGGCCTCCGTCGGCCGCTTCTGGCAAGTGATAGAGCCGCGGAGCACAAAATCGGAACTTTTAAAAGTCTGCTCCGCCGAGGGACGTCACTCTGGTGGCTAAGCGGGGGGTGGAACCCTCCGGGACAGTGTGGTCTCAGGACCCTCGGGGTCACAGAAGGACCGGGGGTGCCTGAGGGCGGCAGAGCTCCCAGGTATCGGAGCAGGGAAGCCGGCTGCAGAGGCGGAGCCCAGGCGCGGGCTCTCAGCTCGGGGTGGCCATAAACCGTGATCTGCGGCACAGCCGGGCCACTGCTCCTCCAGCAGGGACCCAACAAGCGGCAGATCCGGGGAGACTCACCTTCCTCCCCCGGGAGGAGCCGCGCGGGAGGGCACCGCAGGGATCTGCTGGGTTTGGAGACTCCAGACCGGGTCGGGTGCCAGAGATAGAAACGCGCGGTCACAGGCCGGTTGAGCATGGAGTGCAGCCGGAGACCGGGGAGACGGGAGTGACTGACGGCTTTTCTCTGGGGGCTCACTGAGGAGCAGGCCCGAGTTCTCGGCTCCTCCGGGGCGGAGATTGGGAGGCCGCCATTTTCACGCTCCGCCTCCAAAGCTGTACGGAAAGCTCGCAGGGAACAAAAGCCCCGGAGAGCAAACCTGAGCAGATGACTTAGCCGGGAGGGGGCAAGGGCGGGGCAATTCCGCCTCCGGCAGAGACATTTGGAAACCACGGCAACAGGCCCCTCCCCAGAAGATCAGCGAGAACAGCCAGCCAAGACCAAGTTTACCGATCAATGAGAAGGCAGAACTCCAGCGCTAGGGGAATACTGCACATAGAATTCACGGCTTTTTTACCATGATTCCTTAGTCTTTTAAAGTTAATTTTTTTTTAACTGTCTTTTTGTCTTTTTATTTCTTTTTGAATTTTTCTTTTTCCCTTTTTCAAACAACATCTTATCAATCCCTTTTTTTAAAAAAAAAACATTTTTATTTTTCATTTTTAGAGTCATATTCTATCCCTTCATAGTAGTTACCCATATTTTTGGCTTATATATATAAGTTGTTCTCTCTTTAAAATTTTGAGATAGTTTCTTCTAACAGATTAAAATATACCCTAAATCTCTAGTATATGGTGTTTTCTATTCCCCTGCCTGATCACATCCTCTCCCTTTTTTTTTCTTTTTCTTTTTTCTTTTTTTAAATCTTCTTCTTTCTTTTTCAAACAACTTCTTATCAATTCCTTTTATAAAATTTTTTATAATTTCCATTTTTACAGTCATTTTCTATCCCTTCATCATATCAACCCTTATTTTTGTACATATATCTTTTTCTTTCTTTAAAATTTTGGGAGACACTTTCTTCTAAAAGACCAAAACACACCCCAAATCTAGTGTGTGGCACTGATCTATATACCATATAGATCATATTTGATCACATTCTGGTTTTTCTTTTGTTGTTGTTGTTTTGTTTTGTTTGTTTTTGTTTTTATCTTTATCTTTTTCTTTTTTCTCTCTTTCCCCTTCTTATCCCACTGCTTCAGGTCTTTTCTGATTTGTTTAGAGTATATTTTCTGGGGACGTGGTTACTCTGCTAGCATTTTGTTCTCTCATTAATCTATTCTCCTCTGCACAAAATGACGAGACGGAAAAAATCACCTCAACAAAAAGAACAAGAGGCAGTACCGACTGCCAGGGACCTACTCAATACGGACATTAGTACGATGTCAGATCTAGAGTTCAGAATCATCACTTTAAAGATACTAGCTGGGCTTGAAAAAAATATGGAAGTTATTAGAGAAACTCTTTCTGGAGAAGTAAAAGAGCTAAAATCCAACCAAGTAGAAATCAAAAAGGCTATTAATGAGGTGCAATCAAAATTGGGGGCGCTACCTGCTAGAATAAATGAGGCAGAAGAGAGAATCAGTAATATAGAAGATGAAATGCTGGAAAATAAAGAAGCTGAGAAAAAGAGAGATAAACAACTACTGGATCATGAGGGCAGAATTCGAGAGATAAGCGATACCATAAGACGAAACAACATTAGAATAATTGGGATCCCAGAAGAAGAAGAAAGAGAGAGAGGGGCAGAAGGTATAATGGAGCAAATTATAGCAGAGAACTTCCCTAATTTGGGGAAAGAAACAGGCATGAAAATCCAGGAAGCACAGAGAACCCCTCTCAAAATCAATAAAAATAGGTCAACTCCCCGACATCTAATAGTAAAACTTACGAGTCTCAGAGACAAAGAGAAAATCCTGAAAGCAGCTCGGGAGAAGAGATATGTAACCTACAATGGTAGAAACATTAGATTGGCAACAGACCTGTCCACAGAGACCTGGCAGGCCAGAAAGGACTGGCAGGATATATTCAGAGCACTAAATGAGAAAAATATGCAGCCAAGAATACTCTATCCAGCTAGGCTGTCATTGAAAATTGAAGGAGACATAAAAAGCTTCCAGGACAAACAAAAACTAAAGGAATTTGCAAACACAAAACCAGCCCTACAGGAAATCTTGAAAGGGGTCCTCTAAGCAAAGAGAGACCCTAAAAGCAACATAGACCAGAAAGGAACACAGACAATATACGGTAACAGTCACCTTACAGGCAATACAATGGCACTAAATTCCTATCTTTCAATAGTTACCTTGAATGTAAATGGGCTAAATGCCCCAATCAAAAGACACAGGCTAATAGACTGGATTAAAAAACAAGATCCATCGATATGCTGTCTGCAAGAGACTCATTTTAGACCCAAAGACACCCCCAGATTGAAAGTGAGGGGTTGGAAAACCATTTACCATGCTAATGGACACCAAAAGAAAGCTGGGGTGGCAATCCTTATATCAGACAAATTAGATTTTAAACCAAAGACTGTAATAAGAGATGAGGAAGGACACTATATCATACTTAAAGGATCTATCCAACAAGAAGATCTAACAATTGTAAATATCTATGCCCCTAACATGGGAGCAGCCAATTATATAAGGCAATTAATAACAAAAGCAAAGAAACACATCAACAACAATACAATAATAGTGGGGGACTTTAACATCCCCCTCACTGAAATGGACAGATCATCTAAGCAAAAGATCAACAAGGAAATAAAGACTTTAAATGACACACTGGACCAAATGGACTTCACAGACATATTCAGAACATTCCACCCCAAAGCAACGGAATACACATTCTTCTCTAGTGCCCATGGAACATTCTCCAGAATCGATCACATCCTAGGTCATAAATCAGGTCTCAACCGGTACCAAAAGATTGGGATCATTCCCTGCCTATTTTCAGACCACAATGCTTTGAAACTAGAACTCAATCCCAAGAGGAAAGTCGGAAAGAACTCAAATACATGGAGGCTAAAGAGCATCCTACTGAAGAATGAATGGGTCAACCAGGAAATTAAAGAAGAATTAAAAAAATACATGGAAACCAATGAAAATGAAAACACAACTGTTCAAAATCTTTGGGATGCAGCAAAGGCAGTCCTAAGAGGAAAGTATATAGCAATACAAGCCTTTCTCAAGAAACAAGAAAGGTCTCAAGTACACAACCTAACCCTACACCTAAAGGAGCTGGAGAAAGAACAGCAAATAAAGCCTAAACCCAGCAGGAGAAGAGAAATCATAAAGATCAGAGCAGAAATCAATGAAATAGAAACTAAAAGAACAGTAGAACAGATCAACGAAACTAGGAGCTGGTTCTTTGAAAGAATTAACAAGATTGATAAACCCCTGGCCAGACTTATCAAAAAGAGAAGAGAAATGACCCAAATCAACAAAATCATGAATGAAAGAGGAGAGATCACAACCAACACCAAAGAAATACAAACAATTATAAGAACATATTATGAGCAACTCTATGCCAGCAAATTAGATAACCTGGAAGAGATGGATGCATTCCTAGAGATGTATCAACTACCAAAACTGAACCAGGATGAAATAGAAAACCTGAACAGACCTATAACCACTAAGGAAATTGAAGCAGTCATCAAAAATCTCCCAAAAAACAAAAGCCCAGGGCCAGATGGCTTCCCAGGGGAATTCTACCAATCATTTCAAGAAGAATTAATACCTATTCTTCTGAAACTGTTCCAAAAAATCGAAACGGAAGGAAAACTTCCAAACTCATTTTATGAGGCCAGCATTACCTTGATCCCCAAACCAGACAAAGACCCCATCAAAAAGGAGAATTACAGACCAATATCCCTGATGAACATGGATGCAAAAATTCTCACCAAAATACTAGCCAATAGGATCCAACAGTACATTAAAAGGATTATTCACCATGACCAAGTGGGATTTATCCCTGGGCTGCAAGGTTGGTTCAACATCCGCAAATCAATCAATGTGATACAGTACATTAACAAAGGAAAGAACAAGAATCATATGATCCTCTCAATAGATGCAGAAAAAGCTTTTGACAAAGTACAGCATCCTTTCTTGATCAAAACTCTTCAGAGTATAGGGATAGAGGGTACATACCTCAATATCATAAAAGCCATCTATGAAAAACCTACAGCAAATATTATTCTCAATGGGGAAAAACTGAGAGCTTTCCCCCTAAGGTCAGGAACGCGGCAGGGATGTCCACTATCACCACTGCTATTCAACATAGTATTGGAAGTCCTAGCCACAGCAATCAGACAACAAAAAGAAATCAAAGGCATCCAAATTGGCAAAGAAGAAGTCAAACTCTCACTCTTTGCAGATGATATGATACTTTATGTGGAAAACCCAAAAGACTCCACCCCAAAACTGCTAGAACTCATACAGGAATTCAGTAACGTGGCAGGATATAAAATCAATGCACAGAAGTCAGTGGCATTCCTATACACCAACAACAAGACAGAAGAAAGAGAAATTAAGGAGTCGATCCCATTTACAATTGCACCCAAAACCATAAGATACCTAGGAATAAATCTAACCAAAGAGACAAAGGATCTTTACTCAGAAAACTATAAAATACTCATGAAAGAAATTGAGGAAGACACAAAGAAATGGAAAAACGTTCCATGCTCATGGATTGGAAGAACAAATATTGTGAAGATGTCAATGCTACCTAGAGCAATCTACACATTCAATGCAATCCCCATCAAAATACCATCCACTTTTTTCAAAGAAATGGAACAAATAATCCTAAAATTTGTATGGAACCAGAAAAGACCCCGCATAGCCAGAGGAATATTGAAAAAGAAAAGCAAAGCCGGTGGCATCACAATTCCGGACTTCAAGCTCTATTACAAAGCTGTCATCATCAAGACAGCATGGTACTGGCACAAAAACAGACACATAGATCAATGGAACAGAATAGAGAGCCCAGAAATGGACCCTCAACTCTATGGTCAACTAATCTTCGACAAAGCAGGAAAGAATGTCCAATGGAACAAAGACAGTCTCTTCAACAAATGGTGTTGGGAAAATTGGATAGACACATGCAGAAGAATGAAACTGGACCACTTCCTTACACCACACACAAAAATAGACTCCAAATGGCTGAAAGACCTCAATGTGAGACAGGAGTCCATCAAAATCCTAAAGGAGAACACAGGCAACAACCTCTTTGACCTCAGCCGAAGCAACTTCTTCCTAGAAACATCGCCAAAGGCAAGGGAAGCAAGGGCAAAAATGAACTATTGGGACTTCATCAAGATAAAAAGCTTTTGCAAAGCAAAGGAAACAGTTAAGAAAACCAAAAGACAACCGACAGAATGGGAGAAGATATTTGCAAATGACATATCAGATAAAGGGCTAGTATCCAAAATCTATAAAGAACTCATCAAACTCAACACCCAAAGAACAAAGAATCCAATTAAGAAATGGGCAGAAGACATGAACAGACATTTTTCCAAAGAAGACAGCCAAATGGCCAACAGACACATGAAAAAGTGCTCAATATCGCTCGGCATCAGGGAAATCCAAATCAAAACCTCAATGAGGTATCACCTCACACCAGTCAGAATGGCTAAAATTAACAAGTCAGGAAACGACAGATGTTGGCGGGGATGCGGAGAAAGGGGAACCCTCCTACACTGTTGGTGGGAATGCAAACTGGTGCAGCCACTCTGGAAAACTGTATGGAGGTTCCTCAAAAAGTTGAAAATAGAGCTACCATATGATCCAGCAATTGCACTACTGGGTATTTACCCCAAAGATACAAAAGTAGGGATCCGAAGGGGTACGTGCACCCCGATGTTTATAGCAGCAATGTCCACAATAGCCAAACTGTGGAAAGAGCCAAGATGTCCATCGACAGATGAATGGATAAAGAAGATGTGGTATATATATACAATGGAATATTATGCAGCCATCAAAAGGAATGAGATATTGCCATTTGCAACAACGTGGATGGAACTGGAGGGTATTATGTTGAGTGAAATAAGTCAAACAGAGAAAGACATGTATCATATGATCTCACTGATATGAGGAATTCTTAATCGCAGGAAACAAACTGAGTGTTGTTGGAGTGGGGGGTGGGGTGGGAGGGATGGGGTGACTGGGTGATAGACACTGGGGAGTGTATGTGCTCTGGTAAGCGCTGTGAATTGTGCAAGACTGTTGAATCTCAGATCTGTACCTCTGAAACAAATAATGCAATATATGTTAAGAAAAAAAAAAAAGAAGAAGAAGAAGAAGAAGGTAGCAGGAGGGGAAGAATGAAGCGGGGGAAATCGGAGGGGTAGACGAACCATGAGAGACGATGGACTCTGAAAAACAAACAGGGTTCTAGAGGGGAGGGGGGTGGGAGGATGGGTTAGCCTGGTGGTGGGTACTTAGGAGGGCACATTCTGCATGGAGCACTGGGTGTTGTGCACAAACAATGAATCATGGAACACTTCATCTAAAACTAATGTTGTAATGTAAGGGGATTAACATAAGAATAAAAAAATTAAAAAAAAAAATGTCTATGCTACCCAGAGCCATCTATACCTTCAATGCCATCCCGATCAAAATTCCAATGATATTTTTCAAAGTGCTGGAACAAACAATCCTAAAATTTGTATGGAATCAGAAAAGACCCCAAATCGCCAAGGAAATGTTGAAAAAGAAAAACAAAGCTGGGGGCATCACGTTGCCCGATTTCAAGCTATATTACAAAGCAGTGATCACCAAGACAGCATGGTACTGGCACAAAAACAGACATACAGACCAATGGAACAGAATAGAGAACCCAGGTATGGACCCTCAACTCTGTGGTCAAATAATCTTTGACAAAGCAGGAAAAAACATGCAATGGGAAAAAGACAGTCTCTTCAATAAATGGTGCTGGGAAAACTGGACAGCCACATGCAGAAGAATGAAATTCAACCATTCTCTAACACTATTCACAAAGATAAACTCAAAGTGGATGAAAGACCTCAATGTGAGACAGGAATCCATCAAAATCCTAGAGGAGAACATAGGCAGTAACCTCTGACATTGGCCACAGCAACTTGTTTCAAGATACAGCTCCAAAAGCTAGTGAAACAAAAGCAAAAATGAACTTTTGGGACTTGATCAAGATAAAAAGCTTCTGCACAGCAAAGGAAACAGTCAACAAAACAAAGAGGCAACCCACAGAATGGGAGAAGATATTTGCAAATGACACTACAGATAAAGGCTGGTGTCCAAGATCTATAAAGAACTCTTCAAACTCAATACCCAAAAAACAAATAATCAAGTCAAAAAGTGGGCAGAAGATATGAAAAGACCCTTGTCTAAAGAAGACATACAAATGGCCAACAGACACATGAAAAAATGTGCATCATCATTAGCCATCAGGGAAATTCCAATCAAAACCACATTGAAATACCACCTTACACCAGTTAGAATGGCAAAAATGAACAGGAAAGAAACAGCAAATGTTGGAGAGGTTGTGGAGAAAGGGGAACCCTCTTACACTGTTGGTGGGAATGCAAGTTGGTACAGCCACTTTGGAAAACAGTGTGGAGGTCCCTCAGAAATTTAAAAATAGAGCTACCCTATGACCCAGCAATTGCACTCCTGGATATTTAGCCCAAAGACACAGATGTAGTGAAAAGAAGGGCCATATGCAACCCAATGTTCATAGCAGCAATGTCCACAATAACCAAATTGTGGAAAGAGCAGAGATGCCCTTCAACAGATGAATCGAGAGATGCCCTTCAACAGATGAATGGATAATGAAGATGTGGTCCATATATGCAATGGAATATTATCAGCCATCAGAAAGGATGAATACCCAACTTTTACATCAACATGGATGGGACTGGAGGAAATTATGCTAAGTGAAATAAGTCAAGCAGAGAATGAATTATCATATGGTTTAACTTATTTGTGGAACATAAGGAATAGCATGGAGGACATTAGGAGAAGGAAGGGAAAAATGAGGGGGGGATTAGAGGGAGTGATGAACCATAAGAGACTATGGACTCTGAGAAACAAACAGGGTTTTAGAGGGGAGGAGGGAGGGAGGATTGGTTAGCCCGGTGATGGGTATTAAGGAGGGCACTTACTGCATGGCTCACTGGGTGTTATACGAAAACAACGAATCGTGGATCACCACATCAAAAACTAATGATGTATTGTATGGTGACTAACATAACATAATAAAATTTTAAAAAATAAAAAATAAAAGGCTAGGGAAAAAAATCTATGTTACTGGAAGATTTCCCAATAATATCATTTCTGAGAAACTTAAGTCAACAGAAGTGAATGCATCTTAGGATGTTTTTCCCCTCTACAGTGAAACCTGACATATCTAGTTCTGCTATGTAAAAGGGTAAAAGGGCTGGAAATTAATAATGATGCCAGTAATTCTATTTGATAATTCAAGAATGAAATTAACATTTACTCCAAATATTATTCAGTTTGTGTACAAATGGTTTATAGATTCAGCAGAATAAAGATGTTCTACGATAAGTAATAGCTAACAATTTGTTTATTGTTCTGAAATGAGCATTTATAATTGTTTACATTTGTGCATGGTGAGAGGCAGTGTAGTGTGATAGAAAGAGTATTGCACTAAGAATTAAGAAAACTTTTCAAATTTTACTTTTTCCCCTAATTAATTCTATGATGGTCCTGATTAAAATACTGTCATAGTAATACAATCTGTTCTTCCTAAAGCATGACAAATTGGATAAAATCATCCTTATTTTTTTTTTAATTTTTTAAAAGATTTTATTTATTTATTTGAGAGAGAGAGAATGAGAGAGAGCACATGAGAGGGGGGAGGGTCAGAGGGAGAGGCAGACCCCCTGCTGAGCAGGGAGCCCGATGTGGGACTCGATTCAGGGACTCCAGGATCATGACCTGAGCTGAAGGCAGTTGCTTAACCAACTGAGCCACCCAGGCGCCCAAAATCATCCTTATTTTAAGCCTAAGAAAAATATTGAGAATTGAAAGCCACTTAAATGGAAAACATGACAAATGTAAAATAATACTGATGAATGGCCTAAACACAAAGCTTATGAATGCCTGGGTGGCTCAGGTGGTTAAGCGGCTGCCTTCAGCTCAGGTCATGATCCTAAGGTCCTGGGATTGAGTCCCACATCAGCCTCCTTGCTCAGCGGGGAGCCTGCTTCTCCCTCTGCCGGCCACTCCCCCTGCTTGTACTCACTCTCTCTCTCTGAATAAAAAAAAAAAAAAAAAAAAAAGCTTAAAGTTCAGCTACCAAGAAGGTTTGACATGTTGGTAATATGGTATTTGAGTGAATAAAAGTGTTGGGATTATATGGTAATAATGTGGGAGAAGACCGTAATAATATGTAAGAACTTGACTCCCATTTCACATAGGAAGCAGAGCTCTAGAAGTGAGATATATAAACCTCCTTAAATATCACAATTTCATAGAAGGGCATAAAAATAAGGCAGGAATAGGATGAAAACACTTATTAAGCACCTATTATTTGTGAAAACCTCTACAATCCATTTTCACAAGTTCTTCATCTTATGAGGAAAGTAATATAGACCAGTATATCCCAGTCACCTGGTACAATTGTTAAAAATACAGATTCCTCGCCCTCAGTTTACTTCATGAATCATAATATCCAGAGAAGGGAGCCTGATAATCTGTATCTTTTGCATGTGATCCTTGTGATTATGATGATCAGGCAATTTTAGAAAATACTACTGTAGACTTTTAATGTTCACAAAAGACATATCCAGAGACTTTTGGAATTTCTCAATATTGCAAATACCACTATAATCACTCTAATTTCCCATGTAAAAGTTCTATTTTGCTGGTGAAGAACCATCACTTTCTTAGATCTTCTCATTTTCTCTTTCTCTTTATTTCTATCACCAACACTAGCAGTTGGGTCTTGGGGGGTATTTTTCCACAAAGAAACAAAAGTTTTATCACTTTGAAGGGGGTTACTAAGCACATGAGCTCAATACTTCTATTAGCCATGTACTTCTCTGGGTAGACAAGTGGAAACTGGGATGTCTCACAGGTATAAGTGCTGAGACTAATCTTGTTTTTCATAAATTTATAATATAATGTTTGCTAAATGTCGAATAAAATTATGTGGAAGAGTAAGTCTACAATACATTTGGCACATTTGCAGTTAACATTATAGTCTTTTAGGTAGTGAAATGCTAAGTTGGAGGTTGTAAAACAGAAAAAGTCATTCTCTGTAAAATCATTCTAAATTTCTGTAAAGTGAGCAGGTGAATTCAACCAGGGACTCTGTGGAGTCACTTTTAACATTTCCCTGACGCAAATGAATTGGAAGATGTGTCATACTGATTAAAGAAAGTAGGTATGACTTTTAAAGGTGAGTGAGCAGGACACTGATGAGAGTGTGGTACACAGCATGCATTTGAAGGAAATAACCCAAATTATATTCACGGCTAATGGGATCCTAGTTTACCATTTACATCTATAGACAGGAGCTGTGAGCATGCTTAAAGTAGCCTCTCTGGGCACCCAAGGATGCTTTATCACATCTACCTGTTTTATTTTCTTTATAGCACTTGCCATGCATATTTCATTGTTCATTCCTTATTTATTTGTTTGTTGTCTGTGTTGGCTTCTCCTATCTTCAAAACAAGATGCAAACTGCATGAGAGTAGGGACCTTGTTTTTACTTGCTATTTTTTGTTGTGGTGAATCATCAGCTCCTAGCACAAAACAGACATTTATTAAATATTTGCTGAAAGCATGAGTGTCCTAAAGGCATCAATTTAGTATGCTGCTGTGGCCAAAAGGTCAAGAAAATAATGAGCATAATCATGGTAGATATTAAACATAAAAATAGGGGCGCCTGGGTGGCTTAGTCGTTAAGCGTCTGCCTTCGGCTCAGGTCATGATCCCAGGGTCCTGGGATCGAGCCCTGCATCTGGCTCCCTGCTTGGCGGGAAGCCTGCTTCTCCCTCTCCCACTCCCCCTGCTCGTGTTCCCTCTCTCGCTGTGCCTCTCTCTGTCAAATAAATAAATAAAATCTTAAAAAAAAACATAAAAATACAATATTCTACTTTGTATGAAAATTAAAGATTTACCCCCACATCCAGAAGATATGTTTGAACTGGAAGAGTTCTAAATACAAGTAACAAGTAATCGGGATGATTGACAAGCAAAATCTTTAAGAGTAGAGTATGAAGAGTAGGTTTCTTTAGTCTGAGAAGATGAAAGCTGAAAGTTATGCATTGTAAGGGAAAGGATAAGTTTAGAGATGTTCATTAAATCTCCATATTTAATAGTTAGGTGTTACCTTTTGGATCCCTTTATTCAATAGACATGCACTGTATAACAGGTACTGTGTTAGATGATAGAGATAAAAAGATGAATAAAATAAAGTAGTTTATAGGATAGTAGGAAAAAGACCAAGGTGGGGATGTCAGGGAATGCTTTCTGGATAAGGTGATACCTATTTTGAATACTAAAATATGATTAGACAACCAGGTGAAGAGTGTTTGGAAATAGGCAGAAAATTCTTGACAGCAGAAACAAAGGAATTAAGCAACATGACAGTGTATAAAATCAATGCACAGAAATCTTGCATTTCTATACACCAACAATGAGACAGAAGAAAGAGAAATTAAGGAACTGATCCCATTTACAATTGCACCAAATACCATAAGTTACCTAGGAATAAACCTAACCAAAGAGGTAAAGGATCTGTACTCTAAAAACTATACAACACTTATGAAAGAAATTGAGGAAGACACAGAGAAATGGAAAAGTATTCCATGTTCATGGATTGGGAGAATAAATATTGTTAAAAACAGCTATGCTAGGGGCGCCTGGGTGGTTCAGTCAAGCGGCTGCCTTTGGCTCAGGTCATGATCTCAGGGTCCTGGGATTGAGCCCCGCATCAGGCTCCTTGCTCAGCGGGGAGTCTGCTTCTCCCTCTCCCTCTGCTGTTTCCCCCACTTGTCTCTCTGACTCTCTCTCTCTCTCTGTGTCAAATACATAAATGAAATCTTAAAAAAAAAAATGGCTATGCTACCCAGAGCAATCAACACATTCAATGCAGTCCCTAACAAAATACTATCAACACTTTTTCACAGAGCTGGAACAAATAAACCTAAAATTTGTATGGAACCAGAAAAAGACCCCAAATAGCCAGAGGAATGTTGAAAAAGAAACCCAAAGCTGGGGGTATCACAATTCCAGATTTCAAGCTCTATTACAAAGCTGTAGTCATTAAGACAGTATAGTACTGGCACAAAAACAGACACATAGATCAATGAAACAGAATAGAAAACCCAGAAACGGACCCTCAACTCTACAGTCAACTAATCTTTGACAAAGCAGGAAAGAATACCCAATGGAAAAAAAAACAGTCTTTTCAATAAATGGTGCTGGGAAAATTGGACAGCCACACTTAGAAGAATGAAACTGAACCATTTTCTTACACCATACACAAAGATAAACTCAAAATGGATGAAAGACCCAAAAGTGAGACAGGAATCCATCAAAATCCTAGAGGAGAACACAGGCAGTAACTCTTTAACCTTGGCCACAGCAACTTCTTCCAAGACACGTCTCTAAAGGCAAGGTAAACAAAAATAAAAATGAACTATTGGGACTTCATCAAGATAAAAGCTTCTGCTCAGTGAAGGAAACAATCTACAAAATTAAAAGGCAACTTCAGAATGGGAGAAAATATTTACAAATGACATATCAGATAAAGGGCTGGTATCCAAGATCTATAAACATCTTATCAAACTCAACACCCAAAAACAAATAATCCAGTCAAGAAATGGACAGAAGACATGAACAGACATTTCTCCAAAGAAGACATACAAATGGCCAACAGACACATGAAAAAATGCTTCACATAACTTGGCATCAGAGAAATACAAATCAAAATCACAACGAGATACCACCTCACTCCAGTCAGAATGGCTAAAATTAACAAGTCAGGAAGCAACAGATGTTGGTGAGGATGCAAAGAAAGGGGAACACTCTTACCCTGTTGGTGGGAATGCATCCTGGTACAGCCACTCTGGAAAACAGTATGGAAGTTCCTCAAGAAGTTAAAAATAGAGCTACGCTATGAACCAGCAATTACACTACTAGGTATTTACCCCAAAGATACAAATGTAGTGATCCAAAGGGGTACCTGCATTCGAATGTTTATAGCAGCAATGTCCACAATAGCCAAACTATGGAAAGAACCAAGATGTCCATTGACAGATGAATGGATAAAGCAGATGTGGTATATATACACAATGGAATATTAGACATCAGAAAGGATGAACTCTTACCATTTACATCCACGTGGGTGGAACTGGAGGGTATTATGCTGAGCAAAATAAGTCAATCAAACAAAGACAATTATCATATGGTTTCACTCATATGAGGAATAAAATAAACAGGGCAGAGGATCATACAGGAAGGGAGGGGAAAATGGAATGGGAAGAAATCAGAGGGAGACAAACCATGAGAGACTCTTTGGGAAAGAAACTGAGGGTTGCTGGAAGGATGGTGGGTGGGGGGATGGGGCAACTAGGTGTTATATGCAACTAATGAATTACTGAACTCTATATCTGAAACTAATGATGTTCTCTATGTTGGCTAATTGAACTTAAATAAAAAAGACAAAGGAAATGCATGAGAAACAAGAAGATGTGTGAAGGATGACAAACAGTTCAGCATTGGTTGAATGTAGCATTTGATAGAGAAATGGATGAAAAATGAGATTAACAAGGCCAATAGGGACAATTATGAAAAGCTTAAATAACATATTAAGGAGTTTGGACATTACTGTATAAGAAATAGTCATTGAATGCTTTTTAAACATGGTGCTTATATGTAATATAATGTAATATGTAGAATATGTAATTTTAAATAGTTTGGCCTGGAATTTTTTGGTAGATAAATTTGAAGGGGAATATATAAGAGGTTGGGAGAACAGTTAGGAAGCCATTGTATTAGTCTAGGCAAATGAGGATGGTTGCCTTGCATAAAAGTAGTGTGGATGTTAAAGTGATGACAGACCCAAGGAATATTAAGGAGGACATAGTCACCAATTGGATATAGGGGGAGGGAAGGAAAGAAAGGAGTCCAGATGACTTTAAAATTTCTGGTTTTCGTGATTTAGTAGATGATGACAGATGCCAAATAATTATAGAGGAAGAAGAATATGTACTATGGAATTTAGAGATGAATTCAATTGTGGTGTTGAGATTTCTGTAAGACATTTAGCATGCAGTTTGGTACAAGTCTTAAGCCTGAATGAGTGATTTAGTTTAGAGATATAGATGTAAGAGTTATGAGTACATAGGCAATATTTGAACACTTGAGCTTTAATTTTATCATCTGTGGGAAAATGTCAAGTGAGAAGATAAGAGAAATAATACAGACTCTGGGAAACATCAATATTTACTGAGAAAATGCAAGAATAGGAACCCATGAAGGAAAAAAATGGCTGGATATATACTAAATTAACTACACTAGAGGGTAGTTAAATTAAATTCACTAGAGTGAGGAACTTCAGGGAAGAAGGAGTTATTGTCATTACTAAGTACAGTAAAGAGGTCCAGTAAAGTAAAAGTTAAAAAATCTCCCTTGGATCTTACAATTAGGAAGCCATTTGTGACCTTAACAAAATCAGTTATGATACAGTGGTGGGTTATAGGGCCCAGAATGCAGGAAATTGAGCATTTAGTAAGAAGCTAAGAAGGCAATATTTAGGATTAATAGAAGGATGTTTCCTTCTTTTTTCATATATATAGAGCAGGGAAGAAAGCACTGGAATTTCTAACTTCTAAGACATAATACAGATTGAAAAAAAATTAAAATTTTTAGATAATTTTGTGACTTGAAGATCCATGGTATTTATTAATAAAAGGAAGGTTGTTTGTGGGGGCATCATTAACCTGTGAAATGGATACATATAAAAGGCATTTCTTATGTTTTTATCATAACTCTCACCCATTGGACCATTTGTAATGTTGTCTGGATTGATACCAAATGGATTACTATCACTCATGGCTTTATTTGCCCTATTGACATACAACTATAGGAGCAGGGATGGGAAAATATGACTGTATCCTAATTTTCCTGTCAAATTAAAATGCAATCTGAGAAAGGTAATGCAATATTTTAAACTCTCTGACAAATATTGAGAAGAAAACAACAGAAGCAAGACCACAGGAGTAGAGAAATAAATAATTTTTCTGGAAAATATAATACACTAAGCTTGCCACTATAAATATGAAAAATGCTGACCTAAATAGGTGGATCAAAAGCAATAGTATTCTATTAGAACCATCTAAAATTAATTGCTAATTCTCATTAGATATAGAAGGCCAATATTTGAAGTAGAACATCAGGGAGGAGTGTTGCTTTTGGAATTTTGGCAGTTACTATAACATATAATTAAACTTTTTTTAAACAAATGGTACTATTTGTAATTTCTTTTACATTTTAGTTAATTTTTAAATTGAAGTATAATTGATGTACAGTATCCTATTAGTTTCAGGTATACATCATAGTGATTTAATATTTTTCTACATTATGAAATGATCCCCATGAGAAGTCTAGTTACCATCTGTCACTATACAAAGTTATTACAATATTATTGACTATATTCCCTATGCTGTACATTACATCCCCATGACTTATTTGTTTTATAACTGGAATTTTGTACTTCCTAATTCCCTTTGCCTATTTCACCTGCCTCCCAACCTCTACCCCATCTGGTAACCACCAGTTTGTTTCCTGTACCTATGGGTCTATTTCTATATTGTATGTTCATTTGTTTTGTTTTTTTAAGATTTCACATATAAGCAAAATCATACAGTATTTGCTTTTCTCTGTTGAATTATTTCACTTAGCATAATACCCTCTAGGTCCATCCTAGGGGACAGTGGCAAGATTTCATTCCTTTTTAAAGCTGAGCAAATACACACACACACACACACACATACATCTTCTTTATTCATTCACCTATCAGTGGATACTTAGGTTGCTTCCATATCTTGCCTATTGTAAATAATGCTTCAATAAACATAGGGGTGCATATATCTCTTTGGATCGGTGTTTTCATTTTCTTCAGATGAATACCCAGAGGTGGAATTGCTGAATCATATGGTAGTTCTATTTTTTAATTTTTTGAGGAACATCCATACTGTTTTCCATAGTGGCAGCACCAATTTTAATTCCCACCAACTGTGCCAGGGCTCCCATTTCTCCAAATCCTTGCCAACATTTGTTATTTTGTGTCTTTTTGATAATAGACAATCTGACAGGTATGGGATAATATCTCATTGTGGTTTTGATTGGCATGCTCCTGATGATTAGTGATGTTGAGCATCTTTTCATATATCTGTTGACTATCTGTATGCCTTCTTTGGAAAAATGTCTATCTAGGTTATTTGTGTTTTTTATATTAAGTTGTGTAAGTTCTCTCTATATTTTGGATATTAATTCCTTATTGGATATATCATTTGCAAAAGCTTCTCCCATTTAGTAGGTTGCTTTTCTGCTTTGATTTTTTTTTTTTCTGTGCAAAAGCTTTTTAGTTTGATGTAATCCCATTTGTTTATTTTAGCTTTTGTTGCCCTTGTCTGAAGAAACTGGTCCAAAAAAATATTGCTAAGACCAATATCAAAGAGCTTCCTGCTTATATTTTCTTTTAGGAACTTTATGGTTTCAGGTCCGACATTCAAGTCTTTAATCTATTGTGAAGTTATTTTTGTGTATGAAGAAGAAAGTGGTCTAGTTTCATTCCTTTGCAAGTTGTCCAGTTTTTCCAACACCATTTATTGAAAAGATTGTCTTCCGCATTTTATATTCTTATATTCTTGCCGCCTTTCTCATAGATTGGCCACATAAATGTAAGTTTAATTCTGACCTCTATATGCTGTATCATTGATTTATATGTCTACTTTTCTGCCTGTATCATGCTGTGTTTATTACTATAGCTTGTAGGAAAGTTTGAAATCTGGGAGTGTGATGCCTTCTGCTTTGTTATTCTTTCTCAAGATTTCTTTGGCTATACAGGATCTTTTGTGGTTCCATACAAATTTTAGGATTTGTTCTAGTTCTGTGAAAAATGTCACTGGTATTTTGATAGGGATTGTATTGAATTTGTAGTTTGCTTTGGGTAGTATGTCATTTTAACAATATTAATTCTTCCAGTTTGTGAACATGGTGTATCTTTCCATTTATTTGTGTCATCTTGAATTTCTTTCATCAGTGTCTTATATTTTCAGAATATAGGTCTTTCACCTCCTTGGTTAAATTTATTCCTAGGTATTTTATTTTTTTTAATGTAATTTGTACATGGGATTTTTTTTCTTAATTTCTCTTTTTGATAGCTCATTAGTGTATAAAAATGCAACCAATTTCTTTATGTTAATTTTATATCCTGCAACTTTACTTAATTCATTATTCTAATAGTTTTTAGTGGGGTCTTTAGGGTTTTCTATATATAGTATCATGTCATCTGCAAATAGTAACGGTTTAACTTTCTTTCCATTTTGGATGCCTTTTATTTCCTTTTCTTGCCTAGTTGCTGTGGCTAAGACTTCCAATAATATGTTGAATAAAAATGATGAGAGTGGACATCCTTGTCTTGTTTCTGATCTCAGAGGAAAAGCTTTGTACTTTTCACCATGGAGTATGATACTAGCTCTGGGTTTGTCATATATGGCTATTATTATGTTGAGATATGTTCCCTCCATATCCACTTTGTTGACAGTTTTTATCATGAACAGATGTTGAATTTTCTAATGCTTTTTTTGCATCTATTGAGCTGATCATATGATTTTATCCTTTCTTTTGTTAATGTGGTGTATAATGTTGATTGATTTGTGGATGTTGAACCAGCCTTGAATCCATGGAATATGTTCTACTTGATCATGCTCTATGATCCTTTTAATGTATTGTTGGATTCTGTGTTCATCAGGAATATTGACCTATAATTATCTTTTTTGTAGTGTTTTCATCTGGTTTTGTTATCAGGGTAATGCTAGCCTCATAAAATGAGTTTGAAAGCATTCCTTCCTCTTCAATTTTTTTTAAAATAGTTTGAAAAGTATAGGTATTAACTCTTCTTTAAATGTTTGGTATAATTCATCTATGTAGCTATCTGGTCCTGGACTTTAGTTTTTTTGGGAGTTTGAAAATTACTAATTCAATTTCATTGCTTGTGATCAGCCTATTCAGATTTTCTTTTTCTTCATGATTCAGTCTTGGAAGGTTGCGTCTTTCTAGGAATTTAACCAGTTCTTCTAGGTTGCCCAATATGTTGGCAGATAATTGTCTGCAGTAGTCTCTTAAGATCTTTTGTATTTCTGTGGTATTGGTTGTAACTTCCCTTTCATTTCTGATTTTATTTATTTGGGTCCTCTTTTTTCTTCATAAGTCTGGTGAGAGGTTTTTTTGATTTTATCTTTTCAAAAAAACAGCTTTTATTTTCATTGATCTTTTCTATTTTTTAAAGTCTTGATTTCATTTATTTCTGCTTGATCTTTATTATTTTCTTCCTTCTACTAACTTTGGTCTTTGTTCTTTTTATAGTTCTTTTGGGTATACAGTTAGATTGTATTGGGGGGATGCTTCCTGTTTCTTGAGGTAGACCTATATTACTATAAAATTCCCTCTTAAGACTGCTATTGCTGTGTCCCATAGACTTTCAAAAGTTGTGTTTCATTTTCATTTGTCTCAAGGTACTTTTTAATTTCCTCAGATTTGTTCATTGGCTCATTGGTTGTTTAGTAGCATGTTGTTTAGTCTCCATGTGTTTGTGTTTTTCCAGTTTTTTTTCTTGTAACTGATTTCTAGTTTCATACTATTGTGGACAGAAAAGATGCTTGAGTGAAGCTTTGAAGTGATTTCAATATTCTTGAGTTTACTGAGACTTGTTTTGTGACCTAACATGTGATCTATCCTGGAGAATGTTCCATGTGCACTTGAAAAGAATGCGTATTTTGTAGTTTTAAAATGAAATGTTCTATCTATATCTATTAAATCACTCTGGTCTCATGTGTCATTTTTTAAAAATTTTATTTTATTATGTTATGTTAGTCATCATACATTACATCATTAGTTTTTATGTAGTGTTCCATGACTCATTGTTTGCGTATAACACCCACTGTTCCA
The DNA here is from genome assembly GCF_029215605.1 of Mirounga angustirostris. Lineage (NCBI taxonomy): Eukaryota > Metazoa > Chordata > Mammalia > Carnivora > Phocidae > Mirounga > Mirounga angustirostris. Next base: position 102,006,694 of record NW_026991719.1, read on the forward strand.
TTCAATACATGCCCTCCTTAATACCCATAACTGGGCTAACCCATCCCCCCACCTCTCTCCCCTCTAAAGCCCTCAGTTTGTTTCTCAGAGTCCATAGTCTTTCATAGTTCATCTCCGATTTACCCCCCTTATTTTTCCCTTCCTACTATCTTCTTTTATTTTCTAACATATAATGTATTATTTGTTTCAGAGGTACAGGTCTGTGATTTATCAGTCTTACACAATTCACAGCACTCACCATAGCACATACCCTCCCAATGTCTATCACCCAGCCACCCCATCCCTCTCATCCCCCACCACTCCAACAACCCTCAGTTTGTTTCCTGAGATTAAGAATTCCTCATATCAGTGAGATCATATGATACTTGTTTTTCTCTGATTGGCTTATTTCGCTTAGCATAATACCCTCTAGTTCCATCCACGTCATTGCAAATGGCAAGATTTCGTTTTTTGATGGCTGTATAATATTCCATTCTGCATATATACCACATCTTCTTTATCCATTCATCTGTTGATGGACATCTTGGCTCTTTCCATAGTTTGGCTATTGGGTCTAATGTGTCATTTAAGGCCAATATTTCCTTATTGATTTTCTCTCTGGATCATCTATGCATTGATATTAGTGAGATGTTAAAATTTTCTACTGTTATTATATTACTGTCAATTTATCCCTTTATGTTTATTAATATTTGCTTTATATATTTAGGTGTTCCTATGTTGTGTGCATAAATATTTATGAATGTTATATCTTCGTTTTGGATTGATCCCTTTATCATGATGTAATGTCTTTCTTTGTCTTTTCTTATAGTCTTTTTTTAAAGTTTATTTTGTCTGATATGATTATTGCTACACCAGCTTTCTTTTTGTTTCCATTTGTGTGGAACATCTTTTTCCATACCCTTCCTTTCAATATGTGTTTATCTTGAGATCTGAAGTGAGTCTCTTATAGGCAGCATATAAATAGGCCTTGTTTTTTTAATCCATTCACTGACCTCATGGTTTTTGATTGGAGTATTTATTCCATTTACTCTTAAAGTGATTACTGATAGGCATGTACTTATTGCCATTTTGATGATTGTTTTCTGGTTGTTTTTGTAATTCTCTATCCCTTTCTTTCTCTATTGGCCCTTTCCTTTTGGCTTGATGGTTTTATTTAATGTTATGTTTGGGTTCCTTTCTCTTTATTTTTGTGTATCTACTGTAGAATTTTAGTTTAAGTTTACTCCAAGGTTCACATATATTGATCTATATAAATAGCAGTCTATTTTAAGCTGATAGTTGCTTAAGTTCAGATGCATTGTTTTACATTTAAAAGTATTACATGCTTTAGCACTACATTTTTACTCACTACCCCACCATGCTTTATGTTTTTGACACCTTATTTTACATCTTTTTATTTTGCATTTCCCTTAACTTCTTATTGTAGTTAGAGTTGATTTCACTATTTTTGTCTTTTTGCCTTCATACTAACTTTTAAAGTGGCTGATTTACTGCCTTTACTATCTTTGCCTTTACCAGTGAGATTTTTTTTTCTTTCATATATTCTCTCACTTCTAGTTGTGGCCTTACTTTTACCCTTAAAAGAAAACCCTTTAGCATTTCTTGTAATGCCAGCTTAGTGGTGACAAATTCTTTTAGCTTTTGCTTGTCTGGGAAACTCTATTTTTCTTCCAATTGTGAATGATAATCTTGCCAGGTAGAGTATTCTTGGTTGTAAGTTTTTCCCTTTAAGCACTTTGAATATATCCTGCCACTCCTTTCTGACCTGCAAAGTTTTTGCTGAAAAATCAGCTGATAGTCTTATGGGGTTTCCCTTGTATGTGACTATTTGTTTTTCTCTTGCTGCCTTTAAGATCATCTCTTTATCTTTAACTTTAGTTATAATATGTCTTGGTGTGGATTTCTTCGCACTCATCTTGTTTGGGACTCTGTGCTTTCTGGACCTGGACATCTGTTTCCTTTCCCAGGATAGGGAAATTTTCAGCCATTATTACTTCAAATATGTTCTCTGCTCATTTCTCTTTCTCTTTTCTTTCTGGGACATCTATAACACGAATGTTAGTGTGCTTGATGTTGTCCTAGAGGTCCAGTCTCATTTTTTAAAATTCTTTTTTTTTTCTTTTTGCTGTTTTGTGTGATTTCCACTACTCCACCTTCCAGATCACTGATCCATTCTTCTGTATCATCTAATGAGCTGTTGATTCTCTCTAGTGTATTTTTCAGTTCAGTTATTCTTTTTTTAAAATTAGTTTCAGAGGTAGAATTTAGTGATTCATCAGTTGCATTTAATATCCAGTGCTCATTACATCAAGTGCTCTCCTTAATGCCCATAACCCAATTATCCCTTCCCCTCAACCACCTCTCCTCCAGCTACCCTCAGTTCAGTTATTCTATTCTCCAACTCTGTGACTTCTGTTTGGTACTTTATTATATTTTCTCTTTGTTAAGTTTCTCACTGTGTTGCTCTATGTTTATCATTACATTGACCTCTTTATCAGGTAAATTACTTATCCTCATTTCATTAGGGTTTTTTTCTGGGGTTTCATTTTTTTCTTTTGTTGGAACATATTTTTCTGTCACCTCATTTTGTTTGACTTTCTGTGTTTGTTTCTATAAACTAGGCAGAACAGCTACCTCTCTTGGTTTTGAAGGAATGGCCTTGTGTAAGAACATCTTCTGTGTTAGACTGCATGTGCTGGTGACTTTAACTGGTTGGCTGGAACTGGAGCAGGCATGAGCTGTGGGGTAGGGGGGGTTATCCTGGGGCATGCCACACTGGGGCAACCCTGGTGAAATGACTGAAGCTGGAGTAGGAGTGTGCTGGGCATGTCCTGAACTGTGCTGCATCCAGGCCACCTGTCAGGACAGCTAAAGTTAGAGTGGGCATGGACCAGGGGTGTCCTGGTGCATGTTGTGCTGGGGTAGTCCTGATGGGACAGCTGGGTTGTGCATGGGCCTTGGGGGTCCTGGGGCATGTTACACTGGGGACATCTCGGGACTGTTGGAGCTGGGGTGGGCACTGGTGGAGGGCCACCTTAGGTGGGACAGCTGGAACTGGTATGGGCTAAAGACTTGGGGCTCACAGTGGTGGCCCCAGTAGGGCCAGAGTGGTCCCAGCTTCTATCTGTGCTGTCAAGGTGAAAGGAAAACATAAAGAGTGGTATTTGCCTGCACCTTTGACCTTAGAGAGTTCTAGTAGTTCCCCAACTGTTTGCACACACTCTAGTGTTAGTAAATGGATTTCCTCCAGTTACAGTCTAGTTGCTCTTTAAACAGCTGTTTTGCTTTTTTTTTTTTTTTTTGTTCTGGTGCTCCAGGTTGGATGAGTCTGCATGCAAGTCCATCAGTGATATCCCTCCCTAGTAGAGGTCATTGCCTTGGGGGTGGGCTTCTAATTATTACTGTGTCTCTCTTTTTCTTACTTTTCTCCATGTGGTACCTCTATTATTTGTTGTGCAGAAGCTGTTCAATCAGCCATCAGTTCACAGTGTCTGTGAAAGGAGGTAAGTTCTGGGTCTTCCTATGTTGTCATATTGGACACAACTATTTGTAATTTCAATTGTTTCCTAGGGATTTCAGACATGAAAAACCTTAAAAATGGTTCCATATATATGATTCTCCCTGAAATTATAGTGATTATCTTGATCAGTCCACATCAAGTGAACCTGTGGCTGCATGAGTCATGACATAGAGTTGTCACCTAGGATGGATATAACTTTGTGGGGACACCCCATTCCAGGATATACTTCGCAGTTCTGTAGATCAGATGCTCAATTTGGTTAGGTAACCAAATGTTACCAATTTCTCAGAGAGTTGTTTACACACTAGTTTAATTCAAAAGGGATCGATGCCTAAAATCTTAGTGCGGGTTTATTTGTTTACAATGATAAGCATAACTATCAAGCAGATTGCACACATAGGTTGATGATCATGGACTTTCTTCCAGACTTATACTGGAAGTCCAAATATTATCAGATGATTGATGAACATATAAGGAAAACAACTGGAATTAGTTAGGTGATTTTCATAGAATTTTGTCATTGAAGTTTTGTGGTCTGGTGCTTCTGTCTCCACTACAGTGATAGACTGACAAGGGGGCTGGAATGTTACCATCCATTGGTTAGAAAACCTTTTACATTGGACAGGTTTTGATGGACATTCCAATGTGTACTTTCTGATTCCTGCTCTCCTATGTTTCAAATGGTTCATTCCTCTTCATTTGACTCATTTAAAAAATGCTTTCAGGCTACATAATAGGTTATAGGCAAGCTTTGTTCTTGATTGTGGACTGAAATAAATTTTATTTTTAATATGACTTTTGCACATGTATTATCACATATATCATACATTGATTTTATTAGTTTGAGTCTCAGAGTTCTGGAGAAATATGTCATTGTAGGCAGTATGTGTAATATTAGGAGCATGGGTTTTGTGCTGAAACAATCAAGGTATTAATTCTGGCTTCCCCACACACTAGCTGTGGGCTCTTGCAAAAGTTATTTAGCTTTCTTAAGCCCCAATTTACTTATTTAAAAAATGGAGGTAATACTGTTTTTTAACTTACATGGTTGTGGTGCTGATTCCATAAAATAAAGCACATGAAGTATGCAAAGCATGTAGCACATAGTAAGTACTAAAAAGTTATCTATTATTTATTACTGTGTAAAAAGCCCAGAAGAGAAACTTTTTATTGGCACCATTATTATTGTTTATAACATAAATATGCAAATGACTGTTGAAAAGATCATCAGTGAACAACTTTACTTTTAGTTTAAATGGAATCACTTCTACCTTTACTTAAAAAGCAACAATGATTAGTGCCAATTTGAAAATTAGAGCTGGTAATATTGATAATTGCTCCTCTTACACGTTAATAATTTTTTATATAACTAGTAAAAACAGTGCTGCTACTTACAATATTTACTCAATGCTTGGCAAGTTGAACTGGTCCAAGCATGAAAATGTTTTTATTTTTGGGGAAATATGTTATATATCTGGTTATCTATATAAGAAGCTAGATAAACACATCAAATGTGGCTTTTTGATATTTTAGGGTCATGCCAGAATTGTCCATTTTCTTTTTATTTTTCCATTACTGGCTTAAGAAGAGATGATTATTATATACAACATTATTTACCTCATAATTATCCCCTTAATATGAATTTTAATTTTTCTGTATATTCCAAGTGTAGTCTTAATTCTATGCTTCAACAACCCTACTGTTTTAACTTGTATATACAGAATATGTTTTGTTTCTGATCAGAGACAGATGATGCCTTAAGCACCTAGAAGGCAACATAGATCCTGCAAATATCACAAATGCCAGTACACACATGGTGCCTCCTTGGTGGTATTAGATGTGTAGCTCTAGCAAAGAGCATCCATGGAAATAACTGAAATGTAGAAGGCAGGTAGGTGGGGGACCAGATGACAGCTTCTAAAAACATAGTGGAATGAAAGCACAAGAGGCAGTTGTCATATGAATTGAGCAATATAATTCAACTGGATATGGCAGAACAGGGTGACCTGGAACAAATCTTGGCCAAGCAGTTCATTAGTAAATAACATAGAAATATCTTTTGTCAATTTCAGTTTCGTTTCCCCCCTCACTATCTTCATCTAAATTCTACCTGTTGTCCAAATCACACTTTCCAGATAAAGTCCCATCTTCTGCATGAAGACTTCTTTAATACTAATGAGGATGATATATTGAAAGGGACAATTACATATATATGAATACATATACATATATATAAGAATATATATATGAATACAGATTCATATATATATTCTTATTTCACCTTTGCAACAACTCTTTGAGGAAGCAGATCCTTAGAAATGTTAAGAAAGTTGGCAATTCATTCATCCAAAGTAGTGTTGATGACTTTAGGACTTGTAGAGAATAAGGTGCCTATGGAATATCCAGGTAAAGCTTTCTAGGAAGTTGTTGTTTAGGTGAACCTGAAGCTTAGTAGGACACAGAGAAGGACTTGAAAATTGTGTGACTCTTTCACAATTAATAATGGTAGTTGAGAACAAGAGAATAGACAGGATCAGAGAGAAAGAGTATCTGAAATGAGGGAAGTGCCTGGAAAAAAAAGGGGTCTGAAGACAAGACTCAGGGACATGCCAGTATTTAGGAATGAATGGAAATGTAGCAGGCAGCAAAATGAAACTAAGAAGGAGCAGCCATAAAGAGAGGAGAAAAATTGAGAGAGTTTGGTGTTCTAGAAGAAAAGGGAGGATGAATTTCAAAAAGGGAGTGGTCAACATAGTCAAAGGCCACAGACATTTCAAGTTAGAAGAAACTTGGATTAAGAGAGGAGAGAGAGTTACTGGTGGTGCCCTTAGAATACTTACTGTAGTTTTATGGGTGGAAATTAAGGTACAGGAAATGTAGACAAGAACATTATACAGCATAGAAAAAGCTTGAACATACTGATACCATGATGCGGAAGGAGCAAGTAGAGAGGAAGAGGCTGAAATAGAGTAGAGAGTGGAAAGATCATGACTGGACTGAACTTCCTGAAGAGATAGGAGAGGCTGGGATCTAAATCATAGGTGAAGGAGTTAGCTTTAATGTTGAGAAGACAAACTTTAATGTTTATTGTGAGAGTAAGTGAGGCAGGAACTATTCAGGAAGCTCAAGGACATTTTGGCAACTGAGAGGTAAGAGAAGGAGCTGAGCAAAGGGCAGCTCCCTTTCCTCCACTCCATATTTGTAAACCACTCTACATGGCTTGTGGTGTCCTCTGGAAGCCCCCAGAAACATCTGAGATTCAACATTCACAGTTTACTTTTCCCATACATCTTCATAAACATTGTCTCATCATTAAAAGGCTTCTTTCTTCCCTTTTTTCTTCAGTCTCAGGTGATTGTGGGCAGTGTTTTATCTCCTAGGGTGTTTACATTTCAAAGACATGTTAAGATTTACATCTTCAAGGGATGGAGAAAAAATGCATGTTTTCTCCTAGGAGTTTTGTGGTACATTTCTCTATTATCAGAAGTGTAGGCTAATTACTACTTAAAATTTTCTATCTTTTTCTTAAGTACAGGACAGTTCTGTTTCTAAAATCTCAATCTTTTATAATATCTACACATGTTGAGATGAAGAGGGGGAGATTTGGGGTTGGTAAGTTAGGTGGACTTGGAATTATTTCTAGAGCATCATACCTCACATTCCCCCAAGAGAAAGAAGCTTACTTTCCATACTCCAGCAGGAGGAAGAATTTCTCCCTGACCAGTAACAGCCCAGCCAATGTGAACTCAGTGAAACAGCCCCTCCCAGCTTCCTCCTTTCTTCTATAAACGCTAGCTTCTCTCCTCTATTGTCCAGACTTTCCAATGGTTTGCTATAGTTTGCTTGTCCTGAATTGCAATTCTTCTGCTATTCCTGAATACACTAAATTGCTGGTAAAATAACTGGATCTTTTGTTTTCTTTTTTTTAAATTTTATTTTATTATATTATGTTAATCAACATACATTACATCATTAGTTTTTGATGTAGTGTTCCATGATTCATTGTTTGCATATAACACCCAATGCTCCATTCAATACGTGCCCTCTGGTGACCATGGTGACCAGGAAGGGACCCAAAGGAGACAAACCCATTAGGAACTAATGACCTCTGGAACAATGTGAAATACCCACTTGAGCCCCTTGTGCTCTCTGCTTCCGTGAGTCATCTTCTTCCTTTCAGTTAAGTAAGTCTCCTCTTGGATATGAACTCCTCCTTTTGTTTCAGCTCTCTGACTTTACTCAGGATCTGTTTGTTTTTGTTGTATTTATGAAGGCATTGTCCTTCTTGCTGAATACTCTTCTGTTTCCTGATCCTCTGGTTTTGAGTAATGGGTTCCCCATCTGCTAAATTCTCTCAGGAGGGACATCCTTCTATTACCCCAGCCAGTTTTATGTTTAAAAACTATGGTCCTGGGTCTTCTGGGTGGCACAGTCAGTTAAGTGTCCAACTCTTGGTTTTGGCTCAGGTCGTGATTTCAGGGTCATGAGATTGAGCCCTGAGTCAGGCTCTGTGCTTAGTGCAGAAACTGCTTAAGATTTTATTTCCCTCTCCCTCTGCCCCTCTGTCCTGCTCTTTCTCTCTCTCTCTAAAATAAATGAATAAATCTTAAAAAAAAAAAAAAAACAAAACTATGGTTCCCACCCATGTGCATTTTTAACTAATTGGATCAATTTAACCAAAAATAATTTAGAACTTCAATGGCTATTATGGGGTGCTTTTGATCTCCCCAAACTTGCTTTTCTTAGAACCACAGCTCTGAAATAAAAGAAACTGAATGGGTCTCCTATTTCAATTGATATCTTGAGGCTTCCAAGTGTATTCAGGACTCTAAAATCACCTCTTTACAAATTACCATTTCTAAATTAACAGGTGAACAACTGAAAGAAGACAAAAAAGCTTCACAGGTAGGTCTCTTTCTCCCCATACCTACCTCCTTTTACCTTCTACTTCCTTATTCTAATTCTCTCAACGAACTTCCCTTTTTCTCTGAACTCCTTGCTCCTTCCTCCTCTGAACCCATTAGAAACTACATTTTTAAAATGAGACCTTCTGAGGGTCTTAATGCTAAGTCCCTAATTTCCCACGTCCCCTGGACTAAGGCTGAACTACAAGCCATAGTCAAAGATTTTCTTGGAGTTATTGAAGATCCCCATAGATTTGCCAAGGAATTTAATATAGTCATCCAGACTTACCAAACACGTTCCTCAGCTTCGTATGAGCTAGCTCACATGCTTGTTGGTGAAGGCCAAGCCCAACATTGGATGGAAACAGCTAATTGGGATGATCCTGAACAAATCTCTAGAACTTTAAATGAGAGACCAACCCATTGCCATTTTTTTATATGATCGGACTGGGCAATTGCTACCATTCAGAAATGCAGTGAACCTGTGCAAAACTATTACAGTCACCTCCAAATTGTTTTTAAGGAAAATTCTGGCCTCCTAATGGATACTGAATCCACTCAGGTAGCCTTCAACCCTATGTTCATTAAAGAGCTGAACTGGGATCTTTCTCTTGTAGTTAAAAGGACTAGGATGGAATAGGAAACTATTTACTCCAGATTCAGTTTTTAGCAAATCAGCTCACCTATACCCTAGAGGATTCAAATAAGAGGAAGACCAGTAAAATCCTTGATTTGATCTAACAAAAGGAAGCCCCTAAACAAAACCAAACCCCTCCTGGCCTCTGCCACTATTGCAAAAAAACAAGACACTGGAAGAAAAATTGTTCCAAGTGTAAGCATTCCAGATGCATTCAGTCCTCCAACCAGCCTTTCCAATGCCCTCTGAATGCCCAGCTATACAATTCTGAGGAACTACAGGGCTTTTCCCAATCTTTCTTTTTACCAGGCTTAGAGAATTCTTTTTTTTTTTAATTTTATTATGTTAGTTAGTCACCATACAATACATCATTGGTTTTTGATGTGGTGATCCACGATCCATTGTTTTCATATAACACCCAGTGCTCCATGCAGTACGTGCCCTCCTTAATACCCATCACCGGGCTAACCAATCACCCCTCCCCCCTCCCCTTTAAAACCCTGTTTGTTTCTCAGAGTCCATAGTCTCTCATGGTTCATCTCTCCCTCCAGTTCCCCCCTCCCATTTCCCCCTTCCTTCTCCTAATGTCCTCCATGTTATGCCTTATGTTCCACAAATAAGTGAAACCATATGATAATTGACTTTCTCTGCTTGACTTATTTCACTTAGCATCTTCTCCTCCAGTCCCATCCATGTTGATGTAAAAGTTGGGTATTCATCTTTTCTGATGGCTGAGTAATATTCCATTGTATATATGGACCACATCTTCTTTATCCATTCATCTGTTGAAGGGCATCTCAGCTCTTTCCACAGTTTGGCTATTGCGGACAATGCTGCTATGAACATTGGGGTGCGTATGGCCCTTCTTTTCACTACATCTGTGTCTTTGGGGTAAATACCCAGGAGTGAAATTGCTGGGTCATAGGGTAGCTCTATTTTTCTTTTTTGAGGAACCTCCACACTGTTTTCCAAAGTGGCTGTACCAACTTGCATTCCGACCAACAGTCTAAGAGGGTACCCCTTTCTCCACAACCTCTCCAACATTTGCTGTTTCTTTCCCTGTTCATTTTTGCCATTCTAACTGGATTAAGGTGCTATCTCAATGTGGTTTTGATTTGAATTTCCCTGATGGCTAATGATGAACATTTTTTCATGTGTCTGTTAGCCATTTGTATGTCTTCTTCAGAGAAGTGTCTTTTCATATCTTCTGCCCACTTTTTGACTTGATTATTTGATTTTTGGCTGTTGAGTTTGAGAAGTTCTTTATAGATCTTAGATACCAGCCCTTTATCTGTAGTGTTATTTGCAAATATCTCCTCTCATTCTGTGGGTTGCCTCTTTGTTTTGTTGACTGTTTCCTTTGCTGTGCAGAAGCCTTTTATCTTGATGAAGTCCCAAAAGCTCATTTTTGCTTTTGTTTCACTAGTTTTTAGAGATGTATCTTGAAAGAAGTTGCTGTGGCCGATGTCAAAGAGGTTACTGCCTATGTTCTTCTCTAGGACTTTGATGGATTCCTGTCTCACATTGAAGTCTTTCATCCATTTTGAGTTTATCTTTGTGTATGGTTTTAGAGAATGGTCAAGTTTTATTCTTCTGCCTGTGGCTGTCCAATTTTCCCAGCACCATTTATTGAAGAGACTGTCTTTTTCCCATTGCATGTTTTTTCCTGCTGGGTCAAAGATTATTTGACCATAGAGTTGAGGGTCCATATCTGGGTTCTCTATTCTGTTCCATTGGTCTGTATGTCTGGTTTTGTACCAGTACCATGTTGTCTTGGTGATCAAAGCCTTGTAATATAGCTTGAAATCGGGCAACGTGATGCCCCCAGCTTTGTTTTTCTTTTTCAACATCTCCTTGGCGATTCGGGGTCTTTTCTGATTCCATACAAATTTTAGGATTGTTTGTTCCAGCACTTTGAAAAATGTCATTGGAATTTTAATTGGGATGGCATTGAAGGTATAGATTGCTCTGGGTAGCATAGACATTTTAACAATGTTTATTCTTCCGATCCAGGAGCATGGAATATTTTTCCATCTTTTTGTGTCTTCTTCAATTTCTTTCATGAGCGTTTTGTAGTTCCTAGAGTATAGATCCTTTACCTCTTTGGTTAGGTTTATTCCGAGGTATCTTATGGTTTTTGGTGCTATTGTAAATGGAGTCGTTTCTCTAATTGCTCTTTCTACAGTTGCGTTGTTAGTGTATAAGAAAGCAACTGTTTCTGGGGCGCCTGGGTAGCTCAGTCGGTTAGGCGGCTGCCTTCGGCTCAGGTCATGATCCCAGGGTCCTGGGATCGAGCCCCGCATCGGGCTCCCTGCTCAATGGGAAGCCTGCTTCTCCCTCTCCCACTCCCCCTGCTTGTGTTCCCTCTCTCCTGTCTCTCTGTCAGATAAATAAATAAAAATCTTAAAAAAAAAAAAAAGAAAGCAACTGTTTCTGTGCATTAATTTTGTATCCTGCCACATTACTGAATTGCTGGATGAGTTCTAGTAATTTGGGGATGGAGTCTTGGGTTTTCCACATGAAGTATCAAGTCGTCTGAGAAAAGAGAGAGTTTGACTTCTTCCTTGCCAATTTGAATATGTTTTATTTCTTTTTGTTGTCTGATTGCTGTTGCTAGGACTTCTAGTACTATGTTGAACAATAGTGGCGAGAGTGGGCATCCTTGACATGTTCCTGATCTTAAGGGAAAGGCTCTCAGCTTTTCCCCATTGAGGATGGTATTCGCTGTGGGTTTTTCATAGATGGAGTTTATGAACTTGAGGAATGTTCCCTCTATTCCTATACTCTGAAGAGTTTTAATCAGGAAAGGATGTTGTATTTTGTCAAATGGTTTTTCTGCATCAATTGAGAGGACCATATGGTTCTTCTCTCTCCTCTTATTAATGTGTTCTATCACATTGATTGATTTGCGAATGTTGAACCACCCTTGCATCCTGGGGATAAATCCCACTTGGTCGTGGTGGATGAACCTTTTAATGTATTGTTGGATCCTATTAGCTAGGATTTTGTTGAGGATTTTGAAATCCATATTCAACAGGGATATCGGTCTGAAATTCTCCTTTTTGATGGGGTCTTTGCCTGGTTTGGGGATTAAGGTAATGCTGGCCTCATAGAATGAGTTTCGAAGTTTTCCTTCTGTTTCTATTTTTTGAAACAGCTTCAGTAGAATAAGTATGATTTCTTCTTTGAATGTTTGGTAGAATTCCCCAGGGAATCCATCAGGCCCTGGACTCTTGTTTTTTGGGAGGTTTTTGATCAGTGCTTCAATCTCGTTACTGGTTATTGGCCTATTCAGGTTGTCAATTTCTTCCTGTTTCAGTCTTGGCAGCTTATAAGTTTCCAGGAAGGCCTCCATTTCATCCAGATTGCTCAGTTTATTGGCATATAGTTGTTGATAATAATTTCTAATAATTGCTTCTATTTCCTTGGTGTTAGTCATGAGCTCTCCCCTTTCATTCATCATGTTATTAATTTGGGTCCTTTCTCTTTACTATTGGATAAGTCTGGCCAGTGGTTTATTGATCTTATTAATTCTTTCAAAGAACCAACTTCTAGTTTAATTGATCTGATCTACTGTGTTTCTGGTTTCTAATTCATTGATTTCTGCTCTAATTTTAATTATTTCTCATCTAATGCATGGCCTAGGCGTCATTTGTTGCTTTTTCTCTAGTTCTTTAAGGTGTAGAGTTAGTTGGTGAATTCAGGATTTTTCTATTTTTTGAGTGAGGCTTGGATGGCTGTGTATTTCCCCCTTAGGACCGCCTTTGCAGTCTCCCATAGGTTTTGGACCGATGTGTTTTCGTTCTCATTGATTTCCATGAATTGTTTAAGTTCTTCTTTGATTTCTTGGTTGACCCAAACATTCTTGAGCAGAGTGGTCTTTAGCTTCCAAGTGTTTGAATTTCTGCCAAATTTTTTCTTGTGATTGAGTTCCAGTTTTAGAGCATTGTGGTCTGAGAATATGCAGGGAATAATCTCAATCTTTTGGTATTGGTTGAGACCTGATTTGTGACCCAGTATATGGTCTATTCTGGAGAAAGTTTCATGTGTGCTCGAGAAGAATTAGTATTCTGTTGTTTTCGGGTGGAATGTTTTGTAAATATCTATGAGGTCCATCTGGTCCAATGTATCATTCAAAGCTCTTGTTTCCTTGTTGATTTTCTGCTTAGATGATCTGTCCATTGCTGAGAGTGGAGTAATGAGGTCTCCTACAATTAACATATTGTTATCAATATGACTCTTTATTTTGGTTAAGAGTTGGCTTATGTAGATGGCTGCTCCCATGTTGGGGGCATAGATATTTATAATTGTTAGATCTTCTTTTTAAATTTTATTTATTTATTTATTTGCGAGAGAGAATGAGATAGAGAGAGCATGAGAGGGGGGAGGGTCAGAGGGAGAAGCAGACCCCCTGCTGAGCAGGGAGCCCGATGCGGGACTCGATCCCAGGACTCCAGGATCATGACCTGAGCCAAAGGCAGTCGCTTAACCAACTGAGCCACCCAGGCGCCCTAGATCTTCTTTTTAGATAGACCCTTTAAGAATGATATAGTGTCCTTCTGTGTCTCTTATTACAGACTTTGGCTTAAAATTTAATTTGTCTGATATAAGAATTGCTACTACAGCTTTCTTTTGAGGTCCGCTGGCATGGAAGATGGATCTCCATCCCTTCACTTTCAGTCTGGATGTATCTTTAGGTTCAAAATGAGTCTCTTGTAGGCAGCATATGGATGGGTCCTGTCTTTTTATCCAATCTGCAACCCTGTGCCGTTTTATGGGAGCATTTAGGCCTTTCACATTGAGAGTGATTATTGAAAGGTATGAATTAATTGTCATCATGTTGCCTGTGAAGATGATGTTTTTATAGATTGTCCCTGTAAATTCCTGTTGTATATCACTCTTGGGGGCTTTCTCCTTTTATAGAACCCCCCCTTAACATTTCTTGCAGGGCCGGCTTAGTGGTCACATATTCTTTCAGTTTCTGCTGGTCGTGGAAGCTCTGCATCTCTCCAAGCATTCTAAATGAAAGCCTTGCTGGATAAAGTATTCTTGGCTGCATGTTCTTCTCATTTAGTACCCTGAATAAGTCTTGCCAGGCCTTTCTGGCTTGCCAGGTCTCTGTGGATAGGTCTGATGTTATTTTGATGTTCCTCCCTCTGTACATAAGGAATCTCTTCCCCCTAACTGCCCTTAAGATGGTTTCCTTGGTTCTAAGATTTGCAAGTTTTACTATTACATGCCGGGGTGGTTGGCCTGTTTTCCTTGATCTTGGGAGGTGTCCTCTCTGCCTCTAGGACGCGAATGTTTGTTTCATTCCCCAGATTAGGGAAGTTCTCAGCTACAATTTGCTCAAATACATTTTCTAGTCCTCTCTCTCTCTCCACCCCCTCCGGGATTCCAATTATTCTGACATTGGAACACTTCATGGTGTCACTTATTTCTCTGATTCTATTTTCGTGGATTCTGAGTTGTTTTTCCCTGGCCTCCTCTTTTCCCTTTTTATCTATTATATTGTCTTCCAGTTCGCTTATTCTCTCTTCTGCCTCATTTACCCTAGCTGTTAGATTATCTAGATTGGATTGGATCTCATTGATAGCATTTTTAAGTTCTGCCAATTCACCTTTTATTTCTGCCCTTAGAGACTCTATGTTGCCATTAATTGATTTCTCCATTGTAGCCATTGTCTTCACAATTGCTAGCCTGAATTCCATCTCTGACATCTTGGTTATATATGCATCCATTTGTAAATCTGTTGCATAAGTCATAATCTCTGAGTCTTTTCTATTTTGGGGGCTCCTCTTCCTAGTCATTCTGTTGAGGGGTGTTTGAGAGAATGTATAGAGTCCAAATTATTGACCAGAACCCAAGCAAGATGCACCTGTTTTCTTGGGACATTAGGGTTGCTGTCTTCTGTGGGAATGGGCCTGCCGTGCTCTACTCAGGCAACCCTGTTTGGGCAGAGTTGCCCTGCGCCGCTGTGGCGGGGGATGGACTCAGTGGGAATCAGTTTTTGGGGCTTTTGTTCTCTGGCGGCTTTCCCTGGAGGCTTTCCATGTCTCTTCCGTGAGTCAGAGCAGAAGAGACTGTTTCCAACCCTCTGCCTCAGAGCAGAGAGATCGCAGTCTATTCTTCAGTGAGCTCTCCAGGCCACACCATCTCCGTTTCTGTCCGTGCTGCTATAAACTGCAGCGTCCTGGTTGTGCGCCCCTCCGCAGCGCTCCCAGTCCTGCCTCCAGGTTGGGGCATGTCTCTGCCCTTTTTGCTTCTAAAACTGCCAGCCACTCCCAGTTCACGCAGGCGGCCCCGCCACTCCATGTTTCCACCCCAGGGTATGCCCTAAAGTCCTTTCCCTGCCACTAACAGTCTGAGGGTCTGTGCCCCGCCCCCAGCGCATGAGGCTGTCACTCACTGGCGGTGTAGGATCCCCATGGTCTTGCACCCTCCCGCTGCTGTTTATCCTCTGATATCTGCCCGAGGAATTATGGCTCCCTGCTTTGTACCTCAAAACCAACCGCCTGCAATATTCTGTTTGTAGAGATCCAGATCTTCTTACATCTCAGGCTGTTTTCGCGGGTGCTCAGAGTGGTCTGGTAGATATCCAGCTCAATTCCGGGGACCAGTTATAATAGGGTCCCCTACTCCTCCACCATCTTTCCCCCCCGGAGAATTCTTATCAACACTGGAGCTACCCTCTTGGTGCTTGACCCTACTGTTATTAAAGAGCCCCTTATGTCAAAGTACTGAAATAGTTCAAAGAGTGAGGATCTTTAATAAACATAAACAGGTTTCTATGTATAAACCTATTCCCTTTCATTTAGGCCATCTAAGAGATACTCATACTTTTCTTCTTAGTTCTTCCACTCCTGTTCATTTATTAGGCTGAGATTCCTTGGAGAAATATCATGCTGGAATTTTTCTCCTGAAAGGGGAAGATGATTCTAGAATTTGATAGCAACCAAAATAGTCAACCAGGTAAATCATATGATGTTTCAATATCTTATTTGCTCCATCACATTTTTCAGTGATTGATTTCCCTGTGGATAAGGCCAGTCAATAAATAATTCTTTGCCTTTACTTGGGAAGGAAAGCAGTGTACCTAGACAGTAATGCCCTGGGGTTTTACTAAAAACCCTTCCTACTCTCAAATCTTAAAAGTGGATTTAGGTGATATAAAGTTACCTGGAAGCTATACTTTATTATAATATGTAGACCACTTGCTTCTCTCCTCCCCTTCTCAGGCCTCTTTGCAGGAAGGCAGCATCTACCTGTTAAAACTTTTGGCCTTAAAGGGACATAGAATCTCCAAGGAAAAACTGCAATTTGCTCAGACTCAGGTTCAGTATTTGTGGCACCTGATTTTAGAACAAGGGCTGTATTTAGATCCAAATAGGCTTCATGGCATCCTGAACTTCCCAAAACTAAGTGCTAATTACAAGGTTTTCTCAGGCGAGCTGGCTACTGTCAAAATTGGATTCCAAACTCTTTTTCTCACTGTAATAATCTTAACCCTGCCACCTGTCTTCCCTTCTCTATGGGCAATACTCCTAATGACTGACTCTCACAGATCACTTCCTGACTCCCCATGATGACTTATGGAAAACTGCTTTGTATATCATTAACTCTCCGTGGTTTACTGATGGTTCTTATTTACAAGGTGAAAATGATAAATATAATGCTCGGTATGCTATTGTACTCCTTTTGAAGTCATTGAGGCAACACCTTTGCCCTTGGCTAAATTGGCCCAACAGACTGAATTGTATATTCTTGATCAGACCTTCACTTTAGCCAAGGGCAAAACCGCAAATATTTATACTAACAGTAGGTATGTTGGAATAGCTCATGACTTTAGAATGTTATGGAAACAGCAAGGCTTCCTCACTTCCAGCGGGGTCAAAATTAAAAATGGCCTTTATATCCAGAAATTATTAGATGCCATACTCTTGCAGACACTTAGGCCAGTATCAAGGTCCCTGCACATTCCAAACTTGATTCCCTGGAGGCTAATGGCTTCATCACCTTGATGATTATTTCTGCAAAGTATTCTGCTCTCAAAGGAAGAAACAACTAAACCTCTGTCTTGGTCTAAAGGGATGTATGTTCTCCCAAATAATAATCCAGAAAAATTGACTAGAGATGTCCAACAATTGGCCCCAGGAAAGGATAAAACAATATTGGAAATCTACTAAGTGTTGGTTCAATAAAAAAAGAAAACTCTGGGTTGGGCCATATAATAATCCAGTGCTGCCAGAGACTCTGAAGTTCCCATTACTGACTAGTACACATGCAATGAATCATTAGTCTACTAATAAAACAAAAACCTTTATAAGCCAATACTAATGGCTAAATATTAATAAGGTCACAGAGTGCCTACTTCGCTTGCCTGAAATGTAATTCAGGAAAAGTTGTCTGCAACTGCTCCTGGACCCTTCAAATTGCCCAATGGACCATTTAAGATTTGGCAGATGGATTTTATTTAGCTTCCCCTATTTCATGGATATAAATATGTCTTGGTAATTGTTTGTGTGTTTTCTTATTGGACTGCTACTTTTGTGGCTAAAATCCTACCAGAAAAGATCATACCTACCTGGGGAATCCCCCTTGAACTCCATAGTGACCAGGGAACTCACTTTAACAGGTCTGTGCTGTTTGGCCAGTGTTCAACACTCCTACTGTACTTACTTGCCTTCAATCCTCAGGGCTAACTGAATGCACTAACAGCATTATTAGGCAAAATTTGTGGAGATCCTTCAAATACCCTGGCCAAAAGCACTGCCATTAGTGGTTCTAAATTTCAGGTCAACCCCTTTTGGAACTCATAAACTCTCACAGGATGGCCCATGTACTTGGTTCCTGCTTCTTTCAATCCATAAATGGTAAAAGGAGATATGCTTAAATATTGCAAAGGCCTAATTGCTTCTGTTGGAAATAACCATGCTTTAGTAGAACAATCTTTCCACAGTGTGTTCCTGGGAGATAAAGATCTTAAGTATCATACCTTGCAGTCCAGAGATTTCATCTATTGGAAAAGACATCTACAGAAAGACTCTTCAACCCTGTTAGAAAGACCCCTATCAAGTACTGTTAACCAACCCTTGTGCTGCCAAACTCCAAAGAATAGACCCTTGGATCCATGTGTCACCTCTACAGAAAGCATCAAACACTGACTAAATCTGCACATCAACTGATGACCTGAAAATAAAGATTTCTAGGAATTGAAGCAGATGATAGCTGAACAAGACAGCTTTCCCAAGATGACTGGACCAGACCTATATTTCTCACTGTTGCTTCTTACCTTATTTCATCCCTTTCTTTCTTGGCCCAATCCACTGCAAAAGAGGAAAACCTTTCTGACCATTGGATCTGTCATCAGAAATCCAATCTGTTCTTTCCTATTTAAATATGATTTGTTCCACTGCACCCAACGGAAATACAAATGAGCCAGATTACAGAGCTCTGGAGAGCAGGAGGAATTATAAGGGACAGGGCAAAGTGAATCCTACCACCTATCTTTGTGCTTCTGCTAAATTCACTTCCTGGCTTTCAGCATTTACATGAGTAACATGTGTACCCTAGACCTGGAGATCAGGCCAGAGTGCTTGTAGTAAATCTTGTAGGAAAAGGGAGATTAAAACAGGCAGCTGGATGTTTAAGGGATTTTCTGGAGAAGGTGGAGGAGCTTTAGGAGCTAAGGGAATTTGCTGAGGAGGCAGGGCTGGATTTTATTCTTTTATTTTTGTAAGTTTTTATTTAAATTCCAGTTAGTTAACATACAGCGTAATATTAGATTCAGGTGTATAATTTAGTGACAGCTGGATTTTAAAAAGAGGAATTTATGTTGGATGTGGACTTTAATTTTTGTTCTAAGTCTAATTTCTGTTCTTTAATCTTGTTAAGGGAATCTCTAAGGCTAATAATTATACTCCTCTGTATCCACTTTATAATTTGGTATTTCCATAGATAACAACAAGGCAGTTGTTTAGGATGAGAGCTCTTTAATTTTTTTTCAAATATAGAAGGTTTTCTAATTCAAAGGATTTGTTGTCTGGCATTGACAAGTAGGATCTTATATTAATCTCAATAGAGACTCAAACCAATAAGACTTTTTATAGCTTAACCATGTACATTAGAGGCATCCCAAAAGAGAGTGCAAAAGATGCAACGCTCACAAGATCCAGAGGGTTCACTCCCAGAGTTAGCCTAAGAAAGCAAAAACCTTTGTTGTCACCAGTAGTAAAAATGGTGTCTCCAGTTTCCCATGAGAATGTGAGATGCCTCCAGTCACAGACCCACTAATCTGTGCCACTGAGCAGGTGCTATTATACTTTTCCAGCACTAACAAGACGACAATGGTTTAGACAACAAAGGCCCCTTATGAACTGGGACAACTTATGACAAACTCCCCTGACAGCTGGTACAGTTGGACAAACAGAATGTTGCCTGTGACTTCATATGTTGGGTTCCCAGCCCATTTGGCTGGCTACCAGATGCAAGCCAGTACTTGTACCTTCTGGCTGGCAGAGACCAGAGAGAATATTCTCACTGGTCACAATGCCATACTCTCAGGACAGAACAAGATGAAAAGAAAACCTCATCTGGTTTTTACATAAAGGACCCACAGCCAAGTTTGTCTAAATAGATGCCAGTCTGGTGAGAACTGTGAACTCACCAGTTTGTGAAGCATTCTACCCTATGGTTTCCCTCCTTATGACAAATGATAAAAAGGACTGAGACAAAAGAAAAGTGACCATCTCTGGGAGGAAAAAGATCAATAAAAAACAAGAGTACTGGGGGCGCCTGGGTGGCTCAGTCAGTTGTGTCTGCCTTCGGCTCAGGCCGTAATCCCGGGGTCCTGGGATTGAGCCCCACATTGGGCTCTCTGCTCAGCGGGGAGCCTGCTTCTCCCTCTCCCTCTGCTGCCTGCACCTCCCCCTGCTTGTGCTCGCTCTCTCTCTGTGTCAAATAAATAAATAAATAAAATCTTAAAAAAAAGAAAACAAGATACTCCTAATAAATATTTATCAGAGTCACTATATCCAAGGAACTTGATCACACAAATATATTCTCCTGCTAAATTAATTTAGAAAAACAAAAGACCTCTCACTCTCACTTCCACCAGACCCTGTGAGCAGAGATCCAGGAGACTTATGTGGTAAGAATTCTTACCTTCTGTGGACTCTTTTCAGATCTCAGGATCTCTTAGCTGCAGCAGCTCAAGACTGAACAATATCTAGATAGTGGAGGGTCCCAGGTCAGGTGCCAAAACTGTAGAGGTGGGAAAATTTCCCTTCTTCCCTTCTAGGTTCTTTGGCTGGTCTAATAATTAAATTAACATAAGACAAATTTACAGGAGAAAAACAAATTTAATTTCATACATACAGGAACCCCATATAAATATAAGACTCAAAAAAGTGACCAAAGCAGGGCGCCTGGGTGGCTCAGTTGGTTAAGCGACTGCCTTCGGCTCAGGTCATGATCCTGGAGTCCCGGGATCGAGTCCCGCATCGGGCTCCCTGCTCGGCGGGGAGTCTGCTACTCCCTCTCCCGCTCCTCCCTCTTGTGCTCTCTCTCTCTCTCTCACTCTCTCTCAAATAAATAAATAAAATCTTTAAAAAAAAAAAAAAAAAAAAAGTGACCAAAGCAGGCAGCTTTTATAACTTGAAGACAAAAAAAAAAAAAAAAAAAAAAGTAAAGAATTGACAAGACGATGAGGTTTGGGTTTGGGGTTGTAAATTAGAGAAGAAATAATAAGGTATTTTATGTAGCCTTCTCAGCCCTAAATTCATTCCCTATTTCTGGTGGTAAGGGTGCCTTCTACTCTTTGGGTATAGAGTGGGTACACTTCACATGGGTGATTTATTTCCTCCTTTCAGGGGCACAAAGGAGGGTTAGAGTGTCCTGCTTACATCAGCTGTTTCTTAAGTAACTTCAACTCAAAGTAATGTGCCAAAGTGGCATATTTTGGGGTGGCATATTCCTGCTCTTCTTCACCTGGTTCCCACTGCTGCCCCAACGTGCAGCTTTATTCCCTTTCCCACAGCAGTAGCACTACCACAGCCTTCACTCTCAACATTGTCCTGCCCCTTTTCTAGGTTTGGTTAGACCCCTGGCTTGCACTCTATTTATCTGCCCAAACAGGGGGTCCTGCAACCCCGGCCTCCACCTCGACTCTCTTCCCCCCCTCCCCCAGAAGTTCTCTGACCTTCTCTGACCTACCCTTTCTTTTAGACTGGGAGTGTGTGATCTTACATGCATGAGTGACAACTATTATTATCTCCAAGGAATCTGATGTGCCCAGTCCCTGTTTGGGACCCAGCGAAGCCATCCACCCAGTTCGCCTTCCAGGGGGCGCTTGGCCCAGGAGGTGGGTCCCAGCACACCTTGTGGTGGCATGCGTGGCTCAGAGCTCTTGTCTGTGACGCACCAAGCCCTTGTTGCCCTTCGTGCACTGGGGGTTGGTGTGGTGAGAGAATCCGCTTTTCTTTCTTTTCCTTTCTCTTTCTTTTCTTTCTTTTCTTTTCCTTCCTTCCTTCCTTCCTTCCTTCCTTCCTTCCTTCCTTCCTTCCTTCCTTCCTTCCTTCCTTCCTTCCTTCCTTCCTCCCTCCCTCCCTCCCTCCGTTCCTTCCTTCCTTCCTCTTTCCTTCCTTTCTTTTTTTTTGGAAAAACTTGGGAGTGAGGGAGGAAAGAAGTCAAGGAGGAGGGCCGGACTGGAAAGGGACTTTAGTAGGACTGAGTGGGGAGGTGAGCGGTGGACTTTACTGGCGGCAGCAGGGGCGGCATCGCCTGTGAGGTGGACGGTTAACTAGGCCGCAGCAGCCATGGCAGTTGACTTCGGGGACCACGCCAGCGGGTTCCGCCACACGGAGGTGATCAGGTTCATCAACAACGAAGTGCTCATGAACGGCGGCGGTCCCGACTTCTACGTGACCTTCCGCTCACGGCCCTGGAATGAGGTGGAGGACCAGCTTCGGACCGTCGTGGCCGACCCTCAGGTACCGCGCACCACTAAGAGAGCCTGCGCCTGGAGCGCGCTGGCCTTGAGTGTGCGCGTGGCCGCGAGGCAGCGGGAGCAGCAGGCGCACCGCGTGCGGCGGCTGCAGGAGCAGGTGGAGGAGCGCGAGATGGCTACCTGGGCCCTGGCCTCCGAGCTGCAGCGGCTGCGTGGGGAGGCAAGGAGGTGGCTGCGCAGCTTCAATGCTCGTGGGCTGCTCTGCAGCAGGTGTTGGATGAGAGAAATGTGTTGCGCGGGCGACTGCTCCAGGCAGAGAAGTCGGCCCGGGCCGACCGCCCTCCTCAGGAGGTCACGTCTGAGTCGGGAGCAGAACAGCGTGGGGCCGCTGCATGGCCAGAGGATGTGGATGAGCAGGGCAAGATGATGGCTACAGGGGCACAGCCCATGCACCGTTTGGAGGCCCAGATGGCAGTTTCAGCAGCAGCTCCAGCCAGGCGGCTCCAGTGGCAGCTCCAGCAGCTGTGCTTTATGTGCAGGCACCTCCAAGCTGCTGGGCCCAGGCCCCGCAGCCCTGTCTGCCAGTGCAGGTGTCACATCCATTCCCATTCTCTGCATCATTCCCAATGGGATTCCCATACTCGACACTTGCACCACACGCAGTAGTTGTGGAAGCAGATGCAGCAGCAGCAGCAGTCCCACCCTAGATGCCACCTCTGGGGGTCTACCCACCTGGCACATGGGCTGCAGTGGGGGCCCAGGGGCAGATGGCACCGCTATGTGACCAGAGGTGCTGTGACCAGGAGGAATATTCTGAGACCCTCCAGGGGGATGTCCCCTAGGGGATAGCAGAAGGCACAGCCAAGAGGAAGGTTCTGTGTGTCCCCAGGGAATGACTTCCCTGGAGGACATAGGGAGCCATAGCCAGAAAGATCTGGAGAGACCTCAGGGGACAGCACCCCTGGGAGACAGACGCTCCAGCCAGAAGGAATGGCCATTGATGCCCCAGGAGAAGTCCCCCCTGGAGAACAGCAAGAGCCACAGCCAAGAAGATCCAGAGAGGCCCCTTGGGACATCCCCACTGGGAAGCAGCAAGAGCAGTGGTGTGAGAAAAAGCCCCAAGAAACAGCAGCTTCCAGGGCAGAAGGCCAAGCAACTAAAAGGGAAAAAAGCCTCGGATTCCCAACACCAGGGGAAGCCTGCCTCAGTATGCAGTCTCAAGAATCAGGACTGCCCAAGCCATGAATTTTTCATGGCGCAAGGCCTGTTATAAATGCAAGAAAGTCTGTGTGGCAGGTGAGAGTAGAGGCTGGGACCCAGGACAAACTCACTAATTTTAGGAAGGTGAGTAAGAATGGAAACACTCCAAAGAAAAACCAATTTCATAAGACCCCCTTCTGATCAAAAAGTAGCTCATTTACTTCACAGAAAATTTGAAAACCAAAATTATGGTATAGAAAATTAAATAAAATCGTCCATTATCCCATTACCTAATAATCACTTTTTATCATTCTGATTACAAACACACACAAGCATAGATGTATCTATGTTTTTATTTTATATATTTATTTTAACAAGGATAGACTACTTTTTGAGCATCACACATTTTAAATAGGGGATTTCTCCTAATTGCATTTAAGTTCACAGGTGGTGGATTCTGGATAGCTGAGGCTGATTGGTTGACACCCTGGAGAGGCTGAAGTCAAGAAGCCTTTTCCTTTTTCACTCTCTTCTGTTTTCTTATTAACCTCCTTTTCCTGAAAATGTTATGTTGCTGGCTAGGAACAACCATGTGTTTTTTGAGCTATAACTATATTGAATTTTAGGAGTACCGCTCTTCCTTCAAAATGCTATTGTTCCTTTGTAAACTACAGTGTTCATGTTTGCTTCTTGTTTAAGTTTTATAGGTGAGGGCCTGTTTTTGTGTCTCTGAGCCCCACAGAACTTGTTTGTTGCTGAAAAAGCTGAACCCGTCCCATTAGAAGATTTCCCAAGAGTCTAAAGAAATCACACCTTGATTCCAGCTGACCCGCACCTCATTGAGACCCCCCCATTGGCTGGAACTGAGAAGAGTGAGAGGAAGTCAGGGAAGAAGAGCACTCTGGCACTCAGTAGTGGGGCAGGGAGGGCAAAACAATTTTGTTAGAATGTAATTTCTCTGTTGGGATTAATTTGGAAGAGTTGGGGGGAGTGTTGCAGTGTTAAATTCTATAGATAGCAAATTTGATGGATTACATTTAATTCATTAAACAGGTACTTATTGACTACCTAATGTATGTTAGGAGCTAGAGCCATATGTTCATATTTAGTGCACACATCACAACTTTTTGGTGAGTTTGATTTGATGATAGGAGAGAGCTTACTTTGAGATCAGAAGTGACTTATTTGACTTGTGTATAATATGGCCTTTGGGTAAACCCAATTAAAATAACATAGATATTTTTGCAGTTCTGGGAGCAACATCAGAGACTTTCATGAGAAGATTTACCAGACTGCTCATCTCATTGCTCCTAGGTGAAACAAATGAACAGTGGCAAAGATTGGGAAAGTAGCATCACAAAGTAAAGGCAGGACTTTTCTGAAAGTCTGGTTTCTTCCTTTGAGAGGGAAAACCTATTTTCCTGGTTGCCTGAAAGACTACTGGGTGACTTAAAGACAATACTTAAAGGAGTGTTGGCTACACACTTGAACCCTCAGTCTTGGCTACCTTCATCCCAAGCCGCTTTCCAGTCAAGAGTGGATGAAGAACAAGATGGATTCTAAGGGCAGAGATCATTCTTCTCTTGGATTGGATTAAAAATAATACTGGACTGGGACAAGCACTCTTGAGGATGTCCCTGGTCTCTTCATCTTCTGCTTGGTGTACTCTCCTCAAGGCTCTCTGCTCTTCTGAGGCAGCTGCTACAAGTAAGGAGGGAGCCAGGGTGGAGCCCAGGGGGTGGGAAGGTAGATCAGCCTCAGTCTGAGCAAAAGATGTTGTAGTTTCCCCCATCAGATGTGTCCAGCTCACCAAGCTCAATCTCTGCCAGGGTTTTTCTGATCCTAATTAGTAATAAAGAGTGTGCACTTGCCTGCTGTGTCTTCTGTGTAATATGTTGGGGCAGGTTGGTCAGAGGTGGCAGCTTAAATCTGCGTCTTCCTTCTATCCCAATGAGGTGAAGAAAAGTTCAGTCTTGTTCATTATGAGAGGGCCCCTCTCATAATGAGAATTACTCAAGAATGGGAGGGGGGAGGGGTTTTTGTGGGGCCTTCATTCCATGCTACCCTTACTGACCAAGTCCAGATGGTCCCTTGAAGGTGGGCATGTTTGCTTCTCCAGGGCCAGTGGGGTTTCGAGGCGCCTGCCAATGCTGGAAGCCCTAATGCCTAGGGTCCATTTCCCTACATGCACCAGGCAGCCATTCCCCTCTGGGGCCCTACCTTCTCCCTGGGGTTCTGGCAGGGAATAAGGAGTGCTTAGGTATCATAAACAGTATTCTCCCTCCATTCACTCTGTTCTCTAAGTCATTCCTCTCTCCCTTAGCAAAATTGGGTCAAGATAATGAGAGAGGAAGACTAACCATAGGAGACTCTTAATCATAGGAAGCAAACTGAGGGTGGTTGGGGCAGGGGGGAAATGGGGTAACTGGGTGATGGACATTAAGGAGGACATGTGATATAATGAGCACTGGGTATTATGTAAGACTGATGAATCACTGACCTCTACCTCTGAAACTAATAATACACTATATGTTAATTAATTGAATTTCAATTAAAAAATTAGGAAAAAATGATCAGGATTATCAAAAACCAAATATAGGCTGGCAGCATAAATCTCCCCTGGTATAAGGGGGGAACAAAGATCTGGACACCTTCTTGGAATGGGTATAGTGAGATGAGGGGGTGGATAACAAAAATGATCCTGTCATACTGGAAATCTCTTTTCTCTCAGAGACATGACTAACAGTGAAGGCCTTGGTTACCTGGGATAGGAATACAAGAATAAAAGAGGGCTGTCAGGGGGAATAAACACATAACTATTTGGAGGGGGAAGAGAGGAGATACTATGATATCCTGTAGATCCTAATGTCTCCTGTGCATTTGGAAAGATGAGCATGTACAGATATTTTTCCTGCTGGGTCTAAATTTAGTGCTGGTGCAATAGAGAAAGAGTTCAAATGGTGTTGGAGGAAAAGGAGAAAGAATCAGGCCTTGCAGCAGCTACTACCATGACTGATGGAAGGGGTGGGCCTAGTATTGCTGCCTTACAGGCACTTATGCAGGTGGTGGTGATGGAAGAGTGATATGGGTATTTCTCTGAACAGGAGAGTGCAGGGGATGTAGGAAGAAGCCTTTCAGATTCTGTGGGATCTCCAAAGTGGGAGAGGCAAAATTCTGTGTGGAGAAAATGGAGGATCATAGCAATATCCTCCTCTACTCCACATTCTCACCCATTTCTTCACTTCATACCTGCTACTAGACCTTCACAGGAGCAGTGCCTTCAAACTCCCATTCCCATTTCCACAATTAATATACCACCTATCATTTATCTCCTTCCACTTCCACTGGCAAAAGCAGAATCAGAAGAAGTGGCTCTAATAAGAGCAGTTCCTGTGGGAGCATCTGCAGCTAGCATATTGGCAGGTGTGGATATGGAAAAAGTTCCTGTGGTAGACAAGAGGAGGCGGCAGCCTCCGGGTGCAGAAGGGACAGGAACAAAGGGCTCAGCATTCTTCAAGATCCCTTAGGGATGAGAGAATTGTACATGGTAAAGACTAAGGGACTGGAATGGTGGAAGTGGTAAAAAAAAATTATTTGGGGGATAAAACCATGCTTCAACTGAAGATGCCTGATCCTGGACAGGAGATTTGTCTTCTGATGGGGCCAGTCCTCTTTGACTTCAGAAATTCAAGAGAGAACCAAGGAGATCTGAAACAGAAAAAATCATTTTCTGAGTATGTCTGATTATAAATGTAGCTTGATTTCACTTTAGAAAAATTAGAAAATGCAGAAAAAGAAAAAAAACATTTAACCATAATCCTACCACTGGAGATAAGTACCACTGTTTACATTTTTATGTATTTAATTCCATGTATGTACACAGAGATAGGTGGGATAGGTTTTTTAAACATCCTTTATGTGGAATTACACAGAATATTTTATAACCTTATCTTTTATGGTGGTTAAAAAACCAGAATGAGATCTTACCCTCTTAACAAAATTTTAACTGAAATTTAACTACATCACTAACTATAAGCACAATGTTGTACAGCAGGTCCCTAGAGCTTTTCCATCTTGCATAACTGAAACTTTATACCTATAGTCTTATTTTTAATTAATATATTAATTGATTTTTTTTTCCTTTCACGCCTTGGTGCTTTCCAGGTGAAGGCCCCATCACACCACCTATCAAACTCTAGTCTTTGTCAGTGCCTCCCCCCATCCCACTCAGAGTCACAGTGCAGTGGTACTTCACCCCAGGGACCCATGGCCAGGTGTCAGGAATCAGGTTCTGGTCTGGAGGCTGTGTGGGGCAGGACTGCCTGAGGCCAGAATGGAGGAGTAAACTGTGCAAGCCCTGGCGGCAAGTCTATTGCCTGCCTGGAGGCTGAAGACCCCTGGGCCTCTGGTGCACAACCCTGAGCCCCCAATCTGATGTCTGCCAAGGTCCAAGGCTGAAACAACCCAAACGCACTATCCCATTGCACATCCTTGGGGGCAGTTGTTCTGGGCAGAAGCAAAGTTTATAGAATCTGTCCCAGGTGGCCATTGCTGCGTGTACCTCCAGCCTCTCACCCCTAAGTACAGCCTCAAAGCATTGCTCTCTGTTCTCTCTGACCTAGTCCAACTGCCAGCACCCCGTGATGGCCCCTTCACCCAAGCCCCTTTATCAGGAAATGTTTGCCTCTTCTGAACACTAGGAGGAACACCTACCTACTGGGTACTGGTCCCGCTGGATAAAGTGTGGGTTTTCCCAGGAAGGCAAAAAAGGCAGTTGAAGCCCTCCAGATATGCTCTATAGCTTCGGGTGTGCATAGCGGTGTAAATTCAGGTCCAGATGAAGGGGAAGGGAGAGGATTGGCTAGGACAAACTGAGGGTTAAGAGCGGCTCAGAAGATGGCGGCATCACACCTGAAATGCGGCCGCGGCTATAGCTCTTCCCAGAGGAACGTGATCTCGCGGGATCTCAGGAGATCTACCACGGCACACGGAGGAGTCCTGGGAAGAGAAATAGCTGGGTGCCCTTCCCGGGTGCTGGACCCTTGTTATCCCAGACTCATCCGTAAGGAGTCTGGCTCAGGCCACCTATCACGCAAACCTCACTTCTCATTCACGCCTTTCTCTGCCTGTGGCGCTTCACCCCACGGGCACTAATCTGGGCGTCAGGGGACTGCCTCAGGCCCAGAGGCTGCAGGGACAGAACCATGGAGGCCACAAGGGGTAAGTGAATTGCGCATGCAATATCTTATATCATTAATTAATCCTTGGACAACATCTACAAAAAAGTAGGTGATAACATATTTCCATGAGCTCTAAATTCAAGAGGCTGGGGACAATTCACAGCTATAAAACCTGAGCAATCTGTGTGGGAGTGAGCATAAACAATGGATCATCTGACAGATCAGAAGATAGGAAAAACCTAAAATACTCTACAAATTAAAATACTCTACAAGTACTAATTAGATAACACAGTGGACTGATTTGAGAAAAGCAAGTGGAACTAGAATGAGAACAAGTGATATGTCATAAGGTTGAAGGGGTTGAATTATCTAGGCATTATGAACTCTCAAAACTGCAGCCAAAGCTCCCTTCCAGGACAAACCCACACTGACAAGAGAGATGACATTCTGCTGCTTATTCTTTTTTTCCTTTATGATAACTTTGTTTGAAATTTTCCTCCTAACATTTTCTATTACTCATTTTTAAATGAAATTGGTTTTCCTGAACTTTTAGAAGGAGGCATGGTTCAGCAGACCTTTCTAACATTTCAAAGTTCAATCTATCACTTTTTGTGGTCTTCAAAAAGCAGCTTACTGGGGCACCTGGGTGGCTCAGTCGTTAAGCGTCTGCCTTCGGCTCAGGTCATGATCCCAGGGTCCTGGGATTGAGCCCCGCATTGGGCTTCCTGCTCAGCGGGAAGCCTGCTTCTCCCTCTCCTACTCCCTCTGCTTGTGTTCTCTCTCTCGCTGTCTCTTTGTCAAATAAATAAATAAAATCTTAAAAAACAAAACAAAAAACAAAAGCAGCTTACTTTCTTGCAGTTCTGGAGGCTACAATTGCAAAATCAAGGTGTTAGCCAAGTTGGGCTATGAGGGCCATGAGAGAAAGATCTGTCCCAGGCCTCTCTTTAACTTGTAGATGGCTATCTTCTTCTTTTTTTTATTAATTTTATTTTATTATGTTATGTTAGTCACCATAAATAAATCATTAGTTTTTGATGTATTGTTCAATGATTCATTGTTTGTGTGTAACACCCAGTGCTCCCTTCAGTATGTGCCCTCCTTAATACCCATCACTGGGCTAAGCCATCCCCCCACAACCCTCCCCTCTAAAACCCTCAGTTTGTTTCTCAGAGTCCATAGTCTCTCATGGTTTGTCTCCCCCTCCAATTTGACCCCTTCATTTTTCCCTTCCTACTATCTTCTTTTTTAACATATAATGTATTATTTGTTTCAGAGGTACAGGTCTGGGATTCATCAGTCTTACACAATTCACAGTGCTCACAAGCACATACCCTCCCCAGTGTCCATCACCCCAGCCCCCCATCTCTCCCACCCTCCACCACACCAACAACCCTCAGTTTGTTTCCTGAGGTTTGTCTCCCTCTCTGGTTTCATCTTGTTTCATTTTTTTCCTCCCTTTCCATATGATCCTCTCTCTTGTTTCTCAAATTCCTCATATCAGTGAGATCATATTATACTTGTCTTTCTCTGATTGACTTAGTTTGCTTAGCATAATACACTCTAATTCCAGCCACGTCATTGCAAATGGCAAGATTTCGGTATTTTTTTTTTTGGTGGCTGCATAATATTCCATTGTACATATATACCACATCTTCTTTATCCATTCATCTGTTGGTGGACATCTTGGCTCTTTCCATAGTTTGGCTATTGTGGACGTTGCTGCTATAAACACTGGGGTGCACATAACCCTTTGGATCGCTACATTTGTATCTTTGGGGTAAATACCCAGTAGTGCAATTGCTGGGTCATAGGGTAGCTCTATTTTCAACTTTTTGAGGAACCTCCATACTGTTTTCCAGAGTGGCTGCACCAGCTTGCATTCCCACCAACAGCGTAGGAGGGTTCCCCTTTCTCTGCATCCTCGCCAACACCTGTCATTTCCTGACTTGTTAATTTTAGCCATTCTGACTGGTGTGAGGTGGTATCTCATTGAGGTTTTTGATTTGGATTTCCCTGATGCCAAGTGATGTTGAATACTTTTTCAAGTGTCTGTTGGCCATTTGGATGTCTTCTTTGGAAAAATGTCTGTTCATGTCTTCTGCCCATTTCTTCATTGGATTCTTTGTTCTTTGGGTGTTGAGTTTGAGAAGTTCTTTATAGATTTTGGATACTAGACCTTTATCTGATATGTGATTTGCAAATATCTTCTCTCATTCTGTCGGTTGTCTTTTGGTTTTGTTGACTGTTTCCTTTGCTGTGCAAAAGCTTTTTATCTTGATGAAGTCCCAATAGTTCATTTTTGCCCCTGCTTCCCTTGCCTTTGGTGATATGTCTAGGAAGAATTTGCTACGGCTGAGGTCGAAGAGGTTGCTGCCTGTGTTCTCCTCAAGGATTTTGTTGGATTCCTGTCTCACATTTAGGTCTTTCATCCATTTTGAGTCTATTTTTGTGTGTGGTGTAAGGAAATGGTCCAGTTTCATTCTTCTGCATGTGGCTGTCGAATTTCCCAACACCATTTGTTGAAGAGACTGTCTTTTTTCCATTGGACATTCTTTCCTGCTTTGTTGAAGATTAGTTGACCGCAGAGTTAAGGGTCCATTTCTCTGTTCTGTTCCATTGATCTAGGTGTCTATGTTTGTGCCAGTACCATACTATCTTGATGATTACAGCTTTGTAATAGAGCTTGAAGTCCGGAATTGTGATGCCACCAGCTTTGCTTTTCTTTTTCAACATTCCTCTGGCTATTCGGGGTCTTTTCTGGTTCCATACAAATTTTAGGATTATTTGTTCCATTTTTTTTTTGAAGAAAGTTGATGGTATTTTGATAGGGAGTGCATTAAATGTGTCGATTGCTCTAGGTAGCATAGAAATTTTCACAATATTTGTTCTTCCAATCCATGAGCATGGAACATTTTTCCATTTCTTTGTGTCTTCCTCAATTTCTTTCATAAGTATTCTATAGTTTTCTGAGTACGGATTCTTTGCCTCTTTGGTTAGATTTATTCCTAGGTATCTCTGGTTTGGGTGCAACTGTAAATGGGATCGACTTCTTAATTTCTCTTTCTTCTGTCTTGTTGTTGGTGTATAGCAATGCCACTGATTTCTGTGGGTTGATTTTAAATCTTGCTACTTTACTGAATTCCTGTATCAATTCTAGCAATTTTGGGGTGGAGTCTTTGGGGTTTTCCACATAAAGTATCATATCATCTGGAAAGAGTGAGAGTTTGACTTCTTCTTTGCCAGTTCTGATACATTTTATTTCTTCTTCTTGTCTGATTGCTGAGGCTAGGACTTCTAGTACTATGTTGAATAGCACCTGGTGCTAGTGGACATCCCTGCCATGTTCTTGACCTTAGGGGAAAAGCGCTCCATTTTTCCACATTGAGAATGCTATTCATTCTGGGTTTTTCATAGATGGCTTTTATGATATTTAGGTATGTACCCTCTACCCCTACACTCTAAAGAGTTTTAATCAAGAAAAGATGCTGTACTTTGTCAAATGCTTTTTCTGCATCTATTGAGAGGATCATATGGTTCTTGTTCTTTCTTTTATTAATGTACTGTATCACATTGATTTGCGGATGTTGAACCAAGCTTGCAGCCCAGGAATAAATCCCACTTGGTCGTGGTGATAATCCTTTTAATGTACTGTTGGATCCTATTGGCTACTTTTGGTGAGAATTTTTGCATCCATGTTCATCAAGGATATTGGTCTGTAATTCTCTTTTTTGATGGGGTCTTTGTCTGGTTTGAGGATGAAGGTAATGGTGGCCTCATAAAACGAGTTTGGAAGTTTTCCTTCCATTTCTTTTTTTGGAATAGTTTCAGAAGAATAGGTATTAATTTTTCTTGAATTGTTTGGTAGAATTCCCCTGGGAAGCCATCTGGCCCTGGGCTCTTGTTTGTTGGGAGATTTTTGATGACTGCTTCAATTTCCTTAGTGGTTATGAGTCTGTTCAGGTTTTTCTATTTCTTCCTGGTTCAGTTTTGGTAGTTTATACATCTCTATGAATGCATCCATTTTTTCCAGATTATGTAATTTGCTGGCATAGAGTTGCTCATAATATGTTCTTATAATTGTTTGTATTTCTTTGGTGTTGGTTGTGATCTCTCCTCTTTCATTCATGATTTTACTTATTTGGGTCATTTCTCTTTTCTTTTTGATAAGTCTGCCCAGGAGTTTATCAATCTTGTTAATTCTTTCAAAGAACCAGCTCCTAGTTTCATTGATCTGTTCTACTGTTCTTTGGTTTCTATTTCATTGATTTCTGCTCTGATCTTTATTATTTTTCTTCTCCTGCTGGGTTTAGGCTTTATTAGCTGTTCTTTCTCCATCTCCTTTAGATGTAGGGTTAGGTTGTGTATTTGAGACCTTTCTTGTTTCTTGAGAAAGGCTTGTATTGCTATATACTTTCCTCTCAGGACTGCCTTTGCTGCATCCCAAAGATTTTGAACAGTTGTGTTTTCATTTTCATTTGTTTCCACGAATTTTTTAAATTATTCTTTAATTTCCTGGTTGATCCATTCCTTCTTTAGTAGGATGCTCTTTAGCCTCCATGTATTTGAGCTCTTTCCGACTTTCCTCTTGTGATTGAGTTCTAGTTTCAAAGCATTGTGGTCCAAAAATATGCAGGGAATTATCCTAATCTTTTGATACTGGTTGAGACCTGATTTGTGACCCAGGATGTGATCTATTCTGGAGAATGTTCCATGTGCACTAGAGAAGAATGTGTATTCTGTTGCTTTGGGATGGAATGTTCTGAATATATCTGTGAAGTCCATTTGTTCCATTGTATCATTTAAAGCCTTTATTTCCTTGTTGATCTTTTGTTTAGATGATCTGTCCATTTCAGTGAGGGGGATGTTAAAGTCCCCTACTATTTTTGTTGTTGATGTATTTCTTTGCTTTTGTTATTAATTGGCTTATATAATTGGCTGCTCCCATGTTATGGGCATAGATATTTACAATTGTTAGATCTTCTTGTTGGATAGACCCTTTAAGTAGGATATAGCATCCTTCCTCATCTCTTATTATAGTTTTTGGTTTAAAATCTAATTTGTCTGATATAAGGATTGCCACCACAGCTTTCTTTTGGTGTCCATTAGCATGGTAAATTGTTTTCCACCCCCTCACTTTAAATCTGGATGTGTCTTTGGGTCTAATATGAATCTCTTGCAGGCAGCATATCAATGAGTCTTGTTTTTTAATCCGATCTGATACCCTGTGTCTTTTGATTGGGGCATTTAGCCCATTTACATTCAGGGTAACTAGTGACAGATATGAATTTAGTGGCATTGTATTGCTTTAAGATGATTGTTACTGTATATTGTCTCTGTTCCTTTCTGGTCTATGTTACTTTTAGGCTCTCTCTTTGCTTAGAGGACCCCTTTCAATATTTCTTGTATGACTGCTTTGGTGTTTGCAAATTCTTTATTTTTTGTTTGTCCTGGAAGCTTTTTATCTCTCCTTCTATTTTCAATGACAGCCTAGCTGGATGTAGTATTCTTGGCTGCATATTTTTCCTGTTTAGTGCTCTGAATATATCATGCCAGTCCTTTCTGGCCTTCCAGGTCTCTGTGGATAGGTCTACTGTCAATCTAATGTTTCTACCATTGTAGGTTACAGACCTCTTGTCCTGAGCTGCTTTCAGGATTTTCTCTTTGTCTCTGAGACTTGTAAGTTTTACTATTAGATTTCGGGGAGTTGACCTATTTTTATTGATTTTGAGGGGGGTTCTCTGTGCCTCCTGGATTTTGATGCCTATGTCCTTCCCCAAATTAAGGAAGTTCTCTGCTATATTTGCTCCAATATACCTTCTGCCCCTCTCTCTCTTTCTTCTTCTTCTGGGATCCCAATTATTCTAATATTGTTTCATCTTATATTATCACTTATTTCTCTAATTCTGCCCTTGTGATCCAGCAGTTGTTTATCTCTGTTTTTCTCAGCTTCTTTATTTTCCATCATTTGGTCTTCTATATCACTAATTCTTTCTTCTGCTTCATTTATCCTAGCAGTTAGAGCCTCCATTTTTTACTGCACCTCATTAATAGCCTTTTTGATTTCAATGTGGTTAGATTTTAGTTCTTTTTTTTCTCCAGAAAGGGATTGTTATCTTCCATGCTTTTTTCAAGCCCAGCTAGTATCTTTATATCGACATTCTTAGCTCTAGTTCCAACATCTTACTAATGTCTGTATTGATTAGGTGCCTGGCAGTTGGTACTTCCTCTTGTTCTTTTTTTTTAGGGTGAGTTTTGCCGTCTTGTCAGTTTGTCCAGAGGAGAATAGGTGAATGAGAGAACAAA
This sequence comes from Mirounga angustirostris, assembly GCF_029215605.1. NCBI lineage: Eukaryota > Metazoa > Chordata > Mammalia > Carnivora > Phocidae > Mirounga > Mirounga angustirostris. The sequence goes on from NW_026991719.1 coordinate 102,041,387, forward strand.
ATGCTAACAGGGTAAAAACGACCCCAGAAAAATATACACTAAACAAATCAGAAGAGACCCAAAACCAGGGGGAAAAGAAAGGGAAAGAAAAAAATAAAAGAATATGATCAGGCTGGTGAATATCAGAGCCACACACTAGATTTTGGGCATCTTTTGGTCTGTTAGAAGAAAGTGGTTCCCAAAATTTTAAAGAAGGAAAAACTTATATATGTACAAAAATAAGGGTAAATATGTTGAAGGGATGGAATATGACTGTAAAGATGCAAATTATAAAAGATTTTTTAAAAGGAATTGATAAGAAGTTGGTTGAAAACAGAAAGAAGAAAAATTAAAAAAAAACAAAAAGCAAAAAAAGGGGGAGAATGTGTTCAGGCAGGAGACTAGAGCAAAGCCATACACTAGAGATTTAGAGTATATTTTGGTCTGTTAGAAACTGTATCCAAAAATTTTAAAGAGAGAAAAATTTATATATATACACAAAATAAGTTAACTACAATGAAGGGATAGAATATGACTCTAAAAATGAAAATTAAAAAAGATTTTAAAAAAAGAATTGGTAAGATGTTTGTTGAAAAAGGGAAAAAGAAAAATTTAAAAAAAAGAAAAAAGAAAGAAAATTTAAAAATTAACTTTGAGGGGTACCTGGGTGGCTCAGTTGTTAAGCATCTGCCTTTGGCTCAGGTCATGATCCCAGGGTCTTCGGATCGAGCCCCACATCAGACTCCCTGCTCTGCAGGAAGCCTGCTTCTCCCTCTCCCACTCCCCCACTTGTGTTCCCTCTCTTGCTGTGTTTCTCTCTGTGAAATAAATAAAATCTTTAAAAAAAAATTAACTTTGAAAGACTAAAGAGTCATGGGGAAAAAACCCATGAATGCTATGTGCTGTATTCCTGTAGCACTGGAGTTTTGCTGTTCTCATTGATCAATAAACTTGGTCTTGGCTGGATGTTCTTGCTGATCTTCTGGGGGTGGGGCCTGTTGCAGTGATTCTCAAATGTCTTTGCCCAAGGCGGAATTGCACCGCCCTTTGTCAGGGGCCAGGCTAGGTAATCTTCTGGGGTTTACTCTCGGTAGCTTTTGGTCCCTGAATGCTTTCCATAAAGCTTTGGAGGACCAGAATGAAAATGGCAGCCTCCTAATCTCTGGTCCCAGAGGAGCCGAGAGCTCGGGCCCCATTCCTCAGTGATCTCCCAGAGAAAAGCAGTCAATTACTCCTCTCTCCCCGGTCTCCGGCCTATCTCTGTGCTCACCTGGCCTGTGACCAAGCGTTTCTATCTCTGGCACAGGACCCCATTTGGAGTTTCCAAACCCAGCAGATTCCTGTGGTGTACTCCCGCACTGCTCCTCCCAGGGGAGGAAGGGGAGTCTCCCGGATCTACCACTTGTTAGGTCCCTGCCAGGGGCCCAACTCTGCCACAGATCACGGTTTATGGCAACCCCGATCTGAGAGCCCATTCCTTGGCTTCATCTTTGTAGCCGGCTTCCCCGCTCCAATACCTGGGAGCTCTGCAGCACTCAGGCATCCCTTGTCTTTCTGTGACCCTGAGGGTCCTGAGACCACACTCTTCCAGCGAGGGTTACAACCCCGCTTAGCCACCGGAGTGACGTCCCTCAGTGGAGCAGACTTCTAAAAGTTCTGATTTTGTGCTCTGCTGCTCTATCACTTGCCGGTAGCAGCTGACGGAGGCTCCCTCCCCCCGCTGTCTATCTTCCTGAATATTGTCTCAGATCCACTTCTCCGCATGTCCTACCTTCCAGAAAGTGGTTGCTTTTCTGTTCATAGAGTTGCTGCTGTTCTTTTCTTTGATCTCCTATTGAGCTTGTAGGTGTTCAAAATGGTTTGATAACTATCTGGCTGAATTCCTGGCACCAGACGAAATTTAAGTCTCCCACTCTTCCACCATCTTCTAGATGGCTATCTTCTACCAGTGCCTCTTCAGATTGTCTTCCCTCTATGTGTGTCTCTGTCTCTGTGTCCATATTTTCCTTCTTTATAAGGACACCAGTCAGATTAAGCCTCACTATAATGACCTTACTGTAATTAAGTTCATCTGCAATGATCCTATTTCCAAGTAAAGTCACATTCTTAGGTTCTGGAGTTTGGGATTTCATCATCTGAATTTTTAGGGGATACAATTCAACTCATAAGACTCTTAAATGTAGTTTTTCTACTTAGACTATGAATTTAAGAACTATTAAGACTAAGCTCTTGGAACTTCTTTCTAGTATAGGGTATAAACCAGGTTTGAATTCTAGCACTGGTGATTGTGTGATATTAAGCAGGTTGTTTATCATTTCTGTAGCTCAAATTTCCTATCTATAAAATGGTAACAATAATATGTACTGAATAGGGGATGTTGTGAGGATTAAATGAAATAAAATATGAAAACACACTTAGAAAAAAAAAACACACTTAGACCAGTGGCACCTTCATTTTATAAAACAATTGTATGATTTTTTTCCCTTACTTAGAAGAAATAATGAAACCCAACTGATAGGCATTAAGTAAGGAATCTCTCTGAAAAGTTACCAAATAAAATATAAGTATTTGGAAATGTATAATTTTAAGCTTTCTTGCTAGTGAGAGACAAACAGAGCTTCTGCCAAAATTCATGATGATTTTTTAAAAAAAGTGTTTATTTGGCTGCTGGGAACATAGTGCTAAGGAAACAAAGTCTTGAGTTCTGTCTAGGGCAATTACCTTCAGTCATTATATCCATAGTTTAATTGAGTGAATCAGTTACAAATCGGAATAGATATCACCCACTGACTATACCAAAGCTTTAAAAGGTAAGTCAGCTTCTCAGTTTTTGTAGCAATTTCATCTCTTGGTGCTCCTTGTTTTATAATTTCTGAAGAATAAAAAATGTAAATAGAAACACATTAATTTGATTCCAGCAGCTGCAATTTCTGTTGAATGCACCACAATTTCCTTATAATTACAAGCATTATGGTATAGCTGGGCCACCATGCCTTTTCTGATTGATCATCTTCCTATACTGCAATCCTACTCTAAGGATCAGTCTGTAGCTAAAAGAAGAGTGATTTGTATTGATGTAATAGAATTACTGTGTGAGTGTAGCAAATTGGAGCTTTTCATTATAAACACTATCATAATTGATCATTTTAGCTAATGGTTAGGGTAACTTAAATGTAACCTGTAATTTCCACAACTTGAAATCAATGGAGTACATTTATTTTTAATTAAATGGTTGCCAAAATAAAATCTAGGGGAAATGTGCAAATAAAAACAATAATTTAGTTTTAAGTACTGTATTGGTTACCTATGCTGTGTAACAAATTACTTAGAATTTAGCAGTTTATAGCAATGTACATTTATTATCTCACAGTTTCTGTGGGTCAGGAATCCAGATATGGTTTAGCTGGGTCCTCTGCTTTGGGGTCACTTACAAGGCTCCAATCAAAGTATCAGCCAAGGTTTAGAGACTCATATGAAGGCTCCACTGTGGAATGATCCACTTCTAAGCTCACTTACCTGGTTATTGATAAATGTGGTAGGCAGAATAATGGTTCCCTAAAGAAGTCTATGTCCTAATACCTGAAACATGTGAATATGTTATGTTACATGGCAAAAAGGAGTTATAGTTGCAGATGGAATTAAGGTTGCTAATCAACTGACCTTAAAATAAGGAGATCATCCTGGATTTTCTGGGTGAGCCAAATGTAATCACAAGGGGTATTAAAGGTGAAAGTTGGAGGCAGAAGAGGAATCAGTGTGAGGATGATGTGATGTGAGAATGACTCAGCTGGTTATTGCTGGCTTTGAAGATGGAAGGGGTGGGGAGTGATCCAAAGAATGCAGGCAGCTTCTAGAAGGTAGAAAAGGCAAGGAAATGGATTCTTCCCTAGAACCTCTAGAAATGAATGCAGCACTGCTGGTGCCTTGATTTTAGCCCAGTGAGATTAATTTCAAACTTCTGATTTCCAGAAGTATAAGATAATAAATTTGTGTTGTTTTAAACTGCTAGGTGTGTGATAATTTGTTATAGCGACAATAGTAAACAAATGCAGAAAGAATCAGTTTTTCAAGGGTTATTGGTTATTGGAGTGAGGGCCTCAGTTTCTTGCTGGTGGTTGGCTGGAGGCTGTCCTCAGTCCCTTGCCATGCGGATCTCTCCAGCTTGCTTCATCAGACCAAACACTCAAAAAGAGCAAGAACAAGACAGAGAGGGTGCTAGAAAGATGAAAGTCACAGTGTTTTGTAACCTAGTTACAGAAGTGATGACATCTCATCACTTTTGGTATATTACATTTGTTAGAAACAAGTCATTAGGTCCAGCCTACCATAGAGGAGAGGAGATCACACAAATTTGTGAATTCCAGGAGACAGGGACCATTGGGTTTCATGTTAGAAGTTGCCCATCATTGGGGCGCCTGTGTGGCTCAGTTGGTTAAGCGACTGCTTTCGGCTCAGGTCATGATCCTGGAGTCCCTGGATCGAGTCCCGCGCCGGGCTCCCTGCTCGGCGGGGAGCCTGCTTCTCCCTCTGACCCTCCCCCCTCTCATGTGCTCTCTGTCTCTCATTCTCTCTGTCTCAAATAAATAAATAAAATCTTAAAAAAAAAAAAAAGAAGTTGCCCATCACAAGTACTGATACAATACTCACAGCACTTCCCTTATGTTTAAAATCATGAGACCTTCCTGCTAGCTCACTGTTCTTACTCTCTTTAGTTTTCTTTTTCATTTGTTATAATTTCTTTTTTTTTAAAGATTTTATTTATTTATTTGAGAGAGAGAGAATGAGAGACAGAGAGCATGAGAGGGAGGAGGGTCAGAGGGGGAAGCAGACTCCCCGCCGAGCAGGGAGCCCGATGCGGGACTCGATCCCGGGACTCCAGGATCATGACCTGAGCCGAAGGCAGTCGCTTAACCAACTGAGCCACCCAGGTGCCCTGTTATAATTTCTTTTAAAAGATATTTTAAATATGTATGTATGTGGATATATAGAAATATGAGAAAGTGAAAAAATACTAAATGTTGTGATATCTGGTGATAGGATTTCGAGAGATACTTTGTTTAAAATGTTACTAGTCTTTTAAAGTTTTACAAAGAGCATATTTTACATATATATATAAAGTCAAAATTATTTGAAAATTAAAAGATAAAACTTTCTACATTTATGAATGCCCCACACTAATTTTGATATGTGCATTTGGTTCTTTTTTTTTTTTAAGATTTTATTTATTTATTTGACAGAGAGAGACACAGCAAGAGAGGGAACACAAGCAGGGGGAGTGGGAGAGGGAGAAGCAGCCTTCCTGCTGAGCATGGAGCCCTATGCGGGGCTTGATCCTAGGACCCTGAGATCATGACCTGAGCCGAAGGCAGATGCTTAATGACTGAGCCACCCAGGCGCCCCATGTGCATTTGGTTCTTAACTTACTTTTTGTTGAATACAAACATGCTCTGTATCAGTGAACTGTGTACCACAACCTTATTTTTTTTCACTGAAGAATAAGTTGATCCTAGATTTCACTGGAAAAATAATTAAAGGAATTAGAATGAATTAAAATTTATTATGAAAATACAGAAACCTCTCTTAACCTCTTATGAGAGATACATAGCAACAGAACTTTGAAATAATAAGCTAATTCTTAAAATCCACACACAGAGAAGTCTTACATGTGTCTAAGACCTTCAGCTATTTTTTATGGAGTTTATAAAATACCCCTGTATGGTTCAATATTTAGACATGTAGAAACAAGTCTCAACTGAAAAACTTCTTTTCCCCTGATTTATTCTGAGTAAGAAGATTTGTCATGAGGAACACTGAAAGTGAAGGATATGCTCTGAGGTTTCTTGAAAAAAATGACAATGATTCAAATTGGATAGGCTTTTGCCTTTATAAGAAAAGCAAAGTGAGCATATTGATTTTATTTCCTCATAATAATGAGTTACATGACGAGCTAAAACACTAGCAAAGAATAATTCACATATAAGCACCTTCTATCACAGGGGAAAAAATGAGTGCTTTATAAAGCTGCTTTGAGCTAAGATAAGAAAAGAAAAACATATTGTTATTTAGAAGAAATATATTTACAGCATGGCTCTTTGCTATATTCCTCACTTTTTTTTTTATATTCCTCACTTTTAAAAGAAAAATATGGTATCCATTACTAGATTGGAGTAACTCACTTTTTCTTTTGCCTGCAGTTTGATTTTACACATTGAATGCTTTATTTTTGATTAAAATAATTTATAATTGTGTGTGTGATCCCTCATATGTGTAAAATAGATGAGACCAACTTTTTCCTGAAGCTTAAAGTCATAGCTTCTCCCGGCCAGAGAAAAGGTAACCAAGTAAACAAATGACTTTATCTGCTGTGGTATTTTATAAATGCACATAACATTCATTTTCTCTTGATCTCTTTTGTTTGCACTTGTAATATTCTGTAAGATGTTATAAGATCAAAATAAAATTAATACTGTCCAGTAATAATGATGAGAAAGTGACTAAAGGGATATTTGAAATAGCATGAGAGACAGCATATGATATTTAGGACTACCTTTTTCTGTCCTTTAAAAAATAAATTAAATGCAAACATGCATAAGATTACCAAGATAAGAAAAATATATATATTGAGGTATCTGTATTTGTTCATTGTTACCATTTTCTGTTAACTTTCAACATTTAATAGCCATGGCTTTAAACTGTACAAAACACATCACTCCTGGAATTCATTCATTTATATATAAATATGTATACTCATGCAGATAAAATTTATATTTTGATCACTTAATATTTTAAATATCTATGTTTCATGATGATTGTATATTATGATATACTTTAGTATGCCAAAGTATGCTATGATGTATTAAAAGTTCCCTTACTTCCTAGTGACTATATAGTTGCTCTCCCAGGAGCAGTGATAAACATGGTTAGGAATAGGGCGCCTGGGTGGCTCAGTTAGTTAAGCGACTGCCTTCGGCTCAGGTCATGATCCTGGAGTCCCTGGATCGAGTCCTGCATTGGGCTCCCTGCTCAGCGGGGAGTCTGCTTCTCCCTCTGACCCTCCCCCCTCTCATGTGCTCTCTCTCATTCTCTCTCTCTCAAATAAATAAATAAAATCTTTAAAAAAAAAAACATGGTTAGGAATATAATGATGATTAGTACCATTGATGACATGATTAGAGAAACCAGTCAATTTATTTGGGGTGCTTTTAAAAACTCTTTGTTTTGACAAGTGGCCTGCCAAAACAGACAACTCACCACAAAGAGCCTGTTCAGGGGAATTTATAAACAAATGGTAAAAATTCAGAAGTGCTGTGGTAATCCAACTTTTTGATGATTTACATATATTTTTTTTGTTTTAATGATTGAATAATTGAAAGACTGTTATCTTATTACGAATGTTCCTCCGGGGATTTTTCTTTACAATTAAAAAAGCAGTTTGCCAAAATAGGCAGTATTTGAACTAATTCTGCTATTTGCCAGCTACCAAATGAATAGAACATCTGGATGTCTGCAGCCAACTCAAATTTGCTCCCAGCAAATCAGTCTGCAATTGGGGATTCAGGTTCCATTTATCTAATACCAAAATAAAAAAATGAGAAAAAGATCTGCTATACTTTTAGTTTTTTAATATGTGTGAGATCAACTGTACAGATATTCTAAAAATATTTGGGTGAAATTTTGTCTCTTTTAATCTGTTAGGCATCAGAGATATATTAGTTTTCATCTAACTACTTGAAGTCTATCATGGAGCTTATTATACTTGTTCCTTTAAAATATACATTTCTACTACAAGTTTCAAGTTTGCTTGGCACCAAACTTGAAAGCAGTGTCAGTTAATATGTATCACGTAAAAAGTATGATATAAGAATTTGTAATCCTGTGGAGTTTTTATATTCTACCTTATTATTATTATTATCATTATTATTATTTAGGGACAATCCTAGGGCCACAAAATGATGTATAACATGTATAGTATTTATTTTTAAAATTATTACTTTGAAAGATAGAAGGGACCTTAAGAGTCACTAGATATCAGGTCATTCTAATACTTCAATCCTATTTGCAACATTCCTGCAAAGTGACTGGTTTCCAAATGAATACTTTATCATTCCATTCAGGAATTTATAACCTCTGGAGACAGCAAAGTTTTTTGCTTATACTGAGATGAAAGCTGACACGTGTTAGTTTTCACCCAGCAGTCCCAATGTCTTCTTTTGGTTGTTTACAAAAGTAATTTAGTATCCTTCCTTTGGCTTTTCTTTTTAAGCTTCGACATTACTAGTTCTTTTACCTATTCTTCATATAAAGTGGTTTCAAGTTCTGTCATCAGTTTGACTGCTTTCACATAAACAAATTCTAAAATATGGCTCTCAGAACTGAGTGCCATATTCAGGTGTGGTCTGAGCAAGATTATCAACTCCTTTATTTAAAATCTGTGTTTGTATAATACTATAATCTAAATTGTAATACACTTTTGGAAGGTTGACTCATTTTGTATTCACTTTAAACTAAAATGTCCAAGTCTTTTTCTTTTCTTTCTTTTTTCTTTTTTAAATGCATATTGTTGCCAAACCATGTCATTTCCATGCTGCACTTGTATAGTTGGCTTTTTGAATCTAAATCCAGAACATTATACTTATCCCTGTAATAATTTACCTTGTTAGATTTCACCTGTTATTTGCCAACCTGTGATAATCCATAGGAATTCTGATTTTGTCATCAAAAGCACTTTCGCCTCCACTCAGATTTGTGGTATCTACCAATTTAGTAGATATACCATTCATATTTTCAAAGAATTCATTAACCAAATTATTAAACAGGCCAGAGATCAGAGAACTTCTTTGGCATGTTGTTGGAGATCTCCTTTTAGGTTGTCATTATTCCATTTTAAGTTGACGTTATTTTGTTAAATTGCATCCTTTGTTTTAGTTTTTCAGCTAGTTATACTTTCCTTTAATGTTAGTATCATCTGTCCCACATTTCTCTATCCTGTTGGAATCTGGCAAAAATCTAATATCTAGAGACACTACTGTGGGGTGTATCCTTGGACTACCAATTATTGACTCTACCAGAATAGAAAATGAAAATGAAAATGAAAAAAAAATTTTTTTTTTTTTGCAAAATTTGTTGAGCCAGTACAAAAGTTTTGTGGCTGCTTTAGGACATGGTTCTGAAAGTTCTAGGTAGTGCTTCATCTGTTACTGCACTGCTTCATGAAACCAAATCAACTGTTATTTATTGACTTCTCACTCTATTGAGAGTACTATGAACCAAGAAATAACTATATGATCCTTTTTACTGAAACACTTACATTGTATTTTCATGGTTACAGACTGCCCTACTCCAGTGTTAGCTAGTCACCTTACAATTCTATGGTCCTGATCACAAGGGGGATTTTCTGTGAGATTATGAATGGCACATTGTGAACATAGCCTGTCAGATAAAAAAAAAAAAAAATCCCAAACTCTAACACAGTGCTTTTCAATTTTATTTTTACCACAAAAGAAATGCATTTTATGTCAAGATGTATTATCTATCTATCTACCACAAAAGAAATGCATTTTATGTCAAGGTTTATTATCTATCTATCCATCTATGAGTGTAGATGTACGTATGTACACACATAAGTATATATGCATATGATTATAATCATGTGCATATGTGTGTATATGTCACAACAAATATTTCATAACACAATATTTACCCCCATTGCTGGGTTTTTTAAGCTTGTTTATTCTATTTTATTAAAAAAAATTGTTTGGTGACCACTAAATTGCTTTTTTGATCCACTAATAGTCTGTGTTCTAAGGTGGAATCTCTGATGATGATGGATCCACAACATCATCTTCATTCTTGAGGTAGAGAGACATATATTCAAAGGTTGTAGAAATATATCACCAGTCTAAGCACAATGAGGCTTTACAGCTCTCCATATTGTCTAGGCCACCATCTCCTCTATGTGATCTAGGGTATGTTTTTTTGTAGATTAGTGCACTCCAAGGAAAACATTTATTTGTCTGGTCTCCTTCAGGAAGAATAGATGTAAGCAGGATATTGGGGGAAGTATGCAAATGAAGATTTATAAATTGCCTATTATGTCCCAGGCACTGTTAAAGGTATTTTGCAAATTTGTTTATTTTGGCCTTCAAAAAGAAGTAAGGATCATGGACTATAGTAATTTGCCCAAGATCACTAAATTCTTTTATCTAAAAAATTTAAATAAGTTTCAGCCCAGAATCTTCCTGATTTCAAAGCCCATGTACATTTCACTGCATTAACTTCCACTTTAAAATTTGACTTGCTTTTATGCATTTGAACTGCACCTTTCTTTCCACCCAATTCGTGAAACTCCAATTGCCTTTTTTTGTTTATTTATTTATTTTTTTTAGTAATCTCAACACCCAATGTGGAGCTCAAATTTACAGCCCCAAGATCAAGAATCACATGCTCTTTTTGCTGAGCCAACCAGGCACCCCTCCAATTGCCTTTTTAGCAAGATTTATTCGGAATACAGATCATTATACTCCAAGTTTCTTCTGTATTCCTTATTTGAGACTCTGATTTGTATAATGGTTAATAGCACAGACTCGGGAGTCTCTGGAGCCAGATATCCTGGGTTTGAATCTTGGCCCTTCTACTTTGTTCACTGTATAATAATCTTGAGCAAGGCACTTAGCCTCTCAGTGTCCAAATTTCTTCATCTGTAAAAAGAAGATATTAGTAACTACTTCATACTGTTTGTGTGAGGATTAAAATGAGGGAATAATGTAGAGCACTTAGACGGCATAGTGCCTTGCACATAATTCTAAATAAGTATTATTATAAATGTCTCATGCGCTTACCTACAAAGTGTATTTTGTTTCAGAAGGATAGCTAGCTGCCTCCATTGTATGCTGTGTGGGATACTGAAAGGACCAAATAGAAGAAAACTGTCTCTTGTAATGCACTTTCATAGTCTTCCTTCCTTCCTGATTTGAAATTCTAGCCATTAGAGAATCACTGATGGGAAACACAATGTGAAGGAGGGGGCGCCATCTTTAGAAGGACACTAACTCAAGTTACCAAGAAAGGACTCTGTTATACTCTGACATTTAGCCAGACATAAATCTGATTAAATTGGGGACTGGTATAAGATGGAGAAGTCTAGCAGAAGGAGTTGTGGCCCTCTTCATCTATCCCTGCTTTAACCACAGGGCTATTTGCCTCCTCTTTTATATTGTCTAGAGGCAAAAATAGCAATTCTTCTCCCCATAGGGTGTACATTCTGAGTCACTCACTGAACCCTCATCAAAGTTAATGTCCAAATAGTTGATTTGACCCATATAATTGAAAGCTGACTATATTCCTCCCATTTTAAATATGAGGAAGCTCAAAAAAGTTAAATAATTTGCCTTATATCAGGGTTTCTCAATATGGGCATTATTGACACTTTGGCTTAGATAATTCTTTGTTTTAGGGGCCTGTTCTGTGCATTGTGGGATGTTTAACAGCATCTCTGTCTCTACCCAGTAGATTCTAGTTGCACTCACTAGCTGTGATAACCAGGACCATGGAATTGTAAGGTGACTAGCTAACACTGGAGTAGGGCAGTCTGTGACCGTGAAAATACAATGTAAGTATTTCAGTAAAAAGGATCATATAGTTATTTCTTGGTTCATAGTACTCTCAATAGAGTAAGAAGTCAATAAATAACAGTTGATTTGCTTTCATGAAGCAGTGCAGTAACAGATGAAGCACTACCTAGAACTTTCAGAACCATGTCCTAAAGCAGCCACAGAACTTTTGTACTGGCTCAACAAATTTTGCAAAAAAAAAAAAAAAAATTTTTTTTCATTTTCATTTTCTATTCTGGTAGAGTCAATAATTGGTAGTCCAAGGATACACCCCACAATAGTGTCTCTAGATATTAGATTTTTGCCAGATTCCAACAGGATAGAGAAATGTGGGACAGATGATACTAACATTAAAGGAAAGTATAACTAGCTGAAAAACTAAAACAAAGGATGCAATTTAACAAAATAACGTCAACTTAAAATGGAATAATGACAACCTAAAAGGAGATCTCCAACAACATGCCAAAGAAGTTCTCTGATCTCTGGCCTGTTTAATAATTTGGTTAATGAATTCTTTGAAAATATGAATGGTATATCTACTAAATTGGTAGATACCACAAATCTGAGTGGAGGCGAAAGTGCTTTTGATGACAAAATCAGAATTCCTATGGATTATCACAGGTTGGCAAATAACAGGTGAAATCTAACAAGGTAAATTATTACAGGGATAAGTATAATTCTAGACACTGCCAAATATTCTAGGCATGGAGGGTGCAAGGTATAAAATTACCTTGTGTTGAGAACAACTGCCTTAGGTCAGAAACTTGTAAGGTAGGGAGCTAGGACTCAAATTAAAGTCTATCTGATTCAGAATCCCATGATTTTCAACATTATGTGAAACTGTCCCTATTGAATGTGACATTGATAAGCCCTGAATGGCAAACAAAATAAAAGAGTGTATGCTATGGGAAGTCAGGTCTGGATGCCAGACTTGACCTAACTCACAATTATTGGAAAACTCATCATAAATGGCTTCTTATATTAGAGCTTCACCCTGCTTAAGGGGAATGTACAAAGTGTGAGGACTTGAGGCCCTTTTTGAAGGGAATTAAAAGAGCTTCCAGAGTGGGGACACAAATATGCAGGTGGTATAGGAGAGCTTTGGGACATCAGGCCCTTTAACATTTGCTATAAATACCCAAAGCAGTTGAAATAATTCTGCAGAGTTCTGACATGGACTAAGATACATAGATACACCCAAACTACTTTATGTTTACTCACCAGAGTGAAGGTACTGGGGGAACTGGGTAGACATCTTTATTTGCAAATGGTAGAGATCTGAGGTTCTCCAGTTAATGTACTTAGTTTCCAGAGATAGTTATATTTTCAACCCCTTTCATTCCTTGAAAAACACTAAGAACAAAATGAAAACAAGAAGGCAAATTTTGGAGCCTGGAACTCTGCATCTAGGCATATTCAACATGATTTACTGCTCACAGTGCAGGATACAAATAATGGCCATGCCAGCATGTGAAAGCTTAAAATACATTCTAATAAAGATCACATTGTGAGCATTGCCAAGACAGAATAAAATGCAATCAGGATTTTAATGTGCATAAAATAATAGCTCCATGGATTCAAGCGTACTGATTAATGCCAGAGACACTTATGAAATGCTGTTGTCTGGTCATCAGTGTTATTTTTCTTATGGAACACTTTGTACTAAAAGCAATAAAAGAGGACTAATAAACTAAGAAGAGAATACCTTATTCTGTAAAATTAACTTGACTCAGGTGAAGTGCTTTAGTGACAGGTGATCTATGTTCCAAGATTGACAGGTTATCAGTATAACTTACTTTGAAATATGCATATTCCAAATATTTCTGAAATATTCACCTTTCATAGCAGATTCTCTTGCTTTTCTCATGTCTGTGTGTAAATGTAAATTTTGTGCTTACTGTATACTCAGCTTTTTTTTTTTTTAAATTTGAGGAGCCAAAATTAGCTTTAAGATGTCACTTGAAGAAGAAAATGTGTCTAAACTTAAAAAGAACATTGAAGCAACTTGTAAGCATTCCCGACTTCAATTTCATAACTCAAGAAAATAGTTAAACAAACATACATGCTCATAAAGGCTGACTTGTTTAAAAATCTGAGTGACAAGAGAAAGTGATAAGAGTACATGGTAAATGCTGTTACTATACTTTGTTTGAAACACAAAACAGCAATGAGCACAACAAAATAAAGCCCATGTATATATCCCTCATATCTCATAATACACCTTCTCTTTCTTGTGAGGTTAGAGTTGTTAGGGAGCAAGCAGAAACTTGTTTGTACTCAGAAAAACACTTACTGAAATGACCACCCATTGCTAAGAAATAATTGAAATTGATAAACCTGTTCGGTGTTACTCTTTTCATGTAACACATTGATATAACTGATTTAGTAAGAAAAAATGCTGGTCATGATGGAATTTCAGCATAGCAATGTAGCATTAACTGTATCTCTACTAACTATATCTCCACTATTACTATTGTGTAGCACAAAGAGGAAGAACTTGGGGGAACTGACACCTAGATGTGAACCCTGGCTTTATATCTGTTTATACTTTTACTCTGCTTCCATCATTTGTAACATGAGGTTTGATAAAGACAAAATGAGGAATGTAGCTAAAATAAATAAGTGAAATATTGTAGGAACAAAGCAATTGGTAGATACTATTTATGAAATTATTAATACACCTGGTAGATTTGCCTTGTTATGGCACAGTAGGAAGACTATTAGACTGAGAACCAGGAAACCTGGATTATAATTGTAGTTCTGTCACTAATTAGCTATGTGAGTGTAAGTAATTCATTTAGTCTTTCTGTGACTCAGCTTTTTCATCTTTAAAATGAAGCATTGGATCATGTGATCTAGCTCCAAATTTCATTCCCCTCAAATATCTTACATTTTAGTGACTTTGGCTCATACAGAAAGACCAGGTCTTGGCCATAGGCCACCAGTTACTACTGTATTACCATTTATTGTGAAATTAGTAGTAGAGCTTAAAAGAGTTCTTTAGGAATTAGCCCAGTATACTTGAAATATAAATTACTTCAGCATAATGCTCCATTGGCAAAACACCAAGCCTCGCAGTTCAGGCAACATGCTATATTGGACTAGTGCACATGCCCATATTTTACATGTTATATAAATGAACCAAAGATGGCCTCTATATATTGGCTCCTAGGTTGTTTATTCCTATACAGCAGGGTGAGATCCACTATCCCAAATCCCCTTTGACACTAAATTCAGATTTTTACACATCTAATTGGTTTTTTTAAAGATTTATTTATTTATTATTTTAGAGAGAGAGGGAGAGTGGGGGGGAGGGGCAGAGAGAGAAGGAGAGGGAATCTCAAGCAAACTCCCCACTGAGCATGGAGCCCCATGTGGGGCTCAATCTCAGGATCTGAGCTGAAATCAGAAGTCGAACCTTAACTGACTGCACCACCCAGGCGCCCCTACACATCTAATTGTTTTAATCATATCCCAAATAAACAGATATTTAGTCATTTAAAGTCTGCCTGTTTTGCATACCCTGTGAAACTACAAGACATGTTAACCATTGATAAGATAAATCCTGCAACTGTAAAGCTCTTAGCCACTGTTGCCCTTCAGAGCTCTCTGACTCAAAGACTATCTGCAGTGCTCCTGAGGTACGTCACCTAGACACATGAAACCCATCTCTGATTTCTCCCTTGCCCTGGAGTTCCTTTGCCGTCATCCCCTTCAGGATGGTAGCCACCGCCATCACCAAAGCCTTTGGGCAGTCTCATATTGTGAGGAAGGTCCCTGCATGCCTGCAAACCTGTCAACGTGTCACCCAAATAAAGCTTGCATGTGCAACTACCATATGTGGGAATTACAAACACCTAAAGGAAGAAATTTCTAAAGATCCAAATAAGAAACCATAATGGAGATTATCGAATATTTAAAACTGAAGAACAATGGAACCATTCTAAATCAAAACTTGTAGAATGCAGAAAAAGCCAATATTTAGAAGGACATTTATAGCCTGAAATAAATGTATTTGAAAAGAAGAAGGATTGAAAATCACTGAGGCAAGCATTCACTTTGAAAAGTGAGACAAAGAACATTAGTATAAAGCCAAAAAAATAAAAGAAAATCATAAGTAGAAAAGCAGATATTAAATCAAAGAAAAGACAAAGAAACACAGGATTAAAAATTGAAATACTAAATATTTGAAATAATTATTAAGATATAGGAACTTCTGGCAATATTGTTGAACAAATAGAAAACACAATTAAATAGTATTAGCATGAAAGGGGAGCCATTGTATTGCTTTGGTAGGAACGTTTGAAGTTAATAACAGAATAGTATTAGAAAACCAAGATGAAGTGAGAAAATTTTCCAGGTAAATATGTATTTTCAAAATAAGATCAATTTACTCGAACACTCAGAATAGTCCTACAAACATTAAATCTACTGAATTAACATTACGAAGTTCCTTCTTCCCCAAAGAACTCGGTCTAGTCGGTATAAAAAAGCATGTTTTGCAAACCCTCCCAGTACAGTGCCAGAAAATAGAAAAAAAGAGTGTTTCTCCTAATTTTATGAGAATTTTATAACCCTGATACACAATATTGATAAGAACAGTACAGTAAAGGACAATAACAGGCCAATATCAGAAACATAGATGCAAAAATATTAAGTAGTATATTAGGAAGAGAGAGAGAGAGGAATCAGTAGAACAGAAGTACACATAAATAAAGTGGTATATGACAGAAGTGGCATTTAGATCAAGGGGGAAAGGAGGGACTAATCAATAAAAAGTTCAGTAATAAAGTTTTAGAAATAGTGTTCAGTATTCATCATGGTGATTACTTCAGTTTAATTAATGTGCATTTTATTTTTAATGTAAAATGACTTAGTTCTTGTTCAGAGGATTTATCCAGGTTGTACATTATTTTTCATTTTTCTCCTTTCTCTCTTGGCCTATTTTTGGGTAATAATTGAAATTTAGGGCAGAAAAAGGAGAAAACAATCAAGTTCCAACACAGTGGCTGGCAAAAGTTTGAAAATTTTCATTAAAGTCATATTTAGGAAAACTTCCACCTCCTGTAGCAGACTAGCTAGCTAATGCTGATCAATCGTCCTACTGTGAACAACTAAAAGACATGAACAAAATGTTTTAAAAAAAATCTATTTGAAGACATAAGAAAGCTAACTGATATTGAAGAATTATGGAGTCAAGAACTGGGAGAACAAAGAGACACCCAAACCAATTCTGCTTTGGGTCAGCTTTTCCCCAAAGGATATCTGCCAATATTGGAAGAGGTTGTTGAGAGCCTGAGAAGTTGACTACAGGTTATAGGGTTCTCTAGGGCTCACCAAGGAGTGGGAAACATTATAAATCCTGTATACTTGGGGTTGAGACTCCGAAGGATTATAATTTAGATTAAGGGTGAGCCAGAAATACTCTGGCACTCTCAGGAACTGAAAGTATGCTTCAAAAAATGTCATACTCTGTAACTGGATTACATTGATCTGTATTGTTTTAGAATCCTAGTCCTTTTCCCAGAAGCAAATTCAAATCTTCTGTGGAGGAAGACAGTATCATCTTAGACCTCAATATATTTTTTTATGATGTTAATGTACAATAGCCAGCCCTCAGTAAAAAACCAGGCACATGAAGATAATGAGACAGAGTGACCAAAACCAAACAAATTAACAAAAGAAAAACAATATATAACAAAGAGTGAAACACAGAAAATTCTAATCATGAAATTATGAAAACCAAACTTTAAAATAACTGCCTATTAAGATAAAGGAGTATAAACAGTAAAAATAAACAGAAAACTGAAAACTATAAAAGAGAACCAAATAAAACTTTTTTAAATTTAAAAAATACAGTGAACTAAATCAACTCAGTGGATGGGCTTGAGAAGATTAGACTCAGCTGAAGAGTTACTTAGGGAAATAGAATATGTCAGATCAATAACTAGACTGAAGAGCAGAGAGACGAAATAATTCTTAACATACAGAATATAAGGGGCATAAGAGATACAGAAAGTCTAACACATGGTAATGGAGTCTAATATTGAAAAGAGAAAAAAATGAGGCATAAGCAATTTTTGAAGAAATAATAGCTGAAGATTTTCTAAAACTGATGAAAAGCATCAAGCCACTGATTTTAAAAGCCCAATGAAATGCCAAAAAAATAAGAGAAAATCACATTGTAGTGGTTAATTTTGTATGTCAACCTGGGCTTGCCTATAGTGCCCACTTGTTTTGTTAAACAACATCTAGTCTAGATGTTGCTGCAAAGGATTTTTTTTTTAGATGTGATTACATTTAAATCAGTAGATTTTGAGTAAAACAGATTACATATCATAATGTGGGTGGGCCTCAACCTGTCAATTGAAGGCCATAGGAACAAAGACTGAGGTCCCCTGAAGAGGAAGGAATTCTGCCTTCAGAGTGCATTGGAAAAATTTTGCTGTAGTTTCCAAACTTTGAGCTCAAAACTACAATACCAACTCTTGCTAGAATATCTAGCCTGCTAGCCTGCCCTGAAGATTTCAGACTTATCTGCCCCTACAATCACATAAACCAATTCCTTAAAATAAATCTCTCTTCTTTCTCTCTCTCTCTCTCTCATTCTCTCTATATCTGTAGATATATAGGTATGTTTGATCTATATTTATGTTTATATACTCTTTCTCTGGAGAACCTTGACAAATAGACACACTTAGTTCTCAATAAAACTGTGCAAAGTCAACAAGAGAGAGAAAATCTTAGAAGCAAACAGAGGAAAAGGAAGTATACGTCATGTTCATGGACTGGAAGCTTAAGTATTTTAAATGTGTAAATACTCCCAAAATTGATCTAAGGAGTCAATAATTTGCAGAAATGATAAGTTGATCTTAAAATTCATACGAAAATGTAAGGGACCTTAAAAAGCCAGAAAGATCTTGCCAAAACAACAGCAGCAGCAGCAACAACAACTAAGTTGGAGGACTCAACACTTACAAATTTCAAAACTTATTGTAAACCTGCAGTAATCAAGGCAGTGTGTTACTGACATAAGAAAAGACATACAGATAAATGGAAGAGAATTGTGAGTCCATAAATAAACTCATGCATCTATGATCAGTTGTTTTTTGACAAGGGTGCCAAGACCATTCAGTGGGGGTAAGAATAGTCTTTTCAACAAATGGTGCTATAAGAATGAACTTTAACTCCTCCCTCACACCACAGACACAAACTAACTCAAAATGGACCTAAATGCAAGAGTTAAAGCTATAAAATTCTTAGAAAAAGATAGGTATAAATATTCATGACCTTGGATTAGCTCACAGTTTTTTAGTTATGACACCAAAGGGACAATCAATAAAAGAAAAAAAAATAGATAATTGGACTTTATTAAAATTGGAAATTTGTGTGCTTCCAAGGACATTATCCTAGCCACTAGACCACCAGGGAGCTGATCAGAGGACATTATCAAGAAAGTGAAGACGACGTATAGAATGGGAGGAAATATTTCCTCATGATTTATCTGATAAGGGATTTATAACCAGAATATATAAAGGGTTCTTACAACTCAACCATAAGCATACAAATAACCCAATCATAAAACGGTCAAAGGACCCAGATGGACTTTTCTCCAAAGAAGATATACAAATGGCCCACAGGCACATGAAAGATGTGCAACATCATTAGTTGTTAAGGGAATGCAGATTTTTACAAAAAGATTTATTTAAGAGAGAGTGAGAGAGCGCATGAGTTGGGGGGAGGGGCAGAAGGAGAGGGAGAGAATCCCAAGCAGACTCTGTGCTGAGTGTGGACCCCAATACAGGGCTTGATCTCACAACCCTGAGACCATGACCTGATCCGAAACCCAAGAGTATGATGCTTAACCAACTGTACCACCCAGGGGTCCCAACAATTACAAATTCTAAAATTAAAAGATTAAAAAGGCATTATTGGAAAAACTGGTTAAATCCACTCTGTAGTTTAGTTACTAGTAGTGTACCAGAGTTAATTCTTAGTTTTAATAATTTTACTATGGGTATATAAGGACATTAGCAAGCTGAAGACATTAAATAGAACTGTGTCTTGTTTTTGCAACTTTTCTATAAGTCTAAAATTATTTGAAAATAAAAAGTAAAAAAATGAAAATATATAATTGGTGCATTTCCACACCAAACTGGGGGAAAAACGTGAACTTTAGAGCTAGATAGATTATCTGAGCAGTAAAACTTTGTTTCCCTTTGGGCTTATTTCCTTCTGTTTTCCTTGCACAATGACCAAATGTTCCAAAATCCCAAGATTTCCAACAGTAGCAGCTAGTCTAAGTTTCACATTCTGATGATTGATCAAGAGGTTCCTAGATACAAAGTAGTATTACTAAACAGACTACTTCATTTTCTTCCAAGCCTACATTTCATTTTGCTATTTCTTTTTTTTTTTAAAGATTTTATTTTTTATTTGAGACAGAGAGAATGAGAGAGACAGAGAGCACACGAGAGGGGGGAGGGTCAGAGGGAGAAGCAGGCTCCCTGCCGAGCAGGGAGCCTGATGCGGGACTCGGTCCCGGGTCTCCAGGATCATGACCTGAGCCGAAGGCAGTTGCTTAACCAACTGAGCCATCCAGGCGCCCTCATTTTGCTATTTCAATATTTTTATCCAAAAAGCAACACAGGGCTTACTACTACATTCCCATAATAGAATCAATACAGAAACTTGTATCATTATAAGGAAATATTCCAAATTCTATAATGTGATGTGCTGGTTTTTTCCCTGCCAATGTTTAAGCTTTCCTTCAGTGCAAAAAAATACTTTGTGTTTTTCCTGAAAATTGGTAGGACTTTGTGATCAATTTACTGATGAAAAGTTAAAAATCTTTTGTTGGAAGGAATAATTGAAGATAGATATGATCATGTGTTCAATTAACTAAAATCCTGAGTTTTAATTTCTTGTCAAATAATGGGACTTATATAATATTTACCGTAACTACATTAGGCATTTCTCAGCAATATCAAGAATAAAGAGCATGTAAGTCTTTATTTCCATATATGTATTTTATGTACACACACAAACACACACAGACATACAAACACATGCTGTATAGTGTTTACTTTGCTCCCTCTACTCCTAAAATGAGTAAAGGAATAACAGTGGATATATAATGCTTTTGACAAATAATCTCATTTATTTATGGTAATTTCATTAAATTATAGTTATAGTTATTTCTCCCTGAAGTCTCTTTAGAGTTGACTTTATAAAATAATGTGATACTTATTCATTACATCAATTTTGTTTCAGTTTATTTCATATTTAAGTTAGTTATACCCAAGATGGGTAGACTTACTGCTAGCATTTTCACAATTAACTATTTATTCAAATAAATTAATAGATTAACCTTAAATATATTCCTGTAACAGATTATCTTTCTGTAAATCTCAATTTTGGTTTCCTCTAGTTTTGACAAACCAGAGTGTCTATTAACAGTTGTTCCCATACTTGATAACTATCATTGAATTATGACCCTGAAAAAATTCAAACTGTAGAATTGCTTTTGAATTGTTGAAGAAGTAAATATGCAGTTTTCTTTTTTTCTTTAAATTTTTTATTTTAATTCCTATTGGTTATCATACAGTGTAATACTAGATTCTGGTGTACAATATAGTGATTCAGCACTTCCATACAACCTCCAGTGCTTATCACAACAAGTGCACTCCTTAATCTCCATCATCTGTTTCACCCATCCCCCCACCCACCTCTCCTCTGGTAACCATCAGTGTGTTCTCTGTAGTTAAGAGTCTGTTTCTTGGTTTGCCTCTCTGCTGCTTCCTCCCCCCCTTTGCTCATTTGTTTTGTTTCTTAAATTCCACATATGAAGTCATATGGTATTTATCTTCCTCTGACTGACTTGCTAGCATAATACTCTCTAGCTCCATCCATGTCATTGTAAATGGCAAGATTCCACTTTTTGATGACTGAGTAATATTCTATCATACATGTATATGTACATATATGTATGTATATATATAATCTTTTTCTTTTTTTCCTCAGATCTAGTGTTTGGTTTAGGGCCAGAAAAATGGTTAGGGTTAGGGTTAGAGACAGTGTGAGGGTATGTGCTTATTATCTTGCCTGTAGTTCAGAGACCTTTCTAGAGGGATAACTTTAGGGTTAGGGGTTATGGTTACGGTTAGGGGTTAGGGGTTAGTGGTTAGGGTTAGGGTGAGGGTATGTGCCTGATATCCTGCATTTCAGAGACCTCTCCAGAGGGTAAGTTTAGGGTTATGGTTAGGATTAGGGCTACGGGTTAGGTATTAGGGGTTAGGAGTTAAGGTTAGGGTTAAGGTTGGGGTGAGGGTATGTGCCTGGCCTCTTGCAGTTCGGAGATTTCTCCACTTAATAAAACCCAGACTTCTTCTGGGGTGAGAATAGACATGGCAGGCATCTACCAAGTTTGGATAAAGAAGGGATTTGGGCCCCAAATACTCTATTTTTTTTCTTTCTCCAAATTTTTATTTAAATTCCAATTAGCTAACGTACAATGTATTATTAGTTTCAGTTGTGCACTTTAGTGCTTAAACATTTACATACAATACCTGGTGCTCAATACAAGTACACTCCTTAATCCCACCACCTATTTAACCTGTCTGTCCACCCACCTCCATTCTAGTAACCATCGGTTTATTCTCTATAGTTATTTCTTGGTTTGCCTCTTTCTTTTTTCCCTTCTATGTTTATTTCTTTTGTTTTTTAAATTCCACTTATGATTGAAATCATATGGTATTTGTCTTTCTCTGACTGACTTATTTCACTTAGCATGGTACTCTCTAGCTCCATCCACGTTGTTTCAAGTGGCAAGATTCATTCTTTTTTATGGATGAGTAATATTCCATTATTTTTTGGAAATAAATAATTTCTACCTCTTCTTTATTCATCAGTCAATGGACATTTGTGTTCTTTCCATGATTTGGCTATTGTTGATAATGCTGCTGTACATGTCAGGATTTATATATCCCTTCCAATCAGTATTTTTGTATCCTTTGGGTAAATATTTAGTAGTGCAATTGCTGGATTGTTGGGTACTTCCATTTTTAACTTTCCGAGGAACCTCCATACTGTTTCCCAGGATGGCGCACCAGTTTGCATTCCCACCAACAGTATAAGAGGGTTTCCCTTTCTCCACCTCCTTGCCAACATTTGTTGTTTCCTGACTTCTTAGTTTTAGCCATTCTGACTGGAGTGAGGTGGTATCTCATTGTGATTTTGATTTGTATTTCTCTGATGCCAAGTGATGTGAAACATTTTTTCATGTGTCTGTTGGCCATTTGTATGTCTTCTTTGGAGAAGTGTCTGTTCATGTCTTCTGCCCATTTCTTGACTGGATTATTTGTTTTTGGGTGTTGAATTTGATAAGATCTTTATAGATCTTGGATACCAGCCCTTTATCAGATATGTCACTTGGAAATATTTTCTCCCATTCTGAAGTTGTCTTTTAATTTTGTTGATTGTTTCCTTCACTGAGCAGAAGCTTTTTATCTTGATGAAGTCCCAATAGTTCATTTTTGTTTTTGTTTCCCTTGCCTTTAGAGACGTGTCTTGGAAGAAGTTGCTGTGACCAAGGTTGAAGAGTTACTGCCTGTGTTCTCCTCTAGGATTTTTTAGTCTTTAAAAAATAGTAGCTAATATTTGTTGTAATCACTTACTTCCTTGTTCCTTTCCCAGAAAATCTGTGGAACAGTGCTATCCATCTTTGGATCCTTGGCCCTTAAGACTAGTTTATGATATTTAGTAACAGTGGTAGTAGTTAGTAATGCCAGCAGCAGTAATGATAATAATTAACATTTATGAGTGCTTACTATATGCCAGGCCCTGTTAGAGTATTATATTAGCATTATCTCATTTAACCTCTCAGTGGATATATGGGTTCTGTACCATTAATGTTCTCATTTTACAGATGAGGAAAGTCAGGCAAAGAGAAATTCAATAACTCCTCTGAGGTTACACAGCTTATAAATGAAGAGTCATGATCGAAACCCAGGCAGTCTTGCTCTAGAACTTATGTTCTCTCTATTTTGTGGTTACTCTTAAAGGAAATTCCCTACAATAATTATGTAAAGCTCCTTTATTTTCTTCTAGTATTACTAGAATATATCATATTACTTTAATCTTTTTATTTGCCTTTTAATTCATATATTATTCATTCAACAATTACTGGATACCTACTATGTTTTAGGCCTTGTGCTGGGTACAAGACAGACATAGTCATGGTTTTCATGAAATTTAAATTCTACTTAAGGAAACATATTAAATATGTATTTCTGTAATACATTATTTGATTATAATTATAATCAGGTATGGCTTATTTTAAAGGTACCTCAATCATAAAATGTCTCAGGATTCCTCAGTCAGATGCCCTCTTCCTTTTTTGAACACTTTCAGTACTCTACCACTTAAATGGTAGGTAGTATGGTTTGCCATATATTATACCTGTTTGTACATTTGCATTTTATTGTTTTCTAAAGGTCAAATTCACAGAGATTGCTTTTTACTTATCTACAACTGGTAGTGCCCAATATAGTATCTTTTTACATAGTGTACAGAGTAGGTCCTCATATTTGTTGACTGCTTAAATTAGATTTAGGTAAATTAAATCTGCCTGTGTTTTTAGAATAATGAAGATGATGAGTGAACCACCTTAAAAATAAGACAACTTTTGACTTACTCTCATATCAATTGCTTAAGTAGTTTCAATAGGTTCAGATTGGGACCAACTCTTGTACTTGCTCTCTGAATTAGCTGAGCTTAATAAAAGCAGAATAGGCACTAAATTAATGGATTGCCACTGTAGCTGTTGTTCTCACCATAAGAATCATTTGATGAAAGTACACAGAATTTCTAACAAAGAAACATTTCTTTTTAAAATAAAAGATGTCCAGGGCGCCTGGGTGGCTCAGATGGTTAAGCGTCTGCCTTCGGCTCAGGTCATGATCCCAGGGTCCTGGGATCGAATCCTGCATTGGGCTCTCTGCTCCTTGGGAGCCTGCTTCTCCCTCTGCCTCTCTCTCTCTGTCTCTCATGAATAAATAAATAAAATCTTAAAAAAATAAAATAAAATAAAAGATGTCCAGGGTCACTTGATTTTACTCTGTTATGTTATGCTTAGTAAAATAAAGAACTGGGAAGATTGGAGACATCCATCCTTTATTTAAGCAGAAGTATAAATGTTTTAGGTATAGTGGCATATATTCTGGAGGTTTTAAATTGTAAAAAGAGAACTTCTTTATGGTAGCACACAATTAGAGGTGGCTTGGTGTCAGTGAAATGACACCAAAGAGGACTTTGGTGTTTAAAACATAAAATATGTGTTTTAAAATTCACTATTAAAAATGGTATATTCTGTGTTTTGAAAGTAGGATATATGGATAAGCATTATACATAAGAAACTGAGATTGTTAATCATTGATGATTGATCAAGAGGTTCCTAGATACAAAGTAGTATTAATCATGACTGTACACTTTTAAATGGTAGAATACTTATCTTTTCATTTGGAATACTATGTTTTTTCCAATCATGTAGGCAAAGTCATTCTATGACCTAATTACTTACAATAAAAATCAAAAGAGAAGCTGATTAGCTTTGTTAATAAAAAGTTGGAAAATTTTTATATATCAATAATGATATGTAACTTCTGAGAAATACTGAATTTAGTTTTTTTCCCATTTCTAACTAGAGCATCAGAAAATGGATAAAGCCACATGTCCAATGATTTCTACTACAATAGCTACTGAATAACATCTTGTTGATTATTGAATTTATTTCTTCTATTTAACATATACATATGATTGAATAAAATGCATTTTATTACTCATAAAGTTATCTTTATTTAAAATAAGTACATTTTAGAAAATTTTAAAAAGTAACATTATACAGCTATAGGAAGGTTTTGGAAGGTTCTTAGATAAAATGATAAAATAATACACATGTTAGAAACAAGGCTCTGGTTTGTAGTTACTCATGCAAACATGCAAAATATATTTATATGTATAAAGTGCATGATTTGTGTACAAATATAAGTAAAGGTAAAATTTCAACTTACTTTAAAACAGCCTGTTATATAAAAATACAAGTTTAAAAGAAATAGAACAGGAAATTAAGAAATAATCGCAATTAGGTTTCAAATGAATACCAAATATTCCACTATTTAAAACTGTGTGGTCATAATTTAAAATCTCCGCTTCTGGTATATGGTGTTTCTGTATATATCCTATTTTCAAAATGGAAAATTTTTATATAGTGGTTTATAAGAGACATATATCCTGTTTTTAAGAACAAAATGCTCTTTGATGCCATTCCACTGTCATGCTAAGCCACCCTATCTGGGCACTACTTTAAATCTGGTAGAACATGAGCAATGTACTATTTGTTCTATAAAAGGATTCCTTCATGAATGACAAAACTTAGAGATGGAATTCCCATAACATGTTTCAATTCACAAAAATATAAACACAAACATTTAGAAATACCATTATTTTATATAAAGAAGAATGTCTATATAAGCCAATGATGAGAACTAACTATATATAGCATAGGGCAGGGGTAGGCAAAATTTTTCTGCGAAGGACTACATAGTGAATATTTAGGCTTTGCAGGCTATATGGTCATGATAACAACTACTCAACTCTGCCCTTTTACCATGAAGGTAGGCTTAGATAATATGAATAAGCTTGGCTGTATTCACTTTAATAAAAACAGGTAGTGAGTTGTGTTAGAATTGGGTCATAGTATGCTTACCTCTCTGGACTCTATGTTTCTCCTAAGCCCTCTCACTAAAGTGCAGAATGTTAATAAATGAATTAATGAAAGGGTGAATTAATGGGTGAATGAATAAGTAAGTGAATAAACTACTAAACTGAGCTAGACTAAAAGGAGACCTAGCTAGGATGTTCCATGGTGAAGTTGGTTTGTTAAAGTAGAAAGGCAAAGTTTAAGTGCTTTGATTGCTGTTAAAAAGAACATAACAAACATGCATTTGGATCCTATAAAAATCTAATTTGATATAGTTCTTTTGAAATCTTTTTTAATTCCACTGGAATGAAAATAGTATTTCCAAATCATTCTATCTGTATCCTACCAATCAAGATGCATGGAAGTGATATCAGCACGATGGCAGGATAGTAAGCCCCAGGTCCTTTTTCCCTTTCATAAAGACACCAATTCAACAATACATGGACTATTTCTCTTTGTGAGAAATCAGAAACCAACTAAGAGGCTCCTGTACTCCAGATAAGTGCAAAATCATCCATATTGAAGCCAGCTGGAAAATATGTAACATCTTCTTGCCATACTCTTTCTCCCTGGAACAATGTCATATCATTGGGAGGAAGAGTGGAACATGCAGCCAACATTCCAGCTTTTTTGGGAGTGATCCAAGAGATGGGTTTCTATCTCACTTGTCTCAAATGTAGACAGGACCTGACATATTTTAGATGCCTAGGGACAATGAGAACAAATTAGAATTGGGTTTCATGCTACTTTCCAGAGGACCTGTGGTATATTAGAGAATATAGCTCAATGGACTTTCCCTCAGGGGGAAAAGAGTGGAGCAAGTATACAACATATTGGTTTTTTGGAGAGCTGCACAAGGAACTGGTTTCTGTCTTACCTAACTTAGGATGTAGATGGGACACAGCATATTCTAGATGCCTGGGGACCACTGAGAACAAAAAAGAGGTGGGTGGTACATTGCTACTCTGTAGTTCAAAGGGACCATGGTACAGCAGACAAATACTAGAAGGAACAGGAGATTGCAGACTCCTGAAAAAAGAAATTGGCCAATTACTCTAATGAAGAAGCTATGATATAAGGCTGGGGAAGACACATCCACAAAAAAGGTTTGAGGGGCCCTTAGAATCTCTATCCAGGTTGATTGGTGAAGGTCTTTCCCCGTTCAAAGTCAGTCTATAAATCCTGTGGCTGTTTTTTTTTTTTTTTTGAATTTATGGATACTGACACAATGTTACAAGGAACATGAAGAAATAGGGGAAAATTGTCCAAACAAAGGGACAAAATAAATTTCCAGAGACTGACTCTAAAGAAATGGAGGTGTGTGAATTATCTGAATATAAGAATTAAAAATAATCATTGTGAAGATGCTCAGCAATTTCAGGAAAATATTGCATGAACAAAATAAGAATTTCAACAAAAAGAAAATATACAAAAGAACCAAACAAATTTTGGAGTTGAAGAATGTAATAACTGAATGGATAAATTCACTATATGGGTTCTGGAGCAGACTTGATCAAGTAGAAGAAAGGATTAGTGAACTCAAAGATAAGCCACTTGAAATTATCCAGTCAAAAGAGCAACAAATAAAAAAGGATGGAAAAAAAAATGTTAAGAAAGCCTAAGGGAAAACTGGACAGCTATATACAGAAGAATGAAACTCGACCATTCTCTTACAACATAAACAAAGATAAACTCTAAATGGATGAAAGACCTCAATGTGAGACAGGAATCCATCAGAATCCTAGAGGAGAACATAGGCAGTAACCTCTTCGACATTGGCCACAGCAACTTCTCTCAAGACACGTCTCCAAAGGCAAGTGAAACAAAAGCAAAAATGAACTTTTGGGACTTCATCAAAATAAAAATCTTCTGCACAGAAAGGAAACAGTCAACAAAACAAAGAGGCAGGGGCGCCTGGGTGGCTCAGTTGGTTGAGCGACTGCCTTCAGCTCAGGTCATGATCCTGGAGTCCCTGGATCGAGTCCCGCATCGGGCTCCCTGCTCGGCGAGGAGCCTGCTTCTCCCTCTAACCCTCCCCACTCTCGTGTACTCTCTCTCTCTCATTCTCGCTCTCTCAAATAAATAAATAAATCTTTAAAAACAACAACAAAAACAAACAAACAAAAAACAAAGAGGCAACCCACAGAATGGGAGAAGGTATTTGCAAATGACACTACAGACAAAAGGCTGATATCCTAGATCTATAAAGAACTTCTCAAACTCAACACCCAAAAAACAAATAATCCAGTCAAGAAATGGGCAGAAGACATGAACAGACACTTCTCCAAAGAAGACATACAAATGGCTAACAGACACATGAAAAAGTGTTCATCATCATTAGCCATCAGGGACATTCAAATCAAAACCACATTGAAATACCACCTTATACCAGTTAGAATGACAAAAATTGACAAGGCGAGAAACAACAAATGTTGGAGAGGGTGTGGAGAAAGGGGAACCCTCTTACACTGTTGGTGGGAATGCAAGTTGGTACAGCCACTTTGGAAAACGGTGTGGAAGTTCCTCAAAAAGTTAAAAATAGAGCTACCCTATGACCCAGCAGTACTACTGGGCATTTACCCCAAAGATACAGATGTAGTGAAAAGAAGGACCATACGCACCCCAATGTTCATAGCAGTAATGTCCACAATAGCCAAACTGTGGAAAGAGCCGAGATGCCCTTCAACAGATGAATGGATAAAGAAGATGTGGTCCATATATACAATGGAATATTACTCAGCCATCAGAAAGGATGAATACCCAACTTTTGCATCAACATGGATGGAACTGGAGGAGATTATGGTCAGTGAAATAAGTCAAGCAGAGAAAGTCAATTATCATACGGTTTCACCTATTATGGAACATAAAGAATAGCACGGAAGACATTAGGAGAAGGAAGGGAAAAATGAAGGGGGGGAAATCGGAGGGGGAGACAAACCATGAGAGACTATGGACTCTGGAAAACAAACTGAGGGTTTTAGAGGGGAGGGATGGGTTAGCCCAGTGATGGGTATTAAGGAGGGCACATATTGCATGGAGCACTGGGTGATATACACAAACAATGAATCATGGAACACTACATCAAAAATTAATGATGTACTGTATGGTGACTAACATAACATAATAAAAAAGAAGAAAAAAAAAGCCTAAGGGACTGATGAGACACCATGAGTTCCAGAAAGAAAAGAGAGAGAAAGGGTCAGAAAGCTTATTATTATTATTAAAGAATGATGGCCCAAATTTTTCCAAATTTAGGGAAGGAAATGGGTATCCAGATTCAAGAATACCACTTGACCCTAAAAAAAAAAAAGACCACACTGAGACATATTGTAATTAAATTGTCAAAATTCAAGGACCAAGGGTTTTGAAAACAATAAGATAAAAACAACTCATCATGTACAAGAGAATCCCCATAAGACTATCAGTGGATTTCTCAGCAGAAATTTTGCAGGCCAGTAGGAAGCAGGATGATATATTCAAAGTGCCAAAATTAAAATACCTGCCATCCAAGAATATCATACTTGGCAAAAATGTCTTTTAAAAATGAAGGAGAGATAAAAACATTCCCAGGCAAACAAAAGCTGAGGGAATTCACCACTAGATCTGCCTCACAAGAAATGCTAAAGAGAGTCCTTCAGGTTGGAATAAAAATATGCTAAACACTAACATGAAAGGTACGAAACTATAAAGCTCATTGGTAAAGGTAAATATATAGACAAATGCAGAATACTATAATACTGTAACAGTGATGCATAAATCACTTTTAACTCTGGCATAGAAATTAAAAGAGTAAAAAATAATTACCTATAAAAATATGTTAATGAATACATAGCATAGAAAGATGTAATATATGTAACATAAAGTGTTGGAGGAGGAGAGAAATAAAGTGTAGTTTGGGTATGCAACTGAGCCTAAATTGTTACCAGCTTAAAATAGATTATAACTGTTATAAGTATAAGATGATTTATGTAAGCCCCATGGTAACCACCAAGAAAACACCTATAGAAAATATACAAAAGAAAAAGAGGAAGAAATCAAAGCATGTTACTACAAAAAAATCAATGAAATATAAAGGAATACAGCAAGAGAGGAAAAGACGAACTACAAGACTAATAGAAAATACTTAACAAAATGACAATAGTAAATAATAATAGTAAATACTAAATACTTTCCTATCAATAATTAATTTAAATATAAATGGATTAAACTTTCCAACCAAAAGACATAGAGTGGCTGAATGAATAAATATCAAGAGATATTCCATTTTATTCCATGAGTATGGCAACCAAAAGAAAGCAGGCTGCACTTACATCAAACAAAATAGACACTAAGCCCCAAACTGTCACAAGAGACAAAGAAGGACATAATATAATGATAAAAGGGTCATCACCAGAAAGATATAACAATTGTAAATATACACACACTCAACATCAGAGTCCCTAAGTATATGAAGCAAACCATAACAGCACTGAAGGGAGAAATAGATAGTGACACAATAATTGTAGGAGATATTAATACCCCACTTTCAATAATGGATAGAACATACAGACATAAGGTCAATAAGGAAACAGAGCACTTGAACAATACTAAAGACCAAAAAGGACTTATAAACATATATAAAAAACATTCTGCCTAACAGCAGAATACATATACTCTCAAGCACACATGGAACATTTCCCCAGGATAAATCACATATTAGATCACAAAACAAGTCTTAACAAATTTAAGAAGATTGAAATCATACAAAGCATCTTTTCCAACTACAATGTAATGAAAACTAGAAATCAAGAGTAGAAAGAAAACTGGAAAATTCACAAATGTCAAAATTAAACAGCACACTCTTGAACAACCAATGGGTCAAAGAAGAAACAAAAGGGAAGTTAGAAAATATCTTGAGATAAATGAAAATGAAAATACAACATACTAAGACTTATGTATGCAGCAAAAGCAATAATATAGTAGTAAGTTTATAGCCATATATGTCTACAATAAAAGAAGAAAATTATCAACCTAACTCTACACCTCAGGGAAAAAGAAAAAGAACTAAGCCTAAAGCTGATGGAAGGAATAGCAAAAGAGCAGAAATAAAGGAAATAGAGAATAGAAAAACAATGGAAAAATAAATGAAACAGAGTTGTTTTTTTAAAAAGATAAACAAAATTGATAAAGTTAGATTAAGAAAAGTAAAATCAGAAATGAAGAGGAGACATTATGGCTGATGCCCCAGAAATAAAAAAAGCATTAAAAGAGACTACCCTGAAGAGTTATATGCCAACAAATTGACCAAACTAAAAGAAATGCATAAATTCCTAGAAATATATAACTATGAAGACTTAATCATGAAGAAGTAGAAAATTTGAACATTCTTGAAACTAGTAAGGATATTGGATCAGTAATCAAATATCTCCCAACAAAGAAAAGCCCAGGACCAGATGGCCTCACTGGTGAATTTTACCAAACATTTAAAGAAGAATTAATGCCAGTCCTTCTCAAACTCTTCCAAAAAATCGAAGAGGACGGAGTACTTCTAAACTCATTTTATAGGGGTGGTATTACTCTGATATCAAAGCCAGAAAAAAACACAGAATACTACAGGGCAGTATCCCTTATGAATGTAAATGCAAAAATTCTCAATAAAATACCAGCAAACAGAATTCAACAGCTTATTAAAAAGGATAATACAGCATGACCAAGTGGGATTTATCTCTGTGATGGCAACAAAGGTTTAACACATAAGAATAACACTTCAAAGTTTTAAAAATTCATAATTTCCTTCTGCCTCAACATCCCCACAGACAGGCTTGAGTACCCTGTCCAGGTGACCAGGTGCACCAGTGGAATAAGGCTGGTCCCCGGCTTAAGTTCCTTCTTTCCCTTTCCTGACTATGACTTAGTGACATTCAAACACACCAATAAAATCACCTTATGTCTTTTGCTTGTGTATTCCATCCAGACTCCCAATAAAGACATTTGCCCATTTTTACTTGCTCTTTCTCTTAGCTCCTACTCCAAGTGGGAGTATATCAAACTTCTGCACTGAAAAGGGAATGGAGTGAAAAGGCAACCTATGGAATGGGAGAAAATATTTACAAATATTTACAAATATTTGTAAATATTTACAAATCATGTATTTGATAAAGGGTTAACATCCGAAATATGTAGGGAACTTCTACATCTCAACAGCATAGAAACAACCTGATTAAAAAATGGGCAAACAGGCGTCAGGAGATAACTCATTGTAGTTTTGATTTGCGTTTCCTTGATGATGAGTGATGTTGAGCATCTTTCCATGTGTCTGTTGGCCATCTGGATGTCTTCTTCAGAGAAATGTCTGTTCATTTCTTCTGCCTACAATGAGATATCACTCCACACCTTCAGAATGGCTAAAATAAAAAACACAAGAAACAAGTGTTGGTGAGGATGTGGAGAAAAAGGAACCCTTTTGCATTGTTGGTAGGAATGCAAACTGGTTCAGCAATTCTGCTAAACAGTATGGAGGCTCCTCAAAAGTTAAAAATAGATGTACTCTATGATCTCACAATCGTACTACTGGGTATTTGCCCATGAAATACAAAAACACTAATTCAAAGGGATACATGCACCCCTGTGTTTATAGTAGCATTATCTACAATAGCCAAATTGTGGAAGCAGCTCAGTGTCCATCAATAGATGAATGGATAAAGAAGATGTGGTATATATACATGATGGAATATTATGCAGCCATAAAAAGAATGAAATCTTGCCACCTGCAATGACATGGGGAGATCTAGAGAGTATAATGCTAAAGGAAATAAGTCAGAGAAAGACAAATACCATATGATTTCACTTATATGTGGAATTTAAGAAACAACAAAAAAAAATGAGCAAAGGGAAAAAAAGAAGAGAGAGAGAGGCAAACCAAGAAACAGACTCTTTACTATAGAGAACAAACTGATGGTTACCAGAGGGGAGGTGGGTGAGGGGATTGGTAAAATAGGCAATGAGGATTAAGGAGTGCACTTGTGATGAGCACTGGGTGATGGGTGCAGTTGTTGAATCACTATATTGTGTACCTGAAGCTAATATTAACACTGTACGTTGAGTATACTGGGATTTAAAATAAAATAAAAAAATTTAAAAATGGGCAAACTTCAATAGACATTTCTCCAAAGAAGACATACTAATGGCCATCATATATGAGAAGATTCTCAACATCACTAATCATCAGAGAAATGTAAATGAAAAGCACAATGATATATTACCGTGCACCTTTAGAATGGCCATTATAAAAAAAAAAAAAAACAGAAAATGACAATCATTAATGAAGATGAGAAATTGGAACTTTTGTGCATTGTTGGTGGAGATGTAAAATGTTGCAGTTGCTCTGGAAAACAGTATGGAGGTTCCTCAAAACATTAAAAACACAACTACTATGTTATCCAGAAATCCTTCCAGCTATTCAAAAAAATCGAAGTCGGGATCATGAGGAGATATTTGCACTACCATTTCATTGTGGCAATAGTCACAATAGCCAGAAGGTGGAAACAATCTAAATGTCTACTGATGGATAAATAAATAAAGGAAATATGTGTATACATATGTTGGAATATTATTCAGCCTTAAAAAGGAAGGAAATTCTGTCATATGCTACAGCCTGGATGAACTTTGAGGACATTCTGCAAAGTGAAATAAGCCAGTCACGGAAGGACAAATACTTCATGATTTTATTTGTATGAAGTATCTAAAGTGGTCAGACTCATCAAAGAAGAAAATGGAATGATGGTTGTCAGCAACTGGGAGGAGGAGGAGGAAATGGGGAGTTTCCTTTTTTTTTTTTAAGATTTTATTTATTTATTTGACAGAGAGAGACACAGAGAGAGAGGGAACACAAGCAGGGGGAGTGGGAGAGGGAGAGGCAGGCTTCCTGTGGAGCAGGGAGCCCAATGCGGGGCTTGATCCCAGGACCCTGGGATCATGACCTGAGCTGAAGGCAGATGCTTAACAACTGAGCCACCCAGGTGCCCTGGAAATGGGGAGTTTCTTTCAATGGGTATAAAGTTTCAGTCATGCAAGATCAAAAATTCTAGAGATATGGTGTACAACATTGTGCTTACACTTAGTAATATCTGTATTGTACAATTGAAAATTTAAGAGAGTAAATCTCATGCCATGTTTCTATTTACAATAATAATAATAAGTGAGGCATGGATTACTGAGAGGGAGCATTATTTCTTCTTTTTGACTTCTCAAATAGAATATTTCTGTCATGTAAATGTTCTTGGAAAAGCAAGAAAAAATTTTAAAAAGAGCATATTTTGGAAAAAAAAGAGAGCCCTCCTCCCTCTCTTTCTTCTCCTCTCTTTCTGACTACCAGAAACTTTAATATCTACAACTGCAGAGAATAGAGCAAACATCAGATTTTTCTCTTCTGTGCAGAAACAGAAATACTTATAGTGCATACTATTTAAAATATGCTATTTAAAATTTCCATAAATTTTTTTCAATTTTGAAAATAAAAGTCACTTAATTATGGCAACGTTACACATCACCATTCAGTATTGCACACATGACAAGCTTGACATTTTAAAATGAAATTGTTTTGAATCATTTAGCAGTAAGAAAAGCATATAAATAATTTCTGAGTGACTAGAATATGTATTTTAGGCCAAATTCACTATAAAATAGTGACACATTTTTTCAAAACTTTCTAAAATAAAATAGGCTAAGAACAACCATGAAAACTTTTACCTTCACAAATCTTTCTGTGAGAAATAAAAGCCTTAAAATTATGTGCTTATAGTCTAGTTGCCTTTTTAGCCTTAATTATAGCATTCATGGTGACACTTTATTTTCTGACATGACATACATTTAAATGTGTTTTTACATTAATTCTCTTTTATAACCAGACTTGAGTTATTTAAGAAACAGCTGTGATAACAAATGTCTTGAAACTAAGGATTGACAACACAATTTAAGGGAAATGAGAGTGGCAAAGCAATATTTGCACTGTTAGATACTGATCTTCACTTATGCAACTTTTTAAGCTATAAGAGTGTATGCTGTGTCCATTATTTATATTGTTGAGATATGATCTGTATAATAACAATATGTGCATGTTTTATGTCACTAGGATATTTATTTGTTCACTAACACTTTACTATAGTTCTAATGTGTAGTAAGCACAGTATTAGAGATACAGAGATGAAATATAAATTCCGAGTCCTCGAGGTACTTGGTCTAGAGGCATTACAGTTCATGTATAAGCTAATTGTTTCAAGTGACAATTGATAATGAGGTCTACAACAGGCTTGTGACACTAACACCTAAATAAGAACAGGTATAATAAAAAAGAATGAAATCCATTTCCAGCAACATGCATGAAGCTACAGAGTATTATGCTAAATGAAATAAGTCAGAGAAAGACAAATACCATATGATTTTACTCATATATGGAATTTAAGAAACAAAACAAATGAGCAAAGGGAAAAAAAGAAGAGAGAATGAGTAAACAGACTCTTAACTATGGAGAACAAACTGATGGTTATCCGAGGGAGGAGTGGTAGGATGGGTGAAATAGATGATGGGGATTAAGGAGTATACTTGTGATGAGCACCACGTGTTGTGTGGAAGTGTTGAATCACTGTGTTGTACATCTGACACTAATATTACAGTGTATGTTAACTAACTGGAATTTAAATAAAAACTTAAAAAAATAAATAAGAATAGGTATAATAGAGGGAACAATTTTATAGTTGTTCTCTGGAACTAGCAGAAATTTATTCAACAAACATTTATGGTGCTTAAAGTTCTAGAAAAGATGAATGAATATATGATGCATGGTCTCTACCTACAGGAACTGCATAATGTAGTGGAGGGGATGAAATTTCAACTGAGCCATGAAAATTGCCTTTTTGATAAAAAGAGAAGGGAGAAATGGGATTCCATACTGGAATCATGACAAGAAGTGGTGAGGCCTGAAAAGACATGGCTTACATGGCTAGAGAATAGGATGTGTGTTAGGATCATATGAAGCTAGGAAGTTCATTTAAAGCCAGAGGGTGATAGATCCTAAATATCATTGATAGGAAGTTTGAATTTCATTTTGTGGGCAATGTGATGATGGGTGAGTAAGATAGAGAAGTGAAGGTTTTTGAATAGTTTCTAAAAATGTTATTTCCAACTCCCTTTTGGTCACTTCAAAGTAACAGTGATTTATGGACTAAATTTTTTGAATGTTCTCCAACAAAAGTTTTATATAACAAATGCTTCTTTGATCTCTTTGCATTTTACCAACGTTCCATACCTCTTTTACAATATTCATTTTATTTTGTCTTGTGTTATGCTTAGTTTTTTTTAATGCATATATCTCCTCCATGCTAAATTAAAGATTCCCTGAAGGCAAAGACCATGTCTATATATTCATTTATCATGTATCTATAGCATGTATTTATTAACAGTACCCACCTCTCTGGATTATTGTAAAGATTAAACAAAAGAAAACTTGTAAGAGTCTAAAGGTATTGTACTTAAAAGTTTGAACTCAGGAACTCAACTGCATGAGTTTAATTGCCAGTTCTGTCACTTACCAGCTGTGAAATCTTGAACAAGTTATTTAATATTTTTTAAAAAACCATTTTATTGAAATATAATTCATAACATACAATTCACTCAAAGTTTACAATTAAATTGTTTTTAGTATATTCATATATATGTGTAACAATCACCACAGTCAATTTTAGAACATTTTCACGCCACAAAAGGAAACTCCCATATCATTTAGCTATTATCCCACCAGCCCCCGCCCCTGCCCCTGGCTCTAGCCCTAAGTAGATTAGTGGTTTACTAATCTGCTTTCTGTCTCTCTAGTTTTCCCTGTCTGGACATTTAATATGAATGGAATCATACAATATGAGGTCTTTTGTGACTGACTTCTTTTATTAGCATAATGTTTTCAAGACTTATCCATGTTTTAGCATGAGTTATAGCTTCATTCCTTTTTATAGCAGAATAATATTACATTGTATAGATATATCAAATTTTGTTTTTCTATTTGTTAGCTGATGAGCATTTTGGTTGTTTCCATTTTTTGGCCATTGTGAATAATACTGCTATAAACATTTGTATATAAGTTTTTGTGTAGGCATATGCTTTTATTTCTCTTGG
Source organism: Mirounga angustirostris (assembly GCF_029215605.1). Classification (NCBI taxonomy): domain Eukaryota; kingdom Metazoa; phylum Chordata; class Mammalia; order Carnivora; family Phocidae; genus Mirounga; species Mirounga angustirostris. Next base: position 102,078,875 of record NW_026991719.1, read on the forward strand.
GTATATAAATACCTAGGAGTGGAATTGCTAGGTCATATAGTAACTCTATATTTAATCATTTGAGGAACTGCCAGACTACTTTCCAAAATGACTGTACAATTTTACATGGTTCACCAAACTTGCATGAGGATTATTATTTTTTCTACATCCTTGTTAGCACTTGTTATTATCTGATTTTTTGTCTAGCCATCCTATTTGATGTGAAGTGGTATTTTTTTTTAAAGATTTTATTTATTTATTTGACAGAGAGAGATAGGGAGAGAAGGAACACAAGTAGGGGGAGAGGGAGAGGGAGAAGCAGGCTTCCCACGGAGCAGGGAGCCCGATGCAGGGCTCAATCCCAGGACCCTGGGATCAGGACCTGAGCCGAAGGCAGCCGCTTAATGACTAAGCCACCCAGGCACCCCGTGAAGTGGTATTTTATTGTGGTTTTGATTTGCATTTCCATGATGACTAACGATATCACTTATATATCTTCCTTGGACAAATGTCTATTCAAGACCTTTCCCCATTTTCTAATTGGGTAATTGGGTTATCTGTCTTTTATTATTGAATTGTAAGTGTTCTTTATATTTTTGAGATACAAGTCCCTTATCAGATATATGACTTGCAAATAGTTTCTCCCATTTTGTGGGTAATCCTTTTACTTTCTTGTTGGTGTTGTTTGAAGAACAAAAGCTTTTTTTGTTGTTGCTCATGCTTTTGCTGTCATGAGTTACTTAATCTTGATGTGTTTCAATATTCTCATCTGTAAAATTGTAAAAATTATGCTATCTCATAGGGTTTTTATAATGAATGTAAGCACTTAGAATAATACATGAGATATAGTAAACATTTGTTTAATGTTATCTGTCATTATTAGTGTTATTGTTAATATTATATGAAACAACCTAAATGGTACCTGGCGCATTATAGGAACTCAGTTCTTATTAAGTAACAGTAATTTCTTATATTTGGTAAATAACAAAATATGCATTGAGCAGAAAATAAATGTTAATATGTGGGGAGGAAAGATTTTTAGGGATACTAGATCTTAAGACATTATAAGCCCATTTTATTTAAAAACAAAGATTAAAAGGGCACAGTTCTAAATATTTTATCTGAAGTTGTTTATATTAAAAAATCAAGCTGGGACAATGATGAATTGTTTTAAATTTTCCTTTAATATGGTGTCTTTTATTCTGTCTTTACTTCTGACTTCGTTGATCATCAGGGATAATTTGGATTTTATGATAATGGAGGAAATTGGCAAGTCACTTGTGAAATATTATGGCAATAATGGCTTTGTACTAAAGATAAATCCTTTATCTTCTCCAAAGTAATATGATGTGTCAATAAATGTAAAGTAAAAATGACATACATATATGTTAAGCCAACAATATTTAAGGAAGCTTGCCATGCACAATAATAAAACAATTTTAATAATTTCCATTATAGACAAAAGAGGTTTGGGAAAATGTATCAAAATTCCTTTTTGTTTTTCTTCAATTTTAGCCCTAAGCATGTGTGCTATATAGATAAATGTTCATTCAAATGAAAATATAATTGTATTAATATGAAAAAAATTCACAACCAGGGAAATGTGCATTCAAATTATATACACAGGAGAGAAAGATGGAAATGAAAGATCTGTAGCTAAAGAAGAAATTGGGACTCTCATTAAAGAGAGGGCAATTATTAACACATATATTAACACATTAATTATGTTTGTATTTTCTTTTGTCCACAATTCTTACTTGTCCATCACAAGTGTCCTTATTTATTACAGCATTAATTGCTTTAAGTGACAGTCGTGTTTCTGAACATTACAACCCCATATGAAAATTGCACACTTGCTTTCTCAGGATGGGCTCTTCTCATAATTGGGGTTTTCAGAATGGCCTTGAGAAGATTTCTTGAGCTAAGGAGTCATTATTTTATTCTCTTTAATAATAATTTACTTACAAGGGCTTTGGTATCAGGTAAAGCTGAATTTTTGTGAAGAGACAGGAGTCTCTTTGTTATAGGTTTTATTTATTTATTTTATTTATTTATATTTAAATTTAATTAGTTAACTTATAGTACATCATTAGTTTCAGATATAGTGGTCAATAACTTACCAGTTTCGTATAACACCAAATGCCCATTACATCACCCAATTACCCTATCCCCCTGTTATAGGATTTAATATTGCTGACTAGACAGGGAAATTATTGAGACTGTCCTGGCTCATGTGAGAATCTAGTATGAAAGTATTTGATCAAGGCTCTATTGAGAAAAGGACTCTCTGATTTTGGCTATCTCACCAGGGAACTTTGAAGATGTTATTCATACTATGACTCCATTCTTCAAGCAGAGGATTAGAGGGGAAACAAGCTTTTTTTCACCTCAGTTGATAGAACGTTTGTTAGCTTTTTATTTGCTTTAATTTTTAAAAATGAAAATAAAGGGCTTTGCTTAGTGTCACTCCTTCCCACAATGGAATTAATGTTGACATTTAGTTACTTCATCATTTGCTTTGTTTTATTTTTTTCATTTATTCATTCATTTATAGAAATGTTTCCAGTTCCTTAACTTTCATGCTTTTTTGTTGTTGGATATTGGGGATTTACTTTTTTTTTCTAGTTTTTATTTAAATTCCAGTTAGTTAACACACAATGTAATATTATTTTCAGGTGTAGAATTTAGTGACTCAGCACATACATACAACACCCTGTGTTCATCACGAGTGCATTCCTTTCATGCTTTTCTGAATGGAGAAGAAGTGCCAGGACAAGAGATGGAGCTCAAGGCCTCTTCCCTTTTGGCTCTCTACAGAGGCACTTTTATAATACTAAAATGCATCTCTTTTCCCACTTTGAGGTGGATTTCAAGAAAGTTTCCAGCTCTATGCCTAAAGTGACATGCCTTGACAATTTTGTGAAGTTCCAGGCTAAAATATCCCCATAAATTGGACCCAAAAAATAAGTCAGAAGAACTGCTAGATTATTTTCTTTTTATCTCTTTCTGAGATCTTCTTTCACTCATCACAGATACAGAGATAAATAAGTGATCTCTGCCATGAAGGAACTTTTGCTCTAATGGGGGAGATACATGTGTAAATACAATGGATGATTTAAGTGCTATGATGGAAATAGGTGTAACTATAGTGGGACACAAAGTAAGGAGTGGAGAGTATTATCTAGGTAGTGGATAAAAAGGACAAGAAAGGATTTCCAAGTAACATGCTTTTCCTCTCTTTACGGAATACCGTCTTCTTATTATCTGTATGGCAAATTTCTACTACTGTTCTTAGAATCAACTGAGTTTTTCTCTCTTCTAGTAAAATTTCCCTGACTCCTCCCTGCTCCCTTTTCTATGTTCCCAGCTGCCCTTTATATACCTCCATTAAAGTAATTATCATATTCTATTGTAAGTTTATATTTACTCCTCTCCCTATCAACTTACACTGTAAGTTCATGGAGGGTAAGAATCATGTTATCAAACCATGTATCACTAAATTCTGAACACTTATACTAGAAGTCAATAAATTTGTATTCAATAGTTCAAACACTTAAATACAAACATTGCTTCAGTTAAAGCCCTTATGCTAAATTTGGCAGATTAAAGATAGCTACAAATTATTTGATATTCCTCTCTTTAAATCTGAGCTGGTTTATGATTGTTTTGACTAACAAAATATGATGGCTTAACCATTAAGAGAGCTTCCACAATAGAGTCTTAGAACCCTGAACTGTCATGTAAGAAGTACAACTATATGGGTGGCAAGATCAGTAGGAGAGCTCTTGAAACAACATGAAAAGGGTAAGGGGCCCAGCTGTGCCCAGCCTTCCAGCCAATCCTGTGTATAAGTGAAACCATCTTCTATTTTCCAGATCACTTTACCTGCTAACTGAATATTAAAGTGATCCTAGTCAACAACACACGAAGCAGAATTGTCAAGCAAAACACTGTCTGTATTCCTGACTCCCAAAATTGTGAGATAAAGTAAAATGGTTGTATATATACATATACATATACATACATATATACACACACACACACAATGGAATATTATGCAGCCATCAAAAGGAATGAGATCTTGCCATTTGCAACGACGTGGATGGAACTGGAGGGTGTTATGCTGAGTGAAATAAGTCAATCAGAGAAAGACATGTATCATATGACCTCACTGATATGAGGAATTCTTAATCTCAGGAAACAAACTGAGGGTTGCTGGAGTGGGGGGGTGGGAGGGATGGGGTGGCTGGGTGATAGACATTGGGGAGGGTATGTGCTATGGTGAGCACTGTGAATTGTTCAAAACTGTTGAATCACAGATCTGTACCTCTGAAACAAATAATGCAATATATGTTAAGAAAAAAAAAAAGAAGAAGATAGCAGAAGGGGAAGAATGAAGGGGGGGATATCGGAGGGGGAGACGAACCATGAGAGATGATGAACTCTGAAAAACAAACTGAGGGTTCTAGAAGGGAGGGGGGTGGGAGGATGGGTTAGCCTGGTGATGGTTATTAAAGAGGGCATGTTCTGCATGGAGCACTGGGTGTTATGCACAAACAATGAATCATGGAACACTACATCAGAAACTAATGATGTGGGCGCCTGGGTGGCTCAGTTGGTTAAGCGACTGCCTTCGGCTCAGGTCATGATCCTGGAGTCCCGGGATCGAGTCCCGCATCGGGCTCCTTGCTCGGCAGGGAGTCTGCTTCTCCCTCTCCCACTCCCCGTTTGTGTTCCCTCTCTTGCTGTGTCTTTCTCTGTCAAATAAATAAATAAAATCTTTAAAAAAAAAAAAAGAAACTAATGATGTAATGTATGGTGATTAACATAACAATAAAAAATAAATAAAAAAGTAAAATGGTTGTTATTTTAAATCACCAAGTTTTGGAATAGGTTGTTTATTAGTAATAGGTAACTAAAAGACCAATCTCTTCAATCATATATTTTTTCCAACATTTTAAAATTTGGAAAAATTCCAAACATATGGGAAAGTAGAAAGAATAACATAGTGCTTATCTATATACCACCATTTTACAATAATAATTTTGCCATATTTGCTTTATCACGCATTTATCTATCTTACCATTCCTCTATTGATGCATCAAAATATCTTATTTTTGATGCATTTCAAAATAAGTTGACATCAGCATACATCATCCCTAAACATTTCAGCATGAATATCATTAACTAGAGTTCAGTATATGGTTATATATTTTTCTTTTGAAAGAAAATGTACCTACAATGAGATACATAGATCTTAAGTTAACATTTGCTAAGTTTTAACCAATGCATATACTTCTGTAATCTAATCCTGAAGATAACTTAATGAAGATACAGAATATTTACATTACTTCTGAAAATTCTTGCATGTCCTTCTGTCAGTCACTGCATCTAGTACCCTAAGAAGGCATTTGCCTGATTTTTTTCTACCATAAATTTAGTCTGTTCTTGAATTTCATATAAACATTACTGTAGATTTTTCTACTCTTTTGTGTAAGCCTTTTTTAATTTAGATCAGTGTTTTTGAGATTCATCGATGTTTTATTTATCAGAGGTTTATTCCCTTCTATTATTGAGTAGAATTCTACTGTATAAATGTATTTCAGTTTGTCTATCCATTTTTCTGGTCACAGACACCTGAATTGATTCTAGATTTTAGATATTATGAATAATGCTACTTTGAATGTTCTCATATCTTTTTGTGAGGACATATTTTCATTTCTCTTGAGTAAATACCTAGAAGTGGAATTTCTGGGTGATAGTGAAGTGTATGTTTAGTTTTACTAAAAAAAGCTTATCTGATGCTTTTTCAAAGTAGTTATTATAATTTACATTCTTAACAACAGTGTATGAGAGTTCTGGTTACTCTATATCTTTGCCAACGTTTGATGTTGTCAAGTCTTTTAATTGTAACTATTCTGGAGGGTGTGTAATGGTGTATAATTGCGGTTTTAATTTACATTTGCCTGGTGATTAATGATGTTGAGCATTTTTTTATATTCTTATTGACCACTTGTTTATCTTCTTTGCTAAAATGTCAGTTCAAGTCTTTTGCCTTTTAAAAATGCTTTTTGTCTTTTTGAGTTACAGGAGTTCTTTATAGATTCTGGATTAGTCTTTTGTCATATTATGTTTTGTAAATATTTTCTACCAGCCTGTGTTTTGGGCACCCATTTCCTTAATTGTATCTATCAGTGAGCAGAAGTTTTATTTTCAATGAAGGTAAATTCATCATTTTCTTTTTATCATTACTGCTTTTTGTGTCATGTCTAAAAAACCCTGGCTAACCCTCAAGTAACAAGAATTTTCTTCTGTATTTTCTACTAGAAATTTTAGTTTTAGTTTTTACTTTGGCACTATCACTCACCTTAAATTAATTTTTGTGTATGATATGAGGTAGGTTATTCTAGAAATATTTATTGGATTGCTTTGGTGCCTTTGTCAAAAATCAATAGACCATCTAATGTGAATGTATTCCTGGGTGCTCTCTTCTGTTCCTTTGATATATTTATCTATTTTTTTTATGAAGTTCAATTAGCCAACATATAGTACATCACCAGTTTTCGAAGTAGTGTTCAATGATTCATTAGTTGCACATAACACCCTATGCTCACCAGATCATGTGCCCTCCTTAATGCCCATCACCTAGTTACCTCAACCCCGGTCCCCCTCCCTTCTGCAACCCTCAATTTGTTTCCTGGAGTCCAGAGTCTCTCATGGTTTGTCTCCCTCTCTGATTTCTTTCCATTCAGTTTTCCCTCCCTTCCCCTATGGTCCTCTGTGCTATTCCTTATATTTCACATATTAGTGAAACCATATGATAATTGTCTTTATCTGCTTGACTTATTTCCCTTAGCATAATCCCCTCCAGTTCCATCCATGTCACTGCAAATGGTAGGTATTCATCCTTTATGATGGCCGAGTAATACTCCATTTTATATATGAACCACATCTTCTTTATTCATTCATCGGTTGAAGGACATCTCAGCTCCTTCCACAGTTTGGCTATTGCAGACATTACTGCTATGAACATTGGGGTGCAGGTGCCCCTTCTTTTCATTACATCTGTATCTCTGGGGTAAATACCCAGTAGTGCAATTGCTGGGTCATAGGGTAGCTCTATTTTTAATATCTTGAGGAATCTCCATACTGTTTTCTAGAGTGGCTGTCCCAACTTGGATTCCCACCAATAGTGTAAGAGGGTTCCCCTTTCTCCACATCCTTGTTAACATTTATTGTTCCCTGTCTTGTTAATTTTGGCCATTCTAACTTGTGTAAGGTGGTATCTCATTGTGGTTTTGATTTGCACTTCCTTGATGGCAAGTGATTTGGAGTGTTTTTTTATGTGTCTGTTAGCCATTTGTATATCTTCTTCGGAGAAGTGTCTGTTCATGTGTTCTGCCCATTTCTTGACTGGATTATTTGTTTTTTGGGTGTTGAGTTTGAGAAGTTCTTTATAGATCTTGGATATCAGCCCTTTATCTGTAGTGTCATTTGCAAATATCTTCTCCCATACCATAGGTTGCCTTTTAGTTTTGTTGACTGTTTCCTTTGCTGTGCAGAAGCTTTTTATCTTGACGAAGCCCCAATAGTTCATTTTTGCTTTTGTTTCCCTTGCCTTTAGATATGTGTCTTGGAAGAAGTTGCTGTGGCCAAGGTCAAAGAGGTTACTGCCTGTGTTCTCTAGGATTTTGATGGATTCCTGTCTCACATTGAGGTCTTTCATCCATTTTGAGTTTATTTTTGTGTATGGTATAAGAGAATGGTCCTTTTTCATTGTTCTGTGTGTGGCTATCCAATTTTTCCAGCACCATTTATTGAAAAAACTGTCTTTTTTCATTGGATATTGTCGAAGATTAGTTGACCATAGAATTGAGGGTCCATCTCTGGGCTCTCTATCTGTTCCATTGATCTATGTGTCTGTTTTTGTGCCAGTACCATGCTGCCTTGTTGATCGATCACAGCTTTGTAATATAGCTTGAAGTCTGGCATTCTGATGCCCCCATCTTTGGTTTTCTTTTTCAACATTCCCCTGGTGATTTGGGGTCTTTTCTGGTTCCATACAAATTTTAGGATTGTTTGTTCCAGCTCTGTGAAAAATGTCAGTGGTATTTTGATAAAGATTGCATTGAATGTGTAGATTGCTCTGGGTAGCATAGACATTTTAACAATGTTTATTCTTACAATCCATGAGCATGGAATGCTTTTCCATCCCTTTGTGTCTTCCTCAATTTCTTTCATAAGTGTTCTGTAGTTTCTAAAGTACAGATCTATTACCTCTTTGGTTAGTTTTATTCCTAGGTATCTTATGGTTTTGGGTGCAATTATAAATTGGATCGACTCCTTAATTTTTCTTTCTTCAGACACACTGTTAGTGTATAGAAATGCAACTGATTTCTGTGCATTGATTTTGTATCCTGCCATGTTGCTGAGTCGCTATATGAGTTCTAGCAATTTTGTGGTGGAGTCTTTTGGATTTTCCACGTAAAGTATTATGTCATCTGTGTAAAGAGAGATTTTGACTTCTTCTTTGCCAATTTGAATACCTTTTATTTCTTTTTGTTGTCTGATTATTCAGGCTAGGACTTCTAGGATTATGTTGAACCATAGTGGTGAGAGTGGGCAACCCTGTTGTATTCCTGACCTTAAGGGAAAAGCTCTCAGTTTTTCCCCATTGAGAATGATATTCACTGTGGGCTTTTCTTAGATGGCTTTTATGATATTGATGTGTGTTCCCTCTATCCCTTTACTTTGAAGAGTTTTAATCAGGAAAACTGCTGTATTTTGTCAAATGCTTTTTCTGCATTGATTGAAAGGGTCATATGGTTCTTGTCTTTTCTTTTATTAATGTGTTCTGTCACGTTGATTGATTTGCGAATGTTGAACCACCCTTGCATCCCAGGAATAAATCCCAAGTGGTCATGGTGAATAATCCTTTTAATGTACTTTGGATCCTATTGGCTAGTATTTTGGTGAGAATTTTTGCATCCATGTTCATCAGGAATATTGGTCTGTAATTCTCCTTTTTGATGGAGTCTTTGTCTAGTTTTGGGATCAAGGTAATGCTGGCCTCATAAAATGAGTTTGGAAGTTTTCCATTTCTATTTTTTGAAACAGTTTCAGTAGAATAGGTATTATTTCTTCTTTAAGTGTTTGGTAGAATTCCCCTGTGAAGCACCTGGCTCTGGACTCTTGTTTATTGGGAGATTTTGATTACTGCTTCAATTTCCTTACTGGTTTTTGGTCTTTTAAGCTGTTCTATGTCTTCCTGTTTCAGTCTTGGTAGTTTATAAGTATCCAGGAATTCATCCATTTCTTCCAGACTGCCTGATTTGTTGGCATATAGTTGCTCATAATATGTTCTAACAATTGCTTCTATTTCCTTCATATTTGTTGTGATCTCTCCCCTTTCATTCATGATTTTATTAATTTGGGTCCTTTCTCTCTTCTTTTGGATAAGTCTAGCCAGAGGTTTATCAATTCTTATGCCAGCATTATACTGTCGTGATTCCTGTAGTTTTATAGTAAATGTTGAACTTAGGTAGTGTAAGTCCTCCAACTTTATTCTTTTGTTAGATTGTTTTAGATAATCTAGGTCTTCTGCAACTCCACATAAATTTTACAACTTATCAAAGTCTACAAAGGGTGTACACACACACACACACACACAGAATATATAAATATAGAAAGAGAGATGGGATATATATAGGGAGAGATATAACTATATAGATATATGGATATATAATATAGAGAGAGCTATATAATATCTACATGTCTTATATTTATATACAAGTTATAAGCCTTAGGTTTATAGACATATATATATATGTATAAATAAAAACAACTTTGGAAGAATTAGTGTCTTTAGTATATGCTGTCTCTTTCCAATCCATGAGCATAGTATATCTCTCTATTTTTTAAGATCCTTAATTTTTCTAAGCAATGTTTTGTAATTTTCAGTGCAGAGGTTTTGCATATCTTTTGTTAAAATTTTTACCAAAATGTTTTATGACAGTTTTTGGTGACAGTTTTTGAATAAAATTGCATTAAAATTTATCATTTCTGGGGGACCTTGGTGACTCAGTTGGTTAAGTGTCTGACTCTTGGTTTTGACTCAGGTCATGATCTCAAGGTCATGAGATCAAGCCCGCCTCAGGCTCCATGCTCAGCAGGGAATCTGCTTGAGATTCTTTCCCCTTCCCTCTCCCTTCCCTTCTGCTCCTCCCCCTGCTCTCTCTCTCAAATAAATAAGTAAATAAATAAAATCAATCTTAAAAAATGATCATTTCTAAATGCTACTAGTCTATAAAAGTGAAATTGATGTTTGTACTTTAGTCTTATACCCCACAACCATGCTAAAGTTACTATTTAGTTCTAGGAATCCTTTATGCTAAGGTTTTCATATGTGTTACTTCTGTGTATGTTACATATCTTGCAATATAATATAATTTTGCTTTAAATGGTCATATATATTTTGAAATAATTAAGAGGAAAAATAATCTTTTACATTTACTCATATAGTTCCCTTTCTGTTGTTCTTTATTACTTTCTGAAGACCTAAATTTCTATCTGGTATCATTTCCCTTCAACCTAATGAATTTTCTTTACAACAAATTAGTTTTGTTTTTGTTTATCTTAAAATGTCATTACACTGTCTTCTGCCTTCATTATTTCTAATGAAAAATCAACAATAATTTGTATGAATGATCTTCTCTATATAATTTACCATTTTTCTTTGGTTGTTTTCAGCATTTTCTATTTATATCTGTTTTTTTAGTAAAACGACATGATATGCCTTGGTATGGTTTTCCTTCTGTTAACTTGTAAGGGGTTTGCTGAGTTTTGTGAATTTCTACACTTATGTTTTTCACAAAATTTGAGAAAATTTTAGACTTTTTTCTTCAAATGTTTTGTTTTCCCAACCCACTTTATTTCTCTCTTTTCTCCTTCTTGTACTCCATTTACATGTATGTTTAACCTTTTGATATTTCCCTCAGGTTTATTGAGACTCAATCATTTTTCTCTTTTCCTTAGGTTGGATAATTTCTATTGATCTATCTTCATGTTTACTGACTTTTTCTTCTGTCATCTCCCATCTGATAGTAATAAATCCATCCAGGTGAATTTCTTTCTCAGAAATTTTCTTTTCTCAATTTCCCTTTGGCTTTTTAAAAATAGTTTTATTTCTTTGCTGGGACTTTCTTTCTTTGTTTCTTTGTTTCTTTGTTTCTTTGTTTCTTTCTTTTTTTTTTAGAGAGGTAGAATCTTAAGCAGGCTTCACACCCAATGTGGAGCCTAATTCAGGGCTGGATCTCACAACCCTGAGATCATCACCTGAGCCAAATTCAAGAGTTGGATACTTAACTGTCTGAGCCACCCAGGTGCCCCTTTGCTGGGATTTTCTATAAATAATTTCTTACAAGCATAATTTCCTTTATGTTTTTGAATATGTTTACAATGGCTACTTTAAATTCTTATGTGCTAATTCCAACATCTGGGTCATCTTGATATAGTTGATACCCTTTTCATTTGGATATGGGTCACATTTTCCTGCTTCTTTATATGTCTAGTATTCTTAGATTATATCCTAGACATTATAAATGATACAATCCAGAAATTCTAAATTCTGTTATATTCTTCAGAAGGGTACTGATTTTTGTTGTTTTGTTACAATAAGCAGTTAACATTACTGTACTCAATACTCCTAACTCTGTCTCCCTGTGGTGGTCAGGAGTTGAAATCTCTTTTTAGTTCTTTTAGCCATAGCTGGGATGCTTACAATTTGTTTCATACCTGTCTAAGTCAGAGGTGAGCTAGATATATAGGAAGATTTTGTACACTTAGTTTCGGGGCCTCCCTCTGTGGCTCTCTTCTTTATGAGGTACTGCCTTCACTTTCCAGCTACTGTCATTGGTCCTAAGTTTCTTTTTTTTTTTTTTAAAGATTTTATTTATTTATTTGAGAGAGAGAGAATGAGAGACAGAGAGCACATGAGAGGGGGGAGGGTCAGAGGGAGAAGCAGGCTCCCTGCCGAGCAGGGAGCCCGATGCGGGACTCGATCCAGGGACTCCAGGATCATGACCTGAGTCGAAGGCAGTCGCTTAACCAACTGAGCCACCCAGGCGCCCTGATCCTAAGTTTCTTATTTGTTTCTTCAAGTCATTATGGTTTTGGGTTTTCTACTCAATTTTATTTACCTCAGATGGGACTGCCTTGTGCCTTCCTTCAGGCGAAAGCTCTAAAATATGGAAACTCAACCTTTGCCCTTTCCTTCCTTCTAAGTGTAATCTCCCTAAAGTATCTGCCTGCTTCTGCTTGCTCTCCAGCGTCTTCAGAGGGTTTTCCCCCAAGTTGTCATCTGTAGAAGTGTTGGTCTTGTAAGAATTAATCTTCCATTATCAGACAGGGATCATCTAAACTATGAGATTTTAGAATATATAAATAAGATAAGATAGTGAATGGTCCTAGCTGAATCCCAATCTACATTTTATTGACTGTTGTATAAACATAGCTTTAGTTCAGACTTAGTGTAGCATGCATTGGATACTTATATATTTTATTTATTTATTTTAATATCTTTGGATTTCTTATATTTGCCCTCTTTTTATTATTTATTTTGCAGAAAGAAAAATTAATATTATATTTTAACTTGTATCTTTTACTTTTAGTAAACTGGATGCTTTTAAATTTGGTTATATTTTTGATTATTAGACAGTTTTCTGCTAAAGAAGGATGAGTTTAGCTATATAGATAATTATAATTTCAAGTGCAAAAATTAATATGATCATAGATGATATGCTTGCTTCACATGACAAATTTTTAAAAAATTAATAAAACTCTTCTGTCCTAGGAAAGTGAAATACCAAGTTCAAATGGTTTGACTTTTGACATTTTAAGTGTTGTCAAATTGGTTTTAAAAAAACAAAGATGATATACTTAGCATGGCATTTTGCTACAGTTCATATTTCAATTCTATATTTTTGGAATTGAGAGTATTATTTTAAAATAACCTCAAAAGAACTGTATATTATAAATTTTTAGTATACTGTAAGCAGGATGTTTTGTTTACAGCTGTTTAGGTCCACTAAATATCTGTAGATTTGCTTCCTCAGCTAGAGCAGGAACTTACTGGCTATAACTCCCTGCCTTGTTCAATAACTTCCAGTAATTATCAGGAAGAAAATGCAATAAATTTATGTAATAGACTGCCCCTTTGCTATAATATACAATCAGAGGCGATCAATGCTTCTTACAATAAGGAGAAGAATTACAACTGTGTTTTATTTTATAGCTTTGGTAATATAGCTTTGGAAACCACCAGAGGGAGTAGAGTTAAACTTCATTGGTCAAATTCCATTGCGGTAAAACATAGCCTAAGGCTGACATTTTACAAAGTAGCAACACAGCAAAGGATTGTGTACTTCTTAGCAGACTATTTTATTTGTTCACCCATCTAGCTAGCTGAAGACCTCCATGTATTGCTGCTCTTTTAGTTCATATGCCTGAAATAATGAGAATCTCTCTGAATATAATAAATAATAATCAAGTTTAACCTTTGGCCACATCCTTACAAGAAGGGAAAGATAGACATAGTTGATAATGAAACCTCCAGTGTTACAGCAACCAATGATGACTTGTTCCTTACAACTTATATTTGTTACAGTTTTAAAAATACATTTTTATTGTGGTTTAAATTAAAGGGCATTTTTGATTCCTGCCTAGTTATGCTTAAAGTATAATTACACGCTACATATCTTGGTAAGTAAATGAAAGCCTTTTTTTGGTTATTTGTTATAAATTTTACTTTGCCTGTAGCTAAGTGAAGGCCAGGCCTCTAAAGTGTTTCAAGCATAATGCACAGTGAATATAAAACAGTCCATTAATTGGGATAATAGGTCTCAGCATGTAATTGCTTTTCTTAGGTACTATGGATAGCAACTGAGTGAAGTGGTATTTATTCAAGATTGTTAGTCACCCATAGATAACTTTATTTGTCCATTGAAGCTTAAATAAATGCATCATCCATCAGTAAGAATATTTATGAAGAAATTTATAACAAAATCATTATTGCATCTCAAATTATGTAAGGAAACAGTATATAAAAGTTACTGAAGAATGCCACAATAAACTCTTGCCGATGCCTCAGGTTACTTGCTTTTATGTTGGTGAACAGTAAAATATAGTAGAAACTCAAGAATAAATGTGAACTAAACCTGATTACTGTACTTTGCTTTATATTGTGCTATCCAATAAAATATCTGTAAGACATGAAGTAAACTCTATATTTCTAGCCCCATGAACTTGTACAGTTTTTTAAGAAAAAAGGAATTCACTAACAGTCTGTCAGTATGCCACAAACCTTTGCCATCTGTCAAATAGTGTGTGTATGAGGCTTTATTTACAGTTGTAAAAACATTTCCTTTGGTTTTCATTTAATAGGTTGTTCGCTGCTTCTAAGGTGTTAAAAAAACACATGTTCTATTTTATTATGTGGAGGCCTATACATCTCATTCAGGAAAAGTCAAGAGGGAGTCCCAGAACTCCATTAATTCAGGATAAAATTACCTTCTTTCCCAAAAATCATTGGCAGGACTGAAGGGAAGGGCCCAGGACTTTGATCCACCACTCTTCTGGACCCCTCAGTGTCTTAACTTCACCTCCATTATGTGTTCTGAGATTATCTGGATGAATCCTATGATATCCTCTGCCCTGTTTACACCAGTCTCTGAAAGGAGTTTGGGATTCCTAGAATCCTGGATCATTCTATTCCTGACTGCATTCCCTATGAGGCTCTCTGGTCTGTGAGGCAACACTTCCACTTTTCTACCCTATCAGTTCCTATTTCTTTGCTTATCCTTCTTCATACCATCTATCAATTTTTCATTTATTAAATAATTACTTATTTTTGGTCTATTTCCTGCCATAGTAGATGCACTAAAGCTATTTCTTGAATGGCTGACTGACTGAATGAATCTTTTCCCTCTCTTTGATACAAAGTAGACATTTCTAAAATTAAAATGAAGAAAATGTTCTATTGGAAGAGGAGGACTTTATGGAGCTCCAAAGGACAGTATATAAAATCTTCTTGTGCTATTGAATAATTCTAGGGAAACAGAAATATTACTCCTTCCTGTACCAGGAATTGCTTGTACCTGTTTGTTACTGATCACATCATCCCCATAAATATGAAAATGATTTTATTTATTGACTTGGGAAGACTTTGCTGCTTCTGGTGTTCCTGTTAGACTATAATAGTTAGTACTGTATAGATTTCCCTCAATGTTTGTTCACATATAATCTTTCATGTAGGTTTGGATGTGTATAATGTACCACAAGTAAGGACTGCTTGGCCCAGGAACTTTTAAATTTTGAATTGATATACTATAGGAGCTTGTTGATTCAGACCCAAATTTTAAGTTGTACCCTTCTCAATTTTATTAAGCCTTTAGAGTATTGCCATGAGATCGTAAAGATATATGGCAAAGAACTGAAAATTGAGGAAAAAAATCTGTTAAAGGTTATATCAATTTCGTTGGCAAATTCACTCCTATAAATGAGCCAATGTTCTAAGGGTCTTGGCATTTTCCTTTTAGGTATGAAGAAATGTGAGACACATATTAATCACTTTATCCTTAAAATCCTCCAGATGCATTTTATTTTAGAAAGGACCCATTTACTTATTCTTCAGATTTTTCTAAGAGTACACACTTTTCTAATGACAAAGAATATATATGTTCTATTATAACACTGGATAGCAGGACAAATAGAAGACTTACAGACTTAAAAGACAGAAATTACTAATTTCAAAATCAGAGCTCATTGATACCTAGCATAATTTCATCATTAACTAGTATTGATGGTGGTTTATTATGCTTAATATTTTTGTACCTTTTCTATAACAAATCAGAAGCATTATTTTTTAAAAGATTTTATTTATTTATTTTAGAGAGAGAGAGAAAATGTGAGCATGAGTGAGGGGAGGGGCAGTGGGAGAGGGAGAGAATTCTTAAGGAGACTCTTCGCTGAGTGTGGAGCCTGATGTGGGCCTCCATCCCAGGACCCTGAGATCATGACCTGAGTTGAAACCAAGAGTTGGATGCTAAACTGATTGAGCCATCCAGGTGCCCCAGAAAGAAGCATTATGTATATATGATACCTTTCTAACCTTTTGATCAGCAATGTCACATTTTTGGAAAATATGAAATATGCTGTTTTTTAGAATCTTATTTGGCATAGTCATTAGAGAATAACTGTTTTTCAGGGATTCAATGTAGATTATGTGTTCTTAATGGCACTTTATGACTAACAGAGGGGTACTTTCATGCTTGATTTTATGTTTGAAAAAGGTAATGAATTGATGAATGGATAAAGAAGATGTGGTGTATATATATACAATGGAATATTACTCAGCCATCAAAAAGAATGAAATCTTGCTATTTGCAATGATGTGGATGGAACTACAGTGTATTATGTTAAGTGAAATAAGTCAGTCAGAGAAAGAGAAATACCCTATGATTTCACTCATATGTGGAATTTAAGAAACAAAACAGATGAACATAGGGGAAGGGAAGGAAAAATAAAGATGAAAACAGAGGGAGAGGCAAACCATAAGAGACTCTTAACTATGGGGAACAAACTAAGGGTTGCTGGAGGGGAGGTCGGTGGGGGGATGGGGTAATTGGGTGATGGCATTAAGGGGGCACTTGATGTAATGAGCATTGGATATTGTATGCAACTGATGAATCACTAAATTCTACCACTGAAACAAATAATGCACTATATGTTAGCTAATTTGAATTTAAATAAAAAAGGCCAATGAATTAAAATAACAAAATAAGATGCTCTACAGTCTTCTAATGTGGTATACCTAAAGAAATTCTCAGTGAGAAGTCAGCATCTATTCTGTCCCCAGATCATCTTTGGGAAAAAACAGGCAAGCAAAAAATTGTAGTTAAATAATATATTGACTTCTCCCTTCTTAGTATAACACCTTCTCTACAGACCTTCCTTCCATTATCAAGTTTTAAAAAATTTCCTTTTAAACTTGACTTAAAATCTACTTTCTTAAGAAGCACCATACCAGGGAAGGGCTTTGAAATGGAATTATTTTTTTGTAATATATATCCCTATTCAATTAAACTTTAATTTAAACTTTGCATTATACACTTTTCTTCATAGTGCCACCTGCATATGGAATGAGTCCAGTTATATTAACATGTACCTAATACAGATTAGAAATTCTGCTTATAGTCTTCTCAGAGATCTATCATTCAGACCCTGCAAAGGACATATTGTCTCAGCTGTCAGCAGTTCTAGGTAGTTACTCACCTTCAGAGAATCACCTGTTTGAAATCATATTCTTCCAGGGGCACCCCATAGCCAATGACTGACTGAGGTGGGATAGAAATGCCCATTCATTTTGGCCCACCATGGCCCAAGTCCAAAGGGCCATATATGCTACAGAGTTCCTGGTGGAATTGACCAAAAATTGCTAGATTTGCATTACAGTTTGACTTTACCCTGTGCCCAATTCTTCCTCCCTCTTCCTTCTAAATGTTAAAATTTGCTTCCAGAGGGTCCCAACCTGCAATATTACTTTTTTATACTTCTAAATTCTCTTCCAAATCTGATTAGACTTCTGATATCTTCTGTGTATAGATTCTCTGACAGTATCACATACTTTTTTCTCATCCTTTTATTACTAATATTACAACCCAAAAGATGATTTGGCCTTCAACAATATGAACTATCATGAGAGTCACATCTGTCAAACCTCTTTATGTATTCAACACAATGGGAATGATCCATAATTAGTAAAATAGTGTTAAAGCAAAAGTCATATCACATTTGATCATTCCTTCTACCTCTTCCTAACCGTATCCCATCACCCATCTGCTACTTTCACAAAATGATCAGAAAGTGAAAATGGTGGAGGAGGAAACTCCAAGGGCCAATATCTCCAAAACAATACTGAAAAATGAGTGAAAACTCTCAAAATAATTTTTTTTGGAACTGGAAAATAAACACAGGTTTACAGCAACCAAACAATAACAAGAAAAAGGCAGAATCAAGAAAAAATCAGCTTAAATATGGAAGTAGAGCTTTGTGGTGTTTCAGTTAGCTTTGCTCCACTTTCTTCCCTTGCACACCAGTTTTCTTGAAGATAGCACTCACATTCTTGGTGTGGGTACCTGTTTTAAGAGGTAGCAGAACTTGTGTTTGTCTGTTTTGATCTTTCTGAGGGTTCCCTAAAGACCAGACACAAGGTGCTTGATTTCAGGTCTCACATTAAGGTATTTAATCCATTTTGAGTTTATTTTTGAGTGTGGTATAAGAAAATAATACAGTTTCATTCTTTTGCATGTAGCTGTTCAGTTTCCCAATGCCACTTACTGAAAAGACTGTCTTTCCCCCATTGTATATTCTTCCCCCCATTGTATATTCTTGCTTCCTTTTTCATAGATTAATTGACCATATAAGCTCTCTATCTTGTTCCATTGATGTATATGTCTGTTTTTCAGCCAGTACCCTGCTGTTTGATTACTGTAGCTTTGTAGTATATCTTGAAATCTGGTATTATGATACCCCCAGCTTTGTTTTTTTCCTCAAGATTGCTTTGGCTATTGAGGTCTTTTGTGGTTTCATACAAATTTTAGGATTATTTATTCTAGTTCTGTGAAAAATGTCATTGTTCTGTAGATTACTTTGGGTAGTACAGATACTTTAATGATTTTGATTCTTCCAATCCATGAGAATGGTATTTCCATTTGTATTGACTTCAATTTCTTTCAACAGTGTTTTATAGTTTTCAGCATATAGGTCTTTTACCTCCTTGGTTAAGTTTATTTCTAGGTATTATATTCTTTTTGGTGTAATTATAAATGGGATTGTTTTCTTAATTTCTCTTTCTGCTACTTCATTGTTAATACATAGAAATGCAACAGATTTCTGCATATTTTGTATCCTGTAACTTCACTGAATTAATTTGTTAGTTTTAATAGTTTTTTGGTGGAATCTTTAGAGTTTTCTGTATAGAGGATCATGTCATCTGCAAATAGTAACAGCATTACTTTTTCCTTACCAATTTGGATGCCTTATCTTTTTCTTATCTGATAGCTTTATCTAGGACTTCTAGTACTATATTGAATAAAAGTGGTGAGGGTGGACATCCTTGTCTTGTTCTTGACCTTAGAGGAAAAGCTTTCAATTTTTCATCATTGAGTATATTGTTAGCTGTGGGTTTTTCATGTAAGTCCTTTATTATGTTAAGCTATGTTCCCTCTAAACCCATTTTGCTGAGA
Organism: Mirounga angustirostris; assembly: GCF_029215605.1. Taxonomy (NCBI): domain Eukaryota; kingdom Metazoa; phylum Chordata; class Mammalia; order Carnivora; family Phocidae; genus Mirounga; species Mirounga angustirostris. The sequence continues at coordinate 102,098,155 of NW_026991719.1, forward strand.
ATTTTTATTGTGAACAGATGCTATATTTTTCTTCATCTACTGAGATGATCATATAGTTTTTATTTTTCCTCTTCTAATAGCATAAACTTAACATGAAAACCTGATGACTCAGCAGGCACTTTTGAATCTTGGATGCAGGTAGAGTGACTTAGGTCAAAATGATACTGATCCTATTTTGGGTTTTTTGGAGAAGTTGAATTGATTAGCTGAAAGTTTTAATAAGTCCTTAGTAGAGTCTTCTTTACTTGTCCTTTCTTGCTCTTATGCAAGCATAAGACCAAAGACACAAATGCACAATCCTCCAAAACATTCTGGTTACTTTAGCTTTTCAGTAGTAATGACTTAGATAACAATATATGAAGTAATCCTAAGAGGAGAGTTAAATGTGATTTTGATAATCAGCATGTCCTGATATATATAGTAGGAGTTCAAAACCCTTTTGGATTTGGAACAACACATTATTATTCTCTGATGCCCTTTTCCTAAGAGAACCTACAAAGCATTTGTTTATTACAAAAATTACTTTTGTGTTCCCACCAAAAGTGTGGGAATGCAAGCTGGTGCAGCCACTCTGGGAAACAGTATGGAGGTTCCTCAAAAAGTTGAAAATAGAGCTACCCTATGACCCAGCAATTGCACTACTGGGTATTTACCCCAAAGATACAAATGTAGTGATCCGAAGGGGTATGTGCACCCCTATGTTTATAGCAGCAATGTCCACAATAGCCAAACTATGGAAAGAGCCAAGATGTCCATAGACAGATGAATGGATACAGAAGATGTGGTATATATATACAATGGAATATTATGCAGCCATCAAAAGGAATGAAATCTTGCCATTTGCAATGACGTGGATGGAATTGGAGGGTATTATGCTGAGCGAAATAAGTCAATTAGAGAAAGACATGTATCATATGATCTCACTGATATGAGGAATTATTAATCTCAGGAAACAAACTGAGGGTTGCTGGAGTTGGGGGTGGGGTGGGAGGGATGGGGTGGCTGGGTGATAGATATTGGGGAGGGTATGTGCTATGGTGAGTGCTATGAATTGTGTAAGACTGATGAATCACAGACCTGTTAAAAAAAAAAAGAAGATAGTAGGAAGGGAAAAATGAAGGGGGGGCAGAATCAGAGGGGGAAACGAACCATGAGAGACTGTGGACTCTGAGAAACAAACTGAGGGTTCTAGAGGGGAGGGGGGTGGGGGATGGGTTAACCTGGTGATGGGTATTAAAGAGGGCATGTACTGAATGGAGCATTGGGTGTTATATGCAAACAATGAATCATGGAACACTACATCAAAAACTAATGATGTATGGTGATTAACATAACATAATTAAAAAATACTTTTGTGTTTTAGAAATCTAAAAAGGCATACAAATGGCTAACAGACAAATGAAAAAATGTTCATCATCATTAGTCATCAGGGAAATTCAAATCAAAACCACATTGAGATACCACCTTACACCAGTTAGAATGGCAAAAATGGACAGGGAAAGAAACAACAAATGTTGGAGAGGTTGTGGAGAAAGGGGAACCCTCTTACACTGTTGGTGGGAATGCAAGTTGGTACAGCCACTTTGGAAAACAATGTGGAGGTGCCTCAAAAAGTTAAAAATAGAGCTACCCTATGACCCAGCAATTGCACTCCTGGGTATTTACCCCAAAGACACAGATGTAGTGAAAAGAAGGGCCATACACACCCCAATGTTCATAGCAGCAATGTCCACAATAGCCAAACTGTGGAAAGAGCCGAGATGCCCTTCAACAGATGAATGGATAAAGAAGATGTGGTCCATATATACAATGGAATATTACTCAGCCATCAAAAAGGATGAATATCCAACTTTTACATCAACATGGATGAGTCTGGAGGAGATTATGGTCAGTGAAATAAGTCAAGCAGAGAAAGTCAATTATCATATGGTTTCACTTATTTGTGGAACATAAGGAATAGCATGGAGGACATCAGGAGAAGGAAGGGAAAAATGAAGGGGGGGAAGTTGGAGGGAGAGGTGAACCATGAGATACTATGGACTCTGAGAAACAAACAGGGTTTTAGAGTGGGGGGGATTGGTTAGCCTGGTGATGGGTATTAAGGAGGGCACATACTGCATGGAGCACTGGGTGTTATACGCAAACAATGGATCGTGGATCACCACATCAAAAACTAATGATGTATTGTATGGTGACTAACATAACATAATAAAATTAAAAAAAATAAAAAAATAAAATGCATAATCTCCAAAGTGGGGCATAAGGAGTATACAAGGTGAACTACTGATAGTGAGGAAGGAAAATGTTAGAAATTCTGTAAGTGTTTATTTTGTCTATAATTTTAACATATACATATTTTGTTTTTTAATGTATATAAAATAAATATCCACACATTGGATTTATATGCTTATAAAAGAAAGAAATATAAAAATGTATAAAGAAGAAAATACACATTAGCCATAATTTCACTTTTTTTTTCTATGGTCTTTTGGATATTGAACTTCATATGCAATGTTGTATCTTATTTTTGCATATGTTCATGTTTTTATTTTTAATTAATTAATTTTTATTAACATATAATGTATTATTTGTTTCAGGGGTACAGGTCTGTGATTCATCAGTCTTACACAATTCACAGCGCTCGCCGTAGTACATACCCTCCCCAGTGTCCATCACCCAGCCACCCCATCCCTCCCACCCCCTCCACTCCAGCAACACTCAGTTTGTTTCCTGAGGTTAAGAGTCTCTTATGGTTTGTCTCCCTTTCTGGTTTTGTCTTGTTTTATTTTTTCCTCCCTTCCCCTGTGATCCTCTGTCTTGTTTCTCAAATTCCATATATCAGTGAGATCATATGATAATTGTCTTTCTCTGATTGAATTATTTCGCTTTCCATAATACCCTCTAGTTCCATTCACCTCATTGCAAATGGCAAGATTTCACTTTTTTGATGGCTGCATAATAGTCCATTATTTATATATGCCACTTCTTCTTTATCCATTCATCTGTTGATGGACATCTAGGCTCTTTGCACAGTTTGGCTATTGTGGACATTGCTGCTATAAACATTGGGGTGCACATACCCCTTTGGATCACTACATTTGTATTTTTGGGGTAAATATCCAGTAGTGCAATTGCTGGGTCACAGGGTAGCTCTATTTTCAACTTTTTGAGGAACCTCCATACTGTTTTCCAGAATGGCTGCACCAGCTTGCATTCCCATCAACAGCGTAGGAGGGTTCCCCTTTCTCCGCATCCTCGCCAACACCTGTCATTTCCTGACTTGTTAATTTTAGCCATTCTGACTGGTGTGAGGTGGTATCTCATTGAGGTTTTGATTTGGATTTCCCTGATGCCGAGTGATGTTAAACACTTTTTCATGTGTCTGTTGGCCATTTGGATGTATTCTTTGCAGAAATGTCTGTCCATATCTTCTGCCCCTTTCTTGATTGGATTCTTTGTTCTTTGGGTGTTGAGTTTGATGAGTTCTTTATAGATTTTGGATACTAGCCCTTTATCTGATATGTCATTTGCAGATATCTTCTCCCATTCTGTCAGTTGTCTTTTGGTTTTGTTGGCTGTTTCCTTTGCTGTGCAAAAGCTTTTTATCTTGATGAAGTCCCAATAGTTCATTTTTCCCTTGCTTCCCTTGCCTTTGGTGATGTTTCCAGGAAGAAGTTGCTGCGGCTGAGGTTGAAGAGGTTGCTGCCTGTGTTCTCCTTTAGGATTTTGATGGACTCCTGTCTCACATTTAGGTCTTTCATCCATTTTGAGTCTATTTTTGTGTGTGGTGTAAGGAAATGGTCCAGATTCATTCTTCTGCATGTGGTTGTCCAATTTTCCCAACACCATTTGTTGAAGAGACTGTCTTTGTTCCATTGGACATTCTTTCCTGTTTTGTCGAAGATTAGTTGACCATAGAGTTGAAGGTCCATTTCTGGGTTCTCTATTCTGTTCCATTGATCTATGTGTCTGTGTTTGTGCCAGTACCATACTGTCTTGATGATTACAGCTTTGTAATAGAGCTTGAAGTTTGGAATTGTGATGCCACCAGCTTTGCTTTTCTTTTTCAACATTCTTTGGCTATTCAGGGTCTTTTTGGTTCCATACAAATTTTAGGATTATTTGTTCCATTTCTTTGAAAAAAGTTGAGGGTATTTTGATAGGGATTGCATTAAATGTGTCAATTGCTCTAGGTAGCATAGACATTTTCACAATATTTTTCTTCCAATCCATGAGCATGGAACATTTTTCTATTTCTTTGTATCTTCCTCAATTTCTTTCATGTTTTTAGAAATGAAAAGAATCAAGGATTTTGTTAACATTTGGAGACTTTTGTCATTAAACTACATGGAATATAAATCAGGGGTGAGACTCATAGAGCAAGAGCTTGGATCAGGATATGATATGTCAGAGCTTTTAATTTAAAATTTACCTTTTGGAATGTAGAAAGCATTGTTAATTGTTTTCTACTTCATTGTCAGTGGAACTATTGGATCAGAAGAGTAAGTGTTTATCTAGGCCAGTATGTCTCAACTGTTTTTTAATGGATGAAGACCCTTGTTTTTTACTTCTATTTTACTCCTCTTCAATTCAATTCAATATTGTTCTATTCTTTGTGGAGCAAATGATTATAAGTTGCTTTTAGATTCATATGCCAGTTACAATAAATAACTTCTTAATTGCCCAGGAGTCTACAATACACAGATTTGGAACCATATTACTAGGGTACACCCTGTGCAATAATTTATGTTAGTGCTTTGGATGCACTTATTTATTTTATTTTATTACAAACTTCAAAAACTATATTAGTTCTAGAATAAAGTGAAAAGCAAATGGAATTATTCCAGGTTCAGACAACTGAAGGAAATCTGTCATTCAAGGGTAGCAAGGCGGGAGGGAAGTTCCTTGTAATCACAAAAGCACCCAGCTGTTGTATAATGGGCATTAGAAAACCATTGTAGTTAAATCAGAAATGCTTCCAGGGAGGGAAATCACAGTGATTCTTATATTTGTTTCTTACTGCAATACTTGTTTCATAAGAGGGGTGAAGACTTTGACTTACAGAACTGGGAGTATTCACCTGCTCTGGAAGTATGATGTTGCCATCTGAAGTTCTAGTTAATGCTTGCTGCAAAAATGTAATGCAATTTCCTGGAAATACCTGTACTGACTGATCAAATTTTCCTAAGTTTAATTTTGCTCCTGTTTTAGGCTGCCAGGTTTCAAATCGAAAGGGGAAACCTAGCCCTGAATCTAATTTTTAAAAGAGCCTGAAGGAATCTTAACTTTCCAATAGATAACTCATAAAAATATTTATGAAAACATTAAGTAGAGGTCCTTTCTTATTCAGGATGATTAGTTATTCTAAGTAAAATAAATTAATTATAGTGGTGAAGAAAAATTACAAAAAATCTTGAATTCATAATTTGAGGTAAAGGATTAGTAAATTGGATGGTTCTAACATCTGTTATGGAGCTCTTATATTCATTGCATGGACCCATTGCTCATTAGGATCTGTGGGCCTGTGTAACAATAAAAGAACAAAGAAATAGTGTTTGCCTATCTATAACAGACCTTTTCTCCCTTGCTCTAATTCTCACAAATGCACATTTTCCCCGTTTAAATAAAACTCCCACTTCTATTTAAATGCATGTTTGTGCATTATCCACCTGCTATCTTGCTCTTTTAAGTAATTTACCTCCTGTCTCATAAGTTCCTTAGGAACATTTTGGAAAGTGGTATTTAAACTCCTCTACCTTGCTCTCTTTTTACTTTACTACCTTTAATTCTGATGACTCACAATTTTAGTCTGGGATAAGGAAGATCGTGTAGCCTACATTTCTCAAATATGACTCATTTGTATGTCATTTTCCCATCTGATCCATATTTATTCTGATACACTTGTACTTCTTCCAAATGATATTTGTCTCCTGCTCCCTTCTGTTTTCCATGCCTAGCAGAGGACAGGCTTTCCTGAAAGCACAGAGGTGTGTTCATTTGTGTTTGGTGTTCATTTGTGCTTGTTGGTGGCTCAATGAAAGGGTGTATTTTATTTTTTATTTTATTTATTTTATTTTTTTTAAAGATTTTGTTTATTTATTTGACAGACACAGCGAGAGAGGGAACACAAGTAGGGGAAGTGGGAGAGGGAGAAGCAGGCCTCCTGCGGAGCAGGGAGCCCGATGCGGGGCTCAATTCCAGGACCCTGGGATCATGACCTGAGCCAAAGGCAGACGCTTAACCGACTGAGCCACCCAGGCGCCCCGAAAGGGTGTATTTTAATTGCTTATTTACTCTGTTGGTGAGGAAGACATTCCTGCCCTAGAGTTATGAGCATGGCTAAACACATGATATTCAGATAAGATTGACAGTAATTATTAGTCACATATACACACAGCCCAGGGGAGGAGGGCGCATAATAACACACAGGGCCACACAGGGGTTGTATTTAAGAACAGAGTAAACAACCACTGGCTATAGGGGGCAGGTTTTGTAGTAAGAGGGTGTGATGTCCCCTTGGTTCGCATAGGTGGGTATGCTTAGATTGTTTGAATAACAATCTGTGGGCTGGCAGGGAACTGAAATCCACTACTCAGGGAAAAGCAGGAACTGTGCCTGGTCTCATTGATAAGGAGGATTATTTGGCTATGGGGCCTTATCTATGGGAACATACTAAGGAAGGGAATTTACAGTTAGACCATTTGAGGCCCTCCCAATTTTGTCATGACAGCACATAATATTGGGTCTTAATTTTAGGCCTTACACAACAATTGATCCCTTGATATCAACTTAAACCTAGGTGATGACTACAACTTCTAGGGAATAGGTGAAGGGCCTCCTTAGGAAATCAAGTAAGCTCTTGACCAAAGGGGAGAGGACCACATGGTGAGGCGGTGGTAAAAAACATGAACTTTAGAGATATCCCTATTTAAGACCAGTTAAGGCAATTGAGAGACCTATGTGGCATTGGAGTAGGGAGTCCATGTGCTTATGGGGCATGAATTTAAATTAATCAATGCCTGTGGCAATATTGATACCTAGAAGGGGTCCATTTCACCCTTTTTAACTTAAATAGGAATTGTTTGAATAACCCATTATTCCTCAATTAAACCAGGTGCCTGGAACCTATGGGGGAGGTGGAAGTGCCATTGAAAACCTTCTTCAGGTTCCAAACTTTGTGTATTATAAGATGTGAAATGAGTGTCTTGGTCACTATCAGCAATGTCCAGAGCTCTGAAGTAAATAAGGAGCATTCTCATATTAATGGCCTTAGTATCATAGAGATATCTGTTACCTTGATTTATATTTTGGGTACTGGTGAAGCAAGAGATTCCCAGAGTTCTTTACCCCAGAGGGGACAACTCTTAGGCAGAAAAGAGTTTGTAGGTGGGGACATTTGCTGGCCAGGGCATCTGGTGCTGAAGTGACTGTATGAAGTGTGGTTAGTTGTGTTGACCTTTAGGTCTGGTTCCTCATCCAGGATATCTGGTTAAGGGATGAAAAAGGAGCAACTCCCTATTGAGCTCTCTCTCTTATATCATGTCAATACTGTCCATAAAATATATAAACTTCTATTGCTGTTCACTCAGTTGATCCCCAGGGAATCTCTGGGTAACCATGGCCTCTGGCAAGGGACTAAGAAGGGGAAATGGAGTCCGATCCATCCTGCAGGTGGGATGTGCCAGGGGAACCAGGTTTAGCTCCATTCTGTAGCAAGGGGGCCTTTATAGTCATGCTAAGCTTTCAAGGTGCTGCTTCTATAACCTGAGGTATAATGGTCTGTTGAGTGCAGAGGGTTGTGGGTTCAGGGCCTGTGAGAGCCTAAACTTCCAAAAGAGCCAAGTAGGTGACCAGCAATTGCTGCTCTGATGGTGTATAACATGTGGCCAGGGAGAGCAGTTTCTTGCGTCAGAAGTCTGTGGGCAACTTGGGTGGCCAGAGATTCTGGGAGGCATGAGAGGAACTTGCTAAAGTCTCTAAACTGAAGCCTGTTCTATGGCTGTTTGGACAGATTCTAGAGCCTTTTGTGGAAGGGGTGCTGATTTGCAATAACAGCATAAATGAGATTAAATAAAATTTTTGAATGAGGAATATGTTGCCTCCAGAGCCCAAAAAGACCTAAAAGATGTTGGCCTTGTTTTAACATTGAGGGTGCAAAGAAGATTGATAGTTGTCTCTTAACAGTGTCAGGTATGGAACAATTCTTAGGGTGCCAATAATTTTTAGGAATTTAACCAAGGTGGTGACATGGCCATTACACTATGTATGGGACAATGGTCCATCGTTTTTGTGGGCTCTTTTATATTTCTATGTTTTGAATAAATGTGGCTAATGAATTTTCTCCTAAGAGGATGTCATCCATGTAATGTCATACCTGTGCTCATGGAGAAAGGTTGATATTGTTAAGATATTGCCTGTAAAGATTATATGTGATGGCAAGGCTGCTGAGGTACCCTATGGGTAGGAAAGTATCATTTCCCTTTGGGTATGAAAACAAACTATGACTGATAAGGGTGTTGAAATAAGCAGCAAACAGAATACTTTGGCCAAATCTATAATAGCAAAATATATCAGTTGCTGATTGGATGGAATTAGTAATTTTGATAATGTTGGGTATTAGATATGAAGGCCTTAATGGATGGGACCACAGCATGAAGGTTGTGTTAACCACTGTGAGGTGCCATTCATTCCAAGTTTAAGAACATGCAGTTGGACTGTTAAAAGGAGAAACAGTGGGGATAATCACTCCTTCATTAAATAGGCCTTGTGTGATGGGTTTTAATCCTTCAAGGCCCTGTTTTAATTTATATTGAGCCATATTACGTATTATAACTGGGGATATCCAGGGAATCCTATTTTCTCAAGCCAATTGGTGTCAGACTTAATTTATTACCCATTGTGTCAGAGTATCTATACTTACTATGAGTTTGTCCTAAAATTAAGCTATGGGTATTATGGTGCTAATGGGTGCTATGACCATGAGGGGATTTAGGCTGAGGAATAGCTCCAATGGTTAAGGTATATATAACATTATGTTATATATATTATATTTTATATTCAGTAACTTCTCTAAGATTACAGGATATGCCATGTTTAAATTTAGTGAGATCCCCGGGTATAATTGTAAACTGAGCCCCAGTATTGATTAAGGTGACGAAGACTTGCCAATTGGTACATTTGGCAGCTATTTAAGTTAATTCAGAACCTATGTTGCAGAGGTGCAAAAGCCAATCAGCAATATTGTGTCTTTTTTCTTGTGTAAATTCTTTTAGTAAATTTAGAATTTCTAACTGGGTCAAATTGTGGACCTCTGTTTCAGTTCTCTGTTTTCTCTCCTGTATCCAGGTTTCTTTCTTTCCCATTTCCCTGTCCCAATTGGATATAATTCATGAGGCGTTCCCTCTATCCTGCTTATGTTGTAAATGTATTCCTCCAGAGAGCCTCAAATCAATATTGTCAGGGTTAGGGGCCTCCCCCATACAGTGGGTGCTTTACAGGGTTTAAGGACCCCAGGCTTAAGTCAGGTTTCAATTAACCCCTTCACTTTGCCACAAGGGTGCCATGGGTGTTTTCCCCTATAACCTTGAGGATCAGGATCTTTGTTGTTATAGTCACAGGCAGTGACAGCAGAGGTATTTTAAGGGTTCTGGTGTCTACTAGGAGTACAGACTGCAGTGTACCACTTAAAAGCATTTTTCCCCTTTTCTTTCTGTACTAATTCCATCAGAATATGTTAGACTTTTAGCCATGTGAAAACACTGATTTCAGTTTCTTTCTCCATCTGATTACCCATAGTGTAGACCTTCTGGTTGGTTTTGGGGAAAGGTTTAAGTGCTCAGTGGTTCACTTCATAGACTGCCTCTTCCTTCTCCAGGGAGTGTTAATCTCCCTGGGTAAGTGTACATATACGGCAATTTTGTCTATGCACCAGATAGGGGCCATTAAGTCCCATGATTGCAATATTACCCCTTTACATTAAGGTAAGCTGCAGCCCTAAACAAAGCCCAGGCACACTGGCTAGGGGTTTTGTATTGGGAGAGTGATTAACTTAAGTTCTTTGGTATTTCTGGAGGGACTGATACCAAATACTCCTTCCTCTTTTCTTTTCTCATCAGCACCTGGGCCAGGGACTGCCATAAATGTGCACCTTGATTTCTTTGGGGGTCAGGGGAACCTACATGCAAGGGAAATAGCAGCACAGGAGATGAAGAAGGCTACCACTCTGCCTGAACAGCAAGGACTCTTGTTAAGCAACTGGGTGCCATGATTAATTCTCCCCAGGTTGGTGGGTCTCTTTCCTTTATACAACCTAAGAAATAGGTTGAGCCCATCCTAGGGGTGCATAATCACAAACAATGTCCACATGGCTGCCCCAAGAAGCCACTGATGGTCATGAGGCTATATGTGGTGCCCAGAGAGCTCTAGCCTTACCTCTGGTAAGCAAAACTCAAGTGCTGACTGGTTAAAGTGCTGTGTTATCACCACCTGTATAGGCAAGAGCCTTAGATACCACTTTCCAAACACAGGCTGAACCCAGCAACACATCATGCTGGGGTATAGTCAGTTAACAGTAATTTTCATTTTGAGGACAAGAGCATTTTAGGGTGGAGAGCGTAATGTCCCCAAAAAAGACAACAAAGTGCTGCTTAGGCCAAAGCACAAGCCCACCAGCAATTCACAGTTCGGTTCCATTCTAGGTGTCCTTCACCATGACATGGAGCCAGTTAGTTAGCCAAGAAGAGTTAGGCAAATTTAACCAGGTGTTGTTGGTCATGGTGGGGCCATTTAGTTCATGATGCCAATTGTTTTGTTTCCTATTCACATCATGAATAAGGGAGTGATTTCTGTCTTAAGTTTATGGGGATTGCCAAACCCATGACACTGGACACTGGATAGATTAGATGGACAAAAATTTGTTAGTCACATATACTCATAGCCTAGGAAGAAAGTGCAGCATGCCATGCAGGGCCACATGGGGATTGTACTTGGGAACAGAGTGAACAACCAGGGGCTGTGGGAGGCAGGCTTTGTAGTATCAAGAGGATGAAGGACACCTAGTACCTGCAGGAAAATTGGCTTGTTTAAATAATTCCATGGGCTTGCAGGGAACGGAAACTCATTACTTAGAGATAAACAGAAACTGTGTCTGATCTATTTGGTATGGAGTGTTGTTTGGCTTGGATACTTTATCCTCAGGAACAGAGTGGGGAGAAGAACATACCACTTGAGGCTCTCCCAGTTTCACCAGATGTCAAGGTATCATATAACATAGGGTCTTCATTTTAGGCTTTACACCACAGTGTGTAAACAAACAAAATGGGCAATGGAAAGGGGAAGGGTAAAATAAGGAACTGTGAAAAGAAGTTTGTTGACCTGAGATTTGACTTGTTGGGCAGTTGAAGGCCTGTGTACAATACTTTTGAGAGTATTAACTGAGCTTCATTCCTTCCATCTAGGCAGGAATCTGAGCTGGCTGTGGAGTTGGACACAACTGTCCTTTTTTTCCTGGTCCAGCTATGGAGGATTAAATTAGGTAGGCTCAGAAATATAGTATTTAGTCATGGAACGAAAATTGAGAGCCCAGCACTTAGCATAACGAAAACATTGAATCAAATGAACTGGTCTTTGGAGGTATTAAGTTTTGGTACCCACTCATTTAGGTATCCTTTGTCTGGAACTTGCTCTACCTGACATAATGTCCATATTTTGTAACCTAAGGCTTATAACTGCTATGATTAACTCCACTTAACTCTCATTAAATGTTGCAGTCCCATCTCATTTCTCCTGTGGACAGTCTTTCTGGGCCTTCCGAAATGACAATTAGCTGAATTTAGGAATCCATTTGTGCTGATGTGCTAATAAGAGAAGGCAATGGGTCCTCCTTCCCTTCCCAGAGGGCATATGTGCATTTAAATGGTGCTTTGCAGAACACTTTCTCTAACTCTGATAATCAGATGAAGAATTAATACTACTCTGTGGTTAAATATCCAGGCTATTGTCTCAAGCAACTGGATTCAGACATGGATCTATAATTGTTCTTATGACCTTGGAAAAGCTGCTTAATGCTTTCTGTGCTTCAGTTTCCACATATGTAAAATGAGGGCAATAATAGCTAGCATTTATCAAGCAGTTAGTATGTGCAGGTGCTGTGCATACATAATCTCATTTGATTCTCACATTTCTATGAAGTAAGTAGCATTATTATCCCTATTTTCACATATGAGAAAACTATTAGTATATCCAACCTGAAGAGCTCATAGTTAGAATAATAATAAATAACATTTATTGAACACTTACCACATGCTAAGAATTATACTCAGTGCTCTGTACACATTTTCTAGTTTAATCTTCACAACTGCTGAATATATTTTCTGAATAATACAGTAAGTCAGTTCTTCTAGGTTAAGTTTCCTCATTAGCAGAACAGGGATAATAATAGTACTTACCTTTTAAGGCTAAGATAGCAACTTTATAATCTTATAAAGCTGCTCTGAAGATAAAATGAGGTGATGTGGGTAAAGTGCAGCTTAAGCACATACTACCTGCTCAATAAATAGTATGTACTATTTTAATTCTTTGGTTTACTTTCTCTGGGAAGGAGATAGATGTGGCAGTGGTTACTTACAGCCACCTCTTACACATAACGTTTGGTTCTCTCACTGCCTATCTCTGCACAGATAAGCATTCCTTTGGCATGCTTTTTAATCTGAAAGAGTAGCTATAGCTCACAACTTCCACATGAACCATTTACTTGTATAATAGCTACTGCATTTTCACTAATGGATGCAATCATTATTTAATAGCAAATTTTACACAAAATAACTGAAAATAAACACCTTGTGAGTATTCTGAGAATGAGCCATGGCACTAGTAGGATATTGATGCAAGGATTTATTGGACCTATTGTAACATGTCACTCATGTTACCCATGGAATCAAATATGAATAATACTTGAGTGCTTACTATGTGCCTGATGCCATAATACGATGTTTGACATAATTAGATGTTTATGTCTTCTACTCCTCTCAGTCATCCTATGGGTTAAGTGTATCACCTTCTATTTTACAGAGGAGAAAATGGAGACTTAACTAGATTAATTTAACCAATGTTATAAAGCTTGTAAGTGGCTAGTAATTCAAAGCTTATAAGCTTCAAAAGCCCAAGCAACTACTTCCCTTCCCCCCCATTCTTTTTGCTTGATTCTGATCTACTTTGCCATTTATAGTATGTGCCAGTATGAGCTCTCAAAAATAAATAAAATTCTCATCTTTATTTATTTTTATTTATTTATTTTTTTTACAAAAGAAACTAAGAAATTTCCTTCTCAGGCCCTGAGCATACCGTCAAAATTCATTTTCCAGCTTATGAATTATGAATCATAAAAGGGATAGCAGATTTTTATTGTTCTGTATTATAAAGATTTAATCTAGTATGGCTTAAAGACTATTCTGAATGGAACATTAGACCTGTGGAATAATCTTTGAAAAAACAGTTCTGTATCCAAATATGTTTGGAAAATTCTGAGTACTGTATCATCTTATTAGAAGTTCATAACATCCATTACTGTTTTAAAACATTTGAGAGGTCTTTCAGTAAAGAAATATGTTTAATTGTGTGTGATTTATGATTTTTATTTGCCTTATGTTCTTTTTGTTCCTGATTTTCCATTTCTGCTTGCTTTTGTGTTAAATGATATTTTCTAGTGTACCATTTTTAATTCCCATTACTTTTCTTTCACTTCGTTTTTTTCAGTTATTTTCTTAGTGGTTGCCATATAGATTAAAATTAATATTTTAACTTAAAACTATTTTTTCATATTAATACAAACTTAGTGTTAGAGCTATAGAAGAACTTTGCTCCTATAGAGCTCCATTTCTTACCCCATTCTTTGTGCTTTTATTGTCACACAAATTACATTTGTATATATTTTGTGCCTGTCAAACAGATTTGTAATTATTGCTTCCTGCAATATCTTAATTTCTCCTTCATTTTTAAAGAATAGTTTTGTTGGATATAGAATTCTTGGCTGACAGTCTTTTTCTTTTAGTACTGAATAGGTCATCCCAACTGCTTTTTGACCTCTATGGTTTCTGATGATTAATGTTTTTCATCAAATTTGGGAAGTTTTCATTGTTCCATTGTTTCTCTAAGTGTTTTTTCTGACTCTTGCCTCTCTCCTTTCCTTCTGGGACTCTCCTCATGTATATTTTGGTACTTCTGATGCTATCCCACAGGTTGTTTAGGCTGTGTTCATTTCTCTTCATTCCTTTTTCTTTCTTTTACCAGGACTTGATAATTTCAATTGACCTATCTTCAAGTTCAGTGATTCTTTCTTCTGCCTTTTCAAATCTGATTTTGAATTTCTCTAGTGAATTTTTCATTTTAGTTATTGTACTTTACAATTCAAGAATTTCTATTAGACTCTTTTATTTTATTTTTTAAAGATTTTATTTATTTGTCAGAGAGAGAGAGAGGGAGAGACAGTGTGCACAAGCTGGAGCAGCAGCGGGCAGAGGGAGAAGCGGGCTCCCGGCTGAGCAAGGAACCCAATGTGGGACTTGATCCCAGGACCCTGGGATCATGACCTGAGCTGAAGGCAATTTAACCAACTGAGCCCCCCAGACATCCCATAGACACTTTTTTACATCTATTTTTTAATTTAAATTCTGTCTTTAGTGAGACATCATCCTCATACATTCCATTAGTTCTCTAGACGCAGTTACTTTGACTATATTTAAAACAGCTGGTTTAGAGTCTTTGTCTACTAAGTCCATGTCTGGGGCTCCTCAGGGTTAGTTTCTATTGATTGTTTTTTTCCTGTGTGTGGGCTATATTTTCCTATTTCATTGCATGTCTTGTATATTTTGGTTGAAAACAGAACATTTTAAATAATGTAGCAATTCTGGATATCAAATCTCCACCATCCTCAGGTTTGCTGTTTTTGCTATTGTTGTTTGCTTGCTTAGTGACTATTCTGGACTAATTCTGGAAAGTCTTTTTCTTTGTTGTGTGTTGCCATAGAAGTATCCACTTGATTATTCTAGTAGTCATCCAATGATTGGACCAATATTTCCTTAAATGCCTGGAACTAGTAAGTTTCTCTGTCTTTGCTACGGGGCTCTGTTTGTCAAGGCATGCCTTCAACACTCAGCCATACAGTTAAAAACTCTGCCTTAATTTTTATTTCCTACTTCTGTAGAGCCTCAAGGCCAGCCAGTTGTGAGAAATAAGGGCCTTCTCAGATCTTTCTTCAGTATGTGCACAACTCTGGGCATGCACACAACCCTACACACATGGACTTCTAGATTACCAGGAATAATTCATAGCTTTTCAAAGCTCCTAAGGACATCCCATTCAGAAGCTTCTACTTTTAAGTTTTTTGGATGATCTATTGTTTGCCCCAACTGGTATCCACTGCCCTAAGCAGCCATAATGCCTGTAATTGTCTTTGACCAAGGCCCTTGGGCAAAGTCTTTCACACTGAACAAGCTCCTAAAATAAGGACATTCTTGTAAAGTGGGATCTTTCAGAGAATAGCCAACAGGTCAAATAATGATAATTCTCTGAGAAAGGGGTTTAGAAGGATCTCCCACTCCATATTGCCTCCACTGATTCCTGCAAGGCATTTGTTTTTCACCATGATTGTGGGCTGTTTGTTTTCAAGACTACTTCTGATCTGGGAGAGGGGCAGATGAGAATAGGGTAAGTTTAAAACATCACAGAGCTTGGTGTTATTAGTGAGATTCAGTTGTTTTTGTTGAATAAACATGTCTCAGATTGCTATAAGACTGGTTAATTTTCAGAGTTCTGAAAAAAACTGATTTGACAACTTTTTGCTAATGTTCTCATTGCTTTAATTAAGGAGTAGGTTTTTCTAATATATGTTTTAAATTTAAATTTAATTAATTAACATATAATGTATATTTGTTTCAGGGGTACAGGTCTATGATTCATCAGTCTTATATAATACCCAGTGCTCATTACAACACATACCCTCCCCAATGTCCATCACCCCATTACCCCATTCCCCTACCCCCCTGCCCTCCAGCAACCCTCAGTTTGTTTCCTAAGATTAAGAGTTTCTTATGGTTTTCTCCCTTTCTGGTTTCATCTTGTTTCATTTTTTCTCTCTTCCCCTATGATACTCTGCCTTGTTTCTTAAATTCCACATATCAGTAAGATCATATGATAATTGTCTTTCTCTGATTGACTTAGTTTGCTTAGCATAATACCCTCTAGTTCTATCCATGTCATTGCAAATGGCAAGATTTCATTTTTTAATGGCTGCATAATATTCCATTGTACATATTTACCACATCTTCTTTATCCATCCATCTGTCAGTGGACATCTGGGCTCTTTCCATGGTTTGGCTATTGTGGACATTGCTGCTATAAACATTGGGGTGCACATGCCCCTTTGGATCACTACATTTGTATCTTTGGGGTAAATACCCAGTTGTGCAATCACTGGGTCATAGGGTAGCTCTATTTTCAACCTTTTGAGGAACCTCCATACTGTATTCCAGAGTGGCTGTACCAGCTTGCATTCCCACCAACAATGTAGGAGGGTTCCCCTTTCAAGGAGCAGTTTTTCAGAGATTCTTAATCTGTCATACTTGCTGATGTCTTCTTACTACATGATCCTGGCCTCTTAGGCCTGTTAGTATATCCAGTTGAGCTAACCAGCAATACACTATGTGAGGATGTTTGATGGCCTTTTAAATTTGCCTAATATTCTTATGACATGGATATGAAATATAGAATGATCATTGGATGTTTCTTAAATATAGAATAAATAATTATTTGAGCTTTGCAAGTGAGAATCAAACACTGAGGTTTTTTTTTTTTATAAATTAAAATGACACAATTTTCATTATCATAATGTCTTACTATGAGTCTGGGTTTTCAAAGATAGGTATCCATATGTGCAGAATTTAGATTTTTAAGGTTTATAGCATGAAGTCCCAAGAACTGATTGGGAGAACATTATGCTCTTAACTATCTCAAGATGATCTATTAGGAATTAGTGATATCCATTAATGGTATCCATAAATGATATCTACATATATTATCTATATACCCATATATAGTATCTTTACATAGTGTTCATACATAAATCTGTTAATCTATAAATATAGTGTATATATATATGCTATATATATACACACAGACACTATATATATATATATATATATATATAGTATCTGTAAGAATTTATTTGGTAGAATATGTTCTGTGTGTATTGTAAAAATGAGGGAGAAGTGATTTTTTTAACATTATAATGCAAAAGGGCATCCCTTCAAACCTATAATTCCATTACATTTTCAACTATAATTTTCTAAACCATGAGAAACAATAAATAAAATACAATTCTATAATGAGGTGATACTGTTAGAAGGATTGAATTTGAATGTAAGGAATATACTTTTTAAGATGTTAATAACTGCTTGTGGGTGATGAGGCTGATAGCTGTCTCCTCTAAAGAGTAAAAAATATGCTAGATAATCAGAAGTCTAAAATTTACTTAGAGTAGAAAACTAGATGACACATCATCCTACTTGATGAATACAGTAAAACAAAGGTATGTATCTCCAGTGGAACTGATACTTAAGCTCTATATACAGTTTTTTAAGGTTAGAACATTACTGTTTACCAAAAGTAATATCATTAAAAATGAATACAACCTTAAAAGAGAAGTGAACATATTTCTTACCTAGCTGAAGAGTTAAAGAAAAAAAAAGCTTACCATCAATATTTTTTCCTGTTGTAACACCACACATTGCAGTGTTACAAATAGGAGTAAAGTATCCTGTATTGATTTTTTTTTTTTTACAAGACAGATGTTTAGTGAATGATATACAGGCTGCCTATTCTTCCCATTGTGCTTTTGCAATCAAGTAAAGTAAGTTTGTGAGTTATGAAAGTAAAACTTGGTAAATATAAAAAAGGGAAAATGCATGATAGCTGTAAAAATTATTTGCATCTTAAAATAAGGATTTTATGGATGATGTAAAGGGGAAAATTGCCATTGTTCAGGAACTTTGTAGAGAAAATTCATATTTACCCTTAATCAGTATCAGGCAGTATTGTGAAGTTAGCAGATTTTTTTTTTCCTGTGGGCCAGTCTTCCCCCTTCTTGATATTTTTTTTCACTTTTAGCACCTTCATCACTCCTCCAGGGTTTTCAGATTGATTCCTTACTCTTTCTGATAGGGAAAAATAAACAAATGAATATGCTTAACACTAAGGTATTGGGTATTACTGGTTTTCTCTTCCAAAGGCACTTGCATCTTAAGCGAATGGACATGAAAGAGTGGAAGTTCTGATATCAATAGCCAACAAG
The DNA here is from genome assembly GCF_029215605.1 of Mirounga angustirostris. NCBI lineage: Eukaryota > Metazoa > Chordata > Mammalia > Carnivora > Phocidae > Mirounga > Mirounga angustirostris. The sequence continues at coordinate 102,116,498 of NW_026991719.1, forward strand.
CAGAGAAAATGATTCTATTAGGTGGTTCCTTCTCAGAACTCCTTGAATTTCAGTGCATAGTTTAACAACTATTATTTTAATTCATAAGAATCTACAGGTTCTAAAGGGAATGTTGATTTTCTCCAAAGATACATGCATATGGGCCTGAGGAAATGATGGAATGTATTTTCAGCTGCAATAGGCAAATATGTGGGTAGTCATTTCTGAAGTCAATAATTGTACAATAGAACAACCTTTGTTCTAGCAGAATGGACAGAGGTTTTTTTTTTCCTAGATTTTTTGAGACTAGATTTCAAAAACAAATAATTGCTTGTAACATTTATCAAATAATTTCCCAAAACTGTAAAGGTAAAAATATTAAAAATAATCAGTTGCTTTTAGAACTACTATTAAATATTTATATTTTTAGCCTTTAGGCAAAGGAAAAAATACATTTTTAATGATTTCATGATAATTGTGATGAACTCAAAACAAAATAATAAAAATGTGACTATTTCTTTTTTTAAAGATTTATTTATTTATTTTTAGAGAGAGAAACAGAAAGAGAGCAGGGAGAGGGGCAGATGGAGATGGAGAGAGAGAATCTCAAGCAGACACCCCGCTGAGTGCAGAGCCCAATATGGGGCTTGATCTCATGACTCTGAGATCAGGACATGAGCTGAAACCAAGAGTCGGATGCTTAACAAACTGAGGCACCCAGGCACCTCTATAAAGTGTGATTATTTCTATTTAAACAATTAAGTTAATTCTTAATTCTTTACTTAGAAGTATACTTTGTAAACTATGATCAGTATACTTGAATGTTTCACAAAAAGCAGGGTTTCAAAGTTCTGTCAGGCAGCTAATTAACAACATCTATCTATCTATCTATCTATCTATCTATCTATCTATCTATCTATATATATTTTAAGATTTTGTTTATTAGAGAGACAGTGAGAGACGGAACACAAGCAGGGGGAGTGGGAGAAGGAGAAGCAGGCCCCCTGTGGAGCAGGGAGCCCAATGTGGGGCTTGATCCTAGGACCCTGGTATCATGACCTGAGCAGAAGGCAGACACTTAATGACTGAGCCACCCAGGCACCTCCAAATTTATATATATTTTAAACTTTATTTTATTAACATCAGATTTACTAAGGTATACTTACAGTAAAATTCCTCCTGTTTAGATATACAGTTTAGTGGGTTTGAGTAATATGTAACCATGTTTGTTGTTCATATAACCATGATGGTCATGTAACCACCATTGAAATTAAGTTCTGGAATATTTTCTTCATTCTAGAAAGTTCCCTTATTCCCCTTTGTAATCAGTCATCTCACCTACCCTGTCCCCCAATCTGGCTTCTAAAGTTTTACTTCTTCCAGAATGTCATATAAATGGAATAAGTGTTTTGTTTCTGGCTCCATTCACTTAACAGAATACTTTTGAGCTTTATCATTGTTGTTGCATGAATAAACAGTTTAATTTTATTATGGAGTAGTATTTTATTGATGTACCACAATTTGTGTATCCATTCAACAAGTAAATTATATCTGGATTATTTCCAGTTCTTCAGGGGCTATATAAATATTCAAACATAGGTCCTTGTGTGCACATATGGATAAATACTCAGGGCAAGGATTGCTGAGTAGCGTGGTAAGTATATGTTTTACTTTATAAGAATCTGACAAACTGTTATCCAAAATGGCTTTATCATTTTGCATTTTTATCAACAATATATGAGAATTTAAATTTCTCCACACTCTCCAGCACTTGTTGTTATTTAAAAAATGGTTTAGCTATTCTAATATGGGTGTAGTGATATTTTCTTGTGGTTTCCATTTGCATTTGGCCAATGATTTTGAGCACATTTTCATATGCATTTTGGACATCTATATATTTTCTTTGATGAAGGGTCTGTTCACATCTTTTGTCCATTTTATTATTAGGTTTTCTATTTTCTTATTATTGAGTTGTATGACTTCTTTATATATTTTGGATATAAGTCCTTTGTCAGATATATGTCCAAATACTTTCTCCTAGTATGTGGCTTGTCCTTTTTATTTTTTAACATCATCTTTCAAGGATCAGAAGTTTAAAATTTAAAAAAAAGTATATATTTTTATCATTTGTGCTTTTTTGGTGACTTTTCTGAGAGATCTTTGCCTAACCTAAGGTCACAAAGATTTTCCCCTATGTTTATTCTGGAGGTTTTATAGTTTTAGGTCTCATATTTAGGTTTATAATCCATTTTGAGTTAAATTTAGTAAGATGGTGAAAGGTAAGTGTTGTATGTTTTTTTTTTTTCAATGTGGATATTCAGTTATTCCAGCACACTTTCTTTTGAATTTTGTATATTTTTTATTTTTTTTAATAATTTTTTTCTGGTAATTCATTTTTAAGTTTAGTTTTTAAAAGTTTTTATTTAAATTCCAGTTAGTCACCATACAGTGTAATATTAGTTTTAGGTATAAAATTTAGTGATTTAATACTTACAGACAATATCCAGTGCTCATCACAAGTGCACTCCTTAATCCTTATCACCTATTTCACCCATCCCCCCATCTACCTCCTCTTTGGTAACCATCAGTTTGTTCTCTATAGTTAAGAGTCTGTTTCTTGGTTTGCCTTTCTCTTTTTTTCCCTATGCTCATTTGTTTTGTTTCTTAAATTCCACATATGATTGAATTCATATGCTACTTGTCTTTCTCTGACTTATTTTGCTTAATGTAATACCCTCTAGTTCTATCCATGTTGTTGTAAATGTCAAAATTTCATTCTTTTTGATGGCTGAGTAATATTCCATTGTGTGTGTGTGTGTGTGTGTGTGTATTGTTATGGAGTAGTATTTTATTGATGTACCGCATCTTTATCCATTCATCAGTCACTGGACATTTGGGCTGTTTACATAATTCCATAATTCCAGCACAACTTACTGATAAACCTCTCTATTCTCCATTGAGTCAACTTTTTTGAAAAGCAATGGACCCTATGTGTATGAGTGTGTTTCTGCACTCTATTGTGTTCTATTGATTTATATGTCTATCCTTATGCCAACACCATACTATCTTGCTTAATCTACCTTTATTGTAAGTTGTAAAATCTGGGACTTCAAGCCTTCCAACATTGTTTATTATTATTTTGGGAGGTCTATTCTAGGTTCTTTGTTTTTCCATATAAAGTTTAGATCTAGCTTTTCCATTTGTACTAAAAAAAAAAGCCTGCTGGAATTTTGTGTGGGATTACATTGGATATATAGATCTTTTGGAGAAGAATTGACATTTTAAACAAATTGAATTTTAAGAGTCATTAACATGGTAGATCTCTCCATTTATATGTCTTTAATTCTCTTATCTATGCTCATAGTTTTCAGCATACAAATATTTTACACATTTTGTTAGATATATCCCTAAGTATTTTATGGTTTTTGAAGGTATGATATATAATACTTTTTATTGAATAATTTCTATTACCTATTTCATAGTAAATTTTTGTACATTGATCCTGTATCTTAGTCCATTTGGCCTACTATAATAAAAATGCCATAAACTAGGTGGCTTATAAACAACAGGAATTCATTTCTCACAGGTCTGGGGTCCAGAAGTCCAAGATCAGGGTGCCATCATGCTTGGGTTCTGGTAAAGGCCCCCTTCCATGTTGCATACTGCTGACTTCTATGTCTTTACATATTGGAAGGAGCTAGGGTGCTCTGTGGGATCTCTTTTATAAAAGCACTAATTCCATTCATGAGCGCACCACTGTCATGATGGAAGCACTTTCCAAAGGCCCCACCTTCTAATACCATCACATTGATCATTATGTTTCAAGATATGAATTTTGGGGGACACAGATATTCAATCTACAGCACCCTGTATCTTGTGACCTTATTAAACTCATTAGTTTTAGTTGTTTTTTTTTTTTTAAGATTTTATTTATTTATTTGAGAGAGAAAGAATGAGAGACAGAGAGCACGAGAGGGAAGAGGGTCAGAGGGAGAAGCAGACCCCCTGCTGAGCAGGGAGCCCGATGTGGGACTCGATCCCAGGACTCCAGGATCATGACCTGAGCCGAAGGCAGTCGCTTAACCAACTGAGCCACCCAGGCGCCCCAGTTGTTGTTTTTATTTTTTTGGAGATTACTTGGGATTTTCTATCTATGTGATTATAAATAAAGACATAAATAGAGTCTGTAAATAAAGAAATTTTTATTTCTTTTTTCCAATCTGTATGCCTTTTAAGCTATTTTTCTTGCTTACTGCACTGGCTAGAACCCATAGCACATTGTTGAATCAAAGTGGTGAGAGTGTACATCCTTCCCTTGTTCCCAAACTTGGGAGAAAATGATTCAATCTGAGGATGATTTAAGCTGTAAGCAATATCTATCCCTCTGTGTGTCTATGTATCCATATCTATCTATATTTATATTTCTATATATCTATATTATCTATATCTATACCTATATATTTCTCCCAGGAAAATTCTATTTTAGTTTAGTTGATAGTGAGGAGAATTAACAATGTTAAGATGGCTATCCACAAAAGAAATAGGAAGTATCCATTCTAGAATTCCAGCTCCTATCAGAAAATCAACATTTTGCTGTTCAGTATAAAATATTTTAATTTTTATTATTTTTAAAGTAACACAAATTAACTGTAAAATTTTAATTAATTTGAAGTTTAATTGAGTATAAAATAAATATGCTCTCATTCACCCCACCCTCCAAAAAATTATATCTCACAATGTAAGTATTAATAATTTTGAGCAGGAGTTGCAAACTAAAACCTATGGGACAAATCTAGCCTGCTTCTTATTTTTATATGGCTTACAAACTAAAATATTTTTTATATTTATAAATGATTTAAAGCAATTAAAGGAAGAATATTTTATGCCACATGAAAATTACACAAAATTCAAATTTCAGTGTCCATAAAGAAAATTTTGAACACATCCATGCTCATTCATTTACATATTGGCTATGGCTGCTTTCATGCTACAGTGGTAGAATTGTGTAGTTGTGACAAGCTACATGGCCTACAAATTCTAAAACACTTTTTATCTGATCATGTACAGAAAAAGATTGCTGACTGCTTATTGAATGTATAGTTTTTCCTTTTGAGATTTTCTTTCTGCATATGTATAACATATATATATGCACATTTTTGTTTTCCGCAAAATAGGATCACACTACACATATTCTTCTGTAATCAGTTCTTTTCACTTAATGATATGTATATCTTCCCATGTTCTTTGTAAATAGTCTCATCTTTTAAAGTTGATTCATAGTATTCTAATACATCATAGTTTAACTAGTCTTGCTAGCATTTTGGTTGTTTCAAACATTTTTATTATTATAAACAGAGTTGTAAATATTATGCATATATTTATACACTTGTCTGCTTATTTTCTTAGGATAAATTTGCAGAAATGGAATATCTGGGGCAAAATTTATGTATTCTTTATATTTTTACTTTTGATATATGTATTGCCTAAACGAGCTTCATTATTTTACAGTATGCACTTTCATTAATAACATGTAGAAGCACTGGCTTTTCTGCAATGTCATCATCAATCTGTATATCAGTAATTTCTTATATATATATTAAAGAATTAAACATGTAAAAGTTCACACTGCAGTATTTTATTGCAATATGGGTGTTATATATTCCAATATATGTATAGATTGTATATATATCAATATCTTTCATATTTTGGGCAATATATATTTTCCTTTTGCAAATTGCCTATACATGGTATTGCCCAATTTTTCTGTTTTGATGTTATTTTATAGTTATTTTTTTAAAGATTTTTTATTTATTTGAGAGAGAGTGAGCATGGGGTGGGGGGAGAAGAGGGAGAGGGAGAAGCAGAGTGTCTGCTGAGCAGGGAGCCCGATGCGGGGCTCGATCCCAGGACCCTGGGATGGTGACCTGAGCTGCAGGCAGACACTTAACTGACTGAGCCACCCAGGTGCCCCTTATTATTTTTTTTAAATGACCTTTTATATAATAAGAGAACTAACCATTATCTTTCTTATTTAAATTGATTTTATATGTGGTCTGCTAGCTAATGCACAGATATAACCATCAAATTGAAGATGACTATGTCACACTGACGCCAGGGATTCATATTCCTGTAACAGTTTGTTAGCGTATTTTGCACTACTACGTATTTACCCAAAGAATTCAAAAATACTAATCCAGCGGGATACATGTAACCAATGTTTACAGCAGCATTATCTACAATAGCCAAATTATGGAAACAGCCCAAATGTCCATTAACTGATGAATAGGATAAAGAAGAAATGGTGCACACACACACACACACACTCACACACAGGAATATTCAGGCATCAAAAAGAATGAAATCTTGCCATTTGCAACAATATTGATGGAGCTAGAGAGTATTATGCTAAGTGAAACAAGTCAGAGAAAGACTAATACCATATGACTTCACTCATATGTCGAATTTGAGAAATAAAACAAATGAGCATAGGGAAAAAAGAGAGAGGCAAATCAAGAAACAGACTCTTAACTACAGAGAACATACTGATGGTTACCAGAATGTAGGTGGATAGGGGGATGGGTTAAATAGGCGATGGGGATTAAGGAGTGCACGTGTTGTGTTGAGAACCAGGTGTTTTATGTAAGTGTTGAATCACTAAATTGTACACGTGAAACTAAAACTACACTGCATCTTAACTAACTGGAATTTAAATAAAACTTTAAAAAAGTTAAAAGTCAAATTATATGATACGTCAAAAAAATAAAAATGAAAAGACCTTTTTAGGCATTTTTCCAAAGAAGATATTCAGATGGGCAACAGGTACATGAAAAGGTACTCAATGTCACTAATCATCAGGGAAATGCAAATTGAAACCACAGTGAGATGTCAACTGTTACCTATTACAGTAGGTATTATCAAAAAGACAAGAGACAATTATTTGCATTGATGTGGGGAAAGGGAACCCTAGTACACTGTTGGGAATGTAAGTTGGTGCAGCCACTATGGAAAACAGTATGGAGTTTCCTTAAAAAGTGAAAATAATAGTAGCATATGATCCCACAATCCTACTTTTGGGTATATACCTGAAGGAAACAAAAATCATTCTCTCAGAGAGGTATTTGCACCTTAATATTCATTGAAGCATCATTTACAATAGCTAAGACATGGAAACAATCTAAGTGTCCATGATGGATGAATGCATAAAGAAAATGTAAGAAAAAATATATACATATAGTTGGAAAACTAAGCCATAAAAAGAAGGAAATTCTAACATTTGCAACAATATGGGTGGATTTTGAGGGCAGTATGCTAAGTGAAATAAGTCAGAAAGACAAATACTCTATGATCTCACTTATATGTGGAATCTAAAAAAAAAAAAATCGTAGAAACAGAGAACTGATTGATGGTTGCCAGAGCAGGGGTGTGGGGGTGTGGGAAATGGTTGAAGGTGGTCAAAAGATACAAACTTCCAGTTATAAGATAAATAAGTTCTGCGGAGGTAATGTACAGCATAGTGATTATATTTAATAATATTGTATTTTATATTTGAAAGTTGCTCAGAGAGTAGATCTTAAAACTTCTCATCACTAGAAAAAATTTTTTTGTAACTATGTTAGATGGTGGATGTAAACTAAACTGATTGTGATAATCATGCAATAGCACATACTGAATCATTATGTTGTAAGTCTTAAAGTTATACAGTGTTACATGTCAATTATATCTCAGTAAAACTAGGGAGGTGAAGATACACAAAAACAAACAAAAAAATTAACTTCTGATACAAGTAACAACATAGGGGGCTCCTGGGTGGCTCAGTCGTTAAGTGTCTGCCTTCGGCTCAGGTCATGATCCCAGAGTCCTGGGATAGAGCCCCACGTAGGGCTCCCCGCTCTGCAGGAAGCCTGCTTCTCCCTTTCCCACTCCCCCTGCTTGTGTTCCCTCTCTTGCTGTGTCTCTGTCAAATAAATAAATAAAATCTTTAAAAAAAAAAAAACAAGTAACAACATAGATGGATCTGTATGATTCCATGTACAGAAAGTTCTAGAAGAGGCAATCTAATAGATGTCTCTTGGATATGGTGTCAGGGATTGACTGGAGGATTATTTAGGAACTTACTGGGGTGGTGCTAATGTTTTATATTTTCATAGGGTTTTAGGTTATGCAAGTATATTCATTTTACAAAACTCAGCAAATATGTACTTTTATTTGTGCATCTCATTGCTTGCTAATTTTACCTTAAGAGAAAATAAAATATAAACAATATAAAATTCTAGTTAATCATATGCATTATAAAATGTTTAGGGGAACATATATTGCTGTCTTTAATTTACTTTTAAATGTAATTAATGAAGTGGGTTTATGGTTTGATAGATAGTTAAACATATGAATAGATGCATAGTAGAAAAAATACAATAGAATGTTAATGGTAGAGTCTGATTGATATACAGGTGTTCACTGTACAGTTCCCTCAAGTTTTCTGTATTTTTGAAAATGTACTTAATACAATGTTCAAAAAATTAAACAGGAAAATAGGTACTGAAAACTTCATGAGAAAGATTATGCTCCAGTTTAATTAAAATTATGGTACATCTGCACCTGGAATCCTGTGTTGTGTTCTGATTACTGTGTATCTGTTTTGATATTTGGAACTAGATGTGGTCTGTAAGAGTGCTATTAAAATGGGGAGATTGATGTGGACTGCCATAGAAATAAATAGAAAACCAGGACTTCCAAGTTGGAATAGCAAAAGTTGAAATGATACATAGTTGATATCTATAAAATAATGACTATGTGGATAAGGGTAACACAAACTTGTATACCAAGTCTTGATATGCTAACATATTTTAACAAGTAAATTTAGAAAAATATGATTAACCAGCAGGTAACTGGTGAATGGTACATATTATGCCAAGAAGTAACATTTAAGAAATATGAATGTATTCAGACACATTTAAAATAAATCCATGAATACTAGAGCTAGATGTGGCTACTCCAAAAAGTTGAACTTTGACATCAGGCATGAAACCTAAAGTATAAGCAGGGTTTGTTTGGTTGGGGTGTTTTGTCTATATTTTTCACTGATATCCCTTTGGTGCCTAGAACAATAATGGACACACAGTAGATGATAAACTTGTTGAATGAATGAAAATATTTTTAGTAATAGAATATTCAGATGGATAAACCCCAGCTATGACCTACTATAGTAATTGCTGTCCCATTATATTTTTCCTTTGAGTCATCATCTGGTACATCCCTGGGTATAGAGGGAGGGAATCATAACACTTTGGTATTATTTGAAGAGTGCCAGATGAAACACATCTAAAACAAAGTTTCAGCTGCAGAAGTTATACAGAGTTTCTATCATAGTGAATGCTTTTGTTTAACATTCTAAAGATTGCTTTTAAAATAAGATCTCAATCTTGGCAGATGACATGATACTCTATGTGGAAAACCCAAAAACTCCACCCCAAAACATCTAGAACTCATACAGGAATTCAGTAAAGTGGCAGGATATAAAATCAATGCACAGAAATCAGTTGCATTTCTATACACCAACAATGAGACAGAAGAAAGAGAAATTAAGGAGTCAATCCCACTTACAATTGCACCCAAAACCACAAGATACCTAGGAATAAACCTAACCAAAGAGGCAAAGGATCTGTACTCAGAAAACTATAGAACACTCATTAAAGAAATTGAGGAAGACACAGAGAAATGGAAAAACATTCCATGCTCATGGATTGGAAGAACAAATATTGTTAAAATGTCTGTGCTCCCTATAGCAATCGACATATTCAATGCAATCCCTATCAAAATACCACCAACTTTTTTCACAGAAATGGAACAAATAATCCTAAAATTTGTATGGAACCAGAAAAGACCCCGAATAGCCAAAGGAATGTTGAAAAAATAAACCAAAACTGGTGGCATCACAATTCTGGACTTCAAGCTCTATTACAAAGCTGTAATCATCAAGACAGTATGGTACTGGCACAAACACAGACACATAGATCAATGGAACAGAAGAGAGAGCCCAGAAATGGACCCTCAACTCTATGGTCAACTAATCTTCGACAAAGCAGGAAAGAATGTCCAATGGAAAAAAGATAGTCTCTTCAACAAATGGTGTTGGGAAAATTGGACAGCCACATGCAGAAGAATGAAAGTGGACCATTTCCTTACACCACACACAAAAATAGACTCAAAATGGTTGAAAGACCTAAATGTGAGACAGGAGTCCATCAAAATCCTAAAGGAGAACACAGGCAGCAACCTCTTCGACCTCAGCCGAAGCAACTTCTTCCTGGAAACATCGCCAAAGGCAAGGGAAGCAAGGGCAAAAATGAACTATTGGGACTTCATCAAGATAAAAAGCTTTTGCACAGCAAAGGAAACAGTCAACAAAACCAAAAGACAACCGACAGAATGGGAGAAGATATTTGCAAATGACATATCAGATACAGGGCTAGTATCCAAGATCTATAAAGAACTTATCAAACTCAACACCCGAAGAACAAATGATCCAATCAAGAAATGGGCAGAAGACACGAACAGACATTTTTCCAAAGAAGACATCCAAATGGCCAATGGACACATGAAAAAGTACTCAACATTGCTCAGCATCAGGCAAATCCAAATCAAAACCTCAATGAGATACCACCTCACACCAATCAGAACGGCTAAAATTAACAAGTCAGGAAATGACAGATGTTGGCAAGGATGTGGAGAAAGGAGAACCCTCCTACACTGTTGGTGGGAATGCAAGCTGGTGCAGCCACTCTGGAAAACAGTATGGAGGTTCCTCAAAAAGTTGAAAATAAAGCTACCCTGCAACCCAGCAATTGCACTACTGGGTATTTATCCCAAAGATACAAATGTAGTGATCAGAAGGGGCACGTGCACCCCAATGTTTATAGCAGCAATGTCCACAATAGCCAAACTATGGAAAGACCCCAGATGTCCATCAACAGATGAATGGATATAGATGAGATAGATATCTGTACTCAGATGTGATATATATATGTATATATATAGATACTTGTATATATACGTATATATATATATACACACGTGTGTGTGTATATCACACACACAATGGAATATTATGCAGCCATCAAAAAATGAAATCATGCCATTTGATAAATACTGGGTACAATCAGGCCTCAACAAGTACAAAAAGATTGAGATCATACTATGCATGTTTTCCTACCAGAACACTATGATAGTTAAAGTTGACCACAAGAAAAAATTCAGAAAGATCACAAATACATGTTTGTGTATTTGTTAAGGAACATCCTACTAAAGAATGAATTTGTTAAACAGAAAATTAAAGAAGAAATAAAGAAATAGATGGAAGCAAATGAAAAATGAAATCATGGTCCAAAACCTTTGGGTTGTAGCAAAAGTGGTCACAAGAAGGGAGTATATAGCAATACAGGCCTACCTCCAGAAGCAAAAGAAGTCTCAAATACGCAACCTAACCTTACAGCTAAAGGAGATAGAAAAGGAACAGCAAATAAAGTCTAAAGACAGCAGAAGGGAAATAATAAATATTAGAGTAGAAATAAATGATATAGAAACAAAAAAAAACCCCCAATACAATAGATCAATGAAACTAGGAGGTGGTTTATTGAAAGAATTAATGAAATTGATAAACCCCTAGCCAGATTTATCAGAAAGAGAAGAGAAAGGACTCAAATAAAATCACAAATGAAAGAGGAGAGATCACAATCAACACCACAGAAATACAAACAATTTTAAGAGAATACTATGAAAAATCATGTGCCAACAAATTGGGCAATCTGGAAGAAATTGATAAATTCCTAGAAACATATAAACTACCAACACTGAAACAAAAGAAATAGAAAATTTGAACAGACCCACAACCAGCAAATAAATTGAATCAGTAATCAAAACTCTCCCAACAAATAAGGGTCCTGGGCCAGATGGCTTCCCAGGGGAATTCTACCAAAATTTAAAGAAGTGTTAATACCTATTCATCTCAATCTGTTCCAAAAAATAGAAATGGAAGGAAAGCTTCCAAATTCATTTTACAAGGCCTGCAATACCTTGATTCCAAAACCAGACAAAGACCCCACTAAAAAGGAAAATTACAGGCTAATATCCCTGATGAACATGGGTGCAAAAATTCTCAACAAGACACTAGCAGATCAAATCCAACAGTACATTAAAAAACTGATTCACCACAATCAAGTGACATTTATTCCTGGGCTACAAGCGTGGTTCAATAATCACAAATCAATCAGTGTGATATACCACATTAATAAAAGACAGTACAAGAACCATATGATGCTCTTAATAGATGCAGAAAAAGCATTTGACAAAGTATAGCATCCATTCTTGATAAAATCCCTCAATAAAGTAGGGATATAGGGAATATACCCTAACATCATAAAGGCTGTATATGAAAGAACCACAGCTAATATCATCCTGAATGGGGAAAAACTGGGAGCTTTTCCTTTATGGTCAAGAACAAGACAAGGGTGTCCACTCTCACCATTGTTATTTAACATAGTACTGGAAGTCCTAGCCTCAGCAATCAGACAACAAAAAGAAATAAAAGGCATCTAAATTGGCAAGGAAGAAGTCAAATTTTCACTCTTTGCAGACAACATGATACTCTATGTAGAAAACTCAAAAGACTCCACCAAGAAATTGGTAGAACTCATATACAAATTCAGCAAAGTTGCAGGATACAGTTCAATGCACAGAAATCTGTTGCATTTGTATACACTAATAATGAAGTAGCAGAAAGAGAAATCAAAGAATCGGTCCCATTTACAATGCACAAAAAACCATAAGATACCTAGAAATAAACCTAACCAAAGAGATAAAAGATCTGTACTCTGAAAACCATAGAACACTTCTGAAAGAAATTGAAAAGCACACAAAGAAATGGAAAAACATTCCATGCTCATGGACTGGAAGAACAAGTATTGCTAAAATGTCTATACTACCCAAGGCAATCTACACATCTGATGCAATTCTTATCAAAATACCAACAACATTTTTCACAGAGCTAGCACAAACTATCCTAAAATTTGTATGGAACTACAAAAGACCCTGAATAGCCAAAGCAATTCTGAAAAAGAAAAGCAAAGTTGGAGGCATCACAATTCTGGACTTCAAGCTATAATACAAAGCCCTGGTCATCAAGATAATATGGTACTGGTACAAAAATGGACACATAGATCAATGGAACAGAATAGAAAACCCAGAAATGGACCCACAACTATATGGTCATCTAATTCTCAACAAAGCAGGAAAGAATATCCAATGGAAAAAAGCTTCTTCAACAAATGGTTTTGGGAAAACTGGACAGCAACATGTGAAAGAATGAAATTAGACCACTTTCTTACACCATACACAAAAATAAATTCAAAATGGATGGAAGACCTAAATGTGAGAAAGGAAACCATCAAAATCCTAGAGAACACAAGCAGTAACCTCTTAGACCTCAGCCATAGGAACTTCTTACTAGATATGTTTCCTGAGGCAAGGGAAGCAAAAGCAATAATGAACCCTTGAGACTTCATTAAGATAAAAAGCTTCTGCACAGTGAAGGAAACAATAAAACTAAAAGGGCAACCTATGGAATAGGAGAAGATATTTGCAAATGACATATCTGATAAAGGGTTAGAATCCAAAATCTACCAAGAACTTATCGAACTCGATACCCAAAATACGAACGATCCAGTTAAGAAATGGGCAGAAGGCATGAATAGACATTTTTCCCAAAGAAGGCATACAAATAGCTAACAGGCTCATTAAAAGATGCTCAACATCACTGCTCATCAGAGAGATACAAATTGAAACTTTAATGAGATGTCAGCTCACACCTATTAGAATGGTAAGATTAACCACATAGGAAACAACAGGTGTGTTGGCAAGGATGTGGAGAAAGGGGAACCCTCTTACACTGTTGGTGGGAATGCAAATTGGTACAGCCACTGTGGAAAACAATATGGAGGTTCCTCAAAAAGTTATATATAGAACTACCCTCTGACCAGCAATTACACTACTAGGTATTTACTGAAAGGATACAAAAATACTGATTTGAAGGGACATATGCACCCCGATGTTTAAGCAGCATTATCAACAATAGCCAAATTATCTAAAGAGCCCATGTGTCCATTGGCTAATGAGTGGTTAAAGAAAATGTGGTGTATATATATATACAATGTAATATTACTCCACCATCAAAAAGAATGAAATCTTGCCATTTGCAGTGATGTCAGTGGAGGTATGCTATGTGAAATAAGTCAGTCAGAGAAAGACAAATACCATATGATTTCACCAAGATGTGGAATTTAATAAATAAAACAAATGAACAAATTGGAAGGGAGAAAAAAAGAGAGGGAAGCAAACCATAAGAGTCTCTTAACTATAGAGAGGAAACTGAAGGTTGATGGAGGGGATGTGGGCAGGAAATGGGCTAAATAAGTGATGGGTATTAAGGAGGGCAATTGTTGTATTGAGCACTGGGTGTTATATGTAAGTGATGAATCACTAAAATCTGTTCTTGGATTTAACATTACAGTATATCTTAACTAACTAGAATTTAAACAAAAACTTGAAACAACCACTAAAAAAAGGAATCTTATGAAATCTGGAGTGTTATATTAATATCACACAAAGATTTCAAGGTAAAGAATATTATCAAAGATAAATAGATGTAGTTCGTAATGATAAAGGGATCAATTCATGAGGAAGACACAACAATACTAAATAAGTAAAGGCAGAGGACTTGAAAAACGCTAATAACCACTTAAGTGACATTTATAAAACAACAGCAAAATGTACATTATATTCAAGTGTGTATGGAATAGTCACCAAGATATATATTTGACAATTAAAAAGTCTTAATAAATTTCAAAGGAATGCAATGAAACAAAGTTTGTTTTCTGATCCAAAGAAATTAAATTAGAAATCAATAACAGAAATATATTAGGAAAATCCCTAATTATTTAGATACTAAAACAAATCTTTAACCCATGATTTAGAGAAGAAATCACAGGGGAATTAGATTAAGTTTTGAGCTGGGTGAAAATGAAAACACAGCATATCAAAATTTTCAGAATATAGCTGAAACAGTATTTACAGGGATAATACATCATGACTAATTGGGTTTATTCCAGGAATATAAGCTTGCTTTGACATTTTAAAATCAATTATATTTCACTGTAATAACAGAATAATGAAAAAATTATCCTTATGGATGCAGGAAAGTGAATTTGACGAAATTCAACACCTGTTCCTGATAACTTCTTGCAAGTTAAGAATAGAAAGAAACTTCCTCTTCCTGATAAATGTTCTCTACAATAAATAAAATAAAGCAAAACAACAAGAACACTGCTGAGAGAAATTAAAGAAGACCTGAATAAATTGAGCCATATACCATGTATGTGGACTGCAAGTCTGAATACTTTAAACATGTCAATTGCTGGGGCGCCTGGGTGGTTCAATTGGTTGGGCATCGACTCTTGATTTCAGCCCAGGTCATGGTCTCAGGGTCATGGTTTCAGGGCCCCGTGTCAGACTCTGTGCTCAGCCTGGAGTCTGCTTATCCCTCTCTCTCTCTCCCTGCCCCTGACCACCCACCCCCTGCTCATACTCATGTGATTTCTCTCTCTGTCTCTAAAATAAATGAATAAATAAAATCTTTTTTAAAAAATGTGTCAGTTTTTCTCAAACTGATCTATAGATTCCATACAATCCCAAATAAATTCCCATCAGGTTTTATTGAGAAATTGATAATTGATTCTAAAATTAATATGGAAATGCAAAGGCATTACATTAACCAAAACAATTTTGAAAATGAGTAATGAATTTGGTGGAATGAGATTGTCTGGTTTCAAAACTTACTCTAAAGCTATCTTTTTAAAGATGATTATGTATAGATCATATTGATGCAGGAAACACAAGAGTCCAGATATAAACCAGATATATATGGTGAATTGATTCTTAACCAAGTATTAAGATAATTCAGTGAGGGAAAGGATAGTCTTTTCAGTAAGTTAATGGTGCTGAATTAACTAAATATCAATTTGGAAAAAAATGAACCTTGGCCTTTACCTCACATCATATACAACTAAATTCAAAATGGATCATAGGCTTTAGTGAAAAAGATGAGTACCAAGCATCTAAATGAAACCATGGGGAAGATTTTTGTGACTTTGAGATAGGCAAAAATTTCTTAGGGGGAATAAAAGTGCTAAACATAAAATTAAAAAAAAAAGATGAACTAAATTTCATGAAAATTAAAAGTTATTTTCTTTGAAATACAATATGAAAATGAAAAGGCAAGCTCTAGACTGGTGGAAAAGATTATCTATATATAATTGACAAAGAACTAGTATCCATAATATGTAAAACAACAACAACAACAACAACAACAAAAAGCTCTCTCACAACTAAATATTAAGAAGAAAAACAGCTCAATACAATTTGAGAGAAATATTTGAACAGACACTTCACCAAAGAAGATATATGAATGGTAACTAAGCACATGAAAAGATTCTCAACTTCATTAATCATTAGGGGACTACAGATGATAACTACAATGTCATACCATTTCACATGCACTAGAATGGCTACAATTAAGACTGAAAAATGTTAGTGAGGATGGGGAGCAACCAGGAATCTTATGTATTGTTGGTGGGAGTATAAAATGGTATAACCACTTTGGATAACAATCTGATCATTTCTTATAAAGTTAAACATATGCCTACCATATGACACAGCCATTCTACTCCTAGGTATTTATTTACCCAACAGAAATGAAATCACAGGCCTATAAAATGATTTGTACTCAGATTTTAATAACAACTTTATTCATAATGGCCCACAACTTGAAATCACCCAAATAACCTTCAATAGGTGAATGGATAGATATATTGTGGTATATCTGTACAATGGAATTCTACTTATTAATAAAAAGGAACAAACTCCTGATACACACAGAAATGGATAAATCTCAGAAACATGCTGAATGAAAGGAGCCAGACAGAAAATAAAACTCTATGATTTCATTTATTGGAAGTTCTGGAACAGCCAAACAAACCTTTAATGAGGGAAATCTCATCAGTGGTTGCTTAGGGCTAGTGTTTTGGATGGAGGGAATGGAGAAGTCTTTTTTTTTTTTGTCGGAACAATTATATAAATATTCTTGATAGTAGTAGTGGTTAAATAGGTATATATATGTCAGAATTCATTGAATTATGAAATTAAAGAGTGCTTTTTATTTTGCATAAATTATATTAAGATCAAATTGATTTAGAAAGAAAATCCAAGTAGGCAAAACAGAAAGTACTGCTCTGTTTTCAAACTATACCTATCCTCTTACACTTTGGGCAATGGCCTCCTCAGGTACAGGTTCCTGATTTCTTACCCTCAGGCTGAGCATCGTTAAAAAGGAGACAGTCATGGGGCACCTGGGTGGCTCAGTCGTTAAGCGTCTGCCTTCTTCTCAGGTCATGATCCCAGGGTCCTGGGATCGAGATCTGCATCAGGCTCCCTGCTCGTTGGAAGCCTGCTTCTGCCTTTCCCACTCTCTCTGTCAAATAAATAAATAAAATCTTAAAAAAAGGGGGGGGGACAGTCACAAGGGGAAAATCTGAGGACTTTCTATTGTTATTGAGAACATATATATGCTATAATATATTGTATATATTATGGAAATTAAGAAAGGAAATTAAAATTATTTCATATAGAAATAATCTATCAAGAAATTATCAACCACTCAACATCTATTAGAATTGCAAAAATCCAGAATACTGACAACAAAATGCTACTGAGGATATGGAATAATAGTACCTCTCATTAATTGCTAGTGGAAATGCAAAGTGGTATAGTCACATTAAAAGATAGTTTGGCTGTTTCCTACAAAACTAAACATACTCTTACAATGATCCAGCAATCACATTCTTTGGTATTTACTCAAATGTATTGCAAATTTTTATCCACTTAAAAACCTGCACACAGATGCTTATATCAATTTTATTCAGAATATCTAAAACTTAGAGGCAACAAAGATGTCCTTCATTAGGGGAATGGATAAACTTTAGCACATCCAGAATATTATTTAGTGCTAAAAAGAAATGAGCAGCGAGACATTAAAAGACATGGGGGAAACTTAAATACATATTATTGCACTTGGTCTTAGACTTAGAGTAGATATGCAAAACTCACATCTTGACCAGTTCTCTTTTTTCCTATAATTTTTGCCATTTAGTTATAAAGACTGCTAAAATAACCACATTGACCATATTTTTAATTGATTTGTTAGCACCTGCCCTGGGAATACTGCATTTTCTCTGAGATTTTCATCTTTAAAATGATGAATATTCTTTTTTTCAAGCTTTATTTAAATTCCAGTTACTTAACATACAGTGTAATATTAGTTTCAGATGTGTAATTTAGTGATTCAACACTTCCATGTGACACCCAGTGTTCATCACAACAAGCGCCCTCCTTAGTTCCCCTCACCTATTTAACCCATCCTCCCACCCACCTTCCTTCTGGTAATCATCAGTTTGTTCTCTGTAGTGAAGGGTCTGTTTCTTGGTTTTCCTCCCCCTCCCATGTTCGTTTTGTTTCTTAAATTCTATATATCAGTGAAATCATATATTTGACTTTCTCTGACTTGTTTCACTTAACTTTATACTCTCTAGCTCCATCCACATTGTTGTAAATGGCAATACTTCATTTTTTTTTTATGGCCAAGTAGTATTCCATTGTATATATATTCAACCTCTTCTTTATCCATTCATCAGTCAATAGACATTTGGGCTTTTCCATATTTTGGCTATTGTTGATAATGCTGATATAAACAGCATTATCGGGGTGCATGTATCACTTTGAATTATAAAATAATGAATATTCTTTCTTTTATTCTGTACAAATGTCAGATATTTCAAAAAGGAAATACCAGAATCTCTTACTGCATATGGCCAAGTTACCTGTTTTGTCCTGGCTATATACTTTGTTGTTTTTTTTTTTTCCCAACAATTTTAATTTTATTAAAGTTTTAGAAATATACTTGAACATTTTATAACTTCATAAGAGATAACTAAAATTCTAAGTACCACACTTTCTTTTTTAAAAAATTTCATTTTAATTCTAGTTAGGTAACATACAGTGTTATATTAGCTTCAGGTGTACAATATAGTAATTCAACAATTTCATACATCACCTGGTGCTCATCACAACAAATGCACTTCTTAATCCTCATCACCTAATTAACCCATCCCCTGATTCCATCCTCTCTGGTAACCATCAATTTTTTGTCTGTAATTAAGAGTTTTGATTTATCACTTTTTTTTTTTACTTTTACTCATTTGTTTTGTTTCTTTTTTTTATTTCTTTTTTTTATTCTTATGTTAATCCCCATACATTACATCATTAGTTTTAGATGAAGTGTTCCATGATTCATTGTTTGTGCATAACACCCAGTGCTCCATGCAGAACATGCCCTCCTCAATACCCACCACCAGGCTAATCCATCCTCCCACCCCCCTCCCCTCTAGAACCCTGTTTGTTTTTCAGAGTCCATCGTCTCTCATGGTTTGTCTACCCCTCCGATTTCCCCCGCTTCATTCTTCCCCTCCCGCTACCTTCTTCATCTTTTTTTTTCCTTACAATATATTGCATTATTTGTTTCAGAGCTACAAATCTGAGATTCAACAGTCTTGCACAATTCATAGCACTTACCAGAGCACATACCCTCCCCAGTGTCTATCACCCAGTCACCCCATCCCTCCCACCCCACCCCCCACTCCAGCAACCCTCAGTTTGTTTCCTGCAATTAAGAATTCCTCATATCAGTGAGATCATATGATACATGTCTTTCTCTGTTTGACTTATTTCACTCAACATAATACCCTTCAGTTCCATCCACATCCTTGCAAATGGCAAGATCTCATTTCTTTTGATGGCTGCATAGTATTCCATTGTGTATATATACCACATCTTCTGTATCCATTCATCTGTCGATGGACATCTTGGCTCTTTCCACAGTTTGGCTATTGTGGACATGGCTGCTATAAACATTGGGGTGCACATACCCCTTCGGATCCCTACTTTTGTATCTTTGGGGTAAATACCCAGTAGTGCAATTGCTGGATCATATGGTAGCTCTATTTTCAACTTTTTGAGGAACCTCCATACAGTTTTCCAGAGTGGCTGCACCAGCTTGCATTCCCACCAACAGTGCAGGAGGGTTCCCCTTTCTCCGCATCCCCGCCAACACCTGTGGTTTCCTGACTTGTTCATTTTAGCCATTCTGACTGGTGTGAGGCGGTATCTCATTGAGGTTTTGATTTGGATTTCCCTGATGCCGAGTGATATTGAGCACTTTTTCATGTGTCTGTTGGCCATTTGAATGTCTTCTTTGGGAAAATGACTGTTCATGTCTTCTGCCCATTTCTTGATTGGATTCTTTGTTCTTTGGGTGTTGAGTTTGATGAGTTCTTTATAGATTTTGGATACTAGCCCTTTATCTGATATGTCATTTGCAAATATCTTCTCCCATTCTGTCAGTTGTCTTTTGGTTTTGTTGACTGTTTCTTTTGCTGTGCAAAAGCTTTTTATCTTGATGAAGTCCCAATAGTTCATTTTTGCCCTTGCTTCCCTTGCCTTTGGCGATGTTTCTAGGAAGAAGTTGCTTCGGCTGAGGTCGAAGAGGTTGCTGCCTGTGTTTTCCTTTAGGATTTTGATGGACTCCTGTCTCACATTGACGTCTTTCAACCATTTTGAGTCTATTTTTGTGTGTGGTGTAAGGAAATGGTCCAGTTTCATTCTTCTGCATGTGGCTATCCAATTTTCCCAACATCATTTGTTGAAGAGACTGTCTTTGTTCCATTGGACATTCTTTCCTGCTTTGTCAAAGATGAGTTGACCATAGAGTTGAGGGTCCATTTCTGGGCTCTCTATTCTGTTCCATTGATCTATGTGTCTGTTTTTGTGCCAGTACCATGCTGTCTTGATGATGACAGCTTTGTAATAGAGCTGGAAGTCCGGAATTGTGATGCCGCCGGCTTTGCTTTTCTTTTTCAACATTCCTCTGGCTATGCGGGGTCTTTTCTGGTTCCATACCAATTTTAGGATTATTTGTTCCATTTCTTTGAAAAAAGTGGATGGTATTTTGATGGGGATTGCATTGAATGTGTAGATTGCTCTAGGTAGCATTGACATCTTCACAATATTTGTTCTTCCAATCCATGAGCATGGAACGTTTTTCCATTTCTTTGTGTCTTCCTCGATTTCTTTCATGAGTATTTTATAGTTTTATGAGTACAGATCCTTTGTCTCTTTGGTTAGATTTATTCCTAGGTATCTTATGGTTTGGGGTACAATTGTAAATGGGATCGACTCCTTAATTTCTCTTTCTTCTGTCTTGTTGTTGGTGTATAGGAATGCCACTGACTTCTGTGCATTGATTTTATATCCTGCCACTTGACTGAATTCCTGTATGAGTTCTAGCAGTTTTGGGGTGGAGTCTTTTGGGTTTTCCACATAAAGTATCATATCATCTGCAAAGAGTGAGAGTTTGACTTCTTCTTTGCCAATTTGGATGCCTTTGATTTCTTTTTGTTGTCTGATTGCTGTGGCTAGGACTTCCAATCTCTCAGTTTTTCCTCACTGAGAATGATATTCGCTGTAGGTTTTTCATAGATGGCTTTTATGATATTGAGGTATGTACCCTCGATCCCTATACTCTGAAGAGTTTTGATCAAGAAAGGATGCTGTACTTTGTCAAAAGCTTTTTCTGCATCTATTGAGAGGATCATATGATTCTTGTTCTTTCTTTTGTTAATGTATTGTATCACATTGATTGATTTGTGGGTGTTGAACCAACCTTGCAGCCCAGGGATAAATCCCACTTGGTCATGGTGAATAATCCTTTTAATGTACTATTGGATCCTATTGGCTAGTATTTTGTTGAGAATTTTTGCATCCATGTTCATCAGGGATATTGGTCTGTAATTCTCCTTTTTGATGGGGTCTTTGGTTTGGGGATCAAGATAATGCTGGCCTCATAAAACGAGTTTGGAAGTTTTCCTTCCATTTCTATTTTTTGGAACAGTTTCAGAAGAATAGGTATTAATTCTTCTTGAAATGTTTGGCAGAATTCCCCTGGGAAGCCATCTGGCCCTGGGCTTTTGTTTGTTGGGAGATTTTTGATGACTGCTTCAATTTCCTTAGTGGTTATAGGTCTGTTCAGGTTTTCTATTTCTTCCTGGTTCAGTTTTGGTAGTTGATACATCTCTAGGAATGCATCCATTTCTTCCAGGTTATCTAATTTGCTGGCATAAAGTTGCTCGTAATATGTTCTTATAATTGTTTGTATTTCTTTGGTGTTGGTTGTGATCTCTCCTCTTTCATTCATGATTTTGTTGATTTGGGTCATTTCTCTTCTCTTTTTGATAAGTCTGGCCAGGGGTTTATCAATTTTGTTAATTCTTTGAAAGAATCAGCTCCTAGTTTTGTTGATCTGTTCTACTGTTCTTTTAGTTTCTATTTCATTGATTTCTGCTCTGATCTTTATTATTTCTCTTCTCCTGCTGGGTTTAGGGTTTATTTGCTGTTCTTTCTCCAGCTCCTTTAGGTGTAGGGTTAGGTTGTGTACTTGAGACCTTTCTTGTTTCTTGAGAAAGGCTTGTATTGCTATATACTTTCCTCTTAGGACTGCCTTTGCTGCATCCCAAAGATTTTGAATAGTTGTGTTTTCATTTTCATTGGTTTCAATGTATTTTTTAAATTCTTTAATTTCCTGGTTGACCCATTCATTCTTCAGTAGGATAATCTTTAGCATCCACGTATTTGAGTTCTTTCCGACTTTCCTCTTGTGATTGAGTTCTAGTTTCAAAGCATTGTGGTCTGAAAATAAGCAGGGAATGATCCCAATCTTTTGGTACCGCTTGAGACCTGATTTATGACCTAGGATGTGATCTATTCTGGAGAATGTTCCATGGGCACTAGAGAAGAATGTGTATTCCATTGCTTTGGGGTGGAATGTTCTGAACATGTCTGTGAAGTCCATTTGGTCCAGTGTGTCATTTAAAGTCTTTATTTCCTTGTTGATCTTTTGCTTAGACGATCTGTCCATTTCAATGAGGGGGGTGCTAAAATCCCCCACTATTATTGTATTGTTGTCAATGTGTTTCTTTGCTTTTGTTATTAATTACCTTATATAATTGGCTGCTCCCATGTTAGGGGCATAGATATTTACAATTGTTAGATCTTCTTGTTGGATAGATCCTTTAAGTATGATATAGTGTCCTTATTCATCTCTTATTACAGTCTTTGGTTTAAAATCTAATTTGTCTGATATAAGGATTGCCACCCCAGCTTTCTTTTGGTGTCCATTAGCATGGTAAATGGTTTTCCACCCCCTCACTTTCAATCTGGGGGTGTCTTTGGGTCTAAAATGAGTCTCTTGCAGGCAGCATATTGATGGGTCTTGTTTTTTAATCCAGTCTGATAGCCTGTGTCTTTTGATTGGGGCATTTAGCCCATTTACATTCAGGGTCACTATTGAAAGATAGGAATTTAGTGCCATTGTATTGCCTGTAAGGTGACTTTTACCATATATTGTCTGTGTTCCTTTCTGGTCTATGTTGCTTTTAGGGTCTCTCTTTGCTTAGAGGACCCCTTTCAAGATTTCCTATAGGGCTGGTTTTGTGTTTGCAAATTCCTTTAGTTTTTGTTTGTCCTGGAAGCTTTTTATCTCTCCTTCAATTTTCAATGACAGCCTGGCTGGATAGAGTATTCTTGGCTGCATATTTTTCTCATTTAGTGCTCTGAATATATCCTGCCAGTCCTTTCTGGCCTGCCAGGTCTCTGTGGATAGGTCTGTTGCCAATCTAATGTTTCTACCCTTGTAGGTTACATATCTCTTCTCCCGAGCTGCTTTCAGGATTTTCTCTTTGTCTATGAGACTCGTAAGTTTTACTATTAGATGTTGGGGTGTTGACCTATTTTTATTGATTTTGAGGGGGGTTCTCTGTGCTTCCTGGATTTTGATGCCTGTTTCCTTCCCCAAATTAGGGAAGTTCTCTGCTATAATTTGCTCCATTATACCTTCTGCCCCTCTCTCTCTTTATTCTTCTTCTGGGATCCCAATTATTCTAATGTTGTTTCGTCTTATGGTATCACTTATCTCTCGAATTCTGCCCTCGTGATTCAGTAGTTGTTTCTCTCTCTTTTTCTCAGCTTCTTTATTTTCCATCATTTCATCTTCTGTATTACTGATTCTCTCTTCTACCTCATTTATTCTAGCCGTTAGCGCCCCCATTTTTTATTGCACCTCATTAATAGCCTTTTTGATTTCTACTTGGTTGGAATTTAGTTCTTTTACTTGTCCAAAAAGGGTTTCTCTAATAACTTCCATATTTTTTTCAAGCCCAGCTAGTATCTTTAAAGTGATGATTCTGAACTCTAGATCTGACATGGTACTAATGTCCGTATTGAGTAGGTCCCTGGCAGTCGGTACTACCTCTTGTTCTTTTTGTTGAGGTGATTTTTTCCATCTTGTCATTTTGTGCAGAGGAGAATAGATTAATGAGAGAACAAAATGCTAGCAGAGTAACAATGTCCCCAGAAAATATACTCTAAACAAATCAGAAAAGACCTGAATCAGTGGGAAAAGAAAGGGAAAGAGAGAAAAAAGAAAAAGAAAAAAAAAGAAAAAGTAAAGATAAAAACAAAAACAAACAAAACAAAACAACAACAACAAGAAAAAAACAGAATGTGATCAAATATGATTAGGCTAGTATATAGATCAGTGCCACACACTAGATTTGGGGTGTATTTTGGTCTTTTAGAAGAAAGTGCCTCCCAAAATTTTAAAGAAAGAAAAACTTATATATGTACCAAAATAAGGGTTGATATGATGAAGGGATGGAATATGACTGTAAAGATGGAAATTATAAAAAATTGTATAAAAGGAATTGACAAGAAGTTGTTTGAAAAAAGAAAGAAGAGGATTTAAAAAAAAGAAAAAAGAAAAAGAAAAAAAAAGGGAGAGGATGTGATCAGGCAGGGGAATAGAAAACCCCATATACTAGAGATTTAGGGTATATTTTAATCTGTTAGAAGAAACTATCTCAAAATTTTAAAGAGAGAACAGCTTATATATATAAGCCAAAAATATGGGTAACTACTATGAAGGGATAGAATATGACTCTAAAAATGAAAAATAAAAATTTTTTTTTTTAAAAAAGGGATTGATAAGATGTCGGTTGAAAAGGGGAAAAAGAAAAATTCAAGAAGAAAAAAAAAAAGAAAAAAAGACAGTTAAAAAAAATTAACTTTGAAAGACTAAAGAATCATGGTAAAAAAGCCATGAATTCTATGTGCAGTATTCCCCTAGCGCTGGAGTTCTGCCGTTCTCATTGATCGGTAAACTTGGTCTTGGCCGGCTGTTCCCGCTGATCTTCTGGGGAGGGGCCTGTTGCCGTGGTTTCCAAATGTCTCTGCCAGAGGCGGAATTGCCCCGCCCTTGCCCCCTCTGGGCTAAGTAATCTGCTTGGGTTTGCTCTCCGGGGCTTTTGTTCCCTGCGAGCTTTCCGTACAGCTTTGGAGGCGGAGAGTGAAAATGGTGGCCTCCCAATCCCCGCCCCGGAGGAGCCGAGAACTCGGGGCCCCACTCCTCAGTGAGCCCCCAGAGAAAAGTCATCAATCACTCCCGTCTCCCAGGTCTCTTACCGCACTCCGTGCTTGCCCGGCCTGTGACCGCGCGTTTCTATCTCTGGCACCCGACCCCGGGTGGAGTCTCCAAACCCAGCAGATCCCTGCAGTGCACTCCAGCGCGGCTCCTCCCGGGGGAGGAAGGTGAGTCTCCCCGGATCTGCCGCTTGTTGGGTCCCTGCTGGAGGAGCAGGGGCCTGACTGTGCCGCGGATCACGGTTTATGGCCACCCCGAGCTGAGAGCCTGCGCCTGGGCTCCGCCTCTGCAGCCGGCTTCCCTGCTCCATTACCTGGGAGCTCCGCCACACTCAGGCACCCCTGGTCTTTCTGTGACCCCGAGGGTCCTGAGACCACACTGTCCCGGAGGGTTCCACCCCCCACTTAGCCACCAGAGTGACGTCCCTCAGCAGAGCAGACTTTTAAAAGTTCCGATTTTGTGCTCCGCGGCACTATCACTTGCCAGAAGCGGCCGACGGAGGCCCCTCCCCCGCCGTCTATCCTCCCGAATATCGCCTCGGATTCACTTCTCCGCACGTCCTACCTTCCAGAAAGTGGTCGCTTTTCTGATGAGAGAGTTGTTGCTCTTCTTTTCTTCGATCTCCTTTTGAGTTTGTAGGTGTTCAGAATGGTTTGATCCCTATCCAGCTGAATTCCTGAGAGGAGACGAAATCCAGGTCTCCTACTCCTCCACCATCTTGCTCCGCCCCCATTTGTTTTGTTTCTTAAATTACACATATGAGTAAAATATCCAATTTGTGTTTCTCTGACTGACTTATTGTTCTCAGAATTATACTCTCTATCTCTATTCATGTCTTTGCAAATGACAAGATTTCGTCCATTTTATGGCTCAATAATATCATTGTGTACCACATCTTCTTTACCCATTCATCTATTGAGGGACACTTGGGCTGCTTCTACAATTTAACTATTAAAAATAATGCTGCTATAGACATAGGGGTGCATGTATCCCTTTGATTTACTGTTTTTAATATTCTTTGGGTAAATACCCAGTGGTGTGATTGCTGGATCATAGGATAGTTCTATTTTTAAATTATTGAGGAAACTCCATACTGTTTTCCAGTGACTGCACCAGTTTGCATGCCCACCAACAGTGCAAGTGGGATCCCCCTTCTCCACATCCTTGCCAACACCTGTCGTTTCTTGTGTTGTTGATTTTAGCCATTCTGACAGGTGTGAGGTGATATCTCATTGTAGTTTTGATTTGAATTTCCCTAATAATCAGTGATGTTGAGCATCTTTTCATGTGTCTGTTGGCCATCTAAATGTTGTCTTTGGAAATATGTCTATTCATGTCCTCTGCCCATTTTTTAAATGGATTATGCATTTTTTGGGTGTTGAGTTTTATAGGTTCTTTGTAGATTTTGGATACTAACCCTTTATCAGATATGTCATTTGCAAATATCTTCTCCCATTCCATAGGTTACCTTTTTGTTTTGTTGATTATTTCCTTCTCTGTGAAGATTTTTATTTTGATGTTGTTCCAATTGTTTATTTTTACTTTGATTTCCCTTGCCTCGGGAGACATATCTAGTAATAAGTTGTTATGATGGATGTCAAAGAGGTTACTCCCTGTTTCTCCTCTAGGATTTTTATGATTTCAGGTCTCACAAAATCCATTTTGGATTTACTTTTTGTATGGTTTAAGAAAGTGGTCCAGTTTCATTCTTTTGTGAGTTGCTGTCCAGTTTTCCTAACACCATATGTTAAAGAAACTGTCCTTTTCCCATTGGATATTCTTTCCAGCATTGTGGAGGATTAATTGAATTTAGAGTTGTAGGTTTACTTCTGGGTTTTCTATTCTGTTCTATTAATCTGTGTCTAGCGTTGTGCTAGTACCATACTGTTCTGATTACTACAACTTTATAACTTGAAGTCAGAAATTGTGATGCCTCCAGCTTTGTTTTTATTTTACAAGATTGCTTTGGTTATTCAGGGTCTTTTGTGGTTATGTACAAATTTTAGGATTGTTTGCTCTAGCTCTGTGAAAAATGCTGGTGGTATTTTGATAGGTATTGCATTAAATGTGCATTTTGCTTTGGGTAGTATAGACATTTTAACAATACTTATTCTTCCAATCCATGAGCATGGAATGTCTTTCCATTTCTTTCTGTCATCTTCAATTTCTTTCATCATTGTTTAAAATTTTCAGAGTACAGGTCTTTCACCTCTTTGAGTAGGTTTATTCCTAAGTATCTTACTGTTCTTGGTGCAATTTCAAAGGGGATCAATTCCTTGATTTCTTTCTGCTGCTTCACTATTGGCGTATAGAAATGCAACAGATTTCTGTACATTGATTTTGTATCCTGCTACTTTACTGAATTCATTTATCAGTTCTAGCAGTTTTTTGGTGGGTTCTTTGGGGTTTTCTATATAGAGTATCATGTCATCTGCAAATAGTGAAAATTTTACTTCTGTGCCAATTTGGATGCCTTTTACTCCTTTCTGTTGTCTGATAGTTGTGGCTAGGACTTTAAGCACAATATTAAATAATAGTGGTAACAGTAGACATCCCTCTCCTTTTCCTGATTGTAGAGGTAAAGCTCTCAGTTTTTCCTCAGTGATGATGATATTAGCTATGGGTTTTACATATATGACCTTTAATATGTTGAGGTATGTTCCCTCTAAACCTACTTTGTTGAGGGTTTTTATCATGAATGAATGTTGTACTTTGTCAAGTGCTTTTTCTGCACCTATTGAAATGATCATATGGTTCTTATCCTTTCTTTTATTAATGTGGTGTATCATGTTGATTGTTTTGTCAATACTGAACTACCCTTGCAACCCAGGAATAAATCCCATTTGATCGTGGTGAGTAAGTTTTTTAATGTATTGTTGGATTCAGTTTGCTAGTATTTTATTGAGAATTTTTGTATCTATGTTCAAAAGGGATACTAGTCTGTAGTCCTCTTCTTTAGTGGAGTCTTTGTCTGGTTTTGGTATCAGGGTAATGCTGGCCTCATTGAATGAATTTGGACGTTTTCCTACCATTTCTCTTTTTGGAGTAGTTTGAGAAGAACGGATATTAACTCCTCTTTAAACGTTTGGGAGAATTCCCTTGTGAAGACGTCTGGCCCTGGAGTTTTGTTTGTTGGTAGATTTTTTTTTATTAGTAATTC
Organism: Mirounga angustirostris; assembly: GCF_029215605.1. NCBI lineage: Eukaryota > Metazoa > Chordata > Mammalia > Carnivora > Phocidae > Mirounga > Mirounga angustirostris. Next base: position 102,145,324 of record NW_026991719.1, read on the forward strand.
AATTTTTTTCTCTTTTTTTAATTTAGATTCAATTAACCAACATATAGTACATCATTAGTTTCAGATGTAGTGTTCAACAATTCATCAGTTGCATATGACACCCAGTACTCATCACATTAGTCATTCAATTTCTTTGCTAGTTATGTCTGTTCAAGTTTTCTATTTCTGTTTCAGTTTTGGTGGTTTATATGTTTGTAGGACTTTATCCATTTCTTCCAGGTTGTCCAAATTGTTGTCATATAGTTTTTCATAATATTCTCATACAGTTGTTTGTATTTCTGTGGTGTTTGTTATTTTTCCTCTCCTGTTTGTGATTTTATTTATTTGGGTCCTTCCTCTTTTCTTTTTGTTAAGTCGGGCTAGAGATTTATCAATTTTATTGATCTTTTCAAAGAACCAGCTCCCAGTTTCCTTGATCTGTTCCATTGTTTTTTTGTTTCTATATCATTTATTTCTGTTCTAGTCTTTATTATTTCTTCCTTTTGTCAGGTTTAGACCTTGTTTTTTGTTCTTTTTTTCTACCTCCTTTAGGTGTAATTTTAGGTTGTTTATTTGATATTTTTCTTGCTTCTTTAAGTAGGTCTGTATTGCTATGTCCTTCCATAGCAATGAAGCAGCTTTTGCTGCTTCCCAAAGGTTTTGGACCATTGTGTTATCATTTTCATTTGTCTTCATGTATTTTTAAATTTCTTCTTTTATTTCCTGGTTGACCCATTCATTGTTTAGTAGCTTGTTGTTTAACCTCTATGTATTTGTAGTCTTTCCAAATCTGTTCTTGTGTTGACTAATGTTCATAATGTGGTCAGAAAAGGTGTATGGTATGATTTCAATCTTTTTGTATTTGTTGAGTCCTGTTTTGTGACCTAATATGTGACCTGTTCTGGAGAAAGTTCCATGTACACTTGATAAGAATGTGTATTCTGCTGTTTTAGTATGGAGTGTCCTGAATACATGTGTTAAGTCCATCTGGTCTAGTGTGTCCGTCAAAGCCTTTGTTTCCTGGTTTATTTTGTTTCAATGATCATCTCATTTCTGTCAGGGGGTGTTAAAATCCCCTACTATTATTGTATTATTATCCATTACTTCCTTTATGTTTGTTATTAATTGTTTTATATGTTTGGGTGCTCCCATGTTGGGTCCATAATTATTTACAATTATTGGTATCTTCTTGTTGGATTGTCCCATTTATGATTGTATATTTCCCTTCTTTGTCTCTTTTTACACTCTTTGTTTTAAAGTCTATTTTGTGTGATATAAGTATTGCTATTCTGGCTTCCTTTTGACACCCATGATAAATGTTTCTCCAAACCCCTCACTTTCAATTTGCAGATATCTTTAGGTCTGAAAGGAATCTCTTGTAGGCAGCATATAGACTGATGGGTCTTATTTTTTTCATCTATTCTGGTGCCTTATGTCTTTTGATTATTATTAAATATATATTTATTGCCATTTATTTATTTGTTTGGTTCTTATTTCTGTAGGTTTTCTCTGATCCTTTCTTGTCTTTGTCACTTTTGCTCTTTCCTTTGTAATCAAACAGTCCCCTTTAATATGTCCTATAGGGCTGGTGTAGTAGTCATGAACTCCTTTAGTGTTTGGCAAACTGTTTATCTGTCTTTCTATTCTGAATGATTGCCTAGCTGGGTAGAGTATTCTTGGCTGCAGATTTTTTCCCATTCGGGATATTGAATATTCAAGCCACTCTCCTCTGGCTATCTAAGTTTCTGTTGAGAAATCTGCAGCTAGTCTTATGGGTCTTCCCTTGTAACTTAAGGGCTTCTTTTGTCTTGCTGCTTTTAAGTTCTTTTTCTTTGTGTCTATATTTTGCAAATTTAATTACAGTATGTCTTGATGTTGACCTGCTTTTGTTGATTTTGATGGGAGTTCTCTGCCTCCTGGATGTGGATGCCCATTTCCTTCCCCAGATTAGGGAAGTTTTCAGCTATTATTACTTCAAATAAACTTGCCACCCCTTACTCTTTCATCTTCTGGGACTCCTATAACACAAATATTATGTTTGATGGAATCACTGAGTTCCCTAAGTCTACTGTCATGTTGCATAATCCTTCTGTCCCTCTTGCATTCACCTTCATTGTTTTCCATTATTTTATCCTCTAGGTCACGAATTCATTCCTCTGCTTCTTCCATCCTGCAGTTCCTTCCATCAAACATGTTCCGAACCTTGTTTATTGCATTCTTCCTCTCTGATTTGATGTCTTCTATTCTTTTCTCAAGCCCAGTGAATATCATTATGATTGTTGCTTTAAATTCTCCACTTGGCATGTTACTTATATCTGTTTTGCTTAGATCTTTGGCTGTGACCTTTTCTTGTTTCATTTGTGATAAATTCCTCCATCTTGGTATTTTGTCTAAGTCTCTGTCTTCTTCTGTGTTAGAAAAGCCAGTATGTCTACTGCTCCTGAAAGTAATGGCCTTAAGAAGAAGTCATGTAGCGCCCAGGGCCTGGTGCTTCAGGGGGTGTCTCCAGTGTGTGCTGTGTGTGCTCTGCTGTTGTGTTTTGGCTGCTCTGTCCTTCAGGCCAGTTGTCTGCAGAGACTTTCCTTGCCTTCAGTGGGCAGTGTTTGTTCCCTGGCCTGAATGTGGTGAGTTTTAACTAGGTGTACTCTGGTCTGGTCTGTTCTTGAAATGAGACCTGACACCAACTCCATCAGAACCGAGGCCCTGCAGAACTCTCTGGTCAGGAAACGTGGTGTGGGCAGGGGTTTGTGCTGGTCTTCGAGGGGCAGGAGCCCACTGTGCTTGGATTGAGGCAAGCTTGACTGAGAAGGGCAGTCCTGACCAAGGGCACGGGGTGAGGCCTGGTGTAAGCAAGTTAGGCAGCCCGTGTCAGTGCTGTGCTACTTCCCACAGGTGGCTCTGTGTTTATGCTGATGGGCGGAGGAAGGAAGTGGTGGCAGAGCAGGCGCCTTTGTTCCCAGGGAGGCTTCTCAGGTGAACACTGCCTCTGAGAAGAACAAACAATCTACCCCCTGTGTACCCCAAGCATTCTTCTAGGATCACTGTTTCCAAGCTGTCTGCCCCAGGGTTGTCTGCCTGCCTTCTCTCCAGGAGCAGTTCAGTGCCCTCCAGGCTCTATCCCAGCCAAACCCTCTGACCTTTAAAACTCTAGGCTTTAAGTCCTACTGGTTGTAGGAACTCATGAAATTCATCCCCTCTCGTTTTCCAAGCCAATAGCTTTGGGAAAATGTTTTCCTTGTGCATTCCCCTGTGTGTGAGCCTAGAGTCCTCCTACTCTGCCGCCATCTTACTCTCCTCCCCATAGACTTCTTTATCCAAAATGAGAGAGGTGCTGATTATCATTACAATGGCAATCATATTACAATATGTAAATGTATGAAATCAACATGTTGTACACCTTAAATTTATGCAACGTTATATGTGAAATATACTTTTAAAAATATCAAAGTAAATGGAAACTTTAAAAAAATATTAAGAAAAATCAGAGATGATGACTTTCTTTTCAAGAAATAAAAAAAAAAAATCAAACCTGGAGTCCCTCTGAAACTCATAGATCACAAACCCAGAAGAATATAGGGCTAGTTAAAACCCTGATATGTGACATGCATATATATCTATTGCCTAAGGATGATTTATATCATGATGATTATGAAAGGTTAAAATAGATTATTTGTATTTAGTTTTTACATCAAAAGCCACTCTGTTGGTCAGATTGGCTCTCTTTCAAGTTCTTGATAACTAATTAGTTGTGTGACTGTAGGGAACTTAGCCACTTTTCTCCTTCTTCTGGGACTCCTATAATATGTATATGTTGTTACATTTGATGGAGTCACGTTCCCTGAATTTATTCTTGTTTTGCATAATTTTTTCTCTCTTTTATTCAGCTTGATTACTTTCTATTACTCTGTCTTCTACTTCACTAATTCATTCCTCTGCTTCTTCCATCCTGTTGTGCATTCTATCCAGTGAGTATCCTTATCATCATTGCTTTGAATTCTCTATGAGGTATGTTACTTTTCTGTTTTGGTTAGATCTCTGTGGTTGGCCTTGTCCTGTTCTTTCATTTGGGATAAATTTCTCTGTGTCCTTATTTTGTCTGCCTCTCTGTTCTGATTCTGTGTGTTAAGAACATTAGCTTCGTCTTCTGCTGTTGAAAGTAGTGATTATATGAAGAGGAGGTCCTGGAGTACCTTGCAGTGCAGTGTCCTCTGTTCATGAGAACCTGGCACTTCAGGAGAGTATCTTATGTGTATTGCTTACAGCTTGCTCTTTCGTCTGAGTCACTTCTTTTCAGTACAGTTGTCTGCCCTGACTCTCTGCCTATTGTGGGCTGTGCTTACTCTCTGTGGTGTTAGTGGGACTCAGGCAGGCCAGCTCTGAGGGTTCATGCCTGCTGGGGAAACTGGGAGTGGGTCGGTGGTTTTAGCATAATTTGTGTTGGTCCAGTAGTCATATGCCAGACCCCCTGAGATGCTGTGGTGGCTGGGAGCTGTGCACTGGGGTGGCCAGTGATGTGAGGCTGTGTGCAGCACATGGTAAAGCCTGGGCATACCTGAGCCTGGTGTGCGAAGGTGGCTGGTATGCACCTGGTCATGGCAGTGCAGCTGGGCCATACCTGGTGGCTGTTCACTGTGGGGCAGCAGGGTTAGTCCTGCAGTTGCTGTGCATCAGGCAAATGTGTAGGTGTTTCCTGTAGCTTTAACAAAATTTGCCTTCAGCCCAGGACCTAGGCTAGCAGCCTTGGAGTGGCAAGTCCTCAGGAGCAGTTGTGGGCATGATGTACTGCTATCAGGTTAGGCAGCAAGTGTTTGTGCAGCCCCACCTCCCACAGATGGCCCTGTGTTTTTGCTGGGTGGTCAGGGGAAGAAAATGGCACCTGTCAGCTTCCTTGTTTTCAAAGAAGTTCTTCAATGTGGTTTGAAATCAGTATGAACAGATCTATATCCCATTTTCCTGTGACATTATGTAAACTCCCATTTTTATGTTCCCTCTCTGTGCAGGGCTGCCATGTCTTTAAGGGTGGCACCCACCTATCACTTGCCCTTCAGCTTGCCCAGTGCTGAGTCAGCTGACTTTTAAAGCTGCAGGCTCCAAGTCCTGTTGGTTTTACAAACTCATGGAATTCAGCTCCTCTGGTTTTGAAAACCAAAAGTTTTGGGGATTAGACTTCCTCTTGTGAACTTGGTGCAAGGGCACATTTTTCTGCCTTCTCTGTGTGTGCAGCTCCCTCCCTCCAGTGGCCAGCCTCCCTCTGCTTTTCTGACTTTCCTAGACTTTCAGATGCTGCTCCTTCTCTGTATTTATTTTTGGAGTTTGTTCTGCCAGTCTTCAGATTGCTCTCTGTTTTATTGAACTTGGATACATAGTTTTAAACAGGGGATATGTTGAGCTCAGGGTCCTTCTACTCTATCATCTTCCCAAGTCCCTCCTCTGTACCACCTGTAGTGGCTATATACTTTTGACCCAAATGAAAAAGTTCAATTTTTTCTTGCTGATCAAAAATCCTGTACAATGATGAACTATTATTCTATTTCTGATGATTTACAACTATTTCAGAACAACACTCATTGTCTTTTTGCAAGAAAGTTTCTACTAGCTTCTGTATTAATGTTAGTATTTTAGGTAATTGTATTAAAGCAGATACTTTAAGTACATTAAAAAATGAAAACAAATAATTTATGATTTCATGAAAATCTAAGCTAAATTTAAAGACTGCTAATGATTATCTGGAACTAATGCATAGTAGAAAGCACATTGAAACATCTTTAATCTTTAGAAAGCACATATTAATTAAGGAACATCTTTTTTAAAAAGAAAATGTTGAATACAATGCAGCAAAATAGAGGCATTCTGCAAAACTGAAATAAAAATGGTAATAATTTATTTTCTAAACAGAATTGTAAAAATTAAATTCTTATAACATAAAGTTGGGTGAAAAGTCACCATGACTTGAAAGAGAATACATTTTTAAGGAAGTGCAATATTATTCTGATTTTTATCTAGTTTTATAAGTTTTATGTGGAGCAACTGTAAACCATTTAATTGAAACAAGGATAAAAGAACTCAAGTAATTCCATTTTGCTCATTTTTATTGTGACTTATAGCTTTAGGAATTGTATAACAGAACAAAACTCATCTGTCAGGTGAATGTAGACAATAGTGGTATACAATTACAGGCATGCTTATTAAAGAAACCAATAAATATTGCTACAAATGTAAAATTTATATCAGTACTCGGGATATCCAAAGTGCTATACAGATTTACAGAATAAAGCTCATAGTTTAAAAAACCACTTTTGTTCACCAAAGGACACTATCAAGAAAGTGAAAAGACAACCACCAGAATGAGATAAAATATTTACTAATCATACATATGAGTTTAATATCCAGAATATGTAAAGAACACTTACAATTCAACAACAAAAAGACAAATAACCCAATTAAAAATGGACAAGGAATTTGATTAGATTTTTTTCAGAGAAGATATGCAAATGACCCATAAGCATATGTAAAGAAGTTCATCATTATTAGCCATTGGGGAAATGCAAATTAAACCACTTAATATCTCTTCATACCCAATAGGATGACTGTAATTAAAACAACAACAATGAGAAATAGCATGTCTTGGCAAAAATATGAAGAAATTAGAAGCCTTGTACAATATTGTTGAGAATGTAAAGTGGTTCAACCATTGCAGAAAACTATACAGAATTACTTTTAGGTATATACTTGTGAATTGAAAACCCAAAATTTGTATATGAATGTTATTACCACTATTATTCATAATTGCCAGAAAATGAAATCAGTCCAAATATCCATCAACTGATGGATAGATAAAGAATATGTGGTCTATTCAGTTATAAAAAGGGATGAAATTCAGTACATGTTCATGCTACAACATGGATGAACCTTGAAAACACTGTGATAAGTGAAGGAAACCACACAAATGGTCACATACTATTTGATTTATTATATATGAAACATCTAGAATAAGTAGAAACAGAAAGTAGATTGGTCATTGATGAAGGCTGAGAGTAAGGAGGAATGGGGAGTGATTAACTTAATGGGTACAGTGTTTCTTTTTTTTTTTTAAAGATTTTATTTATTTATTTGAGAGAGAGAGAATGAGAGAGAGCACATGAGAGGGGGGAGGGTCAGAGGGAGAAGCAGACTCCCTGCCGAGCAGGGAGCCCGATACGAGACTCGATCCATGGACTCCAGGATCATGACCTGAGCTGAAGGCAGTCGCTTAAGCAACTGAGCCACCCAGATGCCCCCAGTGTTTCTTTTTGGGGTGATAAAAATGCTTTTGAAATAGAGGTGATGGTTGCACAACATTGAGAATGTACTAAATGTGAGTGAATTGTACACTTAAAAATAGTTAATGGTCAGGGGCACCTGGGTTGTTCAGTTGGTTGGGCATCTGCCTTCAGCTCAGATCATGATCCTGGAGTCTCTGGATCAAGCCCTACGTTGGGGGGCTGGGGGGGGTCCCTGCTCAGTGGGGTGTTTGCTTCTCCCTCCACCCCATCACATTGCTCATGCTCTTTCTCTCTCTCTCAAATAAATAAATTTAAAAAATGGTGAATGGTCAATTTTATATTATATAAATTGTACCTTAATACAAACATTGGGAAGAGTTCATAGGACTTCTTAAATCAGGTAGAAGCATAATTTGGATTCATATTTTAGGTGAAATTCAATAACCTACACTGATTAGATACAAGTGAAATAATGTTTTTCTGATAGAGCTGGTTGATCAAGATTTAGGAAACTTGAGTCTTGGGTTCCTCAGTCACTATTGAGGTGTGTGATCTAAGAAAAGTCATTTATCTTCTTTCTGCCTTTGTAGTTTTACCTGTTAGCCTGAAAGAATTGTAAGAAGCAAATCATCTTCTCTTATATGAGTGATTTTATGTATGTAGGGAAAGGGGCATTGTGATTACCACTTGAAAGAATGAGTAATGTGAAGAGCTTCAGAGGATAGTCCAGAAAATCAATTCAAAATGTAGGAAATATAGAAAGTAGCTCTTTCAAGCATAGTGAAGGAGGAAGAGAGGCAAATGAGCATATCTGAACCATTCTGATCATCTAAGAAAATATTTTGGGGCGTTGTTGAGGATTGCCTCAGAGATTACTTCTCCTGAGTCTTCATTCTCAGCACAAATTCTTTTGAGAGTTAAATGTTAGAAAACTTTTCTCCTTTGTCACTTCAATTGGCATTTTAATAAATTCTCTCAATATTCTTCCTTTTGACCTGGCTCTGCCAGGAAGGTAAGGATGAAATCACCCCAAAAAGAATTTATTTATGTATGAGCTCAGCTATAAAGTGGATCACTTATTTTTATCCTACTGCTTTCCTCTCTTTTGTGGAATAGTGTTTGAAATAGCGTTTGAAATTTTCTATAAATGTTGTATATGTGCCCAGAGGCTATTTATAACATTGGGTGCATTTATGAACCAAAGAATAAGTAAACACCTCCTTTCTGCTGTTTTGAATATCTGCAATCTCATTTCCTATTCAAAAATTGTGGAGTGTTGTACAGTGCTTTCAGATAGCTTCTGGGTCCAGACTCAGAGATGACTACATTTCAGTGGAGGATGACATGATTAAAGTGTATATTCAGAAGATATGATCTTGTAATATTTTTTATACAAAATTTCCAATGAAGTTAATAGGAGATGTGTACATGGACTGATTGCAGATTTTGGCTCATTATATACTTTTTGAAGTGATTTAGGATTCTTTGAGATGAAAAGTGGTATATAAATATAATACTCCACAAAATTTTTTATTATGGTATCTTTCAAACAAATTGCAGCATAGAACATTTTGCAAAGATGGGCAGTACAACTTTCATTAAATAATAAGAGTAGGAGAAAAATGAAGCAAAATAAGGAAAGGGAATAGAAAGGACAGCCTTGAGTGACATTGTAAAAGAGGTGGAGATATATATGGATATAACTGTAAATGGTTATTAACAATATTAATGATACATTAGTTCTGTTGGCTTAGCAATTTATTTTGAAATAATTTCTAATGTCAAATATTCATATTTGATTTAGATATATTGTGTCAAAAAAATATACAATTTAACCTAAGCAGTGGCCTGAGTTACTCAAATTAGTTAAAAAAAAGTTTTTTGACTTTGACTCAGAGGGAGGAAAGATGGGGGAGGAGTAGGGGACCCTATTTCAACTGGTCCCCAGAATTGAACTGGATATCTACCAGACCACTCTGAGCACCCACAAAACAAGCCGGAGATATAAGAAGATCTGGATCTCTACAAGCAGAATATCGCAGGCGGTTTTGAGGTATGAAGAGGGGAGCCGTGATTCCGCGGGCAGATATCGAAGCACAAACGGCAGCGGGAGGGTGCCTGGCCGTGGGGATCCTACACCGCCAGTGAGTGAGAGCCTCGCGCGCTGGGGACTGGGCACAGACTCGCAGACTGGTAGCAGCGGGAAAAGGACTTTAGGGCAGCCTCCAGGGCGGAAACCCGGAGCGGCGGGGTCCCGCAAGCGAACTGGGAGTGGCTGGAGGTTTTAGAAGTACAAAGAGCAGAGACATGCTCTGACCTGGAGGCAGGACTGGGAGCGCTGAGGAGGGGTGCACAACCCAGGACACTGCAGTTTATAGCAGCAGAGACAGAAACAGAGATGGTGTGGCCTGGAGAGCTCACTGAAGAACAGACTGCGAACTCTCTGCTCTGAGGCAGAGGGTTGGAAATGGTCTCTTCTGCTCTGACTCGTGGAAGAGACACAGAAAGCCACCAGGGAAAGCTGTCAGAGAACAAAAGCCCCAAAAACTGATTCCCGCTGAGCCCATCCGCCACCACAGGGGGACAGGGCAACTCCACCCAAACAGGGTTGCCTGAGTAACAACATGACAGGCCCCTCCCCCAGAAGACAAGCTGGGAAAACAAGAGGCCAGCAACCCTAAGATCCCAAGAAAACAGGTGCATCTTGCTTGGGTTCTGGTCAATAATTTGGACTCTATACATTCCCTCAAACACCCATCAACAGAATGACTAGGAGGAGGATCCCCCAAAATAGAAAAGACTCAGAGATTATGACTTATACCCCAGATTTACAAATGGATGCAGATATAACCAAGATGTCGGAGATGGAATTCAGGCTAGCAATTGTGAAGACAATGGCTAGAATGGAGAAATCAATTAATGGCAACAGAGAGTCTCTAAGGGCAGAAATGAAAGCTGAACTGGCAGAACTTAAAAATACTATCAATGAGATCCAATCCAATCTAGATAATCTAACAGCTAGGGTAACTGAGGCAGAAGAGAGAATAAGCGAACTGGAAAATAATATAATAGATAAAAAGGAACAAGAGGAAGCCAGGGAAAAACAACTCAGAATCCATGAAAATAGAATCAGAGAAATAAGTGACACCATGAGGCGTTCCAATGTCAGAATAATTGGAATCCTGGAGGGAGTGGAGAGAGAAACAGGACTAGAAAACGTATTTGAGCAAATCGTAGCTGAGAACTACCCTAATCTGGGGAATGAAACAAACATTCACGTCCTAGAGGCAGAGAGGACCCCTCCCAAAAGGAAAACAGGCCAACACCCCAGCATGTAATAGTAAAACTTGCAAATCTTAGAACCAAGAAAACCATCTTAAGGGCAGTGAGGGGGAAGAGATTCCTTACATACAGAGGGAGGAACATCAGAATAAAGTCAGACCTATCCACAGAGACGTGGCAAGCCAGAAAGGCCTGGCAAGACATACTCAGGGTACTAAAGGAGAAGAACATGCAGCCAAGAATATTCTATCCGGCAAGGCTTTTATTTAGAATGCATGGAGAGATGCAGAGCTTCCACGACCAGCAGAAACTGAAAGATTATGTGACCACTAAGCCGACCCTGAGAACTATTAAGGGGGGTTCTATAAAAGGAGAAAGACCCCAAGAGTGATCTACAAAAGAAATTTACAGGGACAATCTATAAAAACAATGTATTCACAGGCAACATGATGACAATTAATTCATATCTTTCAAGAATCACTCTCAACGTGAATGGCCTAATGGTCCCATAAAACAGCACAGGGTTGCAGATTGGATAAAAAGACAGGACCCATCCATACGCTGCCTACAAGAGACTCATTTTGAACCTAAAGATACATCCAGACTGAAAGTGAAGGAATGGAGATCCATCTAACATGCCAACGGATCTCAGAAGAAAGCTGGGGGAGCAATTCTTATATCAGACAAATTAGATTTTAAACTAAAGTCTGTAATAAGAGACACAGAAGGACACTATATCATTCTTAAAGGGTCTATCCAACAAGAAGATCTAATAATTGTAAATATCTATGCCCCCAACATGGGAGCAGCCATCTACATAAGCCAACTGTTAACCAAAATAAAGAGTCATAGTGATAACAATATGTTAATTGTAGGAGACCTCAATACTCCACTCTCAGCAATGGACAGATCATCTAAGCAGAAAATCAACAAGGAAACAAGAGCTTTGAATGATACATTGGACCAGATGGACCTCATAGATATTTACAAAACATTCCACCCTAAAAAAACTGAATACTTATTCTTCTCGAGCGTGCATGAAACTTTCTCCAGAATAGACCACATACTGGGTCACAAATCAGGTCTCAACCAATACCAAAAGATTGAGACTATTCCCTGCATATTCTCAGACCACAATGCTCTAAAACTGGAACTCAATCACAAGAAAAAATTTGGCAGAAATTCAAACACTTGGAAGCTAAAGACCACTCTGCTCAAGAATGTTTGGGTCAACCAAGAAATCAAAGAAGAACTTAAACAATTCATGGAAATCAATGAAAATGAAAACACATTGGTCCAAAACCTATGGGATACTGCAAAGACAGGCATATGGGGGAAATACATAGCCATCCAAGCCTCACTCAAAAAAATAGAAAAATCCCGAATTCACCAACTAACTCTATACCTTAAAGAACTAGAGAAAAAGCAAGAAATGACGCCTAAACCATGCATTAGAAGAGAAATAATTGAAATTAGAGCAGAAATCAATGAATTAGAAACCAGAAACACAGTAGATCAGATCAACAAAACTAGACGTTAGTTCTTTGAAAGAAATAATAAGATCGATAAATCACTGACCAGACTTATCCAAAAGAAAATAGAAAGGACCCAAATTAATAAAATTATGAATGAAAGAGGAGAGATCAGGACTAACACCAAGGAAATAGAAACAATTATTAGAAATTATTATCAACAACTATATGCCAACAAACTGAGCAATCTGGATGAAATGGAGGCCTTCCTGGAAACCTGTAAGCTGCCAAGACTGAAACAGGAAGAAATTGACAAGCTGAATAGGCCAATAACCAGAAACAAGATTGAAGCAGTGATCAAAAACCTCCCAAGAAACAAGAGTCCAGGGCCTGACGGATTCCCTGGGGAATTCTACCAAACATTCAAAGAAGAAATCATACCTATTCTACTGAAGCTGTTTCAAAAAATAGAAACAGAAGGAAAACTTCCAAACTCATTCTATGAGGCCAGCATTACCTTAATCCCCAAACCAGGCAAAGACCCCATCAAACAGGAGAATTTCAGACCAATAACCCTGATGAATGTGGATTCCAAAATCCTCAATAAAATCCTAGCTAATAGGATCCAACAATACATTAAAAGGATCATCCACCACGACCAGGTGGGATTTATCCCCGGGATGCAAGGGTGGTTCAACATTTCCAAATCAGTCAATGTGATAGAACACATTAATAAGAGGAGGAAGACGAACCATATGGTCCTCTCAATTGATGCAGAAAAAGCATTTGACAAAATACAACAGTCTTTCCTGATTAAAATCCTTCAGAGTATAGGGATAGAGGGAACATTCCTCAAGTTCATAAAATCCATCTATGAAAAACCCACAGCGAATATCCTCCTCAATGGGGAAAAGCTGAGAACCTTTCCCTTAAGATAAGGAACATGACAAGGATGCCCACTCTCACCACTATTGTTCAACATAGTACTAGAAGTCCTGCCAAGAGCAATCAGACAACAAAAAGAAATAAAAGGTATTCAAATTGGCAAAGAGGAAGTCAAACTCTCTCTTTTCGCAGACAACATAATACTTTATGTGGAAAACCCAAAAGACTCCACCCCAAATTACTAGAACTCATATAGCAATTCAGTAATGTGGCAGGATACAAAATCAATGCACAGAAATCAGTTGCTTTCTTATACACTAACAACGCAACTGTAGAAAGAGAAAATGTCTATGCTACCCAGAGCAATCTACACCTTCAATGCCATCCTGATCAAAATTCCAATGACATTTTTCAAAGTGCTGGAACAAACAATCCTAAAATTTGTATGGAATCAGAAAAGACCCCGAATTGCCAAGGAGATGTTCAAAAAGAAAAACAAAGCTGGGGACATCACGTTGCCCAATTTCAAGCTACATTACAAAGCTGTGATCACCAAGACAACATGGTACTGGCATAAAAACAGACATGGAGACCAATGGAACAGGATAGAGAACCCAGATATGGACCCTCAACTCTATGGTCAAATAATCTTTGACAAAGCAGGAAAGAACATGCAATGGAAAAAAGACAGTCTCTTCAATAAATGGTGCTGGGAAAATTGGACAGCCACATGCAGAAGAATGAAAATCGACCATTCTCTAACAACATACACAAAGATAAACTCAAAATGGATGAAAGACCTCAATGTGAGACAGAAATCCATCAAAATCCTAGAGGAGAACATAGGCAATAACCTCTTTTACATCGCCCATGGCAACTTCTTTCAAGATTCATCTCCAAAAGCTAGGGAGACAAAAGCAAAAATGAACTTTTGGGACTTCATCAAGATAAAAAGCTTCTGCACAGCAAAGGAAACAGTCAACAAAACAGAGAGGCAACAAACAGAATGGGAGAGGATATTTGCAGAGGACACTACAGATAAAGGGCTGGTATCCAAGATCTATAAAGAACTTCTCAAACTCAACACCCAAAAAATGAATAATCAAGTCAAAAAGTGGGCAGAAGACATGAAAAGACACTTCTCTGAAGAAGACATACAAATGGCTAACAGACACATGGAAAAATGTTCATCATCATTAGCCATCAGGGAAATTCCAATCAAAACCACATTGAGATACCACCTTACACCAGTTAGAATGGCAAAAATGGACAGGGAAAGAAACAACAAATGTTGCAGAGGTTGTGGAGAAAGGGGAACCCTCTTATACCATTGGTGGGAATGCAAGTTGATACAGCCGCTTTGGAAAACAGTGTGGAGGTTCCTCAGAAATTTAAAAATAGAGCTACCCTATGACCCAGCAATTGCACTCCTGGGTATTTACCCTAGAGACACTGATGTAGTGAAAAGAAGGGCCATACACACCCCAGTGTTCATAGCAGCAATGTCCGCAATAGCCAAGCTGTGGAAAGAGCTGAGATGCCCTTTAACAGATGAATGGATAAAGAAGATGTGGTCCATATATACAATGGAATATTACTCAGTCATCAGAAAAGATGAATACCCAACTTTTACATCAACATGGATGGGACTGGAGGAGATTATGCTAAGTGAAATAAGTCAAGCAGAGAAAGTCAATTATCATATGGTTTCACTTATTTGTGGAACATAAGGCATAACATGGAGGACATTAGGAGAAGGAAGGGAAAAATGGTGTGGGGGGGAATTGGAGGGAGAGATGAACCATGAGAGACTATGAACTCTGAGAAACAAATGGGGTTTTAGAGGGGAGAGGGGAGGGGGGTTGGTTACCCGGTGATGGGTATTAAGGAGGGCATATACTGCATGGAGCACTGGGTCTTATACGAAAACAGTGGATCGTGGATCACCACATCAAAAACCAATGATGTATTGTATGGTGACTAACATAACACAATAAAATAAAATAAATAAAATGTTTTTCTCTGCCTATACAAACCTAGAGAAAACAAATGTTTGGTTTTGCTAAGAAACTTTCCAAGTCTACTACAATTCGAATTGCACTTTTTTTTTTAATTTTTTTTTAAGTTTTTATTTATTTATTTTAGAGAGAGAGAGAATGAGAGACAGAGAGCAGGAGAGGGAGGAGGGTCAGAGGGAGAAGCAGACTCCCTGCTGAGCAGGGAGCCTGATGTGGGACTCGATCCCGGGACTCCAGGATCATGACCTGAGCCGAAGGCAGTCGCTTAATCAACTGAGCCACCCAGGCACCCGAAGTGCACTTTTTTAAAGATTTATTTATTTGAGAGAGAGAGAGAGAAAGGAGGGGCGGGGGGAAGGAGAGAATCTCAAGCTGACTCCATGCCCAACATGGAGTCCAATGTTGGGCTCTATCCCATGATCCTGAGATCATGACACAAGCTGAAATCATGAGTTGGACACTTAACTGACTATGCCACAGAGGTGCCCCTGAATTGCACTCTCATAGAAAAGTAGATATGGGGCACCTGGGTGGCTCAGTCGTTAAGCGTCTGCCTTCATCTCAGGTCATGATCCCAGGGTCTTGGGATCGAGTCCCACATCGGGCTCGCTGCTCAGCAGGAAGCCTGCTTCTCCCTCTCCCACTCCCCCTGCTTGTGTTCCTGCTCTTGCTATCTCTCTCTCTGTCAAATAAATAAATAAAAATCTTAAAAAAAAAAAAAGAAAAGAAAAGTAGATATGCAGGCCTAATTTCAAAGTATGAGATTAGTTTAGGCAAACTAGAAAACATGATAAATTCTATGCCAGATTTCTTTTTGATTCTACAGAAAACAAATTTGTAATGAAGCAAAGAAACTCTGATTGGAGAAGAATGAACAAAGATTCAAATCAAATGGATAATAAATGATAAATTTTTCAGAAGTAAAAACAAAACCAACCAAAACTTTAAAACAAAACCAGCATAATTTACACAAAGGATAAAAAAAACGAATTCAAAGGGATATATACACCCCGATATGTAGCAGCATTATCAACAATAGCCAAATTATTGAAAGAGCCCAAATGTCCATCAACTAATGAATGTATAAAAATGTTGTGGTATATGTATACAATGGAATATTACTCATCCATAAAAGAATGAAATCTTACCATTTGCAACAACATGGATAGAGCTAGAGAATATTATGCTAAGTGAAATAAGTCAGTCAGAGAAAGACAAATACCATATGATTTCACTCGTGTGGAATTTAAGTAACAAAACAAACATGGGGGGGGGAAAGAGAGGAAAACCAAGGGGCAGACTCATGGCTGTAGAGAGCAGACTAAAGGTTTCTGGAGGGGGTGGTGGGTATGGATTGAGTGGGTCATGGGAATTAAGGAGGGCACTTATTGTGATGAGCACTGGGTATTGTATGTAAGTGAGGAATCACTAGGTTCCACACCTGGAACTAATATTGTATGTTAATTAACTAGAATTTAAATAAAAACTTGGAACCAAAAAAAAAAATAAAACAAGCATGAAAGGAAAAACATCCTTGAAGAATGCACTTTTCAATTTTCAAATAAATTTTTTTGCTTCTATGATAAATGCGTACCATACTTACTATTATAAATCATCCCATATACAGTTTAATTGTATGAATTATTTCTAAAAGAAAAAAATTATAGTTTGCATTTATTAATACAATAGTGTTTCAAAAAATAATTTTAGAAGAAATTAATATGACATGATGTTAAATTTTCTTATTGCCAATGATTCCATTATTGGAAAGCAAGGAAATGTTCAGTAATTTATAACTGTTGCAATTTATACTCTTCATCAAGAAATTTATTTATTTTAAATATTTATTTATTTCAGAGAGAGAAAGAGAACAAGCGGAGGGAGGGGAGAGGGAGAGACAGGGAATCTCAAGCAGATTCCCCACTGAGCCCAAAGCCCGATATGGGGTTGAATCTCATGACCCTGAGATCATGACCTGAGCTGAAATCAAGAGTCAGATTTTTTTTTTTCAGAGAATAAAATAATATATTTCTGATAGCCACTGATAGTTAACAAGTTAAAAACAACTATGGATATTTTTTCTTATTATGGATATTTATTATGCAGAGTATTATGGATATTTATTCTTATTTTCCTTAACCATTCTTTTTTTTTTAAATTTTATTATGTTATATTAGTCACCATACAATACATCATTAGTTTTTGATGTGGTGATCCACGATCCATTGTTTTCGTATAACACCCAGTGCTCCATGCAGTACGTGCCCTCCTTAATACTCATCATCAGGCTAAACAATTCCCCCTACCCACTCCCATCTAAAACCCTGTTTGTTTCTCAGAGTCCATAGTCTCTCATGGTTCATTTCTCCCTCCGATTTCCTCCCCTTCATTTTTCCCTTCCTTCTCCTGATGTCCTCCATGTTATGCCTTATGTTCTACAAATAAGTGAAACCATATGATAATCGACTTTCTCTGCTTGACTTATTTCACTTAGCATAATCTCCTCCAGTCCCATCCATGTTGATGTAAAAGTTGGGTGTTCATCCTTTCTGATGGCTGAGTAATATTCCATTGTCTATATGGACCACATCTTCTTTATCCATTCATCTGTTGAAGGCCATCTTGGCTCTTTCCACAGTTTGGCTATTGCGGACATTGCTGCTATGAACATTGGGGTGCGTATGGCCCTTCTTTTCACTACATCTGTGTCTTTGGGGTAAATACCCAGGAGTGCAATTGCTGGGTCATAGGGTAGCTCTATTTTTAACGTCTTGAGGAACCTCCATACTGTTTTCCAGAGTGGCTGTACCAGTTGACATTCCCACCAACAGTGTAAGAGGGTTCCCCTTTCTCCACAACCTCTGCAACATTTGTTGTTTCTTTCCCTGTCCATTTTTGCCATTCTAACTGGTGTAAGGTGGTATCTCAATGTGGTTTTGATTTGGATTTCCCTGATGGCTAATGATGATGAACATTTTTCCATGTGTCTGTTAGCCATTTGTATGTCTTCTTCAGAGAAGTGTCTTTTCATATCTTCTGCCCATTTTTTGACTTGATTATTTGTTTTTTGGGTGTTGAGTTTGAGAAGTTCTTTATAGATCTTGGATACCAGCCCTTTATCTGTAGTGTCATTTGCAAATATCTTCTCCCATTCTGTGCATTGCCTCTTTGTTTTGTTGACTGTTTCCTTTGCTGTGCAGAAGCTCTTATCTTGATGAAGTCCCAAAAGTTCATTTTTGCTTTTGTCTCCCTAGCTTTTGGAGATGAATCTTGAAAGAGGTTGCCATGGGTGATGTCAAAGAGGTTACTGCTTATGCTCTCCTCTAGGATTTTGATGGATTTCTGTCTCACATTGAAGTCTTTCATCCATTTTGAGTTTATCTTTGTGTATGTTGTTAGAGAATGGTCGATTTTCATTCTTCTGCATGTGGCTGTCCAATTTTCCCAGCACCATTTATTGAAGAGACTGTCTTTTTTCCATTGCATGTTTTTTCCTGCTTTGTCAAAGATTATTTGACCATAGAGTTGAGGGTCCATATCTGGGTTCTCTATTCTGTTCTCCTGGTCTATATGTCTGTTTTTGTGCCAGTACCATGTTGTCTTGGTGATCACAGCTTTGTAATATAGCTTGAAGTCGGGCAACGTGATGCCCTCAACTTTGTTTTTCTTCTTCAACATTTCCTTGGCGATTCGGGGTCTTTTCTGATTCCATACAAATTTTAGGATTGTTTGTTCCAGCACTTGGAAAAATGTCATTGGAATTTTGATTGGGATGGCATTGAAGGTATAGATTGCTCTGGGTAGCATAGACATTTTAACAATGTTTATTCTTCTGATCCAGGAGCATGGACTATTTTTCCATCTTTTTGTGTCTTCTTCAATTTCTTTCATGAGTGTTTTGTAGTTCCTAGAGTATAGATCCTTTAACTTTTTGGTTAGGTTTTTTCCGAGGTATCTTATGGTTTTTGGTGGTATTGTAAGTGGAATCGTTTCCCTAATTTCTCTTTCTACAGCTGCGTTGTTAGTGTATAAGAAAGCAACTGATTTCTGTGCATTGATTTTGTATCCTGCCACATTACTGTATTGCTGGATGAGTTCTAGTAATTTAGGGGTGGAATCTTTTGGGTTTTCCACATAAAGTATCATGTCATCTGCGAAAAGAGAGAGTTTGACTTCCTCTTTGCCAGTTTGAATACTTTTTATTTCTTTTTGTTGTCTGATTGCTGTTGCTAGGACTTCTAGTACTATGTTGAACAATAGTGGCGAAAGTGGGCACCCTTGTCATGTTCCTGATCTTAAGGGAAGGGCTCTCAAGTTTTCCCCACTGAGGATGATATTCGTTGTGGGTTTTTCATAGATGGATTTTATGAACTTGAGGATTGTTCCCTCTCTCCCTATACTCTGAAGAGTTTTATTCAGGAAAGACTGTTGTATTTTGTCAAATGCTTTTTCTGCTTTTATTGAAAGGACCATATGGTACTTCTCCCTCCTCTTATTAATGTGTTCTATCACATTGATTGATTTGCAAATGTTAAAACACCTCGCATCCTGGGGATAAATCCCACATGGTCGTGGTGGATGATCCTTTTAATGTATTGTTGGATCCTATTAGCTAGGATTTTGTTGAGGATTTTGGAATCC
This sequence comes from Mirounga angustirostris, assembly GCF_029215605.1. Taxonomy (NCBI): domain Eukaryota; kingdom Metazoa; phylum Chordata; class Mammalia; order Carnivora; family Phocidae; genus Mirounga; species Mirounga angustirostris. Next base: position 102,164,863 of record NW_026991719.1, read on the forward strand.
ACATTCATCGGGGATATCAGTCTGAAATTCTGCTTTTTGATTGGGTCTTTGCCTGGTTTGGGGATTAAGGTAATGCTGGCCTCATAGAATGAGTTTGGAAGTTTTCCTTCTGTTTCTATTTTTTGAAACAGCTTCAGTAGAATAGGTATGATTTCTTCTTTGAATGTTTGGTAGAATTCCCCAGGGAATCCATCAGGCCCTGGACTCTTGTTTTTTGGGAGGTTTTTGACCACTGCTTCAATCTCGTTACTGGTTATTGGCCTAATCAGCTTGTCAATTTCTTCCTGTTTCAGTCTTGGCAGCTTATAGGTTTCCAGGAAGGCCTCCATTTCATCCAGATTGCTCAGTTTATTGGCATATAGTTGTTGATAATAATTTCTAATAATTGTTTCTATTTCCTTGGTGTTAGTCATGATCTCTCCCCTTTCATTCATAATTTTATTAATTTGGGTCCTTTCTCTTTTCTTTTGGATAAGTCTGTCCAGTGGTTTATCGATCTTATCATTTTTTTCGAAGAACCAGCTTCTAGTTTCATTGATATGATCTACTGTGTTTCTGTCTTCTAATTCATTGATCTCTGCTCTCATCTTAATTATTTCTCTTCTAATGCGTGGCTTAGGTATCCTTTGTTGCTTTTTCTCTAGTTGTTTAAGGTGTAGAGTTAGTTGGTGAATTCAGAATTTTTCTCTTTTTTTGAGTGAGTTTTGGATGGCTATGTATTTCCCCCATAGGCCTGTCTTTGCAGTATCCTATAAGTTTTGGACTGTTTTGTTTTCATTCTCATTCATTCCCGTAAATTGTTTAAGTTCTTCTTTGATTTCCTGGTTGACCCAAACATTCTTGAGAGAGTGGTCTTTAGCTTCCAAGTGTTTGAATTTCTGCCAAATTTTTTCTTGTGATTGAGTTCCAGTTTTAAAGCATTGTGGTCTGAGAACATGCAGGGGATGGTCTCAATCTTCTGGTATTGGTTGAGACCTAATTTTTGACCCAGTACGTGGTCTATTCTGGAGAATGTTCCATGTGCGCTCAGGAAGAATGAGTATTCTGTCGTTTTAGGGTGCAATGTTCTGTATATATCTATGAGGTCCATCTGGTCCAATGTATCATTCAAAGCTCTTTTTTCCTTGTTAATTTTCTGCTTAGCTGATCTGTCCATTGCTGAGAGTGGAGTATTGAGGTCTCCTACAATTAACATATTGTTATCAATATGACTCTTTATTTTGTTTAACAGTTGGCTTATGTAGATGGCTGCTCCCATGCTGGGGGCATAGTTATTCACAATTGTTAGATCTTCTTTTTGGATAGACCCTTTAAGAATGATATAGTGTCCTTCTGTGTTTCTAACTACAGACTTTAGTTTAAAATCTAATTTGTCTGATATAAGAATTGCTCCCCCAGCTTTCTTTTGAGGTCCACTGGCATGGAAGATGGATCTCCATCCCTTCACTTTCAGTCTGTATCTTTAGGTTCAAAATGAGTCTCTTGTAGGCAGCGTATGGATGGGTCCTGTCTTTTTATCCAATGTGCAAGCCTGTGCCGTTTTATGGGAGCATTAGGCCATTCACCTTGAGAGTGATTATTGAAAGATATGAATTACTTGTCATCATGTTGCCTGTGAAGACATTGTTTTTATAGATTGTCCCTGTAAATTTCTTTTGTAGATCACTCTTGGGGTCTTTCTCCTTTTATAGAACCCCCCTTAATAGTTCTTGCAGGGTCAGCTTAGTGGTCACATAATCTTTCAGTTTCTGCTGGTCGTGGAAGCTCTGCATCTCTCCATCCATTCTAAATGAAAGCCTTGCTGGATAAAGTATTCTTGGCTGCATGTTCTTCTCCTTTAGTACCCTGAATATGTCTTGCCAGGCCTTTCTGGCTTGCCAGGTTTCTGTGGATAGGTCTGACATTACTCTGATGTTCCTCCCTCTGTACGTAAGGAATCTCTTCCCCCTCACTGCCCTTAAGTTGGTTTTCTTGTTTCTAAGATTTGCGAGTTTTACTATTACATGCCGGGGTGTTGGCCTGTTTTCCTTGATCTTGGGGGGGGGTCCTCTGTGCCTCTGGGATGCGAATGTTTGTTTCATTCCCCAGATTAGTAAAGTTCTCTGATACGATTTGCTCAAATATATCTTCTAGTTCCCTCTCTTTCTGCACCCCCTCGGGTATTCCAATAATTCTGACATTGGAACGCTTCATGGTGTCACTTATTTCTCTGATTCTATTTTCATGGATTTTGAGTTGTTTTTCCCTGGCCTCCTCTTTTCCCTTCTTTTCTATCAGTTGGTCTCCTAGATCAGTAATTCATTCTTCTACCTTGCTTACCCTAGCTGTTAGATTATCTAGATTAGATTGGATCTCATTGATATCATTTCTAAGTTCTGCCAGTTCAGCTTTCATTTCTGCCCTTAGAGACTCTATGTTGCCATTAATGGATTTCTCCATTCTAGCTATTGTCTTCAAAATTGCCAGCCTGAATTCCATCTCCGACATCTTGGTTATATCTGGATCCATTTGTAAATCTGGGTCATAAGTTATAATCTCTGAGTCTTTCCTATTTTGGGGGATCTTCCTCCTAGTCATTCTGTTGATGGGTCATTGAGGGAATGTATAGAGTCCAAATTATTGACCAGAACCCAAGCAAGTTGCACCTGTTTTCTTGGGACCTTATGGTTGCTGGCCTCTTGTTTTCCCAGCATGTCTTCTGGGTGAGGGGCCTGCCGTGTTGTTATTTAGGCAACCCTGTTTGGGCAGAGTTGCCCTGTCCCCCTGTGACAGGGGATGGGCTCAGTGGGAATCAGTTTTTTTCGGTGTTTGTTCTCTGGCGGCTTTCCCTGGTGGCTTTCTGCTTCTCTTCCTAGAGTCAGAGCAGAAGAGACCTTTTCCAACCCTCTGCCTCAGAGCAGAGAGATTGCGGTCTGTTCTTCAGTGAGCTCTCCAGGCTACACTGTCTCCATTTCTGTCTGTGCTGCTATAAACTGCAGTGTCCTAGATTGTGTGCCCCTCTGCAGCGCTCTCAGTCCTGCCTCCAGGTTGGGGCACGTCTCTGCCCTTTGTGCTTCTAAAACAACCAGCCACTCCCAGTTCACATGCACAACCTTGCTGCTCCAGGTTTCTGTCCTGGGGCTGTCCTAAAGTCCTTTCCTTACCGCTGTGGTTCTGTGAGTCTGTGCCCCATTCCACCGACAGCGACAGAGGCTGTCGCTCACCAATGGTGAGGATCCCCACTGCCATGCTCCCTCCTGCTGCCATTTATCCTTTGGTATCTCCTTGTGGAATCATGGCTCCCTGCTTCATACCTTGAAACCAACCACCCTCAATATTCTGTTTGTAAAGATCCAGATCTTCTTACATCTGAGGCTGATTTCGTGGGCGCTCAGAGTGTTCTGGTAGATATCCAGCTCAATTCCGGGGACCAGTTGAAATAGGGTCCCCTACTACTCCTCCATCTTTCTCTTCCTCCCAAGGGTCAGATTCTTAACTAACTGAGCCATCCAGTTGCCCCAAGACAATTTTTCATTTAAAATCAAACTCATTTATACTGGACTTGTTATTGACTTTTTAACAGGTTCAAAGAGTTTCTTTTTCTAAGGCTATAGACCATTTGCATTTCTACTCAGGGCCTCATTTTCTTTTTTTTTTTTTTTTAAATATTTAATTTATTTATTTGAGAGAGAGAATGAAATAGAGAGCATGAGAGGGGGGAAGGCCAGAGGGAGAAGCAGACTCACCGCTCAGCAGGGAGCCCGATACGGGACTCGATCCTGGGACTCCAGGATCATGACCTGAGCCGAAGGCAGTCACTTAACCAACTGAGCCACCCAGGCGCCCAGGGGGGCCTCATTTTCTACATCTGGAAAGTGGAGGTTTTATTAATATTTCTGAGATTCCTTTTAGACTCAGATCTGAATCAGTCCCTTTAGATGTATTGATTTAGTCTTATGGAAGATTATCATAAGGTAAAATGTTGTTAGTGCTGTGCTGTATTATTATTGTCTGGTGCATTGTGTTCTAATCACATTATACTGTTGCCTTCATCAAATCAAACATGGGGAGAAGAAATAGAAAATTAACACTAAAATGTGGCAGGCAGTGCATGAATCTTTAACAGCTACTTTCAAGTGAGTTGAGCAGTGAAGATTTCAGACTACTAAGAGTTTACTAAAAGTGCACACAAGGAGAAGGAAAATATTTACTCTTACCTCTTTTTGATATAAGTCATTTCCTCTTAGTGACATGATACCCAATATACATCATGTGATAATGTTGAAAAATAGAAAAATAGCATTAGCTAATTAACTTATTTGTGGCAAAACAGAACAGACAGACCTCTTGATCCCTTTGGTGATCTCTGTACTATTTGATTAGGGTTTAGACTTATACTTGGAGCAAATGACAAGCTCTTTTTTGAAATAGAAGTGGCACAAGAAAAGCAAAAATACAATGGAGTGCTACAGAGGTAACATAGCCTAAGTCAAAGCTATGGCTGACATTAGTGCTGCCTTCTCAACTTTCCCAGTTCCTAAAATAATAACTTCCTACAGATAACACACACACACCTGGGTGCCCACTTGTGTGCACATGCATATGTGGACACACATATACAACACATACCTCTGCTTTGCCCAAGTCTTTAACCAACTACTTGTGTTTTAGAACAGTTGTTTTAAAACATAAACAGTTGTCTACTTCTGTTGGAACAGGTCTATTTATAATTACAGAATCATGCCCTTTGCTGGATGAAATATTCATGTACACTCTATTGCCAAACTGCACTTATGGCATAGTAAACTGCAAACATTATCGTATTAAAGCCAATGTAGCAACATGGTTCATGCCAACTTAATAAAAAATGTCATTTTAAATATTGTTTAAAAGCACTAGTTTAACAACATTTATAACACTGGACCACCACAATGTATTTATTATCTACAGTATATTTGGAAAAACTAAGATGGAAATGAAAAGAAGTAGTTGAATTCAGTCATATATTTCCCAAGTAATGACAAGGCATTAATAAAGGGTCTCCAGGGGTGCCTGGGTGGCTCAGTCGGTTAATCATCTGACTCTTGGTTTCGGCTCAGGTCATGATCTCAGAGTCCTGAGATCCAGCCCCACAACAGGCTCTGGGCTCAGTGGGGAATCTACTTGAGATTCTCTCCCTTTCTCTCTGCCCTCCAACCTCATGCTCTCTCTCTCTGACTCTCTCTCTCTGTATCTCTCTAAAATAAATAAATAAATAAATCTTTAATAAAGTAGAGGGTGTCCATTTCTGAGCAGTCCTAGAACATGGAGGTGATCTGATTCCTTTGAATTGGCTCCCAAGCCCTAGACTGGCACATCCATACACTGTAGTGCTTTGCTGTCACAAACTACACAAAGACAATAATGGACAATTTGGCCTGTTCAGGAGTGGGGGAATGTATTTACCAAAGGATTAATGCCAAGACATGCTATTCTCCCTGTAAATTCCCTTAGTTTATTTCTGTTCCTTGTTCGAAAGAGTCAAATCAAAGTGTGTATGTGTATTGAAAGTTTAAAAATATATTATGACCCAGAGTTAGGTGTGGAATTTTGGACTATCTGATGCAGTTTTTAGTGATACTTTACCACTCTTTTCTTAATGCATTGTTATCTCTCCCTCTGTCACTTTCTTCCTTTCCTTTTCCTTTTATTTTCTTCCCTGGGAGACATTCAAGACTAGAGAATACAGAAACATCTATTGGGAATTAAGGATTTATAAAGGAATTATAAGGTGGCAGCTTGAGTTTGAATGTGGATGGTGTAATATTTTCCTATCAAATCTTTTCATCAGAATATATTAAGAGGGATTATTTGTGATCCAAATATTATGGTTTGAAACGTTACTTAGCTTGTCTCATTTATGAAAACTGTGACTAAGTAGCATTTACTGACTTAGTTATTTCATGATGCTCTAGAGTGAAAATAAAATGAATAGCAAACTCGTTTTTTGGAAAAAAAATAAAATTTGTTTTAACAAAACCCAAATAAAAATGTCATAATATAGAATGTAGTACCAGATTGTCTTTAATATATGGCAGATTGATATAGAAATATTTTGAGCCAACTGCAAGTATGAGAATTATTGAGTTTCAGTATTGACTCAACAGCTTAGGAACCACTTACAGAAACTGCAGTGTTTAATCAATATAGTGAAATATTCCACTATACAATTCAAATATTATGTCTTTCAACAAGAATCATATGTAACTCTGCCTTAAATTAGTAAAAGCAAAAATGGATTGACCTCAACCGCTTTGCCACTAATGTAGAAAGACAATGTGATGGAAAAAGAGATGTCATGACTTTGTGAATGTAATAGCATACCATTTCTTATAATAAAAAAAGAAAACACAGAAATACAGTAGGCATCTATAATTCTTACCTGCATAATTAAACATTTACTGTATTCTGAATGGATAACATTCATTTGAATGTGTTATGCATTTCCTTTAATATAACAATTGTTGTTATATATATATATATTTAATAATATAATAATTATTAAAATAAGGATAGAATGGTGGAAAGTATTAGGTGTCCAAGGTTCTTATTTCTAGCTCTGCCACTAACTAGCTAACTTACCTCAGTCACTTTACCTCTCTGAGTTTCAACTTCATTGCTGAAAAGAATGACTTGGATTTAAACATCTCTAAGGTCCCTTTCACTTCTCTTACATTTACGATTTTATTTTTTTTATTTTTTATTTTTTATTTTATTTATTTATTTTTTTAAAGATTTTATTTATTTATTTGAGACAGAGAGAATGAGAGCAGGAGAGGAAGGAGGGTCAGAGGGAGAAGCAGACTCCCTGCTGAGCAGGGAGCCTGATGCGGGACTCGATCCCGGGACTCCAGGATCATGACCTGAGCCGAAGGCAGTCGCTTAACCAACTGAGCCACCCAGGTGCCCACATTTACGATTTTATTCAAATCATCTTAATATTGACAATAACTGAGTATCTGAAAATTTAGCATTTAATGATTTACATACACAGCACTTCTAATTACTGTGAATTGATACTTATAGACAGTAGTAAAAACTGATTTTCTATTTTTCCATGTATTTTATAGTAATATTTTGAGGGAAATAAATATTTTAGTTATTGCTAGTTGGTATTCACACCTCAATTAGGGAAGGGATACAAAAATTTCAAAATATTTTGCCAAACCTTTTAATGTGTTAAAAAAAAATAAGTAGGATAAGTTAATTTGGGATACATGTTCATGTTATCAAAAGAAGATGTATTAGTTTTCTATACTACAGAACAAATTGTCATACAATTAATCACTTAAAAAGCCAAACATTTATTATCTCATAATTTTTGTGGGTCAGGAATCCAGGCACAGCTTCTCTGAGTCCTTGGCAAAGCTGTAATCAAGGTGTCAGCCAGGGCCGGATTTTCATCTGGGGATTGGACTGAGAAAGTGCTTCCAAGCTCTCTCAGAATGTTGGTGGAATTTATTTCCTTATGGCTGTAGGACTCACAGCAGCTTCCTCTTCAAAGCCAAAAAGGAGAACAAGACCCTAGAGCAATTCTGCTAGCAAGAGCATTTTATATAACCTAATGCAATGATGGGGATGACATCCTATTACCTTTGACATATTTTGTTGGTTAGAAGAATGTCACCAGTCCCACCTACACTCAGAGGGAGGGGATTGTACAAAGACATGAACACCAGGAGGCAAGTATCATGGAGTCTACCTGAAGGTTTGTTCACCACAGAAGAAATATGAGGGTGCACATTGTGCTCCATTATAATTTCTTTCTTTCTCTCCTTGCCTTTCCTTTTCCTCCCTCTTCCCCCTCTTCCTCTTCTTCTTTGTCCTCTCTCTTTCATCTTTTTATTTTTATTTTTTTAGTAAAACTGGTCATTGTGACTGAATTGTGCAGATGCTCTATGCACATCTGAAAGGTCAAGAGCTGTATTACTGATGGTGCACAGCCTCAATTACAGGTACATATCCTGAGGACAAACAATGGCTTTCCTGCCTTACAGAATACTAGCTACTAATGGATTATGTGATAATTTGTCAAATGCTTTTACTCCTGACTATGTAATTATGTGAAAAATCCCCTGATGAAAATCTGTCCCTGAACTTTAACCAAGTCAAGAGTTCAAGTGAAGATTGATTTATTTTGGCAGCTAGTGTAACATAATTCTCACTCATTTTGTGTCCCATTCTAGTATCTGTGATTTAACAACCAGTAATTTAAAATACTTTATAATTCTAAAAGACAAATGTTTGCTAGGAATTTAGTGACTAGAGGGAGAAAACATAAGTACAAGGTGAAGCATGATCACTAACACAAGATGGAAGGAACTTTTTTTCAGTATCATTCACTCTCAAATGTTCATGGATTGATAATCCAGATGCTCTTCTGTTTCCTTGTATCCTTCTGGCCTATGGCTATTTATTTATTTATTTTTATTTTATTTTATTCTATTATGTTATGTTAATGACCATACATTGCATCATTAGTTTTTGATGTAGTGTTCCATGATTCACTGTTTGCGTATAACACCCAGTGCTCCATATAGTACGTGCCCTCTTTAATACCCATCACCAGGCTAACCCATCCCCCCACCCCCCTCCCCTCTAGAACCCTCAGTTTGTTTCTCAGAGTCCATAGTCTCTCATGGTTCATCTCCCCCTCCAATTCCCTCCCCCTTCATTTTCCCTTCCTGCTATCTTCTTCTTCTTCTTTTTTTTTTTTAACATATAATGTATTATTTTTTCAGAGGTATGGGTCTGTGATTCATCAGTCTCACACAGTTCACAGCTATTTAATCTCATCAGTACTTCTACTTCAGATAGGTAGGGAAAAGTAAGTAAATTCAAACTCAAACCACTTGCCACTCTCAAGAAAATGGTCTCTAGTTATATTATCTAAACTCCTATAGTTAAATCTTGGAGCTTTCTTTCTTATGAGTACTTCTTAGTGTTTGTTTCTTTTGCAAACTAGTGGTTCTGTGTCACAGTGATTTAGAGTGGGGTTATTCAGGTTATTTTTTGATCCGGTGTTGAAGATTCTGATCATCTTTTGTCTCTGTGTTGCTTTTACAATTCAACACTGTTGAAAAACTTTAAACTACATTAAGGTAGGGCATAAGCTCCTCTTACATGTTGTGACTTCTGCATAGAAGAACTATTGCTTTACTGACAAGACAATGATGTAAAATGAATGAAGCCTACAGTTGTTTTTGTCAAGGTGAAACTATAGAGAGCATTAACAAATTGCTGTGTGAGATAGAGGTATTACTCAATCAAACCAAATGCAAACCTTCTTCATTGGAGGGGGGTACATGAGAGACATTATGCACTGAAGGAAATCCAAGGAGCTGAAGTAATCATTTTATGAAAATAATAAAGAATATTGTTAATTCTTCTAATACATGGAAGTACATGTGCTGAAGAGGACAGTGCTGCCTTATTCACAAGGGTATTTCAAATGAAAGAAATGAGGCAGGTTTCTTTTTTTCTATCTGTTTTCTATAGACCTTTGAACTTCCAAAGGGTATATATCATTTCATATCAATCCAGTGCCCTAAACGATATATTTTCCAGTGAGATTTTGCAAGATTATATGGTGATATTTTGTCATTCAATAAACACTTCTTGATAATCAACTATTTACAAGGATCTGGTAATAATTATTTATTATTTTGAGTATTTTCATTAATAAAATAAAGAGTTGAATAATTCATCAGAAGTGGGGTTTTAAATAGCTTGCACAATTTTAGAATTCCATTTAAAATACCAGTCTTTGGTCTAAGTTTTTTTCTCCTTTCCCTGTCAAATCAACTTATTGGAACATTCCTATAATTAAAAAAAATATATGTCAGGGGAAAATTATGTTTTTGTGAACAGAAATATATAATCTGTTTTTCATGCACTTACCTGTTCTGCTAAAATATTCATAAGGACAATATTGGTAGACTGCAGTACTACAGTAAGGCCAACTATCTGTTTCCTTTCTCATGCAGGTGTATTTTCCCCCAGTAGTCATACCTTGGTCAAATAACAATGATTATTCAGGTGTTAATAGTAAAAGATTTTTGGGCGCCTGGGTGGCTCAGACGGTTAAGCGTCTGCCTTCGGCTCAGGTCATGATCCCAGGGTCCTGGGATCGAGTTCCGCATCAGGCTCCCTGCTCCTTGGGAGCCTGCTTCTCCCTCTGCTTCTCTCTCTCTCTCTCTGTCTCTCATGAATAAATAAATAAAATCTTTAAAAAAAAATAGTAAAAGATTTTTTCAGGTAATTAAGCAACTGAATAGGAACAGGAAGAGAGAATTATATTTGTTACCCACAGGTCAAGGGCACAAATAGTTGACTGGGAAAACCTCAGCAAAATAGCATTTAAAAATTGTTGCAAGGAATCAGCTTTTAATTCTAGCTTCAGTAGTGTACAGTTTAAAGAAATTGGCTAAAATCTTTGCATAATATAAAGTCTGAACTGTGAATAATTTCTGAAAGAGAATGAAAAGTCTGTAATTATTACATCAGAAATTAGTTCAGTCTTTTGTCCAGTAGAGGCACAAAATAGTGACAGAGTGGAAGTACCTATACTCCAAAGACCAGTGCAAAGGGATTGTCTGGTATTTGCTTTTTCATGTATAGCATATATGCTTAAATTAGTACTCAGAAAACTGTATATGTTTATTAGATTTTGTTCTTTTTATATTTTTGTGGTTTTTATAAAGTTTTGAGTTTGAAGTATCAATTTATGTTTTAAGAGAACATTTAGGTTGGGTGAACACAAATGCCATTTTAAAGTCCTGGTGATTGTAAGAGTAGCTCCTATTTGGAGCTTGTACCTATTTGGGTGAACCACTTTTAAAAAACTCTTTATCAATGAATGATTCAGATAACACCTACTTGAAAAATTTAAGTACCCTAGTATGCTCATCTGGAAAATAGGATGTTTATATTGGCTTACCTCTTTAGGTGCCTGTGAACAGTAACTAATAAAAATTGTTGGGCACCTGGGTGGCTCCGTCGGTTAAGCATCTGCCTTCGGCTCAGGTCATGATCCTGGAGTCCTGGGATCAGTCCGACATTGGGCTCCCTGCTGAGTGGGGAGTCTGCTTATCTTTCTGACCCTCCCCCCCTCATGCTCTCTCTCTCTCACTCTCTCAAATAAAAATCTTTAAAAAATTTTGTTGTAGACACTTGATAAAATACTAAGTGCCATACAAATGTTTGTTCAATAGGAAGAACAGCAACAGCAGCACTTTGCATCCTACCAGATGCCCCCACTTTAAGTAAAGGAAGTTTTCTCCTCCAAGCGCCTATGTAATTTATTGCCAAGTGCAAAAAGTATCTCAATTTACCTATGCTCAGTGATGCTGACATTTAACTCATTACCACATAGAGTGTTTTGAAAGAGCTTTGATAGCTAAAGGAACTAAATATGAAGTCCAGTTCTCTTTTATTATCCAACCCCCCAACTCTTTCACTCTCTTACTTTCAATAAGCAGATATTAGTATTTCTGTGAACTCTTCAGAAGTGCTGAGGATAGAGAAAAATAAATCTCTTGGACTTTAAGTTCCTCTGTCACTTCCACCTCAGTCTCACTTTCATTTTGAACTTAGATAAAACCAGAGCTTTTAATTTTAAAAGAAATTATAACAAATGAAATTTAATTTGCATTTCTAAGGAGTTTTTATCATGACTGATTTAGGAATGTACATTGTTTGGGCTTTAGAAAAGAGATCTCTCTCTCTCTCTCTCTTTTTTTTTTTTAGAAAGAGATCTCTTAACTAGGTAAAATAGTAGGGCAGAGAGGCTGAGTGATTTAAGAGAAGATCCAGAGTAATTCATTGTCTGAACTGGAGATCCCCTGGGATTTACAATCCCTTAACCCAAATGTGTACATACAAGCTCTCTTAAGTTACTTTTCTTGGAAATCTGTATGTTTTCTATAAATTCAACTTCTATGGAGGAGTTAAGGACCAGAGTCACCTCCTTACAAAAATTAGACTGGGTAAATGCTTAGGACTGTAAAATACTAAGTTTTGGAGGACAGGTCTACATTTTGTCTCCATTCTTCCTGTCAATACGATTTTATCATTACCAAAGTTGTCTTCAGTTGTCCCTTCCTTCTTTTCTGTATTCTTCTCCATATTGGATGGTGATGATGATAATGATTTTTATTTTTATTCTACTTTTTCTTCCTTTCTCTTCTCTTCTTTCTGTGGATTTGATAGTGGTAATATCTTTTGCAACTCATAGCAGTGGAGCCCACAATGGGTTAGCATTATTACATGTGTTAGTAGCTAAAATATTTTCTTCCTTTGCCAAAGATGGGGAGAATTCCCCACCTTTCTTCCCTTTCTATTCTCACTTGGGTCTCTCATTGTCTTGCATAAAATCTGGTCTTTTTCTCTTGATTATATATAATACAGGGACTCAATGATCACCTTGGTAATGTGTTTCCATGACTGGCCCTTCTATAATATAATGTTTCCTTCTGGGAAAAAAAAATGCACACATAAAAAAGGGGACTATAGGGAGCAATTATCAAGCTACTGGACTATTCCTGCCACTACTAGTACTACTTCTAATAAAAATGAGACCAACAGCAGTACTAGTGTTAGTAGTAAGTACCATCTATTGAACCCATACCATGTTCCATGGACTGTTATGACAACTTCACATACTGCATTTCATCTTTAAAGCCTTACAAATGGCAGGTTGATTTAAATGATTTGCAGTGTTATTCAAAGTAAATATGCTTTTAATAAAAAAATCAAACTTGAGAACTCATATTGATATCCTATTATTTTCAACTAACATTATTAGTACTCATCCTGGCATTGTTTTGATGAAGTTAAATAAACATACTGGCATTTTACTATAGCCTTGCTATCTTCCTTGAGTTCATCAAAGACCAAACTGCCTCATAATGAGATCTTTAGTATTTCAATGTGTATTTGAATGGAAATAGGAAAGATTTCTATGTAGCAAATCTTGTTATGTTGATGATTTAGTGTATTAATCAATGAGAATGAAATATAAACTTTTCAATATTATTTTTATCTACATTCCTTGTATGTATAAGGATCAAGGAGTAAAACTGTACAACATGAGAGTACCAGGGATATTTAAAAGTGAGGTGGGTGAAGACTGGTGTAGTATTTTATATCATTAACCAACTGTCACATTGTCAGTTAAATTTACCTTTTTAAAGCCTGTTTATGGTTCACTGTGAATAAATACAATAGCTGAAGGGAAAGAAAAAGTTCCACTTTTCTGATTTGTCAGTTTGAAAAATGATGAGGGCAATCAAAATGGATGGGGGAGTGCATCTTAAGTAGCATATGTTTGGGAGCTGCATTTTTTTCAGGTTTGTTTACAGATGGGTAATTTTATGCCTCTGTGATATTTAAAAGCATTTTTTTTTTGGCTTGGTTTCTAAACTCCTATCAATGGTTATGATTCTAGCAATGATAAGATACACCAAATGCTTTCAAATTGATTACTAGTCTAGAGGGGATTAGAAATAATCACAGTGCCTAAAAATGGAGGAAAGAATAGGGGGAAATGCCCTATTTGATATGTACAATGCTTCTTTCATAAGGAAGAGTTTCTTCAGAGTCACTAGTAAAACCATATTAACAGATTGAGTTTTGAAAACTGAAAATATATTTTAAAAACCTCTCATACTTGAATAACTTACTTGCATAGATGACCCCACATCCATTGAAATATGAAGGTGTATTACTTTGTCAGGTGTTCTCCATTATTCACCAACTAATTCAAGTTCTTCCTTCCTCTTTCCCATGAATTCATATACTTGATATATTTAGGATTGAATGTTCCTTATTTGTGTAAGTTATGTATTGTTGCATAACAAATTAACCCCAAACTTGGTGGTTTTAAACAACAAATAATTATTATCCCACAGTTTCTCTGAGTCAGGAATTTGGGAGAAGCTTAGCTGGGTGATTCTGGTTCAGGGTCTTCCAAGATGTTAGCCAGGATTATAGTCATCTGAAGGATTGATTAAGAGGTTGGAGGATTTACTTCCAAGCTCATTCACATGGCTATTGGTAGGAGTCCTCAAGTTCCTCACTGGCAGAAGGCCTCAGTTCCACACTGTCTCTGGCTAAGTGAATGTCTTCATGACATAGCATCTGGTGTTCTCGAGAATGAATGATCTGAGAGAGAGAAAGAGGGAAAGGGAAAGAGAGAGGGAGAGAGAGAGAGATGGAGGGATGGAAGGGGGGAAGAGAGAGACTGAGAGAGAGAGAGAGAGAGAGAGAGAGAAAATTTAAGTGCTTTTTATGAATGATCTCCAAAGTTGCAGGGTTTTATTTTATTTGTTAGAAGCTCATCACTAAGTCATATTCAAGTGGAGGGAAATTAGACACTGCCTCTTGAAATGAGGAGGATCAAAGATTTTGTAGACATATCTTAAAACCACCACATTATTGGTCAATTGTCCCTTTTACTCATTCCTCATAGTCACTAAGAAAGCTACCTGAACAGGTAATTTTATTTCTCTGTGGCTTAAATGGCAGCTATGGTAGTAGGTACCTATAAATTGTTCCTATAATCTCTTTAATATCTTAACATTATTGTATACTTGATTAACAGTGCTTCCAAATAGAATTTTTTATGTTTTTTTCCTGGATGTTCACAGCCACATTCAAAGCAGTCACTTGTATCCATTTTCCAGGAAATGTTTTATCCATTCTTTGTTTGGCTCCTATCATGGGTGTTGAATATGACATTTCCTTAGTCCTACCAGTGGTTTTCTGTTTCACTAGCATCTTTTATGGTAACATTATGGATTAGACCTTGATATTGAGCAGGAGGCTATAATATATGGCACAAAAGGATATGTGGAGCACTGAACTTAGAGTAATTAGTTTTATAAATAAATGTTTAATAAAGTTAATAGTAATTATTATTTTATGACAACATAAAAACATACTGTGAATAGTTTTTTGACTTATATAACCCAAAAAAGCTATAAAATCATATAGATTTTGTCCAGAAGGAAACATAGGAATGTATAGTCCAACCTTTTTAATTTACAGATGCAGAAATGGAGTAACTTATTTTCTGGGATAAAGAGCTTTGCAGACTGTAGGGATGCTTGGGTGACTCAGTTGGTTAAGCATCTGTCTTTGGCTAAGGTCATGATCCCAGGGTCCTGGGATAGAGTCCCACATTAGGCTCCTTGCTCATCAGGGAACCTGTTTCTCCCTCTACCTGCTCTGCCTGCCTCTCCCCCTGCTTGTGCTCTTTCTCTCTCTCTCTGACAAATAAAAAAATAAAATCTTAAAAAAAGAGCTTTGCAGATTGTAGCAAAACATTCTGTGCAGATAAGAAGGCAACAATTTTTAACTAGCTGATGATAATGCTGAATTTCAGATTGTCATCAAGACTAAGGATGAAACCACTAATATTGGCCATATTGTCTTTTTCAGACGGCTATTATTATTTTCAATGTGATTGGGGGATATAATTCTTATTTAACTTTTTGCACAAATCATCAATTATATTGAAATATATAGAAAGATGACAACTGGGACACCCAGGCATCCCTACAATCTGCAAAGCTCTTTATCCCAGGAAATAAGTTATTCCATTTCTGCATGATTGCATTTAAGAGTTAGTCTGCTGTAGTATTTTTGTATCTACTATCTTTCTTTTCACAGAGATCTTGAGCAATAGGAAGAGTGTAACTTACATATTTTTTATATTAGAAAACAGAGGTCCAGTTAAGGGACCTTAGCTTTTGTTCTTACCATTAATCCACGTTTTCTTCATTGTCCATAATTTAAGTATAATTACTGATTTATACTCTTATTCCTAAAAGGATTTAAGATGGCTTATAAAATTCATAAAGCACAAAAGGGCAGAAACAAAAAAGAAGGAAGATAAATCAGGGCAAAATAAAAATAAACATAGAAAAATAAAACAAAGCCAGGGGTGATATAAATACAGAGAATTAGTGCCCCAATGTCACTACAGTTTCTAGAAGTGGGCCAAACATTTACTTCTGAGCTTCCTAACATTTAATGCAAAGATAGACACATGATTCACAGTAAACAGAAGATAAAAATAAGCCAGTTTCATAAAAGAAATACAGTCACTAGTACTAAGACATGAGACTATTTCCCAATGCATTGTTATAGGGAAGATGCTATATAATATGAACAATGCTCTCAAGAATAGCTTTACAGTAAATATAGTGAAGCATTTCAAATGATTCTTCCTTATAAGCTTCTTCAAGGTAGAACAATGACATCAATAAAGATAATTTTATATGAGCCCTAAATAATATGATTCAAATATATTATTCCCTAATGGTCTAGCTTAATCCAAGGACATGTTTTTGGTGAATAGAGAAATAAATGGTTTGCATAACTTTTAGGCAATTCTCTAAAAATCCCTATCTTAATCATTTTAAAAATAATTGATTTGGAGGAGGTCTGAGGAATATAACATTAAGTGTGGTAATAGCTAAGTGTAGATCCATAAACTTTAGAAATAAATAGGCCATAGAAATTACTTCTTATCAAGTAAAGAAACCTGACGAGAGTTTGAAAAGACCCTTTCACTTCTGCAGAGGTGGGTTGAGAGTTGGCAAGGTCAATATGTACTGCTTTGAGTTCAGCTTTGGCACACAGAATCACATATAATTAAAGTCCCAAAGCTTGATGCCACATGAAACAATTCTTGTCTGGAAGAAGGAAAGCTCAGTAAATCATCCATAATACATCTAAAATCAAGCAGTGTAACTTTCCAATTAACTTTCTAGTATAAACTGGTTGCACAACATATAGCAGGAATCAAAATAAGTTAATTCATTAGATAGTTTTATTAGTTATAAGTCAGTTAAATGTTAGGGGATATTTACTACAAATTAAGACTAATTTTGGAATACTGGAAGCCATTCTTGTAATCATTAGCTAGCAGTGGTCCTTGTCTTTTAGGCCCATATTTCATAAGTTTCCAGTCTTTTTTTCCCTTCTAGCATATCACCTTACCTCTTTTCCTATATGGGCCCTTCCATCAGTGACACTCTGTTAACATTATTATTTTTTTAATCCAGCTTTCCTTATATTGTACCATCCTGTTAAACATAACTCTTGCTGAATCCGCCTATCTACCTTTTTGTAGTCTATAGAGAAATGCTGCATGATATTAAGAAAAAAAAAACTGTACAAATTATTGTCAATTTTAGAATATGGTTCTTGGGAGGAAGTGGGATAAGGATGGGGTACATAACATATTTAAAGCATTGGGGGGGGGGGCACCTGGGTGGCTCAGATGGTTAAGCGTCTGCCTTCGGCTCAGGTCATGATCTCAGGGTCCTGGGATCGAGTCCCGCATCAGGCTCCCTGCTCCTCGGGAGCCTGCTTCTCCCTCTGCCTCTCTCTCTCTCTCTCTGTCTGTCTGTCATGAATAAATAAATAAAATCTTTAAAAAAAATAAATAAAGCATTGGGAATGCTCTCTTTCTTGATCTGTAAACATGTATGTTGATAATTTTAATATTTTCACTATATATTTATGCTTAATTCAATTTTCTGTATAGATGATGTATTAAAAAGGGTTCTCCAGAGAAACAGAACCAATAAAATGTGTAAATATATAGAAAGAGATTTATTTTAAGTAGCTCATACAATTGGAGAGGCTTAGTGAGCCCAAAATCTGATGGGGGAAGCTGGCAGGCTGGAGACCCAGAAAAGAGCTAATGTTGCTTATGAAGTTTGAAGAATCTGTGGGAGAATTCCCCCTTGCTTAGAAGAAAGTCAGCCTTTTGTTCTATATAGTCCTTCAGCTGATTGGATGAAACCCATCCAAATTTATGGAGGGTAATTTGCTTTACTAAAAGTCCACTGATTTAAATGTAAATCTTATTAAAAAATATTCTCTCAGAAATATCCACAATGATATTTGACCAAATATCTGGACACAGTAGTCCAGCCAAGTTGACATAGATTTAACCACCACAGATGGTATATTACACAATAAAATATTTACATCAGTCACTTACTTTTTCAGAGGGGCCCTCAAGGCTATCTGACAGTATTTCTACATTTCTCCGATCAACTTTCTTCCATTATGTACAACAGCTATTTCAAAAACTGTTTCAATCTTTTTAAGCCTCCAACTTTCTACAGTTGATTACCTCTTGCCTATTTCACAGAGAAAATGAATACCATTAAATTACCTCCCCCCATCACTGCTACCAAATCAGAAATTACATCTGCATCCACTCCCTTGTTTTCCTCTTTCCCTTTTAGAGGAGAGGTATCATTCTTCCTTTTCAAGGCTAACCATTTTACCTGTAATATGAGTCCCATCCTCCCATCCTTTCTTATCTTTGTAGGAATCTTGCTCTATGGATTATTTCTCTGTTGTATTGCCAACCTCTCTGTTTCTGTTGACTCATTCCAAGCTTCTACCCTTATTAATGGACCTCACAGACAAAACTTTCCATCAAGAGGTATTATCCTTGGAGATTTTTGTTGTTGTTGCACTGAGGTTTATTTAGATCCCAAGCAACTTTCTGTTCTTTTGTTGCATGTAACTTAATTTGGATGTTGTTGCTTCACTGAACATTCAGGGTGTTTAGCCTTGTTCATTTTGTTACCCTACGGGCCTTGACAAATTAGGTATTAGGGGCAAGTTCCACCTTTTGGAGGCAGTAGAGCATAGAGGAATCCAAAGTTAGGCTATTGGATTCAAAATTCTGGTTATTTTACTTTTATTTGTGAGAGTTTGGGCAAGTTGCTACCCTGTTAAGCCTCCACTTTTTTCATCTGAAAATGGGGACACTAAATGTGCCTTCCTCATAGGATTGCTGTTAGAATTAAATGAGAGAAAAGAAACATATTTATGTATCTGACACAGTAAGCAATGAATACATGTTAATTATTATTTTCCAATATGGATAAAAGCAGTCTAAAATGAACATTCTTTTGCTAGGAAGTAAGTAGGAGAAAAGTACCCATGGGATAATATTTCTTACTTCTTTGGAGAATTGGTGTGGGAAAGATTGGGCTCCAATTCAAATAAACAAATTATCTGCAGCATTTAAGTGATACTTTCATTATACTATAAAATGTTACTCTTGTGCCACTGATTTATTTTATGACTCTAGACAACTTTTATTTCTCTTGACCTCAGTCTCTTAATTTTCAAAATGATGGAGATGGGTTAGATGCTTTCTCTGCTTCATTAGCTTCATTCTAAAGCTAATATGCTATGTTTCTATAATTCTTTTTAAAATATATTTTAGTGATAAGTGATTATAACATTTAAATTTTCTCTCATATTTTTCCCTCTTAGCAATTCATTATTTTATGACTCTTCCTATATACTATTTTATCATGTTCTATATTTTACTCCTACTGGGAAATCTTTCTCCTCCCTTGGTGTAGCCATCATTTTCAATCTATCATTTCACCTAATGTTCTCAACTGTAACATCTAGACTTACTCCTTCCCAGCTTTTATAGTTTGTCATGGTAGCATGCATCTTAACCTCCCTCTCATGCTGTGGGATTTCAGCCATTTATTTATGTTTTCTTGGATTTTGGCTGATAATCCAGAAGAATATAACACTCATTTTTAAGTGCTGTAGAAAATAGATTTCAAGCCAAATTATGTACAGTTCTAGTCTAGTAGAATCTCTGTCTTTCTGTATCCCCTTAATATATTCTGTTCATCTGTAAAATGTAATACTTGACTTTTGCTGGAATTATCATTAAAATAAACTGGTAGATGTGCCTTTACTATTTATCTTATGATGAATACTTATACAGTTTTTAGCTCTGTATTCTTTCAATTGTTTTAAATCAAAATAACCTGAAAATGACAACTCTAACAAAGAAATACATTAGTTTTAGAATAATCTTTTAGATTAATATCTATAAAAATGGACAAACTTTAGATTCTACTATCAAAGTATATTAATACTAGATAGGATTGATTCCTTTTCAATAATAATTGTATATGCATGTGTATAATTTATCATGATCAGGGTCACTTTCTATCAGAGACACCCATCTCTCAATTATTTTGTATTTTACTTTCTTAGGTCTATGAATTCATTGTTTCAATTATCATTTAGTTAAGTTGCATCTTTCACATATTAATAAATCTATTAGGCTGCAAATGCAATCAATATGGTAATCAACTAATGTTGCTTTGGAGTCACTGCTTTCATGTAAAGCATTTTATTTCTAAAAGGCCCATATTAAAATGCAAGTGCATCTTGGAAAGATTATACTTTGATGATGATGACTATGGATTGGTCATTTTGATTACCTGTCAATGATCAAATGTGATCATTGCTGAGGGAAGAAGCCCTTCCCATCTGCTGAGGGAAGAAGGCCTTATAAGTTCTGGCTATGGAACTCTACCCAAGTAAAGGAGGGAAGAATGGAAATACTGTAGGAAAGGATGTTGGGAATTGAGAATTATAGATGCACCAAGGTCCCAGAGATAGAGATGGGATTACTATATGAGCTGTACTCAAAGGTTTGCTAAAACTGTTTTCCAATCTGAATTCACAAGTCTAAAACAAAAGCTCAAGACATTGTTTAATACCTCTTGCTGATTTGAAAATCATGTCTCATATGCTCAGATTACCAAATGTAAAATGGAGTCCTAAAATTTTTAAGCCACTCCTGAGATTGTTGCATTTCTTTTAGAACAGAAGTTAAAGAACATATTAAATCTTAGCTGAAGACAATGAGAACTGAGATCATAATGTTTTAGATATTTTTATTCACAGGTCATGTACTTTTCATTCATGAAGGTGAGAAGGACATTTGACAGTAAATATTTACCTTATAAAAAATTACACTAACATTTGAACTTTTCTTAATCATGATATTTCTCACTAAGTAGTAAAAAAATCTCTGAGAGAAATGAGAAAATAAACTAATGTCTGATGTTCGTATACTGCCCTCTCTGACAGGCAAAAGCACTTTGAGGAAAGGGTTTCATTTAAAATCAAAATCATCAATGCTAATTATATGCTTTATGGTCATTATGCATGGTTCAATTTTTATTTTTTTACCTTCAACATAAGATGTTATACTAGTCGTCATTAATTCTTTGCTGATTCACTATTTTTTTCTCTTTGAAAATTTAAAACAGCCACAGAAAAAAATAAAATAATCTTATCTCATACTCTAATAAACAATAATATTGTTTAGGTCCACCACTAAAATAATTTTGATGGGGGCGCCTGGGTGGCTCAATCGGTTAAGTGTTTGCCTTTGGCTCAGGTCATGATCCCAGGGTTCTGGGATCGAGCCCCGCATCAGGCTCCCTGCTCAGCAGGAAACCTGCTTCTCCCTCTCCCACTCCCCCTCCCCCTGCTTGTGTTCCCTCTCTCGTTGTCTCTGTCAAATAAATAAATAAAATCTTTAAAAAAAATAAATAAAAATAAAATAATTTTGATGCATAGGGGTCAAATGTCATTACATTAAAGTAGTAAAATAGACTTAGATCACGTAATTGTCATTACATTAAAGTAGTAAAATAGACTTAGATCACGTAATTGAGCAGTGTGTGCATTCAAATATTGATTACTTTAGGGCAAACTTAGTAACCTAATATTGTGGGAAGATGATGAAGGTTGAACACCAAGAGTACCATAAATTTGTCTTACAAGAACTTAGCTCAGGGTTTCTCAACCTCAGCACTACTGATATTTTGGGCCAGATTCCTTGTTGTGGGGGACTATCTTGTGCATTGTAGGATGTTTAGCAGTACTCATGGTCCTTAGCCACTAATTCTAATGGTATACCAGCAGTATACCACCCCCAGATAGCTCCAGATATTGTTGAATGTTTCCTGGGGTGGGGGTGGGGATCTCTCCCATTTGAGAACCACTAACTTAGCTAAGTTGACCATACCACTAACTTAGCTGATCCATCTGAACCAACATCTTAATCCTTCCTTCACTGTGATGTCATCTGCATATTATTTCTTCTAAGTATTTAAATTTATATATTTTATAACAATGTTTTTAAGTGGTCTTAGGCTGAATCACATATGGCTTTTTTCTCTATATGAATTATATCAATTTTAGGCACAGGGACGACTTATTTTCTAGCCCTTTCATAATACATAGTACTGTGCTTTGTGTCAAACAGGACCATCAAAAATGTTGATTGACATTGATAACAGCTAGTCTTGGGGGATGTAATGTTGTTTGTCTCTGTTTGGTTCAGGGTATTTTACTATTTTATTTATGTAATAAATAAGATACTTCCTGAAAATGCAGCCCAGGCTGCAGTTCTATAAATAACTTTTAGTTTATGGTGTCTTAAAATAGAAATATACCTTAAATTGATTTCAAAGTCTACTCTGAGAAAATCTGTGTCCTACTTGCATAAAAAATCATGAATAAATGAAATGTCATGAGACGTCCACTAATCAATTTTCTGTCATTTTCATCTTATAAAACTAAACCAAACTAAAATAAAAAAAAAATCTTGCTCTGCTTTCTCTATTGATATATCCTGACCTTATCACAGATCCTTTAGCCATTTTAAAAGCTTTCAGTGCAAAAGGCTTGGCTCACCGTCTGGAGAGGAGAAAGCTGACAAGTTAATCAAGCAGACTGATGATGTGGTGGCTACAATAAAAAAGGTCAAAATCATGTATTATTTCTTGAAATGTACCTACTGATTTGATGATAATGTCAAGTTCAAATCTTAAAGGCCATTTAATAGAGCACAAAAAAAATTTTTCTTGGGGCAAATAAATTCTGACCTCATAAAGTGAAGTCTGTGACCTATTTCAACTGTTGATCAGAAGTCATTTATTCACTTATTAATTCATTCACTCTTTCATCCATCCATCCATCCACCCATCCATCCATTCAACATTTATTAGACACTAGCACTAAGTCTGGTACTGGGGAGATTGTGTAAAAAAATAAATCATGGTTACTGCCCATGAACAGCATACTGTCCAGATCAATATTTCCCACTACATGTTCAGAGGAATAATGCTCCTATAAGATACTAGTTATTCACTCCATGGTAATATTTTTATTTTCTAATATGCAAAGTAGTTTTTTTTACATAAGATTTTAATATAAAGTATTTTAAAATTGACCTTGAAAAATGAGAGGGTCTAAAATATCTGTTATAAAACTATAAAGTTAGATGCAAGTCTGGTGGCACTTTACCAATTTAGTTGGATGTTTTCCCCCTTGTTTATGGTACAAAATTCACTTAATGTAGCAAGGAAACACGACCTTACTAAGACAATCTGAGAAATTCATTTCTCAGAATGGATACCTGTGTGGATGACTATAGGAAAGTAGATTTTAAAAGAAGTCTCGCTTCTTTCTGAAAAAGAAGGCAATGTTTGTCATTTGTAATTCATTTCAGTCAGATTTCAAAGGTTCACTTACACTTTGGGAAGTGGGAAGATGGGCCAAATTTTAATAAATGACAATCATAATAAACATACCACTTTATAAAAAATGATAGTGGGGTGAGGAAAGTATTAGAAAAGATATTTCTTTGTGTGAAAATATTATTTTGGTAAGTGCTTATCAACTAGCACAGAGTTGGAGATAAAGTCTTAATTTTGTGTCTTTACATTAGGTCAGTAGTTCACTTCCATTTGTATATATTTGTTGATTTATACAGAAGAAGTTAGCAGATTAACTCAATGTAATTTTAAGGATAAATTCATGCTTCACTCAAGTATACACACAAAACATAAAATCGTTAATATTGTGAATGGCTAAACTTCAAAAGTTCAGAAACTCCTTTCTGATCAGCAGTTAGATGAGCCTGATATTGATTAGGAGTTTATCTAAATGGTTTCTTATCTGGGACTGTTGTAAACTCAGAATGTTATTTATATAAGGTGACTGAAAATAGGAAATGTCTAGTTTTATGGAATTCCGGTGTTGGGGGAAAACTAGTGTTTTCAAGCACATTAATTGACAGTATTAAGTGTTATGTAACATTAGACACTTCAAAATAAAAACTAAAAAAATAATTTTTGTTATGCTAGTGCTTATGGTGAATAAAACGTATTTCTGTATCTTTAGTGATACCATAAACTGTACCTGGTTGAAGGGGTCTTATGTTTTAATTGTGTTCCTAGATTTCTAATTTGTAAGACTGTTCCATACTAGTCGTTCATGGCTCTAAACACTAAGCAATCAATTGTCATGTTATCTATAAAACCTCAGAATAATATGGTAAACAGTGGAATTATGAAGAGTCATTCATATTGGAACATTTTAATTTTTTTTGCATACTGACAAATGAACTTATTTAAATAGAATGGAAGTAAAGCAGTTGTTGTATTCTTTTCACTCTTCCCAAAATATCAGTCTAGGTTATTAAAATTCATAAGTAAACATTTTTAGATATAATTTGTTTTTTTTAAGATTTCAAAATTATCTTATTGTAGATTATACTTGTAGCAATGTTCTTTCACCGAAGGCAATAAGGGGAGAGGAAGATAAGACAACACTGGGACTGTCCTTGAATATCTAGAACCTATGTTCATTATAATTACAGTGGACAACAGTATAATAAAAGTTGCAACATTGATTGAAGGTTTACTATATGCCAAGAACTGTTGCATTATCTTTCTTAATGCTCAAAAGAAATCTGTGAGGTAGATACTATTTTTATCTCCCTTTTACTTGGAGATGTTAAAATACCTTGCCCCAGCTCTTGAAGATGTAAGTTTTTTTGGGGTTTGAACCAAAGTTGTTCTGACTTCAAAGCTCAAGTTTTTGACTACTAGGTAATAGTGCCTCTTTGAGAATACTTAGCTGATATGTATTGAAAAAGTGGCTTAGAATCATAAAATTGTTTAGGCTATAGGTCTGGAAGGCACTTCATTAGCTGGTGGGTAATTACTGATACTATTCATGAACATTCTCAGATGAGGCAGTATGATCTTATAGAAGAAAACCGAGCAAGTAATCTGTGGTGGGCATACAAATGCTCACCAAGATCTCTGATTATCTTCTTTGGGTACATGTCTCCTTGAATTTAGATACAGTCATATGACTTGCTTTATCCAGCAAAATGAGAGGAGAAGTGACCTGTGCCACTTGTGGGTAGAAGTATTTAAAGTCTGATGTGAGATTCTCCACGTTCTCTTTTCTTGCCATAGTAATTTGTGGAAGCATGTGTTTATCATATTGGAGGTGAGGAAGAAAGTCCAAAGCATCCTGGAAAATTGAATGACCAAATACAGGTTAGATGCCCTGGAGACTCTCCCAGACTCAAAGTGGAGGTTGTGTGACTGAGAAATGACATTTTGATGTGTTAGGCCCCTGGAATATTGGTACAAAGCCTAAACTCACTTAATCTGATTGAAACATATCCAGACCACATATGTTCTAACTATAGCCCTAATTTTCAAGATCAGTAAAAACAAGTCATTAACTTCTATGAATCTTAGTTTTGTGTTTTAAAATTATGATTTCTAGTCTATGCCTCCCTCCTGAGATTTTGGGGGCAGATCACATGGTCACATAAGAGAACATATATGCAAGCCTTCTATAAACTGCAAAGAAATGTATTATTTATTATTACTAAAGTAGGAATTATGGTTTCTTCATGGTCATTATTTGTTGAACAGTGTTCAGTGATGTGGCTGATTTTTTCAAAAGTTATGGATAGAAGACAAAATGTATTTTTGGGGTGGTGACAAAATGAAAATTCAAATGAACATATTGATGAATTTCAGGAGAAAACATTAATTGCTTAATACAACATAGGGAATAATAAGGTATGCTCAACTGTGATGGCAACTGGACAAGGAGTTATAGTGGATTCTATAAAGAAACAAAACCCAAGGGTGATAACTGAGAAATATTTGTTTTAAAGAAAACATGTTTTTTAAATAGCTAGAGCTAAACGCTTAAACTGTTAATAACCTTTACAATGTGTTTAACATTTCTGAGATTTCCTACAAGTTCTCATTGTCAAGGATGTGAGATCTACACTTTAAGTAAATATTGGGAATAGGAGACCAATATTGCCAGAAGTTGAAATGAAGTACAAAGAGGATTTAAATTTCAGTCTGTTTTTCTTTCCTGTCTTCTGCCAGTCTGAGGGACACTAAACAGTTCTTAGTGGAGAAAAAAATGGCCTTTAATAGTTTAGTACCCATAAACCCCAGAAGTGTTACCATGAACATGATATGATATGTAAGCAGAGATAAATCACAAGCTCTATACTTTGAATCTCTATAGCTGAGCATCATATATTTAATCTCTGGAAATCTCTTCTACTGAGGGATATGGCTACATTTAACATGTAATTTGCAAAATCCCAAATAATATAAATGGATACTTCCATCGTCAGGAGGTGGAGATTACTCCTCTTACTCCTGCTAGTGTGAACTAGACACAGTGACTTATTTCACAGGAATAAAGAATATGTAAACCAAGAAATACTAACTTTATAGTAGGGCAACCTGGCAAACACTAAAAAAAGGGGTCAAGGTTAATATCACCAGTGATGTCATATACCTCTTGATATGATGTAATGAGAAGGGCACTTTTCCTCTGTAGTATTCTTCCCCCAAATTCATAATCCTAGTCTAATCATGAGGAAAAAAAAATCAGAAAATCTGAATAGGGATACATTCTACAAAATATATAACCAGTTCTCCACAAAATTGTCAGTCAGAAAAAGAATTCATTAACTTATTACCAATTTTTTCTCTATGTACTTTTTCTGTTCCAGAATTCTTTTTCTATTCCAGGATCTTATCTAAGATACCACATTGTATGTAGTTTCCATGTCTCCTTAGTCTACTCTGGTCTTTGACAATTTCTCAGTGTTTCCATGGTTTTTCTGACTGACATATTAAATGTTCCTCAAAAGTTAAAAATAGAATTACCCTATGATCCAGCAATTGCCCTACTAGGTATTTACCCAAAGTATACAAAAATGTTGATTCAAAGGGATACATGCACCCTGATGTTTATAGCAGCAGTATCTACAATAGCCAAATTACGGAAAGAGGCCATGTGTCCATTGACTGACAAATGGATAAAGAAGAGGTGATATATAATGGATTATTACTCAGCCATCAAAAAGAATGAAATCTTGCCATTTACAATGATGTGGATGGAGCTAGAGAGCATTATGCTAAGCGAAATAAGTCAGTCAGAGATAGACAAATACCACATGGTTTCACTCATATGTGGAAGTTAAGAAAAAAAAATGAACATAGGGAGAAAAATGAGAGAGGAAAACAAAGAAACAGACTCTAACTATAGAGAGCGAACTGAGGGATACCAGAGGGTGGTGGGCAGGAGGATAGGTTAAATAGGTGATGGACTTTAAGGAATGCACTTGTGATGAACACTGGATGTTGTATGTAAGTGTTGAATCACTAAATTCTACACCTGAAACTGAAACTAATATTGCACTGTATGTTAACTAACATAAATAAAAACTTGGAAGAAAAAAAATTAAAATCATTGATATATCATTATTAACTAAACCTCCATACTGTTTCCCAAAGGAGCTGGACCAGTTTACATTCCCAACAGTGTAAGAGGGTTCCCCTTTCTCCACATCCTTACCAACACCTGTTGTTTCCTGTGTTGTTAATTTTAGCCATTCTGACAGGTGTGAGGTGATATCTTATCATAGTTTTGATTTGTATTTCCCTGATGATGTATGTCTTCTTTGGAAAAATGTCTATTCATGTCTGCTGCCCATTCTTAACTAGATCATTTGTTTTTTGGGTGTTGAGTTTGATAAGTTCTTTATAGCTCTTGGATACTAACCCTTTATCAGATATGTCATTTGTAAATATCTTCTCCCATTCTGCAGGTTGCTTTTAGTTTTGTTGACTGTTTCCTTCACTGTGCAGAAACTTTTTATTTTGATGATGTCCCGATAGTTTATTTTTACTTTTGTTTCCCTTGCCTCAGGAGACATATCTAATAACAAGTTGTTATGGCTAATGTCAAAGAGGATAATGCCTGTGTTCTCCTCTTGGATTTTAATGATTCCCTGTCCCATACTTAGGTCTTTAATACATTTTGAATGTATTTTTGTGTATGGTGTAAAAAAGTGGTCCAGATTGATTCTTCTGCACATTTCAGCTCAGTTTTCCCAATACCATTTGTTGAAGAGACTTTTTTTTTCATTGGATATTGTTTCCTGTGTTGTTGAATATTAGTTGACCATATAGTTGTGGGTTCATTTCTTGGTTTGCTACTCTGTTCTGTTGATCTATGTGTCTATTTTTGTGTCAATACTATACTATCTTGATGACTACAGCTTTGTAATATAGTTGGAAGCCTGAAATTGTGATGCCTCCAGCTTTGCTTTTCTTTTTCAAGATTGCTTTGGCTAATCAGGGTCTTTGTCTTCCATACAAATTTTTAGGATTGTTTGTTCTGGCTCTGTGAAAAATGCTGGTGGTATTTTGATGGGGATTGCATCAAATGTGTAGATTGCTTTGGGTAGTATAGACATTTTAATGATAATTATTCTTCCAATCGATGAGCATGGAATATTTTTCCATTTCTTTGTGTCACCTTCAATTTATTCCATCAGTGTTCTATAGTTTTCTGAGTACAGATCTTTTATCTCTTTGGTTAGGTTTATTCCTAAGTATCTCATAGATTTTGGTGCAATTGTAAATGGGATCAATTCCTTGATTTCTCTTCTCTTTCTCTTTCTATTATTGGTGTATAAAAATGCAACAAATTTCTGTATGTTGATTTTGTATCCTGTGACTTTGCTGAATTCGGGTATCAGGTCTAGCAAATTTCTGTTGGAGTCTTTGAGTTTTCTATGTAGAGTATCATGTTATCTGCAAATATTCAGTTTGGCTTCTTCCTTGCTGGTTTGGATGCCTTTTATTTGCTTTATTTGGTTTCGTTGTTGTTGTTGTTGTTGCTGTTGTTGTCTGATTGCTGAGGCTAGGACTTCTAGTACTATGATAAGTAATAGTGGTGAGAGTGGACATCCCTGTCTTGTTCCTGACAGAGGAAAAGCTCTCAGGTTTTCCCCGTTGAGAATTATATTAGCTGTGGGTCTTTCATATAAGGCCTTCATGATGTCGAGGTATGTTCCCTCTATCCCTACTTTGTTGAGGGTTTTTATCATGAATGGATGTTGTATTTTGTCAAGTGCTTTTTCTGCATCTATTAAAATGATCATATGGTTCTTATCATTTCTTTTGTTAATGTGGAATGTGATGTTGGTTAATTTGCAAATATTAAACCACCCTTACAACCCAGAAATAAATCCCAGTTCATTGTGCTGAATCATTCTTTCATTGTATTGTTGGATTCAATTTGGTGGTATTTTATTAAAAATTTTTGCATCCATGTTCATCAGGGATATTGGCCTTCTCTTTTTTAGTGGAGTCTTTGGTTTTGGTATCAGGGTAATGCTGGACTCATTGGATGGATTTAGAAATTTTCCTTCCTTTTCTAATTTTTGGAATAGTTTGAGAAGAATAGGTATTAACTCTTCTTTCAATGTTTGGTAGAATTCCCCTGGGAAACCATCTGGCCCTGGACTTCTGTTGGGAGGTTTTCGATTACTGATTTAATTTCTTTGCTGGTTATTGGTCAGTTCAAGTTTTCTATTTCTTCCTGTTTCAGTTTTGGTAGTTTATATGGTTGTAGGAATTTATCCATTTCTTCCAGGTTGTCCAATTTGTTGGCATATAGTTTTTCTTTTTTTCTTTTTAAGATTTTATTTATTTGAAAGAGAGGGAGAGAGTGAGAGTGCACAGACAGGGGGAGGGGCAGAAGGAGAGGGAGAAGCTGATTCTCCACTGAGCAGGGATTCTGACGTGGGGCTTGATCCCAGGACCCTGAGATCATGACCTGAGCCAAAGGCAGCCTCTTAACGGACTGAGCCAGGTGCCCCTCTGTTTTTTTGTTGATAAATCTGGCTGGGGATTTATCAATTTTATTAATTCTTTCAATGAATCAGCTCCTGGATTCATTGATGCATTCTCCTTTTTTGTTTCTATATCATTTATTTCTGCTCTAATCTTTATTATTTCTTTTCCTGTGCTGGCTTTAGGATTCAATTTTTCTTTTCCTAGCTCCTTTTGGTGTAAGATTAGGTTGTGTATTTGAGATTTTTCTTGCTTCTTGAGGAAGGCCTGCATTGCTAATATACTTCCCTCCTAGGACCACTTTTGCTCCATCCCAAAGGTTTTGGACTGTCGTGTTTTCATTTTCATTTGCTTCCATGTATTCTTTATTTCTTCTTTAATTTCCTGGTTAATCCATTCATTCTTTAGTAGGATGTTCTTTAACCTCCATGTATTTGTGGTCCTTCCAAATTTTTTCCTGTGGTTGACTTCACGTTTCATAGCATTGTGGTCTGAAAATATGCAAGGTATGATCTCAGTATTTTTGTACTGGTCGAAGCCTGATTTGTGACCCAGTATCTGTGATCTATTCTGGAAAATGTTTCATATGCACTCAAAAGAATGTATATTCTGCTGCTTTAGGATAAAATGTTCTGACAATATCTGTTAAGTCCATCTGGTCCAGTGTGTCAAAGTCATTGTTGCCTTGTTGATTTTCTGCTTAGATGATCTGTCCATTGTTGTCATTAGGGTGTTAAAGTCTCCTACTATTATCGTATTATTATCAATGAGTTTCTTTATATTTATTATTAATTGATTTATATATTTGGGTGCTCCCAAGTTGGGGGATAAATATTTACAATTGTTATTTCTTCTTTTTGGATAGACCCCTTTATTATGATATAGTTCCTGTCTTCATCTTTTTTTATAGTCTTCTTCATGTATTATTACCGTCTTTGGTAAATCTAGTTTGTTTGATATAAGGATGGCTACTCTGGCTTTCTTTTGATGTCCATTAGCATGATAGATGGTTCTCCACCCCCTCACTTTCAATCCTCAGGTGTCTTTAAGTCTAAAATTAGTCTCTTGTAAGCAGCATATAGATGGGTCTTTTTTTTTTTTTAATCCATTCTGACACCCTATGTCTTTTGGAGCATTTAGTCCCTTTGCATTCAGTGTGATTATTAATAGGTATGACTTTTGTGCCATTGTATCACTTTTTAAGTCATTGTTTCTGGAGATTTTCTCTGTTCCTTTCTAGTCTTTGTTGCTTTTGGTTTTTCTTTCCCACTCGAAGAGTCCCCTTTATTATTTCTTGAAGGACTGGTTTAGTGTCATGAACTCCTTTAGTTGTTTGTTTGTCTGGGAAACTCTTTATCCATATTTCTATTCTGAATGACAGACTTGGTGGATAGAGTATTCTTGGCTGCATATTTTTCTCATTTACCACATTGAATATATCGTTCCACTCTCTTCTGTCCTGCAAAGCTTCTGTGGAGATATCTGCTGCTAACCTTATTTGTCTTCCCTTGTAAGTTAGGGACTTTTTTGTCTTGTTGTTTTAGGATTTTTTTCTTTACCTCTATATTTTGCAAATTTAACTACACTATGTCTTGGTGTTGGTCTGCTTTTGTTGATTTTGATGGGAGTTCTCTGTACCTCCTGGATTTGGATGTCTGTTTCCTTCCCCAGATTAGGGAAGTTTTCAGCTATAATTTGCTGAAATAAACATTCTGCCCCTTTTTCCCTCTCTTCTTCTGGGACTCCTGTGATATGAATGTTATTATGCTTCATGGATTCACTGAGTTCCCTAAGTCTACATTCATGATCCAATATTTTTCTTACCTTCTTCTTTTTGGCTTCATTATTTTCCATAATTTTATCTTTTTATTTATTTGTTTTTATTTTTTTAAAAAAATTTTTTATTTGAGAGAGAGACAGAGAAACAGAGCACAAGAAGGTGGAGGGGCAGAGGGAGAGGGAGAAGGAGACTCCCCACTGAGCAGGAAGCCAGATGACATGGGAACTTGATCCCAGGACCCTGAGATCATGACCTGAGCCGAAGGCAGACACTTAACTGACTGAGCCACCCAGGCATCCCCATAATTTTATCTTTTTAATCACTTATTTGTTCCTCTGCTTCTTCCATCCTAATGATCATTACATCCAGTTTGTTTTGTATGTTGGTTATAGCTCTTTTTTATTTTGGCCTGACTAGTTTTTAGGTCTTTTATCTCTGCTATAAGGCACTCCCTGGTGTCTCTATGCTTTCTTCAAGCCCAGCTACTATCCTTATGATTGTTGTTTTAAATTCTGATTCAGGTATATTATTTATATTTATTTTGATTAGATCCCTGGCCCATGGCCTTTTCTTGTTCTTTTTTTGGGGATGAATTCCTCCTTCTTGGTATTTTGTCTAAGCTACTGTCTTCTGTGTTTTAGGAAAGCCTGTTATGTTTCCTTCTCCTGAGAGTAATCGTTTTATAAAGAGATCATATACTGTCCAGGGCCCGGTGCTTCAGGAATTGTTTCTGGCATATGCTGTGTGCACTCTGCTGATGTGTTTTGGTCACTCTTTCCCTCAGGTCAGTCCTCTGCAGAGTTTCTCCTCGCTTGCAGTGGGAGTGTTTTGACCTTGTCCACTGTGTGGTGAGTTTTTACTAGGTGTGCTCTGGTCTGCTTGTTAACAGAGATCTATTGCTATTTCCACTTGAGTTGAAGCTCTGTAGCACTCTATGGTCAGTAGTTGTGTTGTGTGTAAGGGTTTGCTTGTCTTCTGGGGGAGGGGCCCACTGTTCCAGTTCTCAGGCACATTTGTCCTAGTAAAGCAGCACTTGCAGAGTGTGGGGGGGTGGGGCTTAGTGGAGTTGAGTCACCACTGTTGGCGCTGTGCTGTTTACTGAAGTTAGTTTATGCTGAGGGGTAGGGGAGAAAAATGACACCAACCCTCTTCCTCGCCCTGGAGAGGGAAGTTCACACCTGTCAGTGTCCAGGAAGCCCTCACAGAAGACCAAACAATCTCCCCTCATGTGTCCCAGGTGTCCCTCAGATCCCTGCCTTCACCTTGTCTCTGTCCTGGCTATCTGCCTGCCTTGCAGTGCAGTGCACCTGTTTATCCCAGGCAGGCCAGCTGAGTTTTAAAACTCCAGACTTTAGGTATCTGGCATGGTGAGGACCCATGCTCATCTTCTGGGTTGGGGAGTCTCACTGTACTGGGACTGGTGCAGGTTTGTCCCAGAAAGGCAGTCAGACCAAAGCACAGGAGCTTGGTGTTTGGAGTAAAGACCAGCAAAAAGCTGGTGTCCAGGTTAGCCACCTCAGCTGGTGTCTTTATGCCTATGCTGAGGGGTGGGGGAACATAATGGCACCCTCTGGCTCTTTTGTCCCCTGAGAGGCAGTGCCATCTCTCCCAGATGCACTCAAAGAAGGGGGGACGCTCTCTCCCAGTGCATCCCAGGGGATCATCAGATTGTACCTTCTTCCCCCAGGTTCTCTGCCCTCCTCCACAGGAGCACTGCAGTGCTCACCAGGCTCCATACCCACTGTGGCATGGACCTCTAAAACTCTAGTCTTTGAGATCTGGCTGGTTGTAAGAACTCACAAAAATCAGCCCCTCTTGTTTTCCCAGTCAATGGCTTTGGGAGTATTTTCCTTGTGCAATCCCTTGTGTGCTCCCCTTCTCTCTCTCTGTCTCTCTGTCTCTCTCTTTCACCTCTTTTTGTGATCAGGGCTTCTTCCTCTCTGCAGCACCCGGGATCCTTTTCTCCCCCAAATCATGTCTCTGCACTTCCTACCTTTCACAATGTGGCCTCTTCTCTCCCTCTAGTTGTACAATTTGTTCTGTCAGTCTTCAGATCAATTTTTTTGGATATTCAGAATGATTTGATATTTATCTAGTTGTGTTCGAGGGATGAGGCAAGGCTTGGATCTTCCTGTTACTCCACCATCTTAGCTCATTGATCCAAAACCCATCCCTTCACTTGCAATCTGTAGGTGTCTTTAGTCTAAAATAAGTCTTTTGTAAGTAGCATTCAGGTGGGTCTTATTTTTTTATCCATTCTGACACACTATGTCTTTTGATTGGACTGTTTAGTCCACTTACATTCAGAATAATTATTGATAGATATGCGTTTAGTGCCATTTTGTTACTTGTTTTATTGTTTCTGGAGCTTTTCTCTGTTCCTTTCTTGTCCTTGTCACTTTTGGTCTTTCATTTCCACTCCAAGAGTCCCCTTTAATGTATCTTGAAGGGTTGGTTTAGCGGTCACAAACTCCTTTAGTTTTTGTTTGGGAAACTCTATCTCTCCTTCTGTTCTGAATGATAGCCTTGCTGCTCTCAGCAAAGCACTCCAAGAAAAGTGAATAATCTCCCCACTGTCCATCCCAGGCATTTTTCAGATCACCATTTTCACACTTTCTGCCTCTTGTTTGCCTGCCTTCTCTCCAGGAGCAGTGTTGTGCCCTCCATCCTCTATCCCAGCCAAGCCTGCTGATTTTTAAAACTCCAGGCTCTAGGCACACAGTGTGGGAAGGGGCCTCTGCTAGTCTTCTGGGGGAGGGTCTCGCTGTGCTGGGAATGAGGGAGGTTTGACCAAGAAGGGCAGTCACACCAGAGTGCAGGGGCATGGAACTTGGAACAAGCAGACTAAAGAGCCAGTGTTTGGGCTGAGCTGCCCTTGACATGTAGCTTGGCATTTATGCTTGGTGGGGTGGCAGGAAATGATGCCTGCTGTTTCCTTTGGCCCCTGGAGAGGCATCTCTGTGAATGCTACCTCTCAGGGACATGCTCCGCAAAGAGTGAATAATCTCCCCCCATCTGCCCAGGCCTTCCTCAGATTGTGCCATCTGCTTCCCGAGTTTTTTGCCTGCCTTCTCAGTAGCAGTAGGGTAATGCCCTCAGGGATCTATCCCAGCCAAGCCTGCCAACCTTTAAAATTTCAGTCTTCAAGCTCTGTTGGTTGAAAAAACTCACAAAAATCAGCTCCTCTCATTTTCCCAATGGCCTTGGAGAAGTATTCTCTTTGTGCATTCCCCTGTGTGCTCCTCTCTCTCACACCTTTTTCTGTTAACAGTGTTCCCTCACTTCCACAGCACCTGCAATCTTTTTCTCACCCAAACCATGTCTCTGCACTTCCTACCTTTTTCAGTGTGGCCTTTTCTCTCCCTCTAGTTGTGGAGTTTGTTCTGTCAGTCCTCAGATTGATTTCTTGGGTATTCAGAATGATTTGATAGTTATCCATTTGTGTTTGAGGGACAAGATGAGCCTAGGGTCCTCCTACTATGGCAACATTTTAGCTCCCTCTCTAATTTTTGTTTTTGACAAATGCATCATAATAATGATGATAATACTATAGGAAAATGAAACTGAGTGGAGGATATATGGGAACTCTCATGTATTAAGGTTCTCCAGAAAAACAGAACCAAAAGGCCATATGTATACACACACACACGTGCACACACACACACACACAGTTTAGTAGTATATAATAGAGTATAGTAGTAGTATGGGTTAGTTCCAGTCCATGTCCAAAGATATATATATCTTACAATGTCCTAGTTCCAGGCAGTCAAAATGAAGGAAATGCCCTCTTACTCAAGAGATGGTCAGTGTTTTTGTTCTATTCAGGCCTTCAAATGATTGAGTGGATTTCACCAACCTAAGGGAGCACAACATGTTTTATTCAGTCTACTGATTAGAATCTTAATCTCATCCAGAAACACTCTCATAGACATAACTAGAATGTTTGAACAAATGTTGGGGCATCCCATGTCCTAGTCAGGTTTATATATAAAATTAACCATCACATCCCTATACTAACCTTTTAGCTTTTGTATAAATCTAAAATTATTCCCAAATAAAAATTCATCTAAAAAATCTATCCAGAATGTTTTAGTTATAGTGATGCAGGGATCAAATTAGACAACTGCTATCAACCCTTCTAGGTGTCACTTTGATACAAATTAATTACAACTGCCCTCAAATCACTATAGGCTCCTTGAGGAGTTGTTAACTTTAAGTGAGGGCAGGACTTGATGGTATTCATCTCTATATCTCGAACACATAGCAGAGCCCTTGACAAATATTTTTTGAATGAGTTGACATTATCACCTCATCATAAAAAGTTTCAAATTGAATTTTCATGGAAATGGGGTAGGAAACTTTCTCCCAACTTCCTCGCAGTTAAAAAAAGTTCTTCAGAGGAGGCTCTTAGAAGGGTTAAAAAAATACCCTTTATATATCAAGTGGAACAATGGAGAAGTAAGTGGCTGCAAATCCACTCTTGGGGGTCTCCCAACATATGAAAGCTGTTCAAGCTGTGCCTCCATGTTTTATGATGTCAGCAAGGGCCTTCTCAGTGAATGATTACAACCTTGTATTTATTCACTATCCATCTTTTATCTTATAATGCAATTGCTGTTCCAAATTGTAAATTTGAACATTCTTATTTGGGTTTTTCAAAGCATATAACCTAGAGTCCTGTGGATGTATGATTTTCCATGTTACTGCAGGATCTTATCACAAAGTACATTCTTTAACATTCTCACATTTGAGTTTAGAGGCATATATGCATGAAACCTTTTGGGGGAAGGGTCATACATGTTTGTTTTGAAATTAAAATGTGCAAATATTTTCAGCTTCTCTCCTGCTTTATTCTAAAACTTCAAGTAAATATTAAATGAATGTGAGCAAGAAATATAGAATGTATACTCCTAGGCCTGAGTTTAGGGCATATACAGCATGAATTGTTATAATAATATTTTTCCATGATTTTATCTTCATTTGAAGTAGTTTCAAGTATCCAAAATTATAGACTTTAATAGAAAATATTTATTTTGAAGACAGTATTTAAAATTTTTATTCATCAATTAGATCTGTATTTAAGTTTTTGAAATAAATTGAGGTTAGAACAATAGAGAAAAAGGAAGGAAATTGAGAAAAAGAAAGTCAATGACGTAGGATAAAGTGTCAAGTTGGGAGAAGAGAGGGCAGGATATTTTCACTGAGTTTTGACAAAGGAAAAAAACTCATGCTCTTCTGGAAACAGTCCTCAGGATAAAGGCAGAAAACTGCAGATAATTCACAAATCCACCAGTGCAAAGAAGGGAGATCCTTGAAATTTATCCATTTAATCACATTGATCAGAACCTCTTGTCTAGATTATTATCATAACGGGTTGTTTAGTATTCCACCCATGTTTGAGGTAGTAAATAGGAATTCTTACAGGAGCCTGGGCACATTCTGGCCATGAGAAGAGACCTCCCTCTCACCCCAGTCCCATTTATATGATCTCATCACCATCTGTGATGGTTAATTTTGTGTCAGTTTGGCTAGGCCCAGTTATTTAGTCAAACACTAATCTAGGTTTTGCTGTGAAGGTATTTTTCCTATGTGGTTAATAGGTATAATCAGGTGACTTTAATTAAAGGAGATTACCCTTGATAATATAGATCTCACCCAATCAGTTTAAGGCCTTAAAAGCAAAAACAGGTTTTCTGGAGAAAAAGAAATTCTGCCTCACGATTGCAGAATTAACTCTCACTTGAGTTTCTAATCAGCTGGCCTGCCTGATAGTTTTCATACTTGCCAGTTCCCACAATTGTATAAGCCAATTCCTTAGAAATAAATCATATATTTTATATATGATATATATATATATTTCCCTATTAAGTTTTTCTGGAGAATCCTGACTGATATACCATCCTTACCCCTAAGTTTTTAAATGAATTTAAAACTAAGTAGAATATAATTTTTATAATGGAAGCAATCAGTAAAATTATATATAATAATCTTCTCTTTGTACTCTTCAGCCTTGTCATCAGTTTGGTCAATGAAATTAGGAAAGCTATTTTCAAAAGTGCATGAAGTAGAAAAGTCTTAATTTAATATTTCCTGGTTCTAATTAGAATGATTGATGGAGGTGTTGTATAATCATATAGAACTGGTCAGAATTTAGAAATTAGAATTGCCTTTCCTCTGCAGGTCAAGTGGTCTACAAGTGGGAAAAATATAAAATATAAATTCTCTCAAAATCCTTAAACATTTTCAAGATACATATATTTCTCATATCACTATCTCTACTATACATAGCAGAATTGACAACATTTTTTGTAATGATGAGTATATGGCAACTGAGCACTAAAAAAGCAGCTGGTATGATGGAAAAACTAAATTTTAAATTTTATTCATTTTGATTAAATGTAAATATAAAGGACATGTGACTTGTATCTATCATATTGGACAGTATAGACTTTATTATATGTATTTTAAATATGAACCTTAAGTTTAAGTAAAAAAACAAACATTTCTGGTGTCAGTAAACTGAGTAATATAATTATGGTGCATTCAGTCTATTTCTTATGTCACTTAAAATGTAAATTTCCATGATTATGTTCTCTGAAGATAGTATAAAAACATGTATTATTTTATTCTATTCTATTTTATTTTTATTTTTCTCATTAAACATTTGTTTTAATGGGTCTCAAAATTCTGTGACAGATTTTTGGTTAAGTTGTTTCCATTAAAAAAGTACTGATTTTAAAAAATAATAACTTAAAACTGACACACACACACACACACAAAACAAATGGTCAACAAACATTCTCCTTTCCTTTTGAAGATTTTACAATGCAATGTACCCATTAACCAGTCTTTTACTATTAAATTTAATGATCATTTGACACAAATAGTTATGAGACCATTCTTCCACCACTGATTAAGACTGCAGTGGCAGGTATTGGGGTTAATATTCATTTAGCCTTCTGAGCTTTCTGGGCAGGCTTGGTGACCTTGCCAGTTCCAGCTGCCTTCTTGTCCACTGCTTTGATGACACCCACAACAACCATCTGTCTCATATCACAAACAGCAAAATGGCCCAGAGTAGGATAGTCACAGAAGCTCTCAACACACATAGACCTTGCCAGGAACCATATCAATGATGGCAGCATCACTCAGATTTCAAGAACGTGGGGCCATCTTCCAGCTTTTTTCCAGAACGATGATCAACCTTCTCCTTCATCTCAGCAAACTTGTAAGCAATGTGAGTTGTGTGACAGTCCAGCACAGGTACATATCCAGGACTGATTTGGCCTGGATGGTTCAGGATAATCACCTGAGCTGTGAAGCCAGATGCTTCCATCGGTGGGTCATTTTTGCTGTCACCAGCCGCATTACCACAATGAACATCTTTGACAGATAGGTTCTTGTCATTGAAGCATACATTGTCCCCAGGAATAGCCTCTCTCAAGCTTCATGGTGCCTTTCAACACACCTGACTACAGTTGTAACACTGACTGGAGCAAAGGTGACCACCATGCTGGGTTTAAGAACATCAGTCTCCACTCAACCCAGAGGGACGGTATCAATATCACCAATTTTGTAGATGTCCTGGAGGGGCAGACATAAGGGCTTGTCAGTTGGATGAGTTGATGGCAGAATACAATCCAGAGCTTCAAGCAGCATGGTTCCACTGGCTTTGCCATCTTTACGGGTGACTTTCCATCCCTAGAACCAAGGCATGTTAGTATTTGTCTCCAGCATGTTGTCACCATTCCAACCAGAAATTAGCACAGATGCTACTGTGTCAAGGTTGTAGCCAATTTTCTTAATGTAGGTACTGACTTCCTTGACAATTTCCTTATATCTCTTCTAGCTGTAGGGTGGTTCAGTGGAATCCATTCTGTTAACACCAATAATTAGTTGTTTCACACCCAGTGTGTAAGCATGGTCATGGGTCTTCCCATTCTTGGAGATACCTGCTTCAAATTCACAACACCAGCAGCAATGATCAGGGCATCAAAGTCAGTCTGAGATGTGCCTGTAATCATGTTTTTGATAATGTCTCTGTGTCTTGAGGCATCAATGATGGTCACAAAATACTTGCTGTTCTCAAATCTCCACAGGGAGGTATCAAAGATGATACCATGTTCACATTCAATTTTCAGTTTATCTAAAACCCAGGCATACTTGAAGGGGCCCTTTCCATCTCAGCAGTCTCCTTCTCAAATTTTACAATAGTCTTTTTGTCGATCCCACCACATTTGTAGATCAGATGACCAGTAGTGATAGACTTGCTCAAATCTACATGTCCAGTGATGACAACGTTGATATGAGTCTTTTTCTTTCCCATTTTGGTTTAGGTGTCGTGGTAGTTTACATGACACCTGTGTTCTGGCAACAAATCCATTGTGAAAAAGGAAACATACTATTTTATAAAAGGTTTTATTCACAACATGAATATTTTTTATTTAAATTCAATTAACCAACATATAGTACATCATTAGTTTCAGATGTAGAGTTCAATAATTCATCAGTTGCATATAACACCCAGTGCTTATCACATCATTTTGTACAGCATTTGAAATGTACTTTTGGTAATAAGTAGTTTTTATCATTTAATAATTTTACATTGCTAGTGCTACTTGTCATTCATCGGTATGATGGCATTTTTTCCATAGAGAGAATACAAAGTTAGCTTTTTTGTTTGAGTTGAGATAACTTTTATTTAGAGTATTTTTTATGTCTGAGATTACATCCACCCAAAATAAATGAGTGTATCTTGTCATAACATATCTAGATTTACAAACAATTATGTATGCATGACAATTTCAGTGCTAAATATCATTACATCAGATTTTTGGGGAACTGTGTAGTACAAAATAATAAACCTTTATTTAGACTAAGGATAAGGGGGCTTAAGCATGTCAGGATCATTCAAAATCTGAAGGGTATTATTCTTTTTTTTATTATTATTATGTTATGTTAATCACCATACATTACATCATTAGTTTTTGATGTGGTGTTCCATGATTCATTGTTTGCATATAACACCCAGTGCTCCATGCAGTACGTGCCCTCTTTAATACCCATCACAAGGCCACTCATCCCCCCCACCCCCTCCCCTCTAGAACCCTGTTTGTTTCTCAGAGTCCATAGTCTGTTATGGTTTGTCTCCCCCTCCGATTCCCCCCACTTCATTCTTCCTGAAGGGTATTATTCTATTACTAAGGAGAAGAAAATATAACCTTCAAAGCAACTTCTTACAAGGTGTACTTTGGGCCTTTGAATATAGCCATAAACTCTCTTCTTTCATATTTTCTCATTTGGAAATGAGTCTCCGAGAAGCCATATTGCCACAGTGGAGATGTTGAACATTTATGAAGAAATAGCTCCCCCAAAATTTGTCTATGTAAGTCTAACTACAAATTAAATTATAGAGGAATATTTACATTGAGAATCATCTGAACCAATGACAAAGTCACAACTAGAGGTATGCCTTGGGATTTACATTCAAGAATAAATTGTTTCTTTGGAGCAAGCTTTTTTTTTTTTTAAACCAAAATAGGGACAAATCCAAGTGAATTTATGAGAATAATGGACACTTGCAGAAATTCTGAGATGTATTGTGGTTACAAATATGATTCTTTCTCAACTTGTCTGAACCCAAGCCACACATTTTGAAAAATGAACTGGAATTTCTTGGAGTTTCCTGAAGCATTCCTAAGCAGGATTTTAAGAATTTGAGGTCATTTGCTGCTTTCTTTTATATGAGTGTACATCTTCCTAGAACTATGCAGTCTGTTTTTTAATTCATGTAACTTTTCTCAGTTTAGTTTCATTCAACATTGATTAAGTGCATGTTGTATGTTCAGAAGGAACAAAAGCATAAATATGTGTTTCCAGAAGTTCTTTGTATCTCCATCCCAACTACCTTTTACAGACTATAGCTCTTTGAAGGCTATGACTAGACCCATTATTTAATAGGTA
This sequence comes from Mirounga angustirostris, assembly GCF_029215605.1. Taxonomy (NCBI): domain Eukaryota; kingdom Metazoa; phylum Chordata; class Mammalia; order Carnivora; family Phocidae; genus Mirounga; species Mirounga angustirostris. The sequence continues at coordinate 102,206,488 of NW_026991719.1, forward strand.
ACCTAAGCCCTCCATACACTGCAATGTTTATTTACTGACAAAGGAATGCTGCAAAGAAATGCATGTGATGTTGGGCGCCTGGGTGGCTCAGTTGGTTAAGCGACTGCCTTCAGCTCAGGTCATGATCCTGGAGTCCCTGGATCGAGTCCCGCATCGGGCTCCCTGCTTGGCGGAGAGTCTGCTTCTCCCTCTGAACCTAATCTCTCTCATTCTCTCTCTCTCTCAAATAAATAAATAAAATCTTAAAAAAAAAAAAAAAAGAAATGCATGTGATGATAATCAGATTTTCTTGGCTAAATGTGGAAGACTTCATTGGTGTCAGTTCACTAAATGGAATGGGAATTAAACTTGTGCTTATTTAGTTTCAACTCCCATTGACTACATATAAGGTTGTCATTGAATAAAAACTTTGGGATTATCCTTTTGTGATTAATTTCTCTTTCGGAAAAAAATACATCATAAAGTATTTTACCCACTTTCCTACATCATTCATCTTTTTCCATTTTGGGGGGTAGAACAGATAGAGTTAATGGTACTGTTGGGACTAAGGGAATCAGATATTTAATGCTTTTCACTTTATTGCAAATGACCCTTTAAATGTCTGCTTTGGGGATGAAACTCATCATTCTGTGAGGATAATACAGGAAATATTTTATCTCAGTTACAAACAAAGTACCCCCTGGCACAAGACTTTTAAAATCTTTGGCATTAAACCTCCTGAAACCCATCTGTGTTGAAAATTAATTTTTTTTTGCTTTGGGGCATATTATATTTACATATTTTCTTTTTATTTCACAATATTTAATCTAGTGAGAAAATAGCTTCATAGGCCAAGCATAGAATCCAACTCACAGGCCACAAGGTGGGAAAATCTCTGCAATGTAAAACCACAATTGAGTATATTATTTATAACAGTAATCACTTTAAAGCAGCAAATACACGGTGATTTCCTCATATTTTTCATGGTTTTATTATTTACATGATACTTACTTAATCAAATACTTTGAATTTCAATGAAAAGTTAATGAAAGTAAACTATGCATATAATTATGTATTCAAAATTCTTCATTCAGTGGGCAACTGTAATCCTCAAGTTGCTCAGAAAAGCAATGTCCATGGTTTTGCCTTTTTTTCTGAGCAGAATAAAGCTGCACTGAAGAATGATTATCTGCTCTCTTTTTCTCTATTTGTGTTATTTTAAACCTGTGGCTTTCAGCAGAAGGTGCTTAATCCCAGAAGGGATATTTCTTTTGGCAATTTCTGGAGGAATTTTTAGTTGTCATGACTGGGGAAGGAAGGTGCTACTAGCATTTACTGAACAGAGGCCAAGCATGATGCTAAACATCCTAAAATGCACAGGACATCCCCACAGAACAGAGAATTACCCAGTGCAAAATGTCAGTAGTGCCAAGGGTGAGAAAAAAAGAGAAAAAAGGTTCAAAGCAGAAAATCTCATCCAAAAGGAAACTGAATTTATGTCAAACAATTATGCTGCACATTTCTGTATTCAAATGCTAGGTCCTCTCATAAACTAACCCATAAACTTCTTTAATATTTTAAGGTTTTATTTAAATTCCTGTTAGTTAACATACAGTGTAATATTAGTTTCAGGTATACACTATAGTGATTCAACACTTCCATAAACACCTGGTGATCATCACAATAGGTGCACTCCTTAATCCCCATCACCTATTTAACTCATCCCCCCACCCACCTCTGCTCTGGTAAACATCAGTTTGTTCTCTATAGTTAAGAGTCTGTTTTTTGGTTTGTTTCTCTCTCTTTCCCTTTGCTCATTTGCTTTGTTTCTTAAATTCCACATAAGTGAAATCATATGATATTTCTGTTTCTTTGACTGACATTTTGTTTAGCATAATACTCTATAGCTCCATCCATGTCATTACAAATGGCAATATTTCATTCTTTTATGGCCAATATTCCATTGTATATATATATCCCACTTCATCTTTATCCAGTTCAGCAGTCAATGGACACTTGGGCTGTTTCCATAATTTGGCAATTGTAGATAATATTGCTATAAACATCAGGGTGCATGTATCCCTTTGAATAAGTATTTTTTAATTCTTTGGGTAAATATCTCGCAGTGCAATTGCTGAATCCTAGAGTAGTTCTATTTTTAACTTTCCGAGGCATCTCCATAATGTTTTCCAGAGTGGCTGCACCAGTTTGCATTCCCATGAACAGTGCAGGGGGCTCCCCCATCTCAACATCCTTGCCAACACCTATTGATTCTTGCGTTGTTGATTTTAGCCATTCTGACAGGTGTGAGATGATATCTCATTGTAGTTTTGATTTGCATTTCCCTAATAATCAGTGACATTGGGCATTTTTTCACGTGTCTGTTGGCCATCTGTATGTTGTCTTTGGAAATATGTCTATTCATGTCCTCTGCCCATTTTTAATTAGATTATTCAATATATGGGTGTTGAGTTTTATAGGTTATAGAGTTTGGATACTAAGCCGTTATCAGATATGTCATTTGCAAATATGTTCTCCCATTCTGAAAGTTGCCTTTAGTTTTCTTGATTATTTCCTTTGCTGTGCAGAAGATTTTTATTTTTATTAAGTTCCAATAATTTATTTTTGCTTTTGTATCCCTTGCCTCAGGAGACATATCTAGTAACAAGTTGCTATGGATAATGTCAAAGAGGTTACTATCTTTATTCTCCTCTAGGATTTTTATGGTTTCATGTCTCACATTAAAGTCTTTAATCCATTTTGAATTTATTTTTGTGTATGGTGTAAGAAAGTGGTCCAGTTTCATTCTTTTGCATGTTGCTGTCCAGTTTTTCCAACACCATTTGTTGAAGAGACTGTCTTTTTCCCATTGGATATTCTTTCCTTCTTTGTTGAAGATTAATTGACCATAAGTTGTGGGTTCATTTCTGGGTTTTCTATTCTGTTCTGTTGATCTATGTACCTGTTTTTGTGCCAGTACCATACTGTCTTGGTCAAAAAAGCTTCGTAATATAACTTGAAGTCTGGAATTGTGATGCCTCCAGCTTTGCTTTTCATTTTCAAGGTTGCTTTGGCTATTCAGGGTCTTTGAAGTTCCATACACATTTTGGGATTGTTTGCTCTACCTCTGTGAAAAATGCTGGTGGTATTTTGATAGGGATTGCATTAAATGTACATATTGCTTTGGGTAGTATAGACATTTTAATAATATTTGTTCTTCCAATCCATGAGCATGGAATGTCTTTCCACTTCTTTGTGTCATCTTTAATTTCTTTCATCATTGTTTTATAGTTTTCAGGGTACAGGTCTTTCACCTCTTTGAGTAGTTTTATTCCTAGGTATCTTATTGTTCTTAGTGCATTTGTAAGTAGATCAATTCCTTGATTTCTCTTTCTGCTGCTTCATTATTGGTGTATAGAAATGCAACGGATTTCTGTATGTTGGTTATGTGTCCTTCAACTTTACTGGATTTGTTTATCAGTTTTAGCAGCTTTTTGGTGGAGACCTTGGTGTTTTCTACATAGAATATCATGTCATCTGTGAATAGTGAAAATTTTACTTCTTCTGGTCCAATTTAGATGTATTTTATTTCTTCCTGTTGTCTGATAGCTGTGGCTAGGATTTCTAGTGCTGTGTTAAATAGAAGTGGTGAGATTGGACATCCCTCTCTTGTTCCTGACCATAGAGGAGAAGCTCTCAGGTTTTCCCCACTGAGGATGATATTACCTGTGGGTTTTTCATACATGGCCTTTATGATGTTGAGGTATGTTCCCTCTATCCCTACTTTGTTAAGGGTTTTTATCATAAATGGATGTTGTACTTTGTCAAGTGCTTTTTTTGCATCTATTGAAATGATCATATGGTTCTTATCCTTTCTTTTATTAATGTAGTGTATCAAATTAATTGTTTCGTGAATATTTAACCACCCTTGCAACTCAGAAATAAATCCCACTTGATCATGGTGAATCAGTTTTTTAATGTATTGTTGGAGTCAGTATGCTAGTATTTTATTGAGAATTTTTGCACCCATGTTCATCAGGGATATTAGCCCATAGTCCTCTTTTTTAGTGGAATCTTTGTCTGGTTTTGGTATCAGGGTAATGCTGGACTAATTTAATGAATTTGGAAGTTTTCCTACCATTTCTAATTTTTGGAATAGCTATTAATTCTTTAAATGTTTGGTAGAATTCCCCTGGGAAGCCATCTGGCCCTGGACTTTTGTTTGTTGGGAGGTTTTTGATTACTGATCAAATTCTTTTGCTGGTTAATGTCTGGTCAAGTTTTCTATTTCTTCCTGTTTCGGTTTTGGTAGTTTATATGTTTGTAGGAATTTATCAATTTCTTCCAGGTTGTTCAATTTGTTGGCATATATTTTTCATAATATTATCTTACAATTAATGTGGTGTTGGTTGTAATTTTTCCTCTGTCATTTGTGATTTTACTTATTTGAGACCTATCTATTTTCTTTTTACTAAGTATGGCTAGAGGCTTATCAATTATATAGATTTTTTTCAAAGAACCAGCTCCTGGTTTTGTTGATCTGTTCTATTGTTTTAGTTTCTATATCATTTATTTCTGTTCTAATCTTATTTCCTTCCTTCTGAGTGTTTAGGCTTTTTTTGTTGTTGTTCTTTTTCTAGCTCCTTTAGGTGTACATTTAGGTTGCTTGAGATTTTTCTTGCATCTTTAAGTAGGTCTGTATTGCTATGTACTTCCCTATTAGGACCACTTTACTGCTTCCCAGAGGTGTTGGACCATTGTGTTATCATTTTCATTTGTTTCCATATATTTTTAAATTTCCTCTTTGATGTCTTGGTTGACCCACTAGTTGCTTAGTAGCATGTTTTTTTTTTTTTTTTGCTTTTTTAAATTTTATTATGTTATGTTAATCACCATACATCATTAGTTTTTGATGTAGTGTTCCATGATTCATGGTTTGCGTATAACACCCAGTGCTCCATTCAATAAGTACCATCTTTAATATCTATCACCAGGCTAACCCATCCCCCATGCCCCCTCCCCTCTAGAACCCTCAGTTTGTTTCTCAGAGTCCATAGTCTCTCTTGGTATGTCTCCCCCTCCAATTTCCTCCCCTCCATTTTTCCCTTCCTACTATCTTCTTTTTTTAACCTATAATGTATTATTTGCTTCAGAAGTATAGGTCTGTGATTCATCAGGCTTACACAATTCACAGCACTCACCATAGCACATACCCTCCCCAATGTCTATCACCCAGCCACCCCATGCCTCCCACCCCCCCACTCCAGCAACCCTTAGTTTGTTTCCTGAGATTAAGAATTCCTCATATCAGTGAGGTCATATGATACATGTCTTTCTCTAATTGACTTATTTCGCTCAGCATAATACTCTCCAGTTCTATCCACGTCATTGCAAATGGCAAGATTTCATTCCTTTTGATGGCTGCATAATAGTCCATTGTATATATATACCACCTCTTCTTTATCCATTCATCTGTCGATGGACATCTTGGCTCTTTCCATAGTTTGGCTATTGTGGACATTGCTGCTATAAACATAGGGGTGCACATACCCCTTCAGATCCCTACATTTGTATCTTTGGGGTAAATACCCAGTAGTTCAATTGCTGGGTCGTATGGTAGCTCCATTTTCAAATTTTGAGGAACCTCCATACTGTTTTACAGAGTGGCTGCACCAACTTCCATTCCCACCAACAGTGTAGCAGGATTCCCCTTTCTCCTCATCCCCACCAACATCTGTCATTTCCTGACTTGTTAATTTTAGCCATTCTCACTGGTGTGAGGTGGTATCTCATTGAGGTTTTGATTTGGATTTCCCTGAGGCCAAGTGATGCTGAGCACTTTTTCATGTGTCTGTTGGCCATTTGGATGTCTTCTTTGGAAAAATATCTGTTCATGTCTTCTGCCTATTTCTTGATTGGATCATTTGTTCTTTGGGTGTTGAGTTTGATAAGTTCTTTATAGATCTTGGATACTAGCCCTTTATCTGATATGTCATTTGCAAATATCTTCTCCCATTCTGTCGGTTGTCTTTTGGTTTTGTTGACTGTTTCTTTTGCTGTGCAAAAGCTTTTTATCTTGACGAAGTCCCAATAGTTCATTTTTGCCCTTGCTTCCCTTGCCTTTGGTGATGTTTCTAGGAAGAAGTTGCTGCAGCTGAGGTCGAAGAGGTTGCTGCCTGTGTTCTCCTTTAGGATTTTGATGGACTCCTGTCTCACATTTAGGTCTTTCATCCATTTTGAGTCTATTTTTGTGTGTGGTGTAAGGAAATGGTCCAGTTTCATTCTTCTGCATGTGACTGTCCAATTTTCCCAACACCATTTGTTGAAGAGACTTTTTTCCATTGGACATTCTTACCTGCCTTGTCGAAGATCAGTTGACCATAGAGTTGAGTATCCATTTCTGGGCTCCCTATTCTGTTCCATTGATTTATGTGTCTGTTTTTGTGCCAGTACCATACTGTCTTAATTACAGCTTTGTAATAGAGCTTGAAATCCGGAATTCTGATGCCACCAGCTTTGCTTTTCTTTTTCAGCATTCCTCTGGTTATTCGGGGTGTTTTCTGGTTCCATACAAATTTTAGGATTATTTGTTCCATTTCTTTGAAAAAAGTTGATGGTATTTTGATAGGGATTGCATTGAATGTGTAGATTGCTCTAGGTAGCATAGAAATTTTCACAATATTTGTTCTTCCAATCCATGAGCATGGAACGTTTTTCCATTTCTTTGTGTCTTCCTCAGTTTCTTTCATGAGTATTTTATAGTTTTCTGAGTACAGATTCTTTGCCTCTTTGGTTAGATTTATTCCTAGGTATCTTATGGTTTTGGGCGCAGTTGTAAATGGGATTGACTCCTTAATTTCTCTTTCTTCTATCTTGTTGTTGCATAGGATTGCCACTGATTTCTATGCATTGATTTTATATCCTGCCACTTTACTGAATTCCTGTATGAATTCTAGCAGTTTTGGGGTGGAGTCTTTTGGGTTTTCCACATAAAGTATCATATCATCTGCAAAGAGTGAGAGTTTGACTTCTTCATTGCCAATCCGGATGCCTTTTATTTCTTATTGTTGTCTGATTGCTGTGGCTAAGACTTCCAATACTATGTTGAATAGCAGTGTTGATAGTGGACATCCCTGCCGTTTCCTGACCTTAGGGGGAAAGCTCTCAGTTTTTCCCCATTGAGAATGATATTCGCTGTGGGTTTTTCATAGATGGCTTTTATGATATTGAGGTATGTACCCTCGATCCCTATACTCTGAAGAGTTTTGATCAAGAAAGGATGCTGTACTTTGTCAAATGCTTTTTCTGCATCTATTGGGAGGATCGCATGGTTCTTGTTCTTTCTTTTATTAATGTATTGTATCACACTGATTGATTTGCAGATGTTGAACCAACCTTGCAGCCCAGGAATAAATCCCACTTGGTCATGGTGAATAATCCTTTTAATGTACTGTTGGATCCTATTGGCTAGTATTTTGGTGAGAATTTTTACAACCATGTTTATCAGGGATATTGGTCTGTAATTCTGCTTCTTGATGGGGTCTTGTCTGGTTTGGGGATGAAGGTAATGGTGGCCTCATAAAACGAGTTTGGAAATTTTCCTTCCATTTCTATTTTTTGGAACAGTTTCAGAAGAATAGGTATTAATTCTTCTTTAAATGTTTGGTAGAATTCCCCTGGGAAGCCATCTGGCCCTGGGCTTTTGTTTGTTGGGAGATTTTTAAAATTTTCTTAGGGGTTATAGGTCAGTTTAGGTTTTCTATTTCTTCCTGATTCAGTGTGGTAGTTTATACATCTCTAAGAATGCATCCATTTCTTCCAGATTATCTAATTTGTTGGCATATAGTTGCTCATGATATGTTCTTATAATTGTTCTTATAATTGTTTGGCATATAGTTGCTCATGATATGTTCTTATAATCGTTTGACCTGATTTATGACCTAGGATGTGATCTATTCTGGAGAATGTTCCATGGGGACTAGAGAAGAATGTGTATTCCATTGCTTTGGGATGGAATGTTCTGAATATGTCTGTGAAGTCCATTTGGTTCAGTGTGTCATTTAAAGTCTTTATTTCCTTGTTGATCTTTTGCTTAGATGATCTGTCCATTTCAGTGAGAGGGGTGTTAAAGTCCCCTGCTATTACTGTGTTATTGTCACTGTGTTTCTTTCCTTTTGTTATTAACTGGCCGCTCCCATGTTAGGGGCATAGATATTAACAATTGTTAGATCTTGTTGTTGTATAGACCCTTTAAGTATGATGCAGTGTCCTTCCTCATCTCTTATTATAGTCTTTGGTTTAAAATCTAATTTGTCTGATATAAGGATTGCCACCCCACCTTTCTTTTGGTGTCCATTAACATGGTAAATGGTTTTTCACACCCTCACTTTCAATCTGGAGGTGTCTTTGGGTCTAAAATGAGTCTCCTGCAGACAACATATCGATAGGTCTTGTTTTTTTATCCAGTCTGATACCCTGTGTCTTTTGATTGGGTATTTAGCCCACTTACATTCAGGGTAACTATGGAAAGATATGAATTTAGTGCCATTGTATTGCCTATAAGGTGACTCTTACTGTATATTGTCTGTGTTCCTTTCTGGTCTATGTTACTTTTAGGCTCTCTCTTTGCTTAGAGGACCCCTTTCAATATTTCTTGTAGGTCTGGTTTCGTGTTTGCAAATTCTTTTAGTTTTTTTTTGTCCTGCAAGCTTTTTATCTCTCCTTCTATTTTCAATGGCAGCCTAGCTGGATATAGTATTCTTGGCTGCATATTTTTCTCATTTAGAGCTCGAATATATCATGCCAGTCCTTTCTGGCCTGCCAGGTCTCCGTGGATAGGTCTGTTGCCAATCTAATGTTTCTACCCTTGTAGGTTACAGTTCTCTTTTCCTGAGCTGCTTTCAGGATTTTCTCTTTGTCTCTGAGACTCGTAAGTTTTACTATTAGATGTTGGGGTGTTGACCTATTTTTATTGATTTTGAGGGGGGTTCTCTGTGCTTCCTGGATTTTGATGCCTGTTTCCTTCCCCAAATTAGGGAAGTTCTCTGCTATAATTTGCTCCAATATACCTTTTGCCCCTCTCTCTCTTTCTTCTTTTGGGATCCCAATTATTCTAATATTGTTTCGTCTTATGGTATCACTTATCTCTCGAATTCTGCCCTCGTGATCCAGTAGTTGTTTATCTCTCTTTTTCTCACCTTCTTTACTTTCCATCATTTGGTCTTCTATATCACTACTTCTCTCTTCTGCCTCATTTATCCTAGCAGTTAGAGCCTCCATTTTTTATTGCACCTCATTAATAGCCTTTTTGATTTCGACTTGGTTAGATTTTAGTTCTTTTATTTCTCCAGAAAGGGTTTCTCTAATAACTTCCATGCTTTTGTCAAGCCCAGCTAGTATCTTTATAATCGTCATTCTGAATTCTAGTTCTGACATCTTACTAATGTCCATATTGATTAGGTCCCTGGCAGTCGGTACTGCCTCTTGTTCTTTTTTTTAAGGTGATTTTTTTCTGTCTTGTCATTTTGTCCAGAGGAGAATAGATGAATGAGAGAACAAAATGCTAACAGCATAACAACGACCCCAGAAAAATATACACTAAACAAGTCAGAAGAAACCTGAAACCAGGAGGAAAGAAAGGGAAAGAAAGAAAAAAGAATAAAAAAGAAAAAGTAAAAATAAAAAAAAGAATTTGATCAAATATGATCAGGCTGGTGAATAGATCAGTGCCACACACTAGATTTTGGGCATATTTTGGTCTGTTAGAAGAAACTGCCTCCAATAATTTTGAAGAAAGAAAAGCTTATATATGAACAAAAATAAGGGTAAATACAATGAAGGGATGGAATATGACTGTAAAGATGAAAAGTATAAAAGATTTTATAAAAGGAATTTATAAGATAAGGTGTTTGTTGAAAAAAGAAACAAGAGAAATTAAAAAAAAAAAGGGAGAGAATGTGATTGGGTAGGAGACTAGAACAAAGCCATACACTAGAGATTTAGGGTATATTTTGGTCTGTTAGAAGAAACTGTATCCCAAAATTTTAAAGAGAGAACAACTTATATATATATACCAAAAATAAGGTTAACTACTATGAAGGGATAGAATATGACTCTAAAAATGAAAAAGAAAAAAGATTTTTAAAAAAGGGATTGATAAGATGTTGGTTGAAAAAGGGAAAAAGAAAAATTCAAAGAAAAAGAAAAAAGAAAATTAAAAAAATTAACTTTGAAAGACTAAAGAATCAGGGGGAAAAAAAACATGAATTCTATGTGCTGTATTCCCCTAGTGTTAGCATTCTGCCATTCTCATTGATCGGTAAACTTGGTCTTGGCTGGCTGTTCTTGCTGATCTTCTGGGGGAGGGGCCTGTTGCAGTGATTCTCAAGTGTATTTGCCTGAGGTGGAATTGCACCACCTTTGCCGGGGGCCGGGCTAAGTAATCTGCTCAGGTTTGCTCTCCGTAGCTTTTGTTCCCTGCAACCTTTCCATAGAGCTTTGGAGGACGGGAGTGAAAATGGGGGCCTCCCAATCTCTGCCCCAGAGGAGCCGAGAGCTCAGGGCCCCACTCCTCAGTGAACTCCAGAGCAAAGCAGTCAATCACTCCTGTCTCCCTGGTCTCTGGCTGCACTCCATGATCACCCTGCCTGTGACCAAGCATTTCTATCTCTGGCACACAACCCCGTTTGGAGCCTCCAAACCCAGCAGATTCCTGAGCTGCACTCCCAAACCACTCCTCCTGGGGGAGGAAGGGAAGTCTCCCTGGACCTGCCACTTGTTGGGTCCCTGCTGGAAGAGCAGTGGCCCGACTGTGCCGTGGATCATGGTTTATGGCAACCCCGAGCTGAGAGCCCACTCCTCAGCTCCGTCTTTGCAGCCAGCTTCCCTGCTCTGATACCTGAGAGCTCTGCCACACTCAGGCACTCCTGGTCTTCCTGTGACCCTGAGGGTCCTGAGACCACACTGTCCCAGCAAGGGTTCCATCCCCCGCTTAGTGGCTGCAGCGACATCCCTCAGTGGAGCAGACTTCCAAAATTTCCAGTTTTGTTCTCAGCTGCTCTATCACTTGCTGGTAGCCAGCTGATGGAGGCTTTCTCCCCTCGCAGTCTATCTTCCCGTATATCGCCTCTGATTCACTTCTCTGCACGTCCTACCTTCCAGAAAGTGGTCGCTTTTCTGTTCAGAGAGTTGCTGCTATTCTTTTCTTTGATCTCCTGTTAGGTATGTAGGTGTTCAGAATGGTTTGATCCCTATCTAGCTGTATTCCTGGGACCAGAAGAAATTTAGGTCTCCTACTCCTCCGCCATCTTCCTCCTCCTTCTAGTAGCATGTTCTTTAGCCTCCATGTTTTTGTGGTCTCTCCAAATTTTTGCTTGTGGTTGACTTCAAGTTTCATAGTGTTGTCTTATGATTTCAGTCTTTTTGTATTTGTTGAGGCCTGTTTTGTGATCTAATATGTGATCTATTCTGTTGAATGCTCCATGTGCACTTGTAAAGAATATGTATTTCCTTGTTGATTTTCTGTTTAGATGATCTGTCCATTGATGAAAGTGGGAGGTTAAAGTCCCTTAATATTATTGTCTTACTATCAGTGTTTCTTTTATGTTTGTTTTTAATTTTTTCATATTTGAGTGCTCCCATGTTTGGTGCCCCAGTATTTACAATTGTTATGTCTTCTTTTGGATTGTCCCCTTTATAATTGTATAATGCTTCTTTTTCTCTTTTGATAGTTTTTGTTTAAAGTCATTTTGTCTGTTACAAGTATTACTGCTCTGGTTTTCTTTTGACACCCATTAGCATGATAAATGTTTCTACATCCCCTCACTTTCTATCTGTAGGTGTCTTTAGGGCTAAAGTGGGTCTCTTGTAGGGAGCATATAGATGGTTTTTTTTTTTTTCAATCCATTCTGACACCCTGTATCTTTTGATTGTGGGGTTTAATCCATTTACATTCAAAGTAATTATTGATCGATATGTATTTATTGTCATTTTATTACTTGTTTTTACTTATGTCTGTAGATTTTCTCTGATTCTTTCATGTTTTGTCTCCTTTGTTCTCTCCTTTGAACTCAGAGAGTCCCGTTTAGTATTTCTTGCAGGGATGGTTTTGTGGTCATGAACATCTTTAGTTTTTGTTTGTCTAGGAGAAACTCTTTATCTGTCTTTCTATTTTGAATGATTGCCTAGCTGGGTAGAGTATTCTTGGCTGCAGATTTTTTCCCATTCGGGATATTGAATATTCAAGCCACTCTCCTCTGGCTATCTAAGTTTCTGTTGAGAAATCTGCAGCTAGTCTTATGGGTCTTCCCTTGTAACTTAAGGGCTTCTTCTGTCTTGCTGCTTTTAAGTTCTTTTTCTTTGTGTCTATATTTTGCAAATTTAATTACAGTATGTCTTGATGTTGACCTGCTTTTGTTGATTTTGATGGGAGTTCTCTGCCTCCTGGATGTGGATGCCCATTTCCTTCCCCAGATTAGGGAAGTTTTCAGCTATTATTACTTCAAATAAACTTGCCACCCCCATACTCTTTCATCTTCTGGGACTCCTATAACACAAATGTTATTATGTTTGATGGAATCACTGAGTTCCCTAAGTCTCCTGTCATGTTGCATAATCCTTCTGTCCCTCTTGCATTCAGCTTCATTATTTTCCATTATTTTATCCTCTAGGTCACGAATTCATTCTTCTGCTTCTTCCATCCTGCAGTTCCTTCCATCAAACATATTCTGAACCTTGTATATTGCATTCTTCCTCTCTGATTCTCTTTTAACTCTTTTATCTCTGTGGTAAAGGTCTCACTGATGTCTTCTATTCTTTTCTCAAGCCCAGTGAATATCATTATGATTGTTGCTTTAAATTCTCCATTTGGCATGTTACTTATATCTGTTTTGCTTAGATCTCTGGCTGTGACCTTTTCTTGTTTCATTTGTGATAAATTCCTCCATCTTGGCATTTTGTCTAAGTCTCTGTCTTCTTCTGTGTTAGAAAAGCCAGTATGTCTACTGCTCCTGAAAGTAATGGCCTTAAGAAGAAGTCATGTAGCGCCCAGGGCCTGGTGCTTCAGGGGGTGTCTCCAGTGTGTGCTGTGTGTGCTCTGCTGTTGTGTTTTGGCTGCTCTGTCCTTCAGGCCAGTTGTCTGCAGAGACTTTCCTTGCCTTCAGTGGGCAGTGTTTGTTCCCTGGCCTGAATGTGGTGAGTTTTAACTAGGTGTACTCTGGTCTGGTCTGTTCTTGAAATGAGACCTGACACCAACTCCATCAGAACCGAGGCCCTGCAGAACTCTCTGGTCAGGAAACGTGGTGTGGGCAGGGGTTTGTGCTGGTCTTCGAGGGGCAGGAGCCCACTGTGCTTGGATTGAGGCAAGCTTGACTGAGAAGGGCAGTCCTGACCAAGGGCACGGGGTGAGGCCTGGTGTAAGCAAGTTAGGCAGCCCGTGTCAGTGCTGTGCTACTTCCCACAGGTGGCTCTGTGTTTATGCTGATGGGCGGAGGAAGGAAGTGGTGGCAGAGCAGGCGCCTTTGTTCCCAGGGAGGCTTCTCAGGTGAACACTGCCTCTGAGAAGAACAAACAATCTACCCCCTGTGTACCCCAAGCATTCTTCTAGGATCACTGTTTCCAAGCTGTCTGCCCCAGGGTTGTCTGCCTGCCTTCTCTCCAGGAGCAGTGCAGTGCCCTCCAGGCTCTATCCCAGCCAAACCCTCTGACCTTTAAAACTCTAGGCTTTAAGTCCTACTGGTTGTAGGAACTCATGAAATTCATCCCCTCTCGTTTTCCAAGCCAATAGCTTTGGGAAAATGTTTTCCTTGTGCATTCCCCTGTGTGTGAGCCTAGAGTCCTCCTACTCTGCCGCCATCTTACTCTCCTCCCCATAGACTTCTTTATCCAAAATGAGAGAGGTGCTGATTATCATTACAATGGCAATCATATTACAATATGTAAATGTATGAAATCAACATGTTGTACACCTTAAATTTATGCAACGTTATATGTGAAATATACTTTTAAAAATATCAAAGTAAGTGGAAACTTTAAAAAAATATTAAGAAAAATCAGAGATGATGACTTTCTTTTCAAGAAATAAAAAAAAAAAAATCAAACCTGGAGTCCCTCTGAAACTCATAGATCACAAACCCAGAAGAATATAGGGCTAGTTAAAACCCTGATATGTGACATGCATATATATCTATTGCCTAAGGATGATTTATATCATGATGATTATGAAAGGTTAAAATAGATTATTTGTATTTAGTTTTTACATCAAAAGCCACTCTGTTGGTCAGATTGGCTCTCTTTCAAATTCTTGCTATGACACTAATTAGTTGTGTGACTATAGAGAACTTAGCCTTGCTAAGCCTCAAATTCCTCATTTGGAAAATGAAATACTCATAATTACCAAATAGAGTCACTGTATGAATTAAATGAAATAAAGAATGTAGAAGTGGTAAAAGAATAGTTGCAACCATTATAATATTGTTAACTTTAGTGTAATCTATGTTTTAATGACTGGTAACCCATATATATAGAATGTAACATGTTAGTATATTTATATTGATACATTGACTATAATATGTGACTATTGAATGCACACCATCCGAAGTTTGCCAATAACACCTATACTGTAATATATAGTTGAGAACTTCTATTACCCAATGTATAGCATAATAATATAAATAGCTTTGTTAAGATTTAGGTAAATTTATAGATTAGATATCCCTGACAAAATTATTAATGGAAGGAGTCTATAAAATACAATCCAACTTTTTGAGATTAGTTTAATAGAGGACAGCTATGAGTCTTTGTTTGCTAATACCTCCATTACTTCAAATATTTTGGCTACAGAAAAGCAATTAATGAATAAGGACTTTTTCTTGCTGATAAGTCTGGTAACTATTCTTAGACGGGGTTACAAAATGTATCCAAATTCAGACAAATGCTATATCATAAAGGGTTGCATCACAGCAAAGCTCCATGAGTTATGCATTTAAAATTTTTGACAACTTCAGAAATCCACCATTTCTCATTATCAATGTGTTTTAATACTTGTGATACTAAAGACTGATTTAATTGTCCAGAGAATTATTTTTTCAAGTAAACACTATCAGAGTTCTTCCCACATTTTAGAGTACTGAATACATCATTTATTGTTTGATGAAACTATGCCATAGTCTCTCTTGAACAGACTCTTTATGTTAAATTGTCAGGGGGAGTATTTACTTTTCTATTATTTTTATCACATCCTAAACTCATATCTAATTTTCTACTCCTATCATTTTATTTGTCTTTTAGTGTTACTGCTTATAGCTTTCTTCAGACAGCAAATGACTGTATTGCAGCTTTTTCTTCTAAAGATGTTGTTTGTTTTAATGCATGTACTAAATTTATATTATTTGAATGATGTCAACACTAACATCATGTGAACATAAGGCTTTCCAGAAGTTTGGATTCATTGATGATACAAGAATACTGAATAATGAAATACAAGATATGATTTCTCCATGGTACTCAAATATGCCAAAAATCTTAAAACATGCACACAGATTTCAGTGATAAACAAAATAAATGCTGGAAATAAAACATACTTGAACTACAATGGAGTCTAGCTTCTTAGAATTTTAGTAAATTTAGTTTATAAATGTAATAAATCTTATACAGGGGATATTTTGTAAATTCTGATGTCAGAAAACACATTCTATTCTAATTTCATAAAAATCATTGTAAATTAAATCACTTGCTGCTTTGGAGATTGCTATGGACTGAATCTTTGTGTCCCCTCAATATTCATTTGTTGAAACCCTAACCCCCATTGTGATGGTATTAGGAGGTGGGACCTTTGGGAGGTGATTGGGTCATGAAGATAAAAGCCCTCATAAATGATATTAGTGCCCTTATAAAAAAGATCTTAGAGAGCTCTCTCATTTTCCACCATGGGGAAACAAGGAGATTCAGCAGTCTGCATCTCAGAAGAGAACCCAACCATGCTACAAAATGATATCAGACTGTGAGCATCTAGAACTGTGAGAAATATATTTCTATTTTTTATAAGCTACTCAGTCTATGGTATTTTGTTACAGCAGCCCAAACTGACTAATACGAGATATTTTCAAGTTATCATGACATTAATGAACTAATATTTTAGAAGTCATAGCATGTGAAAAGTTGCTTAAGAGAAAATTCAAAATGTTGTATGTAATAGTGATAACAATAGCAATAATATATATTAAATCAGTAATATAGCTCATATTCAATAGTAGCCTCCATTTTAGTTATGGGAAGGAATTGCCCTGAATTTGACCATTGCACTGAAAAAAAAAAAAGTATTATAAGTACAGTGAACGAAGCTACAAATTCAGATTAGCTTTCAAGTTTTGATTACTGAGAACGGTTTCAAGAACATTGAATGGAGATGTACTTGTTAAACTAAAAATGTGGAATTGATAAAATTAAAGCTCTTTGATCTTTGGTTTCCAAAATCTCACAAGCTTCTTGAGGATGATGTACATGGAGAAGGAAAAAAAAAAAAAAGCCTGAGGAATGTGATAGCCAGTATTCAAGAATTCCTTTAAAAATATCATATTGAAATACTTCTTGTGTTAGTGAAAATTGATTTTTATAAATGTACTTTTGTGTTCACTTCGGCAGCACATATACTACAATTGGAACAATACAGGTATTAGCATGGCTCCTGTGCAAGAATGGCATGAGGAATCTGTGAAGCTTTCCGTATTAAAAAATAAAAAAATAATAAAAAAATACTTCTAATATTTTATTAAATTTGGAAAGTAGATACTATTTGTCCTGGATTAAGTACATATTAATAAAGGCATTGTACTGTTTAATTAGGAAGAGACCCTTGTGCTTACCCTTGCTTTCTTGTTCTCTAGTTAGTCTAGGAATCAAGAAGCACAATATTCTCCCTTAAGGCTATAATTTCTGGTAGGGATATTTCACCTACATAGTTCCCTGTTATAGATGTGCATTAAGAAGGGCATGGCTTATGTGGTCTATTTTTTTCTGTTAAATATCTGTGGTACTGTATTTACCATGAATATAATGGAAAAAATATACAGCTATGTCTGGGTTGAAGCAGGCCTTTAAGTATGTATGAATTTGATTTACCTTGAATGTCCAATTTTCAAAGATATAAAATCACATCTTAGTGATGAAGATAGCATTTAGAACAGCATGTGTTTGTTGAATTATCCAGATTGTTAAAATACGCTTGGTGAAACCTTAAATACAGTGGAAATTTTTAACTCTAAATGGAGAATAGCAAAAGTGTGTATCTTAGGAAGGAATTTGCATCTCTTTCATTTCTTTAAAAGTCAGAGCAGTCTGATGACTAAAGAAAATTTAACATAGCTGGTATTTGATCACGTTTTCCTCAGGCCTTTCCCCAGAAGCACAAATGATCTCACATGTTAAAATCATGGAGTTTATTTCCAGAATGATTTTCATATTTAATTTCCAATTTGAATTTATCTCATGATCTCTAAATCTTTCCAAATGCACACCTTTTTTCTTTTGGTGTACAGTTTAGAGAGGCATATGAAAGGCTAAATTTTCTCATCTGTTGTGTATTTTTGTTAAGTAGTAGTTTAATATAATATTTAATTACATTTATTTTATATAAATTATATTTAAATTAATATTAAAATATAATACAATATTTGTTAAATAGTAATTTACATGATTAGCCAAGTTAGCTATAAATAGGAGTAATATACAAATATAATTAATGTATAAATAAATAAGACTCTAGCATTAGGAATAACCATAGGGTAGAATTTTTAAAGAGTTTTTATTCCATCATGAAAATACTATTCTAATTTTGAAACTTTATACCATGGCCCAGAAGTCTTCATATCATAGTCTGGCTTCATCTACCTCTCTAGATTTATCATGTACATGCCTTATCTTCTCTTGCCATACAGGTCTTTTTTCAGTGTCTTTCTTGCTCCCTCTTGCCGGAGGGCGTGGGACATTATTCTCTCCCTTTTTTACTTGGTTAATTCCTATTCACTCTTCAGATAATAGCTCAATTATCTTCCTATCAGTGAAGTCTTCCCTGAGCTTTCTATGTAAAATCCTCTTATTGCCTTATTTTCATAACACTTATTCACAGTTGAAAATTTTTCATTTTGTAGATAATTATTTCCTTTATGTCTGTATTTTCCTTACTATTCTTTGTATGCCATGACATAGGGATTGTGATAGGTATGTTCATCATTTAATACCTAGTTCCCAGCATAATGCCTTGCACATCTTTGGTGCTTATTGTTGAATGGGTGGACTAAACTTGAAACTGGAAATGCCCATACTGTTTACTTCCCTGCAAATTCTCTTGAACATTTTTGTATTCTCCAGCAGAATACATGAATCTCTGAGAGCTGGAATTGTGTAATATGCAGGGGTTTCTCACAGTGTTTAACATAGTACATTGTACATAGAAGCTATTTGATAAAAGTTTAATACATATCCAGATGACATGAATAAGTAAAAATTATGTGGTTTAAAGTTTATGTATTTAATTCACCTCATACCATTTACAGATGAAAATCAAGAAAAATAGTAATTTTTATACTAATTCTCACCCCTGACATATATTTCCAGTGTCCCCTAAGTTAACATAGAAAATATAGCTGTCAAAGGAGTGCTAAGTAAGAGTAAGCAAAAAGAAATTCTCATTTCACACTCTCTGGGGTAAGAGTAGTATATTAACATGTATGTATATATATATACTCATAGCTTACTCTTGAGTAGGCACATCAACAGCTGCCGGGGGGATGTGTGCCAGAGGCTTTCAAAAATGCCTAAACACATCATAATCCTTGTCTGGTCTGGCCCCAGTATTTAAAATTCTCACAGTAATTTCTTATTTCATTAGGTAGCCAGAGACTTCTGTTAACAGGATGTCAATTTTGTTATATGAGGTTACTGCACTAAGCAGTAGTGGTCATTTACCCTTGACTTAGGTTAGTGTAACAATAAACCAACAAAGGGTTGCATTTTGTTGAAGGTGAAGAGATCAGCTAAAGTGTGACTAATGGCACACTTCTCAGGATGTGGCATAGATTAGAGAATGAAAGATCGGGGAGGATGGAAGCAATAATTAGGAAGCATTTGACTGGAGGAGAAACAATGAAAGGGAGAAGTACAAGTACAAAATTTGGAACCAGGAGCTAAGGAATTAGAATTCTAGTTGTGTAATGTCCTAGATCTATGATTTTGGGAGAGTTACTTAATCTCTGAAAATCAATTTAGTCAATATCAAATGCTATACAAAAACATTGAAAATTATTTCTATGTAGCAAGGGCAATAAGTATTAGTTGAACCTAAAAAATCATTTATTTTACCATTTATCAAATGTATTAGTTATACTTATAATATCAATTCAAAATAATGTTAGGCATCAACACTTCCTGGCTAATTTTAATCTCAACTAGGCTAATTGGGCAGCATTTCCAATATGCAGAAACCCATCAACAAGGATCTTTGAGTGCTTAGTATGTACCTCATATAAGGTACTATGAAAAGAATGAGGTATGATTCCGCCATATGAAGAATTTAATATAGAATCCAGGAGGTGGATTTGGTGGACATGGAGAAATAGTTTACAATTATTCATTCAACAGGTTTATTGAATTTTATTATCATACCAAGCACAGTTTAGGCACTAGGATACCAATATGATAAATTGAAATACTCTTGATGTGTAAATTTTATAGAGAAGGCAGACAATAGATTAAAAAATAAATCTATAATGGCCAAGTGGAGATAAGTAGTATGAAGAAAAATAGAACAGGGAAAAAGGAATAGTGACAGGGGAGTGATTTTATATACAAATTTTATATATAAAAATTATCTCTATGTTAAGAAAGCATTTGAGCTGACATCTGAAGAAGTGAGCAAACAAGCCACATGAATGTCTAGGGGGAAAGATGTTAGGCAGAGGAAAAACCAGTGCAAATGTCCTGAAGCAGGTGCATGACTGGCATGTTTAAGGGATAACCAGGAAGTCATTGTGGCTGGAATGAAATAAAAGGAGAGATAGTAGGACATGAAGTCAGAATGGTAGCAGAGGGGTAAGATCATATAGCCTTATATAGATTATTTTTATAGACCAGGGGCCATCAGGATTCATTGGGTGTTGAACTCATGATCTGACATATATTTTATAACCATCACTTTGGCAGCTGTGAGGAGAATAAAGTGATGAATGAACAAGAGTGGAAGCAGAGACTAGTTAAGAAGCTATTGCATTAGTCCAGATAAGAGATGATAGTGGGTTGGAGCAGGGTATTTCATTTATAGTATTGAGTATGAGAAGACTTCGTTTATAAGTATACTAAAATATAGGGCAAAGTTAATCTATTATTAGACTTCCTGTGGGATGTAAGAGAGAATCAAAGATGACTTCAAAGTTTATAGGGGGGCATCAAATATTTGGATTTATATGTGCTGTTTGTGATGTTTATCAGGCATATGAAAGATGTATTTGGATGGCAAATAAGTACATGAAAAGTTCTCCACATCATTAATTATCAGGGAAATGTAAATTATAATCATGAGATTTTACTACATAACCACTTTAATAGCAAAAATTAAAAACACTGATAAAGTTATAGCAAGGATGTGGAACAATTGGAACACTCATATGATGCTTGTAGGAATGTAAAATGGTACAGCTACTTTGGAAAATAGTTTTCCAGTTTCCTATAAATTTAGATATATACTTATTTTCTGACCCAGCATTACTACTGTTAGGTATTTGCTAAGGTATTGTATTTAAGAAAAATGAAAACATATGTCCACAAAAAGACCTATGTATGAATATTCATAACAGCATTATTTATAATAGCTAAAACATGAGAACCACCCAAACATCCATTAACAGGTAAATGGATAAAAAATTGTTGTATATCCAGAGAATATAATATTATTCAGTATTAAAGAGAAATAAATTACTATTTTATGCAACAATGTGGATGAATCTTAAAATTATTATTCAAAGATTTTAAGAGTACATTATTGTGTGATTCCATTTATTTTTTTATTTAAATTCGATTAGCCAACATATACTACATCATTAATTTCAGATGTAGAGTTCAATAATTCATCAGTTACACATTACACCCAGTGCTCATCACATCATGTGCCCTCCTTAATGCCCATCACCCAATTACCCTGTCCTGACACTCACACCCTCTCCAGTAACCCTCAGGTTATTTCCTATATTTAAGAGTTTCTCATGGATTTTCTCCCTCTCTGATATCTTCCCATTCAGTTTTACCTCCCTTCCCTTATGATCTTCTGCACTGTTTCTTATGTTCCACATATGAATGAAACCATATGATAATTGTCTTTCTCTGATATACTTATTTTGCTCAGCATAATACCCTCCAATTCCAACCATGTCAATGTAAATGGTAAGTATTCATCCTTTCTGATGGATGAGTAATATTCCATTGTATCCACATCTTTATCCATTCATCTGTCGTTGGACATCTGGACTCTTTCCATAGTTTGGCTATTGTGGATATTGTTGCTATAAACATTGGAGTGCAGGTGCCCCTTCGGATCAATATATTTGTGTCTTTGGGGTAAATACCTAGTAGTGCAACTGCTGGGTCGTAGGATAGCTCTATTTTTAACGTCTTGAGGAACCTCCATACTGCTTTCCAGAGTGGCTGTACCAGTTGACATTCCCACCAACAGTGTAAGAGGGTTCCCCTTTCTCCACATCCTCACCAACATTTGTTTGCTGACTTGTTAATTTTAACCATTCTGACTGATGTGAGATGGTATCTCATTGTGGTTTTGATTTGTATTTCCCTGATGCCAAGTGATGTTGAGCCTTTTTTCATGTGTCTGTTGGCCATCTGGATGTCTTCTTTGGAGAAATGTCTGTTCATATCTTCTGCCCATTTTTTCACTGGATTTTTTGTTTTTTTGGGTGTTGAGTTTGGTAAGTTCTTTATAGAGCTTGGATATCAGCCCTTTATCTGATATGTCATTTGCAAATATCTTCTCCCATTCCATAGGTTGCCTTTTAGTTTTGTTGACTGTTTCCTTTGTTGTGCAAAAGATTTTTATCTTGATGAAGTCTCAATAGTTCATTTTTGCTTTTATTTCCCTTGCCTTTGGAGACATGTCTAGGAAGAAGTTGCTATAGCCAAGGTCAAAGAGGTAGCAACCTGTGTTCTCTAGGATTTTGATGGATTCCTGTCTCACATTTAGGTCTTCCATCCATTTTGAGTTTATCTTTGTGTATGGTGTAATAAAATAGTCCAGTTTCATTCTTCTGCATGTGGCTGTCCAATTTTCCCAACACCATTTGTTGAAGAGACTATCTTTTTTCCACTGGATACTCGTTCCTGCTTTGTCAAAGATTAGTTGACCATGGAGTTGAAGGTCCTTTTCTGGATTCTCAGTTCTTTTACATTGATCTATGTGTCTGTTTTTGTGCCAGTACCATACTGTCTTGATGATCACAGCTTTATATTATAACTTTTTATTATAGCTTGAAGTCCGAAATTGTGATGCCAGCAGCTTTCGTTTTCTTTTTCAACATTCCTCTGGCTCTTCAGGGTCTTTCTGGTTCAACACAAATTTTAAGATTATTTGTTCCAGCTTTGTGAAAAATATCAATGGTATTTTGATAGGGATTGCATTAAATGTGTAGATTGCTCTGGGTAGCAGAGACATTGTAACAATATTTTTTCTTCTAATCCATGAGCATGGAAAGTTTTACCATTTCTTTGTGTGCTCTTCAATTTCTTTTAGTAGTGTTCTATGGTTTTCAGAGTACAGATCTTTTATCTCTTTGGTTAAATTTATTCCTAGGTATCTTATGGTTTTTGGTGCAGTGGTAAATGGGATTGATTCCTTAATTTCTCTTTCTTCTGTCTCATTGTTAGTGTATAGAAATACAACTCATTTCTGTGATTTGATTTTATATCCTGCCACGTTGCTGAATTCCTGTATGAGTTCTAGCAATTTTGGGTTGGAGTCTTTTGGGTTTTCCACATAAAGTATCATGTCATCTGTGAAGAGTAAAGGTTTGACTTCTTCTTTGCCAATTTGAATGCCTTTTATTTCTTTTTGTTGTCTGCTTGCTGAGGCTAGGACTTCTAGTACCGTGTTGAACAACAGTGGTGAGAGTGGGCATCCCTGTCATGTTCTTGACCTTAGCAGAAAACCTCTCAGTTTTTCCTGTTGAGAATGATATTTGCTGGGATGCCTGGGTGGCTCAGTCGGCTATGCGTCTGCTTTTGGCTCAGGTCATGATCTCAGGGTTCTGGGATCAAGTCCAGCAGTGGGCTCCTTGCTCAGCAGGGAGCCTGCTTCTCTCTCTGCCTGCTGCTCCCCCTTCTTTACTCTCTCTCTGACAAATAAATAAAATCTTTAAAAAAAAGAGAGAGAGAGAGAATGATATTTGCTGTGGGCTTTTCATATATGATATTGAGGTATGTTCCTTATGTCCATACACTGTGGAGAGTTTTAATCAAGAAAGAATGCTGTATTTGGCAAATGCTTTTTCTGGATCAATTGAGAGGATCATATGGTTCTTGTCCTTTATTTTATTAATGTGATGTATCACGTTGATGGATTTGTGAATGTGAACCATCCTTGAAGCCGAGGAATAAATCCTACTTGTTTATAATGAATAATCCTTCTAATGTACTGTTGGATCTTATTAGCTAGCATCTAGGTGAGAATTTTGGCATCCATGTTCATCACGTATATTGGTCTGTAATTCTCCTTTTTGGTGTGGTCTTTATCTAGTTTTGGGATCAAGGTAATGCTGGCCTCATAGACTGGTTTGAAAGTTTTCCTTCCATTTCTATTTTTTGGAACAGTTTCAAAAGAACAGGTATTAATTCTTCTTTAAATGTTTGGTAGAATTCCCTGTGAAGCCATCCGGCCCTGGACTCTTGTTTATTGGGAGATTTTTGATTACTGATTCAATTTTTTTGTTGTTGGTTATGGGTCTGTTCAGGTTTTCTATCCTTGTTTCAGTTTTGGTAGTTTATATGTCTCAGGAATGCATCCATTTCTTCCAGATTGCCTAATTTTTGGCATATAATTGCTCATAATAGTTCTTATAAATGTTTGTGTTTCCTTGGTGCTGGTTGTGATCTCTCCTCTTTCATTCATGATTTTATTTATTTGGGTCCTATCACTTTTCTTTTTGATAAGTTTGGCTAGGGGTTTATCGATCTTGTTAATTCTTTCAAAGAACCAGCTTCTAGTTTCATTGATCTGTTCTACTGTTCTTTTGGTTTCTATTTCATTGATTTCTGCTCTGATCTTTATTATTTCTTTTCTCCTGCTGGGTTTAGGCTTTATTTGCTGTTCTTTCTCCAGCTTCTTTAGGTGCAAGGTTAGTTTGTGTATTTGAGACCTTTCTAATTTTTTGGGGGAAAGGCCTATATTGCTATGTACTTCCCTCTTAGGGCCACCTTTGCTGTATCTCAAAGATTTTGAACAGTTGTGTTTTCATTTTCATTTGTTTCCATGAATTTTTTAGATTCTTCTTTAATTTCCTTGTTGAGCCATTCATTCTTTAGTAGGATGCTCCCTAACCTCCAAGGATTTGAGTTCCTTCCAAATTTTCTTTTGTGGTTGAGTTCAAGTTTCAAAACATTGTGGTCTGAAAATATGCAGGGAATAATCTCAACATTTTGTTACTGGTTGAGACCTGATTCCTGACCCAGTATGTGATCTATTCTGGAGAATGTTCCATGTGCACTTGAGAAGAATGTGTATTCTGTTGCTTTAGGATGGAATGCTCTTTCTATATATATGTGAAGTCAATCTGGTCTGCAGTGTCTTTCAAAGCCCTTGTTTCCTTGTTGATCTTCTGCTTAAATGATCTGTCCATTGCTGTGAGTGGGGTGTTAAAGTCCCCTACTATTATTGTGGTATTATCAATGTGTTTCTTTAATTTGGTTATTAATTGGTTTTTGTATTTGGCTGCTCCTAGGTTAGGAGCATAAATATTTATAATTGTTAGACCTTGTTGGATAGACTCTTTAAATATGACATAGTGTCCCTCTTTAACCCTTACTATAGTCTTTGGTTTAAAATCTAATTTGTCTGATGTAAGAATTGCTACCCAAGCTTTCTTTTGATGTCCATTAGTATGATAAATGGTTCTCTACCTCCCCCCAGTTTCAATCTGGAGGTGTCCTTGGGTCTACAATGAGTCTCTTGTAGACAGGATATGGATGGGTCTTGCTTTTTTAAAAAATATTTTATTTATTTAAGAGAGAGAGAGCACAAGCAGAGGGAGTAGCAGGCAGAGGGAGAGGGAGAAGCAGGCTACCTGCTGAGCAGAGAGCCCAATGTGGGGCTTGATCCTAGGACCCTGGGATCATGACCTAAGTGAAAAGCAGATGCTTAACGACTGAGCCATCCAGGCACCCCCAGTCTTGCTTTTTTATCCAATCTGATACCCTGTGTCTTTTGATTGGAACATTTAGCCCATTTGCATTATTCAGAATAACTGTTGAAAGATATGAATTTAGTGCCATTGTATTACCTGTAAATTCCCTGTTTCTATAGATTGTCTCTCTCTCTCTCTCTCTCTTTTTTTTTTTTTTCATGTCTATGGTACTTTTGGGCTCTGTTCACTCACAGGATCCCCTTCAATATTTCTTGCAGGGTTGGTTTAGTGATCACAAATTCTTTTAGTTTCTGTTTGTCCTGGAAGCTCTTTATCTCTCTTGTCATTCTGAATGACAGCCTTGCTAGTTAAAGTACTAAATTGAGAGGATCATATGGTTCTTGTCTATCCTTTTATTAATGTGATGTATCACATTGATTTGTGAATGTTGTACCACCGTTGTAGACCAGGGATAATCCCACTTGGTTGTGGTGAATAATTCTTTTAATGTACTGTTGGATCCTATTGGCTAGTATCTTGGTGAGTAATTTGACATCCATGTTCATCAGGAAAATTGGTCTGTAATTCTCCTCTTTGATGGGGCCTTTGTCTGGTTTTGGGATCAAGGTAATGCTGGCCTCATAGAATGAGTTTGGAAGTTTTCCTTCCATTTCTATTTTTTGAAACAGCTTTAGTAGAAAAGTATTATTTCTTACTTAAATATTTCGTAGAATACCCCCTGGGAAGCCATCTGGCCCTGGACTCCTGTTTTTTGGGAGATTTTTGATTACTGCTTCAATTTCCTGTTGGTTATAGTTCTGTTCAGGTTTCCTATTTTTTTCCTGTTTCAGTTTTGGTAGTTTATAAGTTTCTAGGAATACATCCATTTCTTCCAGATTGCCTAATGTTGTCATATAGTTGCTCATAATATGTTCTTAAAATTGTATTTCCTTGGTATTGGTTGTGATCACTCCCCTTTCATTCATGATTTTATTAACTTGGTTCCTTTTTTTTTCCTTTTCTTTTTGACAAGTCTGGCTAGGGGCTTATTGATCTTATTAATTTTTTCAAAGAACCATCTCCTACTTTCGTTGATATGTTCTGCTATTCTTTTTGTTTCTATTTCATTGATTTCTGCTCTAATTTTTATTAATTCTCTTCTTCTGCTGGATTTAGGCTTTATTTTCTGTTATTTCTCCAACTCTTTTAGGTGTAAGGTTAGCTTGTGTATTTGAAACCTTTCTTGTTCCTTGAGAAAGGCTTGTATTGCTATATACTTCCCTCTTAGGACCTCCTTTGCTACATCTGAAAGGTTTTGAACAGTTGTATTTTCATTTTCATTTGTTTCCATGAATTTAAAAATTCTTTAATTTCCTTGTTGACTCATTCATTCTTTAGTAGGATGCTCTTTAACTTCCATATCTGAATTCTTTCCAAATTTCCTCTTGTGATTGAGTTCAATTTTGAAAGCATTGTGGTCTGAAAATATGCAGGAATGATTCCCATCTTTTGGTACCAGTTGAAACCTGATTTTTGACCCAATATGTGATCTACTCTGGAGAACTTTCCATGTGCACTTGAGAAGAATGTGTATTCTGTTGTTTCAGGATGGAATGCTCTGAATGTATCTGTGAGGTCACTCTGGTCCAGCGTGTCATTCAAAGCCCTTGTTTCCTTGTTGATCTTCTACTTACATGATCTGTCCATTGCAGTGAGTAGAATGTTAATGTCCCTTATGATTATTGTGTTATTATAAATGAATTTCTTTACTTTTGTTATTAATTGGTTTATATAATTGGCTGCTCCCAAGTTAGGGGCATTAATATTTACAATTATTTGATCTTCTTGTTGGATAGACCCTTTAATTATGATATAATGTCCTTCCTCATCCCTTATTACAGTCTTTGATTTAAAATCTAATTTTTCTGATACAAGGATTGCTACCCCAGCTTTCTTTGATGTCCATTAGCATGATAAATGTTTCTCCACCCCCTCACTTTCAATCTGGAGGTGTATTTGGGTCTAAAATGAGTCTATTGCCAACATACTGATGGGTCTTGTTTTTTTGTCCAGTCTGATACATTGAGTCTTTTGATTGGAGCATTTAGCCCATTTATATTTAGAGTAACTATTGAAAGATATGAATTTAGTGCCATTGTATTACCTGTAAAGTCAGTGTTTCTGTATATTGTCTCTGTTCCTTTCTGGTCTATGTTACTTTGGGACTCTCTCTTCGCTTAAAGGATCCCCCTTCAATATTTCTTGCAGGGCTGGTTTAGTGATCACAAATTCTTTCAGTTTCTGTTTGTCCTGGAAGCTTTTTACCTCTCCTTCTATTTTCTATTTTGAATGACAGCCTTGCTGGAAAAGTATTTTTGGCTGTATATTTTTCTCATTTAGCACCCTGAATATATCATGCCAACCCTTTCTGGCCTACCAGGTCTCTGTGGATAAGTCTGCTGCCAGTGTAATGTTCCTACCCTTGTAGGTTAAGAAGTTCTTGTCTCGAGCTGCTTCCAGGATTTTCTCTTTATCTCTGAAATTTGCAAGCTACACTATTACATGGTGGGGTGTTGGTCTATTTTTATTGATTTTGGGGGGGTTCTCTCTACTTCCTGGACTTGAATGCCTGTTTCCTTCCCCAGATTAGGGAAGTTCTCAGCTATGATTTGCTCAAATATACCTTTTGTCCCTCTCTTTCTTCTTCTTCTGGGACCCAAATAATTCTAATATTGTTTCATTTTATGGTATTGCTGATTTCTTGAATCCTCCCCTCATGGTCCATTTGTTGTGTTTCTCTTTTCCTCAGCTTCCTTCCTTTCCATCATCTTGTCTTCTATGTCACTGACTCTCTCTTTTGCCTCATTCTAGCTGTTAGGGCATCCATTTTAGACTGCATCTCAGTTAAAGCATTTTTAATTTAGGCCTAATTAGATTTTATTTCTGCACTAAGAGATTCCCTAGTGTCTTTTACACCTTTTTCAAGCTCAGCTAGTAACATTATAATCATTATCCTGAATTCCACCTCTGACATTTTGCTTATATCTATATTGATTAGATCTGTGGCTGAGAGCTTTATCTCTGGTTCTTTCTTTTGTTGTGAATTCCTCCATCTAATCATTTTTCCCAGGGAAGAATAGATGAACAAGAAAACAAAATAAAAAAAAAATCAACCACAACTCAAGGGAAATACACAGAGAAATCCAAAGAGGTCAGAAACCAAAAAAGAAAAGAAAAAGAAAAAAAGGGGGTGTAAAGAGAGAATACAATCTCACAGGAGGACAAAATAGGGTGATCCACTTGGTCCTTGGTGTATTTTGGTGTGTTTGTTAGAATACACTAAATCCCAAAATTGTAAAGAATGTAAAAAGTGAAAGGAAGCCAAAATGAAGTGTGTGTGTGTGTGTATAAAATGTAAATGTAAAAATTAAAATTAAAAAAAAGATGTAAAAACAAAGAGTTGATCAAATAAGAGACTAGTTGAGAAGGAAAAAATGAAAAAAAGAAAATTTTAAACTGAAGGACTAAAGACTCATGCAAAAAAATCTCTAATTCTATATACTATTTTCCCCTAGTGCAGGAGTTTTTCAGTTCTGAGTGATCTATAAATTTAGTATTTGCCTGAAGGTCCTGCTCATCTTCTGGGGTAGGGGCCTGTTGCACTGATTCTCTGGTGTCTTTGCCTGGGCAGAGTTGCACCACCCCTTGCCAGGGGGCCGGGCTCAGTGTAAGCTGCTTCAGGTTGCTCTATGTGGCTTTTGTTCCCTGAAGGCTTTTCACATAACTTTAGAAGATGGGAAAAAAAATGTAAAAAATGGTAATGCCCTGATCTCCAACCCCAGAGCTGAACAATCATGGTCCCCATTCTTTAGTGCACCCTCAGGGAAAGGCAGTCAATCCCTTTCACGTGCACCAAACTCTGAAGACTCTTGCAGTGCACACCTGCACCAATCCTCCCAGGGGTTGGAGGGGTGTCTCACCTCAGCCCTGCTTCTCTCTGAGCCCCTGCTCAGGGAGCTGTTGCCTGATCATGTGTGCACCTGCACCACTCTTCCCAGGGGAAGGAGCCAGATCTCACAGTAATTGTCTCTTGCTAGGCCCCTGCTTGGAGAGCAGTTGCCTGATCCTGCCATGGTTCATGGTTTATGGCAACACCTAGCTGAGAGGCCACTCCGGGGCTCAACTGGATTCCCTACTCCAATGTTTGGAAACTCTGCTGTGCTCAGACATCCCCATTCGTTCTGTGACCATGGGGATCCTGAGACCACACTGTCCCACCTAGGTTTCTGCCCTGCTTTACCACCTCGCCACCTTTCAGGCAGGGACATCCCTCACAGGAGCAGACTTCTAAGAGTTCCTATTTTGCCATCCACTGCTATATCATTTTCTGGTAGCTGACATACAGAGACTTCATTGTTCTGTGGTTTATCTTCCGATATATCCCCTTAGATTCACATCTCCACACCTCCTACCTTGCAAAAATTCTATTTGTAGAACTGCAGCAATTCTTTTCTTAGATCTCAGTTTGAATTCACAGGTGTTCAGAATGATTTGATCAATATCTAGCTGAATTCAAGGGACGAGATGAAATGTGGGTCCCCTACTCTCTTGCCATCTTCATTCCCTCCGTATGATTCCATTTATATGAAACCCTAAAACAAGCAATACTAATCTATAATGATAGAAAGCAGATCAGTATTTCACCATCCTACTTTATTTGGTCCTGAGATATTTCCTGCAATACAGGAATCTCAGCACTAAACCCAGAATAGTTCCTGGAAAACCAGAACAGGTGGTCAATGTGTAAGGCTGGGGACAGGGATTTACTGGGAAGGAGCCCAAAGGAACTTTTTGGGGGTGAAGGAAATGTTCTATATTTGGATTATAGTAGTAGTTTCAAGGGTATATTCATTTGTTAAAGCTCATCAAAATATATACTTAATTTTGAACATTTTTATTGGATATAAAGTCTATACCAGTGAAGTTTATTAAAAAATAAAACATAAACATTTAGTGGTAAGTTATATAAAATATAACTTTTTAAAAAACATATGCACTGATATCTTCATTGTTTTTTGTCTCAAAAGAAGTGGTCAAATAAATTCTAGTGTAAGAGAATGTTTCTGAAGTGACTCTGATGCTGGATACTTATAAAAATCACAAGAATTCTGTCAAGTTAAACCTCTGAATGATTCTTGGGGGTTCCATATAAACTTATTTTGACCAAAGGCAAATAATGCATTTTATCACATTGATGATAAGACCATATCTGATCCTAAATTTTTTATTTGTCTGGATAAATTCAAAATTATTTATAGAGTATAAAAGATGATAACCAAACATGAAATATTTCTCAGATATGATCACATTATATTTCTAGATATATTTCAAGCTCTGGAAAGGTAAATTCAGACCACAAGGGAAACCAATATTATCAGGAACATTTTTCTGTGCATTTTAAAGTAATGTAAGTGTTACCAGATATAATCCTGGATAACTCATGGTGAATAATGGGGGCAAATGTAAATGACAATTGTCCACTGAAGTTAGATTTTTAAGTTTTTTTTTACAAAATAACCATAGTAGGAGGAGGGGGCAAAGATGGCAGAGGAGTAGGGGACCCTATTTCAACCAGTTCCCTGAATTGAGCTGGATATCATCCAGACAGCTGTGAACACCCATGAAATCAGCCTGAGATGTAAGAAGATATATCTGGATCTCTTCAAACAATATCCCCAGCAGTTGGTTTCAAGGTATGAAGTGGGGAGCCGAGATTCTGTGGGCAGATATCGGAAGATAAACAGAAGGGGGAGGGAGCCTCCAGGATCCTGCACCGCTGGAGCACAAAAACCTTCCACACTGGAGACTGGGTACAGACTTGCAGACCAGTAGCAGTGGGGAAAAGACTTTAGGGCAGCCCCCCAGACTGAAACCTGGAGCTGTGGGGGTGCGTGTAGGAACTAGGGGCAGCAGGTGATTTTAGAAGCACAAATGGCAGAGATGTGCCTGGACGTGGAAGCGAGGGCTGGGAGTGCTGCTGTGGGGCACACAACCCAGGACACGGTGGTTTTAGCAGCACAGACGAAAATGGAGACAGTGTGGTCCAGAGAGCTCACTGAAGAACAGACTGCGATCATTCTGTTCTGAGATAGAGGTTTGGAAATGGGCAATTCTTTTTTTTTTTTTTTAAAGATTTTGTTTATTTATTTGACAGAGAGAGACACAGCGAGAGAGGTAACACAAGCAGGGGAAGTGGGGGAGGGAGAAGCAGACTTCCTGCCAAGCAGGGAGCCTGAAGTGGGGGTTGATCCCAGGACCCTGGGACCATGACCTGAGCTGAAGGCAAAGGCTTAGTGACAGAGCCACCCAGGCACTGCTGGAAATGGTCACTTCTGCTCTGACTCTTGGAAGAGAAGCAGAAATCCACCAGAGAAAGCTTCAGAGAACAAAAGCCCCCCAAAACTGGTTTTCACTGAGCCCTTCCCCCCCCACAGGGGGCAAGGCAACTCTTCCCAAACAGGGTTGCCTGAGTAACAGTGCGGCAAGCTGCTCCCCTAGAACACAGGCTGGAAGAAGAAGAGGCCAATAACCCTAAAGTCCCTACAAAACAGGTGCAACTTGCTTGGGTTGTGGTCAATAGTTTGGACTCTGTATATTCCCTCAACCATCCCTCAACAGAATGTAACCCCCAAAATAGGAAAGACTCAGAGACTGTGATTTCTGCCACAGATTTACAAATGGATACAGATATAACCAAGATGTTGGAAATGGAATTCAGGGTAGCAATTGTGAAAACAATAGCTAGAATGGAGAAATCGATAAATGGCAACAAAGAGTCTCTAAGGGCAGAAATGAAAGCTGAACTGGCAGAACTTAACAATGCTATCAGTGAGATCCAATCTAATCTAGATAATCTAACAGCTAGGGTAAGCAAAGTAGAAGAATGAATTAGTGATCCAGGAGACCAACTGATAGAAAAGAAGGAAAAAGAGGAGGCCAGGGAAAAACAACTCAAAATCCATGAAAATAGAATCAGAGAAATAAGTGACACCATGAAATGTTCCAATGTCAGAATTACTGGGATCCCGGAGGGGGTGGAGAGAGAGAGAAGACTAGAAGATATATTTGAGCAAATTGTAGCTGAGAACTTCCCTAATCTGGGGAATGAAATAAACATTCGTTTCCTAGAGGCAGAGAGGATCCCCCCCACCCCAGATCAAGGAGAACAGACGAAGGCCCCGCATGTAATAGTAAAACTTGCAAATCTTAGATCCAAAGAAACCATCTTAAGGGCAGTTAGGAGTAAGAGATTCCTTACGTACAGAGGGAGGAACATCAGAATAACATCAGACCTATCCACAGAGACCTGGAAGCCAGAAAGAGCTGGCAAGACATATTCAGGGTACTAAACGAGAAGAACACACAGCCAAGACTACATTATCTGGCAAGGCTGTCATTTAGAATGGATGGAGAGATGCAGAGCTTCCAAGACTGGCAGAAACTGAAAGAATATGTGACCACTAAGCCGGCCCCACAAGAAATATTAAGGGGGGTTCTATAGAAGGAGAAAGACCCCAAGAGTGATACAGAACAGAAATTTACAGAGACAAACTATAGAAACAAGGTCTTCACAGGCAACATGATGACAATAAATTCATATCTTTCAGTAATCACTCTCTCATCAGGCATGGAGCCTGATGCAGGGCTGGATCTCAGGACCATGAGATCATGACCTGAGCTGAAATCAAGAGTCTGATGCTCAACCAACTGAGCCACCCAGGTGCACCTATTTGATACTTTGAAGACAAATTAGTGATAGCTATGAAGAAAACTAAACAAAGTTGAAGCAGTTATTAATTCTAGAAAAAATGCATAGCTGTACAAGAAAGAAAGTGATATTATGCCACACTGATTGATTCAACTTAAAAAAATATTTATGTAGTCCTAATAATTTAAGGCTTGAATACTGATTTAACAAATAAATAATGATATATCCATACTGGAAAGATGAAGTTTTAGAAGTGTGTGTGTTACTGAATATTCTGAAGTCAGAAGTCAGTAATTAATATTTAAATGAAAAAAATTCAAGAAATAACAATGATAAAATAAAACCATTAAGAGTTGAGTGTAGTTGCTTCTGGCGTGTAGGAAGTGCTATGGGCTTCCATTTTTCATTATGAGACTTGTAGTACTTTTGCCTTTTAAAAACATGTATGTATATTTCTTAAAAATAAAAAAAAATAACTAGTAATCAGAAAAAATATTTTCATGGGTATATACTGAGAACAAATATCATTGTGCCCTACAGCATGTTGTATGTAGGGCAGGGGTGGGGATTCTAGAAAATCCAACTCTTTCAAATGTACTTCACTAATTAATTACCCTGATGACAGCTCCAGATTCTTTACTGATCTTTGTATTGACTCTGAGCTTTGAGTATATCTGAGGCTTTCTTGGAAAGAACTGTTCCCAATTCTGCAATAGACCATACATATTTTAGGCCATAGCTTTATTGCCTTAGAGTTTTTACTATTGGAAAGTGGAGGAAAGAGAGAAGAGGAGAAATAACAAATAGGAAATTGAGATAATCAGAGATAATGTGAAATTATTTATTCATCATGCATCTAGCACAGTGCCAGGTGATGAGATTGAAAAGCTAGATAAGACATATTTTGTATCTTCAATGAGCACTCATTTTGAGAGATAGATTTTTTTTAAAGATTTTATTTATTTATTTGAGAGAGAGAGAATGAGAGAGAGCACATGAGAAGGGGAAGGGTCAGAGGGAGAAGCGAGCTCCCCGCTGAGCAGGGAGCCCGATGCAGGACTCGATCCCGGGACTCCAGGATCGTGACCTGAGCCGAAGGCAGTCGCCCAATCAACTGAGCCACCCAGGCGCCCGAGAGAAAGATAGATTTATAAACAATTTAAAGTTATGTGTGTATGTATCTCAGTTAATCAGATTCCAGAAATTCCTCAGAATTTCTAGTTTGCTGATTGCATTTATATTTTCTTTCCTTTCATGGTGTTATGGATAATTCTCATATTTTTCAGTAATTTTAGTTGGATTTTTAGGGAGAACAAGCAGTAGACATTTGCTCAAGACTCTATTTTGATGAAATTATCTATTCTCTCTGATCTTTGAAAACTTCATCATCTATTTCTGATGTACTAAATTTAAGATTAAACATACGTTGAAATATTTTAATCAAATAAATATTGGTAATTAGTTCTTTTCAATTTTGAAAGTTTTTAAAACATTACACAATGGGTGAAATAGGTCAAGGGGATTGAGTACACTTATCTTGATAAGCACTGAGTAATATATGGAAATGTTGAATCACAATATTATAGACCTGAAACTAATACAATACTGTATATTAACTACACTGGAATTAAAATTAAAAGAAATCATAAGTAATTTCTCTATAAGTCTATTTATTAATTTTCTTCCTTCAATTCCCTGTTATTTTTCTTTTTTTTTAAGATTTTTTTTTTTTATTCATTTGAGACAGAGAGATACAGAGAGAGAGAGAGCATGAGCAGGGGGAGGTGCAGAGGCAGAGGGAGAAGCAGGCTCTCTGCTGAGCAGGGAGCTGGATGTGGGACTTGATCTCAGGACCCTGGGATCACAACCTGAGCCGAAGGCAGAGGCTTAACCATCTGAGCCACCCAGGCACCCCTGTTATTTTTCTTCTTAACACTGTAAATCTTAGGCCTTCTCTGATGACCCTAAGTAAAAGTTACCTGAATAAGCTTTTATTATTTTTCTTTTTTTCTGCAATTTTACTATAAAACTCACTCTATTGCAGACTGCTTTTCAAGTGTGATTACATTTGAGGAATTCATTTTGCCATCTTACTAAATTATATTGACCCAGTTTCACTATTCATATTCAAATTTCACAGCAGGCTTTTCTTCAAATTTCTTGTTAAGCTTTTTCTTTTGTTTTCACAAAACAGAATTTTTAAGGCCTGAGGTTAGAAATCTAAACAGTGTGTTTTCTTAAGATGTGAATTCTGAGGAGACTTCCTGTGGCACATTTCTTAGAGTTTTTACTAATGGAAAGTGGAGGAAAGAGAGGAGAAATAACAAATAAGAAATAGAGGCAATCAGAGATCAAATGAAGTTATTTATTCATCATGCATCTAGCATAGTGCTAGGCAATGAGAATTGGAAAGCTAAACAAGATATATTCTTTACCCTCAATGAGCCCTCATTTTGAAAGGAAGATAGATTTATAGGTAATTTAAAATCCTTTGGAAATGTGCAAAAAAGAGGATGATAAAAAAGCAGGATTTTAATGAAGCCCTCAAAAAGCTGCATGGAAGGGGAACTTGGAGCACGGTTTTGGATCCCAGCCACCAGATGAGGAACCTGGGGCCTTGAGAGGTGAAATGAGTTATCCAAGGCATACAGCTAAATTAAGTAGCAGAGCTAGGATTAGAACTCAGGCTTCCTATCTCCCAAATTTTTGATCAGGATTGTTAAAATAAGTCTATGGAAGCAAACCCCATTGACTTCTTAAAGCAAATCATTAGACAACCAGTTGTGGTAAAATTGAATTCTAGAGTGGATTATTGAGGGGTCCTGGCTTGCTTGAATGTCTACATGAATATAGCCTTGGAGCAGACAGAAGAATATATAAATGGACAGCTGAAGAGTAAGTATGGGGTTGCATTTATCCGTGGAAACAATGAATTATATGTAAGTACACAGAAGAGAAGGATGTGAAGACTCCAAGAGGACAATGCTTTTTGTACTTGGATATATTTTTTATGAGATTATTTTTGGTTCTTTTTTGACCTAAGTTGTCCTATTTCATAATGGTTGGTGATTTTTCACTGACAGGTGAGTGAGAAAAGTGCACAAAACTGGACATAATTGTAAAGAACTCCTCCATATTTCAGTTTCAGGCACTTTCTTTTCCCTGTATGTTAGTGTGCAGAATGTAAAAGAATAAAAAAAGAAAGAAAATTAAAAAAAAGTTGTATGGAGTATGTTAGACACAAAGGCAGAAGAAAAACCTAGGCTTAACCAGTAAAAGGATTTCCAGAAAAAAAAAAATCACTTAGATGGCAGGTGTTTCTTAACTAAGTAAGATTTGAAAGCCATCTTAGGTCTTACCACTGTGCAATTGTATGGTGGCAGCCTCTTGATAGTAGTAGAATATGTAATTGATTCAAAAGCAAATTATTTATTTGCAAAGTTCAACAACACCTTGAGTGCCCCATTTGATGTTAACTTAAGACCAGGGTAATAAAAGATGATATGGTATTGTAAATGTGCCACTTTATAAAAAAAAATTTACTAGGTCATCTAAATGGCTGATTGCATGTTTTAGTATTGGATGTGAATACACCATTTTAATCAAAATTTAATCTCCTAGACTCATTAGAATGTCTTTTTTTTTTAAAGATTTTATTTTATTTATTCGACAGAGACAGAGACAGCGAGAGCAGGAACACAAGCAGGGGGAGTGGGAGAGGGAGAAGCAGGCCTCCCGCCGAGCTGGGAGCCCGATGCGGGACTCGATCCCAGGACCCCGGGATCATGACCCGAGCCGAAGGCAGTCGCTCAACCAACTGAGCCACCCAGGCGCCCTTTGCTTTTTTTTTTAAATGAGCCATTTAAACCAGATAAACTATCAAACTCCAGATGACATGCTAGGTAAAAATTGAGTTATAGTCTTAACTATAACTATAGGTTATAGCCAAGGAAGTTTTGTTGCTATCTTCCTCCACTCCATCTGCTTATTCCATTTACAATGGAAAGGATTTGAAGCAAAATCATAATTTAAATTAAGTTTGAAGCCTTCTTTTGCTCTTCTCATCCTTGGTTCCCCCAACCTCTTTTCACTCCATTCCATTAAGATATCATCTCATCTGCTCTACTTTAGTCCAGAGAGGCATCTACATCTCATCTATATCTGACCAAAACCCAATATAGCTTCTACTAAAATTTATATTATGTAATTCTACTCTTACCTTAAGAGTAGATTTGAAAGTGGATATAAGTTGAAGTCAACAGTGAAGGTCAATATTATATGGAGTTTCAGAAGCTTTATATCATAGAATAAAAATAACCAAGTATTGCTGTATAAGTCATTTTTGGGGCAGGGAGTTGGCAGAGGGAATAGCTTTTAGACAATAGGTCAGCAAACTTTTGAAAAAGTAAGTAATTTCAATGGGTTCATAGTTTTCACTTTTATTGAAAATCACATATAAAATATAATTCTTCAAATAATTCTATACCATGAATCCTCTGTCACAAAAAGATGCATCTTCAGTAATATGCTTGGAATTTGAAATTCAAGATGTTATCTTTATGCTCCTAATGAGCAGCATGGTAAATTTCCTAATTTAATATAAGCCTAATAAAATATAATGTTCTGCAACAAACTGAGAGTTCAACAATTTGCTTATATTGAAAACATCAATTTCAGGATGATAATAATGAATTGATACTATTTTGGAAGCAGAGGGACATTCAAATAATTCAAGTAAGGCCATTTCTTATCTCAGCAACCACAGTGATTTCCTTTACCCTGGATGGGCAGTTTGTGATCTGGTACTACATTGGTTTTTGTGGTCAATTTAAAATGCATGGATATATAAAATTAAGAAAAATTCAGGAAGCATTGACATGAAAGATTGGATGAACTGAGCGGGGATCTTTACTTTTCACTTTATATAATCCAAAAGTATTGGGGAAGGAGTCAGTTATAGCCTCTCTCAACTGCAGTCTGACACCAATCCTGCCTAACCTAGGACCCACCATGTTGAAAGCCATCCCAGGAATTAAGAAGAAACCACACCCATCCATGCACTTGGCAAAAGGCCTATCATCGGCAGACCCTTGTCCCAGTGCCAGCCCTATGGTCCAAGGTCCTAAAGTGAGTCCCAACCACCCCCAGGGACCAAACAGAATCCACACCTGACAGCCCCTAGTAACAGGCCTGCCAACCACAGACCCCACTACAGACCCAACAGCAGCCATTTGACCCAGCTCCAACCCCAGTAGACTGTGATTCCAAAGACAATACCATCAGCCTGGGGACCTGACTGGGGAAGGTCTTTGCTTGACAAAACAATCTACAAAGTCTGGAAGAAGTATTTGCTTCTTAATATGCACAGACACTAATGAAAGGCAACATGGATCACAAAGAATAAGATAAACATGACACCACCAAAGGAAACTAATACAGCTGCAATAACCAACCCCAAAGAAATGGATATTTATGAATAATGACAAAGAATTCAAAATAATTTTCTTAAATAAGCTCAATGAAATGAGAGAAAGCACAGGTAGACACTGAAACAGAATCAGAAAAATAATGCATGAACAATATGAGAAGTTTAATAAAGAAATAGAAGCCATATAAAACCAAATCAGAAATCCTAGAGCTTAAGAATATAATGA
Source organism: Mirounga angustirostris (assembly GCF_029215605.1). NCBI lineage: Eukaryota > Metazoa > Chordata > Mammalia > Carnivora > Phocidae > Mirounga > Mirounga angustirostris. The sequence goes on from NW_026991719.1 coordinate 102,245,277, forward strand.
AAGAACTGAAAAATTCAACAGAGAGCTTCAAAAGTGGACTCAATCATGCAGAGGAAAAAATCCAAAAACTCAAGGATAGGTCATTTGAAATAACCAGTTAAAGGTACAAAGAGCAAAAAGGAAAAAGAGTGAAGAAAGCACAAAGACCTATGGTACCCTGTCAAGAAAATGTATATATGTACAGAAGGAGAAGAGAGGGAAAGGGACAGAAAGTTTATTTAAAGAAATAATGGCTGAAAACCTCCCAAATCTTAGGAGGGATATGGAACTGCAGATACATGAAGCTCAAAGTACCCCAAGCAAGATCAACCCAAGGATTACTCTGAGACACATTATAATCAAATTATCAAATGCCAAAGATAGAGAATTTTGAAAGCAGCAAAAGGTACTTATCACATACCAGGGAACCCCTATAAGGCTATTAGCAGATTTCTCAATAGGAACTTTGCAGGCGAGGAGAGAGTAAGATGATATATTCAAAATGCTCAAAGAAAAAAACCTTGCCAACCAAGAATACTCTATTTGGCAAAGCTGTCCTTCAGAAATGGAGAGATAAAGACATTCCCAAACAAAAGCTGGGATTCTTTACCACTAGAGCTGGTTTACAACAAATGCTGAAAGAAATTCTTTAAATTGAAATGAAAGGTCACTAAATAACAATATGAAAGCATATGAAAATATAAAACTCACTGGTAAAGGTAAATATATAGTTGGGGTGCCTGGGTGGCTCAGTCAGTAAAGCATCTGCCTTTGGCTCAGGTCATGTTCCCAGGTCCTGGGATTGAGCCCTACGTTGGGTTCCCTGCTCAGTGGGGAATCTGCTTCTCCCTCTGCCCCTTCCCTGTTCATGCTTTCTCGTTCTATCAAATAAATAAATAAAATCTTAAAAAAAAGGTAAATAAATAGTCAAATTCAGAGTACTCTAGTACTGTAGTGATGGTGCATAAGTCACTTTTATCTATAATAAATCACCATGTGGTACAACCTTAAAAAATCACATTGTACACCTAATATATACAAGATTATTAGAGAAAACTAGTCTTCCTTTCACAAGCTAAAAAAAAAAAAGTATTGGAGATATTATGTGTGCTTTTTACATGCATCCTAACTCTTTAATAGATATAATAATATTCATAATTATATATACCTATTAAAAACAGCTACTCCAGATTTTATTTTTCTTATATGCCTTATGGTAGCAGAGTTGTGTTATTTTGTATAAAGTAGGATTTCAGAATGGAAAGTGTATGAGATAGAAAACACTAGGCCATTATGTGCATATATTTTTTTCTGGAGACATAAATGTGTGTGTGTGTGAGAGAGACAGAGAGTCAGAGAGAGAGAGATGGGTTATATTTTAGTATTTTCATAATATGGTAAGATTACATTGGTAAAATGCTTTTAAAATCTCTCTCAAAATCTAATGATGTACTATATGCTGGCTAATTGAACATAATAATAAAAAAATAAAATTGCTCTCTGATCCTTTTTATTATAACTTCACATGATCCATTTTTAGTCAAGTGTGGGTTAATGTCAGCATAAGTACCTTAAGGTAAAATATTTACTGATATCAAAACATGTTGGCATGAAAATGGAATCATCTGTTTTAGATATTTATATTCATATAAATGAGAGAACAGGGATTATATGTACACATCCATACATCTATAGGTTACCATGTGAATGTTTTGTCCCTCCAAAGGAATGAGTTGAGAGGAAAGTGTTCTATTTGAGTAGGCATTTGCCACATTGCTCTAGGAAAAAGTGCTTGTGTACTTTACTGGCACATACCCAAAAAAGCACTGAAAGGGGGAAGAAAGCCAAAGGAATGAAGGTTTGGATATTTAAAGGTATTCTTGATTTTAAAAATGATATTTCCACAGGCCAGATGTGAAGACAGAGACTCTAAGACAGAAAATGACTCAAGAAAGATTTTTAAAAAAGGTTTTGAACAGCAGAGACATCTAAAGAAAACTGTGGTTGCACTGGGAAATCTCTTTATGAGTTCATATTTTTCTTCAGAAATGTGGACATATAGAAGCAAATACAATCAAGGACAAATACAAAATATTTTGTAGGAATATGGTTAGAAAGGTTAAGTACAAAATATGCTGAGACTCATAAAAAAATGCTGAGGATAGACAAAAGGGCTTTGATAACTGTGTTAAATGTTAGAATAAAAACCAGGACAATAGAAGCCCTTTGCTAGAGACACAATATTAACAGATGACAGGAGGAAGAAAACGATCAACTCTATTTTGTGCCCAACCTTTATTAGAAAAAGAAATACCTTCCTATTGGAACCCATTGCACAAAATGTGGTTAGGGGTGAGCTGAGGGCCAATAAATGGGAAGGATAGTGAGAAAGTATTAATTTTCTTTCAATGTTTTAAATTTGCAGGCCAGATGTATTATATATAAGGGGAATGGAACAAATTCCAGATGTAGTCATTGAACCTCTGTTGCTAATCTTTGAGTATATGTGCTGCCGAAGCGAGCACTGTTGCTAATCTTTGAGAAATCACATGAATAGGAGAGTTATCAGAAGAAGGAAAATGTACAAATGTTTCTCTGATTCAAAAATGCTGTTCTGATTCACTTTTTTCCAGAGAGTTGACAAATATAAATCCTTTCAATTACAGACCAAAGGCATGTTGGTATTGATCACCTTCCCAATAAAGAGGTAAGTTTTTGAGCATTTGGCAAAAAATTAGTAAATACAAAGGGTACCCTTGATTCAGTAGAAATAAATACTGTTAAACTAATTTAATTACCTTTATTAAAAGGGTTACTAAACTGGTAGAGTTATGGTTAAGGGAAAACTAAAGGGATGATATATCTAGATTTCAGCAAGACATTGACAAAATTTCTTACTTTATCTCTCATATAAGTGTCTCTTCTTTGCAAGGCCATTGCACATTTGAAAGTATATTTTAATCAAATGCTCCCTTATCTCCCCACCTCACTGGATTTTGAACTCAAAGATGGGGCCTATTTATTAGTTCACTTGACAGAAAATATAGAAAAGAACCAAATGGAAATTTCATAAATGAAAAAAAAACCTAAAACTGAAATAAAAACTGAATTGATAAGCTCAGCAGCAGAATGGAGGGGGCAGAGGAAAATTTTGTTCACACATTTGTGTACAAGGTTTTGTTTTCATATCTGTTCAAATGTTGGACCTGTTGTCAATGGAAGAATGGAGTTTCTGAGTCATATGGTAGTTCTGTATTTAATTTATTGAGGGAACTTCCAAACTGTTTTCCAAAGTGGCTGATCCATTTTACATTCCCACCAGTAGTATTTGAGGGTTCCTGTTTATTTTGCATCCTTACTAATACCTGTTATTTTCTTTTTTAAAAAAAGTTATGGTTATCCCAGTAATTGTGAAGTGGTATCTCATTACAGTTTGGATTTGCATTTTGTTAATGACTAATAATGTTGAACACCTTTTGATGTGCTTGTTGGTTATCTATCTTTGGAGAAATGTCTATTCAGATTTTTTGCCTATTTTAAAATTCAGTTGTTTGTCTTTTTGTTGTTGTGTTGTAAGACTTCTATATATATTCAGAATACTAGACCCTTATAAGACACATGATTTAAAAATGTTTTTTCTCATTCTGTGGGTTATGTTTTCACTCTCTTGATAATTTTGATGCACAAACAATGGTATATATTGTTATATTTGCCTACTATTTACTTTTACTGAAGAACTTTATATTTTCACATGGCTTTAAATTAAATTTCATGGGTTTGAATCTAGTGGGCTTTCTTTTCAATTTGAAAGGCTCCATTTATCATCTTTTGTAGGGCAGGTCTATTGTTAATGAACTCCCTTGGCTTTTGTTTATCTGGGAATGTCTTAATTTTTCCCTAATTTTGGAAGGACAGTTTTGCCACACATAAAATTCTCAGTTGATAGGTTTTTCCCTCCAGCACTTTAAATTTGTCATCCTCCTGCCTTGAGTTCTGCAATCTTTCTGCTGAAAAATCCATTGATAATCTTATTGAGGATTCCTTGTATGTGAGGAGTCACTTTTCTCTTAGTGCTTTTTAGATTGTCTTGTAGTTCAACAGTTTGATTATAATGTGTCTCTGTGTGGGTCTCTTTGGGGTTAACCTACTTGAAGTTCATTGAGTTTCTTGTATTTGTTTATCCATGTCTTTACTCAAATTTGGGAAATTTTTTGCCATTGTTTTCATAAAGAAGCTCTCTACTCACCTTCCCCTCCTCTCTCTTCTCCTTTTGGGACTCCCATAATGGATATATTGGTCTGCTTGTTGGTGACCCATAAAGTCCCTTGGGCTGTTAGGGAGGTGGATGTGACTACAAAAAGGGAACATAAGGGATCCTTGTGGTGATGTAAGTGATCTGCATCTTGACTTTGTCAATGGCAATATACTACTTTTGATACAGTACTATAGTTGTTCATGATATTATTGTTGGGGGAAAACTGGGTATAGAGTACACTGGATTTCTCTGTATTATTTTTTATTAAGTTTTTAATTTTAATTCCAGTATAGTTAACATACAGTATATTAGTTTCAGGTGTACAATATAGTGATTCAACAATCCTTTACATTACTCAGTGTTCATCATGAAAAATGTACTCTTTAATTACCATCAACTATTTCACCCATCCCCTCACACACCTCTCTTCTGGTAAACATAAGTTAGTTCTCTATAGTTAAGAGTCTGTTTCTTCGTTTGACACTTTATTCCTTTGCTCATTTGTTTTGTTTCTTAAATTCCATGTATGAATGAAATCATATGGTATTTGTCTTTCTCAGACTTATTTTTCTTAGCATTATACTCTCTAGATCCATCCATGTTGTTGCAAATAGCAAGATTTCATTCTTTTTTATGGATGAATGATATTCCATTGTATATATATACCACCTCTTCTTTATCCATTCACCCATCAATGGACACTTAGGCTGCTTTCATAATTTGGCTATTGTAAATAATGATGCAATAAACATAAGGGTGCAGGTATCCCTTTGAATTAGTGTGTTGTCTTTTTTGAGTAAATAACCAGTAGTGAAATTACTGAATCACAGGGTAGTTCTATTTTTAAGGTTTTGAGGAATCTCCATACTATTTTCCAGAGTGGCGGTGCCAGTTTGCATTCCCACCAACAGTGCACAAGAGTTCTTTTTTCTCCACATCCATGCCAGCACTTGTTGTTTCTTGTGTTTTTGATTTTAGCCATTCTGACAGGTATGAGGTGATTGTAGTTTTGATTTGCACTTCCCTGATGAGGAGTGATGTTGAGCATTTTTCACGTGTCTGTTAGCCATCTGGATGTCTTCTTTGCAGAAATGCATGTTCATGTTTTCTGCTCATTTTAAATTGGACTCTTTTGGGTGTTGAGTTGTATCAGTTCTTTATATATTTTGGATACTAACCCTTTATCAGATAGGTCATTTGCAAATATCTTCTCCCATTTAGGAGCTTGACTTTTAGTTTTATTGACTGTTTCCTTCACTGTGAAGAAACATTTTTATTTTGATGTAGTCCCAACAGTTTATTTTTGCTTTTATTTCCCTTGTCTCAGAAGATGTATCTAGAAAGAAGTTGCGATAGTCAATGTCAGAGAAATTACCACCTGCCCTCTCTGTATTATTTATTACATCAGCATGTGAATCTAAAATTATCTCGAAGTAAAAACCTTAAGTAAAAAATCAATTACCTAATAAAAAGAATGGGGTAGTTCCACTTCCATGACAGTTTAAGGAGTTTTGTGGTACCCCTTTCCAGCGAAATAAGCAAAGTTAAAATAAATAGACCATTCTAATCATTTATTTTTTTTAATTTTATTTTATTATGATAGTCACCATACAATACATCATTAGTTTTTGATGTGGTGATACATGATTCATTGTTTTGTATAACACCCAATGCTCCATGCAGTATGTGCCCTCCTTAATACCCATCACCAGGCTAACACATCCTCCCACCTCACTCCCCTCTAAAACCCTCAGTTTGTTTCTCAGAGTCCATAGTCCTCATGGTTCATCTCTCCCTCTGATTTCCACCCTTCATTTTTCCCTTCCTTCTCCTAATGTCCTCCATGCTATTCCTTATGTTCCACAAATAAGTGACAACAAATGATAATTCACTTTCTCTACTTGACTTATTTCACTTAGCATAATCTCCTCCACTCCCATCCATGTGGGCATAAAACCTGGGTATTCATCCTTTCTGATGGCTGAGTAATATTCCATTGTATATATGGACTACATCTTCTTTATCCATTCATCTGTTGAAGGGCATCTTGGGTCCTTCCACAGTTTGGCTATTGTGGACATTGCTGCTATGAACATGGGGTGCATATGGCCCTTCTTTTCACTATACCTGTGTCTTTGGGGTAAATACCCAGGAGTGCAATTGCTGGGTCATACGGTAGCTCTATCTTTAATTTTTTGAGGCACCTCCACACTGTTTTCCAAAGTGGCTGTACCAACTTGCATTCTCACCAACAGTCTAAGAGGGTTCCCCTTTCTCCACAACCTCTCCAACATTTGTTGTTTCTTGCCTTGTCAATTTTTGCCATTCTAACTCGTATAAGGTGGTATCTCAATGTGGTTTTGATTGGAATTTCCCTGATGGCTAATGATGATGAACATTTTTTCATGTGTCTGTTAGCCATTTGTATGTCTTCTTTGGAGAAGTGTCTGTTCATGTCTTCTGCCCATTTTTTGACTTGATTATTTGTTTTTTGGGTGTTGAGTTTGAGAAGCTCTTTATAGATCTTGGATACCAGCCCTTTAACTGTAGTGTCATTTGCAAATATCTTTCTGTGGGTTGCCTCTGTTTTCTTGACTGTTTCCTTTGCTGTGCAGGAATTTTTATCTTGATGAAGTCCCAAAAGTTCATTTTTGCTTTTGTTTCACTAGCTTTTGGAAATTTATCTTCAAAGAAGTTGCTGTGGCTGATGTCAAAGAGGTTATTGCCTATGTTCTCCTCTAGGATTTTGATGGATTCCTGTCTCACATTGAAGTCTTTCATCCATTTTGAGTTTTTCATTGTGTGTGGGGTTAGAGAATGGTCGAGTTTCATTCTTCTGCATGTGACTGTCCAATTTTCCCAGCACCATTTATTGAAGAGACTGTCTTTTTTCCATTGCATATTTTTTCCTGCTTTGTCGAAGGTTATTTGACCATAGAGTTGAGGGTCCATATCTGGGCTCTTTATTCTGTTCCATTGGTTTGTAGGTCTGTTTTTGTGCCAATACCATGCTGTCTTGGTGATCACTGCTTTGTAATATAGCTTGAAATGGGGCAACGTGATGCCCCCAGCTTCGTTTTTGTTTTTCAACATTTCGTTGGCGATTCAGGGTCTTTTCTGATTCCATACAAATTTTAGGATTGTTTGTTCCAGCACTTTGAAAAATGTCATTGGAATTTTGATTGGGATGGCATTGAAGGTATAGATTGCTCTGGGTAGCATAGACATTTTAACAATGTTTATTCTTCCGATCCATGAGCATGGAATGTTTTTCCATCTTATTGTGTCTTCTTCAATTTCTTTCATGAGTGTTCTGTAGTTCCTATAGTATAGATCCTTTACCTCTTTGGTTAGGTTTATTCCGAGGTACCTTATGGTTTTGGTGCTATTGAAAATGGAATCATTTCTCTAATTTCTCTTTCTACAGTTGCAGTGTTAGTGTATAAGAAAGCAACTCATTTCTGTGCATTGATTTTGTATCCTGCCACATTACTGAATTGCTGGATGAGTTCTAGTAATTTGGGGGTGGAGTCTTTTGGGTATTCCACATAAAGTATCATGTCATCTGCAAAAAGAGAGAGTTTGAATTCTTCTTTGCCAATTTGAATATGTTTTATTTCTTTTTGTTGTCTGATTGCTGTTGCTAGGACTTCTAATACTATGTTGGACAATAGTGGTGAGAGTGGGCATCCTTGACGTGTTCCTGATCTTAAGGGAAAGTCTCTCAGCTTTTCTCCATTGAGAATGATATTCGCTGTGGTTTTTTCATAGATGGATTTTATGAACTTGAAGAATGTTCCTTCTATCCCTATACTCTGAAGAGTTTTAATCAGGAAAGGATGTTGTGTTTTGTCAAATGCTTTTTCTGCATCAATTGAGAGGACCATATGGTCTTCGCTCTGCTCTTATTAATGTGTTCTATCACATTGATTGATTGTGAATGTTGAACCACCCTTGCATCCCAGGGACAAATCCCACTTGGTCGTGGTGGATGAATCTTTTAATGTATTCTTGGATCCTATTAGCTAGGATTATGTTGAGGATTTTGGAATCCATATTCATCAGGGATACTGGTCTGAAATTCTCCTTTTTGATGGGGTCTTTGCCTGGTTTGGGGATTAAGATAATGCCTCATATAATGAGTCTGGAAGCTTTCTTTCTGTTCCTATTTTTTGAAATAGCTTCAGGAGAATAGCTATTATTTCTTCTCTGAATGTTTGGTAGAATTCCCCAGGGAATCCTTCAGGCCCTGGACTCTTGTTTTTTGGGAGGTTTTAGATTACTGCTTCAATCTCATTACTGGTTATTGGCCTATTCAGCTTGTCAATTTCTTCCTGTTTCAGTCTTGGCAGCTTATAGGTTTCCAGGAAGGCCTCCATTTCATCCAGATTGCTCAGTTTATTGGCATATAGTTGTTGATAATAATTTCTAATAATTGTTTTTATTTCCTTTTTGTTAGGCGTGATCTCTCCCCTTTCATTTATAATTTTATTAATTTGGTCCTTTCTATTTTCTTTTGGATAATTCTGGTCAGTATTGATCTTATTAATTCTTTCAAAGAACCAGCTTCTAGTTTCATTGATCTGATCTACTGTGTTTCTGGTTTCTAATTCATTGATCTCTGCTCTAGTCTTAATTATTTCTCTTCTAATGCGTGGCTTAGGCATCCTTTGTTGCTTTTTCTCTAGTTCTTTAAGGTGTAAAGTTAGTTGGTGAATTCAGGATTTTTCTATTTTTTTGAGTGAGGCTTGGATGTCTATGTATTTCCCCCTTAGAACCGCCTTTGCAGTATCCCATAGGTTTTGGACTGATGTGTTTTCATTCATTGGTTTCCATGAATTGTTTAAATTATTCTTTGATTTCCTGATTGACCCAAACATTCTTGAGCAGAGTGGTCTTTAGCTTCCAAGTGTTTGAACTTCTGCCAAATTTTTTCTTGTGATTGAGTTCCAGTTTTAAAGCATTGTGGTCTGAGAATATGCAGGGAATAGTCTCAATCTTTTGGTATCAGTTGAGACCTGATTTGTGACCCAGTATGTAGTCTATTCTGGAGAAAGTTCTATGTGTGCTCGAGAAGAATGAGTATTCTGTTGTTTTAGGGTGGAATGTTCTGTATATATCTATGAGGTCCATCTGGTCCAGTGTGTCATTCAAAGCTCTTGTTTCTTTGTTGATTTTCTGCTTAGATAATCTGTCCATTGCTGAGAGTGGAGTATTGAGGTCTCCTACAATTAACGTATTGTTATCAATAGGACTCTTTATTTTGGTTAACAGTTGGCTTATGTAGATGGCTGCTCCCATGTTGGGGGCATAGATATTTACAATTGTTAGATCTTCTTGTTGGATAGACCCTTTAAGAATGATATAGTGTCCTTCTGTGTCTCTAACTACAGACTTTAGTTTAAAATCTAATTTGTCTGATGTAAGAATTGCTACCCCAGCTTTCTTTTGAGGTCCGCTGGCATGGAAGATGGATCTCCATCCCTTCACTTTCAGTCTGGATGTATCTTTAGGTTCAAAATGAGTCTCGTGTAGGCCGCATATGGATGGTTCCTGTCTTTTTATCCAATCTGCAACCCTGTGCCATTTTATGGGAGCATTTAAGCCATTCACCTTGAGAGTGATTATTGAAAGATATGAATTAATTGTCATCATTTTGCCTGTAAAGGCCTTGTTTTTATAGATTGCCCCTGTAAATTTCTGTTGTATATCACTCTTGGGGTCTTTTTCCTTTTATAGAACCCCCCTTAATATTTCTTGCAGGGCCAGCTTAGTTGTCACATATTCTTTCAGTTTCTGTCAGTCTTGGAAGCTCTGCATCTCTCCATCCATTCTAAATGACAGCCTTGCCGGGTGAGGTATTCTTGGCTGCATGTTCTTCTCCTTTAGTACCCTGAATATGTCTTGCCAGGCCTTTCTGGCTTGCCAGGTCTCTGTGGATAGGTCTGACATTATTCTGATATTCCTCCCTCTGTACATAAGGAATCTCTTCTCCCTAACTGCCCTTAAGATGGTTTCCTTGGTTCTAAGATTTGCAAGTTTTACTATTACATGCCGGGGTGTTGGCCTGTTTTCCTTGATCTTGGGAGGGGTCCTCTCTGCCTCTAGGATGTGAATGTTTGTTTCATTCCCCAGATTAGGGAAGTTCTCAGGTATGATTTGCTCGAATATATCTTCTAGTCCCCTCTCTTTCTGCACCCCCTCGGGTATTCCAATAATTCTGACATTGGAACACTTCATGGTGTCACTTATTTCTCTGAATCTATTTTCATGGATTTTGAGTTGTTTTTCCCTGGCCTCCTCTTTTCCCTTCTTTTCTATCAGTTGGTCTCCTAGATCAGTAATTCATTCCTCTACCTTGCTTACCCTAGCTGTTAGATTATCTAGATTAGATTGGATCTCATTGATAGCATTTTTAAGTTCTGCCAGTTCAGCTTTCATTCCTGCCCTTAGAGACTCTATGTTGCCATTAATTGATTTCTCCATTCTAGCTATTGTCTTCAAAATTGCCAGCCTGAATTCCATCTCCGACATCTTGGTTATATCTGTATCCATTTGTAAATGTGCTGCATAAGTCATAATCTCTGAGTCTTTCCTATTTTGGGGGATCCTCCTCCTAGTCATTCTGTTGATGGGTGGTTGAGGGAATTTAAAGAGTCCAAATTATTGACCACAACCCAAGCAAGATTCATCTGTTTTCTAGGGTCCTTAGGGTTGTTGGCTTCTTGTTTTCCCAGCCTGTCTTCTGGGGAGGGGCCTGCCGTGCTGTTACTCAGGCAACCCTGTTTGGGCAGAGTTGCCCTGCCCTCTGTGGTGGGGGATGAGCTCAGTTGGAACTGGATTTTTGGGGCTTTTGTTCTCTGGTGGCTTTCCCTGGTGGCTTTCCACATCTCTTCTGAGAGAACAGAAGAGACCATTTCCAACCCTCTGCCTCAGATCAGAGAGATTGCCGTCTGTTCTTCAGTGAGCTCTCTGGGCCATACTATCTCTGTTTCTGTCTGTGGTGCTATAAAATGCAGCATCCTGGGTTGTGTGCCCTTCAGCTCGGCTCACAGTCCTTGCCTCCAGGTCCAGGCTTATCTCTGCCCTTTGTGCTTCTAAAACCGCCAGCTGCCCCCAGTTTGCACATGTGACCCTGCTGCTGCTGAAGTTTCTGTCTAAAGTCCTTTCCATGGGGCACCTGGGTGGCTCATTCATTAAGCGTCTGCCTTCAGCTCAAGTCATGATCCCGGGGTCCTGGGATCGAGCCCCACATCAGGCTCCCTGCTTGGCGGGCAGCCTGCTTCTCCCTCTCCCACACCCCCTGCTTGTGTTCCCTCTCTTGCTGTATCTCTCTGGTCAAATAAAAAAAAAATCTTTAAAGTCCTTTCCATGCCACTACCGCTACTGGTCTTCAAGTCTGTGCCCCGTCCCCAGCATGGGAGGCTATCGCTCACCAGTGGTGTAGGATCCCCATGGCCAGCCTCTCTCCCATTCCTGTTTATCCTCCAATATCTGCCCACGGAATCACGGCACCCCACTTCATACCTCAAAACCAACTGCCTGTGATATTCTGTTTGTAGAGATCCAGGTCTATCTTCTTACTTCTCAGGCTGATTTTGTGTGTGTTCAGAGTGGTCTGGTAGATATCCAGCTCAATTCTGGGGACCGGTTGGAATAGGGTCCCCTACTCCTCCTCCATCTTTTCCTCTTCCCATCCTAATCATTTAAAGTTCTCTGGAAATTATCCTAAGGTTATACCGCAAATGAAGAAATGTTTATTCAAGAAAACCTACTAAAACTAGGTAAGAATAGCAAGAATCTGTGGTATTTGAGCTGTGATCCTCTCCTTCCTTACCTCAAAATCAAAAATGATGTATATCGCACTCATGATGTGTGTGACCAAGAAGACAGTGTCCCCTTTACCCTCAATTCCCAAGCATGGCTTGCTTTATCTCACTGGTAGGAACAGTCGACAGCATTTATCATCCTCTTCAATTCTAAGTTGAAGAGGCTCAATTCCTGATGAGGCTGGCCAAGAGGATAGGGGACCTCTTCCTCGACCCATATCCTACCCACAACACAGACTCTAACTTAGCTGCTGCAGGCTGAGAAAGCTGAGCCTAACAACTTACATCCCAGCTCAATTGTAGGACAATAGTTGTAAAATAGGAAAGGCAATGTATTAGTCCAGAGGCTACAACTCTACCCTATATCTCCTGTTGTAGTCATGGAAAAAAACAAACAAACAAATATTGGGTGGTTTAAAACAACAGAAATTTATTCTCTCACAATATTGGAGACCAGAATTCAGCACGGCCACAGTCCTTCTGAATGCTCTAGGGAAGAATCTTTTCCTGCTTCTTCCAGCTCCTGGTGCATCCAGGTGTTTTTTGGTTTGGGAGTACATAGCTCTAATTTCTGCTTCAGTCTTCACATGGCCTTCTCCTTCATGCCTTCCCCCTTTTCTTCTTATAAGGACAGTTGTCTTTGGATTTGGGCCCACTCTGATAGTGCAGGATGCTCTCATCTTGAGGTTCTTAAGTTAATTACATCTGCAAAGACTCTTTTTTCCAGTTAAGTTTACATTCACAGTTCCATCTAGACATATTTTGGGGGGGGGACAATTTAACCCATTACAGTCAACCTCATGATCTCCAAAATTTATCTCTGTCCTATATACAAAATACATTCAACCCATCCGAAAATCCCTGAGGTCTTGATCCATTAAAGTAGTAACACTAAGTCTAAACTCTCATGTAAAATCATCAGTTCAAAAAGTTCTAAATCTCATCATCTAAATCATCTAATTTATCTAAATCAAGTTTTGGGGGAGACTCTGCCTCTGTATCCAAGGCTCTGTCCTTGGAGTCATTCTTCCTTTTTCTTGAAGAGTAGCACATGTACAGGTGAGTAGCTTTATCAGACCATTACCTATCTGTAGATACTTAGAAGTCTGAGAGACTTGCTTCATTTTGCCTTACCTTTTTTCCCTCAGTCCAAGTTGGCAGCATTTCTTCTGATATAAGATTCTCAGAAACCTTGTTGGTCTTCCACATATGTCAAGGGGGTCTTTAACATTAGATGAGGAAGTTCTCCACAGGCCCTTGCTGAATAACCCTGTCTCTATTCTTGCTTTCTGATGAGATGGTTGATTGGATTTCTGAGTTATTTATCCAATCTCTTAAACAAAAAAGAGATCTATCCTAGGCCCTCTCCTTAGAGCAATCTTTTCCATCAGTGAATTTCATAATTTTAGCTTCCATAACACTCTAGGTAGGCCAGAAACTCCAATCATGTAGTGCTGGCTTCTTTTTGTTTAACAATTCTTCTTCAGTTTATTTCCTCTTTAATTTTACTAAAAGCAGCAAGGAGAAAACAGGCAATACCTTCCAAACTACTTGGAAATATCTTCACCTAAACATCCAAATTCACTGTTTACAAATTATCCCTCCTACCCAACAGTAGAATACAATTCAATCAAATTTTCTGCCACTACATAATAAGGATTACCATTCCTCCATGTTCCTCATCTCCTTTTGGGCTCTCATCATAAATACTTTTACATTCATATTTTTTTACTAGCGTTCTGTTCATAATGATATATGTATTTTCCAAGATGGTAGAAGCTTTCTCTATAGAGCTCATTTTTTCCTTATGAGCTCTCACCAAAACTATGTTTAATGCCCATATTTCTATCAGCAGTGTCTTCAAGGAAATCTAGGCTTTTACTATTATGTGCCCCCAAATTCTTCCAGCCCTTCCCATTGTCCAATGCCAAAGCCACTTCCAAAGTTTTAGTTGTTAACTGCAACACCTCATTTCATGTTAACAAAATCTAGATTAGTTTCCTAGGACTGCCATAATCAATTACAATAAATGTTGTAGATTAAAATAATAGAGATTTATTCTCTCAAATTTTGAAAGGCCAAAATTCCAATATCAAGGTAGCAGCAAAGCTGCACCCCCTTTGAAGATTACAGGAGAAACAATTTTTGCCTCTTCCAGCTTTTGGTGGCTGTAGGTGTTCCCTTGGTTTGGGGATACATAACTCTAATCTCTGTCTCAGACTTTATGGCTTTATCTTGTGTGTCTTCTCTGTTTCTCTTCTTAGAAGTGCACTTGCCATTGGATTTAGGGCCCACCTGGATAACCCAGGTTTATCTCATCTTGAAATCTTTAGCCTAATTACCTCTGCAAAGATCCTTTGAATAAATTCACGTCCAAAGGTTCCAGATGCACATATGTTTTGGGGCTGGTCACCATTCAGCCTACTACACCTTCCAAGTGCCCAAACTAGTGATGCAGAGAATTCATCCAGAGTGGGAGGTAATTTTATGAAAAGAACTCTCCTCAAAGAAACTGACTCTATTTGAAATAGAATGTGGATATTTCATGCCTAAGGGCACCCTCAAAATAATATCTCCTCTTAATTAAGAGCAGTAAGCAAAACACTAGACAGTTCACCAAAGAGAATCAGGGATAGAGATAGGTGAGAAGACCCTTCCCGAGGTCAGAACAAACCACAAAGCTGGCCTCAAAATCTATCGCTGTCTGAATTTAATTGGATCAGGCTGTGAAACAATATATGTCCCAGGGCATTGTCAAAAATAATAGAACAATTAACTACGAATTCATGTGATCTAAGGGCTGAGTAATATACAAAATGAGATAAACAGCTTAACAGAGATTAGGGAAAGGTACAAAGAGAGCCTTGTTAAAACCATTGTAGTCCCAGAGTGACTGTGCAAATATGTAAGGGTGCACCTGCTAACTAACAATACCAATGGCTTCACATTGCAGGGTAAATACACTCTACTAAAATAGCCTAGCCAAGTCAACAAAGTAAATAAACAAACATTATACATATGCCTTAGATAATAGTAAGGGGAATCAGCATCCACAATTGTTATATTACCTAATAATATTTGAGTTTTCAACAAAAACATAACAAATGCAAAGAAACAGGAATATATGACAGTAAAAAGAAGCAGGTAACTGTTTTTGAGAGAGTCAGATGTCTGATCTAACAGAGGAAGACCTCAAAATAGCCATTATAAACATATTACAAGAGCTAAAGGAAACCATAAAGAAGAGAAGATACAAAGACAATGCCTCATTAAGCAGAGAATATCATTAAAGAGGTAGAAATGATTTTTTTAAGAAAATTCTAGGGTTGGAAAGTATAATAACCAAAATGAAAAATTTACTAGAGAGTCTCAAAAGTATATATCAACTGGCAGAAGAAAGACTCAGGAAACTTGAAATTAAATAGGTTGATAGAGATTATGCAATCTCAAGAGCAGAGAGAAACTAGAATGAAGAGAAATCAACAGAACTTCAGCAAAATATAGGATACCTTTAAGTGTAGCAACATATGTGCTATGGGTGTACCAGAAATAGAGACAGAAGGAAAAGAGGCAGAAAAAATGTTCAAAGAAATGATGGCTGAAAATGTCATAAATTTTCTGAGAAACATTAGTCTACACATTCAAGAGACTCAATAAACTCCAAGTGGGATAAATTTTAAAAGGTCCACATTCAGATACATCATAGAAAAAATGCTGAGTGCCAAAGGTGAATAGAAAATCTTGAAAGCATTATGTAAAAAATGACTTGTCTTGTACAAGGGAGTCCCAATAAAATTAACATCTGACTTCTCATCAGAAATAATAGATACTGGAAGACAGATTAAATACTGAAAGTGATGAAAGAAGAAAACCATGCAATTGAGCATCTTTTATCCAATAAAACTAACTTTCAAAAATGAAGGCAAAATAAAGACATTCCTATATAAACAAAAGCTGGAGCACTGGGTGTTATACACAAACAATGAATCATGGAACACTACATCAAAAACTAATGATGTACTGTATGGTGACTAACATAACATAATAGAAAAATAAACAAAAGCTGAGAAATACCCAAGAAGTTCTTCACTTGAAAGCAAGTAAATCAAAATGGAACTTCAAATCTACATGAAACAACAAAAAGGACTGTTAAATGTAATTATACATGGCATATACATGCACATTTATTTTTCTTTTATCTTTCATTTAAAGAGCAGTTGTATAAACCATATGTATATAATTGATTGGTTGGTTCTATAACATATTGAAATGTAATATATTCAATAATAACACCAAAGAGGTGGGTGAAAACAAAGTTGTATTGGAATGACAAATGACAGCAGAGGATAACCCATAGAAATAGGTAAAGAGAATTTTAAGTGTTAAATAAGAAAGGGAATATAACAACCAATCTAAAGATATACTTGCTCTATACTTGCTCTCCTTTCTTTTCTCAGCTTTATAAATGGACATAATTTTATGTAAATAATAACTATAAAAATGTATTGTTGGGTTTATAACATATATAGATAAACATATATATTGTTTATATATCCATATTGTTATATATATATATATTAATAGCACAAAAAGGGGGAAGAGGGTATAGAGCTATGTAGGAGTACTGTATGTTTATCTCACTGCAATTAAGTTGGCATAATTCTAAAGTAGATTCTGATAAATTAAAATGTATGTAATAAATCTTATAGCAACCACCAGGAATATAATTAAAAATATGCTGAAAAAAATCATTAAAGTATTTAAAATGTTACACTAGAAAATATTTACTTAATACAAAATAAGGCAGTAAAGGAGGAATAGAGAAACAAAAATGACACAAGACATATAGAAAACCAAATGTAAAATGGCAGACATAAATCCAACTATGTCATGAATAAATTTAAATGTGAATATAGTAAAATGTAATCAAAAGTCAGAGATTGTTAGATTGGATAAAAACAATAAAATTCAACTATATGCTGTCTGTAGGAGATATATTTTAGATTTAAAGATTCAAATAGATTCTAATAGGTTGAAAGGAGAATAAGAAGAGATATATCATGTTAACAGTGAACACAATAAAGCTATAGTGGCCATAGTAATATCAGAAAAAATATTTAAAAAAAACAAAATGCTACTAGAAATAAAAGGGAACATTTTATAATGATAAAAGGGTTAATCCACTAAGAAGTTACAATAATTATAAGCAAATATGCACCTAACAATAGAGACCTGAAATATAAAACAAAAGTTGACCAAATTGAGGTAGGAAATATACAATTTAGCAATGATATTTAAAGAATTTGACACCCCATGTTCAGTACTGAGTAGAACAGAAAGAAGATGAACATGGAAATAGAGGACTTGAGCAATACTGTACCCAAACAAGACCTACTAGACATCTATAGAGCTCTCCATACAATAACAGAGTATATGTTCTTTTCAAGTGCACACTGAACATTCTCCATGATAAAAAAAAAATTGCTACATCATGATAAAATTGTTGATAAATTTAAAAGAATTAAATATTACAAAGTATGTTCTCTGTTCACAGTGGAGTGAAATTGGAAGTTAATAAGAGGATGTTTGGAAAATTCACAAGTATGTGGAAATTAAACAATACATTATTAACTAATGAATGGCTCAAAGGTAAAAATCACAAAGAAAATTTGAAAATACTTTGAGATAAAAGGAAATGAGAACATAATATATGAAAACTCATGAGATGTAGCTAAACTAGTGCTTACAGAAATACTTATAGCTAAAAACACCTACATTAAAAGAAGAAAGATTATCAAATCAATAAATTAATCTTCTACCCGAGACACAGAAAACAGAAAAGCAAACTAAAGCCAAAGGAAGGAAAAGGAAAGAAGGAATTAAATTTAAAGCATAAAATTAATGGAACACAGAATAGAAACAGAATAGAGAAAATCAATAAAACTAAGTTCCTTCTTTGAAAAATCAAGAAAACTGACAAACTTTAGCTATATTTATGAAGAGAAAGAAGATTCAAATTGCTGAAGCATAAATGAAAGAGGGGATATTATTGCCAACATTACATACACAAAAGGAATTATGAGGTAATTTTAACAACAAGTATATGCCAACAAAATATACAACTTAGATAAAATGAACAAATTCCTAGAACATCAAAAAACCAAAACTGACTCAGGAAGAAATGGAAATTTTAAATAGACCCATAACAAATAAAGATATTGAATTAGTAATTCAAGAACTTCCCACAAAAATAGTGCAGGCCCTAATTGGCTTTACTTTAGAACTCTACAAAACATTGAAAAAAATACCAATTTTTCACAAATACCCCCCAAAATAGAAGAGGGAACCCTTCAATTTATTCATTCAATTCATTTCCATGATACCAAAATCAGATAAAAATATCACACAAGAAAAGAACACAACAGATGGATGTCTCCTAAGAATATAGACAAAAAAACCCCAATTACATACCAGAAAATGAAACCTAACAATATATAAAAATGATTATACACCATGACCAAGTGGGATTTATACCAGAAAAGCAAGGTTGATTTAACCTCCAAGAAATCAATTATTGTAATACATCATGTCAATAAAATAGGGTTCAAAAACTACATGATCATCTCAATAGATGCAGAAAATGCTTTTGGCAAAATTCAACACCATTTCATTATGAAAACACTGAATATTCAAAGAATCAGAGAAGCTTCCTCAAATTTTAAAAGGTTGCCTATGAAAAACCCACAGCTAACATCATATGTAATGGTGAGAGATTGAATGCTTTCCCCCTAAGATCAAGACATTAATGTCTACTTTCACCACTTCTTTTCAGGATTGTACTGGGAGTTCCAGTCATGGCAAAAAGGGAAGAAGAGGAAATAAAATTCATCTATATTAGAAAAGAATAAATATATCTGTTTGACAATGACATGACTTTGTACATAGATAATCCTTAAGAATACCTTAAAAACCTATTAAAACTAATACATGATTTTGATATAGAAAAGTCAATTGTGTTTCTATATAGTAATGAGCAAGCCACAATTAAAACTGGGAGAGCAATTTCATTTGCAAAGGCATATAAAGAATAAAGTACTTAGAAATAGTTTACATAAGTGTAAGATTTATATACTTGAAAGTTACAAAGCATTATCAAAGAAATTAAAGAGATCTAAATAAATGGAAAGATACCCTGTGTTCATGGATTGCAGTATTTAATATTGTTGAGATGGCAATACTAAATGGATCTACAGATTTAGTGCAATCCCTACCAAATCATAGTTACCTCTTTTGCAGAAATTGACAAGTTGATTCTAATATTCAGTGGAAACTCAAGAAATCCACAACAGCCAAATGATCTTGAAAACAAATAGCAAAGTTGATGGACTCACATTTCCTGATTTCAAAACTTGTTATAAAGCTACACTAATCAACACACTACCACAGACAGTAGCGCTGGAGTAAGGACAAACAGACATCAGTGGAGCAAAATGGAGAGTACAGAAATAAACTCATATACCCTTGACCAATGATTTTCAACAGGATATCAAAACAACTCAATGGGGGAAAGAATAGCCTTTCAACAAATTGTGTTGGGACAACTAGATATCTACATGCATAAAAATGAATTTGAACCTCTAACTCATATCATACAAAAATTCACTAAAAATGTTTCAAAGGCCTAAATGTAAGAGCTAAAAGTATAAAACTCTTACTAGAAAACATAGGTATAAATCATCATGAACTTGAATTAAGCATGTTTTTAAAGCATGATACCAAAAGCATAAGCAACAAAAGAAAAATAGATTAATTGGACAACACCAAAATTAAAAAATAAAAAAACCCTGTACTTCATAGGTCATGATCAAGAAATTGAACAACCCACAGAATGGGTGAAAATATTTCTCAATAATATATCTGATAATGGACTCATATCCAGGTTATGTGAAGAAGCCTTGCAACTCAATAAAAAGACCCAAAAATGAATTTTAAAAATGGGCAAATGATCTGAATAGACTTTGTTCTAAGAAGATAAACAAGTAGGTAATACACTCATGAAACCAGGCTCAAAAAATCATTAGACTTGAAGGAAATGCAAATAAAAAGCACGAGATACCACTTTACATCTACCAGAATTACTATATTATAAAAGACAGAAAGTAACAATGTTGCTGAGCATATGGAAAAATCAGAACCCTTATACCGTGATGCTGCTAATATAAAATAATGCAGCCACTTTTGAAAGTAATCCAGCAGTTCCTCAAATGGTTAAACATAGAGTTAAGATCTGCCCCACAAATTCCACTGCTGGGTGTATACTCCAGAAAAATGAAAACATATGTTCATGAAAAAACTTGTACAGGAATGTCCATAGATGCAATACTCATAATAGTCAAAATTTGGAAACAACCCAGATGTCCATCAGTTGAATGGATAAATAAAATGTAGCATATCCATATAATATTATATCATTCAGCCATAAAACGGAATGAAGTGCTAATACATGCTGCAATGTAGATGAATATTGAAAACATTATGCTAAGTGAAAGAAGCCAGATGTAAAAGGCCATATAGTGTATGATTCCACTTAAATGTAATAACTCACAAAATTTTTTAAAGTTTTAATTAATGGATTCAGATCCACCTGGTAGGATATCACTAAGGGCTTGCCAATAGGATTCTAAACTTTGTCCTGAATTTTAGTATTTTGATTGATGGCTTTAATGAAGGCATAAAAATAAGACTTCTCAAATTTAACAGATGACCCAAAGCTAGAAGGAATGCAGATTACTGAATTGTGTTTGATTAAAAAAAAAAAAAGCAATATGCTTCAGTGATGCTTTGCTGTTAATATAATTTTTTAAAGATTTTATTTATTAGAGAATGAGTGAGTGAGAGAGAGCACAAGCTTTGGGGTTGGGGGGAGAAGCAGAGGGAGAAGGAGAAGCAGACTCCCCATTGAGCAGGAAGCTGGATATGGGCTCCATCCTGGGACTCCAGGATCATGACTTGAGCCGAAGGCAGAAACGTAACTGTAACTGACTGAGCCACCCAGGAACTCCTACTGTTAATATAATCTTATGCAAAAGACATAAAATCTAAGTCCTGGCCTTTAACTGTATACATGAATTTTGAGGTGTGAGGAGGGGCTATCTTGATAGGCTTGTACTTAACAAAGACCTAGAGGTTTTTGTTCACTAAGCAAAATATGCTGTTACAGTGATGTGTAAAGGCAAAATTATATATATATATATATATATATATATATATATATATATATATATATATATATATATATATACACAGTCACAAAAGCCTGTGCAAGTTTAAGATACTTTATTAATGCTTCGTGCTGTAAACAAGTGAAAGAAAGCATAGTGTCACAATACTTTATACCGGCCAAACCACATCTTCTATATTATGTTCAGCTCTAGGCACCATATTTTAAGGCTGACAGTGACAAACTGGAACATATCTAGGGTCGGCAACAAGAATGGTAAAGCAGATAGAAATGGTATCAGCAGGAATAGTTGTGCGGACTGAAGATACTTAGCCCAGGGTGGAAAACAGAGGAAATATAGTAGTATTCTCCGAGTATTTGAAGGACAGTCATGTGGAAAAGGGATTACATTTTTTTTTTTTGCATGGTTTCAGAGGGAAGAACTAGAACCAATTAAGTAGAAGTTGCATGATTTATTTTGACTCAGTATAAGGAAAAATTTTCTGGCCATTACTGCTATTTAATAATGGCTGATGAGTGACATAAGTTTCACTTCAGTGGAAGTTTTAAAGCAGAGGCTATAAGCCAATCCTTCAATAATATTTCAGGATGGGTTTCTTCATTGGACAGGCATCAATTTAAAATATGGAAAGCAGTGGTTCTCAAACTTCAGAATGAATCCTATAATGAGGGAGCCTCAGGAATTGGGGCATGACTACATATTTTCTTAATACCATAAGTGATTTTGATACAAATGATTCACAGCCCCACTTTGAGAAAACTAACCTAATTTATTATCAAATGTTAATATGTAAAATTATCTTTCTTCTGAAGTGAAAAGAAGAAACTGGCTAACATGAGATTAATAATATTTTAGCCATTCTGAAATTTGCTGTTAACTAAGAGTTTTAAAACCACTCATCTAATAATATCAATCTAACCCATGAAATATGATATAGTTCTGGGAAGAAATTTCATTAGTTTTCATTAAAGAGCAGATAAGTGTTCAAAACATTGCTTACAACCTTTAAATGATATTCATTTCTGTTTTTTTTTTTTTTTTTGCTGGGGAGGGGGGAAAACACTGATCAACAACAACTGAGTATGTTGTTTAATGTCCTGAAAGTCCTGAATTTATTTTAAACCTCTAACATATCTTAGAGACATTTTATGGGCCTTTGGCATAACCAGCATTTCTTGAATTATTACAGAACAAATAACTACTGGCAGGTAAATTATTCAGAAGAAATTAAGTGTTACCAGAGAATTTAAAAAGACCTTTTGGTTTTCCTTCCTCTAAATTTGCAAAAGAAAAGCAACTAAGGAATTGGAAATGAAACCTGAATACTAATATATTATTTATTCTCATGCTATTTGGAAAAACTCATTCTTTATATTTCTCTGCATGTACTTTCTAACCAACATTAGAGCTCAAATCAAGGGAAAAATAATTTCTCCCAGTGTATGCAGGAAACTACTTGATTAACATCAAGGAAAATAAATTGTCTAAAATGAAGTTAGTTTTGTCTTTCCATGCATGTAATTATTAGGGAACTTAGCATCACTATTTTTGTCTGTATTTACTTTTATTTATTTATTTTTTTACTAGTTATGAGTGAGAAGCATTTAAATCAGGAGTCCCATCTTCCATCTACTTCCAAAGGGACTTACCTGCCTAGAGCTCTTAAAGCCAGTTTTTTCTATGTCTAGGTTCTGTCCCAATCTCTCAGAGTTTTGTGAAGTGCTAGATGATTGCTAATGTAATAAACAAATGTATCAGTGATTCCTGAAGGCATTATTTCCAAGGGAATGACATGCAAACAGAATCTTTGACTCTGTGGTCAGTCAACGTAAGAGAGAATTTTGAGCAGGCAGATCCTATTAGTTTTTCTCAAATCACTCTATATACCAGTTTGCGCCTGCTGATAACTTACTCCACTGATTGGTTTGGTGAGTCAGGCCTTTTAGTGTGAGCACCCTCTCTTGGGTACATGTCTTTCCCTCTGCTTAACATCTTGGCATCTGGATTTGGTGAGAGCATTTTTGTGACTGTAAGAAAGTGGCATGGATTGTTTCAAACCCTAAATACTTGCTATGATTCTTGCTCATTTACTCACCAAGAAATGCCTTCCCCAAGAATATGAAAGAGAATATTGGGCACAAAGCATGATCTTTTGTCAAATTGGTTTGGGGCCACTGAATTAATGCAGCAACTAAAGCCAGACACTTCCTTCAGAGCCATCAACAGTTCAAAAAGGGATGAATCTGTTCCCAACGCAGAGCAACTGAACAGTTGCAAGAGAAAATTCCTACCCAAGAGAATGATATAGAATGTGTCATTTTTTTGGATGATCTTTTATAGGGTGATCAAGAGGCTTTCATTTAGTGAATACATTTGCTCACTCAGTTTTGGAGAGTCGCCCTTCATTTATTCTTTCCCTTTGGAAGTACTTTCGAGTGCAAATTACTGCTATCAGAATCCTTGAACTGAGAGGCTATTATTCTCCTTGCTCAGATTAAATTAATTTTGAACAGTTTAATGCAGCATGTCCGAGCTGCAAGTCCAAGTGGTGTCAAATCTATTTCTCTGCTTTTTTAAGCTGCACCTTCAAGGGCAGTATGATTCATGGTGAATGTGTTCTTCTAATGTCTTGCTAAGCGTTATTATTTTCTTTCATTTGCAAGTCATGAGGCTACAAATGTTAACCATTCTCCTCCTAACATTGTATAAAGAATGCATGATTTAAGCCAGGCTGATTTTCCAAAAGGAAGCTTATTACATTTACTTGCTTTACAAATGAAATAAAGAAAAAATACTCTGGATCAAAGCAAGAAGTTTAAAAAGCTAATGAAACATTAGAGAGAAAACTGCTTTAAGAAGCATTGCAACATCATCACTGTTGTGTTAAAAAGAAATTATCTTGATCTAAGTCTATGTAATAAGATAAAGGGGTTTTAATGATTGGCTATATAATTCTGTTTGTGTTTTTGCAGAGCTGCAAGAAAAAAAACAAAAAAACAAAAAAGGAGATAAATCTACTTATCTTCTCTCTTCCAGTTCAGGCAATCTACTGTCTCTCCAGTATTCACTCTATCTAAAGTGTCATTGATATGTGTGATGAAGTTTTTTTCTGTGTTATTGTAGAACAAACAGGCAAAAGAGTGCCAATCGATTAATGACAGAGTAGAAGATGTGCTTTAAGCAGTTAGAGGTTTCAAAAACCTATCAACCTTGTGTCTATGTAAAGTACTTAAACTGTACAGTGGAGGACAGTCTCTTCTACAGCTCTAATCACTAGTCCTGTGGATTAAGCAAATTAATGTTTTTAAAGGTTCTGAATGAAAATTGATGAAAACACTATATTGAAATCTTCCTTTGGAATAAGGGGAGGCAATGATCAAGGGTATTGTCCTTTCAAAAGCTGGACTATTAAACAACTTCCCATTTCCCCCTCATCCCAGCTACAGCTTTTTTTATATTGTTTCTATTAATTTGAGTACTTTAGGTACTTTATATAAATGGAATCATATAGTATTTGACTTTGTTACTGGCTTATTTAACTTAGGATAATATTGTCAATGTTCATCCACATTGTAGCATGGGATAAGAATTCTTCCTTGTCTCCCTCCTCCCCCTCCTCCTCTTCCTCCTTTTTTTAGCGTGTTCTACTTCAAGACATAATATTTTATGTGGTTAATGTCATACGGAGAAATTATTTCTGTATAAAATTTTTCCTATGAAAATTTCTACATGAATAATTTTTTCATGGGCATTGTTCAATTCAGTTAAGACAGAGTGGAAGGCTTGAAAAGTTACATTTCTTCTTCGAAGAGTAATCTTTTAACATTCATGTTGTTTTTTCTTTAGAGTCTTCTTCAGATTTCACAATATCTGTGATCATTATCCCTGTTGACCATCAGGGAAAAAAAATGATTTCTTCTATATAGTTATATAGTGTTTTAGGGGGATTTTATTCCTTTTTAAGATCAAATAATATTCTATAGTATGTATATACCACAATTTTTTATCCATTCATCAGTTGATGAACATTTGAGTTGTTTCCACCTCTTGGCTATTGTGAATAATGCTATGAATGTAGGTGTGCAAGTGTCTCTTTGAGACCCTGCTTTCACTTCTTTTGGATATATATCCAGAAGTGGGATTGCTGTATCATATGGTAGTTCTATTTTGAATTTTCTGAGTAATGAATATAGTTGAACTGCCAAAAGATGTGTCAAATATGAAATGCAATTCTTAGAATATTCTTGGGGAAATGAGCTGCTAAATATTCTTAGAGTTGGGAAGTATACAGTCTCAAAAATTTTCCTAGTAGAAAGGAACTCTAAAGCTGGTATATGGAAATGAAAATGGAAACTGGAGACATAGCCAAGTCTGTTACATATTTGGAAAGGCAAATATGTTACAACAATTTTTTTTACAACTTTGGCTTTCTAAATATGAAACTATTTCTTCTGTTTACATTATAGTAGCCACTTTTTGGATTTCCTTTCCTTTTCTAATTTTTTTCCTTCTAGAAAAATAACAATGCCTTTTATATTCAGAGGTGAGGCTCTTGCCAGCAAAAGTCTTTATTGGGTGTATTGCTGCTAGTATGAATAATGTTCGTACTGCTGAGTAAATGCTATTGCCTAAGCTCTTTCTTAGAAATGATAAAAAATATATTTTGACCCTTTTTCTTCATTCCCTCAAATTTAATCCCATCATTTTAATTGTATTTATTTATTATAAATGATTTCTTAAAAGCCATGGCAACCACCAGTTTTAATGAATTATATCTAATATAGTTTAATTTTCTCTTATTTTAGAAATTTAATATACACAAAGTTGCTCTTTATAATTTTTTCAAGAATGAAGAATTATAAAAACTCACCATTTCTTAACTGTTGTATGGTATACTGCTATGTTAATGTTAAGTATTTTCTATGTGAATCAGTGAATGAATAATTAAACAGTTAATCATTAGTATAGAGTATTGTTTCTAATAATAAAACTAGGGGGAATGATTGTTCATTCAAATCAGCAGAAGAGTTGGCTTCCCTAAATATCTGGAATATGGAATTTTTAATGGTTACATGGTATGACAGCAGGAGAAGGATTACAGTGGATGTTTAAGGTTACAAAATGGAAAAGAGATTCCATAGATGAAACATGTGGTTGATAATAATATTGGGTTAAACAGTCTGTATCTGAAGATAAAATGAATGGCAGATGCAACAATGCAAGATCAAAATTCTCTGACAATCAGAAACTAAAATAGAAAAAAATATCTTAGGGGAAAAGCTCTCAGTTTTTCCATATTGAGTATGATGTTGGCTATGGGTTTTTCATATAAGGCCTTTATCATTCTGAGGTATGTTCCCTCTAAATCTACTTTGCAGAGGGTTTTTATCATGAATGGATGTTGTACTTTGTCAAATGCTTTTTCTCCATCCATTAAAATGATCATAAGATGTTTATCCTTTCTTTTATTGATATGACATATCATGTTGATTGTTTTGTGAATATTGAACCATCCTTGAATTCTAGGAATAAATCCCACTTGATTGTGGTGTATGAATTTTTTAATGTATTGTTGGGTTTGGTTTGCTAATATTTTGTCGAGGATTTTTTAATCTATATTCATGAGAGATATTGGCCTATAGTTCTCTTTTTTTAGTGATGTTTTTATCTAGTTTGGGTATCTGGGTGATACTGGCTTCATAGAAGGATTTTGGAAGTTTCCCTTCCTCTTCTATTTTTTGTAATATTTTGAGAAGATGGTATTAACTCTTTTTTAAATGTTGGGTTGAATTTGCCCGTGAAGCCGTCTGGTCCTGGACTTTTATTTTTTGGGAGTTTTTGATTACTGATTCTATTTCTTTGCTGGTAATTGGTTTGTTAAAATTTTCTATTTCTTCCTGCTTTAGTTTTGGTAGGTTATATGCTTCTAGGAATTTATCTATTTCTTCCAAGTTGTCCAATTTGTTGGCATATAGATCATGATATTCTGTTATAATTCTTTGTATTTCTGTGGTGTTGGTTGTTACTTCTCTCGTTTGTGATTTTATTTGGGCTCTCTCTCTCTCTCTCTTTGATGAGACTGGATAGAGGTTTTTCAATTTTATCAATCTTTTCAAAGAACCAACTCCTGTTTTCATTGATATGTTCTATTGATTTTTTTAAAATTTCTATATAATTTATTTCTGCTCTAGTCTTTTTTTTTTACCTTTTTAAAATTTTTTGTTATGTTAATCACCATATATTACATCATTAGTTTTTGATGTAGTGTTCCATGATTCATTGTTTGTGTATAACACCCAGTGCTCCATTCAGTACATGCCCTCTTTAATACCCATCACCAGGCTAACACATCCCCCACCCCCCTCCCCTCTAGAACCCTCAGTTTGTTTCTCAGAGTCCATAGTCTCTCGTGGTTTGTCTCCCCTCCGATTTCCCCCCTTCATTTTTCCCTTCCTGCTATCTTCTTTTTTTATATATAATGTATTGTATATTCTGAAACAAATAATACATTATCTGCTCTAGTCTTTATTATTTTCTTCCTTCTGCTGGTTTTGGATTTTGTTGGTTGTTCTTTTTCTAGATTATATAGTGTTATTTGGTGTCCTTCTTTGTCTCTTGTCACAGTCTTTGTTTTAAAGTCTATTTTGTCTGATATAAGTATTGCTACCACAGCTTTCTTTTGACATCTATTTGCATGATAAATGTTTCTCCATCCCCTCATTTTCAAGCTGCAGGTGTCTTTAGGTCTGAAATGGGTGTCTTGTAGGCAGCATATAGATGGGTCTTGTTTTTTTTATTCATTCTGTCACCCTATGTCTTTTGATTGGAGTGTTTAATCCATTTACATTCAAAGTAATTATTGATAGATATGTATTTATTGACATTTTATTACTTGTTTTGAGGTTGTTTCTGAAGACTCTCTCTGATCCTTTTGTGTCTTTTTCTCTTTCATGCTTTGCTGGTTTTCTTTAGTGATATATTTGGATTTCTTTTTCTTTATTCTTTGCAGATTTATTAGTGGTTTTTGATTTGTGGTTACCATTAAGTTTGTATATAACATCTTCTGCATATAGCAGTCTGTATTAAGTCAATGGTCGCTGAAGTTTGAACCCATTCTTTACTCCTCTGCCCCCCAAGTTTTAGGTATATGATGTCATACTTTATATCCTTTCATTTTATGAATCCCTTGACTGATTTTTACAGTAATACTTATTTTTACTGCTTTTGTGTTTTTTACTTTTCATGCTCTCACTTATGGTCTTACTTTTCATACTCTCACTTATGGTCTTTCCTTTCCACTCAGTGTCCCCTTTGTATTTCTTGTAGGGCTGCATTAGTGGTCATGAACTCCTTTAGTTTTTGTTTGTCTGAGAAACTCTTTATCTCTCCTATTCTGAACGATAGCCTTACTGGATAGAGTATTCTTAGCTACAGATTTTTCCCATTCAACACTTTGAATATTTCATGCCACTCCTTTCTGGTCTGCAAAATTTCTGCTGAAAAATCCACTGATAGACTTATAAGGTTTCCCTTGTACATAATTGTCGTATTTTCTATTGGTGCTTTTACATTTTTTTCTTTATCACTACTTTTTGCCATTTTAATTACTATGGGTCTTGGTGTGGACCTACTTGGGTTGAATTTTTGGGGAGATCTCTGTGCCTCCTGGATCTGGATATCTGTACTTCCCCAGATTAGGGAAATTTTCAGTTATTATTTCTTCAAATAAAATTTCTGCACCCTTTTCTCTCTCTTCTGAGACCCCTATAATGTGAATGTGATGGAGTCATTGAGTTCTCTAAGACTATTCTTGATTTGCATAATTTTCTTTCTTCTACTTTGTTCAGTTTGGTTACTTTTCATTACTCTGTCTTCCAGGTCATTAATTCATTCCTCTGCTTCATTTAGCCTGCTATTTATTCCATGAAGTATATTTTTAATTTCATTTATTATGTTCTTGATCACTGATTAGTTCTTTTTTATCTGTGTTAAGGGTCTCAATGATGTCCACCACTCTTTTCTCCAGTCCAGTGAGTATCATTATGATCATTGCTTTAAATTCTCTATCAAACATATTACTTATATCCATTTTGCTTAAGTCTCTTACTGTGGTTTAGTCCTGTTCTTTCATTGGGGCATATTCCTCTGTCCCCACATCTTGTATAACACTCTGTGTCTGTTTCTTTGTGTTAGAAAAGTCAGCTACTGGGGCGCCTGGGTGGCTCAGTTCGTTAAGCAACTGCCTTCAGCTCAGGTCATGATCCTGGAGTCCCGGGATCGAGTCCCACATCGGACTCCCTGCTCGGCAGGGAGCCTGCTTCTCCCTCTGACCCTCCCCCCTCTCCTGAGCTCTCTCTCTCTTTCTCATTCTGTCTCAAATAAATAAATAAAATCTTAAAAGAAAAAAAAGAAAAGTCAGCTACTTCTCTTGCTCTTGATGATAACCTTATGAAGAATAGGTCCTATAGTGCCCTGCAGTGCAGTGTCCCTTGTTCCCCAGGGCCTGGCACTTCAGGGAGTTTCTCCTATGTGTGTTGCATGTGCTCTACTATTGAGTCTTATCCTCTTTTTCTTTCAGTCTAGTGGTCTGCAGAGACTCTCTTTGCCTGTTGTGGGCAGTATATGGTCCCCAGCAGGGGTAGGGCATGTTTTAACAATGTATGCAGTGGTATGCTTGTGAAATGAGACTTGCCCCTGCCACCACTGGACCTGAGGTCCCACAAAATGTGTGGATTGGGAGATATTGGTGTTGGCAGGGTTTGCAGCAGTCTTCTGGAGAGGGTGCTTGTGGTGCCAGGACCACAGCAAGTGTGACTGGGAAGGGTGGATCACTGAAGCCTGGTGGAGGGGGGCTTGGGGCAAGCAAGTTAAGTAATGAGTGTTCGTGCTATGCTGGTTCCTGCAGGTGGCTGTTGTTTATGCTGGGGGTTGAGAGAGGGAAATGATGCCTTCCAGCTCCTTTGTTCCTGGAAGGGTCCCCTTATGATCCCTGTCTCTCTGAGCCACACTTATTCTCCCTCCTGTCTGCCCCTGGGATTTTTTCATACTGCTGCTTCTACACTGTATCCAAAGGGGCTGTTTGTTATGCTGTCACTGTAAGGGTGGGGACTACTTCCTAAGGCTCTTAGGGCTCTCTCAGAGCAAAGCCTGCTGGTTTTCAGAATTCAGGCTTTAAGTCCCTCTGGTTGTAAGAACTCACAAAATTCAGACCCTCTCACATTCAAGGGCAAACATGTGGATTCATCTTCCCTCTTTGTGGGTTACCAGTGTGAAAGTCTGTTCTTTGCCCTTCTCCACACCACCAGCTCCTTCCCCCACAGAGGAATGCCATGGTCTGTTTTGCTCCCAGACAACACCTTCACCCTTCCTACATTCGTCAATGTGGCCTCTTCTCTACCTTTTAGATGTGGAGTTCATTCTGCCAGTCTTCAGATTGTCTTCTGGGTTATTTTTTCTGATGTGTTATTTATTTGTATCTATGGGACAGGTGAGCTTAGGGTCGGTCCCCTGAGGTCAGGAGCACAAGTATGCCCATTCTCACCATTTTTATTCAACATAGTGCTGGGAGTACTGGCCATAACAATTAGACAACATAAAGAAATAAAAGACATCCAAATGCCTTAGGCATTTGGTAAGGAAGAAATAAAACTCGGGCGCCTGGGTGGCTCAGTCGTTAAGCATCTGCCTTCGGCTCAGGTCCTGATCCCAGGGTCCTGGGATCGAGCCCCACATCAGGCTCCCTGCTCGGCGGGAAGCCTGCTTCTCCCTCTCCCACTCCCCTGCTTGTGTTCCCCTCTCGCTATGTATCTCTCTGTCAAATAAATAAAAATCTTAAAAAAAAAAAGAAATAAAACTCACTTTTTGCAAATGACATAATATTATATACAGGAATCCCTAAGGACTCCACCAAAAACTATTAGAACTGATAAATGAATTTAAGTAAAGTCACAGGATACAAAATCAATGTACAGAAATCTGTTGCACTTCTATATACCAATAATGAAATAGCAGAAAGTGAAATTAAGAAAACAATCCCATTTACAATTGCATCAAAACCAATAAAATATCTAGGAATAAACTTAGCCAAAGAGGTGAAAGACCTATACTCTGAAAACTATAAAACACTGATTAAAGAAATTGAAGATAATGCGAAGAAATGGAAAGATATTCCATGCTCATGGGTTGAAAGAACAAATGTTGTTAAACTGTCTGTACTTCCCAAAGCAATCTACAGATTTAATGCAATCACTACCCAAATACCAGCAGCATTTTTCACAGAACTCTAACAACCAATCCTAAAATTTGTATGGAACCACAAAAGACCCCAAATTGCCAAAGCAATCTTGAAAACAAAAACCAAAACTGGAGGAATCACAATTCCAGACTTCAAGTATATTATAAACTGGTAGTAATTAAAACAGTATGGTACTGGCACAAAAATAGACACATAGATCAATGGAATGAAATAGAATAGAAAATCCAGAAATAAATCCACAATTATTATTATTATTATTAAAGGTTTATTTATTTATTTGAGAGGGAGTGTGAGGGGGTAGGGGCAGAGGGAGAGAGATTCTCAAGCAGGCTCTATGCTGAGTGCAGAACCCCACATGGGGCTCAATCTCATGGTCCTGAGATCATGACCTGAGCCCAAATCAAGATTCAGACTCTTAACCAGCTGCACCACCCAGGCGCCCCAAACCACAATTATATGGTCAATTAAACTTGGACAAAGGAGGAATAAGTATATAATGGGAAAAAGACAATCTCTTCAACAAATGGTGTTGGGAAAACTGGACAGCCACATGCAAATGAATGAAACTAGACCACTTTCTTACACCATACACAAAAATATACTAAAAATGTTTGAAGACCTAGGTGTGAGACCTGAAACCATAAAAACCCTTGAAGAGAGCATAGACAGTAATTTCTCTGACATTTTTCTAGATACATCTCCTGAGGCAAGGGAAATAAAAGCATAAATAAACTACGTCAAAATAAAAATGTTTCTGCACAGTGAAGGAAACAATCAACAAAACTTGAAGGCAATCTCCAGAATGAAAGAAGATATTTGCAAATGACATATCTGATTAAGGGTTAGTATCCAAAATATATAAATAACTTATACAAATCAGCACTCAAAAAACAAATAATCCAATTAAAAAATGGGCAGAAGACATGAGCAGACATTTCTCCAAAAAAGACATCCAGATGGCCAACAGACACATGAAAAGATGCTCGATATCACTCATCATCAGGGAAATGCAAATCAAAATTACAATGAGATATCACCTCATACTTATCAAAATTGCTAAAATCCACAACACAAGAAACAACAGGTGTTGTTGAGGATGTGGAGAAAAAGGAACTCTTTTGCACTGTTGTTAGGAATGAAAACTAGTGCAGCCACTCTGGAGAACAGTATGGAAGTTCCTCAGAAAGTTAAAAAATAGAACTACCCTACAATCTAGTAATCACACTACTATGCATATTTACCCCCAAAATTCAAAAATACTAATTCAAATTTAAGAAACAAAACAAATAGGCAAAAAAAGGAGAGAGGAAAGCCAAGAAACAGACTTACCTATAGAGAACAAACCAATGGTTATCAGAAGGGATGTGTGTAGTGGGGTGGGTGAAATATGTGATGGGGATTAAAGAGTACACTTACCATGATGAACAAAAAAGAAAACAAAAGAAAGAAAAAACTTTTTACATAATAACTGATATGTCTGGAAATTAAAATGAGTAATGCTGATATGACCCCATTAGATATTTGATATATTAAATATATTAATTAAATAGTAATATATATTAGTATATTTTGTGCAAAATATGGGTGGCATCTAATACTTCTGATACACATATGAGTTTTCTAAGCCATTTGAATTGTGTCCAGAATTCATTTACTTTATTCTGACCCTTGATTATCAAGATGAATAATTTGGGGTCCTAGATTAAAGTGAATAAGTAAAGGGTTTTTTTCAGTAGTTTTTCTTTTTCTTTTCTTAAAGCCTTATTGAAGTCAGATTGGCATACAAAAATGCACACATTTAATGTACACATTTTGATGAATTTGACCATATGCTGATGGAAGGGAGAAATGGAGAATTGTAGTTTTTAATGGTAAGATTTACTGTGCTATAAATTCTATATGTATGTATTATAAGGAACTTTTAAAAATGCACAATTGTTAATATCCTTCATTGTACATTTTCTCCACTTATATTACCAAATGTAATTTAAGATTTTTTTTTTACTTTTGATTTACTTATTCCTCAACTACTTATGAGTACTTTGTTAGCCATTGATGCTAATTATAGCTCAGAAATTTCAAAATCCCCAAACTTGTATATTGGATAATACATATGTATATATAAATATACACATAGACACACATTCATACATATTATATGTATCTGATATATATGTTATGCATCTTTCACAGTGCATTAGAGATATAAGTAATATGTTGATTCATTAAATATCTTCTTCTATGGAGTCATATTTTTGGCCTTAGCTGAAATATATAAACTCTGATTTCAGTTCTATCCAGAAGCCAGTGCATATTTAAAAATGTAAACAAAAACCTAGTGTATTAGGGTTGTCTAGAGAACAGAACCAATAGAATATATAGAGAGATATATAGAAAGAAATTTATTGTGAGGGACTGGTTCATGTGATTATGGAGGATGAAAAGTCCCACGATTCACCGTCTGCAAGCTGGAGACCTGATGGCGTGGTTCCAATCTAAACCTAAGGGCCTGAGAACCAGGGAAACCAATTGTATAAGTCTCAGTTTAGGTCTGAAGGCCTAAAATCCAGGAACACCGATGTCTAGAGTAGGAGAAGATGGATGTCCCAGCTCAATAAGACAGCAAATTTACCCTTCCTCTGCCTTTTGTTCTATTCATACTCCCGATGGATGAGATGATGCCCACCCACACTGGTGAGGATGATCTTCCTTAGCCTACCAGTTCAAATGCTAATATCTTCTGGAAAGACCCTCACAGACATTCCCAGAAATAATGTTTTTCTCTTTTGGATCTCTTACTGCAGTCAAGTTGATACATTAAGTTAACAATCACAGCTAGGTAATACTATGCCATGAAGCATTTTTTGGGTTCTTATTAATAAGTTTAATTTGAAATTCAAGCTTTAAACTGCCTTTATAATTTTAATAGAATTTATTGATTTTTATGATTATAAAACAAATACATGTTATAGTTGAAAATTGGGAAAGTAAAGAAAAGCATAATGAGGAAATAAGAATCTTGATCACTCCACCCAGAGATAATACTAGAACCATAACCTACTATTCCTTTTTCTATACATATTAATACAATTGTATATATTTGCTTTAATATTATAAACTTTTACTATAAAAATCATGAATATCTTACCATGCCATGTAATATTTTTAACAATACACATTTGTTTATTTTTTAAAGGCAACATAGTATTTTATTGCATGGACATACTACAATTTAGTGAATTTTCCATTGTTAGATATTTGGTTAGTTTCAAAATTTCATTATTATAAATGTTGACATTTTGGATAATGTTGTACATTACTATATACATCTCTGAATAGTTTCTCACAAAAATATTTAGAAGGAGATTTGATTGTTTAGAGAATAAAACAGATTTAGTGTCATTTAATTGCCCTATAGAAAGGATATATGAATTTGTGCTCCTAACTAGAGTGTATGGAAATACTGTTCACTTATGATGATGATGATGATGATTAAAAAGGTTAAAAATGTTCCTTCATTGTTTCAACTTCCATTTCTTTAATTACTGTGTATTTATAGAGCAATTGTAAGTAATTATATAGAAACTAATTATAGTAATTATTATATAAGTATAGTTATTATAGTGATTACTATATATTGGTTATTATATATTCTTTGATTATTTTGATTTATATATATACATATATGTTATCTGATATATGGGTTTTGGATTGTGAAATTTCTGAGCTATAATTAGCACCAATGGCTAATAAATTGAAGTGAGTTTCATTCAACATTCATTTAATTAATATTTTATATGACTTATCAACACTCTCTGCCAGGCACCACTCTAAATATTATATATATAATACACATGCATGTTTGTGTCAAAACAACCGTCAAAACAACCTTGTATTTTTACTACCCCATTTTCCAGATGAGGAAGTTGAAGCAAAAAGAGGCCAAGTGATTTGTCAAAGTTACAGAGCTAAGTGGCTAGTGATTGTTATTCCTAGGGTTGGAATTTGAATCCAGGTGGAGTCTGGCCCTACAGTCAACTCATAATTGCCACACTATAATACCTCCTAGTAAATTTGTTCAGCACCTACTACACGCCATTGTGTCATAAGGGTTGGAACACTGAACAAAATCAGGCATTGCACTTGCCAACTTAAGTCTTAGAGTCTGACTTGAGAGATGGCTATGGCAAATACTATAAAATAATTAATTATTAAATTACAATTTTATTGTAAGCTATAAAGCTTAAGTCAAAGGTCTATGTGAACTCATAGTTGAGACCTGACCTAGACTGAAGAGTCAGTGAACCCTTCTTAAAGGAAGGAAAGTTTAAGCTGTCAAA
This sequence comes from Mirounga angustirostris, assembly GCF_029215605.1. Lineage (NCBI taxonomy): Eukaryota > Metazoa > Chordata > Mammalia > Carnivora > Phocidae > Mirounga > Mirounga angustirostris. Next base: position 102,281,177 of record NW_026991719.1, read on the forward strand.
TTAATGTCAGATTTTATTTCATGTTTTTCAATTGCTGATCATGTCATTGGACTGCTCTTAATATGGGTATGTGTCTACTCTAGTGATTTAAATAGCTCTTTACAAATAACAGGTATTGGGTTATATCTGTCACATGTTAAAAACACTCTTTAAAGTTTTTTATTATTCATATTTTTGATATTCAAAATGAGACTGTATATTTTATTCCACTGGTCTCATTGTACATTCTTTTTCTGGCCAATGTTATTCTGACTATAATAGTTTTAAAAATAATACTTATTCACCCACCCAACTTCTGAACATAGCCTCCAGTCCAACCTCTCCAAGAAGTATGACCACAGACCACCTGCTGAGCACAATCTATTGTCCACCCGGGTAGGGAGCCAAGCCAGCAGCCCTGCCCAACTGTTGAGCATAGACTAGGTCCCAGACAACCAGGGAGCCTGGACAATGAGATTGAGCCCAGCCTACAGTATCACCAGGCTGCAGAGTTCAACCTACCAACTCATGTAATAGCTGGACCCAGCATACAGCCTACCTGATTGGTGAACGCAGCTTTGGGTGGCTCACCCAATGAAGGGACACAACCAATGACCCCACCCAGGTTTAGAGCACTGTGGTTCCATCTGGCCAGAGCAACCCTACCCAACTGCAGGGCACAGCTTCCATCCCCACCCAACTATAGGGTATAGCTAGTAGCCCTGCATGATGAGAGAGTGGGGCCAGTAACCTCACCCAACAACAGAGCACAGCCAATGGCCTACTCAATCACAAAGTCCAGCCTGGGGCTCTACCAACTTTTGGGCACAGTCTGCTGCCCTGCCTGATCACAGAGCCAGTGGGAAGCCCCACTCAGACATGAAACCTGATCCCACCTGAATGTGGAGTCTAGCCAGTGCTTTTATTGAAGAGTTCATTTTTTTGTTGTTTTTGTATAGCCTGTATATTATTACTTTAATTGAGTGGTTCCCAATCAGGGGTGATTTTTTTTTTCTTTTTGCCATGGGGAATATTAGCAATGTCTGGAGGCATTTTTGTTGTCATAACTGTGGAAATAGGGTGGTACTACTGCCACTAATTGGTAATTGAAATTGTTTGTTGTTTTGAAATAAATAAACAACTGTATAAAAAACAGGTTTTACTTGGGGCGCCTGGATGACACAGTTGGTTAAGCATCTGACTCTTTGTTTTGGCTCAGGTCATGATCTCAGGGTGGTGAGATCCAGGTCCACATTGGGCTCCATGCTCAGCATGGAGTCTGCTTGAATTTCTCTCTCCTACTCCCTCTGCCCCTCCTCTCTCCTCTCTCTCAGACAAATAAATAAATCTTTATAAAAAATAAGTTTTACAGTTAAGAAGGCCAATTTGCAGTTCCTTCTCTATTATTTTTATTCAGCAGTCTTTTTTTTTTTTATCTTTTTTGATTTCAGATTACTCTTTATTCACAACTACTTGCTTTGGTTTCATAAAAGAAGGATTCTTCCTAATCTCTTCAAAAAAAACCAAGTTATATATTTTGCTGTGTTTCTTATCATAAGACTAAAGGAAGCATGTTGAGTCTGATTCTTGAGGTGTTCCTTTTCTTCTGATCTACAGTATCTCTTCATAAGTCCAGCCACCTTTTAAATTTTCTCCCTTTAGAGAAATATGCAGGTGTATCAGCTTTTGCTTGTTGTGCCCACTTATCGTCCTTTCCCCATTACATTCTATTCTTGAAGGGATATGACTTATCAGGAAGAATGGTGTCCACATTAACTTTCTGCATTTTATTGTCACTTGCTCTAAGTGGTTTAGAGTGTTTCAGAGGGGATATGTCATGGTCTCCTCCATTTGCTTCCCAAACTTGTTCTTTCATAAGGGTAAACACTCTGGGCATCTTCTTATATTTGTTGAAATACCTTTTTTGTATTTCAGCATCATTATAGGTTTTTACCTATTTTTATATTTTGCAATTCATCTCTATAGGAGTTTGGGAGGGAGGGATGTTAACACTTCTGATTATGTAACCAGCTTACCTGGAATGTGTCATCTTTGTACTCTTTCACCCATAAAATAAATATAATGGCCTTCACAAATAAATTGAACTTTCTAATTTAATTTTTCTTTATGAATTCTTATTTCTGTCATTTTATATCTCTCTGCCAGTTATATTCTTTTGATATCTAAATACTTCCTGTAATCCATTAATGATTATTCCTATTGTTTAGTTATCTTCCTGCTTCTTTTTGATAAAGTGTATACCAATATTAACCATTTTTTTAAAAAAGTACTTTGTAAAAGGCAAATTGAAATTTACTATAGGTAACAGGAAGATTTGCAAATAAAACACTTTTCAGTGTACATTACCAAGTCCAATAAATGCTATGTTCTCTATTAGACATGATTACTTTCTATTGAAAGCATATTCAAAATGTTATATGTAGATACTAACAATTTATTTCAATGTACACAAAAAATCATTTGGATAATTCATATTATTTTTTGATGCACTGTCAAAAGAATCCATTGCTTTAAAACAAATGAAATAGAATAGTGATCTAGGTGACTACCAGATGTATTTTGAGAATTAGAGTGGATATATACTTATATTAAAGGCGTATAATATTCTAACTGAAAACATATCCATAGCTTGGAAAAATTAGCATTGTACTATATTCTGGACAATAATTTGTCTCCTAATTCAGTGTAGCAGCATGATCATTCATGTTGTGTGATTACAAAGTGAACAGATGTGTCTTGAATTTTATTAAAAAATATTTAGTTTGTTATTTATTTAGTTACTTATTAAAGGAGATAGAGGTTTATTGAATACTGCAAGGGAGTGGTAGGCAGGAGAGCAGAAGAAGAATGTCTGCCAAAAATATTCATTTTTCTAGTAATGTTGCAATCCTTTAAAATATATCATGGTACTTGAGTCATTTTAGTATGTCCCATCTAATCATTTATGTCTGATTCCCTCAAGTATGTACTTTAATCAATTTCTGTTAGTCATATTACCTATTTACTTGGGTTTCCTTCTCAGATCCATACTCTGCTTGATTACTACCACCATTATGTTGTATGTCAACAGTTTGAAGAAAATTGCTGCTTTTAAAAGACAGAGGTGGAGATTTGATTGTGTCACTTTATTGAAGAGATATTATACAATTTAAATATAAAGAAAATCCCTATACCTTAAACCATTTCCACACCACCATACATGAGAAAATGTGAGATATAGTCACATAAAATAAGGCCCCCAGATATAATAACAAACATGCTTAAGAATGCAGAAAGTTATTCCAAGGGAAACTTGAGAAGTTATATGGGGAATTTGAAACATTTTAATGAATTAATGTCATTATTGATATTAGAACAATATAATTAAGCAAAAGTATGTGAATAATATAATGAAATATGAAATGTTATTTCATAAACATTATTTAAGAATAATATAAGCATTATATATTGTATTCTATATTTTCAAAAAATTAAGTGTTAGGGTAATGGAATTGTTCTCTATGATACTGTAGTGGTTGATACATGACATTATGTGTTTGTCAAAACGCATAAAACTTTATAACAAAAAGAGTGAACTTCAATGTATTAATATATTTTTAAAAATAATTTAGGACATTGAGGGATCTCAGGAAAGAATGCAGACTGTGACAAAAGAATCTAATTGTACCACAAATGTGTAAAACAATCTCACTGAAGAGGATGGGAGAATAAGGTACTGATCTGAGTAACTTTGGAAATGAGTGGAGTCTATCAGACTAAAGTTAAAGGCAAATGTACGTAAGTACTGTACTTAAGTTGAGAAAGTTGTTTCTTATGGAAGTATGAGTTGATAATTCTAAAACTATCATAGGTATATAAGAATTGAACAATTAAGTTAATTGGTAGTGGGTGTCGGGAGCCTGATTTCTTATTGTTGGAGTTTGAGGTTATAGGTAAACAGTGGGAGGAGGTTGTGATTCATGTGTTAATGGATTAGAGTTGAACACATCAGTATGAACGTATGTTTAGCTTAATATAGATACAGATTAAGATTGTGTGTGTGTGTGTGTGTGTATGCATACACAGGTTAGTACATACACACATATTTCTTTGCTGTGATAGCTGAGAGGGCCTAGAAGCAATGACATCCCAATAACAAAAGAACCCCTGACACCCAGATCTTGTTTTCTATTACCACTATACCACAAAAAAAAAAAAAAAAAATCAAGGCTCTTTGGAGAAATAGCTGATTCTAGCACAGGGAGTGGAAATTTATAATGTGAGCTGGAAGATCTTTTAGTTACAGAAAATAAGGGCTAAGGGCCAAAAAATAATAATAATAATAATGGGAGTGTGTCAAAGGGATTTAAGGGCCAACTGAAAGCTCTCCCAATGGCCAATTTAGAATACTTTGAACAATAAAATAGGGAAGGTTAGATTATAGCCCAAAGTAGAAAATAGATATCCATGTGTACATAAAGATAAATAAATGATATAATAATAAATACATGGGAGAGAAGAGACAAATCTCATATTCTGAGGAATTCCAAATAATTTAGGTAGGTATTCCATCCTCAAGGAGGTGCAGCATAACTTGTTGGTGGAGATATGGACTACACGTAGTGACTTCCCTCCACAGAGTACATTGTAAAAGGAGGAAGGAAACCTAATAAACACTACCTCAGCCAAGTGAACAAAATTAACATCAACAATGATAATCCATGTAACCTTGATGAAATGAAATGAGAATAGCTATTTACCTCTATAATCTTACATATGATAGCACGAATATAGTACAAAAGTGTGAAGAAATAAAAAGTATGAATGAAATGTTCTGACATGGAATGCTTTGTAAAATAAGTTCCTAAGCAGAAAAAGGAACAGAGGAAATAGTCAAAGGAATAAAAATATAGAAATCTATACACATACACACACACACACACACATAATCTTATTTGACATATTTGAGTGAGGTGTATGTACATGCCATTCTGAAAGCCCTGACTCCCTAGAAGACGTTTAGCATATCCTTTCTGTAAAGTGTTTACACATCCAGTAAATAGAATTATTTCAGAGCCACACAAAATTTTTCTCCCCATCTGCCCCCAAATTAGGCCTTTCATAACTCATTTTTTAAGTGACAGTCTTTAAATATTTTTGTATTTTGCCACATAGAATATTAAATTTTCAACTGAGCCACTGTGAGGGATTTATCACAATAGGACTCAGTAGCTTGGATGTATAAAATTTTTCAAAAATGTAGCGCTGGGTGTTATACACAACTAATGAATCATTGAACATTATATCAAAAACTAATGATGTACTATATGTTGGCTAATTGAATTTAAATTTAAAAATGTATAATTAAACCTCTGACACCTGCTATTTATGTCTCTATCTATTATCTATCTATCTATATTTATCTATCTATGCAAAGACCAGTTTTCCACTGAATTGAGAAGACCAGGTGTTCTTTTGATTAGTGCTTGTAATGTCTTTGAAAAGAAACCATTATTAGAGAGAATATGGAAAAATATTTGAATAATAGGGACTTAAGACTAATTCAGTTATTTCAAGACATAATTTAACCTGCCATTTTTTTTTCTCTTGAATGGCAAAAACAAGGTGGCCTGTTTGGACATTAAAAAAAAGGAAATTGAGAAAATAAAGGATCCTTCTAATTTTGCCACACTGATTTCTTTAGCAGATACCCAAAAAATCATTATATTTTGTATTTTAAAATTCTAGATACCTGCAGTAATGTAGCGAGAAGAGCACAAGGCTGACAATCAGAATCAAATTCTTTGATAATATACTAGCAGTGTAATCTTGGACATATTATTTATGAGTTCTGGATCTAATTCCTCATTCATAAAATAGGGTAGTAGTAGTATATACTCTATGATGGGGTTGCTGAGAGAATTGAATGTGATAGTAGATGTGAAAAAGCACTGAATGTATTAGGCATTAATGTAAACCTTAATTTAATTTAAAATAATTTAAAATAATCTTATACATTCATTCAAACACATTTCTTTGTACTTACATACAGTGGTAAGCAAAAACATCTTCACAAATCTGTGTTCTTCTTGGCAAACATTGTAATGCAAGGGGACATGTAATAGACGAACACAATACATTAAAGGGTGATAAGTCCTACAGAGGAAAGTAAGCTGTAAAATAGTAAAGGCTGTTGAAAAGTAGAGTAATTGATGTAACGTTGAGTAAGCAAATCAGAGAAGGCCTCATTGAAAAGGCTACAAAGATCTGAAGGGAGCAAATGAAGGAGCTATATGGATATATTATAGAAGTGTGCTCCAAACAAAGTGAACAGCAAATGCAGTAACTGTGAAGCGGAACTATGTCTGAGTGCTGGAGAACAATGAAGCCATTTTAACAAGAGTGAAATTCATTTGGGGAACAGTAGTATGAGATTAGAAAGATAAAGGGGCCCATATTATATAGAACCCTGTGAGCCATTTTAAGGACTTTGTATTTTATTTTAAGTAATTTGAGAAGAGAAGTGATATGGGTTGGATTATATTTAGCAGAATACAAGAGGACATAGGTGGAAGCAGAGTTTTAGCAGTGATCCAGAAAAGAAGTAATGCTGGCAACAGAACATTATCAATGGAGGTGGAGAGAAGTGGTCTGGTTCTAGATACTTTAAAATATTAACTTAATTGAATATTTTCAATATTGACTATATTGGTGGCTCCAAATAATGAAGTTTCTTCCTCCACTTAGTCCTTTGTGGCTTGATTAAAAAAAGTCTAACAAAGAGGCGAGGAGTTAAAATGGCAGAGGAGTAGGGGGACCCTAAATTTGTCTCGTTCCTCAAATACAACTAGATATCAAATCATTCTGAACACCCAAGAAATCAATCAGAGATCTGAGAAAACAAATGCTGTAAGTCTACAAGTAGAAAAGCGACCACTGTTTCGAAGATAGGAGGTAAGGAGACTTGAATCCAGTGTGATATAGCTGAGGATACAAAGAGGAAAAGGAGCCTGCTTAAGGAAGCTACTGCAAAGTATTATAAGCAGCAGAGGGCAAAATCAGAACTTTTGGAAGTCTGTCACAGTGGAGGATATGCCTGGCTTAAAGGTGCTCAAGTGGTGAAGCTGGGCAGAATCCCAGGTGTGACAGCATGGTCTCAGGATCCCTGGGGTTGCAAGAAGAATAGGTGACACCTACATGCCACAGAGTTCCCAGGCATAGGAGCGGGGAAGCCAGCTCAGAACAGTGAGTCTAGGTGCCGACTTTCTGCTCTGTGTTGCCATAAAGTGCAAGCCACTCTACAGTCATGTGACCACTTTCCTGGGATAGGGCCAGCAAACGGCAGAAGTGTGGTGAGACCCACACTCCCAGAACAACAGTGTGGGTCGTTGCCATGGGAGTCCCTAAAATTTGGAGTTTTAAAACTCAGTCGTGTCCCTGAGATAAAAATGCTCGGTTACAGGCCAAGTGAACACAGAGTTCTGATGGAAACCAGGGACAGAAGAGTGATTTATTGCTTTTCTATGAGGACTCACTGAAGAGTGGGCAGCACAAATTTTCAGTTCTGGGCTAGAGAGCAGGGCACAACAATATTCACCCCAGTCATCAGTGCTGAAAGCCTTCAGGGAACAAAACAGCACCACTTAGTGGAGTCCAGAGCCACTTACACTAAGTCCTGCCCCTGTGCACTGAAGGGGCATTTCCACTATGGCAAGTCCACCTGAGAAGCAGAAATAGGCCTCTCCCCAGAAGACCAGCGCAAACAACTCACTCTCACCAGGTTTACTGATCATAGAGGGCTGCAAAACTTCAGCTCTTGGGAAAACATATATAGCATTCTTTGTATGTTTATTCTTTAGTCTTTTAGTATTATTTTTTCATTTATTTTCTTATTTTTTCAATTCTTTTTCTTTTTCATTTTTTATTTTATATGTACTTTATATATATATATATATAATTTTTTGTTTCCTTTCATTGCATTTTATATATATAGTGTTTTTCTTTTGTTCTTATTTTGGGATCTAGTTTCTTTTAACAAGCAGACCAAAACACACCCATGATCAAGTTTTTTTTTTTTCCCCTGTTGTGGTTGTTGTTATTGTTTTTGTTCTTTTTTTCTTTCTTTCTCCTTTTTTTCTGGACAAAATGACAAAACAGAAATTCACCCCAAAAGAAAGAACTGGATGTAGTACTCACTGCCAGGGATTTAATCAATACAGATATAAGTAAGAGGTCTGAACTATAATTTAAAACAATGATTATAAGTTACTAGCTGGGCTTGAAAAAAGGATAGAAGACACTAGAGATCCCTTACTATAGAGATAGAAGAACTAAAATCTAGTCAGGCTAAAATTAAAAATGCTATTACTGAGATGCAGTCCCAAGTGGAGGTCATAAAAATGAGGATGAACAAATCAGAAGAGCGAATCAGTGATACAGAAGATAAAATGATGGAAAATATGGAAGCTGAAAAGAAGAGGGAAACAAAACTATTAGATCAAAGAGGTAGATTAGGGAACTCAGCAATTCCATAAAGTGAAATAATATCCATATTATAGGAGTCCCAGAAGATGAGGAATGGGAAAAAGGGGCAGAAGTTTATTTGAACAAATTATAGCTGAGAACGTCCCTAATCTGGGAAAGGAAACAGGCATTCATGTCCAAGAGGCACAGAGAACTACCCTCAAAATCAACAAAAATAGGTCAACACCTCGACATATAATAGTGAAACTTGCGAATTACAAAGATAAAGAGAAAATCCTGAAAGCAGCTCAGGTCAAGAGGTCCTTAACTACAAGGATAGACACATAAGGCTGGCAGCAGCCTTGTCCACAGAGACATGGCAGACCAGAAAGGACTGGCATGACATATTCAAATGCTAGATTGGAAAAATGTGTGGCCAAAAATACTTTATCCAAAAAGGCTGTCATTCAGAATAGAAGGAGAGATAAGAGTTTCCAGAACAAACAAAAAGTAAAGAAAGTTTTGAACACTAAACAAGCCCTGCAAGAAATATTAAAAGGGATCCTTTGAGTGGAGAGAGCCCCCAAAGTAACAAAGACCAGAATGGAAGAGAGACAATCTATAGGAACAATGACTTTACAGGTAATACAATGGCACTAAATTAATATCTTTCAATAATTACTCTGAATGTAAATGGACCAAATGCTCCAATCAAAAGACATAGGATATCAGAATTGATAAAAAAAAAGATTGATCAATATGCTGCTTATGAGAGACTCATTTTAGACCCAAAGACACCTCCAGATTGAAAACTGAGGGATTGGAGAACCATTTATCATGCTAATGGACATCAAAAGAAAGCTGGAGTAGCCATCCTTCTATCAGACAAACTAGATTTTATTTTTTTTAATTTTTTAAAGATTTTATTTATTTGCCAGAGAGAGCACAAGTAGGGGGAGCAACAGGCAGAGGGAGATACAGGCACCCTGCTGAGCAAGGAGCCCAGTGTGGGACTTGATACCAGGACCCTGGGATCATGACCTGAGCTGAAGGCAGATGCTTAACTGACTGAACCACCCAGGCATCCCCAGAAAAACTAGATTTTAAACCAAATACTGTAATAAGAGTTGAAGAAGGACACCATATCATAATAAAGTGGTCTATCCAACAAGAAGATCTAACAATTATAAATATTTATTCCCCTAACTTAGGAGCAGCCAAATATATAAATTAATTAATAACAAAATTAAAAAAATCCTCATCAATAATACAATAATAGTAGGGGACTTTAGCACCCCACTCACAGCAAAGGACAGATCATCTAAGCAGAAGATCAACAAGGAAGCAAGAGCTATGATGACACACTGGACCAGATGGACTTCACAGGTATGTTCAGAACATTTCATCCTAAAGCAACAGAATACACATTCTTTTTGAATGCATATGGAACATTCTCCAGAATAAATCACATACTGGGTCACAAATCAAGTCTCCACCACTACAAAAAGATTGAAATCATACCATGCATATTTTCAGACCACAATGCTGTAAAACTTGAAGTCAATCACAAGAAGAAATTTGGAGGGATGCCTGGGTCGCTCAGTTGGTTAAGCAGCTGCCTTCAGTTTAGGTCATGACTCCAGGATGTTGGGATCTAGTCCCACATTGGGCTCCTTGCTCAGTGGGGAGCTGCTTCTCCCACTGCCTGTTCCATCTACTGCTCCCCTTGCTTGTGCACTCTCTCTCTCTGTGACAAATAAATAAGTAAAATCTTTAAAAAAAGAAGTTTGAAAGGACCACAAATACATGGAGGTTAAAGAACATCCTACTGAAGAGCAAATGGGTCAACCAGGAAATTAAAGAAGAATTAAAAAAATACATGGAATCAAATGAAAGTGAAAACACGACCTTCTGGATGTAGCAAAGGTGGTCCTAAGAGAGAAATATGTAGCAATACAGGTCTTCCTTAAGAAACAAGAAGTCTCAAACACAACCTAACTTTACACCTAAAGGAGCTGGAAAAAGAAAAGCAAATAAAGTGTAAATTCAGCAGGAGAAAAGAAATAATAAAGATTAGAGCAGAAATCAATGATATAGAAATAATAATAATAATAAAAAAAAAACAGTAGAAGAGATCAATGAAACTAAGAGATGGTACTTTGAAAGAATTAATGAGATCAGTAAACCCCTAGTCAGACTTATCAGAAAGGAAAGGGAAAAGACCCAAATAAATAAAATCATGAATGAAAGAAGACAGATAACAACCAACACTGAAGAAATACAAACAATTATGAGAGAATATTATGAGCAATTATATACCAACAAATAAGGAAATCTGGGAGAAATGGATAAATTCCTAGAAACATATAAACTACCAAAACTGAAACATGAAGAAACAGAAAACCTGAATAACCCATAACCAGCAAAAAAATTGAATCAGTAATAAAAAAAATCTCCCAATAAACAAGATTCCAGGGCCAGATGGCTTCCCAGGGGAATTCTACCAAACATTTAAAGAATTAATACCTGTTCTGAAACAGTGCCAAAAAAGAAATGGAAGGAAAACTTCCAAACCAGTCTATGATGCCAGCATTGCCTTGATCCCAAAACCAAAGACCCCACCAAAAAGGAAAATTATAGACCAATATCCCTGATGAACATGGATGCCAAAATTCTCACCAAGATGTTAGCTGATAAGATCTAACAGTACATTAAAAGGATTATTCACTACAACCAAGGGGGATTTATTCATGGACTGCAGGAATGGTTCAACCACCACAAATCAATCAACATGATACACCACATTAATAAAAGAAAGGATAAGAACCATATGATCCTCTCAATAGATACAGAAAAAGCATTTGTCAAAATACAGCATCCTTTTTTTTTTTTTAAAGATTTTATTTATTTATTTGACAGAGAGAGACATAGTGAGAGAGGGAACACAAGCAGGGGGAGAAGGAGGGGAGAAGCAGGCTTCCCCACGGAGCAGAGAGCCCGATGTGGGGCTCGATCCCAGGATCCTGGGATCACGACCTGAGCCGAAGGCAGACGCTTAACGACTGAGCCACCCAGGCGCCCCTATAGCATCCTTTTTTGATAAAAAACCTTTCACCCTGTATGGATTGAGGGAATATGTCTCAACATCATAAAATCCATATATGAAGGACCCACAGCAATAACATCCTCAATGGGGAAAAACTGAGAGCTTTTCCCCAAGGTCAGGAACACAAGAGGGATGTCCACTCTCACCACTGTTTTTCAACATAGTATTAGAAGTCCTAGCCTCAGCTATCAGACAACAAAGAGAAATAAAATGCATCTAAATCGACAAAGAAGTCAAACTTTTACTCTTCACAGATGACATGATACTCTATGTAGAAAACCCAAAAGATTCCACCAAAAAAATTGCTGGAACTGATACAGGAATTCAGCAAAGTCACAAAGTATAAAATCAAAGCACAGAAGTCAGTTGCATTTCTGTACATTAATGATGTAGCGGCAGAAAGTGAAATCAAGGAATCAGTCTCATTTACAATTGCACCAAGAACCATAAGATACCTATGAATAAATCTAACCAAAGAGGTAAATGATCTGTACTCTGAAAACTATAGAACACTCATGAAAGAAATTGGGGAAGATACAAAGAAAGTGAAAAACATTCCATGCTCATGGGTTGGAAGAACAAATATTGTTAAACTGTTTGTGCTACCCAAAGCAATCTACACATTCAAAACAATCACTATCAAAATACCATCAACGTTTTTCACAGAGGTGGGACAAACAACCCTAAAATTGGTATGGAACCAGAAAAGACACCTAATAGCCAAAGCAACATTGCAAATGAAAAGCAAAGCTAGAGGCATCACAATTTCAGACTTCAAGCTGTATTACAAAGCTGTTATCATCAAGACAGTATGGTACTTGCACAAAAAGAGACACATAGATCAGTGGAACAGAGTAGAAAACCCAGAAATGGACCCACATCTATATGATCAACTAATGTTTGACAATGTAGGAAAGAATATCCAATGGAAAAAAGACAATCTCTTCAATAAATGGTGTTGGGAAAATTGGATAGCAACATGTAGAAGAATGAAACTGGACCACTTTCTTACACCATACACAAAAATAAACTCAAAATGGATGAATGACCTACATATGAGAGAGGAAACCATCAAAATCCTAGAGGAGAACATAGGCAACAACTTCTTAGACCTTGGCCACAACAAATTTTCCTAGGCATGCCTCCAAAGGGAAGGGAAACAAAAGCAACAATGAACTATTTTGACTTCATCAGGATTAAAAGCTTTTTCACAGCAAAGGAAACAATCAACAAAGCTAAAGGGCAACCTATGGAATGGGAGAAGATATTCAGAAATGAGATATCAGATAAAGGGCTAGTATCCAAAATCTATAAAGAACTTATCAAACTCAACACCCAAAAAACAAAAAATTCAGTAAAGAAGTTGACAGAAGACATGAACGACATTTCTCCAAAGAAGATGTACAAATGGCTAGCAGACACACGAACAAATGCTCAACATCACTTGGCATCAGAGAAACACAAATCAAAACTGCAATGAGATACCACCTCACATCAGTCAGAATGGCTAAAATTGAACAACTCAGGAAACAATAGGCATTGGCAAAAATGTGGAGAAAGGGGAAAACTCATAGACATTGGCAAGGATGTGGAGAAAAGGGAACCCTCTTACGCTATTGTTGGGAATGCAAACTGGAGCAGCCCCTGTGAAAACAGTATGGAGGTTCCTCAAAAAGTTAAAAATAGAACTACTGTATGACCCAGCAATTGCACTTCTAGGTATTTATCCAAAGGATACAGGGGCGCCTGGGTGGCTCAGGTCGTGATCCCAGCGTCCTGGGATCGAGCCCTGCATCGGGCTCCCTGCTCAGCGGGAAGTCTGCTTCTCCCTCTCCAACTCCCCCTGATTGTGTTCCTGCTCTCACTATCTCTCTCTGTCAAATAAATAAAATTAAAAAAAAAAAGGATACAAAAGCAGTGATTCGAAGAGGCACATGTACCACAATGTTTATAACAACAATGTCCACAATAGTCAAAACATGGAAAGAGCCCAGATGTCTATCAACAGATGAATGAATAAAGAGGTGGCGTGCACACACACACACACACACACAGAGGAATAATACTCGGCCATCAAAAGGAATGAAATTTTGCCATTTACAACAATGTAATGTGGAGGGAAGTAGATGGTATTATGCTAAGCAAAGTAAGTCAGAGAAAGAAAAATACTATATGATTTCACTCATTTGTGGAATTTAAGAAACAAAACAGATGAACATAGGGGACTTAATGACTTAATTACTCATTTTAAACATTTTGATGAGTGTATAATGATATTGCACCATGGCATTGGTTTTTGTTTCTCTAATGACTAATGAAAAACATCTTTTCATAGGTTAATTGGATATTTGGTTATGCTCTTTTGTGAAGTGCTTGTTCAAGTACTTTGTCAATTTTGGGGGGGGCGCTGTTTGCTTTTCTTATTGATTTGTGAGAGTTATTTACATATTCTGGATACAAGTCCTTTTTCAGATACATGGATTGCAAAAGTATTTTCCACTGTTGCTTGACTTTGTACTTTTTAAATTTTTCTTTTGATAAACAGAAGTTTTAAAGTTTTTCTTTTTGTTTAACACTTTTGGTGTTCTCTTGAAAAAAAAGATCTAATCTATTTATATTTCACATTTAGTAACAAATCCGTATGTAATTTATTTTTGCATATGACAGATTGGAGGCAAGATTAGTTTTTTTTCCCATATGAGTAATTAAGTCATTTGTTGAAAATTTTATTTTCTTCACATTTTACTGCAGGTATCCATATACATGTGGTTCTATTTCTGGACTCACTATACTGTTTCACTGTTCTATATTACTAATAGCACACTGTCTTATTATAGCTTTATAATAATATTTTATATCTAGTAATGTAAGTCCTCCAGTTTTGTTCCTATTCTTTATTGCATTGCCTATTTTTGTCCCTTTGTATTTCCATGTAGATTTATAATCAGATTGTCAATTTCTACAAAAAAAAAACCTTCTATGATTATTAGGATTCATTGAATAGATCAAATTTTTGGAGAAGTAGCATTATTATAATATTGCATATTCTTATATATGAACATGTTAAATTTCTCTACTTGTCTGGGTCTTTAATTTCTCTAAAAAAAGTTTTCTAATTTTCATTTTACAGTCCCTGTACATGTTTCATTATATTTATCCTAGGGATTTGATATTTTTGTTTTTTTAATTTTAAACTTCATTTTTTAATTGTAGTTGTTATATATATAAAGTGTTTGAAATACTGAGCTTGTACCAAATAATCTGCTCAATTAACTTATGCTAGTTATAAATCATTTTGGACAGTCTACTTACACAGTCATGTAAAATTAACTCTACAAATAAGGAAAACTACTTCTTCCCTTCTAATTCCTGTCTTTTATTTTTTCTTCTTGCTTAATAGCACTGACTAGGATCTCCAGTACAATATTTAATAGAAGTGGTAAGAACTGGTATCCATGCATGCAATGTTCTTATTCTTAGGAGAATTCAGTTCAATTTTTCATCACTTAATTTAATATTTGCTACAGCTTTTATTATAGATATTTTTTTAGATTTAAGAAAGTTCTCTTCAATTCCTATCTTGGTAATCTTTATCATGAATAAATGTTGAATTTTATCAAATATTTGTTCATGATAGTGTTATTTTATCCTTTGTTACTACAAGAAATTATGATTACTGATTTTTTCATTGAGTTCTTACTGATTTTTGTTTGTTAAACCAATCTTGTACCCTGGGACAAACTTCACTTGATTATGATGTATTATCTTTTTGCATATATCGGGATTCAGTTTGCTAATATTTTGTTCAGAATTTTTGCATCAATGGATAAAAGAATGATCCAAAAGTATATGGTATACAGGAGATAACATTTTAGATCTAAAGACACATATTGTTTTAATCTAAAAGGATATAATGAGAAATACCATGCAAAGGGGATCCAAAAGAAAGCTGGATTGGGTACACTAATGTGAGATAAAATAGAATTGAAGGCACAAAATGTTCCTAAAGACAAAAAAGGGAAATTTTATAATGATGAGATGGTCAATTCTTCTAACATAACAATTATATATGTAAATTTATCTAACAATGTAAATCCAAAATATAAGAAGTAGAAACAAATAATTTAAGAGAGAAATAGACAATCCAATAATAACAGCAGGACACATAAATACCTTACTTTGATAAATGGATGAAACAGCTAGAAATAGGGACACTTGAATGGCTCTGGCGGTTGAGCCTGACTCTTGATTTTGGCTCAGGTCATTATCTCAGGGTCCTGAGATCAGTCCACAGATCAAGATCTGTGCTCAGCAAGGAGTCTGCTTAAGGATTTTTCCCTTTGCCCCTCCCCTCACTCTCTCTCTCTCTCTAAAATAAATAAATAAATCTTTACAAAAGAAAGACAGCTAGAAACAAGGAAATAGGAGACTTGAACAACACTATAAACCAACTAGGTCTACTAGATATCTGTAAAACAATCTCTCCCATAACAGCAGAATAAACTTTCTTTTCAAGTGAAGATGGAATAGTCTCTAGAATAGATGATGTGTTAAGCCAAAAAATAAGCCCAATAAACTTAAAATGATTTAAATCATATAAAATATGTTCTCTGATTGCAACTGAATTATGGCTTTACAGAAATAAAAAATGAAGATAATATGATAAATATATGTCAAAAAAGTCAGTTAACTAGATGAAATGGACAAATTTCTAAAAGGGCACAAACTATGAAATAAACTCAAGAAGAAAATATTAGAGAAAAACGTTAAGAAGTTCAGATAATCAGTTCAGGTAATCAGTTCAGGTGGCCCAATATCTAATGAGAGTTCAAAAAAAGAGAATAGAAAACATAGAGGAGAGGAAATTATGAAAGTAATAACAAAATTTTCTTAAGAACATGAGTCTTCAGATTTTTAAGGGCTCATTATGTACCCAGCATAATAAATGAAAGAAAGAAATACTTGCAAAACAAAAATAGACAAAAAGATCTAAACCTAAGTGCATCCCTTTGAAAGTTTGAAATCTCCAGTTTGTGCCCTTTTAGAAATTTGTCTATTTCATCTAGTTAATGGATTTTTTGACATACAATTATTCATATTGTTATCTTATAACTATTTTTTATTTCTGTAAAGCCATAAGTCAATTGCAAGGATAAAAAGAAATTTCTAGAGAAACTTATACAAGACAAAAAAAGCAAACAGATCATTTATAAAAAAGCAGTACTCAAACTTGCATCAGACTTTTCACCAACACTGGATAAAAATGCCTTTCGTGTTCTGATGTAAAATGTTTTTAATTTATAATTCTTCATCAAGGCAAACTATGAAACCAGTGGTAGGGCATAATAAAAAAATATTTGCACACAGAAGGACACAAAAATCAGCATCCTACACCTTCTTTCTTATGATAGGTCTTGACTCTATAATTTTGTGAAACAAATGGAACAAGGAAGAGAAACACATTGTATCACATGGATTAATCTCATCTAGTTTAAGTTGATTTTTTGCTTATCTGTAAGTTTTGAAGGGTTAATACTATTAAATATATTAAGTAAAGATAAATGATGCTCTGTAACCATGGGTTCATGGGGCAGAGTATTATATTCTGTCAGTATTGTTTCATAATTATTGGATTGATGATTTGTAATGGGTTTTGGTGAGGTTTGGGAAATTTTGTTGGTTAAGGCTAGTCACATAGCTAGTATGTGCTTACATAACCAGTTTACTATAAAAGACCCCTACAATGAATAGACTTTGGGCTTCCTGGTACCAAAACACTTTGCATCCATGCTGGTAAGCATTTGAGATCTGGAGACAAAGTGCATCTTTTCATGATCCAACCAGTTGTTAAAAAGGAAAGCCAGCACCTGAGATCTTTGGGCATTTTTCAATACATATCCTTCTCATGCTGATGCTGTATCACATCCTTTGCCCATTATGAAGCTCTTTTATGAGTATAAACAGTGTGAATCCTATGAATTATTAAATCAACTAAAAACTTAAAGTGAATTATACATAACTTAGTACAACATGAGATTTAGAAAACAATGATTCTCATCTTACCTCTCTACTTCTTCAGGTGATATCTGTGTAGATGTACAGCAGACCAAGAGTGCAACCAGCAAAGCATGGAGCAACTAGATAGATAATTCTGGAAAGTAAAGAAGGTTAAATGTTGATGAGTGCATTAAGTTTCTTATTGCTGCTTTGAAAGATTACTACAAATGTAATAACTTAAAATGACACAAATCTAGTTTATTACAGTTCTGTAGTTGAGAAGTCTGATGTGGGTATCACTGGGCTGAAATCAAGGTGTCAACAAGGGCTGTGATCTTTTTTGGAAGCTCTAAGGAAAGATCAATTTCCTTGATTTTTCCAGCTGGTAGAAGCTGTTCATACTCCTTGGATCATAGCCTGTTCCTCCATTTCCAAAACCAACAATGACTGGTTGAGTCTTTCTCACATTGCATCAATCTGACATTGACTCCTCTTCTGGCTTATACTTCCACTTTTAAGGAGCCTTTTGATTACATTGGATCCAATGGATGACCCAGGATAATCTCCCATCTCAAGGTCTGCAGATTAGTACCTTAATTCTATCTGCAAGCTCAAATTTCCTTTTATTTAAACCTAACATATCCACAGGTTCTGGGTATTAGGACATGGATATCTTTGTGGGCCACTTTTCTACCTATCACAATTAATTTAAAACCTCAATTTAAGAAAAAGGCAATTAGAAATCCCAGGAGGGGTTACTTGTGGATCAACATAGTGGAATCTTTTTTGTTTAAGAAACAACCATTTAAATGGAGAAAAAAATATATAGCCAGATGGTTATAAATAACATACATAATTATAAATTTATGTATATTACACAATAGCAATTATTTGGCATTTCTGTTATTTGTCCTGAGGGTATACAACATATGGGGATATAGTCAAGAAATCCACTAAATCTTGGTAAGAACAATGAGACTCTGTTATATTCGAGCTAGCAGAAGAAAGAATCAAGGACTTGAGGATAGACCAATAGAGATTATACAATCAGAAGAATAGTGAAAAAGCAGAATGAAAAGAAATATGGCCTCAGAGAAATGTGGAATGGGAATACCAGGAAAGAGGAAAGAATGAGAAAGAAGCAGAAAGAATATTTGAAGAAATAGTGACTGAAAACTTGCCAAATTTTGTGAAAATATTCATATACACATCCAAGCAGTGCATAAAACTCCAACTAGAATAAACAGAAAGAGATCCACAACTAGACACATCACAGTCAAAATGTTCAAAGAGAAAGACAAAAGAGAAGAGAAAGAGAAAAGCAGGTCATCACAAACAAGGGAACACCAATAAAATCAACAATTTAACTTTCATCAGAAACAATGGAGCCCAGAAGGCGGTAGAGTAACACATTCAAGCTGCTGAAAAAACTGTCAGATTTCTATATACAGCAAAGTTATCTTCTGAAAATGAAGAAGTAATTATAGCATTTTCATGTGAACAAAAGCTGATAGAATCCATTACTAGAAAATCTGTCCTACAAGAAATACTAAAGGGAATATTTCAGGCTAAAATAAAAAGAAATTAAATAACAACTTGATCCAAATGAAGGAATAATTAGTGCCAGTAATGTTAACCACTTAGGGAAATATAATTGTATAATTGTGTATTTATTACCTTTTCTTCTCTCAACTGATTTGAAAAGTAATTGAATACAACAATTGGAAATTATTGTATTTTGGGTTTGTAACATATATCAATGTAATCTATTTGACAATTCCAGCACAAAGGCAGCAGATGGGATAAAAGCCGTATTAGAATAAGGATACAACATTTAATGGTAACTCAAACCCATGGAAATAAATAAAGAAATTATAAACAATAAATAAGAAGTTTAATATAAGAAGAGTGACATCTGCAAGATGGTAGAAGAATTTTCTACTGTTGTTCCACCAAAGAACATCAATTTTTATATTAACCTATGCTATCCACCTTTGTAGGAGTCTGGGAGTACAGCACAGAAGTTTCAACACACATTTGGAGCAAAAAATCTGAGAATGCATTGAAGAAGATATTAACAGTTTTACTTTACCCGTGTTACCTCTCCCCCAAGGTGGCATTACTCAGTGCCAAGAGAAAAGCATGCAGCCTGTGATTTCTTCCATGGAGGAGAGTGAGAGCATAGTGAGTGAGTGCCTGCTTCCTCGGCTGTGTGGGATGCTGCTGAAGAGGCCCACTTCTTTTTCAGTCCACCCAGTATACTAAAGTGACCTGTACAACTGAGGGGCTGAAAGAGTCTGGGATCACAGCAGCCAGTGTTGAGAACTCATTAAAGAGGCATGGATCCTATATTGCTTTATGGACTTCATCAAGATATCTATCCACAAGCCAATGGGGACACCTTACCTGTGGATCCCTGACTGGTCCACAGACACCCTCAATCCTCCACACAGCTTACCCACACACAATCCTATAGCCACTACCCTGCACATGGCCCTGTGGACATGAGGTGCAAGCCTTTATATACAACCAGTGAGCACTATCTCCATTTACAAAAGAAAAAATATATACATATATATTTAGTAATCTCTACACCCAAAGTGGGGTTTGAACACATGACAATGGGGTCACAAGTTGCATGCTTGTGACTGACCCAGCCAGGCACCCCAGGAAAATATTTTTTTTATGTAGAAAAAAAATCCACCAAAACCACTATTAAAACTGCATTGTTGAAGTGTAATCACATATAATGCTACATTAGTTTCAGTGTGTATATGTGTACAACATATTGATTTGACAATCTTATACATTACTCAGTGCTCATAAGTGTAGTTACCATCTGTCATCATACATTATTACAATATTATTAACTATAAAAAAACACTCTTAAAACTAGTAAGTTCAGCAATGTTATAAGATACAATATCAAGATACAAAATCAATTACATTCCTACATGCTAGCAATGATAATTTCCAAAGTGAAATGAAGAAAATAATTCCACTTAAAATAGCATAAAAAATAAAATAACTAGGTTTAAATTAAACAAAAGAATGCAAGATTTATATACAGAAAACTACAAAATACCATTGTAAGAATTTAAAGAAGACATAAATAAATGGAAAGACATACCCATGTTTTTGGATTGGTAGAGACCAAATATAAATGTGATGTCAGTACTCCTCAAAATAATACAGATTTGTTGGGATCCCTATCAAAATTTGAGCTGGCCTTAGTGTAGAATTTAGGAACAAGATGTTCCTAACATCCACATATAAATGTAGAGACCCATAATAGCTAAAACAATTTTGAAAATAAACAACAAAGTTGAGGGACTCATGCTTTCTGATTTCAAAATTTAATACAAAACAAGAGTAATCAAGACAGTGTGGTGCTTGAAAAAGATAAACATATAGACTAATGGAAGAGATTGAGAATTCAGAAATAAACATTTATGTTTATGATCAGTTGACTTGCAACATGATCTCAGGACATTTAAATGGGAAAAGAGTAATCTTTTCAATAAATGCTGTGTCGACAAGTGGATATCCATATGCAAAATAATGGAATTGGATCCTTACCCCAAATCATATTAAAATTTAACTCAAAATAGATAATACACTCAATTGTTAGAGGTAAAACTATAGAACTCTTAGAAGGAAACATAGCAGTAAATCTTTGCTCTCTTGGATTTGGCAACGGTTTATTTAATACACCAGAAGCAAAAGCAGCAAAAGACAAAAAATAAGTAAATTGTACTTCATTTAATTAAAAAAAATGTTCTGCAAATGATATCATCAAAAAGTGAGAAGACAGCACACAGAATGGGAGAATATATTTCCAACCATCTATCTGGTAATGGACCTATATACAGACTATTTCAAGAACTCTTATAATTCAACAACAAAAGACAACTTAATTAAAAATGGGCAAATGATCTGCTTAGATATTTCTCTACAGAAGATATACAAATGGAAAATATGTATATGAAAAGAGAGATGTTCATCATTGTTAGTCATCAGGGAAATGGAAATCAGCACTTGTATGAGATATAACCTCACATCTGCTAGTGTGAGTATGATAAACAAAATAGGTAATAACAAGTGTTGGGGAGGTTATGGAGAAATTGGAACTTCCCTACACTGTCGCTGGGAATGTAAAATGGTGTTTCCTGTTTGTAAAACTGTCTGGCAACTTCTCAAATTTAAACAGAGTTATCGTAAGACCTAGGAATTTTACTACTAGTTATATATCCAAGAGTAGTGAAAACAAATTTCCACACAAAACGTGTACACAAATGGTTGTTGCAGTGTTATTCATAATAGCTAAACTGTAGAAGCTACTTAAATATGCATCAGCTGATGAATGGATAACTAAAATGTGATATATTCCTACAATGTAATATTATTTGGCCATAGACAGGAATAAAGTACTGAAACATATGAGAATATGGATGGATCTTGAAAATATTAAGCTAAGTCAAAGAAGCCAGACAAAAAGGGCATATATTTTATGATTACTTTTTTTAGATATAGTTGACATATAACATTGTGTAAGTTCAAGGTGTACAACATGTTGATTTGATACATTTATATATTTCAATATGATTACCATTGTATAGCTAGCTAACAACCCCACTGCATCATGGTAGTTACCATTCTATTTTATGGTAAGAACATTTAAGATGTAATTTCTTAGAAACTTTGAAATATATGATACAATGTTGTTGATTATAATCACAATGCTGTGTATTAGATCTCTAGGATACTGGGAGTGAGTGGTAATGGGTACAAGGTTTCTTTATGGAGTTATAAAAATCTTTAATCTTAGATTGTGGTGGTGGCAGCAAAACTCTGTGAATACACTAAAATCCTGAACTGTACACTTTAAAAGGGTAAATTTTATGGTTTGTGATTTGTATCTCAACAAAGATGATTTAAAATAAACCCCAGCAAAGCAAAAAGTGGTAACAAAATAAAAAATGCAATCATAGTATATAACTTGGGTTATGTGCTTTATGTTCTCATGCTAATGTAAACATTATTCTCCTATTAACAACTTTTATAATAATTTGTATAATATAATAATATAACAACTTAAATTGTTACTAAAAATTATATAAATGCTTCTAACATTTGCAATGGAAAAGTATAGGTTTAGGGGCACCTGGGTGGCTGAGGCGTTAAGCATCTGCCTTCAGCTCAGGTCATGATCCCAGGGTCCTGGGATCGAACCCCGCATCCGGGTCCCTGCTTGGCCAGGAGCCTGCTTCTCCCCCCGCCCTTGCTTGTGTTCCCTCTCTAGCTGTCTCTCTCTCTGTGTCAAATAAATAAATAAAATCTTTTTAAAAAAAGAGAGAAGTATAGATTTAGATAACAAATGTGAGGTAATAGAAGGAGGCAGGAGAACCACAGTGAAAATACAAGTGCTAATATCTTTGTCTTACAAAGTGCATATTGAGAGACCCTGTTGTGTGTGTGTGTGGGTGTGTGTGTATTTATTTAAATTCAATTAGTCAAGGTATAGTACATCATTAGCTATGTTTATAATTGATGGAACAAGACATTAGGGTACAAATGTATTTCTAAAAACAGTAAGTAGAGGTACTATAAAATAGAGATGTAATTATATCTGCATGGTATTTGTTTGGTGGGGTATAAGTAAGCTTATCCCTAATCTATTATATCAGGAAGTCAAATGGTAATGTGCAAAACTGATGAGTTAAGATTTAGCAGTGTAAGCATTATTTAGAGACATGGAAATGTTAACCAGAAGGAATTAAAATATTTAAGAATGGTTCCTTCTGTGGAGGAGTAGAGCTTAGGGATTGTTTTTGTTTGTTGTTTTTTTAAGTAGGTTCCATGCCCAGTGCAGAGCCCAACATGGGGCCTGAACTCACAACCCTGAGATCAAGACCTGAGACAGATCAAGAGTTGGATGCCTTACTGACTGAGTCACCCAGGCACATCCCAAGGATTGTTTTCATAACAAGTCTTTCTCTATTATTTAATGAAAACTTACTATTTGGTTTAAAACATATTTTGAATGTATGTGTGAATTCTTTTAAAAAAGAAGTCAGCAATAATTATTGAAAAAGTATGATTACAAATAAAATTAAGTGCTGAAAATACTTTGTATATACAGAAATTCCAACAAGTATGTACTATAATACTATCTTCATGGATGGTGATAAATATATTTTATATTTTCCCTTCCTTCTAAGATAGAAAAATTGGACTCATAAAAAGACTGAAAATTATTCTTTTAAGACTGGAAAAAAAGACCTTGATTGACATGCTGTAAATAATTATGGACATAGTGAATGTTAGTATCCACAGCTTCTCAGTAGTTTCACCATATTTCTGAAAATAAGGAGACAATTGATGAAACTGAAAGACAGTTAATTTGAAATGAATAAAAGGAAATGACTTTGCAATAGATATGGTTGACCTGTGAAATCCTCTGTCCTAGTATGTTACTAAGAAGGGTCATTTGCATCTGGATTAAAACTGAATTTTGCATTTTCAAAGTCATGTAAACTAAGGAAAGAGCAGGAAGAAAAGTAAGCCTTGAAAGGAAATGCACCACCACCACATAAGCTTCTGCAAAAAGAGCTCTTAGACAGTGATACTGATTTTAATATTGGGTACAGAAACTCTTAAATTTTATACCCAAACCTAATATACTGTGAGTGTTCTGTTCCCCCCCCACCAAACTTAGTCACCTATGGGGAAAAAAAATACAAAGAGGAACTAAATATTTTCCATTTACTGTGTGTTATTAGTTGTTAATAATAACAATTGTTAACTATGTCTGGTAAATACAGGAAACACTAACACACAGAGAGGTTATGTGTATCTTATTAGACTCTAATTTCTTGTCAGAAAAGATAAATTTTTAAAAAGATTATTTATTTGAGAGAGAGAGAGAGGGCACGAGTGGGGAGAGGGGCAGAGGGAAAGAATCTTCAAGACTTCCCACTGAGCATGGAGCCCAACACGGGGCTCAATCCCATGACCCATGAGATCATGACCTGAGCCAAAACCAAAAGTCAGACACTCAAGCAGCTGAGCCACCCAGGTGCCCCAGAAGATAAATTTTTTAGAAGAGACAGAGATATTTTCCTTATCATAACTTCCATTCAAGACATTACAAAAGTAGAAAATATGAATGTATTATAATATGCAACTCTAACATCAAATAATTATTATTAAGCTTGGCAAATACCAAAAGTTTATTACTTAAAAACGAGACAAGAGTCTGCTCTAATTACTTCTATCCAACATTATACTGGAGGTTCTAGCCAAGGCAATTAGGCAAGAAAAAAATAAAACCATTCAGATTAGAAAGGAAGAAGTAAATATATATTTGTAGATGACATGATCTTATATACAGAAAATCTAAAGGAATCCACAAAATAATTATTAGAATTGACAGTTTCAACAAAGTTATAGTATGTAAGATCAATATCAAAATATCAACTGATTTCTATGTTCTAACAATGAACAATCCAAAAATAAAATAAAAAATACAACTATGTTTGGCCAACACGTCAGAAAGATCCCCAAATCCCAAAATATTCAGGAATAAATTTATTATAATAAGTATAATATGTGTAAACTGAAAGCTACAAAATAATTGTTTAAAGAAATTAAAGAAGACCTAAATAAATGGAAATACATTCCATGTTCAACATATAATATAGTTATGATAGACATACTTCCCAAACTGAATCGAAGTTTCAATACAACCTTATCAAGATTCCAGCTATTGTTTTTTTCCTGAAAATTGACAAGCTGCTCCTAAATTTAATGTGGAAATGCAAGAACCTCTAAATAGTGAAATCGATTATGCAAAAGAAGTACAAATTTGACAGATTTTCTAATTTCAAGACTTATTACAAAGCTACAGTAATAACAGCGGTGTGGATATGCATAAGGATAAACATATAAGTCAATGGAATAGAATTGAGGATACACGTTTATAATTAACTGATTTTTGACAAAGTTGCCAAGACAATTCAATGGAGAAAAGAGTAGATTTTTCAACAATGGGTGCTGAGACAACTGGGTATGCACATGCAAAAAGAATAAAGTTAGAGCCCTACCTCACACTATATACTAAAATTAGTTTGAAATGGATCACAGATCTAAATGTAAGAACAAAATATTCAAAATTTGTAGAAGGGAACACAGGAGTACATCTCTGTAAACTTGGATAAGGCAAAGATTTCTTCAGTACAAATCAAAAGCACAAGTAACAAAAGAGAAAATAGAAAAATTGTACTGCACCCAAATTAAAAGCATTTGTACGTCAAAGAACTTTTATAAATTAAAAAGATAACACACAGAGGGGTGCCTGGGTGACTCATTTGGTTAAGCGTCTGCCTTTGGCTCAGATCATGATTCCAGGGTTCTGGGATGGAGCCCTGCATTGGCTTCCCTGCTCAGTGGGCAGTCTGCTTCTCCTTCTCCCTCTCCCCACTTGTGCTTTCTCTCTTATGTTCTCTCTCTCTCAAATATATAAATAAAAATTTTTAAAAAGATAACACAGAATGGGAGATAAATATGCTGAAACTATATCTGATAAGGAACTTGTATTAGTATCTGTAATGAACTCACAACTCTACAATAACAAGATGAATAGCCTATTTAAAAAATGAGGAATGGATCTGAACAGACTTTTCTTCAAAGAAGATATGCATATGGCCAAGAAGTACGTGAAAAGATGTTCAGCATCATTAGTTATTAAGGACATGCAAGTCATGCCCACAGTGAGATACCACTTAACATAACATTCATTAGAATGGCTATAATCACAAATACATAGCATGTTAGCAATGATAAGGAGAAATTGGAACCCTCATGCATTTCTTGTGAGATTATACAATAGTGTAGCCACTTCAGGGGCACCTAGGTGGCTCAGTTGGTTGAGTGTCCAGCTCTTGATTTCAGCTCAGGTCATGATCTCAGGGTCGTGGGATCAAGCCCCATGCTCAAGTCTGCTTGTCCCTCTCCCTCTGCTTTTCCCCCTGCTCATGCTCTCTCTCTCTAGCTCTAAAAAAATTAAATAAAACCTTAAAAAAGAAAACAATAGTGCAACCACTTCAGAAAACAGTGTGGCAGTTTCTCATGATGTTAGAACAAGAATGCATTTTATAACCCCTCAATTCCAGTCCTAATTATATATCCCAAATAATTGAAAACATGCTAACATAAAAACTTGTGCATGGTATTTATAACAGCATTATTAATAATAGCAAAAAGTGAAAACTACCTAAATGTCCATCAACTAATGAGTAAATATAATGCAGTATATCCACATAGGGGAATATTATTCAGCCATAAAATAAAATGAAATACTGATGTTACAGTATGGATAAAATTTGAAAACATTATGGTAAGTGGAAGAAGCCAGTCAAAAAAGACCACCTATTGTATAACTCCTTTTATATGAAATGTCCAGAACAGGTAAATCCATAGAAACAGGAAGCAGATTAGTACTTGTCAGAGGCTGGGGACAAGGGCAATGGGGAGTGACTATAATACATATGGGGTTTCTTTATGAGTGATGAAAATGTTCTAAATTTAGTGGTGAGGTTATACAACTCTGTGGATATACTAAAAACATTGAATTGTGCCTTTAAAATGGTGAACTTTGTGTTATGTAAACTATATTTCAATAAAGATATTATAATAGTGAATATTCAGTGTTTTTTTCAACATAAATTATATATAAGCAGGCATTAGTAAGAGTTAGAAAGGGGCTATGTATAATTCTCTTTTAAGGTTAATATCTAAACGAATTAATAATGTAGTTTCAACCAGACCAATCCCTCAGGGCTGATATAATTTTATGAATTACTAGTATGGTACCAAATTATACTAAGAAGTTTGTTTATGCACAGGATATATTCACTGGCAAATAAATGGTATAAAGTAGCAATAGCTATTAGAAAAACAAATTGCAGCATTATCCATTTATACATATATATCTTCACTTAAATGTGATCACATTCTCCTCTGTAATTACAAATCAACAGATTTTACAATACATCCATTATACCATTCTGGGGATAATTGAGGGATGTAATACATACTGTATGATTACTTAGAACCACCCAAAACATTAATTAAAGCATTAGTAATATGTTTTTGATACCAACTTCAAATATGCAGAGATAATGTGGAAATAAAGAACTCAGATCAAAATTACTGTTAAATGAATGCTTTGGTGGATCAGATAATCACCGAGGTGAAGTTATAGGAAACATTAAGAACATAATGAAAGTTGATTCACAATAAAATGTCTTTAGAGGAAAAAAATCTCATGTGGTAAAAACGTAAAACATGTTCTATTTTGCTACTACTCTTAATTTGGTACTGCAACACTAAATCTTCATTTTGTTATCAAGTTACTGAAACACTAAATCTTCATTTTGTTATCAAGTTATAGCTCAACATCAAAAACTCTGCTTAAAAAATGTCAATTCCTGTTATTTAGAAATTATTAATCCTCTTCCTTTCATTCTGCCTTAACCAGTGTCCATGGCTAATCTTGTACTTTCTCTATTTAATTGGCAATAATATTTAGAAACCAAGATCTGGGGACTAGGTGTGCTCATTGTTACTGGTGTTATTGCTTTTAGGCCTTCAGTGGAGCAAGCTAGGAAATATATTAATGACAACAGTAAAGAAAGTCACAGGTTCTCATGTATATGCTCAATTAGAATTAAACATTAAATCAATTTTTCTTAAAATGTTTTTATTTTATATATCTTTTCTCTTTGTTTCTTAAGAAAGGTTAACACATAAACATTTATTTATTTGATTTATACTACAGTATCCACAATAGCTTCAAAATTACAATGCCAATATTGCTACATAGAGTAAAATTATTAAATAGATTTGAAATTTTTTGGCCTTTTTTTCCCTTTGTCCTTAAAATGTATCCTATTTAAAGATGTACAGTCTCAACTGTGCACTTTAAGTGACAAAAGTCACTTGAGATAATTATTTTTTATGTGTACTTATTTTACCAATTTGACATGCAGTTAGGTTTATCTATTTTGACTTGTTTTCAATTTTAGAGTCCACTGTTTTCCCTTTCCATATTATTATTATTATTTTTAAAGATTTATTTGAGAGAGGGAGAGAGAGAGCACACACACAGGGGGGAGGGGCAGAGGGAGAGAGAGAGACAGTCCCAAGCAGACTCCACACTGAGCATGGAGCCTGATGTGGGGCTCAATCTCAGGAAATCATGACCTGACCTGAAACTAAGAGTCAGATGAATAACTAACTGTATCACCCAGGTGCCCCACATTTTATTATTTTTTGAATGTATTAAATATTTATATGGTTCAAAAGAAAAAAGTCATGAAAATGAATATTTATATGTTTCATTTGTATATCTATCCCATAAGCCCTATTCCTCCAGCTGAAGCATAGGAGATATTGTCTATGGCAGGTTGAAGTATAATGTCTAAGTAAACTGAAGTAGCCTAGGCAGATAAATAGGGAGCATGATTAAATCAGTTAGTGCAGAAATAGGGGAAACAATCATATATGTCAAAATATGCTGGAAGAAATTATGAGATCAACATAACAAGGGGGATTAAGTAGATCATGATCCACTGACATCATATAAATTCCAGGTGATATCTTACAGATTAAGGTGGGTTTCATGTTTTGTACTAGTTGTTATAAGTGACTTATTTCTTAATGTTTTAGAGTGGAAATGCATAAGCAAGCACATGTGTGACTTCATTATAGTAAAGCAAAACCTAGTCATTTTCTTTCTGTTGGTTTTGGGTGTAAATAGATCTGGGCCTACAAATGTTTGTTAGAGAAATCTGAGATCCATGGGAAAATTATTCTGGATTAAACAGAAGATAGACTAGATTTAATTGAATATTAATTTTCTTTTGAATAAGCTATGGGGGTGAATATTAACAAATACTCAGCATATGAAATAAGAAAAAATGTCTTGTGGTGTTGGAAATATATGATAATCTAAGATATAAGACAATGATAACATAAGAGGTAAGAAAGGGAAAAAAGACTTTAAATTGTTAGGAAGTAGTAAAAATACTAATTTATATCATATTCCAATAAGTCAAGGGTAAAAGAAAAATTACCAGAGTCAATTTTCAAAAGAAAAAACTATGCTACTTTTGAGAGACAAACCTTAAGTATAAAATCAGAAATGTTGCAAGCAGGAGAGTGCAAAACAATATACCATGCAAACACTAACCAAAAGAAATATGATAAGATTTCATTTTCTTAATACCAGACAAAATAGATGTTAAGCTTAGAAGCATTATTAAATATGAAGTAGGATATTTTATAATGATAAAAGAGTCAACCCACAAGAATGATATAGCAATTATAAATTTGTATTTACTTGATAGCATACTATCAAAATATATAATGTGTATATGGACAGAATAAAAATGAGAAATAGACAACTTCATAATCATAATAGGAGATATTAACATGTTTGTAATGATAGTAAAGCATACAAAAAACAGGATGGATATTGAAGATTTGAATGACATTTCAATAAATTTGACCTAATTGACATATGTATTGAAAGTGGACATGAGCAATTAAAGAATACACATTATTTTCTGTGCACATGGCCATAGTCAGGCCATAAAGCATGTGTCAACACCTTTAAAAGCCTGGAATCATATAGAGTGTATGTTTTCTGACCATAAGGAAATTAAACTAGAAATAAATAACAGAATGATAACTGTAAAAGACTCATATGTTTGCAAATTAAGAAATACATTATATTTCTAAGTAACTCATTGTTAAAATAATACATTTCAATGGAAACTAGAATGTATGTTTTTAAATTAGTGATAATAACAACAAATGTATGAAAACATGTGAGCTACAGCTAAAGCCATTAGATGGTCATATATATACTTGAATTCTTATGTAAGAATAGAAGGAAGGACAAAAATTAATTTTCTAAGTGTCCATTTTAAGAAGGTAGAAAAAAGAGAAAATGGAACCCAAAAAAGTAGAAGGAAAGAAATATAATAAGAGAAGAAATGGATGAAATAATCATAAATGGAATCAATACAACTAAAAGTTGGTTAGCAGACTAAATATAATTAATAACAATATTCTGGCAAGAATGATCAGAAACAAAATAGAAAACACATCAATTACCAATATCAGGAAGGAAGAAGAGGATGTTACTACAAATGTTACATTAGCATTTTTTTTGAAGAACACTAGGAAAAACTATGAGCCAATGTATTTGAATATGTTGATAGATTACTTGAATAGTACAACACAGCAAAACTGACACAAAAATAAATGTAAATGTGAACAGTCTTATAATAATTAAGGAACTCAATCTGTAATTTCAAACTTTCCCACAAAGAAAATTCTAGAACCATATGGCTTAATCAGCAAATTATTCCAAACTCTGAAGATATAACACCAATCTTATGCAAAACTTTCTAGAGAATAGTAAATCATTGGAAAAATCCCTACTTATTTCATGATGTCTGAATAACATTGATACCAAAAGCTGATGTGGACACTAGAAGAATGGAAAATTAAAGACCAAACTCTTAAACATAAATGCAAAATTTCTGAAAAAAATTAGTGAAGCAAATCCTGGGGTATATGAAAAGGATAATTCATTACAAATAATTTGACTTTATTCCAGAAATGTGAAGTTGTTCAACATTTTAAAATCAATCAATGTAATTTACTATCATAACAAAATAATGGAGAAAACAATATGATTCTTTCAATAGATGTGTAAAAAACATTTGGTAAAATTTATGATAAAATTCTTAGAAAACTAGAGATATTGGAGAACTCCTTAATTTAATGAAAACTATAAGAATAAAACAGCTAACAAAAATAAATGCTGAATTACTGAAAGGTCTCTCTTTAATCTCAAAAACAATACAAAAATAACTTAAATCATCACTTCTATTCAAATTATACTGGAGCATTTCTAGTTCTAAGGATGATAAAAGTAAGTACACTTCTTTCTCTCCCACTGAATGAACCTATAAAATATGGGCATATGCATAATACAGCTATTTGAGAACTGTGAAAATTTAATAGCAGCAGGCAAATTGGAGAAGATTATCAGAATTTGAAGTACCACCAAATTCGCAGTGAGTTTATTGTTTTTCTCTGGTTTCCTTCAACCTATATTCACCACAGCAAGATACCTAGAAGTGAGCACTATAGCACAGACAGAGATAGCTCCAAAGCCCTCTAGCTCTTTTAAGGGCCAGGAAAGGGAATCCCTAATGCTCAGAGAGTACTGCCTCAATCACACATTTCCCCCTCCCCCCATCTATTATTTTCTGCACCAGCAATCAGGAAATCCCATGATGACAGAAGGATTAGCCAATAATAAGAGACTGTAGGAGCCAAACTGATGAAGAGTAACCTTCCTCTTCATTTAGTGGAGCTGTGGTTCCAAGAGGGAGGTCTCTGTTCTTGTGTCACTTGAACCCAGAAAGTACTGGAGAAATCATGGCTGGGGAGAAGCTTTGGAAAGTGACCTAATAAAGTTTATAAAATTACCTTTATCAATCAACTTTATTAAGTTTATAAATTATAAAGTTTATAAAAGCATACATGTGTGGAACTAATCCAAATTAGCATACAAAAGTCATTGAGAACTGAACCAATGATACCCTACCACTTAGGTCACCGATTGTAAACCAAGGACATATTTGAAGAACACTACAAAGGTTGTGAAAACTGAACTGATATAAAAACTGTAGGCTATAGAAGGAAGTCTGGAACTTGCAGCCTGACCCTAACCAGGACTAAACAAAAAACCAAAAATCAACATTCTCTGTAGAATCTAAATAAGATACATAATTTCATAAGCTAATAAAATGCTCAGGGTAAAGTCCTAAATCACATGTCATTAAGAATGATAGAAATTTAAATCCTATGGGAAAAGCCAGTTAACAGGTACCAAAGGCCAGAGTGACATTGATTTGGAACTATATGACAAAGATTCTAAAGTAACTATTATGTAAAGGAAACAATCTCATTCACAATAGAATGAAACAAATAAAATACTTAGGAATAAATTTAACCAAGGGGAAATATCTGTACACTGAAAAGTACAAGACTGAAATTGAAGACACAAATGGCAAGATATCTTGTGTTAGTGGATCAGAAGAATCAACATTGTAAAAATGTCCATACTATCTAAAATCATCTATTAACTCAATATAATACCTATCAAAATTCCAATGGAATTTTCACAGAATTAGAAAAATCCTAAAATTTTTATGGAACCACAAGACTCTGAATAGCCAAAGCAATCCTGAGAAAGAACAAAGCTGGAGGCATCAAGATATTTCCTGCTTTCAAACTATACTGCACAGATATAGTAATGAAGACGGTATGAAATTGGCATACAAACAGACACATCGACCAATGGAACAGGTTCAAAAACCCAGAAATAAACCTCTGCATATATGGTCAACTAATATTTGCCAAGAGAGACAAGAATGTTCAATTAGGAAAGGGTAGTCTCTTCAATAGAAGGTGCTGGAAAAACAGGACAACCACATGAAAATTGATAAAACTGGAGCGCTGTCTTACACCATATACAAAAATCAACTCAAAATGTAGTAAAGACTTATTAAAAATAAGACCTTAAACTGTTAAACTACTAGAAGAAAACAGGGGAAGAGCTCCTTGCCATGGGTCTTATCAATGACTTTTTGGATATGACACCAAAAGGACAAGTGACAAAGGCAAAAATCAGTAAGTGGGACTACATCAGACCAAAAAGCTTCTGCACAGTAAAAGAAACAATCAACAAAATGAGAAAGCATCTTAGAGAATGGGAGAAAATACTTTCAAGATCTCCATTTGTTAATATCCAAAATATGTAAATAACTCATACAACTCAACAACAACAACAACAACAACAACAATCTGATTTAAAAAATGTGTGTAGGAAATGAACAGACATTTTTTTCCAAAGAAGACATCCAAATGGCCAACAGACACATGAAAAGATGCCCAACATCACTAATTGTCAGGGAAATACAAATCAAAACCACAATGAGATAGCACCTTATACCTTTTAGAATAGCTGTCATAAAAAAAAGATGAGTTAACAAGTGTTGGTGAGGATGTAGATAGAAGGGAACCCTTGTGCATGTTGGTGGGAATATAAATTGGTACAGGCACTATGAAAAACAGTATGGACATTCCTCAAAAAATTAAAAATAGAACTACCATGTGATCCTGCAGTCTCAGGTCTGGGTTGGGTATTAATCCAAAGGAAAGGAAAATAGAATACTGAAGAGATATCTGCACTTCCATGGTTATTGTAGCATAAGTCACAATAGCCAAGATACGGCAACAACCAAAATGTTTTCAAAAGATGAATGGATAAAGAACATACTATATATATGTTATACATGTATATATTGTGTATATAATATATATAGTAATTCATGAGAAAGAAAGAAATACTGTCATTTGTGACAATATAGATGGACCTTGGGGGCATTATGCTAAGTAAAATAAGATGGAGAAAGACAAATACTGTATAATCTCACTTATACTTAGAATCTATAGAAGCTAAACTCAAAGCAACAGAGAGCAAGATGGTGGTTACCAGGGGCCAGGGGTGGAAAAAATAGGGAGATGTTGGTAAAAGAGTACAAACTTTGAGTCAGAAGATAAGTTTTGCAAATCTCGGGCATAGCATTGTTATTATAGCTAAAAATATATTTTTAAAGATTTTATTTATTTGAGAGAGAAAGAGAACAAAAGAAGGGGGAGGGGCAGAGGGAGAGGGAGAAGCAGACTCTCTGCTGAGCAGGGAACCCTACACAAGGCTCGATCCCAAGACCCTGGGATCATGACGTGAACCAAAGGCAGATGCTTAACTGGGTGAGCCACCCAGGGGCCCCCTAAAATACATTATGTACTTGAAAGTTGTTAAGAGAGTAGATTTTAAATGTTTTAAACAGAGGGGAAAACATGGTGGAGGAGTAGGGGACCCTATTCCAACCGGTCCATGGAATTGAGCTGGATATCTACCAGACCACTCTGAACACCCATGAAATCAGCCTGAGATGTAAGAAGGTAGATCTGGATCTCTACAAACAGAATATTGCAGGCGGTTGGTTTTGAGGTACAAAGCAGGGAGCCGTGATTCTGCGGGCAGATATTGGAGGATAAATGGCAGGGGGAGGGAGCTTGGCTGTGGGGATCCTACACCGCTGGTAAGGGATAGCCTCCTGCGCTGGGGACAAGGCACAGACTCGAAGACCGGTAGCAACGGGGAAAGGACCTTAGGGCAGCCGCCTGGATGGAAACTTGGAGTGGTAGGACCACATGTACAAACTGGGGGCAGCTGGTGGTTTTAGAAGCACAAAGAGCAGAGACATGCCCCTACCTGGAGGTGAGGACTGGGAGCACTGTGAGGGGTGCATAACCCAGGATGATGCAGTTTATAGCAGCACAGACAGAAATGGAGATAGTGTGGCCTGGAGAGCTCACTGAAGAACAGACTGCAATATCCCTGCTCTGAGGCAGAGGTTGGAAACGGTCTCTTCTGCTCTGACTCGCAGAAGAGATGCGGAAAGCCACCAGGGAAAGCCTCCAGAGAATAAAAGCCCTAAAAAAAAAAAAAACAGTTTTCAATGAGCCCATCCCCTGCCACAGGGGGCAGGACAACTGTCCCAAACAGGGTTGCCTGAGTAACAGTGTGGCAGGCCCCCTCCCCCAGAAGACAGGCTGGGAAAACAAGAGGCCAGCAACCCTAAGGTCCCAAGAAAACAGGTGCAACTTGCATGGGTTCTGGTCAATAATTTGGACCCTATACATTCCCTCAACCACCCCTCAACAGAATGACCAGGAGGAGGAACCCCCCAAATAAGAAAGACTCAGAGACTATGACTTATGCCACAGATTTACAAATGGATTCAGATATAACCAAGATGTCAGAGATGGAATTCAGGCTAACAATTGTGAAGACAATAACTAGAATGGAGAAATCAATTAATGGCAACATAGAGTCTCTAAGGGCAGAAATGAATGCTGAATTGGCAGAACTTAAAAATGCTACCAATGAGATCCAACCTAATCTAGACAATCTAACAGCTAGGGTAAGTGAGGCAGAAGAACGAATTAGTGACTTGTAAGACCATTTAATAGACAAAAAGGGAAAAGAGGCCAGGGAAAACTAACTCAGAATCCATGAAAATAGAATCAGAGAAATAAGTGACACCATGAAATGTTCCAACGTTAGAATTATTGGGATCCCTGAGGGGGTGGAGAGAGAGAGAGGACGAGAAGATATATTTGAGCAAATCGTAGCTGAGAACTTCCCTAATCTGGGGAATGAAACAAACATTCGTGTCCTAGAGGCAGAGAGGACCCCTCCCAAGATCAAGGAAAACAGGCCAATACCCCAGCATGTAATAGTAAAACTCGCAAATCTTAGAACCAAGGAAACCATCTTAAGAGCAGTTAGGGGGAAGAGATTCCTTGCATACAGAGGGAAGAATAGCAGAATAATGTCATACCTATCCATAGAGACCTGGGAAGCCAGAAAGGCCTGGCAAGACATATTCAGGGTACTAAACGAGAAAAACATGCAGCCAAGAATACTTTATCTGACAAGGCTGTCATTTAGAATGCATGGAGAGATGCAGAGCTTCCAAGACTGGCAGAAACTGAAAGAATATGTGACCACTAAGCCGGCCCTGCAAGAAATATTAAGGGGGGTTCTATAAAGGCAGAAAGACCCCAAAAGTGATATAGAACAGAAATTTACAGAGACAATCTATAAAAACAAGGACTTCACAGGCAACATGATGACAATACATTCATATCTTTCAATAATCACTCTCAATGTGAATGGCCTAAATGCTCCCATAAAATGCCACAAGGTTGCAGATTGGATAAAAAGACAGGACCCATCCATATGCTGTCTACAAGAGACTCATTTTGAACCTAAAGATACATCCAGACTGAAAGTGAAGGGATGGAGATCCTTCTTCCATGCCAGTGGACCTCAAAAGAAAACTGGGGGAGCAATCCTTATATCAGACAAATTAGATTTTAAGCTCAAGACTGTAATTAGAGACACAGAAGGACACTATATTATTCTTAAAGGGTCTATTGAACAAGAATACCTAACAATAGTGAATATCTACGCCCCCAACATGGGAGCAGCCATCTACATAAGCCAACTGTTAACCAAAATAAAGCATCATATTGATAATTATACGTTAATTGCAGGAGACCTCAATACTCCACTCTCAGCAATAGACAGATCATCTAAGCAGAAAATCAACAAAGAAACAAGAGCTTTGAATGACACACTAGAACAGATGGACCTCATAGATATATACAGAACATTCCACCCTGAAACAACAGACTACTCATTCTTCTCGAACACACATGGAACTTTCTCCAGAATACACCACATACTGGGTCAAAAATCAGGTCTCAACAGATACCAAAATATTGAGATAATTCCTTGCATATCCTCACCCATAATGGTTTAAAACTGGAACTCAGTCACAAGAAAATTTTGGCAGAAATTCAAACACTTGGAAGCTAAAGACCACTCTGCCCAAGAAAGTTTGGGTCAACCAGGAAATCAAAGAAGAACTTAAACAATTCATGGAAACCAATAAGAACGAAACACATTGGTCCAAAACCTATAGGATATTGCAAAGACAGTCCTAAGGGGAATACAGAGCCATCCAAGCCTCACTCAAAAAAAAAAAAAAAAAAAAAAAAGAAAAAGAAAAATCCCGAATTCACCTACTAACTCTACACCTTAAAGAACTAGAGAAAAAGCAACAAACAATGCCTAAGCCACACATTAGAAGAGAAATAATTAAGATTAGAACAGAGATCAATGAATTAGAAACCAGAAACACACTGAATCAGATTAATGAAACTAGAAGCTGGTTCTCTGAAAGAATTAACAAGATCGATAAACCACTGGCCAGACTTTTCCAAAGGAAAAGAGAAAGGACCCAAATTAATAAAATTATGAATGAAAGGGGAGAGATCACGCCTAACACCAAGGAAATAGAAACAATTATTAGAAATTATTATCAACAACTATATGCCAATAAACTGAGCAATCTGGATGAAATGGAGGCCTTCCTGGAAAGCTATAAACTCCCAAGACTGAAACAGGAAGAAATTGACAACCTGAATAGGCCAACATCCAGTAATGAGATTGAAGCAGTGATCAAAAACCTCCCAAAAAACGAGTCCAGGGCCTGATGGATTCCCTGGGGAATTCTACCAAACATTCAAAGAAGAAATAATACCTATTCTACTGAAGCTGTTTCAAAAAATAGAAACAGAAGGAAGCTTCCAGACTCATTCTATGAGGCCAGCATTACCTTAATCCCCAAACCAGGCAAAGACCCCATCAAAAAGGAGAATTTCAGACAGATATCCCTGATGAATATGGATTCCAAAATCCTCAACAAAATCCTAGCTAAAAGGATCCTAAAATACATTAAAAGGATCATCCACCACGACCACCTGGGATTTATCCCCAGAGATGCAAGGGTGGTTCAACACTCACAAATCAATCAATGTGATAGAATACATTAATCAGAGGAGAGAGAAGAACCATATAGACCTCAATTGATACAAAACACAACATCTTTTCCTGATTAAAACTCTTCAGAGTATAGGGATAGAGGGAACATTCCTCAAGTTCATAAAATCCATCTATGAAAAACCCACAGCAAATATCATTCTCAATGGGAAAAGCTGAGAGACTTTTCCTTAAGATCCGGAATACGTCAAGGATGCCCACTCTCACCACTATTGTTCAACATAATACTAAGAAGTCCTAGCAACAGCAATCAGACAACAAAAGAAATAACAGATATTCAAATTGTCAAAGAAGAAGTCAAACTCTCTCTCTTTGCAGATGACATGATACTTTATGTGGAATACCCAAAAGACTCCACTCCCAAATTGCTAGAACTCATATAGCAATTCAGTAATGTGGCAGGATACAAAATCAATGCACAGAAATCAGTAGCTTTCTTATACACTAACAATGCAACTATAGAAAGAGAAATTAGAGAAATGATTCCAGTTACAATAGCACCAAAAACCATAAGATACCTCGGAAT
The DNA here is from genome assembly GCF_029215605.1 of Mirounga angustirostris. Taxonomy (NCBI): domain Eukaryota; kingdom Metazoa; phylum Chordata; class Mammalia; order Carnivora; family Phocidae; genus Mirounga; species Mirounga angustirostris. The sequence continues at coordinate 102,319,877 of NW_026991719.1, forward strand.
AAATCTAACCAAAGAGTTAAATGACCTATACTCTAGGAACTACAGAACACTCTTGAAAGAAATTGAAGAAGACACAAAAAGATGGAAAAACATTCCATGCTCATGGATTGGAAAAATAAACATTGTTAAAATGTCTATGGTAACCAGAGCACTCTACACCTTCAATGCCATCCTGATCAAAATTCCAATGACATTTTTCAAGGTGCTGGAACAATCTTAAAATTTGCATGGAATCAGAAAAGACCCCAAATCGCCAAGGAAATGTTGAAAAAGAAAAACAAAGCTGGGAGCATCACGTTGCCCGATTTCAAGCTGTATTACAAAGCAATGATCACCAAGACAGCATGGTACTGGCACAAAAACAGACATATGGACCAATGGAACAGAATAGAGAGCCCAGATATGGACCCTCAAGTCTATGGTCAAATAATATTCGACAAAGCAGGAAAAAACATGCAATGGGAGAAAGACAGTCTCTTCAATAAATGGTGCTGGGAAAATTGGACAGCCACATGCAGAAGAATGAAACTCAACCATTCTCTAACACCATACACAAAGATAAACTGAAAATGGATGAAAGACCTCAATGTGAGACAGGAATCCATCAAAATCGTAGAGGAGAACATAGGCAGTAACCTCTTTGACGTCGGCCACAGCAACTTCTTTCAAGATACATCTCCAAAGACTAGTGAAACAAAAGCAAAAATGAACTTTTGGGACTTGATCAAGATAAAAAGCTTCTGCACAGCAAAGGAAATAGTCAACAAAACAAAACAAAGAGGCAACCCACAGAATGGGAGAAGATATTTGCAAATGACACTACAGATAAAGGGCTGGTATCCAAGATCTATAAAGAACTTCTCAAACTCAACACCCAAAACAACTAATAAGTCAAAAAGTGGGCAGAAGACATGAACAGACACTTCTCTGAAGAAGACATACAAATGGCTAACAGACACATGAAAAAATGTTCATCATTATTAGCCATCAGGGAAATTCAAATCAAAACCACATTGAGACACCCCCTTACACCAGTTAGAATGGCAAAAATGGACAGGGAAAGAAACAACAAATGTTGGAGAGGTTGTGGAGAAAGGGGAACCCTCTTACACTGTTGGTGGGAATGCAAGTTGGTACAGCCACTTTGGAAAACAGTGTGGAGGTGCCTCAAAAATTTAAAAATAGAGATACCCTATGATCCAGCAATTGCACTCCTGGGTATTTACTCCAAAGACACAGATGTAGTGAAAAGAAGGGCCATATGCACCCCAATGTTCATAGCACCAATGTTCGCAATAGCCAAACTGTGGAAAGAGCCGAGATGCCCTTCAACAGATGAATGGATAAAGAAGATGTAGTCCATATATACAATGGAATATTACTCAGCCATCAGAAAGGATGAATACCCAACTTTTACATCCACATGGATGGGACTGGAGGAGATTATGCTAAGTGAAATAAGTCAAGCAGAGAAAGTGAATTATCATAAGGTTTCACTTATTTGTGAAACATAGGAATAGCATGGAGGACATTAGGAGAAGGAAGGGAAAAATGAAGAGGGGGAAATTGGAAGGAGAGATGAACCATGAGAGACTTTGGACTCTGAGAAAGAATCTGAGGGTTTTAGAGGGGCGGTGGGGAATGGGTTAGCCCAGTGATGGGTATTAAGGAGGGCACATACTGCATGGAGCACTGGGTGTTATACGAAAACAATGAATCATGGATCACTACATCAAAATCTAATTGTATTGTATGGTGACTAACGTAACATAATAAAATAAAATAAAATAAATTAAAAAATAAACATTGAAAAAAAATAAATGTTCTAAACACACCAAAAATTGGTAATTATATCATGTGATGGAGGTGTTAGCTAATGCTACTGTGATAATCATATTGCAATATATAAGTGTATCACATCAACACATTCTATACCTTAAACTTGCACAATGTTATATGTCAATTATATGTTAATAAATCTGGAAAAAAACAAAAAAATAAAGTGCATATTATAAAAATCCTTAAGCAAAAAATTTGAGTGCTTTTAGAACTGTCAAAATAGAAGTTTTCATCAAAAACATCTCATCAGGGGCGCCTGAGTGGCTTAGTCAGTTAAGCGGCTGCCTTCGGCTCGGGTCATGATCCTGGGGTCCTGGGATCGAGCCCCACGTCCAGCTCCCTGCTCAGCGGAGAGCCTGCTTCTCCCTCTCCCTCTGCCTGCTACTCTGCCTACTTGTGTTCTTTCTCTATCTGTCAAATAAATAAATAAAATCTTTAAAAAAAAATCTCATCAAAGAAATAATGTAGAGAAAAATGAAAATTTTACTGAAAGTTTCATTAACAGATATTTGTCAGAAATTCAATTGTTGGGCTCAATAACAGAATAGACATGATAGAGGAAAGGGTCAGTGAACATGAAAATAGATCTATATAAATAACCAAATTTGGGCAACAGGAAGAAAATTGTTAAGAATTAAAATGAGCAGAACCTTAAATACATGTGGAATAATAACAAAATGTCTAGAATTCATGCCATCATGATCTGAAAAGTAAAGGAGAAAGCATGTGGTGCTGAAAAATATTTGAAGAAGTAATAGCTGAGAAATTCCCAAGTTTGAGTAAAGAATTAAACCTACAGATTTAAGAACCTTAGTAAAATGCCAAATAGGAAAAACCCAAAGAAATTCAGGCCCAGATGCATCATAATCAAATTGCTGAAAACTGGGGTGCCTGGTTGGTATAGTCAATTAAGCATTGGACACTCCAACTCTTGGTTTCTGCTCAGGGTCATGGTCTCAGGGTAGTGGGGTGAGGCTCTGCACTTAGTGGGGAGTCTGCTTAAGACTCTCTCTCCCTCTGCCCCTCCCCACTGTGCTCCTGCATATGCACCCTCTCTCACTAAAATAAATAAATAAATCTTTAAAAGAATGCTGAAACTAAAGAAAATAAAATCTTAAATGCTTCCAGAAAACAATGAAGTATTACTGATGGGGTACAAAAGTTCCAATGATTGCTGATGTCTCATCAGAAAAGATGAAGACCGAAAGAAGTTAGATAACAAGTTGAAAGTGCTGTCAAGTTGGAGTTATATATCTAAAAATATATATCAGGAATGGAAGTGTAATAAAGACATAAACATAGGTGCATAAAGGTACTTTTAAAAGTATAAAATTTCTATATTCCAATATGATGTGGTAAAATATGCTAAGTAGCTTGTGAAAAGATAAATATGTTTTTTTATTTTTAATTTTTATTATTTTTAGGTTTTTATTTTAATTCCAGTTTGTTAACATACAGTGTTATATTAGAATCTGGTGTACAATATAGTGATTCAACAATTCCATACATCATCCAGTGCTCATCACAACAAATGCACTACTTAATCCTCATCACCCACCTCCATTCTGGTAGACATCAGTTTGTTCTCTGTAATTAAGAGTCTGTTTCTTAGTTTGCCTCTCTCTCTTTTTTCCCTTTGCTCATTTGTTTTGTTTCTTAAATTCCACATATGAGTGAAAGCATATGGTGTTTGTCTTTCTCTGATTTATTTTGCTCAGCATTATACTCTCTAGTTCCATTCATTTTGTTGCAAATGGCAAGATTTCATTCCTTTTTTTTTTTTTTTTTTGGCTGAGTAATATTCCATTGTCTATATATACCACCTCTTCTTATCCATTTAGTCAATCCATGGACACTTGGGCAGCTGCCACAATTTGGCTATTATAAATAATGCTGCTATAAACATAACATGTATCCCTTTGAATTCCTGTTTTTGTATTCTTTGTGCAGATACCCAGTAGTGAGATTTCTGGATTGTAGGGTGGTTCTATTTATAACTCTTTGAGGAACCTTCATACTGTTTTCCACAGTGGCTGCACCAGTTTACATTAGCACCAACAGTGCAAGAGGATTCCTTTTTCCTCTACATCCTTGCCAACACCTGTTTCTTGTTTTTGATTTTAGCCATTCTAACAGGTGTGAGGTGATATCTCATTGTAGTTTTGATTTGCATTTCCCTGATGAGTGATATTGATCATTTTTTCATGTGTCTACTGGCCATTTGTAGGGCTTTGGAAAAATGTCTGTTCAAATCTTCTGCCTGTTTTTAACTGGATTATTTTTGGGGGAGGGTGTTGAGTTGTGTCAGTTTGTTGTTCCGGATACTAACTCTTTATCAGATATGTCATTTGTAAATATCTTCTCCCATTCCATAGGTTGCCTTTGAGTTTTGTTGATTGTTTTCTTTATTTTGCAGATGATTTTTATTTTAATGTAGTCCCAATAGTTTATTTTAGCTTTTGTTTCCCTTGCCTCAGGAGATACATCTAGAAGAAAAGTAGCTATGGCCAATGTCAGAGAAGTTACTGCCTGTTTTCTCCTCTAGGATTTTGATGGATTCCTAGCTCACATTTAGGTCTGTTATCAATTTTGAACTTATTTTTGTGTATGGTATAAGAAAGTGTTCCAGTTCCATTCTTTTGCATGTTGCTGTCCAGTTTTCCTAAAACCGTTTGTTGAAGAGACTCTTTTTTCCATTGGATATTTTTTCCTGCTTTGTTAATTAATTGGCCATATAAATGAGGGTTTATTTCTGGGATTTCTTTTCTGTTCTATTGATCTATGTGTCTAGTTCTGTGCCAGTACCAAACTGTTTTTGATTGCTACAACTTTGTAATATAATTTAATGTCCAGAATAGTCATGTTTCCACCTCTGCTTTTCTTTTTCAAGATTGCTTTGGCTTTTGGGGGTCTTTTGTGGTTCGATACAAATTTTGGATTGGTTGTTTGAGTTCTGTAAAAAATGTGGTGATATTTTGATAAGTATTGTATTAAATGTGCAGATTGCTTTGGGTAACATAGACATTTTAACAATATTTCTTCTTTCAATCTATGAACATGGAATGTTTTTTCATTTTTTTCTGTAGTTTTCAATTTCTTTCATCAGTGTTTTAAAGTTTTCAGCATACAGATCTTTCACCTCTTTGGTTAAGTTTATTCCTAGGTATCTTATAGATTTTGGTGCAATTGTAAATGGGATCTATTCTTTGATTTCTCTTTCTGCTACTTCAGTATCAGTGTATACAAATGCAACAGATTTCTGTATGTTGATTTCATATCCTATGACTTTACTGAATTCATTTATAAGTTCTAGCAATTTTTGGGGGTGGACTCTTTCAGGTTTTCTATATAGTGTATCATGTCATCTACCAATGGTGAAAGTTTTATTTCTTCCTCCAGGATTTAGATGTCTTTTATTTTTTTTTTGTTGTGTGATTGCTGTGGCTAGGACAGTACTATATTGAATAGAAGTGGTGAAAGTGGGCATATTTGTCTCTTTCCTGACCTTAGGGGAAATGCTCTCAGTTTTTCCCCATTGTGGATGATGTTTGCTGTGGGTTTTTCATACATGATGTTTATAATATTGAGGTATGTTCCCTCTGAACTTACATTGCAGAGGTTTTTTTTTTATTTTTTTTATCGTGACTAGGTGCTGTACTCTGTCAAATGTTTTTTCTGCATCTATTGAAATGATTATATGGTTGTTATCTTTTCCCTTATTGATGTGACATATCACATTGATTATTTTGTGACTATCGAACTACCCTGGCAACCCAGGAATAAATCCCACTTGATTGTGGTGAATGACTTTTTTAAGATATTGTTAAATTTGGTTTCCTAGTATTTTGTTGGGAATTTTTGTATCTATGTTCATCAGGGATATTGGCCTGTAGTTCTTGTTTTTAGTGGAGTCTATCTGGTTTTGGTATCAGGGTAATGCTGTCCTCATGGAATGGATTTGGAAGTTTTCCTGCCTTTTCTATTTTTTTTTTGATAGTTTGAAAAGAATAGGTATTAACTCTTCTTTAAATGTTGGGTATAAATGTTGGGTAGAATTCACCTATGAAGCTGTCTGGTCCTGGACTTTTTGGGAGGTTTTTGATTAATGATTCAATTTCTTTGCTGGTTATCAGTCTTTTCAAGTTTTCTACTTCTTCCTGCTTCAGTTTTGGGAGTTTATATGTTTGTAGGAATTTATCCATTTCTTCCAGGTTGTCCAATTTGTTGGCATATACTTTGTCATCATATTTTCTTATAATTGCACTTCTGTGGTGTTGGTTGTTATTTCTCTTTTTCATTTGTGATTTTATTTATTTGAGTTCTTTCTCTTTTTTCTTGATATATCTAGCTAGAGATTTATCAATTTTATTGATATTAAAGAACCAGCTCCTGGGTCATTGATATGTTCTATTTTTTTTTTTTTTTAGTTTCTATATCATTTATTTCTGCTCTAATCTTTATTATTTCCTTCCGTCTGCTGGCTTTAGGTTTTGTTTGTTGTTCTTTTGTTAGCTCATTTAGGTGTAAGGTTAGATTGTTTATTTGAGATTTTCTTGCTTCTTGAGGTAGGCCCCTATTGCTATATACTTCCTAGGACTGCTTTTGCTGCATTGCAAAAGTTTCAGACTGTATGTTTTCATTTTCATTTGTTTCCATGTATTTTTTATTTCTTTTATTCCTCATTGTTCCATTCATTGTTTAGTAACACATTATTTAAACTTTATCTATTTGTGGCCTTTCTGGATTTTTCTTGTGGTTGATTTCTAGTTTCATAGCATTGTGGTCAGAAATGATGCATGGTATGACTTCAATCATCTTAAATTTGTTGAGGCTTGTTTTGTGGGGTAATATGTGATCTGTTCTGGAGAATGTTCCATGTGCAATTAGAAAGAATATTCTACTGTTTTAGGATGGAATGTTCTGATTATATCTGTTAAACCCATCTGTTCCTGTGTGTGTTTCAAAGCCATTGTTTCCTTTTGCTTTTCTGTTTAGATGATCTGCCCATTGATGTGGTGGGTGGTGGGTCTTGGGGTAAACAAGTTAGGTAGCAAGTATCTGTGCTGGGCTGGTTCTGCAGGTGGCCCTGTGCTTATGCTGAGTGGCAGGGGAGGGAAATGGCACCTATTGTTTTTTTGTTCCTGGAGGGGTCTTTGGTGAATGCTGCCTCTATGGAACACACTCCAAAATGAGCAAATAACCTCCCCTCTGTGTGCCGCAGGTGCTCTTCAGATTGCTGTTTCTTCACTGTATGTCTGAAGGCTGTTCGCCCTGCCCTCTCTCAAAGAGCTGCCTCCAATGCCCTATATGAGTCAATCCTGCTGACCTTTAAAATGCCAGGCTTTACACCCCTCTGGTTTCAAGAACTCATGAAATTCAGCCCCTCTTGCTTTCCAAGCCAATTGTTCTGGGGATTCATTTTCCCTTGTGCACTCCTCTGTGTGCTATTCTGTCTCTTGTCTTTCTCCTTGACTGTGGCTCCCTCCCCACTGCAGCAGCCACAAACCGTCTGTCTCCCAAACCATGTCTCTGAACTTCCTACCTTCTTCAATGTGGCCTCTTCTATGACTTTTATTTGTTGAATTTGTTCTGCTAGTCTTCAGGTTTATTTCTGGAGTATTTAGGATGATTTGTTACTTATCTAGTTGTATTTGTAGGTCCTCCTCCTCTGCCACTATCTTCCATAAGTATATGTTTTTTTTTATTCCTAGGCAAACTAGTGAAAAACTATATAACATCATATGATAAAAATCCCAATAGGCAAATTAGAATGAAGTAATATAAAGGCAGTAAAGAACACAAATAATAACAACTACATCTCCAAACACTTGGAAATTAAGCAACACATTTTTAAATACTACATGGATGGAGGAGGAAACTACAGGAAAATTAGAAAATATTTTAATTAAACAGACAAATAAATAAAATCTTTAAAAAATTAAGCAGAAATAAATACAATATATCAAAATTTTTATGCAATCAAAGCTGTTGTTGGAGAGAAAATCATAGAACTAAGTACTTACGTTTAAAAAAGAGGAAAAGATTGGGGTGGCTTAGTTGGTTAAGCATCAGACTATTGATTTCAGCTCAGGTCATGATCTCAGGGTCATGAGATTGAACCTTGTATCAGGCTCCATGCTCAGTGGGGAGTCTGCTTGAGAGTCTCTCCCTCTGCTCTTCCCCCCACCTGTGCTCTCTATCACTAAAATAAATAAATAAATCTTTAAAAAACAACTAATGATGTACTGTATGGTGACTAACATAACATAATAAAAAAATGAAAAATAAATAGATAAATAAATAAAAATAAAAAAGGAAAAGATCCAAATCAGAAATGGAAGATCTCACCTTAAGAAACTACCAAAATATGGAGAAAAACACATATCAAGCATAATTAAGTAAATAATAAAGATAACAGAAATTAATGAAATTGAAAACAGAAAAAATAGAGATCAAAATTAATGAAACCAAAACTGTTTCTTTGTGACAATTAAAAATCATTAAGCCTCTAGAAAGACTTACAAAGAAAAAGAGAGAAAACAAAAATGACCAATATTAGAAAAGATAGAGGAGATGTAATGATAGACCCTGTAGATATTAAAAAGATAAAAAGGGAATTCTAGAAACAATACACATGTATAAATTCAACAAATTAAATGAAGTGGACCGATCTTTGAAAGCCAGTGTTTAACTTCACCCCTCCCAAACTTTTTGCACATCATATTCACAGGAACTTGTGAATGTTACCTTATATGGCAAAATGGGACTTTACAAATGTAACCAAGAATCTTAATATAGGGAGATTATCCTGAATTACTCAATTAAGCCCAATGTAATCACAAGGGTCCTTATAAGAGAGAAGGCAATGTAAAGACAGAGGCAGTGAGAGATTTGAAGTTGCTATTCTCCAGGCTTTGAAGATCAGGAAGGTGTTCTGAACCAAGTACTATAAGGAATACAGAAGTTGGAAAAGGCAAGGAAAGGAAATTGGAAAAGAATAGAAATGGATGATCTCCTAGAATTTCTTAAAGAAGTATAGACCTGGGCGCCTGGGTGGCTCAGTCATTAAGCCTCTGCCTTCGGCTCACGTCATGATCCCAGAGTCCTGGGATTGAGTTCCGCATTGTGCTCCCCGCTCAGCGGGAAGCCTGTTTCTCCCTCTCCCACTCCCCCTGCTTGTGTTCCCTCTCTTGCTGTCTCTCTCTCTGTGTGTGTCAAAAAAAAAAAAAAAGTATAGACCTGCCAACACTTTGATTTGAGCCCAGTGAGAATCATTTAGACATTCTGACCTCCAGAACTGTAAGGCAACAGATTTGTATTGTTTTAAGTCACGAGTTTATGGTAATTCATTATAAAAGCAACAAGAAAATTAATACAACCACAAACTAACAAACACCACTTAATAAGAAATAGATAACCTGAATTGTTTTACACTAATTTAAAGTAATTGAATTAGAATTTAAAAAACATCAAAAATAAAAATATTTAGGCCCTTATGGTTTCCTTTGTAAATTCTACCAAACATTTAAAGAAGAAATAAAAAGAAGAAATAACACCAGTTCTATATAGGTTCTTTCAGAAAATAGAAGAGGTGGGAATAATTTCCACGTCATTTTATGAAGTCCACATTAACCTGATACCAAAAGTGGATAGGATTAAAATTCATCTGGGGAATGCAAGTTGGCTTCAATATTTAGAAATAAATCAATGTAATTCATCATATAATAAGCCTTTAAAAATTAAAACATATAGAAAAAGCATTTGGCAATATATAGCATTCTTTCATGATAAAAACTTTTAGTAATTTAGGAGTAAAAGGAACCATCCTCAACTTGATGGAACTTATCTTAAAAAAAAAAAAAACCTACAGCTAACATTATACTTAATAGTGAAATAGTGAATTATTTCCTTCTAAGTTTGAAATAATATAAGGTTGTTCCTTCTCAGCCCTCCTATTCCACATTGTACTGGCACTCTTAGTCAATGCAATAAAGCATATATAAGAATGGAAGGCATCACATAATGGAAAGGAAGAAATAAAACTGTCCCTATTTTTAGACAATGTGGGATTGTCCATGTAGAAAATCCAAAGTATTCTACTCAAAAAAACCTTTGAACTAATTAGAGAGTTTAGCAAGGTAGCAGGGTTTAAGGTCAACACTCAAAAGTTAATTGTATTTAAAAAAAAATTTTTTTAAAGACTTTATTTGAGAGAGAGATAGAGAACACAAGCAGCAGGGAGGGTCAGAGTGAGAGGGAGAAGCAGGCTCCCCACTGAGTAGGGAGCCTGATGCTGGGCTCAGTCCCAGGACCCTGGGATCATGACATGAGCTGAAACCAAGAGTTGAACACTTAACTGACTGAACCAAACAGGTGCCCTAAAAATTCCTTGTATTTTAATACACAAGTTATACTGGCTTATTTTCATCAAAAGACATGTATTAGAATGTTTATAAGAACATTATTCATAACAAATAAAACTGAAAACAACCTAAATATTCATCAGTATTAGAATAGATAAATGCATTATGGTATATTCAGATAGTAGAATACTATACAATAATGAAAACGAATGAATTACTGCTACATGCAACAACACATAATGTAATGTTGAACAAAATAAGTTAGACAAAAGACAAGACATAAAGACAAGACATAATGCACAATTTCATTTGTAAAGTTCAATAACAAGCAAACTGATAAATGGTAAAGAAACAAGAGAGTGATTATCTCTGGGATGCAGGCAGGGCATTTACTGTAAGGAGGCATGTGGTGGGCTTCTAGAATGTTGGTAATACTCTGTTTCTCAATTCAGAGGAGGTTACATAGGTGTGTTCATTTTGTGAAAATTACTCAAGCTGTTGAATATTTATAATGCAAATGTTTTTCTGTATCTGATATATATGTGTGTGTTTTTGTATGTATATATATAATACATATAAACACAGAGGTAGATACGTAGATATAAATTTTTAAAGTTTATTAAGAAAAAGAAACAGTTACAACATATTGCTTATAAGAGAGACATGATAGAAAAGAAACAGTATGTAAGTATAAAATAGGAAGACAGAGGAAAAATCAAATGCAAACTATAAAGCTGAATTTGTATAATGCTAAATCCCACTCCTACCCCTTATCATTTAAAGGTAAAGTTCTTCATAATTATTGGGAAAATACAGGAATATAGACTTTTAAGAGTCACTTTTATAATAAATTCCCTAGAAAAAAATTACTTGATAAATATATATCAATCAGATAAAGAGCATATTTTTAAGCAAAAACCAGTGAGGAGATAAAAAATAAATATTCATAATGATAGAAGGGAGAATAGTAATAATATAGAGTATTAATATATACTTGCCAAATACCAACCATAGTAAAAAATAAAAATAAGCAAAAATGAATATAGTTTGAGAATTAAATTGGCATTACTACTTCACTATCCAAAAGAAATATGCGAAAAATGTTAAAAATATTGTTAAGATGGTAGAAGTAAGATGTGGATATCTATGGTGGGTTGAATAATGGCCCCAAAAAGATATGTTAAGGTCCTAATCCTTAGTGAATATGTGAATATGATATTTATTTATTTATTTATTTATTTATTTTTAAGATTTTATTTATTTATTTGAGAGAGAGAATGAGAGACAGAGAGCACGAGAGGGAAGAGGATCAGAGGGAGAAGCAGACCCCCCGCTGAGCAGGGAGCCCAATGTGGGACTCGATCCCGGGACTCCAGGATCATGACCTGAGCTGAAGGCAGTCGCTTAACCAACTGAGCCACCCAGGTGCCCCGAATATGATCTTATTTAGAAATATGTTCTTTACAGAGTGATTAAGGATCTCAAGATGAGATAATCCTGGAGTTAAAGTGAGTGCTACATCCAACGACAGAGTCTCTATTTGAAAAAGAAAAGGAGAAGACACAGGGAACACACAGTGGGGAAAGGTCATGTAAAGACAGAAGCAGAGGAGCAAGATGGTGGAGGAGTAGGAGACCTAAATTTTGTCTGGTCTCAGGAATTCAACTAGATAAGGATCAAACCATTCTGAACGCCTATGAACTCAACAGGAGATGGAAGAAAAGAATAGCAGCAACTCTCTGAACAGAAAAGCAACCACTTTCTGGAAGGTAGGATGTTTGGAGAAGTGAATCCAAGGCGATATTCGGGAGGATAGACGGCGGGGGAGGGGGCCTCCGTCAGCTGCTACTGGCAAGTGATAGAGCAGCAGAGCACAAAATTGGAACTTTAGAAGTCTGCTGCACTGAGGGACATCGCTCCAGTGGCTAAGCAGGGGTAGAACCCTCACTGGGACAGTGTGGTCTCAGGACCCACAGAAAGACCGGTGGTGCCTGAGTGTGGCAGAGCTCCCAGGTATTGGAGCGGGGAAGCCGGCTGCAGAGACAGAGCCGAGGAGTGGGCTCACAGCTCGGGGTTGCCATAAACCATGATCCGAGGCACAGTTGGGCCACTGCTCTTCCAGCAGGGACCCAACAAGCAGCAGATCTGGGGAGACTCCCCTTCCTCCTCCAGGAGGAGTGGCATGGGAGTGCACCACAGGGATCTGCTGGGTTTGGAGACTCCAAACGGGGTCATGTGCCAGAGATGGAAATGCTCGGTCACAGGCCAGGTAAGCACGGAGTGCGGCTGGAGACCAGGGAGATGGGAGTGATTGCTTTTCTCTGGGGGCTCACTGAGGAGTGGGCCCCGAGTTCTTGGCTCCTCCAGGAGGAGATTGGGAGGCCACCATTTTCACTCTCTCCTCCAAAGCCGTACAGAAAGCTTGCAGGGAGCAAAATCTCCTAAGAGCAAACCAGAGCAGATTACTTAGCCCTGCCCTGCAAGGGCAGGGCAATTCTGCCTCCGGCAAAGACATTTGGGAACCACGGCAACAGGCCCCTTCCCCAGAAGATCATCAAGAACAGCCAGCCAAGACCAAGTTTACCAATCAATGACAATGGCAGAACTCCAGCGCTAGGGGAGTACTGCACATAGAGTTCATGGCTTTTTTTCCCATGATTCTTTAGTCTTTAGTCTTTCAAAGTTAATTTTTTTATCTTTTTTTTTGAATTTTTCTTTTTCCCTTTTTCAACCAACATCTTATCAATCCCTTTTTTAAAAAATCTTTTTTATTTTTCATTTTTAGAGTTATATTCTAACCCTTCATAGTAGTTAAACTTATTTTTGGTATATATATATATAAGTTGTTCTCTCTTTAAAATTTTGGGATACAGTTTCTTCTAACAGACCAAAATATACCCTAAATCTCTAGTGTATGGCTTTGTTCTAGTCTACTGCCTGATCACATTCTCTCCCTTTTTTTTAAAAATCCTATTCTTTCTTTTTTCAAACAACTTCTTATCTTATCAATTCCTTTTATAAAATCTTTTATACTTTTCATCTGTACAGTCATATTCCATCCCTTCATCATATTAACCCCTATTTTTGTACAGATATAAGTTTTTCTTTCTTTAAAATTTTGGGAGGCACTTTCTTCTAACAGACCAAAATACACCCAAAATCTAGTGTGCGGCATGGATCTATGCACCAGCCTGATCATATTTGATCATATTCTGTTTTTATTTGTTTTTGTTTTGTTTGTTTGTATTTATCTTTTTCTTTTTTCTTTCTTTCCCTTTCTTTTCCCCTGGTTTCAGGTCTCTTCTGATTTGTTCAGTGTATATTTTCTGGGGACATTGTTACCCTGTTAGCTTTGTGTTCTCTCATTCATCTATTCTCCTCTGGACAAAATAACAAGGCAGAAAAAATAACCTCAAAAAAATGAACAAGAGGCAGTACCGACTGCCAGGGACCTAATCAATATGGACATTAGTAAGATGTCAGAACTGGAGTTCAGAATGATGATTTTAAAGATACTAGCTGGGCTTGAAAAAAGCATGGAAGGTATTAGAGAAACACTTTCTGGAGAAATAAAAGAACTAAAATCTAACCAAGTTGAAATCAAAAAGGCTATTAATGAGGTGCAATCAAAAATGGAGGCTCTAACTGCTAGGATAAATGAGGCAGAAGAGAGAAGTAGTGATATAGAAGACCAAATGATGGAAAATAAAGAAGCGGAGAAAAAGAGAGATAAACAACTACTGGATCACGAGGGCAGAATTTGAGAGATAAGAGATACCATAAGATGAAACAAGATTAGAATAATTGGGATCCCAGAAGAAGAAGAAAGAGAGAGAGGGGCAGAAGGTATATTGGAGCAAATTATAGCAGAGAACTTCCCTAATTTGGGGAAGGAAACAGGCATCAAAATCCAGGAGGCACAGAGAACCCCCCTCAAAATCAATAAAAATAGATCAACACCCTGACATCTCATAGTAAAACTTATGAGTCTCAGAGACAAAGAGAAAATCCTGAAAGCAGCTCGGGAGAAGAGATCTGTAACCTACAATGGTAGAAACATTAGATTGGCAACAGACCAATCCACAGAGACCTGGCAGGCCAGAAAGGACTGGCAGGATATATTCAGAGCACTAAATGAGAAAAATATGCAGCCAAGAATACTATATCCAGCTAGGCTGTCACTGAAAATAGAAGGAGAGATAGAAAGCTTCCAGGACAAACAAAAACTAAAGGAATTTGCAAACACGAAACCAGCCCTACAAGAAATATTGAAAGGGGTCCTCTAAGCAAAGAGAGAGCCTAAAAGCAACATAGACCAGAAAGGAACACAGACAATATATACTAACAGTCACCTTACAGGCAATACAATGGCACTAAATTCATATCTTTCAATAGTTACCCTGAATGTAAATGGGCTAAATGCCCCAATCAAAAGACACAGGGTATCAGATTGGATAAAAAAACAAGACCCATCAATATGCTGTCTGCAAGAGACTCATTTTAGACCCAAAGACACCCCCAGATTGAAAGGGAGGGGTGGAAAGCCATGTACCATGCTAATGGACACCAAAAGAAAGCTGGGGTGACAATCCTTATATCAGACAAATTAGATTTTAAACCAAAGACTGTAATAAGAGATGAGGAAGGACACTATATCATACTTAAAGGGTCTATCCAACAAGAAGATCTAACAACGGTAAGTATCTATGCCCCTAACATGGGAGCAGCTAATTATATAACCAGTTAATAACAAAAGCAAAGAAACACATCGACAACAATACAATAATAGTGAGGAACTTTAACATCCCCCTCATTGAAATAGACAGATCATCTAGGCAAAAGATCAACAAGGAAATAGACTTTAAATGACACACTGGACCAAATGGACTTCACAGATATATTCAGAACATTCCATCCCAAAGCAACAGAATACACATTCTTCTCTAGTGCCCATGGAACATTCTCCAGAATAGATCATATCCTAGGTCACAAATCAGGTCTCAACCATTACCAAAAGATTGGGATCATTCCCTGCCTATTTTCAGACCACAGTGCTTTGAAACTAGAACTCAATCACAAGAGGAAAGTTGGAAAGAACTCAAATACATGGAGGCTAAAAAGCATCCTACTAAAGAATGAATGGGTCAACCAGGAAATTAAAGAATTAAAAAAATTTGTGGGAACAAATGAAAATGAAAACACAACTGTTCAAAATCTTTGGGATGCAGCAAAGGCAGTCCTAAGAAGAAAGTATATAGCAATACAAGCCTTTCTCAAGAAACAAGAAAGGTCTCAAAAACACAACCTAACCCTACACCTAAAGGAGTTGGAGAAAGAACAGCAAATAAAGCCTAAACCCAGCAGGAGAAGAGAAATAATAGAGATCAGAGCAGAAATCAATGAAATAGAAACCAAAGAACAGTAGAACAGATCAACGAAACTAGGAGCTGGTTCTTCGAAAGAATTAAGAAGATTGATAAACCCCTGGCCAGACTTATCAAAAAGAAAAGAGAAATGACCCAAATCAACAAAATCATGAATGAAAGAGGAGAGATCACAACCAACACCAAAGAAATACAAGCAATTATAAGAACATATGAGCAACTCTATGCCAGCAAATTAGATAACCTGGAAGAAATGGATGTATTCCTAGAGATGTATAAACTACCAAAACTGAAGCAGGAAGAAATAGAAAACCTGAACAGACCTATAACCACTAAGAAAATTTTAAAAATCTCCCAACAAACAAAAGCCCAGGGCCAGATGGCTTCCCAGGGGAATTCTACCAAACATTTAAAGAAGAATTAATACCTATTCTTCTGAAACTGTTCCAAAAAATAGAAATGGAAGGAAAACTTCCAAACTCGTTTTATGAGGCCACCATTACCTTGATCCCCAAACCAGACAAAGACCCCATCAAAAAGGAGAATTGCAGACCAATATCCCTGATGAACATGGATGCAAAAATTCTCACCAAAATACTAGCCAATAGGATCTAACAGTACATTAAAAGGATTATTCACCACGACCAAGTGGGATTTATCCCTGGGCTGCAAGGTTGGTTCAACATCCGCAAATTAATCATTGTGATACAATACATTAATAAAAGAAAGAACAAGAACCATATGATCCTCTCAATAGATGCAGAAAAAGCATTTGACAAAGTACAGCATCCTTTCTTTATCAAAACTCTTCAGAGTATAGGGATAGAGGGTACATACCTCAATATCATAAAAGTCATCTATGAAAAACCCACTGTGGATATCATTCTCAATGGGGAAAAACTGAGAACTTTCCCCCTAAGGTCAGGAAACAGCAGGGATGTCCACTATCACCACTGCTATTCAGCATAGAATTAGAAGTCCTAGCCACAGTAATCAGACAACAAAAAGAAACAAAAGGCATCCAAATCAGCAAAGAAGAAGTCAAACTCTCACTCTTTGTAGATGATATGATACTTTATGTGGAAACCCCAAAAACTCTACCCTCAAACTTCTAGAACTCATACCGGAATTCAGTAAAGTGGCAGGATATAAAATCAATGCACAGAAATCAGTGGCATTCCTATACACCAACCACAAGACAGAAGAAAGAGAAATTAAGGAGTTGATCTCATTTACAATTGTGCCCCAAACCATAAGATACCTAGGAATAAATCTAACCAGGAGGCAAAGAATCTGTACTCAGATATATGTACTCATATTTTTATGAGAAAAATACTCATGAAAGAAATTGAGGAAGACACAAAGAACAATCTACACATTCAAAGCAATCCCTATCAAAATATCATCAACTTTTTCCAAAGAAATGGAACAAAGAATCCTAAAATTTGTATGGAACCAGAAAAGACACTGAATAGCCAGAGGAATGTTGAAAAAGAAAAGCAAAGCTGGTGGCATCACAATTCCGGACTTCAAGTTCTATTACAAAGCTGTAATCATCAAGACAGTATGGTACTGGCACAACAACAGACACATAGATCAATGGAACTGAATAGAGATCCCAGAAATGGACCCTCAGCTCTGTGGTCAACTAATCTTTGACAAAGCAGGAAAGAATGTCCAATGGAAAAAAGACAGTCTCTTCAACCAGTGGTGTTGGGAAATTGGACAGCCACATGGAGAAGAATGAAACTGGACCATTTCCTTACACCACATACAAAAACAGACTCAAAATGGTTGAAAGACCTAAATGAGAGACAGGAGTCCATCAAAATCCTAAAGGAGAACACAGGCAGCAACCTCTTTGACCTCAGCCGCAGCAACTTCTTCCTAGAAACATCGCTGAAGGCAAGGCAAGCAAGGGCAAAAATCAACTATTGGGGCTTCATCAAGAAAAAAAGCTTTTGCATAGCGAAAAAAACAGTCAACAAAACCAAAAGACAACCAACAGAATGGGAGAAGATATTTGCAAATGACATATCAGATAAAGAGCTAGTATCTAATATCTATAAAGAACTTATCAAACCCAACACCCAAAGAACAAAGAATCCAATCAAGAAATGGGCAGAAGACATGAACAGACATTTTTCCAAAGAAGACATTCAAACGGCCAACAGACACATGAAAAAGTATTCAACATCGCTGGGCATCAGGGAAATCCAAATCAAAACCTCAATGAGATACCACCTCACACCAGTCAAAATGGATAAAATTAACAAGTCAGGAAACGACAGATGTTGGTGAGGATGTGGAGAAAGGGGAACCCTTCTACACTGTTGGTGGGAATGCAAGCTGGTGCAGCCACTCTGGAAAACAGTATGGAGGTTCCTCAAAAAGTTGCAAATAGAGCTACCATACAACCCAGGAATTGCACTACTGGGTATTTACTCCAAAGATACAAATGCATGGACCTGAAGGGGTATGTGCACCCCGAAGTTTTTTTTTTTTAAGATTTTATTTATTTATTTGAGAGAGAGAATGAGAGAGAGAGCATGAGAGGGGGGAGGGTCAGAGGGAGAAGCAGACTCCCTGCTGAGCAGGGAGCCCAATGCGGGACTCAATCCTGGGACTCCAGGATCATGACCTGAGCCGAAGGCAGTCACTTAACCAACTGAGCCACCCAGGCGCCCCACCCTGAAGTTTATAGTAGCAATGTCCACAATAGCCAAACTGTGGAAAGAGCCAAGATGTTCATCGACAAATGAATGGATAAAGAAGATGTGGTATATATATACCATGGAATATTATGCAGCCATCAAAAGGAATGAAATCTTGCCATTTGCAACGATGTGGTTGGAACTGGAGGGTATTATGCTGAGCGAAATAAGTCAATCAGAGAAAGACATGTATCATATGATCTCACTGATATGAGGAATTCTTAATCTCAGGAAACAAACTCAGGGTTGCTGGAGTGGTGGGGGGTGGGAGGGATGGGGTGCCTGGTTGATAGAGATTGGGGAGGGTATGTGCTATGGTGAGCACTGTGAATTGTGTAAGACAGTTGAATCACAGACCTTTACCTCTCAAACAAATAATACATTATATGTTAAAAAAAATAAAGATAGCAGGAAAAATCAAGGGGGGAAATCGGTGGGGGAGACGAACCATGAGAGACTGTGGACTCTGAGAAACAAACTGAGGGTTCTAGAGGGGAGGGGGTTGGGGGGATGGGTAGCCTGGTGATGGGTATTAAAGAGGGCATGGACTGAATGGAGCACTGGGTGTTATATGCAAACAATGAATCATGGAACACTACATCAAAAACTAATGATGTAATGTATGGTGATTAACATAACATAATAAAAAAAAAAGACAGAAGCAGAGATTAGAGTGATGCATTTATAAAACAAGAAATGCCAAGGATTGTCTGCATCCACCAGAAGCTGGAAGAGGCAAGGAATGAACTGGCTCCTAGTGACTTCAGAAGGAGCATAGTTCTACCAACAGCTTGATTTCAGACTTTTAGCCTCCATAACTAGGATAAAATAAATTTCTCTTGTTCTAAGCCACCCAGTTTGATGTAATTTGTTACGGCAATTTTAGGAAATGAATACAGATTTTGGTAGTGGGATGTGGGGTGCTGCTGTAATAAGTACCTAAAAACATGGAAGTGGTTTTGGAATTGGATAATGGGTGAAGGCTGAAGGAATTTTGAGGCACATGATAAAAAATGCCTACTATTTCTTTGAAGAGATAATTGGTAGAAATACAGATATTAAGGGTTATTCTGGTGAGGGCTCAGAAGGAAGTGAGGAGCACTGTAAAGAAAGCGTTTTGTCATCTTAAAGAATACATATGTCATTATGGACCAAATGTTGGTAGAAATATGAATATTAATGGTGATTCTGGTGAAATCTCAGATGTAAATGAAGAACATATGGGAAACTGTAAGAAAGATAATCTTTGTTCTAAAGTGACAAAAAAGTTGACTGAATTGTGATTTACTTTTGGTGGAAAACAGAAATTTTAAGTGATGAACCTGAATATTTAGCTGAGATTTCCAAACAAAGTGTTTCTCCTTGTTGCTTCTAGTAAAATGAAAGAGGAAAGAAATATATTGAGGGAGGAATTGTTAAGAAAAAGGAAACCAGCACTTGGTGATTTGGGAAATTCTCAGGCTATCCAGATTGCAAAAGGTGCTAAGGTTGGGAGGTTCATTGTTCAGAAAGCATGCTTTGGGAAGAAGGCCAAGAGAGAGGCTGGAAAACCTTTGCTGACTGAAGAGATTAGGCATATGACTCATGGATCTAGTCAGCTATCTCAGCAGAGGCCAGGAATAGAGAAGATGTTATCCAGGAAAGATCTATGAGAAACTTTTTGTCTAATGGAGAGGACTCCCTCCACATACACAAGAGACTGATGAGGTTTTTCAGAATGTTGTTTTAGCAAAAACATTGCCAGATTGCACTGAAGGGGATAGAGACAGAACTAAGTGAAAGAGAGCAGTAGGACTTTCAAAATTCCTCACTCATGAAAGGAGCTCATATAGCTAGTTGACAGCAAACATGTTCCTTCAAGAAAAAGGAAGAATGATTCTGAGGGCAGAGTCACAGATGCAGAAGCAGAGGCCAGAGAGGCAACTGCAAAAGCAGAGGCAGAGGACAACCAAACCACCACCCCAGATACAAAAGCCAACAAAGCCACTTTGTGGCCCCAGAGGCAGAGGCCAAAAATGCAGCTGCTGCTCGTCCAGGGAATAGATCCATCACAGCCCTATAAGGTGGAGTCACCATAAGTCCAGAGGACAGACACAGGGCCACAGAGAATTATTCTCAAACCTTGAAATCTGATGTAATTTACCTTGCTAGGTTTCAGATTTGCTTATGACCAGTGACCCTTTGAGCTTTCCCATTTTCTCCCTTTTGGAATGGGAATATCTATCCTGTGTCTATTCCACAATTGCATTTTGGAAGTAGATAACTTGTTTTCTAGGTTCACAGGTCCACAGATGCAGAGGAATTTTTTCCCCATGTCCACAATTTCACTTATACATGATTTAGATGATTTAGAAGATGAGATTTGGAACTTTTTGAACTGATTATATTTAGAAGAGAGTTTAGACTTAAAGTTGAAGCTGTGATGGTTTGAGACTTTGGGGGGTGTTGGGATGGAGAGAATGTATTGTGTATGTGAGATAGATATGAGTTTTAGGGGCAGAGGGTGGACTTTAGTGGGGTGAATAGTGTCACCAAAAGACATGTTTAAGTCCTGACGCCCCAGTACCTGTGAAAGTTACCTTATATGGAAATAGGACTCTGTAGAAGTGATTAAGTTAAGAATATCAAGGTGAGAAATCATCCTAGATGTAGGATGGGCCCTACATGCAATGACAGTGTCCCTATAAGAGATAGAAAAGATACCAAGAGACACATTGGGGGAAGGCCATGTGAAGATAGAAGTAGACACTGGAGTGATGCATCTTGGACTTCTAGCTTCCAGAATTATAAGAGAATTAGTTTCTCTTGTTTTGAGCCATCTAGTTTGTGATAATTTGTTATGTTGGTCCTGGGAAATAATACAATATCTAACTAGTGGTTTTATTGTGAGAATTAAAATGAGATAATGTATGTAAAGTATTTATAGAGTGAGCGCATAATCAATAGTAGCTATTATTATTAGCACAGGGAAATCTATTAATAAACCATATTATTTATTTAAATAAGAAAAGCCATATATAATCATATATAATCCACAGGGAGGAAGAGAGAGAATCTTAAGCAGGCTCCATAGTAGATACTAAAAGCATCAGATAAAATTTAACACTTGCTACCAATATAAATAAAAATACATTAACGATACAAGAAACTTCCTTAAAATGGCAAAGAGGAAGAGTAGTGATATACTTGCTTGTTTGCAATACAAACCCTGGAGACATGCCCACTGGAAAAAAAGGAAGAAAATATTGCCATTAAAAAAATAGTGCTATTTTTCTGAAATTACCTGAAATGCTTATTTCAGCAAGCCATGTTATTCTCTATATAAATAACCATACATAAGAATCACGGAATTCAAATATTAACTCAGTGATTGAGTAATGTTAATGATGGTGTTATTGAGATACTTTGCCTTAATGCCTCCATCTGTACTGCACAAATAGATCTTTCAAAGGTTTCAAAAACTTATTGTGATATTTTCAGGTTACTTTTCTCTAGATGGGCATTTTTAAATAATGTTTTTTAGAATTCTGACCAATGAAGTGATATTTGAAAAAAATAAATACATGGAAAAGTATTGTAATAGAAGAAATTAATGTTCTTATTTTTTGATAGCTTTAATGAATGCTAGATTATGTAAAAGAATTATCTACAAAATCATGTCACTCTGTCTTGTGTTAATTTATATACCCATACAATACCATTAAAATTCCAACAAAATTTGTTCTAAAACACAATAATACTCTTCTTGAAATTAATTTTTAAAATAAGCATGTGAGATTTAAAAAAACAGAAAATACCAGGGCAACAAGGGTAATCTACTGTAGAAGATGTTACACTGTGGTCATTATATTAATATTTTCAGTGAACAAACCTATCATGTCATCCTAAAAATCAACCTAATTATATAGGAAGTTTAAATATATAATAAAATCAAACATTCAAAAATAACAAACAAATGAGGAATTATTTAATAATTAGTGTTAGGATAACTGGATAGTCTTTGGGAGAAAAATCTTTGTAGGGGAGGGGCACAGGGAGGAAGAGAGAGAATCTTAAGCAGGCTCCATGCCCAGTGTAGAGCCTGACACAGGGCTTGATCTCACAACCCTAAGATCATGACAAGAGCTGAAATCAAGAGTCAGATGCTTAACTGACTGAACCATCCAGGCACCCCTCTGGGAGAAAATTTTGATTAAAAAACTTGTTTAGGGGGCACCTGGGTGGCTCAGTTGTTAAGCATCTGCCTTTGGCTCAGGTCATGATCCCCGGGTCCTGGGATTGAGCCCCACATCGGGCTCTCTGCTCAGCGGAAGCTCTCTGCTTCTCCCTCTTCCACTCTCCCTGCTTGTGTTCCCTCTCTCGCTGTGTCTCTCTCTGTCAAATAAATAAATAAAATCTTTAATAAAAAAGAATTTGTTTAGATACATATTTTATATCAACTTCAAATAAACTCCAGAAGCATTAAGGATCACACATTATATCATACCATAGAAAAGCTAACAGACAATAGAATAAGATCTTTGTATGGATGCCAACTTTTCACATTTTGAAGTAAAAAGAAAAGTTTAAAAGGGAAGATTGACAGATTCAATTATATAAAATGTAAGACATCTATTCAACAGAATATGAAATGAAAGTAAAAGAGAAAGCTATACACTGGTATCAGGTATGACAGATGAGGAATTAACATCAATAAGGAACAAAAAGAATCTAATTCATAAGGATATAATTAAGATGCTAATGAGTAAAGGGAATGAACAGTCAGTAAAATAGAAAAGAAAAAAAACAGCAAGGGAACATAGGGAAAATGTGCAGCCTCACTAGTAAGTAAAGTAATACATTTTGAAACAATAATTTTGTACTTATTAAATTAGAAAAATTGGGTCCACTTAAATCAGGCAAGGCTGTGATTAAATTAGTAGTCTCTAGCCTTGTTGGTGGCAATGTAAACTAGTATAACATGTTAAGCAATTTAGTAATATATATCAAGACCCATAAAATTTTGACCACTTATTTTACTCTTGAGAATTGAAACTAAGGAAATATTTGTTAGAGAATTATCTATAATAGTAAAGAATTGGAACCCAGATAATAGGTACAAAAATAGTTAAATAAGTAAATTACAGTTTAGAAAGCATTAAGTTATAAATATGTAACAACATGGGAAATATGTAAGAGACATTATTAAGTAGAGAGGATATTATTTAGAGGACAATGAAGATACATATAAAATATAAAAGTGCAGATGTAGATTTAACAAGTATTTAACATCTTGAATTTCACACTTAGGAGTTGTACTTAGTATGCAGTTATATATATTATTGCTTCTGATCAAGATAGAAAACTATGAATGGCCAACATTTAGTTTTTTTAAATAACTGCATTAAACAGAGGATAACAGGGGCACCTGGGTAGCACAGTCGGTTAAGCATCTGACTCTTGGTTTTGGCTCAAGTCATGATCTCAGGGTCCTGGGATCAAGCTGCAGTTAAGGCTCCACCCTCACTGCGGAGTCTTTATGAGATTCTCTCTCCCTCTGCCCCTCCCGCTCATGCTCTCTCTCTCAAATAAATAAATAAAAATCTTTTTAAAAAACCCCAAAGAATAACATTCTCTAACATATCTTTCCTGATGTAAGCCACTGTTAGCTGTATGCCTAGCCAATGAACACTAGAAATATCTCAGTGAAAATATATATTGTATAACCATTTCTGAGCATTACTGAAAATATTTTTCATTATCTTCAACTTAGTGCCGCAACACTTTGTTTACTTTGGTGGTATTAATTAAAACACCATTGTTATGACTTGAGTGGAAAACAATTGTATGATCATTGCCTGTTGATTTTACCAATAGTTTAACAAAAGAGTGAACAGCTTGCAGTATATAGTTTATTTTAAAGGTGTGAATTAGTCTTCATTTTTCTCTTTGGAATATCGATTTTTAGCTATGTAAAAATATTGTGAACTTAATTAGTATGTACAAAGAAGTAGAAATCCTGATGGCATGTATATAACACCTGATTCCAAAACATATGATTTGTAACATAGTATTGTCTATTTCTTTTTTTTTTACATTTTGTTATTTTTTTATTCTTATGTTAATCCCCATACATTACATCATTAGTTTTAGATGAAGTGTTCCATGATTCATTGTTTGTGCATAACATCCAGTGTTCCATGCAGAATGTGCCCTCCTCAAGTATTGTCTATTTCAAAGAAGGTTCCTTTAATCTTTAGAAATAAGTTCTAAAATAGACCATTCAATTGATTGACACATTTAACACTTTTAAAGACATTATTTTCCTTTATTTTTTAAATAGAACAACAAAAGTAGCCCTATTGTAGTTCTTGACATATGACATTGGTGACAACTCCGACACAGTTCTATGCCCACTAGTCTCAGCCTCACAATCTCAACTGTCCTCAACAATTTCTGCTGCTAGTAAAGATGTTGGTAGACAGCATGAGGTAGTTTCCATGTAACTCTCTTGCAGACAAAAAAGAATGAAGGAAAGAAGGAAAAAGGGAGAAGGCAGCACGGTATACTCATAAAAGTTTTCGAATCTAAAGTTACACTGCTGTGGTCCAAATGCTATTCTCCTTAATAGTTATTTGACCTTGGGCAAGTCACATTTTCTCACCAATATTTCCCAGATTCCATGAAAAAAAATTTTGCTTTTTCTAGCTGCATCTTTTGCAGTTTGACCTTGACTGTTCTTTCTTCTAAGTCTCTGTTCCATATCAATGAAATAGTACATAATAACCCTGAAAGGCATGTTTTTTGTTACCATTTAAAGAAAAGTATCTAGAGTTAACAATGCTGTATTGTTTACTTAAAATTTTGCGAAGAAAGTAGTCTTATATTAAGTACTCTTACCATAAAAGAAGAAGAAATTTAAAGGGGGTGGAAGGAAACTCTTGGAGGTGATGGATATGTTTATAGCTTTGACTGTGGTGATGGTTTCACAGGTATATACTTACCTTCAAACTCATCAAGTTGTATACACTAATTATGTACAGCTTTTTGTTTGTCAATCATACCTAGTTTTTTTAAGAAATATCAATTTAGATGTATTTTACAAGTTCTCATATGTATTTTACAAGTTCTCATATGAAGAATTTTTATTGTACAGTTTTGATTACTTTAAAATTCTTATTAAGGATTCTTTGAGTAGTAGAATTTTAGCAATGTGGTTTTTAAAAAATATTTTATTTATTTATTTATTTGAGAGAGAGGGAGAGAGAGCATGCATTAGTGGAGGGAGGGGCAGAGGGATAGAGAGAAGCAGACTCCCTGCTCAGTGGGGAGCCCAACACAGGCTCAATCCCAGGACCCTGGGATCATGACCTTAGGTGAAATCAGACATTTAACCAAACCAGCCACTCAAGTGCCCCAGCAATGTGTTTTTAAATGTCCAAAGGTATAGGGATTCAACCATTTCACTGTGATTATAAAACATGATATGTATCATACAAATTTTTAAAAATTTTTTGAGATGTGCTGTGTGACCCTATATGCAATCAATTTTCCAAATAGTCTGTGTGTATTTTAGAAGAGTGTGTGTTTGAAAACTGTTGGAGGTAGAACTATATACATATATTCCTTAAATTAACTGCATTAATTGTGTTATTTAAATCTTTTATATCTTTACTATTTTAATTTTGTCTCTTGACCCATCAATATTGGAAAGAGGTGTTGATATATCCTACTATGATAGTAGAATTGTCATTTTTTAAAATTTCACCAATTATTGATTTACACATTCAAGGCTATATCATTAGTCATTAGAAGTTTAAATATGTTATATCTCCCTGGTAAATAAAACTTTTTATTATTATGAGTATTCTTTTGCCCTAATAATATTGTCTTTGAACTTTGTACTTTTCGATATTAATATAGCTACCCCAGCTTTCTTTTGGTTAGTATTTCCTGGTATATCTCAGTTTACCACTGTCTCTCTCATCCCCCAAGTTTTATCTCCTTACA
Source organism: Mirounga angustirostris (assembly GCF_029215605.1). NCBI lineage: Eukaryota > Metazoa > Chordata > Mammalia > Carnivora > Phocidae > Mirounga > Mirounga angustirostris. The sequence continues at coordinate 102,346,166 of NW_026991719.1, forward strand.
TCAGCATTTACATCCAGGGCATCTTCAGATTTTATGTTCTGTTGCTATTAACCTCTCACATTCCAGCTCACTACTACACTCTTTCTTTTATAGTTTGCTTGTTTGGGTTTTGGCTCATGGCAATTTCATTTAGTGCCAGCTCAAAAATATATTTAAATGATGTGTATTTGTTTCAATTTATCTATTATATAAATATAATGTTGTTTAGAATATCTGGCCTGGCATTCTCTCAGAAACAGAAGTCCTTGCTAAACTTTTGATGTTAGCAGTGATCTAAATAAGCTACCTTATTTAAATCATATGTTCATAGCAGGCACTTTTTTTTAATTATAATTTTTTATTGTTATGTTAGTCATCATAGAGTACATCATTAGTTTTTGATGTAGTGTTCCATGATTCATGGTTTGCATATAACACCCAGCGCTCCGTGCGATACGTGCCCTCCTTAATACCCATCACTGGGCTCACGATCCCCCGCTCCCCTCTAAAACCCTGTTTGATTCCCGGAGTTCATAGTCTCTCATGGTTCATCTCCCCCTCTGATTCTCCCCCTTCATTTTTCCCTTCCTTCTCCTAATGTCCTCCATGCTATTCCTTATGTTCCACCAATAAGTGAAGCCATAGGATAATCAACTTTCTCTATTTGACTTATTTCACTTAGCATAATCTCCTCCAGTTCCATCCATGTTGATGCAAATGTTGGGTATTCATCCTTTCTGATGGCTGAGTAATTTTCCATTGTATATATGGACCACATCTTCTTTATCCATTCATCTGTTGAAGGGCATCTTGGGTCCTTCCACAGTTTGGCTATTGTGGACATTGCTGCTATGAACATTGGGGTGCATATGGCCCTTCTTTTCACTACATCTGTATCTTTGGGATAAATACCCAGTAGTGCAATTGCTGGGTCATAGGGTAGCTCTATTTTTAACTTTTTGAGGAACTTCCACACTGTTTTCCAAAGAGGCTTTAATCTGTTATGGTACTGTTGTCTGTTTCCTTTAAGGTTGAAAGCAGTGTAAGAATCCTTATAATATAGAAATACATCATCAGTTAAAACCTTTATTGCATTCTTGAGCTAACCCATGTATTTCATCTGTGCTTTGCTTTCTCTGACTGTATTCTACTCCTTGCCTACTGCCCCCTATCACCTAGAAAAATAGAGACCAAAAACATTTTTATGGCAATCCTCTGAGTTGTAAGTCTGAGTCATGTTCAAGGATGTGCTCCTTGAAAACAATGAAATATTAGTATAATTTCTGTAAATCATTAAATAATACTTTGTTTTGAATACTCAAGCTATTTGTTTAACATGTCATTTGACTGTCATACTTTGAGGTTAGGTCTAGAATTGTGCTGTTTAATACGGAAGCCACTAGCCACATGTGGCTATTGAGCCCCCGAAATGTGGATAGTAGGCAAGATATGGAAACAAACCAAGTGTCCATTTAGAAATGAATGGATAAAGAAAATGTGGTATATACATACAATTATATGTTATTTAGCCTCAAAGAAAAGAAGGAAATCTTGGCATTTGTGATAACATGTGTAAACTTGGAGGATATTATGCTAAGTGAAATAAGCAGGACAGATACTGCATGATTCCACTTATATGAGCTATCTAAAATAGTTAACTTACAGATGTTGCAAATGTCTTAAAATATTTTTAGGGATGCCTGGGTCGTTCAGTTGGTTAAGTGTCTGCCTTCAGCTCAGGTCATGATCCCAGGGTCTTGGGATCAAGCACCACATCGGGCTCCCTGTTCAGCCGGGAGCCTGCTTATCCCTCTCCCTCTGCCACTCCCTCTGCTTGTGATATCTCTCTCTCTCTCTGTCAAATAAATAAATAAAATCTTTTAAAAATATATTTTTATACTCATCACTAAATTGAAATTGTTATACCTACTGCTAGATTTTATTTAATATATTTGATATTATTAAATAATAACTAATAAATTAATTACTTAAATATTACTAAATAAGCACAATATGTTACTGTAGGAGTCACATTATATCTCTATTGAATGAAAATCATAGCCAAAGTAGATTAGACTCTCGGTTTTTCAATTAGGACCTATGAATGGACTTTAGGAGGTCCCTAACATCTCTTAAAATTATATCTGAAACTGTGTGAGATTGTGTATATAGGTATTTTTATTTGATAAAATTCACAGAGTTTCAAGACCCCCTCCACCCAAAAATGGATTAAGAACAACATGCCTAGACCATAAAACTTAGTGATTTGCATTACCACAGACCAAGGCATATGATGTGGAAGTCCTAAAATACATCTTGAAAATTGGTTATAGGTTTAAAAATTCATTCATTCATTCATTCATTCATTCATTCATTCAGTTAACACTTATTCCATACCTACTAGGGTAGCCATAACTGTGGTTGCCACTCATTTCCAGTAAAATATGATTGCATGGCACATCTTTTTTTGTGACAATGGGATATAGAAGTGAATGGTCAGATTCTGGGTTGTCAGTAATGATATGAATATTCAAATTCACAGACTCATATAATTCATGTCAGTGTCAGTGAAACTACAAACTTATGTAATGTCTCAAAAAGAAAATTCTGTAGTGCAATGGATAAAGAACAAAAGGAGACTTCCTGATGGAGAACTGAAAAGGCACTTGAATTGAAACTTACTTTAAGAAAACACATTTTAAATAATAGAAGCCAGAATTCCCTGGGCTTTATTCTTTTCTTTCTTTCTTTCTTCCTTTTTTTTTTGATAAGATACAAGTGAATTTATTTTTTTTAAATATCAGCTAGTTAACATACAGTGTAATATTAGTTCAAGTGTAAAATATAGTGAATAAACACTTTCATACAACACCCAGTGCTCATCACAAATGCACTTCTTAATCTCCTTCAGTTATTTAATCCACCGCCCCCACCTCCCCTCTGGTAACCATCAGTTTGTTCTCTATGGTTAAGAGTTTGTTTCTTTGTTTGCCTCTCTCTCTCTTTTTTCCCTTTGCTTATTTGTTTTGTTTCTTAAATTCCACATATAAGTGAAACCATGTTGTATTTGTCTTTCTCTGACTGACTTGTTTCACTTAGTGGAATATTCTCTAGCTCCATTCACATCATTGCAAATGGCAAGATTTCATTCTTTCTTATGGCTGAGTAATACTCCACTGTGCATATAAATATATATATATACCACCTCTTCTTTATCCACTCATCAGTCAGTGGACACTTGGGCTGTTTCCATAATTTGGCTATTGTAGATAATGCTGCTATAAACATCGATGTGCATGTGTTCCTTTGAATCAGTATTTTTGTATCGTTTAGGTAAATACCTAGTAGTGCAATTGCTGGGTCATAGGGTAGCTCTATTTTGAACTTTGTGAGGAACCTCCATACTATTCTCCAGATTGGCTGCACCAGTTTGCATTCCCACCAACAGTGCAAGACAGTTCCCCTTTCTCTGCATCCTCACCAACATCTGTTGTTTCCTGTGTTGTTAATTTTAGCCATTCTGACAGGTGTGAAGTGATATCTCATTGTAGTTTTGATTTGTATTTCCCTGATGATCAGTGATGTTGAGTATCTTTCATGTGTCTGTTAGCCATTTGGATGTCTTCTTTGGAAAAATGTCTATTCATGTCTTCTGCCCATCTCTTAACTGGATTATTTGTGTTTTGGATGTTGTCTTTGATAAGTTCTTTATAGATTTTGGATACTAACCCTTTATCAGATACGTCAATTGCAAATATCTTCTCCCATTCTGTAGGTTGCCTTTTAGTTTTGTTGATTGTTTTCTTCACTGTGCAGAAGATTTTTATCTTGATGAAGTCTCAATAGTTCATTTTTACTTTTGTTTCCCTTGCATCAGGAGACATACCTAGTAAGAAGTTGCTACAGCCGATGTCAAAGAGGTTTCTGCTTGCATTCTCCTCTAGGATTTTGATGGTTTCCTGTCTCACATTTAGGTCTTTCATCCATTCCAAATTTAATTTTGTGTATGGGATAAGGAAATGGTTCAGTTTCATTCTTTTGCTTGTGGCTGTCTAGTTTTCCCAACAGTGTTTGTTGAAGAGACTGTCTTTTTTTCCACTGGATATGTTTTCCTGCTTTGTTGAAGATTAGTTGACCATATAGTTGTGGGTCCATTTCTGGGTTTTCTATTCTTTTCCATTGATCTATGTGTCTGATTTTGTGCTAGTACCATACTGCCTTGATCACTCTAGCTTTGTAATATAGCTTAACGTCCAGAATTGTGATGCCTCCAGCTTTGCCTTTCTTTTTCAAGATTGTTTTGGCTATTTGGGGTCTTTTCTGGTTCCATACAAATTTTAGGATTGGTTGTTTGGGTTCTGTGAAAACTGCTGGTGGTATTTCGATAGGGTTTGCATTAAATGTGTAGATTGCTCTGGGTGGTATAGACATTTTAACAATATTGTTCTTCCAATCCATGAGCGTGAATTTTTTTTCCCATTTCTTTGTGTCATCTTCAATTTCTGTCATCAGTGTTTTATAGTTTTCTGAGTACAGATCTTTTGGTTAGGTTTATCCTGAGGTATAGGAAACTTTTTGCTTAGGTTTATTCCTAAGTATCTTATGGTTTTTGGTGCAATTGTAAATGGGATCAATTTCTTATCTCAGCTTTCTTTTTGCCCCTAGCTCCAGTCTGAGATTTTCTCCAAAGATAAGCATACAAGGAGAAATTCCTCTGAAGAACCACAGATACAGGGTTTCACTACAGACAGACATTTCTTTTCTAGAAATAGAAATCTAATAGGCACTACATGTGTAATAAAGCAAATTTGACATTAAAAGTTTTCTTTAAAATATTGAAAGATAGAGATGAGAATGTGTCAAAAACGCTGTGATGCACTACCTAGAACCTCCCTTTGGTAATGACAGCACTCAGCTATCAGCCATATTTGAGAAGTTCCTCAATTGAAGAGAGTTATATTTTCCAAGATCATGCCTTAGGTGTCCTTCATCCAATGACTGATTAATATTATGACTTGGTCATCCTGTCCCTACTCAAAACAGCTATGGAGGACCATGTCATCTTCACAACACCCTGTAGGGTTGGCTGGGGCTTCCACTGAGACTGTTTTACAGTTCAACTTTTTGCTTTGGCAAATCCTTATTCATTACCTTCACTTACACAGTTTTTTACCCCAATACCATTCCCTTACAAACCTGCTGTAGTCTAATCTTTTAAGCATCTGGTTCCTGGAAAACTAACCTTCTACACCTGTGGCCAGGAGAGGTCTTAAGCAGATACCGAGATCACCAGCTGTCTGGCTAATAATAAGACCTCTATCATTGACCACAGGTGGAACTCAGGTGGCTTCTGGCAAGGTAGTGTTATAATTGTTAATACTTTTACATGTAATAAACTGGAATGCCATGTTATTGGAACATAATGTAGTGTGATGTGTTAGATTTTTGAGAAATGGGGGAGGAGATAGTAATTGTAAGGCCATCGAAATTCAGTTGTTTTGATAAGCTCATTTGACACTTTGGGAAAAAGATACAAGAAAAATCTGAGCATGATTAAGTGGAAATTAAAGGGTACATGTGAAAGCCAGAAGGCCTCCTTGGTAGCAAATAAAGAAACTCCCTTCTCCCTAGGCAGAAAGGAAGAAAAAGCTGAGGGCCAGACCTAGGGCTTGATTGTACAAATAGCTGAGTTCCAAAGAAGTTAACATTCCAACCAAGGCAGGTCTGCTTTATTTTTATTTTTTTTAAAGATTTTATTTATTTATTTGTTGGAGAGAGAGAGAGCACAAGCAGGGGGTACAGCAGGCAGAGGGAAAAGCAGGCTCCCCACTGAGCAAGGAGCCTGATGGACTCGATCCCAGGACCCTGAGATCATGACCAGAGCCAAAAGCAGCCGCTTAACCTACCGAGCCATGCAGGTGTCCCGGCAGGTCTGCTTTAATAAGGTAAGGGCTCCTGTTGGGAAAGAATGGGACATTGACACATGGGATGGGATATTGGGATTGCTCCTGAAAATCTTGAATCTGAGGGTTCCCCTGAATTCTCCAGTCATGTAGAAGAGGGTCACTTCTTCCCACGAAGGTCTAGTACCCCCATTACTTGGAGACAATGCAGAAGCCCCTCCCTTTCAAGACAATATACATTTCTTTCATCTCCCACATCCCTTCCTGGACGCTAAACCTATAGGGTTATGTTTCAACTGAAACTAGCTACAGATCTGATGGACCTAGTAAAGGAGAAAGTGGACTGGAATGAACACATTCTCTGTGTAAATCTGCCTCTCCTGCCTGAAGGGCCTCAGCCAACACTGTTATGTAAGGGTTTAGAGAATGTTTGATCCACTGGCATGGGATACCACATAACACTGCATCAGACCAAGTGAAAAATTTCACAGCAAAGGAGTTGTGGTAGCAGTGCCTTTATATGGTTCTGTGTTGCAAGTGGAAGAATATTTAGGTCATAGAACCAATGTGAGGAAGTAGAATTTATGTTTCCCATCCTTGAAACCCTGGTCTCTGTGGGTTTAGAGGTTCTGCTTTCCAAAAGCAGAATGCTTCTGCTAGGAAACACAGTAAAAGCCCCATTGAACTCTAAGCTATGAGCTTGACAAGGAAAAAAAAAAAACTGAGGGTCTCAGGGAATTAACTGTGGTGAACACTGTGATACACCACCCAATTCCCCCTTCAGAAATGAAGATCTTATTACTCCAGCTGCTGGGAATGCTTCCAGCAGATAGCCACAAATCATCTACCTTTTAGGATGGTCTCAGCTGAAGTGAATTGGAGCAGCCCACATCCTTCTTGAGAAGCCCACATCCAATGACTGATTAATGCAGGGGTATCAAGTTGTGGCCCTCTTGTCCTAACTTTGATCAGATCTGGAGGGCCATCCCCTCCTCGCAATTCCTTTTAGAATCAGCTGAGGCTTTCATTGAGAATGCATTATGGCTCAATCTCTTCCCTTGTCCACTTTTGCTTTTTTTTTCTCTTCCTTTCCAAAAGGAACTCATATCAAGAGCACACCCTGGAAATTCATTCACATCACTGTCTTAAAGTCTGTTTCCCAAGAAAGTCAACCTGTAACAGGGAATTAAAGTAATTATAAATCAAGAGATAAGATGATATGCTTCTTCCATTTAAATGGCAAATATAGGAGAGAAAAGCTAATACATTACTTAATAATTATTTCATGTAGTTCCTACAACAACCCTGTGAGGCAATAGGGAAAATGTAATTTTTTAAATAATATAACCACTAAGAAGTGAACTTATATGTTCAAAATTGCATGATTTGTTACAGAGCTGAGCTAGTATAAGAGCTGATGAGGAACTGTTCTCTTACTCAATTTCAAATAGTGATTAATGAGTGCCCTGTAAATTCCTGATAATTTATACAGAAAATTAACATGATTATTCATGTTTTATAAAGACTTAAAAATATTAAGCAACTTAATCAAACAACTAGTAAGTCATAGACCAAACAACTAGTGACCAAAATAGTGGTCAGAATCAAACTTAACTAATAAGTCATAGAGCTGGGATTTAAACTCCGGACTCTGACTCCTGTCCATTGCTTTCCCCATATACCCACAATTAAATGCCTGCAATTGAACTTCTGTTATTCTTGAAGGGAAATGTCAGAATTTGGGTTGGTGGCCTTTAAATTATACACCTTGCTTGATTAGAGAGCCAATTACTAGAGTTCTCAAGGTATGTGGTGGGGAGGTGTGTTATATGTGAGTTCCTTGGGTAATGTTTCAAAATACATATTCAAAACTGATACAGTTCTATCTTTGGAGAATGAATAAAAGACACTGTTTTCATAAATGCTATAGAAAACAAAACTACGCAATTTCCTTGGGTACTGGGAATATGCAAAAAGATAGCAAGGATTGCCTATGTATAAATAAGGGGGATGGATTTCAGAATTTTCAAGCAGAGACATGAAATTTTATGTCTACTGAAAGAACAAGAGGCTTTCAAAACATTGAAAAATACTGTTTTACATCATTGTGGCTTCATTTTTAGATGATCTGGCATATCTTTCATGAAAAATTTTTTTTAAAGATTTTATTTATTTATTTGAGACAGAGAATGAGAGAGACAGAGAGCACATGGGGGGGGGGGAGGGTCAGAGGGAGAAGCAGACTCCCTGCCGAGCAGGAAGCCCGATGCGGGACTCAATCCTGGGACTCCAGGATCATGACCTGAGCCGAAGGCAGTCGCTTAACCAACTGAGCCACCCAGGTGCCCCTCTTTCATGAAAATTTTGAAAGATAAAATTAACTACTATGTGGATAATTAGTTGGTTATGTCTAATATTACATTTTGTATGTTAACTGCACCTCTCCTTCATATTCTGTTAGTAATTCATCAATTCAACAACTATGTATTAAGCTATGTGTTGAGCCCTGTACTAAGTGATATGGATGAATGAGTTAAGTGATCCATGAGCTTCATGTTATCAAGTCTTCCCTGCACTTGACAGCAATTGTATCTTACATCTAAAAATCTTTACAACTAAACTCCCTTAGCTTTTGACTAGTTCCATATCCCTCATTGTATAGTATAAAACTTTTAGCCTTTCTAAGTCTTGGACTTAAGTTGTTCCATGACTTCTCAAAAACATAAAAGCCAGGTTAACTAAAATACCAGATAGAAATCTGAAAGTCTTTAGTATCTGTTCAAAGACCTAAGAAAACAATAAAGTCAAACAGCAATTTTCATGAACACCAGGGAATTGGTTCAGGAGCAAATTTAAGTAAATTACTGAGATTAACAAAATAGGTAATTATATTTTTGTGTGTGTGTGAGCTATACATGATCAGTGAAATTACTAGTGCCTGACACAACATGTTAGAATGTGCTTTTTGTTACCAATTAGACCTTGAGAATTTTCTTATATTTAAAAATAAAAATAGCTGTGTGTTCTGACACGCAAGATTTCAGATAAAACCAAGTAATCATATTACAGAATTACCTAGTTACCTGTTTATTGTCATAGTCTGCTGAAGAAGGAGGATAGAAATAAGATACCCTGCTGCTTTCAGAACATTTGAGGCAAGCATATTCATACTGCCATGAAGCTGTGGAATAGCTGCAGAAAGAAAATTTATTTGACAAGGAATGTGATTAGGCAGGTTGGTGCTAACTGTGAATTTGCAGAAGCTAGAGAATTTGGTATAGCAGTCCTAAATTCAACCTGCAAATGTTCTTAGAGAAGTTATGTCTCATCACAAAGGTCTTCTTTGGTTCATGCTGGTCCTCATGGTCCACTCCAATGATACAGTGTTCTAATATTTTTGCCTCACAGAATATACATTTTGAGACTATGAAGGTTACTGTTATTCTGTTATTTCTTGATGAGTTTTCCTAATTTATATTCACTGCCTTTATATTTTTTGATCTTTTGTGCAACCCTCATATATATAGCTGATAGGTGCAATGTCACTTCAGAAACAGAATGATGTAACTTCACTTATACATTGAAGCCAAAGTTCTAACATTACCTATCAACAGTAACTAGTTAATTTTAACATTAAAACAAAGTTATATCTAAGGATGAATATGTAGAAAAGACATGCTCAATAACTAGCTCTAGAGAGGTATTGGCACTTTAGAGGAGCTTGGGTTATATTAGATTTAATGATATTGTAAATATTTATTGTATATCTACAGTTGAATGTACTCAGACTAGATTTTATATTCTAATTATAACAGATTCATACATACAGATTTTAAAAATTTAAAAAGAGATTATAGCATATAATAGGTTGTCTCATTATTTACTTACTTTATGTTTTGGGTCACTTTATATTTTCCATTTCCTGCATATCTCAATAAATAGTCTTAAATCAAAATTGGACATAATCCCAAGTACATTATTTTGAAAACATTTCACCCATTTATGAGTATGGTGCTGAATATGGTCTCAATCTAAGGCAAAGAAAGCAAATAAAATTTTGAAAAAATATGGCATAACATGTCAGGGCAAGTTGAAAAATGGCAAGCATTTGGTGGCATGTGTCATAGGTAAGTCACTAGCTGGGCTAGTAGCTAAGTATCATAAAACTATTGGAGATTAAAGTTAGTTAAGGAGTCAAAAGTTCAGGTTTTCAGACCCCAAAACCAGTGAGTAATTAATTTTCAGGTCTTTGGAACAGCCAAAATGTTCAAAGTCCAAAGTAACACACTTCTTCATTTATTTAGTATTTTAGATTTATCCCATATAGAATACTTATCATATGCCAGGCACTATTTTAATTGCTTTACAAATATTAACCCAGTTAGTCTTCATAATAACCTTATGATACAAGTATTACCCTCTATAGTCACAGAGGTTATAAGAAAATTGCCAAATTTCATATACCTAATAAGCAGAGGAGCTTAGATTTAAATCCCACTCTAGAATTGGTGCCTTTAACCACTATATACTACTTTTAAAGGATTGCTATTTATTCATTTCAAACTACCCAACACAGTTTCTTATTCTTAGAAATGGATGAGAAAAATAAATGAGACTCTTTCTCCTATATAGTCTCAGATATTTGTCAGAGACCCCAAAAGCTAAGACCAATACAAAGAGAGGCAAGCAATATCTCCACCTCCCAAAGCAAGGTGTTGGACCACGTATGTTTTCAGGAAATGCTGAAATGCTACATAAGTGGTTAAGGTTTGGGGAAATAGATAATAGGAGAAAACATTTGGAGTGAGTTGTCAACGTTTTATGAAAGAAGGGAAATAGATGTTTACCCTCACTTTAAGCCAACTGAGAGAGGGAGCTTCAAGAGAACTACTCAGGAATGTGGCCCTGAGTCTCTTGGTATCAGGAGAGTGCAGGGCCTGGTTTTAGAATCACACCTAGAAAAAGCAAACATGTCAAGAGGCTGAGCCTAGGTCAGTCAGAAATGATGAAACTAAAAGACAGATGCAAGCTATACTTTCTCCAACATGGCACTTTCTCTAGGCAGAAGGACAATGTAAAGATTGAAGAGGTCCCATCAGATAGACTAAAAAGGGGTCATAAGCCATGAGGAGAGGCATTGCCTATGTTATGGGGACCTCCGAGGTAGGTCCTTAATGGAGGATCTCCAAGAAATTTTTATACATGCCCACATGGAGTACAATGCAAGTGTAAAAATGAAGGAGGGAGTTCTCTATATAATGCTATGGAATGAACTCTAGAGCATATTGAAAAATGAAAAAGGCCAAATACAGAGTAATATTTTTCTTATATTACCTTTTATGAAGAAGTGGGGTAACATGATGATAGATAGATGTGGCTATACATACACATACATAGATAGATAGAGATAAGAGCCAGAAAGTAGACTTTTCTGAAGTTACTTACTGTTTTTTATATTTTGGCACCAATGATATTGTGATATAATAAGAAATACATATTTGGTCTTTGTCTCCAGTGTTTGTCATAGAGCTTCTAAAACCCTTGGAATTTTCTGAGTGATAGAGGTGATAGAAGCATCTTTTGTTATATAGAACAAGCCTCTTTCAACAATTCCTGGGTTTATGTTAATGAGATGACTGGTGCCTGGAAGCCCCTAGATAGCTCCAGGATGGGAACTGATTGCCACAGGAGCCAACCATGTGATTAGAGAGTAGGAACTTTCAGCTTCCTACTCCATCCCCACTCCTACCTCAACCTTCAGGAAGTGAAGAGGAGCTTCATATTGAGTTAATCACCAATGATTAGTGATTTAATCAATCATGCTTGATGTAAGGAAATCTTCATTAAGACCCTAAATGAAGGGGTTTGGAGAGCTTCCAGGTTCATGAATACATTAATGTGTCAGAAGGGTGGTGTATCCCAAACTGCATGGGGAGAGAAGCTCCTATTATTAAGACCCCCATCAACCTTGACCTATGTACATTTTCATCTGGCTATTCATTTGTATTCTTTATAATATCCTTTACAATAAACAGAAAAACACTTTAGTTGCTATTAACTAAGTTCTGTGAAACATTATATCAAATTATTAAAACTGAGGAGGGGGCTGTGGAAATTTCTGATTTGTAGCCAAATCATACAGAAGTGTGGGTAACTGGGGGACCCACTAGTTGCAATTGGTGTCTGAAGTAGGGGGCAGTCTTGTGGGACTGAGCCTTTGTCTGTGGGATCTGATACTATCTCCAGGTAGATAGTGTCAGAATTGAATTCAATTGTAGGACACACAGTTGGTGTCTGGTGTGCAAAACCCACACATCTGATGTCAGGAGTGTTGTGAGTAGAAAAACAGATTTCCTATAGTACATGTAAATGTTTCATATAATTAAAATGATAAAATTAAAGCAAAATAACATAAAAGCAAATAAACCTACATATACATCAAGTTGGAGAAATGAAAAATATTTTCAAAGTCTTTAAAACACAGCATTTTGGTTATATATCCTTAGTGGGATATATAGTAAGGACAAAAAGAACTGAGAAGCAATCTAAAAACTAAATTGGATATTCTTGTATTAGTAATGATAACAAAGTTATTCTAACACTAACATATATATTAGATAAAACAAATAATTAACTACAATAATGCTTTTAGTTACCAAGATTTTTAGAATAAGAAAGAAAGAAATTAAAATCACAGGACTTAAATGCTTGTAATCCTAAATGTGATTGGAAATAAAATGGTTTTTCATTTTCAAAGATGTGTATGTATGTATTTCTGTATTTCCACAGGAGTTTAAAACTACATCAACAATATAGCATAGACACTGGTCTCAAAATATGATTCTCTTACAGAAATGGCTGGTTGAAGGTCTGGGACAGGGAATGTGTAAGATGAGTGTGGGAAATCTCATCATACTAGAAAATAAGGAAGTTATGAAAGACTACTGAGGTCATGTCAACAGACAGGATAGAGGAGGCAATCTGAAAGACTCTCTTAACCAAAGATGGGCCAATTTTAGCATTTTTATTGATAATTGCAATGTACTGAACCATATCAAATTATATATATATATATATTGCAGTCATAATAATACTTAAAGAAAGAACAACAACAAAGAGCCGCATTGGTGTGGGTGGAATTCTGTTCTCCACTCCAAAAGATATGTTGAGGTCCTAACCCTCAGTACCTGTGAACATGACCTTACTTGGAAAATAGGATCTTTGTAGATGGAATCAAGTTGAGATGAGGTCATGCCTGATTAGGGTGGGCCATACATTCAATGGCTGTTGTCCTTATAAGGAGAGAGAGAGACACAGAGACACACATATACACATAGAGGGGAGACGGTAACAAGCCAGCGAACACCAAGAATTGTCAGCACCCAAAGGCAGCTAGGAAAAGGCAAGGAAATACACTTTTCTAGAACTTTCAGAGGGAGTATGTCTCTGCCAGCACCTTGATTTTTGATTTCTAACCTCTAGAAGTCTGAGAGAATAAATGCTTTTGGTTGCTTTAAGCCACCCAGTTTGTGGTAATCCCTAGGAAAGTAATACAGTCATCTTTGTAGGTTGTTAGGGCACCTCATTATCCTAAAAATTAGTAAGAAGAAAAAAAGTAAAAAGAAGCAAGTAAGCAAACAAAACAAAACAAATAGTAAAAGTCAGAGGATGTAGATGAAACAATATTGGCAAAATGTTGATAATTGTCAAAGTAGGAAGAGTACATGAGGCTTCATTTTAATATTTTCTTTATTTTTCTCTGTTTGAAAATACCCATTTTAAATGTCCTATAAGAAGAGTCAGCAATATATTTGCCACCCATAGGGTGCTGATGCCAGATAGCAAACATTCAAACTATTTAAAAACACTATTCCCTTTTTCTACATTTACTTATTTTATTATTTTTAACTGAAGTACAATTGACATATTACACTAAATTAGTTTCAGGTGTGCAACATAATGACTTAATACATGTATATATCACAAAATAATTACCATAGTAACTGGTTAATATCCATCACTATAGATAGTTATATTTTTTTCAGTGATGAGAACTTGTAAGATCTACTGTCTTAGCAACTTTCAAATATATGATAGAGTACAATTGAGTATCGTCATCATGCTGTACATTACATCCCCAAGACTTACTTGTCTTATAACTGAAAGTTTGTACCATCTGACCATCTTGACCTATTTTGCCCACTCCCTACTCATCTTCCATCTCCCCCACCCACCTCCGGCAACCACCAATCTGTTCTCTGTATCCATCAGTTCTGTTGAGGCTTTTTTTTTGGTACTTTACATTTAAGTGAGATCATACAGTATTTACCTTTGACTTGTTTCATTTAGCATAATGCCCTCAGTGTCCATCATGGTGTCTCAAATGGCAGGATTTCCTTCATTTTTATGGCTGAATATTATTCCATTAAAGTATACATACCACATTTTATCTGCCCATTCATTCATCGGGGGGTACTTAAGTTGTTTCCATGTAAGACTATTCTTTTTTATCCTAATCTCACTCTCTCTGTGGGCCCCCTTTCCAGAGTGGTAAGAAATTATAAGAAAGAGGGGAAAGGCAGGACTGAGAAAAAGAGAGCAACCAAATGACCTTGTCTCCCACAGTGGGATTCTAAGTATGAAACATGTTCAAGCTAAGAGAAGGAGGAAATTTAAATGAAATTTGGAGTGCTATCCACTAGAAAATTTAATTACCAGAATCAGACTTCTTGTTCTGAATGAGAATGACTGAAAAGGCTGAGGGATTGCCCAAGATTTTATTCAGAGGTGTCCTAGGTAAACTTCTCTGGGAAGATGACTCTTAAGCAGAAATTCACATATAGGAAATTTAACTGGCACAAAAACAGACATATAGATCAATGGAAAAGAATAGAAAACCCAGAAATGGACCCACAACTATAGGTCAACTAATCTTCAACAAAGCAAGAAATTACCCAATGGAAAAAAGACAGTCTCTTCAACAAATGCTGTTGGGAAAACTGGACAGCCACATGCAAAAGAATGAAACTGAGCCATTTCCTTACCCCATACACAAAATTAAATTTGGAATGGATGAAAGACCTAAATGTGAGACAGGAAACCATCAAAATCCTAGAGGAGAACGCAAGCAGAAGCCTCTTTGACATCGGCTGTAGCAACTTCTTACTAGATATGTCTCCTGATGCAAGGGAAGCAAAAGTAAAAATGAACTATTGAGACTTCATCAAGATAAAAATCTACTGCACAGTGAAGAAAACAATCAACAAAACTAAAAGGCAACCTACAGAATGGGAGAAGATATTTGCAATTGACGTATCTGATAAAGGGTTAGTATCCAAAATCTATAAAGAACTTATCAAAGACAACACCCAAACCACAAATAATCCAGTTAAGAGATGGGCAGAAGACATGAATAGACATTTTTCCAAAGAAGACATCCAGATGGCTAACAGACACATGAAAGATACTCAACATCACTGATCATCAGAGAAATACAAATCAAAACTACAATGAGATATCACTTCACACCTGTCAGAATGGCTAAAATTAACAACACAGGAAACAACAGATGTTGGTGAGGATGCAGAGAAAGGGGAACTGTCTTGCACTGTTGGTGGGAATGCAAACTGGTGCAGCCAATCTGGAGAATAGTATGGAGGTTCCTCACAAAGTTCAAAATAGAGCTACCCTATGACCCAGCAATTGCACTACTAGGTATTTACCTAAACGATACAAAAATATTGATTCAAAGGAACACATGCACCCCGATGTTTATAGCAGCATTATCTACAATAGCTAAATTATGGAAACAGCCCAAGTATCCATTGACTGATGAATGGATAAAGAAGTTGTGGGGAATATATATATATATATATTTTTTCACACACACACAATGGAATATTACTCAGCCATAAGAAAGAATGAAATCTTGCCATTTGCAATGATGTGGATGGAGCTACAGAATATTATGCTAAGTGAAACAAGTCAGTCAGAGAAAGACAAATACCATATGATTTCACTGATATGTGAACTTTAAGAAACAAAACAAATGAACATAGGGGGAAAAAAGAGGCAAACCAAAAACAGATTCCTTAAAAAGAACAAAAACAAAAAAACCCCACCCTCTTAACTATAGAGAACAAACTGAGAGATGCTGGAGGGGAGGTGGGTGGGGGGATGGGTTAAATAGGTAGTAGGTACTAAGGAGGGCACTTGTTGTGATGAGCAGTGGGTGTTGTATATAAGTGATAAGTCACTGAATTCTCTGAAACTAATATTACACTGTATGTTAACTAACTGGAATTTAAATAAAAACTTGAAACTTAAAAAAACAGAAATTCATATGTAGGAGATTTATTGGAAAGTGCTTGGCGGATATCTGTGAGGGGTGAGGAATGAAAGACTGGGTAGAGAGTGGAGTCAAACAGTAGCAACAAAAGCCTTAACCATTCTGACAGAAAGCTCTAGAACTGGCATGGCCTTTCCAGATTGTTCCAGATTGAAGCAAGACAGCTGAGCCTTTGTGACACAGGCATCAACCAGTTATTGTACTCAGTTTGCCCCTGGGGAGTGGGTGGGACCTGTTCAAGGCAATGCCTTGTCTGAGACTCAGCGGTGAGCCACTCAGCAGCCTACACTCTTGGGAGCTAAGGTACTTCCACTCAGAAGGGGGAAGTGAACAGTACAACACAACATCCCTCACAAGGAGGCAAGAAAACAAAAACTATTCAAAAGCTTACTCTACAAAGTCCAGCTTATTCAAGATACTGGTTCCATGAATATCTATCCTTCCATCCATCCATCCATCCATCCATCCATCCATACATACATACATACATATAAACATATCTGTGTAGTGCGTTAAATAATAACCCGACATTCCTACCTGTTAGGATGTTGAAAGAATACATTACAATATTATTTGTAAAAGTATCTGTGAATGATAAATTTCCATAGGGAGCATCACGGCATTGTGGAAAGATTAAAAGCTTGAAAAAAATCTGTTAGCATCCTGTGTCTGTTCTATGTGGGAGTAATCAGTTCTTCATATAGAAGATGAGAAAGCCACAATAGACTGTGGTTCTCTAAAAGAGTAGTTGTCAAGATTTAATACACATAAGAATTCTTAAGGAAACCTATTAAAATATAGAGGCCTTATTCAGCTACTCTGGAGATGGAGTCTTATCTGCATTTTTAGCATGTATCTCAGGAGATTTTGAGAAACACTTCTTTAAGAACCTTTCCAGCTTTGAGGTCATATTGTCTTATTTTTAGTTATTTACTTAGATCAACATTTTACATTCAGTGTTCTGGAAAAATACCAACATTGTTGATAGCTAATAGAATATCATAGAATGTGCTTTAGAAAATTCTGACTCAGATTTTTCACAAATTCAGGTTAGCTTTGGCTTTGCAATGATAGGGCACACTAATGATCAGTCTCAATGGATTTTTTAAAAATTATCTGCTACTTCCCCTTTCCTTTACAATACATATTTAATCATGAAGTTTTTTTTTCTACCAGCATTGAAGATCATAGATTGATCAGCATAGCGGGATCTGAACACCCAACACAGCAGAATTAACCTAAATCATTTTCATAAAACATCAACATATTGAAATTAAAACTCGTGTAAGATACCATAGTAATTGTGATAATAGGAATAAAGTTACATAAGTATGTATATAACATACTTGAAATAGGGCCATTATATTTGATAAAAATAACATTATTTCTCAAAATAAGAAAAACAAGAAAGAATGACAATGGGACATTTCTTGAAATCCTCTGCTGTCTATGGGAAAGATACTGAGACTTGGAAGAACAGAATAAAAGCATTTACAAATCAAAATAATGTCCATAACATAGGTTGATTTGTTACTCTTATTGGAAAAAATCTAACACCATATCCTGAATATTTCTTTTTTAAGCAGAGAATCTCTCTCATTTTTAAAATTTTATTTTATTATGTTAGTCATCATATAATACATCATTAAGTTTTTGATGGAGTGATCCACAATTCATTGTTTTCGTATAACACCCAGTGCTGCATGCAGTAGATGCCCTCCTTAATACCCATCACCAGGCTAACCCATCCCCCCACTGCCCTCCCCTCTAAAACCCACAGTTTGTTTCTCAGAGTCCATAGTCTCTCATGGTTCATCTCCCCCTCCAATTCCCCCCCTTCATTTTTCCCTTCCTTCTAATTTCCTCCATGCTATTCCTTATGTTCCACAAATAAGTGAAGCCATACGATAATTGACTTTCTCTGCTTGACTTATTTCACTTAGCATAATCTCCTCCAGTCCCATCCATGTGGATGTAAAAATTGGGTATTCATCCTTTCTGATGGCTGAGTAATATTCCATTGTATATATAGACCACATCTTCTTTATCCATTCATCTGTTGAAGGGCATCTTGGCTCATTCGACAGTTTGGCTACTGCGAACATTGCTGCTATGAACATTGGGGTGCATATGGCCCTTCTTTTCACTACATCTGTGTCTTTGGGGTAAATACCCAGTAGTGCAATTGCTGGGTCATAGGGTAGCTCTATTTTTAATTTTTTGAGGCACTTCCACACTGTTTTCCAAAGTGGTTGTACCAACTTGCACTCCCACCAACAGTGTAAGAGGGTTCCCCTTTGTCCACAACCTGTCCAACATTTGTGGTTTCTTGCCTTGTCAATTTTTGCCATTCTAACTGGTGTGAGGTGGTATCTCAATGTGGTTTTGATTTGAATTTCCCTGATGGATAATGATGATGAACATTTTTTCATGTCTGTTAGCCATTTGTATGTCTTCTTTAGAGAAGTGTCTGTCCATGTCTTCTGTCCACTTTTTGACTTGATTATTTGTTTTTTGGGTGTTGACTTTGAGAAGTTCTTTATAGATCTTGGATACCAGCCCTTTATCTATAATGTCCTTTGCAAATATCTTCTCCCATTCTGTGCATTGCCTCTTTGTTTTGTTGACTGTTTCCTTGGCTGTGCAGAAGCTTTTTATCTTGATGAAGTCCCAAAAGTTCATTTTTGCTTTTGTTTCAGTAGTCTTTGGAGATGTATCTTGAATGAAGTTGCTGTGGGTGATGTCAGAGAGGTTACTGCCTATGTTCTCCTCTACGATTTTGATGGATTCCTGTCTCACATTGAGGTCTTTCATCCACTTTGAGTTTATCTTTGTGAATGGTGTTAGAGAATGGTCGATTTTCATTCTTCTGCATGTGGCTGTCCAATTTTCCCAGCACCATTTATTGAAGAGACTGTCTTTTTTCCATTGCATGTTTTTTCCTGCTTTGTCAAAGATTATTTGACCATAGAGTTGAGGGTCCATATCTGGGTTCTCTATTCTGTTCCATTGGTCTATATGTCTGTTTTTGTGCCAGTACCATGCTGTCTTGGTGATCACTGCTTTGTAATATAACTTGAAATCAGGCAACGTGATGCCCCCAGCTTTGTTTTTCTTTTTCAACATTTCCTTGGCAATTCGGGTTCTTTTCCAATTCCATAAAATTTTAGGATTGTTTGTTCCAGCACTTTGAAAAATGTCATTGGAATTTTGATCAGGATGGCATTGAAGGTATAGACTGTTCTGGGTAGAATAGACATTTTAACAATGTTTATTCTTCTGATCCATGAGCATGAAATATTTTTCCATCTTTTTGTGTCTTCTTCAATTTCTTTCATGATTGTTCTGTAGTTCCTAGAGTGTAGATCCTTTACCTCTTTGGTTAGGTTTGTTCTGAGGTATCTCATGGTTTTTGATGCTATAGAATACATTAATAAGAGGAGAGAGAAGAACCATATGGTCCTCTCAATTGATGCAGAAAAAGCATTTGACAAAGTACAACATCTTTTCCTGATTAAAACTCTTCAGAGTATAGGGATAGAGGGAACATTCCTCAAGTTCATAAAATCCATCTATGAAAAACCCACAGCAAATATCATCCTCAATGGGGAAAAGCTTTTCCCTTAAGATCAGGAACACATCATGAATGCCCACTCTCACCACTATTGTTCAACATTGTACTAGAAGTCCTAGCAACAGCAATCAGACAACAAAAAGAAATAAAAAGCATTCAAATTGGCAAAGAAGAAATCAAACTCTCTTTTCGCAGATGACATGATTCTTTATGTGGAAAACCCAAAGACTCCACCCCCAAATTACTAGAATTCATAAAGCAATTCAGTAATGTGGCAGGATACAAAATCAATGCACAGAAATCAGTTGCCTTCTTATACACTAACAACGCAACTGTAGAAAGAGAAATTAGAGAAATGATTCCATTTACATATCCTGAATATTTCTATTGAAAAATGGGTAGCATATGCTTCCTATCTTAAAGTTAAGGATGATTGCTCTAAAATAGAAGGTATTCAGCACTGAGACTGACTACCTGCATATAAAAATTGAATTAATCAGATACATATTGCTATTTTTTTTGAAGATTTTCTTTATTTTTCAACAGAGAGAGAGAGACAGCGAAAGAAGGAACACAAGCAGGGGGAGTGGGAGAGGGAGAAGCAGGCTTCCCACTGAGCAGGGAGCCTGATGTGGGACTCGATCCCAGGACCCTGGGATCTTGACCTGAGCTGAGGGCAGACGCTTAATGACTGAGCCACCGAGGCGCCCCATATTGCTATTTTTTAAGTGTCTGATTTTTTTTTTAAGATTTTATTTATTTATTTGAGAGAGAGAGAGAATGAGAGAGAGCACATGAGAGGGGGGAGGGTCAGAGGGAGAAGCAGACTCCCTGCCGAGCAGGGAGCCCGATGCGGGACTCGATCCAGGGATTCCAGGATCATGACCTGAGCCGAAGGCAGTCGCTTAACCAACTGAGCCACCCAGGCGCCCTAAGTGTCTGATTTTAAGAAGTATTAGTGGCAGCCCAAATGCACTTTTGCTTCAGTTTCAAGACATTTTCCATCAAGAGTTTTAACCATTATTCCTATAAACTACTCTAAACATTCCTATTTCAGAAGTCCTAATGCTACCAAGAGGGGCACCTTCCAAGTCTAAACTTCAAGAAACTCCATGTTTCTCCCCCTTTCTCTCCCTCACACTCTCTTTGGACTGCTGTAGCAAAATTCTAAAGAACCCTATCACTTATGACCAGTCAATTGTACAATTCTATATCTAAATCTGAAATTCAGAAAATGATTAATTTCCAGTAAACTTGCTAATACTTGTCTACTGTCTTTATATATATTTAATTTTTTATTGAATTGTTCAAAGTACACAAATCATAACTCAATTAATTATGAAAAAGTTAATACATCCATGTAACTATCCCCAGATCAGGAAATAGAGCATTACCAGCACACCAGTCACTCTTGTCTACCTCCCAATAACTACCTCTGCCCTCTTCCCCCAAAGCAACCACTGTCCTTACTTCTAACACCATAGATTAGTTTTCTTCTGAGCTGTTATATGACTTAAATCATACAGTACAAACTGTTGTAGTTTGGTTTTTTACCAACATTATGTTTGAAATATTCATCCATGTTGTTGCACATAATTATGACTTATTCAGTTTCATTGTTCTATAGTAAACCATTGTATGGATATATATTGATTTGTTTATCCAGTCTTCTGTTTATAGACATTTGGTTTGATGTGACATGGAGTAAAACCTGAAATCAATAACAAAAGAAAATTGGGAAAACTCACAAATGCAAGGAAATTAAAGAGGGCACATACTCAATGGAGCACTGGGTGTTATATGCAAACAATGAATCATGGAACATTACATCAAAAACTAATGATGTAATGTATGGCGATTAACATAACATAAAATTAAAAAATTTTAAAAAATAAAAATAAATAAAAACACTTTTAAACAACCATTAGGTCAAAGAAGAAATCAAAAGGGAAATTAGAAAATTTCTTGAGACAAAAATGAAAACAGAACATACCAAAACTTATGGGATATAGCAAAATCAGTACTTGGAAGTTTATGTTGATAAAAGTCTATATTAAATAAGGAAGAAATCTCAAGCAGTCAAATTGCATGTCAAGGAACAGAACAAGAAAAATAAGCTAAACCTAAAGTCAGCAGAAGAAAGGAAATAATATAGAGCAGAAATAAATGAAATAAGAAACAGAAATACTCTAAAAAATTGACAAAACTGAGTTGGTTTCTTGAAGAGATAAAATTGACAAATATTTAATTAGACTAAAAAAAGACTAAAATCAGAAATTAAAGAGAAGATATCACAACTGATCCCACAGAAATAAAAATGATTATAAGGGACAATCATAAGGGATGATTGTAAGGGATGATTATGAACAACTGTATACCAACATATTTGACAATGCAGAAGAAATGGGTAAATTCTTAGAAACATACAACCTACCAAGACTGAATCTGAACCAATAACAAATAAGGAAATTGAATTAGTAATAAAAATCCTCCTAATAGAGAAAAAGCCCAGGAACAGATGATTTCACAGGCAAATTTTACCAAGCATTTAAAGAAGAATTAATAATAACCCTTCTTAAACTCTTCAAAAAATAGAGAAAGACAGAACTCTTCCAAATTTATTTTATGAGGCCAGCTTCACCCTGCTAGCAAAGGCAAGAAGAGAAAACTACAGGCCAATATCCCTGAAGAACAAGGATGCAAAAATCCTTAACAAGATTAACAAACTAAAATCAACAGCACATTAAAAGGATTATATACCATGATTAAATTGGATTTATCCCTGGGATGCAAAGATGGTTTAGCATATATGAATCATTAAATGTGATACATTACATTAACAGAATAAAGGACAAAAATCATATGATCATCTCAATACAAGCATAAAAAGCATTTGAGAAAATTCAACACTTTCATGATAAAAATGCTTGACAAATTAAGTATGGAAAGATCTTAATAAAATAAAGGCCATATAGGAAAACCCCACAGCTAACATCATACTCAAAAATGAAAAATGGAAAGTTTTCCTCTAAGATATGAAACAAAGCAAGGATGCCCACTCATACCACTTCTGTTCAACAGAGCACTGGAAATCCAAGTCAGAACAATCAGGAAAGAAAAAGAAAAGAGGCATCCAAATTGGAAAGGAGGACGTTAAATTGTCTCTGTTTGCAGATGACTTATTCTTATATATAGCATATTATAAAGACTACACAAAAAAACTCTTAGAACTAATAAACAAAATCAGTTACATTTCAGAATACAAAATTAACATACAAAAATCAGTTGCATCTCTATACACTAACAATGAAAATCTGAATAGAAAATTAAGAAAACAATTCCATTTATAATAGCATCAAAAGAATAAAATACTTAGGCATAAACTTAACCAAGGAGATGAAACACTTGTAATATGAAAACCATGAAATATTGCTGAAAGGAATTAAAGAAGACATAAATAAATGGAAAAATATTCCATGTTTGTGGATTGGAAGACTTATTATTGTTAACATGTCCGTATACCTCAAAGTGATCCAGAGTTTTGGTGCAATCTCTCAAATTCCCAATGACATTTTTGTAGTAATAGGAAAACCATCCTAAAATTCATATGAAATTTCAAGGGACTGCAAATCACCATAACAATCTTGAAAAAGCAGAATAAAGCTGTAGGACACACACTTCTTGATTTCAAAACTTACTACAAAGTTACAGTAATTGAAACAGTGGGGTACCGACATAAAGACAGACATAGATCAATGGAATAGAATGGAAAGCCCAGAAATAAACCCTTACTTCCATATTCAACTGATTTTTGACAGGGTTGCCAAGGACCATTCAATGGGGAAAGGAGAGTCTTTTCAAACAAATGGTTCTGGAAAAACTAGATATTCACAAGCAAAAGAATGCAGTTGCAACTTTAACACCATATACAAAAATTAACTCAAAATGGACCAAGACCTGAATGTGAGGCCTAAAACTATAAAACTTTCAGAAGAAAACATAAGGCAAAAGCTTCATGACATTGGATTTGGCAGTGATTTCTTGAATATGACATGAAAGGCATGGGCAACTGAAGAAAAAAATAGACAAATTGAATTTATGAAAATTAAAAATATTTTTAGGATACAAAAATGCTGATTCGAAGGAGCACATATACCCCAATATTATAGCAGCACTATCAACATTAGCCAAATTATGGAAAGAGCCCAAATGTCCATCAACTGATGAATGGATATAGAAGATGTGGTATGTATATACAATGGAATATTACTCAGCCATCAAAAAATGATATCTTGCCATTTGCAACAACATGGATGGAACTAGAGTGTATTATGCTAAGTGAAATAAGTCAGTAAGAGAAAGACAAATATCATGTGATTTCACTCATATGTGAATTTAAGAAACAAAACAGATGTACATAGGGGAAGGGAAGGAAAAATAAAATAAGATAAAAACAGAGAGGAAGACAAACCATAAGAAACTCTTAATTATAGGGGCGCCTGGGTGGCTCAGTTGGTTAAGTAGCTGTCTTCAGCTCAGGTCATGATCCCAGGGTCCTGGAATCAAGCCCCACGTCGGGCTCCCTGCTCAGCGGGAAGCCTGCTTCTCTCTCTCCCTCTGACTGCCACTCTGCTTACTTGTGCTCTCTATCTCTCTGTCAAATAAATAAAAACCTTTTAAAAAAATAAAAATAAAAACTTTAAAAAAAATTAAAAAAAGAAACTCTTAATTATAGAGAACAAACTTAGGGTTGCTGAAAGGGAGGTGGGTGGGTGATGGGCATTAAACAGGGCACTTGATATAATGAACACTGGGTGTTATATGTGAGTGATGAATCACTAAACTCCACTCCTGAAACAAACAACTCATAGAATAAAATAAGAATCTATGAGTCCATATTGATATAAGTAAATAAAGTAGAATCCCGACTTAATAAACATAAAAGGAATGCTGGATTTAGAAAAAAATCACCACTTGGCAGTTGTCATAGTAATTGTTTACTCAGGCAGAAGTCAACAATGAATACCAAAATTGATGGGTGAAGGTGTGATGGGAAACACGATATTTACATAGACTTAAAGTATCTCCCTACAAGATATTTATGAACAAAAAAGAGAAAAACGCTAACTTTACAGCAGAGAAATATGGCAGGCACCACCTTAACCAAGTGATCAAAGTTAAAACCACGTAATATCACATGCCTCCTGACACATTGCCCTGAGAATGACACATCACTTCTGGGATATTCCTGCCCAAGATGCAGAACCTGAATGTAATCACGAGGTAACATAGGAAGGACAAGCCTAAATTGTTGAGCACTGTTCAAAATAACTGGACTTTACTCTTCACAAATGTCAAGGTCATGAGAGACTAGACTAAGAAACTCTTCCAGATCAAAGGAAACTAAAGACACATGACCACTTAATGCAATTCTGGACCAGAAAAATTCATGTTGTTATTTTGCTATATAAGGCATTAGTGGGATAATTGAGAAAACTTAGATAAGATCTTTATATTAGATAACAATATTAAATCAGAGTATTTCTTGAAAAAAAATAAAACACAACTAAAAAATAAAAGAAAGCAGAGTCTCGAAAGATATTTGTACACTCATATTGATAATAGCATTATTTCCAATAGCTTAAATGTGGAAGCCACCCAAGTGTCCATTGATAGATAAATGGATAAGCAAAATGTGGCATACATACAATGGAATATTATTCACCCTTAAAGAAAATTCTGACATAGGATACAATAGGGATGAACCTTGAGGACATTATGTTAAGCATAATAAACCAGTCACAAAAAGACAAATACTATATGATTCCACTTATATGAGATACTTAGAATAATCAGACTCATAGAGACAGAAAGTTGAATGGTAGTTGTTAGGGGATGGGGAGAGAGGAGATTGGGGAGTCATTGTTTAGTGGATACAGAGTTTCAGTTTTACAAGAGGGTTGTAGAGATGGATGATGGTGATGGTTGCACAACATTATGAATGTATTTAATGCCACCAAATATACACCTAAAAATGGTTAAAATGGTTTTTAAAAAAGTAAAATAGAAACCTACATGTGTGGGAGGTTCTATTTGTGATTTCATTTGCAATTCATGTACATTTGGTAGCTAATTTTTTCTGGTTTCAAAACAAGAGTAACAAAGAAATTAATTGTATAATTGATGCATGATTTATTGCCATTAATGATAAAAAATACTTTTTCTTTTCCCCGACATCTAAACGGAGTATACTCACATTTTAAAATGGAACACAGGGGTGCCTAGGTGACTTGGTTGAGCAGTAATGATCTCAGGGTTGGGAGATCGAGTCCCACGTTGGCTCCACACTTAGCAGGGAGTCTGCTTGAGATTCTCTTTCTCCCTCTCCCCCTGCCCTCCTTTCTCTCTCTCAAATAAATAATTCTTTAAAAAAATAAAATAAGATAAAATAAAATAAAATGGAACACAAATTATCACAATAAATAACTCCTCAGCTGCACCACCATTTCTTATCATTTGCGATAGCACTATAATACTGTCAGTTTGTAAAGATGGCTTTTTCAAATATTTACATTAGAAGTTATATCTATTTGATGTAATATACTAGAAATTAGCCCAATGTAGAAACATCCAGTGAATTTTTCACTTCTTCCACAGCATTTAGCAAGAGTACATAGTATTGCTGAGCCATATTCTAATTGTTTTAACTTATGAGTGGAGGATCATGCTTTGTAAGTAATAAGAATTTAAAAAACTGAGAATGCAAGAACAAGGTTTAGTATAGTAATAAAACTCACAACAAAGTTAAATTGACATATGTTTAATAGTATTCAAAATTATTAATGTACTGCATGGTAATTATTCAAAAATATTGTGGAAAATGACAGTAATTGGCATCACTTTCCCCTGACCAAATCACTGGTTTTAGGGTTTGAGGATTTTGATGGACACCTCTATTTGAAAGTACTTTGTCATATTGAGTCTTAAAGTTTTCATTGTAACTTTTATCTAATTGTCCATATCTGCTTTGTGCAGTTACACAGACTCCAAGTCACTTAACTTCCCACATAGCAGTTATCAAATATTTAAAGATATCTATCTTTGCCTTATTTCACTCTCATGTTTTTCCTGTTCCAGGCTGAGCAACTTGGTTTCTCTCAATTTTTCATCATAGGATATGTTTTGAAAGCTACTAAGATTCTTCTTTGCATTCCTCTGGATATTTTGTAGTCTTTTTCGCCCCCAAGGAGGTTGCATTATCCTAGATGATGTATAGAAATTAGAAATTTTGATGTGATTATTTCACTTTATGTAATCTGGCTTTTTTGCATTCTCAACTTCAATTACATGTTTTTCCAAACAAGCTTTTTTTGAGGCATGATTCACACATAGCAGAACATACACACTTTAAGAATACTTTCCTATGAGTTTTGACAAATTTATAAACCTGTGTAACTACCACCATGGTAAAGATATAGCCCATGTCCATCACCCCCAGAAGTTTCCCTTATACCTCTTCCTATTCAGTCTCCCACCTGACCCTAGGTTCAGGCAATCCTTGAGCTGATTTGTGTCACTAGTTTTTCCCTATTCTGTAACTTCATATAAATGGAATCATATGTTATGTATTCTCTTATATATGGATTTTTACAAACATCATATTAATTTGCTCATGCTGCCATAATAAAATACCACAGACTGGGTACCTTAAATAACAAATTTATTTTCTCATGGTTCTAGAGAAGTTCAAGATCAAGGTGTTGGAAGGGTCAGTTTCCAGTGAGAGCTCTGTTCCTGTCTTTCAGACAGCCACCTTCTTGCTGTATTCTCACATGGCCTTTCCTCAGTGCATTATGCAGAAAGTGAGAGAGAGAGCATGAGAGCATGAGAGAGAGTGAGCAAGAGAGTGAGAGGGAGCAAGAGAGCTTTCTCGTGTCTCTTCTTATAAAGATACTAATCCTATTGGATTAAAGTCCCACCTTTATTATCTTATATAATTTTAATTACTTCTTTAGAGGCCTTATCTCCTGATATAGCCACCTCAGAGTTTAGGGTCTCAACATATGAATATTAGAGGGACACAAACATCCAGTCCATTAACAAGAATAATGCTTTATAGATTCATCCATATTTTTGTGTGTTTCAGTCATGTATTCCTTTGTTGCTTCTGAGTAATATTCCATTTGTGGAAATACTGCAATTTGTTTATTTATTCACCTGTTGATGGATATTTGGGTTATCTCAAGATTTGGGTATATTACAAATTAACACTTCTAGGAACATTTCTGTGTAAGTCTTTGAATATACTTTGTTTTTATTTCTTTGAAGCTAAGAGCTAGTAGCAGAATTGCTGGTTCATAAGTAAATGGAAGTGTATGTTTCATATGACAATAAACTGCCAAAATGGAAGTACCATTTTACATTCCTGTCAGGAGTATTTGAAGGGGTATGTGTACCCCAATGTTTATAGAAGCATTATCAACTACAGCCAAATTATGGAAAGAGCCCAAATGTCTATTGACTGATGAATGGATAAAGAAGATGTGGTATATATGTATAAGTACATATATATAATGGAATATTACTCAGCCATCAAAAAGAATGAAATCTTACCATTTGCAACAATGTGGATGGAGCTAGAGTGTATTATGCTAAGTGAAATAAGTCAGTCAGAGAAAGACAAATATCGTATGATTTCACTCATGTGGACTTAAGAAACAAAACAGATGAACATAAGGGAGGGGGAAAAAAGAGAGGGAAACAAACCATAAGAGACTCTTAATGATAGAGAACAAACTGAGGGTTGATGGAGGGAGGTGGGTGGGGGATGGGCTAGATGGGTGATGAGTATTAAGGAAGGCACTTATGATGAGCATTGGGTGTTGTATGTAAGTGGTGAACCTCTGAATTCTACTCCTAAAACCAATATTGTACCACATGTTAACTAACTAGGAAGTTGAAAAGAAAAATAAATAAGTAAATAAATTTTTTTAAAATGTCAAAACGTGGGAAAAAAAAGGATAGGAGAGCTGAAGCTGCTCCACATCATCATGAATACTTGATTTTGTCAGCCTTTTAATTTTAGACACTTTAGTGAGTATGCAATGATATTACACTGTGACTTTAATTTGCATTTCTCTGATGACTAATGATATTGAACATTTAAAATTTGCATATCTGTAAGGTGCTTATCTTTTATTGTGCAGTGTCTATTCAAATCATTTGCCTATTTTTAATGGGAGTTGTCTTTAATCTATTTGTCATATTGTATGAGTTATTTATATGCTCTTGGTATAAATCCTTTATTTGATATATGCATTGTGAATATTTTCTAAGTTTTAACCTGCTTTTTCATTTTCCTAGTTGTGTCTTTCTAAAAGAAGACATTTTAAATTTTGTTGAAATCAAATTAACTGTTTTTTCTTTATAATTTGTGACATTTGTGCCCTATGTCATGAACCTCTGCCTGACTTAAATTCACAAAAATTTTCTCTCATTTCTCCAAATATCTTTTATGAATTTACTTCTACATTTAGGTTTATGATCCATTTCAAATTTCTTTTTTGGGTATATAAGGTAATGATCAAGGTTCATTTTTCTCCCCCCACATGGATATCCAGTTGTTTTAACACCATTTTTTAAAAAGCTTTCCCCATCGAATTATCTTGACATTTTTGTTGAAAACCAATTGACCATAAATGTGAAGGTCTATTTCTGGACTATTTATTCTCATCAATTGATCTGTATCTCCGTCTTTGCAGCAATATATCACTTTTTTTGATTGTAGAAAAATAGAAGAAATAGAAAGAAAGAAGTAGAATAATTCCTTCATTTTTTTTCCACAATTGTTTTGGCTATTCTATGTCTTTTGCATTTCCATATAAATTTTAGAATCAACTTGTCAATTTCTATGAAAAAGACTGCTGAGATATTGGTTAGAATTGCATCAATTCTACATACCAACTTAGGGAGAATTGATATCTTAATACTGAGTCTTCCAATCCATGAGCATCGTATATCTGTAAATTTATTTAGGTTTTCTTTCATTTATCCTGGCAATATCTCATAGTTTTCAGTGTAACAATGATTTTGACCTTGCACATCTTTCATTAAGTTGTAATGATTCTCTAGGGTTTTTTTCCTTTATTATGTTTATATGGAGAACTACACTGATTGATTTTCAAATGATAATCAAACTTTCATCTAGCTATGCGCAGTGGCAGTATCGTAGCCAATGAGGTTTATCCGAGGTGCAATTATTGCTAATTGAAAACTTTTCCCTAATCAAACTTTCATCTCTAGGGCAGCTCTATTTTCAACCCAAAGATACAAATGTAGTGACCCGAAGGGGTACGTGCACCCCGGTATTTATAGCAGCAATGTCCACAATAGCCAAACTATGGAAAGAACCAAGATGTCCATTGAGAGATGCATGGATAAAGAAGATGTGGTATATATATATAATGGAATATTATGCAGCCATCAAAAGGAATGAAATCTTGCCATTTGCAACAACGTGGATGGAACTGGAAGGTATTATGCTGAGCGAAATAAGTCAGAGAAAGACATGTATCATATGATCTCACTGATATGAGGAATTCTTAATCTCAGGAAACAAACTGAGGGTTGCTGGAGTGGGGGGGGAAGGGATTGGGTGGCTGGCTGGGTGATAGACACTGGGGAGGGTATGTGCTATGGTGAGCGCTGTGAATTGTGTAAGACTGTTGAATCACAGACCTATACCTCTGAAACAAATAATACATTATATGTTAAAAAAAAAAAAAGAAGATAGTAGGAAGGGAGAAATGAAGGGGGGGAAATTGGTGGAGGAGACGAACCATGAGAGACTATGGACTCTAAGAAAAAAAGTGATTAACATAATAAAATTAAAAAAATTTAAAAAAACCCTTTCATCTTTAGGATAAATCCACTTGGTCAGAAGGTATTGTCTAATATCTTTTTTGTATTTGATTTGATAATATATTTTTTTTTATTCTTATGTTAATCCCCATACATTACATCATTAGTTTTAGATGAAGTGTTCCATGATTCATTGTTTGTGCATAACACCCAGTGCTCCATGCAGAATGTGCCCTCCTCAATACCCACCACCAGGCTAACCCGTCCTCCCACCCCCCTCCCCTCTAGAACCCTGTTTGTTTTTCAGAGTCCATCGTCTCTCATGGTTCGTCTACCCCTCCGATTTCCCCCGCTTCATTCTTCCCCTCCTGCTACCTTCTTCTTCTTCTTTTATTTTTTCTTAACATATATTGCATTATTTGTTTCAGAGGTACAGATCTAAGATTCTACAGTCTTGCACAATTCACAGCGCTTACCAGAGCACATACCCTCCCCAGTGTCTATCACCTAGTCACCCCATCCCTCCCACCCCACCCCCCACTCCAGCAACCCTTAGTTTGTTTCCTACAATTAAGAATTCCTCATATCAGTGAGATCATATGATACATGTCTTTCTCTGTTTGACTTATTTCACTCAACATAATACCCTCCAGTTCCATCCACGTCATTGCAAATGGCAAGATCTCATTCCTTTTGATGGCTGCATAATATTCCATTGTATATATATACCACATCTTCTGTATCCATTCATCTGTCGATGGACATCTTGGCACTTTCCACAGTTTGGCTATTGTGGACATGGCTGCTATAAACATCGGGGTGCACGTACCCCTTCGGATCCCTACTTTTGTATCTTTGGGGTAAATACCCATTAGTGCAATTGCTGGATCATAGGGTAGCTCTATTTTCAACTTTTTGAGGAACCTCCATACAGTTTTCCAGAGTGGCTGCACCAGCTTGCATTCCCACCAACAATGTAGGAGGGTTCCCCTTTCTCCGCACCCCCGCCAACATCGGTCATTTCCTGACTTGTTAATTTTAGCCATTCTGACTGGTGTGAGGTGGTATCTCATTGAGGTTTTGATTTGGATTTCCCTGATGCCGAGCGATATTGAGCACCTCTTCATGTGTCTGTTGGCCATTTGGATGTCTTCTTTGGAAAAATGTCTGTTCATGTCTTCTGCCCATTTCTTGATTGGATTCTTTGTTCTTTGGGTGTTGAGTTTGATGAGTTCTTTATAGATTTTGGATACTAGCCCTTTATCTGATATGTCATTTGCAAATATCTTCTCCCATTCTGTCGGTTGTCTTTTGGTTTTGTTGACTGTTTCCTTTGCTTTACAAAAGCTTTTTATCTTGATGAAGTCCCAATAGTTCATTTTTCCCTTGCTTCCCTTGCCTTTGGTGATGTTTCTAGGAAGAAGTTGCTTCGGCTGAGGTCAAAGAGGTTGCTGCCTGTGTTCTCCTTTAGGATTTTGATGGACTCCTGTCTCACATTGAGGTCTTTCAACCATTTGGAGTCTATTTTTGTGTGTGGTGTAAGGAAATGGTCCAGTTTCATTCTTCTGCATGTGGCTATCCAATTTTCCCAACACCATTTGTTGAAGAGACAGTCTTTGTTCCATTGGACATTCTTTCCTGCTTTGTCAAAGATGAGTTGACCATAGAGTTGAGGGTCCATTTCTGGGCTCTCTTCTGTTCCATTGATCTATGTGTCTGTTTTTGTGCCAGTGCCATGCTGTCTTGGTGATGACAGCTTTGTAATAGAGCTGGAAGTCTGGAATTCTGATGCTGCCGGCTTTGCTTTTCTTTTTCAACATTCCTCTGGCTATGCGGGGTCTTTTCTGGTGCCATACAAATTTTAGGATTATTTGTTCCATTCATTTGAAAAAAGTGGATGGTATTTTGATGGGGATTGCATTGAATGTGTAGATTGCTCTAGGTAGCATTGACATCTTCACAATATTTGTTCTTCCAATCCATGAGCATGGAACGTTTTTCCATTTCTTTGTGTCTTCCTCAATTTCTTTCATGAGTATTTTATAGTTTTCTGAGTACAGATCCTTTGTCTCTTTGGTTAGATTTATTCCTAGGTATCTTATGGTATTGGGTGCAATTGTAAATGGGATCGACTCCTTCATTTCTCTTTCTTCTGTCTTGTTGTTGGTGTATAGGAATGCCACTGACTTCTGTGCATTGATTTTATATCCTGCCACTTGACTGAATTCCTGTATGAGTTCTAGCAGTTTTGGGGTGGAGTCTTTTGGGTTTTCCACATAAAGTATCATATCATCTGCAAAGAGTGAGAGTTTGACTTCTTCTTTGCCAATTTGGATGCCTTTGATTTCTTTTTGTTGTCTGATTGCTGTGGCTAGGACTTCCAGTACTATGTTGAATAGCAGTGGTGATAGTGGACATCCCTGCCGCGTTCCTGACCTTAGGGGGAAAGCTTTCAGTTTTTCCTCATTGAGAATGATATTCGCTGTAGGTTTTTCATAGATGGCTTTTATAATATTGAGGTATGTACCCTCAATCCCTATACTCTGAAGAGTTTTGATCAAGAATGGATGCTGTACTTTGTCAAAAGCTTTTTCTGCATCTATTGAGAGGATCATATGATTCTTGTAATTTCTTTTGTTAATGTATTGTATCATATTGATTGATTTGCGGATGTTGAACCAACTTTGCAGCCCAGGGATAAATCCCACTTGGTCGTGGTGAATAATCCTTTTAATGTACTGTTGGATCCTATTGGCTAGTATTTTGGTAAGAATTTTTGCATCCATGTTCATCAGGGATATTGGTCTGTAATTCTCTTTATGATGGGGTCTTTTGTTTTGGGATCAAGGTAATGCTGGCCTCATAAAATGAGTTTGGAAGTTTTCCTTCCATTTCTATTTTTTGGAACAGTTTCAGAAGAATAGGTGTTAATTCTTCTTGAAATGTTTGGTAGAATTCCCCTGGGAAGCCATCTGGCCTGGGCTTTTGTTTTTTGGGAGATTTTTGATGACTGCTTCAATTTTCTTAGTGGTTATAGGTCTGTTCAGGTTTTCTATTTCTTCCTGCTTCAGTTTTGGTAGTTGATACATCTCTAGGAATGCATCCATTTCTTCCAGGTTATCTAATTTGCTGGCATAAAGTTGCTCATATGTTCTTATAATTGTTTGTATTTCTTTGGTGTTGGTTGGGATCTCTCCTCTTTCATACATGATTTTGTTGATTTGGGTCATTTCTCTTCTCTTTTTGATAAGTCTGGCCAGGGGTTTATCAATCTTGTTAATTCTTTCAAAGAACCAGCTCCTAGTTTCGTTGATCTGTTCTACTGTTCTTTTAGTTTCTATTTCATTGATTTCTGCTCTGATCTTTATTATTTCTCTTCTCCTGCTGGGTTTAGGCTTTATTTGCTGTTCTTTCTCCAGCTCCTTTAGGTGGAGGGTTAGGTTGTGTACTTGAGACCTTTCTTGTTTCTTGAGAAAGGCTTGTATTGCTATATACTTTCCTCTTAGGACTGCCTTTGCTGCATCCCAAAGATTTTGAATAGTTGTGTTTTCATTTTTATTGGTTTCCATGTATTTTTTTAATTCTTCTTTAATTTCCTGGTTGACCCATTCATTCTTCAGTAGGATGCTCTTTAGCCTCCATGTTTTTGAGTTCTTTCCGACTTTCCTCTTGTGATTGAGTTCTAGTTTCAAAGCATTGTGGTCTGAAAATAGGCAGGGAATGATCCCAATCTTTTGGTACCGGTTGAGACCTGATTTATGACCTAGGATGTGATCTATTCTGGAGAATGTTCCATGGGCACTGGAGAAGAATGTGTATTCCGTTGCTTTGGGGTGGAATGTTCTGAATAAGTCTGTGAAGTCCATTTGGTCCAGTGTGTCATTTAAAGTCTTTATTTCCTTGTTGATCTTCTGCTTAGATGATCTGTCCATTTCAGTGAGGGGGTTGTTAAAGTCCCCCACTATTATTGTATTGTTGTTGATGTGTTTCTTTGCTTTTCTTATTAATTGCCTTATATAATTGGCTGCTCCCATGTTAGGGGCATAGATATTTACGATTGTTAGATCTTCTTGTTGGATAGATCCTTTCAGAAGGATATAATGTCCTTCCTCATCTCTTATTAGAGTCTTTGGTTTAAAATCTAATTTGTCTGATATAAGGATTGCCACCCCAGCTTTCTTTTGGTGCCCATTAGCATGGTAAATGATTTTCCACCCCCTCCCTTTCAATCTGGGGGTGTCTTTGGGTCTAAAATGAGTCTCTTGCAGACAGCATATTGATGGGTCTTGTTTTTTAATCCAGTCTGATAGCCTGTGTCTTTTGATTGGGGCATTGAGCCCATTTACATTCAGGGTAACTATTGAAAGATAGGAATTTAGTGCCATTGTATTGCCTGTAAGGTGACTGTTACCGTATATTGTCTGTGTTCCTTTCTGGTCTATGTTGCTTTTAGGGTCTCTCTTTGCTTAGAGGACCCTTTCAAGATTTCCTGTAGGGCTGGTTTTGTGTTTGCAAATTCCTTTAGTTTTTGTTTGTCCTGGAAGCTTTTTATCTCTCCTTCAATTTTCAATGACAGCCTAGCTGGATAGAGTATTCTTGTCTGCATATTTTTCTCATTTAGTGCTCTGAATATATCCTGCCAGTCCTTTCTGGCCTGCCAGGTCTCTGTGGATTGGTCCGTTGCCAATCTAATGTTTCTACCATTGTAGGTTACTTATCTCTTCTCCTGAGCTGCTTTTGGGATTTTCTCTTTGTCTATGAGACTTGTAAGTTTTGCTATTAGATGTCGGGGTGTTGACCTATTTTTATTGATTTTGAGAGGGGTTCTCTGTGCCTCCTGGATTTTGATGCCTGTTTCCTTCCCCAAATTAGGGAAGTTCTCTGCTATAATTTGCTCCATTATACCTTCTGCCCCTCTCTCTCTTTCTTCTTCTTCTGGGATCCCAATTATTCTAATGTTGTTTCGTCTTATGGTATCGCTTATCTCTCGAATTCTGCCCTCGTGATCCAGTAGTTGTTTATCTCTCTTTTTCTCAGCTTCTTTATTTTCCATCATTTTTTCTTCTATATTACTGATTCTCTCTTCTGCCTCATTTATTCTAGCACTTAGCGCCCCCATTTTTGATTGCACCTCATTAATAGCCTTTTTGATTTCTACTTGGTTGGACTTTAGTTCTTTTACTTCTCCAGAAAGGGTTTCTCTAATAACTTCCATATTTTTTTCAAGCCCAGCTAGTATCTTTAAAGTGATGATTCTGAACTCTAGATCTGACATGGTACTAATGTCCGTATTGAGTAGGTCCCTGGCAGTCGGTACTACCTCTTGTTCTTTTTGTTGAGGTGATTTTTTCCGTCTTGTCATTTTGTGCAGAGGAGAATAGATTAATGAGAGAAAAAATGCTAGCAGAGTAACAACATCCCCAGGAAATATACTCTAAACAAATCAGAAAAGACCTGAAGCAGTGGGAAAAGAAAGGGAAAGAGAGAAAAAGAAAAAGGAAAAAAAGAAAAAGAAAAAGATAAAGATAAAAACAAAAACAAATAAAACAAAACAAAACAACAACCAAAAAAAAACCAGAATGTGATCAAATATGATCAGGCTGGTATATAGATCAGTGCCACACACTAGATTTGGGGTGTATTTTGGTCTTTTAGAAGAAAGTGCCTCCCAAAATTTTAAAGAAAGCAAAACTTATATATGTACAAAAATAAGGGTTGATATGATGAAGGGATGGAATATGACTTAAAGATGGAAATTATAAAAAATTTTATAAAAGGAATTGGCAAGAAGTTGTTTGAAAAAAGAAAGAAGAGGATTTAAAAAAAGAAAAAAGAAAAAAAAGGGAGAGGATGTGATCAGGTAGGGGAATAGAAAACACCATATACTAGAGATTTAGGGTATATTTTAATCTGTTAGAAGAAACTGTCTCAAAATTTTAAAGAGAGAACAGCTTATATATATAAGCCAAAAATACGGGTAACTACTATGAAGGGATAGAATATGACTCTAAAAATGAAAAATAAAAATGTTTTTTTTAAAAAAAGGGATTGAGAAGATGTTGGTTGAAAAAGGGAAAAAGAAAAATTCAAAGAGAAAAAAAAAAGAAAAAAAGACAGTTAAAAAAAAATTAACTTTGAAAGACTAAAGAATCATGGTAAAAAAGCCATGAATTCTATGTGCAGTATTCCCCTAGCGCTGGAGTTCTGCTGTTCTCATTGATCGGTAAACTTGGTCTTGGCTGGCTGTTCTCGCTGATCTTCTGGGGAGGGGCCTGTTGCCGTGGTTTCCAAATGTCTCTGCCGGAGGCAGAATTGCTCCGCCCTTGCCCCCACCCGGCTAAGTCATCTGCTCGTGTTTGCTCTCTGGGGCTTTTGTTCCCTGCGAGCTTTCCGTCCAGCTTTGGAGGCAGAGAGTGAAAATGGCGGCCTCCCAATCTCTGCCCCGGAGGAGCCGAGAACTCGGGGCCCCGCTTCTCAGTGAGCTCCCAGAGAAAAGCCGTTAGTCATTCCCGTCTCCCCGGTCTCTGGCTGCACTCCGTGCTCACCCGGCCTGCGACCATGCGTTTCTATCTCTGGCACCCGACCCCGGGTGGAGTCTCCAAACCCAGCACATCCCTGCGGTGCACTCCCGCGCGGCTCCCCCCGGGGGAGGAAGGTGAGTCTCCCGGATCTGCCGCTTGTTGGGTCCCTGCTGGAGGAGCAGGGGCCCGACTGTGTCGCGGATCACGGTTTATGGCCACCCCGAGCTGAGAGCCCGCGCCTGGGCTCCGCCTCTGCAGCCGGCTTCCCCGCTCCGATACCTGGGAGCTCTGCTGCACTCAGGCACCCCCGGTCTTTCTGTGACCCCGAGGGCCTGAGACCACACTGTCCTGGAGGGTTCCACCCCCCGCTTAGCCACCAGAGTGACGTCCCTCAGTGGAGCCGACTTCTAAAAGTTCCGATTTTATGCTCCGTGGTTCTATCACTTGCCAGAAGCGGCCGCCGGAGGCCCCTCCCCCGCCGTCTATCCTCCCGAATATCGCCTCGGATTCACTTCTCCGCACGTCCTCCCTTCCAGAAAGTGGTCGCTTTTCTGTTGAGAGAGTTGTTGCTATTCTTTTCTTCGATCTCCTGTTGAGTTTGTAGGTGTTCAGAATGGTTTGATCCCTATCCAGCTGAATTCCTGAGAGGAGACGAAATCCAGGTCTCCTACTCCTCCGCCATCTTGCTCCGCCCCTTTGCTAATATTTTTTAATGGTTTTTGTGTCTCTGCTCATAAGGAATATTGGTCTGCAATTTTCTTATAATGTTGTCTAGATTTGGCATAAAGGAAATATCAAACTGCTAGAGTGAGCGGAGAAGTGTTCTTTTATCTTATACTTTCTGGAAAAAATTGTGGGTTTTTTATTATTTCTTCTTTAATTATTTGAAAGAATACCTCTGAAGCAATCTGGGCATTGAATTTTGTTAGTAAAAATATTATAAGTTATGAATTAAGGTTATTCAT
The DNA here is from genome assembly GCF_029215605.1 of Mirounga angustirostris. Lineage (NCBI taxonomy): Eukaryota > Metazoa > Chordata > Mammalia > Carnivora > Phocidae > Mirounga > Mirounga angustirostris. The sequence continues at coordinate 102,384,316 of NW_026991719.1, forward strand.
ATTTTCTAATTTTTGTGTTAGTTTTAGTGGTTTAAGTCTTTCAAGAAGTGTGTTTATTTCATTTAAGTTTCAAATTTATTGCAATACATTTTATAATAGTCCTTTATTATTTTAAATTTTATATGATAATGATGATTTCTCTTTTATTTCTCATATTTCTGGTTTGAGTCTTAACCAATTAGCTGGAAGTTTATTACTTTGTTTATATTTTCAAGGAACCAGCTTTTGGTTTTATTAATTTTTCTCTATTGTTTGTCTGTTTTCTGTTTCACTGGTTAACATTCTTAAATTTATTTCCTTCCTTCTCCTTACTTAGGTTTAGGTTGTTATTTATTTTTATCTTTCTGAGATAAAAGACACTGATTTTAGTCTTTTAAAAAATATATAAACATTTAAAGCTATGAGTTTCTTGCTAAGTATTGTATTATCTGCATTCTATAAATTTTGATATGTTGTGTTTTCATTTTCATACAAGGCAAAACTTTTTCTAATTTCCTTTGTGAAATCCTTTTTGACCCATGACTTATTTCAAAATGTGTTGTTTAACATAAATATTTTAAAAATTTCCAGATATCTCCCTGGTATTAATTCCTAGTTTAATGTTTCTGTGATCAGCAAACATATACTGTATAACTTGTATTGAAAATTATTGAGATGTGCTGACTTAGCACATGGTCTATTTTTATTAATATTCTCTGTATATTTTAAGGTAATTTTTATTCTCTTGTTGCGTTCAGTATCTTATTTTTTACTTTATAAATGTTAATTTAAAATGAAAAAATAATGTTAGGTTATAATATTGGTCGGATCCATAGTAATGTTACCACAGCAAAAATAAATATATAAGGTAGAAGTCAACCTTCACTATATAGTCAGCATCATAATGTGGGGATTGTGGTGATAGCAACATGATTTATTACTTACAATGCAGGGAAAAAAGTGATCATAGCAGCATTCTTACTTGTAACTCCTCTTCTGCATCCAGAAACAACCATACTTTTGAGCTGCCATTTATAATTCTGGTTGGAAGTGATCAAATAAAGGATTTAAGGGCGCCTGGGTGGCTCAGTTGGTTAAGCGACTGCCTTCGGCTCAGGTCATGATCCTGGAGTCCCGGGATCGAGTCCCACATCAGGCTCCCTGCTCAGCAGGGAGTCTGCTTTTCCCTCTGACCCTCCTCCCTCTCCTGCTCTCTGTCTCTCATTCTCTCTCTCTTAAATAAATAAATAAAATCTTAAAAAAAAAAAATAAAGGATTTAATAAATAAATGAGGATGAAGTGACAAATTTTCCTCAGAGAAGAATTCCAAATCACATATATAGATGTTCTCCACTCCATAAAGTAGAATATAAGTGATTGGCCCCTATCTCTGGACAGTTGCCCAAATCAGTCTATATTCTTTGAGTAGCAGTCATGTAGATATTTTTTTCACCTATTTTGTACTACCATAAAGTCAATACTTTTCAATCTTTTTCACAAAGATAACCTGAAGAGCCTAGTCAAATCTATTTTGAAGAAATGCACCGTTTCTTTGAGCAACCAGTCAGAAAATAATAACCTATATGACAGTTTTAGTGAACCAATGTTGGCTGTAAGAGTCTTCATTTATTTTTCCAAGTTATCTTGCATCCTTATGTTAATAATATAGAATATTGTTGAGTATTGATGTCAATCTCTCTAGACATTCTTGGATTTTTGGTAAAGTGTCATTTCTAGTCATGAAGCAACACTCCCATTTTCCACAAGTTCTCCATAGTCACTGATTAAGGGCTGTTCAATATTTGCAATTTTTCATCATACCTTAATATGCATTCATTTAGGCAAGGAAATTTGCATTTATTATTGAACTTATTTTAAGACATTTTATCTCAAGCATATGACATATTTATATAAATATTTGAAAACTCTAACAAAAATAGTGGCAACGATTAAAATGAGATGGCTTTACAAGTTGAAAATATATTCAGACAAGTAGATTTATATTAATTTTGTCCATTAAAGAGAATGAGCTTGAAAAAAAGAGTCTGAAGGTGAGAGTCATGTTTCTTTTGTCCTAAGAGATATCTTCAATCATTTCAAAATTATCTACTTCTTTTTTCAAACTATGCTTCCTTTGGACGGTCTTGCACAAACTTCTTTCCTTATTACTGATGGAAACAGTTCCACTGATACTTATGAGATGTTACCTACTTCTCAGATGTGTGGAACAGGATAAAAGGCTAAAAGCTACTGAATTAGGGTGATCACTTTCAAATGCTCTTTCAAAAGAAACAACTGATTTTAAGTGATAATTGTGATGCTCTTAGTTGTGGAATCTCAACTAAATTACCTTCTCTAATTTTGTTTTTTTTTTTTCCCCGTGAATGTATTATAGTTATAATACTTAAGAGTTCTTAAGTTATAATACTTAAGAACTTCCCAGTTTTATTGTGGGAATTAGAGTTTATGTATGTAAAATGTTTTGTATATAGTAGATGCTCAGTAATAGCAGCTTGCATCGTTATCATCACCATCACTTGATATTTAGCTACTTCTTGTGAATGTTTGTTCAGTCCCCCTTCCCACACATGAAAGGGTGCAATTGAAAATCAGAATGTCATGTGCAAATGTAAGCCAAGATTCTCTAATTTTTTTTTGATTTGTAAGGCCAAGTTGCATTCATTCACCTTCTTACTCACCAAAATGACTATTTCACACTTGCCCTCTACTCTTCACAAACCTCTATCACTGCCTTCCCCTTTTTCATTCTCAGGTGATAGTCTTTCTTCCAATTTCACTGAGACAATAGAAGCAATCAGAAATGAATTTCCAGAAGCTCCCATCACCACATTTATCCATACTGTATCATATATTTGAAAGTTGCTGAGAGAGTAGATCTTTTTTCTCCAAGTTTTTATTTAAATTCAAGTTAGTTAACATATAGTGTAGTAGTGATTCATCACTTACATATAACACCCAGTGCTCATCCCAACAAGTGCCCTGCTTAATGCCCATCACCTATTTAGCCCATTCCCCCACCACCTCTCCTCCAGCAACCCTCAGTTAGATCTCTGTAGTTAAGAGTCTTTTATGGTTTGTCTCCTCTCTGTTTTTATCTTCTTTTATTTTTCCTTCCCTTCCCCTATGTTCATCTGTTTTTTTTTTTTTTAAGATTTTATTAATTTATTTGAGACAGAGAGAATGAGAGAGAGAGAGCACATGAGAGGGGGGAGGGTCAGAGGGAGAAGCAGGCTCCCTGCTGAGCAGGGAGCCCGATGCGGGACTCGATCCTGGGACTCCAGGATCATGACCTGAGCCGAAGGCAGTCGCTTAACCAACTGAGCCACCCAGGCGCCCTATGTTCATCTGTTTTGTTTCTTAAATTCCACATATGGGTGAAATCATATATTTGTCTTTCTCTGACTGACTTACTTCACTTAGTGAATAATACACTCTAGTTCCATCCACATTGTAGCAAATGGCAAGATTTCATTCTTTTTGATCACTGAGTTATATTCCATTGTGGATGTGTGTGTGTGTGTGTGTACCTCAGATCTTCTTTATCACATATAGCCTTTATTATGTTGAGGTATATTCCCTCTAAACCTATTTCATTGAGAGATTTTACCGTGAATGGATACCGTACTTTGTCAAATACTTTGTTGTGAGTTTTTATCATGAATGGATATTGTACTTTGTCAAATGCTTTTTCTGCATCTATTGAGATGATCATCTGGTTTTTATCCTTTCTCTTGTTAATGTGATATATCATATTGATTGATTTGTGAACATTGAGCCACCATCATATCCTTGAAATAAATTCTACTTAATCATGGTGAGTGATTTTTTTAATGTGTTGTTGGATTCAGTTTGCTAATATTTTGTTGAGGATTTTTGCACCCACATTCATCAGAGATATTGGCCTTTAGTGTCTTTATCTGATTTTGGTATCAGGGTAATGCTGGCCCTGTAGAATGAATTTAGAAGCTTTTCTTCCTCTTCTATTTTTCGGAATAGTTTGAGAAGAATAGGCCTTACTCTTTAAATGTTTGGTAGGATTCACTTGTGAAGCAGTCTGGTCCTGGACTTTTGATTATTGGGAGTTTTTTTTTTTTAATTACTAGTTCAATTTTATTACTAGTAATTGATCCTTCCAAATTTTCTATTTCTTCTTTGTTCAGGTTTGGAAGGTTATATATTTCTAGGAATTTATGCATTTCTTGTAGGTTGTCCAATTTATTGGCATATAACTTTTCATAATATTTTCATAATCCTTTGTATATCTGTAGTATTGGCTGTTATTTCTCCTCCTTCATTTCTGATTTTATTTGAATTCTCTCTCTCTCTCTTTTTTGGATGAGTCTTGCTAAATGTTCATCAATTTTATTGATCTTTTCAAAGAGCCAACTCTTGGTTTTATTTATAAATCTGTTCTATTGATTTTTAGTTTCTATTTCATCTATTTCTGCTCTAATCTTTATTATTTCCCTTCTTCTGCTGGCTTAGGCTTCTTTTGTTGTTCTTTTTCTAGCTCCTTTAGGTGTAGGTTAGGTTGTTTGTTTGAGATTTTCTTTGCTTCTTGAGGTAGGCCTGTACTGCTATAATCTTCCCTCTTAGAACAGCTTTTGCAGCATCCCAAAGATTTTGGACCATTGTGTTTCATTTTTATTTGTCTCCATATATTTTTTATTTCCTCTTTGATTTCTCAGTTGATCCATTTATTGCTTAGTAGCATGTTATTTAGCCTCCATATATTTGTGTTCTTTCCAGATTTTTTCTTGTGATTATCTTCTAGTTTTATATTGTAGTTAGAAAAGATGTATGATATAATTTAATGTTTTTGAATTTGTTGAGACTTGTTTTGTAGTCCAATATGTTATCTATTCTGGAGAATGTCCCATGTGCAGTTTAAAATAATGTGCATTCTGCTGTTTTTGGATATAATATTCTTAATATATCGTTAGGTCCATCTGATCCCATGTGTCATTCAAAGCTACTGTTTCTGTGCTGATTTTCTGTTTGAATGATTTATCTCTTGATGTAAGTGGGGTGTTAAAGTCACCTATTATTGTATTACTGTGAATTTCTTCCTTTATATCTGTTAATAATTGCTTTATGTCTTTAGGTGTTCCCATGTTGGGTGCATAAATATTTATAATTGTTACATTCTCTTGTTGGATTCTTTCCTTTATCATTATGTAGTGTCCTTATTGCCTCTTGTTGCAGTTTTTGTTTTAAAGCCTATTTTGTCCAATATAAATATTGCTACCTCAGCTTTCTTTTTGCTTCCATTTATATGGTGAATGTTTTTTTTACCCCTTCACTTTCAATCTGCATGTGTCTTTAGGTCTGAAGTGAGTCTGCTGGAGGCAGCATATTGATGGGCTTTGCTTTTTTATCCATTCAGTCACTTTCTGTCTTTCGATCAGAGCATTTAGTCCATTTACATTGAACGTAATTATTGATAGGAATGTACTTATTGCCATTTTGCTACTTGTTTTATGGTTGTTTTTGTAGTTCTTTTTTTTTACTTCCCTTTTCACTTGCTCTCTTTCCTTGTGGTTTGATGGCTTTCTTTAGTGATATGAGTGGATTCCTTTCTCTTTATTTTTTGTGTATCTGTTATAGGTTTTTGATTTGTTGTTACTATTAGGTTCATATATAAATCTTATGCATATGGCAGTCTATATTAAGTTGATGGTTGCTTAAATTTGAGCCTATTCTAAAAGCACTAAATTTTTTTTCTGTACCCCTCCATGTTTTATGTATGTGATGTAGTTGCACTGATGTCACTGTTATCTAGGTGTGTCCATTACACAAAGTGAGCTTAGGATCCTCTTACTTTGCCATATTCCCAGAAGTCCCTGCAACATCATTGTTTAGAATAGTACTTGACTTTTTGTTCATGCTTTATAAATATTTGTTGAATAACTAAATGTTGTCCTAGTGTTGTCAGATTTTTTTCCCCAAGAGAGAATCATCAGTAAATGTATGCAAAATACATTTAGAAATTATCGTACCATTTTCTCCAAATCTTCTTAAGAGTGTAATTTACATATAGTAAAATTTGCCTTTTTAATTGTAAAATCCTGAAAATGCACAAATGTGTACAGTTGCTTAACCACTGCCACAATCATGATAGAACAGTTGCATCACCCCAAAATTTCCCCTGTGTCCTTTTGTAGTTCATTGTTCCCTCACATTCCTAGAATTTGGCAAGTAGTGTGTACGTGTGTTTGAATCTATACTTTTATCTTTCTAACAATGATATATAAATAAAATCATAGTATATAACCCTTTGACTCTAGCTTCTTCCACTTAGCATAATGTACTTGACACACATCCAGGTTATTGTAGTAATCAGTAATTTGTTGCTTTTTATTGCTGAGTATTATTTCATTATGTTGTGCAGATGAACTGCAATTTGTTTATCCACTTCCCAGTTATAAAATATTTGTGCTGTTTTCATATTTTGGTGATTACAAATATTACTAATTACTAATATTGCTAATAAATATTTGTGTAAGATTTTTGTGTAAATTTTTCATTTTATTTTGGTAAACATGTAAGTGTGAAGTTTATAGATTGTGTGGTAAGTTTGTTTTAACTATAAAAAACTTAATTAAATTTAATTTGACTATACAAAATTTCCACTTTGAAAAATATTTTGAGATCCATCTGATGAATGTGCATTCTAGTCACTCTATATCCTTGCACTTGGTATTGACAGATTTGTTTTTTTTAAGCCATTGTAATATGTTTGTAGTAAAATTTCATTGTGGTTTTAATTTAAATTTCCATAATGGTTATGATGTTGAGCATAATTTTTCATCTGTATGTTTTTTGGAAAAGCATTTTTTTCAGATCTTTTGTTGATATTTTCATTGGATTGTTTTCCTTTTATTGAATTCTGAGAGCTCATTATAAATTCTGGATACAAGCACTTTATCAGATTTATGATTTGAAAAGCATTTTGTTATTCTGTTGCTTGTCTTTTCGTTCTCCTAACAGCTTTTGGTGCCATATCTGAGAAATGTGTGCCTAAGCCAAGGTCATAAAGATTTTCTTTTAGTTTTCTCCTAGAAGTCCACTTTAAGTATTTTCAACTTATTCAAATTTATAGAAGTGTTATAATCTGTGAAGTAAATGTGACCTGTGATTTGCATTTTGTGACCTCTAGTGTATAGTATAATCTGGAAGTCATCAATAGAAAAAAAACAAACAAAACACAACAACTGTATTTTAGGTCAATCAAATAATGACATGAAAGGTAAGTACTTTTAAAATAGTATACATTGGCAGTCTTAAGGGGGAAATACATAGCCATCCAAGCCTCTCTCAAAAAATTAGAAAAATCCCAAATGCACAAGCTAACACTACACCTAAAGGAGCTGGAGAAAGAACAGCAAATAAAACCTAAACCAAGCAGAAGAAGAGAAATAATAAAGGTTAGAGCAGAGATAAGTGAAATAGAAACCAGAAAAACAGTAGAACAGATCAATGAAACTAGAAGCTGGTTCTTTGAAAGAATTAATAAGATCAATAAACCACTGGCCAAACATCTAAAAGAAAAGAGAAAGGACCAAAATTAATAAAAATCATGAAAGAAAGGGGAGAGATCATGACTAACACCAAGGAAATAGAAACAATTATTAGAAATTATTACCAGCAACTATATGCCAACAAATTAAGCAACCTAGAAGAAATGTATGCCTTCCTGGAAACTTACAAATTACCAAGCCTGAAACAGGAAGAAATAGACAATCTGAATAGACAAATAACCAGTAACAAAATTTAAGCAGTAATCAAAAACCTCCTCAAAACAAAAGTCCAGGGCCAGATGGCTTCCCAGGGGAATTCTACCAAACATTTAAAGAATAAATAACACCTATTCTACTGAAGTTGTTTAAAAGATAGAAACATAAGGAAAACTTCCAAATGCCTTCTATGAGGCCAGCATTCCCCTGATCCCAAAATCAGGCAAAGACCCCATCAAAAAGGAGAATTATAGACCAGTATCCCTGATGAACATGGATGCCAAAATACTCAAGAAGATCCTAGTAATAGGACCCATTAGTACATTAAAAGGATTATTCATCACAACCAAGTAAGTTTTATGTCTGGAATGCAAGGGTGGTTCAACATTCACAAATCAATCAACACGTAGAGCACATCAATAAAAGTATATGATCCTCTCAATTGATGCAGAAAAAGCATTTGACAAAATAGAACATCTGTTCCTGATTAAAACTCTTCAGAGTATAGGGATAGAGGGAACATTCTTCAAATTCATAAAAACCATCTATGAAAAGCCCAGAGCAAATATCATTATCAATGAGGAAAAGCTGAGAGCTTTGCCCTTAAGATCAGGAATGCAACAGGGATGCCCACTTTCACCACTAGTGTTAAACATAGTGCTAGAAGTCCTAGCAACAGCAATCAGACAACAAAAAGAAATAAAAGGCATCCAAATTGGCAAAGAAGAAGTCAAACTCTCCCTCTTCACAGATGACATGATACTTTATGTGGAAAACCCCAAAGCCTCCGCCCCCAAATTACTAGAACTCATACAGCAATTAAGCAATGTGGCAGGATACAAAATCAATGCATAGAAATCAGTTACATTTCTATATGCTAACAATGTAACTGTAGAAAGAGAAATTAAGGAATCGATTCCATTCACAATAGCAACAAAACCCATAAGATACCTAGGAATAAATCTAACCAAAGAGGTAAAGGATCTATACTCCAGAAACTACAGAACACTTATGAAAGAAATTGAGGAAGACACAAAAAGGTGGAAAAACATTCCATGCTCATGCCTTGCAAGAATAAACTTTGTTAAAATGTCTATCCTGCCCAGAGCAATTTATACTTTCAATGCCATCTCTATTAAAATACCATTGGCATTTTTCAAAGAGCTAAAACAAACAATCCTAAAATTTGTATGGAACCAGAAATGACCCCAAATTACCAAGGGAATGATGAAAAAGAAAAACAAATCTGGGGACATCATGTTGCCTTACTTCAAGCTATATTACAAAGCTGTGATCACCAAGACATCATGGTATTGGCACAAAAACAGACACATAGACCAATGGAACAGAATAGAGACTCCAGAAGTGGACCCTCAACTCTATGGTCAACTAATCTTTGACAAAGCAGGAAAAAATATCCAGTAGAAAAAAGACAGTCTCTTCAATAAGTGGTGCTGGGAATTGGACAGCTACATACAGAAGAATGAAAATGGTCCATTCTCTTACACCATACCAAAGATAAACTCAAAATGGATGAAAGACCTCAATGTGAGACAGGACTCCATCAAACTCCTAGAGGAGAACATAGGCAGTAACCTCTTTGACATCAGCCACAGTAACTTCTTTTAAGACGCTTCTCCAAAGGCAAGTGAAACAAAAGCAAAAATGAACTTTTGGGACTTCATCAAGATAAAAAGCTTCTGCACAGCAAAGGAAACAGTCAACAAACTAAGAGGCAGCCCACGGAATGGGAGAAGATATTTGCAAATGACATTAAAGGTAAAGAGCTGATATCCAAGATCTATAAAGAACTTCTCAAACTCAACACTCAAAGAACAAATAACCCCATCAAAAAATGGGCAGAAGACATGAACAGATATTTCTCCAAAGAAGACATACAAATGGCTAACAGACACATGAAAAAATGTTCACTCATATGTGGAACATAAGCAGTAGCACAAAGGATCATAGGAGAAGGGAGGGAAATCTGAAGGGGGAGAAATCAGAGAGGGAGATGAACCATGAGAGACTATGGACCCTGGGAAAAAAAAACTGACCGTTTCAGAGGGGAGGGGTAACAGGATGATTGGTATTAAGGAGGGCACAGGCTGTGATGAGCACTGGGTGTTATATACAACTAATGAATCATTGAACACTAATTCAAAAATAAGTAAATAAATAAAAATAATAAAATAAAATGGTATACATTTTTACTTTAAAAATACACATTAAAATATTTTGCCATTAAAATGATAGAATATGTACTCTCCTACCACTGATTTATCCAGTGTGAAAGAAACAAGCAAAAAGCAGTAATTTTTTTGTCTTTGTTTTGTTTTTTGGGGTCCACATATAAGTGAAATCATTACTGATGGTTGCCAGAAGGGTAGGAGGGTATGGGAATGGGCAAAATAGATGAAGTGGATTAAGAGGTACAAACTTTCAGCTACAGAATAAATAAGTCACAGGGATAAAAAGTATTGAATAAGGAATATGGCTAATAATATTGTAATAATGTTATATGGTCACAGATCGTGACTATGTTTATTATGGTGAGCATTGCTTAATATATAGAATTGTTGATTCATTATGTTATTCATAATATATAAACTAAGCTAATTAATGATTAAAAGAAAAAAATTTTTCGAATATAGCTTTCCACTTTAGTTATTTCTCACTACTGTTCAAGTGTTAGTTTTAAATTATCATTTTATATGGATTATTTTATTTTGTTTATCCTCCAAAAAATTGAAAAATGCAATTCTGTATATCCAATTTGTTTCTGTAACAATTTTCTTATAAAACATCTAGATTTAAAAATCATTGAAGCCATCAGTCACTACAGAAATAGTAGAAATCATAAAGTTTCTGAAATTAGTTATATAGATATACGTTAAACAGGGGAGAAAAGATTGTAACTGTAATTAGCCAATAATTTCATTGTTCACATTCCTTACTATGGAGTTAATGACTAGCTTGTGGGGCCATGAAAAGCAGGGAGTGAATGATGTTTAATGATCCAACAAATCATTAAGTGCCTAAAAAGGAACTACAGGTATCATTGCCCTTATGAATGTTTATGGCTATATGAATAACATTTGAAGTTTATTTTTGCATACATTTCCAAGTTAATATAACTCATTCTGTTGGAAAAAATAAAAAAAAATATTTCTGGAGCTCTGATCTGTCTGTTGACATTTTTGTTCCTTACTTATAATAAGCCAACCAGTTTCACTAGGATTAAAGTGTCATCTTTATAATTAAATTTTAGGTGACACAGCAAAATCAGTAATGAATATGAGCTAGTGGAAATTTTACTTTCAAATGTTAAAGGACTAAAATTTAATTTTAAATATGTTCCAGAGATCTGAAAGATATATTTCATTTGAGAGGACAAGTAATGAGAAGTTTAAAATGTAGACATCTCAAGCTAAAGAGTAATGAGTCAGGGGCACCTGGGTGGCTCAGTCGTTAGGCTCTGCCTTCGGCTCAGGTCATGATCTCAGGGTCCTGGGATCAAGCCCCGCAGCGGGCTCCCTGCTCAGTGGGGAGCCTGCTTCTCCCTCTCCCACTCCTCCCTGCTTGTATTCCCTCTCTTGCTGTGTCTCCCTCTGTCAAATAAATAAATAAAATCTTTAAAAAAAAGTAATGAGTCAGACAGAGATAACCATCCAGTCATAATGTATCAGTTCCTTCCCTTGCCCACCCCTAAATTTTCAGATATCTTTGAGAGGAATGAAAGAGACAATTCTGCCTTAGTTAGACTGGACTTGGAAGTAGATCAAAAAAAGATGGCTCAATGTGTCTTGTATGTGACATGATAAATATTGTAGTTTATTGTTCCAAGAATAGGAAGTTGTGACCTAAATTAGAATTTATAACCTGCTGTATACATTTGATATCACCACTTGTACATAAATATTGAAAAAATAGCTAGATCAAACAATAGATAATGCACATTATATAAACTGTATGCTTAGTGGTTTCCTAAAAATTGATAAACCACTGATGTCATATTAATTGGCATGGGATGTATTCACTTTATATAGCTCCTTTTTACTCCTATCTTATTTTCCTCTATTATTAAGATTCAGTCTGTTTAACAAAAAAATCTATAATTTATTAATATTTATTTGAAAAATGCAAGACAGATTTGAAGACAGATGGAGACAGAACTGTTCAAAGAAAGTCATCAGCAGAATACATAGTGGATGAGTATTAGCCTACAAGCCAGAATCATTCAAATTATTCAAATCAAGGCAGAGAACAAAAGGGATGAAAGTTTTTATTCTTTTACTGAAACTACCTGTAAATAATTTAGAAATATTGGATTAAAATTTTAATATTCAACCTTATTTTTAAAATGGAGATTAAAAGATAAAAGCAGACTGAGATAATTCATTTTATCAAGGCATTACTGATCCAGTAAAATATTTAGATTTGTTATAAACTAAAATAGAGGTATTTCAGAGAATGAAATATAAAGTTGTGGAAAGTTAAAATATTTAAATATTTGGATGACAATCTAAAGACAATTATAGGTAGACAGAAGGTAACTTTAATGATTATTGTGTATTGGGCCCTGTTGTTTATTGGCACATTTACATAGACAATTTCTAATCCTATAGGTATTATTATTCTAGGACTTTTTTTTTTAAGATTTTATTTATTTATTTGACAGAGAGACACAGCAAGAGAGGGAACACAAGCAGGGGGAGTGGGAGAGGGAGAAGCAGGCTTCCCACGGAGCAGGGAGCCCTATGCAGGGCTCGATCCCAGAGCCCTGGGATCATGACCTGAGCCAAAGGCAGGCGCCTAACGACTGAGCCACCCAGGCACCCCTAGGATTGTTTTTTCTTTTCTTTTCTTTTTTTTCCCAGAACAGTTATTTTCTTAATGTGAAGAAAGTGAGGATCAGTAATGCTAAACAAATTGTTCAAGTTCAGTGAGCCAACAGAATCAAAATTTGGTTCTAGATCTGTGTTGTCTTTGCTGTTTTTACTATGCCATATTATCCTTCTACAGGTGGCATTCTAGTGAGATACCCAGAGTTTATTACTCAGAAACTTAGAGCATTTTCTGTTGACAATTAGGAAGAAAACACAAAATGCATCTGAGAAATCAATATGTCCATGCAATAACATACTTTTTTCCTTCAGAAGAAAATGCCTCTGATCAGGATTTTGTTCACAGCCCCTTATCTATTACTTTACACACTATCGTAAGAAGCTTGTAATATGTTTTCCTAGTCCATAGAATGTAAAATATCTTATATTAAAAATTGTTGTGGGAATGCCATGGAGAGACATTGGTATTAGCAAGAAGTATCCGCTAATAACAAGGAAAAAAATGATAGACATAAGGATTTTAAAACCCCAGTAGTCTGAAGCCATTTAATAGAAGGGATAAACACCCTTACATATCCCAATAGCTTCTAAATGCATCACTTTATTAAGGCATTGCATAAACCTGACACTTATGTCAGTTCCTGATGTCATTAAGGAAAGGCGAAGAAAATAATAGCTAATATTTATCGAACACTTACTATGTGCCAAGTACTTTTCTAAGCCTTTTTAATTTATTGACTCCATTTGACTTCACAGTACTTTTTAATTATATGTGTAGTCCTCTTATTGCCATTTTTACAGATGAGAAAAAGTGAACTTTAGAGGGGTTAAGTAACTTGCTCAAGGTCATATGGATAGTAAATGATCAGAATAAGGACTCAAACTCAGTTTGGCTCCTTCAACAACACATGCTCTTTATCCAGTGTGAGTGGTGTGACATACTGTCTCTTGTGTTCGGTATTTTCTTTATTAAAAAACGGGGAATACTCAACACTCAAAAAACAAATAACCCCATCAAAAAATGGGCAGAAGACATGAACAGATATTTCTCCAAAGAAGACATACAAATGGCTAACAGACATATGAAAAAATGCTCCACATCACTAGCCATCAGGGAAATATAAATCAAAACCACAATGAGATACCACCTTACACCAGTTAGAATGGCAAAAATTAACAAAACAGGAAACAACAAATGTTGGCGAGGTTGTGGAGAAAGGGGAAACCTCTTACACTGTTGGTGGGAATGTCAACTGGTACAGCCACTCTGGAAAACAGTATGGAGGTTCCTCAAGACGTTAAAAATAGAGCTACCCTATGACCCAGCAATTGCACTATGGGTATTTACCCCAAAGATACAGATGTAGTGAAAAGAAGGGCACATGCACCCCAATGTTCATAGCAGCAGTGTCCGCAATAGCCAAACTGTGGAAGGAACCGAGATGCCCTTCAACAGATGAATGGATAAAGAAGATGTAGTACATATATGTAATGGAATATTATTCAGCTATCACAAAGGATGAATATGCACCATTTGCATCTACATGGATGTAACTGGAAGGGATTATGCTAAGTGAAGTAAGTCAAGCAGAGAAAGACAATTATATGGTTTCACTCATATGTGGAACATAAGCAATAGCACAGAGGACTATAGGGGAAGGGAGGGAAATCTGAAGGGGGAGAAATCAGAGAGGGAGATGAACCATGAGAGACTATGGACCCTGGGAAAAAAAAACTGAGGGTTTCAGAGGGGAGGGGTAACAGGGTGATGGGTATTAGGGAGGGAACATGCTGAGATGAGCACTGGGTGTTATACGCAACTAATGAATCATTGAACACTACATCAAAAACTAATGATGTACTATACAGTGGCTAACTGAATATAATAAAAAAAAGGGGAGAATAGAATACATTTTTAAAAGCTTTTCATTTTATAAATGGCTTAAGATTAAATTTTTGGAGTTTAAAGGGGTATAAATTTATTTGGAGAAGACATTTATTTTTCAAGCATTTATTAAATTTCTACAGTGTTTCGAACGTTGTACTATATAATATGGGATAAATTGGAGAATAAGATACAGATCCCTTGGCAAACTCATAAGTTTAGTAGAGAAAATAAGCATGTAGAGAAAGATTTTGTGCCATTTTGTAAAGTTCAATAGTTTTAACACAGATGAGGGCATGCTTAACTCAGACTGGGAGTGAGGGAAGCTTGAGGTCAGAGAAGACTTCCCTGAAGCAGTAGACTTCAATAAAGGCACTGAATTTCACAGTACAAGAGAAGTCAGGTGTGTGTGTGTGTGTGTGTTGTGTCCATTGTACTCTCTTTGATCCTGAGCCATCACCACCACTGCTAAATTGTACTTTTGTACAGGTCAGGGGGAAGGATGGGGGAGGAAATGTAGGGGTAGAAGTGTTCTTAGAAAGGGAGAAGTGGAGGTAAAGGAAATGAAGGGTTGCTGTGGAAGTATATTCTTATGTAGAAATTGGATATGGAGATTAAACTGATTAAAAGGAGAATGAGAATGCTTAATACTTGTTTATTTGGTTACTTTGAGATAAAAATAGTTTTGTTTGTTTTTTATTTGTTTAATTTTAGTATTCAGTGGTTTCTGAGAAAGTGACCATTCTTCAGTCCTAGTTCAAATAATTTCTTGCAATATCCATTCACTGCTGACTGCTCTGTCAAACCATTGGGTATTTCATGAAGCAACATGGTCACATGAAGTATGGGAACTAACATTAACAGTACTAGTGGGCACTGGCATTGAATCAGGCTTTGTGTCTATCATGCTATAAGGGCTCTTTGGGTTCTAGGAAGAGAAAACTCAACGTAGTACAAATCAAGACTGGGGAGGAGTAAAAGGACTATCTAGGAAGGTTCCATAGTTACAGTAAAAGAGAACTGACCAGATGACAGGAGAACTAGGAATTAAGTTATCTCCAGGGCTTGTGTTCTTTCCATTTTTATCTCTATCTTTTTGAGGGTGTCTCATCTCTCTGAGTCAGCTTCAGTTCTCTTTCCCTATCTGTATTTGTGTCTCTGTGTCCATCTCTCTGTGTCTGTATATCTTTTTTGTCTATTTCTTTTTGTGTGTCTGTCATTTTCTGTCTATATGGTCACTCTCATTATATTTTTATGACAGAATGTGTTTTCTCTTTCTCTTTAGGTCTCTATTATATATTTCACTCTGTGTGCCTCTCCCTTTGTCTCATTCTGTTGCTTTTTGCTCTGTATCTATCTCTTATTTCTCTCTCTCCTTTAGTCACTTTCTCTCTGTTGCTTTCAGTCTGTTATCTCTTTCTGTTACTCTGTATGTATCAATTGTTTCCAAGGGTGTCTATTTCTCTGTCATCTCTCTGTATATCTCTGAGTGATCACTGAGTCTATTTTTCTCCAAATATCTCCCTGGCTGTCTCTCTATGTATTTCCCTGAATCTCTGTCTGTGTGATTGCATCTCTCTCTGTCTCTGTCTCTCACTCTATGTATATACAAATATATTTGTATATCCACACAATACATATCTCTCTGTGTATCTCTGTTGCTCTGTCTCCCCTTGTTTGTTTGTAAAATACCCCCCAAATTGTTACTTCTTTTGCTAAGAGAAATACCAAAAAGGTCAACTTTCTATAGCTAATTGCTTATTTCTGCTCTTCATTCAAATTTCTCAAATGAGATATCCTGATAAACTTATTTTCCCATCACACATACACTATTAGCCATCTTATGGATAAACCATGTTTACTCTTGGTTCAGTAAAAGGATGGTCATAGGGCATGGCCATGTGGTACACTGACTGCTTAGCAAAAGACTGTGGAAAGAGTAGATTCCCTGTGAAGGAATCGTAGGGCAGGTTCTCCAAAATGCATCTAGTATCCCATCAAGTGGGAAGCATTACTTTTATTTTATTGGTGAAGAAACTGATTAATAAGGCTAATAAGTTGTCAAGAATCACTAAGATTAACAAAGATGGAGCAGGAATTGAAACCCCTGTCTGTCTGAATCCAATGGCCAAGTTCTTTCCACTAGATTATGCCTTGAGAAACAAGTCATAAAACGTTCTTAGCTTTTAACCCAGAAATCCCACTGATAAGAAGCTATGTTTAATAAGTAATTTATCAAAGCTAAAAGTTATTCATTGGAGCATTATTTATACAACCTAAATAACTCCACATGCTCCAGGCTTTTTGGGTCAACCTTAACCTTTAATATCCAAATAAACATATTTGAATCCTCATCCCACATTCTTTGGGAAATAAAATTCCCTCTCCAGTATCACTGAGAATTATCCTGCATGGTCAT
Organism: Mirounga angustirostris; assembly: GCF_029215605.1. Taxonomy (NCBI): domain Eukaryota; kingdom Metazoa; phylum Chordata; class Mammalia; order Carnivora; family Phocidae; genus Mirounga; species Mirounga angustirostris. The sequence goes on from NW_026991719.1 coordinate 102,401,203, forward strand.
TGCCCCTCTATTTTCACATTTACACTGAATCCTTCATCAGATGACCAATATTCCAGTGTGATATATTCTCCATCATAGATTTTTGCATTAATTTTGATTTTCTGAAAAAATGCATTAAAGCATTATTTATTTTTGATTACTAAGTATTTTGGGTTCCTTCAAATTTTGCACCTAGTAGAATGCCTCACTTGTCTCACTATAATCCTAGCCCTGATGACTATATAGTTTTTGCCAGAGAAGCAGCAATCACATATAGAAGACAGTAATCAATGGCCACTTAAATAAGAGACACCTGCCTATTCTCGAATCTTCCTTTATCTATTATCTATCTATCATCTATCTATCTATCTATCTATCTATCTATCTATCTATCTATCTATCTATCATCTATCTATCTACAATCTATCATCTATCTATCTATCTATCTATCTATCTATCTATCTATCTATCTATCTATCTATCTATCTATCATAATCCTACCGTTCAACACATCTGAAGAACCAGAACCTAGAGGAGGAAGTAGGAGTAGGTCTTTTAGAGGCTGACCACTTCAAGGTGAAAAAGATAGCAAGAGAGCAAGAGAAAAGTATCAGACTACACATTCCTCTCCATTTCAGGTTTGTGTATGTACACAATCCTGGCTAGCAATAGGAAAGAGGAAAATTTCAATCAGTTATAAATTAGTCTAAACTAAGCTTTTCATAACCACACATGACCAGGAGTTGTGTAATCTACTTAAGTTGTCATTAAAGGACAGGACAGGGAGATGCAAAATAGCTCAGGTGCAGGTGGAGATTGGAGAAAAAGCCCAAAATGGTTTCACATTATACCCCAAGTAGAAACTATTGCATAAATTAGTTACATTGGACTATAAACAATATGTCATTTCATCATCTTTTAATAACCTAACATAGTACTAGTTATATAACTAGAGCCACAAGTACCTGCTACTTTTACATGACCTGATTCAGAAAGAAGAAATAAAATTTTTAGTCATCAGAAAATTACAAAATGATAAGATTGGTAAAGGGGATGCACTAAACTTACCCAGGCATGTTATTTAGGATGACCCCAATCAAGAGCAGGACAGAGTGATGTGAGAGGACAGCATCAAAGATGAGTAGAGAAATTTACTCTTGACATTTCTGACCTAATATTAACATCAACATGAGATTAGAAAGATAGGATCAGACCTAGAAAAAAATCTCAAGAGTTCATCATATCCAGTTCCCTGCCTGCAGGCAGGTGAGAATCTTCAACATCCAGAACAACATACTGTATATTAAAAAAAAAAAAAAAATCTGCTTAAGGATTGTCTACTCCTTACAACATCTATTTGGTAAGTATTTTCCAACATTTTTTTTGACAGACAATAATTTTTTTTACCTATAGTGTTACCAATATTTTGCTTTTCCTATAATTCAATTGATGTTTCTAAGAGAAATTTTCTTAATATTGATGTATTAAAATGCAAGGACTTTGATTAACAGATCAAAAAGTACATATGGAAAAAAAATGCCATGAGCTACAACTAATCCCCTATACTAGTTGTGTGGCTCTGTCCTTTTTTCAAAGGCTGGGCTAACTGAATCACATCTCACAAATGGCCTGTTTTAATGTTACAGTATTTGGCAAAGTTACATTAAAAAAATTCAGATATATTGTACTTAACAAGAACATTTTGTATACTGGAAGTTTGAGTGTGATAGTCAAGAAAATTCATGTACCTTAAGTGAAAACTAAACACGAATTAAAAAAAATTAAAAAAATGCATTAAGCAATATAAGATCTATTTGTATTCCCTCTCTTCCCTAAAATCACTATGAGAGAGGAATGCATTTTTAAATCTTAGTAAGGAGGTAGGCATCAGTTGGATCTATTTGATATATAGACAGTGTTTCTTTACACAACATATGTTTTTATAGTTTTCTCTGAAAACAGATTTTACATTAAAAGTTTTCTGAAAATAGATTTTAAAATTTTATTCACATCCATATACCTTGACCTCATTTAGAATATAATTATTTGGAAATTTGCAACCAAAGTAAAGTGAACTGAAGGTATTTCTTATTTTGAAACTCTCCTTACATCCCCCACTCTTATAGTCTATGACCATGAGTTTTGGAGGTCTTTAGATCTAGGTCAGAGTACTGTGGCAAACCTGCTTCTACTTGGGAGAACTAAGAATATTGAAAAATAAATTTGGGAGTAGCTAGGTAGTCAGCAAATCATGGATAATAAAAAATATCTAGATGTAATTGAGGATGATCAATTAGGGCTACCTTTTTCAGGTTTTCTTTGGGAAAAGACTCTCTTCCTTTTTGTTTTCTCTTTGTATTTCCAGACTTGAGGAGGTAGGTTTCTTAGCCATATTATGAATGAATGATTTGTGTCAACCACTCCTCTTTCAATTTCAATCCATATGATTGGATGGGGCTGATGTCATGACCTGATCTCAAAGTGGGACATGACCCAGTATCTGACCTATCTTTTAATTTGATACTCTCTTTCTTTTAATTATCCTTCCTTATCTCATATATTAGAGATCAGCTAAGTATACCTGAGTGGTCAATTCCAGGAAGCAGTCTATTTATGAATAACCCATGAGCTCCTATGTTTGTTTTCATTTTTAAGGGTTGCAAAAAAAGTGACACAGACTGCATGATATATAAACCTAAAATATTTATTATCTAGCCCTTTCAGAAAGTTTGCAGACTCCTGCCATTGATTATAACAGTATTGTTCTAACATTTATTTTAATGGTTTTAATTGTTTTTATATGTAAATCTTTAAAGCCTCTGTAATTTATTTTGAGGTAGAGTTTGAGAAAGGAATCTTTTTTTTTTTAAATGGGGAACCAGTTACATAATACAGTTTATTGAATGGTCTATGCTTCCCTTTTGATCTGTAATACCACCTCTCTCATATGTTCATATACTTTCTCTCATATAAGTTTGAATCTATTTCTAGTTCTTCATTCTGTTTGCCCACCCCATACCAATATCATATTTTTAAACTATACTTTATCATAAACCTTGATATATGGTAGAGCCATTTTTCATCTATGTTGTTCATTTTCTAAATTGTTATTAATATTTTAGATCTTTACTCTTTACTCTTTCATATGATTCAGCTTAGAATTACTAAGTCTACTTCCATGAAAAGCCATGTTAGGATATTGAGTGGGGATTTTGGGAAATTAACATGTTTATGATATAGAGTCTTTCCAAAGTTATGTGTAAATATAGTTCTGGGTTGGTTTTTTTTTTAGTTATTATAAAATAGGATATTTTTTATTATTCCATTGCCTAATTGGCCATGGTTGATATATAGTAATGTTGATTATTGTTTTTTGATTTATATTTAGCAAATTTGATTAAGCCTTTTATTAGTTATAAAAATTTGTAGATTCTTTTAGACTTGCAATGTAAACAATGATCAACTATAACAATTAGGTTTTTCTTTTTTTTTTTTTTAAAGATTTTATTTATTTATTTGAGAGAGAGAGAATGAGAGACAGAGAGCATGAGAGGGACGAGGGTCAGAGGGAGAAGCAGACTCCCTGCCGAGCAGGGAGCCCGATGAGGGACTCGATCCTGGGACTCCAGGATCATGACCTGAGCCGAAGGCAGTCGCTTAACCAACTGAGCCACCCAGGCGCCCAACATTTAGGTTTTTCTAATGCTTACAAACCTTATGTCATCTTCTTTTCCCATGTATTAGCCAGATTATCCACTAAAATATTTAATAATGATGTTAGCAGGAATTCTTGTCATTTTCTGATATCCATGGGCATACTCCTACAAATTTTACTATTAGATATGATGTTGGATGTAGAATTTTGATTTATGTTTTGTCAGTTTGGGAAAATTCCTTCTATTCCTTTTAAAACATATTCATTTAAATATTCTTTATGGAAAATTGTTCTATATTATGAAACCTCTTATAAGTAAATTCTCCCATTTGTTACCAATTTTTCATAACACTGTTTTCCTTCCTGCTGTGAACTTTTAGTTTACAGGCTTATCTTGGGTGGGGTTTTCTTCTGTTCTCTTAAAATTTTTTGATGTGTGTTTCTCTCCCTTTTCTGATTTCTGCATGTCTAAAGATTTTACATTTGCCTCCACCAAGCCAGTCAGGCTTCTCAGATTAAAACCAGATCTCAGTTTACTGGCTGGAGATCTCTCATCCTGGAGGAAAATTTCAGAGCTTGTTCTAGAGCAGAAGGTGGCTTGCTACCTCCCACCTCCCCTGGCAACAGACTGACACTAATGACAGCCATTGGCAGTGACCCCAGAATTTTGTAGCCATATTGTGAAGAGATGGGGGAGGCTGTGCTCTAGATATCCAGTTTCCAGATACACCTGTCAGCATGGGGAGGCTGCAGTTTCTGTTAATTCACAGAAATTGAGTTCTGTCATTTCTTTCTGGTTATAGCTTTAGAGACCAAAGGGACTAAAATATTGAATTTAGACATCTAACCCCTCCTTACTAATGTATGAAACCTATTCTCTACCCTATAGCCAGTGTTCTTGTGAAAAAGTAATTCAAATCATATCATTCTCCAAAGCTCTTACATTGCCCTACAGGGTTCTACATAATCTTGCCCCCACATTATTTCTCTGACCTTCTCTTCTATACCACTCTTCCTTTTGTTCTTTAACCTCAAACCATGAAGACCTTGATGTCTTTTAAGTATACCAAGTAGGAGCCTATCTCAGGCTTTTGAAATTATAATTCTGTCTAGTAATCTCTTCTCCAGATATTTGCATGGTTCAAGATCTCTTTTCATTCAGATCTCTGCCTAAGAGATCTGTCAACTTCTCAGAGAAACTTTTCTTGATTGCTCTTTATTTTCTCACCCTGGTTTATTCTTCTTTATGGCTCATATTATAATAAACATTATTTGTGCTTTTGTTATCAATTTTATCTATTTGAATGTCAGCTCCATGAAAGCTGAGAATTCATTATAGTCACAGCTATATCCTCAGCTCCTGAAATAGTACCTGGCACATAGTAAGGGCCCAATAAGTATTTGTTGAATGAATAAATAAAGTATCAAATTTGATCCTCAAACACTGTGTGAGGTCAGTGTGATTATTCCCAGTGCTTCAGAATCAGTGAAAACACTATATTCCCAGAAGTTAAATAACTTGCCTAAGGCTACATTGCTAATAAGTGACAAAGCTAACTAAGTCTGTTGCATTACATATCTTTCCAGAAAACAGAGTCGATCAAAATTTGATTATGAGTAATGGGTTATGTTAGGTATCCATAATTACCTCATTTATGTTTTTCTCAAGATATAAATTAGTTCCTATAAACTAATTTTTTTGCTTTTAAAAACCCTTCAATAATTTTCCATTGAACTTAGAATAAAATTAAAACATTCAGCATGGCCTTAAAGGCCTTGCATGAGATCCAACTTCATCTGGCCCCTCTTTTCCTTTCACTCATAACATTCTAGCTGTACAAACATGTTTTCTCTTTATCTCAAATACTAAGTCCTCCCAACTCCATCAGTTTTTTTATTTCCTGTTTTCTCTTCTTGAAGAACTTCCTTAACTTTTTCATAACTGGTTTCATATTCATATAGCTCAGAGAGGACTTCCCTGATCATCTTATCTAACCCTTTCACCCCAACTCTCATTACTCTCTATCTCAGTATCCTGATTTATTTTCCTCATGGCGTTTAATGCTATTTGGAATTATCTTTCTTTTTATTCATTTATTTTTGGTCTTGTCCTGTCTCCACTACAATACATACTATCTAAAGATAGGAAACTTGTCTGTCTTTTTATTATTTTGCTCCTAGTACCTAGAATAGTGACTGGCACAAGGGAGGGACATAGAAATAATTATTGGATGATGATGATGATGATGATGACAATTATTCATTGAGTTCTTACCACATAACATGTGTTGCCTGGAGCCTTTTATCTATATTATTCCTCAAAAATACAATGAGATTGATACAATTTTTAGATCTATTTTACAGGCAATGAAACTAAGAAATAGAGAGTCAACAATTTGCCTAAGATCACACAGCTAAGGAGTGAATGCATGAAAAGAATCAAGGCAATTTAGTTTGAGTGGTAGTGCTCTTTACCTCATTTTAAAATGAAAGAATGCATAAACAATTTAATCGTTTTTGCACTCTTGTCTCAGAATTGTGATCTTGCCTCCATGTTGTATTTTAACAAGTAGTGGAACATACTTAACTTTGGGTGGAATAAATCAGTTTTGAGGAGTGCAAAGAAAGGTGTACTGGAGGAACATATTGGAATTGGGTTTTCTAAATTTTCTTCATCTCCTCTTAGATTTGCCCATTCAAATTGCCAAAATACCACCATTTCTCAATTGATATATCAACCTTATTCTGAGAAAGAGGAAAACTTAAAAAAAACCATGGCTATTTTAGTATAGCAACCTACATGTGAAATGTTCTGTAATATAGACTTCAGAGATTCAGGTTAGATAATCTCACTTTTAACCATCTGTCTCTAGCTCGAAAATCCTAGATTTAACCATCCTCTTTCTTATTGTAGCTTATTGAACACTGCATGGAGTAACCAAGACATTTTCTTATCCTGAAATTTGTAGCCACTTTCCACTGGATATCACCCATGGGGTACAATTAGTCTTATGCCAAGAGGGAAGAGACAATATTCTAAAAAAACATTTTCCTAGTTTTTTACATGGATAGCCAGCTTCCCATCTAGAGAAACATAAATCCTCACTATGATTCACCTAATCTTGACTCAACTAATTCCACATTCTGGCAGTTGCATCTTGATACCATTTACTCCATTAAGACCTTTTGGTTGCAAGTAGCAAAGCAAAACCAAACCAGATTAGGCCAAAAAAAAAAAAAAAAAAGAAAAGAAAAAGAAAAAAGAGGAATAAAGTGTAAGGATAACAAATCATCTGAGAGCTGAAGGGCAGATATTTACCCAGGCTCCAGAGAGTGACTGGAGCCAAAGATTGAAAAGGCTTCAGGAAGTCCAACTCTCATCTCTGCTTACATCTCTGTTTGTTTTGTTCTCTTTTTTTTCTTCAGTTGGGCTTATTTGGTTTTTCCTTCTATCCAGTTAACTATGGCTACCCTTCAGCTCTTAATTTTCATGTTACATTTCTAGCTAGGATCTAATGCTAAGTCCTAATTCCAAATTCCTAGGGGAAAGATTCTCATCTGAGTAACTATGATCAGGCTTCCACAGGTTCAATTAGACATGATCAGGAGTGCAATCACAAAGTAAAATAAATGGCTTCTGAGAGCCCACAACTGTGTATTAGTAGTGGTTGTAGAAGCAAACTTTTCCCAGACAAAAGTAGATGGGCTGAGCAGACATAATAGCCCACTATTCTTTTTTTTTCTCACTTTTGAAAATATACTCTACTTATTAATGTTTGATTAACTTAAAAACAATAACTATCATGTTTTAAACACTGTATTAAACATTTATTAGAAATATTCTGTGTCTTCCAGACACTATGCTGTCACTTTATAGGTATCATTTCCTTTAATTTTCTTAAGAACCCTAGGAGGGTTAATGTCATTATCTCCATTTTCTTTTTTTTATTGAAGTATAATTAGCATGGAGTGTTATATTAGTTTCAGGTGTACAATATAATGATTCAACAATTCTATACATTACCCAATAGCCCACTATTCTTAATCATCTTTGTTTTAGACTATATGCCTTATTTTTTAAAAAAATCAGATCTCCAGGATGCCCGGGTGGCTCAGTAGGTTAAGCATGGGCCTTCAGCTGAGGTCATGATCCCAGGATCCTGGGATAGAGCCCGCATTAGGCTCCTTGCTCAGTGAGGAGGCTGCTTCTCCCTCTGTCTGCCACTCCCCCTGCTTGTGCTTGCTCTCCCTCTCTCTCTCTGACAAGTAAGTAAATAAATAAAATCAGATTTCAAGTTAACTACACAGATAAATGAGATTATGATTAATCACATAAAATTTTCCTTATAAATTATTAACTATCCCAACACATTTAAGATATAATGTATTTTCATACAACTTTTCAGTAATTCATCTATTTCACAAAACAAAATATGTCTTTAGAGAGTTACAGAGGATGGCATTAATGACCAGTTTTCTAAGGAATGAGAAAATATTATTTTATACTATATTGCAATGCTAACTTTTCAAATATAGTTTTACTTTAGTTGAATGACAATATTTCAAAATGAGTACTTTATTATTGTTTACTTTTTTCAAGTAGAGGCAATATCTAGATTGGAATGTAATTTGGGCAATTGTTGTAGAGATCAGAATACACTATCAGGCAGTTGTTCTTTTTGATTTTATTATGACTATGTTATGCATCTCATATTCTCCTCAGTTGTTTGAATAATTTTATGTAAATCAGCATTTTTTATTCATCCTCAAATTCTCATTTTCAAGTCCAAGTCTGTATTTTGGAACAAGTACAGCTTTTGGAAGCTTTTAAAAAAAGTTGAGATACATACATGATTTCAGGAACTACCTAAATATAGATAATTATTAGATATACATCTCCAATGCTAATTTCTCTTTCTGTTTTATCCCCCATTCTCAATCATCCACATGACATTTCTCTTTGGAATCTAAATGATACCTCAAATTTAATGTACCCCCCATCTCCTGCCAACAGTGAGCCCCTTACTAACTTTCTCATTACAACAGCTGGCTCCACAAATCTCCCAGCTTCCCAAGTTCTGCTATCCCTCATCTTTCACACTATCAACATCTGTCCATTTCCCCCCATGAAATATATTTTGGCTTCCGTGCTTCCATTCAACATTTGTGCCACCACTCTTGTCCTTATCATCCAATTAGATTATAGCAATAAGGCCATTTCTAGCATCTCTTTACTCCAATGTTTGCTATATAATTGTGAAAAGCATCTTTGGCAAATGAAATTTTTATGAGATCACTCCTGTTCCCATTACTTTGAACATAAAATTTAATAATAATAATAAAAGCTAACACTTGCATAATACTTAACTTAGGGCCTCTTTAAAGTGCTTTATGTGTATTGATTCTTTAGTTTTCAACATCCATAAAGTAGGTTTACGAAAACCAGAGAGAGGAACAGAGAGGTTAAGTAATTTGCTAAAGTTTCACAGCTAATAAGTAAGTTTTCCTGAATTTATCTATCAAACTCTTCTCATTACTTTTAGCCACTTACCACATTTGTTCCCCATATCACCTCACTGAACTTAATTCATCAAGACTAAATACAGGTCCCACTGGAAGGGTCCAACAGTAAAGCTAGGGCTAGTAAATGGAAAATATGAGCCACCAAATTGTTTAAAATATATGCACACCTGCACTTACTTTAAGTGCAGCAGCTTTTTTGCCAGGTTTCTAGATCATATGTGCCAATATGTCTTCAATTTTGGCCATGGCAAATATGTCCCTCATTTAAAGGGAAAGGAAAAGACTAGATCATCAAACAGATTTACAAACAGGGAGCTTTACTTGGCAGATGTTGATGTGGCCTTAACCTCTCCAGGTTTAGCAGCTGGACTCAGACACTGTAATGATTGCTGTGTCACTCTCCAATTTGTGACTAATCCAAACTGCCTCCTGTTCTTGGGGGAAACCAGTCATCTGTGAAGTGATTGGTCATATCAATTTTATGTTGCAAAGTTCTCATTTGCAAAGACCTATTTCTGCCAGCTCACCTAGAGAAAGCTGTCAAAAGTCAAACTCCTATTCCAAACCCCCCAGAGTCAGCACTGCCAGCACAGATGAGTCCTTACTTAGTTCTCTGCATCCCTCTTGTGCCACCTGTCATTTCTAAGAAATGTTAGATTTTTTACCAGTAGCAATAGAGAATATTGGATATTAAATTCTCTGAACTTCTGAAAAGAAGCAATATAATATAGTAAGGAGGATAAATACAAAGCAGACATGAACCATGCAGAACTAGGTTTGATTTTAGGCTTTTTTATTTACTATCTCTACCACTACCAACAAACTATATCATTTTTCTCAGCCTCATAAACTCCTCTGTAAAATGGGGATAGGTCCTAACTTATAAATTGCTATGTGGCTTAAGTGGCATAATACATGTAAAGTGGTACTCCACATCACTTGTCATGATGAGCACTGGGTGATTAAAATAAAAACTTAAAAAAAAGTATCTGGAACTGTGTGAATGAGGGGTATTATGTACAAAAAGTACATTTAAAATCTGTGTAGAATGTCTAGTCTTTATTTGGGATGTAAAAACCTGGGAAGAAGACCACTTACACCCTTATAACACCAACAAAAAACTGGACAAACTGGAAATTCATTAACCCCAAATCTGAGAAAACTGATGTTTGCAAGAGAAGACAGTACATGAGTATTTTCTCACCTGGTGCAGACATAGTCAGATACCAGCAAGATTTCAGCTAAAATTGTTAACAAACTGGTAAAGGTTAAGTCTGGGTTAGCAGAAGAATATGGAACCTTCTTTTTTTTTTAAGATTTCTTTCTTTTCTTTTTTTTGAAAGATTTTATTTATTTATTTGAAAGAGAGTACAGCTGGGGGAGGGGCAGAGGGAGAGGGAGAAGCAGACTCTCCGCTGAGCAGGGAGCCCAACTTGGGGCTCCATCCCAGGACCCTGGGATCATGACCTGAACTGAAGGCAGATGCTTAAGCAATGAAGCAACCCAGGCACCCTTTCTTTATTTATTTTAGAGAGAGTGAGGGGGAGAGAGAGAGAGAATGAGCAGGAGGGGCAGAAGGAGAGAGAATCTCAAGCATACTCCATGCTGAGTGCAGAGCCGGACACGGGGCTGGATCCCATGACCTTGAAATCATGAGTCAGACACTTCATCAACTGTTCCACCAGGTGTCTCAAGAATATATAACCTTTTAAGGTCACACAGGTCAGGGGAATATGCACTCATTTGAAGACTAATTTCCATGAACCTAATTTGGTTCGAATAGCAAGAGTTCTGAAAAAGCATTCCTCATTGTAAATGCCTGGGGGAGGAAAACTACAGCCACTGCAGGAAAGGTAGGAAAAACAATAAAGATCACTTTCGCCTATAGAACAAAAGCCTCAAACTGGTGGGTGAAAATGGCAACAAACACTATCAACCCTAGGGACTCTTTCTCTTTGGAAAACAAGACAAGTTTATGAGGATTTGAGAATTTTTAAAATACGATTTTTTGTGCATGTTTTTAACTGTACTTTCTTTCATTTTGTTGAGTTTTGAAAGTTCTTTAAATACTTTGGATAAAAGTCATTTGCCATATTCGTGATTTGCAAATATTTTGTCTCAGTCTGTGATTTGTCTTCTCATTTTGTTATCAATGTGTTTCATAGAACATTTTTATTTTTATTTTTGAACAAATGTTTTTAATTTTTAAATTATAATTTATCTTTTTTTCTATCATGAACTGCACTTTTGATGTCATGTCAAAAAACATTTGCCTAACTTATCCACACAAAACTTTCTTCTATGATTTCTTTTGTAAGTTTTATTGTTTTACTTGTTTCAGTTTGGTCTGTGATCCACCATACCTGGGTTTATGTTAATGAGATGACTGGTGGCTGGAAGCCCCTACATAGCTTTAGGATGGGAGCTGGTTGCCAGAGAAACTAAGCATGTGTTTAGAGGGTTGGAACTTATCAATCTCCAGAGAGTGGAGTGTGTGTGTGTGTGGGGGGGGAGATATATAGAGGTTAAATTAATCACCAATGGCCAGTGATTTAATTAATCATCTCTAGGTAATAAAGTCTTCATATAAACCCAAAAGGACCAGGTGTGGAGAATTTCCAGGTAGGAGAACCAGAACACACCTCCTTCCCAGTGCACCCCAAACTCCCTGATGACAGAAGCTCTGTGCTCAGGACCCTTCTGGACCTCACGCTATGTATCTCTTCATCCGGCTGTTTATTTGTATCCTTTAATATCCTTGGTAATAAGTCAGTGATCTACAAAGTAAACTGTTTTTCCTGAGTTCTGTAAGCTGTTCTATCAAATTAATTAAACCTGATGGGGAGGGTATGGGAACATCTGATTTATAGGCAGTTGGTCAGAAGCACAGGTGATAATCTGCACTTGCAATTGGCATTTGAAATGGAGGCAGTCTTGTGAGACTGGACCCTTAACCTGTGAGATCTGATGCTATCTCCAGATAAATGGCATCAGAATTGAGTTAAATTGTAGGTAACACAGCTGATGTCTGTTGGAAAGTTGGAGAATTGCTTGATTTGGAAAAAATCCCATGCATTTTGTGACCAGAAATACCAGAAGTATTGAGAATGAGTAGTGTTGAGGAAAACGGGTATTTTTCATATTACCCCTTATTAGATTTCAAAGATTTGTCTATTGCTAGTTGTCTGAGAGTTTTTATAAAGAATGGCTGCTATATTTTGTTTAATACAACTGGCATCCATCAGTTTGTTCTCTATATTTATAGTTCAGATTCTGCTTTTTGTTTATTCATTCCTTAAGATTCCATTTATGAGAGAAATCATATGGTATTTGTCTTTCTCTTATTTCACTTAGCATTATACCTTCTAGGTACACACACATACACACACACACACATCTTCTTTATCCATTCATCTATGGATGGACACTTGGCTTGCTTCCATATCTTGGATATTATAAATGATGCTGCAATAAACAAATAATGGTGCACATAATTTTTCAAATTAGTATTTTAATTTTCTTTGGGTAAATACCTAGTAGTGGAATTACTGGATCATATGGTAATTCTGTTATTAATTAATTTTTTGAGTGTGTGTATATTTGACACACAATGTTACATTAGTTTCAGGTGTACAACTTAGTGCTTTGAGACGTTTATATTTTATACTATGTTCACCACAAGTATAGATACCATCTGTCCCATTACATCACTATTATATCATTAAGTGTTTTCCTTATGCTCTGCATTCTTTTCCTTTGAGTTACTCATTCCGTAACTAGAGACCTGTATCTCCCTTTCCCCTTCACCCATTTTGTCCAACCCCCCACCACCCGCTCTGGCAACCATCAGTTTGTTCTCTGTATTTATAGTTCTGATTCTGCTTTTTGTTTTTTTATTCTTTTTTAATTTTTAGATTCTGTTTATGAGTCACATGGTATTTGTCTTTCTTGGTCTCACTTATTTCACTTAGCATAATACCATTTAGGTCCATCCATATTGTCTCAGATGGCATGAGAGGTGGCATTCTTTTTTTGGGTGTGTAATATTACATTGTATATATATATGACATTTTCCTTATCCATTTGTCTATTGATGACACTTAGATTGCTTCCATGTCTTGGCTATTGTCAATAATGCTGCAATAAACATAGGGGTGCATATATCTTTTTGAGTGTCTTCCCTGAGTAAATGCCCAATAGTAGAATTATTGGATCATATGGTATTTCTATTTTTAATTTTTTAAGGGAACTCCATACTGTTTTCCACAGTTGTATCAATTTATGTTCCCACCAACAGTGCATGAGGGTTCCTTTTTCTCCACATCCTCACCAACACTTCTTGTTTCTTGTCTTCTTGATTTTAGCCATTCTAACAGGTGTAAGGTGATATCTCACTGTGGTGTGGGCTTGAGAACCCTGGACTTGCTGAGGCTGCAAACTCCCTGTGATGATCAGATCCACTAGTTATGTCTTCTGGGCCCACCCCTTTCAGTGTCAGTACCCTCCATTTATGGCATCCAAACTTGCCCCTTATGGTGTCCAGACCCTGCTTTGGTCTGGGCTTTTAAGGTGGAAAGGGAGAGCATTTCTACAGCTCCTTGGCCCTTTTAAACTGTGGCTTCTTTTTCTATATCATCAGCAGGACTAGGGCTGGTATAGGCTTGTAGTTCCTGGGTTTCTTTTGTATTCATGAGTTCTCTGAGACAACTGGTCAGGCCTGTTATGGTGTCCAGACTCTGCTTTGGTCTAGGCTTTTAAGGTGAGGTAGGATCGTAAATTGTGTCATTCTCTTTTCCCTCTGACCTGGAGAGCTTTCCAGCCACTCCTCTGCTGCTTGGCAGAACTCTAGTGTTGTCTCTTTTATATGCTAGTTGCTCTTTTAAATGGTGGCATTTTTTCTGTGCCCAAGGACAGAGGGATCTGTTCCTGGCCCCTCAGTACTATCTCTCCCGACTGCCCTTCACAGTGTTGGGGATGGGGGTTCCCTTTGCTACTGTGTTTCCATCTGTCTTACTGTTGTCTTGCCATTCTCTATGTCTTTGGTTGTTCAGTAGCATTTAGTCAGCCCTCAGTTCTTTTTCAGGAGGGATTGTTCTATTAATAGGTGTAATTTGTGGAGGACGTGAGTTCAGAGTCTTCCTGTGTCGCTATCTTGAACCCTGTTTTTAACATTTTAATTAAAAAACCTCCATACTGTTTTCCACAGTGGCTGCATCAATTTTCATTTCCACCAGCAGTACATGAGGCTTCCTTTTTCTCCTCACCAACACTTGTTATTTATTGTGTTTTTGATTTTAGCCATTCTGATAGATGTAAGGTTATATCTCATGGTGGTTTGATTTGCATTTCCCCAATGATGAATGATGTTGAGCATCTTTTCATGGGTCTGTTGGCCATCTGTATGTCTTTTTTTTATAGTCTTTTGTATTATGTTATGTCAGTCACCTTTCAGTACATCATTAGTTTTTGATGTAGTGTTCCGTGATTCATTGTTTGCATATAACATCCAGTGCTCCATGAAATACATGCCCTCCTTAATACCCATCACCGGGCTAATCCATCCCCCCACCACCCTCCCCTCTAAAACCCTCAGTTTGTTTCTCAGAGTCCATAGTCTCTCATGGTTCATCTCCCCCGCTGATTTCCCCCCTTCATTTTTCCCTTCCTTCTCCTAATGTCCTCCATGCTATTCCTTATGTTCCACAAATAAGTAAAACCATACGATAATTGTCTTTCTCTGTTTGACTTATTTCACTTAGCATAATCTCCTCCACTCCCATCCATGTTGATGCAAATGTTGGGTATTCATCCTTTCTGATGGCTGAGTAATATTCCATTGTATATATGGACCACATCTTCTTTATCCATTCATCTGTTGAAGGGCATCTTGGCTCCTTCCACAGTCTGGCTATTGTGGACATTGCTGCTCTGAACATTGGGGTGCATGTGACCCTTCTTTTCACTACATCTGTATCTTTGGGGTAAATACCCATAGTGCAATTGCTGGGTCATAGGGTAGCTCTATTTTTAACTTTTTGAGGAACCTCCACACTGTTTTCCAAAGTGGCTGTACAAACTTGCATTCCCACCAACAGTGTAAGAGGGTTCCCCTTTCTCTACAACCTCGCCAACATTTGTTGTTTCTTGTTTGTCAATTTTTTCCATTCTAACTGGTGTAAAGTGGTATCTCAGTGTGGTTTTGATTTGTATTCCCCTGATGGCTAGTGGTGTGGAGCATTTTTTTATGTGTCTGTTAGCCATTTGTATGTCTTCTTTGGAAAAGTGTCTGTTCATGTCTTCTGTCCATTTTTTGACTTGATTATTTGTTTTTTGAGTGTTGAGGTTGAGAAGTTCTTTATAGATCTTGGATATCAGCCCTTTATCTCTAGTGTCATTTGCAAATATCTTATTCTGTATGTCTTCTTTGGAAAAATTTCTATTAGGTCCTCTGCCCATTTTTTAATCAAATTATTAGTTTGTTGTTTTGGTTGTATAAGTTCTTTATACATTTTGGATATTAAACCCTTATTGGATATAGCATTTGCAAATATCTTCTATTTAGTAGGTCACCTTTTTGTTTTGTTGATGGTTTCCTTTACTGTAATTTTGGCATATTGTAATTTATTTTCATTTAATTGAGAAAAATTTTAGATTTCCTCTGATATTCATTTTTGACCTATATATTTAGTTTCCCAATATTTGAGATTTCCAAGATATATTTATTATTGATTTCTAGTTTAATTTTCTTACAGTCTGAGAACAAAATGTTACATGATTTCTATTGTTTTAAATTTGTTAAAGTTTATTTTATTGCCACAAATAAGGCTTATCATAATGAATTTTCCATGTGTATTGGAAAATAATGTGGATTTTCTGTTTTTTTTTTTTTAGGTTGAATTTTCAATATATATCAATTAGGTCAGATTGATAGATAATATTATTTAGTTCTTCCATATCTTTACTGGTTTTATGTGTACTTTTTAAAAAAGTTGATTATTGAGAAAAGAACATTGAAATCTCTAACTGCAATTATGGATCTGTCTACTATTTATTTCAGTTCTATATTACTACTCTTTCTTTATTCAGTTCCTATATTTTGAATCTCCATTGTTAGGCACATACATATATAGGATCATTACATCCTTTTGGAGAATTGATATTTTCATCCTTACGTGATGCCTCTCTTTATCCTTTATCATATTGCTTGTTCTGAAGACTACATTGTCTAATAGAAATACAGTTGCTCTGGTTTAATTTTGGTTAATACTTTCATGGTATATTTGTATACCTATGTCTTTACATGTAAAGAGAGCTTCTTCTAGACAATATTTAGTTGTATCTTGTTTTTTTAATACAATCTGGCAACCATTGTCTTTTAACTAGTGTGTTTAGACCACTGACATTTAAAGTAATTTTTAACATGAATGAATAAAAATCTACCATATTGCTAGCTATTTTTTATCTGTTCCATGGGTCATTAATTTTTTCCAATTTTTCTGCTTGCACTTGATTTAATTTAGCATTTTTGTGACTATTTTATCTTCTTTATTGACATTAATTCTACATATTAAAAATAATTTAGTGACACCCTAGGGTTTGCAATGCATGTTTAGTTAATCTCTGTTTATTTTTAGGTAACCCATTTTCACACATAGTGTAAGAGCCTTTTCATATTGTGCACCTGATTACTCCTATCTTTTATGCTGTTTTTTGTTATATATTTCACTTCTACTTATGCTATAAATACAGAATATATTGCTACTACTTTTGCCTGTCTTGGACAAATAGTTCTGTTTTAAAGCAATTAATTCAGGAAATATTAATTTTATTTCTCTCTTCATCTATTCCTTTCTGGTACTCTTTGTTTTATTATGTAGGTTCATTTTTTTTTTACCTAATATCATATTCCTTCTTCCCAAAGAAATTCCTTTACCCTTCCTTGAAGTGCAGGTCTGCTGGCCATGAATTCTCTTATTTGTTTTTTTTTTTTACTAATTATTTATTTCTCCTTTATTTTTAATAACATCTTTATTGAGATATAATTCATATAATATAAAGTTCACCATTTTATGGGTGCAACTCAGTGGGCTTTAGTATATTAATAAAGTTGTATAAACGTAGCCATTATCCACTTTCAGAACATTTTCATCACCCTCTATAGAAACACTACACCCATTAGCAGTCACTCCCCATTAGTAGCCTCCCCATATCCCCTTCCCTCTATTCCTGGGAAACTAGTAACCTATTTTCTGTCTCTATGGATTAGCTTATTCTTAATATTTCATATGGCTTTGTATCTGGCTTCTTTTATTGAGAATAATGCTTTCAAGGTTCATCCATTTTATAGTACTGAAGAATGATGATGATGAATAATAATAAACCTAATACTGTTATTATTGTAATTTTTGGCCACAACTATTTTAGTCTCAGAGGTTTCCTTCATGGGTTTGTTTCTTTGGAGCTAGAATGCTTTGAGTCTAGCTTTCAGCCCAGTCCGCCTTCTTCTCAAACCATTAAAATATGTTACTTCATGCTTAATCTACATAATGTGTTGGTCATGCAGTAAAGTCACCTCATGGAAGGAAGGGTAAGGAATGAAATGGAAAAAAAAAAAAAACATTGTTTATTGAACAGCTATTATTTCTCAGGATTTGCATATACATGATTATATATAATGCCATAAAAACTCTGTCAGATAGGTACTAAGTGATCTCAATTTTAATAAAACCATGCCCAAATTTGTGCAGTAAATAAATGTAAGTTTCAAACCCATGTTTCTTGGAATACACGCCGTATTCACCAGAACATACTTTATCTAATAGAATTTTTAAAAAAAGTAATGATATTTTAAATAAATAATATAAAATTAATGAGAGTACTATATTTCCTGATAGGCTTACAGTACCTAATTATGCACCACAGTTATAAAATAGTTATTTATATAGACTCATTTTAGATAATCATGATAATGAATTTACCTGAGCCCTGTGCTCTAGAAAAACTGGTAGTCAAATAAATCCTCTCATTCTTTGTCTTCTAGGAAAGAATTTACTGCAAAGATCCACATTTCTCAGTGTGACTTAGATACTTAGATAAGACTCCTGGATAACCCCCTTGTTTACCTAGGACAAGGCCTGACACAGATCTTCCAATTTCCCATTTTTTAGCCTTATTAAAGATTAGGTGAACTATTTGAATTCCCTGATCAATGGGAACAAAATCCTTGTGAACTTGACCAAAATTTAAGCTTCTATCCTTCCTATAGGACCCTGACTTACTCTCAGCCTGAGTCAGCATTGGAATGTAGAATAGCTCTTTGTAGTAGGCTTCTCCAGAAAAACAACTAATAGAATGTGTATATATATATAGAAAGAGATTTATTTTAAGGAATTGCCTCATGCATTTATGGAGGCTGGCAAGTCCAAAATCTGTAGGATGGGCCAACATGCTGGAGACCCAGGGAATAGCTGATTCTATAGTTCAAGTCCTTCTCCTGATAGAATTTTCTCCTTCTTGGAGGTCAGTCTTTGTTCTAAGTATGCCTTCATTTGATTGGATGAGGCCCACTCACATTATGGAAAACAACCTGATTTACTCAAAGCCCACCAATTTAAATGTTAATCTCATTTAAAAATACCCTCATTGGAACAGCCAGAATAATATTTGAACACATTGCTGGGCACTGTGGCCCAGCTGAGTTGACACAAAAAAATATGCCACCCTCCCCCACGCTTAAGGGCCTCTCCTGAAAATCGGCTGACCACAAAGAAAAACTTTCCCTGATCAACTGTTGATCTTGGTTCTTTCTAGTCTTGTTTCTTCTCCCTGTAAAAGAAAAGTCCTTTTCTGCCTGACTTTTGAAAAGTCTGTAGATCTTATGATCAGAACATTCTCCTTATTGTAATAGTCCCTCTGCCTTTATTGCAACAGTCTTTTGAATAAAATCCTTCCTTACTTAAGTTCACATATGTTTTTTTATTTGCCATTTTCATGTAGCACAGAAAAACTTGTGAATTCCAAATTAATGGCAGGATTGTGATTCTGTTTTATTTTGGTGATCCCTGAATATGCTCTCAAATTTGGTAGCTCTTTTATTGATTAAACACAATTGCATAAAAGTAGATGACTGAATGAAAGTCAAAAGTTCTAATGATTTTTTGAGCTGGGTTACAAATAACCTCTGACTAGACTTATGTACACTAAAGTTCTTTTTGAAATTCTGCTGATGGGAAATGAATATAAACTAGAATTAACCAATTTTAAGGCCTCTGCTGAGACTTATTCTTTGACAGTTGACAGAAGTACTCAGAAATTAGCATATTGGTAAAACCTTCATTTGTTTAAGATGCCTCTTAGCCAAAGAGCCTGTCTGTACAAAAGGATTAACCTATTGACAATGACTTTCTAAATCCAAACCCATTGAATAACAAGCACTGAATGTGTTTACCTTCCTAATGCACCACAATTCACTATGAAGCTGGCTTTCTTGAAAAGGTCAAAATGCATAAAGAACTGAATTTCAATAGGAAGAAATACAGAAATCTGAAGCAGAATGGGATTGGGTTTGTTGAATACAAATAGAAAGTAAATTATATGAATGTGGGTCACCTAAGTGGGTAACACTCCCCCCCCCCCAAAAAAAAACCCACACTTTTTAAAGGTTATTTTGTTTTTTTGGTAAGGCACTACTAGTCCATTGTTAGCATAGTTCTTAGTCTCTTAAATACTTTATTTTACTTAGGACCTCAATAACTGCAGTGCTATTTTTGCAAACCAAGTCTCAAAAATTCACTATGTGAACAGACTAATAGTTTCTTTATGCATTGAACACTTCAGGTATATTAGGTATGTTCTGATATTTACTACAGAGAAATGCTACTTTTTAATAGGTAGAACAAGAAAAGAAGAGATTGATGAATTGAAGAAATTATAGAATTTCATTTTGGCTTTTTCCTGGGCAGCTCCTATCCTGACCTGATTTTTGTAGTTCTGTTAAAACTGATTTTTAGTACAGTAGTTTCCATTTATCCATGATTTCTCTTTCCACAGTTTTAATTACCCATGGTCAACCAAGGTCCAGAACAGATGATCCTCCTTCTGACCTATTATCAGAAGGTCAATAGTAGCCTACTGCTGCATCACAATGCCTATGCCATCCTCCTCACTTCATCTCATCAGGTAGGCATTTTATCATCTCACATCATCACAAGAATTGTGAGTACAATACATTTTGAGAGAGACCATATAACTTTTATTACAGTATATTGTTATAATTGTTCTATTTCATTATTAGATATTATTGCTCTCTTACTGTGCCTAATTTATGAATTAAACTTTATCATAGATATGTATGTATGGAAAAAAGCACAGGATATATAGGGTTCAGTACTATTCATGGTTTCAGGCCTCTACTGTGGGTCTTGGAATGAATCCCCAGTAGGTAGGGGAGGACTATTTTATAGGTAAATTGTGCATACATCCAGTATGACTATTATAGTGCATTCTGAACAGATATTTATCAGTATTGGTCATTTAGGCTCATAGTGGCCACTTTAAAATTAGAAAAACTGGTTGATTTTTAATTTCTATAACTAGCCTCTGGTTCAGAAACACTAGCACTTCTCAGGGGGAAAAAAAAGACATTTCAAGAACTGTAGACATGTCTCCTTCCTGTGACACTTGAAAGGCTTTATAGTGCTTTTCCAACTCAATGGTAACCAATTTAGTACTAATGTGATAAGATCCAGAGCTCTGTCTTTGGATAATAATTCCTCAAGAGTTTTACAGAAAAGAGATCAGAGTCATTTCCCCCTTTTGGTAGACTCAATTGTGAGAATATATTGTGGGTTGCATTGTATACCTAGTTAATACAATTATTTCTTCTGTAAACTACTGGATACCTCAGTGTAGACAGGACAGAGCTCAAGTTCCATTATAAAAAGACACCAATAAAGTTAAAGACAGAGGCGCCTGGTGGCTCAGATGGTTGAGCGTCTGCCTTCAGCTCAGGTCATGATCCTAGGGTCCTGGGATCGAGCCCCACATTGGGCTCCTGGCTCAGCGAGGAGCCTGCTTCTCCCTCTCCCTCTGCCTCTCTCCTTGCTCATGCTTTCTCTCTCTCTCTCTGTATCTCTGTGTCTCAAATGAATAAATAAAATCTTTAAAAAAAAAAAGTTAAAGACAGTGAAAGTTACATGTCACATTTAGTAATCAAGTTGTATATACTGTCTGTCACATATAAAGATGGTAT
Source organism: Mirounga angustirostris (assembly GCF_029215605.1). NCBI lineage: Eukaryota > Metazoa > Chordata > Mammalia > Carnivora > Phocidae > Mirounga > Mirounga angustirostris. Next base: position 102,422,610 of record NW_026991719.1, read on the forward strand.
CACTGAACCCCCTCCTCCCTAAAGCATGCACTTTGAATTATTTTCCAGGTAAGGAGATATGCCTATACTGAGCCCCCCCTTGTGAATAATAACACATGGTTTTGAATGAGCTGGCTTATATGAAGGATGGAATCTATAACCCTGAAATAGGGATTTTTTTTTCTGTTAGTGTGTAAACAAATGAACTCACATATGAAACAAATGCTGAATTTTGGTTTCTTTGTCACTGTGCTGTAGAGTTGAGCTAACTTGCTCAGACTATGATGATTAGGGCATCAAAACTTCATCTTTTGGCCTTCTATTTATTTGGCTATTCATACTTTTAAAAATAAACTATTTTTCTAGGTATGCCTTATAATATTGTATAGATTCTATACATCTTAATAATGCAAATCAGTGCAGCCAATGTGGAAAAAAAATATGGAGTTTCCTCAAAAAGTCAAAAATAGAATTACCCTATGATCCACCAATAGCACTACTGGGTATTTGCCCAAAGAATACAAAACACTAATTCAAAGGGATGCATGCACCCCTATGTTTATAGCAGCATTATTTACAATAGCCAAAGTATGGAAGCAGCTCAAGTGTTTGTCAATTGATGAATAGATAAAGAAGATGTGATGTATATACATGATGGAATATTATTCAGCTATAGAAAAGAAAGAAATCTTGCCATTTGCAGTGACATAGATGGAGCTAGAGAGTAAAATGCTAAGCAAAATTAAATCAATCAGAGAAAGACAAATACCATATGACTTCACTCATATATGGAATTCAAGAAACAAAACAAATGAGCAAAGAGAAAAAAAGGGGAGAGAGAGAGAAACCAAGAAACAGACTCTTAACTATAGAGAATACCTTGATGTTTACCAGAGGGGAGGTGGGTGGGGGGATGGGGGAAATAGATGGTGGGGATTAAGGAGTATACTTGTGATGAGCACAGCGTGATGTATGGAATTGTTAAATCACTATGTTGTACACCTAAAACTAATATAATACTGTATGTTAACTAACTAGAATTTCAATAAAAATTTTAAAAAAATAAATAAGTTTTTTATTGACCAGCAAAAAATTTAAATGATATAACATTAAATGTTTTTATTTTTTTAAAATATTTTATTTATTTATTTTACAGAGAGAGAGAGAGAACAAGTAGGGGGAGCAGCAGAGGGAGAGGGATAAGCAGGCTCCCTGATGAGCAGGAAACCTGATGTGGGGCTAGATCCCAGGAACCTGGGATCATGACCTGAGCCGAAGGCAGATGCTTAACTGACTGAGCCACCCAGGTGCCCCTAAATGTTTTTAAATTTAGAAAATATTTATTTGAAAATATTAAAAATATTTATCAAATTTAGTAAGAACTTAAACTGCTCTTCTAATCATTGAGGTTTTTATGCTTCATAGAATTATAAAGCTTCAAAATTACCAATTTTATCTCAGTGACAAACCTTATCTGAGATATGCTTACACACACACACACACATTCACAAGGAAAACTCAGTATTTTAGACTTTCTACTTGGAATATTGGCAGGTAGAAAACTGAGTAGTAAAATTCTCCCTCAGGTGTTCTGATCTGTCCAATACCAGTCAAGTGTTTTGTCTGCATTGCAACCTACTTATACCTAAGGGTATAATAAATATGAAATGATGCACTGCCCTATTTTGTCCTTCTGTGGTTCATATTCTAAAGAAGAATATGTAGCAAGTCTTGCTACATTGTTGAAGTCAGTGGCAGTTTTGCTGACAAATCATCAGACAACACCAGCAGCTTATAAGTCTCTGCCAGTATATAAAACATCCATGAAATGTCAGTAAAACTTCTGCAAAGAATAAAAAAATTCTCTTCATTTTAGTAATAAATAGATGTCCATTAGATAATAACTGGCAGTCAAATTCCTCCTGGCTTATTCATAATTGCCTAAAAGTTATTTTTTTAAGATTTTATTTATTTATTTGACAGAGAGAGAGAGCACAAGCAGGGGGAGTGACAAGAGGGAGAGGGAGAAGCAGGCTCCCCTCTGAGGGGGGAGCCCGATGTGGGGCTCAATGCAGGGCTCGATCCCAGGACCCTGAGATCATGACCTGAGCCAAAGGCAGACACTTAACCCACTGAGCCACCCAGGCATCCCTGCCTAAAGGTTATTTTTATATCTTCATTTATCTATATAGACATAATATATGAATTTCTTATATGAGTTCATGAGTAACATGGAGCCCAGTTCTCTTTTTATTTCTAATATCTGCATTTTCTGTTCATTCAGATGTTTTCTTATTATGAAACACTGACCAGTCAGTAACATCGGCCTGGTTTATGATTGCTATAAATGTGCCATATAAGCACAAAAACAATATGAGAAAGAAAACTAAAGTTCATGCATTAGGAAAATTTAAAATTATTTTTAAAAATACAGCAACAGGGAGAGGGAGATTCATGAGACCTTTTAAAATGATAGGACCCATTGGATCAGAAATAAAAAGGCAAAACATACTGAACTCCAGATGGTAGATGTTTCAAAATGGAATACTATAGTTACCACCCACTAATTTATAAGAACTGTCATTACCATTATCCCCAGCAACGTATCTATTTCAGAGTAAGAAATTGCTCTTACTCTTCATACTTGGAGGAGAACGACTGGAGAAGGTAACTCCTTTCAAGGTTAGATTCTAAGACATAATCTTCTTAAAACTAAGAGTATAATTATAGTGACAAGTATAAACTATAGAATTTAAGATTACATTCAAAAGTATTTGCTGAATGATTTCTATAGCTATGGGTCTGAATTTTATTCACCTTTGGGAGAGCCAGTTGTTTTAAAATCAATTGTGTAAGTTATCCCTTTGTGATAATGAAATGTTATAAAATTGTCAAATTCAAAATTGTTCATATGCCAGCTAGTAAACAATTGGCTCCATGGTTTAACATACGAGTGTAGAAAACATTTAATAAGAGCTAAATTATCCTCTTCTCATTAAACATACAGTTGTGATTTAGGGTATACACCAAAGTCTCTAATGTGGGACCAAAAGGTAAGGAACCAACTCATACTTCATATCATTTTTCTTTAACTCATAGCATAGGAAGAGCACTGAAAGTCAGCGGATCTTGATTGTCCTATTCTGATTGTGTGATCTTCCTAGAAGTTTTGAAACAAATCCCTTAGGTTCCTATCCTAAGAATGATTCAGAGGCACTGCTCAGCATGTTTCCATGCTAAACCCCATTAAACCTGAGAGAGAGTTCTTTTGGATAAGACGTTCTACATCTCGGGCACTTTAGTTTTGTTAGAGAAACACTCAAAAATAAATTATGGCCTTTTCTATATTTTTATATGATCATTATTATGAAAATCATTCTAAATACCTAAAGTTGGTCCCAGCCTGAGGTCAAAATAGAGAAAGTTAATTTTCTTTTCCTTTGATATAGTTTCATTTTAACATTTCTGTCAAAGTATTTGTATACAATAGCCAGAGTTTCAATTTCAGGGCATGGACAGGTCATCTTTTATTATAACAAATTAAGCAGAAATCGCCCACCTTGAATTTGTTGCTTGTCATAGCAAAGAATGTGAAGAATGAATTAGGACTTATTATTCTATATAGTCAACATCTATCTTAATGTACCAAGAAAGAACTAACACACAAAGCATGATTAACATTTATATTCAGGCAAGAAAATGTATTTGACTAAAAAAAATGCTAGCATTAAGACCTCCATTTTGTATTCCTACCTTGGTAGTAAAAAAATGAAAAACACATTTTCTTTCTTCCCTGCAACACTATCCTAACACCTCCCCATGCCACATTCCTAATTCTGCTGTTTTGTTTTCACTTCAATTGTCGAGTAGGTCAACCAGGTTTTGGAAAGAATTAATAGAAACTATGGGGTATTACAATCAAAAATCTCATATAATCTATTGGGAAGTTTGCAATCCAACGAGGAAGGCAAAAAACACACAGCCACAAAGATGCACACACATGCATACACACAAAAATACAAATGACAAAGATGCAAAAATATACCTAAAAATATTGGCTACAGAGATGCAGGCATGTTATATATGAGACTAACTTAAGATGAAAGTATTCTCAGAAAATACCACAGGTAATCAACTGATTAAAATTTTTCCTAAAATACTGCTATTAACAAATGCCACGTGTTAGCTTACATAAGATCTATCATATACTAGTGAAAGGTATTGGTTTGTGAAAATATTGACTAACGCTTTGCTGATAAATGCAGACTGTGAAATTCTAACATGCTTGTGAAACTTAGATTATCATTCCCTAAAGGTGATTGCTGACTGTAATAAAATGAAATCTTCAAGCAATAAATGATTTAAATTGATTAAAAAAAGATGCAAGCAGGGCCTTATTTGATGGATTTGATAATTGGTCTTTCCTACTTGGATCCTTGCCCACACTGTCTTACGCTGAAGTGGTAAGAGATTGTCATTGGGATGGCCATAAGTTTTCATAGAGAGAGTGATTGTAATGAATGTTTTAAAACAAAGAAGAAATATAGGAGGCTGGTATGAAAAAATGAGATATTATTCTAGAGAGGGAAAAATGCTTCACATGGGAATTCCATTTCTAATATACCAAAGAAGGAAAATAGCTTTTCTTTGAGAAGAGAATAAAAGCTAATGGATGCTAAAAGATGGTAATATTACATCTGTGGGATAAATACCTAGTAGTGCAATTGCTGGGTCATAGGGTAGCTCTATTATACAATGGAATATTACTCAGTCATCAGAAAGGATGAATACCCACCATTTGCATTGACATGGATGGAATTGGAGAGGATTATGCTAAGTGAAATAAGTCAAGCAGAGAAAGACAATTATCATATGGTTTCACTCATATGTGGAACATAAGGAATAGCATGGAGGACCACAGGGGAAGGAAGGAAAACTGAATGGGAAGAAATCAGAGAGGGAGACAAACCATGAGAGACTCTGGAATCCTGGAAACAAACTGAGGGTTATGAAGGGAGGCGGGTGAGGGGTGGGGTAACCAGGTGATGGGTATTAAGGAGGGCACATGTGGTGATGAGCACTAGGTGTTATATACAACCAACGAATCACTGAACACTACATCAAAAACTAATGATGTACTATATGTTGGCTAATTGAACATAATAATTAAAAAAGATGGCAATATTTACTCCTTGCCTTTTAACTACTTTGCTTCATTTTAACTACATAATCCATACATATTCCATTTAATAATTAAAACTACACAGCCATATATAAAGAAATGCTTAATGCTTTCTTCTTACTCAAAGTATCCCCCTCTCCCAACTGTCACAACATAACCAATGATAACAGTTTCTTGTAAAACTTCTACATTCTGTCCTATGATTGGCTAACTATATATACACATTTTCTTTTTTAATTTTTTTTATTATGTTCAATTAGCCAACATATAGTACATCATTAGTTTTTGATGTAGTATTCAATGATTCATTAGTTGTGTATAACACCCAGTGCTCATCACCACACGTGCCCTCCTTAACATTTTCTTAGTTTACATTTTTAATACAATTAGGCCATTAATATTATTTTCTAATACTTCATTTTCTTTTCACTCAAGATGTCCTGGATATCACTTTGGGTAAATTCTTTTTTTTTTTTTTTAAAGATTTTATTTATTTATTTGAGAGAGAGAATGAGATAGAGAGAGCATGAGAGGGGGGAGGGTCAGAGGGAGAAGCAGACTCTCCGCCAAGCAGGGAGCCCGATGCGGGACTCGATCCCGGGACTCCAGGATCATGACCTGAGCCGAAGGCAGTCGCTTAACCAACTGAGCCACCCAGGCGCCCTGGGTAAATTCTTATATAACTATATCCTTACAATAGTTATACTATGCCTTTTACATATTATATTTCTTTGGAAGTGCCTTCTTGGAACTATTTGGTGGGAGAATGGTAGAGGTTAATATAGAATCTGGCTGAGAAAATTCTGACATTAGCAAAATAGGTGACGACTTTGTTACCAAGTTGACAAATGTATCTGATGGCAATAGATGCTTAAGGTGATTTTTGGCTTGTCATTGGCACTTTTGGTATGGCAATATAGAAATGCTTGTCATTGGCACTTTTGGTGTGGCAATATAGAAATGCTTGTCATTGGCACTTTTGGTGTGGCAATATAGAAATGCTCATATTTTATGCTGTTTTCTATCTGCAAGATAGAAGTTGCTATTTTTTATTTGAAATGAAAATTCCAAAGATGATATTTGAAGAGTATGACGAGTTTCAGTGATACGAAAGTAGAATGGTTTGAATGGATCTTCAGTGTGAAGGCTTTTCTTTTTTCTTTCTTTCTTTTTTTTTTTTTTTTAAAGAGGGGAATACTGAATAATGGCACAATATATTGAAAGAGCATCTGAGATTGAACATGAAATTCAAATCACTGAGAACTTGTAAGTTCATGAATTACAGAAACATAATTTGGAAAACAGAAGGGAAAGCTTTGGAAAAAGGGCTAATACAATATGAAGGCTGTATAGTACATGATTGGTCTCTTACATTATTCTAAAAAACCCCACTAAATGGAACACTCTTTAGAAATGAAAGCCTAGACAAAGAATGAAATTGACTGTGCAATTACAAATGATATGGCATTCTTATCTATGACTTTCAAATGAATGGGAACTGATTATCTCTATGGATTTCACTTTTAAGAATAGCAATATCACATTTTAATATTTGAAAGAACTTCTATTCCAACCATATATGATTAAAAATGAAACTTGAATACTAAAAAAATAATAAAAATCACCAACTGGCTTTACAAATACAATAGAAAGCAAAGAAACTTCCTTTTAAATCCTTGATGTAGGCTAAATTTTCTTCATCAATTCTAACAATTAAAGTTTTTATATTTATATTGACAAACCAATCAGAAAACCCATCACGGGATCACAGTATTTAATATATTCATTGCCAGCAATAAAACCCTAAGTATCACGTGATTGTAAAGATGCCACAAAACTACAGAATTACAGAAGAATTATGAAAACAATTCAAAGTTCATGGGACTAGGGAAGCCACAACTTCTACAATAAACAGAAAAGCTTATAAAAAAACATTCTTGGTGATTCTAGAGAGATCAAGCAGGGAAAATTATGACTATTTCAATATCATTTCATTTATGCCTTTACTCAACCAACAAGTAATGAATAAATGTTAGCTGTTATGAAATTTTTTTTAAAAAGGCATTGCTTCTGACTTCAGGAAGTTGAAATTAGTAGGAAAGAAAAAAACTGCATAAAAAACATACAAGAAGTATCATATGTTATGGAATGCAAGCACCACAGAGACAGAGGTAAAAATAAAATCCCCAGTCAGGAGGGAAATACTACTTCCAACTTGTTGAAGTCTGGGCTCTTTGGGAAGCAGACTCTGAGACAAAGGTTAGCATGTTGGAATTTCATTAAGAAATTCTTTCATAATTTATATCTTTTAGGTGAAAGGAAGGAAACAAGATTGGGCAGAGATGATGGATGTTAATGAGGCTTATTGTGGTGATCATTTTGCAATATATATGAACATCAAATCATTGTGTTGTACACCTGAAACTAATATAATGTTATATGTCAATTATATCTCTGTTAAAAAAGGGAGAAGCTGTGCTGCAAAAGTTGTCTTCAGAATAAAAGTCTCAGTTAACCTTACAGTATTCTGTGAAACTAGGATGACCCTTCATAAGTATTCAGAGTTTGGATGAGGGGAATGGGAATTTATATTCCCCTATCTACAAGTCACTGGATGTAGGGGCATGCACTTGTATGACTAGACTCTCAGATGAAAGCAATTCCTGGATAGGAATGTCAGCCAGCAGTCATGGGCAAGGAAGTGGGAATTTGGGAGCACACTACAATGTCCACTACACAAGAGGTCAGAGTATTAGAACTGCAAGGAACCTTATTAATTATTAATTATGTCATCCAACTTAATTATTTTTACCTGATAAAACAGAGAGTTTAAATTATTTGTCCAAGGTCCCACAGAGCTGGAGATCAAATTGAAGCTAGAACTCACTTGAATATTCTTTCCCTTGTTCATTCTGATACACCTCAAACTTTTCCTATGCAAAGAGCTAAAATAAGCAAAAGCAAACAAAATAAAAAGCAAAACAAAAAACTAAGGCTGAGACATTCCACTAATTGGAAAACAGCAGGAAAACTGCATCTGACTTTAATAGTTGCTTTATAAGTAAATCCCATGTAAATACATCCTAAGTTTAAACAAAATTTTTCATGAATGTACCTGACTCTACGATATATTAGTAAAATACTAGGAGTTGAAGAATAAAAAGATAATACATACAACCACCATTGTTCCCAGTCACTGACATTTTAACTTTAGATTTCTTCTTCAGGAGAAGCTCACTGTTTCTGGCTCAGGGAGGAGGAAAGAAAACATTTAACAGTCAGAGAGATTGTTATAATCTCCTATTTGTATTATTTCTCTCAATTCTCTTGACTCAGTCCCCCAGCAATCTCATGGTAGTGGCAACAAACACCCAGTGGGAGCTCACAGGAGTCAAAACTAAGAGTGGGGAAGACATTCTCTTAAAATGTTCTGTTTTTTCCCCTCATTGTCCACTGCTTGGCTCTATAAATAGGTGCTGTTGCAGGAGTGTGTGAAAGACTGGGGTAAATAATGTCCCAGATTTCTGAATAGAGGGCCAAAATGGTGAGCCTCAGGAAACCAATAAGTTTCAAGAATAGTCTATTACATTCAATCTCATATTTACCATTTCTTTTGCTATTCCTTCATTTCTGATGTTCCAGAATTTTATTTGGTATTATTTTCTTTTGCTTGGAATATATTTCATTAGCAATTCTTCTAAAAAAAGTCTTCTGATGATGAATTTTTTTGTTTTACTTCATCTGAGATTGTCTTTATTTCACCTTCATTCCTGAAAAATAGAATTTTGTCTGACAGTTCTTTTCTTTCAGGACATTGAAAAATATTATGCCACTTTCCTTTGACTTCCGTGGTTTCTGATGAGAAATCCAGTTAGAATCATGAATCATTGTATTAGTTTCCTAGGATTGTCATGACAAAGTACCAGAGACTGGATGGTTCAAACACCAGAAATTTATTTTCTCACAATTCTGGAGGCTGTAAGTCACAGATCAGGGTCTTGGCAGAGTTAGATTCTTCTGAGACCTTTCTCCTTGGCTTGTAGATGGCCATCTTCTCCCTGTGCCTTCACATGGTCTTCCCTCTTCATGAGTGCATATCCTTTTCTTATTTAAGGATACCAGTCATATTGGATTAGGGCCTACCCATATGACCTCATTTTACCTTATTTCTCTAAAGAACCTGTCTCCAAATAGGGTCACATTCTGAAGTACTAGGAGTTAGGAATTTTACATAAAAAATTTTGGAAACACAGTTTAGGCTATTACATTCATTTACAGGTAATGCCTAATTTTTACCAGGCTTCATTTAAAAAGAATTTTTTTGCCTTTAGTTTTCAGCACTCAAATTTTGGTATGTTTGGCTTTGGTTTCTTTTAATTTGTCCTGCAGTTTACTGAGGTTCTTGAATCTACTTGGATATGTCCCATTTGTGAGCTGCTCTTTGGTCAGTTTGAGACTTGGGTTGTAGTCTATATAAAGTATATGGGAACAAAATTTATCATAACAATTTATATTCCTTAAGGAAAATACAAATGAAGACAAAAATGTGTAGTTAAAAATGTGCAATTCCACTATACAAAGATAATGAACTATTAACATTGTGGAGTATATCTTTCCTTGCTTCCAGTTTCTTTTCTCTTTCTCTGTGTCTCTGTCTCTCTCTTTCTTTTCATCTTAATATTTTGAATCTATTTTTGTTCTCAGCAACATCCCACTAGCATCTTTGAGAAACTCAATACTTTCCTTTTAATATTTGCATAATAATCAGTTGCATATGTGTGTCTAATTTTTCTCGAGTTGGTAAATAACTAGGTTCTATTTTTCACTATTAAAATTCATACTGTATCCTTATCCTATAAAGAATATCCTTATCACTAGGATAAATTTTTATTTTTATTTATTTATAAAAATTTTTAGTTAACATACAGTGCAATATTGGTTTCTGGAGTAGAAATCAGTGATTCATCACTTACAACACGTAGTGCTCATCACAAATGCCTTCTTTAATAGCCATCACCCATCCAGCTCATCCCCCACCCACCTACCTCTATCAACCCTCAGTTTGTTCTCCATCATTAAGAGTCTCTTATGGTTTGTTTCCCTCTCTCCTTTTTTTTCCTTTTCCCCCTTCCAGTGTGTTCATCTGTTTTATTTCTTAATTTCCACATATGAGTGAGATCATATGATATTTGTCTTTCTCTGACTGACTTATTTCACTTAGCGTAATACATTCTAGCCCAATCCTCATCATTGTAAATGGCAAGATTTCATTCTTTTTGATGGCTGAGTAATATTCCAGTGTGTGTGTGTGTGTGTGTGTGTGTGTGTGTATGCCACATCTTCTTTATCCATTCATCAGTCAAAGACATTTGGGCTCTTTCCAAAATTTGGGTATTGTTGATAATGGTGCTATAAACATCGGGGTGCATGTACCCCTTCAAATCAGTAATTTTTTATCCTTTGGTTAAATAGCTAGTAGTGCAATTGCTGGATAGTAGGTCAGTTCTATTTTTAACTTTTTGAGGAGCCTCCATATTGTTTTCAACAGTGTCTGCATCACTTCACATTCACACCAACAGTGCAAAAGGTTTTCCCTTTCTCTGCATCCTCGCCAATATCTGTTGTTTCCCGTGTTGTTAATTTTAGCCTTTCTGACTGGTGAGAGGTGGTATCCCATCATGGTTTTTATTTGTATTTCCCTGATGATGAGTGATGTTGAGCATCTTTTCATGTGTCTGTTAGCCATCTGGATGTCTTCTTTGGGAAAATATCTTTTCATGTTTTCTGCCCATTTTCTTTTTTTTATTTTTGTAACTGGATTTTTTTTTTTTTTTGGGAGGGGGTGTTGAGTTTAATAAGTTCTTTATAGATTTTGGATATTAACCCTTTTTCAGATATGTCATTTGCAAATATCTTCTCCCATTCTGTAGGTTGCCTTTTAGTTTTGTTGATTGTTTCCTTCACTGTGCAGAAGCTTTTTATCTTGATGAAGTCCCAATAGTTCATTTTTGCTTTTGTTTCCCTTGCCTCCTGGGATGTGTCTTGTAAGAAGTTGCTATGAGGTCAAAGAGGTTGCAGCCTATGTTCTCCTCTAGGATTTTGATGGTTTCCTGACTAGGATAAATTTTAAGAAGTAAAATTTCTGCCTCAAAGGAAACATTTTAAAGACTTTTTGTTTTTCTTTTTACTTTGTACCAGGTTGACCTTCAAAGTATGTACAAATTTGTAAACCTAGTAATGATGTATGAAAGTTACTGTTTCTTCATCATTGCCAGTAATGCAAACGAATATTTCTCTCCATCTTTGTTAATATGATAGGCAAAAGTTGAAAACTTGCATTAATTTTATTTTCTTTAATTTCTAATGATGTTGAATATTTTTATTTATTTTTTTAAATTTTATTATGTTATGTTAGTCACCATACAATACATCATTAGTTTTTGATGTGGTGATCCACAATCCATTGTGTTCGTATAACACCCGGTGCTCCATGCATTATGGGCCCTCCTTAATACACATCACCAGGCTAACCAATCCCGCCTCCCCCCTCCCCTCTAAAACCCTGTTTGTTTCTCAGAGTCCATAGTCTCTCATGGTTCATCTCTCCCTCCGATTTCGCCCCCCCTTCATTTTTCCCTTCCTTCTCCTAATGTCCTCCATGCTATTCCTCATGTTCCACAAATAAGTGAAACCATATGATAATTGACTTTCTCTGCTTGACTTATTGCACTTAGCATAATCTCCTTCAGTCCCATCCATGTTGATGTAAAAGTTAGGTATTCATCCTTTCTGATGGCTGGGTAATATTCCATTGTATATATGGACCACATCTTCTTTATCCATTCATCTTTTGAAGGGCATCTCTGCTCTTTCCAAAGTTTGGCTATTGTGGACATTGCTGCTATGAACATTGGGGTACATATGGCCCTTCTTTTCACTACATCTGTGTCTTCGGGGTAAATACCCAGGAGTGCAATTGCTGGGTCATAGGGTAGCTTTATTTTTAAATTTCTGAGGAACCTCCACATTGTTTTCCAAAGTGGCTATACCAACTTGCATTCCCACCAACAGTGTAAGAGGGTTCCCCTTTCTCCACAACCTCTCCAACATTTGTTGTTTCTTTCCCTGTCCATTTTTGCCATTCTAACTGGTGGAAGGGGGTATCTCAATGTGGTTTTGATTTGGATTTCCCTGATGGCTAATGATGATGAACATTTTTTCATGTGTCTGTTAGCCATTTGTATGTCTTCTTCAGAGAAGTGTCTTTCCATATCTTCTGCCCACTTTTTGACTTGATTATTTGTTTTTTGGGTGTTGACTTTGAGAAGCTCTTTATAGATCTTGGAAATCAGTGCTTTGTCTGTAGTGTCATTTGCAAATATCTTCTCCCATTCTGTGGGTTGCCTCTTTGTTTTGTTGACTGTTTCCTTTGCTGTGCAGAAGCTTTTTATCTTGATGAAGTCCCAAAAGTTCATTTTTGCTTTTATTTCACTAGCTTTTGGAGATGTATCTTGAAAGAAGTTGGTGCGGCCGATGTCAAAGACGTTACTGCCTATGTTCTCTAGGATTCTGATGGATTCCTGTCTCACATTGAGGTCTTCCACCAATTTTGAGTTTATCTTTGTGAATGGTGTTAGAGAATGGTCGAGTTTCATTCTTCTGCATGTGGCTGTCCAATTTTCCCAGCACCATTTATTGAGACACTGTCTCTTTTCCATTGCATGTTTTTTCCTGCTTTGTCAAAGATTATTTGACCATAGAGTCGAGGGTCCATATCTAGGTTCTCTATTCTGTTCCATTGGTCTATATGTCTGTTTTTGTGCCAGTACCATGCTGTCTTGGTGATCACAGCTTTGTAATAGAGCTTGAAATCGGGCAACGTGATGCCCCCAGCTTTGTTTTTCTTTTTCAACATTTCCTTGGCGATTTGGGGTCTTTTCTGATTCCATACAAATTTTAGGATTGTTTGTTCCAGCACTTTGAAAAATGTCATTGGAATTTTGATCAGGATGGCATTGAAGGTATAGATTGCTCTGGGTAGCATAGACATTTTAACAATGTTTATTCTTCTGATCCATGAGCATGGACTATTTTTCCATCTTTTTGTGTCTTCAATTTCTTTCATGAGTGTTCTGTAGTTCCTATAGTATAGATCCTTTACCTCTTTGGTTAGGTTTATTCCGAGGTATCTTATGGTTTTTGGTGCTATTGTAAATGGAATCATTTCTCTAATTTCTCTTTCTACAGTTGTGTTCTTAGTGTATAAGAAAGCAACTGATTTCTGTGCATTGATTTTGTATCCTGCCACATTACTGAATTGCTGGATGAGTTCTAGTAATTTGGGAGTGGAGTCTTTTGGGTTTTCCACATAAAGTATCATGTCGTCTGTGAAAAGAGAGAGTTTGACTTCTTCTTTGCCAATTTGAATACCTTTTATTTCTTTTTGTTGTCTGATTGCTGTTGCTAGGACTTCTAGTACTATGTTGAATAATAGTGGTGAGAGTGGGCAGCCTTGACATGTTCCTGATCTTAAGGGAAAGGCTCTCAGCTTTTCCCCATTGAGGATGATATTCACTGTGGGTTTTTCATAGATGGATTTTATGAACTTGAGGAATGTTTCCTCTATCCCTGTACTCTGAAGAGTTTTAATCAGGAAAGGATGTTGTATTTTGTCAAATGGTTTTTCTGCATCAATTGAGAGGACCATGTGGTTCTTCTCTCGCCTCTTATTAATGTGTTCTATCACATTGATTGATTTGCGAATGTTGAACCACCCTTGCATCCCGGGGATAAATCCCACTTGGTCGTGGTGGATGATCCTTTTAATTATTGTTGGATCCTATTAGCTAGGATTTTGTTGAGGATTTTGGAATCCATATTCATCAGGGATATCGGACTGAAATTCTCCTCTTTGATGGGGTCTTTGCCTGGTTTGGGGATTAAGGGAATGCTGACCTCATAGAATGAGTTTGGAAGTTTTCCTTCTGTTTCTATTTTTTGAAACAGCTTCAGTAGAATAAGTATTATTTCTTCTTTGAATGTTTGGTAGAATTCCCCAGGGAATCCATCAGGCCCCGGACTCTTGTTTTTTGGGAGATTTTGGATCACTGCTTAAATCTCATTACTGGTTATGGCCTGTTCAGGTTGTCAATTTCTTCCTGTTTCAGTCTTTTTTTTTTTTTTTAAGATTTTATTTATTTATTTGACAGAGAGAGACACAGCGAGAGAGGGAACACCAGCAGGGGGAGGGGGAGAAGGAGAAGCAGGCTCCCCGCAGAGCAGGGAGCCCGATGTGGGACTTGATCCCAGGACCCTGGGATCATGACCTGAGCCGAAGGCAGTCGCTTAACCGACTGAGCCACCCAGGCGCCCTTCCTGTTTCAGTCTTAGCAGCTTATAGGTTTCCAGGAAGGCCTCCATTTCTTCCAGATTGCTCAGTTTCTTGGCATATAGTTGTTGATAATAATTTCTAATAATTGTTTCTATTTCCTTTTGTTAGTTGTGATCTCTCCCCTTTCATTCATCATTTTATTAATTTGGGTCCTTTCTCTTTTCTTTTGGATAAGTCTGGCCAGTGGTTTATTGATCATGTTAATTCTTTCAAAGAACCAACTTCTAGTTTCGTTGATCTGATCTACTGTGTTTCTGGTTTCTAATTCATTGATTTCTGCTTTAATCTTAATTATTTCTCGTCTAATGCATGGCTTAGGCATCGTTTTTTGCTTTTTCTCTAGTTCTTTAAGGTGTAAAATTAGTTGGTGAATTCAGGATTTTTCTATTTTTGAGTGAGGCTTGGATGGCTATGTATTTCCCCTTTAGGACTGCCTTTGCAGTATCCCATAGGTTTTGGAACAATGTGTTTTCGTTCTCATTGATTTCCATGAATTGTTTAAGTTCTTCTTTGATTTCTTGGTTGACCCAAACATTCTTGAGCAGAGTGGTCTTTAGCTTCCAAGTGTTTGAATTTCTGCCAAATTTTTTCCTGTGATTGAGTTCCAGTTTTAAAGCATTGTGGTCTGAGAATATGCAGGAAATAATCTCAGTCTTTTGGTATTGGTTGAGACCTGATTTGTGACCCAGTATGTGGTCTATTCTGGAGAAAGTTCCATGTGCACTCGAGAAGAATGAGTATTCTGTTGTTTTAGGGTGGGATGTTCTGTATATATCTATGAGGTCCATCTGGTCCAGTGTGTCATTCAAAGCTCTTGTTTCCTTGTTGATTTTCTGCTTAGATGATCTGTCCATTGCTGAGAGTGGGGTATTGAAATCTCTTACAATTAGCTTTTTGTTATCAATATGACTCTTTATTTTGGTTAACAGTTGGCTTTTGTAGATGGCTGCTCCCATGTTGAGGGCATAGACAATTACCATTGTTAGATCTTCTTGTTGGATAGACCCTTTAAGAATGATATAGTGTCCTTCTGTGTCTCTAACTACAGACTTTAGTTTAAAATCTAATTTTCCTGATATAAGAATTGCTACCCCAGCTTTCTTTTGAGGTCTGCTGTCTTGGAAGATGGATCTCCATCTCTTCACTTTCAGTCTGGATGTATGTTTAGGTTCAAAATGAGTCTCTTGTAGACAGCATATGGATGAGTCCTGTCTTTTTATCCAATCTGCAGCCCTGTATCATTTTATGGGAGTGTTTGGGCCATTCATGTTGAGAGTGATTGTTGAAAAATATGAATTAATTGTCATCATGTTGCCTGTGAAGTTATTTTTTTTAAAATTGTCCCTGTAAATTTCTCTTGTAGATCACTCTTGGGGTCTTTCTCCTTTTATAGAACCCCCCCTTAATATTTCTTGCAGGGCCGGCTTAGTGGTCACATATTCTTTTAGTTTCTGCCAGTCTTGGAAGCTCTGCATCTCTCCTTCCATTCTAAATGAAAGCCTTGCCAGATAAAGTATTCTTGGCTGCATGTTCTTCTCATTTAGTACCCTGACTATGTCTTGCCAGGCTTTTCTGGCTTGCCAGGTCTCTGTGGATAGGTCTGACATTATTCTGATGTTCCTCCCTCTGTACGTAAGGAATCTCTTCCCCCTAACTGCCCTTAAGATGGTTTCCTTGATTCTAAGATTTGCAAGTTTTACTATTACATGCCAGGGTGTTGGCCTGTTTTCCTTGACCTTGGGAGGGGTCCTCTCTGCCTCTAGGACACGAATGTTTGTTTCATTCCCCAGATTAGGGAAGTTCTCAGCTACTATTTTCTCAAATACATCTTCTAGTCCTCTCTCTCTCTCCACCTCCTCCAGGATTCCAATTATTCTGACATTAGAAAGCTTCATGGTGTCACTTATTTCTCTGATTCTATATTCATGGATTCTGAGTTGTTTTTCCCTGGCCTCCTCTTTTCCCTTTTTATCTATTAAATTGTCTTCAGGTCGCTTATTCGTTCTTCTGCCTCACTTACCCTAGCTGTTAGATTGTCTAGATTGAATTGGATCTCATTGATAGCATTTTTAAGTTCTGCCAATTCACCTTTTATTTGCCCGTAGAGACTCTATGTTGCCATTAATGGATTTCTCCATTCTAGCCATTGTCTTCACAATTGCTAGCCTGAATTCCATCTCCGACATCTTGGTTATATCTGCATCCATTTGTAAATCTGGGGCATAAGTCATAATCTCTGAGTTTTTTCTGTTTTGGGGGCTCCTCCTCCTAGTCATTCTATTGATGGGTGTTTGAGGGAATGTATAGAATCCAACTTATTGACCACAACCCAAGCAAGATGTGCCTGTTTTCTAGGGACCTTAGGGTTGCTGGCCTCTTGTTTTCCCAGCCTGTCTTCTGTGGGAGGGGCCTGCCTTGCTGTTACTCAGGCAACCCTGTTTGGGCAGAGTTGCCCTGCCCCCCTGTGGTGGGGTTTGGGCTCAGTGGGAATCAGTTTTTTTGGCTTTTGTTCTCTGGTGGCTTTCCCTGGTGGCTTTCTGCATCTCTTCCAAGAGTCAGAGCAGAAGAGACTGTTTCCAGCCCTCTGCCTCAGAGCAGAGAGATTGCAGTCTGTTCTTCAGTGAGCTCTCCAGGCCGCACCATCTCCATTTCTGTCTGTGCTGCTATAAACTGCAGTGTCCTGCGTTGTTCGCCCCTCCACAGCACCCCCAGTCCTGCCTCCAGGTCAGGGCACATCTCTGCCCTTTGTGCTTCTAAAACCGCCAGCCGGTCCCTGTTCACACACGGACCCCGCCGATCTGGGTTTCCACCCCGGGGGCCGCCCTAAAGTTCTTTCCCTGCCGCTACAGATCTGCAAGTCTGTGCCCATCCCCAGCCTGCGAGGCTGTTGCTCACCAGTGGTGTAGGATCCCCACGGCCAGGCTCCCTCCTGCTGCTGTTTATCCTCCGGTATCTGCCCACAGAATCACACTCCCCGCTTCTGACCTCGAAACCAACCGCCTGCGATATTCTGTTTGTAGAGATCCAAATCTTCTTACATCTCAGGCTGATTTTGTGGGTGCTCAGAGTGGTCTGGTAGATATCCAGCTCAATTCCGGGGACCAGTTGAATTAGGATCCCCTACTCCTCTGCCATCTTTTCTTCTCATTCTGATGTTGAATATTTTTAAATTTTATTTTGTATCTACATCTTTGATTCACTTGAAATTTATTTTGCTATAGGCTGTGAGGTAACTTAAGTCTTTCTAGATGGCTAGCCAATTATCCCAATATTATTTATTGATTTACCTTTCATTTCCCTTGTGATCTAAAATGCCATATTTATCATATAGTAAATTGTATCTTATACTTAATTTTGTTTATCATATACTATTCTATTCCATTGTCTAGATACCTAGACTGATTCTAGTATTAACCCATTTAGTTACTTCATAATATAATTTACTACCTGTTTATGAATAATTAAAAATTTCCCACATTATTTTTACCTATTTTTATTCCAAAAAACCTACAAAATTATTTTTTTTAATTTCTAAAAATGTCCTGTTGAAACTTTGATTTGTATTACATTAATTGTATACATTAACTTGTAGAGAATTGTCAACTTTTGTATATCAAGTCTATGAAAATGCTATATTTCACCATTAATTAAAATGTTATGTTATGTAATTATATGTGGTTTTGATGTAAAAATAATAAGTGTGTCATAATACTCAAACATATACCAAAATGTTAATTCTAGGTATTTCTATTTTGGGGAGATTATGAGGTATTGTTTATTCCATGAAATTTTTAAAACAGTTTTATTGATATGCCATAGAATTCACCCATTTAAATAATACAATTCAATGATTTCTTAATATGTTCACAGGATTGTGCATCTATCATTATCTAATTTTATAACATTTCCATAACGCCTAAGGGAAACTTCAGACCCAGTAGCATTCACTCCCTATTTATCCTCAACTCCCATCTCCCACAGTATTAGGCAGTCATTGATCTACTTTCTGTGACTACAGATTTGCCTATTCTGAACACTGAACACTTTATATAAATGAATTATATAATATGTGGTCTTTTGTGATGGGCTTCTTTTACTTAGCAAGTCTTCAAGGTTCATCCCTGTTATAGCATTTATCAGCACTTCATTCCTTTACATGGCTGAATAGTAATCCATTATATGGCTATACCACCTATTACTTATCCATTCATCAACTGATAGACATCTGGGTTTTTTTTGGCTTTATGGAAATTATGAATAATGCTACAATGAACATTCATTAACTAGTTTTTGTGTGGGTGTTTGTTTTTAATTCTCTTGGGTATATACTTAGGAGTGAAATTGTTAGGTCATATGGTAGCTCTATATTTGACTTTTTGAGGAAATGCCAGACTGATTTTCAAAGTGACTGCACAATTTTAAATGATCACCAGCAACATATGAGGGTTCTGATTTCTTCACATTCTTGCCAACACTTGTTATCATCTGTTATTTTATTATAGCCATCCTAGAGGATGGGAAGTGGCATGCCATTGTGATATCTTTTCTTAATACTCTATAATGCTTGCATAATTCTTTTTTAATGTCAAACCTGCCTATATTTATAAAAGCAAAACATTGTGACATGAATACTCTGGAAACTGGAAATAAATGCCGACCTCTGTTTACACAATGTCCTGGGTCACTTCTGAGTAGGCAGACATCAAGCAATCTTAAAATGGACATGTTTATAGCCACAGATATGCAATTGTATTTGAAGAAAAATAATATCACAAATTCCAATAATATTTTTTGACTTTTTATTTTAAAGATTTTATTTATTCATTAGAGAGGGGGAGGGAGAGCATGCATGAGCAAGCACAAGCAGGGGGAGAGGCAGAGGGAGAAGCAGACACCCTGCTGAGCAGGGAGCCCAACATGGGGCTCGATCCCAGGACCCTGAGATCATGATCCAAACCAAAGACAGATGCCTAAACAACTGAGCCACCCAGGTGCCCTGATATTTTTTGACTTTTTAAAAGGAAGTTGGAAGTTCTTAAATTAACTTTTCAGCACTTCTGTTAGCATGTCACATTTTTATGAAACTTTAAAGTGAATTTTCAGAGATTAAGAATTATCATCAGTAATCTCATTTTAAAACTATTTTTTGCTTCCACCTTATTTTCATTCCTTTCATTAATTCATTTTATGCCTAGACCCAGTGTCTAATATGTGAAGACCACATATATATCATATCAAATGTCTTTGGAACAATTATCTTTGCCTTGCTTGCATTACCCCTGATTTGTGGAAAGAGACAAAATAAGGGGTTTTATGATGCAGATTACCCAAATATAGTAAATCCAAATATAGTCCTTGAATTGCTGTCTAATTCGATGTATTGTAACAAAATAGCTGAAATAGCTGATGAAAGTATATTCTATCTATATCTATCAATCTATAATAACTAGAGAATATTGACATTAGTGTAACTTCAGATTATAAATCAATATAAAATTGCATTGATTGGCATTTTGTTAGTTATGGTATACTCTGCCTATAAATTCACCTTAAGTTTTTGAAATAAAAATGAGAGAAAAGGAGGAGGTATTTTCAAAGTTACCATAGGTCTATTTTAACTAATGGTGGCAGCAACTTCCAAATCATCTTCAGGGAAGATGTTTTTTTTTTTTTTTCTGTTTAGGAAATATCCAAATAAGCAAATTAATTATCAAATATAAAGTAAGTACACCTCCAAATGCCTTTAGAGAGACTATAAAGTCTTGGTAACCTGAATGTGATATTGAACATTTTAATTTGGTCATGCAAATTCCTGTGTATGCTTCAGATTTTGTATGTAAGATTTTGTAGCTTGCTTTTTGAAGGAGAGATAAAAATGGAGAAAATAATTTCCTGGGCACAAATGGCAAAGTGCTTTGAAAGTTTATATTGATCAAGAGAATGGTGCTTTGAGAGTACTGGGAGATAAAACTCTTACATGGCAATAGAGAATCCTTTTGAGAAGACTTTGAAGTAGGGAGACATTGGCTGAGGGGAATCAGAACAGGAAAGAAAACAGTGCAGGCACTCCTAATGGATAGACTATAACATGAGGCACCCCTCTGAGGACATGTAAAAATAATAGAGTACTATTGTAGAGGTGAAGGGATTTGGATGAGTCCCAACAAGCACAATGCTTTAGAGCAGTGCTGTCCAATAGAAATTTCAGTGATAAAGAAATGTACCAGCTTGGTATTGTCTGATATAATCTAGTAACCACTAGATATGGGTGGCTATTGAACACTTGAAATATTCCTGGTATGATTGAGGAACCAATTTTTAAATTTAAAAATTCTTTTTTTTTTTTTTTGAGAGAGAGAGAGCATGAGCAGGGGGAGGGGTGGAGGGAGAGAGAGAGAGAATCTTAAGCAGGCTCCACGTTCAGTACAGAGCTTCACATGGGGCTCAATCTCATGACCCTGAGATCATGACCTGAGCCAAAATCAAGAGTTGGATGCTTGACCAACTGAACCACCCAGGCATCCCTAACTTAATTCTAATTTTTTAAATTTAAATAGTTATGTGTAGCTAATTGCTCCTTATTGGACAGAGCAGGTCTGGAATATTTAAAATAAATGTGACATCATATACTTAAAAGTAGAAACCTGAACATTTCAATTACATGTTTAAGATTGAGTCATAAACTAAAAAGCATCTTTATATTATAGTAATTGGTAAAAAAAAAAAAATAAAGTATGTCATTCTCTACTGCTTATAGAATGAAATTCAAAATCTTTAGGTGAATATACAAGGCTTTCCAAAACTCACCCTCCCAGGTCACTGCGCTAACCTTAAGTCCAACAATCTTATACAAACCTCCTGTTAATGAAGCCAATCCAGACTATTTGCTAGTTACAAAGAAATAAGGAAACTGAGGTTTAGAAAGATTATTTGTCCCCAGTTTTCTCTGGTGATAGGTGTTCAAATCTAAGCAATGTGACTCCAGAGCTCTAGTTCTTATCACTATACCAGTTTCTTTATCTTCAAAATAAACATAATAATACCTACTTCATAAGGTTGCTTGAAGATTAAATGAGATATTTATATGAAGAGCTTGACTTTCACCGGTACAGAATAGTGCATAATGAAGATTAGCTATTGTTGTTCATGCTACATTGGCACTGTTACTTGTAATACTTAATTTCAATATTACAATTCAGAATGAAACAAAGGAAATGATCTTTCTTTTTTAAGACCAATAAACTATTTTTGCTTTTGACCTATATTATCTTGACTAGTATTATGACATTTACAGAGATCTCAAACAAAAATTAGTTTATGAATTAGCTTTATATCACTCTGGAAAAGTTCTGCCACTCCAAAGCTATCTGAATGAGAAAGAAATAAAATGGCTTAGCAAAGTGCTCTGGCACAGAAATAATGCGATTTGAAAACTATAATTGTACATAAACCAAAAAACAGAATAAATGAAGAAAAGTCAGTAACTGAAAGACATAGTGCACTATAAACAAAAGGAATTTTCAAATAGGATCATTTTTCATTCCTTTTTACCACAGAAAAGACAAAATGTCGAAAGGAGAAAAATACATTTTCAAGAAGCCAGACAAGAAAGGTTATTCAGCTTGTATCTCTATCAGAGATACAATAGCATAACTATGCTCTTGAGTATGCATAGTAAAGTTATTATTTGCTTTTAGAAAATATATGACTCTAAGCATAAGAAACTACAACATAAATATAGGCTTTACTATGAAATATAATTTAAGAATGCTGGTGTCAGTTTGGATATATATCACTAAAATTTCTCCCACATAAAAGAAGGGATTTAAGGAAACGTAGTTTTCATTGAGAGTTTTTTGCTCATGATAAGTATTCAGAAGGGAAAAATATTTATAAAAAGTGAAAATATAAAAAGAGAACATGCACATCAATAGTTTCTAATATCCATTAATTATTTTGAATGTTCCATACTTGTCTTAGAAAACTGAGGCAATGCCTTTGAGATTGCTATAAATATCGATTGTTTTAATAGTGTAATATAAAATCTAAAAACAAGATGTCCAGTATATAAAATCTATAAAATAAATAAATAAATCTATAAAATAAATAAATAAATAAAATCTAAAAACAAGATGCCCTGCATGCATGTCGTGATTTATTTCTTCTGAGGTTTTTTACTTCTTTACCAATCAGTATAAGGAATTTTATTTCTCCCAGATTGCAGGAAAAAATAAACCAAACATATTGCTAAGGTTATCTGAGCTAGACATAGAATACAAAGAACTCATTTTAATCAAAGTTAAACAGTTGGATGAAATTCCTTATGTTAATGTTAGTTTTGTATTTTTTCTACATATTATAAAATACTATTCTATTTTGCGATTTTGACTGAGGTAGATTCTTGAGTAGATAATATCAGAGGCATTATTTTATTCTCATTTTATTTTGTGAAATTTTATTACTAAGGGGTTGGATTAAATCAAAAGAATATTTCATGTAATATTGTCTTTCTTGAACTTTTGCTTATAGTTTTTTAGAAGAGAAGCACTGCCTAAAGTTTGCTTAACAGTACAGAATTGTAAGGCAAAGTAATGAAAAGAACCCTTCTTTGAGAGAATTTTGATTTTTATATATTATTTAAAAGCCTGGAGCCATCTGACTTTTTCTTTATGACCTTATTTCCTTTTTTGCAAAATCTTTCCCCAAGTCTTCCATAATGCCTCTTAAGATAAATCAAAGGATAACCTAAAGTTAGTCAGTCAGTGCTTTTGACCTTTGGACTACTGTAAGTGTAAATATAGGAAATTTGTTACAATGGTGCATTTAGATCAGGTCAAAAAGGTAACATGGTTGAATGTGTTTATTTTCCTTTGCAGTTGTGATATGTTGAATGTTTCTTCTTTAAGCTCTCTTCTTCTATCACATTATATCAGTTGAGAGGATTCAGGATTTTCAATACTGAAGGTCAGATACTACTAAGCATTAAAAGTCTTTAACTGAATAGGGAAAGGAGAAAATATCCAAGTTTAGTTCAGACGTTTGTGACCTCAATTTAGACCTTTATTTTTATGTTAAATCCAAATGTGTTGAATCCAAAATCAAAATAATATACTTTGTTCCACTCTGGATTAAATTAGGTTGTGCTGGACCTGAGTTGCAATAGATTTCAATATGTGTGTCATATCAGTCTACCTTCGCTAATAGGTTAGTAAACTTCTATTTTTCTTTATCACTACAACCAATAAACATTACTATTATAGGAAATATAGTCCTAATACATGGCAACCTGCTTTTCGTGCTCATGATAAAAAATGTGTAATATGAGCATACTGTGTACACAAATCAACCCTTCCATTCTAAGGGAAAAAAGGGAAGAAAGATGATAATTTTGTGCACAGAAGTCTTTGTGGTGTGAAATGACTCAAAGTAATGAGATATTATAATTCAGGGCACAATAGTAGCCCAACTGTTTGAAATTTTGTATTATACTATATTAAATTTTTAGTATCTGCTGTTGGTTTGGATTTCTGTAAGATTCAAAGTTAACATTCACAAGGAAACACCCAAGCATTACAAATTAAAAAAAAAATATTAAGAACTGCAGCAGTACAAGTTGATTTCCCAAGGATGCAAAGAGAATAATTTTCTACGATGAAGTATACCTTTATGCACTCTATCGAAAATTAAGCATAGTGTTACACATTCATGATATATCTTGTAGCTCCTCAAGTACAAAGAGTGGGTTAGAACTGAAATGTAAATCATGTCCTTGTTTTTGGATTGCTTTATCTAATTCTTTATACATATATTAGTCCCATTGTAAAATAGAGATGTGATTTTCCTTTCACAAGTCTAACTAAATCTTCACATTATGTAAATACACATCTGTTCAGAAAACAAAGCTAAAGAAACAATCCACACTTAGTACAAAACAAAAAAGATTTCAAGGATATTGAAGTATAATTTTGTTTTTGCTTTGTTTTAGCTGCATCAAGGTCTTAGGGTGATGTATTTTACTACTGTTCTCCAAATGATAAAAAAAATTTCCTTTAGAGCGTATTGATCATAATATAAACAAAATACTAAAAGATAGTTATTTTAAACAAACAAACCTCAAAGACAAACTAATTAAATATATTTTACATGTTAGTAACCTATAAAAAAGGGAAAGCTAATATGAGAAACAGAGCTTGAGCACACACCTAGTCACCAAATGATTTTATCTAGTTCATACTGTCATCAACAGTAGGTTTAGTTATAAATGCTATCCATTAATGGGATTATTTAAAATGAAACCTCTAGAATATTCCCCCTCAAGCTTGTTTTGCTTTGGCAAATGTTTAAATCTTCTTCTCTACCCTCTCTTTGTGTTATTAGAAATGTTGATTTTTAATTTGAATTTTCCATTCTCTTCATTTAAGTAATTTAGTTTAGTGACAGGCACCTTAATAATCAAGCATGTATTTTTAGTGCCTACTATTGTAAGGCGTTATATTCAACAAAGACAAGGTGAATCATTTTACTGAGTTATGGAGATTGAAGTGCACCTGGAAAATGAGTAAGAAGAGAGCTTTAGAGTAAGTGATCATATTCCCTTTGGGGATACTGTTTAATGAAGAAATACTGGGTTTTCTCTTCAAAGATAACCTTTTTATTTAAGGAATTAATTTTGTTTCTGAGATCAGTTAGGAAGGCAGTTATATGGATCTAATCGATTGTGTTCTCTAGCATTCATTCAGTTAAGTATTTATCAAACACTGCACTGTAGTAATCCTTAATTTCATCTTTTAAATTTTAACACAATTATTCAATATGGTATGAAATACTCTAGGTGTAAAAATATTTGCAGATAAAGCTACTTTAAAAGCTGGATTCCCTGAAAATATGGGAGAAATTACTGTGCTTTTTGATTTTTCAAAAAGGTCAGAAACCTCAATACAAGCAGACTATTGGCACCAGATGCCTGAGAAAAGGTTTTTAATTACTAAATTTTTAATTACTAAATTTAATTACTAAATATTCATGACTCAACTTTAAGAAGAGGTAATACCAAAAAATGCAGGCTTGTAAAATATTAAAAATTGATATGCACATTACAGAAAGTTTTAACTCCACAAAATAATATAGTGTAGGATTCACTTAGATTACTTAGTGAATATACATACTGTACTTATTCTCTCTCTCTCTCAGTATTAACATTTCTATACCAACATCTAAACTTAGGTAAACCCAGACCAACATTCTACAATATGCAAGGAATACCATTACATATTCCTTACAATGTTATTTAATTTTAACACTTTTAGTGCAGGAGAATATATTCTGTATTAGTTTGGTTTCAGTTTCAATTCTTCATTCTAGAGAGCATCACATTATATATGTTATATAATTCAGTAGCTTTAAGTAAAACAAGATTAGGTCCTTTTGAGAAACAGTAAAATATTTTTGCAACGTTTTTGCTAAAGGTATTTCTATGGACAGCAACAACTTCTTTCATTTGGAAAGACAACATTTCTATTTTACACACAGGCACACACCTAGGTACACACACACACACACACACACACCCCAGTAAACAAATGTTTGAATAGAGACATTGAGATTTAATGAGAATATTAGATTTCACATACTTCTGGGTTAGGGCTTACTACACCTACAGCTCTGATACTTATAAGCCATGCATATATCTATGATATTAAATCAGCTTTCTCTGAAGATAGCAATTTACCACAAAAATGACAGTAGCCAGGACTGTCCAATTTTCTTATTCTCCCATTGGAATCACTAGGGGGCATGTCTCTCCATAAATCTAATGATCAACAATTGACTTGACATTGGAAGCCAACTAAGTAAAATTTTAAGTTCAATGGGTTGAGAATTTCTATGCTGTAACTGGGTCAGGAGTTTAGTCTAATGTATTTCAGATATTTCCTGAATAAAATGTTAGGTCAGGCAAATTTCAATGCACAGAAAAATAATTAGGGTAGATGAAAAAATAATTTTCATTTTAACAGGTTTCTCAGTAGTAGTTGCTCAGAAGAGACACATATTTTATCTAAAATGCAAGCTTTTACATAGGAGAATATTGCATGCATTTTCTTGATTCTATCTTGACAAAATGTGTGTATATTTTATAGGTACAAAAGACTAATTCTATTTGATTTTCCTCTTGAAGTTTTGATTTGGGAAGAATCACGATGAATATAAGCCATTTAACACTGTTTTGTGACTTATATTTAGAAATGGAATTAGCAAGTTCAAGGTTGATACACATTCCAAATACAGCAATAACAACCAACAATAAAAGAACAATATCGAATCAAAATTACACTATCCACTTGTTTGATTTTTTCATTATCATTTTCTAATAATTTATAATGAGTATATTTTCCTGACAATTTTCTTAGCCGTATAATTTTAATCATCTCATTTCTTTCCTAATTTTATTAGTGTGGGTATTTAAAAAATAATGATATCAATTATTTGTACTCTAGATGCCTACAGATCTTTGGATCAAAGCTGAAGAGTCCTCCAAAAAAATGGGGTAGGAAAGTGAGGCTGAAAAGTGGTGAAATAAGAGAAATAGTAGTCAAAACTGCAGAAGTTGCATTTTATTCTAATCAATATGTGTATGAAATTGTACTTCAAATTTGAGATTATTTAATCTGTCAGTTTGCTATCAACTGTTTCTACATGATTTCAGATTCAATCACCTTTGTACCAATGACTTGGAAAATCCTTAGAGTTACGGATGAAACAAATTGTGCTTGGACTAGGAAGGGAAGAACTAATGTTTGTTTAGCATCAAACATGTTTCAAGCATTTTACAAATATCTCATTTAACTTTCACAACAACTCCCAGAAGTGGGGAATAATGCTATCCCTAGTTTACAGATGAGGAAACTGTGTCTAAAAGAAATTAAGTCTTTTGTGTAGATCATAAAGTTAACAAGTGAAAGATCTGGGATTTCTTTTCATTTAGTTCAAAATATCTTAAAATTTTTCTTGAAATTTCTTTAGCCCATGAATTATTTAGAATTTTGTTGTTTAATCACCAATTATTTTGGGATTTTTCAACTACCTTTCTGTTACTGATTTCTAGTTTAATTCCATGGTAATCTGAGAGCAGACGTTGTTTAATTTCCATACTTTTAAATTTGTTAATGTGTGTTTTGATGTTAAGTATATACATATTAAAGACTGTTATGTCTTTTTTGAGAATATATACATATTAAGGACTGTTATACCTTTACACTTTAATCATTATATAATGCCCCTCTCTGTCCTTGATAACTTTCTTTGCTCTGAAGTCTGCTCTAAAATTAATATTTCTGTCCCCACTTTCATTGATTAATGTTAGCATTCTATATCTTTCTACATCCATTTACTTCTAATCTATATACGTCTTTATACTTAAAGTGGATTTCTTGTAGACAACATTCAGTTGCGTCTTGGTTTTCTTTGTCCTTCTGTTCTTTTATTTCTAATTTCCTTCCATTGTGATATAGGGTCAAAGGATTTCAACTTTTTATATTTGTTGAAACATGTTTTTTTTTGGCCTAACATTTGTTTATCATTTAGAATTGTCCATATATCCTTCAGGAGAATGTATATTATGCCATTGTTGGGTGGAGTGTTCTATTTATGTCTGTTAGTTCTAGTTGGTTTATAGTGTTGTTCAATACCTCTACCTCCTTATGGATTTGCTGTCAAGATTTTCTATCTGTTATTGAAAATGGAGTTATAAAATCTCCAGCTATTATTGCAGAAATGTCTATTTCTTTAATTCTATCAATGTTTGCCTTATATATTTTGAAACTCTGTTGTTTGATATATATGTGTTATAGTCATTAAAATTTCTTAATGAATTGACATTTTTATCAATATGCTATATCCCTCTTTTTCTCTTATAATTTTTTAACTTAGTCTATTTATTGTCATAGTCACTCAAGCTGTTGTGGTTACTATTGGCATGGAACATCTTTTTCCATCCTTTCACTTTCAAAACTATTTGTATCTTTGGATTCAAAGTGACCCTCTTATAGATAGCATATAGTTAGACTCTATTTTTAATTGATTCTTCCTTTTGTGTATATTTTTAATATATTTTCTTATGTGTATTATGGGGATCACATTTAATATCCCAAATTTGTGGAAGTTATAACAATCTAGTTTGAATTGATACGAATTTAGCTTCAATAGTATTAAGACTGTACTCCTTTACAGCTCCATTCCTTCTCCTTTAGGTTGTTATTGCATCAATTTCATCTTTATTCATTGTTTGACAATTAACAGATTTATACTTAGGTTTATATATATGTATTTTAAACCATATAGGAAATAAAAATAGGAATTATGAACTAAAAACACAATAATACTGGCTCTTATATTTACCTATGTAGTGACCTTTACCAGTGTTCTCTATTTCTTGATATTGTTTTGAGTTACTGTCTAGTGTTTCTTATTTCAGCCTGATAGACTCCCTTAGTATTACTTGTAAGGCAAGTTTACTAGTGATAAACTCCCTCAGTTTTTTTTTTTTTTTTCCATCTGGGAATGTATTAATGTCTTTATTTTTAAAGGATTTTTTGCCAGATATACTATCCTTAATTGACAGGGTTTTTTTTTTCTTTTAACACTTTAAAAATGTCATCCTGGGGGTGCCTGGGTGGCTCAGATGGTTAAGCATCTGCCTTTGTTTGGCTCAGGTCATGATCCCAGAGTCCTGGGATCAAGTCCTGCATCAGGCTCCTTGCTCAGCACGAAGCCTGCTTCTCCCTCTCCCACTCCCCCTGCTTGTGTTCCCTCTCCCACTGTCTTTCTCTCTCTGTCAAATAAATAAATAAAATCTAAAAAAAAAAAAAAAAAAAGTCATCCTATTACTTTTTGTCCTCCATGAATTTCTGTTGATATATTGATGTTAATTTTATTGAGGATCCTTTGTACATGACAAGTCACTGGATAATTTTTTTTAAGTCACTGGATAATTTTAGTTCACATCTTGAAGTTCACTGATTCTTTCTTTCATCTGCTCAAATCTGCAATTGAAAGATTGAAGTGAGGTTTCATTTCAGTTATTGTACCTTTCATCTCCAGAATTTCATTTGGTTCCTTTTTTGTAATTTATATCTCTTTATTGATATTCTCTACCTGTTTATGCATTGTTCTCCTGATTTCTTTCAGTTCTTTGATCATATTTTCCATTACCTATTTGAATATATTTCAACAGGTCATTTAAAGTCCTTTTCTACTATGCCCAATATGTTAGTCTCCTCAGAGACAGTTTTTCATAAGTTTTTGTTTGAATGGACCATAATTTGTTGTTTCATTTCATGCTTTGAATTTTTTTGTTGAAAACCAGACATTTTGAATATTATAACATTGTAACTGTGGAATAAGAATCTTCTGCTTCCTCAGTTTTTAATTTTGTTGCAAAAATTGTGTTTTTTTAGTGACTTTTAAAAAGAATTTTCATAATGTCTGTATTATTTGTCATATGTGGTCTCTGAAGTCTCTGCTCCTTTACTTTTTGTTCACTTTGTGTTTTAACAAAGATTTACTTAATTGCCAGCAGCCAAATAAAAGAGGAAGAAGGGAAAGAATTAAAAAGAAAATAATTCTAATCTTTGCAGACTGACTCTGTGCTGGAACATTCTTTCAGTGCCTAGCTAGGTTATTTATAATTTTATCTTAGCTTTCACTTCCTGCTTTTACTGAGCCCAATAAGAGAGCTAAAATCTTAGGATCTTCTCAGATCTTTTTTGAGCATGCATTTTGCCCTGGGCATGCACATGGCTTTCTAAATTCCCTGGTATATTAGGTACAATTTTAGTGCTATAATTCTTCAAATAGTCTCTCTCCTTGGTCTTTATTCCCTGACTTTTGGTGTATTTATTGTTTGTCTCAGCAGTAACCTTTCCCTCAGGTGGCAGTGGGTTATTCATTTGCCTTTTGCTGTTTTTGAGGAATGCCCTCTGGGAGTTGACATTTCTGCCCCGAGATAGTTCATAGTTAAACAAAATAAATCAAATATTTCAGGCAGTCCTCAGATAAGTTAGATAAGACAAACACAATAATTTGCAAATAAAATGTGCTTTGCTACCTTGAACCAGGGACTGGGGTCCCATTTTGGGAATTTGGGTGGACATCTTAAGACTACTCCTATGCTGGAGAGGAGGCTAGGTAAGAGCAGGTAAAATATCACAACACTTTCCTACCATTTTTAAGTAGTTTTTTTATTCTTGATTCAACATTTTCTTTCTTGCTGTAACCTTTGATTGCTTTCCAGAGTTCTGACAAAGTTGATTCTGACTGTTCTGCTTGATTTTCCAATGTTTCTGTGGAGAGACAGAATCTTGAAGCAACCTACTCTGCCATTTTTGTGGATACCACTCTGAAGATTTTTTCATTGTCTTTATTTTTCTGCAGTTTAATTATGATGGGTCCCTACATGGCTTTGTTTGGGTGTATTCTATTTGGAGTTCACTCAACTTTTTGAATCTGTAGGTTTATTTATTTGCTAAAATTGGGGAGTTTTCTGCCATAGTTTCTTTAAATACTCTTTCAACCCCACTGTTTCTCCTCTCATTCTGATAAAATGTTAGATATTTTGTTATTGTTATACAGATCATTGAAATTTTGCTCATTTTTTTCCAGTTTAATTTTTCTGGGTTGTTCAGATAGAATACATTCCATTGACCCATCTTCAAGTTTACTAATTCTATTCTCTGTCATCTCCAGTCTGCTAGTGAGTAGAATTTCTTGTATTGGTCATTGCATTTTTTAATTTAAATTTGGATTTTTTGCAACTTTAATTTCTTTGCTGATATCTATTTTTCATTTGTTTTAAGAGAATTTGTAGTTGATTGTTGAAGCATTTTTTTTACAACTGCTGCTTTAAAATGCTTTTCATATAATTCTAATATGTTTTTCATCTTAGTGTTATCATAAGTTAATTATTTTTCCTCATTCAAATTGTGAGTTTCACTAATTCAAAGGGATACGTGCACTCCAATGTTTATTACAGTATTATTTTTGATAGCCAAATGATGGAAGCAGCCTGTGTCCATCAATAGATGAATGGATAAAGATGTGAGATATACACATACATGTGTATATTTGTATATATATACACACACACTCACACATACAATGAAATATTATTCAACCATAAAATATGAAATCTTGCTATTTGCAACAATATGGATAGAGCTAGAATATAATGCTAAGTGAAATAAGTCAGTCAGAGAAAGATAAATACCATATGATCTCACTCATATGTGAAATTTAAGAAACCAAATGAGCAAAGGAAAAAAAGAGAGAGAGAGAGACCAACCAAGAACTGGACTCTTAACTATAGAGAATGAACTGATGGTTACCAGAAGGGAGGTGGGTTGGGTGGTGGGAATTAAAGAATACAATGATCATGATGGAAAAAATAAAATGGTAAAAAAAGAAATCATTTGAAAGTAATACAAATAAATATATAATCAACTGCTAAAAAATTGTGGGTTTCTTTGTTCTTGGTGTAATGAGTGATTTTTAATTGTAGCTTGGACATACTGGTTATTATACTAGATTTTTAATTCTATTTAAAACTTCTGTTTCAGCAGGCACTGACATTGTATAGATTTAGCATGCAGATTCTGGTCTACTTTTGTGGCCTTTAGTTCTAATTAGTTTTCTGAACTCTTGCAATGCTATTCTAGTCTGCTTCATTCATGCCAAGCCACTGGGACTCCTACTCAATCCCTCATAGTGCCAACTGTCACTGCAGAAGTTGCTTCCCCGTGCCTGAACTGTGCTGTTTTACCCATTATAAGGATAAATAAAAACTTAATTTTCTTTGTTGTCAAATGGAAAGACACTGTTTTCCCTTTTTATTTTCCTTACAGTTTTCCTATGAGAAACCTAGTGGTTGTGAATTCTTTTTCTAAGCTAACCTTTTAATATGCATGTATATCTTTTTAGAAGCTTAATAACGCTCTTGCCAGGTTTACAGCCAAGGAATGTTTTCAAGTGTCTAGGCGTCATCCCTTTCAAATGTAAACATTTATTAAGATAGCACCTCTAGCTCCTTGTCACAGTGAGAGTTTAAGCAGGGCACCTTACTCTGAGCTGTAACCATCTGCTTGTCATAGAGATAAGAAGTTTTAATATACCTTTGGAGAAATACAATTAACTAAAACAAATGGTTACCTTAATTCCTAGGTAAACTTAGGATGAACTTTATTAAAGAATTTGTAGCAAATGATGGTTTTAAGTCCTGTTAGAGAGGACTTGAGAACTTATGTACATAATGGGTTGTGACTGGCTGTATAAATAGGGTGAAATTTCTTTGATTTACCTATGAGGCATTGTAATTTGGATATGCTTAGTTAAAAATAAAACTTATTTTTGTCCTTCTACATTTTGAGAAGATTTTCTGGGTTGGCAGAATTGTTATTTCTCTAAAACTGTACACCCATGACCTGACTATGATTCTATGAATATTGAAATAAGACACACTTGCCAGAATCTAGCCAGGGAAATGGCACATCATCTCCAGGTGTTTAATTAGTTGGCATTCCAAATACATTAAATCCTCCTGAGTGATCTCCTTGAACTACAGTGTACCAAATCCATTTACTGTGTTATCCTGGACTTATGCCACTGTGAAATGGAAATACCCCATAACAGCAAAAATAACAACCCAATGAATAAATGCACATCTGAAGGAGGAAAACTGTAAAACAAAAATGCTATAAGTTAGAGGAAATATATTTTTGTACTCTTATACTAGATCAAATTAACAAAATCTACTTTAATTTTCTAATTTTGTTTTATTTCTTCTACATTGAACTTATTTTAGTGTACTCTCAATAGTATTTTCAACTTTTGACTCCTCAGTCATAATTAAAAACAGGTGATACTTGGGGACACGTGACCTCCTATAAGAATTGGAGTTTGGGTAAGATATTGCATAGGTTTTGTACTATGAACATAATAAAAAAGAAATAGAATAACAATTCTTAGATTATAGGAGAATACAATTACATATACAAATACCTTTAAAAATGGGTAATTTTTAAATGAAAAAAAGTTTTGTGTTATGCAATTGGATGCACATGCTGTGTTCTACACCAGAGTTCCAAGAAAAATCACTTTGCATGTTTGATATGAAATTACTGGAAAATAAATTGTTATATAAAATTTAGATTTTTCATATTAAGAAAATCTACAATTTGCTCTAAGAAATTTTGGAGAAATATCCTTTTTCCTTTAATAATGATTAAATATGAAATTTGCTCACACTGTCTTCCCCTTTATTAACAAACTAGAATGTTAAAAAAAATGAACCATTTAAAATTAATTTAAAATTTCATTAACATCATTCAATTTTTTTTTGCCAGTCACTTTCATGTTATAAAATCTGGATTTTAAATAAAAGGGTATTAGAAAAAATTCCAGTTTATGAAAAATTGCAACAAATTGATTTTGTTATAAGAATGAGATGAATAGATGGAAACCTGGAGCGCCGGGGTCGTGCCGGTGAACTGAAGCTGCTGGCGTAGAAACCCGGAGCAGCGGAGTCACGTGTGCGAACTGCAGTTCCTGGGAGGTAAACCCGGAGCAGTGGAGTCACGTGCGCACAAGAACTGGGAGCGGCTGGCGGTTTTAGAAGCACAAAGGGCAGAGACGTGCCCCGACCTGGAGGCAGGACTGGGAGCGCTGCGGAGGGGTGCACAACCCAGGATGCTGCAGTTAATACCAGCACAGACAGAAATGGAGACAGTGTGGCCTGGAGGGCTCACAGAAGAACAGACTGTGGTCTCTCTGCTCTGAGGCAGAGGGTTGGAAACAGTCTCTTCTGCTCTGATTCACGGAAGAGACGTGGAAAGCCGCCAGGGAAAGGCATCAGAGAACAAAAGCCCCAAAGACTGATTCCCACTGAGCCCATCCCCCACCACAGGGGCGCAGGGCAACTCCGCCCAAAGAAGTTTGCCTGAGTAACAGTTTGGCAGGCCCCTCCCACAGAAGACAGGCTGGGAAAACAAGAGGCCAGCAACCCTAAGGTCCCAAGAAAACAGGTGCATCTTGCTTGGGTTCTGGTCAATAATTTGGACTCTATACATTCCCTCAAACACCCATCAATAGAATGACTAGGAGGAGGAGCCCCCAAAACAGAAAAGACTCAGAGATTATGACTTATGCCCCAGATTTACAAATGGATGCAGATATAACCAAGATATCAGAGATGGAATTCAGGCTAGCAATTGGGAAGATAATGGCTAGAATGGAGAAATCAATTAATGGCAACATAGAGTCTCTAAGGGCAGAAATAAAAGGTGAATTGGCAGAACTTAAAAATGCTATCAATGAGATCCAATCCAATCTAGATAATCTAACAGCTAGGGTAATTGAGACAGAGGAGAGAATAAGCGACCTGGAAGACAATATAATAGATAAAAAGGGAAAAGAGGAGGCCAGGGAAAAACAGCTCAGAATCCATGAATATAGAATCAGAGAAATAAGTGACACCATGAAGCATTCCAATGTCAGGATAATTGGAATCCCAGAGGAGGTGGAGAGAGAGAGAGGACTAAAAGATGTATTTGAGAAAATAGTAGCTGAGAACTTCCCTAATCTGGGGAATGAAACAAACATTCGAGTCCTAGAGGCAGAGAGGACCCCTCCTAAGATCAAGGAAAACAGGCCAACACCCCGGCATGTAATAGTAAAACTTGCAAATCTTAGAACCAAGGGAAACATCTTAAGGGCAGCTAGGGGGAAGAGATTCCTTATGTACAGAGGGAGGAACATCAGAATAACGTCAGACCTATCCACAGAGACCTGGCAAGTCAGAAAGGCCTGACAAGACATATTCAGGGTACTAAATGAGAAGAACATGCAGCCAAGAATACTTTATCTGGCAAGGCTTTCATTTAGAATGGATGGAGAGATGCAGAGCTTCCACCACTGGCAGAAGCTGAAAGAATATGTGACCAACAAGCTGGCCCTGCAAGAAATATTAAGGGGGTTTCTATAAAAGGAGAAAGACCCCAAGAGTGATCTACAACAGAAATTTACAGGGACAATCTATAAAAACAACATCTTCACAGGCAACATGATGACAATTAATTCATATCTTTCAATAATCACTCTCAACGTGAATGGCCTAAACGCTCCTGTAAAACGGCACAGGGTTGCAGATTGGATAAAAAGACAGGACCCATCCATATGCTGTCTACAAGAGACTCATTTTGAACCTAAAGATACATCCAGACTAAAAGTGAAGGGATGGAGATCCATCTTCCATGCCAGCGGGCCTCAAAAGAAAGCTGGGGTAGCAATTCTTATATCAGAAAAATTAGATTTTAAACCAAAGTCTGTAATTAGAGACACAGAAGGACACTATATCATTCTTAAAGAGTCTATCCAACAAGAAGATCTAACAATTGTAAATATCTATGCCCCCCAACATGGGAGCAGCCATCTACATAAGCCAACTGTTAAACAAAATAAAGAATCATATTGATAACAATACGTTAATTGTAGGAGACCTCAATACTCCACTCTCAGCAATGGACAGATTATCTAAGCAGAAAATCAACAAGGAAACAAGAGCTTTGAATTATACATTAGACCAGATGAACCTCATAGACATTTACAGAACATTCCACCCTAAAACAACAGAATACTCATTCTTCTCGAGCATGCATGGAACTTTCTCCAGAATAGACCATATATTGGGTCACAAATCAGGTCTCAACCAATACCAAAAGATTGAGATTATTCCCTGCATATTCTCAGACCACAATGCTCTAAAACTGGAACTCAATCACAAGAAAAAAATTGGCAGAAATTCAAACACTTGGAAGCTAAAGACAACTGTGTTCAAGAATGTTTTGGTCAACCAGGAAATCAAAGAAGAACTTAAAGAATTCATGGAAATCAATGAGAATGAAAACACATCTGTCCAAAACCTATCGGATACTGCAAAGGTGGTCCTAAGGGGGAAATACATAGCCATCCAAGCTTCACTCAAAAAAAATAGAAAAATCCCAAATTCACCAGCTAACTCTACACCTTAAAGAACTAGAGAAAAAGCAACAAACGACGCCTAAGCAATGCATTAGAAGAGAAATAATTAAATTAGAGCAGAAATCAATGAATTAGAAACCAGAAACAGTAGATCAGATCAATGAAACTAGAAGTTGGTTCTTTGAAAGAATTAATAAGATCGAGGGGGGGCGGAGCAAGATGGCAGAGGAGTAGGAGACCTGGATTTCGTCTCCTCTCAGGAATTCAGCTGGATAGGGATCAAACCATTCTGAACACCTACAAACTCAACAGGAGATCGAAGAAAAGAATAGCAACAACTCTCTCAACAGAAAAGCGACCACTTTCTGGAAGGGAGGACGTGCGGAGAAGTGAATCCGAGGCGATATTCGGGAGGATAGACGGCGGGGGAGGGGCCTCCGTCAGCCGCTTCTGGCAAGTGATAGAGCAGCGGAGCACAAAATCGGGGAGAGGGGAGTGATTGACTTCTTCTCTCTGGGGGCGCACTGAGGAGCGGGGCCCCGAGTTCTTGGCTCCTCTGGGGCAGAGGTTGGGAGGCCGCCATTTTCACTCTCGGCCTCCAAAGCTGTACGGAAAGCTCGCAGGGAACAAAAGCTCCGGAGAGCACACCCAAGCAGATTACTTAGCCGGGAGGGGGCAGGGGCGGGGCAATTCTGCCTCCAGCAAAGACATTTGGAAACCACGGCAACAGGCCCCTCCCCAGAAGATCAGCGAGAACAGCCAGCCAAGACCAAGTTTACTGATCAACGAGAATGGCAGAACTCCAGCGCTAGGGGAATACTGCACATAGAATTCATGGCTTTTTTACCATGATTCTTTAGTCTTTCAAAGTTAATTTTTTTTTAACTGTCTTTTTTCTTTTGAATTTTTCCTTTTCTCTTTTTCAACCAACATCTTATCAATCCCTTTTTTTAAAAAACATTTTTATTTTTCATTTTTAAAGTCATATTCTATCCCTTCATTGTAGTTTCCCATATTTTTGGCATATATATATATATAAGGTGTTCTCTCTTTAAAATTTTGAGATAGTTTCTTCTAACAGATTAAAATATACCCTAAATCTCTAGTATATGGTTTTTTTCTACTCCCCTGCCTGATCACATCCTCTCCCTTTTTTTTTCCTTTTTCTCTTTTTTTAAATCCTCTTCTTTCTTTTTTCAAACAACTTATCAATTCCTTTTATAAAATTTTTTATAATTTCCATCTTTACAGTCATATTCCATCCCTTCATCATATCAACCCTTATTTTTGTACATATGTAAGTTTTTCTTTCTTTAAAATTTTGGGAGGCACTTTCTTCTAAAAGTCCAAAATACACCCCAAATCTAGTGTGTGGCACTGATCTATATACCAGCCTGATCATATTTGATCACATTCCGGTTTTTTGTTGTTGTTTTGTTTTGTTTGTTTTTGTTTTTGTTTTTATCTTTATCTTTATCTTTTTTTTCTTTTTCTTTTTTCTCTTTCCATTTCCTTTTCCACTGCTTCAGGTCTTTTCTGATTTGTTTAGAGTATATTTTCTGGGGACGTTGTTACTCTGCTAGCATTTCGTTCTCTCATTAATCTATTCTCCTCTGCACAAAATGACAAGATGGAAAAAAATCACCTAAACAAAAAGAACAAGAGGTAGTACTGAGTGCCAGGGACCTACTCAATATGGCCATTAGTACGATGTCGGATATAGAGTTCAGAATCATCACTTTAAAGATACTAGCTGGGCTTGAAAAAAATATGGAAGTTATTAGAGAAACCCTTTCTGGAGAAGTAAAAGAACTAAAATCTAACCAAGTAGAAATCAAAAAGGTTATTAATGAGGTGCAATAAAAAATGCGGGCACTAACTGCTAGGATAAATGAGGCAGAAGAGAGAATCAGTAATATAGAAGACAAAATGATGGAAAATAAAGAAGCTGAGAAAAAGAGAGATAAACAACTACTGGATCACGAGGGCAAAATTCGAGAGATAAGCGATACCATAAGATGAAACAATATTAGAATAATTGGGATCCCAGAAGAAGAAGAAAGAGAGAGAGGGGCAGAAGGTATAATGGAGCAAATTATAGCAGAGAACTTCCCTAATTTGGGGAAGGAAACAGGCATCAAAATCCAGGAAGCACAGAGAACCCCTCTCAAAATCAATAAAAATAGGTCAACACCCCGACATCTAATAGTAAAACTTACGAATCTCATAGACAAAGAGAAAATCCTGAAAGCAGCTTGGGAGAAGAGATATGTAACCTACGATGGTAGAAACATTAGACTAGCAACAGGCTTATCCACAGAGACCTGGCAGGCCAGAAAGGACTGGCAGGATATATTCAGAGCACTAAATGAGAAAAATATGCAGCCAAGAATACCCTATCCAGCTAGGCTGTCATTGAAAATTGAAGGAGAAATAAAAAGCTTCCAGGACAAACAAAAACTAAAGGAATTTGCAAACACAAAACCAGCCCTACAGGAAATCTTGAAAGGGGTCTTCTAAGCAAAGAGAGACCCTAAACGCAACATAGACCAGAAAGGAACACAGACAATATATGGTAACAGTCACCTTACAGGCAATACAATGGCACTAAATTCCTATCTTTCAATAGTTACCCTGAATGTAAATGGGCTCAATGCCCCAATCAAAAGACACAGGCTATCAGACTGGATTAATAAACAAGACCCATCGATATGCTGTCTACAAGAGACTCATTTTAGACCCAAAGACACCCCCATATTGAAAGTGAGGGGGTGGAAAACCATTTACCATGCAAATGGACACCAAAAGAAAGCTGGGGTGGCAATCCTTATATCAGACAAATTACATTTTAAACCAAAGACTGGAATAAGAGATGAGAAAGGACACTATATCCTACTTAAAGGATCTATCCAACAAGAAGATCTAACAATTGTAAATATCTATCCCCCTAACATGGGAGCAGCCAATTATATAAGGCAATTAATAAGAAAAGCAAAGAAACACATCGACAACAATACAATAATAGTGGGGGACTTTAACACCCCCCTCACTGAAATGGACAGATCGTCTAAGCAATAGATCAACAAGGAAATAAAGACTTTAAATGACACACTAGACCAAATGGACTTCACATACCTATTCAGAACATTCCATCCAAAGCAACGGAATACACATTCTTCTCTAGTGCCCATGGAACATTCTCCAGAATAGATCACATCCTAGGTCATAAATCAGGTCTCAACCGGTACCAAAAGATTGGGATCATTCCCTGCCTATTTTCAGACCACAATGCTTTGAAACTAGAACTCAATCACAAGAGGAAAGTCGGAAAGAACTCAAATACATGGAGGCTAAAGAGCATCCTACTGAAGAATGAATGGGTCAACCAGGAAATTAAAGAAGAATTAAAAAAATACATGGAAACCAATGAAAATGAAAACACAACTATTCAAAATCTTTGGGATGCAGCAAAGGCAGTCCTAAGAGGAAAGTATATAGCAATACAAGCCTTTCTCAAGAAACAAGAAAGGTCTCAAGTACACAACCTAACCCTCCACCTAAAGGAGCTGGAGAAAGAACAGCAAATAAAGCCTAAACCCAGGAGGAGAAGAGAAATAATAAAGATCAGAGCAGAAATCAATGAAATAGAAACTAAAAGAACAGTAGAACAGATCAACGAAACTAGGAGCTGGTTCTTTGAAAGAATTAACAAGATTGATAAACCCCTGGCCAGACTTATCAAGAAGAAAAGAGAAATGACCCAAATCAACAAAATCATGAATGAAAGAGGAGAGATCACAACCAACACCAAAGAAATACAAACAATTATAAGAACTTATTATAAGCAACTCTATGCCAGCAAATTAGATAACCTGGAAGAAATGGATGCATTCCTAGAGATGTATCAACTACCAAAACTGAAGCAGGAAGAAATAGAAAACCTGAACAGACCTATAACCACTAAGAAAATTGAAGCAGTCATCAAAAATCTCCCAAAAATCAAAAGCCCAGGCCAGATGGCTTCCCAGGGGAATTCTACCAAACATTTCAAGAAGAATTAATACCTATTCTTCTGAAATTGTTCCAAAAAATAGAAATGGAAGGAAAACTTCCAAACTCATTTTATGAGGCCAGCATTACCTTGATCCCAAAACAAAAGACCCCATCATAAAGAGAATTACAGAGCAATATCCCTGATGAACATGGATGCAAAAATTCTCACCAAAATACTAGCCAATAGGATCCAACAGTACATTAAAAGGATTATTCACCACGTCCAAGTGGGATTTATCCCTGGGCTGCAACGTTGGTTCAACATCCGCAAATCAATCAATGTGGTACAATACATTAACAAAAGAAAGAACAAGAATCATATGATCCTCTCAATAGTTGCAGAAAAAGCTTTTGACAAAGTACAGCATCCTTTCTTGATCAAAACTCTTCAGAATATAGGCATAGAGGGTACATACCTCAATATCATAAAAGCCATATATGAAAAACCTACAGCGAATATCATTCTCAATGGGGAAAAACTGAAAGCTTTCCCCTAAGGTCAGGAACGTGGCAGGGATGTCCACTATCACCACTGCTATTCAACATAGTATTGGAAGTCCTAGCCACAGCAATCAGACAACAAAAAGAAATCAAAGGCATCCAAATCAGCAAAGAAGAAGTCAAATTCTCACTCTTTGCAGATGATATGATACCTTATGTGGAAAACCCCAAAGACTCCACCCCAAAACTGCTAGAACTCATACAGGAATTCAGTCAAGTGGCAGGATATAAAATCAATGCACAGAAATCAGTGGCATTCTTATATACCAACAACAAGACAGAAGAAAGAGAAATTAAGGAGTCGATCCCATTTACAATTGCACCCAAAACCATAAGATACCTAGGAATAAATCTCACCAAAGAGACAAAGGATCTGTACTCAGAAAGCTATAAAATACTCATGAAAGAAATTGAGGAAGACACAAAGAAATGGAAAAACGTTCCATGCTCATGGATTGGAAGAACAAATATTGTGAAGATGTCAATGCTACCTAGAGCAATCTACACATTCAATGCAATCCCCATCAAAATACCATCCACTTTTTTCAAAGAAATGGAACAAATAATCCTAAAATTTGTATGGCACCAGAAAAGACCCCGCATAGCCAGAGGAATGTTGAAAAAGAAAAGCAAAGCCGGTAGCATCACAATTCCGGACTTCCAGCTCTATTACAAAGCTGTCATCACCAAGACAGCATGGCACTGGCACAAAAACAGACACATAGATCAATGGAACAGAATAGAGAATCCAGAAATGAACCCTCAACTCTATAGTCAACTCATCTTTGACAAAGCAGGAAAGAATGTCCAATGGAAAAAAGACAGTCTCTTCAACAAATGGTGTTGGGAAAATTGGACAGCCACATGCAGAAGAATGAAACTGGACCATTTCCTTACACCACACACAAAAATAGACTCCAAATTGTTGAAAGACCTCAATGTGAGACAGGAGTCCATCAAAATCCGAAAGGACAACACAGGCAACAACCTTTTTGACCTCAGCCGAAGCAACTTCTTCCTAGAAACATCGCCCAAGGCAAGGGAAGCAAGGGCAAAAATGAACTATTGGGACTTCATCAAGATAAAAAGCTTTTGCAAAGCAAAGGAAACAGTCAACAAAACCAAAAGACAACCGAGGGAATGGGAGAACATATTTGCAAATGACATATCAGATAAAGGGCTAGTATCCAAAATCTATAAAGAACTCATCAAACTCAACACCAAAAGAACAAAGAATCCAATCATGAAATGGGCAGAAGATATGAACAGACATTTTTCCAAAGAAGACATCCAAATGGCCAAGAGACACATGAAAAGTGCTCAATATCGCTCGGCATCAGGGAAATCCAAATCAAAACCTCAATGAGATACCACCTCACACCAGTCAGAATGGCTAAAATTAACAAGTCAGGAAACGACAGATGTTGGCGGGGATGCGGAGAAAGGGGAACCCTCCTACACTGTTGGTGGGAATGCAAGGTGGTGCAGCCACTCTGGAAAACTGTATGGAGGTTCCTCAAAAAGTTGAAAATAGAGCTACCCTATGATCCAGCAATTGCACTAATGTGTATTTATCCCAAAGATACAAAAGTAGGGATCCGAAGGGGTACGTGCACCCCAATGTTTATAGCAGCGATGTCCACAATAGCCAAACTGTGGAAAGTGCCAAGATGTCCATCGACAGATGAATGGATACAGAAGATGTGGTATATATATACAATGGAATATTATGCAGCCATCAAAAGGAATGAGATCTTGCCATTTGCAATGACGTGGATGGAACTGGAGGGTATTATGTTGAGTGAAATAAGTCAAACAGAGAAAGACATGTATCATGTGATCTCACTGATATGAGGAATTCTTAATTGCAGGAAACAAACTGAGGGTTGCTGGAGTGGGGGGTGGGGTGGGAGGGATGGGGTGACCGGGTGATAGACACTGGGGAGGGTATGTGCTCTGGTAAGTGCTGTGAATT
This sequence comes from Mirounga angustirostris, assembly GCF_029215605.1. Lineage (NCBI taxonomy): Eukaryota > Metazoa > Chordata > Mammalia > Carnivora > Phocidae > Mirounga > Mirounga angustirostris. Next base: position 102,465,714 of record NW_026991719.1, read on the forward strand.
GTGCAAGACTGTTGAATCTCAGATCTGTACCTCTGAAACAAATAATGCAATATAAGTGAAGAAAAAAAAATGAAGAAGAAGAAGGTAGGAGGATGGGAAGAATGAAGCGGGCGAAATTGGAGGGGTAGACGAACCATGAGAGATGATGGACTCTGAAAAACAAACAGGGTTCTAGAGGGGAAGGGGTGGGAGGATGGGTTAGCCTGGTGTTGGGTATTGAGGAGGGCACATTCTGCATGGAGCACTGTGTGTTATGCAGAAACAATGAATCTTGGAACACTACATCTAAAACTAATGATGTAATGTATGGGGATTAACATAAGAATAAAAAAAAAGAATAAGGTCAATAAACCACTGGCCAGCCTTTTCCAAAAGAAGAGAGAAAGGACCCAAATTAATAAAATGATGAATGAAAGGGGAGAGATCACGACTAACACCAAGGAAATAGAAACAATTATTAGAAATTATTATCAACAGCTATATGCCAATAAACTGAGCAATCTGAATGAAATGGAGGCCTTCCTGGAAACCTATAAGCTGCCAAGCCTGAAACAGGAAGAAATTGACTACCTGAATCGGCCAATAACCTGTAATGAGATTGAAGCAGTGATACAAAACCTCCCAAAAAACAAGAGTCTAGGGCCTGATGGATTCCCTGGGGAATTCTACCAAACATTCAAAGAAGAAATAATAATTATTCTACTGAAGCTGTTTCAAAAAATAGAAACAGAAGGAAAACTTCCAAACTCATTCTATGAGGCCAGCATTACCTTAATCCCCAAACCAGGCAAAGACCCCATCAAAAAGGAGAATTTCAGACCGATATCCCTGATGAATATGGATTCCAAAATCCTCAACAAAATCCTAGCTAATAGGATCCAACAATAATTAAAAGGATTATCCATCACAACCAAGTGGGATTTATCCCCGGGATGCAAGGGTGGTTCAACATTCGCAAATCAATCAGTGTGATAGAACACATTAATAAGAGGAGGGAGAAGACCATATGGTCCTCTCCATTGATGCAGAAAAAGCTTTTGACAAAATACAACATGCTTTCCTGATTAAAACTCTCCAGAGCATAGGGATAGAGGGTACATTCCTCAAGTTCATAAAGTCCATTTATGAAAAACCCACAGCAAATATCATCCTCAATGGGTAAAAGCTAAGAGCCTTTCCCTTAAGATCAGGAACACGTCAAGCGTGCCCACTCTCACCACTATTATTCAACATAGTACTAGAAGTCCTAGCAACAGCAATCAGACAACAAAAAGAAATAAAAGGTATTCAAATTGGCAAAGAAGAAGTCAAACTCTCTCTTTTCACAGATGACATGATACTTTATGTGGAAAACCCAAAAGACTCCACCCCCAAATTAGTAGAGCTCATCCAGCAATTCAGTAATGTGGCAGGATACAAAATCAATGCACAGAAATCAGTTGCTTTCTTATACACTAAGAACACAACTGTAGAAAGAGAAATTAGAGAAATGATTCCATTTACAATAGCACCAAAAACCATAAGATACCTCGGAATAAACCTAACCAAAGAGGTAAAGGATCTATACTCTAGGAACTACAGAACACTCATGAAAGAAATTGAAGACACAAAAAGATGGAAAAATAGTCCATGCTCATGGATCAGAAGAATAAACATTGTTAAAATGTCTATGCTACCCAGAGCAATCTATACCTTCAATGCCATCCTGATCAAAATTCCAATGACATTTTTCAAAGTGCTGGAACAAACAATCCTAAAATTTGTATGGAATCAGAAAAGACCCCAAATCGCCAAGGAAATGTTGAAAAAGAAAAACAAAGCTGGGGGCATCACGTTGTCCGATTTCAAGCTCTATTACAAAGCTGTGATCCCCAAGACAGCATGGTACTGGCACAAAAACAGACATATAGACCAATGGAACAGAATAGAGAACCTAGATATGGACCCTCGACTCTATGGTCAAATAATCTTTGACAAAGCAGGAAAAAACATGCAATGGAAAAGAGACAGTGTTTTCAATAAATGGTGCTGGGAAAATTGGACAGCCACATGCAGAAGAATGAAACTCGACCATTCTCTAACACCATTCACAAAGATAAACTCAAAGAGGATGAAAGACCTCAATGTGAGACAGGAATCCATCAAAATCCTATAAGAGAACATAGGCAGTCACCTCTTTGAAATCGGCCACAGCAACTTCTTTCAAGATACAGCTCCAAAAGCTAGTGAAACAAAAGCAAAAATGAACTTTTGGGACTTCATCAAGATAAAGCGTTTCTGCACAGCCAAGGAAACAGTCAACAAAACAAAGAGGCAACACACAGAATGGGAGAAGATATTTGCAAATGACACTACAGATTAAGGGGTGGTGTCCAAGATCTATAAAGAACTTCTCAAACTCAACAACTAAAAAACAAATAATCAAGTCAAAAAATGGGCAGATGATATGAAAAGACACTTCTCTGAAGAAGACATACAAATGGCTAACAGACACATGAAAAAATGTTCATCATCATTAGCCATCAGGGAAATCCAAATCAAAACCACACTGAGATACCACCTTACACCAGCTAGAATGGCAAAAATGGACAGGGAAAAAAACAACAAATTTTGGAGAGGTTGTGGAGAAAGGGGAACCCTCTTAGACTGTTGGTGAGAATGCAAGTTGGTACAGCCACTTTGGAAAACAGTATGGAGGTTCCTCAAAAATTTAAAAATAGAGCTACCCTATGACCCAGCAATTGCACTCCTGGGTATTTACCCCAAAGACACAGATGTAGTGAAAAGAAGGGCCATATGCACCCCAATGTTCATAGCACCAATGTTCACAATAGCCAAACTGTGGAAAGAGCCGAGATGCACTTCTACAGGTGAGTGGATAAAGAAAATGTGGTCCATATATACAATGGAATATTACTCAGTCATCAGAAAAGATGAATACCCAACTTTTACATCAACATGGATGGGACTGGAGGAGATTATGTTAAGTGAAATAAGTCAAGCAGAGAAAGTCAATTATCATATGGTTTCACTTATTTGTGGAACATAAGGAATAACATGGAGGACATTAAGAGAAGGAAGGGAAAAATGCGGGGTGGAATTGGAGGGAGAGATGAACCATGAGAGACTATGGACCTGAGAAACAAACAGGGTTTTAGAGGGGAGGGGGGAGGGGGATTTGGTTAGCCCAGTGATGGGTATTAAGGAGGGCACGTACTGCATGGAGCACTGGGTGTTATATGAAAACAATGGATTGTGGATCACTACATCAAAAACTAATGATGTATTGTATGGTGACTAACATAACATAATAAAATTGAAATAAAATAAAATAAAATAAAATAAAATAAAATAAAATAAAATAAAATAAAATAAAATAAAAGATTGTGAGGGGCGCCTGTGTGGCTCAGTGTGTTAAGCTCCAACTCTTGGTTTTGGCTCAGTTACGATCTCATGGGTCATAAGATCAAGCCCTGAATTGGGGTCCCCATTCAGTGGGGAGTCTCCTTGAAGATTCTCTCCCTCCGCCCCTCCCCCATGTGCTCACATGTTCTCTCTCTCTCTCTTTCTCTCCAATAAATAAATAAATCTTTATAAAATAAAATAAAGATTGTGGGATTGTGTTACAGAAAAAAAAAAAAAGAATGAGACGAATACTTCACTAGAGATGTTGTAATGCAATCTAATGGCAAATGTCAATTTCCAGGACCTCTTTGGTGACCATAAAATTAGTACTCATTCATGTTGAACTACTTGTAACTTGCACATGCATCGTACAGCATTTAGGATTATAGTAAGTATTATGAGGCACTTCAAGCCTATGTAACACCTTATAAATCATTTTTAAAAGTTTATATTTAGTTGTTGTAGAGTTAAGTATCTTTAAATACTTTCTAATTTTATTGATTACATACTGTTCTGGAAAAATGATAGAATATATATAGGACCTAAGGATTTCCTCTGAGTTACCTATAAAATTGATGTGAAAAAGTTCTGTGTATTCCATTGGGTTGAAAAAATTAGAAACATTTCTATTCCTGGCAGAAATTGATACAGTTTCCTTTTTCTGATAGATTGGGTTCATTTATTTTCTGGGGTCCAGATAGTCATTTCTCCCAGCTCCTAAAGTAATGAAGGTTCCTACCCTGGTCTACTCCACTGTTGATGCTCATAGTATTTCAGTGGTCATCAAAGATCACACCCTGAAGCCTGATTTGCCTTAGAATTTTTTATGTAGTTGGTTGAGCCCCTAACATTCCCCCCACACACACACACCCTTTTTTAAAATCTAAATTGAGAGTCTGTGTATCAAGGGTGTTTCCAATTGACCATACCCATATGTGTCTTTGAGTTGCTTGGTCTCAAGTTGCTAGGTCTCTCACCTTGAGAGAGAAAATATAATTTGTTGAATCACTGCTATGTGTCAATAATCTATACATGCTACAGGAAATATGCTTTGATAGCAATAAAAAACAGACTTGATGTTGGAGAAAATTCAATCAGTGATGCAAAGGACAAAATTTCAAACCAATGTGAGAATACAGAGGAAAAGAATAAGGAAAGGAAAAGGAGAAAAAGATATGGACACAGAAGATAGATTATAAAGGTCCAACTGGCAAATAATAGGTATTACTGAAGAAAAGAGAAAAATGGATAAAACCAAATAATCAGAGAATAAAATTGCTATTGCATATTATATACATGAAGCAAGTGAAATTAATAGACAGGAATCTATACTAGTAAAGTGTTTTCAGTACAATTTAGAAGAGTAGTTCAGTAATAGCCACAGGACAGCCTAGAGAAAAAGAGAAATTAAACGTTTTGGAAAGGGTAGATAATAGGAAAATAGTACAAACTTGAAAGTGGACTATGTGGACAGAGCTCTTGAAGACGTAACTTTAATCAGAGACCAAGTGTGCATGGGGAAGAGTGAAAGAGTATATATGCATATAAAATGCAGATAATACTGATGCAGCAGTGTTTTTGAAGAGGGCATCCAGCAATCCAATTGTGGATACCTGCTTCTGAAGGGAACAGAGAGATCCTTGCTGCCAAGGAATTGAGTTTGTGTGATTTAATTTGTCTGGGGGTTTCCTAAAAGACTAATGCAAGACAGTTGCTTTTGTTTCAACTAGCTTAGAACTCTCTCAGGGCAGAAAAGCAGCTAAGGAGAGAGCATTCCTTGAAAACATTGACAGGCAAATGAACAATCTGCTGCCATTTGGGGCATGAGATTATAGTAGGAGCAAACAACTGACATGATGAAAGACTAGTAGAAATACTAGGGAGTTACTTTCAGGAATAAAGTCTTTGAAATGTCCTCCTGCTATAACAGGACATCTAGCAAGTCAAGTGAATGCTGAGAGCAGGAATGGTCAGAAAACCTGAGGTAACCCCGGGCTTTCACATATGGCTGGGTTTTAGGCTCAGTGCAAGCTGAAAATGAGGGTTAAGGCAAAGTTGTAAATGGCATAGCTAAGCCTTGAAAGAGTGTCCCAAAACAGAGGCATTTAGTAAAAACTGGAAAGTATTTCTTTTCTTTTCTGTCTCTCTGCCTTAAGTAAATTTTTGCCAAACCCCTACTGACCACAAGCTAAAGGAACCAAGGCTTTATAAACCAAACACAACAAAAATATATTTAAAATATTATTTTAAAAGTCATTAAACAAGCAAAAAACTACAACCCACAACAAGCAAAAACAAACTTTGAGAAAGGGAAAGATTCTGATTACCAAACTTACCAAATTATGATATTCAAAACACCAGTATTCAACAAAAATGATGAGGCATGCAAAGAAACAAAAAAGTATGGATTATTCAAAGGAAAATAAGATATTAACAAAAACTTTCCCTGTGGATAGTAGGCATTTGACTTACCTGACAAAGACTTCAAATCAACTGTCCTAAATATGTTCAAATAGCTAAATGAAACCATAGATAAAGAAATAAAGCCAGGAGAATGATGTTCTAACAAATAGAGTATATGAATAAAGAAATTCAAAACATTAAAAAAATAAAGTAGAAATTCTGGAGATCAAAAGTACAATAAGTAAAATGAAAAAAAAAATCATTAGAGGGCTTCAACAGCAGTTTTGAGCAGCAGAAGAAAGAAGCAGCAAATTTGAAGATTGGTAAATTGAAATCACTCTGGTGATCAGGAGAAAAATAAATGAACAGAGTTCATGAGATACGTGAGATAATTATCAAGCATACCAATATATGCATAATGAGAGTCCCAAAGGAAAGAATAAAGGGAAATGGGAAGAAAGAATATATGAAGAAATAATAGCCAACAAATTCTAAAATTGATAAAAGACATGAATCTATACATCCAAAAAACTGAATGAATTCTACGTATTATAAATGCAAACAGAGGCACAGAGACATATTAATATCAAACTTTGAAAGCCAATCAAAGAGAGAATCTTGAAAGGAGAAATAGAGAAGTCACATGTCAGACACAAGGGAGCCTCAATAAGATTGTCAGCTGATCTGTCATCAGAAATCAGGAAGGCACAATCCTGGGAGAGGCTGAAACTGTAATAAGGTTAAAGAAAGCCTTGGTTTGCTAGTGTGGGCCTTAGCACAAGTGACTCCATTTTGTGCCTATTGACTCTTTTTTTCTTTAACACCTGTATAACAAAAGACATCAAGATAAAGAGGCACAAGATAGCCAGGGCACATAAAAAGTAAAAAACCAAAAACAAGTGAACCATCTAAAAATAAAGGTGATAGAAATCTGAACTAGAATGTTGGATTAGGATTCAGAGCTTTAATTCAAAGTTCTTAACTTTCCTTCTTAGCATAAACTTCTGTACCAAATAGTTAAGGACAGAATGGAAAGAAAGAAGACTGGGCTTCTTTTAAAAAGTGGTTGTTTGAGGAAGGGAGTTAAGATGGTGGAGTAGTGGGATGATCCTATGATTGCCTCATCTCTCAAACAGCTAGATAAATATTGGATCATTCTGAACACCCAAGAAATCAATATGAGGACTAAGAACAAGCTGCACAACTGGGGGAGAGAAGAGGCCACTTCAGATGTGTAGGAGGTGTGGAAATGTGATCTGGGGGAGAAAAGGATGGTGGGTACTGTGGTGGGGAGGGAACCCTGATTGCAGAGAGGGGTGAGAGAGAGAGCATGTGAGAGTGAGCAGGGCACAGGGGATAGCACAAGGAAGATTCTTCCCCAAAGCCATTGACTGGCAAAATGAGAGAGGTTGATTATCTTGAGTATTTATAATGAAAAAAGCTCAAAGACTGGAGTTTTAGAGTTCTGTGCCATGGCTAGGGTAGAGCATGACTTGTGCTGCAGTGCTTCTGTGGAGAAGGAGGGCAGAGGCATGGAGTGGACAGTGTGGTCTGAGGATCTCCTGGGTCACAATGGTAGAGACAGTTCTCTTTTTTGGAGGGCATTTGGGAGAGGTGGCACTGCCTCTCTGGGGACTAAGGAGCCAACATGCACCACTGAGTTGTCCCCTTCATTAGCACAGGAATAGAGGCAGCTGCTGAGGGCAGCTAACCTGGATGCTGGCTTTTTGCTGCACTTTATTGAAAACTCTAAACCCCTGCAGGTTCATGCACCTGCCCTTCTGGGAAACACTGGCACCAGCCATAGTGTGGCAAGACCCTCCCCTGGAGGATCAGTGTGGGTCCATGCCGTTCTGGGTCCCTAAAATTTGGAGTTTTGAAACCCAGCCTATATGCTTGAGGTAAAACACAGGAGAACTACACTGCTGGGTGGGCAGATGGTTTGGACAGACAGGGTAAAGGCAGGGATCTGAAGGATGCCTGGGACAAACAAGGGGAGATTTTTCACTCTTCTCTGATGGCTTCCTGAGTGGTAGTGGGCATGAACTCCCTTCTCTGGGGACAAATAAAGGGAGATTTTTCGCTCTTCTCTGATGGCTTCCTGAGTGGTAGTGGGCATGAACTCCCGTCTCTGGGGATGAGAGAGCACCTGATGCCATTTTTACCCTGCCCATCAAAATGGACTGATATCAGTGAGCAGCATAGTGCCCACAGTGAAGGCCTCAGCCCCTTACACCAAGCCCCACCCCCCTGAGCTCTACAGGTGTTCTTTACTAAGGCAAGTGTGCCTAAGAACCAGCAGCAGCAGGCCGCTCCCCCAGAAGACCAACAGGAACCCCAGCATGCACCATGACTATTGACCATAGAATGCTGCAAAGCTTCAGCTGTAGTGGAAATAGGGTCAGGTATCTTTTAACAATCAGACCAGAACACACCAAGTTAAAAGTCACCACATTCTGGACAAGTCCAAACACCTACCACTGTAGACAAGGAGAAACTCTGCAGAGAACTGACCTGAGGGAAAAAGCAGCCAAAACACAGCAGCAGAATGCACATAATATATGCCAGAAACACTTCCTGAAGTGCCAGGCCCTGGACAGTTTATGACCTCTTCTTAATAAAGTCATTACTCTCAGGAGATGGAAACACAACAGACATTCCTAACACATGGAAGGTAGAGACATAGACAAAATCCAAAGATAGAGGAATTCATCCCAAAAGAAGAACAAGAAAAGGTCATGGCAAAGGATCTAATCGAAACAGATATAAGTAATATGCCTAACCAAGAATTTAAAACCACAATCATAAGGATACTAGCTGGGCTTGAGAAAAGCAAAGCAGATAGTCCCTTACTGCATAGATAAAAGGAATAGAAAGTAGTCGGCTGAAATAAAAATATGCTGTAACTGAGATGCAAAACCAACTAGATGTAATGACCATAAGGATGGAAGAAGCAGAAGAATGAATAAGTGATATAGAAGATAAAATTATGGAAAATAATGAAGTTGGAAAGAAGAGGGAAAGAAAAATATTGGATCACGAAGGTAGACTTAGGGAACTTAGTGACTCCATTAAGTGTAATAACATTCATATCATAGGAATCCCAGAAAAAGAGAGGGGGGAAAAAGTGGCAGGTTTATTTGAGCAAATTATAGCTGAAAACTTCCCTAATCTGGGGAAGAAAACAGACATCCAAATCCAGGAGGCACAGAGAACTCCCATCAAAATCAAGAAAAGCAAGCTGACACCAAGACATATTGTAGTAAGATTTGCAAAATACAGAGATAAGGAAAGAATCCTAAAAGCAGCAAAGAAAAAGAAATCCCTAAACTACAAGGGAAGACAAGCAGGAGATCTATTCCACAGAAACTTGACAGACCAGAAGACAGTGGCATGATATATTCAATGACTGAATGGGAAAAATATGCAGCCAAGAATACTTTATCCAGCAAGGTTGTCATTCAGAACAGGAGAGATGAAGAGGGGCACCTGGGTGGCTCAGTTGGTTAAGCATCTGCCTTTGGCTTGGTCAAAATCTTGAGTCCCCTGATAGAGCCCCTCATTGGGCTCCCTCCTTGGCAGGGAGTCTGCTTCTCCCTGTGCCCCTCACCCCACTTGTGCTCTCTCTCAAATAAATAAATAAAATCTTTTTTTAAAAAAAAGGAGAGATAGTTTCCCAAACAAAAACAAAAGGAACAAACTAAACCAGCCCTGCAAGAAATATTAAAGGGGACTCTTTGAGTGGGAAAGAAAGACCAAAAGCAACAAAGACTAGAAAGGAACAGAGAAAATCTCCAGAAACAATGTACAGGTAATATGATGGCACTAAATTCATATCTCCTAATAATCACTATAAATGTAAATGGACTAAATGCTCCAATAGAAAGACATGGGGTATCAGAATGGATAAAAAAACAAAACAAGAGAAAACAAGACCCATCTATATGCTGCCTACAAGAGACTCATTTTAGACCTAAAGACACCTCCAGATTGAAAGTGAGAACCATTTATTATGCTAATGGATGTCAAAGGAAAGCCAGAGTAGCCATAGTTATATCAGACAAACTAGATTTTAAACCAAAGAGTATAACAAGAGATGAAAAAGGTCACTATATGATAATAAAGGGGTCCTATCCAACAGAAGATCTAACAATTGTAAATTGTTATGCCCCTAACTTGGGAGCACCCAAATATATAAATCAATTAATAACAAACATAAGGAAACTCATTGATAACAATGAAATAATAGTAGGGGACTTTGACACCCCACTGACAACAATGGACAGATCATCTAAGCAGAAAATCAACAAGGAAACAATGGCTTTGAATGGCACACCGGACCAGATGGACTTGACAGATATATTCAGAACATCTCATCCTAAAGCAGCAGAATACACATTCTTTTCAAGTGCACATGGAACATTCTCCAGAATAGATCACAGATACTGGGTCACAAATCAGGCCTCAACCAGTACAAAAAGACTGAGGTCATACCATGCATATTTTCAGACCACAACATTATGAAACTTGAAGTTGACCACAAGAAAAAATTTGGAAAGACCACAAATACACGGAGGTTAAACAACATTCTACTAGAGAATGGATGGGTTAACAAGGAAATTAAAGAAAAAACAAAGAAATACATGGAAGCAAATGAAAATGAAAACACAATAGTCCAAAACCTTTGGGATGCAGAAAAAGTGGTCATAAGAGGAAAGTATATAGCAATACAGGCCTACCTCAAGAAGCACAAGAAACAGGCTTTCAGTCCAACAGCCTGTAAGACACTGAAATCTGCCAACAACCATACAAGCTTAAAAACAGATCCTTCCACAGTCTTGCCTTTGTTGAGACTGGAGCCCCAGGCAAAACTTTTGCAGCAGCACTGAGAAACCTTAAAGCTGAGCCTGTACTCTTAATGCATAGGAACTATGAGGTAATAAATGTGTTTTGTTTTAAGCTACAAAAAAAAAAAAAAAAAAAAAGGAAAGAAAGAAAGAAATAAGAAAAGTCTCAAATACACAGCCTAAACTTACCCCTAAACAATCTAGAAAAGGAATAGCAAATAAAGCCTAAACCCAGCAGAAGGGAAATAATAAGGATTAGAGCAGAAATAAATGATATAGAAACTAAAAAACCCAGTAGAACATATCAATGAAAACAGGAGCTGGTTCTTTGGAATAATTAATAAAATTGATAAACAAATAGCCAGACTTGTCAAAAAGAAAGGAGTAAGAACCCAAATAAATAAAATCACAAATGAAAGAGGAGATATTATAGCCAATACCATAGAAATACAATTATAAGAGAATATTACAAAAAATTATATGCCAACAAATTGGGCAATCAGAAAGAAATGGATAACTTCCTAGAAACATATAAAATACCAAAACTGAAACAAAGAAATAAAAAATTTGGACAGACCCATAACCAACAAAGAAATTGAATCAGTAATCAAAAATCTCCCAACAAACAAAAGTCCAGGGCTGATGGCTTCCCAGGGAAATCCTACCAAACATTTAAAAAAGAGTTAATACTTATTTTTCTCAAAGTGTTCCAAAAAACATGAAAGGAAGAAAAATTTCCAAACTCATTCTACAAGGCCAGCATTGCCTTGATTCCAAAACCAGAGACCCAACTGAAAAGGAGAATTACAGGCCAATATCCCTGATGAACATGGATGCAAAAAATCTCAACAACATAGTAGCAAATCGAATCCAACAGTCCATTAAAACAATCATTCACCATAATCAAGTGGGATTTATTCCTGAGCTGCAAGGGTGTTTCAATATTTGCAAGTCAATCAATGTGATACACCACATTAGTAAAAGAAAGGATAAGAAACATGATCTTTTCAATATATACAGAAAAAACACTTGGCAAAGTACAGTATTCAAACTGCTTTATAAAATAGTAAAAGCAATTGGCAAAGTCATCAATGATGAAGAATTTTAAAAATATACCCCAAAAGTAGTAATATTAATATTCATTCATTAAACAAATATTTATCGAGCACCAAATATATCCCAGGAAGTCTTCAAGATGATGAGCCACTAAACTAATATTCTATTGTTTTTACTAATATTCTATTTTAATAGAGCTTACATTCTAGTGAGAGAGATAGGTAAAAGACACACATACAATATAAAACAGTAGATTATAATACAATATGATATATTCTTAAGTGTTATGTAGAAACTAAAGTTGGCTAGTATAGAAAATGCATGACAGGAGAAATAAGGAACTATTTTGAATACAGTGATGAGGGAAGATGACTCTGAAGAATTAACATTTGTTCAGAGAGCTGAGTGAATGAGCCATATGGTCAAATGGGGAAAGAATGTTCCAGGCAAAAGGATGTATAAGTGCAAATGTATTAAAGTGGAAGACAGCTAACTGTTCAAGAAATGAGGAGGCTAATGTGGTTGGGAAGTGGTGAGGTCTATACTTTTCCTTTCTTAATGTGTTCATAGATTTAAAATTTTTTTCTTTCAAATTTTTATTTAAATTCTAGTTACTTAACATACAGTGTAATATTAGTTTCAGTAGTAGAATTTAGAGATTCATCACGTACATATAACACCCAGTGTTCATCCCAACAAGCCGCCTGCTTAATACCCATTACCCATTTAACCCATCCCCTGCCCACATCCCCTCAATCAACACCCAGTCTGTTCTCTATACTCAAGAGTCTTTTATAGTTCCCCTCACTCTTTTTCCCCCTTCCCCTACGTTCATCTGCTTTATTTCTTAAATTCCACATATGAGTGAAATCATATGTTATTTATATTTCTCTGACAGACTTGTTTTGCTTAACATAATATACTCTAGCTCCATCCACTTCATTGTAAATGGCGTGATTTCATTCTTTTTGATGGCTGAGTATATATATATATAATCACCTCTTCTTTATCCATTCATCTATTGATGGACAGTTTCCATAATTTGGCTATTTTTGATAATGCTGTTATAAATATCAGGGTGCATGATCCCCTTCAAATCAGTCTTTTGGTATCCTTTAGTTAAATACCTAGTAGTGCAACTGCTGGGTCGTAGGGCAGTTCTATTTTTAACTTTTTGAGGAACAACCATACTGTTTTCCACAGTTTCTGCACCACTTCGCATTCACACCAACAGTATAAGAGGGTCTCCCTTTCTCTGCATCCTCACCAATATCTGCTGTTTGCTGTGTTGTTAATTTTAGATATTCTGACAGGTGTGAGGTGATACTCATTGTAGTTTTGCTTTGCATTTCCCTGTTGATCAATGATATTGAGCATCTTTTCATATGTCTGATAGCCATCTGGATGTCTTTGGAAAAATGTCTATTCATGTTTTCTGCCCATTTCTTAACTGGATTATTTGTTTTTTGGGGTGTTGAGTTTGATAAGTTCTTTATACATTTTGGATATTAACCCTTAATCATATATGTCATTTGCAAATATGTTCTCCTATTCCATAGGTTGCCTTTTAGTTTTGTTGATTGTTTCCTTTGCTGTGCAGAAGGTTTTTATCTTGATGAAGTTCCAATAGTTCATTTTTGCTTTTGTTTCCCTTGCTTCAGGAAACATACCTAGTAAGAATTTGCTATGGCCGATGTCAAAGAAGTTACTGCATGTGTTCACCTCTAGGATTTTGATGGTTTCCTCTCTCACATTTGGGTCTTTCATCTATTTTTAATTTATTTTTGTGTGTGGTGTAAAAAAGTAGTCCAGTTTCATTCTTCTACATGTTGCTGTCCAGTTTTCCCAACACCATTTTTTGAAGAGACTGTCTTTTTCCCATTGGATATTCTTTCCCGCTTTGTCAAAGATTAGTTGAACATACAGTTGTGGGTCCATTTCTGCATTTTCTATTCTGTTCCATTGATCTATGTGTCTGTTTTTGTGCCAGTATCATACTGTCTTGATGATTACAGCTTTGTAATATAACTTCAAGTCTGGAATTGTGATGCCTCCAGCTTTGCTTTTCTTTTTCAAGATTGCTTTGGCTATTTGGGGTCTTTTGTGGTTCCATACAATTTTAGGATTGTTTGTGCTAGCTCTATGAAAAATGCTGTTGGTATTTTGATAGGGATTGCATTAAATGTATAGATGGCTTTGTGTAGTATAGACATTTTAACAATATTGTTCTTCCAATCCATGAGCATGGAATGTTTTTCCATTTCTTTGTGTCCTCTTCAATTTCATTCATAAGTGTCCTATAGTTATCAATGTAAAGATCTTTTACTTCTTTGGTTAGGTTTATTCCTAGGTACCTTATAGTTTTTGGTGCAATTGTAAATGGGATTGAGTCCTTGATTTCTCTACTACTTCATTATTGGTGCATAGAAATGCAACAGATTTCTGTACATTGATTTTCTATCCCATGGCTTTGCTGAATTCGTGTTTCAGTTCCAGCAATTTTTTTGTGGAGTCTTTTAGATGTTCTGCATAGAGTATCATGTCATTGGGAATAGTGAAAGTTTGACTTCTTCCTTGCTGTTTTGGATGCCTTTTACTTCTTTCTGTAGTCTGATTGCTGAGGCCAGAACTTACAATACTGTTAAATAACAGTGGTGAGAATACACATCCCTTTCTTGTTCCTGACCTTAGAGGAAAAGCTCTCAGTTTTTCCTCATTGAGGATGATATTAACTGTGGGTCTTTTGTATATAGCCTTTATGATGTTGAGGTATGCTCTCTCTATCCCTTCTTTGTTGAGGGGTTTTTATCAGTAATGAACTGGGTGTTATTTGGAGATGGCAGTAAACATTTAAAAATCACTGAAAACTGTTAGATACTATACTTGGTGTATTTTTCCTTAGTTCACTTATCATATATGTTTCAATCCAGTAATCCTGCTACTGAAATCTATCCTGGGGACAATATTAAAACTATTGAAAACAGTTATGTATATAGAGAGGCCTTTACTTTATTATTATTTATAATGGTTAATATTGAATATGAATTAACAGACCAATAATGGACTAGTTAAGTACCTTTGGAGCATATATCTATTGTGATAATGTGCCATTGAAGGTGATGATTATAGACAGGTTAAAAATGGAAAAAATCTTAGGTTGTAATGTTAAGTAAATAAGCATAACATTGCATGCATATTTTTAATGTAATGAAGGAAAAATATTTAGGAAAAACTTGTAAGAAGTACACGTATCAAAATAGTAGTAACTGGTTGTGTTAGGATTGTAGGATTTTATAATGTTTTTTTTTGTATCAAGTTGTGTATGTGATTTTGTTATTTTAATTTCAACTAATTTTTATTTTTACCAAAGCATTACATGCAGGTAGTTTAAAAACACAAATAGTACAGTAAAGTTTATAGGAAGACCTGTAACTAATAGTCCTGTCTCATTTATACCTTCTATACTCTTATATGGGATTAACTTTTATACTTTGAAATGATAAATTTTACTTATATTTCTTAATTTCTCAGTTACAAACATTTATGATATTTAGGATGATGAAGTCTTAGTAATATTAACCCTCCTTTCCTCTTCCACGCATCCTCTCAATACAGCATCACTTTTTGTTGTCATCATTAAATTTTTACATTGTTATGATTATTTAAATATGATTCACTGCTGAGCCAAATAGTGTACAATGGTTTTACCTTCTTTTTGAACAATTTAAAAAAATATGCTTGAAGGTAAACATTGTCTCATATTTTTTCATTTGCTAAATTGTCTGCATACTTATCAGATCTATCAAAACCATCAACATAAATTTAAAGCCCCTGCCATAGCTAAAGAATGATCAGTCTCATCAGTTAATTTATCAGTTCCATTTTCCTGAGTCCTCTATCCTTCTGTTCCAGTCTGGACCATTGGTTCTCTAGGATACCTACATAACTCTTGTTCAGGGACCTCTCTTCCCTTCACTGTTGACCTGAAAATCATCTTTATTGCCCTAGAGGAACTATGCAATTTGTGGCTGCCCAATATCTTTTTATTTATTTTATATATTTATTTTTTAAGATTTTATTTATTTATTTATTAGAGAGCAAGCGAGAGAGAAACAGCATGAGAGAGGAGAGGGTCAGAGGGAGAAGCAGGCTCCCCGCTGAGCCGGGAGCCTGATGTGGGACTCGATCCCAGGACCCTGGGATCATGACCTGAGCCGAAGGCAGTCACTTAACCAACTGAGCCACCCAGGCGCCCTGCCCAATATCTTTTTAAAATCCTCTTCCTTTTAATAGTTTCCTTTTTTAAAAAGTTATTTATTTATTTATTTATTTATTTATTTATTTATTTATTTATTTATTTATTTAAGAGGGAGAGCAGGAGAGCACAAGCAGGGGAAGCAGCAGAGGGATATGGAGAAGGAAAAGCAGGTTCCCCACTGAGCAGGGAGCCCCATGTGGGGCTCTATCCCAGGATCCTGGGATCATGACCTGAGCCAAAGGCAGATGCTTAACTGACTGAGCCACCCAGGCGTCCCCATTTTAATAGTTTCCTAAAGTTGCTTTTCACATGTAGAATTTTAAACAAATGCTAGTGTCCCTTTTTTCCAGAGTGTAATCATACGAGTAGCTTCTGTTAAGCAGATGTGCCTGAATGATATAAGAAATGTAGAAGTAGGGCGCCTGGGTGGCTCAGTTGGTTAAGAGACTGCCTTCAGCTCAGGTCATGATCCTGGAGTCCCCGGATCGAGTCCCGCATCGGGCTCCCTGCTCGGCAGGGAGTCTGCCTCTCCCTCTGACCCTCCCCCCTCTCATGTGCTCTCTCTCTCTCATTCTCTCTCTCATAAATAAATAAAATCTTTAAAAAAAAATGTAGAAGTAAAGATCTGAGATTGTGTGGCTCTTTCAACAGCAGGGACATTATGAACATGAGCATATTGCTTAAATTTGGCAGAATGGGCCAACCTAGCAGAGATAAATTGTGAGAAATTGTCATTTCCATATATTTACCACCAAGATATTTCTCCTGGTAAATATCTCATTCTTTTAGGGACTCTTTATTTCTATTAAATTTCCTTTCTTACATCTGTCGTGGTCATTTACATATTTGTTCCCATTCAATCTGTATAGGTCACTTCTCTCCTTTCCTGTTTTATTTTTTTTAATTTTTTTTTTAAGATTTTATTTATTTATTTGTGTGAGAGAGAATGAGAGAGAGCACATGAGAGGGGGGAGGGTCAGAGGGAGAAGCAGACTCCCTGCCGAGCAGGGAGCCCGATGTGGGACTTGATCCCGGGACTCCAGGATCATGACCTGAGCCGAAGGCAGTCGCTCAACCAACTGAGCCACCCAGGCGCCCATCTCCTTTCCTGTTTTAAATATATATTCTTTCTTGGCAAATATTGCCAGTTCTCCAAAAGGGGAAACCTTTCAGAAGGGCTACCCATTGTTGACTGGAAAGTAAAAGTTCCACAGCTTTGATAGGATGTTTTTATTTCATGTCTTGCTTGTTCCACTTAATGTATGATCTGCTTCAGAAATATTTCTATTTACAGAGTTACCATTCAACTATTCCCACACTGCTTTCTCCATGCTTTGCATTGTTTTTCCTCACAAAATACTCAACTTCTTTCTGTCAGTTATTCTCAAAGAATTTTTGTTCAAGTCAGAAATTTAGGAAAGCTTGTGTTAAACAGCTGTGGACTTTCTATAGTCATTGTTTATTGATTTTGTAAACTATTCATAACATAGAAAGAAAGAGAAAGGATAATCTGTAACAAGCCATCCTGGATAAAACCATAGAGAAGAAGGTCAGGAATAAATTGTTTCAGAAATGCACTCAATTCTACCCACCCCATTCCTCAACCATACATTACCTCTGGGTTTACTAGACCTTAGTTAAAACTAAAATTCAGTCCCATTAAAGGCAAGGGTATTATTATCATTAGAGAAATCTTTTGCAGTTATAATTATGAGGGTCTCTGACCCTTCACGTTAGAATATACTTTGTATATAAAGTGACAGACTAATTTGGCTAGAGCAAGCCTCTGTGTAAGCTAATTACATGTGGTAATTTTGCCTGAAAGGAGACTGACTTGAAAGTGAATCCAATTTAACGGTGAGGAGATTGTTATAAGAAACATTTCATTGTGGGCTTGGAAGTCCCTTAAAGTGCTATTTTTCACTTGAATAACCATATTGCCATAGCAAAGATTTTTCAAATTACTTAATATTTGTGAGATATTATTTGAACTAAGAAAAAATAAAGACAAATAGTGAGGATTTCTTGAATTTTATGGGAAAAATTTAGGATTCTAATTATTATTCACACATTAAAATTAGCTTCTGTTTCCTTCTTCCTACTAGTTCTTAAATTATGATGGACCACCTTGCTCCATTAAAGGGCAAAGCTAATTCTTTAATTATATATTCAACTCAGAAGGAGCATAGTTTGTCCAGTTTATCAATCTTTCTGAGTTTTGCTTTTTAAAAATATAATCTCTCTCAGGAATTTTAATAATCGTTTCTCATAAAATCATTACATGAAGTAGTAGCTATTGTATGGTGAGTTGAAATATGGCAACTCCAAGCAGAAAGGGCAGAAGAAATACTTTAAGGAGGGCCTGAAGCATGCTTTATCTGGTTGTGTGGATGGCTAGTCAAAGGAGCTCTTTGGAGCACAGTAATCAGGATCAGGGCCTTTTTTTTCCAGCAAAAACTTTAATATAAATCCAAGGCATATTCCAATATAAACCCCGTAAATGGCAGCCACAGGTTTGTATTACACTTTACATAATATTGGGTTTGTATAATGTAGAAAACTGGCAGGAACACTGGCCAGCTTCCAACCTGAGCAGGGACACCCTGACCTATTTGAGGACCACCAAGTGTGACACCTGTTCTGAAATTCTCTTTCCTTTCAAGTTACTCCAATTCTTAGAATTGCCATCATAAGTTCTTCCATTGTGTTAAAGCCTAAAGCTTTCAGAAAGCTCCTGTAAAATTGCAAATCTTTTCTGGGAAAGTGTAGTGGGTGCTACATGATCTGCCCAGGTCTCCCCTTCAGGAAGAGGCAGTAATGACCCCAGTGATTTGGAGGGTTTGTGACTAATGGCTCTCACCTGAATCTCTTTCTTTGAATTGCCCTTAGCAAAAGAGAGCTATTTCACTGAATGCCTTATCTCCTCCATGGGATCGGCTCACATCCAATGACTTTTCAGTAATGGAGCATAAAGTCCTGATCTGTTTGTCTCAGTGTGAAAGAGTTCTGAAGGGCCATTTCAGCTCCAGAGTTCCCTATAGGATCAGCCAAGGCCACTGTTGTAACTTCCTGTTTTACTTCCCCTTTTGCTCAATTCTGTTTCCCTCCCCTCTCATAAGTGTTGTAACTAATAAATCTCCTGGAAACAACTCTGAGTGCCTCAGTCTGTTTCCTGAGGAACCTAACATAAAAGAGGAACATTAGGAAGTCTCCTTGGAACAGACTCTACAAAGTGATGGATAACTGATAGCCCCTGGCATGTGGTTGTGGTACAGTACTTAAGTTTTTTTGATAAGTGATGGACTGGGATGAAGTACTAAAGGAAGGGAATGCCCCGAAAGGCATGATACCCCAAATATTTGAGAGTTTTTATGAGGAATGGTAAAGGAGAATAATTATAAGAACTTTTCAACAAGATTGCTGTGCTGTCTAGAGAAAGACAGTTAAAGGCTGAGGGTGATTAATAAGCAATATAAGATAAAGTATAAAAGCCAGAGAATAACCTTGGCAGCATATAAACAGACTCTCGTCTTCTGGAACTGGAGGGTAGAAAATGGTGAGAATCAGGCCTAATACTTAATTATAAGAGTCTCAGAACTCCAGAAAAAGGCTGAATTCTCATCCTAGGCATGTCTGATATGCCAGTCAGGGCCTTGATTGGGAAAGGTTGTATTCTCAAGACTTGGAATAGGAACATCTGCATTGGTATACTTGAAAATGTCCTATCTCTGGGGTGCCTGAGTGGCTCAGATGGTTAAGCGTCTGCCTTCAGCTCAGGTCATGATCTCCAGGTTCTGGGATCAAGCTCCACATTGGGCTCCCTGCTCAGCAGGGAGTCTGCTTCTCCCTCTTCCTCTGCCTCTCCCCACTGCTCCTGCTCTCTCTCTCTCTCTCAATCTCTGCCTCAAATGAATAACTAAAAAAAAATTCTTTAAAAAAAAAAATGTCCTATCTCAAAATTACCTTGAACAGGCCAATAATTAAAGTCAAATTACAATGTAAATCAATCAAAGATGTTTTGGGCCTTCTAAGGAAGAAAAGAGGTGCCAGTTAAGCATCTGCCTTGGCTCAGGTCATGATCCCAGGGTCCTGGGATTGAGCCCTGCATTGGGCTCCCTGCTCAGTGGGGAGCCTGCTTCTCCTTCTTCCTTTGTCCCCCGGCTGGTGCTCTCTCTCTTTCATTCTCTCTCTATCTAAAATAAATAAATTAAAAATATTTTTAAAAAAGAAGAAAAGAGGCTTTTCTATACACTGAAATTGCTGCAAGATCTGGCCAAAGTGTACCAGAATTAACTCAGAATATATATATATATATATATATATATATGATGAGGCTGGCCCCTGAGGGTGTTGATTCAAATGAGACAAAATATAAAGTTGGATAAGGAAGAGTGTATCAGGATAAGGGCATTCTCTTGTAATACAGGATATAATGTCTTGACAAGGACAATGGGAATTGGTGCTAATACACTACTAGGTGGCCTCTTGTATGCTTGAAAAAAGTAATAGCTCTCACAAAGTGAAGTAGAAATGGAGGGACTTACCTGGAAAACAGTGAGGAAAGAATCAAAGGCTCAGAGAAGAGGCATACTGATGTGGATATACTATGTAAGTTTAGAAACTCCTCCAGGTGATTGTATTTTATAGGTGATTCCATTGACAAAGTGGTAACGAATGCACTGGTGATGGGGCACAAATATCGTTAAGAAGTTCAGACATGGCTGTCCCCTGAAGTCCTGGGATGAGAGTAGGAGATACTGTTATAGAACTCACTTTGATATAAATGAATAAGATAGAATCCCAAAATAATAGCTGGCAAGTAGTGGTATGTAAGCATCAGAAGCAAGGTAGGTATGATAGTGTAATAAGAGGCAAGGTCAAAATGGTGACCTGTAGAACGTGACCTGCAGAGAACATTAGAGATGATTAATAGAACACAGTATTTCTAAGGGCAATATAGATGGGCAGTCAAACAGGGTATTGCCCGATCTATATACCCCAAAATAATCAAGTATGGATGATTATGAGTTTGAGGCCAGCTGCTTCAATAAAAAGTCATGATCCTAGTTTTGCAAAATGAGCCAATTCTCTCAGGCCAAGACCAATTGACTGAAGGGAATGCTGGGTATCCATAAGGAAGAACTCTGAAACACAAGTATTTATGGTATTCATTTCCCCACTCCTTCTTTGAAGGGACCTATGACCGTTTGCTCATGTAGTTTTTACACTGGGAAAAAAGGGAATAGTCAACATTTCAAGAACTGTTGCACTAGGATATGAGTCAACGTTGATACCCAAAGTATTATCATAGATTCCTATCTGGAGTGGGGGATATATAGAAGATACAGGCAATAAATAAATTTGCCTCCTACATTTGAACTATTGTGTGTCTGTCTACTGGGTCTACAGACTTCCTAGGGGTCATATTTTGATCCCCAGATTTATAACCACAACTGACATGTTTTGGAGTTGATAGAACTCTCACATTGGTTCCTTGGTCTGTGGGGGGTGGGCCAGCATAATTTTCATATTCTATGCTTATACTGCTCTTAAGTTTCAGAAACATTTTGAAAGCTTAATAACATAGGAAATGAACAATGGAAATGAAAATGGTCAGTCTAATGTTCTAATATTTTGTTTTAGAACAAGTAATTACCCTTTATATACTTAACTCCTAAACTTAGAGGATATGCCCAAGATATCCTTGACTCTTTAAACAAATCCAAAACCCATTATGGATCGGTCAGCTAAGAACACATTTATTCATTCTTCCCTTCACTAAACCAAATATTTATTGAGAACTCCCAGGTAATATGCTAGATATTAAGTTAAAGAAGAGTAAAAACAACTAAGCCCTTCTTGAGTTTGGTCATAATTCCAACTAATACTATCTTTCTGGGTAAATTATTTAAATAACTCTTTCAAGTTTCAACAAGGGAGTTATGCATTTAATACTCAGGACTTTATTTGATCAAACCAAACTTACTATATCCAAATATAATTTTTAATTTTTTCTTTCTATAAATGATACAGAAAAACACATTTATTTTTATATTGCAGCAATAACAGTCACATTTAGTGTGTATAAAATATGTTGCTTTGTCTCTGACTATTCTAGAGATAGTGATCTGATAAGATGAGATTGGTGAATGGTTAGAGGGGGGAAAAGAAACATCTACTTTTGGCTTTCAGAAGAAAATAATTTCACAAAATGATTAATTACATCCTAAAAACATTTGCAGAATAAAAATAGATATCTCTCATTAAGATCAGTAACAATGTGTGCATTTATTTTCATGTAATCGCTTTTCTGTCATATTCACAGTTAGTAGATATCTGATTTAACTTTCATTATACAATTTATATGACCTTTTACTAAAGACCTTCCCATATATCCGACTTTGAAAAATTTGCAATTAGCAAGGATTAATTACAGTTTTAACAATTTTGTCATTTCACATGGAAAATATTTAAGTAATCAGTATTATAAAATTTTCTATAACTTTTAGTATATAGAATGATTTATTTATATGCATAATACTATATATTAAATTATGTATTGATTGATATATGGGATTTTTACCATCCTTACATTACTCTGTCCTCCATTGCAGTAATAAAACTGAGTCATTTCAAATAATTTTCATCTAATTGAATGAACACTTCCCTATGTGTATTCAGCATTTAATTTCTAATTATGATTCCCTTGTTTTAGAGGAAACACATTTTTTTTTGCTCTCAAACCCCAACCCATGTTAATTTACTTAAGGTAGTGTTGTCTTTTTCTATTAAATACTGACATAGGACTGACAGAGATACATTTGTTCATACTCTTCCAAGCAAAGCTAGCCACTTCTTCCTCAGTACTACCATAGTGGATATTCCATTCGCATATTCTTCATTTCTATCATAATTTCTGTTTATTGTTCTCCTTCCCACAGGAATATAAGCCTCTCAAGGACAGAAATCTCATATTAGTCATCTTTGGTTTATTACTATCTAAAATGGGGCTGAATGAAAAATGAATATATTTTTTTCTTATTTTTTTATTTAATATTTCTTTCAGAGAAATATATTCTAAATTTTAAATTCTCTTTCTAAATATCAGCTAAAACTTATTAGTTTCTAAGTATAACCTAATACCTCTGCTAGAAAAGAACATGCTCAATAAAAATTACTGTCATTATAACAAATACAAAATTAATCTGTAGGGAAAATAATTAATTAATTCTTAACAAACATTAGTTGAAAGCCTATTATGTTATTACATCCCAAGTTCTGTGCTAACTTTTGTGAATACAAAACAGAATTTGATTTGGTTCCTGTTCTCAAGTAACTCATTGTCTACTGTGGAACAGAAGAAGAAAATGAAAGTTATAATAAAGTTACGCTTTGTATTCTGTGCTACTACAAACATATCTGTGACTTAACTAGTGTTCATTTTATACATTCTTAAAGTATTTTGCATTATTATATATGTTTTCTTGTGGCCATGTATGGCCAATTATGTGTTATGTTCCATAAGGGTAAAGATTATACCATACACTGATAATACCCTAACTGTGCTAGTGATGCCCAGTATACAAAGTAAGTTGAGAGACCTTTGGTTTAGTAGAAATGTAGTGGACTTACAAGCATAAGACTTGAGTTAAAATCTAGCTCTACTCTCTTAAACTGGTTATATTTTACTTTGAGCATATTATAAGCATAATTTCCTAAAATAACAAAAATGTATTTCCTTTCCAGTCTTTGTGGGGATTAAATAAGATAAATTTGTGAAAATACACAGTGGGTGCTTATAAATATCTTCCTTTTAATAAGTATTCATTTAATGTAATTAGGCAAAGAACTTAGAGAAGATTCACAAAAAAGCTAGTTATTTAAAGCATGGTTGACTTTAGTTATGTGTGTCAGCAAGTAAGGTTTTGTCTCAGAGCCGTCTTTCCTAAACATATGTATGCTACTCATCTTTCCCCTTTAATCACCCATTGTTTATCTCCTCATTGCTATGTAAATATTTATTGTGATTAGCACAATTCTGAAAAATTCTCAGATGACTCCCAAGATTCTGCCACCTGGCATACATACCATGAACAATCCCCTCCCCTTGAGTTGGGAAGGATTGGAAATATGATGGATTTTACTCTTATGATTAGGTCATATAATATGACAAAGGTCAAGGAACTGTGCTAGTGGAATTAATGTCCTTTTATCAGTTGACTTTTGAATTAATCAAAAGGAAGATCATCCTGGGTAGGCCTGACTCAATCAGGTGAGCCAGAAAAGGGACTGTGCTCGTCTTGAAACTAGAGACTTGAAGCAAGTGAGAGATTTTCCTGCTGGCTTTGAAGGAAAAAAAAAAAAAAATGGTCATGTGGAGAGGTCCATGTGGGAGGAAATGGCTTGTGGCCTGCAGGAAATGAGATGACCCACAGCTAACAGCCAGGAAGAAAATGGGAATTTTAGTTCTACTACATCCTCAAAAACAGAATTCTGCCAAAAACCACATGAGCTTGGAAGATGACCTCAAGGACCAGATAAGATTTCAGACCCTTATTAACTCTGATTTCAGCCTGGTGAGAAGATGTTGAACATAGGTAACTCAGTTGACCCAGGAACCTGACTTAAGGGAACCATGAAGTAATAAATTTGTGTTGTTTTAAGTCAGTAAATGTGGTAATGGGTTATGCAGTAATAGAAAATGAATAAATTTATGTAATCTGAAGAGATACTTTGATTTAGGATGTTAATAGGTGATAATATTATGGTTTTGTGTTACTCCTCCCAAGTAATATATCTTAAGCCAGGAAAAGCTGCATGGTAGGAATTACAGGTGGTAAAAGCAGGGCCAGGAAAGAGCAAATGAGACAGGCTTTTAGTCTTTCTCTACTAATATTAAAGCCAATTCTTATGGCTAAAATATTTGTTTGTTTGTTTTACCTAGAAGAGGAATAAAAGGAGGAAAGAGATTTGACAGTTTGCTAAGATGCAGGAAAATGGGGGAAACAGCATGATATAGTAGAATGAAAAACAGGCTATGCAGATTTGAGCCATGATACCACATTTAAGTAGCTATTAACCTGAGAAGGTCTGTGAGATTTAGAAAGTTTTTGCAGACTACAGAAGCTTGGGAGGTTTGAGGGGTGTTATATAATTATAAATTTTAGTGAAAAAGTAATACATTTGAGATATATAAGATATATTTATATGTGAATATTATTATATGTTACATTATTAATGTATGGATAATATGACATAATACTAATTATAAGAATATCCAAAAGATATTCTATATCACAGAATTTTCGGGCAAGAAGTACTTAAAACCATCTCCCTGAGTCCTTTGCCTATATGCTTTAATTATCTCAAGTATATATACCCTGAAATTATGTGATGATCTGCTTTGATTGAAATGCAAGTTTATCCGATTCAGCACAAGAAATGTCAGAGCAGTGAAAGTTCTATATCTTCTCCAAAATGCCCTATAACCTCCATGATAATCTTTTCTCTAAGCAGAGCTATTTTCTAGTCTTCTGTTATTTAAAGGGATGAATTATACATCCAGGGAAGTATTTTCATAGACATAATCTAGTCCTTATTAGAACAAAAATAAGAACAAAATGATGCTTTTCACCAAAAGTGGAAAAATACAATGAGACCTGAAACTAGGAACAATAGTTTTGCTGAATAACATATCATTACTGAGTTCTGAATGACTAAATTATAAATAGAATTGACATAATCATAGATCAAATTTTTTTATTCCACAGTGCTCTAATTTTTAACAACCAGTCAGTTATCTTAATGATATTAACATACTAAAAGTACATTTAAAAAGACATTATAGTAGTATCAAATCAGTGAAAGCAAAGAAATTTAAAAATGAAGCAATATTTCATTCTTCAACAATATTAGCCGAAGCTTAACTCATGAGGGCATTAGAGCTGGAAATCTCCAATTAGGTCAGGAAGTCTTTTTCCCTAAACAGTAAAAGAAGTAAATGGTAGACTTCCATCCGCTATTTTCACATATAAAAGAAAACAAATTAACTATTCAAAGGTACAGTATGGTATTTTAGTTCACATTCTGAGTTTCAGTTATGGACCTGCAGACTGAAAAATCATACACAGTTCAAAAGAAGTAATAGCTTGAACATATTACCAGTTGTACCTCATCTCTAAGGTCTGATCTGAGGAAAAATTATGAAATAAACCGTTTTGCTTAGTTTTACCTCATTCTCCTTTCCTTCCTTCCTCCAGTATTTTATCCAAGGTCCCTTACATGCTCTGTGTTTTTTTGAACAATTTGCCCTTTCAACAAACTATACAAATATATATTTTTTAAACTACACAAGTCTTATTGTAATTTCAAATATTCAAAATGATTTTAACTCAGTAATTGTCAGTTTTATGAGTTTGGGGAACAGAGAATAAATATGAACCCATGTGTTTGTCACTGTGTGTGTGTGTGTGTGTGTGTGTGTAAGAGCATTGCACGTCAATATGGTGGTAGGCACTCGATTTAACCAGTACAAATGAATCCTTGTGCAAAGAATATGCAAATTTAGGAAAGTGGGTAATTTAGAAAGCCTTATTGTTTCCTTAGACTATCTGCAAGGACAGTATGAGGCATGGACTAACAATCTGCTTCTGGCTAATTAAAACTGACAGTAGTCATTTGCATCCTTAGAGCTCAAAATATGTTAATTATAACTTAAATGCATCCACTTTGTGCATAAAGTATTTGTATGTTAGGCAAAATTTTGAAAAGAGAAATATGATATTCAGAATTTGAAAAACATGTTCATAAAATCATATTAATTTTTATATAATCATTTCATAGGTTTCTCTTTTAAGATTAAACACCTGGGTCTGGAGAAAAAACTGTATACAATAAAATGGAATCATTTCTGGGTAGAAGGAAAATTGTTTAGAATGTATATAAAATATTGTTTACGAAAACAAAATATTTCATTAAATGGCATTTTTATATGAAATATATTTTTAGGTGTAATATGATATAGTCTGGGTAATGTCAGGACATTGTATTAGTCATTATTAAATGTTCAAAGTGTTATTATTATTGTTATTTTTAAAGATTTTATTTATTTATTTGACAGAGAGAGACAGTGAGAGAGGGAACATAAGCAGGGGGAGTGGGAGAGGGAGAAGCAGGCTTCCCGACGAGCAGGGAGCCCAATGCGGGGCTCGATCCCAGGACCCTGGGATCATGACCTGAGCCGAAGGCAGACGCTTAACGACTGAGCCACCCAGGCACCCCAAAGTGTTATTATTATTTTAAATGGAGCTAAAAATCCAATGCCATATTATAAATAGTAACTGCAAAATGGAAAGGGAACTAGTTACTGAATAATGCACCAGTTGCCTAGGTTTTCAATTGACTGTTCACTGCCTATAAAGAGTGCAGTCTGACTATAAATAAATAAACTCCTTGGTGCAAATGTTCTCTTTACTTAGTGGCACGAATAGTGTAGTCACCCTGACTTACCCACTGATGGGGACTGAAGGCAGTGATGCATGCCTTATATTATCAAAAAAAATCACGTGGTAAGTGCAAATATATCAGATGAAGGACTGTTTTGATTGGTTTTTAGCATGGCAAGGAATATTCTTAGAAAAAGGGTACTTGGTAGCATAATTATAACCAGGCATCTGGATAGAAAATAACAAAAGCATATGTCATCTCCCAAGTTGTATCTATAGTTTGGGGCAATTTGACATTATAAACTTTACCTCGGTAAGTTTTCCCATCTCATATATACAACATCCCTACCCCCACTGCTATTAACATGGTTGCATAAGCATATTTGCAGTTACATGCTTTCTGGAGCATGGCCAGTTCTCTGCAGTTCATGCGGTTCAAATGAGAGAATTTCCTTCAAGGTTCCCAGTGATTACAATCAACATGATGATAGGGATGATCTCTAGGTTTCTTTAAGGGATATTGTTGGTAGCTTTCAGTTTTTATTCTATCATGATCCATACACCTATATTGGAAGATCATGTAACAGTTGGCTGAAACATAGGTTCCTGGAAAGCAAGAATAAATGGAACTATTAGGTCATATAGAACTAGGGAGGCTTTTTTTTTTTTTTAATTTTAGGGGGCTCTTTTTTTTTTAATTTTTCATTGTGGAGTAGAAAATGGTCATTTAGAAGATCATTTTTTTTTATTTGAAGAAATTCTTAGAAAGAAAGACACATTTAAAAATTTCCAACCTAAA
This sequence comes from Mirounga angustirostris, assembly GCF_029215605.1. NCBI lineage: Eukaryota > Metazoa > Chordata > Mammalia > Carnivora > Phocidae > Mirounga > Mirounga angustirostris. Next base: position 102,493,926 of record NW_026991719.1, read on the forward strand.
ATTTTCACCTGATCCTGGGATTCTGGTGAAGGATGTTATAAAATAAGTTGACCCCACTCTATTGGTTTGGTAAGCCTTCAGACAACCTATTCCTCCAGTGATCTTGGGCCTCTAGCTACAACTTTTTTTCAGAACCAGCAGATCTGCTTTTCAAACATCCTTAGTCTATGAAAGTAAGCTTTAAGTGCCCTGCAGACATTCAAAATCGCAATCTAAGTTCAGAGATAAGGTGTAACAAAGGTAAAGATATTTTCTGATTTATGTGGAAGTTGAAAGTAATGTCTAACAAAAAATCCCAGAAGTATTTTTATTATTGCTTTGTTCAGGAAAGAAAAATCTGCAAAAGGATATGAGCAAGAGAGCATAAAACTCAACAACCCATTGAGCCAAACATATAGAAACTAGGAAATAGGATTAACGTCAAAAGACAAAGAGGCACGGTAACTGGTGGCTAAAATGAAGAGTCCATCATCATGTTCCAATTCCTATTTAGGTCTTCTGATGGAAGAAGAGTTCTGATATCGGGGTCAAATAAGGGACAATTCTCCAGAAGGTGACATTAAACTGAGAAGAGGAATATGTTTTCCTTTAATGAATCACCTAACCACTGACATAGGAACATACTCTATTTTAAAAAATCTTCTAGGTCAGCTGTACTAAATAAAATACAATGATTTCTTGAACTCACCTTGTAGTGACCTTTTCTGTCATACCTTAGTGAATAACCACACCCTAAACACCCTAAATAGCTATTATTGAACTCTATATATACCTTGATAAAAAATTGCCTATATATCAAAAGACTTCCTCACACAGAAAAAGTTAATGTGTAAAGAACAATAAGACTATTTTACAATTTATTAAAAGAGATCCATTAATTCTAAAGAAAATATCGTAACATGATGTTAGCATAAAATGTAAATTGGTTTAGAAAATACAAGGAATAATTCATTATTAATAATCAGCATTAAGTAACTCACAGCCTTACCTTCTCCTTCTTCCCCCAATGCTATATGAACACAAATAAGAATTTTGATTAAAAAAGAAGAAGATAGTAGGAAGGGAAAAATGAAGGGGAGGAAATCGGAGGGGGAGATGAACCATGAAAGACTATGGACTCTGAGAAAGAAACTGAGGGTTTTAGACGGGAGGGGGGTGGGGGAATGGGCTAGCCTGGTGATGAGTATTAAGGAGGGCACGTATTGCATGGAGCACTGGATGTTATATGCAAACAATGAATCATGGAACACTACATCAAAAACTAATGATGTAATGTATGGTGACTAACAAAATAAAATTACTTAAAAAATGTTATACATAAAAAAATAGTGTATAAAATTTAAGATAAAAAATACTGCCCTCAAGTTTATTCTTTTTTATTTATTTTTATTTTTTTAAAGATTTTATTTATTTATTTGAGAGAGAGAGAATGAGAGAGAGCACATGAGAGGGGTAGGGTCAGAGGGAGAAGCAGACTCCCTGCCGAGCAGGGAGCCTGATGCGGGACTCGATCCTGGGACTCCAGGATCATGACCTGAGCCGAAGGCAGTCGCTTAACCAACTGAGCCACCCAGGTGCCCAAGTTTATTATTTTTTTAATGTTTTAATTTAAATTTCAGTTAGTTAGCATACAGTGTGATATTAGTTTCAGGTATACAATATAGTGATTCAACACTTCCATACAACACCCCAACCCCTTGTGCTCATCATAAGTGCATTCCTTAATCCCCATCACCCATCTCCCCTCTGGTAACCATCAGTTTGTTCTCCGTAGTTAACAGTCTGTTTCTTGGTTTTCTCTTTAAGATAAATAGAATGGCTTTAGACATGCACACTTTAGAGGTTAGGAAGCAATAATGACAATTTTTAATTTGAAAAAAATTTCACCATACCAGGTACAATTAATGTAGATAGAGAATGACTTCAGCTGTCTTTTGTTTTTAAACATCATATTGAAAATATGGAAGAAATAATCTGGGATATTGTTAGCAATGAAACTATTAGTAATATTTATCTTTTATGTGCTTTACAAATTTATATAGTAAACATGCATTACATCTTTAGTGGAAAAAATAAATTTTATCTTTGAAGTATTTTAAAACATGTCATGTTTTGAGGAGGATAGGTGAAAAGTGAATAGAGGGAAAGAAAAAAGCTAGAAAAAAAGGCAGAACAGTAAGGTAGAGTGGATCCTAGGGAAAGAGAAAGAAGGGAAACAAAAGCTAATGTAAAGGTGTTAGTTAACATACAGTATATGTTAACTCAGAGGGGCAAATGCTACTAGGTGTAAAACTAAAGTGGTGTTATGTAAAAAAGGGCTGATTCCTCCTCTGAGGGGTCTTCCTATTTAGTTGGTAATATACAGTTTAACCAACTGAGCCACCCAGGCGCCCCGATAATATACAGTTTAGACTAATGAATTATGATTGAACATTTATCAAGCCATCTACTCTTAATAAAAACAAAAAACAAAACAAAACAAAAAAACCACAATAGAATAGACATACTGAGAGGATTCACCAGGAAAGTATAAGGAAGAATGACTAGAGCACTAGAGTATTGGGCCAGATTTTTGAGGGGAGAAGATACATAGATCTGTAGAGATGAAGAGTGAAGGAAATCCAATTGGGGGATGAAACATACAAAAGCATAAAGTTAATACTAAATAAAATGTCTTGGAGGGATCATAAAAAAGCAGTACAAGATAGAAAAATATTCTTACTTCCATATCTGATACTTGAAGTTGCTGTGAGTGCTGAGGCTGAAAAAAAGATAGGTCCTATAATTTGAATGGTATTGATTTCAAGCTAAGATATTTACAATTATTTATACATTCATTCATTTGAAAACATGTATTAATAACAACCACTGTATTCCAAACATTCTTGTAGGCACTGGGGTTGTAGGAATTAACAAGACAGAAAAAGAAATACCTGCTCTAGTGTATTTCTGTTCTAGCAAATATATAATTAAAATACATTAAAATATATGTTAATATTTTTATATTTCAGTGTATATAAAATATATATAAAATTATATTTAATACATCAAATTTTTCATAGGAAACAAACATGTAATCCTCCTGTGAGATCTTATATAATACCTTGGCCCTTGTTGGTGGATAACATCAATGAAAAGAGATTTTAATACAAGATGCCACATATGGGCCTAGCCTTAGAATGTCGGGTCTTAATGCTTTGAATTGTGTGTAAAGCAAGAATCACTCTGTTACCAAGATTATCTGCTGCTAATTGGGATAATGAATACTGCAAATATGATCTACTTTTTCATGTCAAAACATAGAGAACAACATGATGTCAGAGATGTCAAAACAGCCAGACATTATTTATTCTTATTTCCTTCACATCTTTGGCTTGTTGAAATTGAGTTTTTTTGAAATTGTGGAACTAAATACAATTAATCTATAAACTTCCTCTGCTCACTAACATAGTTAAGGTGTTTTGCGGGGTGTGAGGGTGTAGGCATATGCTAATATAAGAAGATGTTAGTGAATCACATTCAGTTTGAGTGAAGTTTGCCTACTGGCATTTCAGTGTAATTCCATTAGCATTTCCATATAATTCTATGCACACATCTAGAGATTCTTATCTGAGGCTATAGTCAGAAATGGCTTACTATATGACAGGAAGTACACAACTCTCCAATGTAAACTACACAAAAATAAATTTTCATTAACAAGAGCCTTGTTATATAATAAGCAGTGAGAAGTTGCTATATGGAAACAGAGGACTTTTCTCTGTTTTGGATCACTTTGGGCCCTTACTAGGATGCTAGGATGCTGAAGGAGAACCTACCAAACAGCACACTGATATCCTTTTGGCTATTTCATCAGTTGATCAGACAACATTATTTCCAATAAGAAATCTCCTCCAACTCTCCCTTGAAGAGTTTGAAGAAGACCCCCCTTTTTTTTAGGATGCTGTTTATTGCTTATCATTGCTACATTTTATTTTACTTATTCTTTAGAGATAAAGAACGGGGGAGGGGCAGAGGGAGAGAGAGAATCTCAAGCAGACTCCATGCTGAGTGTGGAGCCTGACGTGGGGCTCGATCCCACTACCTCAACATCATTACCTGAGCTGAAACCAGAAGTCAGACACTCAACCAAATGAGCCACCCAGGAGCCCCTCATTGCTACTTTTTAAAGAGGCCTATATTTTAATCTCTTTCAGTGTTCCAGTTAAAGATACATTCTGTATGTTTTATGTGAATACTGTCATAACTAATTTCAAATTAGACTTAATAGGAAAATTAGACAGTTTGTTTCAACATATATTAAAGATAACTAAGTAGTACTGACTGGAACACAGTATGTATGTAAATAATACCTGTTGAAAGAGAACTGCACTTGACAAAAATAAATTCACAGTATTTTTACTAAATCTAAATTTTTCAAAATCAACAGCTATTCATGTACCAAATATTTCTAAGCACAGTTACCAAGAAAACTTTCTCTGCTTGTTATACTATATGCTGCATTATAATTACAAGGTCACAAATCATATTTAAAGTAGAGGAAATGGCAATGTTAGTTATATATGCCTTTGAAATAGACAAGGCTTCTTTTTCATCAATACATTTCCCTTCTAAATCATGATTTGCTTAAGGGACTATTAATTTTACTCACCAGAGCAAAACAGCATTCAATTTCCCATTTATTAATTCATTGACCTTTTTTACTAGGTACCTACTCTGTGCCAGGGTATTTAATAGGTACTGAGAATATAATATTAATAAAATTATCTCTGTATTCATGATGCTCACATTCTACTTGAGGTGACAGGTACAAAAATAAATAATAACAAAACAATAGGATGACTGATAAAATAGATGCACTCTTCTTCCCCTCTCTCCAGCAGAATAGGTCATGGTGTACAGTGGATTAATTCTGTTAATGTGAATGTAAGTTGAGAAAGTTCTTCAGAGGACAAATTATATGAACTGCACATTAAAAAATAAATTCACTTTCTAGTTGAGAAAGAAGTTTGAAGTGATATGAAAGATATTTTAAGTGGAGCAAATAAAATAGAGGTATGAAAATGGATAAAATATTCACACAATGGAGAGAAATGTCAGAGAGAAGCAATGTGATATAATTGATAGCTGCAGGGAGATGCTGCATTTGTGAGTCTTCATAGATAAGTATAAGGTGATACATACATAACTTAAGGCTATTTCATATGTTCTGTGTCACAGAAGCATCCAAGTTCCCTCTTTTATACTGAATTTACACTCAGATATAAGAAAAAGAATGCCATCACATGTAATTTGATTTTTAAATTAAGAGAAGCATTTAATAAATGTGTCCTTGGATATTGTAGGAATAGACTGATGATGGTTATTTTATGCATAGACTTAATAGAACCATCCACACTAGTTGTTTTTTACTTTTAAAAATAAACTAGCAAACTCAATATTTTCTAAAGTGTTTTAAAAAAGGAATAATTTGGGGCACCTGGGTGGTTCAGTCAGTTGGGCAGCTGCCTGCAGCTCGGGTCATGAGCCCAGGGTCCTGGGATCGAGCCCCACATTGGGCTCCTTACTCAGGGTGTACCCTGGTTCTCCCTCTCTGTGCTCTCTATCTCTCTCTGTGTGTCAAATAAATAAAATCTTTAATAAAGAAGGAATAATTCATATTCTTACAAAACTATGAGATTTGGGTTAGAAATTTTAAATTTATCTTTCCTGATATAGACTATGGGGGCAAATATCACTGATAGGAAAAATAATTCTTACCCTACTATGTGAATGTCTCCCCTAAAATATACTTTAGCCCAGTACTGAATAACAATATTTTACACTTCCTAAGCTGTATCCTGGAAATTCAGGCTATGACACTTGTCACTAATGTCCTCTGGGTTACTTTCATCCATGATTCCAACTGCTTGCAAGAGATGGGCCTAAATAATCCTTGCTCCTAAGTCAATTATTTGAAAATAAAACTATAATGCGAGATTTACTATGATACTCTTAACTTCGTAGTGAATTGAAGTGTTTGTAGCATCTGTAAAATTGACTGATAGTTTCTCATACTGCCAGCAGTTCTACAGAGAATAAGACTTTTATGTTCAGAAAAGCAGCAAGGTCAAACAACTATTTGTAGAAATACTGAAAGCAGCTTATACAAATTCTTTGCTTCAAGGAACCGATGTGTGGGGAGAAGGAGAATGCTGACAAAGGGAGGAAAATAAGGAAAAACAGATTCATGTGACATGATTTGAAAAATAAATAGTGCAAATTGGTTTAGATAAGCTGGTTAATGTTTATATTTTATTTGGGGAATGAATGTATTGTTTTCTGTGTTCTATTTTGTTGGGTGCAAAAATACACTACCATACTTTAGGAAACAAACACCTAAGCCTATGCTAGTCAAGTGGGGAGAAAATAATTTAACATTCTTCAATTCTAGTAGTCTGTTCTTTCACTCTCTAGAACTGAGACTAAGTTTTAAAATTAGGAAGTGCTTCATGTGAAGATTGGAGAGTAGGTTCTTCCTTTCACCACCACATGTATCAGTGATCAGAGTAGAGTTTTCTCCCATATATGACCTTGGTAAAACACATCATTCCTGCCTGTGAGAATCAAAGAGATATAACCTGTTATGGGCTTCTTTCTCCCCACATATATTTCCTATAGTATCAAAGCCTAGTATTAACATATTATTTCATATAATTTTCATATAATTTTACTACTTTTTCAAAAAATGTTGAAATTCATTCTCCTAAGCATGTCCTTTCATAAATCATTCCCTACTTCATCCCTCTAATATTCAAGAGTCTTTAGGTTAAGTAGTAACTCTTCCTTACTAATATTCTTATTCAATCTTATTGGATAATCACTAGCTATATGGTATGTTATAATTCCTGACAGTTTTGTCTATTTGCTTGCTTCTGATTCCCATGATATCACAATAATTGCATTTCACATTAGTAAGTTTCTAGGCAGGCCTATGGGGCTTCTCTACTGAGAGTCTTAATTAAACTTGTTCTAAATTAAAACAACCTTTGCTGAGATACTTGTCAGACCAGCTTTAAAGGCTTGCTTGGGACACAGGAGGCAATGCCATGATCAGTGGAAGCATGACAGAGATCAGGACCTAAGCAATAAACTTGGTGATTCACAGAGAGGTAATTTATTATACCCACTAGACCCACTAATATGATGGAGGACAGGTAGGGAGGTAGAAGGACTAAGAAAGAATGTAAAATATTGGGACAAAGAATAAAAGTGATATAATTTTATAGTGCTACTGTATGCCTCCTCCACCCCCCAAAAATAAACCACCAAAATAAAATGGAAACCATAGCTATATTTTATAGTGCTAACAAGCTGGAAGAACATTTAAGCATCTAGTTAATTTTCTAGGTTTGGGTTTATTGAGGTTAGTGCTGGTCCTTGTCTTCCAAGCCTCATCCACATTAAAAAAAAATATATCTGTGGGTTTCTCACCATTTTATGATACCAGTTTCACAATCAAATTCTTCCTATAATTAAATGACCTGATACTCTTTTCATCCTTTACTTGATTCAGGAAACCTATTCTTAAGAAAGAAACTAATTACCCAAAAGACTCCACCCCAAAACTCTTAGAACTCAGACAGGAATTCAGTAAAGTGGCAGGATATAAAATCAATGCACAAAAATCAGTGGCATTCCTATACACCAACAACAAGACAGAAGAAAGAGCAATTAAGGAGTTGATCCCATTTACAATTGCACTCAAAACCATAAGATACCTAGAAATAAATCTAACCAAAGAGGCAAAGAATCTGTACTCAGAAAACTATAAAATACTCATAAAAGAAATTGAGGAAGACACAAAGAAATGGAGAAATGTTCCATGCTCATGGGTTGGAAGAACAAATATTGTGAAGTTGTCAATGCTACCTAGAGCAATCTACACATTTAAGGCAATCCCTATCAAAATATCATCAACATTTTCAAAGAAATGGAACAAATAATCCTAAAATTTGTATGGAACCAGAAAAGACCCTGAATAGCCAGAGGAATGTTGAAAAAGAAAAGCAAAGCTGGTGGCATCACAATTCCGGACTTCAAGCTCTATTACAAAGCTGTAATCATCAAGACAGTATGGTACTGGCACAAAAACAGACACATAGATCAATGCAACAGAATAGAGAGCCCAGAAATGGACCCTCAACTCTATGGTCAACTAATCTTTGGCAAATAGGAAAGAATGTCCGATGGAAAAAAGACAGTCTCTTCAACAAATGGTGCTGGGAAAATTGGATAGCCACATGCAGAAGAATGAAACTGGACCATTTCCTTACACCACACACAAAAAGTAGACTCAAAATGGTTGAAAGACCTAAAGGAGAGACAGGAGTCCATCTAAATCCGAAAGGAGAACACAGGCAGCAACCTCTTTGACCTCAGCCACAGGAACTTCTTCCTAGAAACATCGCCAAAGGCAAGGGAAGGAAGGGCAAAAATGAACCATTGGGACTTCATCAAGATAAAAAGCTTTTGCACAGCAAAAGAAACAGTCAACAAAACCAAAAGACAACCGACAGAATGGGAGAAGATATTTGCAAATGACATATCAGATAAAGGGCTAGTATCCAAAATCTATAAAGAACTTACCAAACTCAACACCCAAAGAACAAATGATCCAATCAAGAAATGGGCAGAAGACATGAACAGACATTTCTGCAAAGAAGACATCCAAATGGCCAACAGACACATGAAAAAGTGCTCAACATCGCTCAGCATCAGGGAAATCCAAATCAAAACCTCAATGAGATACCACCTCACACCAGTCAGAATGGCTAAAATTAACAAGTCAGGAAACGACAGATGTTGGCGGGGATGAGGAGAAAGGGGAACCCTCCAATACTGTTGGTGGGAATGCAAGCTGGTGCAGCCACTCTGGAAAACAGTATGGAGGTTCCTCAAAAAGTTGAAAATAGAGCTACCATATGACCCAGGAATTGCACTCCTGGGTATTTACCCCAAAGATACAAATGTAGTGAGCTGAAGGGGTATGTGCTCCCTGATGTTTATAGCGGCAATGTCCACAATAGCCAAACTATGGAAAGAGCCAAGATGTCCATTGACAAGTGAATGGAGAAGAAGATGTGGTATATATATACAATGGAATATTATGCAGCCATCAAAAGGAATGAAATCTTGCCATTTGCAATGACGTGGATGGAATTGGAGGGTATTATGCTGAGCGAAATAAGTCAATCAGAGAAAGACATGTATCATATGATCTCACTGATAAGAGGAATTCTTAATCTCAGGAAATAAACTGAGGGTTCCTGGAGTGGTGGGGGGTGGGAGGTATGGGGTGGCTGGGTGATAGACTTTGGGGAGCGTATATGCTATGGTGAGCGCTGTGAATTGTGTAAGACTGTTGAATCACAGACCTGTACCTCTGAAACAAATAGTACATTATATGTTAGAAAAAAAATAAGAAGATAGCAGGAAGGGAAAAATGAAGGGGGGCAAATCAGAGGGGGAGACGAACCATGAGAGACTATGGACTCTGAGAAACAAACTGAGGGTTCTAGAGGGGAGGGGGTGGGGGATGGGTTAGCCTGGTGATGGGTATTAAAGAGGGCACGTACTGAATGGAGCACTGGGTGTTATACGCAAACAATGAATCATGGAACACTACATCAAAAACTAATGATGTAACGTATGGTGATTAACATAACATAACAAAAAAAAGAAAGAAACTAATCCAATTATACTAACATATGAATGAATGATAAGGTTTAACTTATTAAGTTTTGTGGATATTTATATTTGACAGGAGGAAAACCCTTGCTCAGTTTAAGTCCAAAATATAAAGCTGTAAATATAAAATTTCAAATTTGGTACACTTTGCTGGATCAGTGTTTCTCCTTCTAGAATGTCTTGTTTTGACTGCAGATAAAAACTTTTTGCTAAAAAGCTTCTGTCCAACAAAGGAAACCATCAACCAAATGAGAAGGAAACTTATAAAATGGAAGAAAATACTTATAAACCATCTATCTGTTAAGGTATTAATGCTACTCTGACAAGTTTTTTTAATGTTTTGTCAATGCCAAGAAACATTATTTACTATAAAACAACAAAAATTAAATAATATTAGGTCCCACTTAGAAAGTATGGAAATATTAGTTCTTACATATAGTTTCAAAAAACTAAATATATGTACTATATATTATATAAAGGTTAGGCCTAGAAAGTACTTCCAACTTGTACATGAAGCTTAATAATTATAGGTAACATTTTTCGAGTGTTTAATGTGGTCCAGACACAAGTTAGGGCACTTATATGCAATGTATCATTAACATGCAAAATAATACCACAAGAAAAAACCTATCATTAGAGTTTTAGAGATTTAGAAAATTTCTGAAGTCACACAACTCTTTGGTGGAAGATCCAAAATTTAACTCATGTTTATTAGACCCAGAGCTGCTCTTTTTTCCCCAACTTTATTGAGATATAATTGACATAGAACATTGTATTAGTCTACAGTATAGTAGCTCATGCTTCTACATAAATTTTACTTGATTCCAATTTAGTAGATTATATAAAAGACAATCATAATCCTATTCATTGTGTTCAGTTTTTGTATAGGAAAACAAAAACAATGACAATAAATTCTGTTTTTTTTCCCCATGGAGAAGTGTAATTAAGGAAGAATGATAAACTTCTCTTCGTAGGTAAAATATTTTTGAAATACCTCCTAAATTAGGTTTATTTATTGGTAAGCCAGTCTCTCTCTCACATCTTGCCATCAAGTTGTAATCATGAGATTGGGTTAATAAAAAGCAATATATGATACTGAGTAGGTAGAAAACCTGAAGATTGTTTCCTTTGACCCAGTCACGCTAGAGAGAAGAACTTGACAGACAGAAAGTAGAATTCTTGTTCTCATATCCTAGGGGATTCTGGAGAGAACAAGATGGAGCCACTTGGATAAAGTCAGATATCAGTTTACTTTTCCACAACCCCAACTCCCTTCTCTACCTGATTCTGAACTTCAAGTTATGTATTTCTATGTGTGTGTGGGGGGGAGGGATCTCTAGAGATATCTAATTATGTAGCAGATTGAAGGTATCAAGCCTAGTACTCCATTTTCTCAAGTATAGAGATACTATGGACTGAATTGTGTCCCTCCTACACACAAATTCATATATTGAATCCCTAACCCTCAATGTGACTGTATTTGCAGATAGAGTCTTCAATGAGGCCATAGGGTGGGGCATTAGTCAGATAGGATTTGTGGACTTATAAGAAGAGGAAGATCTCACACTCTTGCTTTCTTGCTTGCTCTCTCACTCTCACTTTTTCTTGCTCTCTTTCTCTCCTTCTCTCTGCATATGCACAAAGAAGAAAGCCCATTTGAGTACACAGCAAGAAGGTAGCTGAGTACAAGAAAGGAAGAGAGCTATCACCAGAAACCAAATCTGCTAGCACCTTGCTCTCAGACTTCCCAGCCTCCAGAACTATAATAAAATAAATTTATGTTGTTTAAGCCACCCGGTTTGTGGTATTTTGTTACGGCAGCCCTAGCTGATTAACATAAGGGCAGGCTGTAAGTCTCTAAAAGCAACACACCCAGTCATTTCCAACATGGTACGAGATAAATGGTACAGCATCTCTGACAGGTGCCAATATATGGGTAAGACTGAGGCAATGTTTCTGGTTCCCCAAGTCATATAGGTACAAAGTACTCAGAACTTCCCTATATCCCAGTAAACCGCCTTGGAAATGAGAGTGTAGGTGTACAATCCAAGGTCTCCAGCCATGGAAAAGGAGGCTGTTTTGAGTGAGGACATTGAATCCTGGATAAATGACTGAACCATGAGCTCTAGAAATGGGTTTCAGCACATCAGCCCCAAAGACCAAATGATATTCCTCTTATCCTAGCAGTTACCAGTCCAGAGAACACACCAGTCCAGTCATTCTTCAATAGTGACTAGCAAGAATCTAGCGATTTGCCCCTGGATCTCACTGACTGGGCCTGAGATCTCACAAGATTTGGAGAGTTCCAAAATTTGGACAGAGATCACACAAGATTTGACCCTGGATCTCACTGACTGGGCCTGAGATCTCACGAGATTTGGGTAAGTTCTCTCAAGACTGACTGAGATCATGTGAGATGTGCCCCTGAATGCAAGCTGGTACATCCATTCTGGAAAACAGTGTGGAGATTCCTCAAAAAGTTAAAAATAGAGCTACCCTATGACCCTATGCACTACTAGGTACTTACCCCAAAGATACAAATCAGAAGGGGCACCTGCACCCCAATGTTCATAGCAGCAACTATGGAAAGAGCCAAGATGTCCATCAGTAGATGAATGGATAAAGAAGTGGTATATATATAGAATAGAATATTACTTAGCCATCAGAAAGAATGAATACTTACCATTTGCATCAACATGGATGGAACTGGAGGGTATCATGCTGAGCAAAATAAATCAATCAGAGAAAGACAATTATCATATTGTTTCACTCATATGTGGGATATAAGAAACAGGGCAGAGGACCATAGGGGACGGGAGGGAGAACAGAATGGGAAGTCATCAGAGAGGGAGAAAAACCATGAGAGACTCTTAACTATAGGAAACAAACTGAGGGTTGCTAGAGGGGAAGTGGGTGAGGGGATGGGGTAATTGGGTGATGGGTATTAAGGAGGGTAAGTGATATGATGAGCATTGGGTCTTAAATGCAACTGATAAATTATTGAACACTACATCTGAAACTAATGATATACTGTAAGTTGGCTAATTGAATTTAAAGGGAAAAAAGGAATTTAAATAAAAAAAAATAACGTGGAAAAAAAGAAAAAAAAGAATCTAGAGATCAATCTTCATCACAGTGAAATTCCATAAGCATATCCCTTCTTGAAATATCCAGATTCCATTTTGTAGGGAAAGAGTGGAGGAATTCTAAAAGACTAAGAACTTACCTGAGTCCATCAAACTGAGTCATATAAAAGAAGTTCTTGAATTACTGAATAAATATCAGCCTTAATTTATCAGGCTGGAAAGTGATTTAGTAGTTCTTGTCCCTCCATCCATCTCTGACCCTGCTATCCAATGTATGGGACCCTTCAGAAAGACCAGATTGTTAATTTCTAGAGAAATAAAGATGTTACATTGGCTTTGTATATCTTTATATAAGGTGAATAAATTTTGCAATCATAATATCCTTATTTTCACTTGAGGTTATCTTACTCATAGGGTGAAAAATCAGTTTCCTATCAAGGATCATCTCTAAAAATTTGGTAGTTGTTGCTTGATGTGTTGGGCTAAAAGTATTCCAAGGCTTCATCTTGACACTGTGGAAACAAATGCCATGATTAATGATAGGTGTTAGCTTTGGAAATGGGATGGAATAATAGTGGCACATTTTCTAAGTATTTATTGACACTGGCTTATATTGATGGAAAGCAGAAGCTCTCCATGTGGGAAAGACTTTCCTCAGCCCAGCATTTGACATTTGTTTAAATTGCTAGTTAGATTTCCTGATATGAAGGAAACAATGCATCCACTTCTGTCTTCTAGGAGAATGGTATATGTTATTTTAAGTTATAAATGTTCTTTTATTTAGGAAAATGCCTTGATGGAATGTTTTGGTCATCCTGGATGATTAAAGGACATTATTCCTCCACAGTAGTATTCAAATCAGGATACCAGAAGATTTTTTTAGATTTAATTTTATTATGTTATGTTAGTCACCATACAGTACATCATTAATTTTTTTTCTTTCTTTTTCCTCTTCACTATGTTATGTTAATCACCATACATTACATCATTAGTTTTTGATGTAGTGTTCCATGATTCATTGTTTGCGTATAACACCCAGTGCTCCATGCAGTAAGTGCCCTCCTTAATAACAATTACGGGGCTAACCCATCCCTCCATTCCCCTCCCCTCTAAAACCCTCAGTTTGTTTCTCAGAGTCCATAGTCTCTCATGGTTCATCTCCCCCTCCAATTTTCTAAAAGAAACAAATTCTCCATCATAGGTGCTCCAAACAGCTTTAAAAAAATCTTTTTTTGCTGCTGCATTTTTGCTTCTTTCCTTGAAATTTACCCATTCCAGATATCAACTACCTAATCTGATTAAAAAAATCCATGCCAAGAACTTTATAACATCCTCACAAGTAGCAGTTCTTTAGCTGACTTTCTTGCCTAATCGATTAATGGCTCTTGGTGGGAATTTCACTCAGTGGAGGATAGCGGCTAAGAGGATAGATATTTAGGGCAATCCAGTCATCTTGATGCATTTGTAAAGACAATCATGCCTGCCTTACTGATTTCTTGAATGATTCTTAGGAAATAGTTTTATATTTATCTTTTTAATGTCATAATCAGTTGCCCCAAGAGGTGACTTGTTCAGAAATTGCTCAGAGATCTTATTATAAGTAGTGCTATTTATTCCTGTGACTATTATTTATAAATAGGACCTGACCAAGTTTTTATACAATGTACTCTTCACTCAGTTTGCAATTGTTAAATTACTTAACAGAGTTTTAAAAATCTTCTCAATATTAGGAAGAAAATTACACAAAATAAAAAAATGTGAAGCAAAGAAGAAAAAACATAGAGTTAACCATTATAGAAAGATAAAGAAAATGCAGGAAAATTATAAGATTGTCTAGCCTTTTTTCTTCCTCAAGCAAGGTCACATTTCTTAGATATAAGTAAATTAATTGTCTAATTTCTTGGCACACAGTAGGCACTCAGTTCATTTAAAACATTCCCAGAAAATGCTGCAACATAAATAAAATAATCTCATTCTATTTGACAGTCTGATACTTAAAAAATTAGTTTTATATTTCAGACATTTAAATCAAAACAATACCAATAAATAATGTATTGCCAAGTCTTTATACATACTCTGTTATTATACATATAATATTATACTGCAATTATTAATGTATATATCTTTCTACCTTACCAGACCATGACCTCTTTGAGTAAGGGTCATGCTTTCATCATTTCTGTGTCACAGTTTCTTGTGAAGAGTAGGTACTCAGCAAATATGTGTTGAATAAATGGTTGGTAATGACAGTCATTTTATTTTCCATTTTTAAAAAGATGAGGATTGAAGTTGCTACAATCACATATGTTTCTGCAGTCATAAAAAATGAAAGTAGAGTAACCATTCATTAAAAATCTGATTACCTATACATCAAGCAGCAGCATAATAACAATACTTTTATCTCCATCATTAAAATGAATATAATTAGTTTCAAGATTGCACATGTCTAATAAGATGATTCCACTATTTAGAGGACCTTTCACTCTACCAGAATGTCATGAAAATAGATTCATACATGTTTTCTTTCTAGGTCATCTCAATAACAAGTTATAAATATAAATAATACTTCTCTGGTAATTGGAAAACATATTTAAGTAGAGTGCCTATCAACTTTACTAATCAACCTTACTGATGTTTCACTGTTTATCATAATTGAGACCTGCAAAATTATATAAAATAAAATCACACAAGGAAATTTTTAATCATGTTCCAGGATGCATGCATGTTAGTAAATGAAATTGATATTCTGTCACCTAAATATCATACTTACTAAGTCTAAAATCTAAATCGTATCATTTTAACGTTTTTACTTTTTTAGAAATGTCTTGTTTCAAATAACCATTTTTTGTTTGTTCATCTCATAGTACAGAATTTCAGTGCTCCTGTTAGGTTGATAAACAAACTACTGCATTTGTTTTTCCAGGTATGAATAATTACATTTGTAGTCACAATAATTGTACAACTGTGTTGTACTGAGCAGTCCTGTGCTAGACACTGTGTTGGGCACCTTTCATATACCTTTCATCATTAAGTCTTCACAAACACCCACCAAATTAAGTACATGAGCCAATAAAGACCTGTTGGATTTCACTTATGTAATTACCCATGCATTCTTCAGTATTGACTGAACTCCTGCTGTATCCAGCCCATGTGCTCTTGGGCTTCATATGCCCCTCTGTTGGGAAGTGAGGATGAAGGGAAATTGTTTTCTTACCAAGTTTTCCAGTTTCCCAGTTGGCCCTCAAGAACTGGAAAAGGAATCTTTCAAGCTATCCTGTTTTCATTGCCCCTTCACTCAATTCTCTTAGACACAGTGATTACTGAGAAATGGGGTGCCCTGACATGTTGTACCTGCTTTCATCATGAAAGCAAACTGTGTATCGAGCATCCTTTCCTTTAGGATTGCTCTGAGTATGTAGGGCCTGATCTAAGAATCATCTCTAGGCATTGTCTTCACCTCACATGTTCTCTATAGAACTCTCCATTTTGGCTCTTGGCAAAGTCACCAGTGACTCTCTTGAGAACACTAGTAGTCATTTCTCCACTTTCGTCATGTTTGACATCTGAGCAGCATTTGTCATTGTTGCCCGCTTCTCCCTTCCTAAGATAATTCTTCTCTTGGCATCTCCAAAACTGTTTTCCTGGTTTTCTTTGTGTCTCACTGGAAGTGCCTGCTCAGTTTCCTTTGCTTACAGCACCTCCTCTATTCGACTTTGGTCCTTGATCTCCCTGTTTCTCTCTATACGAAGACACAATAAAGATAAGTTATAACCACTTTAGAAGTAGCCTTTGGCATAACTGTTGCATAAAAATGGGGAAGGAGCATGCTATGATAGTGCTCCAATATAATTTATTTGAACAAATACTGCATATAAAATACTTTATATAATATTTAAACCATTTTTGATTATTATATTACTTTCAATGAAACCTTTGTACAATTGTGAACATTGTTTCCTAGGAGTTGATGGATAATTCTGAAGACATTCAATAATGTCAGCAAATAGAGTTTTGACTGAAAATCAAAATCTATAGTGCAAACAAAACCATTATTTAAAAGCGTGACAATATATTTCACATTCAAGTTGTTACAATAAAAGCTAGCCAAACTGCTCATTTTCTTCTCAAAATTGAACAAAACTGATGCAACCAGCATCATGAAAATTTTTCAGACACATAATGCTTGAAAGTAATAAAAACAATTTTCAGAAAGAAAGCTATATTCTTAGCCTCAGATTGAAAAAAATATATATATATATATTTTTTACCTTTATGTACCTCTAGGCCCAAGTTGTAGCATTTCATATTAGCCGATCTATGACCATTATTTCCTCAAGCCTTTTTTCCAGAAAACTTTCTCTGATGAAAGTCAGTGTACAAGGATTTCCTTTGTTTTGTATTTCTTGCCACTTATTCATACGTTGTATTATTTGTTCATAAATTAGAGATCCTCTTAATTGCATATGCATTTCCACAGACAGATTATGAGCCCTGTGAGCATGAAATATCAGATATGATGTGTCTGTATAAAATAGTGACTCAATGAATGCTAAATAAACATCTTATTAATAGCTTTAAAAAGCATGTGATTGTTGTAATTTGCCACTTATAAAAAATAAATATCGGTTTTAAAGAAATCTGCAAATTCTTAATTTCAAGGCAAACAAAATACAAATATACTAACAATCAAGTAATTTTTTTATTCTGAAAATGATTATTTTACTGAAATTGGTTTTGCTATTTTTATTGCATAAAATATTTAGTTTAGCAAACATTTAAATCATACTTAAAGTCAAATCAAATAATGAAATATCAAAGTGTAATATTTCCTTGATTAGACATGGGTTATATTTTAAAAATTTAAATGATCTAAAATGGCATTTCATAATATTTAATGGAAAATATCACACAAATTTTGTCCTATCATTCTGCATGGTTTGTGACATATTTTCCATGGTACATAAATAGTGGAAGTACTGAACTTCAGGGTTACAAATGTGTTGAATGAACATTATATAGTGAAGGACACAAGCTAGAATGTATAAACACTTATTAACTTTAGCAGTAAAACTCTCTCCTATATAGTATAGAGCTTGTATGATCCATTACTAGAACAAGGTGCTAATGAAAAAATTTTTTTGGTATTTGATAACAAAATAGGCCAGTTAACTATGTAAAAATATACTTGTTTCTTGGTCACACACTATACATTTTCTCTTAGTCAGTTTTCTTAAAAGTAGTCATGAGGGATACAAAAAACCCCAAAAGTTTGTGGATAGCTCACTGCAGCCCATTGTCAGCACTGATTATGGGTCAGTAGCATCAGCAGAAATATGCAACACTTGAAGGTGAAGACACCAGTAGAATTGATAAGGCATCTTTCCTTGAAGTAAACATAACATTCTTCCACTCTTGTAAAAACTCTGAGATGTGTGGCTGCTTTTATTCGTGTCAATTTCATTCTAACTCATAATTCTTTATAGCTAAATTTGACATTTTCAACAAGAATCACAGCATGAATGATCACCATGTTCTTCATAGGTTTTGGCTTTACCCTATCAAGGAAGTTGAAATAGTTAAAAAATAATGTTCTTTAAAATGATTGATTTTATCAAACAAGTCCCCGTTGGCTTGCAACTTCCTTGACTCATCACTATTCCACATACTCTCCATATTGTCAGATCCTCTCTCTATGATTAATTGATCAAAAACCATGACAACATGAAAGTGTAAATTGCACAAACTTCATGCCCTTAGTATTTTTTGCAAAGCACATTTTCTTGGATAAGTGAACATATGTAAAGTAATAAATCTATAAAACTGTTTATGAGGTATTGCTGCAAAAAGTCAAATTAGAAGTCATAACTTATGTGCAAAATGATAAATGCTCACTAAAGTTTTTCTTAGTTTTCTTTTGGGGTAGTGCTATGGTTTTCTACTGTTTTGGTTTCAGTTTTGGTTTTCATTTTGAAGAAGACAAAAGGAGATATATTTCTTGGTTCTGTGCTTTTGGTGCAGGAAAATTCTAACACAACTACTCTGGCTAAATGAATGCCCAATCACTAACCATAGAACGGAATATTTTGAAGAGCTTAGTAGGCAACTGAAACTACCAGAGAAATTACAGTTGTTCAGAGTGGATTAAGATCCTAGGAGTAAATGGATAAATTCTGTATAGAAATGTGCTGTCCTATATGATGAGGACTGGACACATATGGGTATTGGGAATTTGAAATGTGGCTAGTCCAAATTAAGATATGCTGGCAGTAAAAAAATACACACCACTTTTCAAAGACTTAGTATAAAAAATATAAAATGTTTTATGCTAGGTACATAGTAGGAATTGATCTCTCAATAACCATTCTCCACTTTTCTCTATAATAATGAAGCTTAGTTGTACAATGAATACTCTAATAAAGATTACATTTCCCAGCTTTGTAGCTAAATGTGGCCATGAAGGCTGGTTCTGGCCAATGAGATGTAAATGAAGTGCCATATGCAACTTCTTTAAAAGGCAATTAAAATATCCTGTATTTATCTCCTCCTCCTGTGCTAGCTGGAATTTAGACAAGTGGTAGGAGTGGGGTAGGCATCTTAGGCTACAAGATAAAAGCTATATGTTTAGGGTGGCTGAGCAAAAAAGAATGATTCTGAGTTCTGAGAACAGTAGAGTTATCATGTCAGCTTTAGAACACTTATGCTAGGACTGTTTCATGAGAGGTAAATTCTATCTTTTTTAATCTGTTTTTAACTACTACATAATATTTCATGATGAATGTGTATCTACCATAAATTATCTATCCACTTTTGGAGTAATGGACACTCAGGTTGTTTCCTGCTCACTGCCATCACAAATATCACAACAATGATGTCCCCCTTTGGATCTATGTGAAGATTTCTGAGATATTATTCAAGAGAATGATTGCTGAAGAATACAATATGTATAATATTATATTTCTATAAGCAGTGCCAGTTTTTTTTCTATATAATGGTTGCACCAATTTACACTCCCTTCAGCTAGCACTTTTAGGCTAGCCCAGGTGGTGAGACACCATTGCAGTCAATGGCAATATACTCAATTTGTATGTTCAGAACTAAAGAGGGGAAAGTCAACCTCACAAAAGCTCCATGAGGGAAAGAATGGTGTCCACTTTTAGACTCCATTATAGACCCAACGACTGACACAGATAGTAGTAGCTCCATGAATATTTGTTGAAAAAAATTAGTGAATATATAGATCCTACAAAGATAAAGTTGTACATTCACAAAGATAATCACTCCATGTGGACTTGATTCACAATTAATAGGGAAAGCCTAATATAATATTAGATACATACCAAAATTATATATATCAAATTATATAGATAGCAAAAATATATATACCAAAATTATATAAATACCAAATATATATATAGTACTATACACACACACACACACACATATACACATAGGCTTCCATTTAGTACCATTCTATGTATACAGACTTCCTCATTAAGATGTAAGTTTCATGAGGGTAAGGGCTATATCCCCAGTTCCTAAAACAGTATAGTACTTGGTACAGACTAGGTACTCAGTACATTTGCCAAATGACTGAACAAATCATCCTATAATCAATCAGTATATATTGAATCACTTCACATTGAATAACCATGCTAACCTCTGTGGAAAAACTAAGATGTATGAGACAAATCCATGATCTCAAGCTGCTTATAGTCCGACAAAGCAGAAAAGACAATGCATACAAAAAGCTAACTAGTAATGCCAGGCAGTTTGAGGAAAGGAAACAACTAATGAAACAACTAATAGGAGTTCAGAGGGTGCAAAGACCATATGTAGGTTTTCACTGAGAAGATGGAATCTGAGGTGAGTCTACTTAAGTTGGCAAAGTGAGATGTGTGGACTCTTAGGGGAAGTGATCTGCATAAACAAATAAAAACCTCAAAGAAAATATTTCCTCAAATATGCATATAGCTTTCCACTTTACAAAGCACTTTCACACATATTTTATCACTTAATCCTCATGATAATTTTTGAGGTCATCAGAGAATGGACTAATGTCCAAACTATTTTTTTTAAAGATTTTATTTATTTATTTGACAGAGAGAGAGAGAGAGATAGCGAGAGCAGGAACACAAGCAGGGAGAGTGGGAGAGAGAGAAGCAGGCTTCCCGCTGAGCAAGGAGCCCGATGCGGGGCTCGATCCCAGGACCCTGGGATCATGACCTGAGCCGAAGGCAGACGCTTAACGACTGAGCCACCCAGGCGCCCCTGTCCAAACTATTTTTGAGGAAAGTGCAGCTCAGATACTAATTTTCTTTTTTTTTCTTTTTTTTTTTTTTAAAGCCATGCTCTCTTTCTTTCTTTCTTTCTTTTTTTTTTTAAGATTTTATTTATTTATTTGACAGAGAGACACAGAGGGAACACAAGCAGGGGGAGTAGGAGAGGGAGAAGCAGGCTCCCCACTGAGCAGGGAGCCCGATGTGGGACTCGATCCCAGGACCCTGGGATCATGACCTGAGCCGAAGGCAGACGCTTAACCATCTGAGCCACCCAGGTGCCCGCAGATACTAATTTTCTTAAAGCCACTTGACTGGTGTTGGAAGCATAATCCAGGTTTTCTAATTCTTAGTGTAGGGCCCTATCCTCAGTACCAGGAGTCAAAGGGCAGAACTATTACGTAGCTGGGATCTTGTATAATTAAGAGGTGTTTCTCCTGGACATGTTTGGATAACTGTGGCTGATTGTGTTTCCATTTCCTGTGTTTATTTGTGTTTGTCTAATCTCCCCATTAGATTAAGCACCTCTGTAAGGATTGGGTTATGACCTCTATTTCCTTTGTAATTTCCACAGACCATAGTACAATTAAGAGGTGTTGATTGGCCTATCTCTATTGTAAAACAATATCATGAGGAAGAAAATGAAATAAATTCTAACAAAATACATTATGAATTAAATTATTTGTAGATTAAGCTACAGAGATGTATACAAATAGAAACACATAGCCTACATAATTTCATCAATAGATGATTGCCTTCTGCCAGTGACTAGTCAGATCCTTTAAGATACCTATTTATATATCATTCTCATCATAGACTGAAGATTAGACAAACTAACATTTCAGTTGCAGGTTTTTATAAGCAAAAGGGGAATCTACTGTTTGTATTGTATTTATCAGACATTAAATCACTTAGCTACTACTCTACACAAAAAGGAATATATGTTAAAAGAGCAGGAACCAAGCAGCTTGTCTTCATATAAAATTTTACTTAAGATATTGCTAAACTAAATAAACTGGCCCTAATTTTCATACTTGACTTGAAACCAGAGGGAGAAAAAAGTGTTTCCATTTCAATCCATGTCTAAGATGCTTCTCCAATTCTCTTATTTTTTTTCTTTTGGCAGATTAGTAACATAAATTATTCCTATATCCTAGACATTGTAATTAAGGTTAGGGTCTTATTATGTAATATTTTAAAATCATGAATAAAATTAAAATATGATTTTAAAAAATATTTATTTATTTATTTATTTATTTATTTATTTATTTATTTATTTAAATTCAATTAGCCAAGGTATAGTACATCATTGGTTTTTGATATAATGTTCAGTGATTCATTAGTTCAGTATAACACCCAGTGCTCACATGCGTTTATTTATTTATTTGAGAGCAAGAGGGAAAGAGAGAGAGACAGGGAAAGCACAGAGGAGGAGTGAGAGGGAGAAGCAGACTCCCCACTGAGCAGGGAGTCCGACATGGGGCTCAATCCCAGGACCCCAAGATCATGACCTGAGTTGAAGGCGGATGTTTAGCTGACTGAGCCACCCAGGCACCCCAAATTGAAATATGATTTAAAAGTAATATAAAAAATATAAGCCAAAACATGGCTAGAGCTATAACATTAATATTTGACTATGCATTTGTCAACTCTGGCTCTAAAACAGTTTTCAAACTTTGCATTAGGAAAAAAGCATGTCTATAGCTATTATTAAAGAACAGGAAATGACTTCCACATTAGGTTTTCTTTATTTCTCTTTCTTTTGTTTCTGGAGCTTTAAGCACAAAGTATTCATGGCACACTCTCTTATCAATCTATAGAAGGCAGCTCTTATTTATTTCCCCTATTCATTCCTGATCTCAATTCCCATCCTCCTCATAGGCTTCCATTTTAGTATGTTCAGTATATTCCTTTGAATATGTTTGCAATGTTCTAAAAATTAGCACTGTTGTGTGTATATATTTAATATACAAAATGGTAGTGTGTTATAGAGCTCACTTAATTTTTAATTTTTTAAATTCAACCACACTTTCTAATTTTTAAAAAGTTTAAAAATAAAAATCATATATATTTAAGGCATACAGCACAATGATTTGAAATACATATAAGTGAAATGATTACTACAGTCAAGCTAATTAATATATCATCTCCTCACATGGTTATTTTTTTTGCTTGTGATGAGAACAGCTGAAATCTCTCTTAATAAATTTCCAGTATTCAATGCAGTGTTATTAACTATAGTCATCATGGTGTACATTAGATCTCTAGAGTTACTTATCCTGCATAACTGCAACTTTGTACCCTTTGAACAACATCTCCCCATTTCCTCCACTTCCCTCATACCTGGTTACCACCGTTCTACTTTCTGCTTCAATATATTTGATTTTTTTTAGATTTCACATGTTAAGTAAGATAATGCAGGTGCGTGTGTGTGTGTTTGTGAGAGAGAGAGAGAGAGAGAGAGAGACTTGCTTCACTAAGCATTGTGTCTTCTAAGAACAGGTATATAAAGGTGCTGAACATCACAAATCATCAGGGAGATGCAAATCAAAATCACAATGAGATGTCACCTCACTACTAGCAGGATGGACATTCCTCAAAAAACTAAAAATATAACTATCAAATGACCTAGTAATCTCTCTTCTGGGTCTATGTTTGAAGGAAATTAAGTCACTATTTAAGAGAGATATCTGCTTTCATGTTCATTGCAGCATTATTCACAATAGCCAAAACATGGAAACAACCTGTGTCTCTTGATAAATGAATAGATAAAGAAATTGTGGTATATGGGGTGCCTGGGTGGCTCGGTTGGTTAAGAGTCTGCCTTCGGGGGTGCCTGGGTGGCTCAGTCATTAAGCATCTGCCTTCAGCTCAGGTCATGATCCCAGGGTCCTGGGATCGAGCCCCGCCTCGGGCTCCCTGCTGGGCGGGAAGCCTCCTTCTCCCTCTCCCACTCTCCCTGCTCTCGCTATCTCTCTCTGTCAGATAAATAAATAAAATCTTTTTTTTTAAAAAAAAAGAGTCTGCCTTCAGCTCAGTTCATGATCTCGGGGTCCTGGGATCCAGCCCCACGTTGGGCTCTCTGCTCAGCGGGGAGCCTGCTTCTCCCTCTGCCTCTGCCTGCCTCTCTGCCTACTTGTTCTCTCTCTCTCTCTGTCAAATAAATAAAATCTTTAAAAAAAGAAATTGTGGTATATAAATACAATGGAATATTATTTTGGAAAGGAAATCTTGTCATTTGCAACTACATGGATGAACCTTTCTAATTTTGTAATATACATAATATTTTTTTTACTTTTGAACATTTTCATTATTATTTTGAAATTATTTTTAACATCTTATTATTTATTATATACAAATAATTAGAAATGCATTTATGATTTTCAAACATACAGTTCAGTTTAGTGAGTTTTAGAGTGAATGCTCATATATCCACTACCTCAATTCCACCAGTAATATTTTACTATATGTAGTTTACCACGTATCTATCCGTCTTTTCAAACTTTACCATCTATTAACCCATTTGACTTTTGGAATATTTTAAAATAATTTGTAGACATTAGTATATATCACCATAAATATTTCAGAACATATATCAGCTAGGGTTCAATAATTATTAACAGCGTTTTTTTTTTTTAATTTTATTATGTTATCTTAGTCACCATACAATGCATCATTAGCTTTTGATGTAGTGATCCACGATTCATTGTTTTCATATAACACCCAGTGCGGTGTTTCTATTTAAAATTTACTCAAATGAAAAACACAAATCTTGTGTATATTTATGTGACAAATTCATACACTTTTGTAATCTAAACTCCACCCCAAATATAGAACATTAGCAATACCAGAAATTTTCTTCCTACCCCTTCCACCACATAAATCTCTACTCTCGACCTCCAACACTACCATTTTTACTTTTTTTCAAACATAAATTAATTTTGCTTGCTTTAGAATTTCATATAAATAGAATCACATAGTACATAGTTTTGTATAAGGCTTATTTCACTAAGAACTTTATGTCTTATTGTCATCACTGTAGTATTCTACAGTATAAACAAACCACTTTGTTTATCCTTTCTCTTATTGATGAGCACCTGGATAGTTTCCAGTTTTTGACTATTATGAATAAACTTATTATGAAAAATCCTTGTACAACTATTTTTGTAGGACATGTACTTTCATTTCTCTTGAGAAATACTGAGGAGTGGAATTAGTAGGTTATAGTGTAGATGAATGTAGAAGAAACTATTTCCATTGTGGTTGTACCATTATACATTCTCACCAACATTGGTAATGCCTGTTATTTTAACTGTAGCCAGATTTGAGGGTCAGTAGTAGTAGCTTTAATTTGTATATTTCCAAAGATAAATTATGTGATTATTGACCTTTCATATAACTTCTTTAGATGACTGTATGTTTGAATGTTTTGTCTCTATTTTTTCCTAGATTTTTAAAAAAATTACTATTGAGTTGTAGGATTTTTGCTATATATTTATCAGGTTTTGATATCAGTGTATCTGACCTCCTCCATTTTCTGAGTTTATGTAGGATTGACATTACTTTTTCTTTAAATGTTCCATAGAATTCAACAGTGAAGTCATCTTGACCTGGAGTTTTCTTTGAGGGAAGATTTTTGATAATGAATTCAATTTTATTAGTAGATATATGGCTATTAAGATATTTAATCTTAATTTTGATACATTGTATATTTCAAGGAATCTATCCATTTACCTAAGTTGTCAAATTTGTTCACATAAAGTTGATAATAATATTATTTTATTACCTTTTAAGGAATAATATAGGATAGGATATATAGGATATATAGTGATATACCTTCTAACATTACTGATATTGGTAATTTTATTCTCTTGGTTCTTGAACTCTCTAGTAATAGCTTAAACCATGTTCTTGCTCTTGGGGCACCTGGGTGGCTCAGTCGTTAAGTGTCTGCCGTTGGCCCAGGTCATGATTCCAGGGTCCTGGGATGAAGCCCCGCGTTGGGCTCCCTGCTCAGCGGGAAGCCTACTTCTCCCTCTCCTGTTCCTCCTGCTTGTGTTCCCTCTCTCGCTGTCTCTCTCTGTCAAATAAATAAATAAAATCTTTAAAAAAATGTTCTTGTTCTTTTCAAAGAAACCATTCTTGAATTTGCTATTCTTTATTGGTTTTTAAAAATGTCTATACCTTTAATGTCTGCTCCTATTTTTTTATTTATTAAGTTTTTTAAAGATTTATTTATTTTAGAGAAGGGGGAGGGACAGAGGGAGAGGGAGAGAGAAAAATCTCAAGCAGACTCCCTGCTGAGCTCAGAGCCCACAGGGCTTGATCTCACAACCCTGAGATCATGACCTGAGCTGAAATCAGGAGTCAGATGTTTAACCAACTGAGCCACCCAGGTGCCCCTATTTATTAAGTTTTTATTTTAATTCCAGTATAGTTAACATACAGTGTTATATTAGTTTCAGGTGTACAATATAGTCAACAATTCCATACATCACCCAGTGCTCATCACAAGTTCACTCCTTAATCCCCATCACCTCTTTCACCCATTTCCCCCCCTACCCATCTGCCCTCTTCTAACCATAGGTTTGTTCTCTATAGTTGAGAGTTTGTTTCTTAGTTTGTTTCTCTCTCTCTTCTTTTTTTTAATTATTATTATTTTTTTTGCTTTGCTCATTTGTTTTGTTTTTTAAATTCTGTGATGGAGCTAGAGAATATAATGCTAAGTGAAATTAGTCAGAGAAAACCAAATACCATTTGCTCCTATTTTTATTACTTCCTTTGTTCTACTTAATTTACTTTGTCATTTTCCTGTCTTCTTATGTTGGAATCTTACGTCACTGATTTTATAAATTTCTTCTCTTCTAATATATGTATTTACAGCTATATATTTTCCTTTGAGCTGTGTTTTAGCTGCAATCCATGAATTTTCTGTAGTGGTATGCTTAGATTCCTTTCTCTTTATCTTTTATATATCTACTATAGGTTTTTACTTTTTGGTTACCATGAAGCTTACATAAAACCTTTTATATTTATTACAGTCCATTTTAAGCTGATAACTTGACTTCAAACACATAGTAAAGCTCTACATTTTTACTCTTGACCCCATTTTATATTTTGGATTTTACAATTTATATCTTTTTAGCTTGTGTCTCCATTAACAAATTATTGTAGTTGCAGTTATTTTTAATACTTTTATCTTTTGATCTTCATACTAAATTTAACAGTGATTTACCCACCACCATTACAAAACTAGAATATGCAGAATTCAACTATATATTTACCTTTACCAGAGAGATTCATATTTTATGTTTTCCTGTTACTAATTAGCACCCTTCCATTTCAGCTTGAAGTCCCATTAACATTTCTTGTAGAGTTGGTCTAGTGGTAATGAAATCCTACAGCTTTTGCTTGTTTGGAATCCTCATCTGTCATTCAGTTCTGAAGGATAGATTTTCCAGGTAGGGTATTTTAGGTTAGCAGGGGTTTTTTTGTTTTGTTTTGTTTTTCCTCTCAGCACTTTGAATAGATTGTGCTATTCTCTTCTGACCTGCAAAATTTCTGCTGAAAAATTTGCTGGTGGTTGTATGGAGGTCCCCTTGCATGTAACGAGTTATGTTTTCTTGCTGCTTTTAAGAGTCTCTCCTTGTCTTTAACATTTGACAATTTAATTATAATGTATCTCAATTAGGTATGTTTGGAACTCTCTGGGCATCCTGGATCTAGATGTCTGTTTCTTTCCCCCAGGTTAGGGAAGTTTTCAGCCATTATTCCTTTTAATAAGCTTTCTGTTCCTTTCTCTCTCTTCTTCTGGGTCCCATGTAATACAAAGTTTGCTCTATTTGATGATGTCCTATAGTCCCTTAAGCTATCTTCCTTTTTTTCATTCTTATTTTTTTCTTTTTGCTCCTCTGATTGGGTGAATCCTAGTCCCCTGTCTTTGAGTTTGCTGATCCTTTCTTCCACTTGATCTAATCTGTTTTTGGATCCCTCTATTGAAGTTTTTAGTTTAGCTATTGTATTTATTACCTCTATAATTTCTGTTTGATACTTTCTTATATTTTCTGTATTTTTGTTGAAATTCTCACTTTGTTCATGAATTTTTCTCCTGACCCCAGTAAGTATTTTTTATGACCATTATTTAGAGCTCTTTATCAGGTAAATAATTTATTTTTATTTCATTATGTCTGTTTCTGGAATTTTATCTTGTTCTTTTGTTTAGAACACATTCCTCTGTTTCTTAGTTTTCCTTAACTCTCTGTGCTGGTTTCTGCACATTAGATAAAACAGTCATCTCATTCAGTCTTGACAGGCTGGCCTTGTATAGGAGATAAATCTTATTGTTTAGCCCAGCCCAAGCTATTGATCCTCTCTCAAACTTTTATCATTGTCTTTGTTTTTAGTGGCTCCCAGTAGTTGAAGTTGTGTTAAGGCTTGTCTGGAAATTGTGAGTTCCCTCCCAATTGTGTATTGCTGTGTCAGGGGTGGGTAAGAGTGTGTCTCAGCCTTTCTTACCCATTTCAATGTAGATATTTTCTCATTCACTCAGTGTGTAGGAGTCACTTGGCTAGTATCCAGATTTCTTTCAGAGGGAATTGATCCATGTGTAGCTGTAGATTTGGTGTATTCATGGGAGGAGATGAATTCAGGATCCCGATTTTGCCATCTTCTGCAATCCACAAATATTAATGTTACATTTTCATTATTATTCATTTAAAAATATTTTAAAATTTCCTATGTGATTTCTCATTTGACTTATGGATTATTTAGAGTTGTTTATCTGAGGAGGCACTGGATTTTGTTTTATAACTCTGAAGAGTCATTTTGTTTTATCAAGCAATTAACTTGGTTGGACTCAAATGGCAACCTCTGTCTCTTGTGTGGGAGCTCAAATCCAAGTTCATTCTTTTATCTTTATTGAGACTATTTTCTGCTACCTGCTGTGCACATGCATAATTCTGGGACCAGCAGAGATCTGGGCAGAATTTATACACAGAATGTGGGGTGCTCCTTCTCTGTTTATCTCCTTTACAGATTTTCCCCATTACTTTCTTATAGTTGTGGTTGCCCCAAACCCTGTCTCCTGGATCTTTAAGCCAGAAAGACTATGAGCTTCTCAACCCAATTTTAAATACTCAGAGTATACTGTTAAATATTTAATAACTGGATATCTGAAAAAAATTCTAATTTTAGCATTTTCTTATTTCCATTGTATAAAAATTCTCATCTTAGCTAATTTCAAACTATGTGTTTCGCTGAACATTGTTGGGAAGTGATGTCCATAATCTGCTCTCGCAAGCCAATATAAATTAGTTACAGTGCACCATTGTAAACACCTCGCATGGTGGAGGTTTTAATCTATCCTAAAGATAAAAGCTATAAAAATGAGATACTTGTCCCCATTTTGCACTTCCTCCAAATGTCAATGTTCCTTCAAATTTGAGTTTGCCTAGAATTTTGTTACTTTTCAGTATACTAATCTAGTTTTTGTTGATGTTGTTGTTGTCATTGTTATTTATTAATTTGCCTTTTCATTCCTTAAAAATTTTGTTCATAATTGGTAGATGTTATTTATGGGAAGGTAGTCTCCAGGAGGAACTCATTTAATCATGACAGAAATAGAAATCCAATAATATTTTTTGACACATGTCTTGTAACATACAGGTTCATTGCTGTAATTACTGATTTGTAATCCATAATATGTATTTAACATATGTAATTATATTTTCTTCTTGTGATTATCCCAGAGCTGCCTCCAAAGATCCAGTTCCCAAATAATGCTGTGAATATGTGTGCATATATTCTTATTGTCGTATTTTAAACTTTCTCTAGGGTGTACATCAGAGAGTGGCACATATGGTTATGCATACTCCTAATTTCACTAAATCTTACCCAAATTGTTTTCTCGAATGGCTATCCATTTTTTATACTTCTACTATTAAGTGTAACAATTCTCCATGTCTTTGACAATACTTGGTTATATCCAACTGATACATTTTTTCCTGATCATAAATTGGTATAAATTAATTGCTTTACTTCACATTCCTCTAATTAATAAGTGTAAGCTTCTATGTATGTGCTTATAATCAATTGCATTTCTATCAATTGTCTGTTCTTTATTCTTTTTGTCATTATATTTCCTATCTTTCTTGTTGATTTCCAGAAATTCTTTGTATATTCTACACATTAACTCCTTATCCATTTTAGATGTTGCTTACATTTCCTTAATACCAGACTCCTGATACCCATTTTTGAACAAAAATTCCTGTTTCCTATTGGTGATTTAATCAGTTTTGTATCTTGTGATTTTGAGAATTGTTAAACATGTAATTTCAAATCAAGGCCACAAAACTTTGTCACATTTTTTTCTTTTAGCATTATAATTTTGCCATTTTGTAAACTTGATAAAAAATAAAATTAAATAATTAAGGAGCTCAAAAATTCCTAGGCCTCATTTTAGACCTACTTAATTAGAATCCTTACACTTGGTTCATTGAAATGTGCTTTTTAAAAACATCTCAAATATTTATTTTAATTCGTTAGTTAACCTGCACTGTTACATTGTTTCAGGTGTACAATATAGTGATTCAACAATTCCATACATCACCCAGTGCTCATCCTTAATCCCCATCATCTATTTAAACTATGCCCCCATGCTCCTCCACTCTAGTAACCATCAGTTTGTTTTCTGTAATTAAGAGTCTGTTTCTTGATTTGTCTCACTCTCTTTTTTTCCCTTTGCTCCTTGTTTTGTTTCTTAAATTTGACATATGAGTGAAATCATATGGTATTTGTCTTTCTCTGGCAGATTTATTTTGCTTAGCATTATACTCTCTAGCTCCATCCATGTCATTACAAATGGGAATATTTCATTTTTTATGGCCAAATAACATTCCATTGTGTACATATACACCACATCTTCTTTATCCATTCATCAGATGGTGGACACTTGGGCTGTTTCCATAATTTGGCTACTGTAAATAATGCTGCTATAAACATAAGGGTGTACGTATCCCTTTGAATTATTGTTTTTGTATCCTTGGGTAAATACCCAGTAATGCAATTGCTGGATCATAGGGTAGTTCTATCTTTAACTTTGTGAAGGAACCTCCATACTGTTTCCCACAGTGGCTGCACCAGTTTGCATTCCCACCAACAGTGCACAAGTGTTCCTTTTTCTCCACATCCTCACCACCACCTGTTGTTCCTTGTGTTGTTGTTTTTAGCCATTCCAACAGGTGTGAGGTGATTTCCCAGATGATTAGTGATGATGAACATCTTCATATGTGACTGTTGGCCATCTGGATGTCCTCTTTAGAGAAATGTCTGTTCATGTCTTCTTCCCATTTTTTAATTGGATTATTTGTTTTTGAGTGTTGAGTTTTAATAAGTTCTTTATACATTTTGGATATTTTATCAGATAAGCCATTTGCAAGTATCTTCTCCCATTCTGTAGGTTGCCTTTTAGTTTTGTTGATTGTTTTTTTCATTGTACACAAGCTTTTTATTTGATGTAGTCCCAATAGTTTATTTTTGCTGTCGTTTCCCTTGCCTCAGGAGACATATCTAGTAAGAAGTTGCTACAGCCTATGTCAAAGAAGTTACTGCCTGTGTCTTCTAGGATTTTGATGGTTTCAGGTTTCACACTTAGGTCTTTAGTCCATTCTGAATTTATCTTTGTGTATGGTATAAGAACGTGGTCCATTTTCTTTCTTTTGCATGTGGCTGTCCAGTTGTCCCAACACCATTTGTTGAAGAGACTGTCTTTTCCCCATTGGATATTCTTTCCTACTTTATCAAAAATTAACTGACCACATAGTTGTGGGTTTATTTCTGGGCTTTCTATTCTGTTCTATTGGTCTATGTGTCTACTTTTTTTTAAAAGATTTTATTTATTTATTTATTTATTTATTTATTTATTTATTTATTTGAGAGAGAGAGAGAGAGAGAGTGAGACAGAGAGAGCATGAGCAAGGGTGAGAGGGAGAAGCAGAATCCTCGCTGAGCGGGGAGCCTGATGCGGGGCTCGATCCTGGGACTCTGGGATCATGACCTGAGCTGAAGGCAGACACTTAGCCAACTAAGCCACCCAGGTGCCCATCTATGTGTCTATTTTTATGCCAGTACCATACTGTCTTGATCACTAAAGCTTTGTAATATAACTTGAAGTCCAGAATTGTGATGCCTCTAGCTTTGCTTTTCTTTTTCAAGATTTCTTTGGTTATTTGAGGTCTTTTGTGGTTCCATACAAATATTAGAACTGTTTGTTCTAGTTCTGTGAAAAATGCTGTTGGTATTTTGATAGGGGTTGCATTAAATGTGTAGATTGCTTTGGGTAGTTTAGACATTCTAACAATATTTGTTCTTCCAATCCATGAGCATGGAATGAATGTCTTTCCATTTCTCTGTGTCGTCTTCAATTTTTTTCATCAGTGTTTTATAGTTTTCAGATTACAGGTCTTTCACCTCTTTGGTTAGGTTTATTCCTCAGTAGCTTATTTGTAAATGGGACCACTTTCTTAATTTCCCTTACTGCTGCTTCATTATTGGTGTATAGAAGTGCCACAGATTTCTGTATGTTGATTTTGTATTCTGCAACTTTACTGAATTCATTTATCAGTTCTAGCAGATTTTTGTGAACTCTTTTGGGTTTTCTACATATAGTATCGTGTCATCTGCAAATAGTGAAAGTTTGACTTTTTCCTTACCGATCTGGATGCCTTTTATTTCTTTTTGTTGTCTGATTGCTGTGGCTAGGACCTCCAGTACTATGTTGACTAGAAGTGGTGAGGGTGGACCTCCTCATCTTGTTCCTGACTCAGGGGGAAAGCTCTCAGTTTTTCCCCATTGAACATGATGTTAGCTGTGGGTTCTTTATAGATGGCCTTTATTATGTTGAGGTATGTTCCCTCTAAACCTACTTTGTTGAGGGTTTTTATCATAAATGGATGTTGTACTTTGTCAATGCTTTTTCCACATCTATTGAAATGATCATATGGTTCTTATCCTTTCTCTTACTGATGTGATGTATCTTGTTGATGGATTTGCAAATATTGAACCAGCCTTGCAACCCAGGAATGAACCCCACTTGATCGTGTTGAATGATTTTTTTAAATGTATGGTTGGATTCAGTTTGCTAGTATCCTGTTAAGGATTTTTGCATATATGTTCATCAGGGATATTGGCCTGTAGTTCTCTTTTTCAGTGGTGTCTTTATCTGGTTTTGGTATCAGGATAATGCCAGCCTCATAGAATGAATTTGGAAGTTTTCCTTCCTTTTCTATTCTTTTTAGAATAGTTTGAGAAGAATAGGTATTAACTCTGCTTTAAACATTTGGTAGAATTTCCCTGTGAAGTCATTTTGCCCTGGACTTTTGTTTATTGGGAGTTTTTTGATTACTGATTCAATTTCTTTGCTGGTTATGGGTCTGGTCAAGTTTTCTCTTCCTTCCTGTTTCAGTTTTGGTGGTTTATATATTTCTAGGAATTTATCCATTTCTTCTAGGTTGTCCAATTTGTTGGCATATAGTGTTTCATAATATTCTCTTATAATTGTTTGTATTTTTCTGGTATTTGTTGTTATTTCTCCTCTCTCATTTGTGATTTTATTTATTTGGGTTCTTTCTCTTTTCTTTTTGATAAGCCTGGCTAGAGGCTTATCAATTTTATTAATGTTTTTTTTTTTTCAAAGAATCAGCTCCAGATTTCATTGACCTGTTCTATTGTTTTTAGTTTCTATGTCATTTATTTCTGCTCTAATCTTTATTATTTCCCTCCTTCTGTTGGCTTTAGCCTTCTTTTGTTGCTCTTTTGCTAGCTCCTTTAGGTGTAAGGTTAGGTTGTTAGTTGAGGTTTTTCTTGCTTCTTGAGGTAGGCCTGTATTGCTATAAACTTCCCTCTTAAAACCACTTTTGCTGCATCCCAAGGTTTTGGACTGTTGTGTTTTCATTTTCATTTGTTTCCATGTACTTTTTGACTTACTCTTTTATTTCTTGGTTGACCTATTCATTGTTTAGTAGCATGTTATTTAACCTGGTCTTTCCAGATTTTTCTTGTGTTGACTTCTAGTTTCATAGCACTGTGTTCAGAAAAGATGCATGGTAGGCTTTTGATCCCTTTGAATTTGTTGAGGCTTGTTTTGTGGATTAATATGTGATCTATTCTGGAGAATGTTCCCTGTGCTCTTGAGAAGAATGTGTATTCTGCTGCTTTAGGATGGAATCTTCTGAATATATCTGTTAAATCCATCTAGTCCGGTGTGTCGCTCAGAGCCATTGTTTCCTTGCTGGTTTTCTGTTTAGATAATCTGTCCATTGGTATAAGTGGGGTGTTAAAGTCCCCTACTATTATTGTATTATTATCAATTAGTTCCTTTACGTTTGTTACTAACTGCTTTATGTATTTGGGTGCTGCTATGTTGGGTGCATAAATATTTAAAACTGTCATATCTTCTAGCTTTATTATTATATAGCATCCTTTGTCGTCTCTCGTTACAGTCTTTGTTTTAAAGTCTATTTTGTCCAATATAGGTATTGCTACTCTGGCTTTCTTTTGACATCCATTTGCATGATAGATGTTTCTCCATCCCCTCACTTTCAATCTGCAGGTGTCTTTAGATCTAAAATGAGTCTCTTGTAAGCAGCATATAGATGGGTATTGTTTGTTGTTGTTGTTGTTATTGTTGTTATTTATTTTTTATCCATTCTGACACCCTAAGTCCTTTGACTGGAGCATTTCAACCATTTACATTCAAAGTAATTACTGATAGATATGTATTTATTTATTCGTCTTGTGGTTGTTTCCAAAGATTTTCTCTGATCTTCTCTTGTCTTTCTTTCACGGTTTGCTGATTTTCCTTAGTGACATATTTGGGTATATTTCTCTTTATTCTTTGCATATTTATTAGTGGTTTTCGATGTATGGTTACCATTAGGTTTGTATATATCCTCTTCTGCATATAGCAGTCTATATTAAGTTGATGGTCATTTAAGTTTGAACCCATTCTTTACTCCTCTCCTCCCCACGTTTTAGGTATATGATGTCATATTTTACACCCTTTTATTTTTTGTGAGTTCCTTGACTGATTTTTTACAGAAATATTCATTTTTACTGCTTTTGTGTTTCCTACCTTTATACTGTCACTTTTGGTCTCTTCTTTTTTTTTTTTTTTTTAAGATTTTATTTATTTATTTGACACAGAGTGAGAGAGCATAAGCAGGGAGAGTGGCAGGCAGGCAGAGGGAGAAGCGGGCTCTCTGCTGAGCAAGGAGCCCGATGCGGGACTCGATCCCAGGACCCTGGGATCATGACCTGAGCCGAAGGCAGCCGCTTAACCGACTGAACCACGCAGGCGCCCCTGGTCTCTTCTTTCCACTCAAAGAGTCCCCTTTAATGTTTCTTGCAGGGCTGGTTTAGTGGTCACAAACTCCTTTAGTTTTTTTGTTTTTCTGGGAAACTCTTTATCTTGCCTTCTATTCTGAATGATAACCTTGCTGCATAGAGTATTCTTGGCTGCAGATTTTTCCCATTCCGCACTTTGAATATATCACACCCCTCCCTTGTCGCTTGCAAAGTTTCTGCTGAAAAATCCCCTGCTAGCTTTATGGGTTCTCTCTTGTAAATTACTGTCTTCTTTTGTCTTACTGCTTTAAAAACTTTTTCTTTATCACTATGTTTTGCCAATTTAATTACAATATGTCTTGATGTGGATCTGCTTTTGTTGATTTTGATGGGGCTTCACTGTGCCTCCTACACCTGGATATCTGTTTTCTAATTTTTCAGCCATTATTTCTTCAAATAAAGTTTCTGCCCCCTTTTCTCTCTCTTCTTCCTCTGGAACTCCCATGATATGAATGTTACTACATTTGATGGAGTCACTGAGTTCCCTAAGTCTATTCTTGTTTTGCATAATTCTTTTTTTTTCTTTCTTTCTTTTGTTCAGCTTGATTACTTTCCATTACTCTGTCTTCTGGGTCGTTAATTTGTTCCTCTGCTTCTTCCATCCGGTTGTTCATTCCATCAAGCATGTTTCCTCACTTCACTTATTGAGCCCTTTACCTCTGCTATGCTATTCCTTATCCCTGTGTTAGGGGTCTCACTCTTGTCTTCCACTCTTTTCTCAAGTTCAGTGGGTGTCCTTATGATCATTACTTTAAATTCTCTACCAGGCATGTTACTTATATCTGTTTCATTTAGATCTCTGGCCCTGGCCTTGTCTTGTTTTTTTCATTTGGAATAAATTTATCTGTCTTCTCATTTTGTCTAAGTCTCTGTGCCTATTTCTGTGTGTTAGGAAAGTCAGCTATGTCTCCTGTTCTTGAGGGCAATGGCTTTATGAAGAAGAGGTCCTATAGTGCCCTGCCATGTAGTGTCCCTTGTTCCCCAGGGCCCGGTGCTTCTGGGAGTGTCTCCAGTGTGTGCTCTGCTGTTTGTCCTGGCCGCTTTATCCTCAGGCCAGTCATCTGCAGAGGCTCTCTTTGCCTGTTATGGGCAGTGTTTGGTCTGTGGCCTGAATGTGGAGCATTTTAAGTAGGTGTACCCTGGTCTATTTGTGAATAGACACCACCAGAACCAAGGCTCCACAAGACTCCCGGGTTGGGAGAGGTCATATGAGCAGAGGTTTGGGCAGGTCTTCTGGGGAAGGAGGTCCTCCTTGCTGGGTCTGAGGCAAGCTTCACTGGGTGGGGCAGCTCCACTGGAGCATGGGGGGGCACACTGAAGAAGGTAGGAAATATGGAGACCTGCTTTAGGAGAGAAATGGATCATGGCCACTTTGGTGGAAGCCAGGTAGGTAGTGGGTGTTGGTGCTGTGCTGGTTCCTGCAGGTGGCCCTGTGCTTATGCTGAGTGGTGGTGAGGGAAATGCTGCTGGCTGGTTCCTTTGCTCCTGGAGGAGTCTCTCTGTGAATGCACCCTCTCTGGGATGTGCTCTGAAATGAGCAAGTAATCTCCCCACTATGTGCCTCAGGCACTCTTCAGATTGCTATTTCCATGCTGTATGTCCGTGCACTATTTGCAAGCCTTCTCTCCAAGAGCTGCCCCAATGCCCTCTGGGCTCTATCTCAGCCATGCCCTCTGACCTTTAAAACTCCAAGCTTTAAGCCCCACTGGTTGTGAGAAGTCACAAAATTCAGCTCCCCTCACTTTCCAAGCCAACTGCTATGGGATTAGTTTTCCCTGTGTGCTCTCCTATGTGTTAGTCTTTCTCTTGCCCTTCTCTGGGACCACAACTCCCTCTCCACCAAAGCAGCCATGATCCATTTCTCTCCTAAAGTATGTCTCCATACTTCCTACCTTCTTCAATGTGGCCTCTTCTCTACCTTTAGTTGTGGAGTTTCTTCTCAGTCTTCAGGTCAAATTCTATGGTATTTAGGATGATTCGATAGTTATCTAGTTGTATTCCTGGGATGACGTGTGCCTGGGGTCCTCCTACTCTGCCACCATCTTCCAATCTTTACATCATTTTTTGTTGTTGTTCCTGATTTTCAATCTCATTTTTAATTATTTGTTCACTTTATTCCAATTCCATTGTTCATTTTCTTTTGTAGTTTTTATTTTTTGATTTCTTACCTATATCCTTCATCTGTAACTTTATTTTAATATTTCAAATGTGTTCTGTTTTATCTTTGCTGAATCTTAATGTTCCTTTTTAAAATAGTACTTTTTATTTTTAATCTTTTAAAATTCTTCTTACATTTTTAGATTAACTCATTAATTTTATTTCAATATCTTTTTTTGCTTTTCTTTTACTTTATTAATTTTTTCCCTATGATTTTGTTTTATAATAAATTGAAATTGGGAACATAGATAAAATATTCATTTGAATAGCCCACATCATAAACAGGGAAGATTTTCCTCCTTTTAAACTACCTCAACAACTATTTCTCTGGTTCACAGAATGAATATTCTAAACTTTTAATGATTTCCAAATACAAATTTCACCAAGGTGACTACCGATTCCTTCATATTAACCTTCTCAAGACAATTACTTTGTTCTCTGTGCATAGAGCAATGGAACAGCATGATTTCTTATAATCTCAGAACTTCCAGGCTTTATATGAGGAACATCTTGCTATAAGATACGTGGTCTCCAGTTTATTTATTTCTTGAAACATGTGAGCTCAAGCCTATCTTTTAAAGGAAATAGATGGTATTAAATGCCAAATAGATTTTTATAGGATATAATAATACCTAACATTTTCCAGCTTCTAATATATTTTTAGTTTGATAACCTTAGTTCTCATCAGGGTTATAGCAAAAATAATATTTAAAATATTTAACAAGTAGTATAGCACAGGCATTAGTAAATCAGATTTTGGTACTGGTCTATTAGAAAAGCTGCCAGATTACACTATTAGTATGCCTTTACTAGTGTGTACTGGCTCCCCTGTACCATATATCCTCTTTATGAGGATAAAGGAAAAACTGGCTTAGAAATCTTTGAGAGGAGGAAATGTAGTCTGCATCTTTACTGAAAGCTCTATTTATGAGGACTGTTAGTAGGCAGCCTGATTTAATATAGAAGGGTTAATCAAGACTAAGAAAAAAAAAGGCTTGTTTTCATAATCATGCAGTTTTGGGGATATCTTTAGGAAAAGTTCTAGAGTAACAGAAGATAAACAAGGCCTGTCTTTTTCAGTTGGGGAGATGGTCTTTAAGGAAAAGAAAATGCTGTTCTAGGGAGGTTGGAGTTCATGAAGAGTCATAATAGCAGTGTCTTAAGATGTTGTGAATATTTTAGGAAGGCTCTAATTTGACTATTATTTAATCATTTTGAAATTATACCTCCATTCCAGACTCACAAAATATCCATTTACATAAGTGATAATCTTGAGAGTCTTCATTGTCTCAACTTCCTCCAGAAAGCCCACCCACTGCCCTATTTCTAGAACTTGGGTGTGCATTAATGAGCTCCCCACCTTTTTGGTTTTAATAACTGTAACACATGTAATTTTTGTGTGTCTCTTCAAATAATTTTTTGAAGAATATGATAGGAAATTTATTAGTAAAGCACTAAAACCACTGTTCTACAATATATTATATAAAAATTTGCAAGCACAGCTATCCTTAATTTAATCATTAAGTATAGCTAAATACAAAAATAAATCCCTATGTTTCTCCCTTCTAACAATAGAGTTCACCATTTTGCCTATTTTCAATACCTAATAGGGCTCATCTCACTAGAGAATATTCTGTTGTGGATTTATCAACATTTACATTAGGATGTACTTCAATGGGAATGTCTGAAAAGGGACTAGAGAAATCTATACTCTGAATTTACTTAGAAATATGTGAGAGTTGCTTTAGCTTGTTACAGAAACAAATTATTTATGTAAGATTAATATTATATTAAAGAGTCAAATGACATAAATATTGGCTGTGCAGTTGGCAATTTCATAGAATATCTTAAGCTGGAGACACACATAGGTTATATTAAAATAAAAATTTCTTATCTATAAAATGTCTGAGATAGAAATAACCCTGAAACTAAGCTTTCAATAGCTGAATTAGTAATATAGAAGTGAAATGGATCTAGATGTCCCTACAGCTTTAAATTCCTACTTGTGCATACAGTAGGGAATTAAGAAAGCTGAATATTTACAATGTTATAATAATATATTCTATAATCTTAAAGATCATTTGTCTTCTGTTTATGGAGCACTGCTTAAATAGCATAGAGATTATGGTCCAAAATCAGTCATTTTACTTGTTGAATGCTACTTAGACTTGGGTCCTTTGAATTCTAACATACAATACTTCTATGTTCCTATGTATGGAGTTTTCAGAAATGAGAGGAGTTAGTTATGAGTTACAGCCCATAAGCGGAAATCGCTGTCTAGAGTCTATTTGTTTGCCTCTGTGTTAACTAATCATCCCCTTTTGCCTAAATAAGTTATATGAAGCCAATTTGAGAACAACTGAAAAAGCCTAAAATTTCCACTAATAATATCTCAATTGAATTTAGTCATTGAACATTTCTGTACATTAGCTGGGAGAAGTAACAAAATAAGCACTTAATACTTATGGTCTTATTTGAGCCAAATTAGTTTATCAAATTAGTCTAGAAGATACTTTACTAGAGATTTAATAGAATACACCTTCAGGAGGGTGGAATATCCTGGAGCATTGTCCTCAAATGTGGTAGTCACATCACAATCACCTGATCATCTCATTAAACATACAGATTCCTAGGCTACAATATTTCATTTCAGTTTCTCAGAGGTAAAACCTGAGAATTCATAATCTAACCACTGGTTATATTCCAAGGGATATCAATATATATTGATTCTGATGTGGCTGATATATTGACTACCCACGAGTACCATATATATGAAGCCTAGTTGGGGTGATAGAGTATAGGGCTCTGACTTCTGGCAGCTAGATTAAGGGCACTGGGCAGCCTTTGAATTGAGGGAAA
The DNA here is from genome assembly GCF_029215605.1 of Mirounga angustirostris. Classification (NCBI taxonomy): domain Eukaryota; kingdom Metazoa; phylum Chordata; class Mammalia; order Carnivora; family Phocidae; genus Mirounga; species Mirounga angustirostris. The sequence goes on from NW_026991719.1 coordinate 102,534,430, forward strand.
TAAAAGATATATTGAAAGGATACTTAAAGAAAAACTACATATTTACAATATCTCTCCAGGGGTAGTTGAGAAAATGTTTTGGCATGGAAGAAAAAATGATTTGCTCATTTCCTACTTCTATTTTTTTAGAAGAATTTGACATCATTTATATATATATATATATATATATATAATTTACCACAAAACTAAGGAGATGGAAATATCTATTACCACAAAACTAAGGAGATGGAAATATCTAAAGTAAGTTCTGCTCTGAACTCCTTTAATAATAAGAGTAATATCAAACTTCCAAATAATAATCATTATGTGTCAGACACAATTTGAACTACTTCATGTGGATTAATGTAGCCCGTCTTTCAACAATGTCATGAGATAAGTGCTACAAATATTCTCACACCTCATGACCTTGTATCATGTTTTATTGAAACAATAGGGGTCTTTAGTCAGGAGCTCTTACATTTTCACAATCATCTGCACCTACATCCACCCACATTTACACTCATCACCTCTTATTTCTGTCCTGCTACAATGGAGGAAGTATTGCGCCTATCAAAGACCTGTCTCTCCATGTCCTTCTATGTAAAAACAAATTTCTGAGGGCGCCTGGGTGGCTCAGTCATTAGGCGTCTGCCTTCGGCTCAGGTCACGATCCCAGGGTCCTGGGATCGAGTCCCACATCGGGCTCCCTGCCCGGTGGGAAGCCTGCTTCTCCCTCTCTCACTCCCCCTGCTTGTGTTCCTGCTCTCGCTGTCTCTCTCTCTGTCAAATAAATAAATAAAATCTTAAAAAAAAAAAAAACAAATTTCTGCATTTTAGTTCTGGATCACATCGCCTCTCCTATTCTCAAGGTTTCTCCTTTAGTTATCACCCTTTTCATGCATCATTAACTTCTTTATCTTTACATGTTCTGGAATCTCAAATCATAAAAAGAACTCTTTTTTTTGACCACATAGTTATCAATGCCCATTTTCTCTGCTCTGCTTTACAACTAGACTTCTCAAAAGATATTCAAATTCTTTGCCCACTTTCTATTCATTCCTCTATGCCCTCCTATCTGGCTTCCATCACATCTTTCTATTGAAATTCTCCTATCAAAGTCACCACCAACCTCCATGTTGCCAAATACAATGGGCAGTTTTCTTTCCTCTCACATCACCTCCCACTTCTTCTCAGTCTTCTTTGATGGCTCTTCCTCCTATGTTAAATGTGAGAATACCTAAGAGCTTAGTCCTTGGATTTCTGCTATTCTGTCTGACATCACTTTCCTAGGTGATTGTGTACATTTCCTCAGTCTTATGGTTTTCATTTTATACAAGAGGAAACTGAGGCTCAGAAAAATTAAGCAACTGGCCCAAGGTCATACAAGTGGATAATCATTGAAGAACACAATTCCATTTTTCTTCAGAGTTTGTACTTAATTGTATGCTTAATTCAAAGCAGAAGTGGTTTGAGCATAAGAGCATGGGATCTGGAGTCATACAGTAGTTATTCAAATTGAATCTCTAGCATTGATTAGCTTTGTAACTATGAGTTAGTTATGCAATCTCTCTATGCCTCAGTTTCCTCATTTCTAAGGAGGATAATAGCACCTAATTCATATGATAATTTTGATATTAAATGAGCTAATACATGCAAAGTTCTTAGAACAGTGTTGTTACATAGTAATTGCCCAATAATAGTTAAGTATTATTATTATTAGTTGATTTACATTATATAGTTTTACAGTTATTTTGTGTGAATTTATTATCTGTCCTGAACTATGCTGCAAACATCTTAAGGACAGGGACAGCATCCAACATTTTGATAGATCCTCATACCCTACCACAGTGCTTAACATGGTTAAGATGTGATACGGAAAACTCAATAAACAAGTGAGGGAGTAGACCAGAGTTAGAGCTCCTTCAAAGCCCCATGCATAGATCATGTCATTATTTGAACTGTCTGATATTTCTGTGGAAAACCCCACTCAGAAAGCTTGATCTTAGACTCAACCAATACCGAAAGCCTTCCCATGGGAGTTTGTTGAAAACAAGTACAAGAATGTGTTTTAATCTCATGATTTCCTGAGGCAGTGGTTAAAAGTTGGGGCAAGCAATGAACTAATCAAACATCTTGAAAAGAGGAGGTGAGGAAAGAGATGCTCATAGGGGTTTTAGAAAGTTCCAACATAACACTGTGAATCTAGAAGGTGATGTGTATGCCCATGGCTGTGAAAATAGCTAAGGTTGTTCACCTACTCACAAAAGTCCTGAAAAGGTCTTAAGCTCCTACTGCTAGATGACCTTAAGTCTCTGGGCAATCATAAAGTGGAAGCAAAGTTAGAGTTGTCAACTGGCAGATTGTTGAAAGCATTGTCCAAAATGCACACAGAGTCCCTCAGCAAAGACTGGGAGACTTATTGGCCCCAGTTGTTTAAGGAAATCTCTGTCAGATTATTAGCTGACCACTAAACTAAATGAGTATTTTTTCCATAGCCACATGCAACAAAATATATGCACTTCATAGAATTAGTTCAAAAGAGTCACATAAAATCAAACAATACTTACAAACAACAGCAACAACAAACTCTTAGAGGAAGGAGAATCTGATTTCCAAAGTTGCCACATTATATTATATAAAATCCCCTTGTTCTACAACAAAAGAATTATGAGAAATGCAAATAAATGAAATAATGATGATTACATAATTGGGGAAAACTATTCAATAGAAACTGTTCCTGAGGAATCCCTAATGTTGGATTTCCTGGGCAAACTTTACATCAACTATTTTAAATATATTTAAGAACTAAATGAAGTTCTATCTAAAGAACTGAAGGAAAGTGTAAGAGTGATACCTCATCAAAAAGAGAATATCAATAAAAATATAAAACCAAATAGAAATTCTGAAATTGAAAATTATAATAAATGAAAATCTCACTAGAGGGGTTCAAAGACAGGTTTGAGCAGGCAGAGGAAAGAATCAATGGACTTGAAGATGCATAAATTGATATTATCAAGTCTGAAGAACAGAAATATAAAAGAATAAAGAAAAGTAAGTAGAGTCTCAGAGTTCTATGGAACATTATCAAGAATATCAACTTAAGCATAATGGGAGTCTCAAAAGTATAGGAAAGAGAGAAAGGGGCAAGAAGAATATTTGATGAAATAATGGCTAAAAATTCCCAAACTTCATGAAAAAATATTAATTTACACATACAAACAGCTCAATTAATTCCAAATAGGAGAAACTCAAAAAGATCCACACCTAAATACATGATAATCAACTGTCAAAAATAAGGACAAAGAGAATCTTGAAAGCAATAATGGAGAAGCAACTCATGACCTACAAGAAATTCTCAGTAAGATTAACAATTGTAATATTAGAAAACAGAGTTCAGGAAACAGTTGGATGACATATTCAAAGTGATAAAAGAAATAAAATATCAACTAAAAATCTATATCTATAAAAATAAAGAAAAAGTAAGACTTTCCATATTTTAAAAAATGTAGAGTTCATTACTAGCAGACCTGTCCTACAGATCATAGTCTGTCAGTCTTTGATGAAAGGACAGTAGACAGTAACTCAATTCTACATGAAAAAAGTACAGCTATAAATTTAAACACATAGGTAATTAAAAAAAAAACAGTATAAATGCATTTTTTGCTTGCATTTTTTTTCCATTAGATTTAGAAGTCAGAAAGTAGTGTTTTCCAGGAACTGGAAAGAGGAGAGAATGGGAAATGTCTACTGACATGTTCCAGATTTCTTTCTGGCATGTTAAAATGTTCTGGAAATAGGTAGTGGTAATAGTTGCCCAACTTTGTGAATATTGTAAAAACAAACAAACACTGTATTTCACATTATAAAAAAGAGAGAAACTACTAAATTATACATTTTAAAAAATAAATGTGTGGGAGTCTCAGGAAACTATATTTATATTTGGATGGCTCTACTGGGGGCACCAAAGGGAGGAAGGTGACAGAAAAGGAGGATTGAGATGTAGCCAGATCAGAATGTACCTTACCATAAGGTTTTGGAACTCATTCTGAAGGCAATGAGAGCAACTGAAGAACTTTTTTCACAATGTGAAAGTATTTGCATTTTGAAAAAAAAATTCTAGAACATTTCCCTAAACTAATTTATAACAGAACACTTCTTAAATAATAATTCATTGACAGAATACCAGAGATAGTAAACTAAAGTAGGCACTTGGCTTAAAGCAAATAATAAGACAATTTCATAGAAGTTTGTTGTATGACATGATGAAAATATGATTCATAATGATTTTAAGACAGAATGTTAGATATTATGATGTTATTATATTTAAGATAAAAATTATTGAGATAACATTAAAAATATTTTATATTATAAAGTAGATCATGAAAGCATCCAATAATTAAAGTAGAGGAAGAGGGTTTATAAATATCCTCAATCACTTTTAATGAAACTCAATTATTAAGTTCAGTTTTTGAGTCCTATCTTAATATGAGCACAACATTAAATATATTCATATATTTTGTTTTCCTAGCAGAGTAATATGAAAATCCCATTTACTACCTGTACATTGTGATCAGGGAAAAATCCTAAGCTCAAAGTTCTATAGTATCCAGGTGCTATTGAATTAGGCTGCTCAAAAAATCATTACTTATTTTATCTTGGGATACTCATCTGCTGACTTTTTTGAAATTGAAATGTCCAATTTCTAGTATTCTAACTTTTTGCTTGTTTGATTCAGATATAATCTACATGGAAACAGTTTTCCAATGTATATGGAAATAATTTATATAATGAAAATGTTTAGGATATAATAAATATTAAGCAATAACATGAGTATGTGTTGAAGTGATTAGATATAAATACATAGCATAGATAAACCTCCATCAAAGAGACTAATTATTAATATAAAAATTACAGAGATTATCTATGTGTTCATGTGTAGAGTGACTATCATTACATTCAGCCATCATTCATTGTTAGATAAAAGTTAGAGGTAGATTATCAAATACTACAAATGCTGTATTTTAAAATGTTTAGTATTTTCCTTGGCTATATGTTTAATATAAGTCTGAGAAGAAAAATATCACTAAAATCAACTTTTTTGCTGAAAAAATACTATTATCTTCTCATAGCATGTTATTTTTCCTATAACATAGCTGAAAAATTTTTATTAAGAATAATCCCCAGATTCTGGCTTGGGTGACTAAGTAGATAATTTTGCCATTTACTGATACCAGGAAAACCAGAAGAAGAAGAGATTTGAAAGAGTTGAGTTTAGTTCTTGACATGGGTTTGATGTCCCTGTGAGACATCCAAGTGTATATATTTAATAGGCAGTTGGATGTGCATGTATAGAGTTCAGGACAAAGATTTCAGCTGGATGTATAGATTTTGGAGTTATTAGCATATAAATGTTAACAAAAGTCATAGGAGTGGATCAGAAAGAATGTAAAGTGAGAAAAGCAAAAGATCTAGAAAACATCACTGAATAATGCTAAGATTGGTACAAGAATGCATGTCCACATTTTTAAAAAATGGTGGGGTAATCAGAGAGGTAGGTCAATAGCCAGCTATTATTATTAGGAAAAGGAATGAACAAGTTTCTGTGATTGACTGGAAGTGAAGGGTAAGAAAGATGGATAACCCAAGATGACTCACAGGTCTTTAATTTAAGCAACTATTTGGAAAAAGAGGGCATACAAGTATGATTTCTTGTAATATGGAGGAGGAATGACTCTGTAAAGGAAGTTCTTAGGTGATTTCTGGACCTATTGAATTATATGAAAGCTTTCCCTGAGTAGGCAGGAGGAAATTAATGAAAAAGATGTTCATCTGGTATTCAGTTGTTTTCTGCATGGTGAAGTTTACATCTTGAATATCCTCAAATGTAAGGGAGATAATAGAATAGATAACACTATTGTATTTTCTTCCATGGGTGCATGAATCAATCATTGGCTAACTTTGCCTCACAACAGGGAGGAAAGTCAGAATATCTCTTCTCTTATGGGGTTTCTATTTATTTATTAATCATTTACAATGATTCTCCACAGTATCTTATTTTTTTAATGATATCAGATGTTCATGTAACATTCTTATGCTTTAAAATGTATCTACTTATCCTACTTTGTATTTACTTAAGTTATTACATGCATCTTCTTGACTTACATAAAGAAAGATTTATTATGATTTATTCTGCAGGGAATTCTGCTGCTATGAATTAGGCCCTAAATGTTCTCTGTTGGGCCATTAATTTGTCAAATGCTCCTGTATTTTTCCACACATCAAATTTTTTTATAACTAAAGCAAGAAGGTAGAACATGAACTATATTGTCTCTAAAGCTTCATATTATTTGGCTATTGGATGAGGATGATAGTCTGAAAGCCCCAATTAAATGGTAATATTTAAAGTTGATTTATTTTTATTCAAGGAAACTTTTCTCCAGACCAATGAAAATGCATGTTATACTCATATATACATGTGCCCTAAAATTCAACTTTACATTTAATTATTTTGTAGTTTTTAAAAATAAGAACTGTCTAAGTCTGTGTGTATATGTGTTTTTGTGTGTTTCTGTGTTTGTTGACATATTCAAGAAGCTGTATGTATATATATCTGGTTCTTTTACAAGTTATCTAGCCTCTTTTTACTTCTATATGTCTAGCTCCATTGTCTGGTATAGTGATCCTTGCTGTTAAAACAATAATGACTTCTGACTCCTTGTAAGATTCTAAATGAGCAATTCCATTATCATTGCTTGACCTCAAACATATAGATTACACTAATACTTAAACTGTTTTTCAACAAGGGTAAAAAGAATTGTTTAACCCTCCTTTAAAGATGCTCACTCATAATCTCAATTTCTTTATCACACTGCTCAATTTCAGACAGTAAATCCCATTATAATGTCTAGTGTCAGGGATGTCACTTCATAATAAAGGAATATGCTCTCACACACCATTATGTACACACAAGCAATACATTGACCTGTAGTGTACCTGAATATATGGTATAATGTAATGCTTTAAAACAAACTTAAATAAATTTCTCAGCATAAAATATATATTATAAACTAGATTTGTCATTTGATTGCTTTATGGAGTGAATAATTTAAATAATGTTTATCTGCCACAACCCCTGCTTCAGAAGAGTTCTGTATTTGAGGACTAAGAAAACAAAACAATATAAAACAGACCCCATGACGAGTAGACAGGGAATACTGGAAATAAATGAGCCATGCTAAGTCCAGTGATAATTGGACTTAGAAACAGAAAATGTAAATAGCTAATGGTTGTGATTTGAACTTATCATTGATTTTCATTTCTTTGCCATAAATTGCCCACATGCTATTAGCAGCAGGCCAACCTAGTTGCTAGTGTGCTCTTCTCCAAAACCTATAAATTATAAGCCTTAAATCAAAGTGTGCTCCAATGGCACTTGAAGGTTATACTGTTCTAGTTGTGTTGATGAACTGAACTTTCTAAGACTATGAAGCATCTTCAACTTAAACTCAGTGAGAACAAGGAAGACAATGTACAATTTTTTATTATCTAACCATGTTTTGTGTACTAATAAATGTTTAATGATAGCATTAATACAGAGATTCTGAGCTGACTCAACTAGATAGTGGAATCTTAATTAAAAAATACACTTTTCTCCAACTGTGCCACTAAATGAGTAATAGAAGGCATTAGATGCACTCTCAAAGAAAGTCTTTATTATACTTTGGTCCACTCAGTTATTTGGTTTTCTGATTGCATAAAAATTCAAAATGGTAAACACTTTAAGCTTTGAACTGAAGTAGATACTATAATTTAGCACATTTTCTTAGTCAATATGAACTCTCCCAGGATAGAAAATGATTTTCAGTTAATGCAGATGAAACTGAAACTCAATATAATATTTTCTTGACCATCAGGGGGATAAAAAGCTAGAATAAGTTAGTAAGGATAATTTTGAGAGTATAATCCCAAAGAATTCAAGGAGAGAATAAACAATTATAGGTTTTGCAAATTTTAAATATTCATTTACCTTAAAGTAAGGAGACATATGAGATGTTTTCTGAGACCGTTTTATAGGTCTAGTAGTCCACATGTAATTTCTGAGACATAGTATGGTAATTAGCTTTCATGATGACTCCACCTTTTGGTATTATTGTTCCCTTCCTACCATGTTTTTGGAGTTCTGCTAGATTGTGAGTAGCCCTGTGAGGAGGTCCATGAGTTGCAGAATTAATTAATTAATTAATTAATTAATCATTGCCTTTGGCCAACAGCTCCCAAAGAACAGAGGCCTGTCAACATCTATGTGGTGAGCTTGGAAGTATATTCTCCAGCCTGACTCTCAGAAAGTATGTAAGATAATAAATACTTGCCCTATTAAACTGCTTTGGAGATAATTTGTTATGCAACAATAGATAACTAAAGCACTCTGCAGGTCACCTTTTTATATCCTGTATTTCATGATACATTATAACATGTGTAGAGTTTTGAATGGAGAAATACAGGGTATTTAAAACATTGTACATTATCAAAAAAAAAAAAAAAGGCAGACAGCTCTGAGCCTGAATCTTCAAAATAAAAAGTCAATTTCTTTTTACTCTGTGGCCTTTGAGAAGAGTGTCTATGTTCAATAAAGTACTATTTACCTAACCCCATGTAAGTCTTGATAGAAAGTTCATCTCATGGTTTTTCCTCAGTAAAGAATAGTTTACAAATAACATCTTTCTGTTAGCATAAGTCACTTGGTAAGTTTATTACAATAATGCAATAAGTAGCAACGTTTAGGGTAATAAAGTGATATCTGAAAGTTTTAAAAAGTGATTATCAAATGTTTTAAGCCATAAAAGTATTTTTTTAATTTTTTAAACCAATTCCCAAATAGATTTTTAAAATAGAGCCCTTATATTTTGGTTAAAGCAATGAATGGGAAGTTCAAATCTTCAGTAGATAGCAGAAAATACTTCCTTGTTGCAGTATTGCTGAAACACTGCCAAACAACCCGAGGACAATTTGAAAATCACTGGTTAAAAAAGTATATATGTACCTACAATTATATGCTTAGATTGTGACTTTGGTTTTTACAGTAAGGTGAAGTTACAATCAGTAGTTTGACTATATATATAAGGACAGATTTTTTTAGCTCACTTCTTTAACACTGGTTATTTCTCATTTTAAAAATATTTTCTAGTCTTTAGAGTTAGGTACTGTATGCAGCTTTGTCCTGATTGCTGGCATCACTTATCACTAATAAATTAGGCACAATTACATGCTAATATAGTAGGCAATTTTGAAATGACTTTTATTTTTATCAGCCCAGATATATGTAAATGTTAATGATTAGAATTTTGTTCTATTTCTGTTTTAAAGATACTGTAATAGGAACAGCTAAGATAACACTTATATTATGCTTTCTATTTATCAAGCTTTTTTTTTAAGGATTTTATTTATTTATTTGACAGCGAGAGACACAGCAAGAGAGGGAACACACGCAGGGGGAGTGGGAGAGGGAGAAGCAGGCTTCCTGCGGAGCAGGGAGCCCAATGTGGAGCTCGATCCCAGGACCCTGAGATCATGACCTGAGCTGAAGGCAGACGCTTACCATCTGAGCCACCCAAGCGCCCCATCAAGCTGTTTTATAAGCACTTGCAATAAAGCCAATGAGTTTGGTGCTATTGTCATTTCCATTTTATTGATGGGGAAGCGAGGGATGGAGAGGTTCAGTAACTTGTCCTGGGTCATACAGCTAGTAAGTGGTGGAGCTGAATCCAGGTACTCTGGCTTCAGAGACAGTGTGCTTATCCAGTAGGCTGCATTCCCTTAGGATCAGTTAATCCACAGTTCCAAGTTAGCCTCATCATACTCCAGAGCTTAGATAGTTAAGACTCAGTTCAGGTGTTTTCCTTCCACTCAGAACTCTTCCTTTGTCTCCCTTAAACTACCCTTTCTGCTCTACTGCCATACAGTGAGTGTATCTCTGCCATTGCATGTATCTTTCTGTATTAGAATTGCCTGTTTATGTGTCTATATTATTATAGACAGATCTTTGAGGACAACAATCATGTCTGATTTCTCTTTATATTACCAGAGTTTGTTTGTTTGTTTTAGCACAGGGTCTGATGTTCTGTAGGTACTTAATGTTCAGTGGGCTGAGCTGAAATGAACGATAGTGCAAATGACAAGAAAAATTACTATTAGCTCACCCAATGTGTAAAACATTCATGTGTAAACAATGATTAAGTGCTTATGATATGCAAGATGTTCTACTATACATTTTATATACCTATTAGTTTATTCTTATTCTTACAACACTTGTGAGGCAAATATCACTATCATAATTTTACTCATAAAGAGACTGAGGCTCAAAAAGTTTAAATGAATTGCTTACCCAAGGTCACAACAATTAATTGGTAGACTGTCTATCAGGCTGATAAAGCCTATACTTTTTACCTACTTATTGCAATGCTTTCAAGATGCAATTTCTTTTTTTTTTTTAAAGATTTTATTTATTTATTTGACAGAGAGAGACACAGCGAGAGAGGGAACACAAGCAGGGGGAGTGGGAGAGGGAGAAGCAGGCTTCCCCCTGAGCAGGGAGCCCGATGTGGGACTCGATCCCGGGACTCCGGGATCATGATCTGAGCCGAAGGCAGTTGCTCAACCAACTGAGCCACCCAGGCGCCCTCTTTTTTTTTTTTTTTTAAGATTTTATTTATTTGACAGAGAGAGACACAGCGAGAGAGGGAACACAAGCAGGAGGGAGTGGGAGAGGGAGAAGCAGGCCTCCCGCGGAGCAGAGAGCCTGATGTGGGGCTCGATCCCAAGACCCTGGGATCATGACCTGAGCCGAAGGCAGACGCTTAACGACTGAGCCACCCAGGCGTCCCTCAAGATGCAATTTCTATAGGAATTCTTCTCTGATTCCTGACCCCTCATTTTTGAAAATTCAGTTATATACAAATATCTGGATACTATATATCACCTTAGCAACTAAGAACTTGAGATTAGTTAAAGGATCAGATTATTTTAGGTAGTGGAGTAGGTACAGAGAAGAACATATTGAAGTCATTAGGACAGTGTATATATGGATCTTCAGAACTGTAAAATACACTACTTGGTAAATAAGTCCATTTTCCATCCAGTTTTGTCCTTTTGTCATCATTGAAATTATAAGTAAAGTGTATTCTTTCATGTTAAAAATAGGAAAAGATGCATCCTATCAAAAGAAAATCAAGGGGGGGGTATAATTGACCCAAGATGTGGTTTGACTTGGAGAGAAGGGGGAAATGTATTTCATGTTTAACTTAAATTCAGGGGGAAACATGAGTGTAATGAAAGACTTTATCTACTCTTCTTTTTTCCAAATTAGAGCTAAAGAAAAAGTTCTATTTAGATGCTTATAAGACATTTTTATGCATAAACTATGTGGCATATGTTTTACACAAATTGTCTCTATGTACAAACAACACCAATATTTTTTTTTTTTAAGATTTTATTTATTTATTTGACAGAGAGAGACATAGCGAGAGCAGGAACACAAGCAGGGGGAGTGGGAGAGGAAGAAGCAGGCTTCCCGCAGAGCAGGGAGCCCGATGTGGGACTCGATCCCAGGACCCTGGGATCATGACCTGAGCCGAAGGCAGACGCTTAACGACTGAGCCACCCAGGCGCCCCAAACAACACCAATATTACGGGAATTGAAAAATAGTGTTAATCTCCTAAAAGTAAACCTACACAACTGATGTTATTGATTAAAATTTTCCAAATACTTAACATAATTTTAACTAAATTTTACATCACACAGAAAGAAATAAGAAAAATCACATTTTTAATAAAACTTCAAAGGTCAATAAACTTTCTCTAAATACAACAAAATTCTAATGACAAATTTTGTAATGTGGGTCCTTTTCAGTTCAAAGCTCAAGAACTCTTATGAACTGCAGTGCTATGACAAGATCTGAACATGTATCCATCCATTATAGGTTCATCAGAAGGACTGAACAAGTACTTATACTTTGGAATAACATAAGAAAACTAGTAGTTGAAGGAGGAAAATGTTCAAGTAAAATTCCATGACAAGAAATACTTGGGGCGGCTGGATGGCTCAGTCAGTTAGGTCTCTGCCTTTGGCTCAGGCCGTGATCCTGGAGTCCTGGGATCCAGCCCTGCATCAGGCTCCCTGCTCAGCGGAGAGCCTGCCTCTCCCTCTGCCCCTCACCCGCTCCATGCTCTCTCTCTCTCAGATAAATAAATAAAATCTTTTAAAAAAATAAATACTTGATGCCTTGATATACCTTCATCTATATCAGAAAAATCAATAGCAGTATATTTCACTGAGGAATTCTTTATAAGCAATGATGATAAAAAGAGAGAATTAAAAAAAAAAAGTCCTTTCTTTGAAGCCATTCCTAGAGTCATTTTCACCTGCCTTCCTTTGGATAAAACCAATGATAGTTTCTTCATAAAAATTTGTAAAAGATGTTGAACTTTTGATGAAGGAATAGTGATTATATTCTTCTCTTAGTTCATCACTAAGTTCAAGATTGACAAGAGGACAAATTCAAATAGAGGACAATCTCTACAATGCATTTATCTCTTAATTATACAAAAACATAAATTAAAGATCCTAGAGTAATAGAAAATTATATAATTTTCTAATTTCATTGTTGAGCCTACTTTCAATGCCTATGCACATTAAAATGCTATAGCAGCTATCACTCTCTTTTGACATTTACCCCTAAGTAAGTTGTAGTCACGTATGCACAGACACTGTTGGATGTCAGGTGCCTTGTATGGTTCTGCTGCAAAATACTTCCTATGGCAGTTTTTTCATTCTTCAAGGGGCACAGGGAAGACATCTTATGACCAATGTCACTAGTTCTAGGGAATATATTTTCCCTATCTGCATATCATTCAACAGAAACATGGAGGAGGGACCCATCCATATTAGTCTAGATATCCGGTACCCAGTACATATTCCATTAATGTTTGTTGACTTAAAGCAAAATAATTTCAGAAATAAAGACATAATTTATTTACCTAAGCATTTGCATCTTCTGGATTCAATAAGAAAACATAACCAGATGCTCTTCCAGAACATTAAAGTGTCATATATTAGAGATACTTGCTTCTTGAACTACATGTTGCTAGAGGAATTACAAATTCAGAAATAACATTACATGTTCTATAATTAGGAGGTTGCCAAACACCTCCAGAAATTGGTTGTATGGCAGATGCTTATAAAAAATGCAAATCATAGGATGGAAGATGGTGGCAGAGTAGGAGGACCCCAGGCACACGTCATCCCAGGAATACAACTAGATAACTATCGAATCATCCTAAATACCATAGAATTTGACCTGAAGACTGAGAAGAAACTCCACAACTAAAGGTAGAGAAGAGGCCACATTGAAGAAGGTAGGAAGTATGGAGACATACTTTAGGAGAGAAATGGATCATGGCTGCTTTGGTGGAGAGGGAGTTGTGGTCCCAGAGAAGGGCAAGAGAAAGACTAACACATAGGAGAGCACACAGGGAAAACTAATCCCATAGCAGTTGGCTTGGAAAGTGAGGGGAGCTGAATTTTGTGACTTCTCACAACCAGTGGGGCTTAAAGCTTGGAGTTTTAAAGGTCAGAGGGCATGGCTGAGATAGAGCCCAGAGGGCATTGGGGCAGCTCTTGGAGAGAAGGCTTGCAAATAGTGCACGGACATACAGCATGGAAATAGCAATCTGAAGAGTGCCTGAGGCACATAGTGGGGAGATTACTTGCTCATTTCAGAGCACATCCCAGAGAGGGTGCATTCACAGAGAGACTCCTCCAGGAGCAAAGGAACCAGCCAGCAGCATTTCCCTCACCACCACTCAGCATAAGCACAGGGCCACCTGCAGGAACCAGCACAGCACCAACACCCACTACCTACCTGGCTTCCACCAAAGTGGCCATGATCCATTTCTCTCCTAAAGCAGGTCTCCATATTTCCTACCTTCTTCAGTGTGCCCCCCCATGCTCCAGTGGAGCTGCCCCACCCAGTGAAGCTTGCCTCAGACCCAGCAAGGAGGACCTCCTTCCCCAGAAGACCTGCCCAAACCTCTGCTCATATGACCTCTCCCAACCCGGGAGTCTTGTGGAGCCTTGGTTCTGGTGGTGTCTATTCACAAATAGACCAGGGTACACCTACTTAAAATGCTCCACATTCAGGCCACAGACCAAACACTGCCCATAACAGGCAAAGAGAGCCTCTGCAGATGACTGGCCTGAGGATAAAGCGGCCAGGACAAACAGCAGAGCACACACTGGAGACACTCCCAGAAGCACCGGGCCCTGGGGAACAAGGGACACTACATGGCAGGGCACTATAGGACCTCTTCTTCATAAAGCCATTGCCCTCAAGAACAGGAGACATAGCTGACTTTCCTAACACACAGAAATAGGCACAGAGACTTAGACAAAATGAGAAGACAGATAAATTTATTCCAAATGAAAAAAACAAGACAAGGCCAGGGCCAGAGATCTAAATGAAACAGATATAAGTAACATGCCTGGTAGAGAATTTAAAGTAATGATCATAAGGACACCCACTGAACTTGAGAAAAGAGTGGAAGACAAGAGTGAGACCCCTAACACAGGGATAAGGAATAGCATAGCAGAGGTAAAGGGCTCAATAAGTGAAGTGAGGAAACATGCTTGATGGAATGAACAACCGGATGGAAGAAGCAGAGGAACAAATTAACGACCCAGAAGACAGAGTAATGGAAAGTAATCAAGCTGAACAAAAGAAAGAAAGAAAAAAAAAGAATTATGCAAAACAAGAATAGACTTAGGGAACTCAGTGACTCCATCAAATGTAGTAACATTCATATCATGGGAGTTCCAGAGGAAGAAGAGAGAGAAAAGGGGGCAGAAACTTTATTTGAAGAAATAATGGCTGAAAAATTAGAAAACAGATATCCAGGTGTAGGAGGCACAGTGAAGCCCCATCAAAATCAACAAAAGCAGATCCACATCAAGACATATTGTAATTAAATTGGCAAAACATAGTGATAAAGAAAAAGTTTTTAAAGCAGTAAGACAAAAGAAGACAGTAATTTACAAGAGAGAACCCATAAAGCTAGCAGGGGATTTTTCAGCAGAAACTTTGCAAGCGACAAGGGAGGGGTGTGATATATTCAAAGTGCGGAATGGGAAAAATCTGCAGCCAAGAATACTCTATGCAGCAAGGTTATCATTCAGAATAGAAGGCAAGATAAAGAGTTTCCCAGAAAAACAAAAAAACTAAAGGAGTTTGTGACCACTAAACCAGCCCTGCAAGAAACATTAAAGGGGACTCTTTGAGTGGAAAGAAGAGACCAGGGGCGCCTGCGTGGTTCAGTCGGTTAAGCGGCTGCCTTCGGCTCAGGTCATGATCCCAGGGTCCTGGGATCGAGTCCCGCATCGGGCTCCTTGCTCAGCAGAGAGCCCGCTTCTCCCTCTGCCTGCCTGCCACTCTCCCTGCTTATGCTCTCTCACTCTGTGTCAAATAAATAAATAAAATCTTAAAAAAAAAAAAAAAAAGAAGAGACCAAAAGTGACAGTATAAAGGTAGGAAACACAAAAGCAGTAAAAATGAATATTTCTGTAAAAAATCAGTCAAGGAACTCACAAAAAATAAAAGGGTGTAAAATATGACATCATATACCTAAAACGTGGGGAGGAGAGGAGTAAAGAATGGGTTCAAACTTAAATGACCATCAACTTAATATAGACTGCTATATGCAGAAGAGGATATATACAAACCTAATGGTAACCATACATCGAAAACCACTAATAAATATGCAAAGAATAAAGAGAAATATACCCAAATATGTCACTAAGGAAAATCAGCAAACCGTGAAAGAAAGACAAGAGAAGATCAGAGAAAATCTTTGGAAACAACCACAAGACGAATAAATAAATACATATCTATCAGTAATTACTTTGAATGTAAATGGTTGAAATGCTCCAGTCAAAGGACTTAGGGTGTCAGAATGGATAAAAAATAAATAACAACAATAACAACAACAACAACAAACAATACCCATCTATATGCTGCTTACAAGAGACTCATTTTAGATCTAAAGACACCTGCAGATTGAAAGTGAGGGGATGGAGAAACATCTATCATGCAAATGGATGTCAAAAGAAAGCCAGAGTAGCAATACCTATATTGGACAAAATAGACTTTAAAACAAAGACTGTAACGAGAGACGACAAAGGATGCTATATAATAATAAAGCTAGAAGATATGACAGTTTTAAATATTTATGCACCCAACATAGCAGCACCCAAATACATAAAGCAGTTAGTAACAAACGTAAAGGAACTAATTGATAATAATACAATAATAGTAGGGGACTTTAACACCCCACTTATACCAATGGACAGATTATCTAAACAGAAAACCAGCAAGGAAACAATGGCTCTGAGCGACACACCGGACTAGATGGATTTAACAGATATATTCAGAAGATTCCATCCTAAAGCAGCAGAATACACATTCTTCTCAAGAGCACAGGGAACATTCTCCAGAATAGATCACATATTAATCCACAAAACAAGCCTCAACAAATTCAAAGGGATCAAAAGCCTACCATGCATCTTTTCTGAACACAGTGCTATGAAACTAGAAGTCAACACAAGAAAAATCTGGAAAGACCAGGTTAAATAACATGCTACTAAACAATGAATAGGTCAACCAAGAAATAAAAGAGTAAGTCAAAAAGTACATGGAAACAAATGAAAATGAAAACACAACAGTCCAAAACCTTGGGATGCAGCAAAAGTGGTTTTAAGAGGGAAGTTTATAGCAATACAGGCCTACCTCAAGAAGCAAGAAAAACCTCAACTAACAACCTAACCTTACACCTAAAGGAGCTAGCAAAAGAGCAACAAAAGAAGGCTAAAGCCAACAGAAGGAGGGAAATAATAAAGATTAGAGCAGAAATAAATGACATAGAAACTAAAAACAATAGAACAGGTCAATGAAATCTGGAGCTGATTCTTTGAAAAAAAAAAAAACATTAATAAAATTGATAAGCCTCTAGCCAGGCTTATCAAAAAGAAAAGAGAAAGAACCCAAATAAATAAAATCACAAATGAGAGAGGAGAAATAACAACAAATACCAGAAAAATACAAACAATTATAAGAGAATATTATGAAACACTATATGCCAACAAATTGGACAACCTAGAAGAAATGGATAAATTCCTAGAAATATATAAACCACCAAAACTGAAACAGGAAGGAAGAGAAAACTTGACCAGACCCATAACCAGCAAAGAAATTGAATCAGTAATCAAAAAACTCCCAATAAACAAAAGTCCAGGGCAAAATGACTTCACAGGGAAATTCTACCAAATGTTTAAAGCAGAGTTAATACCTATTCTTCTCAAACTATTCTAAAAAGAATAGAAAAGGAAGGAAAACTTCCAAATTCATTCTATGAGGCTGGCATTATCCTGATACCAAAACCAGATAAAGACACCACTGAAAAAGAGAACTACAGGCCAATATCCCTGATGAACATATATGCAAAAATCCTTAACAGGATACTAGCAAACTGAATCCAACCATACATTTAAAAAAATCATTCAACACGATCAAGTGGGGTTCATTCCTGGGTTGCAAGGCTGGTTCAATATTTGCAAATCCATCAACAAGATACATCACATCAGTAAGAGAAAGGATAAGAACCATATGATCATTTCAATAGATGTGGAAAAAGCATTGACAAAGTACAACATCCATTTATGATAAAAACCCTCAACAAAGTAGGTTTAGAGGGAACATACCTCAACATAATAAAGGCCATCTATAAAGAACCCACAGCTAACATCATGTTCAATGGGGAAAAACTGAGAGCTTTCCTCCTGAGTCAGGAACAAGATGAGGATGTCCACCCTCACCACTTCTAGTCAACATAGTACTGGAGGTCCTAGCCACAGCAATCAGACAACAAAAAGAAATAAAAGGCATCCAGATCGGTAAGGAAAAAGTCAAACTTTCACTATTTGCAGATGACACGATACTATATGTAGAAAACCCAAAAGAGTTCACAAAAAAACTGCTAGAACTGATAAATGAATTCAGTAAAGTTGCAGAATACAAAATCAACATACAGAAATCTGTGGCACTTCTATACACCAATAATGAAGCAGCAGTAAGGGAAATTAAGAAAGTGGTCCCATTTACAAATAAGATACTGAGGAATAAACCTAACCAAAGAGGTGAAAGACCTGTAATCTGAAAACTATAAAACACTGATGAAAAAAATTGAAGACGACACAGAGAAATGGAAAGACATTCATTCCATGCTCATGGATTGGAAGAACAAATATTGTTAGAATGTCTAAACTACCCAAAGCAATCTACACATTTAATGCAACCCCTATCAAAATACCAACAGCATTTTTCACAGAACTAGAACAAACAGTTCTAATATTTGTATGGAACCACAAAAGACCTCAAATAACCAAAGAAATCTTGAAAAAGAAAAGCAAAGCTAGAGGCATCACAATTCTGGACTTCAAGTTATATTACAAAGCTTTAGTGATCAAGACAGTATGGTACTGGCATAAAAATAGACACATAGATGGGCACCTGGGTGGCTTAGTTGGCTAAGTGTCTGCCTTCAGCTCAGGTCATGATCCCAGAGTCCCAGGATCGAGCCCTGCATCAGGCTCCCCGCTCAGCGAGGATTCTGCTTCTCCCTCTCACCCTTGCTCATGCTCTCTCTGTCTCACTCTCTCTCTCAAATAAATAAATAAATAAATAAATAAATAAATAAATAAATAAATAAATAAAATCTTTTAAAAAAAAGTAGACACATAGACCAATAGAACAGAATAGAAAGCCCAGAAATAAACCCACAACTATATGGTCAGTTAATTTTTGATAAAGTAGGAAAGAATATCCAATGGGGAAAAGACAGTCTCTTCAACAAATGGTGTTGGGACAACTGGACAGCCACATGCAAACGAAAGAAAATGGACCACGTTCTTATACCATACACAAAGATAAATTCAGAATGGACTAAAGACCTAAGTGTGAAACCTGAAACCATCAAAATCCTAGAAGAAGACACAGGCAGTAACTTCTTTGACATAGGCTGTAGCAACTTCTTACTAGATATGTCTCCTGAGGCAAGGGAAACGACAGCAAAAATAAACTATTGGGACTACATCAAATAAAAAGCTTGTGTACAATGAAAAAAACAATCAACAAAACTAAAAGGCAACCTACAGAATGGGAGAAGATACTTGCAAATGGCTTATCTGATAAAATATCCAAAATGTATAAAGAACTTATTAAAACTCAACACTCAAAAACAAATAATCCAATTAAAAAATGGGAAGAAGTCATGAACAGACATTTCTCTAAAGAGGACATCCAGATGGCCAACAGTCACATATGAAGATGTTCATCATCACTAATCATCTGGGAAATCACCTCACACCTGTTGGAATGGCTAAAAACAACAACACAAGGAACAACAGGTGGTGGTGAGGATGTGGAGAAAAAGGAACACTTGTGCACTGTTGGTGGGAATGCAAACTGGTGCAGCCACTGTGGGAAACAGTATGGAGGTTCCTTCACAAAGTTAAAGATAGAACTACCCTATGATCCAGCAATTGCATTATTGGGTATTTACCCAAGGATACAAAAACAATAATTCAAAGGGATACGTACACCCTTATGTTTATAGCAGCATTATTTACAGTAGCCAAATTATGGAAACAGCCCAAGTGTCCACCATCTGATGAATGGATAAAGAAGATGTGGTGTATATGTACACAATGGAATGTTATTTGGCCATAAAAAATGAAATATTCCCATTTGTAATGACATGGATGGAGCTAGAGAGTATAATGCTAAGCAAAATAAATCTGCCAGAGAAAGACAAATACCATATGATTTCACTCATATGTCAAATTTAAGAAACAAAACAAGGAGCAAAGGGAAAAAAAGAGAGTGAGACAAATCAAGAAACAGACTCTTAATTACAGAAAACAAACTGATGGTTACTAGAGTGGAGGAGCATGGGGGCATAGTTTAAATAGATGATGGGGATTAAGGATGAGCACTGGGTGATGTATGGAATTGTTGAATCACTATATTGTACACCTGAAACAATGTAACAATATATGTTAGCTGGAATTTATAAAGAAACTTTAAAAGCCATATAAAAGAATAATCCAATACTGAAAGCCAAGAGAAAATAACTTTAAAGAATAGTAAATTTAATGTAATAAATTTGAACAAATTTATTAAATTTAAAGAGAGCAGAGATCAAGCAATATAATACCTTTAAACTTTCTCCACATTAAGCAATAGAATACCTTTGAACTTTCACCTGACACTTTACTTCTGAGATGCCCTTACTGTGAATGGGTTTTTAAAATTTATTTTTATAAGCGGGTCACGAACTCCATAATGCAAAGAGCTTCAGAGCTGCAAGGTGTAATAAGCAGTAGGCAGCCCAGTTTTTAAAACCTTTTCAGGAAAAACAAAACTGGAACAGACAAGAAACCTTACCAGATATATTTAATTATTTTAAATATACAGATATTGAGGATGAGAGTGCTCTTCACATTTCAATACTAACTGTAAAAGTTTAGGAAAGTTTATTAGGTTCTTTTCCTTTGTTGAATGGTACAACTTTGTAGAAACAAAAAAAGATCATATCATAAAAATAGTTCCTTTGTTAGCAGTATGACAGTTTGACGCACCTGATAGCAATTTGTCATATAACTGTGTTCTTAATTCTTGCAAATTTAAGATAATTAATACCTTTGAGGTATGCGCCTTTTAAAAAGAACAATTTTTATTTTCACATTAGAAATCCTAGAAAATAATTATAGCTTGTTCAGAATTTGGATCTTCTTATCTTCTAACCATCTAAAGAAATATTTTATTAAACCATGCTTTATTCTTACTTCATATTTTTTGTAGTATAGGTATAGAATTTATTACATTCTGGAAATGCTCACTAAAGAGCATTTTATCATGAACACATGGCAGATTCTAATGTAAGATGGCTCAATTTTTAAAGGTAAGAGAAACTTAAATGGGTTTATATATACCTTGATATATTTGAGAATATCCTTATTTGCATCCAAAAGAATAATCCATGATTTTGCCTGGTTGGGATTCCATATTTGACTCTTCTTCCTAGTTACAGATATTCATTTCAGCACAACTGATGAATACCTTATGTGTGTAAATGCATATAAACACATATATTGTTTTATAAAAAGTCTAAGTTAAAGTCAGTGTTCCTAGTATGTTGCTAGGAATAAATATTGAAATGAATAAAGTGTGCTCACAGTCTATAGGTTTGCAGAATCAGAAAAGAATCCCAGTCTCTCTGTAACAAAGAAGAGGCAGTTTAGACTTAAAGGAAGAAAGGAAGAAATTATTATGCTATTTACCTACAGCACACTCCCAGTTTTAGAATTCTTTGTATAATATTTTTGTTTGTAGAAGTTATTTGAGAAATATAATTGTGTTTTATTTTGGTGATTCGATAACGGAGGAAAGTAATGAGGGCAATTTGAAGAGTAATTGCCATTTGCTGGGATGATTTAAAGTCGTGTAAGTATCTCACATGTCTCTGTTTCACCTTTAAAGCAAACTACACAAAATAAAAGTAATGATAATAACTATAATTTATTGAACACATATTATGTACACTGCCTTGCTAGGTATTTTGCATACAATAAATTTGCAAGGCATTCTCTCCGTTTAACAAATGAAGAAACTGAGAGGAAATTGGCTAAATAACTTGCCCAAGGTTTACAGGAGACAGAATTTAGTTTATTTCAGCTTGACTTAAAGCTTCTGCTGTTTCCACTGTTTCATGCTACTTCTCTCAAAATCTCATTTTAAGTAGCTATTAACTCATGCCACTGAATAATGAAGAAAGTATGTCTTAACAAACTGGCTTTTAAACAAAGAAACATTTTTGAAAGAATGCTAAAGGATAATTAGAAATAAATTCCAGGGGCGCCTGGGTGGCTCAGTCGTTAAGCATCTGCCTTCGGCTCAGGTCATGATCCCAGGGTCTGGGGATGAGCCCCGCATCGGGCTCCCTGCTCAGCGGGAAGCCTGCTTCTCCCTCTCCCACTCCCCCTGCTTGTGTTCCCTCTCTCGCTGTGTCTCTCTCTGTCAAATAAATAAAATCTTTAAAAAAAAAAAAAAAGAAGTAAATTCCACCATTCAATCTTATTTTTCTTAGGTCAAACAAAACTCTTCAGCAATTTGATGCCAATAATGTGCAAAGGCAAACACAAGTGAAAGCCATTGTTTGTCATTTAAACTCCCCAAATGGCCTGAGACAATACCAGTTTACCTTCCCCTCACTAGTGGATGTATTTAAAACCCTTTCAGAAAACGCATCAGATATTCTCTGAGTTTATTTTTAACTTGCATTTATTTGAGAACAAGATCAGAAAAGTTATTTTCTGTCTATCACAGATAGGGGTATGCTATTAAGTCTATTTTCACTTGTCACTAAAAATCAGAACTGTAGATACCTACCTCTCAAACAATAAAAATGGATTTTGCTGATGATTCCATTTATGAAAACATGACTAAAACATTACCTATTCTTACCCAAACTCCTGTTTTTTTTGTCACATTTTGATCTTGATATTTTATTTTAAATATTATGTTAAAATCTACTTCTTGCTCTTTCAGTTTTGCATGACCTTTGATTAAAAAAAAAAACAATAAAATTCTGACCTAAGGCATAAGAATTAAGTTCTTTATTATTGTGAAAAGTTTACCAACATTTTATTAAGATCTTATTAGCTTTATTCAGTGATTCATGAATCAGGTAGGATTCAATCTAGAAAATAGAAAGGAGTTCCAAATAGCTGTATAAAGTGAAGGTGTTTTATAGACAGAGATACAGAGAATAAAGGAAGCTTTACTGAGCAAATTTTATCTGATTGACTAATACAGGGTAGTTTCACTTCTTTGGTACACAAAGAAATCTTGGAGCCTGTTTGTGTAATTTAAATTGAGCAGACAGGTTCTGATTGGTCAATTCTAAGTTACAATTCTGGGAGAGTAGAGCATTCAGGAGAAAAGGAAACTCTGTTAAGTTTTGGCTGAGGAGAGGGAGCTTTGCATGAGTGACTCCATCTTAGGCCTAGCATAATTATTTAACACTTAACAAAATAGTAGATTTTACATGGATAATCCTTACAGTGCACTTGCTGTGAATAGTTTTAGTTCTGTTTACCTGGGCAGAATTACTTACAGACATGTATTTCCTAAATGGGCCAAATTTTAGATATCAGAATAAGTTTACTAGCCTTCTTGGTAATGGTAATTGTTTGCAATGGATATCAGCCCATTTTTTTTGACTTTTTAAAATTTTATTATGTTATGTTAATCACCATACATTACATCATTAGTTTTTGATGTAGTGTTCCATGATTCATTGTTTGTGTATAACACCCAGTGCTCCCCATTTTTATATAAAAAAATTTCACCAAATGTGTTTTCATTCTTCATGTTGGAGTACTTTTCATATAAAGAAAATGTGTTAATTTCTTAATTATTCATTAAGTAGATGTTTACTGTGTACCTACTATGTGCATGGTATGCAATAATCAGAGATCCTGCCACTCAAGGATTTTAAAGTATTTTGGGTAAGGTAAGATCTGCTTTTGCCTATATCAACTTTATAGCTATAATTAACTTTTAGCAACATCAAATATACATGTGATATCATAATTCAGTAAAAACTAAAGCAAATACTTTACATGTTATAAATTTGATGTAATGGGAAAAGTCACTTAGCATTTGAATGAGCCTAGTCAGTGCCTCAGCACCTTGACTTTGCTTTCAACTTAACATTGGACAGTCTATACTTTTCAAAAGGTACTGTCTTTGCAAATAAAATGTCTCCAAGGGAGTCAATCACCATACCTTAGGTTCAGCAGAAGCTGACAGGCTTACAGGGAGTGGAAAAACTTCATAGTAAAAAAAGAGTAATGCTTCAAGTATGCTGTGATTAGAGGCTATTGGTATAGGGAAAATGGATATATGCTTACTAGAAGCAGAGCATCCTATGTGATTGATTTGGGGAACACATTTGGCTTTCTTTGGTTGGTCCTAAATTGAAAGTGGAGGCAAAATTAGGAAAACTAGCAGTCATTGACCAAGTCCTGACCTTTCTGGGTGGAGTCTACAGAGGTTGTAGGTCAGAATTCTATTTTCATATATGGTCTAGTCATTGTATATTCAGTTTCTCATTGTCAAGCATTATTATCATTCATGTTCAATACTTTTGTGAGTATTTACTATGTGCCAGGTAGTGTTATAGATGAGACAGTGACCAACACAGGAAAAAAAACAAAATCCCTGCCCTCAAGAAATTACATTCAACATGGGAAAAATTAATTGCAGTTTTAAATTGAGTGACAAACAAGGTCATATTGAGAAAGTTGACATCGAGAAATAGAGTTGAGGGAACAAGAATTCCTGGAGAAAAGCATCCCAGGAAGAAGGAACAGTAAGTTTAGAGGTCCTGAATCTATGAAATGCTAATGTAATTTATGAATAGCTTGAAGGCCATGTGACCTGAATAAATAATAAGGGGGAAAAGTAGAAGGAGATGTGATCAGAGAAGGAAATATATATGTATATAACAGAAATATAAATAAAATGTAAAATTTATAAATAAATTTATTATAAATAAAATATATAGTTATATATAACAAATAAAACAAATATAAGTAAATTATAAAATAAAAACTTATATAAATACAAATATATTAGTATATAATAACACTAATTATAAATGCATTTGGTGGGAACAATTAGGCTATTTTCATGCCTCAGCATCCAATTTACCTCTGTATTTGTTTTGGTTAAAAAAAGAAAATTCTGATTCACTCATATAAGTAGATGAAATAACAGCTTTTTTTTTAACAACATGCCTTGCAGCCTTAGTATCCATTTCAATGGATTTGATTTTTCTCATAAGTATTTAAATTGGATAAGAAATAAATAGGATTTTTAGGGGAGCCTGGGTGGCTCAGTCATTAAGCGTCTGTCTTCAACTCAGGTCATGATCCCAGGGTCCTGGGTTCAAGTCCCACATCCAGCTCCCTGCTCAGTGGGAAGCCTGCTTCTCCCTCTCCCACTCCCCCTACTTGTGTTCCCTCTCTCACTGTGTCTCTGTCAAATAAATAAATAAAATCTTTAAAAAAAATTAAAAAAATAAATAAAAAGGATTTTTAGTAAATACTAAAACCAATATGATGTCATATTGTTTTCCTTTTTGTTTTTTTGGTTTTTTTTTTGGAATCCAGGAAGCATTTTATTGACCTAATGGATAGGATATTCCACTAGTAGCCCAACTGCAGATACTCTGCCAGCCCTCCCATGTCCTTTCACACATGTGTGTGAAGGGGACCCTCTTATAGCAAAGACATTTTCAGTGTCCATCCAGGGATAAAATCTGGGGCTTCCTTGAGTGTGGCCTGAGACCTTAGGCCTCAGCGCTGGCTTCAGCATTGCTTTGTATTTCCCTGTACCTCCTTGGGTAATGGCACCAGGCCCAGGCAAGGGACCTGCCCTTTCACCTCACAGATGAACTTCATCATCCCGTACTTTTGGGAGCCAAAGTGGGCTGGGTGAGAAAGCTGCTTTTTCTCCTATTCCTCTTCTGGAAGGTTTCCTTGTTGGATGTGCTCCATGATCTCTTTATTACACTTGGTCTCCACATCCATGACGACCTGCTCTCTGGAATGCAGATACAACCACAGAAATAGGGACAGCATCATGTTCTTAAACATCATGATCTACACCTAAGATTTTTTGTACTGGATCTTAGATATGTTGAAAAACACAAATTTCCTGGTGCCCTCACCCGGCTCCTTATGCATGTTGTAGTTCACAGTCATGACCTTCACTGACCTTGAACACCATCTCCCCCTGGCAAGGTGTGGCAGATCAGGAAGTAGCCCTTCATGGGCGTGGTGGTGGAGGGATTGAGCCATGGGACTAGCAGAAAGGAGAGACTCAGAGCAGCAGACAGAGCTGGCCCAGCAGATTGCACACCACTTCACCTCACAACTGTTTTCCCCTTCCTATGCAGACACAGAGGAGACACTTCCGGGGAGGGGGGAGGGTTTTTTTTCCTTTTTTTCCCCACCCACTTTTTTTCCTTTTTGACAATAGAAATTACTAGTGAATTGAACACAGGGAGGCAGATGTTTCTGTGCTTTGCTGAGCATTTCAGTGTAGCTTAGATACACTATAGCTATAGATTGGCTTATATAATTTACTTTCATAATCGTAGATCAGACATTTTTTAAGGACCAACACTATAAACATCTTAGTCAATGGCACACTTGTGAAATTTTCATGTATCTTCTAGAAATGTCAGGAACTCTTTTATTTCCAGTTCTTCATAAAAAATGTGGCAATTTGACAGCCTAAGAAAAATAAAACCTTTTATGTCTTTGATTTGGAGTATACAACCCAATAAACAATTTTAACTTAATTATCAACTTTCACCTGAATATAACACATATAATAACAGAAAAGGGGGTTTACATTCAATTAGGGAACTCAGCCACTCTGTAAGCATAATAACATTTGTAACATAGGAGTCTCAGAAGAAGAAGGGAGGGAAAAAAGGGCAGAAGGTTTATTTGAGAAAATTATAGCTGAAAACTTCCCTAATTTGGGGAAGAAAATAGATATCCAAATCCAGGAAGCACAAGAACTCCCATCAAAATCAACAAAAGCAGGCCAACACCAAGACTTATTGTAGTAAAATTTGTAAAATAGACATAAGGAAAGAATCCTGAAAGCAGCAAGGAAAAAGAAATCCCTAAACTACAAGGGAAGACAAATTAGTTTAGCAGGAGATTTCTCCACAGAAACTTGGCAGGCCAGAAGATAGTGGCATGATATATTCAATATGCTGAATAGGGAAAATATACAGCCAAGAATACTTTATCCAGTGAGGCTATCATTCAAAATAGAAGGAGAGATAAAGAGTTTCCCAATGTGAGACAGGAATCCATCAAAATCCTAGAGAAGAACATAGGCAGTAACCTCTTTGACATCAGCCACAGCAACTTCTTTCAAGATACATCTCCAAAGACTAGTGAAACAAAAGCAAAAATGAACTTTTGGGACTTCATCAAGATAAAAGGCTTCTGCACAGCCAAGGAAACAGTCAACAAAACAAAGAGGCAACCCACAGAATGGGAGAAGATATTTGCAAATGACACTACAGACAAAGCACTGATTTCCAAGATCTATAAAGAGCTTCTCAAAGTCAACACCCAAAAAACAAATAATCAAGTCAAAAAATGGGCAGAAGACATGAACAGACACTTCTCAAAAGAAGACATACAAATGGCTAACAGACACATGAAAAAATGTTCATCATCATTAGCCATCAGGGACATTCAAATCAAAACCACATTGAGATACCACCTTATACGAGTTAGAATGGCAAAAATTGAGAAGGCAAGAAACAACAAATGCTGGAGAGGTTGTGGAGAAAGGGGAACCCTCTTACACTGTTGGTGAGAATGCAAGTTGGTACAGCCACTTTGGAAAACAGTGTGGAGGTGCCTCAAAAAATGAAAAATAGAGCTACCCTATGACCCAGCAATTGCCTTCCTGGGTATTTACCCCAAAGACACAGATGTAGTGAAAAGAAGGTCCATATGCACCCCAGTGTTCATAGCAGCAATGTCCACAATAGCCAAACTGTGGAAAGAGCCGAGATGCCCTTCAAAAGATGAATGGATAAAGAAGATGTGGTCCATATATACAATGGAATATTACTCAGCCATCAGAAAGGATGAATACCCAACTTTTACATCAACATGGATGGGACTGGAGGAGATTATGCTAAGTGAAATAAGTCAAGCAGAGAAAGTCAATTGTCATATGGTTTCACCTATTTGTGGAACATAAGGAATAGCATGGAGGACATTAGGAGAAGGAAGGGAAAAATGAAGGGAGGGAAATCAGAGGGGGAGATGAACCATGAGAGACTATGGACTCTGGGAAACAAACAGGGTTTTAGAGGGGAGAGGGGTAGGAGGATGGGTTAGCCTGGTGATGGGTATTAAGGAGGGCACATACTGCATGGAGCACTAGGTGTTATACAAAAACAATGAATTGTGGGTCACTACATCAAATACTAATGATGTATTGTATGGTGACTAACATAATAAAATTAAATTAAATTAAAAAAAAAAAGTTTCCCAGACAAAGAAAAACAAAAAGAGTTTGTGACCACTACACCAGCTCTGCAAGAAATATTAAAGGGGACTCTTTGAGTGGGAAAGAAAGACCAAACGCAACAAAGACTAGAAAGAAACAGAAAATCTCCAGAAACAATGACTTCACAGGTAATACGATGGCACTAAATTCATATCTCTTAATAATCACTCTGAATGTAAATGGACTAAAAGCTCCAATCAAAAGACATAGGGTAGGGGCACCTGGGTGGCTCAGTTGGTTGAGCGACTGCCTTCGGCTCAGGTCATGATCCTGGAGTCCCGGGATCGAGTCCCACATCGGGCTCCCTGCTCAGCAGGGGGTCTGCTTCTCCCTCTAACCCTCTTCCCTCTCGTGCTCTCTGTCTCTCATTCTCTCTCTCAAATAAATAAAAATAAAATCTTTTAAAAAAATAAAACAAAACAAAACAAAAGACATAGGGTATCTGAATAGATAAAAAAAAACAAGACACATCTATATGCTGCCTACAAGAGATTCATTTTAGACCTAAAAACACCTCCAGATTGAAAATGAGGGGATTGATCAGAGGGGGGAGATGAACTGTGAGAGACTATGGACTCTGAGAAACAAACTGAGGGCCTAGAGGGGAAGGGGGTGGAGGCATGGGTTACCCTGGTGATGGGTATTAAAGAGGGCACGTAGTGCATGGAGCACTGGGTGTTATATGCTAACAATGAATCATGGAACACTACATCAGAAACTAATGATGTAATGTATGGTGATTAACATAACATAATAAAAAAAAGAAAGAAAAAAACAGATGGGTTAGCACGGTGATGGGTATTGAGGGCATGTATTGCATGGAGCACTGGGTGTTATATGCAAACAATGAATCATGGAACACTACATCAAAAACTAATGATATACTGTATGGTGACTAACATAACATGATAAAATAAAATAATAAAATAAAATAAAATAAACAGATGCCAAAGACAAATGTTCACGAATAACTTGGGAAGGTAAATAGATCACTCTCTGAAGCTAATATTTTATAATCAAAGCATACTATATCAGAAAAATGAACTTTAAGAAACAATGTATTTTGGTCTATCTGGACTTGACTATAATCTGAATAAATGTGTTTATTTATCCAAAATAAAAAAAAAAGTGAGGGGATTGAGAACCATCTATCATGCTAATGGATGTCAAAGGAAAGCCAGAGTAGCCATACTTATATCAGACAAACTAGATTTTAAACTAAAGAGCATAACAAGAGATGAAGAAGGGCACTATATCATAGGAAAGCAGTCTATCCAACAAGAAGATCTAACGATTATAAATCTTTATACTCCCAACTTGGGAGCACCCAAATATATAAATCAATTAATAACAAACATAAAGAAACTCATTGATAATAATGAGATCATAGTAGGAGACTTTGACACCCCACTGACAACAATGGACAGATCATCTAAGTAGAAAATCAACAAGGAAATAATGGCTTTGAATGGCACACCAGACCAGATGGATTTAACAGATATATTCAGAACATCTCATCCTAAAGCAGCAGAATACACATTCTTTTCAAGTGCACATGGAACATTCTCCAGAATAGATCACAGATACTGGGTCACAAATCAGGCCTCAACCAGTACAAAAAGACTGAGATCATACCATGAATATTTTCAGAACACAATGCTATGAAACTTGAAGTGAACCACAAGAATAAACTTGGAAAGAACACAAATACATGGAGGTTCAACAACATTCTACTAAAGAATGAATGGGTTAACCAGGAAATTAAAGAAGAAACAACAACAAAAAAATATATGGAAGCAAATGAAAATGAAAACAGGACAGTCCAGAACCTTTGTGATGCAGCAAAGACTGTCATAAGAGGAAAGTATATAGTAATACCAGCCTAACTCAAGAAGCAAGAGAATTCTCAAGTACACAACCTAGCGTTACACCTAAAGGAGCTAGAAAAGGATCAGCAAATAAAGCCTAAAACCATCAGAAGAAGGGAAATAATAAAGTTTAGAGCAGAAATAAATGATATAGAAACAAATGAAAGACCACAGTGGAAGAGATCAATGAAGCTATTAGCCAGTTCTTTGAAAGAATTAATAAAAGTGATAAACCACTAGCCAGATTTATCAAAAAGAAAAGAAAAAGGAGCCAAATATATAAAATCACCAATGAAAGAGGAAAGATTACAACCAACACTGCAGAAATACAATTATAAGAGAATATTATGAAAAATTATATGCCAACAAATTGGGCAATCTGGAAGAAATGTATAAATTCCTAGAAGCATATGAACTACCAAAACTGAAACAAGAAGTAGAAAATTTGAACAGATCAATAATGAGCAAAGAAATTGAATCAGTAATCAAAAATCTCCCAACAAACAGAAGTCCAGGACCAGATGGCTTCCCAGAGGAATTCTACCAGACTTTAAAGAAGAGTTAATACCTATTCTTCTCAAACTGTTCCAAAAAATAGAAGTGGAAGGAAAACTTCCATATTCATTCTATGAAACCAACATTAGCTTGATTCCAAAACCAGATAAATACCCCACTAAAAAGAATTACAGACCAGTATCCCTGATGAACATGGGTGCAAAAATTCACAACAAGGTACTAGCAAATCGAATCCAACAGTACATTAAAAGAATTGAGTGGGATTTATTCCTGGCTGCAGGGTTGGTTTAAATGTCTATACTACCCAAAGCATTCTATACATTTAACACAATCCCTATCAAAATATCACCAGCATTTTTCACAGAGCTAGCACAAACAATCCTAAAATTTGTATGGAAACACAAAAGACCCCGAATAGCCAAAGCAATCTTGAAAAGGAAAAGCAAAGCTGGAGGCATCACATTTCCGGACTTCAAGCTATATTACAAAGCTGTAGTCATCAAGACAGTATGGTACTGGCACAAAAACAGACAAATAGATTAATGGAATAGAGTAAAAAATGCAGAAATGGACCCACAATTATATGATCAACTAATCTTTGATAAAGCAGGAAAGAATATCCAATGGGAAAAAGACAGTCTCTTCAACAAATGATGTTTGGAAAACTGGACAGCAACATGCAAAAGAATGAAATTGGATCATTTTCTTACACCATACACAAAAATAAATTCAAAATGGATGAAAGATCTAATTGTGAGACAGTAAAGCATCAGTGTGGAGAACACAGGTAGCAACCTCTTTGACCTTGGCTGCAGCAACTTCTGACTAGACACGTCTCTGGAGGCAAGGGAAACAAAAGCAAAAATGAACTGTTGGGACTTCATCAAGATAAAAGTCTTCTGCACAGTGAAGGAAACAATCAATAAAACTAAAAGGCAGCCTGTGGAATGGGATAAGATATTTGCAAATGACATATCTGTTAAAGGTTTAGTATCCAAAATATATAAATAACTTCTCAAACACAACACCCAAAAAACAAACAATCCAGTTAAGAAATGGGCAGAAGACATGAACAGACATTTTTCCAAACAAGACATAAAGATGACTAAGAGACACATGAAAAGATGCTCAACATCACTCATCATCAGGGAAATACACATCAAAACCACGATGATATACCACCTCACACCTGTCAGAATGGCTAAAATTAACAAAATGGGAAACAACAGATGTTGGTGAGGATGTGGAGTAAAGGGAACTCTTTTACACTGTTGGTGGCAATGTAAACTGGTGCAGCTGCTGTGGAGAACAGTATGGAGCCTCCTCAAAAAGTTAAAAATAGAACTACCCTACTACTCAGCATTTGCACTACTAGGTATTTACCCAAAGGATACAAATATACTGATTCGAAGGGGCACGTGCACCCTGATGTTTACAGCAGCATTATCAACTATAGCCAAATTATGGAAAGAGCCCAAATAGCCATGAACTGATGAATGGATAAAGAAAAAGTGGTATATATACACAATGGAATATTACTCAGCCATCCAAAAGAAAGAAATCTTGCCATTTGCAATGACATGAATGGAGCTAGAGTGTATTATGCTAAGCAAAATATGTCAGTCAGAGAAAGGCAAATACCATATGATTTCACTCACATGTGGAATTTACAAAACAGAACAGATGAACTTGGGGGAAGGGGAAAAAGAGAAGGAAGCAAACCATGAGGGACTCTTAAGTATAGAGAACAAACAGGGTTAATGGAGGGGGGGTGGGTGGCGATGGTCTAAATGGTTGGTTGGTATTAAGGAGGGCACTTGTGTTGAGCACTGGGTATTATTTGTAAGTGATGAATCACTAAATTCTACTCCTAAAACCAGTATTACCCTATATGTTAACTAACTAGATATGAAATAAAAACTTAAAACAACAAAAAAATCTTTTTCTAGGCCACACATTAAGAGGTAATATAGTTTAGTGGTTTTAGATCATGAGGTCTACAGTCAGTTTGCTTTAATTTGTAGGCTGACTGTGCACTTACTGACCATGTGACCCTGGGCAAGTTGAATGTTTTCTATGTCCCAGATTCCTTATCTATGGTAAGGGAATGGTTATAGAACTCTTGTGAGAATTAAAGGAGTTAACATATGTACAGTGTTTAACACATAACCTGACACATATTAAATACTACACGTAAATATTAAATCTTAACATTGTTTTGCACATATTTTGAAAATAGCACTTTTATAGTAATTGTTTCACTTTTAAAGGGTGAGACCTGTGTCAAAGTTTTGTTCAACATAGATCTTGTAAAGTCTTCAGAGTTCATAGGTGGAGGCTCCTTCATGCATTCAGCTACGTGAAGAATTATTTCTGTCGATGTCTTTGCCTTAACATCTTCAGTGATATGGCCTTATGACCTGAGGAGGTAGTATACGGAAAATGGGTGTGATCTGGGTTGGCACTAAACTCCCATCTGGGAAACAATCCTGGAGGTACAGCCAGAGCAATAAAATGGCAGATCTGTTGTTTTAATTCCATAATCATTAGAGGTAACCATTCAAGCACAAAAGTAAATTTTCTGCCACTGCAACAGTTTTGGATTCTTTTTTTATCATAAAACTAATTAAGAATGGCAAAGAGCTGAAACAGATATTTTTGGGGACGGTGAAAAAGATAGTTTTTTTCTTTTTGTTACCTATAAATTCTGAAACATTCTCCCTTCTATTTATTGTTAACTAATTGACAAATATATATTTATTCTAAAATTTTTAGGTTTTGCTTTTCATAGTTTTCCAATTTTATTGAGAAATAATTGACATATGTCCCTGTATAAGTTTAAGGCATACAGCAGGATGATTTGATTTATATATAGTGAAATTATTACAACAATAGGTTCAGCTAACAGCCATCTCATATACATAAAAAGAAAAGAAACAAAAAAAATGTGGACTTATGATGTAAACTCATAGGATTTACTCCCTTAATTTTCTTATATATCATACATCAGTGTTAGCTTTAGTCATCATGTTGTACATTCCATCCCTAGGATTTACTTATAACTGCAAGTTTATATCTTTTGACCACCTTCCTTCAATTTCCCTTACCCCCACCCTCCACCTCTAATAACCACAAGTCTTATCTCTTTTTTTATGAGTTTCATTTTTTTAGATTCCACATAATTGAGATCATACAGTATTTATTATCTTTCTCTGTCTGGATTATTTCACTTAACATAATGCCTCGAAAGTCCACCAATGTTGTCACAAATGGTAGGAATTTCTTGTTTTTTTTATAGCTAAATAATATTTCATTGTATAGATATGCCACAACTTCTTTTTCCTTTCATCCACTGATGGGCACTTAGGTTGTTTCCATGTCTTGGCTATTGTAAATAATTCTGTTATGAATGTATGAATATAGAAATCTTTTGAAGTTAGTGTTTACATTTCCTTTGGATGTATTCCCAAAAGTGGAATTGCTGAATCATATGGTAGTTCCATTTTTAATTTTTTCAGGATCTAACATACTATTTTCCATAGTGGCTATACCAATTTACAATCCATCAACAGTGCCTAAGTGTTCCCTTTTCTCCACATCCATGCCAGCATTTGTTATCCCTTGTCTTTTTGATGACGGCCATTCTAAAATGTGTGAGGTAATATCTCTTTATGGTTTTAGTTTGTGTTTCCCTAATGACTAGTGCACATAACTGGCTTTTCATATATCTTCTTTAGAGAAATATCTATTTAAGTCCTTTGTCCATTTTTTGATTGGGTTGTTTAATTGTTGACTTTCTTTCTTTTTTGTTTTCTTCTGTTTTTTTTTTTTCTTTTTTTTTCTGATATTGAATTCTAGGAGTTCTTTTTTTTTAAAGATTTTATTTATTTGACAGAGAGAGAGATAGCAAGAGCAGGAACACAAGCAAGGGGAGTGGGAGAGGGAGAAGTAGGCTTCCTGTGGAGCAGGGAGCCCAATGTGGGGCTCAATCCCAGGACCCTGGGATTGTGACCTGAGCCGAAGGCAGGCACTTAACAACTGAGCCACCCAGGCACCCCAAGTTCTAGGAGTTCTTGATATACTTTGGATATTAATCATTTATCAGATGTATCACTTGCAATTATTTTTTCCCATCCCATAGCTTGTCTTTTCACTTAATTGTTGTGTTTCTTTTTCTGTACAGAAGCTTTTTAGTTTGATGTAGCCCCACTTGTTTATTTTTTATTTTGTTGCTTGTTGCTTTAGATGTCATATCCAAAAAAGCATTACCAGAACACATGTCAAAAAGCTTTATTCCTTATAAGAAATAACAGAGGATCATAGGGGAGGGGAGGGAAATCTGAATTGGAAGAAATCAGAGAGGGAGACAAACCAGGAGAGACTTTTGACTCTAGGAAATAAACTGAGGGTTGTGGAAAGGGATGTGGGTGGGAGGATGGTGTAACTGGATGATGGGCATTAAGGAGGGCACGTGATGTGATGAGCACTGGGTGTGATATGCAACTAATGAATCATTGAACACTACATCAAAAAACTAATGATGGCTAATTGAATTTAAAGGAAAAAAGGGGGGGAAAAGAGACGAAACTGAAAAAAAAAAGCTTTATTCCTACGTTTTCTTCCTAGAAATTAATTAATTAATTAATTAATTAAATAAAACCTTTATGGTTTTAGGTCTTACATTTAAGTCTTTAATCTACTTTGAGTTAATTTTTGTGAGTAGTGTAAGATGTGGGTCTAGTTTCATTCTTTTATATATGAATTTCCAGTTATCCCAGCACCATTTATTGAAAAGACTGTCTTTTCTCCATTGAGTATTCTTGTCTCTGTTGCCAAATATTAGTTGACTGAATATGCTTGGGTTTATTTCTGGGCTCTCACTTCTTTTTCATTGGTCTATTTGTCTGTTTTTATGCCAGTGCCATACTGTTTTGATGATGATAGTTTTTTTTTTTTTTAAGATTTTATTTATTTATTTGAGAGAGAGAGTGAGAGAGAGAAAGAGCACAAGACGGGGGAGTGGGAGAGGGAGAAGCAGACTCCCTGCTGAGCAGGTAGCCTGATGCGGGACTCGATCCCGGGACTCCAGGATCATGACCTGAGCCAAAGGCAGTCGCTTAACCAACTGAGCCACCCAGGCACCCTGATGATGATAGTTTTATAGTAGTGCTTGAAATCAGGATGTGTGATGCCTCCTGCTTTATTTCTCAGGATTTCTTTGGGTATTTAGGGTATTTAGGGTCTTTTGTGGTTCCACATAAATTTTAAGAGTTTTTTCTTTTCTACTTCTATAAAATATGCCATTGGAATTTTGATAGGATTTGAATTGAATCTATGGATCACTTTTGGTAGTATTAACGTTTTGACAATATTAATTCTTCCAATCCATGAACACAGGATACCTCTCCATTTGTGTATTCTTGGATTTCTTTCATCAGTGTCTTGTGGCTTTCGAAGTAGAGCTCTTTCACCTGCTTAGTTTAATGTATTCCAGAGCATTTTTTTTGATGTTATTGTAAAAGGTATCAATTTGTCTCTTTTTCAAAAAATTAATTGTTAGTGTACAGAAACACTACTAATTTTTGTATGTTAATTTTGTATCCTGCAAATTTACTGAATTCATTGATTAGATCTAACAGGTTTTTGGTTGAGTTTTTAAGATTTTCTACATATAAAATCATATCATCTGCAAACAGAGATAATTTTACTTCTTCCTTTCTCATTCTGATACTTTTTATTTTTTTTCTTGCCTTATTGCTATAGGTAGAAATTTAGCACTATACTGAATAAAGGTGGTGAGAGTGGGTACCCTTGTCTTGTTCCTGATCTTAGAGGAAAAGCTTCTAACCCTTCACCATTCAGTATAATATTAGCTGTTGGCTTGTCATATATGGACTTTATTATGTTTAGGTATTTTCCTTTTACGCCTAATTTGTTAAAAGTTATGTTTTATGTTTATATATTTATGTTGATGAATTTTTTTAAATTTTGTCAAATGCCTTTTCTACATCTATTGACAAATATTTTAAACATTATATCTAAACTGAAGTGGTAAGCTCTACTGAAATAAACATCTTCCTCTTTAATATAGTCCTCTAATTCCCTAGCACTTTCTAAAACCATTCATTTTTTATTACATTAGCAGAACTGCAGTAGTACTTAAGTGACATTAAGTTTCAAAAAAGATTATGTAACTAAGACCATGCCATAAAGCCTCTATAAAACACAAATTCAACATTGCACAGGATAGCCTTAACTCTTCTGAAAATGGTACCTCAAGGGGGCTTTCTGAAATATACATCCTTTGAGATAAATCTCACCAGATACTTTAATGGACTCTATTATATTTAAAAATCTGTTTTCAAGCAAAGGACCTCTCTTTGATAGACATCTATTATTCTCAATTTTACTTTTGGTTTGAATCTGTGCTACTTAGAGCACATCCTAGACAACACAATACAATAGGTGATTATTCACCTTTATTCTTGCACTATTCTTTTTGAGTTCTATTAACTTTTTTTTTTTTTTTACTACTTTACCAGAGTATAATGATCCTGACATGGAAAAGAAGGGATAAAATATACTTAACTCAATTAAGCTTTACTATATTAGTTGTCATCTCACTTCAGAGCATGTGCTATATGTAAATGTGGCATATGTTGATGGTAATACTTAACAGAAGATCCAAGATTTTCAAGTAATAGAATTTAGGGTCTTATGATATAAATATGATTAAATATGTCATCATTGTTAGATTCTTAGATTAAGAAGATTTCACAGCCATAATGAATCAGGATTTCAATCATCTTTTGAAGAAAACCTCATATACTATCCTTGTATAATATCCTGGCCATCAAATTGTTTCATAAATAATAGTTGTTTAATAGTGATTTATTATATAGAAATTGAATGGAATTATAATGTCGAAAAATGTGAAATAGATGAAATTTGTATCTGGAGGGTCATCTCTAGTGAAGAACTAACCATAGGACTCAGGTATTGGACTTAATTAATCATTTACATTTTACCAAAAATCTTAATTAAGACAAAGAATGTAGATAAGCTTATCAAATTTGTGGATGACAGAGCTTGACAAAATCATAATATACAGCTAAGATTTAATAGGAAAAATCTGACAGGCTAAAATGATAAATCAAAACTATAGTGATGGATTCTACTAAGTTGTAAAAATTAACCACAAAAGTATTAATGAAGTCCACAATAAAGTAGTTCATCTTTTTCTACTGGTGAGACCACACTGTTAATGTTGGGTTCAGTTGTGGAGGAAATGCCTTTTAAAATTTTTAAAAATTTTAATTCTAGTATAGTTAACATACAGTGTTATATTAGTTTCAGGTGTATAATATAGTGATTCAATAATTCCATACATCACCTAGTGCTCATCATGACAATGCCTTTTAAAAGTGACATGGTCTTTTGAGAAGACTGGGAAGTAAAATGTCTGGAAACTATATAGCAGAGATGGTAGAGGGAACCAAGGAATTTTTGCACAGAGAGAGGAGATATAAGAGAAGATATAAGAGAAGCATGGTAATTATCTTCACATATGTGGAATTCTCAGCCCTCTAAATATAGATGTTTAAATTCATCTTTTTCATTCATTCATTCAACAAAGATGTGAGGGCTCTTCATATCCCAGACCCCATTGTAAGCTCTGTAGATACAGAGGTGAACAAGTCAATGTTCCTACCTCATTGGATTTAATTTTCTAATTTTTTTCATCCCTTGCACTTGTCCCATTCTATGCATTATATTTAGGCAATTCCATCTACTCTCATGGTTTTGTTTTATCGACCTCCTATCAGCAATTATGTTAATACTCTATAAAACTGAATCTTTAGGCAGAGCTCTTCCCTAAAACCTAACCCAGATTTATTCATTTAAGAATCATTTATCTGCATCAGGCACTGTTCCATGCACTGGAGATGCAGCATAAAAGAATATATATGCATTACCCTTGCTCTCATGGCTTCTACTGTCTACTAGGAGAAATGAATGTTAAATATTGGCACAAATAAATATGAATTAAAAACTAGGAGTTCTAGGAATGAAAATTAGAGAATGCTGTGAG
The DNA here is from genome assembly GCF_029215605.1 of Mirounga angustirostris. Lineage (NCBI taxonomy): Eukaryota > Metazoa > Chordata > Mammalia > Carnivora > Phocidae > Mirounga > Mirounga angustirostris. The sequence continues at coordinate 102,573,168 of NW_026991719.1, forward strand.
AACAAATAAATGGGGAAGTGGATTTAACCTCCCTAAGCAATAATATTTAAGGTAAGACCTAAAAGATAACTAAACATTAGCCAGACTAAGAGATTAAGAATTAACAATGTTCAGGGTGAGAAAGCAGCCTATGTGAAAACACTGAGATACTATCTTCCTATAGTTTCTCTCCTTATAAATGGCTCAGAGACAAGTCAACTTTAACATGTCTAAAATTGAACTCGTTTTCTCCCCAAACTGCATCTTCTCCTGTAGTCATCCTCACATTCTTCCTCTTTCTTATATCCTACATGCGGTCCATCAGTCCCTCTGTTCTTCCTTCTAGATAACTCAGTTCTGTCCCCTCTTTCCATCATCTCTATTGCAGCAATCTGAGTTACACTTTTTATAATCTATCAGCCAAATTCTTGAAGCACTCTCTGATTTTCCTACCAAATTGATTTCCTACTGATTTTCCTACCAAACATTTTTGCTTACCTTACCTTTCTCCTCACAGTTGACAGAATTAAAGTGTTCAAAAATACTATCTTTTGCCCCTAGTTAAAATTCTTCACTAGATTTATATTACCTACGGAGTAAAATAGACACCCCTAAAGAGAGTATTAAGGCCCTTTATGATCTGCCCCCCCTACTTCTCCAGCTTTATCTCTTATCACTCCTCCTCTAATACCTCTAGACACAATTAAGTGGAAATACTTGTAGCATCCTATTATAACATGTTTCATTTTATTCAAGTCTTCTAGCATTCCGTTATTTCTCTCCTGTATTTTTCTAATACCTAGGACAATAGTGGGTCCTCAGTAAATGTTGGAAGGAAGGGATATAGGAATAGAAAGAGAATAGAAGGAAGGAAGAAAGGAGAAAGAGAAAGGGAATAAATTCAAGGTGGTATAGAAAAAATATTGAATGACAGATTCCTAATAGGCTATTAATGGAAAAATAATGATATATAGGATATAAGTTGTTGATATTTTTATCAAGTTGTATAGGAAAAGAATGCCTCTTTTGGTACTGTAGAGATTTATTACAGAGGTTTTTGGTTTGATTCAGTGTGTCATTCTTTATATTTTACTGATTCTTCGGATTTGCATAGTGTTTTCTTGTATGCAAAGCAAAAAACAATAATAATTTTAGAACTGATAATTTTAGTTCATGTCTCCTCATAACTACACCAAATTAGGAAGACCGATTTTGTATTGCCAAGGTTTCAAAGAGAGAGGAACTGAGAAACATTAAGAGTTTTTTTTCAGGGACACATAGCTATGTGTCATCAGAGGTAGGACAAAAAGCCAGATCTATTTCTTTTAATCTTGTATTTTTTAAACTAATCAATGTGCCAACATGGTTCTGTTCTCTTAAAGATCATTTTTTTTTCAACTATTCAGGAAGTTTTTTTTTACAATGAATATTTCAATCTGATTTCAAGGAGTGTCTAGCAATCATGTGAAGGGCTAAAATCTGGAAATTCAATACTAAGGAAATTATGTATTTTCTTAATGACAGATGTTTTACCTACAGAAAGAGTGAGATACTAAGGAAAAGAAAGATGAAGAAATCCTTTCCTTTTTTAATATTTTATTTATTTATTTGAGACAGAGAGAGAGCATGAGCTGGGGGGAAAGGCAGAGGGAAAGGAGAAACAGACTCCCCATGAACAGGAAGCCCAATGCAGGGCTTGATCCCAGGATCCTGGGATCATGATCTGAGCTGAAGGCAGATGTCCAACCAACTGAGCCATCCAGTCGCCCCGGAAATCCTTTCCTTTTAATAAGCATTTCTATAATCTCTTAGTATACAACTTAGTAAATAACTATTTACTTTTATTTATTATCCTTTACATTTAACGACCATATGAGATTATACATTGTAGTTGTAGAATCTTGGGCTTACTTTCAATTCAGGGTGTTCAAAAAAAGAAGGAATCAATGCTGAATTTTCTTTACCAATCAAGAAGAAAGGAATTATTTTTCCAAATAAATGAAAACATAGCATGCATATTTTATAGAGCGTAAAGGAGATGCTTTTTCTGTCTGTGGAGGTACTTGCCTAATCAGTAAAAGGCAGGTACATTTTTGACACTTTTCAAAAAAAGAAATGACCCACAGAAACATTACTTCCACAGGAAGATTCCAATTTATTCTATTGGAATTTTCTGTACTTTCTGCTCACAATGATTCTGGAACAATGGGAAGCTGCTTATCAGACAGTTTTTCTCCTTCATGCTATGCCATTGATTCCAAATGTTAATGTCTTAGCTTCAGCCAGGACTAAAATTGGCATGGGTGGTTTCATCCCATTCGAATATCACTGCCAGGACTCTTCTAATTCTTCATAAAGTTCCACATGGAGCCTCAGGAAGTGTTTACAGGTGATTAGAGTGAAAGCCTGCTATTATTCCTTAGGAGGTACCTGCCCTACTTTCTAGGAAAATTCAAAATTAATTTTTAATCAGCAGGTCTGAAGAAGAGCTTTTGGTGTACATAGTGCCCCAAGAAAAATTAGATTTAAATTACCTTGAAGATCATCACTAATAAAAACAATGAGAACAACAAAATAATATAAAATAAAACAAGACAATGAAATAGTAGAATGCATGGTATTAGGCTCAAGGACCATATTTTTAAAATATTTCTCATTTATATTGCACCTATCAGGCCAATGCCTCCCTTAGGTGCCTTACATAGAAAAACACAATTTAAATCTAACAACTAAAGTAAAAAGTCTTCAGAACTGTGGTTATATTATCCCTTTCAGAACTCAGACTTTCTTCTAATTCTCCAGCCAGAGAAAAACAATGATAATCATTTTCCCTTCAAAACACGGACTTATGTTGCAACAAGCTTTGAATATTAGAATTGATGGCAGTAAAGGAGTATTATAAAATTGTCAGTTTCTCTCCTACATAGGGAGAAAGTCTTTGAATCTAGTTAAACTAAGTTGATATCTAGCCATCTTGGTTTTTGAATTACATGAAAAAAACTGTTGTTTTTACGTATAGTTGACAATTTTTCATGAATAACTCATTCATTTTTTTTTACTTTATGTTAGCCCTCAGAGACAAAGATAAATAAGATGCCTGCCCTAAAGGTATATAGGGCAAGCAAACACAAATTACAAAAGAGCATAAATGCTATAATAGGGAATAGCACAGGACACTAAGAAAGCATTGAGGAGGTTTTCTAATTTCTATTTGGAGAAGTCATATTTTTAAAAGTTTAGATAGATTTTAAGTTGAGGACTTGGCTCAAAATTGTTGGTGGTAATGCTAGTATCACCCTTAGACCTAAACAAAAGAAGCTCTCTGCCCCAGATTCAGGACCTTGCCCTAGCCCTACTGTAGCTGCACCTGTTCCCATGGGGTGAGAGGTCTGCAACTGTGTGCTTACCTGGAATATGTGCCATCTCCTAGACTGCTCAAGTTAGTCAAGACCCTAGAATTCCTTGCTTAAATGGTACTCAATCTACTTCCATAGTCTAATCAGGCCTCCTGAATGTTTGTGGCAAGTATGGATAAAGCTTTGTTTTACAGGATGGGGTGTCTACGCTCATACACACATGTGAAAATAAATGAAGATAACTTAAGTGAGAACAAACAGAGCCCATTTATTCAGAGCTTGCTTTAGCAGATGAGTCAGTTACCTTCACTTGTGTTTGGCAGTGACTCAAAGGTAGGCAAGGAGTGGGAAGACTTAATAGTGAAAAAAAGGGAAGATTTCAAGTGTGCTCTGAGGGGAGGTTGTTGGTATGAGGAAGTTTTTAGATGTGTTAATTAGAAGCAGGGCATCCTAACTGATTGGTTTGGGGAGCATATTTGGCTTTCTCTAGTTGGTTCTATATAAAAAGTGCATGTGGGGGGTGCTAAAACTTGACGATGCTGGCAGTTATTAATCAGGTACTGACCATTTGGTGCTGATTGCTGCAGAGTTTGTGGTTTGGTTTCCCAGGCTAGTTGCTGCAGAGGCTGTGGATTAGTGTTCTATTGTCATGTGTGGTCTGGCCATTTCCATATATATATTTAGTGTCTCACACATGAAATCCCTCAGCTGCTGAATGTAGCTAGTGGTTGGAAGATAAACTTGAAAACTAACACTATCACATTCTTTTTTTATAAAGATTTTATTTATTTATTTGAGAGAGACAGAGATGGCGAGAGAGAGCAGAAGCAGGGAGAAGAGGGAGAAGCAGGCTCCCCACTGAGCAGGGAGCCTGACATGGGGCTCAATCCCAGGATCCTGGGATTGTGACCTGAGTGAAGGCAGACGCTTTAACGGCCTGAGCCACCTAGGCACCCCTACACTACCACATTCTTATATGGAATTCCATGGAATCGGAAATTCTCATTTGAGCCTGTCCTTCCAGATCTTTATGCGGGTGTATTTGTCAACACAGGAGAGTAGAATATATTTTATTTAATATTTGATATGTTAGTATCTTGATTTATACATTTTAAATATCTATACATATGTTATATGAGCTTGCATGTTTACTTTGACTTTGGGCTCACAAACATTAGGGGCAGGCTTGGCAAATGTACAAATTATTCCTTCCATTGGTTTCTGACTTACATGAATTCTCGCATTTAGTGCAATCTACAGAAGATAATGCTAAAGGTCAGGCCAAAGATTCTGGCTAAAAATGTTCTTTAAGTATAGTTTTCCAGCAACTAAATAATAAATAATAATAACATAGCCGGGATAGCTGGGAAACCGCAGCTATAAAATACCCATGCAGTTAGGAATAAGTTTGACACCATTATTAAATTCATTGTTCCAATAGTCTGGATGCATTTGTTTTATTAATTTAGTTTTATTTGGGCATAAGATTAATTGTATCATTTTCTTTTCTGAAAAATATCTGCTCACTTCCCTGTGCCTCCAAGATTAAGTCAAGGCTTGTTAGCTATTTGCATGTTATTGTCCTGCTTGGAAGAGAAAGCCGCCTAATTAGGAATTTTTACCTTGACCCTCACTACACATGTGCAATTGTTCACTTGTGTGACTGTTTTGTCATATTTATGTCAGTTCTCTCTGACCTTGATGATCAGTCATTGTCCCCAAACACACTTAGCTAATTTGTGGTTGGTATTCACTGCTTTGAACAAATTGGGAGGCTGGAATTGATTATTTTGTTATTAATTTATCTATTTTGCAGCATAAAGGTATACAAATTTAGGATTAAAACCTTAGTTCAAAACTTAGACCCTGTAAATATAACCTAACCCCATGTCTTCTAAAACCCAGGTCTGTTATCTGACTCTCCATCACTCTTTCCATATCTCATGAGAACTTGATTTTTGGAAAATATCAAATCAATGTACTTTTAGCATATTGCTCAAAGATGTATACACTCTAAATCAAGTTATGTGTAGTAATGCCCTGTTAGCGATGTGAAACACTGAGATATAGGCAGAAATATTGAGAGGCTAAACATATAATTCTAGAGAAAGCTTCAAATTATTCTGGATTCACCTAAAAATTCACCTTTAAGACTTTTCCTCAAAATTCCAAATTTGTCCTTGCTGGAATAGAAAGCAAGATGAACAGAAAACTCTCCCTATTTAGGTTTGTTTTTTTTACAAATAATCATAAAAATGGAATTAGTGTATATAATAAATAGAAAGTTGTCTACTAGGCAGAGAAGAAGTGAATTTTCCTGCTAGGAAACTTGGAAAATAATCCTGAAGGCAAGCAGAATGCAAACAGAAAATCCCAGATGTGGGAAATTGCCAGCCATTATTTTTTCAAATATTTTCTTTGCATTAGCTAACTCTTTCTCATCTCCTTCAGGAGATTTAATGGCACAAGGGCTAGATATTTTGTTATTGCTCCACAGGTTCCTGAGTCTCTATTTTTTCATCATTTATCTCTCAGTTTTTCAGATTTCTATTGATCTATCTTCAAGGTCACAGACTTCAGCCTTTTATCTCCATTCTGAGATAGAACCTACAGATTTAAATTTTTTATTATAGGTCTTGTATTTTTTCAGTTCTATTATTTATATTTGGTTCTCTTTTTAAAATAATTTCTATATGTCTGCTGAAAACTTCTCTCTCTAATTATTTCAAGAGTGTCATATTCATCTCATGAAAGATGGCTATAATAGCTGCTTTAAAGTATTTGGTAATTCTAGGGCGCCTGGGTGGCTCAGTTGGTTAAGCAACTGCCTTCAGCTCAGGTCATGATCCTGGAGTCCCGGGATTGAGTCCCGCATCGGGCTCCCTGCTCAGCAGGGAGTCTGCTTCTCCCTCTGACCCTCCCCCCTCTCATGTGCTTTCTCTCATTCTCTCTCTCTCAAATAAATAAATTAAAAAATCTTTAAAAAAATAAAATAAAGTATTTGGTAATTCTAATATCTTGGTCATCTTGGGGTTGGCATTTATATTTTACCTTTAGAATTGGTTATACTTTTCTGGTTCTTTGTATATTGAGTAATTCTGGATAGTATCTTGAACATTTTGGAAATTATGTTATGAGATTCTGGGTTTTGTTAAAATCCTTTAGAGAATGTTGGTTTTTGTTTGTTTTAGGAGAGAGTCAATCAAGTTAGGATGAAATCAATATTCTGTCTATCTTGACTTCAGTGGGTAGCTTTAATGTCAGTTCAGTGTACAAGCATTTGCTATATTCTTTGGGCCAACCCTTTCACATGAACCGCTCAAGGGTTCATCTGAGATTTGGGTGGTAGTTAATATTGTACTCCAATTATCAATGTCTTTCCTTTATTTGTTTGGGTTTTTTCTACACATGCACAACTTGAGAATGAGTTTGGGACATGTGTCAGTTTATACATAAAATTAGAGAAGCCCTCTAGCCATCTTTCCCCTTCCCAAGATTTTCCTCATACTTTCCAGATTCCAGAGGACCATTTCTTTTGCCCTCTGGCTAGAAATCTGAGATTTCTCTGACAAATTTAGCCCCCAGCCCTGTCATACATTTCTGCAACACAGAGCCTGTTCTTCCACTGAAATAAGGAAAATAAAGGTAACATATGGTAGAATTTTTCCCTTCACATTTACCTAACAGCAGTCTCTTTCCAAGTTTCTCTATCCAAAGAAATGGGTTTTCTCTTTACAGTCTTAGGGAACCCCTGTGCCACCATTGCAATTTGACTGTAGCTGCCTCAGGACAAGGCTAGGAGAGAGAAAATAAAAAGAGGGGAATTCCCACATACTCTTCAGTTTACAAGGCCCATTTTCTGGTCCTCTTCAGAAAGATAGTTTCTCTCATAGTTTTTGCTGTCTACAGCTAATGTATACTCCCTTTATAAAGCCTGTTTTGTTCCACTGCTGGGAGACAGAGGGGAAAAAAATCCAGGGAAACACCATAGTTGAAAGATCACTCTTGACTTTTCTCTCCAATCTGCTTGCTACAATTTTGTTTTTACTTTTCAGAATGCACATGTGGTTTTCTGCATTTTTTTGAGTTTTCAGTTGTAATCAATGGGAAAATAGGCTATAGTGGGTTTATTCCATTTTGACCAAAACAAAAAGCTGTAGGTATATTTTAATATATTAATCTCAAGGAATATATCCCAAATTCCTACTATGATGTTGTTTCTCATAAAAATAACTTGTAGCATTACTGGTATTCATACAATATTTGTTTTTAGTTTTTATTTAAATCCCAGTTAGTTAACATACAGTGTAATACTAGTTTCAGGTTTACAATATAGTGATTCAACATTTCCATACAACACCCAGTACTCATCACAACAATTGCACTTCTTTTTTTTTTTTAAGATTTTTTTTTTAAGATTTTTATTTATTTATTTGACACAGAGAGAGAGAGACAGCGAGAGAGGGAACACAAGCAGGGGGAGTGGGAGAGGGAGAAGCAGGCTTCCTGCAGAGCAGGGAGCCCTATGTGGGGCTCAATCCCAGGACCCTGGAATAATGACCTGAGCCAAAGGCAGACGCTTAACGACTGAGCCACCCAGGCGCCCCAACAATTGCACTTCTTAATCCCCATCACCTGTTTAACCCATCCTCCCACCCACCTCCCCTTTGGTAACCATCAGTTTGTACCCTATAGTTAAGAGTATGTTTCTTGGTTTGTCTTTCTCTCTCTTTTTTTCCCCTTTGCTTATTTGCTTTGTTTCTTAAATTCCACATATGAGTGAAATTATATGGTATTTGTCTTTCTCTGACTGATTTATTTTGCTTAGCATAATACTCTCTAGGTCCATCCTTGTTATTGCAAATGGCAAGATTTCATTCTTTTTATGACTGAGCAATATTCCATTATATATGTATATATATTTACATGTATGTAAATTTATATGTATGTATTATATGTATGTATTATACACACACACACACACACACAAATTCTTCTTTATCCATTCATCAGTCAGGGGACATTTGGGCTGTGTCCATAATTTGGCTATTATAGGAAATGCTATTATAAACATCAGGGTGCGGGTGCCTGGGTGGCTCAGTTGGTTAAGCAACTGCCTTCGGCTCAGGTCATGATCCTGGAGTCCCGGGATCGAGTCCCACATCGGGCTCCTTGCTCGGTGGGGAGTCTGCTTCTCCCTCTGCCCTTCCCCCCTCTCATGCTCTCTCTCTCTAATAAATAAATAAATAAATAAATAAATAAATAAATAAATAAACATCAGGGTGCATGTATTCCTTAAAATTAGTATTTTTTATTCTTTGGGTAAGTAGTAGTGCAATTGCTGGATTGTAGGGTAGTTCTACATTTAACTTTCTGAAGGAAACTCCATACTGTTTCCCACGTTGGCTGCACCAGTTTGCATTCCCACCAACAGTGCAGGAGGGTCCGGACCCCCTTTCTCCACATCCTCAAAAACAACAACTGTTGTTTCTTGTGTGGTTGGCTTTAGGATTCTGACAGGTATGAGGTGATATCTCATTGTAGTTTTGATTTGTATTTCCCTGATAATGAGTGATATTGAGCATCTTTTCACGTATCTGTTGGCCATCTGTACGTCTTCTTTGTTTTTTTTTTTTAAGATTTTATTTATTTATTTGACAGAGAGAGAGATAGGGAGAGCAGGAACACAAGCAGGGGGAGTGGGAGAGGGAGAAGCAGGCTTCCTGCCAAGCAGGGAGCCTGACGTGGGGCTCAATCCTAGGACTCTGGGATCATGACCCGAGCTGAAGGCAGACACTTAACAACTGACCCACCCAGGCACCCTGTATGTCTTCTTTGGAAAAATATCTATTCATGTCTTCTGCCCATTTTTAAATTGGATTATTCACTTGGGGTATATTGAGTTTTATAAGGTCTTTATATATTTTGGATACTAATCCTTTATCAGATTAGTCATTTGCAAATATCTTCTTCCATTCCAAAGATTGCCTTTTAGTTTTGTTGATTGTTTCTTTTGCTGTGCAGAAGCTTTTTATTTATTTATTTATATTTAAATTCAATTAGCCAACATATAGTACATCATTAGTTTCAGATGCAGTGTTCAGTAACAACAGCTTTTTATTTTTTTAATTTTTTTCTTCATACACTTATTTTTTTTTATTTTTTAAATTATGTTCTGGGGTGCTTGGGTGGCTCAGTTGGTTAAGCAGCTGCCTTGGGCTCAGGTCATGATCCCAGGGTCCTGGGATCAAGCCCCACGTCAGGGTACCTGCTTGGTGGGGAGCCTGCTTCTCCCTCTTCCTCTGCCTGCCTCTCTACCTACTTGTGCTCTCTCTCTGTCAAATAAATAAATAAAATCTTTAAAAAAATTATTATGGCTCAGTGGTTAAGTGTCAGCCTTTGGCTCAGGTCATGATCCCAGGGTCCTGGGATCAAGCCCCACGTCAGGGTACCTGCTTGGTGGGGAGCCTGCTTCTCCCTCTTCCTCTGCCTGCCTCTCTACCTACTTGTGCTCTCTCTCTGTCAAATAAATAAATAAAATCTTTAAAAAAATTATTATGGCTCAGTGGTTAAGTGTCAGCCTTTGGCTCAGGTCATGATCCCAGGGTCCTGGGATTGAGCCCCGCATCGGGCTCCCTGCTCTGCGGGAAAGCCTGTTTCTCCCTCTCCCGCTCCCTCTGCTTGTGTTCCCTTTCTCGCTGTGTCTGTCTGTCAAATAAATAAATAAAATCTTTAAAAAAATTATTATGTTCAATTAGCAACAGAAGCGTTTTATTTTGATGTAGTCCCAATAATTTATTTTTGCTTTTGTTTCCCTTTCTTCAGGAAACATATCTAGTAAAAAGTTGCTATGGCTGATGTCAAAGATGTTACTGCCTGTGTTCTCCTCTAGAATTCTAATGGTTTCATGTCTCTCATTTAGGACATGTAATGTTTCTCATCCATTTTGAATTTGTTTTTGTGGATGGTGTAAGAAAGTGGTCCAGTTTCATTCTTTTGCATGTTGCTGTCCAGTTTTCCCAACACCGTTTGTTGAAGAGACTCTCTTTTTCCCCGTGGACATCCTTTCCTGCTTTATTGAAGATTAATTGGCCATAGAGTTGTGGATTCATTTCTATTCTGTTCCATTGATCTATGTGTCTGGTTTTGTGCCAGTACCATACTGTCTTGATGACTACAGCTTTGTAATATAACTTGAAATCCAGAATTATGATGCTTCTAGCTTTGCTTTTCTTTTCAAGTTTGATTTGGCCATTTGGAGTCTTTTGTGATTCCATATAAATATTAGGGCTGTTCTAATTCTGTGAAAAATGCTGTTGGTATTTTGATAGGGATTGCATTAAATGTTTAGATGGCTTTGTGTAGTATAGACATTTTAACAATGTTTGTTGTTCCAATCTGTGAGCATGGAATATTTTTCCATTTCTTTGTGTCCTCTTAAATTTCCTTTATAAGTGTTCTATAGTTTTCAGTGTACAGATCTTTTACTTCTGTGGTTAGGTTTATTCCTAGGTATCTTATGGCTTTTGGTATAATTGTAAATGAGATTGATTTCTTACTTTCTCTTTCTGCTGCTTTATTATTTGTGTATAGAAATACAACAAATTTCTGTATGTTGATTTTGTATCCTGCAACTTAAGTCTAGCAATTTTTGGTGGAGTCTTTCAAGTTTTCCATATAGAGTATAATGCCAGCTGCAAATAGTGAAAGTTTTATTTCTTCCTTACTGAATTGTTTGCCTTTTATTTCTTTTTGTTGTCTGATTTCTGTGGCTAGAACATCCAGTACTGTATTAAATAAAAGTGGTGAGAGTGAGCATCCCTGTCTTATTCCTAACTGTAAAGGAAAAGCTCACAGTTTTTACTTATTGAGGGTGATATTAGCTATGGGTTTTCCTATAGGCCTTTATGATGTTGAGGTATATTCCTTCTAAACTTACTTTGTTGAGTGTTTTTATCATGAATGGATGTGTACTTTGTCAAATGTGTTTTGTTCATTATTTAAATGATCATATGGTTCTTGTCCTTTCTTTTATTAATGTAGTGTATCACATTGATTGATTTGTGAATATTGAACCACCATTGCAGCCCAGGAATAAATCCCACTTGATCACGGTGAATGATTCTTTTAATGTATTGTTGGATTCATCTGCTAGTATTTTATTGAGAATTTTTGCATCCATGTTCATCAGGAATATGGGCCTGTACTTCTCTTTTTTAGTGGAGTCTTTATCTGATTTTGGGGTAATGCTGGCCTCATAGAATGAATTTAGAAGTTTTCCTTCCTTTTCTATTTTTTTTAGAATAGTTTGAGAAGAATAGGTATTAACTCTTCTTTAAATGTTTGGTAGAATTCCTCTATGAAGCCACCCCTGGACTTTGTTAGGAGTTTGGGGTTACTGATTCAATTTCTTTGTTAGTTATCAGTGTGTTGAAGTTTTTTATTTCTTCCTGACTCAGTTTTGGTAGTTTATATGTTTCTAGGAATTTTTCCATTTCTTCTAGGTTCAGTTTGTTGGCATATAGTTTTTCATAATATTCTCTCATCATTATCTGTATTTCTCTGGTGTTGGTTGTTATTTCTCCTCTCTCATTTGTGATTTTATTCACTTGGGTCCTTTCTCTTTTCTTTTTGGTAAGTCTGGCTAGGGGGTATCAATTTTATTAATTCTTTCAAAGACCAACTCCTGGTTTCATTGATCTGTTCTATTGTTTTCTGTGTTTTTTTTTTTTTTAGTTTCTATATCATTTATTTCTGCTCTAATCTTTATCATTTCCCTTCTTCTGCTAGCTTTGGACTTTGTTTGCTGTTCCCTTTCTGGCTCCTTTAAGTGTAAGTTTAGGTTGTTTATTTGAGATTTTTCTTTCTTCTTGGGGTAGGACTGTATTTCTATAAACTTCTCTCTTAGAACCACTTTTGCTACATCCCAAAGGTTTTAGACTATTGTGTTTTCATTTTCATTTGCTTCCATGTATTTTTTTAAAGATTTTATTTATTTATTCATGAGACACAGAGAGAGAGAGAGAGAGAGAGAGAGAGAGAGATAGGCAGGCTCCCCATGGAGCAGGGAGCCTGATGTGGGACTCGATCCCAGGACCCCAGGATCATAACCTGAGCTGAAGGCAGATGCTTAACTGACTGAGCCACCCAGGCACCCTCCATGTATTTTTTTTTAAAGATTTTATTTCTTTATTTGAGAGAGAGAGAATGAGAGAGAGCACATGAGAGCGGGAAGGGTCAGAGGGAGAAGCAGACTCCCTGCCAAGCAGGGAGCCCGATGCGGGACTCAATCCAGGGACTCCAGGATCATGACCTGAGCCGAAGGCAGTCGCTTAACCAACTGAGCCACCCAGGCGCCCCCCTCCATGTATTTTTTTATTTCTTCTTTGATTTCCTGGTTAACCCATTCATTGTTTAGTAGCATGTTGTTTAATTTCATGTATTTGTGGTCTTTCTAATTTTTTTTTCTTGTGGTTGACTTCTTTTTTTTCTTGTAGTTTCATAGCATTGTGGTCAGAATATATGCATGGTATGATCTCAATTTTTGTACTTGTTGAGGCCTGACTTGTGACCTAGTATGGGATCTATTCTGGAGAATGTTTCATGTGCACTTGAAAAGAATGTATCTGTTAAGTCCATCTGGTCCAATTTGTCATTCAAAGCCATTGTTTCCTTGTTGATTTTCTGTTTAGATGATCTGTCCATTGATATAATTGGGGTGTTAAAGTCCCCTGCTATTATTTTATTATTATCAATGAGTTCCTTATGCTTATTATTATTTTTTTAAATATTTAGGTGCTCCCATGTTGGGCGCATACATATTTACAATTGTTATATCATTTATTGGCTAGACCCCTTTATTGTGATATAGTATATTTCTTCATCTCTTCTTACAGTATTTGGTTTAAAGTCTAGTTTGTCCAATACAAGTATTGCTACCCTGGCTTTTTTTTTTTGACATGTATTTTCATGATAAATGTTTCTCTTTCTCCTCCCTTTCAATCTGCAGGTGTGTTTAGGTCTAAAATGAGTCTTTTATAGGTAGCATACAGATAGTATTTTATTTTTTTATCCATTCTGACACCCTATGTCTTTTGATTGGAGCACTTAAGGAATTTACATTCAGAGTAATTATTGACAGATATGTTTTAGTGCCATTTTATTACTTGTTTTGTTCTTATTTCTGGAGATTTTCTCTGTTCCAATCTTTGTTACATTTGGTCTTTCCTTTCCACTCAAAAGAGTCCCCTTTAGTATTTCTTAGAGGGTTGGTTTAGTGGTTATGAAGTCCTTTAGTTTTTGTTTGTCTGGGAAACTCTATCTTTCCATCTATTCTGAATGATATCTTTGCTGGATAGGTTATTATTGGGTGCAGATATTTCCCAGTCAGCAATTTGAATATATCATGCCACTACCTTCTGCTTGCCAAGTTTCTGTTGAGAAATTTGCAGCTAGCTTTATGGGTCTTCCCTAGTATGTTAAGGACTACTTTTGTCTTGCTGCTTTTAAGATTTTTTTTCTTTATCACTATATTTTGCAAATTTATTGTGATGTGTCTTGGTGTTGTCCTGTTTTTCTTGATTTTGATGGGCGTTCTCTGTGCCTCCTGGATCTGGATATCTGTTTCCATCCCCTGTTTAGGGAAGTTTTCAGCTATTCTTTCCTCAAATAAATTTTCTGCCCCCTTTTCTTTCTCTTCTTCTGGGAACTCTTATACTATGAATGTTATTATGTTTCATGGAGTCACTGAGTTTCCCAAGTCTATTCTCACATTGAATAATTCTTTCTTTTATTCAGCTTATTTATTCTCCATTACTTTTTCTTCTATGTCACTAATTTGTTCTTCTGCTTCTTCCAGCCTTCTGTTCATTGCATTCAGCCTGTTTCCAATCTGAGGTATTGCATTTTTCATTTCTAACTAATTCTTTTTTAACTTTTTTATCTCTGTGGTTAGGGTCTCCCTGACATCATTCTTTCTTTTCCCAAGGCCATCAAGTATCCCTTTTTTTTTTTAAGATTTTATTTATTTTGACAGAGAGAGTGTACAAGCAGGCAGAGCAGCAGAGGGAGAGGGAGAAGCAGGCTCTCCATGGAGCAGGGAGCCTGATGAGGGCTCGATCCCAGGACCCTGGGATAATGTCCTGAATGGAAGGCAGACTCTTAATGACTGAGCCACCCAGGCACCCAAGGCCATTGAGTATCCTTATGGTTGTTGCTTTAAATTCTCCATCAGACATTTTACTTATATCTGTTTTGCTTAGATCTCTGGCCATGACCTTATCTTGCTCTTTCATTTGGGATGAATTCTTCCATCTTGGCATTTTGTCTAAGTTTCTGTCTTCTTCTGTTTGTTATAAAAGCCTGTTATGTTTCCTGCTCCCAAGAGTAATGGCTTTATGAAGAAGAGGTCATATAGTGTCCAGGCCCTGGTGCTTCAAGGAGTGTCTTTGGCATGTACTTCATATAGTCTCCTGCTGTGTTTTGGCTGCTCTCTTCCTCAGGTCAGTTGTCTTCAGAGGTTCTCCTTTCCTGCAGTGGGCAGTGTTTGGACCTTGGCCAGAGTGTGGCGAGTTTTAACTAGATGTGCTCTGGTCTGCTTGTTAAATGAGGCCTGATGCTGCTTTCACTAAACTGAGGCTCTGAAGAACTCTCTGGTTGGGAGATGTGGTGTGGGCACAGGTTTGTGCTGGTCTTCTGGGGAAGGGGCCTGCCACACTGGGACTGAAGCAAGCTTGACCAAAGTGGCCATCCTGACAGAATGCAGAGGTGTGGGATTTGTTGTAAACAAGTTAAACAGTCAGTGTCCATGCTGAGTTCCTTCCCACTGGTGGCTCTGTTTATGCTGAGGCGCAGGAGAAGGAAATGGTGCAGACAGCTCCTTTGTCCCTGGAGGGGCCTCTCTGGAATGTTACCTCTCAGGGACACAATAAGAAGAGTGAATATTTTCCCCTTGGTGTGCGCCAGGCATTCTTCAGGTTGCTGTTTCCACGCCCTCTGCCCCTGGGTTGTTTGCCTGCCTTTTTTCTAGGAGTAAAGCAGTGCCCTCAAGACTATACCAGCCAAGTCCACTCACTTTTAAAACTCTAATCTTTAAGTCCCTCTGGTTGCAAGAACTCAGGAAAATCAGCCTCTCTCATTCTTCCAGCCAATTGCTTTTGGGGAATGTTCTCCTTGTGCCCTGCATGCTCTTCTCTCTCTCATCTTTCTCTGCAACTGGGACTCCCTCTCCTCCGCAGCACCTACAATCTGTTTCTCCCATAAACCACATCTCTGCACTTCCTACCCTCTTCCATGTGGCTTCTTCTCTCCTTTTAGTTGTGGAGTTTGTTCTGTCAGTCTTCAGGTTTATTTCTGGAGTATTTAGAATGATTTGATAGTTATCTACTTGTGTTCGAGGGATGAGATGAACCTAGGGTCCTCCTACTCCTCCACCATCTTTTCTCCCACCCCTACTTTTTGCTATTTTAATTAGTATGCATTTTAATATGAACCTCCTTGAGTTGAACTTCTGGGGGTATCTCTGAGCCTCCTGTATCTAGATATGTGTTTCCTTATCCATTGTAAGGAGTTTTCAGCTAGTGTTTCTTCAAATAAATTTTCTGCCTTTTTAGTCTCTCTTCTTCTTCTGGCATCCCTATAATATGAATGTTATTAGGGTTGCTAAAGTCACTTATTTCCCTAAGTCTATTGTCATTTTGCATATTTTTTTCTCTTATTTGTTCAGCTTCATTACTTTCCATTACTCTGCCTTCCTGGCCATTAATTCATTCCTCTGCTTCTTCTAACATGCTATTTATTCCATCAAGTGTATTTTAAATTTCACTTACTGTGTTCTTTATCTCTGCTGGTTTCTTTTTTATCTCTTTGTTAATGGTGTCACTGATATTTTTTTCTCCAGTCCAGAGAGTATCTTTATGATCACTAGTTTAAATTTTTTATCAGGCATATTTCTTATAACCATTTGCTTAGGTTCTTTGCTGTGGTTTTGTCCTGTTCTTTCATTTGGGTCATATTCCTCTGTCTCCTTATCTTGTCTAACTCTCTGTGTCAGTTTCTCTGTGTTAGGAAAGTCAGCTACATCTTGTGCTCTTGAAGGTATAGCAGCCTAATGAAGAAGAGGTCCTGTAGTTCCCTGCAGTGCAATGTCCCTTGTTCCCCAAGGCCTGGTGCTTCAGGGAGTGTCTGCTGTGTGTTGCATGTGCCCTTCTGCTGAGTCCTGGCTTATTTTTCTTTCAGTCTGGTTGTCTGCAGAGGCTCCCTTTTCTTCTTGGTCCCTGACTGGGTGGGGTGCATTCTAACAAGGTGTGCACTGGTCTGCTTGGGAAATGAGACCTACCACCATTGCCACCACTGGAACCAAGGCCCTACAAAACACGTGGGTCAGAAGAAGTGATGTTCATTGTGTTTGCACTGGTCTTCTTGGGGAAGGGCACCACAGCCCTGGGACTGAGGCAAGTATTATTGGAAAGGGCAGATGCACTGAAGCATGGGAGGTGGGCCTGCTGTAAGCAAGTTAGGTAGGGAGTGTAGGCTCTGTGCTGATTCCTGTAGGTAGCCATGTGCATGCTGAGGGGTTGGGGAAGGAAATGGCACAATCTAGCTCCTTTGTTCCTGGAGGGATCTCCCTGTGATTCCTGTGTCTCCAGACAATTTCTGAGATGAGT
Organism: Mirounga angustirostris; assembly: GCF_029215605.1. Lineage (NCBI taxonomy): Eukaryota > Metazoa > Chordata > Mammalia > Carnivora > Phocidae > Mirounga > Mirounga angustirostris. The sequence goes on from NW_026991719.1 coordinate 102,590,167, forward strand.
AAATCACACTCCCTCCTTTGTGCCTCAGGTGTTTTTCAAACTATTGTTTCTATGCTGTATATCTGCTGGCTGTCTGACTTTCTGTCTCTTTAAGTGTAGGGAATCAGCTTTTTATGCCCTCTCGTTGATTTTTTAAACTCTAGGCTTTAAGTTCTGCTGATTATAAGAGCTAAAGAACTTTGGTATCTCTTTCTTTTGAAGCCAAATATAATGGGGATTCATCATGAGCTCCACCACATGATAGTCTGTTTCTTGCCCTTCTCTGTGCTACTGGCTCCCTCCTGACTGAGGGTGGCCAAAGTGTTTTTACTCCCCAACTGCATCTCCAGCCTTCTTACCTTTATCAATATGGCCTCTCCCATACCTTTAGTTGTGAAGTTTGTTCTGCCAGTCTTCCAGTTGTTTTCTCGGATATTTAAGCTAATGTGAATGTTATCTAGTTGTAGCCATCTAATGAGACATGCTTAGGGTCCTCCTACTCTGCCATCTCCCCAGCCTACTTATTCATGTATTTGAGGAATTATAACTATCAGCATACTCTTTTAGTATTGATAACTCATTACGTTTTGGTCAAATTTCCACTTATTATTATTTTCTTTTTGCTTGAAGAATTTGTCTTTAATAATTCTTTTAGTGGTGATCTATTGACAATTATTCTATCAGCTTTTGTCTACAAAATTCTATATTTCATCTTCATATTTTTAAGATATATTTTTGATAGGCATATAAATTTAGGGTTTTTTTCTTTCAATATTTTGATGATGGTTCTCCCTTGTCATCTGACTTGTAGAGTTTCTTATGAGAAGTTTGCTGTTAATCTTATTGTTGTTATCCTCCTTGTAAATTTCTTTTAATTAGCTGCCTTTAAGATTTTATCTTTATCACTGTTATTTCTAGCAATTTAGTTATTAGTAGCATTGGTATGATTTTTCTCTATATTTAGTTTACATGGGATTCATTAAGAACTTGGAGTTTGAGCTTATTACTGTAATCAAATTTGGAAAAAATAAACTTTGACTATTATTTCTAAAATATTTTTTCTATAACCCTCTTTCCCAGACACATCTTGAGATTTCAACATCATGTATGTCTGTCAGACCATTTGATATCATTCCCCCCAAGTCACTGATGCTCTGTTTGCTTTTTTTGATCTTTTTGTATCTCTATGCTTCTTTATGGCTAGTTTATATTGCTGTCTTCAAATTAACTAATCTCTTCTTCAGCTTTATCTAATGTGCTATTAATCTCATCCAGTATATTTCAGATACTGTATTTAAAAGTATTATTTTTGTTTTTTAAAAGTCTTCCATTTTTCTTTTTATTATGTTCATGGTTTCTTCTACATTCTTGAATATATGAAATATATTTGCAGTGGCTTTTTGTCTACTACATCTATTATTTTTCTCATTTCTGGCACTGCATTTATTGGTTGATTTTCCTTCTAGTTCTGGGTCATATTTTCTCTTTTCTTGAATTCCTGATTTTTTTAAATTTTACCCAATTTTTAAAATTGGGTAACAAATATAATTTTTATATTATTGGATGCTGGATTTTGTTAAATTTATTTAAAGAGCATTGGACTTTATTCTGGCTGGCAGTTATGTTAATTGGGAAGTTTTATATTTTCAAGGCTTATTTTTATGGTACTTTAGGGAATACCCAAGGTTATCTTTAATATAATGCTATTTTTTCCCATTCTAAGGCAATAAATTTCTGAGAATTCTGCCTGATGCTCTGTGTATGAGAAGTCCTCACCATTCTGGCTTGTAGAAATACAAACTACTCTCAGGCCTTTTATGAGTTTCAGAAAATGTGTAGCTTACTGTTCTTCACTGATTGTTTTCTCATCCTCATGGAGATCCAACTCATACCATCCTAGACCAGTATTCAGCCAAATATTTGAGCAAACTCCTCTGCAGATTTTCAGAACTATTTTTTTTCTCTCTGTGGAATTCCTTCTTCTAAGATATTTTGCTTTACAATTTCTTTCTTGACACTACAACCCTCCATATTCTGATCTCAATCTCCTCAATTTGGCAAGACTTCAAGGCTCCACTTTGGTTTCAGCTCCCTGTACTTCAACTTGGAAATTGCTTTCAGGAATTTACCTGGGGCAATTGTGGTGCTCTATTCCTTTGTTTCCTTTCTCCTAGAGATCACTATCTGTGCTTCCCATGGTCAAATATCTTAAAACAGTGTTTTCATGTATTTTACTTGCATCTCACATTGTCCAGAGTTTGAAAGCAATTCCTGTAATAGTTCTTCATGGTTGGAATTAAATATTTCCATCATTTTACTTTTGTTTCATTTTTATATTAAAATACACTTTTTTAAACAGCATGCAGTTGTTATTTTTAAAACCCAGTCACATAATTTGTGTTGAACTCATTTACATTCAGTGCAATTATTATAATTATATCCACCATTTTGCTATCTTTTTGTAAATGTCCCATCTGCTCTAGTCCATTTTTTTTCAATTTGCCTATTTTTTTGATCAATTATTTTAATTTACTCCATTTTACCTTCTCTATTAGATTTTTAGCTATATAACATTTTAAATAGTGGTTTTAGTGGTTAATCTAGAGATGGCAATATGCAGGCTTAACTTATTAGGGCCTACCTCAATTACTTTTAATGAGCAACACAAGAAACTTAGAACAGTTGAACTCCATTCAATGCTTTTTGTACTATTGGTGTTACATATTTTTCCTCTTTGTATGTTATAAACCCCACAAGACATTGTTGATTTTGTCACTTTTAACTGTCTATATAATCTTTTATATATTACATATTTACCATTTTTTGGTACCTTTCATTCTTTTCTGCAGTTTAATGATTTCATCTGGGATTATTTTTCTTCATAGTGCCCATTCATTTCCAATGAAAATATTTATATACATGGGACTAACTAAAACTTATTATTTTTTTTGGAGAAAGAAAGAGCAAAAGAGAGAAAGCAGGGGAGGGGTGCAGAAGGAGAGGGAAAGGAAGAGAATTTTAAGCAGGCTCTATGCCCTGTGTGGAGCCAGATGTGGGGCTTGACCTCATGACCTTGAGATCATGACCTGAGCCAAAATCAATAGTTGGATGCTAAACCAACTGAACAAAACAGTTGTCCCTAATTTATTGTTTTTTCATTTATACTATTTTTTGTGTTATTTTTTCTATTATTTTCCTTTTAATTAATTATCTTTTTATTCTATTACTTCCCCTCTATGAGTTTCTTCTTTCTACTCTGCTTTTCACTGACTTTTCATTGGTATCTTTTTGCTACTAAAACTCCCAAGGCTCCCATATGGGTTGATGATACTCAGTATTTGTTTTGTTTTGTGCAAACAAAAGAAGAAAAAAGAAAGAGTGAGAATGATCATAAATATAAAACCTATGTAAAGGCATAAATAGAAAAGTTCCAAAATAATTTAAATTGACATTTTGTTTCTACTTTTATCTCACATTTTTTAAGGTATCATTAAGGAATATATAATACAATTCATTCAATTATAGTAAAGCAAACACATTTTTAAAATTTTAGCAACAATTACCTTATCTTTGACAGCTCAGTCACTAGCTTTGTTGAGGAAATTATTTTTATTAATTATTGTTGGGTGGTACACCAGAAAGCTGTATATTTAAAGTTGTGGACAATTTTTAATTAAAAAGTTTAAAGAATCAAATATTTCATTTTGCTCTGGCACCAGAAGATTCCTTAGCTTTTTAATAAAAAATGTAGCTGATTGGCAATTATTTAGCTTGACTATCTCAAAATACTCTCTGCAAATGTCTTCTTCCATGAATGTTAATTTGACATTTGAAAGTATATTTGAGGATATTCACATAATTCTTTGATTTGTAATATTCAGGCAATTTTCAGAAGAAGACACTAGGGAGCAGTAAGTTTAAGTTCACTTTTTATATCTGATGATTGTTAATAGAGTTTATCTAAGAGATGCTCTACTTGATTTTTTTAAATTTTATTTTATTATGTTATGTTAGTCACCATACAATGCATCACCAGTTTTCTATTTGATTTTTAATAGAGCTAATATATCATGCAACAATCAGAATAGTCATACTGACATTTGACATGAAAAAATATTTACCAGAAAGAGTGATATTTCTAAAAGAATCTTAAAGAATTATTGTGCTTAAGGGAATGTTCAACTTTAGTTGATGTGACATTTTCAGTGATGAAATTCAAAATTATCACTATACATTTTTCTTAGAAAGTTTTGTGTCATAATAATGTTGATTTCTTTAAATTATTAAAATATGTCATTCCACATTTTAATCTGTTTACACATTTTTGTATTTCGTTTTCAACTATTATCTTTTTCCCCTTTGAAGTAATTCTTTTATTTCACTTAATTCTTGGTGCAGAACCACTGAATTCCTTATAAACTAGATAAACATTACTTATGCTCACCATTATTTCCATTTCTCTTTGTTTACCTGGATATATAAAAAATGTATATTTCCCAGCCTTGCAAATTGGGTGGGACCCCATGACTAATTCTGGTTAATTGACTGTGACTGGTGGTAATATGTATCACTTCAAGGCTGACACACTTAGGAGCTAGTGTGTCATGCTCTCTTTACCTGCCAAAATGGACCGTGAAGCATCATGTTGAAATGCATGTGCCATAAATAAAAGCAGCCTGGAATACTTAGTCACCACATGGAAAATATAAAGTCATGGGGACTTGCAGTAGAATTTGCATGAGCAAGAAATAAACTTGTTTAGTGTTAAGGAAGTGAGATTTTGGTATTACTATTACAGCATAACCTACTGTATCCTGACTATTATACATCTTAAAGAACTAAGGTATAAACATGAGCTGGGGTGGGAGTATGGAGAGCTTTTTGACATGTTACTCTGCTTCACTCATTATATCTAATGTGTTGCTAAACTTGTCAACTTTATTTTTATAATTTGATTTTTCTTTTCCATCTTTACATTCACTCTAAACTCTCTAAATTTTGTCTCAAATTAGATACAAAAGTATAAACACATTATGTGACCAGACAGGGTGACACATATTGTTGTAGGAAAAACAGAGCTTTCAAGCCCAAATTGTTTCATGCTTTTATTACATTGTGCTGTCACCTCAGAGGCTGAAAGTTTATGCTTTATTCCCTACAGAGTTTATAAATATAAAAATAAATATATATGAGATGCAATCCTACATGCTATAAAACCTACTTTAAGAATTGTAAGCTAGTGTAAAATCTATAATTTGGGAAATCAAGACAGTATTAACCACTTGATTGCTCATCTTGACCCATTGATAGGGTCATCTGATTTATATTTTTGAAAAAAAAATATTAAATAAGTAAAATGTTATCACAATTGCATTTATAAATGAAAACAAAAATCAAGGAAGAAAATAAAATTTTCATGGCTTATGTATTTAGAAATGTTATATGCTTTCAATTACTCTTGCTTCTCTGTTTGTCACTCAGCCAACTGGTATTCTCATGCCATAAGTACCAAGACAGAGAAAAACATAGAAGCTAGTTATTGAAAAAAAATTATCGGGGCGCCTGGGTGGCTCAGTCGTTAAGCGTCTGCCTTCGGCTCAGGTCATGGTCCCAGGGTCCTGGGATCGAGCCCCACATCAGGCTCCCTGCTCCGCGGGAAGCCTGCTTCTCCCACTCCCCCTGCTTGTGTTCCCTCTCTCACCGCCGCTCTGTCAAATAAAAAAATTAAAAAAAAATTATCATGTTGCAAATATGTACTATTATATGAAAGGAAGGGCCTGACAATGAGATAGATTAAATGGAGGGGATACATTTTTGTAATACCTCATATATTCCTTAATGTCTCCAAAATTACATTTGTGTAAACATCCATTTTACCTTTGTAGGGATGTCTCTCTGCTTTTTACTTCCTTTAATTTAGTAATAATGATTTTATATGTATTTTTATTAAACATTATCACACATCTTATTTCATGAGTAGACACTCCGGGCAAGGAATATACAGAATAAAAGTTGGGTCTTGGGTCTCACACCTTTACATAAATAATTTTATATTTGAGGTTTAAAAAGCAACCTCACTACCATTTCCAAAAGTATTTATTAGACACTTACACAAAGTAATCTAAAGATTATCTCTGACCTCTAAGGGGTGCCTGGGTGTCTCAGTCCGTTGAGCATCTGCCTTCAGCTTGGGTCATGATCCCAGGGTCTTGGGATTGAGTCTGGCATCAGGCTCCCTGCTCAGTGGGGAGTCTGCTTTTCCCTCTCCCTCTGCCTCTCTCTCTGTCTCTCATGAATAAATAAATAAAAATCTTAGAAAAAAGATTATATCTGACCTCTAAAAATGTAATTTAAAATAAGCAAAATAGGGCGCCTGGGTGGCTCAGTTGGTTAAGCAACTGCCTTTGGCTCAGGTCATGATCCTGGAGTCCCAGGATCGAGTCGTGCATTGGGCTCCCTGCTCGGCAGGGAGTCTGCTTCGTCCTCTGACCCTATCCCCTCTCATGTGTTCTCTCTCTCTCTCAAATAAATAAATAAAATCTTTAAAAAAAAAAGCAAAATAATCATACACATCCCTTTGAGGCCTTACATACAAGTGTTAAGAAACTAAACAGGTATGTGATTCTGTCTTTTCTTCATTCCCAAGAAACTACACTTGCCACACTCTTCTAATATTTACCATATTGACCTTTATTTTCTAATTATTTTTCTTATGTCTTCCACTAATCTTTGTGCTTCGTAGAGATTGTATCTAAAATACTTATTAGCAAAGAGCCATTTTAATTGAGAAACTTAAAAATATGTATATTTTCCCTCAAACCATGAAAAAAGGCAAAAAACCCTCTAAATTATTTATTGGTTAGTTTCATTAATTCATCATTAAATGACAATTTGTAAATTCAGTCCATCAAGGTTTATCAGGATATCAAAACAGCTCTATACACTTGAACCACTGATCCCAATCTGCCTACTACAGCAGTGAAATTTGAACCTTTTTATATTGCATGTAAAATTCATTCTGTGTGCATCTATGTTCCTTCCTTGGGAGAAAGGGTCTAAGAGTTTCATAAAATTCTCAAAGTAATGGATGAATCATTAAATACTCTAAAGCCAGAAACATGGTAATTGGTCTTGACCTCTTCCTTACTTTTACCTGTCAAATTCCCATTTATTCAGTAATGAATTTATCTTTCTAAATATCAGTTAAAATTGTGTCTTTCTCTCTGGCCTTACTGCCTTAGTTCAGCCCCTCATCATATCTCAACTAGTTTCTCTACCTCCATTCTTATACCCCTCCATCCCATCCTTCACACTTCTGGAATAATCTATCTAAAAAAACAAATCTGATCAAGTAGTTTCACTTCTTAAAACCCTTCAGTGATAACATTTATGTAAAATAAAATGCAAAACTCTCAGAATTGCATAATGGGAACCACACTAGATCAGGGACAAAATTTTCAAGTTCCATTATATAAAGTGGTCTCTTCTGTATTCTTCCTACTGTATTCAACAAGATCGTTGTTCTAAACATTAGCTTTGTCCCCTTGGATCAGATATCTCTTCCTAGGGATCTCTGAGAGTTTCCACTGGCTCAGGACATTATAAAGATCATAAAGTATATTAGAGTAAAAATGAACTAGTATTTAAAATACATAGTGTATGGGCACCTGGGTGGTTCAGTCAGTTAAGCATCTGCCTTTGGCTTCTCCCTTTCCCTCTGTCTGCAGCTTCCCCTGCTTGTGCTTTCTTTCCCTCTCTCTCTGTCAAATAAATAAATAAAATCTTTAAAAAAAGTTTTTAAAAAAGAAAATAGTTTCCTTCATGATTATTTTAAACATATGTTTATATATGTGGGCATCTCTCTTTCTCTCTCTCACACACACACTAACACACTCATTTAGGCACAGTGAATTTGAATCAGTAAGAAATCTATAATCAAGATTTGACTATGAGGGGAGGGGTGATTCTGAGAATGTATGGAAAATATCCTTCAGATTCATTTTGGTAGAGCTCCTACTCCACTTATATCTGAGATCTACTGAATACAGTTGATGTGTGAAAAATTTGAAAAAGCTATTTTGCTAAACTATTTTTTCTTTTTTTAATTTTATTTTATTATGCTGTTAATCACCATACATTGCATCATTAGTTTTTGATGTAGTGTTCCATGATTCATTGTTTGTGTGTAACACCCAGTGCTCCATTCAATACGTGCCCTCTTTAATACCCATCACCAGGCTAACCCATCCCCCCAACTCCCTCCCCTCTAGAACCCTCAGTTCGTTTCTCAGAGTCCATAGTCTCTCATGGTTCATCTCCCACTCCAATTTCCCCCCCTTCATTTTTCCCTTCCTACTATCTTCTTTTTTTTTAACATATAATGTATTATTTGTTTCAGAGGTAAAAGTCTGTGATTCAACAGTCCTATACAATTCACAGAGCTCACCATAGCACATACCCTCCCCAATGTCTATCACCCAGTCACCCAATCCCTCCCACCACCCACCACTCCTGCAACCCTCAATTTGTTTCTTGAGATTAAGAATTCCTCATATCCGTGAGATCATATGATACATGTCATTCTCTGATTGACTTATTTCACTTACCGTAATACCCTCTAGTTCCATCCACGTCATTGGACATGGGAAGATTTCCCTTTTTTGATGGCTGCATAATATTCCATTGTGTATATCTATATCTATATTTATATATCTATATCTATATATCTCTCTATATATATATCACATCTTCTTTATCCATTCATCTGTTGATGGACATCTTGGCTCTTTCCACAGTTTGGCTATTGTGGACATTGCTGCTATAAACATCAGGGAGCACATACCCCTTTGGGTCACCACATTTGTATCTTTGGGGTAAATACCCAGGAAGGCAATTGCTGGGTCATAGGGTAGCTCTATTTTTCAACTTTTTGAGGAACCTCCATACTGTTTTCCAGAGTGGCTGCACCAGCTTGCATTCCCACCAGCAGTGCAGAAGGGTTCCACTTTCTCCCCATCCTCACCAACATCTGTCGTTTCCTGACTTGTTAATTTTGGCCAATCTGACTGGTGTGAGGTGGTATTTCACTGAGGTTTTGATTTGGATTTCCCTGATGCCTAGCGATGTTGAGCACTTTTTCATGTGTCTGTTGGCCATTTGGAGGTCTTCTTTGGAAAAAATGTCTGTTCATGTTGTCTGCCCATTTCTTGATTGGATCATTTGTTCTCTGGGTGTTGAGTTTGATAAGTTCTTTATAGATCTTGGATACTAACCCTTTATCTGATATGTCTTGCTAATATCTTCTCTCATTCTGTCGGTTGTCTTTTGGTTTTGTTGACTGTTTCTTTTGCCTTGCAAAAGATTTTATCTTGATGAAGTCCCAATAGTTCATTTTTGCCCTTGCTTCCCTTGCCTTTGGCGATGTGTCTAGGAAAAAGTTCCTGCAGCTGAGGTTGAAGAAGTTGCTGCCTGTGTTCTCCTCTAGGATTTTGATGGACTCCTGTCTCACATTTAGGTCTTTCAACCATTTTGAGTCTATTTTTGTGTGTGGTGTAAGGAAATGGTCCAGTTTCATTCTTCTGCATGAGCTGTCCAATTTTCCCAGCACCATTTGTTGAAGAGACTGTCTTTTTTCCATTGGACATTCTTTCCTGCTTTGTTGAAGATTAGTTGACCATAGAGTTGAGAGTTCATTTCTGGGCTCTCTATTCTGTTGCATTGATCTATGTGTCTGTTTTTGTGCCAGCACCATACTGTCTTGATGATGACAGCTTTGTAATAGAGCTGGAAGTCCGGACTTGTGATGCCACCAGCTTTGCTTTTCCTTTTCAACATTCCTCTGGCTATGCGGGGTCTTTTCTGGTGCCACACAAATTTTAGGATTATTTGTTCCATTTCTTTGAAAAAAGAGGATGGTATTTTGATGGAGATTGCATTGAATGTGTAGATTGCTCTAGGTAGCATTGACATCTTCACAATATTTGTTCTTCCAATCCATGATCATGGAACGTTTTTCCATTTTTTTGTGTCTCCCTCAATTTCTTTCATGAGTATTTTATACTTTTCTGAGTACAGATTCTTTGCCTCTTTGGTTAGATTTATTCCTAGGTATCTTATGGTTTTGAGTGCAATTGTAAATGGGATCGACTCCTTAATTTCTCTTTCTTCTGTCTTGTTGTTGGTGTATAGGAATGCCACTGACTTCTGTGCATTGATTTTATATCCTGCCACTTGACTGAATTCCTGTATGAGTTCTAGCAGTTTGGGGTAGAGTCTTTTGGGTTTTCCACATGAAGTATAATCTGCAAAGAGTGAGAGTTTGACTTCATCTTTGTTGATTCAGATGCCTTTTATTTCTTTTTGTTGTCTGATTGCTGTGGCTAGGACTTCTAATACTATGTTGAATAGCAGTGGTGGGATAGTGGACATCCCTGCCATGTTCCTGACCTTAGAGGGAAAGCTCTCAGTTTTTCCCCATTGAGAATGATATTCGCTGTGGGATTTTCATAGATGGCTTTTATGATATTGAGGTATGTACCTTCTATTCCTACACTCTGAAGAGTTTTGATCAAGAAAAGATGCTGTACTTTGTCAAATGATTTTTCTGCATCTATTGAGAGGATCATCTGATTCTTGTTCCTTCTTTTATTAATGTATTGTATCACATTGATTGATTTCGGATGTTGAACCAAACTTGCAGCCCAAGAATAAATCCCACTTGGTCGTGGTGAATAATCCTTTTAATGTACTGTTGGATCTTACTGGCTAGTATTTTGGTGAGAATTTTTGCATCCATGCTCATCAGGGATACTGGTCAGTAATTCTCCTTTTTGATAGGGTCTTTGTCTGGTTTTGGGATAAAGGTAATGGTGGCCTCATTAAACAAGTTTGGAAGTTTTCCTCCCACTTCTATTTTTTGGAACAACTTCAGAAGAATAGGTATTAATTCTTCTTTAAATGTTTGGTAGAATTCCCCTGGGAAGCCATCTGGCCCTGGGCTTTTGTTTGTTGGGAGATTTTTATTATTGCTTCAATTTCCTTAGTGGTTATAGGTCTGTTCAGGTTTTCTATTTCTTCCTGCTTCAGTTTTGGTAGTTGATACATCTCTAGGAATGCATCCATTTCTTCCAGATTATCTAATTTGCTGGCATAGAGTTGCTCATAATATGTTATTATAATTGTTTTTTATTTCTTTGATGTTGTTTGTGATCTCTCCTCTTACATTCATGCTTTTATTTATTTGGGTCATTTCTCTTTTCTTTTTGAAAAGTCTGGCCAGGGGTTTATCACTCTTATTCATTCTTTCAAAGAACCAGCTCCTAGTTTTGTTGATCTGTTCTACTGTTCTTTTGGTTTCTATTTCATTGATTTCTGCTCTGATCTTTATTTTTTTTCTTCTCCTGCTGGGTTTAGGCTTTATTTGCTGTTTTTTCTCCAGCTCCTTTAGGTGTAGGGTTAGGTTGTGTATTTGAAATCTTTCTTGATTCTTGAGAAAGGCTTGCATTGCTATACACTTTCCTCTTAGGACCGCCTTTGCTGTATCTCAAAGATTTTGAATAGTTGTGTTTTCATTTTCATTTGTTTCCATGAATTTTTTTAATTCTTCTTTAATTTCCTGGTTGACCCATTCATTCTTTGTAGGATGCTCTTTAGCCTCCACGTATCTGAGTTCTTTCTGACTTTCCTCTTGTGATTGAGTTCAAGTTTCAAAGCATTGTCATCCAAAAATATGCAGGGAGTGATCCCAGTCTTTTGGTACTGGTTGAGACCTGATTTGTGACCTAGAATGTGATCTATTCTAGAGAATGTTCCATGTGCACTAGAGAAGAATGTGTATTCTGTTTCTTCAGGATGGAATGTTCTGAATATATATCTGAAGTCCATTTGGTCCAGGGTGTCATTTCACATCTTTATATCCTTGTTGATCTTTTGCTTTGATGATCTTTCCATTTCAGTGAGGAGGTTGTTAAAGTCCCCTACTATTACTGTATTGTTGTTGATGTGTTTCTTTGCTTTTGTTATTAATTGGCTTATATAATTGGCTGCTCCCATGTTAGGGGCATAGATATTTACAATTGTTAGATCTTCTTGTTGGATAGACACTTTAAGTAGGATATAGTGTCCTTCTTCATCTCTTATTATAGTCTTTGGTTTAAAATCTAATTTGTCTGATACAAGGATTGCCACCCCAGCTTTCTTTTGGTGTCCATTAGCATGGTAAATTGTGTTCCACCCCCTCACTTTAAATCTGGGGGTGTCTTTGGTCTAAAATGAGTATCTTGCAGGCAGCATATCAATGGGTCTTGTTTTTTTATCCAATCTGATACCCTCTGTCTTTTGATTAGAGCATTTAGCCCATTTACATTCAGGGTAACTATTGAAAGGTATGAATTTAGTGCCATTGTATTGCCTGTAAGGTAACTGTTAATGTATATTGTCTCTATTCCTTTTTGGTCTATGTTACTTTAAGGCTCTCTCTTTGCTTAGAGGACCCCTTTCAATATTTCTTGTAGGGCTGATTTGGTGTTTGCAAATTCTTTTGTTTTTGTTTGTCCTGGAAGATTTTTTGCTCTCCTCCTATTTTCAATGACAACCTAGCTTGTTATAGTATTCTCGGCTGCATATTTTTCTCGTTTAGTGCTCTGAATATATCACGCCAGTCCTTTCTGGCCTGCCAGGTCTCTGTGGATAGGTATGTTGCCAATCTAATGTTTCTACCATTGTAGCTTACATATCTCTTCTCCTGAGCTGCTTTCAGGATTTTCTCTTTGTCTGTGAGACTCCTAAGTTTTACTATTAGATGTCGGGTGTTGACTTATTTTTACTGATTTTGACGGGGTTCTCTGTGCCTCTTGGATTTTGATGCCTGTTTCCTTCCCCAAATTAGGGAAGTTCTCTGCTATAATTTGCTCCAATATACCTTCTGCCCCTCTCTCTTTTTTCTTCTGGGATCCCAATTACTCTAATATTGTTTTGTCTTATGGTATCACTTATCTCTCAAATTCTGCCCTTGTGATCCAGTAGTTGTTTATCTCTCTTTTTCTCAGCTTCCTTATTTTCCATCATTTGATCTTCTATACCACTAATTCTCTCTTCTGCCTCATTTATCCTAACAGTTAGAGCCCCCATTTTTTATTGCACCCCATTAATAGCCTTTTTCATTTTGACTTGGTTAGTTTTTAGTTCTTTTATTTCTCCAGAAAGGAATTTTCTAGTATCTTCCATGCTTTTTTCAAGCCCAGCTACTATCTTTATAATCGTCATTCTGAACTCTAGTTCCAATATATTACTAATGTCCATATTGATTAGGTCTCTCGCAGTTGGTACTGCCGCTTGTTCTTTTTTTTTTTGAGGTGAGTTTTTCCATCTTGTCATTTTGTCTGAGGAGAACAGATGAGTGAGAGAACAAAATGTTAACAGGGTAACAATGACCCCAGAAAAATATACACTAAACAAATCAGAAGAATCCAGAAAACGGGGAAAAGAAAGGGAAAGAAAGAAAAAAGAAAAAAAAAAAGAATATGATCAACTATGATCAGGCTGGTGCATAGATCAGTGCCACACATTAGATTTGGGGCATATTTTGGTCTGTTAGAAGAAACTGCCTCCTGGGCGCCTGGGTGGCTCAGTTGGTTAAGCGGCTGCCTTCGGCTCAGGTCATATCCTGGAGTCCTGGGATCGAGTCCCGCATCGGGCTCCCTGCTCGGCACGGAGTCTGCTTCTCCCTCTGACCCTCCTCCCTCTCATGCTCTCTGTCTCTCATTCTCTCTGTCTCAAATAAATAAATAAAATCTTTAAAAAAAAAAAAAAGAAGAAGAAACTGCCTCCCAAAATTTTAAAGAAAGAAAAACTTATGTATGTACAAAAGTAAGTGTAAATACGATGAAGGGGTGGAACATGACTGTAAAGATGAAAATTATAAAAGATTTTATAAAAGGAATTGTTAAGAAGTTGGTTGTAAAATGAAAGAAGAGATATTTAAAAATAAAAGGGAGAGAATGTAATCAGACAGGAGACTAAAACAAAACCATACACTAGAGATTTAGAGTATATTTTGGTCTGTTAGAAGAAACTGTATCCCAAAATTTTAAAGAGAGAACCACTTATATATATACCAAAAATAAGGTTAACTACAATGAAGGGATAGAATATGACTCTAAAAATGAAAAATAAGAGAGATTAAAAAAAGGGATTGATAAGATGTTTGTTGAAAAAGGGAAAAAGAAAAATAAAGAAAAATAGGGAAAAAAAAGAAAATTAAAAAAATTAACTTTGAAAGACTAAAGAATAATGGGGAAAAAGGCCATGAATTCTATGTGCTGTATTCCCCTAGTGCTGGAGTTCTGCCATTCTCATTGATTGGTAAACTTGGTCTTGGCTGTTCTTGCTGATCTTCTCTGGGAGAGGCCTGTTGCAATGATTCTCAAATGTCTTTGCTGGAGGCGAAATTGCCCCACCCTTGCCGGGGGCCAGGCTAAGTAATCTGCTCGGGTTTGCTGGACATTTTGTTCCCTGCAAGCTTTCCGTACAGATTTGGAGGACGAGAGTGAAAATGGCGGCCTCCCAATCTCTGCTCGGAGTAGCCGAGAGCTTGGGGCCCCACTCCTCAGTGTGCCCCCAGAGAAAAGCAGTCAATCACTCCTGTCTCCCCATCTCTTGCCACACTCCATGCTCACCCGGCCTGTGACGGAGGGTTTCTATCTCTGGCACATGACCTCCTGTGGAGTCTCCAAACAGAGCCAATCCTTGTGGTGCAGTCCCATGCCGCTCCTCCTGGAGAAGGAAAGGGAGTCTCCCTGGATCTGCTGCTTGTTGGGTCCCTGCTGGAGGAGTAGTGGCCCGACTGTGCCACGGATCACAGTTTATGGCAACCCCCTTGCTGAAAGCCCACTCCTTGGCTCTGTCTTTGCAGCCAGCTTCCCTGCTCTGATACCTGGGAACTCTGCTGCACTCAGGCACCTCCAGTCTTTCTGTGACCCCGAGGGTCCTGAGACCACACTGTCGCAGTGAGGGTTCAACCCCCGCTTAGCCACTGGAGCGATGTCCCTCACCGGAGCCGACTTCAAAAGTTCCAATTTTGTGCTCTGCTGCTCTATCACTTGCCGGTAGCTGGCTGATGGAGGCTCCCTCTCCCCACAGTCTATCTTCCCATATATCACCTCAGATTCACTTCTCTGCATGTCCTACCTTCCAGAAAGTTGTCGCTTTTCTGTTCATAGAGTTGCTGCTATTCTTTTCTTTGGTCTCCTGTTGAGTTCATAGGTGTTCAGAATGGTTTGATCCCTATCTAGCTGAATTCCTGGGACCAGACGAAATTTAGGTCTCCTACTCCTCTGCCATCTTGCTCCCCTTTCCCTCACTAAAGTCTTTATTAACTTGATTGTAGTGATAGTATCACAGGTGTTTACTTATCTCCCAAATCATCAAATTGTACAGATTTAAATATACGCAATTCTTTATATATCAATTATACCTCAATAAATCTTAAAATTTGAGGGCCACAAGCTGCACCCTTTTAGAGACTGATGATTTTAACAAAATGAAGGAAATAATCTATATTAATGTCTCCAGAGAGAAGGGACTTTGAACATAAGAAATATTTTATGGGAAATCCTAAGGGCCTCCTGTAAAGTGTGAGATGTAATCCTATTCTTTTGTCCAATGAAATAATTAGTAAAATCTATATTGATCAAAAGGCTTTGGTGTCAGCACATTCTTGGGGGAGATTTAAAGAGGTGTTGAAATCTATAAGTTCAGAAGGGAGGGATGGAGTTTGAGGATTACAAATGCATAAATTTAGAGTTGGCAATGTGCCCAGGCAGTGCTATGGAATGCAAAGAAGGAGAAATTGCTGTAACTTCTTGACACGAGGCTCAGAGGTGCAGGCTTTTTACACCAGGGTAGAGGAGTGATGCTCTGTAAACGTCATTGTAAGGCAGAATTAATGATGAATCTGTCTCCTGAACCTTGACAACACACAATATGTGAAAATGGGTAGAGTCTACCTAAGAGAGATTTAGGAAGTATAAGAATCTGTAGGTAGAACTAGATTATAGTTTTGGAATAAAGTTGTAGGGTCTCCACAAAAAGAGGAATTTTTATGCCTAAGTGAAAAACTTAGGCAAGGGAGGAAGCACCCAGAGGTTGGAGGTAGAAGGAAAGATTTCCATAGAAAAGAGAATATTAAAATGAATAGATTAGAGAAAAGGTTTATTTTATAATTATTTTTTTTAAGTTCAATTAGCCAACATATAGTACATCATTAGTTTCAGATGTAGAGTTCAGTTATTCATCATTTGCATATAACACCCTGTGCTCATCACATCACATGCCCTCCTTAATGCCCATCACCCAGTTACCCCATCCCCACTCACTTCCCTTCCAGCAACCTCAGTTTGTTTCCTATAGTTAAGTGTCTCTCATGGTTTGTCTCCCTCTCTGATTTCTTCCCATTCAGTTTTCTCTCTCTTTTTCTATGATCCTCTGTGCTGAGTCTTATATTCCATCTATGAGTGAAACCATATGATAATTGTCATTCTCCGATTGACTTATTTTGTTCGGCATAACACCCTCCAGTTCTATCCATGTCAATGTAAATGGTAAGATTTCATCCTTTTTGATGAATATTCCAGTATCTATCTATCTATCTATCTATCTATCTATCTATCTATCTATCTATCTATCTCACATCTTCTTTATCCACTCATCTGTCAATGGACATCTGGGCTCTTTCCACAGTTTTCTTGTTGTGAACATTGCTGCTATAAACACTGGGGTGCACGTACCACTTCGGATCACTACATTTGTATCTTTGCGATAAATACCTAGTAGTGCAATTGCTAGACCCTAGGGTAGTTCTATTTTTAACTTTTTGAGGACCTCCATACTGTTTTCCAGAGTGGTTGTCCCAGCTTGCATTCTCACCAACAGTGTAATAGGGTTCGCCTGTTTCCACATCCTTGCTAACACTTCTTGTTTCCTGTCTTGTTAATTTTAGCCATTCCAGCTGGTGTAAGGTGGTATCTCATTGTGGTTTTGATTTGTATTTCCCTCATGGCTTGTGATGCAGAATATTTTTTCATGTGTCTATTAGCCATTTGTATGTCTTATTTGGAGAAATGTCTGTTCATTGTAAATATTTATGTTCCTCACTTGGGAGCAGCCAATTATATAAACCAATTAATAACAAAATTAAAGAAACACATTGATAATAATGCAATAATAGTAGGGGACTTTAACACTCCACTCACAGCAATGGACAGATAATCTAAACAGAAGATCAACAATGAAACAAGGGCTTTGAATGACACACTGGAACACATGGACTTCACAGATACATATGGATCATTCCATCCTAAAACAACAAAATACACGTTCTTCTCAAATGCACATGGAACATTCTCCAGAATAGATCACATGCTGGGTCACAGATCAGGTCTCAACCAGTACCAAATGATTGGGATTATTCTCTGCATATTTTCAGACCACAGAGGTTTGAAACTTGAACTTAATCACAAGAGGAAATTTGGAAGGAACTCAAATACTTGGAAGTAGAGAAAAGGTTTAATTCTTGGATAATAATCAGGAACAACACAGAATGAAACCTAATAGGTGTAGCTAACTTCAAAGTTTCTAAAATAAGTAAATACTCATTGTCTTCTCTTACTTCACCTACAACAGAATTAGTTGCCATTCCTATTCCTACAGTTACTATGGGCATATATTAATTATAATAATTTCTAAACTTCATGAAAATTATTTCTTATTCATCTGTTTCTTCCACTAGACTGTAGTATCTTCCAGAATATCCATCTTTCTGTCCACTTGTCTGATTATTTTTCCCTTGTCCTTCCTAAAATATAAGCACTATGAAGGGAGAAACAAAGTCTCTCTTATTCACTATTCTATGCTCAGTATCTATCATAGTATCTGGCATTTGATTGGCATTTAATAAATATTTTTTGAATGAATGAATAAATCTCTGTGTGGATATTATTAAAAATGAGACAAGTAATTTTAGTTATATTAAGAACGCATCAGTTTTAGGACACCTGGGTGGCTCAGTCAGTTAAGCATCTGCCTTCAGTTCAGGTCATGATCCCAGAGTCCCAGGATGGAGTCCCACATTGGGCTTTCTACTCACCAGGGAGTCTGCTTGTCCCTGAGACCCTGCCCCCTCTCATGCTTTCTCTCTCTCACTCTCTCTCTCAAATAAATAAATAAAATCTTAAAAAAAAGAATGCATCCATTGTATCCTGGATACCCATTCCTAAATTATCAGAAGATAACGATTTTCTGAGGCAGGTAAAGATTGCTTAATGTGTTGATGCAATATATTAGCTAGTTCTATAGAAACATTAGCAAAAAGAGGTTAATAATTGGTGAATTTTGTCAAAAAATACTCCTCTTGATCCACGGATAATTATAAACACTATTGTAAACCTAGAGACTTCTCTAATAAGAAATTAAATTTGCTAATGAGAATTAAAAATTCCTGCCACTGATGAGGGAAATTGTCAGTGAGAAGAGGTCATCATTCAAACTAATATTTTCTAGTAAATTTCATCCACAGGATAAGAAATTTTAATTGCTTTAGGTAATTTTGAGGCATTTATAGTGTTTTTCTTCCAATTTTATCCTGTAATTGTATAAAAAATTCTTGGCTAGAACATAAATTCCTCTCCTTACCATCTGTAACTTGTTTTTAGCACATTGTCAAATTCCCAACAAATATTCATGAACACACATCAGGTTTGTTTTTTACACTTTTTTATTCAGGTTTAGCATGTATTTATTGTGTAAGGTATACTAATTTTTTAATAGGAATGCTTTATTATTTTTTCATATATATACATCCATAAAACCACTACCTAGATCAAATTATAGAACATCCCTTGTATTCCAGGAAGTTTCCTCAGGGCTCTTCAGAGTCAATACCCACCTAGATATACACAGTATTCTGACTTTTATCACATTGAATCATTTTGCTTATGTTGAAGTTTATATAATTGATATCACATATTATGTATTATTTGTGATTTGCTCCTTTTGTTCATTAATGTATCTGAAAATGTGCAGATTTGTGAAATTCTCTATGTTGTGTATTATTCCATTGTATGAGCAAACCACAATTTATTTATCCATTTTTCTCTTGATGACATTTTGGTTGTTTCTAGTTTAGGGTTTATAAAAAGAGTTGACCATAGCACATACCCTCCCCAATGTATATAAAAAGAGTTGCTATAAACATGTGTATACATGTCCATTGGTGGAAATAAACAGTTATCTATCTTGGGTATATACTTAAAAGTGGAATTACTGGACCATAGGGAAGTGTATGTTTACCATTTTGTTAGTATTTGAAACAGTTTGTATAGATATACAATCTCTAGAAATATATAAGAATTCAAGTTGCTCTACATCATTGCTGACACTTGTTAATATTTAAAATTTTTAGCCATTCTGGTGGATATTTAGTGGTGTCTGATTGTGGTTTTAATATTCATTTCCTTCATAAGTAATTTGAAGATGAGCACATTTTTATATGGTTATTGACAACTTGAAGATCCTGTTTTGTGATGCACCATTCCAAGTCTTTTGTCCATTTTATTGGATTACTATGTATATATATATTATATATATATATATAACATATATACTCTATAATGTATAATATATATATATTTTACAGGATATGAACCCTTACTGAATATATTTATTGTGAATATTTTTTTCTCAGTTTTGGCTTATGTCATTACTCTAATGGTATCTTAGTGAAAATAATTTCTTAATACTGTATGGTAACTAATATAACATAATAAAATTAAATTAAATTAAAAAAATAATTGTGATAGTTTCTTTTTTGGCTTTTTAAAAAATTGACATATAATTTTAACAAATTACATTATATTAGTTTCAGGTATATAAGGTAATGATTCAATATTTGTATTTATTGTGAAATGATCACCATAATAAGTCTAGTTAATATTCATCACCATACATAGTTACAATATTTTTTTTCTTGTGATGCAAACTTTTAAGGTGTACTTTCTTAGGAACTTTCAAATATGCAATATGATATTATTAATTATTGTCATCATGCTATGCATTACATCCCAATGATTTATTTATTTTATAACTGGAACTTTGTACCTTTTGACTTCCTTCACCCATTTCATCCACCCCTTACTCCTCACCTCTAGCAACCACCAACCTATTCTCTCTATGAGCTTTTCTTTTTTCTTTTAGATTCCACATATAAGTGAGGTAATATATTTGTCTTTCTCTGTCTGACTTATTTCACTTAGCATAATGCCCTCAAGATCCATCCATGTTGTCACAAATGGCAAGATTTCAGTTTTTATGGTTGAATAATATTCCATTGTATTAATATATCCCACTTTCTTTATCCATTCATTCATCAATAGACACTTAGGTTGTTTCCATATCTTGGCCATTGTAAATCATGCTTAGTGATTAGTGATGTTGAGTACATTTTCATGTACCTGTTGGCTATGTGTATGTCTTTTTTAGAAAAAAAAAATGTCTATTCAGACCCTTGGCCCATTATTTAAATGGATTATTTTTTTTTATTTGGCATTGAGTTACAGTAGTTACTTATGTATTTTGGATATTAAGCCCTTCTCAGGTATATGGTTTACAAATATTTTCTCTCATTTTGTAGATTGCTTATTTCATCTTGTCAATTGTTTCCTTTGCTGTGCAGAAGCTTTTATTTGATAGAGTCCCAATTGTTTATTTTTGCTTTTGTTACTTATATCCAAAAACCTCATTGCTAAGACTAATGTCAATGAGCTTTTTGTAATGTTTTCTTCTAGGAGTTTTACTCTTTTTTTGCTCTTGGTCTTATATCCAAAAACCTCATTGCTAAGACTAATGTCAATGAGCTTTTTTGTAATGTTTTCTTCTAGGAGATTTACAGTTTAAGTCTTATATTTAAGTATTTAATTCATTCTGAATTAATTTTTGTGTATGGTATCAAATAAAGGTCCAATGTCATTTTTTTTTCATGAGGAAATCTAGTTTTTGTAGCACCTTTATTGATATGTCTATCCTTTCCCTATTGTGTGTTCTTAGCATACTTATCAAACATTAATTGACCATTTGTACTTAGGTTTATTTCTGGGTTCCCTATCCTCTTTCACTGGTCTATATGTTTGCTTTTATGGTAGTGCCAGAATATTTTGATTACTATAAGTTTGTAATATATTGTAAAATCAAGACTTATGGTATGAGTTAGTCACAGGAATAAGAGAGCATAAGGGATATAGTCAATGATTTTATAACAATGATGTAATGGGACAGATGGTAGCTACACTTGTGGTGAACATAGCATAATGTATAATCTTGTCAAATCACTAAGCTGTACACCTGAAACTAATTTAACATTGTGTGTTTACTATACTCAAATAAAAAAAATGGGGAAAAAGAGTTACAATGCTTCCAGCTTTGTCCTTTCTCAAGATTGCTTTGTCTTTTTGGAGTTTCTGTGTGTGAGTTTGGGGAGGGTGCCATAATATTTTTTTAAATTTTTTTCTATTTTAGTGAAAAATTCCATTGGAGTTTTGGTAGGGAGTACACTGAATCCATAGGTAGTTTGGGTAGTAATGACATTTTAACAATGTTAATTCCTCCAATCTATAGACATGGGTTATACTTCTATTTGTGTCTTCAATTTCTTTCATCAACGTCTTACAGTTTTAAGTGTATAAAACTTCCACTCCATAGGTCAAACTTATTTCTATGCATTTAATTCTTTTTGGTGATATTATAAATAGGATTTTCTTCTTTATTTTGTTTTTGGATAGTTTGTTGTTAGTCTATAGAAATGCAACTGATTTTTGGATGCTGACTTTGTATTTTGCAAATTTACTGAATTCATTTATTGTTTAAAACTTTTTTGATCGAATCTTTAGGATTTTCTACATATAAGATCATGTCATCTGCAATCAGAGAACAATTTTACTTCTTCCTTTCTCATGTGAATGTCTTTTAATTCTTTCTCTCACCTCATTACTTCCAGTACTTTGTTGAATAAGAGTGGTGAGAGGGGTCATCCTTAACTTGTTTCTGATCTTAAAGGAAAAGCCTTTAGCTGTGCACTTGTAATACATATATTTATTGTGTTGAGGTATGTTCCTTCTATATCTAGTTTGTTGAGTCATTATCATGAAAGAAGGTTGAATTTTGTCAAATAATTTTTCTGCATCTGTTGAGATGATAATATGATTTTTATCTTTCATTACATTAATGTAGTGTATCACCTTTATTGAATTGCATATGTTGAATCATACTTGTATCCTTGGAATAAATCCCACATAATCATAATATTTGATATTTTTATGCTCTTAAATTTGGTTTTCTAGTATTTTGTTGAGGACTTTTGCGTCTATGTTCAAAACATAGATATTGGCATGTAATTTTCTTGTAGTGTTTTTTTTTAAGATTTTATTTATTTATTTGAGAGAGAGAGAATGAGAGACAGAGAGCATGAGAGGGAGGAGGGTCAGAGGGAGAAGCAGATTCCCTGCCGAGCAGGGAGCCCGATGCGGGACTCGATCCTGGGACTCCAGGATCATGACCTGAGCCGAAGGCAGTCGCTTAACCAACTGAGCCACCCAGGCGCCCTCTTGTAGTGTTTTTAACTGGCTTCATATGAGCATAATGCTGACTTTGTCAACTGAGTTTGGAAGTGTTTCCTCCCACTAAATTTTTTGGAAGACTTTGTGAAGGATTGGCATTAATTTTTAAAATTTATCGTTGAATTTACCATGAAGTTATCAGGTACAGGGCTGTTCTTTGTTGGGAGATTTTTGATCACTGCTTCAATGTCCTTACTCATTATTGATCTGTTCAGATTTTCTATTTCTTTATGATTCAGTCATGGTAGGTTGTGTATTTCTAGGAATTTACTCATTTCTTCTAGTTTATCTAATTTGTTGGTGTGTAATTTTCCTAGTAGTCTCATGATCATTTGTGTTTCTGCAGTATCAGTTGTAATATTCCCTCTTTCATTTGTAATCTTATTTGAGTCCTCTACCTTTTTCCTTCATTATTCATGCTAAAAATTTGTCAATTTTATTTATCTTATCAAAAAGCCAGCTCTTAATTTTGTTGATTTTTTCTATTATTTTTCTGGTTTCTCTTTTATTTGTTTCTATTCTGACCTTTGTTATTTCTTTTTTTTCCTGCTAAATTTGAGCTTAGTTCCTCCTTCCTTCCTTCTTCCTTTCCTTCCTCCCTTCCCTTCCCTCCTTCCTTCCTTCCTTCCCTTCTTCTTTCTTTCCTTCCTTCCTTGAGGTATAAACTTAAGTTTTTGATTTGAGATCTTTCTTTTTTTCTTTATCACAATAAAATTCCCTTAGAACTGCTTTTTCTGCATCCTATAAGGTTTGACATGTTGTACTTCCATTTTTGTATTTTCATTGTATTTTTTTATTTACTATTTGATTTTTTTTCTTTAAACTATTGGTTGTTCAGGAATGTGTTGTTTGATTTCCACATATCTGTGAATTTCCCAATTTCCCCCATGATTGATTTCTAATTTCAAATAATTTGGTCAGAAAAGATACCTGATATGATTTAAATCTTCCTAAATTTGTTAAGATTTGTTTTGTGGTCCAACATATGATCTATTGAGAAGGATGTTCCATGTACACTTTAGAAGAATGTGTATACTGAAACTGTCAGAATATTCTTTATATGTCTGGTAGGTCCATTTGCTCTATAGTGTTATTCAAGTCCACTCTTTACTTATTGATGTTCGGTGTGGATGATTTATTCATTGAACAAAAGTCAGAATATCGAAGTCCTTTATTATTGTTGTTGTCTTATTTCTCTTTCCATATTTTTAGATGTTTGCTTTATTATTTAGGTGCTGCCATGTTGGTTTCATTAATATTTATAATTGTTATATCTTATGACAAATTGACCACTTTATCATTATATAGTGATTTTCTTTGTTACAAATTTTGACTTTAAGTCTATTTTGTATGATATAAGTATAGCCAACCATATTCTCTTTTGGTCACCATTTGTATGGAATATCTTTTTCTATGGATTCACTTTCAACCTATATGTGTCTTTAAAGTGGAATTGAGTCTATTGTAGACAACATATAGTTGGGTTCTGTTTTTTTTTTTTTTTTTAAGATTTTATTTATTTATTTGAGAGAGAGAGACAGTGAGAGAGGGAACACAAGCAGGGGGAGTGAGAGAGAGAGAAGCAGGCCCTCCGCCAAGCAGGGAGCCTGATGCAGGGCTCAATCCCAGGACCCTGGGACCATGACCTGAGCCAAAGGCAAACACTTAATGACTGAGCCACCCAGGTGCCCCTGGGTTCTGTTTTTTATCCATTCAGCCACTCTGTATATTCTGATTGGAGAATTTAATCCATTTTCATTTAAAGTAATTATTGATAGGTAAAGACTTACTATTGCCACCTTAATTGTTTTCTGGTTGTTTTGTAGTTCCTTTGTTCCTTTCCTTCTGTCTTCCTTTGTGATTTGTTGATTTTTTGTAGTGATATGTTTTGTTTCCTTTCCCTTTATCTTTTGTTTATCTCATAGAGATTTTGTCTTTGGTTATATAATGAGGCTTACATAGAATACCCTACAGTTACAACAGTCTATTTAAAGCTGATAGTAACCTAAGTTTGATTGAATACAAAATCTTTACACTTTTACTCCCCCACACACATTTTGCTATTGATGTCACACTTTACATATTTTATATTGTGTAAACATTATCAAAATATTGTAGCTCTACTTAATTTTAATATTTTTGTCTTTTAACATTTATGATAGAGTTAAAAGTGATCTATGTGCCATTACAGTACTAGAGTATTCTGAATTTGACTATATATTTACCTTTACCACTTCTGTCTTGCTTTTTCATTCTTTTTTTTTTCTTTTTGTTCCTCCAACTGGCTAATTTCAAATGCTCCGTCTTCCAATTTTTTGATCCTTTCTTTTGCATAATTGAGTCAGTCCATCAAGAGCATATAACAGTTGTAAATATGTATGCACTAACATTGGAACATCTAAATATATTAAGCAAATAGTAATAGATCTGAAGGAAGAAAGACATAACAATACAATAATAGCAGGGGACTTCAACATACTACTTTTAACAATGGACAGATTATCCAGACAGAAAACCAAGAAGGATATACTGAATTTGAACTCTACTTTAGACCAAATGGACCTAACAGATATACACAGAACATTCCATCCATCAGAAGCAGAATAGACATTCTTTTCAAGTAGCAGTGCATCAATCTTTCTGCCACGCTTTCTTGTTGTCAATGTATAATGTGTAAACCACCCAAACATCAATCTTCTTTCACTTCCATGCCTAATATGTACATCTCTATCCAGCCTCTTCTTCACTTTTTTACTTTCAAAAGCCTTTTAGCATACTCTGGAAATGGCACTCTGTAATCATCAAATTTTTCTGTATTCTTAAGAATTTGGAATGTTTTCTTGAACTACTCCCTATATCTCAAAATACTCCATTCTCTTTCTTGAAATCATGTTGTTTTATTTATGTATTTAAGGTTTCTCCCACAGAGGGGACTGTCCCCCTTTTCAATTTCCTTTATAGGCTCCATAATATTTTTCTGTTCATTTGATATCAGAGAATTCCAAATGTCTCCTCTGAGTTCAGTATCTATGTTCTATCTATCTATCTATCTATCTATCTATCTATCTATCTATCTACCTACCTACCTATCATCTTTCTATCTCTATCTACCTAAACAATTTGATAGATTTTTCTGGATTCAGATTTCTGATATGAGTTTAAGACTCATATATCCAATTATCTAACTGATATATCCAATTGGATAACACAGTGGAAGCCAAACTCAACATGCCCAAGGTAAAACTCATTATTTCTCTCCCCAAATCTGTTCTTTCGGTGTTTCCTTCATCCAGTTGCAAAGACCAGGAAATGAGGAATTGACCTTGATACTTCCCATTCTCTCATATTTCATACTTAATGCATCATCAGATCTTTCTAAGTTTTTCTTGATACCATCCACTTTTCTCCACTTTATCCATTCTGGTCCAATATACCAACTTCTCTGCCTTGAATATTATAGTAGCATACTAAATGGTCCCTTTGCTTTCCATTCTGACCCAATTCCTTCAAGCAGTTCCCAGCACTGAAGCCAGAGTATTATTTCAAAACACAAATCTAATCATATAATCTTTGGAAAGCCATTATAGAAAGCTTTGGGCAGGTTTTTCTAACCAAAAGCCATTCTTTCTTCCTTCCTAGATGGACCCCAATATTGTCCACTCTTCTCTAAGAGATTGTCCTTCAGGGAGAGCTTGGTCCCTTTCCAGATAGAGTGGATAAATCTTGATTACTCTAACCCAATTATCATGGTTTTACTTCCCTTTTCAAGTAACTGTTTTAGGAAAGGGGATGTGATGGAATTCTGTGAGATAAGATATGAGGAGAATCATGCTGAGATCCTTCTAAGAAGGCTTTATTCACTCTTAAAGATTTATTCTGAGACTAGGATGTTCATTGTTCTTCCTCTGAATATTGACATTAACAAATGTTGCCTAAAGCTGTAGCGGTAGTTTAGGACCATAAGAGGATTCAGCCTAGGAGGATAAGCCAACAAATATAAGAGGGGTGAAATAAAAAACAAAAAGGATCTCTAGTATTGATGGCTTTTTAAGTCAATGAATTAACTAACTCTGGAATCTATCTGTGGACTTCCTATGAATAAATATCTTTACAGTTTAGTATACTTCTGGTTGGATTTTCTTCTACTTATAGCTAAAAACAACTTAATTGGTATACAAACACTTGCTTAAAACCTATCAGGGGTTTCTAAATTACACTGAGAACAAAACCAAGATCCTTAATGTGGCCTACAAAGTTCTGCACAATCTAGCCACTACCTTATTCCACAGATTCATCTAACACAACTTTTTGTTACACTGTTTTCTTGCCTTCTTCCAATTTGTCACATTTCCTGTGTTCTCCTGCCATGGGGCCTATATTAGTTTGCTAAGGGCTGCCATAACAAAATACCACAGACTGGGTGGCTAAAATAACAGAAATTTATTTCTCATGGTTCTGGAGGTTCAAGGTCCAAGATCAAGATGTCACTAGGTTTGGTTTCTCCTGAGACCCTTTGCCTTGGCTTGCAGATGACTGCTTTCTTGCTGTGTCCTCACATAGTTTTTCCTCTGTATGCACACATCTCTGGCTTCTTTCATGTTTCTTAATTTCCTCTTCTTATAAGAACACCAGTCCAATTGGATTAGGGCACATGCCAAGGGGTTGCTCATTTTAATATAATCACCTCTTTAAAGGCCCTATCTCCAAATACACTCATATTCTGAAGTATTGGGAGTTGGAGCTTCTATATATAAATCTGGGAGGAAATAATTCAGTCCATAACAGGGTCATTATATATGTTAATTCCTCTCTTGAATACTTTTTCACCTCCACACTCCCCACCTCCTCACATCCCCACACATCCAATTTTTCTAGTTTTGTAGTTGAGTCCCATTCATGCTTTATATGCTAGATTAAATAATTATTTGTGAGAATCTTTCCCTAATACCGAATTTCCAAGTCCATATTGTATTTATACATTCATTAGTGTAATGATTTGTTATTATATGTATATGCTACTTAATGATCAGTAATATGAAAGCAAATGCCATATTCATTTTCACTCATTAAAGTGTTTGTTGTTCTTAATATAATACATGGAATACAACACATGTTTAGTAAACAATTTTGAATAAATTTATACCTGAATGAATACTATAACACATAATTGGAAAGCATAAATATTGTTTTCCAGTGATAGTTTCTTTTTTATTTTTTACTTAATTTATTTATTTGAGAGAGAGAGCATGAGCAGGGGGAGGGGCAGAGGAAGAGGGAGAGGGGAAGCAGACACCCCACTGAACACAGAGCCCACTGTGGGGCTTCATCTCACAACCCTGAGATCATGACCTGAGCCAAAACCGAGTCGGACGCTTACCTGACTGAGCCACACAGGCACCCCTCCAGTGATAGTTTCTTATTGAGATCTTCATGCTCAGTATCTGTTACAGTGAGTAGAATATATTAGGTTCTAAATTCATGTTTTCTCTGAAAGAATGAATGACTGAATTAATGACTGTCTCTCTTGTGATTTAGGTAAATATAACTTAGCATGATTGGTTGACTGAAACAATATTAAAACAATTGGAACTCAAATTTAGACTCCAGATTTATTTAGGCTTTATTCTCATTTATTTTCTATAGTACTTACTGTTTTTGTATGAAGCATTGGATTCTATTTTTCTATCTCTATTCCATTTTAAATTTATGCCATTACTCTTGTTCCCTACCTAGACTCTGAATTTGATACCTCTATTTGCTATTGATTACACATTGATGGTCAGTAGTCCTCAAAGACACACTTCTTATTTTCCTCTCTGATTTCATGTACTACAATTAAGGATGAAAGAGGGCTTCACACCCATCATATATAACCTTCTATAGCCTCAGAGGTTCATAAAGGCCACATTCTTCCTCACACTTGACCATTTTTCACATAGAAAGAAAATTAAACAAAATGAAGGTAATTCATTACCCAAAACATATAGCATAATACTTATTTATTTATTTAGATGAGTAATAGAGTGGTCTTAGCTTTTCAGAAAAAAAGAATTGTGTGTGTGTGTATGTGTGTGTGTGTGCAAAAAGTGAATGATCTCCAATATATTTAATAATAAAATTCTGATGTGTTTGAAATTAAAAGAGCCTATAATTATGTATGCTACAAAAATTTAAAAATTTTAATGTCCTCTCATGAACAATTATGTAGATAAATGGGAGGAAATATTGAAAAAAATAGTTATTCAAATTAATAATAAATAATTGACAGAAATGACTGAACACATTTTAAGTTTTGTTATACATATATCAAAAAGATAAAGATGGATGATGGGATATTTAGTTCAGCAAATGTCAGCCTGAAATTATATCTATATTATTCAGGGAACAGTTTAAATCATATAAATAAATGCTCCAAAGTGAATCAGTATAAAAAATAGATATAAAGGAATAGAGCATCATTTCATGTGATGATCACAAGTCTAAAGAGTGATTAGTATAGATTTTTGCATTGTTTCCTGGCATAAGGTCATAGTTTTCAATTATGTCTCTTTTGATTTGTTATATAATACAAATGTCCCTCAAATGAAAGGGAATATACATTTTTAAACCAGTGAATCACTGGTTAACATTCCTATGTTAAGTTCCTAATGATGCTGGTACCACTTAGCCTATAGATTAATGATATAGGAATTTGAAACTTTAGATCATGATTTAAGATGGGTTTTTAAAAATATATGTGCTCTGTCTAATTTATGCATTTACACTTGAGTTTATCTGCCTAGGATTTCTCCAATTAATTTGGCTTCTCATCACAAAAATATACCATAGCCCATACACACATTCAAGTTTAACTAGGAATGATTAAACATAGGAAGAAAGGAGTAAATACATAAAACTGTTGTTATGTTTGCATTTTATCTATTGTTGCATAGCAAAATGCCCCAAAACTCAGTGATTTAAAATAGCATTTATTAATCTCTCAATTTTTGTAGTTTAGGCATAGCTTAGCTGGTTCCTACAGCTCAGGGTCCCTCATAAATCTTTTTTTTTTTTTAAAGATTTTATTTATTCATGACAGACAGAGAGAGAGAGAGAGAGAGAGGCAGAGGGAGAAGCAGGCTCCCAAGGAGCAGGGAGCCCGATGCGGGACTCGATCCCAGGACCCTGAGATCATGACCTGAGCCAAAGGCAGACGCTTAACCATCTGAGCCACCCAGGCGCCCCCTCATAAATCTTTAATGAGGGGATCTTCTGTGGCTGCAGTCATCTCAAGGCTACACCTGGGTGTTTAGGGTTGGGGATCAGGGGGTTAGGATCTACTTCTAAGCTCACTCATCTGGCTATTGGCAGGCCTCACGTCCTCACATTCCATTCCTGGCCAGTTTCTAGAGGGCTACAAATAATATGGCAGCTTGCTTCAGAGAGAGAGGGAGAGGAAAAAAGAGAGAGAGGGAGATTAAGTCTGAAGCTACAGATGTTTTGTAACCAAATCTCAGCAGTGACATCTTGTTGCTTCTGTCATATTCTATTTATTACAAGCTATTTAATAAGTCCAGCTAACATCGAAGGGAAGAGATTACACAAGTGTGTTAATTCCCAGATACAGGGAGCATTGGGACCAATCTTAGAGATTACCTACCACAAATACCACGTAAAAGCAGAACAGGATAAGACTGGGGGAAAAGTGAATTATAGAATTCATTATATCACATTAGATTATGCATCTTTTAGTTCTCAAAATGCAAATGTGATCATAAAAACCTCTGCATAATTACTTGACTTCTGACAGGTATTCAGAAAATTATTTCAACAGTTACTGGATAGCTATTATGTGTCAAAGATTAGAAAACTATGGCCTTTTGCCCTGGTTTTGTAAATAAAATTTTATTGGAATAGCATCATGCTCATTTACATATTTTCCTATGTACTGCTTTTTACTGAAACACAGAGTAATTGATACTATGATCTATGACCTGCAAAGACTAAAATATTTATTATCTGGTCCTTGAAAAAAGTGTTGTGAGACTAAATCAATGATAATAATTATGAATTTCAGCAAAAAGCTAAGATTTTGTGGAGGCATTTTTCCATATAAGTCCAGTTCTCACCATTTCATATCTAATAAGCAACTATCTAGATAAATTAATCTCAAGTAAATATTAGCCCATTCAGGAACTTTTCCTAGCCACTAAGGATGGGTTAAAATGTCTTTCTCTGTGCTACTGTGGTGCTCTGTGCATATATCTATATAGATTTCACTATATTGTATATTTTTATTTATTGAGGTAAAATTCAGAAAACATAAAATTCACCATTTTAACCATTTTAAAGTGTACAGTTCAGTGGCTGTAAGCACTCACAATGTTGTACAACCATCATTATTACCTAATTCCAGAACATTTTCATAACCACAAATAACCACATACCCCATTAAACAGTCATTCTCCATTCTCTTGTGCCCACAACCTCTGGCAATCTCCTGTCTTTATGGATTTGCCTATTCTGGACATTTCATATAATGGTAATCATACAATATGTGGTTGTTTATGTCTGTCTCCTTTCACTTAGCATATTGATCTTAAGATTCATCTACACTTTAACATGCATCAGTATTTCATTTTTTTAATGGCTGAATAATATTTCATTATATGGATATACCACATTTTGTTTATATATTCATTAGTTGATAGACATTTGGGTTGTTTCCACTTTTTGGCTAATATGCATAGAGCTGCTAGGAATATTTGTGTAGAAGTGTTTGTTTGAACACCTGTTTTCGATTCTTTTTGTTGTTTACCTAGGAGTGGGATTGCTGAATCATATGGTAATTCATTGTTTATTATTTTTTTAAAAAATTTATTTTATTCTACTATGTTATGTTAGTCACCATACAGTACATCATTAGTTTTTGATGTAGTGTTTCATGATTCATTGTTTTCATATAACACCCAGTGGAACCATCAATCTGTTTTTCATGGTTTTTGTAGGATTTTACATTCCTACCAGCAATATATGAGGGTTCTAATTTTTATACATCTTTTCCAACCCTTGTTATTTTTCTTTTTAAAAACACACATTCCGGGCGCCTGGGTGGCTCAGTCATTAAGCGTCTGCCTTTGGCTCAGGTCATGATCCCAGGGTCCTGGGATCGAGTCCCACATTGGGCTCCCTGCTCAGTGGGAAGCCTGCTTCTCCCTCTCCCACTCCCTCTGCTTGTGTTCCTGCTCTCACTATCTCTCTCTCTGTCAAATAAATAAATAAAATCTTTAAAAAAAACAACAACAAAAAAACCCACACATTCCATGGCTAAAATGAACAACTTAGGAAACAAACAGATGTTGGCAAGGATGCAGAGAAAGGGGAACACTGACACTGCTGGTGGGAATGAAAACTGGTGCAGCCACACTGGAGAAGAGTATGGAGGTTCCTCAAAAAGTTGAAAATAGAGATACCATATGACCCAGCAATTGCACTACTGGGTATTTCCCACAAAGATACAAATGTAGGGATCCGAAGGGGCACCTGCACCCCAATGTTTATACCAGCAATGTCCACAATTGCCAAAACATGGAAGGAGCCCAGATGTCCATCGACAGATGAATGGATAAAGAAGAGGTGGAATATACACAATGGTATATTACTCAGCCATCAAAAAGAATGAAATCTTGCCATTTGCAATGACATGGATGGAACTAGAGGGTACTATGTTAAGTGAGATAAGTCAGTCAGAGAAAGACAAATATAATGATTTCACTAATATGTGGAATTTAAGAAACAAAACAGATGAACATAGGGGAAGGGAAGGAAAAATACAATAAGAGGAAAACAGAGAGGGAGGCAAACCATAACAGTCTCTTAACTATAGGAAACAAACTGAGGGTTGCTGGAGGGGAGGTGGGTAGGGGGATGGGGTAACTGGGTGATGGGTATTAAGGAAGGCACTTGAAGAAATGAGCACTGAGTGTTGTATGTAACTGATGAATCACTGAATTCTACTTCTGAAACTAATAATACAGTATATGTTAATTAAATTAAATTTAAATAAAATTTTTATTTATTTTTTTAAAGATTTTATTTATTTATTTATTTGAGAGAGAGAGAGAGAGAGAGAGAGAAGGAGGGAGAGCATGAGGGGTGGGGAGGAGGAAGGGCAGAGGCAGAGGGAAAAGCAGGCTCCCCGCTGAGCAGGGAGCCTGATGCAGGGCTTGATCCCAGGACCTGGGGATCATGACTTGAGCTGGAGACAGACAGAGAATAAAATAGGGGTGCGTGGATGGCTCAGTCGGTTAAGTGTCTGCCTTTGGCTCAGGTCATGGTCTCAGGGTCCTGGGATTGAGCCATGTGTGGGACTCCCTTCTCAGCAGGGAGCCTGCTTCTCCCTCTCTCTCTGTCTGCAGCTCCCCCTGCTTGTGCTTTCTCTCTCTCTCTCTCTCTCAAATAAATAAATAAAATCTCTAAAAAAATAAAAATATAATAAATAAAATAAAATAAAAACATACATTCCAGTAGTTGCAGAGTGATGTCACATTATGGTTTTGATTCAGATTTCCCCAGTGACTAATGATGTTGAACACCTTTTTGAGTGCTTAATGGCTATTTGCTGTCCCCACAGAATGAGTTAGTAAGTGTTCTATCTTGTGTATTTTTATTAAGAGTTTGAGACGGATTGATGTTAATTCTTTAAATGTTTGGTAAAGTTCACCAGTGAAGGGCTTTTTTGGAAAATTTTGAGTACTGATTCAATCTCTTTACTTTTTATAGATATTTCGAATTTTCTATTTATTTTTGAGTCAGTTTTGGTAGATTGTGTGTTTCTAAGAACTTGTCCATTTCACCTAGGTTATCTAATTTGTTGACATGTAACCGTTCATAGAATTATCTTATAATACTATTTATTTAAAGTTAATAGTAATGTCTCTACTTTTATTTCTGATTTTAGTTATTTTGTGTCTTCTTTTTTTTTCTTAGTGTAGCTAAGGGTTTGTCATATTGTTATTCTTTTTAAACAACCAACTTTTGGTTTTATTGATTCTATTATTTTTCTGTTCCCTATTTTGTTTATCCCTCTGTAATTATTATCTCCTTACTTCTATTATCTCTGACTTTAGTTTGTTATTTTTTTTTTAATTCTGGTATAATTAGCATACAGTGTTATATTAGTTTCAGCTATACAATATAGTGATTCAACAACTCTATACCTTACTCAGTGTTCATTATGATAAATGTACTCTGAATCCCCTTCACCTAGCTCCCACCCTCCTCTTTTTTGGCAATCACCAGTTTGCTCTCTATATTTAAGAGTCTGTGTTTTTTGTTTGTTTGTCTCTTTTTCTTTGTTTTGCTCCTTAAATTCCCATGAGTGAAATCATACAGTATTTGTCTTTCTCTGACTGATTTATTTCACTTAGCATTGTACCCTCTAGATCCATCCATGTTGTTGCAAGTGGCAAGATTTCATTCTTTTTAATGGCTGAGTAATATTCTTGTGTGTGTGTGTGTGTGTGTGTGTGTGTGTGTGTGTGACACACAATAGAATATTGCATTACATTTTCTTTATCCATGCATCTATGGATGGACACTGGTTGCTTTCATTGCTCTTATTTTTCCAGTTCCTTAAGATGTAAAGTTTGGTTATTGATTTGAGGTCTTTCTTCTTTTTTAATGTAAGCACTCACAACTACAAATTTCCCTCTGAGCACTGCTTTTGCTAAATCCCTTGTTTTTGTATTTGTGTTTTTATTTTCATTTGTATCAAAGTATATTTTAATTTCACTTGTGATTTCTTCTTTTCCCTGTTGGTTAGAGTGTGTTAATTTCCACATATTTATGAATTTTCAGTTTTACTTCTGTTGATTGATTATTGATTGTTATTGATTATTATCAAACCTTTCCAGTTAATTTTTCAAGTCACTTATTCTATTTTTCAGCTCCAAAATATCTGTTTGGTTTCTTTCTTTTTCTTTTTCTTTTTATTATTTTTAAAGATTTTATTTATTTGACAGAGCACAAGCAGAGGGAGCAGCAGAGGGAGAAGCAGGCTCCCCACTGAGCAGGGAGCCCGATGCGGCACTTGATCCCAGGACCCTGGAATCATGACCTGAGCCGAAGGCAGCTGCTTAACCGACTGAGCCACCCAGGCATCCCTCTCTTTAAAAAAAAAAAAAAAAATTATTTATTTTAGAGAGAGTGAAAGAGAGAGAGCATGAGTGGGAGGGGCAGAGGGAGAGGGAGAGAGACTCCCAAGCAGACTCCATGGTGAGTGTGGAGCCAGACGTGGAGTAGGATCTCACAACTCTGAAAGCATAACTTGAGCTTAAACCAAAAGCTGGACGCTTAACCAACTGTGCCACCCAGGCACCCCCTGTTTGGTTTCTCTTTATAATTTCTACCTTTTTATTGATATTTTCTATTTGTTGAGATACTGCTTTCATCATTTCCTTCAGGTACCCCTGCCCTACCAATTTCCTTTAGCTCTTTGAGCATAGTAACATAGTTGGTTTAGTTTTTGTACAGTTAGCCCATACATTATTATTTTCATATTAATTTCTTATTTTGCTTTCCATCAGGTATAATTTCTTGTTTTTTTACATGCCACATGCCTTATAATTTTTGTTGAAAACTGGACACTTCAAATATTATAATGTGGCAACTTGAGAAATAAGATTCTGCTCCATTTCCAGTATTTGTTTTCATTGTTTGTGGTAGACATTTTTTTTATATTCTGATTTTACTCATTTGTAAAGTCAATATTCTTTGTCATCTGTGGCCACTGATTTCTCTGTTCCATCAGCTTATGATTTGGTCATAATGTCTTAAGGCTCCATTAAGTCAGCTCGTGATTTAACAGATATTTCATTGAACCGACCAACCAACCAACCAACCACTCTCAGTCTTTGCAGATGGGCAAACTTTCAACTCTCATCTAGGCAAGTTTAAAACTTCACCCTTGAAATATATACTACTGCAGCACCTGGGTGGCTCAGTTGGTTAAGTATCTGCCTTCAGCTCAGGTCACGATCCCAGGGTCCTGGGATCAAGCCCTGCATTGGGTTCCCTGCTCAGGGAGGGTGTCTGCTTCTCCCTCTCCCTCTGTCTGCTGCTCCCCCTGCTTGTGCTCACTCTCTTTTTCTCTCTCTCTCTCAAACAAATAAAGTAAAATCTTAAAAAAAGAAATATGCACTGCTTATTACACCGTAAATTTACACAGTTCTATATGTCAATTATATCCCAATAAGGCTGGAAAAAACCCTCTGCTTTAGCTTTTACTTCCTGCTGTGCTGATCTTAAAGGTCATCAAGAGGTGAGAGCTTGGGGCCTTTTCAGGTTTACTCTGAATATGTGCCCAGCCCTGTGCATGTCACCTTTCTAGATTCCTATCTCTTTCTCCATCCTTTTTTCCCAAGCTTTTTGGTTTATCTATTGTTTCCACCAACTGTTATACTTTACCAATGTGTTCTTATTAAAGATCAATATTAAAACTAGGGCAAGGTCACTAGTAATGTACAACACGTCACTATCTTCTACATTAAAGAAAAATGCCAGTAAGGATGGATATTTTGCTGTAGACTAGCTGGATGCTCATCAATCCTATTTTCACTCTTGAAAAAAGAAAATAGGAAGACAATATTTTTCAGTCTCTCTAGCAACTAGTTTCGGTATGTCTGAATGAGTTCTGACCAATGAAATGTAAGCATATATGATATATGCTGGGGCTAACCACCTCTCCACCATTATTCATGCTCTCTCTCTTTCCCTTTTGCACATATTATGGGAACCACATTTTGAGGAAGGCAATATCACAAGAGAGAAGGAACTGGGATTGCTAAGTCACTGCTTAAAGAAAAACTACCCAAAGGAATGATTTGATCCATATTTTTTTACCAGTGGTGTGATCCAGAAATAAGTTTATATTTATATTAAGCCACTGAGATTTAGA
This sequence comes from Mirounga angustirostris, assembly GCF_029215605.1. Classification (NCBI taxonomy): domain Eukaryota; kingdom Metazoa; phylum Chordata; class Mammalia; order Carnivora; family Phocidae; genus Mirounga; species Mirounga angustirostris. The sequence continues at coordinate 102,626,743 of NW_026991719.1, forward strand.
GATTATTTTCATAGCAGTCACTGTTACTATTCTAATACAGACAACTAATACAATATTTTGTATTAGGCCCTGTGTTCCAAAGATCACAGCAGACTGGAACTATGGATCAATTCAAACAAAAACAGGCACAATTGTGAGTCTTCCACATGTGTCCTCACTAAATAAAAATTTGTACAATTCTAGATTGAAGTGTAATTCGATTTTCACTCTATTTATTTTTAAAAGATTTATTTATTTGAGAGAGAGAGAACAAAAGTGGGGGAGGGGCAAAGGGAGAGGGAAAGAAAATCCTCCAGCAGATTCCTCACTGATCATGGAGCCCAACTCAGGGCTTGATTCCAGGACCCCAAGATCATGACCTGACACTTAACTGACTTAGCCACCCAGGTGCCCCTGATTCAATTCAGAAAAATGTTCGTGAAGAATCAGAGCTGTGTAGTGATGGTATTACTGCCTCAAGAGTTAGTGAAGTCACCATCACCAGAGGCATCCAAATGAAGGTTTCATGCACCATCACTTTCTAGGAAGGAAATAAATGGGGTTCATGCCTCGGACTGGAGTTGGGCCAATCTGTGAAGGACATTGTTATATTTGATAGTCTTTGGTTCTAGGAAATGTAACTGATAGTGTGGAGGAGCTGAATGGTTAAGGGAAGGAACAGTCTGTATTAGTCAGATTAAGCCATAAGAAATATCCTCAACATTTCAGTGCCTTACGAAAGGAGAGATTCATTTGTCACTCACCTTACATATCCTTTGTAGGTAAGTTTTTGCTCTGCTCTATGGCTTTGTCATTTAAAGTCTCAGGTTGAAGGAACAACCCTTATCTAAGTCATGCATGGCTTGTTGCAGAGCAAAAAGCAAGGAGAGAACCACACAATACCTCTTACCACTTCTGCTTGGATGGGGCATATATTCTTTCCACTCACATTCTATTAGCCTAAGCAAGTCGCATGCATAAGCCTGACAACACTATAGTAGGAATGATAATCTTAACATCAGGACAAACCCCAGGGAGATACTGATGGACCTTGTAGTGTGGGTCAGAAATTATTTTGAACAAATAATACAAACTACCACCCAGTGGTATGATATATAATTCCACCCAGAACTGATTTTTATATGTATAGTAGATTTATGAGGTATAATTTTGTACAGTTAGCCTTCTTTCAAAGTATCTCTTTTCAGTATATCAATGATTCTACCCTGAAGTGAATTAATTTGAGTTCCTCTATAACATCAGTGACACAGAAGAAATGGCAATTTTGATCAAGGAAAGAAGATTAGAAAAAGCTCTTAGTTTCCATTTTCAACTCTAGATCCACAGAGTGAGAATATTTTAAGAGCACTTTTAGACAAATTTCTAGCTCTCAGCTATCACAAAAGGAGACCCTCATCTCAGATAATTAGTTTTTGTCAAACAGCTTTGTTACTGTTAACAACCTCAAGTCCCTTTTATTCTCATTTAAGCTAGGTTTTGTACTACAATTTTTGTTCTGTTCAATCTTGGTCTTTGTCCTATGGCTGGCTGGCTATTTATCTAGTTCTGGCTCCTTTAACATTTGATTTTCTTTCTGTCTGGCACTAATACTCTGCTCAAATATATTCTTATTGAGCTTTATTGTTTATATAGCCTAGCATCATCTCTTGCCTTTTTTGTTGTTGTTGGCAGTTCCGCAGCTCCTTCTTCACTCTGACTGAATAACTCACTCACCTGGTTACCCAACAGAACCCCTTAATTCCTCAGCTATGAGTTTAGACACTAGGCCATGTTATGCCTTTACTGCTGGTCTAGGTTTAATTCCTTGGAGTCATATTGTTGATTCTGGCAAGTGGAATGATTCTGAAGAATATAGCCTGTCAGGAGAAGGGGAAAGGCTTGGAAACCAGGGAGTAGGTGAAAATAATTTGAATATACAGAAGAAAGTGTACATTACTAATAGAACTAGGCCCTGGAAGAGACTGAGGGTGAGGGAATCTACTGTACATGTTGAAGTGTCACCTTGGATAGAATAAATGAAAACTCTGAAATAAAATGAAAAAGGAATGGATTCTTATAAGCAACTGTAAGATGTACATACAATAACTGAAGGAATCTATTCATGACGGCCTCACTTTTCTCTGTGAAGAAGGCTGAGAGTGAGGGATAGATGGAGGATGAAGGATTTAACTAAATGAACATTATTTGGATTAGCCACTTTAGGAATTGCTTAAGTAGCTATGTAAAAACAAATATATATTAAGAATATAGAGTAATAACTGAGATCAAGTCATGGTTTAGGATCAAGAAATAAATCACAAAAAGCAGAAGGATATACCATCAATGTATACAATATTTTTGTAAAATGAAACTGAAGTTGGAGCTATGGGTTCATTTTGTGTATTTTAAGTTTACCTCATGTTAATCCTATAATATTCTCTGGTTTATTTATTTTAAAACTCTGGCTGCATAAGGAAATAGAACTCTGAGAACTATTTCCATGGCATTTTTAACATACTAAAGCAAAAACAATGAAAATAATCCACATTTAAATGAATGGAAGGGGTACAACTCCACAGCTGGAAACTGGATTTGATGGTGAGTATCAGTGATAGACTATTTCCTGTGGAGGATATCACAAAGTAATACAGTAACAGTCGAAATAACACTCTTTATAACACATTGTACTGGCTTCATTTATCTGTTTAATGAATAGGAAATCTACTTAAGCCACAATGCCAAGATATGCTATTTTTTTTACCTCAAATGCATTTTTCACATTGTCCTTGTGATAATGGGGGAAAAAAAGTGTTATAAACAAAAAAGATGTCTTTTATGCCACAGGATACTTAATTCATGCAGTGAAACTACTAGCTGAGGTTTCAGTTTAATTTTTAAGAAATTGAATAATTTAAAATTCATGTCAACAATGAGGCATTTAGAAAATGGATTTATAATCTCAATAATTAAATCTATATACTAGATAATTTTGCATGAAATATGAAAATGTAGGGGAATGTGGAAAATGTTTGGTATATTAAAATCATAAAGTACTTCCACATAATGGCAAACTTTATAATGAATTTTATCTGTTCTTCCCAGATTTATGATGTTAACAGAAACTTTGTGTGAAGTTCTAATTTTATTTCATTTTTAAATTTCTATTGTCCTCTGAGAATCCACTGGGATCATATTCTCTAAAAGATGCTTAATGTCAAAAGTAAGTAAAATAATAAGGTACAATGGCCTAAAAACTAAGAATATAAAAATATAAAGAAGTGTTAATCTGGGTCCTTGGTTGGAAGAGAGTGAGTAGATAAGGATGGTTAACAGACTTAATGTCACTATATCTCATCAGTATATTATGTGGTATGGCTATCCATGCTTTGTCAGATACATTATGTGATTCAACCATTTGTGTGCATCAATATTATATAGGACATTTAGTAAAAGAGCAGAAGTGAATGATAATTTCATATTGAGTTAAGAGAGTATCTATACTCTTTTTCCAAAATCAAAGGTAACTCATAATCCAAGAGATGGATTTAACATTTTAAAAGCAAGCAAAGGCATTGGATGTAACAAGAAGCTATTGATTTTCACCAGAACTGATAAATGTTTTTAATTGGTGTTTTTTCAAACTACCTTGGCTTGGCAATATGCATAAATATAGTAGAAAGGCATGCTAGTTCTATAAAATAAAAATAACTATCCTTCATGTCCAGAGAAAGAAGTAATTTACTTGTAGAAAAGTGTGGTCATTGGACTACATCTACACTGGAAATTTCTCCCTGACATATTTGGATTTGATTGATGGCTGTGGAATCCCAACCTATTTAAACACATAGACTCCTACACACTCAATCAAAATTTTGGACATGAATTGATTATTCTTTGTCTTTGATACTCTACTCAGAAGATAGTTATCAGAACAATTGGTCACAACTCCCAGATTACTGATATTAACATTTTGTATGTCTAGACAAAAATATTTTGTATAGTTTAAATATTTACAAAGTAGAAAGAGGCTTATCTATCACCTGTAAAAGTCACAAGGGAAAAACAGACAATAACAAATACATGGAAGGTATTTAGTAAGAAAATCTCTAGTAAATTATGAAAACAGTAATAATTTTATAGGCAGATTTCATTCAAGTACAGATGTGCTCTGGAAAAGTTCTTAAAACACTTTAAAATCTCACAGAGTCCTGTTGAAAATGAAGAGGTAAGGGAGGATTGGGGAGATTATTATCTAAGGGAACAGTGTGGTAAGGTATTTTGAAAATGAATAATGCATCAGAATGTGAAATATTACCCTTCTTAAATGAAGCTTTAAAATTTTCCCCACCAACTTGTGTTAATATTTGGGCCTGTCATAATGTTAAAATTTGGAAAAGGGCTTTGTTGAAAAGAGAAAAAAATTAACAAGGCTTTGATGGTGAAATATCCACAGTTCCCTGTGTAAATTAGATTATTGGCAATAACAAGCCAATCATGCTTTTGCCTCACAACCTTTACACTCACTCCTCCCAATGCTAAAAATATTCTTCCCTCAAATAGCTGTATGATGCTCCCTCTCATTTTATTTATGGGTCTGCTCAAATGTCCCCTTATCAGAGAAAACTTCTGAGACAGCATATGTAGAATATATATAAATTATATAATTATATTATGCTGTATATATTACTACTATATATTATATATCATATATACATATGATATCTATATGTGTAAAATACCAATGCACACACACCCCTGTATTCCATATATCTATCTGCTTTCTCCATTGCATTTATTACTATTTGACAGAATAAATTGTATGTTTATTGTCTGACTCATCCCAGCTAAAATGTAGGCTTTAAGAGAACAATATATGTATACATAGTAACCAAAGTACATCATATCTTTATTTCAGAGTTTATGATCGATCGATCTATCATCTATCTATCATTTATCATCTATCTATCTATCTATCTATCTATCTATCTATCTATCTATAGCATCATCATAATCTAATCTGCCATCTCTCTACCTGTACTTATTGAATCCACCTTTGACTCCACTTCAGCACCAAAGGATTTATTCTAGCCTTTCATCTTATTGTAACTTCTTTTTGAGACTCTTGTTATCTATAACATATTTATTTATTTGTTCACCCACAGTATAGTTGTAAGAAGTTCCATAATTACTCACATGTGTTCTTTTTTCCTCACAGGGATATCAGTCAGTAATTAAAAAACAAAACAAAACAAAACAAAACAAAACGATAACAGTTCCTATTGCCTTTAGCTTTTACAATATCCAATTAAAACAGAAGAGTCCATCTCACCCCAAAATTCCCTGTGCAACACTTTGTAATTAACTGGTCTCCCAACCCTAAACCATATCTGCTATTGATCTGTGCTCCATCAGCATAAGTTTATTTTTTTGAAAATGGTAAATGGAACCATTCAGTATGTAACATTTGACTGAATTCTTTCACTATGCAAATTGTATTTGAGACTCACTGATGCTGTTGCATGTATTAATAGTTTATTCCTCTTTATTGCTGAGTAGTATTTCATTGTATGGCTGTCTGACAATTTGGACATCTACTCAGAATTTGAAGGACATTTGAGTTGTTTCTAGTTGTTTTTGGCAAATATTAATAAAACAGCTATAAACAATTACAAGTGTTGTGTAAACATAATTTTTCATTTCTCTTGGGTAAATGCTAAGGAGTGGGTTGGCAAGTTCATATGGCAAATATATGATTACCTTTATTAGAAACTGCCAAATTACATTCCAAAGCGACTATATTATTTGCATTCCTGCCAGGAGATATGCAGTTGCTACAGAAAGTCTTTTGTAGTTTTTAGCATACAGATAATGCATGTACCTTGTAAGATTCATACAGAAGCATTTCGTCTTTAGTACTACTATTAATGAGTATGTTTTATTAATTTTGACTTCTAAGTTGATTACTACTGCATAGGCATAAACTTTATGCATATTGACCTTGGTCCTATGGCCTTGTTGAACTCACTTGTTTGTTCTAGTATCTTTTGGGTCCACTTTTTGGGGGATTTTCAATGTAAACAATTATGCCATATGCAAATAGAGACAATAATTTTCCTTTTCAATCTGTATGCCTTTATTTCCTTTTCTTATTGCATTGCAAGTATTTGATATATGATGTTGAATATCAGTGGTGAGAGTGAACATCATTTTCTTATTCCCAGTATTGTGGGGAAAGCATTCACCCTTTCCACATTTAATATGATGTTAGCTGTCAGTATTTTGTTGATACCACTTGGGTTTAATCAAGTTCCCTTCTATTCCTGGTTTGTGGAGATTTTTTTTTTTCTAAACCAGAAAAGAATGTTGGATTTTGTGAAATGTTTTTTCCCCTCCGCCTCTACTGAGATGATCATATGGTTTTTGTTCTTTAGTCTGTTAAAACTGTCATTTATATTGATTGATTTTTAAGTATTGAACCAGATTCACATTTCTTAGGATTTATTATCCTTTTTTGTATATTACTAAATTTACTTTTCAATATTAACTTGAAATTTTTTTCCATCTAGGTTCATTAGGGATATTAATTGGTATTTTTCTTTTCCTGTAATGTATTTGGCTAATTTGCTACCAAGGTAATATTGGTCTTATTATGAATTGGGAAATAGTCTTCCCTCTTCTATTTTCTGGAAAAATCACTTATAATTGATATTATTTTTTAATTATTTGGTAGAATTCTACTGGGTCTCTAGTTTTCTTTGTGGGAATATTTTAAGCTATTAATTCAATTTATTTAATAGTATGGGTCTAAAAAGAGTATCTATGCTACTTAAGTTAACTTGGTATCATATATCTTTTAATGGACCTTTCCATTCCATCTATCTTGTTAGATTTATTAGTAGAGAACTGTTCTTAGTATATCTTTATTACCTTTTTAATGTTTGTATGTATTGCAGTAATGCTTATACTTAATTTCTGATATTGGTAATTTGTTTCTTATTTCTTTTCTTCTTGGTAAGTATGACAATTTTATTGAATTTTTTTCAAGGAATTAGCTTTAGGTTTTATTGCATTTGAATATTTTTTTTTCAATTTCATCAATTTCAGTTCTGATTATTTCCTTTTGCTTGCTTTGGGTTTAATATGATTCATTTGTTTGTTTTTAGTATACTGATTTATGACTTTTCTTACCTTAATATAACCATTTATGTTATAGATTTCCTTCTAAGTACTGCTTTAGTTGCATTCTACAAGTCATGATATATTATACTTTTGTTTTTATTTTGTACCAAATAATTTGTTAACATCCCTTGAGACTTCCTCTTTGATACATGGTCATTTAGAAATTTGTTGTTTATTTTCAATATATTTGGGGATTTTCAAGTATCTTCCGTTTATTGATTTCTATTTCATTCAATTGTCAGAGAACATGCACTCTATGATTTCTGTTCTTTAAAATTTTTAAGTGTTGCTTTATGTTCAAAAATATGCTCTATTTTTTTGAATGTTACATGTGCATTTGAAATAAATATATTCTAATTTTGGGTTGAATGTTCTATAAATATCCATTAGGTCAAGTTGGTTGGTAGTATTTTTCAGGTCTTCTCTATCCTGACTGATTTTTTTTCTTGGTCTATCAATTACTGAGAGAAGAGTGTTGATGTCTCCAACTATAATTCTAGATTTAAAAAAAAAATTTCTTCACAGTTATTTCATATTTTGCTTCATGTATTTTGAAGCTCTGTTGTTAGGTGCACACACATTTAAATTCTTATGTCTTCTAGGAGAAGTAGCCTCTTTATTATTATATAATATCCTTCTTTCCCCTGGTAATTTATTCTGAAGTCTACTTTGTCTGATATAAAGATATTCCAGCTTTATTTTTATTAGTATTTGAATTGTGTGCATTTTTGTTTCTTTCTTTAGATCAATCTGTCATCTATCTAATTATCTATCTATCATCTATCTATCTATCATCTACCTACCTACCTTTTGTTTTTTTTATAGACAGCATATATATTGGCTTTGAATTTTTATCCAATATGGCAATCTCTATATTTTAATCCATGTATTTAGACAGTTCACCTTTAATGTGATTATTAATGTGGTTTGATTAAAATCAATCATCCTGGGTTGGGGGAAAGATGGTGGAGGAGTAGAGGACCTTATTTCAACTGGTCCCTGGAATTGAGCTGGATAACTAACAGACTACTCTGAGCACCCACGAAAACCAGCCTGAGATGTAAGAAGATCTGGATCTCTACAAATAGAATATCGCAGGCAGTTGGTTTTGAGGTACAAAGCGGAGAGCCGTGATCCTGTGGGCAGATATCGGAGGATAAACAGTGGCGGGAGGGTGCCTGGACGTGGGGATCCTACACCGCCGGTGAGTGAAGAGCCTTGCGCGCTGCAGACGGGGCCCAGACTCACAGACCGGTAGCATCGGGAAAGAACTTTAGGGCAGCCCCCAGGGTGGAGGATCAGACCGGCGGGGTCGCACGCACACGAACTGCAGCCCCCCACCAGACAGAAACCAGAGCGACGGTCACGCGCACGCAAACTGCAGCCTCCAAGAGGGAAACTTGGTGCACCGGGGTCGGGCCGGTGAACTGCAACCACCGGGGGTGGAAACCCCAAGCAGCAGAGTCGCACGTGTGTGAATTGGGAGTGGCTGGCGGTTTTAGAAGCACAAAGGGCAGAGACGTGCCCGGACCTGGAGGCAGGACTGGGAGCACTGCGGAGGGGTGCACAACCCAGGATGCTGCAGTTTATACCTGCACGGACAGAAACGGAGACAGTGTGGCCTGGAGAGCTCACGGAAGAACAGACTGCAGTCTGTCTGCTCTGAGGCAGAGGGTTGGAAACGGTCTCTTCTGCTCTGACTCGCAGAAGAGACGCGGAAAGCCACCAGGGAAAGGCGCCAGAGAACAAACCCCAAAGACTGATTCCCACTGAGCCCATCCCCCGCCACAGGGGCACAGGGCAACTCCGCCCAGACAGGGTTGCCTGAGTAACAGCGTGGCAGGACCCTCCTGCAGAAGACAGGCTGGGAAAACAAGAGGCCAGCAACCCTAAGGTCCCAAGAAAACAGGTGCATGTTGCTTGGGTTCTGGTCAATAATTCAGACTCTATACATTCCCTCAAACACCCATCAACAGAATGACTAGGAGGAGGAGCCCCCAAAATAGAAAAGACTCAGAGATTATGACTTATGCTGCAGATTTACAAATGGTTGCACATATAACCAAGATGTCGGAGATGGAATTCAGGCTAGCAATTGTGAAGACAATGGCTAGAATGAGAAATCAATTAATGGCAACAGAGAGTCTCTAAGGGCAGAAATAAAAGCTGAATTGGCAGAACTTAAAAATGCTATCAATGAGATCCAATCCAATCTAGACAATCTAACAGCTAGGATAACTGAGGCAGAAGAACGAATAAGTGACCTGGAAGACAATTTAATGGATAAAAAGGGAAAAGAGGAGGGCAGGGAAAAACAATTCAGAATCCATGAATATAGAATCAGAGAAGTAAGTGACACCATGAGGCATTCCAATCTCAGAATAATTGGAATCCCGGAGGGAGTGGAGAGAGAGAGAGGACTAGAAGATGTATTTGAACAAATCATAGCTGAGAACTTCCCTAATCTGGGGAATGAAACAAACATTCGAGTCCTAGAGGCAGAGAGGACCCCTCCTAAGATCAAAGAAAACAGGCCAACACCCCGGCATGTAATAGTAAAACTTGCAAATCTTAGAACCAAGGAAACCATCTTAAGGGCAGTTAGGGGGAAGAGATTTCTTATGTACAGAGGGAGGAACATCAGAAAAATGTCAGACCTATCCACAGAGATCTGGCAAGCTTGAAAGGCCTGGCAAGACATATTCAGAGTACTAAATGAGAAGAACATGTAGCGAAGAATACTTTATCTGGCAAGGATTTCATTTAGAATGGATGGAGAGATGCAGAGCTTCCACGACCAGCAGAAGTTGAAAGAATATGTGACCACTAAGCCGGCCCTGCAAGAAATATTAAGGGGGTTTCCATAAAAGGAGAAAGACCCCAAGAGTGATCCACAACAGAAATTTACAGGGACAATCTATAAAAACAACGTCTTCACAGGCAACATGATGACAATTAATTCATATCTTTCAATAATCACTCTCAACGTGAATGGCCTAATGCTCCCATAAAATGGCACAGGGTTGCAGATTGGATAAAAAGACAGGACCCATCCATATACTGCCTACAAGAGACTCATTTTGAACCTAAAGATACATCCAGACTGAAAGTGAAGGGATGGAGATCCATCTTCCATGCCAGTGGACCTCAAAAGAAAGCTGGGGTAGCAATTCTTACATCAGACAAATTAGATTTTAAACTATTAAAAGTCTGTAATAAGAGACACAGAAGGACACTATATCATTCTTAAAGGGTCTATCCAACAAGAAGATCTAACAATTATAAATATCTATGTCCCCAACATGGGAGCAGCCATCTACATAAGCCAACTGTTAACCAAAATAAAGAGTCATATTGATAACAATACATTAATTGTAGGAGACTCCAATACTCCACTCTCAGCAATGGACAGATCATCTAAGCAGAACATCAACAAGGAAACAAGAGCTTTGAATGATACATTGGACCAGATGGACCTCATAGATATTTACAGAACATTCTACCCTAAAACAACAGAATACTCATTCTTCTCGAACGCACATGGAACTTTCTCCAGAATAGACCATATACTGGGTCACAAATCAGTCTCAACTGATACCAAAAGATTGAGATTATTCCCTGCATATTCTCAGACCACAATGCTCTAAAACTGGAACTCAATCACAAGAAAAAACTTGGCAGAAATTCAAACAATTGGAAACTAAAGACCACTCTGCTCAAGAATGTTTGGGTCAACCAAGAAATCAAAGAAGAAATTAAACAATTCATGGAAATCAATGAGAATGAAAACACATTTTTCCAAAACCTATGGGATACTGCAAAGGTGGTCCTAAGGGGGAAATATATAGCCATCCAAGCCTCACTCAAAAAAATAGAAAAATCCCGAATTCACCAACTAACTCTACACCTTAAAGAACTAGAAAAAAGCAACAAATGACGCCTAAGCCACACATTAGAAGAGAAATAATTAAAATTAGAGCAGAAATCAATGAATTAGAAACCAGAAACACAGTAGATCAGATCAACAAAACTAGAAATTGGTTCTTTGAGAGAATTAATAAGATCGATAAACCACTGGCCAGACTTATACAAAAGAGGAGAGAAAGGACCCAAATTAATAAAATTATGAATGAAAGGGGAGAGATCATGACTAACACCAAGGAAATAGAAACAATTATTAGAAATTATTATCAACAACTATATGCCAATAAACTGAGCAATCTGGATGAAATGGAGGCCTTCCTGGAAACCTGTAAGCTGCCAAGACTGAAACAGGAAGAAATTGACAACCAGAATAGGCCAATAACCAGTAACAAGATTGAAGCAGTGATACAAAACCTCCCAAAAAACAAGAGTCCAGGGCCTGATGGATTCCCTGGGGAATTCTACCAAACATTCAAAGAAGAAATAATACCTATTCTACTGAAGCTGTTTCAAAAAATAGAAACAGAAGGAAAACTTCCAAACTCATTCTATGAGGCCAGCATTACCTTAATCCCCAAACCAGGCAAAGACCCCATCAAAAAGGAGAATTTCAGACTGATATCCAGGATGAATATGGATTCCAAAATCCTCAACAAAATCCTAGCTAATAGGATCCAACAATACATTAAAAGGATCATCCACCACGACCAAGTGGGATTTATCCCCAGGATGCAAGGGTGGTTCAACATTCGCAAATCAATCAATGTGATAGAACACATTAATAAGAGGAGGGAGAAGAACTATATGGTCCTCTCAATTGATGCAGAAAAAGCATTTGACAAATTACAACATCCTTTCCTGATTAAATCTCTCCAGAGAATAGGGATAGAGGGAACATTCCTCAAGCTCATAAAATCCATCTATGAAAAACCCACAGTGAATATCATCCTCAATGGGGAAAAGCTGAGAGCCTTTCCCTTAAGTTCAGGAACACGTCAAGGGTGCCCACTCTTGCCACTATTGTTCAACATAGTACTAGAAGTCCTAGCCACAGCAATCAGACAACAAAAAGAAATAAAATGTATTCAAATTGGCAAAGAAGAAGTCAAACTCTCTCTTTTCACAGACGACATGATACTTTATGTGGAAAACCCAAAAGACTCCACTCCCAAATTACTAGAACTCATCCAGCAATTCAGTAATGTGGCAGGATACAAAATCAGTTCACAGAAATCAGTTGCTTTCTTATACAGTAACAACACAACTGTAGAAAGAGAAATTAGAGAAATGATTCCATTTACAATAGCACCAAAAACCATAAGATATCTTGGAATAAACCTAACCAAAGAGGTAAAGGATCTATACTCTAGGAACTACAAAACACTCATGAAAAAATTGAAGAAGACACAAAAAGATGGAAAAATATTCCATGCCCCTGGATCAGAAGAATAAACATTGTTAAAATGTCTATGCTACCAGAGCAATCTATACCTTCAATGCCATCCCGATCAAAATTCCAATGACATTTTTCAAAGTGCTGGAACAAACAATCCTAAAATTTGTATGGAATCAGAAAAGACCCTGAATCACCAAAGACACGTTGAAAAAGAAAAACAAAGCGGGGGGCATTATGTTGCCTGACTTCAAGCTATATTACAAATCAGTGATCACCAAGACAGCATGGTACTGGCACAAAAACAGACATATAGACCAATGGAACAGAATAGAGGACCCAAATAGGGATCCTCAACTCTGTGGTCAAATAATCTTTGACAAAGCAGGAAAAAACATGCAATGGCAAAAAGACAGTCTCTTCAATAAATGGTGCTGTGAAAATTGGACAGCCACATGCAGAAGAATGAAACTTGACCATTCTCTAACACCATTCACAAAGATAAACTCAAAATTGATGGAAGACCTCAATGTGAGACAGGAATCCATCAAAATCCTAGAAGAGAACATAGACAGTAACCTCTTTGACATCGGCCACAGCAACTTCTTTCAAGATACATCTCCAAAAGCTAGTGAAACAAAAGCAAAAATGAACTTTTGGGACTTCATCAAGATAAAAAGCTTCTGCACAGCCAAGGAAACAGTCAACAAAACAAAGAGGCAACCCACAGAATGGGAGAAGATATTTGCAAATGACACTACAGATAAAAGGCTGGTGTCCAAGATCTATAAAGAACTTCTCAAAGTCAACACCCAAAAAACAAATAATCAAGTCAACAAGTGGGCAGAAGGTATGAAAAGACACTTCTCTGAAGAAGACATACAAATGGCTAACAGACACATGAAAAAATGTTCATCATCATTAGCCATCAGGGAAATCCAAATCAAAACCACACTGAGATACCACCTTACACCAGTTAGAATGGCCAAAATGGACAGGGAAAGAAACAACAAGTGTTGGAGAGGTTGTGGATAGAGGGGAACCCTCCTACACTGTTGGTGGGAATGCAAGTTGGTACAGCCACTTTGGAAAACAGTGTGGAGGTTCCTCAAAAATTTAAAAATAGAGCTACCCTATGACCCAGCAAGTGCACTCCTGGGTATTTACCCCAAAGACACAGATGTGGTGAAAAGAAGGGCCATATGCACCCCAATGTTCATAGCAGCAATGTCCGCAATAGCCAAACTGTGGAAAGAGCCGAGATGCCCTTCAAGAGATGAATGGATAAAGAAGATGTGGTCCGTATATACAATGGAATATTACTCAGCCATCAGAAAAGATGAATACCCAACTTTTACATCACCATGGATGGGACTGGAGGAGATTATGCTAAGCGAAATAAGTCAAGCAGAGAAAGTCAATTATCATATGGTTTCATTTATTTGTGGAACATAAGGCATAACATGGAGGACATTAGGAGAAGGAAGGGAAAAATGGGGGGGGGGATTGGAGGGAGAGATGAACCATGAGAGACTATGGACCTGAGAAACAAACAGGGTTCTAGAGGTGAGGGGGAGGGGGGATTGGTTAGCCCGGTGATGGGTATTAAGGAGGGCACGTACTGCATGGAGCACTGGGTGTTATACGAAAACAATGGATCTTGGATCACTACATCAAAAACTAATGATGTATTGTATGGTGAATAACATAATATAATAAAATTAAAAACTACAAAAAAAAATCAATCATCGTGCTAGCTGTTTTTATTCCACCTGTTATTTTTTCTTCTTCTTTTTTTTTTTGCTTTTATTTGGATTAATTGAGCATTTTGATGATTCCATTTTATCTCCATTATTTACTTATTCTGTATTAAAAATAGTGGTTATTCTAGAGTTTAAAATATGCATCTTTAATTAATTAGAGTCTACCTTTAAATAATATACTACTTCAGGTATAGTATAAGGTCTTTACAACTGTATATTCCAAATTCTTTTCTCCTATCTTCTGTGCTATTTTTGCACTGACTTCAACTTTTACATATGCTTTAAAAACACAGTGCTTTGGTACTATTGCTTTAGACAAGTAAAGCAAAAGAGAAGTAATTAGAGCAAATAGAACTTAGACAAAAACTTTTACCTTTATTATTATTATTTTTTTAATCCCCAGGGATCTTCATTTTTTTGTGTAGATTAAAACTTCTTCCTGGTATCATATTCCTTCTGCTTAAAGAATATCCTTTAACATTTCTTGTAGTGTAGGTAAGTAACAATACATTCACTCAGTTTTTGTTTTTAGGGAAATTATTTCTTCCTCATTTTTTGAAAGATATTTTCACTAGGTATAGAAGTGTGGGTTGAGGGGCACCTGGGGGGCTCAGTCAGTTAAGTGTCTGTCTTCAGCTCAGGTCATGATCCTGAGGTCCTGGGATTAAGCCCCAAGTTGGGCTCCCTGTTCAGCAGGGAGCCTGCTTCTCCCTCTCCCTCTGCTGCTCCCCCTGCTTGTACTCTCTCTCTGTCAAATAAATAAATAAAGTCTTTAAAAAAAAAGAAGTGTGGGTTGGTTTTTAGAAAAATATTCAGCACTTTATAAATATCATTTCCAATATTTCTGTCTTACATGGTTTCTGACAAAAAATCTTGTTTTTATTACCATTGTTCTTTTGTATGTAATGTGTCATTTTTCTCTGAATGACTTGGATTTTCACCTGGCTGAATATAAGCCCAGTTTTGTGTGTATACATGCATGTGTGTTGGTAATTATTGTAACTTGGTTTTCTTGGAGCTTCTACACTCTTTGTTTTGTTGTGTGGCATTAATTTTGACAGTTTGGTAAAAGCTGACTATAACTGGAAAGAAAATACAGAACCTCTGGAGGCACAAGTATAAGGGAAATTCACACTCATGCCTCTTCTCCAAGGATGTCATTGGACACTCAAAGATTGGTGAGATCCTGAAATAGCATTCCTTATAGTATAAGTCTGTGTGAAAGGAATAACACCAACAAATCCAATATTTCTCCAAATATTTCTCTTTCCCTGTTCTCTCTTCTTTTAGGATTCCAGTTGCACATATGACAGATGGTTTGATATTGTCCTTCAAAATTTGATTGCTCTGTATTTTCATTTTCACCCTTTTCCTTTTTGTGTTTCTGTTTGGATAACTTCTATGGGCATATCTTCAAGTTCATTGGTTCTTTCCCTAGCTGTGTCCAATCTACTGTGATGTACCCATCAACGGTATTCTGTATGGCATTTGCTGTTTTTCATTTTTAACATTTTACTTGATTCTTTTGTACAGTTTCTATTCTTCTGCTGAAATTTGCTATCTGATTTTGAATGTTGCCAGCCTTGTCCATGAGAACCTATTAACCATGAAACATATTAATCATAGTTATTTTAATTTTCTTTTGGATAATTCCAACATTTGTTTCATATTTAATTCTGATTCTATTGATTTTTTTGTCTCTTAGCAGTGTGTTGTTTGCTAATTGATTTTTAAATATACTTCATAATTTTATGTTAAAACTGAACATCTTATGTAAGACAGTTGAGATTAAAGTGAATAGCTCTTATGTCTAGAAATTGGCATACCTTTGTTTATACTAGGCTTTTAGTGTGTTTTGTTGTTTGTGTGTGTCATTCTAGTCAAGAGTGGAGTAGTGTTTAGAGTTTCTTGCTTCTGTTGTTAATCTTGTTAACAAGATGTTCCAGGCCTCAAGTTCTCCTAGTGATACATAGTATTTAGAGTGGGTTCTCATTGCCCAAGGTTTTTTTAAATTGATAGCTGCCCCACAGCTTTAGGTCTTCCCTTTGGGCTATGCCACAGAAAGAGTCTTCTTTCGGGCTCCTATAATACTCTTATTATTATTACATTGTTTATTACTTGACTCTTGTTACCCTGATGATGATGGTGTTCTCTTTTGTTCTAATTAATAATCTATCCTAGGCAAGAACTGTGTCCTTGAGTCTTAAAGATGTGGACTTCTCAGTACTCTTGCTCCTCCCCAAATATAATTCTCCTGCCCTCCCTATAGGTAGAGGTTTTTTTTTTTTTTTTCCAGTTCCCATTTACGAGCTGCAGTGCATTTTCACCTGTTCACTAGGTGTAATATTTTGTGTTGCCCTTCCTTCTCTCACAGTTTAAAGTTTTTGTTCCATAGGTGAAATAGGAGAAACAGATCTGGATAGGATTTGCTGCTGATAATCTCCTCACTCAGACTTGTTCTATGAGGAACGCTTTTTTGGCATCTTACCAATATTTGTTTTGAGTGTCCATTGATGTCTATGGAGAAGAGCCTTCAGTGAGTGTGTATTCCTTTTATATCTGTGCCCCCAGGGGTACTATATTCTTTCTCTAGCCATAGTTAGCTTTTATCAATTGGTCAACAATGTATCAGTTAATTTTTTAAAATTTTGAGATACTTTTAGATTTACAAAAATAGTAAAGTGTTCCTGTATGTAAACCATTCACTCAAATTCCCTTTATGTTAACATCTTACATAACCATAGAACATTTATCAAAACTAAGAAATTATTCTTGGTACTATACTATTCACTAAAAAATTTGCTTACCTCTCTTAACAGTGTCTGGCTACATCTTCTCAACATAAGTAAGTGCTTGCATCTGATCTCTCCTTGTCTCTTATCCTGTCTTTCCTTAGATTTCAAGTTACTCGGTTGTGACCTCAGTTTTCTAATAAGTTCAAGAAAATCATGAATATGCAATCTGTTTGGCTTTGCTGTTTTTGTTGTTGCAAAGATGGAAGTGATGCTCTTTCCAGCTGTGTATATTCCAAGTAGAAATCAGAAGTAAACAAATATTTTTAAATGAATGATTTGTTATCCACAGGTAAATTTGATGTATATGGGAAGAAAAAAAATTATTTAAATATTAAGGTACATCATGCAGATTGTTTCCTAATTTAGTATGCTTATGTAACAACATAATAACATATTCAGGAATCCTTCATAGGCTAGAACTAAATGTAATGTTTAGAAACACCACAAAAATGTTTTTGCATTTTAGGTAAACACCTACTCAGAAGATAGATTTTTTTCAAATTTGAGATTACTTTTTTTAAGTTTTTATTTAAATTCCAGTTAGTTAACATACAGTGTAATATTAGTTTCAGGTGTACAATATAGTGATTCAACACTTCCATACATCACCAGGTGATCATCACAACTGCACTCTTTAATCCCTATCTCCTATTTAACCCATCTCCCTCTCCTCTGGTAACCATCAGTTTGTTCTCTTTAGTTAAGAATCTGTTTCTTGGTTTGCCTCTCTCTCTCTTTATTTTTTTTCTCCTTTGCTCATTTGTTTTTTAAATTCCACATATAAGTGAAATCATATGGTATTTTTCTTTCTCTGACTTATTTTGCTTTGCATTATACTCTCTAGCTCCCTCCCTGTCCTTGCAAATGGTAAGATTTCATTCTCATTTATGGCTGAGTAATATCCTATTGTGTATATTCTGCTGTGTATATATACCACATCTTCTTTATCCATTTATCAGTGGATGGACACTTGGGCTGTTTCCATAATTTGGCTATTGTAGGTAATGCTGTTATAAACATCAGGGTGCATGTATCTCTTTGAATTAGTATTTTTGTATCCTTTGGGTAAATACCTAGTAGTGCAATTGCTGGATCCTAGGGTAGTTCTATTTTTAACTTTTTGAGGAACCTCCATACTGTTTTCGAGTGGCTGCACCATTTTGCAATCCCACTGCAAAGAGGGAGGCAAAAGGATTCCCATTTCCCTACATTCTTGCCCACACCTATAGTTTCTTGTGGTGGTGATTTTAGCCATTCTGACATGGTTGAGGTGATCTCTCATTGTAGTTTTGATTTGTATTTCCCTGATGATAAGTGACAGTAAACATCTTTTCATATGTCTGCTGGCAATCTTTATGTCTTCTTTGGAAAAATGTCTATTCATGTCTTCTGCCCACTTTTAATTGGATTATTTGTTTTTTGGGTGTTGAGTTTTATAAGTTCTTTATATATTTTGTATACTAACCCTTTATCAGATATGTCATTTGCAAATATAGTCTCCCATTCCATAGATTGCTTTTTAGGTTTGTTGATTGTTTCCTTTAATGGATCTATCTACAGAGTGAAAATATAGAAAGTGATAGCACTAGGTACTTGAGCTCTAATTTGGGAATCTTTTGGAAAAGTCCAGATATGCTTCATGGTAGTCACAATCTTTAAATTGAAAAACTTTACTTACACAGTACCCAGTTACATAGAAATGAACTGTGCAATGTAATGGTAAATCTACATTGTTACTTGCCAATGTGATATAACCGCAATGCCTAGTTTTATTGAGTCTTTCTGTTTTGGTGAATAGACAATCGGTGTTTTAAGATATCTAAACACTTAACGTCATTGTTATCACTTACAGCATTTAGGGGTACAATTGTGGAATAAATGGATTATGGATTATGTTTTTAGAGGCTCAAGAAGTTGTATCCAAATTAAACATCTTCAATTATGTGAGCTATAATTCTAAAACCGAAGTTTCATGGGTTTTACAAATGAAAGGGATTTTAGAGATTATTTCCAATGTTGAGGGAATAGAGGCCCACAAAAATCAAGTACTGTAAAAGATCACATGTCCAGTTAAGGAAGGAATCTGTACAAATTTGAATCTTCTTACTTCATGCACAGGGTACTTTGTATCACATGCATTGCTCTTTTGTTTGAGTGCTTGCCTTAAAAAAGCCTACCAGAACTTTTATATAAAACATTTTTAACATCTTTTGGAGCCATCTGTAGATTAATTTAGGAGTCACACAAAAAAATAAGTCTTGTTACTTTCAAGTCATGTCTCATACACTTAAATTGTTGGCAGAAAATATGTATAAGGAAAAATTTGTATTAGTCAAATTCCCTCTCTCTCTGTACTGTTGGCACAAATGGTAAGCAACCACAATGCATAGTAATTATACATTCCCTAGGATTCTTTGTTCATTAAATTAAAGGGTATGTAGGATGGTAATTGCCATTTAATCTGCACTCTGTTTTGAAGGAAAGAAATTAACATGTATTTATTTTGCAACTACAGCAGTGGCTAATATTGAATTGATATCACAACAAAATATTTTTTTCTTACTTTAATGCAAACAACTACAACAAAATTTAATATAGTTCAAAAAATCTTATATAAAAATGTTCTGTACAGTGATATCTTCCATTTTGTTTAAAGGAAAGTATTCCTATTCCCTATAACATGTTAGGCCTCAGATAACAGTATAAAACTTTAAAATATCTAAGGTTGTTCAATGAGGATATGTTATCTTTTGTTTACATGAAATACAAAAACCTAAGTGCTTGTAATAGTATAATTCTGTATGATTTTATTCAATAAATATTTATTTTGCACCTACAAATCTAGGTATGAGGTTGTATTAGTGAAGAAAAAGGACAAAAAAACATGACATCATGAAGTTTACATTATAATGAAGGAAGCAGAAAATAATCAAAACAAATAAAATATATATTATGTTAAATGGTAATAAGTGATAAGGGAAATAAATAAAGCCATGGAGCATGATATGAAATATTGGTGTGCCTAAAATTATAGATTTGGGGGGAACCTGAGGAAGGTTCAAGAAGGTGGCTTTTGAGTCAAGACCTGAAGGAATGGAGGGAAGTAGTCATGAGTATAGCTGAGGAAAGAGACTTCCAGGGAGAGAAACAACATATACAAGACCCTAAGGCCAGAGCATGAAAAGCAGGTGTGGAGAATAGTAAGAAACTTGAGCAGCTAGATAGCAGAGATTAGGGAAGTTGAAGGATGATAGTACTAGAAAATGAGATTAGAATGGTAATAGAGGGCTAAATCATGTAGGCACTTGAAGACTGTATTAAGGAACATGTCTTGTTATCTATATAAGATGGGAAGCCATTAGAATGTTAAGGTGATGAAAGATATTTCAACTTATGTTTTCTGTTAGAAGGAGATGAGTACCATGTTAAAAATAGAACGGAGTAAGGGAAATCAGGAGTTGTGAGATTGATGGCAATTATATTTCAATTATAAATTGAGTGGTGAGAATAAACTTCTTTGAAAAGATAAAATTTGAACAAAGACCTTTCAGAGGTAGAGAAGTTAACCTAATAGATAGTTGGGGGAAGAATGTTTCAGACATAGGGCACAGTCAATACAAAGACACTAAATTTGGAGATACAAATGTGTATCTGGGGAGAAGCAAGGATGCCAATGTGACTAGAAATAGTTGAATAAGAGAGAGGTCCAATTAGAGAGATTAACAGGGGATCAGATCATGTTAAACTTTGAAGGACATAATAAAGACTCAGAATTTATTCTGAATTAGTTAAAAGTCATTCATTGAATAATTTTGAGCAGAAGAGTGATATGGTCTTTGATTTTAAGGTCACTCAACTATGTACAAGATATAGACTGTAAAAGTGTCAAATGGGGAAGTAGGGGACAAATTTTGAAGCTATAGAAAAAAATATCAAGTGAGAGATGATGGTGTCTTGTAACAAGGTGGTAGCAATTATGGTTGTCAAAACTGATTGAAATAAACATATATTCCAAAGGTAGAGCCAACAGGTTTTGTTGACAAAACAGATGTGGAATAGTAAAGAGAACTGAAGGATAACATCCATAGTTTCTTAATATAGTAAAAAAAAAAAAACTCACATAAAATTTACCATCCTATCCATTTTTAAATATGTAGTTCAGTAGTGTTAAGTATACTCATATTGTTGTGAAACAGATCTCTAGAACTTTTTCATCTTGCAAATCTGAACTTATACCCCTTAAATAACAACTTCCCTTTATCTCCCTCCCTCCAGATGCTGATAACCACCATTTTACTTTCTGTTTCTTTGAGTTTGACTATTTTAAATGCCTCATACAAAGTAGAGTCATACAGTATTTGTCCTTTTGTGACTGACTTATTTCTCTTAGCATAAGGTACTCATTTCATCCATGTTGTTGCATGGGACATAATTTTCTTCCTTTTAAAAGATGAATAATATTCCATTGTGTGTGTTTACCATATTTTGTTTATTTATTTACCACATAATGGACATTTGGGTTGCTTCCAACTCTTGCCTATTGTAAATACTGATGCTATGATTATGGATATGCAAATATCTCCTCAAGAGTTTTCAATTTTTTGGCCAGAAGTGGGATTGCTGGATCATTTGTTTGTCCTATTTTTAATTTTTTGTGGAAATTCTATACCATTTTCCATAGTGGTGTACCATTTTACAATCTCCCCAAAAGTGAATAAGAGTCTTAATTTCCTCTCATGCTCACCAACACTTGTTATTTTCTGTTTAGTAGCCAGGTCATTGGTGACTGCATGAAGAACAGTTTCAGCAGGGTGGTTGAGATAAAACTAAGTAGGTATAAGATCAAGAGAGAAGGGGAGGGAATAAATTGAATATAGCTAGTACAGACAACTCTTTTAAATTTTGCTTTATGAGAGGAGATAAGAATGCTAGCTGGAGAGGGAGTGGGGTCAAGAAAGTTTTGTTTTTTTTTTTTTTTTTTTTTTTAAGATGGAAGCCATAACTGCAATTTTGCATGCCTGTATACTGATGGGCCCATTTCATGAAGGTCTCTTGAGAAAACAGGAAAGAAGGGAAGGAGGATAGAAAAAAAAATGAATGGGGAATGATCAGAGGAAGAGAAGAAGAAAGGAAACTAATAGTTAATAGTGCATTCTATGAATCTGACACCAGACCAGCCATTTTTAAATAAATTATCTTAATCTATGCATGTCTACGATTTAAATATTATTATTATCATTACCAATGAGTAAAATAACACTCAGAAAGTTTCAGTAGCCTGCTAATAAGTGACTAAGTATAGCTAATAAGTTGCAAAGCAAAATTAGAAACTAGCATTTGGTATTGGACTTTCCAGCATGGGTATTGTGACACTAGACTCCCAGAGTTTCAGAGCCACATGGTTATGTGACTGGGTAACAGGTTTTGAGATTTCAAGTCTCTTTTTGTTTTACTTATACCAGATACTAGTCAGACTCTACATATGAAGCTTTCTCAATCACTCATTCTTCCAGCCTTTCTTTAATCTAATTTGGAATCCAAGTTACCTAAGGTGGGGAGGAACCTGAAACAGCAACTCCCTATGGCCAGTAACAAAAGATGATTTGGAGCATGTATAGGACTTCAGGGAAGGATCCCTCATTGATTAATTCTGGAGATTACACAAGGAAATGCCTATTTTAGGAGCAAATGGAAGCCCACTTACTAATTCCACAGTAGCTTCTAATATTTAGTGCCATACAGAAAATTTTGGTACAGATATTTCAGAGATGTTTTAGAGTACTAGTTTGTATTCCATTTGTTTTATCTCAGAATTACTTGAAATTCAAGGGATAAAAAAAAAAAGAAATTCAAGGGATAAATTTATACCTAAATTGTTTCAGTCTATAGTCCCCAAGTCATTTTAATTAAAATATCAGTATTAAAATAACCTTATTATCCTATTTATTAACTAAAGCAATACTGTATTCTCTGAAAGTTTATATTATTTTACATATCCAGTGTCTCATATTGAAAATAATTATATTATCCTGTTATCTTTGCAGTCTCCTTACATAAGAACTTGCTATGATTTGTGTGAATTTTGTTTCCTCTGGACTTTACCTGCCAGGTTCTCTTGACAAATTGTATTGCTTATATCCTATACCCTTACTATTTGAACATTTTAGCATCTTAATTATTAAAACCTGTACCCCATTTATTCCTGTTGGCCATTCTCATTGCATCCTCAAAGATAATTCTCACTCCTTTGGTGTTACCTATGAGCCTGTGGCAGAGACTGTCTAATTATTCACCAAAATGATTGCTTTCCATTTAGGCACACTACTAAACTGAATTTCTCAGCCTCTTGAGCAGTTAGGTCTGCCCAATGGAATGTGAGCAGAAGTACTATATACCACTTCTAGGTTTGATCTATAAAATCCTCCTATTAAGTCTTTCATTATTTCCCTTCCTTTTCATCCAAGGACTCTGAGAACCTACAGAGCCACATGAAGGAAGGAACCTACATCGCTGAATGGCTATGAAAACATAACCCCATTCCGTCATAGTGCATATTGTCATAGTGGCAAGTACTTATTAAGCATTCCACAAATACTATCTATTTTAATCATTATACCAGGTCATATCTTTTTTTTTTTCATGGACTAAAAGATTTAATATTGTTGAGATGGCAGCACTCCCCAAACTGATCTATAAAATCAATCAATCCCCAACTGCCTTTTTTCAGAAATGAACACACTGATTCCAAAATTCATATGCAATGGCAAGGAACCCTGGATAGCTGAAAGAATATTAAAGAACAACGTTTGAGGTCTCACACTTACTAATTTCAATAATTCCTACAAAGTGACAATAATCAAAGCAGTATGGTACTGACATAAGCACAGATATAAAAATCAAGGGAATAGAATTGGGAGTCTAGAAATAAACCCATTCGTCTATGGTAAACTGATTTTCAGTAAGTGTGCCAAGTTCATTCAATGAGGATATAACAGTCATTTTTTTTAACATTCTTCATTATTTTATTTTATTTTTTTGAATGAGTTAAAGTATTTTTATTGTTATGTTAATCACCATACATTACATCATTAGTTTTTGATGTAGTGTTTCATGATTCATTGTGCATAACACCCAGTGCTCCATGCAGAACGTGCCCTCTTTAATACCCATCACCAGGCTTACCCATCCTCCCAAACCCCTCCCCTCTAGAACCCTCAGTTTGTTTTACAGAGTCCATCGTCTCTCATGGTTCGTCTCCCCCACCGATATCCCCCCTTCATTCTTCCCCTCCTCCTATCTTCTTCTTTTTTGTTCTTAACATATATTGCATTATTTGTTTCAGAGTTACAGATCTGTGATTCAACAGTCTTGCACAATTCACAGCACTCACCATAGCACATACCCTCCCCAGTATCTATCACCCAGCCACTCCATCCCTCCCACCCCACCCCCCACTCCAGCAACCCTCAGTTGATTTCCTGAGATTAAGAATTCCTCATATCAGTGAGATCATATGATACATGTCTTTCTCTGTTTGACTTATTTCGCTCAGGATAACACCCTCCAGTTCCATTCACGTTGTTGCAAATGGCAAGATCTCATTCCTTTTGATGGCTGCATAATATTCCATGGTATATATATACCACTTCTTCTTTATCCATTTGTCTGTTGATGGACATCTTGGCTCTTTCCATAGTTTGGCTATTGTGGAGATTGCTGCTATAAACATCGGGGTGCACGTACCCCTTCGGATCCCTACATTTGAATATTTGGGGTAAATACCCAGTAGTGCAATTGCTGGATCATATGGTAGCTCTATTTTCAACTTTTTGAGGAACCTCCATACTGTTTTCCAGAGTGGTTGCATCAGCTTGCATTCCCACCAACAGTGTAGGAGGGTTCCCCTTTCTCCGCATCCCCGCCAACATCTGTCGTTTCCTAATTTTGATGGGGTCTTTGTCTGGTTTTGGGATCAAGGTAATGGTGGCCTCATAAAATGAGTTTGGAAATTTTCCTTCCATTTCTCTTTTTTTGGAACAGTTTCAGAAGAATAGGTATTAATTTTTCTTTAAATGTTTGGTAGAATTCCACTGGGAAGCCATCTGGCCCTGGGCTTTTGTTTGTTGGGAGATTTTTGATGACTGCTTCAATTTCCTTAGTGGTTATGGGTCTGTTCAGGTTTCCTATTTCTTCTTGGTTCAGTTTTGGTAGTTGTTACATCTCTAGGAATGCATCCATTTCTTCCACATTATCTAATTTGCTGGCGTAGAATTGTTTATAATATGTTCTTATAATTGTTTGTATTTCTTTGGAGTTGGTTGTGATCTCTCCACTTTCATTCATGATTTTGTTGATTTGAGTCATTTCTCTTTTCTTTTTGATAAGTCTGGCCAGGGGTTTATCAATCTTGTTAATTCTTTCGAAGAACCAGCTCCTAGTTTCATTGATCTGTTCTACTGTTCTTTTGGTTTTTATTTCATTGATTTCTGCTCTGATCTTTATTATTTCTCTTCTCCTGCTGGGTTTAGGCTTTATTTGCTGTTCTTTCTCCAGCTCCTTTAGGTGTAGGGTTGTGTACTTGAGACCTTTCTTGTTTCTTGAGAAAGGATTGTATTGCTATATACTTTCCTCTTCGGACTGCCTTTGCTGCATCCCAAAGATTTTGAATAGTTGTGTTTTCATTTGCATTGGTTTTTATGAATTTTTTTAATTCTTTAATTTCCTTGTTGACCCATTCATTCTTTAGTAGGATGCTCTTTAGCCTCCATGTATTTGAGTTCTTTCCAACTTTCCTCTTGTGATTGAGTTCTAGTTTCAAAGCATTGTGGTCTGAAAATAGGCAGGGAATGATTCCAATCTTTTGGTACCAGTTGAGACCTGATTTATGACTTAGGATATGATCGATTCTGGAGAATGTTCCATGGGCACTAGAGAAGAATGTGTATTCTGTGGCTTTGGGGTGGAATGTTCTGAATATGTCTGTGAAGTCCATTTGGTCCAGTGTCATTAAAAGTCTTTATTTCCTTGTTGATCTTTTGCTTAGATGATCTGTCCATTTCAGTGAGGGGGGTGTTAAAGTCCCCCACTATTATTGTATTGTTGTCAATGTGTTTCTTTGCTTTTGTTATTAATTGGCTTATATAATTGGCTGCTCCCATGTTAGGGGCATAGATATTAACAATTGTTAGATCTTGTTTTTGGATACACCCTTTAAGTATGATGTAGTGTCCTTCCTCATCTCTTATTATAGTCTTTGGTTTAAAATCTAATTTGTCTGATATAAGGATTGCCAACCCAGCTTTCTTTTGGTGTCCATTAACATGGTAAATGGTTTTCCCCCCCTCACTTTCAATCTGGGGGTGTCTTTGGGTCTAAAATGAGTCTCTTGCAGACAGCATATCGATGGGTCTTGTTTTTTATCCAATCTGATAGCCTGTGTCTTTTGATTGGGGCATTTAGCCCATTTACATTCAGGGTAACTATTGAAAGATATGAGTTTAGTGCCATTGTATTGCCTGTAAGATGACTGTTACTGTATATCATCCGTGTTCCTTTCTGGTCTATGTTGCTTTTAGGCTCTCTCTTTGCTTAGAGGACCCCTTTCAATATTTCTTGTAGGGCTGGTTTGGTGTTCGCAAATTCTTTTAGTTTTTGTTTGTCCTGGAAGCTTTTTATCTCTCTGGATATAGTATTCTTGGCTGCATATTTTTCTCATTTAGTGCTCTGAATATATCACGCCAGTCCTTTCTGGCCTGACAGGTCTCTGTGGATAGGTCTGCTGCCAATCTAATGTTTCTATCATTGTAGGTTACAGATCTCTTCTCCTGAGCTGCTTTCAGGACTTTCTCTTTGTCTCGGAGACTCATAAGTTTTACTATTAGATGTCGGGGTGTTGACCTATTTTTATTGATTCTGAGAGGGGTTCTCTGTGCTTCCTGGATTTTGATGCCTGTTTCCTTCCCCAAATTAGGGAAGTTCTCTGCTATAATTTGCTCCAATATACCTTCTGCCCCTCTCTCTCTTTCTTCTTCTTCTGGGATCCCAATTATTCTAATATTGTTTCATCTTATGGTATCGCTTATCTCTCGAATTCTGCCCTCGTGATCCAGTAGTTGTTTATCTCTCTTTTTCTCTGCTTCTTTATTTTCCATCATTTGGTCTTCTATATCACTACTTCTCTCTTCTGCCTCATTTATCCTAGCAGTTAGAGCCTCCATTTTTGATTCCACCTCATTAATAGCCTTTTTGATTTCAACTTGGTTAGATTTTAGTTCTTTTATTTCTCCAGAAAGCATTTCTCTGATAACTTCCCTGCTTTTTTCAAGCCCAGCTAGTATCTTTAAAGTGATGATTCTGAACTCTAGATCCAACATTGTACTAATGTCCGTATTGAGTAGTTCCCTGGCAGTTGGTATTACCCCTTGTTTTTTTTGTTGAGGTGATCTTTTCTGTCTTGTCCAGAGGAGAACAAATTAATGAAAGAACAAAATGCTAACAGGGTAACAACGTCCCCAGAAAATATACTCTAAACAAATCAGAAAAGACCTGAAGCTGGGGGAAAAGAAAAGGAAAGAAAGAAGAAAGAAAAAGAAAAAGATAAAAACAAATAAAAACAGAACAAAACAAAAGAAAACAGAATATGATCAAATATGATCAGGCTGGTGCATAGATCAGTACCACACACTAGATTTTGGGTGTATTTTGGTCTTTTAGAAGAAAGGCCTCCCAAAATTTTAAAGAAATAAAAACTTATATATGTACAAAAATAAGGGTTGATATGATGAAGGGATGGAATATGACTGTAAAGGTGAAAATTATAAAATTTTATAAAAGGAATTGATAAGAAGTTGTTTGAAAAAAGAAAGAAGAGGATTTTTTTAAAAAAAGGGAGAGAATGTGTTCTACTCTTCAGGTAGAAGAGTAGAACAAAACCATACACTAGAGATTTAGGGTATATTTTGATCTGTTAGAAGAAACTATCTCAAACTTTTAAAGAGAGAACAACTTATATACATATGCCAAAAATAAGGGTAACTACTATGAAGGGATAGAATATGACTCTAAAAATGAAAAATAAAAATGTTTTTTAAAAAAGGGATTGATAAGATGTTGGTTGAAAAAGGGAAAAAGAAAAATTCAAAAAAAAAAGACAATTAAAAAAAATTAACTTTGAAAGACTAAAGAATCATGGTAAAAAGCCATGGATTCTATGTGCATTATTCCCCTAGTGCTGGAGTTCTGCCATTCTCATTGATGGGTAAACTTGGTCTTGGCTGGCTGTTCTTGCTGATCTTCTGGGGGAGGGGCCTGTTGCCGTGGTTCCCAAATGTCTTTGCCGGAGGCGGAATTGCCCCGCTCTTGCCGGTTCGGGCTAAGTAATCTGCTCGGGTTTGCTCTTGGGAGCTTTTGTACCCTGCAAGCTTTCCACACAGCTTTGGAGGACGAGAGTGAAAATAGCGGCCTCCCAATCTCCGGCCCAGGGGAGCTGAGAACTCGGGCCCCGCTCCTCAGTGCGCCCCCAGAGAAAAGCAGTCAATCACTCCCCTCTCCCTGCTCTCCAGCTGCACTCAGTGCTCACCCGGCTTGTGACCCAGCGTTTCTATCTCTGGCACCCGACTCGGTGTGGAGTCTCCAAACCCAGCAGATCCCTGTGGTGAGCTCCCACACCACTCCTCCCGGAGGAGGAAGGGGAGTCTCCCCAGATCTGCCGCTTGTTGGGTCCCTGCTGGAGGAGCAGTGGCCCGACTATGCTGCAGATCACGGTTTATGGCAACCCCGAGCTGAGAGCCCGCGCCTCGGCTCCGTCTCTGCAGCTGGCTTCCCTGCTCCAATACCTGGGAGCTCTGCCACACTCAGGCACCCTTGGTCTTTCAGTGACCCTGAGGGTCCTGAGACCACACGGTCCCACGAGGGTTACACCCCCCCACCCCCGCTTAGCCACTGGAGCGACGTCCCTCAGCGGAGCAGACTTCTAAATGTTCCGATTTTGTGCTCTGCTGCTCTATCACTTGCCAGAAGCGGATGACGGAGGCCCCCTCCCCTGCCATCTATCCTCCCGAATATCACCTTGGATTCACTTCTCCTCACGTCCTACCTTCCAGACAGTGGTCGCTTTTCTGTTCAGAGTTGTTGCTATTCTTTTCTTTGATCTCCTGTTGAGTTTGTAGGTGTTCAGAATGGTTTGATCCCTATCTAGCTGAATTCCTGAGACCAGACGAAATCCAGGTCTCCTACTCCTCCACCATCTTGCTCCGCTCCCCCATACCAAGTCATATCGTAAAGCATTTCCTTTGCTCTTCTACTACCTCTTAATGTTGCTAAAAGAGACAAACTCATAAGGAAGTAATGGTTAATTACCTCAGTTTTCATTAATTTTCTTTTTTGTTCTCTGTCACCAAAACAAATACATACATGCATATATATATATACAGACATACATTAAAATGGACAATATAAATGCATTAGATATCAAGAGATAACACTAAATGCCTTTTTGTTGCCATTTTATTAGTCACTGAGTGTCTATAGCCAGGACTAAATTCTCAAGATAATACTCCATAGTTCAGAAGTTTCCTTCCTTTATTTCTCTAATATATCCAAACTTTATTCATTGTTCCCATTCTATAGAAATTCCCTATCTATACTAACTGGGTAATAAATACCTGCTAAAGGACTAAAAGCTGACTAAGTCTTATTTATTACACTTTAAAAAAGGGCTTACAAATCCAAATAAAGAACAAACAGTTGAAATTTGGAGGATCATGATAGTTCAATAGAGGAAATTTGGAAGGGAGAGTCTTTTTGTACTTCTTTGTTATTTTTTTACATTTGATGTATTTAACATTTTGATTATACTAACAATTTTTCAAAAATATTAGGATAAAAAATAAGTCATATTTTTGCATATATTTTCTATCAAAATTAAGTGACAGCATGATGTGACATCCTTCACTTTATGTTTGACTGACAATACCTTCATAAAGAGTTTTTTTCTGCAAAGTTTTAGAGCTTCACCATTTTTTCCAAGATCTTCTCAATTCACAGATATTCAAATCTAAATTTCAGTGGCCTGGAGCAATTCTCAATCACCTCATCTTAGTTACAGTTTGGTCTAAAACATGCTAGATGCTAAATAGATATTCCAGAAAGGAGTCAAATCCAGAAGGAACAACAACAACAAAAAGCCAGAATTTTGAACTATTTGATTCATCTTTTGGAAACTAAAAAGCACAAATGTATTAGTTTGGTTCATAGTGACAAAAGTACAACTCTGAGTTACCTAGGCTAATAGGATATTTATTGGCATACAGAATTCAAGTAAGGGCTGAATACCCACATTGCAGGAGGGTTGTGAGGTAGCTTGGTTGATGAACTGTTGGAAGCAGTATCATTGTTCTGTTTTTGTTCCTCTCCAAGTGTTAGCTTTGCTTTTTCATTATGGACTTGTTTACTCTATGTGATAGGAAACATTACAGCCATAGGTTTCACTTTTTTCCTGTGGAATTGTTTTTCCAATATCATTGAGATATAATTGACATATAACATTGTGTAAGTTTAATGTGTACAACATAGTGATTTGATACAAGTATATATTGCAAAATGATTATCACAATAAGATTAGTTAACATTTCCATCACTTCACATAATTATCATTATTATCTTTTTATGGTGAGAACATTTAAGATTTACTTTCTTAGCAACTTTGAAGCATATTATATAGTATTGTTAACTGTAGTCACCATTCTGTACAGTGGATCCCCAGAAATTATTCATCTTATAAATGAAAGTTTGTAAACTTTGATCATTCCGTTTCCCCCACCCCCAACCCTGCAAGTCACCATTCTATTCTCAGTTTCCATAGGTTTGGCTTTTTTAGATTTCAAACATAAGTGAGATAATACAGAATTTGTCTTTGACTGGCTTACCCAAGGGTCATCTGTATTGTTGCAAACAGGATGACTTCCTATTTTATGGCTGAATAATATTCTAATATATATATATATGAATAATATTCACATATATGTGCACACACAGAAATATATCTTTTTTTAAAAATTTTATTATGTTATGTTAATCACGTACATTACATCATTAGTTTTTGATGTAGTGTTCCATGATTCATTGTTTGCATATAACACCCAGTGCTCCATTCAATACGTGCCCTCTTTAATACCCATCACCAGGCTAACCCATCCCCCAAACCCCCTCCCCTCTAGAACCCTCAGTTTGTTTCTCAGAGTCCATACATAGTCTCTCATAGTTCATCTCCCCCTCCGATTTCCCACCTTTCATTTTACCCTTCCTACTATCTTCTTTTTTTTTTTTAACATATAATGTATTATTTGTTTCAGAGGTACAGGTCTGTGATTCAACAGTCTTACACAATTCACAGTGCTCACCACAGCACATACCTTCCCCAATGTCATCACCCAGCCACCCCATGCCTCCCACCCCCCACCATTCCAGCAATCCTCAGTTTGTTTCCTGAGATTAAGAATTCCTCATATCAGTGAGATCATATGATACATGTCTTTCTCTGTTTGACTTATTTCGCTCAGCATAATACCCTCCAGTTCCATCCACGTCGTTGCAAATGGCAAGATTTCATTCCTTTTGATGGCTGCATAATATTCCATTGTATATATATACCACTTCTTCTTTATCCATTTGTCTATCGATGGACATCTTGGCTCTTTCCATAGTTTGGCTATTGTGGACATTGCTGCTATAAACATCGGGGTGCATGTACCCCTTTGGAGCACTACATTTGTATCTTTGTGGTAAATACCCAGTAGTGCAATTGCTGGATCGTATAGTAGCTGTATTTTCAACTTTTTGAGGAACCTCCATACTGTTTTCCAGAGTGGCTGCACCAGCTTGCATTCCCACCAACAGTATAGGAGGGTTCCCCTTTCTCTGCCTCCCTGCCAACATCTGTCATTTCTTGACTTATTAATTTTAGCCGTTCTGACTGGTGTGAGGTGATATCTCATTGAGGTTTTGATTTGGATTTCCCTGATGCCCAGCGATGTTGAGCACTTTTTCATGTGTCTGTTGGCCACTTGGATGTCTTCTTTGGAAAAATGTCTGTTCATGTCTTCTGCCCATTTCTTGATTGGATTCTTTGTTCTTTGGGTGTAGAGTTTGATAAGTTCTTTATAGATTTTGGATACTAGCCCTTCATCTGATATGTCATTTGCAAAAAGATATCTTTTTTTAAAGATTTTATTTATTTGAGAGAGAGAGAGCACAAGCATGGGTAGGGGCAGATGGAGAAGCAGACTTCCTGCTGAGCAGGGATCCCGTTGTGGAGCTCAATCCCAGAACCCTGGGATCATGACCTGAGCTGAAGGCAGCCAACTGAGCCACCCAGGTGCCCCCAGATATCGCTTTAAGATCGTGATTTCATTTCCTTTGGATATATACCCAGAATTGGGAGTGTTGGAGCATATGTAATTCTATTTTTAATTTTTTGAGAAGTTTCCATACTGTTTTCCATAATGGCTCTCTCAATTTACATTCCCACAAACATTGCACAAGTGTTCCTTTTTCTTTACATCCTTGCTAACACTTGTTATCTCTTGTCTTTTTTCATAATTTTTTTTTGTGTTATGTTAGTCACCACACAGTACATCATTAGTTTTTGATGTAGTGTTACATGATTCATTGTTTGTGTATAACACCCAGTGTTCCATGCAACATCTCTTGTCTTTTTGATAATAGTCTTTCTAACAGGTATGAGGGAGTATATCACTGTGGTTTTGATTTCTATTTTCCTGATGATTAGTGATGTCAAGCATCTTTTCATATACCTGTTGGCCATTTAGATGTCTTTTTTGGAAAATTGTCTATTCAGGTCCTATGCCCATTTTAAAATAAAATTGTTATTTTGCTATTGAGTTGTGTAAATTCCTTATATATTATGGATATTAACTCCCTATTAGATATGATTTACAAATATTCCCTCCCTTTCATTTCATAGGTTGCCTTTTCAGTTTGTTGATTATTCTTATTTTTGTGTGTGTGTTTGTAGAAACTTTTTAGTTTGATGTAGCCCCACTTGTTTTTGCTTTTGTTGCTTGTGTTTTTTATGGGAAATCCAAAAAAATATTGTTGCCAAAATGAGTGTCAAGGAGATTTTTCCCTTATGTTTTTTTTTTCTAGGTTTATGGTGTCAGCCTTTACATTTAAGTCTTTAATCCATATCAAGTTAATTTTTGTATGTGGTATTAAGGTAAAGGTCCAATTTCATTTTTAATTTTCTTAATATAAGCATTTACTGTGTGAACTTCCCTCTTAGAACTGTTTTTCCTGCATTCCATAAGTCTTTGGATGATGCATTCCCATTTTAGTTTGTTTCAAAATATTTTTTGATTTCTCTTATGACTTTTTCTTTGACCTATTGGTTTTTTTTTTCAGGAGTATGTTAATTTTTAAATATTTGTGAATTTTCACACTATTTCCTGTTATACTTAGTTTTATTCCATATGGTTAGAATGATTCTTGGTATGATTTCAATCTCCTTACATATGCTTAGATATGTTTTTTATCCTGGAGAATGTTCCATGTGTGCTTGAGAAGAATGTTTATTCTGCTGCTGTTGGAAGGAATGTTCCGTATAGGTCTATTAGGTCCATTTGATCTAAAGTTTAGTCAATTCCAGCATTTATTTATTTATTTTTTGTCTGGGTGACCTATCCAATGTTGAAAGTGGGGTGTTGAAGTCCCCTACTATAATTGTATTATGTATTTCTCCATTTATAGCTATTAGTATTTGTTTAATATATTTAGGAGTTCCAATGTTGGTTCCTTATATGTTTATAATTGTTATATTCTCTTCATGTGTTGATCTCTTCATCATTATATAAATACCATTTTCTCTTGTTAGAGTTTTTGAATTAAAATATATTTTTTTCTGATATAAGTGTAGATACACATGCTCTTTTGGTTTTTGTTTCTATGGAATTTTATCTTTTCATGTTGCCTATGAGTGTCCTTAAAGGTGAAATGAGTCTCCTGTAGACATCATGTAGTCTTGTTTTTTTATCCATTCAGCCATTCTCTGTCTTTTGAATATAGAATTGAATCCATTTGCATTTAAAGTAATTATTAATAGGTAAAGACTTATTAATGTTATCTCATTCATTGTATTGTGGTTGTTTTATAGTTCCCTTGTTTTTTTCTTCATCTCTATCTTCCTTTGTGAATTGATGATTTTCCAAAATAGTATGCATTGATTCCCTTCTCTTGATCTTTTTTGTATCTACTTCAGGTTTTTACTTTTTTGTTACCATGTAGCTTACATAAAACCTCTTATAACAATTTATTTGAGGCTGATAACACTTAACTTTGCTCTCAAACAAAACCTCTATACTTTCATTTACTCCATCCCCACATTTTATGTTTTTGATATCACAATTTGCCTCTTTTTATATTTATATTGTGTATCCATTAAAAATTATTATAGATATGGTTATTTTTAATATTTATATATTTTAACCTTTATAATAGAGTAAAATGCTTTATAAACCAAAATATAACACTATTAGAGTATTCTTCAGGACTATATATTTACCTTTAACAGGGTGATTTTAGTTTCAGGGTTAGAGTTTAGTGATTCATTAGCTGCATGTAACACCCAGTGCTCATTACATCAAGTGCCCTCCTTAATGCTCATCACCAATTACCCCAACCTCTACCCACCTCCCCTCCAGCACCCCTCAGTTTGTTCCCTAATAGTTAAGAATCTCTTATGGTTTGCCTCCATCTCTGTTTTCATCTTATTTTATTTTTCCTTCCCTTCCCCTATGTTCATCTGTTTTGTTTCTTAAATTCCAATATGAATGAAATCATGTGGTATTTGTCTTTTTCTGACTGACTTATTTCGCTTAGCATAATACCTTCTAGTTCCATCCATGCTGTTGCAAATGGCAAGATTTCATTTTTTTTTTTTTGATGACTGAGTAATACTTTCGTGTTTTCAAGTTAATTCTTAGCATCCTTTTATTGAAAACTGAAAAACTCTAGCATTTCTTGTAAGCAGAATCTAGAGGTGATGAATGTTCTCAACTTTTGATTGTATGGGAAAGTCTGTATATCTTCCTCATTTCTGAAAGGCAACTTTATAAGATAAAATATTCTTGATTGGAAGTTTTTTTTTTCCCTTTCAGCACCTTGAATATATCATCCCACTTTTTTCTGGTCTGTAAGATTTAAGCAGAAAATCAAATGATAGCCTTATGTGCTTTCCCCTGTATGTGAGGATTCCTTTTGCTACTTTTAAAATTCTCTCTTTGTCTAAGAGGTGCTTGGCTGACTCAATTGGTGGAGCATGTGACTCTTGATCTCAGGGTTGTGAGTTTGAGCCCCATGTTGGATGTAGATTACTTAAAAATAAAATCTTCAAAATCCTTTGTCTTTGATTTTAGACAAATTTCTTATAATGTGTCTTGGAGAAGATTGTTTGGGATTGATATTTAGGGCAGTCCAATGATCTTCATGAACTTGGCTCTCCAAATCTGTCCTCAGATTTGGAAAGTTCTCAGCCATTTTCTTCAAATAAGTATTCTGCCCCTTTCTCTCACTCTTCTTCTGAGATTCCAATAACGTGTATAAAGTTTCTTTTAATGGTATCTGATAGTTTATGTAGGCTTTCTTCACTCTTTTTCTTTCTTTTTTTTTTTTCTTTTTTCTCTTTTGGATAATGTCAAAGAACCTGTCTTCTACTCATAGATTCTTTCTTCTCCTTGATCCAGTTTGATCTTGATGCTCTTAATTACATTTTTTTAAAAGATTATTTATTTATTTATTTCCCAGAAATGAGAGAGAGAGAGAGAGAGTGAGAGAGAGCACGAGCAGGGGGAGCGGCAGGCCGAGGGAGAAGTAGCAACCCCCCCCGAGCAAGGAGTCCAATGTGGGACTCGATCCCAGTACCTTGGGATCATGACCTGGGCCGAAGGCACTCAACCAACTGAGCCACCCAGGTGTCCCTCTTAATTATATTTTTGTCATTTCATTTATTATATTCTTCAGCTCCAGAATTTCTGAGTTCTTTTATGATTTCTATTTCTTTACTTTTATTTTGTTCATGTTTGTCCTGATTTTATTGACTTGTCTTTGTGTTTTCTTGTAGTTCAGTAAGTTTCCTTAAGATAATTATTCTGACTTCTTTATCAAGCAAATTGCAGATCTCCATTTCTTTGTTTTGGTTGCTGGAAAATTGTGTTTCTCTGATAGTATCATGTTTCCTTGATTTTCGTGTTGCTTGAAATCTTACATTGCTGTATTTACATTTGAAGAAGCACTCACCTCCCTTATTATTTATTGACTGGCTTTGGGAGTGAAATACATTCCATCAGCCCTGTTTCAAACTCTAAGGCTTTTCTCAAACTTTTTCTATGGATACTCCTGCTTCATACTTCTTTATTCCCTTGTGGCAGAATTCTTAAGCTTGTTTGCTTTCTCTCAATCCTGCAAAAACAGTCCAGTTACTGACAACATCCTTTTTGTTTTCACTAAGGAGGTGTTGAATACTAAAGTTTGTGTCATTTCTCCCACATCCATATACTTGGTCAGGCTTTCTACATATGCTTATTAGCCATTTCCAAAAGGTCACTCTCACTGTCATTGGGCATGTGCAAAAGGATCCAGCCATGAGGTGGGAGGTGTGGGTAGGTGGGGCACATGGAGCTTTGAGTGTGTCCATGAGCCAGTTGGAGGCAGGGATCTGCAGGCAAGGCATACCCAGTGGCTTTTAGACAGACTTCCTGATGGAGTCTGCAAAGCACTCAGTAAGACCTGCATCTCTTTGATGACCTCTGAGAGGTTTGTCTGCTATTCTCCCACCTGCTTTCTGCTTCTAGTCATGCAGTACATTTCAGTATTCTGGATGGGGCAAGAAAGAAGAGTCTCTTTGGCAACATTTCACACCTGGGGAATTTGGGTTCTCACTTACACATTTTCACTTTCTCCCACAGAAGAAATCACAGGCCAAGTAGGTCTATCTGGCTCTAAGCTGTGCTGCCTTGGGGGAGGGGTGATGTGGGTAAAGTGAAACTGCTTTTCATTCATTCTTCAGTGTGTCTAATCCCAGATCTTTTATTTATTTATTTATTTTTGCTCCATTGGTGTGCTGATATTTCTCTGCTGGATACCTGAACTTCCAAAAAAACAGCCATCCATGGGTCAATGCTTAAATCAGTGTTTTGGGGGGAGAAGATGGTAGAAAACTTATTCTGCCATAATGATGACATAACTCTTGACCTTCTTTCCCTGGTACTCCTTTTACAGGGATTTCTATCTGCAAGGTTAGCCTTGTCTCCACTTATATTTTGATCTTTTCTTATAAATATAAAAATTGCATTTTCATGGAAACTTTTCTTTTTCATTATTGTATATTTTTATAAACTTGGGCTATTAATATATTTTATTTATTCACAAATATTGACAGACACTACTAACAGGTCTGAGGATTCCTGTTAACACTTATCTCTCACTTCAGTTCTTCAAAGTAAAAAATAGAACTACCCTAGGACCCAGCAATTGCACTACTAGGTATTTACCCAAAGGATAAAAAATACTGACTCAAAGGGGCACATGCACCCTGAAGTTTATAGCACCGTTATCAACAATAACCAAATTATGGAAAGAGCTAAATGTCCATCAATTGATAAATGGATAAAGAAGATGTGGTGTGTGTGCATGTGTGTGTGTGTATATATATAGAATATTACTTAGCCATCAAAAAGAGTGAAATATTGCCATTTGCAATGATATGGATAGAGCTAGAATGTATTATGCTAACTGAAATAGGTAAGTCAGAGAAAGACAAATACCTTATGATTCCACTCATGTTCAGAATTTAAGAAACAAAACAGATGAACATAGGGGAAGGGGGGAAAAAAGAGAGAGAGGCAACCATAAGAGACTATTGACTATAGAGAACAAACTGAGGGTTGATGGATGGCAGGTGGGTGGGGGATGGGCTAAATAGGTTATGTGTATTAAAGAAGGGACCTTTTGTGTTGAGCACTGGGTGTTATATGTAAGTGACAAATCACTAAATTCTACTCCTGAAACCAATATTATACTATATGTTAACTAACTAGAAACTAAATAAAAATTTCAGAAAAAACATTTATCTCTCACTTCTTTAACTCTAATATATCCATTGTTGTTATTACTCAAATATTACTTTATTAAACAGCACTACTTTTTCCAGTTTTATTGAGAAATAATTGACATACATCACTGTGTATATTTAAAGCATAGAGCATGATGGTTTGATTTATGTATATTGTGAAATGATTACCACAATAGTTTCAACCAGTATCTGTCTTCTTATATAGATACAATAAGAGGAAAGAAAGATAAAAAGAAAGGAAAAACAACTTTTTCTTGAGATTAGAACTCTTAGGAATTATTTTCCTAACAATTTTCCTATAGACTATACAGCAGCATTAGCTATAGTCATCATGTTGTACATTACATCTTTAGTACTTATAACAGGAAGAGTGTACCTTTTTTTTTTTTTTAAGATTTTATTTATTTGACAGAGAGAGACACAGCGAGAGAGGGAACACAAGCGGGGGAAGCGGGAGAGGGAGAAGCAGGCTTCCCGTGGAGCAGGGAGCCCAATGCGGGGCTCGATCCCAGGACCCCAGGATCATGACCTGGGCCGAAGGCAGACGCTTAACGACTGAGCCACCCAGGCGCCCCAGGAAGAGTGTACCTTTTGACCACCTTCTTCCAACTTCTCTCCCCCACCCTCCACTTACAATAACCACAAGTCTGATATCTTTTACTATGTTTTTTTTTTTACATTCTACATATAAGTGAGATCATATAGTATTTATCTTTCTCTGTCTGGCTTATTTTACTTAGAATGATACCTTCAAGATTCATTTGTGTTGTTGCATATGGTAGGATTTAATTTTTATGGCTGAATAATATTTCATGGTGTGTGTGTGTGTGTGTGTGCATCTCAAAAGTTATTTATCCATTAATCCATCAATGGACAATTAGGTTGTCTCCATATCTAGGTTATTATAAATAATGCTGCTATGAACATGGAGGTGCAAATATCTGTTTGAATTAGTGTTTCCTTTTTCTTTGCATGTATTCCCAGAAGTGGAATTGTTGGACCATATGGTAGCTTTATTTTTAATTTTTTGAGGAACCTCCGTCTTATTTTCCATAGTGGCTATTACCAATTTGC
Source organism: Mirounga angustirostris (assembly GCF_029215605.1). Lineage (NCBI taxonomy): Eukaryota > Metazoa > Chordata > Mammalia > Carnivora > Phocidae > Mirounga > Mirounga angustirostris. The sequence continues at coordinate 102,665,992 of NW_026991719.1, forward strand.
AGTCCCACCAACAGTGCACAATGGTTCCCTTTTCTCTACATCCATTTCAGCATTTATTATCTCTATGCCATTCTAACAGTCTTGAAGTGATATCTTATTGTGGTTTTAAATTGCATTTCCCTAATGACTAGTGCATGTACCCGTTGGCCTTTCATTTATCTTCTTTGGAGCAATACTTATTAAGATCCTTTGCCCATCTTTTAATTGGGCTATTTGGTTTTTGCTATTGAATTGTATGAGTTATTTATATATTTTGTATTTATTTCTGCTCTATTCTTTTATTATTTCCTTTCTTCTGATAACTGTGGGCTCAATTTGTTCCTTTTTTTCTAGTTCCATAAAGCATACAGTTAGACTGTGTATTTGGGATATTTCTTGCTTCTTAATGTAGGCATTAATTGCTATGAACTTACCTCTTAGAACTGCTTATGTTGCATCCCATAAGTTCTGGTATGCTGTGTCTCCATTTTCATTTGTCTCAAGAAACTTTTTTATTTCCACTTTAATTTATTCTTTGATCCACTGTTGTTCAAGAGAATATTGTTTAATTTCTTCGTGCTTGTGAATTTTCCAGTTTTCCTCTTGTTATTGATTTCTAGTTTCATATCATTGTGGTCAGAGAAGATCCTTGGTCTGATTTCAACCTTCTTAAACTTGCTGAGATTTGTTTTGTGGCCTAGCATATGATCTATCCTAGAAAATGTTCCATGTGTACTTGAGAAGAATATGTATACAGCTGTTGTTGGTTAGAATGTTCTGTATGTGTCTTTTAGGTCAATTTTGTCTATAATGTTGTACAAATCCACTGTTTCTTTATTGATTCTGTCTGGATGATTTATCCATTGTTGAGAGTTGGGTATTAGAGTCCCCAACTATTGTTTTATTGCCATTTATTTCTCCCTGTATTTCTGTTATTTTTAGCTGTATATATTTAGGTGCTTCAATGTGTGGGTGTACAAATATTTTTAATTATTATATCTTCTTGATGTGTTGACCTCTTTATCATTATATAATGACCTTCTTTGTCTCTTTTTTTTAAGATTTTTTAAAATTTATTTGACAGAGAGAGACACAGTGAGAGAGGGAACATAAGCAGAGGGAGAAGCAGACTTCCTGCTGAGCAGGGAGCCCAATGCAGGGCTTGATCCCAGGATCCTGGGATCATGACCTGAGCTGAAGGCAGACACTTAACTACTGAGCCACACAGGCACCCCTTCTTTGTCTCTTTTTACTATTTTTAGTTTAAACTTTATTTTGTCTGATACAAATATAGCAACCCTGATTTTTGTTTGTTTTTGTTTGTTTTGCTTACCATTTGCTTGAAATGTCTTTTCCATACCTTCATGCTCAATCTACATGTGTTTTTAAGGCTAAAGTGAGTCTCTTGTAGGAAGGATATTGTTGAATCTTTTTCTTTTCTTTCTTTTTAATGCATTCAACCATTCTATAACTTTTAATTGGAGAATTTATTCTGTTTACATCTAAAGTACTTATTTATAAGTAAGGACTTACTACTGCTATTTTGTTCATTGTTTTTTATTGTTCTGTAGATCCATGTTCCTTGTTTCTTATCCTGCTTTCTTTTTTGTGTTTTCATGCCTTTTGGTATCAGTATGCTTTGACTTCTTTATTGTTTTTTCTTGTGTAATTTACCCTTGTTATTACCATGAGGCTTACAAAAAAGTACTTTAAATTTATAACACTCTATTTTAAACAGATAACAAATTAACTTCAATGGAATTCATAAACCTTACACTTTTACTTCTCCTTCCCTTCATATTTTAGGCTACTGCAGTTACAGTTCACATGTGTTTTATATTGTGTAATATGTATTATACAGATTGTTGTAACTATGGTTATTTATATATCCACCAATACCAGTGAGATTTACACCATGTCTTTATGTTTTTATGATGTTACTCAGTGTTCTTTTATTTCCACTCAAAGAATTGTTTTTAGCATTTCTTATAAGGCAGGTCTGGTGGTAATGTATGCCCTCAGCTTTTGTTTGTTCAGGAAAGTATTTCAACTTCATTTCTGAAGGACAGCTTTGCTGGGTATAGAATTTTTGGTTAACAGTAATTTTCTTTCAATAATTTGAATATGTCATCCCATTCTATCCTGGCCTGAAAAGTTTCTGTTGAGAAATCTACCTATAGTCTTATGGGAGTTCTTTTTGTGTAACATCTCTCTACTCTCTTGCTTCTCTTAAAATTCTTTATCTTTGACTTTTGATAATTTAATTATAATGTGTCTTGGTGTAGCCCTATTCAGGTTCAACCTATTTGGGATCCTTTAGGCCTCATAGATCTGGATGTCAATTTCTCTCCCCAGGTTTGGGAAGTTTTCAACCATTATTACTTTAAATATACTTTTTATCATTTTCTCCTTTTCTTCTTCTAGAATTCCCATAATGCAAATATTGTTTCTTTTCATTATGTCTTATAATTCCCATAGGCTTTCTTCACTCTTTTTCATTCCTTTTTCTTTTTTCTTTTCTGAGTAATTTCCAAAGTCCTATCCTCAAGGTTGTCAATTCTTCTGCATGGTTGAGTCTACTTTGAAACTCTCTATTGAATTCTTCAGTTCAGTTATTGTATTTTTCAACTCCGAAATTTTTTTTATGTTCTTGTTTTTGATGGTTGCTATTTCCTTGCCAAACTTCTTGTTTTGTTCATGCATTGTTTTTCTAATTTTTTTAGTTATCTGTGTTTTGTTATAGTTCACTAAGCTTCCTCAAGAGAATTGTTCTGAACTCTGTCTACCAGTTCATAGATCTCCATTTCTTTAGGTTTAGTCACTGGAGTTTTATTAGTTCCCTTTAGTGGTATCATATTTACTTGATTTTTTGTAATCCTTGATTCCTTAGGTTGGTATTTACGCATTTGAGTAATTGGACTTCTCTTCCATAATTTATAAATTTGCTTTGGCAGAGACAGTTCTTCACCAGTCAGCTCAGTTTGGGTTTCTAGTGTGCCTGCTGGTAATGTCCTTAGGCAGGTGGAATTTGCTGTTATGGTCTATTTTAGGGCAAGGCATCTGTTCAAGCTCTGAGGATGGGGATGGAGGTTTTGATTGGCTGAGAATAGTTGGATAGAACTACAGGCTTTGTTCTCTACCCAAATGAGGCTGTAGGATAAGCTCTGCCTTTGTCTAGATTCTCTGGTCAGGCTTACTAGATCATTGGGACTAGGTACTATCTTCAGTAGTAGATGAGGTGATAAATTAGCTTCCCTGACCTGGCAGGACAGAAGGGCAGGACCCAAGGACGATATTGCTAATTGTTTGGGGAGCTGAAACAAGTCAGAGTATACACAAAATTCCATGGTCAGGTGAGGCCACTGATTCTGCTCTGCATATAGGGGAAGTCATGGTTTGTGTTCTTTGTTCAAGTCCTACTGGACACAGGGCTGTTAAATGGGCTATGCAGCCTATCATGTGCTTTGATTAAGTTCTCTGGTCAGACAGGCTGAAGGCTGTATTCAGGAATAAGCAAAGATATAAATTAGATTCCCTGCCCAGGCACAGCCGGAGAAACAGCTCTAAAGCCAGTAAAGCTCTTCGTTTGTTGTCTTAATTCAAACTGGTCCGTACCCCAAGTTCAGACCACTGTCAAACAGGGCCACTGATCTTACTCTGCAAACTATCCTCAGCCTTGGTTGTGAATTAATCCTCCTGCCTGTGTATAGCATAGGAATGCTCCATGCCGGGTACTGGTTTTGTTCTGGGAGTGATCATCTCTGCTCACCTACCTCTTGGCTGGAGTGCCACTGAGCTACAGAACTTCCAGTTGTGACCAGCCCTTCTGGTCAGATGGGGCCAAAAGACACTTTACACAGCAAGCAGGACTGTTTTAGCTCTCTTGCCTGGGTGGGAGGGGGTGGGGATGGGGCTATTCCAGGCTACTTTCAATTTCTCAAAAACACTCTCTAGTTGGGAGGGGCTGGGAGCTACCTTCAGTCTTGGCTATGAATTAATCCTCCTGCCTTTGCATAGCATAAGAACCCACTATTGCCTTTGCTCTGGCGGTGATCAGTTCTGCCCCTTTGCCTCTTGGCTTGAGGTCCACTGAGCTGCACTACTTCCAGTTCACCACAGCAGATGGAACCAGAGACATGCCCCATAGTGAGTGGGACTGTTATTTAGCTCCTTTCCTCATCATGGGCTCTAGGCTCTAAGACTGCAAAACTCCTTGTTTGAGGATCTAAATCAGGTAAATCTTAAGCAGCCTACTTAATACCTGATATTTTCAAAATAATTGGTGGATGTGAAATTAGATTATGAATATATTAGATGGAGGTGCTACATTTTTTGTTAGTTTGGTTAAGGTTGGCTCTTTTGTATTTCCACAACACTTATACTGCTGAGTACATAGTAACAACTCAATCATTGTTGATTACAAACAGAGAATTAAGATCACCACAATAATGAAGAGTATAGGAACTAATTGTGTATGTCTCCTTGAGAAAGACCATTGTATTTTCTAAGACAGCAGACATGTTGCTAAGGTATTGAGTCTTCAAACATGGAAGAGTAAACACGAAAAGAAACTAATAAAAAAAGTGCTAATAAATCTTCTTGACTAAAGACTTTGGTTATTTATATGTAGTAGCTTTTTTGGCCAAGATTAAAGAATGTTAGAGACTCTAAGCTAGAAACTACACATAGGAAAGTACAAAGCAACACTGTGTTCAAATGTAGCTCTCCCAACTATCAAATTGTGAGTTTGGGCATTTTCTTAAGTTTCCTAAGCCTAAATTTTCTCATTTATAAAAAAACAAATGCTATGTACACCTAGGATTAAATGAGATAGGGAATGCCCCATTCAAGGCCAATACAGAAATGTTTTCAAGTAGTTTTGCGATGCAGATGTTGCTAACTTACCACTAAAGATATAGGAAATGATTATTTATTTCATAAAATAATCATTAAATTTAAATATAGATTTCTAATAATATTCCTTTAAGTGATTTTAAAAATCATTGTGCTTTACTATTCTAATTTATGTAAACATTTTAAGAATATGGTTATATGTATTTTGAATTATTCATCTATGGAATTTTAAACACAAATCTATACGTTTTATGAAATAAAACCATACATGATTCAGAGTAACATTCCTCTCTCAGTTATATGAACATAGTCTTAAAGTGTGCATATATATAAAGAAATATCTTTTAGGTATAAAATAAATGTTCATCTAGGGAAAACATTTTGTAAATTAAATGTAATGATCTAACTCTGAGATAATCCAAGAGAAATAAACCTAACCAACACATAAACATTTTTTGGGGGGGCAGAAAAGCCATCTCAGTTTCAATTTAATCAGAGAGCATAGTAAATTTCCCTAAAATTTCATACAGAAATCATCTTGCCTCAAGTTCTACAAAGTACTAATTTCAGAACCATTATATGGAAAGTTTCACAGACTCCAAGTTTGGAGAGTGAGAGAAGTAATTACCAAAATGTTAATGTGTCAGAGAGAAGTGGTTTAGGTTTTTGATTTGGTCTGGCTATACACTTTTGAACATTTCCCTCCCTTAGAAAAAGAAATCACTGTGTAGCTTTGATTCAAAATATACTTGGATGTGTTCAATACAGTAAATTTAATTCAATTCAATTTCATGAAGATACACTATGCCAAAATTGCATGTATTAAAAATAAGTTGCAAAATGAATTCTTATTCCCTAGAAGCCTATAATTGTACAAATAATTATAATACAAAGGAAGTAATTTAAGTATAATAGGAGAAATAGAAACTCTGCAGTATCCCTATGGCAGTTTAAAGGAGAAAGCAAGAGTAAGAGCAAAAAAAAATAAAATTACTAAAGATTAGGAAGGACTTCATAAAAAGGGTGACAGAGAAGAACCATAAACCTAGTAAACGTTCACTTTTTAGATACCTTAGATGTTTTTAAGTGTAGGATAGACCAACGTCCTCCAAATGATTCTATAGAAACCTAGATTTGATTTTAATTAGAATTTTATCATTTAAAAAAAGATCTTTACTTTAAAAATGAGATACAAACTCAAATGTATTATACACCTACATTTAGAATTCTGGAGACCACCAAAGTATTATTATGTACTATAGATGAGGATTTTTTCATACATGAGAATAAAATCTATTGTAGTATCTCTATGGAAACATCCACATTTCCTATGAACATAGCATTAATTTAAAGTATTATAGTCTAATTTATTTTTATTTAAATTATAAAACTTCTGCTTATGACTAAGATTGTGTAATAGGTGTCAGATTTACCCTTTCACAGACAGAACTAAGTTCCAGGCAAAATATAAAAATAAAACAAAGCATGGTTTTCAATACATTGCAAATCAGGCAGTGAAGAAGTTATGTCTAAGATTTGGGAAACAAATGAATTGAGGCCTACATTTTCCCCAGATTTCTGCCTGGAAAGAATATCCAGGACATGTCACAGAAAAGAAGACAAGGAGAACCCAGTAGTCTCCTTAATTTAGAAGGCAGAGCTGGGAGTCAGAGAGACCAAGTCTATTATAGTTCACAGTTCAAAGCATTGGAAAGGAGAAACAAGCATAGAGTGAGAAATCTGGAAATCTAAAGTTTCCCTTGAGTCTTCAGCTGAGCACTTAACAGTACATGCATGTGAGGAAACACAAGACTGGGGTGGGGGGACAAGATTGGAAAGAATAATCTATGGAAGTCACACAAGGCTGGGAAGTTTTGTTCCTTTCAGCCAAAATGAAGAACCTTATAATCCATACAGCATATACTATAGTACTAAATATTTTGCCTCAGTAATGGGTTAAAAATAACCATAGATAAAGGTACGCTGGTCCTGAATAACAAAACTTAAAAGGAAGCCCCAAAAGGATCAAATTCTTTCCAAGAAACTTCACCACATCCTAGAATATAGCTCAAGAATATTTATTGGAAAACAAAAATGTAAAGCATCTAACAATGTAAATTATGTCTGACATTCAATTAAAAAATAAGGCATGTAAAGAAGCAGAAAAACACAACCTTTAATGAGGGAAAAAAAATCAATCAAGTAAAACCAACCTAGAAATAACATGGAAAGTAAAATTAGTAGGCAAAATCATTAACACCATTACATTAACTATATTCTATAAAATACAAAAAGCTTCTCTGTGTGAAAGATTAAAATTTATAAAATCGATTTTTAAATAGCTCTAGAATGATTCAAATTTTCTAAATCTTATGTCAACTTAGGAATTGTCCATTTCATCTAAACTTTCAAATGTGTTGGCATCAAGTTGTTTATAATATCCTTTTATGGTTTAAAAAAAATCTGTAAGTTCTGTGTTTTCTGTTTCTTGTCTCTTTGTTCTCTCTCTGTGTCTTTCTCTCTGTCACTCTGACTCTGTCTCTCTCTCCCCTTCAGACCACAATTAATATATTTAAACTAGAAATCAAAAATAGAAAAATAGCTGGAAATTGCAAAATGGAGATTATACAACACACTGGAGAGTGAACAACCCATGGATTAAAAAAGAAACCTCAGGAGAAATTTTAAAATATTGTGAAGTACATGAAAATGAAACAACAACAACAACAACAACTTAGTGAAATTAATGAGATGCAGTGAAAGCAGTGTTTAGAGGGAAATTTATAGGATTAGAATGTATATATTAGAAAAGAAGAAAGATCTAAAATAAATACTTTAAACTTCCACCTTAGGAAACTAAATAAAAAAGAACAAATTAAATCCAAAGTGAGAAAAAGAAAAACAATAATAATAATTGGAACAGAAGTAAATTAAATTTTAAAACATAAAATCAAGAGAAAAAATCAGTAAAACCTAAAGTTTGTTCTTTGAAAAGATCAATAAAATTGTTAAGCCTCTAGACAGGCTAACTAATAAAAAGAAGAGAAACAAATTATTAATATTAGAAATGAAAAAGGAGCCATCATTACAGGTTACATTTAAAGGATAATAAAAGTATATTATGAATAACTCTATTCCTGCAAATTTGAAAATGTAGGTGAAATGGACCAATTCTTTGAAAGACACATCTGCCAAAACTCACACAGGAAGATATAAACAATATGAAAATGCTGATATATATTAAAGAAATTGAATAAATAATTAATAACCATCCAAAACAGAAATCACCAAGCCCAAAAGGGTTCAGTGCTGAAATCTAACAAATACTTAAAGAAGAAATTATATTAATTCTCTACAGTCTCGCCCAAAATGTAAAAGGAGAGGGAATACTTCCTAATTCACTTTATAAGGCCAGCATTACCCTAATACTAAACCACAGAAAAACATTACAAGAAAATTATAGGGCCAGATCATTCTTGAACATAGACACATAATCCTCAACAAATATTAGCATATGAAATCCAACAATGAATAAAAATATTTATAAACTACAATCAAGTGATATTTTCCAAGGCATGAAGGACTATTTCAAAATGCAAAAATCAATTAATGTAATCCAATGCATTAGCAGACTAAAGAAATAAGTCAATAGATGCAGAAAAAGCATTTGGCAAAATCCAATGCCCATTCATGATAAAAAATCTCAGCTAACTTGGAATAGTGGGGAACATCTTCAATTTGATAAAGAACAACTGCACAGGCTCAAAAAAGAAAAAAAAAAAACAGCTAACAGCATACTTAATGATAAGAAACTTTAAGCTTCCCACTAGGATCAAGAATAAGGCAAGGTTTTCCCCTATCACTACTGCTTTTCACATCATGTTGGAAGCCTTAACTAATGCAATAAAATAACAAAAGGAAATAACAGGTATATATACTGGGAAAGGAGAAATAAAACTGTCTTTGTTTGCAGCCCACATGATTATTGGCCAAAAAACCCTCCTAAAACTAATGAGCAATTGTACAAGGTTGCAGGATACAAGGTTGGTGTACAAGAAGTCAACAGCTTTTCTATATACCAACAATTAAAAAGTGGAATTTGAATTTAAAAACACAGTACCATTTATATTAGCATCCCCCCAAAATGGAATATTAGGTATAAATATAATAAAATATATTCAAGATATATGTGATGAAAAGTACAAAACTGTTATGAAAGATATATATAAAACCCCTAAGTACATAGGGAGATATTCCATGTTCATGGGTAGGAAGACTCAATATTGCCAAGATGTTGGTTTTTCTCAACTTGATTTGTAGATTCAATGTAATCCTTATCAAAATCCCAGCAGGTTATTTTCTGGATATTAACACAGTAATTCTAAAGTTAATTGGAAAGGCAAAAGACCCAGAATTATCAACTCAATATTGAAGGGGGAGAATTAATTCAGAAGAATGACACTACCTGACATCAACACTTAGTATAAAGCTACAGTAATCCAGACAATACAGTATTAGCAAAAGAAAAGACATAAAGATCAATAGGACAAAATAAGAGCACATAAATAGACCCATGTAAATAGAGTCAACTCATTTTTAACAAAGGAGCAAAGGCATAAACTGGAACAGATAGTCTTTTCAGCAAGTGGTGCTGGAAAAGTTGGATGTTCACATACCAACCAAAGAAAGAAAGAAAGAAAGAAAGAAAGAAAGAAAGAAAGAAAGAAAGAAAGAAAGAAAGAAAAGAAACTAGACACAGACTTTACATCCTTCATAAAATTTAGCTTAATATGAATCACAGACCTTAATGTAAAATGCAAAATTATAAAATTCCTAGAAGATAACATAGAAGAAATCCTAGATGACCTCGGGTATGGTGATACCATTTTAGATACAACATCAAGACATAATCAATGAAAGAAATAATCCATAGGCTAGACTTCATTAAAATTTAAAACTTCTACTCTGTGATAGACAATTTCAAGGGAATTAGAAGACAAGCCACAGACGAAGAGAAAATATTTGCAAAAGATATATCTGATAAAGGACTGTTTTTCAAAATATACAAGGAACTCTAAAACTCAAGAGTAAGAAAATGAGGAACCAGATTTAAAAAAGAAAGAAAGAAAATGGGCAAACAAGCTAAACAGACACATCACCAAAGAAGATACACAAATTACAAGTATACATATGAAAAAAGGCTTAATATTATATGACATTAGTGAATTACAAATTAAAACAATGAAATAAAATTTCATACCTTTTAAATGGCCAAATCCAAAACACTGACAACACCAAATGCTGGCAAGGATTTGGAAAAACAGGAACTCTTCATTCACTACTTGTGGAAATACAAAATGTTATGAGCACTTTGGAAAACAGGTTGGCAGATGTTTACAAAACTAAACATACTCTTAAAATATGATCCAGCAATTGTACTCCTTTGGTATTTACCCTGGTGAATTGAAAACTTACACCCACACAAAATGTGCACATGAATAGTTATAGCAGCATTATGTATAATTGCCCAATCGTGGAAGCAACCAAGATTTCCTTCAGTAAATGAACGGAAAATTTACTGTGGTACATCCAGACAATGGAATATTACTCAGTGTTAAAAAGAATTGAACTATTAAGCCATGAAAAGACATGAAGGGAGGTTCGAAAAAGATGGTGGAGGAGTAGGGGACCTTATTCCAACCAGTCTCCAGAATTGAGCCGGATATCTACCAGACCACTCTGAACACTCACAAAATCAACCTAAGATGTAAGAAGATAGATCTGGATCTCTACAAACAGAATATCGCAGGCGAGTGGTTTTGAGGTATGAAACAGGGAGCAGTGATTCCACGGGCAGATATCTGAGGATAAACACCAGGGGGAGGGAGCCTGGCTGTGAGGATCCTACAACGCCGGAGAGCAATAGCCTCCCACGCTGGGGACTGGGCACAGATTCACAGACTGGTAGTGATGGGGAAAGGACTTTAGGGCAGCCCCCCAGACTGAAACCTGGAGTGGTGGGGCCACTCATGTGAACTGGGGGCAGCTGGAGGTTTTAGAAGTACAAAGGGCAGAGACATGCCCCAACAGGGAGGGCGAGGACCGGAAGCCCTGCTGAAGGACTCACAACCCAGGATGCTGCAGTTTATGACAGCACAGACAGAAATGGAGATAGAGTGGCTTGGAGAGCTCACTGAAGAAAAGACTGCGATCTCTCTGCTCTGACTCTTGGAAGAGACATGGAAAGCCACCAGGAAAAGCCGCCAGAAAACAAAAGCCCCCCAAAAATGGTTTTCGCTGAGCCTATCCCCCACCACAGGGGGCAGGGCAACTCTGCTCAAACAGGGTTGTCTGAGTAACAGCGCAGCAGGCCCCTCCCCCAGAAGACAGGCTGGGAGAACAAGAGGTGAACAACCCTCAGGTCCCTAAAAAACAGGTGAATCTTGCTTGGGTTGTGGTGAATAATTTGGACTCTGTACATCCCCTCAACCAACCTTCAACAGAATGACTAGGAGGAGGAACCCCCCAAATAGAAAAGACTCAGAGATTATGATTTATGCCGCAGATTTACAAATGGATGCAGATATAACCAAGAGGTCAGAGATGGAATTCAGGCTAGCAATTGTGAAGACAAGAGCTAGAATGGAGAAATCCATTAATGGCAACATAGAGTCTCTAAGGGCAGAATAAAAGCTGAATTGGCAGAACTTAAAAATGCTATCAATGAGATCCAATCTAATCTAGATAATCTAACAGCTAGGGTAAGTGAGGCAGAAGAATGAATTAGTGACCTGGAAGATCATTTCATAAATAAAAAGGGAAAAGAGGAGGCGAGGGAAAAACAACTCAAAATCTCTGTACTTTCTGTTCAGTTTTGCTGTGAATCTAAAAGTGCTCTAAAAATGTTTATAAAAAAAAATAAAGAAACAGTTGCTAGAGGGGAGGTGGTTGGGGGTGGGCAAAATGGGTAAAGGGTAGTGGGAGATACAGGCTTCCAGTTATGGAATAAATAAGTCACAGGAATAAAAGGTACAGCGTAGAGAATATAGTCAATGATACTGTAATAGTGTTGTATGGTGACAGATGTAGCTTCACTTTTGGTAAGCATAGCATAACATATAGAGAAGTTGAATCACTATGTTGTATACTTGAACCTAATGTAACATTGTGTGTCAACTATACTCAATTTTTTAAAAAATAATTGAAATTAAAATTTAAAAAGAAACAAATGTCAGGCTAGGACCTGAGAAATACAACATTTCAAATTAAGAACTCAGTGGATGGGTTTAACAGCAGATTGGACACAAATAAATGATTGGTGAGCACATACTGAATCACTGAGAGAAACAAAAAAAGAAGAAAAAATCAGTAAAAAATATAAAACATATATAGGACAAGACAAAATGTTCTAAATCGTTGTAATTCGTGCCCCAGTGGTGAATAAAGAATGAGGAAGAAACAATATTAGAAGAGAAAATGGTTTATGAATTTCTATAACTTATGAAAGTCATCAACCCACAGAGTCAAAAAGTGACACAAATCCAAATAGGATAAATGCAAAGAAACCACAACTAGCTGAATCATGTTAAAACTCCTAAGTATGAAAGACAAAGAGAAAAATCTTAAAAGCAGCTGGAGAGGAAAAAAGTAATCTCAAAGGAGGGAAACTGATACTAATATCTGACTCAACTACATAGATTTTGAAAGCCAGAAGACAATGTTTTGACATCTTCACAATCCTGAAAGAAAATAACTTCCAATCCCAATCCCATATCCGTGAATATACAGTCTTCCAAAAGGAAAGCAAGTTACATATATTTTCACACCTGCACCAAATGAAATACTGAAGTCTTTTTTAGGCCAAAGGAAAATCATCCCTGATGGTAGCATGTAAGGTGTGTTTTATGGCCCAGAATATGCTCTATATTGCTAACTATTCCACATGCACTTGTGAAGAATGTTTAATCTGCTATTGTTGGATGAAATAGCCTAAAAATGTCAGTTATACCCACTTGTATGATATTGCTGTTAAATTCAACTGTCCTTACTGATTTCCTGTCTGCTGGATCTGTCCATTTCTGATGGAGAGGTTTTAATGTGTCCAACTATAATAGTGAGTTCATCTATTTCTCCTTGCCATTCTGTAAGTTTTTGCCTCACACATTTTGATGTTCTGTTGTTACCACATACATATTAAAGATGTTATGTTTTCTTTGAATATTGAACCCTTTCATTATGTAATGCACCTCTTTTTCTCTGATAAATTTCCTTGTATTGAAGTCTGTTCTGTCTGAAATTAATATAGCTATTCCTGCTGTCTTTTGGTTAGTGTTAGCATGGTATATGTTTTTCTATCCCTTTACTTTAGATCTAGATGTGTCTTTTTATATAAAATGGGTTTGTGGTTGACACCTTATAGCTGTTTCTTATTTTTTGGTCCATTCTGGCAACCTCTGTCTTTTAATTAATGTTTTTGAACTATTGACATTAAAAGTGATTATTTAGATAGTTGGATTAATATCTACCACATATATTACTATTATATTGCCCTTGTTCTTTGTAACTATTTTAGTCTTCCACACATTTTCTGCCTTTTGTGGTTTTAATTGAGCATTTTACATTATTCCATTTTCTCTTTCTTATAATATTAATTACACTTCTTTTTTTAAACTTTTTTTAAGCTACTGCCCTAGAGTTTGCTATATACGTTTACAACTAACCCACATCCATTTTTAAATAACACTATACCTATTTACTGATAATTTAAGTACCTTATAGTAACATAAGGTGCTTAATTCCTTCCTCTCATCCTGTGTATCATTGCTGACGTTCATTTCACTTATACATAAGCATCCATAAATATATATACAAATATATATTATTTATATACAAAGTCCTCATTTCTCCTTCACCTTTAAAGGATAATTTTGTAGGTTACAGAATTAGGTTGGTGGGTTTTTTACCTCAATACTTTCCTGCTACTCTCTTCTTGCTTGCATGGTTTTTGAGGGGAAGTTGAATGAAAATCTTATCTTTGCTCCTTAATAGAGTGTTTTCCCCCTCTGTTTTTCAAGATTTTTTTCTTTATCTTTGATTTCCTGAGGTTTGAATATGAAATGCCTGATTGTGTGGTTTCTTTTTTGAGGGGTCCTTATCCTGTTTGGCTCTGTCCCAGGCCTCTCTCTTTAGCTTGTAGATGGCTATCTTCTTTTTTTTTAATTAATTTTATTTTATTATCTTATGTTAGTCACCATATAGTACATCATTAGTTTTTGATGTAGTGTTCCTTGATTCATTGTTTGCATATAACAACCAGTGTTCCATGCAGTATGTGCCCTCCTTAATATACATCACCAGGCTAACCCATCCCCCCACCCACCTCCCCTCTAAAACCCTCAGTTTGTTTCTCAGAGTCCATAGTCTCTCATGGTTTGTCTCCCCCTCTGATTTTCCCCCTTCATTTTTCCCTTCCTACTATCATCTTCTTTATTTTTTTTTTAACATATAATGTATTATTTGTTTCAGAGGTACAGGTCTGTGATTCATCAGTCTTACACAATTCACAGTGCTCACCATAGCACATACCCTCCCCAATGTCCATAACCCAGGCCCCACCATCCCTCCTAACCCCCACCACTCCAGCAACCCTCAGTTTGTTTCTTGAGATTACGAGTCTCTTATGGTTTGTCTACCTCTATGGTTTCATTTGTTTCATTTTTTCCTCCCTTCCCCTATGATCCTCTGTCATGTTTCTCAAATTCCTCATATCAGTGAGATCATATGATACTTGTCTTTCTCTGATTGACTTATTTCACTTAGCATAATACCTTCTATTTCCATCCACATCATTGCAAATGGCAAGATTTCGTTTTTTTTGATGGCTGCATAATATTCCATTGTGTGTGTGCGTGTGTGTGTGTGTGTATCACATATTCTTTATCCATTCATCTGTTGATGGACATCTTGGCTCTTTCCATAGTTTGTCTATTGTGGACATTGCTGCTATAAACACTGGGGTGCACGTACCACTTCAGATCACTACATTTGTATCTTCAGGGTAAATAACCAGAAGTGCAATTTCTGGGTCATAGGATAGCTCTATTTCCAACTTTTTGAGGAACATCCATACTGTTTTACACAGTGGCTGCACCAGCTTGCATTCCCACCAACAGTGTAGGAGGGTTCCACTTTCTCTGCCTCCCTGCCAACATCTGTCATTTCCTGACTTGTTAATTTTAGCCATTCTGCCTTGTGTGAGGTGGTATCTCGTTGAGGTTTTGATTTGGATTTCATGTGTCCATTGGCCATTTGGATGTCTTTGCAGAAATGTCTGTTCATGTCTTCTGCCCTTGTCTGGCTTGGATTATTTGTTCTTTGGGTGTTGAATTTGATAAGTTCTTTATAGATTTCAGATATTAGCCCTTTATCTGATAAGTCATTTGCAAATATCTTCTCCCATTCTGTTGGTTGTCTTTTGGTTTTGTTGACTGTTTTCTTTGCTGTGCAAAAGCTTTTTATATGATGAAGTCCCAATAGTTTATTTTTGCCCTTGCTTCCCTTGCCTTTGGCAATGTGTCTAGGAAGAAGTTGCTATGGCTGAGGTCAAATAGGTTGCTGCCTGTGTTCTCCTCAAAGATTTAGATGGATTCCTGTCTCACATTTAGGTCTTTCATCCATTTTGAGTCTATTTTTGTGTGTGGTGTAAGGAAATGGTCCACTTTCATTCTTGTGCATGTGGCTTTTTCAATTTTCCCAGCACCATTTGTTGAAGAGACTGTCTTTTTTCCATTGGACATTCTTTCCTGTTCTGTTGAAGATTAGTTGACCATAGAGTTGAGGGTCCATTCTGGGCTCTCTATTCTGTTCCATTTATCTAGGTGTCTGTTTTTGTGCCAGTACCATACTGTCTTGATGATTACAGCTTTGTAATAGACCTTGAAGTCCGGAATTGTGATGCCGCCACCTTTGCTTTTCTTTTTCAACATTCCTCTGGCTATTCGGGGGCTTTTCTGGTTCCATACAAATTTTTGGATTCTTTGTTCCATTTCTTTGAAAAAAAAATTGATGGTATTTTGATAGGGATTGCATTAAATGTGTACATTGCTCTAGGTAGCATTGACATCTTCACAATATTTGTTCTTCCAATCCATGAGCACGGAACGTTTTTCCATTTCTTTGTGTTTTCCTCAATTTCTTTCATGAGTATTCTATAGTTTTCTGAGTACAGATTCTTTGCCCCTTTGGTAGATTTATTCCTAGGTATCTTATGGTTTGGGGTGCAATTGTAAATGGGATCAACTCCTTAATTTCTCTTTCTTCTGTCTTGTTGTTGTATAGAAATGCCACTGATTTCTGTGGATTGATTTTATATCTTGTCACTTTACTGAACTCCTGTATGAGTTCTAGCAATTTTGGGGTGGAGTCTTTTGGGTTTTCCACATAAAGTATCATATCATCTACAAAGAGTGAGAGTTTGACTTCTTCTTTGCCAATTCAGATACCTTTTATTTCTTTTTGTTGTCTGATGGTTGAGGCTAGGACTTCTAGTACTATGTTGAATAGCAGTGGTGATAGTGGACATCCCTGCCATGTTGTTGACCTTAGGGAGAAAGCTCTCAGTTTTTCCCCATTGAGAATGATATTCACTGTGGGTTTTTCATAGATGGCTTTTATGATATTGAGGTATGTACCCTCTATCCCTACACTCTGAAGAGTTTTGATCAAAAAAGGATGCTGTACTTTGTCAAATGCTTTTTCTGCATCTATTGCGAGGATCATATGATTCTTGTTCTTTCTTTTATTAATGTATTGTATCACATTGATTGATTTGCGGATGTTGAACCAACCTTGCAGCTCAAGAATAAATCCCACTTGGTCATGGTGAATAATCGTTTTAATGGACTGTTGGATCCTATTGGCTTGTATTTTAGTGAGAATTTTTGCATCCATGTTCATCAGGGATATTGGTCTGTAATTCTCCTTTTTGATGGGGCCTTTGTCTGGTTTGGGGATCAAGGTAATGCTGGCCTCATAAAATGAGTTTGGAAGTTTTCCTTCCATTTCTATTGTTTGGAACAGTTTCAGAAGAATAGGCATTAATTCTTCTTAAGTGCTTGGTAGAATTCCCCTGGGAAGCCATCTGGCCCTGGGCTCTTGTTTATTGGGATATTTTTGATTACTCCTCAATGTTCTTAGTGGTTATAGGTCTGTTCAGGTTTTCTATTTCTTCCTGGTTCAGTTTTGGTAGTTTATAGGTTTCTAGGAATGCATCCATTTCTTCCAGGTTATCTAATTTGCTGGCATAGAGTTGCTCATAATATGTTCTTATAATTGTTTGTATTTCTTTGGGGTTGGTTGTGATCTCTCTGCTTTCATTCATGATTTTATTTATTTGGGTCGTTTCTCTTTTCTTTTTGATAAGTTTGGCCAGGGTTTATCAATCTTGTTAATTCTTTCAAAGAACCATCTCCTAGTTTTGTTGATCTGTTCTACTGTTCTTTTGGTTTCTATTTCATTGATTTCTGCTCTGATCTTTATGATTTCTCTTCTCCTGCTGGGTTTAGGCTTTATTTGCTGTTCTTTCTCCAGCTCCTTTAGGTGTAGGGTTAGGTTGTGTATTTGAGACCTTTCATGTTTCTTGAGAAAGGCTTGTATTGCTGTATACTTTCCGCTTAGGACTGCCTTTGCTGCATCCCAAAGATTTTGAACAATTTTGCTTGCATTTTCATTTGTTTCCCTGAATTTTTTAAATTTTTCTTTAATTTGCTGGTTGATGCATTCATTATTTAGTATTATGTTCATTAGCCTACATATATTTGAGATCTTTCCAACTTTCATTTTGTGATTGAATTCTAGTTTAAAAGCATTGTGGTCTGAAAACATGCAAGGGATGATCCTAATATTTTGGTACTGGTTGAGACCTGATTTGTGACCTAGGATGTGATCTATTCTAGAGAATGTTCCATGTGCACTAGAGAAGAATGTGTATTCTGTTGCTTTGGGATGGAATATTCTGAATATATCTGTGAAGTCCATCTGATCCAGTGTGTCATTTAAAGCTTTTATTTCCCTCTTGATATTTTGCTTAGGTGATGCATCCATTTCAGTGAGGGAGGTTTTGAAGTCCCCTACTATTATTGTATTATTGTTGATGTGTTTCTTTGCTTTTGTTATTAATTGGCTTATATAATTGGCTGCTCCCATGTTAGGGGCATAGATATTTACAATTCTTAGATCTTCTTGTTGGATAGACCCTTTAAGTAAGATATAGTGTCCTTCCTCATCTCTTATTATAGTCTTTGTTTTAAAATCTAATTTGTCTGATACAAGGATTGCCACCCCAGCTTTCTTTTGGTGTCCATTAGCATGGTAAATGGTTTTCCACCCCTCACTTTAAATCTGGAGGTGTCTTTGGGTCTAAAATGAATATCTTACAGGCAGCATATCGATGGGTCTTGTTTTTTTATTCAAACTGATAGTCTGTGTGTTTTGATTGGGGCATTTAGCCCATTTACATTCAGGGTAACTATTGAAAGATATGAATTTAGTGCCATTGTATTGCCTGTAAGATGAGTGTTACTGTATATTGTCTCTATTCCTTTTTGGTCTATGTTAATTTAAGGTTCTCTCTTTGCTTAGAGGACCCTTTTCAATATTTCTTGTAGGGCTGGTTTGGTGTTTGCAAATTCTTTTAGTTTTTGTTTGTCCTGGAAGATTTTTATCTCTCCTTCTATTTTCAGTGACAACCTAGCTGGATATAGTATTCTTGGCCACATATGTTTCTCGTTTAGTGCTCTGAATATATCCTGCCAGTCCTTTCTGGCCTGCCAGGTCTCTGTGGATAGGTCTGCTGCCAATCTAATGTTTCTACCATTGTAGGTTGCAGACCTCTTGTCCTGAGTTGTTTTCAGGATTTTCTCTTTGTCTCTGAGACTTATAGGTTTCACTATTAGATGTCAGGTGTTGACCTATTTTTATTGATTTTGAGGAGGGTTCTCTGTGCCTCCTGGATTTTGATGCCTGTTTCCTTCCCCAAATTAGGGAAGTTCTCTGCTATAATTTGCTCCAATATACCTTCTGCCCCTCTCTCTCTTTCTTCTTCTTCTGGGATCCCAATTATTCTAATATTGTTTTGTCTCATGGTATCACTTATCTCTCAAATTCTGCCTTCGTGATCCAGTAGTTGTTTATCTCTCTTTTTCTCAGCTTCTTTACTTTCCATCATTTGGTCTTCTATATCACTGATTCCCTCTTCTGCCTCATTTATCCTAGCAGTTAGAGCCTCCATTTTTGATTGCACCTCATTAATAGCCTTTTTTATTTTAACTTGGTTAGATTTTAGTTCTTTTATTTCTCCAAAAAGGGATTCTCTAGTATCTTCCATGCTTTTCTCAAGCCCAGCTAGTATCTTTATAATCATCATTCTGAACTCTACGTCCAACATTTTACCAATGTCTGTATTGGTTAGGTACCTGGCAGTTGGTACTGCCTCTTGTTCTTTTTTTTTTTTTTTTTTTGAGGTGAGGTTCCATCTTCTCATTTTGTCCAGAGAAGAATAGATGAGTTAGAGAACACAATGCTAACAGGGTAACAACGACCCCTGAAAAATATACACTAAACAACTCAGAAGAGACCCGAAACTGGGGAGAAAAGAAAGGGAAAGAAAAAAAAAAAAAAGAATATGATCAGGCTGGTGAATAGATCAGAGCCACAGACTGGATTTTGGGCATATTTTGGTCTGTTAGAAGAAAATGCCTCTCAAAATTTTATAGAAAGAATAACTTATATATGTACAAAAATAAGGGCAAATATGGTGAAGGGATGGAATATGACTGTAAAGATGAAAATTATAAAAGATTTTATAAAAGGAATTGATAAGGGGTGCCTGGGTGGCTCAGTTGGTTAAGCGACTGCCTTCGGCTCAGGTCATGATCCTGGAGTCCCGGGATCGAGTCCTGCATCGGGCTCCCTGCTCGGCAGGCTTGCTAGAATAAGTTTCCGTGAACTTTCTTTGATAACTCATTTCCTTCTTTAAGGAATTTTAGAGTCACAATTTTTCCTCATCTCAAACATATATTCCCCTACAATGCTTTAAGACTGTTTTATCCTTATCTATGCCAACGTAATTTCCCAGGAGAATGAAAGTCAATATCAGCCTCCATGGTGATCTTTCTGTGCAGAGGCCATCCTTCAGTACTCATTCACTCACCTTGCAGTATTACTGAGCTCTTAATATTTTCCAAGCATTTTTTTTTTTGCCAACCTTGAACTGCAAATTGAGAGGAAATTTTATTTCTTAAAAATATTTCCAGGGGCACCTGGGTGGCTCAGTTGGTTAAGCGACTGCCTTCAGCTCAGGTCATGATCCTGGAGTCCCAGGATCGAGTCCCGCATCGGGCTCCCTGCTCGGCAGGGAGTCTGCTTCTCCCTCTGACCCTCCTCCCTCTCATGCTCTCTGTCTCTCATTCTCTCTGTCTCAAATAAATAAATAAAATCTTTAAAAAAAAAGGAATTGATAAGATAAGAAGTTGGTTGAACAAAGAAAGAAGAAAAACTTAAAAAAAAAAAAAGAAGAAGGGGGAGAATGTGATCAGGTGGGAGACTAGAACAAAGCCATACACTAGAGATTTAGGTATATTTTTGTCTGTTAAAAGAAACTGTATTCCAAAATTTTAAAGAGAGAAAAACTTATATATATACAAAAAATAAGGTTAACTACAATGATGGGATAGAATATGACTCTAAAAATGAAAATTAAAAGAGATTAAAAAAAAATAATAAGATAAGATGTTGGTTGAAAACGGGAGAAGAAAAATTCAAAAAAAAGATAAATAAAGAAAAATTTTTAAAAATTAACTTTGAAAGACTAAAGAATCATGGGAGAAAAAGCCCTGAATTTTATGTGCTGTATTCCCCTAGCACTGGAGTTTTGTTGTTCTCATTGATCGGTAAACTTGGTCTTGGCTGGCTGTTCTTGCAGATCTCCTTGGGGATGGGCCAATATCGGTGGTTCTCAAATGTCTTTGCCTGAGGCGGAATTGCACCACTCTTGTCAAGGGCCAGGCTAAGTAATCTGCTTGTGTTTGCTCTCGGTAGCTTTTGTTCCCTGAAAGCTTTCCGTAGAGATTTGGAGGATGAGAATGAAAATGGCAGCCTCCCAATCTCTGGTCCCAGAGGTGCCTAGAGCTCGGGGCCCCACTCCTCAGTGAGCCCCCAGAGAAAAGCAGTCAATCACTCCCATCTCCCTGGTCTCCTGCCACACTCTGTGCTCACCTGGCCTGTGACTGTGCATTTCTATCTCTGGCACACAACCCTGTGTGGAGTCTCCAAACCCAGCAGATTCCTGCAGTGCACTCCTGCACCACTCTTCCTGGGGGAGGAAGGGGTGTCTCCCCAGATATGCCACTTGTTGGGTCCCTGCTCAAAGAGCAGTGGCCCGACTGTGCCGTGGGTTCCAGTTTATGGTAACCCCAAGCTGAGAGCCCACTCCTTGGCTCCGTCTTTGTAGCCGGCTTCCCTGGGAGCTCTGCCACACTCAGGCACCCCCAGCCTTTCTGTGACCCTGGGGGTCCTAAGACCACACTGTCCCAGCGGAGGTTCCCCCCCCCCCCCCCCCCGCTTAGCCACTGGAGCAACATCCCTCAGTGGAGCAGACTTGTAAAAGTTCTGATTTTGTGCTCCACTGCTCTATCACTTTCTGGTAGCTGGCTAATGGAGGCTCCCTTCCCCTGAGGTCTATCTTCCTGACTATCACCTTGGATTCACTTCTCCACACATCCTACCTTCCAGAAAGTGGTCCCTTTTCTGTTCATAGAGTTGCTGCTATTCTTTTCTTTGATCTCCTGTTGAGTTTGTAGGTGTTCAGAATGGTTTGATAACTATCTGGCTGAATTCCTGGGACCAGACGAAATTTAGGTCTCCTACTCCTCTGCCATCTTGCCTACTTCTGATTTTTGCTATCATTAGAATATGGGCATAACACCTCTATAAATTCAGTGATTAGTCTCATTAGAAGCTGAATTTAATCCTTTGTGTATGTGCCCTGTTTTCCTTTAAAGATGAGCCATATTGCATGGAGCACTGGGTGTTATGCTCAAACAATGAATCATGGAACACTACATTAAAAACTAATGATGTACTGTATGGTGACTAACATAACATAATAAAAAAAATAAAGATGAGCTTTGAAAATTCTAAAATGAAAATGAAGTATGTTTAATAGACACTGTTTTTATTGGGACCTGAATTCCAGTTGTGTCCCCCAGACTTATAAGATCGCTAAAAGCTTTGATGTTTTCTCAGCCTCTCAGAAACCATGCAATTACTGGTTAATGTATTGAGGGGAAAAGTGAAGTGAAATGCCCTGCTTACCTTTATATTTTTCTTTTTGTTTCTGTATTTTGGCCCTTCAGATTCTTGTACCTTAGTAGCTCAGTCATGTCTTATAACTATTTTAGACAATATTTTCTACAACTTTTCTAGTTGATTTCTGCAAAATTATTTGTCTGAGTCAAGCTGATCTGTCACTCCTGGAAATGAAATTATCATGTATATATTTTGATATGCTATTTACTACATAAAGTTTCATGACTAAATCCTTTAATCATATTTGCAGTCTTCTTTGGTTGGAGGGGTTATTTATTTGTCCTGGAATACAGGGTGGGAGGGAATATGTTCTAGATATGTTTTGTTGAGTATTTTACTCCTGTCTTCTAATTTCCTCTTGCTCTTGTTAACAGAATCAAAGTGCCTATCAGTTCAAATGGCTATTTTCCCCCTACGTTCTAAAGATATAATGCTAATACATAAAAAAAAGTATAATATTTTGAAACAGTAATATGTTTTCATTGATTTAAATTAGGTTTTATGACTATGCTTTTTAAAAAAATATATCACTTTGACTAGGTTACATTCCCTGTTTATTCAAACAATCTAGGTGATGCTGGGAAGTTATGCTACTGATGTAAAGTCCTTAATCAGTTGACTTTAAGTAAAGGAGATTACTCTGGATAATTGGGTAGGTCAGATTTAATCAGTTAGAAGCCCTTTAAACCTGGGTTGAGACTTTACAGAAAGAGAGAGAGAGGGAGAAATTCTGCCTGTGGACAACAACTTGGGCCCATGCCTGTGATACCCAACCTGCCCTTTCTGACTGCCCACCTATGGATTTTAGGTTTCCTTAGCCAGACCCACAATCATGTAAGCCAATTCCAAACTGAGGGTTCTAGAGGGGGGTGGTGGTGGGATGGGTTAGCCTGATGCTGGGAATTAAAGAGGGCACATATTGAATGGAGCACTGGGTGTTATACACAAACAATGAATCATAGAACACTACATCAAAAACTAATGATGTAATGTATGGTGACATAATAAAATTTTTAAAAATCTAAGGATTTATTCAGGAAAATCTGAAGCTTTCATATATGTATATTCTGCTTCTCTAGTTGAACCTCAACTGATAAAATGTCAATGAACATATTCTTCAGGAAAAAAAAAAGGAGGTCATATAGTGTAAATGAGTACAAGAGTATGCTATAGCCATGAAATGGAGTCTGTGGTATTATATTTAAATGGGTTCCTTTGTCGTGTATTTGGCAGAAATGATTATATGATACATAATTAAGTCAGACTTCTTTAAAATAATTAGCTTTGGGATTAGAAATGGAAATAGAAACACAATTAATGAATATGCCAACTTCACCACATGAAATGTCAGGGGATAGTTAATCTTTATCCATGGCTTAAAAAATGCATACCAGATTAAATTGATGATTCCCATAATTTTTTTTCATTTCTAAAGAACAAAACATAAAAATGTTATTTCAAGGTTAAACTTAAAACAATGGGAGAAAAACATCAATTTATTATCCTTGAGATTAATTAAATATGAAGTATTATGGGAAAATATTGACTACATACCAGAAGACTGTATTGATGCTATAAAAGAGTAGGCAGCTAATAATAATTCTTAATAATGCCCAGTGAGAATAGAATCCCACCATTCTCTATTAGGGCATACTCTTTTTTTCCTTTTTGCAAATAAGCTAGAATTACCATAACAAGCATGTAAAACATCATAAATAACTAAGTATGTATGCAGGAATAAATTACTACTGCTCTAAGAAACTATAACCAGAGGAAACAAATATTCTTCTGGATTTGGGGCAAGCAAAGCTCATAGCAAAATAAAACATTAATCCTTGGAAAGAATCTGAAGTTTTCATTTTGGAGTCATTCCCTTCAGATGATTTTATAGATCTGGTTTTAAGTAAATTATTTAAAAATAAATCAATTGGCAGTTATCTAAAACCTTCCTTTAGAACTCAGTTAAAATGAAGTCCAACATTCCTTAGTTGCTCAAATTGGCAGTTTTTGAAAAGGTGGGTAGCTTAGGTTCACATAAAATGACACTTTAAGCATGTGCAAAAGACATAGTTTTTCATTCAACAAAATATATAAATAACACACTAAAATCATATTTAAATAGTAATTTTAGCACAAATGTCTGGGTTAGGTTTAGACTCCAGATTTTGTTAAGTCTTATAGTTCCAACTAAGATTTTCTTTTGGCTTTCAGGTGTTTTACACTAACATTTGCCTTCTGTGATGTACATTCATAGAAATAAAACAGAAGCTCATATTTAAGTCTATGGAGATTGATTTGACATCCTAACAATTTTATAAAACCAAAAAAATAAAAGAGGCAAGGGAAAGTAGAGAAAAAGTAACAATACACCAACCAATAGTACACTGTATGTTTTTTTTCTGGAGTCAACTTTAATAAGACTTGAAGTATTATAACTTTGATGATTGCTATTATCATCATTTGCCTCCTTCAGTAGGAGGCCATGTACTGTACAATAGGATTATCAAGAAAATAAACTTCATATACATGCACAAACTTGTTTATAGCAGCATGGAATAAATGCAAGCTTCTATTTTACTATGGCAAGCTTTTTATTAACAAGCACTGGTGAGACAAGGTTTTCTTTAAAAATACAAATGCTACTATACCTAGTTCACTTATTTAGCTCCAGGTTTTAATATTTTTTTAATGTGTCTTCAAAGGATAATTTCAAGACAAAAGAGAATTTCAAATACCTTTTTTCTTTCTAAACTGCCCTTTGAAATAAAAGTAGTTATTTGACATTTAAGAAATATTTCCTACCTTAAATAATAAGTTGGATTCTCTACTACAATCATTTATCCTTAGGACTCACAGTTCTTTTACTGATTTTAAAAGAAGATCTATTCCTGATTTTTTTTTGTATATTTTATTTCATTCTGGAGTATATTTGATAACTAATGCAAAAAACAACAACAACAACACAAAAATCAACATACAATGTAATGTCTCCTCATGCTCATGTATCATGCTCCTAATTAAGGGAGTCCAACTCTGTAGATTCTTAATAACACTTAGGACATTGTGACTATCTGAAGTATATTGATTGATTTGTCAAAAATGTAGCATTCTCAGGGCACCTGGGTGGAACAGTCTGTTAAGTGTCTGAATCTTGGTTCGGCTCAGGTTGTAATCTCAGGGTTGTGAGGTTGAGCCCCACGT
Source organism: Mirounga angustirostris (assembly GCF_029215605.1). Classification (NCBI taxonomy): domain Eukaryota; kingdom Metazoa; phylum Chordata; class Mammalia; order Carnivora; family Phocidae; genus Mirounga; species Mirounga angustirostris. Next base: position 102,691,390 of record NW_026991719.1, read on the forward strand.
CCCACTCTATGTTCAGTTCAGAGTCTGCTTAAGACTCTCTCTCTCCCTTTCCCTCTGCCCCTCCCTCTTCTCTAAAATAAGTAAATAAATCTTTTAAAAAATTAAAAAATGTAGCATTGTCTAAATGAATACTTGTACTTTGAAAATTTAGGAAAATAAGAGGACCAAAGTTCTCATTATCTCTGTGTATAGTATGCTTTATTTCTCTCTAGAATTTATGAAAGTTATCAAACTCAAAGGTTACTTATTTCTACTAGACATGCTCACCTTCCCACAAAAATGTATGTCCACAAGTCTACTTCTTAAGTTTTCTAATTAAATGACTGAGTTGAAAACACCTCTCTACCATCATTTTCTAAATATTATAGATGTACCACACAAAGATACCCAATGCACCAAAAGTTTATGTATTTTAATGCTGTTTTATATACTACTATGTACTAATACATATGTATTATGTCTAGTATATCATAGGCATGTTTTGCATGAACTGTAAACCTGTAGAATCATGTCTTACCAATCTGTGAGCTATTCTCTGGTAATTTAGCATCCTTCCCTATTGTTTCAATGATATAATATTGGCAATTTAGGCATGGCAGAATTAAAAAAACAATTGACATGATGAATTTATCTTTTTATTAAGCATGATAAAAAAAGAGAAATTGTATATCAATTTTGTCTTGGCATTATAGAAAGAATAGAAAACATAAAGGCCTAAAGTTGGGAGGGAGACTTTTATTAAAATGAAGGGGGGGAATCAGAAGGGGAGATGAACCATTAGAGACTGTGGACTCTGAGAAACAAACTGAGGGTTTCAGAGGGGAGGGGGTGAGGGGATGGGTTAGCCCAGTGATGGGTATTAAAGAGGGCACGTACTGAATGGAGCACTGGGTGTTATACATAAACAATGAGTCATGGAACACTACATCAAAAACTAATGATGTACTGTATGGTGACTAACATAACATAATAAAAAAAAAAACTAATGAAGTACTGTATGGTGATTAACATAACATAATGATAAATAAATAAATAAATAAATAAATAAATAAATAAATTTTTAAAATGTCAAGGAAGGCTGTGGCTAGAGCAAATATAGTAAGGGAAAAATAGTAGGAAATGAAATCAGAGAAAAGTAAGGGGAAGGGAAATACTCTTTAGTGTTTAGGTCATTTTAAGTATATTTCTTTACACTCTAAGTGAGGTTGAGAAGTATTGAATGACAAGATTTGTTGCTGTGTGAATACTAGACTGTGTATGTGAGCAGAGGTAGAGTGGACAGAGCAGTGGGGAGTGTGTGGAGCAGAGGTGGAGCAGATAGAGCAGTTGGTAGGTTCTAAATCATTCAAGAGTAATGGTTTCTTGGCTCATGGTGCTAGTAATGTAAGTTGTGAAAAGCTCTTACATTCCAGATTTATATACAAGGCAGAACCATAAGAATTTGTTGATATACAAGATGTGGGGAGTGAAAGAGTTGCCAGAATGAGAAAATACTGTAGATAGAATCTTTTTAGAGTGGAGAAGATAAGGATTTAGATTTTGAATATATTAAATTTGAGGTGCCTAATAGTAACTTACAGCTACCATGGAGAAACCATTAGAGGACACCTAGAGCATCTACATTATTCCTGTTTTCTGATAATTTTTTATTAATACATGTCATGATTTCATTCATGATATTATAAATATTGAAAATTTTTATATTCATTATATATTATAGTATTATATATGCTCTCTTATTGGGAAATAAAATCTTGGGTTTAAAAAGTAGTGTCTCCTTTTTATCATGGCATTGACAAGTGACAAGTGTTTTCTCCAACTTGGAAGCTAGCTTAACAACCAGAAAGGGATGGGTGGGAACATTTCTATTACAGGCATGCATCTCATCTCTCAAGTGGAAATGTGGAAACTCAAACATAAAATTTTAAAATGGGAAAAACTCATGTGTCCATTTGTATTAAAGCAGTGAGGGATGCAAACTGTTTGTGATACCCTGTCATCTACCCTTATCCCAACTCCCCAAACTTGAAAAAAGAATGTTACTAGCTGCTAGTGAGTGACACAAAATCTCCTATACCATGACAGGCATAATCCTTTGATAAAATAGGGTTCTTTATCTGTAATGTTATCATCTGTCAACCAAAGTGATGTGATGTCACATCAAGGACAGAATATAATATGATTTGGGTATGGATACTGTTTTCTTTTGCAAGAAATAATCTGATTTAGAAACATCTGACAAGTAGTGTAATTATTTAAAGTACTTATGACAAAGTAGCATGATTTGTCAATATTGCAAACATAATTGCAATGTGAGTAGTCAAAATAATTGTGATTAAACCACTCTTTGGACACTATTTAGAAGAGGATAAAACGAGAATGACAAGGAACTGTGATAACTGACATTTAGAACTCAGGAAAAATTTTCAACCTATCTATAGGGATTGCTTTCATGAAAAATGTTTTTCAGTTCTGATTTTGATGTTACAAAGGTATATAATAGTGGCTGTGCATTTATATGGGATTGTCAAATAAATTCTGTCTTTTACATGATGTGGCATACAGTTTATAATTAATATTCCATCATGATATATCACTCTAGAAGAACTTCACCATTTGTCCTCAGAATCTTACTATTTTTCTTTAAAGTATAGGGCAAGTACATTCCCAAATACTTATGTTAATCTTCATCTGAGTCTACTTATGAATATTTATTATTAATCATTTTATTTAGACAACTGAACACTTTGATTTCAAGTGGATATAATATTCTCATCATTTATTTGCTTTATGTACATTATCTATAACATTTTATCAACTCTGCATCTATACTTTTATTGTTTTGACTGTTGTAAAGATATAGTTCCGTTTAAACACATGGCTTGGATTACTTCTCTTTCTTGCCTTTAATTTTTAAGTTGTATCATACTAGCATAGGCTTCAAATTCATAAATACTGATTTGTGTTACTATGACTAAGTTCATACAAGATCACTTAGTCTCTAAAAGAAAACTATAAATACATATTTCTGTCACCACAATGAACTACTGACCTAGCAGACTGAACAATATGTAACTTATTGGAAATCAGTTGAACGTCTATTAGAAGAATTGTCTTTCTAATGCTGTAAGAAAGTTGAATGTAAGCATCATTGCAGAAATATGGTTCTGAATATGAGTTTTCATAAAAGGTCATATCTCAAACTGCACACCACTGTCCACAAAAAATCTTCCCTTGAGTAAAATGTGTGTGTGTGTGTGTGTTAAATGTGTCCTTTATGGGTACCCTAAAGATGGGGCATACATTACTGTGTCTCAAAAGGGAAATCATTCCCAGGCTATCATAACTAATCAGAAAATCATATTCAAGATCTCTCAATCTGTAAAGTCTGATGTTAATTCACTTGAAGTTCTTTTCTAGATCATTGATCTGACTCCTCCATACTATATTATCCTTGGTGCTTTCAATTAGGATCATGAATTACATTTAACTGACATTTCTGTATTTTCAGCTTTCCTCTCCGTATATTATCACAGGGCTTAAATAATTGAATTCAGTGTTTCAAATTATATGTAACAATTGGTTGACACCCTATAGGATATTTCAAAATAAACTAAGCAGTTCATAATAATTTGTCCAATCCTAAACCTGATTAGATGCAAGGCTAAAATCTATGGGAGTTCCATTTATGCCTAAAATTAAGTATTACTATGAATATGAAACAAAATTTTCACCTGAAATCTTTATTTCTACTCATATTCGTACATGATGACACCATTATTCACATTATTTACGTGCATTATACCCCCTTTTTCATATTACTATAACACTAATAAGTAACATGATATTCTTCTGGCACCTTAGTAGACATACTGGTAAATTATAATAGACTGCCACTACTTGAAGCACTTGTTTCACTTATGCCAATTAGATCTAATTTAATAAATAGCATTGGATTTAAAATACATTTCACCATATTTTTTTGACTCTCCTAATTTTCATGACAAATGAAGAAATTAGACTTGGATAATAAGAGGATGGAATTCTCAGATACCTTTTTTTGAACTTTATCCCTAGACTCATTAAAACAAATGTTGGAAAAGAGTCTTTAATTTAAACCTATATTTGATGTCGTTCAATGCATTTGGTATCTTGTTTTTCTGGTACTATTTCAACCAAATGATAAAGAATAGAATTTGGGAAGCTAAATAGCCTCACAAGTCTAAGATGATGGTCCAGATTTCAAAGACTTTGTGCTATAATATTGCTGAATTCCAGCCTGCCCTTGAAATATCCCCAACATTAGGAGCAGGACTCATTTGTAGTTTACTTTCTCATTCAATCATAGGCATATATGAGGTTGTCAATATGTCCTGGATTTGAGGTCTAAATAACTTTACTTTTATAGCTAGAGAATGGAAAGAACTTTTTAGATATAGTGCTAAAATATAAGAGTATCCATTATTCCGAAGAAAAGCTTGCATAATTCCATTTTACCTGCTTCTCAAGGTAGAACTGACATTAAATTTGAAATTATGCTTGACAGAGAAGCTAATCTCTAAATAAACATTCTAACATGTAACATCTAAATAAACAGGAAAGCATTCTCAGACTACCTAAATTGAGCTGATTCAGATTAAATCTGATTCCCTAATGGTTTTGTAGAAATGTAGTCTTAAATCTTTCTCCAAAGAACTGAATGTAATGACCCAAGAACTGCTATATGATGGGACTGCACTTCTACCAAAACCATTAGGGGAATCAGATTTAATCTGAATCAGCTCAATTCAGGTAGTTTGAGAAAGCCATAACATTTTCATCTGAATTTGCTGACAAATTTAGGCAGCCCTTTATAACTGTCATTGGTAATTAAATTGATAATAATAATCAGCATATAACCTTCCAAGTTGACTACATCAAATGGTGGTTCAGATAATTAGATGCATAATTTCTAGTATGAATGCTAAAAATAAGATGCATTACTCCAGTTATACCTCAAGCTTTCATAATTAAGCCTTAAAGGACTGTTTCTAAGGAAGAATGGATAAATATCCTTCGTTCCTGACTTGTAGAAATAGTGTCATCACTACTATTTAATTAGTAGATATCTATATAATGCTAACTCTGATTGATATACAAACCAAGTCAATTTAAAGTATTTTCAAGGTAGGGGAAACAATTTAAAATGATTTATTTACTTTTCTCCTAAATTATTACAATGAAGTTAAATAATAAACCCAATGTATCATTTTAGATGACATTAACATGAACCCCTCAAACATGTTGAAACTTTACAGGAGACATCCATTTTTCAAAAGTGCATAATTATGCTTGTAATCTTTTAAAATATCTCATACTCTACGATTTTAGATAACTATAATTTTTCAGTACACTAATAATTCCTTTTGAGAACATAGTAATCCTACTTGAAGAAAATACTAGCAGAACCTTAATAATAATAAATAATAAAACCTTAATAATAACTATAATGACTACTATACTCTGGTTGGAATCATGTTCTTTTCCTACTACTTTCCCCAACATATAGCCTGGGAAGATGGTGAAGTAGGAGGATCCTAAACCAATCTCATCCCACAGATACACATAGATTATAGCCACATCAGTACATTTTAGAAAAATAGTATCCAGCAGTACTCTCTGGCAGGAAGTCAAAGGTTTTAGCGACATTGGACAAAGGATACATATCGTGTACTATGTAGTTTAAAAATATGTACATTCAGGGTGTTGAAATGCTGTTAGTGATGTAGTTTATATAAGAGAACAGGATGTGTGTTTTAGGAGATATATTTGAAACCCTGGACCCTTGCATTAGAAAGTTAGCCTCTCAGTTGGTTAAGCATCCAACTCTTGATTTCGGCTCAGGTAATGATCTCATGGTCATGGGATCGAGCCCCACGTCATCGGGTTCTGCACTCAGCAGGGAGTCTGCTTGAGATTCTTTTTCTCTCCCTCTGCCCCTCCCCCCACTCGTGCTTGCTCTCTCTCTCTCTCTCAAATAAATAAATAAATCTCAAAAAAAAAAGTCAGCCTCACTCTTACTGGAAAGTAAGTCGTGGTCTCAATATATCATAACAACTTGATGGTGACAAATGGTAACTAAATTGTGATGAGCATTGTGTACTGTATAGAATTGTGAAATTACTGTGTTGTACACCTGGAACTAATATAACGTTGTATATCAACTATACTTCAATGAAAAAAATAAAGAAAATAACATAAGCAGCAAACAAAAGCAAAAACAAAAAATAAAACAAAAAAAGAACAAGTAGCCTGGGAAGATGGTGGAATAGGAGGATCCTAAACTAATCTCATCCCACAGATACACATAGATTATAGCCACATCAGCACATTTTAGAAAACAACCTAAAGACTGGCAGAACAGACTCTCCACAGTTCATTGTAGAGAGGAGGCCACATCAAATATGGTAGGAGGGGTGGAGACCTGGTCAGAAACCAAACTCTTGGGGAAACTAACCACGAACAGGAGGGACACCACAAGCACAGAGAAGGGAGAACAAACCTCACACCGGGCACTCCAGACACAGGGGACCTCCACTAGGAAGATGAGTCCCCATAACATTCAGCTTTGAAAGCCAAGTGGAGCTTAACTCAGGTACTTTATTTTTTTCACCAAGTTTTTATTTAAATTCCAGTTAGTTAACATACAGTGTGATATGAGTTTCAGGTGTAGAATTTAGTGATTCAACACTTACATATAACACCCAGTGCTCATCACAAGTGCCCTCCTTAATCCCCATCACCTATTTAACCCATCCCCTCCCCCCCCCACCTCCCCTCTGTTAACCATCAGTTTGTTCTCTGTTAACTCCGGATACTTTAAAAATCAGTGGGCTCAGCTTTGAGAGAGCTAGAGGTGATAGAAAATTGAGTTTTTACTCTTAAAGAGACAGCATAACAACCCCACCAAGATACAGCATAGATGCAGCAATTTGAAAAGCACCTAGGGTGTATTGGAAGAAGATTTATTTTCTCATTTCAGAGTGTGTGCTGGAAGGGCACAGATCTTTAGGAGACTTCTCCAAGAACAAAAGAGATGGCAAGTGCCATTCCCTCAACTCTCCAGCCTAGATACCCAGACACCTGTGGGAAACAGTGAGAACATTCTCTGCATAGCTTACTAACACAGTGTGCCCTGTGCTGTGTTCTGCAGATCCACCCCATCCAACCTGCTCCACTCAGCAGGAGTCCCTCCAAAGTGGTGCTCAATGCATCTCGTTCTGCAAGCAGCACAAGTAGAAAGCTCTATAGTTCAGGGGTCACTGCAATCCCAACAGACAGACTGAGGGCAGACATCTGGTCTGTCTGCAGGACCCTCCCACCAACAAAAGCTTCTCAGGGGACAGTGCAAGGAGAGCACCCAGCAATTTGGTCCAACCTCAGCCCCAGTAGATGGGCTGAGGGCAGGCATCTGGTCTGACCCAGTTACAAACCCAAGGCAGGCCTGGACTAGCCCTTAATAGCACAGGGGCCAAATTCTGCCCTGCAAAGACAGCTATTGCAGATGACTGGACTAAAGGCAAACATGGCTCAACCACAACTGTAGGGCACATACAACACACACAGGAGACAACCCTGAAGTTCCTCATTCTGTTTTGAAGAGGGGACATTGCACTACAGGGGCACTACAGGAAATCATTTTCATAGGCCACTATTTTCAAGATCAGGACATGTAGCTGACTCTCCTAATACACAGAAACAAATGCAGAGAGTTAGACAAAATGAGGACACAGAAGGATGTGTCCAAATGAAAGAACAGGACAAAAATTACAGCAAAAGAGCTAAATGAAATGGAGATAAGCAATATGCCTGATAGAAAATTCAAAATAATGGTCATAAAGATACTTAGTGGATGATCTCAGTAAGACCTTCAACAAAGAGATAACATAAAAAAGAACCAATCAGAGATGAAGAACTCAATAACTGAAATTAAAAATACACTAGAGGGAATAAATAGTAGATCAGAGAAAGCAAAAGAATGGATAAGAGAGATGGAAGACAGAGTAATGGAAAGCGCACACACACACACTCAGTGACATCATCAAGCTCAATAACACTCACATTAGAGGGATCCCAGAAGGAGAAGAAAGAGAAAAGATAGCTAATGGCTCCTAAAAGTATTTTTCATTCCCTTTTTTGGGAAGAGGGAACACCTCAATGCCTATCCAACATTTCTAATATGAGACATCAAATTGCACAGAATCAGAAATTCTTAAAGGCCAAGCATGGTGGCAGTTGATACTGTGCCTTCCTTTTCTCCTCCTCTATTTTCTTCCCTTTTTTCCTGTCTCTACACATCTTCATATGGTACTCTTTCCCTACCATGGCTTTCTCTCAGTTTCCCCTTATTTTCTTTTTTTTTTTAAGATTTTATTTTATTTATTTGACAGAGAGAGACACAGTGAGAGAGGGAACACAAGCAGGGTGAGTGGGAGAGGGAGAAGCAAGCTTCCCGCCGAGCAGGGAGCCCAATGCAGGGCTCGATCCCAGGACCCTGAGATCATGACCTGAGCCGAAGGCAGACACTTAATGACTGAGCCACCCAGGCAGCCCTGCCCTTATTTTCATTATATGTTATAACGTATTTAAGCATTTCTGAAAATAGAAAATAACACAGAAAATCAATATTAAATTATTTGGGCTTATATGGGTTTTAAATTCCTGGCTTAAGGGATCTATGGAAAGAGCTAACTTAGACATTTTTTATCTTGATCTGTATGGCTAGTTGGAATCGACATGCTTTTTACACAAGATTTTTTGAAATACTCATAGGTGACTTTTCTCAATGCCTGTTTGATATTTTGCTAAGTGAGAGTTAACACACATCTTTGTAATGCTGTCTAGACTATAATTTTTTTCTTAAGTCTATAAAAGACTGAATAGGAGCATTTTAAATTGCCTAAAATTCTTATTGCATTTACAAACAAGGAGACAGAGAAAAGCACTGCTGAGAAGGCAGACCTTCTGCAAAGGGTTTTGGCTTAGTGAGTTAAAAAGAACTATAAGAATACATAAAAATGGTTCAGAATATTTTTAGTAGTTGGGTTTATTTCTTATACAATCATCATTTAATTTGTGAAAAACAATAGAACAATCTTGATGTTTCACTCTTTTTTAACCAAGAAAATCTCAAATTATATTATTAAAAAATTAGATTACTCTAGAACATAAATAGCATTGAAAACTACCTTTCTCCAATCTTCTTTCCTCTTAAACCTGACAGATAAACTTTGAAGGTAGGTCTTCATTTAGAAGGAAGGATTGTATATGCTACAGAATCATAGATGACAAAAGAACATATGCTATGGGTAGAGCATATCACATTAGGGAGGAGTAATAGATGAGACTTGGAAGGAGAGCTGAGCCGAGCTGGAAAGTACCTTGGCTATCACTGTTAATATGGGTATAGTGCAGGAAATACACTGCTTTAGGTGTTTTAGATTATTTTCCCAAGAACACACAACTAATAGTTAACAGAATTGAGATTTGAATGTAGGCAGGCTTGCCTCCAGAGTTTGTGCTCTTAATCACTATGCTATAGATAAATGTATGGATAATAGTTTCTTTGAATAAAGTACAGGCTAAGGATCAGGAAGCAAGTGATGATTGCATAGGGTGGCACTCATTATAGGTGTTTGGGAGGAAGTAAACTTTGGATTGATACTTGAAGTATGTTATTTTCATGATGAGCAGAGAGGAAGCACAAGGTAGCCAAAAGAAGAGTAAATACCTCATTTGATTCTTTGTCTTAAAGTAATTTTGCATTTTCTCTCTTTTTTACTACCCTCCCCTGCCCTTCATTCCCTTCCTCTTCCTCCTCCTCCTTCTCTGTCTCTATTTTTTTCTCTTTCTCTTTCCTTTGTATCTCATTTGTATCTCTATTTCTCTCTCTCTCTTATCAGGGGATTGGAATAGAGAGATAGGAATTCAAGTCACAAAGCCATTATAACTTTTTTTATAGTCTAAAATAAGAAACAGTTGTTTCTAAGGTATATTTTGCAGTTAATAGACAAATAGAAACATAATGTATTTCTAGATCATATTTACAAACTACAAATGTTTGGGATCTTATTTCTCTTTAGAGCTCTCAATATGGTGTTTTTATAACACATTGTGGATCTGCATTACAGTTACACTAATGAAGAACTCCATCACCATATCTACTTATTACACCCAATTATAAAACCTGAGCTGCTTGGCTAAGGTATCCATTAACCTTTTCAGAGCTTATTATAAGAAATCTAATCACACAGAGGTTGTAGACTGCATTCTGAAAATGAGTCTAGTTGTCATGTACAGTAAATTTTTAATACCCAAATTCTCTGTAAATTGGGCAGTTTCTGAAATTGAATGAGGAGACTCTATTTAATCAGCTTAAAAGTATGAAATTTGAATTCATTTGCACTGTAAAAATAATGACTATATTTGAGATAAATGCGGAAAGAACATTTTACTTTTTATTCTAATTAAAGTTCTTGCATTTATTAATTTTATTCCTCTTTATATGCTTTAAGGCTTATAAATTCTGATTGAAATTATAAACTCAGTAATAAACATTGCCAATTTGTGTCTCCCATTCCAACATTCTCTTAAAATACTGAAAGAAAATTAAGTATTTTGTTTTTAATAAACACACTTAGCTTCAGTTTCACATTACTTCTATAGTGTAGAATGCAGACCAACCTTGTTTATATACCATATGTGGAGTACCGTTAATACAAATTATTTGTTCTTAAATTGTTAATATTGCTTGAATTAACACTACTACACTATATATAAAACTCTATGTATAAGAATGATTTAAAAATCATAGTTAATTTCAGTCTTCAAACTGCTTACCTTTTCCATTACATTTGGCATTGTTAGTAAGTTCCAACTTCTAAAATGTTTATTTCCCTTGTTTCTCCTTTTTCTCCTATCTCTTTGAACATCTTTTATCTGTTTTTGTCAGTTACTCTTTTACTTAATTCTGGGCTTCCCTGTGGCTCTATGCATGTCTGTTTTTTTCTTTTTTTATTATTTTTTTTATTAACATATAATGTATTATTTGTTTTAGGGGTACAGGTCTGTGATTCATCAGTCTTACACAATTCACAGTGCTCACCATAGCACACACCCTCCCCAATGTCCATCACCCAGCCACCCCATCCCTCCCACCCTCCTCCACTCTATTTTTATATTCTTATTCTGACAATCCTTTCTAGAAAATATAATTTCTTCTTGCTCTCAATTTTTATCTATATGCTAACCAAACTTAATTTTTCTTTTAACCACTTATTCATTTATTTAAAAAATATTTTTGAGCACCTACTATGTGTTAACTATTTTGATATGCATTGGATTAAGCATAATCCTTGTCTTCTAGGAACTTATAGACTAATGAGGGACTTAGGAAAATAGATGTGGAGTTTTTAGTCCAAGGTAAAGGCTTTGGTAAGTACTTTTGTGGTTGCATCAGAATATATAGGAATGGGGTATTAAGATATAAGACAAAGTTCTTTTTAAACATGTGAAGAAATATCTGCAGTCAGAGTTTACTTTATTAAAATAATATTTAACCTGTATTATATTTACATCCAAATATTTTGTGATAGTGACTGAAATGTCTTAATATTAGTAATATCATTATTCCTTTTAACAGCCTCTTCTGAAAACTAAGTTCAGTAGTGCCTTATTAATGTATTCTCAGGATATTCAATGTAGACATATGAAAGTTGTGACAAAGTTCTTAAAAATGACAGACATTAGCATAGAGATATAGACATTGATTATAAGAGTGAAAGTTGTCTTACTGTTAAACATTTTAAAAATATGAGTTGGTGATAGACCTAACATTTACTTATCTACTTAGCTCTTCACCAATATTCTCATTTTACCTATTACAACTAATTTCATCATTAAACATTCTGAGAATTATTTCCAATGTAGAGATGCAGATTCAAGTTTAAGAATTCTTTGAATCAAGTGTTGGCATAAGAAAGACCACTAATATGATGTTGCTGTAAAATACATTATTAAATGCCTGAAGCTATTGGCAAAGAGTTCTAAAGGCCAATATGTGAAGGGCAGATGCAACTACCTGCACATTTAAATATTCCCATTTCTTAATGGCAGTGCAAGGGAAGTTAAAATCAGTCATCAAATGATGCGGTGAGTCATATCAGCAGTTTCTTGTATAAGTGACATGGAAATTGGAGTAGATAGAAATGTGGATAATTTATGAATTTTAGTGCCACCTGTAAATGCAGTCATGATTTTTGCAATTATATTCCATTTCACTTTTAGTTGACTAATGCAAGGATACAGATAACGAAAAGATTTCTTGTTAAAAGCGGAAGAGCAAGCTTTTCTTTAAAACATCAAGGAAACTACGTGCTAAAGTACTATCGATTGAGTTTTTAGCGCTGGACATTAATAAATGCTCCTGGAGTAAATTTCTCTTATTATAAGATTGAAAGAAAGAAAATGCTGTTGAGAAGCACAGTGGTCAAGAAGACAGACTCAGAAGCTAGACTCTATTGTTTCAAACTTCAGCTCTACCAATTATTGGCTCTGTTCTCTTGAGCAAATTATTTAACCTTTTAATGGTTCAATGTAGTCATTTATAAAATAAGGATGGTAATTAAAATACCTAACTCCTAAGGTTGTTGTGAGGATTAAAGAAGATTAATAAAGGTAAAGCACTTACAACACTACTTGGTATGTTCTTGCTACTGTATTTTTAAGACCAGTACAAAATAATGCAAAATGTTAAAAAATGTAATGCTTTTAATTTATGTGAAAGTAATTTAGAAACTATAAGCATAATAAAACTAAAAGTTTTAATTTATATATTTCAATAGTTATGTATTTAAAAAGACTTCCAGTTTAAGATAATGGAATGCTTGAGACATCTAAATAATTCACCAATGATACGAATGCTATCTCATGAAAACGCAACTCTCAATGAAAGCATGTTCTTAAACATCCCCTGGTAAAATTTATGAACAGAAAGGACAAAAGGAAAAAATAGAAAGTGACACAACTTCCAGAGTTAAAAAAAAAAAGTTTTTTCTAGAGGCTGAAGGTCACCTGGAATCAGACATCTCATAAGCAGCAGTTGAAGACAACTTTAACCTATTTATAGAGTTCTAAAGGGGAAAAAGATTGCCTATCTAGAAACCTATACTACACACCATTTGATCATTCTACTAGAAGGGAAAAATATTAAGGAGATGGGGTAACCAGGTGATGGGCGTTAAGGGCATTAAGGAGGGCATGTGATGTGATGAGCACTGGGTGTTATATGTAACTAATGAATCATTGAACATTATATCAAAAACTAATGTACTATATGTTGGCTAATTGAATTTAAATAAAAAAATTAAGATAGAAAGATAGTTATTGACTTAAAATAGTACTGATATAAGAATTAAAACAGCTAATATTTATTGAACACTTACTATGTGAAACTCATTAATCTGAATATATGAATTTTGGCCCCATGTGTAAATGCAGCCATGCATTTTATATATATATATAAAAGATAAAACTCTGGTTACCTATCTGCCAGTTAAGTGGCCAACTGGCCAACTCTTGATTTCAGCTCAGTTCATGATCTCAGAGTCATGGGATCAAGCCCCGCATTGGGCTCCCTGCTCATCGGGGAGTCTGCTTGAGGATTCTCTCTCTCCCTCTCCCTCTGTCCATCCCCTTACTTGCTCTCTCTCTCTCTAAAATACAGAGTTTTACAGAGTTTTAAAAAAAACTCTGTTTGCCTATATATATATATTATAATTGAATCCTTTATTTTATAGATGAGGAAACTCAGAAAACTGAAGCACAAGGTCACACAGCTAGAGAATGACTTAGTGGGGATTCAAACTCAAGTAACTTGGATTCAGAGTAGAAAAATAGCCTCTCCAAAATACACTGGAAATTTATTTACAATAAAATAATAAAGAGGGGCAACTGGGTGGCTCAGTCAGTTAAGCGGCTGCCTTCAGCTCAGGTCATGATCCCAGGGTCCTGGGATCTAGCCCCGCATCGGGCTCTTTGCTCAACAGAGAGCCTGCTTCTCCCTCTCCCTCTGCCTGCCTGCCACTCCCCCTGCTTGTGCTCTCTCTCTCACTATCTCTCTGTGTCAAATAAATAAATAAAATTTTTAATAATAATAATAGTAATAATAATAATAAAGAATGGGAAGATGGGAAGAAGATGGACAAAGAGTAAAATGGTTTAAACTTCCACTAAGCTATTTAAACCAATTCTTCTTTCTGTAACTCCCAACTTTCTGGTGGTTGTCCATAAGAACCCATTATCTCACCACATTAAAATAAAATAACCTATGTATAGCTTCCATAGCTTTACTTCAGCCTCATTGACTCTCAGTTCATAGTATGTAACACTGACTGGGAGAATTCTTTTCTTGAAGTAAAGTAAAAGCTAAATTCATCAACCTTGGAGTTATGTTTATGGGAAGGTCACACACAGACACACACACACACACACACACACATTTATCACTCCAGTGGTAGAAGTCACTGACTTTCTGTGAGGTCATATAATTGATAACTTTGAGTAAACTCATATATAAAATCCTTGCATAGTGTTTGCAAGTATGACCCAGACAAGGAAAAGTTCCTTTTAAGGTAATTTTTATATTTTGGCCCCAAAAGCTACACATATATTTACAAAGATAGAATTCAATCTCATATACCAAAGACCTGAATCCCAAAGTCCCAAGAAGAGATGGTGAAATGTCAATGGAGAGAATGGGAGAACCTTTTATTTCTGTCCCAATTTTTGGTCCTTATTTTATTTTCACATAATATTGGTAAAATCAGTTCCAGCTTCTGAAGCAAGTATAGTACTGGGAAATAGGCTTCATGTTTGTACTGTTTTGTTTTAGTAAAATATATTTGGCTTGTCGGCACTTTCTCATCAACAACCTTCTCATCATATATCTTACAGTCTATTGTACAAGTCAGCAATTATCAGCAAAAATAAAAACAATAAGGGAATTGAGGACAATGGTAATGGTATTGTTGGAATGATTGGCTTTGTGCTATGTCATGGGTGTGAAGTAACTTAAATCTAGGAGATCATTAAAGTAGAATGATGAGGATTTGTATATTACAATGTGTTTGAAGAAAAAGTTTGCTAAGACTGAGGAAGTTGAAATGAGGTGATCACCAGACAAGGTTATCACAACTATGTATCTAGGTCCCAATAAAGTTCTGTACCTAGGAATTATTCAATAAATATCTGTTGAATGAATAAGTGAATAATGTTGTGTATCTGGATCATCAATATTGACCTTAATGTAATTAGGGTGTTGGTTGAAGTTGAGGTGGAAGATTATGCACTATTCTGTTTTTTTTCTTCTTTTCTTTTGTTTACTCAAGATTTCACTTTGCAGTGCAAATGAAATATTTCGGTGAATAGGATCCATCTCAAAAGTCTCAAACCACCCCCATAACTTTAATAATTACTCAGTGCATTATCATTATCACATCTGAGTTTAGATGCAGCAAATCACAAAGCATCAATCTATAGCAGCAATTATAATCAAGACAGTCAATGAGTTTTAAAGATTCAGTAAATTATTACTCAGGTTTCTTTATAATGAATAAGTCCATTATATTCTTTTTAAGCAGGTATGATTTTGTAGAGGACAAAAATTATCCATTAACTTTCCTGGCACAGTGTTCTGATACAGTGGATATTTAAATTTTTTATCTATTGCTAACAAGTGCTGGAATAGTACACGATCAATAATTGCTATAAGTTGTTATTAAACATGACAAGATTCCATCTGAACTGTGAGATCAAAGATACAGTTTGAAAAACACATTTCCTGATAGTAGAAAAGGAATGGAAATAAAAAAATAGCATCTGAGGAAACTACTGCAAACTCACCTCTAGGCTGCAGAATCCACCTGAAAAATACAGTCTCACCATGCTTCCTCAACATGATGTCCAAACTAAGAAAAGAGAATTATGCTAGTTCTATAATAACATGATTCTCACATTCTGGACTTTTAAAAAATTCTCCATTGTCTGGAATATGGCCTAAAGTAACTTATTCAAAAAGTCTAAATGGGTAGTATATTTTTCTGAATCCTCCTATATCTGAAAATTTACTTCCATTGTCTTTACACATGGAAGTCATCATAGCTGAATATAAGAGACACGTCAAATCCTTTTTCTACCAGAGCTCTTTAGATATCATATATTGTCTTCAGGACCATGATATTACAGATAAATATGGGGCCAGCTCTCTTTTTAAGATTATCTTTATTATTTTCCCCTTCCCAGATGCCCGCAGCACTTTAAAATTACCTTTATAATGTAAGTATTCAACCAGAATATATTTAAATGTGGGTTTGTTTTCATTACTTTTGTCCGGAAGTTAGTATGGGTTTCTTTTCATTATTTTTGTCTGGAAGTTAGGAAGACCTCTCAAAGTGCATACACGGGTATTTCCTCAACTCAGGAAAGTTGTCTTCCACTATATTTTCTATTATAATTTCTGTTACATTTGTTCCTTAGATATATCCATTATCCACAGGTTTGATCTCTAATTGTGAAGACAATGGCTAGAATGGAGAAATCAATTAATGGCAACATAGAGTCTCTACGGGCAGAATTAAAAGGTGAATTGGCAGAACTTAAAAATGCTATCAATGAGATCCAATCCAATCTAGATAATCTAACAGCTAGGGTAACTGAGGCAGAAGAACGAATAAGCAACCTGAAAGACAATATAATAGATAAAAAGGGAAAAGTGGAGGCTAGGGAAAAACAACTCCCAAGGAAAAAATGTCCTTGGATGGACATTCCATCCAAGACATCTTGGTTATATCTGCATCCATTTGTAAATCTGCAGCATAAGTCATAATCTCTGAGTCTTTTCTATTTTGAGGGCTCCTCTTCCTAGTCATTCTGTTGATGGCTGTTTGAGGGAATGTATAGAGTCGAAATTATTGACCAGAACCCAAGCAACATGCACCTGTGTTCTTGAGACCTTAGGGTTGCTGACCTCTTTGTTTTCCCAGCCTGTCTTCTGGGGGAGGGGCCTCCCGCGCTGTTACTCAGGCAACCCTGTTCCGGAGGAGTTGCCCTGCGCCCCTGTGGTGGGGGATGGGCTCAGTGGGAATCAGTTTTGGGGGCTTTTGTTCTCTGGTGCCTTTCCCTGGCGGCTTTCTGTGTCTCTTCCGGGAGTCAGAGCAGAAGAGACTGTTTCCAACCCTCTGCCTCAGAGCAGAGAGATCACAGTCTGTTCTTCTGTGAGCTCTCCAGCCCACACCATCTCCGTTTCTGTCCTTGCTGCTATAAACTGCAGCGTCCTGGATTGTGCGCCCCTCCACAGCGCTCCCAGTCCTGTCTCCAGGTTGGAGCACGTCTGTGCCCTTTGTGCTTCTAAAACTGCCAGCCGCTCCCAGTTCGCGTGCGCAACCCCGCAGCTCCAGGTTTCCCTCCTGGGGGCTGCAGTTCGCAGGCGCGACCCCACCGCTCCGGGTTTCCGTCCCGGGGGCTGCCATAAAGTCCTTTCCCCGCTGCTACCAGTCTGTGAGTCTGTGCTCTGTCCTCAGCGCATGAGGCTGTCGTTCACAGGCGGTGTAGGATCCCCACAGCCAGGCACCCTCCCACTGCCGTTAATCCTCTGATATCTGCCCACGGAATCATGGCTCCCTGCTTCATACCTCAAAACTAACCACCTGCAATATTCTGTTTGTAGAGATCCAGATCTTCTTACATCTCAGGCTGGTTTTGTGGGTGCTCATAGTGGTCTGGTAGATATCTAGCTCAATTCCGGGGACCAGTTGGCATAGGGTTCCCTACTCCTCTGCCATCTTTCCGCTAGTTTCTTAGTCTGGTCACATTGGCCCAGACACTGGCCTTTGCTTTTTTTGTTTGTTTGTTTTTATATTTTGCTCTGTGTGTGTTCTCATCATTTTCTGTGGATTCATGATATTTTCATAGAAAGTTGGGAAAGACTTCATCAAGGGCTAAAAGCTATATATATTTTAAGCCAGAAATTGCCAATCAATTATTCAATATAGCACATGTTACAGATTGATAAAAGAGTGTGACAGAATTGATGCAAATTAATCATCACTACTGGGGAAAACATCTCAATGCTCTATCATTAGTTGTTAAATAGTTTCATCATCTTTTTAGATGATGGAATATCACACATATAAAAATACTACCTTGATTTGAGTAGTCTCAGAGCAAAATTCTAGCTTAGAAAATCCACTTACTACCATAGTTTCAAGTGGTGTGAATATTTCATTTTCCTAACATAAAATATAAACTGTATAATTGCAATTAATTCGCTTAACTTATGAAGGCTATAGTAAGGTTTAAAGTATAACCTTATAGTATTAATAAGCAGTTTATAAATTCATACTTAACCATGACAACTGAAAAGTGTTACCGAGTACATTAAAAATAAGCTCCCCGCATCACACATAAGAGTTTGATTAACCAAAATCCTCAAACACAAATCCTCAAGCTCTGCTTACATTAACTGCCTTTTTCATACCATACCTAGGAAAGAATATCACTTTACCATCTTTCACATTCCTCAAAGTCACCATATTATCTGCTAAATCCAAGTTGGCATCATCATCAGAAGGGAGTAGACTCCTTCAGTGCCTTTCTTGTGCTTTCTGTTAGTAGCCAAAAGCTCTTTTGCTTTGCCCAAATTGTCAAGTCCATCTGCCAGTAACCTCTCCAGCTTATTATGCCATCTGCCAGGCACTGACCTATCACTCCCCTTGGTCCAGATGCCACATTGTATGTGTCTGGCATCTTAAAATATTCCCTACTGTTTCAAATTCTTCCAGAATATAGAGAAATGACTTAACCTGACAGTTGAAATCTAGCTACAGCTGGAGCAAAAAGAACTGGTATTTTACCTTGTGAAGCATTCCAACTATTTGATGCAATAAGTATTTTCTCAAAATAGCAGTGGAGTGTTTCACTGTAGAATAAGATGGTTGGGATTTTTTTCTAGGAAATACTGACTGAATGAGAGGCAAATATTCATGTATAGCCAGTGACTTTCCTGAGTAAACATGAGAGCAATTTTGAAAGGGGTATATGTTCAAAAGTTTTAAGTTAAATTTATCCTTCTAAAATACAGCAGTAACATTACTGGGAAACATCACAGAGTAGAAAAGGAAACACAGATTTTATGGTAGGAGGGCAATGATGGAATCTCAGCTCTCTCTTACTAGTTCTAGGTTCTTGGGCAATGTGTTTAACCTTTCTGAGTTTTAGTTTATTCATCTGCAAAATGGGAACAGAACCTTACCTCATAAGATTGCTGCCAGAATTAACTAAAGCTGTGTACCCTAATATGTTAATTTAATACACTTGAAGTCACTCAGTTACTAGTTGGTTGGTTTTTAGAGAGGCTCAACACTAAAAAAAGTTATTGCCCTTACTTAAGTGACTAATTCCTGGAGAGTAACTTAGATGCTGCAGAAAGAGCCCCCTACACTAAAAATGAGCTTCCCTTCATTTCTCATATTGAATTCTGGTATTTCAGTGGAGGTTAGGCAATATACAATGATATCCCACCACCATAAAACCCTCTATATATTGACAGAAGTCTATTTTGTGGATATTGGCATTTCTAGCTCAATTTAAAATTTGCATTCCTTCATTTCTGATGGGTGAGGTATTAAAGAACCACTAAATTGAATGAGATCATTGATAGCTGTATCAAAGATAGCAGCAGAAAATTTTCAAATCAACACACACACAAACATTTTAAAATGAGAAAGTATACCAGAACATTATTTTTAAAATACCCACTTATTAAAAAATGGTATTTGTTATCTAAATATCATGAAAAGCAATTCAGTGAAGCTATGATGATCAAACTGTCATCCTGTTATACCAGCATTCACTGAATAAAAAGATAAAGAAGCATAAATCAGCTACCATGAAACTCATTGAGATGAAAAACATGTACAAGTTTTTGTTTGTATGTTGCAGCAGAGGACAATTCTCCTGATGTGTAAAATGGCAATTGTGGTACTTTTATAAAACCATTAGGCAAATAATAACATATTTTAATAAATTCCATACTAAACACTCCAGCACAAGTAAAATGAATATACATGTCTAAGACCTACACAAAAACTTATACATCTACATATCCATGGACAGAATTGCACTACTTTTTAAGGTTTTTAAATTTTTCCCTTTATCCATTCATCTGTTGAAGGGCATCTTGGCTCTTTCCACAGTTTGGCTATTGTAAACATTGCTGCTATGAACATCAGGGTGCATATGGTCCTTCTATTCACTACATCTTTGTCTTTGGGGTAAATATCCAGTAGATGCCCTTCAATAGATGAATGGATAAAGAAGATGTGGTCCATATATACAATGGAATATTACTCAGCCATCAGAAAGGACAAATACCCAACTTTTATATCCACATGGATGGGACTGGAGGAGATTATGCTAAGTGAAATAAGTCAAGCAAAGAAAGTCAATTATCACATGGTTTCACTTATTTGTGGAACATAAGGAATAGCATGGAGGACATTAGGAGAAGGAAGAGAAAAATGAAGGGGGGGAAATCGGAGGGGGAGAAGAACCATGAGAGACTATAGACTCCTAGAAACAAACAGGGTTTTAGAGGGGAGGGGGTGGGTGGATGGGTTAGCCTGGTGATGGATATTAAGGAGGGCACATACTGCATGGAGCACTTCGTGTTATATGACAACAATGAATCATGGATCACTACATCAAAAACTAATGATGTAGGGCGCCTGGGTGGCTCAGTTGGTTAAGCAACTGCCTTCGGCTCAGGTCATGATCCTGGAGTCCCTGGATTGAGTCCCGCATCGGAGTCCCTGCTCGGCAGGGAGTCTGCTTCTCCCTCTGACCCTCTCCCCTCTCATGTGCTCTCTTCCTCATTCTCTCTCTCAAATAAATAAATAAATAAAATCTTAAAAAAAAACTAATGATGTATGGTGACTAACATAACATAACAAAATTAAATTAAATTAAAAAAATAATGCTCAGTAATATTTCAATAAATAAATAAATAAAATTTTCCCTTTTATTTGAGCAAAGAAAATATCTAATGTAACATATGCAGAACAAATAAAGAGTATTCAATTTAAAATGACCAATACCAACAAATATCTCTCACTGCCTTAGGTCCCATCTACTGTAATCAGAACTCTCAAAGATACTACATTGAAGATCATTCCTTAAAAAATAGAAAACATCAGCTTATGAGTACCAAAAATAGAAGAAAATATAGTAAAAAATTAAGGGTAGTATTTTGGATAGGCCTGGCCTACCTGAAATAATATTCACATGTAGTTAACCCCTATTCTGTATCTCCTTACATAATGCCTGAAAGTTTTTCTTTATTTCCTGGGAATATTAAACACTATTATTAACTATTTAAATCATACTGCTCTTTTAAAATTTCTTCGCTAAAAAAAATTTCTTAGCTGAGACCTATTGCACTAAGGGAATGAAAATACTTTTAAAATCAGACTTTTTGAGGGAAGATAGAGTATTGATTAAAACTTTCTTTAATAATACTTTTGTTTTTTAATTACTTTATAATTTAGATACACATGTACTTGCATATGAATATTATCTTATATATAACTACATTTTGTCTCCCCAGAATGCCTTATTTCTAGTTTGTAGGTACTTTATAACCAATCTATATTCTTTCATTCAAGTGTTTATTAAGCACCTGCTAAATGTCAGGCACTATGCTTGTTGCTAGGTATACAAGACAAAATTCCCATGGTTCTCTGTCCTCATGGGACTTGTAGAATTACTGTATCCACATCAAAATTCAAAGAAAAGACAAAACTGTGGTTTAGTGTATGTAACTTTAAGGAAAATTTACATTAGAGATTTCTGAATAACTGGCCCTAGAATATAGGGCCAATTGGTTTATGATTGACTATGTGTTTAACAACATTCTCTGAGCACTTCATTGGGTTATCATAACTATTTTTATGCAGTCTCTCTCTTTTCATAAACAGAGCCAACATGAATGTACAGATGTAACCGTATAAATAAAGCCCTAAGGGTTTATATTTCTCATTTGTCTTTCTCACTGTCGAGAATGAACCAAATAAAGTATATTTGAGTAGGTAGCTATCTTTGTACCTATCACTCAATATAAATGCAGATGTCACCCCCATTTTAATATTGCATTTCCTGGGTTCTCAAGGATGGAAGGCACCTTGAAGTGTTCTAATTCCATAATATGGAGATATGTTCATTTTTCATGAAAATTCAAAGGCCTTTTTCCCTATCTTTATAATATCTTACAGCTTCATACTTAATAGTGTGAAGCTATTAGTGTGTAGCTTAATAATGAAGCTTCAGGTTAACTACTGGTTCACTGGTATTTTGTTTATTGTTAGCATGTTATATTTCAATATGGGGAAATATACTCAGGAACATAGAGAATGCTGTATTTAAGCTTAACTCTATTAAGAATCTTCTAGACAGTGTCTATTTTTAATCTTTCATAGATACTCAAGATTGAGATCATGTTTTAGACAAGTATAATAATCACAGAATAACTATATAAAAGATTATCTCCAAATACATGTCATAGATTCTTCTTTATTCACTGAACTGTTGTTCAGTTCTCCTTTATAAATTATGTAGTATGATATATAGATTTATGAGACTAGATCAAAGTCTATTATTTATAATTTAAGCATCTTTAATTTTTAATGTAAATATAATTGTGAAACTGATTAAACATTAATTGAAATTATAACACAATTACATAGCAATTACATTAAAAGGTAGATAAAGAAGATATAGAAAATCACTAGTAATTTTTATAGTATGTCTAGACATGAAGCAATATGAAAATATAATCATGATATAATATTGATTTAAAAAGTAAGATAAAACAGAATGTAAAGGGTAAGATTGATATGTAACTGTATTTATACACATAGAAATATATTTCACTGTAAAAAGGATGAAATCATACTGAAATATTAACAGTATTTACCTTTGGATTGTCGGAATATGGATGTTCTTGTTTTCTTCTTCATACATTTCTATATTTTCCAAATATTATAATGTGGTTATGTGTTACTTTATAACTATAAAACATGTCAAACACGGCTTGTAAAAAATGATACACTGTTATATAGATTTTATAATGATTCCTCTTAAAAGTGGTTATAATTAAAAATATTGGTGATTTAAATGATAAGCTATAGTTATCTGGAAAATCCACTTATGTTGAACTACTTAGTGCTCCACAAAGCCAAAATGAGAGACATTTTAAATTCAGAACTAAAGTCCAGATTGCAATATCTGTACTGGTTCTAGTCAAGTAACAAGACTATGGTGTATAGGAACACTCTATAAACAAAGCATTCCCTTAAATGTTCCGGTCCAAATATAATAGGCTACCAAATGAGACAAAACCTGCAAAAGCACTATGTAAATCAATGAGTGCTATGCAATTGTTAGTTGTTATTAATTATTTTGACATGTCAGTATTACTTTAACTAAGTCAGCTAAAATTTATTTGAACAAAGCACACTTGTAGAAGAGCATTTTCATGTAGAGTAGCTTTGTATAGCTTGTTTTATGTTTTACCTCCCTCTACATTCACATGGTTGATGTTTCTCATCCCAATTTTAAGAACTTCTTCATAAAGCTTAGAAATTGATTGGAGGAAGGAGGAAACAGACAAGAGAGAGAACTCATTTCAAATAAATCAGAGCCTATTACTTTGTTAGCACTAAGGCATTTTGCTAGTTTTTTTTTTTAATATTGAAGTACAACATTAGGCTTAAGATATGAATACTTGTAAAAGAATCTTTAAAAATATACAATATGGTCATGTATGCATCCACAAAAATAGTCCTCCATGATGCTATAGGCTTCAAAACGTGAAACAGGTCAAGTTATTAAACTAGACTAACAATCCACTATCCTATTGAGTGATCCTTAGAAAAATATTTTGTAGTTTGCCAAGCCAATAACAACTTTTAGTTCAAAATAGTTGTAGGGGGAGGAGCAAGATGGTGGAGGAGTCGGAGACCTAAATTTCATCTGGTCCCAGGAATTCAGCTAGATAGGGATCAAACCATTCTGAACACCTACAAACTCAACAGGAGATCAAAGAAAAGAATAGCAGCAACTCTATGAACAGAAAAGAGACCACTTTCTGGAAGGTAGGACATGCGGAGAAGTGAATCAGAGTTGATATTCAGGAAGATAGACTGCGGGGGGAGGGAGCCTCCATCAGCCGGCCACTGGCAAGTGATAGAGCAGTGGAGCACAAAATCGGAACTTTTAGAAGTCTGCTCCGCTGAGGGATATCGCTCCAGTGGCTAAGTGGGGGGTGGAACCCTCGCTGGGACAGTGTGGTCTCAGGATGCTCAGGGTCACAGAAAGACTGGGGGTGCCTGAGTGCAGCAGAGCTCCCAGGTATCAGTGTATATATATATATAAAAATATACATATATACATATATATATATATTTGGTTGTTTGCTTTCAAATTATTGAATTTTGAGAGATTTCTTTTATATTCTATATATATGTCCTTTATCAAATATTAGGTTTACAAAAGATTTTCCCCCTGTTTGTGATCTGTATTTTCATTCACTTAACACTGCTTTGAAGAGTGAGAATCCTAATTCTTATAAAGATTGATATATCATTTTTCTTTTATGAATTATGTCTTTGATGTCATATGTTTATTTATTTTTATTTTTATTTTTTATATTTATTTATTTATTTGACAGAGAGAGAGAGAGTGAGCACAAGCAGGGGGAGTGGCAAGTAGAGGGAGAGGGAGAAGCAGGCTCCCTGCTCTGCAGTGCTCTATCCCAGGACCCTGGGATCATGACTTGAGCTGAAGGCAAATGCTTAACCGACTGAGCCACCCAGGAGCCCCAGATGCCATATGCTTAGATTTTATTGAATTTCTAGATCACTGGGTTTATTATAGTTTTTATCAAATTTGGATATTTTTAAACTGTGTTATTTTTGTTATTGAAGTATAGTTGACATACAATATTATATTAGTTTCAGTTGTACAACACAGTGATTTGATAATTCTATGCATTACTCAGTGCTCCATGATAAGTATAGTCACCATACCATGTTATTAAAATATTATTGACTATATCCCCTAAGCTATACTTTCCATCTTTGTGACATACTTATCAAATTTGCATATTTTATAGCCATGATTTCTTCAATATTTTTTTGCTTACCCCCCTCTCATCCCATTTGAGGACTCCAATTACGCATATAGTAGGCTACTTTGAAGTTTGTTCCAGAGCTCCCTGGTGCTATTTTCATTTTTTCCCCACTCTTTTCTTTTTCTGCTTCATTTTAGATATTTTCTATTGGTAGTTACACAAGTTCACTAATATTTTCTCCTATAATTCCTAATCTATTTTAATGCTGTCAGTATATTTTATCTCAGATATTTTATTTTTCATCTCCCAAATTTTATTTGAAATTTTTGTATTTTCCATTTCTCTACTTAACATGCTTGATCTTTCCTCTACCTTCTTAAATATGTGTATAGTAACTCTTTTTTTAGAGGGAAGGGGATAGGGACACAGAGAGAGAGAGTCCTAAGCAGGTGCCACAGCCAGCATAGAGGCTGACGTGGGGCTCAATCTCAGAACTCTGAGATCATGACCTTAGCCAAAATCAAGAGTCAGATGGTTAACTGACTGAGCCACTCAGGTGCCCTTTTAATGTCCTTGACCCTAATTCTATCATCTCTATCATTTTTTAATCTGTTTATATTGATTGAGTTCTTGCCTTATTATTTTATTTTCTTGCTTTATTGCTTGCTGGATGATTTCTTACTGAATGCCACATAATGTGAATTTTACCTTGCTGGTGCCAGATATTTTTGTATTCCTATGAATATTCTTGATCTTTATTCTGAGACATAGTTAGCTTATTGAGATTCAGCTTGATTCTTTCAAGACTTACCTTTAGGTTTGTTAGGCAGGACCAGAATAGCCTTTAATCTAGGGATACTTTTGCTTTTTTTTTCCAGTTTGCTTGAAGCAGGACATTTAATCTTGTGGGTTCTGACATTCCAATATAAAAATACATCTGTTTAATATGTTTTGTCTAGTTTTCTCATTGTTAACTTAGGAAATCATGGAGAGAAATGAAGTCCCCCTTAATGATTTTAAATATACTTGCAGTATGGGTGATATATTCAGAGGAGTCATAATTGAATATATAGAATGAGTAAGAAGGTGAAAAAATAGAAATCAAGTAAATGACTAATATGGAGTAAAAATTATGATAGAAGAGATGATGAATTCAGTTTTGGATATTATAACTTGTAGTATCAATGAAACATCAAGAAAGATATCAATCAGGACATTGGAAATATAGGACTGGAATTTGAGAGAAAGGTCAGAGTTGTATTGCCAAGGAAGAAAGAATGAAGAAAGAAAAGAATGTTAGAAAATAGCCCAAAAATATTGTAACTGTTCAGTAGATGGATGCTGAATAAATGAATGAAAAAAAATCAGAGCTTCATTTAATATAAAGAAGTAAGGCAAGAATTCCCTTGATATTAAATTCTTCAAAAACGAAGTCCAGCAAAGTTGGACCTATTAGCAGTTTTGAAAGAAATATATTAAAAGAACACTGAAAAATTGAGGGGACAAAAAAATTTCTGTGGTCATACCTATATTTTATATGCCAACTACAAAATAAATGACATGATATATACTTTTCTGTGTAGCCATTACCTGGTCATGTTGCCTATCAGATCAAGCTGTCTCATTATTGCATTCCTCTATAGGTTTATAAATGGAAGGCTTAAAATATCTGTAGAACTAAATGTAATTGGCACCGCATTGTGTGCTTTTCATTCTCATTTTTTTCATCAGTGAAGTCATCCATGTCTTTAGAAGAGTATTTTCCAACAAAGCATTAGGTTCCACTTAGAAAAGTATTTTCACACAAAGCATCAGTTTCCAAATCAGAATTTTGCTGTGCTATTAAATTGGTTTCCTGAATTATACTACTCCTATTTTGTATTGAAATGTAAGTGACTTTTGTTAAATAATGAAAGCTATTAATTCAGACAATATCATAAATTGTGATCTGATTTTTTAAGGTAAAAGTTCATTGTATTTCCAGGTTACCAGTAAAATTTATTTTTATTATATTTTATTTAGCTTAAGCATTACTCGTCTGATCCTTTAAACTGTATCCTTTTTAGAAGCCACTTATATATTTTTTAAAAGGTAAATGTAGTTCTAAAAACATAAATAAGCCCCCATTAGTTATATGTAACTAATGAATCACTGAACATTATACCAAAAACTAATGATATACTATACATTGGCTAATTGAATTTAAATTAAAATAATAATAAAGAGATCAATTTAATGAGAGGATGTAACAATTGTAAGTATCTATGCACCCAATATAGGAGCACCAAAGGGAAGTTTATGGTGATACAGGCCTACCCCACAAAACAATAAAAATCTCAAATAAACAACATAACCTTACACCCAAAGGAACTAGATAAGGGGGAAACAAAGCCCAAACTAGTAGAAAGAAGAATATAATAAAGATTAGAGCAGAAGTAAATTGAATACAGACCAAAGAAAACTATACAAAAAATTAATGTAACCAAGACCTGGTTCTTTGAAAAGAAAAAAACTAAATTGATAAGCCTTTAGACAACTCATCAAGTGAAAAAAAAAAAAAGATGGAGGACTCAAATACATAAAATCAGAAATGAAGGAGGAGAAATAATATCCAATACATAAACATACAAAAAATTAAGAGATTATGAAAAATTATATGCTAACAAATTAGACAACCTAAAAAAAAATGGATAAAGTCCTAGAAACATAGTTTTCCAAAACTGAATCAAGAAGAAATAGAAAATTTGAACAGACTAAATACTAGTAACAAAATTGAATTGGTAATCAAAAAACTACCAAAAAATAAATGTCTAGGACCAGAGGGATTAACAGGTGAATTCTATCAATCACTTAAAATAGGGATAATACCTGTTTTTCTCAAACTATTAAAAAAAAATAGAAGAGGAACCAAAACTTCCAAATTCATTCTACAAAGCCAACATTATGCTGATTCCAAAACCAGACAAAAGCACTAAAAAAAAAAAAAAGAAAAGAAAAGAAATAAAACTACAGGCCAATATCTCTGATTAACATAGATGCAAAAATCCTTAACAAAATATTAACAAACCAAATTCAACTATATATTAAAAGAATAATTCACCATCATCAAGTGGAATTTATTCCAGGGATGAAAGGATGGTTCAATATTTGTAAATCAATCAATGTGATACATCACATTAACAAAAGGAAAGATAAAAACTATATGGTCATCTCAATAGATGTAAAAAAAATAATTTAACAAAATACAACATCCATTCATGATAAAAACCCTTGACAAACTCTTGAAAAACATATCCCAACATAATGAAAGCAATATATGAACATCCCACAGGTAACATCATACTTAATGGTGAAAAAATGGAAATCTTTTCCTCTATGATAAAACACAAAGCAAGTGTGTCCACTCTCACCACTTTTATTCAACATAGTACTAGAAATAGTACCTACAACAAGCAGATGAGAAAAAGAAATAAGTCATCCAAATTTGTATGGAAGAAGTAAATCTGTCACTATTTGAAGATGGAATGACACTATATATAGAAAAACCTGAAGACTCACACACACACACACACAAACTATTAGAACTGATAAATTGATTCAGTAAAGTTGCACAATATGAAATGCATATACAGAAATCTGTTGCATTTCTGTATACTAATAGCAAAGTAGCAGAAAGAGAAATTAAGAAAACAATCTCACAATTGCACCAAAAAATTACCCAGGAATAAATTTAACCAAAGAGGTGAAAGACCTAAGTAAGATATTGATGAAAGAAAATGAAGATGACACAAACAAATGGAAAGATTTACCATACTCATGGATTGGAAAAATTAATATTGTTAAAATGTACATTCTACCCAAGGCAATCTGCAGGTTAAAGACAATCCCTATCAAAATATCAATAGCATTTTCCACAGAACTACAACTAATCCTAAAATTTGTATGAAACCACAAAAGACCTCAAATAGCCAAAGCAATCTTGAGAACAAGGAACAAAATTTTGCAGATTGCAAAAATATATTACAAAGCTAAAGTAATCAAAACAGCATGGTACTGGCACAAAAATGGACATATAGATCAATGAAACAGGCTAGAGAACCCAGAAATAAACCCATGCCTATACAGTCAGTTAATCTATGATAAAGGAGGCAAGAATATACAATGGGGAAAAGACAATCCTTAAAATAAATGGGAAAACTGAACAGTTACATGCAAAGGAATGAAACTGTATCTCTCTCTTACACCATACACAAAAATAAACTCAAAGTGATTGAAGACCTAACTGTGAGACCTGAAACCATAAAACTCTTAAAAGAACACATAGGCAGTAATCTCTCTAACATTAGCCATAGAAACAGTTTTCTAGATATGTCTCCTGAGGCAAGGGAAATCAAAGCAAAAATAAACTATTGGACATCTCAGCTCCTTCCACAGTTTGGCTATTGTGGACATTGCTGCTATGAACAGATGAATGGATAAAGAAGATGTGGTTCATATATACAATGGAATATTACCCATCCATCAGAAAAGATGAATACCTACCATTTGCATCATCATGGATGGAACTGGAGGGGATTATGCTACGTGAAATAAGTGAAGCAGAGAGAGACAATTATCATGTTTTCACTCATATGTGGAACATAAGGAATAGCGTGGAGGACCATAGAGGAAGGCAGGGAAATCTGAATGGGAAGAAATCAGAGAGGGAGACAAACCATGAGTGACTCTGGACACCGGGAAACAAACTGAGGGTTACAGAAAGGAGGGAGTGGGGAGATGGGGTAACTGGGTGACGGGTATTAAGGAGGGCACATGTTTTGGTGAGCACTGGGTGTTATACACAACTAATGAATCATTGAACACTGCATCAAAAACTAATTATGTACTAGATGTTGGCTAACTGAACATAATAAAAAAATTAAAAAATAAAAATAAACTATTGGGACTACACGAAAATAAAAAAGCTTTTCTATAGCAAAGGAAACCATCAACAAAACAAAAAGGCAACCTACTGAATGAAAGAAGATATTTCCAAATAATATATTCAATAAGGGGTTAATGTCCAAAATACATAGGGAAATTATACAACTCAATACCAGAGAAACAAACAATCCAGATACAAATGGGCAGAGGACTTGAATAGACATTTTTTTTCCAAAGAAGACCTATAGAAAGCCAACAGACACTTGTAAAGATGCTCAATATCACTAATCATCAGGGAAAGCAAATCAAAACCACAATAAGATAGTACCTCACACCAGTCAGAATGGCTAGTATCAAAAAGACAAGAAATA
Source organism: Mirounga angustirostris (assembly GCF_029215605.1). Lineage (NCBI taxonomy): Eukaryota > Metazoa > Chordata > Mammalia > Carnivora > Phocidae > Mirounga > Mirounga angustirostris. The sequence goes on from NW_026991719.1 coordinate 102,721,903, forward strand.
GCAAGTGTTGGTGAGGATGTGGAGAAAAGGGAACCCTTATGCAATGTTGGTGGAAATGTAAATTGGTGCAACCACTGTGGAAAACACCATGGAGGTTCCTCAAAAATTAAAAATAGAAATACCATACTATCTAGTAATTCCACTACTGGGTATTTATTACGCAAAGAAAACAAAAACACTAATTTGAAATACACACACACACACACACTAAACAAAAACAACACACACAATGTACTATTACTCAGACATAAAAAAGGATGAAATCTTGCCATTCACACATGGATGGACCTAGAGTGTATTATACTAAGTGAGATAAGTCAAAGAAGGACATATACTATATGATTTCACTTATAAGTGGAATCTAAAAAACAAAACAAATGAACAAAGAAATTAAAAAAAGAAGACTCTTAAATCTAGAACACAAACTGGTGGTTACCAGAGGAGTGGTGAATGAGGAGATGAGCAAAACAGATAAACGGGATTAAGAGGTACAAACTTCCATTTATAAAATAAATAAGTCACAGAGATGAAAAGTACAGTATAGGGAATATAGTCAATAATATTGTAATAATATTGTATGATGACATATTAACTACATTTATCATGGTGAACATGACTAATGTATAGAATTGTTGAACCAATATATTATACTCTTGAAAGCAACGTGACATTGTATGTCAATTATACTTTAATAATAAATTAAAAAGAAACAAAGTGGAATAGCTATTAAGTAAAAAGTAGAGATAAAATGGAATATAAAAAAAGTAATAATTGCCTCAAATGCAGGAAATTAGTGAACAAATAAGATATGAGGCAAATAGAAAAACATAGGAAATGGTAGATTGAAAGCCAACAACATAAAAAATTGCATTAAACAAAAAATTTATGAACACTCAAATTAAAAGTCAGAGATTATAGAAGTAGCTTAAAAAGTAAGATCTAACTTTATGAGAAAACTCACTTTAAACATAAAGATTGCGGGCACCTGGGTGGCTCAGTTGGTTGAGTGACTGCCTTTGGCTCAGGTCATGATCCTGGAGTCCCTGGATCGAGTCCCGCATCAGGCTCCCTGCTCGGTGAGGAGCCTGCTTCTCCCTCTAACCCTCCCCCATCTCATGTACTCTCTCTCTCTCTCATTCTCGCTCTCTCAAATAAATAAATAAGTAAAACAAACAAACAAACATAAAGATTGCAGATAATTTACAAGTCAAATGATAGAATCAGACATTCTATACAAACCTTAATCACAACACAGCTGGATTGGCTATATTAATATCAGACAGAGTAAATTTTAGGACAATAAATATCAGAAGTTAAGAGGGCCATTTTATGAGTAGAGCAGTTCAATTCTTTTGGACTAACAGTCCTAAATGTGTACGTAACTAATGACAGATTTTCACAATACATGACACAGAAAATGATAGAAAGGAAAGAAAAAATAGGCAAATTCTCATTTTTAATTGGATATCTTAGCACTTCTTTCTAGGTAATAAAAATTATAAAAATAAATTAGGATATAGGAAACATAAAAAACACCATAAAAATTGAACTAATTGATATTTGTAGAACTCTTCTACAAAACAACAGCAGAATACATATTCTTTCCAGGTGTATAAGGACATTCTCCAAGGTAGACCATGTTCAGTGACACATGGCAAATCTTGATAAAGGTAAACATATTAAAACATGCTATATATTTCCTCTAAATCTGAATAAAATTAAATTAGAAGACAATAGCTAAAATATACCTGAAATATACCCAAATATTTGGCAATTATACAACACCCTGTGCTCAAATAAGAAATCACAAGGGAAATTAGAAAATATTTTGAAATGAATAAATGTAAGATACAGATAATGAAGAAGAAATTATATAGCATTAAAAGGTCATGTTATAAAAGAAGAAAGTTTAAGATCAATTAGTTAGAATGCCACTTATGAATGTATAAAACAAACAAGCAAAGCAATCCTACAATAGAAGAAAAGAATAAAGATAAGAGAAGAAACCCATGACAGAGAAAATGAATACATAATAGAGGAAACCAAAAGCTGAGTCTTATAAAAAAAAAAATCAAAAGTCAGTGAAACTGCTAAGGTTTTTGTTGAATAGATTAAGAAATAAAGGATGGACACTCAAATTAGCAACATCAGGAATGCAAAGGAGAAAATAGAGATTCAAAAGATTTTAAAAGAATAATGGAATATTATGAACAAATATATTTATGCCAATAAATTTGCTAACTTTGATAAAATGGACAAATTCCTTGAGGATTCAAACTGACCCAGGTAAACATAGCAAATATAAATAAAATAATATTCATTAAAGGAATGGTATTTGTAATAAAATACCTTCTCAAAAAGAAAACTCTAGACCCAGATGGTGGTTTCAATGGTGAATTCCATCAAATATCAAGGAAGAAATAATACTTTAAAAATCCTTTCAGAAATATAAGAGGGATTGCTGAAATTTCAGCTATTTTCATGAAGCCAGAATTACTGGCTTACCACAGCGCTATGAAACTTGAAGTCAACCACAAGAAAACTTTGGAAAGACCACAAATACATGCAGGTTAAGCAACACCCTACTAAGGAATGAATGGTTGAGTAGGAAATTAAAGAAGAAATAAAGAAATACATGGAAGCAAAAGAAAATGAAAACACAACATCCAGAACCTTTGGGATGTAGCAAATATAGTCATAAGAGGGAACTATATAGCAATACAGGCCTACCTCAAGAAGAAAGAAAAGTCTTAAATACACAACCTAACCTTACATGTAAAGGAACTAGAAAAGGAACAGCAAATAAAGCCTAAAGCCAGCAGATGAAGGGGAATAATAAGGATTAGAGCAGAAATAGATGGTGTAGAAACAACGACACAAAAAAACCCCACAGTAGAACGGATCAATGAAACCAGGAGATTGTTCTTGGAAAGAATTAATAAAATTGATAAACTCCAAGCCAGATTTATCAAAAGGAAAGAGAAAGGACCCAAAAAATGCAATCATGAATGAAAGAGGAGAGGTAACAACCAACACTACAGAAATACAAACAATTTTAATATTATGAAAAATTATATGCCAACAAATTGGACAATCTGGAAGAAATTGATAAATTCATAGATACATGCAATCTACCAAAACTGAAATAGGGAGAAGTAGAAAATTTGAACAGACCCATAACCAGCAAAGAAATTGAATTGGTAATCAAAAATCTCCCAACCAACAAAAGTCCAGGGCCAGATATCTTCTTAGAGGAAGTCTACCAGACTTTTAAAGAAGAGTTAATACCTATTCTTCTCAAACTGTTTCCAAAAATGAAAATGGAAGGAAAACTTCCAGACTCATTCTACAAGTCCAGCATTACCTTGATTCTAAAACCAAACAAAGACCCTACTAAAAAGGAGAATTATAGGCCAATATCCCTGATGAACATGGATGCAAAAATTCTCAACAAGATACTAGCAAATTGAATCCAATAGTACATTAAAAGAATCATTTACTGGGGTGCCTGGGTGGCTCAGTCAGTTAAGCGTCAGCTCAGGTCATGATCTCAGTGTCCTGGGATCGAGCCCCACATTGGAATATATATATATATCACTTCTTTATCCATTCACCTATTGATGGCCACTTAGGTTCTTTCCATATTTGACTACTGTAAATAATGCTGCAATAAATGTAGAAGGGGACTTTTAAATCTCATAAATCTAGATTTCCATTTCTTTCCCTATATTTGTGACATTTTCAGCCATTATTTCTTTAAATAGATTTTCTGTCCCTTTCTCTCTGTCTTCTCCCTCTGGGAGTCCCATAATGTACATATTGTTGCCTTTGATAGTATCTCATAAGTTCCTTAGATTTTCTTTACTTTCTTTTATTCTTTGCTCTTTTGCTCCTTTGACTAAATAATTTCAAATGATTTGTCTTTGAGTCCATTAACTCATTCTTCTGCTTGGTGGAATCTGCTGTTGAAACTCTCTATTGAGCTCTTCATTATTGTATTTTTTAGCTCTATGATTTTTGTTTTTTTATGGTTTCTATTTCTTTTCAAACAAATTGAACTTCTTAATTTGTTCATGCATTGTTTTCCTAAATTCATTTTGTCTGTGTGTTCTTGTAGTTTACTGACCTTCTTTAAGAGGATTATACTGAACTTTTTCTCAAGCAGTTCTTAGGTCTCCACTTCTTTAAGATCAGTTTTTGGAGCTTTATTAGTTTACTTTGGTGGTGTCATGTTCTTCTGATTATTTCATGATTTGTGCATCCTTTCATTGGTTTCTGTATATTTGAATAATCATTCTCCCCTTCCAAACTTTATAGATTCCCTTCAGCAGGGAAAGGCCTTCACCAGTCAACTCAGTTTAGGATTATGGAGAGGTCAGCTGGTATTATCTGTGGGTAATCATGGCTTGCTGTTAGGGTCTCTAGTTGGCCAAGGGAAATGCTCCTGCTCTAAGTTTGGGGGTGTGGATGTTGCTGGCTGGGATCTGTGGTGGAGTGGGCTTGCTAGCTGGGCTCCATATTCAGGTGGGGCCACTAGCTGGGCTTCATAATCACCTCTGGTTGAGCAGGGTCACAGACTATGTTCTGTGGCAGGGCACTGCTGCTGGTTGGACTCTGTGATTGGGCAAGTCTATAGGCTGGGCTCCCAACTGATCTTAGCTGGGTGAGGCCTCAGGCTATGTCTCCTGACCAGATGGTATCACTGGCTAGACTCTGCATTTAGGCAGGGCCACAGGCTATGCCCAAAGTTAGGCAGTACCACAGATTGAGCTCCATAGTCTGGCAGCCTGCTGGTTGTGTTCTACTGCTGGACACCTTTGCTAGCCATTCTCTGGTCAGGTGGGGCCTCAGATAATACCCCACATTTGGGTCAGGCTGGAGGCTATGCTCTGCAGTGGAGTAGGGTCACTGCCCATTCTCCCTGGCTGGATGAGACCACAGACTATACTCCGTGATTGGGCTGGGTCACTGGCTGGGCTTCCTGCCTGGGCAAGTCCACAGGCCTTACTCAAAAATTGGACAGGGTCATAGGCTGGGCATCTGTTGTGAGCAGCATATAGGATGGGTTCTGTAGCTACCCTGGTTCCCTGACTAGGCTTCCTCGTTGAGCAGGACTGAAGGCTATGCTCAACAGTTAGGCTGGGCTGCTAACTTGCTTCCCTGTCCAGGTGGGCCATAGAATGTGCTCCATGGCTGCCAGACATCTATGGCCAGGTTTTCTGGTGGGGTAGGCCAGAGGCTATGCTAAGCAGTTGGACAGAGATGTGAACTTGCTTCCCTCCCTGAGTGGGGTTGTAGGAGGGGCTCCACTGCCAGTATGATAGATTGGCTAGGGACCCAAAGTAGGCAGAACAGCCTATTGAGCTCCCTCAGCAGACAAAACCACCAGGTGAGCTCTGCAAATGGGCTGAGCCACTGGATCAGAACTTTGCTCAGGGATCACCACCTGCAGTAATATTGCCCACCATCTGAGCACTGGTTGCTTTAAACCCTTACACCTTTCTCTATTTCTATCTGATCCCCAGTGGCCCAACTCCACAGATTCCCCCAATGATCACTGGGAGTTGAAAACCAAGTAGGTCTCCCAGGAAGTGTCCTGCAATGCTGGGGAAACTGAATGTCTACCTTGGGGTCTTTTTTTTCCACTGGAGAAATCTTAGGCCCAAGGAGCCTTTTCAGTGTGGTTCTGTGATGGCCTGGAGGAGAGGTGCTGTGGTCAAAGTGAAACCACTCCTCTTACCCTTCTAATGAGATCTTTCTTGGTCTCTGTCATTCAAGTAGTTGCTTCAGCCACACCCCCCAGGTTCTGAAATATTCACAATGGTACCTTGTCTATGAATAGTTGCTAGTTGGTCTACTTGTGAGGGGGACTGAAGTCAGGACCCACCTATTTCATTATCTTGATGATGTCCCTCTCTAAACAAGCTGGTGAATATTTTTGATTGGAATGCAGAAAATGGTCAGCCTATATATTTCTTGAGTGATTTAAAATTATGGCACCTTTTTGGAGGACAATTTTGAAATATGCATCATACCATGCTTACTTCTGTATCTTAAAGAAGCAATTAAAAATTGTGCAAAAATATATACAAATATCAACATTCACAGAGTAGAAAGGGCTGTTGAATTTGATATTTAATTTTGGATGTAAAGGTCTGGGACTTTCAGCTGGTCCTAGAAATGGATTATGTACAATTATTTGAAGAATTCTGAACACTAATCCAAAATAGTTAATGGGTAACTTTGTGTGGTACTTGAAATAATTCTAGTATGTTCATTCCACTGGAAACAAAGTTTCCAAAAATCTTTGATTTTTTAATAAAAAATTGGTACTAGGAGGGATAATATATAAAGCCATTCGTGTTTAGAGTGAATGGGTTCCTCAACTAAAACAGAGAACATAAAAAAAATTATTTGACCAATTCTTCTCTCAATTTTCACAGAGATGGTACAGAACTAGAACCATTCTAGATGCAGAGGTAAAGTTATTTTATTACATTCAAGAAATACCTTAGAGCATTTTTGTGCTTAATTCTCTCTCTAGAACCCTATTGAGAAAGGATAGCAGCTATTGATAAAAAAAAAAAAAAAGCAGAGGATGGATTTCTAATAACCAGAACCTGCCAGTAGATAAATTTGGATAGGGGAAAAAAGTAGGAGGGAGACATCCATGATGTGGGACATTATCTAGGGTAACTGCACCCATGTGGTCAGCTGTATCTTAGGGCTCTAAACAAGAGGAAATTGGGCACTGTCATTCATTAGTTTAAATATTCATTTAGTACACCGATTCTGATGGGGATTGAGCATAATAAAGAAAATAAAACATAGTCCCTGTCCTCAAGAAACTCACGGCAATTATTACTGTTTATTAAAACTACATAATTGTTAAACAAAAGTAAATATTAATTAATGTGTTAAATGATTGTATTTGTTTTCTATTACTATGTAACAAATAACTACAAACCTAGCAACTTATTACACATCCATTCCTTACTTCTCAGTTCTGTAAGTCAGAAGTCCAATCACAAGTTAGCTGGATCCTATGATCAAGGATTCACCAGGATGAAATCAAGGGATTGGTTGAACTGTGTTTTAATCTGGAGGTCAGGATCCTTTTTAAAGATCATTTAGGTTTCTAGAAAAGTTAAATTCATTGCAGCTGCAGGACTGAGATCTGTTTTTTTGTTAGCTATTAGCCAGCTACTCTCAGCTCTTTTAGTTATTAGAGGCCACCCTAGTTTCCTTGAGACATGTCATCTTCTATAGACCTTCTCGCACTCTTACACTTCAAAATTCTGAATTCAGGAAAGACTCAGTTCCTTTTAAAGGCTCTCCTGCTTTGGTCAGGCCACCCAGAATATCATTTTTGATTAACTCAAATTTAACTGATTAGTTCTTAATAATAATGGGAGTGATATACCATTATATTCACAGGCCTTACCTACACTCAAGGGAAGAGGATTATACAGAACATATATATCAGAGAGTGGAAACCTTGAAGTCTTTCTTATAATTCTGCTAGCATAGTGATATGAAGGATATAAACAAATTAAATGTCCCAAACCACAGAGCAGAGGGCATGAAACACAGCTTAGGGCAGCAATCATAAAGTAGCAGACTCACTTGCCACATTCTGCTCCCTTGCCTGTGGCAGAACTCCTTTTCTAATGGCTCCAAGGCACTTTCTCACTGAACTGAAAAATGTTTAACAATCCATTTGTGACAAAACGAGTTGAAGCTGCCTTCTCATTCTTAGCCCAGGGTAATTAGGTAAGTCAACCCAAAGGACTTAGTGTTTGTGCCTTTAAGAATGAATAAGAAATAATTATGTGAAAAACCAGAGGAAGTACAGCTCAGACAAGAAGAACTATTTGTGCAAGAATATAAAGGTATAGCAATGCATGGGATTTTCAAGGTAGAGTAAATAGTTTCATGTGTCTGGAGGGTAAGGTACAAGTAGAAGAGATAGAATGAGAAGTATAGCCTGGGGCCAGATTATAAAGAAATTCATAAATAGTATTAGTGATTCTATCCTATAGATAGGCTAACCATATAATATGTCTTCTACTGGCACAATTTTGAGAATGAAAGGTGGAACTATTAATGATAAGGCAAAGATTACAAGTATAAACTGGAATTGCCCCAAGCAAACCCTACTTATAGGCAATGACAAACCAAAGAAGGATTTTAATCTGGAGAATGTCCTTGAACAAGGGCAAGGAATAGGACGTGGATAGAAAATTAAAGGCCTATTTTATTTAAATGCAGTTTACCCCTTTGCTGGTCATGCTGATAACTGTACCAATTTGTTGGACAGTCCTTGCTTTTGTTGAAGATTTTCTCTAAATTTTTGTAATCACAGTGAGAATTGCACTAGCTACTTCAGATTATTGCTGAATTACTTCCAGATGATGTGAAAAGGTATACCTACCCTCTTACAGTATTTAGGGCACCATGAGGTTGTATTCAATGGAAAATTCAAGGGCAGGATGACCCTAAACTTAACACAAATACATTTGAAATTTTTGAAAAAATCCAGGCTGTGATTTTTATGATTGGTACAATAAATACAGATTAAAAACCAACCTCAATTCTGTGATGCTGTTATTTTTGTGTCATTTTGTTAAAACATAAGTTGAATAAATAGCTCAAGTCATATGAAAATACAGCAGAAATAATGTTCCTCTGAACAAAATACCCTTTAAGGAACTGAATTCAGTTGTGGTGATATAATTTGAGATTCAACCATGTAAAATAGACACATGATTCCAAACTACTTGAAAGTTTTTGACATGGATAACAAATAGAAGTTTGCTTTTCCCATTTCTCATCATCTGACATTATGTGGTTAAAGTCACCATGTAAATTTGGTAGAGACAGTTTTATAATGCAAACCACTGACAATAGATAAATTGTAACTTATTTTCCCTAGTGTATGGTATCCAAGTTTATAAATGTGTTTGTACTTCATAAATTATTCTCAAGAGCAAAGAGGAAACATGGAAATCCATTTTCTTTAGACTCCATGGGTCTTCATTTAATTTTTAACAAAATAGTAAGGATACTTACCAATCGCAACAATAAAATCATTTGAACATTCACCTTTGTAAAAATACTTCTTGAAAATGACAAAGATATCCCAAACATAAGGGATTTGTAAAGGAGGTTGGGGTGAGAGAGAAGAGAGAAGGTATAGTAATAGTATTTAACTCTGAAAAATAGAGAATGACCAAAATGTAACAATATGTCATAGCTCCATGCAGTGGTCACCATTTCAGCATGAGATAAAGAAATTTGGATATTTAAAAGACCAACTAATTTTCTGAGGCATACAGTTGTCAATGCCAAAATATTTTCCAGGGGATATTCTCATTATTTGAAAATTGTTCTTCTGAATTGTGACAATCATCAATTGTACTTAATATGTCCATGGATGCTTGACAGAATTTTTTCATTACATCTTGAAAATTGTAACTAAAAATAGGAGAGAAAAATTCTATTTAATCACAAATTTTTGTTGAACAATGAACACTTTTGTTACTATACTTTTTGTCTCTTACACCTTTTCATATTTATATATTAATTCATTCATTTGTTCATGCATTTTGTGTTTATATAGGGGCTCTTATACTCAATAAAATGGACAAAGTACTATGACAGGTAGCAAAATACGTATCTTAGTTCTAATAAGATTTATGTAAGCAAATGTAATACAAAATGGGAAGTTTAGGGCAGATCATGAGAAGTACATACAAAAGGAGAGGATTCAGGAAAGGTGTCATAAAGAAGTTGACATTTAAGTGGACCATGCAGCTTATGGAAGTAAGTCTGAACACATGGAGTTAAGAGAAAGAAGATCAGATGCAAAAAGAGAGAGATAGAGAGTCTGAAAAGAAAGGAGAGAAGGTAGAAAATATCAGAACAAATAATTATGTTTTCCTGTAAACTTGCAAATTACTTTTGGTGTATACAGGTCAGTGGCAGGAGAGAAGTATGAAAATGTGGGTTTGGGTCAAATTGGACAGTGTCTTGGAAGCTAAAATTAGATGCTTAGAATTTGTTAAGCTTCAGAATATCATCTAAGTGTTTCATTGTTCTTGTTGTTTGTTTTCCCATACAAATCATATTTTAAATCAACTTTATGGAGTTATAATTTATACATAAAATGAACCCATTTTAAAACTACAATTTGAGGAGTTTTCACAAACGTATAAGACCATGTAACCACTGCTGCAATCAAGAAAAGAAATATTCCTAACACCTTAAAAGTCTCCTCATGTCACTGTGCACATAAATTCCAACTCCTTCTGCTGAACAGAGGAAACCTCTAATCTGCTTTCTGTCACTATAAATTATTTTGGCTATTCTAAAAATGAGTATTAATGACTAATGCCATATGTACACTTTTCTGACTGGCCTCATTCACTCAAAGTAATATTTTTGAGATTAACCCCATTGTCATATGAATCAGTAGATAATCCCTTTTTATTTTTAAATAGTATTCCATTGTGTAAATATATCACAATTTCAGTATCCACTTAGCTATTGAGGGACATTAGGATTTTTCCAGATACTGGCAACTGTAAAGAAAGTTGCTATGGATATTTGAATACAAGTTTTATATGGACATATATTTTCATTTCTCTTGGTTAAATACTGAGGAGTGGAATTTCTGGGTCATATAGTAAATGTACGTTAAATTCATAAGAAACGTCTGAGATAATTTTCACAGTATGTGTACTGTGTTAGATTCTGACAAACAAGATATAAGTTTTCCAGGAGCCCTACATCCCTGTCAACTCTTGGTATTGTCAGTCTTGCTAACTTTAGCTATTCTAATGGTACATAGTAGCATCTCAGTAGAGTTTTAATTTTTAATTTCCCTTATGACTAATAATGTTGAGCATCTATTTGTGTGCTTATTAATAATTTCTACATCTTCATTTGTGAGATGATATTCAAATTTTTGCCACTTTTATTGGGTTATTTACCTTTTCATTATTGTTTTGTAGGAGTTCTTTCTATGATCTATATATAAATCCTTGGTTGGATACATGTTCTACCAATATTTTTTCCCAGTATATATTTTACTTTTTCATTTTACTAGTAGTGTCTTCCAAAGAGAAGATTTTTTTATTTAAATGAATTTAAATTTATCAATTTTTTAATTTTATAATAAAATTTTGTGTCCTATATAAGAAATATTGGGCTAGCTCTAGATTAAGGAAATATATTTTATGATAGGATATTATGTTTTTTCCAGATGTTTTATCTTTTATCTTTAGATTTTTAAGTTTGTGTCAATTTTTATTTATGGTATGGGGTAAAATTTGAGATTTATATTTTTACATAAGGATATCTAGTTGTTCAAGCACCGTTTGTTAAAAATACTATTGTTTACTGTATTTGTTTTTTATTAACAATTCCCAAAAACTTAGGAGCTTAACTCAACATAAATTTATTGTCTTATTGTCTGTGGTTCAGAAATATAACATGGGTCTAACCAGGCCAAAATCAAGGGGTTCTCAGGGCTGTGTTTCTTTCTGGAGGCTTTAAGGGAGAATCCACTTTGCTCATTCAGGTTATTAGCAGAACTCAGTTTCTTGTGGTTGTAGAAATGAGGCCCATGTCTCCTTACTGGTTGTCAGCTGAGGGTGGTTACCAACTTCTAGAGGCCACCCCCATTCTTGTGTCTTTCTTCTTCTATCTTCAGTGCCAGCAATGGTTGGTCAAGTACCACCACAGTTTGAATGTCTCCTGCCTCCTCTTCTGTCACATCTATCTGATTGACACATCTGCCTTCTGTTGCTGCTTTTAAGAACCTATATGTTATATTCAGCCCATGTGGATTATCCAGGATGATCTCCCTATTTATGATCTGTAACTTCAATTACATCTTCAAAGTCCCTTTGCCATGAAACATAATATACAGAGACATAACACAAAGGCGCAAAGATCATAAGAGCCAAAATTCTGCCTACCACACGTCCTTTTCAAATTGCCTTGGCACTTTTACATAAAACCAAATACCCGAATTTATTTCTGGACTCTATGTTTTTCCATGGATCTCTATGTCTATTCTCTGTCAATAACATACTGTCTTGGTTACTGTAGATTTATAGTAAGTCTTGATATTCAGTAGCTCAGTCCTTCAATTTCTTCCTTTCCAGAATTACTTCGGCTATTCAAGATCATCTGCATTTCCATATGAATTGTATAATCAGCTTGTCAGTACAATCAGAGTTGAATTGGATCCCGTTAAATTTGGGGATAATTAGCACCATAACTATACTGAGCTTCCAAAACAGGAACATGATATGCTTCACTTATTTAGGCCTTCCTTAATTTTTCTCAACAATAAAAATTATTTTAATGCACAGGTGTTTGCCAAAATTGTTAAACTTACCAATAAGTATTTCATGGTTTGGGATGCTATGGCAAATTTTATTTTAAAAATTTAATTTTCTAATTGCTTCTTGTTTTTATCCAGAAATAAAATTGGTTTTTGTATATTGACCTTGCTAAATGTATCTATAAGCACTAGTCACTTTCATGTAGATTCTTTATGAAAATCTGCATGAATGATCATGTCATCATCAAATATAGTTTTATACAATTCTTTAAATTTACATATTTTTCATTTTTCTCTTGCCTTAATGCACTCTATAGAACTTGCAATATTATGATGAATAGAAGTGGTGGGAGCTGACATTCCTGCTGGTTTCCAATTTTTAGGGAAATAATTCAGTCCTTCTCCATTAAGCAAAATGTTAACCATAGGATTTTTGAGAATGTCATTTCTTAAGCTCAGGAATTTTCTTACCATTCCTAATCTTGTTAGTTTTTATGCTGAATGTTCCTTCTGCATTTATTGAAATGGGCATGTGTTATCTCCTTTATTCTGTTATTATGAAGAATTACATTGATTTTCAAATGTTAAACCAAACATGCATTCTTAGGATACACTCCACTTGGTCACAGTGTATTATAATTTTTATTCATTGATATATTTGATTGGTAGTATTTTAAGGATTTTTGTATCTATATTCATGAGTAATATTTGTCTATACTTTTCCTTTTTTAATGTGTTCATATATTTTAAACTTTTTTCTTTCAAATTTTTATTTAAATTCTAGTTACTTAACATATAGTGTAATATTAGGTTCAGCAGTAGAATTTAGAGATTCATCACTTACATATAACACCCAGTGCTCAACACAAGTATCCTCCCTAATACCCATTAATGATTTAGCCCATCCCCCACCCACCTCCCCTCCAGCAACCCTGTTTGTTCTCTATAGTTAAGAGTCTCTTATGATTTGTTTCCCTCTCTCTTTTTTCCCTTCCCCTATGTTCACCTGTTTTGTTTCTTAAATTCCACATATGAGTGAAATCGTATGGTATTTGTCTTTCTTTGACTGACTTGTTTCACTTAGCATAATGCACTCTAGCTCCATCCACATTGTTGCAAATAGCAAGAATTCATTCTTTTTGATGGCTGAGTAATATTCCATTGTAAATATATCCACCTCTTCTTTATCCATTCATCAGTAGATGGACATTTGGGCTCTATCCATAATTTGGCTGTTGTTGATAATGCTGGTATCTGGGTGCATGTGCCCCTTCAAATCAGTATATTTTTATCATTTGGGTAAATACCTAGTAGTGTTATTGCTGGGTCTAGGGAAGTTCTATTTTTAACTTTTTGAGGACCCTACATACTGTTTTCCACAGTGGTTGCACTAGTTTGCTTTCCACCAACAGTGTAAGAGGATTCCCCTTTCTCCACATCCTCCCCAACATCTGTTGTTTCCTGTGTTTTCCTTCTTATGTCCCAGGCTTCTGTCAGATCCCTGGCTTCATCCTGTCTGTGTCCACACTGTCTGCACACCTGGTGGTGGTGCAGTGCTCCTGTGTTTTATCTCAGGCATGAGGCTGTGTTTTGAAACTCCAAATTTTAGGGACCCAGCAGGGCATGGACACACACGGATCCTTTGGGGGAGGGTCTCACTGCACTGTGGCTGGTACAAGTTTATCCCGGCCCACATATCCCAGTATGTGGCCACACTGAGACTTGGATTTTATGGTAAATTGTAGCAAAAAGTCAGTCCATGTTAGCATCCCTCAGCAGTGCCTCTGCTCCTATGCTAATGAATGGGGCAGCTCAATGGCACCTGCCAGCTCTTTTGTCCCTGGAGAGGCAGTACCATCTCTCCCAAATGCACTCTGGGAACTGTCTCTCCCAGAGTGACCAGGGGATCCTAAGAGTATGCTCTCTGCTCCTGGGCCTCCTCCCTCCTTCTCCACAGGAGCACGGCTATGCCCTCCAGGCTTGACCCTTACAATGGCATGGACTTCAAAAACCTGAGACTTTCAGCTTTGCTGCTTGTAAAAATAGTCAGCCCCCCTCATTTTCCAAGTCAATGGTTTTGGTGAAGTGTTTTTCCTGTGCAATCCGCTTCATGCTGCTTTATCTCTGTCTCTGTCTCTCTCTCTTCTATCATCAAAGCTCCCTCCTGTCCACAGCACCCGCAATTCTTTTCTCCCCAGAATCACATCACCACACCTCCTACCTTCCATGATGTGGCCTCTTTTCTCCCTCTAGTTGTTCAGTTTGTTCTCTGAGTCCTCAGATCGATTTCCTGGGTGTTCAGAATGATTTGATAATTAGCTAGCTTTGTTTGTGGGACAGGCAAGCATAAGGTCCTCCTACTACTCCACCATCTTAACTCCTCCTCCCTCTATCATTAATTTATTTTTATTGTTGAGTATTATATGTATTGCAGTTTATTTAAATATTCACCTGCCTAAGGAGCCCGGTCTTTTTTCCAGTTTGGGGCTATTACACATAGAGCTAATATAAAAGCATTCATTTTCACATTTTTGTATCAACATAAGTCTTCATTTTTCTGGGATAAATGTCTAGTAGTGCAATTGCTGGACCATATGGTGTTATGGTATAGTATATGGTGGTATATGTATAGCTTTGTTAAGAAACTGAAATTGCTTTCCTGGTCAGCATTTGATTTTGTCACTTTTTTTTTTTTTAACCATTATGTTAGGCGTGTCATCAATGTCATTGTGTTTTTAATTTGCAATTCCCTGTTGCTCAAAGGTGTTGGACATCTTTTCAGGAGGGTATTTAACAACTGTTTATCTTCAATGAAATGGTTCTTCCTGTCTTTTGCCTATATTCTGATCAGACTCTTTACTTTTTTGCCTTCGAGTTTTGAGAGTTCCTTAAATATTTTAGATACAAGTCTACGTCAGATATGTAGTTTACAAATATTTCCCCCAAGTCTGCTAGCTTGTCATTTCAGCCTCTTAACAGTCTTTCACAGAGCAAGTTTTAAAATTTTTGATGAAAACTAATTTATCAGTTTTTTCAATTTATGGAGTGTGCTTTTTGGTATGAAGTCTAAGCACTCTTTGCCTAGCCCTAGACTCAAAAGACTTTCTTCCCTGTATTTGCTAAACGTTTTCTGGTTTTTCATTTTATACTTAAGTGCATGATCAATTTTGAGTTAATTTTTATATAAAGTGTGAGACTTAGATTGATGTTTATTTTGGGGGGAGAGTCTATGAATGTCCAATATCTCCAGCATCATGTTGAAAAGAATAACTTTCCTCCATTGAATTGCTTTTGCACCTTTGTTAAAAATCAGATGTGCATATTTGCATCTATTTTAGGATTCTTTTTTTTTACTTTTTTTTATTATGTTATGTTAATCACCATACATTACATCATTAGTTTTTGATGTAGTGTTCCATGATTCATTGTTTGAGTATAACACCCACTGCTCCATGCAGTACATGCCCTCTTTAATACCCATCACCAGGCTAACCCATTCCGCCATCCCCCTCCCTTCTAGAACCCTCAGTTTGTTTCTCAGAGTCCATAGTCTCTCATGGTTCGTCTCCCCCTCTGATTTTCCCCCTTCATTCTTCCCTTCCTGCTATCTTCTTTTTTTTTTTTTAAACATATAATGTATTATTTGTTTCAGAGGTACATATCTGTGATTCAACAGTCTTACACAATTCACAGCGCTCACCATAGCACATACCCTCCCCAATGTCTATTTTAGGATTCTTTATTCAGCTCACTGATATATGTATCAATCCCTCCACCAGATTCATACAGACTTTGTCACTGTATCTATATGAGTCTTGAAATCAGGAACATTGATTCCACCCACTGTACTCTTCTTTTTCAAAATAGATTTAGCTATTCTAATTCTTTTACTTTTCCATATACGTTTTCCTGTGCAATCCGCTTCATGCTGCTTTATCTCTGTCTCTGTCTCTCAATAACAAAAACCTACTGGCATTTTGTTAGGGATTTTATTAAATCTGCATTCAGTTTTTCACTATTTTGTATAATGTTAGATATAGGCTTTTTGCAGATAGTCTTAATCAACATGAAGTTTCCCTGTAGTCCTATTTTTATGTGATTATTTATCATGAATGGGAATTGAATTTTGTCAAATGCTTTTTCTGCATCAATTGATATGATTATGAGTTTTTTTTTCTTTAGGCTTTTAATATGATGGATTACATTAATTGATTTTTGAATATTTAACCAGCCTTGCATCCCTGAAAAAAACTTATGTGGTCATGGTGAATAATTCTTTTTATACATTGCTGAATTCGTCTTGCTAATATTTGTTAAGGACTTTTATATCTATATTCATGAGGGGTAATGGTATGTAGTTTTCTATTCTGATATTTTGTCTGTCTTTAGTATCAGGATAATACTAGTTTCATAAAATGAATTGGGAATTGGTGTTAATTCTTCTATAATGTTTGGTAGATTTCTTCAGTGAAACCATCTGGACCTGAAGACATTTTATGGGAGTTTTTTAATTAATTAATAATTAAGTTCATTAAGATAATGGAGCAATTAAATATTAGGTAACTTGTGGTAGTTTTTGTTTTTTTAAGGAATAGGTCTTTTTCACTTAATTCATCAAATTTATCTGTGTAGAGATGTTTGTGGCTTTCCCTTATTATTCTTTGATAACTTTACGGCCTGTACTGATCTCCTTTGTTTCATTCCTAATATTGATGATTTGGATTTTTGTTCCTTGTCAGCCTTGCTAAACGTTTGCCAATTTTTTTTTTAAGATTTTATTTATTTATTTGACAGAGAGAGACATAGCGAGAGCAGGAACACAAGCAGGGGGAGTGGGAGAGGGAGAAGCAGGCTTCCTGCTGAGCAGGGAGCCCGATGTGGGACTCGATCCCAGGACTCTGGGATCATGACCTGAGCCGAAGGCAGACGCTTAACGACTGAGCCACCCAGGCACCCAACGTTTGCCAATTTTATTGAACTTTTCAAAGAATTAGGTCTTTAGTTCCATTGATTTTCTCTATTGTTTTTCTGGTTTTGGTTCCATTGATTTTTTTAAATCTTTATTATATCCTTCCATTTTATTTGGGCCTATTTTGTTCTTCTTTTCTTTAGTTTTTGAGATGAGAGCTTAGATTATTGAGTTTAGACTTTGTTTTCCAATGTACACATTTAGGGCTATAGATTTCCCTCACAGTACAGCTTTAGCTGCTTCCTACAAATTCTGATATTTTGTACTTTCATTTTTATTCATTTCAACATGTCTTTATTACCTTGAGACTCCTCTTTGACACATGTATTATTTAAATGTGCGTTGCTTAGTTTCCAAATGTTTGGAGATTTCCATATTGTAATTATTTCTTGATTCTATTATGTTCAGGAATATACTCTGTATGACTTCAAATCTTTGTATTTGCTGAATTCTCTTTTTTATCCCAGGATATGGTCTATCTTGTTTATATTGTATGGAAATGTGTAAAGAATATGTATTCTGCTGTTGTTGGGTAGAGTGTTTTGTAAATGTCAATTGGATCCTGTTGGATGATGGTATTGAGGTCTTCTCTGCCCTTGCTTATTTTCTATTTAGATGTTTAATCAAATTCCAAGATAAGGATGTTAAGATATTACAGATTTGTCTATTCCTTCTTTAAATTCTATCATTTTTTTTTCTCCTTTAATCTCAGCTCTTTTGTTTGGTGCATACATGTTTAGAGTTTCTCTCTTCTTTGATGATTGACTCTTTTATATAATGTCCTTCTCTGTCTTTGGTAATATTTTGTGCTCTGAAATTGACTATCTGATATTAATATAGCGATTCCTGCTTTCCTTTGATTAATTTTTTCATTACATATATTTTTTATATTCAACCTGCCTATATTGTTATATTTGGAGTGAGTTTCTTGTAGACAGAATCAAGTTGGGACAGGATTTATAAATCCATTTTGCTAATCTCTGGGTTTAATTGGTGTATTTAGATCACATTCATTTAATATAAGTATTGATATATTAGGTCTTAAGTCTGCCATTTTATTCTTTTGTTTCAAGTCTTTGTTCTCTCTGTTTTTTATTTCACGCTTTTACTTTCTCTGCCTTTCTATGGGCTATTTAAACAGGTTTTACAATTCCACTTTGATTTATTTATAGTATTTTTTGAATATCAAAAGCTCAAAAACACATGATCCCTGCCCTTGAGGGAATAGTCCTAGCAATAGTTCTCAACCTTATGAACATCAGGATAACCTGTTGATATATAGAAATGATAGATTGATAGATAGATGATAGATAGATAGATGATAGATAGATATTATGCTGATTATGTAGCTACATATTATACAACATATATTATATATATAACATACATAACATAAAATATCTATCTATATCTAATTTATCTATTTATCTATTTATTTATCTATCTTCCTATACCTGCATAGAGATTCTGATTTTGTGGGACTGAGTTAGGATTGAGGGTCTGATATTTAAAACCTCCACAATTTGATTCTTCTTGTTGTTGTTCTTTATAATAGCTATATTGATATGTAATTCTTATATCATAAAATTCACCACTTTAAAATGAACAATTCATTGGTTTAGAGTATATTTACAGAAATTTGCAACAATTGAAACTATCTACATTCTACCTTTATGAATTTTTTTGGACCTTTCATATAAGTAGAATCATAGAACATGTGGTCCCTTGGGACTAGCTTCTTTCACTTAGCATAATCTTTTCAAGTTTAATCCATGTTGTAGCATATATTATACTTAATTCTTATTTATTACTGAATAATATACCATTGTATGGACATACCATAATTTGTTTATCCATTTTCATTTGATGGGCATTTGGGTTGTTTTTTACTTTATGGCTATTATGAATAATGTTGCTATAAACAATCTTGTACAGATTTTGTGTGGGTCCAAAGTTTGATTCTGATACCCTACTGAAACTGTGAACCAATAATCTAAAGCAGTACTGTTTAATATAATCTTCTGCAATGACTTAAATAGTACATATCAGCAGGGTCCAAAGTGGTACTGCTGGTGAAATGTGATTATTAAGCACTTGAAATATGGGTAGTGGGACTGAGAAACTGTGAAAAATTTTTAATTTTATTTTGTTTTAATTAATTTTAATTTTGTTAGCCACATGTCACTAGTATCTTCTATATTGGACAGGCACAAAAGGGAATCTAGGTTTAGAAAGATAAGTATTGACAGTAAAATATGGATTGGTAAATAATGAGGCTGTAGGCAGGAAGACAAGATAGGGAAATATTTATAAATTCCATTGTAAGAAGATGAGGGTCAGAACTAGGCCAATAGCAGTGGAGATAACCTGAGAGGAAGGATCCAAAAGACATCTTAGTCTAGACATGAATAATTGATGTTTTAGGGGTAATAGAGAGGGAGGAATCTAGGAAGACTTAAGCCCTGCTATATGTCTAAGCCTCACTTTGTATTTGTATATAAATTTAAGCTTGTTTGTTAATATTTAGCAACATAGAGGAGTTCCTTCTAAATTCTGCCAAAATTCAATTAGTTAATGTCTGGAATTCATTGAAAGAAGACCTGTACTCACTACAGATTTGAACACAGTAACAGCTACCATTACAATTTTAATGACTTACATTTTTAAAATTTAATTAGAAGATTAAATATTTATTGTTACATATAAAAAATACACTTAACATACCATGCTTGTGCTATTATTACATTGAAGAAATAACCAAGGAAGAACCTGTGACTTTTACTTCAGCAAGTAAATTTGTAATCTACAAAGGTCTTCCTATCACTACTGTCCAACGACAGACATTCTTCAATTACATATTTGCAAAGCACAGCAGGAATTCAGGTAGCAATTGCATAGTAGCTTCTGTAAATATAGTATTGAATTCACAGTGCATATTTATTCTTTCAGGTTCCATCGTTCTGTTATTTAATTGTTAATAGAGAATTAGGGAATAGTGTATGCTTGTTTTGACAGTGGCAGCTCTGATAATTAGAAGTATAGTCAATAAGACACATTTTAGGGAAAAGCAATAAAATACACAATTATCCTTTTCCTCATCTCAAACATGTTTTTTTTTCCCCCAGAACATCCTCTTATAACTGAAAGTTTGTACCCTTTTATCAGCCCCTACCTATTTTCATGTTTGTTTGTTTATCAGATTGTGCTTCAGCTATAGAATATATTTATAGTACAGTGATAAAAACTGATGTAGATGGTCCATTTACATTTATTGAATGGCTATGAGATAAAAGTTATTTTCGTGGGTTTTCAGAAGAGTGACATATCTCATTTTACTTTTACTTTTTTATTTTTACTTTTACTTTTTATTTTACCAGGCAGTGGGGTGCCTGGTCAGCTCAGTTGGAAGAGTATACTCAGTTGGAAGAGACTCTTGATCTTGGGGTTGTGAGTTCGAACCCCACATTGGGTGTAGAAATTACAAAAAAAAAATACTTTAAAAAAATAGAGAGCACTTACCACATGTGTACATCACAAAATACTTTTTAATGTGTGAATTGTAACATAGTGTGAAATACAGAAAACTAGGTAGAACCTGATTGTCCATTGACATAATACATATATTGTGGTATATTCACATAATAGATGATCCAGTGGTTAAAATAAACTAAACAGATACATGCACATATCATTAAAGATCTCAAATACATGTTAAGTGAGAAAAGCAAATTGCTGAAAAAATTCACACAAAATTAATAAAAGTCATTCTATATATTATAGATGGAAAGATGCACATGTAT
Source organism: Mirounga angustirostris (assembly GCF_029215605.1). NCBI lineage: Eukaryota > Metazoa > Chordata > Mammalia > Carnivora > Phocidae > Mirounga > Mirounga angustirostris. Next base: position 102,743,027 of record NW_026991719.1, read on the forward strand.
GAACTGACTCTAGATATAGCTATGCATCTTATTACCTCTCATGACCTTGGGCAAGTTATTTAATTACTCCTTTGTAAAATGGTCATCTGTAAAATGTAGATTACTGTAAGGATTAAATGAGCAAATCTTTGGAAAGTATTAATAACTGGCACATGCTAAGTACTTAAGTATTTGTTAAATAAATATAAATACATAGCAGTATAAAACTTGAATTGGACAGATACCTGCTAAACTATTACAGTGAGTGTTTACCGGGGGGAACATGAAAAGAGAATTTATAATTATAATGTTCAATGAGGGCTTCTACTTCATCTACGATTTTACTTTCAGTTAATTCTAGATGGTAGAAACATGAGTATTTGTTACATGTACATTTTGTTAGTTTAAAAATTAGAAGTCAGGAACCATATTTAAAATTACCACTAAAAAGTTATCTTGATCTTTAAAAATTAGTGTTATGTGATCTTTAATAGTCTTTATAGACTTAAACAATTTTATCATTCATTAATCTTACTCTTGGCCATATATTCTGTGGGTACCTGCTAATAATAAGAGATGAACAAATTGTCATACCTGTTTACCATTTTCTTTTTCTCCATAAGAATTGGCCTTAGGAAAAGTTTAATTGGTAGAATAGATTCTGAAAGATAGTCACTTACCCCACCTGATTCCTCTAAGCACTGCATAATGCACAGTATACACTTTGTACCTTAATTTTTGACATTTACAATGTCAGAACTAATTGCTATTATCTGAGCAGCAACTCAAAATATTGGGGTAAAATGAAGGCTTGGTTGTTACATAGCTTTGAAGTTTTGAGATTTTTTTTAATGTTTTAATATTCTCAAAGAATGGTAGTGCCAAGTTATCATTCATTACTCAATATTCAGCCCAGCAAATTGGGAAAAATACAACAGTAACAGATGCTGTGGGTGACTGCAGTGCTCTGCCATTAGTTTGACTTGTGTTTTTCATTTTGAGACTGGGTGAGTCACCCATGGAGAGTTATAAAGTAAAACAAAGAAGATTCAAGATTTTAATAAGACATTACCTTGAGCTCCTCACATTGAAGATAGTTTATCTCTGTCTCTGTCTATATATGTTCACATATATAAACACTTGCAGAGTGTTTATATATGTGAACAGTCAAAGATAGAGACCACAATAAACAGGCATAGTAATAAAATCTCTTTGCAGGAGAAGATGAAATACTGGCTACTACTTATGTATATAGATGTGACACAGAATCATTATTCTATTGGGATCCTGAAGGTCAAATATATGTCTCTACCTAATGTCCCTTCTCAGCAGAAGGCTCTCATCCTATTATGATGTCTCTGCTTCTTTGCTTATGGAAGTTGCCTTTTATAAAGGGAATTATTTAATCCATGATCTCAGTCTTTTATCTTATTCTGTAGATAATATTTATTTGGTTTTCCAGAACAATATTATATTCTCAGGTTGCTAAATTCAAAACAGCTAAATGGGTTGGGAGAATTATTAGTTATTCAATTGGTAGCTTTGCCCACATTAGTATAAATCATTGATTTGAAAGATTCTCAGTGAACTGATTAATCTGTTTATAGCTACATCAACCAGCTATTATATTGTGTGTTGATAATATAACTAATTAATGGATAAAACCTACTGAAAAGCAAGATAAATGAACAAATTTAGGTACTGTATCTCTGTTTTGTTTTGTACTCCCAATGCTAAATATTTGTGATATTTAATTGAAGACTCATGCACTGATTATAATCCTTTGTAAGTGAAAGTGTCTAGATTTCCAAAGTCTTCTGATTAATAACAGGGAGGTATGTGCAGCAAATATGCTCCCATGTATTAGTAGTACTCAAGTCCTAATATTGAGAATAAAAAACTATGAATTATGTTTCTTCCCTTCCTGTGGCTATAGACTCAATATAACTTTTAAAGTTCTGAGTGATTATTTTTTTCCTTGCCCCCTATAAATAATAAAAGAAGTCCCATTTTTATCAGAGGTTAGATTAATATAATGTAGGACTGGCCTTATTATCAGTAAAGGACATCAGAGATGGGGATGGATTTGAGTGTTATAGCAATGAGTAAGAATATATCTGAGTTTATTCCAAAGCTAAAACTCTCCTCCCCACTATAATTATAGTTGGGAATGTGGGACTAGGGAAGATTAATGGACATTTAGGCATTAAGACTCAAACTAAAATTATGGTCATATAATAAGCAGAGAGATGCTTTGAGGAAAATAGGAGTATGGCAGAAAATTGGATGTCTCTAGTGTTACAGGTTCTTCAAATCAGCTTCTAGCCATGAATATTACACATATAAATTATATAATATTTTATGTAGAGATTATCATATTATAATTTATATATTATGATTCTATATTATTATAAACTATTATATATATGTATATATATAATATATGCCATATGCATGGCAGGAAAGGTTAAAGAATAACACAGATTCTTGAAATTGGTAGATGCTGGGTCATGTTCTGCATTGGGGTCAGGAACATTTATATCACTACTCTGCAGACACTGAGGTAGTGCCCATGTAATTCTCACAGTACTTGCCCAAAACCAACTATTTGAGGAGATGAGACAGAAAAACTAGAAAACCACAGTCCTGTCAAGTGTCAATGGGACAAAAGTTTCCATGATCAATTTTGAGATACACTGAATTGTTTATCCCTTCTTGGAGGGAATTCAGTTGATCACTATTGCAATTGTTTTGGCAAAAGGCTTTCATGGGTTTCCATATTCTATGAAAATGAGTTTTTCTCATCTTCAGCTTATTTAAGCTTCTGCTGTATTGAGCACCATTGATCATTCCTGTCTTCTCCTTCTTCTCTTCTCCACTCCAACCTCGCCTTTTAAAAGGGATCTTCAGGGGCACCTGGCTCAGTCTGTTAAGCGTCTGACTCTTGATCTCAGCTCAGGTCCTGATCTCAGGGTTGTGAGTTAGAGCCTTGTGTTGGGTTCCATACTGGGCAGGGAGCCTACTTAAAAATATATACATATATTAAAAAGAAAAAGATGTCTTGTTTTTTCCCCTCCTGTTAACTGAAGAAAAACATATTAGACTGTTCAAACATTACTTAAATATATAAAATATGAAGAAATTCCACTATTATACTATCTATTAGAGACACACAGTTAACCCTTTTGGGTATATTCTTACATTCTTACATATACTGTATACGACTTCCTCTTATCTTCCTCCTCCTATTTTTAACCAAAAATGGATTATAATATGCATCTGGTTTGCAATTTGCTTATTTCATCTAACATTATCAAGGCTACTTCTCCATGTTAGTACATAAAGAATGAACTCCAGAATTTTAACAATTGTATAGCATTCCACTATTTGGAGAAAAGTCCAACTAGACAAGCTCATCCACGGACAGCCCTCCAACTATGCTTGCCACTTCAAAAATCACTTCTGTCGGGACACCTGGGTGGCTCAGTTGGTTAAGCGTCTGCCTACCACTCAGGTCATGATCCCGGGGTCCTGGGATAGAGTCCTGCATCGGGGTCCTTGCTCAGCAAGGAGCCTGCTTCTCCCTCTGCCTGCTGCTCCCCCTGCTTGTGCACTCATTCACTCTCTCTCTGACAAATAAATAAACAAAATCTTAAAAACAAAAACAAAAATAAAAATCACTCCTGCTGTTGATGTATGTCAAAATATAGCATGGAATCTTTGTGGGAGATTCTCTGTGAAGACTGGCTTCCATAAAAATGGCAGCATTCTCATAGTTGTATCTTAGGCTTGTGGTAACCCTGCTCAGCTTTATTTGTCAAAGTGAACCTATCTGATTTCTGTTTTCCAGAACATTGTCAAATATCTGATCTGATAATGGCACTCTTTCTTATAGCCCGAGCATGGAGTTATTCAATTTAAATAACCTTACTGTCACTTCTGTAAGATTCTTACAAGGAAGTGTCTGTCATTTTGAACCACAAGCTCTACTGAATTGTTAAACTGATTAGTTTTGCATGTGGTTAACATCACCTTTGATCTGGATTACTGCAGTGACCTACTAAATGATGCCCCTCCTTCCCTGTCTTTCCCCTACTACAGTTTACAGTATATTATATCTACACAGCATCCAGGTTTCCTTCTAAAACATAAATCATTTCATTTCATTTCATTTCATTCAAAGTCATGTCCAAGACTCTTATAATTACTTATAGATATCTGCATGATATCATCCATTACCTCTCTGGCCTTACCCCTTTCTTCATGCACTCTGCTCCAAAAACACTGGTCTTTCTACTACTCTAACACACACACACACACACATGCATACACACACACACACACACCAGGCATGGTCCCACCTCGTAGATCTCTGTACTTGATATTCCCTCCACCCGCACACCCTCTTCTCTGATATAGCTGCATAGCTCACTTTGTACTTCCTTCAAATCTCAGCTCAAAAGTTAATTTATTGACCAGGCTCTAACAACTTTATTTAAAATTGCATCTCACCCAGAATTCCTAACCCCTATTCCCTTTTGGAATAGAATAGAAAGGACAGAAATAAACCCACACTTATATGGCCAATTAATTTATGACAAAGGAGCCAAGAATATACAATGGGGAAAGGACAGTCTCATTAATAAATGGTGTTGGAAAAACTGGACAGCCACCTGCAAAGGACTGCCACTATCTTATACCATACAGAGAAATCTATTCAAAATGGATTAAAGAGTCTACATCAAACTAAAAAGCTTCTGCATTGCAAAGTGAAACCATCAACAAAATGAAAAGCCAGCCTATGGAATGGGAAAAAATATTTGCAAATCATATATCTATCTGATAAGGGGTTAATATCCAAAATATATAAAGAACTCATACAACTCAATAGCAAAAAGTCCATTAAAAAATGGGCAGAGGACCTGAACATAATTTTCCCAACAAAGACCTACAGATGGCCAAGAGACACATGAAAAGATACTCAACATCACTAATAATCAGGTACATAAATGCAATCAAAACCACAGTGAGATATCACCTCACACCTGTCGGAATAGCTATTACCAAAAAGACAAGAAGTAACCAGTGTTGGCAAGGATGTGGAGAAAAGTGAACTCTTGTGCACTGTTGATGGGAATGTAAATTGGTGCAGCCACTATGGAGAACAGTATGGAGGTTCCTCAAATAATTAAAAATAGAATTACCACATGATCCAGCAATTCCACTCCTGGGTATTTATCCAAAGGAAACGAAATCCCTGACTCAAAAATATATATGCACCCCCATGTTCATTGCAGCATTATTTATAGTAGCCAACATATGGAAAAAACCCTAAGTATTCGTCAAAGAATGAAATGATAAAGAAAATGTGATATATATATATATACACACACACTCACATACACACTCACACACACACACACACACATACAATCGAATACCATTCGGCCATAAAAAGGAGAGCCCACCATTTATAGCATGGATGGACCTTAAAGGCATTATGCTAAGTGAAGTAAGTCAGATAAAGACAAATACCAAATGATGACACTTATATGTGGAATCTAAAAAACAAATGTGCTTATAGACACAAAGAACAGACTGGTGGTTGCCAGAAGTAGGGGCTGAGGGGTAGGTTAAGTAGGTGAAGGGAGTCAAAAGATACAAATTTCCATTTATAAAACAAATAAATCCTGGGGATGTAATGTACAGCATGATGAATATAGTTAATAATACTGTATTGCATTTCTGAAAGTTGCTAGGAGAGTTAACCTTAAAAGTTTTCATTATAAGAAAAAAAATTGTGTACTGATGGATGTTAATTAGACTTAGTAATCATTTCATAGTATATACAAATATTGAATCATGTTATACACTTGAAACTAATATGTTAATTATAACTCAATAAAAATATTAAAACAAAATTGCATCTTCCCCAGAATTCCTATCCCCTATTCTCTTTTACCCTGATTTATTTTATTTATTAGGATTGGAAACCATCTGACATACCATACATTTACTAATTTGTATGTTTATTGTCTCTTTTCTTCTCAGTGGACTGCAAACCTTATGAGGGCATCATTTGCTTATCTTGTTCACCATAGTATCTCTAGCACCTGGAACAATGCCTGGTATATGGTAAGTATTTAAGAAATATTTGTTGAATAAGCAAATAAGTAAAAATAGAAAAGTATTGATGTTTCATATATTAATTTCAAAACTGAATATCTTACTACATTATTTCATTGTTTCTAACAATTTTTTCAGTTGACTAGTTTGGATGTCTTTTTACAGTCATATCATCTGTAAATAATTATAACTGCTTTCTCTTCTCCAATATTTATACCTTTTTTCTATCTTCTAATTTCTGTATCTAGAATTTTTATAATATTAAATACTGATGGTGATTGTTAGAATCCTTGTTTCATTCCTTACTTTCATTGGAATTCTTCTGATGTATCATTTAAGAGGATTCTGGTTGAGGTTGGAAACACAACACACACACACACACACACACACACACACCTCCCATATGAAGACTATATATGCTCATACTTTACTAAAGATTTTATCAAGCATTTTAGTAGGGTTTTATTAAATTATTTATTGGAATTTATTAGCATGAACATGTGTCTTCTCATTTGACCTGTTAATATGATACATTGCAAAAACAGACTTCTCAATAATGAACACTCCACGTTCCACGAACTAGCTTCACTTTGTCATGGCATAGTTTCCTTTTAATACACTGATGGATTATACTCAGAGTTTTTTAAGGATAACTTGCATTTATTTATCTCTATATGTAAATAGGTCTCTTCATTTGGTGTAATTTTAGTCATTTGTTATTAATATTTATTTTGGCTTTGTAATAATAATATAATATTAATATTATTTTGGTCTCATATAGAAAAGAGTAAACTTTACTCTTTATGCTCTGGAGCAGCTCAAAATTAAATATTCCTTGACAATATGAAATAATTTATTTATGACACCACCAGGCCTAGCATGTGTATTATATGCTTATAATTATATGTTTAAGTGTGTGATTTTCTTAGAGGAAATGGCAGATTAAAAAAATAACATTCACAATTTTTTAGGGTTAATGGTCTGTTCTGGTTTCATATTTCTTCTTGGAAAATGTTTAGTTATTTATATCTTCTGATAATTTTTTATCACTCAGATTTTACATTTATCAGTCTAATAAATAAATCTGTACCCGTGATTATTTCTTCTTTCTCTCTTCTAATTCATTTGTGCTCTTGTGATTGTGATGCTGAGGAAAGGAGCATCTTCCATTGGACACCTCTTTTGTCCTTTGGCAGCCTGGGAAAATTGGCAGAGATCTGCACCTGTGGCATTGGGGAGGAACTCAAAACAGGAGGTAGTTGCAGCTGGTGGTGAGGTGATACTCCACCTCCGTGAGGCTGCCAGGGCTTCAGCATGACTGCCAGAGATGCCAATGCCAGCAAGCCCTTGGAAGTGCTGGAGACATCCCAGACCAGCAGGCTAAGTGGTCCAGAAATCACTATGAAGTTCTGCTTTGTGATGAGGGTCTGACTTTCCATTCTCCAAGAAGGTACCAACAGTTGATCAATGAAATAGCTTAATTAGTGGACAGATGTGAGGTCCTAGGTAAATATTTAGGGAGGATATCTGGGAGAAAAACTGCCCTTTATGACTGGGGTTAAGACTCAAAAATACCTGCAAAATTATTAAAATTATTATAATTTTAGTATTAAAGAAATATTTTGCTGTTTCAGCTTATGTGGTAATAGCGTTTGAGTAAAATAAGCCTCTTCAATTTTATATTCCCTGCACCTCTATTTTTTTTCTTCATTAGTTTTTAGGATCCTTGATAAACTTTTCTATTCTGCTTGCTTCCAAAAGGGAGAGTTTCCCAACATTTCATTTCACTCACCTTCCCAGCAGTGAGAAATCTCATTCTGGGATATATAGCCATCTCTTCACTGGGTATGTTCTTCTGATGTAAAATAAACACTTCTGATTCAGCATGTCACAAATTGAGCTGATCACCCTCCATATATATCCTCTGTGCCTATATTCTCTATATTCACTTGTTGCCACTATGCATTTACATTCAAGCCAGCGCCTTAGAGTCCACCTAAATTTTTTGGCTTTCTTCCACCTTCTACCATACCAAACACTGTTCATTTTATTTTCCCCATTTTTCTAATAACTTCCTCCCTCTCCACACTTACCTCAAATATCCTAGTTCAGGCTCTTATTATCTCCTTTTAGGATTTTCTTTAGTGACATCTGATGTATTGAATACAAGTGAAATGAAGGTGCAATATACCAGAGAATCCTACTAGGTCTAGCTAAGAATCTAAGGAATGTAGTACTTTGTAATCTATCTCCAAATACATGAGCCTGAACTGTAGGTGTTCTCTGCCTTTGGTTTGACAGTATTTTTATTTTTTGCCCTCATTTCCCCATATTCTTGATCTTTGTTTCAGAACCTACTTAGTATTCTGACACAAATCTAACCCAGCCACAGTGGCTTGGAAAGGATCAAGATCAAGCAGATATCTGATTGTCAAAAAGCACAGAGTTTGATGACACATGTTTGGCAAAGGTGTGCAGATGTGCATACGCTATTTATGGGAGGTTAAGTTGGTAGGACCTCTTTGGAGGGTAATTTGGCAATGGCCATTAAATATAAAATTGATCCAGCAATTCCATTTCTAGGAATTTATCCTGCAGATATGCTTACACATGTGCACAAAAATGTATGCACCTAAGTAATCACTGCAGAATAGTTTATAGTAATAGAAAATAAGAACCAATATACATGCTCATTAAAGGTGTAATGAATAAAGTATGTTCCAACCATATAGGGGAATACTATACAATTAAAAGTAATTAGGTATGTATAAGGTATATATAAGAAACAATCTCTAAAATTTTGTGATAAAAGCGGCACAAATATGTGCAGCACATGCTGTCATTTCTATAAAAATTGCATACACATACATATATGCTTACATATGTATCAACCATCTCTAAATGGATACAGATACAAAATGTACTGCTTGTGATCTATGGGCAAGAGATCAGGGATCCTAGGGTATGAGACTTACTTTTCACTGTACACTTTTTATACGGTATGATTTTTTGGTCATATGCATGTATTACTTAATTTAAATAAAACAAAATAAAAATAAAGACCAAGTCTTAATAGATGTAGTTTAAAATATTAGGAATATGTGCATATGTAAAATGGTATACATATATGCCATTTCCTCACATGGAAACATATACATACACCAATATACAGTATATGTGAGTAGGTAGCTATAAGCACAACATGTACTTGTTTCATAAATAAAAAAGTTTGTTAAATCATCTTAAAAACACAAGATACCTAATTGTACCAACCTATAGCAAGTATATTTCGATAAGGTATTCAAAATGTTATTTAATCTTTTAACCCATGACAATAGCATAAGTTTGCTTTTCAAAAACAAATGTACACAGTTAATGTGTGCACAGTTGATGTTTCAGCCTCAGTTTCTCTCCTGGAAGATTTTGACTTTGATAAATATATTCCTAGAAGGACAATTAAGAAAAAATAAAGTGTATATTGAACCATTCAAAACTTTAACCTAGCACTTAATTGCTAAAATACTAAACATGTTTTATTTTTTTCTGCAATATATCACATACTCAAATCCAGATAAAAGAATTATCCACGTAAACAATAAAAAAGTTGTGAACAACATCTGCATTGAACACAACAGCTGACCTTTCTCTGTAAATGGCTGCCTGCATAGTGTTACCTAATCTTTAAAGAAATGTTCACCCTAAAAAGTACTTCCCGATTGTCCTGCCACTTATAGGCCAGTTTTGATTAGCTATGGAAATCTGTAGCATAAATGCTACCCAGGAAAGCAGGCCATAATATAGCAGCTTTAAACAAGAAGGCTGAGGGCCTGGGGCTATTGATGCTAAATTTTACTGAATAATCAAAATTGTGATTAATAGGATGACCACCACTGTAAAATTTCTTGATTAAGAAAACGTATTTTTAAATATTTTATGTACCAAAAATATACAAACACCTAGGTTCCAAAATCCAAATGAAACAGGCGCCAAATGGTGGCAATCTACATCTTGAAATGCATTTTCTAGAGCAGGGCTAAACACCTGCCCTGTTATATATATGATGGGTAGTCCCTCCAACCAGCCCAAAAGATACTTTTTGGCACACATTTTCCCAAAATACCATACATATGAAATGTGTAGAAGACCTGAACATACTGTTGAAATACCGGTAAAATTGAAGTACTGAATTGTAGTGGGAACCATGTCTACATCACCCCAAAGAAAAACCATATGTCAGTCATTCAGAGAACACAATTAAGGATTAGACAAAATTCTTTGTAAGAGAAGGCAAAAAAGATGGTTGTGTTGGGGGAGGTACAGAAAAATGGTAAGCCAAGTTTTGATTGCCCAAAGATCACCTTTGCTCTCTCTCTCTCACACATACACTACGGACAGGTAAGTTGGGCACTTTCCACCTGGAAGACAAGCGTCACACTGAGTTAAAAAGCACAAACACGGCGTGAGGAAGGAAAGTGAGAGGGGACTGGAAGGTAAATCTGGGCACTTTGAGAACACAGGAGCCATCCTTAGCTCCAGAGGCCTGCGTAGTTCCCATGGAGGCCTGAAGGGAGAGGTCCCCCAGCCACGAAGAGCTTCATCTCAGGCCAGTTGTAGCAGTGGGTGTAGAGAGCGTTGGGGAACTCGCCGATCCCACCGAAGTAGTTCACCCACAGGTCATCGTGGTTGAGCCAGCCCCTGCCACAGGTGAGCTTGAGCTTCCTTCCTGAGGGCCCGGGAGAGGAGTCCGGGCTGGCTGAGGCCCTCTCCTCCAGGAACTTCTGGGCGCGGATGTCATAGAAGAGCAGGGAGCCATGGCCCGTGCCCACGGTGATGATATGCTGGTAGAAACTCAGCGAGCGCACACCTGTGCCGCCCTCTCGGGAGCACAGGGGCCGGATATTCTGCTGACGTTGGCGCGGATCTAAGAAGGAGACATGGGACTGGGAGCCCACCGCGTACAGGGACAACTCATCACAGTAGGTCAGGCACACGTTCTCTCGGCAGTAGGGCAGCCTGATGGAGAGCAGCCTGGACAGAGTGCTTCGGGATTTCCACAGGTGGAAGTAGCCGTCCAGGGACACCGCTCCCAGCTCCTGGTTCTTGCCGCTGAAGGCCAGAGCCCGCACCTTGCGGTTACTGGGGCTGGTGCTGGACCTGGGGATGGTCTCCATGTCCCTCGGACGGATGTGGGCGTACACAGGAAGACCCGCATCATTGTGCCAGGCGATGCTGCCGCTGAACATGTCGGGATCCATCCGCCACAGCGCCACTGTGCCGTCGCGGGAGCCGCTCACAGCCACTGTGTCACTCATCCAGGCGATGGTGAAGATCCAGTCCTTGTGGCCATGGCGGTCGCCCAGGCACACGGGGTCCAGGGTGGGCAGCTGGTAGACGGCCAGGCTGTTGGGGTTCTCACCCCCAGTGGCCAGAAGGGTCTTGGAGGGATTCAGCTCGATGGCGTGGATGCCGCAAGTCGGCTGGGCCCGGGCCAACCAGGGCCCCCGGTCCCGCATCAGGGGGATGCGCGTGATCTGGCCCGAGTGCACATCCACCACGAAGAGGGTGTTACACTTGGTGCCACACACCACCTGCCTGGCGTTCAGCCACTGCGACGCGAACACCTTGTTGAGGGTGCCCAGGGCCAGCTCGCGCTCCCTCAACAGCTCGGGCAGCTTCTGCACCGCATAGCCCCGCAGCTCGCCCTCGGAGTCCGAGATCCCGGAGCCGCCCCAGGCGCCCACCTCGCGGCCCTTCAGGTAGTGCACCAGCGAGCGCCGCGTCGCCGGCCGCTTCTGTTTCTTGGGCAGCAGCGGCCCCTCCGCGTCCGCCGCCGCCAAGCCCTGAGACGACGAGCTCGCGGCGCCCGCCTCGATCGCCGGCGCTTTCCGCTTCCTGCTACCTGTTTGCTGCGGGGCCATGGTGGGCGGCGGGCGAGTGGCCGCGGCGGCGGCCGCGGCGGCGCGACGGCGGCGGCGGCGGCGCGTGGCACCCGTGTTGGCCGTGGCGGCGGCGGGGAGCGCGGCGCCTCCGCGTCAGCCGGGAGCTCGGGCTCTCAGGGCCAGGAGGCGGGCACGACCGCAGGGCGCGGAGCCTACCAAGCTCGGGACGCGGCAGCGACGAAGGAGGCGAGGGCGGCGAGGGCGGCGGGCCGGGCTTGGAACGCGGGCCGGAGGGAGCGGGGCCCGGGCGGATCGAGGGCGGAGCGCGAGAAGAGTGCGGCGGCAAGGGCGGCGGCGGCGGCCGCCGGGATCTAGGCTAGGGCGGGAAGTGCGGCCGGCGGGGCGGCTGGAGCGAAGTCTGAGTGGGACGAGGACGACGCTGGGGGACCGAGTGTGAGGGGGCGGAGGCAGCGGGAGGAGCCGGCCAAGAGCAAGCGGGGAGCGCAGGGTAGCACACGCCAGACTGGGAGGGGTCGGAGGGGGGCGGGAAGTGGGGGATGGAGCCCGCGGTGGGGAAACTCACCCAGGGCCAGCGCTCAGGGATCCCCAGCAGTCTCCGGAGGACACATCCTAGTGCGCCTGCCCAGGTCCTCTTGCTATCCGCCTCCAGGGCGTTTCACTATCCTCAGGATAGCAATCAACTGGCCTTCTTAAAATCCCTACTTAAGTAAAATCTGAAAGCTAAAATAAAGTCAAGTATGAAGCTAGAAGGAGCTCTAACAATTATATGTTATATGCACAAACGTGTGCTTAGTGCAATCCCAGGAGACCATTTACTACAATTAGTTCAAAGACTAAGTGCAGCAACCCTGAACTTGACAAAGAGTGGGGATGTTTAGCAGAGGCAGGAAGACCCCCCCCCCCCTTAGATCTGTCCTTGCAGCATACCTGTCTCAGCCCCTCTGCTGGGAGTGTGTTATAAATTTTCAACCAATTTCTCCTTAATTCTCAAATTGAGGTCCCTGAGTTTCCGCAACAGAATCCCTAAGGGATGTGTTCCAAATGTAGTTGCCTAGGCCCCACTTCCTGCCAGAGGTGGAGTGAGGACTCTATAATCCAGGGCAGCCTCAGGAACCTTGAGGACTGCATTGAGGGTGGGGCTGGGGGCTGGGGGTAAGACAAGGGTGTTCCTCCATTGTGTTGGGTTCTCTTGAGCCTTAGAGAGGAACTGTGGAGTGGAGTGGAAGAGGTACAGGAGAAGGATACCTCTTTTCCTGCTCCAGGGAGGAAAGGTTCAGTCACCATTGTCGGTCCCAGAAGGAATCCCAGGTTCCTGGGCATAGCCTTGTCTTGCATGGGAGGGCCCCTGGGGCACTGGTAGGGAGGAATGCATGGATTTCCATAGGCACAGATGGTGAAGAACTTTCCAGAAGGACTTAACCACATAGACACAACGGTGGAATGTTCAGATTATGGGTTTAGCAGTCTCAGAATTTGGATGCTCCCTTTCTGGCTTTGCAGCTTCAGAGCAGCCAATTTGGTTGGCAAGCCTATATTTAGACGTGTTCAATTGCACAGTGACATGAGTGGCTGGTAGCTGACACCAGCTCTGCAGACACCCCAGTCTTCCTCTCCAGAACTTGGTTTGCTGAGTGGGTACATGTGAGGAGGTGAATTAACTTTTCTGATCAATCAAGGGAGAGCATGGGATTTACTTTGTTGTTGCTTTTCTCCCCCTTCTCCCAGCCCCTTTTGCACCCTCACCTCAAATGCACAAACTCCAAGTACAAAAACCATAGACCCTTTGCACCACTCCCATCCAGCTGGTACATCCCAATACCCACTCCTTCCCCATATTCCTCCCTATGTTTAAGGCCCTATCAGGAGGGTGAGGGTGGTGGACAGGGAGTGACCTGACAATGAAAAAAATGTTGACAACTTCATAATTAGAATGATATTACTAGAGAATAAATGACTACAAATTTATTTAATTTAATCTACCATATGTTTTATTTTTAATTTCACCTTAGAAAAATGGATATTATATAGTAAGGCTTCATGGCATACTTTTTACTGTTGTAGAACAAAATAGGCTGAACATTTGGGAGATGGATAGATACAGATAGGTACAGCTTGCTAGATATAGATATATTTCAATTGTAAAAGTAAATTCTTATAACAATTATTATTTATTGAGAGCCTATTTGTGGCTGGAGGACTGTGCTAAACATTTCAAATGCACATTCAGCTTCACAATAACTTTGTGAGGCAGATTCTATTTTTATAACCATATTTTAAAATGAGGGGCAGAGGCCCGGAAAGACTAATGACTCCCCCATGGTCACACAGCTAGTAAATGGTAAAGTCATGTTGTGAAATCCATGTCTGACTCCAAAGCTTTGAAGACTAACAACTGCCCTATATTATTCAATAAGTACAACTTTTCTATTTCTATCTCTTTAAAAACTATGTAAACTATCCCTATGATGGAAATTTTACGGATGTTGCATCTTGTGCACTTTTGAAATATAGTCAGAATTCCTAAAATAAATGAATAAATACTGAATGCAACTTATGTATAGCACTCCAAATTATAGATAAAGGCAAAAATATGATCTATGAGATATATTTTCTTTTTTACAAATTATTTTTAATTAATATGGAATATAATATGCCTACATTGTTGTAAAAATAACACCCATAAAAATAGTCCAGGCATTATGTCTCTCCACTTTTTTGATAATATATTTATGCAATATTTGTGTATAATGTGTTTGTAGTCACTGTTCAGGTTACTATTTTGTATTGGTAAATGAGGTGTGATAATTTCATCTAAAATACGGTACCTGAGACGTATTTCATTTGTCTACACTTTCAGATTTTTCTGAGTTTTTTATTTAAAGATGTAAGATTTAAAGACCAGAGTCAAGTGATATTGAGAAATTTAGAATGTTGTATATCAGCTTGCAAATTTGAACCTTTATTTGTATCTGATTCCTTCCATTTTTAGGAAAACACAATGTCTGCTAAAACCTAAAGTTATACACAGTACATTTATAGTTAAAATGACATGATAACAAAAAAAATTTCATGGCCTTCTGAGTGTCAGGGTCTCTATTAGGTATTTTTGTTACCTATGAGGGCCACTGTGTATGAGTGTTAACATCTTGTAGGTCATTACTAATTTATTTCTGTATTCATTACTGCTTTTTGCTACTAACATACCCTTGATGAATTTGTATTAGCCATACCTATCTCACCTACACCAGATTCCCCTTCATTGGGTGGGGGCTTATATGAGTGGTTTCAGACCACTGTCTCATCCTGTTCTTTAGTTACTTCATATGTTTAAATGTTATTTTCTTAATCAGATTGTAAAGTCCTCAAGGAGTTACATAACATTTCCTACTACATTCACACCACCACATAGTTCTAGGTATGCACTAAATGGTTTATAAAACTTGTGATTGTCCTGTTAATAAACTATTAGAATAAAGAAGAGAAAGAAAAATGAAATATCAAAAAGTAGAAGATTTTTGAAATCAAATTACTTGAGTTGTGAAAGTGAAGGATTTGAATTGATTTGTAATAATTCCACATAACTTGTTTGAAGTTAAATTTCAAACAAGTTATGTGACATTTTTCTATCACCTATCTATTTATCTATCATCTATCTATCTATCATCATCTATCTATATCTATCATCTATCATCTATATTTATATGTGTTTCTTTTCAGCTTATTGGACAATTTTATCAACTGTGTCTGTCCAGCTTTCTAATCTCTGAATGAAGAAAAGGATCTATTTAGCCAGTAAACAAGTTAGGTTACCAATTTAAAATTAGTTAAGGCAGAAGATTTATTTCACTATGGTGGCATGAATATAAGTTTGGTTATTAGGTATGATTCAAATTATTTTGAAAATATTACTAATTTTAGCCTCAAAGCTAAACGAGAAAGAGAAAAGTGGGATAATAGCAGAACTGGTGGGTCAGTAAGTAGACTTTTAGAAGAAGTATTCAATTATGAAAGTTTATTTTATACATTCTTCTATACGAAAATAGATCTTATGAATATGGACTTCATAGACTGGAGCAGATTCTCAGGTACAAAGTCATTTGTCTTCAGAAATGGGATTATATAATCATTTTTGATATATTGTGTAATGATATAAAGTAAGGCTCTCCTTAACGATATTGTTGACATCTTGTCTACATTTGAAGGTATAGCCCTTGCATTATCTTTATCAATAAATACAAAACACTAAAAAATGTAATATGGTTAATTAAGCTTATTTTAAAACAATATATGATAATGATACCTTGTTATTTATAATACACATTAGGCAAACTGTTCTTGAATTATTACATTGGATAAATTTTCACCTAGTCTCTAATTATAATACCGTCCTACCATTTCAGGCTGTGACCTTGTCAAGTCTCCTAAGATAAGCAGCTGTGAACCTGGTTTATAGTCAGATGGGAGGCTTCCTCCAAACCTCATGATGCAGAAACTGGGAGAGATGACTCAGCAGGCTATGTTTCCCCTACAAAGGCACTACTAAAGGCATATGGTGTCAGATGGGGGAATAAAGGAAAGATTTATCACATTATTTAATTTACTAGAAACAGAATCATAGGGAAGAAGGTAATTTTGACTCCATGACCTCTGCTTTGCCCTACACCTTTCCATCTTCTCTAAGAGGAAGGAATGTGTCAGAGCCCAAACTGGGGCTTTGTTTAATAAGAGAGTAGATTCAGTGTTATTATATGTTTTATGGGAGGCACAACAGTGTAATTGTCAAAGGAGTGGACTTCAGAGCCACATAATGTGTTTTGAATTCCGGTTCTGTGGTTTGCTGGCCTTGGAACTGGGTCAGTTGGTATACTCCCTTTGCATTTAGTCCCTTATCTATACATGTGATGATAATATCACCTGTGCTCTGGGGTTGTTTTGATGATTAAATGAGTATATACACACACTAAGAACATGTAAACCCTAATGGCTTTCCCTGCTTTCCCTTATTTAGCTTTACAAGGACAACTTGGCTATGGTAATGAGGGTTTTTGAGTGCACACTGCAGTACAATGCACACTTACCATCACCAAAGTCTAGTACATGCAGGGATAAAATGTTTGTAGAGCTAGCTTCTTGTGTACTCACATACAGCTCACCAATCTCTATTATCTTTCCAATCTATAGATAAATATTTATATGGGAAAAATGTATTGTGGGAACAACTTTATAGTGTGCTAGTAGATTATCAAGGGGTAGTTTGGAAGGTTTTTTTCTGTGAACCAGCCAGATTGGGATTCCTGCTCCTAATAGATACCAATATAAATATGTACCCCCATAGAAAGAATAGATCTCCGTTTAGATTTAGGGCTTTTCCCACCTGCTGGTAGTAGTTAAATTGAACAGAAGTGACTGAAAAAAAGTATCTGGATTATGCTCTAATGTCAGATAAGGTACATAAAGGAAGGCATGAATGAGATTATGCCCCTGAAGTCCATTGATAAGCAATTCTATTCCATGTTCTGTAGTGTCTTAATTGGATATAGATACCAAGTTATTATTTTTCCTAACTTAGATACCAACTTACTCCTAGCTTCAACTCCACCATATATACCAATTTCTTCTAATTCTTTATCTTTGTCCTGAAATGACATGTCCAACTTCCTACTTGACTTTTTGGATATCAAAACAGAACTTCATATTCAGCATGTATAAACTCAAGATCTTGATTTTGACCCCTACACACCTGAACTTTTATTGCCTCCTGTCTTCTTTTTTTAATATATTACTTCCTGTCTTAATGAATAGTACCACCATCCATCCAGCTGTGCAAACTAGAGTCCTAAGAATTATTCTTGACATACAGTGCTTCCTTATATTCTGGCCCAGTATCCTTCTTGTTAACATTTTCAAATCCACTCAATTCTCACTCTCTCCATTACTACCACCTTTTCCTAAGCCACTATTTTGTCTTGACAAGACAACTACAATGGCTTCCTAATTGATTTTCCTACAACCATTTTTGCTCTCCTCCATTCGGTTTTCTACACTGCAGTCAGAGTGATGTTTCAGAATGCAAATATGGTCATGTCACTGTACTGATTTAAACAAACCAATGCTATTGTCTTAGGATAAAGACCTCAATTCTTAATGCAGCCTATAAGGCCCAGTATGATATGACCTATATTCTCCAGCCACATTTCTACTTTCTTCTCATTACTTTTCCTGCTCTAGACACACTGGCCATTTTAAATTTCATCAGTGATATTATATAATTTCATGCCTTGGATCCTTTTTGGCATGTTGTTCTCTGTGGCTGGAATGCTTTCTATCTGTGTGGTCTCCCCACCTTTTACCCTACACAGGAACCTTACCATGCTAACTCCTTACTTTCAGGTTTTATTTTTTTTAATTTTTTTAATTTTTTAATTTTTTTAAAAGAATTTTATTTATTTATCTGACAGAGAGACAGCGAGAGAGGGAACACAAGCAGGGGGAGTGGGAGAGGGAGAAGCAGGCTTCCCGCTGAGCAGGGAGCCCAATGAGGGGCTTGATCCCAGGACCTGAGCTGAAGGCAGATGCTTAATGACTGAGCCACCCAGGCGCCCTACCTTTCAGGTTTTAGTTAAGGTGTCATTTTCTTAGGGAAACACTTTTTGACTCCTCAGACTAGGTCAGGTCTATCATACATAGGAATCCCCTTAACTTTAATGGAATTTACCACAGGTGAAATTGCATGGTTATTTCTGCGACTCTTTGTTTAATATCCCTATCTACCAAAAGATTGAACAAAAACTCCATAAGTACAGAATTATCGATTGTGCTCACTACTGTATCTCCTGTGTCTAGCATATCATAGAAAGAATCAGTATTTGCTGAATAATGCTGACTGAAATTTCAGAGACCCTGGATCTCTGTTTAACTGGGTAAATCAGAACCCAATCCTTCATGCTATTTGATCAACAACCTCTAATTTAACACAGCTTGGAGGGATGAACTTTTGCTACCTTCAAGTCATATCTCAAAAGTTACCTCCATTATGATAACCTCTTTGACTCTGCCAGATAGGTTTAAGGGCTTTTGTACAATAGTACATACTTCCCTTATAGCACTTAACATTCTTCATTGCAGGGATTGACTTGTCTAATTCTAAAATAAGTGCAAACCCTTTTAAGTAGAAGTATTTTTTTTATTCTTATGTTAATCCCCATACATTACATCATTAGTTTTAGATGAAGTGTTCCATGATTCATTGTTTGTGCATAACACCCAGTGCTCCATGCAGAATGTGCCCTCCTCAATACCCACCACCAGGCTAACCCATCCTCCCACCCTCCTCCCCTCCAGAACCCTGTTTGTTTTTCAGAGTCCATCGTCTCTCATGGTTCGTCTACCCCTCCTATTTCCCCCGCTTCATTCTTCCCCTCCCGCTACCTTCTTCTAAGTAGAAGTATTTTTTAAAAACATATTTGGATTCCTAGAACCTAGCACAGTACCTGGCATATAGATGGTCCAGACACATTTGCTGAATGAATAAACAAATGAATTCAGCTTTTATCCAAACCCTTGCTAATAAAATATAGTAGCATTCTGAAGCCTGATTCATGTACTTTCAGTTTTATTCTTGAATTACCTCAGGCTACCAGACGACTGGATCACAGGATCGTATTAGTTTAGTACTTGCTGAATCAGTTC
Organism: Mirounga angustirostris; assembly: GCF_029215605.1. Lineage (NCBI taxonomy): Eukaryota > Metazoa > Chordata > Mammalia > Carnivora > Phocidae > Mirounga > Mirounga angustirostris. Next base: position 102,762,721 of record NW_026991719.1, read on the forward strand.
ACTCACTTGCACTTTAATGTTATGCTTTAGGCAGTTATTAAAGGTCATTTAAAAAAGAGCCAGTTATATGGATATCCCTTCTGCATTTATTGTAAATCTGTTATGAAGGGCACCATTTATCATATTGCTCAGTGTCCTCTTTATACAATGTCACACAGAAAATTAATTTTATAATTTAATGCCAAAATCTTTTATCTCTGTGGAATTATTATATTTTCTCCTTTCTGACCATGAGAAATATATAAGAGAGCAGACTATGAAGTCAGAGAGTCCGTGATTTGAATCTTGGCTCCACTTAGGAGTTTAGTTTTGTGACACTAGGCAAGATAGTTTTTCCAACCTTAGTAACTTCATCTGTAAAATGAGGATAATACCTATTCTCCATGGTTGGAGTGAAGATAGGTATTGTATCAAAGCACCTAGCAAAGTTTCTGGCACATAATATGTGTTCAGTATATGGTAACAATAATTTACTTTTTTCTTTCTCTCTTCGCTGCTAGGAAGCACAAACACAAATGTGATATTTAATCATAGCAGCTATATCAACTTTTCCACTTTTTCTCTTTCTTGATCCTGAATTTGATTTTTTGAATTTTATTCTTTTTTTAACTAAGTTTTTAATTTTAATTCCAGTATAGTTAACATACAGTGTTATATTAGTTTCAAGTGTACACTATAGCAATTTAACAATTCTATATACTATTCAGTTCTCATCATGATAAGTATACTCTGTAATCCCCATCACCTCTTTCACCCATCCCCTCCGCACCCACCTCCCTTCTGCAAACCATCAGTTTGTTCTCTATATTTAAGAGTCTACTTTTTGGTTTGTCTCTTTTTTTTCCCCTTGCTCATTTGTTTGGTTTCTTAAATTCTACATATGAGTGAAATCATATGGTATTTGTCTTTCTCTGACTGATTTATTTCACTTAGCATTATACTCTCTACCTCCATCCATGTTGTTGCAAATGGCAAGGCTTCATTCTTTTTTATGAGAGAATAATATTCCATTGTATACATATACCACGTTTTCTTTATCCATTCATCTATCAATGTTGAATTTTATTCTTAAAAGCTACCTCAGTTAATTATGGAAAAAGGCATATAAAACATATAAATGGATTATTACCTGTGAACTCTGAGCAACAAAAACCGTTAGAAACCCTAAAGTGTTTTTTTTTTTAAGATTTTATTTATTTATTTGAGAGAGAGAGAGAATGAGAGACAGAGAGCATGAGAGGGAGGAGGGTCAGAGGGAGAAGCAGACTCCCTGCTAAGCAGGGAGCCCGATGTGGGACTCGATCCCGGGACTCCAGGATCATGACCTGAGCCGAAGGCAGTCGCTTAACCAACTGAGCCACCCAGGCGCCCAGAAACCCTAAAGTTTTAATTATCATAGACTGATGTAGAATAGGAAATGTTGAATTTGAGGACAGGGAAGAAAACCCCAGTATTTCTATAAGTTTCCCCCACTTTAGGTATCACAATATCATAAATACTACCATTAGAGTTCCTCTCTCAGCAGATCTTGAAATGTAAATACATGAATATACATGAAGGTGTTATTGACTTGTTATCATCAATATTGATAGGATCAAAGATAGGAAAGATTGCCTAGAAGAAAAGGGCATGAAGAAAAGAGCAACAGAAGGAGAAGAAAATGGTTAAAATATTTTAAGAAAAAAATCAGAAAATGAGGGAAGATCACAGAATATTGACTTTGCTTATATCCTAATTTGCTTCAGGCTGACCTTATAATACTATTCTTAAAGAAGTAACTTAAAGACAAAACAATTACTTTACAATATGTCATCTAACTAAATAAACATATTATAGAACATACATTTGAATTTATCACATATATGGAGAAAAATGGGTTTTGAAAACTGGGTGAGATGATAGGGCAATAAGGTAGTTTGAAATGTGAATGATTAATGATTAATGGTTGCATTTATTCTACAATGATTTATTACATGCATATGATATGCTAAGAAGGTATTAGATATTGGGAAATACAAATATTAATGAGACATAAAGTCTTTCCCTTCAATGAATTGCCATTCTAGTATGATAAAGTAATATAATGGAAGGGTCAGGAAAGGAGGTCAAATTTATTCACCAAACACTTATAGGGATAACTACTATATATCAGGAACTTTTGAAGGACCTGTGGGTACATCATATATGTTTTAAATTAAAATTTGTCATTCATATATATTTGAATATATTTTAAAATATACATATTTTATATTTAATTATAATAGCCTCTGATTTTTGATAACCTATGTTGCACTATGGTTTTACATATATTGTCTCTGTTCTTCACAACAAATCTGCACAATAAAGGGCATTCTTTCAACTTTACAGATGAAGACACTGAGGTTTAGTGAACTGAAATAACTAATTAGTAGAGATGAGATTCCAACCAAGGCCCGTGCCTTTTCCCCCATTGCACTGTATCTACTACAATAGTCTTTTCTTAGCCTTTACCAGCACAGAAAAAAGGGTAAGTGGGCCATGAGGATGGGACCAGGTAAGACAATATGCTCCAGTCCCAGTGCCTGGCTGCTGAGTGATTTGGAGAGCTACCGAAATCTGGGTGGTCCCCAGACCTTCCTATTTTGCCCTGTCAGCATTTTGCTAGGTATGGTAGGTAACCTCTAAGGTGGTTCCCAATGATCCCTGCCTCCTAGTTTCCATGCCCTTATGTAAGCTCCTCCTCTTGCATTGAACTGGCCTGGTGACTTGACTGTAACCAATAGAATATGGCAAAGATAATGGGATGTCACTTCCCTGAAAGACTGTGACATTCCTCTCTACCCTCCCCACCCTCCCTCTCTTTCTTATTCTTTCACTGGCTCTCTCTGAGAGAATGCCAGCTGTATATTGTGAATTTGCCTTATGGAGATACCCACTTGGTAAGGAGATGAAGTCAGTCTGCCTACAGCCCCATGAGTGAGCTTGGAAGTGGTTTCCTCTCCCCTGCCCCCAAGTGAGCTATGAGATGAGGCCACAGCACTGGTTGACACCTTAACTGCAGCCTGATGAAAGACCCTGAGCTGTAGAAACCCAGATAAGAAATACCCATGTTTTCCTTATCTACAGAAAGTGTGAGATAATAAATGTTTTTTGTTGTTGTTGTTTGGTTTTAAGTTACTATATTTTGGGGTAATTTGTTCCACAGTAATAAATAATGTATACACTAGGGAACTAATGTTTCCCAGATTTGTGAATAGTTGATTCAACCAGAAGGATGACTGGGTACTGACTCAACACAGTACATGACTTAAGTTATTGAAACATTAAAATATTTACTAGACATTTACCAAGCACCAGACCCAGGATCTATCATCTTAGTTTTTTAAAACAACTCTATGAAAATACTATATTCAACCTCATTTGGCTAATGAGGTAACTAAGACATAGAGTTTTCCAAGTTTGCCCACAGCCAGTAAAGTAGCAAAGCTTTGATTATACCAAATACTGTGACTCTGGGATGAACATTCTTAAACAGTTAGCCATATTGTCTCAACTATGCTATATATTCTCAGTATATTTCCTAAAGGTTTGCTAGGTGGTTCTCTCTTTTCCATTTTTTTTTTTTTGATGAGGAAATGAAAGGAATAGTGATCAAATTTAAAAATAGTGATCAAAATTTAAGCAGAGTGAATAATATACCTAACAGAAATATATATAATACACATGTATATATAATATAATAAATTGGTGCAATTTTCCACATCTAGCATGGTTACATTTAATGGGAATATGCACTGTATTTGTATATTTAATTAAAATATTTAAATGTAAAATGGAAGCAATGTGGCTTCACACTTAGAAACTTTGGGATTTTATTTGATAGTAAGCTCAAAGAGTGAATAACAGTCCTCTGATTTTAGGCTGTAGTAATAGAAGAGCAGTACATAGAATGAAGCAAGAGATAATTTTACTCTTCATAAGTATAAGTAGGTTAGATTATATGTGTGGTGCTGCATTCAAAATTGGCCACTTTATTGACCCAGTAGAAGGGTGCATTATCAGGGCATTGTTGGGGGGGGCTGCTTCCCCCAAGCGGACACTTGGAGAACTTGAGGGTGTGTTTTTTTTTGTCTTAAAGTTTAGTTGTACCTTACACATTTTAAACATTTTATTTTATTGCATTTGTCATTTATATTAAAGTTCAAGAAATGTAGTTTTTGATATATTATGTGTCTAGATAGGCTATATTATATATGAATTGAAATTCAGTAAAGGGGATGTTGCAAAATATGATCATTAGATCTGATGAGCTTGATAAGAACAGCACTGGAACATATTTAGGGTAGAATGAGCAGGATGATGAGGAGACCTGAAACCATATCATTTTGGAAACTGTGGGAAGAGTTGAAGTGGTGTGACAAAGGGAAGAGAAATAATACTCCAGGGTAGCATGAGAGTTATTTTTTTTATTCTTATGTTAATCCCCATACATTACATCATTAGTTTTAGATGAAGTGTTCCATGATTCATTGTTTGTGCACAACACCCAATGCTCCATGCAGAATGTGCCCTCCTCAATACCCACCACCAGGCTAACCCATCCTCCCACCCCCCTCCCTTCTAGAGCCCTGTTTGTTTTTCAGAGTCCATCGTCTCTCATGGTTTGTCTACCCCTCCTATTTCCCCCGCTTCATTCTTCCCCTCCCGCTACCTTCTTCTTTTTTTTTTCTCAACATATATCGCATTATTTGCTTCAGAGGTACAGATCTGAGATTCAACAGTCTTGCACAATTCACAGCGCAGGAAACAAACTGAGTGTTGTTGGAGTGGGGGGTGGGGTGGGAGGGATGGGGTGACTGGGTGATAGACACTCGGGAGGGTATGTGCTCTGGTAAGCGCTGTGAATTGTGCATGAGAGTTATTTTAAATATCAATGGCTTGTCCTCCAGAAGAGATACTAGAATTGTTTTATGTTTTTTCTAATAGCTAAAATGAGACCAACAAAGGAAATTCCAGAGAGCAGATTTCAGTGAGATACAAGGGGGACTTCTCCAACAAGGCATTCTATGATAGAATAGGCAGCTTCACACGGTTGAATTGCAAGTCATCACATGTAGTCAAGTACTATCTGCTTGAGCAACTAGTATATGTGAGGTATTCGATGAAAATGTGTTGAGCAAATAAATTTCACATAAGAGATTCAATCATTAGGTCATTTGAATTAGATAAACTCTAAGGTACTTTCCTACTCTGAAAATTAGTAATTAAGACTCTAAGAGAAAAATACAAGTATGTTATATATTGCTCTAAATCATGTATTTAAGAATGTGGAGGCCACACATATGACAATAAAAAGAAAAATGAAGGCATATTTGATCTATATTTAGAAATGTTCAACTACCTATAGTGTAAAATAGGTGATGACTATCAAATCTGTGCAAAATTGCCAAAGTCTCTTCTAATAAAGCATAGATTATTAGCTTAATTTTGGTAAATTTTTTTAAGTGGACAGGCTATGTAAAACAAGGAAACACTTTTTTCCTGCTAAATTAAATAACGGAAGAAGGCATACATGGCAAGTATTCTCATTTACTGGGATGTATGGTCTGGTGGCAGTAAATGAAAAATTCAGAAATGAGATTTAACTCATTTAACTCTCCTTATCAATAAATATTGATACACTCTTTATCAATAGACACTCATTAAGGATCTATTAAATGTGTAATGATATGTTAAATTCTGTAAAGCATCTGTAAAATAATGTCCAATGCCTTCAGAAAGCTTCTACTTTGGTTAGGAAGATAGGATGAAAATAATACAGCACTTAAAATAATTTTTTAAATTCTCAACTATAAAATTAAGTGCCAACATAAAGAATCATAAGGAAGTTATAAAATACCCTATAGGAGAGTAGAGAAGGAAATTACTCACTACAGGCTGTGATATGGAGAGAATTCATGGAACAGATGTGGCCTTCTTGAACCTTGAAGGTTATTTGGACAATATGAGCAGCATCATGTAAAAAATAGCCTAATGGAAGCAGAATAATTGTGTTATGGAAAAGTGGGAAATTGACTTGAACAATTAAGCTAAGGGTCACCCAATTTATAGAGGGCCTTGGAAGTCATGAAGAGTAGTACCAGCAAATAGGGAAATAACATAGGTTTTTGAAAAGATGAATGATACAATGGGTGTATCATTTGAAGAAAATTAGATTAGCCATGGTTTACTGGTGGGTTTAATTAGGGGAAAACGGACTGTAGAGACAAGTAGGCTGTAATAATCCAGTCACAGGGGAATAGTGTTTTAGAATGACATACTTTCCCTGGGAATAAATTTGGGGTACAAACATGTCTAAATAATACTAACAAGACTTGCATATTGTGTATTGCCTGAACATGAAGAAGAATTAGTCAAGTGACTACAATATTCTGAACTTAAGAATTAAAAGAGAAAAGAAAATTTAAAAAGGCAGAGAGAGTAAGGAGGGGGATTTTTAAATTGTTTCAATACTGAACAAATGAATTTGAGAGGGCTCAGTAAAAAGCACCCTCATGACTTGCAAAATTCCTTTAAGATATATCTATTTTTTGATTTATTCATAATAGCAGCTGCAAGTACAAACCGTTAGTATTCTTTGGCTTATACTTATACTGGAAGATATAACAGATACAGTAGACTTTCGAATTTGTTAGTTAATAATGCTAAAATTCATGTTAATAATTCCTAAACAGAATATAGTGGTAGGTATTAGGGAAAACAGGAAGCTACTCCAGCACCATCATTGTTCTCATTCTTTAGAAACTTAGTAAAGGATAAAAAATACAGAGAGAGGGATGGAGGATAGAGCATTGAAAGAGGTAGAGGTTTGTAATTTCATCTCATCCAAATGTTCTCATTAACCATTTATCTTGACAAGAAAAACTATTCTGCTTTAAAGAACTGCCTTCAGCATCATTGCTTTTTGCAGGCAGATACCCTTAGTTTGGGCAGTACCCAAGCGATAGTATAAATATAAGGAGTTGACATGATTTGGGAAAGCATTCTGTATGCATGTGGGAAACTTAAAAGTAAATAGTATATTTGTTCATATCCAAATGTCCTAAGAAATTACTAATGGGACTACAAAACATGAAAAATAAATAAGAAAAAAAATCAAGAGGTTTGAATTTCTAGAACTTGGGTCCTGTCCATATTATGTCAAAACATCTGGTTTAAAATTCCAAGAAAATTGCATTCAAACCAGTTAGATATTATATTTGACTAGAGTGGATCACAGGGCACTGCACCTAGTAGGCATTCAATAAATGTGAATAATGATAGTAATGATTCAATAAAATTTTAAGCTTTTCAACATGTTGAGTTTGTAAGTAGCTAAAGTCTTACTGTTGTAAAAAAACACTAGGCAACTAGACTGATAACTCTAACTGATTATATTGGTCACTTCAAAACTCTTTGTTTTGTGCCCTTTAACCTACATCTCCCCATTTCCCCCACCTCCTTGCCTCTGGTAAGCACTGTTCTACTTTCTGCTACTGTGTATTTGATTTTTTTAGATGATATGTGAGATCATGCAGTCTTTTTCTTCTGTGTCTGGCTTATTTCATTTAGTTTATTGTCTCCAAGTTCATCCATGCTGTCGCAAATGACAGGATTGCCTTCTTTTTTAAGGCTAAATATTTCACTATACATCCATACCTTGTAATTTCTTCATTCATCCTTTGATGGACACTTAGGTAGTTTTGATGTGTTGGCTATTGTAACTAATGCTACAATGAATATAGTAGTGATTATTTCACTGTGTGTATGCATAGCAAATCATCAGGTTGTACATCTAAAATATATGTTTTTTATTTAAAAAGAAAATAAATTAAAAGAAAAAAAAAAAACCCTGGGGAGGCATCTGCCTTCGGCTCAGGGTCCTGGGATCAAGCCCCATGTCGGGCTCCTCTGCCCCTCCCCCTTGCTCGTTCTCTTTCTCTCCCCCCCTCCCCAAATAAATAAATGAAATCTTTTAAAAAAAATCCCTGGAACACTCTGCTTCCCTTTGGAATGTGTATAGAGTCCTGGTTCACACAAAGGGAATTGGACTAGAACTATCAAGACTTCAAAATTTGGTTCAGTCTCTTTTGTCTTTGTACAAATTATGCCAACAGTAGAAAGAATGAAAACAAGGTAATAGATGGAAACATCATTGGTAACAATAGAGAATAAACTCTCTAGGCTTTGAAATGAAGGAGAGATTAATTTACATCTACAGAACCTTATGCACCTAAATGAGCTATTTTTGTTCTCTTGCATGCGGTTTCTCTCTTCTGTTCCTGCTGGGTTCCAAAGACAAATCAAAATAAATTTACAGTAATAAAATTAAGCACTTAAACATGCTGTTCTTGTATATATTCATAAAGTTTTTTTTTTTTCCCCACCTACTGCTACTTGCCATGGAGTTTCAAATATTCTTTATTTCCTTAGTAGGAAAGCTGGTTTATCACAAAAGTACAAAATGTCATTTGGGAAGCTTAATAACTTTTAAAAAATTACATTGTAGACCATAAAGAATGCAACAATTTGTGGTTGTTAGAGAAATGTTACTGAATACATTGAGTTAACATATGCAAACAGCAACAACTCTCCTTTCTTTTTTAACTTTGCAGTCAAAAACATTTTTGCAAGTTTTAGATGAAATCATGTTCTGAAATTTAAATCATATGCTTTCCTTGGCATGAGAAAGACTACTGACCTTCTTTAAGTACATAAAGCAGGGTGTTTCATGTTGTTTGAAGATATTTTGAGTTTACTTGTTAATGTGAGCCCTATGTGAACAAGGAGCCTTGCTTGAGCCTGTTTTGAAAGTGGAGGGAGTGCCAGATCTCAATTCTCCAGTGGAGAGCTGGCAAGTTGCCCTACTCAATATTCATCCACTGAGCAGAAAAATATTGATGTTCACAGAAGAAAAGAATTAAATATGCATTTTAAAAGTGTAAATAAAATGTGTCACTTTATAACCATTTGAGGATTAGGAGGAATCAGACATTCCAACTTTTATTGACACACTGACACCAGCAATGGTAAAAAAAAGAAGATAGAATGTCTTGAATTCTCATACTAATAAAAGTATTATTACTGGAAGCATATAAATATATGAATTATCTAATTTTACAGTCTCTGCCAACAAAACAGAGATCCAGAGTTATAATACTATACAGAAAGAGGGAAACAGAAGACATTTATTTATCTTTTTTGAGCCCTGTGCTTTTATTATGGATTAATTTAATCCTCTCTGAGCTTTTGACTCATTGATTTACAAAACTCAGGACATGAAGGTAGGCAATTTCACAGAATACTTTGTTTGCTTGACCAGATAAGCAGATATTATTGGGACAAGTTAAAATGGCCACATACATATATTATTGCAAGACTCAATTATATTTGCTGCAATGTGTAAATTGGCCCAAGATGTCACACTGAAGTTCAGCTATCCCCAAACCCTCTGACCTTGGCAATTAACAGTCTTGACAGCACTATATCACTAAGCAAAACTGGGGCAGATGGTGACTCTCAACATATATTCATTATGCAGCATAAATGAGTGAAAATAATGCTGCTTTTTCTTTGGGAGCATTTGAAAATGGTGCTGTTAACAAATATTTTTAAGTTGACATGGAACTTTAAAAAATGAAAAACTTAGAATGATTTAAAGTTCCAGAAATAAGTCCCTTCTATTTCATGAGTGATCAAAGTACTGAAGTAGATATACACCTCATTTTCTTTGTGCCCATCTTTCCATTAGATGCTCAATAAATACTTCTTGAATAAATCAATGAATGAATCTCCTATTAGCTTCTTAAGGAGAGGAACCATGATTTAAACATCTCTGTATCCTCAGAGCCTAACAGAGTGTATGATGCTAACCCTCAGCAAAGATTTATTCCACATTTACTCTAAAATATAGAAGAAATATATAAATACATCTCAAACTTATCATTAAGTTTCTTCCTATAAACCTCAAGCTCTGCAAAATACCTCTTATCTTGAATTCTTAAGTATCTGATGAATCTTATTTAGGGTAACCTATATATTTAACAAAAACATTTATATGTGAAATGTGAAAATAGTGCCTATCTGAGGAAGCACCTAATATCAAATTTTTTCAGCTTTGAGGTATAATTGACAAATAAAATTGTAATATATGTAAAGTGTACAGTGTAATGATTTGATATATGTATACATTGAGAAAAGATTCCTACTATTGAAAAAATAACTCTTTTTTTATATTTTATTTGTCAGAGAGAGCGAGAAAGAGAGCACAAGCAGGGGGAGAGGTAAGCAGAGGGAGAAGCAGGCTCCCTGCTTTGCAGGGAGCCTGATATGGGACTCAGTCCCAGGACCCTGGGATCATGACCTGAACCAAAGGCAGTTGCTTAACCAACTGAGCCACCCAGGCATCCCTGAAAAAATAACTCTTTTCTTGCTTGTTTACATGGCTTAGGAATGAGCAAAGCCTTGAAGGACAGACAGATATTTCTTTGAATTCTGGCTCCACCAAGATACAAACTGCAATCTGAGGTAAGTTATTAAACGTTTCAGAGTCTGTTTCCTCATATATAAAATATGGTTAATAATATTCCTCTCAGTTAACTAAATAACAGATATAAAATTCATTGGGGTATAACTAACTGGATAGAACAAATACTCAGGTATAATAGAATTTTTCAAATCTATAATTTCTGAATACTTTGTTTCTTACTGTCCATAGTTTTGTGAGTATCGCTAAGGTGCATTTAATTAAAATGAAATTAGTTGATAAATGATGTTTGAATTCTGACAAGAATGCTTAGACATTTATCTAGAGACAAATTATAAGATGTGGGTTTGTACTATGCTTTAGTATTAATATTGCTATGTTTGGAGTTACATTAGAATCCTGGGTCTTTTGTTTCCTAGTTCTGACTTTGGAAAAGTAATTTAACCTCTCTGAGTATTACATCTCACACCTCTAAAATTTGGATAAATATACGTACTTTACCGGCTTCTAAGTTTGTTCTGAGAAACGAATGAGGTAATGGGCATGAAAATAGTTTGTAAAGTGCCAAGGACCCATGAATCTACCAAATATTTATTATCATGGCTTTCCCTGTGATTTCGCTTGCTAGTTATATTCATTTGTTAGAACCTGTTATTTACTGGTTAAGAGAATTGATGGAGAATAATGACAGAAATTGCTTAAGAAACACATTACAGGGCGCCTGGGTGGCTCAGTTGGTTAAGCGACTGCCTTCGGCTCAGGTCATGATCCTGGAGTCCCGGGATCGAGTCCCGCATCAGGCTCCCTGCTCAGCGGGGAGCCTGCTTTTCCCTCTGACCCTCCCCCGTCTCATGTGCTCTCTGTCTCTCTCATTCTCTGTGTCTCAAATAAATAAATAAAATCTTTTTTTTTTTTAAAGATTTTTTATTTATTTATTTGACAGAGAGAGACACAGAGAGAGAGGGAACACAAGCAGGGGGAGTGGGAGAGGGAGAAGCAGGCTTCCCGCTGAGCAGGGAGCCCGATGCGGGGCCCGATCCCAGGATCCTGGGATCCTGACCTGAGCCAAAGGCAGACGCCCAACGACTGAGCCACCCAGGCGCCCCAAATAAATAAAATCTTAAAAAAAAAAGAAACACATTACATATTATCTAAATAATAGATTTTTATTTCAGTCTCTAAGATAGTTATGATCCATGACCTTGAAAAATTAAATTACTTTTTCATTTTCTGGTCCTCAAAATGAAAGCAAGAATAACTCTAATTAGTACAAGGTATTATGGGGGTTGCAAAGGTAATAACACATAGTGAGATACTGGATTAAGAGGAACACTGTAATTGCAAATGTATCAGGGTATTTCCTATTGTCAGTAAGAATTTTTCATTATTCAATCTATTTCTTTGGCTAAGAAAAGCAGAGTCAGATTTTCCCCCGCCATTAAACTACTATGTTAACATTTTACTAAATCAAACTGTAGTAGTTCCAAAATGCAATATAAGTAGCTCACTCCCAGGGAGTAGTTTTTCTGTTGTAAAAATCTGGCTTTTTCATTCATGATAAGAACATCCCAAGAATGAACCCTTAAAATTTACTATAGGATATTTCTCCAAATGTATAACCATTTGCATTTATAATTGACATTAAGAAATGTCATATATAATGTCTTTAAACTTTAGTGATAAGTTAAAAATGAAAGAACTAATTAAAATAAGCTGACAGAGAACCCCAGTTCATACAAAAATCTGAAATTGTGTTTTATTGCCAAGTAATGATTTTTCTAATGGCAGCTAGATAAAGGGGGAGGTGGAGGCCATGAAGGGGTGGAACACCGTTGGTAATAGAGACATTTAATCAAGAAACTATTGCAACTAAAATTGAAAAAATAAATAAATTTAAAAAAAAGAAATAGAGAAAGACAAATACCATATGATTTCACTCATATGTGGAATTTAAGAAACAAAACAAATGAACATAGGGGGGAAAAGAGAGGCAAACCAAGAAACAGACTCTTAGCAAACTGATGGTTACCAGAGGGGAAGTGGTTGGGGGTGGCAGGGATGGGTTAAATAGGACATCAAGGAGGGCACTTGTGATGAGCACAGGGTGTTGTATGTAAGTGATAAATCACTAAATTCTATACCTGGAAGAAAAGATTATAATAACATTGTTTGGTGACAGATGTTAACTACACTTATTGCGCTGAGCACTGAGTAGTGTATAGAATTATAGAATCAGGATGTTGTATGCCTGGAACCAATATCACACTGTATATTAATTTTATTTCAATAAATTTATATTAGTAATAAAAGAAGAAACTATTGCAACTAATAATTGAAAAATAAATCTTTATCTGTTATAATCAGACTCTATATGTAGACCTGGGATTTGTATGGGTGACAGAAAGATTGAAATTACTAGAAGCTTTCAGCCATGAAGGAGTTGTACACTGTAAATGCTCAAATCAAGATCTTTCATCCATGATAGAATGGCTTGTTACTTTGCACAAAGGACAATAAACTGGCTCATAAGCAAAGTGAGTAATTTTTAAAAACACTCTACTGCATGTATAACAATCCTTGTAACCTATCTGTCAAGCACATCACTTGTAAATACAAAAGGAATTCAAAAATAATCTTAAAGCCAGAAAATCAGGGAGAAAAACTTGGGTGGAAATCAAATAGATCCAAGAAATAGGTAATAACAAACTCTGAGAAATTACCTTTCACAGAGAAATTACCTTCTTGCTGATGTACTTCCAAAATGGAAACTAGTATTGAAAGATGGTTGTATTTACTTATTGAGAGGGAGAAGAAAACCAGAGGCTAGACTTTTTAAATTTTTCCATCTTCCTGATTAGGCCTTAGTGAAAATAAATATGTAAGTCACAGACATACAATTATTTTCTATAGATCCAAGTGACTTACAGTTAATTGTATAAACAAAAGCATGTTTGCTACAGTGAAGAGAATGCTCCCATAACAAAAATTTGAGTGTAGATATAACTTTAATTTCCCAATAAAAGGAACTTAATGTTCTTTTTCCTTTGATAAGATGATGCAAAAGATACTTTAGTCAAGTCTAAAACAACAACAATGACGATGACAATAATAGAAACCAGAAGAAGCATTTTGAAATGGAATCAAAGGTTAGGATAAAACAACAAAAATGACTTGTACTCCTAAAGAATCAATTAACTTTCATTTGAATTACATCAAGGCATAATAAAGGCTGTTTGCCAAAAGTTATTCCATATTTGAGGAATTCACTTATGCTTGAAGTAAATTATATTTTTAATAGGTCAATATATTCACTGTTTAGTGGACGTGAAAGAAAAGTTACTACAGAAAACTTTTCCACATCTATCCTCAAATTAAAATTTAACAGTCTCATTAATTTATATCTTGGTGGTTAGGCCCACCAAGAATGAAGAGTTAACATTACTTCACTTCCTTGAATTTTAGTATACTTCACTTGAATTCTGCCCCCCCTTTTTAAAGATTTTATTTATTTATTTGACAGAGGGAGAGCAAGCACAAGCAAGGGGAGCAGCAGGCAGAGGGAGAAGCAGGCTCTCCACTGAGCAGAGAGCCTGACATGGGGCTCCATCCCAGGACCCTGAGATCATGACCTGAGCTGAAAGCAGACACTTAACCGACTGAGCCACCCAGGCGCCCCTTGATTTCTCTCCTCAACAAAAGCTATACTGTGTTTTCTCACCACCTCCACTTACCTCTCTCTCTCTCCCTCTCTCTCTCTCTCTCTCCTTTCTTTCCTCCCTCCCTCTAGCACCCTTACACACATACACGTATACACACATATACATGTGCACAGGCACAGACACATACATAGTCACACATACTATGCTTTCAAAGAAACCAGTCACTGTAAGGATGTTTTCAGTCTACATAACACTTAATCCTTTTTGGTCAGTATATAAAAGAGTTACAAAACATGCAAATTTTGAAATTTGTGACATAACTTTAGGAAGCTATTCTGAAATGATATACAAGAAAATAAAAATCATTATAAATGATAGACAAAGAAATTTAGCTGGCAATAGACTATGTTTTAATAGATGACTGACTTTTATTATGAAAATGCACATTTAAGACACTTTAAAATATGCTGAACTTAGTAAAACTTCAATTAATAAAAATGGTTGAGGAAAGAGGTATTGATGGAGGTTTGGGGTTTTATTTGCTGCTGTTTTTTTTTTGTTTTGTTTTTGTTTTGATTTATCAATTCTTTAGAAAAAAGTCTTTTGTTTCAATATCAGATGTTAAAAATTGTTTTTTTCTTTTCTTTTCTTTTTTTTCTTTTCTTTTTTATTTACATTTTTAACCTGAGAAGGTGAAATTTATATTTTTTCAGCTTTATTAAGGTATAATTGACAAATAAAATTGTTATATATTTAAAGTGTACAACATGATGATTTAATATATGTGTTCATTGGGAAAGTAATCAATAATAAGGAAAACTGTAGAATTTACAAATATGTGGATATTAAACAATATGCTCCTGAACAACCAATGTGTCAAAGAAGAAATTTTAAAAATATTTTGAGACAAATTGAAAAAACAACATACCAAAACTTATGGGATGCAGCAAAAGCAGTTCTGAAAGGGATATTTATAGCGATTAATGCCTACATTGAGAAAAAAGTAAGATCTCAAAGAACTAGCAAAAGAACAAACTAAGCTCAAAGTTAGTAGAAGGGAGGAAATAAAGATCAGAGCAAAAGTAAATAGAGACTAAAGAGACAACAGAAAAGATCACCAAAACTTAGAGCTGGTTTTTGAAAAGATAAAATCAACAAACCTTTAGCTACACTAAAACAAAGAGAGAAGACTCAAATAAATAAAATCAGAAATGAAAGAGGAGACATTACAACTGATACCACAGAAATACTAAGGATAAGAAACTACTACAAACAATTACATGCCAACAAATGCGATAACCTAGAAGAAATGGAAAAATTCCTAGAAACATACAACTTATCAAGATTGAATCATGAAGAAATAGAAAGTATGAACAGGGGCGCCTGGGTGGCTCAGTTGGTTAAGCAACTGCCTTCGGCTCAGGTCATGATCCTGGAGTCCCTGGATCAAGTCCCGCATCGGGCTCCCTGCTTGGTGGGGAGTCTGCTTCTCCCTCTGACCCTCCCCCCTCTCATGTGCTCTCTCTCATTCTCTCTCTCTCAAATAAATAAATAAATAAAATCTTAAAAAAAAAAGAAAGTATGAACAGACCAATTACAAGTAAGGAGATTAAATGAGTAATCTTAAATCTCCCAACAAAGAAAAATTCAAGACCAGATGGTTTTACTGATGGATTCTACCACACATTTAATGAAGGCCTTTATAAATTATATAGTGTACATGTTTTTTTGATAAGGTATTATGGATGTAAAATAATCAGGTCAATAATGTAAACTTTGGAGTGCCTGGAAATTACTGTTTTTCTCATAGCAGAATAGTATGGATAGAGAAAATATACTTCATAGAACTCTAGCTAGAAAGAACTCTAGCTTTAAAGACCTGAAAGTAAGTCTCTAAAATAGATTCCTGATATTATCCCATTTCCTTTATATTTCTTTTTCCAGAAGAAAAGAAAGGAGTTTTCTCATCTTGCTCCCTAAAGAATATAATCTAACTTTGTGAACTTTGAATGTTTATTACTACTAGATTGTTTTAATAGGAGAAAAGAATAAAAAGAAAACTTTCTCAGAATAGTTTATAGAAATTCATACATAATACAGGAACACTGAGGACATCATCATCATAATCATTATTATTATTATTTTAACACTGAGGATATTATTATGTTAAAAATTATTATGTTAAGCAAACTCAGTAATCTATATTTGTGAAATGTGACCACCTGCTCACTGGGTATTTTATGTAACAGTTTTATTTATAGGTCATATACTGTAAACCTCTGTTTTAAAAACCATATCTTCTGCATTTTGGAAATTACTTCTCTGTACCTCCAAACATAGTAAATTATTATTTATTTATTTATTTATTTTTCAAACATAGTAAATTATTTTTAAAAATCTTTGTTATTTAAATTGCAAAACAAATTCATATTTTCTCAAGATGGTAATAGTTCTGTTTAGTTCATTTCTCTCTGCATAACTATGGATCACATAAATGTGTATAAAATGTTGCTTTGATTTATGAACCACATTACAGATCTAAAGGTTTCAGTTCATTAACAGTGAATATAATGACTTTGGAAGCATTGAGGTGTCTCATGTCATATGTAGCTATCTAATATCCAAAGCCCTGTAGTAAAAGTCTAATATCCACTGGGTAGAAAATTTATATCAAGACAAACCTTTCTAAGAGTCTTTAAAGTTGTTTTGTCAAATGAACAAAGGCCATCATGTGTCTGACATACAAGGTAATACTGATTGTGTTTTTTTTTCCTAGAGTATGAGATTCACATCACTTTGCTTTCAGCTTTAATCTGTTGTATTGTTTAAATAATAAGAGCAGTGGAACATAAGATTGGGATCAGATGCAAGGTCACATAGCCATTCCTATAGCCTTATAGAAGAAACATGTATTTTTTTAAGAAAATTTTGCTTAAGGTAGGAATGTTTTTCACATTTCAAATTAATAGATTTACAATTCTTACTCTAAAATCCCTTAACCAGTACTTGATATTACTTCATTCATAAAAATTTAACATTCTCTATTAATGACAATAATAAAAAATCACATAATTTAGACTTTGTGTACATGGCAGTTCTAAAACATTATAACTTAGAAAGGTTTGGTTATATGCAAATAGTGAATCATGGAACACTACATCAAAAACTAATGAAGTACTGTATGGTGACTAACAAAACATAATAAAAAAAAGAAAGGTTTTGGTGAAATTGGTTACATGATAGTCATTACAACAAATTTTTAAAAATGATTTGGATAATCAAATCAATTTTAAGAATGCCCATACCACAATCTACTCATGTATGCTAGTACTTGATTACCTGAAGAGAGATAATAACAACACATGTATGGAGTGCTTATTATGTGCTAAGCATGGTCAAAGCATTTTACATTATTATCCCCCATTTTGTAGATGAAAGATCTGAAGCTAAAAAAGATATCACTTGCCTAAAGTCACTTGGCATGTATTTGGTGAAAGCAAAGATATTTAGACTCTAAAGCCAACATTTTAACCTCTAGACTTTACTGCCTCTAATGGCAATCCACTGGGATTGAGGGAAACAATACAAAACTACTATAGTTTTCAAGTTTTTCTGCTGACATGGGGGCATCAGATCTTACCTAGGCTCTGAAAATCACAAAGAGCTCTCCTTAAACAAGTCATCTCATCCTTCTGAGCCTCAGTTTCTTCATTTAGAAAATAAGATTCTGAATGACATCATATCTAAATTTCCTTTAGTTTTGAAATTTAATGTTTATATGACTTTACACAGAGTTCAAAGAAGTAGGAATCAATGCATTGCCTACTTACAGTGTAGAGAATGGAGAAAAAAGGACCATTGATTCCTAAATTCATTTTGCCTGATGCCATGCAAATGTACATCAAACAAGTTTATAAATATAATCTTTGAATGCTATTCTTTATGTTTAGAAAATGTCCTTTCTCAATTCTTTATTTGGCTCATTTGTACTTATGCTTCAAGACTTCTTTTTTTTTTAAAGATTTTATTTATTTATTTGAGAGAGAGAAAGGGAGGGAGGGGGAGGAGGAACAGAGGGAAAGAGAGAATTGATAAGCAGACTCTGCACTGAGTGTGGAACCTGATGGGGAGGGGGCTCAATCCCATGACCCAAGATCATGACCTGAGTCAGATGCTAACTGACTGAGCCACCCAGGCACCCCTGCTTCAAGACTTCTACCAACATTCACCTAATTCAGTAAGACTTATCTTTTCTTCAAGAAGCATTCTTTTTTCACTGCCATATAACATACTAGGAGAGATGACCATTTTAATCATATCTGTGCCTTTACACCTCTCTTCTTGCTGCTCCACACAGCTGGACATCTCTTATTGCCTGGCTGCCTTCTACTCATCTTTTGATAGCTTAAGAATTATCTCTCCAAGTATCTCTCCATTGGTTTAACCTCCTTCCATAGCTGGTTGAATGTTCCTCTTTAGAGTTCCGATGTTATCCAACCCATATCTCTTTCAGAATGCTCAACAGATTGCATTAAAATGAGGTACATACTTGGCTTCCTCAATCATTATATGATCTGCGAAGACAGGGGTCATGTTTTATTCATTTTAATAAATCTAGAGACATTACATAGAATGGAATGTGATCAATCTATATTTGATAAACTGAATTTAAATGGTGATTCAATGCAGATACCCTCAGGGTGGTTCTTTACCACATCCTAAAGAGAGGGCAGTCACAACTTTCTTGTTTTTTATCTTATAGAAAATTATGAGAATTAGTGAGACAAACTACTAGTTTGAGGTCTTAAAACTAGACGAAACACAAAGATGCCATGTATAAACCAGCTACCATTATCCTTAATAAACATCTGAACACTGACAACATTTCCAATAACAGTAAGTTATATCTCACAAAGATGGATTTAATTTTTAGGATACAAACACTGAAAGGATTATAGTGAACTTAGTTGGTGAATCTCATACATAAGTCAATTTTTAAAAATAAAATAAACACTTATTCCAATAGAAATCAGCATAGTATGCTGGCTGTTAAACTTTCCCCACTGGTGCTCTCAGCAGCTATGATCTG
Organism: Mirounga angustirostris; assembly: GCF_029215605.1. NCBI lineage: Eukaryota > Metazoa > Chordata > Mammalia > Carnivora > Phocidae > Mirounga > Mirounga angustirostris. The sequence continues at coordinate 102,781,973 of NW_026991719.1, forward strand.
GGGCTTAAGTGAAAGTTAAACACACTAAAGAGGCTGTTTATGAATTAATGAGGAACATGGGCATAGCTCATTACAAATTCTTAAGTGGAGACTAGCATAAGAAAGAGAAGCCAAACTTGACATATTTTATCAAAATCCTTAGTGCCATATAGTAAACCATGTTTACTCAGCACAGTAGACCAATTCCTTGGCTGTTGTGAAGCATAACTCTTCTCTCCCTTGTTTCCTCACTCCTTCCCTTCCATCATTTGACAAACATGGGCACTTTGAGAGACCCTAAAAGGAGGGTTGAGATTCAAAGATTAATACATAGTCTCTGAATCTTCTCAAACATAATGAAACATAGAAAGCCTCAAAAGTATAGTTCACTGTGACTAAGGCTAACAGGTTCAACAAAATTAATAACTTTATCATTACTATAGACATAGCTTTACTTGTTTATACGTTGTCAACCCAGAATTAATGTGTCATCTTCAAAAAGTCAGTCCCAATTGGTATGAATATAAGCATTTTATATCAATTCATTTGGGAGTGATCTGTCTTTTGTGGAGAATAATTGTATATTTAAGTTTTTACTTTAATGAAAAACATCCATTATTAGAGACTACAAGGGAAAAGTGTGGATACTTTTTGACTTTCTTTTCATATTTATGTATTTCATTAGATTTGGGTTTAGGGAATGACATTGCATCTTTAAATAACACCTCTGATTATATCATTCCTCTGATATAGGCAACATTATTCAGTGAAACATAATACTCCAAAGAACTGTCAAACTATTTCAAAAATAATGAATTAGCAACATGAGAATTTAAGGACATCATGATGGATTAGGCAGAAAGCTGTTAAGTATGACCCCATGATATAAGCAAATGTGCGTATGATGTGTTATGAGAACAACAAAAGAATTGCACATATTTTTAAAATATCATTTAAGATTGTTAATTATACTCATCATTATAGCACCAGAACATCATAGAATCTCCATCAGATAAAGTAGAACGTTCATTTTGCGACATACATTACCATTTGCGGTATCAGTGACATCAATAATTATTACCTTAGGCTTCAGCAACAGCAAAGGAGAAAAAAAAATAAGTCTGTGTGTTTCATTTCATAACAGAAGACATAGAGTCCTTGGAGTTGAGATGTCACACTTAAGCACATTTAGTGTTCAGCAAATAATTTTTGAATGTCACTGATCCTAGATCATTTTTAAAAAGCTACTTCCCCTTCCTTTGAAAGATGTGCTATGCTGCATTTCATTACTTTTCTCCTTACCTCATTCTTCTTTTGTTCTAAAATAAGTGATGAGGTTTTTGGTGACAATTAAGTACTAGAAGGCAGTAATGCAATGGCCCAAACAGGGTTTTAATTGGAACCTCAAACCCTGTGGAAAAATAAGAAATTAAATGATTAATAAAATTCATTTCCCAGAAGACACTAACTGATATATGTTATTTTAAGAAGCCTTAATTATTTTTTCCTATGAGATTCCTAAAGACATATTTATGAAATCTAAAATTCACTAGCCATGCCATATTCAGGTTATATAATGAAACTACAGCCTTTCCAAAGTTCCAAATATCAAGGCATAAATAAGAAATCCACAGTGATTTTCCTTTTATAAAACATTAGCATTTTTACATCAACATTACTCCTCATGTTTCCTTACAATGTTATAGTACATTCATTACTTAAGGCAATCCTGGAAGTACCACAGAAGTATTTCAATATGACTCAAGCAAAACCATGGCACAATGTTAAACAAATCAAGCTGCCACATAACTGAAAGTTTAAAATGAATTGTAATTTCCTGAGGAGGAGGGAAGATGGTGGAGGAGTAAGGGACCCTATTTCAACTGGTCCCCTGAATGTAGCTCAATATCTACCAAACCATTCTGAACACCCATGAAATTAGCCTGAGATGTAAGAATATATATCTGGATCTCTACAAGCAGAAAATCTCTGGCGGTCTCAAGGTATGAAGGGGGGAGCCATGATTCTGCGGGCAGATATCGGAAGTTAAACAGAGGGGGAGAGAGCCGCTATAAACTGGTGCCGGGAAGGTGATATAACACTGGAGTGCAAGAGCATCCCACGCTGGGGACCGGACACAGACTCGCGGACCTGTAGCTGCGGGGAAAGGACTTTAGTCCAGCCCCCGAACAGGATCCAGGAGCTGCTGGTGTGCACACATGAACCAGGGGTGGCTCACAGTTTTAGAAGCACAAAGGGCAGAGATGTGCCCTGCCATGGGCTTGACCTCTGGGAGAGTTGTTGTGGGGCGCACAACCTGGGAGGCTGCAGTTTTTAGCAGTGCAGACAGAAACCGAGACTCTATCCTGGAGAGCTCAGTGAAGAGCTCACTGTGATTTCTCTGTTCAGGGACAGAGGTTTTGGTGCAGTCACTTCTGCTCTGACCTTCAGAAGAGCAGCAGAAAGCTGCCAGGGAAACGTGCTGGAGAATAAGAGCTAAAAAAAAACAAAAACAAAAACAAAAAAACGGTTTTCACTGAGCACCCCCCAACAGGGGGCAGGGCAACTATGCCCAAGCAGGGTTGTCTGAGTAACAGCACTGCAGGTCCCTCCCCCAGGAGACAGGCTGGAAGAACAAGAGGATGATAACCGTAGGGTCCCTATAAAACAGGTGTATCTTGCTTGGGTCATGGTTAATACTTTGGACTCTGTACATTCCCTCAACCACCTCCCAACAGAATGACTAAGAGGAGAAATCCCCAACAAAGAAAAGAATCAGAGACTATGGCCTCTGCCACAGACCTAATGGATATGGATATAAGCAAGATCTCAGAGATAGACTTCAGAGTAACAATTATAAAGTCGATATCAAGGCTTGAGAAAAATATTAGCAACAATATAGAATCTCTAAGGGCAGAAATTAGATCTAATCAGGCCAAACTTAAAAATGATATGAATGAAGTGCAGTCTAACCTAGATACTCTGACTGCCAGGGTAAACGAGGCAGAAGAATGAATTAATGAGCTAGAAGATAAGATGATAGAAAAGAAGGAAGCTGAGGAGACCTGGGACAAACAGCTTAAAGCCCAAGAGATCAGACTGAGAGAGAGCAATGACACCATGAAATGTTCCAATGTCAGAATTTTTGGGATCCTTGAGGGGGTAGAGAGAGAGAGAGAGGCCTAGAAGATATATTTGAGCAAATCGTCGCTGAGAACTTCCCTAATCTGGGGAAGGAAACAAGCATTCATGTCCAAGACACAAAGAGGACACCTCCCAAGATCAGTGAGAACAGATCAATGCCCCGACATATAATAGTAAAACTCGCAAATCTTAGATCCAAGGAAGCAATCCTGAAAGCAGCTAGGAGGAAGAGATTTCTTATGTAGAGAGGGAAGAATTTCAGAATAATGTCAGACCTGTCCACAGAGACCTGGCAAGCCATAAAGGGCTGGAAAGACATATTCAGGGTATTAAATGAGAAGAACATGCAGCCAAGGATACTTTATCCAGCAAGGCTGTCATTCAAAATGGATGGAGAGACAAGGAGTGTCCAGGACTGGCAGAAACCGAAAGAATATGTGACCAGCAAGCCAGCCCTGCAAGAAATATTAAGGAAGGTTCTATAAAAGAAGAAAGAACCCAAGAATGGTATAGAACAGAAATTGACAGAGACAATCTATAGAAACAGGGACTTCACAGACAACATGATGGCACTAAAATCATATCTTTCAATAATCACAATCAAAGTAAACAGCCTAAATGCTCTCATGAAATGGCACAGGGTTGCAGATTGGATAAAAAGGACCCATCCATATGCTGTCTACAAGAGACTCATTTAGAACCTAAAGATACTTTCAGACTGAAAGTGAGGGATGGAGAACCATTTTTCATGCCAATGGACCTCAAAAGAAAGCTGGGATAGCAATTCTCATAACAGACAAATTAGATTTTAAGCTAAAGACTGTAGTAAGAGATACAAAGGGACACTGTATCATACTTAAAGTGTCAATCCAACAAGATCTAACAATTGTAAATATCTATGACCCCAACATGGGAGCAGCCAACTATATAAGCCAGCTGTTAACCAAAATAAAGAATCATATTGGGGGATAATAATACTTTAATAGTAGGAGACCTCAATACTCTACTCTCAGCAATAGACAGATCATCTAAGCAGATCAACAAAGAAACAAGAGCTTTGAATGACACCTTGGACCAGATGGACTTCATAGATATATACAGAACATTCCACTCTAAAACAACAGAATACTCATTCTTCTCAAGTGTACATGGAACTTTCTCCAGAATAGACCACATACTGGGTCACAAATCAGGTCTCAACCAATACCAAAAGACTGAGATTATTCCCTGCATATTTTCAGACCACAGGTTTTGAAATTGGAACTCAATCACAAGAAAAAATTTGGAATTCAAGCATTTGGGAGCTAAAGGCCACTCTGCTCAAGAATGTTTTGGTCAACCAGGAAATCAAAGAAGAACTTAAACAATTCATGGAAACCAATGAGAACAAAAACACATTGGTCCAAAACCTATGGGATACTGCAAAGGTGGTCCTAAGGGGGAAATACATAGCCATCCAAGCCTCTTTCAAAAAATTAGAAAAATTACAAATGCACAAGCTAAACTTATACCTAAAGGACCTGAAGAAACAACAACAAATAAGGCCTAAACCAAGCAGGAGAAGAGAAATAATAAAGATTAGAACAGAGATCAATGAATTAGAAACCAGAAAAACAGTATAACAGATCAACAAAATTAAAAGCTGGTTCTTTGAAAGAATTAACAAGATCGATAAACATCTGGCCAGACTTATCCAAAAGAAAAGAGAAAGGACCCAAATTAATAAAATAAGGAATGAAAGGGGAGAGGTCACGACTAACACCAATGAAATAGAAACAATTATTAGAAATTATTATCAGCAAGTATAAGCCAAAAAATTAAGCAACCTGGAAGAAATGGATGCCTTCTGGGCAACTTATAAACTACCAAGACTGAAACAGGAATAAATAGAGAATCTGAACAGACCAATAACCAGTAACGAGATTGAAGAAGTGATCAGAAACCTCCAAAAAACAGGAGTCCAGGGCCAGATGGTTTCCCAGGGGAATTCTACCAAACATTTAAAGAAGAAATATTACCTATTCTTCTGAAGCTGTTTCAGAAAATTGAAACAGAAGGAAAACTTTCAAACTTGTTCTATGAGGCAAGCATTACCTTGATCCCCAAACCAGGCAAAGACCCCATCAAAAAGGAGAAATACAGACCAATATCCCTGATGAACATGGATGTCAAAATACTCATCAAGATCCTAGCCAATAGGATCCAACAGTACATTAAAAGGATTATCCATCATGACCACTTGGGATTTATTCCTGGGATGCAAGGCTGGTTCAACATTCGCAAATCAATCAGTGTGATAGAACACATTAATAAAAGAAAAGACAAGAACCATATGATTCTCTCAATCGATTCGGAAAAAGCATTTGACAAAATACAGCTTTTCCTGATTAAAACCCTTCAGAGTGTAGAGATAGTGAGAACATTTCTCAGTTTCATAAAAACCATCTATTAAAAGCCTACAGTAAATATCATTCTCAATGGGAAAAAGCTGAGAGCATTTCCTTTAAGATCAGAAACACAACAAGGATGCCCACTCTCACCACTATTATTCAACATAGTACTAGAAGTCCTAGCATCAACAATCAGAGAACAAAAGGAAATAAATGTATTCAAATTGGCAAAGAAGAATTCAAACTCTCTCTTTTCACAGATGACATGATACTTTATGTGGAAAACCCAAAAGACTCCACTCCCAAATTACTAGAACTCATACAGCAATTCAGTAATGTGGCAGGATACAAAATCAATGCACAGAAATCATTTGCTTTTGTATACACTAACAATGTAATTGTAGAGAGAGAAATTAGGGAATCAATTCCATTTACAACAGCAACAAAAACCGTAAGATACCTAAGAATAAACCTAACCAAATAGGTAAAAATCTGTACTCTAGAAACTACAGAACACTCATGAAAGAAATTGAAGAGGAAACAAAAAGGTGGAAAAACATTCCATGCTCATGGATTGGAATAATAAACATTGTTAAAATGTCTATGCTGCCCAGAGCAATCTATACTTTCAATGCTACCCTTATCAAAATATCATTGGCATTTTTCAAAGAGCTGGAACAAACAATCCTAAAATTTGTATGGAACCAGAAAAGACCCCGAATCACCAAGGAAATGTTGAAAAAGAAAGCCAAAGCTGGGAGCATTACGTTGCCTGATTTCATGCTATATTACAAAGCTGTGATCACTAAGACAGCATGGTATTGGTACAAAAACAGACACATAGATCAATGGAACAGAATAATGAGCCCAAGTATGGACCCTCAACTCTATGGTCAAGTAATCTTCAACAAATCAGGAAAAAAATATCCAATGGAAAAAAGACAGTCTCTTCAATAAATGGTGTTGGGAAAATTGGATAACCACATGCAGAAGAATGAAACTCGACAATTCTCTTACACCATACACAAAGATAAATTCAAAATAGATGAAAAACCTCAATGTGACACAGAAATCCATTAAAATCCTAGAGGAGAACATAGGCAGTAAATTCTTCGACATTGGCCACAGCAAATTCTTTCAAATCATGTCTCTAAAGGCAAGGGAAACAAAAGCAGACATGAACTTTTGGGACTTCATCGAGATAAAAAGTTTCTGCACAGCAAAGGAAACAGTCAACAAAACCAAAAGACAACCAACAGAATGGGAGAAGATATTTGCAAATGACATTTCACATAACCAGCTAGTATCCAAGATCTATAAAGAACTTATCAAACTCAACACCCGAAAATCAAATAATCCAGTCAAGAAATGGGCAGAAGACATGAACAGACATTTCTCCAAAGAAGACATGCAAATGGCTAACAGACACATGAAAAAATGTTCAACATCACTAGTCTTCAGACAAATCAAAACCATAATGAGACCACCTTACACCAGTTGGAATTGCTAAAGTTAACAAGACAGGAAACAAGAAGTGCTAGCGAGGATGTGGAGAAAGGGGAACCCTCTTACACTGTTGGTGGGACTGCAAGCTGGGATAGCCACTCTGGAAAACAGTATGGAAGGTCTTCAAGACTTCAAAAATAGAGCTACCCTATGGCCCAGCAGTTCACTACTGGGTATTTACCCCAATATGCAGATGTAGTGAAAAGAAGGGGCACATACACCCCAATGTTCATAGAAGCAATGTGCACAATAGCCAAAATGTGGAAGGAGCCGAGATGCCCTTCAACAGATGAATGGATAAAGAAGATGTGGCCCATATATACAATGGAATATTACTCAGCCATCAAAAAAGATGAATACCCACCATTTGCATTGACATGGAACTGGAGGTTATTATGCTAAATGAAATAAATCAAGAAGAGAAAGTCAATTATCATATGGTTTCACCCATATGTGGAACATAAGGAATAGCATGGAGGACATTAGGGGAAGGAAGGGAAAATTGAAGGGGGAGAAAACAGAGGGGGAGATCAACCATGAGAGACTATGGACTCTGGGAAACAATCTGGGGGTTTCAAAGCGGTGGGGGGTGGGGGGATGGGTTAGCCCAGTGATGGGTATTAAGGAGGACACGTGTTGTAATGAGCACTGGGTGTTATATGCAAATAATGAATCATGGAACACTACATCAAAAACTAATGATGTACTGTATGGTGACTAACATAACATTATAAAAAAAAGGAAATGTAATTTCTCTGAAGACTTGCAAAAACTCTAATTACAAATGCCCCCATTAAAGAAAATCATAAAAAGAATTTTCTGGTGAGTCACAGTTTATACCAGGTATGTGACTAAAGCACATTATACAAATAAAAATGCAGAAGACACATGGTGGGAAGAATTATGATCTTATTTAAAAAAGACTTCATTATGCATTTGGTCCATTAACAATTTTTGAGAAACTGGACCCAGTTTTACTTAAGAGCAATGTAAAAATAGTTTATATTGAAGAGTTTAAATCTAGTTGGGGGAACCAACTGTAAATGTTACAAGTAGAAATAAATCCATATATATTGGAAGTAGTGATTCTAAGGTAATGATTAACCACTCAAATGGCATGTTGTTATACTTTATAATTACTTTGGGTGATCTGTTTTAGAGAATAGGAGTTTGTTTTTGTAAAGGATGTGTTTCTCTATTTTATAAATACTAAGATGAGTATGTATATATAAGATACATACTACATTCCGTAATATGTTTTATAAAGACTTGCACATGCCACTTTTATGTGTCACCCTTTACTCTTTGGTAGTAAGTGTAAACAGTGAAAAACTATATATAGTATAAACACCTAACATCTTTACTTTCCCTTGCCTCATTGATTTCAATCAGCTTATTTGCTTGATAAACCTTCATACAGATAAATGCCTATATTATTGGCATTTAAAAGGTCATACGTTTTTCAAGTGTATTCTCTCCATTATATCTTGCTACACTACTGCATTTATTCTGTCATATGCTGATAAGAAGATGTATCCTGAAGATTATCAACATGATTGCAATTTTCTTCTGCTTCTGTTTGCTGTTTCTAATGTATTATCTTGATATCCCAACCATATTTTGCATTTTGATAAGCACATTCAAATCCATTCTTTCAACAGACATTTATTGATCATGAAAATATTCTACTAAATGCCATGCAAAATAAAATAAAATAAAATAAAAAATAAAATAAAATAGTGAATCAGACATGAATTCCCCCTTCAAGATGCTTATAGTTTAGAAAGGGAGATGCCAACTCATTACTAAGAAGAAGGTAAAATATGAGTATCATAAGACACATAGTGAGCAAAAAAAGCTAAACTAGTGCAGAGGAAAAAAGTTTGCTTCCAACTGTGAGGATCAAAGAAGATTCTGGAATATGTGACATTTCTGCATGTCTTAAAAGGATTTGGACAATTAGAGATCAAACAATGTATTTGGCAGAAAGAAAACTGCATAGATAAAAGGCTTAAGGGGAAAGCATAGGACAGATTTGGAAACTAGTGGGCAGCTTTATTTAGCTGAATTACATGGTACTTGGATTAAAGTAGTAGAGGTAAGGCTTCAAGGATAGATGATTCTCAGACAATGGACAGACTTAAATATAAGCCTAAGGAAATGGAGCTTGTTTCTCTAGACAGTAAAACTCAGTTTTTCTGATCCAGGGAGTGATGTGATATAATTTTGTTTTACAAAGATTAATCTGGCAGAAAAATGAATAATGGATTTGAGAATTAGAAGTAGATGATAGGCATGGGGGCAGTTCGGAAGCTATTGTGATTGTCTATATGAGAGAGATTAAGGACTTGAATCAGGACTAAAGCAACAAAAATGAAAAAAAAAAAAAAGATGGGACAGATGTGAAAAATGCTTTTCTAAGTACATCACAACTGACTCTATGCCTCTGAAATGCTGAGCCTGGGGAACTGGGAGGATGGTGGTATCAGTAACAATGATGGGGAATATAAAAGAATGAGCTAGTAGGTGTTATAGAAGAGGATAGGAAATAAATTTGGTTTATTTTAAATTTGTAGTGCCAGCAGGAGGGGGCCCTGAAGGCACATAAAAAGGTATAACTGGTGTCCAGAGAATTCTAGGCTGTATAAATAGATGTGGGGAGCATCTGCATTCATTCATTCAATTAACATTTAACTAGCCCGTAAGATACGCCAGATATTAGAGGTGTAAAGGTAAATACTACACAACCCCCTGCTCCAGGGAGCTAATTGTCTAATAAGGGAGAGAGTCCCAGTAATATAAAATTATGATTAAGTATGTAAAGTTCAGTCATTGAGGTTTGAATTAATATAATCATAGATATGGGACACCTGATACATCTTGAGAAAGATAATAAATCTGAGAAAAAGTAACACTTGATCTGATTTTTAAAGGATAAGGAAATATTCACCAAGTAAAGGGGAAATATTTGAAATAAAAGAAACAAAAGGAGCAAAGATATGATGGCATAAACACTTTGGTATATGTGAAAATATTATGTTTTTGCTGTAGCAACAAGAAAGATATAGGAGGAAATAGTACAAGTGTAGTTTAGGGTAGATTGTCCACATTCTTGGACACCAAAATAAGGCACTTGGATTTATTTAGTAGTCAATGAGAGCTAGTGAATGCTTTGAGATACAAGGGTGATTTAATTATATCTGTGCTTTAAGAAAATTTAGTAGAGGAATGCAAGATTAATTAGAATGTGAAAAACCTGTAGTTGTGATGAGTACTGGGTGTTATATGAAAGTGATGAATCACTAAATCCTACACCTGAAACTCATATTATGCTGTATGTTAACTAACTGGAATTTAAATACAAATTTGGAGGAAAGATTAAAAAAGGAAAGACCTAAAAAAACAGAAAAAAGAAAGACCAATAGATGGAGGGGACAGTTAGGAGGCTACAGCAAAATTCCAGATGAAAATAATGAGGATCTTACACTAAGGTACTGGTACAAGTAATAGAAATAGGAAACAGAAGATATATTCTAAAAGCAGGATTGACTATAGTTGACTGCTTTAATGTGGTAAGAAACCATAATTATACAGTTTATAACTGCATTCTCAAATTATATTGAAATTACTTATTTTTATATATCTTCAGTGTTGGTTACACAACACATCAGAGAATTGATGTGAATCAACCTCTCTTACTAAGCAAATGCTATATTAGATCTAAAATCACTCCCCACCATAGTTCTTTTTATTTTTTAAATTTTTTTATTTAAAATCATTTTAGTTACCATATACTGTATTATTAGTTTTAGAGGTAGAATTTAGTGATTCATCAGTTGTATAAAACACCCAGTGCTCATTACATCAAGTGTCCTCCTTAAACCCATCACCCAATTATCCCATCCCCCTACCCACCTCCCCTTCATCAGTTTATTTCCTATAGTTAAGAGTCTCTTATGGTTTGCCTCCATCTCGGTTTTCATCTTATTTTATTTTTCCTTCCCTTCCGCTATGTTCATCTGTTTTGTTTCTTAAATTCCACATATGAGTGAAATCACATGGTATTTGTCTTTCTCTGACAGACTTATTTCACCTGGCATAATACCCTTTAGTTCCATCAACTCCATTGCAAATGGCAAGATTTTATTCATTTTGATGGCTGATTAATATTCCATTGTGTATATATACCACCTATTCTTTATCCATTTATCTATCGATGGACATCTGGGGTCTTTCCATATTTTGGCTATTGTGGACATTACTGTTATAAACTTTGGGGTGCACATACCCCTTCGGATCACTATGTTCATATCCTTTGGATAAATACCTAGTAGTGCAATTTCTGGGTTGTAGTAGGGTAGCTCTGTTTTAAACTTTTTGAGGAACCTCCATACTGTTTTCCAGAGTAGCTGCCTCAGCTTGCATTCCCACCAACAGTGTAAGAGAGTTCCCCTGTCTCCACATCCTTGCCAACATTTGTTGTTTCCTGACATGTTAATTTAGCCATTCTGACTGGTGTGAGGTGGTATCTCACTGTGGTTTTGATTTGTATTTCCCTGATGTTGAATGATGTTGAGCATTTTTTCATGTGTCTGTTGGCCATTTATATGTCTTCTTTGGAGAAATGTCTATTCATGTCTTCCACCCATTTCTTAACTGGATTTTTTGTTTTTTGGGTGTTGAGTTTGATAAGTTCTTTAGAGATTTTGGATACTAGTCCTTTATCTGATAAGACATTTGCAAATATCTTCTCCCATTTTATAGGTTGTCCTTTAGTTTTGTTGACGATTTCCTTTGCTCTGCAAAATTTTTTATCTTGATGAAGTCCCAATAGTTCATTTTTGCCTTTGTTTCCCTTGCCTTTAGAGATGTGTCTAGAAAGAATTTGCTGCAGCCAAGGTTAAAGAAGTTGCTGCCTGTGTTCTCCTCTAGGATTTTGATGGATTCTTGTCTCACATTGAGCTCTTTCATCCATTTTAAGTTGATTTTTGTGTATGGTGTAAGAAAGTGGTCCAGTTTCATTCTTCTGCATGTGGCTGTCCAATTTTCCCAGCACCACTTGAAGAGACTGTCTTTTTTTCCATTGGATATTCTTTCCTGCTTTGTCAAAGATTAGTTGACCAAAGAGTTGAGGGTCCAATTCTGGGTTCTCTATTCTGTTTCATTGATCTATGTGTCTGTTTTTGTGTCAGTACCACACTGTCTTGATGATGACAGCTTTGTAATACAGCTTGAAGTCTGGAACTGTGATGCCACCAGCTCCTTTTTTTAAAGAATTTTTTATTTATTTGAGAGAGAGAGAGAGAGCACGAGTTGGGGGGAGGGGCAGATGGAGAGGGAGAAGCAGACTCCCCACTAAGCAGGGAACCCGATGCAGGGCTTGATCCCTGGACCCCGATATTATGACCTGAACCAAAGACAGATGATTAACTGAGTGAGCCACCCAGGTGCCCCTGGTTTTCTTTTTCAACATTATTTTGGTTATGTGGGGTCTTCACCATAGTTCTTATCCACATGTGAATAGCTGTGATAACATCATAATTCACTTAGAATTCATGAACAAATATTCATAAGTACAACGCCTTTTTTCTTATTCTTCCTTTAGATTTGCTGTAGAACTATGAGTGTTGGCTTTAAACAAACACATGTTTGATTTTGCAGTAGTTCCATACACAAAGTCCATGTAGAATTCAGTTTCAATTTTGTTTGTTTGAACTGACATTTATAATCACTTGACCTATGAATTAAAAAAAAAAGCCGGCAAGGACACATAATCCTTTTTATTTTCATGTTTATGTGTACTTACTGTGAAAATCATTTAAAATGGTAAAATGGGGGGAAGATGGTGGAGGAGTAGGGGACCCTATTCAGCTGGTCCCCGGAATTGAGCTGGATATCTACCAGACCACTCTGAGCACCCATGAAACCAGCTTGAGTTGTAAGAAGATCTAGATCTCTACAAACAGAATATCGCAGGTGGTTGGTTTCGAGGTATGAAGTGGGGAGCCCTGATTCCATGGGCAGATATCGGAGGATAAATGGCAGTGGGAGGGTGCCTGGCCGTGGGTATCCTACACTGCCAGTGAGTGACAGCCTCACACGCTGGGGACGGGGCACAACTCACAGACCGTTAATGGCGGGGAAAGGACTTTAGGGCAGCCCCTGGGGTGGAAACCTGGAGCGACAGGGTTGCCCACGTGAACTGGGAGCAGCTGGCAGTTTTAGAAGCACAAAGGGCAGAGATGAGCCCCGACCTGAAAACAGGACTGGGAGTGCTAAAGACGGGTGCACAACCCAGGATGGTGCAGTTTATAGCAGCACGGACAGTAACAGAGAAAGTGTGGCCTGGAGAGCTCACTGAAGAACAGACTGCGGCCTCTCTGCTCTGAGGCAGAGGGTTGGAAATGGTCTCTTCTGATCTGACTCGTGGAAGAGATGTGGAAAGCCGCCAGAGAACAAAAGCCCCAAAAACTGATTCCCGCTAAGCCCATCCCCCGCAACAGGGGAGCAGGGCAACTCTGCCCAAACAGGGTTCCCTGAGTAACAGTGTGGCAGGCCCCTCCCCCAGAAGATAGGCTGGGAAAACAAGAAGCCAGCAACCCTAAAGTCCCTAGAAAACAGGTGCATCTTGCTTGGGTTCTGGTCAATAATTTGGACTCTATACATTCCCTCAACCACCCATCAACAGAATGACAACGCAACTGTAGAAAGAGAAATTAGAGAAACGATTCCATTTACAATAGCACCAAAAACCATAAGATACCTTGGAATAAACCTAACCAAAGAGGTAAAGGATCTATACTCTAGGAACTACAAAACACTCATGAAAGAAATTGAAGAAGACAAATTGAAGAAAAATATTCCATGCTCATGGATCAGAAGAATAAACATTGTTAAAATGTCTATGCTACCCAGAGCAATCTATATCTTCAATGCCATCCCGATCAAAATTCCAATGATATTTTTCAAATTGCTGGAACAAACAATCCTAAAATTTGTATGGAATCAGAAAAGACCCTGAATCGCCAAGGAGATGTTGAAAAAGAAAAGCAAAGCTGGAGGCATCATGTTGCCCGATTTCAAGCTATTTTACAAAGCTGTGATCACCAAGACAGCATAGTACTGGCACAAAAACAGACATATAGACCAATGGAACAGAATAGAGAACCCAGATATGGACCCTCAACTCTGTGGTCAAATAATCTTTGACAAAGCAGGAAAAAACATGCAATGGAAAAGACAGTCTCTTCAATAAATGGTGCTGGGAAAATTGGACAGCCACATGCAGAAGAATGAAACTCGACCATTCTCTAACACCATTCACAAAGATAAACTCAAAGTGGATGAAAGACCTCAATGTGAGACAGGAATCCATCAAAATCCTAGAAGAGAACATAGTAACCTCTTTGACATCGGCCACAGCAACTTCTTTCAAGATACATCTCCAAAAGCTAGTGAAGCAAAAGCAAAAATGAACTTTTGGGACTTCATCAAGGTAAAAAGCTTCTGCACAGCAAAGGAAACAGTCAACAAAACAAAGAGGCAACACACAGAATGGGAGAAGATATTTGCAAATGACACTACAGATAAAGGGCTGGTATCCAAGATCTATAAAGAACTTCTCAAAGTCAACACCCAAAAAACAAATAATCAAGTCAACAAGTGGGCAGAAGGTATGAAAAAACACTTCTCTGAAGAAGACATACAAATGGCTAACAGACACATGAAAAAATGTTCATTATCATTAGCCATCAGGGAAATCCAAATCAAAACCACACTGAGATACCACTTTCCACCAGTTAGAATGGCAACAATGGACAGAAAGAAACAACAAATGTTGGAGAGGTTGTGGAGAAAGGGGAACCCTCTTACACGGTTGGTGGGAATGCAAGTTGGTACAGCCACTTTGGAAAACAGTGTGGAGGTTCCTCAAAAATTTAAAAATAGAGCTACCCTATGACCCAGCAATTGCACTACTGGGTATTTACCCCAAAGACACAGATGTAGTGAAAAGAAAGGCCATATGCACCCCAATGTTCATAGCAGCAATGTCCGCAATAGCCAAACTGTGGAAAGAGCCGAGATGCCCTTCAATAGATGAATGGATAAAGAAGATGTGGTCCAGGGGCGCCTGGGTGGCTCAGTTGTTAAACGTCTGCCTTCGGCTCAGGTCATGATCCCAGGGTCCTGGGATCGAGCCCCGCATCGGGCTCCCTGCTCTGCGGGAAGCCTGCTTCTCCCTCTCCCACTCCCCTTGCTTGTGTTCCCTCTCTCGCTTTGTCTCTCTCTGTCAAATAAATAAAATCTTTAAAAAATTTAAAAAAAAAAGAAGATGTGGTCCATATATACAATGGAATATTACTCAGGCATCAGAAAGAATGAATACCCAGCTTTTACATCAACATGGATGGGACTGGAGGAGATTATGCTAAGTGAAATAAGTCAAGCAGAGAAAGTCAATTATCATATGGTTTCACTTATTTGTGGAACATAAGGCATAACGTGGAGGACATTAGGAGAAGGAAGGGAAAAATGGGGGTGGAATTGGAGGGAGAGATGAACCATAAGAGACTATGAACTCTGAGAAACAAATGGGGTTTTAGAGGGGAGAGGGGAGGGGGGGTTGGTTAGCCCGGTGATGGGTATTAAGGAGGGCATATACTGCATGGAGCACTGGGTGTTATACGAAAACAATGGATCGTGGATCACCACATCAAAAACCAATGATATATTGTATGGTGACTAACATAACATAATAAAATTTAAAAAAATAAAATAAAATGGTAAAATAGTGTACATAAGAGATATAGAGATAGATATAGATATGACTTTCCATATAGAGATATAGGGATAAATATAGATATAACTAGAGAAGCATATAGATCTAATTATGTAATTATAAATATGTCAAGCTTGGAAATAAGAAATCTAGTATAGAACTTAATACAATTTAGTCACCAATTGAACTAGGCACTAGAGTCATAAGCCTTTGAGAAACCTATAAAATGATTACAAAGACAGGCGCCTGGGTGGCTCAGTTGGTTAAGCGACTGCCTTCGGCTCAGGTCATGATCCTGGAGTCCCGGGATCGAGTCCTGCATCAGGCTCCCTGCTTGGCGGGGAGTCTGCTTCTCCCTCTGACCCTCCTCCCTCTCATGCTCTCTGTCTCTCATTCTCTCTCTCTCTCAAATAAATAAAAATCTTAAAAAAAATGATTACAAAGACAAAAGTCACACATGTATACACACATGTATTTTTAGCTTCCTAATCAGAGTCCTATACAGGTAGAGATTTAAAAGATGTGGCTCTTAGGAGAACACCAATATTTCTAGACCATGCTCTTGGCCTTTATATATTTCAGTGTTTCAAAACGTAAATGAGAGTGTTAGGCTAGATGGGCTCTACGGTTGCTTCCCTCTCCAAAATTCTTGGAGTCTGTGATTATGAAAAGGCTTATAGAAACACCCAATCTCTGAGCCAAAAACACATTGTGAATTATAAAGTTTGACATTTCAAATTTTGCTAATTTTAAGCCTACTGTCTAAAAGCTAAGAGGAAGTAGGACCATTACCTCAATTCTTTCCAAAGGTAGTAATTAGACAATTCGTATCTAGTTAGCAAGTGTCTTTTAGTATAGTGGATGAAGAACTTGGTTCCAGTCTGATCCTCAGTAAAAATAAAAATTCAAATGATGGCCAGCAAAATGGAGATATTTATTCAAATGTCTTAACTGCATTAGTAAAGTCATTAGGATATAAGACAATCTTTTTTTTTTTTTTTTTTTAATTTGAGACAGAGAGAATGAGAGACAGAGAGCATGAGAGGGAGGAGGGTCAGAGGGAGAAGCAGACTCCCTGCCGAGCAGGGAGCCCGATGCAGGACTCGATCCCGGGACTCCGGGATCATGACCTGAGCCGAAGGCAGTCGCTTAACCAACTGAGCCACCCAGGCACCCCAGGATATAAGACAATCTTAATTTCCCAAACTAACATTCTGCACATTGAAAAAAAAAAAAAAACACTGGGGGAAAAATAGAAAAAAATGTTGGAAGCTTTGCATTTTTCATCATTATATGGACTGAGAAAATATCTAAAGTAACACTAAAACTGTTTGTTTTGTTTTTTATTATTTATTTGACAGAGAGAGAGACAGCAAGAGAGGGAACACAAGAAGAGGGAGTGGGAGAGGGAGAAGCAGGCTTCCCGCTGAGCAGGGAGCCCAATGCGGGGCTCAATCCCAGGACCCTGGGATCATGACCTGAGCTGAAGGCAGACGTTTAACGACTGAGCCGCCGAGGCACCCCTAACACTAAAACTATTGGACCAACAAAATTTGAAACTATATTCAGTCTCTTCTTTCTGGGCAGAACTAAAATTAAGATAATATATAATAAATTTAATCTCCAATAACTAGGAAATCATCACAAATAACAGTTAACATTTATTGAACACTTAATATGTATTGGCATTGTTCTAAGTGCTTCAAATTCACCTCTGCCTTTAATTATCTCAAAAGCCTAGTTAGGTAGAAACTATTATTATCCTAATTTGAGAAGTAAGGCAATGGAGACACAGCAAGATAAATAAATTGCCCAAGATCAAATAGCTACTAAGTGGTGAAGTCAACGCCTGTACTCTTGGGTCTATTGAGCTGAAGATCAGGTTGAGCTGAAGTTCACCACTGTGTTTTGATAAAAATCCTGTTTGAGCAAATTAAAATGTAAATAAAACAGAAAGAAGACTATTTACCCTATTTAAAATAAAAATAAATTCTCTTAAATGCATTATTTTTTTGCAAGTAAATAATTAGGTCAATCACACCTGAGTCTTATTTGTCTCTTTAATTAAGATTTTATAGGACATATACATAAAACTTTTAAAAAAGTTTTTATTTAAATTCCAGTTAATTAACATACAGTGTAATATTAGTTTCAGGTGTACAATATAGTGATTCAACACTTCCATATAACACCCGATGCTTATCACAAGTGCACTTCTTAATCCCCACCATCTATTTCACCCATATTCCTGCTTCCCTCCCCTCTGGTAACCATCAGTTTGTTCTCTACAGTTAAGAGTCTATTTCTTGGTTTACCTCTCTCTCTTTCTCTTTTCCTCCTTTACTCATCTGCTTTGTTTCTTAAATTCCACATATAAGTAAAATCATGATATTTGTGTTTCTCTTACTTATTTTGCTTAGCATAACACCCTCTAGCTCTATCCACATTATTGCAAATGGCGAGATTTCATGTTTTTTTCGTGGCTGAGTAATATTCCATTTTATGGGGGAGAAGATATTTGCAAATGACATATCTGATAAAGGGTTAGTATCTTTTTAACCGAAATTTTTTAAAGTTTTAACCAAACTTTTTTAGTCTAGAATTTAAGAAACAAAGCAAATAGTTTTAACCTAAACAATTTAATGTATGTTTTAAAAACTGCAAGTTATATATGTGTAGCTATATTTATCTATACATGTATATATGTATATATATTTTATTTCAAATTACTCTAATTCAGTCTTTCCTACTAAGCTTGAATTACTCAACCTAAGTAGAGTTCTAGTATTCACCATCCTTCACTTAATGGGGTCCTTTTCTTTTTTGAGAATAATTTTTTTCTTCAACTTTACTGAGGTAAAATTGCATATGATAAAATGCATCCACTTTATGTATACAGTTAGTGTTTTAACAAATGTAATTATTGATAATGTTTTAGCACCAATATGATCAGGAAGCCATTGTGACTAGTAAATAAAATTGTGATTCTATTGTTCAGATGTCAATGATAGTTTACTATCAATCACACAGTAAGCATCTCTAGTCTCCACAAGAGATAAGATTGTTCAAATTTTGTATTGCTATTCTCTGGGGAAAGAGTGTATGCAGGATGCTTCCAGAAGAGGAGAGGGGGCACTAATGTATCCCAAGAGCCTCAAACTGTCTGGCACATAATAGGCTTTCAACAAGTATTTGTTGGATGGTTGAATAGAATGAAATAGTGATAATAAAAGTGAATGTGAGAAAGCAATGTGGAAACAAATGTAGACACATTACCAAAGAGACATATTCAAGGTGTTTGAGAATAAAATCCACTGAATAGGGGTACCTGGGTGGCTCAGTTGGTTAAGTGTCTGCCTTCGGCTCAGGTCATGAATATATCAATTCCTATATTAAGGAGAAAGATCAGGGGAACCTGGGCTGGCTCAGTACATAAAGCATGTGACTCTTGATCTCAGGGTTGTGGGTTCGAGCCCTATGTTAGGTGTAGAGATTGCTTAAAAATAAAATCTTGGGGCACATAGTTAAGCATCTGACTCCTGATTTAGGCTCAGGTCATGATCTCAGGATTATGAGATAGAGCCCTATGACAGGCTCCACACTCAATGCAGAGCCCTTGAGATCCTCTCTCTCCCTCTCCCTCTGTTCCTCCTGCCACTCAAACACTCTCTTTCTCCAAAATAAATAAATTAATTAATAAAATCTTCAAAAATACATAAAATATCTTAAAAAAGGGGAGAAAGATCAGACAATAAAGCAAACATGTAAGATGTGGTCACAGGAGAGGGAAGAGAACCAGAATAGTTTAGGGTTTAAAAAGTGAAGGAAGAGGGGCGCCTGGGTGGCTCAGTTGGTTAAGCGACTGCCTTCGGCTCAGGTCATGATCCTGGAGTGCCGGGATCGGGTCCCGCATCGGGCTCCCTGCTCGGCAGGGAGTCTGCCTCTCTCTCTGACCCTCCCCCCTCTCATGCTCTCTCTCTCTATCTCATTCTCTCTCTCAAATAAATAAATAAAATCTTAAAAAAAAAAGTGAAGGAAGAATAAAGTTTGAAGGAGGATAAGGTTAGCTGTAAATATCTCAAAGATAGAAAAGAGATACTTTGTGAACTATAAAACACATTCATCAGTGTTGTAAGAGGTGGGGGAGACAGGTTGTAAGTAATGAAAAAGTGATAATTTGGTGAAAAGAATGAGGAAAGAAATGTAAATTGTTTTTGAAAAGATCTCTGTCCATAAAACTAAAAGAGATCTGGCTCTTGATCATCTCCTCAATTTTAGATTTTGTTTCTCTTTACTATCATCTCACCTCTTAAAAATCTGTTATGTTGCTTGTATTTTACCACATGTGCCTGGTTTGTTCACACTTTCCATGATACTTTGGTCTCTTTTCACAATAAGGAATTTTGCTGTAGCTAACACAGAACTGGAACATGTGAATACTTTATAGATGTTTGTGGAATGGAGGCAGTGATGAATGTGTGATAGTATAGTAAGGTGAATTTGTACTGCTCTTCATATGTGCTGATCAATGGATCACTGTCAACCTATGGGAAAGTCTCACATGTTGCCTTGTTCTGAATGTGTTCTTATTCTGGTCAACATTTATATATGTAATTTCAAAGAGCAAACAGAATACAAGTTACCTAATCTGCAGGTAACAAAAGCTGGAGTGGTAACTAGATGTTAGATGATAACTACAAAATACACAAAGCTCCCAACCTCCTCAGATTAGATGATGAAAGACCCCAGGGGGTGGGGCAATTCTGTAAAGGCAGGGTTACTGGAGAAACAGCATGGCAGGCCCCTCCCCCAGAAGACAGGCTGGAAGAACAGGAGGATGACAATCCTTTGGATTCTATAAGACTGTAAAATCCCAACACCAGGGGAAAATTGTATATTGAGCTTCAGGTGTGGCCTCACGACCTTTTTATTTTTCAGATATAATTCTTTTCTTTTCTTTCTTTCTTTTTTCCTTTTCTCATGCCATATCCCCTGCTGTATTTTTCTTTATACCGTCTCCTCATTTCAACTAGATGTCTATTATACCAACTCATTTTTCATAGTCACTGTTTAAACTTGTATTTTTACACACCTATATTTTTTACAGATATATGCTTTATTTTAGTCCATGTTTCACTCTACTCAGTTTTACCTTTATATATATATAACTTTTACTTTTCCAGTAATTTGGGGATGTAGTGTCCTCTAACACAGAGACCAAAATACACCCAGGAACAACTGAAACACCCTGCTTTGTCTACACTGAGAGATTATAGTCCCTCATCCCCTCTGCCTCCATTTTTAAATTTTTAAAAATTAAAAAAAAATTTTAATTCTACCCTTATATTCCATTTTGGCTTTTTTTTTTCAGTGGAGGCATCTGACCACTCTGTATTTTGCTAGGGTGCATCTAGCTTGGGTTGTGGTTGATATTTTGGACTCTGTCCATTTGCTCAACAATCCCTTGACAGAATGACTAGGAGGAGGAACTCCCAACAAAGAAAAGAACCCAAGACAATGTCCTCTGCCACAGAATAATGGGTATGGATATAAGCAAAATGTCAGGATAGACTTCAGGATAGCAATCATGAAGTCAATAGCTAGGCTGGAAAAGCATTAGTGACAATATAGAATCTCTAGGGCAGAAATGAGATCTAATCAGGATGAACTTAAAAATGCTATGAATGAGATACTCTCTAAACTAGATACTCTAACAGCCAGGGTAAATGAGTCAGAAGAACACATTAGTGATCTAGAAGATAAGCTGATAGAATGGAAGGAAGTTGAAGAAGATAGGGATGAGCAGCTAGTAGCACATGAAAATAGACTTAGAGAGACCAATGATGACATGAAACGTTCTAATGTAAGAATTATTGGGATCCCTGAAGGGAGGGAGAGAGAGAGAGGACTAGAAGGTATATCTGAGCAAATCATAGCTGAGAACTTCCCTAATCTGGGGAGGAAACAAGTATTCCAGTCCAAGAGGCAGAGAGGACCCCTCCCAAAATGAATAAAAATAGATAAACACCCCAACATATAATAGTGAAGCTTACAAATCTTAAATCCAAGGAAGCTATCCTGAGAGCAGCTAAGGGGAAGAGATTTCTTATGTATAGAGGGAGGAACATCAGAATAACATTGGACCTGTCTACAGAGACCTGGAAGGACAGAAAGGGCTGACAGAACATATTCAGGAAACTAGAGAAGAAAATGCAGCCAAGAATACTTTACCCAGCAAGACTGTCATTCAGAATGGATGGAAAGATAGAGTTTCAGGACAGGCAGAAACTGAAAGAATATGTGACCACCAAGCAAGCCCTTCAAGAAATATTAAGGGGGATTCTGTAAACGAAGAGAAACTCCAAGAGTCACATAGACTAGAAAGAAACAGAAAACCTACATAAACAGGGACTTTACAGACAATACAATGGCACTAAATTCATATCTTTCAATAGTTACTCTCAATGTGAATGAGCTGAATGAATGAGCTCCCATCAAGAGATACAGGGTTTCAGATTGGATAAAAAAACAGGACCCATCCATATGCTGTCTATAAGAGTCTCATTTTGAACCTAAAGACACCTCCAGATCGAAAGTGAGGGGATGGAGAAAAATTTACCATGCCAACAGACCTCAAAAGAAAGCTGGGGTAGTAATTCTCATATCAGACAAATTAGATTTTAAACCAAACTCTGTAGTAAGAGATGCAGAGGCACACTGTATCATACTTAAAAGGTCAATCCAACAAGAAGATCTAACAACTGTAAATATCTATGCCTGAAACATGGGAACACCCAATTACATAAACCAATTAATAACCCAAATAAAGAAACATATGGATAATAATACATTAATAGTAGGAGACCTAAACACTCTACTCATAGCAATGGACAGATCGTCTAAGCAGAAAATCAACAAAGAAACAAGAGCTTTGAATGACACATTGGACCAGATGGACTTCACAGATATATACAGAACATTCCATCCTAAAACAACAGAATACTCATTCTTCTTGAGTACACACGGAACATTCTCCAGAATAGATCACATACTGGGTCACAAAACAGGTCTCAACTAATACCAAAAGATTGAGATTATTCCATGAACATTTCCAGACCACAATGCTGTGAAACTGGAACTCTATCACAAGGAAAAATTTGGAAGGAATTAAAACACTTGGAAGCTAAAGAGCATCCTGATAAATAATGATTGAGTCAACAAAGAAATTAAAGATGAACTTAAACAATTCATTGAAACTAATGAGAATGAAAACACATCGGTCCAAAACCTATGGGATACTGCAAAGGTGGTCCTAAGGGGGAAATACATAGCCATCCAAGCCTCTCTCAAAAAATTAGAAAATCACAAATGCACAAGCTAAACCTACACCTAAAGGACTTGGAGAAACAACAGGAAATAAGGCCTAAACCAAGCAGGAGAAGAGAAATAATAAAGATTAGAGCAAAATCAATGAAATAGAAACCAGAAAAACAGTAGAACAGATCAATGAAACTAGAAGCTGGTTCTTTGAAAGAATAAAATCAATAAACCACTGGCCAAACTCATCCAAAAGAAAAGGGAAAGCACCCAAATTAATAAAATCATGAATAAAAGGGGAGAGATCATGACTAATACCAAAGGAATAGAAACAATTATTAGAAATTATTACCAGCAACTGTATGCCAATAAATTAAGCAATCTAGAAGAAATGGACGCATTCCTGGCAACTTATAAACTACCAAGACTGAAACAGGAAGAAATAGAGAATCTGAACAGACCAATAACCAGCAAGGAAATTGAAGCAATAATCAAAAACCTCCCAAAACCTCTCCTTCCCAGAGGAATTCTACCAAACATTTAAAGAGGAAATAATACCTATCCTACTGAAGCTGTTTCAAAAAATAGAAATAGAAGGAAAACTTCCAAACTCGTTCTATGAATCCAGCATTACCTTGATCACAAAACCAGACAAAGACCCCATGAAAAAGGAGAATTACAGACCAATATCCCTGATGAACATGGATGCCAAAATACTCAACAAGATCCTAGCCAATAGGATCCAACAGTACATTAAAAGGATTATCCATCATGGCCACTTGGGATTTATTCCTGGGATGCAAGGGTGGTTCAACATTTGCAAACCAATCAATGTGATGGAACACATTAATAAAAGAAAAGATAAGAACCATATGATCCTCTTAATTGATGCAGAAAAAGGATTTGACAAAATACAGCATCTTTTCCTGATGAAAACTCTTCAAAGTACAGGGATAGAGGGCACACACCTCAATATCGTAAAATCCATCTAAGAAAAGCCCACAGTGAATATCATTCTCAATGGGGAAAAACTCAGAGCTTTTCCCTTAAGGTCAGGAACATGACAAGGATGCCCACCCTCCGCCATTATTGTTCAACATACTATTAGAGGCTCTAGCCTCAGCAATCAGGCAACAAAAAGAAATAAAACCATCTAAATTGGCAAAGAAGAAGTCAAACTCTCTCTCTTCACAGATGACATGATACTTTATGTGGAAAACCCAAATGACCCCACCCCCAAATTACTAGAACTCATACAGCAATTCAGTAATGTGGCAGGATACAAAATCAATGCACAGAAATCAGTTGCTTTTCTATACACTAACAATGTAACTGAAAGAGAAATTAAGGAATCAATCCCAATTACAATAGCTCCAAAAACCATAAGAATCCTAGGAATAAACCTAACAAAGAGGTAAAGGATCTAAACTCTAGAAGCTACAGAACACTTACAAAAGAAATTGAGGAAGACACAAAGAGATGGAAAAACATTCCATGTTGATGGATTGGGAGAATAAACATTGTTAAAATGTCTATGCTGCCCAGAGCAATTTACACTTTTAAAGCAATCCTTATCAAAATACCATCTACATTTTTCACAGAGATGGAACAAACAATCCTAAAATTTGTATGGAACCAGAAAAGACCCCAAATCACCAGGGAAATATTGAAAAGGAAAACCAAAGCTGGGGGCATCACAATGCCTGACTTCAAGCTATATTACAAAGCTGTAATCATCAAGACAGTATGATATTGGCACAAAAACAGACACAGAGATCAATGGAACAGAATAGAGACCCCAGAAATGGACCCTCAACTCTATGGTCAACTAATCTTCAACAAATCAGGAAAGAATATCCAATGGAAAAAAGTCTCTTCAATAAATGGTGTTGGGAAAACTGGACAACCACATGCAGAAGAATGAAACTCGACAATTCTCTTACACCATACACAAAGATAAACTCAAAATGGATGAAAGACCTCAATGTGAGATAGGATTCCATTAAAATCCTAGAGGAGATCATAGGCAGTAACCTCTTTGACATTGGCCACAGCATCATTTTTCAAGTCATGTCTCTAAAGACAAGGGAAACAAAAGCAGAAATAAACTTTTGGGACTTCATCAAGATAAAAAGCTTTTGCACAGCAAAGGAAACAGTCAACAAAACCAAAAGACAACCAAGAGAATGGGAGAAAATATTTGCAAATGACATTTTACATAATGGGCTGGTATCCAAGATCTATAAAGAACTTATCAAACTCAACACCCAGAGAACAAATAATCCAGTCAAGAAATGGGCAAAAGACATGAACAGACACTTCTTCCAAGAAGACATACAAATCGCTAACAGACACATGAAAAAAATGTTCAACATCACTAGCCATCAGGGAAATACAAATCAAAACCACAATGAGATATCACCTTACACCAGCTGGAATAGCTAAAATTAACAAGTCAGGAAACAAGAAGTGTTAGCAAGGATGTAAAGAAAGCGGAACTCTCTTACACTGTTGGTGGGAATGCAAGCTGGGACAGCCACTCTGGAAAACAGTATGGAGGTTCCTCAAGATGTTAAAAATAGAGCTATCCTATGGCTCAGCAATTGCACTACTGGGTATTTACCCCAAAGATACAGATGTAGTGAAAAGAAAGGGCACGCACACCCCAATGTTCATAGCAGCAATGTCCACAATAGCCAAACTGTGGAAGGAGCCGAGATGCCCTTCAACAGATGAATCGTTAAAGAAGATGTGGTCCATATATACAATGGAATATTACTCAGCCATCAGAAAGGATGAATCCCACCATTTGCATCGGCACGGATGGAACTGGAGGTTATTATGCTAAATGAAATAAGTCAAGCAGAGAAACACAATTATCATATGGTTTCACTCATATTTGGAACATAAGGAATAGCATGGATCACCACAGGGTAAGGGAGGGATAACTGAACGGGAAGAAATCAGAGAGGGTGACAGACGATGAGAGGTTCTGGACTCCAGGAAACAAACTGAGCTTTACAGAATGGAGGGGGTAGGAGAATGGGGTAACCAAGTGATGGGTATTAAGGGGGGCACATGTTGTGATGAGCACTGGGTGTTATATGTAACTAATGAATCATTGAACACTACATCAAAAACTAATGGTGTACAATATGCTAGCTAACTGAGCATAATAAGAAAAAGAAACTGTTTAATTAAAAAAAGAGAGAGAATTTCACAAGGAAAAATATAAAATTATATATTTAGATGAAAAAAAATCAACATTTTTTTTGGTTGAGGGAGGCCTGCGTTGACAGCAGTCTCTGTACAAAAGACCTGGGGTTCAAGAACATTAACTGATAAAGATAAATCAGTGCCATCTTTGGCTATACTAATAAATATGTAGTGTCCAGACTAATGGGGGTTGGGCATCAATCCACTCTTCTCTATGTGGACCTCTTTTGCAATGGAGTGTTCAGTCATAGATACCGTACTCTAGAAGGGACATTTGGCAAGGGTAGTGAGGATGGTGAAGGGAACCTGGTTATACCACTTGTTATTGGTTGAATTGTGTGCCTTACCTCTGGAGAAAAAATGATATATTGAAGTCCTAACCCCCCCATACATCAGAATGTAAACTTGTTTGGTAATAGGGTCTTTATAGAGGTAATCAAGTTAAAATGAAGTGATTAGGGTGGACCCTATTCCAATGTGACTGCTGTTCTTACAAAAAGGGGAAATTTGAACACAGGCACACATAGAAGGAAGATGATGTGAAAAGGCACAGGGAGAAAGTTTTGTGAACATGGAGGCAGAGATTGGGATTATGCTTCAAAAGCCAAGAGATTTCTGGGGCTCTATAGAAGCTGTAAAATGAAAGAGAGGATCTGTTATCTATAGGTTTCAAGAAGAGCATGGCCTTGTTAATGCCTTGATTTCAGAAGTCTAGCCTCCAGAACTGTGAGGCAATACATTTCTTCATTCTTTTGTAAGTGGCCTAGTTTATGGTACTTTGTTCTGGCAGCCCTAGGAAGAATAGTTGGAGATCTGAGGTGAAGAATAATTGGAGATCTGAGGGAAGAGTAGGTTAGTGGATAGAGGGGTTTAGTGGCTGCCATTCAGTGGTTTTAGTCAATGATTCTTAGTAGCATTTCTGGCCCAGAAAAAGAAAATTACAACTTCAGAAAGTAAAGAAAAAAAAGTAAAATCTTTAGTTTCCTGCACTGAATGTTATTTTTGGCTCAAGGGTGCAAGAAGAGTAGAATTTAAGAACTGATTGCCAGTTAGCACTGGGAGTTATTGATTTGTTTGGTTTGGTTTTTAATCTTCACATTTTTTTCTGTATACACTTTTCTTTATTATATATCCTGTGTTGTACCACTGACATGTTCATATTGGTGTATATGTGTACCATAATAATTTTCTAAAATTTTTATTACTTTTCCCCAGAGTTAAATGTATTTATTTATTTTCTACTTGTATATAAAAATTTAAAAAATATATTCAACAGTTCTGGTTTTAGGAGACAAGGTTCAACAAAGGATGCTCTGTACATAGCTGTAAACCTGTGGCAGCATTAAGCGTATTCAGCAGTTCCACACATTTGAGTAGTTACAATCTGAGTCTGTTTAGTTCTGGCTGATGCATTTTTTAAAAAAATTCCTAGGTGAATAAGGAATCCAGGGAAAAAGAGGCTGGCAGCCAGTCAGCAAGCCAGTGACATCCATGAAATATTTGTTCATCTTGGCAGTCATTTTGGCACTGTGCTTGTCTTTCAGGAATAGATGTCTTATTGACAGATATTGTTTTGGTGTGACCAATGAATGAAATGTCATTGGTAGCCACTAAGCCATTAGTTCTTGGCTAATTAATATACCCAACCAACCATTGATTCCTGTGAGAATACAAAGAGTCTATGGACCTGGAGGTAGAGTGGGTAGAGATAAACTAATTTATGTGGTTTTCATAAAGAATACAAACACTCCAGAATTTGAACACACAAGTAACTGTTAGCCCACTTAAAATAGTTATCTTGGAAGGCTAATCTGGATGCTCCATGTTTTTTAAAATGCATACATTTTTGGAGATTGTCAAGGTATTTCAAAAGTAAACAAATTCCATGGACAGCAATTCCAGTATATAAGCTAGGGTGAAAGGCTTGAGAGATGCAAATTACCAATTGTTTTGCCTCAATGTCTTTCTAGGCCCTCCTGAAAACAAACTGAAAGACTTTTATAGAAATAGTCTCAAGATGCTGCTCAGTTGGACAGAAAGGTTGGGCCTCAACCATCACTATGTCACAACAGAGAATGCTGTACAACTTCTTCCCAATGCTCCAATGCTGAATAATGCCAACAAGGCTCAGACAGGACTTGGACATTAAGGTTTTGGTTCTACCCTGCCTCCAGGCCTCCCTGCCACCAGGCCTCCCCTTCCCCCAGCAGGGATTCAGTCTGAAATGAGGTTGGACCTGGGGCAGACTCCACTTCACCACCACCTGAGGCCAGGAAACTCAATGGAGGTCTGCAAACACTCCCCAGATAGCAGGGTGGAGGAAGCTCTAAGGCAGGGACACCACAGCTAGGTGCACAGAGGACAGGGAAGGGGCACTCTCCAGTACAGGTTGGGGGTGCACGGCCAAGTCCTGGGCTTGAAGGAAGTGGCTTGAAAGTACAGGGGCTGAATTTGTGGTAAGGGTGAAGGGATGTGGATTGCAATAAGGGTAGAAGGGGAGGAGAGACCTGCAGAGTTTGGAGGAAAAGGAGGAGATGCTGGAGGAAGAGGAGGTCTGCCAGGTGGGGGGCTGGTTGGGGAGTTGCAAGCTGCTTGGGGTAGGGAGGAAGAAGGTAAGGTGAATGTGCTAGAGGTCGGGCAGGAACAAAGGAAAGAAAAATCCTCTACAGCGATTTGCAGGTATTGCAGGGTCTGGTGAAGATGATCCTTTGGAATGTAGAAAGAAAATATTGGAATGTATATGGAATTATAATCTTCCTAAAAATTTATATTTTTGTGTAGCTTTATGATGTACTTGATAGCTAGTACACTAATACATGCATATAATTTATAAATGAAAAAAAATGTATATGTTAGGGTATAAATTCATTTGTAAAATGTGGAAAATAATAGTACCTAATTCATAAGATTGTGTCAAGATCAAATGAGTTAATACATTCCACATAATTATAAGAGTGTGTAGAAGACAGTTAGTACTATATAAGGATTAGCTATTATTATTATAGTGTTCAATTATAGGCAGTTTGGTGAGTACCATTCTCAGGAATAAAAGAGGAGAGTGGTACTCAATTAACATCAGCTATTATTGAAACAATTTCTAAACATTTTATATCCCAAATCTCATCAAAATGACAGCAGAAATATAAGAATAAATCAATAACAACACTGGAAAACCGGTGGGGAGCATTAATAAACCAGAAGGCTCTGAGAAATGGCTACATATTATGAAGTAGATGGGACCAGATTGACAGTGAAAACAAGGACAGAGAATTGCAACATAAAACATGTTGAAACAGAAACATGAAAAATGAGTTTCACAGGAGAATCTGGGCTAACCCCCAAATTAAAGACAGAACTCATTAGGCAGGAGGGCATTGATAGCTTATGGGGATAATCAAGGGAATAATTTGTTTTAAAAGTGTTGGGGTGTGTATGGGGGGTTCCTTACTGACAGAATATGCCACAACAAGTACAGAAGCTCAGTTCACTACTAGTGAAAGAGTTAATATCACAACTGCTAGGAAAATTCATTCCAGCTACTGAATATGGATAAATAAAACTCATTTGTGAAAATTAGCTGAAAACCAAGATTCACTTTTGGAAGAAAACAACAGAAATAAAATAGGGCACACATTGATCAGAGAAACCAATCCCTAAGCAAACCAAGTTACTAAATAAAAAAGATGAGAATATTTAGAACCAAGGGTAATGGTATCAAGAGGGTATTAAATTCTAAAATGTGCTTCTATGATAATGAAACAAGCAGAAAACTCTAAATAATTTTGGGAAATTAAAAACACGATAGCTGATATTTTAAAAATCAGTAGGAGGGCTGAAATGGCAGAATTGGCATACCTAACTACTAAGTTTATAATCTAAAAGACTAAATCAAAGGATTCTCCTGGAATACACTGCAAAAAAATGATTAAAATTATTATCTTTTTAAGAGAAAACTTAAGAAACATGGAAAGTATATAGTATATCTTGAACCAAAAAAAAAGGAAGAAGAAGGAAGAGGAAGAAAATGGAGATGAAGGAAAGGGATAAATCTGTTTTCTTGAAAGACTTTGTTCTCTTGGCTTCTGAGAAAATACTGTTTCCTGCATTTCCACTTACTTTATTGGGTACTCCTCTGTCTCACCCTCTTCCTAACCTTTGGATATTGGATATTTTAGGGCTCAAACCTCAATCTTCTCCTCTATCTAAACTCATTCCTTAGATGACTTAATTCATCTCCAAGGATTTAAACACCATATATATGTGGATGATTTCTAAATTTATATCTCCACCTATATTTCTTTCCTGCATTCACATATTTTATTGCCTACACAGCATGTGCACTCGAAGGCATGATGTGCTAGAATATTTCACATAGCCAAGCTAAATGTTTGCTTTCCCCATCCAAATATGCTCCTTTTGCTGTGTTCCTGAACTCAGTAAATGACTGATTCATTTATTCAGTTGATCAGGCCTCAAACCTGGAAGTCCTTATTGACTCCTTTTTTTTTCTTACCTCCCCAAACGAAACTTTCTGCAAATCTAGTGGATTCTAAGCTTTTTTTTTAATTCTTTTATTTTATTATGTTATGTTAGTCACCATACAGTACATCATTAATTTTTGATGATTCATTGTTTTTGTATAACATCCAGTGCTCCATGAAGTATGTGCCTTCCTTAATACCCATCACCGGGTTAACCCATTCCCCCAAACCCCTTCCCTCTAAAACTCTCAGTTTGTTTCTTGGAGTCCATAGTCTCTCATGGTTCATCTCCCCCTCCAATTTCCCCTCCTTCATTTTTCCCTTCCTTCTCCCAGTGTCCTTCATGTTATTCCTTATGTTCCACAAATAAGTGAAACCATATGATAATTGACTTTCTCTACTTGACTTATTTCTCTTGGCATAATCTCCTCCAGTCCCATCCATGTTGATGTAAAAGTTGGGTATTCATCCTTTCTGATGGCTGAGTAATATTCCTTTCTATATATGGACCACATCTTCTTTATCTATTCATCTGTTGAAGGGCATCTCGACTCTTTCCACAGTTTGGCTATTATGGACATTGCTGCTATGAATATTGGGGTGCATATGGCCCTTCTTTTCACTATATCTGTGTCCTTAGGGTAAATACCCAGTAGTGCAATTGCTGGGTCATAAGGTAGCTCTATTTTTCATTTTTTGAGGAACTTCCACACTGTTTTCCAAAGTGGCTGTACCAACTTGCATTCCCACCAACAGTGTAAGAGGGTTCCCCTTTCTCCACAACCTCTCCAACATTTGTTGTTTCTTGCCTTGTCAATTTTTGCCATTCTAACAGGTATAAGGTGGTATCTCAATGCGGTTTTGATTTGAATGTCCCTGATGGCTACTGATGATGAACATTTTTTCATGTGTCTGTTAACCATTTGTATGTCTTCTTCAGGAAGTGTCTGTTCATGTCTTCTGCCCATTTTTTGACTGGATTATTTATTTTTTGGGGTGTTGAGTTTGAGAATTTCTTTATAGATCTTCGAAATCAGCGCTTTGTCTGTAGTGTCATTTGCAAATATCTTCTTCCATTTTGTGGGTTGCCTCTTTGTTTTGTTGACTGTTTCCTTTGCTGTGCAGAAGCTTTTTATCTTGATGAAGACCCAAAAGTTCATTTTTGCTTTTGATTCACTAGCCTTTGGAGATGTGTCTTGAAAGAAGTTGCTGTGGCAGATGTCGAAGAGGTTACTGCCTATGTTCTTCTCTAGGATTTTGATGGAAAAGAAGGAAAAAGAGGAGGCCTGGGAGAAACAGCTCAAAATCCATGAAAACAGAATTAGAGAAATAAGTGATGCCATGAAACGTTCCAATGTCAGAATTATTGAGATCCCTGAGGGAGTGCAGAGAGAGAGAGAGGACTAGAAGATATACTTGAGCAAATTGTAGCTGAGAACATCCCTAATCTGGGGAATGAAACAAACATTCATGTCCTAGAGGCAGAGAGGAGCCCTCCCAAGATGAAGGAAAACAGACCAATGCCCCGGCATGTAATAGTAAAACTCTCAAATCTTAAAACCAAGGATTCTAAGCATTAAAATTTACCCAGAACTGTGTGCTTTCCCTGCCATTCAGCCATTTCTTCAAGAAACCCTGGTTCCTTGCAGCAGGGGAATATAATTTAAGTACAAAGAGCTTGTTACTACATATACGCATTGCTATGGGCATTTCATTGCTTTTAGACATTTTCAGTGAACACGGTAAGAAGTACCCCATTTCATATTTGTATTTCTTTTATTCCACAGTGAGAACCCTGCCTCCCAATAATATTTTCTCTATCCTAGAATATACAAAGTTTCAAAATACTAGACTAATGTGATTTCTGAAAGCAAATATAATGAGTAAAGTTCAATATTTCTTTATATATTTTTTTGTGTTTTGATTATATCCCTGCCAGAGTGCAGCCAGAGTACTATTTTAAATGTTACACAAATTAAGATTTTTTCTCTACGTGCTTATGCTATATATTTGATATAATTTATAATCTGGTTAGTTTTTTTTTAAATTTGAGAGTCTGATTTATTAATCTTTTTAATTTTATTTTATTGTTTAACATTTAAAAACATTTAGATGGCACAAAAATCAAAGCTATATAAAAAGATATTCTCAGAAAAGTTTCCCTTCCATCCCTGCATCCTCCACCCTAATCCTATAGGTTATCATTTTCATTGGTTTCTGATTCATCCTTTTTGTGTTTCTTTTTGACAAAAAAATCTTGAGACAAAAAGTAAGGATGTACTAAAACACTAATGGGGTCATGTCAAACAAACACAGAAACCAGTTTGAGGTGGCTCCCACTGAATACATTTGAGATAATTTGGGCATCAAAAAGAGTAATGATGACAATAAATTGAGTTAAAAAATAATGAATCCATAACAAAAGTCATGAGGTTGGGGAGGAAAGACACAGACAGGAAATTTCTTTGATGAAGGATGGCAGCTAATAAATGTAGAAGGGATAACAGGATTAGAAGATCACCTTTATGTAGCCCCTGTGTAATGTTAATTTGTGAAAAGATTATTATTGGATGATAAAACTATTCAGTGAAATGTTGTTAATAAACAGGATATTTTACATGGTCCAAAAATATTACCCCATAGTGCACTTATTAATTATAAGGGGGGGAAATGTTCACTTTATAATGGAGAGAATTAGCAATCACTACTTTAACTAAAGGTTCATGTTTAGATTCTCCAGTTGTAAAATGGCCTGACATTTCTGTACCCCCTGTTGTTATGCAGTGGGAAGTACACAGTATCACCTATAAGGTGTTTTTGCTGGAAAATTTTCACCTGAACATAATTACATGTTAGAAGAATCCAGAAGGTAAGGTGTTATGTAGAACAATTGGCCTGAACTCTTTAAAATATTCAATGCCAGGGTGCTTGAGCGGCTCAGTCAGTTAAGTGCCTGCCTTTGGCTTGGGTCATGATCTCAGGGTCCTGGGATTGAACCCCACATCAGGCTCCCTGCTCAGCAGAGAGTCATTCTCCTTCCCCCTCTGCCCTTTCCCTCCTCGCTCATGTACAAGCTCTCTCTCTCTCTCTCTCTCTCAAATAAATAAATAAAGCCTTTAAAAAAAATAAAGTATTCAATGCCATGAGAAACAGAGGAAGTGGAGGGGCTTTATTTGGATTGGAGTAGAACAAAGATACATTAGAATAGAATGCCATGTGTGAAACTTGCACAGATCCTGGATTGAAAAATATAAATAAAAACAAAGACCTATAAAGTACATGTTTTGATAATTGGGATAATTTAGGTAGGAACTCTATGCTGAATAATGATTTTGAAGTAATATCGACTTTTGTAGGTAAGGTAATACTTCTGTAGTTGTATAGGGGATGGTTTTTGTTGTTAGGAGATGCCTGGTGAAGTAGTGTTTAGTGGTGAAGTGTCATGATGTCTGTAGCCTATTTTTGGACGGTTTAACAAAAAAGTAATGTGTGTATGGGGTGGGGAGAGAAAGATAACAAAATGTATGTCAAAATGTCATAGCAGCTGAATCTCAGTGAATGGTATATGGGTATTCATTACAGAGTTTTTTTAATTATTTGGGGGGGTTTGATCATTTCTAAGTAAATAAATAAAACAATATATCCGGAATCCAACAATTCTCACTGTCTTCACTTCCAGCACTTAATCCAAGCCACTATCATTCAAAATGTAGATTACTGTAATAGCTTCCTAACTGGTGCCTTTGCTTCTACTTAAAGTTCTCCACACACCGGTCAGAGTAGTCCAGTTAAAATGTAAGTCACATAATGTCAGTTCTCTGCTCAAGGCCCTCCAGTAGCTTTCTAGGGATAAAAGTCAGAGTCATTAAAATGCAATTTCCACTACTTTTTAAATTTATTTATATTTTTTTGATGTTCCTTTTTAGAGAGATGAAAATTGGGATGACTTCAGATAATACTTTGGCTTGTTGGTGTGTGCGTGTGTTTGTGTTTATATATTGATGATACAGAGATGAGCTATGTAAATCCCCACCTTTTAAAATAACACTCATAGTAATTTCAGCACAATTTTTGGGTAAGATAATGAAGATGTGGAAGCACAATCTCCAGAATGACAAGAGACAGCCATGTTAATCCTGACTTCCAAATGGCCAGCCAACTGGATAGACCTAAGTAATTCTCACTGAGGATTATAGATTATAGAAACAGATTATAAAAGTGGAGATAATCTAATTAAAACATGTTTACTTTCTCCTTAATCTTTGCTTCAATCGCAAAAGTTCATTTCCACTTTCAAACTTTTCAAGCAGTCATAAGAGTGGGAGTAAGAATGGGATGAGTTGTAGTAAGCCATCATTTAAAGGATGGAGATTCTTAGAAGTGATTTCCTCTCCTCACCAAGGCCCAATTTACTTTAGGTACCTTTACTCATTAGCTGTGTGGCCTCATATAGTATTTGTCTATAAAGAAGGATCAATATATTACCTTCTTTATAGGCTGGTGGTTAAAAGTTTGGGCTCTGAAACCAGACTTGCAAAGTTTGTATTCTAGCCCTACCACTTCACCATTTACCAACTATGCAGTCTTGCAACTTGCAAGTTACTTACCTTCTCTGTGCACCAGTTTTCCTCCACTATTAAACGGAATAATAAGACTCACCTATAGGGTTTTATGAAGATTAAATATTAGTAAACAATAAAATGTAAGCATTTTTATTGAAAACTTATTATGTTTTAGATTCTGTGCTAAGTGCTTTACATGTATTAATGTATTTAATAGTATATGCAAAGGCCCTGGTTAGTGTATTTCAGAAAATAAAAGAAGGCCTGTGAAGCTGCATGTGTAGTAAGTAAGGAAGAAAGTGGTGCAAGATTAGGTATTTGAGGTAGGCAAGAGCCAGATCATGATCCTTGTAGGCTATATAAAGGATTTTGGATTTTATTTTAAGCATTATGTTAAATCTTTGAATGGTATTATGCCAGAAGTATACTTTATTTCAAGAAGGAGTATATCCAACCATGTTAAAGGCTGCTAAGAAATCTTAATAAGGACTAAAAACTAATGAAAGTACATTGCATTTGTCTAATATGAAGTCAATACGTGATCTTGACAAGAGTGTTTATATGGGGCCCTGTATAGTGAAACTCTAGTATATCTCTAATTTTAATGCCTATAGTACCTAAGAAAAACAATTTGTTCATATTCATTTTGGTGTTACAGTCACCTGAAGGGCAATGTACTAAATGACTTCTATAAATCTTTTATAGTTCTCAGATTCCAAGATGTTCATGCTTTTTTATGTTTGCAATTTTTTAAATGGAAGTGAAGTCTTAATCAGACACAGCATTACTATTGTTGATAATAAAGCAACTATCATTTCCATTTACCA
The DNA here is from genome assembly GCF_029215605.1 of Mirounga angustirostris. Taxonomy (NCBI): domain Eukaryota; kingdom Metazoa; phylum Chordata; class Mammalia; order Carnivora; family Phocidae; genus Mirounga; species Mirounga angustirostris. The sequence continues at coordinate 102,818,174 of NW_026991719.1, forward strand.
ACCTACATGGATTATTTATTTGATGAAAGTTTGGCCAAATCTGTCCCTGAGCATTTTTATTTTGGAAAACTGATGGACAGGGTCAAACCATAGAATATAAAATTCATCACTGCATAATACCCATTCAAATGGTAATAATAATTCTCAGGTATTTATCCCCCCCTTTTTTGTAATTTATTCATGCCTCCTATTTTCTTTTCTTGCTACTATTCACTCTTTGGCAATTTCACTGTTCATTAGCATATCTATCAGATAGTGAACAAGAAAAGCAAGGAAAATAAGTTGAAACAGATCAGATTGTTTTATTATTCATCACCAGATCTCAAAAAGCAGCTGTAGGAAGAGATTGGAAAATAATTTTTGAATGGGCGTTTTGGATTATCTCAGTCTTACCTTATGACTATATATCACAAAAATAATCAACTTTATTACTGACAAAACTAAATCTAGTATTCTTGATCTCATATATTTGGTAGACTGTTCTTTCAATAGTACAAATAACAGAACATTTCATAAATATTTATTTCACTGCCAATCAATTCAGCAATATTTATTAAACTTTGAAAAAACTCTGTAGATGTAGAATGCCTACTATAGAACTAGAAGAAACAAAAGATGCATTTGATATAGTCACTGCCTTCAGGGAGTTTATGAACCAGCTAAGCAATCTGACTTAGACACCAGATGATAAGAAAAGGGAGTAAACTATCATTTAACATCAATGATAAAGGCAAAATGTGTACTAATAAATAAAATAAGAAGATATGAAAGACTTATTTAACATTCTATATCTGGTTTCTGAAATTAACTATTATGGTACTTCCATTCTAATAATGAGTCCATTACTAACAGAATAAAGTGATTAGAGATAGTTTCTTTGTCTTTGTCAAGCATGGGGTCAACTGAGATTTTGCTGAGTGGGTCAGATTATGTTTTTATGACAGAAAATACCATTGGTTTGACAGGCTTAGATATGTTTAGGTTTTGGGTGGAATTAAATGCTCTGACCTAATTTTTTTCACCAAGAAAGAAGTCATTTTCCTTTGATTTTTTTCTTGGGTATAAAACTTACCATTTGGCTTGAGACATCACTATATTGATGAAATATGGTTTACAATAGTATTTCCCTAAACTATTTGGTTAATAGGACACATTATTTGGACATAATTCTGAATAATTAATACATTTAACAAATATTTATTATATGCCTATTAAGTGAAACAGATTCTTTGTATTATACATTCTTCCCATTTCCCTTCCTTTTAATGAAAATAGACTAATATTCTGAAAGTAATGAGACAGACACCACTCACTATGAGAAAACTAGAAAATACCCAATATTTATAAAATATTATAACAAAATTATGATTACATATCAAATAAAAATCATATATTGTCATAAGGTAAGAAATATCTGAACTTTAACACACAGAAAAAATTTCATTTTATTTTTTAAAATTGAGACTTTGGTAATTGTGTTCCCTAAACTGTGAGTGTTTATATGATGATAATGAGGGATGAGTGATGGATTCTATCCAGCTGTTGGTTTATCACAAAGAGAGACATCTGAATACCTAAAACAAAACAAAACAATTTTCTGCTTTTTAACCTTCCTCAGAAAGTGTGAACAGCTTTGTTGAAATCCTCACCCACCTCCTCCTGGAAAAACAAGTCACATTTTATGACAATGCCAATATCATCATCTTCATTAAGAAATAAAAATAAAATAGCAAACAAAAATCAGCAACACAATCACAGATCCATTCAGATTTACATTATGTAATTTCCTTTAAAATTCTATTAAAATTACTGTTTGGTTTAGTTAAAATGATCTGCTTCACATCACCCAATTAAAAAAGAAACTTAAATATGTCTTATGTTACTGCTAAGTCTGTCTACACAAAGTCTAAACAACCCAGAGCAAAATGAAAAGTTCAATCAACCCACTGTTTAGGCTATATGATGTAAAATTACCAGTTTGAACTTTCCCCATTGAATTGGCCAGATGTTTTAACATTGTTCAGACATAGAAAGTATTCAACTACTTACTATTAGATGATTGTATCAGAGATGAGGTATCGCATGCCTAGCCACATTCATACAGGTAGTAATACACCCTTTGCATAAGGTGAAGCACACTATATATATTTTATGATGATGGTATGTCAGTAGCCATATTTTATCTTGCACAGGAATTATGAGGACATACTGCAGTCACATAAAACAGAATCTTGTTTTACCTAAGCTTTAATGAATTAAGGTAATTTATTGTGCATAGTTTTTGCATGTGATTAAAATGCCTAGAATATGTAGTTATTTGTACTTTTTGAATTAGTGATCAGAAGATTTTTCTAATAATAGAATTGTGAGCTCCAGGCTGAAATTCACAAAGAAAACGTGATGATGAATTTACAATTTGAAGGAACATGAATGAACAAAAATGCCTTAAAAAAACCCAGCTGTCTACCTGACTGATCCAAGAAAATGAACAGTGAAAACAAGCAGCTGCCCTGTGGTAGACTTTGTGGTAAAACTGATCACCCTGAGCATAAAAGAAAATGAATTTATTTTCTTTTGTGCTTATTATGAACTTGGCAGTTTCTCTGGTATAAATATTTAAATGTAACAATGAAGAAAAACAGCAATGGCCCAACATCCCAGAAAGAGCCAAGTTTCTGAGAACTTTGAGGTCTCTGAGAAAGCTTACTTTCAAATTGTAATTTTCCTTTTAGAATTAGAGTTAGAAACCGCTTTATCCATAAGTTCTTACTGAGCCCAATTAAGGCACATAAATTTCACTATGGTGTATAAAGGAAAAGGGGAATGAACAAGAGTGAAAAAGTGACAACAGAGAAATGATGGTAGGGGAAAAGAAAGGATGTATAAGGGGAAGGAAGTGGAAAGGGAAAAGAAGGAGAGGGAAGAAGAGGAGAGGAAGAGGCATCAGTCGGTGGGAAAGTAACACTGGCATTTTTGAGGTGTGGTGTAATAAGTATGCATGGCCTAAGCTATCAAATAAAATCAGGTTTACTCTTCTCAAGGTATTCAAGAAGTCTTGGATATAGAGCAAGATTAAATGATTTCCTGTGATTCCACATGCAAAAGTACTCAATGTACCATTATTTCTTCTTGAGTTTTACACCATTTCTCAAAGTCTTCTTGGTTGTACACTTGCTAACACCATAATATACTAAAGGCAATTTCTTTAAGTCTTAAAGCTCTTTTTCTTAAAAAAAGATCACATTGCCAGGGGAAAAAGATGGTGGAGGAGTAGGGGATCCTATTCCAACCAGTCCCTTGAATTGAGGTGGATATCTACAAGACCACTCTGGACACCCATGAAATCAGCCTGAGATGTAAGATGATAGATCTGGATCTCTACAAACAGAATATCCCAGGCAGTTGGTTTAGAGGTATGAGGTGGGGAGCCATGATTCTGAAGGCAGATATCAGAAGATAAATGGAAGGGGGAAGGAACTGCCATAAGTGCTTGAGCAGGGAAGGTGAAATAATACAGGAGCACAAAAGCCTCCCTCACTGGGAACTGGGTGCTGGGGACTGGGCACGGACTTGCAGATGGGTAGTGGCAGGGAAAGGACTTTAGGGTAGCCCCCTGGACTGAAACCTGGTGCTGCAGGGGCATGTGTGCGAACTTGGGGCGGCTGGTGGTTTAAGAAGCACAAAGGGCAGAAATGGGCCCCAACCTGGAGGCAAGGGCTAGGAGTGCTGCTGAGGGTTCCACAAACCAGGATGCTGCAGTTTTAGCAGCACAGACAGAAAGGGAGAGAGTGTGGCCTGGAGAGCTCACTGAAGAACAGACTGCAATCTCTCTGTTCTCCGGCAGAGGTTTGGAAACAGCCACTTCTGCTCTGGTTTGAGGTATGGAGCAGGGAGCCATGATTCCGAGGGCACATATCAGAAGATAAACGAAAGGGGGAGGGAGCCATCGAGATCCTGCACTGCCAGTGAGTGAAGGCCTCCTGCACTGGGGACCAGGCACAGACTCGCAGACCAGTAGCAGTGGGGAAAGGACTTTAGGGTAGCCCCCCAGACTGAAACCTGGACCGATGAGGCTGTGCATGCAAACTGAGAGTGGCTGGCAGTTTTAGAAGCACAAAGGGCAGAGACGTGCCTGGCCCTGGAAACTGAGGGGCACACAAACCTGGATGCTGCTGTTTTTAGCAGTACAGACACAAAAGGAAATAGTGTGGCCTGGAGAACTCACTGAAGAACAGACTGCGATCTCTCTGCTCTGAGGCAGAGGGTTGGAAATGGTCTCTTCTGTTCTGACTCGTGGAAGAGATGCAGAAAGCCACCAGGGAAAGCCGCCAGAAAACAAAAGTCCCAAAAAACTGGTTTTCACTGAGCCCATCCCCCCCCACAGGGGGCAGGGTTACTCTGCCCTAACAGGGTTGCCAGAGTAACAGCACGGCAGTCCCCTCCCCCTGAAGACAGGCTGGGAGAACTAGAGGCCGACAACACTAAAGTCCCTACAAAACAGGTGCATCTTGCTTGCATTCTGGTCAATAATTTGGACTCTGTACTTTCCCTCAAATACCCCTCAACAGAATGACTAGGAAGAGGAACCCCCAAAATAGGAAAGGCTCAGAGACTGTGACTTCTGCCACAGATTTACAAATGATTACAGATATAACCAAGATGTCAGAAATGAAATTCAGGGTAACAGTTATGAAGACAATAGTGAGAATGGAGAAATTGATTAATGGCAACATAGAGTCTCTAAGGGCAGAAATGAAAGCTGAATTGGCAGAACTTAAAAAGGCCATCAATGAGATCCAATCTCTGTTAGATACTCTAACAGCTAGGGTAAAAGAGGCAGAAGAATGAATTAGTGATCTAGAATACCAATTGGAAGAAAAGAGGGAAAAACAGGAGGCTTGGGAAAAACAGCTTATAATCCATGAAAGCAAAATTAGAGAAATAAGTGACACGATGAAACATTCCAGTACCAGAATTATTGGCATCGCTGAGGGGGTGGAGAGAGAGAGGACTAGAAGATATATTTGAGCAAATCATAGCTGGGGAAGTCCCTAATCTGGGGAATGAAACAAACATTCACATCCTAGAGGCAGAGAGGACCCCTCCTAAGATCAAGGAAAACAGACCAACGCCCCGGTATGTAATAATAAAACTTGCAAATCTTAGAACCAAGGAAAACATCTTAAGGGCAGTTGGGGGAAGAGATTCCTTGCATACAGAGAGAGGAACATCAGAATAATGTCAGACCTATCCACAGAGACCTCGCAAGCCAGAAAGGCCTGGCAAGACATATTCAGGGTACTAAATGAGAAGAACATGCAGCCAAGAATACTTTATCTGGCAAGGCTTTCATTTAGAATGGATGGAGAGAGGCAGAGCTTCCAAGACCAGCAGAAACTGAAAGAATATGTGACCACTAAGCTGGCCCTACAAGAAATATTAAAGGGGGTTCTATAAAAGAAGAAAGACTCCAAGAGTGATATACAACAAAAATTTACAGAGACAATCTATAGAAAAAAAGACCTCACAGGCAACATGATGACAACAAATTCGTATCTTTCAATAATCACTCTCAACGTGAAAGGCCTAAATGCTCCCATAAAATGGCAAAAGGTTGCAGACTGGATAAAAAGACAGAACCCATCCATATGCAGTCTACAAGAGACTCATTCTAATCCTAAAGATATATCCAGACTGAAAGCAAAGGGATGGAGGTCCATCTTCCTTGCCAGCAGACCTCAAAAGAAAGCTGGGGTAGCAATTCTCATATCAGACAAATTAGATTTTAAACTAAAGACTGTACTTAGAGATGCAGAAGAACACTATATCATTCTTAAAGGGTCTATCCCACAAGAAGATCTAACAATTGTAAATATCTACGCCCCCAGCATGGGAGCAGCCATCTACATAAGCCAACTGTTAACCAAAATAAAGAGTCATACTGATAATACTTTCATAGTAGGAGACCTCAATACTCTACTCTCAGCAATAGACAGATCATCTAAGCAGAAAATCAACAAAAAAACAAGAGCTTTGAATGACACACTGGACCAAATGGACCTCATAAATATATTCAGAACATTCCACCCTAAAACAACAGAATACTCATTCTTCTCGAGTGCACATGGAACTTTCTCCAGAATAGACCACATACTGGGTCACAAATCAGGTCTCAACCAATACCAAAAGACTGAGATTATTCCCTGCATATTCTCAGACCACAATGCTTTAAAACTGGAACTCAATCACAAGAAACAATTTGGAAGAAATTCAAACACTTGGAAGCTAAAGGCCACTTTGCTCAAGAATGTTTGGGTTGTATGTATGGTGATTAACATAACGTAATAAAATAAAATAAAATAAAATAAAGAATGTTTGGGTCAACCAGGAAATCAAAGAAGAACTTAAACAATTCATGGGAACCAACGAGAACGAAAACAAATCAGTCCAAAACTCATCGGATACTGCAAAGGCGGTCCTAAGGGGGAAATACATAGCCATCCAAGCCTCATTAAAAAAAATAATAATAAATAGAAAAATCCCTAATTCACCAACTAACTTTACACCTTAAAGAACTGGAGAAAAAACAACAAATGATGGCTAAGCTATGCACTAAAATAGAAATAATTAAGATTAGAACAGAGATCAATGAATTAGAAACCAGAAATACAGTAGAGCAGATCAATGAAACTAGAAGCTGGTTCCTTGAAAGAATTCATAAGATCAATAGACCACTAGCCAGACTTATCCAAAAGAAAAGAGAAAGGACCCAATTAATAAAATTATGAATGGAAGGGGAGAGATCATGACTAACACCAAGGAAATAGAAACAATTATTAGAAATTGTTATCATATGCCAATAAATTGAGCAACCTAGAAGAAATGGATGCCTTCCTGGAAACCTATAAGCTGCCAAGACTGAAACAGGAAGAAACTGACAACCTGAATAGGCCAACAACCAGTAACGAGATTGAAGCAGTGATCAAAAACCTCCCAAAAAACAAGAGTCCAGGGCCTGATGGATTCCCTGGGAAATTCTACCAAACATTCAAAGAAGAAATAATACCTATTCTCCTGAAACATAAGAAAAGCTTCCAGACTCATTCTATGAAACCAGCATTACCTTAATCCCCAAACCAGGCAAAGACCCCATCAAAAAGGAGAATTTCAGACTGATATCCAGGATGAATATGGATTCCAAAATCCTCAACAAAATCCTAGCTAATAGGATCCAGCAATACATTAAAAGGATCATCCACCACGACCAAGTGGGATTTATCCCTGAGATGCAAGTGTGGTTCAACACTCACAAATCAATCAATGTAATAGTACACATTAATAAGAGGAGAGGGAAGAACAATATGGTCCTCTCAATTGATGCAGAAAAGCATTTGACAAAATACAGCATCCTTTCCTGATTAAAACTCTTCAGAGTATAGGGATAGAGGGAACATTCCTCAAGTTCATAAAATCCATCTGTGAAAAACCCACAGTGAATATCATCCTCAATGGGGCAAAGCTGAGAGCCTTTCCCTTAAGATCAGGAACACATCAAGGATGCCCACTCTCGCCACTATTGTTCAACATAGTGCTAGAAGTCCTAGCCACAGCAATCAGAAAACAAAAAGAAATAAAAGGTATTCAAATTGGCAAAGAAGAAGTCAAACTCTCTCTTTTCACAGATGACATGATACTTTATGTGGAAAACCCAAAAGACTCCACCCCCAAATTACTAGAATTCAAACAGCAATTCAGTAATGTGGCAGGATACAAAATCAGTGCACAGAAATGTTGCTTTCTTATACACTAACAATGCAACTGTAGAAAGAGAACTTAGAGAATCGATTCCATTTACAATAGCACCAAAACCATAAGATACCTCAGAATAAACTTAACCAAAGAGGTAAAGGAACTATACTCTAGGAACTACAGAACTCTCATGAAAGAAATTGAAGAAGATAAAAAAAGATGGAAAAACATTCCATGCTCCTGGATTGGAAGAATAAACATTGTTAAAATGTCTATGCTACCCAGAGCAATCTATACTTTCAATGCCATCCCGATCAAAATTCCAATGACATATTTCAAAGGGCTGGAACAAACAATCCTAAAATTTGTATGGAATCAGAAAAGACCCCGAATTGCCAAGGAAATGTTGAAAAAGAAAAACAAAGCTGGGGGCATCATGTTGCCCAATTTCAAGCTATATTACAAAGCTGTGATCACCAAGACAGCATGGTACTGGCACAAAAACAGACATATAGACCAATGGAACAGAATAGAGAACCCAGATAGGGACCCTCAACTCTATGGTCAAATAATCTTTGACAAAGCAGGAAAGAACATACAATGGAAAAAAGACAGTCTCTTCAATAAATTGTGCTGGGAAAATTGGACAGCCACATGCAGAAGAATGAAACTCAACCATTCTCTAACACCATTCACAAAGATAAACTCAAAGTGGATGAAAGACCTCAATGTGAGACAGGAATCCATCAAAATCCTAGAGGACAACATAGGCAGTAACCTCTTTGACATCGGCCACAGCAACTTCTTTCAAGATACATCTCCAAAAGCTAGTGAAACAAAAGCAAAAATGAACTTTTGGGACTTCATCAAGATAAAAAGCTTCTGCACAGCCAAGGAAACAGTCAACAAAACAAAGAGGCAACCCACAGAATGGGAGAAGATTTTTGCAAATGACACTACAGACAAAGGGCTGATATCCAAGATGTATAAAGAACTTCTCAAACTCAACACCCAAAAAACAAGTCAAAAAATGGGCAGAAGACATGAACAGACACTTCTCCAAAGAAGACATACAAATGGCTAACAGACACATGAAAAAATGTTCATCATCATTAGCCATCAGAGACATTCAAATCAAAACCACATTGATATACCACCTTATACCAGTTAGAATGGCAAAAATTGAGAAGGCAAGAAACAACAAATGCTGGAGAGGTTGTGGAGAATGGGGAACCCTCTTATACTGTTGGTGGGAATGCAAGTTGGTACAGCCACTTTGGAAAACAGTGTGGAAGTTCCTCAAAAAATTAAAAATAGAGCTACCTTATGACCCAGCAATTGCACTCCTGGGTATTTACCCCAAAGACACAGATGTAGTGAAAAGAAGGGCCATATGCACCCCAGTGTTCATAGCAGCAATGTCCACAATAGCCAAACTGTGGAAAGAGCTGAGATGCCCTTCAACAGATGAATGGATAAAGAAGATGTGGTCCATATAGACAATGGAATATTACTCAGCCATCAGAAAGGATGAATACCCAACTTTTACATCCACATGGATGGGACTGGAGGAGATTATGCTAAGTGAAATAAGTCAAGCAGAGAAAGTCAATTATCATATGGTTTCACTTATTTGTGGAACATAAGGAATAGCATGGAGGATATTAGGAGAAGGAAGGGAAAAATGAAGGAGGGGAAACTAGAGGGGGAGATGAACCGTGAGAGACTATGGACTCTGAGAAACAAACTGAGGGTTTTAGAGGGAAGGGCTTTGGGGGGATGGTTTAGCCTGGTGATGGGTATTAAGGAGGGCACATATTCCATGGAGCACTGGATGTTATATGAAAACAATGAATCATGGAACACTACATCAAAAACTAATGATGTACTGTATGGTGACTAACATAACATAATAAATTTAAATTAAATTAACAAAAAGAAAATTCATAACCATCCCTCTAAAAAAAATCACATTGCCGATAAGAAAGCTTTTAGAGCAAAAGAAAATAGGGCTAAGTTAAATGTGTTAGGGCTGTCCTACAAAATTCTGGTATCAGAAATTCTAAATTACAAAAAATTTTATTAGGGCATCTATTTATAAGCAGATTAAATGAGTAAAACATTTAAAAAGTCAATACCAGGGCATGATTTTATACAGCAAAATTCAGATGTACATCTGGTGACATGTATGATCCTTAGGAGTTTCAAACAATTACATTTTTAAAAATTTCTGTATGTATTCCCCCCATCCTCCAAGAAAACCCCACTTCAGCTGACTTTTAACAAGAGCTACAGCTGCATTATAATCATTAGAACAAGGGAAAATAGGTGACAACGACTAATAAATGGAAGCTGATGTTGAGGTGGTAAAGATATATTTAGCTTCCAGGCAGTCAAAGTAAAGAAAGGAAAAATAATGGCTAAGTCTCATTTTCAAATAAAAACAAACAATACAGATATTCAGGTAAAGACAAACTCTCTGTCTAAGCCTTCATCTTGGGATAAATTATTGATATGATCGTTCATATAAGAAGTTATCAGGCTGCAAAATATTGTCTTGGATAAATTTATAACATAAAAGAAGGACAGTCTTTACATGCTTTTCACTAATGACCATAGATAAGAGTAGTGGGGAAATATGAAACTTTATATTTACTGAGGCATTTCCATATTAGTATTATTTAAATATTTAGCACTCTGACAATCTGATTTGATAGAGCTACAGCATAGAGATTCTGACTAGTGCATTCCTATTTCAATGGCTTCCATCAAGATAATCTGGAGACCATTAAAAATGTACATGTCTGTTTCTGATTCTCTAATATACTGTTTCAATATGTTTGGGATGGGGATAGGGAATCTGTGTTTTTAAATAGCTTTCTCTTATTGGCTCCTCTATTTGACATCCTTATTCTCTGGGTTTCCTCAGAATGCAACTAGTTTTTTGTGCCTGATGTAAGCATTATGATTATCTGATGCTATTTTATTATCATTTATTTATTTTTCCTCTGGCTCTCAAGAAGATATATTGTATATATTTTATATATTGAAAATATATAAAATATATATTTATTGCACCAGATAACCTCTAGGAATCCAAATTTTCAAAATCTTAAAATTTAAAACAACAGGTATAGCACTGGCCTGAGTTCCTGAAAACTCTACATGGTGGCATGGCTTAATTTTTTGTTGTTGCTTGGACAAACAAGTATAACACTTAAAGATAAACAAAAAAGTACATTTAAATACAATTGAGCTTCTACTGTGTGCCAGGAATTGTATTACTTTATATATGTTACCTTATTTAACCACCAGAGCATTTCTGGGATAGTTATAATACTCATTTTATGTTATGAGAAAACTCAAATTCATAGTGGTTAAGCCTTGCCCAGGTTACACAGCTTATAAGTGTTAGAGCTGAGATTCAACTGTATTTAAAACCAAATGTTTGTGGGGCACCTGGGTGGCTCAGTCAGTTAAGCGATCAACTCTTGGTTTCAGCTCAGGTCATGATCTCATGGGTCATGAGAGATTAAGCCCTGTGTTGGTCTCCACTCTCAGCAGGGAGTCTGCTTGAAGATTCTGTCTCTGTCCCTTCCCCCCTAAAATAAGTTAATCTTAAAAAAAAACAATGTATCACTCTCTTATGTCACTTCTTTTTTTTTTTTAAGATTTTATTTATTTGTCAGAGAGTGAGAGAGCATGAGTGGGGAAGAAGGGCAGAGGCAGAGGGAGAAGCAGGCTTCCCACTGAGCAGGGAGCCTGATGAGGGACTCAATCCCAGGACCCTGGGATCATGACCTGAGCCAAAGGCAGTCACTTAACCGACTGAGCCATGCAGGCATCCCTCTTATGTCACGTCTATGGTAGGTAATATGGAATGCTACATACTGTGGGTTCATGATGGTAACTGATAGCATGGTTTAAAATCAGAGTAAAAAAGTATATAGTGCTCCCACTTACTAAACAAGAGTAAAAATAAATGATTTGTTTGAATGTTAAACTTATTTATGAATCCACTGATCTTCAAAACCTATTGCAACTAAGGTTTCTTCTCCATAATTGTCCCACTACAAAAAGCTTAGGAAAGATGATCCTTTGATCATTTTATGAGGGTAGAGATTGTGTTCTTGCCATTGAGAAATGGATCAAACAGATAATAACCAGGTGTTAAAAATGAAAACACACAGCAAATGAAAACTCTGATTGAAATATTTTGAAATAAAAAAAGAACTTTAAAATCTATTAATAAACAATTACCAAAGAGCCAGAATTTAAATAGATCTTGTTAATTGTGTTTATCTCAGTATGAAGCCATGTCAGAAAGCTTAAAGCAAATGTATTTTGTTAAAAGTACTACTGGCACAGCAGGCCCTGAACATTAAAAAGAAAGCTTGTCATTATGGGGCTGCAAACAAGAAAGAAGACTAACACCAGTCTAAATCATTAATATTACATCTTAAACTTGAAATGCTGCATTGCAAAGCTATTTATGTCCAACAGAAGTCCCTAATACCATGCATTTGTCTTAATACTACTTGAATTCAGCATCTATAATCTGTTCAAAAATCAAATGAGTCACAACTTAGAGATTTGGCCTACTGGTCATATTCAGTGTGTGCTTGGGTCTAATGTCAATATTAATTGATACAAAAATGATTTTCCCTTCAGATGGATTGATTGATGTCTATAGTCTAATAATAAAATGGAGCTCTATAATCAGAAGAATGAAAATAGTTGATAGGGTTTCTGGTTCAAGACAACAGGCAGCACACATTTTATAGCTCCTTTTGATCCTGAATAATAGTAATGAAGTACTAAAGATAGTAAACCTGTAAATTCATTGAAAATGAGAAAGGCATCAGAACACCAGAGCTCTGACACATATTCTGTAGGATGGAGGAAAGGTGAGACCATATTGATGAATAATCTACAATGGCCAAAACCACAGATCAGGGCATGCACACAATGCTTCAGGAGAGGTTAGAGCTGCTTTCACCAGAGGTGGAATGGGAATAAAATTATAAACCAATGTGATTGATGGTCTACCACAGTTGTCTTCAAGGTTGTGTGTGCCCATATAAAGGGATACACAAGATGATTCTATGTGGTACACAGAAAAAAAATTAGTGTCCATTATACTTATTTTCTATCAAAAATAAATATATTATGCTTCTCAATATTTTATGAACAGATTGACAGTTGTTTTTGTATGTGATTTAGAAATATATATAATATATATTTTATATATTAAATATATTATTGGCAGGGGAAGGGTCGGGAAGGAGGAGGGCAGAAAAATATATATTATTAATTTAATAAATATAAATTCATATATATAATTACTGATAGTTGTCTTTTTTTTGCTTGAGACTATAAAATAGGTGTGTGGGTCAGCAACAACACCTTATACTGGCCTTTACCTGCAGGCAAAGACCAAAGTGCTATTGCCTAAAGAAAGTATAATCTGCCAGAAAGGGGTTAGTGCTATTATTATGGTAGCTGATAACTCACAGAACCTTCCTTATTTTGATATACAGAAGAGTGACCGTGTGCCTGATTTCTGCCATAAACACTAAAATATAACCCAGTAGTTCAATGTTAGATCTGTCTTTCAGGAGGCCCATGAAAGAAAAAGATCTTAATAATGAGAGAAAAATTCCTTGAATAGTGCCTTATAATAATCAACATAGTGCTTCATTTGTACAGATGAATAGAAAACCAAGCATCATCAGATATTTGAGAAAAACTGGAAGCATAAAAGGAAGCACAACTAACCCTGGAAGAACCAGGGAAAATTTGGAAGAAAATAACCTTTAAAAATTATTCTAATTAATATTCTTGGGAGAATCAAAAAGATCACACATTCATAAAAAAAGAACAAGTGGCTTTAAGAAAATAGTAGTCAGGGGCGCCTGGGTGGCTCAGTTGGTTAAGCGACTGCCTTCGGCTCAGGTCATGATCCTGGAGTCCCGGGATCGAGTCCTGCATCGGGCTCCCTGCTCAGCAGGGAGTCTGCTTCTCCCTCTGACCCTCCCCCCCCTCATGTGCTTGCTCTCTCTCATTCTCTCTTTCTCAAATAAATAAATAAAATCTTTAAGAAAATAGTAGTCAGAAAACAAATGAAATTTAAATTTGAGTAAAGAGAAAGTTAATAGAATTCAAATTGAATGTAAAATAAATCGCAAAAATTGCAAAAATTATTAGATATCACATAGATTATCAATGTTTTATTGGCAAACAGTAAGAATCATACAACAGGGCCATTGGTAAATGAATATCCAGGAGACTATCTAGCAGAATTAAATGAGTTAAAAATTGAAGGAAGAGAAAAATTGATAAATACCATGACATGGTACGTGTTTCACAAGAAGATAATTTATATATCAAAATATTAGGGGAATCCTTTTAGAAAGCAAATGAAGCCTCCAAATATTTCTGCAAAAATTACCTTCTTTATTTTCATGTTGTGAAATTTAAATGCAAAATAAGAAATATAGTAGAATGTTATCTTATAATTTGGTTGGAAAAATTGATCTCTAATTTACCCCCTAAAAATCAATACTTCTTTCATTCATTGTTTATTATAAGATATTAATCTGTAGTTTTGATTAAAACATAAATGTTATTAAATATGATTAAATAAATTTATATTTTAATTTTCTCCAGGCAAGTTCTCAATAAAACTTTTACTTTCCGCTATTTTCATAACAATGAAATTTTGGTCTTGTTTTCAGTATTTTCACTTTAAGTACAATTTTTTAAAACACTGGTAATGAGGTCTTAGAATAGTATAATTTAGGAAGCTGGATGATCTTAGTCATAGGCAAATAAGGCATACATTTCTTATGTCAACCAGAAAGGAAAAAAAAAAAACTAACTTGTTATGCCAGGAAAAACAAGAAACTCTATAAGGATGTAATGATCCAAATATGAAGCAATCTAAAATGTGGCATGATTTTGAGGATTAAATGGAGTGAAAAGTAGAAGAATGCATTAGACTTTGATACTTGAAGCATCTTCCTTTAGCAGGCTATATCATTTTTTTTGTAGATCTAGTCATACTACTTGGATTTACAGTGAAAATACACAATTATAATATTAAAAAGTATTAAATACATATTTATATAACCTTGACAACCTATAAAGATGGATATTTTAATTATATTTAAAGTATGGGATTTATGTTATAAATCTTGTCAATGTTAAAAAAAAAGTCATGTTAACTCAAGTTGAGATGTAAAGGGGAGGAAAATTATATTTTCTGTGAGTTAGTGGGGGAGTCAATGGCTATAATTTAAAATCAGTAAATGAAGAAATAAGGCTTTATAAAGATAATCAATAGAAGAATTATAAAAACAAATGTATCTAACACATATTGGAAAGATTGAAGAGAAAAGTCCTCTAATTGAGCTCAATTCTTCATATTTAAATAAATTAGGGGTATAAGCATATTACTTAGAGTTATTATGATAATCACCAAAATAACAAATGAAATAACTACTAAGTAGTAAGGCTGGTGATATGAAAATAAGGTGGATTTAAAAAAATATTTATAGCCTTCCATACATTTAAAATTTTATTTCCATGTACATGTGTTATATCTTTTTCTTCCTCACCCTCTAATTCCATCCTCCTGAAGTAACCAGTGGTAATAATTTGATGTGTACCTATTCATACCCTTCTAACTGCTTGTTCTTTCTTTTCTCTGTCTTTCTGTTTCTCTGTCTCTGTCTGTGCCTCTCTCACACACACATACAAGCACAGAAGCAGGGGTGCCTGGGTGGCTCAGATGGTTAAGCGTCTGCCTTCGGCTCAGGTCATGATCTCAGGGTCCTGGGATTGAGTTCCGCATCGGGCTCCTTGCTCAGCAGGGAGCCTGCTTCTCCCTCTGCCTGCTGCTCCCCCTGCTTGTATTCTCAAGCTCTCTTGCTCTCTCTTTCTCTCTCTGGCAAATAAATAAAATCTTAAAAAAAAAAAAAAAAGAAAAACTTAAAAAAAAGCACAGAATTTATTTTTTGTTTTATTTTAATTCAACTGTTTATTTATTAAACAGTTTTAATACCTTCTATTTTCCTGTCTTGATTAAGAAGGTATTCCCTACTTTGTAGTAATGTATTTCTTAAGTTTTGGAAGATGCTTCTATTATTTTACTTGTTACCTTTAGATCTTTACTCCATCTGGAATTTATTTTTTATTATGTCAAGTAGTGAACTCTTTTTTCTCAAAGGAATAGTGAATTTTTCCAGCACCATTTATTAAATAAGCTATGCTTTATTACCTGAATTAAAATGACAACTTTGTCCTGTTTTAACTTAAATCTGAGATCTATTTAGACAGTTATGCTCCACAACTAATATATTTTTCTATTCTTATCCATCTGACTCAGAATAAGTTTATTTTCTAATATAGAAGGCCTTATATCAGTAATACTGAACTATTAATTTTAATATAATATTATTGGCATTTGATGATCTTTATTATTCCCTATAAATTTTTATATCATTTACTTCAATTCTAAAAATTTGGAATAGGTAAATTTATGTCTTCATTGAGATGTTCATGCTATTAACCATCCCTATGCAGGAAAATACTATTCATTCCCAATAGTTCTGGTGTTTTTATGTCTTTCTATAAGATTTGTTTATTAATTTAAATAATCTTTTTGAGATAATATTTACATACTATCAAATCTTTCCCTTTAAAAGTGTTTAATTCAGGGGCGCCTGGGTGGCTCAGTCAATTAAGCATCTGCTTTTGGCTCAGGTCATGATCCCAGGGTCCTGGGATCGAGACCCATATCAGGCTCCCTGCTCAGTGGGGAGTCTGCTTCTCCCTCTCCCCCCTGCTCCTCGTGCTCTCTCTTTCTCTCACTCTCTCTCAAATAAATAAATAAAATCTTTTTTAAAAGTGTTTAATTCAGAGGTTTTAGTACATTTATAAGAACATGCAACCATAGTCATTAATTACAAAAATATTTTTATCACTCCAAAAAGAAACCACATACCCATTAACCATCTCTCCCCATTTCTATCTCCCCTCATCCTTCCCAACCACTAATCAAATTTCTGTCATTATGGATTTGCCTATTCTGGACATTTTATGTAAATTGAATCACATAATATGTGGTATTTTGAGACTGGCTTCTTCCACTTAGTGTAATGTTTTAAAAATCCATTCATATTGTAATATGTACCAGTACTCCATTTCTTTTTATTGCTGAGTGGTATTACATTTTGGGATATACCGTATATCATTTGTCCATTGTTCAGTTGGTGGACATTAAAACTGATTCCATTTTGGGGCCATTATTAGCAATTCTGCTATAAACATTCATGTACAAGTCTTTGTGTGGACATTTGTTTTCATTTCTATTGGGTATATACCTAGGAGTGGAAGTGCCAAGGCATAAGGTAACTCTATGTTTAAATTTTTGAGGACCTGCCAAACTGTTTTCCATAGAGACTGCTACATTTTATATTCCTACCAGCAATGTTTGAGAGTCTCAATTTTACCATATCTTTATCAACACTTATTATTATCTGTTCTATTTATCTGCCACCCTAGTGGATATGAGGTTGTAATATATGGTGCTTTTAATTAGCACTGCTCTGATAGCTAATGATGAGCATCTGTTCATTTTCTTAATTACCATTTATATGTACCTTCTTCAGAGAAATGAATATTTGAAAACTTTGCCTTTTTTAAAAATTAGATTGTAGACTTTTTATTGTTGAGTTAGTAGATTTTGTTATATATTCTGGATACTAAACCCTTATGAGATATATGATTTGCAGATAGTTCCTCAAATTATGATTTAAAATTTTTATTATTTTTGTGGATCTCTGCTTTTTGATTAGAATGTTTAATACATTCATATTTAATCTAAGTTCTGATAATTTAGAATTTGTGTCTGCAATTTTGCTCTTTGTTTTTTTATGTCTCAGGTTTTTTTCCTTCTATTTCTTTATTCTTACTTTGTGGTAAATGTGTATTTTCTAGTATATTATTTAATTCTTTTGTAATTTTAATAAATATTTGAGTTATTCTTTTAGCAGTTTTCCTGAGGATTACAACTAACATCTTAACTTAAAAACATGTACTTCAATGTAATGCCATCTTAATTTCAATTGTATATACAAATTGTATAGCTCTGTATATCTCTGTAACCATGTGCTAGTTTTCATGAGTTAGATCCTAATATCAACTCAGTTTCTTAATTATTGTTTTAAGCAGTTTTTAAAAATCAGACAAGAAAGAAATAATTATAATCCAATAATGCATTTAATATCATAGTTTATATTTTACTATATACTTACCATTACTAGTGCTATTGATGGATTGATTGGTTGATTAGGATTACTGTATAGTGTCTTTTTATTTCATCCCCAGGACTTTATCTTCTGGCAAAAAAATTGTTTTTATTTATTTGGGTGATATGTTAATTTCTCCTTCATTTTTGAGATATAGTTTTGCTAAGTATGGAATTCTTGGTCAACAATCTTTCATTTAGCACTTTAAATATGTCATCCCACAGCCCTCTGGCTTCCAAGGTTTTTGTTGGGAAATCAGTTGTAGATCTTATTAAGGTTTTCTTTTATGTGATGATTTACTTCAGTCTCGCTGTGTTTTATATCCTTTCTTTATATCTGGTTCTGAATTTTGAGTATGATGTACATAGTGTGGATCTCTTTGAGTTTATCTTACTTGGAAAGTTTTGAGATTTTTGGATATGTAACTTAATGTTTTTCATCAAACTTGGGAAATGTTTAGCCATTATTTTTTAAAAATATTCTTTGTGCCCATTCCTCTCTCCTCTCTGTTTGGGACTCCCACTATGTATATATTGGTATTCTTGATGGTGCCTCACAAGTTCCTGAGGCTCTGTTTACTTTCCTTAATTCTTATTTTCTTTCTGTTCATTGGAATGGATAGTTATAATAGTCCTATCCTCAAGATTACTGGTTCTTTCTTTGTCAGTTCAAATCTGCTGTGGAGTTCCTTTAGTAAATTTTTATTTCAATTATTGTACTTATGAGCTTCAGAATTTTTAATGACTTCTATATCTTTATTTGTAGTCTCTATTGAGATACTGTTCTCATACTTTTAGACATGATTTCCTTTAGTTCTTTGAACAAATTTTATTTTTTATTTTTTTTATTTTAATTTTTTTTTTAAAGATTTTATTTATTTTTTAGAGAGTGAGCGAGAGGGAAACAGCATGAGAGGGGAGAGGGTCAGAGGGAGAAGCAGGCTCCCTGCTGAGCCGGGAGCCCGATGTGGGACTCGATCCCAGGACCCTGGGATCATGACCTGAGCCGAAGACAGACGCTTAACCATCTGAGCCACCCAGGCGCCCTGAACAAATTTTAATAGCTGATTTAGTCTTATCTATTAAATGAAATGTCTGGGCTTTTTCAGTGGAATATTCTATTGACAATTTTACTGTGTATAGACCATTCATTTTTGTTTCTGTGCATGTTTCATAATCTTTGTTGATAATTGGACCTTTATATAATATAATGTGGCAATTCTAGACATCAGAATTGACTTCCTTTACTCAGAATTTATTTTTGTTGTTGCTTCTTTAGTGACTCTCCTGTACTACATTTGTAAAGTCTCTGTTCTATGTCATATATGGCCACTGAAGTCTCTGCTTGGTTAGGGTAGCTGTCAGTGAATGATTGGAGAGATTTCCTTAAATACCTTTAACCAAAACATTTTCTAGCCTTTCATGAGGTGCTCTGTGTGCATGTTGAGGCTTGGTGTCAACATTCTGGCAAGCAATTGCCAACTCTGCCTTAGCCTTCCCTGATTGCTGTATAGAGCCTCCATTGGTCCACCATAGATGAGACAATAGGGCCTCTCAGATCTTCCTGAACATGTACATAGCCAGTGCAAACACTTGGCCTTCTCAATTTCCAGGAATATGTGGGATGTCTTCAAACCCCACAATTGATATCCTATTTGTCAACTTTTCCTTTTAAGTTTTTAGTCATAATCTTGTTTGTTCCAACAGTTATCACTGCCTCAGGAAGTAATTAAACAATTGTCACTGATTGTTTTTTATTGTTTTGATGTCCCAAGGGAAAGGTTGTTCCCAGTAAGCTCAGAGTCAGGTCAAACAAAAACATTCCCTGAGAGTGGGGATTTCTAAGTAACTGTCAGATGAATCTAATAATGACAGTTCTGTAGGGTGGAGTTTTAGGGTGCTCCAAACCTGATTTTCCCCCGCTAGTGCTGTTCAGCAGCTGGAGTTAATGCACTATGATTATTAGACTACAGGATTTCAAGGATACCATGGAGCTGAGGAGAAGAAAATGGGTATAGGGCAAGCAAAACTTACTGTTATTTCCAAGATTTAACCATTTTTCTTGAATAAATGCTCCTTGAATGGTTGGAAACATTTGGTTAATTTCCAGAGTGGGAGAAGATTATTTTAATAATTTTTACCACTGTTTTTATTGTTTTTGTGGAGGAGCTGACTCTCAGATGTCCTTACTCCACTATTCTAAAGTATTAGCCCTGTTCTATACAATTTAAAGATTTTTTTAGACTTTACATCCTGGAACTATGGCCCAGTTTGTCTGTAACCTTGTGGAGAAGGTCCCGGTGCTGGTGAATGCTGCTGGGACTTAAATGTAACCTTGACTGGCTACATTTTGACACTATGCCAAGGTTGAGCTGGTTCCTCCAACTCCTGCTGAGATCCCTACAGCTATTCAGAGCTTGAAAAAAATAGTCAAGTGTGCTCAAACCAGTAGCTTCAAAGGGCTCACAGTTAAGGGAGCTCTGCTGAATGGTTTGGTTGCCACTGAGGTGTGGATGAGGTTTTATGTTGGTGAAATCATAAGCAAGCGTGGTATCATTGGCTATAATGTTTGAAGACCAATCTTTAATATCTTTTTATATTTGGTTTATTATTTGAGTGTTCTTGGACCATGTGTGATCAGACTGGTATTTGCATAAAATAAGATAGTATATAAAAATCTTTTTTATATATTCTTATTATATTTATCTCTTGATATTTTATAATTTTGTTAACATTTAAAATAGGATGGATTGCTCACTTATAAATTATGAGAGATAGTAAAGAAAAAAAAAAACTTGCTTTTTGTTTATCCTGTACCCAGAAATCTTCCTAAATTACATCATCCATTTTGATAGTTTTTTTTTAATTTTTATTTATTTATTTGACAGAGAGAAAGACAGCGAGGGAGGGAACACAAGCAGGGGGAGCGGGAGAGGGAGAAGCAGGCTCCCGGCCGAGCAGGGAGCCCGATGTGGGGCTCGATTCCAGGACCCTAGGACCATGACCCGAGCCTAAGGCAGACGTTTAATGACTGAGCCACCCAGGTGCCCTTAATAGTTTTTTTTAAGTGGAATTTCATAGGTTTTCTAGATCAACAGTTAAGTCAACCACAAACAAAAAATTGTTTCTTGGTTTCTAATATTTACACTAATGTTTTTAGTCTCTTATTATATTGAATAAAACTTCTAAGAGAAGTCTTATTGGCATGGTTGCTAATCTCACTGACTTATTTCTGATTTATTGAAATTCACTTCACCAATCTACAAATAAAATAATATTTGGTGTTAGCTTTTCATGAATAGTATTTTTTCCTAATTACTATTCCTGTTTTATTAAGAGTCATGCTAAGAATTGGTTGTAGAATGCTATTAAATATCTTTTCAATATTTAAAGATATAACCATATGGTTTTCTTCACTTAATTTGTTAATGTAGTGACTTTCGTTTATCTATTTGTTAATGGTTAGAATGATGAACCATTCTTGCAATTTTATAATTAACTTCACTTGATTATTTTATATTACTTTATTTGTTGCTGATTTTGACTGTTAATATTTCATTTAAAAGTTTTGCATGACATTAATATTATTTTTGTATCAAAATGAAAGACTAACTAAAAGCCCAATTCAATGATTTCCTTATCCCTAATACTGAGGTGAAACTTTTAGATTGCTTTTATTACCCATAAACTTGCACTCAACTGGTTGGTTTAATATGTTTTGTATTTTTATGGGACGCCTGGGTGGCTCAGTCAGTTGAGCGTTTGCCTTCTGCTCAGGTCACGATCCCAGGGTCCTGGGATTGAGACCCACATCAGGCTCCCTGCTCAGCAGGAAGTCTGCTTCTCCCTCTGCCTGCCACTCCCCCTGCTTGCACGCTGTCTCTCTCTGTCTTTCTGGCAAATAAATAAATAAAATCTTTAAAAAAATAATATGTTTTGTATTTTTAGTTTCCAGCTGATGTTAGCAATTACACTAGTACATATATTTTGTTTCAACAATTCTTATAAGAACAATAATAAATGCTGTAATTATAAGAAGGAATATAAGGAAAAGGAAGAGAAGATAAAATAGATGATAGGTTAGTTAAGACATACAAAAAAACAAGTGGTGATTTTTTTCTGTCATTACTGAAGAATGCTCCAGAGTAAGTAACTGTGAATTATATTAATAAGAGAGATAGATTCAGAGAGACAGAAGAGGAAACATAAAGCTCATTAAAAAACATAATAATAAAAAGGGAAAAGGTGGGATTCTTTTTTCCTCAGAGACTAATGTCATGCCTGTAAATACATTCCATCATTGGACTATGGTCTATTTTGATTAGTGCTATGATTAATATCAGTCATTGCAGAGACAACTATTATGTATTTTCTGTTAGGTATGGTTAAGATGAGTTATGTGATGTGAATATAGATATAGATATAGATATATAGATATAGATTTTTATTTATTTATTTGAGAGAGAGTGGGGTGGGGGAAGAACAGAGGGAGAGGGACAAGCAGACTCCATGCTGAATGTGGAACCCAACATGGGGCACGATCTCATGACCCTGAGATCATGACCTGAGCCAAAATCAAGATTGAGATGCTTAACTGACTGAGCTACCCAGGCACCCCATTAGCATATTTTTATGTGTCATCCGTCTTGTATTATTAGAATAGCATTAGCTTAAATAAAGTGAGTTAATTCTTAAGATAATTTTTGGATTAATACTCTCTGATTCTAAACCCTGGAACTTTGAGAGGTTTTAGTTGTTCTTGCAGTTGCTGCTGCTGCTATTTTCCTTTTTATTTTGGAAGAATTTTAGACTTACAGAAAAGTGATAAAATCATACAGAAGTCCTATATTTCCCTCATCCAACTTCTCCTAAGATGAAGATCTTACATAACAATAGTAAAATTGTCAGACCCAGGAAATTAACATTGGAACAATATGATTAATAAACTGTAGAACTTCCTTCACTTTTACTAAAGTTCTAACTAAACTCTCAAGTTTTTTAATTAAGTTTTTAATTTTAATTCCACTGTAGTTAACATACAGTGTTATATTAGTTTCAGGTGTACAATATAGTGATTCAGTAATTCCCAGTGCTCACCACGACCCAGCGCTCATCATGACAAGTGCACTCCTTAATTGCCAACACCTATTTCACTCAAACCCCACCTTGCTACTGGTAACCATCAGTTTGCTCTCTATACCAAGCTCTCAAGTTTTAACTTTTTGACTTTTTTCATCTTGAGCTTCATCTTCAATATGTCACTGTTCCTCTTTTGTTCTATATCTTCCATTACCTTGACAATTTTGAAGAGCATTGGTCAGTTATTTTGACATACATGTATTTGTTTTCTTTTGTAAGTTATAAAATAAAATGATGGAAATCAGAAGTCCCTCCTATGGTACAAAGAAATACCTTCTAGGTCTATATAGAGAGCTACAAATTTAAATGAATAAATCGTAGGTCTGCAGACTATATCTGGAGGTTTTACCTTAAGAGTGGAGAAAATGGAAAAGGATTGGAATTCCAATGTGCTTCCTAATATTTCCTCTGGTGCATTCTCCAGAATATTCAGAAGCCTAGTTATTTTATGCAGCTGAATTGAATAACTCAGTTCTGATCTGAATGGAAAATGGATAATATTCTCTCAAGATTGAAATATACTAATTAAACTGATGAGAGAATAATTCATTCATTTGAAAAGAAATGTGAAAATGAATATGAAGATAACCATGTTTGCATATTCAGAGAATGACCCATCTTGTTAGATTCATTATTCCCAAATAACTGTTAAAGTTATTAAAACCACTATCCTTTTAAAAAGAATGACATTCTAAAAACATAATAATAATGATGAAGTATAGAAAGATTTCATGAAAGTACTGGTACTGTAATCATATTACTGTTGAGATGGAAATAATTACCTATTATAAAAAGTAAGTAAGAGTCATAGAGCTTAAAAACAAAACTATAGTTAGAGAAAATCTATTTCATAGAAAACAAACTATTGAAAAAGTTATCTTCAGGGGGCGCCTGGGTGGCTCAGTCGTTAAGTGTCTGCCTTCGGCTCAGGTCATGATCCCAGGGTCCTGGGATAGAGCCCCGCATCCGGCTCCCTGCTCCACCGTGAGCCTGCTTCTCCCTCTCCCACTCCCCCTGCTTGTGTTCCCTCTCTAGCTGTCTCTCTCTCTCTCTGTGTCAAATAAATAAAATCTTAAAAAAAAAAAAAAAGAAAGAAAAAGTTATCTTCAGGCAACTTTTGTCCGATGTCTATTAAGCAAATTAAATCAATATCACAATATTTTTTCTAACTTGATATAAAATAGTTAACTGAAGGAGTTTGGTTTTTTTTGCAAATTTTTATTGGGATATAATTCAGATCATATAAAATTTGCCCTTTTAGGAGCTCCTGGGTGGCTCAGTTATTAAGCATCTGCCTTCGGCTCAGGTCATGATCTCAGGGTCCTGGGATTGAGCCCTGCATCAGGCTACCTGCTCCGTGGGAAGCCTGCTTCTCCCTCTCCCACTCCCCCTGCTTGTGTTCCCTCTCTCACTGTGTCTCTCTCTGTCAAATAAATAAATAAAATCTTTAAAAAAAAATTTGTCCTTTTAAAATGTTTGATTCAGTGTTTTTAAGTATATTAACAAGGTTTTGCAACATTGCCACTATATAACTGCAGAATATTTCCATTTCCTCAAAAAAAAAAAAAAACAAAACAAAACCCTAGTCATCAGTCCCTCCACCCATCAATCACTAATCTAATTTCTGCCTGTATGGATTTGCTTATTCTGGATATTTCATACAAGTGGAATCATACAATGTGTGCTCAGTTGTGTCTGGCTTATTTAACAGAGAATAATGTTTTCTAAGTTCAGCCATTTTGTAGCATGTAAGAGTACTTAATTCCTTTATATGGCTGAAGAATGGCCCATTGTTTGGAAATATAACATTTTGTTTATCCATTCCACAGTTGATGGACATTTGAATTATTTCTACTTTTAGTTATTATGAATAATGCTGCTATGAACATTTCTGGGCATGTTTTTGTTAAGACATATTTTCATCACTCCTACTCAGTAATAGAGCTTCTGGGTATTATGGTAATCCTGTTTTATTTGAGGAATAGGGAAAGTGATTTCCACAGTGGCTGCACCATTTTACATTCCTTTCAGCAATATATAAGAGTTCCAATTTCTCCACATCCTTACCAACATTTAGTATTGTCCATCTTTTTATTATAGCCATCCCAGTGGATATGCAGTGGTATCTCATTGTGGTTTTCATTTGCATTTCCCTAATGACTAATGATATTGAGCATCTTTTGATATACTTATTCACCATTTGCATATGTTTTTTGGAGAAAAGTTCATGCAGATCCTTTGTCCATGATTTAATATTGGATTATTATTTCTTTATTGTTGAGATGTTAGAGCACTTTATATATTCTGGATAATAAACCCGTATCTGATACATGCTTTGAAAATATTTCCTGCCACTCTGTGTGTTGTATTTTCACTTTCTTGATGGTATCCTTTGGTGCACAAGTTTTTAAGTCTAATTTATAAGTCACTTAATTCTTTATATCTGATTCCTTATATATGTAAGTAGTGATATTTGTAGTCCTGTCTTACAAAGTTGTGAGAATTATAAGTTTATATGTGCAAAGTGTTTACAATAGCACCTGATGGTAAGCATTATAAAAGTGTTGGCTATTGTTATTGTTGTTATATAATTACTTAGTTCACAATGTGACCTTTAATGCAAGAGAAGTATTTTCTTAATTTGAGTATAAGAAATATATTGGTTATATTTATACTTATCAAATATTAAATCAAATGTTCTAAGTAGTTATTATGAACGTAGGAGTATGATAGGAATGGAGGGATATTTATATATAAAATACATTTCTTGCTTTCAAGAAGCTAAGTTTGAAGAAATGACATAATCAAGGATTTATCCATACCTATGTCATTAACCAAGTTCTGGTGATATCCAGAGGAAAAATATAAGATCCCTATTCTCATGGAGCATCTAAATAAAAAGATAAACACATAAGATATATGTTAAATAACTAATATGCTACACAAAAACAAGTAATATAAAGTCACAGTAAGTGGGCATAGTAATGAAAGTTCCAAAAGTAAGTAAAACTCATGAGAAAGTAATATATTACATAAAAGTCCTACATGAATGGTAATCACAGTAAGAGGTATTCAGAAAAATCATATATAGAGGCATTATTTTCTGATGATTAGTTTGGCAGCAGCTTGAAGATTACATTACAGAGGAGTTTGGGAGGAAAGTTAAGACGATGTGTCATGCATAAGGTCATAAGGGTTTCGTCTCCTTGTGTCAGGGATACAAAGGGCTGTGAAGGGGCAGATAAGAAAAATATTTCAAAGGAAATGTCTCCTCTGGCATCATAGATGATTCTATAATTTCAGGCCTGAGAGATTCAGGGAATATTTCTCTTGTTCATTTTATATTCCTTTCAATTAAGCAACACTAAATAAATATATGTTAAAATGTTAATATTTGGGATATGTGTATATATGCTTTTCATTATTTCCTGTTTGTTTCCAAGAAAGGTTTATATTGCTTTCATGAACAGAAATGATTTTATTAATAAGTATTGGATAAAATTTTGATTTTTTTTGCTCAAGATGTTAGACAATCACAAATTTTATTTGATACACTTTAGTTTTATTGTATTTCATCTAAATATGTCAAATACTTCCATTACTCTAATGTAAAATTTGAACTGTCAAATAGTTGAAGTAAAAAAGAAACTATAATTATTTTGTTTATTTTTCATCAATTTTCTTCATTACACCTTCCTTCATATGTTGACACCATATTCTAATTGGATTTCTTCATTTATTAAAATTCACTTATTCAATAAAATTTATCAGTCACCTACCATATACTCCTGAGACAATGAAGAAAAACACATAGTCTCTTCTTCAAGCTTACAGCAAAAAAGGAGAATCATGTAAAAAAAGAAAAAAAAAAACCTAAGGGTGATACACTAAGAGTTACAATGGGAGTTTTAAGATGCAAACCGTAATCCAGAAAAGATGAAGTGATTAACTCTGGTAGAAAGAGGGGATGAAGAAATCTTGATAGAGGAAGTTATACTTAATCTGAGCCTTAAAATATGAAGATGATTTTAATAGAGAAATGGGGAAAGAAATTTAAAGCAGAAGGTTAACTGATACAGAAGTGCAAAGCATGGAAAACCATTGCAAATGTGCAAAATGGAGAAAAGTTCTAAATTGACTGTAGCGGTCTTACTTGAGCAACTTGATCTATTATGAAGACATAAAGATACAGAAGGAGGGGCAAGAATTTGACAGATGATGGTTTTAGATTTTGCCACATTGTATTTGAGTTGCTCACAGAACACCTGCTTGGAAATATCCAATAATTGGTCTGAAACACATGCACATGCGAGTGCACACACACGCACACACACACAGAGAGATTTTTCCCAATTTTCTTACATTATTGTCCTTTTATCATATCTGTCTATCATGTATCAATCCAATTAACTTTTTTTCCCACTCAATCTGGTTTGTTGACCACTTGATCACTGCTGTAGAGTATCACATAATTAGACAATATTGTGCATAATATGTGCCACATAAATTTATGGTTTTCAATCTCAGTCAGTTCTTCAGGGCCTACAAGGAATTCCCCTATGCATCTCTAGTCAGTTCTTTCTTGTCCAGCATAGCAGTGATTTAAACCTTATCCAGGCTCGGGGAGCCAGGGTGGCTCAGTCAGTTAAATGTCTGCTTTCGGCTCAGGTCATGATCCCAGAGGCCTGGGATCGAGCTCAGCATTGGGCTCCCTGCTCAGCAGGGAGCCTGCTTCTCCCTCTCCCTCTGCTGCTCCCCCTGCTTGTTCTCTCTCTCTCTCATTCTTTGTCAAATAAATAAATAATCTTCAAACCTTCTCCAGGCTCTTCTTTTTTTTTAATTTTTTTTTAAAGATTTTATTTATTTATTTGACAGAGAGAGACACAGCGAGAGAGGGAATACAAGCAGGGAGAGTGGGAGAGGGAGAAGTAGACTCCCCGCTGAGCAGGGAGCCCAATGTGGGGCTCGATCCCAGGACCCTGGGATCATGACCTGAGCCGAAGGCAGACGCTTAATGACTGAGCCACCCAGGCGCCCCTCAAGTCAGTGTTTTACTTGGTAAACATGTCTGAGACCATGCATCCCTGGCTGCTAAGCACCATGGCGGACAGGGCTAGAAAGGTAACAGCTTTATTTTGAGCAGGGGGCAAAGACAAGGCAGCACTTTACAGCTACATTGTAATCTCCAGGCTCTTCAAACTACTCTTCCCTCCTCCATCCTCTACTGAACAACAACAACAAAAAAACCCTTACTTCCTTTCTGCCAACAAACATACAGATTTCTCTGCATCCAACATGTATATTCTTCGTTAGATTGGAAGAAGTATCTTTCTTTTTGTGTAAGCCTAATATCTTTTTCAACTATAAGCTGGATATCATTCCCTTCTGCTACTCAGACAACTTTTCCTTGGATGATCCCCTCCATCTTCATTATTTTCAATGCATTTTTTATAAAGCATCATTGTCTAGCGAATTTTAAAATGATCAAAATTTGTTTCATTTAAAATAATAATCCCAACTTCTCTTCCATTTGCTAATCTTTCTCATTTATATAGCTAAACTTTTTTTAATTTAATTTTATTTATTTGAGAGAGAGAAAGCATGCATGAACAGGGTGGAGGGGCAGAGGGAGAGGGAGAAACAGGCTCCCAGCTGAGCAGGGAGCCCCAGGTGGGGCTTGGTCCCAGGACCCTGAGATCATGACCTAAGCCGAAGGCAGATGCTTAACTGACTGAACCATCTAGGTGCCCCTATTTCGTAAAGTTTTGAAAGGGATTTTTTTTCTACTTGCTATATCCACATTTTTCCAGCCATTCCAATCTGCCTGTTTCCCTAAGGATACTATTGAAACTACTTTAGTAAATATCCTCCAACGTCTTTGTTATTACATATAATAAACACTTTCTAATTATTCTGTGATCTCAACATTTGAGCATTGTCCATTCCTACTTTTCATTGCTCTCTTACCACACTCTCCTCATTTTCATCTTGTTTCTGTGGGTATTCATATTCATCATACTTATTGGTTTATTTACTGGCTCTTATTTCTTTCTGTATAACATCCTTTGTAGATCCACACCTTATCTCACTTTGGGTAATCTTATCCACTTGCATGGCTTCAATTATCTAATTCTATATCTCTAGCCCAGAACTGTTTTTCCTCGGTTTGTGACCTATGTATCCACCTACCTAATGCCCTCTTCACCTGGATGTTTCTCAGTCACCTAAACCTTAAAAGTTACCTGCCACTTAGGCCCATTTTGATATGATCATATGGGGGTAATATGGCAAGCAGATATATTTTTAAAATATTTTTATAACAACTATTTTATATTTTAATACATACTAAGTGTAGTTCATACAAAATTCATAAAACATAAAAAATATACAGTAAAGAGTGAATTTCTTTCACCACCCTTTCCCCAGCTACTTAGTTTTCCATCCTAGGGACCACCACTTTACTAGTTTCTTACAAATCTTTACAGAGAAATATTCTATCTATATGTATGTTCCATTGAAGAACTTGTGCTCCCCCAATAATTAAATATTAATAATATATTATTGAGCTGAAATTATGCACATTTTGAGGTTATGATACCTGGCTTCACAATCTTTGCATCCCTAATTGTCCAGTGTATGAAACATAGTAGAAACTCAATTTAGTTTTATTGTATTTCATCTAAATATGTCAAATACTTCCATTACTCTAAAGTAAAATTTGAACTGTCAAATAGTTGAAGTAAAAGAGAAACTATAATTATTTTGTTTATTTTTCATCAATTTTCTTCATTACCCCTTCCTTCATATGTTGACACCATATTCAAATTGGATTTCTTCATTTATTAAAATTCACTTATTCAATAAAATTTGTCACCTACCATATACTCCTGAGACAATGAAGAAAAACACAATTTCATATTCCTTTCAATTAAGCAACACTAAATAAATATATGTTAAAATGTTAATATTTGGGATATTATATATATTATATATTAATCATAATTAAATAAATGATAAGTTATACCCTCTTCTAAAACCAGACAATACAACAATAATCAGATTAAGCAGCAATCACATTAATATATAGTGGGTTTTCAAAAATAAATAGCTTGGAATTTAAATTGTATTAATTCTAATTTAGCTGTGCATTCATTAGATCTTACTACAAGTTGTATGTAGTTTGACTCAGTGCTCTTTAATGTTTATAAGTAGTTTTGTTCACTAATAATTACTTTTATTTGGAAAAAAAGCACAGTTATAGGAAGGATTATGCTATAATCTTTGATTCAGGTTAACGAATTTATGGGAAATCTAGAGGTTCAGATTATAAACTCCCCTGAGGTGTAGTCTTAGTAGCTAGTCAGATGAAATAACAGCTTCAGGAGTATGCCGGCCTTGGAAACAAAAAACAATAGTGATAACAAATATTAATTTTCTTTAAAAGATGATCTGAATTGGCCTACTTAGGTTATATTTCGATGTTCAGTGAAGGCATCTGATTAAACTTGTCTTTCTCTTTTATTTTTTATGTATAATTTAATTAACTTTTACAGTTACAAATCTAAAGAAAAAGCCCTTTAGTATTCACCTGATTCTTTTTAGGTCACTCAGTGAATATAAAGCTATAATTCTATCTAAAAGTTTCACAGATAATAAACCTTAAGAGAACAGGTTTTTGTAGGCTCTTCTCCATTCTTCCTCCTTCCTAACTCCCTGTAAATTATTTACTTTTAAAATACATCCTGCTGGCAGAAAAATTTCATAGGACAAGAAACACATAAGGAGAGAGGACAACAGCATATTCAGAAGGATAAAAAATTGCTATTTGAAGACAGAGATCACTTGGAAATGCAAAAGTACAGCTGTTCCTAATGCAAAAAGTACATAGAAATTATTCCTGTTAAATGAAGCTTCCAAAGTTCCATGGAGACCTAAGGACTCTATAGTCGAGACATTCCATTGTGCTGTATGTCACCCAGACATAGCACAACTTGACCTCATTTGTCATTACACCACAAGTGACTTGTAAAATGTAGTCCCAATTAGCTCAGGGAACAAAAATACTAATTTTTTAGAAGATTTTATTCATTTATTTGAGAGTAAGAGAGAGAGCAAGAGCGAGCAAGAGTGGGGGGAGGGGCAGAGAGAGAGGGAGAAGCAGACTCCCAGCTGAGCAGGGATTCCCAACATGAGGCTTGATCCCAGGACCCTGGGATCATGACCTGAGCTAAAGGCAGACACTTAACTGACTGAGCCACTCAGGCACTGCCAGAAATGCTAATTTTGACTGTAGCTCATTGTGGAGGGCCATCAGATGCCAATAATTATTTTCTAAATTGTTTTTTCCCCTTTCCAGGATCCTTTACTTCAACCTGACCTTCCCTTATCCAAATCTGCTCATATAGGAGCAAAACAAAACACAAACACAAAAATATCACTTGGGACTTAAAATTGTCTTGTCAGTTGTACCTGATTTTAAATTTTGGTTTTGTTTCTTTATAAAATGCTAGAGTGAAATATATTCAGCTGTGTCTGAGTTATGTGAGCTAAATGATCACAGATTCAGTGTGTATATGTGACATTTATTGTTTTTGTATGTGTTCTAAAAGAGTTCAAGTAAAATGAAAATGAGATATTAAATGAAAGTGAGTATCCAGTATGACCACAAAAGAAAAGGGTACCATCCTCTCCAGTAATCATGAGTATTTCATGTATTTCTACTAATTTATCTAGGTACTCAATCTGTATCATTTAGTATTGCTTACCCTTTGCAAAATTTTATGTCAGCTAAGAAAATATGTTGTATTATTTAGGAGAAGCAATCTATGTAGATTTCAATTTTCTATATACACTACAATGTGAATTCTAGTCTAGAAATAGTCCAAAGTTGGAGAAAGGGGTACAGTTCAGAATTACCATTTTCTAAGTGAATGTGGTATGTGTGTGTGTGTGGTTTGAAAAGGCTCACACCAGCATATTCTAACAGAGTTCTTATACTACCACCTTCATCCAATTATTTGTTCTTGTTAAGTGTAAAGCTGTGCCCTGGAAACTGAATACAGTTGCTTATCTTTGCTGATAAACAGAGGAAAATAAGAGATGCCTTTGTGTTATCTGGAGATGCCCAGGCATGGACCAGTCTCAGAGCTGGGCATGTCCTACAATTACCAGCTCTGCAAATATTTGAGGAAGAGAAGCAAAGGACAATTGAAGAGAAAGACAAATTCAAGGTTTTTTGAGGTAAGAAATTAAATCATAGTTGTATATTATTTTTCCAAAATAAATACTAATATTTCAAATTTCTATTAAAAGAATTGGGGGAATAATTGAGATGAGACAGTATTGCAGGAATATGAATGATAAATGACTGGCTTGGCCCAGATAGCAGGGGAAATGTTGAGAAGCAGCCATATGCTGAACATAATATGAGGGCCGCCTGGGTGGCTCAGTCAATTAAGCGTCTGCCCTCTCACCCTGCTCGTGCTCTCTCTCTCAAATAAATAAATAAACCTTTAAAATAAATAAACATAATATGAATGTAGAGCCAACAAAACTTGTGAGATCATATGTGGAATACCAGAGGAAAAAAAAAAGAATCAAGGATAACTCTCAGTTTTTGGTCTAAGAGACTTAAAGAATGGAGTTGTTATTAACTGAGTTAGGAAAGCTGTACAGGAACAGGCTTAGGGTTGTTGATATGGAGTTTACTTTTCATGATGTTAAGTTTGAAAATAGTTTGACTTTTAATTTGAATAAGATTAGCTTATTCCATTTATCCACATAGTAATCAATCTTCAAACTTAGTTATTTAAAATAACAACCATTTAATCATATTTTATGATTTTGTGGGTCAGGAACTCAAGCAAGGCTTGGCTGTGGCATTGATGAATGTCATTGTTGGTATTCAGCTGGCAGACAGACTGGTTTTGAGTCTCCATAAAAGCTTCCCTCACATGTTTGGCACTTTGGTGGGTAAGTGGAAATCTAGGCTGAGCTAGAACTGTCAGTCATAGCACAGTAAACTCAGGGCAGCGGGATTTCTTACATAGCAGCTTAGAACTATAAAAGAGTATTCCAGTGAATAGGCAAAAGCTGCATAATCTTTCATGACCTACCTTTGGAAGTCACATAACATCATTCTGCAGTAATCTATTGGTCAAATAAGACACAAGCCAAGTCAAAGTGAGAGGACATGCATCTCACCACTTGGTGGGAGAAATGTCAAAGATTTTTTTTTTAATATTTTATTTATTTGACAGAGAGAGACACAGTGAAAGAGGGAACACAAGCAGGGGGAGTGGGAGAGGGAGAAACAGGCTCTCCGTGGAGCAGGGAGCCCGACGTGGGGCTCGATCCCAGGACCCTGGGATCATGACCTGAGCCGAAGGCAGACGCTTAACGACTGAGCCACCCAGGCACCCCAAGAGAAATGTCAAAGATTTTGCAAAATGTTTTAAAGCTACCACAAATTCATTAGAGCATCTTGAGCAGTGGATCAGCCCAATGTAACTTAGGTTTAAAAGCACGACTCTGAGTACTGTGTATAACAAAGACTATAATGGGGAGAGGGCAAAAGCAGAGAGAGCAATTAGAAGGCTATCACAGTGATGCATGTGAAATATGGTGGCTTTGACCAGAATAGTAGTAGTGAACGTGATAAAAAGTTTTTAAATTTCGGATACAATTTGAAGATAGAACTGACAAAAATTAGATGGCAAAGACGTGAGAAAAAGAGAGTAGCCAAGTTTTGGCCTAAGCAATTGAGTGCATTTACTTTGATGTGGGATATTGCAAACTAACAAGTTTCAGAATGGGGGAGTGGAAATCAGCAATGCAGTTATTCATCATGTGTGGTTGAGATAACTATTAGATATGAAAGTGGTAGCTGGATATAAGAGCCTGGAGTTGAATGGATTGTACACGGTACTTATATAAATTTTCAAAATATAGATGACATATAAAAAGCATAGGACTGTATGAAATCATCAAGGAATTCAGTCTAAATAGAGGAGGCAAGAGGACACATGATGATTGACTCCCAGAGAACTCCAATATTTAGAGGTTTAGAAGAGGAAGAGAATCAAGTAAATACTGAGAAAGAGGAACCTATACAATAAGAAAAAAAAAAAAAAGGTGAAAATTGTGTCCTGGAACCAAAGTGAAGAAAGTGGATCAGTGATCAACTGTGTCAAATATTACTAATAGGTCTAATAAAATAAAGACTAAGAATTGGCCGAAGTCTTTGGCAATTTGGAGGTCATTGTTGACTTTGAAAAAAATAGCTTTAGTTTATTAATGGGGATAAAAATCTGTTTTTAGGGAACTCAAGCATGAATTAGAGGGCAAAGGTGACATGAATATATAACTATCCTGAGGAATTTTCTATGAAGGAGAGAAAAAAATGGATAGCTGAGGATATGTGAAGTCAGGTAAAGGATTTTGAAACATGGTAGATATAGTACTTCTTTGTGATAGAAGTAAGAAAGAATGAATTTGTGTTGAATCAATCCATGTAATTGTTATAATGTTATTTTTAACATTTTAGCTAATATTTAAAATACATATTTGAATTTAAATACATATTATTAAGGTGACGATGCATTTAGGGAAAGCAATCTACATGGGTCTGTGTTCTTAAATATTCCAAAATTTAACAAAAATAAACTCATATTATTGGACAAAAATGAATATTTAGCGAAGAAGATGTTTTCCACTGAAAGATGTTTTAATCAGATAATTTACTTACTGGAAGTAACTAACCTTAGAAAAGAGGGGTTAAAGAAAATGATATTGGGAACAAATCTAGTCAATACTCTCTTCACAGTATCTCTAATGTTGTTCTCTTCATTGCAATTCCCACTTTTATCACCTAATTCTGGCACTCTTTATCCCTTGCCTGAATTATTACAGCAGAATATTTGCCAGTCTATCCCTATACCAACTTATCTAATACTATGCTGCAAATGTATACTGTCTAGCAAAATTCTAACTTGGGTGTTTCAAGCCTGCCACAGTCTAACCTAAATGAGCTTTTAAGTTTATCTCCCACTACTCTTCTACCCTCCCATACAATATACTTTTATACTCAAGCTAAAAGTGACTAGTCATTCCCCAAATTAGCCTTAAATTTCCCTGATTTCATGCCTTTCCCCATGACCACTGCCTAAATAAGTCAAAAGCATATTTATGAGTAACAGTATAGGGAAGTGAAAATAAAGGGGATGAGGAAGGGGGGAGGGCAATCCATGCAGCCTGTTTTTTCTAAAGAATAATTTATTTATTTTAGAGAGAGAGAGTGCACGAGTGGGAAGAGGGGGCAGAGGGAAAGAATCTTCAAGCAGACTCCCCACTGAATGTGGAGCCCAACGTGGGGTTCAATTTCAGGACACATGAGATCATGACCTGAGCCCAAACCAAGAGTCAATGCTTAACCCACTGAACCACCCAGGCAACACATAGCCTGTTGTTGTTGTTGTTGTTGTTGTTGTTGTTGTTTTTAATGCTAGATCTGCCACTTTTAGTTATGACCATGGGCAAGTTTATTTTTTTTAATCATTGTGAGCCCTTGTTTTCTCAAGTGTAAATTAACTTGTTAGCATTATTGTGAGTGTTTGGCAAACTGAACTTGTTGGAAAGTGGTAGCTGTTATTATTATTACAGGCTTGATTTAAATGAAGCCTCTCCCCATAAAATCTTCCCAAATTCCTTTGCTGTATTTCCACAGTACTTTGTTGACATCATAATATTAATATTTCACAATCTCTCCCGAACCATAGTTACTTGTGCATGCAACTTTTTTTTCTCATGCCAGGAAATGTAGTGTAGTACTGTTTGTTAAGAACACTATCTCTGCAATCAGAAAGACCTGAATGAAAATCCTAGCTCCTCTACTTAGTAGCTGTGAGACTTTATATGAGAAACCTCTCTGCCTGAGTTTCTTCATCTATAAAGTACAGATAAAAACAGTAGCCAACCCATGTGGGTTTGGGTAATAAAGGGTAATAAAGGTAAATGCTAGGTACAGTGTGTGAAACATAATAAAGGCTCAATAAATGTAAAATGTGCTTGGTTTTAAGTTCTTAAGGGATGGGAAATAAGTTTTGTCACCTTTGTTTTTTCCCCACTATGTCTATTACAATGTGTTGTACATTCTAGATGCTCAAATAATTATTGAATTACAATAATGCTGATTAAAACATTGCTAAATATACAAAGATTATTCAACTTTTGGCTTTGGTGTAAGGAGGTGAATATTTGAGTTAGGGCTTGAAACAGGAGCCTGGTCTCTGTATACTGCATTAAGGAAGTTCTTTATGCCTCATAATGTGGGCATGGCACAGTATCTTAGTAAATGTGCAGCAGATATTTACTGAATGAATAAATGATTGTTGTTTCATTGTAAACAATAGAAATTTATTTTTCAATAAAGTAAGTTTAGAACCAACAAGCATCAAGGAAAGGAAAAGATAAAACAATCTAAAGTAAAACTTTTCACAGAACCTTTATGATTCTGTGAATCAGATAACATACCTCTACATTTGTTATTTAACCCAAGTTTATAGCATAAAGCTTAACTTTTAAAAAGTATCTGTTTACCTCTCAAACAGTAGACTTACAATTATGATAGTTGCTATGTAAGCATGAGGTAACACATAGGCATGGCAGATAAGTTTTTCTTAGGTATGGAAAACAGAGAGAAGTGGAAATACACAGGGGCTTATAAATTGCTTGATTTCCTTAAGGTATCCATAAGAGGAATTGTAAAAGGAAGAACATCACAAATGTGTGCTTCTGTAAGTGAATGTAGTCTGTGTTTTTGCAAGAGTATATGAATTAATAGGGTTCTATCTCTGTGTAGGTGAAAGTAAAGAACAAGTAATATGGACAATGAAACACAGAAATAGGAAAGTCCAACCCATTTCTCAAGCCAACTCCGACACATCTTGCAAACTACTGCAAGGTTCAATTTCCCAAAGTACAATTATGATCACAATGCTACCATTCATTTATTCATTCACTTGTACCTTCAAAAATGTGTGTTGAAAAAAAAAATGTGTCTTAAATATCTGCATATGCTAGGCTACCTAGGCACTGGAGATAAGATAACATATAAGACTCATAGGGCTCATAGTCTAATGAGGGATACAGACAAACTGACTATGGGATTTTCAGAAATAAAATTCAGAACATTGGGTTGAAGATGGATACTGTAAAATTCTAAAGATAGTGGGGATAGTTGTAAAGGAGGAGGTGAAACTCTTTAGGAAGAATATGAAGAAACAATAACATGTAAGAGATGAGTGGGGAAAATATTTTGAGAAGACTAAGAAAGAACAGCCAGAGAAGTAGGGAAGAAGACCAAGACATAATAGTGAGGAAAGAATTTCAAGAAAAACTTGCATTATTTAAAAAGACAGCAGAGATAAAAAAGCAACAAATAAATATTCAGGAAACATTAATGGTTCTTCAATTCCTAGTAGTATATATAAACTTACCAGTGTTATACTCAGAAAAATTCCATAAAATGCTCCCAACCTACTTTCCCACAAGGATTTTCCTGTTCATATCCTTCATTTCTACTCTTGAAGGACTTGGAATACTCATTGCACCATGAACGTGCTAAACTTGCCTGCCTCTGATTTAACTCATGTTGACCTTTAAGTAGAATGACGTCCCCTCTGGATGAGACACATCTCTCCACCTTCAAGCAGTATTTCTAGACCCATATCTTCTGTGAAAACTCTCTTGTTAATCTTTCCCACTTGTAAACTCCCATAGAACTTTTATTAATATCTTCCTTGACACTTACCATATTATGTATTATGTAGTTCTGATTTCCGTTCAGACCCAAAGTATCTATTATCTTTGTGGGAAGTATCTCTATGAGAAAATTTTAGGCTGATGTTGAATACCTTGACTTATATTTCTATATTGACCACAGTAAACATTCAATATTAGTTAAAAAATTAGCCTTAATTATGTGATAACTCTGACATAGGGGACAAATATTTCATTCTAATGAAAATGCTTATTGCAAAAATTATCAACTAGGAATATAGTGCCTGATGAATCCAATGGTCTGACAGTATGCAATGTCTTTGTGTAATACTTGGTTCCCAGATTCAAAGACAATTTGTCAGGAAGGGGTACAAGTTAATCTTGGTTCACAAAAGAAGAATTTTATAAATTATTTTATGCTTATTTCAGTTGAAGTCTGTTTATTTCCTTCTACGAATTAGAATAGAACTTAATATTTTGGGTTCTGAAAACTTCTAACACTAATCTTTTGATTTATTGTTATAAAGACAAATTTACTTAGAGAAACAATAGGGGAAGACATATATCATTATAGAAAAAAATTGGAAGTTGTTGCAGAATATATTTCTTTTTTTTTAATTTTATTTTATGTTTTGTTAATCACCATACATTACATCATTAGTTTTTGATGTAGTGTTCCATGATTCATTGTGCGCATATAACACCCAGTGCTCCATTCAATACGTGTCCTCTTTAATACCCATCACCAGGCTAACCCCTCCTCCCACCCCCCTCCCCTCTAGAACCCTCAGTTTGTTTCTCAGAGTCCATAGTCTCTCATGGTTCGTCTCCCCCTTCGATTTCCTCTCCCCTTCATTTTTCCCTTCCTACTATCTTCTTTTTTTTTCTTTTTAAACATATAATGTATTGTTTCAGAGATACAGATCTGTGATTCAACAGTCTTACACAATCCACAGCGCTCACCAACAGAATATATTTTTATTATGAAATAAGAGTGGAATTTGAGGTTGAAGTTTATTTAATGTTTATTTTCAGGGGAATCCCATCAATTGTTTTTAGAAAAATTATTTGAAAGAACAATGCTATAATACCATCATGAAAACCAGACTTCATAGGAACATAGTCTTTTGTGCATTTCAAAATGATTTTGGTAGAGGAACATAAAATTTTCATGGGAGGGCTGGGTGTATCGATCATTTAGATTACAAACAGCTTAGAAATACCCCAAATTCCTTTTTAAAAATGTAATGAAGAGACATTATGGAAGTTGGAATAAATCATGGCTTTTCACAACTCTCCCAAATATTTATTTGCCTAAAACAGGTACAGAAATCTGAAAGTAGACATATGCATTGACATTTTCTTGACAGATTCATAACCCTATGATTTCCAAAACTTTAATGTTCAATAACATTTCATTAGTATACTCCAGTGTATTTATTACCATGCATTATTAATACAGATATGTGCCTAGGAGATGTACAATTTGTAATTATTTTTCCTTTCAAAACATAATAGCTTCACATTGGGCTTGTTGCAGCTACGATATTTCATCTCTGAATTCTCCTTCGAACTTTCTAGGGCTATGACATAAATTTGTATTTGAATAGAAAAGCTGTCAAGAAGGTGCTGTGGTACTATCCATCACATTTTTAATCCTGACCATAGTTAGATGCTACTGAGGTTGGCTGTCCAAGACACTAAACAAAGATTGAAATTATGCCTTCTGTTCTCACGCATCAAAGTTGCACCATTATACCAAATTCAATAGGCCTGTATTACACTCTATTAATTTCCTATTAGTTCTCAGCTATGCAAAATCCAACCATGGTGTCACTATGGCTTAGACATGCAACCTTGATTCCAGCATCAAAAAAATGGAACCTGTCACTTCTAATAATTTTACAGGAGATTCTACAAATGTAAATCCTTTTTCATCTTGTCATCCTTTCATGTCTTTAATGAGTTTGCTCACTAACAGTGTAGAATCTTAATTTAACTTTCAGAAATATTAACAGCTATTATAACTGAGCATCTCTAGGAGTATACTAATTAAAGTGTAATAAAGAGTAATTTATAATACCTGAAACATTTGTTTTTTAAAAAATTCCATCAATATTTAACTATATATCAGAAAGAAAACAAAGACAATAGTGAACTCAAGATTCCTAGCCAAACTGAATATTTTGAGAGAAAGTATCATCTAGCATAATCAGATGATCTACAAATTAAACCCAACCATTTGTAAAAGCCAGTGAATACTGTGTACTTGAAAAGCAAGTTAACCAGGGATTACCACGTTGAAGTTATATATAGAAAACAGTTAACTCTTGGGAATAGGTTCTATGAGCAGTCTAACAAGTACTATACATAAAATATTAGTATATTCTCTCAAAGACATTTATGCTTTATTTAGATTTATTGACTTTTTGCCACTATTACTGACCTTTAAATCTAATTAAGTTCCCTTGGAATCCAGATCTACACCCTTTTATCTCCTTTGACAGCTTTTAATTTAAATGTCTGTAAATAACCACTAAAATTCACTACCAGTAGTAAAAATAGTGTTTGCTATCCCAGGGTCCAGATGTAATACTTTGTGTTGAAGAAAACAAAGACTCAAAATTTTCAATTTTGAGCTATAAATTTCATTATTAATCTTTCTAAAGATTATATCAAGCGGGTTTTGTAGTAGAATTACACTGATTTTTCATTTAGTCTATTGTCCCCATTTCACAGTAGTTGAATTATTCTATAAACAATAATATAACATCAATTTTTAATAAAGAATCAGTGAAACCTGTCTGGTATTCCAGAATACTACATTCAAGGAGTCTGAGCCTTAGGTATTTCATTGGGGAAGTAACATTATGCAAGTCAAGTCTGCCAAGCCACAATTGCTCAAGTATGCCAGATTTTGGCATTTAGATTTTAGTGTGAATCTTAACTACTTTAAACTCTGCTTCATTGTGCAGGTAACCTGAAAGGGCAAAAGGACACCAATCATTGTGTGAATTTTTTTTCTATATACGTTGGACATAGAATACTTTATTCATTTCAGTCTTTTCTGTCCACTACCATTTTGGGAGAAGTAAATTGCTGAAAGTCTGCCATTATCTCAGTATCAACTGCCAGGGTGGCTGAATTTCAACGTAAGTCATGATATGTAGTAGTTACCAAGTACACATCTTACTACATAGTCAATATGTATTTTACTATTTGTCAACACAAAACATCTTTGTCTATGATATTGAATCCCTCTAACTTAGCATTTATATTAAGGATTTTACAGATAGAAAGAGCATTGATAGTGAATAGCTATCAAGCACTTATGTTTCAGGCACTAAGTGAAGTCCTTTATATACATTATTTAATTTTTGCATTAGCCCTATTATCAACCCCATATGACATATAAGGGAACTGATGCACAAAACAGTCAACAACTTATCCAAAGTCATATGACTTGTAAGTGTTAGAATCAGGATTGAAACCCTTGTCTTAACCACAAATACTACTGCCTCTCAGTGTTAATCAAAAGGGTAAAATAACTCATTTTCCTTTTTAAAGATTTTTATGTGTATTGCCTTTTCATTATGTACAATATTTGAAGCATTTAAAAGTTATATGCATCATCTTTTGGTCTTTTTTTAAAATGTATTTTTCTTTATATATAACAACATCATATTTTAAGTCATTGCTTAGTCAAGTAGTTCCTAAAGGAGAGAGATAGAAAGTGATTGTTAGAAATGGTGTGAATTGGAGGTAGATGATTAGGGGCAGTGGGGACAAAAGACATTGCTTTTGTGAATAACTGGAATTGGGAATATTGATGTTCATAGGAATTGGAAAGATTGAATACTGAGAGTGAAACACCTTAAGATATTGCAAGCTAGATAAATGGACTAACACATAGCACCCAATGAGATGGGGATATCATGTATACACTTGTGAATTTCTGGTTCATAAAGGCTTTCTTTATATATGTAGCCAGATGGGAAAAAATGCTATTTAGAAAACAGAGTGTCTGCTTTGCTGGTGGTTCTAGGGAAACATCAACAATGTCTTCAATGGTGAGTATTACCTTTTTTCTTTTTCAGGAAAAATCTCACAATGTACTTTAAAGAGCATTTTTGGTTGAAAAGTTTGAACCCAGAGCACTAAATGATCCAACTTCATAGTGCTACCTAAGAGAGTGAGAGAGATTTTAAGTTTATGCAGGTAACCTGAAAGGGCAAAAGGACACCAATGTGGAGATGAAAGTGAAGGAAATGAGTCTTGGGAAGGAGGTAGAAAGAAACCTGAAAAGGTGATAGCCTAAGGAAGGGATACAGACACCAAGAAACTCTTAGTTCCAGGAAGGCCCAGTAAAATTTTAGGACAGTGATATCTGATGCTAACTTTTAAGTTGTTTTCTATTGTGCTGTAACACCACTACATTGCTCTAAAACTTTAATATAAACCTGATATATGTAAAAGATTTCATCAGTGTTGTTTGGTAGAGAATGAAGGAATAAGGATAGTAAGAGGGTAGGAGATACCCAGGAAAAGCATCAGCTTTCCACTTCCTAGTCGACACAAGCAGATTTAAAGACATAGGGAGTAGTATTATGATTAAGCTGCTATAGTTGAATATTAAAGAGAGAATC
The DNA here is from genome assembly GCF_029215605.1 of Mirounga angustirostris. Classification (NCBI taxonomy): domain Eukaryota; kingdom Metazoa; phylum Chordata; class Mammalia; order Carnivora; family Phocidae; genus Mirounga; species Mirounga angustirostris. Next base: position 102,860,798 of record NW_026991719.1, read on the forward strand.
CAGAGGCTGGAGAACTAAAGAACACACACTCATTAATCACACATGAATTAGATGTATGTGAAGAAAGTGTTTACATTGCTATCAGTAAAAGCTTCTATATGCTTTGGACAATATTTTTTAGCTGATATTGAGTGACCTCAGAAATCATCAAATAGATGAATGTACGAGGAACTTCTGTTTATTAAGTATGGAAACAGTATTAAAGCACATTATTTATGTAGTGAATAGAATATAACATATTTGGAGATAGGCTTAGTGTAGGTTCTGTGAAAATAAATGAATCACAGAAAAATCCACAGTTGGATGCTTGAAATCACATTTTCTGTGAGAGGAGATGTGTTATTCAATAATATTTTAGAAGTTGGAGGTTAAATGTTATGCAGCAGCTAATATGTCCCTATTGTGAAGAAAAGAACAACACAAATGATGGTGCACAATGTTATGTAGGTTGTTATGCCCGTAACATTTGAGTCATCTCATTTTAGAAATCTGATAAAGGAGACAATAACTTAATAATGTGGAGTATATATTCCTATAAAGTCAAGAAAATGGATGCTGGTAATGGTGTGTGCTCAAATTATAGGTTCCTAAGTAAGAATATTAGGACAGGCTTCTATTCTATTTCCTAACTGCAAAATAATCACTGCTTCAGGGGAAAGTTCTGTTTGGCTCTCATCATTTCTGCTACCTCCACAGGTGAGTAAGAAGGAATTAGGTTTGTGAGCCTCAGACTGCAGACTATCCCTATGTTTGGAAATGCGTGCGTGCGTGCTTGTGTGTGTGTGTGTGTGTGTGCGGTCTTCCATAGTAAGATGTCATCCTAGCTTAATAAGCTACTTAGAATATGAATTTTAGAGTGCAAGAGATATTTAAATAGGTACATTATAGGTCCTTAGCTACATGTTGGAATCTACTTTTACATAATGTGTAGGGCTGACTCTTCTAATGAGTCACACTTTCAGAATGGTTTGTTCCAATGTCCTCATGTATTGGAATCCTGAATTAGCTGCTTCCTGGATTCTATTTTTACAGGTCTTTGCCCCAGTCCACTAATGCCTGAGATAAGTTCTATCATCTATCTTTACTTATGTGTGTTGTCTTGGCTTGCTGCAACATGTCCTTCCTCCACTATCTAAAGGCCTTACTTGAACTGCTGACCTTTCCTTTTACTTAATTCAATATCAATTTATATCTTACTTTTCAGTTCTTTCTTTACCGACTTCTTATGTATACATTCTCCCTACTGTCCTGGTGTATGTCAACAAACTCTGAGTCATTCAGGAAATAAATATTTTTATCACATTAATATAATAGACTTGAAAAATAAATCAAAAAAAGATGAACTGAAGTTGACTGTAACAAAGTAGTAAGAAATGGAAATAAACATATGTGTGCATGTTTATGTATTATAAGGACAGCAATTATTTGAATGACTGTAATAATTATATTCAATGCATAATCTATATTTTTCTTTTTTTAAAGATATTTATTTATTTATTTATTTATTTATTTATTTAAGAGAGAGAGAGAGCACACAAGTGGGGGGAGGGGTGGAGGGAGAAGGAGAAGCAGGATCCCCACTGAGCAGGGAGCCCAACATGGGGCTCAAGCACAGGACCCTGTGATCAGGACCTGAGTCAAAGGCAGACGCTTAACCAACTGAGCCGGGCACCCCAAGGCCACCTTTTTTTCATGCTCTCTTTTCTCCTTCCTATCCAATCTCTATAAATATATGATAAAAAAGTTAAATAATCTGACAAAATAAACATATAATTATTAAATGTCTTAGAAACATAGACTGACAGAATATTAGATCTAGAAGGGGACCTTAGATATCTTCTACTTTAATCTTCTCATTTTACATTCGAATAAGATAAAGCTCAGAAGATTATAGTACATTGACAATGTCATAGAGATAGTGGCAAATCCAGAACTTAGACCCCATCCTCCTGATACCCAGTTCAATGTTTTTTATTATATCACTGTGCTATCATAGACTTGAAAAATAAATCTCAAAAAGGTGGACTGAAGTTGACTATAACAAAGTAATAAGAAATGGGAATAAACTTATGTGTGCATGCTTGTATATTATAAGGACAACAATTATTTGAATGACTTCAATAATTATCCTCAGTGCATAATCTCATAAAATATTTTTAGTTGGCAGTCTGGAAATAGAAATGAGAATCACATTTCTGAAACAGTCATTTGATATTACTCCCAATAAGTTAAGAAAACATAACAAAATGAACAATATTAGAAATGATTATAAAACATTACAGGTCTTTAAATATTAAACTCTAGTTCACAAACTCAACCTATAACAGCTTTGGTACATAATAAACCACCTCAAAACTTTTTAAAAGATTTTATTTATTTATTTGACAGAGAGTGAGAGAGAGCACAAGCAGGGGGAGCAGCAGGCAGAGGGAGAGGGAGAAACAGGCTCGATTCCAGGACCCTGGGATCATGATGTTTTCATGCAGGCACTCCTAAACCACCTCAAAATTTAATGACAATACAATATCCATCTATTTAGTTTACAAATCCATAGGTTTACAATTTGGCCTGGGATTAGATGAGTGGGTCTCAATAGTGCTTGTTCAGGTATCTACAGTCAGCATGTGGTCAGGTAAGAGCTCCACTTCTGGGGGTTGGCTGGCTCTTCACTGGGGCATGTCTATCACCAGCCAACAGGGTATCCTGAGATTATATAAATGGCAACTAGTCACATGGCAGCTAGGGAGCAAAACAAGAAAGACAGCAGGGCATTCAAAGCCTCTTGAAGCCTAGGTTCAGAACTAGTTCAATGTTGCTCCTACATTCTATTAGCTTAAACCAACCTCAAGGCCAGCCCAGATTCATGTGTTGGGAATAATACACTCTGAAATTTAATGGGAGAAGCTACAAAATAACACTGCAAGGGGCATGCACATAAGGGGGGAATAAGTGCAATCATTTAAAAATCTGTAATAACACTCTCTCCCCCAATTGTGCCCTCTCTCTGTCTCTGTCTCTCTCATAAATAAATAAAATCTTAGGGGCACCTGAGTGGCTCAGTCGTTAAGCTTCTGCCTTCAACTCAGGTCATGATCCCGGGGTCCTGGGATCGAGCCCCACATCGGGCTCCCTGCTCAGTGGGAGGCCTGCTTCTCTCTCTCCCATTCCCCCTGCTTGTGCTCCTGCTCTCAATCTATCTCTGTCAAATAAATAAATAAAATCTTTAAAAAAATAAATAATAAAATTTAAAAAAAAATCTATAATAACATCCAAACAATTAAAAACAAGAAACAAGTACATTCTCTCTCTTTCTTTGTTTCTCTCTCTATATGTTTATTTAATACACTTACGTATACATGAATATAATTATATACATTTATCTTTATGTAAATGTATATATTTATATAAATTTAAATTTCTGAGGAAGAAAAGATGGCGGAGGAGTGGGGACCCTATGACAACTGGTCCCTGGAATTGAGCTGGGTATCTACCAGACCACTCTGAGCACCAACGAAATCAGCCTGAGATGTAACAAGATCTGGATCTCTACAAACAGAATATTGCAGGCGGTTGGTTTCCAGGTAAGAAGTGGGGAGCTGTGGTTCCACAGGCAGACATCAGAGGATAAACGGCAGCGGAAGGGAGCCTGGCCATGGGGATCCTACACCGCCGGTGAGTGACAGCCTCCCATACTGGGGACGGGGCACAGACTCACAGATGTGTAGCAGCAGGGAAAAGATTTTAGGGCAGCCCCCGGGGACAGAAACCTGGAGCGGCGGGGTCGTGCACGCGAACTAGGAGTGGCTGGTGGCTTTAGAAGCATAAAGGGCAGAGACTGTCCCGACCTGGAGGCAGGACTGGGAGCGCTACGGAGGGACACACAACCCAGGACGCTGCAGTTTATAGCAGCATGGAGAAAAATGGAGACAGTGTGGCCTGGAGAGCTCACTGAAGAACAGATTGCGATCTCTCTGCTCTGAGGCAGAGGTTTGGAAATGGTCTTTTCTGCTCTGACTCTTGGAAGAGACACAGAAAGCCACCAGGGAAAGCCGCTGGAGAACAAAAGCCCCCAAAAACTGATTCCCACTGAGCCCATCCCACCACAGGGGGGCAGGGCAACCCTGCCCAAACAGGGTTGCCTGAGTAACAACACGGCAGTCCCCTCCCCCAGAAGACAGGCTGGAAAAACAAGAGGCCAGCAACCCTAAAGTCCTTAGAAAACAGGTGCATCTTGCTTGGGTTCTGCTCAATAATATGGACTCTATACATTCCCTCAACCACCCATCAACAGAATGACTAGGAGGAGGAAACCCCAAAATAGAAAAGACTCAGAGATTATGACTTATGCCACAGATTTACAAATGGATGCAGATATAACCAAGATGTCAGAGATGGAATTCAGGCTAGCAATTGTGAAGACAAGAGCAAGAATGGAGAAATCCATTAATGGCAACATAGAGTCTCTAAGGGCAGAAAAGAAAGGTGAATTGGCAGAACTTAAAAATGCTATCAGTAAGATCCAATCCAATGTAGATAATCTAACAGCTAGGGTAAGTGAGACAGAAGATCGAATAAGCGACCTGGAACACAATATAATAGATAAAAAGGGAAAAGAGGAGGCCAAGGAAAAAAAACTCGGAATCCATGAAAATAGAATCAGAGAAATAAATGACACCATGAGGCATTCCAAAGTCAGAATAATTGGAATCCTGGAGGGAGTGGAGACAGAGAGAGGGCCAGAAGATGTATTTGAGCAAATTGTAACTGAGAACTTCCCTAATCTGGGGAATGAAACAAACATTTGCATCCTAAAGGCAGAGAGGACCCCTCCCAAGATCAAAGAAAACAGGCCAACACTCCGGCATGTAATAGTAAAACTCACAAATCTTAGATACAAGGAAACCATCTTAAGGGCAGTTAGGGGTAAGAAATTCCTTATGTACAGAGGGAGGAACATCAAAATAATGTCAGACCTATCCACAGAGACCTGGCAAGCCAGAAAGGCCTGGCAAGACATATTCAGAGTACTAAATGAGAAGAATATGCAGCCAAGAATACTTTATCTGGCAAGGCTTTCATTTAGAATGGATGGAGAGATGCAGAGCTTCCACGACCGGCAGAACTTGAAAGAATATGTGACCACTAAGCCGGCCCTGCAAGAAATATTAAGGGGGGGTTCTATAAAAGGAGAAAGATCCCAAGAGTGATCTACAACAGAAATTTACAGGGACAATCTATAAAAACAACGTCTTCACAGGCAACATGATGACAATTAATTCTTATCTTTCAATAATCACTCTCAACGTGAATGGCCTAAATGCTCCCATAAAACGGCACAGGCTTGCACATTGGATAAAAAGACAGGACCCATCCATATGCTGCCTACAAGAGACTCATTTTGAACCTAAAGATACATCCAGACTGAAAGTGAAAGGATGGAGATCCATCTTCCATGCCAGCAGACCTCAAAAGAAAACTGGGGTCGCAATTCTTATATCAGACAAATTAGATTTTAAACTAAAGTCTGTAGTTAGAGACACAGAAGGACACTATATCATTCTAAAAGTGTTTATCCAACAAGAAGATCTAACAATTGTAAATATCTATGCCTCCAACATGGGAGCAGCCATCTACATAAGCCAACTGTTAACCAAAATAAAGAGTCATATTGATAACAACATGTTAATTGTAGAAGACCTCAATACTCCACTCTCAGCAATAGACAGATCATCTAAGCAGAAAATCAACAAAAAAACAAGAGCTTTGAATGACACACTGGACCAGATGGACCTCATAGATATATACAGAACATTCCACCCTAAAACAACAGAATACTCATTCTTCTCGAGCGCGCATGGAACTTTCTCCAGAATAGACCATATACTGCATCACAAATCAGGTCTGAACCGATACCACAAGATTGAGATTACTCCCTGCATATTCTCGGACCACAATGCTCTAAAACTGGAACTCAATCACAAGAAAAAATTTGGCAGAAATTCAAACACTTGGAAGCTAAAGACCACTCTGCTCAAGAATGTTTGGGTCAACCAGGAAATCAAAGAAGAACTTAAACAATTCATGGAAATCAATGAGAATGAAAACACATTGTTTAAAAACCTATGGGATACTGCAAAGGCAGTCCTAAGGGGGAAATACATAGCCATCCAAGTCTTACTCAAAATAATAGAAAATCCCAAATTCACCAACTAACTTTACACCTTAAAGAACTAGAGAAAAAGGAACAAACAATGCCTAAGCCATGCATTAGAAGGAAAATAATTAAAATTAGAGCAGAGATCAATGAATTAGAAACCAGAAACACAGTAGATCAGATCAACGAAACTAGAAGTTGGTTCTTTGAAAGAATTAATAAGATCGATAAACCACTGGCCAGACTTATCCAAAAGAAAAGAGAAAGGACCCAAATTAATAAAATGATGAATGAAAGGGGAGAGATCATGACTAACACCAAGGAAATAGAAACAGTTATTAGAAATTATTATCAACAACTATATGCCAATAAACTGAGCAATCTGGATGAAATGGAGGCCTTCCTGGAAACCTATAAGCTGCCAAGACTGAAACAGGAAGAAATTGACAACCTGAACAGGCCAATAACCAGTAATGAGATTGAAGCAGTGATCCAAAACCTCCCAAAAAACAAGAGTCCAGGGCCGATGGATTCCCTGGGGAATTCTACCAAACACTCAAAGAAGAAATCATACATATTCTACTGAAGCTGTTTCAAAAAATAGAAACAGAAGGAAAACGTCCAAACTCATTCTATGAGGCCAGCATTACCTTAATCCCCAAACCAGGCAAAGACCCCATCACAAAGGAAAATTTCAGACTGATATCCCTGATGAATATGGATGCCAAAATCCTCAACAAAATCCTAGCTAATAGGATCCAACAATACATTAAAAGGATCATCCACCACAGCCAAGTGGGATTTATCCCCGGGATGCAAGGGTGGTTCAACATTCGCAAATAAATCAATGTGATAGAACACATTAATAAGAGGAGAGAGAAGAACCATATGGTCCTCTCAATTGATGCAGAAAAGCCATTTGACAAAATAGAGCATCCTGTCCTGATTAAAACTCTTCAGAGTATAGGGATAGAGGGAACAGTCCTCAAGTTCATAAAAGACATCTATGAAAAACCCACAGTGAATATCATCCTCAATGGGGAAAAGCTGAGAGCCTTTCCCTTAAGATCAGGAACACGTCATGGATGCCCACTCTCTCCACTCTTGTTCAACATAGTACTAGAAGTCCTAGCCACAGCAATCAGACAACAAAAAGAAATAAAAGGTATTCAAATTTGCAAAGAAGTCAAACTCTCTCTTTTCACAGACGACATGATACTTTATGTGGAAAACCCAAAAGACTCCACCCCCAAATTACTAGAACTCATCCAGCAATTCAGTAATGTGGCAGGATACAAAATCAATGCACAGAAATCATTTGCTTTCTTATACACTAACACTGCAACTGTAGAAAGAGAAATTAAAGAAACAATTCCATTTACAATAGCACCAAAAATGACAAGATACCTCAGAATAAACCTAACCAAGAGGTAAAGGATCTATACTCTAGGAACTACAAAACACTCATGAAAGAAATTGAAGAAGACAAAAAAGATGGAAAAATATTCCATGCTCATGGTTTGGAAGAATAAACATTGTTAAAATGTCTATGCTACTCAGAGCAATCTATATCTTCAATGCCATCCTGATCAAAATTCCAATGACATTTTTCAAAGTGCTGGAACAAACAATCCTAAAATTTGTATGGAATCAGAAAAGACCCCGAATCGGCAAGGAAATGTTGAGAAAGAAAAACAAAGCTGGGGTCATCATGTTGCCTGATTTCTGGCTATATTACAAAGCTGTGATCACCAAGATGGTATTGGCACAAAAACAGACATATAGACCAATGGAACAGAATAGACAACCCAGATATGGACCCTCAACTCTATGGTCAAATAATCTTTGACAAAGCAGGAAAACACATGCAATGGAAAAGACAGTCTCTTCAGTAAATGATGCTGGGAAAATTGGACAGCCACATGCCAAAGAATGAAACTCGACAATTCTCTAACACCATACACAAAGATAAACTCAAAATGGATGAAAGACCTCCATGTGAGATGGGAATGCATCAAAATCCTAGAGGAGAACATAGGCAGTGCCCTCTTTGACATTGGCCACAGCAACTTCTTTCAAGATACATCTCCAAAAGCTAGTGAAGCAAAAGCAAAAATGAACTTTTGGGACTTCATCAAGATAAAAAGCTTCTGCACAGCAAAGGAAACAGTCAACAAAACAAAGAGGCAACCCACAGAATGGGAGAAGATATTTGCAAATGACACTACCGATAAAGGGTTGGTATCCAAGATCTATCAAGAACTTCTCAAACTCAACACCCAAAAAACAAATAATCAAGTCAAAAAGTGGGCAGAAGATATGAAAAGACACTTCTCTGAAGAAGACATACAAATGGCTAACAGACACATGAAAAAATGTTCATCATCATTAGCCATCAGGGAAATCCAAATCAAAACCACATTGAGATACCCCCTTCCACCAGTTAGAATGGCAACAATGGACAGGGAAAGAAACAACAAATGTTGGAGAGGTTGTGGAGAAAGGGGAACCCTCTTACACTGTTGGTGGGAATGCAAGTTGGTACAGCCACTTTGGAAAACAGTGTGGAGGTGCCTCAAAAAATTAAAAATAGAGTTGCCCTATGACCCATCAATTGCACTCCTGGGTATTTATCCCAAAGACACAGATGTGGTGAAAAGAAGGGCCATATGCACCCCAGTGTTCATAGCAGCAATGTCTACAATAGCCAAACTGTGGAAGGAGCTAAGATGCCCTTCAACAGATGAATGGATCAAGAAGATGTGGTCCATATATACAATGGAATATTACTCAGCCATCAGAAAGGGTGAATACCCAACTTTTACATCAACATGGATGGGACTGGAGGAGATTATGCTAAGTGAAATAAGTCAAGCAGAGAAAGTTAATTATCATATGGTTTCACTTATTTGTGGAACATAAGGAATAGCATGGAGGACATTAGGGGAAGTGAGAGAAAAATGAAGGGAGGGGAAATCGGAGGGAGAGATGAACCATGGGAGACTGTGGACTCTGAGAAACAAACAGCGTTTTAGAGGGGAGGGTGGAGGGGGAATTGGTTAGCCCGGTGATGGGTATTAAGAAGGGCATGTGCTGAATGGAGCACTGGGTGTTATGCGAAATCAATGGATCATGGATCACCACATCAAAAACTAATGATGTATTGTATGGTGACTAACATAACATAATACAATTTAAAAAAATAAAAAAATAAATTTAAATTTCCAATTTTTATTGCCAATGATGTTGACTATTTTAGGTTTATATTTATATTGCACATTATTATAAATTACATGTTTTGTATCTATTCACCATTTTTTAATAAACATTTAAAATTTTTAGAGCATTTTTAGATTTGTGAAGATAGTACAGGGAGTTTCCATATACCTCACAGCAATTTTCTCCTATTATTATCATGTAACATTACAATGGTACATTTGATACAATTAATGAACCAAAATTAACACCTTATTATTAACTGGAGTCTATATATTATTCAGGTTTACTTAGTTCTATTTTATTTTATTTTATTTTTTTGCAGGCAGATAGGCTTATTTTATTGAATGAGCCAGGTAGTTGCTGAAGCTATTATATTCAGGCAAGAGAAGAGGTCTCTTCCTCCTTGGACAGTATTGATTTCCTCCTTCTTGGCCAGGAGTCTTGGTCTTAGACCTGCAGGCCTTCAGGCAGCTTATCCAGGAGCTTCTTCCAGGCCTTGTTCCCTCTATTCCCAGTTTACTGAAAGTTTTCATTGTGAATGAGTGTTGGATTCTCTCAGATGCTTTTTCTACATCAATTAATATGATCAAATGATTTTTCCTCTTTAACCTCTTGATGTAGTGGATACTGATTGATTTACAAATGTTAAACCAGCTTTGGATCCCTGGAATAAATCCCACTGGGTTATGGGGTATAATTATTTTCAGACATTGTTGGATTCAATTTGTTAATGTTGAGAATTTTTACATCCAAATTCATGTCCTATATTGGTCTGCACATTTTGTTTCTTATAATGTCTTTGTCTGGCTTTGGTATTAGGGTAATAGTGGCCTTAAAGAATGATTTAGAAAGGAGTCCCTCTGCTTCTATTTTTTGGAAGAAATTGTGGAACATTGCTATCATTTTTTCTTTAAATGTTTGGTAGAATTATCCAGTGAAACCATCTGAGCCTGTTGCTTTATTTCTTTATGGAAGATCATCAGTTAATGATTTAACTTCTTTACTAGGTAAAGGACTATTCAGGTTATCAAACGCTTCTTATGTGAGTTTTGGTAGTTTGTGTCTTTCAAGGATTTGGTTTACTTCATCTAAGTTATCAAATTTCTGGCCATAAGGTTATTCATAATATTCCACTATTATACTATACTTTTCATGTTTGTGTGATCTCTAGTAATGACCAGTCTTTCATTTCCCATATAAGTAATTTGTGTCTTTTTTTTTTCCCTTAGACTGGACAGAGGCTTATCAATTGTATTAATCTTTTCCAAGAACAAGCTTTTTTCAATTATTTACTGTTTACAATTTCATTGATTTCTGCTCTAATTTTTATTATTTATTTTCTTCTAGCTTACTTTGTACATAAATTGCCCTTTTCTCATTTCTTTTTTTTTTTTTTTTGGTGGTACTTAGCTTATTGAGTTTAGAGCTTTCTTTTTTCTTCAAACATGCATTTAATTCTATAAATTTCCCTCTAAGCTCTGCTTTTGCTGCAACCTCGAAATTTTGAGTTGTAGTTTCATTTTGATTTAGTTCAAAATATTTTCTTAAATTTCTCTTGAGATTTCCTCTTTGACCTATGGATTATATATAAAAGTGTGTAGCATATAGTGTGTGTGTGTGTGTGTGTGTTAATTTCCAAATAGTTGGGTATTATCCGGCTAATTTTCTGTTACTGATTTCTAACTTTATTCTACTGTGATCTCATTACATACTTTGTATGATTTATTTTCTTTAAATTTGTTAAAGTGTTACATATCCCAATATGTGGTCTATCATAAATGTTCCATGTGAGATTGAGAAACTGTGTATTCAAATATTATTGAATGGAGTATTCAATAAAAGTTATTTAGATCAAGTTGATTGATAGTGCTGTTCAAGTCTATATCTTTACTGAATTTATACCAATTTCATGTATCAACTAATTATGGAAGGAACTGAAATCTCTAATTATAATACTGGATTGATCTATTTCTCCTTTTAGTTCTATTGGTTTTTGTCTCATCTATTTTGATACTCTATTGTTAGGTACTTACACATTTAAGATTGTTGTGTACAATTCTTGGAGAATTGTACCTCCTTAACATTATATGTATTCCTTTTTTAATCTCTGTTAACAATCATTCCTCTGAAGTCTAATTTGTTTAAAATTATTATAGCTATTCTAGTTTTATTTTGATTAGGTTTAAAAGGGTATATTTTCATTCACTTCTTTACTTTTAATCTGCATATATCTTTATATTTAAAGTAGGTTTCTTGTAGACAACAAAGAATTGAATGTTGTTTTTTGACGCAGTCCCATAATCTCTGATCTTTTTATTGTTGTACTTAGACCATTAACTCTTAAAATTATTATTAATATATTTGGATTAATATCTACCATGCTCATATTTGTTTTCTAGCCATTGCATTTATTTTTCATTCCTTTTTTACCCCCTTTTTTAAATTTGCTGCCTTCTCTGGTTTAATTGAACATTTTTATGGCTTGGTTTTAATAATATTTATGGTTTTCCCCTCTTAGCATATCAATTATACTTCTCTTATTAAAATTAACTTAGTGATTTCCATAAAATTTACAATATGCTTTTAAAATCAATCTCAGTCTCCTTTCAAATAACACTATACCACTCCATGGACATTGCAGCTACCTTACAAAAGAGTGCTCCCAATTCCTTTTTCTTATCTCTTATTACAATTACATTGTTGTCATTCATTTCAGGTGTCCATACTCTGTAATCACTCAATGTATTGTTATAATTATTACATTAAACAGTTATCTTTAAGAACAATTAGGAGTAAGTAAAAGAAAAAATACTTATGTTAATTTATTCATATTCCAATGTTTTTCCTTTCTTTATGTAATTTCTAGTTTCTGATGTGTATCATTTTCTTTTTGCTTAAAAAACTTGCAACATTTCTTTAAGAGAAGTTCTGCTGGTGATGAATTCCTTCAATTTTTGTTTTTTCTGAAAGAAATCTATTTCTCCTTTAGTTTTGAAGGATAATTTCACTGAATATAAAATTATAAAATAGTGTTTTTGTTTTGTTTTCATTTAAACACTTCAGATATTTCACTCCATTCTTTCTTTGCTTGCCTGCTTTCTGATGAGAAGTCTCCCTTAATTCTTTTCTTTGTTGCTCCATAGGTAAGATTCTTCTCCCCACCGTTTTTTTTTTTTCCCCCAGAAATTTTTGCTTTCTCTTTTGTTTCCTGCAATTTAAATATGGTGTGTTAAGGTATAGAATTTTTAATTGATGCCTTTGAGAAAGTGAACTTCCTGAGTCTATGGTTATATTTCAAATGTATCTTCTGTTCCCTTCATCTCTTTCTTCTCTTAGTATTTCCATTATCTGTATGTTACACCTTTTATAATTATCCCACAGTTCTTGGATATTCTGTTGTGGGTTTTTGTTTTGTTTTTTTTTTTTTTTTTTTGGCCTTTCAGTTTTAGAAGTTTCTCTTTACATATTTTCAAGCTTGTTGATTTTTTTTCCTCAGCCATGTCCACTTTATTGCTGAGTCCATCAAAAGCATTCTTCATTTCTGTTACAGTGTTTTCAATTTCTAACAATAAATTTTAATTCTTTCTTAAAATTTCTATTTCTATCTCTGTTCACATTGGCTATCTGTTCTTTATGTTGTCTGCATTTTCCATTAGAACCTCTAACATATTAATTATAGTTATTTCAAATTCCCTTTCTAATAATTTCAACATCTATATCATATCTGAGTCTGGTTTTAATAATTGCTTTTTTTTGCTTAAGACTGTGTTCTCACCTTTTAGCATGTCTTGTAATTTGTTGTTAAAAACCAGACATCTTATCTCAGAAATGAGAACTGAGGTAAATAGGTCTTTAGAATGAGGTTTTATGTTAATCTCTACAGAAATTGTGCTGTGTTTTGGGGTGTCTGGGTGGCTCAGTTGGTTAAGCGTCTGACTCTTGATTTCGGCTTAGGTCATGATCTCAGGGTCATGGAATCGAGCCCCACATGGGGCTCTATGCTCAGCAGGGAGTCTGCTTGAGATTCTCTCTCTCTTCCTCTGCCCCACCCTTGCTTTAGTGTGTTCCTCTCTCTAAAATAAATAAATAAATCTTTAAAGAAAAAGAAAAATAAATTGTGCTGTGGTTCATGTTTGCTGTAGCTGAGGTGCCAGAGTCTTCAAATTTCTCCTATGCCTTTGTTTTATCTCCCTTCTTGACTTTGGAACACCATAAGTATTCCCCCTCAAAGAGAGTCCACATCTTATAGTTAGCTGTAATTAGCTATTACTATATTGGAGCCCTGTTGGTATGGTGGTAAGATGTGGTGAAGAAGTGTTCAATAATTTTCTGAATAAATCTCCATCTTTTTAGTAGTTCTGTGTCTCTGGGCTGTGATCTTCACAAGTATTTCTCCACTGATAGAGATTGTCCCACCCACCCCATCCCACCCTCTGCTTAGATGAAACAGAAAGGCTAGAAGGAACTAGAGTTGAATATTTATCCTTCCATCAGAAGGATAAAGCTCTGGTAAAGTCTTTTCCCTCTAGAGTAGGCCCTTTAATGGAAAACACTCTGGATGTATTTTACAATGATTATTCTTTCCCTTCTTCCACCAGAGCCATAAATCCATTTTTCTTGGATCTTTACAGTGAGAACTTGGTGGGGTTCCCAGATGTAAAATCTATGAAATTGTGAGGTTCATTCTAAGACTGTGATCCCCAGGAGTTTCTCACTCTCATCATAGTTCACATTCAACTTCCAACAATTTGTCAAATTGTTGTAAATGCTTTTAACCAGTTATGGCTCCTACAGCTTATGTTCCTTGTAAGCACATCTCAGCTGTGACTCTCTGGATATACCTGTCTCTTTACATTTCAGTGCAATGGTTTGCCAACTTCAGGTTTCTGATGGGTTCAAGAAAAGTAATTGGTTTTCAGGTTTGTTTGTTTTTTTTTTTTTCTTGTTGAAAGGCAACTTCCATGCTCTTTACATGTCAAGGTTTAAGCTGGAAGTCTCTCAATATATTTTTATATATCATTGTCTCAGAATTATTTTGAAGATTAAATAATTTAATACATATAAAGCACTATTTTAGTGCCTGACTCATTCTAAATGTTCTGTAAGGGTTAGTTCATGTTATTACTACTAGTATGATTAAGTTCTAGATAGTTTGTTATTTGGGATACAAAGATGATTAACATACAAACCAATTCACATAGTCTGATAATGATTATTTGGCATGATTAGATAGGGTATTCATTTCTGTCATTATATAGATGATGAAAATTAATATCAGAAAATTTAAATGACTTAACAAGGTAACCTAGTTAACAAGATAACACTCTAGTAAATAAATAGTTGCCACATATACCATATATAGATTTCCAAGTTATAAAAATTATAACAAGCATTTAGGTTAAAAATATTTTAGGTAATATAATAATTTTCCTTTGAAAATTCATAAGATACTTTTAGTGCCTCAATACATTTTTAAACTTATTTAAATTATAGTAATGTGAAAATGTTATATTTGAGAATTTATTGTACTATCATTAATAATGGTCCAGGACATGAAATGACATGGTTTAAGAAAATGGAAATGAGTTTAGAGTATCCAAAACCATTTTTACATAACTCCTAGACTGGAATAACAGTTAAATGGATTTACAATTGGTGTAAAGTTCTGGAATTAATAAAAATTACATAGCTTATGAAGAACTTTACTCAGCACTTTCTGTGTGCCAGTTTTGTATTGAATAAGCCCTGAGCATAATTCCTTGGTCCAGTCTATCATACAACTGCAAGTAAAATTTACAATGAATTCCTGAGGATTATGAGATAGTTGGGCTGAATTCTCATTATCTACTTACCTCTCAAAAGCTCCTCAATACCTACAGGAAAAATAGACTTACCAACATGACCCTTCATTGTTAATTCACTATTAACTTATCCAGCCTCATCCAAATACTCATCCTATCCTCTCTGAGAACTTTCCCACTCACCCACAGGTGTGGTTCAAAGAAGTTTGTATAGTGACATCCCATCCTCAAGATCCCATCACTGGTTTATGTTATGATAATGAGAATATCTGTCCTGGTAATTTTCTTTCTTTTTTTTAAGATTTATTTATTTATTTGACAGAGGAAGAGTGAGGAGGTGTAGAGGAAGAAAGAGAGGAGAGAGAGAATCTCAAGCAGAATCCATGTTGAACATGGAGCCTGACACAAGGCTTCATCCCACAACCATGAGATCATGGCCCTAGCCAAAGTCAAGAGTTAGACAACTTACTGAGCCACACAGGCATCCCTGTCCTGGTAATTTTCAATTTGGAGTCAGATATTATAATTAAGGAGTTAATGGCCAATAATCATAGCTATCATAATAGTAGCTGAATTTATTGAGTGTTTCATATTTGTAAACTACTATACAGAGCACTTTGTTTTAATTTTCCTATTGATCCCTCTAAACAACTCTATGATATAGGTACCAATTATTCTTGTCTTACAGATGAGGGGACTGAGTCCCATGAGATTAAATTACTATTCATGTTCACTATGCTACTGTCTCACCACAAGGTCATCTGCCTTTGAACAGGAGTCACATCTTAGAGGAATGCATTTCTAATGATGGAACTTTAGGTGTGGATGGAATTGAAGATCATTAGAGTGACATATTGATGCCTTTCAAATCATACCTGAAAGTTGATCTCCAAGTCCACATATGATTAAAGTCAGATTTTTTAATTCAACAATGTAGGTATACCCTGATATACTGCTTAACTTTTGCTTCATACTATCTTACCCTAAATAAATCCAAATGTAACTATGCTGATATCTAATACCCAGTATCAGACACAGGCAATTAAATGACATTTACTGTGCTAACTCTCTCTAAAAGAATTATCTAAAGCAATGTTTTTTATTAATATTGTGTGTGTTGGGTTTATTTAAGTTATATTCATAATTAATTTTTATTTTATGGTATGAAATTTTGTTTTCAGTATTAAAATACAATCTATAATATTGTAGAGATGGACAATAAAGGTTTAACCTAAGATAGTTAAATTTGAAAAACTGTAGCCTAGTAACCAATTATGTCTTACATTATAAAATGCCTGTATAGATCTTCCTTGACTTATGATGGAGTTATATCCCAATAAACCCATCATAAATTGAAGATATTATAAATTAAAAAATGTGTTTAATACACCTTACCTACTGAACATCATAGCTTAGCCTAACCTATCTTAAACATACTCAGAACATTTTCATTAGCCTACAGTTGGGCAAAATCATCTAACACAAAGCCTATTTTATAATGAAGTGTTGAATATGTCATATAATTTATTGAATACTGTAATGAGAGTGAAAACACGATGGTTATATGGGTGCAGAATGATTGTAAATGTATCAGTTGTATACCCTTGTGATCGTGTGGTTGATTGGGAGCTACAGCTTGCTGCTGCTGTCCAGCATCACAAGAGAGTATTGTACCACACATTGCTAAACCAGGAAAAGGTCAAAATTTGAGGTACAGTTTCTACTGAATGTATATTGCTTTTGCACCATTGTAAAGTCTAAAAACTGTAAGTCAAACCATCCTTAAATCAGGGATTGTCTGTTCTTGTATTGAAGTCCTGTCAAAAAAACAAACCACACTAAAGATTTCAGCAACTATAATTTAATATAGGAAATTGATTACATGGGTACTGGAGGACTGAAGAGGCAAAAAAAGTGACATTGAGGTAACGCAGATATACTACTACAGGAAGCAGCTACCATTGCTAAGAAATAAAGAAAATGGAAAAGCTAGGTTATTAGAATCTGGGAACTTGAAGGATGGGCTCTCAGAACTGATTTTGGAGCTCTGATGAGTGGCTGCTGCCTAGCCAGAGCTGATGTCTGTGAGGAGAAATAATGAGAAGAGCTGGGAGTGCCAAAAAGTATTTGGATACTGAAAGGAATAACTGCTGTCATGGTGGGGGACTATTCTCAGGGCATGAAGTAGTAAGGAAAACAGGAACGTCCAAGTCCCTTTTACTCTCCTCATGTTTTCCATTCGCTCTTTGATGGCCTGTTGTCCTCCAACCCCATTCTTTGAATCTATCAATGAATCAACTGGCAAAGGATAAATACAGATTGCAGAGTCACTGCTCTTACATCATAAAACTGAGTATGACAGGGTGAGTGTGGGGTTGAGATGCAACAGACTAGTTGGCTAGTGTAGGCACAATACTTATGAGTACTTATTAATTTAGACATCTTCAAAAATTATAATTTGGGGCAATTCTATTTTCATTTATTGAAGAACATTTTTCTGAAATTGTCAAAGGATCGCCAAATGGCAAGGGAGAAAAGGGGGCAAAGAGACCAGATCTCAAGACCATAGTAACTAGTATTAGCTTAATAATAGACAAAATAAACAATGGAACAGAATAGAGTTCAAAATAGACTCACATATGTATATGTGTATATACTATACAGGCACACATATTCTATGAAAAAGGTGACATTTTTGTGCAGTGGGGAAAAAGATGGTTTTTTCAATAAATGGTCTATTCTATTAGAAATCCATAAAATATCAATGTATCTGTGTCCTACCTCATGCCATATTCAAATATCAAGTCCAGATAGATTGCAAATCTAAATGTGAAAATTAATAAGGCATTAAAATAGAAAAGATTAAAAATACTAAGTTCTGATAATGATGTAGAACAACTGAAACCCTGATAAACTTCATTTAATGGGTGTAAAAATTGGTAAAACTAATTTGGAAGTCTGTTTGACATGATCTACTAAAGTAGAAGACATATATAAGCCCCATTTCTCAAAAATTCCACTACAAGTATATATACCCAGAAGAGATGTGTGTATTTGTCCACCAAAAATCATATACTGGAATGTTTATAGCAGCTTTATTTATAAGAGTCCCAAACTGAAAAACTACCCAAATGCTCATAAATAGATTAGATAAATTATGGTATTTTTACACAATTGAATACTATACAGCAATGAAAATGAGCAATGTACAACTAAACTGAATAATGTGGACCGGTGTCACAAATTCATAATGTTGTTGAAGAAAACAATCCAGACAAGGAAGAGTTTGCTCTGTATGATTCATTTTATATAAAGTACCAAAATATGCAAAACTAACCCAATCTATTAAAAGTCAAATTAGTGATTACTCTTGGAGATGGATGACTAGAGCGGGATATGATGGTCACTTTGTGGTGCTTGTAATTTTCAATTTCTTAATCTGGGTTCTACTTACATAATTGTGCTCAGTTTCTGAAAATTAAGCAAGAGTTATACTTATTACATGTACTTTTATGTGTATATATATGTGAAGTATAATATATACTTACATAATATATAATATTGCATATATATTATAATATATAATAATATATATTATATATGTGAAGTATAATATATACTTATATATAATATATAGTGTATATATATACACAGATGAAGTATATATTACACTTCAATAAAACAAGCAAGAATAAGAATAAAGTGGCTCATTATCCCCACATATTTATGCATTTTCAACAAATAGATTTTATAACACATTACAAAGTCTCATATACAAAATACTTTTATGAAGAGTATATATTGACAAATACATTTCCTGACCATAAGAGACTGCAGCTATTTCTTCAATAGTGAATGCTTTGCTAATTCTTATCTTTTTTATTGTGGAAATTTCAGCTATATAATAACAGTGATTGAATTACTTGTTCAAGCATAGGTCTTTGTTTTTTTCATCCACTAATTTCTACATCTAATGAATGCTACTTTGCCATTAACTGCTGCAGACATTCTATGTAGCATACTATCATAGTTCTGGAACTCTTTAAGCAAGTATCATTGTTGTCAAATAGAAGAGAATTGACCTGGATAGTTACACAATAATAAAGGTATTATGCAAAGAAATATGTATGAGCTTGTTTTCCAATGTTTCAAAGACTAGGAACCTAGACTTATAAGTCCTGTTTATTTACTACCAAAGACACTTGGCTATATTTACTTCAGTTAATTTTGCATAGTCTTCTTTTTAATATAATTGCATGCACTAATTTCAATTGATATGAGCTTTAACAGAAAGCATAAATATATAAAATATTTGGATACTTATATTTTCAGATGTTTATTTAAAAATCTGAAATTATACTTAAACACAAGTGTTAATAATATTGAGTAATAGTACTCAGCACGAGAACATAACACATGTCCCATGTATAAGCATTGTTATTGCTAATTCAAAATGTTGACTATATGTGTCATGGATATAGACATTTTTGAATTCAAAAATAAGATTTTTATTTCCATAAATATAGGATGGATATGCAGAGAAACTGCAGCTAGTATAGAATACTTTAAACTTTTATCTCTCTGTATGTACGTGTTTGCGTATACTTTCTTATCCTTATTAAAACGCATCGCTAAATTTATATTAAAGTTAAGAATGCAAGACATGGCAAAATAGTTCTATTACATAGAGACAGTCAAACTCTGGAGCAGTTGTTTGCCCTTAGGGCGCATGAAGATTTTTTTTAATTTTATGATGTTATGTTAATCACCATACAATACATCATTGTTTTTGATGTAGTGTTCCATGATTCATTGTTTGCATATAACACCCAGTGCTCCATGCAGAACGTGCCCTCTTTAATACCCATCACCAGGCTAACCCATCCCCCCAGCCCCCTCCCCTCTAGAACCCTCAGTTTGTTTCTCAGAGTCCGTAGTTTCTCATGGTTCGTCTCCCCCTCCGATTCCCCCCCTTCATTTTTCCCTTCCTACTATCTTCTTTTTTTTTAACATGTAATGTATTATTTGTTTCAGAGGTACAGGTCTGTGTAAAATAAGTCAATAAGAGAAAGATATGTATCATATGATCTCACTGATATGAGGAATTCTTAATCTCAGGAAACAAACTGAGGGTTGCTGGAGTGGTGGGGGTTGGGAGGGATGGGGTGGCTGGGTGATCACAGGATGCATGAAGATTGCCATTTTTCTAGAGACTAGGTTTCAATGGAATAGGTTTGAGAAGAGATAGGTGGGAGGTCGGATGAAAAACCCCCACATAATGCCTAGAACCACAATTGTGACACTATCAGTGGATGAATTTGAAAAAGATATCTTCCCACAGAGGAAAACAGTAGGTGCCAGAGCCAGTTTAATCTTTGCTCTTTTAACTAATGAGGTTGACAGTTTCCCTAAATATTTGAAACAAAAGAGTCAAGACGGTAAACAATTGGGTAAGGCATACTGTAGAAAACCATGACTTTCAGATTATGTATACTCTAATGTATTGCTTTTTTAAAAATTAAGATGTTTGCTTGACATTAAAATAATAGTGACATACAGTGACTAATTAAAGCAATGTAAGTGAAATAATGGCCTGCCTAAGTCTTATACGTGGTAGAAATATATTTTAGGATAATGAACATGCACCAAATTCAACAGGATCCTACAACCAATGTAACACTGCTTGTCACATGACATACTCACTAAGAGACATCTTTCTGTTATTTGCCATAGATTAACTTGTCAAGTATCACAACTGCCACTGTGTGATTGACATTTCTCAAATTCTGACTTAAACTAAATCTTATATGAAGTAACATACAGTAAATCATTAAAATTCCAATGTACCAATGATTTTTAAGCATATATTTTTTGTAAATAGTAATTTATCAAAAGATAGACACAGATTTTATGTATATATTTACATCTCATACCTATTACAGTTTGAGTGAGACAAAAATGAATATATGTTAATGATTCTTAAAAAGTGTTGAGGTAGATGAGTTGATCCCCTGTCTTAATGGATTCTCTCCATCGTTGGAGAGAATTGTCCTGGTTATTCCAAAAGGTAATAACATAATTTTTTATTTCTGTAATTGAAGTTTTTAGTATGCAAATGTGTAAAGTAAAAGAGGTGTTGAGATTCTGGAGAGGGCAATATGAGTGTGAAATAAATTTATTCAGAATAATGTTCCTAGACACAAAGTAGGGTACAAATCTTCACCAAAATGACACCAATTGTAATCATCCATACGTTAAGGAGATATTATCATTTTAGCTAACAAAGTAAAATGCCAACAAAGACAAAGAAAATTGAACTTGTTCAGAAAGGTTTTGGGAACCCCAGGAGAGAAAGTTTCAAAAATGAAATGTTGTAGCCAGTCCAGTTTGAAACAAATTATGTAAGTCCATCCAGCAACTTTTCACTTAAAAATAGGTAGTAATAACCTTTGAGGAAAAACTGTGCAAAAACTACCATTTTTCTCTCACCAAAAGCATTTAGGTATAGAATAGTCTACATATTTTATTAGTCTTGGAGAAACCATGTGACTTTAATAATTTTGGATCCAATCATAAATCTGATAATTTAATCACAGAATAAAAAGCCAAGGATCCTGTGAAATCATATCCATAATGCAAGTTACTATTCTATGACATGCAATTTTCCCTTCACTGAAGTTTAATCATAAATAAATGTGGCTGGTTAAAATAGTATAAACTTAAGATTTTTGCCAGAGACTTTGAAAATGTCCCTGTATCTGTATTGGAGATTTTAAACTCTGGACAGCATTTACCTCCTTTAAACTTAATCTAAGTGTACTACTTTGAGGAAGGAACTGTTTCTATCATGCTTAGATGTGATTACAAAGTCAGCATCAATAATTTCTGAGAAATCTTGGAAAATGGAGACAGAAGTCAGACAGCCGAAACCCACTAATTTCCTAAAATGGAAAAAAAATATTGATATTTAAAGACTTATTTGTTTGAAACATAGCCTGGCCAAAAAAATAATAGCTTAAATATGGTTAATAAGCATTAAATTATAAAAGAATGTGATGATCTCCGGGAGCCAGTAAGGATTCCCTAAGAAGTCATGGCAAACTTTGAGGTAATTTTTCAAAAGCCTCTAAAAATTGGGTGCTGGTTGCCAGGGGAACCAACTATATAAGTAGAGGGTTGGATTTTTTTTAAAGATTTTATTTAGTTGATAGAGAGAGAGAGCACAAGTAGGCAGAGCAGCAGGCAGAGGGAGAGGGAGAAGCAGGCTTCTCGCTGAGCAGAGAGCCCAATGACGGGCTCAATCCCAGGACCCTGGGATCATGACCTGAGCCTAAGGCAGATGTTTAACTGACTGAGCCACCCAGGGACCCCAAGGGTGGAAATTTTTAGCCCTACACCATGACCTCCAGAGAGGGGAGAGGAGCTAAAGTTTCAATTAATCACCAGTAGCCAATGATTTCATCAATTGTGTCTATATAATGAAGTTTCTATAAAAACCCTAACCAAAGAGATTCAGAGCAATTTCAGGTTGGTGACCATATCTACATGCTGGGAAGGTGGCATGCACAGAGAGGACATGGGCTCAATCTGAGCCCTTCCTTTGTGTCATGATGGCTCAATGCATGAAGGTGCTCCAACCTCACCCGGAGCCCCAGTATCTGTCTACATTTGGCTTTAAAACTTTATCCAGGACTGGTCAGCATTGATTCTCCTCCACGGAGCTGCATGGAAGCAACTATGCTAACCTGCTCTGGCAGTTTGGTTCCTACACAGTGGGCCCCTCCACGGGCAACTTGAGGAGAGGAGGGAGACTGTATGCACATGCAGAGTGGGAAGGTGGGGGATGACTGGGCTTCTTAACCTTTTTTGGAGCCCTTGGCTGTCTGGTGAAGAATTTGATGCCTTCCTAGAGTAATCTTTTTACTTGTATAAAATAAATTCATAGGACTGCAAAGGAAACTGATCAAGCTAAAATAGTTACAGTTAAAATCTGTGAGGGCGCCTGGGTGGCTCAGTTGGTTAAGCGACTGCCTTCGGCTCAGGTCATGATCCCGGGGTCCTGGGATCGAGTCCCACATCGGGCTCCCGGCTCAGCGGGGAGCCTGCTTCTCCCTCTGACCCTATCCCCTCTCATGCTGTTTCTCTCTCTCAAATAAATAAATAAATAAAATCTTTAAAAAAAAAAATCTGTGATAGAGCAAAAGATGACTTCTTTACTGTATTAAATAACAAGATCCAGCTGTAGGTCTGATAACTACCATAACTTTGGAGTAGTGACAAATGTAATGATATTCCAAGATATCCACAATGAAAGGAACGAGCTATGAAAACATGTATGATTTCTATTGTTATAGGTACTGCTAATACCACTACAGCATTGCTTGTAGTCATAATTGAAGGAAATAGTACATTTTAGTTATAAGTTAGTGACCATAAAGATGCCATTTTTTTCCACATCAAAGCTTACAAATTCCCTGAATTCTGTCCGTGGGCCTGAGGATGAGAACTTCTGGAAGTTAGGAGCTTCATTTTTGTCCCTTTTATTTTATTCCTGATAATAAAGTGCTCCCTGTACCTAGGCATGTACCCAAATGAATTATAAGTAGAAAGCAGGGACTCAAACATCATTTAAAGTAAAAAAAATAGTGAGTTTTACTAAATACTTAAAAAAAATGAAGCCTGGAGTGCTTAGAGTTTATAGAAATGGCAACTATTGTTGTTATAATCATCTATTATTCCATACATATACATAGCTAAATGACTTGCAGGAAATACATATTGTTGGTTAAAAAAATAATCTCTAGATGGTAGGATTATGCATGATTGCTTTTTTCTTCAAAGTTTTGTTTATTTTATAAATATTTGACAATGGCCATTTTAATTTTATAATATAGCTAGAACAAACTTTTTTATTACTATTAAATTTTTTGCAATGTTTCACTTTAAAAAAAGAAGCAATGCTGTTCTAAACCCCAGAAGATTCTGCCCAATGATCATCCATGAGGCATTTGCTTAGTTTGTTGGGTGTGGTTTCTAGTTTGCAGATATAACCATGGAAATCAACATCTCAGGAATGCCATAATTTGCACCTGGTCCAACAAGTGGTACAATGGCTGACTGTATGGCAAGGTCAGAAGTAACACAGCTACATCAGGCAACTTTCCAGATTGTTGACAGTAGTTATGTGATGGAATATGTAGCAGAGTGGGGAACTGTGTCAGGCTAGCAGATTTAGTGGTCCACTGTCGTTATTGATTGGTTGAGTGACCTTTTAATTGTACCTTAAGTAGCTAGCAGTCTTTGTTCATGGAAGGTTTCTAGTACTGCAATCTTTCGTATGCATCTTTATAGCAGTGTCTGCTTTGCAGCACTGCACCACTGTTCAGTTTCCGGCTTTCTTTGGAAGAGATTGTAAATCTTACATTGCAAAGGTATTGATCCACAGAATTCCAGTTTGGCGATAAAAAAAATCTTTAGTATTTGCTAATATATATAATCTATTTTTATGATGGGAAGTAATACAATATTTGTAGAAGAACAAAGGTGTAAATATATTTAATTTTATGGTTCATAGGATAGTACCATCATTGCAAAGATGGAACAATTCTTGTGCAATATCTGAAAAACAGTATGAAAATGTTTTTCACCAAATATATTGTGTATATTTTATCTTTCCTAATGTATCTTTCCTTTTGTTTTAAAAGTCTTTAATCAATAAACCAATCTATAGAAATATTTTGTATTATTCTTCTGTTGTTTGAGTGAAGGGTTCTTAAATTCAAATTCTTTACTCCTAACTTGGATGAGAACATCCTGTAGATTTCCACATGCCTATTTCTGCTCTAATACTAAAGGAAAATCTGTGTCCTATGAAAAGGAAAATCTTTTTCTAACTTCCATTCTTCAAATCATTGCTTTCTTTCAACATCTCCAAGCCCTGCCTACCAGAGTACTTCTCCTAAACAAAGGGACTGGTTTAGCAGTAAGTCAGTGATCTAGATCATGCCAATCTAGACCTAACCATAGTAATTGTCTCAGGGCCCTAAGGCCAACTGATCTAAGCACAAATTCTGTGCCTTCTTCGTGTACTACCAAGAGGATATAAACCTGAAGTTGCAGTTGGTCATCATAAGCAAGGGCCTACAGAGTAGTAAAGCCAATGCAGAGGTAAACAATGCCAAAAAATGGAGACTCAGCCCCGATGACATCATTATAATCCCTGATTCAAGCTGTTCATGAAGCTAATAATCCCCCACCCTTTTTCTTTTCCTTAAATCAGGGTTTAATTTTTTATATTTACTACAGAAATAATACTAACTGAATCGTAGAAGTATATGCAAAGTGAGAAACGGGCATAAAGGAATAGGTAACTAGAAAATTGTCACCACGTCTCATTTATATTTAAATGATGTGCTAAAGGACATGGACGTTTCATCTGGAAGCAAAGAGAGGTAAGGAAATTTCCTGCATAAGAAATAGCATATACAAAAGCATGAAGGTATGAATGTGCATGATGTATTCAGGAAATAGCAAGTCAATACCATACAAAGGAATAATAAAAGTACCTCCATAGCCTTAAATTAGTGACAGGATTTAATAACCCAACAAAATCATGGAAATCTGAATTAATATTTTTTTCAAAATATCTAATGGAGGCAAACGGATAAATGTTTCAATATTCAAATGTGTCCCCCATTTAGGACATTAAGGGCAAAACCCACAGTTTTATTCTTTGTCCCTTAAAAGACAAACTTTATTTTGGTTAAATTCAAACTATGGAATCTGAGATAAGATGATAATGGCTTTACATAGGTTTTTCAGAAAATAAAAATCTGCTTTCTGTAAGATACAGATCAGCTATTAGGTTAATAAGAAAGATAAGTAGAATGGGATTTCTCTGCAAACTCAAAAGTAATAGATATGAACCTTTTGTTTTATTTTTCTGATTATCATGATAATAAAAGTTCTTTTTAGAAATTTGGAAAATGGAGAACATTTATGAAGATAAAAATTAAAGGATCATAGTCTTGTGATGCCAAAAGAACTACTGTTATATTTCTTTCCATTATAATTTTTCATACACATTTTTACTGGGAATGACTGTTTGTGTTTTACAAAATTGGGTTATAGTTTTGGGGCACCTGGCTGGCTCAGTCTATGGAACATGAAACTCTTGATCTTGGGGTTGGGAGTTTGAACGCCACATTGGGTGTAGAGATTACTTTTAAAAAATTGGGTTATAGTTTTGTATTCTGCTTTCTATACCTTAAATGAATTTGCAAACTTTCATCACACTGTTAAATACTTTTTATTATTCATGTTTTAAAGTGTTATATAGTAATCTATTTAATGAATGTGGCATAATATTCAGTTATTGTTGGAAATTCAGAAAATGTACAATTGTTCACTATTACATATAAATATTTAATGAGTCTTTTGGACCAATAAAGTTGATGGCATCTTTACCTCATCAAAATAGATTCCCTCCCTTACTCAAAAATAGGGAGGAGAACTTGGCCAAAATGATTCCTTTAAAATATATTTTTTTAAAGATTGTATTTATTTATCTGACAGAGAGACAATGAGAGAGGGACTACAAGCAGGGGGAGTGGGAGAAGCAGGCCTCCCGCTGAGCAGGGAGCCCAATGCGGGGCTTGATCCCAGGACCCTGGGATCATGACCTGAACCGAAGGCAGACGCTTAAGACTGAGCCACCCAGGCGCCCCTAAAATATTTTATGCAACTATCAAAATGTCCTTCCAAAACCATTACAAATTTATACTTTCATTAGCAGACAATGACAGTGTTTGTTTCATTATGCCCCCAAGACACTACTTATTATAGTCAGAAGAAGATTTTCAAATTTTACCAATGACAACATAGTATGTTACTACTATTTGGTTGGAATTTCTTAGTTTATTAGTGGAGTCAAACAGTTTCATTTGTTAGTCTTTCTGTCGCTTTTATTCTGTGAATAATTTAGGGCTTTTACTGATCTTTATATGGTAAGACATTTTTACTTTGTGTGAATATTTTTCTCAAATGGTTAATTTTAATTTCCTTAATGCGTATATGACCAGCAGAATTTTACATTTTTATGTAATCAAACATTTTCTTTAGTTGTTTTTTGTTGACATCCTTGTTTTTAATCTAGAAAATTTTCTCTGGACCTGGTATCTGAAATCTGATATTTTACCTTCTTTTTTCTGCCAGCTCTTACTTTATTTTATTTTTTTACAGTTAGTTCCTCAAACACTATAATTAATTTTTGTGTAAGGCAAAGATATGCTTTTATTTTCTTTTTATTAATTGAGCAATTATTCTCTAGCCATTTGTTAAGCAGCTCTTCCTTTTCAGTGTCAGTAATCTATGATTCCTCTTTTATAATATAAATTCAAAAATATATTAGGGTCTATTTGAAAGTTATTGTTTGTCAATAACATTTTTAATGATATCAAGAGAAGTTGTCACTGTAGAGAAATAAATTAATATAAAGAAAATATCCCATCATAATTCCATTATCTTCATGTAATTTTCCTCTGGAATATATTCATGTGTATATGTGTATATGTATGTGTATGCACATTGAGCATGAATTTTTTATTTTTATAAAATTCACATAAAACCAGCTATACTATATTGTACCATAATATCCTGTTTCTAAAAATTAAATCATTTTTTTCTCATATTGCAAAATTCAAAGTCACGAATGTAAACAGCTCCATAGCATTTTATCTTAGGGTTGTACCATAATTTATTTACCCATTCCTGTAATTTAGGTTGTTATGTTGATAACATTAAATATTGTTTAAAAACTGTTTTGGGGGCACCTGGCTGGCTTAGTCAGTTAAGCATCTGCCTTCGGTTCAGTCATGATCTCAGGGTCCTGGGATCCAGCCCTGTGTTGGGTTCCCTGCTCAGCAAGGAGTCTGTTTCTCCCTCTCCCTCTGCTGCTCCTCCCCAGCTAATGCTCTCTCTCTCTTAAATAAATATGAGGAATTCTTAATCTCAGGAAACAAACTGAGGGTTGCTGGAGTGGGGGTGGGGTGGGAGGGATGGGGTGACTGGGTGATAGACACTGGGGAGGGTATGTGCTCTGGTAAGCGCTGTGAATTGTGCAAGACTGTTGAATCTCAGATCTGTACCTCTGAAACAAATAATGCAATATATGTTAAGGAAAAAAAAAGAAGAAGGTAGCAGGAGGGGAAGAATGAAGGGGGGGAAATCGGAGGGGGAGATGAACCATGAGAGACGATGGACTCTGAAAAACAAACTGAGGGTTCTAGAGGGGAGGGGCGTGGGAGGATGGGTTAGCCTAGTGATGGGTATTGAGGAGGGCACGTTCTGCATGGAGCACTGGGTGTTATGCACAAACAATGAATCATGGAACACTACATCTAAAACTAATGATGTAATGTATGGGGATTAACATAACAATAAAAAATTAAAAATAAATAAAAATAAATGTTAAAGTTAAAAAAATAAAATAAATAATCTTAAAAAAAAACAGTTTTAAGAAGCTGCTTAACAGCTAAGAAAAGGTTATTCTCACAATATTTTCCTCACTGATTTCTATAATTTTTTGATATTTAGGTGGTCAAGTAAGGGGTCAAGTTTTTGTTATTATGAATGAAACTGCAGCAAAAAATCTTTCTTATAATAGACTGCTGATGGCATTTTGATTATATATTTAGCATAATTCCACAGATGTACAATTACTAGATCATGTACAACACTCTTGACTAGCTATTCTGTTTTAATGCTGTATTTGTTAAATCTGTGCCAATGCCAAATGGCTTTACCTAATGCTAATTTAGAGGTTCTTTCTCTCTCCCTTTCTCTCTCTCTCTCTCTCTCTCTCTCTATATATATATATATACACACACAAACACACATATATAGCCAAATTCCCTTTTAATACCCTTTTTATACAATTTTCTTAGTTTTTCTTACTTTTTTATTCTTATAAAAGAATTTTAGAATCATTTGTCCACATTAAAGTATGTAATTGAAATTATCATTGGAATTGCCTTAAATCTCTAATTTAATTTGTAAAGAAATGAATATTTATAATTCTGCCTCTTTCTATCTAGATTTGTGGTATCTCCTTCAATTGATTCAAATTTTATTTTATGTCACTCCACAAGGTTTCATGTTTTTATTTCTTTTTATGTAGATCCAGCATGTTTCTTCTTAAAGGAATATTTTTAGGAATTTTATATATTTTTGTATCTTTGTTTAAATACTATTTTTACTGTAAATACTCTGTTTTTGTGATTGTTTTTAGTATATTCAAATTTTAATCTAATTTTTATATTGTGCTATCTCCTTGACCTATCATTAATGTTAATTAGTATTTTAGTTAGTGATATGACCTATAAGTAATGATAATTTTGCTTTTTTTTGAACAATTATTTTTTTGTTTCATATCCCACAGCACTGAGTAGAAAATCAATAACAATTTTAAATTATGGTTTTAAATCTCTAATTTCAACTAAAATGCTTCCAGTGTTTACTATTAAACATAATGTTCATGCTAAGAAAATATTTTTTAGATTACCTAGAAAGTTTTTTTTTACATATGAGGAAAAAATGTTATTTTTTCAAATGACTTTTCAGCATCTTTTGATATGATTGTATAATGTTTTCTTTTGACTTATAGATGTAAAAACTTTTATTGATGATAATAAGAGCTAATGCTTATGTAGCCACATAAATGAAATTGGACCCCTATTTTACACTATACACAAAAATCAACTGAGAATATATTAAAGACTTAAGCATAAGATCAAAAACTTTAAAATTCATAGGAGAAAAATTTGCTGACATTGTCCTGACAATGAGTTCATGGACATGACACCGAAAGCATAGGCAATAAAAGGAAAAATAAACAAGTGGGACTATATCAAACTAAAAAGCTTCTCCACAGCATATGGAACAATCAACAGAATGAAAAGGCAACCTATGGAATGGGAGAAAATATTTGCCAAACCAGATATCTGATAAGGAGTTAATATCCAAAATATATAAATAACTCATACAACTCAATAGCAAGAAAATAAATAACCCAACTTAAAAATGGCCAAAGGACCTGAACAGACATTTCTCTATAGAAGACATACAAATGGCTGGCAGGTATATAAAAAAAGATGCTCAATGTCAATCAATAATCATCAGGGAAAAGCAAATTGAAACCACAATGAGATATCACCTGACACGTGTTAGAACACCTATTTTATAAAACACACACACAAGATAACAAGTGTGAAGATATGAAGAAATTGGAACCCTTGCACATTGTTGGTGGGAATGTAAAATGTATGCATATTATTAATCAGGATTAGGCAAAGCTTTTTATATTTCCTTTCTTTGCTCCTTGTGTATCTCCAGATTATCTAGATTACTCTAACTTCATACAAAAACTAAAAATATTTTCATATTTGCAAGTAATTTGAAATCATTTAATGTGAGTTATATCCTTAAGATTTTTAAATAATTGTAGATGAAAGTTTGGAGCCCATAATCTTTTAAGAGTAGTCATATTTGGATTACTTTATATTTTTCTTGAATGGTTATTATTCTTTTCAAACTTTCCATTTTGTTTAGTCTCAATATTGACAATTTATATTTTAAAAAGTGTGGTATTCACATGCAGTTTAATTTTTTTTCTTAGATTTTTTTCATACTATTCATTTGAAATTATTTGCTCTTTTCCATACTTCAGAAGACTGCTAGGAAAGGTTTTAATTTTATTAATGTATATATTTGTGTGAGAGGTTTTTTTTTTTATTTTTAAGATTATTTATTTATTTATTTGAGAGAGAGAGAGCACAAGAGGGTCAGAGGGAGAAGCAGACTCCCCGCTGAGCAGGAAGCCCGACACAGACTCAATCCCGGGACTCAGGGATCATGACCTGAGCCGAAGGCAGTTGCTTAACCAACTAAGCCACCCAGGCGCCCTTGTGTGAGAGTTTTAAACCCATGAGTTAATATTATTTTTGACTAAAAATGTTCAAACTGAAGGCAGAAACACTCTCAAGTAATACATGGCTAAGAAATGTAGAGAATTTGAATTGTAAAAATTTGATATTTTGTAAATGAGGCAAGATGATTAACATTTTTTGGAAATTGACTTTACCTGAAAAACAAATTGGTGCTCTAAAATAAAATCTTTTTTTGGGGAGCCTGGGTGGCTCAGTCAGTTAAGCATCTACTTTCAACTCAGGTTATGATTCCAGGGTCATGGGATTGAGCCGCATGTCAGGTTCCCTGCTCAGCAGGGAGTCTGCTTCTCCCTCTCTCCGTGCCACCCCCACCCCGCTTGTGTTCTCTCTCTGTGTCAAATAAATAAATAAAATCTTTTTAAAATAAATAAATAAATAAATAAATAAATAAAATAAAGTCATTTTTTTTAGGGCTGGGAGGAGAATACTGGAGAGAAAAGTATACAAGTTTCTTTTTTTTTAGTTAAGTCATTCTTTAATGAATTTGTTGATTGTGTGTTAACGCATGTATCTGGGTTTAGAGAAATGATTTGAAAGTATGAATTTAAACAAATATGTATCAATTTGATATTTGAATTCTTATCTAGACTAGTACATTAAAGGTTATTCTGGTGTAGGAAATTGACCTATTTCCTCAACAGTATGATGGTAGACTAAAAATAAATTACTCTGAAATCTTTACTACTTTGGTCTGGAGGAATTGTTCTGGGTTGCAAAATGTATGAATCTGAAGAACACAAAGATAATAGGCAGAGCAAGTTAAATTAAACTAAACAACACTCACACAATGTGTAAAATATACTTGAATTGTAATTAATCATTCTGTCTCTGATTATACATAATTAATTTTGGATGAAGGTATGAACTGGCATGTTATCTTTACTTTTAATAATGTAAATATATTGTATTTAGTCTTTTGTATTAGCCAGTATAAGCTAATAGATACAATTACATATGGGTATTATAGGTTCTATGACATATTTTTTATAGGCAATACTGAGCTATATAACCACGTGATATTTTGAATGGGCTTTTGAATGTAAGCTGTCTCAGCAAAACTATAATCTTTTATAATCTATTTTATTTTACACTATTGAATTTTACATTTTCACTCTAGTCAATTGAATTCTTTACAGGTATAATTTCATTAAACAAGAAATTGATTAAATTTAAGCTTTATGGAAGGAAAATTGGAAATAAATTGAATGATATTAATTCTAATTGAAAATAGTCCACTGTTCTGAAATTAATTTATTTGGTGATGTCATTTCTGGGGATAGAAACTGTCATTGGTAAATGTGGTCATTATTATGGTATTTCATGTTATGCTGATTGGTGGTGACATCTTTTCATAAGTAAATCACTGGTAATAAAATTCTTGGGCTGGCTTTCAAGTGCAGTCTGAAGAATATAATACAGGGAAGCCAGTGTATGGCATATTTAACCCATATGAATGAATGCATTTATACCCAGAAAGCAATTACAGTCATTTGGAAATTTAGAGCAATTATAAGCTAAATATGTGGGTATTATATTCAGATCTGAAAAAAGAAATTCTAGGACAGAACAATGGCAGTAAATTTGACCAAAGGCAAATGCTATCTATCTCCTCTCTAAAGTTTACCATGGCATCCTCCCTCCCAGCCATTTTTCACATTTTTATTGTATTGTCACTATATGTTTACCTGTATTTGTCTTTTCTACTAGCTTGATGAGGTTTGAAGGGGAAAGATCTTGTCTTAATTATACTGGTACCACTGTGTCATCATCTAGAACATTGCATTTGTTCCAGACCGCAGGCAAATGACAGATAAATGCGTGTGTGTTTTTTTTAATGGTGTGATTTAAACTGCATCATGGAATGAATTGGGAATAAAAAAAGGTGAAATAATAAGCAAATTCTTAAAAAAGTAAAATGAATGAAGAAAAACTCAAATTCCATTGAAGAATGTAGCAACTTTAGGGTTGTTTAAAACTCAGGTCCTTCGACATTTTGTCCTTTCCTCTCAAATTTATATCAAAATGACTGACACATTGAAGAGCAAACCTACCTGTAATATATTTTGTCAAGTGTAGGACTCACACCCTCAGTAACTGCTGTGGGGACCCACTTGGAACCCCAGAGTTAGATTATTTTCAACTGAACACATTTGAGAATCCACTGATGCAGAAAGAAGCTTTCTCAGAATTTTCCTTATCTGACTAAAAGCAGAAACTTATACAAAATGAGGCTGCCATAAATTCCCTCTCTGGGGCGGGTCTACTCCCAGGAGAGAGACCAAGAATAAACCTATCATAAATCCCCTCTTTGGGGGAGTTTCATAGCCATGAAGGAGTAGGAAAGACCACTGCACCTGCATAAACAAATAGTATCACAAACTTTCTTATTTCCCATTTGTGGTCTAAAAATTAGTCTTCCCTAAAGAAACCCTATTTGTTCTTCCCATAGGAGCTTTTTGTCCCCACCCCCTCTCCTCTAAGCCTCTAACTTTAACTATTTGGCAAGTTAGCTACTTCTTTTGTTAGCTGCTATATGCATATGAATGAATGAACTATCTTTCATTGGTTTAATTAGCAAGCGCCCAGACACCAAACTGAAGAAGGTGGAGTAAAACATTATTGACCTGGAAGATATTTGGGTAGTCAAATATTCACATGGTGACAATGAGACACCCAAAGGAAATTGAAGTGGCCATTGAGATATTATAAAATCTAAATCACATAAATTTCTCATTTACTAAAATATTTAAGTCAAATAACCCCGTGTGGGAGAGCCTGATTTTGGTCATAGAATTTTGTATTGGGAATAGTGTTGAGGACATAGTTAACTGTAGTGTGAATATGACTGAATGAGTGTAAATTCATATCCTAATTGATACCTGTGAGGCTGCCGTTTATTAGCCCAATGTCAACTGACTTTAATTTTGTGAAGCCCAGGACATCTTTGTATAAGTCAGGTCATGTTAGTTAAGGACAGTAGTTCCTAGAGTAAGAGAAATGGGCACTTTGGGAGGAATGTGAACAACTTAGAACCAATCATATTGGGCGCCTGGGTGGCTCAGTCGGTTAAGCGGCTGCCTTCGGCTCAGGTCATGATCCCGGGGTCCTGGGATCGAGCCCCGCATCGGGCTCCCTGCTCAGTGGAGAGTCTGCTTCTCCCTCTCTCTCTACCTACTTGTGCTCTCTATCTCTCTGTCAAATAAATAAATAAAATCTTAAAAAAAAAGAACCAATCATATTTTGTTTGGTAAATCTTGCTCTCATTGTTCTATTGCATTGAAAAATGATCTTATACATGGAAGTTTACTACTAAGTTGAAGTTCACTACTAAATAGAAAGATACTCTCAGTAAGTAGAATGAATAATCCTTGGATCTCTTGGTGGTCTTGTTAAAAGTATTATAACTGCTATTATCATTTCTAAACTGATTCTAATAATCCATATTGGGACATTGTTAGGTTTAGTAACTGTTCACAGAATTATTGAAGATGAAGAAATCCTAATTATATGAGTAAACATAGTTGTTAGGTAACTATAGTATTACGTTTGATAATATATCAGATGACACTGGAGGCAAGTTAAAAATTTAACTGAGCTTATTATGAGATTTAATTCGTATCAGTAAACAGAGAACTTTGGCCTTCCAGCAAAATCTTATCCAAGCAGCTTGTCAGAAAGATGTAATTTGACAGGCAACTCTAAGCCACTAGAAGACAAGTTTAAAAAAGTATAGCATCAATATGAATGTTCTTAGGTTGATGATATCCTGAGGGTAGGAAACAGCTTCTGCCATCATGACTCCTTTCACTTCTTCACCTGGCATTTTATGACTCACTTACATTTATTTGAATTGGATTTAGGTCCTAATGGTTTCACAAATCTAAAGTTGCTGTTTAAAGAAGGCTCTATTCCTTTATCTCTATGAGAGATTGTACACAGAGAACAATTAGGTTGAGGAAAATGTATTTAAAAGTACCCAGAATTCAAAAATCAAGCAACAAAAACTTTACCTGAAGCCTTACTACCTTTTTTTATGTAATCCTTTAATCAGCCCAAGAACAATTATATATTTAATTTTATGCAACATTTCAGGGTAGTTTATTACTTTAATTAGCAATTTACACATGGAAAAATTACAAAAGTAATTAAGGATATTCAGATTAATTAAAAACATTAAGAGGTATTAAATATGAAAGAACAGATTTTTAATTAAACCTTTCAAGTTTTTTTCTTTTCAAGATCTTCTGTATTAAAAAAAAGATAGTAACAGTTTTATTTGAATCAGTTATGCTAGAAATAGCACAAGTTGAGTATTAGACATTTTTTAAGTAAGCTGGCTATAATCTTTTGTATTCACTTAAAGTTTTTTTTTATTCCTGACTTATTAAAAATGTTTTAGTGAGATGAGCCTTCATTGCTAATAATAAATGTTTTACTGGCAGTGAAGGAAGTCAGAGGCCCAAAGGTTTAGCTTAAAAATTTCCCAAGGAGAATACCTACAGGAAAGATGGTACTGAATAAGTTGACCACAGTGTTCTTTTGGTAGGGAAATTGGGGAATCCCATCTATGCAGCAGTGCAAGGAAGATAGGAGACTGGAGTGCTACACTTTGGAAGTAGCTGCCAAATGCTAATAGAATAGCCACAGTAGTAAGTCAAAGTAAGTTTAGATGAAGAAGGGAAAACTTCATTCTCCTCTGAGCAAGATGAGGCTGATGGAAAAGGATATCTGTGGGCCTATTGAAGGAAATGTTTCTTTAAGTTTACAGTCCTCACAGTTTCTTCAACTGCAGGTGGAGGTGATGAGAGGTGCAGGCGCAGGTGAGGGAGCTGTGAACTAAATTTAAAGTGTCAACAAATTTTTCTTTCCATCAGTAAACTGAAATTTGGAGTACGCTGCCTTTACAAAAATAAAAACAAAAGCAAAAGCAAAATCATCGTCATTTGGAGAAGGAATCCAAAAGGATTTGGGAGATGAACATGGTCCCATGAAAAGAACTATTCTGTCACATCTATTGCTCTTAGAAAAAAAAGTTAAATATTAAAATTAGTAACTCAAAATCACCTCTTTTCTCATTGCACTATTTAACAACTTTCATTAATATGCTCCAAATACATGAGATTTAACTAGCAATATACCATAATTTACTTAACCATTTCACTATAGTTGGAGATTTAGGTTCTTTCATATATCACATATGATGAACAGTTTTGTTTACCAATCTTTGCCCACATCTCTGATAATTTCCTTAAGGTTGATTTCTAAAATTTTAGTTGCTAGACAAAAGCAGGGAATATTTTAAAATACTTTATAAGGATTTACTAACTCACATTTGCACCAACATAGTTTGAAAATGCTCATCAGTTTGAACCAATACTATATGTTACACATTTTTTATCACTGCTAATTTGATAGGCAAAGAGTTATTGTTGTTTGTATTTGTTTGATGATTGAGGAGGTTACAGAAAGAATTTCGGGGCACCGGGGTGGCTTAGTTGGTTAAGCATCTGCCTTCGGTTCAGGTTATGATCCCAGGGTCCTGGGATTGAGTCCCACATCAGGCTCCCTGCTCAGCAAGGAGTCTGCTTCTCCCTCTCCTTCTGCTTGCCGCTCTGCCTGCTTGTGTGTACTCTCTCTCTAATAAATAAATAAACAAAATCTTTAAAAGAAAGAATGTAAAGTAGAATAGGATAAACTGTAGAACAAGTTGCATATTTTGTTTTAGTTCTATTTATTCATCATTGATTTATCACATATATATTGAATTTCTATGTCATTTTTTTGAATCTTGAATCAGTATATGTAAATCATACTAAGTTAGAGTCTCTAAGAAACTCAGTCTATTTGTAGATACAGGTATGTAAACAAGTAATTATAGCACACTGAGATAACTGCCAAAAATATGTGGAAAGTTCTTTGAGAACAACAGAAGAAAACAATAACTGAGCACAGATTATGGAGAGATTAGGCTTCATAGAGATAGTAGCATTTGAATTTAGTCTTGGAGGCTGAGACTGTTGATGTACAAGTGTAGGAGGGAAAGGATGTTTCAGAATAAAAAAGAGAATGTATAAATTCTGGAAGTATGAAGGAAATGGTGTGTTCAAAGAACTGCAAAGAAGTCAGTATGAGTAGATTATGGAGTTCCTTTTGGTGAGAGATCATGAATTTTAAAAGGTGAATTATGATCAGATAGTGAAGGATAAGTGTCTTAAACTCTGAACCTCAACATAATATTTTAACTAGGGCAAGTGTTTCTACTACATATTTCCATAACCTCATGAGCATCCATTTTATAACAGTTGCCACATTTTAATTACTTTTTAGTTTCACTGACTTTAGATTCTAACATCCATGAGGGCACTAAGTGTGTCTGTCAGTCACCATCAAATCTCCAGTTCCTAGCACAGTGCCTATTAAATAAATGAATGAATGAATGAATGGACTTCATAATGTAGGCATCAAGGATTTATTGAAGCAAGGATTTATTAAAGTAAATGAAAAACTATATATAAAATTAATCATAAATAAATATATTCATATATTATTATGGTAGGTTGAAGAGTGGCTGCCAAAAAGATATATCCAACTCCTAACGCTCCCAGGCACCTGTAAATGTGACCTTATTTGGAAATAAGGTCTTTGTAGGTGTACTTAAATTAAGGATATCAAGATGAGATCATACTAGATTTAAGATGGGTTTAAAATCCAAGGACAGGGGTCTTTATGAGAGAAAGGAGAGAAAATTGAGACATAAGCGCATGGGCAGAAGGCCATATGAAGATGGAGGACAAGATTGGAGTTATGCTGCCAATAACCAAGGAATGCTTGGAGCCACCCAAGGATGGAAGAGGCAAGGGAATATTCTCCCCTAGAGCCTTCAGAGGAGGCATGGCCCTACCAACACAATGATTTTTGTCTTCTGACCTCTAGAACTAGAGGAGAAAAAATTTCTGTTGTTTTATGTCACCTAGTTTATGGTAACTTGTTACAGTAGCCCTAGGAAACTAATACAGATATATAGCATATAATATTATATATATATATACACAGTGAGCTGGGGGGGGCAGGGGAGAAGCAGAGGGAGAGGGACAAGCAGACTCCATGCAGAGCACAGAGCCTTCACGAAGCTCGATCCCATGACCAAGAGATCATGACCTGAGCCAAAATCAAGAGTCAGATGATTAACCAACTGAGCCACCCAGGCTCCCCAGGAGACTGAAAGTCTTTAGCAAGGGAATATATCTTATATATTCAGAAGTTAAAACTTATAGGTATGTTGGATTAGGGGGAGGGAGAGTCTGTAACTGAGAGAAGATAAAGATGAGTCTCAAATTTCTCACACAAGCAATTGGTTGACTGATAATTAACAGAAATAAAATGCAAGAGAAATCATGGAATATTCCTCAGAGAGAGGTATTCTTTGTTATCTGTGGCCAGAGAAATATCTTCTCCCTTAGTTTAGTTGTTAGATAATTATACAGAGATGTCATAATATTCTGGAACTAATAAGTCTCCTGATTTTTGCCTAGGGACTATGTGTAGATGTTGGAGGGCACTTTTAACACTTAGCCAAAAAGTTGATAACTGTTCTTTAGCCCTCACTTCCTGCTTATACAGAATCTCAGGGTCTGCCTGAGGTGAAGATTTCACACTTTCTCAGGTCTTTCTTGAATATGTCCATAATAACCGTGATATGCTTGCAGTTCTATATGTAAGCATGGCTTTCTAGATTTCCAGGAATATGTCTGAACTTTTCAAAGACTTATAGAGACAACTAATTCCCCAGTTTTTCCTTTTAAGGTTTTTGGTTAGCCTGTTCTGTGTCCCAACTGTTATCACTGCTTCAGGCAGTCATGAATTTAATCAATTGCCTGTAATTATTTTTCACAACCTCACCTTAGGAAAGATTTTTTACTCCTGGTGACCTCCAAGTCAGGTCAAATAAGGCAGGCTTACAGGTAGGATCTTCCAGGGAAACACCAGACGGGTCAAATAATGTGAATTCTTTTGAAATGAGGCTCTGAAGGAGCTCCAACTCCATTCTGCACCTTCTGATGATTGCAAGGCTGTGAGTTTTCATGGTGATTTCGTGATAATTGTGAACTGTTAGTTCTCAGAGCTAGTGAAAATCTAGAGGTGGGTATTAGAATAGGCAAGCTAAAATGCCACAAAACTTGCTGCATGTGCTGAGATTCATCTTTTTTCCTTAAATAAACTCTCCCTAAATTGCTGCAAAACTTTGGTCAGTTTCCAGATTTCTGAAAAAGTTGTTTCTGATAATCTTTGCCAGTTGTTCCAATCCTTTTAAGGAGGAGAGAATTTTAGAAGGTCCTTACTCTCCCATTTTTGCTGACATTAATCTATGCCAGTTCTCATCTCACATTTACATTTGATTAGATTTTTATATTAATTGCAATAGATCCAATTATTGTTTTTATTTTTATTATTGCATGTGTACTTAGGTAATATGGTGCTAAGTAATATGGCCAGATTTTCAAAGGCTAAGACTCTTTAGTGGAAATAGTTTGGAGTATAAAGATCTCTCTAGTCTTCTTCAGCAGTGACCTTGCTCCCAATTCAGACGCTTATTATGTATATATGTCAAAATCTATCTTTAAAACTGCTTTTTATTTACAACTTCTGAAAGTTTCTTGATTGTATATAGTAGCAGTTGAATGACATTTTAGCTATTATTCTTATTAAATATATCAAAGAAGTCCTCACAATAGTTTTTCTTTTGAACAAAAAAATCCTATCTTCTTCATTCCCTCTAAAAGAAATCCATCACTGGATAAAAGAATTACTAAGATTGCTAGCTGGGCAAAATCATAGTTACTATAACAAGAAATAATACAATAGAAAAAGTGCCTCATGTCAACAACATAGAAAAAGACAAGCTAGAATTACTCATATTTTTTAACATAGCTGTATCTTCTGTATTAAACATCACAGTTCTACAATGAATAATAGATTTTCCTATGTGTTTTCATCTCTTAGGAAAAAATAAATAAATAGGTTAGTCAATATCATGTGGCTAAAATTAAGGTAAACAATTGACTTTTAATTATTTGTATGTGGATAATCCATACAAAGTTTTTCTTCACTTGTATTTCTCCATATTTCTCACTGTTCTCTTGAGTGACTAACAGTAGGGAAAAAAACTCTGGGTGGAATGTCTGAATATGATATTCAAACATCCTAAAGTCAAATATAATTGGTTTGGGATTAACTGTTATTCTATAATACTATGCTATTTACCTCTCATTAGAATATTTGTACATTATGTACATAAAGGCAAAAAATTATTTCAACAGTAGCATTTTATTGTTACATTTATATATTCATACATTCACACTCAGCTAATTTTAAAATCATAGATATTTCTTCATGAAAGGGACTATGGAGATGAAATCCATATATCTCTTACCCTATCTCCATTAGTCAATGCTTCAGTCTAAACATTTGCTCTGGACCTTCCTTCTACCTGCTTGCTTTAATATAAACCTGACTTTCTCAAGAAGATACCACTTCTCTCACATTCTTGTTAAGTGTTAAATGTTTATTCTTCAATGTCCAAAAATTTTGGGGTTAAGAGTTAGTGTCCTACTCCTACCACTTTGCAATAATTGTTACCTTCTTACCTTACCTTTTTGTTAAATAATTATTTTACCTTCTCGTTGAAACAAAAAAAACAAAAGTCACACAAAACCATTTCATTGAATGTGCATCCTCAAAGATCTGGATTTTTGCTGGGGTTTCCAGTTCAGCAGTGCCTCAATTTGTATAAGTCTTAGGTCTAATTTTTGATTTTTGTTGGGATTGGCCATTTTTCCCCGAAGTTTTCTCTTCCTGGGCAGCCCGTATTTCACTTACCACACTTGTTTCAACTCCCCATTTAATTTTTGTGGCCCTTCGGCATTTCTCTTTCTTGAAAGATCAGCAATGTACTTGAAAGTACATTTCTTATATTTTAAACAACATCTATGTGTTTAAAAAAACTGAAATTTTCTTTTCTTTTTTTTGTTCAGCTTATCTAGTTCACTGTTCTGTCGTAAGCATAAATAAGAACTTTTTATTTGTATTTTTAATTTAATGCCGTCATGTACTGTTTGGATTTTTTTAATCTTGTGCCCGTTTATTATTTTATAATACATACATACATACATGCATATATACATGATTACAGATAATGAAAATCAACCCAATTTATGCCACAAAGATTTAATGATTCTGATACTGAAATTTCATTTAATACTATGCCTGTTCCAAATGAAAGCATATGTGTTCACACACACACACACCCCAGGAAAATTCAGATTATTTATTGGTGAAACATTAAATATATGCCCCTTAAATCAGGAACAAAGTATATCTGCTATTATAATTGTTTTATAATGTTTCAAGACAGTAATATAAGAATTTCTTAGACTTCTACAGATGATTTAAATATTCTATCAGAATTTTAAGTTTAGCTTCAAAACAAACCTTGATTCAATTGAGTTAATCAATCTTTGTTATTTGTTATTTAACATTGTCACCATTTTAATGCTTCCAACATCTCAGACCTGTTATATATTTCTCTGTCTTAGCAATTAACTTTAATGTGTATGGTATGCTCATTTTCTACTCTTTGTTGCCATGATGGAGGAAAGCCTCTGTGGCTTGACATTAAGGGCCGTTATGTAGAAGTTGATGCTTGAATGACTCAGTGGCATTATAAAACTATTTTGACATCAAGTAAGACATAGATGATGATTTTTTAATTTGCTTTGCTTACACCTCAAGAATGATGCTTTTCAGTATATATGCTATTATTGATTTTTAATTTATAATCTTAAAAATTCTAAATTTTGTTTCTATGGTGAGAGATATCATGTTGGCACTGTAAAGTACATCACTGTACTTACAGTAAATACATCACTGTAAAGTGATGTATTATTTTATTAAAATTTTGCTATATGCTTAAAGAGTACATGGGATCTCTATTATTTCTTAAAACTACATGCAAAGCTATAATTATCTTAAATGTTTTAAAATAATTTTTTAAAATGAATATGACAATTCTCTCAGACTTGACTAGGCTTTATTTTCTCCAAATATTTTCCCCAAACTGAATAAATTAGGTTATACATGTGAAAAACATTTTTAAAAAATAAAATTTTGCTATATGTTATTTAAAAAAACTTTTTTCATTAAAATTCTTGCTAGCTTATTTCATGTCCCTAGTGACCAGACCTACCACTTCATAAACCCATGTTCTAGATCCATTCTTTGCTCTGGATATTATAGTTTCTCTATACCTTATTTGAAATTTTAGTTGCACATTTTTAAAGGATATGAAGAACTGGTGATTTTTTTCAGAAAATAATAGAAATAATTGGTATAATAGGTATTGGGAATGTTAAAGGAATTAGGTTGTTTAGCTTACAGAATGAAGGGTTTATGGACTGGTTAGATAGCAATCCCCAAATATTGTAAAAAGCTTCTAAGAAAAAAATATTGAAAAATAATGTGCATGCGTTATCAAACAAGAAGAGATTCACTTAAGTGGAAATAGGAAATATGATTTTCAGACAAACAGAAAAGATTGATGAAATACTGAAATGCATTATATGCTTCTCGAGAGCTTCAAAACAGTAGACAATCATCC
Organism: Mirounga angustirostris; assembly: GCF_029215605.1. Lineage (NCBI taxonomy): Eukaryota > Metazoa > Chordata > Mammalia > Carnivora > Phocidae > Mirounga > Mirounga angustirostris. The sequence goes on from NW_026991719.1 coordinate 102,903,629, forward strand.
ATCTTGAATGGTTGAGCCTAAAGAAAGCAGGATTAGCCAGATAATGCCACAGTTTATCTCTCTCATTTTGTGAATTCCTACATGGCTGATCTTATCAATAGGTAATGCTAGCAGTTGGAAAAGGCCCCTTTTGGCATCCACATATTTGTTAGCTTGGGATGAGATGTTTTCACCCTCTTTAAGCATGGATAATTTTAATTCATTAAGAATGAAGGAACAAATCTTCCTCATGGGAGGGAGGATATTTCATCCTCCCTTTTTTCCCTTGGGTATTATTTCTAACAGTTTCAATATTAAACAAGATTAGCTGTGAAACAACTCTCTGACCTTTGTTGGATGTTTGACCTACACTGATATCACCAGTGATGTATACATGAAAAAAATCTACACCACAAACATATAGAATTCTGTTATGCTCAGAATATGTCCCAGCTATTGGATGATAAAGCCATTGTTCACTAATACACAGAATAGGTCAGAGGCTAAAATGTCTATATGCCAAATTGGCTATAGTTCAAAAGTATATTCCATGCAATGCAATATTCTTGCCCTTGTCCCTACTTTGCATCCACCTAGTGCCATAGCTGGGAAAAGCTGTATTTGAAAACATTTCCATACTGAAATAAGCTAAACTAACATTTATGGGCAAAGACTGGTTATCATACATATTTTTATAATGCCATAAAAGCTGTTCATAGAGCATAATGACTTTTCTGACAAACTATTTTGCTTTTTTTTTGTATTTTACATTTTTGGCCTTTGGTTTTTAAATATTTTTGGTATTCCTGGCCAGTACAATTCATATTATCCATAACTTTTTAATGCATGTATTTCATATAGTATCTAAAATACCATTCCTAAAAGACACACTGACATATTAAGGCATGCCAACCTAGGGGCACCTGGGTGGCTCAGTTGGTTAAGTATCTGCCTTCAGCTCAGGTCATTCCTAGGGTCTGGGATCAAGCCCCATGTCTGAGCAGAGGTCTGCTTCTCCCTCTCCTTCTGTGCTCTCTCTCTTCTCTCTTTCTCTCAAGTAAATAAATAAAAATCTTAAAAAAAAAAAGACATGCTAACCTAGATTTTCTACAGAAGGTGAAATTAGTATATTTTAACTGTGTAAAACAAGAAAAGGATGATATTAATAATTCTGATTGAGTCAAATATTGAGCTGCTAAAATTTAAAGGAGCTGTGATTGGAGTAGATGGGAAAGTGGTATTTAATGAAAATATGTTTAACTTTGCCATCCCCCATCTTCCCAGAATGCACTGGGTCTGGCATATTAAAGTCAATAGGACAAGTTGATCCATGTGAAGGACTAAAGGTCTTATATAAATGTACTAAGAATAACAAGCTTTGACATTATAAATGTTCCTCTCTTTATGAACAAACATTCCAAAATAAGAGTTTATAAAATATATAAGCTGGGGAGTAAATACATAAGGATTTGCTGCATGGGGTGCCTGGGTGGCTGAGTCCTTGAGTCTGCCTTCAGCTCAGGTCCTGTTCCTAGGGTCCTGGGATGGAGCCCTGTGTCGGGCTCCCTGCTCAGTGGGAAGTCTGCTTCTCCCTCTCCCACTCCCCCTGCTTGTGTTCCCTCTCTCGCTGTCTCTCTCGCTGTCAAATAAATAAATAAAATCTTTTAAAAAAATAAGGATTTGTTGCAAAGCTCCTTTCAGTAGTGATATGAATTTACATAAGGTATTGCTTAGATATTTGCTTATGGCAAGCAGTTAACATTAATAGTTTATTAAAAATTCTTCTGATACGAAAATGAGTTGCAAACAAAATTCTAAAGTGGGTCAAGGGAAAACAAGATTTTTTTTTTTTTCCAAAAAAGCACGTGCTTCAGAACTTATATGTGGTGTGTGGAAGGTTGTACTTTATTCAACAGCTACACATATCTAGAATTTCGAATCATGTGAAATGGTGTAAGTTCTAGGAACTTCATTGGCTTACTACTAATCATAGGAGTCAGGAAATAAGCCTTTTTGGAATGACATAACAAGGTGGGGGGGGAAGCAATAAGATAAGAATAAGTAGGAGCAACTAGGGATCAGAAGTTTTTAGCCTTTTCAAATTGTGCCTGGTGAAATATTAACAGAAAGAACTTTGATGATTGCAATTCAAATATCCCACTTCTTGTCTCTGTTTCCAAGATCTTACTTTTTCTCACTGCAGCAAGGATAATCTTTTCAAACATTACTTATACCAGATTACACTTGCATAAACATCTACAGATGAACCTCACGCTAAATTCCTCAGGCTTGACTTAAATTTCCCCTCGATATATCTATCACTTTAATTTATTTTGATACCACATACAAGGAATACAAATATATTGTACCCTCCCACATAAAACTCCTTATTACATAACTATATTATTATCTGCCCTCACTGCATTTTCTGTGAACATTTGTCATTACTTTTGGGTGTTTATTATCTGAACTCCCATGTTGATGAATTTCTTACCTTATGAATATTGGCAGGAGAGAGAGCCCACCTCACACTATAGAAACTGAAAAAGTTTACCTTCTTCTCCAACCTACCTTTTAGCTAGAGGGTAAGCATATGACTAGGTTTGTCACCCACCTAAATTTTGAATTTGATGTTATTACCACTGCTTTTGTCTCTCACCAATAGAATGCATTCTCCATTATATCTTAGCTCCTTTTTTCTGCTCATTACCTAAGCCTGTTTTTTTTTCATTTTTGTTGTGATTTTATGAGATATCAAATAGATTCAATAAAATATGTTTTTTCCTAAATTATCCTAAAACAGTTTTGGTTGCCTGCAATTAAAAACCTTAACCAAGTCATCTTGTATACCTGGTCTTGTGTTTTTGTTTTGTTTTGTTTTTGAGGTTTCAGTTAAAAGCCTTTATTAAGATATGTTGGGGGTGCCTGGGTGGCTCAGTTGGTTAAGCGACTGCCTTTGGCTCAGGTCATGATCCTGGAGTCCCAGGATCAAGTCCCGCATCGGGCTCCCTGCTCAGCAGGGAGTCTGCTTCTTCCTCTGACCCTCCTCCCTCTCATGCTCTCTGTCTCTCATTCTCTCTCTCAAATAAATAAATAAAATCTTAAAAAAAAAAAAAGATATGTTGGATAGTTTTCCCCTTCCAAAGTATGTACTACTTTTTAACAAAGGAAAATAACCACAGTCCAGAAAGATAATGTCTTAATTGCAGGGATTCAGGCATTTATATGAAAGTTTGTGGAGGAACTAATTTGAGGCAGAGGGGCATTCCCACATTACTTTGAAATCACAATTAAGAGGTGACTTACTTCCTACACAGCCATTTCCAGCCACAGCAGATATCACAGCATCCACAATGTTTCACAATTCTTGGGATTGATGTACAGATTTTCCCTTAAATGTGTATCTAACTTATTTTTTAATTGTAAATGGATTATGTCCTGAAAAGAATTTTAAAAACAGATAAAACCTACCCTTCAAATCAATATATTTGATGATATTTTCTTTATTACATTTTCTTATGGATATTAAAAGATTGTGATCATGCTATACATTCAATTTTGCATATTGTTCTTTCTTTACTTAGCACTATATACAAAAGATTTTTCATCTAAAGTTACAAGTAGAAAGAGCACCAAAATTAATAATAAGCCACTCTGGTTTTGTTCACTACAACCACTCTTGAATGGAACACTCAGGCTGTATTTGCTCTGTAAGAGAGCAAACTAACTCTAATAGTTATCTAAGAAAAACAAATAGCAAAGTGAGTCAGAATCTTGTTTCATAGAACCAGTGAAACATGAGAAGTCCAAAGAGAAGCATGACTGACAGTCTTTTGTTCTAGGGACTCTTGGACAATCCTACAAAATCGAGGGCTTTCTTGACTATTTTCCACAAGACAGTGAAGTCTTCATCTGGAAACATAAGGATTTGAAAATATACCAGGATGTAATAGTATAGCAAGATTTGGGCCTTTTCATTCCCAAGAGATAAATTATTTATCTTATAAACAAGAACTGGAAGAGATCATGGGGTATTCTCTAGACTTTATGGTTTATATTATACTGTCAGAAAGGAAGAATCTCCTCTGCCCTTCAAAGTCCTTCTAGCTGTACTAAGAATCAAATTGATGTCAGACAGGTTAACAGGAAAAAATCTAATTTAATTTTGTATAAATATAAAATTCCAAAGACAGTCAAAATGCAGTATTACATGTCATCCTGAACTAAGGAGAAGAGGGTAGGGATTTGGGACTTCAAAGGGAAGGAATGTAATTTACAGGAAGATGAAAAAGAGTAGATGTTTGGTCAACAAATGTTTGCTGGGCCATTCAAAAACAATGAAACATGGAGGACTTTAACAAACAGGCCTTTCTAGGTTCCTTTCTGTCTACCATACCTAGTTCATATTATAATGTGGTTTTCTATGGTGATAGCTCTCTTCCTGGAGCAGACCCTTCATCCATATCCTTTTTAGGCAGTTGAGGGGGAGGTCAAGAGTTTCTCCTGAATCTGCTGGGTTCTGATTGCTTTTAACTCAAAATAATCTGCATGTCAAAGTGACCCATCTTGGGGAGGTCTTCTCTTGGCCCCTAAAGAACCGTGCAAATTTTTACATGCACGTGAATTTGCAAACCTCTCTGTAATTTTAAGAAACTCATGTATCAATGCCCTAATTAAGGAAAAAATACAATTGTCTTCACTGACAGTCAATTTAGGCATTAAGAAAAAGGAGGGAGTTTTTATGAAAGGAGAGGAGCAGAGACTAGGCCATGCCCATAATGATTGACCATTGACAAACTCTTAAGCTAAGACAGGAGACTGTCTTGATTTTCTACTTGGATATTTGAAACAGTTAAACATATAGTAAAGAAACCTCATCATTAAAGGGCTGAGAAATCAGGATGGATATTATCTAATTCTTGCTTAATATTATCCTAAATAGAAAGTAAAAGAGCTTTGGGAGTTCTCTTTTGACCAATGTCTGTCTCTGAAATTCTCATTCACTGCCTTATAAAAAGAATCTGTTCATTCAGGGCCAGCTGTAGAAGGGGAAAAAAGCCCTTTTCTCCTAACATTTTGGCCAAAATTTCCTCTGAAACATTTACCTCAAAATGCTTGGGATATTCTTTTCTGTTTTTTTTTGTTTTTTTTTTTAACTTTGTTGAGGCATGATTGACAAATATAATTGTATATATTTAAAAGTTGCATATTTAAATACAAATACAAAAGTTGTATATTTAAATGTTTAAAATTGTATATATTTAAAAGTAGTACATAGAATGTAATGATTTGGTATATGTATGCATTGTAAAATGATTACCAAGATAAGATAATTAACATGTCCATCACCTCACATAGTTAACTCTGTGTGTGTGTGTGCACGCGCGCACGTATGTGTGGTGAGAATGTTTAAGATTTACTCTCAGTAACTTTCAAGTATATATATGTTATTCACTATAGCCACCATGCTCTACATTAGATCCTCAGAACATATTCTTCTTATTAACTGAAAATTTGTATCCTTTCTAAATATCCTGAATTTCTGTTTAAAAATCTACTATGGGACTGTCACTCTCATCATTATGCTTCTTTAAACTATTTAGCACATGCCTTTTATTTGAATAGTAATTCTACTTTGTTTGGAATGGTAATTCCACTTTTTAAAAATGTGTTAAATGGTGAAGTAACAATTAGTGAATTCCCACTAACTGTCTAGGACTGTGAAATAATATTATCTCATTTAATTCCCAAAACCAGTTATTATAATTACCTTTATTCCATAAGTGAAGAAATTGAGATTCAGGGGCAAAGTAACTTGCTCAGAGTCACACAGCAGACATATGTTGGAGTTGGGACTCTCATTCAAACCTGTCTTACTTCAATATCAATATTCTTTTATCAAACCATTCACTCTCCAGTGGAAAATAGTTTTTCTTTCTCATCGTCCTAAAAAGACCTGTTTTACAATTTTAAACATTGTTCCTGGCTCTTTAAACAAGAACCTAGAAGGTAACACTTCACCAGAAAGTCCTAGTTTAAGGTTGTTCTATATAGCAATGTCTCCTATTTTGTGATGATTTAAGTTTCTCCTACCCCAGTTCTGTGTCTTTCTTATGATCCAGTGATTATAACTGTATGTAATATTCCAGGTACAGGTGTTCTGTAGTTTTGCAACACAGGATATGTGTTGGTTTCCTCTGTATAAGAAACTGTCAATAATAACTTTCAAATCCTTATGCTGAGATTTAATGGATATTTCAGAGCCAATCATTTAAGTGTGGTTCAGATTAATTTTTCCTAAATGCATATGAACCATTTGGAGTCCAAAGGAAGTTGGGCAATTTTGTAAAACCTGCTCCATACTATTCATCTGCCAAGTGGCTTCGTCATGTTAACTAGAAACTTTTGCATTAAGCTGAACTGTGATTCTTAATTTAGTTGTTAAGACAGTACACATAAACACATTTATAAAAGCAAACAAAAAGAAAGAAGACATTTACAAGTATCACAACATGTCATCATTCCATGTATTTATACAGTAGGCATTCTTAATTCTACAGAAATACCTTTTGTGAAACAAACAAATCTGGAGTCATGCAGCATCAGAAGAGCACAATTTTGTTCCTGTTTGTGAGAAAATATTAAACTAGTAGAACACTGAATTTGCTCCTCAGGGGCAACTTTAAGATCTTTCCTTGAAATATTTCCCTCTTAACAAAACAAAAAGGCAACCCACAGAACGGGAGAAGATATTTGCAAATGACATATCAGATAAAGGGCTGGTATCCAAGATCTATAAAGAACTTCTCAAACTCAACACCCAAAAAACAAATAATCAAGTCAAAAAATGGGCAGAAGACATGAACAGACACTTCTCTGAAGAAGACATACAAAAGGCTAACAGACACATGAAAAAATGTTCATCATCATTAGCCATCAGGGAAATTCCAATCAAAACCACATTGAGATACCACCTTACACCAGTTAGAATGGCCAAAATGGACAGGGAAAGAAACAACAAATGTTGGAGAGGTTGTGGAGAAAAGGGAACCCTCTTACACTGTTGGTGGGAATGCAAGTTGGTACAGCCACTTTGGAAAACAGTGTGGAGGTTCCTCAAAAATTTAAAAATAGAGCTACCTTATGACCCAGCAATTGCACTCCTGGGTATTTATCCCAAAGACACAGATGTGGTGAAAAGAAAGGCCATATGCACCCCAATGTTCATAGCAGCAGTGTCCGCAATAGCCAAACTGTGGAAGGAGCTGAGATGCCCTTCAACAGATGAATGGATCAAGAAGATGTGGTCCATATATACAATGGAATATTACTCAGCCATCAGAAAGGATGAATACCCAACTTTTACATCAATATGGATGGGACTGGAGGAGATTATGCTAAGTGAAATAAGTCAAGCAGAGAAAGTTAATTATCATATGGTTTCACTTATTTGTGGAACATAAGGAGTAGCATGGAGGACATTAGGAGAAGGAAGGGAAAGATGAAGGGAGGGAAATTGGAGGGAAAGATGAACCATGAGAGACTACGGACTCTGAGAAACAAACAGGGTTTTAGAGGGGTGGGGGATGGGAGGATGGGTTAGCCCGGTGATGGGTATTAAGGAGGGCATGTATTGCATGGAGCACTGGGTGTTATACGAAAACAATGGATCGTGGATCACTACATCAAAAACTAGTGATGTATTGTATGGTGACTAACATAACATAATAAAATTTAAAAAAAAGAAATATTTCCCTCTTTCTTTGATGCAAGATCCAGTTATCATTTATTCTTTAGTATAGCAAGCAACCAGATTCAACTAAAGAGTTAGAGGGGGAAATTGATGTCCAAGTAGATATTTAATTAGCTGAGTCAAAACTTCTGCATAGCTTTATCTACATAAGAAGATAATAAAACAGCCTCCAAATAGTATTAAAATCAGAAAGTTAAAGTTTTTAAGGTAAACATATTTGTTGCTTTTAGAATATGGATGTGTATTCTATTTTAATATAATTCTAATTAGTCTAGATTTTTCAGATGGATTTAAAAAATTATAGACCTTTTTTTATCTTACTTTTTAAGATATCCTAAGGGTCTAACCAAAAATGTGAGCACAAGTAATATTTTACACAATTATAGGATTGCATTTAAAATATTATGATACAGGGCGCCTGAGTGGCTCAGTTGGTTGAGCGACAGCCTTCGGCTCAGGTCATGATCCTGGAGTCCCTGGATTGAGTCCCACATTGGGCTCCCTGCTCAGCGGGGAGCCTGCTTCTCCCTCTGCCCCTCCCCCCTCTCATGTGCTCTCTCTCTCATTCTCTCTGTCTCAAATAAATAAATAAAATCTTTAAAAAAAATAAATAAAATAAAATAAGATATTATGATACACATTGATTTTCATAATGACAATTTGTGTTATTTAGAATTTTATAATTTACAAAACAGCTTCACAAACTATTAAGTCATTCGATCTTAAAAAACTGGCTTATAAATTAAGTGGCATAGGAATAATTTCTATTTTCCAGTTGAGAAACCTGAGATTCATGATACTCAAATAACTTATCCAAAGGTACAAACCCCATAGGAAGAAACCCTAAAAATGGAGAATCTTCTGAGTTCTCTGTCACACATTATCTCCTTTACTTACATATAGAGCTTCCATGATTTTGTATTCTTTTGCTGCTTTATTCCTCATTTTCAATAAAAACAAAAACTAAATGGTAAATTCACAAGGTGGCAAAAATCTTAACTGCTTACGATTTGTTACTCTGATTTCAGACAGAACCAAATTCAAACAATTCAAGGTTAATGAAAGTTTTTCTATTTTTAACATTTGAAATATTTAATAGCTCAATTCCAATATTTAATACATGCCTAATGGTCAAGAAATTATTTTTTACCAAACCTCCCATTTCACATGCTGAAAATTTAACCTTTTTTTCAAGTGTTGGGGAGGAAGTATTTTCCTCTACCCTTCAAGGGGCTTCTGGCTGGTCTAAGAAATCAAAATAACAGAGACAGATTAACAGGAGAAAAATCAAATTCAATTACATATATACAGGGAATCCACACAGACATGAGATACTAAAGACAGGCAAAATGAACTAGGCAGAACTAAGAACTAAGCAGAAGGAAGAAGTTGTCTGGGACTTCAAAGGGAAGGAAAGCAATTCACAGGAAGATGAAAAAGAGTAAATGTTTAGTCCATCATTTCCTTGCCATTTTTTATTACACCCAGTTAACTCAATAAGTGTGTATAAGTGTTTGGGTCTAGACGTAGCATTTGGAGTAAGTCAGCTAATGAATCTCTCTGAGACAGCACTACACAACAGACCACAAAGTAACTCAGAGTAGATGAAGATATTGTACCCTCTGGGACTCTCATTTAAGTATTGTTCCTCCTCTAGCCTTTCTGAAGACCTTGCCTGGAGATGTGTAAAATTCTTTTTTTTGTTTTGTTTTGTTTTGTTTTGTTTTGTTTTTTATTTTAGATGTGTAAAATTCTTAAACCCTAATTTGCTTCCTCACTTTCTTCCCCATTATGTTTCAGGAAGAATACGTGGCTGGAATAAAGCTGATTTGAGTTTTTAATATTATCTTTTGAGCCTGTATCTCTATATTGAGTCCACTCATTGTGCTTTATATACCCTTGAAACTTGAAAATTCTTGATTCATCAAATTAATACCCTGGAGTGTGATTGTTCTTATGAAAGTCATCAGCAGACTGTCTTCCTGCCAGATCTGCAGAATTATCTTCTCTGTTCTCATTTTCCTTGATCTCTCTGTTGTATTTAACACTGGTAACAAATTGCTCCTTGAAACACTTTTTTCCCTTTGGTCTTTATAACTACACAGTACTTATTTTACTACTGTTTCTCCAACCACTCTGGAAAAAAATAGGAAAAAAAAAAAAACTAGAGTGAAACAAAGCTCAAGAAAAGACAGAAAAGGAGAGACAAAGAAGATACCAAGAGAGAGGAGGAGAGGGAGAACAAGAAAGTGGAGAGGAAAGGAGTTTATTCATGATAGAGATTATCATATCATAGTACCAACTCCAACATTTGTCTCATGTGTTATTCAGTAGCAACCAAGGTTTATGTTACATAGGCTTGGGCAAATAACTACAAGCCATTTCAGTACTTACTAAGTGCCCAGTACTGAGTATGAACTTAACAAATTGTTTAATCCTCACCATCACCACAGCCTACAAAGAAGGTAACACTTTTTCTACTTTATAGGTGAAGAAAGTGAAACAGAAAGATTAGGTAAATTGCTCATATGCATACATTTACTAAGTGAGAAAGCCAAGGTTTAGGCCTAGTTTTATCTATCTCCAAAGCTTATGCTCTATTAGTTATATTATACTGTCTAAAGAAGCCAGGCACTTATTTTGAATCTTTAACATTTAAAAGAGGGAGTGTTTCAATGATTTACTTACATTTCTAGAGACTTAAAATTAAAAAATGAACTTATTTGTCTGACTATTCATTTTGGGAACTACTAATTGACAATACGGTTTGCTCTGTATCTTAGATCACTTTAAATCTCTAGTGTAAAGTCTCCTTAGATCATACCTTGTTGTTTAATATCATTTTTTTCTGGATGGTACAAAACAGCAAACTCTGGTTCTTTACCATAATTAATTAGGGATTCCAGAGCACAATGGGGCATTTTACTCCAAAAAAAATGTGTATTGAAACAGCTGCCTCTCTTATTACCAGGAGATCTATACCCTTTCAGCTGCCAGTGCTGACATTTCTGTTTCCTCATTTCTCTACAAAATGAGCATCTTTAAGAATTCTAAACGGTCTGTTCATGATTAACTTTCAGTGGTATTTTAATATAATTTTTGTGCATTTCATAGCATAAGAAATTATGTAAAATTCAAAGGCTAATAACTTCCAGAACTTTATTTTGGTCAATGATTCAAATGTTTGGAGGAAGAAAAAGAATTTCTCTTTTTTTGTGTGTGTGTGTGTGTGTGTGTGTGGTCAAGTCAAGTTTAAGAAGTCAGCCTTGGAAATCTATATTTATAATTGCAAAAATGTATAAAAGCAAATAATAGCAGTGAATAAAGAAGAGAGCTAGCAAAGCAATGAGGCATGGGTCTCTCCCTTATGAAAGCTTACCCTGTATACCTTTGACAGTAGGCAGAATTCTAAAGATGCCCTTTACCCAAGATTCCCATGACCACTTTATTCAATCCTAGGTACTGTTGATAAGGGACTTTGCTAATGTAATTAAGGTTGCTAATCAGCTGAGTTTAAAATGGGGATAATATCATGGATCTTAGAATATACAGATTGGGGGGCGCCTGGGTGGCTCAGTCGTTAGGCGTCTGCCTTCGGCTCAGGTCATGATCCCAGGGTCTTGGGATCGAGCCCCTCATTGGGCTCCCTGCTCAGCTGGGAGCCTGCTTCTCCCTCTTCCACTCCCCCTGCTCGTGTTCCCTCTCTAGCTGTCTCTCTCTCTCTGTGTCAAATGAATAAATCTTTAAAAAATTTATATATATATATATATATATATATATATATATATATATATACACATATGGGGCCTTAAAAGCAGAAGAAAAGGGCAATAGAGTCAGAAAGATGGGGAAGAATTGAAGTCAGAAAGATTCGAAGCATGAGAAGGACTTGACCCACTGTTGCTGGAGGACAGCCATATGGAAAGCAATAGAAAATCCTTATTCAGCAGGTAAATATCTAGATTTGACCTGCATTGATTTCTTGTCATTCAAGAATTCACTTTTGTGTATATGCACAAATACTAACTGGAAAACCTTTAAGGAAACATCCTAATCTTAGAGTAATGGAAATACTATAATATTAAGACGCATGTCAAAAAGAAAAAAAAAAAAAAGGCTTATCCAACCGTAGGTAATACTCTGAGTCAGCACAATGTCCTCCCACTTCCCTTCCAATCCTCATTCTTCCAGTCCTCATTTTGGTAACCCTATTTTTGCTTTCTGTGTCAGAATTCTCATGCTGACCATTGGTAAGAAGTCTCCTGCTAGAGTTGCTTTGAATTTGTTATTGCTTATATAGTTACCCTTTATATCACATTTCTTATTAATAATCCTAATAAAACTATTTTTTCCTTGCCTAATTTCCTCTTCCTGTTAAATGACAATAAATACATTCATTTTTGTGGGCACCTTTAGACTTTAGAAGGGGGGCTGTATCTCATTTACTTTTATTAATGAATATTTGTTGAATTTTAAAGAGTATAATGTCTGATAATGCCTTAATGGATCACCTTACCAGGATAATTTTATTTTAACAATCCAGAATGTCAATATTGTACTTGCTGCATAGTTCCAAACTTTTAAAGCAAATCTAATTTTTCAAAAGAAATGAAGAAGAAGTGAAAGAAATGGCTTTCAGTAACAATTGTAGTGATGGTACAGAAATTCTCTATATTCTCACTGAAAAGACTAGAGATGTAAAAACAGAGTGGAAAACTGGCAATTGATGTACCACAGACTTTGAGGATTTCCTGTTAGTTCAAATAAGAAGGGGCCAGATGAAGGAAAGATTAGAACCCATAAGAGAAAATTGCCTCCTGTGAAAAAATAACATCTGAGAAGTAAATTGAGGTAACTAACTTGAGCGGGGCTTCTTAAAGTTTAAAAAAGAAGCCTGAATTAATTGCTAGAATGGGCCAAAGAACATTGAAGGGCATATCACATTAATGCTGCATCACCTCTCTTCATGCACAGCATCTAGACCTATAATTAGACATGTGGAGAAATGAGAATAATTTAACTGACAGTGAGGGCTCACTAGAAGCCAAAAGTCAGTGCTACAGGCAGCATCACTAAGAAGGAAGCTGAGGACTGTCATGACTTGTTCTTGGTACAAGGAAGCTGATTATTGTGGGCTTGCTTCTAGGCTTGTTTGCACTGTTTGCTCTCACAAATGAAGAAATAGCACAGTGGCAAAATTTCCTACTTGGTTTGTTTAGGACTCTGGATCCTTTCTCAATCCCTCTAGACTATGAAGTCAGTAACAACAAAAATTTATAATAAATTATAAAATGTCCCCTTTCTTTGCATCTAGATTTGAAAGATTCATGCAAAGATCCACACCAATTTCTTACATTACTTCTCTCTACTTAACTATGGCAAAGTAATGTGGAACCATAGATATTCTGATATGAGATTTTTTTAAAAGAAAAGGGAAAAAATCACCCAATATGTGACGATATACTGTAATTCAAACAAAAGACGTTATCAAGAATCAGAAGAGATAACTCTCTGGGAAACACAGGTATTCTAAGTAACAGAAGAACATCAGGGAAGTTTTATGATTTTTTTCAACAGGATTTAAGAATGTAATTGGTCCAAAAATAAATAAATCAAACAACACTAGAGCAAGTAATCATGAGAGATGAATTGGAGTTAAACATACACACAGATTTTTAAAAATAAGATTGTTAAATTTAAAACTTTAGAAAAGTACCATATAATGTGGTAATGATTGAATTTTAAAAGCAGCAAACAGATTAAAAAACTTCATTTAGAGCTCTGAGGAAATGGTAAACTGGTGAAAATCCGTAAGAGAAAATATGGCAGACATTGTGGACAAATTCAAGGAATTCAATATACACAAAATAAAGATTTTAGAAGAAAACAGATACGATGTAACAGAAGCAAAAACTAAAGAACAGTGGAGAGAAAATTTCTGGATCTGAAAAAAAAATTTTGACTTTTTTGTTTAAAAGAGATGACTAATAGTCATATGTAGTGTGCATGTGTGTGCATGTAGCGGGGGCAGGAAAAAGAGGGAGGGAGAGGTAAGACAGACTTAACACCTAAAAATATTTTGGTCAATTGTTTAATTTCCAAAGACATTGATCACACTAAACCAGAAAAATATAACAAATTTTAAAAATAAATGTTAACATTCAATACTCAAAGCTGTAATGCACCAAATGAAATTAACTTTGTAATATATTTTTAAATAATTTTTAAAGAATCAAGAAAAACATCACATTTATAGCAAGACACTTTAAAATGCTCTGCAAGTATTTTACAGATCACATAAACAGAATAAATAAATAAGTTAATAATCAGGATATAGAGTTTAATGTTATAATTAGTAAGTGGTCTTGTCAGAAAGATGGCCCAGGAACCAAAATGGTTCCATCTTTCTAGAATCCAACTGAAGTGAAAGAAAAACAAAATAGTAAGGGGTATCCCTCACATCTAAGGAGCCAACCACAGCACAAACCCTGAGAGATTTCTGTGAAATATGTTGAAATGGGAAAGACTGAGGAACCTCACAAAGGGCCGGATCACAATTATGATCTGATAGTGTCAATAACAGAGTCTGGCTTGGGGAGTGGAGAGCTGTTGGAAATCTAGATACCACTTCACTAGATGCTACATGTAACTCTACACAGCAACCAATGGTAGCAGTGCTGGGACTGGTAGAGTATACATCAAGCACAGAGCAGAGGGAGTTATGTCTGAGCTGACTTCATTCACTCATTCATTGTTCATTCAGCAAACAATTTTTGAACATCAATATGTACCAGACATTGTGCTAGATGATGGGGGAAAAGCAGTGAAAAAAACAGATAAAATCCTTTCCTTCATGATTTTTATATATTTGGCTGAGGAAACAAACAGGTAAATAAATATAAAAAAAATAATTTTTTAAAATTATATGTACTATAAAAGAAAAAACCCAGGGCAATGTGATTCAGTGTGTAGATGTTAGGGGTAGGAGTTACTTTAGACAGAGTGATCAAAGAAGGGTTTCTTCTCTGAAGAGGTGACATTTAATCTGGGACTTGGACATTTACACTGAGATATTTAAACTGAGGCTTTAAAATGAGCCATAGAAGAACAGAAGAAAAGGTGCTTTAAGCTGAAGCAATAACATAAAGACTTGGGCAGGGGAGGGTGGTACCCATTATACAGATGGGGAAAAAAAACACAGAACTGTTCGCTGTTATTAGTTTATGGATCATTGCTGTGAAAATAACAATGAATAATAATGATTACTTTGGAGGGTGAAGGGGGTGTGAGAATATGATGTTAACATCCATGTAAAAGAATAAACAGTTGGAATAGCTGAGGAAATAGACTACAATGCTTAAAAAAATTAGAACAGTTTATTACTAATGTGATAATATAGAGTAATGGGAAAAAATAGTTCCCAATAGCCTCCAATGCAAGTACAAACTTAGTAATTTATACAGGTGGCGTTATATTAGGAAAAGAAAAGATTAGCCAATAAACAGTGCCACAACAATTATTTATTTACCAAATTTTACATAGTCACTTATCACCAGTCACCAAAATATGGATTAAATAATTAAATGTTTAATAAGTAATCTTAAAAAGAAAATATAAGAAATTAATTGTGTAATTACTGGAGTGAGGAAAACCTCTTAAAGCAACAACAAAGGAAGTCTTAAAGGAAAGTAGCATATTGCATGTGGTGATGATTATTTGCCTTTTAAAATATTTTGTATCTTCTAAATCATCTATATTGAGAAAGTTTTAACTTTAGAATCAGGAAAGTGATGCTTACTAGAAAAAACATTCAAAACAATTGCCTCAAAAGAAAACTGAGGGATTATTTTACAAAAGAGGTGGATCTGGTACCTCTAAAATCATGCCCTGAGTGATGTTGGAAAGATGTTAGTGTTTGAAGCCAATGGCCAGGAAAGAATTCTTGAGACATCTTTGGTGCAAAAAGGTGGTTTTTATTAAAACATGGGACAGGACCCATGGGCAGAAAAAGCTGCACCGGGGTCATGAGGAGTGGCCTATTATATACTTGCAAGTTGGGAGGGGGTTAGGGATAGCTTAAGTCTCTAAGGAATTTTGGAAGCAAGATTTCCAGGACCTCGAGAGGGCTAGATATATTTGGGAAAAGGTCATATATTACCGTCTAATAAAACCTTAGTCGGGTGCCTGGGTGGCTCAGTTGGTTAAGCGACTGCCTTTGGCTCAGGTCATGATCCTGGAGTCCCGGGATCGAGTCCCGCATCGGGCTCCCTGCTCGGCAGGGAGTCTGCTTCTCCCTCTGACCCTCCTCCCTCTCATGTGTGCTCTCTCTCTCTCTCACATAAATAAATAAAATCTTAAAAAAAAAAAAAAAAAAACCTTAGTCATGAGACCCTTCAGATGTATAATGGTGGGCCATATGCTTGGGGATGATTGCCAACACGTGTCTTGGGGGGTTTAGAGATAAAGGAAGTTTCCAAAGGAATTTTTATATGTTAAAGTAGACTTACAGGATCCTAGGGGGTGGGGTTTGAGCTAGGATTGCCTTTTGCCCTTAGCAAAGTGTCAACATCAAGGCAGTTGAGTCCCTAGAAGAATGTCACTCTGCCTGTTTCAAGGACTTGTCAATGGGCTGTAGGTAGTTAAGGAAATTTAATAATTTTTCTTCTGCCTTTGTTTCCCACATCACTGAGGAAAATCACATTCTCTGTATATTTAGTAACTCAGCATTACTCTTAAAAAATATAGGTAACAACTGCTGTTGGGTTATTCTTTAATTTTCAGGGGATGGATTTGTCCAAAATTATTTTAGCCTTTTAGTCTCCTGCTTTAAAATACAGCCAAATATTGATCTCACCACAGAGATCTGATGGTGATGAACTTGGAGATGAACTTGGAATCTTCTGCCTGGACTATAAAGCCCATTTGGTCCAACAGAGTACCTAATTATAACACATATTTTATCACTATTTTCCCAAGCTTTCTGTGGAAATCCTGTTTGATAAAAAAATAAAAATAGCAACCCGGTTTGATCTTTTGGTGCAGAATTTTTCCTTCTGTCTTGCAAAAACTCTCAAAGTACATTTTCTCTCTCTCTCCATGCTCCTGACACTTTTGCTTTCATTAAATCCCAGAACAGCAACATTCTTACCCAGACAAAATGGGCTCCCTCAGAATTACCAGTCTCATCGTCATTTAAATAAAATTACATATGTATGTCAATTCAATTGTCTTTAAGTATCAATGTTATTTCTCAGTCAGCAAGTAACCAGGCTGTAGACTTTTTGCATTTTCATCTACTTTAAAGTGCAACTGCTCAGCTAATGAGATTACTATAGCCCAGCAGAAAGCTCAAGTTTGAAGTGAAGTTTATTTTTCTTTTCAGTCAAGATTTTTTTGTTTGGTTGTTTTTCTTTAGTTCCCCACCCCCTTCTGCACCTAAATGTTACTACTCATTGTGTTTGATCCAGTCCAGTTTTGAATCTATAATTCCACTCCATGTCAAAATAATGTTTGCTCTATCTTCACAATCTTCCTGAAGTAACTACTCCCAGCCTCATGCCACTGAGAGCTTTCTAATTAGAAAACTGTTAGCAAAATATCCCAAATCCCTGGGGGACCCATGGAAACATGGGAGACCCTTCGCCTGGACCCTGGCTTTCCTGGTGACTGGGTCCCAGGTAGCTCCAGATTTGTAGTATCAAAAGGCCCAGGATTTCACTTAGACTATAAGTGGAGGCCTCACATTGAGGCTGGGGGACCAAGCCCAGGCCATTGGCCTTGTGAGCAGGCCTCCCCCAAGGCCCAGACCTGGTTGGGGACCATGGCAGGAGTGACCCTGTGGCTGCTTCCGGGTGAAGGCTCACGGTGTCAGAACTTGCTAGGTCTGGGTCCTCAGAGCAGTGCCAGGTCTCTGAGTGAAGTGAAGTGACTGCTGGGATCTTGAAGCTGTTATCAATGGGTGCCTAAAGCAAACTGCTTGGAACTCTGAAACAGGTGTTGATCCACATCCTGCTCTGGCCCATGGGGCTGTGGAGGAATCACTTTCCTAATAGATAGATAGATACATAGATAGCTACATAGATTTAATATTATATTTTAATATTATATTTAATGATATATAATGATGAAGCTGCCTAGGGCCCCTGGCCAACCTAGTAGTGTTTTAAGCTTTATCAAACACCCTTAGCCCACATGATTGCTTAACCTCCTGCCATGGAGGCATATAATAGTTCAAGGAAAATATGCATTCAAAATTAAGCAACTTGAAAAATAAGGATTATAATCTTGTTTTAAATGTAAGGAGCCTAAACATATCAAAGATGGTACCTGAGAATTTGTATGGGATAGGGAGAATGGCAGAGACTCTGGATGGACTTCCTCACATGTGTTTCAGTGAAAGCAATGCCAACTATATCTTTAGAGTGTTATAAATGGTGCTCTGGATGTATTAAGTACTCAATATGTTTTAAACGTTAATATTTCTGCTGCTGTTGCTATACAACTTATAGCAAAAGACTGTGTCAATACTGCTGATCTGTACTTTATAAATGATCTTTAATGTTCAATAGTGTATGCCCAGGGCTTAGTGCAGCCTGACACATAGTTGGTGCTCAATGTAAATTGAATGAATGAATGTTCTTTGTTATATGAGAAACAATAGGAAAACATTGAAAATTCATTGGAAACCAGTCCCCATTTCTGGAGAATCAATTCACAGAATTACAGTCATTATGCATTTTTCTTCTCTCCAGGGGAACATTGAACTTTCTCAAAACTCACTCTATAATTGTTTCTTGGGTGAAGGTCAAGGGATAATTTCTAATACTGTAATATTCCTATAAGGACTTGGTATAAGGACCAACTAAATATTCACTAAAGGTGAATATTAGGGTCTATTTCACAGTAAAATGATAAACTTTTAATCATTTATGAGATATGAATATACAGTGGGGAATCAAGATGTGCAATGATGGTTAAAATACTATATATATTTATTTCAACAAAAATTTGAATACGTGAAAGTAATTGTGTTATGGGCTTGGAAAATGCAAAGCTACACAAGACATTGCTTTTGTTATTGACTAGGTATAAAATAGAGAAACACATAACAATTTAAAAGTAAAGATTTTATTGGAATGAGGTATGGAAATATATATACATACATGTAAGTATGTGTGTAAAACAGACATGCATCATTGATTAAACATTTATCTCTGTGTTCTAGAACCAGACTACATACAATTCAAAATCAAATGAGTGTCAGAGAAGTAAACAGACAATGCAGTAAAGTCTGATAATCTGTTAAGATACTGGATTCTATGGGAACACAAAGAAAGAAGTGTACAGTAGCCCAGTTTCTAGAGGGTTACCTCTAGACCTAAGGTTTCAAGGCTGGGTAAGAGTTAGCCAGAATGAAGAACAGGGAGATTAAGGAAGGCATTACAGATAAAAGAAACCTATTGTGTGCAGTTGTGAAGATTTGCAATGTTAAACTGCCTGTACATAGATAAACATGACCAGAATGAGGGAGGGTATGAGCAGTGCAGTGCCAGATAACAAAGAATTTTGTATTCTGGGCACCTGGGTGGCTCAGTCATGAAAGCATCTGCCTTCGGCTCAGATCATGATCCTGGAGTCCCAGGATCAAGTCCCTCATCGGGCTCCCTGCTCAGAGGGGGGCCTGCTTCTCCCTCTGCCTCTGCTTGCTGCTCCCCCTGCTTATGCTCGCTCTCTGTCAAATAAATAAATTTAAAAAAAAGAATTTTATATTCTAAGGAGTATGCATTTTTTAATCTAGGTAATGGGAAAGTCATTGCAGTTTTTTAAAACAGCAAAATAATGAAAATTCACCATAAACATTCAAATAATACAGATGTAAAAAGTGAGTACAACCAGTTTCATAAGTACGTTCATACAACTGGTGATAGTACCTTTCAAAGATGTTTAGTTTTATAAAATTTAAAAGTGTTTTTTACTTTATATATAAAACAGTAAAGGATAGAAAAGGATTTAAATAAAAAGTAAATATCCATCCCCCTGTCCAAACCTCTACCTCCAATTCCAGTTTGTAGGGGCAAAACTATTAATAATTTTCTGGCTTTTAATACTTCTGAGCTTTCCATTTTAACTACAAATAATATACCTATAAATCCCTACTAAAAAAAGGTGAGGTATAATGATGGTATAAATGGAAAATATTGTCAGATTACTTATCCTGCTCCCCAAGAAAGTCAGCCAAGATAGCTTCACAGGGTGAATTCTATTAACACTATAAGCAAAAGAAAATTCCAATGCTATTAAACTGCCCCCAAAAATAGTGAGAAGAAAAGCTTCTACATTCTTTTTTCCTCTTCTTTTAAACAACACATGGTAATGCTTAAAAACTCACAAGGAGAGCTTGGTAAAGCTGTGTCTGACTTACAAATATTGAAGCAAAATCATTAACTTAAATTCAAATTAAGTTAATTATGAATTAGTGATCAAACCCAGGGTTCATTTTAGGAATGCAAGGAGGGTTTAGTATAATAAAATAATTAAGATAATTTGCTGTAAATAGTATCTAGGGAACAGTAATTATAGACGTGTGGCTAGAGCCTAGGGTACATTTAGGGGTGACAGATGATAAGGTTGTCAAGATAGATTGGAAACCTATGAAAGAATGAAAGAATTTATATCCAGGGCCAAAAATATTTGTGATTCTAACCAATAGGAGAAGGAGAGTTAAATAACACTTTTATTTCATTTTTCATATTAGGAGGGTAGTAATATTCTATGTCATTTGATAAGGTAATTACTCCCATAGTTCACTTTTTATAAGTGTCAAAACATTATTAGCGGCATATATATGAATAAAAAAACATATATATGTATGTATATATGTATACCAGAAGTGTAGAAAATAAAAATATATACTGTATCTAGGATGCATTTTTTACACAAATTATGTCATTAATCATTTCATATGGGATTAATATACTTCATATCAAATATAAATATTAAATAAATATAGTCAAATAATTATAAAATTAACATGTAATAATAATAAAGAATATTTGTGTTCCCTTTGTTCCAGGAAAAAATATACACATGTATATACATATATATAGATATTGAAATAAATATATATATAACAAAACTTCACAATAACACTCTGAGTTAGTTGCATTATCTTCATATTAGAAAGAAACAAAGGCCTAAAAGAATCTGTCTCATTTAATCTACCACATCCTGCTATCTCCACATAGTAACCTGTGGAAAGATAATGTCTAAGAACATTCTAGTGAGCCAGAATCTTTGAGCAAGGGTGAGAGATTGTAAAATACAACCTATTCATTGCAAAATGAATTCCATATGCAAATGAGTTTTAGTGCAAAATGAAACCCATATGCAAATAATCTATCCATTTAAAAAAATCAATCCCATCTATAGAATAAATAGTAGTTCAGCTTAAACAATGGGAAAAAATAGCAAATAATGAAATAACTTCAGTC
Source organism: Mirounga angustirostris (assembly GCF_029215605.1). Lineage (NCBI taxonomy): Eukaryota > Metazoa > Chordata > Mammalia > Carnivora > Phocidae > Mirounga > Mirounga angustirostris. Next base: position 102,924,851 of record NW_026991719.1, read on the forward strand.
TTCTGTACTCAAAGTAGATCATTTGTTTTATGTTAGCTTTTATACTTGAAGTTGTTATAGCATGAAAAATTTCAGGTTATGAAGTTCTGTGTTTTTTTTCCAAGGACTGTACAAATTCTTCTTTATTTTTTTTTAATATTTTATTTCTTTATTTGAGAGTGAGAGAGAGAGAGAGATCTTGAGCAGGAGGGATGGGTAGAGGGAGAAGCAGACTCCCCACTGAGCAGGGGACTCCATCCCAGGACCCTGGGATCATGACCTGAGCCAAAGGCAGACACTTAACCAACTGAGCCACCCAGTTGCCCTCTTCTTTATGTTTGAAAACATCTATAGGTGCATTATGAGCTTAACCCTACCATATGAGCTGGACAAGAATTCAGGAATATGAACTGGACAATATAGTTGAAGTAGGTTCTAGTATAGGCTATTGAGTATTAATTACACTGTAGTGCTAGTTTCAGGCAATGGTGAATATGAAAGCTGGGATAACACCTACCTCATTAGGGAGGCTTGGAAATAAATAACTAAATAAACCTCCTAGTTCTGATAATCTGTGTCTCTACATAACTAGTCTAATTTTAGTTTCAGTGGAGAAACTGTGACAGCCTATCAGACCCAAAAATATTGACTAACACTGGAACTCTAAGGTAAAAAGCACTGTCAATTTAAATGTGCTAATTAAAAAATGGCACTCATATATATTAATCATAACTACTCGTAGAATCAAGGTAGAACTACTTAATTAGCTTTTGGATTTAAAGAATAAACTGAAAAATAATTCATAGATTTTAAAAGTGTGTTTGAGCTGAGAATGACATCTTATTTTATTTTTAAAAAATTATTTATTTATTTGAGAGAGAGAGAGCAGGAGCTGAGAGAGGGGAAGGGGCAGAGGGAAAGGGAGAAGCAGACTCCCCACCAAGCAGGGAGCCAGTGCAGACTCCATCCCAGGACCCTGAGATCATGACCTGAGCTGAAGTCAGATGCCTAACCGCCTAAATGACTAAGCCACCCAGGCGGCCCTGGCATCTTATTTTAAACTAATGACATACATTTTATACATGTGTCGTTTGTGCACACATGTGCATATATGTGTGTACATATCTTTTTGGAAAAGTATGTCGTAGAAGAGAAGTGACAAGATCTCTCTCCACATTCTATGTGTTGAATCCCAAGAGTCATTCTATACTCACTATGTGATGAGATTTGACAGTACAAAATTCAGTTGCAAAGCCACGTATAATGCAAGCAGGCTGTAGCATTGCACTATCTTGCTGGAGGCTAATCACTTTATAATGAGTTTAGTGAAAAGTACCTGTGCAATAAGTTGTAGTTGACAGCAGCCCAAGGGGACCTCTAAGTGCTAAAAATTAGCAGCTGAGAGATGTTGGATTGCATCTTTTTGAAGATAGAAAACAGATTCCTTTCTAAAATACAAGCAGTTTAAATTTGACATAAATCAAACAGATGGTATAAGAAATATCTTGTTGCTATGGGCTTTATCCTGTTTTTGTTCTCACTGTTTTATGAAGTGAAAGAAGAAAAAAAAAAGTCAGGCTTCTAGTGTTCTAGTCTGAGGAAACAATATCTTAACAGCACAGAGAAAATGATTTTTTTTTTACTGCAATACTGTATATTTGACAGTTCGTGGAAAAATTTACACCAAGCTATATTTAAAGAAAATGGTGAACATACAATGAATAGTCAGCTTACTCTTAAATGATTCACTTTCATTGTAGATTTTGGATATTAAATAATCAATCTGGACTGGAGAAATTATAATAAAGCACAGTCACTACTATTTATGACTGTTGCAGTACTGGACTGCTTTAAAGACTACTGTGCATGAGAGGCAATACAAGTTTGGTTAGACTGTACTGATACTACTGATAAGCATCAAAACTCATGCTAATTTTGCCTGCAAGAAAGATGCTGCATAAGACATAAAGAAAGAAGGTTATGGCGCTGCTTGGTAGGAAGAAATCTATAAAATGATATTTTGGCTTTCCAACTTGGCACTAGAAATGACAGAGAGCAAAACAGACAAGAGGTGCATTTGACACACTGCCATGAAGTGCATTTGCTACAGTGCCATGAAAAACATTTCTGAACTTCAGTATATTTCCTTGAATCAAAGAGCACCCACTGTATCAAGGTTTTATAGAGGTCAAAATAATCAATGGTATGACAATTGTTATTGACAGCTACAGTCTAAACTACTTGTGCATCTTTAGCAAATACTTGTATTGAAGTGATATATTGAATTAAGTATCATACAAAGTTTCACAAATGTGCTAGGTAGTAAATATTAATTTTACAATAGGATTTGACAGCTTACCTATAGTTGCTGAGAGGCAACTGGGGAGAACACTATGAGGTGGTGCAAACAGGTTAGTCTTCACAGAATCTTTGTGGTTTCAGTAGAGGTTTGAGGATAGGGTAGAAGTTAGATAAGAAGAGAGCAGAGAAGAGTATTTCTGTAAAGCAGAGGAGTATAGGAAGATTTCGACCTGTGAGAGACCTTAAATGTGAAACTGAGGAATTACAAGTTTATTTGTTAGGCAATTAGGGGCCACTGAAGAATTTAAAGAGAGGGTAATGTGTACAAAATAGTGTTTTATGAAGATTTACTGGCCAGCAAATGGGGAAAGATTGAAGGCAAAGAAACTGGTTAAAAGATCATGACAACTATCCAGGGAAGCAGTGGTGAGGGTCTGAACGGGGGTTGTGACAAGGGGAATAAAGGAGAAGGACTTGGTGATTGATGGAATGTGAAGGAGAGATGGTGCGAATCAACATTTGTGATAAGCAAAGTCAAGAATTTCGTAACTAGATTATTTTTGAACCTCTCCAGAAAGAAAAGAATCGAGAATAATTTGAAGATTTAAGCCTGAGGACAGAAAAAAAAAGATAATTTCATTAAAAAAAATACTTATGTCCAGAAGGGAAATTGATTTTGAAGAAATAATTAAACTCATTATATTTTCCATTTATTCTTGAGTGTCATTATGCAAAAGTTTTGTAGAATGTCTTTGGTACTGTGTCGATACTTTTATAATATTAAATGTGGTTCAGCCTTTGGTTTATTCTTTTATGTTCTTGAAGTACATATGACATATTTGACCAAGTTTGTCATGTGGTACCTTAATCATACAGATGCAGCCTCAGTTGTTAAGTCTGATCTTGATAACAACCCATTTAAAATTAGGTATACTATATGCATTTAGAAGACGATGATAAATATGCTATATTGTTGAAGTTTGATATTGTTGTCAAAATATGCTACATTGTCAAATCTTGATGTCTGCCACTTAGTAAACCTGATCTTCACATTTTCTATTATAAAATGGAAACAAACCAAATCACAATGATTACAAACTGGCATTAGTAACATACAATATTTTATTTTTTGAAATATCAAGCTGAAGCTGTAACTCACAGAAATCAACTCTGTTTCAAAAACATAAAGAAAAAATTTAAATATAAGAAATCATTTACACATGCTAACATATTTTTATTGACAGAAATACAAATTCAACTCAACACACCTGGCATATATACTCATCTCCTGAGATTCATGTTTCAATTTGCTTCAACCTCTTCTTATTAGGTAGCAGCAGGCCATGAGCAAACCCCTAGAATTTCAGTAAGTATAGTAAGTGTTTTTATGTCAAAAGTTCAAGCAGAGTGGTTTCCATTAAAACAAAGTCAAAACACTACGGCTCACTTTAGTTTCTCTTAGATAGAACATTGGGCAATATGTTTCTAACTCCATTTTATTACCTAGTTACGTCTCTTTACTTCTATTCATGAATTAAAAACATAATCTAAAGTGCCCTTATAAGACTTTCAGTTCCAAAAACTGATACATCTTTACAGCAAAATACCCGGACCCTGTTTCTCTCTAAAACTGGCTTTTCAAGAAAGGTCTTATTTTATTTTAAAGATGAAGAAGCAACCATAGTATATTTCCAATAAAACTGTACTTTCTATTTCTTGATGAAGGTTGGTATACCCATGTTTTATTCTGTCTTCTTATTTAAACTTGTTCTCATTAAAGAATCAGATTAAGTCAGGTATAATAAGGTATAAAGATTAAAAGAATATGATAAAATATACAGGCACTGTGATAAACACTTTTTAAAAAAAGATTCATTTATTGGGGCACCTGGGTGTCTCAGTCAGTTAAGTGTCTGCCTTCAGCTCAGGTCATGATCTCAAGGTTCTGGGATAGAGCCCCCTGCCCCACTCCCTGCTCAGTGAGGAGTTTGCTTCTCCCTCTGCCTCTCCCCCCAACTCATGCTCTCTCTCTCTCAGATAAACAAAATCTTTTTAAAAATACTGAAAAAAATATGTATTTATTTATTTGAGAGAGGGAGAGAGCAAGAATCTCAAGCAGACTCATGCTGAGCACAGAGCCCAATGAGGGGCTCCATCTCATGACCCTGAGATCATGACCTGAGCTGATATATAAGAGTCAGATGCTTAATCGACTGAGCCACTCAGACGTCCCTATGATAAACACTTTTTATACATTATCTCTTTTTTTTAAAGATTTTTTTCATTGGGGGGAGGAGCAAAAGGAGAGGGAGAGAGAGAATCCTAAGCAGGCTCCAAGCCCAGAGCAGAGCCAGATGTGGGGCTTGATCCCACAACCGCAAGATCATGACCTGAGCCAAAATCAAGAGTCGGATGCTTAATTGACTGAGACACCCAGGTGCCCCTATACATGATCTCTTTTAACACAGCAATCCTACCAACTATATACAGGTAATCCTTGCTAGCCAGGAATTCAAGTTTTCTTGAGAAGCAAACATAATCAAAATGCCAATATATTCACTTATAAACTAACTACATAAAATTAATACCTACTTAATTATCCCTCCATGATAAATACTAGCATCCCTCTCTTTCCATTATAGCTTAGTCATAATCCAGTATTTTTCTGCAGACATATTCAAATGTATCACAATGTAAAATTTAAATTTTATAAGAGATGCAAAATTTCATGAAATTTTGGGAATTTGATATGATAAATGGGAAATTATTTGTGAAACCATTAACAAGTGGGAGTCTTGCAGAGATAGAACAGTTAACATTTGAATAAGGGAACATTGACTAGAACAATAAAGACAGAGTCCTTTAGAAAACTGATGAAGCCCTTGAATAATTTTTCAGAAATGACCCTATTAATGAGCATACAAAAATAGTTTTTAACAATTCAGGGTATGACTTGTTATTATACACTTTTTCAGAAAAATTACTCATACATACAAGAAAAGTCAAAATCAACATCAAATCAATCTTTGTTCTGAGAAGTAGTGTGTAGTTCTAATTATAAATACAACTTTGTTAAATGTAAGGTAAATGTTTTATATAATTTTGATGATTTTTCAAACTTTAGTGCCAATCATACCTTTTATTCACAATTTGCAATGTATTTTTGGTCCTCTTTTAAAGTGCATTCACTTGAGTGAACTTTTCTAGTGCTAATTACTCTTGGATAATGAGGACTTCATGCACTATTATTCTTACCTTTATATGAGGAAACTGAATTTCAGGAAAGTATAGCAGCTTGCTATAGCAGTCAGAGTCCAGTAAAGGGACAAAAACCAGCCTAGTTATTTGAGCAGAGTCAATTTAATATAAGGAATATAAGGAATAATAATAGATAAAGACTATTAACTTGATAACTGAAAAAGTAAAGAGAACACTAAATCATCCTGGACTTAGTAACTATAGGAAGCAGCTACCACACCTAGAGATGGACAAAAAGAAGAAGTTGGGACAATTTAAACTAAAAACCTAGAGGAAGGGCTCCATGCTGCCAATTCTCAGACCCCTGAAGAGCAGGCACTAGTGACTTGGGGGGAAAGGGAAGCAGGTGGGACAAGGCTGGTTCTGTAAGTATTGGGAAAAATGGCATACTGGATTTAACTGTGACTATGGAAAAGACCTACGGCTTCCAGGGTGTAGAAACTTGCTCAGGAGATGTGTGAGACTCAAAGGAATAGGAAATCAACACGAAACCAACAAGATTAAGCAGAAAGGAGCATGTCACTTCTTCTTCCTCCAACCTTGTAGTCTCCCAATCATGCCCCATATTGGCAAAACTCAACAACTAGGAAAGCAGAAATGTGATTTGCAGAGTCCTGGCATGAGCATCACAGAGTACCTAAGGGTGGTTTGAAGCTGAGAGATAATAGCTTAGTAACTGGCCCAGCCCCCCTTTTTAGTTACTTAGTGTTTAGTTTAGGCATTTATAAACACGCTTTGAACTTCTGTACACATATTTGAACTTCTATACACTAAAAAAAAAAAACAAACATGTTTCTAGCACTAACATGATGCAACTATCCTTTCATAAAATCAAAGATGTTTTCATATTCCCCCCAGTTGAGGACACAAGAAGTAATAGCAGACATTGCATCCAACTTAGGAAGACAGTCACACTACCCATCTCTGACACACATGTTTAAAAGAACAAGATGATGATGGTAGAAACAAGATTTGAAACCCAAACTGTTCCAAAATCTGAAGCTCTTTCCACTGCACCAAACTGTCCATCAATGCTAAACTATATCAGATCAGTATAGACACTGCTTCAATGTAATATGAGATGGTTACACCTGAACAACATGAAAACTTATGACTAATTTAAAAACAATAAGCTAGAGAAAATAAGCAGAATAATTCAATTGTGACAGAGTCATATTAGATCTGGTAACAATTAAATTTTGAGAAGTAAACATGTAACAAAATCATCCTACATTATTTAGAGTTGGAATAATCCTCACTTCTAACAATCTTTATCACATTACCAAAATATTTAATCTAGTTATTACCTCTGACAGTTCATTTTGATCTTGTCTACTAAATTAGCCATAGTATTGGAGAGCAAGAGAGTAAGAGAGAGATTTTAACTCATACTGTTCAGCCTTTTTTTTTTTTAATTTTTCTTTTTCACTTGTAAGCAGACAAGGAACACAAAAATCACAACTTAACCACACTGATGAGAAACTGTTGTTTATATATTTTTCTGGACATGAAAAATTATATAAATTTTCTTTGGTGATAATGAAATACAGTAAGAGGATCATATATGTTGAAAAGTTAGACTTCTGTTTTTATAAGGTGAAATACTGTAATTATTTTTGCTGAAAGTAAAATTTAAAGGGTAAGACAAATGTTTGAAGAAAGTGAAGGAAGGAGCATAAGTTAAGGAGAACACAAGGCAGGGGGCACCTGGGTGGCTCCGTTGGTTAAGTGGCCGACTTGATTTCAGCTCAGGTCATGACCTCAGGGTTACGGGATCAAGAGCCTCCCCTGGTTCCATGCTCAACATGGAGTCTGCTTGTCCCTCTGCTTTCTCCCCACTAGCTCTTGTTCTTTCTTTCAAATAAACAAATGAATAAAACCTTTAAAAAAAAAAAAAGGAGAATATGAGGCAGAGTTAGTCACTGCCTGTGTATTGATGTCGGCTGTGTTTTGCTGTAATAAATATTAATGAAGTCCTATGTCAATGATATGAATTGTAGAGCTTTCTGCTTTTAGGTTTTCCTACTTGGGATTATTTTCAATCTCTCCTCACATTTTCTTTTAAGAATATTTCTCTGCAATTACATGTTTTACTGTTTTTAAGCATTTCTAATTCATTTGAAGGATTTTGTCTGGCATTAGAACAGCTTTATCCACATGTTTATGTCTTTATTATGACTGCATACTTTTTACTGTTTTATCTTCTGTTATAATTAAGCAATAGTTTATGCTATGTTATATTTTCTTTCCTATAAAAAGTACTGGCCATTCAACAGTCTTGCACAATTGAAACACAGACCTGTACCTCTGAAGCCAATAATACATTATATGTTAAAAAAAAAAAAAAAAAAGAAGAAGAAGAAGAAGAAGATAGCAAGAGGGGAAGAATGAAGGGGGGGAAATCCGAGGGGGAGATGAACCATGAGAGACAATGGACTCTGAAAAAAAACTGAAGGTTCTAGAGGGGAAGGGGGTGGGAGGATGGGTTAGTCTGGTGATGGGTATTAAAGAGGGCACGTTCTGCATGGAGCACTGGGTGTTATACGCAAACAGTGAATCAAGGAACACTACATCAAAAACTAATGATGTAATGTATGGTGATTAACATAACATAATAATAAAAAAAGTAAAGAAAAAAAGTACTGGCCACATAGTAGGTGATTATTACATAATTTGTGAATGCATGAAAAAATGAATGAATGGCAAAGGACAGAATAGACTAAACCTCTATGAGAAGAAGGCTGTTTCATTTATTCACGTATCCTGAGTTTACCACAGTGTCTATTACATAGTCGATGCTCAGTAAATGAATGAAGATAAGGAGGGGATTTAAGAGATACCCAGCATGGTATCTTAGAAAGAAAACTGATTTGGAACTTGGCCAGTTTGGGGTTTAAAAAAAAAATAGTTCTACTAAACTGTGTAATTTTAAATAATTTATTTTACTTACTTGAGCTTTAACTTATTTCTACTAATGACAAGAGTTCAGTCTTCATAGGATTATGACGAGGGTTAAATGATAATAAATGTAAAATACCTAATAGCATTCTATACAGAGTGGAGTTTGTCGTGGAATTGGTTGATGAAGACCCAATAAGCAGCTAAGAGACAGGACTTCAATTCCATTATTGAATAACTGAAGGAAAGGTTGTGACTTTTAATATGACAGGTTTCCATACGATTATCAAGCAAAAACAGAGTCAATGGGCATAACAGATGTTTCTTGGAAGGATTTTGGCAAGAAAAGAAGATTGTGTATAGACTAGATCATAATTCTTAGATCATACAGAGGCATTTATATGATAATTCATTGGTTCCAATATTTCTATCCTGTGGCACTGCTGAAGAACTATAGTATTATAGAAAGTTCATCAAGAAAGGAGAAAAATATTTTTTGCTACAAGTCCAGAACCCTAATGAAATAATTGTTTTTTTCCAATCCAGTTTTCATAATCATATATGATAATAAAAAACATTATGGTGCTCTGCTACTGAAGAGAGTTTCCACCTACAGCCACCTTGATAGCAAGCATAGGGTGCATAATATTATGTATATTTTTCATTTAACATTTTCCTCTGTTGTTAAAAGGTTACAATATTGTTATTTTTTTAAAGATTTTATTTATTTATTTGACAGAGCAAGAAAGAGAGCACAAGGCAGGGGGAGTGGGAGAGGGAGAAGCAGGCTCCCCACTGAGCAGGGAGTCTGATGTGGGGCTCAATCCCAGGACCCTGGGATCGTGACCTGAGCTGAAGGCAGACGCTCAACTGATGGAGCCACCCAGACACCCTGGGTCATAATATTATTTTAATGATTATATAACATGTGTCAAATATCACTTACTTAACCATTCCCATAATATTAAAGATTTCTGTTAATTACTTTTTCATAAATATAAATTCTAATACAATGATCATCTTTGTGTATTTGCTCATCATTTCCCTATGGTAAATTTCTGAAAATGGGATTATTGGATCAAAGAATTTTAACATTTTATGTCTCCTGCCAAATGTGTTTCCAAAAAGATTCCCAACTTACTAAATATGGCAATATTTAAAATCTCTATATTTTTTTCTCTCCATAGGTGTTTCATGTCTCTAGTTAAGATATTTTGGGTTGTACATTAGCTCATTGTTATCTTCTAAAGTATTCTGACTCTGTTTGGTGGCAAAAAATTTTTGGTGTGGATTCTAGGCTTCATCTTGTTTTTGTTATCTGTTTTGTAGGTCTTGGATTAGTAAACTTTCCCCTCATTCCTTTACACAAGTGTTCAGTTTGAACTATATCTAATAGCTGATTTATGCTACCTTAGAAGCTGAGCTGGAAACTTCAAATTTCTTGCCTAAGAATATGAAGATGACACCTTGAATTCTATAAATTGAGATAGATCTTATTGATTCAATTTTATTCTGTTTTTCTTTCTAATGAAAAGATAAATAACTGTAATCAATAGTACATAAACAAAGATAAATATTTTTTTTCCAATAGAGAAATAATAGGTTATTTGAGGATTCCACCTGCCACCTAAACCTCATCAGCAACTTAACTTTAATCAAAATGAACCACATTCAGGTTAAAAGACCATCATTTATCACCTTCCACAAAAGAATTCAGGAAAAAATATGTCTAGTATTTTAGGTTATAAATAGGTCAGGAGTTTCTTAGAGATTGTGGGCATTGAAAAGGAGTAAGCACCTTTTCTGTCAACTTTGAGGCCCTGGGAGAATAGTAGGAAATAAAACTTGGGAGGCCAGGATGAATGAGATTGGTAATGGATAACAGGGATAAACGGTAAATATAGAGTTTACTGTGAGATATTAAGGGTAAATCCAGTCATCAGAAGTTCACATTGACACTGAGTCAATGTGTAATGTGAGCTACAGGTGAATTTAAATGATTCAAACCAAGATGAATGAATATAGAAACAAAGGATGGAAGAGTAAGGAATAGATAATAAGAACAAGAGTATGCAAGAACAAAGACCTGAAGGAATTTTGTTTTAAAAGAGCCCATTATTTCAGTTGCTTTTTACTCCCAATCACTTTTTTGTAATGTCCCTGCTCCCAGGCCACTAAAATACTACATGATTTCTGACATATTATAAATTCTTATTTTATGTAATTGTAAGATTTAGTTTCATGAAAATTTTTTTAAAAATTTACAAAAAGATTTAGTTTCCACCTTCCCCCCAAAAAAGCATTTATAAGACAAAATGAAGATTTCCACTGATAGATGAGTTTTAAATACAGTAGCCCAGGAGCTTATTAAATTAGCAGTTTTAAAAATACATTTGAAAAGGATTGCAAAATTTTGACTTGGCATTCTTAATCATTTAGAGCTTATTTTAGTAAGGTAATTTTGTTCTTAACAGCTTTGCTGAGTAATGTTTATACTGGTTATTCATATTTGATAAAATAATATTAATTTGGAAAATGATGATGGGGAATGCAATAGCTCATCTAAGAAATTGTTTATAAACTCCAATCACTGTTTTACAATAATTGAGATATTACTAATAATTATGTGTATACATAGTTTATGTTTGTAGATTAGGACTTCTACTTTACTGAGCAGTGATTTAGCAGAATATAAAACAAAGTGTGGTCCTAATCTAAAAGATTAGATGCATTGAAAAAAAGGCAATGGGAAGACAAGTAACAATCTTAAAAAGTCTTTATTGCCTCCTCTAAATCATTGGACAAACTCTGATGTTTCGATAGTGGACCCTAAGGATGAGGAACCCTAAGTTCTGACACTAACTTGTCAAGTAATTTCAGACTTGTTTTCTAATCTTTGAAATGTGAGAAGTAACATGTGCCATAACTATTCCACAGTACTGTTGTGAGCATCAAATGAATAATGGATGTGAAGGCGCTTTGACAATTTTAAAGTAGTATATTTCTGCAAGATATTGCTTCCAAAATCTGGCACACTAATATATTTGATATAAGTCACCACGGTACAGGATAGTGCATTCAGATATCAAGGAAAACACAAATCAATTAATGCAAAATCTATAAGGATCCCATAAGAAATTATTTTAAAATCATGAAAAATGCATAATTTGATATTTCTATCAAGATTAAGAGAGAAAATGACAACTGAATTACCTGTATGAGAGAAAACGCTTTTCACAGAATGAGCAAAGATATATTTCAAAAGTTTATTTTCACATAATTTTGGTTTATGCGTACTATAAATTGCATTTCATAAATTTTAGAATTTATGATAAAAATATGCATTTTAAAAATAATAAAATACCTTTTATTTTATTTGAAGACAGCTTTTACAATTTGTTAAGATCCTCTTAACCAATGCACCTGGGTGGCTCAGTTAGTTAAGCAACTGCCTTCGGCTCAGTTCATGATCCCGGGGTCCTGGGATGGAGCCCCACATCAGGCTCCCTGCTCCTTGGGAAGCCTGCTTCTCCCTCTGCCTGCCACTCCCCCCTGCTTGTGCTCTCTGTCTGTCAAATAAATAAATAAAATCTTAAAAAAAAAAAGATCATCTTAACCATATGAAACATACTGACATTAATTTAACACTAACTGAATTTGCATTCTATAATCTAGGTTAAGATAATTCTAGCTAAGACTAGGACTTTTAAAAGAGAAAAGAATAGAGAGTGATTGCCATCTTCAATTAAAAAAAGGTGATCTTTTTTTAGTTTTGGTGGGTGGGAACAATTTAGTTATCAAAATTAAAGAAGGCTATTGCACATTTACTTGTGAATATTTAATTAGTGCACAGAGAACTAGCACAATTTCAAGCTGTTAATCACAGATTTCTAAATGCATATTAGCTAATGGATGTGTAAAATTATGCTTATCTTGTCTTAGATAAATGCCTAATTAAAATTCCTTTGAGGGGAAAAAATCTTCACATCATTAAAGAAAAAAAAACATTATGTGAAGCTGTATGTAAGTTTAGAGAGGAAAATTAGGATTTTTTTTTCATAATAGAAAATTACTGGATATTTCACATGTAGAGTTTTCAGACCATAAGAATTTTCAGTGTTTAAAATAATGCTTATGTAGCATACAGGGTACTACAGCTGATTCTTAGGGATTTTGCTTATTCAGATTTATATGTGAGCCTGTGAAAGCATAAGGCTACTAAATATATTTCTTCTACAGTGATTTGCCACATTCTCAGTAGAAATCATAAGTATGAGGGAAAGTTCAAGATACTGTGGGTCTTAGATTAATTAAGGTGAAATGCTCAAAAGTACTTCTTTTTTTTAAAGATTTTATTTATTTATATGACAGAGAGAGACAGCGAGAACAGGAACACAAGCAGGTGGAGTGGGAGAGGGAGAAGCAGGCTTCCCGCTGAGCAGGGAGCCCGATGTGGGACTCGATCCAGGACCCTGGGATCATGACCTGAACCGAAGGCAGACGCTTAACGACTGAGCCACCCACGCGCCCACTCAAAAGTACTTCTATTCAAAGTTACTAAGATGTATAAAAACAAACTTAGAAAAAAATAGGGTTGCTATAGGATCTAAATTTGACACTTTGTTTAGGTGGGCTTAACGTGAGGAAACCTACAATCATTTCTTGAGTGGCATAGGCAAAAATAAAAAAATATCCAGTACATCCATTCTATATTTTATTAGAGCCACAACAAGCTCAGGTTTTAATAATGTAGAACTTCCAGTTCCATCAAAGCTACTGAAGGTTTGTTAAACTTGCCTTATTAGAAATGTATATACTTCACTTTAAGGAAACTTAAAGTACACAAATCTGGTTTTAAAACAAAAATTAGTGGTGGCTATTTATTTCATAAAGAGAATTGCCCTATTTCAAAAGATTTACAACAGCTTTGAAATAATCCCATTTCTTTGCTTATTGCATTTAAATGCTTTATATTTGGTAAAATTCAGTTACAATATTTAGGAAGACTTTTATGGGATAAAACAAATTGCCCATGCATTTACTTGGACTGTAAAAGCTATGAAGGACAATCACATATAGATGCTCCATCTTCTTCTGTAGGTATCTTTAAAGGGTATAAATTCATTGCACTTAATTTAAATGATGGTATACTATTAGATGGCTACTGAAACACTTGAACAATCTCTAAAGAAACATTAAAAGTCAAATCACTTGGTGTCCTGGCAACATTCTATTTCTTAACCTGAATAGTAGTTACACGGGTGTTCACTTACAGGATAATTCATTGAACTGTACAATATTTTGTGTACTTTTCTATAAGTCTTTTATACTTATTTTAAAAAGTCAACTTACTAAGATTGTAATTGTGTAAATTTAAATTTGTAATTGTGAGACCTTTTCAGGGATTGTTCCTCAATTTTAACGTGTAGAAATTAGTCCTTCAAAAAATATAAGCAAAAAAGGCCTGTTTTTATAGAATGGGTCAGGAATATTCATTTGGCTAAATGATTTTCCATATAAACAAGAATTATAGTTTTCTGCCAAAAAAATGTACTCTAAAAGTTGGAAAGAAACTCAAGGATTCTTATATTTCCCTGTGGGTTGAATTTAGGTCAGTAAAAAGTGGGGGGAAGGTAGAAGAGGGAGAAGAGGAGGCTGAGAAATAAACTTAATTTTGTGGGAAAAGAAAAATTAAAACAAATTTACCCCAACCATAATTTGAGTGCGGACAGAAAGATAGTTGGTGAAATTATTAAATAAGAAACTCAGAACTTAGTGGTGTCTTATGTATTAGAATATTTTTGAATTGATGAAGTGTACCTAGATACCTTATTGTGATGTGTCACTTGGAATTCATAAAACAATATTTCCACTCACTTGAAAAATTATTGAAAAACTGAGAGTTTGATGTATTTTATTTTGCTGACCATTCTGAGGTGTTCTTTCTCTCTAAGAACAAACGAGAGAGCCATTTGAATTCAAAAGACTTGTATTTAAACCCTAGATGCTTTCCTGACCAACTGTGAGATCCTAATGTCTATAAGAATCTAAAACTGGAATAGCAGCACCTAGTCTGGAATAGCATGTAAAAGAAGATGATAAACATTAGCTCTTGAACAAATGTTATCTGATTACATCTTTTTTTAAAACAGTGAGAAGAATTCTGGTGCTGGCTGAGGTGAAATAAGCCTGCTACAACCTAACTTACTAGCTGATTACAACTAAAAACTATGGACAAAACATGAAAAACTAAGATATGAGGTCTCTGAAATGTAAATAATAACAGGCAGATTGGGCTGGGAAGTCAAAATCTGAAGACAGACCAGCAGTGATAAGTTTCCTTTTCTATTTTTTTTTTTCTCCTTTTTAACTCCAGGCTTTGATCAGGAGACAAAGCCATATCGGGGAATTGTGTAGTGGTTACAGGCAGCTGAAACTTCGAAAGGAATTTCTCCTTTTGACCACCATACCAGGAAAAAGGACCCCTTCAAGCCACAGAGTAGAGGGAAAAATCCCATTTTCTTCTTCTTTCTCTCCTACCTATCCTGAGGCCAGTATCAGCTGCTGAACTCTTGTTGCTGCAACAGAGGCAGAGGTATCTAAAACTCTAAGAGATAACCCATCTTCTCTGGTTAAAGGGACCAAGAAAAAAAGCCTCTGTTCTACATGTGGAGGGCATCCCCGTGGTTCTTTTCTCGCTATTCTCTTGATGCTTCTCCCTGAGAGCACTGAACTGTGAACCTATACAGGTGGCTAAAACTCTGAGAGAACTCCATTCTTCCACTCAGAGGAACAGACTTAAAGGGTCCCTGGGATTCATAGAATGTGGGGAATTCACAGACTTGGAAAGTGGATCCTCTAAATTTGTGTGTGAACTGACACAAATCCCAGGCTCAACCTCAAGCTGCAGATGTGTGGAACACACCCAAAGAAGCATAGCAAAGACTTTGACATTAGATGTGTAATATAAACCACCACCCAGGTCCCAGATTAATCCACCAGTGGTTTATATAAGGGGTAGACCCAAAGGGCATAGCAAAAGACATTGATATCACCACCTGCAGAAAGACAGAACTTGTGGTATAAACTTAACCCAGTCAATTGCTTGCTAAAACAAATGCAAATAAAATTTCTCCAGAGGAATTTATGTGACCCAGAGTCCCACAACTTACTATCTTAAATGCCCATGATAAAATTTTTAAAAAATACTAGGTAAAAAAGGAACATTTGACCAATTCTTAAGAAAAAAAAAAAGGAAACAAAACAATGAACGGATGCCCACCTCAACATGTTGGAATTACCAGACAAGAACTTTAAAGCGGCTAATATAATCCTCTCTGAGGTAAACATCTTTGAAATTAATGTCAAGATAGAAGTTCTTAGCAGAAAACATAAATTATAAAAAGAACCAACTGTAAATTTTAGAACTGAATGATATAATATCTTAAATAAAAATACTGGCTAGATAAGCTCATTATCAGAATGGAGTTGATAAAGTCAGTAAATAGAGCATAGATAAAAAGAAATCCAATTTGAAGAACAGAAATAAAAAGAATGAAAAAAATGAACATCCTCTGAACAATATGAAATACTCTAACATTTATGTCACTGAAGTCTCTGAAGGAGGGAGAAAAATATTGGCACAAAAATATTTGGAAAAATAATGTCTGAAAATTTCCCAAATTTAGTGGAAGACATAAATTTACAGGGTTTGCTCAGTGAACTGTAAAAGAATAAATGCCAAAACACACCTAATCAAATGACTGAGAACAATAGCTTAAAGGCCAGGAGGAGAGAAATTGAAGCATACCATTGTAATGTTCTTATACTTTATGTGAAGTGATATAAAAGCATCCATTTCCTGTAACTGATATTTTGGCATTATTTAAAAATTATGTAGGTATAAAGACACATCCCAGCTTGAGTCTATGCGGGAATCATAACTGTGGTGAAAAAATGAGGCAGAATTTTTTGGCATGGCAACTGAGAAGCTTTCTGGGAGAGAACTTACTGTAAAGCAAAAGAGAGCCCAGCAGGACATTGGCATTGTAATAAAGCTTTGGTCATGATAGTAGGGAAGAGCAAAGCATTCTGAGAGCAAGGCAATCTTGACTTCATCGTTCCCTGTTCTAGGTCTCATTTATTTTTAAGCTAATACTTAATGAACATTATGGTGAATGAAAGAGATATAGTTACTTCCCTCATGATGTTTTCATGTCTACTTTGGATTGTGTCAGAGTCCTCTCCAACAATTATAATTAAAACTCAAAATTGCTCTCTGTTAAGATCTCTTTTTAAAAAAGAGAGGGGCACCTGGGTGGCTCAGTTGGTTAAGCCTCTGACTCTTGATTTTGGCTCAGGTTATGATTTTGCCTCAGTGTTGTGAGGTAGAGCCCCGTGTTCAGCTCTGTGCTGGGTGTAGAGCCTGCTTAAGATTCTCTCTCCCCCTCTGTCCTTCTCCCACACTTGTGCAATCTCTCTCTCTTTGGAAAGAGGGAGACAGTCCTTGCCTCCATACAATTTACATTTTATTTCTAAAAGATGACATATGGGACTGGGAGAAGCTTTCTGCCATACTTCACCACAAAATAGTGGTCAACTTTGGCATGATGAGAATGCCAGTGAATTGATGGTCATCATTTTAGCAGGGACCTGGTTCCTGACAGAGCAATGGCAAAGTTAGCAAGATACTGGAGCAGCAGTGAGAACTAGCAGAGTCTATTTTGCTTAGTGAGAGATAGCCAAGCTAGCAGAGACTTTTAAGCCTGTTAGTCCAGCAGGATCAGAGTTTTTTTCTGTAACTACATGTGACATTTCCCAAGAATTCCCAGAAACACTTAACAGACTCTAAAGAAGGCTGAGGTCCTGTAAGCAGGTGGGGACAAGAGCCAATGGAATTTTAATTCTTACTAATAGTTACCTCATTTATTCTCAGAAACTGGTGAGGCCTGTGAAAACTCAAACTATATTTGAATGTCTATGGGTATGTCTGATTTTTGCATGTATGAGATTTCAGAGCAGGCATCCAGACACAATCAGTTCCAGATGCAAGTCAAACTTATATTATATAAGCTAAAAATTATTTTTCATGATAGAAATATAAACATAATACTGACTGTTCTGTTATTTTCTCTTTCAAGCATGATTGAATTTGTCTGTATTAATCGGGCATACACGTATGCTTATTTAGAGTGTCATAATTTATTCTTGTACTCAACTAACCTTGATTCTTTTTCTTCAGATATCTCAAAGATTTTGGATGAGAGATCACTATGGAATGGATCTCTATGGCCTCACTAATGACATGAGAACATAGCTGGGTTTTATATCAAGATGTGGGACTTGGCTCTAACGATAATATGAATAAGGAAACCATAGATTGGAGCCAACGTTCCAAGCTAGCTCTTAGTTCTATTTTCCAAGACCAGGCCCCAGCTACATTCTCTGATTGTGATTTCAAGCAGTAATTGTCAAAATTTGTTGTTGTTGTTCTCTGTGCCTCACAGAATGTGTAAAAATTATATATTAAACTTATTTCCATAGACAGATTCTAATTTCAGTCATGGGTGATGAAATACATAAAATAGTCTGTCAGTCATGTGCTATTTCTAGTGTGTTCTATTTTTCTCTTTCACTCAAGAAAGCATAAGGGAATACACAATAAAACAGATAGCATAACTGTAATATTGAATAGACTACATAAGGTAAAACATTTGTAAACTTTGTATTTTAAATTGCTCAGTAACAAATTACTTGAAACACAAAACTATGCCATGGTATAGAGGTTGAGAAATGAAATGCTAACCTAAATTATATTCCTATGCCCTCTAGCTTTTATAGGGAGTGACAATGCAAAAACTTGACATTCATTAACACTTTTACCTGAGAAATTCACACAACTCATTAAACTTCTATAAAATTTAAAATTTGCTAGTTTTTAGAGATATTAACTCCAGTCTATCAGGAAAGAACTGACTTTCATTCATCCATTAATAACAAAACACCAATTAAAACTAATTTTTCTATCAACATATAATAGCTAAAAATTTTGTGTTATCAGTTGGCTGTGGTTTTAAAAGTTTCCTCTTACACAATTTATAAACTATATTTCCATTGTTATTTCTACAATGAAATTAGATTATTAGATTTTTTGACATCTAATACATGTTCATAAAAGCACAAAATCATACATGTACAGATTAATCAGTGATCACAAAGTGAGCCAGTGCATGTAACTACCATCCAGAATCAAGAAATAAGACATTATCAGTCTCTCAATCCCTCCATACTCTCTCCCAATCATTATCACTCTCTTATATAAGAATTCAAAATATCACTTCATGTCTTTGAATAAGATCTGAATTTTATTAAAAGAAATACTTTTTTCAAAAAATTGTGTATTGCACTTTATAAACCACTAATCAAAGTCCAAAAATCCTTTATTATTGGCTTTAGGGAACCCTAAGATAACCATTCTTTGATTATTCCTCAAAGAAAAAGGTGAAATAAAAAATCCAACAAACTTCATTTCTTCTGGATACTAAGCTTCCAGACTTGTTACCTTCAAAGCTTGCCTATCTTTTTTGGGGACACAATACCAACTAAACTTACATATTCACTTGAAGCTATTTTCTACTTTGGGATACACTCAAGAGAAGAAACAACATAAATAACTATGCAGTTTCCTCATGCTATGCTTCATTATTTACCTTTCTTGGAGAAGGATGAAGCAGGTAAGGACAGTTTTGAAGAATAATGCTAATGAATCCAACACCTCAAATATCAATGGTCCATATTTTCTTTTATCCCCTAGCACCCATTGTCCTCTGTATTCAGGAAAATTGTGTGACTAAAAAAAGTTAAAGGACCAAATAGGAGAAAATTTCAGATGAATCAATCACAACCCACAATTGACATTACAGCTAAAGAGACAAACCTGCCAGAAAAATCTTCCTTATGGAGTGCTGTGCTATTGGCCATTGTTTTTTTCTTAGTGTTTCTGTCTTGTTCTCAGTACAGATCTGACTGGTGGCATTTGAACAAAATGCTAACTCTTCCCTTTCCTCCTTCTCTGACATGTATACTTGATACTCACCAGTCACTCACTGAATTATATGGCCCCTCTCGGAAATGTTGAAGCCCCCAGAGTGCCATTAACTATGATCTACAGAGGCTCTTGTCAGAATTAGACAAAAAGTAAAATTATAGTGGTGTTCTGGTGCCATTCTAGTTAAAAGTCTGTCATCTTTGCCATTACAAATGTCTATTTCTTGCACTTTATAACTCAATGGAGAGAATTTGCCTTACAGTCAATAGAGTAGCTGAGAAAGTGTCAGTCTTTCAAAGATTTTGTTTTAAATCTCATAGACACTAAATAAAATCTATTTGGCTATTATGCTATTGTAAAAGATTGTGTGTGTGTGTGTGTGTGTGTGTAAACGGAGGGCTGTGATTTTATATTATAGGACTTGACTTGAAAGAGAAGAAAATAATGAGTATTTTTAAAAGCATGGAAGTTTAGGAAGCAAAGAAGAAAAGGCTAAGAAAAATATCTAAATCAGTTATAGCTTTATAATAATCATCCCATTTCTGTACCTGCCTTTTATCCAACTGTCTTCATTTCTGGTTCAGATAATCTAATTATGATTACTATATTTTCTAAACTATATATTGTTATTTAGGTTAGTAAAAGAGAGAAATGGATTCTAATTTGACTATATTCTCAATGGTAGTGAATTTCTTGCAAGATCTAGAAAATAGTTTGATACCTCTCTGATTATGTGGTCATAATCTTTTTATTATTATTTTTCTTTGAATAGACTTTACGGGTTGAAAGCCTGTTGTCTACGAGCCATGAGCTATAAAAGTCCTCAAAGATTTTAACAATGGGTTGGCTGCTTATTAAGTAGGGTTTCCACTCCTAAGTCTCTCAGAAACCAAGAATAATGGGTGCTAATTATGAGGGCCTACTTTGTGCAGTCTGCTTGCTAGGCACTTTGTATTTTCACTATCACAACAACCCTTTAAGCTTAATATTTTTTATCTCATTTTATGTAAAAAGAAACAGATCTTGGAGAAATTAAGGACTACACAGGGCTCCAGAGCTGCTGGTAAATACATGAATAGAGACTGGTGTCAGATTTGCTGTGGCTCCCATACCTGTAAGATTTTCCTCCATGATAATTTGGGAAAGTTCAATTCCTTGGGAGGGAAGGAAACCAACATTTGTTGAATACCTACTCTGCACCAAGAGATATATTTTTTTCTTTTTTTATTATGCATGCACCAAGACATTTTAAAGTATAACAGTAAATTTAATTTTTATGAGAAGTTGCAAGTTAGATATTATTTACAGTTCACAGATAAACTAAGGCTGAGAATGATGAATTGAAGTCATTAAATAATTTGCTTGAGGCTTCTTCTTGTAGAGTTAGGCTTGAGTATGTCTAATTACAAAACCAATGCTTTTTTCTTTTCACTATAACACTGGACTTTGAGTTCTTAAATGTAATACTCTAATCACAAAAAAAGTGATTACAGGATTAATTCAGTCATGTATTCATCTTTCCATTCAATTTATGAATATTTATAAACACATACTCTATATATCAATCACTATGTTAGGCATCGAGTTGTTCCTAGGATGCTTTTTGGTTGTTTACTGGCAGTCTATCTTCATACTTTATGGTTTTTTTCTTTCTACTTTCAGCTTCTCTTTCAGCTGTGCATAAACCAGTATTTCACAACAAGTAATTAATGAATCATAAAAAAAAAAAGTTCTCTGAGTAACAAAGGGTCCTATAGCCAAATAAGTTGTAGAAATGCTACATGGTATACCACATTCGTAGAGATTCACAACGAACAGTAGCATACTAAAAGCTTTGCACAATCTTGCAAGAATGAAATCTGTTTAAAACATAAGATAACCCTGTATAACTACTTTTTCCCATGTAATGCTTGTTAGCATCCCACAAAATTAGTGATCCAGGCAGCATGCTTTAAAAAATGCTGGCCTAGCTCATTAATGGTACTGCTTATCCCAGAACTAAACTGCTTGCCAAAACCTTTGCAGCAATATGTAACTCATTTTTAATAACGTAATTATTCAGGTATTTGTAATGTCATCACTTTATAATGCCAAGTTAATGAAAGAGAAATCAAATAAGGAATTTGATTATTTCTATACATCTTGGGTTTTGTGCCAGTATTGTTTTTCTTGAAGGACACATAGATTATTCTAAAAAGCACATTTTAATAATGTTCTATATATACACTGTGTTTTAAAAATTTTGAATAAATAGGCTTACTATGCTTAACATTATTAAATTTATTATTACTGATGTTGATCACCTTTTATATAACTGTTGGTCATTTGTGTGTATGTCTTCTTTGGGAAAATATCTGTTCAAGTCCTCTGCCCATTTTAATTGAATTATTTAGTTGTTTTGTTTTGCTATTGAGTTGTATGAATGAGTTCTTTGTTCACTGATTATCAAGGAAATTCAAATCAAAACTACAATGTGATATCACCTCATACCTGTTAGGATGACTATTACTTAAAAGACAAAAGATACCGGGCGCCTGGGTGGCTCAGTTGGTTAAGCGACTGCCTTCGGCTCAGGTCATGATCCTGGAGTCCCAGAATCAAGTCCCGCGTCGGGCTCCCTGCTCGGCAGGGAGTCTGCTTCTCCCTCTGACCCTCCTCCCTCTCATGCTCTCTGTCTCTCATTCTCTCTGTCTCAAATAAATAAATAAAATCTTAAAAAAAAAAAAGACAAAAGATACCAAGTGTTAGTGAGAGGATGTGGAGAAAAGGGAACACTTGTGTACTCTTAGTAGGGATGTAAATTGGTACAGCCATTATGGAACAAAGTAAAAATAGAACTACCATGTGATCCAGCAATTCCACTTCTAGGAATAAATATCCAAAGGAAATGAAATAAAGATCTCAAAGAGGTATCTCCACTATCATGTTCATTGCAACATTATTCACAATACCTAACATATGGTAACATATCTTGTAGCCATAAGTGTCCATTGATGAATAAATGGATAAAAAAATGTGGGATATATACACAATGAAATATTATTCAGCTATGAAAAAATAAAGAAATCTTGTAATTTGTGAAAAAATGAATGAACCTGGAGAACATTATGCTAAGTGAAATAAGCCAAAGACAAATATTGTATGATTTCACTTTTCTGTGGAATCTAAAAAAGTAGAACTCATAGAAGCAAAGAGTAGAATGGTGGTTGCCAGGGACTGGGAATGGGGGAAATAGATATTGGTCAAAGGATACAAACTTTCAATTATAAGATGAATGAGCTCTGGGGATCTAACGTATAGCATGTTGACCGTGATGTCATGATTTATAATAAGAAATAAATACTTGGTCTTTGGCCCTGTTTCTAGCATAGACCTTCTAAAACCCTTGGAATTTCCTAAGTGTGAAGAGATAAAGAACATTTATTTTGGGGGTGCCTGGGTAGCTCAGTTGGTTAAGCGTCTGCCTTTGGCTTAGGTCATGATCCCAGGGTCCTGGGATCTAGCCCTGCGAAGGCTCTCTGCTCAGGGGGAGTCTGACCCTACTTCTGCTCCTCCCCGTGTGCTCTATCTTACACTCTCTCTCAAATAAATAAATAAAATCTTTGGGAAAAAAACATTTATTTTAATAAATGATCCGTGAATTGCTTATTGTGAAATACTGGTTTCTGGTGATATAGGTTTCTTTTGTTATATTAATGAGGTGGTTTTGGAATGCTTCTAGGTCACCTAAAGAGGGGGGACAGTTGCCAAGGGAACCAACCCTGTGATTGAAGGGTTGGAACTTTGAGGCCCAACCCTTGACCTCCAGGGAAGGGAGAGGGGCTGGAGGTTTAATTGATAGCCAATGGCCAAAGATTTAATAATCATGCTTATGTAACAATGCCTCCATCAACACCCCAAAGAACTAGGTTTGGAGAGCTTCTAGGTTGGTGAACACATGGAGGTGCAGGGAGAATAAAGCACCTGGAGAGGGCATGGAAGCTCTGCACCCTTTTCCCATGCTTTGACCTATGCATCTCTTCCATCTGGCTATTCTTGAGTTATATCTTTTTGCAATAAATCAGTGACTTAGTAAGTATAATGTTTTTCTGAGTTCTGTGTACTGCTCTAGCCAATTAATCAAACCCAAGAAGGGAGTTACTGAAACTTTCAATCTATAAATGGTCAGTCAGAAAAACAGGTGATGACTTGGACTTGGAATTGGCATCTGGAGTTGGGTGGAGGGGTAGGGGGCAATCTTATAGAGCTGACTCCTTGACATATAGGATATGACACAATCTGCAGGCAGATAGTGTCAGGATTGAGTTAAATTGTAGGACACTCAGCTGCTATCAAAGGATTGCTTGTTGGTGTGAGGAACCCCCTCCCCCCTCCCACACACATTCACATGTTGGAATTAATGACCAGAATCTTTAGTGGCTATAGTTAATTATATCATTTTGTATACTTGAAATTTGCTAAGAGCATAGATCTTAAGTGTTGTCACCACACACACACTTACACACACACACACACAAAGAGGTAACCATGTGAGGTGATGGATAAGTTAATTAGCTTTATTATGATGATCATTTCATAATGTGAATATATATTAAATTATCAAATTAGACCCTCTGAATACATACATGTAATTTTTGTGTCAGTAGTATTTGAATAAAGCTGGAAAAATATTAAATTAACCTATTAATTTATACCAAAATTTTACTGAATATAGTTATCATTACAAAAAAATTAAATGATATTTATTCCTCAGAAATTAGCAAAAAATTATTATTTATATTCTGTTTCCATAAATTATGTGGAATATAATTTTTATTTATATTTATAATCAGATATTTATCTTAATTCATAGCTAAAAAAGTAAACTCATATAACAAACTTGGTGAGAAATAGTTTCCCAATCTCCAGGTGAACCACCTTCTACAAGCCTTCTTCTACAATGATTAGAGAAAATTAGCCCAACTGATTAGGTACAATGAAGTAAATATTTTAAATATTGGTCTAGTTATAGACCAAAATCTGAAAAATTTTCACATAATACTAATGTAATCAAACATGTGGTAGTCTTGAGGGGTGGATGGATAAGAAATTTGGGTGGGTAACAAAGTTGTTTGATAGTAGGCTGACATAGCTAACGTTTTCACTTTTTAAATGATCATACTGGCTTAAAAGAGTAATAGAAAAATAAAATCAATGTATATTGGAATGTTAGTGATGAACATAAGAAAATGAAACACAAGAAAGTTTATAATATTAGAATGTATAATATTATGGCTGATATTGAATACTTACTGATATGTACCATTTCAGACTTAGATGTTTAATGTTATACCTTGATCTATATTGGGAAATGAACTAAAACTTTATCTTGTAATTCTGGCTACAAAGGAAACTGTTGTATTTTTTGTTTGCTTGTTTTATCTACTTCTGATCTTGCAAATGTAGGTCAGTTTAGTAGTTGAGGAAGACTGTTGTTGAAATCTGCTCTTTTTTCAGTCTGCATTACATGAGAGTTATTCTTATGAGAAAAAGTAATGTACATACTGACAGAATCCCACTCTTCCCAGATAACCAAGAAGTTATCCTTATATTAAGGCAGTAAAAAAGAATAATAGTATTTTTAATATTTACCCTCTTGACTTTGAGTGGCCAGTCATCTCTATTCATTCATAAATAATAAGCTGTATTCCCCCCCTTATCTCCTCACAAAATTCCAAAGCAAATGTTAGTTGGTTAAAAATAGCAATCAGTAGGTAGAAATATTGCCAAGAGGAGCTATATAAAGGCATCCTGAGGGAATTAGCAATGATGGGAGCTCCGTGGAAATTGCATATTGGTGATTAATTGGCTCCCTGCCATGCTCTTACCTTCTGCCTTCACCTTCATGCTCCATAATTGAGAAGCTTCTGTTGGGAGCAAAGCCTGTCTAGAGATAGTCCAAGATGCCACAGGAGGTCACCAGGCTAAGAGTGGTAGGCCTAGTGCACTGGGCCCTCTTTGCTGGAAACCATAAATCACTACTAGGTTAAGGACATTATATATGATGCACTATCTCATTAATCATCTCTGCAACTACACTAGGCAAACATTGTATTATTATCCCATTTTATAGAACAGGTAGACTTTGACTAGGTAACATTTCACACTGACTCATCCATGAGGAGGTAATATACTTTGGAGCATCATATTTCTGGATACCAGGCCACTTTTTGCAGCCAAGGGTGGTTTGATTTTTTTAAAAACATTTCTGAAATGCAAATTCTTAATCTGTAAAATAGAGATATATAATAATCCTTACATCACAGAGTTATCAGGAATAAAGGAGATGATGCATGTAACATACTAAATATAGTACCTTGCTCATAGTAAGTACTCAATACTTGAAAATAATATATTTTATATTTTTACCAAAACTTGTGTGAAATAAGATGTTTATTTATTTTATTTTGAGAGAGAGAGCACAGAGGAGAGTGAGAGGGAGAAGCAGACTCTCTGCTGAGCAGGGAGCCCAATGCAGGGCTTGATCCCACAACCCTAAGGTCATGACCTGAGCTGAAGGTAGATGCTTAACCGACTGAGCCACCCAGGCACCCCTGAAATATTATTTCTAAGATTATTTCCATAAAATATACAAGCCTCAATAGAAAACTATATAGTAGATCATTTGAGCTTATGCATATAGATATAGATTATAATTTCAATAAATGACTATTTTTATAATTTTAGCATTACTCAGTATGATTTTCTTATATAGTTCCTGTAGTCCTGTAGAGAAGTAGAGTAGCATACTGGTTAAAATATGGCTCAGAGTTAGACAGCCTGTTTGAACAATCTAGGATCTATCATTTACTAGCTGGCTGAGTTTGGACAATTATTTAGACTTTATGTGTTTCAATTTCATCATTTAAACAAAACAAGATGTTATCATTATTACTATTAAATGAGATAATATGTGTAATGTTCCTTGTTCATAGTAACTACTCAATACATAGTAGTTATTATTATTCTTCCCTCAACAAAGTCCATCTTATTGCTCCCATACCAAATCACCACAAATTGGGTGACTTAAATTAACACAAGTTTATTTTCTTTTTTTTTTAAAAGATTTTATTTATTTGACAGAGAGAGACACAGCGAGAGAGGGAACACAAGCAGGGGGAGTGGGAGAGGGAGAAGCAGGCTTCCCGCCGAGCCGGGAGCCCGATGCGGGGCTCGATCCCAGGACCCTGGGATCATGACCCGAGCCGAAGGTAGGCGCTTAACGACTGAGCCACCCAGGCGCCCCAAATTTATTTTCTTATAATTCTGTAGTCTGACATGGGTTTCACTGGGCTAAAACCACAGTACTGATCAGGCTGTGTTCTCTTCTGAGGGCTCTAGGGGAGAATTCTCTTCCAATTTCATTCAGGTTATTGGTAAATTCAGTTCATTGTGGTGATAAGACTGAGCATCCTGTTTCCTCACAGGCTATCAGCATAGAGACATTCCTACTTCCATAGATCACCAGTATTCCTCGGTTTGTGGACTCCTCCCTCCATCCTCAAGGTCAGCAATAGTGGGCTAAGTCTTTCTTACATTTCGAATCTCTCCTGCCATCCTTCCATCACATCTGTGATTGACTCATCAGTCTCCTTTTTCTACTTTTAAGGGTTATTGTGATTACATTGGGTCTACTTGTATAATGCAGGATAATCTCCCTATATTTGAGGTTCTTCATCTAAACTCTATTTTTTTTCAGTTTCACTTGCCATGTAACATAAAAAATTTATAGGTTTGGAGGTTAAGACATGGACATACTTGGGGTGAGAGGAGCATTATTCTGCCAACCACACTATAAGACTACATTTTCCAGTTCTCTCTGAAATGTGTACTTATAATAATAAATTCAGAATTTTATGCACATGCAGTCAGCACTTAAAAATAAAACTTTTTGGTTATTGTGAAGAGGTAAATGTATGCCTCAGTTATTTAAGATAATTATAAAAGGTGTTGATACTTTAGAATAATCATATAGTGAATGTATAAATATTGAAAGCTATTTGACACATTGAGAGAATTTGTTTTCATAAGTTTATATTTATACCACTTCTCAAAAACTTATCATGTAATGAAGGAACGTCTATAATCTACTATTAATTGTCAAAACAAGTCCAGTGTAACTGAAATAAAAGCAATACATTTCCTTACATTATGGGCAAAAATTCTCTAAATTTGTAATTGTAACAAGAAGCTTATTTCATATCTTTCATAGTTAATTTTCTATCCATTTCTATAAATTGAACATTGATTATTATAACTCTTACAAATGCATTTAAGATGAACTTAGAACAAATGTATACAGTTTTGCAAATGAATAATAAATTTAATCACTAATTCCATTTAGAAAGTAACTATCACTCGTCAGACTTTCTCTAAATAATGGGAATTTAACAAAAAAACAGATATGACATGCTTGGTATGGGACACAGATGAATGTTGATAAAGCTATACACTAGGAGCAGTAGGAACACAGGGGGCTAATCCAGCTTCTGAGTAGTAGATCAGAAAACTTTAAATGGCAGAGGTGAAATATGTTATTATAAACAGTAGTTAGGAGAACCTGGGAAGTATGTTATTATAAACAGTAGTTAGGGGAGCCTGGGTGTCTCAGTTGGTTAAGCGTCCAACTCTCTTTTTTTTCTTTTGAGATTTTGTTTATTTATTTGTCAGAGAGAGAGAACATTCACAAGCAGGAGGAATGGCAGGCAGAGGGAGAAGCAGGTTCCCTGCTGAGCAAGGAGCCCAGTGCAGGACTTGATCCCAGGACCCTGGGATCATGACCTGAGCCAAAGGCAGATGCTTAACCGACTGAGCCACCCAGGTGTCCCTTAATGTCCAACTCTTGATTTCAGCTCAGGTCATGATCTCAGGGTTGTGAGACAGAGCCCCACATCAGGCTCCACACTGAGCATGGAGTCTGCTTAAGATTCTCTTTCTCCCTCTCCCTCTTCCCCTCCTCCACTTGTGTGCTTTCTTTCAAAAAAAAAAAAAAAAACAAAAAACAAACAGTACCTAGATTTTTAGGTTGGCTGTTCATGTAACAGAAGTCAAATAGCCATGGTTAAATCTATTTGTATTAAAAAAATTGGAGAGTACAGAAAGATGGCAGAATAGGAGTACCCTAGGCTCACCTCATCCCACAGATGAAACTAGATAACACTCACATCAGTGTACATAACCCAGAAAATGACCAAAGATGGAAGAATAAAATCCACAACTAAATGTAGAGAAGAGACCACAGCAAAGAGGGTAGGAAAGGAGACAAGAAAGAGATAAAGAGTTTCCCAAAGAAAAGTTAAAGGAATTTATGACCACTAAAGCAACCCTATAAGAAATGTTAAAGGGGACTCTTTGAGTGAAAGGAAAGACCATAAACAAGAGTAAGGAAAGTAGGAAGCACAAAAACAGTAAAAATTAGTATATTTGTAAAAATCACTCAAGGGACTCACACACACACACACACACACACACAAGGATATACAATATGACACCATATACCTAAAATGTGGGGAGGAGAGGAGTAAAAAATGGGTTCAAACTTAAGCAACCATCAACTTAGTATAGATTGCTATATACAGAAAATGTTACATACAAACTGAATGGTAATCACAAATCAAAAACCAGTAATAGATGCGCAGGAAGAAAAAGGAATCCAAGTATATAATTAAAGAAAGGTAACTAATCATGAGAGAAGAGAGCAGGAGAAGAAAGGAATGGAATAAAACTACAAAAACAACCATAAAACAAGTAACAGAATGGCAATAAATACATACCTATCAAAATTAATTTGAATGTAAAAGGACTAAATGCTCCAATGAAAAGACATAGGGTGACGGAATGGATAAAAAAAACAAAACCCATCTATATGCTCCCTACAAAAGACTCATTTCAGACTTAAAGGCACATGCAGATTGAAAGTGAAGGGGTAGAAAAGCATTTAACATGCAAATTGACGTCAAAAGAAAGTCTGGGTACCAATACTTGCATTGGACAAAATAGACTTTAAAACAATGACTGTAAAAAGAGACAAAGAAGGACACTTTAAAGGGGACGGGGTGCCTGGGTGGCTCAGTTGGTTAAGTGCCTGACTTGATTTTGGTTCAGGTCATGATCTCAGGGTCCTGGGATAAAGCCCTGTTGTCAGGCTCTGCACTCAGCGTGGAGTCTGCTTGAGGATTCTTTCTCTCCCTCTGTTCCTCCTTCACTCTGTTTCTCTCTCTTTAGCTCTAAAAATAAAATAAATAAGTCTTTACAAAAAATAATAAAGGGGACAATCCAACAAGAAGATACAACAATTGTAAATATTTATGCCTCCAAATGGGAGCACCCAAATACATAAAACAGTCAATAGCAAACATAAAGGAAGTAATACAATAACAGTAGGAGACTCTAACACCCTACATAAATAAATGGACAGCTCATCCAAACAGAAAATCAACAAGGAAACAGTGACTTTAAATGACACATTGAACCACATGGATATAGTAGATATATTCAGAACATTCTATCCTAAAACAGCAGAATATACATTCTTTTCAAGTGCACATGGAACATTCTCCAGAATAGATCGAATATTAGGCTACAGAACAAGTCTCAACAAATTCAGAAAGATCAAAGTCATCCAGTTCATCCTTTCTGACCACAACAGTATGAAACTAGAAATCAAACCCAAGAAAAAAATCTGGAAAAAGCACAAACACATGGATATTAAATAGCATGCTACTAAACAATGAATGAACCAACAAAGAAATCAAAGAAGTAATAAAAAAATTCATGATGACAAATGAAAATAATGGACCAAAATCTCTGGGATGCAGCAAAACTGTTCTAAGGGGGAAGTTTATAGCCATACAGGCCTACCTTAAGAAGCAAAAAAAACTCAAACAACCTAAGCTTACAACAAAAGGAGCTAGAAAAAGAACAAACAAAACCCCAAAGTAGTAGAAGGAAGGAAATCATAAAGATTAGAGTAGAAATAAACAAGATAGAAACAAAACAAAACAAAACAAAAAAACAGTATAACAGATCAATGAAGCCAGGAGCTGGTTCTTTGAAAAGTTCAATAAAATGGATAAACCTTTAGCCAGACTCATCAAACAAAGAGAGAGAGGACTCAAACAAAATCAGAAATGAAAGAGGAGAAATAAACACCACAAAAATACAAAGGACTATAAGAGAATATTATGAAAAATTATATGCCAGCAAATTGGACAACCTAGAAGAAATGGATAAATTTCTAGAAATATATAACCTCCTAAAATTGAATCAGGAAGAAATAGAAAACTTGAACAGACCAATTACCAGCAATGAAATTGAATCAGTAATCAAAAAACTCCCAACAACACAAGTCCAGGACCAGATGACTTCACAGGTGAATTCTACCAAACATTTAAAGAAGAGTTAATACCTATTCTTCTCATACTTTTCCAAAAAATAGAAGAGGAGGGAAAGCTTCCAAATTCATTTTATGAGACCTGCATTTCCCTGATACCAAAACCAGAAAAAGACACTACAAAAGAAGGGGGGGGGGTGGACTACAGGTCAATATCTCTGATGAACATAGATGCAAAATTCTCAACAAAATATTAGCAAACTGAATCCAGCAATACATTAAAAAAAACAATCACCACAATCAAATGGGATTTATTCCCGGGAAGGAAAGGTGGTTCAATATTCAGAATTAATCAATGTGATGCATCATATCAACAAGAGAAAGGATAAAAACCATATAATAATTTCAATAGATGCAGAAACAGCATTTGACAAAGTACCATTCAACAACAACAACAACAAAAACAAAGTAGGTTTAGAGGAAACACACCTCAACATAATAAAGGTCATCTATGAAAAACCCACAGCTAACATCATATTCAATGCTGAGAAACTGAAAATTTCCCCCTAAGGTCAGGGACAAACAAGGATGTCCAGTCTCACACTTTTATTCAACAAAGTATTAGAAGTTCTAGCCACAGTAATCAGACAAGAAAAAGGAAAAAAAGGCATCCAAATTGGTAAGGAAGAAGTAAAACTTTCACTATTTAAAGATGACATGATACTATATATAGTAAACCCTAAAGATTCCACCAAAAAAACTACTAGAACTGATACATGAATTCAGTAAAGTCATAGGATACAAAATCAATGTACAGAAATTTGTTGTATTTCTATACACTAATAATGAAGCAACAGAAAGAGAAATTAATAAAACTGTTCTGTTTACAATGGCACCAAAAATAATAAAATACCTAGGAATAAATTTAACCAAGGAGATGAAAGACCTGTATCTGAAACTATAAAACATTGATGAAAGAAATTGAAGATGACACAGATGAGTGTAAAGATATTCCATGCTCATGGATTAGAAGAATAAATATTGCTAAAATGTTCATCTACCCAAAGTCATCTATAGATTTAATACAATCTCTATCAAAATACCAACAGCAGGGGCACCTGGGTGGCTCAGTTGGTAAAGTGTTTGTCTTCTGCTCAGGTCATGATCCCAGGATCCTGGGATTGATCCCCACATCGGGCTCCCTGCTCAGCGGGGAGCCTGCTTCTCCCTCTCCTCCCTGCTTGTGCTCTATCTCGCTATCTCTGTCATTATTTCTGTCTCTCTTCCTCAAATAAATAAATAAAATCTTTAAAAAAAATGCCAACAGCATTTTTCACTGAACTAGAACAAACAATCCTAAAATTCATATGGAACCACAAAAGACCCTGAATAGCCAAAACAATCTTGAAAAAGAAAATCAAAGCTAGAATTATCACAATGCCAGATTTCAAATTATACTACAAAGCTGTAGTAAACAAAACAGTATGGTACAAAAATAGACACATGGAGCAATACAACAGTATAGAAAGCCTAAAAACAAACCCACAATTATATGGTCAATTATTCTTCAACAAAAAAGACAAGAGTATGCAATGGGAAGTCTCTTCAACAAATGGTGTTGGGAAAACTGGACAGCTACATGCAAAAGAATGAAACTGGACCACTTTCTTACACCATACACAAAAATAAACTCAAAATGGATTAAAGACATATATATGAGACCTGAAACTACAAAAATCCTAGGAGAGAGCACAGGGAGTAATTTCTCTGACATCAGCTGTAGCAACATTTTTCTATCTAGATATGTTTCCTGAGGCAAGGAAAATAAAAGCAAAAATACGCTATTGGGACTACATCAAAATAACAAGCTCCTGCACAGTGAAGGAAACAACAAAATTAAAAGACAACCTACTGAATGGGAGAAGATATTTGCAAAAGACATATTTGATAAAAAGTAAGTATCCAAAATATATGAAGAACTTCTATAACTCAACACCAAAAAAATAAATAGCTAAAAATCCAATTAAAAAATGGGCAGAAGACATGAACAGAAATTTCTCCAAAGACATGCAGATGGCCAACAGACACATGAAAAGATGCTCAACAGCAGTCATCACCAGGGAAATGCACACCAAAACGACAATGAGATATCACTTCACACCTGTCAGAATTGCCAGAAACAACAACAGAAGAAACAGGTTTGGGTGAGGATGTGGAGATAAAGGAGCACTTGTGTACTGTTGGTGGGAATGCAAACTGGTGCAGCCACTGTGGAAAACAGTATGGAGGTTCTTCAAAAAATAAAAATGATCTGCCCCATGATCCAGTAATCACACTACTAGATATTTACCCAAAGAATGCAAAAACACTAATTTGAAAGGGTATATGCACTCCTATGTTTATTGCAGAATTATTTACAATAGCCAAATTATGGAAGCAGCCAGTGTCCAGTGACAGATGAATGGATAAAGATGTGGTATATATACATATATATTTATATTTATAATATTACTATATACTATATATTATATTATACTATTATTCTATTAATCCAATGTAATAATATTCCATTATGTATGTTACATTATAATATATATAATGGAACATTAATATTATTATTATACTTATATTTTATCAATAGTATTATATTTATATTATATTATAATATATTATAATTACATATAAATAATTATAATATAGATATTATAATTATAATTATAATATTCCATTATATAACACATATATAACATATATAAATAATGGAATATTATTATAATAATGGAATACATTATAAATGTATATTATATATAAAATATATAGCATATATATAACATATGTATATATATAAATAATGGAATATTACCCAACCATATAAAGAATGAAATCTTGCCATCTGCAATGACATGAATGGAGCTAGAAAGTATAATGCTAGGTGAAATAAGTCAGAAAAAGACAAATACCATATGATTTCAATTTTATGTGGAATTTAAGAAACAAAACAAAGGAGAAAAAAAGAGAGGCAAACCAAGAAACAGACTCTTAACTCTAGAGAACAAACTTGATGCTTACCAGAGGGGAGGTGGGTGGGAGGATGGGGGAAATAGGTGATGGGGATTAAAGAGTACACTTACCATGATAAGCACTGAGTAATGTATAGAATTGTTGAATTACTATATTGAACAGCTAAAACTAATATAGTACTATATGTTAACTATACTGGAATTAAAATAAAAAATGTACTGGGTGTTATACGCAACTAATGAATCATTGAACACTACATCAAAAACTAATGCTGTTATGTTGGCTAACTGAACATAATAAAAAATGTAATAAAATTTTAAAACATGGATAGTGCATATAAGATGCATGTATAAAGAAGGAATATTCAGTGATTTGATATGTATTTCCCCATTATTTGAAAGAAAGAGAACGAGTACATGCCAAAACAAAATCCCCTATTCGCCTATGTATTGTATTGAATAACAACACAGTCAAATTACTGAAGGTAGAGATGAAATTAAACTTATGTATTTCAGGGATTCAGGGGGAAAAACTATGTATATATTTCTGTGGAATACATCATGAAAACCACAAGAACTGTACTTAGTAAAACTGAACTATAGTTTTCAAAATGTTATAGTAATGAAATAAACACATTTAAGTTAATTTAGGAGATTAAAAAGTAACATTTTATCAACAAGTCCTTGATTTATGGATAGAACTTGTTAAATTTTATTGGCACAGTTTCCTATTATGCTTTCTGCAACAGCATTTTTAATTTTAATCTCCTGTGATAATAACTCAACAGAGTAGTTTGCCAACATTTTTCTTGTTGCTGCTGTTGTTTTGTAGGAGTTTAAAACTTTTACTGTTAATATCTTTATTGTTTTAAAAATCAGACTGCTGGATGGGAAGAAAAGACATTTTTTAATGGAACATGGCCTTGGTCAATGATTGTATCAAATCATAACTCCAAGAGTGTATTCACTGGCTGAAAGTAGTCAGTTTTTGGCCAAGTTAACATCTTGAAATTATTCTTACACAAGTGACTGTAAAAATTTCCATCCCATTTTAGTACTTTAGGTGAACATGAAAGCCTAATGCGAAGCCTAACAGTTAAAAAAGAAAACTGGGGCGCCTGGGTGGCTCAGTTGTTAAGCGTCTGCCTTCGGCTCAGGTCTTGATCCCAGGGTCCTGCATTCGAGCCCCGCATCGGGCTCCCCACTTGGCGGGAAGCCTGCTTCTCCCTCTCCCACTCCCCCTGCTTGTGTTCCGTCTCTCGCTGTGTCCTCTCTGTCAAATAAATAAATAAAATCTTTAAAAAAAAAAAGAAAACTGTACATATTATAGGGATTAAAACAAATTTGGCTGAAGTTTTTCAAACATTAATTTTAAATATTTTTTGTGAATGTTATCTATAAAAGCATACTTTTCTAATCCCTCCTGGGTGATTATCAGTGAATTGTTTAAATTTCCATTGTACTCTCCTTTCAGATCGGCTAACTGTCCATTCAGTATTTTTTTAGGGTGAGCCCCTGGGCCAATATCACATTATAATTCACTTAACTATCCCTGGCACATTTAGAGCTATACTTTCAGTGCAGCTCAATGAAGCCTTCTGCTATATGTGATGACCAAGTTAAATTATGGTAATAAATGAATAGTAGGATAGAATTAGCTGGTAGTAGAACCAATCATGAACACTAGCAAGGTCAGATAGGTAGTCAGAAATATTATTTGATTTCATGATTTCATATATTTTCACAAACACACTGTTTTTGTCACTTTGTGCAATTTTTATTAGATAAATGTTATTTCAAGAGCAGTAAGGCCAAACCTAGGGACAATTTTTCATGCATGTGTACACCCATCCAAAATTTATTGAGCATTCACTGTGTGTCAGACAGTGTATTAAGGATGGGTGGATACAAAAATATTAACAGATGGTCATGATTCAATCCAGTAGTATTACAATGGTGAGATGAACCACTTTCTATAAAAATACAAAGGAGAAAATAAAATTATATTGGATGAGGGGTCAGCAAGAGGGACACGTACACATTTGGAAAGGTAAATTGGGCCATATTGGGAAGGGCTTTGTTAATTGCACTGAGGAGGTTGAAATCATGCCATAGAAAATAGGTATCTGCCCTGAAATTGGTAGTTAGATAGGGCTCCATTGCTAAGTAATGCTAACAGGATCCCAAATGACAATGCTTACAAATATATGGTTTATTGCAGAAATATGATACAATATAGAAACCACAGTAAAGTTAATAAATGAATTACAGTTAAAGGCTGTCTCACAGCATTAGGTCTGGAAAGGTTGGGCACAAGTTTCAATTGTGTTCCTTTTTCAAATCCATTCTTGCTATGTAATCAGCAAGACTCTGGGGTCCTCACTGAGACCAGGTGAAAGTCATCAATTTCACTGTTAACAATAAACAATGCTGAAAAGTAGAGATAAATCCCCCAGAAACTCCTTGGATCTACAGTGATAAAAAAAAATACATGCCTTGGGGTGCCTGGGTGGCTCAGTCATTAAGCATCTGCCTTCGGCTCAGGTCATGATCCCAGGGTCCTGGGATGGAGCCCTGCATCGGGCTCCCTGCTCAGTGGGGAGTCTGCTTCTCCCTCTCCCACTCCCCCTGCTTGTGTTCCCTCTCTTGCTGTGTCTCTCTCTGTCAAATAAATAAATAAAATCTTTCAAAAAAATACATGCCTTCACCAGAGATCAGTGCCAGGCAGGGATATTTCTTATTTCAGTAAAATAGTCCAGGTCAATTCTAAGCCTGCTAAAATTAACTCTCAGAGCATAGTATTTAATGGAGAATTCTGGGCACAGGGTGAAAAAATAATCACCATAGATATTCTTTGACTATGCATTGCATTTTCAATTTAAATTAAAGTGAGGAAGTGAGAATTTTCCAGGGACCTTTCTTTCATGCTGAATATGAGTTTCTAGGAGTGACAAAAAGGAAAAAAAAAACTATTTTGAATGTTTTTGATTCATATCAAATTTTAAACCTATATTATGATGAACACATAGTCACTTTTAAATGTATTCTTAAAATTTAAATTATTTCCGCATTTTAAAATTTAAACATGTGGTTAACTACAATTAAAAGGAATGCATAGTATTTTTGAATAGTGAAATGCAAAACAATGCCTTCTCCATCTGAATGTCACTATTTCTGTTC
Source organism: Mirounga angustirostris (assembly GCF_029215605.1). Lineage (NCBI taxonomy): Eukaryota > Metazoa > Chordata > Mammalia > Carnivora > Phocidae > Mirounga > Mirounga angustirostris. The sequence goes on from NW_026991719.1 coordinate 102,961,905, forward strand.
TATTCTCTTTTTCTTAGAATAAATCCAAATAGGGCGCCTGGGTGGCTCAGTCGGTTAAGCGACTGCCTTCAGCTTAGGTCATGATCCCGGGGTCCTGGGATCGAGTCCCACATCAGGCTCCCTGCTCTGCAGGGAGCCTGCTTCTCCCTCTCCCACTCCCTCTGCTTGTGTTCCCTCTCTCGCTGTGTCTCTCTCTGTCAAATAAATAAATAAATAATCTTTAAAAAAAAAAAGAATAAATCCAAATGTTCTTAATATGACCTTCAAGATCCAGCATGCTGTGACCATGACTTACCTATACCAATATAATTATACCCAATGACTCCTTTTATAACTATTTGTTATCTACAGCTCTGATTAAAGCCTCCATCACAATTTTGCAAACAAAGCACCAAGAGTGGACACCTTTATTTTGATCCCGATCTTAGGAAAAAACATTCACTCTTTCACAATTAAGTATGATGTTAATTATGGGGTTTTTTTTTTAGATGGCCTTTATCAGGTTGAGGCAGTTTACTTCTATTCCTAGCTTCGATGTTTTTATCATAAAAGGATATTTGATTGCATCAAGTGTTCTTTCTGCATCTGTTGAGATAATCGTGTGGCATTTTTCTTTTAGTCTATTAATATGGTGTTTACATTGATACATTTTTATGTTGAGCCAACCTTGCATTCTTTTATGATAGATCCCAATGATCATGGTGTATAATTACATTTATATATTGCCGGATTCAGTTTGCTAATATTTTGTTGAGAACTTTTGTCTCTATATTCATACAGAATATTAATCTGTACTTTTCTTGTCACAGGATGTCTTTGTCTGGTTTTGTATCAGGATAACACTGGCCTTATTTAGTGAGTTGAGAAGTATACTCTCCTACTCTAATTTTTTGGAAGATCTTATGTAAGATTGGTGTTGATTCTTCAAATATTTGGAAGAATTTACCAGTGAGCCTATTAGAGCTTGATATTTTCTTTGCTGTTTTTTTTTTTTTTCATTTTTGTTTGTTTTTTAAATGACTAATTCTATCTCCTCACTTGTTATAGGTGCATTCAGATTTTTTATTTCTTCTTATGCCAGTCTCAGTAGTTCATGTCTTTTTAGGAAGATGTCCATTTCATCCTAGTTATATAGTTATCTGGCTTTCAATTGTTCATAATATTCCTTTAAAATAATTTTTCTGTAAAGTCTGCAGTGATGTTCCTTCATTCATGCTTAATTTAAGTAATTTGTAATGCCCCCTTTCTTTCTTGCTCATTGTAGCTAAAGGCTTATCAATTTTGTTGCTTTCTTCAAAGAACTAACTTTTGTTTTCATTGATAAATCTCTTTTATGTTTTCTATTTCATTAATTTCAGATTTTTATTATTTTCTTTCTTCTTTCTTGGCTTTGGTTTGCTCTTTCGTTTTAGTTTCTTGACATGTACACTTAAATTATTGACTTGACATCTTTCATTTTTCCTAACATTGGTATTTACAGTTATAAATTTCCTTCTAAGCATTGCTTCTGCAGTATACCATAAGTTTTGGTATGCTGTGTTTCCATTTTCATTCCTCTCATAGAGTTTTTTATTTCCTTTTTTTAAAGATTTTATTTATTCATTTGAGAGAGAGAGAGTGAGAAAGAGAGAGCACAAGAAGGGAGAGGGGCAAAGGAAGAAGCAGACTCCCTGCTGAGCATGAAGGTAGATGTTTTACCGACTAAGCCACCCAGGCAACCCTGTTTTTTATTTCCTTTGTGATTTCTTCTTTGATGCATTGGTTATTTAAGAATGTGCTGTTTAATTCCCACATATTTGTGAATTCCAAAATTTCCTTCTATTAATGATTTCTATTTTCATTCCATATGATCAGAGAAAACACTGTATGCTCTCATCCTTTTAAATTTGTTGAGACTTATTTTATGAGCTAAAATATAGTCTATCTAGAAAAATATTCCATGTGCACTTAAGAAGAATGTGTGTTCTGGTGTTGGGTAGAATTTTCTAAAAATGTTTTTTGGTCTAGATGATTTTTAATGTTGTTCAAGTATTCTATTTCCTTGTTGATATTCTACCTAGTTGTTTTATCTTTATTTATTTATTTATCTATTTATTTTTAAAGATTTATTTATTTATTTTAGAGAGAGAGTAGGGGAAGGGGCAGAGGGAGAGAGAGAATCTCAAGCAGATTCCCTCTGAGCAGGGGAGCCCAATGCGGGGCTCAATCCCAGGACACTGAGATCATGACTTGAGCCAAAATCAAGAGCTGGACACCTAACCAAGTCACACAGGCACCCCTGTTTTATCCATTATTTATTTTTTTAAATGATTTTATTTATTTATTTGAGACAGAGAGAATGAGAGAGAGAGAGATAGCACATGAGAGGGGGGAGGGTCAGAGGGAGAAGCAGACTCCCTGCCGAGCAGGGAGCCCAATGTGGGACTCGATCCAGGGACTCCAGGATCATGACCTGAGCTGAAGGCAGTTGCTTAACCGACTGAGCCACCCAGTCGCCCCTGTTTTATCCATTATTTAAAGTAAGGTGTTGAAGTCACCAACTATTATTGTTGAATTGTCTATTTCTCCCTTCAATTCTGTTTGTTTAATGTATTTTGGAGTTCTGTAAAGTGCATATAAGTTTATAATTGTTATGTCTCCCCAATGGATTTATTCTTTTATCATAAAAAAATCTTTGTTTCTAGTACCAGTTATTATCTTATTGTCTTTTTTGTCTTCTACTAGTATAGACACTCCAAGAAGAGTGAACAATCTCTCCCCTGTGAGCCTTAGGTATTCCTCAGATCATGCTGTCTGCCCCTGGTTTGCTTGCTTGCCTTACCTAAGGAAGTAGGGCAGTGCTCTCAAGGTTCTATCCCAGCCAAGACTGTGGACCTCTAACACTCCAATCTTTGAGCCCCACTGGTTGGAAAAATTCGTGAAAATCAGCCACTCTCTTTTTCCCTGCCAATGCCCTTGTGAAGTGTTATGCCTGTGTGATTCCCTATGTGCTCCCCTCTCTCTCACCTTTCTCTGAGACCAGGGCTCTTTCCCATCTGCAGGACACATAATCTATTTCTCCTCAAAATATGTCTTTGCACTTCCTATCTTCCTTGAGGTGGCCTCTTCTCTCCCTGTAGTTGTGGATTTTGCTCTATCAGTCCTCAGGTCAACTTCTTGGAGTGCATTTATGAGAAGTGGCTTTTCTAGAGTTGCCTCTCCAGGGACAACGGAGCTGACAGGCACCATTTTTGCTCCTCTGCCCCTCAGCATAGATACAGAATCGCCTGCTGAGGATGGCTCACTCCAAAACTGGCTGCCTAGCCTGCTTGCTCCAAATACTATGCCCCGGTGCTCTGGGGAACTTGCCCTTCTCGGTCAACCTGGCATCAGTCCCAGTGCAGTGAGACACTGCCCCAGAAGACCAGTACAGCCTCCTGTCACAGCATGTCCTTAAATTTTGGAGTTTTAAAAGTCAGCAGGCTTGGTTGAGACAGAGCTCAAAGTGCGCTGTGCTGCTCCTGGCAGGTAAACAACCCAGAGACAATGTGAAAATAATAATCTGAAAAACACCTGGGATGCCTGGGGGGAGAATATTCACTCTTCTGGGAGTGCTTCTCTGAGAGCAGCGAGCATGGAGACCCCTCTCTGGAGACAAAGGAACTGGCTGGTGCCATGTCCCTTCCCCACCCCTCAGCATAAAACAGCTTCAGTAAATAGCACAGCCCCAACACTTGCTGCCTAACTTGCTTATACCAAGTCTCACCCCCTTGCACACTGTTGGTACTGCCCTTCTCTGGCAAGTGTGCCTTAGTCCCAGTGCAATGGGCCCCTTGCCCAGAAAACCAACAGAAACACACACACACACACACACACACACACACACACACACACACCATGTCTTCTGACCAGAAAGTTCTTCAAGACCTCAGTTCTAGAGAAAGTACCATCAGGTCACATTTAACAAGCCAACAGGAGCACACCTAGTTAAAAATTGCCCATTCTGGCCAAGGACCAAGCACTGCCCACTGAAAACAAAGAAAGCCTCTACAGATGACTGGCCAGAAGGATAGAGCAACCAAGACACATCAGCAGAGCACAAGGCAAACACTGGAGACACTTCCTAAAGCACCAGGCCCTGGACACTATATGACCCCTTCTTCATAAAGGCATTACACACAGGAGCAGGAAAGATAACTGGCTTTTGTAACACATAGAAGAAGACATAGACTTAGGCAAAATACCAATATAGAGGAATTCATCCCAAAGAAATAACAAGAAAAGGTCATGGCCAGAGATCTAATTGAAACACATAAAAGTAATATCCCCAATGGAGAATTTAGAGTAACAATCAAGGATACCTGCTGGGCTTGAGAAGACAATGGGTCATTCAGGAAAGTCCTTACCACAGATTATAAAAGAGTTAAAAAACATTCAGAAATGAAAAACGCAATAAATGAGATTCAAAACAGACTAGATGTAATGGACACATGGATGAAAGAAACAGGAACAAATAAGTGATATGGAAGACAAACTAATGGAAAATAATGAAGTTGAAAAAAGAGAGGAAGAAGAATTATGGATCATGAGAATAGATTTAGGGACTCAGTGACTCCATCAAGCATAATAACATTCCTAACATAGGAGTCCCAGAGAAGAAGAGACAGAAAGGGGGGCAGACAATTTATTTAAAGAAATAATAACAGAAAACAGTCCTAATCTGGGGAAGGAGACAGACATCCAAATCCAGGAAGCACAGGGAACTCCCACCAAAATCAACCAAAGCAGGCCAACACCAAGACTTATTGTTATTAAATTTGCAAAATATAAAAATAAAGGAAAAAAACTAAAAGTGGCAAGACAAAAAAAGTCCCTAGCTTACAAGGGAGGACCCATAAGGTTATCTACAGATTTCTCCACAGAAAACTGGAAGCCAGAAGAGAGTGGCATGATATATTCAACATGCTGATTGGGAAAAATCTTCAGCCAAGAATACTCTGCAACAGGCTCTCATTCAGAACAGAAGGAGAGGTAAAGAGTTTCCCAGACAAAAACTAAAGGACTTTGTGACCACTAAACCAGCCATGGAAGCAACATTAAAGGGGACTTTTTGAGTGGAAAGGAAGATGAAAAATGACAAAGACTAGAAAGGAACAGAGAAAATCTCTGAAACAACAAAACAAGTAATAAAATAGCACTAAATACATATCTATCAATAATCAGTCTGAATGCAAACATACTAAATGGCCCATCAAGATATAGGGTGTCAGAGTGCATTAAAAAATAAGACCCATTGATATGCTGCCTATAAGAGACTCATTTTATTTTTTCCCTTTATTGTTTTTTTTATTATGTTATGTTAGTCGCCATAGAGTACATCATTACTTTTTGATGTAGTTTTCCATGATTCATTATTTGCATACAACACCCAGTATTCATTACAACACATGCCCTCCTTAATACCCATCACCAGGCAACCCCATCCACCTACCTGCTCCCCTCTAAAATGCTCAGATTCTTTTTTTTTCTGTTATGTTAGTCACAATACATTACATCATGAGTTTTTGATGTAGTGTTCCATGATTCATTATTTGCATATAATACCCAGTGCTCCATGCAATACGTGTCCTCCTTAATACCCATTACCGAGCTTACCCATCCCCCCACCCCCCACCCCTCTAAAACCCTCAGTTTGTTTCTCAGAGTCCATAGTCTTTCATGGTTCATCTCCTCCTCTGATTCCTCCCCTTCATTTTTCCCTTCCTTCTCCTGATGTCCTCCATGCTATTCCTTATGTTCCACAAATAAGTGAAACCATATGATAATTGACTTTCTCTGCTTGACTTATTCACTTAGCATAATCATCCAAGTTGATGCAAAAGTTAGGTATTCATCCTTTCTGATGGCTGAGTAATATTCCATTGTATATAGAGACCATATCTTCTTTATCCATTCATCTATTGAAGGGCATCTCGGCTCTTTCCACAGTTTGGCTATTGTGGACATTGCTGCTATGAACATTGGGGTGCATATGGCCCTTCTTTTCACTACATCTGTGTCTTTCGGGTAAATACCCAGGAGTGCAATTGCTGGGTCATAGGGTAGCTCTATTTCTAATTTTTTGAGGCACCTCCACACTGTTTTCTGAAGTGGCTGTACCAACTTGCATTCCCACCAACAGTGTAAGAGGGTTCCCCTTTCTCCACAACCTCTCCAACATTTGTTGTTTCTTGCCTTGTCAATTTTTGTCATTCTAACTGGTGTGAGGTGGTATCTCAATGTGGTTTTGATTTGAATTTCCCTGATGGCTAATGATGTTGAACATTTTTTCATGTGTCTGTTAGCCATTTGTATGTCTACTCTGGAGAAGTGTCTGTTCATGTCTTCTGCCCATTTTTTGACTGGATTATTTGTTTTTTTGGTGTTGACTTTGAGAAGTTCTTTATAGATCTTGGATACCAGCCCTTTATCTGTTATGTCATTTGCAAATATCTTCTCCCATTCCGTACATTGCCTTTTAGTTTTGTTAACTGTTTCCTTTGCTGTGCAGAAGCTTTAAATATTGATGAAGTCCCAATATTTCATTTTTGCTTTTGTTTCCCTTACCTTTAGAGACACGTCTCGCAAGAAATTGCAGCAGCCAAGGTTGAAGAGGTTGCTGCCTTTGTTCTTCTGTAGGGTTTTGATGGATTCCTGAATCACATTTAGGTCTTTCATCCATTTTGAGTTTGTCTTTATGTATGGTGTAAGAGAATGGTCCAGTTTCATTCTTCTGCATGTGGCTGTCCAATTTTCCCAGCACCATTTATTGAAGAGACTTTTTTCCCTTCAATATTCTTTCCTGATTTGTCGAAGATTAGTTGACCATAGAGTTGACGGTCCATATCTGGGCTCTCTATTCTGTTCCATTGATCTATGTGTCTGTTTTTGTGTCAGTACCATACTGTCTTGATGATTACAGCTTGGTAATAGAGCTTGACATCAGGCATTGTGAGGTCCCAGCATTGGTTTTCTTTTTCAAGATTCCCCTGGCGATTCTGGGTCTTTGCTGGTGCCATACAAATTTTAGGATTCTTTGTTCCAGCTCTGTGAAAAATGTGGATGGTATTTTTGATGGCGATTGCATTGAAAGTGTAGATTGCTCTGGGCAGCATAGACATTTCAAGAATGTTTATTCTCCCAATCCATGAGCATGGAACATTTTTCCATGTCTTTTTGTCTTCCTCACTTTCATAAGTGTTCTGTAGTTTCTAGAGTATAGATCCTTTACCTCTTTTGTTAGGTTTATTCTGAGGTACCTTATGGGTTTTGGTGCTATTGTAAATGAAATTGATTCCCTATTTCCTCTTTCTATAATTACGTTGTTAGTGTATAGAAAAGCAAGTGATTTCTGTGCATTGATTTTGTATCCTGCCACATTATTGAATTGCTGTATGAGTTCTAGTAATTTGGGGGTAGAGTCTTTGGATTTTCCACATAAAGTATCATGTCATCTGCGAAGAGACAGAGTTTGACTTCTCCTTTGCCAATTTGAATCCCTTTTATTTCTTTTTGTTGTCTGATTCCTGTTGCTAGGACTTCTAGTACTATGTTGAACAATAGTGGCAAGAGTGGGCATCCTTGACGTGTTCCTGATCTTAAGGGAAAGGCTCGCAGCTTTTCCCCATTGAGGATGATATTCGCTGTGGGTTTTTCATAGATGGATTTTATGAACTTGAGGAATGTTCCCTCTACCCCTATACTCTGAAGAGTTTTAATCAGGAAAGGATGTTGTGTTTTGTCAAATGCTTTTTCTGCATCAGTTGAGAGAACCATATGGTTCTTGTCTCTCCTCTTATTAATGTGTTCTATCACACTGATTTGCGAATGTTGAACCACCCTTGCATCCCGGGGATAAATCCTACTTGGTCATGGTGGATGATCCTTTTAATATATTGTTGGATCCTATTAGCTAGGATTTTGTTGAGGATTTTGGAATCCATATTCATCAAGGATATTGGTCTGAAATTCTCCTTTTTGATGGGGTCTTTGCCTGGTTTGGGTACTAAGGTAATGCTGGCCTCAGAATGAGTTTGGAAGTTTTCCTTCTGTTTCAATTTTTTGAAAGAGCTTCAGTAGAATAGGTATTATTTCTTCTTTGAATATTTGGTAGAATTCCAGAGGGAATCCATCAGGCCCTGGACTCTTGTTTTTTGGGAGGTTTTGGATCACTGCTTCAATCTCGGTACTGGTTATTGGCCTATTCAGGTTGTCAATTTCTTCCTGTTTCAGTCTTGGCAGCTCATAGGATTCCAGGAAGGCATGCATTTCATCCAGATGCTCAGTTTATTGGCATATAGTTGTTGATAATAATTTCTAATAATTGTTTCTATTTCTTTGGTGTCAGTCATAAAATCTCCACTTTCATTCATAGTTTTATCAATTTGGGTCCTTTCTCTTTTCTTTTGGATAAGTTTGGCCAGTGGTTTATTGATCTTATTAATTGTTTCAAAGAACCAACTTCTAGTTTCGATGATCTGATCTACTGTGTTTCTGGTTTCTAATTCATTGATCTCTGCTCTAATCTTAATTGTTTCTCTTCTAATGCATGGCTTAGGCATCGTTTGTTGCTTTTTCTCTAGTTCTTTAAGGTGTAGAGTTAGTTGGTGAATTTGGGATTTTTCTATTTTTTTGAGTGAGGCTTGGATGGCTATGTATTTCCCCCTTAGGACTGCCTTTGCAGTATCCCATAGGTTTTCGAACGATGTGTTTTCATTCTCACTGATTTCCATGAATTGTTTAAGTTCTTCTTTGATTTCCTGGTTGACCTTGACCCAAACATTCTTTTTTTTTTTTTAAAGATTTGATTTATTTATTTGAGAGAGAGAGTGAGAGAGAGCACGTGAGAGAGGGGAGGGCCAGAGGGAGAAGCAGACTCCCTGCCGAGCAGGGAGCCCGATGCGGGACTCGATCCCGGGACTCCAGGATCATGACCTGAGCCGAAGGCAGTCGCTTAACCAACTGAGCCACCCAGGCGCCCTTGACCCAAACATTCTTGAGCAGAGTGGTCTTTAGCTTCCAAGTGTTTGAATTTCTGCCAAATTTCTTGTGATTGAGTTCCAGTTTTATAGCAGTGTGGTCTGATATATGTAGGGAATAATCTCAGTCTTTTTGAGACCTGATTTGTAACCCAGTATGTGGTCTGTTCTGGAGAAAGTTCCATGTGCACTCGAGAAGAATGAGTATTCTGTTGTTTTAGTGTGGAATGTTCTGTAAATATCTATGAGGTCCATCTGGCCAGTGTATCATTCAAAGCTCTTGTTTCCTTGTTGATTTTCTGCTTAGATGATCTGTCTATTGCTGAGAGTGGAGTATTGAGGTCTCCTACAATTAAAGTATTGTTATCAATATGACTCTTTATTTTGGTTAACAGTTGGCTTATGTAGATGGCTGCTCCCATGTTGGAGGCATAGATATTTACAACTCTTGGATCTGCTTGTTAGATAGACCTTTTAAGAATGATATAGTGTCCTTCTGTGTCTCTAACTACAGACTTTAGTTTAAAATCTAATTTGTCTGATATAAGAATTGCTACCCCAGCTTTCTTTTGAGGTCCACTGGCATGGAAGATGGATCTCCATCCCTTCACTTTCAGTCTGGATGTATCTTTAGGTTCAAAATGAGTCTCTTGTAGACAGCATATGGATGGGTCCTGTCTTTTTATCCAATCTGCAACCCTGTGCCATTTTATGGGAGCATTTAGGCCATTCACGTTGAGAGTGATTATTGAAAGATATGAATTAATTGTCATTATGTTGCCTGTGAAGACGTTGTTTTTATAGATTGTCCCTGTAAATTTCTGTTGTAGATCACTCTTGGGGTCTTTCTCCTTTTATAGAACCCCCTTAATATATCTTGCAGGGCCAGTTTAGTGGTCACATATTCTTCCAGTTTCTGCCGGTCTTGGAAGCTCTGCCTCTCTCCATCCATTCTCAATGACAGCCTTGCCAGATAAAGTATTCTTGGCTGCATGTTCTTCTCATTTAGTACCCTGAATATGTCTTGCCAGGCCTTCCTGGCTTGCCAGTTCTCTGTGGATAGGTCTGACGTTATTCTGATGTTCCCCCCTCTATATGTAAGGAATCTCTTCCCCCTAACTGCCCTTAAGATGGTTTCCTTGGTTCTAAGATTTGCAAGTTTTACTATTACATGCCGGGGTGTTGGCCTGTTTTCCTTGATCTTGGGAGGGGTCCTCTCTGCCTCTAGGACCCGTATGTTTGTTTCATTCCCCAGATTAGGGAAGTTCTCAGCTATGATTTGCTCAGATACATCTTCTAGTCCTCTCTCTCTCCACTCTCTCCGGGATTCCAATTATTCTGCCATTGGAACACTTTATGGTGTCACTTATTTTTCTGATTCTATTTTCATGGATTCTGAGTTGTTTTTCCCTGGCCTCCTCTTTTCCCTTTTTATCTGTTATATTGTCTTCCAGGTGCCTTATTTGTTCTTTTGCCTCACTTACACTAGCTGTTAGATTATCTAGATTAGATTGGATCTCATTAATTGCATTTTTAAATTCTGCCAATTCAGCCCTCATTTCTGCCCTTAGAGACTGTATGTTGCCATTAATTGATTTCTCCATTCTAGCTATTGTCTTCACAATTGCTAGCCTGAATTCCATCTTCAACATCTTGGTTATATCTGCATCCATTTGTAAATCTGCAGGATAAGTCATAATCTCTGAGTCTTTTCTATTTTGGGGGTTTCTTATCTTAGTCATTCTGCTGATGGGTGGTTGAGGGAATATACAGAGTCCAAATTATTGACCAGAACCCAAACAAGATGCACCTGTTTTCTAGAGACCTTAGGGTTGCTTGCCTCTTGTTTTCTCAGCCTGTCTTCTGGGGAAGGGGCCTGCCTTGCTGTTACTCAGGCAACCCTGTTTGGGCAGAGTTGCCCTGCCCCCCTGTGGAGGGGGATGGGTTCAGTGGGGACTAGTTTTTTGGGGCTTTCATTCTCATGCAGCTTTCCCTGGCAGCTTTCCACATCTTCCGAGAGTCAGAGCAGAAGACACCATTTCCAACCCTCTGCCTCAGAGCAGAGAGATTGCAGTCTGTTCTTCAGTGAGCTCTCTAGGCCACACTGTCTCTGTTTCTGTCTGTTCTGTTATAAACTGCAGCGTCCTGGGTTGTGCCCCACTCCCCAGTGCTCCCAGTCCTGCCTCCAGGTTGGGGCAGGTCTCTGCCCTTTGTGCTTCTAAAACCACCAGCTGCTCCCAGCTCACCAGCGCGACCCTGCTACTTGGGTTTCCACCCTGGGGGCTGCCCTAAAGTCTTTTCCCCGCCACTACCGGTCTGCAAGCCTGTGCCCCATCCCCAGTGCACGAGGCTGTCGCTCACCAGCGGTGTAGGATCCCCATGGCCAGACTCCCTCCCACTGCCGTTTATCCTCCAATATCTGCCCATGGAATCACAGCTCCCTGTTTCTTACCTTGAAACCAACTACCCACGATATTCTGTTTGTAGAGATCCAGATCTATTTTCTTATATCTCAGGATGATTTCATGGGTGCTCAGAGTGGTCTGGTAGATATCCAGCTCAATTCCGGGGACCAGTTGAAATAGGGTCCCCTACTCCTCCGCCATCTTTTCTTCTCCCCCAACACACTTTGATTTTCAAATTATATCTGTCTGACATCAGTGTGGGGCATATACTGAATGAGAGTATAGTTAGAGAAGTTGTTTGGAGATAACCAGATAACCATCTGTGTAGATAGTAGGAAGAATGGATTCAAGTGAGTTTATGAGGTAGATTGAATAGTATTATGTGATTGATTGGTATGGTGAATGAGAAAATATCAGGTACAAGAGGAGAAGTAGGTTGTAGGTAAGAAAAGAAATTTTGAATTTACAGGATCTGTATGACATCTATTTGGATATAAAGCCATTAGACCAATGGAGCCTATAACTTTTAAGAAAGGTTTAGATTAAAGATATAGACTTGGGAAAGAAATAATCTGCTTTGGGAATCAATTAAATGACTCAGAAAAATATGGAGAAAAAATAGATAGCCATGGTTGACATCTTGGAAAACACCTAATTTTAAGACACAAAGGAAGAGCAACTTTTAGAGGAGTGTCTTCATCAATTTGGGCTGCTATACCAAAAATACCATAGACTGGGTGGCTCAAATAATAAACATTAATTTCTCACAGTTATAAGTCCAAGATCAAGGAGCCAGCAGATTTCTGTGTCTGATGAAATCCTGCTTCCAATTGCAAATTACCAACTTCTTGTGTCTTCACATCATGGAAAGAAGGTTAGAGATATCTCTGTAGTCTCTTATAAGGCCACTAATCCCAATCATGAGGGCACCAGTATCATGACCCAATTATTTCCCAAAGACCCACCTCCTAATACCATAACATTGGGCATTAGAATTTTAACATATGAATTTTGGAGGCACAGAAACATTCAGTTTATAACAAGGAGATTGAAAAAAGTAAGAGGAAAATCAGGAAATAGTGTCACAAAGTCCAAAGGTAGAAAGCATTTCTGGGGTTTACCTTTTGCATGTCTTTTAAGTAGCAGTTGATATAGTATGAGAAGGTAGACATTTATAAATGCCTTCATTGGCACCATTGCTCATTAAATATCATCTCGGTAAGGTCTGATTCACAGAGAATTGGTATATGTTATGAAATTTGTGCCCTCTTACTCCTTATAGGCCTTGCTTGTCTCTCATGCACAGAAGTTGATTGAACTGGGATATAGTCTGTGGAGGAAAAATGTTTAGTATTGGGGTTAATGTAGAGCATGAAATCATCCATAATACCTGGCTTGCTAAAATGTAACATGGAGGCCACTGAGGGCAAGGAAGATTTTGGAGAAGGGCATAGGACTTTGGAATGCTGAGGCCTGCATGACCACTCAGCTGTAGGAATGCCACAGGGAGTTGCCTTTCCCAAGGCTTTAACCTAAACAGCAGCCCTATGATCTAAGATATGTATGCATTGTCCCCTAGGCTTATGTTTAGCAAAACTCATAGAACATGGAGATTAGCATATCATATCTTTCCTGTAAGCAGATCCTCCTAGTTCTGGTGAGACCCCTTGTCACACAGCAGGTGCTTGAGAAGCAGTGATAAAGATTTATGATTATCCTGAAGGACGAATAAAAGTGTGAGCAAAGAAGAGCAAAAAGTCTTCATCTCTGAGTGTTGACCCCCTTGCTTTCTCTCTTTCACAGCAAAGTTTGGAGTAATCTTTCATCCATCAGTACAGGGATTGTTGGCCATTCCTGTCAAGTGGTGACCCTGATGTGATCATCTTGCAATGGACACCATACAGACAGCCCAAAAACGAAAAGTCTGTGTGCAGTAAGTTGGCATTGGTTCATGGCTGAGTTCGGGAAGTTTCAGGCTTGGGTTTTTTTATGGAATTAAAAGGTCTCTAAGTACTCCAGATATGGGGAAAAACCTCTCTCTTGAACAGAGACAATATATTAGGGTTTTAAAGCAACTTTTAAAGGCTAACAGGGCTACTATAAATGAGAAATAGCTCCTTAAGGTGAGCGGGCCTCTGTAATGGAGGAAATTGTGATTGAACAGAATCCATGGTTCCCTGACTGAGGAACTTTAGATTTAGAAGTAAGGGAGAGAATTGGAAAGAACTTGAAATATTGCCATAAACAAGGTAAAAAGGTGTCCCTTGCTTCCCTTACTACGTAGGGTCTAATCAGGTCTGCCCTGGCCCTTTTACATACTAAGGACACCTCAAACATCTTTAAAGAAAAAGAAGGGCAACCTAGGATTCCTTCAGCTCCCCAAATTAGCCCTTTAACTTCTCAAGTTAGACTCAACAAAGAGGAAGATCTCCCTCTTTCCCCTGACTAGGAAATTCCACCACCTTCCCCCTTCTTGCTCCCCACTTAGTTGATCCTTACTGGGGGCTACATCTGGGAAGCGATACTTACAGGGGACCATTTCCTAGGGAAGTTGGCTATAAAGACTACATGTGTTGGGATGTTGCTTAGACCATGATGGATTTCTATCTTTACTGTTTTCTGTCAATGTCCTCTACTAACTACTTAAGCTACAAAATTGGATAATTTCCCCTTGTAAAACTTCTAGTGTTTTCCATGGGTTAAAAACCAGGTAAGGGGTTCTTCAAGGCAAGGTATAATAAGGCATGACCTTCACAGCGTGACCTTCAAGGCATGGTATTTTGGTCCATACATCAGCACCCATCATAGTCTAGAATGTGATGGGGAAGCAGAGGGGAGGGCAGGCCTCCCTCCTATAGGGGCCTATATCAGTGGTGGTGTTCATAGTGATTTTGTTTGGGGGACACCTCGGGTTGCTTTGACACCAGGAACCTCTGACATATCCTGTGTGGGATGCCACCTCGAAGTTAAGGGGATTTTCTGGTAATGGACCTTCTCTTTTCTTCAGTTCCCAAGGACTCTCCCTTGGGATGCCTTCTAAACCACTGGAAACAATTCAGATTGCAAAACTTAGGAAAGGACTGATCTCCTGTAACACTGCATGGCCTCAGAGGGATCTATTCAGTTAGATCTCCTCTGCATGAAATATGGCAAATGGACCTAGGGTACCTTCATTGCTTGTACCTAGGCCTTCATTGGTCTACACCAGGACCTAAGGGCCTCTTGTAGAATGTATTTGCCTGAATGCGTTTGGCTAGTAATCTCTCTCCTGACATACTGGATGATAATTATCTAGACAGGCCTCCTCCGAGTAAACCCAGGTTACTGGAGGAAAACATAGGCCATCCCAGACAAAGGAGACTGTTGAGTCTCTCTCTCACTGTTCTTCCTAATAGTTGCGGGGGTTTCTCCCTCACTCACTTCCCAGGTTAATGGCTATAACTGCAGACAACTGTGGTTAAGTCTACCTCAGGACAGGGACTTTAAGGAATATTCCCAAGCAGCTGCCAAAACTCCCTTTCCTTTGTTTTGGGGAAATTCCCTGTATTTCTCTGGCCTGACATGGACTACCTATTCCCCCTAGTTGGCAGGAAAACATGACATTTGTTCCTTTGTTGAAGCTAATGAACTCTAGAACCTGGAACTCTTTCTCTGCCTTCTGGCAGCACTTAGCCTCTTCTGCCTTCCCCTCCCCCTTCTGTTTCTGTACCACCTTGGGTGTGGCCTGCATAACTGTCTTCTAGACCATCCTCAGTACCTCGGGCACTGTGGCTCCTTTTCCCCTCACGATCAAGGAGCAAGAAGAGCACCCCCTGGACCTAATACCCCCCACTCTAGATTTCCCCACCAGTGTCTCAGGTAAAAATTGACAATGGGGAGGATCCAAGTGGAACATAATTCGGTATTTGAACTAAGTTAAGTTTGTCAGTTTAATTAAGATAGACATGTCTTTAAGGTTATTAGCATTAAATGTAAAACTTATTCTATCGAGGTTAACTAAAGGTCTAATAAGCTTGTTTTCTCTGTTGAAATTTGTTAGCAAAAAGATGACTAAAATGATGGTTAATTGTCTCATCAAAGTTTTCATGGAAGTTAAGACAGCTTTCAAAGACTTTGGTAATCTGAAACTTTAAAGTTTTACTTGGGTGATAAACAGGATTGAATTCATTGGACATCTAGCTCTTTTCCAAATGGGATGAAGTGTTAAATCATTGATTACTGGGTGTAGGTTTGTACTTTTGACTTCTTATTGCACAGAAACTAAGGATATTAAAATCTGTTGGTAAACATGTTTCATTCTTAATTGATTCATAAATATGCCATCTAAAGAATTCTGGTGTGACAGTTCACAATTGGTTACTACTTAGTCTTCACTGGAGACTAAGGTTTCTTAAAAAAAATACAAAATTCTACTAAATGTAAGACTGATGGAAATAAGGGAAACAACCCTGTATGTAGAAAAGTAGGAGATATGTAAGAAAGATATAAGGAATGGGAATGCATTTTTGTTGAAGGTAAAAGAAGGTAATTTTGTCCTAAATGAGATTGTTATTTGGAAGCAAATGGCTTGGGGCAAAATCTGAATGCAAAGGACAGTTGTAGAAGGTTTGTGAAGGGAAATCTTTGGAAAAGAATTTTAGGTGTGGTCAGGATGGATTTAAGATTAAAAGGATTTTAAAAGTATAGTGGTATAAGATTGAAATTCTCTCTGTTCAAAAGGCAAAAGTTTTCTTGAATCCTTGGTCTGATCTTAATAAGAAAATGTAAACAAAGTTTTTTTTTTTTTTCTTTTTTGTCTGCCCAGAAAACTAGTTTCTATGTTATGTCATTATCAGGTCTTCAATTACTTAGTTAAAACTTCTCAATATTAAAGGAGCTAAGTTTTGCTAACAACTATATAACTCTACATATTTGTCTTTGGAATCTCTTATTGTCACCTTGGTTAAATAAAAATTGAGTTTTGTAATGATCTGTAATCCTATTTAGGCATGTGCTTTAAATCTTTCTAAGGCTTTACAAACTTCCTCAAGATTTAAATCATGAACAAAGTCTCATTGACTAATTACGCTTGTTTGGTATGTTACCTTCTGGTATAAGGTCATCAACACTCAATATTCTGGCTATTGAAGTGTTTCATGTGTCACAGAAATAACTGAGTTTCCTTGTCAATTGCATCATAAAGAATTCTCATACCAGATCATTATCAATGTCCATTTCTGAGTTTTTTCATTTATAATTGTTTTTATTCTCTTACAAAATGAGGTTCATATTCAAGGAAATTCATATAAAGGACTTAGGACAAACACAGGGCTTTGATATCTTAAAAAATCTAAAAAACTAAATGGGTAAAAACTTCCAGAACTAACTAAAGCTGCATTCAAATTAAAGAATTAGTAATATGGGACTAAATGAACTAAAAGATTATTAACAGTTTTGTGACCCTTATTTAAAACATTGCTGATTCTCTAATGTTTGCTCTTCCAGATTAAGGAAACTTTCTCTTAAAATATCAATGATTTACAGAAATGTGATAAAGTATTCATTTGTAAACAAAGCTTTTATGTAAAGCAGTACTTGAGGCCCCTTAGTATTTGGTCTGGCATACTGAATATGACGATTTATGTGAACAACAAGCTGCTCAATCATTTAGCAGGAGTTCCTATAGTGGCTAATATGCTTCAGGGGAGAGGTTCATATGTAGATGTAGGACAACAACTTCTTATGGACCCTCAAGTCTTTGACCAATGCTCTCTTTGTGCAAAACAAGCTTGGGAATGGATCCCCTGATCAGGGCACTCCTCAAGGCTTTTTTGCCTCTATTAAGCAGGTCCCTGTAGAACCTTTTATCAAATTCATCAATAAATTACAGCAAGCTATTCGGAGACAAATCAGTCATAATCAGACTATTACTGAGAGAGCACATTCTACCCTTAAATGCATGATATAAAATAAAAAGAGGGAGATATGGATCCTATAGCAGAATTACAGAAAGCATTGCTTACTCTAAATCTTTTTAATTTAAAATTTTTGATTTTGAAACTCTGGGTCAAAAAATATTTTAAACCTCACTCCCCATCAAAAACAGGTGCCCAAGTACTCTGGAAGGACCCAAACATAGGCATTTGGCAAGGACCAGTAGGACTCATAATGTGGGGGCAAGGTTATGCTTGGGTTTCCACTAAGGACTGACCAGTGTGGATCCCCACTAGAAATGTTAAACATTACCATGGCCTGGCACAGCCAGAATCCAGTCCCTCAGATGAGTCACCTGAATCAAGAAGAAAAACAGCTGCCCATCATGCTCCTCCCCAGTACCCACAAGGCTAAATTCATGACCTGGGGAGACCTCAAGAGGATGACCCAGAAAACTGAGGAGATTCTACAACAGACCGGTAAACCCTCTACTCCTGAAAACATGTTCTTGGCCATGGTATCTGTGCTTAACACCAGTTCTCCCATGGTATGTATTTTTGTCTTTCTTCTGCTGATGCCTGGGTGCTTTGTGTCCTTTTATTGGGCCTGTTATAAATCCAACACCCCCCCCCCCCCCGCCAGAAACCTGTTACTTGGGCTGATGTCTCTTTTCCTATTTTCAACAATGCCACTAATCTGGTGGGAGGAATTCCCATACCCTTTGACACCCCTAATGTCAATGGAACTTTGAACCTCAGTCTCAACTTTACTGTTTATTCCTCCATTCTACCCTTATGTGTCTCCACTACTAATATCCTCTGTGCTAGACCTATGATTCAATTTTTTACGTTACATTCTTCCTCCTGACAACCAAAGGGTTAATTTAACCTACCTCTCTGGTAAGTATATCTCATGGTGATATCACCACCAACGTGAGTAATTCCAACCAGCCTCCCTGTAAACAAAATAGCAAATGGACCCCATCCAGTGGTCAAATCAAATGGGAGTCTTGCAGAGGGCAGGTTCTCCACATTTCCCAGCTAGGACCATATAATATCACCAACTGGGGACCTATTGCGTCCTTCACTTGTATGTATCTTGTAATATCTCTCTTTGCAACTGGTCCTCTGACCATTCTTGGACCTTCTACAGTTCTTATCCCATAAAATGGTGAGGGAGAGGGCTTAGCACCCCTCCCTACATCTCGAAGCATTTCCAATCCAGTCTTCTGGAGACTAGGACATTTATTTTTCCCTTCAAAGTCTGGCATGCCATTTACAAAAATAACACCTCCAATTACTCTATGACCTTATCTCTGACTCTCTTCGAGCAAATTATCTTATGCATTCCTCACCATCTGTCTTAGTTTTGAGTAACTTGTCCTTGTATAAAGACAAAGATCATTTCATTATCTCTATTAATCACTCCACTTGTGCATTCTATGCTGCCTGCCTTTCATATTCTAACTTATCCGAACTTGAAGCCTCCTCAGTCTTTGTACTAAGGAGGCAGGCCTATTCCTTTATCCCTGTTAATCTTACCAGAGGTTGGGAAGAATCTAAATCCATTAGCATTTTGAATCAGGCATTATCTGTCATCAGAGGACCCAAGCACTGCTTGGGTCTACTCATTGTTGGCATTATCATGCTTATCTCAATTATTACCACTATTAGTGTGGCAGTTGCCTCTCTTTCTCATTCAATTCAGACTGCAGCCTTTGTGGATCAGCTGGCTATTAATACCACAAGGGAATTTCAACTTCAACAAACTATTGATCAAAAAATATTAGAAAGTCTTCAACCAATGGAAGCTACTATTGAGTATATTGGGGAAAAACAAGAAGCCTCAGCCTATCAGGAAGGCCTCTTATATGACTGCGCTCACAGCTCCATCAGTGTTACCCCCATGCCCAGGAACCAAACAATACATGATTGCAAAAAGATAAAGAAACAAATGCATGGATCACTCCATGATAATTTAACTTTTGATGTTCAGCAGCTACGGGATCAAATCCTCACCTGGTGGGAAATCATAAGCTTCAAAGAGAAGCTTGGCAATCTCTGTCTAATAATCTGCAGTGGCTTAACCCAGCCACATGGTTCTCTTCCACAAAGTGGGGATTCTTAGGAGTTGCTTTGTAATAATAATTACTGTTTTTCTTATTATAGTCTGCAAAATTGGAATAAATGCCCTATCCACCATCAGAGATGTGAAGCATATCTACACAGCGCAACTGTCTCAAGAAATACTTGCTGCCACTTTAAAGAAACAAAAAGGGGCAGTTTACCAATGAACGTGGTAATGGAATCTATTCTAGTCGTAGAATTTTTTACAGGTTCTCTTGGGAAAGTTAATAGGACAATAGCACATTATATCTATAGTAGTTTTATTTCACTGCTGAATGAGTCACACTGTATTTATTTTTTCCATGCTTTAAAATTCAACTATTATTAAGTTCTTTGCTGTCATGAGCTATGACCAAATATTAATAATATTTCATTCTCTAAATGTTTTGTTCACTAAAAATGTACATGAAGAAAATAAAAACATTGGTTCTGAAATGTTATTTTGGTCATAACTCTAATGCCAGTGAAGTGGTATGAAAACTATAGACAGGAGAGGCAGGAAAGATGGCAGAGGAGTAGGCGACACTATTTCAACTGGTCCCCGGAATTGAGCTGGATATCCACCAGACCACTCTGAGCACCCACGAAACCAGCCTGAGATGTAAGAAGATCTGGATCTCCACAAAGAGAATATCATAAGCAGTTGGTTTTGAGGTACGAAGCAGGGAGCTGTGATTCCACGGGCAGATATCAGAGGATAAATGGCAGCAGGAGAGTGCCTGGTCGTGGGGATCCTACACTGCCGGTGACTGACAGCCTCGTGTGCTGCAGATGGGCACAGACTCACAGACCAGTAGCAGCAGGGAAAGGACTCTAGGGCAGCCCCCGGGGTGGAAACCTGGAGCGGCGGGGTCCCACCTGGGAACTGCAGCCCCCGGACTGAAACCCGGAGTGGCTGGATCGCGCATGCAAACTGCAGCGCCAGGGGTGGATTCCCAGAGCGGCGGGGTCGCTTGCGCCCGTACTGGGAGCGGCTGGCAGTTTTAGAAGCACAAAGGGCAGAGACCTGCCCCGACCTGGAGGCAGGACTGGGAGCACTGCGGAGGGGCGCAAAACCCAGGACGCTGCAGCTTATAGCAGCGCGGAAAGAAACGGAGACAGTGTGGCCTGGAGAGCTCACTGAAGAATAGACTGCGATCTCTCTGCTCTGAGGCAGAGGGTTGGAAATGGTCTCCTCTGCTCTGACTTACAGAAGAGACACAGAAAGCCACCAGAGCACAAAAGCCCCCAAAATTGATTCCTGCTGAGCCCATCCCCCACCACAGGTGCACAGGGCAACTCCATCCAAACAGGGTTGCCTGAGTAACAGCACGGCAGACCCCTCCTGCAGAAGACAGGCTGGGAAAACAAGAGGCCAGCAACCCTAAGGTCCCAAGAAAACAGGTTTATCTTGCTTGGGTTCTGGTCAATAATTTGGACTCTATACATTCCCTCAAACACCCATCAACAGAATGACTAAGAGGAGGATCCCCCAAAATAGAAAAGACTCAGAGATTATGACTTACACCACAGATTTACAAATGGATGCAGATATAACCAAGATGTCGGAGATGGAATTCAGACTAGCAATTGTGAAGACAATGGCTAGAATGGAGAAATCAATTAATGGCATCGTAGAGTCTCTAAGGGCAGAAATGAAAGGTGAGGGCGCCTGGGTGGCTCAATTGGTTAAGCGACTGCCTTCAGCTCAGGTCATGATCCTGGAGTCCCGGAATCAAGTCCCTCATCAGGCTCCCTGCTCAGCGGGGAGTCTGCTTCTCCCTCTGACCCTCCTCCCTCTCATGCTCTCTGTCTCTCATTCTCTCTGTCTCAGATAAATAAATAAAATCTTTAAAAAAAAAATTTACAAAAAACTTAAAAAAAAAAAGAAATGAAAGGTGAATTGGCAGGACTTTAAAATGCTATCAATGAGATCCAATCCAATCTAGATAATCTAACAGTTAGGGTAACTGAGGCAGAAACGAATAAGCGACCTGAAAGATAATATAATAGATAAAAAGGGAAAAGAGGAGGCCAGGGAAAAACAACTCAGAATCCATGAAAATAGAATCAGAAAAATAAGTGACACCATGAAGTGTTCCAATGGCAGAATAATTGGAATCCCGGAGGGAGTGGAGAGAGAGAGAGAGGACTAGAAGATGTATCTGAGCAAATCATAGCTGAGAACTTCCCTAATCTGGGGAATGAAACAAACATTCGCATCCTAGAGGCAGAGAGGACCCCTCCCAAGATCAAGGAAAACAAGCCAACACCCCGGCATGTAATAGTAAAACTTGCAAATCTTAGAACCAAAGAAACCATCTTAAGGGCAGTTAGGGGGAAGAGATTCCTTATGTACAGAGGGAGGAACATCAGAATAACGTCAGACCTATCCACAGAGATCTGGCAAGCCAGAAAGGCCTGGCAAGACATATTCAGATTACTAAATGAGAGAACATGCAGCCAAGAATACTTTATCAGGCAAGGCTTTCATTTAGAATGGATGGAGAGATGCAGACCTTCCACAACTGGCAGAAGCTAAAAGAATATGTGACCACTAAGCCGGCCCTGCGAGATATATTAAGGGGGGTTCTATAAAAGGAGAAAGATCCCAAGAGTGATATACAACAGAAATTTAAAGGGACAATCTATAAAAGCAACATCTTCACAGGCAACATGATGACAATTAATTCATATCTTTCAATAATCACTCTCAACGTGAATGGCCGAAACGCTCCCATAAAACGGCACAGGGTTGCAGATTGGATAAAAAGACAGGACCCATCCATATGCTGCCTACAAGAGACTCATTTTGAACCTAAAGATACATCCAGACTGAAAGTGAAGGGATGGAGATCCATCTTCCATGCCAGCGGACCTCAAAAGAAAGCTGGGGTAGCAATTCTTATATCAGACAAATTAGATTTTAAACTAAAGTCTGTAGTTAGAGACACAGAAGGACACTATATCATTCTTTTTTTTTTTTTAAAGATTTTATTTATTTGAGAGAGAGAATGAGAGACAGCACAAGAGGGAAGAGGATCAGAGGGAGAAGCAGACCCCCTGCTCAGCAGGGAGGCTGATGCGGGACTCGATCCAGGGACTCCAGGATCATGACCTGAGCCGAAGGCAGTCGCTTAACCAACTGAGCCACCCAGGCGCCCGACACTATATCATTCTTAAAAGGTCTATCCAACAAGCAGATCCAAGAGTTGTAAATATCTATGCCCCCAACATGGGAGCAGTCATCTACATAAGCCAACTGTTAACCAAAATAAAGAGTCATATTGATAACAATACTTTAATTGTAGGAGACCTCAATACTCCAATCTCAGCAATAGACAGATCATCTAAGCAGAAAATCAGCAAGGAAACAAAAGCTTTGAATGATAACACTGGCCAGATGGACCTCATAGATATATACAGAATATTCCACCCTAAAACAACAGAATACTCATTCTTCTCAAACGCACATGGAACTTTCTCCAGAATAGACCACATACTGGGTCACAAATCAGGTCTCAAACGAAACCAAAAGATTGAGATTATTCCCTGCATATTCTCAGACCACAATGCTCTAAAACTGGAACTCAATCAAAAGAAAAAATTTGGCAGAAATTCAAACACTTGGAAGCTAAAGAGCACTCTGCTCAAGAATGTTTGGGTCAACCAGGAAATCAAAGAAGAACTTAAACAATTTGTGGAAATCAATGAGAACGAAAACACATCTGTTGAAAACCTATGGGATACTGCAAAGGTGGTCCTAAGGAGGAAATACATAGCCATCCAAGCCTCACTCAAAAAAACAGAAAAATCCTGAATTCACCAACTAACTCTACACCTTAAAGAACTAGAGAAAAAGCAACAAATGATGCCTAAGCAATGCATTAGAAGATAAATAATTAAAATTAGAGCAGAAATCAATGAATTAGAAACCAGAAACACAGTAGATCAGATCAATGAAACTAGAAGTTGGTTCTTTGAAACAATTAATAAGATCGATAAACCACTGGCTAGACTTATCCAAAAGAACAGAGAAAGGACCCAAATTAATAAAATGATGAATGAAAGGGGAGAGATCACGACTGACACCAAGGAAATAGAAACAATTATTAGAAATTATTATCAACAACTATATGCCAATAAACTGAGCAATCTGGATGAAATGGATGCCTTCCTGGAATGCTATAAGCTGCCAAGACTGAAACAGGAAGAAATTGACAATCTGAATAGGCCAATAACCAGTAACGAGATTGAAGCAGTGATCCAAAACCTCCCAAAAAACAAGAGTCCAGGGCCTGATGGATTCCCTGGGGAATTCTACCAAACATTCAAAGAAGAAATAATACCTATTCTACTGAAGCTGTTTCAAAAAATAGAAACAGAAGGAAAACTTCCAAGCTCATTCTATGAGGCCAGCATTACCTTAATCCCCAAACCAGGTAAAGACTCCATCAAAAAGGAGAATTTCAGACCGATATCCTTGATGAATATGGATAACAAAATCCTAACTAATAGGATCCAGCAATACATTAAGAGGATCATCCACCACGACCAAGTAGGATTTATCCCCGGGATGCAAGGGTGGTTCAACATTCGCAAATCAATCAATGTGATGGAACAT
Organism: Mirounga angustirostris; assembly: GCF_029215605.1. NCBI lineage: Eukaryota > Metazoa > Chordata > Mammalia > Carnivora > Phocidae > Mirounga > Mirounga angustirostris. The sequence continues at coordinate 102,985,948 of NW_026991719.1, forward strand.
TAATAAGAGGAGACAGAAGGACCGTATGGTCTTCTCAATTGATGCAGAAAAACCATTTGACAAAATAGAGCATCCTGTCCTGATTAAAACTCTTCAGAGTATAGGGATAGAGGGAACATTCCTCAAGTTCATAAAATCCATCTATGAAAAACCCACAGCGAATATCATCATCAATGGGGAAAAGCTGAGAGCCTTTCCCTTAAGTTCAGGAACATGTCAAGGATGCCCACTCTTGCCACTGTTGTTCAACATAGTACTAGAAGTCCTAGCAACAGCAATCAGACAACAAAAAGAAATAAAAGGTATTCAAATTGGCAAAGAAGAAGTCAAACTCTCTCTTTTCACAGATGACATGATACTTTATGTGGAAAACCCAAAAGACTCCATCCCCAAATTACTAGAACTCATAAAGCAATTCAGTAATGTGGTAGGATACAAAATCAATGCACAAAAATCAGTTGCTTTCTTACACACTAACAACGCAGCTGTAGGAAGAGAAATTAGAAAAACGATTCCAGGGCGCCTGGGTGGCTTAGGCGGTTAAGCGACTGCCTTCGGCTCAGGTCGTGATCCTGGAGTCCCGGGATCGAGTCCTGCATCGGGCTCCCTGCTCGGCGGGGAGTCTGCTTCTCCCTCTGACCCTGCCGTCCCTCCCCCCTCTCATGCTCTCTCTCTCTCAGTCTCTCTCTCTCAAATAAATAAATAAAATCTTTAAAAAAAAAGAAGAAAAACGATTCCAGTTACAATAGCACCAAAAACTATAAGATACCTCGGAATAAACCTAACAAAAGAGGTAAAGGATCTATACTCCAGGAACTACAGAACACTCATTAAAGAAATTGAAGAAGACATAAAAAGATGGTAAAATATTCTATGCTCATGGATCGGATGAATAAACATTGTTAAAATGTCTATGCTACCCAGAGCAATCTATACTTTCAATGCCATCCTGGTCAAAATTCCAATGACATTTTTCAAAGTGCTGGCACAAACAATCCTAAAATTTGTATGGAATCAGAAAAGACCCCGAATCACCAAGGAAATGTTGAAAAAGATAAACAAAGCTGGGGGCATCACGTTGCCTGATTTCAAGTTATATTACAAAGCTTTGATCACCAAGACAGCATGGTACCGGCCAAAAACAGACATACAGACCAATGGAATAGAATAGAGAACCCAGATATAGACCCTCAACTCTATGGTCAAATAATCTTTGACAAAGCAGGAAAAAAAATACAATGGAAAAAAGACAGTCTCTTCAATAAATGGTGCTGGGAAAATTGCACAGCCACATGCAGAATGAAACTCAACCATTCTCTAACACCATTCACAAAGTTACACTCAAAATGGATGAAAGACCTCCATGTGAGACAGGAATTCATCAAAATCCTAGAGGAGAACATAGGCCATACCCTCTTTGACATCAGCCACAGCAACTTCTTTCAAGATACATCTCCAAAGACTAGTGAAACAAAAGCAAAAATGAACTTTTGGGACTTCATCAAGATAAAAAGCTTCTGCACGGCCAAGGAAACAGTCAACAAAACAAAGAGGAAACACACAGAATGGGAGAAGATATTTGCAAATGATACTACAGATAAAGGGTTGGTATCCAAGATCTATCAAGAACTTCTCAAACTCAACACCCAAAAAACAAATAATCAAATCAAAAAATGGGCAGAAGATATGAAAAGACACTTCTCTGAAGAAGACATACAAATGGCTAACAGACACATGAAAAAATGTTCATCATCATTAGCCATCAGGGAAATTCCAATCAAAACCACATTGAGATACCACCTTACACCAGTTAGAATGGCAAAAATGGACAGGGAAAGAAACAACAAATTTTGGAGAGGTTGTGGAGAAAGGGGAACACTCTTAGACTGTTGGTGGGAATGTAAGTTGGTACAGCCACTTTGGAAAACAGTGTGAAGGTTCCTCAAAAATTTAAAAATAGAGCTACCCTATGACCCAGCAATTGCACTCCTGGGCATTTACCCCAAAGACACAGATGTAATGAAATGAAGGGCCATATGCACCCCAATGTTCATAGCAGCATTGTCCGCAATAGCCAAACTGTGGAAAGAGCTGAGATGCCCTTCAACAGATGAATGGATCAAGAAGATGTGTTCCATATACACAATGGATTATTACTCAGCCATCAGAAAGGATGAATACCCAACTTTTACATCCACATGGGTGGGACTGGAGGAGATTATGCTAAGTGAAATAAGTCAAGCAGAGAAAGTCAATTATCATATGGTTTCACTTATTTGTGGACATAAGGAATAGCATGGAGGACATCAGGAGAAGGAAGGGATAAATGAAGGGGGGGATTGGATGGGGAGATGAACCATGAGAGACTATGGACTCTGAGAAACAAACAGGGTTTGGGGGGGGTATTGGTTAGCCTGGTGATGGGTATTAAAGAGGGCACGTATTGAATGGAGCACTGGGTGTTATACAAAAACAATGGATCGTGGATGGCCACATCGAAAACAAATGATGTATTGTATGGTGACTAACATAACATAGTAAAATTAAAAAAAAAAAAAACGAATATCAAAGCATGTTAACCACTCGATAAAAATTCACCAGTAATTTCTTAATTGGGGTAGTGGGAGGAAGGTACAGAGTATACAGGAAACCAACTCAGCATGGATGGCAATAAGATTCTCTATATTTTAAACATACATATTAAATTTAAAATTAAGCAAATATTAAATTATTCCTTAAAAGGAACAAATTAATTATTTTAAAAATTAGGAAAATAACAAGAATGCAAGAAAAATGGTTTAATAGAAAATGTTTAAAATTATTAAGTATATTATAAATATAAAAATATAAGAATATGAAAATTTTAGACAAAGAAATATACCCAAATGACAACCCTAAGACAAATTTACTCAAAAATATCATGTTAAGTAGACATGTGTAGGAAGATATGATCACAGACTACAAGGAGATTCAAAAATACACAATTATGTTTTATGGTTCTCCAAAGAAACGGAACTAATAGAAGATCTATATATGTATGTGTGTGAAGAGAGAGAGGGAGGGGGAAAGGGAGGGAAAGAGCAAGACCTAGAGAGAGATATTTTGATGAATTTGCTCACTAAGATATGGGATTTAGAAAGTCTGTAATTTGTAACCTGGCTGGCAAGGTTTTGAGTCCACAGGACAGGCTAGCAGGCTGTAAACTCAGGCGAGATTTCTATGTTGCAATCCCTTTTCCCCCTGTTTTATGGAGATGTAACTGGCAAATAAAATTGTGTATCTTTAAAGTGTAAAACATAACAATCAGACATACATATACTTAGTGAAAGGATTACCACAATCTAGTTAATTTACACATCCATCACCTCACATAGTTATTTTTATTTTTGTGGTGAGAATGTTTAAGGTTTACTCTCTTAACAAATCTCAATACACAACACAGTGTTATTAACTATAATCATCATGCTGATACTTAGAGTTTATTTATTATATAACTGAAGACATATATTCTTTGACCAGAATCTTTCTATCCGCCCCCACCACCTAGCACCTGATACCCACCATTGTACTTTCTATTTCTATACATGTGACTTTTTTTTTTTTAGATTCCCATATAAATGAGATCATAAGTACTTGTCTTTGGCTAATTTCACTTATTGTAATATCTTATAGGTTAATCCATGTTGGTATAAATGGCAGGATTACCTTTTTGTGATGGCTGAATCATCATCATCATTATCACATACCACTTTATCCATTTGTCCATGACAGACATTTAGATTGTTTCCATATCTTGCCTATTGTGAATAATACTGCAATGAATATGAGAGTACTGATATTTTTTTGAGATACTGATTTTGTTTCCTTTAGATATATACTCAGAAGTGAGATTGCTGGATCATATGGCAGTTCTATTTTTAATTTCTTGAGGAAACTCCATAATGTTTTTCATAATGGTAATAGCAATTTGCATTCCTGCCAACAGTGTACAGGGATTGTCTTTCTCTACATCCTTGCTAACACTTGTTCTCTTTTGTCTTTTTGATAATAGCCATTCTAACAAGTGTGAGGTGATACCTCACTGTGGTTTTGATTTGATTTTCCCTATAATTAGCGATGTTGAGCCCCTTTTCATGTACCTGTTGTCCATTTATATATGATCCTTGAAAAAATGTCTGTTCAAGTCCTTTGCTTATGTGTTAATTGTTTTCTTTTTTTGGTATTGAGTAATGTGAGTTCCTTATGCATTTTGATATTAACCCGTTATCGGACACATGGTTTGTAAATATTTTCTTTCATTCCATAGTTTGTCTTTTCATTTTGTTGATTATTTCCTTTGTTGTGCAAAAGCTTTTTAGTTTGATGTAGTCCCACTTATTTGTTACCTGACTGATTTTGTTACCTGAGCTTTTGGTGTCCTATCCAAAATATCTTTGCCAAGATCAATATCTTATGTTTATCCTATGTTTTTTTTTTCTGTAAGAGGTTTATGTTTTCAAGTCTTACATTAATGTCTTTAATTTATTTTGAACTGATTTTTGTGTATGGTGTAAGATAGGGGTCTAATTTCATTCTTTTGCATGTAGTTATCCAAATTTCCCAGCACCATTTATTCAAGAGACTATTTTTCCCCATTGTGTATTCTTTTTTAAAATTTTTTAATTTAAATTCATTTTAGTTAATGTATATTATTAGTTTCAAGGGTAAAATTTAGTGATTCATTAATTGCATATAACACCCAGTGCTCATTACATCCAGTGCCCTCCTTAATACTCATCACCCAATTACCCCATCTCCCCATCCACCTCCCCTCCAGTAACCCTCATATTGTTTGCTATAGTTAACAGTCTCTTATGGTTTGCCTCCCTATCTGTTTTCCTCTTATTTTATTTTATTATTTTATTTTTCTTCACTTTCCTATGTTCATCTGTTTTGTTTCTTAAATCCCACATATGAATGAAATCATATGGTATTTGTCTTTCTCTGACTTATTTCATTTAGCACAAAACCATTTAGTTCCATCCACATCATTGCAAATGGCAAGATTTCATTCTTTTTGATGGTTGAGTAATATTTCATTATATGAAATATTATATATATAATATATATATAATGTGATATATATATATATATATATATATATATATATATCACATCTTCTTTATCCATTCACCTGTGGATGAACATCTGGCTCTTTCCATATTTTAGCTATTTTGGACATTGCTGCTATAAACACTAGGGTTCATGTGCCCCAAAGAAGACATTCAAATGGCTAACAGTCACGTGAAAAAATGCGCAACATCATTTGGCATCAGGGAAATACAAATCAAAACCACAATGAGATACCACCTCACCTGTCAGAATAGCTAAAATTAACAACTCAGGAAAAAATAGATGTTGGCGAGGATGCAGAGAAAGGGGAACCATCTTACACCATTTGTGGGAGTGCAAACTGATGCAGCCATTCTGGAAAACAGTATGGAGGTTCCTCAAAAAGTTAAAAATAGAACTACCCTACAGGCCAACAATTGTACTTCTAGGTATTTATCCAAAGGATACAAAAATAGTGATTCAAAGGGCCACATGCATCCATTGTGTATTCTTGGTACCCTTTTCAAATTTTAGTTGATCATATAGGCATGGATTCATGTCTGGACTCTCTATTCTGTTCCATCGCTTTATCTGTCTGTTTTTATACCAGTACCATGCTATTTTGATGACTATTGCTTTGTGGTATAGCCTGAAATCAGGAAGTATGATGCTTCCAGCTTCGATCTTCTTTCTTATGATTTAAGACTGTTATATCCTCCTGATGAATGAACTCCTTTATCATTTTATAATGACCTTCTATGTCTTATTGTAATTATTGTCTTAAAGTCTATTTTATCTGATATAAATTTAGCTACTCATGCTTTTTTTAAATTTCCGTTTGCATGTGTATTCATTTCCCCTTCCCTTCACTTTGACCCTATGTGTGTCCTTAAAGCTGAGTGACTCTCAAGAAGGCAACATATAGTTGGGTCCTATATTTTTATCCATTCAGCTACTCTATGCCTTTGGATTTGAACATTTAATTTATTTCAATTTAAAGTAACAAATGATAGGTAAGGACTTGTTAATGTCATCTTAATTTTTTCTGCCTATTTTGTAGTTCCTTTCTTCCTCTCTTGTTGTTTTCTTATAAATTGATCCAGTTTGAAAACATATCCACACAAAAATATACAAATGTTTGAAGCAGCTTTATTCATAATTTCCAATACCTGGAAGAAACCAAGATATTTTTCAGTAAGTGAACTAACAAACTGTGGTACATCCAGACAAGGAAATATTGTTCATCACTAAAAATAAATGAGCTGTCAAGTCTTGAAAATACATGGAGTAAACTTAAATGCATATTATTAAGTGTAAGAAGCCAATTTGAAAAGGCTGCATACTGTATGATTCCAACTATATGACATTCTGGAAAATGTAAAACTATGGTGACAGTAAAAACCTCAGTGATAGCCAGGGTTTGAGGAGAGACAGGGATGAATGGGCAGAGCATAGAGGATATTTAAGGCAATGAAACTTCTCTGTATGATACTGAAATTGTAGATGCATGGCATACATTTGTCCATACCCACAGTCTGTATACCAACAGTGAACCCCAATATAATCTATTGTCTTTGGATGATAAAAACATGTCAATATAGGTTCATCAATTATAACAAATATACCATTCTCATAGGGAATGTTGATAGTGGGAGAGGTTATGCATGTGTGTGGGCAGGAAGTATATGGGAAGTTTTTCTACCTTTTACTCAATTTTGCTATAAACCAAAAATTTCTCTAAAAATTAAAAACATTTTAAAAAATAAAATAAATTTGGTCTGGGCAACACTATATAATTTTTAATTGACAAATGAGAAGCTGAGGAAAATATTTATAACAAATAACAAAAAACTGATTTTAAATAGAAGCAATAAAAATTCAATAAAAATAAAGGATGTGAATAGAAAATTCATAAAAGGAATATAGATTATTATTAAAAATATGAAAACGGGGGGTACGGAGCAAGATGGCGGAGGAGTAGGAGACCTGGATTTCGTCTCCTCTCAGGAATTCAGCTGGATAGGGATCAAACCATTCTGAACACCTACAAACTCAACAGGAGATCGAAGAAAAGAAGAGCAACAACTCTCTCATCAGAAAAGCGACCACTTTCTGGAAGGTAGGACCTGCGGACAAGTGAACCCGAGGCGATATTCGGGAGGATAGACGGCGGGGGAGGGGCCTCCGTCGGCCGCTTCTGGCAAGTGATAGAACCACGGAGCACAAAATCGGAACTTTTAAAAGTCTGCTCTGCTGAGGGACATCACTCTGGTGGCTAAGCCGGGGGTGGAACCCTCCGGGACAGTGTGGTCTCAGGACCCTCGGGGTCACAGAAAGACCGGGGGTGCCTGAGTGCGGCAGAGCTCCCAGGGATCGGAGCAGGGAAGCCGGCTGCAGAGGCGGAGCCCAGGCGCAGGCTCTCAGCTCGGGGTTGCCATAAACCGTGATCCGCGGCACAGTCGGGCCCCGGCTCCTCCAGCAGGGACCCAACAAGCGGCAGATCCGGGGAGACTCATCTTCCTCCCCCGGGAGGAGCCGCGCGGGAGTGCACCGCAGGGATCTGCTGGGTTTGGAGACTCCAGACCGGGTCGGGTGCCAGAGACAGAGGCGCACGGTCGCAGGCCGGGTGAGCACGGAGTGCGGCCGGAGAGCGGGGAGACGGGAGTGACTGACGGCTTTTCTCTGGGGGCTCACTGAGGAGCTGGGCCCCGAGTTCTCGGCTCCTCCGGAGCGGAGATTGGGAGGCCGCCATTTTCACTCTCCGCCTCCAAAGCTGTACGGAAAGCTCGCAGGGAACAAAAGCCCCGGAGAGCAAACCGGAGCAGATTACTTAGCCGGGAGGGGGCAAGGGCGGGGCAATTCCGCCTCCGGCAGAGACATTTGGAAACCACGGCAACAGGCCCCTCCCCAGAAGACCAGCGAGAACAGCCAGCCAAGACCAAGTTCACCGATCAATGAGAACGGCAGAACTCCAGCGCTAGGGGAATATGCACATAGAATTCATGGCTTTTTTACCATGATTCTTTAGTCTTTTAAAGTTAATTTTTTTAACTGTCTTTTTGTCTTATTACTTCTTTTTGAATTTTTCTTTTTCCCTTTTTCAACCAACATCTTATCAATCCCTTTTTTTAAAAAAAAACATTTTTATTTTTCATTTTTAGAGTCATATTCTATCCCTTCATAGTAGTTACCCATATTTTTGGCTTATATATATGTTGTTCTTTCTTTAAAATTTTGAGATAGTTTCTTCTAACAGATTAAAATATACCTTAAATCTCTAGTATATGGTGCTTTCTATTCCCCTGCCTGATCACATCCTCTCCCTTCTTTTTGTTTTCTCTCTTTTTTCTCTTTTTCTTTTTTCTTTTTTTAAATCCTCTTCTTTCTTTTTTCAAACAACTTCTTATCAATTCCTTTTATAACATTTTTTATAATTTCCATTTTTACAGTCATATTCCATACCTTCATCATATCAACCCTTATTTTTGTACATATATAAGTTTTTCTTTCTTTAAAATTTTGGGAGGCACTTTCTTCTAAAAGACCAAAATACACCCCAAATCTAGTGTGTGGCACTGATCTATATACCATATAGATCATATTTGATCACATTCTGGTTTTCCTTTTGTTGTTGTTGTTTTGTTTTGTTTGTTTTTGTTTTTATCTTTTTTTTTTTTTTTTTTTTTTTTTTCTTTTTTCTCTCTTTCCCTTTCTTATCCCACTGCTTCAGGTCTTTTCTGATTTGTTTAGAGTATATTTTCTGGGGACGTGGTTACTCTGCTAGCATTCTGTTCTCTCATTAATCTATTCTCCTCTGCACAAAATGACAAGACGGAAAAAATCACCTCAACAAAAAGAACAAGAGGTAGTACCGACTGCCAGGGACCTACTCAATATGGACATTAGTACGATGTCAGATCTAGAGTTCAGAATCATCACTTTAAAGATACTAGCTGGGCTTGAAAAAAATATGGAAGTTATTAGAGAAACCCTTTCTGGAGAAGTAAAAGAGCTAAAATCCAACCAAGTAGAAATCAAAAAGGCTATTAATGAGGTGCAATCAAAAATGGGGGCGCTAAGTGCTAGAATAAATGAGGCAGAAGAGAGAATCAGTAATATAGAAGACGAAATGATGGAAAATAAAGAAGCTGAGAAAAAGAGAGATAAACAACTACTGGATCACGAGGGCAGAATTCGAGAGATAAGCGATACCATAAGACGAAACAACATTAGAATAATTGGGATCCCAGAAGAAGAAGAAAGAGAGAGAGGGGCAGAAGGTATAATGGAGCAAATTATAGCAGAGAACTTCCTGACTTGGGGAAAGAAACAGGCATGAAAATCCAGGAAGCACAGAGAACCCCTCTCAAAATCAATAAAAATAGGTCAACTCCCCGACATCTAATAGTAAAACTTACGAGTCTCATAGACAAAGAGAAAATCCTGAAAGCAGCTCGGGAGAAGAGATATGTAACCTACAATGGTAGAAACATTAGATTGGCAACAGACCTATCCACAGAGACCTGGCAGGCCAGAAAGGACTGGCAGGATATATTCAGAGCACTAAATGAGAAAAATATGCAGCCAAGAATACTCTATCCAGCTAGGCTGTCATTGAAAATTGAAGGAGAGATAAAAAGCTTCCAGGACAAACAAAAACTAAAGGAATTTGTAAACACAAAACCAGCCCTACAGGAAATCTTGAAAGGGGTCCTCTAAGCAAAGAGAGACCCTAAAAGCAACATAGACCAGAAAGGAACACAGACAATATACGGTAACAGTCACCTTACAGGCAATACAATGGCACTAAATTCCTATCTTTCAATAGTTACCCTGAATGTAAATGGGCTAAACGCCCCAATCAAAAGACACAGGCTAACAGACTGGATTAAAAAACAAGATCCATTGATATGCTGTCTGCAAGAGACTCATTTTAGAACCAAAGACACCCCCAGATTGAAAGTGAGGGGGTGGAAAACCATTTACCATGCTAATGGACACCAAAAGAAAGCTGGGGTGGCAATCCTTATATCAGACAAAGTAGATTTTAAACCAAAGACTGTAATAAGAGATGAGGAAGGACACTATATCATACTTAAAGGATCTATCCAACAAGAAGATCTAACAATTGTAAATATCTATGCCCCTAACATGGGAACAGCCAATTATATAAGGCAATTAATAACAAAAGCAAAGAAACACATCGACAACAATACAATAATAGTGGGGGACTTTAACATCCCCCTCACTGAAATGGACAGATCGTCTAAGCAAAAGATCAACAAGGAAATAAAGACTTTAAATGACACACTGGACCAAATGGACTTCACAGACATATTCAGAACATTCCACCCCAAAGCAACGGAATACACATTCTTCTCTAGTGCCCATGGAACATTCTCCAGAATAGATCACATCCTAGGTCATAAATCAGGTCTCAGCCGGTACCAAAAGATTGGGATCATCCCCTGCCTATTTTCAGACCACAATGCTTTGAAACTAGAACTCAATCACAAGAGGAAAGTCGGAAAGAACTCAAATACATGGAGGCTAAGGAGCATTCTACTGAAGAATGAATGGGTCAACCAGGAAATTAAAGAAGAATTAAAAAAATACATGGAAACCAATGAAAATGAAAACACAACTGTTCAAAATCTTTGGGATGCAGCAAAGGCAGTCCTAAGAGGAAAGTATATAGCAATACAAGCCTTTCTCAAGAAACAAGAAAGGTCTCAAGTACACAACCTAACCCTACACCTAAAGGAGCTGGAGAAAGAACAGCAAATAAAGCCTAAACCCAGCAGGAGAAGAGAAATCATAAAGATCAGAGCAGAAATCAATGAAATAGAAACTAAAAGAACAGTAGAACAGATCAACGAAACTAGGAGCTGGTTCTTTGAAAGAATTAACAAGATTGATAAACCCCTGGCCAGACTTATCAAAAAGAGAAGAGAAATGACCCAAATCAACAAAATCATGAATGAAAGAGGAGAGATCACAACCAACACCAAAGAAATACAAACAATTATAAGAATATACTATGAGCAACTCTATGCCAGCAAATTAGATAACCTGGAAGAGATGGACACATTCCTAGAGATGTATCAACTACCAAAACTGAACCAGGATGAAATAGAAAACCTGAACAGACCTATAACCACTATGGAAATTGAATCAGTCATCAAAAATCTCCCAAAAAACAGAAGCCCAGGGCCAGATGGCTTCCCAGGGGAATTCTACCAAACATTTCAAGAAGAATTAATACCTATTCTTCTGAAACTGTTCCAAAAAATAGAAACGGAAGGAAAACTTCCAAACTCATTTTATGAGGCCAGCATTACCTTGATCCCAAAACCAGACAAAGACCCCGTCAAAAAGGAGAATTACAGACCAATATCCCTGATGAACATGGATGCAAAAATTCTCACCAAAATACTAGCCAATAGGATCCAACAGTACATTAAAAGGATTATTCACCATGACCAAGTGGGATTTATCCCTGGGCTGCAAGGTTGGTTCAACATCCGCAAATCAATCAATGTGATACAATACATTAACAAAAGAAAGAACAAGAATCATATGATCCTTTCAATAGATGCAGAAAAAGCTTTTGACAAAGTACAGCATCCCTTCTTGATCAAAACTCTTCAGAGTATAGGGATAGAGGGTACATACCTCAATATCATAAAAGCCATCTATGAAAAACCTACAGCAAATATTATTCTCAATGGGGAAAAACTGAGAACTTTCCCCCTAAGGTCAGGAACGCGGCAGGGATGTCCACTATCACCACTGCTATTCAACATAGTATTGGAAGTCCTAGCCACAGCAATCAGACAACAAAAAGAAATCAAAGGCATCCAAATTGGCAAAGAAGAAGTCAAACTCTCACTCTTTGCAGATGATATGATACTTTATGTGGAAAACCCCAAAGACTCCACCCCAAAACTGCTAGAACTCATACAGGAATTCAGTAAAGTGGCAGGATATAAAATCAATGCACAGAAGTCAGTGGCTTTCCTATACACCAACAACAAGACAGAAGAAAGAGAGATTAAGGAGTCCATCCCATTTACAATTGCACCCAAAACCATAAGATACCTAGGAATAAATCTAACCAAAGAGACAAAGGATCTATACTCAGAAAACTATAAAATACTCATGAAAGAAATTGAGGAAGACACAAAGAAATGGAAAAACATTCCATGCTCATGGATTGGAAGAACAAATATTGTGAAGATGTCAATGCTACCTAGAGCAATCTACACATTCAATGCAATCCCCATCAAAATACCATCCACTTTTTTCAAAGAAATGGAACAAATAATCCTAAAATTTGTATGGAACCAGAAAAGACCCCGCATAGCCAGAGGAATGTTGAAAAAGAAAAGCAAAGCCGGCGGCATCACAATTCCGGACTTCAAGCTCTATTACAAAGCTGTCATCATCAAGACGGCATGGTACTGGCACAAAAACAGACACATAGATCAGTGGAACAGAATAGAGAGCCCAGAAATGGACCCTCAACTCTATGGTCAACTCATCTTTGACAAAGCAGGAAAAAATGTCCAATGGAAAGAAGACAGTCTCTTCAACAAATGGTGTTGGGAAAATTGGGTAGCCACATGCAGAAGAATGAAACTGGACCATTTCCTTACACCACACACAAAAATAGACTCCAAATGGTTGAAAGACCTCAATGTGTGACAGGAGTCCATCAAAATCCTAAAGGAGAACACAGGCAGCAACCTCTTTGACCTCAGCCGAAGCAACTTCTTCCTAGAAACATCGCCAAAGGCAAGGGAAGCAAGGGCAAAAATGAACTATTGGGACTTCATCAAGATAAAAAGCTTTTGCAAAGCAAAGGAAACAGTCAACAAAACCAAAAGACAACCGACAGAATGGGAGAAGATATTTGCAAATGACATATCAGATAAAGGGCTAGTATCCAAAATCTATAAAGAACTCATCAAACTCAACACCCAAAGAACAAAGAATCCAATCAAGAAATGGGCAGAAGATATGAACAGACATTTTTCCAAAGAAGACATCCAAATGGCCAACAGACACATGAAAAAGTGCTCAATATCGCTCAGCATCAGGGAAATCCAAATCAAAACCTCAATGAGATACCACCTCACACCAGTCAGAATGGCTAAAATTAACAAGTCAGGAAATGACAGATGTTGGCGGGGATGCGGAGAAAGGGGAACCCTCCTACACTGTTGGTGGGAATGCAAGCTGGTGCAGCCACTCTGGAAAACTGTATGGAGGTTCCTCAAAAAGTTGAAAATAGAGCTACCATATGATCCAGCAATTGCACTACTGGGTATTTACCCCACAGATACAAAAGTAGGGATTCGAAGGGGTACGTGCACCCCGATGTTTATAGCAGCAATGTCCACAATAGCCAAACTGTGGAAAGAGCCAAGATGTCCATCGACAGATGAATGGATAAAGAAGATGTGGTATATATATACAATGGAATATTATGCAGCCATCAAAAGGAATGAGATCTTGCCATTTGCAACGACGTGGATGGAACTGGAGGGTATTATGTTGAGTGAAATAAGTCAAACAGAGAAAGACATGTATCATATGACCTCACTGATATGAGGAATTCTTAATCGCAGGAATCAAACTGAGGGTTGTTGGAGTGGGGGGTGGGGTGGGAGGGATGGGGTGACTGGGTGATAGACACTGGGGAGGGTATGTGCTCTGGTAAGCGCTGTGAATTGTGCAAGACTATTGAATCTCAGATCTGTACCTCTGAAACAAATAATGCAATATATGTTAAGAAAAAAAAAAAAGAAGAAGAAGAAGAAGAAGAAGATAGCGGGAGGGGAAGAATGAAGCGGGGGAAATCGGAGGGGTAGACAAACCATGAGAGACGATGGACTCTGAAAAACAAACAGGGTTCTAGAGGGGAGGGGGGTGGGAGGATGGGTTAGCCTGGTGGTGGGTATTGAGGAGGGCACATTCTGCATGGAGCACTGGGTGTTGTGCACAAACAATGAATCATGGAACACTTCATCTAAAACTAATGATGTAATGTATGGGGATTAACATAAGAATAAAAAAAAAATAAAAACCAAAAAAAAAAAAAATAAAAACCACTGGTTTATTGAAAATCAAAAAAAAAAAAATATATGAAAACGTATTTGACCTTACTAATAATCAAGTCTATAATAGTATAAACAATGAAATATAATTTACCTAAAATATTGTCAACATAAGAAATATTGAAAAGACATAATTAAGTCAATAATGAAGAAAAATTAATTCATTTGTATACTGTAATCAGGAATGTAAACTGGCAAAATAGTTCTGGAAGGCAGTATGGCAATTATATATAAAAATATAAAATATGCTTAATATTTGTTTTCTAAATCCCTAACATTAAAATTTAGACTTTTTTTTTTAAAGATTTTTTATTTATTTATTTGAAAGAGAGAGAATGAGAGAGAGCACACATGAGAGGGGGGAGTGTCAGAGGGAGAAGCAGACTCCCTGCCGAGCAGGGAGCCCGACACGGGACTCGATCCCGGGACTCCGGGATCATGACCTGAGCTGAAGGCAGTCGCTTAACCAACTGAGCCACCCAGGCGCCCTAAAATTTAGACTTTTAAGAGTAGGATAATAGGTGTGCATAAGGCTGTTTATTGTTACTTTTTTAAAGATTAAATATAGGAAACAATATCCATAAAAAAGATGCTGATAAAGGAAATCAGGATAAGGGCGCCTGGGTGGCTCAGTTGTTAAGCATCTGCCTTCGGCTCGGGTCATGATCCCAGGGTCCTGGGATTGAGCCCCACATCAGGCTCCCTGCTCCGTGGTAAGCCTGCTTCTCCCTCTCCCATTCCCCCTGCTTGTGTTCCCTCTCTCGCTGTGTCTGTCTCTGTCAAATAAATAAAATAAAATCTTAAAAAGAAAAGAAATCAGGATATATGCATATGAAAATGATAGACTACTGTGCAAAAATTGAAAAAAAATGACTTAGGTCTTTGTAGCCCTACAAAGGTGTTCAGGACATATTGTTGCATGTTAAAATCAGATTACGGAAGTACAGCATGCTTATGAGCCTATGTATTTGAAGTTGTGTCTGTGTGTCTCTGTGTGATTGTGTTTTGGGGTTTATGTATCATCATAGATAGATACCAGGAAGAATGTTCATAAAAAATATTAACATTTCAAAAAAATTAATATTTGTTGAAACTGGGTGTTCAAAATCCAGATGATTGTTCTCTTTATAATAATTTAGTATTTGTTTTACAATGAACATTTTAAAACTTATAAGATGATTTTAAATTAAAAAAAATATAATATTACCAGTCCAACCCCATGACAAAAACTGAAATAACTGAATAATTGTCTGTGAAAAATTACAGATATTGAATCACAAATAAAAGTGTAAATAAATTAATAATGATGGAAGAAATGTAGACCTCTATTGAATGAGCTGGATTAAAAGATTTGTATGGACAAGTTATATCCACAAGAAACAGATAAATTCAGGCTACATCAAAGGTTCCTGACACAAAAAAAGTAGAACATTTTGTCAAAATCTTACAATGTTAATAAACAATGTCCATTCATTTTGGTCAATTATCAAAGGTCTCTTTATTAGGCTTCTTTTTCTCATAATAATTTTAATAATCTTTTGCTGTTTTTTCCAATGTATCTCTGCCTGGTGCTGAGACTCCTTCACTGCCATAAATTCAAGCTGACAGATGATCTTTTCTACTCCAGGAGATTCATATACACTGTCTACCTTGGATTCAGCTGCCTCTACCTTTCATAACTCCTACAGCCTCAACTGACCAATGTTGACCAAAGGTAGGGACATCTCTATGCCCCTATTCAGCAGGAAGAAGTTACAGAAGATAAGACCTTCCACCCTCAGCAACCTTAAAGATTTAAGGGTCAAAGCTGTTCAGGGGAGAAATGATGAGGAGAACAAAAGCAAGAGAAATGTAGCTAAAATTAAGTTGTGCAGTCCACTGATAAATCCCTGAGACATGCAGAGCTTGATATTCCTCAAAGAACTCATGGCTGCTTTACTGTTGTTTCGTTAAAGACAAAAAGCAACCTTACATTAACAATAGCTAGACCTCCAAGGTCCTGGATACCTTGCTTTTAACATGCACAAATTCCTTAGAAACTTATGTTATCCTTAAGCCCCACCAACTAAAAAGTGTATAACCAGTTACTCCTCACAATCCCAGTGCAGGTCTTTCTGTCTATGGGTCCTGTCCCTTTGCTATAATAAAGGCACCTTTTTGCACAAGGAGGGCAAAAAAAAAAAAAAAAAAAGAACAATCACAGTCAAACTAGCAGTAGAGAAGAGCTTGTTTAAGTTGATAATGGGTGCCTGCCATAAACAAAACATAGTATATAGATACAATGGGATACTATTTTACTATTGATAACAAAAAGGAATAAAAGACACATCGCATTAAGAGTGGGAGTGCATTAAGAGTGGGAGTGAAAGACACATTGCATTAAGAGTGAGAACAGCGAGTGACTGAAAATGGGCATGAGAGATCTTTGTGGGGTGACAGAAACATTTTAAAATTGGATTGGGGTGATGGCTGCACAACTTTGGAAATTTACTAAATAACATTGAATTATACAATTGAAATATGTAAGTTTTATGATATATAAATTATACCTCAAAACACAGTTTAAAAAAACTATAACAAACATAATACATGAGAGTGAAATGTTAGAAATATTTCCATTAAAATTAGGAACAAGATCTGGATGGCGACTATCAAAATTTTGCTCCTCATAACACTCTAGACCTACCTGCACAATAATAAAAATTTTAAAAGATATAAAAATTGGGAAATAAAAACACACACATACATATTTTATTGACATTAATATAAATATAAAATATCTTGGAATAATTTTAACTGAAAATGCAGAGTACCTATATTTGCTTGACCTTAAAAATAGGTTTAATAAAGAAATAGATAAAGAGAAATGTAAATTTATTGAGAGAAAAATGGTAAGAATGAATGTTATAAACACATAATTCTCCTCAAAATTATGCACATAATAAAATTCCAGTCAAAATATCTTCCCTTCCTCCTTCCCTCTTAAAAAAAATGGCAAAGCAATGTCATCATTTAGATGGAGAAATCAATAAGCAAAAAGCAGAATTATGATCAGATTTTACCATCATTTAAAATTCTGCTATAATAATTAAAATAAAATGATGTAAAAATAGAATAATATATTTGACTACATGCAAATTAGAACATTATTTATTTTAAAATAAATACCCACCATTAACAAAAATAATGTTAATGAACTAAATAGGGAAATAATTTGCATTGTATATGATGGACAGTAAGTTAATATGTTTAATATAAGTAAATCTC
The DNA here is from genome assembly GCF_029215605.1 of Mirounga angustirostris. Classification (NCBI taxonomy): domain Eukaryota; kingdom Metazoa; phylum Chordata; class Mammalia; order Carnivora; family Phocidae; genus Mirounga; species Mirounga angustirostris. The sequence goes on from NW_026991719.1 coordinate 103,003,428, forward strand.
TTATACTAAATGAGAAAATATATATTCTCAAATAGGACAAAAATAAGCTAGAGACATGAAATGTAATTCCTAAAATAAGTGACCATTCAACATACTTAAAGTATTTCACTTTACAAGGTTGACAAGAAATCAAAGAAATGCAACTATTAGTATAAAATATAATTTTCTCTATTACATTGACAGAGGTGATTTTTTAACATATAATATATATTTTTTAAGATTTTATTTATTTGACAGAGAGAGAGACAGCGAGAGCAGGAACACAAGCAGGGGGAGTGGGAGAGCGAGAAGCAGGCCTCCCACCAAGCGGGGAACCCGATGCGGGACTCGATCCCAGGACCCTGGGATCATGACCTGAGCCGAAGGCAGACGCCTAACGACTGAGCCACCCAGGCGCCCTTAACATATAATATTAATGTTAGCAAGAATGAAGAGAAATGGAGGATGAATTGGTACTTTTTTGGAAATCAATCTGGAAGTATTTATAAACATATAAAAGAGCTATGCAACATAAGTTAAATAATCCACAGCATTGTCATAAGGATCCTGATATCATTATTACTAATGGTCAAATAAGATTGAGTTTCAAGGGTAGAACATTAAATAATCAAACTTATTAATGAGAAATATGTATCAAAAATATTACAAACTTCAAAATCACTGGTTCTTAACTTAAAAACAATATTGATATAGAAGTTTCTTACTTGCAAACTAAGACTATGATATCAGTATGAAGGAAAATTGCAAACCAAATTAGATTGTTTTCTGTAATTGATTATTTTTGAAATGCTAGCCTTTTGACTTTTCATTTTTAGACTTTCTCAAAAAAATCCTTTTATTACTACAGTAATCCTCAAATCATGTTAGTTAACATTCTACACTTGAAAGGTAAACAAAATGTCTTCTTATAGCACAGTCTATTCCTAGCTCCTAATTAATGAAGTTGAAAATACGTTCAATTGACATCTAAATTAACAGAAAAGTTGTTGATTGGGGAGATGTATAGGATAAAAATAATAATTTTATTAACACATAGCAATTTACTTTCTCTATATTTTTGTTAGCTAATCATATGGCCAAAATATTTATTTATTTATTTATTTATTTTTAGTTACTCTAGTTCCATGACTGGCTTTGAAAAGTCACTCCATCTGGGAAAGTAGCAAACAATCTTATTTTCTAAAATGTCTAGAGCTGAATGTTTTGTAGCCTTTTTAAAGACTACTTTCTCAGAGCCCTTGGCCCCATGTTGAATTCTTGATCTGGAAGAAATTGGAATTCTAAAAATCAGTCACCTACTAAAGATGAAAATATAACTTCTGACCAGCCAGAACCTTCTAAAGACCTATTTCTCAGGTGAAAGACTTATCATGAGTTAAGAAGATAGAAACCACATTCTCCATTCTTGAAACTTGTTTGAAAGAGAAAACTATACCTAGAGTAAATATCAAAGGTTCTTGATATGACCAAACAGCTGAAGCAGTGTGATAGCCATCCCACTCAGGCATTGTGATGCAGTGCCTTTGTTATTCAGACCTTGATTAAATTTCCCTCCTCTACCACTGTAAATTATCTCTGATTCTCACTTATATTCAAGTTGGAGATAATATCCCTACCTCACAAGGTTATAAAATTACTATAAAATTTGAAAGATGTGTATATGCACCTACACAAATATAGCCTAGTACAGTATATGTTTGCAATATGGCTGATAGTCAAGGACTTTTACTTACTTTCTACCCAGTAGATAAAATGTCCTTCCATCAGGTATAAATAAACAAAAACATTTTAGTTGACAAATTTTTTCCCTGGAATTTGCTGGAAGTCTTTTTAGTTGTCCTGATAAATGGAGGGCCAGAGGGGCAGTGCTATTGTCATTTAGTGCCCAGAAGCCAGGGATGCTAAACACGGCAATATATCAGAAAGAGCTGGAAAAAAATAAGAAAGGGAAGGAGGGAGGGGGGAAGGATAGAAAGAAGGAAGGGAGGGAGAGGGAAGGATAAAAGGAAGGAAGGAAGGAAGGAAGGAAGGAAGGAAGGAAGGAAGGAAGGAAGGAAGGAAGGAGGGAGGGAGGGAGGGAGGGAGGAAGAAGAGAAGAGAAGAGAGAAGAGAAGAGAGAGAAGAGAAGAGAAGAAGAAGAGAAGAGAAGAGAAAGGAGAAAGGAGAAGAGAAAAAGGAAACAAGAAAAGAAAAGAAGGCATAAAAAAAGTAAAGGAAATGATTCTCCTAAAATGTCAATTATGTATCTGTAGAAAAATAATGTGGGCATAGCTGTTTAGCTCTGGTGCTTTTTTAGGGCAGTGGTCCCCAGAAAGACTTCATTCTCTGTAAGAGGTTTCCAGGCCCTGCTTTCTTTGGTCTGAAAACTCTCTGACCCCAAAGACCAAAGCAATATTTGGTCTATTATCCTCATTTTCTGCCTTGAAATTTACCTTTCTTAATTTTTACATTCGAGAAGCATTTGAAGAATATTTGTTAAGGGCATAAGTTCTAGAATTAGACTACTTGCTTCAAATTCTGGCACTGCCACTTTACTAGTTTTGTGAAGTAAAGTGAATTCCTTAACCTGTCTGTGCTTTAGTATCCTCATCTATAAAGTGGAGATTATAATAGCACCTACCTCATAAAGTTCTTGTAAGAATTCAATGAGTTAATGCATATAAAGCACTTAGAAGAAGGCTTGTTCACTGAGCTTAAGTTATTAATATTACCACTACCAATGTTTCAGCTGAATACCCTCACTGGAAAGTTACTCAGACCTCAACACATTCAGGATGCAAAATCTCCTACAGATCGTGTAGTATTCTTGGAGTCAGTCAGAATTCTGGTAGAACCCAAGCTTCATGTCTTATTAGTATGACAGAGCAAGTCATTAAACTTCCACAATTTCTTTACCTGCGGGAAAAAAAAGGAGGGGGTAACAATAAATTCCTACCACAGTAAGGCTATTGTGATGATTTAATCAAATATTATACAGAATACCTAGTGTTCCAACTGGCACAAGGTAAGACCTCGATAAATGAAAAAAAATATGTGCAATCTTAATTTAATAATCCTGTTAATATAATACAAGTATGCCAGCATAATATGAACTTCACTGCAATAATTACAAGGTAGTACTACACATCTTGTAGGAAACCACAATTCTTGTCCTGAAAATATATCGTATACCTTGATATACTTGGAAGGTCGACCAAAATGTCGATTACAGCATGCAAAGACTGACATAATCTGATCCCCTACTTTCACTATTCTGCCTCACCTTCTTTACACTCTAGTGACACTAGTTTTATGTTTGTTTGTTTGTTTCTATTCCTTGCATTTCTGCCCCAGGATCTTTACACTTGATATTTCCCATGGATCGCTTTTCCCCCAGATATTCTCATCACTGAATTATTCTTTCACTCACTCTTTCTTAAAATTTCAAGACCTCAAGCCATCCTTGAACATTCTTTCTGTGTTACCAGACTCAACCCTCACACTATAACCACTACTATATTACCCTGTTTATCTTCCTTGCAGCACTCATCACAAAGAAATATTTTCACTTTTTTAACTGTTTCATCTAACTAGATTTTAAGCTCCATGTAAGCAGAAGCAGTGCCTCACTTTTTCACCAAAGTATCCCAGAATCTCTATTTCTCTCTCTGTCTCCCTGTCTCTATTTCTGTCTCTTTCCAAATATACATTTTTTTTTTGTTTCTACTGCTATTAAATGAACGAACATGTGACAACAGTGTAGTCAAATGCCAGTGGTGGAGGGGGAAATAGAGTCACCTTTATCATTCTCCAATCCTTTTAAAATATTCTCACTGAACACAAACTCAAATAATAGAATAGCATCTTAAATTTGACTTTTAGAAGGCTAATCTTATACAATATTTAGTAGTATTTCTCCCTAAATTTGAAAACAAGGTCTACAACATAATTCAGTATAAGTCATATTGCCAAAAGGAAATTCATGTTGTATTTTTTTTAAAGTAGGAACTACTTAGTCAGGTACCATTAAAAACTGCTTGGGTGGTTGGGGCACCTGGGTGGCTCAGTCAGTTAAGGGTCCAATTCTTCATTTCAGTCAGGTCATGATCTCAGGGTCCTGAGATCTAGCCCATGTTGGGCTCCATGCTCAGTGGGGAGTCCGGTTGAGATTCTCTCTCTCCCTCTCCCTTTGTGCTCCCTCCCACTCCACACATGCTCTCTCTCTCTCAAATAAATAAATAAATCTTAAAAAAATTGTTTTGGTGGAACAATAGCTGCTTATTCTATAAACACTGATGGATATACAAGATCAAATTTCCAGGGTAAAATTAATGCTTGAATTTTAAAAAGTAACTTAGTTATTAATTAGGTTATCTTACTCAACATATGAACTTTTTGTATCTATTTGCAGAAGAGTAGGTAGAAATGTTAATCTGGATACATACAACATATTTTAATATACAGTTTTAATGTGCATTGTTTTTATAATTTCTCAGTATTTTAGAATTCCACCAAACTTATGCTGTAAATAGCAGAGGCAGTATTATCATCTGAGACTTTTCAGATGTCCTATTTTTTCCATCCTCATGTTTAGCTCTTGTCACTAATCTTACTCTAAAACAAACAGTTTTCCTAGAGAAATGCTATAATTTTTCCTTTAAATGGCAATTATTTGGTCATGTTGCCACAGATTGTTTGCGAACATGACTACCTTACATTTTTAAAGACATTCTAGCATGAGTAGTACATTTTTGTAAGGTGAATTACATTTTTTCTTATTGATGTAACTCATAAAATTAGAAAGTTTCCTATTGAACTAATTTATACTTTTAGTCTAGAAATGCTTTTTTTTTTTAAGATTTTATTTATTTATTTGAGAGAGAGAGCACATGAGATGGGGGAGGGTCAGAGGGAGAAGCAGACTCCTTGCTGAGCAGGGAGCCCAATGCGGGACTCGATCCCGGGACTCCAGGATCATGACCTGAGCCGAAGGCAGTCGCTTAACCAACTGAGCCACCCAGGCACCGTGCAGGCGAGTCTGCTTCTCCCTCTGACCCTCCCCCCTTTCATGTGCTCTCTCTCATTCTCTCTCTCTCAAATAAATAAATAAAATCTAAAAAAAAAAAAAGAAATGCTTTTGCCTTAGAATCAATGAAACTCAGTAGACTCATGGATAAGTAAAGCTAGAGGGGACCTTGGAGATCTATTTTCACTGCTAAACATATTAAATAATGTGAGACTCAATGGTACTTGTACAGAGATAAATTACAAATACATCAACCCCCTAATAATATTTTAAACCAATCCAATCATCATTAAAGACAACACTGTTATTTTAGAATAAGAGGATGGAATTTATGTTGAGAAAATAATTCAAAAGTTAAATATAGATAAATACACAAAGATAGTCACCAATGGATTTTTTTATAATAGTGACATATGAATTTAGCATTGAGCAAATTACAGTATGTTTATTTGATTAATCATTATGCAACAAAATTATGATAACAAAATGCTAAAAATATAATTAATTCTTAATATGGTATTTTTACTATGATGTAAACATATGTATGGATAGAATATGCAAACCTAATGACTGATGCGTCAGGAGGCTGAGATTATTATGATTTGCTTCCTTCTATACTTAAAATTTCCTATATATTTTTATTTATTTATATATTTATTTACTTATATTGAAATATAATTAACATAGAGTATTATATAAGTTTCAAGTGTACAATATGATTCAGCAATTCTATATATTACTCAGTGTTCATCAAGATAATGCCCTTTATCTATTTCACTCATCTTTCCACTCACCTTCCCTTTGGCAACCACCAGTTTGTTCTCTGTAATTTAAGAGTCTGTTTTTTTGTTTGTCTCTTTTTTCCTTTGTTTCATTGTGTTTTGTTTCTTAAATACCACATATGAGTGAAATCATATGGTATTTGTCTTTCTCTATCTGACTAATTTCACCTAGCATTAAATCCTCTAGGTCCATCTATGTTGCAAATGGCAAGATCTTTCTTTTTATGGCTCTGTAATATTCCACTGAATATATCTATACCACATATTCTTTAAACATTCACCTATGGATGGACACCTCAATTGCTTCCATACCTTGGCTATTGTAAATGATGCTGCGATAAACATAGGGGTGCATATATCTTTTTGAATTAGCATTTTCATTTTCTTTGGGTAAAAACCAAGTAGTGGAATTATTGGATCATATAATAATTCTATTTGAGGAAATTCCATCCTGTTTTTCACAGTGACTGCTCCAATTTGCAGTCCCAATAACAGTGCATGAGGATTTCTTTTTCTCCACATCCTTGTTAACCCATATTATTTCTTGTCTTTTTTATATTAACCATTTTGACAGCTGAGAGGTGGTATCTCGCAGTTTTGATTTGCATTTCCCTGATGATTAGTGATGTTGAGTATATTTTCATATGTTTTTTGGCCATTTCTATGTTTTCTTTGAAATAATATCTATTTAGGTGTGTGGTTTTTTTTTTTTTTTTTGGTGTTGAGTGGTATGAATTCTTTATATAGTGTGGTTACTAATCCCTTATCGGATATATGATTTGCAAATATTTTCTCCCATTCCATAGATTATTTTTTCATTTTGTTGATAATTTCTTTTGCTGTGGAGAAGTTTTTTAGTTTAATATGGTCTCTTACTCTACAAATAGAGTAAGAGAATGGAATGTGACAAAATGACGAACAATATCTGGGTGGTATTTTATGTTTGGATTACTTTTCCTCTTTAATGACTAATTTTTCTAAACAATAATTACATATTACTTTCATAAAAAATAAAACCATTCCCATTTGAAAGTATAACTTATGTTATTCATACTGATTGATATTTAATAATACTTTTTAATCATGGAGCAATGTTCAAGGTGCTTTCATACACATGTCATTTTTGCTTCACAGTTGTTCTGTAAGTTGATTTGGGTTATAATAATTATTAGTCTCATTACACAATGATACATTTCCCAGGAAAACCATGCTAATTGTACTTTAATGCAAACCACAGTGTGACAAGAGAAAAGATAAATACATGGCAATTTGATTGACTTTTTTTCTTTGATGCTTGAGATGTTAGGGATGTTTTGTGATCAACAATAGCCTCTTTGAAGTAATCAAAAGTTTTAACTGGCTGAATTTAACTAACATTTGACCAAGGTACTCTTGAAAATTTGACAGGCAGGTTTGAGTAAATTTCCATGATTCATTCAAATGTTAGCTGAATCACTGAATCACTAAACTCTATCCCTGAAATTAATAATACACTGTATGTTAACCAACTTGAACTTAAATTAAAAAAGCAAATATTAGTCAAAAGCTGCACTATAATATATTTATGCATTTTCCTTATCATCTTAGTATATTGATTTAAGTACTTAATACATATGCATAATTTACATTTCTAAGGGTTAATAAATTGAGTTAAACCCCAAATTATTTGAGGTAAATGTGATTTCCATCTCTTTTATTTTTAGTTCTATGTCAGGTCACACACTCATTCACTAAATGGTGAGCAGAAAATTTCTCATCCAGGGTGGCTAAAATACACTATATTGAGGACTTAATAACACTTAAATAAGTTTTCTAATGCACCAGATAAAAGCCAAGTTGTTTTTAAAGATTTTATTTTTATTTATTTGAGAGAGAGCAAGAGAGAGTGAGCATGAACAAGGGGAGGGGCAAAGGAGAAGCAGAATCCCTGCTGAGCAGTGAGCCCAATGCAGGGTTTGATCCTGGGACTCCAAGATCATCACCTAAGCCAAAGACAGATGCTTAACTGACTGAGCCATCCAGGTGACCCCACCCCCAAGTTCTGTTTCTAAAAGATGAGAAAAATTCAAAAATAGCATCAAAAATAAGCAGAAAATTTGAAAATATGCTAAATTTACACCAATATAAGAAATCTACTTTAATCTGAAATGTGAAAGAAAAGCCACGACTAAATCATACAAAAACCCAAAGTTTAATGAGTAATCAGAAGAAAATCTCAGAGTTATATGTTTAAAATCTTTACAGTCTATAACCTACTTTAATAGGTATTTTACATTTAAAATTATATAAAATATTAAACAATGTTTATTTCATAGCAGATAAACACTATTATCTGTAGAAAAAGTGAATTAATCTTTATCCAGTATATATGCACTTTTTTTCAGTATCAAAGGAGGACTGATCTTTTTACATTTTTGTGATAAAATCTCAGACCTAAAAAGACTGAGGTTGGGGTTCAGACATACTATGGGGAAAAATGTTAACTCTTGTAATAAAAGGACCAAATTCAGGATCTTGACCTCTGCACAAGTGAGTGATAATTCACAGAGCTATCCTCCAGAGCATTATTGATTATTGATTATTGATGGGAAAAACCAATTGACATTCTTCCCTGAGAACTGAAAAGTTTCCATTGTGGACTTCCTGTTAATTTGTAACAAATGGGGGCGCCTGGGTGGCTCAGTTGGTTAAGCGACTGCCTTCGGCTCAGGTCATGATCCTGGAGTCCCTGGATCGAGTCCCATATCGGGCTCTTTGCTCAGCGGGGGGTCTGCTTCTCCCTCTGACACTCCCCCCTCTCATGTGCTCTCTCTCTCATTCTCTCTCTCAAATAAATAAAATCTTTAAAAAAAAATTTGTAACAAATGGTCTAGGATATTCATGACTAATCTGAACAAAGATAAAACTTGCCAATACCACAACTATTGCCACTCTAACTCTATAGTGAAACCAGAGTATAAATTTTAGGATAAGATCAATCTATCTAGGGGCGCCTGGGTGGCTCAGTTGGTTAAGCAACTGCCTTCAGCTCAGGTCATGATCCTGGAGTCCCGGGATCGAGTCCCGCATCGGGCTCCCTGCTCGGCGGGGAGTCTGCTTCTCCCTCTGATCCTCCCCCTCTAATGCTGTCTCCCATTCTTTCTCTCAGATAAATAAATAAAATCTTTAAAAAAAAAGATCAATCTACCTAGATTATAGTGGGAACAGAAGATTCAGTACAATTAATCTAACACACTATTGAATATGGTATAGAAAATTCAGTACTAAATATAAAAACAAATTTTAAAATCTTAAGTAAAAGTAAAGACTAATGGAGTTTTAAAAAAGAAAACATATACTTTTAAAAGTAAACTATCATGCTATGATAATCAGAGAAAAAATAATTCTTTTTCTATTTTTCTTTATAAATGAATATTCAATTTTCCAATTCATTTTTTAAAAAAAATATTTTATTTATTTATTTGACAGAGAGAGAGTGAGAGAACACAAGCAGGGGGAGCAGCAGGCAGAGGGGGAGGGAGAAGCAGGCTCCCCGCTGAGCAAAGATCCCAAAGTGGGGTTAGATCCCAGGATCCTGGGATCATGACCTAAGCCGAAAGCAAATGCTTAACCAAATGAGCTACCCAGGTGCTCTTCCATTTCATTTTTGTATAACAATTTCATTCAGTATTATGAATATTGAGTAACTACCATAATCTAGAAGCTGTTAGGTTTAAAAGTACATCTATAAATAAGAAATTTCTTATTATTTTGTAATATATACATATATCAAATCATTATATTGTACAACTGAAACTAATATAATGTTATATGTCAATTACACCTCAATTTTAAAAACAAAGGGAAAAAAGGAATTTTCCTTGTCCTTGAGAATTAAATCCACTTGGGAAGACAAACATGTCCTCAAATTATAATACAACAAAACAAACTCAATGACAGGATAATATATAAGGTGACCTGAAAGCGCTGAAAATGATGGAGAGAGGGAAATAGGAAATCAGAGATAACATGATACTTGGTCTATAGCTTGAAGCTTGAGGAATTTTCTAAGTATACAAGAAGAAAATCTAGGCAGAAGGATCAATTTTTGAATTTTTATTTAATTGACTTATATTAAGCTTGAACATTTCTGTATTTTTATAAGTTCATTTTCTTTACCTGTTTGAAAAATTCATTTATAGAAAATACCTTTTTAAGTATGTACTACTTGCTAGAAGCTAGAGGTAAAGCAATAACTAAGACAAAGCCCTATACCTCAAAGATTAGAGTCTAATTTGAGATATTTGTTGTTTTATTGGTTTGTAAGAACCTTGTATGTATTAAGGAAAATATCCCTTTGTCATGTCATGGGAAAAATTTTCCCAATTCTTTACTGGCCTTTTAATTTTTTAAATTATTTTTCTTTTGTCTCCTTTTATATTATTTTATCTTTTGACATTGGAGTATACAAATTTTATTTTATTTATTTATTTTTTAAGATTTTATTTATTCATTCGAGACACAAAGATAGAGATAGAGAGAATGAGCACATGAGCAAGGAGAGAGGCAGAGGGAGAGGGAGAAGCAGGCTCCCCACTGAGCCAGGAGCCTGATATGGGGCTCGATCCCAGGACCCTGGGATCATGACCTGAGCCAAAGGCAGACGCTTAACCATCTGAGCCACCCAGGCGCTCCCTGGGGTATACAAATTTTAAACATCAATGCCATCCTTACCCTTGATGTTATGCTTAAAAAAGTTTTCCCTACTGCAAATTTATATAAACTTCATCTATATTTTTTCCTTTTTTATTTTCCTTTTTTTAAGAAACAATTTTTAAAATGGCATAATATAGAAACAGATAAAGGAAATACAAAAAGTTAATATCACATTAATCCCTGTGTCCTTTATTCCCCAATACCTAAAAATGAACTTTTATAGTATGGGATTCATCTTTTATTTTTATTAGATTAAAAGGTAGAAATCCATGGGGATTAGGTAAAAAACTCACTCAGAAATAAAATAAACTTACAGTTTTTGTAGCTATCTGTGTATCTTAGGACAACAAAAGTCAGCCAGACTAGGAACATCTTACTAGCTTGCAGTGCCCCTGCTTTGACGTAGCACAGATTTGACACCATGTGTATAAAGCAGGATCCTTTCTCTGTATTATCTGCATACCTGGCCTGTTTCCCAGAAATGCTGCCATGATCAAGATTGGCCTGCTATCCCATAATTGCTTCCATATCCAGTCACTCTGAGCAAAGAGGCCTCTTCCAATTACTTCCTAAGGATACAGGTGTGGAGGCAAAGAATGAATCTTGCCCTTTACATTGAGTGAATCACATTTTGGTGGCCCTTTTTCTCAGTCCAGCCTCTCCTGACTCAGACATTTCTGGCATGTAAATGTCATTGGTCGCAGATAGGGTGCAGACACTATTTTTATATATTATATAATCTTTTGGTAATTTGAATGGGAATTTTGAAACTGGGATTGGGGGAATTAAAATGTTTCTGCTCAAATTTCCAAGCTGAATGGCAGGTTTTCATTTAAATTTTAGAATGCTAACTTATCATGACTAGTATATCACCTCTCTCTATTTTTATCTTCCTAGTTTCAACCTGGATAAAGATTCATTCAATGAATACATTGCTTGCTTTCTAATTATTTTGATTGATGTTTTTTTGCATGTTGTCAATCTATACATGAAACTTCTAAGATTTATAGTGATATTGAAATATATCACCTCCTTAACGACTACAACTTATTATTTATATTTTATTAGGACAGAATTTAACAATATCTATAAATTCAACATTTCTGTCTCTTCAGGTGTATGTATAAATATGTGGAGTTCAGTCTCCCTATGTGCTTGTAATTGATATTATTTTAGAAGATTAACCTTTACCATTCATTTCTTCAATACACTCAATATCCTTGAAATTAACAGCAAATCAAATGCTGAACAAAAACTAAATTATATAATCTGACAACAAAGATTTTTGATTTATTAATTTTGTCTACACTTGTATTTTGACTTCCCAGATACTCATTCACAAATGTGTAAAGCAACCCAATGTAATTTTAAACAAAACAAACGCTTACATTTCACTGTGTTATATGCTTGTTATTTTAAACTGATTTTGGGTTTGTAATATAAATTTTATTTTAAAAGTTAAGACTGGATCTAGAGATTAACTTAATTATATCAGATGCTATTCAATATGTCAAAATGGCCATTTGTTCTATTTTTATTCTCAGTTTTTTAGAATGCAAATTTTTTCTGCATGCAACATTACATTTTTGCAATAATATAGTTATAGGTACTGTTGTGGACTGGAATGTATCCTCCATCCCCCAAAATTCATATTTGAAGACCTAATTCCCAATGTGAATGATTTGGAGATAAGCTCTTTGGGGAGGTACTTAAATTTAACTGAGATCATACACTGGTGTTTTTCTTTTTTAGATCCCCCAGTTGATTATAATAAACAGCCAGGATAAAAAAGCCAGTTTTAGGGCAATGGTTCTCAAAAAATGGTTCCAGACCAGCAGCAACAGCATTACCTAGGAATTTATTAGAAATGCAAATTCCTAGGCCTCACCACAGAACTACTGAATCAGAAACTCTGGGATAAGGGATCTGTGATTTACCAAGAGGTCCAGGTGATACTGGTATACACTAACGTTTGAGAACCACTATTTTAGAGTGTTCTGAAGTAAAGTACTTTGTCTCTTTAAGAAGAAATTGGCTTAAAAACACAAGAATGTAAGTATAGCCTTGATAAGAAAAGATAAAGAAAACAGTGAAATATCAGTAAAAATAGATTATTCAAAATACAATGAATAAGCAATCTGCTTAATCTAATAAGCACTTAAATATCCCACCCAAAAAAGCAGCCATTATTTCAAGTGCATACATAACATTCATGAAATGTAATTTTCAATAAATTTCAAAAATCTATATCATACAGATGACATTCTCTGACCACATCTCAATAAATTAGAAATCAATAAGTAAAAGATAGCAACAATAAAACCTTAACAATAAGTTCTTACTTTAATATAAATTTAGATTGCTTATAAAATGTGCTATTTTAGGGGGAAGGAGTTAAGGTGGTGGAGTATTAGGGGGACTCTGGGCTTGCCTTGTCCCTCGAACACAACTAGATCAACATCAAATCATTTTGAATAACTAGGAAATCAATCTGAGGATTAAGAAAACAATCTGCACAATTAGAGGGAGAGAGTGTGACAGATGCAAGGTTCAGAGACCTGAATTGGGGGAAAGAAAAGCTGTGGTGCCACAGAGGGGAGGGAGCCCTTTTCAAGGAGAGAAGTCAAGGAGAGAGTGGGAGAGAAGCAGTGTGTAGGATTCCCATAAGACACAGTGGTGTGGGGATTCCCTGAGTCACACTGGGAGAGAACTGGAGCACATTTGGAAGAAAGTATGCTGCTTCTCCGAGGACAAAAGGCCCACTGGGTGCTATTGAGTGGCTGTTCAGCAGCAGGAGACAGAAGTGAGCACAGAAGGCAGATAACCTGGTTGCAGCTTTTCTCTGTACTTCACCAAAGACTCTGGGCACCTGCACAGGCAGATGACTATTTTTCTGGGACAGAATGGTGCCAGGCATAGTACTGCAAGGATCTCTTCCAAGGGAGGGGAGTGGGTCCACACCTTGCCAGGTTCTTGAAGATTTGGAGTTTTGAATCCCAGCCCTCAGCCAAAGATAAAGCACAGAATAACTGTGGCTCCAGGTGTGCAGACTGTCCAGGCACAGACAAGTTGAGGGCAGGGATTTGATGAAAGCTTGGGACATAGGAGAGAAGATTGTTCACTTTTCTGTGAAGGCCTTCTCAACAGCAGCAGTCGTGAGTTCCCCTCACCAGGGATGAGAGGGTGGTGTGACGTCATCTTCCACAATCCCCACTCCTGTCCACCAGCACACTTGAACTTCAGAGAGAAACACAGCATCTCCAGTGGAGGCTGGAGCCACTTACACGAAACCCTGCCCTTTACACCCAGCAAGAATATCTTTCTAGGGCTGGTCTGACTGTTAGCCCAGCTAGTGCAGCAGGCCTCTCCTCCAGAAGATGAGCACAGGCATCCTGCATGCACCAAGTCTACTGATCATAGAGTGTTCCAAAGTGGGAGCTTCAGTTCTGGTGGAAATAGGACACAACTTCATTTTTAAAAAAAATTTTTAATTTATTTAATTTAATTTTATTTACTTTATTTCATTTCACTGCTATTTTTTTCTTTTTTCTTTAGAATCAGGTTTATAGCTTTTTGTGCATTTGTTAGTTTATTTGTTTCATTTTTCATTTTCTGGATTAGGCATTTTTTTCTTTTTTTCCTTTTTTTTTTTCTTTTTCTTTGGAATCATGCTTATAGTTTTTTATTTTTCTTTTTGCCTTTTTGTTCCTTTTCCTTTTCTCTTTTCTTGTATAGGCTTTTTTTTTTTTAATCAGGCTTATCTTGACAAATTAAACCACACCTAGTTAAAAGTCCAAACACTCCCCACTGCAAGCAAGGAGGAACTCTGCAGAGGACTGATTTGTGGGAAAGAGCAGCCAAAATACAACAGCAGAGTGCACACAGCATATACCAGAAACACTTCCTGAAGTGCCAGGCCCTGGACAGTGTACTTCCCCTTCTTAATATAGTATTACTCTCAGGAGCAGTAAACATAGCAAGCTTTCATAATACACAAAAGACAAAAACCTAGACAAAATGACAAGACAGAAGAATTCCCCCCAAAAGAAGGATCAAGAAGAAATCATAGCCAGGGATTTGCTCAAAACAAATAAAAGCAATCTATCTGAACAAGAATTTAGAACAACAGTGATAAGACTACTAGCTGGGGTTGAAAGAAGCATAGAAGACATCAGAGAAACACTGGCTACAGAGATAAAAGACATAAAAACTAGTCAGGCCAAAAAAAAGGCTATAACTGAGATGCAAAACTGACTGGATTTAATCACAACGAGGATGGAAGTAGCAGAGGATTCAATAGGTGATATAGAAGGTACAATTATGGACAATAAAGCTGAAAAGAAGAGGGAAAGAGAACTATTTAATCATGAATATAGACTTAGGGAACTAAGCGATTCTACAAAGTACAATAATATCCATATCATAGGAGTCCCAGAAGGAGAAGAGCAGGAAAGAGGGGTAGACAGTTTATTTGAATAAATTATTTATAGCTGAGAACTTCCCTAATCTGGGGAAGGAAACAGGCATTCAAGTCCACGAGACACGGAGAACTTTTTATTCAACAAAACCAACAAAAATAGGTCAACATCAAGACATATCATAGTGAAACTTGCAAAATACAAAGACAAAGAGAGAATTCTGAAAACAACTAAGGACAAAAGGTCCTTAACCTACAAGGGTAAACACATAAGGATAACTGCAGACTTGTTCACAGTAACTTGGCAGGCCAGAAAGCAGTGCAATGATATATTCAACATGCTATGTGGGAAAAATATGAAGCCAATAATATTTTATCCAGCAAGGCTGTCATTCAGAATAGAAGGAGAGACAAACAAAAACTAAATCAGTTTGTGAACACTAAACCAGCTCTGCAAAAAATATTAAAGGGCACCCTCTGAGCAGGAAAGAGAGACCAAAAGCAAAAAGACTAGAAAGGAACAGAGACAATCTACAGAAACAGTGACTTTACAGGTAATACAATGACACTAAATTCATCAATAATAACTTTGAATGTAAATGGATGCAATTCTTTAATCAAAAGACATAGAGTATCAGAATGGATAAAAAACAAGACCCACTGCTATGCTGTCTACAAAAGACTCATTTTAGACCCAAAGGAAGACACCTCCAGATTGAAAGTGAGGAAGTGGAGAATCTATAAAGAACTTATCAAACTCAACACCCAAAGAACAAATGATCCAATCAAGAAATGGGCAGAAGGCATGAACAGACATTTTTCCAAAGAAGACATCTAAATGGCCAACAGACACATGAAAAAGTGCTCAACATCACCTGGCATCAGGGAAATCCAAATCAAAACCTCAGTGAGATACCACCTCACACCAGGCAGAATGGCTAAAATTAACAAGTCAGGAAATGACAGATGTTGGTGGGGATGAGGGGAAAGGGGAACCCTCCTACACTGTTGGTGGGAATGCAAGCTGGTGCAGCTACTCTGGAAAACAGTATGGAGGTTCCTCAAAAAGTTGAAAATAGAGCTGCCATATGACCCCGCAGTTGCACTACTGGGTATTTACCCCAAAGACAGAAATGTAGAGATCAAAAGGGGTATGTACACCCCAATGTTTATAGCAGCAATGTCCACAATAGCCAAACTATGGAAAGAGCCAAGATGTCCATTGACAAATGAATGGATAAAGAAGATGTGGTGTATATATATACAATGGAATATTATGCAGCCATCAAAAAGGAATGAAATCTTGTCATTTGCAACAATGTGGATGGAACTGGAGGGTGTTATGCAGAGCAAAATGAGTCAATCAAAGAAAGACATGTATCATATGAGCTCACTGATAAGAGGAATTCTTAATCTCAGGAAACAAACTGAGGGTTGCTGGAGTGGTGGGGGTGTGAGGGATGGCGTGGCTGGATGATAGACACTGGGGAGGGTATGCGCTATGGTGAGCACTGCAAATTGTGCAAGACTGTTGAATCACAGACCTGTACCTCTAAAACAAATAATACATTATATGTTAAAAAAAAAAAAAAAAAGATAGCAGGAAGGGAAAAATGAAGGGGGGGGAGATGGGAGGGGGAGACAAACCATGAGAGACTGTGGACTCTGAGAAACAAACTGAGGGTTCTAGAGGGGAGGGGGGTGGGGGGATGGGTTAGCCTGGTGATGGGTATTAAAGAGGGCATATATTGAATGGAGAACTGGGTGTTATATGCAAACAATTAATCATGGAACACTACATCAAAAACTAATGATGTAATGTATGGTGATTAACATAACATAATAAAATAAAAAAATAAAATAAAATAAAAATAAAATAAAATAGTTTGAATACAAGGAAAAAAAAGAAAGCAAGGGGGTGGAGAACCATCTATCATGCTAATGGACATCAAGAGAAAGCTGTGGTAGCCGTAGTTATATCAGACAAACTAGATTCTAAACCAAAGATTGTAATAAGAGATGAAGGACACTATATTATAATAAAGGGGGTCTAACAATTGTAAATATTTATACCCCAATGTGGGAGCAGCCAAATATAGAAATCAATTAATAACAAACATAAAAAAACTCATTGATAATAGTACAATAATAGGGGACTTTAGTACCCCACTGACAGCGATGGACAGATCATCTAAGCAGAAGATCAACAAGGAAACAAGGTCTTTGAATGACACACTAGATCAGATGGGCTTAACAGATATATTCAGAACATTTCAACCTAAAACAACAGAATACACAGTCTTTTCAAGTGCCATGGAATATTAGCCAGAATAGATCACATACTGGGTCACAAATCTGGCCTCAACCTGTACAAAAAGATTGAAATCATACCATGCATATTTTCAGACCACAATACTATGAAAGTTGAAGTCAGGCACAAGAAAAAATTAGGGAAAACCACAAATACATGGAGGTTAAAGAACATCCTGATAAGGAAAAATCTGTGTCCTAAGATGGCCAAACGAGGCAGCAAGGGAGTCCCAGGCCCTGCCCTGGGGCTCTTCCGTGTTCTTCTCCCTGCTCTGCTTCTTGAGCTCACCAATCCAGGTTCCTCTCCCTGCCCTGCTTCAAGCATGCACCAAGAGTGCCCAGTATGTGGAAGTAGAAGTGTATAAATTACCCCCTTGGTTTGTGCTTGGGACTCAGACCTTTGGAGATCACTCTCCTCTGAGCCTGCCAGCATTAAATAAACCTCCTATCTTCCAAGGTCTCCAAGTTCCACTTGGTTCTTCCATTGGGCGATCCAGTCCAGGTTGCATAACAATCCTACTAAAGAATGAATTAGTTAACTAAGAAATTAAAGAAGAAATAAAATGCCTGGGAGCAAATGAAAATGAACACATGACATTCCAAATCCTTTGGGATACAACAAAGGTGATACATAGTAATACAGGCCTTCCTCAAGAAAAAACTCTCAAATACACAACCTAACCTTCCAACTAAAGGAACTGGAAAAGGAGCAGCAGATAAAGCCTAAAAACAGACAAAGAAGGGAAATAATTAAGTAAAGAGCAGAAATAAATGATACAAATGACAAAAAGAAACAGTAGAATAGATCAATGAAATTAGGAGCTAGTTCTTTGAAAAAATTAACAAAATTGGTGAACCCCTAGTCAGACTTATCAAAAAGAAAAGAAAGGGGAGCCTGGGTGGCTCAGTTGGTAAGCGTCTGCCTTTGGCTCAGGTCATGATCCCAGGGTCCTGGGATCGAGCCCCGCATCAGGCTCCCTGCTCGGTGGGAAGCCTGCTTCTCCCTCTCACACTACCCCTGCTTGTGCTCCCTCTCTCACTGTGTCTCTCTCTGTCAAATAAATAAAAATAAAATCTAAAAAAAAAAAGAAAAGAGAAAGGACATGAAGAAATAAAATCATGAATTGAAAGATGAGCGATCACAGCCAACACCAAAAGTACATACAATTATAAGAGAATATTATGAAAAATTATTTCAACAAATTGGGTAGTCTAGAAGAAATGGATACATTCTTAGAAACCTATAAACTACCATAACTGAAACAGGAAGAAAGAGAAAACTTGAACAGACCCATAACCAGAAAGGAAATTGAAGCAGTAATCAAAACTCCCCCAACAAACAAGAGTCTAGGACCAGATGGCCTCCCAGCAGGATTCTACCAAACATTTAAGGAAGAGTGAATACCTTTCTGAAGCTGTTTCAAAAAATAGAAATGGAGGAAAACTTCCAAACTCGTTCTATGAGGCCAGCATTACCTTGATCCCAAAACCAGACAAAGACCCCACTAAAAAAGGAAAATTACAAATCAATATTCTTGGTGAACATGGATGCCAAAATTCTCACCAAGAGGGGAGGAACAAGGTGGCAGAAGAGTAAGAAACCTAAGTTTCATCTGGTTCCAGGAATTTGGTTTGATAGTTATCAAACCATTCAGAACACCTACAAATTCAACAGGAGATCAAAAAAAAAAGAATAGCAGCAATTCTATGAACAGAAAAACAACAACTTCCCAGAAGGTAGGACGTGCAGAGAAGTGAATCTGAGACAATTTTCGGGGAGGTAGACTGCAGGGGGGAGGGAGCCTCTATCAGCCAGCTACTGGCAAGTCATAGAGCAGCGGAGCACAAAATCAGAACTTCTAGAAGTCTGCTCCGCTGAGGGATGTCACTCCAGTGGCTAAGTGGGGAGTGGAACCCTCATTGGGACAGTGTGGTCTCAGGACCCTTGGGGTCACAGAAAGACCAGGGGTGCCTGAGTGTGGCAGAGCTCCCAGGTATCAGAGCAGGGAAGCTGGCTACAAAGACGGAGCTGAGGAGTGGGCTCTCAGCTCAGGGTTGCCATAAACTGTAATCTGCAACACAATCGGGCCACTGCTCTTCAAGCAGGGACACAACAAGTGGCCAATCTGAGAAGACTCCCCTTCCTCCCCCAGGACGAGTGGCGCAGGAGCCTGCCACAGAAATCTGCTGGGTTTGGAGACTCCAAACGGGGTTGTGTGCCAGAGATAGAAATGCTCAGTCACAGGCCAGGTGAATGCAGAGTATCACCAAAGACCAGGGAGACAGGAGTGATTGATTGCTTTTCTATGAGGGCTCACTGAGGAGTGGGGCCCTGAGCTCTCGGCTCTGGGACCAGAGATTGGGAGGTCTCCATTTTTCACTCTCATCCTCCAAAGCTGTAATGGAAAGCTTTCAGGGAACAAAAGCTGCCGAGAGCAAACTCAAGCAGATTACTTAGCCTAGCACCTGGCAAGGGCAGTGTAATTCTGTCTCAGGCAAAGACATTTGAGAATAACTGCAAAAGGCCCCTCTGCCAGAAGATCAGCAAGAACACCCAGCCAAGACCAAGTTTACTGATCGGTGAGGACAGCAAAACCCTAGCACTAGGGGAATACAGCATATAGAATTCATGGCTTTTCCCCCATGATTCTTTAGTCTTTCAAAATTAATTTTTTAATTTTTCTTTATTTTTCTTTTTCTATATTTGCAGTTGAATTTTTCTTCTTTCCTTTTTCAACCAACATCTTATCAATTCCTTTTTTAAAATCTTTTTTAATTTTCATTTTTACAGTCATATTCTATCTCTTCATTGTATTTAACCTTATTTTTTGTACAAGGTTACACACATATATATATGTTTTTCTTTCTTTAAAATTTTGATATACAGTTTCTCCTTACAGATCAAAATATACCCTAAATCTATCGTATGACATTGTCCTAGTCTCCACTCGATCACATTCTCTCTCTCTTTTTAAAAAATTTTTTCATTCTTTTTTCAACCAACTTCTCACCTAATCAATTCCTTTTTAAAAACCTTTTTTTTAATTTTCATCTTTGCAGTCATATTCCATCCCTTCATCATATTTACCCTTATTTTTGTATATATATATATATGTGTGTGTGTGTGTGTGTGTTTTTCTTTCTTCAAAATTTTGGGAGGCACATTCTTCTAACAGACCAAAATACACCCAAAATCTACTGTGTGGCTCTGTTCTTTTCATCAGCCTGATCATACTTTTTTTTTTTTTCCCCTTTCTTTTCCCCCCAGTTTCAGGTCTCTTCTGATTTGTTTAGTGTATATTTTTCTGGGATCACTGCTACCCTTTTAGCGTTTTATTCTCTCATTCATCTATTCTCCTCCAGACAAAATGACAAGACAGAAAAACTCACCTCAAAAAAAAAAAGAACAGGAGGCAGTACTGACTGTCAGGGACCTAATCAATACAGACATTAGTAAAATTTTAGAACTAGAGTTCAGAATGACAATTATGAAGATACTAGCTGGGCTTGAAAAAAAGCATAGAAGATATTAGAGAAACCCTTTCTGGAAAAATAAGAGAACTAAAATCTAAGCAAGTCGAAATAAAAAAGGCTATTAATGAGGTGCAATAAAAAATGGAGGCTGTAACTGCTAGGATAAATGAGGCAGAAGAGAGAATTAGTAATATAGAAGAACAAATTATGGAGAATAAAGAGGTGAGAAAAAGGGAGATAAACAACTACTGGATCAATAGATAAGTGATACCATAAAGTGAAATAACATTGGAATAATTGGGAACTCAGGAAAAGAAGAAGGAGAGAGAGGGGCAGAAGGTATATTGGAGCAAATTATAGCAGAGAAATTCCCTAATTTGGGGAAGTAAACAGGCATCAAAATCCAGGAGGCACAGAGAAACCCCCTCAAACTCAATGAAAATAGGTCAACACCCTGACATCTAATAGTAAAACTTACAAGTCTCAGAGATGAAGAGAAAATCCTGAAAGCAGCTCAGGACAAAAGGTCTGTAACCTACAATGGTAGAAACACTAGATTGGAAACAAAACTATTCACAGAGACCTAGCAGGCCAGAAAAGACTGGCATGATATACTCAGAGCACTAAATGAGAAAAATATGCGGCCAAGAATACTATATCCAGCTAGGCTGTCATTGAAAATAGAAGGAGAGATAAAAAGCTTCCAGGACAAACAAAAACTAAAAGAATTTGCAAACACCAAACCAGCCCTACAAGTCCTCTAAGCAAAAAAGAGACTAAAAGTAACATAGACCAGAAAGGAAGAGAAACAATATACAGTAACAGTCACCATACAGGCAATACAATGGCACTAAATTCATATCTTTCAATAGTTACCCTGAATGTAAATGGGCTAAATGATCCCAATCAAAAGACACAGAGTATCAGATTAGATAAAAAAAACAAGACCCATCAATATACTGTCTGCAAGAGACCAATTTTAGACCCAAAGACACTTCCAGGCTTAAAGTGAGGGTGTGGAAAACGATTTACCATGCTAATGGACACCAAAAGAAAGCTGGGGTGGCAATCCTTATATCAGACAAATTAGATTTTAAACCAGAGACTATATAATAAGAGATGAGAAAGGACACTACATCATACTTAAAGGGTCTATCCAACAAGAAGATCTAACAATTGTAAATATCTATGCCACTAATATGGGAGCAGCCAATTATGTAAGCCAATTAATAACAAAATCAAAGAAACACATCAACAATAATACAATAATAGCAGGGGACTTCAACAACCTCCTTGCTGAAATGCACACATAATCTAAGCAAAAGATCAACAGGGAAATAAAGGCTTTAAATGACACACTGGACCAGATGGACTTCACAGATATATTCAGAACATTCCATCCCAAAGCAACAGAATACACATACTTCTCTAGTGCACATGGAACATGCTGCTGAATAGATCACATCCCGGGTCACAAATCAGGTCTCAACTAGTACCAAAAGATTGGGATCATTCCCTGCCATGTGTTCAGAACACAGTGCTTTGAAACTAGAATTCAATCACAAGAGGAAAGTTGGAAAGAACTCAAATACATGGAGGCTAAAGAGCATCCTACTGAAGAATGAATAGGTCAACCAGGAAATTAAAGAAGAATTTAAAGAATTCATGGAAACAAAAGAAAATGACAGCACAACTGTTCAAAATCTTTGGGATGCAGCAAAAGCAGTCCTAGGAGGAATGTATATAGCAATACAAGCCTTTCTCAAGAAACAAGAAAGGTCTCAAATACAAAACCTAACCCTACACCTAATGGAGCTGGAGAAAGAACAGCAAACTAAAGCCTAAACCCAGCAGGAGAAGAGCAATAATAAAGATCAGAGCAGAAATCAATAAAATAGAAACCAAAAGAACAGTAAACAGATCAACAAAACTAGGAGCTAGTTCTTTGAAAGAATGAATAAGATTGATAAACCCCTGGCCAGACTAATCAAAAAGAAAAGAGAAAGGACCCAAAGAAATAATATCATGAATGAAAGAGGAGAGATCACAACCAACACCAAAAAAATACAAACAATTATAAGAACATATTATGAGCAACTCTATGCCAGCAAATTAGACAACCTGGAAGAAATGGATGCATTCCTAGAGACGTATAAGCTACCAAAACTCAACCAGGAAGAAATAGAAAACCAGAACAGACCCAGAACCACTAGGGATATTAAGGCAGTAATCAAAAATCTCCCAACAAACAAAAGCCCAGGGCCAGATGGCTTCCCAGGGGAATTCTACCAAATATTTAAAGAAGAATTAATACGTATTCTTATGAAACTGTTCAAAAAAATAGAAATGGAAGGAAATCTTCCAAACTCATTTTATGAGGCCAGCATTACCTTGATCCTAAAACCAGACAAAGACCCTATCAAAAAGGAGAACTACAGACCAATATCCCTGATGAACATGGATGCAAAAATTTTCACCAAAATACTTGCCAATAGGATCCAACAGTACATTAAAAAGATTATTCACCACGACCAAGTGGGATTTATCCCTGGGCTGCAAGGTTGGTTCAACATTCACAAATCAATCAATGTGATACAATACATTAGTAAAAGAAAGATCAAGAACAATATGATCCTCTCAATAGATGCAGAAAAAGCATTTGACAAAGTACAGCATCCTTTATTGATTAAAACTTTTCATGGTGTAGGGATAGAGGGTACATACCTCAATATCATAAAAGCCATCTATGAAAAACCCACAGTGAATACCATTCTCAATGGGGAAAAACTGAGAGCTTTCCCCCTAAGGTCAGGAACATGGCAGGGATGTCCACTATCACCACTGCTATTCAACAAATTACTAGAAGTCCTAGCCTCAGCAATCATACAAAAAAAAAAAAGAAATAAAAGGCATCAGAATAGGCAAAGAGGAAACTATCACTTTTTGTAGATGATATGATACTTTATGTGGAAAACCCCAAAGACTCCACCCCAAAACTGCTAGAACTCATACAGGAATTCAGCAATGTGGCAGGATATAAAGTCAATGCACAGAAATCAGTGGCATTCCTACACACCAACAACAAGACAGAAGAAAGAGAAATTAAGGAGTCAATCCCACTTACAACTGCCCCCAAAACCAAAAGATATTTGGGAATATATCTAACCAAAGAGGCAAAGAATATGTACTCAGAAAACTATAGAATACTCATGAAAGAAATTGAGGAAGACACAAAAAAAAGGAAAAATGTTTCATGCTCATGGATTGGAAGAACAAATATTATGAAAATGTCTATGCTACCTAGAGCAATCTACACATTTAATGTAATTGCTATCAAAATACCATCCACTTTTTTCAAAGAAATGGAACAAATAATCCTAAAATTTGTATGGAACCAGAAAAGACCCCAAATAGCCAGACAAATGTTAAAAAGAAAAGCAAAGCCAGGGGCATCACAATTCCAGACTTCAAGCTCTATTACAAAGCTGTAATCATCAAGACAGTATGGTGCTGGCACAAAAACAGACACATAGATCAGTGGAACAAAATAGAGAGCCCAGAAATGGACCCTCAACTCTATGGTCAACTAATCTTTGACAAAGCAGGAAAAAATGTCCAATGGGAAAAAGACAGTCTCTTCAACAAATGGTGTTGGGAAAATTGGACAGCCACATGCAGAAGAATGAAACTGAACCATTTGCTTACACCACACACAATAATAGACTCAAAATGAATTAAAGACCTCAGTGTAAGACAGGAATCCATCAAAATCCTTGAGGAGAACTCAGGCAGCAACCTCTTCAACCTTAGCCGCAGCAACTTCTTCCTAGAAACATTGCCAAAGGTAAAGGAAGCAAGGGCAAAAATGAACTATTGGGACTTCATCAAGATAAAAACTTTTGCACAACAAAGGAGACAGTCAACAAAACCGGAAGACAACCAACAGAATGGGAGAAGATATTTGCAAATGACTTATCAGATAAAGGGCTGGTATCCAAGATCTATAACTTATCAAACTCAACACCCAAAGAACAAATAATCCAATCACGAAATGGGCAGAAGACATGAACAGACATTTCTGCAAAGAAGACATCCAAATGGCCAACAATCACATGAAAACATGCTCAACATCACTCGGCATCAGGGAAATCCAAATCAAAACCTCACCGAGATACCACCTCACACCAGGCAGAATGGCTAAAATTAACAAGTCAGGAAACAACAGATGTTGGAGAGGATGCAGAGAAAGGGGAACAGTCTTACACTCTTGGTGGGAATGCAAGCTGGTGCAGCCACTCAGGAAAACAGTATGGAGGCTCCTCAAAAAGTTGAAAATTGAGCTACCCTATGACCCAGCAATTGTGCTACTGGGTATTTACCCCAAAGATACAAATGTAGTGATCTGAAGGGGCACCTGTACCCCAATGTTTATAGCTGTAATATCCACAATAGCCAAACTATGGAAACAGCCAAGATGTCCATCAACAGATGAACGGATAAAGAAGATGTGGTATATATATATATATAATGGAATATTATGCAGCTATCAAAAAACCATGAAATCTTGCCATTTGCAATGACATGGATGTAACTAGAGGGTATTATGCTAAGTGAAATAAGTTAATCAGAGAAAGACAAGTATCATATGATCTCAGTGATATGAGGAATTTGAGAAACAAGACAGAGGATCATAGGGGAAGGGAGGGAAAAATGAAACAAGACAAAACCAGAGACGGAGACATACCACAAGACTCTTAATCTCAGGAAACAAACTGAGGGTTGCTGGAATGGAGGTGAATGGGAACGATGGGGTGGCTGGGTGATGGACACTATATACTATGGTGTGCTCTGTTAATTGTGTAAGACCAATGAATCACAGACCTGTACCCCTGAAATAAAAAATACATTGTATGTTAATAAAAAATTTAAAAAAATTTCACCAAGATACTAGCCAATAGCATCCAACAGTACATTAAAAGGATTATTGACCATGACCAAGTGGAATTTATTCCTGAGTTGCAAGGATGGTTCAACATCCACAAATCAATTAATGTGATGCAGCACATTAATAAAGGACAAGAACCATACGATCCTCTCAAAAGATGCAGAAAAAGCATTTGATAAAATACAACATCCTTTCTTGGTTAAAATGCTCCACAGTGTAGGGATAGAGGAAACATACCTCAATATCATAAAAGCCATATACAAACAACCCTCAGCGAATATCATCCTTAATGGGGAAATGAGAGATTTTCCCCTAAGGTCAGGAACACAACAGGGATGTCCACTCTCACCACTGTTGTTCAACATAGGACTAGAAGTCCTAGCCTCAGCAACCAGACAGCAGAAAGAAATAAAAAGCATTCAAATTGGTGAAGAAGAAGTCATACTCTCACTCTTCACAGATGACATGATACTTTATGTACAAAACACACAAGACACCACTGCAAAATTGCTAGAACTCATACAGGAATTCAGCTAAGTGGCAGGACATAAAATCAAAGCACAGAGGTCAGTTGCATTTCTATATGCTAGCAATGAGGCAGAAGAAAGGGAAATCAAGAAATTGGTCTCATTTACAATAGCACCAAAAACCAGAAGAAACTGAGGAATAAACTTAACCAGAGAGGTAAAGGATCTGTACTCTGAAAACTATACAACACTTACTAAAGAAATTGAGGAAGACACAAAGAAATGGAAAAACATTCCTTGCTCATGGATTGGAAAAACAATTATTAAAATGTCTATATTACCTAAAGCAAGCTACATGTTCAAAGCAATCCCAATCAAAATAACACAAGCATTTTACACAGAGCTAGAACAAACAATCCTAAAATTTGTATGGAACCAGAAAATAAAGCTTAAATCCAGCAGGAAAGGAGAAATAATAAAGATTAGAGCAGAATTCAGTTGTTAATTTTAGCCATTCTGACTAGCATGAGGTGGTATCTCATCTTTGAAGAAGTCTTCTGTCCATTTCTTGACTGGATTATTTGTTTTTTGGGTGTTGAGTTTGAAAAGTTTATAGATTTTGGATACTAATCCTTTTTCTGGTAAAACCTTTGCAAATATCTTCTCCCATTTTGTCAGTTGTCTTTTGGTTTAGTCTACTATATCCTTTGCTGTGCAAAAGCTTTTTATCTTGATGAAGTCCCAATAGTTCGTTTTTGCCTTTGTTTCCCTTGCCTTTGGAGACATATCTAGCAAGAAGTTATTGTGGCCAATGTCAAAGAGGTTGCTATGTTCTCCTCAAGGATTTTGATGGATTTCTGTCTTACATTTAGGTCTTTCATCCATTTTGAGTTTATTTTTGTGTATGGTATAAGAAAATGGTCAGGATTCATTCTTCTGCATGTGGCTGTCCAATTTTACCACACTGATTGTTGAAGAGATTGTCTTTTTTCCATTGGATATTCTTTCTTGCTTTGTCGAAGATTAGGCAACCATAGAGTTGGGGGTGCATTTCTGGGTTCTGTGTTCTGTTCCCTTTACCTATGTGTCTGTTTTTGTGCCAGTACCATACTGTCCTGATGATTACAGATTTATAACACAGCTTGAAGTCCAGAATTGTGATGCTTCAAGCATTGATTTTTTTTTTCATGGTTGCTTTGGCTCTTCAGGGTCTTCTCTGGTTCCATACAAATTTTAGGATTGTTTATTCTAGCTCTGTGGAAAATGCTGGTGTTATTTTGATTGGGATTTCTTTGAACATGTAGATTGCTTTGGGTAATATAGACATTTTAATAATAATAATTTTCCTTTGTCTGGTTTTGGGATTAAGGTAATGCTGGTCTCATAGAACGAGTTTAGAAGTTTTCCTCCATTTCCATTTTTTGAAACATTTTCAAAAGAAAGGTATTAGTTCTTTAAATGTTTGGTAGAATTCTGCTGGGAGGCCATTTGGTCCTAGACTCTTGTTTGTTGGAAGAGTTTTGATTACTGCTTCAATTTCTTTGCTGGTTATGGGTCTTTTCAAGTTCTCTATTTCTTCCTGTTTCAGTTTTGGTAGTTTATATGTTTCTAGGAATGTATCCATTTCCTCCAGATTGCCTAATTTGTTAGCATATAGTTGCTCATAATATGTTCTTATATTTTTTTGTGTTTCTTTGGTGTTGGTTGTGATCTCTCCTCTTTCATTTATGATTTTATTTATTTGGGTCCTTTCTTTTTTCCTTTTGATAAGTCTGGCTAGGGATTTATTGCTCTATTAATTCTTTCAAAAACCAGCTCCTAGTTTCATTGATATGTTCTATTGTTCTTTTGGTTTCTATTTCATTGATTTTTGCTCTAATCATTATTCCTCTTCTCCTGCTGGATTTAGGCTTTATTTTCTGTTCTTTATCCAGCTCCTTTAGGTGTAAGGTTAGCTTGTGTATTTGAGTTTTCTTGTTTCTGGAGAAAGGCTTATATTGCTATGTACTTCCCTCTTAGGACTACCTTTGCTGCATCTCAAATGTTTTGAAGTGTCGTTTTCTCCTTTTCATTTATTTCCATGTATTTGTTTAAGTCTTCTTGAAATCCTGGTTGACCCATTCATTGTTTAGTAGGATGCTCTTTAACCTCAATATATCTGTGTTCCTTCCAAATTTTCTCTTGTGATTGAGTTCAGTTTTAAAGCATTGTGTTCTGAAAATATGCATGGTATAATTTCAATCTTTTTTTACAGGTTGAGACCCAGTATGTGATCTATTCAGGAGACTGTATCATGTGCACTTGAGAGGAATGTGTATTCTGTTACTTTAGGATGAAATAAATGCTCTGAATGTATCTGTGCAGTCCATCTGGTCCAGTGTGTCATTTAAAGCCCTTGTTTCCTTGTTGATCTTTTGCTTAGATGATCTGTCCATTGCTGTAAAATGTTTGATTAAATCACTGGTCAAGGGGGATTAAACTCAATCTCTAGCTCTTTATCCTCTGTGGAGGTTGAGGAGTGGGCCTGAAAGTTACCCTCTAATAACATGCTTGATTCCTCTGTCAACCAGCCCTCATCCTGAAGCTGTCTAGGTGTTGCCCAGAGTTGCTTCGTTAGCATAAATTCAGGTATGGGAGAAAGGGGCTTGTTATAAATAAGAAATAAGAAAAGATATTCCTATCACTCAGGAAATTCCAAAGGTTTGAGATATTCTGTGTCAGGATCAGGGACA
Organism: Mirounga angustirostris; assembly: GCF_029215605.1. Taxonomy (NCBI): domain Eukaryota; kingdom Metazoa; phylum Chordata; class Mammalia; order Carnivora; family Phocidae; genus Mirounga; species Mirounga angustirostris. The sequence continues at coordinate 103,032,255 of NW_026991719.1, forward strand.
AAGACAAAATATATACATATTTTGTTTGTTTGTTTGTTTGTTTGTTTATACTGCAGGCAACTCTCTGGTCTTTGACCACAGTTTCCTTAGGCAAAGGTATCATAAAAGTCAAGAGATACTGGAATATTATTGGAGTCCTTTCAGTCATTATCAGTCCAATCCATCATTATATCCTGTGAAAATGCTTCCCAAGGTGGGCCTTTCTAATTTGCAGGCTTCCACTTGATCTTGCCAAATTCCAGAAGCAGGTGTGGTCTCAGTGTTATGTGCTTTCACCCTTTCAAGCATCTGGTATAATTGAGCTGAGGGACAATATCATGTCTTGCTCTGAGCCTCTTTCAAGGTGTTAATCTAATATTGGATTTCCCTCATTACTTAACACATTTATTCAATCCTTTATCCTCAGCTACTATTCCTTCTCTCCAGTTATAGTCAAAGTTTTCCGCCTTTTGAAGGAACATTAAGTTTGGTCACTGTGCTAGTCTAGATTGCAGACAAAAATAGTTGTCTAGCAAGTACCTCCCCCTCAGTCCCATTCATATAGGTTAGAGTTATGTAGATATAAAACTAATGGGCTATTTTTTAAAAGATTTATTTATTTGTTTGTTTGTTTGTTTGTTTATTTGTTTATTTATTTATTTATTTAAAGAGAGAGGGAGGAAGAGAGAGAGTGTGTGAACAGGGGGAGGGGCAGAGGGAGAGGGAGAGGGAGCGAGAGAATCTCATGCAGATTCCCCACTGAGCATGGAGCCCTACACTGGGCTGGATCTCACAGCCCTAAGATCATGACCTGAGCCAAAACCAAGAATTGGATGCTCAAGGAACTGAGCCACCCAGGCAGCCCTAGTGAGCTATTTTTATCATTAGGCAAATATAGCTATATTCATTATAAAACCCAATTTTGCCAGATGGGGTGAAGGCACAACCTGCTTAGGAATTTTAACATAAAGGTTTAAAAAGATAGTTAGAATTTTTTTTGCTTAGGGAATTGTCCTTGTTTCTGGCACTTGCAGTTTCAGCCCTGGTCCTGTGACCACTGTACATGTAAGAAAAATAGAGTTGAAGTGATGTGGGTAAGAAAAAAATATAGTCATCATACCAGCATCCTCCCATCTTAGGAAGAATTGCATAGTCATACCAGGATCCTTCCCCATACCTTCATCCTTAGATCTGCCAGAGAAACAGAAGAGTGTCTAATGGGGACATTCCCTTAGCCCCCTTTTGTTGAGTGTGAGCCCACATTCATGAAGACATGTAAGCCAGCCCTTGATGCCCATATCTCTTTTTGTTTTAGAAAGCCAAAGTTTCAATTGCCAGTTTCAAATATCTACCAAACTATCACTCTTAGGGGAATCTCTCTTTCCCCATTGCTGGACGTTATGGGCCATGAATTTTTTGGTCTGAATAATGTAACTCAGAGGCCCAAACTGTTGCAATATCTTCTGTTTCAGTTCTTTTATAGTACTCTAAACATATACATCTACTACTGCATAAGCAAAGCCTAGTCCAGACTCAGTGTCTATCTCTGTCAACACCCATTGGTAGCCACCTGGGCCTACTGGTGTAGTCTGACTTGACAGCCATGTTAAGAAGTGCCCCCTTCCTCCCAGGGAATCTGCAATTTCTGTCTCTTTTTGGCAGACAGAACAGTTTTTTATTGGCATGTTATGCCTCTAAAGCTGCAAGAAGAACATGTCTTGATTCAGCCTATCTCTGTATTGCTACGGTAGCCTTATATCTACTTATTTCATGGACTCAGGTGGTTACCTTAAGTGAGCAGACCAGGATATCTATTTGTCAACTCCAGTCACCTTCTGAAAAAAAAATAAGATTCTTCTGATAAGCACTGATATGTCTTCAGTGCACCCCTCAAATTTTCATAGTCGCTTCCATAGGACAATGCCTTATACAGGTATACTTTTTAATAGACCAGTTTTTCATTGCTTTTCTGATGGCCATATAGCCAGGCCATTGGCAACTGCTAATGAGCTGGTAAAATCCAAAACATTATGGCAAATAGCATACAACTCATTCCATTGAGCTGATTTGGTTTTATCTTCTTTGATCACAGTAGCAGCCTTCCAAAACAGGTTGCTGTTCATTCACCTTGGAATGCCATCCATAAACCAAAGAGCTCTTCACTGTCCAGTTAAGAGATTTGTTTTAGGAAAAAAAAAAGAGAGAGAGAGATTTGTTTTAGGCCCCTGTCTAAGTGACAATAGAATCTGGCAGATTTTCACATGGTTCCAAAGTCAATCCCAGGGGAAAAGTCTACCTGCCTAATATGCTGAGGAACACCCTACATTCCCTCAGTAGCATATTCCTGTACAAATCATTTCCATTTTATTATGCAACTTTTCTAGGCACTGCCCTCTCCATTAGAGTATCTCTCCAATGTTACACACAACATTGCAGGCATTTCCAGTTTCAAAATTATTTATGTCATTCAATTATAAGGGCAGTTTCAATTAATGTCACATAACAAACTAGTAATTACCCCTCAAATGGAAATTTTCCAGTCTGAAGTTCCCGTAGGTGTTGTCGGGAGGCACTCACAGGCTTTTACCATGAGCCCCAATCTAGGGTTCATATATGTCCATTACACAGAGAATTTGTTTATACCAGCACTCCAGGTTCTATTCTCTACTGTGTGGGCTTAGGAAACCTTATTCACTTCTATTTAGCATGTCCAATTAATATTGCTTGAAGGGTAGATTTGCATGCCTTCTGTACTTCATCAACAGGTTTTGGTTTTACAGTACTAGGCAGAGTAAATATTCCCCAGTCAGGCATAATATCTATTCCCAAAAAACATTCAGTTAAAGGAGACATGACACCTTCACATAAACCATGTTTAAACATTTCAATTTTCATCCAAACTTCCACTTTAATCCTATCAACCTTTACATCTCTATAGTCTCTCAATCTAATTGGGGCCTGTATTAGGATTTATCCAATAGATTTTGGTACCATAGTCGATGAGGATCCCATGCCACAGAGTCCCAGAAACATCTCTTCTCCACTCTCCGACCATTTTGCCTACTAATGTGCATAAGGCTTTGAGACCTTGGAAGCAGTCTGGCCAAGGGACCTTTTGTTATTCTGCCTATCACCTCAGGCAATTCCAGGATGGGTTCCTATTATAATTTTTGCCTTCCAGCTTTTTTAATTGCTCCAAACTGGAGTAAATAAAGCATATCTATTTGGGGTCTTTTAATGCAGGGGACTAGCAGGTCTCATTGGTTCATCTAACTTTCCACAGTGCTGTGTTAAAACCTTTGTTTGAATGCCTTTTTTATTCATCCCATTTCTTAATAACCATCTAAAGCTTTCCACCCTGCTGGAATGAGTCCCTTGACTCTCCCCTCTGCCTCTCCTCACTTACTCATTAATTAATCTAATGCTTTTATTAGCATCTGTAAGACCCATAAGGGAAAGCTGAGTCAGCAAATCCCATAAGACTTATCTGACTTTTGTTCTGTTTTGCAGCAGTAAGTTTATGTGGGATGCCTATGCAAAAGGAGACCCCTGAATCACAGCATTTATCATGACCTGGGTAAAGGGTATATTTAGTGGGTGAATATCCCTGTCATCATAAAGTTTGTCCCACATGGCTTGCATGGGAAGCATATGAACTGCTTCATCTGGGGTGTTCCCCTTGGCATTTATAGAGGAAGTCAGACAGCTTCCTTCACAGAGTAGACAGACTTTTCAGTGGTTTTTATCCATTCCACCAGACTGGCTGCTTCCTCAGGAATAACGTACTATATTAGGTTAAGGCTGCCATAACAAAATACCACAACTTGGGTGGCTTAAACAACAGAAATTTATTATCTCACATATTTGGATGTTAAAAGTCCAAGATCAAGGTGCAAACAGGGTTTGGTTTCTTCTGAGGTCTCCCTCCTTGGCTTGCAGATGTTATGGCCTCATATGTTTTTCCTCTGTGTGCACACCTCTGATGTCTCTCTGTGTGTAAAAATTTCAGCTTCTCCTAAAAACACCAGATTCAATTAAGACCCATTCTTATGTTCTCATTTAATCTTAATTATCTCTTTAAAGGTCCTGTCTCCAAATATAGTTACATTCTGAAGTACTCTAATGAGCTTCAACATATGAATTTGAGGGGGACACAATTCAGCTCAAAATCCCATGCTATCTGGACCCCCGAATTCATGTCCTTCTCACATACAAAATACATTCACCTTCGTCCCAACAGCCCAATGTCTTAAACCATTCCAACATCAACTTTAAGTCCCAGATCTCATGTAAATCAAGTGTGGGTGAAACAGAAAGTATGATTCATCTGAGACAAAATTTCTCTCCAGCTGTGAATCTATGTAACTTAACAAGCTATCTGCTTCTAAGTTATAATGGAGAGACAGGCATAGGATATACATTTCCATTTCAAAAGGGAGAAACTGGGGGGAAAAGGGAGTTACTGGTCCCAGTCAAGTCCAAAACCAAGCAGGGCAAATATAAGGCTCAAAAATAATACTCTTTGACTCAGTGCTCTGTCCTCTAGACCCACTAGGGTAGTCTAGGTCCTTCCCCTCAGCTCTGAGCAGCAGCCCCTGAGGTCCAGGGGCCAATTCAGCCCATACCACTTGTGTATCTAGATCATATATACCCATGTGTAATTGTTGTATAGTGAGCTGTGAGTCCTGCTTAAACCCATATATGCCTTTCCACTCTACAGCATTCAAAGCCCCTAAATTAGTCTCAAAATCCATTTTTGTAAAGGTTCTTCAGGGAGCTGATGGTACTGATCCATAAAATGAGACCATTCATTTACACAATACTCCCCGGTTTCAACCTTGTCCCTCATGGACTACCTTCTTTTTTTTTAATTTTATTTTAATATGTTATATTAGTCACCATACAATATATCATTAGTTTTTGATGTAGTGATCCATGCTTCATTCATGAAAAATGACAAAGACTAGAAAGGAAAAGAGAAAATCTCTGAAACAACAAAACAAGTAATAAAATAGCACTAAATACATATCTATCAATAATCAGTCTGAATGTAAACAGACTAAATGGCCCATCAAGATATAGGGTATCAGAGTGCATTAAAAAATAAGACCCATCGATATGCTGCCTACAAGAGACTCATTTTATTTTATTTTTTCCTTTATTTGTTTTTTTATTATGTTATGTTAGTCGCCATACAGTAAATCATTACTTTTTGATGTAGTTTTCCATGATTCATTATTTGCATACAACACCCAGTATTCATTACAACACATGCCCTCCTTAATACCCATCACCAGGCTACCCCATCCACCTCCCCACTCCCCTCTAAAACCCTCAGATCCTTTTTTTATGTTATGATACTCACAATATATTACATCATGAGTTTTTGATGTAGTATTCCATGATTCATTATTTGCATATAACACTGAGTGCTCCATGTAATACTTGCCCTCCTTAATACCCATCACCAGGGTAACCCATCCCCCAAACCCCCTACCCTCTAACACCTCAGTTTGTTTCTCAGAGTCCATAGTCCCTCATGGTTCATCTCTCCCTCTGATTTCCCCCCTTCATTTTTTCCTTCCTTCTTTAATGTCCTCCATGCTATTCCTTATGTTCCAGAAATAAGTGAAACCATATGATAATTGACTTTCTCTGCTTGACTTATTTCACTTAGCATAATCTCCTCCAGTCCCGTCCATGCTGATGTAAAAGTTGGGTATTCATCCTTTCTGATGCTTGAGTATTATTCCATTGAATATATGGACCACATCTTCTTTATCCATTCATCTGTTGAAGGGCATCTCAGCTCTTTCCACAGGTTGGCTATTGCAGATATTGCTTCTATGAATATTGGGGTGAATATGGCCCTTCTTTTCACTACATCTGTGTCTTTGGGGTAAATGCCCAGGAGTGCAATTGCTGGGTCATAGGGTAGCTTTTGTTTTAATTTTTTGAGGCACCTCCACACTGTTTTCCAAAGTAGCTGTACCAACTTGTATTCCCACCAACAGTGTAAGAGAGTTCCCCTTTCTCCATAACCTCTCCAGACTTTGATGTTTCTTTCCCTGTCCATTTTTGCCATTCGACTGGTGTAAGGTGGTATCTCAATGTGGTTTTGATTGGAATTTCCCTGATGGCTAATGATGATGAACATTTTTTCATGTGTCTGTTAGCCATTTGTATGTCTTTTTCGGAGAAGTGTCTGTTCATGTCTTCCGCACATTTTTTGACTTATTTGTTTTTTGGGTGTTGAGTTTGAGAAGTTCTTTATAGAACTTGTACACCAGCCCTTTACCTGTAATGTCATTTGCAAATATATTTTCCCATTCTGTGGGTTGCCTCTTTGTTTTGTTGACTGTTTCCTTGGCTGTGCAGAAGCTTTTTATCTTGATGAAGTCCCAAAAGTTTATTTTTGCTTTTGTTACCCTAGCCTTTGGAGATGAATCTTGAAAGAAGTTGCTGGGGCCAATGTCAAAGAGGTTACTGCCTATGTCGTCCTCTAGGATTTTGATGGATTCCTGTCTCACATTGAGGTCTTTCATCCATTTTGAGTTTATCTTTGTGTATGGTTTTAGAGAATGGTCAAGTTTCATTATTCTGTATATAACTGTCCAATTTTCCCAGCAATATTTACTGAAGAGACTGTCTTTTTTTTTCCATTGCATATTTTTTCCTGCTTTATCAAAAATTATTTGACCATAGAGTTGAGGGTCCATATTTGCACTTTCTATTCTGTTCCATTGGTCTATATGTCTGTTTTTGTGCCAGTACCATGCTGTCTTGGTGATCACTGCTTTGTAATATACCTTGAAATTGGGTGACGTGGTGCCCCCACCTTTGTTTTCTTTTTCAACATTTCTTTGGTGATTCAGGATCTTTTCTGATTCCATACAAATTTTAGGATTGTTTGTTCCAGCACTTTGAAAAATGTCATTGGAATTTTGATCGGGATGGCATTGAAGGTATAGATTGCTCTGGGTAGCATAGACATTTTAGCAATGTTTAATCTTCCAATCCAAGAGCATGGAATGTTTTTCCATCTTTTTTGTCTTCTTCAGTTCCTTTCATGAGTGTTCTGTAGATCCTAGAGTATAAATCCTTTACGTCTTTTGTTAGGTTTATTCCGAGGTATCTTATGGTTTTTGGTGCTATTGTAACTGGAATCGTTTCTCTAATTTCTCTCTATATAGTTGCATTGTTAGTGTATAAGAAAGCAACTGATTTCTGTGCATTGATTTTGTATCCTGCCACATTACTGAATGGCTGTATGAGTTCTAGTAGTTTGGGGGTGGAGTCTTTTGGATTTTCCACATAAAGTATCATGTCATCTGCAAAGAGAGACAGTTGACTTCTTCCTTGCCAATTTGAATACATTTTATTTCTTTTTGTTGTCTGATTGCTGTTGCTAAGACTTCTAGTAATATGTTGAACAAGAGTGGTGAGAGTGGGCATCCTTGTCATGTTCCTGATCTTAAGAGAAAGACTCTCAGCTTTTCCCCATTGAGGATGATATTTGCTGTGTGTTTTTCACAGCTGGATTTTATGAACTTGAGGAATGTTCCCTCTATCCCTATACTCTGAAGAGTTTTAATCAGGAAAGGATGCTCTATTTTGTCACATGCTTTTTCTTGCACCAGTTGAGAGGACCATATGGTCCTTCTCTCTCCTCTTATTAATGGGTTCAATCACACTGATTGATTTGCAAATGTTGAACCACTCTTGCATCCCAAGGATAAATCCCACTTGGTTGTGTTCGATAATCCTTTTAATGTATTGTTGGATCCTATTAGCTAGGATCTTGTTGAGGATTTTGGAATCCATATTCATCAAGGATATTGGTCTGAAATTCTCCTTTTTGATGGGGTCTTTGTCTGGTTTGGGGATTAAGGTAATGCTGGCTTCATAGAATGAGTCTGGAAGCTTTCCTTCTGTTTCTAGTGTTTGAAACAGCTTCAGGAGAATAGGTATTATTTCTTCTTTGAATGTTTGGTAGAATTCCCCAGGGAAGCCATCAGGCCATAGACTCTTGTTTTTTCGGAGGTTTTTGGTCACTGCTTCAATTTTGTTATTGGTTGTTGTCCTATTCAGGTTGTCAATTTCTTCCTGTTTCAGTCTTGGGAGTTTATAGGTTTCCAGGATGTAGTTGTTGATAATAATTTTTAATAATTGTTTCTATTTCCTTGGTGTTAGACATGATCTGTCCACTTTCGTTCATAATTTTATTAATTTGGGTTCTTTCTTTTTTCTTCTGGGTAAGTCTGGTCAGTGGTTTATTGATCTTATTAATTCTTTCAAAGAACAAGCTTCTAGTTTCATTCATCTGATCTACTGTGTTTCTGAGAGTGATTATTGAAAGATATGAGTTTACAGGGCACCTGGGTGGCTCAGTCAGTTAAGCAGCTGCCTTCAGCTCAGGTCATGATCCCAGGGTCCTGGGATTGAGCCCCACGTTAGGCTTCCTGCTCAGTGGAGAGTCTGCTTCTCCCTCTCTCTCTGCCTACTTGTGCTCTCTATCTCTCTGTCAAATAAATAAATAAAATCTTAAAAAAAAAAGAAAGATATGAGTTTATTGTCATCATGTTGCCTGTGAAGATGTTGTTTTTATAGATTGTCCTTGTAAATTTCTGTTGTATATCACTCTTGGGGTCTTTTTCCTTTTATAGAACCCCCCTTAATATTTCTTGCAGGGCCAGCTTAGTGGTCACATATTCTTTCAGTTTCTGCTGGTCGTGGAAGCTCTGCATCTCTCCAGGCATTCTAAATGACAGCTTTGCCAGATAAAGTATTCTTGGCTGCATGTTCTTCTTTAATACCCTTAATATGTCTTGCCAGGCCTTTCAGGCCTACCAGGTCTCTGTGGATAGGTCTGACATTATTCTGATGTTCCTCCCTCTGTATGTAAGGGATCTCTTCCCCCTAACTGCCCTTAAGATGGTTTCCTTGATTCTAAGATTTGCGAGTTTTACTATTACATGCCAGGGTGTTCGCCTGTTTTCTTGATTTTGGGAGGGGTCCTCTCTGCCTCTAGGACATGAATGTTTGTTTCATTCCCCAGATTAGGGATGTTCTCAGCTACAATTTGCTGAAATATATCTTCTAGTCCCCCCGCTCCACCTCCCCAGGGATCCCCATAATTCTGACATCGTAATGCTTCATGGTGTCACTTATTTCTCTGATTCTATTTTCATGGATTCTGAGTTGTTTATCCCTGGCCTCCTCTGTTTCCTTCTTGTCTATGAATTTGTCTTCTAGGTCACTAATTCGTTCTTCTGCCTCACTTATCCTAGCTGTTAGATTATCTAGATAAGAATGGATCTCATTGATAGCATTTTTAATTTCTGCCAATTCAGCTTCCATTTCTGCCCTTAGAGACTCTATGTTGCCATTAATTGATTTCTCCATTCTAGCTATTGTCTTCCCAACTGCTACCCTGACTTACATCTCCGACATCTTGCTTATATCTGAATCCGCAAATCTGTGGCAGAAATCACAGTCTCTGAGTCTTTCCTATTTTGGGGATTCCTCCTAGTCATTCTGTTGAGGGGTGGTTGAGGGAATGTATAGAGTCCAAATTATTGACCACAGCCCAAGCAAGGTGCACCTGTTTTCTAGGGACCTTAGAGTTGCAGGCCTCTTGTTTTCCCAGCCTGTCATTTGGGGAGGGGCCTGCCACACTGTTACTCAGGCAACCCTGTTTGGACAGGGTTGCCCTGCCCCCCTTGGCGGGGGATGGGCTCAGTGGAAACCGTTTTTTTGGGGCTTTGTTCCTTGGTTTTCCCTGGTGGCTTTCCACATCTCTTCTAAGAGAGAAGAGACTGTTTCCAACCCTCTGCCTCAGAGCAGAGAGACCACAGTCTGTTCTTCAGTGAGCTCTCCTGGCCACATTCTCTCCATTTCTGTCTGTGCTGCTATAAACTGCATTGTCCTGGGTTGTGCACCCCTCAGCAGCGCTCCCAGTCTTCTCTGCCAGGTCAGGACATGTCTCTGCCCTTTGTGCTTCTAAAACTTCCAGCTGCCCCCAGTTCGCACACGCAGCCCCACTGTTCCAGGTTTCTGCCTGGGGGGCTGCCCTAAAGTTCTTTCCCCATTGCTACTCATCTGCAAGTCTGTGCCTGGTCCCCACAGTGGGAGGCTATCGCTCACCAGTGGTGTAGGATCCCATTGGCTTGGCTCCCTCCCACTTCCTTTTATCCTCAGATATCTGCCTGCAGATTCATGGCTCCCTGTTTTGTACCTCAAAACCAAATGTCTGCTATATTCTGTTTGTAGAGATCCAGATCCATCTTCTTACATCTCAGGCTGATTTCGTGGGTGTTCAGAGTGGTCTGGTAGATAACCAGCTCAGTTCTGGGGACCAGTTGGAATAGGGTCCCCTACTCCTCTGCCATCTTTTCCCTCTCTTCAATTTGTGAGTTTTGATGCTCTTGAAATCAAGACATTTGCTAGAGAATCTAGGTGGGCTACTCAACTGATTGACAAATTAAGTGTGGTTTGTATCACCTCTTGTCGCAAGGGAAAAATAGTACATGTTCAACTGTTAAAATATTATGGACTACCTTCTTGATGACCAGAGTCTTGGAGGTACTATCTGTTGTCCTTGCATAATTTTTCTGTTTGTTGGTCGTTTCCAAGCTAGTTGCTAAAACTCAGACTGATTGAAAACTGAACTTGGTTCAGCATCAGTTTCCAACTCAGCACTCTCTTTTAATTTCATCTTAGTTATTACAGATAACAATAACTAAAGCATTCTATGTTTTATTTTTTATCTGTTTCTGTTTCTTTATACAATGAGTAAACCAGCACCCTCGGTGTAGTGGTTAATTTTATGTGTCAACTTGACTGGACTAAGGGATGCCCAGATAGCTGGTAAAACATTATTTTTGGGTGAGTCTTTGAGGCTATTCTGAAAAAGATTAGTATTTCATTCAGTAGACTGAATAAAGAGATATGCCCTCATCAGTGTGGGCCCACATCATCCAATTTGTTTGGGGCCTGAATGGAACAAAAAGGTGAAGGAAGAGTTAACTCTATCTTTCTCTCTCTTCACTCTTTTGGGCCATCAATATTTTCCTCTCCTCAGGCATCAGAGATCCTTGTTCTCTGGCCTTTGGCTTCTGGGGCTTATACCAGCAGCCCCCTGGTTCTCAGGCCTTTGGCCTCAAACTGGGAGTTACACCATTGGTTTCCCTGATTCTCAGGTCTTTGGAATTGGACTAAATTATATCTGTGTCTCTCCTGGTTCTCCAGTTTGCAGTTTGCAAATCGTGGGACCTCTCTGTCTCCATTACCATGAGAATCAATTCCTATAATAAATCTTTGCTTATATCTATCTATCTATCACCTATCTATCTATCACCTATCTATCTATCTATCCTCTATCTCTTATTGCTCTTGTTTCTCTGGAGTATCCTAATACACCAGAAGTTGCATCCATCTCTAAATTCCATCAGTCAATTTAACTTTTAGTGACTCACTGAAACACAGTTGCCGTCCCATACCATATGTGACTATGTGGCCACCCAGGAATCAAAAGTTCCTCGTCATCCACCCTTTCATCCTTTCTTTTCCCAAACCACATGTTTTGTGAGTTAGGGTCGTTCTAGCTCATCTCATGTTTTCTGACACCAAATGTTTGTTTTTTTCTTACATTAAATATATTGTTGTTTCAAGAGCAATTCTAGGAGCTTGAGAGGGAAGAAACGGATAACACTAAATAAGATGTGGAACCCAAGAATAAGAATGGGTTTCAATAATAGGGTAAATATGAGTTTGATTTGGGATATGCCACATCTGATGCACCTAGTGGATACTTCTAATAAGCTCATATAATTATGTTTCTGAAATACATATCAAGTTTAAATATATAGATTTTAAAGCTATCTGTGCATTAGTTATATATAATGTCATTTGGTTGCATAATTTATTTGGAAAAACATTGAGCAGAAGAGATAAGCAAGGATAAAACTTTTGGAAAACATTAACATTATTTGAAAGTTGGAAGAAAAGTCTGGGCATCCCTTAGTCCAGTCAAGTTGACACATAAAATTAACCACTACACCGAGGGTGCTGGTTTACTCATTGTATAAAGAAACAGAAACAGATAAAAAAATAAAACATAGAATGCTTTGGTTATTGTTATCTGTAATAACTAAGATGAAATTAAAAGAGAGTGCTGAGTTGGAAACTGATGCTGAACCAAGTTCAGTTTTCAATCAGTCTGAGTTTTAGCAACTAGCTTGGAAACGACCAACAAACAGAAAAATTATGCAAGGACTTTTTTTCCAACTTTCAAATAATGTTAATGTTTTCCAAAAGTCTTATCCTTGCTCATCTCTTCTGCTCAATGTTTTTCCAAATAAAGATACAGATAGTACCTCCAAGACTCAAAGAAGATTGAGAAGAGTTTGAAAGTGGTAGAAAAAAATATATGAGAGAAGGGATCTCTGGAATAAAGGGTTTTGTATCAACTACTAAAGATAGATCAAGTAGTGTAGTCATTTAAGGGGTCACTGGACTTAGCAATCAAGAGGTCATTGGTTTAAAAGCAAAACGAGGTCAATGATGACTTTAAGAGTTTGAGTAAAGTAGTTGGGACAAAAACTATTATGGTGCTGTATTGTACACCTGAAACTAATATAACAGTCTATGTTAACTATACTGGAATTAAAGAAAGGAAACTACCATGGTAGATTGGAAAGTGAAAGGAAGCAGGGAGTCATACGGAACTAAATAGACTTTCAAAATTTTGCTGATGAAAGAAAAGAGGAAATTCGGGCATTACATTGAGGGAATTACTAAGTTGGGGAAGGTGTTTCTAAAATGGACAATCCTATGTATTTTTATATGCCTAAGTGAGGAAATCAATGGAAAGGAAAAAACAAAAAATAAAAAGGCATAACAATTCAGTTAAAGTACTGGAATAGTCTTGAGGAAATTGGAAAAGAGCATATTAGGAATAGTTATCTGTAGAAAAGACAACACCTCTTTCACTCTAGATGAAAGTAGAGCTACTCAAAAGATGCAGAAACAGAATTTCACAAAAATCCATACCCCATGTGAAAAAAAAAAAAAAAACACTTAGAAATGAGGAAAAGAAAGGAGTTTCCTCTTACAACTTGATAACAAACAAACAAACAATCCAATTTGAAATGGGCAAAGCATCTGAATAGGTATTTTTCCAAAAAAGCCATACAGGTGGCTGACAGGAACAAGAAAAGATGCTCAACATCACTAATCATCAAAAAAAAAAAAAATGCAAACCCAAACCACAATGAGCTCATCACTTCACACCTAGTAGAATGGCCATTATGAAAAACACAAGAACCAACATTTGGCAAGAATACCAAAGAGGCAAAGGATCTGTACTCAGAAAACTATAGAACACTCTGAAAGAAATTGATGAAGACACAAAGAAATGGAAAAATGTCCCATGCTCATGGATTAGAAGAACAAATATTGTTCAAATGTCCATGCTACCATGATCAAAAACCTCCCAAAAAGCAAGAGTCCAGGGCCTGAAGGATTCCCTGGGGAATTCTACCAAACATTCAAAGAAGAAATAATACCTATTCTCCTGAAGCTGTTTCAAACACTAGAAACAGAAGGAAAACTTCCAGACTCATTCTATGAGGCCAGCATTACCTTAATCCCCAAACCAGACAAAGACCCCATCAAAAAGGAGAATTTCAGACCAATATCCCTGATGAATATGGATTTTTCCTCAAAAAAATCCTAGCTAATAGGATCCAACATTACATTAAAAGGATCATCCACCATGACCAAGTGGGATTTATCCCCGGGATGCAAGGGTGGTTCAACATTCGCAAATCAGTGTGATAGAACACATTAGTAAGAGGAGAGAGAAGAACCATATGGTCCTCTCAATTCTGACAGAAAATGCATTTGACAAAATAGAGCATCCTTTCCTGATTAAAACTCTTCAGAGTATAGGGATAGAGGAAACATTCCTCAAGTTCATAAAATCCATCTATGAAAAACCCACAGCAAATATCATTCTCAATGGGGAAAAGCTGAGAGCCTTTCCCTTAAGATTAGGGACACGACAAGGATGCCCACTCTCACCACTCTTGTTCAACATAGTACTAGAAGTCCTAGCAACAGAAATCAGAAAACAAAAAGAAATAAAACATATTCAGATGGGCAAAGAAGAAGTCAAACTCTCTCTTTTCAGAGATGACATGATACTTTATATGGAAAACCCAAAAGACACCACCCTCAAATTACTAGAACTCATACAGCCATTCAGTAATGTGGCAGGATACAAAATCAATGCACAATCAGTTGCTTTCTTATACACTAACAATGCAACTGTAGAAAGAGAAATTAGAGAAACGATTCCATTTACAATAGCACCAAAAAACATAAGATACCTTGGAATAAACCTAACCAAAGAGGTAAAGGATCTATACTCTAGAAACTACAGAACACTCATGAAAGGAATTGAAGAAGACACAAAAAGTTGGAAAAACATTTCATGCTCATGGATCGGAAGAATAAGCATTGTTAAAATGTCTATGCTACCCAGAGCAATCTATACCTTCAATGCCATCCCGATCAAAATTCCAATGACATTTTTCAAAGTGCTGGAACAAACAATCCTAAAATTTGTATGGAATCAGAAAAGATCCCGAATCGCCAAGGAAATGTTGAAAAAGATAAACAAAGCTGGAGGCATCACGTTGCCCGATTTCAAGCTATATTACAAAGCTGTGATCACCAAAACATCATGGTACTGGCACAAAAACAGACATATAGACCAATGGAACAGAACAGAGAGCCCAGATATGGACCCTCAACTCTATGGTCAAATAATCTTCAACAAAGCAGGAAAAAACATCCAATGGAAAAAAAGACAGTCTCTTCAATAAATGGTGCTGGGAAAACTGGACAGCCACATGCAGAAGAATGAAACTCGACCATTCTCTAACGCCATACACAAAGATAAACTCAAAATGGATGAAAGACCTCCATGTGAGACAGGAATCCATCAAAATCCTAGAGGAGAACATAGGCAGTAACCTCTTTGGCATCACCCACAGCAACTTCTTTCAAGATATATCTCCAAAAGTTAGTGAAACAAAAGCAAAAATGAACTTTTGGGACTTCATCAAGATAAAAAGCTTCTGCACAGCCAAGGAAACAGTCAACAAAACAAAGAGGCAACCCACAGAATGGGAGAAGATATTTGCAAATGACACTACAGATATAGGACTGGTATCCAAGATCTATAAAGAACTTCTCAAACTCAACACCCAAAAAACAAATAATCAAGTCAAAAAGTGGGCAGAAGATATGAAAAGACACTTCTCTGAAGAAGACATACAAATGGCTAACAGACACATGAAAAAATGTTCATCATCATTAGCCATCAGGGAAATTCCAATCAAAACCACATTGAGATACCACTTTACACCAGTTAGAATGGCAAAAATGGACAGGGAAAGAAACATCAAAGGCTGGAGAGGTTATGGAGAAAGGGGAACCCTCTTACACTGTTGGTGGGAATGCAAGTTGGTACAGCCACTTTGGAAAACAGTGTGGAGGTTCCTCAAAAATTTAAAAATAGAGCTACCCTATGATCCAGCAATTGCATTCCTGCGTATTTACCCCAAAGACACAGATGTAGTGAAAAGAAGGGCCATATTCACCCCAATATTCATAGCAGCAATGTCTGCAGTAGCTAAACTGTGGAAAGAGCTGAGATGCCCTTCAACAGATGAATGGATCAAGAAGATGTGGTCCATATATACAATGGGATATTACTCAGCCATCAGAAAGAATGAATACCCAACTTTTACATCACCATGGATGGGACTGGAGGAGATTATGCTAAGTGAAATAAGTCAAGCAGAGAAAGTCAATTATCATATGGTTTCACTTATTTGTGGAACATAAGGAATAGCATGGAGGACATTAGAAGGAAGGGAAAAATGAAGGGGGGAAATCAGAGGGAGAGATGAACCATGAGAGACTATGGACTCTGAGAAACAAACAGGGTTTTAGAGGGGAGGGGGGTGGGGGGATGGGTTAGCCCAGTGATGGGTATTAAGGAGGGCACGTACTGCATGGAGCACTGGGTGTTATACAAAAACAATGGATCGTGGATCACCACATCAAAAACTAATGATGTATGGTGACTAACATAACATAATAAAATAAAATAAAATAAAATTTTAAAAAATGTCTATGCTACCTAGAGCGATCTCCACATTCAACACAATTCCTATCAAAATACTGTGAACTTTTTTCACAGAACTGGAACAAACAATCCTAAAATTTGTATGGAACCAGAAAAGACCCCGAATAGCCAAAGGAATTTTGAAAAATAAAATCAAAACTGGTGGCATCAGAAATCTGGACTTCAAGCTCTATTACAAAGCTGTCATCATCAAGACAGTATGGTACTGGCACAAAAACAGACACATCAGTCAATGGAACAGAATAAAGAACCCAGAAATTGACCCTCAACTCTATGGTCAACTAATCTTCGACAAGGCAGGAAAGAATATCCAATGGAAAAAAGACAGTCTCTTCAACAAATGGTGCTGGGAAAATTGGAAAACCACATGCAGAAGAATGAAACTGGACCATTTGCTTATGCCACACACAAAAATAGACTCAAAATGGATGAAAGACCTAAATGTGAGACAGGATTCCATCAAAATCCTAGAAAGGAACTCAGACAGCAACCTCTTTGACCTCGGCCTCAACAACTTCTTGTTAGACATGTCTCCAAAGGCAAGGGAAACAAAGGCAAAAATGAACTATTGGGACTTCATCAAGATAAAAAGCTTTTGCACAGCAAAGGAAACAGTAGACAAAACCAAAAGGCAACTTACAGAATGGGAGAAGATATTTGCAAATGACATATCAGATAAAGGGCTAGTGTCCAAAATCTGTAAAGAACTTATCAAACTCAACACCCAAAGATCAAATAATCTAATCAAGAAATGGGCAGAAGATATGAATAGACATTTCTCCAAAGAAGACAGACAAAAGGCCAACAGACACATGAAAAAATGCTCAACATAAACTTGGCATCTGGGAAATGCAAATCAAAACCACAATGAGATACCACCTCATATAAATCAGAATGGCTAAAATTAACAGATTGGAAAATGACAGATGTTGGTGAGGATACAGAGAAAGGGGAACCCTCCTACACTCTTGGTGGGAATGTTAGCTGGTGCAGATACTCTGGAAAGCAGTCTGGAGGTTCCTCAAATGGTTGAAAATATAGCTACCCTATGACCCAGAAATTACGCTACTAGGTATTTACCCCAAAGATACAAGTGTAGTGATCCGAAGGGACAACTGCACCCCAATATTTATAGCAGCAATGTCCACAATAGCCAAACTATGGAAAGACCCCAGATGTCCATTGACAGATGAATGAATAAAGAAGATGTCATATGACATCTTCTTTATTCATATATCAATATCTATAAATAGATATAGATACCTGTACTCAGATGTGATATATATATGTAAGTATATATATATACTTGCACATATATATATATATTTGTGTGTGTATATATATGCACACAAACGACGGAATATTACACAGCCATCAAAAATGAAATCTTGCCATTTGCAATGATGTGGATGGAACTAGAGGGTATTATGCTAAGTGAAATAAGTCAATCAGAGAAAGACAATTATCATATGATCTCACTGATATGTGGACTTTAAGAAACAAGACAGAGGATCATAGGGTAAGGGAGGAAAAAATGAAACAAAATTAAATCAGAGAGGGAGATAAATCATAAGAGACTCTTATACATAGGAAACAAACTGAGGGTTGCTGGAGGGTTGCTGGAGGATGGGGTAACTGGGTGATGGACATTGGGGAGGGTATGTGATGTAGTGAGCATTGGGTATTATATAAGACTGATGAATCACAGACCTGTACCCCTGAAACAAATAATATATTATATGTTAATTAATTGAATTTAGATAAAAATTTTAAAAAAAATAAATAAAATAAAAAATTTCTTACATTTAGTCCACTCTATCACGTTATTACTGTCAATTTTCAATGATCTGTTATACAGGTTGTTATATAACAATCATTTATTTTATGAAGTAGGAAGAATCTAAATTTGAATATAGGCAAAAAGATGTGTTCCACATGATCAAACTGTAAGGTTCAGAAGATGGTTATGATGGAATAATGGTGAAAATCCATAGAGTAGAAAGAAAGGGTAACATTTATACATGAGAACAGACTTTTAAAAGTGATGACAAGGAATTGATTGCTTTGAATTAAGAAACATAGAATAACAAACAAACTACACAGAAGTCAACCTTTGTAAAATAAAATCCTTCAGAAGTATTAAAGTTATATGTGTGCCTTAGTATTCCAACTCCTAATACATTGCATGCATGGATAAAAGTCATGTAAAAATGTCTTTAAAGACTAAGTGAGACTATCTGCATTTTATTCTTATCTGATTGTTTCCTTCAAAGCCCCAAAACAACAGAAAGTCCCTAATGTAATTTCTAGAAGTTTTATAGTGCTGCATTAAGGTCTTCATATTGAAACGCCAATGATAGGCCAGCACTGAATTAAAGGACTGATAGAATCTGGGAGGATGAATCTATGGTACACTGCTGTGTCAGCAAACTTGCCATTTGCTGAATAAGAGCTGATAAACAGCAAAATCAATTTAAACAATCATAACAGTTAATCCATTCTAGCAGGCATTGCCAACTCCAGAGAGTGCGTGCATGCTAGATATTAAAATAAGTGCTAAAGGCTAGAAAAAGAATATTTGCAAACTTCTTTGCTTATATATTTTTTCATATAGCTTAATATCTTTTTTACTAAATGCAGATATTTAAAATATCTTTTTGATAATGTGTTTAATATCCTTCGTTCAAATCATTGTTATCTCATATCCATAAGGTATTGCTGATAAAGATAACAATAAAAAGTATTACATGTCTGACTAGGAAAATAATTTTAATTCAAGTGCTCCCTTAATTACAACATCCCATTGCTCTGGTCCAATATAATTTTTCTTATTAGAGTTTGAAAACACCCTTCCATATAACTCAATTTTTTAAATGTATACATTTCTTTGAAATAAAGGATACATAAGAAAGAACATCTATTACAGGAATCAGCATTTTTGTGGCATGAACTAGGTAATATACAAATGATTGGGTTTAAAAACAAACCAGTTCTGGGGCGCCTGGGTGGCTCAGTTGGTTAAGCGACTGCCTTCGGCTCAGGTCATGATCCTGGAGTCCCTGGATCGAGTCCCGCATCGGGCTCCCTGCTCTGCAGGGAGTCTGCTTCTCCCTCTGACCCTCCCCCTCTCATGTGCTCTCTCTCATTCTCTCTCAAATAAATAAATAAAATCTTTAAAAATAAATAAATAAATAAATAAATAAAAATAATAATAAAAAAAAATAAAAAAATAAAAACAAACCAGTTCTGAGATGTACAACATTAATAGCTTTTTTTTTAGGAGTTTTTATTAAAAAAACAAATAATGTATTGCTTATCTTTGAAACCATGTCATATTACAAATATTGCTTATCAGGAAAACTTTTGTTCTCTTAACTTTCCTTTAAATGGAATATAGTTACACTAAGTGCCAGCAAACAGAGCTCAAGCAGCAAATCCTCTGAGAGAAGTTAGAAGCAAGACATTCACAATGGATTCTTTATAAGTTGACAGGAAATATCAAAGCCAAAAATTAATATACTACTCTGCAGAGAATAAGCTGTCTTACAGGTTTAATCTCAAAAATTTAACTTGGCATTGGTATTAACATACACACACACACACACACATATACATACATATATGTGTGTGTGTATATATATATATTTTTTTTTTCAATTAAGATCCTGACTCCAAGGACATTTAACAACCATTCTATTTGTGTCAGGTAAAACACATGGAAATTCTAGTCTGTGGGAAATGGAGGAATTTGTCTGTAAATCCAGACATTTACTAGTGGAACTTTGGAACCACAATGCCACTCAACTGATCAGCTAAGCCAATAGCAGACTGGCTGTTCTTTACAGGATATACAATTATGAGGTACTCTGTTCATATTATTTCTAAATCATCCTTCAGTTTACACAAACCCTCTCTTCTTAATTATGTCTCCAGTTAGCCTCAGAAATACTGAATCATAAATCAGATTAGAATTTAAATGCTGTGAAAATTCATTGCTTTGCAATATTTAACAAGTCTAGCCTTTTACTCTCACTCTTTGCTCTTTTGGATCTAAGGTACATGCTTGCATCTTTTCCTTACAGAGGCTAGACACAATGTGCTTCTGTTGGTACAGAGCTTAAGTATAATCTGGGTGCTTAGGAATTAATCAACCACCACCAGGGCAACTGGTGAGAGGGCAAGAGTAAGTAATTTAAAAAGGAATGACATTAAAAAAAAAAAAAAGAATGACATTTGACTGGAGTTCAGGATTATTGTGGTGAACAGAGTGTATGAAGAATTCAAGTTTAGAAAGATCCAGAAGGAAAGAGAAAACATGATTTCGAGGAAATATAACATTATGGAGAAAAAAACTACCCAGCTTTTAGGATGTCAATAAGCATGTCCAGACAAATGAAAATCCATTCTGCTTTGAAAATGCTATCCAATGTGATTCTAAAATCTTCTGACATAACAATGGCACTATTAAATTATTGTCACCCTCTGAAAATTACTTGTTCACCAAACTCTCAGTCTATTGTTTCTTACCCTAGTTCTTGGCACATAATACATATACAGTATATTTTTGTTGAAATAATCCTCATAATTTTTTTTGTAAGAGCAACATTAGCTTAATCACATAGTCAATCCATGGTCTAACAATGTCCTTTGGATATTGTTATGGGCTGGATTGTGTCTCCTCAAATTTCATATGTTGAAGTCCTAACCCCCATTACCTAACAATGTGACAATATTTGCATACAAGATCTTCAAAGAGGTAATTAAGTTAAAATGATATCATTAGGATAGGCCATAATCCAATATGACTGGAATCCCTATAAGAAGAAGAAATTTGGACACAGACATGTACAGAGGGAAGACAATGGGAAGACACAGGGAAAAGATAATAACCCTTCCCTTATAATAAACCCTTCCCTTGAAGCCTTCAGAAGATACCAAACCTGATGGTACTTTGATCTTGGAGTTCTAGCCTCCAGAGTTATGAGAAAATAAATTTCTGCTGTTTAAGTTACCTATTCTGTGGTGCTTTATTATGACAGCCTTAGCAAATTAATTATTTTTTTCAGTTGTGCATAAATTATGAGATATTTCCTTTTTTGAAATTGTTTCAAAAGGACTTTGTTATTAGCCATAATCATATTTAGATAAAATTAAGAAATATCACTGACACATTCCTATTTCCCAGGATCCCTTTTGCTACACCCATCCTGACCTTCATCTCTATCCCAGCCCATACACACTAGTGTATTTAAGATTACCTTGGACCCATTGATGAAAGTTAACACAAAAACTTGCTTAATCCCATGAAATTGACCTCCCAGCAGTTAGACATAATATCTTCGATGTATACATAGCAGCATACATGAATTCTAAAAACAGTGTTTAGTAAAATAAATAAGAAATAGAATAATATTTCATAACAAGAGGTGGTTTGACACAGTGGTTAAGAGTATAGATTCGAAAGCCTCATGTATGTTTTTTTATACCAGCTCTTCACCTTCTAGCTGTGTGTATGACCTTGGCCAAGTTACTTAAACTCTTTATACCTTAGTTTCCTCCTCTGTTTATGGGGATAATAATAATACATATGTTATAATGTTGTGATAATTAAATGAGTTAGTACATGTCAAGGTGCTTAGATCAGTGTCTGGAAATTATTATGTCATTGCTAATTACAATTACTTAAAATTAGTGCCATTTATATAAATTAAAAACACATGCATATAAAATAATAATACAAAACATACCTTCAAACAAAAAATACATATTAAACATATTATAATGGTTATCTATAAATAAGGAGGAATAAGAAGTGAAAAATTAAGATAAAACAAATGAATTAATGAGTAAGTGAATGAATGAATGAATGAACAAACAGGCAGAAGAGGAGCTTTACACAGGTTGGTAATTAATAATGTGCTCTGAACTAAGGAATATGATTAAATCGACACCCTTCACTTGAGTTGCAAAAGAAAAAGGAAGGAAGGAAAGAAGGAAGGAGGGAGAGAAGGAAGGAAGGAAAGAAGGAAGGAAGGAAGGAAGGCTGACTTTCCAGTCCCAACATACGTAAATGGATTTAAAATATACAACTCAGAAGTATCATTTAGAGTCCTGAAGTTGGCATGTCTGCAGAACACACAACATATGTTGCTAAAAAAAAAAATCAAGTTCAGAACCCCATACCTGTTCAAATGATTACTTCCTCAGTAATCAAAATATCTGTTGGAGAGTTTAGCCTTAAGTCCTGGAATATCACTCTGGGGACCCAAAAAAATCAGTATATGATTAATTTCAAAGAGGTAGAGATAAATACTCTTATATTGGATCCTGATAGAAAAGTTATTTTTAGGTGCGCCTAGGTGGCTCAGATGGTTAAACATCTGCCTTCGGGTCAGGTCATGACCTCTGGGTCCTGGGATCGAGCCCCCATTGGGCTCCCTGCTGAGCGGGGAGTCTGCTTCTCCCTCTCCCTCTGCCTCTCCCCCTGCTCCTGCTTGCTCGCTCTCTCTCATGAATAAATAAAATCTTAAAAAAAGAAAAGTTATTTTTAGAAATTTCAAAAAATTTAAACCAATCCATTTTTGAGGGGGCCTGGGAGGATGGGTGAACTAGGTGATGGGGATTAAGGAGGGCACTTGTGATGAGCACCAGGTGATTATGGAATTGTTGAATCACTATATTGTGCACATGAAACTAATATAACACTGCTTGTTAACTAACTGGCATTAAAATAAAAATGTAAAAAAATCCGCTTTCTTCTCCTCTCCTCACAAAATTATGTCTTACAATTACTAAAAGATACATTCTGTGCTTTCCTCTATTATTATAGACCAGTGGTAAAGCTGTTTTTTTAAAGGACCCTTTAAAAATAAAGACATGGCTAAAAATAGGCACTGTGTTTGTTTAAAAAGCTTGTGCATTAGGATGTTTCAGGGCAACTTACTGTTATTTTTGTCAGCTTAAACACCAGGTATTTTAAAAGACTTAATTGTTAAATATGGAAGAAGATGAAAGTAAACAAAGGAATGATTTATTAGTCTTTCCATTGTAACCAAACAAACCCTGATTTATAATAAGTTCCTTTTCATTGTACTTTTCTAATAGCTTCTTCTCTCTGAATTCAAACCCCTATACAAAGATTAGTTCATTTATATTTACAATGTCCTCTTAAGGAAGGTAGTAAGGTTATTATCACTGTCTCCATGAAAAGATGAACAATGGAAGAAAAAGGACAGTTCGTAGATGAAATAATTAAGCTATATAAATTTCCATAGGATCTCTGTACTGTATTACCTCACATACATATCTTGTGTTGTTGTTGAGTTTTTTCATGAATAAACATATTGTCTTCTCAGCTAGTGCATAAGCTTCTCCAGTTTATGAAAGCATATTCTGTGTTTTCTTTTTGTTTTGAGCTTTTCACTGAGCTAAGTATATAGAGCTGAGCATATGACAGGCAGCTAATAAATGTTTACTGATGAATGTTTATTTGGAAAAGATGACTGTATTCTGCTTCTTAAATTGCTGACATGCAAGTAGGGTAGGCCCAGAACTTCACTGCCACAATCACCCTTCATTTCCATCATGGATGAAAACAATAGCCTTCAAGTAAGGCTATTTTTCTAAATCCTGTAATATATAACATTGCTTCAATATGTAGGTTATTAATTGGGGACTGACTTTAAAGGAGCATATGAAAATGTCATAATAATACAGAATATTAGAAGTAGATTGACAGCACTCTAGACTTGAATCCTGTAAGAATTACAATTTCATTTATGCAAGATGAATAAGTTCCAGAGATCTAATGTACAGCAATGTGACTATGGTTAACAGTACTGCATTGTATACTTGAAATTTCCTAAGAGGGTAAATCTTAAGTGTTCTTACCATAAACGCAGACAAAGTAACTATGTGAGGTGATGGATGAATGCCATATGCTGCTTTTTCTCATTTCTAAGCATTTGTGTTCTTTGCTATTTAGGACTAGAATGCCCTTCCCCTATTGTCTAAGATATTCTCACTCATTCTTCAAAAGCCATTTCAATAACACCTCCTCATCAAAGTCCTCTCTGAAAGGCAGGAAGGCAGAGACTGTATCTGAGACATCTACATGTATGTGGAGTGAGAATTCATGCATGAGAATGAACATTCAACAATAGGATTCTTCTCAGATTTAAACGATTGCTTCACCTTTTAAAATTTTTGCTTCAATTTGTGACACAGCCTTTAATTTTTATCTCCTTTCGCCAGAAAGAAGATAAATTTGTTTACAAACAGATAAACAACAAAATTCTTTTGGCAATCAGACTATGCATTTTGAGAAAATTGTCACTCCTTCAGAGCTAAATGATAATACTGAGGGGCTTTTCTTATGTCTATTAAGAATCAATTGAGTGCCTTCATTTCTATAATATACCACAAACCTTTATGTTTCAAACAAATATATCAGGCAGTTTAAAGTCCACAAAGAGGTCTGAATTTTTATTTTAAATACTCAGAAATCTTGTAGCTTTTATGTATCTGGTGATATTCATAAACACACTAAAGTATAATTACAACTAAAAATGGCTTTTTTGTTGTCAAAGGAATACTCTTTCTTGTACAGATTTATCATTAAGTTTGTATATCAACCTGACACCACAGCAATCAGATAAAGCTGTATAAGATTTTTTGTTTTAAAGATGTCTTTCTCTTAAATTTAACATATTCTTTCCTAGAAAAGCAGTTTCACTTTCTTTATATAAGCTATCAAGATAATTTCAGAGAACATTACCAAAAAACAAAGAATTAATGAATCATCATCTAATAGGCATGAAGTATACATGAACTGAATAAAAATAAACTTCTACAAAGACTTTCTTTTATACCGCAGTATTACAATGTGCCTCTTTGTGGCACCTATTTTTCATTTATCAACAAAAGCTAGATTCAAAAATTAAGGTTGTATTCTTATTTAGCAATCCAGTTATTAATTTTTTAAATAGACATAATAAAAAATAAGATGTGATGACCTGTGGATAGTCTTTTACAACTTCATTTTCACATCCCTTATAGATACTCATGGTAAATGTCTCTTTCATCTTTTAATTAGTACAAATAGAAGCACAGATAGATTGAATTAGCCTCTAGTAATGAAAAAAATGCCTTTTCAGCAGTAAATCTATTTTCAACTATGAATGATGCATTCTGAATATAGTTAGAAGAAAAATTTCACTTCATCTCATTTTACGTTATTCATTGTAGTTGGATTATGTGGCATAAAATGGCAAATAATACCTATATGAGTTTGAACTACAAGGTATATAGAATTGGGTATCCTCTCAACAGGATAAATAAATAATAATGACAACACTAACATTATGAAAAATGATTAATAATCCTGGCAAAGTTAGAACAATGGCTCTTAACTAAAATCATAATAAAATCAAGAAGTGCACTTCATAAAAGAAATATTTTTCTTAGCAATTTCATTACCCAATGTTATCATTTCAATGGGTAATTAATCGTCTTTGCTGAAAGAATTAAATTCCAATAATTGCCTTTCAATACAAATACACTGCATTCATTCAAAAGAAGGCCAGTTTATTGAAGAAGTCTTCCTCACTCTGAATTCAAATTTAGCCTTATTTCTTAGATTTATTAAGCACTACTCTGACAACAAGCAAACTTTATAAAAGGCTACTTATATTACAAATTCTGGGAGAAAATATGCTTTATGTTCATTTTAGTGTATAACAAATTGTTTTCCTTGCCACTACAATTTATTGCTATTTTAAATAACACTTTGCCTTTATTTTGTTTAACCTTTTTCCTAAGTCTTAGGTCTAACTGATATGTCCAATTATTGAACAATCCTGTCCTTGTTTAGCCAAAATTGGCTGAAAATGATGATTGAGATACAATGAAAGAACACTTCTTTCTCAGCAAAACTTCTTCTTTTTTATTATTATTATGTTCAGTTAGCCAACATATAGTACATCATTAGTTTTTGATGTAGTGTTCAACAATTCATCAGTTTCATATAACAACCAGTGCTCATCATAACACGTGTCCTCCTTAATACCCATCACCCGGTTACCACATCCCCCCACTCCCCTCCCTTCTGTAACCCTCAGTTTGTTTCCCAGAGTCCAGAGTCTCTCATGGTTTTTCTCCCTCTCTGATTTCTTCCTCTTCAGTTGTCCCTCCCTTCCTCTGTGGTCCTCCACACTATTCCTTATGCTCCACATATGAGTAAAACAATACAATAATTGCCTTTCTCTGCTTGACTTATTTCACTTAGCAGAATCCCCTCCAGTTCCATCCATGTTGATGCAAATGGTGGGCATTCATCCTTTCTGATGGCTGAGTAATATTCCATTGTATATATGAACCACATCTTCTTTATCCATTCATCTATTAATGGACATCTCAGCTCTTTCCACAGTTTGGCTGTTGTGGACATCACTCCTATGAACATTGGGGTGCAGGTGCCCCTTCTTTTCACTACATCTGTATCTTTGGGGTAAATACCCAGTAGTGCAATTGCTGGGCCATAGGGTAGCTCTATTTTTAATGTCTTGAGGAACTTCCATACTGTTTTCCAGAGTGGCTATAACAGCTTGCATTCCCACCAACAGTATTAAGAGAGTTCTCCTTTCTCCACATCCTCTTTAACACTTCTTGTTTCCTGTCTTCTTAATTTTAGCTATTCCAACTGGTGTAAGGCTGTATCTCATTGTGGTTTTGATTTGTATTTCCCTGATGGCTGGTGATGCTGAACAT
Organism: Mirounga angustirostris; assembly: GCF_029215605.1. Classification (NCBI taxonomy): domain Eukaryota; kingdom Metazoa; phylum Chordata; class Mammalia; order Carnivora; family Phocidae; genus Mirounga; species Mirounga angustirostris. The sequence continues at coordinate 103,059,223 of NW_026991719.1, forward strand.
TTTTTCATGTGTCTGTTAGCCATTTGTATGTCTTCTTTGGAGAACTGTCTGTTCACGTCTTCTGCCCATTTTTTGACTGGATTATTTGTTTTTTGGGTGTTGAGTTTGAGAATTTCTTTTTTGTTTTTTTTTTTAAAGATTTTATTTATTTATTTGACAGAGAGAGATAGCGAGAGAAGGAACACAAGCAGGGGGAGTGGGAGAGGGAGAAGCAGGCTTCCTGCAGAGCAGGGAGCCCGATGCGGGGCTCGATCCCAGGACCCCGGGATCATGACCCGAGCCAAAGGCAGCCGCTTAACGACTGAGCCACCCAGGCGCCCCGAGTTTGAGAATTTCTTTATAGATCTTGGATACCAGCCCTTTATCTAAATATCTTCTCCCTTTCTGAGGATTGCCTCTTAGTTTTGTTGACTCTTTCCCTTGCTGTACAGAACTTATCTTGATGAAGTCCAAAAAGTTCATTTTTGCTTTGGTTTCCCTTGCCTTTAGAGATATGTCTTGAAAGAAGTCACTGTGGCCAATGTCAAAGAGGTTACTGCCTATGTTCTCCTCTAAGATTTTGATAGATTCTTGTCTCACATTGAGGTCTTTCATCCATTTTGAGTCTATCTTTGCATATGAGAATGGTCGAGTTTCATTCTTCTGAATGTGGTTTTCCAGTTTTCCCAGCACCATTTATTGAAGGCACTGTCTTTTTTCCATTGGATAGTCTTTCCTGATTTGTCGAAGATTAGTTGACCATAGAGCTGAGGATCCAATCTGAGGTCGTTATTCTATTCCATTGATCTATGTGTCTGTTTTTTGCCAATACTATGCCTGAAGTATAAGAGAGTTATGAGGGAACACCTGGAGCTCTCTCTATTGTTTTCCCCTGGTGTGGAGTTTTATAGTCCTGTGGGAAATAAGCATATCATTCACCTGTTCTTCCAGTTTGTCTTCTGGGGAAAGGGCCTACTCCTCCTACTCCAAGGGCTTCTTGGGTGTCTTTGCCTGGGTGGAGCTGCCCCACCCCTTGTCAGGGGGATGGGCTTAATGTGAGCTGGATGGCTGTGTGGCTTTTGTTCCCTGGTGTCCTTCTGCTTCTCTTTAGAGGGTCAGAACAAATATGGCCATGAGGGAGTCTCCAGCCCAGAGCCACAATGTCGTGATCCACACTCCTCAACAAATCCTCCAGGTCAATCATTCTCTACCTCCACACATACCAAACTCCACAAACTCACACATCTCCTGGAGGAGGGCTTGTTGCACTGATTCTCAAATGTCTTTTCCCCAGGTGGAATTGCTCTGCCCTTGCCTGGGGCCAGGCTAAGTAATCTGCTCTGGTTTGCTCTATGTGGCTTTTGTTCCCTGAATGCTTTCCACACAGCTTTAGAAGATGAGAATAAAAATGGCAGCCCCTCAATCTCTGGCCCCAGAGCCAAAAGTTCAGGGCCCCACTCCTCTGTGGGCCCTCAGAGAAAAGCAGTATGCCATTCTTGTCTCCCTGGTCTCTGACCGCACTCTGTGCTCACACGGCCTGTGACCCAAGCGTTTCTATCTTAGGCACCCAACCCCATTTCAAGTCTCCAAACCCTGCAGATTCCTTGGGTGCACTCCCAGGCCACTCCTCCTGGGGGAGGAAGGGAGCTGTCCTTGGTTTTGCTGATTGTTGGGCCCTTGCTCAAAGAGCAGGGGCCCAACTGTGCCACAGATCACAGTTTATGGCAACCCTGAGCTGAGAGCCCACTTCTGGGCTCACTCTTTGCAGTCGGCTTCCCCACTCTGATACCTGGGACCTCTGCTGCACTCAGGCACCCCCGGTCTTCCTATGACCCCGAGGATTCTGAGAGTACACTTTCCCAGCGAGGGTTCCACCCCATGCTTACTTAGGTGCCTGAATAAAGTCCCTCACCAGGGCAGACTTCTAAAAGTTCTAATTTTGTGCCCCACTGTTCTATCACTTGCTGGTAGCCGGCTGACAGAGGCTCCCTTCCCCCATGGTTTATCTTCCCATATATCACCTTAGATTCACTTCTCTGTACCTCCTTACCGTGCAGAAAATGGTCTCTTTACTATTCATCGAGTTGCAGCTATTCTTTTCTTTGATCTCCGGTTGAGTTCACAGGTGTTCAGAGTGGTTTGATAGCTATCTAGCTGAATTCCTGGTACCAGATAAAATTTGGGTCTCCTACTCTGCCATCTTGGACTCTTCCCCTTGATTTGCTGAAGAAAATGCCTCCCTGTTCTGATGAGCAGGAAAGAGATCTGAGTAGTTGGGTTATGACATGTTCAGTACAAAACTAAAAGCACCATGAATCCTTTGTAGGCAGCGTTTCAGCAACCCTGGTTTCCATTGCCTCAGCAAGGCTTCTTAAGAAAGTATTTTTTTTGTTGTTGTTGTTCCCCTTTGTCCCTCTTTGTTCCCTATCACTGATAATTTTTGATGCTACAGGTATGTAAAGAGCAAGGCAAATTATATTGTATACCTGTTCTGGGGCAAGTTTTACTTAAAGGAGAAAAAACAATTCTCAGTTTGTCTTTGTGCACATAAGCATCTTATAAACCTTAAAATATTCTCATAAAGTACTCTGCACATATAGTAATTCTTTCTGGACATTTTAAAAAAGAGTTAATATTGACTCTATTTTATAAATGATAGCATATGGGAAATTTTAAGAAACTTAAGTAGCTCCACCAGGAACTATGTCCTAAAGTCCCTGACCTTTATTTACCCATGAAATCATGAGTTAACCTATAAAACTTGTGTGCAGATTCACATACACACACACACAGAAGAGAAGCTTTCAATCTGACTCTGTTAATTAAAGTCATGTGTGTACATGGGCCAAGCAAATATCTGACTGGAAATCCTGCTAACCGAACTATAGAGTCTAATGGCAAATAAAGATCTAAGCAGGCAAAGGGTTAGAATCAGAGGTGGGGTGTACCTCATGGAAGTAGTTTAAAACAAAGAAATATAAGCAGTCTGACAGATCAGAAAAAAGAGTAGAAATTTACAAGTGTTTAGGAAACAGGTCATAATGTCTGATTTTAAAATAGTATTTATTTCCTTTCTACCTTATTTTTATGTTTTCTTTTGTGCATAGGTGACTCTGAGCAAACAAGTGTTCAGAGACTTTCAGTTAAATTGTTATTCTGAATTAGGCGGGATTTAGTCCTAAATGCGAATTGATGTAAATGTACAGTGAACTATGAGCAAATTAGTTAGTGGTGTGTCTGTATCATCAACCATAATCAAGATTTCTTTAAACTGAAGTTCTCTTATTTTATTATAGTCAGTACTACCTGCTGGCATGGTAATGTATATATGCATTTCACTAGTTTATGTTAAGTATGCAAGCTTATTTTCCTAACTTGGACCCTCCCTAACAAAACAGATGAACATAGAAGAAGGGAAGGAAAAATAAAATAAGATGAATATAGAGAGGGAGGGAAACCATAAGAGATGCTGAACTCTACAAAACAAACAGGGTTGATGGAGGGGATGTGGGTATAGGTATGGGGTAACTGGGTTATGGCCATTAAGGAGGGCACTTGATGTAATGAGCACTGATATGCAACTGATGAATCACTAAATTCTACCCTGGAAACTAATGATACAGCATATGTTAACTACAATGAATTTAAATAAAGAACTTAAAAAAGAAATATATAAGTAAATTACTAATGACAGTGCAGTGTGATAAAAATATAAAAGTTTGGGATTTAGCACGTTATTCAAAATTGACAGAAAAGAGACCTTTAAAAAAGAAAAATACAAGCTATTATAAAATATTCCAATGTTTGTAAATTCCTTGGCATCCCTTAGGGTGCCTGGGTGGCTCAGTCAGTTGAGCGTCCTACTCTTGACTTTGGCTCAGGTCACGATCTCAGGGTCATGAGATGGAGCCCTGCATTGGGCTCCACACTCAGTGTAGAGTCTGCTTGAGATTCTCTCCTTCGCCCTCTGTCCCTCCCCCAACTCATGCGTGCACACTCTCTCTCAAAAATAAACAAATGAACTCTAAAAACGTTTGCTTGGTATCCCACTTTTATATATTTTCTTATATGCTTTTCCTGATTATAAACACTTCAAAAATTTTAAGGGTCTAGAACAAGAATCTATCTTCCTAGATACAAGAATTTTAAGATGGCTATTTTAGAATAGCTTACTTTCTGAAATATTCAGTTATTTCCTAAGAGGTTAAATATATTCTTGTTTGTTATATAATTTGATCTGTAAAACAGACTGGATAGTAAGAGGTAGTTTGTTTCATTCATTATTTCAACCAGGTTTTCTAGCATTACACTCTAACATTGAGTTTAAAATTAGTTTCAAGTGTTCAAACTTTCTATGATGTTTTGTTCTATCTGAAACATCTCTGTGAGGTTTTGTTCTGTCTAAGTGCCATTGAAAGTGACACATCCCTTATTTATAACTAACTTTATTTCCCAAGATACTCCTAAGAGACTTCAGGCTAAGGTCAGTTGTGAGAAACTTATATCCATGTGCAGAATATAATTACTGGTTATTTCTAAAATTGATTTTTAATATATGAATTTACCCTCAAAATTCACCAAGGATAGCACTTAAAATATAAGCTTTCCTTACATCAGGTCAGGAACACTAGGTGTGATCAATTAAATAAACTGGAGATTAAATGTATTGGGAATTTTTAAGAAGTGATAGTTCTAACTCTAATTTTCAAATTATCCAACCTTTTTAACCCAGTTGAATAATTTGAAAATTAGAGTTAGAACTATCACTTTTTAAAAATTCTCAAAATACGAAAACAATGAATCATGGAAGACTACATCAAAAACTATTGATGTACTGTACAGGGACTAAGATAACATAATAAAATTAAATTAAATTAAAAAAATAAAAAAGGAAAAATAAAAAAAGAAAATAGATTTTCTATATGCTTTATAAGTTTCAATACTCCCTTGCCTATACTTAAATCATTATGATTTCTCCTCACAATAATCACAGCTATATGTTCTGTTCCATATGTAGTGTACTGTTAGTAGTTAAATATTGGGCTAGAATATTTGTACAAATCAATTATAAATTGAAACAAGTTTGAAAACAGCCCCTGACACCTCACGCTTCATTAGGATGGGCACTATTAAAACAAACAAACAAACAAAAAAAAAACAAGAAAATAACAAATGTTGGCAAGGATGTAGAGAAATTGGAACCCTTGTACACAGTTGGTGGGAGTGTAAAATGGTATAGCCTTAATGGAAAATGGAAATTAAAAACAGAATTACCATAAGATTCAGCATTTCTACTTCTGGGGGTATATATATATATATATATATATATATATATATATATATATATATATATATATATATATATATATATATAAAATTGAAAGCAGTGTCTAGAAGAGATATTTGCACACACATGTTCATAGCAGCATTATTCACAATAGCCAAGAAGTGGAAGCAATCCAAGTGTCCATCAATGGATAGATGGATCAATAAAATGTGGTGTATACATACAATGGAATATTATTTAGTCTTTAAAATGAAGAACGTTTTTTTTTAAATTTTGCTCAGTTTCAACTCTCCTATCATTTTTTTTATTCTTATGTTAATCCCCATACATTACATCATTAGTTTTAGATGAAGTGTTCCATGATTCATTGTTTGTGCATAACAACCAGTGCTCCATGCAGAATGTGCCCTCCTCAATACCCACCACCAGGCCAACCCATCCTCCCACTCCCCTCCCCTCTAGAACCCTGTTTGTTTTTCAGAGTCCATCGTCTCTCATGGTTCGTCTACCCCTCCGATTTCCCCCGCTTCATTCTTCCCCTCCCGCTACCTTCTTCTTCTTTTTTTTTTTTCTTAACATATATTGCATTATTTGTTTCAGAGGTACAGATCTGAGATTCAACAGTCTTGCACAATTCACAGCGCTTACCAGAGCACATACCCTCCCCAGTGTCTATCACCCAGTCACCCCATCCCTCCCACCCTACCCCACACTCCAGCAACCCTCAGTTTGTTTCCTGCAATTAAGAATTCCTCATATCAGTGAGATCATATGATACATGTCTTTCTCTGTTTGACTTATTTCACTCAACATAATACCCTCCAGTTCCATCCACGTCGTTGCAAATGGCAAGATCTCATTCCTTTTGATGGCTGCATAATATTCCATTGTATATATATACACCACCTCTTCTTTATCCATTCATCTGTCGATGGACATCTTGGCTCTTTCCACAGTTTGGCTATTGTGCACATTGCTGCTATAAACATCGGGGTGCATGTACCCCTTCGGATCCCTACTTTTGTATCTTTGGGGTAAATACCCAGTAGTGCAATTGCTGGATCATATGGTAGCTCTATTTTCAACTTTTTGAGGAACCTCCATACAGTTTTCCAGAGTACCTGCACCAGCTTGCATTCCCACCAACAGTGTAGGAGGGTTCCCCTTTCTCCGCATCCCCGCCAACATCTGTCGTTTCCTGACTTGTTAATTTTAGCCATTCTGACTGGTGTGAGGTGGTATCTCATTGAGGTTTGATTTGGATTTCCCTGATGCTGAGCAATATTGACCACTTTTTCATGTGTCTGTTGGCCATTTGGATGTCCTCTTTGGAAAAATGTCTGTTCATGTCTTCTGCCCATTTCTTGATTGGATTCTTTGTTCTTTGGGTGTTGAGTTTGATGAGTTCTTTATAGATTTTGGATACTAGCCCTTTATCTGATATGTCATTTGCAAATATCTTCTCCCATTCGGTCGGTTGCCTTTTGGTTTTGTTGACTGTTTCCTTTGCTTTGCAAAAGCTTTTTATCTTGATGAAGTCCCAATAGTTCATTTTTGCCCTTGCTTCCCTTGCCTTTGGCGATGTTTCTAGGAAGAAGTTGCTTCGGCTGAGGTCAAAGAGGTTGCTGCCTGTGTTCTCCTTTAGGATTTTGATGGACTCCTGTCGCACATTGAGGTCTTTCAACCATTTGGAGTCTATTTTTGTGTGTGGTGTAAGGAAATGGTCCAGTTTCATTCTTCTGCATGTGGCTATCCAATTTTCCCAACACCATTTGTTGAAGAGACTGTCTTTATTCCATTGGACATTCTTTCCTGCTTTGTCAAAGATGAGTTGACCATAGAGTTGAGGGTCCATTTCTGGGCTCTCTCTTCTGTTCCATTGATCTATGTGTCTGTTTTTGTGCCAGTACCATGCTGTCTTCATGATGACAGCTTTGTAATAGAGCTGGAAGTCCGGAATTGTGATGCCGCCGGCTTTGCTTTTCTTTTTCAACATTCCTCTGGCTATGCGGGGTCTTTTCTGGTGCCATACAAATTTTAGGATGATTTGTTCCATTCATTTGAAAAAAGTGGATGGTATTTTGATGGGGATTGCACTGAATGTGTAGATTGCTCTAGGTAGCATTGACATCTTCACAATATTTGTTCTTCCAATCCATGAGCATGGAACGTTTTTCCATTTCTTTGTGTCTTCCTCAATTTCTTTCATGAGTATTTTATAGTTTTCTGAGTACAGATCCTTTGTTTCTTTGCTTAGATTTATTCCTAGGTATCTTATGGTTTTGGGTGCAATTGTAAATGGGATCGACTCCTTAATTTCTCTTTCTTCGGTCTTGTTGTTGGTGTATAGGAATGCCACTGATTTCTGTGCATTGATTTTATATCCTGGCACGTTACTGAATTCCTGTATGAGTTCTAGCAGTTTTGGGGTGGAGTCTTTTGGATTTTCCACATAAAGTATCATATCATCTGCAAAGAGTGAGAGTTTGACTTCTTCTTTGCCAATTTGGATGCCTTTGATTTCTTTTTGTTGTCTGATTGCTGTGGCTAGGACTTCCAATACTATGTTGAATAGCAGTGGTGATAGTGGACATCCATGCCGTGTTCCTGACCTTAGGGGGAAAGCTCTCAGTTTTTCCCCATTGAGAATGATATTCGCTGTGGGTTTTTCATAGATGGCTTTTATGATATTGAGGTATGTACCCTCGATCCCTATACTCTGAAGAGTTTTGATCAAGAAAGGATGCTGTACTTTGTCAAATGCTTTTTCTGCATCTATTGAGGGGATCATATGATTCTTGTTCTTTCTTTTGTTAATGTATTGTATCACATTGATTGATTTGCGGATGTTGAACCAACCTTGCAGCCCAGGGATAAATCCCACTTGGTCGTGGTGAATAATCCTTTTAATGTACTGTTGGATCCTATAGGCTAGTATTTTGGTGAGAATTTTTGCATCCATGTTCATCAGGGATATTGGTCTGTAATTCTCCTTTTTGATGGGGTCTTTGTCTGGTTTTGGGATCAAGGTAATGCTGGCCTCATAAAACGAGTTTGGAACTTTTCCTTCCATTTCTATTTTTTTGGGACAGCTTCAGAAGAATAGGTATTAATTCTTCTTTAAATGTTTGGTAGAATTCCCCTGGGAAGCCATCTGGCCCTGGGCTCTTGTTCGTTGGGAGATTTTTGATGACTGCTTCAATTTCCTTAGTGGTTATTGGTCTGTTCAGGTTTTCTATTTCATCCTGGTTCAGTTTTGGTAGTTGATACATCTCTAGGAATGCCTCCATCTCTTCCAGGTTATCTAATTTGCTGGCATAGAGTTGCTCATAATATGTTCTTATAACTGTTTGTATTTCTTTGGTGTTGGTTGTGATCTCTCCTCTTTCATTCATGATTTTGTTGATTTGGGTCATTTCTCTTTTCTTTTTGATAAGTCTGGCCAGGGGTTTATCAATCTTGTTAATTCTTTCAAAGAACCAGCTCCTAGTTTTGTTGATCTGTTCTACTGTTCTTTTGGTTTCTATTTCATTGATTTCTGCTCTGATCTGTATTATTTCTCTTCTCCTGCTGGGTTTAGGGTTTATTTGCTGTTCTTTCTCCAGCTCCTTTAGGTGGAGGGTTAGGTTGTGTACTTGAGACCTTTCTTGTTTCTTGAGAAAGGCTTGTATTGCTATATACTTTCCTCTTAGGACTGCCTTTGCTGCATCCCAAAGATTTTGAACAGTTGTGTTTTCATTTTCATTGGTTTCCATGTATTTTTTTAATTCTTCTTTAATTTCCTGGTTGACCCATTCATTCTTCAGTAGGATGCTCTTTAGCCTCCATGTATTTGAGTTCTTTCTGACTTTCCTCTTGTGATTGAGTTCTAGTTTCAAAGCATTGTGGTCTGAAAATAGGCAGGGAATGATCCCAATCTTTTGGTACCGGTTGAGACCTGATTTATGACCTAGGATGTGATCTATTCTGAGAATGTTCCATGGGCACTAGAGAAGAATGTGTATTCCGTTGCTTTGGGGTGGAATGTTCTGAATATGTCTGTGAAGTCCATTATGTCCAGTGTGTCATTTAAAGTCTTTATTTCCTTGTTGATCTTTTGCTTAGACGATCTGTCCATTTCAGTGAGGGGGGTGTTAAAGTCCCCCACTATTATTGTATTGTTGTCGATGTGTTTCTTTGCTTTTGTTATTAATTGCCTTATATAATTGGCTGTTCCCATGTTAGGGGCATAGATATTTACAACTGTTAGATCTTCTTGGTTGATAGACCCTTTAAGTAGGATATAGTGTCCTTCCTCATTTCCTATTATAGTCTTTGGTTTAAAATCTAATTTGTCTGATATAAGGATTGCCACCCCAGCTTTCTTTTGGTGTCCATTAGCACGGTAAATGGTTTTCTACCCCCTCACTTTCAATCTGGGGGTGTCTTTGGTTCTAAAATGAGTCTCTTGCAGGCAGCATATCGATGGGTCTTGTTTTTTAATCCAGTCTGATAGCCTGTGTCTTTTGATTAGGGCATTTAGCCCATTTACATTCAGGGTAAGTATTGAAAGATAGGAATTTAGTGCCATTGTATTGCCTGTACGGTGACTGTTACCGTATATTGTCTGTGTTCCTTTCTGGTCTATGTTGCTTTTAGTCTCTCTCTTTGCTTAGAGGACCCCTTTCAAGATTTCCTGTAGGGCTTGTTTTGTGTTTGCATATTCCTTTAGTTTTTGTTTGTCCTGGAAGCTTTTTATCTCTCCTTCTATTTTCAATGACAGCCTAGCTGGATAGAGTATTCTTGGCTGCATATTTTTCTCATTTAGTGCTCTGAATATATCCTGCCAGTCCTTTCTGGCCTGCCAGGTCTCTGTGGATAGGTCTGTTGCCAATCTAATGTTTCTACCCTTGTAGGTTACAGATCTCTTCCCCTGAGCTGCTTTCAGGATTTTCTCTTTGTGTATGAGACTCGTAAATTTTACTATTAGATGTCGGGGTGTTGACCTATTTTTATTGGTTTTGAGAGGGGTTCTCTGTGCTTCCTGGATTTTCATGCCTGTTTTTTTCCCCAAATTAGGGAAGTTCTCTGCTATAATTTGCTCCATTATACCTTCTGCCCCTCTCTCTCTTTCTTCTTCTTCTGGGATCCCAATTATTCTAATGTTCTTTAATCTTATGTTATCGCTTATCTCTCGAATTCTGCCCTCGTGATCCAGTAGTTGTTTATCTCTCTTTTTCTCAGCTTCTGTATTTTCCATCATTTCATCTTCTATATTACTGATTCTCTCTTCTGCCTCATTTATTCTAGCAGTTAGCGCCCCCATTTTTGATTGCACCTCATTAATAGCCTTTTTGATTTCTACTTGGTTGGATTTTAGTTCTTTTACTTCTCCAGAAAGGGTTTCTCTAAGAACTTCCATATTTTTTTCAAGCCCAGCTAGTATCTTTAAAGTGATGATTCTGAACTCTAGATCTGACATCGTACTAATGTCCGTATTGAGTAGGTCCCTTGCAGTCGGTACTACCTCTTGTTCTTTTTGTTGAGGTGATTTTTTCCGTCTTGTCATTTTGTGCAGAGGAGAATAGATTAATGAGAGAACAAAATGCTAGCAGAGTAACAACGTCCCCAGAAAATATACTCTAAACAAATCAGAAAAGACCTGACACAGTGGGAAAAGAAAGGGAAAGAGAGAAAAAAGAAAAAGAAAAAAAAGAAAAAGATAAAGATAAAAACAAAAACAAAAACAAAAAACAAACAAAACAAAACAACAACAACAACAAAAAAACAGAATGTGATCAAATATGATCAGGCTGGTATATAGATCAGTTCCACACACTAGATTTTGGGTGTATTTTGGTCTTTTAGGAGAAAGTGCCTCCCAAAATTTTAAAGAAAGAAAAACTTATATATGTACAAAAATAAGGGTTGATATGATGAAGGGATGGAATATGACTGTAAAAAACGAAATTATAAAATATTTTATAAAACAATTGATAAGAAGTTGTTTGAAAAAAGAAAGAAGAGGATTTAAAAAAAGAAAAAAGAAAAAAAAAGGGAGAGGATGTGATCAGGTAGGGGAATAGAAAACACCATATACTAGAGATTTAGGGTATATTCTAATCTGTTAGAAGAAACTATCTCAAAATTTTAAAGAGAGAACAACTTATATATATAAGCCAAAAATACAGGTAACTACTATGAAGGGATAGAATATGAATGTAAAAATGAAAAATAAAAATGTTTTTTTTTTAAAGGGATTGATAAGATGGTTGAAAAAGGGAAAAAGAAAAATTCAAAAAGAAAAAAAAAAGAAAAAAAGACAGTTAAAAAAAATTAACTTGGAAAGACTAAAGAATCGTGGTAAAAAAGCCATGAATTCTATGTGCACTATTCCCCTAGCGCTGGAGTTCTGCCGTTCTCATTGATCAGTAAACTTGGTCTTGGCTGGCTGTTCTCGCTGATCTTCTGGGGAGGGGCCTGTTGCCATGGTTTCCAAATGTCTCTGCTGGAGGCGGAATTGCCCCGCCCTTGCCCCCTCCCGGCTAAGTAATCTGCTCAGGTTTGCTCTCCGGGGCTTTTGTTCCCTGTGAGCTTTCCGTACAGCTTTGGAGGCGGAGAGTGAAAATGGCGGCCTCCCAATCCCCGCCCCGGAGGAGCCGAGAACTCGGGGCCCCGCTCCTCAGTGAGTCCCCAGAGAAAAGCCGTCAGTCACTCCCGTCTCCCCGGTCTCTGGCCGCACTCCGTGCTCACCCGGCCTGTGACCGCGCGTTTCTCTCTCTGGCACCCGACCCCGGGTGGAGTCTCCAAACCCAGCAGGTCCCTGCGGTGCACTCCCACGCGGCTCCTCCCGGGGGAGGAAGGTGAGTCTCCCCAGATCTGCCACTTGTTGGGTCCCTGCTGGAGGAGCAGGGGCCCGACTGTGCCGCGGATCACGGTTTATGGCAACCCCGAGCTGAGAGCCCGCACCTGGGCTCCGCCTCTGCAACCGGCTTCCCCGCTCCAATCCCTGGGAGCTCTGCTGCACTCAGGCACCCCCGGTCTTTCTGTGACCCCGAGGGTCCTGAGACCACACTGTCCCGGAGGGTTCCACCCCCCGCTTCGCCACCAGAGTGACGTCCCTCGGCGGAGCTGACTTCTAAAAGTTCCGATTTTGTGCTCCGCGGCTCTATCACTTGCCAGAAGCGGCCGCCAGAGGCCCCTCCCCCGCCGTCTATCCTCCTGAACATCGCCTCGGATTCACTTCTCTGCACGTCCTACCTTCCAGAAAGTGGTCACTTTTCTGATGAGAGAGTTGTTGCTATTCCTTTCTTCGATCTCCTGTTGGGTTTGTAGGTGTTCAGAATGGTTTGATCCCTATCCAGCTGAATTCCTGAGAGGAGACGAAATCCAGGTCTCCTACTCCTCCGCCATCTTGCTCCGCCCTAAAATGAAGAAAATTTTGACACATGTCACAACATGGATGGAACTTGAGGAAATTATATTACATAAATAAGCCAGTTACAAAAAAGACAAATATTATATGATTCCACTTCTATGAGGTACCTAAAATAGTCAAACTAAAAGTAAGTAGAATGGTGGTTGCCAGGGGCTGGTGGGAAGGGAAAAATGGGAAATTGTTGTTTAAAGGGTATAGAGTTTCAATCTTGCAAGACGAAGAAATTCTGGATAGTTGCACAATGTGAATATACTTAACACTATTGAACTGTACGTTTAAAAATGTGTAAGATGGTAAATTTTATTTTATGTGTATTTTACCACAATTGAAAAAAAAGTTAAGTCATAAAACAAAAGTCCCTGATCTTTAAGAAAGCAATTAATGAAACATTTACGTTCTCAATATTTTTGGTGCCACAGTCAGTCTAGCATGATGATGCCCAAATAGTCTTTTATTAAAATGATTTAAGTACTATGAGTTTTAAAAAGTTAAAATAGTGAGGAAAAACAAAGGGCTATTTAACATTCCCTGGGAGTATCTATGAGCCAAACACCTTTGCTTAGGGCAATATTCATAAAGAAAGACCAGAAGAAAAGAAAGAAGAGAGCTCCTCTAGGCATGACAAATGAGGATATCTTAGAATTTGCTCTGGCTTGTGATAAATATATACAGAGCAAATCAAATTACAGGATGTCCTATTTTAAGAAATCCCATTTTCTACACAAATGAAATAGGGCTTAGTTTATCACTTTCTGAAAGTATCCTTTAATATTCTTTGAAATAAGGGATTCCATTACATCACTTAGCTTTTATTTGAAGACTAAAGTACATGTCTCAGAGGTGGAGGCAGTGGCAATGCGTTAGAAACCACTGTCAATTGGAAATCAATCCATAGTAAAGATGACACTTCTGAAATTATAATGTAAGTCAATGGGGGGAATATATCATTCCGTTTTCAGAAATGTGCTTCATGTACAAATGTCAAGAAATACATCCATTGTATAAAATGGGGTCTAGTTTTAGCCATATGAGGCATAATTCAAAAACAAAAAGCACTCAACCTTATATCTCTTAGTTAAGAAGGAGAAACAAAAATGAACCATTTCTGAGGTGCTGGGGGATGTTAGTTGATGAATTTACTAGGAGCCTAGAGGAAACTAAAGTTGCTGCCCTCTGACTGGAACATTCAAGTTTATCATTTGTGTGTAACATAAAAGGGCAATTTAGATGTTAAAATTTAATCAACATGAAACATTAATGCCTTAGGTTGAAACAGAGAATGGCACAATAATGGTATTAGAAAGGGTGAAAATAGCACCATTACTCTCATTGACATCATCAATGTGTTTGCTTCAGTGAACTGTACCCTCCAAAATGGAAAAACAAAAAAGTAATTTGTAAGGAAGGTATCATCAATATTTAGCTTTATTCTTGCCCAACTGTAGAATGACCTATATTCCATAAAGGATGCAAAAACAAGTCTAACCAAAATATACATTTCTTTATTTAAAACAGCAACAATTGGTAAAGTTACTTTATCTTCTTTTGTTAATGTGACTGCAATAGGTAAATTTATGGGCCCAGCACACTTCCGCTGCGCTACTCTGCTCTTCTGCAATAGGTAAATTTAAAAGTTGTTCACTACCAAATGAAAAGATGAAATACTACATTTTAGGGACCACTAAGTAACATTTAATATTCACTAAACATTCATTTGGCCATCTACCTAGATGTCATTAATTACATACTATGTGCCAGGCATATAGTAATGCATGTATATATTGATGTGCAGACTTATTTAATACAGGTGGGTTTTGGAATGAGAACCAGGAGACCTAGCCTCTGAGACACTACACTGGTCCTCCCTACCTCCTCCCAAGTACCGGTCTATAGTGGTTGGTGACTCCCACATTTGTATCTCTAGCCCTAACCTCTCTCATGAGCTTCAGATCCATATTTCCAACTACCAACCAGATATTTGTATCTAGAAATCCCATAGGCACGTCAAATTCCACAAGGTCAAACTGCAACAGCCCTGTATGTATGTATGTGCTCATCATTCCAGACACTCAAAATGTACTTTCAAATTGGTGTTAGCACTCAGTCTCCACTCTTATTTTGCTTTCCAGACACAGCTCAAGCATTGTCTCTTCTGGGAGCTGTCCATGACCTTCTCAGACAGAATCAGTTCCTATTCTCTCCATATTCTCATTCTGCTAAGTATAACCTTAATACTGCATTTACCTTTTCTGATCACTAGTGAATTTTTATAATAAATGATTAGATATCTTTCCTCTCTGCTACACCATAAACCTTTAGGGCACATGCCCTATTTTGTTGATGCTATCTCATTTGGTTTTTGATTGAATTAATTTGAAAATACTCAAATAAAATGGTATTTTTACAAGGAAATTCTGTTTCAGTAGATCTGAGTTGAGACTTGAGCCACTCTCACTTTTAAAATATGTGCAAGTGGCTATGATATGTTCCAATATCTGAAAATCACTGAATTAAGCAAGCAACTAGACAAAGATTATCACTATATGATAAATGTTTGTGATTAACTCTTGAGGTTTAAGTAAGTATACAATCTCATAGTTATTCCCCCCTTTTCAAAAAGGATACATTCCAAGACCTCCAGTGGATGCCTGAAACCACAGATAGTACCAAACCCTATATATTCAACATTTTTTTCCCTATACATTACTATGACAAAGTTTAATTTATGAATTAGGCACAATAAGAGATTAACAACAATAAATAATAAAATAGAACAATTATAACAATTATAAAATATACTGTAATAAAAGTTATATGAATGTGGTCTCTCTCAAAATATATTACTAGGCTGTACTCATCCTTCCTATTCCTGTGATGTGATATGGTAAAATGCCTACATGATGAGATGATGTGAGGTAGGTGGTGTGGGCATTGTGACATAGCAATAGACTACTATTGACCTTCTGACACTAAGTTAGAAGGAGGATCATCTGCTTCCTGACTGTGGTTGAAGGCGGGTAACTGAAACCACAGAAAGAAAACCCGCAGATAAGAGGGGCTACTGTATTGGGTTAAATGTCTGATATGTTATTCTAATGATTTCTGGTGATGGGACCAATTTCCTGAGTGGTGCATCAAATCATCCATTTTAAGTTTCAACCTCTACACATTAAAAACATCCTGAATAATAGTTAAGATGAATATTTATTGCCATAAAATATGGCATCATTAACTGAAAAAAGCAGATTACAAACCAAACTACAGAAAATATTCTCATTTTAGTAGTGACAACATAGATGAGTACATTTATGTACCAAAAAAAAAAATGTGGGGCGCCTGGGTGGCTCAGTTGGTTAAGAGTCCGCCTTCGGCTTGGGTCATGATCTCAGGGTCCTGGTATGGAGTCCCACGTCAGGCTCAACGGGGAGTCTGCTTCTCCCTTTCACTCTCCCTTTGTGCACACTCTCTTTCTCAAATAAATAAATATCTTTAAAAAAAAAGAAAAGAAAAAATCTAGAAAGTTATACACTGAGTTATTAAATAGTAGTAATCTCTGGTTGATGGAAATGAGGGGATTTTTGTTTTCTTATATTTTGCTTTTTTATATGTACCACTTCCCACAATGCACATAAAAATTTCCTTGTAAAACTGTAATAATTAAATAAAAATGTACACATATCCTTTAACAGAATTAGTGGGGATCTACAGAGAAAAAGAACTAATATTAGTAGAATGCTTATATGTATTAGCATGCTGGATTCTGGGGATTGAACAATTAGTAATATAAGGTCAGGTTTAGAGAAGTTAAGCAACACACCCATGGTTATTCAGTGAAAAAATAATAGAATAGGATTCAAACTCAGGTTTTTGTGATTCTAAAATATTTATTCCATTTTATTTTGATGGCTCAGAACCAAGAGCCCTCTATGAAACTCTTAAGTAATCAAAATTTCTGCTGCCCAACCAGATTATTCCATGCTATGAATTGCCATGATCACTACCATGGGGCCTGTTTCAAGATGTTCTTCATCCATCAACCTAATCCTTATTACATTTGCAAATGTTCTGGTCAACTAATCTGATAAAATAATTGATGCCAAGAAATTATTGTATTAGTCATTGCTCTGGATTTCCCAGTGCCATGTATGTGTAGCCTATCGTGCTAGGTGTTGGGACCACAGAGTTCACATTCAAATGGGGGGGGGTAGCAATATGCTCATATAGTTAACTGCATTACAATGTGATAAATGCTATATTAAGATAATAACAAAAACATTCACTTTGGACGCATGAGGAAGTTAAATGTATACTACCCTGGCATGTTATAGAGTTAAGAAGGAAAAAAAAAATGTGAGGGAAGGGCCTATGAAGCAAAGACCATTGCCTGTGCAAAACAATATCTAGCAGTTAAAGACCTCTTCTTCCTAAAGATTAGCCTGTTTCATCACAACCTCCTGTAACCACATTGCCCTTTTGTTGATGCCACACTTCAATGGTAGGTGTCTCTGGGTTTGCAGCAGGCCAGTAGTAGGAAATCGTTTTAGGCAGCAATTTCAGTAGATCTTAAAATAACATCTCTTAAAGCAAACACCGATGGCCTATGCAGCCTATCTTTCACATTAGCACATGTCATTCTCACCGAACAGCATCCCTGAGCAGCTCACATAATGACATGTTTAATGTAGCCGGCTTACCTAAGACTTGCAGAGATTAGGAAGCTGTCAGTAAAACAGCTTTGTGAATTACTTTCTAAAATCACTCTAAATTAGTAATTAATGGAAAATTTTTGACAACTTGTTCAACACTGAGTTCGGCTGGAAAAATAATCAACCTCTGGAGAATCCAATTTTGTTTATCATTAATGCTAGAGTATATTTAACAGATGAATTTTTTCCAGAGTACTCAATTTATTTCACTGGATATCCTTGATTAGTCATTTCTTACTCCTCTTCCTCAAAAAAAAAAAAAAAAAAAAAAAAAACAAATAGAAATTAACTCATCCAAAGAGTAAAGGGAAAGAACATAAATTTTCATGTCACAAATATTTTTAGGGAGGTATATGTGAATATGTAGTTAGATAAATGGAACTAACATTTTTTTTTAAGATTTTATTTATTTATCAGAGAGAGAGAGAAAGCAAGAGAAAGCACGCACAAGCAGGGGGAGTGGCAGGCAGAGGGAGAAGCAGGTTCCATGCTGAGCAAGGAACCCAATGCGGGACTCCATCCCAGGACCCTGGGATCATGACCTGAGCTGAAGGCAGACGCTTAACTGACTGAGCCATCCAGGCGTCCCTGGAACATTTTTAATAAATAGTTAAAAGAATCTATAATGCAGAGGTTTCAGGCAACCATAATAGGTAACTTGTACATAAAAATATGTATCCCCTTGTGTATTTTTAAGTGAACTACCTTTATGGGTTTCCAGGAGTGTTACTTTTTCAATTATTTCACTCACAAGCTACATAATTAATTATACTTCTGTAGATCACTTTGTCCCTGAAGTAGGAAATAATTCAAAATAATTAAACTTCTACATAATATAAATGCATACATAATAAGGCTATTTAGTGTTTTTAAAAAACAAGCCATGTGATTCAGCATCAAAAATATATACCCTAGGGCGCCTGGGTGGCTCAGATGGTTAAGCGTCTGCCTTCGGCTCAGGTCATGATCCCAGGGTCCTGGGATCGAGTCCCGCATCGGGCTCTCTGCTCCTTGGGAGCCTGCTTCTCCCTCTGCCTCTCTCTCTCTCTCTGTCTCTCATGAATAAATAAATAAAATCTTTAAATATATATATATATATACCCTAACTTATGAGTAAGTTAAGAGTGAGTCAGTGATGAAGGGGCAAGCCTAAGAACAAATCAGAGATATTCCTTCTAATTCTTCTTTAAAACCCCACTTCATGTAAAACTGTCATTTCCTCTGAAGATGTTCTTCCAATGTCCCCAAATAATGATCAAATACTATAAAAATACCCTATATCCCACAACAAGACAGGCAGTGAATACTTCGGTGAAGTTCTTAAGTAATATTTAAAGAGGTTTTTAGCAAATAACGATTTTTAGGTAAGAAGACAAACTCCTACAAAAAAAAAAAAAGGTCTTTCAAAACTAATTTCTGAAAAAAACATAAAATATTTTAAAGAAATCTTCAAATCTAAGTATTTGCAGGTGAAAAATGGATAAGCCCCAGAGCCTGACTGGGAAATGGATTAGGGCAAAGAACAAAGCGGGGAAAACAAAACAGGATCCCATACTATTTAAAAGTAAACTTTTATTTATATGTTTATGCATTTATTTTCATAGCTTTGAACTTTAAGTTTCCAGAGGCAAATACATTCATTCAGTAAATATTTACTTATTGCCTATGATTTGCTAGGCATTAGCGGAGAAATGAGAGAATACAAAGATGACAATTATATTCTCTACTCTCCAGTTATGACTGAGTTGGAGACACATACATGCACACAAATACAATTTACTACTATGTAATAACAACTATATAAACCTGCTAAAACAATCTCTGTAAACAAAAGCTTATTTTTTCTGTATTTCTTAGTTCATTTTTAGTACTGTTGGTTCAGATTTGCAACTGAACAGCATGTAGTGAATGGACACTAAAGCAGCACCTGAGTGCCAAAATATTTAAGGAAAAACATACATGCCACAATACTAATCCAAGGTCAGCATAATCTGGCCATTTTTGAGGAAGGGTCAATCTTCTTTCTCATTTCCAATATTTTCATATATGGAGAAATACAATCTGTTTTCTTAACAATCCATGATTTGTATTTATCTGAGCCCCAAAATGCTCTTTTTCAACCTAATCCCATTTATTTTAATCTCCAGACCATCTTCTTGAAACAAAATTCCAGTGTCCCTGATAATTGTATATTATTACACTGAGGGCTATAACATCAGTACTTTTTAACAACATATTTATTCTACTTTAGGTAAGAATCTTTGAAATTCACAAAATAAAATCTTACTAGTTTAGATTTTACAAATTAAGCATCATTTTCAGGAGTAGGGACTGGGATCATTTTTGTCCTTTTCAGTTTTTTTCTTGTGACTTAACTGTTAAGCAGAATTAGAAAATTTAAAGTATGCTGAAATATAATATTTGGTATTAAAAACAGCAACAGCAAAATATCCAGTCTATATCCTGGATCACTATACATTCTACCCTGCCTGCTATACATTCTGCATTTTTATACTTAGAATCCCTGCTTTGAATTATGGCACTGAAATTCTGTGCAAGTTCCATAAACCACAAACATTCAAATATGTTCACAAATTTTGATAGTACTAAGGCAAGAAGTGAAAAAATACACAT
Organism: Mirounga angustirostris; assembly: GCF_029215605.1. Classification (NCBI taxonomy): domain Eukaryota; kingdom Metazoa; phylum Chordata; class Mammalia; order Carnivora; family Phocidae; genus Mirounga; species Mirounga angustirostris. The sequence continues at coordinate 103,079,246 of NW_026991719.1, forward strand.
TCATTTATTTATTTAACAGCAGGTCATTAAAACTTAAATAAGGATTGAAGAAGAAAAAGATCAATTAGGTTTTCAGATTAATTCTGAACATTCAACCAACAGAACCCTTGCATTCCTAAAGTGTTCTGACAAATTGGAATTTTGGTACAAAACAAGATTCCATGACAACTTTTTTTTCAAAGAGAAATACTTTTTAAAAAAGTATGTTTAGCACCAACAACTTAGAAACTATAAATATCTAAGATTACAATTTACAAATGGAATGTTTCTAAATTTGATAATCTAGAACTTGGAATGTATTTTCCAGTTGGAACAATGGTCTATAAAACTATAACTAACTTTGCAGAACAGAGGTACAAACCCTGTTTTTAAGCATGATTTTATTATGCCATCTACCTGCAATGAAAATAACTAAAGACAATATTATTGCAATACTGCTAACGAAAAAAAAAACAGGATAAAGAAAATATACAAAATTCTAAAACCATGACTGCATAGAATTAAAAAGAGAATATATAACTCAAAGAAGACAAGTAAGAGTTAGCTAAAACTCTTTGTAATATGAATTCAAAAGATGGTTTGGAGGGACACCTGGGTGGCTCAGTTGGTTAAGCAGCTGCCCTCTGCTCAGGTCATGATCCCAGGGTCGTGGGATCCAGTCCAGCATCAGGGCTCCTTGCTCAGCGGGGAGCCTGCTTCTCCCTCTGTCTGCTGCTCCCCCTGCTTGTGCTCTCTCTCTCTCTTAAAAAAAAAAAAAAAAAAAAAAAAAAGGTGGCTTGGAGAGGTGTAAAAAATTATTAAAGCCAAGTTTTGATTGCCTGAAGGATACCTCTCTCTTCTTTCTCTCTCTCTCTCTCTCTCTCTCTCTCTCTCTCACATACACTACGGACAGGTAAGTTGGGCACTTTCCACCTGGAAGACAAGCGTCACACTGAGTTAAAAAGCACAAACACGGCGTGAGGAAGGAAAATGAGAGGGGACTGGAAGGTAAATCTGGGCACTTTGAGAACACAGGAGCCATCCTTAGCTCCAGAGGCCTGCGTAGTTCCCATGGAGGCCTGAAGGGAGAGGTCCCCCAGCCACGAAGAGCTTCATCTCAGGCCAGTTGTAGCAGTGGGTGTAGAGAGCGTTGGGGAACTCGCCGATCCCACCGAAGTAGTTCACCCACAGGTCATCGTGGTTGAGCCAGCCCCTGCCACAGGTGAGCTTGAGCTTCCTTCCTGAGGGCCCGGGAGAGGAGTCCGGGCTGGCTGAGGCCCTCTCCTCCAGGAACTTCTGGGCGCGGATGTCATAGAAGAGCAGGGAGCCATGGCCCGTGCCCACGGTGATGATATGCTGGTAGAAACTCAGCGAGCGCACACCTGTGCCGCCCTCTCGGGAGCACAGGGGCCGGATATTCTGCTGACGTTGGCGCGGATCTAAGAAGGAGACATGGGACTGGGAGCCCACCGCGTACAGGGACAACTCATCACAGTAGGTCAGGCACACGTTCTCTCGGCAGTAGGGCAGCCTGATGGAGAGCAGCCTGGACAGAGTGCTTCGGGCTTTCCACAGGTGGAAGTAGCCGTCCAGGGACACCGCTCCCAGCTCCTGGTTCTTGCCGCTGAAGGCCAGAGCCCGCACCTTGCGGTTACTGGGGCTGGTGCTGGACCTGGGGATGGTCTCCATGTCCCTCGGACGGATGTGGGCGTACACAGGAAGACCCGCATCATTGTGCCAGGCGATGCTGCCGCTGAACATGTCGGGATCCATCCGCCACAGCGCCACTGTGCCGTCGCGGGAGCCGCTCACAGCCACTGTGTCACTCATCCAGGCGATGGTGAAGATCCAGTCCTTGTGGCCATGGCGGTCGCCCAGGCACACGGGGTCCAGGGTGGGCAGCTGGTAGACGGCCAGGCTGTTGGGGTTCTCACCCCCAGTGGCCAGAAGGGTCTTGGAGGGATTCAGCTCGATGGCGTGGATGCTACCTGTTTGCTGCGGGGCCATGGTGGGCGGCGGGCGAGTGGCCGCGGCGGCGGCGGCGCGTGGCACCCGTGTTGGCCCTGACGGCAGCGGGAACCGCGGGCTCTCAGGAGCCAGGAGGCGGGCGTGGAGCCTACCGAGAACGGACGCGGCGGCGGAGAAGAAGGCGAGGGCAGCAGGCGAAGGGAAGTGGAACGGGGTCGTAGTCGTAGTGCGGGGGCAGAGGCAGGGCCGAGGCTAAGTGAGCTCAGGGCTAGGACTAAGCTGGGGGCCCCAGGGTGGGGGGGCGGAGGCAGCGGAAGGCGTGGGCAAGAAGCAAGCAAGCGCGGTGGGAGGGAGCGCTCGCCAAGCTGGGGAGGTGGGATGGACCACTGGGGCCGGGATAAACTGAGGGCCTGCGCTCCAGGATCCCCAAGTTGGCCATGTGCTCCTGTCCTGGACTTCCACTAAGTGACACAGGATATTTCGCCGCTCTCAGTACAGCGGCCAACCAGCCTTCTTAAAATCCCTACTTAGAATATGAAATCTAAAATATAGTCTACCACGAGGCTAGAAAGAACCAGGACAGTTGTCCGCACGAAGAAACAAATGTGCACTTGCTGCAATCCTGGGAGATACTTGACTGAGATAAGACATTGAATTTAGTGGGGGAATGGGAGTGTTTGGCAGCTACAGGGGGACCCTCCTCTTAGGTTCGTCCTGCAGCCGCTCTTCTTTCAGCCTCTCTGCAGTTATCTTAAACAGTTGTCACTGTATATATTTACCAAAAAATTGAAGTCTTTGAGCTCCTGCACTGCAGTGCCTTGAGGGGTGCATTCCAAATGCAGGTCTCTGGGGGCCCCACTTTCTGGCAGGCGTGATGGCGGGGACCCCTTAGGCATAGCGTTGGGAACATGGCAGGCCATGCAGACAAGGGAGACGTTCCTTGGAGGTTTTGGCTTCCATTGTACCCTAGAGCCCAAGGAGGTGGAAAAGAAGAGTCAAGGGGTAGTGCACCTTCTTCCCCACTCCTTGGTTCTGTTCCCGCTCTCAGTCCCTCAGGCTCAGGTGCCTGGGCATAGTCCACTGGGACCTGAAGAAGGGTCCTGAGGGACGGGCAAGATTATCACAGAGATGGAGATAAAGAAATTTTGGAAGGAGGCAGCCACAGAGACACATTGATGAGAGAGTGTAAAGGTTCAGAGCACTGGCTTAGTCTCAGGAGTTGGAAGTTTCATACCCTGGTCTGTGGCTTCAGAACATTCAGAGCAGCCTGGTGGCAGGTTCTTACCAAGGCAAACAGTTACACAGTGATACCTGGCACTGTGAGGCTACTGGTTGATACCAACTTTGTACACACACCCCCTCTCCTGACAAAAAACATATATGATGGGTGGTGGGTGAGTGCGTAGGAAGATGCATTTACTTTTCTGACAGATCAGGGAAACCCTTGGGACCTACTTCGTTGCTGCTTCCTCCCCACTCCCCCTGTTCTTTTTACTGAATTTTCTCCCTCCTTCCCTTGACTGTGTTTGCAATATCACTTCAATATTATTGCCCAACTTCCAAGTACAAACCATGGGCCTTTCCCACCACTCCAGTCCAGGTGTTACATTCCAGTGCTCCCCAGCACCCTCCAGCATCCCAGTTCTGATTCCTCCCCATCTCATTCAGCCCATAGCAACCAAAGAGATTGCAACCGCTATAGGTAGTGAACAGGGAATTAGAGAGGGCTTCATGAAGGAGGCTACATTTTGTTTCCACAGGTAGGCATAGGGGAATGGACATTTCAGAAAGAAGCAACCATATATGACAAGGCATGGAGAATGTAGAGAAGAGGTTCACAAACTTTAGTGTACATTCAAATCACGGGGGCAGCTTAATAAATATGCACATGCCTTGACTCTATCCTAAAAGATTTGATGCAGATGGTCTGTGAACCACTCTTTGAGAAACAGTGGTCTAGACTGTTTTCATCCAGATCAGGACAGGGTGTGTTGCAGGTAGGAGATTAACATCTTCAGTGTATTTCAGGGCTACCCTGAAAATGGACCCCTATCCCCTGGGCGATTATTGTGAAAGCCTTAGCAATTAAAGTGGCTATGATCAGTTTGAGGCCAAAGCAGAGGGTGGCCTACACAGAAAAATTTTACCTATTAAGTATATAGAACTTATTATATTTTACTATCAACCTGTTGTACCTAGGATATGTTATTACACTAACAAGCATTGTTGAAGCAATTTAAAAATATCATCTTGTTTAATCCACTATTATAATAGTGGTAGATTTTGTAGATGAGGAAAAGGAGGCTTGCAGGGGTTATGATTTAGTAAGTCAATGAATTAGTAAGTGATGGATGCAGGATTTTAACCCAAGTAGTCCAAATCCATATTCCATGTTTTTAATCACTTCTCAAGAGATATGTCAGGGATTGAATGAAAGGTTCTGCTACTGATAGAAATTTTTAAAAAGATCTTTACACCACCTAAAATGGTAAAATATGGCTGTGGACATCTATGGAAGTTGGACTCCATGGGTAAAGACCCTAAGAGCAGCTGCGAGAGATTCTGGGATTCAACCTGTGATCACTGGCAAGGCTTACTGAAAGGGGCAACTCTGTAGCTCTTCTGACACAGTAGCCAGACTAGCAAGGACCAATTTAGGTCATCCTGATGTCATTCTGTAATAGAATAAACAGTGGGAGTATCCACAGCAAACAGAAAGAACTAAGAACTACATCCATTTTTCCCCCCCTGGGACCAAGTAAGCATCAAAATTTTGTAATATCCCATTAAAAGGATAACCCTTGAAATTACTGATATTAGACTTTCAGCAATTTAGACTCATATACAAACTGGTTTAGAAAAAAAAAAAAAAGAAATGTGCTGTATCTTCTTCCCATATTTCATGAAAGAAGATAATACCCATTACCCAGGATTCACAAGAACAAGGAGAGGGTTTTGTTATGCTCTGGGGGGTATGGTACCACAAATAGGGAGGCAACCTCTTAACACACCTAGTATCATCCCCCAAGTCATAATGCAGTGCCCTTAGTCTGCAGTAATGGAGGATGGGTGTTATAACTGTCCAAAATATTACAGAGATACAGGAAGGGAGACTTCCAGTTTTGGAAAAGATAGAACACCCCTATTCCTTCCAGGTCCTCACTCTTATAACTAAAACAAACAAACAAACAAACAAAAACCTGGGGACACCTGGGTGACTCATTTGGTTAAGTGTCTAACTCTTGATTTTGTCTCTGCTCATGATCTCAGGGTTGTAAGATTGAGCCCCATGTTGGGCTCTGTGCTGAGCACAGAGCCTGCTTAAGATTCTCTCACTCCCTCTCCCTCTGCTTCACCCTTCCCCCCTCCCTCTTTAAAAATAAATTAAAATGTGAAAATATACTTACCATACAACCAAGCAATTGCACTCCTGGGCATTTGTCTTAGAGAAATTAAAACATATGTTCATACAAAATCCTGTACATGGTTATTTATTACAGCTTAATTTGCAATGGCCAAAATCTGGAAACAATCTAGATGTCCTTCAACAGATGAATAGTTAAACTGTGCTACATCCATACCATGGACAGTACTCAACAATAAAAAAGGAACACACTATTGATACATGTTCCAACTTGAATGAGTCTTGAAGGGATTATATTGAATGTAAAAAGCCAATATCAAAAGGCTACCTAGGATATGCTTCCATTTATATAACATTTTTGAAATGACATAGACCAATGATTGCCAGGAGTTAAACATGGGAAGAAGAGTAGGAGGAAAGTGGGTGTGGCAATAAAAGGGAAACAGTAGGTATCACTGTAGTGATGGAAATTTTCTGTATCTGGACTGTATCAATGCCAATATTTTATTCTTGATATTTTACTACAGTTGTTTTTTGTTGTTGTTGTTGTAGGAAACTGGGTAAAGTGTACACTGGATCTCTCTGCATTATTTTTTACCATTGCATGTGAATCTATAATTATCTCAAAATAAAAAATTAATCTAAAAATCATTAAGAAAGAAACCATGAAACATATATAGACATTGAAAAGTTGTCAAGATAGAATATTTAAAAGAGAAAAAACTATAAGTATTCTTTGTCAATAGGTTTAACATTAACATTGGACTCTGCCTCTAATTGTGAGGCCTTGCCTTTTGACTTGGCAGAAGCCATTAGGACATTTGAAGGTTAGAGAGAGGAAAAATGTAGTGAGGTGCCACTCTCCTTAGCATCACTCCCTCCACCATACACAACTGCCAGGCACATAATAGAGCTGAGTAGAAAGAGCACATTGAGCATTACAGCCACCCTATAAGTATACCTAAGGAAGCTGCAATGTAATAATCTCAGTGATGTGCTAGAATCATGATTCTTTAGGCAGAGCATGATCAGACACATTTCTAACCATGTAGGTTAAATGGTTGAGGTTAATATACTGTCTAGCTGCCTTTTATTAAGTACAGATGAGGCATTTAAAAGTGTCCTCACAACCTCATAGAACAGACAAGAGTAGGCAGAAGACTCTACTTCACAAAGTAAAAAAAAAAAAAAAAAATCCAAGCAGGTACACTTGATTCTACTATACCCATATCCTTTAAACATTCTTGAGAACAAAAAAGAGATTTAATAAATTAATATAATGCAGATGTATACTAGTATTCTAACACAGAATACCTAGAATATATTTGTGTATTGTGGAGAAAGGGAGATGATATGGGGGAAGGAGAGAAAGAGGGATGAGGCAAGCAAAAGGGAAAAAATTAAAATACCCTCCAAAATTCAGTGAAAATGACATAATTACATGTTTACATTGATTTGAAATTTTATATATGTATTTATGTATGTATAAATATATTTTTTTTAAAATAAAGTAATATACAAATTAAATATCTAATATGTTCTTTGGTACTTTAGTGGATTGTTTTGTATTCACTGCTTTGGAGATGTGGTCTAGAGGACTGTTGTTTATTGAGTGCTTATTAATAAGACAAGTACTATGCTAAGTGATTTACATAAATTATTTTATTTAATACCTACCACAACTGGAGGCAAGTATTATTTCTCCCATTGAACATATTAAGAAGTGAAGGTATAGCAAGTTTAAGACAACTCAGCAAATTTATACAGCTAGTAGATGAAAGAGCTGAGATTGAAATGTATCTTGGCTTGTTTCCCAAAGCAAAGCACAGCTTATAGTATGTATTCTGTGTTGAATTTTTGCTTATAAAAACGAGTGATATAGTGAGGCTCTTGTTTTATTTCTTTGAAGATTAAGAAGTACTGCTTTTATTTTTAAGGTAGAATATAGTTATAAAATGCTAGATGTACAACTCAGCCAAAAACTTGAACTAACTGCTGAGAACTGTTAGGATAAAGTTAAGATATGTTGAATTATTTTGATTTGGCTGAGGTCACTAGAACATTTGAGGGTTAGAGAGGGGGGAAATACATGAGGGGCCACTCCCTCTACTTGGCATCTCTCATTCCACTATACACAACTTTTTTCATGATCATGGAGAAAAAAAAGATATATTGAATTCTTACCCAAGTGTCTGGTTCCCCTTTTTGAGAGTTTTTTGGACATATCAAATCAGTCTCGATCATTTCAAAAATCTAAAATATAGCATAATGAACAGTTTCAAATACACAAGAAAAGGAAATATGTAATATTTTTAGTATTATTTTCTTATACTTTCTTTAATTCCTAATTCATGGAATTATAGGATCAATAAACATCAACAGAGATTCCATTTCCTTCATTCCTGGTTAATGATCCCTAAACTATCCTGAACAGAGGAGTAGGAAAAGAGCATGTTGCCTGCCTTCCCACAGCATCTTTGATGTCAACTTGCCTCACCCATAGCTCTTGTTCTAAAAGAAGCTTTTGGTTGGTCATGCTTTATACCACATGACCCTGTGAACTTGGTCCCAGCTGATTGGACCAAGTACAGGTAAGAGGCCGAAGATCAGTCAATCCATAGAAAGGCAGGTGACTGTATCCTAGGTCAAAAATGAGCTGGGACAATGACATTCTCAATTTCAGTAACTTTATGTACTAAATACCAGCTACCATGAACTTAATATTCATTTGCTATAGCTAGTCTAGAATGGAATTTTTTTTTAAAGATTTTATTTATTTATTTGACAGAGAGAGAGAGATAGCGAGAGCAGGAACACAAGCAGGGGAGTGGGAGAGGGAGAAACAGGATTCCCACTGAGTAGGGAGCCCGATGTGGTACTCGATCCCAGGACCCTGGGATCATGACCTGAGCCAAAGGCAGACGCTTAACGACTGAACTACCCAGGCGCCCCTAGAATGGAATTTTTAAAACCCTGATTTGGGGGGAAAATGGCAGCTGGAGTTGAATTAAATAACAATCCAACATATTGCAAAGAACGACCCAAAGGTACCAGACTATAGCTGATTGGTAAATGAACAATGAGACTCGTAGTTACTACACTTTTTTAAAAAGCTTAATGCATTTATCTCCAAATTTTACATCTTTTATAATATATTTTAGAGGAGTAAACTGGCATTTCATAAGTGTTTCAATTTAGTAATTTTAATTTCATATGAATACATGTACATTTTTCCATTATCACTTGTCTAACTGTCCTGTAAGCATTGAAAAATTAAAGGAGACAAGTCAGTAATATTTCCTCACATTAACTTTGTGTTTTAAGAGAATCTAACTGACTTCATAGCAAAATGCTGTCCCATGGAGAAATGAATTGAAAATAGGAAGCAGGGATTTATCTATCTGTCCATCTATTTTTGTATCTCTCTTTTTCCATATACACACACAATTTCATATATATACATAAATAATAATTCACATATACATAAATAATGATTCAAAAAGGTATTGGGAGGCTAAAACCAACAACACAAAAAACAACTGATTTTGGCAAGGGTGTAGAGAAAGGTGAACCCTCTTGCACTGTTGGTGGGAATGCAAACTGGTGCAGCCACTGTGGAAAACAGTATGAAGATTCCTCAAAAACTTAAAAATAGAACTACCCTGTAATCCAGGAATTGTACTTCTAGGTATTTCCCCAAAGGACACAAAAATACTAACTCAAAAGGATACACACACCCCGATGTTTATAGCAGCATTATTTACAATAGCCAAATTATGGAAACAGCCTAAGTGTCCATTGACTGATGAATGTATAAAGACACAGATATAGTGAAAAGAAGAGCCATATGCACCCCAAAGTTTATAGCAGCAATGTCTGCAATAGCCAAACTGTGGAAAGAGCTGAGATGCCCTTCAACAGACAAATGGATAAAGAGGATGTGGTCCATATATACAATGGAATATTACTCAGCCATCAGAAAGGGTGAATACCCAACTTTTACATCAACATGGATGGGACTGGAGGAGATTATGCTAAGTGAAATAAGTCAAGCAGAGAAAGTCAATTATCATATGGTTTCACTTATTTGTGGAACATAAGGAATAGCATGGAGGACATTAGAAGAAGGAAGGAAAAAATGAAGGGGGGGGAATCGGAGGGGGACATGAACCATGAAAGACTATGTACTCCAAGAAATAGACTGAGGTTTTGGAGGGGAGGAAGGTGGGGGGATGGGTTGGCCCAGTGGTGGGTATTAAGGAGGGCATGTATTGCATGGAGCACTGGGTGTTATAAGAAAACAATGAATCGTGGATCACTACATCAAAAACTAATGATGTGTTTTATGGTGACTAACATAACATAATTAAATTAAAAAAAAAAGTTGTGGTATATATACACAATGGAATATTACCCAGCCATCAAAAATAATGAAATCTTGCCATTTGCAGTGACATGGATGGAGCTAGACAGTATTATGCTAAGCAAAATAAGACAGTCAGAGAAAGACAAATACCATATGATTTCACACATATGTGGAATTTAAGAAACAAAACAAATGAGCAAAGGGGAAAAAAGTGAGAGGCAAACCAAGAAACAGACCCTTAAGTATATAGAACAAACTGATGGTTACTGGAATGGAGGTGGGTGATGGGATGGGTGAAATACATGATGGGATTAAGGACTGCATTTTTTTTTAAATTTAAATTCAAGTTAGTTAACATACAGTGCAACACTGGTTTCAGGAGCAAAATCCAGTGGTTCATCACTCACATATAACACTCCATGCTCATCCCAACAAGTAACGAGTGCAGTTATTGTGATGAGCACCAGGTGTTGTATGAAAGTTTTGAATCACTATATTGTACACCTGAAATTAATATTACACTCTTTGTTAACTAACGGAATTTAAATAAAAACTTTAAAAAAAGAAACTAAGAAAAAGCATTGGGAAAGTGCATGCACATCTGGAAAATATATTAAGAAAACCAAGTACAACATACTGTTTGTCTCTCAACAGATATGTTGCCTACACATGAAAATATAAATAATAGTAAGTTACAAGTTCTCCAAGGGTGGAAGAAGCCTTATCCAGTTTACTCATTTTAAAAGATTTTCCTACCAGGCCTAGCACAAATGATTTTAACTTGTAAAACCAGGTTTTCAAAAAATAATATTTTAAAAGGAAAGTATGTTGTAGAATAAATGCTTAAATCATGTTTTTATCACTCTAATGTCCACACATTTCAACATTGATGTATTTATTTCTTAGAGTTAAGGTACTAGGCTAAATTGTCAGGTAGGCCTTTCAAAAAAAATATATCTAGATCTGAAGACATTTTCCATAATTTTTATGAAACACAATTACTAGCCAAAGATAGCTTTCAAGCAAAAAAAAAAAAAAAGTCAATTGGATTATGAGAATTATTTTCAACCCGCACAAGAAGTAAGGCATTGTGATGGCCAACTGGAGATGCTATGGGTATATTCATAGCCCAGAAATAGTCTTTGGGGTTTGTTATATGAAAATTTCTCAAAGTATTAGAGCTCAGTGGAGTGCCCAACTAATACAGCTAACACATCATTTGATACAATTGGGCCTGCTGAGCAGCAAATGTTAATCAAAAATCAGTGTGTTGAGGAGAGCAAGGCCTCACTTAGGTTTATCACTAGGTATTGATCATGTTCAAACAGCTCTATTATCACCCCAGAAGCTCCAAGGTTAACTATTCTGGACCCAGTTTTAATAGCAACAGATTTTAAGTTATTGTCCTCACCAAAAGGATCCAAAGGGATACTGTATTTTGACCAGAATTTTCCAATTTGAGTAGCCTAATTCACACATTTCCAAATTTTCAATTCTCTTTAAACTGACTTTAAGAGAAACCTATAATAATGAATAATAATAATAATAATAGCTGTGATATCATTTATCATAGTTTATTATGAGCTATGTACATAAAGTCTTTGCAACAACTCTGAAGGGTAAATATTTTTTTCTCTACAGATGTGTTGACAGACTAAAATATTAAGTTAGCCTGCCAGTGTCAGAGATGAACCAAAAATTCAGTTTTATCCCAAACTACTCAACTGCATATATACAGCCTAGACTTCCATAGCAAAATACCATAGACTAGATGGTTTAAAAACCAGAAATTTGTTTCTCACATTCTGGAGGCTACAAGTCTGGGATTAGAGTGCCAGCATGGTTAGGTTATAGTGGGGGCTCCACCCTCATGACTTCATCTATAACTGGTTCCCTCCCACCTCCTAATAAGACCGTATTGAGAGTTAGGGCTTCACAATATGGATTTAGGAAACACATTCAGTTCACAACACACACCAAAAAGAACATTCAAAATTTTCTAAGAATTTCTTTTTTTTTCTTTTCTTTTTTATTTTATTATGTTATGTTAATCACCATACATTACATCATTAGTTTTTGATGTCGTGTTCCATGATTCATTGTTTGCGTATAACACCCAGTGCTCCATTCAGTACATGTTCTCTTTAATACCCATCACCAGTCTAACCCGTCCCCCTACCCCCCTTCCCCTCTAGAACCCTCAGTTTGTTTCTCAGAGTCCACAGTCTCTCATGGTTCGTCTCCCCCACCGATTTCCCCCCTTCATTTCTCCCTTCCTACTATCTTCTTTTTTTAAAATATATAATGTATTATTTGTTTCAGAGGTACAATCTGTGATTCAACAGTCTTACACAATTCACAGTACTCACCATCTAAGCAAGAATTTCTAAGATGTATTGTAAATATTCATTTGTGAGATGCTTTACAAAAAATATATATGTGTGTGTGTTCTGCGATGAAATACATTTGGCAAATACGTATACATTACATTCAATTTGGAGAAATTCACAATGCATGCTATCTGAGTGAAGTCCCTGACATGTCCTGTGGAAAAGAAATCTGTTTTACTTTAATCAGAGTTTTCCAAACTTGGTTTTCTATTAAGCACTTTCCCATAGAACACACTTGGAAAAATATTAGTTTCTGTCAGTCATGCTCTGCTCTTCCAATATCCTTCCTGGTTAGCATTATAACTATAGGTTTTGGGAATTTGAGTAACATACATCATGTTACAATGCTAGTAGGAGTGAACACAAAGAAGAAAGCTTAATTGCATGACATTAGGGTTCTGTCAGTGGATGGGAAAAAGCTAAAGTGGGTGTCATGGACAGTATAAGACTATAGTATGTATTATACTTAAAATGTATATGCTTAATAGTCAACATTTTGCATAGATGAATAATAATGATGATGGTGATGAGTTATTATTATTATTATTTTTAAAGATTTTATTTATTTATTTGAGAGAGAGAATGAGAGAGAGCACATGAGAGGGGGGAGGGTCAGAGGGAGAAGCAGACTCCCTGCCGAGCAGGGAGCCCGATGCAGGACTCGATCCAGGGACTCCAGGATCATGACCTGAGCCGAAGGCAGTCACTTAACCAACTGAGCCACCCAGGCGCCCGAGTTATTATTATTATTACATGAAGAACAAAGACAAATTTATTGAAATACTGCTCCCTCATTGTATTAATCAGGATTCTCCAGAGAAATTTAGATAGATGATAGATAGATGATGATGATGATAGATAGATAGATAGATAGATAGATAGATAGATGATAGATAGATTATAGATAGAAAAAGAAAAAGAGATAAAGATATTTATTATGAGGAATTAGCTCACATGATTATGAAGTCTTGAGAAGTCCCAGAACGTCTCAGCTGGAAACCCAGGAAAGCCAGCAGTATATTACAGTCTGAGTTCAAAAGCCTGAGAACCAGGGGAGCTGATGGTATAAATCCCAGTCCAAGGGTTGTAAAAGAATGATACTCCAAGGAAGCAATATAATTCTCCTTTCTCCCACCTTTTTGTTCTATTCAGGCCCTCAAAGGATTGGTTGGTGCTCACCCACATAGAGAAGGGTAATTTGCTCCACTCAGTCTACCTGATTCAAATACTAATTTCTTCAGGAAACACCCTAATCAGGCACACCCAGAAATAATTACTAAGCGGACATGTGGACATAGTATGATCCAGTTGACACATATTAGTAACCATCACAATCATCACAAGTGGCATTTAAAATTCTAGAAAATGTTACTATACATCATTGACATAACCTTATTCTTGTATGGCAGCACATGACAATTTTTATGTTTGTGACTAAAGGAATTTGTTGAAGGCACTCACTATTGAAAACAAACCTACATGTAAAAATCAATTTCAAGAGATTCATTTGACTAAAGCTTCTACACAAAGTTTCAGAGTAGAAGTGATGAATTAAAAAAAAAAAAGACATACTAAAGTCTTCAAAGTGTGAAATAAATTTCCACAACCCCATTTTTAAATGTCATGACAGACCTAGAAACAATTAAGTGAATATAACTAATTAAAACCAAATTACTAAATCAATAGTGTAATTTAGCCCAAACTAAAGGGCTCACTCTAGCAGACCTGAAATACTTAGGTTTGACAAGCCGAGTCCTAGATCTCAATTAAATAATATGATGCTATTGGCCAGGAAACTTGCAGAAAAATCTTTATTCTTAGATTTGAGATTAATAATAAAGTACAACAGAATGTTCTCAGACATATGAAATATTTCAATATTCAGAATAATCCAAAGTGTTAGCTGTATTTGTATTATACACAGGCTAACTAGCCATATTCCATAGGTTAAGGAAGAAACACTATTAAGATGGTAGTTATATTTAAGATAGAGATCCAAACTAATTTTAAATGACTTGTTAGTATAATTTTTTATGTTAATGCTTTTTACACTGTCCAATTTCTAGACAAAATTACCCCTGGTGAAAAATTGTTGAAAGAATTTGAGAGCTGGGCATATGAGATCCTCTATAGAATTGGGGAGGTAGCATAAGATCCTGAAATATGGAGTATGGAGAATTCATTTCTAGAAAAGAGTTGGGTGAAATATGGAGAAAGACTGAACATTTCTGCTTATGGGCCCAGACAATGAACTTATGATGCAGGCATGGTAATTAATGATATATTCCAAGTGGCAAATTGATTTAGTTTACATAACTAGATGAATATAGATCCTGGGAGATATGGAAGAACTTGATAGAATGATTTGGACAATAGCAGCAATGTATCTGACTGTGATTGAGTGAAAAATATCAATTTTCTTTTTTTTTAAAGATTTTATTTATTTATTTGAGAGAGAGAATGAGAGAGAGAGAGCACATGAGAGGGGGGAGGGTCAGAGGGAGAAGCAGGCTCCCTGCCGAGCAGGGAGCCCGATGCAGGACTCGATCCAGGGACTCCAGGATCATGACCTGAGCCGAAAGCAGTCACTTAACCAACTGAGCCACCCAGGCACCCAAAAAATATCAATTTTCAAAGAGGCATAATTTCATCAATAATTCTCTTCTCTTCTATACATGAAGAAAGCATATACTCATGACCCAGCTCATGTGATGTTGTGTTTGTAGTTGTATTTAGGAAAGAAGGCAATCACCTAAATGATGTGATTTCATCTGCCTCTCTTATCAACTCACCAATATTTTATGTTCTTTTAACAAGGAACAAAAAAGAATGTTAATTAACACAGAGATATAAATTACTGCTATTAGATACTTTCCTGAAAAATTTATTGGAATAATTGAAAAAAGTATGAAAATGGTAGGGGGGATACATTAGGATAAAATGAATCTGACCTATCAAGGAGTCTGCTTATGTTGATAATGGGTTGATATTGACAATGATGTCTCTCTGGTTCGGCAACATTCAGAAGCATCTTTTGAATAATGAAAGAATAATCAAATCATAATCAATGCAGTGAAATTTCTAATTATGTTGAGTCTGTTTAAACATTAATGATTCAGAGGTGACATCAGCCAAATGGTGGAGTAGGAAGTTCCAGGTCCTCATTTCCCCATGGAAACATCAAAAAAGAAACAAAATAGCAACAACAACAAACTAAAGGCTGGCTAAAGGAACTTTATAGGAGCTTTGGAAAATAATCAAAGATTTAGAGCAGCCATGCAAACATCCAATCAAGAAAAAGCAGAATTCAAATAGTAGGAAATTTCCTGGTGCTTTTATTTACCATTAACCCACCTCTTCCCTGGTGCTTTATGGTCTTGGTTTGGAGGAAGCGGCTGCCCACTTCCCAATTCCCTAGAGGGGAACCAGAAGAACAGAGCAATGTTCTGACTTACCGGGAGTTTGCCTGAATGACTGGTCTCTATTTCACCTAACTTTGAGCTCAGGAAGGCAAAATCATTGGGTGGTGTTCATGAAAGCTGCTGGGAACCTAAGACCCACAGATGCTTGGGGCAAGAGATTTTGGGTGAAGACATTTAATTAACCATCTTAGGCAGCATCTCAGTTCCCATTTCTCTTCTTTAAACTGAAGGAATCAAAGATCTTGTTTACAACTTTCTAATGTGTCTGGACTGCTTAAAGGACTGGTCTCTGTTTCACCTAACTTAGATCTCTGGCACTGAAAAGTGGTGAAAACATCAAGAGCTGCTTGTAAAAGCTGAAGGAGGACTACAGACCTGCAGGAGCCTGGAGCAAGACATTATGGGTAGACATAATATGTTCTTAAAATTGTTTGTATTTCTTTGGTGTTGGTTGTGATCTCTCCTCTTTCATTCATGATATTATTTATTTGGGTCCTATCTCTTTTCTTTTTGATAAGTCTGCCCAGGGGTTTATCAATCTTGTTAATTCTGTCAAAGAACCAGCTCCTAGTTTTGTTGATCTGTTCTACTGTTCTTTTGGTTTATATTTCATTGATTTCTGCTCTGATCTTTATTATTTCTCTTCTCCTGCTGGGTTTAGGCTTTATTTGATGTTTTTTCTCCAGCTCCTTTAGGTGTAGGGTTAGGTTGTGTATTTGAGACCTCTCTTGTTTCTTGAGAAAGGCTTGTATTGCTATATACTTTCCTCTTAGGGCTGCCTGTGCTGCATCCCAAAGATTTTGAGCAGTTGTATTTTCATTTTCATTGGTTTCCACGAATTTTTAAAATTCTTCTTTAATTTCCTGGTTGACCCATTCATTCTTTACTAGGATGCTCTTTAGCCTCCCTGTATTTGAGTTCTTTCCAACTTTCCTTTTGTGATTGAGTTCTAGTTTCAAAGCATTGTGGTCTGAAAATATGCAGGGAATGAGCAGCTATATGCCAGCAAATTAGATAATCTGGAAGAAATGGATGCATTCCTACAGATGTATCAACAACCAAAACTGAACCAGGAAGAAATAGAAAACCTGAATAGACCTATAACCACTAAGGAAATTGAAGCAGTCATCAAAAATCTCCCAACAAACAAAAGCCCAGGGCCAGATGGCTTCCCAGGGGAATTCTACCAAACATTTAAAGAAGAATTAATACCTATTCTTCTGAAGCTGTCCCAAAAAAATAGAAATGGAAGGAAAAGTTCCAAACTCGTTTTATGAGGCCACCATTACCTTGATCCCAAAACCAGACAAAGACCCCATCAAAAAGGAGAATTACCGACCAATATCCCTGATGAACATGGATGCAAAAATTCTCACCAAAATACTAGCCAATAGGATCCAACAGTACATTAAAAGGATTATTCACCACGACCAAGTGGGATTTATCCCTGGGCTGCAAGGTTGGTTCAACATCTGCAAATCAATCATTGTGATACAATACATTAATAAAAGAAAGAACAAGAACCATATGATCCTCTCAATAGATGCAGAAAAAGCATTTGACAAAGTACAGCATCCTTTCTTGATCAAAACTCTTCAGAGTATAGGGATAGAGGGTACATACCTCAATATCATAAAAGCCATCTATGAAAAACCCACAGCAAATATCATTCTCAATGGGGAAAAACTGAGAGCTTTCCCTCTAAGATCAGGGACACTGCAGGGATGTCCACTATAACCACTGCTATTCAACATAGTATTAGAAGTCCTATCCACAGCAATCAGACAACAAAAAGAAATAAAAGGCATCCGAATCAACAAAGAAGAAGTCAAACTCTCACTCTTTGCAGATGATACGATACTTTATGTGGAAAACCCAAAAGACAATACCCCAAAACTGCTAAAACTCATACAGGAATTCAGTAAAGTGGCAGGATATAAAATCAATGTACAGAAATCAGTGGCATTCCTATACACCAAAAACAAGACAGAAGAAAAAGAAATTAAGGAGTTGATGCCATTTACAATTGCACCCAAAATAGGATGTAAAATCAATGCACAGAAATCAGTGGCATTCCTATACACCAACAACAAGACAGAAGAACGAGAAATTAAGGAGTCGATTCCATTTGCAATTGCACCCCAAACCATAAGATACTTAGGAATAAATCTAACTAAAGAGACAAGGAATCTGTACTCAGAGAACTATAAAATACTCATGAAAGAAATTGAGGAAGACACAAAGAAATGGAAAAACATTCCATGCTCATGGATTGGAAGAACAAATATTGTGAAGATGTCAATGCTCCCTAGAGCAATCTACACATTTAATGCAAATCCCTATCAAAATACCATTCACTTTTTTCAAATGAATGGAACAAATAATCCTAAAATTTGTATGGAACCAGAAAAGACCCCGAATAGCTAGAGGAATGTTGAAAAAGAAAAGCAAAGCTGGTGGCATCACAATTCCGGACTGCAAGCTGTATTACAAAGCTGTCATCATCAAGACAGTATGGTACTGGCACGAAAACAGACACATATATCAATGGAACAGAATAGAGAGCCTAGAAATGGACCCTCAACTCTATGGTCAACTAATCTTCAACAAAGCAGGAAAGAATGTCCAGTGGAAAAAAGACAGTCTCTTCAACAAATGGTGTTGGGAAAATTGGACAGCCACATGCAGAAGAATGGAACTGGACCATTTCCTTACACCACACACAAAAATAGACTCAAAATGGTTGAAAGACCTCAATGTGAGACAGGAGTCCATCAACATCCTAAAGGAGAACAAAGGCAGCAACCTCTTTGACCTCAACCACAGCAACTTCTTCTTAGAAACATCACCAAAGGCAAGGGCAGCAAGGGCAAAAATGAACTATTGGGACTTCATTAAGATAAAAAGCTTTTGCATAGCAAAAGAAACAGTCAACAAAACCAAAGACAACCGACAGAATGGGAGAAGATATTTGCAAATTTCATATCAGATAAAGGGCTAGTATCCAAAATCTATAAAGAACTTATCAAACTCAACACCCAAAGAACAAATGATCCAATCAAGAAATTTGCAGAAGACATGAATAGATATTTTTCCAAAGAAGACATCCAAATGTCCAACAGACACATGAAAATGTGCTCAACATCGCTCGGCATCAGGGAAATCCAAATCAAAACCTCAATGAGATACCACCTCACACCAGTCAGAATGGCTAAAATTAACAAGTCAGGAAGCTACAGATGTTGGCGGGGATGCGGAGAAAGGGGAACCCTCCTACACTGTTGGTGGGAATGCAAGCTGGTGCAGGTACTCTGAAAAACAGTATGGAGTTTCCTCAAAAAGTTGAAAATAGAACTACCATATGGTCCAGCAATTGCACTACTGGGTATTTATCCCAAAGATACAAATGTAGGGATCCAAAGGGGTATGTGCAACCCGATGTTTATAGCAGCAATGTCCACAATAGCCAAACTGTGGAAAGAGCCAAGATGTCCATTGACAGATAAATGGATAAAGAAGTGGTATATATATATATATATACAATGGTATATTATGCAGCCATCAAAAGGAATTTTGATTTCAAATCTTGCCATTTGCAATGACGTGGATGGAACTGGAGGGTATTATGCTGAGCTAAATATGTCAATCAGAGAAAGACAAGTATCATATGACCTCACTTATATGAGGAATTCTTAATTTCAGGAAACAAACTGGGGTTTGCTGGAGTGGTGTGGGGTGGGAGGTATGGGGTGGCTTGGTGATAGACATTGGGGAGAGTATGTGCTATGGTGAGCACTGTGAATTGTGTAGGACTGTTGAATCACAGACCTGTACCTCTGAAACAAATAATACATTATATGTTAAAAAAAAAGAAGATAGCAGGAGGGGAAGAATGAAGGGGGGGAAATCGGAGGGGGAGACGAACCATGAGAGACTATGGACTCTGAAAAACAAACTGAGGGTTCTAGAGGGGAGGAGGTGGGGGATGGGTTAGCCTGTTGATGGGAATTAAAGAAGGCACATTCTGCATGGAGCACTGGGTGTTATGCTCAAACAATGAATCATGGAACACTACATCAAAAACTAATGATGTAATGTATGGTGATTAACATAACATAATAATAAATAAAAAAGAAGACATTATGGGTGGAGACATACAATAGACCATCTAAGACTTCAAGGAGAAACTGATGTGACATGCTTTGGGAAATTAAGACACGCAGAAGCAGCCCTGTATATAGGAGAATTGAAAAACCCACACACAAGCCCAGACAAGGTACATTCTATAAAAAGGTCTGAGAAGACCTTCACCCTTCATCTTGGGCTGATCCCAAGGATCAAAGCATGTCCAGCTAAGTAAAGGACTTCCAAAGCAAAAATGTTTATTTTTTTATGCGGTCCAGTTTCTTTCTTTTTCTTTCTTTTGTTACTAATGCTTTTGGTTCCATATCCAGGAACTCAACAACAACAAAATATAAATAACACAGTTTTATGAAGTTTATTATATATTACAAAAACTAGAACGATCTGTTAAGTCCTTTATTTGAGAATCACTTGAATAAATTATATGATATGACCATATAATGGAAAAGTATGAACCTATGTAAAATTAGACTGTAGGGGCACCTGGGTGGCTCAGTTGGTTAAGTGTCTGCCTTTGGCTCTGGTCATGATCCCAGGGTCCGGGGATCGAGCCCCGCATCGGGCTCCCTGCTCAGTGGGGAGTCTGCTTCTCCCTCTGCTTCTACCCCTGGCTTGTTCTTTCTCTCTCTCTCTCTCAAATAAATAAATCTTTAAAAAAAATAATAAATAATAAATAAAATTAGATTGTAGATCTATGTTTATTGACATAGAAAATGTCTGTGACTTTTTGAGTACCAAAAATATATGAAAATAGTAAATGTAGTATTACTCATTATGTATAAATATTATTTGTGTATAGGTAAGTAGGTTGATAGATACAGAGAGAAGATATTCATGGAAGGGTAGATACAAAACAGTTAACACTATTTCTTTCCAGGAGTTAGAATTAAAAGTAAATTTTACTTTAATAATTATACTTTCTCTACATCAAATTTGTTATAATAAGAATATATTATTTATATAAACAGAGAAAATATAAAGCTATTTTCATTCTGGAAAATATAATGCAAGTTACTTTTTACAAACAATGTCTTTTAAGGGGCGCCTGGGTGGCTCAGTCATTAAATGTCTGCCTTTGGCTCAGGTCATGATCCCAGGGTCCTGGGATCGAGCCCTGCGTCAGCCTCCCTGCTCGGCGGGAAGTCTGCTTCTCCCTCTCCCACTGCCCCTGCTTGTGTTCCCTCTCCCGCTGTGTCTCTCTCTGTCCAATAAATAAATAAAATCTTTAAAAAAACAAACAAAAAAAACCAATGTCTTGAAATTAATGTGAAGAAATACATTATTTCTTCTCCTAGTTAATTAAATACCACCAAAGAATAATTAATTATGTACAGAAACAGATTAACAACAATTTCTGTGTTCTCTATCATTTATTTTCAGTCACTAACAAGATTTTTTATTTCTAACAATAATTTTCAAAATATACAAAGTAAGTTTATTCTAATTAACTTGTCTTTTTTTGATGTGTGTGTGTATCTGTGTATAATTTTAGTTTCAAATAGTATTCTCTTATATTCACTGTTCATATACAGAAGGCAGATGGTTGTCAAAGAGACAAGATAAGAAAAGATGTGTTTATCTACCTTCCAGAAGTGAAGATTTCTAATTAATTTTGCTTTCACTTTACAGATGTCACTTGAGGTAAGCTATCAGCTTTCCAACTGGCAGGCTAGCTGATGAAAATTCAACCAACATTTCCAATTCCTTTTGGCATTCGCACAGGTTGCTTGATGTTATAAATAAGCAGGGAAAAAAAAGTTTAAGGGTTGATTAAATCCTTATTAGTGGAAATTTGCAATGTGCATCCTCAAGAGCCTTTTGTTATAATACAAGGAAGTTTATTTCAAACTCTTTTACTCCAATGTGCTTAAGGGCAATGAATAATAGGCATTATGAATTGTGAATAGAGATAGAGATACTATATATCATGGATAATGATTTTTTTTTTAGAATCATATGCCTAATGGTTGTTAATTACCATAGAGAATATATAATACATAAAAATGAATGATCGTTAGCCCATTTGGAGAAATCTAACCTTACTCTTTTATACATACAAATTCATCCAAAGGTTTCAATAGGCATTTAGACATGTACAACAGTACAAAAACCCCACTTCATTTACAAATAGCTCTAAGGGTGTTCTGTTATTTATAGAACATGTCTTTGAAATGTCCACCATTTTTAAGGGGTACTTAAAAAGGGTAGTTATTACTTATAGTGACCAAAAAAATCTTTTTTAGTATCTTTTCCCCAGTGTTAAGTATCTTTATTTTCCAAAACAAAAATGGAATCATTGTCGTTGAATTGTTTTTCAGATTAGGAAAGTCATAGTTTACCATAGTCTCAGAAACAGACTCTGAGATATGTATATGCATGCAGATGATTACTGGGAAGTGCTCTCAAAAATATCATTTGTTCATAAGTGAGGGAAGGAGGTTAGACAGGGAGTAGTTGGACTGTCATGCAATTGAACTAGAAGCCTTGACCTCACAGGTTTCTGTGGAGCTGACATGGCCTTACAAGTATCTCAAAAGGAGGCAAGGTCCAGCCGTTGTGACCATTCCATCAACCAGTCATTGGTTGTGGGATGCCCCCAGGGAAAGAGTGTAACCTTGGGGATAGCAACTCCTTTAAGCTGACTACCATGTACTGGGTAACTAATGCCACAGGCTTGAAGAGGGAGGGATCCGAATGTTTCACCATAGCACAGTAAAAAGTGCACACAATGCTGGAAGATGTAAATAAGAAAGTAAAAATCTCCATAATCTCATCAACCATACATAAGCAAAATTAACTTTTTGCTTGGTCTTTGTGTATCATCGAATTCTAAAAAAACCACAAGTCATTCTTGAATGCTCTCCTTGCCTCTCCCTCGCTTGTACATCCAATAAACTAGCAACTCTTGACAATTTTATACACTAAATGTTTCTTAAATCCATCTCTACTTCCAATGTTATCTCCATTTCAATGGCCCTGATTCAGGCCCTCATCTCTTTCTTCATTTATAACATCTGCATTTTTACTGACTCCTCAAGTCATTGGCTGTTACCTCACTCCTTCTTGCCTTAGGTTTTCCTACCTGACTTTTTCTTCACAATATATACCATGATGTTTTATTATTTAATGGATTTTCTTAATTGTACACATTTACCATATTATGCTTAAAGACTTCTAGTGACTTTCCATTGTGCTTAGAATAAAATCCAAACTTCATACTCTGGCTTACAAAGCCCTACACAATCCAACCTTTGCCTACCTCTTCAGAATCTACCACAGTCCATCCATAATTTCTTTTTTCTGTTCTTTAATTATGTACCCACCAAGGTCACTCACATTGAGTTCTCTGATTAAATGTCATCTCGGAGAGCTCTATTGACCACTCCAGCTTAAATAGTTACTTAGTCACTAGCATATCCTTTTTCCATTTTCTTCATGGCACTCATTACAAGGTATGAATATTTGGCAACTCTCTGTCTACCCCCACCTTTAGAATATAACCCCCAGATTACAGTAAATCTATGTTTGCCTGACGTACCGTTTCCTTAGCATCTAGAAATTTGTCTGCCACATAGTAGTCTATTCATAAACAAATGAATAAATGTTTTTGTCTTTGTTTCTTTATTTATGTTATGTTAATCACCATACATTACATCATTAGTTTTTGATGTAATGTTCCATGATTCATTGTTTGCGTATAACACCCAGTGCTCCATTCAGTACATGCCCTCTTTAATACCCATCCTCTTGTGATTTTCTAGTTTCAAAGCATTGTGTTCTGAAAATATGCAGGGAATGATCCCAATCTTTTGGTACCAGTTGAGACCTGATTTGTGATCTAGGATGTGACCTATTCTGGAGAATGTCCCATGTGCACTAGAGAAGAATGTGTATTCTGTTGCTTTGGGATGGAATGTTCTGAATATATCTGTGAAGTCCATTTGGTCTCGTGTGTCATTTAGTCTTTATTTCCTTGTTGATCTTTTGCTTAGATGATCTACCTATTTCAGTGAGGGGGGTGTTAAAGTCCCCCACTAATATTGTATTGTGTTGTCAATGTGTTTCTTTGCTTTTGTTATTAATTGGCTTATATTATTGGCTGTTCCCATGTTAGGGGCATAGATATTTACAACTGTTAGATCTTCTTGGTTGATAGACCCTTTAAGTAGGATATAGTGTCCTTCCTCATTTCCTATTATAGTCTTTGGTTTAAAATCTAATTTGTCTGATATAAGGATTGCCACCCCAGCTTTCTTTTGGTGTCCATTAGCATGGTAACTGGTTTTCCACCCCCTCACTTTCGATCTGGGGGTGTCTTTGGGTCTAAAATGAGTCTCTTGCAGACAGCATATCAATGGGTCTTGTTTTTTTATCCAATCTGATAGCCTGTGTCTTTTGATTGGGGCATTTAGCCCATTTACATTCAGGGTAATTATTGAAAGATATGAATTTAGTGCCATTGTACTGCCTGTAAGGTGACTGTTACAGTATATTGTCTGTGTTCCTTTCTGGTCTATGTTGCTTTTAGGGTCTCTCTTTGCTTAGAGGACCCCTTTCAATATTTCTTGTAGGGCTGGTTTCGTGTTTGCAGATTCCTTTAGTTTTTGTTTGTTCTGGAAGCTTTTTATCTCTCCTTCTATTTTCAATGACAGCCTAGCTGGATATAGTATTCTTGGCTGCATATTTTTCTCATTTGGTGAGAAATGAAATATTTTTCCATCTTTTGTGTCTTCTTCAATTCCTTTCATGAGTGTTCCATAGTTCCTAGAATATAGATCCTTTACCTCTTTGGTTAGGTTTATTCTGAGGCATCTTATGGTTTTTGCTGCTATTGTAAATGGAATCATTTCTCTAATCTCTCTTTCTACAGCTGCGTTGTTAGTGTATAAGAAAGCAACTGATTTCTGTGCATTGATTTTGTATCCTGCCACATTACTGAATTGCTTTATGAGTTTTAGTAATTTGGGGGTGGAGTCTTTTGGGTTTTCCACATAAAGTATCATGTCATCTGCGAAAAGAGAGAGTTTGACTTCTTCTTTGCCAATTTGAATACCTTTTATTCCTTTTTATTGTCTGATTGCTCTTGCTAGGACTTCTAGTACTATGTTGAACAAGAGTGGCGAGAGTGGGCATCCTCAACGTTTTCCTGATCTTAAGGGAAAGCCTCCCTCTTTTCCCCATTGAGGATGATATTTGCTGTGAGTTTTTCATAGATGGATTTTATGAACTTGAGGAATGTTCCCTCTATCCCTATAATCTGGAGAGTTTTAATCAGGAAAAGATGTTGTATTTTGTCAAATGCTTTCTCTGCATCAATTGAGAGGACCATATAGTTCTTCTCCCTCCTCTTATTAATGTGTTCTATCACCTTGATTGATTTGCGAATGTTGAACCACCCTTGCATCCCGGGGATAAATCCCACTTGGTCGTGGTGGATGATCCTTTTAATGTATTGTTGGATTCTATTAGCTAGGATTTTGTTGAGGATTTTGGAATCAATATTCATCAGGGATATCGGTCTGAAATTCTCCTTTTTGATGGGGTCTTTGCCTGATTTGGGGATTAAGGTAATGCTGGCCTCATAGAATGAGTTTGGAAGTTTTCCTTCTCTTTCTATTTTTTGAAACAGCTTCAGTAGAATAGGTATTATTTCTTCTTTGAATGTTTGGTAGAAATCCCCAGGGAATCCATCAGGCCCTGGACTCTTGTTTTTTGGGAGGTGTTTGATCACTGCTTCAGTCTTGTTACTGGTTATTGGCCTATTCAGGTTGTCAATTTCTTCCTGTTTCAGTCTTAGGAGTTTATAGGTTTCCAGGAAGGCCTCCATTTCATCCAGATTGCTCAGTTTATTGGCATATAGTTGTTGGTAATAATTTCTAACAATTGCTTCTATTTCCTTGGTGTTAGTCATGATCTCTCCCCTTTCATTCATCATTTTATTAATTTGGGTCCTTTCTCTTTTCTCTTGGATAAGTCTACCCAGTGGTTTATTGACCTTATTAATTTTTTCAAAGAACCAACTTCTAGTTTTGTTGATCTGATCTACTGTGTTTCTGGTTTCTAATTCATTGATTTCTGCTCTAATTTCTGCTGAGAGTGGAGTATTGAGGTCTCCTACAATTAATGTATTGTTATCAGTAGGGCTCTATTTTGGTTAACAGTTGGCTTATGTAGATGGCTGCTCCCATGTTGGGGGCATAGATATTTACAATTGTTAGATCTTCTTGTTGGATAGACCTTTTAAGAATGATATAATGTCTTTCTGTGTGTCTAATGACAGACTTTAGTTTAAAATCTAATTTGTCTGATATAAGAATTCCTACCCCAGCTTTCTTTTGAGGTCCACTGGCTTGGAAGATGGATTTCCATCCCCTCACTTTCAGTCTGGATGTATCTTTAGGTTCAAAATGAGTCTCTTGTAGGCAGTATACAGATGGGTCCTGTCTTTTTATCCAATCTGCAACCCTGTGGTGTTTTATGGGAGCATTTAGGCCATTCATGTTGAGAGTAATTATTGAAAGATAAGAATTAATTGTCATCATGTTGCCTGTGAAGACATTGTTTTTATAGATTGTCCCTGTAAATTTCTGTTGTAGATCGCTCTTGGGGTCTGTCTCCTTTTATAGAACCCCCCTTAATATTTCTTGCAGGGCCGGCTTAGTGGTCACATATTCTTTCAGTTTCTGCCAGTCATGGAAGCTCTGCATCTCTCCATCCATTCTAAATTAGAGCCTTGTGGGATAAAGTATTCTTCTCATTTAGTACCCTGAATATGTCTTGCCAGGCCTTTCTGGCTTGCCAGGTCTCTGTGGATAGGTCTGACGTTATTCTGATGTTCTTCCCTCTGTACGTAGGGAATCTCTTCCCCCTAACTGCCCTTAAGATAGTTTCCTCGGTTCTAAGATTTGCAAGTTTTACTATTACATGCCAGGGTGTTGACCTGTTTTCATTGATCTTGGAAAGTGTCCTCTCTGCCTCTAGGATGTGAATGTTTGTTTCATTCCCCAGATTAGGGAAGTTCTCAGCTATGATTTGCTCAAATACATCTTCTGGTCCTCTCTCTCTCTTCACTCCCTCCGGGATTCCAATTATTCTGACATTGGAATGCTTCATGGTGTCCCTTATTTCTCTGATTCTATTTTCTTGGATTCTGAGTTGTTTTTCCCTGGCCTCCTCTTTTCCCTTTTTATCTATTATATTGTCTTCCAGGTCCCTTATTCGTTCTTCTGCCTCACTTACTTTAGCTGTTAGATTATCTAGATTGGTTTGGATCTCACTGATAGCATTTTTAAGTTCTGCCAATTCAGCTTTCCTTTCTGCCCTTAAAGACTCTATGTTGCCATTAATTGATTTCTCCTTTCTAGCCATTGTCTTCACAATTGCTAGCCTGAATTCCATCTCTGACATCTTCGTTATATCTGCATCCATTTGTAAATCTGCAGCATAAGTCATAATCTCTGAGTCTTTCCTGTTTTGGGGGCTCCTCCTCCTAGTCATTCTGTTGATGGGTGTTTGAGGGAATGTATAGAGTCCAAATTATTGACCAGAACCCAAGTAAGATGCACCTGTTTTCTTGGGACCTTAGGGTGGCTGGCCGCTTGTTTTCCCACCCTGTCTTCTGGGGGAGGGGCCTGCCCCACTGTTACTCAGGCAACCCTGTTTGGGCAGAGTTGCCCTGCCCCCCTGTGGTGGGGGATGGGCTCAGTGGGAATCAGTTTTGGGGGCTTTTGTTCTCTGGTGCCTTTCCCTGGCGGCTTTCCGTGTCTCTTCTGCGAGTCAGAGCAGAAGAGACAGTTTCCAACCTTCTGCCTCAGAGCAGAGAGATCACAGTCTGTTCTTCAGTAAGCTCTCCAGGCCACACTGTCTCCATTTCTGTCTGTGCTGCTATAAACTGCAGTGTCCTGGGTTGTGTGCCCCTCCACATTGCTCCCAGTCCTGACTCCAGGTTGGGGCACTTCTCTGCCCTTTGTGCTTCTAAAACTACCAGCCATTCCCAGTTCGCCTGCATGACCCCGCAGCTCCAGGTTTCCGCCCCAGGGGCTCCCCTAAAGTCCTTTCCCCGCCGCTACTGGTCTGCGAGTCTGTGCCCTGTCCGCAGCCCGCGAGGCTGTCACTCACTGGTGGTGTAGGATCCCCATGTCCAGGCACCCTCCTGTTGCTGTTTATCCTCCGATATCTGCCCATGGAATCAGGGCTCCCCGCTTCATACCTCAAAACCAACTGCCTGCGATATTCTGCTTGTAGGGATCCAGATCTTCTTACATCTCAGGCTGGTTTCGTGGGTGCTCAGAGTGGTCTGGTAGATATCCAGCTCAATTCCTGGGACCTGTTGAAATAGGGTCTCCTACTCCTCTGCCATCTTTCCTTCCTCCCAATATATAAAATCTTTAAAAAAAAAAACAAAAATGGATTTTCTTTCAGTTATTTTGCAAAATTTATTTTGAAAAAAGCAAGTATCATATAACTATTAGATTATCAATGGTTTTAGCATCTTCATTTAGAAAATTATTGTAATTAAACATTACTTTGAGTGTAATATTCTGGAGAAGGAAAAACCAACTCACAAATTTTTCTGAGCTCAATTTTACAAACTTAATATTCTATATAGTGTATAAGCCAATCAATAACAAAATTATAATGAACTTGTGAATACTGGGATGGACAATGAATTTGCCAAATTCTTTTCTCAGACAAATTACATTGCAAAAATCTTTTCTCTATGGGCCACTTTTGTGAATATGTCTGTGTGAATCCAAGACAAAAAAGTATGGGACAAATTATTTACAAGTATCTTCAAGTTATCCTAAAGCTTTAAAGAAAGATACAAGGTAAAAATAAATAAAATATCACATACAAATAAGAATATACTTGTCATAACACTTAAAATATGGTATACAACTCAGTATTTGATAGGCCTTCTGAGTATCCTATTAGAATTGTCACAGTAATGAAAGTCAGCTTTTCTAGATGATATCAGTCCATATGTTCTCATAAGGAAAACTCTTCCTTCAGCATTCACTGTATAGTTCTTTCATAAAATATTATCATTCCATAAATTACTATACTAGTTTAGAGCAATAAATTCTACCTTAAATAATATGGCTTCCCCAAATTGTTAAATATTTCTCCAGCATATATTAGGAATGTATAATGTGTTACAAACTAAATGTAAATATAGATAAGGGGGAAAATTTCTTTCACACTCTATAAAACCAAATATAATTTTAGTTGCTTTAAATCTATTTCCAGTTTTAAAAATGAGGAATTATGGTATGTTTTTTTAAATATAATGCAAAGTTATTTCTTGAATATAAGTTCAGGAAAGAGGAAAATTAGGAAGAAAATTGCCCTTTTAGCAAGTAATAGTAACAAAAACATCTATTATTTCTCAAATACTCACTCTTGCTTCACAAGCACTATGCTGGGTATTTTACATTTGTTATCTAATGTAATCTTCAAAATAATCCGATGATAGAGGTGTATTGCTCATATTTACCAATGACCAAACTCATTTAGCAAATTTTCCCGCTCTCATTTTGATTATTTCTGTGTTCCACCCCCAGTCATTTCTTTCCAAAGACTACTTATATAGTTAAATCACAAAACTGAGGCACATTCATGTTTTATTTTATTTTTTTAAGATTTTATTTATTTATTTGAGAGAGAGAGAATGAGAGAGAGAGCACATGAGAGGGGGGAGGGTCAGAGGGAGAAGCAGACTCCCCGCCGAGCAGGGAGCCAGATGCGGGACTTGATCCTGGGACTCCAGGATCATGACCTGAGCCGAAGGCAGTCACTTAACCAACTGAGCCACCCAGGCGCCCCACATTCATGTTTTAAATAATCTTTTAATTTAAGTTATTTATGTGTTATAGAAAGATAAGAAAATCTCTTTTAGGAATGAAAACTTTATTTTTTTTACAAATCAGAGAAGTTAATTTTGATTTGTATTTTTTAAAAGCTGTTAAGACACAGAGTTATATGAAGTCCTTCCTTTGGAGTTAGGAAAAAGAAAAACCATGTCCCTGTACTCTTCAGAAATTTTCATCTCCCAAATTAAGGGAAGCATTTCAATTCTGCCTGTTTGCAAAACAAAAATTCTATAATAATGCTGCTATGATCACATCTTTGAAGCAGGGCAAATGTTTGAGTACAACCATTAGCTATGGTGTTTGATAAGATAAAGATTATAAAGACAGAATTTTTACAAAGCTGGCCTTTGGGTTTTTTGTGTAATCTTTGTACATTTTTTTTGCATCATTATTTCTAATCACCTTATTTTAGTTGTGCATATCAGCATTCAAGACTTTCAGTGCTAGAGTTTATCGTTATCCCAGCATGCAAAGTAAAATTCAGAAAAGAAGAAAATTTTAACAAAACAGTGAAGATTCAGATTTTAAATGGATGACGTTATCCATTTATCCAGCCTCAAAAAAGTATGGCTTTCATTATTAGGTTACAATGGATCAAGATTTGTGTTCACACTAATGTTCCCCTCATTTCCATTTATATTAAACTGGTATTTGTTTTTTAAAGGAGGCACATGAATGAACAGAGCCTTCCCCAATCTCTGTTTGTTCAGCTTGTAACATGCACAATAGTAAATTCAATCTTGTTAAGAGGCTTATTCCTCTATTGTAGAACTTACTTGAATTGCAAGAAAGTTTGAATTTGCATGGGTTATGTGTTTGTGTGGAAGAAAGAATTGAAGTTCCTTAAAGACTTTATTTTTCTTTCTCAGTAATAATTGCTTATGACTGCTTAATTTCAAACATCTTTTGCCCATTCTATTACTTAGATGGGCAGGGGAATGGGGGGGAAATATCTTCATTTCACTATTAGGAAAGTAAAGTTCATTTGAAAAAATAACACTGAAAATGTCAATGAACTCACACCTCTTAAAACTCAAGGACAATCTCTCACTCAGGTAAGTTCTTTAAAGCAAACAGTTTTTCTTTGATGAAGCATAATTTAGTTTAAGTCAGGTAATAAACCATTGGACACATAGCCATAACATCTTCTTGGTTAGCAAACTGTTTTGACACACATATGAAGTTCTGTTAAAGAAATCATTTCAACTGAAGAAGAGGAAGTTAACTGTCATCAGTCAACACATGAAAATTGTGGTCATATTGCAAGCATGTAGGTTAGTTTGTTAACCTACAGTCAAATGTGGGCAATTGAATGACTGCTCTCTTCACTGCACTGCTTTAGGTGATGTGGTAAGATACAGTATCTGTCTTTGGGCACATAAGTGAGAAACCTATAGAACACACACACACACACACACACACACACACACACACACACTAGATTTTGGGAATATATTTCAGTGGGAAAATAGCACTAGAAAAGGAGTCAAAGGATAATTTAACTTGGGCCCTACAGCTTATCAATTGTGACCTTGTAAGTCACTTAAACTTTCTGCCAAACTTTCAGTTTCTGCCTTCACAAAAAAATGAAAAAAATCAGAAAAAAAATGTGTTCCATATTAAAGGAGACTAAAGACACATGGAACTAAATGTAATAAGTAATTTTTCAGTGGGACCTGGACATTAGAATGGCAGTGGCAACAACGGACAAGGTGAGTGTTAATTTCCAGAATTGTGCTGTAGTTATATAAGATCATGGTCCCTTTTTTTTTGAAAGGAGGGAGTTACCACTGAAGTATTTAAAGGTGAGGTGGCATCATGTGTTCAATTTACTCTGAAATATTACAGAGAGAGGGGGAGAGGAAAGAACCAATGGCTAGCAAGTATGTTAAAGCATTAACATTTGGGGACTCTGGGTGAAGGGCATAATGCAATATTTTGTGCTATTTAATTAATTAGCTCCTTTCTAGTTTCTTTTTTTAAAGATTTTATTTATTTATTTGTCAGAGAGAGAGAGAACAAGCAGGGAGAGTGGCAGAAGGAGAGGGAGAAGCAAGCTCCTTGCTGAACAAGGAGCCTGATACGGGACTCGATCCCAGGACCCTGGGATCATGACCTGAGCCAAAGGCAGACACTTAACAGACTGCAACACCCAGGTGTCCCCCTTTCTACTTTCTTAAGGTGGAATCAACGGTTGTTGATTTGAGGGGCGCCTGGGTGGCTCAGTCGTTAAGCATCTGCCTTTGACTCCAGTCATGATACCAGGGTCCTGGGATTGAGCCCTACGTCAGGCTCCCTGCTCCACGGGAAGCCTGCTTCTCCCTCTCCCACTCCCCTTACTTGTGTTCCCTCTCTCACTGTGTCTCTCTCTGTCAAATAAATAAATAAAATCTTTTAAAAAAAAGTTGTTGATTTGAGACCTACCTTTCCTTCTAATGTATTTAGTACTATACATTTTCTTTTAAATACTCCTTTAGTTGCATCCTACAAAATTATATATGTGTTATTTTCATTTTCATTTGAATAAAAACTGATTTCTAATTATTTTATTTTTTTCTTAGTTTTATTATGTTATGTTAATCACCATACATTATATCATTAGTTTTTGATATAGTGTTCCAAGATTCATTGTTTCCATATAACACCCAGTGCTCCATACAGTATGTACCCTCTTTAATACCCATCACCATGCTAACCCACCCCCACCACCCCCAGAACTCTCAGTTTGTTTCTCAGTATCCATAGTCTCTCATGGTTCATATCCCCCTCTGATTTCCTCCCTTCATTTTTCCCTTCCTGCTATCTTCTTTGTTTTTTTTAATATATATTGTAGTATTTGTTTCAGAGGTACAGGTCTGTGATTCAACAGTCCTACACAATTCACAGCACTCATCATAGCACATACCCTCCCCAATGTCTATCACCCAGCCACCCCATCCCTCCCACCCCCCACCACTCCAGCAACCCTCAGTTTGTTTCCTGAGATTAAGAATTCCTCATATCAGTGAGATCATATGATACATGTCTTTCTCTGATTGACTTATTTAGCTCAGCATAATACCCTCCAGTTCCATCCACGTCATTGCAAATGACAAGATTTCACTCCTTTTGATGGCTGCATAATATTCCATCGTATAAATATACCACGTCTTCTTTATCCATTCATCTGTTGATGGACATCTTGGTTCTTTCCATAGTTTGGTTATTGTGGACATCGCTGCTATAAACTTCAGGGTGCATGTACCCCTTCGGATCCCTACATTTGTCTCTTTGGGGTAAATACCCAGTAGAGCAATTGCTGGGTGATACAGTAGTTTTATTTTCAACTTTTTGAAGAACCCCCATATTGTTTTCCAGAGTGCCTGCACCAGCTTGCATTCCCACCAACAGTGGAGGAGGGTTCCCCTTTCTCCGCATCCCTGACAACATCTGTCGTTTCCTGACTTGTTAATTTTAGCCATTCTGACTGGTGTGAAGTGGTATCTCATTGAGGTTTTGATTAGGATTTCCCTGATGCCAAGCGATGTTGAGCACTTTTTCATGTGTCTGTTGGCCACTTGTATGTCTTCTTTGGAGAAATGTCTATTCATATCTTCTTCACATTTTTTAACAGAATTTTTTTGTTTGTTTGTTTTTTGGGTGTTGATTTTGATAAGTTCTTTATAGATTTTGGAAACTAGTCCTTTATCTGATAAGACATATGTAAATATCTTCTCCTATTTCATAGGTTGCCTTTTAGTTTTGTTGACTGTTTCCTTTGTTATGCAAAAGCTTTTTATCTTGATTAAGTCCCAATAGTTCATTTTTACCCTTGCTTCCCTTGCCTTTGGTGATGTTTCTAGGAAGAAGTTGCTGCAGCTGAGGTCGAAGAGGGGCTGCCTGTGTTCTCCTTTAGGACTCCTGTCTCACATTTAGGTCTTTCACCCATTTTGAGTCTATTTTTGTGTGTGGTGTAAGAAAATTGTCCCAACACCATTTGTTGAAGAGATTGTCTTTTTTCCACTGGACATTCTTTCCTACTTTGTCGAAGATTACTTGACCATAGAGTTGAGGGTCCATTTCTAGGGTCTCTATTCTGTTCCATTGATCTATGTGTCTGTTTTTGTGCCAGTACCATACTGTCTTGATGATGACAGCTTTGTAATAGAGCTGGAAGTCCGGAATTGGGATGCCACCAGCTTTTTGTTTTTCAACATTCCTCTGGCTATTCAGGGTCTTTTCTGGTTCCATACACATTTTAGGATTATTTGTTCCATTTCTTTGAAAAAAGTGGATGGTATTTTGATACGGATTTGCATTAAATGTGTAGATTGCTCTAGGGAGCATTGACATCTTCACAATATTTGTTCTTCCAATCCATGAGCATGGAACGTTTTTCCATTTCTTTGTGTCTTCCTCAATTTCTCAACCAGTACCAAAAGATTGGGATTATTCCCTGCATATTTTCAGACCACAATGCTTTGAAACTAGAACTCAATCACAAGAGGAAAGTTGGAAAGAACTCAAATACATGGAGGCTAAAGAGCATCCTACTAAAGAAGGAATGGATCAACCAGGAAATTAAAGAAGAATTAAAAAAATTCATGGAATGAAAATGAAAATACAACTGCTCAAAATCTTTGGGATGAAGCAAAGGCAGTCCTAAGAGGAAAGTATATAGCAATACAAGCTTTTCTCAAGAAACAAGAAAGGTCTCAAATACCAAACCTAACCCTACACCTAAAGAAGTTGGAGAAAGAACAGGAAATAAAGCCTAAACCCAGCAGGAGAAGAGAAATAATAAAGATCAGAGCAGAAATCAATGAAATAGAAACCAAAAGAACAGTAGAACAGATCAATGAAACTAGGAACTTGTTCTTTGAAAGAAGGAATGAGATTGATAAACCCTTGGCCAGACTTATCAAAAAGAAAAGAGAAATGACCCAAATAAATAAAATCATGAATGAAAGAGGAGAGATCACAACTGACACCAAAGAAATACAATTATAAGAACATATTATGAGCAACTATATGCCGGCAAATTAGATAATCTGGAAGAAATGGATGTATTCTTAAAGATGTCTAAACTACCAAAACTGAACCAGGAAGAAATAGAAAACCTGAACAGATCTATAACCACTAAGGAAATTGAAGCAGTCATCAAAAATCTCCCAACAAACAAGAGCCCAGGGCCAGATGGCTTCCCAGAGGAATTTTACCAAACATTTAAAGAAGAATTAATACCTATTCTGAAACTGCTCCAAAAAATAAAAATGGAAGGAAAAGTTCCAAACTCGTTTTATGAGGCCACCATTACCTTGATCCCCAAACCAGACAAAGACCCCATCAAAAAGGAGAATTACCAACCAATATCCTTGATGAACATGGATGCAAAAATTCTCACCAAAATACTAACCAATAGGATCCAACAGTACATTAAAAGGATTATTCACCATGACCAAGTGGGATTTATCCGTGGGCTGCAAGGTTGTTTCAACATCCGCAAATCAATCATTGTGATACAATACATTAATAAAAGAAAGAACAAGAACCATATGATCCTCTCAATAGATGCAGAAAAAGCATTTGACAAAGTACAGCATCCTTTCTTGATCAAAACTCTTCAGAGTATAGGGATAGAGGGTACATACCTCAATATCATAAAAGCCATCTATGAAAAACCCACAGCAAATATCATTCTCATTGGGGAAAAACTGAGAGCTTTCCCCCTAAGGTCAGGAACACGGCAGGGATGTCCACTATCACCACAGCTATTCAACATAGTATTAGAAGTCCTATCCACAGCAATCAGACAACAAAAAGAAGTAAAAGGCATCCAAATCGGCAAAGAAGGAGTCAAACTCTCACTCTTTGCAGAAGATATGATACTTTTTGTGGAAAACCCAAAAGACTACACCCCAGAACTGTTAGAACTCATACAGGAATTCAGTAAAGTGGCAGGATATAAAATCCATGCACAGAAATCAGTGGCATTCTTATACACCAACAACAAGACAGAAGAAAGAAATTAAGGAGTCAATCCCATTTACAATCGCACCCAAAACCATAAGATACCTAGGAATAAATCTAACCAAAGAGGCAAGGAATCTTTACTCAGAAAACACTAAAATATTCATGATTTCTAATTATTTTATTATTTCTTCTTTTGCCCATGGGTTATTTAGATATGTGTTATTTAATTTCCAAACAACTGAAAAACTCCTGGACAAAATAGCATCGTTAGTAACTCTGCCAAACATTTAAGAAAGAAATTATAACAATTTTAAGGAGAGGAATTAATATGGTGGAGCAGTAGGAGGATTCTGAGCTTGCTTCATCCCTCCAACAGAGCTACATCAATGTCAAATAATTTTTAATGAGTAGGAAATTGATCTGAGGATTAAGAACACAATCTGCACAATCAGAGGCAGAGAACATGGCAGATGCAAGGTTTGGAGCCATGAATTGGCAGAGAGAAAAGCTGTGGTGCAGTGAAGAGGAGGGAATTCTTTTCGTGAAGAGAATTAAGGGAGAGAGGGAGAGAGAAAGAGAGACAGCAGCAGGTAGGGTTCCCACAATATGCCTCAGTGAGGAGATCCTTTGGGTTGCACTGGGAAAGATTGCTTCCCTTCCCACAGTATATTTGGAAGAGTGTATTTTGCCTTTCTAAGGACAGAAGTCCTGCCAGGAGCCATTGAGTGACCATTCAACAGCAAGGGACAGAGGCACATGCACACAGGGCAGATTACCTGGTTGCAGCTTTTCAGTGTGCTCCACAATAGACTCCACCCACCGTGTGCATGTGTGCAACAGTTTTTCTAAGACAGAATGGTGCCAGGCACCATGTGAGTCTCCTCCAGGAGAAGGAAGTGGGTCCCACCTTGCCAGGCCCTTTAAGATTTAGAGTTTTGAAACCCAGCCACAAGCCAGAGATAAAACACCAGGAGTGCTGACACCCAGGCACAGAGAAGTTAAGGCAGGGATCTGATGAAAGCCTAAGACACAGGATAGGAAATGGTTTGGTTTCCTGGGAGGGCTTTCTCAACAATGGCTGCTGTGAGTTCTCCTCCCCAGGGACAAGAGGGAGGCATGATGCCATCTTACACCCCCCACCTAGCTCCCACACTGCCCCCACCCCCCACTACACCCACCAACAGAGTCAGACCTCAGAGAGATACACAGCATCTCCACTGGAGGCTAGAGTCACTTACAAGAAAACACACCCCTCTGTGCCCTGCAGGAGCATCTTTGCAAAGAAAGGTCTGACTGGAAGCCAGCACAGTGGGCCTCTTTCTCAGAAAACCAACACAACCTCCCCCCTCCCAACATATACCAAGTCTACTAATTATAGAATGCTCCAAAGCATCACCTTCAGTTCTGGTGAAAACAGGACCAGAAATTCTTTTTTTTTTTTTTAATTTTTTAATTCATTTTATTATTTTTTCTTCTTCTTTCTTTGGTATCAGGGTTATAGTTTTTGGTCCTTGGTTAGTCAATTTGTTTGTTTCCATGTTTCATTTTTTGGATCAGGCTTCTTTTGTTTTCTTCATCCTTTTTTCTTATTCTTTGGAATCAGACTTACAGCTTTATATTTGTTTGCTTGCTTTTTTTGTTCCTTTTCCTTTTCTTTTTTCTTGGATCAGGTCTGGTTTTTTTTTTTCCAGGCTAATCTTAATAAACAAATCAAAGCACACCCAGTTAAAGGTCTAAATGCTCTTCACTGTAAGCAAGGAGGAACTCTGTAGAGTACTGATCTGTGGGAAAGAGCAGCCAAAACACACTGGCATAGTGCACACGGCATACACCAGAAACACTTACTGAAGTGCCAGGTCGTGGACAGTGTAGGACCCCTTCTTAAAACAGTACTACTTTCAGGAGCAGAAAGCATAACAAGCTTTCATAATGCACAAAAAAAAAAAAAAGAGAGAGAGAGAGAAAATAGAAACCTAAACATAATTACAAGATGGAGGAATTCTCCCCAAAAGAAAGATCAAGAAGAAATCATAGCCAGGGATTTGCTCAAAACATATATAAGCAATATATCTGACCAAGAATTTAGAACAACAGTGATAAGAATACTACCTGGGTTTGAAAGAAGCATAGAAGACTCCAGAGAAATCCTGGCTGCAGAGATAAAAACCTAAAAACTAGTCAGGCCAAAAAAAAAAAAATGGTGTAACTGAGATGCAAAACTGACTGGATTTAGTCACAATGAGGATGGAAGAAGTAGAGGATTGAATAGGTGATATAGAAGATGCAATTATGGACAATAATGAAGCTGAAAAGAAGAGGGAAAGAAAACTATTCAGTCATGAATATATACTTAGGGAACTAAGCTATTCCACAAGGCACAATAATATCCATATCATAGGAGTCCAAGAAGAAGAGCAAGAAAAGGGGTAGATGGTTTATTTGAACAAATTATTCATAGCTGAGAACTTCCTTAATCTGGGGAAGGAAATAAACATTCAAGTCCAAGAGACACAGAATTTTTTATTCAACAAAATAGGTCAACAAAATCAACAAAAATAGGTCAACACCAAAACATATCATAGTGAAACTTGTAAAATACAAAGATAAAGAGAGACTTCTGAAAGCAGCTAGGGGGAAAAGTTCCTTAAACTACAAGGGTAGACACATAAGGTTAACTGCAGACCTATCCACAGAAACATGGCAGACCAAAAAGCAGTGGGATGATATATTCAATATGCTAAGTGGGAAAAATATGAAGCCAAGAATACTTTATCCAGCAAGGCTGTCATTCAGAATAGAAGGAGAGACAAGCAAAAACTAAATCAGTTTGTGAACACTAAACCAGCTCTGCAAGAAATACTAAAGGGGACCCTCTGAGCAGGAAAGAGAGACCAAAAGCAACAAAGACTAGGAAGGAACAGAGACAATCTACAAGTGACTTTATAGGTAATACAATGGCACTAAATTCATCAATAATGACTTTGAATGTAAATGGACTCAGTTCTTTAATCAAAAGACATAGTGTATCAAAATGGATAAAAAACAAAACCCATAGATATGCTGTCTACAAGAGACTCATTTTAGATCCAAAGACACCTCCAGATTGAAAGTGAGGGGGTGGAGAGCCATCTATCATGCTAATGGACATCAAGAGAAAGCTGTAGTAGCCATAGTTATATCAGACAAACCAGATTCTAAACCAAAGATTGTAATAAGAGATGAAGGGCACTATATCATAATAAAGGGGTCTCTCCAACAAGAAGATCTAACAATTGTAAATATTTATGCCCTCGAAGTGGGAGTAGCCAAATATAGAAATCAATTAATAACAAACATAAAGAAATTCATTGATAATAATACAATAATAGTAGGGGACTTTAGTACCCCACTGACAACAAGGGACAGATCATCTAAGCAGAAAATCAACAAGGAAATAAGGTCTTTGAATGACACACTAGATCAGATGGACTTGACAGATATATTCAGAGCATTTCGACCTAAAACAACAGAATACACATTCTTTTCAAGTGCCCATGGAACATTATCCAGAATAGATCACATACTGGATCGCAGATCAGGTCTCAACCAGTACAAAAAGATTGAAATCATACCATACATATTTTCAGAACACAAAAGTATGAAACTTGAAGTCAACCAAAGAAAAAATTTGGAAAGACCATAAATACATGGAGGTTAAAGAACATCCTACTAAAGAAAGAAAGGGTTAACCAGGAAATTAAGAAGAAATTAAAAAAATACATAGAAGCAAATGAAATTGAACACATGACAGTCCAAATGTTTGGGATGCAGCAAAGGCAGTCATAAGACGGAAGTATATGCCAACACAGGCCTTCCTCAAGAAGCAAGAAAAGTCTCAAACAACTAACCTTACACCTAAAGGAGCTGGGAAAAGATCAGCAAATGAAGCCTAAAACAAGCAGAAGACAGGAAATAATTAAGATTAGAGCATAAATAAATTATATAAAAATTAAAAAAAACAATAGAACAGATGAACAAAATCAGGAAATGTTTCTTTGAAAAAATTAACAAAATTGACAAACCTCTCAGCAGACTTATCAAAAAGAAAAGAGAAAGGACCCAAATAAATAAAATCACAAATGAGAGAGGAGTGATCACAAACAACAATGCAGAAATACAAACAATTATAATAAAATATTAGGAGCTATTATATGACAACAAATTAGGCAATCTGGAAGAAATGGATATAGTCCTAGAAACATATAAACTACCCAAACTGAAATAAGAAGAAATAGAAAACTTGAACAGACCCATAACTAGCAAAGAAATTGAATCAGTAATCAAAATCTCCCAACAAACAAGAGTCCCGGCATGGGTTGCTTCCCAGGGGTATTCTACCAAACATTTAAAGAAGAGTTAATACCTATTATTCTGCAACTATTCCAAAAAATTGAAATGGAAGGAAAACTTCCATTCTACAAAGCCAGCATTATCTTGATTCCAGAACCAAAGACCCCACTAAAAAGGAGAATTACAGGTCAATATCCCTGATGAACATGTATGCAAAAATTCTCAAAAAGATACTAGCCAATAGGATCCAACAGTACATTAAAAGGATTATTCACTATCACCAAGTGGGATTCATTCCTGGGCTTCAGGAGTGGTTCAATATCTGCAAATCAATCCAATTTGGTACACCACATTAATAAAAGAAAGGATAAAACCCATATGATCCCTCTCAGTAGATGCAGAAAAAGCATTTGACATAATATAGCATCCTTTCTTGATAAAACCCCTCAAGAATGCAGGGATAGAAGGAACATACCTCAACATCATAAAGGCCATATACAAAAGACCCACAGCTAATATCATTCTCAATGGGGAAAAACTGAGAGCTTTTCCCCTAAGGTCAGGAACAAGGCAGGGATGTCCCCTACCACTGTTGTTCGACATAGTACTGGAAGTCCTAGCCTCAGCAATAAGACAACAGAAAGAGATAAAAGGCATCCAAATTGGCAAGGAAGAAGTCAAACTTTCACTACTTGCAGACAACATGATAGTCTGTGTAGAAAACCTGAAAGATTCCACCAAAACATTGCTAGAACTGATACATGAATTCAGCAAAGTTGCAGGATATAAAATCAATATACAGAAATCTGTTACATTTCTGTACAACAATAATGAAGCAGCAAAATTAGAAATCAAGGAATCACTTCCATTTACAATTGCACCAAACCCATAAAATACCCAGGAACAAATCTAACCAAAGAGGTAAAAGGTGTGTATGTTGAAAACTATAGAAAACCTATGAAAAAAATTGAAGAAGACACAAAGAAATGGGAAAAAAAAAAAACATTTCATGCTCTTAATTCGGAAAAACAAATACTGTTAAAATGTCTGATACCCAAAGCGACCCACACATTCAATGCAATCCTTATCAAAATAACTAGCATTTTTCACAGAACTAGAACAAACAATCCTAAAATTTGTGTGGAACCAGAAAACATGCTGAATAGCCAAAGTAATGTTGAAAAAGAAAAGCAAAGCAGGAACATCACAATTCTACTCTTCAAGCTGTATTACAAACCTGTGATCATTAAGACAGTATGGTACTGGCACAAAAACAGACAAATAGATCAATGGAACAGAACAGAGAATCTAAAAATGGACCCTCAACTCTATGGTCAACTAATCTTCAACAAAATAAGAATCAATATCCAATGGAAAAAAGATAGTCTCTTCAATAAATGGTGCTGGGAAAATTGGACAGCCACAGGTAGAAGAATGAAACTAGACCATTTCCTTACACCATATACAAAGATCAACTCAAATGGATAAGAATCCATCAAATCCTAGAGGAGAACACAGGCAACAACCTCTTAGACCTCAGCCATAGCAACTTCTTCCTAGATACATCTCCAGAGGCAAGGGAAACAAAAGCAAAAATGAAGTACTGGGCTTCATCTAGATAAAAAATCTTCTGCACAGCAAAGGAAACAATCAACAAAACTAAAAGACAACGTACTGAATAGGAGAAGATATTTGCAAATGACATATCAGATAAAGGATTAGTATCCAAAATCTATAAATGACTTATCAAACTCAACATCCAAAAAACAAAAAAATTCTGTTAAAAAATGGGCAGAAGACAAGAATAGACACTTTCCAAAGAAAACATTCAGATAGCTAACAAACACATGAAAAGATGCTCAACATCCTCATCATCATAGAAATACAAGTCAAAACCACAGTGAGATACCACCTCACACCTGTTGGAATGGCTAAAATTAACAAAACAGGAAACAACAAATGTTGGTGAGGATGTGGAGAAAGGGGAACCCTCTGACACTATGGGTGGGACTGCAAATTGGGACGGCAAACTGGTGCAGCCAAACTATGGAAATTCCTCAAAAAGTTAAAAATAGTACTGCCTTAGACCCAGCAATTGCACTACTAGGTATTTACCCAAAGGATACAAATATACTGATTTAAGGGGGCACATGCTCCCAGAGAGCAGCATTATCAACAATAGCCAAATTGTGGACAGAGCCCAAATGCTCATCAACTGATAAAGAAGAGGTGGTATATATATGCAATGGAATATTACTCAGCCATCAAAAAGAATGAAATCTTGCCTTTTGGAAAGACATGAATGGAACTACAGTGTATTATGCTCAGTGAAATAAATCAGAGAAAGACAAATATATGATTTTACTCATATGTGGAATTTAAGAAACAAAACAGAGGAGCATAGGGGAAGGGATAGAAATAAAATAAGATAAAAACAGAGAGGAAGGAAAACCATAAGAGACTCTTAACTACAGAGAACAAATAGGGTTGCTGGAGGAGGGGTGGGTGGTGGGATGGGCTAAATGGGTGATGGGCATTAAGGAGGGCACTTGTGATGAGCACTGGGTGTTATATGTCAGTGATGAATCACTAAATTCTATTCCCGAAACCAATACTACACTACATGTTAACTAATTTGAATTTAAATTAAAAATAGAAATAATAGCAATTTTACAGACTCTTCTAGAATACTGAAGAAGAAGCATTTCCCGACTCAGACTATGAGGTCAACATTTCCTTGACACCAAAACTATGCATATCATAAGAAAAGAAAACCACATGACAGCATTTCTCATGAACATAGACACAAAACGTATTAACAAAATTTTAGCAAATCATATCCAGAAATACATATACACAAGAATACAGAAATATAAGGTTAATTTAACATTTGAAATTCAATATAAATTAAGAAATTCAAAATAAGAAAAAAAGTATGGTAATCTCAATAGATGCAAAACAATTTTTGACAAACCTGTCATCCATTCATGATAAAAACCCTCAGTAAACTGTAATAAAATGGAAATTTCTCAACCATATAATGTACTTTGGCAAAAATATAGCTAACATCACACTTAATGGTGAAAGACTGAATGCTTTTCTCATAGATCAGGTAACAAAGAAGAATGTTCACTTCTACTACTTCAATTAACATTGTACTGGAAGTTCTAGTTAGTGCAATAGGGCATACCAAAAAATAAATGCATCCATATGGGAAAGGAAGAAGTAAAACTCTTTATGGCCACACAATTTCTTTATCTATGTATAAAATCCTGTAGAGTCTTCAAAAAAGATGCAAAAAGTTATAAAACAGTTAAGCAAAACTGATTGATTCAAGATCACCAAAAAATAATTTGTATTTTTATATACTAAAAATGAGAAATCATATACTGAAACAAAAACATACCAATTACAATAGTAATAAATTTAGTCATATCTAGTAATACACTTGACAACCTATGTGTAAGAACTGTACATTGAAATCTATAAAGTATTCTGAGAGATATTTAAAAGACCTAAATAAATAGAGAAAAATATCATTTTTATGGATTAGAAAACTCAATAATTGTTAAAGTATTAATTCTCTCCATTTTGATCTACAGATTCAGCACAATCTCAATCAAAATACCAGCAGACTTTTTTAGAAATTGACAAGTCGATTCTAAAATTCATATGGAAATTCAAAGTCCTAAAATAAGCAAAACACCTTTGGGGGAAAAAAAAACAAATTTTGAGGACTTACACTGTTTGATTTTAGAACTTCCTATAAAGCTACAGTAATCAAGACAGTATTATATTGGTATAGACAAATAGATCAATTAAAAGGATATTAAGTCCAGACATACACCTACACATAAAGGCTCAATTTGATTCTTGACAAAGTTGGTAAGACAATTAAATAGCTTAAATAGACTTTAAAGCCTTTATAACAAATAGTACTGGAAAAATTTGATAGCTATATTAAAACAAGAAGAAAGAAAAAGAGAAAAAGGAACTTGGGCTGTTATCTCACACCCTGCAATAAAATTAACTCAACTTGAAAAAGGGAAAAAAATTAACTCCAATTGGATTATAGGCCTAACTTTAAGAGCTAAAACTGTAAAATTTCCAGAGGTAAACAGGAGACTATCTTAGTAATCTTAGGTTTCTTAGTTACAACATAAAAGTAGGAAGTACCAGAAAAGTCAATAAACTTAACTTCGTCATAACTAAAAATGTTTGCTCTTCAAAAGGACGCTATTAAGAAATGAAAAAGCAAGCTATAGATTGTAATACAAATCCCAATCCTAACAAAGGACTTGGAAGTAGAATATACAAACAATTATTATGACTCAATAATAAGAAGACAAAAGACTCAATTATAAAGGGACAAATAATTTGAACAGATGTATCTTTAAAACAGATATACAAATGGAAAATAAGTATATGAATTAGTCATCAGGAAAGTACAAAATAAAACCACAATTAAGTATTGCTAAAGATGTATTAAAATGGCTAAAACTAAAAACACTACCTATACCAAGTGTTGACAAGGATGCAGAGGAACTGAAACACTCCTAGTGGGAGTGTAAATTAGTAAAGCATCTTTGGACAACAGCTTTATAGTTTCTTATAATGTTAAATATACCCCTACTATATGAATCAGCTATTGCACTCCTAGGTAATTAGCCCAGTGAAATTAAAGCATATGTCCACACCAAACACATGTGGATAAATGTTTATAGCTGCTTTCTTTGTAATAACCTCAAACTGGACACAATCCAAATGTCCATGAACAGGTGAATATATAGAATATTGCTCAGCAATAAAAAGGAATGAGCTATTTATATACATAACAGCATGGATGATTATCAAAATAATTATGTGGAATGAAAGTAACCAGATCAAAAAGAATATTTTTCCATTTATATAAAATTCTAGAAAGACAGACTAATGTATATTGACAGAAAATAGAACAGTGGGCTTGGAGACTTGGAGACAGAGGTTGGGAGTTTG
Source organism: Mirounga angustirostris (assembly GCF_029215605.1). Lineage (NCBI taxonomy): Eukaryota > Metazoa > Chordata > Mammalia > Carnivora > Phocidae > Mirounga > Mirounga angustirostris. The sequence goes on from NW_026991719.1 coordinate 103,124,026, forward strand.
GCTGGAGGGAGGAATAACAAATGAGCAAGTGAAAGCTTTTTGGGGTGATGGATATGTTTATAATCTTGAGTGTGGTGATGATTCCATGGGTGTATTCCTATGTCAAAATCCACTAAATTTTGACTATGTGCAGTTTATGTCAATTATACCTCAATAATGATATGCAAAAATCAAAACAGAACACATGAGATATAAGGGACATTTCTCACAAGATCTTTGAGAACAAAATGAGATCATAAATTCTAATGGAGTTGTCTGAACCTCAAAGGTTTTGCTTAATTTATAAAAGAATGTTGTACAGTTTTATGTACTACAAATACGTAACATGATTTTTTGTTATTAGTACACCTAACAATAACAATTACAATCAGAAATAAAGACTGCTGATGGGGATGCCTATTGTCCATTGTTTCCTGAATTCTATATTGCAGTTTATGGAAAGATTACTATTTCAAATAATTATCAGAAAAAATGCCTAGCTGATGTTGGGGAAAAATGTGCCTAACATGTCCTAACTATGTTATCTTTTTCTTCATTATAAGGTTGTAGTGAGTATAAATTTTTTTAAAAAACAGAAATTAGTATGAAACTTCTTTGCAAATCATTAATTACCACACAACTATAGTGTGTTATTATAAAGGCAGTGTTGGTCTCATGCAATGTTTATTAAACTATGACCTAGAAAACACTCTTCTGGGACATGTTAATAGATGTGGCACAGAAAAAAAGTTTCTGGGGTTGGATAAACATGGGGAATCCTGTATAATACATTGTTCCTCTTGAAGATTTACAAAGCCTATTCACATAATAAGTCTCTGAATGGTTCTACAAGAAAGAAAGCACTTAAATGTTATTTCACCCAGCTTTCTCATACCTATGGATATTCACTAGTCTATAAGGAAACATGCTATTGCTTGGGAAAAGGCACTGGACTTGGAATCAAACAGCCAGTGTTCTAGCTCTGTGGACTTTGACATGACATATAGCTTCTTTGAGAATTAGTCTCTTAGTATGAAAGAAAACACTAATGATACCTGATCTAGTAAAAGACTACTAGTTAGTCTTATTATTATCAGGTAGAAATAAAGTATATATGTGCAATAACTTTAGAAGTTATAAACCAATACAAAAAGATTTTTATCATAATAAACACACACACACACATACATGTATATACATATACTGTCTTGGTCTATTTAGGCTGCTATAACAAACTACCATAAACTGGGTGGCTAAGCAACAAACATTTCTTACAGTTCTGGAGTGGAGGCCTAGAAGTCTAAGATCAGGGCACCAGCAGAGTTAGTGTCTGGTGAAGCCATACTTGCTGGTTCATAGACAGCATCTTCTTGCTGTGTCCTGACAAGGCAGAAGGAATGAGGGAGCTCTCTAGAGTTTCCTTTATAAGGACACTAATCCATTCATGAGGTCTCCACCCTTATGGTCTAATCACCTCCAAAAACCCATCACACTGGGGGTTAGGATTTCAACCCATTTACTTTGGGAGGACACAAGCATTCAGTCCATAACTGAAAAATAATGATGTATTAGAAAAAAACATCTTGGTTATTTGGATATCAATTTGCCTATGATTCATTATAAAACATTTCATCTGTCGATGGTGAGAAATGTGGGCAGTCAAGAGACTTCATGAACTGAATATCAAAATCTTACATATAATTTAGAAACAAATGCAAGAAAAATAAAACACTACTTTAGTAAAAGTCATCCTAAGAAAAGAATAAGAAGAACAAATAAAGTAGAGGAAGAAAGCAAGTAGATAGACAAATTAAAAGAAGGAATGAAGGAAAGTGATATCCCATTAGGCTTAGTTGCTAAGCAATTATAGATCTGTTATATTTAATTAATTTAAAAACAAGATAATATTGAAAAATAAGAAGTGGAAAATTTGACCTTCTCCTCAACTTGATTTTTAGAAACTATGAGGAAAACATCCCTAGAAAGCCACCTACATAACAATTTTACAAAATGAGATTCTGTCATTATCATTATGAATTACCTAACTTACTTCCTATACTAGTAACTTACTCAAATGTCAGGGTAGGTTGAACATAAAGGAACAGTAATATAATATAAACTACTTAATATAAAATAGAAATCCTAATCCTACATTTTTCTATATTTTTAATAATAGTCATGATTATCTCTTCCCTTCCTAAAGAACATACACATTTTTTCAGTGTGAAATCAGAAAAGTGATAGTAAATGGTCAAATTTCGGAGGGAAACTGATATTTCTTCAGAAAAAAAATAATGACTAGATGTATTCATTCTAAAGACACTAGAGGTGGCTAACGTCTAACTCTCAGTAACAGGGTGGGGGCTTAAGAGGACACAACTGGAGACTCCTGAGTGGCTCAGTCGGTTAAGAGTCTGCCTTTGGCTCAGATCATGATCCCAGGGTCCTGAGATTGAGCCCTGTGTGGGGTTCTGCCTTCAGTGCAGAGTTTGCTTAACACTCTCTTCCTCTCCTCCTGCCCCCCCTCAAATAAAAAAATAAATCTTTAAAAAAAAGGAAAAGAATTACAGGCAAGAGATTTAGGAGATTCCTCTTCAGTATATCTTCTTCTGGTTTGTTGTTTCTGGTTAGAAAAATTCTGTAAAGTATGGACCATATATAAGAAGAGATGAAATTGGGTTAGTTTGAGGTGAAAATGGAGCTGCCTAAGAGGTAGGAATATTTTTTTTTAATGATGAATAAGTAAATAATCAGGAAAATGGGGAGGATATTATTTCAGAAAGCAGAAGAAAAAATACACATGAAAATAATTAGCATGTGGGTGATCTCAATAAATATCACTTATGGCATTGATAGTTAAATGTTGACAGGTTAAAGTATGTTTAAAAATGCTCAATGTTTACCATGAATATAAATAAAAACAAAATGCATATTTTTAAATGATAAAAGAATAGAATGTAAAACAAATATTTTCTATTAAAAAAGAATATAGATATGAGAGAAAACACAAAATAAGATGATAAAATAAGAACAAACTTTTCAGTTCCAAGAATAAATTTTAAATGAATCACCTTATTAAAAGAAAAAGACTCTTTGATTGGATTTAAAGATAAATTCATCTATATGATGACTTACAAGATACATTTATAAAGTAAATGATATGAGAAAGTTAAAATTAGATGTTAGACACAGATATATCAGCCAGATATAATCATAAGAAAAGAGATTCAGATTATTATTATAAAAGTAGAGTTCAAGGTAAAATGAATCCGAACAATGAATATTTTTTAAAATCTTGGACAGAGAATGCAATCCACAATGAAGTTATAATGGTCACAATAGTCATAAACTTTCATTCTCTAACTAACATTCCATCAAAATATAAAATTAGAATGCTCTTTGAAATACAGCTCAGCTGGGACTGCTTCAAAGGAGTAGTGAAATAAGAGATCAACATTCAACTCGAGGCATATACTAATGCTTCAGAGAAAGAAGTAGTATTGTTTCACAAGTTACACAAAACTAGAAAATTCTCAAGCACCGGAAGAGAAAAGTTTTGGGCGCCTGGGTGGCTCAGTCGTTAAGTGTCTGCCTTTGGCTCAGGTCATGATCCCAGGGTCCTGGGATCGAGCCCCACATCGGGCTCCCTGCTCTGCGGGAAGCCTGCTTCTCCCTCTCCCACTCCCCCTGCTTGTGTTCCTGCTCTTGCTATGTCTCTCTCTGTCAAATAAATAAATAAAATCTTTTAAAAAAAATAAGAGATCAACATTCAACTCTTGAGGCATATACTAATGCTTCAGAGAAAGAAGTAGTAAAAAGGGTGCTTTCTTCTATTGTTTCACAACTTACACAAAACTAGAAAATTCTCAAGCACAGGAAAAGAAAAGTTTTAAGGAACAAATGGCAGAGGACATATTCATCCTTCCTTAGCCCATTCATCCTTTCTTAGCCCATCCTTTCTTAGAATCCAGGGTTGGAAGCATCAACAGGAACATCTATTTAGAAAAATCTTGAGGGGGGTTGCCCAACTAAAAGAAATATCTAGAAGTAGGGCAAGACTCATCAAGGACATATAATACATAAACCTAAGCAATTCCATAGCAGAAAGTAGAAGCAGCTGCCAAGGTGCACAGGACTAAAAATGCCTTGATGGGATGCTAGAAAAATATAGAGATCTTTTATGGAAAAAGCAAGACAAGACACTTGTGAGTATTAAAATATTCTTTATTTTACAAAATGCTGAAATGTCCATCAGGATTAAATTTCATCATTAGTAACAAAAACCTAAAAAAATAATGGTTTAAGAAGTAAGGAATATTTTTCTCTCATGAGAAGTCCTGCAGTGGGTAAACCAAAGTTGTTAAGGTGGGTTCATAATGCTATTAAGAACCCAGGATCGCTTTCATCTTCTCCTCTGACTTCCTAGCATATAACTTTTATCTTTATGTCCATCACATGTTACAAGATGGCTGCTCCAACCCAGGCCTCATGTCCAAGTAAGAAAAAAAGGAGGACACAACAAGGAAGGTGGCCCCCTATATTAGGAATGCAAAAGGCTTCCAGAAATCCCAGCAGACTCCCCCTTTTATCTCATTGCCCAGAACTGTATTTTATGGATACTCCTGGGTACAAAGGAGACTGGTAAATGTATTTTAGCTGGGTGTGGTGCGTCCATGAACAAAATTTGAGATTCTGTAAATGAGGAAGAAGGGAAAATGGATATTGGGTAGGCAACTAGCAGTACCTGCCATAGATGGTGATGATAATTAATAGGTCTTCATGTGTTTATTCGTGGGTTTTATTCTATCTTTACCTGGTGAAATAAGAAGCTGGGAACATTTTATTTATTTTTTTGGTTGAATTATTTTTTATTTATTTTTTTTAGAATTATGTCAACAAACATTTATTGCGTAAAAGTCGGTTTTTATCACATTTGTAAAGCATTGCACTAGGCTCTTTGGGGATTACAAACAATTTTTTTTTAAGTTTTTATTTAAATAGCAGTTAACATACAGTGTAGTATTAGTTTCAGGTGTACAATATAGTGATTCAACACTTCCATACAACACCTGGTGCTCATCACAAGTGCACTCCCTAATGTCCATTTTAGTCTGTAACACTTTTTTTTAATTTTATTGTTTCTCAAAGCCTAAAAGTCTTAGAATCATTGGGTTAACTTTCTCAAGGTCATTCACTCTGTAAATGACAGTCAAGAGATTTGAATCCATATCTTTCTAACTCCAAAGCCCATGATCTTTCCAAGAAATCTTTCCAAGAAATCATTCATTTCACCAATTACTGAAAATTAACTCAATTCCTCCTCTAGCTTGAAAATCATAATACCCTTCCAAGCAAGTTTCATACTCATCTGTCAATATATGACCCGAGTTTCTTTGTTTGTTTGTTTTCTCCTGCAACTGCTCAAATGAAATAACATAGCACATCACATGTTCCACATTCAGGAAAACAAATTAATAGAAAGGCTCCATAAGATAAACAGTCTCTTCTCTGGCTGTTCAAATAAAATGACATCTGATAATAAGTTACCATTTTGACCTTTATTATTTGTGCAAATACAGACCTGCAATGTGTTTGAACAATCAAAATGTTTCACTTTGAGGGCTTTGGTATAGGCAGACCTAGAATTCTTCTTCATGTTAGGCACAAAGCTAAGTTTTAATTCTTTGATTTTCTCTAAAAATACATTTATTCTTTCACTTTTGGAACTAGCTAAAAAATGGAATTTAGCTCAGGGAATCATTTCACTTTCTCCCCTGGTCACCAGCTGGCTGCTGGGAACTTTTCAATCTCTGTGTAAGTCAATTTCTCCTAATTGTAAAACAGGGAGAATTAGAGTTGGCAAACAAAAAGAAGAAAAATGAAGCACAGCATGGACATTTCAGAGTTTTCAAATAAAAAAACAAAAACGATATGAATAACATATATGTTTTTGAGGCAATTAAATCGCAGTGAATTAAATTTTTCTAGCAGAATATCTTAGCTTAGGATACAAGCAGTTTTATATCTCCTTATCTCTATCTCTGTCTATAGAGATAGAGATAGATAGATAGATATAGATTTAGATAGCTATGCAGACATGCCACAGAAAATGTGACAGCGATTTGGATTTGAAGTGATTTTTTAGTTCAGAAGGAAGGGATGGAGTTTTTATTGTCTAAGTCACTGTTCCCTTACCTCCTGTCTTACTCTCTGCAGTCAGTAAAAGGTTAAACAAACCTAGAATCACAGATCTGGTCAGTCAAATTCACATGATGATAACAGATTTCTAGGTAATTTTCAGGATCCTTAACCACAACTTCAAATGTTAAAAAAATGAAACAAAACATCAACCCAACAGGGGCATGCTTCTTGAAAGTTTATCAGGCAAGTGAAGCCATTAGCCATAATAGAGAGCAAGACCATACACTCAAAATCTGCACAATATTCATTAATCAATATACAGTTAATCAAATATAATATCAAATCAATATCAAAATATACAATATCAAATACAATTTCAAATGTACAATGTCAAAATACAATTAATACTAGAGAGTAATCTTCCACGAGCACGCAGCTTACCACTGAACACCTTGCTTGTTGGTGCGGAAAACAAAAGTAGGCAAAAGAGACAAGCTCACCAAGGTTCTTTGGAACTGAGGAGCATCATGCCACACCTTTACATCTGTTACCAATACTCTGATTTGTCTTTCTATGGCTCCTGTGCAGCCACAAAAATTAAGCTCATTCTAAAATACAGTATCAGCTAATTTATTTGGCCTGAAATATCTATGGATTTAAATTTATCCTCATCTATTTTTCTGCTCTGCCTGAATCAGGTGAATTAGTTGTACTACTTGAATTAATACTAAAATTCCTGAAAGGATTCTCAGGATGCTCATGAAACTTGGGGCTGTAGTCTACCCTTTTCTATAGTCTTCTGTAATAACATCCACCATCTCATTACATATTAAAAGGTCTTTTCCCATTATTCCTGTAATAAGTATAATAAGCATTTCCTTGGAGTTCTCTATACTGCCAAAGACTTATTGTAAGGTAATAAAGCAATTTACCGAAAGGAGTATACACTAATATATTTATACTAATACAACCTAGAGGGTATGTTGTTTCAAACACTCTGTGACCCTTCTTCATTTCTCAGATTGTTAAGAATTTCATTACTGGTACCCTTACTTAATGTAATCTAGTTCAAACTACTCTGGAAACACTCTTCGCCTTCTTTATCTAATAATTGTGTTGACCACAGGTCATATTGTCTTTCCCTGATGTCTATTACAGACCATCAATCCAGGATACAGAATTAGCCACCAGCCTGTCAGTGCTTGCTTGGGTCTCCAAACTGATCTCAACATCTTGGAGAAAGATTGGCTTTTCTATCAAGAACTGGTCTAAATTTCTTAAAACAAACAAGTAAACAAACAAAACCCCCCAAAACTATTTGTTAAAATACGAACAATCACAAACGCCTGTGGTCCACCCTCCCCAGAAAAAGAAATTGGCCTAAGAAATATACATGACACTGTAAAATTCCAGACTTCTACACAGAATATCTACTCTCAAATGGTACAACTCAGTGCCCCAGATGTACTGTCAATGTGAGGATTCCCTTTTTACCACATCACTCTTACTATAAGATGTTAATACAAACACGTTTATTGGTTTTGTGGATTCCATTTTGTCTTGTGGCACCATTTTGATAACATTTTGGTGACCAGGGTGGGAGGCTCTCCTGGCTCAATTCTAAGATATAGTTTGGTTCAGATTTAGCCAGGAAATGTGCTGAAGTTCACAAATAATACAAGAGCTACCACAAATTTAACCAATGTGATAGACTGTTCTCTTCTGTCACATAAGGTATCTAAGCCATCTATATCTAAGCAGGATTGGGAGAGTAGCTTTTTTCTAACAAAGATGTTGTTTAAAGGTGGATACACTTATCACTCTCTAGGACACGATGCTGTTTCTGGCACCTGCCTGTGACTGTAGCATAGAAGGGAGAAGGTATAGTTGGTGGCAGCAGCCTACTTTGCTCCCTCTTCCAAATATGCACAACCTTGGTAAAGAGAAAGATTATGTCCAAACCATACAGAGAAAAGAGGGGTGAAAAAGTGGATGGTAAGCATTTAGTCTGGCTACCTCTTCCCTTTCCCTTTGTATCATGCAAAAATCTTGAGACCCTTACTTCCTGGATATTCAGGGTATCTCACATGGTCACTTCCTTCCTTCCTCATGTTATCCTTTCTTTGTCCTGCAGTCTGTCTTGATTAATGTCTCCTGAGAAAAAGTCTCTTTTCCTGCCACACCCCCGTTTTTTGTTACTTCTTCCTCAGGAAACAAGTCCCAAATTCCTTTATATGTCTTGCAAAATGCATACCTTCAGAGGTATTTACTGTGAGTCAGAAGAGTGGTCTCCTCAACAAGATTTCTGCTGTAAGCTAAAAGGAAGGTGTAAGATCAAGCCTCACATTTTAGATTGCAATTTGCATTTCCCCAAGTATCTAAAAATGTAGACACATTTTACATTTTGAGGATTAGTTTCTTGCCAAAATCCTTCAACAAGTCTACATAAGAGGGACATTGTGTGGTCAATACAATATCAACCCTATAATGCCCAAAGAATAATTTTCTTCCTCATGACTCAGGGTTGCATTATAAAGTCATATTCCATTAATTTGATCATGAAGGACACTGAGTGCAATTGCTCTTCTCTAATTTCTGGATCTTTCTTTCCTTTTTAGAGGTTATAAAAGAGTTCTGCCATAAATAGAAAGTTATAAACCGCTTATCAGATGTAATTATCTTTAACTCATCTTTCAAAGCCTTCTATGATCTTCCACCACTCTGGTTTATATACACTTGAATTCATCTGGAAACCATGATGGCTTATAGTTTCCCAAATACTATCCTTGTTTTCCTGTTTCTGCTACTTTGCTAATGCCATTTTTGCTATATTTTTTTATCCCCTTTGCCATCCAAGTATCTTATTTACTTTTCAGGTTCCACCTCTAACATTACTTTTTTCATGAAGACGTCCTTGATCAGCCAGGTAGCAATCATCTCTAACTACTTAGCTTCAACAGCACTGTGTACTTCCTTAATTCATCTTATGTGTTCTTTATTGTAGCAATTTCTTGATAAAAATTTAAATTAGGGGCGCCTGGGTGGCTCAGTTGGTTAAGCGACTGCCTTCAGCTCAGGTCATGATCCTGGAGTCCCTGGATCGAGTCCCGCATCGGGCTCCCTGCTCGGCAGGGAGTCTGCTTCTCCCTCTGACCCTCCTCCCTCTCATGCTCTCTGTCTCTCATTCTCTCTGTCTCAAATAAATAATAAATAAAATCTTTAAAAAAAATTTAAATTATATTAATCTCAGAACTTAGCAGAGTAGGTTCTTGGGAACATAGTGAGTTCTTTATAAATGTTTTCTGATTAAATACATAAAAGCACAAATGCTTTACAACAGAAGGGTAAACGGAAGGACACTTGAAAGTATTCACATGTTGTCTAAACTCATAATGTTAATTATTTAAAGGTAAGTGAAGTGGGGTTGATATACAGACAGGCACAAATGTGTACACACACACACACACACACACACAGAAAGACACACCATTTTACCATCCTATGTCTAGCCTTTTTTTTTTTTCCAAAAAATGTTCTAACAGTACACTCCCAGATAAGCCTCACTCCACTGATTTTATATCTGTTGGTATGACAATATTGTGTGGTATAACAAACCTGGGTTTTACTTTAAGAATGAATTGAAAATGAATTCTGACTCTTAATTTCTAGCTGTGTGAAATTGACCAAGACATTTAACTTCTCTGAGCCTTAACTTCCACAATTGTAAAAATTGGAGAAAATAAGATTATTATGATGCTCACATGAGACAGTAGACATAAGACATTTAGCATGATGCCTGTCAAGTAGTAGATATTTAATAAATTAATTTCCCTTCTCAGTTTGGAGTCATGTTTTATATATATACATATATATATATATATATATTTAAAGACTTGAGATCATTCTCTAGTAATTTACTATATATCACTTTCTCCTCTCCAATTAGACTATGATCTCAAGGTAAAAAATCATTTATTTTCTTTTTCTCTACATTCGGTTTAATATTGTCATGCACACAGTAAACACTTAAGAAATGCTTATTAAAATTACACATTCAAGAATTCATTTGGTAAATATACTAAAAATTATTGAATGTGTATTTTAAATGGGTGAACTTTATGATATGTAGATTATATCTCAAAAAAGCTCTTTAAAAATAAAAAATATCATCTTACACTAATATATGACCCACTATGAGTAAGGAGCTTGATACTAATATCAATATTTTGTGGTAGGCCTTTCTACTGTTTATCAATATCTGATTATCATTTAATTCCATGTATATAGAAAAATTCCATTTCTCTTCTCTCTTGAAGTCAGACACGGCTATTTGATACTCACTGGCTAATAAAATGTGAGTGGAAGTGGCATATATCACTTCAGGCTGAAAATATTTAATTGCTGGTTCTTATCTCTCCAGTGTTTCATCCCCTGCCAAAGCAGTTGAGGAAAAAGTGTCATGTAGATAGAACAGTGCCAAAAGATTGAAGCAATCAGAATTGCTAAGTATGAAGGATGGCTGCCCGGGAGAGTCACACATACAGACTTTGATTAAGCAACAAATCAACATTTGTCATAAACTGTGTTTAGCAGAATTCTAAATGGATTCTTAATAATCCTCCTCTCTAGTGTATATCCCCTGTCTAATCCTATCCCTGGAGTGAGAGAGGACCTGTGAGTAGGATGGGATAGTCACTGGTTGATTAGTTTCCTTATATGGCAAAGGTGATCAGATAGTTATATTTGTTACATGATACAGACTCCCCTGTAGTCAACTGCAGTGAAATTCTCTTGCCCGCACTGAAGAAGTAAGCTACTATGTTGTGAGAGGACCACACCCTAGAGCCTAAAGGCAACCTTTAGTTTCTCAGAGTAATTAATGGGCCCAGCAAGAAAAATGGGGTCTCAGTCGACAACTGCCAGGACCTGAAGTCGGCCAACAATTTGAGCCTAGAAAAGGATCTTAAGTATCAGAAGAGATTACAGACCCAGCTGACACCTTGATTTCAACCTAGTGAGACCCTGGTGAAAGCAGCTACATCATGCCAGGACTTCTGATTTATAGAAACTGTGAGATAATAAATGGGGATTATTTAAGTTGCCAAGTTTGTGGTAATTTGTTACACAGAATTAGAAAACTAATACATAAGCTGTTTAGATTTGGGTGATACTTGTTTATTTTGCATCACTTTGCCTTTCTTGACTGATAATAACATTCCAAGCAGGTATCTTTTTTTTTTTTAAGATTATTTATTTATTTATTTGACAGAGAGAGACAGTGAGAGAGGGAACACAAGCAGGGGGAGTGGGAAAGGGAGAAGGAGGCTTCCCGCCGAGCAGGGAGCCCGATGTGGGACTCCATCCCAGGACCCTGAGATCATGACCCGAGCCGAAGGCAGTCGCTTAACCAACTGAACTACCCAGATGCCCCTCCAAGCAAATATCTTAAGAACTCTACTCTTAAGAAGAACATGAAAGAAGACCTTTTCTTATTGGCTAGACCTCCATTTGTAAATAAGAGTAGTCTGCTGAATTTTAAAGGCTAATGTTTAAAAATTTCCATTCTACTTATTCACTTTGCATTTTACTGCATCAGAACAATGGGATAATCATAAAAATAACATAAATAGAATATTCTAAGTGAAATTATTTTCATCAGCAAAGCAAGTGAGCATTCTTGAAATACTATAGTACATTAAATGTTTTTGCATTTACACATTGAGACAAAATGTCATCATCATCATGCTTTCTCTTTAAACTACCAGGACTAATACTATTATATTTTGACTCCTGAAAGAGTTGACCATAAGTTTATGCAAAAAGAAATTCTATAACAAAACTTTTTCCTAATAGGTAAATGTACAATCTTACATTTAGACTCTGAACCACTAAGCATTAAATGGAAACATTATTGAGATGAAAAATTTACTGAATTTATAATTTCTACCCAAACATACACTAGAACATCATCAGGGCATAGCCTAATTATTGTAAAAATAAATAAGTGAAAGGAATAATTTCTCAAAATAATTGAAAAACCACCACAGCATTATAAATGAAGTAAAACCTGCATTATAAAGTGTTATTCTACCACATGGCCAAGTTTCATATTGGAGAATAGTCAGTCAACTGCATTCATGGTAAGATTAATAGGCTCCCCCAAATCTTCCCACTCCAAAGATGTGCCTCATTCATCTATTCCCAGATGCCTATAATTTAGTATTAGAGAAGAATTTACTTGACTCCATATTTCTTGTCTTCTGCTAAAGGGAAAATATCCCTAGGAGGGATATCACTTTAATTCCCATTATACATTTATATTTTTAGTATAAATTCTTTATCATGTCCTTTCTCAGAAATGAATTTTGATAAGAAAATAAATATTCTTGATTCCTATAGGAAAGTGCCAATATGCTGAAGAGGTGGGGAGAGAGAAACATTGAAGGAAAGAAAAATCAGAAAAAAGAAGCATGGTTTCCAGGAGAAAACTGCACTATTTTAATTTTTTCCCTTTGTTTGGCACAATTCTGTTGTATTTCAAAATGTACTTTTTAAAGTTAAGCTAACAATGAAGCAAAGTAATGAGTACTGGAAATATGTTTCAGGATTGCACAAGCAAGGATACTTAACTGGTTTTCATGGATGAATTTTCAGAGTCAGTAAACCTCCTGAAATTATATGCAAATTTTTGCAGATATGTGCATTTTTGGAGGACAGAATCTATAGCTTTCAACAGATTCTTAAATAGGTTCATGACCCAAAAGATGATAAGAACCACTGGCATATAGAATTAAAATGTTTCTTATACAAACAGGCAAAAGTTGCAAAAGCAAAGGTATCCCATAGCCCATGTGTGAAGCCACTCACTGTTTAACTGTCATAAGCCATTATCTTAACCAATTATTGGGTACTATTTTCAATTTACCGTATGAGTTGAAAACAAAGGCAGAGAGAAAGATAGCTGAGAAAGAGCTTCTTTTCCATTCTTCAATGAGTCTGCAAAACTGTAAAATAAATGTTTCTCCAATGAAGCGTCAATGACATGGATAAATGCTGTCTTTCATGAGAGAAATGCATGCAAATCACCAAAAGAGAAAAAGAGAAATATTTACATATATCAGTTACATAATGAAGACAAAAGAAAATTTTCCTGATTTGATTTTTTAAAATCATTTGCACAAAAACAATCTTATATGAAGCAATGGCATATTTCACCAAAATAATAAATGTTAGTTGAATTTTTTTAATCATGTTTTTCATATAGCAGGAGAGCTCACTAAATAAGGAAAATAAAAAATACTTCTAACTAAAAATAATGCGTGTGGGAAAATAATTCAAAACATAATAATTCCTCTTAATCTCAGGAAACAAATTGAGGGTTGCTGGAGTAGTGGGGAGTGGGAGGGATGGAGTGGCTGGGTGATAGACACTGGGGAGGGTATGTGTTATGGTGAGCGTGGTGAATTGTGTAAGACTGTTGAATCACAGACCCATACCTCTGAAACAAATAATACATTATATGTTTTAAAAAAAAACATAATAAAGAATTTAAAATATGCACTAACCCAGTGTATTTACATGTAAAAGAAAACTCAAAAATAACAGTTACTTAAACAAGACAAAAATTTATTTCTTTCTCTTGTAAACCAAATCTGGAGGTAAGTAGCTCAGAGATGGTTAGGCTGCCTCTACATTTTCCAGGACTCTTTCTATCTAGTTGCTCTGCCATCTGTAAATTTCATCCCCAAATCATCTAGAGCTCTAGACATGATGTCTGTATTCTATCATAGAGGAAGAAGGAAACACTGAAGAGCAGTATTTACCTTTCCTCCTCCTTTAAAGACATTTTATGAGAGATCACATTATAGGTTGATTACTCCCAAATTCATATTTTGAAGTCCTAACCCCCAGTACCTCAGAACATGACTTTATTTTGAAATAGGGTAACTGCAGATGTATTAGTTCAGATGAGATCATTAAGGTGGCCCTAATCTAAAAATAACTGTTGTCCTTATATGAAGGGAACATTTGGATAAGAGACATACAAAGCTAGTGAAACAAAAGCAAAAATGAACTTCTGGGACTTCATCAAGATAAAAAGCTTCTGCACAGCCAAGGAAACAGTCAACAAAACAAAGAGGCAACCCACAGAATGGGAGAAGATATTTGCAAATGACACTACAGATAAAGGGCTGGTATACTAGATTTATAAAGAATTTCTCAAACTCAACACCCAAAAAACAAATAATCAAGTCAAAAAATGGGCAGAAGATATGAAAAGACACTTCTCTGAAGAAGACATACAAATGGCTAACAGAAACATGAAAAAATGTTCATCATCATTAGCCATCAGGGAAATTCCAATCAAACCACATTGAGATACCACCTTACACCAGTTAGAATGGCCAAAATGGACAGGGAAAGAAACAACAAATGTTGGAGAGGTTGTGGAGAAAGGGGAACCCTCTTACACTGTTGGTGGGAATGCAAGTTGGTACAGCCACTTTGGAAAACAGTGTGGAGGTGCCTCAGAAAATTAAAAATAGAGCTACCTTATGACCCAGCAACTGCACTCTTGGGTATTTACCCCAAAGACACAGATGTAGTGAAAAGAAGGGCCATATGCACCCCAATGTTCATAGCAGCAATGTCTGCAATAGCCAAACTGTGGAAAGAGCTGAGATGCCCTTCAACAGATGAATGGATAAAGAAGATGTGGTCCATATAGACAATGGAATATTACTCAGCCATCAGAAAGGATGAATACCCAACTTTTACATCAACATGGATGGGACTGGAGGAGATTATGCTAAGTGAAATAAGTCAAGCAGAGAAAGTCAATTATATGGTTTCACTTATTTGTGGAACATAAAGAATAGCATGGAGGACATCAGGAGAAGGAAGGGAAAAATGAAGGGGAGAGATGAACCATGAGAGACTATGGACTCTGAGAAACAAACAGGGTTTTAGAGGGAAGGGGGGAAGGGGGGCTTGTTAGCCCGGTAATGGGTATTAAGGAGGGCATATACTGCATGGAGCACTGATGTTATATGAAAACAATGGATCGTGGATCACCACATCAAAAACTAATGATGTATTGTATGGTGACTAACATAACATAATAAAATTTAAAAAAAAAGAAGGATCTAAAAAAAAAAAAGAGAGAGAGAGACATACATGCACACAGGGAGAACATGGCCATCTCCAAGCCAAGAAGAGAGGCTTGGAATAGATACTCCTCTCACAGCCCTCAGAAGGCCCAACCCTATTGACACTTTGACTTTGGGCTTCTAGCCACCAGAACTGTGAGACCATAAATTTTTGTCATTTAATCCAATCAGTTTGTGGTACTTTGCTATGGCAGCCCTAACAAACTATTACATCACACAAAACCCTTCTGCTTACATCACATAAGTAGACAAAACTCAGTCCCATAGCCAAATCTAGCTTCAAGGAGGCTGAGAAATGGAAGTTTTATTCTGGACAGCCATGTGCCCAGCTAAAAATGTGGGTTAGTATTATTGAAGAAGGGAAGAGTGCCTGTTGGGGAGATAAACAGTGTTTGCCACAAAGTGAAAAGTAAACAAACATCTCAAGTTCCAGCCCTGATTCTTTTCAAGAGAGTGTAAACAGTTTAAAACTTTTGTGTACATCTCCAGATATATTTTTTGCAGAGTTGTTTGAAAGTGTCTGAAGTGATTCCAACATGCACCCCCACTCCCTTCTTGAAAACTATTGATCAAAACCAACTTCATGTAATGCAATGGAGTTAATAAAACCTACCTATGTACCTTCTAGGGTTAGTAGAATTCAGTGATCATTTAGCATGTTTAGCACATAAGATTATTTAGCACTAGCACAACCTCTGGCATTTAATATATTTTAAATATTTGTTAGTGGCTGTTATAAAATAGGCAGCCTTCTACACCTATATATTCTTTATCATCTGGCTTAAATGGCATTTCTTCTATAAGGTGTTCCTTTGCTTTTCCAGACAGAATTAAGCACTCTTTTCTGTTTTCATTGAACTTGTACATAACTCTATCAAATTGACTAACACTTAAGTAGTGTTTAGGTTTACAAAGACTTCATATATATCTCAATAATCTTAAGAGTCATGGATTGGTATATTCCCAACCCCTCAGTACAGATGAGGAAAACTAACACTTAGATCACTACTAAGCATGATGGTACTGGGATTCTTTTTACTAAAGATGTTATTTATTTATGCAAAAGAGAGAAAGAGAGAGAGCACAAGCAGGGGTCAGGGAGAGGGAGAAACAGACTCCCCACTGAGCAGGGAGCTGATGCAGGACTTGAACCCAGGCCCCCGGGACCATGACTTGAGTTGAAGGCAGACACTTAATCGACTGAGCCACCCAGGCACCCCTGGAACTGGGATTTTAATTTAATGGTTTCAATAAAAAATTCTATGCCTTTAGACCAAATATTATGTATTATAATTACTCACCGACGTAGGCAGAATTTTGACCACCGTAATTTCCACTGCCTGGTGTTACTCCCCTAAATATGTTAAGTTACAATAGGAAAAGGGACTTTGCAGATATAAGTAATGTTATTAATCATCTGAACTAAAATAGGTAGATTATCCTGGATTATCAGTGTGGGCCTAATCTAATGACATTAGCTCTTAAAAACAAATAAGAAAAACAGTAGGGGAAGCCTGAGAAATTCTAGTCATGAGAAATTCAACACATCATTTCTAGTTTGCAGATGGAAAGGGACAAAATGAGAAGAAATATAGCCAGCTCCTAAAATGAGAAAGTAGTCCCCAGCAGACAGCTAGCAAGGAAACCATCACCTTGTTTCTACAGCCTCAAGAAAATGATTTTTGCCAGTAACCTGAATAAGCTTGAAAATAAGGTTCTTTCTCAGAGTTTACAGAGAAAAGCCCAATCTGGTCCACTACCTTGACTTTGACCTTGTGAAAACCTAAGCAGACAACTAGCTAAGTCACATTTTACTTGGACTTTTGACTCATGGAAACTGTAAGAAAATAAATTTAAAGCTGTTAAATTTGTAGTAATTTGTTATGGCAGCAAAAGATAACTAATATACTTATTTAATTGTATCCTGTACTAAATTATGTGTTACTATAAAGCTCCTATTCATTTTTAACTACACCCCCAACCAAACGATAGCATATGGCTTATATTAGTAGTAGTCATAGTAGTAGTCAATAAATTAGTGGTTAGTATTTATTTAGCATTATTGTGCCAGATATTGATTTCTTACACATAAAAGCATATTTAATCCTCACGTTATGAAGTATGTAAATTACTATCCTATTTTATAGAGGAGGAAACTAAGATTTAAGTAACACAGGCAAAGTCCAACAGCTAGTAAGTTGCAACACCAGAATTTTGTATCCAGGTAGTCTACATCCAGAGTCTGTGAAACATTAAGAACCACTATGCTATATGGTCTATTGAATAAACACTTAATAAATGTATATTAAATTGTTTGTTGAGGGCGCCTGGGTGGCTCAGTTTTTTGGGCAACTGCCTTCTGCTCAGGTCATAATCCTGGAGTCCCGGGATGGAGTCCCACATCAGGGTCCCTGCTCAGTGGAGAGTCTACTTCTCCCTCTGACCCTCCACCCTCTCATGCTCTCTCTCATTCTCTCCCTCTCAAATGAATAAATAAAATCTTCAAAAAATAAAATAAAATAAATTGTTTGTTGAATTAACTTCAAGGAAACTACTTCCTCCTTTAGGAGGTATTCAAAAGAAAGGTTGGATAAAGAAAATGTGACATATTTCTATCCATGTATCTATATATATGTATATATATTCATATCTATATCTATCTATCTATCATCTATCTATCATCTATCTATCATCTATCTACCTACGATCTGTATAGTGAAAAATTGCTCAGTCATAAAAAAGGATGAGCTCTTGCCCTTTGCAACAACATGTATGGATCTAGAGGGTATTATGATAAGTGAAAAATAAGCCAGAAAAGTCATATATCATATGGTTGCACTTATATGTGGAATCTAAAAAACAAAGCAAATGGGGCGCCTGGGTGGCTCAGATGGTTAAGTGTCTGCCTTCAGCTCAGGTCATGATCCCAGGGTCCTGTGATCGAGTCCCACATCGGGCTCCCTGCTCCTTGGGAGCCTGCTTCTCCCTCTGCCTCTCTCTCTCTCTGTGTCTCTCATGAATAAATAAATAAAATCTTTTAAAAAATAATAAAAAACAAAGCAAATGTTTAGGCAATTGTTTTTAACAGTGTCTCTAATTTGTTTTGGGGTCCTTACCTAGATAGTTGGATTGAGTAGGTTTGGGATGGGGATGGGAAGTCTGCATGTTTTAAACTCCCAGGTGATTTTTATGATAAGGTCAGGCTAGGAAACACTGGCTTATATCATCCAAGTACTGATTTAGTAAATACTTGCAGACATCGGCTTTAATACTCATCTAAACAAATTAACAAAGTAAAGAACTCAGATAATGAATTTGAAGACTCTATCACTCCTTTTAGGTTCCCCCCAAACAAGAGAAAATATCATGGAAGCTATGGTTTTTTGAAGTACTGCTATTTATCATAAGGACCATCATAGTCAAAGTAATTTTTTTTAAATCATTCAAGTTTTTTAAATTTAATTTCAAGTTAGTTAACATATAGTATAGTATTGGTTTCAGGAGTAAAATTTAGTGATTCATCACTTACATATAACACCTAGTGCTCATCCCAATAAGTGCCCTCCTTACTGTCCATCACCCATTTAACCCATCCGCCCACCCACCTCTCCTCCAGCAATCCTGTTTGTTCTCTATCCTTAAGAGTCTCTTATGGCTTGCTTTCCTCTCTCCTTTTCTTCCTTCCTACATGATCATCTTCTTCGTTTCTTAAATTCCACAAATTAGTAAAATCATGATATTGCTCTTTCTCTGACTGACTTATTTTGCTTAGCATAATACACTGTAGTCCCATCCATGTTGTTGCGAATGACAAGATTTCATTCTTTTTGATGGCTGAGTATTATTCCATTATATATATACATGTGTATATATATACCACCTCTTCTTTATCCACTCATCAGTTGATGGACATTTGGGCTCATTCCATAATTTGGCTATTGTTGATAGTGCTGCTATAAACATTGGGGTGCATATGTCCCTTTGAATCAACACTTTTGTATCCTTTGGATAAATACCTGGTAGTGCAATAACTGGGTCATAGGGTAGTTCTATTTTTAACTTTTTTTTAAAGATTTTATTTATTTGACAGAGAGAAAAAGATAGCGAGAGCAGGAACACAAGCAGGGGGGAGTGGGAGAGGGAGAAGCAGGGTTCCCGCTGAGCAGGGAGCCCGATGTGGGGCTCGATCTCAGGACCCTGGGATCATGACCTGAACCAAAGGCAGACGCTTAACAATTGAGCCGCCCAGGGGCCCTATTTTTAACTTTTTGATGAAGCTCCATACTGTTTTCCAGAGTGGTTGCACCAGCTTGCATTCCCACCAACAGTGCAAAAATGTTCCTCTTTCTCTGCATCCTTGCCAACATCTGTTGTTTCCCAAGTTAATTTTAGCCATTCTGACTGGTGTGAGGTGGTACCTCATTGTGGTTTTGATGTGTATTTCCCTGATGATGAGTGATATTGAGTATTTTTCCATATGTCTGTTAGCCATTTGTATGTCTTCCTTGGAGAAATCTCTGTTCACATCTTCTCCCCATTTCTTAACTGGATTATTTATTTTTGGGGTGTTGATTTTGATGAGTTCTTTATAGATTCTGGATACTAGCCCTTTATCTGATATGTAATTTGCAAATTTCTTCTCCCCTTCTCTTGGTTGCCTTTTAGTTCTGTTGACTGTTTCCTTCACTGTGCAGAAGCTTTTTATCTTGATGAAGTTCCAATAGTTCATTTTTGCTTTTGTTTCCCTTGCCTCTGGAGACATGTCTATTAGGAAGTTGATGCAGCTGAGGTCAAAGAGGTTGTTGTCTATTTTCTTCTCTAAGATTTTGATGGTTTCTTGTCTCACATTGAGGTCTTTCATCCATTTGAGTCTATTTTTGTGTATGGTGTAAGAAAGTGGTCCAGTTTCATTCTTCTGCATGTGGCTGTCTGATTTTCCCAACATCATTTGTTGAAGAGATTTTTTCCATTGGATATTCTTTCCAACTTTATCAAAGATTAGTTGACCATAGAGTTGAGGGTCCATTTCTGGGTTTTCTATTCTGTTCCATTGATCTATGTGTCTGTTTTTGTGCCAGTACCATACTCTCGTGATGATTACAGGTTTGTAAAACAGCCTGAAATCTGGGATTGTGATGCCTCCCACTTTAGTTTTCTTTTTCAAAATTCCTCTGGCTATCCGGGGTCTTTTCTGGTTCCATACAAATTTTAGGATTGCTTGTTCTAGTTCTGTGAAAAATGCTGTGTTTTTTGATAGGGATTGCATTGAATGTGTAGATTGCTTTGGATAATATAGACATTTTAGCAATAATTGTTCCTTCAATCCATGAGCCTGGAATGTTTTTCAATTTCATTGTGTCTTCTTCAATTTCTTTCATAGGTGTTCTATAGTTTTCAACATACAGATCTTTTACCTCTTTGGTTAGGTTAATTCTTAGGTATCTTATGGGTTTTTGTGCAATTATAAATGGGATCGATTCTTTGATTTCTCTTTTTTCTGCTTCAGTATTGGTATACAGAAATGCAACAGATTTCTGTACACTGACTTTATATCTTGCAACTTTGCTGAATTCATATATCAATTCTGGCAAATTTTTTTGGTGAACGATTTCAGGTTTTCTACATAGATTATTATGTCATCTGCAAATAGTGAAAGTTTGACTTCTTCCTTGACAGTTTGGATGCTTTTATCTCTTCTTGTTGTCTGTTTGCTGAATCTAGGTTTTCTAGTACTATGTTGAACAACAGTGGTGAGTGTGGACATCCCTGTCATGTTTCTGACCTTAAGGGAAAAGCTCTCAGTTTTTCCCGATTGAAGATGATATTGGCTGTGGGTCTATTGTATATGGCCTTTGTGATGTTGAGGTATGTTCTTTCTATTCTTACTTTCTTGAGGGTTCTTATCAAGAAAGGGTGCTGTATTTTGTCAAATGCTTTTCTGCATCTAATGAGAGGATCATATGATTATTATCCTTTCTTTTATTAATGTGGTGTATCACATTGATTGATTAACCAAAATAATCTTAAGTATCAGATTCAGGAATACACTGGACTTCCAAACATTTCATATAACTTTAAAATGTAAGGCTTTCTGGTATTTTGAGTTAAAAAAGATCATGATAAAAGTATCAATCTCAGTTTTCCTTATAGTCATTTAAATTGCTGTTGGCAATTTACGTGACTTGTTAAAGTAAATGGTCCTTTTAACCAGTGCTGTTATGTATGTTGTATACTGAATATTTTATCACAAGTTTTCAATGAATTGTTTTATTGTACTGAATTTATCATAACAAGTTATTACATGTTCTCTTATTCGTGTTGTTACCCTGCCCAGTGAAAAATAATTTATATTTTCATGACATTTACTTGTTGATAGTAGTTTTTATAACCTTGCATTTTGGTTCTACTATTCATTTTTATCCATGATGATTTGTGATTTAAAGATTTTACAACAGCCTTCTGAGTTTTATGCATAGTGAATCATAATACTGGCAAACTGTCTCCTTGTGTATGAGGTTGATAGTAGAATGAAAATATATTATTATTATAATATTTTAGAACTAAATATAAATGATGAAATGTTTAGCTAAATTTTAATTCAGTAAGGAATACATGTATACTTATTCATTTTGATATAAATTATCTTTTCATTGTTTCATAGCTATGAGGACAGATACTCAGTATACAGATGACAAATTATGATGGATTATGCTCAATAAATTTTGTTCCTATTCATTTGGCTATGTGTCATAAACCAAATACAATTGCCTAAATGCAGAAAATCCAATTGGAATGTCCTATTTACTGGGAAAACTTATATTAATAATTATAGACTGAAAGTTATACACTATACTGAAGTGTTACCTCAATCAACAAGGGAAGATTAAATTATGCCCAGCACATAGTCTGTGTTAAATCTATTTTATTTGTATTCTAATTCCATGAATAATAGTGATATATGCATGATATATGATAAATATCTACTAAATAGACTTTTTGATTTTTCAAAACACTTCATTCCTGTACATTGTTGGATAACAATTTATCAAGCCATGCACTTAGGCATTCTACCATTTTCTTCCTAAATTATATCTTAATGTCAGCTGCAACTGCCAGGTGTCATTCATTCTGAAAGATGTAACAGAGGAGCTGGGGATTCTTTGAAATGCCTAGTCCAGCCCCAATGAAACTATTCCTTTCTGCAAGATGGGTGGGGAGGATCAGGGAAGGCCATTTCAGGAGATAAGAGACTCTGGTTTTCCCTTCAAATTTTTCCCAGACACACTGAAACATGCCATTAATAAGTATTCCATTTGGGTTAAGGAACTACTCTTATAAGAGGCAGATCAGCCTATGGGCTTCAATTTTTATGCTCTTTTGTTGTTGTTCCTTTATGTTTGTCTGGAGTTACTTAGCTGCTGAGGAATGTTTGCTATCACAAAAGAACATGCAAAACAGAATTCTACAATTGTTCATTCTGCTACCTCTACCTCCTCCCTTGTTATTGCTCGGTCTATCAGACTCTTCTAATATACCTTCTCCTTAGCTGCAGCTTCAAATATATTACAGTATCTGTAACAAAGCAGTTAACAATAATCATTAAATTAGCAAACATACTTTAAAAAATAGTGCTAAGTCAATTGGTTGTCTCATGATGGCTTGAAAGAGGTATTTTGGATTAAGTTCATGGGTTTTTATCACTACTCAATGGGCTGTTTCGTTTATTTTGATTCCTAGAAATCACATAGCTGATAAACTGATTAATGGAAGTGATAACTCTACTCGTTAAACTTGGGCCATTAATATAAGTCAAAACAAAATCTTAGTATTGGAGGCTCTATACCTTTTCACAGATACAAAAAAAAAAATCATTGCTTCTACTATTAATACTACAAAGCAAAATACAGTAATAGGTTAATGTTGCTTCCAGAGCATAAGATTAAATAATGGCAAAGATATAAAATATATCTTTATAAAAAATATATAACACACATTTTTAAATATGCTTACATTTTACACAATAATAGCAATTACCTAAGGCATGAATCAGAACCAAGGTGTAAGTTTTTACTCTCTTCCTTTATATGGGTTCTTTGAAGATGAAAATGTTCTTATTCAGTTCTCCATTCTCTCATTCCCAGCCACACACAGTGTATTTTCTCTAATATACTAAGCATCAGTGGATATTTGTTGAATGAATGACTATCTAGATTATCCATCCCTTATTAAATAGCTATGTAACCAGTTACTAAACTACTGAGAAGATGATACTGTCTTTGAAGACAGGAACCTTGTCTAATTCATTTCTATTTTATTACTACTTCATACAGTTTACTGAACATGCTTGCATCCAACAAAATATTTTTTAATTGAATGGAATGGAACTGAGTAGAGAAAGTTATTAATGTGACCAAGGCAGTTTGTCCCATCTTGGAGCCATGCAATGTGGATTCACATATACTATATTCATAGGCTGATTCTCTAAACATAATTTATATCAGCTACCTGGAAAATGGATGCTATTGATTTTAAAAAGCATGGGTCAGAAAATGTTCATGCTTTAAAATAGTGTTTGTCAAATGGTGCTCAGGAAACCCTAGGGTTATGCACAGTGTCCTTAAGGAGGAAAATGAAAGGAGAAAGTGAGGCTCCATGACCCTTCCTGAAAAGATTTTCTTTTATCTATTGAACATATTATACATATAAGGTTTCATTTCTATAAAGTGTTCCTGGATTTTAAAAAGTTGGAAATCACTGGTCTAGAGTAACTTTTCCTTATCATTAGTAAAACAACTGGAATTGAAGCCCTCCTAAGAATAAACAGAATAGAATAGAGCTTGCCATTTAAGGGTTAAGTGCATAGAAACTCAAAAGGAAAGACTTCTCTTTGATTTTCTTTTTTGGTTCCCTCACTATGAGAGATATTTCAGCTTTTACCAAATATGTATGGAAAGTGAAAATGTGGATTTCTTTTTTTAGTTCATTAAGATATAATTGACATATAGCACTATATAAGTTTAAGGTGTACAACATAAAGATTTGACATATATATTGTGAAGAGATCACCACAAAAATCCTAGTTAACATCCATCATCTCATATAGACAAAAAAAAAATGGTTTTTTTTTTCCTTGTGATGAGAACTCTTTGGATTTACTCTTTTACAACTTTCTTATATCATACAGCAGTTGATATAAGATATATAGTCATCACGTTGTACATCACTATTACTTATTTATCTTATAACTGGAAGCTTGTACCTTCTGATCACCTTTATACAATTCCCCCCCTGGGGCGCCTGGGTGGCTCAGTCATTAAGCGTCTGCCCTCGGCTCAGGTCATGATCCCAGGGTCCTGGGTTCGGCCCCGCATCGGGCTCCCTGCTCCTTGGGGCGCCTGCTTCTCCCTCTCCCACTCTCCCTGCTTGTGTTTCCTCTCTCTCTGTGTCTCTCTCTGTCAAATAAATAAATAAAATCTTTAAAAAACAAACAAACAAACAAACAAACAAAACAATTCCCCCCCCTTCACCCTCCACCTCAGAAACTGTGGATTTCTTATGGATTTTTAAAACACTCATAAAAAGTACATCCCATTAATGCATTGAAACTTTGAGAGTTAGGACTATCATACTAAAAGGATTTGACTTAATGAGATCGAGATTATAATCAGTGCTTTATCACATTATTTAAATGGTATTAAAATTAAAGACTATTTGATTTCATTAAAGAAATACATCTTTCCTTTCCCTTGAGGATCTCAATGGGAAAGAAGGTCAAAATGGTCAATTCTTCACAAACACAAAAGTGGACTTAATGAAAAATTAACTTTTTTCTCTCCTATATTTTTCTCAATGTATATCTGGAATTAATAAACAAAACTTAAAAACTTTTTTTCATGGATAGTGGTACATTGGGAGGAAATGAGCAGTCCTTAGTAAAGCATTCCTTTATTGGGAAAGTTTTTAAACCGTGCTCTCATGCACTTGTGCTGCTATCCAACAAGGTCACCACTATATCTAATCAATCATGTTTATATTGATAACATATTGAAGCTAATATTTTTAATATATTAAGTTAATTAAATATATCACTAAAATTAACTGCATCTATTTCTTCTCACTTTTAACATGGCTATTAGAAAATTTAAAATCACTTAACCATCCCACAGTTGTAGCTCACATAACTTTTCTATAAAACAGGGTTGCTCTAAAGAGTTCTCCAAAGCAGGGGATAGATTGCTGAAAGGAAATAAACAGGCAAGTCTTTGAGTCCTACTTTTTTTACTTCAATGAGAACATCTCTCATTTAATTTGTTCCACATAGTTGGTTTCTGCCTAAGACTTTGCTTGGAAAAAAAAGTTGTTAAAAAAACAAAGAAAACCCTCTAATTAATTACCTAAAATTTTTCATATTTATGAATGAGAAAAACTGTCTCAGACAATTTTTATAATCACTATATCCTCTCTCTCTCTCTTTTTTGTCTTTTCCCATCTCTGCTTAGGATCTGATTAAATGACCATGTATTACAGTTTGACTGGAAGAGTTTGTAAACCTATTGTCTTATTTTAATTATTAGCATTGTCCCCCTTCACTCTCGTAAGTGTTCTAATTTGGACTATAAGTTATACTCACCTTGGCTCTCACCAATTTTTTTACAGGTGTGATCTCAGAGTCCCTGGTGTCCTGCCCTCATAGCATCCCTCTTGCCTCATGCCCCAGGGTTTCCTGTTAACATTTCCATAAACACTGTCATGTGATCAGTGTCCTTGACCATGTATGGGCAACTTAGAAATATAGAGGAATTAAAGCCCCATGAATGAATCTTTGACCAATGTGAGAAGCAAGTAAACAAATTATTCCTTCTGCTTTTTCCCCATACCCTTGCCCTCCAGGGATAGTCTATACATAGTCTGTATAACATAGGGGGGCACAGGTTATCAGTTCCAAGAATTAGGCAATCAAATCACATTTAACAGTAACCTGCTCAATTACACCTCTTCATATTAGCTCTTCTTCCTTCCCTGATTTTCTCTTCTTGTTCTTAACTCCTGCCCCCTGAGACTGGATGCTGTAACAAAACAATAGCATGGAAATCTCCTGTATCAGGTCTGCTTTCTGGTGAACACAGGCCAAAATAGGACCTCACCCTAGAAAGCTTAAAACTGTTATGCTCTTTCAGGTGTCCTGTGTCAAAAGCCATAATTTATTTTTCTTGGTCTTTGGTTGAAAGCTGACAGATATAGAACTAATCCTGAATTTAGGCAAAAAAGATTTAGGGAGCTCTATTTCAGTATGAATCAGCATTAAATTTTCCTATGCTAATTCAAACCAGGTTTTGATAATTGGGCTTCCACCTTGCTTTTTTTTAAGGACATAGTCACCATCTCATTTTTAGGAACCAGATCTTTGTCATACTCCTTTTATCTACACCCCGGATTCTCCATATGGCAAATACTAACACCAAATATATTCTGTTGTCATTTTTTCCAGATACCATGTTCTGTATGATTATCAACTTTTAAGACCTGTCCTTTTTCTTTGGCAATTTTAGCAATTCCAAGTCCTATCAATGCCATAAGAGATAGCAAATAGAGTGGGCCAAGACTGTAATTGAGAAAATTCAGAGGACAATCAGGAATAAAACCCATTCTCTTGGATTCCAGTCCATTTCTCTTTCCACTTAAATAGTTGGGAAACATATACATGTATGAATGTGCATGCACACACACACACACACACAGAACTAATCTTTCAGTAAATCACTGTAGCATGAAACTATCGAAGGTATCAAAATACAAAAGGTATCCATCATGAAGAACTCAAAACAAACAAACAAAAAGTATTTCTAACACTGATATGACTTCCTGGCATACAGTGAAAAGGAAAACTAAAATAAAAAGTACCCTTCATTAATAACAAGCATGCTCTTTCAGTCAGGAAGTGTTAAAATTCTGAGGTCTTCTCTATGAAATCCTTCTGGATCAAGGGTTTATTCAACTTTAATGTACATAAAACATATTTGTAGATCATGGTAAAATGTAGATCCCCAAATCTCATTTAATTGAGATCCAGATGTTATCACTCTTGTGTAAGGCTCAGGAATCTGCATGAACACTGAATACAAAAACACAATCTCTAACACAAAATAATCTATAAAACAAGTGAGTATAATTCCAATGTTTTAATTTTGCTGTTTCCCTTGCCAAAGTAGACATATATATATTAAAAAAAAAAGCAAGCAAGCAAACAAAACAACAATAGCAACAAAACAAGTGGGGTTTGGGGGAAAATAAGTTAAAATAACACCAAAACTAGGATCAAAAATTAATCCAATTTTATAATTAAAAAGTACATTTACAAACAATGGAAATAAATCAAGAACACAGTTGATGGTTTATGTATGCTTTGACACTTGAAACAGAACAAATCTAGAAATAAGGTAAGAAACACATTAGAATTTCTCCCAGAGTCAATACAAAGCAGAGAACTGGATAACATTTTTTTTTACTACGAATATTAAGGAGATACTCCTTTCTTGAAAAGGCACAAAAACTGTACTCCCCATACCACCATCAATAAAATACATCCCCTACTAGACCTATTTGGAGACTATGATACCCAGGAAACAACTGGGAAAGAGATGTGATAGATTTGTCCTTTGTGAACTCTGTATGCGTAGGGTTGAGGATAGTATGGTAGGAAAGTGCTATTCTTATAAGAAAAACCTATAGCTCAGGGTGGAGATGAAAAGAACACAGACGATATACCAAGCTGGATTGTAGTTGTGTGTAGTAGGTTTGAAGTGGAGTCTGATCACTTGCATTTCTAACAAGTCCACTGGTGATGCTGATGCTCTTGGTCCAGGAGTCACACTTTGAATACTGGTGGTTTGGTATGCCAAAATATCAAGCCATTAGGGATAGGAAATAATCACAATTGAGTAGAATAGAAAATGAAACTTGCTAGTTACCAGAAATTAGAGTAAGCTTTATATCATTAATTTCCTTTCCAGCAACACATCTGAGAAGTGATTCCATTCATCCTCATATGGAAAGCGTGGAGGAATAGGAGCAATCTAATGTGTGCTGCCTGTTGACAAATATTGAATTTGGATAATCTTTATTTATTTAAAAATGGAAAAAAGAGTAAATGCTAAATTTGGAAACTATTAAACAATACTTTAGCTCATGTAAAATATCATTTAGGAGCTGCAGAAAATCATACTAAAGTAATTTCTTAAAAAAAACAGAAAAATATTTTAGGAAATATTTGGTATTATTACTGGATTAATATGGTATATAAGGTTGAGATATAAGTCATAAGGAAGGATAAGAATGGGATTTAAAAAAAAAAGATGCAGACACAGGTATAGTTAAAAAAGATGCCAGACAGAATAAACTGTCTCAAGGAAATTAAAATTGCAACAGCAGAATTAAAACTGTGTTGTATGTAATAAATAACAGAGGTCCATTGTATGCTGTAGCCCATAAAATATTTTACTAGTGAAAGAATAGATCTGGAGATCAGAAGAATAGATTAGAAACAAACACAACATAGTTAAGTACTTACATCTGATAAAGGTACCATTTTATATAAGAAGGTAGAAGATTTATTAGTCAACAAATGGTCTTCGTGAAATTGGTTAACAATTGAAAAAGTTAACTCATTTTCTCACACCATATGACAAAATAAGTTCCTGACTGAAAAGAATATGTAAAAAAATCAAACTACACAAAGAAATAAATGCCAGTGAAAAATTTGATCTTGGTGTGGGGAAGTTTTCCATGGATGATAGGAAAGGAATATTTCATAAAATAAAGACAGGAAAATAACAATAGGTTTAAATATACTTAAATACTAAAATTAAAATGTCTGCATGTCAAAATATACAATAAAAGGGGAAAAATAATATAAACCATGATTTTGGATAAATATTTTAATATACTTTAATAACTAATTTAAATAAAACACCCTTAAAAATCAATATAAAAAAATAGACCAAGTCAGGCCACAAGACCGGCTCCCATACCTCCCCAGCAAAAGACTAGACCCCACAGATCCAATCTCCAGGTTTGCCCCCAAGGCCCCAGCTTCCAGGCAAGCTTCTATGAAAACAGACTCCTGGTCTGTCCTAGCACCAGACAGACTCCCAAAGACCCAGATGCCAGACCCACATCAGTGGTCTCTGATGCCTGATTGACCTCTGTGGAACTGGGATACAGGTCTGCCCATGCAAACTCATGTACAAACCCATCACCATAGACCCAAGCACCAGGCCTGCCCCCATTGACCCCAGGCTGCAGGTCTGAACCCATGGACCTGGCCTGTGTGCCTAAATACCAGGTTGCCCATGCTGACCTAAGCACCCAAGGATTCCAACAGCAAGTCAGCCTATCGACATTACCAGATAACCCACCTAGAATCTCTGGATGGGCTGGCTGGAGAAGTGCTTTGCTCACAAAAGCCAGTCTGTAACTACTAGAAGAGGTGCCTACTTCCTCAACTGTGAAGGCACCAACACAAGGCCATAAGAATCATAAATAATCAAGGAAACATGATTCCACCCAAGGAAACTAATAAAACTCCAATGGCTGACCATAACAAAATGGATATTTATGAACTATCTGACAAAAAATTCAGAATAATCCTTAAAAAAAAAAAGATTTTATTTGACAGAGAGAGAGAGCGAGCACAAGCAGGGGGAGCAGCAGAGGGAGAGGGAGAATCAGGTTCCCCGCTGAGCAAGGAGCCTGACATGGGACTTGATCCCAGGATCCTGGGATCATGACCTGAGCCAAAGACAGATGCTTAACTGACTGACTAGAATAATCCTCTTAAAGAAATTCAGTGACCTATAAGAAACACAAATAGATAACTAAATGAAATTAGGAAAACAATGCATGGACAAAAAGGGAAGTTCAACAAAGAAGTACAAAACATTAGAAAAAAAGAATAGAAATCTTAGAGCTGAAGAATACATTGATTGAACTAAAGAATTCAATAGAAGCTTCAACATCAAACTTGGCCAATCAAAAGAAAAGAACAATAAACTTGAGGACAGGTCATTTAAAATCATACATTCAGAGAAGCACAAAGAAAAAAGAATGAAGAAGAGTGAAGAAAACCTAGATGAATTGAGGGATATGATTAAAAGAAGCAATCTATGCATTATTAGAGTCTCAGAAAGAGAAAGGGGAATTAAGGAGCAGGAGTCTTATTAAAAACAAAAATTGCTGAGAACTTTCTAAATCTGGGGAGAGATTTAGATATCCGAGTTCATGAAGCTAATAGATCACTTGAAAATTTCAACCTAAAATGATATTCTCCAGGGCACACTATAATAAAACTGTGTAAAATCAAAGACAAAGAATTTTTAAAGCAGCAGAGAAAAAAATATTCTCACATATAAGGGAATCTTCATAAAGGTATTAGTAGAAACTTTGTAGGCCAGAAGACAGTGGGGTAATATACCCAAAGTGCTGGTAGGAAAGAAAAACAAAACAAAACAAAAACAAAAACAAAAAACCCTGCCAACTAAGAATATGTTACCTATCAAAGTTGCCTTTCAAGGATGAAGGAAAGATAAAGAATTTCACAAATAAAAAATGAGGGAGTTCATCACCACTAGACCTTCCCTACAAGGAATTTTGAAAGGAGTTCTTCAAACTGAAATAAAAGGATGCTAATTAGTAACAAAAATGTATGAAAGTATAAAGCATACTGGTACAGTTAAGTATATAGTCAAATTCAGAACACTCTAATATCATAATATGGTAGTGGGTTAATCACTTAACTCTAGTGTAAAGGTTGAAAGAAAAAAAGTATTAAAAATAATTATAACTATAATAGTTTGTGAGTGGATACACAATATAATAGATGTAAATTGTAACATCAAAAACATATAAAAAAGGAAGTAAAAGGATAGAGTTTTGTATGTGATCAAAGATACATTGTTATCAATGTAAAATAGACA
Source organism: Mirounga angustirostris (assembly GCF_029215605.1). NCBI lineage: Eukaryota > Metazoa > Chordata > Mammalia > Carnivora > Phocidae > Mirounga > Mirounga angustirostris. The sequence continues at coordinate 103,155,287 of NW_026991719.1, forward strand.
GTTATATCTATAAGATATTTTGTGTGAGTTTCATAGTAACCACAGTAAATACATAAAAGATAAAGAGAAGAGAATCAAAACATACCACTATAGGAAATCAATTCACAAAGAAAGACAGCAAAAGAGGACGAAAGAACAAGGGAACCACTAAACAGTAGAAAACAATTAATAAATTGGCATTAATAAATCTTTACCTATCAATAATTACTTTAAATGTAAATGGACTCAATTCTCCAATCAAAAGGCATAGAGTGGATGAATGGATTAAACAATAAGACCTAACTATGTACTATTTTCAAGAAACTTACTTCAGCTTTAAGGACACCATAGGCTGAAAGTGAAGGGATAAGGAAGGTATTCTATGCAAATGGAAAACAAGAGAGCATGGGTACCTGTACTTATATCAGAAAAATTAGACTTTAAGTAAAAAACTGTAACAAGAGACAAAAAGGTTATTATATAATAATAAAGTGGTCAATACATCGAAAGAATACATCAATTATAAGTGTATACACACCCAACATAGGAGCATGTAAATACACTAAGCAAATACTAACAGATATGAAAGAAAAAGTGGACAAAATATAATAGTAGTAAAGAACTTCAATACTCCACTTTCAACAATGAATCCAGAGAGAAAATCAATAAGGAAACACTGGATATGGACCTAACAGAGATATACAAAAAATTCTTCCCAACAGTAGCAGAATACACATTCTTCTTAAGCAAGCATGAAATATTCTCCAGGATAGATTATATATTAGATCACAAAATAAGCCTTAGCAATTGTAAGAAGTTTGAAATCATACCAAGTATTTTTTCTGACTGCAATAGTATGAAACTAGAAATCAATAACAAAGAAAATTGGAAAATACACAAATGTACAGAAATTCAACAACACAATCCTGAACAACAAATGAAACAAACCAGAAAGCAACAGGGTATTAAAATATATATATATATATATATATATATATATATATATATATATATATATATATATATATATATATATATATATATCTTGGGGGCGCCTGGATGGTTCAGTCAGTTAAGTATCTGCCTTTGGCTCAAGTCATGATCCCAGAGTCCTGGGATTGATCCCCGCATCAGGCTCCCTTCTCAGTGGGGAGCTTGCTTCTCCCTCTCCCTCTGCCTGCCACTCCCCCTGCTTGTTCTCTCTCTCTCTCTCTCTCAATCTGTCAAATGAATAAATAAAATCTAAGAAAAGAAGAAAAATATCTTGAAACAAACAAAAGTGGAAAAACAACATACTAAAATTTATGGAATGCAGCAAGATGGAAATGTATATTGATGAAAACCTACCTTGAGAAAAAAGAAAGATAAATTAACTTTACACCTCAAAAAGAAAGATAAATTAACTTTACATCTCAAGGAACTAGAAAAAGAACAAAGCCCAAATTTAGCAGAAGGAAGGAAATAGACAGATCACAGTAGAAATACATGAAATAGAGATCAGAAAAACAATTCAAAAGTCAATGAAAATAAGATCTAGATTTTTGAAAAGATTCAACAAAATTGAAAAACCTTTAGCCAGAATAGGAAAAAAAGGAAAAGATTAAAATAAATAAAATCAAAAAATGAAAGAGGAAAATGAAAGAGAAACCACAGATATATAGTGTCATAAGAGATTACTAACAATGATTGCCAACAAATTGGATAACCTAAAGGAAATGGATAAATTTCTGGAAACATTCAACAAACCAAGACTGAATCAGGAAGAAATAGAAAATTTGAACAGATGAATAAAGAGAAAAGATATTGAAACAGTAATCTAAAACATCCCAACAAAGAAAAGCCTAGGACCAAATGATTTAACTGGTGAATTGTACTAAACACTTAAGAAGGGGTGCCCGGGTGGCTCAGTTGGTTAAGCGACTGCCTTCAGCTCAGGTCATGATCCTGGAGTCGTGGGATCGAGTCCCTCATCAGGCTCCCTGCTCAGCAGGGAGTCCGCTTCTCCCTCTGACCCTCCCCCCTCTCATGCTCTCTCTCTCTATCTCATTCTCTCTCTCAAATAAATAAATAAATAAAAATCTTAAACATTTAAGAAATAATTACTGCCAATGCTTCTCAAACTCTTCCAAAAAAGTTAAAGAGGGGGAAAACCTTTTCAAACTCATTTTAGAAGGCCAACATCACCCTTACACCACAGTCAGATAAGGACATTAAAAGAAAAGGAAACTGTAGGCCAATATTCTTGATTAATATAGATGTAAAAATTGTCAACAAGATACTAGCAAACCAAATTCAAAATCACATTAAAAAAATCATACAACATGATGAAGTGGGTTTTATCATTGGGATACAAAGATGATTCAACATACATGTATCAATAACTGTGATACACTACATTGATAGAATGAAAGATGAAAATTATATGACCATCTCAGTAGATGCAGAAAAAAACATTTGAAAAATTTAACATCCTTTTATAATAAATCTTTTTAACAAATTGATTATAGAAGAAAGGCCATATATGAAAAACTCACAGTTTAACTCATACTCAATGGTGAAAAGGTGAAAGCTTTCCCGCTAAACTCAGGAAAAAGACAGGGGTGTCTACTCTCACCACTCCTATTCAACATAGAACTGGAAATTGCTGCCAGAGCAATTAGGCAGGAAATGAAAATAAAAGCATCCAAATTGGAAAAGAAGATGTAAATTTTTTCTGTTTGCAGATTATATGATTTTATATACGGAAAACCCTAAAGACTCCACCAAAAAACTCTTGAATTAATATAGCATTTATTTCTGACTCCAAATACTGTGCTCTTCCCACTTGCTATCATTACTTACAGATTAACACTATTATTATACCCAAAAAAGTAGAAAAGTTTTGCCCTAGCTAGCAAACTCTTTGACCTGGGCCATAGCAACTTCTTACTAGACATGTCTCTGGAGGCAAGGGAAACAAAAGCAAAAATGAACTATTGGGACTTCAACAAGATAAAAAGATTTTCACAGCAAAGAAACAGTCAACAAAACTAAAAGGCAACCTATGGAATGGGAGAGATATTTTCAAATGACAGTCTGATTGGCTAAAATTAACAACTCAGGAAACAACAGATGTTGGTGAGGATGCAGAGAAAAGGGAACCCTTCTGCACTGTTGGTGGGAACGCAAGCTGGTGCAGCCACTCTGGAAAACAGTATGGAGGTCATCTAAAATTTAAAAATAGAGCAACTTTTATAATCCAGATATTACACTACTGGGTATTTATCCAAAGGATAGAAAAATGCTGATTCAAAGGGGCACACACACCCCAGTGTTTATAGCAGCACTATCAACAATAGCCAAATTATGGAAAGTGCCCAAATGTCCATTGACTGATGAATGGATAAAGAAGAGGTGATTATATATATATATATATATATATATATATATATATAATGGGATATTACTCAGCCATCAAAAAGAATGAAATGAAATTTTGCCATTTGCAACAACATGCATGGAACCAGAGTGTATTATGTTATGTGAAATAAGCCAATCAGAGAAAAACAAATATATGATTTTACTCATATGGGGAATTTAAGAAATAAAACAGATGAACATAAGGGAAGGGAAAGGAAAATAAAGAAAAACAGAGAGAGAGGGAAACCATAAGAGACTTTTAACTATAGAGAACAACCTGGGGAAGGTGAGTGAGGGCAGTGGGTTAAATGGGTGAGGGGCATTAAGGAGGACATGTACTGTGATGAGCACTAGGTGTTATATGTAAGTGAGGAATCACTAAATTCTACTCCTGAAACCAGTATTACATATATATTTACTAACTTGAATTTAAATAAAATCTTGGAAGAAAACAAAAAAGAAGAGTTTTGCTTAGAAAAAAATAATATGTAATGAAAACACAATGCATTTTTATGGTCATTGTGGTTGATTCACCAATATCCCTTCCAACTTTAAAATACTATTCTAAGCTACTTAGGGTAATCCCACAGCCTTTGCTAATGATTGACTTAGAAATAAAGAGTCAGTCCAATTTTTTTTTTCCAAGACAATTAACATCTTAATAACATTGAGTATTCTTATCCATTAGCAAAATCAAATTTTAGAAATTTTTTTTTATTTTAAAGTTTTTTATATTTGTAATCTCTACAACAAATGTGGGGCTTGAACTCATGAACCTGAGATCAGGAGTTGCATGCTCTTCCCACGGAACCAGCCTGGCTCCCTTAAATTTTAGAAATTTTAAGAGTTTTATAATTTTATCTGTAAGATAAAAGTATAGATCTTATATATCATTTATTGAATTTATTCCTGAGTACTTTTATCTTTGGCTATCATATATCTTTTTAAGAATTACACTTTATGTTTGTTGGGTACAGAAACTAAACTCACTCCGGTACATTAATTTTCTAGACAACAAGCTTAACTCCCTTACTAATAAAAAAAATATAGGTTTGTAGGTGCCGGTGTCAGTAAGTTAAGCGTCCAACACTTTCATTTTTAATTTAATTCAATTAACATATAGTGTATTATTAGTTTCACAGGTAGATTCATCAGTCTTATATAATAACCAGTGCTCATTGCATCACATGCCCTCCTTAATGTCCATCACCCAGTTACTCCATCCTCCCACCGTTCTCCCCTCCAGGAACCCTCATTTTGTTTCCTATGATTAAGAATCTCTTATGGTTTGTCTCTCTTTCTGATTTTGTCTTGCTTTATTTTTCCCCCCTTCCCCTATGCTCCTCCATTTTGTTTCTTAAATTCCACACATGAATGAGACCATATGATAATTGTCTTTCTCTGATTGACTTATTTCACTTAGCATAATACTCTCTAATTCCATCCATGTCATTGCAAATGGCAATATTTCATTTTTTAATTTTTTTTGTTGGCTGAGTATGTATATGTATACCACCTCTTTATCCATTCATCTGTTGATTGCCATCTGGGCTCTTTCCACAGTTTGGGTATTGTGGACATTGCTGCTATAAACATTGGGGTGCAGGTGCCTCTTCAGATGACTACATTTGTAACCTTGGGGTAAATACCTAGTAGTGCAATTGCTGGGTCATAACGGAGCTCTATTTTCAACTTTTTGAAGAACCTCCATACCACTTTCCAGAGTGGCTACACCAGCTTGCATTCCCACCAACAGTGTAAGAGGGGTCCCCTTTCTCCACATCCTCACCAACATCTGTCATTTCCTGACTTGTTAAATTTAGCCATTCTGACTGGTGTGAGGTGGTATCTCACTATGGTTTTGATTTGTATTTCCCTGATGTTGAATGATGTTGAACATTTTTTCATGTGTCTATTGGCCATTTATATGTCTTCTTTGCAGAAATATCTGTTCATGTCTTCTGCCCATTTCTTGATTGGATTATTTGTTCTTTGGATGTTGAGTTTGATAAGTTCTTTATAGGTTTTGGATACTAGCCTTTTATCTGATAAGACATTTGCAAATATCTTCTCCCATTCCAAAGGTTGTCTTTTGGTTTTGTTGACTGTTTCCTTTGCTGTGCAAAAACTTTTTATCTTGATGAAGTTCCATAGTTTGTTTTTGCCTTTGTTTCCCTTGCCTTTAGAGACATGTCTTGAAAGAAGTCGCTGTGGCCAATGTCAAAGAGGTTGCTGCCTGTGTTCTCCTCTAGGATTTTGATGGATTCCTGTCTTACATTTAGGTCTTTCATACATTTTGAGTTTACCTTTGTGTATGGTATAAGAAAATGATTCAGATCCATTCTTCTGCATGTGGCTGTCCAATTTCCCCAACACCATTTGTTGAAGAGACTTTTATTCCATTGGATATTCTTTCCTGCTTTGTCGAAGATTAGTTGACCATACTGTTGAGAGTCCATTTCTGGGTTTTCTATTCTGTTCCATTGATCTATGTGTCTGTTTTTGTGCCAGTACCTTACTGCCTTGATGATTACAGCTTTGTAATATAGCTTGAAGTCAGGCATTGTGATGCCCCCAGCTTTGTTTTTCTTTTTCAACATTCCTCTGGCAATTCGGGGTCTTTTCTGGATCCATACAAATTTTAGGATTATTTGTTCCAGCTCTGTGAAAAATGCTGGTGTTATTTTGATAAGGATTGCAGGGAATGTGTAGATTGCTTTGAGTAATATAGACACTTTAATAATATTTATTCTTCCTATTCATGAGCATAGAATTTTTTTTCCATTTCTTTGTGTCTTCCTTAATTTCTTTCATAAGTGCTCTTTAGTTTTGAGAGTACAGATCCTTTACCTCTTTGGTTAGGTATACTCCTAGGGATCTTCCTGTTTTTGGTGTAATTGTAAATGGGATCAATTCCTTGATTTCTCTTTCTTCAGTCTCACTGTTAGTGTATAGAAATGCAACTGATTTCTATGCATTGATTTTATATCCTACCACGTTGCTAGATTGCTCTAAGAGTTCTAGCAATTTTGGGGTGGAGTCTTTTGGGTTTTCCACATTAAGTATCATGTCATTGGTGATGAGTGAGAGTTTGACTTCTTTGCCAATTTGAATGTCTTTTATTTCTTTTTGTTGTCTGATTGCTGAGGCTAGGACTTCTAGTACTATGCTGAACAACAATGGTGAAAGTAGACATCCCTGTTATGTTCTTGACCTTAGGGGAAAAGTTCTCAGTTTTTCCCCATTGAGTATGATATATGCTGTGGGCTTTTCATGGATGGCTTTTACAATATTGAGGTATGTTCCCTCTATCCCTACACTCTGAAGGGTTTTAATCAAGAAAGGATGCTGTACTTTGTCAAATGCTTTTTCTGCATCAATTGAGAGGATCATATGGTTCTTGTCCTTCCTTTTATTAATGTGATGTATCATAGTGATTGATTTGTGAATGTTGTACCACCCTTGCAGGCCAGGGATAAATCCCACTTGGTAGTGGTGAATAATCTTTTTAATGTACTGTTGGATCCTATTGGCTAGTATCTTGGTGAGCAATTTGACATCCATGTTCATCAGGGAAATGGGCCTGTAATTCTCCTCTTTGATGGGGTCTTTGTCTGGTTTGGGGATCAGGGTAATGCTGGCCTCATAGAATATGTTTGGAAGTTTTCCTTCCATTTCTATTTTTTGAAACAGCTTTCATAGAAAAGTATTATTTCTTCCTTAAATGTTTGGTAGAATTTCCCCTGGGAAGCCATCTGGCCCTGGACTCTTGTTCTATGGGAGGTTTTTGATTACTGCTTCAATTTCCTGTTGGTTATGGGTCTGTTCAGGTTTTCTATTTCTTTACAGGGGATGTATATTGTCTCTGTTCCTTTCTGGTCTATGTTACTTTTGGACTCTCTTTGCTTAAAAGATCCCCTTTAATATTTCTTGCAGGGCTGGTTTAGTGATCACAAATTCTTTCAGTTTCTGTCTGTCCTGGAAGTTTTTTATCTCTCCTATTTTCTATTTTGAATGACAGCCCTGCTGGATAAAGTATTTTTAGCTGCATATTTTTCTCATTTAGCACCCTGAATATATCATGCCAGTCCTTTCTGGCCTGCTTGGTCTCTGTGGATAGATCTGCTGCCAGTCTAATGTTTCTACCTTTGTAGGTTAAGGACCTCTTGTCTCAAGCTACTTTCAGGATTTTCTCTTTATCTCTGAGATTTGCAAGCTTCACTATTATATTTTGAGGTGTTGACCTATTTTTATTGAATTTGAGGGGGTTCTCTGTGCCTCCTAGACTTGAATGCCTATTTCCTTCCCCAGATTAGTGAAGTTTTCAGGTATAATTTGCTCAAATATACCTTGCACCCCTCTCTCTCTTTCCTCTTCTTCTGGGATCCGAATTATTCTAATATTGTTTCACTTTATGTTATCACTGATCTCTTGAATTCTCCCCTTGTGATCCAGTAGTTGTTTATCTTTTTCTCAGCTTCTTTATTCTCCATCATTTTATCTTCCATATCACTAATTCTCTCTTCCACCTCATTTATCCTAGCAGCTAGAGCCTCCATTTTTGATTGCATCTCATTAATAGCCTTTTTTATTTCTACCTGATTAGATTTTAGTTCTTTTATTTCTCCAGAAAGGGATTCTCTAGTGTCTTCTATGCTTTTCTCAAGCCCAGCTAATATCTTTATAATCATTATTCTGAACTCTGGTCCTGACATAATGATTAGGTCCCTGGCAGTCAGTACTGCCTCTTATTCTTTTTTGAGGTGAGTTTTTCCATCTTGCCTTTCTGTCCAGAGAAGAATAGATGAATGAGAGAACAAAATACTAAAATGGCAACAACGACCCCAGAGAAATATACAATAAACAAATCAGAAGAGACCCCAAACCAAAAAAAAATAATAATTAAATTAAAATTTTTAAAAAGTGAGAAAGAGAGAGAATATAATCAAACAGGTGAGCAGAACCAAGCAATACACTGGATCCTGTGTGTATTTTGGTCTGTTTGTTAGAGAACTAGATCTCAAAATTGTAAAGGAAGAAAAACCTATATATGTATAAAAATAGAATTAAATACAATGAAAGAATTGAATGTAATTGTAAAAATGAAAATTAAAAGTAAAAAAAGAATATGAACAGGCAGGTGAACAAAACAGAGAATACACTATATCTTGAGTGTATTTTGGTTTGTTATAAGAAACAACATCCCAAAATTATATGAAAAGAAAGACATATATATACAAAAATAAAGTTAAATACAATGAAAGGACAGAATGTAATTGTAAAGATGAAAATTTTAAAAGACTTAAAAAAAGAGAATATAATCAGACAGGTGAAGAGAACAAAGCAATACACTTACTTCTGGGTATACTTTGGTCTGTTTTTTAGAAGAAACAGCGTCCCAAAATTGTAAAGAAAAAAATATATATATACAAAATAAAATTAAATAAAATGAAAGGATAGAACGTAACTGTAAACATTTAAATTAAAAAAAAAAAGACTTTAAAAATGAGTTGATAAAATAAGAAATTGTTTGAAAAGGAAAGAGAAAAAAATTAAAATTGAAAAACTAATAATCACAAGAAAAAAAAAACTATGAATTCTATATACTCTTTTCCCATAGCACTGGAGTTTTGCAATTTTCATTGATCAGTAAACTTGATCTTAGCTGAATGTTCTTGCTGATCTTCTGGGCAAGGGTCCTGTTGCACTGATTCTCAATTGTCTTTGCTCCAGGTGGAACGGCACCATCTTTGCCAGGGGGCCAGGCTAAGTAAGTGGCTCTGGATTGCTCTATGTGGCCTTTGTGGCTTTTGCTCCCTGAAGGCTTTCTGTGCCACTTTAGAGGATGATAATGAAAATGGCAGCCTCCCAATCTCCAGCCCTGGTGCGGAAAACTCACATGTCCCACTCCTAAGTGTGCCTTCAGGGAAAAGCAGTCAATCACTCCTGTCTCCCTGGTCTCCATCCACACTCTGTTTTCACCCAGCCTGTGACTGAGTGTTTCTGTCTCGGGCATGTGACCCCACTTCAAATCTCCAAACCCTGCAGATTCCAGAAGTGTACACCCATGCTGCTTGTCCTGGGGGAGGGAAGGCAGTCTCACCTCAGTTCTGCAGCTTTCTGGTCCTGGGCTCACTGATTGCAGCCAGCTTCCCCACTCCGATGCCTAGGAACTCTGCCACACTCAGGTACCCCCATTCTTTCTGTGACCCCAGGGACCCTGAGACAACACTGTCCCACCTAGGATTCCACACCTGAGCACCTTTCAGGGAGGGACATCCCTTGCCATAGCAGGCTTAAAAAAGTTCCTATTTTGTGCTCTGCTGCTATATCACTTTCTGGTAGCTGGCTTATGGAGGCTTCCTGCCCCCACAGTTTATCTTCTGATATATCACCTCAGATTCACTTCTCCACACCTCCTACCTTACAGAAAGTGGTCATTTTTTATTTGTGAAAAAATTTAAAAAAGAATTGCAACAATTCTTCTCTTGGATCTCCAGTTGAGTTCACAGGTGTTCAGAATGATTTGATAGCTATCTAGCTGAATTCCTGGGACCAGACAAAACTAAGGTCTCCTACTCCTCCACCATCTTGGAAAGTCAACAGTCAACTCAATTCTATCCAATAAAATACAAGGAAAATTCTGTCAGAGGACTTTCATGAAGTGTCCTCACTTCTAAGAAAGAGACTCAAAAATCTATAGTCTTTTTTTCTTTTGGATATTTCACTGTCTGGATTTGGCAACCTGAATTGTAGCCATCCTATTCTGAAGCCAAATTTAAGGACAATACCAGAAAGATTGGTCCCTAAGGATATTATTGTGCCATGGTAAGCTTTTGCCTGCCATACTCTAATTTTTCATTTATGAGGTGAAAAACTGCCTTATTATTTAAACCAGTTTGAGCTGAGTTTTCTATTACTTACTTCCTAAATGAAACACCTATAATAAAGTGCCAGTATTATACTTCATAATGAAACAGGAAAGAAATTTCCATTAAAACCAGCTTTCATATATACTGCAATAGAGATGCCTTTTATCACTCCTATTATTTGATGTGATTCTAGAAAGTCTAGCTAAGAATGAATAGGTACAACTTTCAGAAATGAAGCAACAAACACATCGTTATTCACAGATAAAGTAATTTTATGTCTTGAAAACCCAATAAGATAACTAAAAATCTCCTGGAATTACAAATATTTTTAAATGTAGCCAAAAACTGATAAATTTATATAAATTATTATAATTCATGCATGCCAACAAAAGCATTTAGAAGCCATAATAGAGGAAAAATCCCAGTAATAATAGCAGCAATATTAAATTTATTGAGAAAACTTTAATATGAAATATATGCAAGTATATAAAAAACAAACATAAAAACATCTATAAAATGTTAAAGGAGGATTTTAGTAGCCCAACTTAACTCCAGTGTGATTATTTTCTCTCCCCCATTGCCACAATTTCTGTGGAGAAATAATGTACTTACAGTGCCAGGTGATGGATATGTTAATTAGCTTGATTGTGGTAATCATTTCACAATGCAGACATATATCAAGTCATTATGTTGTACACTTTATATATAATTTTATTTGTACCTTAATTGTACCTTAACAAAGCTGTAAAAAAATAACTGATCAAGTACAAAGACTTTATTGAAATGCAATGCTGGCAATTAAAGTTCTATATAAGTGAATAGTTTAAAAGCTCAGGCTTCTTTGTGGCATGTTCTATATTGCTTTCTTATCTTTTTGGTTCTATTTTAGAATCATGCTCTATGGGCTGTCACAATTAATTAAGCCTGAGGCTACTTTGTATTTGGTTCCATTCACCTTCCTTGTACAGGCCAAACTGAAACCAGTGTGAGTTCAATGGGCTAAGGAGCATCTTCTAAGACTCTTCAATAGCTACCATGTGTTGCTACTCACTGCAGCCTTGAGATCTACATAGGGGATAAGTCCAAAACATTAGAACAAGTTTAATCAATATACTATACTAAAATTGACATTTCTTCCTTCCTGAGCCTTGGGCCTGTTTCTCTAGATTGGCTGTAACTATTATAAACAGCTAGTAAAGGATTCATGTATAAGAAAGTGACCTTGAAAAAAACATAAAAACTCAAATCTTGAATATATACCAACGTAATATTTTGTATTTGTGTAGATTTGGTCACAGGAGCAATACCATATCCTGTTGAGTGGGAAGCTCTTATCCTCTAAAGAGGATTGTCTAATCTAGAGGATAAAAAGAAATAGGCCTTTCAACTGATTAGAGGGACTTCTTCACCTCTCAGAACCTAGATTTCAAGATAGCAGAGATGAGCTGCCTCTGATCATGTACAATCATGGAAGATAGAAATTTCATTCCTGAGCCCAGACCTTTTGACAGAAGTGTCAGCAAAAGCAGGAAAATCAGTAGCAGCACCAGCAGTATAAGGAAGTGAACAGTTTCTGGGGTAGCCAATATCTTGGGCAGCAGTTGCTGAGAAATCCACCTTCAAGAAGTTTTATCTGACGGGTGCCTGGGTGGGTCAGTCGTTAAGCATCTGCCTTCGGCTCAGATCATGATCCCAGGGTCCTGGGATCGAGCCCTGCTATGCGCTCCCTACTCAGCAGGAAGCCTGCTTCTCTCTCTCCCACTGTCCCTGCTTGTGTTCCCTCTCTCACTGTTTCTCTCTCTCTGTCAAATAAATAAATAAAATCTTTAAAAAAAGAAGTTATATCTCAGTTCTGACCATACTGGCAAGCTGTAAGAGATATCAGTGTTTACCCTAGATATTAAGATAAATATGCCACCCCACAAGATGTTGACATCATTAGTGGTCACTTGTAATGATATATGTGTCCAGTAAAATAAAGATATTTGGGGTTCAGACAGTAGAAGCTTCAGGGAAGAATAAGATAAGAAAGGCAGGACAGAAATAACCTGAAAGGGGCACTTGGGTGGCTCAGTCATTAAGCATCTGCCTTTGGCTCAGGTCATGATCCCAGAGTCCTAGGATCAAGCCCTGCATTGGGATCCCTGCTCGGCAGGAAGCCTGCTTCTCCCTCTCCAACTAACTCCCTCTGCTTGTATTCCTGCTCTCGCTATCTCTCTCTCTGTCAAATAAATAAATAAAATCTTTAAAAAGAAAAGAAAAAAAAAGAAAGAACCTGAAAAACATATTTTGGAACACACAGGTATACACTCTCATAAATAAGTGATTCGAGGTGGTGGGATTGGGGGAGTGATATGGACTAAATTCTGTCCCTTCAAGATTCAGATGCTGGAAACCCTAACCACTAATGTTATTTTATTTGAAGATGGGGGCTCTGAGGAGGTTATTAAGGTTAATTGAGGTCATAAAAGTGGAGTTCTGATATGGAAGGATTACTGTCCTAAAAAGAAAAGATGTAGGAAAGCTCTCTCTCTCTCCAGCACATAAAGGCACAGCAAGAAGGCAGCATCTTCAAGCCAGGAAGAGAGTTTTCACCAGAAACCAAATTAGCCAGCACCTTAATCTTGGACTTCCCAGACTCTAGAACTGTGAGAAATAAATTTCTGTTAAGCCACCCCAGGCTGTGTACTTTGTTATAGCACCCTCGGCCGAATGACACAGATTTTGGTACTGAGAAGTGGAGTGCTCCTGTAACAAATGCCTAAAAAATATGTCAATGGTATTAGAACTGGGTGATGAGTAGAGGCTGGAGGATTTTTAAGGTGTGTGCTAGAAAAAGCCTGGATTGTCATGAAGGGGACTGTTGGTAGAAATACGGATGCTAAAAGGTGATTCTGGTGAGAGCTCAGAAAGAGGAGAGCTGTAGAGAAAGCCTTCATCTTAGAGAATACATAATCATAAAAAAATTATCGGTAGAGGGGCGCCTGGGTGGCTCAGTCGTTAAGCGTCTGCCTTCGGCTCAGGTCATGATCCCAGGGTCCTGGGATCGAGCCCCGCATCAGGCTCCCTGCTCCGCGGGAAGCCTCCTTCTCCCTCTCCCACTCCCCCTGCTTGTGTTCCCTCTCTGGCTGTCTTTCTCTTTGTCAAATAAATAAAACCTTTAAAAAAAAAAGAAAAAAAATTATCGGTAGAAATATAGACATTAAAAGTCATTCTGGTGAAGTCTCAGATGGAAATGAGGAGCAAGTTAGAAACTGGAGGAAAGGCAATCCTTGTCATAAAGTGACAAAGAACTTGGCTGAATTGTGTTCTGTTGTTTGGTGAAGGGAAAAAATTCTGAGTGATGAAACTAGGTATTTAGCTGAGGAGATTTCTAAGGAAAGTGTTGAAGGTGTGGCCTTGCTTCTTAATACTTATAGCAAAATGTAAGAGGGGAGAGATAAATTTAAGTTGTTAAGCAAAAAGGAATTAGAACTTGAAAATTTGGAAAATTCCAACCATGTCCGTAATACAACAAATGAGAAAGGCTGTTCTGAAGAGGACATTAAGGATGTGGCTAAATAACCATTTGATAAGATTGGTATGGGTATGAACCACAAATTTAGTCAGTAACCACAGAAAAGCAAGCAATGGAAATTAGATTATACCAACAAAAACACTGCTAGTTGGGACTAAAAGACACAGAGAAAATGAGACCAAAGAAAGAAGGCTGCTAACATATCTTATCCTTCAGTAAAAGGGAAGAATCACCCAGAAGGTGATTTGGAGATCACCAATGCTGCCATTTCCCACCACAGGCCCACAGACCAAAGCTACTTTTTCCTCAGAGTATGAGACCTTTACAGAGAAGGAAAAAGGCTGCCCATCTGAGCCCTATGGGTGGGGCCACCCTGAAGAGCTCTGTGGGTGACATTGCCACCCCTGTGGGCCTGAAGGGCAGAGCATCAAGCCAAAGAGGATTATGCTTTAACTTTAAAAGCTAATGGAATTTGCCTTGCTAGGTTTTGGACTTGTTTGGAACCCATCATTCCTTCCTTTTTTTTTTTATTTGAAGATTTATTTATTTATTTATTTATTTATTTATTTATTTATTTATTTAAGAGAGAGAGAGTGTGAGCAGGGGGAGGGGCAGAGGGAGAGGGAGAGAGGAAGCAAACTCTCCACTGAGTGTGAAGCCTGAGGCGGGGCTTGATCCCATGACCCCAAGATCACAACCTGAGCCAAAATCAAGAGTCAGATGCTCAACCGACTGAGCCACCAAGATGCCCCATCATCTTTTCCTTCTTTCCAATTTTTTCCTTTTGGAATGAGAATATCTATCCTATGCCTATCCCATCATTATCTTTTGGAAGCATATAACTTATTTGGTTTCACAGGTTCACAGCTGAAAGGAATTTTACCTTAGGATGAATTCTATCTCAAGTCTTACCCAAATCTGATTTAGATAATATTTAGATGAAACTGTGAACTTCAGACTCTAGAGTTGATGCTGAAGTGAGTTAAGACCTTTAGTTATTTTGGAGTGGAATGAATGTGCTTTGCATGTGAGAAGGATATGCATTTTGGAGGCCCAGAGGTGGAATGCTATGGACTGAATTATGTCCCCCTCAAAATTCATATGTTGAAGTCTTAACCTCAATGTAACTACATATGGAGATATGGCCTATAAGAGGTAATTAAGGTTAAATGAGGTCATAAAGGTGGGGTCCTGATTCTGTAGGATTAGTGTCCTTATAAGAAGGACACAAGAGGCTCTCTTTCTCTCTCTTGATATATAGATGATAGATAGATGATTGATAGATAGATAGATATCAGGGATATATATCCTGCCATATGAGAATATAGTGAGAAAAAAGCTGTCTATAAGCCAGAAAGAGAGCACACACCAGAAACCAAATCAGCTGGCACCTTGATCTTGGACTTCCCAGCCTTCAGAACTGTAGAAACAAGATTTCTGTTGTTTAGGCCACCCAGTCCATAGTATTTTGTTATGGCAACCCTAGCAGACTAATACAGGGTGGTGATGGGGGGGGGTGACATGAATTTAGAATGGTTAGGGCTATGGGTTCCTTAGACACTGAAATACACAAAAATTCAGATTTCCGTCACAATTAATATTCAATGGATATACAGTGCGATTGTGGTGTCATGTTTTGCCTAGAAAAGTACATATGCTCTACAATGGAGAATAATCCAATTAGATTAAAAAGTTTCTATTTAAAACTGAAAACACACCTGTAGGTGCTATGAGTAACTTCTTACATGGGGCCAGAAGATCTGATATTAGTGAGCACAGGCCAGTGTGAGTTCATTCGTGACTTCAAAGTGTTAATGAAGTTGCATTTTTGTAGACAAAGTCCCACATGGGGATCAAGGCTCCTGCATTGGGAAAATATTTTTGATCAGTACTTCTTGTTAGTTATATTCTGATTTCTGACAGAATGTATATCATTCTGAATGGCTCCCTAAAGGCAAAAAGCTTGTGAAGTATAAGCAGAGGGGCAGCATGGGGCTAATGAAAGCCTTGGGATCTCTACAGGATAACAAAAATACAGAGATAAGAGCAGAGGATTGGAAATGGGAAATTCAGGGCCATGAACTTTTGCCTTTTACGAATGTCAGGCACCCTGATCATAACATAGCGATATAAGATATATACTGAATAGGGGAAAAGATATTACTTATTTTTTCCTAAAACTTATAGATAGGTTTCTGGTGATGTGATATCTTTATGCATACTGGGATACACATTTAAGTTTAGAAAAAAAATGAGTTTCATGAGAGATTTATGACTTTAATCCAGCTTTGGGTATGGGGAACTGGAAGCCAATTCTGGCAACCACCTTTAAAGAATGAGCTCATATAAGGGAATTGATCAAATTACTGGCAGTTTTCTGTGGCTGTTGGGATTATGAGTGGCAGTGTAGTTGTAAAGATTGTAAGCTTTCAAGCTAGACTGCTTGAGTTTGAATCTTGACTCTCATACTTGGAAGGGTGACACCTTAGGAAAAATTCTTAAGTTTTCTGTACCTTGTTTCTTCATTTGTAAATAAATAAATAGCAATAACATCTGCCTCTGGATTTTGTGAGCATTAAATAAAATAATTCATGGAAAAAAATAACAGAGTAACTGATCCATAGTAAGTGCTCCCACACTGTTACATGTTAGCTATTATTTTCTTCAAAAATTTCAGACTTTTCTAGAATTAAAACTATATTCCTTTATTATCAGAAAAATGGTATATTAAAAAGATATAACACTATTGAACCCTATTGAACCATAGATATATAGATGTATATCTCATTTATTTTGTGTGTCTTGCAATTTGGGATTTGGATAAGGTTTGAGATGAGAACATACTATTAGTCATTTATTTTGTAATCCAGAAAAACCAATCTGGACCTAGGACTCTAGACAAAGAACGTATACACAATCTACATTTTAATTAATAGCTCTCACATTCCATTTCTGACGGTGGCCAACTGTGGAAGTTTATATACATGTTATTTAACCCCTTAAAATGAGGATAATAATACCGAGT
Source organism: Mirounga angustirostris (assembly GCF_029215605.1). NCBI lineage: Eukaryota > Metazoa > Chordata > Mammalia > Carnivora > Phocidae > Mirounga > Mirounga angustirostris. The sequence continues at coordinate 103,172,079 of NW_026991719.1, forward strand.
CTGTAGGGTTGTGGTGGTGATTAGGTTAGGTAACAGGAAAGGCTTCTTCCTGCATATTGGCTGGTGTATAAAAGGCATTCAATCAATATTAGTGGCCATCATCTCCTACTTAACTTTAACAGGTTAGACTAAGTAGTCTAGCATGTACTACATTTCAGTACAGTTGTTTTTCAAGACAGAAATCAAGTCCAGGCCACTATATCTTCTTGCCAATGTTTCATGTAGACAATTTCCAGATATGCTTAGATTGTGTGACCAAAACACAATTGTATCAACTTTTTATTTTGCAATAACCATGGGACAATCTGTAATAGATACCTTCAATATCAATTTTCTATATGGTGCATAAATGACTTGATTATCTCAGGAAATTCCTCTAAGGGATACCCACTCACTGATATTAAAGCATGTCCAGTCTGAAATTCCATTACCCTTGCAATTTGATCAGGTTAAAGATATGAATCAGGGAAATCTTTTAACATCAATGCTTCCATAGAGGTGTCATATCATCATCTGAGGTGTGAAGTAGCAGACAACTGTTCATAGCAATTTATTTTTGCCTAAAATATTCAGGTACTGCCTCTATGATGGTATAATTAACATTGCAGGTTTACCCTATGAAGAATCTCAAAAGAGACTTGTAATTAATAGAACTTGTGAACACAGAGCAATTGAGGACATTATAAAATGTCTTGAGATTTATAATGATAGAAAGGATTTCTTTTGTCAGTTTCTGTTTATTTTTATTTTGTGCATGAAATTGCCCTTGAGTAGTTAACAATTAGTACCTCAATGCCACCTGGCATTTTTTGGATAGGCACACCTCCAAAGTCATAGGTGAAATACCACCTGTAAAAAACAGAGGTTTATGATCTCTGTAATGTACTAGCATGGGTTCAGAAGTCAATAACTATTCGTTAGTCTCAAAAAGAACTTAAAAGTAGAGATTCAATGCCATAGAATATCAGACAGCCCTACTCTCACAATCCAAGCAGCTGATACAGCTCAGAAGTTGCCTTTTGTGAAATAAAAGTTGATACATTGAATAATGCCAGCACCCCCTTGAAGCCTACCCATTCCTAAAGACAGCTTAAAGATCCATTTTTTGTTTGGGAGTGGGTAACTTACCAGTTCTATTAAACGAACATTAGCAGCACTGATGTAATAGACTAAGATTTCCAAATTCTTAGTCTTTTTCTTCTCTAAACATGAATTCCTGATATGTAGTGATTAAAGGCAGGGATCATTGATGTCAGGGAGACCTTGGTTTAAATCCTGCTGCCATCAATTTCTTGTGACACTTAATGAATTACTTAATCTCTCTCAACCTCAATTTTCTTATCTGTTAAATGGTAATAGTCCCCAGATTTGTCACAAGGATTAAATGAGTTCATATGATCTCCAATTCATTAGTCTATTTCAATCTCTGCACTCAGAACTTCACTAAGATAGCAATGATCAAGATTAAAAACGACTTCCATATTGCCCTCTCAACAGCATTTAACCCAAGTAACTATGCTTTCCTGAAGCACTCTCCTAATTTCTGGGATACCACATTCTTTTGACTGTCTACTGAGTTCCTTGACACTTTTTCTCAGACCCCATTGGGAGTCCAACATTCTCTGTGCAATCTTAAATCTTGGTGTGTCTGAGGACTTAATCTTAGGATCTTTCTCTGTCATTCTGCTCTCTTTTCTCTCCCCTTCACTCTTTTTTCCCTCTATAATCACTTTCTAGGTAATTCAATTCTAGCATTGTGGCTTTAAATACTATTAATTTTTTGATGATTTTTGAATTTCTATATAAAATTCAGACCTCTGTTCCGAGTCCAGATTTGTATGTTACAATTTTTTTTGACATCACCACTCAGATATTTGTTGGGCATCCAAAGTTAATATGTCAAAAAAGACCTCATGATTTTCATCCAAAAGCAAGAACAACAACAGCTTGTTGCTCACTTAGTTATTCTCAATTTACTAAATGTACCACTGTAAACTTCCGTTCCTCAAACTGAAAACCTAGAATTAATCATCAGTCTGTTGCTTTCTTTAATTCTCTACATCCAATACATTACCAAAACCTATGACTTTATCTACAAAACAATTCCCTAATCAGTTCATGTCTCATAATTCTTAACTCTCACTACCCATTCTCCCACAATAAATAGAAGAAAATTTTGAAAATGCAAATCAGATCCTCTCTCTTCCCTGCATGGAATACTTCAATGGAGTCCCATTGCTCTCAGGATAAATCCGTATTTCTTACTTCAGCCTAGAGGGTTTCTAAATGACCTAGTTCCAGATTACTTCTCCAATATTATCTCATCTAATTTCTCCTTAATAAGCTCCAACAAAACAGGCCTCCCTCTCTAACATCTTAAACACCTTTGTAACCTATGCCTGGAATTTTTTTTTTTAAATTCAATTAACCAACACTAGTTTCAGATATAGTGTTCAATAATTCATCAGTTGCATATAACACCTAGTGCTAATCACATCATCATGTGCCCTCTTTAATGCCCATCACCCAATTATCCCATCCCCCCAACCCACCTCCCCTTCCACAACACTCAGTTTGTTTCCCAGAGTCAAGTGTCTCTCATGGTTTGTTTCCCATCACTGATTTCTTCCCATTCAGTTTTCTCTCCCTTCCCCCATGATCCTCTGCACTTTCTTATATTCCACATAAGTGGAACCATATGATAATTGTCTTTCTCTGATTGATTTATTTCACTGAGCATAATACCCTCCAGTTCCATCCATGTCAATGTAAATGGTAGGTATTCATCCTTTCTGATGGCTGAGTAATATTCCATTGTATATATGAACCACATCTTCTCTATCCATTCATCTGTTGAAGGCCATCTTGGCTCCTTCCACAGTTTGGCCATTGTGGACATTGTTGTTATGAACATTGGGGTGCAGGTGTCCCTTCGTTTCACTACATCTGTATCTTTGGGGTAAATACCCAGTAGCGCAATTGCTGGGTTGTAGGGTAGCTCTATTTTTAACGTCTTGAGGAAACTCCATATTGTTTTCCAGAGTGGCTGTACCAGCTTGCATTCCCACCAACAGTGTAAGAGGGTTCCCCTTCCTCCACATCCTCGCTAACATTCATTGTTTCCTGTCTTGTTAATTTTAGCCATTCTGACTGGTGTGAGTTGGTATCTCATCGTGGTTTTGATTTGTATTTCCCTGATGAGAAGTGATGTGGAACATTTTTTTCATGTGTCTTTTGGCCATTTATATGTCTTCTTTGGAGAAATGTCTGTTCAGGTGTCCTGCCCATTTCTTGACTGGATTATTTGTTTTTTGGGTGTTGAGTTTGATAAGTGCTTTATAGATTTTGGATACTAGCCCTTTATCTGATATGTCAGTTGCAAATATCTTCTCCCATTCCATAGGTTGCCTTTTAGTTTTGTTGATTGTTTCCTTTACTGAGCAGAAGCTTTATATCTTGGTGAAGTCCCAATAGTTCATTTTTGCTTTTGTTTCCGTCGCCTTTAGAGACATATCTTGAAATAAGTTGCTGTGGCCGAGTTTGAAGAGATTGTTGCTTGTGTTCTCCTCTAGAATTTTGATGGATTCCTGCCTCACATTGAGGTCTTTCACCTATTTTGAGTTTATCTTTGTGTATGGTGTAAAAGAATGGTCCAGTTTCATTCTTCTGCATGTGGTTGTCCAATTATCCCAGCACCATTTATTGAAGAGACTGTCTTTTTTCCATCAGATATTCTTTCCTGCTTTGTTGAAGATTAGTTGACCTTACATTTGAGAGTCCATTTTTGGATTCTGGATTCTGTTCCATTGATCTATGTGTATGTTTTTGTGCCAGTACCATGCTGTCTTGATGATCACAGCTTTTTAATATAGCTTGAAGTCTGGCATTGTGATCCCCCCAGCTTTGGTTTTCTTTTTCAACATTCCTCTGTATGCTTGGAATGTTTTAACCCCAGATCCTTGTATGGCCAACTAATTTTTATCTCAGCCCAAATGTCACCTCCTCAGAGAGGCCTTTCTTAACTCCCCCCATCTAGTTATACTATCTTGTCACCCTGTTTACATTCTTTAGAATACCTAGTATAATCTACAATTATCTTGCCTATTGACATGTTTATTTGTTTCCTCTACAATGTAAGCTCTATGTGAGCAAGGATAATTTCTCCTAGAATAGTTTTTGTCTTTGAAGTGTTCACCATGTATTTGTGAAATGAATAAAGTGTATATACAAGCACTTAGAACAAAGTCTATGTTCAATAAATGGTAGCTATGAATGTTATTAAATAAAGAAAATGAAGATAACAAGGAGGAGGGAGAGGAAAAGAAGGGAGAGGAGGAGGGATAAAGGAAAAATAGAGAAAGAACATGGGAAGAAAGTGAGAAATTTCTTAAGTAATTTCTGTAAATGTATACTCTGTTGATTCAATGATAAAGACACAATGCATAGAATTAAAAAAATTCCATTTAGCTATGGAAAATTGTAAGGAGAAAATAAATTTTGAACTGACAGATAATGTCAAATAGCCCTCTCACTATGAAAGATGTTTTGTCTCATTTGTAGCATTATTTTTCATATTGTTAACAGGCCACTGATATTCTCCACCAAATATTGCACAATCAGTAAGCTTTCCTGCAAGAGACCACTTGGGTTTCTTCAAACTCTAGACATTTTTTTTCTTCTTTGGAGAAGCCAGCATATCTTTTCTTTACAAGCGAATAGACAAACTTAGTTGAAATGATGCTATTTCTGTCTTATAATACTCCCCAAAGAATACATTTGGAATCTGTAATTGGATATTTTAATGAATTTGTTGGACAATGATTCCAAGAGTTATGAATCACTTTCTACCCCCAAAGGTTTTTATTTAAGCCTCTATATCTCTAAATTCAAGCTGCTCTGAGCAGGAGCACTCCTGTATGTATGTGTGTGTGTGTGTATGTGTGTGTGTGGTTTTCACACTAATTGTGATTGGTCCCATAGTTTAGGTAGAGAATTATTCTGCAAGTACTACTACTTTTCTATTATGCTAACATGTTGTCAAGGGCTCTCAGTCCTCATGTCATGTTCTTCTTTTATAATGGAAACTATGTCACTTGCTTTTTTTTATGACATACATTTTCTTATACAATCAGGAATGTTAAATATGGTATAATCATGTAGAACCATCATTGAAGGGTCATTGCATAAACTCTGAAAGTTAATATAAACACATTCTGTCTCTATTTCTCTCTCTCTCCTTCTACTCTCCCCTTCCTTCCCTTCCTTTCTTCCTTACTTTTCTTCCCTTCCTCCTATATATTTAGGCATGAATATTTACTTTGTATGATGTATTACCCTCTAAACAATCCTCCATACTGCAGTGTTGAAGAAGATATTACAGTACTAAACCATTAACAGTAACATCCTCATTAGTACCTTAGCATCTCTGAACAATGACAGAAGATATTGATGAGGTGTTTCTTTAAAAAGTAACATTTTAATCAATTATCTTATTTGCAGCAAGGATGGTGTGTGTGAGGCTTTATTACTCTATATATTAGCACCATATAAAGTGGTTATGGCTATATTTTTTGGTTCCAAGATAAAATTAAAGCCTTAGTATATGAACCCCATCAAGCAGATTGGCTGATATCCAACTTTTCAATACACCAAAAAGCAGTCATTTTAAATATGCTTTGATCTTAGTTTCCATGGTGGACTTCCTATCCAACATTTTGCTAGAAGTATTGAGAGTAAGCATACATTACCTTCTGCTATCCTATTTTTTTCTTAAAGAAATCCCATACTTCTTACTGTAAATCAAAAACTGTAATTTAACTAAATAGTCTATCTTTTTAATGACACACTACTCTGTGCTAAACCTACCCCAAACCATAGCATCTTAAAACTACAGAGATCTAAAGAAAATGAAACACTAACTAATACTCAAGGACAACACAAGTAGAGATGTACAAACAACAATTCCCTTTGCTACACACAACAGATTTAGAAATATGAACTCTAAGTAAGCAATTCTCCATCCTCTTCCTCCACAGTTTTTCATTTTCATGGATTTTTGGTTTGGATGTTTCTAAACTGCTGGACAGTTAAAATACTAGATATCCAGTCTCTTTGGAGATGAATCCCACCAGGGAGTCATCAAGTTTTGCAGAACTGAGAACTTTAATCATTTTACCTCCAACTCTTCTTCAGGAGATTTAAGTAGCATGAGTGTAGGGAAAATGTTACACCTGCTAGCCATAAAATGAACAATACACAAAATAATATGTTAACTTCAGGGTGGGAATTAAAGTATTGTGCACATCATGTTTTTTTAATGAAACTTTCAAATTGGAGATTATCATATAGTAAGTGTATCTTTTAGGCAGCGCTTTTTTTTTAAAAAATATATATTTATGTAAGGCCATGTTTCCCAAAATATTCTCTTGTGAAACACTTGTTCTGTGAGATGCTGTGCAGAAAAAAAAAATATGTCTACTTGTCAAATTCTACCTTTAGGAGATCCTGCACTGGACATTCTTCTCTGGAAGATTTATAGTATATTAAAGACAGGGTCAGGAGAAGCAGTAATAAAACATTTAACCTTGCTGAACCCAGAGATCTCCAAATGTATTTGCCTTGCCTAATATTCTTCCTGCCAGCCTTATGTGACCCTTACTTATTTATCCTGAAGAACTTACTATAGAAATGTTGATGAAACAATTTCTTTTCTAAACCAAATAGGAGGCCATTGTCTGCTTCAAAGACTCAGTCTTTTCCCTATCCCCCCAACTAATTATTGTTTAGATAATTTTTCTTAAGAACAGTGATATTAAAAAAATGTCGTTTCCCTTCAAAATTAAACACTTACATGTCAATGCAATAAAACACAAAGGGATACAATAGTCAATAACTGCTTCCTTCTTACCAGTCTGCCAAATAGTCAATCCTTCCATTTACTCTGAAAATGCTTCTCTTGACACTACTTTTATCCTTCTAACAAAGTTTCCTCTCTCACTTTCTTTTCACTGCCAAAGTGCCAGTTGGTTGCTAGTCCCATCAAGACTACATCAAATAATCCACTTGTATCCACTTAAACATGATATATATTTTCACACCTCTCTGCTTCTACTTCTTTTCCTCAATCCAGAAAGAAATGACTTTGTTCCAACTTTTAATTTGTTGAATTAACAAACTATTTATTTTTCAGTTTCATATATAACTTGCTCTTGAATCTTTCCTAGTCACTTCTTTCATAATGAATCCTTCATTTGATTGCATTTTTATAGAAAATTGTTTATGCAACTAATGCTGCTTAAAACTATATTTAGATGGGGAGGAGCAAGATGGCAGAGGAGTAGGAGACCTAAATTTTATCTGGTCCCAGGAATTCAGCTAGATAGTATCAAACCATTCAGAACATCTACAAACTCAACAGGAGATCGAAGAAAAGAATAGCAGCAACTCTATGAACAGAAAAGCAACCACATTCTGGAAGGTAGGACATGTGGAGAAGTGAATCTGAGGCAATATACGGGAAGATGGACCACAGGGGGAGGGAGCATCCATCAGCCGGCTACTGGCAAGTGATAGAGCAACAGAGCACAAAATCAGAACTTTTAGAAGTCTGCTCCACTGAGGGACATTGCTCCAGTGGCTAAGCGGCGGGTGGAACTCTCACTGGGACAGTGTGGTTTCAGGACACGCAGGGTCACAGAAAGACCAGGGGTGCCTGAGTGCAGCAGAGCTCCCAGGTATTGGAGCAGGGAAGCCAGCTGCAAAGACGGAGCCAAGGAGTGGGCTCTCAGCTCAGGGTTGCCATAAACTGTGATCCGGAGCACAGTTGGGCCACTGCTCTTCGAGCAGGGATCCAACAAGTGGCAGATCCAGGGAGACTCCCCTTCCTCCCCCAGGAGGAGCAGTGCAGGAGCCTACCATAGGAATCTGCTGGGTTTGGAGACTCCAAACAGGGTCGTGTGCCAGAGATAGAAATGCTCAGTCACAGACCGGGTGAGCTTGGAGTGCGGTCAAAGACCAGGGAGACAGGAGTGATTGACTGCTTTTCTCTGGGGGCTCACTGAGGAGTGGGGCCCCAAGCTCTCAGCTCCTCTGGGACCAGAGATTGGGAGGCCACCAGTTTCATTCTTGTCTTCCAAAGCTGTATGGAAAGCTTTCAGGGAACAAAAGTTACCAAGAGCAAACCCGAGCAGATTACTAAGCCTGGCCCCTGGCAAGGGTGGTGCAATTCTGCCTCAGGCAAAGACATTTGAGAATCACTGCAACAGGCTCCTCCCCCAGAAGGTCAACAAGAACAGCCTGCCAAGACCAAGTTTACCAATCAATGGCAACAACAAAACACTAGGGAATACAGCACATAAAATTCATGGCTTTTTTCCCCATGATTCTGTAGTCTTTCAAAGTTAATTTTTAAAATTTTCTTTATATTTTTGTTTTTCCATTTTTTTAGTTGAATAGTTCTTCCCTTTTCAACCAACATCTGATCAATTCCTTTTTTAATTTTCATTTTGACAGTCATACCCTATCCCTTCATTGTATTTAAACTTATTTTTTGTATATATATGTTTTACTTTCTTTAAAATTTTGGGATACAGTTTCTTCTAATGAACCAAAATATACCCTAAATCTAGTGTGTGATGTTGTCCTAGTCTCCTGTCTGATCACATTACCCTTTTTTAAATTTTTTTTTCATTCTTTTTCCACCAACTTCTTAACAATTCCTTTTTAAAAATCTTTTTTTAAATTTTCATCTTTACAGTCATATTCCATCCCTTCATCATACTTACCCTTATTTTTGTATATACATATAAGTTTTCCTTTCTTTAAAATTTTCAGAGGCACTTCTTCCAACAGACCAAAATACACCCAAAACCTAGTGTGTGGTTCTGTTCTGTTCACCAGCCTGATCATAGTCTTTTTTTTCCCCCTTTATTTTATCCCTGGTTTTGGGTCTCTTCTGATTTGTTTAGTGTATATTTTTCTGGAGTTGTTATTACCCTTCTAGCATGTTCTCTCATTCACCTATTCTCCTCTGGACAAAATGACAAGATGGAAAAACTCACCTCAAAAAAAGAACAAGATGTAGTACCAACAGACTACTAGGGACCTATTCAATACAGACATTAGTAAGATGTTGGGACTAGAGTTCAGAATGACGATTATAAACATACTGGCTAGGCTTGAAAAAAAGCTTAGAACATACTAGAGAATCCCTTTCTGGAGAAATAAAAGAACTAAAATCTAACCAAGTCAAAATCAAAAAGGTTATTAATGAGGTGTAATAAAAAATGGAGGCTCTAACAGCTAGGATAAATGAAGCAGAAGAGAGAGCTAGTAATATAGAAGGCCAAATGATGGAGAATAAAGAAACTGAGAAAAAGAGAGATAAACAACTACTGGATCACAAGGCAAGAATTCAAGAGATAAGTGATACCATAAAGTGAAATAACATTAGAATAATTGGGATCCCAGAAGAAGAAAGAGAGGGGCAGAAAGTATATTGGAGCAAATTATAGCAGAGAACTTCCCTCATTTGGGGAAAGAAACAGGCATCAAAATCCAGGAGGCACAAAGAACCCCCCTCAAAATCAATAAAAATGGGTCAACACCCCAACATCTAATAGTACAACTTACAAGTCTCAGAGACAAAGGGAAAATCCTGAAAGCAGCTCAGGACAAGAGGTCCATAACATACAATGGTAGAAACATTAGATTGAACATTAGACCAGAAAGGATTAGAGACAATATACAGTAACAGTCACTTTACAGGCAATACAATGACACTAAATTCATAGCTTTCAATAGTTACCCTGAATGTAAAAGGGCTAAATGCCCCAATCAAAACACAGGGTATCATTGGATCAAAAAAAAAAAAAAAAATGAGACCCAGCAATATACTGTCAGCAAGAGACTCATTTTAGACCCAAAGACACCCCCAGATTTAAAGTGAGAGGTGGAGGGGTGCCTGAGTGGCTCAGTTGTTAAGCATCTGCCTTCAGCTCAGGTCATGATCCCAGAGTCCTGAGATCAAGCCCTGCATTGGGCTCCCTGCTCAGCAGGAAGCCTGCTTCTCCCTCTCCCACTCGCCCAGCTTGTGTTCCCTCTCTCGCTGTGTCTCTCTCTGTCAAATAAATAAATAAAATCTTTAAAAAAAAATAAAGTGAGGGGTGGAGAACCATATACTATGCTAATGGACATCAAAAAAAAAAAAAAAAAAAAGCTGGGGTGGTAAGGTAATCCTTGTATCAGACAAATTAGATTTTAAACCAAAGACTAACAAGAGATGAGGAAGGACACTATATCATACTTATAGGGTCTATCCAACAAGAAAATCTAACAATTTTAAATATCTATGCCCCTAACATGGGAGCACCCAATTAAATAAGCCAATCAATAACAAAATTAAAGAAACACATCAACAATAATACAATAATAGTACTGGACTTTAACACCCTCCTCACTGAAATTGACAGATCATATAAGCAAAAGATCGACAAGGAAATAAAGGCTTTAAAAGACACACTGGACCAGTTGGACTTCACAGATATATTCAGAACATTCCATCCCAAAGCAACAGAATACATATTCTCATCTAGTGCACATGGAACATTTTCCAAATAGATAACATTCTGAGTCCAAATCAGGTCTCAACTGGTACCAAAAGATTGGGATCATTCCCTGCATATTTTTGGATCACAATGCTTTGAAACTAGAACTCAATCACAAGAGGAAGGTTGGAGAGAACTCAACTATATGGAGGCTAAAGAGGGAAGGGTCAACCAGGAAATTAAAGAATTTAAAAAATTCATGGAAACAAATGAAAATGACAACACAACTGTTCAAAATCTTTGGGATGCAGCAAAGGCGGTCCTAAGAGGAAAGTATATAGCAATAGAAGCCTTTCTCAAGAAACAAGAGAGGTCTCAAATACACAACCTAACCCTACACCTAATGGAGCTGGAGAAAGAAGAGCAAATAAAGCCTAAACCCAGCAGGAGAAGAGAAATAATAAAGATCAGAGAAGAAATCAATGAAATAGAAACCAAAAGAACAGTAGAACAGATCAATGAAACTAGGAACTGATTCTTTGAAAGAATGAATGATTGATAAACCCCTGGCCAGACTTATCAAAAAGAAAAGAGAAATGACCCAAATAAATAAAATCATGAATGAAAGAAGAGAGATCACAACCAACACCAAAGAAATACAATTATAAGAACATATTATGAGCAACTATATGCCAGCAAATTAGATAATCTGGAAGAAATGGATGTATTCCTAAAGATGTAGAAACTACCAAAACTGAATCAGGAAGAAATAGAAAACCTGAACAGACCTATAACCACTAAGGAAATTGAAGCAGTCATCAAAAATCTCCCAACAAACAAGAGCCCAGGGCCAGATGGCTTCCCAGGGGAATTCTACCAAACATTTCAAGAAGAATTAATACCTATTCTTCTGAAACTGCTCCAAATAATAGAAATGGAAGGAAAAGTTCCAAACTCGTTTTATGAGGCCACCATTACCTTGATCCCCAAACCAGACAAAGACCCAATCAAAAAGGAGAATTACCAACCAATATCCTTGGTGAACATGGATGCAAAAATTCTCACCAAAATACTAACCAATAGGATCCAACAGTACATTAAAAGGATTATTCACCACGACCAAGTGGGATTTATCCCTGGGCTGCAACGTTGGTTCAACATCCGCAAATCAATCATTGTGATACAATACATTAATAAAAGAAAGAACAAGAACCATATGATCCTCTCAATAGATGCAGAAAAAGCATTTGACAAAGTACAGCATCCTTTCTTGATCAAAACTCTTCAGAGTATAGGGATAGAGGGTACATACCTCAATATCATAAAAGCCATCTATGAAAAACCCACAGTGGATATCATTCTCAATGGGGAAAAACTGAGAGCTTTCCCCCTACGGTCAGGAACATGGCAGGGATGTCCACTATCACCACTGCTATTCAACATTGTATTAGAAGTCCTACCCACAGCAATCAGACAACAAAAAGAATGAATCGTGGATCACTACATCAAAAACTAATGATGTATTTATTTTTAATAAAATAAAAAAAGTAAGAAATAAAAGTCATCCTAATCAGCAAAGAAGTGAAACTCTCACTTTTTGCAGATGATGTGATACTTTATGTGGAAAACCCAAAAGACAATACCCCAAAACTGTTAAAACTCATACAGGAATTCAGTAAAGTGGCAGGATATAAAATCAATGCACAGAAATCATTTGCATTTCTATACACCAACAAGAAGACAGAAGAAAGAGAAATTAAGGAGTCGATCCCATGTACAATTGGTAAATAAGATACCTAGGAATAAATCTAACAAAAGAGGCAAAGAATCTGTACACAGAAAACTATAGAATACTCATGAAAGAAATTGAGGAAGACACAAAGAAATGGAAAAATGTTCCATGCTCATGTATTGGAAGAACAAGCATTGTGAAAATGTTACCTAGAGCAATCTACACATTTAATGCAATCCCTATCAAAATACGATCAGCTTTTTTTTAAAGAAATGGAACAAATAATCCTAAAATTTGTATGGAACCAGAAAAGACCCCGCATAGCCAGAGGAATGTTGAAAAAGAAAAGCAAAGCTGGTGGCATCATAATTCTGGACTTCAAGCTCTATTACAAGGCTGTAATCATCAAGACATTATGGTACTGGCACAAAAACAGACACATTGATCAATGGAACAGAATAGAGAGCCCAGAAATGCACCTTCAACTCTATGGTCAACTAATCTTCGACAAGGCAGGAAAGAATATCCAATAGAAAAAAGACAGTCTCTTCAACAAATGGTGTTGGGAAAATTGGACAGCCACATGAAGAAGAAAGAAATTGGACCATTTCCTTACACCACACACAAAAATAGACTCAAAATGGATGAAAGACCTCAATGTGAGACGAATTCATCAAAATCCTTGATGAGAACACAGAAAGCAACCTCTTTGACCTCAGCCGCAGCAACTTCTTCCTAGACACATTGCCAAAGGCAAGGGCAGCAAGGGCAAAAATGAACTATTGGGACTTCATCAACTAAAAAGCTTTTGCACAGCAAAGGAAACAGTCAACAAAACCAAAAGACAACTGAGAGAATGTGAGAAGATATTTGCAAATGACATATCAGATACAGGGCTAGTATCCAAGATCTATAAAAAACTTATCAAACTCAACACCCAAAGAACAAAGAATCCAGTCAAGAGATGGGCAGAAGACATGAACAGAAATTTCTGCAAAGAAGACATCCAAATGGCTAACAGACACATGAAAAAGTGCTCAACATCCCTTGGCATCAGGGAAGTCTAAATCAAAACCACAGTGAGATACCACCTCACACCAGTCAGAATGGCTAAAATTAACAAGTCAGGAAACGACAATGTTGGCAAGGATGCAGAGAAAGGGGAACCCTCCTACACTGTTGGTGGGAAGGCCAGCTGGTGCAGGTACTCTGAAAAACAGTACGGAGTTTCCTCAAAAAGTTGAAAATAGAGCTACCCTATGACCCAGCATTGCACTACTGGGTATCTACCACAAAGATACAAATGTAGTGATCCAAAGGGGCATCTGCACCCCAATGTTTATAGCAGCAATGTCCACAATAGCAAAACTATGGAAAGAGCCTAGATGTCCATCAACAGATGAATGGATAAAGAAGATGTGGTGTATATATACAATGGAATATTATGCAGCCATCAAAAATGAAATCTTGCCATTTGCAATGATGTGGATGGATCTAGAGGGTATTATGCTAAGCAAAATAAGTCAATCAGAGAAAGGTAAGTATCATATGATCTCACTGATATGAGTAATTTGAGAAAGAAGACAGAGGACCATAGGGGAAGGGAGGGAAAAATGAAACAAGAGGAAACCAGAGATGGAGACAAACCATAAGACTCTTAATCTCAGGAAACAAGCTGAGGGTTCCTGGAGGGTAGGGGGTGGGAGGGATGGGGTGGCTGGGTGATGGACATTGGGGAGGGAATATACTATGATGAATGCTGTGTAAGACTGATGAATCACAGACCTGTACCCCTGAAACAAATAATACATTTTATGTTAATAAAAAATAATAAAAACCCTATATTTAATTTTACCTCATATAAGATTGTTTTTGACTATGTTTACAGACTTTAAATCTCTTGAGAATAGGAGGCCATGAATCATTCTTTTCTATATTATGTAGAACAGTGTCTTATACAAACTGTCATTAAATATACATTTGTTGATTAAGTGAGTAAATGTCAATAAATTTAACTTTGAGGAGAGCTCTATTTACTCCCCTGGAGAAAGACATACACTTAAATTCTGGATTTTTGTAATAATAAAACCCTGAATTTAATCAGAACCTGTTGTTCTCTTTCTTTAAGTTGTACTCCTTTCTTTCTTTAATTTGTTAATCCTTACAACCCCAAGTCTTTATTCCAGAGAAAGGAGTATTTTTCCCCAAATATTCTATAATCTATCATTTCAATTATACTTTGCACTAAATAGCACCAAAGTCTTCTTGTCTGAGTTATATGACTATTTTTTTAAATATGACTGGTTTCTGTCCTTACACCATCATATTAACACAGACATGGGACATATAGGAAATATAGGCTGGAGAGTGCCTAGGTGGCTCAGTTGGTTAAGCGTCTGCCTTGGGCTTGGGTCATGATCCCATCATCCTGGGATCAGGCCCTGCATTGGGCTTCCTGCTCAGCAGAAAGCCTGCTTCTCCCTTTCCCTCTGCCCCCCCATGCTTGCTATCTCTCTCTCTAGTTCTCTCTCTCAAAAAAAAATAAATAAAATCTTTAAAAATTTAAAAAAAAAAAGAAGAGTTAAAATGTATAAAAGTAATAAATAAAATAAAAATTTGACCCATAATAATTAAAAATAATAACATTCTTTTCATCTCTTTCTCCTCCCCCATCCGCATTTTGGAGCTCAGAATGATGCATAATTAAAATGTAATATCAAAAGAGAAAAATAATATCATTATATACAAGTTCAAATATTCAAATAAAGCCCCAATGAACACCATATTCTTTATTTTCTCAAAAGTGCTAACAACAAGAACAGTAATAATAAAAGAAACCCACAAAGATGAACCCAAGGCAGTGCTGACAATAATGAAAAGAAAACACAATATTGAGGCAATGGTATTAGTGACCTTAGGTATTTATGACTTTGGAAGTGAAGAGAAATGATCAATGCAAAATTCCTAAAGCAATAGGATTTAAGGCCAAAGTTTTCCTCAGTCATTGTTCTCTTTCTTTAACAGTGCCATCAAATGAACTCAATTATGAACATAAAATGTAATAAACTAGTCATTCTTCAATTCAACTTCAAAAAGAATCCAATCAAAAATTAACTCTGAAATGTAAATGTAAAATTTTGAATACACACATACCTCTTCCAACAGACACCAGTAAAAATGAGATGGCACATTTTCTACAGTTATCAGACATTGAACTGATATAAAACCAGAAGAGCATATTCTTGGAGAGATATCTAATGAAACTTGTGCTTGATTCACTTTGATTCTCTGCTCCTCAAATACGCTTCACAGGGAATTATTGCAGAGTCACATGTGTGATAAGCTCATTTTCTCTTATAACTTTGTCTAAAACCCACAAGCCACCAAAGTACACCACAATTCCAAAACTCCAAGATCCTAAGATTAAAATAAAAAAAAAAAACTAACCAAGCCAAAACAATAACAACAACAACAACAACAACAACACATACACACACACACACACACACACAAACACTCTGTAAGATTCCTTCATGAAGAAAGAAGCACATTTCTCAAGATGAAAAAATTTTCCTATTCAATATACAAACACTGGTCCCAAAGTGCCAACATGCTGAAATCCTGGGAAAGAGGCCCAGGCAGCAAAATAAAATCCCTCATCTCCTTGTGGGTTACAGAACATAAATAACACCAACACAGAGCTAATAAGTGGACTCATTTACCCTTTGCTGTGGCTTTCAGGAAACCTTTCATCAAATTTATTGCCAGAGCTGCTGCACATTATTGTGTTCTTTATTAGGCATTCTTCTCCCTGAAGATTAATTCATGACTTTATGAAGCTGCGTGTTCCAGAGTAATAGATGATTGCAAGTAAGTTAAGAGGTGTCACATTCACATCACTATAGACACATGGAATTGTGTCAAATATCTAATGACATTCTTAACAGTATATTGGCTTAAACTCGACGTGACCATGTCTTAAACTCTCTTTTTGGACCAGTGTCAAAGAATGTTTAGGGGACATTCAGATTTGAGGGAGATAGATAATGCAGAATAAAAACAGTTGTGGTATATTCCCTCAGCTGCATCTATAAGATGACAATAGAACTTTTAGGAAAGTGAAATATTCTGTCAAATCACAGGGTTTTATTTCTCACCTCCCTGATATCATCTGTGCCAAAAAACTAGATTGAACTGATAAAAATGAACCAGATGTTTTATATATGTAACTTCTATGGAGATGAATTAGCACTGGTTTAACTCGTACATCTGAAGCCAGCTTTGAGTTTACAATAGCATGCTGTCATAAATGAAACTGATTTTTTTTCTACACAATTTCAAATCGAATCCATCCATTCATTCAACAGCTCTTGAGTGCCTACTATGTGTTAGGTACTCTTCCAAGTACTAGGGAAACATATTTTTATTGCAAAAAAGGCTAAGTTGAGTTGATGGTTTAAGTTTTATGTAATGAACAAATTGAAGGTTGATTAAGTTGTCCATTTAAATATTATTTAGCTATCTGCAAACAGAGCTGAATCTAAATCACAAAGCACAATGCTGGGCATTTAATAAATTTCAATTAGCATATTTAACGTAGACTTTTGATAATGTTGCTTGGTCAAATTTACTGGAAATTCTAATTGCTTCTTTTTCTGTTTTGAAAAATGCTTTGTATATCTTGAGCTCAATGTCAAAATAGTGTTTACATAGTTTTACTAAAATTAGTATCTATAGGGCATGCCTTTCATCTTTAGTGCAAATGACATCAAATTAAAGGGGTTATTTAACAAAAACAACACATCTAAAAGCATTTACTATGTGACAGACACTGTTGTAAGAGAGAAGAACATCTACGTTTTAGTTTGGTAACTTTGCACTATGAATCTTAGAAATCTGAATTACCTACAGTAATGAGTTCTTGACAGTTTATTCCAGGTGCCCTATACTTAAAAGGCACTTATTTGGAATTAAAACAGAAATCTTACTTTTAACTGTTCTCCTAAAAGACATTCTTGTACAGTTATTATTTGTGTAGGGCATAGAGATTTACACATTAGCTTTTCTAACTAAATGGATGCAGTGATCCCTCTAATTCTAAAATTCAATGATTCGTTCACTCACAGTTAGAAAAATATCACCTGCTGGTGAAAATTATGGCCATACAGATAATATGGGATAAGAAGTAAAATTAAAGGGTCTAAAAATTGTGCCATAACTAGTCTGAAATAAAAATCTTCATTATTTTCCTTGATTCAGCTTCACCAGAGATAGTAAGCAATACAAACAGGTTGCTTGTGTTTTTCTTCTTAGAATTATTATTTTAAAAATTTTCTTCTGCAAGTCATTTTCCCCCACAAAACATGTTCATTATTTCTAGAACAGTTTATTCACTGGCCACCAGGAAATAAATAATAAAGTGGAGTCTTAAAAATAATACAACTGTGTAGAACCATGCTATTTCTATATGGAAATACACTGGAACAATATTTGAAATAATTCTACCCTTTTAATCCCTGCTTCCAGATTTATTTACAAATTTCCTTCATACCGTTCTCATCTAAGTGTGGAACATTTTTCTAGGCTAAAACCTCTTAATTAGTTCTTATAAGCTTTTCTTGGACAGGCTTACTAGCAAAAGTTGTTTGTTAGGCTAGGATCATTAGTAATAGGATCAATTTTAGCCTTATATTAGTTTTATTATTTGGTATTTTCAGCTATTTATGGATTTGGCAAAACTTTTTTAAAAACCTTGCACATTTCAGAGCCAACTACATAATTGCATATTCCTTCCCAAGTCTATAATAGCATAGCAAAAATCAAAAACAAGCAAACAAACAAACAAAGCCTAAAAAATCCTGGAAAATGGGGCACATTTTTATAAAGGCCTACAAGTTATTCTTGTTGATAAAAATACCATTCACGTATAACAATTTAGTGGTGGGAAATGTGTGAAGCAGCAACAAGATTTTACAGATTCGTATGCAGAAGTGGAGAACATAGAAATCAGTTGTTATACTAACTCTTAATTATTATGACAAATGATTCAACTAAATCATGTCCACTCAATTGAAATAGCCGTTTGATAATAATGCATCACTTTTATCCTTCAAAAGGAGCAGGAAGACAAATGCTACTTGTTTTTTGGAATGGCAAAGTAAGGAACTCAGCAAAAAAACAATGATAAAACTAGACAAATTCATCAAAAACTAACATTTCAGGACTCTGGATTGACCAAAGCCATACAAAAAAATTGAAAAAAGTTTGTTCAAGAAAAACAACTAAACCTTAATAAGACAATAGGAGTACATGGCAGTTTAATCTGGGGCTACTCCAATCCCCAAGCCCCAGCTCCACGTATGATAGCTCTATGAGTGCAAGGTAGGCCATGAGGACTTAACAGTCTCATGGTGTAAGGCATCTGTCTTGATTTAGAGAAAAGACAATAAAAACTCAATCTCAGAGGTATTGTCAAAGCCAATAGTGATGTTGCTAAAAAACAATCAGGGAAGGTGTTCATCCCTATCTGAACAGGAAGCCTTGTACACCCAGAAAAGATTGACTTTATAAGAACTGACTTGTAACTGACTGAAATTAGAATGTGTAGCCCATCTACACACAGATGGATTGGCAAAGAGTGAAAATCTTATTCACTTAAGGAGTCTAAGCATAAATTTTAATCAATCACTGATTTACCACTAATTTATGATGACTCAGAGGTAACTCTTATGAAACAGTATTAAAAATAAAATAAAAACAATGAAATAATTTTTAAAAATAGAACAAAGACATCAATGGCCACACAGTACATGGGATACAGGGGATACAGACTCTACAGAATTAGTCTAGGCAAGATACTAGACAAATAGACCAAACAAAAGATAGTAACAACAAGCACCAACAACAAATCCATAGAGGAGATCCAAATCCATAGGCACTGAGTTAATTTCTCTAAAATGATCAGTTTTCAACAAAATTTATAAGACATGCAAAGAAGTAGGAAAATATAACCCATACACAAAGAAAAAAATTCAAGAGAAGCTATCTCTATAATAGTGTCCAGATGTTGGACTTAGTAGAAAAATACTTCAAGGCATCTATTATTAATGTGTTTAGAGACATAAAGAAAACCATTCCTTACAATTAAAGGAGCATGTGTTGGCAATGACTCAATAAAGAATATCAATACAGAGACAAAATATATTTTAAAAAACATCAAATGGAAATGTTATAGTTGAATATTACAATAACTGAAATGAGAAATTTACAAGAAGGGCTCAATAGCAGATTTGAGCTGACAGTGAAAATAATCATTGGGCTTAAAGATAAATCAATAAAGATTATCCAATCTGAAGGATAAAGAGAGGAGAGAGATGAACAGAGCCTCAGAGACTGGCACAAAAACAGACACATAGATCAATGGAACAGAATAGAGAGCCCAGAAATGCACCTTCAACTTTATGGTCAACTAATCTTCGACAAAGCAGGAAAACAATGTCCAATGGGAAAAAGACAGTCTCTTCAACAAATGGTTTGGGGAAAATTGGACAGCCACATGAAGAAGAATGAAACTGGACCATTTCCTTACACCACACACAAAAATAGACTCAAAATGGGTGAAAGACCTCAGTGTGAGACAGGAATCCATCAAAATCCTAGAGGAGAACACAGAGAGCAACCTCTTCAACCTCAGCTGCAGCAACTTCTTCTTAGAAACATCACCAAAGGCAGGGGCAGCAAGGGCAAAAATGAACTATTGGGACTTCATCAAGATAAAAAGCTTTTGCACATCAAAGGAAACAGTCAACAAAACCAAAAGACAACCAAGAGAATGGGAGAAGGTATTTGCAAATGACATATCAGATACAGGGCTAGTATCCAAGATCTATAAAAAAAAAAAAACTTATCAAACTCAACACCCAAAAAACAAAGAATCCAATCAAGAAATGGGCAGAAGACATGAACAGACATTTCTGCAAAGAAGACATCCAAATGGCCAACAGACACATGAAAAAGTGTTCAACATCCCTCGGCACCAGGGAAATACAAATCAAAACCACAATGAGATACTACCTCACACCAGTCAGAATGGCTAACATTAACAAGTTAGGAAATGACAGATGTTGGCAAGGATGCAGAGAAAGGGGAACCCTCCTACAATGTTGGTGGGAAGGCAAGCTGGTGCAGCCACTCTGGAAAACAGTATGGAGGATCCTCAAAAAGTTGAAAATAGAGCTACTGTATGACCCAGCAATTGCACTACTGGGTATCTACCACAAAGATACAAATGTAGTGATCCAAAGGGGCATCTGCACCCCAATGTTTATAGCAGCAATGTTTACAATAGCCGAACTATGGAAAGAGCCTAGATGTCCATCAACAAATGAATGGATAAAGAAGATGCGGTGTATATATACAATGGAATATTATGCAGCCATCAAAAATGAAATCTTGCCATTTGCAATGATGTGGATGGAACTAGAGGGTATAAAGCTAAGCAAAATAAGTCAATCAGAGAAAGGCATGGATCATATGATCTCATTGATATGAGGAATTTGAGAACCAAGACAGGATCATAGGGGAAGGGAAGGAAAAGTGAAACAAGACGAAACTGGAGAGGGAGACAAACGATGAGGCTCTTAATCTCAGGAAACAAACCGAGGGTTGCTGGAGGGGAGGGGGTGGAAGGGATTGGGGTGGCTGGGTGATGGACTTTGGAGAAGGTAGGTACTATGGTGAGTGCTGCGAATTGTGTAAGACTGATGAATCACAGACCTGTACCCCTGAAAAAAAATACATTATATGTTAATTTAAAAAAATTAATAACAAAGAGTCAGAGGCTTAACTGACTGAGGCACCAAGGCGTTCCTGGAGATATGGCTTTCAGAAAATAACTGAGGTTAAGTGAGGTGAGAGTAAGATGCTAATCCAGTAGGATTGATAGCCCTAAAAGAAGAAAGGGGAGATCTCTCTCCACATGCACTCACTAAGGAAAGACTATGTGAGCACAAAAGAAGTGGCTCTCTGCAAGCCAGGAAGAGAGATTTCACCAGAACCCAAATATGCAGGCATCCTGATATCAGACTTTCATCCTCCAGAACCATGAGCAAATAAATTTCTGTTGTTTAAGTCACGCATTTCATGGTATTTTGTTATGACAGTCTGAGTCAACTAAGACATGAACCCTATAGTAACCATTAAGAAAGTAACTTAAAAAAAAAAAAGTAAAAACAAACAAACAGAAAATTAAATTGGAATTAATGTGGCACAGCAAAAAAAAAAAATATCTTGCAACAAAATAGAAGTCAGTGAAAGAAATATAGGAACAAAAATGTGAAACATGTAGAAAACAAATAGTAAAATACAGACATAAATTCTCAACAAAATACTATGAAGCTGAATACATAAAGCTTTTAAAAAAATCATTACAGGGGCACCT
This sequence comes from Mirounga angustirostris, assembly GCF_029215605.1. Classification (NCBI taxonomy): domain Eukaryota; kingdom Metazoa; phylum Chordata; class Mammalia; order Carnivora; family Phocidae; genus Mirounga; species Mirounga angustirostris. Next base: position 103,193,794 of record NW_026991719.1, read on the forward strand.
AGGTGGCTCAGTCATTAAGCGTCTGCCTTCGGCTCAGGTCATGATCCCAGGGTCCTGGGATCGAGCCCCACATCAGGCTCCCTGCTCAGTGGGAAGCCTGCTTCTCCCTCTCCTACTCCCCCTGCTTGTGTTCCCTCTCTCGCTGTGTCTGTCTCTGTCAAATAAATAAATAAAATCTTTAAAAAAAAAATCATTACAGACATGCACCAGGGCTTTGGTTAGTAGCTCCTGCTGTCTCAGCCAGCCCCTCCCCCAGGAGACTATTGCAGTTGGCCATCCCCTACTCCTCCATAACCCTGTACAACCAAAAGGCCATGATCAAAAATGCCAGTTTGTCAGAGGAGATGCAACAGGACTCTGTGGAGTGTGCTACTCAGACACTGGAGAAATATAACATAGAGAAAAACCTTGCCACCCACATTAAGAAAGAGTTCAACAGGGAGTACAACCCCGCCTGGTACTGCATTGTGGGGAGGAACTTTGGTGTTAATGTGACGCATGAAACCAAACAGTTCATCTACTTCTACCTGGGCCAAGTGACCATTCTTCGATTCAAATCTGGTTAAAAGCATGGACTATGTCACACACCCAGTGATCATCCAAAAACAAGGACTGCAGACTAAATTTTAAATAGCAGATGCTAAAATGTTCAGCCTTGCCCAAGGGACCACCTTGATCTTTGAGCCTTTATTGTGCTGTTTTGTACAGGGCATACTCTGTACAAATTTTTTTGTGGTTATAAAACAATTAGCAAAACAGCTTACATTTGTATTTATTTTCTATTCTATACTTCTGCCCCATGTTTTTTCTCTTCAAAATCCATTCCTTTTCAGGGGCACCTGGGTGGCTCAGTTGGTTAAGCTACTGCCTTTAGCTCAGGTCATAATCCCAGAGTCCCAGGATTCAGTCCCACATCAGGCTCCCAGCTCAGTGGGGAGTCTGCTTCTCCCTCTGACCCTCTCCCCTCTCATGCTGTCTCTCACTCTCTCTCTCTCTCAAATAAATAAATAGATCTTTAAAAAAAAAATCCATTCCTTTAAAAAATAAATGTCAGAGAGGCGCCTGGGTGGCTCAGTCATTAAGCATCTGCCTTCGGCTCAGGTCATGGTCCCAGGGTCCTGGGATCGAGCCCCCATCGGGCTCCCTGCTTGGCAGGAAGCCTGCTTCTCCCTCTCCCACTCCCCCTACTTGTGTTCCCTCTCTCGCTGTGTCTTTCTGTCAAATAAATAAATAAAATCTTTAAAAAACAAAAATGAAAAAATGTCAGAGAAGTGAAAATTAAATAAATAAAAAAATAAAAAAGCATTATATACAATGACCAGTTATCCTTGGAATGTGAGGTTGTTTTAACCTCAAAATATCAATTAATATAATACATTTTATTAATAGAGAAAAGAACAAAACCACATGATTACCTCAATAGGGAGGAAAAATTTTGACAAAATCTAACAATAATAAATAATAAAAACACTTAACTATTAAAGGAAGGGGATGTCATCAACACCATAGAAAACATCTATTAAAAACTTAAAATCAACATCATGCTTAATGATAAAAAGACTGCATGATGCCTGAGATTGGGAACAAAACAAAGATGTCTGCTTTGGCTAATTCTTTTTTCTTAATATTTTATTTAAATTCAATCAATTATTATTTTTATAATGTTCAATTAGCCAACATATAGTACATCATTAGTTTTAGATATAGTGTTCAACAATTCATTAGTTGCTTATAACACCCAGTGCTCATCCCATCATGTGCCCTCCTTAATGCCCATCACCTGGTTACCTTATCCCCCACCCACCTCTGTTCTGTAACCCTCAGTTTGTTTCTCAGAGTCCACAGTCTTTCATGGTTTTTTCTCCCTCTCTGATTTCTTCCCATTCAGTTTTCCCTCCCTTTCCCTGTGGTCCTCCACACTATTCCTTATGTACCACATATGAGTGAAACCATATGATAATTGTCTTTCTCTGCTTGACTTATTTCACATAGCATAATACCCTCCAGTACCATCCATGTCAATGCAAAAGGTGAGAATTCATCCTTTCTGGTGGCTGAGTAATATTCCATTGTATATATGAATCACATCTTCTTTATCCATTCATCTGTTGAAGGGCATCTCAGTTCCTTCCACAGTTTGGCTATTGTGGACATTGCTGCTATGAACATTAGGGTGCAGGTGCCCCTTCATTTCACTACATCTGTATCTTTGGGGTAAATACCTAGTAGTGCAATTGCTGGGTCATAGGGTAGCTCTATTTTTAATGTCTTGAGAAATCTCCATACTGTTTTCCAGAGTGGCTGCACCAGCTTGCATTCCCACCATAAGTGTAGGAGGGGTCCCCTTTCTCCACATTCTCTCCAACATTTGTTTCCTGACTTTTTAATTTTAGCCATTCTGACTGGTGTAAGTTGGTATCTCATTGTGGTTTTGATTTGTATTTCCCTGATGGCTAGTGATGAACATTTTTTCATGTGCCTGTTAGCCATTTGTATGTCTCTTCGGAGAAGTGTCTCTTCATGTCTTCTGTCCATTTCTTGACTGGATTATTTGTTTTTCGGATGTTTGAGTTTGATAAGTGCTTCATAGATCTTGGATACTAGCCCTTTATCTGATATGTCATTTGCAAATATCTTTTCCCATTCTGTGAGTGGCCTCTTTGTTTTTTGGGTTTTTTTAAGATTTTATTTATTTATTTGAGAGAGAGAGAGCTCATGAGAGGGGGTCAGGTCAGAGGGAGAAGCAGACTTCCCGCTGAGCAGGGAGCCCGATGTGGGCCTCGATCCTGGGACTCCAGGATCATGACCTGAGCCAAAGGCAGTCACTTAACCAACTGAGCCACCCAGGCGCCCTGCCTCTTTGTTTTGTTGACTGTTTCCTTGGCTGTGCAGAAGCTTTTTATCTTGATGAAGTCCCAAAAGTTCATTTTTGCCTTTGTTTCCCTTGCCTTTAGAGACTTGTCTTGAAAAGTCGCTGTGGCCGAGGTCAAAGAGGTTGCTGCCTGAGTTCCTCTCTAAGATTTTGATGGATTCCTGTCTCACATTGAGGCCTTTCATCCATTTTGAGTTTATCTTTGTGTATGGTTTAAGAGAATGGTCCAGTTTCATTCTTCTGTATGTAGCTGTCCAATTATCCCAGCACCATTTATTGAAGAGTATGTCTTTTTTCCATTGGATATTCTTTCCTGCTTTTCTGAAGATTAGTTGACCATAGAATTGAGAGTCCATTTCTGGGGTCTCTATTCTGTTCCATTGGTCTATGTGTCTGTTTTGTGCCAATACGATGCTGTCTTGATGATTACAGCTTTGTAATAGAGCTTGAAGTCAGGCATTGTGATGCCACCAGTTTTGGTTTTCTTTTTCAACATTCCTCTGGCTATTTGGGGTCTTTTCCGGTTCCATACAAATTTTAAGATTGTTTGTTCCAGCTCTGTGAAAAATGTCAATGGCATTTTGATAAGGATTGCATTGAAAGTGTAGATTTCTCTGGGCAGCATAGACATTTTCACAATGTTTATTCTTCCAATCCATGAACATGGAATGTTTTTCCATCTCTTTGTGTCTTCCTCAATTTCTTTCAAAGTGTTCTGTAGTTTTTAGAGTACATATCCTTTACTGCTTTGGTTAGGTTTATTCCTAGGTATCATATGGTTTTTGGTGCTATTGTAAATGGAATGGATTCCTTAATTTCTCTTTCTTCAGTCACATTGTTGGTGTATAGAAAAGCAAGTGATTCCTGTGCATTGATTCCGTATCCTGCCACGTTGCTAAATTGTAGTATGAGTTCTAGTAATTTTGGGGTAGTCTTTTGAGTTTTCCACATAAAGTAGCATGTCATCTGTGAAGAGAGAGTTTGACTTCTTATTTGCCAATTTGAATACCTTTTATTTCTTTTTGTTGTCTGATTGCTGAGACTAGTACTTTTAGTACTATGTTGAGCAACAGTGGTGAGAGTGGGCATCTCTGTCTTGTTCCTGACCTTAAGGGAAAAGCTCTCAGGTTTTCCCCACTGATAATTATATTCGCTGTGGGCTTTTCATAGATGGTTTTCATGATATTGAGGTATGTTCCCTCAATCCCTATATTTTGAAGAGTTTTAATCAGGAAAGGATGCTGTACTTTGTCAAATGCTTTTTCTGCATCAAATGAGAAGATCATATAGTTCTTGTCTCTTCTTTTGTTAATGCCATATATCATGTTGATTGATTTGAGGATGTTGAACCACCCTTGCATCCCAGGAATAAACCCTACCTGGTCGTGGTGAATAATCCTTTTAATGTACTGTTAGATCCTATTAGCTAGATCTTGTTGAGTATTTTGGCATCCATGTTCATCAGGGACATTGGTCTGTAATTCTCCTTTTTAATGGGGTCTTTGTCTGGTTTTGGGATCAGGGTAATGCTGGCCTCATAGAACATGTTTGGAAGTTTTCCTTCCATTTCTATTTTTTGGAACAGCTTCAGTAGAATAGGTATGATTTCTTCTTCTTTTTTTTTTTTTAAGATTTTATTTATTCATTCATGAGAAACAGAGAGAGAGAGAGAGAGGCAGAGGGAGAAGCAGGCTCCCAAGGAGCAGGGAGCCCGATGCGGGACCCGATCCCAGGACCCTGGGATCATGACCCGAGCCGAAGGCAGACGCCCAACCATCTGAGCCACCCAGGCACCCAGGTATGATTTCTTCTTTAAATGTTTGGTAGAATTCCCCCAGGAAGCCATCTGGCCCTGCACTCTTGTTGTTTTGGAGGGTTTTGATTGCTGTTTCAATTTCCTTGTTGGCTATTGGTCTGTTCAGATTGTCGATTTCTTCCTGTTTCAGTCTTGGTAGTTTATAAGTGTCCATAAATGCATCCATTTCTTCCAGATTGCCTAGTTTGTTGGCATATAGCTGCTGGTAATAAGTTCTAATAATTGCCTCTATTTCCTTGGTATTGGTCGTGATTTCTCCCCTTTCATTCATGATTTTATTAATATGGATCCTTCCTCTTTTCTTTGGATAAGTCTGGCCAGAGGTTTATCGATCTTATTAATTCTTTCAAAGAATCAGCTTCTAGTTTTCTTGATCTGTTCTACTGTTCTTCTAGTTTCTATTTCATTGATTTCTGCTCTAATATTTATTATTTCTCTTCTCCTGCTTGGTTTAGGCTTTATTTACTGTTCTTTCTCCAGATCCTTTAGGTGTAAGTTTAGCTTGTGCACTTGGGATTTTTCTAATTTTTTGAGAGAGGCTTGGATGGCTATGTACTTCCCTCTAAGGACCGCCTTTGCAGTATCCCATAGGTTCTGAACCTATGTGTTTTCATTGTCATTTGTTTGCATGAACTGTTTAAGTTCTTTAATTTCCTGGTTGACCCATTCATTCTTTTTTTTTTTTTTTTTTTTTTTTTAAGATTTTATTTATTTGACAGAGCACAAGCAGAAGGAGAAAGAGGGAGAAGCAGGTTCCCTACTGAGCAAGGAGCCCGATATGGGACTCGATCCCAGGACCCTGGGATCATGATCTGGGCCGAAAGCAGCCACTTAACCGACTGAGCCACCCAGGCGTCCCGACCCATTCATTCTTTAGCAGGATGCTCTTTAACCTCCAACTGATTGAATTCCTTCTAAATTTTTTCTTGTGATTGAGTTCCAGTTTTAAAGCTTATGGTCTGAGAATATGCAGGGAATATTCACTTCCTCTTTTGGTATTGGCTGATATCATGAAAACCATCTATGAAAAGCCCACAGCGAATATAATTACTCCTCAGCTTCCTCTTTTGGTATTGGTTGAGATCTGATCTGTGACCCACTATGTGATCTATTCTGGAGAAAGTTCCATGTGCACTCGAGAAGAATGGGTATTCTGTTGTTTTAGGATGGAATATTCTGTATGTATCTATGAAGTCCATCTGGTCCAATTTGTCCATCAAAACTCTTGCTTCTTTTTTGATCTTCTGCTTATATGATCTGTCTATTGCTGTGAGTGGAGTGTTGAATTTTCATACTATTAATGTATTATTATCAATATGATTCTTTATTTTGGTTAATAGTTGGTTTATGTAGTTGGCTGCTCCTACATTGGGGTCAGAGATATTTACCATTGTTAGATTTTCTTGTTGGATAGACCCTTTAAGATTGATATAGTGTCCCTCTACCTCTCTTACTACAGTCTTTGGTTTAAAATCTAATTTGTCTGATATGAGAATCGCTACCCCAGCTTTCTTTTCAGGTCATGTTGGCATGGTAAAGGGTTCTCCATCCCCTCACTTTCAATCTGGAGATGTCTTTAGGTTCAAAATGAGTCTCTTGTACCCAGCATATGGATGGGTCCCACTTTTTTATCCAACCTGAAACCCTGTGTCTCTTGATGAGAGAATTCAGCCCATTCACATTAAGAGTAAATTTTGGAAGATATTAATTTAGTGCCATCACATTGCCTGTAAAGTCTCTGTTTCAATATATTGTCTCTTAATTTCTGGTCTATATTACTCTTGGGGCCTTTCTTCTTTCATAGAATCTCCCTTAATATTTCTTGCAGGGCTGGCTTGGTGGTCACATATTCTTTCAGTTTCTGCCAGTTCTGGAAGCTTATTATCTCTCCATCCATTCTGAATGACAACCTTGCTGGATAAAGTATTCTTGGATGCATGTTCTTCTCATTTAGTACCCTGAATATGTCTTGCCAGCCCTTTCTGCCTTGTCAGGTCTCTGTGGACAGGTCTGATGTTATTCTGATGTCCTCCTTCCATTCGTAAGAAATCCCTTCCCCCTAGCTCCTCTCAGGATAGCTTCTTTGCCTCTACAATTTGCAAGTTTCACTATTATATACCAGGGTATTGGTCTATTTTTGTTGATTTTGGGAGGGGTCCTCTCTGCCTCTTGGACACAAATGCTTGTTTCCTGTCCCAGATTAGGGAAGTTCTCAGCTATGATTTGCTCAAATACACCTTTTTGTCCTCTCTCTCTCCACCTCCTCAGCGATCCCAATAATTCTGACATTGGAACATTTCATGGTGTCATTGATCTCTCTAAGTCTGTTCGAATCTGCTTCTAGCTGCCTATCCCTATCTTCCTCAGCTTCCTTCCTTTCTGTCAGCTCATCTTCTAGATCACTAATTCATTCTTCTGCCTCATTTATCCTGGCTGTTAAAGTATCCAGTTTAGACTTCATATCATTGATAGCATTTTTAAGTTTGGCCTGATTAGATCTCATTTCTTCCCTTAGAGGTTCTGTATTGTCACTAATGCTTTTTTCAAGCCTAGCTATTGACTTCATGTTTGCTACCCTGAAGTCTATCTCTGACATCTTGCTTATATCCATATCCATTAGATCTGTGGCAGAGGACATTGTCTCTGGTTCTTTTCTTTGTTGGAAGTTCCTCCCTCTAGTCATTCTGTTGAGGGATGGTTGAGGAAATGCACAGAGTCCAAAATATCAAGCATGACCCACACAAAATGCAGCTAAAAATAATCCGAGGTGGTCGAAAGCTACCACAGATATGCCACCAAAGCCAAGATGATCCAAAACAATAAAAGAGAAAGAAAAAAGAAAAGAAGGGAAAAAAAGAGAGGGGGCAGGGAGAGAGATTATAATCTCTCAGGGTGGACACAGCAGGGTGATCTGCCTGCTCCTGCTTGATTTTTGGTCTCTGTGTTAGAAGACACTATATCCCCAAATTGCAAAGAGTTCAGAACTTACATATATAGCAAGATAAAATTGAATAAAGTGAAAAACGGTCTAGCATAGGGCATAAATATATAAAACATATATGTGAAAAAATAAAAGTTAAGAAGGGACTTAAAAACATAGGTTGGGAAATATGAATCTATTTAAAATGGGAGCAGGGTTAAGAAAAAAGAATTTGAAAAGAAACTAAAAAAGAAATGTAAAATTTTAGCCTGCAGTATAAGTGGTTATGAGGGAACACCTGGAACTCCCTATATTATTTTCCCCTGGTGCTGGAGTTTTACACTCCTGTGGGAAATAAGCTTATCATTCACCTTTTCTTCCAGTCTGTCTTCTGGGAGAGGGGCCTGCTGCTTGACTTCTCAGGTGTCTTTGCCTGGGTGGAGTTGCCCCACCATTTGTCAGGTGGTTAGGCTTAATGTGAGCTGGTTGGCTGCATGACTTTTGTTCCCAGGCATCTTTCTGCTTCTCTTTAGAGGGTCAGGGCAAACACGGCCATGCAGGAATCTCTGGCCCAGAGTCACAAGGTCAAGGTCCCCCCGGCCCCCCACCAAATCTTCCAGGTCAATCTGTCTCCACCTCTGTGCGTACCAAACTCTACAGACTCAGGCAATTTGTTCCTACCGCTCCTCTCCCGGGGGGAGTCACCAGAATCTGCAAGCACCTCTGTGCCTTGTGACTCCACAATTGCCATTGGCTGTAGGCTCGCGCGTGCACACTCCTCCACAGCTCCTAGGTCACATTGGGTGCTGAGCCACACCATCTTGAGAGCTGTCCCTGTCGTGGGCACAATATCTCCCTTAGGATGTTAACCCAGACCTTCTAGTCCTTTTCAGGGTGGTCAGGCAGAGGGCAGTCTCCCTACCAGCTCGGCTTGTGGTTTATGGTGCCCGGAGCTGAAAGTTCCCTCTGGGCTCACTGACCACAACCAGTCTCTCCGCACCACTGCTTGGGCACTCTATCAGTTCTGGCTCTCCCACTCTTTCTGAGTCTCCTGGAATCCTGAGACCACAGTGCTCCACCTAGAATTCTGTCCTACTCGCCCCCTGTGCCCTTTTCAAAAGGAGGTGCCTCACACTAGAGTAGATTTCTAAGGGTCCTGGGTTTTTTTGCTCCAGTGTTATATCACTCCAGTGGCCAGCTTATGGAGGCTCCCTCCCCCCTCTGCTTATCTTCAGATATTTCCCCTGAAGATTCAAGGTTCCACACCTCCTCCTTGAAAAAAGTAGTCATTTTTCTGCTTGTGGAGATCCAGATAAATCTTCTTACATATCAGGTTGAATTCATGTGTGCTCTGAATGGTTTGATAGATAACCAGCTAAATTTGAGGGACCAGATGAAACAAGGTCCCCTACTCTGCCACCATCTTGCCCCCCTTTAAATTCAATTAATTAACATACAGTGTATTATTAGTTTCACAGGTAGAGTTCAGTGACTCATCAGTTGTAAAGAACACCCAGTGCTCACTACATCACGTGCCCTCCTTAATGCCCATCACCCAGTTACCCAATCCCTTCATACCCTCCCTTCCAGCAACCCTCAGTTGGTTTCCTATGATTAAGAGTCTCTTATAGTTTGTCTCCCCCTCGGTTTTTGTCTTATTTTTCCTACCTTTCTCCTATGTTCATCTGTTTTCTTTCTTAAATTCCACATATGAGTGAAATCACATGGTATTTGTCTTTCTTTGATTAACTTAGTTCACTTAGCATAATACCCTCTAGTTCCATCCACATCGTTGCAAATATAAGATTTCATTTTCTTTGATGGCTGAGTAATATTCCATTGTATATATAGACCATCTCTTCTTTATCCATTCATCTGTTGAAGGGCATCTCGGCTCCTTCCACCTTTTGCCTATTGTGGACATTGTTGCTATAAATATTGGGATGCAGGTCTCTCTTCAGATCACTACATTTGTATCTTTGGGTTAAATACTTAGTAATGCAATGGCTGGGTCATAGAGTAGCTCTATTTTTAACGTCTTGAGGAACCTCCATACTGTTTTCCAAAGTGGCTGAACCAGCTTGCATTCTCACCAACAGTGTAGGAGGGTTTCCCTTTCTTGGCATCCTCACCAACATGTCATTTCCTGACTTGTTAATGTTAGCCATTCTGACTGGTGTGAGGTGGTATCTCATTATGGTTTTGATTTGTATTGCCCTGATGCCAAGTGATGTTGAGCATTTTTTCATGTGTCTGTTGGCCATTTGGATGTCTTTGGAGAAATGTCTGTTCATGTCTTCTGCCCATTTCTTGACTGGATTATTTGTTCTCTGGGTGTTGAGTTTGATAAGTTCTTTATAGATTTTGGATACTAGCCCTTTATCTGATAAGACATTTGCAAATATCTTCTCCCATTCTGTCTGTTGTCTTTTGGTTTTGTCGATTATTTCCTTTGCTGTGCAGAAGCTTTTTATCTTGATGAAGTCCCAAAAGTTCATTTTTGCCTTTGTTTCCCTTGCCTTTGGAGACATATCTAGCAAGAAGTGGCTGTGGCCAAGGTCATGGAGGTTGCTGTCTGTGTTCTCCTCTAGGATTTTGATGGATTCCTGTCTCACATTGAGGTCTTTCATCCATTTGGGGTTTATTTTTGTGTATGGTGTAAGAGAATGGTCCAGTTTCATTCTTCTGCATGTGGCTGTCCAATTTTCCCAGCACCACTTATTGAAGAGACTGTCTTTTTTCCATTGGATACTTTCTTGCTTTGTCGAAGATTATTTGACCATAGAGTTGAGAGTCCATTTCTGGGGTCTCTATTCTGTTCCATTGATCTATATGTCTGTTTTTGTGCCAGTACCATACTGTCTTGATGATTGCTTTGAATATTCTATACAACATATAATAGTCATTTTAATCAGTGCAATAAAAAAGAGGGTAGATAAAAGCATGCAGAGTAGAAATAAAAAAAGCAAAAAAAAAAAAAGTCCTATTGGCATCATCTTTTATGTAGAAAATCCTAAAAAATAGGCTTTCATACACACACATTATTAGTACTAATAAACACATTTAGGAAAGTTGCAGAATATAAGAACAATGTATAAAAAACAATATATTTGCATATATTAGTAACAGAAAACCTGAAAATAAAAATAGAAAAAATACTTCATTCAAAATATCATTAAAAAAACCTTAGAAATAAACTTAACAAAAAAATTGCTAGATCTGTACACTGAAAATTACAAACCATTGCTGAGAGAGATTAAAGATAATCTAAATGAAAGGAGAGAAAATTCATGTTTCCTATTTAAAAGCTCAATATTGTGAAAATAGGAATTCTCGTCAAGTTGATCTATAAATTAAATTGATCTTTATCAAAAGAAGTCACCCAAAATTGCAAAGTAGGGAAATCCAAAACTCTGTCCCTTCACAAAAGCAATAAATAAGCTGGCAAACTGTCAGAATCAACTTTCTCAGAATTCTGGAATGAAATTAAAAACTTAAAATAACCAAGGCGTGCTTATTGAGGAAAACGTGATGAATCTACATAAGAAAAATCTGTGACATTTTAACTTACCCTGTTAACATCTCCCACTCTCCACTCTACTTTGATGATGACAACTTGCGTTTCTGTAGCTGGTTACAGGTATCAGAGGAAGACATACAGAAATTACTCTTAAATAATTCTGGTTGTGTGTTTTCATTTGTGTGGTGGCTCCTTGAGAGATGGGCCCAAGGGTTTGAACTTGCTTTTCCTGCCACAGAGCTTCCCTAGGGCTGAAGCAGCATTCTGGTCAGCATTAAAGCAAATGTATTAGCTACTGCTGCTATGAGCAAGGGATAACTGGATAGGCAATAGACCAAAAAGCTTGGAAAGAAAGAAGATAGAGAATGAGATATTTCTAGGAATAAGAGCTTTGAAAAGCACCTGCATATTCTAGGGAATGTAAAAGGCCACAGGTATGTCCAGTGCCAGAGAGATGTTCACAAAAGACCTGAGAAGACACTAAGCTCCCACCTCTGGTTTATTTTAAGGCTCTGTGCAAGCAAGAAATAAAGGCCAAGGCAGACTTATAAGCTGCCTAACTGCCTAAGCATTAAATTCCTCAAAACAGACCCAATCTGCAAACACTGGGAGATGAAAAAATAAAATCAAACCCAAACAGCAAACATGATTATTTATTGACCCATGAAAACAAATACTGTACTATCAACTCAGAGAACTCATTGCATGATCATAATTATACTCAAAGCATGAGTTGATAGTTTTTATTTAAACAGAATCTCAGATATTGGTATAACAGAGATTAATAAATAGTAAAATGGTAAAATCACAATTATAACATCAGTAGCTAACAAATATTAATAACTCTGCAATATCACTAGGATGCAGTACTACACTTAAATAGTCAAAAATGTTGTGGGCAGAAAGAAACAAAAGAGGAAAAAGGCAGAAAAATAACATTTATTGAGCATCTATGATGTGTCAGAGTCTTTCATACACACTATCTCATTTTATCCCTGCATTTCCCTACAAGTTTGGTGTTAGTATCCCTATTTGAGAGCTGAGGAAACTGAGGTTTACAGGTTGAGGAACTTGCCAGGATAAAATAAATATTAGGATTTGAACTCAGTTCTGATTCGCATCCACTTTATTGTTGAAATATTTGTTTGAATATTTGGACATAATTTATTGAGGAGGAGAATGAGGTAAAAATCATGATCTCCAACCTGTATCAAGATTTTCTGGGATTGGACCCAGCCATAATTTTTTAGAGTACCAAAGGTAATTCTAATGCACATCCATAAGTTGAGAATGACTGTCAAAAGATAAATTGGATTCTGCAAGGGAAATATAGGTCTGGGAATCAGGACATTGTGCTTTAGTTTGCTCTCAACTGCCACTAATTTTCTCTATGGCCCCTGTCAAGTCACCCAGCCTTGTTGCTATAGGGCTTACATATTAGAAGGGGGAGGCAGAAAATTAAAAAAATAAACATGTAATTAATATAGTATGATATAAGGTGATAAGATTATGGAGAAAAATGGAACAGGATTGGGGGATTCAAGCGTGGAATAAGGCAGGGCAGGAGAAGGGGACTAAGGCTTTCATTTAAACAGGAAGGCCACAGATATCTCATCAAGAAGGTGAATATAGGGTGGCTCAGCAGGGAGTCTGCTTCTCCCTCGCCCTCTGCCTCCCTCTGCTTCTCCCTCTCCTTCTGCCTGCCAGACCCCCTTGCTTGTGCTCTCTCTCTCTCTCTTTCTCTCTCTCTCTCATAAAAATAAAATAAATAAAATCTTTTAAAAAAAGGTGAGTATAGGGGTGCCTGGGTGGCTCAGTCATTAAGCATCTGCCTTCGGCTCAGGTCATGATCCCAGGGTCCTGGGATCAAGCCCTGCATCGGGCTCCCTGCTCCACGGGAAACCTGCTTCTCCCTCTCCCACTCCCCCTGCTTGTGTTCCCTCTCTCGCTGTGTCTCTCTCTGTCAAATAAATAAAATCTTTTAAAAAAAAGCTGAATATATATAAAAGCATTGGAAAAGTATAAAGAATTATATGTGAATATAAGATGGTGTAATAAGACAGTTCTAGACCTTTGATCTAAGACTGAAAAAAAAAGCTATGGGCTTTATCTGCATATATGACCAAGTATTTTCATTGAAACGTATTTAGATAATAACTTCACGATGTCAAACAATCAATTTGACTTTTTAAAGCCATTCTGGGGGCACCTGGGTGGCACAGTTGGTTGAGCATCTGACTCTTGGTTTCAGCTCAGGTCTCATTTCAGGGTCATGGGAGTGAGCCCTGCATTGGGTTCCATGCTCGCACAGAGTCTGCTTGAGATTCTCTCTCCCTCTCCCTCTGCCCCTCTTGCTTGTGCTCTCTCTCTAAAATAAATTAAAATAAAATAAAAATATAAATCCATTCTCTTGACCAATTTTCACTAATTGCTTGAACCTGGCATGATTAATGCTAATATAGTGCTACATAGTGCCCCCCAAATCCAAACTATTAGTCAATTTGGTCTGTTCAGTCCCCAATTAAGTGAAGACAAAAATTGGACAAAAGTGATTATCTGGGGGTGCCTAGGTGACTCAGTTGTTAAGCATCTGCCTTCGCTCAGGTCATGATCCCCGGGTCCTGGGATTGAGCCCCACATCAGTCTCCCTGCTCAGTGGGAAGCCTGCTTCTCCATCTCCCTCTCCCACTCCCCCTGCTTGTGTTCCCTCTCTCACTGTGTCTGTCTCTGTCAAATAAATAATCTTTTTAAAAAAGTGATTATCTGATCATGTTTTAAAATGGTAAATTCAGTATCCCTCTATGACTATGACCATATATTTCACTGAATTTTTATAATACACTCAGTGCTCTTTTCTGGCCTTACAGCTTCTGCTTATGTCCATATGCCATTGTACTCAAATAACATTGTGAGATAATAAAAATGTGTTAGCTACCAGTGCTGTCATTGGATTTTATCATTCATCAGTCTCCTTTGTGTGCAACTCCAAGTTTTGTATTTTAATAGAACCCATCAATTTCTCTATACCTTATGCATAATTATGATCAGTTTGTGAGTTTTCCAAATTGATAGCACAGGATTTGTTGTCATGTGCTTAAAAGTAAAAAAAAACAAAAAACAAAAAACAAAACAAAACAAAAAAAACCTGTCTCTTATTTGCCTTGTGTTTTCAGAATTCTAGCTTTTATCCATTTGTCTCCTTCATGTAAACCTTATGTTACTTATGTTAGCCATCTGAGTTCCTGGTGTTCCTAGTCTATTCAGTGACCTTCAGAGAGATCAAAAAGCCATGTTTATACAGTTGATGTTGGACACAGGTTTAGCTACATACTGATATTCTGAGTGGCATTTAAGGATTGCTGTCTGACTTCAGAAGTGAAATAATCCTGATACCAGAAAGACATCTGTTCCTCCTCAGCTTTTTTCATATTGTTTTTCTTACCTGAAATTTCCTCCCTCGCTCTTCTTCACTCTTCTCTAGCCACTTGCTAGAGGTATTATAAACCTGAAATGTATCCCCCAAACATAGCATGTATGCTTCAGGCTCAGAATATTTACATTTGCTCTTCCCTATGCCTAAGAAACTCTACCTCAGCTACCCACATGGCCAACTCCGACACTTCATTTAAATTCTCCCTCATCAGAGAGGCATTCATGCACATCCTATGGAAAATATTTCTATCCCCACCTTTTCTTTCTATCCCTTAACCAGGGCAGCTGGCCTGGCCATGGTCTACTGAGCTGCAATATTGAAAGTTATATGTTGAATTATCTAATAGGTAGATACACATGCTAAGTGTACCATCAAATTAGGGCCACTAAAACATTTCTTTAAAATAATTTGATATCATCAAGGTAGTCACCATGGGACTTCTTTAAACTTATTTTTAATTATATATCGAGGATGGGAGTGGGGAATGATTTTCTTTTTAGTCCTTTGGACCTCTAAAGGTCTTACTTAATCCTAACTTAGAACTATGTTACAATTCTTTGACAAACTACATTCCATGCTAAGTGCATGTGTGTAACATGTCACACATCTTACTTAGCTTCAAAAATGAATAAAGCTGAGTTCTTTACCTTATAAGAGGAGGGCTTTCAAGATGAAAAAGAAGAAAATGCACTTTTCCCCCATCATTTTTTATTTTAAAAGCATCATATTCGGGATCTTGTTTTATTTTTTCAAAATTATGGTGGCAACCTCAGATGCTAATAAGGCTCTAGTTAATCTTATTCAAGACAGATTTTGAAGGTGACTTCTCAGGATAGAGCATATATTAATCCTGATCTGAAAAAGAGAAGCTAACTAGGCTCTATCACTGTCTCTCTTAAAAGTACATGTGTGCTCTATTATTCCAAGGGTTGCTGTTTAAAGGTGACAAGAACTGTGAACTTTAGTGTTGAATGAACAATATGGCTACAGTGGACATGTAATTGTATACTCTGGGAGGTGCCCACTGCTTATATAAGTTTTTCCCCATCTTAAGGTAATGTTGATCCCACATAATTCAGTTTTTTTTTTTTTTTTATATTTCCCCCTTTCCATTATCAGCATATTAATGTTCTTCATCACCATTCTTTGGAAGTATGTCACATATCACCTTCTCCATCCTATGGAACATATGGTCTGGAACTATTCAATAGCTGCAATATGGTAATCCTGGGCTGCTGAGCACAACTCATTGGCACATTAAACTGCTATGAGATTCTTACTTGGGGTAGACAGAATTCTTCCCGATGTGGTCTTAAGGGACACTCCAGTAATGAAAAATAGTAATTCAGGGGCGCCTGGGTGGCTCAGTTGGTTAAGCGACTGCCTTCAGCTCAGGTCATGATCCTGGAGTCCCGGGATTGAGTCCCGCATCGGGCTCCTTGCTCGGCAGGGAGTCTGCTTCTCCCTCTGACCCTCCCCTCTCATGTTCTCTCATTCTCACTCTCAAATAAATAAATAAAATCTTTAAAAAAAAATAGTAATTCAAAGACATTCCTTCCTGTCTGTTGCCAGGCAGCTCTAAATGGAGTCCCAATAGTTTTTCTTTTTCCATAACTCTATTAAAGCAAGTCAAAGATAAGCCAGTAGAAGTTGAAGAGTTTGACTAGAGACCGTGACATTATCAATTTAAGAAGTATTTCAAAGTCTATTCATCCCCAGATATAACACTATAAAGCAATTTGATAAATGCAAGAAAGTCACATTTTCTTAAACTGTTATCACTAACCTAGTTCATCAGTTTAAAAGAAAATCATACTCATTCATTTGCATATTCACATATATGTGCAGTGATGTTTTTTAAAAGAAAGCTTAAATTTTTATAAACCTGAAATGTATTCTTAAAGCTAAAGAAACCTTTCATGTTTTACCAAATATACTATATCCAACTTAATCTGAACACATTTTGGAGATGAGGAAGCTCTAAATAGTTAAAATAAAAATACCTGATTTAAGATTCTGAGTTTGAAGACAGATGTCTCTTCCAATAAAATTTGAAAAATTTAAATTTGGAAATTTGGATCTTGTCATTCACACATTTAAAACATGATACAGTTTTTTTTTTTTAATTGATGAATTTTTAGAATGAATAGATCTGCAGTTGAATGGTAAATATTTCAATAGCAATATTTCTAGAGATGAAAGAAAAAAATGCTGAATTTGGCTTGTGTGCAACAATTGTATATTAGCATTTTCTAATTGCTCATGGCATTCTTTTATTGCTTCTTACTAATTATTACATAAAGTTGCTTTATACATCTAAATTTCTCCTAAGTTCCATCCTAAAGTAGCTGCATGCTGCACTGACATGTGATTGATACATTTGTTGTAAAACACCTGAAAATTATAAGGCATTATTATCTGGAAACACCTATAGAGTACAGTTAATTTTTAAAAATGTTTTATTATTTCACTAACTCATTTTTTTTCCTTCAGTTTTTCATCTATCATTCTAGCTTAATCAAAAATAATTTCCTGCATTAAATTAGAATTTCTCTTCAGGGATGATTGTGTTGCTTTACAAGTCCTTTAATGGAAAACAAAAGCTGAGATCTTTTTGATTGCTAGTATTCCTTTACATATGCCTTATCCTAGTAGATTATATCAAATAATTGTTTAGTTAAAATTTAAAGTACTTTTTTTTTAGATGCATCCTGAAAGGGAACCATTGCCAAAACAACAATCCCTTAAAGATTCAATTGTGATTCATTTTAACATTACTTTTCTATTTTGTAAGCTTACCACAAGAATTTCAAATTAATGAGCTGTCTTTAATTAAATCTCTACACATCCTCACATCTGTAAATCTGAGACTGTAGAGAAAGCAACATCGTCTAAGCTTTCTATTAGCAGTATATGACATGTACTCAATGCAGATCAACCATCCAAAATGGACAACCTGAACAGCAAGATGAAAAAAGCATAAATAGGGGCACCTGAGTGGCTCAGCCAATTAAACATCTGACTCTTGATTTTGGCTCATGGCATGATCACAGGGTTGTGAGAAGGAGCCCAGAGTTGGGCTCCACGATGGGCATGGAGCCTGCTTAGATTGCCTCCCTCTCCCTCCGCCCCTCCCCCACCCTTGCTCTCACTTTCTCTAAAAAAAAAGAAAAAAGAAAAAAGCACAAATAGAATACAAAAGAAGTTTTCCTAATTTCAACAATAAAATTCCATGTTAATTTTATTTTCTATGACCACCTTTTTATTCAATTGCAACATTCTATATCGATGGCAAAAAAAAAGTGTTTTAAATAGTTTGCATTTTCTGGAGTTTGGTAATAAACTCTGTTTCCAAACTGCACCTGGGTAAAAACAAGCATTTTAATCTTCAAATATTTGCATTTAAAACATAAGCACTAGGTTTATTTTCCAACCAACAGTCGGGTAACAAGAATATATTTAATAAGATTATTTAAGCCATTACATTAAAATGTCTTGCTAGGGGCACCTGGATGGCTCAGTCATTAAATACCTGCCTTTTGGCTCAGGTCATGATCCCAGGGTCCTGGAATCAAGCTCCACATCGGGCCCCCCTGCTCAGTGGGAAGCCTGTTTCTCCCTCTCCCTCTCCCACACCCCCTGTTTGTGTTCCTTCTCTTGTTGTTTCTCTCTGTCAAATGAATAAATAAAATCTTTAAAAAAAAAGATTACAGAATGTTTAAAAATAAATAAATAAAATGCCTTACTATTCATAGACTTATATTACTGGTACATACTGAGCACCATAATGTAAGTTCCTTCATAATCTTAATTTGGTTCTAATAAGTATACTTAGAATTTAATTTCTGAACCAATAAAGTGACATTGACATTGAAAAGTCCTCTCTCACATTTCATTTAGAAACAAAATAAAAATTCTTCAAAATTCAAGGAGCAAGCAAGTCATGGAGAAGCAATTAAATAGAGTGTTTTGTGATTTTAATACATTTTCCTTATTATCTGTTTTAAGTGCATGTGTGTATGTGTGCATGCACATGCATTGTGTGTGTGTGTGTGCATGTATAGGGGTTGCTGAAGAGTGAATGCATGTTGTGCCAAGATTGTCTTAATGAGGAAAATTAAACCTGGGAAGGGTAAGTAGCTTGCTTAAGACCACACAACCATTAAGTGGCAGAGCTAAGACTCAAGACCAGGCTTATTTATTTCCAAAGCCTATGGACATTCTACTACACAAGATTGGTTTGCCTTAAAATATGTACTAACAATGTCAGATACAATGTGTTAAAATACAACTCCATAAAAAGAACACATGAACAGTGAGTCTATATAGGAAGTGTTAGTTCCATTCCCCAACAGTATCATTAGTATCTGACATCTGTATGGTTAATTAAAACCACTGCCAAAGCTTAAACATATCTTGTAAATATTTATAACCTCCCCTTAGAGGGCTTAGAGCCAAGCAAGAACCCAGTGAGGTTTAGGTCAATAAAAACTGAATCAAAGAAATGAATTGGAAGAGCTTTCATAAGAGAAAGACGGATCCAGTTCAATTCTTATACTGCTCAGAAGATCCTCAGAAAAGCTCTAAGTATAGCCATAGGTATAGAATGCTGAACTTAAAACAATGAGGGACAGTGTCAAATCAAAGACAAAAGTTTAAATTCTTGTCCTGAAAGGAAATATTTGTTGAGGAGACCCCTACTGTAGTTTATAAAAAAGCTTTTGTCCTGTGCTATGATAGACAAAATGCTCTAGTTTGGTAGAGTCGAGGTAAAATGCTTTACTATCTCAGCCTCTGTTTCCTCATTTTCTGCAATATTTTTAAGTACCAGGGCTACTGCTAAAATAATCCCAACTATATAGCAATCGGTATTTACAATGAATGGAAAAAATTTTTTTCAAACTAAAGAGATTGAATTAGAAGACATTATCTGGAATCCAAGATACAACTCTAATTCCCTTGAAGTTAAGTTACAGCAATTAAATTACAGCACCTAAATCTGTAAATCAGCTACAGCATAGGTAAAATGATCTATTCAGTTCAACAGGACTGATCTTCTTAATATCCATATGACTCTCTACATGCATTACTCTGTATTAATTGGTAAACTCCACAGAGGTGAATCAATATGGACAGAAGTGCAGGAAGCTTGTCTTTAAAAAAAAAATATATTTATTTATTCTAGAGACAAAGAAAGAGAGCGCGGAGGGGGAGGGGCAGAGGGAAAGGGAGATAAGCAGACTCCTTGCTGAGTGGGGAGCCCGATGCTGGGTTCAATCCCAAGACCTTGAGATCATGACTTGAGCCGAAATCAAGAGTTGGATGTTTAACCGACTGAGCCACCCAGGTGCCCCAGAAGCTTGTCTTTTACAAGCCATTTATTTAGACTATTGTAAGGGGTAGACCTAGACAGACTCAAAAGTCCAGTCCGAGTTAAGACACACTAAAGTCCAAATTTATTTTTCCAAATGGGTCAATCCTCTCAGCCCATTCCATATGAATTTTCTCATCACACATCAGCACAGTTTAAAAGATAGTACCGATTCTATCAGAAGTGTACCCACACTCCTTTGCAAGTCACATACTGTGCCATTTCAAGATCTTCTAAAATATCAGACATAGCCTTGTGCTTTTAACAAATCTTCTGGAGACTTTAGATGCCATGTGAGAAAAAGTCTGGTGAATCCGCTACTGTAATCTCTTTTCCATAGCATATATGGTCACAATCTGACTACCTTCATACCTAGGGATCATCAAATTGTATTTTATGTAACACCAGCCCTCTGTGTAGGAGCCTTAGAATTGGCTTGAGTAACAGAGGTGATAAAGAGGTAGTAAAGAGAGGAAGCAGAGCTCCATATTCTCCCATTTAACCTGCTTCAACCAGAAACTTCTCCTTTTTAAAATATTCTAAATACTAGAGTTTAATCATTTGTTTTAAGTTCTGCTGCAAAACTGCTCCTATTTGTAGGTCAGTAAAGAAGACTCAAGGAAGTAATTTCCATAATTTACTAGACATTAAGAAATTGGGGGGGGAAGATGGCAGAGGAATAAGGGACCCTATTCCAAGCAGTCCCTGGAATTGAGTTGGATATCTACCAGACCACTCTGAACACCCACAAAATCAGCCTGAGATATAAGAAGATAGATCTGGATCTCTACAAACAGAATATTGTGGGTGTTTGTTTTCAAGGTACAAGCGGGGAGCTGTGATTCCCTGGACAGATATCAGAGGATAAACAGCAGCGGGAGGGAGCCTGGCCATGGGGATCCTGCACCGCCGGTGAGCGACAGCCTCCCACACTGGGGACCAGACACAGACTCGTACTAGACCAGTAGCGGAGGGGAAAGGACTTTAGGGCAGACCATGGATGGAAACCTGGAGCGGCAGGGCCATGCTTGGGAACTGGGGGCAGCTGGCAGTTTTAGAAGCACAAAGGGCAGAGACGTGCCCCGACCTGGAGGTAAGGACTGGGAGCACTGCTGAGGGGCACACAACTCAGGTCGCTGCAGTTTATAGCAGCACAGAAAGAAATGCAGCCATCAAAAGGAACAAAATCTTGCCATTTGTAAGGACGTGGATGGAACTAGAGGTTATTATGCTAAGTGAAGTAAGTCAATCAGAGAAAGACAGATCCTATGAAAGAAAGATCATATGATCTCACTGATATGAGGAATTCTTAATCTCAGAAACAAACTGTGCGTTGCTGGCGTGGTGGGGAGTGGGAGGGATGGGGTGGCTGGGTGATAGACATTGGGGAGGTTATGTGCTATGGTGAGCACTTGAATTGTGTAAGACTGATGAATCACAGACCTGTACCTCTGAAACAAATAATACATTATATGTTAAAAAAAAGAAGATAGTAGGAAGGGAAAAATTAAGGGGGGGAATTGGAGCAGGAGATGAACCATGAGAGACTATGTACTCTGAGAAACAAACTGAGGGTTCTAGGGGGAGGGGGGGATGACTTAGCCTGGTGATGGGTATTAAAGAGGGCACGTATTTAATGGAGCCCTGGGTGTTATACACAAACAATGAATCATAGAACACTACATCAAAAACTAATGATGTAATGTATGGTGATTAACATAACATAATAAAATAAAATTAAAAAAAAACTAATGATGTATACTATGGTGACTAACATAACATAATAAATTAAAAAAAGAAAAATAAATAAATTAACCAATTATGCAATAGCTCTTTATAATAAAAAATATGTTATGTAGATAATCACACTATTCTCTGTGGTTAAACTTAGCTGGACTCTGTAGAACTGCTAGTTCACTTTAATATATTAGAATTACAAGATAGTTTTCACAAAGATCCATGATTTGACTGAACTAAAGCAGAGCGATGCAACAATAATAAAAGTTATTATTTATGACATCTCAAAGGTTCCTTGGTGGGAGTAGTTGTGATAATGTTATACAACAAATTGACCGGGTCATAGGGTACTCAGACATTTGGTCAAATATAATTCTGGATGTGTCTGCGATGGTGTTTGGGCTGAGATTTGAATTAGTAGATAGAACAAAGCACATTGACTAATGTATATTCTCATATCCCAAGTAAGAAGGAACTGTTACTGTCTGACTGAGTTGGCACGTGGATCTTTTCTTGCTTTTAGACTAGAACTGAAATATCAGATCATCATGGGTCTCAGGCCTCATGGCTTTCAGATTGGAACTTAGACCACCAGCTCTTCTGGTTCTCAGGCATTTGGAATCAAACTGGAACGAAACCATCAGCTGTCCTACTTCTCAAGCCTTTGGACTCGGACTGGAACTATACCATCAGCAGTCCTGGGTTTCCAGTTGCCAACTGCTCTGGAGAATCTTACTTAATACAGTTCCTTTTTCATAATTAAATTTTAGCTAAACTTCATCTAAGTAGGTCAGTGAAATTTTAGCTCACATTCAAAAGAAAAACAAGTCTTAAACTTCCAAAGTAAAATATTAAGTCTCTTCCTCATTTATTTCACTTTTTTTAGAAAAAGCAGTGCATCATTGTATATAGTGAATGAAAAATAATTGGATAGGATTTATTTAGTTCCACAAATCATGGCTATAAATCAAATTGAATTTAAAATAATCAGAAATTCAGCAGAATCTTTAGAGTTATTTGGGGAAAAATATTCAGTAAATCATGTTTACTTAAAGGAAAAAGGCTTCAAAAATTATTATACTGTGTATTTTTCCCTACTTCTAAGTTAAATTTTGATCATCCACTTGCAAAAAATATGGAATTTTATTACAATGTGAAAATCCAATTTACTCATTAATCCAATATACATTTATTTAGCACACTTCTACCTGCTCAACATTGTAGTACATGGAGTATATACTGGTTAATAAAAAAGACATGATCTCTGCTTTTATGGACCTTTCAATTTGGTGTGGGTGAAAGGAGATAAGCAAGTAAGCAAACAAAAAAAAGAATCTTTACTAATACTGGAGAGAAGAGTGTAAATCATTGTATTTAAAGATTCTAAAGATCTTCTATTTATACTTGTCCTCATTCTTCATGTAAAAATGCATTTAGAATAAAGGCATTAACATAAAGGAGAAAACAATATATTTTCTAATCACCTTATTTCCAAGAGTAGAGCTGGGTCCTGACAAAAATGAATACTTGGCTTTAGTGGCTTTGCTTTTCTGCACCCTACAGTTTACCCAAAACCTTCTCTGGCAACTTTTGTGTATATACATTTTGATTATGCATGAAAATTACATTTTGGGCACTATGCTGTCTTATCTGAGGTCACCTCTACCTACTATCTTTGAGACCTATGCAAGCAGTAGGTAGATTCCTCAGAGATTATAGTGAATAAACTGTAAGAAGAAAAGCAGACCTGAGGAAATCTACTCCAAAGGATGGCACAAATCTTTATGGAGTTAGTATACTGTTGTCTGCACTGCAAGGGATAACAAGATGAACCAGAAAGGGGTATTATCTTTAAATGCCTCTATTATCTAGTAGGGGTAATACAAAAGCTACATGAACATATCATGCATAACAAAAAAGGAACATTCTGGAAGAATTTTTCCTATCTGATGTTTTAGATGCCAAAATAGTAGAAATGAGGTAAAGGCGAACACCTTGCTGCCCTCCCAAAACCTTATAGTTGACTATATATATATATATATATGCATATATATGGCATATATGTAATACTACTTCCTGTCCTTTCCTCATTTTTATGTCTTTCCATAATACCTAAAACTAACTATAGTTTGTAAAGCAATCTTATATTAACACAAAAATGTATTTTATTCTTCTATTTAGTAATTGCTACCTACTAAGTTCTGAGGTAGGGATTGACAATATAGAAGTGAGTACCTAAATAGTGACTTTCAAGTTACTTATAATATACTTTCAAGTTACTTATAACGTAATATACTTCCAAGGATATTTAAGGAGCTCACTGTCTACTGCTGCACTGTTCAGTGTGGTAGCTACTATCCATGTGTGGCTACTAAGCAGTTGAAATGTGGCTAGTTTAAATTGAGATATGCTGTAAGTATAAAAATATATACCACGTTTTGAAGACATAGTACCAAAAAAAGGAATGTAAAATATCTCATTACTCGTTTTCTATTCTGACATGCGGAAATGATAATAATTTGGACTAAATAATTAAAATATATTAACATAAAGTCATTTCACCTGTTTTTACTTTTTAAATATCTCTACTAGAAAATTTTAAATTACATACATGGTTTGTGTTATATTTCTATGAAACAGTACTGGCCGAGTGGAAGGGATTGATAATTATAACAGATAATTATAATAAAGAATGCTAAACAGTGCAACAGGAGTATATAGGAAAAGTTCATTGACAGTTATTAGGACATCAAATATCTTACTCCATATTGCATTTATCTTTATTCACTTTTTATTGTCACACAGTCATTTATGAAAGATAACAGAAGTACGAAGTCCTTGAAAGGCAGAATGCTTTGGAGGGAGTCCCATAAAAAAGGGAGGGAATCTCCATTAAAGATGTTTACTTTGCAATTACTATAAGTTGAGCCGTCTATTTCTGATAGGATTTCCTGGCAATCTAATGTTTTAATCCATAATTTTGGTTTACCATTTTTTTAACAGTAAGCATGATAATCAGAGTTAGCTATGATAACCTATGACAACTCTGTTTCCTTTGTAGGTTAATCTAATTTATCCCCTTCTATTAAAAGCTGGAGTTTCAATTCTAGGCCATCATTTCTTTTATTCTCTAATTTCTCCTCAGTGAATCTCATTTATGCCCATGGTTTCTATTATCAACTGCATGTAGATGAGCTAGAAATTTCTATTTCTAGTGCTGAGGACCAGCTTTCTATATCCAATTACCAACTTGATCTCTCCACTTTGATACATCAAAGGCACTTCAATTTCAACATGTGCAAAACCAGACTCATAATCTTCGACCCTCACCTTAAGGTGGTTCTCTTCTGGTATCTCTTAGAAATCTCCAGTTTGGAGCACAAGTGCCCTCCCCCCACCCCCCAGTCTGAAGACTTACAGAAACACTGTGAGATAGAGAATTTCCATTCACTTCAAAAGACTCCTCATCGGCGGGGCGGAGCAAGATGGCGGAGGAATAGGAGACCTGGATTTCGTCTCCTCTCAGGAATTCAGCTGGATAGGGATCAAACCATTCTGAACACCTACAAACTCAACAGGAGATTGAAGAAAAGAAGAGCAACAACTCTCTCATCAGAAAAGTGACCACTTTCTGGAAGGTAGGACGTGCGGAGAAGTGAATCCGAGGTGATATTCGGGAGGATAGACGGCGGGGGAGGGGCCTCCGTCAGCCGCTTCTGGCAAGTGATAGAGCCGCAGAGCACAAAATCGGAAGTTTTAAGTCTGCTCCGCCGAGGGACGTCACTCTGGTGGCGAAGCAGGGGGTGGAACCCTCCGGGACAGTGTGGTCTCAGGACCCTCGGGGTCACAGAAAGACCGGGGGTGCCTGAGTGTGGCAGAGCTCCCAGGTAATGGAGCAGGGAAGCCGGCTGCACAGGCGGAGCCCAGGCGTGGGCTCTCAGCTCGGGGTTGCCATAAACTGTGATCCGCAGCACAGTCGGGCCCCTGCTCCTCCAGCAGGGACCCAACAAGTGGCAGAACCGGGGAGACTCACCTTCCTCCCCCGGGAAGAGCCATGCGGGAGAGCACCGCGGGGATCTGCTGGGTTTGGAGACTCCACCGGGGGTCGGGTGCCAGAGATAGAGGCACGCGGTCACAGGCCGGGTGAGCACAGAGTGCGGCCGGAGACCGGGGAGACGGGAGTGACTGACGGCTTTTCTCTGGGGACTCACTGAGGAGCGGGGCCCCGAGTTCTCGGCTCCTCCGGGGCGGGGATTGGGAGGCCGCCATTTTCACTCTCCGCCTCCAAAGCTGTACGGAAAGCTCACAGGGAACAAAAGCCCCGGAGAGCAAACCCGAGCAGATTACTTAGCCGGGAGGGGGCAAGGGCGGGGCAGTTCCACCTCCGGCAGAGACATTTGGAAACCACGGCAACAGGCCCCTCCCCAGAAGATCAGCAAGAACAGCCAGCCAAGACCTAGTTTACCGATCAATGAGAACGGCAGAACTCCAGCGCTTGGGGAATACTGCACATAGAATTCACGGCTTTTTTACCATGATTCTTTAGTCTTTTAAAGTTAATTTTTTTTTTAACTGTCTTTTTGTCTTTTCATTTGTTTTTGAATTTTTCTTTTTCCCTTTTTCAACCAACATCTTATCAATCCCTTTTTAAAAAAAAAAATTATTTTTCATCTTTAGAGTGATATTCTATCCCTTCATAGTAGTTACCCATATTTTTGGCTTATATATATATAAGTTGTTCTCTCTTTAAAATTTTGATAGTTTCTTCTAACAGATTAAAATATACCCTAAATCTCTAGTATGTGGTGTTTTCTATTCCCCTGCCTGATCACATCTTCTCCCTTTTTTTTTCTTTTTCTTTTTTCTTTTTTTAAATCCTCTTCTTTCTTTTTTCAAACAACTTCTTATCAATTCCTTTTATAAAATTTTTTATACTTTCCATTTTTACAGTCATATCCCATCCCTTCATCATATCAACCCTATTTTTGTACATATATAAGTTTTTCTTTCTTTAAAATTTTGGGAGGCACTTTCTTCTAAAAGACCAAAATACACCCCAAATCTAGTGTGTGGCACTGATCTATATACCAGCCTGATCATATTTGATCACATTCTGGTTTTTTTTTGGTTGTTGTTTTGTTTTGTTTGTTTTTGTTTTTATCTTTATCTTTTTCTTTTTTTTCTTTTTTCTCTCTTTCCCTTTCTTATCCCACTGCTTCAGGTCTTTTCTGATTTGTTTAGAGTATAATTTCTGGGGACGTGGTTACTCTGCTAGCATTTTGTTCTCTCATTAATCTATTCTCCTCTGCACAAAATGACAAGACGGAAAAAATCACCTCAACAAAAAGAACAAGAGGTAGTACCGACTGCCAGGGACCTACTCAATACAGACATTAGTACGATGTCAGATCTAGAGTTCAGAATCATCACTTTAAAGATACTAGCTGGGCTTGAAAAAAATATGGAAGTTATTAGAGAAACCCTTTCTGGAGAAGTAAAAGAGCTAAAATCCAACCAAATAGAAATCAAAAAGGCTATTAATGAGGTGCAATTAAAAATGGGGGTGCTAAGTGCTAGAATAAATGAGGCAGAAGAGAGAATCAGTAATATAGAAGATGAAATGATGGAAAATAAAGAAGCTGAGAAAAAGAGAGATAAACAACTACTGGATCACGAGGGCAGAATTCGAGAGATAAGCAATACCATAAGACGAAACAACATTAGAATAATTGGGATCCCAGAAGAAGAAGAAAGAGAGAGAGGGACAGAAGGTATAATGGAACAAATTATAGCAGAGAACTTCCCTAATTTGGGGAAAAAAACAGGCATCAAAATCCAGGAAGCACAGAGAACCCTTCTCAAAATCAATAAAAATAGGTCAACACCCCGACATCTAATAGTAAAAGTTACGAGTCTCATAGACAAAGAGAAAATCCTGAAAGCAGCTCGGGAGAAAAGATATGTAACCTACAAGGGTAGAAACATTAGATTGGCAACAGACCTATCCACAGAGACCTGGCAGGCCAGAAAGGACTGGCATGATATATTCAGAGCACTAAATGAGAAAAATATGCAGCCAAGAATACTCTATCCAGCTAGGCTGTCATTGAAAATTGAAGGAGAGATAAAAAGCTTCCAGGACAAACAAAACCTAAGGAATTTGCAAACACAAAACCAGCCCTACAGGAAATCTTGAAAGGGGTCCTCTAAGCAAAGAGAGAGCCTAAAAGCAACATAGACCAGAAAGGAACACAGAAAATATACGGTAACAGTCACCTTACAGGCAATACAATGGCACTAAATTCCTATCTTTCAGTAGTTACCCTGAATGTAAATGGGCTAAATGCCCCAATCAAAAGACACAGGCTAACAGACTGGATTAAAAAACAAGACCCATCGATATGCTGTCTGCAAGAGACTCATTTTAGAACCAAAGACACCCCCAGATTGAAAGTGAGGGGGTGGAAAACCATTTACCATGCTAATGGACACCAAAAGAAAGCTGGGGTGGCAATCCTTGTATCAGACAAATTAGATTTTAAACCAAAGACTATAATAAGAGATGAGGAAGGACACTATATCATACTTAAAGATCTATCCAACAAGAAGATCTAACAATTGTAAATATCTATGCCCCTAATATGGGAACAGCCAATTATATAAGGCAATTAATAACAAAAGCAAAGAAACACATCGACAACAATACAATAATGGTGGGGGACTTTAACATCCCCCTCACTGAAATGGACAGATCGTCTAAGCAAAAGATCAACAAGGAAATAAAGACTTTAAATGACACACTGGACAAAATGGACTTCACAGACCTATTCAGAACATTCCATCCCAAAGCAACGGAATACACATTCTTCTCTAGTGCCCATGGAACATTCTCCAGAATAGATCACATCCTAGGTCATAAATCAGGTCTCAACCAGTACCAAAAGATTAGGATCATTCCCTGCCTATTTTCAGACCACAATGCTTTGAAACTAGAACTCAATCACAAGAGGAAAGTCGGAAAGAACTCAAATACATGGAGGCTAAAGAGCATCGTACTGAAGAATGAATGGGTCAACCAGGAAATTAAAGAAGAATTTTAAAAAAATACATGGAAACCAATGAAAATGAAAACACAACTGATCAAAATCTTTGGGATGCAGCAAAGGCAGTCCAAAGAGGAAAGTATATAGCAATACAAGCCTTTCTCAAGAAACAAGAAAGGTCTCAAGTACACAACCTAACTCTACACCTAAAGGAGCTAGAGAAAGAACAGCAAATAAAGCCTAAACCCAGCAGGAGAAGAGAAATAATAAAGATCAGAGCAGAAATCAATGAAATAGAAACTAAAAGAACAGTAGAACAGATCAACGAAACTAGGAGCTGGTTCTTTGAAAGAATTAACAAGATTGATAAACCCCTGGCCAGACTTATCCAAAACAGAAGAGAAATGACCCAAATCAACAAAATCATGAATGAAAGAGGAGAGATCACAACCAACACCAAAGAAATACAAACAATTATAAGAACATATTATGAGCAACTCTATGCCAGCAAATTAGATAACCTGGAAGAGATGGATGCATTCCTAGAGATGTATCAACTACCAAAACTGAACCAGGATGAAATAGAAAACCTGAACAGACCCATAACCACTAAGGAAATTGAAGCAGTCATCAAAACTCTCCCAAAAAACAAAAGCCCAGGGCCAGATGGCTTCCCAGGGGAATTCTACCAAACATTTCAAGAAGAATTAATACCTATTCTTCTGAAACTGTTCCAAAAAATAGAAACGGAAGGAAAACTTCCAAACTCATTTTATGAGGCCAGCATTACCTTGATCCCAAAACCAGACAAAGACCCCATCAAAAAGGAGAATTACAGACCAATATCCCTGATGAACATGGATGCAAAAATTCTCACCAAAATACTAGCCAATAGGATCCAACAGTACATTAAAAGGATTATTCACCACTACCAAGTGGGATTTATCCCTGGGCTGCAAGGTTGGTTCAACATCCGCAAATCAATCAATGTGATACAATACATTAACAAAAGAAAGAACAAGAATCATATGATCCTCTCAATAGATGCAGAAAAAGCTTTTGACAAAGTACAGCATCCTTTCTTGATCAAAACTCTTCAGAGTATAGGGATCGAGGGTACATACCTCAATATCATAAAAGCCATCTATGAAAAACCTACAGCGAATATTATTCTCAATGGGGAAAAACTGAGAGCTTTCCCCCTAAGGTCAGGAACACGGCAGGGATGTCCACTATCACCACTGCTATTCAACATATTATTGGAAGTCCTAGCCACAGCAATCAGACAACAAAAAGAAATCAAAGGCATCCAAATTGGCAAAGAAGAAGTCAAACTCTCACTCTTTGCAGATGATATGATACTTTATGTGGAAAACCCAAAAGACTCCACCCCAAAACTGCTAGAACTCATACAGGAATTCAGTAAAGTGGCAGGATATAAAATCAATGCACAGAAGTCAGTGGCATTCCTATACACCAACAACAAGACAGAAGAAAGAGAAATGAAGGAGTCGATCCCATTTACAATTGCACCCAAAACCATAAGATACCTGGGAATAAATCTAACCAAAGAGACAAAGGATCTGTACTCAGAAAACTATAAAATACTCATGAAAGAAATTGAGGAAGACACAAAGAAATGGAAAAACGTTCCATGCTCATGGATTGGAAGAACAAATATTGTGAAGATGTCAATGCTACCTAGAGCAATCTACACATTCAATGCAATCCCCATCAAAATACCATCCACTTTTTTCAAAGAAATGGAACAAATCATCCTAAAATTTGTATGGCACCAGAAAAGACCCCGCATAGCCAGAGGAATGTTGAAAAAGAAAAGCAAAGCCGGCAGCATCACAATTCCGGACTTCCAGCTCTATTACAAAGCTGTCATCATGAAGACAGCATGGTACTGGCACAAAAACAGACACATAGATCAATGGAACAGAAGAGAGAGCCCAGAAATGGACCCTCAACTCTATGGTCAACTCATCTCTGACAAAGTAGGAAAGAATGTCCAATGGAACAAAGACAGTCTCTTCAACAAGTGGTGTTGGGAAAATTGGATAGCCACATGCAGAAGAATGAAACTGGACCATTTCCTTACACCACACATAAATAGACTCCAAATCGTTGAAAGACCTCAATGTGAGACAGGAGTCCATCAAAATCCTAAAGGAGAACACAGGCAGTAACCTCTTTGACCTCAGCCGAAGCAACTTCTTCCTAGAAACATCGCCAAAGGCAAGGGAAGCAAGGGCAAAAATGAACTATTGGGACTTCATCAAGATAAAAAGCTTTTGCAAAGCAAAGGAAACAGTCAACAAAACCAAAAGACAACCGACAGAATGGGAGAAGATATTTGCAAATGACATATCAGATAAAGGGCTAGTATCCAAATTGTATAAAGAACTCATCAAACTCAACACCCAAAGAACAAAGAATCCAATCAAGAAATGGGCAGAAGACATGAACAGACATTTTTCCAAAGAAGACATCCAAATGGCCAACAGACACATGAAAAAGTGCTCAATATCGCTCGGCATCAGGGAAATCCAAATCAAAACCTCAATGAGATACCACCTCACACCAGTCAGAATGGCTAAAATTAACAAGTCAGGAAACGACAGATGTTGGCGGGGATGCGGAGAAAGGAGAACCCTCCTCCACTTTTGGTGGGAATGCAAGCTGGTGCAGCCACTCTGGAGAACTGTATGGAGGTTCCTCAAAAAGTTGAAAATAGAGCTACCATATGATCCAGCAATTGCACTACTGGGTATTTACCCCAAAGATACAAAAGTAGGGATCCAAAGGGCTACGTGCACCCCGATGTTTATAGCAGCAATGTCCACAATAGCCAAACTGTGGAAAGAGCCAAGATGTCCATCGACAGATGAATGGATAAAGAAGAAGTGGTATATATATACAATGGAATATTATGCAGCCATCAAAAGGAATGAGATCTTGCCATTTGCAATGACGTGGATGGAACTGGAGGGTATTATGTTGAGTGAAATAAGTGAAACAGAGAAAGACATGTATCATATGATCTCACTGATATGAGGAATTCTTAATTGCAGGAAACAAACTGAGGGTTGCTGGAGTGTGGGGTAGGGTGGGAGGGATGGGGTGACTGGGTGATAGACACTGGCGAGGGTATGTGCTCTGGTAAGTGCTGTGAATTGTGCAAGACTGTTGAATCTCCGATCTGTACCTCTGAAATAAATAATGCAATATATGTTAAGAAAAAAAAAAAGAAGAAGAAGGTAGCGGGAGGGGAAGAATGAAGCGGGGGAAATCGGAGGGGTAGACGAACCATGAGAGACGATGGACTCTGAAAAACAAACAGGGTTCTAGAGGGGAGGGGGGTGGGAGGATGGGTTAGCCTGGTGATGGGTATTGAGGAGGGCACATTCTGCATGGAGCACTGGGTGTTGTGCACAAACAATGAATCATGGAACACTTCATCTAAAACTAATGATGTAATGTATGGGGATTAACATAAAAATAAAACATAAAAAATAAAAAAAAAAGAAATCTCCAGTTTGGTAAACCAGAAAACTAGAATCAATCTTTATACCTCTTTTCCTCAATACCCTGTTTCTGTAAATTCTACTTCCCAAATATAGGTTGAATTCATGTGTATGTTTCAATCCCTACCACCATGATCATAATAGATGCTTTTAAATATTTCTTAAAAAACTGAATTAACATTTGCTGACTGGCTGAAGAAACAAATGAATAAATTAGTAATAAAAACAACAAGGTATGAATGTTTAGTGTGACTTTAAAAGAGATTAAGTAGTATTCTGAATTGTCCAGTGCGATACAATAGTAGAAGGGAAAACTAGAAAGAAAACTGGTGTCAAGTCATGTTGAAATTTGTGTTTTATGTTTTTGAGTTTGGATTTTATGTTTTAGGTACTAAAAGGATTTGAGTGCTTCTTTTCTTTATGTTTTGCTTTTATCAGGGGATATATTGTACTTTAAAAAGATTATTTGAGAAGGGCGCCTCGGTGGCTCAGTCAGCTAAGTGTCTGACTTGGGCTCAGGTCATGATCTTGGGGTCCTGGGATTGAGCCCCACATCGGGTCTGCACTTCGTGGGGAGTCTGCTTCTCCCTCTCCCTTTACCCCTCCCCCCACTCACGCCCACACATGCACTCTCTCTCTCTCTCTCTCAAATAAATAAATAAAATCTTTAAAAATAAAAAGATTATTTGAGAAACAGTGCATAACATGGATGGAAAGGAGAGAGGTTAATTATCAGATTTACCTCAGTTTAGATGCTATTGAAAATTTATAGGCAAGAAATAACGTGGGCCAGAACTAGGGGATGCATTGCAAATGGAAATGGGAAATAGATAAGGAGACACTGTAGCACTATATTTTTCATTATAGGACCTGATTATAAGGATAAGAGTGAGAGGAGGAATTAGAGATAATTCTGAGATTAAAACTTGGATGACATGAATAACAATAACAGAAACATTAAAAGCCATATATTGTATTGCCTAATAGATATCTCCACTAGGATATACCACATACATTAGAAAATGAATATATGCCAAAATGACCTTGTCATTCCCCCAAACTATTCCTCTCATATCTCCTATTTTGAAAAGTGCCATCACCAGCTACCTAGAAACTTCATGGTAATCTTTGACTTTTTCTTATACCTGGACCATAATGTCCAGTTACTCATCATGTCTTACTGATTTTGCCTATGAAACCTTGCTCAGATTTTTTTTCTCTTCCTGAAATCTCTCACACAGACCACTGCAGGAGCTTCTCATGTGTATCCTTGTTTTTCATATATCTTTCCAAGAACCTTAGGAGTGGAAAATGATACAGTGCAGTGAAAAAGACTGGTGTTTGGAAATGGACTGAACTATGTTCATAGACCAGCTGTTAACTTTAATATATTATATAACTTCTTTGAACTCCAATTTCATTAGTTATAAATGGGAGCTAGATCAATATGAAAATTGGAAACACAAATATATAATATATTTGGACATGATTGGTGCCGAAAATTAGTGGTTGTTATTATTATTTGTTATTATTACTCCCATTCCATATTTAGTCTCGTTAACACTAGCTATATAACACTGGCCAAACAACATAACCTCTCTGGGCTTTAGTTTCTTCATTTGTGAAATGGGAAAATTAATATTTACCTTGAAGAGTTGTTGAAAAGATGAAAGTAGAGACACATATATTGCAAAAACAAAATGCCTGAGAAGTAGTGAATGTTCAATTAATGTTGGTTCACTTTTTTGCAGTCTCCCCTTTAATCATTCTAAATTCTCAAAATGTCATGTTTACTATGCACAACATAAACATTTCAAACAATCTGAAGTGTTAAAAATGAAAAGTAGGGCGCCTGGGTGGCTCAGTTGGTTAAGCGACTGCCTTCAGCTCAGGTCATGATCCTGGAGTCCCTGGATCGAGTCCCGCATCAGGCTCCCTGCTCGGCGGGGAGTCTGCTTCTCCCTCTGACCCTCCCCCCTCTCATGTGCTCTCTCTCATTCTCTCTCTCTCAAATAAATAAATAAAATCTTTAAAAAAAAAAATGAAAAGTAAAGGGACACCTGCCTGGCTCAGTCAGTGGAGCATAGGACTCTTGATCTCAGGGTTATAACTTTGAGCCCCACATTGTGTGCAGAGGTTACTTAAAAATAAAATCTTTAAAAAAAATGAAAAGTAGGGGCGTCTGGGTGACTCAGTCAATTGAATGGTCAACTCTTGATTTTGGCTCAGGTCATGATCTTGGGGTTGTGGGATGGAGCCCTGCTGTGGGGTGGAGCATCAGGTTCCATGCTCAGTGGGGAGTCTGCTTGAGATTCTCTCTCACTCTCCCTTTGCCCCCTCCCCTGTACTCTTTCTCATGCTCTCTAAAATAAATAAATAAATCTCTTAAAAAATTGAAAAGTAAAAATACCTCTCCCTCTACCCCAAATCTCACTTTGAAATTTCAGATACAGTATATGACTCCATATCCCAGAGTTTTGCATTTGTATCCTTATTAAACAAATAAGATAATATTACACCAATACTTCTGCACCTTAGTTTTATCATTTAGTAATATATTTTGGTGGTATTTCATATCAGTGCATATAGATTTAATTTGTTTTTGAAATCAAATATAGATAAAACTTTTTTAAACAATATTGTCATATCCATTGCATGGATGTACCATAATCATATAAATTCCTCTCATTCACTTATTAGGGACATGTAACTTGCTTCCTTTCTTAGCTTATGTAAACAAAGGTATACTGAAAATAAATACTTAATTTTTTTAAGATTTTATTTATTTATTTGAGAGAGAGAACACATGAGGGGGTGGGGGAGGGGCAGAGGGAGAGAGAGAGGGAGAAGCAGACTCCCCACTGAGCAGGGAGCCTGACAGGGGGCTTGCTCCCAGGACCCTGAGATCATGACCTGAGCTGATGGCAGATGTTCAGCTGACTGAGCCAACCAGGTGCTCCAATACCTAGTTATTTAAAACTTATCCAAGTATATTGGCACAATAGAGTCCTATGGTGGCATTAGCTGAATCAAATGGTGTATGTATTTAAAATGTGAGTAGATATTGCAAAAATTGCTCTCCAAAAAGGTTCACATATTTTAATTTCCTTCTGAATATTGTACATTTTCTAACTTTTTCATATTTGCCAATATGATAGGTAAAATATGGTATTGTTTTGTTTTATTCTTCATTTCTTTATTCATGAAGTTCTCTATTTTCCTTGTTTATTTATATTTTGGTTTCTGCCAACTGCATGATAATTCTTTGCCAATTTTGAAATATTGAGTTATCTTTTACTTAGACATTTGTAGAAGCTCTCCATACTATAGAAATAAGATTTTTTTCTTAAATGAAAAAAATGAATAAACAGGTTTCTACTATTTTTCCAATTAGTTGTTTCGGGTTTTTTACTTTTGGGGCATACAAAATTCACCAGTATTTATCTATAAATGTTTGTTGAACAAATGAATTGATGTACTCTTGATTGAGCTGAACTAACACTAAACTAAAGCCTTATGAGATCTAGACAATGATTATTTCCCTTCTCTAAACTAAAAGCCTCTAATACTAAACCCTAAGAGAAACCTTTCCAACTTCTTCAGAGGCTCCATTTCACAGACTTAAAGCATACACAAAACAAAATGAAGCTTCCTTGTTAAAATTTTGTATAGAATTATTCATCATTAGCTGACATGAAGTTAAAACCAATTATTTATTGGGAATCCTTTCCTTCTTCGACCTTATTCAGACTTGATGGAGACAATCTTTGAAGTCTGTTATCTTATTATGATGAAACACTAAAAATCCTCTGGTAGTTTTGTGTGATTTATGTATGGCTATAAGCATAAGTCATGTAAGACAATAAAGTCTACACCACTTATAAGAATGACTCATTGGCTGCCATACTGTATGTGAGATTTATCAAGAGCATACCGCTATTTTGTCACCTTGTTCCTAAAT
Organism: Mirounga angustirostris; assembly: GCF_029215605.1. Taxonomy (NCBI): domain Eukaryota; kingdom Metazoa; phylum Chordata; class Mammalia; order Carnivora; family Phocidae; genus Mirounga; species Mirounga angustirostris. Next base: position 103,230,000 of record NW_026991719.1, read on the forward strand.
GCATAAATGAATTTCAGATAACACTTATCAGAGATGAAAACAAATACGTTAATATTAGTTGAGGCTACCACTTTATAGGTGAGCACAAGGAATGAAAAGACCTCGACACAAAGCATATCTCAACTGTGAGGACATTTTTACCAGAGCAGACAATTAGATCAGCAAAAAGGGGGACAGATTCACTAGTTTATCTGCTATGGTTTGATATCTCTTTTAAAAACACCATAGACAGTAAATCAGGGAGGCTGAACCTAAGAACCTCATTTCGGGGAACAAATGTCTTTAAATAGCAGGGGGCTGTAAAAGAGTCTATGAATAAAAGGTGAATTCAATTTTGCCCCTGAACTACCTCACAAGTATTAGACTATGCTTTCATTTGATTGCTCTCTCAGTGTGGTTTTTCTAAGTACCCTGAGCCTCTATCTTGAGCCAAATTATAACTAGGCTACATTTTTGTTATATCTTTCTTTCCTGTCATCCAACCCATGTGATTCATCTCTTTAAGGTCAGTGCAATGTCAGCTCAATAAGGAACTAATACACTTTGCAGATAATATCAAGGATACAACATTCAGGAAACACTTGAGAGAGATTTCCAATGCCTTGCACTCTCCCTGCCACCTACCTCCAAACTAATTTGATCTTCACTGTATTTATCTAAAAACCTATTGTGGATTATTTTGTCTTTTTGTGTTTTCTTATTATTAGAGTTAAAGTACTAATAATAATGTACTCTAATAATAACACTAATCATGGCCTGCACTTAACAGAAAAAGCTGACCCTGAAGGTCTCAAAAGAATGAGAATCCTCAGTTTGGGTAAACTCATAGAAATGAAAATGAAGGGATAGAAAGTAATGATTATATTGTGAGTACCTATCATATGTTGATCACTCTATTACAAGTATTTTATATATTTTCCCATTTAATGCACATAAAAGGTTATCATTTGGTTGTTATAACCCTTCCAGTTTTAAGGAAGAGGAAGCATGACCAGAAATGTAAATTATTGCCCCAAATTACACAGCTAGAAAATACATCAGCCCAGATTTGAGCAAGTCTGTCTGAGTCCAAACCCATAGTGCTTTCCACTTTACCACCTAGCTTATCTCACCATTTGCCTCAAATTAGTTTCTCTGATGCCTCTAGAAATCATGAACCACTAACAGATCAAAATCCCACAAAACCAAATTTATATCAGATGTGGAAAATAGCTTAACACTGTGTCTATGGTGACCATCTGTCCTCGATAGAAAAAGTTTGAATTTAAATAGTAGTTCCATTATACATTAACTGTTACAAAAGTGAAATATTTCAACAATCAAATTATACTTCCTAGATCATCAACTAGTCTGGAAGTATCATTAAAAGCTAAGCCCATATCTAGTGAGTTTTCTTAATTCAGAAAGTAAATACCCCTATACTCCTTGTCCTACCTTAAAAAACAAAACAAAACAGCAAAACGTAGGACTCATTTATAAAAGTGGCATAAAAAACAGTGTAAGTGGTGGGGAGTGGGAGGGATGGGGTGGCTGGGTGATAGACATTGGGGAGGGTATGTGCTATGGTGAGTGCTGTGAATTGTGTAAGACTGTTGAATAACAGACCTGTACCTCTGAAACAAATAATATATTATATGATAAAAAAAAAAAAAGAAGATAGCAGGAAGGGAAAAATGAAGGAGGGAAATCAGAGGAGGAGATGAATCATGAGAGACTATGGACTCTGAGAAACAAACTGAGGGTTCTAGAGGGGACGGGGGTGGGAGGATGGGTTAGCCTGGTGATGGATATTAAAGAGGGCACGTACTGCATGGAGCACTGGGTGTTATACGCAAACAATGAATCATGGAACACTACATCAAAAACTAATGATGTAATGTATGGTGATTAACATAACATAATAAAAATAAAATAAAATAAAATAAAAAGAATGAAACCGGGACCACTCTCTTACACCATACACACACACACACACACACACAAAAAAAACAGTGTATGTCAAGAGGCTTCTTGCCTGGATTAAAATTTTATTCTTTATGATGCTAGTTTGAAAAAAAAAATTTGTAATCAGGTGAGGGCACAGCTCAAGAGAAGAGATTGGTTGTTTTTGAGGTACTTACATATTTTATTCTGTAGAACTATTATGCTAGAATTTAATCTGGGGTTATAGTGAGGCAGCAGATAAACCTCTCCATTAGAAAATCTGTTAGTTTGTTAAATAAGGCTACTTATTATAAATTTGCTTTCACATTTGGATTTTAAAATAATAAATACTTACAGCACAGTAATCCTTTATGAAAAACTATTTCTCTATGCTAGTAAAGATGTTCACTCAACTTGTCTGTTGGGAATTTTTGCTTGTTGAGTAGTGTAATCCTCCACAATTGCCAATGAGGCCCGAGAGTCTGTGATTAGGGAGTAATTCCATTGGGGAATTTTTGTTTGAATGCAATATTCCTGGGATATGTAATGCATTAACCTATTGTTTGTATTAATAAACTTTATACAATTTATAGGATTGATTTCAAATCTACTAATTTCCAAGTCATATGGTCTGTTGTAGGCAGAGGCAGGGGGAAAGTTTACAGGATTAGAAAATTCTGATGGGAGCTTAGAACAGGGGAAGGATGTAGATCTTGGAAAGGTGCTTAATTGAGAAGGCCAGGATTGAGGGTTGGGATGGGTGAGAAAATGGATAGTGAAAAAAAAGATAGGAAGGTCAAAAACAGCCCATTTCCATGACAGTTGTCAAAGTATGACCTTGGAAATAGGCATCACAGAATCCAACTGTGCTTCAGAAGGAAGAACTGCCTTTCCAGCTGGAAATGATTCCATCTACTTTGCTTTTATAACTTCAGGAAATGTAAATACATAATAGTAAGTCTGGGTAAAAATGTATGCTTCAAAATGAAGATGAAAAACAGCTGTGATCTCTTCCACAACAATCATTAGACTTCAGACAGATGGGACAGAGATGGAATGATGGACAATCAAGTGCGCTATTAACTCTGGCACGTTCTAAATATTGGTTGACTTTCGAAGCTTGCATGAAAATCAACCTGATAGAAATACTACACATATTCAATGAAAGTTAAAGTATATTTGGCCAAAAGTATTTAACATTATTCTCCTCTCAAGTTTTTCCTCATTTCCTTAGATTACTTCCAGTAAGTCTGTTTTCTTCATGCCATGAAGAAATGAATCATTTAAAAGGGAAAGACATAGAAATATGATTTTACAGTAAAAATGTTTTTTTCTCTTTAACGAGCGACCAGTAGGAAAGTTCAGATTCAATGCTTATAGGGAACTGATCTGTTACTTCATTTTAATGATTAACTAGACTGCATTTTATTTATCTCCTTTGAAACTGATAAATCTGTGGTATTCCAGAAGAATGCAAGTAATCTACTTATATTGTCTAATTAGCTTGAATGACTTGCTTTTGCAAGCTTGTTTGAAGGGTCGTTCAGATTGTACCCCAACACCACCATCCCCAATCTACCACTTATTACTGGCACACATGTTTTCCTGTCACATTGTGATATTTTTGAAAATAATATTTTAAAATATCTTCTGCATCTGGCAACTAATAAGTGTGAACAAGATTCAGGAAAGCACTGTGTTACTAAAAATTAAAATCACCAAAATATAAGGCTCTGCCAGTCAAAACTCCAGGTATGTGAATAAAGCAGTTGCTGCAGAATTATTTTAAGCCAGCGAGAATTATTTGTCTTTAATCATGCTTATGATAACTTTTATTTTTTTTATGCATTATAGAAAAAGGTGCCTTTCTACCTCATGTCCTGTGGCATGGTGACATATAATACTGTAGTGTATATTTTCTAGAAGCTGTTATATTATGTATGGAGGCATAAGAAGAAGGAAAGGGGATTACTATGTGCCATAAATTAAATGTGGACTATTGAATGCACAGGATGGTGCCTTTAAAACATGGCGATACCTTCTTATCCCACATGTCATGTGCCTCCAAAGTCAGAAACATATACAGTAATTTGTGGTTTTTTAAAGATTTTATTTATTTATTTGAGAGAGACAGAGACAGAGATACTGAGAAGAGAGCATGAGCACAGAGGAGAGGGAGAAGCAGGCTCCCGCTGAGCAGGGAGCCCGACATGGGATTCGATCCCAGGACCGTGGGATCATGACCTGAGCAGAAAGCAGATGTTTAACCGACTGAGTCACACAGGCTCCCCAGAAACATATAGAGTAATTTGTAAGCAATGTGCTTCCTTTGGCCAAACAGGTATCTCCTTATTCATATAGACTTGGTCAGACCAGGTTCCTGCCAATGAAATATTCCAAATACATCTCTGTCACCTCATTTGCTGTACTGAATCAGCACTTTCTGGACATAGAGTTTTCTTGAAAGTTTCTTCAAAATATTCCACACTGAAGGGGATACTTTCGATTCAGCAAGTGGAACAAAAGAGGAAGTGAGAGATTTATAAGGTTATTTCAATGCTGGAAGGAGCCCTGCTGACGGACAAGAGTATGATTATGCAAGTTAAGTTATATGGGCTGAGCTTCCAGAGAATGAACTCAGTCTCTTCATTTTGTTTGAAATTAACACTCTGTGGCCTAGTCATGTACTCTACTACTCATAGCACAGGCTCTCCATAGCTCTTGCATTTGAATGATACTTTTCATTTTTCAAAACATTTCATATTTGTCATTTCATTTGTTCTTCATACAACAGTTAGGTATGCAAACAAGGTATGATTAGCCAAATTTACCAGATGAAGAAAATAAGGCAGAGGGAAATAAATAACTTGTCTAAAATTACATAGTTTATTATTGACAGATTTGAGACTAGAAGACTATAATCCAGGTTGTTTGACCTCAGTTCTATGAACTTTTCAATGAATATACTGTCTACATGTTCGGACATGTAAATTCTATATGGAGATAGAGACAGAGAGAGAGGAGGGAGAAGCAGAGAGAGAGAGAAAGAGAGAGAGAGATTGCTGTATACCAGGGATCGTGCGAGGCACATTAGTTACTTTTATGAATAAATCAATCTCTGCCTTCAAGGCAGAGTGAGAAAAGACAGTTTAAACTCAACCATTTCAATCTCATGCATTCTGTTGATTAGCATATGAAGAAAACAGAATCTCTGATTGTATATTTGAATATAAGCATTAATTTCAGCTGTGATGCCAACTTATTTGTAGAGCTACTGAACATGTTTCATTATCTCACTAATTCCCAGTAGTTTTTTTTAAATGTTAAGATCCCAAACTGATGGAAAGTTTCTTAAAAGTAGAGAGCTGTAAAAGCAAACAAACAACAAAAAAGTAGAGAGCTATATTTCTAGAGTTACTATACTCTTGGGTTTACAATATCAGATATTCATTTGATACTTCTTATATGTAGCACAGTCCAGAATGGTAAGTCACATGGGAATCTGATTGATTCTGCCTTGCCACAAGCAAGTAAACAATCCTCCATTCCTAACTTGTCTTTAATTTCACAAGTGAAATTTTTCAATCTGTGTATACTGAGTTTTCTTAAAGAACAGATTATGCTGCATCTTACTAAGAAAGCTAGTATGCTATTAACACAAACTAATTAGGGGATATTAAAATCCATTCATTCATTCACCAAATGATTATTGAGTACCACTATGAGCCAGGAACTCACTATGTGCTCAGGTGCCTGCCCTCAGCACTTATAGTATACAAGGGAAAAGGCAGATATTAATAAAATAATTGCACAAAGTTGCAACTGTTCCAAGTGCTGTGAAGGGAAGTCATATGTGTTATCTGAGTTTATAATAGATGTATTTGACATAGTTGTGGTAGTCAGGAAAACTTGTCCTGAAGAGATTATCTATTGAACCAAGAGCTGAGGAATAAGGAGTTAAATAGGGAAAGAGTTTAGGGTAGACATTCCAGGCAAGAGCAGCATGTATGACAATAATACAGGAGGACACTTTTGTAGAGTGTATTAATGGTGCTTAGCCATTGGTTGAGAAACCAAGGAAATAACAAATTCAGCAAGAAAAAAAAATAGACTTTATCTTGAGTAAAGAGCAAAAGATTCTATATAGATGCTTCCAAACTACTTTTGGACAGTGTTCGTCCCCTAACAGCCTCCTTTCCTGAAGGGCTATACTTCCAAATACCAATTTTTTAATCACTTATCCAATTGTCCCAAGAAGTTTCCTTAATTCAATTTCTCGAATAGGAATAGAAAATTGGGGTTTACCCATGTTACCCCAGTCTATTCAGCCACTCAGCATTGTCTCTGTCTACTGATGGATGAAAGGTGTTTTTTTCTCTAATCAGGACAGAAGTCAAAAGGGATGTCAGAGTCTTTGAAACTGGAGAAATGTTTTACTTTATTCTAGAAAACCTGAACATTCCATTCTAGGCAACAAGAGCTAGTCATCATACAACAAAAGTAGCCCTACGCTACATCAAAGCAATTTGAAAGATCAGTTTGATGTTTGACAAAGTCAATATATATCACTATGTTTTGTGATGACATGCAGAAGTAGCAGTTTACTCAGCTTTGAGCTTATGCAGTAGACTCAGAAGAGGAGTAAAATCAAATGAAAACATGATAAGAGACTAACACTGAGAATCTGAAAATAAGTAGGTAACAGTCTCTACTGAATGCATTAAGATGTAGCAAAAAAACCAATGCAAAAAAGCCTTGCCTGTTCCTATATCAGCCCAGCTACCCTTTCCAGATGGCCTTGCCTGTTTCCTTTGATTCACATGCTACAGCCTTCACAGATCATTTACACTTCACTTATTAAGCATTACTTACTATTTATCACTCTAGTATCTTTTTCCCCAAGGAGACTGTGAAGTCCTTGAGGACAGAAATTCTGCCTTCTTTCTACTTTCTTTGTTGTCTCGGGTACTTTTCCTAATTCTATATGTACACAACAAACATACTAAAAACTGTAAATGCTAGTTGAGAAAATGTACTATATTGTACTGGAGACCATCCAACTGATTTTGGCCAAAGTTAAATGGCTAGTAAACGGTAAGTCTGTATTTATACCCTGGTCTGCCTGGCTCCAGTGAGGTCTAAAGTTAGACAAACCTGGATTGGAATCCTGGCTCCATTATAATTTTAGTTGTGCGAAAACCATGAACTCATTAAGAGCATACTATGAGCCAAGCACTATGCTAAATTCCTATTATTATTCAGTCTTCTCAACAATCCTAAAGGAAAGTGCTATTATTATTCCCATATCACAGAAGAGTATATCAAGGCTGAGTAATCTGTCAAAGGTCGCAGAGTTAATAAGTAGCAGAACTGAGACAAACTCAAGGCATTTAACTCTGAGCTCATCAACATAACTGGTGTTGCCTCCTTAATTGTAATCAACATTAATTGAATATGCACTAGGTCAGATACTCCTAAACCCTTGGAATTGTATGGAAAATTTTACTCTCTGCATATGCATATATTCCCGTGAAAATCGCTTTCATCAAGTTCTCAAAGTTGTCCATGAATCCAAAAAAAGTAAAAGAACATTTATTAGAATCGGGGGAAGATTATGGAGATATAAAGTAGTGAAACACATGTTCCCTGCACTCCAAGAGCTTATGATTCACTTGAGGAGCTAAGATGGTAAAAGAGGTAAATATGGTATAAGATATAAGACAAGTTCACTTCTAAATAAGCAGGTTGGAGAAGGGAAAGATAATTTTAGTTGAGGCAATAAGGAAAGACATCACAATAAGAGAGTAGATTTGAGTTGTGTCTTGAAATATGGGCAAGATTTTGAGAAGTTAAAAAAAAGTAAAAAGGGCGCCTGGGTGGCTCAGTTGGTTAAGCGACTGCCTTTGGCTCAGGTCATGATCCCGGAGTCCTGGGATCGAGTCCCACATCGGGCTCCCGGCTCAGTGGGGAGCCTGCTTCTCCCTCTCACCCTATCCCCTCTCATGCTGTTTCTCTCTCTCTCTCTCAAATAAATAAATTAAATTAAATATTTAAATAAATAAATAAATAAATAAATAAATAAATAAATAAATAAATAAAAAACGTAAAACAAGCCTTGCAGGCTGCAGGGGTGGAGGACGTGGTTTGAGCAAAGATAATGTCACTTTATGTTAATACAGTCTATGAAACATCTATAATTTCTCCTTATTATTCTAGCACAGCTATGAACTCACTTGCTTACACTGATTTTTGTACATGTCCTGGTGACTTAGAAGGCTTGGCAGTAAGTTTTGCAGAGCACCTGTTTTAAGCTAGTGGTTTTCACAACCTTGCATTCAAGCATCCCAAAGCCAAAGTGAAATTAAATTAATTTGACCCTTAAAAATTACAATTGTAATAAGGAGAACTAAAGACCATAAAATGAAGATAGCACAACAAAACAGAAATCAAATTAAGAGGCTGTCCTAAAGACCTTTAAGGTGAGGAGGACCTTTTATGCATTGGGTGTTGTTAAATCATTCAGTTCATTTCACAGTGACTTGCTTTTGACGCAGTCTAGGATGAAATGTATTTCATTGCTCCTGTGCATAATTAATATAATTCTGTAGTCTTCATCAGATAGGTCACCTCTGAATATAAAGTAATTGTATTTTTCTAGAATTTCCTCTTGTAATGGATCCTCAAAACATACACGAAGGACCATAGAGGAGTGTCTGAAGAACTGCTATAAGTACTGTCCTTTAATGAACTTGTTTTTTTTTATTTACCATCCACTCATTCATTTATTCAAGCATTCATTCCTTCATCCATCCATTAAATCAATAAATATCTATTCATCTTTTTATTTAGTTGCCTTAATGTCTATTATAATAAGACACTGTGTTAGGCACTGGGTATAATAAGACAGGTTCTACCTGTAAGTTGCTCACAGTCAAGTGGAGAAAACTGGTGTATAAGCAGATAAACTACAATATAATAGGCTAAATTTTCATTTTTAAAGGGTGCAAGAGTTCTAATTTTAAGACTCTTGGTATTAAAAAATAAAAAAAATACATGTAATAAAATAAATTCAAGCCATACAGAAGGAATTATAATAAAAAGTGACACTATCACCCCACTCAGTGCCCTATCCAAAGGCAAACACTATTCCATTTCTTATGTTTTTTTCCAGAAACTCTCATTATACATATGCACATGCACACACATTATGCCTATTCATCTGCATCTTATTTTTTTCACTTAGAATATCTTGGGGATTTTTCCATATTAGTACCCACTCCTCACTCTTTAATAACTAAGTGGCTGGGGCGCCTGGGTGGCTCAGTCATTAAGCATCTGCCGTTGGCTCAGGTCATGATCCCAGGGTCCTGGGATCGAGTACTGCATCAAACTCCCTGCTCAGGGAGAAGCCTGCTTCTCCCTCTTCCATTCCTCCTGCTTGTGTTCCCTCTCTCACTATATCTCTCTCTGTCATATAAATAAATAAAATCTTTAAAAAAATAACTAAGTGGCATTTTATTGTGTGGATATAAGTCACACTTAATCACTCTCTTCTTAAATACATATTGTTAGTTTTCAGGTGGTTGTTATTTCAAAACAAAGAATATTCCAATAAAAAGATTTGTGTTTATCATTTATTGTGCAGTACATTCTTAGTGGTGGAAGTTTTGTATTACAGGTTATGGGAATATTGTCTTTGGGCAAATATTTCCCAATCACCTTTCAAAAAAATGGTTTGTTTTCCTCTCTCTCTCTCAAATAAATACATATTTTTTTTAAAAAGGGGTACCTGGATGCCTCAGTCAGTTGAGCGTCCAACTCTTGGTTTCGACTTAGGTCATGATCTCAAGGTCCTGGGATGGAGCCCTGCTTCCAGTTTCCCCGCTCAGCAGGGAGTCTTCTTCCCCTCACCCTCACCCTCTGCCCCTCCCTCCCTGCTTGAACTCTCGCTCTCTCACAAATAAATAAATAAATCTTTTTAAAAAATGCTTTGTTTTAAGACAGATGGGGAAAGGAAGGAAAAATAAAATAAGGTAAAAACAGAGAGTGAGGCAAACCATTAAGAGACTCTTAACTATACGAAACAAACTGAGGGTTGCTGGAGGGCAGGGCAGCTGGAGGATAGGGTAACTGGGTGATGGGCATTAAGGAGGGCACTTGATGTAATGAGTACTGGGTGTTATATGCAACTGATGAATCACTAAATTCTACCTCTGAAACTAATAATACACTATATGTTAACTAAATTGAATTTAAATATTTTTTTTAAAAGAAAAAAATGGTTTGTTTTCATTTTGTTGTAGTACTAGGATATTCTAGAACTGTGAGCAACTAATTCTGCCTGGCAGACTAAGGTAGTTTTTTCAAATAAGGGGAGTTTGAGTCCAGTATTAAGGAATGAGTTTACCAGGTGGAGTATATGCTCATGGACATTCTAGGTATAGAGAATGAAGTTGAAGACACTTGAAAGAATATAGTGTATTCGGAGAAAGTTGACAAGTTTCCTATAACTGTAGGGCATAGTAAGTACAAGAGGTGAGATTGGAAGGGCAGGTTAGAATCAGATAATAAGTGACTTTGCTAGGAAGTTTAGAATTGTTCCTGTAGGAGAAGGGAAGCTTTGGACACTTTCAAGCGGAAGAGAGACATGATCAATTGTTTTTAAAAAGATTATTCAAGCAGCGATGTTTGAAATGGCTGGGAAAGAGGACAAGGGTATTAGTTAGAGAGGCATTACAATAATTAAGGAAAGAAATATACCTTTAGTTTTTTCTGTTGTTGTTATACTTTTTTAAAAAAATACCTTTGGGGCACCTGGGTGGCTCAGTTGGTTAAGCGACTGCCTTCGGCTCAGGTCATGATCCTGGAGTCCCAGGATCGAGTCCCGCATCAGGCTCCCTGCTCGGCAGGGAGTCTGCTTCTCCTTCTGACCCTCCCCACTCTCATACTCTTTCTCTCTGTCTCATTCTCTATCTCAAATAAATAAATAAAATCTTTAAAAAATAAAAAATAAAATAAAACAATACCTTTGTTAATACAGACTTATTCACAAATGTTACCCTAATGTAAAACTCTCTGCTCTATCCTAGAACCCCGAAGGGCTGCAGTCTAGAATAGTGGGCTGATAGTACTCTAACACCTTAATGCATTGGTCTTGGACTGCTAGTGACCACAGGTATCAGGCAGTAGGAAAGTAACTCTTTTCTAGAGAAAGTTAACATCACCCTAAATGTAAAATGATTTCTAAAAATATTATTTCAAATAATGCATGTCAAATAATCAATGATGAGGCACGTGACAATCCTTGTAATTATCAAATTTAGACTATAAAACAACTATGCTTACTATACTTACAGAAATAAAATCCTTACTTTCAAAAATGTAGTAAGAAACTGGAAACTATAAAAACCAATAATACAGATTTGAAAATTAACCAACCAGAAATTATAGAACTGAAAAATGTAATAATCATAATTAAGAATTTATTGGATGAGGTTAATAGAAAAATAGACACAGTAAAAGGGAGACTTGGTTATCTAGATTCTAGAATATAGGTTAGTAAAGCAGTACAAAAATGAAGTACAAACAGATGAAACAAGAAAAGTTCTCAATAAATATCAAAGGATTAAATATATGTTAAAAATAGAATTAATAGCTTATATCTGTCACCCAATTTAAGAAATATAATATTACTAGTGTCATTGCAACATTTTGTATGTGCCCTTCTTGCTTCAAATCTCTTTTTCTCCATCAGAAATAAACCCCACCCTAAATTTTGTACCGGTTATTTCATTATCTGTCTTTATTGTTTTATCACATTTATATACAGCTCTAAAAATATACCATTTAGCTGTACTCATGTTTTGAATTTTCTATATATGGAATCATATTGTTTGTATTATTTTGTCTTATTTTTAGCTCTCAACATTGTTATGTTTTTGAAATTCATGCATGTTGATGCCTGCATTTATAGACACTATTGTATAACATTTTGTTGAATATGAAGATATCATAGATTATAAATTTTTTTACCATTAGTGGAATTTTGTGTTGTATTTTTTCCCTATGACAGTGGCATTCTGCTATATGACTCCTAATGAAAATGTATGAATGGGGAGAGAGGAAAAGATGGGGGAGGAGTAGGGGACCCTATTCCAACTGGTCCCCAGAATGAGCTGGATACCTACCAGACTACTCTGAGCACCCACGAAATCAGCCTGAGATGTAAGAAGATCTGGATCTCTACAAAAGAATATCACAGGCAGTTGGTTTCAAGGTAGGAAGAGGGAGCAGGGATTCTGCAGGCAGATACCAGAGGAAAAATGGCAGCAGGAGGGAGCCTGGCCATGGGGATCCTGCACTGCCAGTGAGCGATAGCATCCCCCGCTGAGGACAGGGCACAGACCAGTAGCGGCTGGGAAAGGACTTTAGGGCAGCTTGCCAGATGGAAACCAGAGCGGTGGGGTCACTCGTGCTAATTGGAAGCAGCTGACAGTTTTAGAAACACAAAGGGCAGAGACGTGCCCAACCTGGAGGCAGGACTGGGGGCGCTGAGGAGGGGCACAAAACCCAGGACGCTGCAGTTTATAGCAGCATGGACAGAAACGGAGACAGTGTGGCCTGGAGAGCTCACTGAAGACCAGACTGTGACCTCTCTGCTCTGAGGCAGAGGATTGGAAATGGTCTCTTCTGCTCTGACTCTCCGAAGAGATGTGGAAAGCCACCAGGGAAAGCCGCCAGAGAACAAAAGCCCAAAAAAACTGGTTCCCACTGAGCCAATCCCCCACCACAGGGGGGCAGGGCAACTCTGCCCAAACAAGGTTAACTGAGTAACAGCCTGGCAGGTCCATCCCCCAGAAGACAGGCTGGGAGAACAAGAGGCCAGCCACCCTAAGGTCCCTAGAAAACAGGTGCATCTTGCTTGGGTTCTGGTCAATAATTTGGACTCAATACATTCCCTCAATCACCCATCAACAGAATGACTAAGAGGAGGAACCCCCAAAATAGGAAAGACTCAGAGATCATGACTTATGTAGCAGATTTAGAAATGGTTGCAGATATAACCAAGATATCGGAGATGGAATTCAGGCTAGCAATTGTGAAGACAACACTTAGAATGGAGAAATCACTTAATGGCAACATAGAGTCTCTGAGGGCAGAAATGAAAGCTGAATTGGCAGAAATTAAAAATGCTATCAATGAGATCCAATCTAATCTAGATAATCTAACAGCTAGGGAAAGTGAGGCAGAAGAACAAATCAGTGACCTGGAAGACAATTTAATAGATAAAAAGGGAAAAGAGGAGGCCAGGGAAAAACAACTCAGAATCCATGAAAATAGAATTAGAGAAATAAGTGACACCATGAAGCGTTCCAATGTCAGAATAATTGGAATCCCGGAGGGAGTGGAGAGAGAGAGAGGACTAGAAGAAGTATTTGAGCAAATCATAGCTGAGAACTTCCCTAATCTGGGGAATGAACAAACATTCGTGTCCTAGAGGCAGAGAGGACCCCTCCCAAGATCAATGAAAACAGGCCAACAACCCGGCATATAATAGTAAAACTTGCAAATCTTAGAACCAAGGAAAGTGGGGCCCCTGGGTGGCTCAGTTGTTAAGTGTCTGCCTTTGGCTCAGGTCATGATCCCAGGGTCCTGGGATCGAGCCTCGCATCGGGCTCCCTGCTTGGCAGGAAGCCTGCTTCTCCCTCTCCCACTCCCCTGGTTCTGTTCCCTCTCTTGCTGTGTCTCTCTCTGTCAAATAAATAAATAAAAGATCTTAAAAAAAAAAAAAAAAGAGCCAAGGAAGCCATCTTAAGGGCAGTTGGGGGAAAAGATTCCTTATGTACAGAGGAAGAAACATCAGAATAATCTCAGACCTATCCACAGAGACCTGGCAAGCCAGAGAGGCCTGTCAAGACATATTCAGGGCACTAAATGAGAAGAACATGCAGCCAAGAATACCCTATCTGGCAAGGCTGTCATTTAGAATGGATGGAGAGATGCAGAGCTTCCACGACTGGCAGAAACTGAAAGAATATGTGACCACTAAGCCAGCCCTGCAAGAAATATTAAGGGGAGTTCTATAAAAGGAGAAAGACCCCAAGAGTGATATACAACAGAAATTTACAGGGATAATCTATAAAAACAATGTCTTCACAGGCAACATGATGACAATTAATTCTTATCTTTCAATAATCACTCTCAACGTGAATGGCCTAAATGCTCCCATAAAACGGCACAGGGTTACAGATTGGATAAAACGACAGGACCTATCCATATTCTGTCTACAAGAGACTCATTTTGAACTTAAAGATACATCCAGACTGAAAGTGAAGGGATGGAGATCCATCTTCCATGCCAGCGTACCTCAATAGAAAGTGGGGTAGCAATTCTTATATCAGACAAATTAGATTTTAAACTAAAGTCTGTAGTTAGAGACACAGAAGGACACTATATCATTCTTAAAGGGTCTATCCAACAAGAAGATCTAACAATTGGAAATAGCTATTTCCCCAACATGGGAGCAGCCAACTACATAAGCCAACTGTTAATCAAAATAAAGAGTACTATTCATAACAATACATTAATTGTAGGAGACCTCAATACTCCACTCTCAGCAATAGACAGATCATCTAAGCAGAAAATCAACAAGGAGGGTGCCTGGGTGGCTCAGTTGGTTAAGCAACTGCCTTCAGCTCAGGTCATGATCCTGGAGTCCCTGGATCGAGTCCCGCATCGGGCTCCCTGCTTGGCAGGGAGTCTGCTTCGTCCTCTGACCCTATCCCCTCTCATGTGTTCTCTCTCTCTCATTCTCTCTCTCTCAAATAAATAAATAAAATCTTAAAAAAAAAAAAAAAGAAAATCAACAAGGAAACAAGAGCTTTGAATGACACACTGGACCAGATGGATCTCATAGATATATACAGAATATTCCACCCTAAAACAACAGAATACTCATTCTTCTCGAATGCACATGGAACTTTCTCCAGAATAGACCACATACTGGGTCACAAATCAGGTCTCAACTGATACCAAAAGATTGAGATTATCCCCTGCATATTCTCAGACCACAATGCTGTAAAACTGGAACTCAATCACAAGAAAAAAATTGGCAGAAATTCAAACACTTGGAAGCTAAAGAGCACTCTGCTCAAGAATGTTTGGGTCAACCAGGAAATCAAAGAAGAACTTAAACAATTCATGGAAATCAATGAGAATGAAAACCCATCCATCCAAAAGCTATGGGATACTACAAAGGCGGTCCTAAGGGGGAAAAACATAGCCATCCAAACCTCACTCAAAAAAAATAGAAAAATCCTGAATTTGCCAACTAACTCTACACCTTAAAGAACTGGAGAAAAAGCAACAAATGATGCCTAAGCCATGCATTAGAAGAGAAATAATTAAGATTGAGCAGAAATCAATGAATTAGAAACCAGAAACACAGCAGATCAGATCAATGAAACTAGAAGTTGGTTCTTTGAAAGAATTAATAAGATTGATAAACCACTGCCTAGACTTAACCAAAAGAAAAGGGAAAGGACACAAATTAATAAAATTATGAGTGAAAGGGGAGAGATCACGACTAACACCAAGGAAATAGAAACAGTTATTAGAAATTATTATCAACAACTATATGTCAATAAACTGAGCAATCTGGATGAAATGGATGCCTTCCTGGAATCCTATAAGCTGCCAAGACTGAAACAGGAAGAAATTGACAACCTGAATAGGCCAATAACCAGTAATGAGATTGAAGCAGTGATCCAAAACCTCCCAAAAAACAAGAGTCCAGGGCCTGATGGATTCCCTGGGGGATTCTACCAAACATTCAAAGAAGAAATAATACCTATTCTTGTGAAGTTGTTACAAAAAATAGAAAGAGAAGGAAAGCCTCCAGACTCATTCTATGAGGCCAGCATTACCTGAATCCCCAAACCAGGCAAAGACCCTATCAAAAAGGAGAATTTCAGACTGATATTCCTGATGAATATGGATTCCAAAATCCTCAACAAAAGTCTAGCTAATAGATCCAACAATACATTAAAAGGATCATCCAACACGACCAAGTGGGATTTATCTCCAGATGCAAGGGTGGTTGAACATTCGCAAATCAATCAATGTGATAGAACACATTAATAAGAGGAGGGAGAAGAACCATATGGTCCTCTCATTGATGCAGAAAAAGCATTTGACAAAATACAACATCTTTTCCTGATTAAAACTCTTCAGAGTATAGGGATAGTAGGAACATTCCTCAAGTTCATAAAATCCATCTATGAAAAACCCACAGTGAATATCATCCTCAATGGGGAAAAGCTGAGAGGCTTTCCCTAAAGATCAGGAACATGTCAAGGATGCCCACTCTCACCATTTGTTCAACATAGTACTAGTAGTCCTAGGAACAGCCATCGGACAACAAAAAGAAATAAAAAGTATTCAAATTGGCAAAGAAGAAGTCAAACTCTCTCTTTTCACACATGACATGATACTTTATATGGAAAACCCAAAAGACTCCACCCCCAAATTACTAGAACTCATAGAGCAATTCAGTAATGTGGCAGGATACAAAATCAATGCACAGAAATCAGTTGCTTTCTTAAACACTAACAACGCAACTGTAGGAGGAGAAATTAGAGAAACGATTCCAGTTACAATAGCACCAAAAACTATAAGATACCTCAGAATAAACCTAACCAAAGAGGCAAAGGATCTATACTCCAGGAACTACAGAACACGCATGAAAGAAATTAAAGAAGACACAAAAAGATGGGAAAACATTCCATGCTCATGGACTGGAAGAATAAACATTGTTAAAATGTCCATGCTACCCAGAGCAATCTATACCTTCAATGCCATCCCGATCAAAATTTCAATGACATTTTTCAGAGCACTGGAACAAACAATCCTAAAATTTGTATGGACTCAGAAAAGACCCCGAATCGCCAAGGAAATGTTTAAAAAGAAAAACAAAGCTGGGGATGTCACGTTGCCCGATTTCAAGCTATATTACAAAGCTGTGATCACAAAGACAGCATGGTACTGGCACAGAAACAGACATATAGACCAATAGAACAGAATAGAGAACCCAAATATGGACCCTCAACTCTATGGTCAAATAATCTTTGACAAAGCAGGAAAAAAGACAGTCTCTTCAATAAATGGTGCTGGGAAAATTGGACAGACACATGCAGAAGAATGAAACTCGACCATTCTCTAACACCATACACAAAGATAAACTCAAAATGGATGAAAGACCTCCATGTGAGACAGGAATCCATCAAAATCCTAGAGGAGAACATAGGCCATACCCTCTTTGACATCGGCCACAGCAACTTCTTTCAAGATACATCTCCAAAAGCTAGTGAAACAAAAGCAAAAATGAACTTTTGGGACTTCATCAAGATCAAAACCTTCTGCACAGCCAAGGAAACAGTCAACAAAACAAAGAGGCAAACCACAGAATGGGAGAAGATATTTGCAAATGACACAACAGATAAAGGGCTGGTATCCAAGATCTATAAACAACTTCTCAAGCTCAACACCCAAAAAACAAATAATCAAGTCAAAAAATGGACAGAAGACATGAAAAGACACTTCTCTGAAGAAGACATACAAATGGCTAACAGACACATGAAAAAATGTTCATCATCATTAGCCATCAGGGAAATCCAAATCAAAGCCACATTGAGATGCCACCTTATACCAGTTAGAATGGCAAAAATGGACAGGGAAAGAAACAACAAATGTTGGAGAGGTTGTGGAGAAAGGGGAACCCTCTTACACGGTTGGTGGGAATGCAAGTTGGTACAGCCACTTTGGAAAACAGTGTGGAGGTTCCTCAAAAATTTAAAAGTAGAGCTACCCTATGACCCAGGAATTGTACTCCTGAGTATTTACCCCAAAGACACAGATGTAGTGAAAAGAAGGGCCATATGCACCCCAGTGTTCATGGCAGCAATGTCCCCAATAGCCAAACTGTGGAAAGAACTGAGATGCCCTTCAACAGAGGAATGGATAAAGAAGATGTGGTCCATATATACAATGGAATATTACTCAGCCATCAGAAAGGATGAATACCCAACTTTTATATCCACATGGATGGGACAGAGTAGATTATGCTCAGTGGAATAAGTCAAGCAGAGAAAGTCAATTATCATATGGTTTCACTTATTTGTGGTACATAAGGAATAGCATGGAGGACATCAGGAGAAGGAAGGGAACAATGAAGGCGGGGGAAATCGGAGGGAGAGATGAACCATGAGAGACTATGTACTCTGAGAAACAAACAGGGTTTTAGAGGGGAGGTGGGAAGGGGGATTGGTTAGCCTGGTGATGGGTATTAAGGAGGGCCATGTACTGCATGGAGCACTGGGTGTTATACGAAAACAATGGATCGTGGATCACCACATCAAAAACTAATGATGTATTGTATGGCGACTAACATAACATAATAAAATTTAGAAAATTAAAAAATATATATATGCGTCTTTAGGAAGAAAATATTTTAGTTAGTGTAATCATAGGTTGCCTATATAGGTAATGCCAAATTACTTTCCAGAGTGAGTATAATGAGAATTTCAATTTCTCAACATCACTGAACACTACCTATTGTAAGATATTAAAATTTAGCTTAATCTGGTTGATATAAAAAAATACTGCATTGTAGTTTTACTCTGAATTTCTCTGATTAAAAATTAGATTAAATGTATTTTCACATGTATGGACATTGCATTTCCTCTTCCGTGAAATGCTTGTTTTGTCTTTCATTTTTTAAAAATTGGGGTAATTTCTTTTCTTCTGGAATCAAAGGAGCTCTTTACATATTTTGAATTCTAATCAACTGTCCATTAGAAATGCTGCATTCCAATAAAATTTTATTTGTAGGAGAATCTGATTTACTTCATCTTGAGAGGTTAGAGAGTAGTCAAGCATAGGGATTTTAAACACTTCCAAGGGAATTTTAATATGTATGCAGAGTAGAGAAACACTGCTAGATCTATCCAAAGAGAACTGATGTTTCAGAATCTAAATCCTCTATCTTTAATGTCTTTTAATGAAGTATTTATTGATTTCCATGCAAAGGCTCTGTATATCTTTTATTGTATTTGTTCCTGTGTTTTAGTATTATTGAAAATGAAGATGGTATTTTTTAAATGTCATTTTCTATTTCTTGCCAATGTATAGAAATGCAATTGAATTTTTGTGTAGTAATCTTAGATTTGGTTTCTTGCTAGAACTTTTTATACTTTTTTTTGCCACAGCATTTTAAATTAATATACTTTATTTTTAGAAAAGTTTTTGATATACAGCAAAACTGAGTAGAAAATACAGAGTTCCCACTTTGCCCTACCTCCACCTACCTATATTAATATATTGCATTAGTGTGGTAGATTTGTTACAATTGATGAGTTAATATTGATGCATTGTTATTAACAAAATGTCATTGTTTACATTAGGATTCACTCTTTGTGTTGCACATTCTGTGAGTTTTGACCAATGTATAATGACATGTATCCATCATTACAGAATTATGAAGAATCTCATTGCCCTAAAAGCCCCTTAACTCTACTGATAACCACTGATCTTTTTACTCCCTCCACAGTTTTGCCTTTTCCTTAATGTCATATATTTGGAATCATACAGTATATAGTCTTTTCAAATTGGCTTTTTTTCTTAGCAATATATATATTTAAGTTTCTTCCATGCCTTTTGGTGGCTTAATAGTTTATTTCTTATTAGTGCTGAATAATAATAATATTTCATTGTCTGGATATACAGCTTATTTATCCATTCACTTACTGAAGGACATCTCAGTTACTTGTAAGTTTTGGCAATTATGAATAAAGCTGCTATAACCATCCATGCACAAGGTTTTGTGCTGACAGAAATCTTCAACTTTTGGGGAGTAAATACCAAGGAATATAATTGTGATACTGTATGATAAGTGTATGTTCAGTTTTGCATGAAATTGCCAAACTGCTTTCCAAAGTGCCTGTAACATTTTACATTCCCGACAATAATGAATGTGAATCCGTGTTACTCTGTACCCTTACTAGCAATTGGTATTTTCAGAATTTTGGATTCCAGCCATTCTAATAGGTGTGTAGTGGTAGCTCATTGTTGTTTTAATTTGCATTTCCCTGATGACTTTTGGCATGGAGTATCTTTTCATATACTTTTTGTATATCTTCTTTGATGAGGTGTCTATTAAAGTCTTTGGTTCATTTTTACATTGGGTTTTTAGTTTTTTATTGTTGAGTGTTAACACTTTGTATATTGTGGATAACAGTTCTTTATTATATGTGTGGTTTTTTTGCAGTTCTCCTTGTCTGTGCCTTGTCTTTTATTTCTCTTGACATTGTATTTAGCAGAGCAGAAGTTTTTAATTTTAACAAATCCAAGTTATCAATCATTTTTCCTTCATGGATCATACTTTTCATATAAAAAATCATTGACGGGCACCTGGGTGGCTCAGATGGTTAAGCATCTGCCTTCAGCTCAGGTCATGATCCCAGGGTCTTGGGGTCGAGTCCTACATCAGGGTCCCTGCTTGGCAGGAGGCCTGCTTCTCCCTCTCCCTCTACTGCTCCCCCTGCTTGTGTTCTTTTGCTCTCTCTCTCAAATAAATAAATAAAATCTTAAAAACAATCATTGACAAATCCATGGGCACCTATATTTTATATTATCTTCCAAAATATTATAGTTTTTTTATTTTACAGTTAGGTCTATGATTCATTCTGAGTTAATTTTTATAAAAGGTATGAAGTTTGTCCTTAAAATTCTTTCTTTCTTTCTCTCTCTCTTTCGTTCTCCTTCTTTCTTTTTCTTTCTTTCTTTCTTTCTTTCTTTCTTTCTTTCTTTCTTTCTTTCTTTCTTTCTTTCTTTCTTTCTTTCTTTCTTTCTTCTTTCTTTTTCTTCTTTCTCTTGCTCATAGATGTCCAGTTTTTCCAGCATCATTTGTTGAAAATTTTCCTTTATATTTTAATATTCTTTTCTGTTTATTCTTTTGAATCTTTACATTTTCTATACAGAAAACCATAATGTCAGGCAATAATGGGAGTTTGTTTCTTCTCTTTTAACTTCATAAGTTTTTGTTATTATCTTTATCAAATGTATTGGTTCGGGCCTCCAATGCTATGTTAAATTGATGTAGTGATAGAACACGTGCTATCTTAATTCCTGATTTTAAAGTGAATGATTTTATCATTTCTTCATAGAATATGATGCTTGTCACAGGTTTTAAAAAATATTTTATTCATTGGGGGACCTGGCTGGCTCAGTGGGTAAAGCATGCAACTCTTGATCTCGGGGTTGTGAATTCAAGCCCTACTTTGGGGGTAGAGTTTACTTAGTAAAAATAAATAAGTAAATATTTTATTTGTATGTAATTCATATATCATAAAATTTACCCTTTAAAGTATATAATTCAGTGTTTTTTGCTATATTCAGAAAGTTGTGTAACCATCACCACTATCTAACACAAGAATATTTTCATCACCCTAAATATAAATTCCTTGCTCATTAATAGTCAGCACCCATTCCCTCCAATCCCCAATCCCTGGAAACCACTAATCTATCTTTTGTCTGTATAGATTTGCCTGTTCAGGACACTTTTGTATAAATACAGTTGTACAATATGGGGCCTTTTGTGTCTGTTTCTTTAACTTAGCATAATGATTTAAAAGTTCATCCATACTGCAGCAAATATCAGTATTTCCTTCGTCTTGATTGGTGAATACTATTTCATTGTATGGATATACCATTATTTTAAAATAAATTCATCAGTTGAGGAACATTTGGATTGTTTCTACTTTTTGCCTTTGTAACATAATGCTATTTAAAAAATATTGTATAGGGGTGCCTGGGTGGCTCAATTGGTTGACCTCCAACTCTTGGTTTCAGCTTGTGACATAATCTCAGGGTCGTAGGATCAAGCCCCATATTGGGCTCCATGCTCAGTGTGGAGTCTGCTTGAAATTCTCTCTCCCTTTCCTTCTCCTTTTCACTCAGCTCCTCACCCCCCCCACTCATGCCTGCACCTTTTCTCTTTCTAAAATAAATAAGGGTACCTGGGTGGCTCAGTCAGTTAAGCATCTGTCTTTGGCTTGAGTCATGGTCCTGGAGTCTTGGGATTGAGCCCTTCATGGGGCTCCCTGCCCAGCAGGGAGTCTGCTTCTCCCTCTACCCCTCACCCCACTTGTGCTCTCTCTCTGTCAAACAAATAAATAAAATCTTTAAAAAAATAAAAAATAAAATAAATCTTTTAAAAATTTTACTGTACAAGTTTTTATTTATACATGTTTTCAATTATCTCAGGTATATACCTAGGCCATATGGAAACTCTATATTTAATTTCATGAGGAACTGCTAAGCTCTTTTTCAAAGTAACTGTACTGTAGATTTTTAAAATAACTTTTTAAAGTAAGTGAAGCTTCTTTCCATTTATATTATATTTGTTTGCATCCCTACATGCACCCCAATGTTTATAGCAGCAATGTCCACAGTAGCCAAACTATGGAAAGAGCCAAGATGTCCATCAACAGATGAATGGATAAAGAAGATGTGGTATATATATATATATATATATATATATAAAATGGAATATTGTTTGAATCAAATTTGAATTTATATTAAAATTATGAATGGATGTTGTATTTTACCAGATTATTTTTTCTGTATTTATTGAGATATATGTTTTTTCCTCCTTAATTTTAAAATTACATTAGTAGATCTTCTGTCATTGAATCAAACTATCATTCTTAGAATAAATCCACCCACCCATAATGGTTTGACTGGAATGTCTGGAATTCATGCATTCATAACTTAGTTGGAATTTTTACTTTAATGTTGATGGATAAGGGTCCTATATTTTTTTTTCTTTTCTCATTTGATTCTTTCCTTGTGTTGGTATAAAAGTTATAATGCTTTCCTAAAATTGGTTTGGAGTATTTCTTCTTTTTCTATGCCTTTAAAGTTTAAAATATTCCTTTTCTTGAAAGTTTGATAGAACACACTCATAAAACTGCCTAGGTTTAGTGATTTATTTTTGGGATAAGACTTTAAAATACTGATCTCATTTTGTTAATAATTACAAAAGACAAATAAGAAGCCCTATTTCTTTTATTTCACTCATGTTTTCAAAATTATTAAGATAATGTTGTTCATGATATTTCTCATTTATCTTTTAATATCTGCTACATTTTTACAACTTTTCCTATGTTTTAGTGATATAAACCTAGTCAAGGAATTTTGGTTTCCAGCATATATCCAGGCAAAACTGTATCCTGGACTGTAGTCATATTTGAAATTGAGGAAGAAGTGAGTTACATGGAAGTCTGATATATCCTCACTCTCTTCTAATTTCAAAAGTAAATTATGTATTTCTTTGGTGTTGGTTGTGATCTCTCCTCTTTCATTCATGATTTTATTTATTTGGGTCATTTCTCTTTTCTTTTTGATAAGTCTGGCCAGGGGCTTATCAATCTTATTACTGAGTATTTACACCAAAGATAGAAATGTAGTGATCCGAAGGGCTACGTGCACCCCAATGTTTATAGCAGCAATGTCCACAGTAGCCAAACTATGGAAAGAGCCAAGATGTCCATCAAAAGATGAATGGATAAAGAAGATGTGGTGTGTGTGTGTATATATATATATATATATATATATACAATGGAATATTATGCAGCCATCAAAAAAATGAAATCTTGCCTTTGCAACTACATAAATGGAACTGGAGGGTATTATGCTAAGCGAAATAAGTCAATCAGAGAAGAACATTTATCATATGCTCTCACTGATATGAGGAATTCTTAATCTCAGGAAACAAACTGAGGGTTGCTGGAGTGGTGGGGGTGGGAGGGACGGGGTGGCTGGGTGATGGACACTGGGGAGGGTATGTGCTATGGTGAGCACTGTGAATTATGTAAGACTGTTGAATCACAGACCTGTACCTCTGAAACAAATAATACCTTATATGTTAAAAAAAAAAAAAAAAGATAGTAGGAAGGGAAAAATGAAGGGGGGGGAAATTGGAGGGGGAGACAAACCATGAGAGAATATGCACTCTGAGAAACAAACTGAGGGTTCTAGAGGGAAGGGGGGTGGGGGGGGTTAGCCTGGTGATGGATATTAAAGAGGGCATGTATTGAATGGAGCACTGGGTGTTATATGCAAACAATGAATAATGAAACACTACATCAAAAACTAATGATGTAATGTATGGTGATTAACATAACATAATAAAATTAAATCTAAAAAAAAAAGTAAATTACGGTTGTTTAAAAAAATAAAGTGAGGGGCGCCTGGGTGGCTCAGTCGGTTAAGCATCTGCTTTCAGCTGAGGTTATGATCCCAGGGTCTTGGGATAAGGCCCCACATTGGGCTCTCTGCTCAGCAGGGAGCCTGCTTCTCCCTCTCCTTCTGCCACTCCCCCGCTTGTGCTTTCTGTCAAATAAATTTTAAAAATCTTTAATTTTTTTTTTTAAAACTAAAGTGATATAAAAATACATGATTTGAAAAGTTACAGTCTCTTATTATTTTTTCCCCAGGTGTAATCACTGTTAACACTTTGGAATATACTCTTTCCAGATATTATTTATTTATGTACATATTTATTTCTATTCAAATGAGAGTATAGTTAAATATACTCTTTTAAAACTTCACTTTTTTAAAGTTAATATATCTTGAGTATATTTTCATGTCCTATATCCTGGAATTTAAGAGTATTTTTGATAGGCTGCATACTAGAAGTCTAATCTATTTTCATTTCTACCATGGTTCCTCTTTTGAATACAGTTCACAGTTACCTCTCCCTTCTTTGACCTCCTTTAATATTTATCTTATTTAATTCCTCTACAATTTAGCACTTGATTATATACCATCTTCTGTTTTCTTTAATACATTGATCTCTTATTGTTTCATATTAACCAGTCCTGTTTCCTTGGTAAGACTGTTTTGTTTTCTTGTATTCCACCATCACAGTAAGAACACAGTGGATGCTCACCTACTTGTTTACTTCATTTGATCTTATAAATCTGGGCTTCTCAACTTCAGCAAGCAAATGCATACAAATTATATTCACATTGATTTCTCTTTAACTAACCAGGAAATATTTTTTTTCTCACTACAATCTTGAAGAAAGAAAACATGTTGTGTTCACATTCTGCACAGCCACTAGCACACTGTCCAATCTCAATAAATGTTAAACAAGAAAAGCTGAGATATATTAAACATTGCCCTGAAGTTCATTTTCTCTGCAGATTTCAGTATTTATTCTAACTCAAGCTTTCTCTGGCCTACGGTTGATTTTCATAAAGGGATTCATCTGTTCATCTGTCTCCTTATTTTAGGCCAAATGTGTTTACATGTAGGGATGGGGCCAGGGCAGAAATAGTTCAATATTTCTAATTATTTTATTTGTTCATTAACAAATAAGAGTATTTTTACACCAAATTAAAAAGAAAACAAAGCTTTTCAATAGCTGATGAGCTTTCCTGACACATTCTCATTCACTTGTGCTAATTAACAAAGCATATGTATAGAGTACTTACTATATTTAATATAGGATATTCTTAGTATAATATATATTCTTAATTTTAATGTTGGTAACTACAATTTGTATCTTTTGACATCCTCTGGA
The DNA here is from genome assembly GCF_029215605.1 of Mirounga angustirostris. Lineage (NCBI taxonomy): Eukaryota > Metazoa > Chordata > Mammalia > Carnivora > Phocidae > Mirounga > Mirounga angustirostris. The sequence goes on from NW_026991719.1 coordinate 103,255,567, forward strand.
AACAGTCTTCTTTTTATATGTAAGAGAATAGCTTCACACATGAAGTATTTTGTTCTGAAAAATCCTTCTGCATTACTTCCCTGCTTATGCTGTACTAAACACTAGGTGTTTTGTTAATATCCTGCGATTTCCTTATCTTTCAAACTGCTGTATAATAGAATCTCTCTGCTACTGGTGAGAGGCAAGTATATCTTGCCATAAGATTTCTGAATGTGCAATCTTCTCAACAGGAATGCCAAATGCATCTGTAGTTCCCTTTCCAGTTGTTTTGTACACAGGCTTCTAACAGGATTGTGTCCAGATAGTTTTTGCTGAGGTATAGAGTAAATGTCTTACAAGAAAAGGATTTATAATTTGACATAGACAGGAGCCTTCATGGCCAGCTGTGTGCTCCGCTATTTCTAGAGGAGAGCTTTGAAATCCCTCATACAGAACAGTGTTTAGAATAAATGCCAATGCATGATAATCCTTAAGTTCATCTGGCCTAGCTAAGATATAAATTACCATAACAAGAAATCAAACTGAGTCTTAGTATCTGAAATCCTTCAGATGAGGATCTATATCACTCTATAACTGTGAAGTATGTTAAAAACCAAACATATTCTGTACTACAAGCACCAATATCACTCTATAACTGTGAAGCATGTTAAAAACCAAACATATTCTGTACTACACGCACCTGCTTCTTACATTTTACATGTTCTAGAATCACATCAGATGAGCCAGCAATACCTTCTCTAGCAGAAGTGAAGTCATTTAAAGATTTTTTTTAAGTTTTCTAAGATTCACATTTCATATTTTAAGACACACAGGACAGTACTTGCTTACAAAAGGAGGAAATACAGATGTTGGTGACTTCTGATTAAGCATGGCTGATTAAATCTCTGAAAATTAGATAAAAATCATAAGATTCAAGAAAGTAGAAGAGGTAAAAACAATAGAGGAGAGATGCGAATAACATGAGGGAGCAGTTACAGATATAATAAAACTTAGAAGGCTGAAAGCTAAGTGTATAAGAGTAATGCAGAAACAGGATAGAGAATAACAGTGAAACAGTCAATTTTTTGTGTTCAGAACTTAGGGTAGGATCAGAAATTATAATCACCAGGTCGTTCTGAAGGTCTAGATGGGGGCATGTTTCAAAAAAAAAAAAAAAACAAGAAGAGTGTTTTATAGTCTGTGTAAAGAACACTTAGACCTCTAGATCCACTCCCAATTCTGACATAAAAGGGAAATATTGAAACAAAGGGATTCTGAACTTGTAGATCATTGGCACAACTAAGAAATGCAGATGCATTATCTAGAATATTATTTCAGAATCTACATCCTGAATGATGCAATGCTCTCAACCCTTTCTAGAGCACTGGCAATTAAATTAAAATCCCAGGAAAGGAATTGGTGGATGGATTTCTACCTGGGTTGATTAAGCAACCCAGAAAAGATAATGTACATGTAAAGATTGCAATCAGCTTTTTAGTGTCTCATTCCTAAATATGAAAAAGTCCTACAGTGAAAACTGTGAAAATGAAAAATAAACCAAAACAAACAAAATTGGGAGTTTAGAAGAAACAAAGTTAGTACAGAGAGCAAAACAGGGTGCCATCATCTTCATCTTCTTCATCATCATCATCATCATCATCATCATCATCATCGCCATGCACTGAACAATAAAAGAAATCAATAAAATGGTTGGGAAAAAAAGTCAATGAAACTGCACAGAAAAAGTAGGTAAAATGTCAGAACTTGGATACAACAGAAAAGATAAGAAAACAGTAGGAGGCTCTACTTCTGCATAACAGAATTTACAGAAAAGCTTGAAAAGTAATTAAAGAAAAGAAATTATCAATAAAATCATAAAATGGAATTTCCATAACTGAAGAATATGAGCTTCCATAATGAAGGTGCCAACCAAATATAATTAGTGAAAGAAGGCTTATACAAAGGCACATTATTGTGAAATTTCAGACAACTGGAGCAACAGGAAGATCCTACATGTTTCCCTAGAGAAAACAAAACAAAACAAACAGAAAAACAAAGAAGGTGGCCTACAAAAGATGTGAAAAAAGAATAATATCAGTTTTCTCCTCTTAACTTAGAGAACAGACTGATGGTTACCCAAGGGGAGGAGTGGGGGAGGGTTAAATAGGTGATGGGGATTAAGGAGTGTGCTTGTGCTGAGCGCCAGGGGATGTACGGAAGTGTTGAATCACTATATTGTACACCTGAAACTAATATTACACTGTATTTAACTAACTGGAATTTAAATAAAAACGTAAAAAAGAGAGTAACATCAATTTTCTCAACAGGAACACTGGAAAGTAGATGATATTCAAGAAATATTTTTAAAAATCAATAGGAAAATAATTTCCAACCTAAAAAAAATATATTTGGTTAAAGCATCAAACAAGCAAGAGGTAAAATAAATAAATACATTTTCAGATATGAAAGATTAAAAAAAAATCAAACACGCAGCCTTTCTCAAGAAACTACTGAAGACAGTGTGGAGATTCCTCAAAAAGTTAAAAATAGAGCTACCCTATGACCCAGCAATTGCACTCCTGAATATTTACCTCAAAGACACAGATGTAGTGAAAAGAAGGGCCACATGCATCCCAATGTTCATAGCAGCAATGTCCACAATAGCCAAACTGTGGAAAGAGCCGAGATGCCCTTCAAGAGATGAATGGATAAAGATGATGTGGTCCATATATACAATGGAATATTACTCAGCCATCAGAAAGGATGAATACCCAACTTTTACATCCACATGGATGGGACTGGAGGAGATTATGCTAAGTGAAATAAGTCAAACAGAGAAAGACAATTATCATAAGGTTTCACTTATTTGTGGAACATAAGGAATAGCATGGAGGACATTAGGAGAAGGAAGGGAAAAATGAAGGTGGGGAAACTCACAGGGGAAGATGAACCATGAGAGACTATGGACTTCAAGAAACAAACTGAGGGTTTTAGAGGGGAGGGGTGTGGGGGGATGGGTTAGCCCGGTGATGGTTATTAAGGAAGGCTTGTATTGCATGGAGCACTGGATGTTATATGCAAACAATGAATCATGGAACACTACATCAAAAACTAATAATGTACTGTATGGTGACTAACATAACATAATAAAAAAATAATTAAAAAATAAATAAATAGAATAAAAAAAAATGATACTGGCCAGCCAAAAAAAAAAATAAAAATAAAAAATAAATAAAAGAATCATGAATTCAAAACTTGAAAAAGAAGAAGCTACTGAAAAATATATTCCATGAAATCAAAACAAAATAGAGGTACAGGAAACAGAGTGAGGCAAATGCAGTCCTTAAGATGATGCTTAAAGAGAATTCCTCATAGCCCAAACTAAGAAGTCAAGACATAATATCTAAAACTAAAAATTTTAAAAAATGCAAATATTAGCATGCTATTTAGAAACAGCAAGATAAATATCAAAAGAAACATCTAAAAGAGTTAAAAGCTATTAGCTTAGGGGAGGTACTTGAGAGTGGAGATGGGGTGGGGAGCTAGACTGCTGTTTTCCTTTCTTTGACTTTTTAAGCAATGATCATGTATTATTTATAAAAAATAAAAGCTACATAAAAAAGAAATATGATGACTTCAAGGGAGATTTTTCTTTGAGCCTCAACATCAACTCATCTCATCTTAAAGTAACCATATGATTGATATGAAGAATCTAGCCACCTTTTATTAATATAAACTTTTCCAGAATAATCCAGCAGGTTTTTAATGCTTTACTCACTAAAGTGATATTTTAAGCAAGTTGAATACCATTGATATAGAAAGCTCCTAAATAATTTTGAGTTGTAAAAGTAAGCACTGGACTTTTAACTTCAGAAATGTCCTTTTGAGAAATCTTTGTATTGTGTCTCCCATAATAGTCCCTGTTCTTAATTGGCCCACATAGACAGGCAACACCTTGATCACCTGAAATGTCTTACTACTCTTCCTTTAAAAAAAAAAAAAAAAAAGACAGTATTCCAATAAAAAAAAAATACTAGCAATAAATTGTCTCTGATCAAAACCTTACACACAAAAGAGAGTTGGGGTCTATCTATGTGTGATAATTTGAGTAATCTTTGTGTAGAGACTATGGGAAGGGATGGTATAAAAAACAGCTTAGTATGAGAAAACTCTGGCATCCTTTTGAGGTCAATGTGGGGCTGCTATATCATTTTAGCAAATCTGCGTTTATAGAGTTTCAGCAGCAAATTGTAGTAGATAAAACAGATTTTGGCATTATACTAGACCCTGGGTCAAATGCCACTTTGGTCACTAAAAATACCTATTATCTTGGATAAGTGACATAATATAAGTTTCAGTTTCATCTGTATAGCAGAGAGTGGAGTAGTATCTACATTATAGTTACTGTGAAGATTAAATGAAATAATATATGTAATGTGCTCAAAATACTATATAACACATTGGAGTTCACTCAGTGTTGTTTCTTACTTTCTTTTTAAAAATCACTCCAACTTGAAATTTATTATTGTTTTAAAGGCAGGGCCCCTTGGGTTTTTGTTTTGTTTTGTTTTTCTAAGATTTTATTTATTTATTTGACAGAGAGAGAGAGACAGTGAGAGAGGGAACACAAGCAGGGGAAGTGTGAGAGGGAGAAGTAGGTTTCCCACTGAGCAGGGAGCCTGACATGGGGTTCAATCCCAGGACCCTGGGATCATGACCTGAGCCAAAGGCAGATGCTTAATGGCTGAGCCACCCAGGCACCCCTTGAAATTTATTCTTATGAATTAATTTATTTACTATGATTAATATATTCTTTAGTCACTATAGGGATTTTTTTTTCTAAATCCTTATTTTTCCTCTTTAAAAGTTTAGGGAAATGATGCGATACCAGTTTGCATTTAAGCAGCCCTTTTCCTAGTGAGGATATAGGATGAAAATACAGTGATTGACATCCTCAAGCTTTAACCATTACAAAGGACTAGATAGAAGAATACTTTAAAATACAGTAGTACCCCCCAACTTATCCACAGGGGATATGTTTCAAGTGGATGCCAGAAACTAAGGACCGTACCAAACCTTGTATATACTTTGTTTTTTCCTATAGAAATATACTCATGATAAAGTTTGATTTATAAAGTAGGCACAGTATGACATTAACAACAGTAACTAATAAAATAGAACAAATATAATATACTGTAATGAAAGTATGTGAATATAGTCTCTCTCTCTCAAAGTATCTTACTGTTCTGTACTTACCCTTCTTCTTGTGATGATGTGAGATGATAAAATTCCTATGTGATGAGACAAAATGAGGTGAATAATGGAGGCATTATGACTCAGCCTTAGACTGGTATTGACTTTCTGACACAATGTCAGGAGGAGGATCATCTGCTTCCAAACTGTGGTGGACCATGGGTAACTGAAAACTTGGCTAAAGGAAGACTACTATATATAGTAACAGATGTGAAGCACATCTTGGCTTGTATCCATTATTTTATAAGAACCTACCATATAACTTTTTGGAAATATTTATTTGGGCTACAGCTTTTTATTTAAGTTTGGTCTGGATTTCAAAGTGAGTCTTACTATTTCAAACCCTCCAAGTAAGAGTCCTTCCATCAAGTGCTTCCAGTCTTACTCTACAACTGTGAAGCACTTAGAAATCATTATGTCTAGAGTTGCTATGCCTTCTTTAAACATTTTTGAACAAAAGTGTAGATATGATGTAGAAGCTATGAATTTGTAAAACGTTCCTTTCATCCACCTCCAATATTATATTATTGCCCTACATAGACAGGGACTTTTGTATGTTTTCTTGCTTCTACTTTACGACCTTTTCTGATGTTTTTAATCTGTCTTCTCCCCCTCTTGTATGTGAGATATGCATTTAGCAAGGTCTCTGATGTTACAATTCAATATCTAGTTATTGGTCATGTACTTGGTATCTGGACTATATTAAATGACAAAGAGAAAGGTTATCCTTAAGGGGCCCACACAAAAAAGAAAAGATGTCTTAGATACACTGCTATTGGTTGAAACCTAAAAACGTTTGCCTGTAAGTATGTAAGAAATACCAGTAAGATAATAATATAGATCAATGCATAGCTAAGAGCTTAAGCACAAATGTGTTATGAATTTTTACATAAAGGTACAGCACCCTGGCCCTACTCCACACTTCCTGTCAATGTAAAGACTCAGGCAGTTAGAGTGCTACATTGAGTCCTCCTCCTTGGTAAACTGAAAGAGATTTTCCTTTTCTTACCTATATTTCCCTTCAGGTTATGATGTAATTTTCCTCCATGCCCTCCAAAGTCCATTCTTTCTTTCATTTCTCAGACCGATCTCATTTGGTAAACTGCATTAAATTTCTCATTTCTTCTCCAAAGGAAAAAAAAAAGTCAGGAGGGAGAATAGAGAGGGGGAAATGACTAGATCTCAAGAATTATAATCTTATACTCCATTTTTCATTTCAAACACAGAAAGGCTGATAGAAAAGCCTTAACTTGTTTTGTTTTGTTTTTTTAATTAAGGTTACAGTACAGCAAAAAAAAAAAAAAAAAAAAAAAACCCAAGAAATATTTAATTTAGGTAAAATTCAAACCAGGCTCATTTGAGTCCTGGGAAAATCAAAAGATTTTATTTCCTCAGCTGGACTGTAGTTCTCTCTGGGACACTAGAATAATTCACATTAATATTGATAGCCCCACTATTTCAATGTACAGAACAGAGGAATAGTGTCCAGTTATCTCTTCTACAGAGACATGTAAAATTGGTCAGCAGTTCTCTTGGTTGTCCCTACACAAGCCACAAGCCACTAATTTTTTTTTTCTTTTATAGAGCTTAAAAACAACCAGGGCTTTGAAAATTACCAAATGAAACACTTCTTAGTAGATTTTCCCTGGAAGCAAAATATCAGTAAAGACAGCAAGGTAGCAGCCTCCTGGACAGTGCATATTAGTACAGCTCAAAGCTATCAAAGAAGAGTTTCTGGGTGGGATGAGGTTCTTTCAGCAGATAGGATAAAATTTGAAAGTGCTAGTAGTGGGGAAGGGAAAGGTGAAATAAGTGGTAACTGGAGAAAAAAATTTGTGCTGTTCTGATTGTTAAGTGGCAGGTTTTATTTTAGTATAGCATATCTAAGGAAGTCTTTATGATCATAATGGGACCTTAAAATACCTCATGTAAAAGTTGTGTCTTTGCCTTGAAACACCTATTTTAATTCAAGTGGTTCAAAGATTAGCTGTGGCTCATTAGAAATTCTGTTGGTAAGGAGGACAGGTCCCTGGACTTGCATCTGAAAATAGTTCATTGAACAGATTTCTAAAGATTCCACTTCACAACTAGAGCTGTATAATAATATCACTAGCAGTTTATAGGAAAATGGAATGGGCCATGAAAATTAAAATTTGTAACAGCTAGGTAGCAATAAACAAGGTGAGGTGAAACTGCCCTTTGGATCTTAGAATTACAGAAATAACCCCACCCTAATTTCTATGGTATGCAAATAAAAGGGACAAATGAGAAAATCTATATACCATCTACCTATGGTTAGATTTCTTGTCAAAATCTTGACTCTTTTTGGGTGCCTGGGTGGGTCAGTTGTTAGGCATCTGCCTTTGGTTCAGGTCATGATCCCAGGGTCCTGGGATCAGGCCTCACATCGTGCTCCCTCCTCTGGGGGGGATGCCTGCTCTCCCTCTCCCACTCCCACTGCTTGTGTTCCTGCTCTCGCTATCTCTGTCTCTGTCAAATAAATAAATAAAATCTTTAAAAAAAATCTTGACTCTTTTCCAGTGTCTTTCTAAAATGTTCTCTGATCCTTTTTCCTATCATTTTGTCTATCCAAAGAGTAACTCAGACTTCAATAATTACATTTAACATATGAAAAGCTGTCACTTATTCATTATTGATAAATCTCACGGCAAAATGGAATCCAGCCATGCACTGGAGAAAAGTGCACTGGACTCTAATTCAGGAGACATACTTTGTCCATATTCTGCCTTGAGCAAGTGTCTCAGTCTCTCTCTCTCTCTCTCTGTTTCTCTGTCTCTGTCTCTCTCTGTGCCTCAATTTCACCTTTTGTAAAATAAAGTGAATCAATTATATGTTCTTCAAGATCCCTTCCAAATATAAAGTTCTATGATTCTATCTATGGCCCTGTTAAAGAATAAACAGCAAAAAGCAAGCTGTAGTCCAAGAAAATAGCGAGGAAAAGTAACACATCTTATTTTTAAAGATTTTATTTATTTATTTATTTGAGAGAGAGAGAGAGGGCACAAACAGGGGGGAGGAGGAGGAGGGGAAAGATGGCGGAGGACTAGGGGACCCTACTTCAACTGGTCCCTGGAATTGAGCTGGATAACTACCAGACCACTCTGAGCACCCACGAAACCAGCCTGAGATGTAAGAAGATCTGGATCTCTACAAACAGAATATCGCAGGCAGTTGGTTTTGAGGTACAAAGCGGAGAACCATGATCCTATGGGCAGATATCAGAGGATAAACAGCAGCGGGAGGGTGCCTGGACGTGGGGATCCTACACCGCTGGTGAGTGACAGCCTCGCGTGCTGCAGACGGGGTGCAGACTCGCAGACCGGTAGCGTCGGGAAAGAACTTTAGGGCAGCCCCTGGGGGGGAAACCAGACTGGTGGGGTTGCGCGCACGTGAACTGCAGCCCCCCAGATAGAAACCGGAGCTACGGTCGCGCGCACGTGAACTGCAGCCTCCGAGAGGGAAACCCAGTGCGCCGGGGTCCTGCTGGTGAACTGCAACCCCTGGGGATGGAAACCCCGAGCAGCGGAGTCGCGTGCACGCGAACTGGGAGCGGCTGGCGGTTTTAGAAGCACAAAGGGCAGAGACGTGCCCAACCTGGAGGCAGGACTGGGAGCGCTGCGGAGGGGTTGCACAACCCAGGACACTGCAGTTTATAGCAGCATGGACAGAAACGGAACGGTGTGGCCTGGAGAGCTCACTGAAGAACAGACTGAGGTCTCTCTGCTCTGAGGCAGAGGGTTGGAAACGGTCTCTTCTGCTCTGACTCGCGGAAGAGACGCAGAACGCCGCCAGGGAAAGGCGCCAGAGAACAAAAGCCCCAAAGAATGATTCCCACTGAGCCCATCCCCCGCCACAGGGGCGCAGGGCAACTCCGCCCAAACAGGGTTGCCTGAGTAACAGCGCAGCAGGCCACTCCTGCAGAAGACAGGCTGGGGAAAAAAGGAGGCCAGCAACCCTAAGGTAGCAAGAAAACAGGTGCTTCTTGCTTGGGTTCTGGTCAATAATTTGGATTCTATACATTCCCTCAAACACCCATCAACAGAATGACTAGGAGGAGGAGCCCCCAAAACAGAAAAGACTCAGAGATTATGACTTATGCTGCAGATTTACAAATAGATGTAGACATAACCAAGATGTCAGAGATGGAATTCAGGCTAGCAATTGTGAAGACAATGGCTAGAATGGAGAAATCAATTAATGGCAAAATAGAGTCTTGAAGGACAGAAATAAAAGGTGAATTGGCAAAACTGAAAAGTGCTATCAATGAGATCCAATCCAATCTAGATAATCTAACAGCTAGGGTAACTGAGACAGAAGAGGGAATAAGCGATCTGGAAGACAGTATAATAGATATAAAGGGAAAAGAGGAGGCCAGGGAAAAAACAACTCAGAATCCATGAAAATAGAATTAGAGAAATAAGTGACACCATGAGGCGTACCAATGTCAGAATAATTGGAATCCCGGAGGGAGTGGAGAGAGAGAGAGAGGACTAGAAGATGTATTTGAGCAAATCGTAGCTAAGAACTTCCCTAATCTGGGGAATGAAACAAACATTCGAGTCCTAGAGGCAGAGAGGACCACTCCTAAGATCAAGGAAAACAGGCCAACACCCTGGCATGTAATAGTAAAACTTGCAATTCTTAGAACTAAGGAAACCATCTTAAGGGCAGTTAGGGGGAAGAGATTCTTAGGTACAGAGGGAGGAACATCAGAATAACGTCAGACCTATGCACAGAGACCTGGCAAGACAGAAAGGACTGGCAAGACATATTCAGAGTACTAAATGAGAAGAACATGCAGCCAAGAATACTTTATCTGGCAAGGCTTTCATTTAGAATGGATGGAGAGATGCAGAGCTTCCATGACCGGCAGAAGTTGAAAGAATATGTGACCACTAAGCCGGCCCTGCAAGAAATATTAAGGGGGGTCCTATAAAAGGAGAAAGACCCCAAGAGTGACCTACAACAGAAATTTAGAGGGACAATCTATAAAAACAACATCTTCACAGGCAACATGATGACAATTAATTCATATCTTTCAATAATCACTCTCAACATGAATGGCCTAAATGCTCCCATAAAATGGCACAGGGTTGCAGATTGGATAAAAAGACAGGACCCATCCATATGCTGTCTACAAGAGACTCATTTTGAACCTAAAGATACATCCAGACTGAAAATGAAGGGATGGAGATCAATCTTCCATGCCAGCGGACCTCAAAAGAAAGCTGGGGTAGCAATTCTTATATCAGACAAATTAGATTTTAAACTAAAGTCTGTAGTTAGAGACACAGAAGGACACTATATCATTCTTAAAGGGTCTATCCAAGAAGAAGATCTAACAGTTGTTAATATCTATGCCCCCAACATGGGAGCAGCCATCTACATAAGCCAACTGTTAACCAAAATAAAGAGTCCTATTGATAACAATATGTTAATTGTAGGAGACCTCCATACTCCACTCTCAGCAGTGGACAGATCATCTAAGCAGAAAATCAACAAGGAAACAAGAGCTTTGAATGATACATTGGACCAGGTGGACCTCATAGATATTTACAGAACATTCCACCCTAAAACAACAGACTACTCATTCTTCTCGAGCACACATGGAACTTTCTCCAGAATAGACCACATACTGCGTCACAAATCAGGTCTCAACTGATACCAAAAGATTGAGATTCTTCTCTGAATATTCTCAGACCACAATGCTGTAAAACTGGAACTCAATCACAAGAAAAAAATTGGCAGAAATTCAAACACTTGGAAGCTAAAGATCACTCTGCTCAAGAATGTTTGGGTCAACCAGGAAATCAAAGAAGAACTTAAACAATTCATGGAAATCAATGAGAATGAAAACACATCAGTCCAAAACCTATGGGATACTGCAAAGGTGGTCCTAAGGGGGAAATACATAGCCATCCAAGCCTCACTCAAAAAAATAGAAAAATCCCGAATTCATCAACTAACTCTACACCTTAAAGAACTAGAGAAAAAGCAAAAAATGACGCCTAAGCCACACATTAGAAGAGAAATAAATAAAATTAGAGCAGAAATCAATGAATTAGAAACCAGAAACACAGTAGATCAGATCAATGAAACTAGAAGTTGGTGTTTTCAAAGAATTAATAAGATTGATAAACCACTGGCCAGACTTATCCAAAAGAAGAGAGAAAGGACCCAAATTAATAAAATGATGAATGAAAGGGTCTCCCCTTTCATGACTAACACCAAGGAAATAGAAACAATTCTTAGAAATTATTATCAACAACTATATGCCAGTAAACTGAGCAATCTGGATGAAATGGAGGCCTTCCTGGAAACCTATAAGCTGCCAAGACTGAAACAGAAAGAAATTGACAACCTGAATAGGCCAAGAACCAGTAACAAGATTGAAGCAGTGATCCAAAACCTCCCAAAAAACAAGAGTCCAGGGCCTGATGGATTCCCTGGGGAATTCTACCAAGCAGTCAAAGAAGAAATAATACCTATTCTACTGAAGCTGTTTCAAAAAACAGAAACAGAAGGAAAACTTCCAAACTCATTCTATGAGGCCAGCATTACCTTAATCCCCAAGCCAGGCAAAGACCCCATCAAAAAGGAAAATTTAGACCAATATCCCTGTGAATATGGATTCCAAAATCCTCAACAAAATCCTAGCTAATAGGATCCAACAATACATTAAAAGGATCATCCACCACGACCAAGTGGGATTTATCCCTGGATGCAAGGGTGGTTCAACATTCACAAATCAATCAATGTGATAGAACACATTAATAAGAGGAGGGAGAAGAACCATCTGGTCCTCCCAATTGATGCAGAAAAAGCATTTGACAAAATACAACATCCTTCCCTGATTAAAACTCTCCAGAGTATAGGGATAGAGGGAACATTCCTCAAGCTCATAAAATCCATCTATGAAAAACCCACAGCAAATATCATCCTCAATGGGGAAAAGCTGAGAGCCTTTCCCTTAAGATCAGGAACACGTCAAGGGTGCCCACTCTCACCACTGTTGTTCAACATAGTACTAGCAACAGCAATCAGACAACAAAAAGAAATAAAAGGTATTCAAATTGGCAAAGAAGAAGCCAAACTCTCTCTTTTCGCAGACGACATGATACTTTATGTGGAAAACCTAAAAGACTCCACCCCCAAATTACTAGAACTCATCCAGCAATTCAGTAATGTGGCAGGATACAAAATCAATGCACAGAAATCAGTTGCTTTCTTATACACTAACAACACAACTGTTGAAAGAGAAATTAAAGAAACGATTCCGTTTACAATAGCACCAAAAACCATAAGATACCTTGGAATAAACCTAACAAAAAAGGTAAAGGGTCTATACTCTAGGAACTACAAAACACTCATGAAAGAAATTGAAGAAGACACAAAAAGATGGAAAAATATTCCATGCTCCTGGATCGGAAGAATTAAGATTGTTAAAATATCTATGCTACCCAGAGCAATCTATACCTTCAATGCCATCCCAATCAAAATTCCAAAGACATTTTTCAAAATGCTGGAACAAACAATCCTAAAATTTGTATGGAATCAGAAAAGACCCCGAATCACCAAGGAAATGTTGAAAAAGAAAAACTAAGCTGGGAATATCACGTTGCCCGATTTCAAGCTATATTACAAAGCTGTGATCACCAACACTGCATGGTACTGGCACAAAAACAGACATACACACCAATGGAACAGAATAGAGAACCCAGATATGGACCCTCAACTCTATGGTCAAATAATCTTTGACAAAGCAGGAAAAAACACGCAATGGAAAAAAGACAGTCTCTTCAATAAATGGTACTGGGAAAATTGGACAGCCACATGCAGAAGAATGAAACTCGACCATTCTCTAACACCACTCACAAAGCTAAACTCAAAATGGATGAAAGACCTCCATGTGAGACAGGAATCCATCAAAATCCTAAAGGAGAACATAGGCAGTAACCTCTTTGACATCACCCACAGCAACTTCGTTCAAGATACATCTCCAAAAGCTAGTGAAACAAAAGCAAAAATGAACTTTTGGGACTTCATCAAAATAAAAAAAACTTCTGCAGAGCCAAGGAAATAGTCAACAAAACAAAGAGGCAACCCACAGAATGGGAAAAGATATTTGCAAATGACACTACAGATAAAGGGCTGGTATCCAAAATCTATAAAGAACTTCCCAAACTCAACACCCAAAAAACAAATAATCAAGTCAAAAAGTGGGCAGAAGAGATGAACAGACACTTCTCTGAAGAAGACATACAAATGGCTAACAGACACATGAAAAAATGTTCATCATCATTAACCATCAGGGAAATCCAAATCAAAACCACACTGAGATACCACCTTACACCAGTTCGAATGGCAAAAATGGACAGGGAAAGAAACAACAAATGTTGGAGAGGTTGTGGAGAAAGGGGACCCCTCTTACACGGTTGGTGGGAATGCAAGTTGGTACAGCCACTTTGGAAAACAGTGTGGAGGTTCCTTAAAAAGTTAAAAATAGAGCTACCCTATGACCCAGCAATTGCACTACTGGATATTTACCCCAAAGACACAGATGTAGTGAAAAGAAGGGCCATATGCACCCCAATGTTCATAGCAGCAATGTCCGCAATAGCCAAACTGTGGAAAGAGCCGAGATGCCCTTCAACAGATGAATGGATAAAGAAGATGTGGTCCATATAGACAATGGAATATTACTCGGCCATCAGAAAAGATGAATACCCAACTTTTACATCACCATGGATGGGACTGGAGGAGATTATGCTAAGTGAAATAAGTCAAGCAGAGAAAGTCAATTATCATAAGGTTTCACTTATTTGTGGAACATAAGGAATAACATGGAGGACATTAGGAGAAGGAAGGGAAAAATGGGGGGGGGATTGGAGGGAGAGATGAACCATGAGAGACTATGGACCTGAGAAACAAACAGGGTTCTAGAGGGGAGGGGGGAAGGGGGATTTGTTAGCCCGGTGATGGGTATTAAGGAGGGCACGTACTGCATGGAGCACTGGGTGTTATACGAAAACAATGGAGCGTGGATCACTACATCAAAAACTAATGATGTATTGTATGGTGACTAACATAATATAATAAAATTAAAAACTACAAAAAAAAAAATAAAAAACAGGAGGGAGGTGCAGAAGGAAAGGGAGAAGCAGGATCCCCCCTGAGCAGGGAGACTAATGGGGGACTCGATCCCAGCACCCTGGGATCATGACCTGAGCTGAAGTTAGATGCTTAACTGACTGAGCCATGCAGGTGCCCCAGTAACACATCTTGTTAAAAGAAAAACAAAAACCAAAAAGTACATTGGTAAGGTACCACAATAAAATGACTTTTTGTGGCAAAATCAGCTCATCAAAAGGAATAGAATAGTAATTCTACACTAATCGTATTTTAAAAAGTAACCTTCTGCTGTTCCATGCACTAAGAGTCACTACAGATTGCTGTATTGTGGTCAGTTGATAACTGGTAATCACAATAAGTGGAAAGAGATTCAGCAATTTATTGAAGCAAGATGATTAGAATGTCTTACACACACAGAAGAGGATGCACTTAAATAGAAGATATAGTTGGCTATGTAAGGATTTCTGCCTTACTGGGGCTTTGCATTTGCTCTGCCTGGAACTATGCTCCTGAAAAGAAAAGACTTTTAAGGCAAACGTTCTTAAAATATGTACTCATTGCGGGCACTAATGACCTCAGTCAGAGTAAATACTCTTATTGAATCACACAGAATTTAAAAACAGAAATCTAAAAAAAAGCATGGACTTGTCCTTTTTTCTTCCATTACTGTAAATATTAATGGTTTTGGTCTTCAGCTATAAAACAACCAAGTCATGTAGCATCTGCAACCAGAGGAAGATTACATATAAACTGTGTTGAAAGAAAACTTCTTTACATGTTGGCTGTCATGATTTCACATTTAGGCCACAAGTTCTTTGAGTCTAGAGGCTATGACTTACTTGTTTTTGTATCACCCCACAGTCTCTTACAGAGTATCTAGCATAATCTCATAAATTGTAGGCACCAAAGCTCTCATGTTAATCAATAAAGAAGTTCTTGCATTTTCAGGATCCAAAGTTAGTAAAAAAAAAAAAATGTCTATTATGTACTATGCTGGCTTTTAGTGGATACATAAGAATTCTTTGTAATAAAAATGTTAGGTGTCCAAGGCACACTGACATACCTAAGAACCTTTGGAAGATTTCTTGACTGTTTTAAACATACTCAAATCTAGGGCGCCTGGGTGGCTCAGTCGTTAAGCGTCTGCCTTCAGCTCGGGTCATGGTCCCAGGGTCCTGGGATCGAGTCCCACATTGGGCTCCCTGCTCGGCAAGAAGCCTGCTTCTCCCTCTCCCATTCCCCCTGTTTGTGTTCCTGCTCTCGCTATCTCTCTCCTCTCTGTCAAATAAATAAATAAAATCTTTTAAAAAAAATACTCAAATCTAGTTAACATGGTTAATTTATTTAGAAAATATTTTTTCTACACAGGTAGTTTAGAAGGTAATCTATCTAACCTATGTGAGGGTTATTAATAACATGTTAGAAGTGTTTGAATTTGTGAGATTTTATAAATATCTGGCACCAAATCTTCCATGTTGAGTGAAGGTTGATCATAGCTTGGAAAGGCAGTATCATGTGCACTGTGTCAGGACCCCCCACTCAGCCACATAAGAATGAGCCCTGGGCCTGGAACACCTCATTATATAGAAATAAAGTGCTTGGAGCACCTGGGTGGCTCAGTCAGTTAAGGATCTGACTCTTGATTTTGGCTCAGGTCATGATCTCAAGTTTGTGAAACTGAGCCCACAGTGGGCTCTGTGCTCAGTGTAGTCTGCTTGAAATTCTCTCTCTTCCTCTCCCTCTGCCCTCATGCTCTCTCTCCTGCCTTCCTCTCTCTCTCTCAAAATAAATAAATAAAATATTTTTTAAAAGGGAAAGATAAAGGGCTCACACAACCTCTCCTGGGCTTCTCACCTTGTATAAGAATATCCTTTCCTGTTTAAGACTCAATGATTGTTCCACTGTTCTGCTTAAATAAATACATTAACGGTCCTCAGACACACACCCAGCTTTCAGTATTTCAGACTGCATGGGGAGGAAGGGGTCCTTCTGCTGGAGCATGACCATGGTGCCCATTGGCTGTTCAGGACACTCATTGGCAATGAGGACTGATGTGCACTTTTGGAACTGATCTTGTTCTGTCTCTTCTCTAGGTGCATAAAGACTTTGTCCATTTAGCACTTGACTGTGTTATGTTTTCCTTGGTAACTCCAAAACCAAGATGCAGTGGGCAGTAATGTTTGGACTTTCATACCTGGGGGCTAGCATGGTGATGATCTTTACTAATCCTATATGTAGTTGAATTCCTTCTTTGACATTGGTTACCAATACATGGTATTCTTCTCAACAGTTATAGATAGTGATCATAAGATGATATTGATGCAAATGATAATAGAAAACATAAGAGTTTCAAGGTCAAATACCACTGTCTGTATATAAAAATTCTTTTTTTCACTCTAAAATTATTTATTTTATATATTTTTTTAATGTTTTTTCTTCTTTTTTAATTTAAATTCAATTAGCCAACATGCAGTATTAGTTTCATATGTAGTGTTCAATGATTCATCAGTTGTGTATAACACCCAGTGCTCATCACATCATGTGCCTTCCTTAATGCTCATCACCTGATTACCCCATCCCACCACCTCCTCCCCTTTGACAACCCTCAGTCTGTTTCCCAGAGTCAAGAGTCTCTCATGGTTTGTCTCCTTCTCTGATTTCTTCCCCTTCAGTTTTCCCTCCCTTCCCCTTTGATCTTCTGCACTATTTCTTATATTCCAAATAAGTGGAACCATATGATAACTGTCTTTCTCTGACTGACTTATTTCACTGAGTATAATACCCTCCAGTTTCATCCATGTTGATGTAAATGGTAGGTATTCATCCTTTCTGATGGCTGAGTAATATTCCATTGCATATATAAACCACATCTTTATCCAATCATCTATTGAAAGACATCTCAGCTCCTTCCACAGTTTGTCCATTGTGGACATTGTTGCTATGAACATTGGGGTGCAGGAGCTCCTTCGTTTCACTACATCTGTGACTTTGGGGTAAATAGCCACCAATGCAATTGCTGAGTTATAGGGTAGCTTTATTTTTAACTTTTTGAGGAAATTCCATACTGTTTTCCAGAGGGGCTGTACAAGCTTGCATTCCCACCAACAGTGTAGGAGGGCTCCCCTTTCTCTACATCTTTGCCACCATCTGTCGTTTCCTGACTTGTTAATTTTAGCCATTCTGACTGGTGTGAGGCAGTATCACATTGTGGTTTTGATTTGTATTTCCCTGATGACAACTGATGTGGAACATTTTTTCATGTGTCTCTTGACCATTTGTATGTCTTCTTTGATGAAATGTCTGTTCATGTCTTCTGCCCATTTCTTGACTGGATTATTTGGTTTTTGGGTATTGAGTTTGATAAGTTCTTTATAGATCTTGGATACTAGCCCTTATCTGATAAGTCGTTTGCAAATGCCTTCTCCCATTCCATACGTTGCCTTTTAGTTTTGTTGACTGTTTCCTTCGCTGAGTAGAAGCTTTATATCTTACAGTTTTTGGTGCAATTGTAAATGGGATCGACTCCTTAATTTCTCTTTCTTCTGTCTTGTTTGTGTATAGAAATGCAACAGATTTCTCTGCATTGATTTTATATCTTGCCCCTTTACTGAATTCCTGTATGAGTTCTAGCAGTTTTGGGGTGGAGTCTTTTGGCTTTTCCACATAAAGTATCATATCATCTGCAAAGAGTGAGAGTTTGACTTCTTTGCCAATTTGGATGCCTTTTATTTCTTTTTGTTGTCTGATTGCTGAGGCTAGGATCTCTAATACTGTGTTGAATAGCAGTGGTGACAGTGGACATCCCTGCCGTGTTCCTGAACTTAGGGGAAAAGCTCTCAGTTTTTCCTCACTGAGAATGATATTCACTGTGGGTTTTTCATAGATGGTTTTTATGATATTGAGGTGTGTACCCTCTATCCCTATATTCTGAAGAGTTTTGATCAAGAAAGGATGCTGTACTTTGTCAAATGCTTTTTCTGTATCTATTGAGAGGATCATATGGTTCTTGTTCTTTCTTTTATTAATGTACTGTATCACACTGATTGATTTCTGGATGTTAAACCAACCTTGCAGTCCAGGAATAAATCCCACTTGGTTGTGGTGAATAATTCTTTTAATGTACTGTTGAATCCTAGTGGCTAATATGTTGGTGAGAATTTTTGCATCCATGTTCATCAAGGATATTGGTTGGTAATTCTCCTTTTTGATGGGGTCTTTGTCTGGTTTGGGGCTCAAGGTAATGGTGGCCTCATAAAACGAGTTTGGAACTTTACCTTCCATTTCTATTTTTTGAAACAGCTTCAGAAGAACAGGTATTAATTCTTCTTTAAATGTTTGGTAGAATTCCCCTGGGAAGCCATCTGGCCCTGGGCTCTTGTTTGTTGGGAGATTTTTGATAACTGCTTCAATTTCCTTAGTGGTTATGGGTCTGTTCAGGTTTTCTATTTCTTCCTGGTTCAGTTTTGGTAGTTTATACATCTCTAGGAATGCATCCATTTCTTCCAGATTGTCTAATTTGCTCGCATAGAGTTGCTCATAATATATTCTTAAAATTGTATTTCTTTGGTGTTGGTTATGATCTCTCCTCCTTCATTCATGATTTTATTTATTTGGGTCATTTCTCTTTTCTTTTTGAGAAGTCTTGCCAGGGGTTTATCAATCTTATTAATTCTTTCAAAGAACCAGCTCCTAGTTTCGTTGATCTCTTCTACTGTTCTTTTGGTTTCTATTTCATTGACTTCTGCTCTGATCTTTATTACTTCTCTTCTCCTGCTGGGTTTAGGCTTTATTTGCTGTTCTTTCTCCAGCTCCTTTAAGTGTAGATTTAGGTTGTGTATTTGAGACCTTTTTTATTTCTTGAGAAAGGCTTTTATTGTTATATATACTTTCCTATTAGGACAGCCTTTGCTGATACCAAAGATTTTGAACAGTTGTGTTTTCATTTTCATTTGTTTCCATGAATTGTTTTAATTCTTCTTTAATTTCCTGGTTGACCCATTCATTCTTTAGTAGGATGCTCTTTAGCCACCATGTAGTTGAGTTCTTTCCAACTTTCCTCTTGTGATTGAGTTCTAGTTTCAAAGCATTGTGGTCTGAAAATATGCAGGGAATGATCCCAATCTTTTGGTACTTGTTGCAACCTGATTTATGACCTAGGATGTGATCTATTCTGGAGAATGTTTGATGTGCACTAGAGAAGAATGTATATTCTGTTCTTTGGGATGGAATGTTCTGAATATATCTGTGAAGTCCATCTGGTCTAATATGCCATTTAAAGCCTTTTTTTCCTTGTTGATCTTTTGCTTAGATGATCTATCCATTTCAGTAGGGTGGTGTTAAAGTCCCCTACTATTATTGTATTATTGTCAATGTGTTTCTTTGATTTTGTTATTAATTGGCTAATTGCACCCAAAACCATAAGATACCTAGGAATAAATCTAACCAAAGAGGCAAAGAATCTGTACCCAGAAAACTATAGAATACTCATGAAAGAAATTGAGGAAGACACAAAGAAATGAAAAAAGGGTCCATGCTCTTGGATCAGAAGAACAAGTACTGTGAAAATATCTATGCTTCCTAGAGCAATCTACACATTTAGTGCAGTCCTTATCAAAATCCCATCAACTTTTTTCAAAGAAATGGAACAAATAATCCTAAAATTTGTATGGAACCAAAAAAGACCCCGAATGCCAGAGGAATGTTGAAAACGAAAACAATTCCGGACTACAAGCACTATTACAAAGCTGTAATCATCAAGACAGCATGGTACTGGCACCAAAACAGATACATAGATCAATGGAACAGAATAGAGAGCCCAGACATTGTCTCAGCTCTATGGTCAACTAATCTTCAACAAAGCAGGAAAGAATGTCCAATGGAAAAAAGACAGTCTCTTCAACAAATGGTGTTGGGAAAATTGGACAGCCACATGCAGAAGAATGAAACTGGATAATTTCCTTACACCACACACAAAAATAGACTCAAAATGGATGAAAGACCTCAGTGTGAGACAAGAATCCATCAAAATCCTTGAGGAGAACATAGGCAACAACCTCTTCGACCTCAGCCACAGCAACTTCTTCCTAGAAACCTTGCCAAAGTTAAGGGAAGCAAAGGCAAAAATGAACTATTGGGACTTCATCAAGATAAAAAGCTTTTGCACAACAAAGGAAACAGTCAACAAAACCAAAAGACAACCAACAGAATGGGAGGAGATATTTGAAAATGACATATCAGATACCGGGCTAGTATCCAAAATCTATAAAGAACTTATCAAACTCAACACCCAAAGAACAAATAATCCAATCACGAAATGGGTAGAAGATATGAACAGACATTTCTGCAAAGAAGACATCCAAATGGCCAACAGACACATGAAAAAGTGCTCAACATTCCTCGGCATCAGGGAAATACAAATCAAAACCACAATGAGATACCACCTCACACCAGTCAGAATGGCTACAATTAACATGTCTAGAAATGACAGATGTTGGCGAGGATGCAGAGAAAGGGGAACCCTCCTACATTGTTGGTGGGAAGGCAAGCTGGTGCAGCCACTCTGGAAAACAGTATGGAGGTTCCTCAAAAAGTTGAAAATAGAGCTATCCTATGACCCAGCAATTGCACTACTGGGTATTTACTCCAAAGATACAAATGTAGTGATCTGAAGGGGCATCTGCACCCCAATGTTTATAGCAGCAATGTCCACAATAGCCAAACTATGGAAAGAGCCTAGATGTCCAACAACAGATGAATGGATAAAGAAGAAGTGGTATATATATACAATGGAATATTATGCAGCCACCAAAAAAAAAAAAAAAGAAACCTTGCCGTTTGCAATGATGTGGATTGAACTAGAGGTTATGCTAAGTGAAATATGTCAATCAGAGAAAGACAAGTATCATATGATCTCACTGATATGAGGAATTTGAGGAACAAGACAGAGGATCATAGGGAAGGGAGGGAAAAATGAAGATGAAACCAGAGAGGGAGACAAACCATAAGAGACTCTTAATCTCAGGAAACAAACTGAGGGTTGCTGGAGTGGAGGGGGGTGGGAGGGAAGGGGTGGCTGGGTGATGGACATTGGGGAGGGTATGTGCTATGGTGAGCACTGTGTAAGACTGATGAATCACAGACCTGTACCCCTGAAACAAATAATATATTTTATATTAATAAAAAAAAGAAGCTTTATATCTTGATGAAGTCCCAATAGTTCATTTTTGCTTTTGTTTCCCTTGCCTTTAGATACATGTCTTGCAAGAAGTTGCTGTGTCTGAGTTCAAAGACATTGTTTCCTGTGTTCTCCTCTAGGATTTTGATGGATTCCTGTCTCACATTGAGGTCTTTCATCCATTTTGACTTTATCTCTGTGTATGGTGTAAGAGAATGGTCCAGTTTCATTATTCTGCATGTGGCTGTCCAATATTCCCAGCACTATTTATTGAAGAAACTGTCTTTTTTCCATTGGATATTCTTTCCTGCTTTGTTGAAGATTAGTTGACCATAGAGTTGAAGGTCCATTTCTGGGTTCTCTATTCTGTTGACCTATGTGTCTGTTTTTGTGCCAGTACCATGCTGCCTTGATGATCACAGCTTTGAAATATAGCTTGAAGTCAGGCATTGTGATGTTCCCAGCTTTGGTTTTCTTTTTCAACATTCCCCTGATGATTCAGGATCTTTTCTGGTTCCATACAAATTTTAGGATTGTTTGTTCCAGCTCTGTGAAAAATGTCAATGGTGTTTTGATAGGGATTGCATTGAATGTGTAGATTGTTCTTGATAGCATAGACGTTTTAACAATATTTATTCTTCTAATCCATGAGCATGGAACATTTTCCATCTTATTGTGTCTTCCTCAATTTCTTTCATAAGTGTTCTATAGTTTTTAGAGTACAGATCCTTTACCTCTTTGGTTATGTTTATTCCTAGGTATCTTATGGTTTTTCATGCAATTGTACATGGGATCTATTCCTTAATTTCTCTTTCTTCAGTCACGTTGTTAGTGCAATTGATTTCTGTGCATTGATTTTTTATCCTGTCACGTTGCTCAATTGTTGTATGAGTTCTAGCAGTTTTGGAGTGGTGTCTTTTGAGTTTTCCAAATAAAGTATCATGTCATCTGCAAAGAGTGAGAATTTGACTTCTTTGCCAATTTGAAAGCCTTTTATTTCTTTTGGTTGTCTGCTGAATGCCTTTTATTTCTTTTTGTTGTCTGATTGCTGAGGCTAGGACTTCTAGTACTATGTTGAACAAAAGTGTTGAGAGTGTGCATCCTTGTTGTGTTCCTGACCTTAGGTGAAAAGCTCTTAGCTTTTCCCCATTGAGAATGATATTCGCTGTGGGGTTTTGTAGATGGTTTTTATGATTTTGAGGTATTAAAATTTCTTTCTATGTCAAATAAAATATCAATTTCTTAAGCATCCATATAGGTATGAATGAAAAAGGTAGTACAAGTAGTTAAAAGCTTTAGCTAAAAAATGTTTAATAATTGATTGTAAAAGGCGAGACTAACAGCTTGGAAATATTCATATTTTCTTGGTATTCATAGTTCAAAAAGAAACTACAAAATTATTTGTGATACTTAATGCTTGAAATTTTAAATTTGGGGGACCAGCCATGGGACATCATTTTTACTTCCCTTCTTAAATCATGGCAAAGTCCTCTCCATCAAATTGGCTGCTTTGCATATCTCCTTCAGGTTCAGTATTAATGCTCTCAGAAGCCCCAAAGGGCCCAAGAAGCCACTAGATTAACATCAGTCTACGCTTACCAAATCTAAGCACCTAATTAGAATTTCTGAACATGTATTAAGTATTTCATTCCCTAAAAGAATACCTTGAGGACTAGTCATTTTAAGATCCAATTATATAGTATGCTCATTTTCTATTTCCTATTTCTCATCATATGGGTGCATTAGAAAATTCTTGATTAAGAAAGTTTAAACTTCTATGCAATTGTCTCCTTATCTCATCCCTTTTCCTTTGTTTTTTTTTTTAAATCTCTTTCCCTTTGTAACACGTACCTTTTTTGAACTATAAATCAATATAACTACCAATAATAGATGTAATCAGTTTGACTTTTGATGAAAACTGACATAGAGAAGACATGACATTTAAAAACAGAAAATTACATAAGTGCTGGCAGTAATAATATAATTACTCAGAACTTGATGTAAGATAAAGCAGGATAGAATTTTTGGATGGCTTTAATATCATTTCAGTCATGGGCGCCTGGGTGGCTCAGTTGGTTAAGTGACTGTTTTTGGCTCAGGTCATGATCCTGGAGTCCCGGGATCGAGTCTCGCATCGGGCTCCCTGCTCGGCAGGGAGTCTGCTTCTCCCTCTCCCACTCCCCGTTTGTGTTCTCTCTCTCGCTGTGTCTTTCTCTGTCAAATAAATAAATAAAATCTTCGAAAAAAAATTTTAAAAAAAATATCATTTCAGTCACTCCAGACGTACAAACTTTTCAAATATCTTCCATGGTTAGTCCCACATTTCCATGAATGTCCCTTAATTTCATTCTTCCTCATGTAGAGTAATTTATAGGAGTTGGTGAAATCAGAAGAGAAGTGGAATAGGGATAAATAGTCAGCATTAGAGGCATAAGGGCATTCTATCCTGGCTAAATTAAATGTATTGGTATGATATGCATTTGCAAAAACTACACATTTTCCTAGGAAATTTTGTAAACAATCTTCAAATGGATAAGTCAGTGTCTGAGACTGCTACTGCACATTTTAGGGTGACTGTATTGAAGCTAGCATGCATACAGCCAGGTGAGCAATCTGAACATGGGTCGATGAGAAGACCAGAAAAAACATATCATGTGATATTCATTTCAAAACCACCTTAATTTCCAACACACTTTGTCTCACAGATGTGAAACTATACTTCCAATGAACACAAAAAAGTGCTGAAATCCATTAGAAAGTACTTGTGAAATAGTCATGTTTTGAGGACTTTGCTTTGATGATTTGAAAAGCATCAGAAGAGCATAAACCTAAATTCTACCTGGACAGGGGTTTGTTTTCCCTGCTCATTTGAAATCAGAGACAACAGTAATAAATTGTTTAGTATAATCCTAAAGTTCTCTCTTCATTTAGACTAAAAAGATTGGTAAGTCTATGAACAAATAGGTCATCTTATATGATACATACACTTTCTATTGCCATATTTGAAACCCCTTTATAGTTTGCTTGAACTACAATCTTTCGCACACTGATTACACAATACACCCTATGACCATGGGTTAGTGCTAGTGGTTCTTGAAAATAATTACACATTACAATTAATAACAACATGGCAAAAGCTTTCAGCCTGCTTTGTTTGGCATATAATGGAAAGTTTGAAAGACATCTTTCTTTTTCTCAGCCCTTCACGTCAGAAGGTATTATTTGCTTCCCTTGTTTTTTAGCACTGAATATGAGGCAGAGAGACAAAAACAATTTGCCAAAGGTCAAGCAGAATGTCAGGAAAATTACTGGGAATAAAACCTCAGGCTTACTAATAATGAGGTACCTGGTTTCATTGCCTGATATACGCAAGCACTGTACTTTGACTTGTCCCCTACTGGATACACTACTATTTCCACTTCATTCTCCATAACTGCTCATTAGAGTGGAGCTAACAAGAAGCAACACCAAACAGTGGCAGATATGGTGCTATCTTAAAACAGAAATCTGAATTAATCCAAGCTCAGCTGTGATTCAAACATACAGAAGAATGAGTCGAGCTCTAGGATACATTTAACAACTCTCTTATCTTGTATTTCTGTTGAAAAATTACTTTTCACATTTCTCTTGAAAAGTTATATCTTATATTAGGACACGATCAACTTTGTTGCTAACTGGTTATAATAAGACAATAAGGTTATATGACCAAACACAAAGTGTGCTCATAGATACTTAGCTGACTATACCTCAATCTAAAATTTATAGTCCCAAAGTGTATTATTAGTATAGTTCTGAATAGGCCACATACAAACAATGAGACATCCAGGTTTACATGATATTTAATGATTAAAAATAGACATCTTGGGAGGTGGGCAAAGACGGCAGAGGAGTAGGGACTCTATTTCAACCAGTCACCTGAATTGAGCTGGATATAGACCAGACCACTCTGAACACCTACAAAATCAGCATGAGATGTAAGAAGATATATCTGGATCTTAACTAAGAGAATATCGCCAGCAGTTGGCTTCAAGGTATGAAGCACGGAGCCATCATTCCCCAGGCAGATATCAGAAGATAAATGGAAGTGGGGGGGAGCTGCCATAAGTGCTTGAGCCGGGAGGGTGAAATAATACAGAAGCACAAAAGTCTCCCATGCTGGGGACCGGGCACACACTCACAGACAGGTAGTGGCTGGGAAAGGACTTTAGGGCAGCTCTCCAGACTGAAACCTGGAGCTGCAGGGGCACACGGTCCAACTGGGGGTGGCTGGTGGTTTTAGAAGCACAAAGGGCAGAGACGTGCCTGGACCTGGAAGCGAGGGCTGAGAGTGCTGCTGTGGGGTGCAAAACCCAGGACACTGTGGTTTTAGCAGCACAGACAGAAATGGAGATAGTGTGGCCTGGAGAGCTCACTGAAGAACAGACTGTGATCTCTCTGCTCTGAGGCAAAGGTTTGGAAATGGTCACTTCTTCTCTGACTCTCAGAAGAGATGTGGAAAGCCACCAGGGAAAGTCACCGAGAACAAAAGCCCCCAAAAAACAGTTTTTCACTGTTTTTCACAGGGGGCAGGGCAACTCTGCCCAAACAGGGTTGACTGAGTAACAGTGCAACAGACCTCTCCCCACCCCCCCGCCCGCCCCCCGACAGAAGACAGGCTGGGAAAACAAGAGACTGGCAAAATCTAAGGTCCCTATAAAACAGGTCCATCTTGCTTGGGTTGTGGTCAATAATTTGGACTCTGTACATTCCCTCAACCATCCCTCAACAGAATGACTAAGAGGAGGAACCCCCAAAATAGGAAAGACTTAGACACTATGCCTTTCACCACAGATTTACAAATAGATATAGATATAAGCAAGATGTCAGAAATAGACTTCAGGGTAACAGTTAAGGAGGCGATAACTAGAAAGGGGAAATCAATTAATTGCAAAATAGAGTCTCTAAAGGCAGAAATGAGAGTTGATCTGGCAGAACGTAAAATTCTATCAGTGGAATCCAATCTAATCCACATATTCTAACAGCTAGGGTAAACAAGGCAGAAGAATGAATTAGTGATCTAGAAGACAAACTGATAGAAAAGAAGGAAAATGAGGAGGCCTGGGAGAAACAGCTTAAAATCCATGAAAACAGAACTAGAGCAATAAGTGACGACATGAAACATTCCAATGTCAGAATTATTGTGACCCCTTATGAGGTGGAGAGAGAGAGGACTAGAAGATATATTTGAGAATACCGTAGTGGAGAACTTCCCTAACTGGGGAATGAAACAAACATTCTTGTCCTAGAGGCAGAGAGGACCCCTCCCAAGATCAAGGAGAACAGACCAATGCCCTGGCATGTAATAGCAAAACCCAAAAATCTTAGAACAAAGGAACTCATCTTAAGGGCAGTTAGGGGAAAGAGATTCCTTACATACAGAGGGAGGAACATCAGAATAACGTCAGACCTATCCACAGAGACCTGGCAAACCAGAAAGGGCTGGCAAGACATATTCAGAGTACTAAATGAGAAGAACATGCAGCCAAGAATACTTTATCTGACAAGGCTGTCATTTAGAATGGATGGATACATACAGAGTTTCAGGACCAGAAGAAACTGAAAGAATATGTGACCACCAATCTGGCCCTGCAAGAAACATTCAGGGGGGTTCGATAAAAGAAGAAAAACCCCAAGAGTGATATAGAACAGAAATTTACAGAGACAATCTATAGAAATAAGGAATTCACAGGCAACATTTTGAAAATTAATTCATATCTTTCAATAATCACTCTCAACGTGAACAATGTAAATGTTCCCATAAAACGGAACAGGGCTGCAGATTGGATAAAAAGACAAACCCATCCATATGCTGTCTACAAGAGACTCATTTTGAAAGTAAAGATACATTCAAACTGAAAGTGAAGGGATGGAGATCCATCTTTCATGCCAACTGACCTCAAAAGAAAGCTGGGATAGCAATTCTCATAACAGACAAATTAGATTTTAAGCTAAAGACTGTAATTAGAGAAACAGAAGAACACTACATAATTCTTAAAGGGACTGTCCAACAAGAGGATCTAACAATTGTAAATATCTATGCCCCCAAAACGGGAGCAGCCAACTTCATAAGCCAACTGTTAATCAAAATAAAGAGTCATATAGATAATAATACTTTAATTGTAGGAGACCTCAATACTCCACTCTCAGCAATAGACAGATTGTCTAAGCAGAAAATCAACAAAGAAACAAGAGCTTTGAATGACACACTGGACCAGATGGACCTCATAGATATATACAGAACATTCCACCCTAAAAGAACAGAATACTCATTCTTTTCAAACGCACATGGAACTTTCTCCAGAATAGACCACATACTTGGTCACAGATCAGGTCTCAACCAATACCAAAAGATTGAGATTATTCCATGCATATTCTCAGACCATAATGTTTTAAAACTGGAACTCAATCACAAGAAAAAATTTGGCAGAAATTCAAACACTTGGAAGTTAAAGACCACTCTGCTCAAGAATGTTTGGGTCGACCAGGAAATCAAAGAAGAACTTAAACAATTCATGGAAATCAATGAGAATGAAAACACATCAGTCCAAAACCTATGTGACACTGCAAAGGAGGTCCTAAGGGAGAACAAATAGCCATCCAAGCTTCACTCAAAAAAAAAAAAATAGAAAAATTCAGAATTCACCAACCTACTTTACACCTTAAAGAACTAGGAAAAAGCAACAAACAATGCCTAAGACATGCATTAGAAGACAAATAATTAAGATTAGAGCAGAGATCAATGATTTAGAAACCCAAAACACAGTAGATCAGATCAATGAAACTAGGAGCTGGTTCTTTGAAAGGATTAATAAGATCAATAAATCACTTGGCTAGACTTATCCAAAAGAAAAGAGAAAGGACACAAATTAATGAAATTATGAATGAAATGGGAGAGATCACAACTAATACCAAGGAAATAGAAATAATTATTAGAAATTATTATCAACTACTATATGCCAATAAATTAAGCAACCTGGATGAAATGGTTGCTTTCCTGGAATCCTATAAGCTGCCAAGACTGAAGCAGGAAGAAATTGACAACCTGAATAGGCCAATAACCAGTAACAAGACTGAAGCAGTGATCCAAAACCTCCCAAAAAACAAGAGTCCAGGGCCTGATGGATTCCCTGGGGAATTCTAACAAACATTCAAAGAAGAAACAATACCTATTCTCCTGAAACTGGTTCAAAAAACAGAAGCAGAAGGAAAGCTTCCAGACTCATTCTATGAGGCCACCATTACCTTAATCCCCAAACCAGGCAAAGACCCCATCACAAAGGTGAATTTCAGACTGATATCCCTGATGAATATGGATTCCAAAATTCTCAACAAAATTCCAGCTAATAGGATCCAACAATACATTAAAAGGATCATCCACCACGACCAAGTGGGATTTATCTCTGGGATGCACGTGTGGTTCCAACATTCACAAATCAATCACTGTTAGAGAACACGTTTATAAGAACAGAAAGAAGAACCCTATGGTCCTCTCAATTGATGCAGAAAAAGCATTTGACAAAATACAGCATCCTTTCCTGATTAAAACCCTTCAGAGTTTAGGGATAGAGGGAATATTCCTCAAGTTCATAAAATCCATCTATGAAAAACCCACAGCGAATATCATTCTTAATGGGGAAAAGCTGAGAGCCTTTCCCTTAAGATCACGAACACAACAAGGATGCCCATTCTCATCACTATTGTTCAACATAGTACTAGAAGTCCTAGCAACAGCAATCAGACAACAAAAAGAAATAAAAGGTATTCAAATTGGCAAGAAGTAATCATACTCTCTCTCTTCGCACAAGACATGATACTTTATGTGGAGAACCCAAAAGACTCCACCCCCAAATTACTAGAACTCATAGCGCAATTCAGTAATGTGGCAGGATAAAAAATCAATGCACAGATATCAGTTTCTTTCTTATACACTAACAATGTAACTGTAGAAAGAGAAATTAGAGAATCGATTCCATTTACAACAGCACCAAAAACCATAAGATACCTCGGAATAAACCTAACCAAAGAGATAAAGGATTTATACCCTAGGAACTACAGAACACTCATGAAAGAAATTGAAGAAGACACAAAAAGATGGAAAAATACTCCATGCTCATGGATTGGAAGAATAAACATTGTTAAAATGTCTATGCTACCCAGAGCAATTTATACCTTCAATGCCATTCTGATCAAAATACCAATGGCATTTTTCCAAGTGCTGGAACAAAGAATCCTAAAATTTGTATGGAATCAGAAAAGATCCCGAATCTCCAAGGAAATGTTGAAAAAGAAAAACAAAGCTAGGGGCGTCACGTTTTCTGATTTCAAGCTGTATTTCAAAGCTGTGATCACCAAGACAGCATGGTACTGGCACAAAAACAGACACATAGACCAATGGAACAGAATAGAGAACCCAGATATGGACCCTCAACTCTATGGCCAAATAATCTTTGACAAAGCAGGAAAAAATATGCAATGGAAAAAAGACAGTCTCTTCAATAAATTGTGCTGGGAAAATTGGACAGCTATATACAGAAGAATGAAACTGGACCATTCTCTTACACCATACACAAAGATAAACTCAAAATGGATGAAAGACCTCAATGTGAGACAGGAATCTATCAAAATCCTAGAGGAGAACATAGGCAGTAACCTCTTCGGCCTTGGCCACAGCAACTTCTTTCAAGATTCATCTCCAAAAGGTAGTGAAACAAAAGCAGAAATGAACTTTTGGGACTTCATCAAGATAAAAAGCTTCTGCACAGCAAAGAAGCAGTCAACAAAACAAAGAGGCAACCCCCAGAATGGGAGAAGATATTTGCAAATGACACTACAGATAAAGGGCTGATATCCAAGATCTAAAAAAAACTTCTCAAGCTCAACACCCAAAAAACAAATAATCAAGTCAAAAAATGGGCAGAAGACATGAACATACATTTCCCCAAAGAAGACATACAAATGGCTAACAGACACATGAAAAAATGTTTATCATCATTAGCCATCAGGGACATTCAAATCAAAACCACATTGAGATACCACGAGTTAGAATGGCAAAAATGGACAAGGCAAGAAACAACAAATGTTGGAGAGGTTGTGGAGAAAGGGGAACCCTCTTACACTGTTGGTGGGAATGCAAGTTGGTACAGCCACTTTGGAAAACAGTGTGGAGGTTCCTCAAAATATTAAAAATAGAGCTACCTTATGACCCAGCAAATACATTACTGGGTATTCACTGCAAAGACACAGATGTAGTGAAAGGAAGGGCCATATGCACCCTAATGTTCATAGCAGCAATGTTGCAATAGCCAAACTGTGGAAAGAGCTGAGATGCCCTTCAACAGATGAATGGATAAAGAAGATGTGGTCCATATATACAATGGAATATTACTCGGCCATCAGAAAGGATGAATACCCAAATTTTACATCAACATGGAAGGGACTGGAGGAGATTATGCTAAGTGAAATAAGTCAAACTGAGAAAGTCAATTATCATATGGTTTCACTAAATTGTGGAACAGAAGGAATTGCATGGAGGACATTAAGAGAAAGAAGGAAAAGTGAAAGGGGGGAAATCTGAGCAGGAGATGAACCATGAGAGACTATGGACTCCAAGAAACAAACTGAGGGTTTTAGAGGGGAGGGAGGTAGGGGGATGGATTAGCCCAGTGATGGGTATTAAGGAGGGCACATATTGCATGGAGCACTGGATGTTACATGCAAACAATGAATCATGGAACAGTACATCAAAACTAATGATGTACTGTATGGTGACTAACATAACATAACATAACATAATAAATAATAATTATAAAATGATAAAATAAATAAAAATAGACATCCTGTCAAAAATCCAACCATAGAAGTTTGCCATAGAGATGGTTTTAGCTATGCTGACAGATCACTAAATATATAAATCCTCCTTTTCTATTTAGAAGAAATTTGATGGAAAAAGAAGTTTGAGAAGATCTGTATCAGTGACTGGTATAAGAAAGTGGAGAGTATTGCATTAAATTATCACTTTCAAGCTGTCTTTATGTTGGGCTACTAAATTGATAATTTTTACTTAATTATAAAATCAAGTTGCATTGTGGAAATAAATATTCCGCCAAGTGGTTTTACAGATATTTTAATTGAATATCTTTTTAGGGAGGTAATATAAGAAACTAAATTGGCCTTTTCAAAATATTAAAATAATCTGTGTAGGGACACCTGGTTGGCTCAGTCAGTTAAGCGTCTGCCTTCCACTCAGGTCATGATCTCGGGATCCTGGCATCAAGCCTCGGGTCAGGCTCCCTGCATAGTGTGGAGTCTGCTTCTCCCTCTCGCTCTGCCCTCCCAACCCCAGCACACATGCCCTTTTTCTCTCTTTCTCTCAAATAGATAAATAAAGCCTTTTAAAAAATAAAATAAAATAATCTGTGTAGATGGTTGGAATGTTAAGGTAACATAGCATTAAACACTTATTGGCATCACAATAGTTCAAAATCTTGGGTGTTATAATTAGTTCTGTCTCTGGCATTATTATGCACATTCCTAATACATAGAACTAGAGATACTGGTAGGCAAAGAGATTCTCAGTTTTTCATTCCTATTGCTTTTTTAATCTAGATGCTAATCAGTAGACTAAGTCATGCCAACTCAGAGTTAGAAATCAGAACTATTCTAAGATTATGGCATTGTGTTTTTCTAGCAAAATGTTTTTACCTGCTTTGACTAATCCTATTTTAAATACTCTAACTTTAAATAGCTCACAGAGCAGCATTTGTAACTCTTAAATTGATATAACTAATTTCATTCTTAATTTAATTTTGTGACAGCTCAGATCTTAAAAGCCATCTATTGTTCCCCTGTCAGACTTAGAAAAGACTGAAATATCCAAGTACATACTTCCTGGTTCATACCAAAATGATGGCTATGTCTACAGGAAATCAATACGCTGGATAACTGAGCCTGTTCTATAAATTTAGGGGAAAAAAATAAGGAAAATAATCCAATTTAATGATTTAGGGCTAGAATAGTTAAAAATTAGTTTTGCAAAATGGGTTCCATAAGATGTTTTGTAGATATATCATGAATGAGAGCAGAATATTGTCACATTTATTTCACATTATTTGAATCAATAAAGCATTCAGCTTTTCAAAGACTTCACTTTTGTGGAGCAGTTTTAGGTTTACAACAAAATTGAGAGTAAGGTACAGAAATTTATCATATACCACCTACACTTACACACACATCACTCACCAAAACAGTATATTTTTTACTAATCACAACACATCCTAATTCACCTGATGCTATAGTTTAACTTAGGGTTCACTCTTGGTGTTGTACCTTCTATGGGTATAGACAAAAGTATGACTTATATCCATCATTATAATTTGATACAGAATATTTTTACTGTCCTAAGAGTCTTCTGTGTTCTGCCCCTTCATCCCCCATTCCCAATCTTGGCAACCATTGATCTTTTTTTATTTCCATATTTTTGCCTTTTCCAGAGTGTTATGTTCTTGGGATCATATAATATGTAATAACCTTTTCAGATTGGCTTTGTTTTCAGTTAGTGATATGGAATTTAAGGTTCCTCCATGTCTTTTCATGGCTTGATAGTTCCTTTCCTTTTAGTGCTGAATAATATTCCATTGTTTCAATGTACTATAGTTTATTTATCTATTCACCTACTAAAGGATATCTTTATTACATCCAAGCTTTGACAATTATGAATAAAGCTGTTATAAACTTCTATGTACAGGTTTTTTGTCAACATAGTTTTCAACTGCTTTGAGTAAACACCAAGGAACATCATTGCTGGATCCTATGATATGACTATGTTTAGTTTTGTAAGATACCACTAAACTGTCTTCCAAAGTGGCTGTATGATTTTGCATTCCCACCAGCAATGTAGGAGAGTTCCTGTTGTTCCACATTCTTGTCAGCATTTGGTGTTGTCTGCATTTTGGATTTGGTCATTTTAATAGGTGTGTAGTGGTATCTCTTGTTTTAATTTGCATTTCCCTGATGGCATATGATGTGGAGCATCTTTTCATATGCTTATATGTTACCTGTAGGTCTTCTTTGGTGAGATGTCTGTTAAAGTCTTTGAACCATTTTTTATTCAAGTTGTTTGTTTTTTATTAAGTTTTTAAAGTTTTTGTATATTTTGAGGAACAGACTTTATTACATGTGTCTTTTGCAAATATTTATCTTTAGGCTGTGCCTTGTCTTCTCATTATCTCGGCATTTTCTTTTTCAGAACAGAAGTTTTTTAGTTTTAATGAAGTCTAGCTAATCCATTATTTTTTTTTTCATGAATTATGTCTTTGGTGTTGTATCTAAAAAGGCAACACCATACCCAAGATCATTTAAATTTTCTCTATGTTATTTCCTAGGAGTTTCATAGTTTTATATTTTATATTTAGGTTTATGATCCATTTTGAGTTAATCTCTGTGGAAGGTAAAAGTATGCATGTAGATTCATTTTTTCACGTGTGGATATCCAGTTGTTCCAGCACCATTTGTTGAAGAGACTATCTTTGCTCCATTGTAATATTCACTTTTTTTGGTAATTTAGATTTTGCATTAGTGATGCCAGTAGAAATTGGTACTCTATTCTGTCACTTCAGATAATAGCTGCTTTTCCATTTTCTTTTTATTACAAATCAATAATGCAATTAACATAACAAGATCCCCTGAGCTATTTATGTAATTATTGCTTTTATAAAGAAAAGAACCACCACATAAGATGTAAAGCAGTTTAAAACAAAATCATAAAACAAGTTCCAGGAAACCACTCTTCAGAAAAACAGAATAGTGTACCTTTTACACAACCTTTTTTCTTTACAATTTTGTAATAACTGAAGGTAGACTAGCACCAACCAAATTAAGGAACTTACTCTATTCACTGAAAGAATCAACACAATCCAGTTTGGGTTCCCAAAAGAAAATGTGCTATCTTTCAGTTATGTTGATACTATTTGACCATTAATTCCTTTATTTTGTTTAACTTATGGAAAACAACTTTAGTACAAGAATAAGAAACTAAGCAGTCTGACCATGCATATATGCCACTTACTATATTAACCAAATAAGACTTATAACCAACTTAATCTGATGTATATTTAATGGCATTCATGAATTGTTTGTAAGATAAGTAGGCATAAATTTTAAGTAGTTATTATACCTCTCTCTCTCTCTCTCTCTCACACACACACACACACACACACACTTCTTGTCTCACTTTTAGATCTCCCATATCTCAAATACCATTTGAATTATTTTGTAGACTGTGAATTGAAGACAGTGAGGGGCAGTGACAGAGATTCATATTAAGCCAGATCACATAGTCAGGCAACTGTGGGAGATGCAAGCATCAGGGAGCAGAGTCAAGTACATTTAGGTGAACAGTTAGAGTTGAAAGGTTTTGGTGCATAGGTAGACCATAAGATAATGCAGCCAGAAGTGGGGCTTTAAAATCTGAATCTATAACAAAATCTGTGAGAGCAACTGGAAAGGGATAGGGCAACAGGTTAGTTTCAAATCTGGACAGGGGCTATGTTCTTTTTTTTTTTTTTTCTTTAAAGATTTTATTTATTTATTTGAGAAAGAGAGAGCATGAGGGGGGAGGGGCAGAAGGAGAGGGAGAAGAAGACTCTCCACTGAGCAGGGAGCCCAATGTGGGACTCAATCCCAGGACCCTGAGATCATGACCTGAGCAGAAGGCAGAGATGCTTAACTGACTGAACCACCCAGGTGCCTCTGGAGAAAGGCAATGTTCTTAGGTCTAAAGAAACTGATAAAATTAAAGCACTTCTGGTCCAGGTAATATTGGGATTACTACTTGAGAAATAATATTTGAAGACTCATCAAAACTTCATATTAAAAAGAAGTCAGAAGGGCGTGCCAGCCTGTGGGCTTTTCCCACCTACTCTCCCACCTCTGGAAGGGAAGGACATGCTTTCTACTGCGTGGTACTTATATCCCTGACAGAGCAAATTTCCTTTGATGATTTTCAAGAAAGCTGTGCTGTGAAGTGGCAAAATCTCCAGGAAGCAGCATGCCATTGCCTCTGGGAAACTGGTTCTTTTTCCAGTGTGGTGGCCAGTGGGAGCTGTGCCCTTATATATTAGCTTATACAAAAATCTTTTTCTAGGGCTTCCTATTACCAGCTGGTGTTGGAGCAGCTACACAGCCAACCTGAGGCCCTGGAGGCTCTGTGCACTTCTCTCAATGTCTACTATCTCCTTCTCACCAACAAGCACAACTTTGTGGACATTACCAATGCCTAGTTGAAGATTCTCATCTCTGGATCCAAGTCAGAGGGTCATTTCTATGTCAGCTCAGCCAGAGATGCCCCTTTCAGAGGTGGCACCTTCAGGAGGTGTTCTTAAAGCTCGAGAATGGTCAGCAGATACCTGTGTTCAAATTCAGTGGGGGCACTGGTGATGAAGTGAAAACAGAGTAAAGGTGATCAAAAAGACAGCTTTCTCCAAGCATGACCTTTCCTCATCACCATGTACCCTTCATGACTGTGAGCCAGTTTTCCAACCACAGGGGATGATTGTATGTACTGGTATATGATAATTTTGGTATAACTCTAATTTGACCACAACTATTGTGGAGTTATTTAATCAGAAATGAAAATTTTACTACAAATTTATGAGAGTTTATTTGAAACTCACTGTCTAGGGCACCTGGGTGGCTCAGTGGGTTGGGTGTCTGACTCTTGGTTTCAGCTCAGGTCATGATCTTATGGGTCATGGGACAGAGCCCTGGCACTGGGCTCCATGCTCACCAGTGAGTCGGCTTGAAAATTCTTGCCCTCTGCCCCTCACCCCACCCATACATGCACTCTCTCTCTAATTCTCTCTCTCTCTAAAATAAAATAATTTATTTTTAAAAAAAGAAAACTCACTGTCTAAAAGCAAAGCACAGGGGGGGAGAAAATATAGCAGAGGAGTAGGAGACACTATTCCAACTGGTCGTGGAATTGAGCTTGATATCTACCAGACCACTCTAAGCACCCACGAAACCAGCCTGAGGTGTAAGAAAATAGATCTGGATCTCTACAAACAGAATATCACAGGCAGTTGATTTTGAGGTATGAAGTGGGGAGCCGTGAATCTGCGGGCAGATATCAGAGGGTAAATGGCAGCAGGAAGGAGTCTGGCTGTGGGGATCCTATACTGCTGGTAAGTGACAGCTTCGCATGCTGGGGACAGGGCACAGACTCGCAGACCGGTAGCAGCAGGGAAGGACTTTAGGGCAGCCCCCTGGATGGAAACCCGGAGCAGCAGGGTTGTGTGAGCGACCTGGGAGCAGCTGGTGGTTTAGAAGCACAAAGGGCAGAGACGTGTTCCAACCTGGAGGCAGGACAGGAGCACTTTGGAGGGGCCCACAACCCAGGACCCTGCAGTTTATAGCAGCACAGACAGAAATGGAGGTAGTGTGGCCTGGAGAGCTCATTGAAGAACAGACTGCAATCTCTCTGCTCTGAGGCAGGATGTTGGAAACGGTCTCTTCTGCTCTGACTCTTGGAAGAGACATGGAAAGATGCCAGTGAAAGCCACTAGAGAACAAAAGCCCCCCAAAACTGGTTCCCACTGAGCCCATCCCCCTCCACAGGGGGCAGGTCAACTCCACCCAAACAGGGTTGCCTGAGTAACAGTGCGGCAGGTCCCTCACCCAGAAGACAGGCTGGGAAAGCAAGAGGTGAGCAACCCTA
This sequence comes from Mirounga angustirostris, assembly GCF_029215605.1. Lineage (NCBI taxonomy): Eukaryota > Metazoa > Chordata > Mammalia > Carnivora > Phocidae > Mirounga > Mirounga angustirostris. The sequence continues at coordinate 103,292,877 of NW_026991719.1, forward strand.
AGTTCCCTAGAAAACAGGTGCATCTTGCTTGGGTTCTGGCCAATAATTTGGACTCTATACATACCCTCAACCACCCATCAACAGAATGATTAGGAGGAGGAACCCCCAAAATAGAAAAGATTCAGAGATTATGACTTATGCTGCAGATTTACAAATAGATGCAGACATAACCAAGATGTCAGAGATGGAATTCAGGCTAGCAATTGTGAAGACAATAGCTAGAATGGAGAAATCAATTTATGACAGCATAGAGTCTCTAAGGGCAGAAATGAAAGCTGAATTGGCAGAACTTAAAAATGCTATCAATGAGATCCAATCTAATCTAGATAATCTAACAACTAGGGTAAGTGAGGAAGAAGAACAAATCACTGACCTGGAAGACAATTTAATAGATAAAAAAGGAAAAGAGGAGGACAGAGAAAAACAACTCAGAATCCATGAAAATAGAATTAGAGAAATAAGTGACACCATTAAGCATTCCAATGGCAGATTTATTGGAATCCTGGAGGGAGTAGAGAGAGAGAGGACTAGAAGATGTATTTCAGCAAATTGTAGCTGAGAACTTCCTTAATCTGGGGAATGAAACAAACATTCGTGTCCTAGAGACAGAGAGGACCACTCCCAAATTCAAGGAAAACAGGCCAACACCCTGGCATGTAATAGTAAAACTCACAAATCTTAGAACCAAGGGAACTATCTTAAGGCTAGTTAGGTGGAAGAGATTCTTTCCGTACAGAGGGAGGAATATCAGAATAACATCAGACCTATCCACAGAGACCTAGCAAGCCAGAAAGGCCTGGCAAGACATATTCAGGGTACTAAATGAGAAGAACATGCAACCAAGAATACTTTATCCAGCAAAGCTGTCATTAAGAATGGATGGAGAGTTGCAGAGCTTCCAAGACCAGCAGAAACTGAAAGAATATGTGACCACTAAGCCGGCCCTGCAAGAAATATTAAGGGGGGGGTCCCATAAAAGGAGAAAGACCCCAAGAGTGATCTACAACAGAAATTTACAGGGACAATCTATAAAAACAACGTCTTCACAGGCAACATGATGACAATTAATTCTTATCTTTCAATAATCACTCTCAACGTGAATGGCCTAAATGTTCCCATAAAACACCACAGGGTTGCAGATTGGATAAAAAGACAGGACCCATCCATATGCTGTCTACAAGAAACTCATTTTGAATCTAAAGATACATCCAGACTAAAAGTGAAGGGATGGAGATCCGTCTTCCATGCCAAGAGACCTCTAAAGAAAGCTAGGGTAGCAATTCTTATATCAGACAAATTAGATTTTAAACTAAATTCTGTAATTAGAGACACAGAAGGACACTATATCATTCTTAAAGTCTATTCAACAAGAAGATCTACCAACTGTAAATATCTATGCCCCCAAAATGGTAGTAGCCATCTTCATAAACCAACTGTTAACCAAAATAAAGAGTCCTATTGATAACAATACATTAATTGTAGGAGACCTTAATACTCCAATCTCAGCAACGGACAGATCATCTAAGCAGAAAATCAACAAGGAAACAAGAGCTTTGAATGACACACTGGACCAGATATCTAAAGATATATATACATATATACAGAACATTCCACCCTAAAACAACAGAATACTCATTTTTCTCAAGTCCACATGGAACTTTCTCCAGAACAGACCACATACTGGGTCACAAATCAGGTCTCAACCAGTACCAAATGACTGAGATTATTCCCTGCATATTCTCAGACCACAGTGCTTTAAAACTGGAACTCAATCACAAGAAAAAATTTGGCAGAAATTCAAACACTTGGAACTAAAGACCACTCTGTTCAAGAATGTCTGGGTCAACCAGGAAATCAAAGAAGAACTTAAACAATTCATGGAAATCAATGAGAATGAAAACACATCGGTCCAAAACCTATGGGATACTCCAAAGGCAGTCCTAAGGGAGAAATACATAGCCATCCAAGCCTCACTCAAAAAAATAGAAAAATCTCAAATTCACCAACTAACTCTACAGCTTAAAGAACTAGAGAAAAAGCAACAAATGATGCCTAAGCCACGCATTAGAAGAGAAATAATTAAAATTAGAGCAGAGATCAATGAATTCGAAACCCAAAACACAGTAGATCAGATCAATGAAACTAGAAGTTGGTTCTTTGAAAGAATTAATCAGATCGATAAACCACTGGCCAGACCTATCCAAAAGAAGAGAGAAAGGACCCAAATTAATAGAATTATGAATGAAAGGGGAGAGATCACGACTAATACCAAGGAAATAGAAACAGTTATTAGAAATTACTATCAAAAACTATATGCCAATAAACTGAGCAATCTGGATGAAATGGATGCCTTCTTGGAATCCTATAAGCTGCCAAGACTGAAACAGGAAGAAATTGACAACCTGAAAAGGCCAATAACCAGTAACGAGATTGAAGCAGTGATCCAAATCCTCCCAAAAAAACAAGAGTCAGGGTCTGATGGATTCCTTGGGGAATTCTACCAAACATTCAAAGAAGAAATAATACCTATTCTCCTGAAGCTGTTTCAAACACTAGAAGCAGAAGGAAAGCTTCCAGACTAATTCTATGAAGCCAGCATTACCTTAATCCCCAAACCAGGCAAAGACCCCATCAAAAAGGAGAATTTCAGACCAATATCCTTGATGAATATGGATTCCAAAATCCTCAACAAAATTCTAGCTAATAGGATCCAACAATACATTAAAAGCATCATCCACCACGACCAAGTGGGATTTATCCCCGGGATGTAAGGGTGGTTCAACATTTGCAAATCAATCAGTGTGATAGAACACATTAATAAGAGGAGAGACAAGAACCATATGGTTCTCTCAATTGATGCAGAAAAAGCATTTGACAAAATACAGCATCCTTTCCTGAATAAAACTCTTCACAGTATAGGAATAGAGGGAACATTCCTCAAGTTCATAAAATCCATCTATGAAAAAACCACAGCAAATATCATCCTCAATGGGGAAAAGCTGAGAGCATTTCCCTTGAGATCAGGAACACGTCAAGGATGCCCACTCTAACCACTATTGTTCAACATAGTACTAGAAGTCCTAGCAACAGCAATCAGACAACAAAAAGAAATAAAAAGTATTCAGATTGGCAAAGAAGAAGTCAAACTCTCTCTTTTCACAGATAACATGATAGTTTATGTGAAAAACCCAAAAGACTCCACCCCCAAATTACCAGAACTCTTAGAGCAATTCAATAATGTGGCAGGATACAAAATCAATGCACAGAAATAAATTGCTTTCTTATACACTAACAACACAACTGTAGAAAGAGAAATTAGAGAAACGATTCCATTTACAATAGCACCAAAACCCATAAGATACCTTGGAATAAACCTAACGAAAAAAGTAAAGGATCTATACTCTAGGAACTACAGAACAGTCATGAGAGAAATTGAAGAAGACACAAAAAGATGGAAAAATATTCTATACTCATGGATCAGAAGAATAAACATTGTTAAAATGTCTATGCTACCCAGAGCAATCTATACCTTCAATGCCATCCCGATCAAAATTCCAGTGACATTTTTCAAAGTGCTGGAACAAAGAATCCTAAAATTTGTATGGAATCAGAAAAGACCCCAAATCGCCAAGGAAATGTTGAAAAAGAAAAACAAAGCTGGGGGCATCACGTGCCCCATTTCAAGCTATATTACAAGGCTTTGACCACCAAGACAGCATGGTACTGGCACAAAAGCAGACATATAGACCAATGGAACAGAATAGAGGACCCAGATATGGACCCTCAACTCTATGGCCAAATAATCTTTGACAAAGCAGGAAAAAACATGCAATGGAAAAAAGACAGTCTCTTCAATAAATGGTGCTGGGAAAATTGGACAGCCACATGCAGAAGAATGAAACTCAACCATTCTCTAACACCATGCACAAAGATAAACTCAAAATGGATGAAAGACCTCCGTGTGAGACAGGAATCCATCAAAATCCTAGAGGAAAACATAGGCAGTACCCTCTTTGACATCGGCCACAGCAACTTCTTTCAAGATACATCTCCAAAAGCTAGTGAAACAAAAGCAAAAATGAACTTTTGGGACTTCATCAAGATAAAAGGCTTCTGCACAGCAAAGGAAACAGTCAACAAAACAAAGAGGCAACCCACTGAAAGGGCGAAGATATTTGCAGAGGACACTACAGATAATGGGCTGGTATCCAAGATCTATAAAGAACTTCTCAAGCTCAACACCCAAAAAACAAATAATCAAGTCAAAAAATGGGCAGAAGATATGAAAAGACACTTCTCTGAAGAAAACATACAAATGGCTAACAAACACTTGAAAAAATGCTCATCATCATTAGCCATCAGGGAAATTCAAATTAAAACCACATTGACATACCACCTTACACCAGTTAGAATGGCAAAAATGGATGGGGAAAGGAACAACAAATGTTGGAGAGGTTGTGGAGAAAGGGGAACCCTTTTACACTGTTGGTGGGAATGCAAGTTGGTACAGCCACTTTGGAAAACAGTGTGGAGGTTCCTCAAAAATTTAAAAATAGAGCTACCATATGACCCAGCAATTGCATTCCTGTGTATTTACCCCAAAGACACAGATGTAGTGAAATAAGGGCCATATGCTCCCCAATGTTCATAGCAGCAATGTCCGCAACAGCCAACCTGTGGAAAGAGCCGAGATGCCCTTCAACAGATGAATAGATAAAGAAGATGTGGTCCATATATACAATGGAATATTACGTAGCAATCAGGAATGATGAATACCCAACTTTTACATCACCATGGATGGGACTGGAGGAGATTATGCTAAGTGAAATAAGTCAAGCAGAGAAAGTCAATTATATGGTTTCACTTATTTGTGGAACATAAGGAATAGCATGGAAGACATTAGGAGAAGGAAGGGAAAAATGAAGGGGGGGAAATTGGAGGGAGAGATGAACCATGAGAGACTATGGACTCTGAGAAACAAACAGGGTTTTAGAGGTTAGGGGGGAAGGGAGACTGGTTAGTCCGGTGTTGGGTATTAAGGAGGGCACATACTGCATGGAGCACTGAGGATTTTATGAAAACAATGGATCTTGGATCACCACATCAAAACTAATGAAGTATTCTATGGTGACTAACATAACATAATAAAATTTTTTTTTAAGATAACATAAAAATAAATAAATAAAAGCAAAGCACAGAATAAAAGAAACCAGTATTAAAAAAAAAAAAAGAAGAAGAAAAAGCCAGAGTCATTCTTCTAAATGAAAATCAGGGAATCTCTTGCTTGACATTTCCAGTGGTTCTCCATCACATTTAGAATGAAATCTAAATTTTACCATGGTTTATAAGATTTACCTTGACTTACCCTAATCCTATCCCATCTTTTTGGCATTCCCTGGAAGATGCCAAACTCACTTCCATCTCTGGGATTTTGCACTTTCTGTACTCTTTGCTTATAATCTTGGCTCATTCCCTTAATGCATTAAGGACTCTACTCAAATGTCTACTCCTCAGAGATGTTCTCTCTGAGAATCCTATTTAAAACAGTAACCTACCACTCTTGAACCCTTTACCACTTTTTATTTTTCTTTATATGAGGCACTGTTGAATATGTTTATTTATTTATTTTATACCCTCTCCATTAGAATATCAGTTCCATTAAGGCAGAACTTTCTGTCTATTGTGTCAGTCTTGTAACACTAACGGGAGAGGTAGATTTATTGCTATGAAGTTAATTAAATGTAAATTTCAGGAATTTCATTTGCATAGGCCCCTTTCAATGCCTTACATGTAATTCTGAATTTATAATTTTTTAGTCTTCCTTTCAAATTGAGCTTATCAAAATGATATTAGCTTTAGACCTTTTTAAACCTCTGCTTAATATCTAGTGCCTGACATTTCATAAGCCCTCAATAAATATTTTTGAATGAATGAATTTTAAAAATGAATGAATACTTAAATATCTTAAGATAAAAAGATTTGTTAGATCTCTCCTTGATAGCAAGCTTTGATAAGGTTGGGCTTGTTTGAAAGGTGAAAGATGTTGGGTGTCTGTTGAGAATAGTGGAACAAGGCTGTTCTGAAGGATATGGAAGAGATACTAAAAAAGGATGCTGTAGGCTCTTAAAACAAACTTTGTTTACTTCATAACTTTTCCTAGTGTTGGGATACTACCTTATGACTTAGTGCCTTAATAAACAATGTTCTAATTATAATTCCATTTTTTGTGACACAGCCTTTTTTATCTTATATTTACTAAGATACGAACTATCCTTTCCAGTATATCCAGGGGGTATCCACACTTTAAAGAAATCTTTGGGGCACCTGGGTGTCTCAGTTGCTTAAGCTTCCAACTCTTGGTTTTGGCTCAGGTCATGATCTTGCAGTCATGGGATCAAGCCCTGTGTGGGGCTCTGTACTCAGCATGGAGTCTGCTTCAGATTCTCCCTCTCCCTCCCACTCTCACTTTCTCTCTCAAATAAGTAAATAAAATTTTTAACAAAAAAGAAGAAATCGTTGAAGCATGACTGTCTCCTCATTACTAGATTGGATTATTTCTTCCTTTTTCCTACATTGTTTTTATAGTTCTCAAGACTTTTAAGAAAGTTTATGGATTCAACCAGGATTGTGTAATAGAGGGGCATTTGCCCAGTGGAAAAACAGATGCATATTGTAAGTATACCTTATAAATACAGTTGAGTATTTATATTTAAATATTTAAATATATACATATTTATATATGTTTATATATATATAATAGACACCAATATATTATATATACTAAAGGTGAGAGAAAGAGATTTATTTATTTTTTTTTTAAGATTTTATTTATTTATTTGACAGAGAGATAGACAGAAGAGCACAAGCAGAGGGAGCGGCAGAGGGAGAGGGAGAAGTAGGCTCTGCACTGAGCAGGGAACCCGATGCAGGACTCGATCCTAGGACCCTGAGATCATGACCTGAGCCAAAGGCAGACACTTAACCATCTGAGTCACCCAGGCGCCCGAGAGAAAGAGATTTAACAAGAAAACCTTAGGATTTATTTTCACTTGTTAATTGTAGCTCCTCCATAGGATCATCCAGCTCTTCCTGAGTTATTAATAAGGAATTCATAAAAATCAGCCATTAATAGAAGAGATTAATTAAATAATACATCACAATTTAAATAATGGTCAAAACTGGTTACAATGAAAACTGTCCATGAATTGATCACTCTCAATTTATAGAAGCCCATCTGCCTTGGTTTTTAATCTACTCAAATTGTTTTTTGGCCAGTAGCACTGCCTGAGGCAAATTTATATCAACCTGACAAAAAGCAATAGAAAGTCTTGCTTCAGAGATTTTCATTGCTTAAAGCTACAATACTTCTTTAAAACCTCCAAGGTGTTATAATTAAAAATGTATCAATTGCTTAACTTGTCAACCAAAGGCAGTTATTGTAAAGCATTATTTCCCCTCAAACAGCTAGATTCTCATTGTTCATGTGTGATTGCATTTATAGAAAAAAATATAAGTAAAGTGTAAATTTAACTTTTAGGAAGTAAAGCTCATCAAAACATCTCCAAAACCTTTTAGAATCTGTTTACTTTTTGGGAGGCTGTACATACTAACTTTCCATGCATTTATAGATAAACGTGCAAACACAATTAACATGCAGGTTTTTGATGGTGACTTGAGAGGAGAGGTGAAAAAACTTTCTCTAGAAATGCTAATTTGACTTTAGTAACAGAATGGCAACTGAAACTGTAGTTAAAGATACTTCTTTTTAGTGATTTCTTTTTTATTTTATCCTTCCCTTGCCCCCTCTTTTTCCCCAAGAAATGAAGAATGAAATTAGTAACATAATGTTTAAAGAAATAATTAAGCACTGCAGCCTCACATCACAATAATTTAGGACAATTTCACGCTTTTACCACCATACCAAATTAGCAAATTTTCTCTGTTACAAAAAAGTTCATGAAGCAAAATTATCCTATCTTCCCCTGATTCCACTGCCAATAAAAAACAAAACAAACAGACAGGCAGACACCTGGATGGCAAAGAGAACTTTTTTTTTTTTTACCTTGTATGAAAAAGAATAAAATCAATTCTTCACAAAATAAAATTTAAGAATCAGTTCCACTCTGTTGTGTGTGTACAAACAAGTTGCTTTTCATGGAAAGATTTTATTTTAATTAAATAACAGACTCAACCCACTGCAAATAATTGTGTTGTTAATCTCCCTACACTACTTTGAACTGAAAGTGAGGAAAAACTGGTCAATGTTAATCAATTGCCTTAGAGGAACACAGAGCTCTTTTGACAGAGGTGCATAATGGATGAAGCACAAAATGAGATAATTGGGAGATGTTTATCCTAGAGGGTACTAAGTTCGTAATTACAATTAAAAAGTTCTCATATCCTTGGGTGCCTGGGTGGCTCAGTCGTTAAGCGTCTGCCTTTGGCTCAGGTCATGAGCCCAGGGTCCTGGGATCGAGCCCCACATCAGGCTCTCTGCTCCGCAGGAAGCCTGCTTCTCCCTCTCCCACTCCCCCTGCTTGTGTTCCCTCTCTGGCTGTGTCTCTCTCTGTCAAATAAATAAAATCTTTTTTTTAAAAAAAAGTTCTCATATCCTAATATTATTCTTTGGAGAGGCACACACTCTGTCTTCATTTGACTGCTTCAATATATATTTTTCCAAACCAATAAAGTTCTGTTCATCTGTGACCTGGCCTGAGGTTGGGAATTTAACAGAAGAATGTAAATAATGCCAACTATTTGTATTTTTTTCTTAATGTAAGTGCTATTGCATAGTCATTCAGAGATAGCTTTTTAACCAGAGAAGTAATGTCCTTCTTGAATATATGACCCTGGAGTGGATCTAGAAAAAATAAATAATTGAATGCTTTTTTCTAAAGTTTTAGAAGTGCCTTGTTTCAGGATTATGTCTTATAAACTCCAAAATCACCAACTGAATGTCTGTGTATTAGGATGTTAGAGAATTCATGGACTGATAAATAATTTTTCAGAGGTGTCTTATTCAAGTAGTGATAGTTCAACAACTTGTTTTGACCAAGAAAATTACAACATGTTGTTGAGAGCTCTTTTGTGACCTGTCATATAGTCAAGGTATAATCCCTTAACACATAACAATAATAGAGTTATTAATATATTGCATTATATTTCTTCACCATTTTTAAAACACTTTTGTTGGCTCCTTGAAAGTTCCTTGGGTGAAATTCAAAACTGGCCCCATATGTGGAAGGCAAAAAGAGACTGAACAAAGAGGAAGATCACCTCATATTGGTAGGTGGCAGTTTTAATACGCAAGAGAATTTACATACTAGGCTTGTCTTGGGTGGATGCAAGACAAATAGATCTCCGCAACTGCCTTAATGGGGCTCAGTCTCAACAAGGCCTGACTGTCACGAGGCCGCATCTTTGAAGTGGTTCCTAGTGTGAGAATGGTGAGCTGAATGTACATTCCAAGGACAGAGGAAAGGGTAAGAATCCTCCAACTGCCTGGGTCCAGCTCACAGTTCAAACTTCAGTCACATCCTCTCAGTGAGTTCCTTACAACAATCTTGTGAAGTAAGTATGGATGTTTTCATCATTTCCATTGCCATTGTCTAGTTGAGAATTTGGGGGCTTAGTCAGTGGGTAGCAGAAAGAGAATTTGAATTCAGGTCTTCTGACTCTAGTTCTAATGCTTATTTTCCCATTGCAACATTAAGACATAATAATTTAAAGAGCCAAAGAAGAAGGTAGAAAGGGGTTAAAACCATAATACTGATGACCATTCTTTGCAGGCCAGTCACAGGTATATTTACTAGCCTTATTTCTTTCACATGCTCATAATGCATGTCATAATGCCTAGCTAAGTGACTGGTCTGGATAGATCATAGAAAATACCCATTTTAATTTAAATATTTATAATTTACATCTCTCTACCAAGACATGTCCTCCAGTTGGTCTATAAGCCCTTAACAATTACTTTGAGAAGGTTTTACTGTGGCCAGAGTTATTATTGATTAAAAAAAAAAAAAGAACATTTCAAGAATCAATGCTCAGACAGGAATGGGGACCCTCAGAAGTTTTATGAGACATCAATGCTGAAGCCTTCATTTCTGTTCAAAGTTTAAGTGCTGTTTAAATCTTATTATTTTCAGGGTAACTGTATAAAGGATTTAAAAAAATAATTTAATACATTCAGGTAGAGTTTCAAGATGCTTATTTAATATTAGGGTTGAAAGGAAAGTTAGCATCTACTCCAAATCCTATCTTTGTACAAATAAAGATGATAAGGTTCAGAGGTGCAGTAACTTGCCCAAGTCTTCACAGTTAGTGGTATAATTGGAAATAGAATTCTGTTTTCTTGTGTGACACTTAATTCTCTTTCCATCAGATCCCCTAAGTCTCTCCTCAGTCTGCTGCAAATGTAGGTTTGAGTAAAACATAAAATTTTAATGTTAGAGTAATGATAGTTGTGTAAAATTAGAACCCAAATAAAATAACTTTTTATCTTATGTTTAATAATATGAATTCTCAATGTTTTTCACTAGTAAAAATAACATTATTATTACAAATTACATTATTGTGTTTTCTAATTCTGTATTACTCTCAGGTGAACTTTTTTAAAATTTTATTTATTTATTTGAGAGGGAGAGGGAGAGAGAGAGCACAAGTGGGGAGAAGGACAGAGGGAGAGGGAGAAGCAGACTCCCTGCTGAGCAGGGAGCCCAAAGTGGGGCTCAATCCCAGAACCCTGGGATCATGACCTAAGCCAAAGACAGACGCTTAACCTACTGAGCCACTCAGGCACCCCCAGGTTAATGTTTTTAATGTCAAAGCCTCAGGGCTTCATTTAATCCACTTGTGATTATTAGAATATGCCAATATGAGCTATTTCTCAATAATTACATGAATAAAAACATTGTGTATATATGACTCATAAGCTTAACATTTAAGACTATTACTTTTTTAAGATGACGTGTTCAGCTCTAAATGAAGACCGCACCTTCTGATTAGATAAAAAAACTTTTACGTTTTCTTAGAGTAGTCACATTAGGTATGCTATGAATCAAAAATAATTTAACTTACTTTGCATCACATGAAAGCATTTTATGTGGTAGAATACACCATAGTGTAAAGAATAAAAAAAATAATTGACTTTTGTACTTTGCATTTTTTCATAAGCTACAAAACAGAGACATCAGAGTTTCAGACGTTTAACACAAAATATGATGTCTAGATAATACTACAAATGTTCCCTGTGTTCTTGTTCCTATTCCTCTTTTTATATATGTTTTCTCACTGTAATTGCAAGTTTTGTAACCATTCTCACTGCTTCTAATTTCTCTCCTTATAATTCTGAATTCAGCTGTCAGATTAATCTGTCTAAAACCATTTTCAGGATAAGACTTTTAATTGATTCTCAATACTTAAATTTAAATGTTTCCACAATCTGTCCCTACCTATCCTTCCCCAGCTTTTCTCCTGCTTGAGCATTGTAAAACCCGATGCATTTCCTGCACTGTCCAGGGGAGGGGGCTCCTATCCACAAATAAGAAGTATTGGCTTCCTGGCTAGCCCTGAAATGATTATAGAGACCTCAGGCTATCTCAGATAGCTAAAAGGAACCATTCAGAGCATTTGAGGAATACCTCTAGTTTATAATATTTTTAAGAGAAATACAAGACAGTGGGTGACAGCACTATGAATCTTCAGTTAGTAAACACCCAAAATACTCACTTTGAACCCTAATAATCTCCCCTCTCTCTTCCTCCTTGAATATATTACTCTCTCTCTCAAGTATTTCTCTTCTCTATCTTCCTCAACAATTCTAAGTATATGACTTAAATATTCTGTACCTCATTTTCTTAATCTGTAAAACGAGGATGAGAGTAACACCTAATCCATAGAGTTAATATGAGTATTCAACATAAATCACATGGAACAATGCCTGACATATAGTAAGTTTTCTTTTGGGGGGGGGGGCTATGTGCTTAAATATTTATTAGCCATGTTTTGATATAAAAATCAATGCATCTTTTTTTTTTTTTGATGTACTCTTCAACGATTCATTAGTTGCATATAACACCCAGTGCTCCATCACATCATGTGCCCTCCTTAATACCCATCACCCAGTAACCCATCCCCCCATCCCCCTCCCCTCTGTAATCCTCAGTTTGATTCCTGGAGTTGAGAGTCTCTCATGGTTTGTCTCCTCTGTTTTCTTCCCACTTGGTTTTCCCTCCCTTCCCCTATGGTCCTCTGTGCTATTCCTTATATTCCTCATATGAGTGAAACCATTTGATAATTCTTTCTATAGTAAGTTTTCAATAAGTGTTAACTATTATTCATTTTGTTATCATCATTACTACATCATTGTTATCATCATCATCATCATTTCCCAGCAACCCCTGAGCATGATATAAAATGGAAGAATGCATTTTGTATTTTTCTTACCCAGTACATTTTAGTTCAGGTTTCTATATTTTTATTTTTTTTGAAGATTTTTTATTTATTTATTTGAGAGAGAGAGAATGAGAGAGAGAGCACATAAGAGGGGGGAGGGTCAGAGGGAGAAACAGACTCCCTGCCGAGCAGGGAGCCCGATGCAGGACTCGATCCAGGGACTCCGGGATCATGACCTGAGCCGAAGGCAGTCGCTTAACCAACTGAGCCACCCAGGCGCCCCAGGTTTCTATCTTTAATTTTGAAATGCAATTTATTGAATTCATAATACATAATTATGAAAATAACAAAAGAACAGCATTAAATTGATTACTCTATAGGACTATTTGTTTTTCTCTTGCAATCAATAGCCTTAAATGGGAAGATGAGAGTGGAGAGCTCTACTTCTGCTCAAGTGGGTAAGATGACATTTTTAGAAAAAAAAGAGGGAGGAAATGGGGAGAAAAAAAGAGGAGAATAACATTTCCACACATGGCAGCCAAGTGGCATCTCATTCAGAGTTTCAACTACCTAGAATTTGTGAAGGCAGAAAGGTTTTCTCCTTCAATTTTTGTATGGAGCTACAGTGTGTTAATTGTTAAAATGGAGCCTTCTCTTATGAATATCTTCCAAATTCTAGAATAATGCAGGGCACCTGGGTGGCTCAGTGGTTGGACGTCTGCCTTTGGTTCAGGTCATGATCTGATGGTCCTGGGATTGAGCCCCACATCGAGCTCCCTGCTCAGTCGGAGGCCTGCTTCTCCCTCTCCCAGTCCCCTTGCTTGTGTTCCCTATCTCAATGTCTCTATCAAATAAATAAATAAAATCTAAAAAAAAATTCTAGAATAATGCTATTCACTTAATAAATATATGCCAAGTATTTATTTTCTGCCAGACACTATATAAAATAGGCGCTCAAAAGCTTATGCAATAAATGTTTATATTTGGATGGTGTCTTAATAATAAGAACAACAACGAGAAAGCTCTTCATATTATCAAATGCCTTACTTCGGGTAAGTTGTATTCTTATTTAAGCACTATTTAAGCACTTAAACACTCCGTTTAAATCCTTGGCATTTTTTGCTATACCTACATACACTTATCATATAATTATTTTGTCTCTCCAGATAGATTACAATGTCTCTGAGGGCAGGGACTATGCCTGCTATAAATGTTGTGAACTTTTTAATCACTCTATTTTCTATGGATTTGAAATGTCCTGGAATTCACTGAAAATAAGAGTTTAGTATTTGGTTGCACATGTATCCAAAAGCATCTAGCATAAAGATGAATGAGCATTTTTTTCTGAGATTCTTGTGTTCAATTTCCTCAAGTGACTATGATGCACCTTTTGGAAGCTACTTTTCAACTGACTAGGATTATCTTTTTTTTTTAAGAGAGAGAGCACCCATGCACGTGTACATGAGTGGTGAGGGAGAGCAAGGGGGAGGCAGGCAGAGGGAGAGAGGAAATTCCAAGTAGGTTCCACAGGGCTTGATCCCACAACCCCAAGATCATGACTGGAGCCAAAATCAAGAGTCGAGGCTTAACCAACTGAGCCACCCAGGCACCCCTCAACTAACTAGGATTATCAACAACTGCCTCTCATCCTGCAGTTTTTAGCTATCAGCAAATCCATGTTTTTTACTTCAGTACCTTTCTTGTTTTATACCCCCTACTAAGATGGAAAGCAGTATAAAAAGCTTACTCTCCCTTTATTTTTTTCATTACATGTGTTAAATGAGATTTGTGTTTTGTTTTGTGTTTAATGAGTGTGTTTGCAAAATCATCATGGTTTTATGTCCTCTATTACAGATTATAGACCTGTGATTAGAATATTCCAATTTCCTACTAAAGGAAACCTCAAAATGCCCATGATTTCTGTCACACACCTCACTTAGCTGGCAGTAACAGAAGTGAGCTCGGAATTCAGGAACAATGTTTTTACCTCTATGAGTCGTAACATTTCAGGGCTGGAGAGGAAACAGAACTCAGAGGTCTGTATTGTAAAGCCAATGGTAATAACTGCAATGCACCTTAGTTAGAAAGAAAATATCTTCTGTCCTTTTAGGAGAAGAAAGTGCTTTTCACCTAGTTTTAACTTAATGACTTCCTGTTACAGCTGTTGAATTTTAAATGACAAATTTTGCCATTCAGTTTTCACACTGGATGAAGGTATTTGCCACTTAGCATATTTATAACTCAACCAAATTTTAGTGATAAATATTTGGTATTTCAGATAACATACTTAATGAGCTCATGGATGTTTCAAGTAAACTATGCCATTTTTTTCACTTGTGTATGGATTTTATTGCTAGTTGAAAACTCTGAACACCTCTCCCCTTCTTCCTTTTCTCTCACGTCCTTTCCCCTCACTCTGGAAACCTTTGAGTGAAGGTGCACATCTGCTGCCATAAACACACAAATTAGCACATCAATGTTTCTGATGAAAAAAAAGTCAGTGCAATAAGAGAATGTTTTGAAAGCAAGCCAGTTTGTCAGTAAATTATAAGCTTCATTACCATAAAACTCTAACAAATAGAACCCACATCTCATTACTGAAAGCACAATATGACTGCAGCAATATTCATCTCCCCAAAGAGTGCTTATCCATAGGAAAAAAAGATAAAAGTTTTGCTTAGAGCTGCCACTAATGACAGCATTAACTTTATTTATTAAAGAATGTCTAAGCATTTTGCAAATGTACATTTTACCCCCTCCCCCATCTTTTTTTCTGATTAAGCATAGTGACTGGTTATACAGTATAAGAGTTATATGATGACTAGCTTCATTCTACTTTAACACCATTCTAATTATGTTCTACTAAGGATCGAGACCATTTTTTCCAGGAACTGCTTCTGTCTATGGCTAGTAAAATTCTTCCACATTACATTTAAGGCCAAAATTCTGCACGCCATTTATTTCCCTGATGAATTGATCTCTGTAAAGGTAAAGGAGAAGGCATTCACTTCGCTACTTTTTGCAAAATAGAAACTTATTTTCGAACCTGGAGTGTTCTATCATTTTGAAAGTGCTTCTATTATTTCCAAACCAAATTCTAATTAAGTTATTTTGTCCTGATTTGGTAAAAACAATTCTTTAATAACTATGCTATTGTGTGTGTCATTCTGTATCATTTTTTTTTAAAGATTTATTTAATTATTTATTTATTTGAGAGAGAGAGTGCACACAAGCAGGGGGAGCAGCAGGCAGAGGGAGAAGCAGGCTCCCCGCTGAAGAGGGTGCCCAATGCAGGATTCGATCCTGGGATCCTGGGATGGTGACCCCAGCCGAAGGCATACATTTAAGCAACTGAGCCACACAGGCATCCCTGTTCTGTATGTTTAAAAATATTTTTGGAGGCCCCTGGGTGGCTCAGTCGTTAAGGTCTGCCTTCGGCTGGGGTCGCGGTCCCGGGGTCCTGGGATGAGCCCGCATCAGGCTCCCTGCTCAGTGGGAAGCCTGCTTCTCTCTCTCCCACTCCCCCCGCTTGTGTTCCCTCTCTTGCTGTGTCTCTCTCTGTCAAATGAATAAATAAAATCTTTTAAAAAAATAAAAATAATAAAAATATTTTTTAAATTCTAAAAAAGCAAAAAGTTTTGCTAAAGAGTACCAGTTTCAGAAAGAAGACCTAATTCCAAATTAGATAGTTCAAACTGCTGAAGAGTGCCACTTTCAGAAAGGAGAACTAATCCCAAATTAAGTAATTAGGCTGACAGAAGGTAACACAGAGTAATGAGGAGTAAAGGCATTGCCTGTTTAAGATGAGTAAGAATGGTTGTTTAGTCACCTATTTAGAGACTAAGTTTGTGAAAATAATAGGGTAAAAGTTTTCATGTCATAATGTCTTGGACTTGTTTAAAAATACTCTAGGAAAAAAGTAGGGGGACAATGAAAAATGAAACATTATTGGAAAAATTGTTGATAATTGTTGAGGCTGGGTGATGAGTATATGGGAGTTCTCTATACTATTCTCTTTACCTATGTGAATGCTTGAATTTTTCATAATTTAAATTTTAAGCAGGGAAAAATATTTTAAAGCATATTGGGTAAGCAAGTGTAACCTCCCTTTTATCTGTTTTCTATTATGCAAGGAAAACAGGAAAGGCTGAGGCAAAGTCAGTATTGTGGAAGGAAAGTTCTGTTGTGTTCCATTATCAGAGCAGGAGTTGAATCCTGAATATGCCAACTATTAGCTTTATGGCTTTTTGCAAATATCTGAACTTACTTCTTCATTTATAAAATGGGGATGATTATTTATACATCACAAAGTTGTTATGAGGATTAACTAGAATAAGATATGTGCATGTAAGAGCTGCATAAATGCTCTTTTCCTTTACCTAGAAATAAGATTGCTAAGGCAGAAGACAGCAATCTTAAAAATAAAGAAAAGTAAGAAACATAGTTTAATTAGAATTTCACAGAAAATAATAATTTTTCATATAAGTATGTCCCTTGCAATATTTAGGGCAGAAGGAGACCAACTTACCCAAAAATCAAATATGACTGAGTGTCTGTAGTTGAACTGTCAACCACATCTGAAAGGGATACTTTAATAAGTTAAATAGTCTTGCAAAGTCTTGCCATAACAAGTATAATGCATTTCCAGATAAGAGTGTTAGCGATAGTATTAGGGTTAGCACCTAATGGAAGATTTGGCATTGAAAAAACAAAAGGAGACTATTAATAAAGGAGATATTTAGCAGAGTGGTAACAACCCAGAAATATAAACAATTCCAAATCTCCAAGGGCTAAATATTGCTTGAGATTATCCATAAATAAAGGGCAGGAGAAAAAGGAAGGAGCATTTAGAAACCTAGGCTCCCAAAAAGGTTACAACACAAGGGTTTCTGACATCAGGGGAAAGGAAACAATGTGTTTGCTTTCTTGTTTTTATTAAAGCTATTTAATGTTTTTTCAAGTGTTTTTTTTTTTTTTTAAAGACTTTTTATTTATTTTTCAACAGAGGGAGAGAGACAGCGAGAGAGGGAACACAAGCAGGGGGAGTGGGAGAGGGAGAAGCAGGCTCCCCACTGAGCAGGGAGCCCGATGTAGGACTCGATCCCAGGACCCTGGGATCATGACCTGAGCCGAAGGCAGACGCTTAACGACTGAGCCACCCAGGCGCCCTTAAGTTGTGTTTTTGATTAACAATGTGACTTGGAAATTTTGTTAAACGTGTGTCTGGGAGACCAATGTATTTACTTTAAATTCATTCTCTGTCTCTATCTCTGTCTCTGTCTGGCTGTCTCTGTCTCCCACACACATGGTTTTAACTCCTCTGTTCCTTCTACTGTTCAATTGTTCATTGTTTCTTTAATATGTTACTTGAATTTCTATATCTATTTTACTAGGAATGCATCTCTTTATGTTCTTAACATTCTTTTTTGAATTTTAACAATTTTTTTTTAAAGCATAGCCTTAGAACTATAAAATGGTATGACTGAAATCCTCAGTAAGCAATATCCAAAAAAGACTTGGATCCAAGGTTTTGCTTACCAAATAAAGGAGTATCATCTCAAGTGAAACTAATACAAATGTTTCTCTACTCTATGTGTAGTATTACTATTTCTCATGTGAGCATAGTTAAAATATTCAATCATATTTACAAGTCAAATCCATACGTGTATTAACTTAAAGTTAGAATTTTAAAAAAGCAAACAAACAAACTGGCAGCTGTCTTAGAAGAAGTTCACTTGAAGTTCTATGCACATTTATGAGCTGCTATAGAAGTAAAATGCACACAATTATGAGTGGATACACAAATTTAAAATGCTGATTAACACACAAAAAATGCCCATTCACTCAGTGAATATCTATTATCAAATACTGCTGTGTGAAGTTTTAGCTTGCCTGTATCCATACATAAATTTACAATTGCTCTTTATTTGTTCAATGTAATATTTAGATGTTTCTTTCTGCATGTTGCCTTTATACTTCACATATATGTTTTGTTCCCCTTGAGGGAGCATATATTTTCCTTCTTTTATAACACTTCAGAAACACCTAGTGTTTTACAAAAAATGAGCAGAATTACAAAAAAAAAACTGATTTAGAAATATCAAATAATGTTATATTGCTTCTCTTAAGTAGTCAAATAACATCCAGCATATAAAGTTCAATTCTTTAAACCAGACCCAGACTAGAGTGGGGCAAATGAGGTATGTAGGGTACAGATTTAAGGAGACATGCATTCTCAGGGAAGGCGTGGCACTTTTCTGATTCTGAGAGCTAACACCTCAAATTTTTCACCCAAGCTGCCTCACTTGCCTCACCCTATTTCAGGCTCTGACTTTAAAAGTGCCAGCATGCTGGGGCACCTGGGTGGATCAGTTGGTTAAGTGTCTGACTCTTGATTTTGGCTCAGGTCATGATCTCAGAGTTGTGAGATGGAGCCCAGTCTTGGTCTCCCTACTTAGCTGGGAGTCTGCTCCTCTCCCTCTGACCCTCCCCCTTCTTGCTCTTGTGCGTGCTCTCTCTCTCTCTCTCCCTCCCTCATAAATAAGTAAATCTTTAAAAATAAATAAATAAAAGTGCCAGCATGCCTATAATAGCACTTGTATGTTTAAAGCTCCACTTTTGAAAAAAAGAAAAAAAAAAGATTTCTTATGAAAATTTTAAGTAGAGTGTATCAGAGAACTTTGCCAGAATAAGGCACAGTATTTCTCCGGCATGTATTACAGTCATGCCTAAACATCTGCTCACCTTTGCAATCTACTTTCAGCTTCTTGACATAGGACTATTTCCTGATTGCCACCTGCTTGTGCAGCTCATGCTTTAAGTCTTGTCATTCTTTGCCAATTCTTGCTACTCCTCTGGGACCAAGAGTGAATAGAAGAGATTCTTTGTATTCTTAAGATACTACATTTGATAATCAAGTCAAAAAGTGGGCAGAAGAGATGAACAGACACTTCTCTGAAGAAGACATACAAGTGGCTAACAGACACATGAAAAAATGTTCATCATCATTTGCCATCAGGGAAATCCAAATCAAAACCACACTGAGATACCACCTTACACCAGTTCGAATGGCAAAAATGGACAGGGAAAGAAACAACAAATGTTGGAGAGGTTGTGGAGAAAGGGGAACCCTCTTACACTGTTGGTGGGAATGCAAGTTGGTACAGCCACTTTGGAAAACAGTGTGGAGGTGCCTCAAAAATTTAAAAATAGAGCTACCCTATGACCCAGCAATTGCACTCCTGGGTATTTACCCCAAAGACACAGATGTAGTGAAAAGAAAGGCCATATGCACCCCAATGTTCATAGCAGCAATGTCCACAATACCCAAACTATGGAAAGAGCTGAGATGCCCTTCAACGGATGAATGGATAAAGATGTGGTCCATATATACAATGGAATATTACTCAGCCATCAGAAAAGATGAATACCCAACTTTTACATCAACATGGATGGGACTGGAGGAGATTATGCTAAGTGAAATAAGTCAAGCAAAGAAAGTCAATTATCATATGGTTTCACTTATTTGTGGAACATAAGGAATAACATGGAGGCCATTAGGAGAAGGAAGGGAAAAATGGGGGGGGGGAATTGAAGGGAGAGATGAACCATGAGAGACTTTGGACCTGAGAAACAAACAGGGTTTTAGAAGGGAGGGAGGAGGGGGGATTGGTTAGCCCAGTGATGGGTATTAAGGAGGGCACGTACTGCATGGAGCACTGGGTGTTATATGAAAACAATGGATCGTGGATCACTACATCAAAAACTAATGATGTATTGTATGGTGACTAACATAACATAATAAAATTTAAAAAAAAAAGCTGAAAAAAGGAAAAAGAAAAAAAAACAGTACCTGGCACATAGTAAATACTCAATGCACAGTAAAAACAAACAAACAAACAAAAAGTTATTACATTTGAATATATCTTTGGCTTTTTTTCCTTTTCTCAGATTTTCTCTTCATAGTCAAGATGTTTCACACATCCCACACTAAAATTTTAACAATATTTATTCATAAATGTTAAAGTAAATGTAATAATGCAGTTATAATTAGCATGATGACATTAAACCCTCAATATTACCTGACAAAATTACTGGTCCACATGTGCTTAGGAAATTGTTGGATTTGCTTCTGTAGTAAAAAGTTACAACACACTTCCTTCTTAATGTTCTTTTTATGCAGTAGAGAAGTACTCAGTAAAATAATATGAAACTAATTGTTGCAATCTAAGACTGAAGCTGTGATCTTGTTATTATTACCATGATGGGAAAAATGCAAGCTATTATGATGGCATAATGTAATACTGTTATGTCATAAAATAATAGTATAGTAATAGTATATATCTGTGATGATTTTTAAAAATAGTTTGAAGCAGGGGCGCCTGGGTGGCTCAGTGAGTTAAGCGTTGGACTCTTGATTTTGGCTCAGGTCATGATCTCAGGGTCCTGAGATAGAGCCCTGAGTCAGGCTCCACACTCAGTGTGGAGTCTGCTTAAGATCTTCTGCTTCTGCTCCTCCTCTCTCTCTCTCTCTTAAAAAATAGTTTGAAGAAACCAAAAGATGTATGTATACTTCTGGTGTGGGAAAAACACAAAGGTAAAGCACCATTTTTATCACATCATATCAAGAGCACATACTATTAACATAACATCTCTATTGATGTTAACCTTGATTTCTAGGCTGAGGTAGTGTTGTCCAGGTTTCTCCACTATATAGAGGTACTCTTTTTCTCCCTTTCTAGACTGTACTTCTTAGAAGGAAGTTACTATGCTTAACTCACACTTAATGAGTGGGGAATTATGATCTCCCTCAATGAGAGTGGAGTAACTATATAAAATATTTGGAATTCTTATGCAAGAAAGGTTTGTCCTTAGTCCCCCTTTCATTTATTTATTCAATTTTTATATATATCATCATGAACTCATGGATATTTAATTTACACTTGGGTTATAATCCATTGTTACTTAAGTTAACCCACATTGGGTTCCCTCCTCAGCGGGGAGCCTGCTTCTCCCTCTGCCTGCCATTCCCCCTGCTTGTGTTCCTTCTCTCCCTCTCTCTCTCTCTCTCTATGTCAAATAAATAAAATCTTAAAAAAAAAAGAATATCATATTCAATAGTTCCTCTATTCTTAACAATTCCCTGTGCTTCACCTGTTAAAGCCTCCCCAATTCCCTGCAATCCTCTGGTAACCACTGATTTTTATTATCTTTACAGTTTTGAGTTTTACAGTATGTCATATAATAGGAATCATACAACATGCAGCCTTCTCAGATTAGTTTAACTTAAAAATATGCATTTAGAGTTCATTCAGGTCTTTTTATGATTTAATAGCTCCTTTATTCTTATTGCTGAATAATATTCCAGTGTCTGGATATATACCATAGTTTGTATATCCACTTACTTATTGAAAGACATCTTGGTTACATCTAGTTTTGGTGATATCAATAAAGCTCTATAAACATTAGCTTGTAGCTTTTTGTGTGGACCCAAGTTTTCAAGTAAGTTGGGTAAATAACCAGGGCTATGATTGTTGGGTCATATGCTGAGACTATGTTCAGCTTTGTAAGAAACTGTTAACTATCTCCAAAGTGACTTGTACCATTTTGTATTCCCACCTAGCAATGAATGAATTTCTGTTTTGCATCCTTGCTGACATTTGATGTTGTCAGATTTGGGGAGATTATTTGTTGTTTTTTAAAAATTTTATCCATTTTAATAGGTGTATAGTAGTACACACTGTTAGTATAATTTGAAATTATCTAATGAGAAATTATGTTGAGCATCTGTTCCTATGTTTATTTCTCATCTGTATATCTTCTTTGGTGAGGTGTCCATTCAAATCCTCTTTTTGGGGATTTAAAAAAAATTAATTGGGTTGCTTATTTTCTCATATTTGAACTTGAAGTGTTCTTTACATATTTTTGATACAAGTCCTTTATCAGATTTGTTTTCCAAATATTTTTCCCAGTCTTTGGCTTGTCTTTTCATTCCCTTAGCAGTGTCTTTTACAAAACAGAAGGTTTTAATTTTAAGAAAGTCTGATTTATCAATTTGTTCTTGATTATGCTTCTGGTGTTGGATCTGAAACTCACCACCACACATAGTTTGTCTACATTTTTTCCTACTTTTTTCTTAGAGTTTTACATTTTTTTTAGGTCTGTGATCCATTTAACTTCAATTTATGAAAGGTATAAGGTGTGTTTCTATTCATTTTTATGGATTTCCAATTTTTCCAGCACTATTTGTTTAACAGTGTGTTCTATATTTTCTGTATATTATAATGTTTTGATATCTTAAAAAAACCTTTCATGTTGAGAAGAGACTGTCTCTCCCTGGGCTAGCCAATTGTTAGAGATAATAAAGTACTCTATCTCCTCTATCTGGTCTGTATGTTCCAGGAGATAATATTCCTCTCTCTTAAGTATTCCAGATCCAGGAACCAAATAACTAGGGAACAACCCTGTAGTCCAAAGCCTGCCAAAATTATTCAAACTATCCAATTCTAAGCTGTTTATCTTGTCCTTTTGCCTTTCCTGCAAAAATCCCAATGAAGGTCATATCCTCAACCTTCCTCCCACTCCTATCTTCTGCTTCCTGACCATCCTGATGTCTTTCTCATGTGGCCCTATGTGGTGTGCTATACCTCCTGTCTCGAGCACCTGTGGGTATAGTCAACTTTGTTTGTTTTTTTTTCCCTGAGTTTCTTCTCTGTCTCCTATTATAACTGCATCTGACTGACCATCTCATGAAAGAATATGAAACAAAAACCCTTCCTCCATTGAACTGCTTTTGCTCCATTGTCAAAACTCAGTTGACTTTATTTGTACAGGTGTATTTCTGGGTTATTCTTGATCCATTGATAAATGGGTCTGTTCTTTTGCCAATACCATACTGTCTTTTTTTTTTAAAGACTTTTTTATTTTTAAGTAATCTTGACCCCCAGTGTGGGACTTGAATTCACAACCCCAAGATCAAAGAGTCGCATGTTCTACCAACTGAGTCAACCAGGTGCCCCCAATACTATGCTGTTTTGATTACTGTCTTGGTAGTGACTGATTATTGTCACTCTATAGGAAGTCTTGTAATTTGTTATTGTGAGCCTGTCACCTGTACTTCTTCAGCATTGTGTTTGCTCTAAGTATTTTGCATTTCTATAAAATAATAGAATACTGTTGTTGATATATATAAAAAAATAGCTTGCTGAGATTTTGGTTTAGACTACTTTCAATCTATAGATCAAGTTGAGAAGAATAGACATCTTAACTGTATTGAGTCTTCTAATTCATAAAGCAGAGTATCTCTCCACTTATTTATATCTTTGATTTCTTTTATTGGAGTTCTCTAGTTTGCTACATATAGATCTTGGACATATCTATTAGACTTTAAGCATTTCATTTTTTGTGATGCTATTGTAAATGATAATTTTTTTTTAAAAATTCACAGTGCAATTTATTAATGGAATATTATTTTTGCCAAAATAACTAAAAAACAATTGACTTTTGCATTTTAACCTTGTATCTTGTGACCTTGCTATACTTACATATAGTTCCAGGAGTTTTTTTGTCAATTCTTTGGGCTTTTCTGTATGTGCACTCATATCATCTGTTGAAAAAATACAATTTATCCCTTCTTTCCCAATATATATTTCTTTTATTTATTTATTTTTTTTACTTTTCTTATTGCACTAGCTAGAATTCCAGCATGATGTCAAATAGAAGCGGTGAGATAGGGCATACTTGCTCTGTTCTTAATTTCAGGGTTAAGAGACAAGTTTTTCACCATTAAGTATGATGATAACCATAGGGTTTTTGTTGATTTTTTAAATCAAATTAAGGAAGTTACTCTCTATTCTTAGTATGTTGAGACTTTTTTTTTTTTAAGATTTTATTTATTTATTTGACAGAGAGAGACAGCGAGAGAGAGAACACAAGCAGGGGGAGTGGGAGAGGGAGAAGCAGGCTTCCCGCAGAGTGGGGAGCCCGATGCGGGGCTCGATCCCAGGACCCTGGGATCATGACCTGAGCCGAAGGCAGATGCTTAATGACTGAGCCACCCAGGCGCCCCTGTTTTAAAATCAAAAATAGATGTTGTGTTTTGTCAAATGCTTTTTCTGTGTCAATTGTATGATTATATGAGTCCTCTTAAATGTGTTGATTTACATTGATAGTTCAAATGTTAAAACAGACTTGAAAAACTCAAATAAAACTTACTTGGACATGGTACAAAATTATTTGTATACATAGTTAGATTCAATTTCTTAATTGTTAAAGATTTTTGCATCTATGTTCGTGATCGATGATGGTCTATACATTTTCTTTATGTAGTATTTTCATTTGGTTTTAGCATAAGGTAATGTTGGTCTCATACATCAAGTGAGCTAGGAAATGTTCCCTCTCCTATCTTCTGAAAGGGGTGGTGTAGAATTGGTATTAGTCCTTCCATATTTGGTAGAATTTCTCAGTGAAACCTCTGAAACTGAGGCTTTCCTTTTTGGTAATTTATTAATTATTTATTCAACTTCTTATAGACATATGCCTATTTTGATTAGCTATTTATTATTTGTGAGTATTGGTACTTTGTATCTTTCAAGTAATAAATTAATTTCATCAAATTATGAAACTTGTAGGCATAGAGTTGTCCATAGCACTTCTTACCATTTTTAAGGCAGTAGCAATGACCTTACTTTCTGATGTTGTTTTGTGACTTCTCTTTTTTTTTCCCTTGGTTAGCCAGGCTAAAGGCTAATCAATTACATTGATCTTTTCAAAGAACCAGTATTTGGTTTTATAGATTTCTTCTATTGTTTTCCTGAATTCAATGTCATTGATTTCTGCCCTAATTTTTATTATTGCTTTCCTACTGGTTGCTTTAATCTTAAATTATTATTTCTTTTGCCTCATAAGGTAGAATCTGAGATCATTGATCTTAGATTTCTTATTTTCTAATATATGCATTTAATGCTATAAATTTATCTGTAAGCAATATCTTTGCTGCATGCCACAAGTTTTGATGAGTTGTAGTCATTTAATTAATTAATTTAACTGAAATAATCTCTAAATATTTGGTAATATTCTTTTTACCTTTCAGTTATAAATTTCTAATTTAATTCTATTGGACTCTGAGAACTTTTTATGATTTACATCTTCCTAAATTTATTAAAGTATTATTGCCCAGAATGTGATCTATCTTGGAGAATGTTCCTTGTGAGTGTGAAAATAATATTTATTTTGCTGTTGTTAGATGGAATATTCTATAAATATCAATACGATCAAGCTGATTGATAGTGCTGCTCACGTCAACAATATCCTTGATGTTCTGCTTGCCTGACTTATCAATTACTGAAAGAGTGTTGTTGAAGTCCCCAGCTATAATAATGGATTTGTCTATTTTAAGTTTTTATTTTAATTCCAGTTAGTTAACATATAGTGTTACATTAGTTTCAGGCACAGAATTTAGTTATTCAACAATTCCATACATCACTCAGTGCTCATTACAAGTGCACTCCTTAATCCCCATCACCTATTTAGCCTGTCCCCCCACCCACCTCCTCTCCGATAATCATCAGTTTGTTCTCTATAATTAAGTGTCTGTTTTTTGGTTTGTCTCTCTCCCTTTTTTTCCCCTTGTTTTGTTTCTTAAATTCCACATATGAATGAAATCACATGGTATTTTTTTTCTTGAGGTTCTATGAGTTTTTGTTTTATATATTTTGATGCTCTGTTGTTAGATGTATATACATTAAGGATTGTTATGTTTTAGGCAAATTGACATTTTATCATTATGTAATTCCACCTCTATTTCTAATAATTTTCCATTTTCTGAAATTTGTTTTGTCTGAAATTAATACAGGTAGTCCTACTTTCTCTCAATTATTGCTAGCATTATACATCATACAAGCCATACTTCCTTCTCTTCCAACAGCAGCAGTTTCAAGTCTACTAAAATAAATACATATGCATATATACATACAAGGACCTTGTAATGCATTCATAATGAATTTATTAATAACAGCCCCAATCTGGAAGCAAGTCTAAGGTCCATCAACAGGAGAAAGGATAAACAAACAGTGCTACTTTCATACAATGGGATACTATTCAGCAATAAAAAGGAATAAATTACTGAAACAAGCACTAGCTTGGATAAGTCTCAAAAACAAAGAATTTAGGCATAAGAAAGTCCTTAACACTTAGTACTTAATAAAAGAAAGTACTTAATAAGTAAGTACTTAATAAAAGTAAGTACTTAATAATAACATTTAAATATTATTTTAGAGCTGGCAAAATTATTTTACAGTGATAAAAATTAGAAAGCAACTGCCTCTGAGTGGAGGGAGAATTGACTGGAAAGAAACATGAAAGAAACTTCTAGGATGATGGAAATATTCATCTATATGTTGTTTTATGTAGTGATTATATGGATTTACACAACTGTGAAAGCTCAAATGGAACACTGAATATGCATTTTATTATATATGAGTTAGATACCAAAAATACTTATATTCACAAATTGAAGAGCAACAAGGTAAAAAGAAGGAAGGTGGTAAATTTATTAATCTTGCTAAAAACCATTAGGTGAACTCTCAGGAGTTCATTCCAGTCATTGATGCTTCTAGTGTATATAAATAAATATATATGTGGATAGCCTGAATGTGTAAAGTCAATAGTGAAATAGGCATGCTATAAGACAAAAGAAGAAAGGAGAGAAAGAGAGAAAGAAAAAAAGGAAAGAGGAAGGAAGAAAGAAGGGAAAGAAGAAGGAAGGAAGAAAGGGAAAGAGGAAGGAAGAAAGAAAGGAAAGAATGAAGAGAGTTAAGCTGCCTGTTTCTCCTATAGGATATTAGCCAAAGAAAGAGGCAAGCAATTTGTCAAGGAATAGACTGACATTTTTTTTGGTGAGATGTCTAGTAAAATGACTCTTCAGTTTTGTGGGGACTAGAAGATTGTCCCTTGGGGAAGGAAACATTTAACCTGTTGTCTGAATCCATTCAGAGAGGACTATACCCATGAAGTTAGAAAGAATTAACTTAGTGGCATGAATCAAGTCTTACCCATCAGAGTGGAATATTAGTAGTTCTATTCACAAAAGATTATTCACCAGGTACTGTATTTAGTTTACATGTTTTCATCAAATATTTCATATGAAAAGATTATGAGGAAGAGTACAACTAGGATTGTAATTAGCCCTTTGTTTTTTCTCCCTTGATAAGAGTAACATACCTTATATCTATGTGTTTTGGTCTGTTCAGGCTGCTATAACAAAATACCATAGACTGTGTAGTTTATAAACAACAGGCATTTACTTCTTACAGCTGTGGAGTCTGAGAGTCCAAGATTAGAGTGCCAAGAATGATATGGTACTGGTAAAGCCTCTTTTCCAAGTTGCAAACTGCCAACTTTTTACTATGTCCTCACATGATGGAAGGGACAAGCTAACTCTGAAGCTTCTTTTATAAGGGCACTAATCCCATTCATGATGACCTATCAACTCCCAAAGGCCCCACCTCCTAATACCATCATATTGGGCATTAGGTTTTCAACATACAAATTTGTGGGAGGACCCAAACATTCAGACCACAGCATTTTACCCCTGAACCCCT
This sequence comes from Mirounga angustirostris, assembly GCF_029215605.1. Taxonomy (NCBI): domain Eukaryota; kingdom Metazoa; phylum Chordata; class Mammalia; order Carnivora; family Phocidae; genus Mirounga; species Mirounga angustirostris. Next base: position 103,320,872 of record NW_026991719.1, read on the forward strand.
CAAAATCCATGTTCTTCTCACATTTTATCAACGCAAAAGTCTAAGTTCAAAGTCTCATCTAAATCTGATCTAAATCAGATTTAGATGAGACTCCTAGATGAGACTCAAGTTATAATTCATCCTGAGGCAAATTCCTCTCCTGCTGAGAACCTGTGACATAAAACAAGTTAGGTGCTTATAAAATACAATGGTGGAACAAGCTTGAGTAGACATTCCAATCCAAAAAGGAGAAATAGAAAAGAAAAGTGGAGTAACAAGGTAAGTCCAAAACCTGAAAGGGTGATCACTAAACCTCAAGTCTTGAGAACAGTTTTCCTTGGCTTAATGCCCTGCCCTACCTACCCTCTAGGGTGGAGGTTCTGCTCCCAGATACACCAGGGCATTCCCCAACCCCACAATTTTGCTGGGTGCTGCCTATGCAGCAGCTATAGGATTCTAGTTGTGTGCCCATGGCTGTCCTAGCCTGGAATCACACACCTGTGTCTTTACTGGTCTGGAGTCACTGGGGAAGCCCCACCCCCAAAGCTCTCTGTAGCAGCCATGCCCTTGAAGAGGCTCTGTGCCTAGGTTGTGTGCCCTGGGTTCCAGGAGGCTCCATCATACCAAATCTAGATAGATGTTATCACTCACCATGATTTTGCTAGGGTCTGGTCCCCACAGCTTTGGGCAAGAATCATCTGGCTTGTTGAAACCCAGGAGATGCCCCTCCCCACTTTTGAAACTCAGGAGGAAACCCTGATGATCTCTGAATTGAATCACTTTTGGGAAACTTCTTCCCTTGTCCTGACAAATAGCATGCATTCTCAGCCAAATGGCTCCATGGTCCTACCATACAAAGTCTAAGAAGTGAGAGAACCTTCCTTCATTCCTTTCTGTCTTCTTGTTCAGTTCAAACTGACTGTTTTCCTGATGCATACTAATGTCCTTATCAAAAAAGTCGTGCTTTCTCTCTCTCTCTCTTTTGCAATATGATATAGGCTAAAAGTTTCCAAAGTTTTAAATTCTATTCCCCTTTTGATTAATAATTCCATCTTTAAATTATTTCTCTTTTCCCCCATTTTACTCTAAGCATTCAAGAGAAGCCAAGCCACACCTTCAACACTTTGCTTAGATATTTCCTCAGCCAAATATTTAATGTATTGCTCACAAGTTCTACCTTCTACAAAACATTTGGCAAAACATTGGCAGGAACACAGTTCAGCCAAGCTCTTTACCACTTTATAACAAAGATCACCTTTCCTCTAGTCTCTGATAGATTCCTCATTTCCATTTGAGACCCAATCAAAATGGCCTTTACCACCCATATTTCTACCAACATTCTGTTCATGACCTCTTAGATATTCTCTAAGAAGATGAAGGTTTTCAGTACTCCTCTTCCATGAGCTCTCACTAGAATCACCCTTAACAGTCCCTTCATGGTAATGTGGGCTTTTTCAAGCATGCATCTCAAAACTCCTCTAGCCTATACTCATTACATGGTTCCAAAGTCACATCCAAATTTTTATATATTTGTTACAGCAGCACTCCATTCACAGTATCAATCTTCGGTCTTAGTCTGTTTAGGCTGCTATGACAAAATACCACAGATTGTGTGGCTTATAAACAGTGGAAATTTATCTCTCACAGTTCTGGAGGCTAGAAGTCCAAATCAGAATGCCAGCATGGTAGGGGTCTGGTGAAGGTCCTCTTCCAGGTGGCAGACTGCCAACTTCTTGCTGTGTCCCCCCATGGTAGAAGGGAAAAGCTTCCTCTCTGGGGCCTCTTTTTTTTATAAGGGCACCTTCATGACTTAATTACATCCCAAAGTCTTCACCTGCTAATACCATCACCTTGGGCATTATGTTTTCAACATATGAATTTGGGAAGGACACAAACACTTATACCACAGTACTTTACTATTTTGGAAACAGAATAAGCTATATTAAATAAGATTTCAATGGAATAGTTATCAGACTTAAACCAACATAGTTTGAACAGTAGTGTACCTAAATCTATAAAATAATGAGCCCTACCAAGTCCAGGTTCTGCTTCTAGTAGCATAAAGCCAGAAAGATTATTAAATTCTTTCACTTTACAAATGGGAAAATTAAAGTTTAGAGAGATCAAATGTCTCAATTTGAACCCTGTAGGGCCACAAGCAGGTTGCCCCAAGATGAGCCACTTTAGCATAAACATTATTTTCAGTTAAAAGCAATCAAAACCCCGTGAATTCAGGAATAACTCTTTAGCCACCCCTCAGTTGCCTGCTTATACTAGGGAGAAAGCTATTAACAGAGATTTTTTTTTACCTAAGAAACTTACCTACATAATAGGGCAATCTTTGTTTTCTAGATATCTCCTTTCCCTTTCCTGCTAATGGTCTTTCTCCTCTTTGTATCCTTAGATGCCTTCCCCTCTCTTTGGCTCATATGAGCATCGTATTGCCTCACTGTCTGGAATCTCCATGTCTATGTGCATTCCCCATACATACACATGCTATTAAATTTTATTTTCTCCTGCTAATCTGTCTCACATCAATTTGATTCTTAGTCCAGCTAGAAGGATCATGAAGGGCAGAGAAAGTTTTCCCTCCCCAACACCCCCAATTTACACAAATGAGTTAGTGTCATAGCCAGGACTAGAACGTATTTCTACTCCAAGCCCATTTTTTCTAATCAATTCCCATCACAACTCAAATTAAAATACTGCATTTTTCACATACTTCACTTTACAAAACACACCAAATGATGACTTAATGTTGAAAAATCAACTGTGGTTGATTACAGAGAAGGAAGAATAGCTCAATCTTTTTGAGGGGAAAAGAATTTTAGAAGAACATAAAAAGCTAATTAGAATAAAATAATAAGAAAAAATTAAACATAGTGAAATCCTTTTATTTTAAAGATTTATTTATTTATTTGTTTGTTTGTTTGTTTATTTATTTATATTTGAGAGAGAGAGTGCACATGAGCATGGAGGGAGGGGGAGAGGGAAAGAAAATCTTAAGCAGACTCTGTGATGAGTGTGGAGCCCCATGCAAGGCTCAATCTCATGACCCTGAGATCACAGTCTGAGCCCAAACCATGTCAGTTGCTTAACCAACTGTGCCACCCAGGCACCTTGTGAATTCCAAATAGATCAATTTAGATTCTATCCTATTCTCATCATTATATCTGAATGGTTATTATTTCTCATTCTACAAAGCTATCTCTATCTCCAATAAGAAACATTCAGAAAAGAAAAAAAAAACATGACATTTTATAAGCAAAACAAAATTTTCAACTTCATTTTGTAAACATTGTACCCTGTCAAATATCTTTTTTGATAGATAATTTTTTCTGATCTTTTTTTACATTCATATTCTCTATCCCACAAAATTCATTTCTTTAGGACTGGAGACATGTAGATGTGGTATGTGTGTCACTTCTTTATGTGCCCAAATGCTCTAAGGTTTTCTCCTTACAATATCCATAGATGTTGACAGCAGTTGCTCCCAAATTTTTAATAATGAAGACAATCTTTAATTTCTAAAAATTGTATAGATCCCACATAATAGTTACATTTTAGTAGTTGTTGATTGATAAAGTCTATAGACTCCAACATTCATTAATTAACACTTCTAAATGAATTTATATTTTTGTTGTTGTTGTTTTGGGTTGTTTTGGTTTTTTTTTTAAAGGTTTTATTTTTTAAGTAATTTCTACACCCAATGTGGGACTCAAACTTACATCCCAGAGATCAAGAGCTGCATGCTCTACCAACTGACCCAGCCAGGTGCCCCTGAATTTGTATTTTCTTAATCACATCATTTGCATATGTTTTAAAATTTGTAGATAATTATTTGTAAAGCATGGTATTTATTCAGTGTGTTCACAGTGACTGGGGGCATACAGTTTCCTGGACTCTACAGTAATACCCTATCTCCCAACACCAACAACGAGCCTGGGTTTGAACCCCACAAGTCTCCTTATGGAAGCCCTGTGTTTGTAACTACCTGGAAAGAAGCCAGGGAGGGAATCTATGCTGGTCCTTCTTCCTACTCATAGTCATATCCATATTCATGCACTATCAACTTCAAGAAGATTTAGACTTCACTAGACTTGTTCACCACCTCAGCTGAAGGGTTTCGGGGAACATTCCCTCCCCACCAAATGTGCCACTTTAAATGTGGATTTTTTGAGCGGAAGGCACTTGAGACTCTATGGGCTCAAAAGAAACTTCTGTCCCTCCCTTAACCACACAGAAGAATCTAAATTGGGGGTCTTTCCCAGAATAAGAGTTATTAACAGAGATAAATTTTATCTGAGTGACTCACTTGTTATGGTAGGGCAAATATTTAATTAGCAAACATCTGCCCTTCTTATCACCTTGTGAGATGCATTCCTTTTCTCTGAAATCCCAGAGTCCTACCCCCATCTCCTTTGTTCAGACTGACATATATACCTCATTTTTCTGTCTTTAGAATTTCTCTGTATGAACACCTATTAAATTTTATTTCCTACTACTAATCTGTCTCATGTCAATTTGATTCCTAGGCCAGTTAGAAGGATGTGTGAAGGAACAAGAATTCTTGCTCCTGAAACAGTGCTAGGAAAATGCCTGGCCCTTAGGCTGTCTTCAATAAATATTTGATGAGTATATGTGTCTAGGAAGAAGATGCTGTGGCCGAGGTTGAAGAGGTTGCTGCCTGTGTTCTCCTCAAAGATTTTGAGGGATTCCTGTCTCACATTGAGGTCTTTCATCCATTTTGAGTCTATTTTTGTGTATGGTGTAAGTAAATGGGCCAATTTCATCTTTCTGTATGAGGCTGTCCAATTTTCCCAACACCATTAGTTGAGACTTTTTTCCATTAGATAGTCTTTCTTGCTTTGTTGTCATATAACACCCAGTGCTCCATGCAATATGTGCCCTCCTTAATACCCATCACCTTGCTAAACCATCCCTCCACACCACTCCCCTCTAAAACCCTGTTTGTTTCTCAGAGTCCATAGTCTCTCATGGTTCATCTCTCCCTCCGATTTCCCTCCCTTCATTTTTCCCTTCCTTCTCCTAATGTCCTCCATGCTATTCCTTATGTTCCACAAATAAGTGAAACCATTAGATAATTGACTTTCTGTGCTTGACTTATTTCACTTAGCATAATCTCCTCCAGTCCCATCCATGGTGATGTAAAAGTTGGGTATTCATCCTTTCTGATGGATGAGTAATATTCCATTGTATATATGGACCACATTTCTTTATCCATTCATCTCTTGAAGGGCATCTTGGTTCTTTCCACAGTTTGGCTATTGCAGACATTGCTGCTATGAACATTGGGGAGCATATGGCCCTTCTTTTCACTACATCTGTGTCTTTGGGGTAAATACCCAGCAGTGCAATTGCTGGGTCATAGGGTAGCTCTATTTTTAATTTTTTGAGGAACCTCCACAATGTTTTCCAAAGTGGCTGTACCAACTTGCATTCCCACCAAGAGTGTAAGAGGGTTCCCCTTTCTCCACAACCTCTCCAACATTTGTTGTATCTTTCCCTGTCCATTTTTGCCATTCGAACTGGTGTAAGGTGGTATCTCAATGTGGTTTTGATTGGAATTTCCCTGATGGCTAATGATGATGAACATTTTTTCATGTGTCTGTTAGCCATTTGTATGTCTTTTTCAGAGAAGTGTCTGTTCATGTCTTCTGCCCATTTTTTGACTTGATTATTTGTTTTTTGGGTGTTGAGTTTGAGAAGTTCTTTATAGATCTTGGATACCAGCCCTTTATCTGTAGTGTCCTCTGCAAATATCTTCTCCCATTCTGTGGGTTGCCTCTTTGTTTTGTTGACTGTTTCCTTGGCTCTGCAGAAGCTTTTTATCTTGATGAAGTCCCAAAAGTTCATTTTTGCTTTTGTTTCACTAGCCTTTGGAGATGTATCTTGAAAGAAGTTGCTGTGGCCGATGTCAAAGAGGTTACACTCTATGTTCTCTTCTAGGATTTTGATGGATTCCTGTCTCACATTGAGGTCTTTCATCCATTTTGAGTTTATCTTTGTGAATGGTGTTAGAGAATGATCGAGTTTCATTCTTCTGCATGTGGCTGTCCAATTTTCCCAGCACCATTTATTGAAGAGACTGTCTTTTTTCCATTGCATGTTTTTACCTGCTTTGTCAAAGATTATTTGGCCATAGAGTTGAGGGTCCATATCTGGGTTCTCTATTCTGTTCCATTGGTCTATATGTCTGCTTTTGTGCCAGTACCATGCTGTCTTGGTGATCACAGCTTTGTAATATAGCTTGAAATCGGGCAACGTGATGTCCCCAGCTTTGTTATTCTTTTTCAACATTTCCTTGGCTATTCGGGGTCTTTTCTGATTCCATACAAATTTTAGGATTCTTTGTTCCAGCACTTTGAAAAATATCATTGGAATTTTGATCGGGATGACATTGAAGGTATAGATTGCTCTGGGCAGCATAGACATTTTAACAATGTTTATTCTTCCGATCCATGAGCATGGAATATTTTTCCACCTTTTTGTGTCTTCTTCAATTTCTTTCATGAGTGCTCTATAGTTCCTAGAGTACAGATACTTTACCTCTTTGGTTAGGTTTATTCTGAGGTACCATATGGTTTTTGGTGCTATTGTAAATGGAATAATTTCTCTAATTTCTCTTTCTAGAGTTGCGTTGTTAGTGTATAAGAAAGCAACTGATTTCTGTGCGTTGATTTTATATCCTGCCACATTACTGAATTGCTGGATGAGTTCTAGTATTTTGGGGGTGGAGTCTTTTGGGTTATCCACATAAAGTATCATGTCATGTGCGAAAAGAGAGAGTTTGACTCCTTCTTTTCCAATTTGAATACCTTTCATTCCTTTTTGTTGTCTGATTGCTGTTGCTAAGACTTCTAGTACTCTGTTGAACAAGAGTGGCAAGAGTGGGCATCCTTGACGTGTTCCTGATCTCAAGGGAAAGGCTCTCAGTTTTTCCACACTGAGGATGATATTCGCTGTGGTTTTTTCATAGATGGATTTTATGAACTTGAGGAATGTTCCCTCTATCCCTATACTCTGAAGAGTTTTAATCAGGAAAGGATGCTGCATTTTGTCAAAGGCTTTTTCTGCATCAATTGGGAGGACCATATGGTTCTTCTGCCTCCTCTTATTAATGTGTTCTATCACACTGATTGATTTGCAAATGTTGAACCACCCTTGCATACGGGGATAAATCCCACTTGGTCGTGGTGGATGATACTTTTAATGTATTTTTGGATCCTATTAGCTAGGATTTTGTTGAGGATTTTGGAATCCATATTCATCAGGGATATCGGTCTGAAATACTCCATTTTCTTGGGGTCTTTGCCTGGTTTGGAGATGAAGGTAATGCTGGCCTCATAGAATGAGTTTGGAAGTTTTCCTTCTGTTTCTACTTTTTGAAACAGCTTCAGTAGAATAGGTATTATTTCTTCTTTGAATGTTTGGTAGAATTCCCCAGGGAATCCATCAGGCCCCGGACTCTTGTTTTTTGGGAGGATGTGGATCACTGCTTCAATCTCGTTACTGGTTCTTGGCCTTTTCAAGTTGTCAATTTCTTCCTGTTTCAGTCTTGGCAGCTTATACGTTTCCGGGAAGGCCTCCATTTCATCCAGGTTGCTCAGTTTATTGGCATAGTTGTTGATAATAATTTCTAAAATTGTTTCTATTTCCTTGGTGTTAGTCGTGATCTCTCCTGTTTCATTCATAATTTTACTAATTTGGGTCCTTTCTCTCTTCTTTTGGATAAGTCTGGCCAGTGGTTTATCAATCTTATTAATTCTTTCAAAGAACCAACTTCTAGTTTCATTGATATGATCTACTGTGTTTCTGGTTTCTAATTCATTGATTTCTGCTCTAATTTTAATTATTTCTCTTCTAATGCGTGGCTTAGGCATCGTTTGTTGCTTTTTCTCTAGTTCTTTAAGGTGTACAGTTAGTTGGTGAATTCGGGATTTTTCTATTTTTTTGAGTGAGGCTTGGATGGCTATGTATTTCCCCCTTAAGACCGCCTTTGCAGTATCCCATAGGTTTTGGACCAATTTGTTTTCTTTCTCATTGATTTCCATGAATTGTTTAAGTTTTTCTTTGATTTCTTGGTTGACCCAAAGATTCTTGAGCAGAGTGGTCTTTAGCTTCCAAGTGTTTGAATTTCTGCCAATTTTTTTCTTGTGATTGAGTTCCAGTTTTAGAGCATTGTGGTCTGAGAATATGCAGGGAATAATCTCAATCTTTTGGTATCAGTTGAGACCTGATTTGTGACGCAGTATGTGGTCTATTCTGGAGAAAGTTCCATGTGTGCTCGAGAAGAATGAGTATTCTGTTGTTTTAGGGTGGAATGTTCTGTAAATATCTATGAGGTCCATCTGGTCCAATGTATCATTCAAAGCTCTTGTTTTCTTGTTGATTTTCTGCTTAGATGAGCTGTCCATTGCTGAGAGTGGAATATTGAGGTCTCCTACAATTAACGTATTGTTATCAATAGGACTCTTTATTTTGGTTAACAGTTGGCTTATGTAGAAGGCTGCTCCCATGTTGGGGGCATAGATATTTACAATTGTTAGATCTTCTTTTTGGATAGACCCTTTAAGAATGATATAGTGTCCTTCTGTGTATCTAATTACAGACTTTAGTTTAAAATCTAATTTGTCTGATAGAAGAATTGCTACCCCAGCTTTCTTTTGAGGTCCTCTGGCATGGAAGATGGATCTCCGTCCCTTCACTTTCAGTCTGGATGTATCTTTAGATTCAAAATGAGTCTCTTGTAGACAGCATATGGATGGGTCCTGTCTTTTTATCCAATCTGCAACCCTGTGGTGTTTTATGGGAGCATTTAGGCCATTCACGTTGAGAGTGATTGTTGAAAGATATGAATTAATTGCCATCATGTTGCCTGTGAAGACGTTGTTTTTATAGATTGTCTCTGTAAATTTCTGCTGTATATCAGTCTTGGGGTCTTACTCCTTTATGGGACCCTCCCCCCTTAGTATTTCATGCAGGGCCAGCTTAGTGGTCCCATATTCTTTCATTTTCTGCCAGCCGTGGAAGCTCTGCATCTCTCCATCCATTCTAAGTGAAAGCCTTGCCAGATAAATTATTCTTGGCTGCATGTTCTTCTCATTTAGTACCCTGATTATGTCTTGCCAGGCTTTTCTGGCTTGCTAGGTCTCTGTGGATAGATCTGACGTTATTCTGATGTTCCTCCCTCTGTAGGTAAGCAGTCTCTTCCCCCTAACTGCCCTTAAGATGGTTTCCTTGTTTCTAGGATTTGCAAGTTTTACTATTACATGCCGGGGTGTTGGCCTGTTTTCCTTGATTTGGGGAGGGGTCCTCTCTGCCTCTAGGATGCGAATGTTTGTTTCATTCCCCAGATTAGGGAAGTTCTCAGCTACGATTTGCTCAAATACATCTTCTAGTATTCTCTCTCTCTCCACTACCTCCGGGATTCCAATTATTCTGACATTAGAACGCTTCATGGTGTCACTTATTTCTCTGATTCTATTTTCATGGATTCTGAGTTGTTTTTCCCTGGCCTCCTCTTTTCCTTTTTTATCCATTATATTGTCTTCCAGTTCGCTTATTCATTCTTCTGCCTCACTTACCCTAGCTGTTAGATTATCTAGATTGAATTGGATCTCATTGATAGCATTTTTAATTTCTGCCAATTCAGCTTTCATTTCTGCCCTTAGAGACTCTATGTTGCTATTAAGTGTTTTCTCCATTCTAGCCATTGTCTTCACAATTGCTAGCCTGAATTCCATCTTTGACATCTTGGTTATATCTGCATCCATTTGTAAATCTGCAGGATAAGTTATAATCTCTGAGTCTTTTCTATTTTGGGGGTTCCTCCTCCTTGTCATTCTGTTGATGGGATGTTGAGGGAATGTATAGAGTCTAAATTATTGACCAGAACCCAAGCAAGATGTACCTGTTTTCTAGAGACCTTAGGGTTGCTGGCCTCTTGTTCCCCCAGCCTGTCTTCTGTGGGTGGGGCCTGCCGGCTGTTACTCAGGCACCCCTGTTTGGGCGGGGTTGCCCTGCACCCCTGTGGTGGGGGATGGGCTCAGTGGGAATCAGTTTTGGGGGCTTTTGTTCTCTGGCGGCTCTTCCTGGCGGCTTTCCACATCTCTTCCGTGAGTCAAGCAGAAGAGACCGTTTCCAACCCTCTGCCTCAGAGCAGAGAGATGGCAGGCTGTTCTTCAGTGAACTCTCCAGGCCACACTTGTCTCCATTTCTGTCCGTGCTGCTGTAAACTGCAGCGTCCTGGGTTGTGCACTCGTCCTCAGCACTCCCAGTCTCGCCTCCAGGTCGGGGCATGTCTCTGCCCTTTGTGCTCCTAAAACCGCCAGCTGCTCCCTGTTTGCAGGCGCAACCCCGCAGCTCCAGTTTTCCACCTCAGCGGCTGCCCTAAAGTCCTTTCCCCGCTGCTACTGGTCTGCGAGTCTGTGCCCTGTCCCCAGTGAGCGAGGCTGTCGCTCACCGGCAGTGTAGGATCTCCATGGCCAGGCACCCTCCCGCTGTCGCTTATCCTCCAATATGTGCCCACAGATTCACGGCTCCTTGCTTCATACCTTGAAACCAACCGCCTGCAATATTCCGTTTGTAGAGATCCAGATCTTCTTACATTTCAGGCTGATTTTGTGGGTGCTCAGAGTGGTCTGGTAGATATCCAGCTCAATTCCGCAGACCAGTTGAAATAGGGTCCCCTACTCCTCCGCCATCTCTCCTCCTCCTCAGCATTAAGACTCCAGCTTTGGTTTTCTTTTTCGACATTCCTCTGGCTATTCAGGGTCTTTTCTGGTTCCATACAAATTTTAGGATTGTTCCAGCTCTGTGAAAAATGTTGATGGTATTTTGATAGGGATTGTATTGAAAGTGTAGATTGCTCTAGGTAGCATAGACATTTTAACAATATTTGTTACGGGTACCTGGGTGGCTCAGTTGGTTGGGTGTGTGCCTTTGGCTCAGGTCATGATCCCAGGGTCCTGGGATCAAGTCCCACATTGGGCTTCCTGCTCTGTGGGGAGCCTGCTTCTCCTTCTCTTCCCCGCTTGTGCTGTCTCTCTCTCTCTCACTATCTCTGTCTCTCTCTCAAATAAATAAATAAAATCTTAAACAACAACAACAACAAAACAACAACAACAACAAAATATTTGTTCTTCCAATCCATGGGCATGGAATGTTTTTCCATTTCTTTGTGTCTTCCTCAATTTCTTTCATGAGTATTCTATAGTTTTCTGAGTATAGATCCTTTGCCTCTTTGGTTAGGTTTATTCCTAGGTATCTTATGGTTTTGGGTGCAGTTGTAAATGGGATCGACTCCTTAATTTCTCTTTCTTCTGTCTCATTGTTGGTGTATAGAAATGCAACTGGTTTCTGTGCATTGATTTTGTATCCTCCCACTTTACTGTATTCCTATAAATCTGCAAAGATACCATTTTTAAGCATGCTTCCAACGAAGAAATTCTCTTTATTCCAACTCTTCAAATCTGACAACTGTGGAAACACTTATGAATTACCAAGAAATACCCTCCCTCTGACAACAGAAGCATCTCCGTGCCAACTAGGGGACATATATTAGCCAAGGTAATAGAATATTTAATTTCAAGTGAGACTAGTTATCCAAATATTTGTTTTCTGAGTTTGCAAAGGGTGAGTACAGATAACTAGAGATCAAATACAGAGGGATGCCTATTTTGGAAGCACAGCACAATAATTATAAAAGTAAATACTTTAGTATTTCCAAAAGCTATATTATAAATCTGGGAAATTTCTGCCTAAATGATGTAACAAGTTTATTGAATAATGACTATTACCAGGCACAGGGCTAATTGTTTTATGTGCACTGTTTTATTTAATTCCCCCAACAACCCTATAAGATTGGTAATATTATTATCTTTATTTTACAGATGAAGAAACTGAAGTTAAGGGAAGGTAAATAACTTATCCAAGGTCACACTGGTAATTCTTGAGCCATTACTCTCTCTTTGCCACTATATTCAAAGACACAGTAAGGGAAAATTTCATTTTTTTTCCTACCTAGATAAATTAGAACATTTCTACTTTTATCCTTAGCTCACTGGTGTATTAATTACAACTGCCATTTCCCATGATTCTGGTTATTTAGTTATGTGCATTCTTATTTTCTACTGGCCACTTTAAAAGAGGGAAGAATTGATAAGTAGCATTAAAAAAGTTTTTAAGGGCACCTGACTGGCTTAGTTGGTTAAATGGCTGACTTCAGCTCAGGTCATGGTCTCCCAAGTGGGGCTCCAAGCTCAGTGGTGATTATGCTTCTCCCTCTTCTTCTGCTCCTCCCCCAGCACATGCTCTCTCTCTCTCTCTCTCTCTCAAATAAATAAGTAAACTATTTAAAATATAGTTTTGTAGGGGCGTCTGGGTGGCTCATTCGTTAAGTGTCTCCCTTGGCTTGGGTCATGATCTCAGGGTCCTGGGACTGAGCCCCCACATCAGGCTCCCTGCTCAGTGGGAGGCCTGCTTGTCCCTCTCCCACTCCCCCTGCTTGCTCTCTCTCTCTCACTGTGTCTCTCTCTGTGTCAAATAAATAAATTTAAAAATCTTAAAAAAAAGGGGCGCCTGGGTGGCTCAGTTGGTTAAGCGACTGCCTTCGGCTCAGGTCATGATCCCGGAGTCCCAGGATCGAGTCCTGCATCAGGCTCCCTGCTCGGCAGGGAGTATGCTTCTCCCTCTGACCCTCGTCCCTCTCATGCTCTCTGTCTCTCATTCTCTCTCTCTCAAATAAATAAGTAAAATCTTAAAAAAAAAAAATCTTAAAAAAAATAAAACTCTCATGGTATTCTTTAAAAAAAATAAAAAAATAGTTTTGTAAACACTAAATTTTATCAAAAGTTACATCTAGAATTCACAATTAATAAAACTGAACTCCATAGTGTTAGGTGGAGTTTCATTATAAACAAAAGTAATTAGGTCAGAAATTGGGGGGAAAAACCTAGGTGGTTGTAAATTAATTCACTATAGTGTTACCAAGAGATCTATCACAGCCACTAACTCAGGAAACAAATGTTGAGCCCTAGTGTGCTCCCAAGGGGGCTAGACAAATCAAAAGCATAGCTTCTGGCTGGGTTTGCCAACAACATTGCAGAACAAACTTGGATAAACTTGTTGCAAAAGAAGCCAATAACTCAAGAAATGAGGGTTCAGGAAAGAGAAAGGGAGAAATTTGTTTTGGGTGCCAGCAGTGGGGAGAGGTGGCAGGCTCAAGCCTTAACAACTGACCTCTCCACCCACAAGATGGACACCTTGAATTTTATAGAAAAGTTGGGGCAGTGGGGTACTTAAAAGATAACAGGCAAAGAGCACATGATTATGGGTGGGGGTTGGTATGTGTTCAGCCCATGATCTTGGGCAGGGAAGGGGACATGTGGGTGTGGTCTTCTAGGCATTCCATTGCTATCAGGGTTTTTCTGGTCTGGCTGTTGGGATGTTCCAGGTCATTGTAAAACATCATCAATGCCTCAAAAAGATGCAGTAAGAAACAAGCATGATGGGTTTTAGTTAGAGCATGAGTTAAGCAGTCTTCTCTATTTCTGGTTTTAGCTGGGGGTCTACAGTTGAGCAAGAGGGTTTGCTAACAATAGTACTTATCATCAGTTTTGACCTTCGAGTAGTTGTCAGTTCTCCTTTTTTTTTTTTTTTTTTGATCCAATAGCTTTTTCAGAGTTATTTTAAATTCCAGAATGACAACAAAAAACATAAACAACAGAATAAACATTTGTGGAACTTGGCCTGTAACTCCTGACCAGACATTTATTTTTTGCCTCCTTCAAAACTTTCAGAAGAATTAGGCATTTGACATTTTGTCTTTGCATAAGGCCTATTTTTCTCTGTGGTTCTTCTTACCATCGTCTCTCACTGTTTTCTAGGTCCTATCTGATCTTACACATACCAAAGAGCAAAAGATGGGTGCGTATTTAGAGCAGAAGGGTTGGAAAGAGGCAAAAGCTTTTTACTGAGTATCACCGTTGACCTCAGTAGTTCATTTCATTCACTTGTACTTAAAGTAGTGATAAGCTATTTAAGAGATCAGTGGCATAATTTTCAAACTCATTTTCTATAGATGGGATGAGGTATGGGTAATTTCAGAGATCAGCTAAAAGTAAATTTTCAGCAAAAATGACAATACACTTTTTGTTCCCTGACTTACAAGTGTGGAAGCCCTTTATCAGCATGGTGTGCAGCTCTCAAGAATTTGGTTATAGCCCTAGTAATGGTATGCTTTACATTAGTTCACATACCCAAAGTCTTCAAGATTTTTTAAGATGTTTACTGTTTACTTCAGTAAGAATCTTGGCATAATCTTTTTTAGTATGTTTAACTTTCTAAACAGTAGATGTTTATGAATTTTTGTTTGCCATCACTGTTTCTGGGTTCTAAACTTTAGATAAAATGTGTATAAAATACTTTAGTAACAACAAACCAACCAATACTGAGGTACTTAAGATTTGGACCCTTTAAATGTTTGACAGATAGATGGAATATGTTTATGCTTATATTAATGCACATAATAAGTTCACAGGGATAAAATATAATGTCACATTTACTTAATAAGTTCTCTTTACACCTTTAAGTTGTTTTTTTTTTTAAAGATTTTATTTATTTATTTGAGACAGACAGAATGAGAGACAAAGAGCATGAGAGGGAGGAGGGTCAGAGGGAGAAGCAGACTCCCTGCCGAGCAAGGAGCCTGATGTGGAACTCGATCCCGGGACTCCAGGATCATGACCTGAGCTGAAGGCAGTCGCTTAACCAACTGAGCCACCCAGGCGCCCTACACCTTTAAGTTTTAAAGACTCCATTAACATCAATTTTCTTTTTACTGCAATTTCCTGTTATATGGTGGTATATTCTGGTATGTTGCCATGAAATTAATTTATATTTAAACCCTATTACATTTCCAAAAATCTCATCTCTAAGTTAATTTTGTACTGTAATTTTTTTTTTTATAACAGATCATTGAGTAGTATCAACTGTGAATTCACCTAAGCCATGAGGGCAAATGATTTTGTAGATATATCATATCTTAATTTGGGTTTAGAAGGTAGTGGAATCTAAAATGTAGCTTCTAGGGGCTCCTGGCTGGCTCAGTTGGAAGAGCCTATGATTCTTGATCTTAGGTCATGAGTTCAAGCCCCTCCCTGGGTGTAGAGATTACAAATAAATAAATAAATAAATAAATAAATAAATAAATAAATAAACAGTCAAACAAATTTAAAAATATAAATAAAATAAAATGTAGCTTCTGTTAGCAAATAATAAGGTGTAGAAGCAAAAAACTTTTCCTGCACCCCTCAAGAGTCTTCTGGTTTGTGTAAGAATTAAATTGACATGAGACAGGTTAACAGGAGAGAATCAAATTTAGTTACATTACATATGTGTGGGGAATCCACATAAACATGAGAGATTCCAAAGACAGGTAAAATGAAGTATAGTCATTCTGAACTAAGGAGAAGGAGGTAAGGGTCTGGGACCTCAAAGGGAAGGAAAGCAATTCATAGGAAGATGAAAAAGAGTACGTTTTTGGCAAACAAATGTTTTCTGGGCTACACAGAAACAATAGGACATAGAGAGGAATTTTAACAAACATATTTTGCTAAATTCTTGCCTACCACCCTTAGTTCTTATTATAATGTAGTTATCTATGGTGATAGCTCTCTTCTTGGAGCAGGTCCTTTATCTAAATTATTTTAAGCAGTTAGTGGGAAAGTCAGTTTCTTCCTAAATCTTTTCAGTCTTGATTGTTTTCAGCTTGAAATATGTGCAAGCTGAAATGGCACATTTTAGGGCAACTGGTTCTGAGCCCCTGTGAGGGTGTGATATAATGAATACTAAGAACTTCATATTGGCAATTCCAAATCTCTTTCCTGTGAGTAATCCAAAGCACAAGACTAAGCAAATATAATTAGGTTTTGCTGCATAAAGTTGTTATTTGTTTAAATGTTGTAATCTTCTTATTAAATATAATCTGAAATTTAATTTGGTGACAAGCAGTAAATATTGAAAAGGAGGCTGAGCTTTCATCAAATCTAACCCCGACTTTGATGATTTTTATATTTGCATAATTAAAACTTTCTTTCCCCTGCTGTTTTCTCAAGTCCAGTGAAATCATGGTGAAATTTTCTTGAAAATACAGGGTGGAGAGGGCAAGATATCAATTTTTTGTGTGTTATTTTAATGTCATGGAAGCCAAACAATGTTGCAATATAATGCACAATAAACACATAAGAATGTAATGTAAACATATAGGAATGGTCTTTCAACTGGAAGATGGGAAAGTTTTTCAAGGACTTTCACAACAGAGCTAAAAGGACCCAAATATAATAATAAAGGTGATTTTTTTCTCCAGTATAAAAATAAAGTCTGATGAATTTACCAAAAGCAGGAACTACTGTTTTCATTTACTGCTGATATAATAGAAAGGGGTCATCATGGGGAAATTTTAAAGTGAATTGCAAGCCATTGTCAGTACTGAATAGAGAAAAGACATTGGTTCCTTCTCTGGAGCAGTTGGAAAAGTTCCCAATAGCCATTACAGAGCTCTGGAAGCAAGCAATCCAGCAACTGGACACTCCATATATAATGTTAGCTGGAGCTCCCTAGAGAGCGCTTAAGTCTCACCACATGCCTTCAGTCCAAAATAATCTGACCAGTTAAAAATACATAAAACAGAGTAAAAAAAAAAAAAAACAAATTTACCCAGAGGTATATAAAAATGAACTAGCTGCATAGAGTGAAAACAAAGGGAACATCTGATTTTGAAGCCAGGCTTTGGTGACAATTTTCTATGTGGCTCTGGTCAAAGGCCAAAAGTGGAAAAAAAAGTCTGTGATAATTATTTGAGTTAACTCCACTGGAAAAACAGTTTCTTCTTAATTTCTAAGACACTGAGGCAAGTGTTTTAGCATGTTTTAGCCCCAAATAGTCTGGATATTATTTTAGATCTCTGAGAGAATATTCTTTGTTGTTTAAAAATAATGTTATTGTTTAGTAAAGTGATGTTAAGTTAAAAAATCAAATGATATAAAAAGATTCAAGAATGAAAATTAAAATCTCCCTTAAAGTCTATTTGTAGTAGTTTTTAGGAATAGATTTAATTTGAGAACTTTTTTTTCCTATTCAAATCCTTTTCATCCTTTGAAGTAGAACTGCAGTTTTGTCTCTCCTGAGAAATCCTCTGTGATTAGATTGCTTAGCTTCCACCCATCTTTGCTTTTGATTAATTTTAAGGAAAGTAATGTAAACATTCTACAATTAGACATTTATTTAATATGACTCATTTTTATTTCCCCAAATGAATGTAAGTTCCTCAAGCCAAAACATATTTTATCTCATATGTAGTGGCTTACATAATAATTGATAATACAGGAGACATCCAATAAGTCAATAATTGTTGTTTTGTCTTATAATACTCATTTCCATCTTAAGGATTTATAAAAGGATGCAAAAATTAAGAATCTGAATATTTTAACAAGGTTCGAAATTTCCTTGAGATTTGGGAGCAATTTCATCAATTTACATTAAATGATGTACATTTAAAACTATGCTTGTGTTAAATAAAACACACATTTTAAAACTTTTTGATCTGGGGCTATAACTGAACAGAATAAGAGTTCATCCAGCTGATGCACAGTAAGCAAATAAAAACTGACACTGAGGTTTGCAGTGAAGAAAGATAGGTTATTTATTTGTGTGGTGCCACCCAGGAGAATGAGGAGGATAGGGGGTAGGGGAGGGCTAATGCTCAAAAGTTTCAAACCCTCTGATGGCTTGCAAGTGAGGGTTTTTAAGGGCAAAATTTGGGACAGGGGTCTCCTCTCCTGAGTAGGTGGATGCCACTGATTGGAAGCCCATGAAGTCATGCTAGCAGGTGCTCTGGTGACGCTTCATCTGGTTCCCTGTTGGTCTTCTCCATCTCAAAAGACTTGGAATCTAAAAAAAAAAATCTTTATTCTTTATGTTTAAGATTTCATTAAGTACATCGGATGATTATATCTTTAGGGTGGTGCTGATTAACTGCTTGTAAACTAGTGGGGTTGCATTCCTACAAGTTCCTTAGCTGGTCCAATATGACCTCTAGTGTTTATTCTTTCATCTGAACTGACAAGATGGATGCTAGCCTCAGGACCACTTTAGACTCTTTTTTTTTTTTTTAAGATTTAAAAAAATTTTTAAGTAATCTCTCATGTAGGAAAGACATTAGGGTTCGAAGCCAATGGCCAAGAAAGAATTCTTGAGACGTCTTTGGTGCAAAAGGTGATTTTATTAAAGCACAAGGATAGGACCCGTGGGCAGAAAGAGCTGCACCAGGGTCATGAGGAGTGGCCCATTAGATAACTTGCAAGTTGGGAGGTGGTAAGGGATAGCATAAGTCTCTAAGGAATTTTGGAAGCAAGGTTTCCAGGACCTTGAAGGGGCTAGCTATAGTTGACAAAAAGTCGTTTATTATAGTCTAATAAAAACCTGAGTCATGAGACCCTTCAGATATATATCGGTAGGCCATATGTTTGGGGAATGATTACCAACACGAATCTTGGGGGGTTTAGAGATAAAGGAAGTTTCCAAAGGAATTTTTATATGTTAAAGTTGACTTACAGGATCTTGGGCGTCAGGCTAAGGTTGCCTTTTGCCTTTAGCAAAGTAGTAACATCCAGGCAGTTGAGTCCCTAGAGGAATATCACTCTGCCTGTTTTAAGGACTTTTCAGTGGGTTGTAGGTAGTAAGGAAATTTAATGATTTAATGATTTTTCTCCTGTCCCCGTGCTTTAATAAAATCACCTTTTTGCACCAAAGACGTCTCAAGAATTCTTTCTTGGCTGTCAGCTTCGAACCCTAACATGTTTCTTACATCATATGCATTAGTCATCAAAGCACTGACATCTCATGTCATGTAGCCTCTGGAAAACTCCTTTATTTACTCTTAAGAGAGTAAGAGTGAAAAAAGCAAATAATATCTTCATATAATAGTGAAAATATTTTGACCCTGTGGACTCCCCAAAAGGATCTTGACAACCCTAGTTTTCCCCAGACCACACTTTTAGAATTGCTGCTCTAGATGAACTAAACTCAACACATCTCTTCAAAAGTAATCATATTTGGAGGTTTATGGAACAACAAGAACTGAGGCATTGGTTATGGTCAAAAAAGGTTTTATGTTTTAGTGCTCCCATACCTGGTCTGTAGGTTCGACCTAGAGAATAAGAGTGCCCACTAGAAGGCTGGGTTCATCCCCAGAAGGCTAGGCTTCAAGGCTATAAGACCATCTAGTCAGTATTTCTCTGTTTTGATCTGAAGACCACTACATCAGAATTGGTAAATATTTCAACTGCAGATAACTGGATCCCACTACAATCAATTAAATAAGAATCTTGGACGTGGAGCCCGGGAATCTTCTATTTTAATAAGATCTCCAAGTGAATCTGTTACTTAGTAAAATTTGGGAACCACAGACATAAATAAATGTATAGGTTACCTGAAATAGTGCAATAGCCCATGCCACCACTTGCTCTGGTTTGAGCAAGTGCCTCTAGAAGGGTTCATCATTTTGGTTCAGATATTACTAGAGGGCTGTTGAGACTTTGATATCTGAGTAAGATTCCTGTCATCTGCTAATAATCTTCCAGCATAGGCACACAGCATAATTCAGACAAGAATTAAGAATGGTCTCTCTGGATGGGCTTTATTATTATTTTAATTTTGAGTTCATGAGCAAATTTTCTTGAACACTGAATTACTGTCAGTCTATAAAAATGTTAACACTTTCTTCAGCAAACTACTTATTCGACCATTTGAGAGGGATAGGGTGGGGGGGGCAACTGGAATGGGAAAAATTATTTTTTTCTCTAATGTAGCAAGTCGTTTAGAGAATCAATCAAATCTTCACTATCAGGAAGCCAAAGCAACCTTCTTTTTTTTTTTTTTTCAGGCTTTTCATTCTAATCACCACAGGAGCTTTCAGTGAAAAACAAGATTTCCTGCTGTGAAACACAAGATTCCAAAATCCAGTTAAACATATAGTCAAATACAAAAATGCAGACTCTTTATTCTAACACAGCTACTGCATTATATACAACAATGAGTGAGATTTATGCAGCACCAATTGAAAAGTTTAAAGTATTTACACCATGCAGCTTTTTAAATAGTGTAGCTAATCCTCCCCACCTTAATGATTTAGGAAATAAAAAATGGCCTTAGGTGTAGGTGGAATAGGTGACCACCCACACAGTGCTATTTAAAGTGTGCCCTAAAGTCCTCTTGCCCCTGAAATATCACCCAGGGTTACATTAGCCTGATTGCAAAGCAGTTTCACATAATTATCATATTTAAATATCTCAACTGCCCTGAGATAGCTTAAGAGAGGTATCATCTTCCCCATTTTACATATAAAACTGAGTCTAATATGTACAAGGCAAGAGATTATATTTTAATCACCTAGTATATAACAGTTGCTTTTCACAAATGATTTAATATAATTCTCTCTATAATCTCACTTTACAAATGAGGAGAGTGAGCTTCAGAGAAGTTAAGAAACCTGCCCAAGATCACAAAACTGGTAAATTGTAAAGCTGAGACTTAAAACCAGGTCAGTGTTCCTCTGATTCCAGAACCAATGCTCTCAACAACTTGGCACATATTATTCATCTTAATAAAGTTTGATAAAATGTTTTCAACATGAATTTACAGTGTCTTAATTACGAGCAAGAAGAAACTAAAATAGTTTTTGTTTTTCAGACCAAGTGCTCAAGAAATTAAGTATGGCTTCATCTCCTTTGCTTACCAATTAATTCTAACCTGGGGAAAATACATATATGTTTATGTAATCATTATCGATTTATGGTCTAATGGGCTATGGTAAACTAACATTTTTCATTAAGTTTCCTTGTTTTACATATTCGTCTATGTTTGTATGTTAATTTATAATATATACCAATGTGAACATAAAATACAGTACTTTTGGGGCACCTGGGTGGCTTAGATGGTTAAGAGTCTGCCTTCGGCTCAGGTCATGATCCCAGGTTCCTGGGATCAAGCCCCGCATTGGGCTCCCTGCTCCACGGGAAGCCTGCTTCTTCCTCTCCCACTCCCCCTGCTTGTGTTCCCTCTCTAGCTGTGTCTCTCTGTCAAATAAATAAATAAAATCTTTTAAAAAAATACAGTACTTTTATTTTTAAATTAATACATCTCTAATTCAGAAAGATATTCTCCAGAGTTATCATTAATAGCTCACTTGGACAACTCAACCCTACTCCCCATTTCACCCAACACACACACACACAGAGTTAACTCTAAGTTCTTCCAGTTGCTCCAATACTGGAAGGTGGATGACCTAACAACAATTATAGGCTCAATTTCAACTTAGTGCATAGAAAAAATATGAAGAATCCTATAGCTCAAGAGTTCAACATTAATTTAAGTTTAATATTGGTAATATTGGGCACATATTAAAATTAGTTTGTTAGTAATGGTCACTCAGTGCTGTGTTATGGCTAATTTATTTTTTTTGTCACCACCCAGTTGCTCCATGCAGGGTTTTTAGTCTTTACCATCTTGCCATAGTACCAACAAATGCCTAATTTTCACCTGCTGCATTCCTGCATAGGCAGGCATTTTGGGATGCGTTGCAGCTTGGATGATTTCTTTATTGCAGAACTACCTTAGGATGAGTCAGTGAGTCCATGAATTAAATAAACTAAACTCAGATCTGGTACACATGTTTTGATCTGAGCCACCTATGTGATTCACCTACAACTACAATTAGGAAGCCATGCGGTTAAATGGAAAAATATGGGCTTTGGTGTCAGATTGGCTGTATCTGAATATTGTCTGCCATTTAGTAGCTGTGGGGCCTCAGGGAAAAAAATGCTCAACTTCTCCAACCCTTTTTATTATTATCTCTAAAATAGGTATAATAATAACAACTGCCTTAAAAGCTTTCTGTGAATATTAAATGAGACAAAATATATTAGATGTCTGGTACAGAGTAAGTGGTAAAAACAAAAACAAAAACAAAAACAAACTTGGTTTCCTTTTCCTTCCTTCTTTTTTCTCATTTGGTTTGCCCTACTGCTACTTAATTTCCAGTTCTCACTCTCAGGAGATCAAGAAAAAATAGAGTGATAGATGTTCAAGGAACTGAGAGATTCTGATTTATACAAAGAAATAACCTGTTTTGGAGTAACTGCCATAAATACCTGATTTGAAACTAAATTTTTTTTTTTTTTTAATCTGGAGCAAAGAACTTGAGAAAAGCAATGACAGTCTATTGAACTTCATACAAATAGGTCCAGCAGTGGGGCATATATTGTTAGTTGCTTTTGCAAGTGCTGGTGGTGAAATAACCATACTCTCACCTGTTCATCCTCATCACTTACCACATAGAGTTTGCAGGACAGCTGGTGTCAGAGAGGACAGGAGTATCACTCATAGTTGTGCAGCTGAATAATGCTGGTTGACCCATTCTGGGATAATAAATATCATGCTTTCATTAATCTCATGATTTTTTAATTTGTTGAATTAAATAGCAACAGACCTTTAAAAATATCTGGTCTATCTTTAAGAAGTATTTTTTGAATCCTAAACTTGCGGAACTTTCCACAAGAATAGTTACATTGCATTTTGAAAGTGAGTAACGGATGGAATCTTTTGACAACAGTCCCCCAGAGATCAGCATGACAATCTCATCACTTCCTGATTAGCCTGATGAAAACAGAGAAAGCCATTCTTATGTCTCTATTCCCTGGATTCTTTTTCTAAGTAAAAGAGAAAGGATGCATTTTAAATGAAACTTTGCTTATACACATACACATCTGCAAAATTTCTTTGAAAAAAACCCAACAGCGTGATTTGGCAGTATAACCACGTTTTTAATGACATCATAATTATTGTGCAAAAGTAAATATATCCTTCTATGGTCCTTACTTAGCATTTCAATAAAGTCTTCAAAACCTTTTGAGAGATGCTAGAGCTGTGTCATGAAATAAGAGGCCATGGGTATGAAAGGCATTTATATCTTAGCTGCTTTCACAACTAAGCTACTTTTTGGCAAATCCTCAACTTCCATTACCCATTTTTCCCTCTCCAAAGCAATCACGCAAAGAAACAAACAAACAAAAAAACATACATTTTACTACTTCATTTTCAGAGCTCATTGGATAATTGAGGTAGCTCAACTGCTTTTTTTTTTTTTTCAAAAGGTAGGTTTTGAGATGATTCCAGTTTTTCCTTTATAAAATGTGAATGCCTTCAAATATTACCTGATTGGTACAACTAATTACCTATTCTTGACACAGAATACCATTTCCTCTTCTGCCATGTATATCACATTGATCCTTCCATGTGAAATATTTCACAGCTACTTTAACCTAAAATTATAGTTCCGTCTTCTGAATTTTAATTGTGGTATTAGTTTACACCATGTAGTGAGTTGTCTGTGTTTATTTTTTATACCATTCTTTGATTCTTTTATAGATGTTATTTTGTCTCCCCAGAAAGTTTGACTATTCCTTGAAGTCTCCATTAACTGCATATTTAACTTTGTGTTATAAGGCACACTGAACCAAATAGTCAATGCAGTAGGCATTTAGTAAACATTCATTGCACAAAAGCTAACAAGTTACAAGGCAAAATCTGAGCTAGTATCCATAAATTTATAATATCTGTTATGGTTTTGGAAAATTATCTGGTGCCATTGGCTTTGTCACAGTGCCCAGCTATTTGATGTCTATATTATACTCCACTCTTACGTAATCCAATTAATATATTTTTACTAAACAGGCATTTCTAGGTAAACCAGCCCATCATTGCAATAGCTTGGTAGGCATAAAAGGGTTTCCTGGGGCTTCCTTGCCATTATTCAGGAAAAAAAGCATAAACTATGTAAATATGATTTACCACTTATTAAACATTAGCACACGTTGATTTATCCCTCTGACCTAGCAAGTGTTAAGAAAACTTTACTGCTCCACCACAATTACATTGCTAATAACGATTTTTCTTATGTAAAAAAGCAAGGAAATCATAAACCGAAGAAAAATATAAACGAAGCTGGGGAATCAAGAAATTTCTTAATAGTGAACCATGCTAGGCAAGTGAACAGATTCTTCTGGGAGAAATGTTGGAAGCATGCCGCTTTCATCTTTCAACGAGATTAAAACAAAACAAAACAAAACAAAATCAGTACTGTACAGACCAGGACAAGGCACCCTGGCAGGAAGATGTGGACTTGGAGACCCAAAAGGTTATTTCTATCATGAATTGTGTTGCTTCGCAGCACTGACCATTCCTTTGCATTAGTATTTTATACTTATCCACTGTACACATACATGCACACACACATACACACACATTCCATATGTAAGTTGAAACATATCATATTTGAGTCTGTTATCTTTCTTTAAGAAAAAAATTATATAACCTTTGAAATATAACGGCATATTCTGATATTGGGAATAAAGAAAGACTTTAAAGTCTTGAAGGTATCGTCTGAAAAGCACAATTCTCAGGTAAATTTAAGGAAGGGAGCCAAGTTTATGGCTTTATCCTAGAGCAAGATTAGTAATCTTAGATGAGGGGATGGCCATTGTAATTTTAGAGCAATCAATCTGTACATCAATGGCAGAAAATAAAAGCGGGGTAAGTGTACTTGTTTAAAATGGAGGAGGAAGATGAAATTTAGGCTGGAAAACAGAAAGTGCCTTATGCAAAGAAGTTACAAGGTGAAATCTGAGCTAATATTCATACATTTATGATATCTGTTATGCCTTTTATTCCCCTTCCCCCTTGTAGAGAAGTTTTACAGGGTTCTATTACAGGAAAAATGTGTATTTACAGAGCTCTATTACAGGAAATATATAACACACACACACAGACACACCCACAAACACGAACATACAGAACCAATAAACTAGAAGGTAGAAAAAAACACAAATTGAGGGACTAAAAAATAAAAGCCAATATGATTTTTAGGGTAATTTTTTTATAACGCTATTTTTGTTTCATCTTCACAAGAGAGCCTGATTGAAAACCAATTTAACCCCATAAACTTCTGTTCTCCACCAAGTATGCATCTTCAAAACTGAAATTTTAAATTACAAGACTAGGCATGGTACAGTGCTCAATGTTTGTATTTCCAAACTTAAGGTAAAGACATGGTAACTACCTTTCTTAACTAAAACTTTAGAAATAACTCTTAATAAATTACCATGCCTCCATGATTCTTCTAAAATCTTGCAATGATTTGTCTTTCCATCTGGGCTGCAACAGGGTTAACTTAACGAAGGCCCTTACCATCCATCTACTACTATGCAAAAAGGAGTTCTACTTTTAGCTTCAAAGGAGTGTCACAGATTTATCCCCTCCCCCTCCTCACTCCTTTTCTCCCTCCCTTCCCTAGCAACTGGTAACCTCAGAAAGAGAACTCCAAATCTAGAAAGAAGCAGTTGGTCCTTGGCTTCACTCGAGTTGCCAAGCTGCTCTAAGGCAGAAGCACAAGTCCACTCTCCAGACGGAATTGGCCTACGTGGGCATTCAGCTGGTTTTTTCCATCACCTCACGGAGGTTTTCCTGATCAACTTTCTCCATGGCTTGTATTGAAAATGTGTAAGTACAAAACTGAGCAGAACTGTTTAATTTTGAAGGCAAAAGGCAGTTTTAATTGTTTTTCTGTGTAACTGGGACAGGGACGAGTGGGTTGGAGAGAGTGCAGGAGGGGATCACAGACAAAACCTTGCAGGACACAAACTCAGGTACTAAAAATACTGGATTTAAGGGCAGCAATTCTTAAATGTAATTTTGAAACAAATGTTGCAAATCCGTAGTCTAAATAGTTGGTGTTAAACTTGAGGAAATTCGTTCTCTAGGGTGTGGTACGGGTTCAATGAAAGAAAATTTTAACAAAATTCTGTTGCAAATGTTGAATGGTGCTTCAGAGAGACAAACTGGAATGTTTGTTAACACAAATAACCTTTCTTTTACTTCTGTGGAGAAAGAAAAAAAAAAGTCTTTCCTCACAAGACTTTCCAGGACACTCCTGCCAGAATCTGAATGCTGGGCTTTAGTGGATCATAGGTCCTACGTGGGGGGAGGGGGGGGTGTTAACTGGAAAGAGCTGCTGTTTTCTATCGCAAGCCTGCGCATGCTGCTCTCTGGGTCTTCTCCGCTTCCTTGCTACCTTGAGGAGGTGGGGACTTGGGGAATGGGGTGGAGCCACAAGAAAGCCAGAAAGGGAAATCGGGTTGTCTGTTTAAAGAAGCCACCTGGTACGGTGAACGTGGGCTAAAAAAGTGCTTGCTGACTTTTTACGTGGGAGGAGATAGGCTTTCCCTTTCCCCTTGTATATTCCAGCGAGTTTAACCCATCACATATTTCAGATACTCTCAGATCACTGCATTTCCTATTAATTAATTTATTTCTATTTTTGCAAGCCTTGGTGGGCACGCCTCTTCGCCCAGTGGAGTAGTTGCAGATGAGTGTGGGATGCGGGAGCCGCGCCCCGACGACGTGTCCCTCCAGTGTCCTAGTTCCATGCCAAAAGATGATGCGGAGCCTTGGGGCCACCATCGCTTCCTGCAGAGACCTCCCCTCAGTGTGCTGACTGACCTGGCGAGAGAGCAGCTGGAGCGCCCCTCTGAGACAGCAGGAGCCTGCATTCCTGTCGACAGTTCAAGAGCTCACCAACACCCCTATGGGCCACCACCTGCTGTTACGGAAGAGTCCCTAGCAACAGCAGAAGTAAATAGCTCTGAGGGGCTGGCAGGCTGGAGGCTTAGGGGACAGGATTCTATTAATGTGTCCCAGGAATTCTCTGGCAGCCCTCCCGCACTGATGATAGGGGGGGCAAGGGTCAGCAGTGGGGGCACCGAGAGAGGTGGCTATAATGCAAGGTTATACATGGCTTTGCCACGAGGTCAGGGGTTCTTTCCATCCAGGGCTCCACAAGTAAGAGGCCCCCCACATATCCCCACGGTTAGATCAGGGGTAATGATGGAGCTGCCTCCAGGAAATACAAGAATGGCCGGCAAGGAAAGGCTGGCTCATGTTTCTTTCCCACCCGGAGGCCCCCGGCACCCCGTGGAGAATTGGCTGAGGCCTCCCGCCTTGTCTTCCGGTACTCCCGGTTTACCTTCTTGTCCTACTGCTCATTGCTTTGTACCTCCTCGACCTCCGAGTTTCAGTCCATTTCTTGCTATGCCTATTGCTTTTGCTCCACCCCCAATATTTGGTCCTCCACTGCCTTCTTATTTTGCCAGTTTTCCTTCCTGGGGCATGCCAGCTCCTGCGCCTTCAAACAGAGAGAACAACTGATGACAAGGGAGGGGGAAAAAAGGTTGGGGGAAGAGGTGAAAATTACTCATTTATGTTTTTATATTTGAAACCCCCTACCCTCTTACACTTTGCTTAGCACTGATGTGCATTACATGTTTGGAGATTCAATAAAGATTCTAAAGTTTGAAATACTGCGAATTATTTTTAAAAACGCCACCCCAGGAGCTTAAACCCTGGCTTTTGTTTTCTAACTTTAAGGAAATTAAAGCAGTAGTGGTAGTACTTTCTAAGTAGCTTAGTTGAATCCCTAGCCTTGGCTTGCAGCTGTGTGACTGCGGGAGGGTCAATTGGGTTCTTGTTAGGCCAAATCCAGGGTGGGGAATTACTACCTACCGAAGGTTATGGGGTTTGCTCAGAGCAGGATGGGAAAATTAAAGTCCATAAAGTAGACCAAAGTCTAGGTAATAGAAAAAAATGCACAATGGGTAAGAATAGGATGAGACCAGTGAGAGTACTAACCAACATTTATAACAGCCAGTTAGAGGCAGAACCAGGCTGAAAGTGAAGAAAGAAAAGGGGCAGGGGAGGGACGCCTGGGGGGGCTAAGTCGGTTAAGCCTCTGACTTTTGATTTGGAATCAGGTCATCATCTCAGGGGTAAGATGGAGCCCCAGACCCGTGCTGGGCATGGAGCCTGCTTAAGATTCTATCTCTCCCTCTCCCTCTGCACACGCTCTCTCTCATAAAAAAAAAGGGGGGGGGCAGGGGAGATAGAGTTGTAGATCACTGCTTCAAACGTGAACTAGTTTGCCCCTCAATATTACACTGTTACTGAGAACATGGTATATACAGAGCTGGCTTTATAAAAGTCCAGGGACAAGGTGGAACAGGGCTGGTCCCTTCACCTTTTGCCTGAACACAGGGCTACTATCTACTCAGAACTTTTAAACAGATGAAAATATTTTACTCACATAGAATTATTTTCTCAGATACTGGCTGTTTGTACTCTATAATGTGCTGCAATGCCCTATTATAATGATGGTTCTGAAAGATTATCACAATGGATAGGAGCTTTTTCAAATATTAGTGACAGATAGAAGCACAGCATGCAGAGTGGAAAGATGGTCATTCTGACCACTGCACAACTCAATTCACTATATAGTAAAATGCCCTAAAACAGAGCGCCACTCTGTATGAACAACCACTAAATTAGAAACGTCTTTAGAGAATGATTCTTCAAACAAGTATTTTTCATGTCCAGAGCTGATGGTGTAGGTGATGTAAGAAGTTAAAAGCTGAGAAAACCTGTAGATCCACAAGACACCTAGCCTATAAACAAAACCATTAATGTGTTTTTAGCACCAATAACAGGTTTGTTGCTACTCTGACAAAGGGCACATGGTTCCATAAAGTTTCTTTGTCTCCATTTATTTAATAATAGATTGTTCTAAATTTACAGGTGATAGTGCAGGGCTTAGAAGGAACATCTGGATAGTGCTTGCTAAAATTCCCCTCACTGTGTATGTCCTAAGGTTGGCACAATTCCATCAATACACTGTAGTGGGTTGAGCAGAAGTATTCAGCAAATCATTTGACAGTTGCTCACTATGAGGAAGCTTAGTCCCAGTGTACCAAACACTTACTGAATTTTCAGCCTTAATGAACAGAGGAGTTGGGCATGCTTATAGTCATCAAAAATACCTTTTGAGCCAGATGTTAAAAGATATTTTGACAAGAAATCAAGTTGTCGTGTCAACAGTAGTGCTGAATCTTTGGAGAGTTGCCAAAAGGTGTGGTAAGTGACAGCAGGACAGGATACATTTTCTTTCTCAAAGGAAGTAGAGTGATAAAGTCTCAGAAAGACTACTCACAATTACAACAATCCATGACAAATTCTCTGTAACAAGAAAGTGCCACCAACACAATCTGCTGGTTTTCAACTCTGTTTTCTCTCCTAACACCCTATGTTTGTTATTTTCTGTGTCATTTCTAAACACTGAATACCTATAAGGAGCAATAAAAAAATAGCTATTAGCAAATTGAAGCATTGAAGTTTTATTTATAACTCCGTGATGTAGGATGAATATATTTTCTTTAGTTTATGTAAAGCTCTGTGCCTATATAACAAATTTCAGTGAATGCAAGTATGGAATAAGCCTAGGATCCTGTTGTTAAATGCAAGTAAAATGTAAATATTTTTGTTTATTCACACCCTCTGTATGGAAATAATGTATCATTTTGTTACCATAGGTGCTGGCATCCTCAATGACAGTCAAACTTTTTAAACACATGATTTGCCTTAAAATTGCTATTTTTAAATTATTTTAGTATAACATAAGCAAATATTAACCTATAACACAACATCCTATTCATTTTAGAAAGTGCTCCTAATGCAATATATTCAACATTCTTGAACATATACATTTTCCCTTTCTTTTCTGTGGCTTAAATAGCTCTTTACTACAAAAGGAAAAGATAAACATCATCAAAGTAGCCCTTTCTTCTGCTAGTAATGGGAATGGGTTAAGTATTTCTTATTGTAAGTTATAATCATTGTCACAAGAAGATTCATGTCATACAGTTTATTATTTATAGTTCTCATTATATTCTTTGTCACAAGACTGTAGCATCAGAATTTTAATGTCCTATATATTCTCTAGAAGATAATCATAAACTGTACAACTTTGACCTTTTCCATGTCCCAAAGTATGATTCATTAGCCATTTCTATTTTCCATTGTTTACAACTTCCGTAGCTCGATGGAAGAAGTACACATGGAGCCAATCAAGCTGAAGAATACTGAAAAGGTTAAAGTTCAAAGTTATGAAATTTTTTAAGTTTATAGTCTTTCATAAACCAGAATGACATTAAAAGTACACTTCATTCTTCTGAGAATTATTATGACAAATACTAACCAGGACCAAATAATTTATTTTCACTGGAGTATTCAGGTTGAGATCATAGTGCTATCTTTATGTACCATGAAATAAGTGTTGTTTTTTTTTTTTAAATTTTTTGGTGGTTGCCACTGAATAATTAAGTTGCATATATATAATGGGGAATAATATCCTTACATAACTATTACATTATATTATAACAATGGATTTGGATTATCAAGTGTTATTGAGAGATGTTGATTTTTATAGGCCCTAAATACAGAACTATGTAAAATGACTCTATTTTAAGATCAATGCACCAACCCAGAGATAAAAGAAATTTTAGACAGATAAAAAACACTATGTCATGGGGCACCTGGCTGGCTCAGTCAGTAGAGTATGTGAATCTTGATCTTGGGATTGCTGAATTTCAGCCCCACACTGCACTGCGTATAGTGTTTACTTTAAAAAAGAAAAAAAAAAAAAAACACCATGTAATGTCATAGGTTGATTCCATAGCTATCAAAAAACCTTATGTGTATTTTTTATAATAAGCTAGATTGAGTGATAGTCCCACAGAAAGAGCAAGTGATGGGACTAAATTAAGCGAAATAACCCATCTATTTCTCTGTGGTAATAGTCATTTTTTTCTTACAATGATGGAAATGTGTTGCATTTATCAAATCAACTCTAGATCTGAGAAGTCAGAGAAATTGTGCTCCATCGTGCAATCCTTTTCTTAAGTACTTCAGAAGGTGATACTCCTACTAAAGACTGATCAAATACATACTTTTCAAATACACACTTTTAAATACATACTTTTTCACCCACCTTTGGGGACTTCACTGCCACTCAGAAAGGCTTTCTCAGTATCTCAATTTCTCAGAGAAATTATTTGTGGAACTTATTTTCATAAAGTGACTCCACCATTGTTTTTTTGAGAATGGACCCATATCTTGTATGACTTTATGGAGGTAAACTGTATTTTTTTCAACTCTGAAAATCTCTTTTCCTAAGTAAAATAAGATTAAAAAAGCACACAAACCCATCAATCCTGTCATAAAGGACTTTGTCCATCTAATTTTTTAATCATATAATTTACGGGGAAATATTCATTTATAACTGACTTCATCCAACACCCTGATTGTAAAAGTTTTGAGTCAGAGGCAAAGCAACACAAGGAGTACAGGGGTTGATGGATGGTGTTTGTGCATGTGAGAAAAAAACTGATGGAGAAAGAGAGAGGATTAAAAATAGAGAGGGGTAGCACCACTGTCAGTTGAGAAGAGATGAAGTGATTTAGAACAGTGGAAGTACTGTGGAAAATGTAATAAATTTGGATATAGGAGAATATAACCCAGAGAAGGTAGAAAGGGGCAGTTTGAAAAGAAAAAAAAAAGTGCTATGGATTAAGTATTTAATAACAGAAAGGTTCCATGTAGGAGCCACACATTTGAGAGGGTGGGGATGAGATGATTAGAGAAACACTATCCAGCCTTCCTAAAAATGAATCTATCTCCACAGCTTCATTCCTTCCTATAAATATCACCTCTCCTTAGATAGCAGCCAATCTCATATTCCCTATGTGAAACTGGAAACTCCTTCTGTTTGAGGTTTCATCAAGCCCCCAAATTGGCCTTGATAAGCAGACACATCATCATCAAGGTTAACTCTATTAGTGAAGTAGGTATGCAAAGAATTAAGCTCACAAAAGAACATTTTCTCTCTAGGTTCTGAAATAAATAAGAACCTGAACTTTTTTTTTTTTTTCAAATTTAAACACTAATCATTTTTTCCTCTAGTGAGGTACACTGATAATTTTCTAATTTTGCCTTTTCACTCCTCCTACTAAATCATAATTTTCTGAGGTGTAGTTGTTGGCTTTATTAATTACACTTCATCCAGAAACCAAGTAATCTATTATTTTCCCTAGGGGGCAGATGTATACCTCCTTTAGGTATAAAATCCTTATACATTGTGTTAATCTTCACTGGTGATCAATAGTTATTAGCGATATATTGTACAATAAATGTATTGAGAACAGTGTTTAATGCCCTAACTAAAAAGTTGATTGTCTATAAATGGAACATTTTTTTTTAAATCTTGTTTTAGGAATAAGTCACACCTGGAGGAAAAAGGTCAAATATATATAATGTTTCATAGTTTAACAAATCACCTATGAGATAGTCTTATAAAGATTATCAGTAAAATCATGGATAAACCCCAATTTAACAGAATGATATGGCTTCAAGGAAAATCTCTGGGGAAAAAAAGAAAAATCTCTGCAGCATTCATATGAACTTTATTGTTTCAGTGCTAGGCATTTCCACAAACCAATTGTAATCTAAATGGATCTCAAATTGTCCAAGTTTATGATTAGTTAACATTGCTAACCTTACCAGTCAAATAAATTAATGCCATTAGTAAAAGTGCACATCCTCATAAAACATGTATAAGTGACATTACCAGGTAATTTACAAAAGAATAAATAAAAATGGCTAATAAACATACAAAATAGTTTAAATTAAAATAAGAAATACAATTTTATTTAATTAATGTAATAGAAATACAATTATTTAAAAAATCTGTCAAATTAGCCAAGATTTTATTTATTTATTTATTTATTTATTTATTTATTTATTTATTTATTTGACAAAGAGAGACACAGCAAGAGAGGGAACACAAGCAGGGGGAGTGGGGGAGGGAGAAGCAGGCTCCCCTCTTAGCAGGGAGCCTGATGTGAGGCTCGATCCCAGGACCCTGGGATCATGACCTGAGCCGAAGTCAGGTGCCCAACGACTGAGGCACCCAGGTGCTCAGTGAAGATTTTTTTACATAATGTTATACATTGTTGGAGATGGTTTGGGCATATGGATACCCTCATATACTATCTGTGGGAGTATAGATGGTAGAATACTTATTGAGAGCATTTTGTTATATTAAACAAATTCCTTAAAATTATAATCTTATTTGATTCAAGAATCCTGCTTAGAGCTTGTCCAAAGGAAATAATCACGGATATGGATAAATCTGTAGCTATAATCAGGCTCATCTTAGCATTATAACAGCAAAAAATGAAAAGTAAACTAAATGTTACATAATAGACAGTTGTCTAAATTGTGGTATATTCAAATGATAGAATGTAATGCCACCATCAGAATAATAACAATTATCATTTTAAAAATAAAAACTGTCAGGGGTACCTGGCTTGCTCAGTCAACAGAACATGTGACTCTTGATCTTGGTTGGGGTTGTGAGTCTGAGCCCCATGTTGGGTGTTGATATTACTTAAAAAAAATCTTAAAAATAAATAAATACGTACATACATAAACACTTTTATATGAATTTTAAGTGAAAAAAAGTTTCAGAAATATGTGACAGTGTGATCTATTTTTTTTTTCTTTTTGCTTAGCTATATTTTGAATTTTGTAATGAAAATTTCTACTTTCGTAATGAAAATTAAAAGTTGTAATAGAACAGAGATTGTATAAGGGTGCCTGGCTGGCTCAGTCAGTCGAGCATTTGACTATTGATCTTGAGGTCATGGGTTGGAGCCCCAAGTTGGGTGTAGAGCTTACATAAAAATTTAAAAAAAGAGATTGTATATGATTTCGAAGGTTTCTTTCAACTCTATATTTCAATGAAACAATAATATAATACAAAACAGAACATTAGAGATATTTTGTAACCTTTATTTTATTTATTTTAATTAATTGATTAATTAATTAATTTATTTGAGATAGAGTGAGAGAGAGAGAGCACAAGGGGGGGCAGAGGGAGAGGGAGAAGGAAACTCCCCACTGGGCAGGGAGCCCCACGTGGGGCTTGATCCCAGGACCCTGGGATCATGATCTGAGCCAAAGGCAGACACTTAACCGACTGAGCCACCCAGGCACCCCTATTTTATTTGTACCCATAATCTTTTTTTTTTTTTAAAGATTGTATTTATTTATTTGACAGAGAGAGAGATAGCGAGAGCAGGAACACAAGCAGGGGGAGTGGGAGAGGGAGAAGCAGGCTTCCCGTCGAGCAGGGAGCCCAATGTGGGACTCAATCCCAGGACCCTGGGATCATGACCTGAGCCGAAGGCAGACACTTAACAACTGAGCCACCCAGGCGCCCTGTAACCATAATCTTAAATGAGTACTCAGAAAAAGAGAGAAAAAATCAAGTGTGATGAGAGTAGTTATAGAGGTTTAAGTCAAGGAGTTTGAGTAAGACAATTTCAGGAACACTCATGCTGTTGCAACATTTTGTTTCTTGATCCTTGGTGAAGTGAGGTCCTTTTTAGTCATGTTAGCTAAAATCTGATATTAGGCTGTTTCCACAAAATCTGATATTTGGCTGTTTCCACAAGACACAATGAGTTAGGGCTGGCCAAGACAGGCTAAGAATCAGGAAGATGAGCAAAAAATAAGATCTGGCCTATACCACAGGTTTAGGCAGATGGGGGTCAAATCCAGACAGGTCAGCTGAAACAGCATGGTGTAAGCAGGTATAAATTCAGTTTAACATCGTTTTCATATATCTATGCCTTTTTAAAAAGTAATCTCTATACCCAATGTGGGGCTTGAACTCTCAACCCCAAGACCAAGAGTTGCATGCTCTACTGATAGAGACAGCCAGGCATCCCATTTCATTATCTATGATTTTAACTTCAAATTTCTAGGTTTTTCATTGAACTACAGTGATCCTAGTTTTGTTTTTTTAAAAGATTTTATTTATTTATTTATTTATTTGAGAGAGAGAGAGAGAGAGAGAGAGAGAATGGGGGGAGGAGCCGAAGGAGAGGGACAAACAGACTCCATGCTGAGCACAGAGCCTGACACAGGGCTTGATCCCATGACCCTGAGATCATGACCTGAGCCAAAATCAAGAGTTGGACACTTAACCGACTGAGCCACCCAGGCACCCCTACAATGATCCTAGTTTTAATTCTAGCAACCTGGAACAGCATATGTTAACTGTACCCAGATAATGTCAGACTTGTATGTGAATCATGTTTCTGATGTAGGCAGGAACAAAGGTGCTAGGTTTATCCAACTGACCCAGTATCTTCCCCTTCTACACTATTTCCTGTTGAATGTGAGCAATTTAAAAACAGGAAGTTAAGACGAGCATGGATGAAGTAAACATTTTAAAACTGCATATAATATAACCCAGACTGTAGAGTACCAATCATAAATTATTTTCTAGGGGCATCTGGCTGGCTCAGTTGGTGGAGCATGTGACTCTTGATCTCAGGGTCATGAGTTCAAGCCCCACATTGGGTGTGTAATCTACTTAAATGAAAATTGTTTTCTGTAACCCATTATGATACACTTTAAAATGGCTGTAAAAAGTAGGTACATCAAGAATATGATTGTATAGGGCACCTGGGGTGCAGTTGTTAAGCATCTGCCTTCGGCTCAGGTCATGATCCCAGGGTCCTGGGATTGAGCCCCACATAGGGCTCCCTGCTCAGTGGGAAGCCTGCTTCTCCCTCTCCCACTCCCCTTGCTTGTGTTCCTGCTCTCGCTATCTCTCTCTGTCAAATAAATAAATAAAATCTTTAAAAAAAGAATATGATTTTATAGTTCGTACCCTGCACAAAGATGTCTAGCCAAAAGGATACAAGTGGGGATTGAATTCTGCTTGCTAAGCAGTATACCTGAGGAGAACTTTTTCTAATTTATTCCCATAGAGTGGGTGCCCTCTTCTAATTTGTCCATAGATGTAGTAGATAATAGTGCAGTTCAGGTCAATAATCAATGGGTTCAAACAACTTCATATCTGATAAAATTAGAAAATTGTTAAAAAGCATGATCCTAGCTTAAAGAAACCACAGTTTCAGTGTTGATAGAATTAAAAAATAATTGCCATTCAAAATGCCCACCAAATGATCAAAGACCAGCAGACTTTCAACTGCAAATTACCTGCTAAAAAGCTACCATTAGACATAGAAAAATAATTCATATTAAAAAGTAATTTAGGGGCACCTGGGTGGCGTAGTCAGTTAAGCATCTGACTCTTGATTTTGGCTCAGGTCATGATCCAGGGGTCCTGGGATAGAGCCCATGTCGGACTCTCTCCTGAGGGGGGTGTGCTTCTCCCTCTCCCCACCCCCTTGTGTTCTTTCTCACTATCTCTCTCTCTCTCAAATAAATTCTTAAAAAAAAAAAAAAAAAGGTGGAGGAAAGGGCCAGAGGGAGAGAGAGAAACTTAAGCAAGCTCCACACCCAGCACAGAGCCTGATGCAAGACTTGTTCTTACAACCCTGAGATCATGACCTGAGCAGAAGGCAGATGCTAAACCAACTGAGCTACCCAGGCGCCCCTCCCCCAACCTCTAAAAAAATTTAGAAAGTAAATTGAAACTAAAATTGAATAAACACAGTTGCTTTAATGGTATTTATACAAAGGGAAAAAATCTCATAAAGCATCTCTTGCAATGGGAATAATGTAGAAATATAGCTAGAACCATAATACCCAAACAGCAGGCTAAGATTTCAAATATATTTTGGAAAATGACTATCATTGATACTATTAAAATATTAAAAGTAATAACATTGAAATTTACAAGAATCATCCAATATAATGACCCCAAATATGCTCTAAATATAGTTCAGTATGAAATCTACCCTTTAAAGCATATGTTGAATATCAGGTGTAAATATATTAATGAGTCACTTTCCATGAGCAAAATAATTTTGCTCCCTGAATACATTTAATATGCTATATTTTTTGTATTTATTTTCTCTTTTTTTTATGGGTGAGATAGCACCAGGGTCCTTAAATAGAAATTCATGCCACTCAACTATATTCACATTTCTAGTGAAGAAGCTTATTTAACAATTTCTTAGATGTCTCTTGGGTTTAACTGTAGGCAGGAAATGATGTATAATTAGCACTTTTATGTGGCATTAACAAACAATCTTGTTAGTTCATTACTTTTTAATATTTGCATCAGTCCTCTGAAAGCAGATTAAGAGCAACTGTAATTTCCATATGCAAGATTCATTAACAACAAAGCCCAGAAAATGTTGACTTTAATCAAACCATGCCACAATAATGTATCTTCTATTTCTTTTCTCCCTGAATTCCTTTTTAGCCTATCCAGATCTCCAACCCAGAGATTTTGGACATTTCTCTTTTAAATGAATGAAGTGGTCATTTTAGTTTGGTTTATCATGCTTACTAAAAAAATAGACCAAAAATTAATATTTTGTTTTGTCACTGATCCACATAATAAATATTATCCATGATTTTTTTTTTGTATTATCAGTGAAAGGATACTGTGGGTAAAACCTTTTGAAAATTGAAATTGATTTATTTACTTAGAAGTCCTGGCTTTGAGGAAGCCATTCTAAAAGATGATGATTACAATTATGGGAAATAGCTGCATAAATAATACTCAGTATTTATAAAATTTCTTAATCTTTTATAGACAAAGTTACACCAGTGTTACTTAAGTCGCGTTTTCTACACATGCCTGGTACATATTACAGGCATTTTTTTTATCTGTTTTAGATACATTAGATAAATCTGGTTGTAGTCATGGATGCATTGGAAAACCACTGGAGCTAAAGGGTTGCAAAAAAAAGAAGGAGTGAGGTAGAGGGGCGCCTGGGTGGCTCAGTTGGTTAAGCGACTGCCTTCGGCTCAGGTCACGATCCTGGAGTCCCTGGATCGAGTCCCGCATCAGGCTCCCCTGCTCGGCGGGGAGCCTGCTTCTGCCTCTGACCCTCCCCCCTCTCATGTGCTCTCTCTCTCTCTCATTCTGTCTCAAATAAATAAATAAAATCTTTAAAAAAAAAAAAAAAGAGTGAGGTAGAAAGGTAAGCAGGTCTAGACTATACAGAGGCTTGTAGCCATGCAGAGCTTGGATTTTATTCTAAGTGCAAATTCAAAGACATAGATGGAGCAGTAGTCCTGACTTACCGGACTATTGAGAAACAGGCATGAGTGATGTCTCTGTGTACAGTGAAGTCATGTGATGGTATCAACTACCTTTAATGTCTCCATATACAACCTACAGTAAATTCACTGTATGGTATTGCATTAGAGGCTGCTCTCTATACTTAGATATTATTCCACCACTAAGCAAAAAGTATTTAATTATTTTTATTTGAAATGTAACATCGGGGCACCTGGGTGGCTCGGTTGGTTAAGCATCTGACTTTGGCAGGGGTCATGATCTCTGGGTCCTAGGATGACCAGCCTAGGGCTCCCTGCTCAGCAGGGAGTCTGCTTCTTCCTCTCCCTCCACCCCTCTCCCTGTTTGTGCACGCTCTCTCTTTCAAATAAATAAATAAAATCTTTGAAATGTAACATCAAATACATATATTCCTAAAATCACATATACCATCATTGTTTTTGTACTGCTACAAACACTGAAAGCAAACTTTTATTTAATAACTTCAATTATTTTCCCTCTGAATAGGACACTAAAAACAAAAGACCTTATTCCTTTAAATTGCGACTATATACTGAAACCAAGGGAGACTCTCTGGATGCAGAATCAAACATATCTATTGTCTAGACAGAATATTCACCCATTCTTCACTAGATTATTTGGCTACCAACACAGTCTTGACTTCTGTTGAGTCTGTTGTAAACAGAAACATCTGGGTCTTATTTAATTTGAAGATGCTAGAAAGCTAAATATTCCCTTTATGTACTTTATGTATTTGATTATTCAAAAATTAGACACAGGAGGTGCCTAACATTTCTTTCATTAAATTCCCTTTTGTTGATTTAAGTCCATTATTACAATTTCTGCTATTTGAGAAACGTTTACTTCAAGGTAGTACATTCTTTTATCCTCATGTCAAGGCATGGCATGCAATTTTTAAATATTTTCATGAAAATCATTGATAGCAAGAAATGTGGAATTGGTTCAATACAGAGTCCTGAGGCATTCCACTAGAGACTGTCCTCAATTGAGTATTATGAGTATCTGGCCATTTAACCAGCTATGCATGCATTCAGTTGCACAATAAGTTATTTTCCCCAGAAGCATGTAATGAAAGATTTTTTTCAAAGACTTTTAGTAATTAAGACATACTATGAATATGACTTTTCCCCTTAAAGGAGCCTGACACCCAACTGACCACATTTAATTTTCACTCAGGATAATGATTAATATCCTCTAGAGGGGAAACAAAAAAAACCTTCATTTTTATATAATTATCTTCATAAGCTCTGTACATTCCTGAATATTATAGGGTAGAGGAAAGTGTATACATTGAAAGGAAAATATTAATTGATGAGGTCTTATTTGAGCAGAAAATGGGCATATTGGACACTTAGAAATAAATTAGCCCAAATATCTTATTATGTATTCAAGGAATGTAATGTTTACATAGATCAAGAACTCAGACTTCCTAACACACATTCTTGGGTTCTTTCACCTCAGGATGCCTTTTTTTTTCTTTCTTTCTTTTTTTTTAAGATTTATTTATTTATCTCAGAGACAGAGAGAGCGGGGGTGGTGCACAGAGAGAGAGGAAGAGAGAGAACATCAAGCAGACTCCCTGCTAAACATGGAGTCCTACATGCGGTCTGACATGGGGCCTGACATGAGGCTGGATCCCACAACCCTGAAATCATGACCTGAGCCAAAATCAGGAGCCTGACACCCAACTGACTGAGTCACCCTGGCACCCCTCAGGATGCTTTCAAGAAGAGAAACAGTAAAGGATTTTATGGGTACCAGTGCAGACACTATCACCTAACAATTGCTGAACTAGATGCTAAGAAGATAAAACGTTACAAGACAAAACAATTGCCTTCAAAAAGTTTACAATCCAGTAACATTATTACATACAGAAAGCAATGATAATGCTGTGTCTAGTAGTAGAGGTAACATTTATATAGTTAATTTTTGGATTTTAAAATAAGTTTTTATGATGGGGAAAGGTGCACATTTAGAAAAATCATACGCCTAAATCAGCATAGCAGTAAGTCAACTTATACTCGAGTTTAGGCAACTACATAGTGTGTAAACAAACTGTACTCAGGAAGCTATACTTCTTGACCTACTCTATGAACATAACGTAGAACATTCTAAAGAAACTCTTACACAAGTTAAGAGAGGGTAAGAGAGCACCAGAAGAAAGATCAAGTGTACCTTCTTTGAACTTCTTGCACTTCCATTTCTTTTACAAGTTTTTGTTTTCTTCTGTAGTTTTTACTAAGTATTTAGTTAAAAATATAATGCCCCGTCCTCTGTCAGTGCTCCTCCTCTGGCTTGTGCCTTCTCCTTTGTCAATGCTTCCTTAAATGTTCATACTTCACACTCTGTCTGTGAATGAAGATGACTGATAATGTCACCACCTGCTCAAGAGACATGGTGAAAAGTTGAAATGATATCTTTCCACCTTAACTTGAAAATATCTTTGATAGCAAATGAAATAATATTTCCCAAAGTAATTTTCTTTATGGAAATTGAAAGAGGCACATGCTAAATGCACCTTCAGTGAATGACTGTCTACTGCCCTAACTCAGCTATGGTATTTTCTTTTCTCTGCCTTTGTTTCCCCATTTCTTTCAAGTTAAACTTTTCTAGTCTTTCTTTGAGCAACATATTGATTATTTATGTTTACCCAGGAAAGCTATTTTCCTGAATGTATGAAAGTTTTGTTGTAATTTTTTAGAAATGCTACCAGCTTCCACACTGCCTTCAGGGCTGCATCAGAGTATGTGGTCATTGCTACCCAGAGATTGTGTGTTCCCTATTTTTTAATTAATATTGATAAACACTGCAGCTGATCAACACCACAGAATTTCTGATAATTTTGTATATTTTATAGTTTGGAGACTTCATCCACTTGGGTCTTGGTATTATCAGAATTCAGTTTTCCTATCATCAGTAATGAACTACCAAGCAAAGATCCACTAGCTTAAGAAAAGTAGGATTTATGAGAGGTAGGTGGACAAAGCAAATGAGATTATTTGCTTTTTTCTCTTCAATAGCATTATAGAATTGAGAAATCTTTCAATTAGAATTATTAGTGCTATTTGTAAAAATACCTGTTTTTATCATATATTATATGATATTGATTTTATTGGAAGAAAAACATGACCAAAACTGCTATACATCAAAATAGGATGAAAGCAACACCTCTGAGTCATGGCTTCCTCTCTCTACCTCTGTACACATTACAGTCTGAAATGTTTAATGACTAGGTCTGGGTTTCAGGGAGAAAGCCTTGATATGCAGCATTTGGTGATTCCTTTGGTATAAATACTCCTACTGTAGCCTGCTTCAAGCTATTGTTTTACAACTGGTTCAGATATTTCCTATAATTTAAGAAATCAGTTGTTGTGAGTTGTTGCAGCATACCACTGCTCATAGTGCACAAAAACACTAATAGCTTCTTTGTCCATTAATTGGAAAACTGGTCTTTTAAATATTTAATTTTATTCCCAAATCCTTGATGGATTATTACATATGTATTTAACAGCAGTTTAAAAATATTTCAGAGAAATGATTAGTGTTACTAGATGAATTGGAAACACATTATTTTTCTCATTAAAATAATGAAATATAGGGGTGCCTGGGTGGCTCAGTCGTTAAGCATCTACCTTTGGCTCAGGTCATGGTCCCAGGGACCTGGGATCGAGCCCCGCATCAGGCTCCCTGCTCCGCGGGGAGTCTGCTTCTCCCTCTCCCACTCCCCCTGCTTATGTTCCCTCTCTCACTGTGTCTCTGTCAAATAAAAAAAAAATAAAATCTTAAAAAAAATGAAATATAACATTATGGGTCTTTTTTAAGATTTTATTTATTTATTTGACAGAGAGATAGAGAGAGAGCACAAGTAGGCAGAGCAGCAGGCAAAGGGAGAGGGAGAATCAGGCTCTCCACTGAGCAGGGAGCCTGACGTGGAGCTCGATCCCAGGACCCTGGGACCATGACCTGAGCGGAAGGCAGACCCTTAACCAACTGAGCCACCTAGGCACCCCTAGCATTCTGTTTTTTTAAAAATGTGTTTTCCGCTGCATTTTCAGAAGAGATCAAATCCATATAATGAAAGATGCCTGCAGTGTCAAGACCAGTCTAATTAACCTGAGTCACAGAATATCGGCTGCGGATGAATCCTAGGATCACCTAGTATAGTGTTTTCAAACTATGCTGGATTTTATACAATATATATTGTAAAACATATTTCTTACTGTGGGTCTCAATCAAAACATTTTGGAGCTTCTCTGATTTATGCATGTATGTATGTATGTATGTATTTAAATTCGACCATTCTCACACCACATGCAAAGATAAACTCAAAATGGATGAAAGACCCCAATGTGAGACAGGAATCCATCAAAATCCTACAGAACATAGGCAGTAACCTCTTCAACATCGGCCACAGCAACTTCTTTCAAGACATGTCCCCAAAGGAAAAGGAAACAAAAGGGAAAATGAAGTTTGGGGACTTCATCAAGATAAAAAGTTTCTGCACAGCAAAGGAAACAGTCAACAAAACAAAGAGGCAACCCACGGAATGGGAGAAGATTTTTGCAAATGACACTACATACAAAGGGCTGATATCCAAGATCTATAAAGAACTTCTCAAGCTCAACACCCAAAAAACAAATAATCCAGTCAAAAAAATGGGCAGAAGACGTGAAAAGACACTTCTCCAAAGAATACATACAAATGGCTAACAGACACCTGAAAAAATATTCATCATCATTAGCCATCAGGGAAACCCAAATCAAAACCACACTAAGATACCACTTTACACCAGTTAGAATGGCAAAAATTGACAAGGCACGAAAAAACACATGTTGGAGAGGTTGTGGAGAAAGGGGAACCCTCTTACACTATTGGTGGGAATGCAAGTTGGTACAGCCACTTAGAAAACAGTGTGGAATTTCTTCAAAATTTAAAAATAGAGTTACCCTATGACCCAGCCATTGCACTCCTGGGTATTTACCCCAAAGACACAGATGTAGTGAAAAGAAGGGCCATATGCACCCCATTGTTCATAGCAGCAATATCTGCAATAGTCAAACTGTGGAAAGAGCTGAGATGCCCTTCAACAGATGAATGGATAAAGAAGATGTGGTCTCTATATACAATGGAATATTACTCAGCCATCAGAAAGGATGAATACCCAACATTTGCATCAACATGGATGGGACTGGAGGAGATTATGCTCAGTGAAATAAGTCAAGCAGAGAAAGTCAATTATCATATAGTTTCACTTATTTGTAGAACATAAGGAATAGCATGGAGGACATTAGGAGAAGGAAGGGAAAAATGAAGGGGGGAATTGGAGGGGGAGACGAACAATGAGAGACTATGGACTCCGAGAAACAAACTGAGGGTTTTAGAGGTTCGGAAGGAGGTGGGGGGATGGGCTAGCCCGGTGATGGGTATAAAGGAGGGCATGTATTGCATGGAGCACTGGGTGTTATATGTAAACAATGAATCATGGAACACTGCATCAAAAACTAATGATGTACTGTATGATGACTAACATAACATAATAAAATAAAAATTAAAAAAAAAAGAAGATGAAGGATTTCTGAAGAGAATTACATTCACTTAAACAGGGAAGTGGTTTTTGGCCTTTAGAATTTAGCCAAAAGCTTGAACAATCTCACTTCTGTATCTTTGTGTATAGAGAAGGCACTAAGCTTTACTTTAATAGTTTTGTCAAATAAAAAAAAAAGTAGGTTCCACACCCAACATGGAGCTTGAACTCATGACCCTGAGATCAAGAGTTTCATGCTCTTGATCCAGCCAGCTGTCCCTGGGCATCTCTGTTTTAAATCAAATAAGAAGATTGACATTTGGAGAGTGGAAGAGAGTAATCCAAAGTGTCACAGCCAAGCTGGTGGCAGAGAGGATATTAAGACTCAGACTGATTCTTTGTTCATAGCTCCTTCCCACACACCATGACTTGACATCTTATGTTTCAAAACATCCTGTGAAATATGTAAA
This sequence comes from Mirounga angustirostris, assembly GCF_029215605.1. Classification (NCBI taxonomy): domain Eukaryota; kingdom Metazoa; phylum Chordata; class Mammalia; order Carnivora; family Phocidae; genus Mirounga; species Mirounga angustirostris. The sequence goes on from NW_026991719.1 coordinate 103,364,958, forward strand.
CCAAAAGCTATATTGAGTCTTATTCAATTAATACTTTATTAAAGTACTTGTTCTTTTATTTCTTCTCTCTTTTTTATCTGCTCTATATTTTTGGATTTTGCTTTAGTGTATTTGAATTCATGTTTGTATAGTTACCATGATGGAACTCTATTGATCTATTTTGAGATTGAGCTATGTTTGGGATAGAGAGCATTCTCAATCAATATTGAGTCAAACATTTGGTTACAGCTGAATGGACTCCTTTCTGCTTTCTGCACTTCTTTTCTCTAGGAGCTAAAAGACTGGACTGCTTTTACAACTGTACTTGCTAACTCTTTAGTATAACTAGTTCCATGAAAGGGATGTGCTTGAGTGCCAGACTAAAAACCTGTTTATTTTAAAGGGCCAGATGTACCATTTCTTTCTCTGTTTTACACTGCACAAAATTTTAACCCATTAAAATGTAAGAAAAGTAATTTCACTATAAATCCCGTTTCTTTGCTCTGAGAGAAACTTAACAGTAGGGATTTCCTTTGTTTTTGTTCCTGTTTTTCTCTTTCCACATATTTTGGTCTGTCTTGTTTTCTCTTTGTTTTTTTAACTACACACAGACACACACACAATTTTTTTTTGGTATACAATCTGAACTGAAGAATTTAGTGCAAATTTTTAACATGCAGCTTAAATATTTCATCCTCTCTCTCTAATTACATGAAGGCTTGTGTTCCCAGAGGTCTATTTCACCCATTTTGGATATATCTGAAATACCCTAGGAGAACTAAATCATTCTGACACCTTATTCTAGAGTGGTTACAACAGCTTGCAAAGACACAGATTTAAAAAGGGATTTATAGATAGAAACAAATGAGGAATATTCCTACCCTGGAGTGATGGATACTTGCTACATTTGGGCACAGTATAGCCATAGAGACCATACCTGGTCTCCCTTCTGATTGGTTGAAGGCCCATTTCAGATCTGTTATTTAATATTTTGACTCTCACTATTGAGCAGTTGCTTAGGACATGTGTATTCTATTCTGCATCTTAACAATATCTTCCACATAAAGAGGATACTCAGTGGTACAAAACAACAACAGAAACAAAGTCAATGGTTATCAATCAGGTAGTACTAAAAGGAATCTTAAGTAGTACTTACCATCAGCTTGGCACTGGTCTAGGAACTTTACATGTATTAATTCACTTAATTCTTACAAAACCTTTATGAGAAAGATTCTATTTTACAAATGAGAAAACTGAATCAGGAAGAGGTTAAACAGCTTGACCAATGACACATAATTAATGAATGTTAGAGTTGAATTCTTATACAGTCTAGTTCCAGAGTCACTTGACTTAACACAATGTGGTAAAATCATGACTACTTAATAAAACAGTCATATCAATTTCATAGAAATATTTCTTTTTTTAAAAAGATTGTATTTATTTATTTAAGAAAGAGAATGAAATAGAGGGAGAGCACATGAGAGCGGGGAGGGTCAGGGGGAGAAGCAGACTCCCAGCTGAGCAGGGAGCCTGATGTGAGACTCGATCCTGGGACTCCAGGATCATGACCTGAGCTGAAGGCAGTCCCTTAACCAATTGAGCCACCCAGGTGCCCATAGAAATATTTCTTATAAACTACCTCAATTTAAGCCAATGGCATTACACTAAAGTATATTCCAGAAAAAAAAAAAAAAACTGCACACATTTTAAACAAGGAAGATGTTATTTCTGGTAGTATAATGTAGACTTTGTATCCTGATGGTAGTGTGCTTCATTCAGTAGTGAGTAGATAATGTGAGCCAAAAGGACCTCTACACTATCCCACCTCAAGGCCACCATTTACACTGCATTTTGTGAGAATAATTTCTCCTGGAGTTGTGCAATGTGTTTGGCTATTTTTGCGGGTATGCTCAGACTACATACACTACAAACATTTATTCTTGAACCTAGAATAGCTAGTTTAGAATTTATCTTGCTATCTTTTGTAAGTTTAAATGCATGTGACTTATTGGAATATGAATATAGTTAATGTGACTTGTGGTGTTCTGTTCTCCCAAGAAGACTCCTTACGTGGCTCAGACAAGAAGGTCTGTCATGAATGCTGGGAGGAATAGATTTTAATTATTGCTTTGGCTTTGTAGTGTTTAAGAGTTCAGGTTTTGGAGTCAGACTGATATGGGTTCAAGTGCTTGTTCCACAACTTGGTAGCTGTGTGAAATTGGGCAGGTCACTGAACTGCAATTTCATCATCTGTAAATGGGAAAAATGAAAATGATAATCAAGTGAGATAATGTATTTAAAGATCTCAGCACAATTCCAGGTATAGAGTAGGTACTCAGTAAGAACTAGAAAATTACACTCTGTATTTTTCTGGAAGTTGCTTTTCTCACTCAGTATTTTTTTAAAATTTTTTATTGTTATGTTAATCACCATACATTACATGATTAGTTTTTGATGTAGTGTTCCATGATTCATTGTTTGTGCATAACACCCAGTGCTCCATGCAGAACGTGCCCTCTTTAATACCCATCACCAGGCTAACCCATTCTCCCACCCCCCTCCCCTCTAGAACCCTGTTTGTTTCTCAGAGTTCATCATCTCTCATGGTTCGTCTCCCCCTCCAACTCCCCCCCTTCTCACTCAGTATTTTGTTTTTGTCAGCTAATCATGTTCACATATTAAGCTCTAGTTCATTCATTTTCACAGTTTTAAATAGCAAAGGATTCCATAGTATAACTATACATCTATTTATTAATTTGTAGTTTTCATAGTTTTTTGCTACAATAAAAAAATACGGCAATGTAAATTCTTGTGCATGGGTGTTTGGGCAGCAAATTACTTCTTAATGAGTCTTTTTTTTTTTTAAAGATTTTTATTTTTATTTATTTGAGACAGAGAGAATGAGAGACAGAGAGCATGAGAGGGAGGAGGGTCAGAGGGAGAAGCAGACTCCCTGCTGAGCAGGGAGCCCGATGCGGGACTCGATCCAGGGACTCGATCCAGGGACTCCAGGATCATGACCTGAGCTGAAGGCAGTCGCTTAACCAACTGAGCCACCCAGGCGCCCCTCTTAATGAGTCTTTAAGCATTAAAGTATTATTTTAATTTTTTAGAATTGGTAATATAGCATATCCAGTAGACATTGCCCAGACTTATATTGTAGATTCAATAAACTAATATTTATAGATAAATGTTTTCAAAAGCACAGACAGCTTTGTTCAGATAAAATGATGTATTGGTAAATAATTTTCTTTTATAAAAGGAGATAGAAAAGAAATTTATCATAATCATATAGGAGACAATCTGTTTAATAATAAAAAGCATTTGATGGAAATCTTGATTAAAAAAATTAAGATGATTTTTCCTGCAAAATAAAAGTTTGTGATACAAATGTCCTAAAATCCCCTAGAGTGAGTTTCCCACTACCTGTATACAGTTTGTAGAGAACCCACCCCCCACCTCCCCACCCCCCACCCCTGCCCCAATCATGAATTTCTGTTTGTTTTATCTTCATACAAACACCTTTGGAGTAAAGCATGTGTTACCAAGGTGTCATTATCTATGACAGTTGTGATGGGAATATCATTTCCTATATCCATTTTTCTCTTTGGGGTGCAATTTACACTACAATATTCACTGCATGCTCCAGCTTCAGTTCTAGTTGCAGAAATAATGCCCCTGACCCATCAGTCATTATTGGCCACTTCTCTCTTGGCCCAAATCTTCCACACCTGCCCCATCTGCTGGAAAATACTGGACCCATAGAATAAAAGACAGAAATTGCATGGTGCTGAATCAACATTTCCCATGATTCATCCATTTGCTTTTCTTCACGAAGCTCTCCAGAAATTTCTTCTTTGTGTCTCTGCTCATAAATATCAACTTTGCCACAGCTAAACATAACTTTCTATATTTAAGCAATTCTTATAATCAAAACAAAGGGGAGAAAACCCTCATAGCTTTAAAGATCTCACTGTGGCTCTTCATCTTTTTTTTTCTATTTCCTTAAAACAATAACAGTAAAAAAAATTAAATTTTCTAGGAAAAGTGATCATATATTAATTACAGAATACCGTGATCAATTATTCCATTACACCCTTCACTATATGTCAAAAAAACTGCCATACTTTTCAAAAGTTTAGTGCCATTTCAGTCAGTATTGTAAAGATTAATTTAAAAAACACTGGTATTTGATTTAGTAATCACAATTTTAACAATTCTAAAAATTTCAATTTATACCTTAAAGTCCCCATTTGAAAGATTTTAAGATGTATTCACTTATTTTTATTTTTTGTTGGAGACTTTATATATTAAACACCATCAGAAATAATTTTTCATTTCCCATAAACCTATCTCATCTACAACATATTTAAATACATCTTCCTAAGTCTATATTAAATTTAATTATAGATGTAAACTCATTACAATAATTATTTTTCCCTTTTTTTAAAAATAATCTCTATTCCCAATGTGGGGCTCAAAATCACCACCCTGAAATCAAGAGTCACACATTCCCCAGACTGAGACAGCCAGGCACCTTTGTTATTTTTGATAATTTACTCAAGGACCTGAATGCTCGAGCTGGATGAAAAGAATTGTCAATCATCTTCAGAAGTAGACAGATGTTAATTGACATTAATATATATATCAGGTACTGTACTTAAGATTTTTTTTTCTCAACACTGATTCTCATCTCTGAATGTATGATGGAATCATCTACATAGCTTTTACAAAGTACTGATGAAGAGAGCTTGGTTATGTTACTTATTGCCTAGCCTCCCTTGCTTCCTGTCCATTTATTTTCTACATTTTAAAAAATTCTTTCTTTTGTTTTTACTTTTATAATAAGATACAACATGAGAAAAGTGCATAAAGCATTACTGTACAGAATAGTGATTGATTATAAAGGAGCACCTATATAAAAGCCACCCAAATGAACGGATAAAACACAGCACTACAGAAGCTGCCAGTGTATCCCTTCTCAGTTTCCTTTAACTATCCCCCACCCTGCAGAAGTAAACCTATCATATTTATGATAAGCAGTTACTTGCTTTACTCTGCAGTGTTATGATTATATATGAATCCTTAACAGCATAGTCTAATTTTGTCTGGTTTTTAAACTTTAAAAACTGATACAAGAATCTACATATCATTTTGTGCCCTTTTTTGTTTAACATTTATTTGTAAGAATTATCTGCACATTGTTTGTCACTATACTTCATTTATTGTTATTGATTTATAATACGCCATTGCATAAAAATATTATAATATATGTATTTATTCAATTATTTATGAACATTTGGTTGTTTTTAGTATAGGAATGCTGTTGCTACTTTATAATATATGTATGTTGGTGTACATTTATAAGCATTTCTCTAAGGTATATATTCAAGAGTGGAATGCCGATCAAAGGCAAGACATCTTTTTAACCTCATTAGATAATAACAAATTATTTTCCAAAATGGTGGAACCAATATATATTCTCACCAATAATGTATAAAAGATTCTTTTGTTCCACATCAGCACTAACTTTTTGATGTTTTCAGGACTTTAAAAATATTTTGCCAATCTACTGAGAATGGTTTTGACTTGCATTTTCATGATTTACTAAGGATTTTGAGAAACTTTTCATATCTTTATTGCCTATTTGGATTTTTTCTTTTGTGAAGTGCTTATTCAGTATTTAGCTCACTTTTCTATTGAATTGCTTGCCTTTTTCTTATTGATATGTAGGAGTTTTTATACATTCTAGATATAGGTCTTTTGTCAGTTATATGTTTTTCTGTTTTTGTTGTTTAGAGTCAGTTTTTGTTGCTTGTAAACAAGAATCCTAATTCCAAATATGATAAGCTAATTATGAAGTTAGCTATATTCAGTGGATAACTAGGGAGAAACAAACACACATATACTTAGAAAATATTGAAAGTAAATATACAAAGAATATACTGATAGTAATAAAAATTTGGATAGTAATAAAAATTTGAAAGGGTAGGTGATTGCTTTCTTCTTTCGGTTGTTTCAAATATTTTAATAATGAGCATGTCTTTGTCTAAAACTATTGATGGGTTACAGAAGGTACAAAAAATTGGCTGAATTCTTATTGATTCCATACCATTTCTCTGGAAGTGTTTTGTGGATAAACCTCTGTAATCAGCATATTTAAAATTTTGTCCATTTCTGCAAAAAAAAAAATGAAGAATTAGTTGGGGAGGATGGTTAATGAAGGGTTCTGGTTACGTGGTTTCTAATTATTTTAGTTGTTTCTGCATTAGGATATTTATTTTCCAAGTTTATGATTTCAAACACAAATTACTATTTATTTAGTTATGAATGTGTATTTCAGTTGGAAGAGGAATATTTTGCAATGAATCTAAATGCAGAAGGCATTTTTTCCCTCTAGTTTTTATTACAACAGCTGTGTTTCTACACATTCATTTTATAAATATTTTCTACTTTACCTAACAAATTATATTTTTCAGTCCTTCTATAACATCCAGAGATACTTTACTTTTTAAAATTTTTTTAAAAAAATTATTTTTCTGTGAGAGAGAGCAAGAGCGCACGAGCAGGGGGAGGGGCAGAAGGAGAAGCAGACTCCCTGCTGAGCAGGGAGCCCGATTCTGGACTCCATCCCAGGACCATGGGATCATGACCTGAGCCGAAGGCAGACGCTTCACCAACTGAGCCACCCAGGTGCCCCCAGAAATACTTTAAATATATATATTATATTTGAGCTTGCTATCAGTATACTATATCATACTGTGTTGTTCAAAATGGCAAACAAAATATAAGAAAATTCTACATGGAGTCACATACTGTAGAGAACAATGCTCTGTGCTGAGGAAAACGTGGAAAGTAGATAAGTCCCATATATTAGACAGAAAAATGCATGAGCAGAGAGTTATAAGCACAAATATATTTTGAAAGATCCTATAGAATAAGGGTATTTGTAGACATCTTTACAGAATCTTTCAAATAATTAGCAGGCATCATCATTACTTCTTCAATTACTAGCCTTTACAGAAAGAACAATAGCACATGCACCATTAAGTACACAGCTGAAAAGTTATGGTAAGCAAGTATTTTTCCATTTTTGTTGCTAAGTGGAAGTCAGCACAACTAGTAATTTTACTTTACCTTAAATAAATAATCTCTTACATAAGTGGCTGTGAAAGAGGAAACTGCATATTCATGGACCATGTCTGTCTTGTTCATCACTGTATCACCAGTACTGAGCAGAGTTCCTTGTACATAGTAGGAGATAAATATCTGTTTATTGAATGAAAAGATAACTTCTTGGTTCTATCTGATCCTTCTCATTGGATTCTGTGTCAAATACTGAAAAGTGGCACCATTTTTGACACTTGCTTGCAACAAAAAAGTTACTAAGCCAGACTATAATACAAGTAATGGGATCTAAGGATAATTAAATATCAAAATAGGCACTTATACCGTACAGTAGGATGCTGGTTAATGATTTCATTTCTTTTTATAAAGTACTTTGTTTAAAGTTAACTGGGGACTAGTTATAGACTGGGATTTGTCAAATCTAGGTTGTTTTTCTTTTTTTTCTTTTTTTTTTTTAAAGATTTTATTTATTTATTTGAGAGAGAGAGAATGAGAGAGAGCACATGAGAGGGGGGAGGGTCAGAGGGAGAAGCAGACTCCCTGCTGAGCAGGGAGCCCGATGCCGGACTCGATCCAGGGACTCCAGGATCATGACCTGAGCCGAAGGCAGTCGCTTAACCAACTGAGCCACCCAGGCGCCCTAGGTTGTTTTTCATAGACAAATCCTGTTTATATCACTAGTCCACAGAAGTGGATCAAAGAAATAAGGCATAAAAGAAAAAAAAAATGAAAGGCCTCTTTTCCTCAAACATAATGATTATGAATATGACATTTGCTGCTGGAAAACACAAAGAGTTGTAATAGTCATGAGTAATCCTAATGTTTGGACACCTGGCAGAAAAGATCTGTAGAGAGCTTATTTTTTTCTGCAAGGTTGTAGACTATAAAAATAATAGTTATAACTAGGTCTACTAACATAGTAGCATAACATTTGCACTGAAATGAGCCTGAGACAATGGTTTCCTGTGAAAATAATTTGTGAAATCAAGAAAACGTATTGGTTCTGTTTCTAGAATCGGAGGGAGTGGAAAGGGAGAGGGGAATTTTCCTGAACTGCTGTTATTGAAACTCAACCTACCTGATCTCTTGCAACAATAATTTATTTGACTTGGGGCTGAAGAATATCATTTAATGAGATGAGAACAGAGAATAGATTAAATTTAATTGCTGTGTATGCCACAAATGTTCTGTGTAAACAAGGAAATAAAAGTCAACATTATATAAAAGCTACTTCAATCCCTTCAGATTAAGTAATAAATTAAAAAGTACTTAAGGAAAGTAATGCTCAAATTTCATGTTATCCTCACAGTGCCAAACCAGACATTGCCATGTTAGCCAAATTTATGTATAATAGAAAAAGTCTTAAAAGTGTCATTATAAAAGGATAGATTACATTTTTCCTATCACCTCTAATTAGTTTTGTGTTTGTTCAGAGCCAATTTAATCTCCTTGATCCTCCTTAAGCAACAGGTAAACATAATGATTTCAAAGTGGATTAAAATTAGAATCCTTTTCTATCTTGACTTAGCACAATATTTCACAAAATTACATTTGGAATTACCCCCACAGATGGATTTCTGTGTGCAAATTAATAGATAAAAGCTGAAAAATTCAAGCAAACTTAAGTTATAGTGAATTGAACAGAGAAGAGACAGGGGAAATATTACAAGTTCCACTTTTCAAATTCATTCATTTATTTATTCATGCATCAAGTATTTACAAAGGACCTACTATGAGCCAGATGTTGGGAATATACTGGTAAATAAGGTAGATAATGTAGACAACAAGTAAATATAAAATAAACAATAACTTCAGGTAGTGGCAAGTGTAATGAAGGAACTAAAACAAAGTGTTGTGATAGTGATTGGCAGTCATTTTCTCAGGTTTATGGAGCTAATTTACATAAAGTGATCAGGGAAAGACCCTCTGAGGTAATGGTACTTGAGCTTTGTTCTTCATAGTGAGGATTCTGTGTGAGGGAAGAGCATTACTGACAGAGAAAACAGACCATGCATTAGTACTGAGGTGGGATGATTGTGAGTTTAGTTGCTTGAAGAAAATAAAGTTTATAGTTGAAGTTTCTGGCCCAAAGGAAAAAAAAAAAGATCTCAGATATGTTGGAGAGGTAAGCAGGACCAAATCATGTAGTGCCAACAGAGTTTTTTTTTTTTTTCTTAGATTTTATTTATTTATTTATTTGACACAGAGAGAGAGGTAGTGAGAGAGAGAGAGCACAAGCAGAGGGAGAAGCAGGCAGGCAGAGGGAAAGGGAGAAGCAGGCTCCCCGCCGAGCAAGGAGCCCAATGTGGGGCTCGATCCCAGGACCCTGGGATCATGATCTGAGCCGAAGGCAGCCACTTAACAGACTGAGCCACCCAGGTGCCCCACCAACAGAGTTTTGTAAACAGTTTCATTTTATCTTCTATGCAATGGGAAACACAATCGTTTTGGGTTAGTGAAGAGAGTAACATGACTGATTATACTTACCCTGAGTTGTATATGAGAATGTGAGTAGGGGAGGGAGGCCAGAATGAATGGAGATAGATCATTTATAAGGGCATTGTAGAAATTCAGATGAAAGATGACAATGTCTTAAACTAGAGTGATTGCAGTGGAGGACACTCATCTGGAGTCTACCTTATGCCATAACATAGAAAATATGCTGTATCTACTCAATTGAGATTGACCATGTTTTCCTTCCATAAGGAAAAATCTATGATTTCACAACAGAAATGATACAGTTTATGATATGTGAGCAAAATTGCATTTTATCCCATTTTCATTACCTTTAATAGGAAAAAAATAATCTAAGATAGAAATAACTTTAATGTGAGAACTACAGTGGGTGAATTCCTAGGAAAAATCCTCAATATACTCAGCTTTTTTCATGATCTACCTCATTTTCAGTTGTCACAAGAGTTGGGTGGGGAGGTGTTCTTACAGGTACTTAGTAGATAGATGCCAGAGATGTTGCTAAACATTCTACAATGCACAGGGCTGCCCTCCACACAAGAAAAACAAGTGTCCAGCCCAAAATGGTGCTAAGACTGAGAAATCCTAATCTACCTTTACTTTTTTCTTGGATTTAATTCTGACTCTCCTTTATGGACACTGCCTTCCCTGTAGCCTTTTTGAGTGGTGGTTTTTAAATTTTTTTTTTTCCTACACCACTCATAATATTGAGCCTAGAGAGTGAGGTAAATGTCATACTTGCTCTTCATTGCAAATTTCAGGCCATTTTTCTCTCCACCTCATCCCTAAAATATCCCATTTCTGAATCCCATGTTGTCAGCTACAGATAGCTGGATCACCTGCCACTGTTCCCCTGATTCCCGTGCATTATCTTGAAGAATTTAGTTCCTGGTTCACTGACATGCTTTCTAATACTACTCCTGTAATTGTTCTTGGCGATTTCAACATATGTGTGTAAGGTCGTTCCAATATCATAGCCTCTAAGTTCCTTAAAACTTCTCTCCTTCAGTGATTTTGATATTGACCCTACCTCATCCACTTATTCTCATGGTCATACCCCAGACTCTATCATTACCAGGAATTGCTACCCCAACCTAATCTCAATTCCATGCAACGTACTTTCTCACTACTTTTTCTTAACTTTTCAGATTACTATTTCTTGTATTCTATCTGCAATAATCCTTTCTTCTCACCTGGGCCTGAAATGTATAACTTCCCAATGTGTTTTAGTCCCTTATGCCCCCAGTTTCTTTTTCTCTAGCTTAAATTTTATGTTTAGTCATTATAATCTATTGGTTCTCACACCCAATTTAAATGTGTATGTGTGGTTTCCCTACACCAACAAGCAGTTCTCAGGACAATAGCTGGGTGTCTTACAAATCAACTCAGTTCTGACACTATCCACCTGGAGATAGCATCACATTCTGCAGCTTAAGGGCTCAGTTCCACAAGGCTGCCCTCTACTTCAGATGCCAATCACAAGCCCAGGTTGTTAGTTGTGCTTCTACTACCTGCTGCAGTTTGGAGGTTCCCACAACCCCCTCCTTGGGTTTGATTAATTTGCTAGACCAGCTCACAGAACTCAAAAAAACATTGTACTTACTAGATCCCCAGTTTATTATAAAAGGATATAACTCAGAAACTGTCAGATAAAAGAGATGCAAAGGGCAAGGTATGGGGAAGTTGCACGAAACTTCCATGCTGTCTTCAGACATGCCACTGTCCCAACACCAACATGTGTTTACCAGCCTGGAAGCTCTCCAACTTCTGTCCTTTTGGGTTTTTATGGAGGCTTCATTACATAGGCATCATTATTAAATCATTGGCCATTGGCGATCAATTTAACCTCCAGCTCCTTTCCCCTCCCTGGAGGTCAGGGGGTGGGACTGAAAGTTCCAACCCTCAGGACACCTGGGTGGTTCAGTCGGTCAAGTGTCTGCCTTCAGCTCAGGTCATGATCCCAGAGTCCTGGGATCAAGTCCCGCATTGGGCTCTTTGCTCTGGCATTGGGCTCCTTGCTCAGTGGGGAGCCTGCTTCTCTCTCAGCCTGCCTTTCCTCCTGCTTGTGCTCTATCTCTGACAAATAAATAAATAAAATCTTAAAAAAAAAGAAAGTTTCAACCCTCCAATCACATGGTTGGCTCCCACAGCAATCAGCCCCCATCATTAGGTGCTTTCCAAAAGTCACCTTATTAACATAAACTCAGTTGTGGTGGAAAGGGACTTGCTATGAATAACAAGACACCCATTTCACCTTTATGACTTTGAACCAATTTCAGGAACTAAGGACCAGAGACCAAATATTGAAACAAAAGATGCTTTCATTGCCCTTATCACTCAGGAAATTCCAAGGGTCTTGGAGAACCTTGGGAGAAGACCAAATGTATATGAGAAATATATTTTGGCCATCCGATTGACAGTATTTCATAATCACATCCTTGTATTGACCCTCAGTTCTCCTTCTTTTTCACCTCATCACACTCACTTGGCAAAATACAAACCTGAATAATTACAATTTTCCACCTAATCTGTGACAGCACTCATGTAACTAAATACAGCTGGAGGAAAACCCACAACTATTTCTGCTTTAAATTCATGATTGCTAACTTTAAGTGGCCCTGGCAACAGTCCTTCATTTCCCTAGGGTATTTACTCTCTTTTGAACTCCTGTCTCATATTCAAATGGATAATAGCAAACCCATTTGAATGTCTAAGGAGCATATCAAACTTAGCACAATCAAAACTAGGCTTTTGATCTCCCCTCACCCTTTAAGATCTGCTCCTCCTGCAACCTCCCCATTTAAATTAATGGCAATGGAATCCTTCTAGTTACTCAAATGGGTTTAGAAACTAGGTTGTTTTTATTTTTATTTATTTATTTTTTTAAAGATTTTATTTATTTGAGGGAGAGTGAAAGCGAGAGAGATCACAGAGGGAGAGGGAAAAGCAGACTCACCTCTGAGCAGAAAGCCTGATGCGGGACTCGATCCCAGGACCCTGGGATCATGACCTGAGCTGAAGGCAGTTGCTTAACTAACTGAGCCACCCAGGCACCCCTAGAAACTAGGTTGTATTTAAGAGAAGAAATCAATGAGATACTCTGAACAGAAAACTTGGATATACTTGGCTTTACATAAACAAAAAAATGTGCCTATGGGGTCTAGTTATAATGATATTAAAACATACAGCAAGGTTTGCATTCCTAAATTTAATCATAGTATTAACCAATAAGCTGTTTAATTTTGCTATTTTAAGTAAAAACTTTTTAATAAGGCAATATAATTAATATAATATTATTGTTCATTTAATTTAAAAATGAACCATAAATTATTTCTCATAAAAATAAGTCACATTTTTGAGTAAAGCCTGTTGGATAACTAGTGTCAATAGATACCACATTTTAATAGGCCTACTATGCCATTTGAGGTAAATGTAATAACTGGGGAAAAACCATATGGATGATACAGTAATTATTGTCTCCATCACCATCACCAATTTCCGAAGATTCTTTCCCTTGGGTTTAGTAGTTTTAGGTTGTTCTGAAATAACTGAACAATAAATTATTTGTCTGTTCTTGTTCTAGTTTCAGGCAGTTCCTGCCAGACTGTGAGAAACCTGAGAGTTGTAACAGTGTCTTATTCATGTCATGATCTAGTATTTAGCATAGTGCCTGGAATAGACGACTCAATAAATGAACCATGAGAGACTATGGACTCTGAAAAACAAACTGAGGATTCTAGTGGGGATGGGGGTGGGGGGGATGGGTTAGCCTGGTGGTGGGTATTGAGGAGGGCACGTTCTGCATGGAGCACTGGGTGTTATGCACAAACAATTAATCATGGAACACTACATCAGAAACTAATGATGTAATGTATGGTGATTAATGTAACATAATAATAAAAAAAGAATACTCAATAAACATTGATGGCTAAGTTTTATCTATTTTGTTTATCTGCAGTCAATTCACTACTTGTATGGTTCTAGTGACATCTGCTTCTTTCCTAATCTTCACAAATTAACTGTTGTACATAGTCTTTCTTGAGGTTGAGTGGCTTCAATGAAAATTACCTTTATTGCAGGACCTTATCTTGTCTCCCATCTCCTAACAGTTCCTAAAGACTCTTCATTTTTGTTTTAAAAAGTCTATTGTTCCTATTGGGATTTCCAATAAGTTCTTCCTTCATATCTGGCATTTAGATCATAATAAATGTGCAGAAACAAATGTAAATCCATGGCATTTCTAGTTCAAACAATCAGCCTCTCTTATCTTGTAATGTGCACTATCATGACTCCATTAAGATGTCCACAAAGGTTTTATAGAATTTTTCTTTAACAATATTCATTTTTTATAGACTATAACATTAATAAGAGGAGAATATGTATAATTTATACCATCAAGTGAAGAGAAGGGTCATTTTCCCGTAATCAATCCCCTTTTTATTCTCTCCCAAGTCAGGAAGCTGTGAGAAGTTGTGGGCAGTGGGATGGGAATTTCTCCATCTGTATCAGGAACAAAAAACAATAGTGAATTTAGGCTATTCAGTTTCACAATTTGCTTTCTCTGTCTCAGTAGAACCCCTGTCCAAAGCATGATGGGTGAGGGTTGTGAGTGGTGATAAGTGAAATAAGAGAATGGAGGAGTTTTGCCTGTCATGGGTGCTGGACCCTAGAGGTGCTGGGACTTGGAAAAAAAAGATACTCAGAACTTCCAGTTTCCTGGCTAGTGTATAAGGAACTTGGAGATCAGCTCTTCCATTCAAACACCAAGAAAAAAAAAAACAACTAAACAAGCTAAAAATTAACACATTTTCTTAACTTAATCAGAGAACTGAGGTCATAGTGATGACGAAACAGAAGACAAGCTGAAGACAAAGCAGAAGCTGACACCCCACAACCCCCCCCATGGGATATATGTGACATTCCTTAAGTACTCCTGGCTGCCCTAAAGCTAAAGAAAGGAAAAACAAATAGTTAACCTATAGAGGTTATAATCCGGTAAGACATGAGTCTCCCTCAGTTTACAAATGTCTTAGCGATCTAAGAGAACAAAGCATTTCTATCAATAACCTAGCTTCCAGAAGGAAATGTAGATACAATTAAATGTCCTTATAATCTGCAGCCCATTGGCCCATGGGCAGAGTATAATGTGCCTCCAGGAAGCTCCCAACTATCTTCATGTTAATGCCTTGCTAAAGGAAAAAACAACCTTAACTTGACAATGGCAAGGCCTCTGGTATCCTGTGAGTCTTCTTTAACATATGAAAATCCTTTTGAAACTTCCCTTTTCCTTACCTCCCCCAACCCCATAGTATATAATCAGCCACCCCTCACAACCCAGGTGCAGCAGCTCTTTCTGCCCATGGGTCCTGTCCCTGTGCTTTAATAAACCACCATTTTGCATCAAAGATGCCTCAAGAATTCTTTCTTGGTCGTCGGTGCCAGACCTCACCCCACCGAACTTCACCTACATTCCAAAACCCCATCAATAGGGCAAGCCACTGCCCCCAGATTTAAGAGACATACACGGAAGAGAATCACAACTTACTGAATCAGAAAACCAGAAATAGGAAATTCTGTGGGAACCAGTATTAGGAAAAAAAAACAAGCAAACAAACCTAAACTAGTTGACAAATTTCTGGTCTCAAACTGGACATGTCTGATTGTTAAAAACTCCAGGGGAATGCAAGCTGGTGCAGCCACTTTGGAAAATAGTATGGAGTTCCTCAAGACATTAAAAATAGAGCTACCCTATGACTCAGCAATTGCACTACTAGGTATTTACCCCAAAGATACAGATGTAGTGAAAAGAAGGGCCATATGCACCCCAATGTTCATAGCAGCAATGTCCACAATAGCCAGACTGTGGAAGGAGCCAAGATGCCCTTCAACAGATGAACGTATAAAGAAGATGTGGTCCATATATACAATGGAATATTACTCAGCCATCAGAAAGGATGAATACCCACCATTTGCATCAACATGGTTGGGACTGGAGGAGATTATGCTAAGTGAAATAAGTCAAGCAGAGAAACACAATTATCATATGGTTCCACTCATATGTAGAACATAGGAATAGTGTAGAGGACGACAGGGGAAGGGAGGGAAACTGAATGGGAAGAAATCAGAGAGGGAGATAAACCATGAGACACTCTGGACTCCAGGAAACAAACTGAAGATTACAGAAGGGAGGGGATTGGGGATGAAGTAACTAACTGGGTGATGGGCATTAAGGAGGGCATGTGTTGTGATGAGCACTGGGTGTTATACGCAACTAAGGTATCGTTGAACACTGCATCAAAAACTAATGATGTACTATATGTTGGTTAACTGAACATAAAAAAAAAAAATGCCAGGGGAACCAGTCTTAGGAAGGTCCCTGCACTTTTATGAGTTTTACTTCCAGGAGCCCTACTAGGTTCTCACAATAAAGATTGGAGCAACATTCCCTCTTGCTTCTGTCAGGGAGTGGGAGAAAGTAGATATTTTTAAAATCTATCACAGAATTCCATTTTCTTAACAAGGCCTATTCTCAATGAAAGTAATTTTATTAGAGCCTATTTGAGTACAGTTTTAGCAGATCCCAAATTTGTGGGAGAAGGGAAGTACCCAATTCTAACTTGCTCTAGCCTTCCACCTGGAGAAAGGGAAATATTCCACTCCAGTCCTCTCTAGCCTACCTGCCTCACTAAGCAGGTGGGAGCAAAACAAAACTGAAAAACACTGGTGAAGATCATAGCCCAGGGGCAGAGGCTAACTAAAAGACTGATTAATGATACAACTATAGAAAACTTCCCCTCCCTCCCACACCTTGATACCAAATCAATAAGGCACTTGATTAATAATAGCAGAGAAAAATGGAAGCAACTATACCCCTAAAACAATATTTAAGAGGTATCTAAGGAAACCCCAAAAGAAGAGACAAAACCAAAGACACTGGGGAAATTTTAACCTCTGACACCTATAGCTAGAACAAACAGTAAACACAGCCCAACTTCTACCCTGATTAAACATAAAGCTTCATGTTATTTATTTAAAAGTTCACATTATTTCACACTAATATGAGGTTTTTTTAAAAATCTCAGTTCCTTTTTTATAGTACATCATATCCAGCACATGACAAAAATTAAAGGCATACTAAAAGACAAAAAACACAATTTGAAGAGAAAGAGTAAGCATTAGAATCAGACTCAGATATAGCAGAGATCTTGAAATGATCAGACTGGGAACTAAAAGAAAAAAAACAAAACACTGATTAGAATGCTTGGGGTGCTAATGAAAAAAAGTGGACAACATGCAAGAGCAGATGGGTAATAAAAACAGAGTTGGAAAATCTAAGACACAATCCAAAATAAATACTAGAAATCAAAAACACCATCATGAAAGTGAAAAACGCTTTTGGTGGACTCATCAATAGACTGGACACAGCCGAGGAAAATTCAATGATCTTGAAGAAATATCAATAGAAACTTCCAAAATTGAAATATAAAGAAAAAAATGAACGAAAAAGACAAAAAATAATATGCAAGAACTGTGGACAAAATACAAAGGTATAACATATGCATAAGGAGAATATCAGAGAAAGAGAGGAAAGGAAAGGAAAGGAAAGGAAAGGAAAAGAAAGGAAAGGAAAGGAAAGGAAAGGAAAGGAAAGGAAAGGAAAGGAAAGGAAAGGAAAGGAAAGGAAAGGAAAGGAAAGGAAAGGAAATACTTCAAGCAATAATGATTGAGAATTTCCCAAAATTGATGATAGAAACCAAACTACAAATCCAGAAGTTAGAGAATGTCAAACAGGATAAAAAAACCAAAAAATCTGCACTTAAGCATATCATATATACAAACTGCAGAAAATCAAAAACAAAGAAACACTCTTGAAAGAGTCCAGAGGTGGGGGGGAGCAACTTACATAAAGAAGAAAAAGGATAAGAATTACATCAAACTTCTCTTCAGAAACTATGCATGCAAGCAAAACATGAAGAGAAATATTTAAAGTATTTTTTTAAAGGATCACTTCCCTAGATTTCTGTATGCAACAAAATTATCCTTCAAAAGTGAAAGAAAAATACAGACTTTCTCAGACAAAAAAAGAAATTGAGGATTTTTTTTTTTTTTCCAGAGGATGTGCCTTGAAATAAAGGTCAAAAGTTCTTCACAGAGAAGGTGATGATATAGGTCAGAAACTCAAATCTACATAAAGAAAGAAAAAGCATTAGAGAAGCTATTAAAGTAAAATAATCACTCTTATTTTTAACTGATCTAACAGCTAATAATTTGTTCAAAATAATAGCAACGATGTATTTAGTACTTACAGTTTATAGATAAGTGAAATTAATGAGAGTAATATTATAAGGGACAGGATAAAGAAATTGAGAATATGAGGTATTTGTACTACCTAAGAAGTGATATATTATTTGAAAGAGAACTTGGATTAGCTGTAAGTGTATATTGCAAGTATGAAGGCAACCACTAAAAAAAGTGGGAGTTACATGCTTCCATTTATGAAATGAATAAGTCATGGGGATGAAAGCTAAAGCATAAGGGATATAGTCATTGGTATTATAATAGTGTTGTATGGTGACAAATGGTAGCTACTTGTGGTGAGCACAGATAATGGATAGAGTTGTCAAATCACTATGTTGTACACTTGAAACTAATGTAATATTGTGTGTCAACTAGACTTCAATAAAATAAAATAAAATTACTGAATTGAAAAAATATTCAAAAATATATAAATTACATGTTAAGAGAGGAGAAAAAAATTGAATCATGCAAAATAATTAAAACCATAAAAGACAGAAAAAGAGTGGAAGATAAAAAGAAAAGAAACATAGAACAAGGACAATGAATAGAAAAAGTAGACAAGAGTAACAAATATGGTAGATATTAATCTAACCATATAAACAATCATTTTAAATATAAATGGTCTAAATACACCAAAATTGCAAAAACTGATATAAAAAAAATAGATGAATCCACCATTGGAGCTGGAGATCTTAACACACCTCTACCTGTAACTGAAAGATCCAGCATGCCAAAAACTAGTAAGGACATAGTTGAATTGAACAGCATCATTAATCAACTGATTATAATTGACATTTTTAGAATACTATATTAAAAATTAGCAGAATACATATTCTCCTCAAACTCACACAGAGCATTCACCAATATAGACCATATTTAATGCATAAAACATACCTTAACAAATTTAAAAGTATAGAAATCACACAAGGTATGCTCTTAGACCACAAGGGAATTAAACTAGAAATCAAAAACAAAAATATAGGTAGAAAACCCCAAAATACCGTAATTTAAACAACAAACTTTTTTTTTTTAAGATTTTATTTATTTATTTGACAGAGAGAGAGAGACACAGCGAGAGAGGGAACACAAGCAGGGGGAGTGGGAGAGGGAGAAGCAGGCTTCCCGCTGAGCAGGGAACTGAGCCACCCAGGAGCCCCTAAACAACACACTTTTAAATAACCTTGGTAGTTCATGCCCATTCAATTCATGTTCATCCATTGTAGTTGAAAATTCCACTCACTAGAAAACATAATTTGTTTGCCAAATAACCTACAGTTAATGAATATTCATTAGAGTATATTGCTTACCCCTTCCTTTGAACTAACACTAACATAGCACCCATTTTTGGAGATGGGCAAGAGAAAAACTTGTTTTTCCCAATTTTTCTTAATGCAATTTTACTTCTTCAGCATTGAAACATTCGTTTCCAAGATGGTCAAGCTGTGATTTTCTTAATGACCTCCTGGGAATCAACATCTCAAATGGTAGCCACTGACTGCTTAATAACTTCTTAAATTATATTTCTCATGCCATGTAAGCCTAAATGATTTCACTGGTAATTATCATCTTCACCAACTCTTTTCTGGATGTCTTCAGCTCTTTTCTTGATGGCTGCCAAAACACTATCCAGTTCACCGTTACCTGGGGACCTTTTCTTTTCCATATATTCTCCTTGTTCTGTAACAGTTTCTACAATATATTTGCATTTTTGCTGCTGATGCTGCTTTGTCATTTAGTATAGTATTAAAGGTAGTAGTTCAGCTTGAGAAATCCAAGTTGAGAACTGTGGGGACATTTTTTAAGACTCTTTCAAACCTGAACTTCTATTATTCTTTCATACTTTGTGAATAGAGAATTAAAAGACTGGGAAACTAGGAAAAAGACACAAGGCCTTTCACTGACTTTAATTATTTGACTCTTCCTAAGTAGCTGCAATATGTCAGGCACTATTCTAGGTACTTTACAACATTTGGGTTGAAGCATTCAGATAATGCTTAACTGTAAATAAATATTAAATAATGAGAGCTCATCAATGAAGAAATAAATGAAAGAAGGTCATGAGATCACTCTTGCTAGAAATTATTACAATTACAATACTCATTTGTCTAAACTACTTTAGAGATAGTCTCACCTGAAGGCAAGGAAATCGACCAGACAAGCTCTCAAGACATGCTGCAGCCCCAATCCATAATCTTCCAGTAAAATAGACATTGATCTAACACTTGATCCTTGTGGGTTAGAGCAGAGGAAGAAACATCGCCATACTAATTTAGAGGAAAGAAATTTGTTTTGATAGATTTATTCTCCTTTCATTTAATTTTTCCCTCCAGACACTTTTTTTATTCCCTTTATTGAGTTTGTTTATATAGCAAGGCCATGGTATTGAGCTCCTTTCCCCTGAAACTTTTTTAAAGGGATACTGTGATGGCTCAAAAGTTCAATTGGGTTTAAATTAATTTTTGCAAATTGTGTGCGCATATCAGAGTTTCTCAAATACCTCTTTTTTAAAATGAATTATTTGATTATTTAAGCCAGGAGACAGAAAACAAAATGAATAGGAAAGAAAAATTTATATTCTAAAAATGAAATGACACCTAATAAGGTTTCAAGTGGTTATTAGTATCAACTCTTTAAGAAACAAACATTTGATATGAATCTCATACTGTGCTTCTTAGCTTATGACAGAAATAATATTAACTTTAGATGTGTATCTACTAATAATTACGTTGATTCTATTTATTATCATCATGTGGTTTTGACCTTTGTGCAATACTATGATATATTGTTATATCCAAAAGAGCTTATTATAAATTTAAATTCCCACTAGCTATCTAGAATTGCTAAAAAATTATTTGTTTGTTTACCCTTAGTTAGTATGTTACTTTTCATTTAATATTAATTCTTTCACGATAGGAAGAAAACATCCAATTTCAATAAACTAAACCTAAATGCTAAGTGTATATTGCATCTGACTCTGATTTCTCTTCTAGCTTTGACATTGGTCTGTTCCTTATGCTGTCTTTCTACCCAGACTCATCAGTTCCTTTTGTTTTTATTTTTTTAGCAAAAGAATGACACATATGAAATTTCTATTTTAAAAGGATTTCTGGAATCTTACTCAGCTTCAGATTTCTAAGCAAAAATTTTCCTCTTAAAGGCCAATTACACCTAATGTTGAATTTCCTTTTATTCAAAGATATTTCCCAATCTGTCCTAAAAATAATAACACCAACTATAGCATTATTGGTTCACAAACTTGAGAGTTTCTTGGGTGAAATCTGAAAGTGACCCCTGTACTCAGAGGGCAAGGAGAAAAAGGAAGAAAGAGGCAGACCACTCCAGATTGGTAGGTGGCAGGTTTAATAAGCAAAGAAACTTATATATAAGACTTGTCTTTGGTGACCACAAGACGAGTAAATCTCTGCACCTGCCACCAGAATCTTATGCGTTCATATAGTGGCCTTAATGGGTTTCAGTCATGTATACCATTCAGTTGGTCTCAACAATGCCTTACTCTGTCAAGGTTACCTCCTTGAAACAGCTCCTAGTGTGGGAATGGTGGGTGGGATGTACATTCCAGGGATAGGGGAGAGGGTAAGGAGACTCCAATTCCCTTGGTCCAACTCACAGTTCAACAAGCAGTCACATTGTCTCAACGACCTCTTCCAAAAAGTATCAAAACACAAACACACATACATGCAAAACACATTTTTTGTGTGTTCTGTTATTTTCCTTTATTCATTAATGCAATATATGATTTATTTGAATATTTTATAATCCTTTGTCCATAAAATCAATCATAAGGGGAAAACAGGCTGAAAATATAAGGAAACAAATAATTGATGTATTTCATAGCTTAAATAAAATAAATATTAAAACACAAAATATACTGTATAAAGCGGTGGTACAATAAAACGAAACTCAAAGAAGTTAGCACCTAAATTGAAAATACATAAATTGGGAAGTGAAATAATGATTAGAAAACACCAATATTATAAAATACAAATATTGGCTTTTTATTAAAAGGAAAAATCCATTTAGATACTCTCTGAGCATACATTGATATAGTCTCTTTTCAGTTTAATCGTTTTTTTTTTAAAGATTTTTATTTCTTTATTTGCCAGAGAGAGAGACAGAGAGAGAGCACAAGCAGGAGGAGAGGCCCGCAGAGGGAGAAGCAGCTTCCCTGCTGAGCAAGAAGCCTGATTCAGGACTCCATCCCAGGACCCTGGGATCATGACCTGAGCTGAAGGCAGACACTTAACCGGCTGAGCCACCCAGGCATCCCAGTTTAACTAATCTTTTTGAGTAATTATAATGTTGCAGGTTCTGTGCTAAGTAACAAAGACACAAAGATTAATTAACAGGTTAAAAATTAAGAGGAGGAAGTAGAAATCAATGCATTGCTAAGCATCTTCATAATCATCATACAATCTACCTTATACTGAGCTTTTACGTTGCATTTTTCATTTATTCTCATAATTATTCATCACAGCCTTATGAAGCAGTTATGTTCATTATGCCTGTTTTATAAATGAGGATACTGAGGCTTAGAGAAATGAACAAAATTCTCAAGGTTAAAAAAGACCAAAGTTAGGTCTTTTTGAATCCATGTTGCAATTTTACATAGCACAGTACCTGGTATATAGAAAACATTCTTTAAGTATTAGGAATTTTACCATGCTTATTATTATTACTGTTATTGTCTTATTATGTAAGTATCAGAAAATTTAAAAAATCTTTATAACAATAAATGTGCATACAGATTTCTGCAAAAGATGCCTTTGTAAATGTTGACTTTGGTTTTTTCGTATTTACCTATAAATTATTAAGGAGGCTTTTGAATAAAAAAAAATTAAAATAAAACTTGAAATATCTGATGACTTGCATGGGGCCTAAAAATAGGTTGAAGAGTAACAAATATGTTAGTCCACTACCTAGCTTGGTAAGGTTTAAACATTATTTTCGGTATTGTCAATATTAATATTATTATATCATTTGAAATAACAACATATTTTGACACTTTGTAGCTAATATTTCTACTTGACGACATGAAAAGATAAAGACTGGCCTAATCAGTATGCCAGTTTATTAAATATTGAAGGTTTATTTTCACATTTGTTGTTAATAAAAACAAAGACATGTTGAAACTATAACACAGGGTAACAAAGACATGTTGAAACTATAACACAAGGTAACATGAAGTTTGTTAAAATATTAAAATATATTGTAATAAGTAGAAGAGAAAGTTATAAAAATGTCTAGGTAAAAGAGAAACCTATCTGTATAAAAAAAACAGGGGGCGCCTGGGTGGCTCAGTCATTAAGTGTCTGCCTTCTGCTCAGGTCATGATCCCAGGGTCCTGGGATCGAGCTCCGCATCAGGCTCCCTGCTCAGCGGAAGGCCTGCTTCTCCCTCTCCCACTCCCCCTGCTTGTGTTCCCTCTCTCGCTGTGTCTCTCTCTGTCAAATAAATAAAATAAAATCTTAAAAATAAAAAAGAAAATGAGAACTCTAAATTAAAAAAAAAAAGAAAAACAGTATATATAGGGGAAGAGAACCCTAGAAAAATCCAATATTTATTATTGTTTATTTTTTAAAAGATTTTATTTATTTATTTGACAGAGAGAGATAGAACAAGCAGGGGGAGCAGCAGAGGGAGAGGGGGAGAGAGAGAGGTAGGCTCCCCACTGAGCAGGGACCCCCAAGGCTGGGCTTGATCCCAGGACGCTGGGATCATAACCTGAGTTGAATGCAAATGCTTAACCAACTGAGCCACTCAGGTGTCCCCCACCAATCCAATATTTAGATATATTTTGTCATTTTAAAATTATTACTATAATTATTTTAATCTGGAGAACTTAAAATGCATTCTGTTTTTTCATTGCTAACATATTTCTGTGTTTCATGCCATCTTATTAAGGGGAATTTAGAAATTCAGGGAAGAAATTTAAACTTTCTTGTCTCTAAGAGAGCTCTTAACCAAGTTTTGGAGTTCACTTGTTCATTAATGATAAAGTCTCCTCCGCCAAGATATAGAATAAGAAATCATTGGCAGTGACAACACTCCATTGAGTAATTTGAAACTTGCCTTCCAGTTGGGCTGATGTGATTAATTAACCCATCAGCAAGCTTAGCTGTCTGATGAACAGTAGCTGTGTAGCACTGAATCTCAAGGAGAACTTGAACTTTTCGAGGATCTTGAACTGAAATTTCTTCTCAGACAAGTGGCCTAATTGAATTTCAATGAATTGGAAATCAAAGCTTTCTAGACTTTTTAATTTGTTAGTACAATTCTCTTATTTTTAACATTCTTTCTCTTAAGTGTTACAAGTGTGTATCAGATCATATATTGTGAAATCTTTGGAGATCCAAACTTCCCAGAATAAAATTGCTTTATTTTAAATCAACTTTATTGATGAGGCTCATTTACACTCTTATTAGTAACTGTTCATTACTCTTATTTGCAGGTTACTATATTAAAATAATAGAAACAATTTTTTTTAAGATTTTATTTATTTATTTGACAGAGAGAGACATAGCGAGAGAGGGAACACAAGCAGGGGGAGTAGGAGAGGGAGAAGCGGGCTTCCTGCGAAGCAGGGAGCCCGATGTGGGGCTCGATCCCAGGACCCTGAGATCATGACCTGAGCCGAAGGCAGATGCTTAACGACTGAGCCACCCAGGCGCCCCTAAAAACAATTTTTTTAAAGGTGTACAACATTGGGTTGTATACTTGTTATTAAATGTTAGTCTGAAAACCAAAGCAACAAGACACCTGGTGACTTGTTGACAATAGAGATATGTTTTAATTCAGATAGATTGAATTAGAGGCATGAAGTTTGTTTTGAAAATCATCTCAGGGGCTTTAAATCCATAGCTAGCTTTGTAAACATAAAGAACTTTAGTGATGATTTAAGTTTCTTTGAGTAATGGCACATTTTGATTTAAAATCTATTTTCATCTGTCTGTCTGTATTTTTATTAAGAATTTACTGAAACTGGGGTGCCTGGCTGGCCAGTCAGTCGAGCATGTGACTCGATCTCAGGGTCATGAGTTTGAGCCCCACATTGGGTGTAGAGATTACTTAAAAAAATTTAAATTTAAATTTAAAAAAGGAATTTACTGAAATTTCAACAATCTGTCCTATTCAGAGGTTCCATGTGATTTATCAATTATAATTGAAATAATACTAACATTCCAACAATTCTAAGGAATTTACTAAGTTAACAACATGACACTTCCTCTATCCATAAAGTGATTATACTTAAAGCATCTCATACTGTTGGTTGAAACTCAGTTTAAACACAAGAACAGAAATAAATGCCACAGTGGATGAAGCAAGTGTTCTAATACAATATCTCTCTTAAAGTGGATCTGAGTTATTTATTGTGCGAACATATGTGCTATTATCCATAGTATCAACTACATTGGAAAAGTAGGTCCAATAGAACATAATTTCTCTTAGCAATAGAGAGCTGCATTAAAAAGCTTTACCTCTGTGGTTGAAACTGTAGGTCAGCTAACACTAATGCCCATTTCCCAAACATTTATACCCTACTTACTTCCAGTTTATAAGAAGTAAAAGCTAAATACTTTTTAATTCAGTCTCATTTGTAGCTAAGGGTCAAGTAATGAGTTCTGGCAAAATAAGCATTTAGATGGATTAGGATATAAACGGGATGTCAGGAAATACAGCAACTTGCAATCTTGTGGGAAAGGACAACAGAATTATAGAAATGCCAGTCTGCCTGTTTTGAGGAGTGAATCAGCTTCTATAGCAAAAAAATACAAAAAGTCTTGTTATTTTAGAAAACTGTGTACTTTATGACACAGTGTTATTTGGATCTTCTCCTGCAACCAAAAAAGTTTCTGCCTAATATAAGGTCCAAACATCCCTAATTTAGCCCATTCAGTCATATAAGAATCAAAGTCATCTTGCTTCAATTAAAGAGGAGTAAGTTTCTAGAGATTTTATTTCTGAAAAACTGAAATACATAGTCAATACTACAATCTGAATATTTAAAGTGTTGCTCTTTATGGAATTTTTCCACCAGTGATTGCTAATCATTAAGGTTAGAACACAATATTCTCATAATAGAATAATATTCATATATCCAGCTCATTGTATAAGTCTTTGTATTAGTTTATCTATGTAATGATTATTACACATAAAGTCCATCTGCATTAATAATGTATGCTTTGCCTGGGATATTTAAGAATCTAAAGGGGATTCCAAAGTTGTCCAATGTGTGTGTATTTGTTTTTAAACATCAGCCCCTGATACTCTGAGATAAGTGATATAATCATTTTTTTAAATTTTATTATGTTATGTTAGTCACCATACAATACATCAATGGTTTTTGATGTGGTGATCCACGCTCCATTGTTTTCGTATAACACCCAGTGTTCCATGCAGTACATGCCCTCCTTAATACCCATCACCGGGCTAACAAATCCCCCCTCCCCCCTCCCCTCTAAAACGCTGTTTCTTTCTCAGAGTCCATAGTCTCTCATGGTTAATCTCTCCCTCCAATTACCGCCCCCATTTTTCCCTTCCTTCTCCTAATGTCCTCCATGCTATTCCTTATGTTCCACAAATAAGTGAAACCATATAATTGACTTTCTCTGCTTGACTTATTTCACTTAGCATAATCTCCTCCAGTCCCATCCATGTTGATGTAAAAGTTGGGTATTCATCCTTTCTGATGGATGAGTAATATTCCATTGTCTATATGGACCATATCTTCTTTATCCATTCATCTGTTGAAGGGCATCTTGGCTCTTTCCACAGTTTGGCTATTGCGGACATTGCTGCTATGAACATTGGGGTGCATATGGCCCTTCTTTTCACTACATCTGTGTCTTTGGGGTAAATACCCAGGATTGCAATTGCTGGGTCATACGGTCGCTCTATTTTTAAACTTTTGAGGAACCTCCACACTGTTTTCCAAAGTGGCTGTACCAACTTGCATTCCCACCAACAGTGTAAGAGGGTTCCCCTTTCTCCACAACCTCTCCAACAATTGTTGTTCCTTTCCCCATCCATTTTTGCCATTCTAACTGGTGTAAGGTGGTATCTCAATGTGGTTTTGATTTGGATTTCCCTGATGGTTAATGATGATGAACATCTTTTCATGTGTCTGTTAGCCATTTGTATGTCTTCTTCAGAGAAGTGTCTTTTCATATCTTCTGCCCACTTTTTGACTTGATTATTTGTTTTTTTGGGTGTTGAGTTTGAGAAGATCTTTATAGATTTTGGATACCAGCCTTTTATCTGTAGTAACATTTGCAAATATCTTCTCCCATTCTGTGGGTTGCCTCTTTGTTTTCTTGACTGTTTCCTTGGCTGTGCAGAAGCTTTTTATCTTGATGAAGTCCCAAAAGTTCATTTTTCACTTTGTTTCACTAGGTTTTGGAGATGTATCTTGAAAGAAGTTGCTGTGGGAGATGTCAAAGAGGTTACTGCCTATGTTCTCCTCTAGGATTTTGATGGATTCCTGTTTCACATTGAGGTCTTTCATCCACCTTGAGCTTATCTTTGTGTATGCTGTTAGAGAATGGTTGAGTTTCATTCTTCTGCATGTGGCTGTCCAATTTTCCCAGCACCATTTATTGAAGAGCCTGTCTTTTTTCCATTGGATGTTTTTTCCTGCTTTGTTGATGATTATTTGACCATAGAGTTGAGGGTCCGTATCTGGGTTCTCTATTCTGTTCCATTGGTCAATATGTCTGTGTTTACCATGCTGTCTTGGTGACCACAGCTTTGTAATATAGCTTGAAATTAGGCAACGTGATGCCCCCAACTTTGTTTTTCTTTTTCAACATTTCCTTGGCGATTCGGGGTCTTTTCTGATTCCATACAAATTTTAGGATTGTTTGTTCCAGCACTTTGAAAAATGTCATTGGAATTTTGATCGG
The DNA here is from genome assembly GCF_029215605.1 of Mirounga angustirostris. Lineage (NCBI taxonomy): Eukaryota > Metazoa > Chordata > Mammalia > Carnivora > Phocidae > Mirounga > Mirounga angustirostris. The sequence continues at coordinate 103,392,755 of NW_026991719.1, forward strand.
GATGGCATTGGAGGTCTAGATTGCTTTGGGTAGCATAGACATTTTAACAATGTTTATTCTTCCAATCCATGAGCATGGAATATTTTCCCATCTTTTTGTGTCTTCTTCAATTTCTTTCATGAGTGTTTTGTAGTTCCTAGAGTATAGATCATTTACCTCTTTGGTTAGGTTTTTTCCGAGGAATCTTATGGTTTTTGGTGCTATTGTAAATGGAATCCTTTCTATAATTTCTCTTTCTACAGTTGCGTTGTTAGTGTATAAGAAAGCAACTGATTTCTGTGCATTGATTTTGTATCCTGCCACATTACTGAATTGCTGGATGAGTTCTAGTAATTTTGGGGGTGGAGTCTTTTGGGTTTTCCACATAAAGAATCATGTCATGTGTGAAAAGAGAGAGTTTGACTTCTTCTTTGCCAATTTGAATACTTTTTATTTCTTTTTGTTGTCTGATTGCTGTTCCTAGGACTTCTAGTACTATGTTGAACAAGAGTGGCAAGAGTGGGCATCCTTGACGTGTTCCTGATCTCAAGGGAAAGGTTCTCAGCTTTTCCCCATTGAGGATGATATTTGCTGTGGGTTTTTCATAGATGGATTTTATGAATTTGAGGAATGTTCCCTCTACTCTGAAGAATTTTAATCAGGAAAGCATGTTTTATTTTGTCAAATGCTTTTTCTGCATCAATTGAGAGGACCATATGTTTCTTCTCCCTCCTCTTATTAATATGTTCTATCACATTGATTGATTTGTGAATGTTCAACCACCCTTGCATCCAGGGATAAATCCCACTTGGTCGTGGTGGATGATCCTTTTAATGTATTGTTGGATCCTATTGGCTAGGATTTTGTTGAGGATTTTGGAATCCATATTCATCAGGGATATCGGTCTGAAATTCTCCTTTTTGATGGGGTCTTTGCCTGGTTTCGGGATTAAGGTAATGCTGGCCTCATAGAATGAGTTTGGAAGTTTTCCTTCTGTTTCTACTTTTTGAAACAGCTTCAGTAGGATAGGTATTATTTCTTCTTTGAACGTTTGGTAGAATTTCCCAGAGAATCCATCAGGCCCTGGACTCTTGTTTTTTGGGAGTTTTGGATCACTGCTTCAATTTCGTTACTGGTTCTTGGCCTATTCAGGTTGTCAATTTCTTCCTGTCAGTCTTGGTAGCTTATACGTTTCCAGGAAGGCCTCCATTTCATCCAGATTCCTCAGTTTATTGGCATATAGTTGTTGATAATAATTTCTAATAATTATTTCTATTTCCTTGGTGCTAGTCGTGATCTCTCCCCTTTGATTCATCATTTTATTATTTGGGACCTTTCTCTTTTCTTTTGGATAAGTCTGGCCGGTGGTTTATCGATTTTATTAATTCTTTCAAAGAACTAACTTCTAGTGTTGTTGATCTGATCTACTGTGTTTCTGGTTTCTAATTCATTAATCTCTGCTCTAATTTTAATTATTTCTCTTCTAATGTGTTGCTTAGGCGTCGTTTGTTGCTTTTTCTCTGGTTCTTTAAGGTGTAGAGTTAGCTGGTGAATTTGGGATTTTTCTATTTTTTTGAGTGAGGCTTGGATGGCTATGTATTTCCCCCTTAGGACTGCCTTTGCAGTATCCCATAGGTTTTGGACTGATGTGTTTTTGTTCTCATTAATTTCCATGAATTGTTTAAGTTCTTCTTTGATTTCCTGGTTGACCCAAAGATTCTTGAGCAGAGTGGTCTTTAGCTTCCAAGTGTTTGAATTTCTGCCAATTTTTTTCTTGTGATTGACTTCCAGTTTTAGAGCATGTGGTCTGAGAATATGCAGGGAATAATCTCAATCTTTTGGTATCGGTTGAGACCTGATTGGTGACCCAATAGGTGGTCTATTCTGGAGAAAGTTCCATGTGCACTCAAGAAGAATGAGTATTCTGTTGTTTTAGGGTGGAATGTTCTGTAAATATCTATGAGGTCCATCTGGTCCAATGTATGATTTAAAGCTCTTGTTTCCTTGTTGATTTTCTGCTTAGATGATCTGTTCATTGCTGAGAGTGGAGTATTGAGGTCTCCTACAATTAACGTATTGTTATCAATAGGACTCTTTATTTTGGTTAACAGTTGGCTTATGTAGATGGCTGCTCCCATGTTGGGGGCATAAATATTTACAACTGTTGGATCTGCTTGTTCAATAAAACCTTTAAGAATGATATAGTGTCCTTCTGTGTCTAATTACAGACTTTAGTTTAAAATCTAATTTGTCTGATATAAGAATTCCTACCCCAGCTTTCTTTTGATATCTGCTGGCATGGAAGATGGATCCCCATCACTTCACTTTCAGTCTGGATGTATCTTTAGGTTCAAAATGAGTCTCTTGTAGAGAGCATATGAATGGGTCCTGTCTTTTTATCCAATCTGCAACCCTGTGCTGTTTTATGCAAGCATTTAGGCCTTTCATGTTAAGAGTGATTATTGAAAGATATGAATTAATTGCCATCATGTTGCCTGTGAAGACGTTGTTTTTATAGATTGTCCCTGTAAATTTCTGTTGTACATCACTCTTGGGGTCTTTCTCCTTTTATAGAACCCCCCTTAATATATCTTGCAGGGCCAGCTTAGTGGTCATATATTCTTTCAGTTTCTGCTGGCCGTGGAAGCTCTGCATCTCTCCATCCATTCTAAATGAAAGTCTTGCCAGATAAAGTATTCTTGGCTGCATGTTCTTCTCATTTAGTACCCTGACTATGTCTTGCCAGGCCTTTCAGGCATGCCAGGTCTCTGTGGATAGGACTGACATTATTCTGATGTTCCCCCCTCTGTACATAAGGAATCTCTTCCCCTAATTGCCCGTAAGATGGTTTCCTTGGTTCTAAGATTTGCAAGTTTTACTATTACATGCAGGGGTGTTGGCCTGTTTTCCTTGATCTTGGGAGGTGTCTTCTCTGCCTCTAGGATGCGAATGTTTGTTTCATTCCCCAGATTAGGGAAGTTCTCAGCTACAATTTGCTCAAATACTTCTTCTAGTCCTCTCTCTCTCTCCACTCCCTCCAGGATTCCAAATATTCTGACATTGGAACGCTTCATGGTGTCACTTATTTCTCTGATTCTATTTTCATGGATTCTGAGTTGTTTTTCCCTGGCCTCCTCTTTTCCCTTTTTATCTATTATATTGTCTTCCAAGTCACTGATTCTCTCTTCTGCCTCAGTTACCCTACCCGTTAGATTATCTAGATTGGATTGGATCTCATTGATAGCATTTTTAAATTTTGCCAATTCACCTTTTATTCCTGCCCTTAGAGACTCTATGTTGCCATTAAGTGATTTCTCCATTCTAGCCATTGTCTTCACAATTGCTAACCTGAATTCCATCTCCGACATCTTGGTTATATCTGCATCCATTTGTAAATCTGCTGCATAAATCATAATCTCTGAGTCTTTTCTATTTTGGGGGCTCCTCCTCCTTGTCATTCTGTTGATGGGTGTTTGAGGGAATGTATAGAGTCCAAATTATTGGCCAGAACCCAAGCAAGATGCACCTGTTTTCTTGGGACCTTAGGGTTGCTGGCCTCTTTTTTTCCCAGGCTGTTTTCTGTGGGAGGGGCCTGCCACGCGGTTACTCAGGCAACCCTGTTTGGGTGGAGTTGCCCTGCCCCCCTGTGGTGGGGGATGGGCTCAGTGGGAATTAGTCTTTGGGGCTTTTGTTCTCTGGGGGCTTTCCCTGGTGGCTCTCCATGTCTCTTCTGGGAGTCAGAGCATAACAGACCATTTCTGACCCTCTACCTCAGAGCAGAGATACTGCATTCTGTTCTTCAGTGAGCTCTCCAGGCCACACTGTCTCCGTTTCTGTCCATGCTGCTATAAACTGCAGCGTCCTTGGTTGTGTGCCCCTCTGCAGCGCTCCCAGTCCTGCCTCCAGTTCGGGGCACATCTCTCCCCTTTGTGCCCTGTCCCCAGCGAGCAAGGCTGTCGCTCATGGGCGGTGTAGGATCCCCACGGCCAGGCACACTCCTGCTGCCATTTATCCTCTGATATCTGCCTGTGGAATCACTGCTCCCCACTTCGTACCTCAAAACCAACCGCCTGTAATATTCTCTTTGTAGAGATCCAGATCTTCTTACATCTCAGGCTGGTTTTGTGGGTGCTCAGAGTGGTTTGGTAGATATCCAGCTTCATTCTGGGGACCAGTTGAAATAGGGTCCCCTACTCCTCTGCCATCTTTCCCCCTTCCTAATCATGTATTTTTGCTTCAAATGCCTAGCTTATTGATTCTTTGGCATTAGTCAAAAAGAGAGTGATTAGCAAACAGTTCTTATGCACTTCCAGGAAGAATCTAAACTAGCAGAAATGAAAAAGAAGGAAACATCACAATTTCTCTTAATAATTCATAATAGTCATGTATAGCAACATCTTTCTTTTCTTAAATTACTTGTGCTCTAATTTCATTCACTCCCCTCCTTTTTTTTGTACAATTTTCAGAATAGGTAACTGTCTGATCAGCAGCATTTGTATTCTTCAAGCTAGTTCCTGGTGCGGCAACCAGTAGATGTTAATGTAGAGAACTGAAAATAAAAAGAATGGGCATGATTTCTTTTCTTTTTCTTTCTTTCTTTCTTTCTTTTTTTTTTTTTTTTGGATATCATGTAAAATTCTGTTGAACTGACTATATAATTTTTCAATACTTTATTTTAATATCATGGAATTTCTTTTCCACATATATAGAACTTATATGAGCTAAGTAATATTGAGAGGTTCCTTAACATTTGTCAAATACCAGATGTGATAATTTGTAAATGACATGCATTTTTATGCATGAAAATAACTCAAAACAAAATGCTGAAGCCACTTTAAGAAGGTAAAGGATGCTTATTAAAGCATACATTTAAAGGAAGGAATTGATAATGATCAATAATTGTGGTGCTAGGTACTTTCTCACATACATAGTACTGAAAAGAATAACACTATTACAATTACTATTTTAGAGTAGCTTGAAAAGGCTAAGGTACACATTCAATGCACATAGCTAGTTAATGGAAAAGCCTGGTTTTAGACCCTATATGATATCAGAGTCAGTGTTGTTTTCACAGGCCCTTGGAAGTTTTCTTTTTCACCTGTTTTCAGAGTTTCTGTTTTTAGAAAAAGTTAGACTATTCCAAACTTTAAATGTATTTGGTTTAGGTTAGCATTAAACCAGCTCATACTTAATAGATGGTCAATTTTTTAAAAATATTTGCAAAAATGAAAGGTATTTTAGCCATGCCTAGCTTAGAAACTATAACATTTAGTGATCACTTCCAGTGTAATATGTGTATATTGTCCATTTTTCTTTGGTAAAAGTCAATATCTTATAATGTTTTAGAGCATGTGTTTTGGAGTTGTCCTCCTAGAGGTAAAATTTTGGTTCTGTCACTTACTAGCTCTGTAATTCAGAGAAGAATTTAATCTTTTGTGTTCAATTTTCTCAACTGTGAAATATTAGTAATTATTGGACTTATTGTTGATTTCTTATTTTCTTTTTTTTTTTAATTTTACTATGTTATGTTAGTCACCATACAATACATCATTAGTTTTTGATGTAGTGATCCATGATCCATTGTTTTAGTATAATACCCAGTGCTCTATGCAGTATGTGCCCTCCTTAATACCCATCACCTGGCTAACCATTCCCCCCTCCCCCTTCCCCTCTAAAACCCTGTTTGTTTTTCAGGTCCATAGTCTCTCATGGTTCATCTCTCTGCCAATTCCACCCCCTCCATTTTTCCCTTCCTTCTCCTAATGTCCTCCATGCTATTCCTTACGTTCCACAAATAAGTGAAACCATATGATAATTGACTTTCTCTGCTTGACTTATTTCACTTAGCATAATCTCCTCCAGTCCCATCCATGTTGATGTAAAAGTTGGGTTTCATCTTTTCTGATGGCTGAGTAGATTTATTTTCTTCTGGGCAGGCCAAACTCTTTGGAATAGTGAAAAGAATAAGGAATGGATCTAAGCAACAGACTGTCTAAATAATCCATTACCAAGGCATGAGGAGAGTGAGCATCTTCCATTTCTCAGTCATTAGTTTCATTCTTAGATATGCATTGGTGAAGCAATGGTATTATATAACCATCAGACTTTACTAATTTATATTTTTTATGTAGGCTCCATGCCCAGCATGGAGCCCAATATGGGGCTTGAACTTAATGACCTTGGGATCAAGACCTGAGCTGAGATCAAGAGTCAGATGCTTTACTGTCACCCAAGTGCCCCAACCATCAGACTTTAAAAATACACTAGTTTGTGCTCACTTTGGAAGCACATATGCTAAAGTTGGAATGACACAGAGAAGATTAGCCTGGCCCTTGTGCAAGGATGACAAGCAAATTCATGAAACATTCCATATTTTTGGAGAAATATATATAAATACCATATGATTTCACTCATATGTGAAATTTAAGAAACACAACAAATAAGTGGAAAAATAAGAGAGAGAGAGAGAGAAACAGATTCTTAACTTTGGAGAACAAACTGATGGTTACCAGAGGGGAGGTGGGTGGAGGGATGGGTGAAATAGATGATGGGATTCAGGAGTGCAGTTGTTGTGATGAGCACTGGGTGTTGAATTACACTGTATATTAACTAACTGGAATTAAAAACTTAAAAACATACACTAGTTTGACCAGAGTTGTGATTGGGGGAGTAACAAGTCTGCAGGTTTCTAGTGTGGTATGGGAAAAACAACGAATGAGTCAGGAAGTAATTCCTGAGTTTTAAGATAAGTTTTGAATAAAGGGTAGTTTTGACCTAGACAAAGAAGGAAAACATATATTAGGTAAGAGGAATATAATATATTAAAGTCTACAGAAATAAACCACCATAATATCATTTTTGAAGAAATACAAGTAAATATGGGTGTATGGTGCACAAATTACATGTGGCAGGACATGAGATTAGAAGGGTAGGTAAGGATTGAATCATTAAGGGTATTGGTGTTAAACTAAAAATTCATTCTTTATTTTTAAAGTGACTGGAGCAGAACCAGATTAGAAGCAATGAGATCATTTAAGAGACAATGATAGGAATCTAGGCAAAAGACAATAGGCATATCAGAAAAATCCCTTTATGTTTGTATGTTTGAATGTATCCAATGAAACTAGGGGAAAGAAGGAATGGAAGAAGAAACAAGACTACAATTTTACTACCAAGGGAATCAGGTTGGTGGGGAGGAAAAATCCTATTTATGTTATTTGATTTGGTAAAGTAGGTTTTATTTTTCTAAAAGAATTGTATAAAAAGTCAATAAATTAGAAGCTTATTTATTATTTTTTCTGCTTAAAGTATATGTACACCATCTCACTCTAAATTTGCAGGTACATTCTATTGTTCACATATACAAGATAAAGAATGACTACCTATATTTTAGCTATTGTTACTTGTGCTTTTCTTGTCATATACAAAAAAAAAAAGTTGCCAAGACCAATGTCAAAGGGCTTTTTCTCTGTTGTCTTTTAGGAGTTTACAGTTTCAGGTCTTATGTTTAAGTCTTTAATGCATTGTGAATTAATTTTCATGGATGGTATGTGATAGGGGTCCAATTTAATTCTTCTGTATGTGGTTAACCACTCTCTCCAACATTATTTATTGAAGAGACTATCCTTTCTCCACTGAGTCAAATATTGGCTTCCTTCTTAATTATTAGTTGGCTCCCTTGTCAAATATTAGTTGACCCTATATATGAAGGTTGATTTGGAGGCTCTCTGTTCTGTTCTATTGGTCTTTGTGTCTGTTTTTAATGCCAATACTGTACACTTTTGATTACTATACCTTTGTAATATAATATGAAATCAAGAAATATGATGCCTCTTACCTTGTTCTCCTTTCTTAGGATTGTTTTGGCAATTCAGAGTCATTTGTGGTTCCACACAAATTTTAGATTTTTACTTTTTCTATGAAAATGTCATTGGAATTTTGATAGGAATTACATTAAATCTATAAATGGCTATAAGTAGTATGGACACTTAATTTTTACTTTTAGTTTTTAAAGATTTATTTTAGGATTCAGAGAAAAGATGGCAGAGGAGTAGGGGACCCTATTCCAACTGGTCCCTGGAATTGAGCTGGATATCTATCAGACCACTTTGAGCACACACGAAATCAGCCTGAGATGTAAGAAGATCTGGATCTCTACAAACAGAATATCGTGGGAGGTTGGTTTCGAGGTATGAAGCAGGGAGCTGTGATTCCACGGGCAGATATCAGAGGATGAATGGCAGCGGGAGGGAGCCTGGCCATGGGGATCCTACACCACTGGTGAGCAACAGCCTCACACGCTGGGAACGGGGCACAGACTTGCAGACCAGTAGCCATGGGGAAAGGACTTTAGGGCAGCCCCCGGAACAGAAACCCAGAGCGGCAGGGTCACACTTGCAAACTGGGAGTGGCTGGTGGTTTTAGAAGCATAAAAGGCAGAGACATGCCTGAACTGCAGGCAGGACTGGGGACACTGAGGAGGGGCAAACAACCCAGGATACTGCAGTTTATAGCAACACGGACAGAAACAGAGATACTGTGGCCTGGAGAGCTCACTAAAGAACAGACTGTGATCTCTCTGCTCTGAGGCAGAGGGTGGGAAATGGTCTCTTCTGTTCTGACTCTCAAAAGAGATGCAGAAAGCCACCTGAAAGCGCCAGAGAACAAAAGCCCCAAAAACTGGTTCCCACTGAGCCCATCCCCCCCCACAGGGGGAAGAGCAACTCTGCCCAAACAGGGTTGCGTGAGTAACAGTGCAGCAGGCCCCTCCCCCAGAAGACAGGTCGGGAAAACAAGAGGCCAACAACCCTAAGGTCCCTAGAAAACAGGTGCATCTTGCTTGGGTTCTGGTCAATAATTTGGACTCTATAGATATCCTCAACCACCCATCAACAGAATGACTAGGAGGAGGAGCCCCCAAAATAGAAAACACTCCAAGATTATGACTTATGCAGCAGATTTAGAAATGGATGCAGATATAACCAAGATGTTGGAGATGGAATTCAGGCTAGCAATTGTGAAGACAATGGCTAGAATGGAGAAATCGATCAATGGCAACATAGAGTCTCTAAGGGCAGAAATGAAAGCTGATTTGGCAGAACTTAAAAATGCTATCAATCAGATCCAATCTAATCTAGATAATCTAACAGCTAGGGTAAGTGAGGCAGAAGAATGAATAAGCGACGTGGAAGACAATTTAATAGATAAAAAGGGAAAAGAGGAGGCCAGGGAAAAACAACTCAGAATCCATGAAAATAGAATCAGAGAAAAAAGTGACACCATGAAGCGTTTCAATGTCAGAATTATTGGAATCCGGAGGGAGTGGAGAGAGAGAGAGGACTAGAAGATGTATTTGAGCAAACTGTAGCTGAGAACTTCCCTAATCTGGGGGATGAAACAAACATTCGTGTCCTAGAGGCAGAGAAGTCTCCTCCCAAAATCAAGGAAAACAGGCCAACACCCCTGCATGTAATAGTAAAACTTTCAAATCTTAGAACCAAGGAAACCATCTTAAGGGCAGTTAGGGGGAAGAGATTTCTTACGTACTGAGGGAAGAACATCAGAATAACATCAGACCTATCCACAGAGACCTGGCATGCCTGAAAGGCCTGGCAAGACATATTCAGGGTACTAAATGAGAAGAACATGCAGCCAAGAATACTTTACCTGGCAAGGCTTTCATTTAGAATGGATAGAGAGATGCAGAGCTATCACGGCCGGCAGGAACTGAAAGAATATGGGACCACTAAGCTGGCCCTGCAGGAAATATTAAGGGGGGTTCTATAAAAGGAGAAAGACCCCAAGAGTGATATAAAACAGAAATTTACAGAGACAGTCTATAAAAACAACATCTTCATGGGCAACATGATGACAATTAATTCATATTTTCAAAAATCACTCACAACGTGAATGGCCTAAATGCTCCCATAAAAAGGAACAGGGTTGCAGATTGGATAAAAAGACAGGACCCATCCATATGCTGTCTACAAGAGACTCATTCTAAACCTAAGGATACATCCAGACTGAAAGTGAAGGGATGGAGATCCATCTTCCATGCCAACGTACCTCAAAAGAAAGCTGGAGTAGCAATTCTTATATCAGACAAATTAGATTTTAAACTAAAGTCTGTAGGTAGAGACACAGAAGGATACTGTATCATTCTTAAAGGGTCTATCCAACAAGAAGATCTAACAATTGTAAATATCTATGCCCCCAACATGGGAGCAGCCATCTATATATGCCAACTGTTAACCAAAATGAAGAGTCATATTGATAACAATACGTTAATTGTAGGAGACCTCAATACTCCACTCCCAGCAAAAGACATATCATCTAGGCAGAAAATCACCAAAGAAACAAGAACTTTGAATGACACACTGGATCAGATGGATCTCATAGATATATACAGAACATTCCACCCTAAAACAATAGAATACTCATTCTTCTTGAGCACACATGGAACTTTCTCCAGAATAGACCACATAGTTGGTCACAAATCAGGTCTCAACTGATACCAAAAGTTTGAGATTATTCCCTGCATATTCTCAGACTATAATGCTTTAAAACTGGAACTCAATCACAAGAAAAAAAATTGGCAGAAATTCAAACACTTGGAAGTTAAAGACCACTCTGCTCAAGAATGTTTGGAAATCTGAGAAGAACTTAAACAATTCATGGAAATCAATGAGAACAAAAAACACATTGGTTCAAAACCTAGGATACTGCAAAGGTGGTCCTAAGGGGGAAATACATAGCCATCCAAGCCTCACTCAAAAAAATAGAAAAATCCTGAATTCACCAACTAACTCTATACCTTAAAGAACTGGAGAAAAAGCAACAAATGATGCCTAAGCCATGCATTAGAAGAGAAACAATTAAGATTAGAGCAGAGATTAATGAATTGGAAACCAGAAAAACAGTAGAGCAGATCAATGAAACTAGAAGCTGGTTCTTTGAAAGAATTAATAAGATCAATAAACCACGGACCAGACTTATCCAAAAGAAAAGAGAAAGGAACCAAATTAATAAAATTATGACTGAAATGGGAGAGATCATGACTAACACCAAAAAATAGAAATAATTAGTAGAAATTATTATCAACAACTCTATGCCAATAAACTGAGTATCTGGATAAAATGGAGGCCTTCCTGGAAACCTATAAGCTGCCAAGACTGACAGGAAGAAATTGACAACCTGTATAGGCCAAGAACCAGTAATGAGATTGAAGCAGTGATCCAAAACCTCCCAAAAAACAAGAGTCCAGGGCCTGATGGATTCCCTGGGGAATTCTACCAAACATTCAAAGAAGAAATAATACCTATTCTACTGAAGCTGTTTCAAAAAATAGAAACAGAAGGAAGCTTCCAGACTCATTCTATGAGGCCAGCATTACCTTGTTCCCCAAATCAGGCAAAGACCCCATCTAAAAGGAGAATTTCAGACTGATATCCCTGATGCATATGGATTCCAAAATCCTCAACAAAATTCTAGCTAATAGGATCCAACAATACATTAAAAGGATCATCTACCCTGACCAAGTGGAATTTATCCCCGGGATGCAAGGTTGGTTCAACATTCACAAATCAAACAGTGTGATAGAACACATTAATAAGAGGAGGGAGAAGAACCATATGGTCCTCTCAATTGATGCAGAAAAAGCAATTGACAAAATACAGCATCCTTTCCTAATTAAAACTCTTCGGAGTATAGGAATAGAGGGAACAATCTTCAAGTTCATAAAATCCATCTATGAAAAACCCACAGTAAATATCATCCTCAATGGGGAAAAGCTGAGAGCCTTTCCCCTAAGATCAGAAACACGTCAAGGATGCCCACTCTTGCCACTATTGTTCAACATAGTACTAGAAGTCCTAGCAACAGCAATCAGACGACAAAAAGAAATAAAATGTGTTCAAATTGGCAAAGAAGTCAAACTCTCTCTTCTTGCACATGACATGATACTTTATGTGGAAAACCCAAAAGACTCCACCCCCAAATTACTAGAACTCATAAAACAATTCAGTAATGTGGCAGGATACAAAATCAATGCACAGAAATCAGTTGCTTTCTTATACACTAACAATGCCACTGTAGAAAGAGAAATTAGAGAAATGATTCCATTTACAGTAGCACCAAAAACCATAAGATATCTCGGAATAAATCCAGCCAAAGGAGTAAAGTATCCTTACTCTAGGAACTACAGAACACTCATGAAAGAACTTGAGGAAGAGACAAAAAGATGGAAAAATATTCCATGCTAATGGATCAAAGGAATAAGCATTGTTAAAATGTCTATGCTACCCAGAGCAATATATACCTTCAATGCCATACTGATCAAAGTTCCAGTGATGTTTTTCAAAGTGCTGGAACAAACAATCTTAAAATTTGTATGGAATCAGAAAAGACCCCAAATCGCCAAGGAAATGTTGAAAAAGAAAAAGAAAGCTGGGGACATCATGTTGCCCGATTTCAAGCTATATTACAAAGCTGTGATCACCAAGACAGCATGGTACTGGCACAAAAGCAGACATATAGACCAATGGAACAGAATAGAGCAACCAGATATGGACCCTCAAGTGTATGGTCAAATAATCTTCAACAAAGCAGGAAAAAATATTCAATGGAAAAAAGACAGTCTCTTCAGTAAATGATGCTGGGAAAACTGGATAGCCACATGCAGAAGAATGAAACTCGACCATTCTCTAGCACCATACACAAGATAAACTCAAAATGGATGAAAGACCTCAATGTGAGACAGGAATCCATCAAAATCCTAGAGGACAACATAAGCAGTAACCCCTTTGACATTGGCCACAGCAACTTCTTTCAAGATACATCTCAAAAAGCTAGTGAAACAAAAGCAAAAATGAACTTTTGGGATTTTATCAAAATAAAAAGCTTCAGCACAGCAAAGGAAACAGTCAACAAAGAGGCAACCCATCGAATGGGAGAAGATATTTGCAAATGACACTACAGATAAAGAGCTGGTATCCAAGATCTATAAAGAACTTCTCAAACTCAACACCCAAAAAACAAATAATCAAGTCAAAAGATGGGCAGAAGACATGAAGATACTTCTCCAAAGAAGACATACAAATGGCCAATAGACACATGAAAAAATGTTCATCATCATTAGCCATCAGGGAAATTCCAATCAAAACCACATTGAGATACCACCTTACACCAGTTAGAATGGCAAAAATTGACCGGGAAAGAAACAACAAATTTTGGAGAGGTTGTGGAGAAAGGGGAACCCTCTTACACTGTTGGTGGGAATGCAAGTTGGTACAGCCACTTTGGAAAACAGTGTGGAGGTTCCTCAAAAATTTAAAAATAGAGCTACCCTATGACCCAGCAATTGCACTACTGGATATTTACCCCAAAGACACAGATGTAGTGAAAAGAAGGGCCATATGAACCCCAATGTTCATAGCAGCAATGTCTGCAATAGCCAAACTATGGAAAGAGCTGAGATGTCCTCCACAGATGAATGGATAAAGAAGATGTGGTCCGTATATACAATGGAATATTACTCAGCCATCATTAAGGATGAATACCTAACTTTTACATCAACATGGGTGGGACTGGAGATTATGCTAATTGAAATAAGTCAAGCAAAGGAAGTCAATTATCATATGGTTTCACTTATTTGTGTAACATAAGGAATAACATGGAGGACATTAGGAGAAGGAAGGGAACATTGAAGAGGGGGGAATCAGAGGGAGAGATGAACCATGAGAGACTATGGACTCTGAGAAAGAAACAGGGTTTTAGAGGGGAGGGGGGAGAGGAGATTGGTTAGCCCGATGATGGGTATTTAGGAGGGCATGTATTGCATGGAGCACTGAGTGTTATATGAAAACAATTGAACGTGGATCACCACATCAAAACTAATGATGTCTTGTAAGGTGACTAACATAACATAGTAAAATTAAAAAAAAAAAAGATTTGCTTTATCTCTTTGAGAGGCAGAGAGAGAGAGAGTGAGGGAGCAAGCAGGGGAAGAGGCAGAGGGTGAAGGAGAGAGAGAATCTTAAGCAGGCTCTATGCCCAGGGCAGAGCTCGACACAGGGCTCAGTCTTATGACACTGAGATCATGACCTGAACAGAAATCAGAAGTTGGGTGCTTAACCGATTGAGCCACCCAGCCACCCCTGGGCACTTTTAACAATATTAATTTTCCTGGGGTCCCTGCCTGGCTCGGTCAGTAGAGCATGCGACTCTTGATCTCAGGGTCATGAGTTCAGGGCCCAAATTGGGTATAGAGCTTACATTTAAAAAATAATATTAATTTTCTTGATGCATGAACATGGAACAACTTTCTATTTTTTGGTTTTTTTTTTTTCAATTTCATTTATGAATCTGGCAGTTTTCAGTGTAGATATTTTTACCTCTTTGGTTGAATTTATTCTTTTCTTTAAAGATTTTATTTATTTATTTATGTGAGAGAGAAAGAATAAGCAGGGGGAAGGCCAGAGGGGGAGAGAGAGAGAGAGAGAGAGAGAGAGAAAGAGAAACAGAGATAGGTAGATAGATAGATAGATAGATGATAGAAACAGATTTCCCACTGAGCAGGAAGCCTGATGTGGGGTTCCATCCCAGGACCTGGAGATCATGTCCCAAGCTGAAAGCAGATGCTTAACTAACTGAGCCACCCAGGTGCCCCTGGCTGAATTTATTCTTAAGTATTTTATTGTTTTTGATGCTATTGTGAATGGAATAGTTTTCTTTATTTTTTCAGATATTTTATTGTTAGTGTATAGAAACACAAATGATTTTTGTATGTTGATTTTGTACCCTACAACCTTCCTGAATCTGTTGATTAATTCTCACATTTCTTTGGTGGTCTTTTGGGTTTTTATGTATAATGTCATGCCACCTGCAAACAAAGACAATTTTACTTTTTCTTCTCTGATTTATATGCCTTTTGTTTATTTTTCATGCTTGACTGCTTTGGCTACAATTTCTAGTAGTATGTTGAATAGGAGTGGTGATAGTGGGCATGCTTGTCCTATTCCTGATCTTAGAGAAAAATGTTCCAAACTATCACTATTGAATTTGATATTAGCTGTGGGCTTGTCATATACAGTCTTCATTATGCTGAGGTATGTTCATTCAATACCAAATTTGTTGAGTTTTTTTTTTTTTTTTTTATGACAGGATGTTGTATTTTGTCAAATGCTTTTTCTGCATCTATTGAAATGATGATATGGTTTTTGTCTTTAATTCTATTAATGTGCTGTATTACATTTATTGATTTGTGTATGTTGAACCATCCCAGGGTTAAATCTTGCTTGATCATAGTGTATAATCCTCTTAATGTGCTGTTGAAATTGGTTTCCTAATATTTTGCTGATAATTTTTGCATCTATATTCATCAGGGATATTGGTCTATATTTTTTCTTTTCTTAGAGTGTCCTTTTCTGGCTTTGGTATCAAGACAATGCTGGCCTCATAAAATGAGTTTGAGATAGTTTCCTCCTCTTCAATATTTGGAAGTTTTTTAAAAAATATTTTATTTATTTATTTATTTATTTATTTATTTATTTATTTATTTATTTGAGAGCGTGAGTAAGAGAGAGAGCACAAGCCAGGGGGAGAGGCAGAGGGAGAAGCAGACTCCCCACTGAGTAGGGAGCCCAACTCTGGGCTTGATTCCAGGGTCCTGGGATCATGATCTGAGATGAAAGCAGATGCTTAACCAACTGAACCACCCAGGTGCCCTGATTTTTGGAAAAGTTTGATATGGATTAGCATTAATTCTCCTTTGAATGTTTGTTAAAATTCATCGGTGAAACTCTCCTGTCTTGGAATTTTATTTGTTGGGAGGTTTTTGATAACTGACTTAATCTCAAATATTTCATTTTAAATTTATAGACAAGTTACTAAAATTTGTTAGAAATAAGTGATATCAGTGATCATTTTAAATCACATCTATTTGGTTTGAGGTTGTCACAAAGCATAACTGCTTCTTTCCACTTCTTCCACCAATGTAAGCAAAAACGTCTCAATAGAAATATCAAGAGAAACACAGTAACTCTGAGATTTCCAAATGGAACAAATTGCAAACAGAATTTTGTTCATTCCAATCAGAGCCCAGATGTCTTAAAGCAAGCAATGGATATACATTAGATAAACATGATACATTTCACAAATCCATAAAATATTGTCTTATTTCTCATGCATAAAATTAACAGGATTCGTATTTCAATTCAGTTCCCAAAATGCTACAGTCAGATAAGATATACTTAAATCCATGTGCTTCAACATCATCTTTTTATATGAATCACATTAATCATTTAAAACAAAGGGGCCCAGACTTTCACAGAGACAACTATTAAAAATGGATTTGCCTATCAAATTTATAATGAATACTTGCTTCTGTTATTAAAGAAGATAAATTAACCAGCATGGGAGAATTCAAAATAAGGTAATAATATATCATATTCATCATTTTACCCAGACTTCTATCAGTAATATCCCTCCCTTGTTTTAAATATGAATATAATTTGCATAGCTATATGTTAAAGCTGTAAAAAAGTAGTAAAGTACTAAAACAACATTTTTATATTGTTAAGAACAGAAAGAGCATTTTGTTGTATTTTTTTCTTATTTTTTTTTAACATAAAACTTAATGAAACTATGTCTCTGTGAACAATTGGTTCAATAATTCTGACCTAACTAGTGGGCCAAGCACCTTTTTTCAGCTCAATATAACTGCCAGAAAAATTAATTTACCAAATTTTCTATGTTTTCTTACTGAACTGATCTTTTTATAACTGAATATGCAAGTAAATTCATCAAAAAATATTTGTACATGTCATTTGGAGAATAAAATGCCTGCAAACAGAATCTCAAGTGAATGGTGTGAGCATGTGTGTGTGTGTGTGTGTGTGTGCATGTATTTTTTCAATAAGGGTAAAAGCTAGAAAAGAGAACAGAGGTCAGCTAGATGAAACCATGACCTTGCAATTAGAATGAACCTCAAACTATAACATGGTGTGGGAAAATCAGAAGGTAAAAGATGCAGCACATAATATAAAGTCCTAGATTTTCATTTGTGTCCTGACCCACATTTGTGTGAATAATCAAAAACTGGGCATTTAGCATTGGGACATTTTTTTCCAAAGGTAATCCCACAATAAAGCTAGATATTGGATTGACAGTTGTAATACAATTATTCAAGTTTACTTGAGAAGTTCAATGATCATTTGTTATTTTTGTTTTTTTGTCCATTACTCACCCACTTACCATCTTAAGTGCCTAATAATTTTTCTTGATTTATAAACATGCAGCAGAAGACAAATGAACCAACATCTGGGGCTGGCTGACCTTTCCTGGATTTCTGAGGCCTTAAACTCTCATTTATTTTTCTTCTACAAGTGTATAAATCAAAATAAGGCAGGTCATACAAAGAAGAGTTAACTTTGTAAGTGGCATATATTTATGTCATCGTTGAAGAACAATCTACATCAGAGCCATTCCTTTCCTGTTCATTGACTGTGCAGTGATTTCCAAACAAGTGACAGAAGCACTCCAAACTTAGATGATTTTAACCCTTAAATCAAAAGGATTTGGTCTTCAAAGCAAAAATAAGCACAATCAATAATTATGTTTTTCTTGTATACTACTTACATTGTATGAGCTCTGATTTATTTATTTATTTATTTATTTATTTATTTATTTATTTATTTGAGAGAGAGAAAGAGATAGAGAACATGAGAGGAGGGAGGCCCAGAGAGAGAAGCAGACTCCCTGCCAAGCAGGGAGCCCAATGCGGGACTTGATCCTGGGACTCCAGGATCATGACCTGAACCAAAGGCAGTCGCTTAACCAACTGAGCCACCCAGGCACCCTGTATGAGCTCTGATGTAAGTGGAAACTATAATTGGGAGAAGGCAAACACATCTATGTGACAAACAGGAAGGCTGATCGGCATTATGATCCTACCATTGCTTATATTCTGCTCAATTGTACTAGCATTTATTTTTTGTTGTTTTGTAGTAGTTTCTTGCATTTTTTACTATTTTCCTTAACTAGACTATGATATACATGCCCTATTTCTCCTTTGCTGCTGTTTACTGGAACTGATTTATAAGAAAATTAAAATACCAGGGCTCTACATTTTCAATAAGGGTTGATATATTTTAATAGTCAAAAAAATGCTAATTTTCTGAGTATCTCTTGTCATTTCACCAAAAAAGTAAAAAAAAAAAAATCACATTATTTGATTATGGACTTGTAGAATAAAACATCATTTCTTCAACAATCAATTATCTAGCTGAAGATAATTATTTGATCAGTGAATCTAGAGAAGGCATAGAAATGACTATCAAGAAAACAGTCACACCACTGTCTGAAAAAGTAATTTTATGGTTAAAGAAAGATATTTCTCCATTAAAGATTGGTCCATTTCACAGTAAACACGAAGCAAAAGCTGATGTGTGGAGTTTCTTTTGATAGATAAAAGAATCTTAATTTTTAAATTGTTTTTAAACTATATCTTATAAATATTTTAATTTTATTTTTTATTTTTTTATTATGTTATGTTAGTCACCATATAGTACTTCATTAGTTTTTTTTTAATTTTATTTTATTATGTTATGTGAGTCACCATACTTTACATCATTAGTTTTTGATGTAGTGTTCTATGATTCATTGTTTGTGTATAGCACTCAGTGCTCATTGCAATACATGCCCTCCTTAATACCCACCACTGGGCTAACCCATCCTCCCACCCCCCCCCGAAACCCTTAGTTTGTTTCTCAGAGTCCATAGTCTCTCATGGTTTGTCTCCCCCTCTGATTTCCCTCCCCTCATTTTTCCCTTCCTTCTCCTAATGTCTTCCATGCTATTCCTTATGTTCCACATATAAGTGAAACCAAATGATAATTGTCTTTCTCTGCTTGAATTATTTCACTTAGCATAATCCCCTCCAGTTCCATCCATGTTGATGCAAATGGTGGGTATTCATCCTTTCTGATGGCTGAGTAATATTCCATTGTATATATGGACCACATCTTCATCCATTCATCTGTTGAAGGGCATATTGGCTCTTTCCCCAAATATTTTTAAATCTCCCAATATTTAGTGGACATTTATGATTGTTTTAGCAGTGTCCATCATCCTTTTTTAATTGTCTGGGGATTCATGTGGTTCTTAGGAAGCTGGCTCCATGTACACATACACACACACACACACACACATATATATATATATATATATATTTAATTTTTTTAAGTAAACTCTATGCCCAATGTAGGGCTCAAACTCACAACCCTGAAATTAAAAGTCACATGTTCCACAGACTGAGCCAGCCAGGTGTCCCTCCATCCATACATTCAAGGGGAAATCATGAGGTAGTATAAGCTGATCAGTGTGTTGCTTCTCTCTGGATCCAGCGATCTAAACTGATTTGGTCTGTTTTCATACCTTAAGGTTCTTTACTTGCAGCTATGGGACAAATAGCTTACAAAGCCCTACACAATTCCACCTTTGTTAACTCTCTAACTTTATCACCTATTACACTCTCCCTTCTTTCTCCACTCCAGCCACACTGATCTTCTTGCTATCTCAAATAAGTCAGTCACATTTTTACACCAGTTGTTTCCTGTACCTATAATGCTATTCCCACAGATAACTGCAAGGCTGATCTCATTACTTCAATTTTTTGCTAAAATTTACTTCCTGAATGAAGTCTACTCTGAAGACACCATTTAAAGAGTCAACCTATCCCAGCACTCCCTCATGGTACTAACCCTAATGAAGGACAAATCAAAGATATTAAATAAATACTGGTTGGATTATTTTGTGACTATAATAAACCCAGGTAAAATTCATGAAATATTTATCAATTCAAGCTAGGAAAATGAACATAAACCAGAACATACCAGGAAGTCATTTTCATATGGGTATAAATGTGATTCACACACACAGACACACAATGTAGGACATATTTTAAGTTGTATTTTATGAAAATGTCTCAGAATCTACTTGAGAAAATGGCAAAGAGGACAAAGAAATGGTTGAGCAGGTGGGGTATCAGTATTTGCTCAGTAAGAAAGGCAGAAGGTAGAGGGACGGTTCACTACTAATACATAACTTGGAAATTTGGAAGGAACGTGGCTATACTATAGGTATTAAATATATGATCATTGCTATATTCTAAAGTGAACAATATTTTTTTCTGGATCACTTTCACAATTATAAAATCATAGTATATTTTGTTTACACTTAGGGACAAAATATTCCAAGACACTCTGTTAGAGTTAGTTCTATGACCAAAAATATAAAAATAAGAACCTAGTTTCATAATGCATTGAAGTTAAGAGAGTCCTTTCACTTGCTAAATGATCTACCAGTACCAAGTTTTCCACATATTAGCAGAATGACACTGACACACAGAAAAGGAAAACAGAGAAAGTCCCTATCAGTGTTGTTTTCTGATCATTTGGAATTATATAATCTATTCTCTCCAAGGAATGGTACCCTGCCATGTACAATGTATTCTTAGAGCGATGATTAAGTGGATGGTTTATCAATAGATCACAACAAAGGGAGATGTTTTCTTTCTTCTTAAAACAATGCAAATTTTTATCTATCTAAAACTATATTCATTATTCATTCTCACATACACACAAAATGTGTTTGTGTGTTTGTATGTATGATTTCCCACCTTGTTTGTTAAATTATCAAGGTAACTTAACAAGGAGTCAATTTTTTTATCATAAAAATGTGCTCTATCGTGGCATCATATAATAACTTAAATAACTTATCATTGACATAGTTAACTATTTGAAATGCTTTCCAGTAACTATAGTCTCCCTGAGCTATGAATTTTGAGATCAGTGTGAAAACTGTGTGCTCAACTCTTTTTATCTTCATGATTTACTAATAGCTTTGACAATTAAGCTGATATTTTGTACAAAGAATCTATCTTATAAAATTATTGGAATCTTTCATTTAGAGATAACACGTACATTCAGTCCCTGGTGTGTTTTTTCAAGAACAGGGATAGTTGCTTTTTGACAATGTGCAGCTACAGCATTTGTACTCATTACAAAGCAGATGGAAATCATTTACTTACAAAAAGAGCATAAAACTTTAATTGGCAACCCTTACCTTCTAAGTTGTTGTTGTTATTATTATTATTATTTTAGAAGAAACGGCAGCCTGAGACAAGACCACAAATGATATACTATCTCTCAATTTCCACTTAACCTGATTAAAAAAAGAACACAATTTATCCTTATTCCCAGTAGCCTTATTGGAGTTATACAACAGATGTTTTGTCACCCACCTAGTCACATGATTGCTTTTCACTCCAGTGAACATATTTTGGAAACAAGCTAATGAGGTGATCTGTAACAAACACACTTGGTCCCCTTTGGCTGATATTTCTTTGCTGATGTCATTTATCCTTCATTGTTAATTAAATAAAAATAAGCAGCAATTGCTTTCCCAGTATTATACATTCAAAAATAAATCTGAGTAATGTGGTGTATAAATGTGTTTTTTTTTTAATGTTCAAGTTCAAGTGATGAACTTTAAGTCTGTGCTAATTGTTTAAATGAGGGCACAGACATTTATGAAGATCCAAGCTCATTATAAGAAACACCACTGTAATAAAAGTATGTTCTTAATGGAATCCTCTCTCCATTTATATGGTATGAGCATTTTGGTTAATCCTGGGGTTTATGAACCAACATATCCCTGTTGAAAATGCTACTGATCTAATGTAATTGGCATTACCTACATAACAAGTGAGTAGACATGCTTATCTCCAGTGGTAAGTGATAGCCAATGACCAGCCTTATGTTTACCTGTGTAAGTATGATAAATCCCAGCCCCAGGTGCTGTCAGTCATTTGCTCTGAGCTAATGTTTTTTCTTAATAGATACTTAATTTAAAAAAATAAAAATACAAGATGGTAATTCTTATAGAATAATAAGTATTCAGGGAATTCATAATTTTAGGAGCAATTCTCTGGTTAAAAGTTATTTCTATTATATAATAAAATTGGTTGGAATGTTCTTTTATTTTTGTTCTGGCATCTACAAAGTTTTGTCTTTCAGATACCCCTGTTGCATTGCATCCTATTAATCTCTACTTCTTCTGGGAAGGGTCCATAAAAGCCTCATGGGTAAACTGAGAAAGATGGATAAGAGGAAGAGGTTGGGAGTCTCCTTAGGATGGGAAAATAGGCTGAATTAGGTCAAGCCATTAGATGTAGAAGTTTTAAGACTATTTCCTAAGCTTTTGTATTTAATGAGTGAACACAAACTTTAAAAATAATTGAGAATGATGGTATACTTAAGGTGTTTTGTTGGTGGTGGTATTTTCCAGGTAAGACCAATAAAACATGAAAATAAGCCATTAATACTTTTGCTGTGGTTGGGCCAATGATCTCCATACACAAAAATAAGTTCATTCTAACCATTCATTGCCCCAAACTCCTCTTAGAATTTCTAGAAACACCAGTGTTTTCCCCTAATTTCTGTTGAGACTACCAGCCTTAACCCAGATGAGGGTCGCACCATGGAACAGCCTGAAAAAAAAAAATTTTTAGTAAAAGTCTAGTCATATTTGGAAGTTATAATGAAACTGTTTAAAAGTATAAAGTTGATCAAAAATAAAAAAGTTGCCCTAATGCTTTAGTGAAGCTTGATTATATTAAGTAACCATTTTTCCTCTCTTCTGCAAACCTCCCCTCCTCCCTTCTTATCCCTTTGTTTCAGAAACTCAGTATCACCCTAAAGACATGAGGAAGGAGGCAGATAGCACTTACACAATTCCTATCAAAACTGGCTAGATCCTGTATTTCCATATAGAGCTCCCCAGCCCATTCCTCTGGGCTTGCAGTTTTTGAAAGCCATAGCCTGCTACATCCTCCTTTGCCAGGCAAAGCAATGAAACCATTGGTTCCTCTTTATCCCAAACTCTGTCTTTGCATTATATTTTGGCTCTGACACATGGAGGTTGGTTTTCTACAAGAAGGTACAAGACTAGACCTAGAAGTAAAATTCAGAGCAAATACTTCTGTTAAGGCTTCAGGAAAATGAAACAACCTACTTAGTTGTTAATGGCCATGGGAAAAACAAATGACCATATTTAGCGACTGAACTGTCTAGGAAATTGTCAGTCTTCATTAAAAAAAAATCTATGCATTTAAGAATTTACATACATATCTATATTTTCTATTAATTAAAAATATCTTTGTAACTTGATATTTTTATCACTAATAACGGGAAGATGAAAAGTGTTACTCCCTTGATTGTTTCGGGTAACCCATAACCTGCTCTCAAGTGCAAGCACAAGGAAAAACCAACAGAAAATAATATACCATGAATCTAATCTCATAGCGTATTGAAAGAAGATTGCACTGATGTGGCTGTTATCTTTCCCTTATAATTTTTGGTGACTATTGAGCCAGCTATATTCAGTGTCTCAGTTTACCAGCCTCTTTGCAGGGGGATCAGGCACATTAAATTATCAGTTCTTTTCTTCTAGTTGATTTGTAAACTATGAACACTACGAAGAATTTACACAATGGTTGACATCAGTCTAACATCTTTCAATACACACGGAGGTCAATTATATAAAGTCTAAAGAAATCCCCAAAGACAGATGTCAAAAGCAAGGAGTAATATAGACTTTTTGTGAAGAATTTTTTTAAAAGATTTTATTTATGTATTTGACAAAGAGACAGAGAGAGAGCACAGTAGGCAAAGTGGCAGGCAGAGAGAGAGGGAGAAGCAGGCTCCCCACCGAGCACATAGCCTAACTCAGGGCTCGATTCCAGGACCCTGGGATTTAATTTTATTATGTTATGTCAGTCACCATACAAGACATCATTAGATTTTTTTTTCTTTTATTATATTATGTTAATCACCATACATTATATCATTAGTTTTTGATGTAGTGTTCCATGATTCATTGTTTGCATATAACATCCAGTGCTCCATGCAATATGTGCCCTCCTTAATACCCATCACCGGGCTAATCCATCCCCTTACCTCCCGCCCCACTAAAACTCTCAATTTGTTTCTTGGAGTCTATGGTTTCTCATAGTTCATCTCCCCTTCCGATTTCACCCCCTTCATTTTTCCCTTCCTTCTGTTAATGTCCTCCATGCTATTCCTTATGTTCCACAAATAAGTGAAACCATATGATAATTGTCTTACTCTGCCTGACTTATTTCACTTAGCATAATCTCCTCCAGTCCCATCCATGTTGATGTAAAAGTTGGGTATTCATCCTTAATGATGGCTGAGTAATATTCCATTATATATATGGACCACATCTTCATTATCAACTCATTTGTTGGAGGGCATCTCGGCTTTTTCCACAGTTTGGTTATTGTGGACATTGCTACTATGAACAGTGGGTTGCATATGGCCCTTCTTTTCACTACATCTGTGTCTTTGGGGTAAATACCCAGAAGTGCAATTGCTGGGTCAGAGGGTAGCTCTATTTTTAAATTTTTGAGGCACCTCCACACTGTTTTCCAAAGTGGCTGTACCAACTTGCATTCCCACTAAGAGTATAAGAGGGTTCCCCTTTCTCCACAACCTCTCCAACATTTGTTGTTTCTTGCCCTATCCATTTTTGCCATTCTAACTGGTGTAAGGTGTTATCTCAACGTGGTTTTGATTGGAATTTCCCTGATGGCTAATGATGATGAACATTTTTTCATGTGTCTGTTAACCATTTGTATGTCTTCTTTGGAGAAGTGTCTGTTCATGTCTTCTGCCCATTTTTTGACTTGATTATTTGTTTTTTGGGTGTTGAGTTTGAGAAGATCTTTATAGATCTTGGACACCAGCCCTTTGTCTGTAGTGTCATTTGCAAAAATCTTCTCCCATTCTGTGGGTTGCCTCTTTGTTTTGTTGACTGTCTCCTTTGCTGTGCAGAAGCTTTTTATTTTGATGAAATCCCAAAAGTTCATTTTTGCTTTTGTTTCACTAGCCTTTGGAGATGTATCTTGAAAGAATTTGCTGTGGCTGATGTCAAAAAGGTAACTGCCTATGTTCTCCTCTAAGATTTTGATGGATTCCTGTCTCACATTGAGATCTTTCATCCATTTTGAGTTTGTCTTTGTGTAGGGTGTAAGAGAATGGTCCAGTTTCATTCTTCTGTAAAAGATTGTCCAATTTTCCCAGCACCATTTATTGAAGAGACTGTCTTTTTTCCATTGCATGTTTTTTCCTGCTTTGTCAAAGATTATTTGACCATAGAGTTGAGGGTACATATCTGGGTTCTCTATTCTGTTCCATTGGTCTATATGTTTTTGTTCCAGTACCATGCTGTCTTGGTGATCACAGCTTTGTAATATAGCTTGAAATCGGGCAACATGATGCCCCCAGCCTTGTTTTTCTTTTTCAACATTTCCTTGCCAATTTGGGGTCTTTTCTGATTCCATACAAATTTTAGGATTGTTTGTTCCATCACTTGGAAAAATGTCATTGGAATTTTGATTGGGATGGCATTGGAGGTCTGATTGCTCTGGGTAGCATAGACATTTTGACAATGTTCATTCTTCCAACCCATGAGCATGGAATATTTTTCCATCTTTTTGTGTCTTCTTCAATTACTTTCAACAGTGTTCTGTAGTTCCTATGGTATAGATCCTTTACCTCTTTGGTTAGGTTTATTCCGAGGTATGCTATGGTTTTTGGTGCTATTGTAAATGGACTCATTTCTCTAATGTCTCTTTCTACAGTTGCATTGTTAGTGTATAAGAAAGCAACTGATTTCTGTGCATTGATTTTGTATCCTGCCACATTACTGAATTGCTGGATGAGTTCTAGTAATTTGGGGGTGGAGTCTTTTAGGTTTTCCACATAAAGTATCATGTCGTCTGTGAAAAGAGAGAGTTTGACTTCTTCTTTGCCAATTTGAATACCTTTTATTTCTTTTTTGTTGTCTGATTGCTGTTGCTATGACTTCTAGTACTATGTTGAACAATAGTGGCGAGAGTGGGCATCCTTGATGTGTTCCTAATCTTAGGGGAAAGGCTCTCAGCTTTTCCCCATTGTGGATGATATTTACTGTAGGTTTTTCATATGAACTTGAGGAATGTTCCCTCTATCCCTATACTCTAAAGAATTTTAATCAGGAAAGGATGTTGTATTTTGTCAAATGCTTTTTCTGCATCAATTGAGAGGACCATATGGTTCTTGTCTCTCCTTTTATTAATGTGTTCTATCACATTGATTGATTTGTGAATGTTTAACCACCCTTGCATCCCGGGGATAAATCCCACTTGGTCGTGGTGGGTGATCCGTTTAATGTATTGTTAGATCATATTAGCTAGGATTTCCTTGAGAATTTTGGAATCCATATTTGTCAGGGATATCGATCTGAAATTCTCCTTTTTGATGGGGTCTTTGCCTAGTTTGGGGATCAAGGTAATGCTGGCCTCATAGAATGAGTCTGGAAGCTTTCCTTCTGTTTCTATTTTTTGAAACAGCTTCAGGAGAATAGGTACTATTTCTTCTTTGAATGTTTGGTAGAATTCCCCAGGGAATCCATCAGGCCCTGGACTCTTGTTTTTTGGGAGGTTTTGGATCACTGCTTCAATCTCGTTACTGGTTCTTGGCCTATTCAGGTTGTCAATTTCTTCCTGTTTTAGTCTTGGCAGTTTACAGGGTGTCCAAGAAGGCATTCATTTCGTCCAGGTTGCTTAATTTATTGGCATATAGTAGTTAATCATAATTTCTAATAATTTTTTCTATTTTCTTGGTGTTAGTTGTGATCTCTCCATTTTCATTCATAATTTTATTAATTTGTGTCATTTCTCTCTTCTTTTGGATAAGTCTGACCAGTGGTTTATTGATCTTATTAATTTTTTCATAGAATAAGTTTCTAGTTTCATTGATCTGGTTCAATGTGTTTCTGGTTTCTAATTCATTGATCTCTGCTGTAATCTTAATTATATGTCTTCTAATGCGTGGCTTAGGCATGGCTTAGTGCTTTTTCTCCAGTTCTTTAAGGTGTAAAGTTAGTTGGTGAATTCAGGATTTTTCTATTTTTTTGAGTGAGGCTTGAATGGCTATGTATTTCCCCCTTAGGACTGCCTTTGCAGTATCCCATAGGTTTTGGACTGATGTGTTTTCATTCTCATTCGTTTCCATGAATTGTTTAAGTTCTTCTTTGATTTCCTGGTTGACCCAAACATTCTTGAGCAGAGTGCTCTTTAGCTTCCAAGTGTTTGAATTTCTGCCAAATTTTTTTTGTGATTGAGTTCCAGTTTTAAAGCATTATAGTCTGACAATATGCAGGGAATAATTTCAATCTTTTGCTATAGGTTGAGAACTGATTTGTGACCCAGTATGTGGTCTATTCTGGAGAAAGTTCCATGTGCACTTGAGAAGAATGAGTATTCTGTTTTTTAGTGTGGAATGTTCTGTATTATCTGTGAGGTCCATCTGGTCCAATATGTCATTCAAAGCTCTTGTTTCTTCGTTGATTTTCTGCTTAGATGATCTGTCTATTGCTGAGAGTGGAGTACTGTGGTCTCCTACAATAATGTATTATTATTAATATGACTATTTTGGTTAACAGTTGGCTTATGTAGATGGCTGCTCCCATCTTGGGAGCATAGATATTTAAGATTGTTAGATCTTCTTGTTGGATAAACCCTTTCAGAATTATATAGTGTCCTTCTGTGTATCTAACTTCAGTCTTTAGCTTAAAATCTAATTTGTGTTATATAAGAATTGCTACCCCAGCTTTCTTTTGTGGTCTGTAGGCATGGAAGACGGATATCCATCTCTTCCCTTTCAGTCTGGATGTATCTTTAGGCTCAAAATGTGTCTCTTGTAGACAGCACAAGGATAGGTCCTGTCTTTTTATCCAATCTGCAACCCTGTGCCATTTTATGGGAGCGTTTAGGCTGTTCACATTGAGGGTGAATCTTGAAAGATATGAATTTATTGTCATCATGTTGCCTGTGAAGTCTTTGTTTCTATAGATTGTCGCTGTAAATTTCTTTTCTATATCAGTCTTGGGGTCTTTCTCCTTTTATAGAATCCCCCTAAGTATTTCTTGCAGTGGTCACATATTCTTTCAGTTTCTGCCAGTCATGGAAGCTCTGCATCTCTCCATCCATTCTAAATGAAAGCCTTGCTGGATAAAGTATTCCTGGCTGCATGTTCTTCTCATTTAGTACCCTGAATATATCTTGCCAGCCCTTTCTGCCTTGCCAGGGCTCTGTGGATAGGTCTGACATTATTCTGATGTTCCTCCCTCTGTTTGTAAGGAATCTCTTCTCCTTAACTGCCCTTAAGATGGTTTCCTTGGTTCTAAGATTTGCGAGTTTTTTTTTTTTTTAGATTTATTTATTTATTTATTTGAGAGAGAGAGAATGAGAGACAGAGAGCATGAGAGGGAGGAGGGTCAGAGGGAGAAGCAGACTCCCCGCCGAGCAGGGATCCCGATGTGGGACTCGATCCCAGGACTCCAGGTTCATGACCTGAGCCGAAGGCAGTTTCTTAACCAACTGAGCCACCCAGGTGCCCAAGATTTGCGAATTTTACTATTACAAGCCGGGGCTTTGGCCTGTTTTCCTTGATCTTGGGAGGGGTCCTCTCTGCCTCTAGGTCGTGAATGTTTGTTTCATTCCCCAGATTAGTGAAGTTTTCAGCTATGATTTGGTCAAATATATTTTCTCGTCCTCTCTCTCTCTCTGCACCCCCTCAGGGATCCCAATAATTCTGACATTAGAACTTTTCGTGGTGTCACTTATTTCTCTCATTCTGTTTTCATGGATTTTGAATTCTCCCTGGCCTCCTCTTTATCCTTTTCTATCAATTGGTCTTCTAGATCACTAATTTGTTCTTCTGCCTTGGTTACCCTACCTGTTAGATTATTTAGATTAGATTGGATCTCATTGATAGCAATTTTAAGTTCTGCCAATTCAGCTTTCATTTCTGCCCTTAGAGACTCTATGTTGCCATTAATCGATTTCTCCCTTCTAGCTATTGTCTTCACAATTGGTAGCCTGAATTCCATCTCTGACATCTTGGTTATATCTGTATCCATTTGTAAACTATGGCAGAAGTCACAGTCTCTGTGTCTTTCCTGTTTTGGGTGTTCCTCCTCCTATTCATTCTGTTGAGGGTGGTTGAGGGAATGTACAGAGTCCAAATTATTGACCACAACCCAAGCAAGTTGCACTTGTTTTATAGGGACCTTCAAGTTGTTGGCCTCTCCTTCTCCCAGCCTGTCTTCTGTTGGAGGGGCCTGGTGCATTGGTACTCAGGCAACCCTGTTCAGGGAGAGTTGCCCTGCCCCCTGTGGCCAGGGATGGGCTCAGTGAAAACCGTTTTTTTGGGGTGTTTGTTCTCTGTTGTCTTTCTCTGGTGGCTTTCTGCATCTCTTTTGAGAGTCAGAGCAGAAGATATCATTTCCAACCCTCTGCCTCAGAATAGAGAGATTGCATTCTGTTCTTCAATGAGCTCTCCAGGCCACATATCACCATGTCTGTCTTTGCTGCTGTAATCTGCTGCGTCCTGGGTTGTGTGCCCTCAGCAGCACTCTCAGTCCTCACCTCCAGGTCGGGGCACTTCTCTGCCCTTTGTGCTTCTAAAACCACCAGTCGCACCCAGTTCACACACAGCCCCACTGCTCCAAGTGTCAGTCTGGTAGGCTGCCTTAAAGTCTTTCCGGTGGGAGTCTGTGCCCGGTCCCCAGCATAGGAGGCTTTTGCACTCCTGTGTTATTTCACTTTCCCGGCATCAGCACTTATGGCAGCTCCCCCCCCTCTTCCATTTATCTTCTGATATGTGCCTGCAGAATCACAGCTCCCCGCTTCATACCTCGAAACCAACTGCCTGTGATATTCTGTTTCTAGAGATCCAGATATATCTTTTTACATCTCAGGGTGATTTCGTGGGTTTTCAGAGTGGTCTGGTAGATATCCAGCTCAATCCCAGGGACAGGTTGGAATAGGGTCCCCTACTCTTCTGCCATCTTTTTTCCCCTATGTAATGAATTTTTAAAAATATTTTTTTATTTATTTTAGAGAGAGAAAGACAGCACAAGGAGGAGGGGCAGAGGGATAGAAAGAATCTCAAGCTCACACCATGTTGTACATGGAACATAACTGAGGTTTGATCCCGGACCCTGAGGTCATGATCTGAGCAGAATCCAAGAGTCAGACACTTAACCAACTGCACCACCCAGGTACCCCTGTGTAGAGAATTTTGAAATAAGCAGTAAAATAGAAGATAGAGAACATATACATGAGACCCAAGGTCTTTGTTAAATGATCTGAAGCATTTGGGGTGGCCCTAAAATCTGAAAATTATTTAATGATTTTATTTATTTATTTGACAGAGAGAGACACAGCAAGAGAGGGAACACAAGCAGGAGGAGTCAGAAAGGGAGAAGTAGGCTTCACATGGAGTAGGGAGCCCCATGTGGAGTTTGATCCCAGGACCCTGGGATCATGACCCGATCTGAAGGCAAATGCTTAACAACTGAGCCACCCAGGCGCCCCAATATTATTTTATTTCTTAAACCTATTGTATTTACTTGATACTTCTGAGATATACTAATAACACAGGACCTTCAGGGAAAATCAGAGAGACAAACTATGCGAAGCAGTACATCATGAGTATGTGTTCTGAGATGAATGGAAATGCATTAATATACAATGTCCATTGTGGTTTTTCATAATACATTGTCTTAAGCATTCCTAATGAGGGATATCATGTTAAATATACCATTTAATGTCATTTAACTAATCATATAAGATAAAAAAAACTATGTGGTTCATCTGTTTCTGGACTTCATAGTGACTCTGTATACTTGAGTATAAAATGTGCTTATTACAAAAAAAAATGAGAACATGAAGTAAAAGACATTTTGTAAGAATACCAATTTTTTTCAACTATAGTTTCAATAAATTGTATACTTTTTCTTAGAGTTTGTTTATGTAAGGTTTGTGACACACTTTTTGGAACGTTTTAAGCTTTTAAATGTTGTTATGTTTCTTTTCAATTCATTCTATTTTTCTTACTACTCAAAAAGTTTAAAAAAATATAACAGAAAACACTGAAATCTGTTAAAGAGATATATTTTATCATGACACATGCTGACATTGTAATAAATTGTTTGCCTGACAAATGTTCTCCTTTTCTCTGCCTCTCTGTCTCTACACACACACGCACACAGGCACACACACACACGGAGTTTTTCCCAAAATCTCATTATCCACCTCCCACTTGTACACATTAATTAAATTTTCATGAATGAAAAACAATAAGAATGCCTTTCACACAGTACACATACAATACATGGGACCCCTGCTTTAGTTGAATTTGACTTATTAGTGGAGGGGGGAAATATCACTAACAATAAAACACAGACTTCAATGATGTCATTCCATCTTGAACTATGCCCAACAAATTGCCTGTCTGTTGAGTGGTAAGAGGATACTGATAATCTCCAAAGCATCTGTCTTCACTTTGACACAGTATGATACATGCCTTGGTATGAACTGGGTGAAATATCTGAACTCATGTGTGGTGAACCTTTTAATCTCACTGGTAGAACATTCTCAATCAAAATGCATATATTGAATCTTAAGAATTTCAGTGGCTACAGAGAATTTTAAGTCATAACCCTTGCCTTTTAGGAGTTTCTACTCTTTTATTAAATACAGAATGCCAAATTCAGGTTCATCTGGAACAAGTTGCTACTATTTTGCAATCCTAAGGTCCATGTTAAATTCCTCTTAACATATGCAATATGCTTCAGTGATATATTTTTGAGGAAACTGAATTGTATGTGAATACCTTCAGCCTTTATTATTCAATCACAAGGGGAATTCCAACATGAATAAAAACATCACTGATCTGAAAGTCTGAACTAGTGGTAACTAAGTGGAATTGCTGCTTATTAATTTTTGCTAATTCTGTATAACACTAAATCAACCTTACAATGGCCAACCTACTTGGTCTTTATTGATTGACACTTGTGTTGCTATATCATTTTGAATGTACACAGAAACATAGTCTTCAAAGATATGTGCACTGATCTTTTTAATACTTTTGAAACATAATTAAACCTAAATCTATGCCAGATTATTTTCTAATCAAAGGTAGAAAGAGCTGATACATGTTTAAATATGATGGAATAAAATATATTTCTATGGAAAAATACTGAATTAATGTCTTTGTCCAACTCTGAACAGGTGTATGCCTTGGACAGAGTCCCTATGAAAATTACATAAAGAATGATACCTGTAAGCAGCTAAATCCTGTATCATCAACAAGTGCACACTATAGCAATTAAATATAGAAGTACTAGCAGCTTCTGATGTGGTTTCTAAGTTCTAGTTACATAGTTAACCAAAGAGTAACTGAATCAATTTTCAGTGAATGCTTTGCGTTTTTACTAAGACATAGAAGGAATAACTATGCTGTTTCATGAAAAAATATTGTTTATGCATTATTAAGGACTTCTCAATCACTAATTTATCATAATAAAACCTTAAATGCTGTATTTTTTTCCTAATTTTATCTGATATAGTCTGGGTTTGAATCAATCAGGGAGAAAAAAATCCAACTTCCAATTCCCTGGCTCATTTATCACTTTGTAATGGCAGGTATAGTTATAATATAGAATGCCACAATTCATTGTTGGTACAGTTTAGAAAAAAAAATAAAAATAAAGGATTAAGAAGCTCTGTTATGGACATTGTAATTCTCCAAATCAAAACAAAGTCTGTAAACAAATAGCAGTAGGGAAATGATCTTAACAAGCAGATGTATGACGAGACTCAACCTCCAGTTCTTAAATTATAGCTGCTTCCAGATTAAAGCGATGTTCCTGATGGAGCAGTGTGCTTTATATCCTCTGGCAGCATCCTTTTTTTTTATTGCACTAGAAACCAATGTTGAATTTCCTGAATAATTACATAAATAAACCATGCACTTTACTTATTTGTGTGCCCATATTTAATGATATATTGTGCATGTAACTTTCAGAAATATGATTTATGACAGTTTATATTACCAGAGAGGGGTGTTTACTTGAAATATGTACTTGAAAAATATCATATAAAATGATTTTGTTTGATATATATTCAGAAATGATCTGATTTTTCAAGAAAATGCAAACTAAAAAACCTAGCTCCAATTAAATCATTCTGAGAGTGTTCTTAATTGAATTCTCAACTTTAAATGATGTAACAGACTAATAAACATAAACATATAAATTATATTTATTTTATTCTGTTACAATACTAAGGATCAAAACAGTGCTGTGGGTTGACTGGTGCTATATTCAAAAGGGTATAAAGTAAATCCATAACCCTAAAGTCTAAAAATTTTAGTATATATGAAGGAAATTTTTAGCAAATTTTGAAGGGCAAAAACCACATATTTAACTTAATGCTTACCCTTTATAATTTATTTTATTTTGATCTTAGCTTAAAAATAAAGGGTTTCTTAAAAATAAAAAGAAAATCACATCATCATGACTTTTTCCTAATTAAACATATGACAACTTCAAAAATAAACTTTTCTAGACCATCAGGGACTAATTCAGAAAGGCACTACCTCATGGTTCTAAACATGTTTTAACTTACTCCTTAGCATATTACATAGAGAATAAATTCAGTGTGATACAGAAGTATCTCGAATTCTATGCATTCAACTAAATGATTGAAACGCTGAAACATCTAGGTATTGGATGGTTTAAGCTAAGTTATCTAGTAGCCTTCTTAAATTAAGCTCAATTTTACTTTCTAGTTTCACTTGCCCTTCCCCACTGAACTTTAAATTAGCACCTTATTCTGTGCTCCTTGATGTCCCCCATTTTGTTGCCAACAACTTTATTAAATATTTAGCATCTTTCTTAAACTTTTTAAAACGTCTTTGACTTAATTAAAATTTGGCTTTCTACTGACACTGCCACTCTTGACTACATATTCCAAAAAAGACTATGTCTTCTTCTTGGACAAACAGGAAGAATTAATGTTCTCCTTATTTCCACTGATAATTCCAGACCATATATTTGGACACTTCAAGCTCTTCAAATGTGATTCCTGTCCTCTTATCCTCCTGAATATTCTCACCGAAATTAGGGAGCTAATGGTATTTAATGGATGTATCTATGTCCATAGCCTCTTGATCTCTTCTTAGTACTTGGCATTGTTAACTCTTCTCTACTTGGAACTATTTTTATCACTTGGTTTCCATGATAGTGCACTCATGTTTTCTTTGCCCTTCTTTGATTTCTTCTTTGTGTCAATCATGGATTCCTCCATTCTTCTTCCCCCTAAAAATATTTTGATCTCCAACATTCTGCCCACCTTTTTTTTCTTAATGAGTTGACTGACTCCTAGCACTATCACATTGATTAATCATAAATGTATTTTATATTTCAAACTGCCTGCTAAACCTTCCATCTGGATATTCCAGAGAACTTCAAACTCAACCCACTTCAACATAACCTAAGGTATCTAGGTCTTATTTTGAATTTTACTTCTGATACACATTTCTCAGTTGATAACTTCTTCATCTTCCAAATAAATCTGGTTCAATATTAGGAACACAATAAACCCTTTTTTGAATGTACCACAAAGATGGGCAATAAGAAAAGCATGAAGGAAAACAAACATATCTCCTGTCATTAATAACAATAACAATAATAATAAGAAGAAGAATACATATTACTCTTATAGTTCACTCTGCCTGTCATCAGAGCTCTTACCAGTTTTCTTAAAATTATTTGTTTACGCATCTTTCCTCACATCTTATTCTCTGCACTTCAAGGCAGTAAATGAACCTTATTATTATTAACTTTTTTCATTTTAAGTAAGCTCTACCCTCAATGTGGGGGCTTGAACTCATGACTCTGAGATCAGAAGTCCCATGCTCTATGGATTGAGCCAGCCAGGTGCCCCACCTTATTTCTTTTTGTAATCCAACTACCAGGTTATCAGGTTTCTTCTCTATTAAATGCAAGTTAAGTTTACTTCTCCAGCATACCCACAGATTCCTGAGGGGGGAAAAACAATATAAGTGATAGAAAGTCATTTTGAGATATTATAGAAAAGATGGCAGAGGAGTAGGGGACCCTATTTCAACTGGTCCCCAGAATTGAGCTGGATATCTATCAGACCACACTGAGCACCTACGAAACCAGCCAGAGCTGTGAGATCTGGATCTCAACAAACAGAATATCGCAGGCAGTTGGTTTTGAGGTATGAAGTGGGGAGCCATGATTCTATGGGCAGATATTGGAGGATAAATGACAGCGTGAGGGTGCTTGGCCATGGCCATCCTACACCGCTGGTGAGCGACAGCCTCACATGCTGGGTACGGGGCACAGATTCGCAGACCAGTAGTGGTGGAAAAAGGACTTTAGGGCAGCCCCCAGGGCAGAAACCCAGTGCAGCGGGATGTGCGTGTGATCTGGGGGCAGCTGGCAGTTTTAGAAGCACAAAGGGGAAAGATGTGCTCTGACCTGGAGGCAGGACTGAGAGCGCTGCGGAGGGGCGCACAACCTAGGATGCTGCAGTTTATAGCACCATGGACAGAAATGGAGACAGTGTGGCCTGGAGAGCTCACTGAAGAACAGACTGTGGTCTCTCTGCTCTGAGGCAGAGGGTTGGAAATGGTCTTTTCTGCTCTGACTCTCGGAAGAGATGTGGAAAGCTGCAGGGAAAGCCACCAGAGAACAAAAGCCCCCAAAACTGATTCCCGCTGACCCATCCCCCAACACAGGGGGGCAAGGCAACTCCGCCCAAACAAGGATGCCTAAGTAACAGCATGGCAGACCCCTCCCCCAGAAGACAGGCTGGGAAAACAAGAGGCCAGCAACCCTAAGGTCCCAAGAAAACAGGTGCATCTTACTTGGGTTCTGGTCAATAATTTGGACTCTATACATTCCCACAAACACCCATCAACAGAATGACTAGGAGGAGGAGCCCCCAAAATAGAAAAGACTCAGAGATTATGACTTATGCTGCAGATTTACAAATGGATGCAGGTATAACCAAGATGTCAGAGATGGAATTCAGGCTAGCAATTGTGAAGACAATGGCTAGAAAGAGGAAATCACTTAATGGCAGCATAGAGTCTCTAAGGGCAGAAATGAAAGCTGAATTGGCAGAACTTAAAAATGCTATCAATCAGATCCAATCTAATCTAGATAATCTAACAGCTAGGGTAAGTGAGGCAGAAGAATGAATAAGCGACGTGGAAGACAATATAATAGATAAAAAAGGGAAAAGAGGAGGCCAGGGAAAAACAACTCAGAATCCATGAAAATAGAATCAGAGAAATAAGTGACACCATGAAGCGTTCCAATGTCAGAATAATTGGAATCCCGGAGGGAGTGGAGAGAGAGAGAGGACTAGAAGATGTATTTGAGCAAACTGTAGCTGAGAACTTCCCTAATCTGGGGAATGAAACAAACATTCGCATCCTAGAGGCAGAGAGGACCCCTCCCAAGATCAAGGAAAACAGGCCAACACCCCTGCATGTAATAGTAAAACTTGCAAATCTTAGAACCAAGGAAACCATCTTAAGGGCAGTTAGAGGGAAGAGATTCCTTACGAACAGAGGGAGGACAACAGAATAACATCAGACCTATCCACAGAGACCTGGCAAGCTTGAAAGGCCTGGCAAGACATATTCAGGGTACTAAATGAGAAGAATATGCAGCCAAGAATACTTTATCTGCCAAGGCTTTCATTTAGAATGGATGGAGAGATGCAGAGCTTCCACGGCCGGCAGAAAATGAAAGAATATGGGACCACTAAGCTGGCCCTGCAAGAAATACTACGGGGAGTTCTATAAAAGGAGAAAGACCCCAAGAGTGATGTACAACAGAAATTTACAGAAACAATCTATAAAAACAACGTCTTCACAGGCAACATGATGACAATTAATTCATACCTTTCAATAATCATTCTCAATGTGAATGGACTAAATGCTCCCATAAAATGGCAGAGGGTTGCAGATGGGATAAAAAGACAAGACCTATCCATATGCTGTCTACAAGAGATTCATTTTGAACCTAAAGAAACATCCAGACTGAAAGTGAAGGGATGGAGATCCATCTTCCATGCCAAGAGACCTTAAAAGAAAGCTGGGGTAGCAATTTTTATATCAGACAAATTAGATTTTAAACTAAAGTCTGTAATTAGATACACAGAAGGACACTATACCATTCTTAAAGGGTCTACCCAACAAGAAAATCTAACAGTTGTAAATATCTATGCCCCCAACATGGGAGCAGCCATCTACATAAGCCAACTGTTAACCAAAATAAAGAGTCCTATTGCTGACAATACTTTAATTGTAGGAGACCTCAATACTCCACTCTCAGCAATGGACAGATCATCTAAGCAGAAAATCAACAAGGAAACAAGAGCTTTGAATTATACACTGGATCAGATGGACCTCAAAGATATTTACAGAACATTCCACCCTAAAACAACAAAAAATACTCATTCTTCTCAAATGCGCATGGAACTTTCTTCAGAATAGACCACATACTGGGTCACAAATCAGGTCTCGACCAATACCAAAAGAATGAGATTATTACCTGCACATTCTCAGACCACATGCTCTAAAACTGGAACTCAATGACAAGAAAAAAATTGGCAGAAATTCAAACACTTGGAAGCTAAAGACCACTCTGCTCAAGAATCTTTGGGTCAACCAGGAAATCAAAGAAGACCTTAAACAATTCATGGAAATCAATGAGAATGAAAACACATCGGTCCAAAACCTATAGGATACTCCAAAGGAGGTCCTAAGGGAGAAATACATAGCCATCCAAGCCTCACTCAAAAAATAGAAAATTCCCAAATTCACCAACTAACCCTACACCTTAAAGAACTAGATAAAAGCAACAAACGATTCCTAAGCCATGCATTAGAAGAGAAATAATTAAAATTAAAGCAGAGATCAATGAAGTAGAAACCAGAAACACAGTAGATCAGATCAACGAAACTAGAAGTTGGTTCTTTGAAAGAATTAATAAGATCAATAAACCACGGACCAGACTTATCCAAAAGAAAAGAGAAAGGACCCAAATTAATAAAATGATGAATGAAAGGGGAGAGATCACTACTAACACCAAGGAAATAGAAAAATTATTAGAAATTACTATCAACAACTATATGCCAATAAATTGTGCAATCTGGATGAAATGGAGGCCTTCCTGGGAACCTATAAGCTGCCAAGACTGAAACAGGAAGAAATTGACAACTTGAATAGGCCAATAACCAGTAATGAGATTGAAGCAGTGATCCAAAACCTCCCAAAAAACAAGAGTCCAGGGCCTGATGGATTCCCTGGGGAATTCTACCAAACATTCAAAGAAGAAATAATACCTACTCTACTGAAGCTGGTTCAAAAAATAGAAACAGAAGGAAAACTTCCAAACTCATTCTATGAGGCCAGCATTACCTTAATCCCCAAAC
Source organism: Mirounga angustirostris (assembly GCF_029215605.1). Taxonomy (NCBI): domain Eukaryota; kingdom Metazoa; phylum Chordata; class Mammalia; order Carnivora; family Phocidae; genus Mirounga; species Mirounga angustirostris. The sequence goes on from NW_026991719.1 coordinate 103,431,186, forward strand.
CAGGCAAAGACCCCATCAAAAAGGAGAATTTCAGACCAATATACCTGATGAAAATGGATTCCAAAATCCTCGACAAAATCCTAGCCAATAGGATCCAACAATACATTAAAAGGATCATCCACCACGACCAAGTGGGATTTATCCCCAGGATACCAGGGTGGTTCAACATTCACAAATCATTCTATGTGATAGAACACATTAATAAGAGGAGAGACAAGAACCATATGGTCCTCTCAATTGATGCAGAAAAAGCGTTTGACTAAATACAACATCCTTTCCTGATTAAAACTCTTCAGAGTATAGGGATAGAGGGAACATTCCTCAAGTCAAAAAATGCATCTGTGAAAAACCCACAGTGAATATCATCCTCAATGGGGAAAAGCTGAGAGCCTTTCCCTTAAGATTAGGAACACGACAAGGATTACCACTCTTGCCATTATTGTTCAACATAGTACTAGAAGTCCTAGCAACAACAATCAGACAACAAAAAGAACTAAAACATATTCAAATTGGCAAAAAAGAAGTCAAACTCTCTCTTTTAGCAGATGACATGATAGTTTACGTGGAAAACCCAAAAGACTCCTCCCCCAAATTACTAGAACTCATACAGCAATTCAGTAATGTGGCAGGATATAAAATCAACACACAGAAATCAGTTGCTTTCTTATACACTAACAACACAACTGTAGAGAAAGAAATTAGAGACACGATTCCATTTACAATAGCACCAAAAACCATAAGATACCTTGGAATAAACCTAACCAAAGAGGTAAAGGATCTATATTCTAAGAACTATAGAACACTCATGAAAGAAATTGAAGAAGACACAAAAAGATGGAAAAATATTCCATGCTCATGAATTGGAAGAATAAACATTGTTAAAATATCTATGCTACCCAGAGCAATCTAGACCTTAAATGCCATTCTGATCAAAATTCCAATGATATTTTTCAAGGTGCTGGAACAAACCTAAAATTTGTATGGAATCAGAAAAGACCCCAAATCGGCAAGGGAATGTTGAAAACGAAAAACATAGCTGAGGGCATCACGTTGCCCGATTTCAAGCTATATTACAAAGCTGTGATCACCAAGACAGCATGGTACTGGCAGAAAAACAGACATATAGACCAATGGAACAGAATAGAGAGCCCAGATATGGACCCTCAACTCTATGGTCAAATAATCTTTGACAAAGCAGGAAAAAACATGCAATGGAAAAAAGACAATCTTTTTAATAAATGGTGTTGGGAATATTGGACAGCCACATGCAGATGAATGGAACTTGACCATTCTCTAACACCATTCACAAAGATAAACTCAAAGTGGATGAAAGACCTCTATGTGAGACAGGAATCCATCAAAATCCTAGAAGAGAACATAGGCAGTAACTTCTTTGACATTGGCCACAGTAACTTCTTTCAAGATACATCTCCAAAAGCTAGCGGAGCAAAAGCAAAAATGAACTTTTGGGACTTCATCAAGATCAAAACCTTCTGCACAGCAAAGGAAATAGTCAACAAAACGAAGTGGCAACCCACAGAATGGGAGAAGATATTTCTCACAGTGATACCACAGATAAAGGGCTGGTATCCAAGATCTATAAAGAACTTCTCAAACTCAACACCCAAAGAAACAAATAATCAAGTCAAAAAGTGGGCAGAAGATATGAAAAGACACTTCTCCGAAGAAGACTTACAAATGGCTAACAGACACATGAAAAAATGGTCATCATCATTGGCCATCAGGGAAATTCCAAACAGAACCTCATTGAGAAACCACCTTACACCAGTTAGAATGGCAAAAATGGACAGGGAGAGAAACAACAAATGTTGGAGAGGTTGTGGAGAAAGGGTAACCCTCTTACACTCTTGGTGGGAATGCAAGTTGGTACAGCCACTTTGGAAAACAGTGTGGATGTTCCTCCAAAATTTAAAAATAGAGCTACCCTATGACCCAGCAATTGCACTACTGGATATTTACCCCAAAGACACAGATGTAGTGAAAAGAAAGGCCATATGCACCCCAATGTTCATAGCAGCAATGTCCACAATAGCCAAACTGTGGAAAGAGCCGAAATGCCCTTCAACAGATGAATGTATAACAAAGATGTGGTCCATATATACAATGGAATATTACTCAGCCATCAGAAAGGATGAATACTGAACTTTACATCAACATGGATGGGACTGGAGGAGATTATGCTAAGTGAAACAAGTCAAGCAGAGAAAGTCAATTATCATATGGTTTCACTTATTTGTGGAACATAAGGAATAGCATGGAGGACACTAGGAGAAGGAAGGGAAAAATGAGGGTGGGGGAATTGGAGGACGAGATGAACCATGAGAGAATATGAACTCTGAGAAACAAACAGGGTTTTAGATGGGAGGGGGGGATTTGTTAGCCCGGTGATGGGTATTAAGGAGGGCACATACATACTGCATGGAGCACTGGGTGTTATAGGAAAACAATGGATCGTGGATCACCACATCAAAAACTAATGATGTATTGTATGGTGACTTACATAACATAATAAAAATTTAAAAAAAGAAAGTCATTTTGAAAACTATAATGTATTTCACATAAATAAAACATCATATTAGATTCATTTATCAACATATATTTTGTGAGTACTTACTGTGTACACATTATTAGGCCATAGAGATAAAGTAGCATGACAGTTAAGATTACAGCCACTGGGGGCATCTGGCTGGTTCAGTCGGTGGAGCAGGATACTCTTGATCTCTGGGTGGGGGTACTGAGTTCCAGCCCCATGTTGCATGTAGAATTTACTAAAAGAAAAAAAAAGAAGTACAGCTTCTATAGCAAGAGTGCCTCAGTTTAAATTCTGTTTCTTTCACTCAATAGCTGTATTACATTGAGCAAGTTACTTAGCCCCTCTTTTTTTCAGCTTTCACTTTGCAGAATGGGCCTGGTGACAGTGATTATCATATAGGATCATTATGAGGATTAAATAAGCCAATATGTGTATAACTAATTATTATTACCTGAGGTTTTTGTATTACTGTCTTAAAAATCAATCTGACCTAAATGAGCCCACCAAACCTAAAGCTCTTTACCATTCTTCAGTCCCGTTGTGACCTATGTTCAAAGAAAGAGATTAATTTTAAGTGCTATATCTCTAGTGATGCAAAAGTAGAAATCTGCTTTAGTTGAGGGTAGGTTGTGCTGAATGTGTCCTTCTGATTAGAAGACACCAGCAATTGTCAAAACCCAATGAATTACTATTTTGTACTAACTAAACTGAACATAAGAATAGAGGAAAAAAATAGTTAATTCATTAATTTATATTTAGAACATTATAAAATCCAGTTTTAGAGACCTGACAGCCAATTTCTCTTTCCTTTAGGTGACTTTGCTTATCTCTGTTCTGATCCATTAGGTGCTGATTTTGCTGTTTGCCTCTCCAAGAAAACTTTATTTACCTTATCTCCAAGTTTTTGAATGGTATCACATTATAGTCCTGGAATACATAAACAACACTCAATTAGACTCGTTATCAAAAGCATGGGTTAATCCAGTAAATGAGGTAGAATTCATTTTAATAATAGTTATGGGGCGCCTGGGTGGCTCAGTCATTAAGCATCTGCCTTCGGCTCAGGTCATGATCCCAGAGTCCTGGGATTGAGCCCCGCATCGGGCTCTCTGCTCCGCAGGAAGCCTCCTTCTCCCTCTTCCACTCCCCCTGCTTGTGTTCCCTCTCTCACTGTTTCTCTCTGTCAAATAAATAAAATCTTTAAAAAAATAGTTATGCACTTGAAGGAAGCTTTAATCCCATCTTTCATATAGATTTTAATAGTTTATACTTATTTTCCTAACTTTTTTTTCCTCTTGCCTCCACTCAAGTCTAAGGTCATGAGAACATTGGAAGGTTAAACTATGATGGGATTGGAGAAGGAATTGAGATTGTTGTAATTGCTTTCTTTTCAAGTTTCGCATCATGTTTACTATGTTTACAAAAAATTAAAAAATGAATATTCAGATCAAAACTTTTTTTAATGATCTGATTACTTTGAGATCATTTTATTTATTTTTTTAAAAAATAATCCCCATGTGTAACATGGGGCTTGAACTCATGACCTTGAGATCAAGAGTCACATGCTCTACTGACTAACCAGGTACCTGGCTCAGAACATTTTAATCTAGATTCCATCACCTATCATCAAATGATTCCTATCAGCAAAACACAAGAAAAAAATACAGAATTCAAAACATTACACTTGTTCTCAAGTTGCTTATAACAGTTTCTTTTATAGTGAAACAAAAATAATTTCCTATTTTTTTAAAAAGAACTTTCTTAATATTTAGTTTTGAACATACCAAGAAGGTCCCCACAACACTTTAGTACCAGACAACTGGTTTTAATTACTAACCTTACTTACTGTAAATTAGAATTCCAATAATCTGCAAATGCTAATTTAAATCTGAACTTCCTTCTAAGCAAGTTGCACGTAATAATGAATAAGCAGAAGATTATCCTCAGAAGGGCAATATACTGTACCACAAGTCACAAGTTGCATTTCCTGCTTTTTTTTTTTAGTGCAAAATGTGATTCCAGAAAGATGTTATTAAGCTATAACACCTTAGTCATTTTCAAGCTCTCGGCACTTAAAGTGCTGAATTTTAGATTACTTTTTTATATTCTGCCTGTGCCTGGTTTCCTTACTGTATGTAAAGTTATTAAAGCTGTCTGCTCCAATTTCTTCTCTACTTAGGAAGATATGACAAAATATGAAAGAGACTACTTTTAATCTGAAAAGGCTAAATTCAACACAGAAATGAAACAGTAGAGTACATAAAGACAGTAAGAGTACTTTGAGTGGTCACTAAAAAAGCATTAAACTGGAAGTATGTGACAACATAATAGTCCTGAGGCTCAATTTATTCTCTAGATAGTTGATACTGTTTTTTTTAATTATGCTATGTAATTGAAACGCCACTTGCTATGTAACGATTTCCTTTACTTGGGGCGGGGGGGCGGGTGAAGACATTTGTTCTGTAAACTGCATTAAGAAAAAAACAAACAAATACATATTAAGGCATGAGTGGCAATTAGGTTCAGCAAGAAATTTTCCAAAAAGTACCTTCAAGATCTTTCTCAAAACCAAAAGAGAATGTTGTGGTATTATTTTTTTTCTATTATAAGAATTTAAAATAGAAATGGGTACAGGGCTTTAACTGGATTTTTAAATTTTTCTATTTGCTTGACATTTTGATAGGGATGTGGATTTTCAATGATTTGTGTTTTGTTGCTTTTATAATTCTCAGGATTTATATCTATATGTTGGGTCTTATAACTTCTGAGAGTTCTAGAGCTGTAAACATTTGAAGTCATGTGGATCTGAGATCCTAAGTTCTCACCCTGTATTGAGGCTTTCATTATGCAATTGTTTCTCTCAAGTTCAGTCTTCCATTAATCTCTTTTCCCCATTCCTCTCTAACTCACACTCCGCTTATTTATCCAAACTAGAAAACTAGAATCATCCTTGACTCTAAAATTCCTTTTCTCCACATCTAGTCAGTTACCATGTCCTGTAAAAATACTACTCTATTTTTTTCCTTTGCCACTGTGTAAGTGTTGGTTCTTATTATTTTCCACTTGGATTATTACAAATCCTTCTCACTGGTATTCCTGGCATTCCATGTTCCTTTTCCAGTTATTACTGCAATCACCAGAGTGCTCTTTCAAGAATATGGATTACATAATCTTATTCTATAGCCAGAGTAAACAAATCAGACCTTTGCAAGCCAAATCTGACATGAAATCTTTTAATGCTGTCTATAAGCTACAGGATAAAGTATAATATTCTTAGCACAACATACAAAATACTTTGATTAAGCCCTTACCTACATTTATAGATAATAACCATCCAGTGTCCTAAATATCCCTATATCCTAACATCCCAACCATATTAAACTTCTATTTATGGTACACACATCCACACACCCTCCCACACACATGCACACACCCACATGCATGCACATATACATACCAAATGATCTTTCATATCTCCTTGCTGTTTCTAATTGCTTGGAAAAAATCACTGATATTGTTCAAGACTTGGCTAAAAAGTCATCTTCTCTGGGAAGACTTTTCTTGACTAACCTATGCACAATTAGTTGTCCTTCGTTTTCCTTTAAGTGTAACCCCATAGCACTTTAAAAGTGACTTTAGTAATATTTATGGCATTATATTTTTATTATTTTTTATCTTCTGTCCCAACTTTCCCCCAGCTGTGAACTTCGGAGATGGGAATTACACTTTTTTCACTCTGTAGTCTCAGAACTTAGCATAGGTCTGCTTAATGCTAGAACATACTAGGAAGCTAATATTTTCCGGCTAAATAATGAAGGAAAGAAGGAATAACAAACAAACCAAGAAACAAAATTTTAAAAAAGTGTAAATCTATCCAAATCCAGTACAACACTCAATGTAATCACAAATCATACACATAATCAGAAAATATCCAAAATTGTTCCTTGTCACTAAGGAGGTAAACTGCACAAGGTAAACTGCAAATTAATATGTCTCTTAATATGGCAAAAAAGGTTCTTGCCATCCTTATCACATGCAGTGTTCCCACCATATTTCACAAATAGGATTATGATGATAATGATAATAACAGTAAGTAACATTTACTGAGAGCTTTCATTGTGCTAGGCACTTTTTAATGTACATTGCTCATGTTTTCTCATTTAATTCTCATAACAATTCTATCAGACATCCATTATTATTATTATTTTTTATTCTGCTATGTTAATCACCATACATTACATCATTAGTTTTTTTTTTTTAAAGATTTTATTTATTTGACAGAGAGAGACACAGCGAGAGAGGGAACACAAGCAGGAGGAGTGGGAGGGAGAAGCATGCTCCTGTGGAGCAGGGAGCCCTATGCAGGGCTCAATCCCAGGACACTGGGATCATGACCTGAGCCGAAGGCAGACACTTAGTGACTGAGCCACCCAGGTGCCCCAACATCATTAGTTTTTGATGTAGTGTTCCATGATTCATTGTTTGTGTATAACACCCGTGCTCCATTCACTACATGTCCTCTTTAATACCCATGGCTAACCCATCCTCCTACCCCTCTCCCCTCTAGAACCCTCAGTTTGTTTCTCAGAGTCCATAGTCTTTCATGGTTCATCTCCCCCTCCGATTTCCCTCCCTTCATTTTTCCCTTCCTGCTATCTCCTTCTTCTTTTTTTTTTTTTTTTTTTTTTTAACATATAATGTATTATTTGTTTCAGAGGTACAGGTATGTGATTCAACAGTCTTACACAATTCATAGTGCTCACCATAGCACATACCCTCCCCAACGTCCATTACCCAGCCACCCCATCCCTCCCACCCCCCACCACTCCAGCAACCCTCAGTTTGTTTCCTGAGATTAAGAATTCCTCATATCAGTGAGATCATATGATATTTGTCTTTCTCTGATTGACTTATTTCGCTCAGCATAATACCCTCCAGTTCCATCCATGTCGTTGCAAATGGCAAGATTTCATTCCTTTTGATGGCTGCATAATATTCCATTGTGTATATATACCACATCTTCTTTATCCATTCATCTGTCAATGGACATCTTGGCTCTTTCCACAGTTTGGCTCTTGCGGATGTTGCTGCTCTAAACATTGGGGAGCACATAACCCTTTGGATCCCTACATTTGTATCTTTTGAGTAAATATCCAGTAGTGCAATTGCTGGGTCATATGGTAGCTCTATTTTCAACTTTTTGAGGAACCTCCATACTGTTTTCCAGAGTGGCTGCACCAGCTTGCATTCCCACCAAAAGTGTAGGAGGGTTCCCATTTCTCTGCATCCCTGCCAACATCTGTCCTTTCCTGACTTGTTAATTTTAACCATTCTGACTGGTGTGAGGTGGTATCTCATTGAGGTTTTGATTTGTATTATTATTCCCATTTCATAGATTGAAAGTAAACTGACACAGCTATCTGCACTTTACCATACACCAACAGAACTTCAACATAATGCCACTGGAGTATAACTGAAAGAGCTGCAAGACATATGTTTTCTAAGGGGTAGTTGGAGAAACACAAAGTTAAGAAGGGAAAAATAAACAAAGATATTAGAGAAATTTGAAGTCTCTGGCACATATAGCTACAGCTATCAAACAAAACCCAAATCTTAACTAGTATACCATAAAACCTTACACTGAAAGCTTATTTGCCTCATTTTCTATTACCCAAAACAACATGTTTAGCTTTTAACAAAAATTTACAAGCAAGCCAAAAGGTAAGGAAAAATATACTTTATTTTTTTTTAAGATTTTATTTATTTATTTGAGAGAGAGAATGAGACAGAGAAAGAGAGCACGAGATGGGGGAGGGTCAGAGGGAGAAGCAGACTCCCTGCCGAGCAGGGAGCCCGATGTGGGACTCGATCCCGGGACTCCAGGATCATGACCTGAACCGAAGGCAGTCGCTTAACCAACTGAGCCACCCAGGCGCCCGGAAAAAAAATATACTTTAAAGAGACAAAGTAAGCATCTGAATTAAATTCAGATATGACAGATGTATTGACATCATCAGAAAAGAATTTAAAATGACCATGATTAAAAAGTTAAGAGTTCTAGTGGAAATGAAGCCAAATGGCAAGAAACAGATGGGTAATGTAAGCAGTAAGGCAGAATAAAAGGGAATCTTAGAAAACAACAATAACAACAACACTGTATAGAAATAAAAAATGCCTTTGATGGGCTCTTCAGTAATTCAACTATGTCAAGGAAAAGAATTAGTGATCTTGAAGATAGGTCTATAGAAACTTCCCAAACTAAAATGCAGAGAGTAAAAGGAATAAATATTTAAAAATAAAATATCCGGGTACCTGGGTGGCTCAATTGGTTAAGTGACTGCCTTCGGCTCAGGTCATGATCCTGGAGTCCCGGGATCGAGTCCCACATCAGGCTCCCTGCTCAGCGGGGAGTCTGCTTCTCCCTCTGACCCTCTTCCCTCTCATGCTCTCTGTCTCTCATTCTCTCTTTCTCAAATAAATAAATAAAATATTTAAAAATAAATAAATAAATAAATAAATAAATAAATAAATAAATAAAAATAAAATATCCAAGAACTGTAGAATAGTTTTGAAACATGTACCATATTTAATTGAAATAATAGGAGAAAGAGAGAATAGAGCATAAAAAGTATTTGAAGAAATAATAGTCTAAAACTTTCTAAAATTAATGATGGAACTCAAACTACAGATCCAGGAAGCACAAGTAACACTAGGCAGAATAAATACCAAACCAAATCAAACCAAACCAAACCAAACCCACTTAGGCATATTATATTCAAACTGCAGAAACTAAAGAGAGAAAAAAAATCTTGCAAAGAGCTAGAGGTAAAACAAATCTGTAGAGGAACAAAGATAATACTTAAAACAGACTTATCATCAGAAACCATGCCAGCAAGAAGAGAACTGAATGAAATATTTCAAGTGTTAAAAGAAAAAAAAAACTCCGCCAAACTAAAATTTCCAGAGAAATTGTCATTCAAAAGTAAAAGTGATATACCTTCGCAGAGAACAAAAATAAAGGTGATTTATTGCAATCAGACCTGCCTTGTAGGAAATTGTTAAAATATTTTCTTCAGGAAGAAAGAAAAAAATATATGTCAGACTTGGATTGACATAAAGAAAGGAAGAGCATCAGAGAAGGCATAAAGGTGAAATAAAGTATTTTATTTTTCTTATTCTTAATTGATCTAAAAGGCAACTGTTGAAATGGTGATAGTAATGATATATCAAGTGATTATAGATCATGGAAAATGAAAGTGAATGACAATAATATTATAAAGGAGGGGAGGGAGGAAATGGGAATATGTTGTTATAAGTTATCTGCACTACACAAGAGGTGTAATGATGTTATTTGAAGGTATACTTAGTTAATAATGTGTATTGTAAACTCTAGGGCAACATCTAAGTTTTATTAAAAATATGTATAATTAATATGCTAAAGGAGGACATAAATTAGAATCTTATAAAATGCTCAATTAAAACCAGAGAAGGCAGAAAAAGAAGCCTCTGGCAATAAATAGAAAAAAGTTACAAAAATTGTTGATATAGGGGCCCCTGGGTGGCTCAGTCAGTTAAGCATCTGACTCTTGATTTTGGCTCATGCCATGATTTCAGGGTCGTGAGATGGAGCCCTACATTGGGCTTCATGCTGGCATGGACCCTGCTTAATATTCTCTTTTCCCTCTCCTTCTGACTCCTACACACTCTCTCTCTCTCTCTCTCAAAAAAAAAAATAATTGGTATAAATCAAAATTAATCAATAATCAATAATCACTTTAACTATGAATGATCTAAACATGCCAATTAACAGACAGATATTTAACCAAGGCAGTGAAAGACTTGTTTACTAAAAATAATAAAACATTGCTGAAAGGAATTGAAGAAGACAATAAATGGAAAGACATCTTGTGTTCATAGGTAAAAAGACTTAAAATTGTTAAGATGTTAATATTGCCTAAAGTGATCTACAAATAAACACAATTATGAAATTTTCAACAGTCTGTTTTTTTTTTTTTTTTCAGAAATAGAAAAGCTAATCTGAAATTCATATGAAATTGCAAGGGGTCCCAAATTGTCAAGACAATCTTGAAAAAGAAAAGAAAGTTGGGAACTCCTACAGCCTGATTTCAAATCTTGCTACAAATCTACAGTAATCCCAAAAGAGTGTAAGGGCAGACATAGAACCCAATGGCATAAATATGGGTGTCTGGAAGTAAATTAATATATCAATGGCCAATTGACTTTTAAAAAAAAAAGATTTTATTTATTTGAGAGAGAGAGAGAGCACAAGCAGGGGGGAGGAGCAGAGGGAGAGAGAGAAGCAGACTCCCTGCTGAACAGGGAGCCTGATGCAGGATTCAGTCCCAGGACCCTGGGATCATGACCTGGGCTGAAGGAAGATGCTTAAGTGACTGAGCCACCCAGGCACCCATCAATGGCCAATTGACTTTTGACCAAGGTTTGAAGTTCACTCGGAGAGGAAAGAACAGTCTCTTCAATAAATAAATGTGTTTGAACAACTGGATTTCCACATGTAAAGTAATTCAGGCTACTACCTCACAGAATTAACTTAACATGGACCAATAACCTAAATATAATAATTAAAACCATAAAAATCTTAGAAAAAATAAAGGTTAATCTTCATGTTTTGGGATTTGGCAATGTATTCTTAGATATAACACCAAAATCACAAGACACAAAAACACAACAAAACAAAAAAGATAAATTGGACTTTATCAAAATTGAAATCTTTTGTTCATCAAAGACATTATCAAGAAAGTAAAAAAAAAAATCTACAGAATACACAAAAGTATTTGCAAATTCTATAACTAAGACTTTATATCCAGAATATATTTTAAAAAATCCTACAATCCAACAACAAAAGCAACCTAATAAAAAAATGTGCAAAGGACTTGGGCAGACCATTTTTCTAAAAAGGATATACAAATGGCCAAGAAGCTCACCCAAAGACTCCTTGTATTAGTCAGTTCAGGGTGTTAAAACAAAATGTCATAAACTGGGTAGCTTATAAACAAAAGAAATGTATCTCTCACAGTTCTGGAGGCTAGGAAGTCCAAGAACAAGGTGCCTACAGGTTCAATATCTGGTAGAGTCCTGCTTTCTGTTTCATAGACCGTCGTCTTCCTGCTATGTCCTCCCATGGTAGAAAAGGTAAGGGAGCTCTTTTGAGATCTCTTTTATAAGGGCACTAATCCCAAATTTATGGGCTGTGCCCTCATGACTTAATCATCTCCCAAAGGCCCCCATATCCAAATATCATTACATTAGGGATTATTATTAAACATGTGTATTTGGGGGGGTACACAAGCATTCAGTTCATGGCAATGCCCAACATCACTAGTCTTTAGGTAAATGTAAATTAAGATCATAATGAAATACCACGTCACACTTACTAAGATGAGTATAAGGAAAAAAAATACAAGTTGGTGAGGATGTGGAGAAATTGGAACCCTCATGCATCACTGGTAGGGATGTAAAATGATGAATCCACCGTAGAAAAACAGTTTGGCGGTTTCTCATAAAGCTAAATATGAAATCACCATATGATAGTAATTCCATTTCTGGATGTATACTCAAAAGAAATATGGACTCAAAGAGATATTTTTGCACCAATGTTCACAGCGGCCTTATTCACAATAGCCAAAAGGTAGAAATAACCCAACTGTCCATTAACAGATGAATGGATAACCAAAATATGATATATCTATACAATGAACTATTTTTCAACCATCAAAATGTATGAATTCTGGAGCATGCTACATTATGAATTAACCTTCAAAACCTGCTAAATGAAATAAACCAGACACAAAAGGACAGATATTTTATGACTAACTTATATAAAATATATAGTATAGGCAACTTCTTAGAGACAGAAAGTAGATTAGAGTGTACTAGGGATTGAAGTGATCGGGAAATGAAGAGTTATTACTTATGGCTAGAGTTTTGTCTGGAGTGCTTTGGAAATAGATAGTGGTGATAGTTGTACAACATTGTGAATTTAATTAATGCCACTGAATTGTACACTCAAAAAAAGGTAAACAGGTAAATTTTATATATATATGTTAGATATGTATGTTACCTAGATATATATATATGTATCTCTCTATACATCCACAATAAAAAAGTTAAAAAGAGAAAAGAAAAAGAGTCATAAATATACCAGAAATGAAAAGAGAGAAAGATGTTACCATGGATGACAAAGACATAAGAAAGGTAATAAAGGAATACTATAAACAATTGTATAAACACAAATTTAATAACCTAGATGAAATGGATCAATTCCTTGAAAGGCACAAACTACCAAAATTCACAGGAGACAGATAATATCAATTGCCTTATATCTGTAAAAGAAATCGAATAAATGATTAATAATCTGCCAAAAACAAAATCATCACTCCCGTGTGGTTTGACCATTGACTTCTACCAAAATTTAAGTAACAAATGATATGAATCCTCCACAACCTTTTCCAGAAAATAGAAACTGTGGTAACCTTTCTCAATTCATTCTATTTCCAGAAAACAGAAACTGTGGTAACATTCTCAACTAATTTCTCAACTCATTCAACAACTCAACTCATCAATCTAAAAACAAAACTTGATAAAGATATTACAAAGAAGGAAAACTGCAGTACAATATTTCTCATGAACATAGATGCCAAAATTCTCAACAAAATATAGCAAATTGGATCCAACAATATCTAAAAAGAATAATGATAAAGTAGGATTTATTTCAGTTATGCAAAGCTTGTTTAAAATTTAAAAATCAAGGGCGCCTGGGTGGCTCAGTTGGTTGAGCGACTGCCTTTGGCTCAGGTCATGATCCTGGAGTCCTGGAATCGAGTCCCACATCAGGGTCCCTGCTCAGCAGGGAGTCTGCTTCTCCCTCTGACCTTCCCCCCTCTCATGTGCTCTCTCTCTCTCTCATTCTCTCTCTCAAATAAATAAATAAAATCTTAAAAAAATAAAATAAAAAATAAAATAAAATTTAAAAATCAATATAATCCACCACATTAAAACTAAAGAAAGCTAATCATATGATAACAATTGATGCAGGAAAAGCATTTGACAAAATCCAACCCCTATTTGTGATAAAAAACTTATAGCAAATTAAGGAAGGAAGGAAACTTTCTCAATTTGATAAGGTACAAAAGCATTCAAATAACATATTTTCTAGTTAATTAAATACTTTCCCCCTTAAGATTGGTAACAAAGCAATAATATCCTCTCTGACCACTTTTATGCAACATTGTAGTTGAAGTCCTAACTAGTGCAGAAAGAGGAAAAAAAGGGAAGTAAAATGTAAACAGAAATATAACTATCTTTATTTATAGATGATGTGATTGTCTATGTAGAATATCCCAAATAATCAACATAAGATAAATTTCTTTAAAGAATTAATACTGTTAAAATGTCCATACTTCCTAAAGCAATCTACAGATTCAACATAATCCCTATCAAAGCACCAAGGGTATTTTACACAGAACTAGAGCAAATAATCCTGAAATTTGTATGGAGTCACAAAAGACCCTAAATGGGCAAACCAATCTTGAGAAAGAAGAACAAAACTAAAAGCATACTCCCAGATTCCAAATTATACTACAAAGCTATAGTAATCAAAACAGGATGTTGCAGGCAGAAAAAAAACAAATCAATGAGACAGAATAGAGAGCCCAGAGTAAATCCATGCTTATATATATGATCAATTAATATATGACAAAGGGACAAGAATATACTGTGGGGGAAAAGACAGTCTCTTCAATAAATGATGCTGGGAAAACTGGACAACTACATGCAAAAGAATGAAACTGGACCACTTTCTTATACTATATATAAAAATAAATTCAAAATGAGTTAAACACTTAAATGTAAGACCTGAAACATAGAAGAAAACATAGGCAGTAAGCTCTCTGACATTGGTCTTTGTGATATTGTTTTTGAAGGCAAGGGCAACAAAGCAAAAATAAACAAATGGGACTACATCAAACTAAAGACTTTTGCACAATGAAGGAATCTATCAACAAACAAAAAGGCAACCTAACGAATGGGAGAAGATAGTTGCAATGATATATCTGATAAGGGGTTAACATCCAAAATAAATAAAGAACTCATATAACTCAATATCAAAAAAAATAAGCAATCCAATCAAAAATGGGCAGAGGCCATTTTTCCAAAATACATACTTATGACCAATAGGCAAATGAAAAAATGCTCACTAACCATCAGGGAAATGCAAATCAAAACCACAATAAAATATCTCATATTAGAATGGCTCTTATCAAAAAGACAAGAAATAAGAAGCTTTGGTGAGAATGTGGAGAAAAGGGAACCCTCATGCATCATTGGTGGAAATATAAATTGGTGCAGCCACTGTGGGAAACAATATGGAGATTCCTCAAAAAATTAAAAATAGAATCACCATATGATCGAGCAACTCCACTTCTAGGTATTTATCTGAAGAAAATGAAAACACTAATTTACCACTATGAGCACCACTATGTTCACTACAGCATTATTTATAGTAGCCAAGATATGGAAACAACTTAAGTGTTCACCTATAGATGAATATAAACAAGATGTGGTATGTGTGTGTATGTATACATATATAATGGAATAATGGATTATAATAATAATATAATGGAATAGTAATCAGCCATAAAAAGAATAAAATCTTGTCATTTGTGACAACATGATGCAACTAGAGGGTATTATGTTAAGTGAAATAAGTCAAAGAGACAAATACTATATGATTTTACTTATATGTGGAATCTAAACAACAAAACAAATGAGCAAACAAAACAGGACAGAAACAGACTTATAAGTACAGAGATCAAACTGATGGTTTTCAGAGGGGAGGGAAATGGGGGATAGACTAAATAGGTGAAGTGGATTAAGAAGTACAGTCTTCTAGATATAAAATAAATAAGACAAGGGGATATAATGCACAGCATAGGGAATATAATCAGTACTATTGTAACAACTTTATATGGTAACTAGACATTTATATGGTAACTAGACAATGTGGTGTCTGTTTTGTAATGTATATAAATATTGAATCACAATACTGTACACCTGAAACTAATGTAACATTATGTGTCAACTATACTCAAATTAAAAAATTAAAAAAGAAATTAAATATCTAATAAAAAATATATTTCATGTCATGGATTAAGACTCAATATTGTGTCAATTTTTTCCAACTTGATCTCTGTATTTAATGATATCACAATTAAAATACCACCAAACTGCTTTGTAGATATTGACAAACTGATTTTATTATTATTATTATTATTTTATTTTTTTTATTTTATTCTTATGTTAATCCCCATACATTACATCATTAGTTTTAGATGAAGTGTTCCATGATTCATTGTTTGTGCACAACACCCAGTGCTCCATGCAGAATTTGCCCTCCTCAATACCCACCACCAGGCTAACCCATCCTCCCACCCCCCTCCCCTCTAGAACCCTCAGTTTGTTTTTCAGAGTCTATCATCTCTCATGGTTCGTCTACCCCTCCAATTTCCCCCGCCCCATTCTTCCCCTCCCGCTACCTTCTTCTTCTTCTTGTTGTTTTTTTTTTTCTTAACATATATTGCATTATTTGTTTCAGAGGTACAGATCAGAGATTCAACAGTCTTGCACAATTCACAGCGCTTACCAGAGCACACACCCTCCCAGGGTCCATCACCCAGTCACCCCATCCCTCCCACCCTACCCCACACTCCAGCAACCCTCAGTTTGTTTCCTGCAATTAAGAATTCCTCATATCAGTGAGATCATATGATACATGTCTTTCTCTGTTTGACTTATTTCACTCAACATAATACCCTCCAGTTCCATCCACATGGTTGCAAAAGGCAAGATCTCATTCCTTTTGATGGCTGCATAATATTCCATTGTATATATATACCACTTCTTCTTTATCCATTCATCTGTCGATGGACATCTTGGCTCTTTCCACAGTTTGGCTATTGTGGACATTGCTGCTATAAACATCGGGGTGCACGTAGCCCTTCGGATCCCTACTTTTGTATCTTTGGGGTAAATACCCAGTAGTGCAATTGCTGGATCATACGGTAGCTCTATTTTCAACTTTTTGAGGAACCTCCATACAGTTTTCCAGAGTACCTGCACCAGCTTGCATTCCCACCAACAGTGGAGGAGGGTTCCCCTTTCTCCGCATCCCCGCCAACATCTGTCGTTTCCTGACTTGTTTATTTTAGCCATTCTGACTGGTGTGAGGTGGTATCTCATTGAGGTTTTGATTTGGATTTCCCTGATGCCGAGCGATATTGAGCACTTTTTCATGTGTCCGTTGGCCACTTGGATGTCTTCTTTGGAAAAATGTCTGTTCATGTCTTCTGCCCATTTCTTGATTGGATTCTTTGTTCTTTGGGTGTTGAGTTTGATGAGTTCTTTATAGATTTTGGATACTAGCCCTTTATCTGATATGTCATTTGCAAATATCTTCTCCCATTCTGTCAGTTGTCTTTTGGTTTTGTTGACTGTTTCCTTTGCTTTGCAAAAGCTTTTTATCTTGATGAAATCCAAATAGTTCATTTTTGCCCTTGCTTCCCTTGCCTTTGGCGATGTTTCTAGGAAGAAGTTGCTTCGGCTGAGGTCAAAGAGGTTGCTGCCTGTGTTCTCCTTTAGGATTTTGATGGACTCCTGTCTCACATGGAGGTCTTTCAACCATTTGGAGTCTATTTTTGTGTGTGGTGTAAGGAAATGGTCCAGTTTCATTCTTCTGCATGTGGCTATCCAATTTTCCCAACACCATTTGTTGAAGAGACTGTCTTTGTTCCATTGGACATTCTTTCCTGCTTTGTCGAAGATTAGTTGACCATAGAGTTGAGGGTCCATTTCTGGGCTCTCTATTCTGTTCCATTGATCTATGTGTCTGTTTTTGTGCCAGTACCATGCTGTCTTGATGATGACAGCTTTGTACTAGAGCTTGAAGTCCGGAATTGTGATGCCGCCGGCTTTGCTTTTCTTTTTCAATATTGCTCTGGCTATGCGGGGTCTTTTCTGGTGCCATACAAATTTTAGGATGATTTGTTCCATTTCTTTGAAAAAAGTGGATGGTATTTTGATGGGGATTGCATTGAATGTGTAGATTGCTCTAGGTAGCATTGACATCTTCACAATATTTTTTCTTCCAATCCATGAGCATGGAACGTTTTTCCATTTTTTTGTGTGTGTCTTCCTCAATTTCTTTCATGAGTATTTTATAGTTTTCTGAGTACAGATCCTTTGTCTCTTTGGTTAGATTTATTCCTAGGTATCTTATGGTTTTGGGTGCAATTGTAAATGGGATTGACTCCTTAATTTCTCTTTCTTCTGTCTTGTTGTTGGTGTATAGGAATGCCACTGACTTCTGTGCATTGATTTTATATCCTGCCACTTTACTGAATTCCTGTATGAGTTCTAGCAGTTTTCGGGTGGAGTCTTTTGGGTTTTCCACATAAAGTATCATATCATCTGCAAAGAGTGAGAGTTTGACTTCTTCTTTGCCGATTCTGATGCCTTTGATTTCTTTTTGTTGTCTGATTGCTGTGGCTAGGACTTCTAATACTATGTTGAATAGCAGTGGTGATGGTGGACATCCCTGCCGCGTTCCTGACCTTCGGGGGAAAGCTCTCAGTTTTTCCCCATTGAGAGTAATATTTGCTGTAGGTTTTTCATAGATGGCTTTTATGATATTGAGGTATGTACCCTCGATCCCTATACTCTGAAGAGTTTTGATCAAGAAAGGATGCTGTACTTTGTCAAAAGCTTTTTCTGCATCTATTGAGAGGATCATATGATTCTTGTTCTTTCTTTTGTTAATGTATTGTATCACATTGATTGATTTTGCGGATGTTGAACCATTCTTGCAGCCCAGGGATAAATCCCACTTGGTCATGGTGAATAATCCTTTTAATGTACTGTTGGATCCTATTGGCTAGTATTTTGGTGAGAATTTTTGCATCCATGCTCATCAGGGATATTGGTCTGTAATTCTCCTTTTTGATGGGGTCTTTGTCTGGTTTGGGGATCAAGGTAATGCTGGCCTCATAAAATGAGTTTGGAAGTTTTCCTTCCATTTCTATTTTTTGGAACAGTTTCAGAAGAAGAGGTATTAATTCTTCTTGAAATGTTTGGTAGAATTCCCCTGGGAAGCCATCTGGCCCTGGGCTTTTTTTTTTGGGGAGATTTTTGATGACTGCTTCAATTCCCTTAGTGGTTATAGGTCTGTTCAGGTTTTCTATTTCCTCCTGGTTCAGTTTTGGTAGTTGATACATCTCTAGGAATGCATCCATCTCTTCCAGGTTATCTAATTTGCTGGCATAGAGTTGCTCATAATATGTTCTTATAATTGTTTGTATTTCTTTGGTGTTGGTTGTGATCTCTCCTCTTTCATTCATGATTTTGTTGATTTGGGTCATTTCTCTTTTCTTTTTGATAAGTCTGGCCAGGGGTTTATCAATCTTGTTAATTCTTTCAAAGAACCAGCTCCTAGTTTCGTTGATCGCTTCTACTGTTCTTTTGGTTTCTATTTCATTGATTTCTGCTCTGATCTGTATTATTTCTCTTCTCCTGCTGGGTTTAGGCTTTATTTGCTGTTCTTTCTCCAGCTCCTTTAGGTGGAGGGTTAGGTTGTGTACTTGAGACCTTTCTTGTTTCTTGAGAAAGGCTTGTATTGCTATATACTTTCCTCTTAGGACTGCCTTTGCTGCATCCCAAAGATTTTGAATAGTTGTGTTTTCATTTTTATTGGTTTCCAAGTATTTTTTTAATTCTTCTTTAATCTCCTGGTTGACCCATTCATTCTTCAGAAGGATGCTCTTTAGCCTCCATGTATTTGAGTTCTTTCCGACTTTCCTCTTGTGATTGAGTTCTAGTTTCAAAGCATTGTGGTCTGAAAATAGGCAGGGAATGATCCCAATCTTTTGGTACCGGTTGAGACCTGATTTATGACCTAGGATGTGATCTATTCTGGAGAATGTTCCATGGGCACTAGAGAAGAATGTGTATTCCATTGCTTTGGGGTGGAATGTTCTGAATATGTCTGTGAAGTCCATTTGGTCCAGTGTGTCATTTAAAGTCTTTATTTCCTTGTTGATCTTTTGCTTAGACGATCTGTCCATTTCAGTGAGGGGGGTGTTAAAGTCCCCCACTATTATTGTATTGTTGTCGATGTGTTTCTTTGCTTTTGTTATTAATTGCCTTATATAACTGGCTGCTCCCATGTTAGGGGCATAGATATTTACAATTGTTAAATCTTCTTGTTGGATAGATCCTTTAAGTATGATATAGTGTCCTTCCTCATCTCTTATTACAGTCTCTGGTTTAAAATCTAATTTGTCTGATATAAGGATTGCCACCCCAGCTTTCTTTTGGTGTCCATTAGCATGGTAAATTGTTTTCCACCCCCTCACTTTCAATCTGGGGTTGTCTTTGGTTCTAAAATGAGTCTCTTGCAGACAGCATATCGATGGGTCTTGTTTTTTAATCCAGTCTGATAAGCCTGTGTCTTTTGATTGGGACATTTAGCCCATTTACATTCAGGGTAACTATTGAAAGATAGGAATTTAGTGACATTGTATTGCCTATAAGGTGACTGTTACCGTATATTGTCTGTGTTCCTTTCTGGTCTATGTTGCTTTTAGGCTCTCTCTTTGCTTAGAGGACCCCTTTCAAGTTTTCTTGTAGGGCTGGTTTTGTGTTTGCAAATTCCTTTAGTTTTTGTTTGTCCTGGAAGCTTTTTATCTCTCCTTCAATTTTCAATGACAGCCTAGCTGGATAGAGTATTCTTGGCTGCATATTTTTCTCATTTAGTGCTCTGAAGATATCCTGTCAGGCCTTTCTGGCCTGCCAGGTCTCTGTGGATAGGTCTGTTGCCAATCTAATGTTTCTTCCCTTGTAGGTTACATATCTCTTCTCCCGAGCTGCTTTCAGGATTTTCTCTTTGTCTATGAGACTCGTAAGTTTTACTATTAGATGTCGGGGAGTTGACCTATTTTTATTGATTTTGAGAGGGGTTCTCTGTGCTTCCTGGATTTTAATGCCTGTTTCTTTCCCCAAATTAGGGAAGTTCTCTGCTATAATTTGCTCCATTATACCT
Organism: Mirounga angustirostris; assembly: GCF_029215605.1. Lineage (NCBI taxonomy): Eukaryota > Metazoa > Chordata > Mammalia > Carnivora > Phocidae > Mirounga > Mirounga angustirostris. The sequence goes on from NW_026991719.1 coordinate 103,451,867, forward strand.
TCTGGCCCTTTCTCTCCTTCTTCTTCTTCTGGGATCCCAATTATTCTAATGTTGTTTCGTCTTATGGTATCGCTTATCTCTCGAATTCTGCCCTCGTGATCCAGTAGTTGTTTATCTCTCTTTTTCTCAGCTTCTTTATTTTCCATCATTTCATCTTCTATATTACTGATTCTCTCTCTGCCTCATTTATTCTAGCACTTAGCGCCCCCATTTTTGATTGCACCTCATTAATAGCCTTTTTGATTTCTACTTGGTTGGATTTTAGCTCTTTTACTTCTCCAGAAAGGGTTTCTCTAATAACTTCCATATTTTTTCAAGCGCAGCTAGTATCTTTAAAGTGATGATTCTGAACTCTAGATCTGACATCGTACTAATGTCCGTATTGAGTAGGTCCCTGGCAGTCGGTACTACCCTTGTTCTTTTTGTTGAGGTGATTTTTTCCATCTTGTCATTTTGTGCAGAGGAGAATAGATTAATGAGAGAACAAAATGCTAGCAGAGTAACCACGTCCCCAGAAAATATACTTTAAACAAATCAGTAAAGACCTCAAGCAGTGGGATAAGAAAGGGAAAGAGAGAAAAAAGAAAAAGAAAAAAAGAAAAAGATAAAGATAAAAACAAAAACAAACAAAACAAAACAACAACAACAGAAGAAAAACCAGAATGTGATCAAATATGATCTATATGGTATATAGATCAGTGCCACACACTAGATTTGGGGTGTATTTTGGTCTTTTAGAAGAAAGTGCCTCCCAAAATTTTAAAGAATGAAAAACTTATATATGTACAAAAATAAGGGTTGATATGATGAAGGGATGGAATATGACTGTAAAATGGAAATTATAAAAAATTTTATAAAAGGAATTGATAAGAAGTTGTTTGAAAAAAGAAAGAAGAGGATTTAAAAAAAGAAAAAAGAAAAAGAGAAAAAAAAAGGGAGAGGATGTGATCAGGCAGGGGAATAGAAAACACCATATACTAGAGATTTAGGGTATATTTTAATCTGTTAGAAGAAACTATCTCAAAATTTTAAAGAGAGAACAACTTATATATATAAGCTAAAAATATGGGTAACTACTATGAAGGGATAGAATGTGACTCTAAAAATGAAAAATAAAAATTTTTTTTTAAAAAGGTATTGAAAAGATGTTTGTTGAAAAAGGGAAAAAGAAAAATTCAAAAAGAAATAAAGAGACAAAAAAGACAGTTAAAAAAAATTAACTTTAAAAGACTAAAGAATCATGGTAAAAAGCCGTGAATTCTATGTGCAGTAGTCCCCTACCGCTGGCGTTCTGCCGTTCTCATTGATCGGTAAACTTGGTCTTGGCCGGCTGTTCTCGCTGATCTTCTGGGGAGGGGCCTGTTGCCGTGGTTTCCAAATGTCTCTGCCGGAGGCGGAATTGCCCCGCCCTTGCCCCCTCCCGGCTAAGTAATCTGCTCGGGTTTGCTCTCCGGGGCTTTTATTCCCTGCGAGCTTTCCGTACAGCTTTGGAGGCGGAGAGTGAAAATGGCAGCCTCCCAATCTCCGCTCCGGAGGAGCCGAGAACTCGGGGCCCCGCTCCTCAGTGAGTCCCCAGAGAAAAGCCGTCAGTCACTCCCGTCTCCCCGGTCTCCGGCCGCACTCTGTGCTCACCCGGCCTGTGACCGCGTGCCTCTATCTCTGGCACCCGACCCCGCGTGCAGTCTCCAAACCCAGCAGATCCCTGTGGTGCACTCCCGCGCGGCTCCTCCTGGGGGAGGAAGGTGAGGCCCCCCAGATCTGCCACTTGTTGGGTCCCTGCTGGAGGAGCAGGGGCCCGACTGTGCCGCGGATCACAGTTTATGGCAACCCCGAGCTGAGAGCCCGCGCCTGGGCTCCGCCTGTGCAGCCGGCTTCCCTGCTCCATTACCTGGGAGCTCTGCCACACTCAGGCACCCCCGGTCTTTCTGTGACCCCGAGGGTTCTGAGACCACACTGTCCCGGAGGGTTCCACCCCCAGCTTAGCCACCAGAGTGACGTCCCTCAGCGGAGCAGACTTCTAAAAGTTCCGATTTTGTGCTCCGCGGCTCTATCACTTGCCAGAAGCGGCCGACGGAGGCCCCTCCCCCGCCATCTATCCTCCCGAATATCGCCGCGGATTCACTTCTCCGCATGTCCTTCCTTCCAGAAAGTGGTTGCTTTTCTGATGAGAGAGTTGTTGCTCTTCTTCGATCTCCTGTTGAGTTTGTAGGTGTTCAGAATGGTTTGATCCCTATCCAGCTGAATTCCTGAGAGGAGACGAAATCCAGGTCTCCTACTCCTCTGCCATCTTGCTCTGCCCCCCTGACAAACTGATTTTAATATTTATATAAAAAGAAAAAAAAAGATCTAGAGTAAAACACTTACTTGAGGGGCACCTGGGTGGCTCAGTCATTAAGCGTCTGCCTTCGGCTCAGGTCATGATCCCAGGGTCCTGGGATCGAGCCCCGCATCGGGCTCCCTGCTCAGCGGGGAGTCTATTCCTCTCTCTCCCACTCCCCCTGCTTGTGTTCCCTCTCTTGCTGTGTCTCTCTCTGTCAAATAAATAAATAAAATCTTAAAAAAATAAAATAAAAAAGAATGAAAAATAGGACAACAGCCTGGGAGAAAATATTTGAAAACATATGTCTGCTAAAGTACTTGTATCTAAAATACACACACCTTAAAATTCAAGAATATATATAATAATTATATAATTTACTTGGTAAACATGTCTGAGACCATGCATCCCTGGCTGCTAAGCACCATGGCGGACAGGCTAGAAAGGTAACAGCTTTATTTTGAGCAGGGGGCAAAGACAAGGCAGCACTTTATAGCTACACTGTAACTAGATCCTGTTTTATAATGATCTCAGAGTTGTGAGAACGAGCCCTGTGTCAGGCTCCATGCCGGGAGTGGAGCCTGCTTAAGATTCTCTCGCTCCCTCTGCCCCTGCCCCCACCTAAAAAAACTAAATTACAAAAGAAAAAGCTTTACATTTTCAACTATAAAAGAAAACGTTTTACATTCTGGATTCAAAATAAGTGGTTACTGATGAAGTAAGAATGCTTTTTACAGGAAGAATTTACAGATTAACCTCTTTTAAGTATATACAATGTGGTCTTAGCCAAATGTCAATGACTGATCTTTTAAAAATCTATTTGAAAGTCCTAATGGATAAAATTTTTATAAGCTACACTCAATAAAACTTTTATAAGTTACATAGAGTAAAATATCCAGAAAAAGAGAAATGCCATTGTATAATTTAGGTGAGCATTAGAAATATTCATGTAGGGCGCCTGGGTGGCTCAGTTGGTTAAGCAACTGCCTTCAGCTCAGGTCATGATCCTGGGGTCCTGGAATTGAGTCCCACATCAGGCTCCCCCTGCTCGGCGGGGAGCCTGCTTCTCCCTCTCTCTCTGCCTGCCATTCCCCCTGCTTGTGCTCTCTCTCTGTGTCAAATAAATAAATAAAAGCTTTAAAAAAATGAAATGTTCATGTATTATAAACCTATAGTTAAGTTTAAGCAGTTAGATAGGATTCTGTATCTATTCCAGTAATTAGATATTTCTGCAAATAGACATTTTTACTTATTAGTCACATTATTCTTACCAAGGAAACAAACAACTTTCTTGGCTTTTTCTTATACAAAGAAAAAAAAAGAAAGAAATATCAAGACATGAAGAAACAGATAAATATATATTGCTAAGTAAAAAAAGCCATTTTTTTTAAAGATTTTATTTATTTATTTGACAGAGAGAGACAAAGCAAGAGAAGGAACACAAGCAGGGGGAGTGGGAGAGGGAGAAGCAGGTTTCCCGCATGGGGCAGGGAGCCCGGTGCAGGGACTCCATCCCAGGACCCTGGGATCATGACCTGAGCCAAAGGCAGAGGATTAGCGACTGAGCCACCCAGGTGCCCCCAAAAAGCCATTCTTAAAAAAGCTACATGCCATGTGATCCTAATGATAAGAAATTTTGGAAAAGGCAAACTATGTAGACAGACAAGTATAAGTGATTGCCAGAGGATGGGGAGAGAGGGAGAGTGTTATTGAAAAGTTGAAAAACAGGGTTTTTTAGGTAATGAAACTATTCTTTCTGATGTTATAATTGCAGATTCCTTATACTCTTAATTTGTCAAAACTCACTGAACTTTTTATAGCATGAGTTAAACTAAACTTTGAAAATTTTAAAGTATCATTTAAGAATCAGAACAAATCCTAATATGGAGCGCAGAATGTGACAAAACCATCTACCTGCATCACAAATGTATTAAATAATGTCACAGAAATGTATAGGGGAATAAGTTTCTAACTTAAATAACTGTTTAAATGAATGGTGTCTATAAGAATAAAGGCAAAATTGGGCGCCTGGGTGGCTCAGTTGGTTAAGTGACTGCCTTCGGCTCAGGTCATGATCCTGGAGTCCCGGGATCGAGTCCCGCATCGGGCTCCCTGCTCAGCAGGGAGTCTGCTTCTCCCTCTGACCCTCCCCCCCTCTCATGTGTTCTCTCTCTCTCTCTCAAATAAATAAAATCTTTAAAAAAAAAAAAAAGAATAAAGGCAAAATAAACTTTATATAAGTACTGTACTCTATTTGATAAGATTGTTTTCCATATGGTACAAGTTAACTATTTTAAAACCACTGAACATGTATACTGGAATTGAACAATTAATTAAATGGAAGGTGGATGGTATGAGCCATGTTTCTCATGGTTGCAGTGTGTGTTAATAGATAAGCAAGGGGAGGAAGTTATTATGATCCATCTGGTAGTGAATTTGAGTGAAAGACATGAGTATGAACACATGTTTAACTTAAGACAGAGATAGATGGCTACATATAGAAATACCTATATATATGTTTATTTATATAGGGTAGTATACACACAAACATTTCCTTGCTTTGTCACCTGAGAGGGCCTAGAAGTAATGATGCCCAAGTAGTGACAAGCACACCTAGCAATCAGATTTTGGTTTCAAATGTTATTCTCCAGGTTTCCTTAGAAAAATGGCTGATTCTAGTACTGAGGTAGAAAATATATATGATTAACTCAGAACATCTTTTAGTGCCAGAAAATACAAAATGCTAAATAAGAAAATGAAAAAAAAAATGGTGGGCATAAAAGGGATATAGCAGCCAACCAAAAGAGCTCCCAATGTCCAAAGCTGGAATGATGTGAACAAAAAAATAAATAAATAGTACTGGATTTTAGCCCAAGGTATTAAAAAAATGACCATGAGTCCATGCTGTTATGAATAAATGATTGATTGAATAATTAAATAAATAGATAAATAGATAGATAAATAAATAAATAAATAAATAAATAAATAAATAATTAAAACCTATAACTACAGTCTAATTGTGAAAAAAAATCAGACAAATCCAAATTGTGGAGAATTCTATAAAGTACCTGACCTGTAACCTTTAAAACTGTTAAGGTAATGAAAGCACAGAAAGTCTGAGAAACTGTCACAGAGAATAGGAAACTAAGGAGACTCAGTGACTAAATGTGGTAATGTAGTATCTGGAATGGAATCCTGGAACAGAAAAGTGTAGGAGAGAAAAGTGGAGGAAATAAAATCAAGTATAATCTTTAGTTAATGATAAGGTATCAATATTAGCTTATTAATTATGAAAAAGTACCATGATAATATAAGCCATTAATAATTAAGAAAGCTTAGTGTGGGATATATATATGGAACTCTCTATACTACTTCATAATAAATCTGTAAAGCTAAAACTATTCTAAAATTTAAAAATATATGTTAAAAAAAAAAACCCAAGACAGTGTTAAATAATTTACAAACAAATCTATAGGTCTGTTCAGGACTGTCTCTGGACACTTTGTACTAAAAGATATTTTTTTTTTTTAAGATTTTTTATTTATTTATTTGAGACAGAGAGAATGAGAGAGAGAGAGCACATGAGAGGGGGGAGGGTCAGAGGCAGAAGCAGGCTCCCTGCCGAGCAGGGAGCCCGATGCGGGACTCGATCCAGGGACTCCAGGATCATGACCTGAGCCGAAGGCAGTCGCTTAACCAACTGAGCCACCCAGGCGCCCCTAAAAGATATTTTCTTTAGTGATGTCATAACTTCTCCCTCTTCTCCCTGCTTTCCTCTGCTGTGCTCCTCAGATACCCATACTTATATGTCTGGAAACTTTCTTTCAGAAAATACAAAGATTTGAAACAAATCTGCACTAAAGTATTATAGAAATTTATGTATTATTACCATGACCACTACCACTCTCAAAACAGAGAGCATCTTACAAAAGAAGAGGGGGAAAATGTAGGCCATTATTAAATGGCAATGGTTTTTAGCATATGCAAAATAAGATTTCAGCATGCAAAAATATATATCACATTTTTTATATTGTGTTAAGCTTTTTTAAAAAAATACTGTCCTGGATGTCTGCAAAGGTAAATAACAACATCTATTGTGTTAATACAATTAAATTTTGTGGATGCCATTTTTATTCTTTACTATAAATCATTAACAAAGAAAATGCAAAGTCTGTAAGTCCACAATGTGTCATGTCTGTGTCAGGTAAGAGGACATAAGAAGACGAGTCTCAATCCAATCAGCACCACTTCTCTTGAACTATTAGAAGGCTATGGTCAAATAATCATTGACAAAACAAGAAAAAAATATGCAATGGAAAAAAGACAGTCCCTTCAATAAATGGTGCTGGGAAAATTGGACAGCCACATGCAGAAGAATGAAACTCGTCCATTCTCTAACACCATACACAAAGATAAACTCAAAATGGATGAAAGACCTCCATGTGAGACAGGAATCCATCAAAATCCTAGAGGAGAACATGGGTAGTAAACTCTTTTACATTGGCCACAGCAACTTCCTTCAAGATACATCTCCAAAGGTTAGTGAAACAAAAGCAAAAATGAACTTTGGGGCCTTCATCAAGATAAAAAGCTTCTGCACAACAAAGGAAACAGTCAACAAAACAAAGAGGCAACCCACAGAATGGGAGAAGATATTTGCAAATGACACTACAGATAAAGGGCTGGTATCCAAGATCTATAAACAACTTCTCAAGCTCAACACCCAAAAAACAAATAATCAAGTCAAAAAGTGGGCAGAAGATTTGAACAGACACTTCTCTGAAGAAGACATACAAATGGCCAAAGACACATGAAAACATGTTCATCATCATTAGCCATCAGGGAAATTCCAATCAAAACCACATTGAGATACTACCTTACACGAGTTAGAATGGCAAAAATTGACAAGGCAAGAAACAACAAATGTTGGGGAAGTTGTGGAGAAAGGGGAGCCCTCCTACATTGTTGGTGGGAATGCAAGTTGGTACAGCTACTTTGGAAAACAGTGTGGAGGTGCCTCAAAATATTAAAAATAGAGCTACCCTATGACCCAGCAATTGCACTCCTGGGTATATACCCCAAAGACACAGATGTAGTGAATAGAAGGGCCATATGCACCCCAATGTTCATAGCAGCAATGTCCACAATAGCCAAACTGTGGAAAGAGCCGAGATGCCCTTCAACAGAGGAATGGATAAAGAAGATGTGGTCCATATATTCAATGGAATAATACTCAGCTATCAGAAAGGATGAATACCCAACTTTTACATCAACATGGATGGAACTGGAGGAGATTATGCTAAGTGAAATAAGTCAAGCAGAGAAAGTCAATTATCATATGGTTTCACTTATTTGTGGAACATAAGGAATAGCATGGAGGCCATTAGGAGAAGGAAGGGAAAAATGAAGGGGGTGGAAATCAGAGGGAGAGATGAACCATGAGAGACTATGACTCTGAGAAACAATTTGAGGGGTTTAGAGGGGAGGGGGGTGGGGGGATGGGTTAGCCCGGTGATGGGTATTAAGGAGGGCACGTATTGCATGAAGCACTGGGTGTTATATGAAAACAATGAATCGTGGATCACTACATCAAAAACTAATGATGTATTGTATGTTGACTAACATAACATACTAAAATAAAATAAAAAGAAAGCATGAGTGAACTTGTATTTCCCATACATTGGGGCAAAACTATTTTTTTGTAACTATTGAGAGTTCAAGTGCTACACTTCATTTTTTCTTTTTTTTTTTTTTAGAGAAAGAGAGAGAGAGCATGAGTGGGGAGGGACAGAGGGAGAGGGAATCTCAAGCAGGCTTCACACCCAACATGGAGCCTGACACGGAGCTCAAGCCCACAACGTCAACATCATGACCTGAGCTGAAATCAAGAGTCAGGTGCTTAACCAACTAAGCCACCCATGTACCCCTCGGATGTTACTCTTCTGATCAAAGTTTTATCAATATGTTAGAAGATAGAGTCATTTTAATATTTCAAAAAATAAGTGATGAACATACTAAAAAGCAGCTTTTCATTTGGGCAGCTTCTCAAAAACCCTTTGAATCTGAGATAATGCTCAGCTGCAGTGTAGCTGTTCTTACAAAAGCTATTGTATAAAATGTGACTTTTTCCTATGTACAGCATGGTAGAAAGGAGGAGCTTTAGAAAAAAAATGAGAAATTAATAGTTTCTAAATTCAAATATAATTCTTTTTTTTTTAAAAAGATTTATTTATTTGAGAGAGAGAGAAACAGGGAGAGGGCATGAGCAGGGGGAGGGGCAGAGGGAGAGAGAGAATCTCAAGCAGACTCCCTGCTGAGTGTGGAGCCCAACCTAGGGCTCCATGTGGGGCTCGATCCCAGGACCCTGGGATTTGATCCCAGGACACTGAGATCATGACCTGAGCCGAAATCAAGAGTCAGACCTTAACCATCTGAGCCACCCAGGAGCCCCTCCAATGGTTCTTAACAAGTAACATTAAATTTCTAATCCTAACATTTACATATTAAAAGAACAATATACATTAAATATTTTTTAAAAATATGAAGATAATTAGACTTCCTCTTAATTGACAAAGATTTTGAACTTAAAAAAAAAGATTTCAAGGAATGTATTTTTGGCAAATTGTATAAAAATAAATATTAGTAAATCCAAATATTTTATTTCATACAAATACTTTTATAGTTCACATAGTTCATTTTTTTCAAACATTATAATTTATATAGTGTACACACAATTACATCTTAATAAGCCATATTTGCTATACTGTCTATATATTTGAAAATAGGTTAAATTTATAATATATACTCTAGAAGCATACATAATTCTACAGAAGAGAAAAAATTCTTGAAATGACAACACCTCCAGTTTGTTCAATCTCTCTTGTCACTCTATGGGAGAAGACATAATAGAATTATTTTGCCTTTGAATGTCATGCTTGGTAGTATGCAAAAAGTGCCTCATTATTTCAAGTGAGAAAAGAAGCAATGCTTCAACAAGCAAAATGACATAGGTATATCTACAATTAATACTCGAAGGAAATCAAAGAGATTGCATTTTTACATCAAAAGGTAGTTTAAGCTGCATAATAGCATGTGCCAAATAAATCAAGTTATAAGCATCCTGTACAAATATTTTCTTCATGAGGAAGAACTGAAGCCACTATACAGACCACTCATCACCACATCAGCTCAAGACAAAACCAAAACCTAATTTAATATCATGGAAAAATGAAGTGTTCTAGAGTCTAGATAAATCTAAATTAACCTAATATCCCCATTAATCTGTGAAGAAGTCTTTGTGACTAATTGATATAACCAATCAACTCAGTCTGATTTTATTTTAATGTTTAAAGTGACACCTACATAGAAAAAGCCCATTTGGAATGTATGGTATAAATATTTTCTCAATTTACCATAGGCATCATCAATGTGATTCAAAAAGTTTGGTATAATTGTTATTTAAACAGTTTAATATTAGGACTGGTTTTCTATTAACCCATTGCTCTAAAATACATCTAAGTGTAAAAAAATAAGTAGTTTCAAGATTGTTTTAAATATATGATTGAAAATCCATAATAGTTTATTAATGAGAAGAACAAGACATTTCAAAACCACCTTTAATCTTCTGAGGTTGACATTGTATGCAGTAATTATGTTTTTAAAAGAAAAAAAATACACAAAACAAAAACAAAAAGCTCCTTTGGAGACCACCGGCTAATAGAACTAGAAACATCGGCCACAGCAACTTCTTTCAAGATACATCTCCAAAGGCTAGTGAAACAAAAGCAAAAATGAACTTTTGGGACTTCATCAAGACAAAAAGCTTCTGCACAGCAAAGGAAACAGTCAACAAAACAAAGAGGCAACCCACAGAATGGGAGAAGATATTTGCAAATGACACTACAGATAAAGGGCTGGTATCCAAGATCTATCAAGAACTTCTCAAACTCAACACCCAAAAAACAAATAATCAAGTCAAAAAATGGGCAGAAGACATGAACAGATACTTCTCCAAAGAAGACATACAAATGGCCAAAGACACATGAAAACATGTTCATCATCATTAGCCATCAGGGAAATCCAAATCAAAACCACATTGAGATACCACCTTACACCAGTTAGAATGGCAAAAATTGACAAGGCAAGAAACAACAAATGTTGGAGAGGTTGTGGAGAAAGGGGAACCCTCTTACACTGTTGGTGTGAATGCAAGCTGGTACAGCCACTTTGGAAAACAGTGTGGAGGTTCCTCAAAATATTAAAAATAGAGCTACCCTATGACCCAGCAATTGCACTCCTGGGTATTTACCCCAAAGACAGAGATGTAGTGAAAAGAAGGGTCATATACACCCCAATGTTCATAGCAGCAATGTCCACAATAGCCAAACTGTGGAAAGAGCCGAGATGCCCTTCAACAGAGGAATGGATAAAGAAGATGTGGTCCATATATACAATGGAAAATTACTCAGCCATCAGAAAGGATGAATACCCAACTTTTACATCAACATGGATAGGACTGGAGGAGATTATGCTAAATGAAATAAGTCAAGCAGAGAAAGTCAATTATCATATGGTTTCACTTATTTGTGGAACATAAGGGATAGCATGGAGGCCATTAGGAGAAGGAAGGGAACAATGAAGGGGGGGAATTGGAGGGAGAGATGAACCATGAGAGACTATGGACTCTGAGAAATAATCTGAGGGTTTTAGAGGGGAGAAGGGTGGGCGGATGGGTTAGCCCATTGATGGGTATTAAGGAAGGCACATACTGCATGGAGCACTGGATGTTATATGAAAACAATGAATCGTGGATCACTACATCAAAAACTAATAATGTATTGTATGGTGACTAACATAACATAATAAAAAAATTAAATAAAAAAATTAGATATACCACATCTTTCCACAGTTTTGCTATTGTGAACATTGCTGCTATAAACATTGGGGTGCATGTACCCCTTTGGATCCCTACATTTGTATCTTTGGGGTAAATACCCAGTAGTGCAATTGCTGGATCATATGGTATACAATGGAATATTATGCAGCCTTCAAAAAGAATGAAATATTACCATTTGCAATGATGTGGATGGAACTGGAGGGTATTATGCTGAGTGAAATAAGTCAATCAGAGAAAGATATATATCATATGACCTCACTGATCTGAGGAATTCTTAATCTCAGGAAACAAACTGAGGGTTACTGGAGTGGTGGGGGGTGGGAGGGATGGGGTGGCTGGGTGATGGATGTTGGGGAGGGTATGTGCTATGGTGAGTGCTGTGAATTGTGTAAGACTGTTGAATCACAGACCTGTACCTCTGAAAGAAATAATACATTATATGTTAAAAAAAATAAGATAGTAGCAGGGGAAGAATGAAGGGGGGGAATCAGAGGGGGAGATGAACCATGGGAGACTATGGACTCTGATAAACAAACTGAGGGTTCTAGAGGGGAGGAGGGTGGGGGGATGGGTTAACCTGGTGATGGGTATTAAGGAGTGCACGTTCTGCATGGAGCACTGGATGTTATACACAAACAATGAATCATGGAACACTACATCAAAAACTAATCATGTAATGTATGGTGATTAATGTAACATAATAATAAAAAAAGAAAAAAAAGAAAAAGAAACAAATAAATACATACATACATACAATACATACAATAGCCCAGGAAAAAAATAAATGGAAGCTATAGCTATTTTTATTTCTCAAAAAAAACAAAAACAAAAAACACTAGAGAGATCACTGTCTGAGATGGTATACTTTTTTAGCAATATATACTTATTTAATAAGAATTTAAAAATTAGAAAGGCCTTCGACTATGCAAACGTTTGGGTATGCTCCTTCAGCTTCTTACATATGGTAGGTAGACAATACAGTTTTCTACATAGTATTTAATCAACCATAAGAAGAACCTCAGATCTTTAGCAAAGGTTTTACTTGCTGAATTCTCTAATAATGAAGCAATTTTCTTTTTTTTAAGATTTTAGTTATTTATTGGAGAGAGAGCAAGAGAGAGCGCTAGCGGGGTGTGGGGAGAGCACGAGTCGGGGAGGAGGCAGACTCCTCGCTGAGCAGGGAGCCTGATGCGGGGTTCGAGCTCAGCACCTTAGGATCATGACCTGAGCTGAAGGCAGACACTTAACCGACTGAGGCACCCAGGAGCCCAGTGAAGCAATTTTCTGGGCCAAAATAGCTTTAAAGATTCCTTCACCAACCATTTCAAGTGTAGTAGCTTCTTTTCCCCCAGGTAGTGGCTGACTTAGTGCAGCAGATATTATGGAATTCATGATTTCAACATATAAAAATAAAGACATTTAATGAGAATTTATAGAATACAGTCAGATCCATTATCATGTTTCTGTTCCAAAACAAGCATCTACCTTAGGCATTAATTTCCTCTTAACCTGTCCTTGAGTTAAACATTACACTGTTGAAATCTGGTCTCTTTTTCCATTAACCTTCTTGTCTTCAGGGTGATAGAATTTATACCTCTCTGCTACTAATCTTCATGCTTCTCAAGTATTTAGAGAGAACCAGGTTTTGAAATCCCTTATCTGCCAATGTTCTTCTATAAAGGAAAATTTGACTAAACCTGGTACTTGAAAAAATGCAACAAAGGTTCCCGCACCAGTGAAATTATTCCGAGTGTCATGAGTGTTCACTCCCATTGCTGAAAGTGCTGTCATATTATCAGTACCTAGTCTCAACTGCCTAAGTGGGAAAATAAAAAGATAGACTATATAGTATGGAAGAAGCATTAAGAAAGGGTGACTGGGTGGCTCATTTGGTTAAGCGACTGCCTTCAGCTCAGGTCATGATCCTGGAGTCCCAGGATCAAGTCCCGCATCTGGCTCCCTGTTCAGCAGGGAGTCGGGGTTTCTCCCTCTGACCCTCCCCCCTCTTATGCTCACTCTCATTCTCTCTCTCAAATAAATAAATAAAATCTTTAAAAAAAAGCAGCATTAAAAAAAAGGAAGAAAATAATATAGCTTTGAAAACTGAAAGGCACTTTCCTTTTTTTTCCTTTTAGTCTTATAGTCCTCCAAATCAAAAAAATAATGGTTTTGATGCATTTACAATCATAACATAGTTCAGAAAGATGTTTCTTACATTTTACATAGATCACCAATGAAATAGATATCTATATCTGGAACCTGGGTAGAGAATGAATAGAGACTGTAAATGTTTCCTGTGTAGTCAATTGGAACTTATTTTATTGTAAATAAATATTGTACCTTCATCTTTCTTTGGCTGGTTCTTTTCCCTGGGAGATGTTATAGAAATCATTGAAATCTCAGAATATTTTTTAGACTTTTAAAATATTCAATATAAGAGATACTTAATAAGCATTCAGGGATTTTTGAGAAACATCACCAGTATTTTTGACTATGTCAATTTTTCTTTTTTCTTTTTTTTAAGATTTTATTTTATTTTGACTGAGAGAGACACAGCAAGAGAGGGAACACAAGCAGGGGGAGTGGGAGAGGGAGAAGCAGGTTTCCTGACAAGCAGGAAGCCCGATGCAGGGCTTGATCCCAGGACCCTGGGATCATGACCTGAGCTGAAGGCAGATGCTTAATGACTGAGCCACCCAGGTGCCCCATGCCAGTTTTTCATCCATACTATTCTTCACTGGTCTGCGTGGCTGTGCTGCTATTTATTACTTAGAGGTACACCTTCTGCTATATGCATTTAATCTATTTTAATTGTGCTTTTTCTCATGTGTTTCTGTTCTAATAACTATTAATTGATCTTACATGTGATCTTACTAATCATGATTCATTCTTTGATATTCCTAATTTCAGTATTCAAAATTAATTCAACTTGCAAAATTTGAGTAATTTGCCTTTCTGCTGCTGCATCTTATATTGTCTTAATCTCTTTTCACTACTGCAATATACAGGAGATAATGATGTCTAGTAGTATCTTTATTTTCAGATTCAATTTTAAAAGGTTCCCTTAAAATTAACTGGCTTAGATCTAATTGTAGTGAATTTTGTGGCTAAAATTAGTTTCACATATTCACCATGGGGATATATTTTTATTCTCTGGACACTTAAACTTTGCCAGGGGTCTTCCTTTAAAAATGTACTGGAACTGAACATCCTTTCCTATATATTTCTCTTCATACACATTGAAAAGGTAGTATGTAGTAAGTTCTTTGATATGTTTTCTGGGTTTCATAGTTGTTGGGTTGCATGCTACTAGAACATACTTCGGTGGTTACCTAAAGGTGAGCAAGCAGGAGAATTATTTTGGTTTCCATTCAATTCACTAATCTGTACTTTCCCTGTCATATAAGTTCCAACTTCCTTTAAAGCATAATATCAGGTAATATAAGGGACAAAAAATAAGGGATATGAGTCAGTTTGCATAAACAAACACAATGCCTACCAACCTGTAATAGACTGAAGGAAGAAATCACAAATTATCAGCAAGAGGCAGTTGGAACTAGGCTTGAGGTAAACAGACACACAAACACCATGTCAGCCATGATAAAGAGCGTAAATTTGAACAGATGTCACTTCTAGAGCAGCAGCAGGCAGATTAAACAAAATTGGCTTTGGATAAAATCCAAGGGAGAAGAAGAAAATATGAAGCCTGTAGAAGCACAGTGAGTGTCCAGCAGCTCTTCTGTAGTAATCATATCTCAGCTGGGTAGAAAGAAACAAACACCTGTTGCTTAAAAAGAAAAAAAAAAATCAGCAAAACCCAGGATGATCAAATGAACTAAAAGTGTGGGGTTTTTTGGAAAGACACAGGATCAAATAGAGTTTGATTTCAATAGTCTATATAAATAGCAAGATGTAGGTGAGATGCTCATTTATCAATCTTCTCTGTATATCATGACATTGATTCTATTAATAGATGTGCTATTACTGTGTCATTAGCCAGACAATATTATGAGGAAGTCCCACAAATATGTATGCATGTCAGAAATAAATCTAAGAATTTAGATTAGTTTGATAACATTTAGTGTGATTTTGTCCAGTCTGGTTATGGTTTTGGAGGCAACTTTAAAACAAAATGATTGTGTATATATATATCAGCACTAACCATAGTTGTAAATCACAATGTAAATTATAGTTTCAAGAGACTACTTTTTAAACCTACTTTTTTGCATTTTTCAAGACTACTTTTTGCATTCTTCCCTCCTATATATAGAAGTCCCCTGAACACATTATGTTCTTTCATGTCCAGGTTTCCCTTTTTTTTTTTAATTTTATTTTATTATGTTATGTTAATCACCATACATTACATCATTAGTTTTTGATGTAGTGTTCCATGACTCATTGTTTGTGCATAACACCCAGTGCTCCATTCAATACACGCCCTCTTTAATACCCATCACCAGGCTAAATCATCCCCCCACCCCCTCCCTTCTAGAACCCTGAAGGGGGGAAATCGGAGGGGGAGATGAACCAGGTTTCCCATTTTAAGCTGAATTGCCCATTTGAAGCTAATTTTTCTAACCCGTTTTATATATATATATATATATATATATATATATAATGTGCCTAACTTACAGGTTTTTGTAAGAATTAATTGTAATAAGTTTAAACAGTAAACTGTAAAGTGCTATACAAATGGTAGTAATTATTTTTCTAAGTGTAAACACGAGCACTTCAAGTGCCTAGTATGTGTACTATGAGCAAGACAATAAGTAGTTACTTCTTTTTTTCTGAGCAATTACAATGTGCCAGGGACTTTACTAAATTCTTTGCATACATCATCTAATTTCTACCACAGCTAAATGAAATAGGTACTATTACTATTTCAACTTACAAATGAGAAAATTGAGACTCAGGATGGTTAAGTAACTCTCAAAGGTTAATAGCTAGAATAGGATGTGTTCAAGGTCTGTCTGAATCCAAAGCCCATGCTACCCTCACTTACCTCTAAGTGAGTGGGTGATACCAAGATACAAGGTACTGTCCCTGCATCTCAGATACTTCCAACTGTGTTAAGGAAACTATAGGCAACCATAACTGAAATTCTTTACCCTTTCCCTTGTTTGATCTATTATAATAAAAAGTTATTTAATTTTCTGTTTTCTTGTAAAATTGTTAGTAACTTTTAAAACTCCCTACTCTTTATGTTTAGAGTATCTAAAACAGTTTTTCATTTTTTATTTTTTAAAATATTTTATCTGTTTATTTCAGAGAGGAATATATATAGAGAGAGCCCAAGCAGGGGGAGCAGCAGAAGGAGAAGGAGAAGCAGGCAACAGCTGAGCAGGGAGCCTGATGCTGGGCTTTATCCCAGGACCCTGGGATCATGACCTGAGCTGAATGCAGATGCTTAACCAATTGAGCCACTCAGGTGCCCCAATAGTTTTTCTCTCTTAACCAGGGATGCATATCAGTATTGTCTGGGTTACATTTTAAAAACATACATATTTGGAAATTACCATCAGAAGTTCTGATTTATTATTCTTGACTGAGAACAACTTTCCTGTAATAAATCAGTATCATACACACTAAGCTAAATAAGCCAAAAAAGGCAGAGATGATAAAGTGATTTTAACTGGTTCCTGAGAGTAAAATAGCACACAAACAAACAAAAATAAGTATGATCTGTGACTGAAGGATGTTACCTCAGATTTTATGCATTTTGAGCAAAAGTATGTGATTACTTTTTTTGATTTGGAGAAAAAGCATAAAAGAATAAGATAAGTTTATGTAGGTGGAGAAGAAACAGATGGTTGTAGCAAGAAGTGGATGAAAGATATATACACAGAGGGTCTCTTTGTAATGGAAGACACACTGTGCTTACATGTAGGCTAAAGATAAAGAGATAGAGAGGAAGGCTAAAAAATTAATGCTCTTGTGCTGGGAGTAAGGTGTGAGAGGAGATTTAAATTGTGGAGAAAAGGGAAATGCAATTGGAATAGTTCAAAGACAAGCACAGTGATCAAAGATAATGATAAATGTGAGATTGAATCAACTCATTTGGGCACTAATCCACAGAGATTTCTTTCAATGTTCAATTATTCACATGTAAAAGTGAACATGGCAGAAGGTTCAATTAATCCAGGACTAGAAATTTTGAAGGACAAATGCAAAAGCAGAACAAGTGGTCTAGATAATTAAGGATGATAGTAAGAAAATAAAATGGTGAGTCAAGGTGGAACACATTGGCTAGAAAAGGAAATAAATTCATTAGGAGCTAATAAAATGGGAGAAAATGAAGTACCAGGGACTGATGTATTTAGTGAGGTCATAGACCATATGTAGTAGGGAGGATAGAAAGATAATAGGAATTAAAAGAACTCATTAGCAAGTAGGTTATTCAAATTCGATACTTCAGAAATAAAATGGTTATGAAAGATGGCAAGATTCATGATATGGGAATGAGTGGCTGAAGTAACATAAAAATGGTATTTAATGCACATATAAATATAGAATTCATCAAGAATGGTGGCAGGCATTGTGATACAGAAGGAAACATGTGAGAACCAATATCTTTAAAGAATATTAATAGTGACCAGAGTTTTTAAAATGTCATGGACAAGGTGGAATAAAAGAGAACACAATTGGATTGTAGAGACATCAGAATAATGCTTTAATACGAGAACAGAGAAGTTACAGTTTGAATGGAATACTGGTAATAAAAAGTGTGTACTCCCACCTCATGATCTTGTGTACATGAACCAACCAACAGGTATATTAATTAAAATTCTTAATTGTGGTATAAACATGAAAAGTAAAAGCACTGAGGCAACTTTAGAGATTTAGAGAGTAGGATCTAATGGGCGTCCTCACCAACAAACCTCTGTTGAAATTAATGAACACCAACCACTTTTGGCCTTTGTGTTACTTCACTCTCAAGATTCAAATCCAGAGAGAAAGGATCTGATTGGCCTAATTTGTGTCATATATATGAATCTGTCAAATATACATGAATATATATTCTGACCTTGTCCATTTTAGGTACACCCATATTTTTTGAAATCCTATCCCCACATACATTTGATCATTAAACAATGTCAAGGTTAGGGATGCTGACCATCTATGCAATCAAAAATTTGAGTATAACTTCTGATTCCTCCCAAATTTAACTACTAATAACTTGCTGTTGACTGGAAGCATTACCAATAACATAAAGAGTCGATTAACACATATTTTGTATGTTATATATATTATATGCTGTATTCTTAAAGCAAAATATGCTAGAAAAAAATGTTATTAAGAAAATCATAAGGAAGGAAATACATTTACAGTACTATACTGTATTTATAAAAATAATCTGTGTAAAGATGGCAGAAGAGTAGGGGCTTCATTTCATCTGACTCTTGAATTTAGCTAGATAACAATCAAATCATTCTGAACACCATGAATTTAACCTGAGAGGTAAGAAAGGATATCTGGAACTCTACAAGTAGAAAAGCTACCACTTTTTACAAGGTAGGAGGTGTGGAGAAGTGAATCTGAGGAGAGATATTGAAAGATAAATGTTGCAGGGGAGGGAGCCTCTGTAAGCCGGCTACTGGAAAATGATATAGCCCTGGAGGGCAATATTGGAACCTTTAGAAATCTGCTCCAGTGAGAGACATCCCTGTCTGAAAGGGGCTCAGGGGGTGAAACAGGCAGAATTCTAGGAGGGACAGTGTGGTGTCAGGATCCCTGGAGTCACTCAATTAACAGGGATGCCTGAGCTGGTAGAGTTCCCAAGCAGTGGAGTGGTGAAACTGATTATGGTCAGCAAGCCCAGGAGGGGGAATCTTAGCTCAGTTAACCATAAACTGAGCTGGGGCCAATCGAGTGACCCAGGTGACCGCTCTCTGCCTGAGAACCCTGCAGAGGACTGGAATTTGGGGACCCTCCACCATCCCCCAGGAGGGTGGAGTGGGTGTGCACACAACCGGGCAACAGCTCTCAGGGTGGGGGCCTTGTAAAGGACAGTATCCAGCGATGCTCCACCTTCCCTTTGAAGATCCAGATCGGGCGACCACTCTCAGTGCCAGGGCCCTACAAAGTGCAGTAATGCAGGACACTCTGACTTCCCCCGGAAGGATCACTGTGGGCGCACACCACAGGGGTCTGCAGAGTTTGGCACACACAAAAGTGAAGACCATTTCTCCCAAGGGTTTACTGAAGAGAGGGGACCATGATCTTTTGTCTCTGGGGCTGGAGATCAGGGCACGACCATTTTTATTTTGATCCTCTAAAGAGGCTGGCAATCATTCATGGAACAAAAGCCACACAGAGGACCAGCATACATTGAGCCTGACCCCCTGGCAAGGGGCAGTGCAACTCTGCCCAGGCAAAGACACCTGAGAAGCAGTGCAGCAGACCCCTCACCCAGAAGACCAACTGGAAGAACAAGTGCACAGCAAGTTTACAGATCCCACAAGACTGTAAAACTTGAGTTTTACACTGTAAAACTTGAGTGTAAAACTAGGGGAAAATAGTATATAGAATTTGAGGGTTTTTTCTCATGATTTGTTTATCTTTCAGTTTAAAATTTTCCATTTCTTCTTTTTCTTCTTTTCTTTTTCAACTAGTTTCTTATTTTATCAACTCATTGTTTTTAAGTCTTTTTTTAACTTTCATTTTTTACATTTACGTTTTAGAGATAGAGTCTCCATTTTTGGCTTCTTTTCACTCTATTCAATTTTATTTTGGTATATATATAAGTTTTGCTTTCTTTACAATTTTGGGATTTAGTGTCTTCTAACACACAGACCAAAATACACACAAGACCAAGTGGATCACCCTGTTTTGTCCACCCTGTGAGATTATATTCTTCCTCCCCACCTTTTTTTTTTCTTTTTCCTTTCCTTTTCCTTTTTCTTTTTCTTTTCTGTTTTGGATTCTTACCTTTTTGGATTTGTCTAGTGTGCATTTTCCTTGGGCCGTGGTTGATATTTTTTATTCTTTTCACTCGTTCATCCATTCTTCTCTGGGCAAAATGACTAGAAGGAGGAACTCACAACAAAAGAAAGAACCAGAGGTAATACTCTCTGACACAGATCTAATCAATATGGATGTAAGTAAGATGTCAGAGATGGAGTTCAGGATAACAAATATAAAGTTACTAGCTGGGGGCGCCTGGGTGGCTCAGTTGGTTAAGCGACTGCCTTTGGCTCAGGTCATGATCCTGGAGTCCCGGGATCGAGTCCCGCATCGGGCTCCCTGCTCAGCAGGGAGTCTGCTTCTC
This sequence comes from Mirounga angustirostris, assembly GCF_029215605.1. NCBI lineage: Eukaryota > Metazoa > Chordata > Mammalia > Carnivora > Phocidae > Mirounga > Mirounga angustirostris. The sequence continues at coordinate 103,472,348 of NW_026991719.1, forward strand.
CCTCTGCCCCTCCCCCTTCTCATGTGCTCTCTCTCATTCTCTCTCTCTGAAATAAATAAATAAAATCTTTAAAAAAAAGTTACTAGCTGGGCTTGAAAAAAGCATAAAAGACACTAGAGATCTCATAGTGCAGAAATGAGATTTAATCAGGCCGAAATTAAAAATGCTCTGAGATGCAGTCTAAATTGGATGCTTTAACAGCTAAGATAAATGAGGCAGAAGAGAGAGTAAGTGACATAGAAGACAAGTTGATGGAAAGGAAGGAAGTTGAGGAAAAGAGAGAAAAACAACTAATAGCCCATGAGCAGAGGTTTTGAGAAATCAGTGATGCCATAAAATGAACCAACATCAGAATTATTGGGGTGGCTAAGGGTGAAGGGGGGGCAGAAGGTACACTGGAGCAAATCATAGCTGAGAACTTGCCTAATCTGGGGAAGGAAACAGGCATAAATGTCCAAGAGGTAGAGAGAAGCCCTCCCAAAATAAATAAAAATAGATCAACACCCTGACATATAATAGTGAAGCTTGCAAATTTCAGAGATAGAGAGAAAATCCTGAAAGCAGCTCAAGACAAGAGGTTCCTAACCTACAGAGGTGGGAACATTAGCCTGACATCAGACCTATCCACAGAGACCTGGCAGGTCAGAAAGGGCTAGCATGATATATTCAGGGTAGTAAATGAGAGGAACATGCAGCCAACAATACTTTATTCAGAATGGATTGAGAGATAAAGAGCTTCCAGGACAGACAGAAACTGAAAGAATATGTGACCACCAAACCAGCCCTGCAAGAAATATTAAGGGGGATCCTGCAAGTGAAGAGAGACCCTAAGAGTCATATAGACCAGAAAGAAAAGAAACAATCTACAGAAACAAGGACTTTACAGGCAATACAATGACATTAAGTTCATATATTTCAAGTTACCCTGAATATAAATGGGCTAAATGCTCTAATCAAAAGACACACGGTATCAGATTTGGATAAAAAAGCAAGACCAATCCATATGCTGTCTACAAGAGACTCATTTTAGACCTAAAGGCACTTCCAGACTGAAAATGGGGGGGTGGAGAACTGTTTACCATGCTAATGGACCTCAAAAGAAAGCTGGGATAGCAATCCTCATATCAGACAAATTAGATTTTAAACCACAGTCTGTAGTAAGAAATGAAGAGGGACACTATATCATACTTAAAGTGTCTATCCAACAAGAAGATCTAACAAATATAAAAATTTGTGCCCTCAACATGGGAGCAGCCAATTATATAAGCTAATTAATAACCAAAGTAAAGAAACACATTGATAATAATGCATTAATAGTAGGGGACTAAGCAGAAGATCAATCATACCTATTCTACTGAAGCTGTTCCAAAAAATAGAAATGGAAGGAAAACTTCCAAACTACTTCTATGAGGCCAGCATTACCCTGTCCTAAAACCAGACAAAGACCCTATCAAAAAGGAGAATTATAGACCAATATCCCTGATGAACATGGATGCCAAAATACTCACCATGATACTAGCCAATAGGGTCCAACAATACATTAAAAAGATTATTCACGGGGCACCTGAGTGGCTCAGTCAGTTAAGCATCTGCCTTTGGCTCATGTCATTATCCCAGGGTCCTGGGATCAATCTCCACATCAGGTTCCCTGCTAGCAGGGACTCTCTTCTCCCTCTCCCTCTGCCCTTCCCCCCTGCTCAGGCTCGCTCTCTCTCATGCTGTCTCTCTCAAATAAATAAAATCTTAACAAAATAAAAGGATTATTCACCAAGACCAAGTGGGATTTATTACTGGGATGCAAGGATGGTTCAACATTCACAAATCAATCAATGTGATAGAGCACATTAATAAAAGAAAAGACAAGAACCATATGATCCTCTCAATTGATGCAGAAAAAGCATTTGACAAAATACAGCATCCTTTCTAGCTTAAAACTCTTAAAAGTGTAGGGATAGAGGGAATATACCTCAATATCATCAAAGCCATCTATAAAAAGCCCACAACAAATATAATTCTCAGTGGGGAAAAATTGAAAACTTTTCCCCTAAGGTCAGGAAGATGACAGGGATGCCCACTCTCACCACTGTTGTTCAACATAGTACTAGAAGTCCTAGCCTCGGGCGCCTGGGTGGCTCAGTTGGTTAAGCGACTGCCTTCGGCTCAGGTCATGATCCTGGAGTCCCGGGATCAAGTCCCGCATCGGGCTCCCTGCTCAGCAGGAAGTCTGCTTCTCCCTCTGACACTCCCCCCTCTCATGCTCTCTCTATCTCATTCTCTCTCTCAAATAAATAAATAAAATCTTAAAAAAAAAAAAAAAAGAAGTCCTAGCCTCAGTAATCGACAACAAAAAGAAAGGCATTCAAATTGGCAAAGAAAAAGTCAAACTCTCTCTTTGCAGATGACATGATACTTTATGTGGAAAACCCAAAAGACTCCACCCCAGAATTCATACAGCAATTCAGCAATATGGCAGGATACAAATCAATACACAGAAAACAGTTGCTTTTCTATACACTAACAATGTGACTGAATAAAGAGAAATTGAGGAATCCATTCCATTTACATTTGCACCACAACCCATAAGATACCAAGGAATAAACCTACCAAGGAGGTAAAGGATCTGTACTCTAAAAACTACAGAACACTTATGAAAGAAATTGAGGAAGACACAAAGAAATGGAAAAACATTCCATGCTCATGGATTGGAAGAATAAATACTGTTAAAATGTCTATGCTACCCAGAATAATCTATACATTCAATGAAATCCCTATCAAAATACCATCGACAGTTTTCACAGAGTTGGAACAAACAATCCTAAATTTTTTAAAAGATTGTATTTACTTATTTGAGAGAGAGAGAGTGAGAGAGAGAGAACATGAGAGGGAGGAGAGTCAGAGAGAGAAGCAGACTCCCCACCGAGCAGGGACCCTGGTGCGGGACTTGGTCCTGGGACTCCAGAATCATGAGCCAAAGGCAGTCGCTTAACTGACTGAGCCACCCAGGTACCCCAAACCTAAAATTTGTATGAAATCAAAGAAGACCCCAAGTAGCCAGAGGAATATTGAAAAAGAAAACCAAAGCTGGGGGCATCACAATGCCTAACTTAAAGCTATATTACAAAGTTGCGATCATCAAGACAGCATGGTACTGGCACAAAAACAGACACTTAGATCAATGGAACAGAATTGGGAACCCAGAAATGGACCCTCAACTCTATGGTCAACTAATCTTCAACAAAGTAGGAAAGAATATCCAATGGAAAAAGTACAATCTCTTTAATAAATGGTGCTGGGAAATTTGGACAGACATGCAGAAGAATGAAACTGGACCATCGTCTTACACCATACACAAAGATAAGCTCAAAATGGATGAAAGACCTACATGTGATTTAGGAATCCATCAAAATCCTAGAGAAAAACAAAGGCAGCAACCTCTTCAACCATGGCTGCAGCAATTTCTTGCAAGACACGTCTCTAAAGGTAAGGGAAACAAAAGCAACAATGAACTATTGGGACTTCATCAATATTTAAAGCTTCTGCACAGCAAAGGAAACAGTCAACAAAACTAAAAGGCAATGTATGGAATAGGAGAAGATATTTGCAAATGACATATCAGATAAAGGGCTGGTATCCATGATCTATAAAGAACTTATCAAACTCAACACCCAAATAACAAATGATCCAGTCAAGAAATGGGTAGAAATCATGAACAGACAATGAAGACATACAAATGACCAACAGACACGTGAAAAAATGCTCTACATCACTCATCCTCAGGAAAATACAAATCAAAACCACAGTGAGATAATACCTTACAGCAATTAGAATTGCTAAAATTAACAACTCAGGAAACAGCAAATGTTGGTGAGGATGTGGAGACAGGGGAACCCTCCTACACTGTTGGTGGGAATGAAAGCTGGTATACAGCCACTCTGGAATGGCTGGAGTATGGAGGTTCCTGAAGAAGTTAAAAATAGAGCTAGCTTATGACCCAGCAATTGCACTACTGGGCATTTACCCCAAAGATACAAATGTAATGCAAAGAAGGGGCACCTGCACCACAATGTTCATAGCAGCAATATCCGCAATAGCCAAATTGTGTAAGGAGTGATGTCCTTCAATGGATGAATGGATAAAGAAGATATAGTCTATATATACAATGGAATATTACTCAGCCATCAGATATTACTTAGTCATCATTATATCACTAAACTTCTTCCCAAATTGCTTCAATATCCATTAAAGCCTGAGGCCATACAAAGTGTTATACCAATGGTAAAAGACCTAACTGCTCAGGGGTTAATTATTCTCTGTGCCAGTCCCTCTAACATGCTGACTTTGCCAGCCCAGAAACCTAATGTGTGGGCATGGTGATTTGTCTAGGACTTTAGATCTATTAACAAGATAGTCATTCCCCATTTCTTCGTTGTTCCAAACCGAAATACCCTTTTGTCACAAGTTCCACAAGACTCAAAATGGTTCACTGTTGTAAACTTTTGTTCAGCCCTTTTAGGCATCCCCATAGATTCCAACAGTTGATATCTATTTACTTTTACTTGGAACAATCAACAGTATACCTGGAGAGTCATTCCTCAAGGGTTCACTGAGGCCCCTTCTTATTTTTCCCAAGTACTTCCACCAAGATTTAAACACCTTCTAGTTCTCTAGGAAATTGACCTTTTTACAATACATTGACAACTTTGCTATGCTCAATTACCAAGGAGCCATCCATAAAATATTCCATTTATTTGCTGCAACAGCTGAAAAAGGACATAAAATGTCTAAACAGAAATTATAATTATCTTTGGACACTGTTCATTACATAGGTCATTATCTAAGCCCTAAAGGTATCCAGTTATCTCCAAAAAGCATTAAGCTAATCCAAGATTTCCTAGGCCCACAACTAAGCAACAGCTTCAAAGATTTTTAGATCCACCTGGCTATTGCAAGCTATAGGTTTCTAATTTTCCTTTATTGGCTTCCCCACTCTATGAACTTACAAAAATTTCAGTCCTTGAATCTCTTCCTTGGGAAGATAAACATGAGCAGGTTTTATAAGACTAAAACAAATTCTATAAGAACTGCCTGCCTTGGGGGGGGGGTTGCTGCCTGACTGTTCAAAACCTTTCACCTTATTTGTACATGAAAGAGATAACCAACCTCTGGGAATGCTTACACAAGAACATGACAGTAAATTCAAGCCTATTGCCTATTGTAGTATGCAGGTTGATTCAGTTGTTCATGACTATCCTAATTGCCTAAAGGCTATAGCTGCAACTGCAAAGTTATTAGAAACCTCAGCAGACTTAACTGTAGGAAATTACATTTATTTTCAAATGCCACATGCTGTTCAAAGTCTTCTTAATTCCGAATCAACTCAACAATTTTCTGCAAGCAGATTAACCTCCTATGAGATCCTTCTGCTTTAAACATCTAATCTACATCTTAAATGTTGCAATGTTCTTAATCTTGCTATATTACCACCCCTGCATGTTGAAGGAGAGCCCATGACTGTGAGATAATAACGTCCCATTTCATGACACTGTGTTCTGATTTATGAGACACCCCTTTGGCTAATCCTAATCTAGTCTTGTTTGTTGATGGGTCATATTGTAAAAATGAGAAAGGGAACTTTAAAACTAGTTATTCTGTTAATACCCAATATGAATTACACGAGAAGGGTAATCTCCCACAAGCTAAATCAGACCAAAAAACAATCTATGCCCTTTCCAGAGCATGCCAGTTATTAGAAAGACAAACTGTTAATATTTATACTGATAGCCAGTATGCCTCTGGAGTCATCTATGATTTGGGGATGTTATGAAAGCAGAGAACTTTCCTTATGTTTTCCGTGACCCCAATAAAAAAAAGGACAAAAAATAAATGACCTTCTTACTACTATTTTCTTACCTTCTTAAATTGCTGGCATCAAAATTGAGTCTCACACTAAAAAGCCTGGACCTGAGTATCAGAGAAATGCCCTAGCTTGCTTTCATGCAAAGGCAGTAGCAATATAATCTATATAAACTGTGACACATTAAGATTCAGTCCACTCTACTGCAAAAGATGACCCCTTATTGCCAAACTATTGTCATTCTGATGTCCTTGCAACATGGTAACAGTCTGATCCTGAATCAGAGAAATTAAGATGGGCAAACAGTGGCTGTAAGCTAAATGAACAGTTGGAGCTATGAGAAACCCACGATAGCCCCTTGATTCTTCCCCACTCCCTCGCAAACTATTCTTTGTTTTTTGTTTTTTACAATCCGTCACCTACCATGGTACATTTAAAATGATTCAAAGTATAAATATACATTGGTGGGGAGACGTCTATAAAATTGCAAGAACAGGATCCCCTGGTCCTCCCTGTGACCAATTTCTCTTCTACTCCTAATGTCACCACAGACTGTTATTGATTCCTCTTAGAAGTCTATTACTGAGGGGTGCCTGGGTGGCTCAGTTGGTTAAGCGACTGCCTTTGGCTCAGGTCATGATCCCGGAGTCCCGGGATCGAGTCCCGCATCAGGCTCCCTGCTCAGTGAGGAGCCTGCTTCTCCCTCTGACCCTCCCCCACTCATGTACTCTCTCTCTCTCATTCTCGCTCTCTCAAAATAAATAAATAAATCTTTAAAAAAAAAAAGAAGTCTATTACTGACTTCAACTCTTACAGTCAGAACATCCAATACTGTGATTTTACCTTTCTCTAATTTTGACTCTACTTGCCCAGTATGACACAAATACCTATGTAAGTCTTAATACACTTGCACCTCCACATTCTTAAAATTATCTAGATCAGATCTGCCCCTACTCACTAAAGGATCTCACCAACAGAACAAATATTTGCAAGATATTTAGAATAATTCTTTTTTTTCAGGCTAAGATATTTATTTCCCAAATGTGCTGAAAACATAACTGACCCTTGGATTGAACAGGTAAATGTGGCAATACCTGTGAATGACTCCATTAACAATACCATCTTAAAGGAAATGGTTTGTCTTTGTCTGTAGTGACTATCGTTCTCAGGCCTATGAATGCCTAGATAGCTAGCACACAGGTGAGCAATATCTCTTAGGTTAACTAATCATGTCCCTAATTTTCCACAAATGAACTAAAACATATCACTAGTTGATTCTCCTAAATTTACATGAATTAGAGTAGACCTGCCAGGAGGCACTCATGACTCAGGATTTGCTTTCCTTGGCAGAGCCATACTTCCCTGGTTAGGAGTAAATGTAAATGAGAATATAATCAGAAACCTCTCCTTAACTCGGGAATATTGCAGAATTTGCTGCAAAGACAGCAATTGCCTAACAAAGATCCTTAGACCCTTTAGCTAAAGCTCTTCTTGATAATAGGATAGCCCTTAATTATCATTTAGTGGAGTAGGAGTTGTTTGTGCTGTGGCCAACACCACCTACTGTACCTGGATTAACACAGAGAAGTTGAAACTCAGTTACGTAAGATTACTGAACAAGCCATTTAGCTTAAAAAGTGACTCTGTCAGTGGGGTCTTTCTTTGACTTACTTGATTTTGATTACTTTGGGTCTTGGGGACCATGGTTCTGAGGTACAATCCAAATGCTGGGAATTATCCTGCATATAATAATCATGATAATCTCCATTGATGCATTATATTCTCTTAAAAGATTTAAATGTATGTTTACATCCACTAACTGCCAAATGATTTCCCTAAGACTGGAACATTAAGAAAGGAATGAAGATAACGATTGACTTAAAAATTTTGGGCCTGAAGCCATAATCTTTGAATATCACAGGTATTAAACAAAAATGTCATGACCTAAGGGTACTATACAAAGAGCAACAAAAGCTGCAAGTGGTAGCTGAGGGTGACACTAATGCCCTAAATTTTTATCATATCTCTCAGTTAAGCTGAGAGTTTGATCAATATGGGGGAATTGTCAAAAAGTAGACAGTAGGGCCAAGATGGAGTGACTTGTGCTAACCCCCCAACATCAGCAAACCAAGACTTAATACCTAACCTAACTGAAGTTTTAACCTCCCCCAAAAATGTAACCTTTAACCAGCCAAACTGAAATTACCTGTTTAGCAAGGGTGAGGTAACCTGCTTGATAGACCCCTTTTGTTCCTCTTAGGAGGACAACCTTGTCTGAAACAATGCATTCTTTGTTAATAACTTTTTTTTTTCTGATCCTATTTGCTAAAAGGGGAATTGCTGCCCAATTCCTGAATCATTGAATAAAACCAATTTAATCTTTAAATTTACTTGGTTGAATTTTGTTGTTTAACAATAACTATTTTTTTCATATAGAAAACCAGTTTTTCCAAAACCATTTGTGAAACAATGTATTTACCACAAATTTTTAGTACCAAATCTATTGCATTTTTCAGAACTTTCATTTATAGCATTTTATTTACACTAGTTTTTCATGTCTACTTACAATTAATTTTTAATCCTTAGAGATCAGGAATATGGAAAAATGTTTCCCTCCTAGTTTTGTATCTGAATCTTAAACTAATTTTGAAAATTTAGAATGATTTGCCCTCATTTTGGGAGAAAACATAGAGCTGAAAGAAGTGTTTTTGTTGTCAGTGAATTGCTACCATCGAATGAGGACTGGTAATCAGGCTACTTTGTGAATGTGTTCTTACTTTCAGTCAGTGTTTGGGTTATATGTTGTACTGGTGTTAAGTCATGGCTTGGTCCAAAGTTAGAGAAGGAAAAAGAAAGATCTATTTCTATCTCCATTTCAGGAATGTGGCTTCTAAATAAGCATTCTTTTAGAGTCAGGTTTTGATACCATGTTAACTAATGGTGGGCTATAAAGTATATTTCTATAAGAATGTACAGTATATTTTGGTCTTTTATTTTAGGTACTAATATTACTTTTTTATAGATAGTTTTTGGGAAACAGTAAGATGGCATCTTGGTATTTCTGCTCTTCTATTTTTCTCAGAAGCTGAAATTCACATTTAAGACCATATATAAAGGCTTTAGAATAAAAACACTGATAGAGTTAATTTCTATATCAGGGCCCACAAAATGGAGGCCACCCCAGTGACCCAGTCCACATCACAAATATAAACCTAAGTCAAAGTGCACTTAGGTGCAACACCTGTCAAGGAAACTTAACATACACTAATCATAATCCTCCAAATCAGCTTTAATTAGCTTACCTTACCCTAGAAAACAGGACCTGCTAGGCCCTTTCACCCCATATTTTTATTATCTTTATTTTTATTCAAGTATAATTAACACACAGTGTTATATTAGTTTCAGGTGTATAGCATAATGATTCAACAGTTCTATGCATTTCTCATTGCTCATTAAGACAAGTGCACTCTTAATCCCTTTTATCTATTTCACTCATCCCTCCACCCATCTTTCCTCTGGCAACCACCAGTTTGTTCTCTGTATTTAAGAGTGTTTGTTTGTCTCTTTTTTCTTAATTGTTTCTTAAATTCCAGATATGAGTGAATCATATGGCATTTGTCTTTCTTTGACTGACATATTTCATTTAGCATAATACCTTCTAGGTCCATCCATGTTGTTGAAATGGCAAGATTTAATTCTTTTTTATGGTTGAGTTATATATATATACCACATCTTCATCTTCATTATCCATCCATTCATCTATTGATGGACACTTGGGTTGCTTTTAGCCTTATAAGGAAATACCTGACTCCTAGCCAATCAGGTTCTGTTTTTGCATTGCCACTTCCAACATTCTATACAACTTGTTCTGGCCCAAAATCCTTTGGAAGACTGCTCCACTGCTTGTGAAGCACTGTACTCCCCCAAAACATGAGTTGTTTTCCCTTAAACAGAGGACATCAAACACACTACTAAATTGTTTCAGTTTTGTCATTTGGCAATATTCATGAAATGTACATTATAACAATGTTTTTCAAATGCCTGTTGAGCTGTTAATTGCAATAGAACCACTAATGGAGAAAAATATATAGATGTAAGTTCTTGGGACTCAGCCTTGAAGCCTGAGATTTCATAGATTTAGGATATAACCTCAGAAATCACTCATTAAAAAAAATTCTGAAAAGATTCTCATATGTGCACAGATTTAGGAAACCTGGCATCACAGTAAACAAATCTGATAAGTCTGTAAGATGAAAGATATGAATATCGTGAAGAAAAGCAAATACAACTGTCTTAACCAATGTTAGTTTTTGCTACTTTGTTATCCTTTTTGATATTTAGTTATGCTTTTTTTGTTATAATTAATGAATTTTACTCACACCTGATGTACATAATTAAAAAAAAATTAGGCTTATGAGGCTGGAAGAAAATGTGTGATGGCAGCAAATAACTTTTATTTTTACTTACTGATTTTAAAATTTACTTATTATTTAACTGATTCATACACATATTTTGTGTGGTCTTCAAATGATTTTGAGTATATTTCATGAGGTGCTGACTCAATTTCATGGAGCATTTTCACAGAGAGTACAAAATTGAATGAAAAGCTTTAATTTTTCTGTAGTAATTAATACTAAATTTCCTAGTTAATCCAGGGCTCCACGTGGATGATACAAAAAAAGCTTGCTTCATTTAATATGCATAACAGATGCCATTATATTTCTACACATCGAATAGTGTTTTCATATTGTTAAGAATTGAGTGTGGTATTTCAATCTGAATTGTTGCAGTTTTTTTCAAGTCAGTAATACAAGCCTACAAAATTAAAATGCACTACTTGTGTCAAACATAACAAAATCATTATTTGTTTATTTTTCAAGGTGCTAATAAAAAAGATTAATGATACTGCTGGATAATGAAACAATCTGCCAAGAGGCAAGCCCCAGAATACAGAGTGGCACAGTAGTGAGGAGAGCTCAGGAAAAAAAAATCCTTTCTTTGAATACATTCAACAGAATTCTTTTTACCATCCAACTGACATTGGGTGTTTAAAAGAATTGGCTTTCTTTTTATGTGTTGCTCAAATGTCTTGGAGATTATTCACCTACAGACAGAAAGCATTTGCATTTGAAGAGATTTTTGTCAAACAATCAATAAAGGTATTTGACCTCCATAAAAGCTTTATTTCCTAAACAAAGACACCCACACTTAAAAATATTACACACCTTTACATCTCATTAATGCAGACCTCACAACTCAAATTGATGACAGTTCAAACAAGTTACCTTCTGAAGATAAAGAAGAGTTCTACCAAAAAATTTACAGTTCATTAAGCTCAATGGGGAGAAGAGGGGTGGCTAAAGTTTTTCTTTTATCTAGGAAACTATTTCAAGTGTTTTCAGTGGCACAAAATTACAAGTATTTGCATACAAAAAATCATTCTTTCCAGTTATTACAGTCCCAAATTTCCTATAGTAAGCTATAGTTGATTAACTTAGTTATCTGTGCCTGGTGAATCTGAATGCTTAGAAAATCAATGTGATAATAATTAAAAAAATAATGATGGCAACCATGTATCAAATGCCTTAGACACTAGATGTATAGTTCTTTACATATATTGCTTCATATTGTACTAAATGTATGTAAGGTACATATTAATTTACAGCTAAGAAAACCAAGGCTTAAAGATTAATGTGCCATAGGTCACATAGCTTTAAGCAGCAAAGTTGGCTTGAAAACCTTTGATCTAAACCAATAGTTTTCAAAGTGTAGTCCTTGATCCAGCAGCATTTGTTGTTGATACAAATACTCAGGCCCTACTCCAGACCTGCTGAGTCAGGAACACTGGGAGTAGAATCCAGCCACCTGCTTTTAAAAAGTCCTCCAGTTGATTCTGACACATGCTAAAGTTTTAGAATTATTAATCTAAATAATAGCAATAATATCTATACTTATTATATAATGTACTATGTTACTGTACTATAGTAACCATTTGACTAATACCTAGGTTACTAGGTTAAGTATTTAATTTCTTGGTATATTAGTTTTCTCTATTACCAAAAACTGTACTTAAAACTTGAGTATTGTGTAAAGAGCAATGTATTGGGAGTCAAAAAGACTGGTTTTTTATCTCATAAATATGAACTAAAATTTCTGGGCCTGTTTCTTCACATGTAAAGTGAAGTCATTGGATGAGATAGTATCTAAACTCACTTTTAGCCCTAGTATTATTTTAGTTGCCTTGAAAATGTGAACTATTGACTACAAGAAAGCTGATTGATTTGTGCCTTTGCTACACAACTCTAGCTAGCAGAGACATTATTTACATCATAGTGTATATGAGTAGTAGTTGTGGCTTGCACAGTCAACAAAGCAGTATGTAGTTTATGCATCCTCATTACTTTACAGCAAAAAAGGAGCAAATTAACTCTAAGTGTTCTACTGTTAAAGAGCAGTATTTTCAGAACAGCTTTTACAAGGAATTCGGAGTGAAACAAATGACTCCAGAATCAGTTCTTCCATGATTTGGGTTTGAGATCTATAAGAAATTATTAGCCTTCCTGAGACTTTAAGAATTTATAGTAAAACAAAGATTTACTATTGTGGGGGAGGAACAGATCTCTTTGCTGAGACACCCCTGTAATAAGAAGACGGATTAACAGGAGAAAAAGAAAGAGAATTTTAATAACATATCTCCTGTATAAGTGGGAAATACCAGGAAAACTAACTCCTCAAAATGGCTGAAGCCAACACCTTAAATACCATCTCCAGCTCAGCCATTTTGAGGAGTTAATTTTCCTGGTATTTTCCATTTATACAGGAGATATACATGTTATTGTATACATGATATCACAATGAGTGATCTTCTTCACTATATATGAAAATGATTATTTCCCTGCCATTATCATATTTAAAAGTTAAGCTGATCAGGTAAGAATCTTGCACATTTTGTGGAGTATGCTTTTGGTTCTCAATAAACTTCAAGTGTTGTTGTTACTCATCGATCACAGCTGCTAATTCAGGAAATGTATAGGATGAATGGGTAAGCCCTGGTGTGCTGCTGTGGCCAACTGTTCCAGACCAGGAATTCCTGAGGGGGTTGAACAAATTGAAAGCATCCCTCCTGGCTGGGTTTGCCAACACTGTGGCCAAATAAACTCAGATAAACTCATCCCAAGAGAAGCTAATAACTCAAGAGATGAGGGTTTGGGAAATAGAAAGGGAGAAATTTATTTTAAGTGCCAGAAGCTGGGGGAGGTGACAGGTTCAAGACTTAACAACTATCTTCTCTGCTGGCAGGATGGAGACCTAGAGTTTTATAGGGAGAGGTTCAGGAGGATACTTGCAAGAGAGCAGGCAGAGAGCATATGATCATGGGCAGGGAAAGGGATGTGTGGGTGTGGTTTTCTATGTATTCAGTTGATAGCAGGGCTTTTCTGGCCTGGCAGTTGGAATGTTCTGGTCATTGCAAAACATCTTTGTCCAAGCTACAAGGGACTGTGGTAAGAAGTTGCTAAGGATGATGTCAAGGAGGTTACTGCCTGTGTTCTTCTCTAGGATTTTGATGGTTTCCTCTCTCACATTTAGTTCTTTCATCCACTTGGAATTTATTTTTTGTATGGTGTAAAAAAGTGGCCCACTTTCATTCTTCCATATATTGCTCTCCAGTTTTCCCTATGCCATCTGTTGAAGAAACTGTCTTTTTTCCATCAGACAGTCTTTCCTGCTTTGTCGAAGATTAGTTGGCCATATAGTTGTGGGTCAACTTTTGGGTTTTCTATTCTGTTCCATTGATCTATATGTCTGTTTTTGTCCCAGGATCATACTGTCTTGATCACTACAGCTTTGTAACACAGCTTGAAGTCTGGAATTGTGATACCTCCAGGTTTGCTTTTCATTTTCAGGATTGCTTTGGCTTTTTGGGGATCTTTTGTGGTTCCATTCAAATTTTAGGAGTGTTTGTTCTAGTTCTGTAAAAAATGGCTGGTATTTTGATAGGGATTGCATTAAATATGTAGATTGCTTTGGGTAGTATAGACATTTTAACATTTGTTCTTCCAATCCATGAGCATGGGATGTCTTTCCATTTCTTTGTGTCATCTTCAATTTCTTTCATCATTGTTTTTATAGTTTTCAGAATACAGATCCTTTACCTCTGTTTAGGTTTATTCCTAGTTATGGTTTTTGGTGCAATTGTAAATGGGATCGATTCCTTAATTTCTCTTTCTACTGCTTCATTATTGGTGTATAGAAATACAACAGATTTCTGTATGTTGATTTTGTATCCTACAACTGTACTGAATGCATGTATCAGTTCTACTAATTTTTGGTGGAGTCTTTTGGGTTTTCTATATAGAGTATCACGTCACCTGCAAATAGTGAACCTTTTACTTCTTCTTTGTCTATTTGGATGCCTTTTATTTCTTTTTGTTTTGTGATTGCTGTGGTTAGGACTTTCAGTACTATGTTAAATAACAGTGGTGAGAGTAGACATCCCTGTCTTGTTCCTGATCATAGAGGAAAAGCTCCCAGTATTTCCCCACTGAAAATGGTGTTAGGTGTGGGTTTTTCATATATGGCCTTTATTATGTTCATGTATATTTACCCGAAACCTACTTTGTTGAGGGTTTTTATCATGAATGGGTGTTGTACTTTGTCAAATGCTTTTTCTGCATCTATTGAAATGGTCATATGGTTCTTATCCTTTCTTTTATTAATGTCATGCATCATATTGATTGATTTGAGAATACTGAACGACACTTGCATACCAGGAGTAAATCTCACTTGTTCGTGGTGAATGATTGTTTTATTGTATTGTTAGTTTTGGTTTGCTAGCTTTTTATTGAGAATTTTTGCATCCATGTTTATCAGGAATATTGGCCTGTAGTTTTCTTATTTATTGGAGTCTTTACCTGGTTTTGGTATCAGAATAATGTTGGTCTCATGCAATGAGTTTGGAAGTTTTCCTTCTTCTTCTATTTTTTGGAATAGTTTGAGAAGAATAGGTATTAACTCTTCTTTAAATGTTTTGTAGAATTCGCCTGTGAAGCCATTTGGCCCAGACTTTTGTTTGTTGGGAGTATCTGATTAATAATTCAATTACTTTCCTGGTTATTGGTTTGTTCAACTTTTCTATTTCTTGTTTCAGTTTTGGTAGTTTGGTAGTTTGTATGTTTCTAGGAATTTATCCATTCTTCCAGGTTGTCCAATTTGTTGGCATATAGTTTTTCATAATATTCTCATATAATTGTTTGTATTTATGTGGTGTTGGTTGTTATTTCTAGATATGTTTCCTGAGAAGTGAAACAAAAGCAAAAATAAACTATTGGGACTTTATCAAAATAAAAACTTCTGCACAGTAAAGGAAACAATCAACTAAACTAAAAAACAACCTACTGATTGGGAGAAGATGTTTGCAAGTGACATATCTGATAAAGGATTAGTATTCAAAATCTATAAAGAACTTATCATAATCCACTCCCAAAAAACAAATAATTCAGTTAAAAAATGGGCAGAAGACATGAATAGACATTTTTCCAAAGAAGACATAAAGATGACCAACAGACACATGAAAAGATGCTCAACATCACTCATTGTCAGGGAAATACAAATAAAAACTACAATGAGATATCATCTCACTCCTGTCAGAATGGCTAAAATCAACAACACAAGAAACAACAGGTTTTGTCAAACATGTGGAAAAAGGGGAATTCTTTTCCATTGTTGGTGGGAATGCAAATTGGTTTAGCTATTGTGGAAAACAGTATGGAGGTTCCTCAAAAAGCTAAAAATAGAAGTACCTTATGATTCAGCATTCTTCTGGGGGAATCTTAGGATTGTAAAATAGTAGCAACTACTTCCAGATGAAATAAAACAGGACAGGAACAGACTTATAGGTATTTACCGAAAGAATACAAAAATACTAATTCAAAGGGATACATGCACCCCCAGCAAACCTATGGTTGCCAAGGAGGCTTTATGGTAGCTTTGCAGGAAACTCTAAACAGTATAGAGATTAGTGAAATCAAGTTGACTGTGGTATAGAAAGAGAGGTATTTATTTATGTATTAGAGAGAGAGAGCACAAGAAGGGAGAGGGGTAGGGGGAGAAGCAGACTCCCCACTGAGCAGGGAGCCTGACGTGGGGCTCAATCCCAATACCTTGAGATCACAACCTGAGCTGAAGACAGATGCTTAACCAACTGAGCCACCCAGGTGCCCCTAGAAAGACAGTTTATTGGATGGTTATAGGTGCCAAAGCAAAATGACCCCATAGTAAAGGTACTATGCAAATAACATGAAGTGTCAGAAGCTATGAGTGAAGAGAGGTTGGACACTGGACAGTAGCAGGATAATGGTAGGAGTGGTAAAAGTGAGGAACAAGAAAACCTAAGCAACTCTTATGAAAGAATATTAATTGATTCTTGCTTAGAAAGTAACAAAATAATTTAGTCAGTAGAATTGGTTGGTAGTCTTCTAATTCTTCAACTCTCTTCAAGTTCTAATGACATTTACCTGCATGGATATTCAGGTGAGGTCTAACCATCTATCTAATATTCCTATGTAATGAAACCTTTACTAGTTCTACTGAAGTGAGTGATATTTTTGTTCCTTGAATTGAAGAGTCAAATTTATAACAACTTGGCAAGACAGGGAATATTATCACTGAAAAGTAACTGAGGAGTAGGTAAAATGGTTAATTGATTTAGTGAGGTTAAATAGCTAGTAAAGAACAGAGATAAGATTTGAACTTTGTTCTGGCTTCAAAACATATATTCACATTGTCTTACTTTTAATTATTCTTTTAATTTTCATTTATTTTTTTAATTTTAATTTTAATTTTTACTATTTTCATTTTTACTATTTTTACTATTTTCATTTTGCTATTTTTACTACGAAATTACTCAAAATAGAAGAGACAATAACACCCATGTACTCACGACCCATTTTTACAGACATTAACATACTGCCATGTTTGCTTCATATCTTTTCCTTTTAAAATCTTATAGATACACCTGAGGCCCATCCCCATCAATTTCTCCTCTCTTTCTTCACCTTAAAGATTGCTTTGTATTGAGGCCAGTGTGTGTCTATGGCCATACCACCCTGAACATGCCCGATCTCATCTGATCTAGGAAACTAAGCAGGGTCGGGCCTGGTTAGTACTTGGATGGGAGGTCAGTGTGTTTCATTTCCTTGCATTTAAATATACTCTTACTATGTAATTATGTATACAGAAACAAAGCCCCAAGAGCAGAAGTGACATCTAATGTCTGTAATTCTCAGACTTCTGGACTTCATAGGATAGGAACATTTATAAATAAATAGATTTGTAAGTAAATTATAAATAGGGTTTGCCAACTGGTGTGTATCTATGTGCCAACTGAAAATCTTTAAAATAACATCTACTATCATACCTACAACACCTATTGCCATCTACTATCACCAACTTTAAAGCTATAATTAGGAAATATTCTCAGTAATAAGAATAGTTAGTAAAATTAAATATATTTAGCTATTTGGAAAGCTCTCTAGTTGTCCTCACTTTTAACCAGTAAGAGGTTTAACAGAAGCTGGTACTCTATTCAGACCAGCTCTGGGGGGCCAATGAGACAACTGATGAATGGTATAACTGGGACTAGAACTTGGGGTTCCCCACTCCCTGGTTCAGTGCTTTTTTCACTACATCATTCTGTCATGAGTCACATACTTTATATGGTTGACCCAGTGCACAGAATGATCTAGTTCGTAAGCCTATAATAGTCATTCATAACCAAATCCTTGAATTAGAATATTTGAGATCCACATTTAAAAGGTCAATGTGTTATTAGGACATGATAACCAATAAATCATTATCATCCACTTAACATTATTTTCTCAGATTTTCAGATTAGTCACTAGTCATTTCAGGACATGAAAATATATGACCCTGGGCTAAGGACTTTTGAAAACCAGAGGGGTTAAAGGAAAGCAGAGTTGATGCTTTAATAACTGAAAAGGGAATGACTAATGATTTCACATAATGAAGTTCAATAACGAAAACAATTTTTTAGCAGTAAAATGCATTTGAAGAAGGAACAGTTTCTTTGCATGTTTTCTTTCCTCCCTAATTTCATAAAGTTGGAGTGTTCCAAGGCTCATTTCATATATCTTTCCACTATTTAAACTAACTCTTTTGGTCATCACATCCAATTTCAAAAGTCTTTGAATACCATCTATATACTGATGACTCCCAAATTTTATCTCTAGCCTAGGTCTTTTTCCTTAATGCCTGGCTTTTATATCTAGTTGTCTACTCAATATCTACATTTTGATGTCTAATAAGCATCTCAAATTTAATATGCCCAAATCCAAACTCTTAATCTCCTTCTTCAAATCTATTCCACTTACACTTTTTCTGATGTCCATTAATGGTAACTCAATCCTTCTAGCTGCTCAAGTCAACAATTTTGGAGTCATTTTTTACTTTTTCTCATGTTCCACATCTTCCAATCTGTCATGAAATCCTATTAATTATACCTTCAAAATAAATTCATAGCCTGACTACTTCTCGTCATATTCACCACTACCAGATTGACACAAGCCACCATTATTTCTCATATGAACAGTGTAATAGCCTTAAATCTGATCTCTCTGCTTTTATCCATTCCCTTACAATTTATTCTCAACAGAGAAGACCAGGTAATTTTTAAGGGGAAATTAGATAATTTAATCCTTTGATCAACACTTTCCAATGTTTCTCCACAGAGTAAAAGACAAAAACTTTAAAGTTGCATATCAGGACCTATAAGGTATATTCCAGTGCTTTCCAATATATCAAAAACTAATGATGTACTATATTTTGGTTAATTGAATTTAAATTTAAAAAAGAAATCTAACCTAAGCAACTTATGCAATTTTAGGTTTTCTAGTAACCACATTAAAAATAAACAGGAAAATTAATTTTAATGACCTCTGTGCAATATAGATGAAATATTACTACCTTACCATGTAACCAATATAAAATATTATTAATGAGATATTTCATATTCTCTATGTTTTTTAAAATATTTTTTTTTATTTGTCAGAGAGAGAGAGATAGAGAGAGCACAAGCAGGGGAACCACCAGGCAGAGGAAGAAGCAGGTTCCCCTCTGAGCAAAAGCCCTGAGCCAAAGACAGATGCTTAACTGACTGAGCCCCCCAGGCGTCCTTACACATTCTCTTTTTCATAGTACATCTTCAAAATCTGGCATGTATTTTATACTGAAATCACATTTTCAGTTTGAACTATTCACATTTCAAGGGCTCAATAACCACATGCAGCCAATTGTATCACACAGTGCATGTCCTTTCGTTACTCCTTTGATCTCATCTCCTAATATTTTCCCTCTCACTTATTCAGCTCTAATACTCCCATACTCAGACAGTCTGGAAAGACTCTACACTTGCTATTCTTTCTGCTTAGAATGTTCCTATCCCTGATACCCAACTGATTTACTCCCTCACCTCCTATAGGTATTTGGTCAAATGGTACTTTCTCAATGAGGCCTTCCCTGACTATGTATAATTGCTGTGTCCCCTGGGGGACTGCCTATCTCCCTTACAAGATTTAGTCATCTGCATGAAACTTGTTAATATTAGTATTTTGATATTGAATGTCATCTACTTTTTAAAGATTATTTAGATCTATAGACTAGAAAGTAAGTTCTAGGGGGTAGGGGTTTGTTTTGGCTTTTTTTTTTTTTTTTTGGTTTATTGCTGCTATATCCCCTGTGGTAAGAAAAGTACCAGATGATAGTAAAACAATGAAGAATTATTGAATAAAATAATTTAAAAATAAGCAAAGATATACTATTTAGACCTTAATACATAGCAGTGACAACTAATTCTGGTTTGACATACTCTAGGGTACCTACCAGGAATCTCAATAAGTCATTTATTCCATAAATATTTAATAAATTACTACAGTGTACTAGGTAAAGGAGTTACAAGGGGAATCTAAGAGAAATTATATCTGCCTTAATGGAGTATGCAGTCTAGTTAGAGAGATAGCCATTAAACAAAGAATCACATAAATTAATATTTACAAACATTGTAAAATGCTATGAAGTTAGAATATGACTCAGCAATAAAAAAATATTGAAAACACACAACAGCTTGAATGAATCTCCAGGGAATTATACTGAGTTAAAAAAATCCAGAAGGTTATATACTGTATAATTCCATTTATGATACAATTTTTTGAAATGACAAAACTATAGATATAGAGACTGATCAGTGATTCCTAGGGGTTAAGGCGGTAGTAAAGATGGAAGGGAAGTAGGTGTGGCTATAAAAGAATAATGAGATTTCTTTTTTTTTTTTTTTTTTTTTTTTTTATTTTTTTTTTTATTTATTTATTTGACAGAGAGAGAGACAGTGAGAGAGGGAACACAAGCAGGGGGAGTGCGAGAGGGAGAAGCAGGCTCCCCGCTGAGCAAGGAGCCCGATGTGGGGCTCGATCCCAGGACCCTGGGATCATGACCTGAGCCGAAGGCAGACGCTTAACGACTGAGCCACCCAGGCACCCTTAATGAGATTTCTTATAGCGATGGAAATGTTCTCTATTTTGGATGTGTCAATGTCAATATCCTGACTTTGTTATTGTACTACAGTTTTGCAAGATGTTATGATTGGGAGAAATTGAGTTAAAGGGACACAGAAACTCCCTGTATTATTTCTTACAACTGCACATGGATACACAATTATCTCAAAATGAAAAAGAAAAGTACAGGGTGATATGAAAGCATAGAATAAATATGGTGAATTAAGAGGGCTTCTTTGAGGAAGTGATATTCAGGCTCTAATAGAAGTATGAGCAAAAAATAACTGGACATAGGGGAGGGGACAGCATTCTAGGCAGAAATATTATTCCTTTGCAGTATGGAGGTTAGATTAGACAGGGAACAGTGGTTGACACAGGAATATTGGGTGGCTAGCATAGTAGTCTATGTAAGACACAATGGTAATTTGGTCTTCTGTGATATCAATCATGATGATAATTAAATGGACCCAAGAGCTATTCAGGATGTGAAATAAAGTGACAGAAGGTTTAAAGATAGATGAAAATAAATTATATTGATTCACTTAAAAATATATATTTTAGGGCGCCTGGGTGGCTCAGTTGGTTAAGCGACTGCTTTCAGCTCAGGTCATGATCCTGGAGTCCCTGGATCGAGTCCCACATCAGGCTCTCTGCTTGGCAGGGAGCCTGCTTCTCCCTCTGACCCTCCCCCGTCTCCTGTGCTCTCTCTCTCTCATTCTCTCTGTCTCAAATAAATAAATAAAATCTTTAAAAAAAAATATATATATATATATATATATATTAGTAGTGCTGGGAAACATTAGATCATTATGATTCTTAAAGGTTGTAAATAACCAATACAAAGTAATACATACCTTTTGAAATTACCTTGATTTGTAACACATGATATTTGCACAAAACACTAATGGATGCTGATCTACCTGTCACACAACAAAGAAAATAGTTGTCACTTGTAAATCTTTTCTTTCCAACATATATTCATTGTACAGCTCCAGAGAAAAATGAAACAATCAAACTCACCTGTATGTCCCTATTCACTTACACATTCATTCATCATATTGAATAGTAACTATATTCAGACATTAAACATACATACAGACATAAAAAGAATTGAGTCTTATCATAGCTTAGGCTCTGGAGGCCTTCAGAACTGAGTTTGAATTCTGGCTCTGTGCTTATTATCAGCCTTGTGTTAGGTAGATTACCTATGTTCCTGTCACCAGTTTCCTCATCTCTTTTAAAATAGAAATAATGGTATAAAGTCCTACTTGTTCTTAACACTGCTCCACTGACTTCTGGGAAACAACCATCTCTGGATTCTCCTAATAACTCTGACAAGAACTTCTCATTTCTTTGTGGATCTATTTCTTCTATCTATTCCTTAAAAATTAATTTGTCTATGGCTCTGCCCTCAAAACACTGCCTCACTTGACTCAATCTCTCCAGGATTCTCATTAAAGCTTTTATGGTTTCATAAAAGCTGTATAGGCTATGAACATCAAGTCTCTATCTCTAGCCTCAGACATGTTCAATAAATGACTGCTGGAGTCATTTTCCTAGATTTCCCAAGGCTTCTCAAATCAAACATGACCAAAAACTAAATTCATCTTACCTCCAAAGCATGCTCTACTTTATTTGCTATCTTGCCTAATGTCACAACCACACCACCCAGTCCTCCTCAATACAATCTGATGTTGTCCTTGAATTGCATTCTCACCCCCCAAATAATGTTATAAATACTTCAAATGCACAAAAGCTTAAAGTATAACATAAAAATCTCTTACATATCTATTAAACAGCTTTGTCATGACTTAAATTTTTGCCATATTTATTTTAGATCCTTGTTATAAATAAACAATTTGTAAGTATATATGGAGACATATATGTAGGCACACATCTCCTTTCCTCCCTCTTTCTCTAGAAGTGACTACGATTTTCAATTCGGTATTCATGATTTCCAAGAATGCTTTGTGCTTTCATAACAGACTGGTGTATCCACAAACATGTCTCCATATACCTATACTGAATATATACATGATTCAAACTTTGTATTAATAGAATGATCCTGCATATATACATCTACAATTTTTTGTGTTTGTTCAACCTTATAATTGTGGTATTTATCTGTATGCTTTGATTCATTTTTATTGCTTAATAGTATTCCATTGTAGAAGAATACCATGATCCATTTTCTTGATTGAAATTTAAGTTTTTTTCTTTTACTACAAGTGTTATAAATTTTGTCCTTAAAATGTCTCCATTTGTGCCTGTATTGAAACTTTTCTAGGAATATTGGAATGCAATTGCAATTCTTTATCTTTACTAGCTAGGAGTCATACCCATTTGTATGTCTACCAGCAACATGTAAGAGTTTCATTGTTCCACAATTCCCAAATACCTAATATTGTTACTTCTTTTTCTTATCTGACATGTATGAAGTGCTGGCTCATTGTTTTAATGCACATTTTCCTGATTTCTAGTGTATTTGAACATATTTTCATATGTACATTAGATATCCAGTTTTCTTTGTTTCTAAATTACCTGTGCACATTCTTTAGTCTTTCATTTTAATTTTTTGTATTTTTCTTATTCCTTTATGATACATATTTTTATCATTCTTGATATAACCCTTTGTCAGATAGATGCATTACAAAGAATTCTCCCAATATAAAAGGTATTTTTCTAATTTTGTTTATAATACTCTATTGTACAAAAGTACTTAATTTTCATACAACTAAATGCATTACTTTTTTTTAAGATTAAGGGTTTTTTTGGTGTACATTTTATATAGAAAATCTATTCCTACCCTTAAATCAAATATATGTTTTCATCTTTACTTTGTAAAAGTTTTGGAATTTTGTTTTTCATATTTAAATCTTTACTCAATCTGAGATTTGCATTTGTTTACAGTGTAAAATATGGAATAAATGAAAAATATTTTCATAATTATAACTAATTGTTCCAGTACCATTTATTTAAAAGTCCATATTTTTCTGTACTTATTCCTAATACCCCCTTATTTTTATATATCAGTTCTTCTATATATATTAGTTTCATATCGTATCCACTGGGGAATATCTATCTTTGTAATAATAATGCATTTCTTTTTTTTTTCAATAATAATGCATTTCTTACCAAATATTTATAATATTATATTGTACAGAATGTTTCTCCCTTGTTTTTAGAAATTATATTATCTATTCTTTTTATCTTGTATATTTATATAAATTTTAGGATCTGTGTGTCAATTTTCATGACAAAAGATCTTTTTAGAATCTTGAGGGGAATTGCATTTAATTTATGGATTAATTAAGGGATTGCTGTCATATATGCCATATTTTTTGCCCTTCCAAGACAATAATATAGCACTTCATTTAATTAAGTTTATTTTATAATATTCACTACATTTTTATAATTTCTACAAAATTATTTTTTAAAGATTTATTTATTTATTTGTTTTAGGGATAGAGCAGAGGGAGAGGAAGAGAATCTCAAGCACACTCCCCACTGAGCATGGAGCCTGACATAGGGCTTGATCTCATGACCTGGACCAAAATCAAGAGTCGGACGCTTAACTGACTGAGCCACCCAGGCACCCCTCTACAAAAAATATTCTGCTCAATTTTAATTATTTATTGTATTATATATAGGTGCTGAAGGGGACCAGAATATGCCATCTCAAAATATTCCTCTTTGCCATAATGACTATTTTGAACTGTTTATTTTTAAGAAAAAAACACACAGAAAATGCTCTGAAAACCAAATAAAAGTTGCTCTTTAGTAAGAGATGTTTATTTATATTTATAAGGGAAATCTCTATTTGTAAGGGTGTTCTCCCTCTCTGTAACAGGAAGAGGAAGGTGACTAAAATTCTAGAAACTCATTACTTCTCTTGATAATGGAAAATGCAGCTATTAAATCCTTAACATTCTTAACATTGTTTACTGTGTTTTGTCTGATAACCTCTAATAACTGTCTCCCTGACCCCCAACATCTTTCTTGTGTCTTTTTTTTAGAGGGGAGGGTAAGGGGCAGAGGGACAGGGAGAGAGGGAATCCCAAGCAGATTCCATGCCCAGTGTAGAGTCTGACAAGTGGCTCAATCTCACAACCCTGAGATCATGAACTGAGCTTAAATCAAGAGTCAGACACTTAACTGACTGATTCACCCAGGCACCCCTCTTTTGTCTTTAGATGGAGATGGTATTTAAGGTGTTGGATTGGGCCACTTTGAGGAGTCACTCAGTTTTCTTGGGTATCTCCCATATATACAGCAAGTATACATGGTATTAAACTTCTCTTTGTTTTTCTCCTATTAATCTATCTTTTTATTACAGGGGATTCTCAGTCAAGAACCTAGAAGGGTAGAGGAAAATTTGTTGTTCCTCCCCTACAGTGAATAAAAACACAAATAACAATTTTGCATTGATATTTGTAGCCCTCAAATTGTTACTGTGCTAGAGCAAAAATGGTATATCTGTACAATGGAATATTATTCAGCTATCAAAAGAATGGAGTACTGATGCATGCTACTGCATGTATAAACCTTGGAAACATTTTGTTAAGTGAAAGAAGTCAGTCACAAAAAGCCACGTATTGTATGATTCTGAAAAAGGACTTCGACTACCTCCATTTTGACCTTAGTCTGTGCTTTTTAATTAAGTTCTTTTTCCCAGATTATCTCTCTCTTCTTTAAAAGATCTTACTTATTTGAGAGAGAGAGAAAGTGAGAGACAGAGCATGAGCAGAGGGGGGGGGCAGAGGGGGAGGGAGAAGCTGACCCTCCTCTGAACAGGGAACCCTGATGAGGGACTCAATCCCAGGACCCTGGGATCATGACCTGACCCAAAGGCAGACACTTAACCACTAAGCCACCAAGGCAACCCTCCAGATTATCTCTTAACTCAGGCAAAAGACCCTGTGGGCAAAGCATCCCCATAATGGGAACTAAAACTACCCCCTCAAGCAATAAGGACTGCCCTGAGCCAGCAAGACCTTGCATGATTGACCCCAAGATGATGATTGACCTGACCTTTACTGTCCACGTGCATGTACCCACTGACCCTTGTCCTACATTTTCCTTATATAAACCTAGAAGTTCTTTCAGCATTTTGGAAACAGTTTTTGAGACATTAGTCTGCTGTCTTCCCAGTGCTGGCCTGACTGAAATAAATTCCTTTCTTGTTTTATCACCACTCGTCTCTCTACCTTTGGATTTTGTCAGTGGTGAGTGGCCAAACCTGGTCTGTTTGGGACCCCCAGAGCCAGGTGCTTTTGCACCCCTGTGCCCTGGATACAATTCCATTCATATGAAATGTCTAGAATAGGCAAATCCATATAGATAGAAAACTGATTAGTGTTTTATGGAAACTGTGGGTAAGAGAATATGAAAAGTGACTGCTAATGAGTATGGGGTTTCCTTTAGAGTGATAAAAATATTCTGGAATTAAATATAGGTAATGGTTCCACAGCTCTGTGAGTATATTAATAAATTCTGAGTTCCATAACTTAAAATGGTAGATTTTATGGTATGTGAATTTCATCACACAAAATAAGGAAAAATTTAAGATAGGAGTTTCACAGATCTTGACCATAAAACTACCTGCACACACACACACACACACACACAAATACATGTTAAGCTGTAAACTACTTATTTAGGTTTGTATTGGTTAAAATTCTATTCACTTTTCCATTTTATATTGTGTTATGGAAAGTTATTTTTTCAGGATAGTCTATTTTATATAATTTATTGTCATAAAATCATTCATAGAATTCTCTTATAATGTATTTTCATATGATATTTTATATTTTCTTTAACCTTTCTTGAAATTTATAGTAGTAGGTTTTTGACATTATCTAGTCTGCTTTATTGCTGGAAGTGGAAGTCCATGCCCATATTCAATTATCCATGTTTTTTTGTCACATGTCTCTTTGTCAAATGTCTTTGTCAAATGTCTCTTGAGGCCATCTCCCTCTTCATGATAATGATTGGAATAGTTTCAGCCTTCATATTCTCATTTGTTAACTATTACACTATCTTCCTAATGAATCTCTGCTTTTGATCTTTTAATCATTAAATTGTTTACAAATCTACCACAGTTCATTTCTTCATTCAGTGGATATTTATTTTATGCCCATTAACATGAATATAAAATAAAAATTGCTTTGTTTAAAACTTTTACCTAAACTTTCAAAGCCTACCAATAACATAATATATATTATGTACCTTTCATGATTTAGCCTTTTTAATTTTCTAGCCTTATTTCTTATCATTTCCTGCTTCATGCTTTATGCTTCAGCATTATCAAACTACTTATAGTCCTTTGTCCACACCACACTACTACTCATTTCTATGCTTCTGCTCATGCTTCTTTGCCAAGTTTGTCCTCCCCCTCCAGCCCATAACTCTATTAAATAAACTAAGTCTTATTTATCTTTAAAAGTTTCACTCAAAGGTCACTTCCTTCAAAAATCCTTTCTTGAAACCCCTCCCAATCCACAGATCATGTTTGTTTCACACCTTCTGTACTTTCCTAATAATCTGCACATCTCTCAAATGTTGCACTGCCACACTGTTTTTGTTTCTGTTTTTTTGTACTTATGAGATTCTGTGTCCCTTTGTCCCTCTAGAACTTAGAGTCTTTGATGGCCAGATATCAGTCTTATTATATTTTGATTCCAAGTGCCTAGCATAGTGCTTGATATCTAGAAAAATCTTAATGCATATCTGTTGAATAAAATAAGTTAATGATTGGAGAATAAACTTAATTGAAGTTGAACAGATTTCTTTTTCTTAAATTGAACTAGATTTATTAAAAAAAAATAAGGTTGATGTGGAAAGAGCCAAGATACCTTTCAACAGACAAATGGATAAAGAAGATGTGGTCCATATATACAATGGAATATTACTCAGCCATCAGAAAAGATGAATACCCAGCTTTTACATCAACATGGATGGGACTGGAGGAGATTATGCTCAGTGAAATAAGTCAAGCAGAGAAAGTCAATTATCATATGGTTTCACTTATTTGTGGAACATAAGGAATAGCATGGAGGACATTAGGGGAAGGAAGGGAAAACTGAAGGGGGGGAATCAGAGAGGGAGATGAACCATGAGAGACTATGGACTCTGAGAAACAAACTGATGGTTTTAGAGGGGAGGGGGTTTGGGGGATGGGTTAGCCTGGTGATGGGTATTAAGGAGGGCACATAATGCATGGAGCACTGGGTGTTATACGAAAATAATGAATCATGGAACACTACATCAAAAACTAATGATGTACCATATGGGGACTAACATAACATAATAAAATAAAATTAAATTAAAAAAAAAGAAGGTTGAAAGTTATTTTGGGTTTTATACAGGGTTTTGAATGTAAATTGAGCATGGATCTCATTAATATGAAATTTTTCCAAATTTAGAAAATCAGGGAATATTCAATTCTCTGGCTTCCATAATACTAAACTATGTCTTCTTTATTCAATGATATATTTTAAGAAAACATTTAATTTTTAATTTTCATATAAACTCATAATTTATTACTATACATTTAAACACATACAACTTTTATGGGTATTTAGGTCATAAACTATAAATAAATATAAATCTTTTAAAATTTACTACTATGAAAGTTGTGAGGTAAGGGGCAAATGCCAAAGGAAAATTTTATAACATATTTTAAGCTTTTTTATTTTTTTATTTTATTTTATTTTTTTTAAGATTTTATTTATTTGTTTGACACAGAGAGAGAGATAGTGAGGGCAGGAACACAAGCAGGGGGAGTGGGAAAGGGAGAAGCAGGCTTCCCACCGAGCAGGGAGCCCAATGCGGGGCTCGATCCCAGGACCCTGGGATCATGATCTGAGCAGAAGGCAGACACTTAACAACTGAGCCACCCAGGAGTCCCAAGCTTTTTTAATTTAAATAACCTATTCAAAGTTATCGTTATCTGTGGTATCGTGATTTATAAGAAATATATTTTGGTCATGCAGATAACCAAAGTCTATTTCCCATATATATTTGATCTCAATCCAGTTCCTGACTTACAGCTCCCCAAATCCTTGGAATTTCTGTAGTAACAAGAACAATGGGAACATCTTCTAATATTTGTTCTCTTCTCCTCAGTTCCTAAAATTGTTTTAGATCCATAAAGGAAAAAGCGGTTTTGTTGTTCATAACAAGTCCCTTTCCACAGCAACTGGGTTTATGTTAATGAGGTAACTTTTAGAAAGCACCTAAGAATAGGGTCTCATTGCCAGGGAAACCAAACAGGAATAGTGTGTTGGAGATTTCAGTCCTACCCCTCAACTCCAGGGAGAAAGAGAGTCTGAAGGTTGACTTGATAGCCAATGGCCAATGATTAATCAACCATGCCTATGTAATGAAGCCTTCATAAAAACCCAAAAGAACTGGGTTCAGGGAGCTTCCTGGTTGGTGAACATGAGGGGATTTGGGGATAGTGGTGCACAGGAGAGTACATGAAATCTCTGTGCCCTTTTCCCATACCTTGCCCTATGTATCTCTTCCATCTGATGGTTCTGAGTTATATTCTTTTATAATAAATGGGGAATCTAGTAAGTAAAATGTTTCTCTGAGTTTTGTGAGATTGTCTAGCAAATTAAACCCAAGGAGGGGGTCATGGAAACCTCCAATCTGTAGCAGGTCAGTAGAAGAACAAGTAACAACTTGGGCTTGTGATTGGTATCTGAACCAGAGAGCAGTCTTGTGGAACTGAGTTCTTAACTTGTGGAATCTGATTCTATCTCTGGGTAGATAGTGTTTGGAGACTTCCTTGGTGGTGTGGGGAAATCACACTATCACCCACCACACGCATTGGCATTGGTTCTAGAACTTTTATTATCACTATATTATTTAAATGTAAATTGTCAATATATAAATACATATTTCATAATATTGAAAAAATAATAGTGTTGCTTTTTCTTCTTCCAAGTTTTTGTTTAAATTCCAGTTAACATACAGTGTAATATTAGTTACAAATCAAAACCACAGTGAGATATCATCTCACACCTGTCAGAGGGCTAAAATTAACAGTAGGAAACAGCAGATGTTGGCGAGGATGCAGAGAAAGGGGAACCCTCTTCCACTGTTGGTGGGAATGCAAACTGGTACAGCCACTCTGGAAAACAGTATGGAGGTTCCTCAAAAACATAACAGAACTACCCTATGATCCAGCAATTGCACTACTAGATATTTACACAAAAGATACAAAAGTACTGATTTGAAGAGATACATGCACCCTGATGTTTATAACACCATTATCAACATTAGGCAAATTATGGAAAGAGCCAAAATATCCATTGACTGATGAATGGGTAAAGAAAATGTTGTATATAATAACTTCAGCAAAGTCACAGGATATAAAATCAACATACAGAAATCTGTTGCATTTCCATACAACAATAATGAAGCAATAGTAAGAGAAATCAAGGAACCAATCCCATTTACAATTGTACCAAAACCCATAAGATACCTGGGAATAAACCTAAACAAAGAGGTAAAGGATCTGTACCCTGAAAACTATAAAAACAATGATGAAAGAAATTGAAGATGACACAAAGAAATGGAAAGACATCCCATGCTCATGGATTGGAAGAACAAATATTGTTAAAATGTCTATACTACCCAAAGCAATCTACACATTTAATGCAATCCCTATCAAAATACCACCAGCATTTTTTACAGAACTAGAACAAACACTCCTAAAATTTGAATGGAACCACAAAAGACCCCAGAATAGCCAAAGCAATCCTAAAAAGGAAAGAAAAGCTGGAGGTATCACAATTCCAAACTTCAAGCTGTGTTACAAAGCTGTAGTGATCAAGACAGTATGGTCCTGGGACAAAAAGAGACATATAGATCAATGGAACAGAAGAGAAAACCCAGAAATGGACTCACAACTATATGGTCAGCTAATCTTCAACAAAGCAGGAAAGACTGTCTGATGGAAAAAAAGACAGTCTCTTCAACAGATGGTATAGGGAAAACTGGAGAGCAACATATGGAAGAATGAAAGTGGGCCACTTTTTTACACCATACATAAAAATAAATTCCAAATGGATGAAAGAACTAAATCTGAGAGAGGAAACCATCAAAATCCTAGAGGAGAACACAGACAGAAACCTCTTTGACATTGGCTGCAGCAGCTTTTTTTTTTTTTTAAGATTTTATTTATTTATTTGACAGAGAGACACAGCAAGAGAGGGAACACAAGCAGGGGGAGTGGGAGAGGGAGAAGCAGGCTCCCTGCAGAGCAGGGAGCCTGATGTGGGACTTGATCCCAGGACCCTGGGATCATGACCTGAGCCGAAGGCAGTCGCTCAACCGACTGAGCCACCCAGGCGCCCTGCAGCAGCTTCTTATTAGACATGTCACTGGAGGCAAGGAAAACAAAAACAAAAATGAACTATTGGGACTTCATCAAGATAAAAACCTTCTGCAGAGCAAAGAAAACAATCAACTGAACTCAAAGACAACCTATGGAATGGGAGAAGATATTTGCAAATGACAAATCTGATAAAGGGTTCATATCCAAAAATCTGTAAAGAACTTATCAAACTCAGCACCCAAAAACCAAAGAATCCAGTTAAGAAATGGGCAGAAGACATTTTTCCAAAGAAGACATCCAGATGGCTAATAGACACATGAAAAGATGCTCAACATCCTTAATCATCAGGAAAATACAAATAAAAACCACAATGAGATATCACCTCACACCTGTCAAAATGGTTTAAATCAACAACACAAGAAATAACAGATGTTGGTGAGGTTGCAGAGAAAGGGGAACCCTCTTACACTGTTGGTGGGAGTGCAAACTGGTGCAGCCACTTTGTAAAATAATATGAAGTTTCCTCAAAATTTAAAAATAGAATTACCTCATGACCTAGCAATTGCACTACTAGGTATTTACCCAAAAGATACAAAAATACAGATTTGAAGGGGTATATGCATCCGTATGTTTATAGCAGCATTATCAACAATAGCCAAACTATGGAAAGAGCCCAAATGTGCATAGGCTGATGAGTGGATGAAGAAGTGGCATAAATATACAATGGAATATTACTCAGCCATCAAAAAGAATGAAATATTGCCTTTTGCAATGAGGTGGATAGAGCTAGAGTGTATTATGCTAAGTGAAATACATTAGTGAGAGAAAGACAAATACTGTATGATTTCACTCATATGTGGAATTTAAGGAAAAAAAAAAAACAGATGAACATACGGGGATGGGGGAAAAAAGAGAGGGAAACAAACCATAAGAGCTTCTTAACAATAGAGAATAAACTAAGAGTTGATGGTGGGAGGTAGGTGGGGGATGGGCTAAATGGCTGATGGGTATTAAGGAGGGCACTTGTGATGAACACTGGGTGTTATATGTAAGTGATGAACCACTAAATTCTATTCGTGAAACTAATATTACATTATATGTTCACTAACTAGAATTTAAATAAAAATTTGAAAAAGAAAAAAAAAAGAGGAGATATATATACACAATGTAATATTACTCAGCCATAAAAGAGAATGAAATCTTGCCATTTGCAATGACATAGATGGAACTAGAGAATATTTTTTTTTATTCTTATGTTAATCCCCATACATTACATCATTAGTTTTAGATGTAGTGTTCCATGATTCATTGTTTGTGCATAACACCCAGTGCTCCATGCAGAATGTGCCCTCCTCAATACCCATTACCAGGCTAACCCATCCTCCCACCCCCCGTCCCCTCTAGAACCCTCAGTTTGTTTTTCAGAGTCCATCGTCTCTCGTGGTTCATCTAACCCTCCGATTTCCCCCGCTTCATTCTTCCCCTCCTGCTAGCTGCTGCTTCTTCTTCTTTTTTTTTTTTTCCTTAACATATATTGCATTATTTGTTTCAGAGGTACAGATCGGAGATTTAACAGTCTTGTACAATTCACAGCACTTACCAGAGTACATACCCCCCCCAGTGTCTATCACCCAGTCACGCCAACCCTCCCACCCCACCCCCCACTCCAGCAACCCTCAGTTTGTTTCCTGCGATTAAGAATTCCTCATATCAGTGAGGTCATATGATACATGTCTTTCTCTGTTTGACTTATTTCACTCAACATAATACCCTCCAGTTCCATCCACGTCATTGCAAATGGCAAGATCTCATTCCTTTTGATGGCTGCATAATATTCCATTGTATATATATACCACTTCTTCTTTATCCATTCATCTGTCGATGGACATCTTGGCTCTTTCCACAGTTTGGCTATTGTGGACATTGCTGCTGTAAACATTGGGGTGCACGTACCCTTTCGGATCCCTACTTTTGTATCTTTGGGGTAAATACCCAGTAGTGCAATTGCTGGATCATAGGGTAGCTCTATTTTCAACTTTTTGAGGAACCTCCATACTGTTTTCCAGAGTGGCTGCACCAGTTTGCATTCCCACCAACAGTGTAGGAGGGTTCCCCTTTCTCCGCATCCCCGCCAACATCTGTCATTTCCTGACTTGTTAATTTTAGCCATTCTGACTGGTGTGAGGTGGTATCTCATTGAGGTTTTGATTTGGATTTCCCTGATGCCGAGCGATATTGAGCACTTTTTCATGTGTCTGTTGGCCATTTGGATGTCTTCTTTGGAAAAATGTCTGTTCATGTCTTCTGCCCATTTCTTGATTGGATTCTTTGTTCTTTGGGTGTTGAGTTTGATGAGTTCTTTATAGATTTTGGATACTAGCCCTTTATCTGATATGTCATTTGCAAATATCTTCTCCCATTTGGTCGGTTCTCTTTTGGTTTTGTTGACTGTTTCCTTTGCTTTGCAAAAGCTTTTTATCTTGATGAAGTCTCAATAGTTCATTTTTGCTCTTGCTTCCCTTGCCTTTGGTGATGTTTCTAGGAAGAAGTTGCTTCGGCTGAGGTCAAAGAGGTTGCTGCCTGTGTGTCTGGTTTTGGGATCAAGGTAATGCTGGCCTCATAAAATGAGTTTGGAAGTTTTCCTTCCATTTCTATTTTTTGGAACAGTTTCAGAAGAATAGGTATTAATTCTTCTTGAAATGTTTGGTAGAATTCCCCTGGGAAGCCATCTGGCCCTGGGCTTTTGTTTGTTGGGAGATTTTTGATGACTGCTTCAATTTCCTTAGTGGTTATAGGTCTGTTCAGGTTTTCTATTTCTTCTTGGTTCAGTTTTGGTAGTTGATACATCTCTAGGAATGCCTCCATTTCTTCCAGGTTATCTAATTTGCTGGCATAGAGTTGCTCATAATATGTTCTTATAATTGTTTGTATTTCTTTGGTGTTGGTTGTGATCTCTCCTCTTTCATTCATGATTTTGTTGATTTGGGTCATTTCTCTTTTCTTTTTGATAAGTCTGGCCAGGGGTTTATCAATCTTGTTAATTCTTTCAAAGAACCAGCTCCTAGTTTCGTTGATCTCTTCTACTGTTCTTTTGGTTTCTATTTCATTGATTTCTGCTCTGATCTGTATTATTTCTCTTCTCCTGCTGGGTTTAGGCTTTATTTGCTGTTCTTTCTCCAGCTCCTTTAGGTGGAGGGTTAGGTTGTGTACTTGAGACCTTTCTTGTTTCTTGAGAAAGGCTTGTATTGCTATATACTTTCCTCTTAGGACTGCCTTTGCTGCATCCCAAAGATTTTGAATAGTTGTGTTTTCATTTTCATTGGTTTCCATGTATTTTTTTAATTCTTCTTTAATTTCCTGGTTGACCCATTCATTCTTCAGTAGGATGCTCTTTAGCCTCCATGTATTTGAGTTCTTTCCGACTTTCCTCTTGTGATTGAGTTCTAGTTTCAAAGCATTGTGGTCTGAAAATAGGCAGGGAATGATCCCAATCTTTTGGTACCAGTTGAGACCTGATTTATGACCTAGGATGTGATCTATTCTGGAGAATGTTTCATGGGCACTAGAGAAGAATGTGTATTCTGTTGCTTTGGGATGGAATGTTCTGAATATGTCTGTGAAGTCCATTTGGTCCAGTGTGTCATTTAAAGTCTTTATTTCCTTGTTGATCTTTTGCTTAGACGATCTGTCCATTTCAGTGAGGGGGGTGTTAAAGTCCCCCACTATTATTGTATTGTTGTCGATGTGTTTCTTTGCTTTTGTTATTAATTGCCTTATATAATTGGCTGTTCCCATATTAGGGGCATAGAGATTTACAATTGTTAGATCTTCTTGTTGGATACACCCTTTAAGTAGGATATAATGTCCTTCCTCATCTCTTATTACAGTCTTTGGTTTAAAATCTAATTTGTCTGATATAAGGATTGCCACCCCAGCTTTCTTTTGGTGTCCATTAGCACAGTAAATGGTTTTCCACCCCCTCACTTTCAATCTGGGGGTGCCTTTGGTTTTAAAATGAGTCTCTTGCAGACAGCATATCGATGGGTCTTGTTTTTTAATCCAATCTGATAGCCTGTGTCTTTTGATTGGGACATTTAGCCCATTTACATTCAGGGTAACTATTGAAAGATAGGAATTAAGTGCCATTGTATTGCCTGTAAGGTGACTGTTACTGTATATTGTCTGTGTTCCTTTCTGGTCTATGTTGCTTTTAGGCTCTCTCTTTGCTTAGAGGACCCCTTTCAAGATTTCTTGTAGGGCTGGTTTTGTGTTTGCAAATTCCTTTAGTTTTTGTTTGTCCTGGAAGCTTTTTATCTCTCCTTCTATTTTTAATGACAGCCTAGTTGGATAGAGTATTCTTGGCTGCATATTTTTCTCATTTAGTGCTCTGAATATATCCTGCCAATCCTTTCTGGCCTGCCAGGTCTCTGTAGATAGGTCTGTTGCCAATCTAATGTTTCTACCAATGTAGGTTACATATCTCTTCTCCCGAGCTGCTTTCAGGATTTTCTCTTTGTCTATGAGACTCGTAAGTTTTACTATTAGATGTCGGGGTGTTGACCTATTTTTATTGATTTTGAGAGGGGTTCTCTGTGCTTCCTGGATTTTGATGCCTGTTTCCTTCCCCAAATTAGGGAAGTTCTCTGCTATAATTTGCTCCATTATACCTTCTGCCCCTCTCTCTCTTTCTTCTTCTTCTGGGATCCCAATTATTCTAATGTTGTTTCGTCTTATGGTATCGCTTATCTCTCGAATTCTGCCCTCATGATCCAGTAGTTGTTCATCTCTCTTTTTCTCAGCTTCTTTATTTTCCATCATTTGGTCTTCTATATTACTGATTCTCTCTTCTGCCTCATTTATCCTAGCAGTTAGCGCCCCCATATTTGATTGCACCTCATTAATAGCCTTTTTGATTTTTACTTGGTTAGATTTTAGTTCTTTTACTTCTCCAGAAAGGATTTCTCTAATACCTTCCATATTTTTTCCAAGCCCAGCTAGTATCTTTAAAGTGATGATTCTGAACTCTAGATCTGACATCGTACTAATGTCCGTATTGAGTAGGTCCCTGGCAGTCAGTACTACCTCTTGTTCTTTTTGCTGAGGTGATTTTTTCTGTCTTGTCATTTTGTGCAGAGGAGAATAGATTAATGAGAGAACAAAATGCTAGCAGAGTAACAACGTCCCCAGAAAATATACTCTAAACAAATCAGAAAAGGCCTGAAGCAGTGGAAAAAGAAAGGGGAAGAGAGAAAAAAGAAAAAGAAAAAAAAGAAAAAGATAAAGATAAAGATAAAAACAAACAAAACAAAACAACAACAACAACAAAACCCAGAATGTGATCAAATATGATCAGGCTGGTATATAGATCAGTGTCACACACTAGATTTGGGGTGTATTTGGTCTGTTAGAAGAAAGTGCCTCCCAAAATTTTAAAGAAAGAAAAACTTATATATGTACAAAAATAAGGGTTGATATGATGAAGGGATGGAATATGACTGTAAAGATGGAAATTATAAAAAATTTTATAAAAGGAATTGATAAGAAGTTGTTTGAAAAAAGAAAGAAGAGGATTTAAAAAAAGAAAAAAGAAAAAAATAGGGAGAGAATGTGATCAGGCAGGGGAGTAGAAAAAACTATATACTAGAGATTTAGGGTATATTTTAATCTGTTAGAAGAAACTATCTCAAAATTTTAAAGAGAGAACAACTTATATATATATGCCAAAAATACAGGTAACTACTATGAAGGGATAGAATATGACTCTAAAAATGAAAAATAAAAATGTTTTTTAAAAAAAGGGATTGAAAAGATGTTGGTTGAAAAAGGGAAAAAGAAAAATTCAAAAAAAAAGAAAAAAAAAGAAAAAAGACAGTTAAAAAAAATTAACTTTGAAAGACTACAGAATCATGGTAAAAAAGCCATGGATTCTATGTGCAGTATTCCCCTAGCGCTGGAGTTCTGCCGTTCTCATTGATCAGTATAAACTTGGTCTTGGCTGGCTGTTCTCGCTGATCTTCTGGGGGAGGGGCCTGTTGCCGTGGTTTCCAAATGTCTTTGACGGAGGCGAAATTGCCCCGCCCTTGCCCCGTCCGGGCTAAGTAATCTGCTCAGGTTGCTCTCCAGAGCTTTTGTTCCCTGCGAGCTTTCCGTACAGCTTTGGAGGCGGAGAGTGAAAATGGCGGCCTCCCAATCTCTGCCCCGGAGGAGCCGAGAACTCAGGGCCCCGCTCCTCAGTGCGCCCCAGAGAAAAGCATTCAGTCACTCCCGTCTCCCCGGTCTCCAGCCGCACTCCGTGCTCACCCGGCCTGTGACCGCGCGTTTCTATCTCTGGCACCCGACCCCAGGTGGAGTCTCCAAACCCAGCAGATCCCTGCGGTGCACTCCTGCGCGGCTCCTCCCGGGGGAGGAAGCTGAGTCTCCCTGGATCTGCCGCTTGTTGGGTCCCTGCTGGAGGAGCAGGGGCCCAACTGTGCCGCAGATCACGGTTTATGGCAACCCCGAGCTGAGAGCCCGCGCCTGGGCTCCGCCTCTGCAGCCGGCTTCCCTGCTCATTACCTGGGATCTCTGCCACACTCAGGCACCCCCGGTCTTTCTGTGACCCTGAGGGTCCTGAGACCACACTGTCCCGGAGGGTTCCA
Source organism: Mirounga angustirostris (assembly GCF_029215605.1). Taxonomy (NCBI): domain Eukaryota; kingdom Metazoa; phylum Chordata; class Mammalia; order Carnivora; family Phocidae; genus Mirounga; species Mirounga angustirostris. The sequence continues at coordinate 103,509,752 of NW_026991719.1, forward strand.
TCCCCCGCTTCGCCACCAGAGTGACGTCCCTCGGCGGAGCAGACTTTTAAAAGTTCCGATTTTGTGCTCCGTGGTTCTATCACTTTCCAGAAGCGGCCGACGGAGGCCCCTCCCCTGCAGTCTATCCTCTCGAATATCACCTCAGATTCACTTCTCCGCACGTCCTACCTTCCAGAAAGTGGTCGCTTTTCTTATGAGAGAGTTGTTGCTATTCTTTTCTTTGATCTCCTGTTGAGTTTGTAGGTGTTCAGAATGGTTTGATCCCTATCCAGCTGAATTCCTGAGAGGAGACGAAATCCAGGTCTCCTACTCCTCCGCCATCTTGCTCCGCCCTGGAACTAGAGAATATTATGCTAAGTGAAATAAGTAAGAGAAAGACGAATACCATATGATTTCACTCATGTGGATTTTAAGAAACATAACAGAAGAACGTAGGAACAAGAGAGGCAAACCATAAAACAGACTCTTAATTCTAGAGAACAAATAAGTGTTGCTGGAGGGGAGGTGGACAAGTTGGGGGTGATGGATTGGTTAGATGAATGATGGGTATTTAGGAGGGCAGTTGTGATGAGCACCTGGTATTTTATGTAAGTGTTCAATCAGTAAATCCTACACCTGAAACTAATATTAGTGCTGCTTTTTAAATGGATGGTTATAAAGCTTCATATTTATATTGCATAGTATTTTCTTATAAAGCATTATAATTTTTATTTGATCTCTCATTTAATTCATCATTAATTTCATAATGTTTTAAGGGGTTCCATTTCATTTGAGGATACTTTCAATAAGCATTATATTAGAACACAGTAAGGAAAAATATCCCCCTAAGCAAAGCTGCCCTTTCATTAAGTTCTGCACTCTGAAAGCTAATTTCTTTCCTTTATGGATTGATGACTACAAAACAAGAATTGTGTAGTTATAGTAAAACTCAGTGGATATCAATAGATTAAATTTTCTATCAACTGTTGATTATCTGAAGGCCAATTAACAAGTTTTTACCTATATATGGCTGTAGCTTATCTCAAGTCTCTGGCTGCCTACCCTTAGGTTCAGAATTACTGCTCAGAACCTCACAAAGCAGGGTGGAGGGAAGAAAAATAAGGCAATTTGGCTCTTTGACAATATCTTTGGAACAATTAGATTTGGGGAGGAATATTCAAAACAGAGTATGGCAAGCTACAAACACATAGCTCCCATTTGTTGTGAATACAGGTTCACAGCTCTGCTGGATTCCAGAGGCTAGGTCAGTGAGTTGTGCAGAATGGACAAATGGTTCTAGAGTTGAAATAATTCTGTGCTGAAATTCTAAATTATTAACATAATTTGAAATTGTCTCTACCACATATTATACTCATACACACTAACCAGTAATTATTACTAAGAATCATTATAGCAGTGTATGGTTACAAGGGTACACATTTGTTTTTTAAATGAGTTGTGACTTATCTATTTTTAAACAACCTTGTTCAGAGCCAACCAGCAATTACCAGTCCCATTTTGTAGCTGAGAAAACTGTGGCAAGGGCAAATAAAGAGGTTTGTCCTAGACACATTGCTACAACTTTTGCTCTGAAACAACAGCATTTGTCAGATTGGGGCACAAAGGAGCCAATCTGGATGGCAAAAAAAAAAAGGCTTAAATTGTGATAAGGGAATTTGCCAAAAGTTCATAAAACTCAGTTTAAACATAAAATACTCACTTCAATCAAAACTTTAGGAGTACTCACTGGCTGAAGACCAAGTGTTTCCTTTGTTGAGTGTCTGTTTCTTGCAATGATCTGTGCTGTAGGCCAGTGCAAAAGGAATGCAGTATGAGGAGAGTCAAGAAGGTAGAAAATGAGTTTCTGTCAGCTGTCCTACTTTTTTCTCCCATTAGAAGAATTATCAGCCCTAGAGTTGAAGAATTAAAATAGCACTTGGAAATAGCTTTAATTTTGGTTAAGTAAATATAAAGAGACATTTTCTGAAATCTTTATCTGAGAGCCTAGCTTTTCAGGTTAACCTACTACTATGTGGTAAAAGACAATTTCATAAAATGGATTAATTCCTTGAAAAAAAAAACAAATTATCATGACTTACTCAATATGAAATATATAGCTTGAAGAGCCACATAATATTAAGGAAACTGAATTTGTAAGTTAAAAATTCTCCCAAAAGAAGTGTTCAGGACCAGATGGTTTTACTGGGGAACTGCACCATATTTTTAAATAGAATTAACACCAATTCCATACAATGTCTTCTAAAAAATGTAAGGAAGGAACACTTGCCAATTTATTTTATGAAGCTACTGTTACTCTGATGCTAAAGCTAGACAAAGATAATATAAAAAACTGTACCAGTATCTTTTATGAATATATATGCAAAATCCTCAATGAAATATTAAATCCAACAGCATATTGGATTTAAAGGATTATACACCATGCCCAAGTGGGATTTATCCCAGGAATGCAAGAGTAGTTCAACATATAAATATCAATGTACTTTTTATATGTATGTTATACTCCTAACATACAAATATCAATGTATTTTGTATATGTATGCTATACTTCATACTGATACATGTGTATTTTTAGCTTCATAGAAATTAAAATAACATCCTCCAAGAACTTTTGTTAAAAGAAACACTTGATAGGTTGAAATTCATAGAATTAAAAATTTTAGCTCAGTGAAAAACTTACTTGAAAGGATAAAAATGTAAGTTATAGATTGGGAGAAAATGTTTTCAAACCACATATCTGAAAAAGGATTCATATCTAGGTATATAAAGAACTCTCAAAATGCATCAGTTAAAACAGAAAATGGGCAAAAAACATGAACACACAATTCACAAAATAAGACACACAGATGACCAGTAAGCACATGAAAAAATGTTCAACATATTAGCCATTAGGTAAATGCAAATGAAAACTAAAATGAGATATTACACTTAATCAGAATGGTTAAATATATACTACATAAATAAATAAATAAATAAATAAATAAATAAATAAATAAATAAAAAATAATATATAAACTGTAAAAATAGTGACAACATCAAATGCTGCCAAGGATGCAGAGAAGTTGGATTACCCATACATTGACAATGAAATGTGGAAGGGTAAAGCAACTCTGAAAAACAGCTGGTTTCTTTAAAAAAAATAATAATTGTGTGATGAGTGTATAGTCCAGCAATTGTACTTAGACATTTATCTCAGAAAAATGAAAACTTAAGTTCCAACAAAAACTTGTACATGGATATTTACAGCAGATTTACTTGTAATAGCCCCTCATTGGAAATAACCCAAATGTCCTTCAATGGATGAATGGTTAAACAAACCATAGTACGACGATACCTTGGACTTCTACTTAGCAATAGAAAGGAATGGAATATTGACCCAAGTAACAACCTGAATGAATCTCCAGAGAATTATGCTTTGTGAAAAAAAACGGATGCCAAAACCTTACATAGTATATGATTCAATTTATATAACATTCTTGAAATTGCAAAATTATAAATGGAGATTAATGATTACCAGAGGTCAGGGAAGAGGGTTAGGGAAGAGTGTGGGTGTGACTCTAAAAGGGCAAAATAAGGAATCCCTGTGGTGATGAAAATGTTCTGTATCTTGACCAAATTAATCTCAATATCTTGGTTGTGATATTATACTACAGTTTTGGTAGATGTTACCATTGGGGAAAATGTGTAAAGCGTACACACAGGAACTCTATTATTTCTTATAGATGCATGTGCATCTACAATCATCTAAAAATAAGTTAAGTAAAACAAATACATGTGGAATGATTAGTACCAAGACTAACAACCAGAAAGTGCTAAGTGAATGTGGCACAGTAACCAACTCAATGCCTGCATATAGAACATAGTCAACATTTACTACACAGAGGAAGATAGTTGAATAGTTTTCTCTTTTTCTGTAAAAACTTTATTTCCATTTGGTTTGCAGCTTGAGCAAGGGCTCCAGGGGAGTTAAAAAGCTGCTTAGTGGCTCTAAGGAGAGGTTCAGGCAGAAGCCCTGACACCAGGGGGAGGCAGAGAGACCTCCTCAGAGGCTGCTGGGCTCCAGAAGCTTTATTTGTGTTTGAGGGTGAGCCTTTTGAAGAGCTACTCACCAAGCTGAGCCTAGGGGCTGGCCAAACTATGGAGGTTAGTGAGATGGTTGCCATCTTCTTGATGTGTTTTACCTCTTCATCCAGGAAGTGGCTCTCCAGCAATTCACAGAGATCTGCACAGGCAGAGGGGTCTGTACAGGTTGAACCTAGGGCATGCAGATCCAAAAAGGCCTGATCCAGGTTCTTTTCCAGGGCCATGGTGGCTTCTCTGGCATCTAGGGTTTTGCCCCAGTCACTTACCTGAAAGAGGGTATGGCTGCCGCACTAGTTCTGCATCTTCAAAAACATTGGGCCTGGGGTGCCTGGGTGGCTCAGTTGGGTTTTTTTTGTTTGTTTGTTTGTTTGTTTGTTTGTTTGTTTGGGTTGGGTGGCTCAGTTGTTAAGCATCTGCCTTCGGCTCAGGTCATGATCCCAGGGTCCTGGGATTGAACCCTGTGTCGGGCTCCCTGCTCCGTGGGAAGCCTGTTCTCCCTCTCCCACTCCCCTGTCTTGTGTTCCCTCTCTCACTGTGTCTTTCTCTGTCAAATAAGTAAATAAAATCTTTAAACAAAACAAAACAAAACAAAACAAAACATTGGCCCAACTCCTGGAAGAAGTGGCTGCTGAAGAAGTGGCCTATGCTCTCCAGAGCTACATTGTCAGGATGGAAATAGAAGCCCAGAGAGGGGTAGGTATCTGAGGCCTGCCGATGCAAGTTGACTGGGCCATTTATTGGTGACCTCCACCCACTTTGTGGAATAATTCTAACAAATCTGGGATCTCATGGTTGGTCAGCAATAAGGAGCTAAGCAAAAAATGGTGTTGGTTGGTCCTGGAGGTCGCAGATGGCTGAGATGATGGTCTTGGAAGTCGAAAGAGGTTGGAGGGTGGTTGGAGGCTGGAAGAAGGAGGATCCTCCTGGGTTTGTTAACTACAAACACTGTTGAAGCAAGAGACAGATCCACATGGTGCCGAGAGCACCCTGAATAGTTTTTAATTTAGAGCCAGTCACTTTAGGACAGAGGAAAATTAGAGGTTATAAGTGTTGCCCCATGGCTACTGACAGGCCAAAGTTTTTTATAGGTAGGGAGAAATAAGACCTGAAGTAAAAAAAGGATACTCTGGATAAGGAGGAGAGGAAAGAAGGGAAGGAAAGCTATTGGGGAGAATGAGAGTAGAGACAAAGATGGAAGAGAGAATGAGAGGAGAGGAAGGAAAGGGGGAAGAATGGAAAGGACAGAGAGAGAAGAGTGAGAGTAATCTATTAGGAAGTCTTTCACAGGCCGAATAAACATTAGCTTAGTTGGTGGGAAATGAGTGACAGCATTGTAAGGAGCAATACCGTTATACTGGAATACCAGTTTGGAGATTCATTAGAGATTTATTCTGTTGAATTAATGACCTACAATGACTAAGGCAAATGCCTTTTGGAGAGGTAACATGTTGCTCATCTTAGTTATTAGAACTCTTTGTGTAAAGTTATTTATTGTCACTTAGAGGATCTAGATGGAAAAAGGCAAAGAGTGAATAAATTAGGAAGGAGAGAGTAATTAAAAAATTGATAGCATGTGTCTCTTCTAAGTTGAGAGCACCTGGCAACAGTAGTCCCTGGTTATGTTAGTGTAAGTGTTTGCAGATGAGGGTGATGTGAGAAATGGTGACTACAGGAATGTAGGAGGATAGCAAGAATCCTTGTGAAATTGAAAAAGTCAGTTTGTTTCAACCATATGAAATTGCCATTTTAGTTGGTCAAAAAAATAGGTGGATATAGACAATTCCATGTGGTTCCACCTAATATATGTGAAAGCACTTTAGAAACTCTATCTATACAAATATAAGATATTACTATGATGCAGGTGATGATTCACAGTGGGGGAGAAAAGATAGGATTTAGAGTTAGGAGACCTTAATTATGGTTCTAGTTTTGCCACTTCCTAGATGTGTTACCTTGAGTGAATTTTCTCACCTCTTTTCTCTTGTGAAATGAGAATGCTAACATTTCCAGCCCCCTGCCCAACTTCAAAGAGCTTCTTATGTGAGGGCAAGATGAGTTTATTTAAAAGTGCATTGGAAACCACACTATGCTATTTAAATGCAAATGATCAGGGCAAATGCTGGATCCCTATACATTAAAACAAGTTGTGTTGATTTTAGATCTATGTATTTTTTTTAACTTTTATTTTTATGTTTTCCCTTTAGTGGGATTTGAGATAATTATCTTAACTGTAGAAGATTTTTGTTGTTTTCTGGGTTGCAGGTTTTTAGGGGTTTGGGGGATAGAGAAGGAATGACTCCTGCTGTATGAGAAAGGTGGGTTCAAGGTACAAAAATAATGGGAGGATCTCACAGCCTTCCTTACTCTAAGCAAAACACCTTTATTTGCTTTCTATTTCTTTTAAATAAAACCTGAAGATTCAATCTGTTTTCTATGAAGTAAATACATTTAAACTCAGATACTGTTGGACTCCTTTTCAACCTGTCTTATCATCTCTAATAACATGGAGGGGTTATTTAGTGTGTACTTCATTTATTTGTCAGGCAACCAAATTACATGCATGTTTTTTCACTCTTGATCATTGTCAATATTTTTTCCCTTTATGCTTGTCAAAGTTAAAAGGGCTTTAAAAAGTACTTAAGTGGATAAGTGAAACATTTAATATAATTGTAGGCTGTTCTTTATTAGTAAGGGTCTATTGTGAATTTTACTTTGTTACGTAGGCACTTTGGAAGAAACCATCAGCAATCTAGCTCCATCATGTCTTTCTCATTATTTTAGGTGGGAGAGGGAGGTTTTAATGGCCAGTACTACTGTCCCCTTTTAGCTGATAGAGAAGGTGAGATCCAGTAAGACTCACACTTTTGTACACAAATACAAAACAGAATTAGAGTCAACAGTGAAAAAACACCAAATAGATGACATTATGAAAAACATCATTTGGTACAGAGTGCTAAAGCAGGTTTCATAATCAATATACTTAAATAAACATGCTTGTAGCAAAATATATTGATCACACACACACATAAAATAGTCCCCCAAATTATAATGACAGATTTTGCCTTGCTACAGGCTATTTTGCTGGCCATATATGATTATAGTATTAGTGAAATATATGAAGGATTTATTTCATTCATATTGTGAAGTGAAACTGTTTTTCACACACACACAAAAAGACTAGAACTAAGATTTTAGGATAATCTATAACTTCCCAGTAAGTAGATAGATGCCTAAACCAATCCACAACCCCACACCTCACTTTTCAATTATATTATGAGATATTGCCATGTGGCATAGATTGCCTCATTTTTAGGATCAAGTTATAAATGATATATATTTATTCATATTTCAAACAATAGGTTTGATATGGCACCATGTCTAATCCCACTGATTCAATAGGTAAAATGTGAGGTAGAAAAAAGTCTGTCTAACTCCTCTGGCCTGTCTATGAGGCAAGTGCATCACATTTAAATAAGTAATAGATAAATAAGTTAGATAATTAACAAAATCCTTTTTATTTGTTGCTCATAACCATGGTTTTGTACTATTCCCAATCAGAGCCCACACATTTCACATAATATCATTTATCTGTTACCTCATTACACCAGTGTTACTAGTTTTTAGCCTGTCTTTATTGATTTCATTATTTTTCTACCTACACCTCTATAGATTCATTTCCACTAACCACCAAAATTTGGCTTAAAATTTACTTCTCTAGGATGTATTTCTTATTATACCAAGGTGAGTTTGAGCTCTCCTTTATTCTACATTTCCTTAGAATTATTTCTTTATTACCAAGCCATTGTTTTCATGTGTTCTTAAATGATTATAAGTGGGGAAACTAAGGATAAATTGGCACTCATTCAATAGTTAATTCAAGAAAATGTTATTGATCACCTGCACCTGCAAGCCACTCAGTTGAGAGTTATACAAGAAAACAAATAAATAAAAAGAATAAGGGATCAGCACTATACAGGGCAGAATTAAAAATGTTAATAGATGTACTGCAAAATAATATGAAAGGATGAAAGATGGAAAAAATTATTGAATTCACTACTGTAGGTTGAGTTGTTTTCACTTTCTTGATAGCATCATTTGATGCACAAACTTAATTTTGATGAAGTCCAATGTATGTTTCTTCTTTTGTTGTATGCGCTTTTGGTTTCATATCTAAGAACCCAATGCCAGAACCCAAAACACGAAAATTTATCCTTTTTTCTTCTAATAGTTTTAGCTCTTAAATTGATATCTTTAATCCATTTTGAGTAAATTTTTATATATAGTATGATATAGGGAAACAACTTAGTTCTTCGTGTGGATATCCAGTTGTTTCTGCACCACTTGTTGAAGAAACTCTTCTTTCCCTATTGAATGATCTTGTCACCCTTGTTGGAAATCAATTAAACATACATGTTTGGGTTTTCTGGACTCAAAATCCTATTCCATGGATTGATATCCCTGTCTTTATGCCAGTACCACACTGTTGTAATTACTGTAGCTTTGTGGTAAATATGGAAATTAGGAAGTGTGAATACTCTAACTTTGTTTTTGTTTTTTTGTTTTGTTTTGTTTTGTTTTGTTTTAGAGAGGGAGAGAGATAGAGAAAGGGGAGAGGGGAAGAGGGAGAGAGAGGATCTTAAGCAGGCTCCACTCCCAGTGCAGAGCCTGACATGGGGCTCTATATCACAACCCTGAGATCATGACGTGAGCTGAAATCAAGAGTCAGACGCTTAACCAACTGAGCCACTGAGGTGCCCCTAGCTTTTTTCTTTTTCATGATTGTTGTGACTATTTGCGGTTCCTTGCAATTCCATATGAATTTAAAGATTGGCATTTACATATCAGCAGAAAAGGCTGTTGGAATTTTGATGGGAAATGATTTGAATCTGTAGATTGCTTTGGGTAGTATTGCCATCTTTACAATAAATCTTATCTTCCTATTTATGAACATAGACTATCTTTCCACTTATTTAGGTCTTTTTTTTTTTTAAGATTTTATTTATTTGACAGAGAGAGACACAGCGAGAGAGGGGAACACAAGCAGGGGGAGTGGGAGAGGGAGAAGCAGGCTTCCCACGGAGCAGGGAGCCCGACGTGGGGCTGGATCCCAGCACCCTGGGATCATGACCCGAGCCGAAGGCAGACGCTTAACGACTGAGCCACCCAGGCGCCCCTTATTTAGGTCTTTTTAATGTATTTCAATAATAATTGTAGTTTTCACTATAAAATTCTTGTACATTGATCCCTACGTACTTTATTCCTTTGGATTTTATAGTAAATTGAATTGTTTTCTTAATTTCCTATTCTGATTATTCAATGGTATTATGTACAAATACAACTGACTTCTGTATATTCACCTTGTATCCTGTAATTTTAATGATTTGGTTTATTAGCTCTAATATATTTTTTGTTTGGTGTATGCAAATTCTTTGGTGTTTTCTGTATGTGTTGTTTTCTATATGTGGTGTTTTCATCTGTGAACAGATTTATGTTTTACTTCTTCCTTTCCAATTTAGATAATTTTATTTCTTACTCTTGCTCAACTTCTCTAACTAAAACTTCTAGTACTATGTTTAATAACAGGATGGAAGTGGGCTTCCTAGTCTTGTTCTTGATCGTGAAGGAAAGGTTTCAGTCTTTCACCACTTAGTATAATGTTAGATGCAGGTTTTTCATGACTACCTTTATCATATTGAAAAATGTCCCTTCCATTTCTCGTTTTTTAAGTGTTTTTATCATGAAAGAGTATTGGATTTTTTCAAATGCTTTTTTTCATCAATTGAGATCATTTTTCCTTCATTCTATTAATGAAGGTATATTGGTAATTGTAATATAATGGTATATGACATTAATTGATTTTCACATGTTGAATTACCCTTGTATTTTGGGATAAGCCACTTAGTCATAATACATAGTTCTTTTAGTATGCTGCTGGACTCCATTTGCTAGTGTTAAGTAGAGGATTTTATATCTATGTTCATGAGGGATATAGCTCTGTACTTTTCTTGTTTTGTCCTTGTCTGGCTTTGATATCAGGGTAATGCTGGCTTCATAGAATAAAGAAGGAAAGTTACATCCTTTTCTATTTTTTGGAAAAAAATTAGAAGGGTTTGTGTTAATTCTTCCTTAATTATCGCAAGTGAAGCCATCTGCTCTTGGGCTTTTTGTTGTTGGGAGGTTTTTGTTTACTGAGTCAATCTCCATACTTTTAGACCTGTCCAGAGTCTTTATTTTTTATTAAGTCTTTATTTTTGGTAAGTTGTGTGTTTCTTGGAGTTTGTCCATTTCATCTTGGTTATATAATTTGCTGGTGTACAGTTGTTCTTAGTATTCTCTTATAATCCTTTTTATTTTTATACAGCCAGTGGTAATGTCTCCTTTTTAATTTCTGATTTCAATTATCTGTATTTTCTCTCCTTTTTCTTCAACATTCTAGCTAAAGAGTTATCAATGTTGTTGATATTTTCAAAGAACAAACTTCTGGTTTCATTGATTAGTTTGCTAATTCTCTATCTCTTCTCTATCTTTTATGATTTTCTTCCCTCTGCCAGTTTTGGTTTAGTTTGCTTTTTCTAGTCCCTCAAGGTTTAAAGTTAGGTTTTTGGTCTGAGATCTTTCACCTTTCTTTTTTAAGATTTTTATTTATTCATTTGAGACAGAGAGAGAGAGAGTGCAGGAGCAGGGGGAGAGGCAGAGGGAGAAGCAGGCTCCCCACTGAGTCAGGGTCCTGACGTGGGACTCAATCCCAGGACCCTGGGACCATGGCCTGAGCCGAAGGCATACACTCAACCATCTGAGCCACCCAGGCACTCCCTCACCTTTCTTAATGCAGTTATTTACAGTATGCATTTCCATCTGAGCACTGCCTCTGCTGCATCCAATATGTTTTGGTATATTGTGTTTTTGTTTTGATTGGCCTTTAAATATTTCCTAATTTCCCTTGTGATTTCTTCAACTCATTGCTTATTTTGTTTAATTTTTATATATTTGTAAATTTTCCAGGTTTTTTCTGATATTGACTTTATTTTATTTTATTTTTTTTTTAAGATTTTATTTATTTATTTGAGAGAGAGAGAATGAGAGACAGATAGCAAGAGAGGGAAGAGGGTCAGAGGGAGAAGCAGACCCCCCGCCGAGCAGGGAGCCCGATGTGGGACTCGATCCCGGGACTCCAGGATCATGACCTGAGCTGAAGGCAGTCGCTTAACCAACTGAGCCACCCAGGCGCCTGATATTGACTTTATTTTCATTCAACAAAATTCATTGTTGTCAGAGAAAATAGTTTGTATGATTTTAATCTTTTAAAATTTATTGAGATTTGTTTTGTGGACTAACACAAGATCCTTCAAGGATAATGTTCCATATGTGCTTAAGATGAATGCTTATCCTACTCTTTCCAGGGAGAGTGGTTCTATCTGTGTCCATTAGGTCTTGTTGTATAGTGTTATTCAAGTTTTCTATTTTTTCCAAGTCCCCTATTTTTTTCTGATAATTTATTTCACTGTACTATCAATTATTGTAAATGGGTTATTAAAATCTCCAATTATCACTGTAGAACTATTTAGTTTTTTTTCACTTCAATTCTTTCAAATTTTGCTTCATATTTTTTGGAGCACTATGGTTAGCTGTGCATCTTTATAATTGTGGTATCTTCTTCATAAATTGACCATTTTATCAATATAAAATGTCCCTCTTTGTCTCTGGTAACACTTTTTGATTTAAGCCTATCTTGAGTAATATTAAATAAAGTAAACTAGCCATCTCTGCTCTCTTAATTACAATTTACGTGGAATTTTTTTTTATTTTCATTTTCAACTTATTTGTAACTTTGAATATAGAGCATTTAATATACAGTATATAGCTAGATCATGTTATTTTTTTATTTTTTTAAGATTTTATTTATTTATTTGACAGAGAGATAGAAAGCATAAGCAGGCAGAGTGGCAGGCAGAGGGAAATGGAGAAGTAGGCTCCCTGTGGGGCTCGATTCCAGGACCCTGGGATCATGATCTGAGGGGAAGGCAAAAGCTTAACTGACTGAGCCACCCAGGCACCCCTAGATCATGTTATTGTAACCATTCTGCCAATCTGTATTTTTTAAAGATTTATTTATTTGATCAAGAGAGAAAGAGTGCACAAGTCGGGGGAAGGGCAGAGGGAAAGGGAGAGAATCTCAACCACACTCCCTACTGAACACTTAGCCTGACGTGGAGCTCAGTCTCATGACCCTGAGATTATGACCTGAGCCAAAATCACAAATTGGAAGCTTAACCATCTGAGGAATCTAGGTGCCGCCAAATCTGTTTTTTAACCAGAGTGTTAAAGTCATTTATATTTAAAGTGACTTCTGAAAAGGAAGGACTTCTACCATTTTGCAACTTGTGTTTTATACATTTTACAATTTTTGGTTCCTATTTCCTGTGTAGCTGAATTCTTTTGTGTTTATTTGAGTTTTTGCTGTGTATCATTTTGACACTGTTCTCAGGTCCTTTTCTATATACTTTTAGTTTTTTTTTTTTTTTACTCATTTCTATGGGAATTACAATTAACATATTACACTTAGGACAGTCTAGTTGGAATTAATGCTAAATTAACTTCAATAGCATACAAAAATTCATACAGCTTCATCTCTCCTCATTATGTTGTCACAATTTACATCTTCACAGATGTCTGCCCATTAATGTAGATATAAAATTATTTAATTCATTGGAGTTTTTTTAGTTTTTACATTTTTATATTTTTATTTTATTTTATTATGTTATGTTAGTCACCATACAATACATCATTAGTTTTTGATGTAATGATCCACGATTCATTGTTTTTGTATAACACCCAGTGACCCATGCAGTATGTGCCCTCCTTTATACCCATCAGCAGGCTAACCCATCCCCCCACCTCCCTCCCCTCTAAAACCTTGTTTGTTTCTCAAAGTCCATAGTCTCTCATGGTTCATCTCTCCCTCTGATTTCCCCCCTTCATTTTTCCCTTCCTTCTCCTAATGTCTTCCATGCTATTCCTTATGTTCCACAAATAAGTGAAACCATATGAAAATTGACTTTCTCTGCTTGATTTATTTCACTTAGCATAATCTCCTCCAGTCCCATCCATGTTGATGTAAAAGTTGGGTATTCATCCTTTCTGATGGCTGAGTAATATTCCATTGTCTATATGGACCACATCTTCTTTATCCGTTCACCTGTTGAAGGGCATCTCGGCTCTTTTCACAGTTTGGCTATTGCGGACAATGCTGCTATGAACATTGGGGTGCATATGGCCCTTCTTTTCACTACATCTGTGTCTTTGGGGTAAATATCCAGTAGTGCAATTGCTGGGTCATAGGCTAGCTCTATTTTTAAACTTTGAGGCACCTCCACACTGTTTTCCAAAGTGGCTGTACCAACTTGCATTCCCACCAACAGTGTAAGAGGGTTCCCCTTTCTCCACAACCTCTCCAACATTTGTTGTTTCTATTCCTGTCCATTTTTGCCATTCTAACTGGTGGAAGGTGGTATATCTCAATGTGGTTTTGATTTGAATGTCCCTGATGGCTAATGATGATGAACATTTTTTCATGTGTCTGTTAGCCATTTGTATGTCTTCTTTGGAGAAGTGTCTTTCATATCTTTTGCCCACTTTTTGACTTGATTATTTGTTTTTTGGGTGTTGAGTTTGAGAAGTTCTTTATAGATCTTGGATACCAACCCTTTATCTGTAGTGTCATTTGCAAATATATTCTCCCATTTTGTGGGTTGCCTCTTTGTTTTGTTGACTGTTTCCTTTGCTGTGCAGAAGCTTTTTATCTTGGTGAAGTCCCAAAAGTTCATTTTTGCTTTTGTCTCACTAGCTTTTGGAGATGTATCTTGAAAGAAGTTGCTGTGGGCTATGTCAAAGAAGTTACTGCCTATGTTCTCCTCTAGGATTTTGATGGATTCCTGTCTCACATTGAGGTCTTTCATCCATTTTGAGTTTATCTTTGTGTATGATGTTAGAGAATGGTCTAGTTTCATTCTTCTGCATGTGGCTGTCCAATTTTCCCAGCACCATTTATTGAAGACACTGTCTTTTTTCCATTGCATATTTTTTCCTGCTTTGTTGAAGGTTATTTGACCATACAGATGAGGGTCCATATCTGGGTTCTCTATTTTGTTCCATTGGTCAATATGTCTGTTTTTGTGCCAGTACCATGCTGTCTTGGTGATCACTGCTTTGTAATAAAGCTTGAAATCGGGCAACATGATGCCCCCAACTTTCTTTTTATTTTTCAACATTTCCTTGGCAATTTGGGATCTTTTCTGATTCCATATAAATTTTAGGATTGTTTATTCCAGCACTTTGAAAAATGTCACTGGAATTTTGATCAGGGTAGCATTGAAGGTATAGATTGGTCTGGGTAGCATAGACATTTTAACAATATTTATACTTCTGATCCATGAGCATGAAATGTTTTTCCATCTTTTTGTGTCTTCAATTTTTTTTATGAGTGTTCTGGAGTTCCTAGAGTATAGATCGTTTCCCTCTTTGGTTAGGTTTATTCCAAGGTATCTTATGGTTTTTGGTGCTATTGTAAATGGAATCATTTCTCTAATTTCTCTTTCTATGGTTGCGTTGTTAGTGTATAAGAAAGCAACTGATATCTGTACATTGATTTTGTATCCTGCCACATTACTGAATTGCTGGATGAATTCTATCAATTTGGGGGTGGAGTCTTTTGGGTTTTCCACATAAAGTATCATGTCATCTGTGAAAAGAGAGAGTTTGACTTCTTCTTTGCCAATTTGAATAATTTTATTTCTTTTTGTTGTCTGATTGCTCTTGCTAGGACTTCTAGTACTATGTTGAACAAGAGTGGCGAGTGTGGGCATCCTTGACGTGTTCCTGTTATTAAGGGAAAGGCTCTCAGGTTTTCCCCACTGAGGATGATATTCGCTGTAGGTTTTTCATAGATAGATTTTATGAACTTGAGGAATGTTCCCTCTATCCCTATACTCTGAAGAGTTTTAATCAGGAAAGGATGTTGTATTTTGTCAAATGCTTTTTCTGCATCAATTGAGAGGACTACATGGTTCTTCCCTCTCCTCTTATTAATGTGTACTATTACATTGATTGATTTGTGAGTGTTGAACCACACTTGCATCTCAGGGATAAATCCCACTTGGTCGTGTTGAATAATCCTTTTAATGTGTTGTTGGATCCTATTAGCTAGGATTTTGTTAAGAATTTTGAAATCCATATTCATCCAGGATATCGGTCTGAAATTCTAATTTTTTTTATTGGGTCTTTGCCTGGTTTGGGGATTAAGGTAATCCTGGCCTCATAGAATGAGTCTAGAAGCTTTCCTTATGTTTCAGGTGAATAGGTATTATTTCTTCTTTGAATGTTTGGTAGAATTCCCCCGGGAATCCATCAGGCCCTGGATTCTTGTTTTTTGGGAGGTTTTAGATCACTGCTTCAATCTCATTACTGGTTATTGGCCTATTCAGGTTGTCAATTTCTTCCTGTTTCAGTCTTGGCAGTTTATAGGTTTCCTGTAAGGCGTCCATTTCATCCAGATTGCTCAGTTTATTGGCATATAGTTGTTGATAATAATTTCTAATAATTGTTTCTATTTCCTTCATGTTAGTCGTGAACTCTCCCCTTACATTCATAATGTTATTAATTTGTGTCCTTTCTCTTTTCTTTTGGATAAGTCTGGCCAGTGGTATATCGATCTGATTAATTCTTTCAAAGAACCAGCTTCTAGTTTCATTGATCTGCTCTACTGTGTTTCTGGTTTCTAATTCATTGTTCTTTGCTCTGATCTTAATTACTGCTCTTCTAATGCATGGCTTAGGCATCATTTGTTGCTTTTTCTCTAGTTCTTTAGGGTGTAAAGTTAGCTGGTGAATTCGGGATTTTTCTATTTTTTTGAGTGAGGCTTGGATGGCTATGTATTTCCCCCTTAGGACCGCCTTTGCAGTATCCCACATGTTTTGAACAGATGTGTTTTCATTCTCATTGGTTTCCATGAATTGTTTAAGTTCTTCTTTGATTTTTTGGTTGACCCAAGCATTCTTGAGCAGAGTGGTCTTTAACTTCTAAGTGTTTAGATTTCTGCCAAATTTTTCTTGTGATTAAGTTCCAGTTTTAAAGCATTATGGTCTGAGAATATGCAGGGAATAATCTCAGTCTTTTGGTATCAGTTGAGACCTGATCTGTGACCCAGCATGTGGTCTATTCTGGAGAAAATTCCATGTGTGCTCGAGAAGAATGAGCATTTTGTTGTTTAGGGTGGATTGTTCTGTATATATCTATGAGGTCCATCTGGTCCAGTTGTCATTCAAAGTTCTTGTTTCTTTGTTGATTTTCTGCTTAGATGATCTGTCTATTGCTGAGATTGGAGTATTGAGGTCTCCTACAATTAAAGTATTGTTATCAATATGACTCTATTTTTGTTAACAGTTGGCATATATAGATGGCTGCTCCCATGTTGGGGGCATAGATATTTAGTTCTTAGATCTACTTGTTGGATAGACCCTTTAAGAATGATATAGTGCCCTTCTGTGTCTCTAACTACAGTCTTTAGTTTAAAATCTATTTTGTCTGATATAAGAATTGCTACCCCAACTTTCTTTTGAGGTCCATTGGCATGGAAGATAGATCTCCATCCCTTCACTTTCAGTCTGGATGTATCTTTAGGTTCAAAATGAGACTCTTGTAGACAGTATATGGATGTGTCCTGTCTTTTTATCCAATCTGCAACCCTTTCCATTTTATAGGAGCATTTAGGCCGTTCATGTTGACAGTGATTATTGAAAGATATGAATTTATTGTCATCATATTGGCTGTGAAGACGTTGTTTTTATAGATTGTTACTGTAAATTTCTGTTGTATATCACTCTTGGGTTCTTTCTCCTTTTATAGAACCCCCCTTAATATTTCTTTTTTTTTTTAAGATTTTATTTATTTATTTGACAGAGAGAGAGATAGCGAGAGCAGGAACACAAGCAGGGGGAGTGGGAGAGCGAGAAGCAAGCAGGCTTCCTGCCGAGTAGGGAGCCCGATGTGGTACTCGATCCCAGGACCCTGGGATCATGACCTGAGCCGAAGGCAGACGCTTAATGACTGAGCCACCCAGGCGCCCACCCCCTTAATATTTCTTGCAGGGCCGGCTTAGTGATCACATGTTCTTTCAGTTTCTGCCAGTGTTGGAAGGTCTGCATCTCTCCATCCATTCTAAATGACAGCCTTGACATATAAATTATTCTTGGCTGCATGTTCTTATCATTTAGTACCCTGAATATGTCTTGCCAGGCCTTTCTGGCTTGCCAGGTCTCTGTGGATAAGTCTGATGTTATTCTGATGTTCCTCCCTCTGTTCATAAGGAATCTCTTCCCCTTAACTGCTTTAGGATGGTTTCCTTGGTTCTAAGATTTGTGAGTTTTACTATTACATGCCAGGGCATTGGCCTGTTTTCCTTGATCTTGGGAGGGGTCCTCTCTGCCTCTAGGATACAAATGTTTGTTCATTCCCCAGATTAGGAAAGTTCTCAGCTACAATTTGCTCAAATATATCTTCTAGTCATCTCTCTCTCTCCATCCTCTCAGGGATTCCAATAATTCTGACATTGGAACATTTCATGATGTCACTTATTTCTCTGTTTCTCTTTTTATGGATTCTGAGTTGTTTTTCCCTGGCCTCTTCTTTTCTCTTGTTATCTATTAAATGGTCTTCCAGGTTACTAATTCGTTCTTCTGCCTTGCTTATCCTAGCTGTTAGATTATCTAGATTAGATTGGATCTCACTAATAGCATTTTCAAATTCTGCCAATTTAGCTTTCATTTCTGCCCTTATAGACTCTGTGTTGCCATTAGTAGATTTCTCCATTCTAGCTATTGTCTTCACTATTGCTAGCCTGAATTCCATCTCCAACATCTTGGTTATATCTGAATCCATTTGTAAATCTGTAGCATAATTCATAATCTCTTCATCTTTCCTTTTTGGGCGTTCTTCCTCCTGGTCTTTCTTTTGAGGGGTGGTTGAGGGAATGTATAGAGTCCAAATTATTGAGCAGAACCCAAGCAAGATGCACCTGTTTTCTAGGGACTTTAGGGTTGCTGGCCTCTTGTTCTCCCAGCCTGTCTTCTGGGGGAGGGGCCTGACCCACTGTTACTCAGGCAATCCTGTTTGGGAAGAGTTGCTCTGCCTCTGTGGGGGGTGGATGGGCTCAGTGAAAACTGGCTTTTGGGGGCTTTTCTTCTCTGGCAGCTTTCCCTGTTGGCTTTCCGCGTCTCTTCCAAGAGTCAGAGCAGAAGAGACTGTTTCCCACCCTCTGCCTCAGAGCAGGGAGATCACAGTCTGTTCTTCAGTGAGCTCTCCAGGCCACACTCTCTCCATTTCTGTCTGTGTTGCTATAGACTGCAGCATCCTCGCGTGTGTGCCCCTCAGCAGGGCTCCCAGTCCTGGCCTCCAGGTCAGGGCAGTTCTCTGCCCTTTGTGCTTCTATTTTTTTTTTTTAAGATTTTATTTATTTATTTGACAGACAGAGAGAGACAATGAGAGAGGGAACACAAGAAGGGGAATGGGAGAGGAAGAAGAAGGCTTCCCGTGGGGCAGGGAGCCTGATGCAGGACTTGACCCCAGGACCCCGGGATAATGACCTGAGATGAAGGCAGAGGTTTAACGACTGAGCCACTCAGGCACCCCTGCCCTTTGTGCTTCTAAAACCACCCACTGCCCCCAGTTCACACACAGGGCCCCACTGCCCCGGGTTTCCATCCATGGTCTGCCCTAAATTCCTTTCCCCTCTGCTACCAGTCTGTGAGTCTGTGCCTGGTCCCCAGGGTGGGAGGCTATCACTCACCAGCAGTGTAGGATCCCCAGGGCCAGGCTCCCTCACCTGCCATTTATCTTCTGATATCTGCCCAGGGAATCACAACTCCCCGCTTCATACCTCAAAACCAGAAGCCTGCTATATTCTGTTTTAGAGATCCAGATCTGTCTTCTTACAATTCAGGCTGATTTTGTGGGTATTCAGAGTGGTCTGATAGATATCCAGCTCAATTCTGGGACCAGTTGGAATAGCGTCTCCTACTCCTCTGCCATCTTTTCCTCTAATTCATTGGAATTTTAAACCATATAGAAAAGTAAGGAGTTACAAACCAGAAATACAATGATACTGTGTTTTATTTTGCCTTTGTAGTTACTTTTATAATTATCTTTTTTTGTTCATATGATTTTCAGTTGCTGTCTAATGTCTTTTCATTGTGGGCTGAAGTACTTCCTGTAGGAAAGTTTTCCTAGCCACAAATTTTTTCAGCACTTGTTTATCTGGGAATGCCTTAATTTTCCCTTCATGTTTGAAGGATAGTTTTTCACAGAAATAGAATCCTTGGATGAAATATTTTTTTCTCATAGCACTTTAAATATATCATCACACTGGTTTCTGGCACCCAATGTCTAATGAGAAATTGTAATCTTATTGAAGATCCTTTGTACATAAGAAATTGCTTTCCTCTCTTGACTTCCAAGATTCTCTGTCTTTTGACCATTTGGTTATAACGTGTCTCAGTGGTGATCTCTTTGTTTTCCTACTTGAAGTATGTTGAGCTTCTTAGATGTGTTGGTTTTTATCTTTATAAAATCTAGGAAGTATATGACCAGTAAGTTTTTAAGTATTCTTTTTGTTCCTTTCTGTCTCTTTTCTCCTTCCAGAAATCTCATTAAGAATATGTTAGTATGCTTGGTAGTATCCCACATGTCTCTTGGGATTCATTCATTTTTCTTTATTATGTTTTTCTTCTGTTACTCAGACTAGATAATTTCAATTGACCTACCTTCAAGTTCATCGATTTTTTTTTCTTCTGCTTATTCAAATCGTTGAAACCATTTAGTGATTTATATTTTATTACAGTTATCCTACTTTTCAGTATCAGAATTTCTGTTTGCTTCTGTTTTATAATTTCTCTATATTTATTGCTATTCTCTTTTAATTGAGGAAGCATTCTCCTGGTTTATTTTAATTCTTTGTCTAAAGTTCACTTTAGCTCCTTGAACATACTTGCAATATTTGATTTAAAGTTATTTCTTAGGGCTGCCTGGTTGGCTCAGGTCATGATCCCAGGGTCCTGGGATGGAGCCCCACATCGGGCTCCCTGCTCGGTGGAGAGCCTGCTTCTCCCTCTCCCACTCCCCCTGCTTGTGTTCCCTCTCTCTCTGTCTCTCTCTCTGTCAAATAAATAAAATCTTAAAAAAAAATTAAAAAAAATAATAAAGTTATTTCCTAGTAAGTACAATATCTTTACATTGAAAGGATCAGGTTCTTTTTTTTTTTTTCCTCTGGGAATGGGCCATACTTTCTTGTTTCTTTGTTCAAAATTGGACATTTTGGATATTCTAATATGGTCCCTCTGGAAATACAGCTCTTTCTCTCCTCAGGGTTATTGTTCTTGCTTACTGAGAGTTATAGTTGATCATTTAGTAATTTTTCAAAACTCTTTTTTGTGTATGTGGTCTTTGCAGTTTCTTTTATGTTAGCTTCTAGTCAGCTAGTGGTTTGACAGAGATATCTTTAAATACATGAAGCCAAATAGTAAAATAGAACAAAATAGAGAAAAGAGAAAAGAAAAGAAAATGTGCTACCGTCTTTACAGATTGACTCTGTGTCAGGGCAGTGTTTCAAAGCTTAGTTAGGTCCTTTGCAACACTGCCTTAACCTTCACTTCCTGTTGGAACCTAACCTAAAGATCTGCTGGAGGTAAAGGCTAGGGTTTTCTCAGGTCTTTTCTGAGTATGTGTCCTTCCCTGGACACGTCTCCAGGCTTTCTAGATTCCCCATTATATGCAGGTGTACCTCAAAGCCCTTTTTCTCCAAAGTATCTCTCTCTCCAACTTTTACCTCCCAGGCTGTGCTGGCCTCTTGTTTGTGCCAACTGTGAACTTTTGCCACTGGAAGCAGCAGCTTGTTCATTTGCCTTTCAATGTCTTGAGGAATGATTTATGCTTAGCCACTTTTCTGCCTCAAGAGAGTTCCAAGTTAACAGGAACAAATGCAAGTGTCCTGTTTTAGTCCTTCATGAAACCTCCAGACAGGTCAAAACAGAAACACAGTTTTTTTGGAACATGATCTATTCTGCTACTGAGTGCCAGGTAACCACACCAGGAATATGAACTCTCATCTTCAAAATCATCCTCATCCTGGTGTGGGAGGTGGGACAAGTCTAAGTTAAAATGCCGCAAAGCTCTCCTAAAATATTTAAGTCACCCGTTTCTTGGTTGAACATTCACTTGAATGCTATAAATCTTTGACTACTTCCTGGAGTTCTGATGACTTGATTCTGATAGATTTGCTCACCATTTTTGGTGTTTCTGTAGAGGGACTAGTCCTTGGAATTCTGTACTCTGTCATTGCTGATGTCATGTTTGTTTTTTCTTTTAATAAACATTAAAAACAAAATAGATTTATAGAGGGCGCCTGGGTGGCTCAGTTGGTTAAGCGACTGCCTTCAGCTCAGGTCATGATCCTGGAGTCTCTGGATCGAGTCCCGCTGAGCAGGGAGTCTGCTTCTCCCTCTGACCCTCCCCCCTCTCATGTGCTCTCTCTCATTCTCTCTCTCTCAAATAAATAAATAAAATATTTTTTAAAAAATAGATTTATAGAAAACCTGCAAATCTAGTATAGAAATTTCATATATTCTTCATCCAGTTTCTCTTAATGTTAACATCTTATATTATCATGATTCATTTGTCAAAACTAAGAAAAAGTGACATTGGCAAGTTAATTAAAATTTACACATTTTGGGGTTTTACCACTCTTTTCCTATGGTCCTATTTTTCTTATGGACCTTTTATTTATTAAAAATAAAGATTTTTATTTATTTGACAGAGAGAGACAGCAAGAGAGGGACCACAAGCAGGAGGAGTGGGAGAGGGAGAAGCAGCCTTCCTGCTGAGCAGGGAGCATGATGTGGGGCTTGATCCCAGGACCCTGGGATCTTGACCTGAGCTGAAGGCAGATGCTTAATGACTGAGCCACACAGGCACCCTCCTATGGTCCTTTTATTATAAAAGACTTTAAAGAGCAGTTCTGGGTTTACAGCAAAATTGAGAGGAAGATAACAACGATTTACTATATACCCCCTTCCCCACACATGCATAGTCTCCCCCATTATCAACATTACTCTCTCAAACTACTGTCCTTTTTGTTTGTAATCTAAGGATTCTATTCAGGATACCAAATTAAGTTTAGTCATCATATCTCCTTAGCCCTCTTGATTGTCACTCTTTCTCAGAATTTTTTTTCTGAGACCATTTGATGACCTTCAGAATTTTAAGGAATACTGGTCAGGTATTTTGTATAATGTCTACAATTTGATGTTTTACTCATGGTAAGACTGAGGATATGGATTTGGGGAAGAATACCACAGAAGTAAATTAGCATTATCATACCTTGTAAGAGGGTGTATGATATTTCCATGACATCGGTGGTTCTGTTAACATTCATCTCATGTTTGAAGTGATATTTGAAAGGCTTCTCTATTCTATAGAAGTTACTCAATCCAGCTCACTCTCAATGAGACAGTTAATCTCTACCTATTCGAGGAATTTTATCTTCACATATTCTTTGGAATTCTTCTGTAAGGAAATTTGTCTTATTTATTTGTTATTATTTATTTACTTATATATCTATTTATCTATTTATTTATTTATTTATGGACTCACGCATACTTATTTTAGATCTTGAGTTAAACAGCCTAACTTTGTAATTTAATTTGTTGCTTATATTATTTCAGTTTTGGTCACTGGGGACTTTTTCAGGTTGGTTCCCATGATCCTTTAACATGTTCCCATTCCTTTGCTTTTTTAAATACTTCATACTTTCTACCACTGAATCTTTATGAAAAGAAAATTTTCATGTATTGACTTGTATTTTAGAAAGAAATCTCTGTTGGCAATTTAAAGGATAACTGGGAGAGGCATTATATTTTAAGAGATATGGGCAGGAGGTTAATCTGGACAATGAAGATGTCACACACACAGTTGAAGGAATTTATTGACTATGAGTAATGTTACATAGATTCTTTTCAGGGATATGCATTGATATATGTTGTGACTTCTGTGAAGTCACTTCCTTTTTCTGGATGACAAATCCCTCATTGATACAATGTAGCAGTCAGCTAAAACTAACTTCTCAAAAATTTCTACCAATAGGCTTGTAATACATAAGGAAAATGGCTATGATTTCTCTGTAAACCAGGTTTTTTTGACAGAAGGCCTCTTCAAATATGTCATTTCATTGAAATTTATTATTTTATTTGATAAATTCATGTGATTTTTTCATACTAGTCTACCATGTACCTGTATTTTAATATAAAGTATTTTCATGTCCCAGTTTTTGAATAGATGTTGCAGAACAATGTGGCTCTATTTCTCTCATGGCTTTCTCTATCCCTGGCACATATCCTGGTGGCTGAATACTCTTATTTGAAAATTAGGGAACCCTTTCAGTTTCAGAACTCTGAATTTAGGAACTGGCTTTAAATATTTAAAGTTCTATTATATAAAAGAGGCCAGGCTTGTTCTATATATGTCCAGAGAGCAAATCAAGGTAGTACTAGAAAAAGAATTGCAGAGGTAAATTATTGACTTGAAATAAAAAAAGTACATTCATTCAACAAAATTTTATTGAGTACATACTCTGTTCCAGGCACTAAGTGCTGGGAATCTTGCATTACATTTCTAATTTAGCATAAGAGACAGACATCCTCCAAAAAATTATAAAATATGAGCCATCTCATTAGATGGTAGTCTATTCAGTTTTGGAATTATCCATCAGGCTGAATTATCAAAACTTAGTGATGCTGTAATAAAAAATTGAACTGAGAATTATTATTTATTATGGTCCTATTTAATTTTATTTATGTGTGCATACCTCCATGTGTATCAAACATTCCTATTAGAATCTAAATTTTATGAAGCCAGAGATACTTTCTTCAATCCACATCTGTCTACATAGTGATAGTCAAATGATGCTTTTTGACTGTCATTTGTTCATAAATATGGTCATGAAGAAAAATATCAAGCCATAAAAAGTCATTAGGAAATAGCCATCATCCTTTTATCAGGCTTGATTTTTGGAAATATTGAGAATCTATTAAGATAATATGTTATTTTTATGTTGATATAATCTTTTTTAATATGGAAGGAATCATTTATAACATCATAATCCCCCCACCAAATACTCTATTAACCAGTTACAAGATACATTTTATTTAAAGGTTCAGTGTTGTATACTTAATGTCCAAGGTTCTAACATAGCTAAATGTATTACTCATTGGCTGCACAGAAAATGGGTAGAAGGATGTTAAAGCCATTAAACAATAGTCATTTATAACTTTCCTAAAATAAGGATTATTGCTGGATCAAGGTCATAATGAGGTTTACAAAGAAAATTTTGGGAAAAAAGGTAATTTTAAAAAGAAACATGGAAAATAAAACAACATATTAAAGATATCTAATTTGAGATTCTTGCAAATGCTCTACAAGTTTACCTTGCATGATTTTCTAGAATTTGAATAAAGTTCCATCAGAGTTGTAATATTCCAGTTAACTCAAGGGCCTTCCAGTGGGCAATTTAAGAATTTCCAAACCAACTTTGAAAGTAATTTTCAAAGAGTCTATTAAAAACAAAAAACAAAAAAAACTCAAACCAAAACATTGTCAAACTCAAAGTGGAATTACCTTGAACAGAAAATAATTTTACACTTTATTTTTATTTATTTTTTTTAATTCTACACTTTAAGTGCAAACCTAGACAAGACCTTTTAATTACAAGGAGGAAAACTGTTCAAGTATCTCTTTGGAAGTTTGCTGTAGCTCTAAATATTTCATTTTAATGATATTTTTTAAGCTGTACATAATTCAGGTCTACAGGAGGATCTGCAAAAGGGAAAATAAAAACTAAATCTATGTATTTCTTTATGATGACAACTATATATTATTTATGGAAGAAAGAATGTACTTTGTACTAGGAGATTTGATTTCACCTTACATTGTTGATTTACCCATTCTTTTCTTGTTTTAAAATAAATAGTCTTTGTATGTTCAGTGAAAGAGGCAGTGAAAGTATATAGTCCACTTACTAGGGTTACAGTGATGCAGAAGCAGATTTTCAGCAGAATTGGGGGAATTGATATACTAAGGCCAAGAATACATGAGATAATTTTTCCTTTTTAAATTATTTGGCCTAAAAGATAAAAAAAAAATAGAAAATGTCTTCTATTTCAGATCAAGTTATAATTCTATAGTGTTCTACAAATATGATTCTAAAATATCAGACCAGTGGCACCTGGCTGGCTGAGTTGGTTAAGCTCCAACTCTTGATTTTGGTTCAGGTCATCATCTCAGGGTTGTGAGATCGAACCAATGTCAGGCTCTGTGCTCAGTGAGGAGTCAGCTGGGGATTCTTTTTCTCTCTTGCTCTCTTCCTCTGCCCTCCCCCCTGCTCATGCTCTCTCTTTATCTCTCTCTCAAAAAAATAAATCTTTTAAAAATGAAAAAAATCAGATCATTGCAGACAAATGATGTTTTCTCAAAGTAGTCAAGCCAGTTATAAAACATTATGTGGACAAAAGAAATGATTAATGCATTTATTTACTTTTTTAGCCAGTGGTCTTGGCATTAGATTATGGAGTAGCCATCTCTGCTTGTACTCTTGTACTTCCCATAATTGGTTAGTTATCTGCTTATACTAGGCTTTATTAGCACTGTAGTAAAATGTTGTACCATAAGTATATAAATTGCAGCTTGGAATCCTGAAACAATAATAGTTCCTCAACTTTTGTTGTACCATAGTTTAACTGAAATGTTATTGTATGTTTTGCAACCAAAGCACAGATTATTTTCAATGTTAGAAATTTCCCTAATCCTTTGATAAACATGTAAATATGTCATAATAAATTATTTCATTACTGGGCATCTTATTTAACGTGCTTTTTTTTTTAACTGTGTATTTTTTTTATTCAAGTAAAATTAACATACAGTGTTATATTAGTTTCAGGTGAACAATATAATGATTCAACAATTCTATACATTTCTCAGTGCTCATCAAAGTAAATATACTCTTAACTTCCATTATAAATTTCATTCAAATCTCCATCTACCTCTCCTCTGGCAACCACCCGTTTGTTCTCTGTATTTGTCTGTTTTGATTGATTGTCTCTCTCTCTTTTTTTTTTCTTTTTTCATTTGTTTTTTTTTTTGTAAGCTCAACATATGAATGAAATCATGTGGTATTTGTCTTTCTTTGAGTGGCTTATTTCATTTAGCCTTATATCCTCTAGGTCCATCCATGTTATTGCAAGTGGCAAGATTTCCTTTTTTTTTTTTTAATGGCTGAGTAAAATTTCATAGTGTATATATATACCACATCTTCTTTATTCATTCATCTATCAATGGACACTTGGGTTGCTTTCATATCTTGGCTATTTTAAATAATGCTACAATAAACATAGGGGTGCATATATATTTTCAAATTAGTGTTTTCATTTTCTTTGGGTAAATACCCAGTAGTGGAATTACTGGATCATATGGTAATTATATTTTTAAGTTTTTGAGGAGCCTCCATACTGTTTGCACAGTGGCTACACCAATTTACATTCCTACCAACAATGCATGGGCATCCCTTTTTCTCCATATCTTTACTAGCAATTATTATTTCTTGTCTTTTGATTTTAGCCATTCTGAAAGGTGTGATGTGATATCTCATTGTGGTTTTGTATTTCCCTGATGATGAGTGATGTTGAGCATCTTTTCATGTGTCTGGTGGTCATCTAGATGTCTTTAGAGAAATGTCTGTTCATGTCTTCTGCCCATTTTTAATTGGATTATTTGTGGTTTTTTGTGTTGAGTTGTATAAGTTTTTAAATATATTTTGGATGCTAACCCTTTATCGGGTTATTGCAAATATCTTCTATTCAGTAGGTTGTCTTTTTGTTTTGTTGGTTTCCTTTGTTGCACAGAAGCTTTTTATATTGATGTAGTCCCAATAATTTATTTTTGTTTTTGTTTCCCTTGTCTCCAAAGACATATCTAGAAAGATATAGTTATGGCCAATGTCAGATAAATTACTGCCTGTGCTCTCTTCTAGAATTTTTATGGTTTCAGGTATCACATTTACGTCCTTAATCCATTTTGAATTTATTTATTTATTTTTTTTGTATGGTGTAAAAAAGTAGTCCAGTTTCATTCTTTTGTATGTTGTTGTCCAGTTTTTCCAACACCATTTGTTGAAGAGACTCTTTCCCATTGTATATTCTTGCCTCCTTTATGGTAGATTAATTGACCATAAAAGCATGGGTTTATTTCTGGACTCTATTCTGGTCTGTTGATCTATGTGTATACTTTTATGCTAGTACCATACTGTTTTAAATATTGCAGGTTTGTAGTATATTTTGAAATCCAGGATTGTGATACTTCCAACTTTATTCTTCTTTTTCAAGATTGCTTTGGCTATTTAGGGTCTCTTGTGGTTCCATACAAATTTTAGGATTATTCTAGTTCTCTGGAAAATGTTGTTGGTATTTTGATAGGAATTGCATTAAATCTATAGATTACTTTGGGTGGTATGGATATTTTAACAATATTTGTTCTCCCAATCCATGAGTATGGACTCTTTTTCCATTTGTTCATGTCATCTTCACTTTTTTTCATGAGTGTTTTATAGTTTTCAGAGTACAGGTATTTCATCTACTTGGTTAAGATTATTCCTTGGTATTTTATTATTTTTGGTGCAATTATAAATAGGATTATTTCCTTCTCTTTCTAATATTTCATTATTGGTGTATATAAATGCAACAGGATACTAATTTTGTATCCTGTGACTTTACTGAATTCATTTATCAATTCTGGTAGTTTTCCAGTGGAGCCTTTAGGGTTTTCTATACATACTATTATGTTATTTGCAAATAATGAAAATTTTACTTCATTACCAATTTGGATGCATTTTATTTTTTTCTTGTCTGATTGTTGTGGTTGGGACTATCATTACTATATTCAATAAAAGTAGTGAGAGTGGACATGCTAGTATTGTTCCTGATCTTAGAGGAAAAGCTCTCAGTTTCTCCCCACTGAGTATGATGTTAGCTGAAAGTTTTTCATATATATCCTTTATGGTGCTGATGTATGTTTCCTTTAAACCTGCTTTATTGATCGCTTCTCGGCCTTTTGGCTAAGATCAAGTGTAAACCTACTTTGTTGAGAGTTTTTTTTAATCATGAATGGATGTTATACTTTGTCAAATGCTTTTTCTGCACCTATTGAAATGATCGTATGGTTTTAATGTTTTTCCTGTTAATGTGATGTATCTTGTTAATTGATTTGCTAATACTGAATCCAAGCATCCCTGGAATAAATCCCACTTGATCATGGTGAATGATTTTTTTAATGAATTGTTGGATTCAGTTTGCTAACATTTTGTTAAGGATTTTTACATTTATGTTCATCAGAGATATTGGTATATAGTTTCCTTCCTTCCTTCCTTCCTTCCTTCCTTCCTTCCTTCCTTCCTTCCTCTTTCTTTCTTTCTTTCTTTCTTTCTTTCTTTCTTTCTTTCTTTCTTTCTTTCTTTCTTTCTTCTTTCTTTCTTTCTTTCTTTCTTTCTTTCTTTCTTCTTTCTTCTTTTTTTCTTTCTCATAGTATCTTTATCTAGTTTAGGGTACCAGTGTAATACTGGCCTCATAGAATGTGTTTGGGATCTTTCCTTCCTCTTCCATTTTTTGGAAAGGTTTAAGAAGAAATAATTCTTCTTTAAATGTTTGGTAGAATTCACCTGTGAAGCCATCTGGTCCTGGACTTTTGTTGGAACTTTTTTTGTTCATTCAATTTCATTGTTAGTAACTAGTCTGTTCAAATTTTCTATTTCTTCCTGATTTAGTTTTGGAAGGTTATATGTTTCTAGGAATTTATCTATTTCTTTTAGGTTGTCTAATTTTTGGCATACAATTTTTCATAATATTCTCTTATAATCCTTTGCATTTCTGTGATGTTGGTTATTTCTCCTCATTCATTTCTGATTTTATTTGAATTCTCTCCTTTTTTTCTTTCTTTCTTTCATTCTTTCTTTTTCTTCTTCTTCTTTTGTTTTTGATGAGTTTGGCTAAAGGTTTATAATTTTTTATTGATCTTTTCAAAGAACCAGCTGCTGCTTTTATAGATCATCTGAGATATGATCATCTCCATAAATGTGTTAATGTGTCATTGTAAATTATTTTATTACTGGGCATTTGGTTTAACATATTTTTTATTTTAAATCACTTTTGCTAACTAATTAAGGAATAAAAGAACCTCACTGTAGAAATATTTATAATAATATCACATTGAGTTTTTTAAATTTAATTTAATTTTATTATGTTATGTTAGTCACCATGCAATACATTATTAGTTTTGAAGTAGTGATCCATGATTCATTGTTTTCATATAACACCCAGTGCTCCATGCAGTACATGCCCTCCTTAATACTCATCACCGGGCTAACCCATCAACCAACCCCGTCCCCTCTAAAACCCTCAGTTTGTTTCTCAGAGTCCCTAGTCTCTCATGGTTCGTCACCCCTCCAATTTCCCCCTTCATTTTACCTTTCTTTCTGCTAATGTCCTGCATGCTATTCTTTATTTTCCACAAATAAGTGAAACCATACGATAATTGACTTTCTCTGCTTGACTTATTTCACTGAGCATAATCTCCTCCAGTCCCATCCATGTTGATGCAAAAGTTGGATATTCATCCTTTCTGATGGCTGAGTAATATTCCATTGTATATATGGACCATATTTTCTTTATCCATTCCTCTGTTGAAGGGCATCTTGTCGCTTTCCACAGTTTGGCTATTGCGGACAATTCTGCTATGAACATTGGGGTGCATATGGCCCTTCTTTTCACTACATCTGTGTCTTTGGGGTAAATACCCAGGAATGCAATTGCTGGGTCATAGGCTAGCTCTATTTTTAAATTTTTGAGGAACCTCCACACTGTTTTCCAAAGTGGCTGTACCAACTTGCATTCCCACCAAGAGTGTAAGAGGGTTCCCCTTTCTCCACAACCTCTCCAACATTTGTTATTTCTTGCCTTGTCAATTTTTGCCATTCTAATTGGTGTAAGGTGGTATCTCAATGTGGTTTTGATTTGAATTTCCCTGATGGCTAATGATGATGAACATTTTCCATGTGTCTGCTAGCCATTTGTTTGTTTTCTTTGGAGAAGTGTCTATTCATGTCTTCTGCCCATTTTTTGATCTGGTTATTTATTTTTTGGGTGTTGAGTTTGAGAAGTTCTTTATAGATCTTGGAAATCAGCACTTTGTCTGTAGTGTCATTTGTAAATATCTTCTCCAATTCTGTGGGTTGCTTCTTTAGTTTGCTGACTGTTTCCTTTGCTGTGCAGAGATTTTTATCTTGATGAAGTCCCAAAAGTTCATTTTAGCTTTTGCTTCTCTAGCCATTGGAGATGTATCTTGAAAGAAGTTGCTATGGCCAATGTCAAAGAGGTTACTGCCTATGTTCTCCTCTAGGAATTTGATGGATTCCTGTCTCACATTGAGGTCTTTCATCCATTTTGAGTTTATCTTTGTGTATGGTGTTAGAGAATGGTCAAGTTTCATTCTTCTGCATGTGGCTGTCCAATTTTCCCAGCACCATTTACTGAAGAGACTTTTTTCCATTGCATGTTTTTTCCTGCTTTGTCAAAGATTATTTGACCATACAGTTGAGGGTCCATATCTGGGTTCTCTATTCTGTTCCATTGGTCAATATGTCTGTTTTTGTGCCAGTACCATGCTGTCTTGGTGATCACTGCTTTGTAATAAAGTTTGAAATCGGGCAACATGATGCCCCCAAATTTCTTTTTTATTTTTCAACATTTCCTTGGCAATTTGGGATCTTTTCTGATTCCATACAAATTTTAGGATTGTTTATTCCAGCACTTTGAAAAATGTCACTGGAATTTTGATCAGGGTAGCATTGAAGGTATAGATCGCTCTGGGTAGCATAGATCTTTTAACAATGTTTGTTCTTCTGATCCATGAGCATGGAATGCTTTTCCATCTTTCTGTGTCTTCTTCAATTTACTTCATGAGACTTCTGTAGCTCCTAGAATATAGATCCTTTACCTCTTTGGTTAGGTTTATTCTGAGGTATCTTATGGTTTGGTGGTATTGTAAATGAAATCATTTCTCTAATTTCACTTTCTATAGTACATTGTTAGTGTATAAGAAAGCAACTGATTTCTGTGCATTGATTCTGTATCCAGCCACATTACAGAATTGTTGTATGAGTTCTAGTAATTTGGGCGTGGAGTCTTTTGGGTTTTCCACATAAACTATCATGTCATCTGTGAAGAGAAAGAGTTTGACTTCTTCTTTGCCAATTTGAATACATTTTATTTCTTTTTGTTGTCTGATTGCTGTTGCCAAGACTTCTAGTACTATGTCGAACAATAGTGGTGAGAGTGGGCATTCTTGACGTGTTCCTGTTCTTAAGGGAAAGCTTTCCCCCATTGAGATTGATATCTGCTGTGGGTTTTTCATAGATGGATTTTATGAACTTGAGGAATGTTCCCTCTAACCCTACACTCTGAAGAGTTTTAATCAGGAAAGAATGCTGTATTTTGTCAAAAGCTTTTTCTGCATCAATTGAGAGGACCATATGGTTCTTCTCTCTCTTCTTATTAATGTGTTCTATCACACTGATTGGTTTGTGAATGTTGAACCACCCTTGCATCCTGGGGACAAATCCCACTTGGTTGTGGTGGATGATCCTTTTAACGTATTGTTGGATCCTATTAGCCAGGATTTTCTCAAGGATTTTGGAATCCATATTCATCAGGGATATTGGTCTGAAATTCTTTTTCATGGGGTCTTTGCATGGCTTGGGGATCAAGGGAAGCCTGGACTCATACAATGAGTCTGGAAGCTTTCCTTCTGTTTCTATTTTTTGAAATAGCTTCAGTAGAATAGGTATTATTTCTTCTTTAAATGTTTGGTAGAATTCCCCAGGGTATCCAACAGACCCTGGACTCTTGTTTTTTGGGAGGTTTTGATCAGTGCTTCAATCTCATTACTGGTTATTGACCTATTCAGGTTGTCAATTTCTTCCTGTTTCAGGCTTGGCAGTTTATAGTTTTCCAGGAAGGCATCCATTTCATCCAGGTTGCTCAATTTTTTGGCATATGCTTGTCAATAATAATTTCTAATAATTGTTTCTATTTCCTTGGTGTTAGTCGTGATCTCTCCCATTTCATTAATAATTTTATTAATTTGGGTCCTTTCTCTTTTCTTTTGGATACATCTGGCCAGTGGTTTATTGATCTTATTAATTCTTTCAAAGAACCAGCTTCTAGTTTCGTTGATCTGATCGACTGTGTTTCTGGTTTTGAATTCATTGATCGCTCCTCTAATCTTAATTATTTCTCTTCTAATGAGTGGCTTAGGCATTGTTTGTTGCTTTTCCTCCAGTTCTTTAATGTATAAAGTTAGTTGGTGAATTCGGGATTTTTCTATTTTTTTTTGAGTGAGGCTTGGATGGCTATGTATTTCCCCCTTAAGACCACCTTTGCAGTATCCCATAGGTTTTGGACTGATGTGTTTTCATTCTCATTGGTTTCCATGCATTGTTTAAGTTCTTTGATTTCCTGGTTGACCCAAACATTCTTGAGCAGAGTGGTCTTTAGCTTCCAAGTGTTTTAATCTCTGCCAATTTTTTTCTTGTGATTGAGTTCCAGTTTTAAAAAATTATGGTCTGAGAATGTGCAGGGAATAATCTCAATCTTTTGGTATTGGTTGACACCTGATATGTGACCCAGTATGTGGTTTATTCTGGAGAACATTCCATGTGCACTCAAGAAGAATGAGTATTCTGTTGTTTTAGGGTGGAATGTTCTGTAAATATCTATGAGGTCCATTTGGTCCAATGTATCATTCAAAGCTCTTGTTTCTTTGTTGATTTTCTGCTTAGACGATCTGTCTATTCCTGAGAGTGGAGTATTGAGGTCTCCTACAATTAATGTATTATTATCAATAGGACTCTTTATTTTGGTTAACAGTTGGCTTATGTAGTTGGCTGCTCCCATGTTGAGGTCGTAGGTATTTACCATTGTTAGATCTTCTTGTTGGATAGACCTTTTAAAAATGATATAGTGTCCTTCTGTGTCTTTATAGTTTTTATCTTAACATCTAATTTGTCTGATATAAGAATTGCTACCCCAGCTTTCTTTAAGGTCTCTTGGCATGAAGGTAGATCTCCATCCCTTCACTTTCAGTCTGGATGTATCTTTAGGCTCAAAATGAGTCTCTTGTAGACAGCATATGGATGGGTCCTGTCTTTTTATCCAATCTACAACCCTGTTCCGTTTTATGGGAGCATTTAGGCCATTCACACTGAGAGTGAATATTGGAAGATATGAATTAATTGTCATTATGGTACCTGTGAAGACCTTGTTTTTATAGATTGTCATTGTAAATTTCTGTTGTATATCACTCTTGGGGTCTTTCTCCTTTTATAGAACCCCCCTAATTATTTCTTGCAGTTCCGCCTGGTGGTCACATAGTCTCAATTTCTGCCGGTCTTCAAAGCTCTGCATCTCTCCATCCATTCTAAATGACAGCTTTTCTGGATAAAGTATTCTTGGCTGCATGTTCTTCTCATTTAGTACCCTGAATATGTCTTGCCAGGCCATTCTGGCTTGCCAGGTCTTGGTGGATAAGTCTGATGTTATTCTGATTTTCCTCCCTCTGTTCATAAGGAATCTCTTCCCCCAACTGCTTTTAAGATGGTTTCCTTGGTTCTAAGATTTGCGAGTTTTAATTTTACATGCCAGGGCATTGGCCTGTTTTCCTTGATCTTGGGCAGGGTCCTCTCTGCCTCTAGGACACGAATGTTTGTTTCATTCCCCAGATTAGGAAAGTTCTCAGCTACAGTTTGCTCAAATATATCTTCTAGTCATCTCTCTCTCTCCATCCCCTCAGGGATTCCAATAATTCTTACATTGGAATGTTTCATGATGTCACTTATTTCTCTGATTCTGTTTTCATGGATTCTGAGTTGTTTTTCCCTGGCCTCCTCTTTTCCTTTTTTATCTATTCAATGGTTTTCCAGGTCATGAATTCATTCTTCTGCCTCGCTTACCCTAGCTGTTAGATTATCTAGATTGGATTGGATCTCATTGATAACATTTTTAAGTTTTGTCAGTTCAGCTTTCATTTCTGCCCTTAGAGACTCTTTGTTACCATCAATTGACTTCTCCATTGTATCTATTCTCTTCACAACTTCTACCCTGAATTCCATTTCTGACATCTTGTTTATATCTGTATCCATTTTTAAATCTGTATCAGAAGTCACAGTCTCTGAGTTTTTCTATTTTGGTGGTTCTTCCTCATAGTCATTCTGTTGAGTGGTGGTTGAGGGAATGTACAGAGTCCAAATTATTGACCAGAACCCAAGCAAGATGCACCTGTATTCCTGGGACCTTAGGGTTGTTGTCCTCTTGTTCTCCCAGCCTGTCTTCTGGGGGAGGGACCTGCTGCACTGTTACTCAGGCAACCCTGTTTGGGCAGAGTTGCCCTGCCCCCTGTGGCAGGGGATGGGCTCAGTGAAAACCGGTT
Organism: Mirounga angustirostris; assembly: GCF_029215605.1. NCBI lineage: Eukaryota > Metazoa > Chordata > Mammalia > Carnivora > Phocidae > Mirounga > Mirounga angustirostris. The sequence continues at coordinate 103,544,456 of NW_026991719.1, forward strand.
TTTTGGGGCTTTTGTTTTCTGGTGGCTCTGTCTGCTGGCTTTCCGCGTCTCTTCTGAGAGTCAGAGCAGAAGAAATCGTTTCCAACCCTCTGCCTCAGAGCAGAGAGATCACAGTCTGTTCTTCAGTGAGCTCTTCAGGCCACATTATCTCCGTTTCTGTCCGTGCTGCTATAAACTGCAGTGTCCTTGGTTGTGCGCCCCTCAGCATGGCTCCCAGTCCTCATCTACAGGTCAGGATGTGGGGGTTTGTCTCTGCCCTTTGTGCTTCTAAAACTGCCAGCTGCCTCCAGTTTGCTGATGGGGCCCTGCAGCTCCAGGTTTCGGTCTGTGGGGCTTCCCTAAAGTCCTTTTCCTGCCGCTACAGGTCTACAAGTCTGTGCCGTGTCCCAAGCATAGAAGGCTTTTGCTCACTGGCACTGCAGGATCCCCACAGCTCCCTCTGTCTTCCATTTATCTTCCAATATCTGCCCGCAGAATCACGGTTCTCTGCTTCATACCTCAAAACCAATCGCCTGTGATATTCTGTTTGTAGAGATCCAGATATATCATTTTACATCTCAGAGTGATTTCATGGGTGTTCAGAATGGTCTGGTAGATAACCAGCTCAATTCCAGGGAGTGGTTGGAATAGGGTCCCCTACTCCTCCACTATCTTTTCCCCCTCTCTTCACATTGAGTTTTTAATCATCTTTCTATAGTGTTAGACACTTCATGTTTCTGATTTTATTATTATTTAATAGCTTTGAAGCCACAGGATTTTTAAATTTGAAATCTTTAATTTAGAATTGATTCCAGAAGTCACAAACTCAAAACCTTAGGGCTACAAGAATATGTAGTATATAAATGAGTGAACCAGGTTATGTGTAAGATCCAATAGAGATCATTGGAAATTGGTAAACTGAAACACACATGTCTGTTTGATGGTGGAATTTACTACCCAGCTCTGGTCAATTTTTGCCATTCGGGCATGAGAGCTCTGTTTTCAGATCTTTTTTTTTTTTTTTTTAAGATTTTATTTTCTTATTTGACAGAGAGACAGCGAAAGAGGAAACACAAGCAGGGGGAGAGGGAAAGGGAGGAGCAGGCTCCCTGCTGAGCAGGGAGCCCAATGTGGGGCTCAATCCCAGGACCCTGGCATCATGACCTGAGCCAAAGTCAGCCGTTTAACAAACTGAGCTACCCAGGCGTGCCAAGATCTTATTTTTCAAGGGAACCCTATAATCTCTTTGGTTTTTTTTAATGAGAAATCCTTAATTTAAAATGTTAGCAAGGGGTGCCCGTTTTCCTCAGTTGCTTAAGTGTCTGACTCTTGATCTCAGCTCAAGTCTTGATTTCAGTGTCGTGAGTTCAAGCCCAAAGTTGGGCTCTGTGCTGGGCATGGAGTCTACTTAAAAAATAAAATATGGGGGAGCCTGGGTGGCTCAGTTGGTTAAACATCTGACTCTTGGTTTTCAGCTCAGGTTATGATCTTAGGGTCATGAGATTGAGCCCCATGTTGGGTTCCATGGTCAGTGTAGAGTCTGCTGGAGATTCTCTCTCCCCCTGTCCCTCACCCCAACTCTCTCTTTCTCTCCCTAAAATAAATAAATTTTTAAAAATAAATTAAAAAATTAAATAAAATCTGGAGGAGTTAAGATGGTGGAGAAGTAGGGGACACTGGTCTTTCCTTGTCCCTCAAACACGACTGTATTGAGGTCAGATCCCTTGAAACACCCAGGAAATCAATCTGCGGACTGGTAGAAGGATCTGCACAGTTGGTGGGAAACAGCATAGTAGGTGCAAGGACATGGAAGTGAATTCGGGAAGAGACAAAATTGCTGTGCTACAGAGGTAAGGAGACCCTTTTTGTGGGGAGAGAAAAGGGAGAGAAAGAGGGGGTGTTGAGAGAGTGCAGCATTGGGTTCACATAAGAAACCTCTGAGACTACAGACTGGGGAGACAGGGCAACTGAGTATTGCACGTCTTTTGCAAACAGTCAGTACAGCTCAAACTCTGAGGTTTTAGAAGTGCACAACTTTCACTGGAGTGGAGCTGTAGCATGTGTTCCTGGGGAAAAGGAAGGCTCTGGCCCAGGCACACACAGAGTGGTGTAAGGATCTCCTGGGTCACATTGGAAGAGATTGTTCCTCTTCCTGTAGTACATTTTGAAGAGGGGATATTGCCTCTCCAAGGACAAAAGACCCTGCAGGCACCAGCAAATGCCCTTTCATTGGTAGGGGCAAAAGCATGTGCAGAGGGTGGATAACCTGGTTGCTTCTTTTCATGGTGCCACACCATGGATTCTGTGCATCACACCACCATGGGACTATTTTCTGGGGCAAAGGGCACTCTTCAGAGTGCAGAGAGGCTCCAGTCTGGAGGAGGGAGTAGATCTGAACTGTGCTGGCTCCTTTAAGATCTGGAGTTTTGAATCCCAGCTGTTTGTCAAAGATAAAACACAGGAGATTTGGAGTTTTGAATCCCAGCTGCACCAAAGATAAAATGCAGGAAAGCTGTGGTCCTGGGCATGCTGATGGCCATTGCTTTTCTGTGAGGGCTTCCTGAATAGCTAGGGGTGTGAGATCCCTTGTCTGGGGACAAGAGAGTGGGGTGGTAACATTTTACCCTCGCTACCAATAAGGTTGAAATTCAGAGAGCAACACAGTGACCCCAGTGAAAGTGGGAACTGTTTACGTCAAACTCTGCCCTCCTGTGCTTGGCAAGTGTTTTTTTAACCTGGGTAGGAGTGACTCTGAGCCAGCAAATTGGGCCTCTCCCTTGGAAGAGCAACACAGGCAGTATGTCATATGCATCACATCTACTGATCATATATTGTTTCAAAGTGTCCCCTTCAGTTCTGCTGGAAATAAGACCAGGCTGTATTTTTTTTAAATTCTTTTTCTTTTTCTTTGGAATCAGGTTTATAGGTTTTTTTGTTTGGTTGGTTGGTTGTTTTATTATTTCTTTTCTTTCTCTCTCTTTTTTTTTTTTTTGCGGGGGGGGAGGATCAGGCTTCTTCTTTTTTTCTTTTTCTTTTCTTCCCCTTTTTCTTTGGAATCAGGCTTATAGTTTTGTTGATTGTCTTTTTTTTTCCCATTCCTTTTCCTTTTCTTTCTCTCTCTTTCTCTCTCTCTTTTTTTTAGGCAGGCTTTTTTTTAATTTCTTTTCCAAGCTTTTTTCAACAAACAATAAAAGCACACCTAGATGAAGGTCCAAACATTCCCCGCTGCAAGCAAGTAGGAACTCTGCAGAAGACTGACCAGTGGGAAAGAACAGCCAATATGAAACAGCATAGTGCACACAGTACACACCAGAAACACTTCCTGAAGTGCCAGGCCCTGGACAGTGTATGACCTCTATTTAATATAGCATTAGTCTGAAACTCAGAAAATATAAAAAGTTTTCATAACACACAAAAGATAGAAACAGCCAAAATGACAAGATGGAGGAATTCTCCCCAAAAGAAAGGTCAGGAAGATATCATAGCCAGAGATTTGCTGAAAACAGATATAAGCAATGTATCTGAAAAAGAATTCAGATCAACAGTCATAAGACTGCTAGCTGGACTTGACAAAAAGCGTAGAAGTCACCAGAGATACCTGTGCTGCAGAGATAAAAGACCTAAAAATTATTCAGGCTGAAGTAAAAAATGCTATAACTGAGATGCAAAACCAACTGGGTATAATCACAATGAGGATTGAAGAAACAGAAGAGAGAACAGGTGATATAGAATTAAAATTATGGAAAATAAGCTGAAAAGAAGAGGGAAAGAAACTATTAGATCATGAAGGTAGACCTAGGTAATTCAGCAATTCCATAAAGCAAAATAATATCTGTATCATAGGAGTCCCAGAATATGAAGAGTGGGAAAAAGGGGCAGAAAGTTTATTTGAACAAATTATAGCTGAGAACTTCCCTAGTCTGGAGAAGGAAACAAGCACTCAAGTGCAAGACACACAGAGAACTCCCCTTAAAATCAACAAAAACAGGTCAACACTACAACATACCATAGTGAAATTTGCAAAATACAAGATAAAGAGAGAATTCTGAAAGCAGCTAGGGAAAAAAGTCCTTAACTTACAAGGGTAGACACATAAGGTTAGCAGCAGACCTGTCCATAGAGACCTGGCATGCCAGAAAGGACTGGCATGTTATATTCAATGTGCTAAATGGGGAAAAATATGCAGCCAAGAATACTTTATCCAACAAGGCTGCCATTCGGAATAAGAGAGATAAAGAGTTTCCAAGACAAGCAAAAACTAAAGGAGTTAATGAACTCTAAACCAGCTCTGCAAGAAATTTTGAAGGGGACCCTTGGAGTGGGAAAGAGAGACCAAAAGTAACAAAGCCTGGAAAGGAACAGAGACAATCTACAGGAACAGCAACTTTATAGGTAATAAAATGGCACTAAATTCATACCTTTCAATAATTACTCTGAATTTAGATGGACTCAATGCTCCAATCAAAAGACATAGGGTATCTGAATGAATAGAAATACAAGACCCATTGATATGCTGCTTACAAGAGACTTATTTTAGACCCAAAGACACCTCCAGATTGAAAGTAAGGTAGTGGAGAACCATTTATCATGCTAATGGACATCAAAAGAAAGTTGGCATAGCCACATATAAAACTATATTTTAAACCAAGGACTGTAATAAGAGATGAAGAAGGACACTATATCATAATAAAGGGGTACATAAAACAAGAAAATCTAACAATTGTAAATATTTATGCCCCTAACGTGGGAACAACCAAACATACAAATCAATTAATAACAAACATGAAGAAACTCTTTGCTAATGCTATAATAATAGTTAGGGACTTCAACTCCCCACTCACAGCAATAGACCAAGCATCGCAACAAGATCAACAAGGAAAAAAGGGCTATAAATGACTCACCGGAACAGATGGACTTAACAGATATATTCAGAGTATTTCACCCTAAAGCAGTAGAATACATATTCTTTTTGGATGCACATGGAACATTCTCCAGAATAGATCACATACTGGGTCACAAAGCAGGCCTCAACTGGTACAAAAAGACTAAAATTATAGCATAAATATTTGCAGGACACAATGCTATGAAACTTGAAGTTAACCAAAAGAAAAAATTTGGAAAGACTACAAATAAATGGAGGTTAGAGAACATCCCACTAAAAAATGAATGGGTCAACCAGGAAATTAAAGAAGAATTAAAAAAGAAACACATTGAAGCAAAGGAAAATTAAAACATTATAGTCCCAAACTTTTGGGATGCAGCAGAGGCAGTCCTAAGAAGGAAGTACATAGCAATACAGGTCTTCCTAAAGAAGTAAGAAAAGTCTCAAATACACAACCTAATCTTACACCTAAAGTGGCTGGAAAAAGAACATCAAATAAAGCCTAACACCAACAGAAGAAGGGAAATAATAAAGATTAGAGCAGAAATAAATGATATAGAAATTGGAAAAAAAAAAACAGTAGAACAGATAAAGGAAACTAAGAGCTGTTTCTTTGAAAGAATTAACAAGATCGATAAACCCTTAGCCAGACGTATCAAAAAGAAAAGAAAAAGGACCCACATAAATAAAAAAGAAGATAAATCACAACCAACTCCGCAGAAATACAGTTATAAGAGAATATTATATGCAATTATATGCCAACAAATTGGGCAATCTGGAAGAAATGGATCAATTCCTAGAAACATATAAACTACCAAAATTGAAACAGGAAGAAGTAGAAAACTTGAACAGACCCATAACCAGCAAAGAAATTGAATCAATAATAAAAAAATATCCCCAAAAAACACCAGTCCAGGGCTGGATAGCCTCCCAAGGGGATTCTACCAAACATTTAAAGAAGAATTAATACCTGTTCTGAAACTGTTCCAAAAAATAGAAATGGAAAGAAAACTTCCAAACTCATTCTATGAGGCCAGCATTATCTTGATCCCAAAACCAGACAAAGACCCCACTAAAAAGGAGAATTACAAACCAATATCCCTGATGAACATGGATGCAAAAATTCTCAAGAAGATACTAGCTAATCAGATCCAACAGTACATTAAAAGGATTATTCACCCTGATCAAATGGTATTTATTCCTAAGCTCCTAGGGTGGTTCAACATCTGTGTATCAATCAAGGTGATACACCATATTAATAAAAGAAAGGATAAGAACCATATGATCCTCTCAATGGATGCAGAAAAAGCATTTAACACAATACAGCATCCTTTCTTAATAAAAATGCTCAAGAAAGTAGGTATAAATGAAACATACCTCAACATCATAAAGGCCATATATGAAAGACCACAGCTAATATCATCCTCAATGCGGAAAAACTGAGAGATTTCTGCTAAGGTCAGGAACATGACAGGGATGTCCACTCTCACCACTTTTGTTCAACATAGTACTGGAAGTCATAGCCTCAGCAATCAGACAACAAAAAGAAATAAAATGCATCCAAATTGGCAAGGAAGAAGTCAAACTTTCACTCTTCGCAGACAATAGGATACTCTATGTAGAAAAAAAGAAGATTTTATCAAGAAATTACTAGAACTGATACAGGAAGTCAGCAAAATCACAGGATATAAAATCAATGCACAGAAGTCTGTTGCATTTCTATACACTAATAATGAAGCAGCAGTAAGAGAAATCAAGGAATCAATCCCATTGTCCACTACACGAAAACTCATAAGATACCTACGGGGGAAAAAAAAAAAAAAAAACACTAACCGAAGAGGTAAAAGATTTGTACTCTGAAAACTACAGAATAATTATGAAAGAAATTGAAGAAGACACAAAGAAATGGAAAGACATTTCATGCTTATAGATTGGAAGAACAAATATGGTTAAAATGTCTGATACCCAAAGCAATCTACATATTCAGTGTAATCCTCATCAAAATAACACCAGAATTTTTCACAGAGCTGGAACAAACAATCCTAAAATTCGTATAGAATCAGAAAAAAACCTGAATAGCCAACATAATGTTGAAGACGAAAACCAAAGCTGGAGGCATCACAATTCCGGACTTTAAGCTGTATTACAAAGCAACTTGTCTTGATGTAGTCATCAAGACAGTGTGGTACTTGCACAAAACAAACACATAGGTTGATAGAACAGAATAGAGAACTCAGAAATAGACAGTCAACTCTATGGTCAACTAATCTTTGACAAAGCAGGAAAAAATATGCAATGGAAAACAGTCTCTTCAATAAATGGCGCTGGGAAAACTGGACAGCTATATACAGAAGAATGAAACTCGACCATTCTCTAATACCATAGACAAAGATAAACTCAAAATGGATGAAAGACCTCAATGTGAGACAGGAATCCATCAAAATCCTAGATGAGAACACAGGCAAAACCCTCTTTGACCTCAGTTGCAGCAACTTCTTATTAGACATGTTTCCAGAGTCAAGGGAAACAAAAGCAAAAATGAACTATTGGGACTTCATCAAAAGTATCTGCACAGTGAAGGAAACAATCAACAAAACTAAAAGTCCACCTAAGGAATGGAAGAAGATATTTGCAAGTGACATATCAAATAAAGGGCTAGTATACAAAATCTATAAAGATCTTATCAGGGGTGCCTGGGTGGCTCAGTTGGTTAAGCGACTGCCTTCGGCTCAGGTCATGATCCTGGAGTCCCGGGATCGAGTCCCACATCGGGCTCCCTGCTCGGCAGGGAGTCTGCTTCTCCCTCTGACCCTCCTCCCTCTCATGCTCTCTGTCTCTCATTCTCTCTGTCTCAAATAAATAAATAAAATCTTTAAAAAAAAAAAAAAAAGATCAAACTCCACAACACAAATAACAAAAAATCCAGTCAAGAAATGGGCAGAAGGCATGAACAGACATTTCTCCAATGAAGACATCCAAATGGCTAGCAGACACATGAAAAAATGCTCAACATCACTCATCATCAGGGAAATACACATCAAAACCACAATGAGATACCACCTCATTTCTGTCATAATGGCTGAAATTAACAACACAAGAAACACCAGTTGCTGGCCTGGATGCAGAGAGAGGGGAACCTTCTTGCACTGTTGATTGGAATGCAAACTGGTGCAGCCATTCTGGAAAACAGTTTGGGGTTCCATAAAATGTGAAAAATAGAACTGCTCTATGACCCAACAATTGCACTACTGGGCATTTGTCCAAAGGATACAAAAATGCTGATTTTAAGGGGCACATGCACCCCAATGTTTATAGCAGCAATGCCCACAATAGCCAAAGTATGGAAGGAGCCCAGATGTCCATCAACAGATGAGTGGATAAAGAAGAGGTAGTATATATACACAATGGAATATTACCCAGCCATCAAAAAGAATGAAATCTTGCCATTTGCAATGACTTGGATGGAGCTAGAGTGTATTTTGCTAAGTGAAATAAGTTAGGGAAAGACAAATACCATATGATTTCACTCGTATGTGGAGGTTAAGAAACAAAACAGATGAATATAGGGGAAAGGGAATGCAAGGAGAGGGAGGCAAACCAAAGGAGACTCTTAATAATAGAGAACAATCTAAGAGTTGATAGAGGGAGGTGGGTGGAGGATGGCCTAAATGGGTGATGAATATTAAGGTGGGCACTTGCAATGAACACTGGGTATTATGTGTAAGTGATGAATCACTAAATTCTACTCCTGAATCTAATGTTACACTGTATGTTAACTAAAATTTAAATAAAAACAAAATATTAAATAAAAATAAAAATAAAGTGCTCACAAATAATACAAAAACGGTTTAATGTATAGGTCAAACATATTTGTGACACTATTTGGCCCATGAGGTCATCATTTTCGAAGTCATCTGTAGACAAAATGGTTAGGTATATCAAGTTGATCTTTAGCAACTTTTGTCCATTACTTGCATTGGAATAAAGTATGGAACTGAATGTCTCCTTCAGGATGGCAAGAATAGAAGAATTAGCACGGAACTGAGATTCAGATGGTCTGAGTTTAAATCTTATTTCCCTTTCTAACTCATTTTTGACTTTCAGTCTTTTAGGTTCTTAGTATCCACTTCTATAAAATTTGACCATTGGATTAAATGCTCAAAGGATTTTTCAGGGATGCCTGGGTGGCTCAGTCAGTTAAGCGTCTGCCTTTGACTCAGGTCGTAATCCCGCGGTCCTGGAATTGAGTCACACATTGGGCTTCTTGCTCAGCAGGGACCCTGCTTCTCCCTCTGACTGCTGCTCCCCCCACTCTCTGACAAATAAATAAATAAAATCTTTAAAAATAAAATAAAATAAAAGTATTTTTCAGCTCTAAAATCCTATAATTCTTAACTTTTTCAAAATTAAATTGTATCTATATTATTTTCCCCTTATCAGACTATTTATAACTGGAAGATAATAGATCCCTTTGGCAAACTCATTCCTGATAATGTTTAACCTTCCCAAATAGCATATTGGTTTAATTTAATGAAGAAAAAAATTGGTGATTGTTTTGGAAATGTCTAGCACAGTGCAGTCTAGTCGGGAGATGTTTCTTGTGCAGATATTCTTGTAAGCACTTATCACTATACATTGAAATTTTGCTCTATTTCAAGAAGTCTTGCAGGTTTACAAGGGGAAAAAAGTCATATCAGTAAAATGAGACTTTGACTAATTATCATAGATTGTGAGTCCTTGGTGATTGGGTCCTGTGACTTGCAATTTTATCCCTCATCTACCTGCACATAATAGGTTCTCAATAAATGTTTATTGAACTGATTTCTCTAAATTAGATCATACAAATTATTGAAGTTTCTATTAATTCATTACATAGTTATTACCCACCTACTATGTGCCAATTGTAATATTCTGCAACTATATTGCAGCAGGAGCATAGTCAATGATAATCTTATTTATTTTTAATGTTAATCTATAGATTTATTTTGTCTTGTCTTTCCCTCACTATAAAGAAGTATAGTTTCTTTTCTCTCTAACATGAACAATATTTCAGTTTTACTATTCCTTTTTTTAATTTTTTGCATCCAGATCATGTCCTTCCAGCAGCAGACACAATTAGCTTTTCTCCAACTTCCCTTTCCTCACTTCTTGGCACCTTAATAAATGTATACATAATTATATAAAGTCCCTCATTTCTATTGAGTCCTTATGCTCCTTGATAAGCACAGGAAGATGTGTGTACTTAACATCTTTGTGACCTTAAGAGAAAACTAAAGTGCCATGAAGATCATGGCTTAGATTTTCAAGAAAGCTGAGATAAACTTTTCTTTCAGTTGAGTTTCCAAAGCTTTTTGTCACTTTAAATATGGACTTACTTAACATCCCCAGTCCCAGGAAACAAGTGAGAAATCCTGACTGACTTGCAACATCAGGTTGTTTTGCCCTACGTCTTCTTTACCTTCAGCCTGTTCCCAAGATAGTGGTGAGAGTATGAAGCAGTTAGAACAACTCCTTTCTCTGGGACTTGATAAGGCACAGGCCTATGACACATTCCCTTTTCTGTCCCCTTTGCAGGATCACACAACCACAGCTGACATTTCTTTGGGCATTTCTAAAAAGCAGTGGCCGTTTATCAAGTTGTGATTTAAATCATAAAACTCTCTTAAAAACAAACATTCAAAGGGAGAGAGGACAAGGTTCAGGGGAGGAAGATGGGGACTCCGCTTCCATCCAAGTGATCCATTGATACATTTATTTATGGAGTATATGTGCTAGTAAAGTGAAGGTCATTATTATCATTGGTTTTGTGTGTGTGTTACATTAGAAGCTCTGTATTTTGAGTCTGCTTTATTTGTATACAAGCACCTTGCTCTTTTGGTTTTGTTATTAAGCTGTCATTTATTGAACACTTACACTGAGTGTAAGATGGTATACTAATACTTTAATCTTAACATCACTCCTTTGAGTTAGTTATTATTCTTCCCATTTCACAGAAGAGTAAACCTGGTAAGAGAAAGCCCAGTTTAAATTTCTTTATAGTTGACTTGAAGACCTGTACTTTTTACCACTGCATAACACTGCCTCATTGTGGTAACACTGAGCATTACTCAATTATATCAATCATGGAGTAGGCTTGAGAAAACTTTGAATTTAAAGATAACTTCCTTTGAATCTATCATCTTGCAATATGAATTATTGTGAATGTGTCTGTTCTATATATTTATATGAAGCAGGGTATCTGGAAAAACAACTTTATTTTTGCTGGAGAAATATTGATATGCTGAGCTTAAATTTTAAGATCAAAACATTTTTTGAAGATTCAAAGTTATTGAAACCTTTTAGGGTGATCTATTGTGTCCTAATCAAGGCAGAATGAGAGGGAGAATCAAAGGTTCCCTGAGGGGGTAGAAAAATACTACTAAATAAAGAAAGATAAGATTAGTTGATGATAGCCACATTGCTGTCAAACATAAATGCTATTAAAAATAAACATTCTGGGGGCATCTGGGTGTCTCAACCAATTAAGCGTCTGCCTTTGGCTCAGGAGATGATCCCAGGGTCCTGGGATTGAGCCCCACCTCCAGCTCCTTGCTCAGCCCTGGCTCCTTGCTCAGCTGGGAACCTGCTTCTCCCTCTCCCTCTGCCTGCCTCTCCCCCTGCTTGCACGCACTTTCACGCGTGCTCGCTCCGTCAAATAAATAAATAAATAATTTAAAAAAAAATAAACATTTTGGCAAATAAAAAAACAAATCTATACCTTTCTTTGCATAGAAGCAGGACTATGTCTATACCTGGGGCGGGGGAGGAAGGGCTGTATCTCAGTGTCCTTGATTTGAAGAGACCATATTTAAAAAAAAAAAAAAAAGTTGTTTGTATTTCATTGGTGTTGTTTGTGATCTCTCCTCTTTCATTCATGATTTTATTTATTTGAGTCATTTCTCTTTTCTTTTTGATAAGTCTGGCCAGGGGTTTATCAATCTTGTTAATTCTTTCAAAGAACCAGCTCCTAGTTTCGTTGATCTCTTCTACTGTTTTTTTTGGTTTCTATTTCATTGATTTCTGCTCTGATCTTTATTATTTCTCTTCTCCTGCTGGGTTTAGGCTTTATTTGCTGTTCTTTCTCCAGCTCCCTTAGGTGTAGGGTTAGGTTGTGTATTTGAGACCTTTCTTGTTTCTTGAGAAAGGCTTGTATTGCTATATACTTTCCTCTTAGGACTGCCTGTGCTACATACCAAAGATTTTGAATAGTTGTGTTTTCATTTTCATTTGTTTCGTGAATTTTTTAATTCTTCTTTAATTTCCTGGTTGACCCATTCATTCTTTAGTAGGATGCTCTTTAGCCTCCATGTTATTTGAGTCCTTTCCGACTTTCCTCTTGTGATTGAGTTCTAGTTTCAAAGCATTGTGGTCTGAAAATAGGGAGGGAATGATCCCAATCTTTTGGCACTGGTTGAGACCTGATTTGTGACCTAAGATGTGATCTCTTCTGGAGAATGTTCTTTTTTTTTTCTTTTTTAAGATTTTATTTATTTATTTGAGACAGAGAGAATGAGAGAGACAGAGAGCACATGAGAGGGGGGAGGGTCAGAGGGAGAAGCAGGCTCCCCGCCGAGCAGGGAGCCCGATGCGGGACTCGATCCCGGGACTCCAGGATCATGACCTGAGCCGAAGGCAGTCGCCTAACCAACTGAGCCACCCAGGCGCCCTCTTCTGGAGAATGTTCTATGGGCACTAGAGAATAATGTGTATTCTGTTGTTTTGGGATAGAATGTTCTGAATATATCTGTGAAGTCCATTTGGTCCAGTGTGTCATTTAAAGTCTTTATTGCCTTGTTGATCTTTTGCTTAGATGATCTGTCCATTTCAGTGAGGGGGGTGTTAAAGTCCCCCACTATTACTGTATTGTTGTCAATGTGTTTCTTTGCTTTTGTTATTAATTGGCTTATATAATTGGCTGCTCCCATGTTAGGGGCATAGATATTTACAATTGTTAGATCTTCTTGTTGGATAGATCCTTTAAGTAGGATATAGTGTCCTTCCTCATCTCTAATTATAGTCTTTGGTTTACAATCTAATTTGTTTGATATAAGGATTGCCACCCCAGCTTTCTTTTGGTGTCCATTAGCATGGTAAATGGTTTTCCACCCCCTCACTTTCAATCTTAGGGTGTCTTAAGGTCTAAAATGAGTCTCTTGCAGACAGCATATCGATAGGTCTTGTTTTTTAATCTAATCTGATACCCTGTGTCTTTTGATTGGAGCATTTAGCCCATTTACATTCAGGGTAACTATTGAAAGATATAAATGTAGTGCCATTGTATTGCCTGTAAGGTGACTGTTACTGTATATTGTCTGTGTTCCTTTCTGGTCTATGTTGCTTTTAGGCTCTCTCTTTGCTTAGAGAACCCCTTTCAATATTTCTTGTAGGGCTGGTTTTGTGTTTGCAAATTCCTTTAGTTTTTGTTTGTCCTGGAAACTTTTTATCTCTCCTTCTATTTTCTTTTCTTTTTTTTTTTTTAAAGATTTTATTTATTTATTTATTTGAGAAAGAGACAGAGAAACAGCATGAAAGGGGAGAGGGTCAGGGGAGAAGCAGTCTCCCCGTCAAGCTGGGAGCCCAATGCAGGACTCGATCCCAGGACTCCGGGATCATGACCTGAGCCGAAGGCAGTCACTTAACCAACTGAGCCACCCAGGCGCCCTCTCCTTCCATTTTCAATGAGAGCCTACATGGATATAGTATTCTTGGCTGCATATTTTTCTCATTTAGTGCTCTGAATATATCATGCCAGTCCTTACTGGCCTGTCAGGTCTCTGTGGATAGGTCTGTTGCCAATCTAATGTTTCTACCATTGTAGGTTACAGATCTCTTATCCCAAGCTGCTTTCAGGATTTTCTCTTTATCTCTGAGACTCATAAGTTTTACTATTAGATGTCAGGGTGTTGTTATAAGAACATATTATGAGCAACTATATGTCAGCAAATTAGATAATCTGGAAGAAATGGATGCATTCCTAGAGATGTATAAACTACCAAAACTGAACCAGGAAGAAATAGAAAACCTAAGCAGACCTATAACCACTAAGGAAATTAAAGCAGTCATCAAAAATCTCCCAAAAAACAAGAGCCCAGGGCCAGATGGCTTCCCAGGGGAATTCTACCAAACATTTAAAGAAGAATTAATACCTATTCTTCTGAAACTGCTCCAAAAAATAGAAATGGATGGAAAAGTTCCAAACTTGTTTTATAAGGCCAGCATTACCTTGATTCCAAAACCAGACAAAGACCCCATCAAAAAGGAGAATTATAGACCAATATCCTTGATGAACCTGGATGCAGAAATTCTCACCAAAATACTAGCCAACAGGATCCAACAGTACATTAAAATGATTATTCACCACAACCAAGTTGGATTTATCCCTGGGCTTCAAGTTTGGTTCAACATCTGCAAATCAATCAATGTGATATAATACATTAATAAAAGAAAGAACAAGAACCATATGATCCTCTCAATAGATGCAGAAAAAGCATTTGACAAAGTACAGCATCCTTTCTTGATCAAAACTCTTCAGAGCATAAGGATAGAGGATACATACCTCAATATCATAAAAGCCATCTATGAAAAACCCACAGTGAATATCATTCTCAATGGGGAAAAACTAAGAGCTTTCCCCCTAAAGTCAGGAACATGGCAGGGATGTCCACTATCCCCACTGCTATTCAATATAGTACTAGAAGTCCTAACCACAGCAATCAGACAACAAAAAGAAATAAAAGGCATCCAAATCAGCAAAGAATTCAAACTCTCACTCTTTGCAGATGATATGATACTTTATGTGGAAAACCAAAAAGACTCCACCCCAAAACTGCTAGAACTCATACAGGAATTCAGTCAAGTGGCAGGATATAAAATCAATACAAAGAATTCAGTGGCATTCCTATATACCAACAACAAGACAGAAGAAAGATAAATTAAGGAGTCAATCTCATTTACAATTGCACCCCAAACCATAAGATACCTAGAAATAAATCTAACCAAAGAGGCAAAGAATCTATACTCAGAAAACTATAAAATAGTCATGAAAGAAATTGAGGAAGAGACAAAGAAATGGAAAAACGTTCCATGTTCATGGATTGGAAGAACAAATATTGTGAAGATGTCAATGCTACCCAGAGCAATCTACACATTTAATGCAATCCCTATCAAAATACTATCAACTTTTTTCAAAGAAATGGAACAAAGAATCTTAAAATTTGTATGGAACCAGAAAAAACCCTGAATAGCCAGAGGAATGTTGAAAAAGAAAAGCAAAGCTGGTGGCATCACAATTCCAGACTTCAGCTCTATTACAAAGCTGTCATCATCAAGACAGTATGGTACTGGCACAAAAACAGACATATAGATCAATGGAACAGAACAGAGAACCCAGAAATGGACCCTCAACTCTCTGGTCAACTAATCTTTGGCAAAGCAGGAAAGAATGTCCAATGGAAAAAAGACAGTCTCTTCAACAAATGGTGTTGGGAAAATTGGATAGCCACATGCAGAAGAATGAAACTGGACCATTTCCTTACATCACACACAAAAATAGACTCAAAATGGTTGGAAGACCGAAATGTGAGACAGGAGTCCATCAAAATCCGAAAGGAGAACACAGGCAGCAACCTCTTTGACCTCAGCCACAGCAACTTCTTCCTAGAAACATTGCCAAAGGCAAGGGAAGCAAGGGCAAAAATGAACTATTGGGACTTCAAGATAAAAAGTTTTTGCACAGCAAAAGAAACAGTCAAAAAAACCAAAAGACAACCAACAGAAAGGGGAGAAGATATTTGCAAATGACATATCAGATAAAGGGCTAGTATCCAAAATCTATAAAGAACTTATCAAACTCAATAACTAAAGAAGAAATGATCCAATCAAGAAATGGGCAGAAGACATGAACAGACATTTTTCCAAGGACCTCCAAATGGCCAACAGATACGTGAAAAAGTGCTCAACATCATTTGGCATCAGGGAAATCCAAATCAAAACCTCAATGAGATATCATCTCACACCAGTCAGAATGGCTAAAATTAACAAGTCAAGAAACGACAGATGTTGGTGAGGATGTGGAGAAAGGGGAACCCTCCTACACTGTTGGTGGGAATGCAAGCTGATGCAGCCACTCTGGAAAACAGTATGGAGTTTCCTCAAAAAGTTGAAAATAGAGCTGCCATATGACCCAGCAATTGCACTACTATGTATTTACCCCAAAGATACAAATGTAGGGATCCAAAGGGGTACGTGTTCCCTGATGTTTATAGCAGCAATGTCCACAATAGCCAAACTATTGAAAGAGCCAAGATGTCCATCGACAGATGAATGGATAAAGAAGAAGTGGTATATATACACAATGGAATATTATGCAGCCATCAAAAGGAATGAAATCTTGCCATTTGCAATGACATGGATGGAACTGGAGGGTATTATGCTGAGTGAAATAAGTCAATCAGAGAAAGACAGATATCATATGATCTCACTGATATGAGGAATTCTTAATCTCAGGAAACAAACTGAGGGTTGCTGGAGTGTTGGGGGTGGGAGAGATGGGGTGGCTGAGTGATAGACATTGGGGAGGGTATGTGCTATGGTGAGTGCTGTGAATTGTGTAGGACTGTTGAATCACAAACCTGTACCTCTGAAACAAATAATACAAGTTAAAAAAAAAAAAAAAGAAGAAGAAGAAGAAGAAGATAGCAGGAAGGGAAAAATGAAGCAGGGGAAATCAGAGGGGGAGACAAACCATGAGAGACTATGGACTCTGAGAAACAAACTGAAGGCTCTAGAGGAGAGGGGGGTGGGGGGATGGGTTAGCCTGGTGATGGGTATTAGAGAGGGCATGTACTGAATGGAGCACTGGGTGTTATACGCAGATAATGAATCATGGAACACTACATCAAAAACTAATGATGTAATGTATGGTGATTAACATAACATAATAAAATTTAAAAAATAAGAAAGAAAAAAGAAAGAAAGAAAAAAAAGAGCTCTCTCATCTATTTGCCAAAGTGCCTGAAGATGCCACTCTCTTCTTGGAGGCATGAAACTTGAAGCCATGCTCATTCTTTATCATATTTTTTATCATATTTTCAAGAGAGGATCAATCAGTCACTTAACTAGAAATAATCCAGCTAGGAGAAAACAAACTCTCAGAGAGATTGAACACCATGAACTAGAAACAGTTGGAAAAAGAGGGCTTAACAAATTTTCATTCCTTCGCATATGGGCTGTGATTCAGGACAGTGTGGATGTAGCAACTTTGCCTGTGCTTTTGACAGCAATATTAATTTATTGTGATAGATATGACAGACAACACTTAAAGATTTGAACCCAAGGGGTCTGTAGAGAATAAGTTTGGCTCCCATGGTAATGCTATAAAGTCCGTCAACTGAATACATTTATGAAGGGGTTATTTTTGCTCCTATCTAAATATAAATATTAGAAAGAGGAAGAGGAAAGTTAACGTTATCATTTTAGATTTTCTTATTGGGGTAATGATAGTCATTAATACCACATTTTTGGTTTATATGTTTTTGATAGGAATCTCGCGGGGCCTATCTGTCTTTTTAGGGAAACATACTCTTCAGAGATGTCAAAAGAAAGCTCAGTGAGATGTAAACACAATAAAGAGAGTCAGAAGGAGGAGCATTAAAAAGAGCTACACTGAGAAACAATTTCCCACACTACATCTTTGGCTGTTGTTCCTATGGCAGGACTTCATGTTCAGAAAATGGGATCAGGGTTAGAAGGGTAACTTCAAAGTCAATGCAAGGTTTTTCTAAAGGGTGGTATAGAAGGAAGAGATGAAATGGCCGCTTAGGCTCCAAAAATATTTGTGCACAAGTGTCCTAAGAATTTATGAGTTTCTTAAACAAAACATAATTACCCCAATAATTCACCTATACTAAAAGTGAACTGTTGGGATGCCTGGGTGGCTCAGTCAGTTAAGCATCTGCCTTTGGTTTGAGTCATGATCCCAGTGTCCTGGGATTGAGCCCCATGTTAGGCTCCCTGCTCAGCGGGGATCCTGCTTCTCCCTCTTCCTCTGCTTACCACTCCCCCTGCTTGTGCACACGTGCTCTCTCTCTCAAATAAATAAATAAAATATTAAAAAAATAAAAGTGAACTGTCAAGTATCACTTTTAAGAGTTACATATAAAAGTGCAAGGCAGTTCTTCCTATTGCTCTTTTATAGTGGCTGTCATGTCAAAGCTTCTGAATTCTCCATTGCTTTAAGGTCACATAGCTCTGAAATAACATGGCTATACTGTAAAATGCACAATGTGAACATAGGATAATGCACTTTAATGTCATTTAACATGGAATTATAAGACATAGCTGTTCTTTCATAATGCATATGCAATTCAGAATATTCTGATCAATTCAACCTTTTCTCAATAGGAGGAATTCAAATGGCTACAAGAAACTGTGAATATAAACAATTAAACAAATTCCAGTCTATGCCAGCCCTTAATGTAAAAATGTTTATATGAATATAAAGGCTTATGGAAGCAATTTCCTATTACTTATACTTTCTAGTACAAAAAGAAAGACTGAGTTTTTTTTTAATAATTAATTAATCAATTTAGAGAGAGAGAAAGCGAGCAGGGGGAGGGGCAGAAGGAGAAGGAGAGAGAGAATCTCAAGCAGACTCTGTGCTGAGCATGGAGCCTGACATGAGGCTCCATCTCAGGACCCTGAGATCATGACCTGAGCTGAAATGGAGACAGACATTTAACCGACTGAGCCACCTAGGTGCCCCAGACTGAGATTTTTTTTTAAAGATTTTTATTTATTTATTTGAAAGAGAGAGACACAGCGAAAGAGGGAACACAAGCAGGGGGAGTGGGAGAGGGAGAAGCAGGCTTCCCATGGATCAGGGAGCCCGATGCAGGTCTCGATGCGGGGCTTGATCCCAGGATGACCTGAGCCAAAGGCAGATGCTTAACGACTGAGAAACCCAGGTACCCCAAGATTTTTAAAAATATAAATGCGTAGAGAATAAAGAGTAACATATGAGTTCCATTCTTAATAGCTTTTTAAATTTTTATTGAAAAACACAGGGCAAGTCTATTTTTGTGTATGGTGTAAGAAAATGGTCCAGTTTCATTTTTCTGCATATGGCTGTCCAATTTTCCCAACACCATTTGTTGAAGAGACTGTTTTTTTTTTTTTTCCATTGAATATTCTTTCCTGCTTTGTCCAAGATTATTTGACCGTAGAGTTGAGGATCCATTTCTGGGTTCTCTGTTCTGTTCCATTGATCTATATGTCTGGTTTTATGCCAGTACCATACTGTTTTGATTACAGCTTTGTAATATAGCTTGAAGTCCAGAATTGTGATACCACCAGTTTTGGTTTTCTTTTTCAACATCCCTTTGGCTATTCGGGATCTTTTGTCGTTCCATACAAACTTTAGAATGATTTGTTCCAGTTCTGTGAAAAAAATTGATGGTATTTTGCTAGGGATTACATTAAATGTGAGACAGGAGTTCATCAAAATCATAGAGGAAAACACAGGCACCAATCTCTATGACCTCGACTGCAGCAACTTCTTGCTAGACACATATCCAAAGGCAAGGGGAACAAAGGCAAAAATGAACTATTGGGACTTCATCAAGATAAAAAGCTTTTGCACAGCAAAAGAAGCAGTTGACAAAACCAAAAGACAACTGACAGAATGGGAGAAGATATTTGCAAATGACATATCAGATAAAGGGCTAATATCCAAAATCTATAAAAAAACAAAACAAAACTTATCAAATTCAACACCCACAGAACAAATCATCCAATCAAGAAATAGGCAGGAAGGGCGCCTGGGTGGCTCAGTCGTTAAGCGTCTGCCTTCGGCTCAGGTCATGATCCCAGGGTCCTGGGATCGAGCCCCGCATCGGGCTCCCTGCCCAGCAGGAAGCCTGCTTCTCCCTCTCCCACTCTTCCTGTTTGTATTCCTGCTCTCGCTGTGTCTCTCTCTGTCAAATAAATAAATAAAATCTTAAAAAAAAAAAAAAGAAATAGGCAGGAGACAAAAACAGACATTTCTCCAAAGAAGACATCCAAATGGCCAACAGGCACATGAAAAAATTCTCCACATCACTCGGCATCAGAGAAATACAAATCAAAACCACAATGAGATACCACCTCACACTGGTCAGAATGGCTAAAGTTAGCAAGTCAGGAAATGACAGATGTTGGCCATGATGCAGAGAAAGGGGAACCCACTTTCACTGTTGGTGGGAATGCAAACTAGTGCAGCCACTCTGGAAGACAGTATGGGGGTTCCTCAAAAAGTTGAAAATAGAGCTACCCTATGATCCAGCAATTGCACTACTAGGTATCTACCCCAAAGATACAAATGTAGTGATTTTGAGAGGCACCTTCACCCCAATGTTTATAACAACAATGTCCACAATAGCCAAACTATGGAAAGAGCCCAGATGTCCATTGACAGATGAATGGATAAAGAAGATGTGAGATATATATATATACACACAGACACACACACACACAAATATACATATATATTTACACACACCGTGGAATACTAATCAGCCATCAAAAAAAAAAAAATCTTGCCATTTGAAATGATGTGGATGGACCTAGAGGGTATTATGCTAAGTGAAATAAGTCAGAGAAAGACAATTATCATATGATCTCATTCATAGGTGCAATTTGAGAAACAAAGCAGAGGAGCATAGCGGAAGGGAGGGAGCAATAAAACAAGATGAAATCAGAGAGGGAGGCAAAGCATAAGAGACTCTTTTTTTTTTTTTTAATTTATTTTTATTCTTTTGTTAATCCCCATACATTACATCATTAGTTTTAGATGAAGTGTTCCATGATTCATTGTTTGTGCATAACACCCAGTGCTCCATGCAGAATGTGCCCTCCTCAATACCCACCACCAGGCTAACCCATCCTCCCACCCCCCTCCCCTCTAGAACCCTGTTTGTTTTTCAGAGTCCATCGTCTATCATGGTTCGTCTACCCCTCCGATTTCCCCCGCTTCATTCTTTCCCTCCCGCTACCTTCTTCTTCTTCTTTTTTTTCTTAACATATATTGCATTATTTGTTTCAGAGGTACAGATCTGAGATTCAACAGTCTTGCACAATTCACAGCGCTTACCAGAGCACATACCCTCCCCAGTGTCTATCACCCAGTCACCCCATCCCTCCCACCCCACCCCCCACTCCAGCAACCCTCAGTTTGTTTCCTGCACCATAAGAGACTCTTAATCATAGGAAACAAACTGAGGATTGCTGGAGGGGTGGGTGGAGGGATGGGGTTACTGGGTGATGGACATTGAGGAGGGCACATGACGTAATGAGCACTGGGTATTATATGAGACTGATGAATCACTGAACTCTACCTCTGAAATTAATAATACTCTATATGTTAAGTAATTAAATTTAAATTAAAGAAAATAAATTAAAAAATAGAACAAGCAGAAATAGAAAAAATTGACATAAAAACAGGTAAGTGCATGGATTCTTCCTAAATATATTATATATTTATCAATTGCTGGTGTGTGCCCAGATATATACTGGTCACTACAAAGAATGCATTAAAAAATAGCTTAAATAGAGAGAGAGAGGTGGAGAAATAAGACTGCAGGTGAATGAATATCCCAGTGGTAACTTTCCATTAACTGCCAAAGGAAGCCTTAGTGTGGTAGTGGAAAAAGCACTGCTGGCATTTAGGGGAGTTCCTGTGTGTTCCCAGTCTAGTTCTGAACTGGTGAACTGACAACTTTTGGCAAAACCTTAGGCAAAGATTTTAGTTATTTTTAGAAGAGATGACTAGAAAGAAAAGGAGATCAATTTTTTAGAAACATAGGCTCAAGGAAATTGAGTCATAAAGGCCCTGGTTGATCATCCTGCACAGTCTCTATTTCTGTATAGAAATTCTTTCTAGGATAGTCCTTAAAACCACTCACATTGTTTTGTGCACATCACATTTTCAAGTGTCTATTTATAAACAGAAATGAAGAACTTAACATTAATTCTTTTCCTTAATCACCTTAGCTTATTAAGGCCATTTTGAATCATAAGTCTGTTATGTAATATAACTGTGCATTTGTTGTATATTATTGGCAAATATAATAGGCTTTCTTTTTTGTTAACATTGAAGTCAGCTATAGAATCTTTACTGACATGAACAAGGACAGAGCCACATGAGATATTACCAGAAACCTGGTTGTTCTGTGTTCTGGAGAGGAGCCCATAAGACTAAATACCTGCCTCTACAGTTTGCAAAACTATGCCATGCATTTTATCTTTTGTAACTAACTGAAATAAGAAAAGACTCCCTAGTCAATGGTAATTATCTACAGCAGCATTCTCAACCCAGTAACTTGTGAGCCTTTATATAGTTTGCTTAGTTCTCACATTACTAAGAAATGCATTAATTATCAACATGGTGGGCCCTATATCATCAGGGACATCAGCAGACTGTAAATTGGCCTTATTCAAAAACTGTCTAAATGAGGCAATCCATATTCAATTGTTACTAACTAGCTTGATTTGAATATTTATTTTGAGGCATTTTCAGTGTGTGGTATGGAATGGGACAAAGGTGGAGTATAGGACAAGAAAATATAAATAGGAAAAAGAGGGCAGTCTCATTATTTTTGCATATTTTGTTAGGAAGTTTAGACTTATTTTTATAATTCTCAAAATAGTCCTGAAAGATAGACACCATTCCTCTTTTTACAGATGAACAAACTAAGGATCAGAGAAGTTAAGTAACTTGCTAAATAAAGATTACACAGAGATGCCTCGGTGGATCAGTGGGTTAAGCTCTTGATTTCAGCTCAGGTCATGATCTCAGGGTTGTACAAATAAGCCTTTTGTTGGGCTCTGCACTTTTGGGCATGGAGCCTCCCTAAAATTTTCTCTCTCCCTTTCCCTCTGCCCCTCCCCCCTGCTCAGACATGCTCTCTCTCTCTCTCAATCTCTATTAAAAAAAAAAGATTACATAGAATTAAGTGATAAAATTGGGACCTGAACTCATGTCATTGACACAAAATACTTGTGTTTTGTGTGTATGTGTGTGTGTGTGCATAATTATATTTTCTCTGGTTATAATTATAGACAAAACTCATTGTTAAAAAATAGAAAGTAAGGAAAATTACATAGAGCAGAAAAAAAAATCCATGATTCCAATATTCATATAGCCTCCATATAGGTTATACAAGCCTATCAATTATATTATAATTTTATTTTATTTATGTTTTTTTTTAAGATTTTATTTATTCATTTGAGACACAGAGATATATATAGAGAGAGAGCATGAGCAGAGGGGAGACAGAGGGAGAGGGAGAAGCAGGCTCCCCGCTGAGCAGAAAGCCCGATGCGGGGCTCGATCCCAGGACCCTGGAATCATGACCTGAGCCGAAGGCAGATGCCCAACCATCTGAGCCACCCAGGCTCCCCTATTTATGGTGTTTTTTATTGAAAAGGTTTCCATTTCAATGTAATGAAATGTACCATTTGGGGGATATATTTAATTCACTAAAATTTAGGAAATCTTCATACAGAATTCTTACAAATATTGACCTTTATTTTAATATATTTATAGTTTTATGTAAAATATTTGAAGTTTTAATCCAAATGTAATTTAATTTTTGCACAATTTGAAACTAGATGCTAAATTGATTTTTGAAAAATTAACCAATTTTCTTGCATTTTACTTTTTGTCTCTAAGTAATGCTTCATTGAGTCTTTACAATTCCTACTAAGTAATATTACTCTTCAGTAGGAATTGTTTTTTTAAGATTTATTTATTTTATTTATTATTAATTTTTAATTTTTATTTTTTTTTAGTGTTCAACAATTAGTTGCATATAACACCCAGTGTTCATCCCAGCACGTGCTCTCCTTAATACTCATCATCCAGTCACCTCATCCTCTTGCCCCCTTCCCTTTTTTAACCCTCAGTTTGTTTCCTGGAGTATGGAGTCTCTCATGCTTTGTCTCCCTCTCTGATTTCTTTCCATTCAGTTTTCCCTCTCTTCCCTTGTGGTCCTCCACTCTATTCCTTATGTTCTACATATGAATGAAACCATATGGTAATTGTCTTTCTCTGCTTGACTTATTTCACTTAGCATAATCCCTTCCAGTTCCATTCATGTCGATGTAAATGGTGGGTATTCATCCTTTCTGATGGCTGAGTAGTACAAATGGCTAACAAACATATGAAAAAATGTTCAACATCACTAGCCATCAGGGAAATACAAATCAAAGCCACAATGAGCTACCACTTTATGCCAGCTAGAATTGCCTAAATTAACAAGACAGGAAACCATAAGTGTTGGCAAGGTTATGGAAAAGGGGGAACCCTCTTGCACTGTTGGTGGGAATGTAAGCTGGTACAGCCACTCTGGAAAACAGTATGGAGGTTCCTCAAGATGTTAAAAATAGAGCTATCCTATGACCCAGTGATTGCACTACTCAGTATTTACCCCAAAGATACAGATAGAGTAAAAAGAAGGAGCACATGCACCCCAATGTTCATAACAGCATTGTCCACAATAGCCAAACTGTGGAAGGAACTGACATGCCCTTCAACAGATGAATGGACAAAGAAGATGTGGTACATATATACAATGGAATATTTATTTATTTTAGAAAGTGAGAGAGTGAGAGCGTGGGGAGGGGCAGAGAGAAGGGTAGAAGGAGAGAGAGAATCTCAAGCAGACTCCCCACTGAGCACAGAGTTGGATGCAGGGCTGGATCTCATGACAATGAGATCATGACCTGAGTCAAAATCACAATTCAGACGCTTAACCAACTGAGCCACCCAGGCACCATGGGAACTGTTTTTTACTGAGCATCGTCTATATGCCAGAAAAAAAAATGCCAGGTATTTTAATATGTTAATTTACTCAACACACCAAACTTTAACACAGGCATTATTGTCACTGATGTACAAATAAAGAAATTGAAGAGAAAAGGACATCCCTAAAGTTACATAACTAGTAAGCTCCATTTCTAATATACAAATTTTCATTTTCTTTTTTTTTTTTTAAGATTTTATTTATTTATTTGAGACAGAGAGAATTAGAGACAGAGAGCATGAGAGGGAGGAGGGTCAGAGGGAGAAGCAGACTCCCTGCCGAGCAGGGAGCCCGATGTGGGACTCGATCCCGGGACTCCAGGATCATGACCTGAGCCAAAGGCAGTCGCTTAACCAACTGAGCCACCCAGGCGCCCAAATTTTCATTTTATAATGACTACTTTATACTATATGCTTTTAGTTCCACTAATATCATAAAAAAATCTTGTTAAACACTGGTGGAACAAAAAGGTACTCATCCCAATAACTTTTCTTGGTAAATCAGTAAGACGATGACATCAATAATATCATCACCATCTTCTTCATCTTCATTAACAACAAAAAATGAAATTAGCTTTGTGAAAACCACTGATCCCAAGATAATTTGTAGTTATCTACTAAATCATAATAGTGACACAATCCCCAGTATTTGGAGCATGATCAGGACTCAGTTAACAGTTGTTGGCTTTAGCTGGTAAAAAAGGAAGTTTCTTCATACTCACATCTGTTGTTCTGAAAATCAAAGCATTTTCAGTAGTGGTCACATAAGAGTGGTCTTTGTCACTGCCACAATGTTGGTTTGCAGCTTTGGGAGTTCCCTGAGTGAAATCTGAACTGGCCCCCATATACAGAGGGCAATAAGAGACCAGAAAATGAGACCTCCAAATTGGCAGGTGGAAGTTTTAATAAACAAAGGAACTCAATATAAAGCTTGTCTTGGGCAGCTGCAAGATAAATTGATGATTGCTGCATCCACCTGCTGGAATCTTAAAAGTTTATATGGAACTTTTAACTTATATTAACTGGGTTTAGTCATGTATAGAATCCAGATGGTCTCAAGAACACTTTACTCTCTCAACACTTCATCCTTGTAGCTGCTCCTAGTGTGGTAATAATGGATGGAATGCAATTCCAAGGATAGGAGAGGGAGTAGGGATCTTCCGATTGCCTGGGTTTATCTTGTGGGTAACCTGGCAGTCACATCCTCTCAATGATATCCTCCAACACACAATCCTTTCCCAGCAAGAAGAAAAACAAAGGGTTATTGCCTCTGATCCTTTTGTAAATTAGTAGTAAATTTTAGCCATCTGTGTCATGTTAAGTTAAACAAATCTTCTCAGTCTATACTGCTAAAAGAAAAGAGTGAATGGAACACTGGAGAGACAAAAAATTGTTCTCATTAGCAGTAACTTCTCACTCTCCCCCTCCCTAGCCCTTGGAAACCACTAATCTCTTTTCTGTTTTCCTGGATCTGCCTATTCAGCACATTTCATATAAATGGAATCATATGAGATTTTTGTGGCTGATTTTTTTTTTCACTTAGCATGTTTTCAGGTTTATCCATAATGTAAAATATATTATTACTTCATTCTTTTTATGGTTGAATAATATTGCCTTGTATAGATATATATCCCATTTTATTTATCCATGATCAGTTGATGGACATTTGAGTTTTTTCTACTTTATGGCAACTACGGATAATGATGCTATGAACACTTATAAATTAACTTTTGTGTGGATATATGTTTTCAATTGAGTATATACCTAAAATCATGATTCCTGGGACACAAAGAACCATGATGTCTAAATTTTTAGGAACTCTAAAACTTTTCCAAAGTGGCAGTACTATTATACACTTCTACCAATAATGTATGAGAATTCAAATTTCTCCACATCTTCATCAAGACTTGTTGTTGACTGCCTTTTTTATTATAGCCATGCCAGTGGGTGTGAAGTGGTATGTCTTTGTGGTTTTTGATTTTCATTTCCCTGATGATGTTGGATACATCGTCATGCACTTACTGGCCATTTGTATATCTTTGGAGACACTTTTATCCACTTATTAAAAAAAAACCGGAATCATTGTTTATTTACTTGAATTGTCACCTTCTTTTAATAGACTTTTTAAAGAACAGTTTTAGATTCACACAAAATTGAGGGGAGAGTACAGAGTTTGCTTATACTTCCTGTCACCAAACTAGCACAGCCTACTGTGCTATACTACTTGTATACCTGGGATAAATCCTATGTGGTTGTGGTGTATAGTTTTTTCTTATACATTGTTGGATTTGTTTCACTAATATATTTTTTAAAGATTTTATTTATTTATTTGAGACAGAGAATGAGATAGAGAGCATGAGAGGGGGGAGGGTCAGAGAGAGAGGCAGACTCCCTGCTGAGCAGGGAGCCTGACACGGGACTCAATCCCGGGACTCCAGGATCATGACCTGAGCCGAAGGCAGTCACTTAACCAACTGAGCCACCCAGGCACCCTGTTTCACTAATATTTTGTTGAGGATTTACACATCTATGTTCATGAAGGATATTGGTCTCTAGTTTTCTTGTACTGTCTTTCTCTGGTTTTGATATTAGGGCAATGATGGACCTACAGACTGAATTAGGATGTATTCACTTTGCTTCTATCCTTTGAAAAAGATTTTAAAGAATTATTATAATTTCTTCCTTAAATGTTTGGTAGAATTAACCAGTAATCCCATCTAGTCCTCGTCCTTTCTGCATTGGAAAATTATTAATTATCAATTCAGTTTATTTAATGGATATAGTCCTCTTCAGATTGTCTATTTCTTCTTGTGTGAGTTTTTTTGCAAATTGTGTCTCTTAAGGAATTTTTCCATTTCATGTAGATTATCAAATTTGTGCACATAGAGTTCTTCAGAGTTCCTTTATTTTTGCTGTTATTGTTTTATGTATGGCTTTGAACAAGTTGCTTTTCTTCATTTATGGAATGGAAATGATAACGCTAATCTTGAAGGGCTGTTGTGAGGATTAGCAATGGGGGACCTAAAATGACTGGCACATAATAGGTATCAATGAATTATAACTGCTATTATGTTCTGGGAGAATTTTGTTGCTTTCTCATAGAATATTTTTATTGTTAGTTTTTTCAAAGAATATTTGAGGAAAGTATTCTCAGGCATTTAAAATATTTTTTCTTATGTTAAGAGAACATGTTAGAAGTAGATGGTTCCTCATAATTTTAGTCCAATCTTCTTCATGTTCTGATGTTTTCCAATTTTCCCAATTAAGTTGCAAATATTGGTACATTAGCAAGATAAAATTTTGTATAAGGATTTGTCTGGGTTAAGTGCCTGCCTTCAGCTCAGGTCATGATCCTGGGGTCCTGGGATCAAGCCCTTTGTTGGGTTCCCTGCTCAGCGGGGAGTCCGCTTGTCTCTCTGCCTCTCCCTTGCTTGTGCTCTATCTCTCTCTCTCTCAAATAAATAAATAAAATCTTAAAAAAAAAGAATTTGACATTTAACATGTCAGTAATCCATAAGAATTCTTATCAAGATTCTATGATTATATTTTTCTTGAATGACATATCAAAATTTTTTTAAATACTGACTTTAATAAAGAGGTTATTGGTGGTCTATTAAAATAAATTTTATATAAATGTCAAAAACATAACTCATTAATATAAAATTTTTCTTTATTAAGGTTTATTCTTCATTATTATTTCATAAATAATGTATGACCATCCTGAATATTTAAAAAAAAAAAACAGATAAAGAACACAGAAGAAAAAAAATACTTATAATTTCTTAAGCAGAGAGATCCACCAAAAATGTTATACTGTGTAAACACAGTTGGATTATCTTGCAATAATAAACTGCAAACATAGTGGTTTAAAACAGCAATGCTCACTTCTTGCTCAGGCTAACTGTAAAACAAATATTTGTAGGGAGCCTATACAATATTCACTCAGGGACATACACTGAACAAAGCCTCCACCATTTTTAAGGACACTAAATTCTCCACATCAGACTTTAAAGTTTATGATTACAGGGGAAGTAAGCATGGAAAATCATGTACTGGCTGCTAAATATTTCTGCCTAGAAATAGCAAATGTCATCCCTATTCATTTTTTTGGCCAAATCAACTTATATGGTTAAGCTTACTTCAAAGGAACAGAAAGGTGTACTCTTCTTATGTGCCTAGAAGGAGAAAAGTACTGAAAATATTGGTGGTCACTTACAATGTCTAAAACAGACTACACATTTCCATTTATTATTGTGTACTTAGAAAGTATCCATTCATGCGATTGGTGTCTTACAGGAAAAGCTAATATTTGCCAATTCTCACTTAACAAGACGTGGTAAACATTTTCCCATATCAATAAATATTCTGTAACTTTATTTTTATGTCATATCATATAGATGTACCAAAATTTCATTTTTAAAATCCAAAAATGTGGGGTATATCATGTTTTCAGTTTTCTATATAATCTATATGTATAGTCTATATAATAACATGGCTAAAAGCCTTGCTCATAAGTATTTTCACATTGTTTTCTTTTTCGAGAGAAATTTTAAAATTTATGATAAATTAGGTCAAATTGTATAAGTACTGTGAAAGCCATTGAGGATCTCATTTCATTCTGTATCTTCTCTAACTTTGTATTTCAAATCATGGTCTATACTACTTCAGAAATCCAGAAAAAAATAAATGTCTATCAGTTTTTAATTTTTTCTCATTTTTCATTGCAATCTGAATACTGTTATATATAGTCCAACTGACTGTTACAATCACTACCTATTGAAAATGACAAATATAAACCACAAGTTTATGATAAAGTTGTTTCTTTGGTGAGTTCCTTGCCAGGAAATCTCCCTAATTAAGGATCCTAAACATGTAAACTTGACAGTAGTTCTCTATACAATTTTTGTAATACTTTGAATATTTTTAATCAAGTATTGCTTCATTTTCCTCTATATATCCCTACCCCATACCTCTAAAAGGATAATCTAACAAACAATAGAAAATATATTAAATTAGGATTTTATATTAAAGCAACACTATGGAAATGAAACTGTGAGCATATGGCAGTTCTTGCTTGTGATGCCAGGTAACGATATGTTTTGCTTTATGGTCAATTTGGGAGATATAAACTCTTACAGACATAGTTGTCCTGTTTTGCATTTTCAAAAATTGCCATTTGACCAAATGTTGTGACCAAATTTAATGAATTGTGTAAAAAAAAGACCCAAAATCTAGAACTGTGAAACTCTTGAAATATGTTTTAGTTTCCCTGTTTAAGACATAGAAATAGCACACTTAAACCTAATAAGTTATAATAAAGTCAACCTGAACAATTCTGATTCAAAATTTACAGAAGTGAAGATTTTAGATATTTTAGAAGTGATTCTTTGATTCATAAACAAAAGATGTCTAAGTATATTAAGTTCCTTCTGAATATAACACCAGAATTAGCCATTTTTATAACTATGTTTATGGAGAGGTCATAATCTAAATATATTACTCAGAAATTTGTGTGGTGCCAATTTATATTATATCAACATATTTTGGGGTGATTAAATGTTATTTGTGAATGGAAGTTTCTATATGCAATAAATAGTTGACTCATACTTTGCAAAACATGAGTAAACTAGGGAGGGTTGGTTAATTTTGCTTATGTATTTAAATGGTTCTTACTATAACTATATCTACAAAGCTCTCAAATCTGTTTTCAAATGCCAAACTTATTGAGGTTTGCATAGTATTTACATATTATTTGTCACAGATGACAGTTCAAGCTACTCAGGTAATTTTGGACACACATAATTAAAAAGAGTTTCAATTAATCTGGTTGACTTTAAATTATATTTTAATTAATTATTTTATTTACTTATTCAATAAGTCAACAAATATGTTTTGGTACTGTGTACCAAATACTGTTAGAGGTGCTAGTGACAGTAAAGTGAAGTCACTGCTGTCACTGATATTTAGTAGAGAAAACCTACAATAAACAAATATATATATATATATATGGATATTCTATGTAAAGTGGAAATAAGCTTCTGAAGAAGACAAAAGCAAAAGAAATGCATAGAAAATTAGTGTGCATTTGTAGTGGGAGGGCTTCTATCATCTATAGGGTGATTATAGAAGGCTTTTCTAATATATAGTCAACTGATATTTCATAAAGAGCAAATACAATTCAATGGAGAAAGGATAGCCTTTCAACAACAAGTCGTGCTGAACATCCACATGCAAAAGAAGTAATAATTTAGAAATTGTGTTACACAATTCACAAAAGCTGAATCAAAATGGATCATTTATCTAAATGTAAATTACCAGGCCATGAAACTTCTAGAGATACCATGAGAAAATTTAGGTAATCTTTGATTTGGCAATAAGTGTTTATAAAAACAACACCCAAATCATGATCCATGTAAAATAAAGTTGATAATGTGGCTTCATTTAAAATGTCTACTGTTTTGAAATCGATGTTAAGAAAATGCAAGAACAAACAACATACTGGCAAAAAGTATTTGCAAATATTGCTAAAAGTATATGTAAAATGTTTTTTTTTTAAATTGTGTGTTTTGTTTTCTTTATATATTTTAGATACAAGACCTTTTAGCAAATATTTACAAATATTTTCTGATAAATTACAAAAATCCTAGAGGAGAACAAAGGCAGTAAACTCTTTGACATTGGCTGTAGCAACTTCTTTCTAGATATGTCTCCTGAGGCAAGGAAAACAAAAGCAAAAATAAATTATTGGGACTTCATCAAAATAAAAACTTCTGCACAGTGAAGGAAACAATCACCAAAACTAAAAGGTTACCTACAAAATGGGAGAAGGTATTTCTAAGTGACATATCTGATAAAGACTTAGTATCCAAAATATATAAACAAATTATAAAACTCAACATCCAAAAAATAAATAATCTAGTTAAGAAATGGGCAGAAGACATGAATAGACATTTTCCCAAAGAAGGTATGCAGATGGCCAACAGACACATGAAAAGATATTCAACATCACTTATCAACAGGGAAATACAAATCAAAACTACAATGAGCTATCACCTCACACTTGCCAGAATGGCTAAAATCAACAACACAAAAAACAAGTATTGGCGAGGATGTGGAGAAAGGGGAACCCCCTTGCACTGTTGGTGGGAATGCAAACTGGTGCAGCCACTGTGGAAAACATGATGTAGTTTCCTCAAGAAGTTAAAAATAGAACTACCCTATGATTCAACAATTGCACTACTAGTTATTTACCCAAAGGATCCAAAAATGCTTATGTGAAGGGATACATGCACCCGCATTTTTATAGCAGCATTATCTACAGTAGCCAAAATATGGAAACAGCCTAAGTGTCCACCTACTGATGAATGGATAAGGAAGGGGTGGTATATATATATATACAATGGAATATTACACAACCATCAAGAGGAATGAAATCTTGCCATTTACAATGATGTGGATGGAGCTGGAGAGTTTTATGCTAAGTGAAATAAGGCAGTCAGAGGGGTGCCTGGGTGGCTCAGTTGGTTAAGCGACTGCCTTCGGCTCAGGTCATGATCCTGGAGTCCCGGGATCGAGTCCCGCATCAGGCTCCCTGCTCAGCAGGGAGTCTGCTTCTCCCTCTGACCCTCCCCCCTCTCATGCTCTCTTTCTCTATCTCATTCTCTCTCTCAAATAAATAAATAAAATATTATTTTTTTAAAAAAGAAATAAGGCAGTCAGAGAAAGACAAATACCATATGGAATTTAAGAAATAAATGAGCAAAGGGGGAAAAGAACAGTGAGAGAGGCAAACCAAGAAACAGACTCTTAACTAGAGAGAGCAAACTGGTTCTTTATAGTATGGTTACCAAAGGGGAAGGGGGTGAGGAATGGATGAAATAGGTGATGGAAATTAAGGAGTACACTTGTAATGAGCACCAGGCGTTGTATGGAAGTGTTGGGTCACTATATTGTACACCTTAAAATAATATTACACTGTATGTTAACTAACTGGAATTTAAATAAAAACTAAAAAAAGACCCACAAGTTTTTTGCCAGTATGTGGCTTGTCTTTCTATTCTCTTATATTTAGCATCATATATTGTGGAATTTCAAATTAAAATAACAAGATACCACCACAAACCTATTAGAATAGGCAAAATCCAAAACACTGATAGCACCAAATGCTAGTGAGGATGTGGAGCAACAGGAACAGAAATACAAAATGGTATAGCCACTTTTGGAAGACAGTTTGACATTTTCTTACAAAGATAGCATAATGTTACCATATCACTCAGCAATTTTGCTTCTGGGTATTTTCCCAAATGAATTGAAAATGTATGTCTGCACAAAAACTCTTACATAAATGTTTAGAGTAGCTTTATGTCAAAAATTACAACATTCAGGATATCCTTCAATCAGTGAATAAAGTGTGGCACTACCATACAGTGGGATATTATTCAGCTTTATGTCAAAAATTACAACATTCAGGATATCCTTCAATCAGTGAATAAAGTGTGGCACTACCATACAGTGGGATATTATTCAGTGAAAAAATAACTAAGTTACCAATTTTTCCATATAATTAACATCTTCCATTACTTCTCTTCCTGTCCATTTTTGCCATTCTAACTGGTGTAAGGTGGTATATCAATGTGGTTTTGATTTGAATTTCCCTGATGGCTAATGATGATGAACATTTTTCATGTGTCTGTTAGCCATTTTTTTTTTTTTCTGTTAGCCATTTGTATGTCTTCTTTGGAGAAGTGTCTTTTCATGTCTAAAAGCAGTAAAAGTAAAGTCTACTAATTTGAAAAAAGCTCTTATTGATCTATGACTAGAAAGAAATTCCCTTAATCTGATATAGAGTGTCAAAAAAAAAAAAAACTACAGGAAATACCATACTTAATAATAAAATATTAAAAGCTTTCTCCCTGACATCAGGAATGAGACAAGAATATTAACTATACCCATTTCTATTCAACATTTTGCAAGAGTACTAGTCAGGGCGATATAGCAAAGGAGAAAAAAGAGATATTCAGATTATGAAAGAAAAAGTAAAATTGGCAGGTTTCATAGAAAGTATGCTTGTATATGGTGAAAGTGACTTTTAAAAATTTTTTAATTAATTATTTATTTATTTCTAACTCATTTTATTTTTTTAAATTTTATTTTATTATGTTATGTTAGTCACCATACAATACATCATTAGTATTTGATGTGGTGATCCACAATTCATTGTTTTCATATAAACCAGAGTGCTCCATGCAGTACGTGCCCTCCTTGATACCCATCACCGGGCTAACACATCCCCCCTCTACCCTCCCCCCTAAAACCCTCAGTTTGTTTCCCAGAGTCCATAGTCCCTCATGGTTCACATCCCCCTCTGATTTCCCCCCCTTCATTTTCCCCTTCCTTCTCCTAATGTCCTCCATTCTATGCCTTATGTTCCACAAATAAGTGAAACCATATGATAATTGACTTTCTTTGCCTGACTTATTTCACTTAACATAATCTCCTCCATCCATGTTGATGTAAAAGTTCAGTATTCATCCTCTCTGATGGCTGAGTAATATTCCACTGTGTATATGGACCACATCTTCTTTATCCATTCATCTGTTGGAGGGCATCTTGGCTCTTCCAACAGTTTGGCTATTGTAGACATTGCTGCTATGAACATTGGGGTGCTTATGGCCCTTCTTTTCACTACATCTGTGTCTTTGGGGTAAATACCCAGGAGTGCAATTGCTGGGTCATAGGGTAGCTCTATTTCTAATTTTTTGAGGCATGTCCACACTGTTTTCCAAAGTGGCTGTACCAACTTGCATTCCCACCAAGAGTGTAAGAGGGTTCCCCTTTCTCCACAACCTCTCCAACATTTGTTGTTTCTTGCTTTGTCAATTTTTGCCATTCTAACTGGTGTAAGGTGGTATCTCAATGTGGTTTTGATTTGAATTTCCCTGATGGCTAATGATGATGAACATTTTTCATGTGTCTGTTAGCCATTTTTTTTTTTTTTTCTGTTAGCCATTTGTATGTCTTCTTTGGAGAAGTGTCTTTTCATGTCTTCTGCCCATTTTTGACTTGATTATTTGTTTTTTGGGTGCTGAGTTTGAGAAGTTCTTTATAGATCTTGGATACCAACCCTTTATCTGTAGTGTCATTTGCAAATATCTTCTCCCATTCTGTGGGTTGCCTCTTTCTTTCTTTTTTTTTTTTTTTTTAAAGATTTTATTTATTTTGACAGAGAGAGATACAGCGAGAGAGGGAACACAGCAGTGGGAGTGGGAGAGGGAGAAGCAGGCCTCCCGCGGAGCGGGGAGCCCGATGCGGGGCTCGATCCCAGGACCTGGAATCATGACCTGAGCCGAATGCAGACGGTCAATGACTGAGCCACCCAGGCGCCCCGCCTCTTTCTTTTGTTGACTGTTTCCTTTGCTGTGCAGAAGTTTTTATTCTAGTGCAGCCCCAAAAGTTCATTTTTGCTCTTGTTTCACTAGCGTTTGGAGATGTATCTTGAAAGAAGTTGTTGTGGCTGATGTCAAAGAAGTTACTGTCTATGTTCTTCTCTAGGATTTTGATGGATTCCTGTCTCACATTGAGGTCTTTCATCCATTTTGAGTATATCTTTGTGTATGGTGTTAGAGAATGGTTGAGTTTCATTCTTCTGCATGTGGCTGTGCAATTTTCCCAGCACCATTTATTGAAGACACAGTCTTTTTTCCATTGCATACTTTTTTCTGCTTTGTTGAAGATTATTTGACCATAGAGTTGAGGGTTCATATATGGGTTCTCTGCTCTGTTCCATTGGTCTATATGTCTGTTTTTGTGCCAGTACCATGCTATCTTAGTGATCACTGCTTTGTAATATAGCTTGAAATCAGGCAATGTGATGCCCCCAGCTTTGTTTTTCTTTTTCAACATTTCCTTGGCGATTCAGGGTCCTTTCTGATTCCATACAAATTTTAGGATTGTTTGTTCCAGCACTTTGAAAAATGTCATTGGAATTTTGATCGGGATGGTATTGAAGGTATAGATTGCTCTGGGTAGCATAGACATTTTAACAATGTTTATTCCTCCGATCCATGAGCATGGAATATTTTTCCATCTTTTTGTGTCTTCTTCAATTTCTTTCATGAGTGTTCTGTAGTTCCTAGAGTATAGATCCTTTACCTCTTGGTTAGGTTTATTCCGAGGTATCTTATGGTTTTTGGTTCTATTGTAAATGGAATCGTTTCTCTAATTTCTCTCTCTACAGTTGCATTGTTAGTGTATAAGAAAGCAACTGATTTCTATGCATTGATTTTGTATCCTGCCACATTACTGAATTGCTCTATGAGTTCTAGTAATTTGGGAGTGCAGTCTTTTGGGTTTTCCACATAAAGTATCATGTCATCTGTGAAAAGAGAGTTTGACTTCTTCTTTGCCAATTTGAATACATTTTATTTCTTTTTGTTGTCTGATTGCTGTTGCTAGGGCTTCTAGTACTATGTTGAACAATAGTGGCGAGAGTGGGCATCCTTGTTGTGTTCCTGATCTTAGCAGAAAGGTTCTCAGCTTTTCCCCGTTGAGAATGATATTTGCTTTTGGTTTTTCACAGCTGGATTTTATGAACTTGATGAATGTTCCCTCTATCCTTATACTCTGAAGAGTTTTAATCAGGAAAGGATGCTCTATTTTGTCAAATACTTCTTCTGCATCAATTGAGAGGACCATATTGCTCATCTCTCTCCTCTTATTAATATATTCTATCACATTGATTGATTTGGTAATGTTGAACCACCCTTGCATCCTGGGGGTAAACCCCACTTCATTGTGGTGGATGATCCTTTTAATGTATTGTTGGATCCTATTAGCTAGGATTTTGTTGAGGATTTTAGAATCCATATTCATTAGGGATATCGGTTTGAAATTTTCCATTTTGATGAGGTCTTTGCATGGTTTGGGGATCAAGGGAATGAGTCTGGAAGCTTTCCTTCTGTTTCTATTTTCTGAACCAGCTTCAGAAGAATAGATATTATTTCTTCTTTGATTGTTTTGTAGAATTCCCCATGGAATCGATCAGGCCCTGGACTCTTGTTTTTTGGGAGGTTTTGGATCACTGCTTCAATCTCGTTACTGGTTCTTGGCCTATTCAGGTTGTCAATTTCTTCCTATTTCATTCTTGGCAGCTTATAGGTTTCCAGGAAGGCCTCCATTTCATCCAGATTGCTCAGTTTATTGGCATATAGTTGTTGATAATAATTTCTGATAATTGTTTCTATTTCCTTGGTGTTAGTCGTGATCTCTCCCCTTTTATTCATAATTTTACTAATTTGGGTCCTTCCTCTTTTCTTTTGGATAAGTCTGGCCAGTGGTTTATCGATCTTAATTCTTTCGAAGAACCAGCTTCTAGTTTCGTTGATCTGATCTACTGTGTTACTGGTTTCTAATTCATTGATCTCTGCTCTAATCATAATTATTTCTCTTCTAATGTGTGGCTTAGGCATCATTTGTTGCTTTTTCTCTAGTTCATTAAGGTATAAAGTTAGTTGGTGTATTTGGGATTTGTTTTTTTTTTTTGAGTGAGGCTTGGATGGCTATGTTTTTCCCCCTTAGGACCGCCTTTGCAGTATCCCATAGGTTTTGGACTGATGTGTTTTCATTCTCATTGGTTTCCATGAATTGTTTAAGTTCTTCTTTGATTTTCTGGTTGTCCCAAACATTCTTGAGCATAGTGGTCCTTAGCTCCCAAGTATTTGAATTTCTGCCAAATTTTTTCTTGTGATTGTGTTCCCGTTTTAAAGCATTATGGTCTAAGAATATGCGGGAATAATCTCAATCTTTTGGTATCAGCTGAGACCTGATTTGTATCCCAGTATGTGGTCTATTCTGGAGAAAGTTCCATGTGCGCTCGAGAAGAATGAGTATTCTTTTGTTTTAGGGTGAAATGTTCTGTATATATCTATGAGGTCCATATGTCCAGTGTGTCATTCAAAGCTCTTGTTTTCTTGTTGATTTTCTGCTTAGATGATCTGTCTATTGCTGAGAGTGGAGTATTGAGGTCTCCTACAATTAAGGTATCGTTATCAATATGACTCTTTATTTTGGTTAACAGTTGGCTTATGTAGATGGCTGTTCCCATGTTGGGGGCATAGATATTTACAATTGTTATATTCTCTTGTTGGATAGACACTTTAAGAATGATACAGTGCCCTTCTGTGTCTCTAACTACAGACTTTAGTTTAAAATCTAATTTGTCTGATATAAGAATTGCTACCCCAGCTTTCTTTGAGGTCTGTTGGCATGGAAGATGGATCTCCATCCCTTCACTTTCAGTCTGGATGTATCTTTAGGTTCAAAATGAGTCTCTTGTAGACAGCATATGCTTGGATCCTATCTTTTTATCCAATTTGCATCCCTGTGGCATTTTATGGGAGCATTTAGGCCATTCACATTGAGAGTGTTTATTGAAAGATATGAATTAATTGTCATCATGTTGCCTGTGAAGATGTTGTTTTTATAGATTGTCCCTCTAAATTTCTGTTGTGTATCATTCTTGGGGTCTTTCTCCTTTTATAGAACCCCCCTTAATATTTCTTGCATGGCTGACTTAGTGGTCACATATTCTTTCAGTTTCTGCTAGTCATGGAAGCTCTGCATTTCTCCATCCATTCTAAATGACAGCCTTGCCAGATAAAGCAATCTTGGCTGCATGTTCTTCTTGTTTAGTACACTGAATATGTCTTGCCAGGCCTTTCTGGCTTGCCAGTTCTCTGTAGATAAGTCTGACATTATTCTGATGTTCCTCCCTCTATATGTAAGGAGTCCCTTCCCCCTAACCACCCTTAAGATGGTTTCCTTGGTTCTAAGATTTGCAAGTTTTACCCTTACATGCCGAGGTGTTAGCCTGTTTTCCTTGATCTTGGGAGGGGTCCTCTCTGCCTCTAGGATGTGAATGTTTGTTCATTCCCCAGATTAGGGAAGTTCTCAGCTACAATTTTCTCAGATATATCTTCTAGTCCTCTCTCTCTCTCCATCCCCTCAGGGATTCCAATAATTCTTACATTGGAAAGTTTCATGGTGTCACTTATTTCTCTGATTCTATTTTCATGGATTCTGAGTTGTTTTTCTCTGGCCTCCTCTTTTCCATTTTTATCTATTAAATGGTCTTCCAGGTCACTAATTTGCTCTCCTTCCTGGCTTACCTTAGCTGTTCAATTATCTAAATTAGATTGGATCTCATTGATAGCATTTTTAAGTTCTGCCAATTCAGCTTTCATTTCTGCCCTTAGAGACTCTATGTTGCCATTAATCGATTTCTCCATTCTAGCTATTGTCTTCACAGTTGCTACCCTGAATTCCATCTCCGATATCTTGGTTATATCTGAATCCATTTGTAAATCTATGGCCCAAGTCATAATCTCTGAGTCTTTCCTATTTTGGGGGTTCCTCCTCTTAGTCATTCTGTTGAGGGGTAGTTGAGGGAATGTACAGATTCCAAATTATTGACCAGAACCCAAGCAAGATGCACCTGTTTTCTAGGGACATTAAGGTTGCTTGCCTCTTGTTTTCCCAGCCTGTCTTCTAGGGCAGGGGCCTGCTGTGCTGTTACTCAAGCAACCCTGTTTGGGTAGAGTTGCCTTGTCCCCTATGGTGGGGGATGGGTTCTGTGAAAACCAGTTTTGGGGGACCTTTTTTCTCTGGCCGCTCTCCCTGGTAGATTCCTGCCTCTCTCTCAAGAGTCAGAGCAGAAGAGACCGTTTCCAACCCTCTGCCTCAGAGCAGAGAGAATGCAGTCTGTTCTTCAGTGAGCTCTCCAGGCCACACTCCATTTCTGTCTGTGCTGCTATAAACTGCAGCATCCTGGGTTGGGCGCCCCTCCACAGTGCTCCCAGTCTTCACCTCCAGGTTGGGGCACACCTCTGCCATTTGTGCTTCTAAAACTGCCAGCTGCTCCCAGTTCACAGGCACAGCCCCGCCACTCAGGGTTTCCATCCAGGGGCTGCCCTAAAGTCTTTTCCCCACAGCTACCAGTCTGCAAGTCTGTGCCTCAGCCCCAGCACGGGAGGCTATTGCTCACCGGCAGTGTGAGATCCCATTGGCCAGGCTCCCTCTCCCTGCCATTTATCCTCTAATATCTGCCCACGGAATCATTCCTCACTGTTTTGTACCTCTAAACCAACCACCTGCAGTATTCTTTTTGTAGAGATCCAGATCTATATTCTTACATCTCAGCCTGATTTCGTGGGTGTTCAGAGTGGTCTGGTAGATATCCAGCTCAATTCCGGGGACCAGTTGGAATAGGGTCCACAACTCCTCTGCCATCTTTTCTAGAGGAGAAAGCGATTTTTAAAAACCAAGAATGCCAAGTGTCACTCTCCATGATATGAAATACTCCATTTTATAGAAAAAAATCAGAATAATTTTTTAGAAAACTTTTGGCATATATCTACTAAAGCTTAATATACACATACCCTATATAACCTAATACTCCACTCCTACATATATATATGAAAGAAATGCCCATGAAAAAACATGTATAAAAATGATCACAGCACCACTACTTGGAATAGGCAAAAAATTGAAATAAATGTCCAGCAACAGGAATTATATACAACTTAGAGCGTGCCCACTGTAAATTCATAAAATTAATTTTTGTACATTAAGAATGAGTAAACTATTAGAGTGATTTTTAAGGATATAAAATTAAAATGCATAAAGTAGTATGAATGCTATATGATTTTATTCATATAATGTTCAAAAGCAGACAAAACTGAAATGTAAAGCGTGTAATGGAAGTAGTAAGTAGAAGGGTAAATAAAATAAATTTTCATTGAGTTGGTGCTTATAGATAGGTTCACAGTGATAATTAATGGTAATTAGTAGAGCCGTATCCTCTTCTATCTTTTAAATACAGTACATAAATATATATTAATCTGTACTTCCATAAGTTCATATAATATATAATCCTATGTTTTATTAATATATTTATATATAGTGCTATACTTTTAAAAGTTAACTTAAGTCTTCATAATTATCTGAGTGTAAACTTACTCTATTATATATATGCAGTTGACCTTTGAACACACATGGGTTAGGGGTCCTGACCACCGATGCAGTCTAAAAATCCATGTATAACTTTTGACT
The DNA here is from genome assembly GCF_029215605.1 of Mirounga angustirostris. Taxonomy (NCBI): domain Eukaryota; kingdom Metazoa; phylum Chordata; class Mammalia; order Carnivora; family Phocidae; genus Mirounga; species Mirounga angustirostris. The sequence continues at coordinate 103,585,300 of NW_026991719.1, forward strand.
CCCCAAAACCTTGACTATTAATAGCCTACTGTTGGCTAGAAAGCTTACTGATAACATAAGCAGTCAATTAACTCATATTTTTTATGTTATAGGTATGATATATTCTTACAATAAAGCTAGAGGAAGTAAAAGAAAAGAAAATCATAAGGAAGAGAAAATACATTTGCAGTACTGTACTGTAAAAAATCCTCATATAAATGGACCCATGCAGTTCAAAACCATCTTGTTCAAGGGTCAACTGTATTTGAATAAAAACACAATATTTTATATGGATTTAAATAGGTACTGTTTCCAGGCCTGGGATTGCAGTGTAAATCAAAAGAAGTTTGTACATTATTCTGTTAAGCACTTTACCAAGAATTGCTCAAAAATCATGCCAAAACAGCAATGAAGTTTGTGGTATTTGATGTGGTAAAACAATGTATTTTTATCAATCTGAACCTTTAAATGTCAGATATTTATTTTAAATGTAGCAGCAAGCATCTGATTACTTCACTATATAATGTGCCACAGTGACAGTTGGTCATTTATATAGTAAAATATATTGTTTTATTTTTTTAAAAGTTAAATGAGTTGATTGAAGGCTAAAGGCAATAAAACCCCAAAAAACAAAAAATCCCACCAAACACAACCCTCCTAATATATAGACCACAAATGTGGAAAATACAAAGAAAAAATATGAAACCTGGAGGACTGAACCATGGAGTCCAAAAAAGGAATGAAAGAGAGTAGAGGGGATGACATTAAAAAAAAAAGAAGAATGTAGAAAAAAAATACCAAAGCTTTAAGAAAGACTTAAACTTTCCACTTGAAAGAACCAATCAAGTGTTTAGCACCATAATTTTTTTGTGGGTATATGTCTTTACTTTTCCTCCCTTGTTTTAAGTGATTATATATACAAATGGTACCCAATTTATGATGGTTCTACTTAATTTTTCACCTTTATGATGGTGTTAAAGTGATATCAGTTCAGTAGAGATTATACCTTGAATTTTGAATTCTGATATTTTTCTGGGCTAGTGATATGTGCTAGGATACTTTCTTGTGATTCTGGGCAGTGGAAGCGAGCTGTAGCTCCATCAGCCACAAGATTACAAGGGTAAACAACTCATATGCTTACAACCATTCTGTACCCATACAACTATTCTATCTTTCTCACTTTCAGGACAGTATTCAATAAATTACATTAGATATTTGACACTTTATTATGAAACAGACTTTGTGTTAGATGATTTTGTACTACTGTAGGCTAATGTAAATGTTCTGAGCATACTTAAGGTAGGCTAGGCTAAGCTCGGATGTTTGGTAGGTTAGGTGTATTAAATGTCTTTTTGACTTACAGTATTTTAAACTTATGATGGGTTTACTGGGACATAACCCCATCTTAAGTTGAGGGAGCTGAATGTATATATATATATAGTATTGTGTGTGTGTGTGTGTGTGTGTGACTATTTTTTCTGGGCAAAAGAGTAGATATATGGGATTTGAACCTCTCTTTAGTCTCCTTACTTCTAAATTTAAAAGCCCAGAGTATAAGGTACAGTTTCTGTGAGATATAAGACACAGCATTTGTGGAATTGTGCATATGATCCATCCTTCCCTTATTGAATTGTTATTGAATTACCAAACCCCATAATGCATGTAGGAAGAGGAGATATAGGAAATAGCTGCTTTTTTTTTTTTTTTCCCCCTCTACAGTGTAATTTCATTGCCTTTTCAGGACTGGAAGAAACAAGGAAGTAACAGGATTTTTGATGATAGAAAATTATTTAGACTTTGAGATGAAAAGAAAAGCATGAGAAGACAGTGTGAGTGAATGAATATAAAGTGGTAATCACTGTTAGGGAAATTGGATGGAAGAAGAACAATGTCCGGTCAGCACACACAGTGCTAGATCATCACTAAATCAATCTACTGTCAGATAATAAAATGTGGCAGATGGATGCAATAGACCCCTATGCTTCGTGAACTTAAATGAAAGGCAATATGTACAATGCTAAGGTTATTACTGATTGATAGGTACTGATGGGCTGTTTTCTGTTGGAGTGGATCAGCTGAGTAAGGATGGGCCTAATAATAATTGGGTAATACATTAAAAAGAAATGTAATATGTGGTGCCTCTACTTTTCTGTTTTTCTATGTGTTTTATTTTTTGAGAACACACATTTATGGTGACATTTCAACAGTGTCTCTAGATATCTATAGTCCAATGTTAATATTTGATTTAATTTCTTGTACAGTTTGTCAATATACTTAGTGTAATGGATTTTTTTTTTTTTAAGATTTTATTTATTTATTTGAGACAGAGAGAATGAGAGACAGAGAGCATGAGAGGGAGGAGGGTCAGAGGGAGAAGCAGACTCCCTGACGAACAGGGAGCCCGATGCGGGACTCGATCCCGGGACTCCAGGATCATGACCTGAGCCGAAGGCAGTCGCTTAACCAACTGAGCCACCCAGGCGCCCAATGTGTAATGGATTTTTTTTCCACCTATTACCTCACTATATATGGAGTAGATCTGCTTAATTTGAGTTAGGATTATTATGGGGTTTACACCATTCAACATAGAATACAGCCTACACAACAGGACTGGGCAGAGAGAGAACTCTGAAGCAGTTACAGCACAGAGTCCAGATGATCCCATGGGAAACTTTGGAATTTGTACAGCCTTTCAGAGTTATCCTGAATTGAAAGGAGGGAAATCAGGCTTTTATTTCCTTTCATCAACCAGTCATTGAATGGGGGCTGCCCCCTGGAAAGGTGAGTGACCTTAGCAAGGAAGCTTTTTTTCACCCTAAGGTAAGTTCTAGAAAGGAACACAGTTGAGAGCTGTTGGACAAAACTGCTCAGAGCAGCTGATAAAATGAATTTTTCAATTCTAGAGGAAGAGAGGAAATTATGGGCAGCAAACCATAGTGTCTGCTCTAAGATATGTACACATTTATGTTTTGCATGTGTTTTGGGTAGTTTTTTATGAGATACTTTTTTTTTCAGAAAAATACCAGAATATTCTGCTTGATGTAAGAAGTACTTCTCATGTGAAGGTAGGTATTATAGAAGATAGGCATATCTAGAAAGGCTACAAATATGAGTAAAGGTATTATGAATTCTAGAAACCAAACTATGTTTGCAAATATAATTAAATTCTTACAAAACAATAGGCCAGTTTTATTATAATATCTATGTTTGGCAATTAGGAAAAACTCCTAAATAAAATCAACAAAAGTAGAAGTTTTAAAAGAATATTACTGTTAAATGGTTCATATAATAATATACAACTTGGAAAATATTAAAATTTGTAACATTGCCTTACTGAGTAGTGAATTTCTTCTTCTTGCATGAAAATCTAGCTACCTAAGCTATGTGATTGATTTATACATCTACTAGCACTTATTTTTTAAAATTTCTATTTATTTGATGGAGAGAGAGACAGCGAGAGAGGGAACACAAGCAGGGGGAGTGGGAGAGAGAGAAGCAGGCTTCCCGCAGAGCAGGGAGCCTGATGCAGGGCTGGATCCCAGGACCCTGAGATCATGACCTGAGCAAAGGCAGATGCTTAATGACTGAGCCACCCAGGTGCCCCTACTAGCACCTACTTTTATATTGTGTGAAATAAACACTCATTTTGTTCATTTCTATCTATAGTGAAAACGTGAGTACATAACCATGATCTTTATTTATAGTCATTAATTAATTTAACTACTCCTTAATTTCACAGTTCTTGCTTTCTTTATAATCATGTCAAGGATTTAATTCGCCCAACAAATGCTTAAGAAGACCCTACTCTGGGACTGCCATTATTTTAGCTAGTGGAGCTAAAAATATAAACAAGACCCTGTCGCTACTTTTAAGGGCTTTGGTCTAGTGTACCTTATTTTTATGGTAAGCACCTCTACATTACCTTCTGAATTGAATGGTTTAGTAGGAAGAATTCTAAAATTGGACCTCCAAGATTCAATGCCCCTTTGATATCAAACCTATGATTAGGTTACTGTATATATGTGAGTGTATATATATATATTTATATATCATATATATGTTACAGTTAAGATAGGGAAATTATCAGGTATACCTAATCTAACGACATGAGCCCTTTAATTTTTTGTTTTTGTTTAAATTCCAGTCAGTATAATATTAGTTTCACATATCGAATTCAGTGATTCAACATTTACATACAATACCTGGTGTTCATCACAAGTGCACTCCTTAATCCTCATCACCTATTTCCCCCAACCCCCACCCACCTCCCTTCTGGTAACTATTAGTTTGTTCTCTATAGTTAAGAGTCCGTTTCTTGGTTGGCCTCTCTCACTCTCTTTCTTCCATTTTGCTCATATGTTTTGTTTCTTAAATTCCATATATGAATGAAATGATATGGTATTTGACTTCCTTTGACTGACTTATTTCACTTAGCATAATACTCTATAGTTCCATCCATGTCCTTGCAAATTACAAAATTTCATTCTTTTATATGGCTGAATAATATTTCATTGTATTTATGTACCACATCTTCTTTATCCATTCATCTGTCAGTGGACTCTTGGGCTGTATCCATATATTGGCTATTATAAATAATGCTACTATAAACATAGGGGTGCACGTATGCCTTTGAATTACTGTTTTTATATTCTTTGGGTAAATACCCAGAAGAATGATTGCTGGATCATAGGATATTTCTATTTTTTAACTTTTTGAGGAAACTCCATACTGTTTTCCAAAGTGGCTATACCAGTTTGCAGTCCCACCAACAGTGGCTGAGTGTTCTTTCTCTCCACATCCTGGCCAACACCTGTTGTTTCTTGTGTTGTTGATTTTAGCCATTCTGCCAGGTGTGAGTTGATATCTTACTGAGGTTTTGATTTGAATTTCCCTGATGATGAGTGAAGTTGAGCATCATTTCATGTGTCTGTTGACCATCTGGATGTCTTCTTTGGAGAAATGTCTGTTCATTTCTTCTGCTCATTTTAAAATTGGATTATTTGTTGTTTGGGTTATTGAGTTTTATAAGTTCTTTATACATTGTGGATACTAAGACTTTATCAGATATGTCATTTGCAAATATCTTCTCTCATTCCATAGGTTAGTCTTGTTGATTATTTCCTTCACTGTGCAAGATTTATATTTTAATGAAGTCCCAATAGTTTATTTTTGCTCTGTTTCCCTTGCCTCAGAAGGCAGATCTAGAAAAAAGTTGCTATGGCCAATGTCAAAGAAGTTACTGCCTGTGCTCACTTCTAGGATATTTATGGTTTAGGTCTCATATTTAAGTCTTTAATCCATACAGAATTTAGTTTTTATTTTTTTTTAAAGATTTATTTATTTTCAATAGAGAGAGAGAATGCTAGTAGGAGGAAGGGGCAGATGGAGAGGGAGAGACTCTTCAAGTAGACTCTCTACTGAGCATGGAGCCCAATGTGGGGCTTGATCCCAGGACCCTGAGATCATGACCTGAGCTGAAATCAAGAGTCTGATGCTCAACAAACTGAGCCACCAAGGTGCCCCATATTGAATTTCTTTTTGTGTATGGTATAAGAAAGTGGTCCAGTTTCATTTATTTGCATGTTGCTGTCCAGTTTTCCCAACACTATTTGTTGAAGGGACTGTCCTTTCCCCATTGGGTATTCTTTCCTGCTTTGTTGAAGATTAATTGAGCATATAGTTGTGGGTTTATTTCTGGGTTTTTTATTCTATTCTATGGATCTATGTGTCTGCTTTTGTGCCACTACCATACTGTCTTGATGATTACAGCTTTGTAATATAGTTTGAAGACTGGAATTGTGATACCTCAAGCACTGTTCTTCCTTTTCAAGATTGCTATGGCTATTCAAGGTCTTTTGTGGTTCCATACAAATTTTAGGATTGCTTGTTACAGCTCTGTGAAAAATGCTGGTGGTATTTTAATAGGGACTGCATTAAATGTATAGATTACTTTGGGTAGTATAGACATTTTAACAATATTTGTTCTTCCAATCTATGAGCATGAAATATTTTTCCATTTCTTTGCGTCCTCTTCAATTTCTTTCATAAGCATTTTATTGTTTTTGGTGTATATATCTTTTACCTCTTTAGTTAGGTTTCTTCCTAGGTATCTTATGGGTGCAATTGTAAATGGGATCAATTCCCTGATTTCCCTTTCTGCTGCTTCATTATTGGTGTATAGAAATGCCACAGATTTCTATACATTGATTTTCTATGCTGCAACTTTACTGAATTCATGTACAGTTCTATCAATTTTGAGGTGGAGTCTTTTGGGTTTTCTACATAAAGTATCACATTGTCTGTGAATAGTGAAAGGTTGACTTCTTCCTTGCCAATTTGGATGCCTTTTCTTTCTTTTTGTTGTCTTATTGTGAAGGTTAGGACTTCTAGTATTATGTTTAATAACAATGGTGAGAGTAGACATCCCTGTCTTGTTCCTGACCTTAGTGGAAAAGCTCTCAATTTTTTCCCTATTGAGGATGATATTAGCTGTGGGTCTTTCATATATGGACTTTATGATGTTGAGATATGTTCCCTCTATCTCTACTTTGTTGAGGGTTTTTATCAAGAAAGGACACTGTATTTTGTCAAATGCTTTTTCTGAATCTATTGAGAGGATCACATGGTTCTTATCCTTTCTTTCTTCTATCCTTTTCTTTTATTCTTGACTCTGATAAGAGTCAGAGATCTGGCTCTTAGTTTTGTTGATCTGTTCTGCTGATTTTTTGTTTGTTTCTAAATCATTTATTTCTGCTATAATTTTTATTATTTCCCCTCTCCTGCTGGTGTTAGGCTTTATTTGTTGTTCCTTATCTAACTCCTTTAGGTGTAAGGCTAGGTTGTATATTTGACACTTTTCTTGTTTCTTGAGGTAGGCCTGTATTACTCAATCAACATTGATTGATTGAGAATATTGGACTACCCCTGCAGTCCAGGAATAAATCCCATTTGATTGTGGTGAGTGATTCTTCTAATGTATGGTTGAATTTGATTTTCAACCTTCTTGTTGAGAATTTTTGCATCCATATTCATCAGACATTGGCCTATACTTCTCCTTTTTAATGGGGTCTTTGTCTGGTTTTCAAATCTAGGTAATGCTGGCCTCATAGAATGAGTTTGGAAGCTTTCCTTCCATTTCTATTTTTTGGAAAAGTTTGAGAAGAGTATTAACTCTTTATATTTTTTAATTTAAATTAATTAGCAAACATATAGTATATCATTAATTTCAGATGTAGAGTTCAGTAATTCATCAGTTGTATATAACATCCAGTGCTCATCACATCATGTGTCTTTTTTTTTTTTTTTTAAGATTTTATTTATTTATTTGCGAGAGAGAATGAGAGACAGAGAGCACAAGAGGGAGGAGGGTCAGAGGGAGAAGCAGACTCCCCGCTGAGCAGGGAGCCCGATGCGGGACTCGATCCCGGGACTCCAGGATCATGACCTGAGCCGAAGGCAGTCGCCCAACCGACTGAGCCACCCAGGCACCCCATGTGTCTTTTTTAATGCCCAACACCCAATTACCCCATTCCTCCACCACCCTTCCCTTCAGCAGCCCTCAGTTTTTTTTCCTATAGTTAAGAGTCTCTCATGGTTTGTCTTCCTGATTATTCCTTATTCAGTTTTCCCTCTCTTCCCCTATGATCCTCTGCACTGTTCTTATATTCCACATATGTTAACTCTTTTTAAATGTCCAGTAGAACTCCCCTGGGAAGCCATCTGGCCCTGGACTCTTGTTTGTTGGGAGATTTTTGATTACTGATTCAATTTCTTTGCGGGTTATGGGTCTGTTCAAATTTTCTTTCTTCCTGATTCAGTTTTGCTTGTTTGTATGATTCTAGAATTTATCCAATTTTTTTTTCAGATTGTCCAATTTGTTGATATATAATTTTTCATGATATCCCCTTATAATTGTTTGCATTTCTGCAGTGTTGATTGTGATCTCTCTTCTTTCTTTAATGCTTTTATTTATTTGTGTCATTTCTCTTTTCTTTTTGATAAATCTGGCTAAGGGTTTATGAATTTTATTAATTCTTTCAGAGATCTGGCTCTTAGCTTTGTTGATCTGTTCTGCTGGTTTTTTGTTTGTTTCTAAATCATTTATTTCTGCTCTGATTTTTATTATTTCCCCTCTCCTGCTGGTGTTAGGTTTTATTTGTTGTTCCTTATCTAACTCCTTCAGGTGTAAAGCTAGGTTGTATATTTGACACTTTTCTTGCTTCTTGAGGTAGGCCTGTACTACTATATACTTCCCTCTTATGACTGCCTTTGCTGCATCCCAAAGGTTCTGGACTTTCATGTTTTCATTTTCATTTGACTCCATGAATTTTTTTTATTTCTTCTTTAATTTCCTGGTTAATCCATTCATTCTTTAGTAGGATGTTTTTTAATGTCCACGTATTTGTGGACTTTCCAAAGTTTTTCTTGTGGTCCACTTCAAGTTTCATAACATTGTGTCCTGAAAATATGCATGGTATGATCTCCATATTTTTATACTTGTTGAGGCCTGATTTATGACCTGGTATGTGATATATTCTGGAGAATGTTCTATGTGCAGTTGACGAGAATATGTATCCTGCTGCAGGATGAAATGTTCTGATTATATCTGTTAAGTCCATCTGGTCCTGTGTGTCATTCAAAGTCATTGTTTCCTTGTTGATTTTCTTAGATTATCTGTCCATTGCTGTGAGTGGGGTGTTAAAGTCCCCTACTATTATTTGCATTATTATCAATGAGTTTCTTTATGTTTGTTATTAATTGAGATATATATATAATCAGGCTGCTCCCTAGGTAGGAACATAAATATTTATAATTGTTAGATCTTCTTGTTTTATAGACCCCTTTGTTATGATATAGTGTCCTTCTTAATATCTTGTTATAGTCTTTGGCTTAAGATCTAATTTTTCTGATATAAGTATGTCTACTTCAGCTTTCTTTTCATGCCCCTTAGCATGATAAATGTTTCTCTATCCTCCTCACTTTCAATCTGTAGGTGTCTTTAGCTCTAAAATGAGTATCTGGTAGGCAGTATATAGATGGGTCTTGTTTTTTTATCCATTCTGATACCCTTTATCTTTTGATTGGAACATTTAGTCCATTTACATCAGAGCGAATCATGATGGATATGAATTTAGTCCCATTATATTACATGTAAAATCATTGCTTCTGGAGATTTTCTGTTTCTTTCCAATTTTTGTTGCTTTTGGACTTTCCCACTCAAAGTTCCCTTTTAATACTTCTGGCAGGGTTGGTTTAGTGTCAGGAACTCCTTTAGTTTTTCTTTGAGAAACATTTTATATTTCATTCCATTCTGAATGACAGCCTTATTGGGTAAAATATTCTTGGCTGCGTATTTTTCCCATTCAGCATATTGAATATATCATGCCACTTTATTCTGGTATGTCAAGTTTCTTTGGAGATATCTGCTGTTAACCTGATTTGTATTCCCTTATAGGTTAAAAATTTCTTTTCTCTTTCTGTTCTCAGGATTCTTTCTTTATTTCTGTATTTTGCAGTTTTACTACAATATGTGCTGGTGTTGGCTGACTTTTGTTGATTTTGATGGGAGTTCTCTGTGCCTCCTGGTTTTAGATGTCTGTTTCCCCAGATTAGGGAAGTTTTCAGCTATAATTTGCTCAAATAAACCTTCTACTCCCTTTTCCCTCTCTTCTTCTGGGACTCCTTTGATACAAATGTTATTATGTTTTATAGAGTTGATGAGTTCCCTAAGTCTACATTCATAATCCAATATTTTTCTTTCCCTCTTTTTTCAGCTCATTATTTTCCATAATTTTATCTTCTACATCACTGATTCATTCCTCTGCTTCTTCTGTCCTTGTAGTTATTACATCTAGGCAGTTTTGCATCTCAGTTAAAGCATTTTTTTATTTCAGCCTGACTAGTTTTTAGGTCTTTTATCTCTGCAGTATGGGTCTCTCTGTTTTTTTTTTTTCTATGCTTTTCTCAAGCCCAACTAGTGTCTTTATTAATGTTGTTTTAAATTCTGATTCAAGGCTATTACTTACATCTATTTTGATTAACTCTCTGGGCATGACCTCTTCTTGTTCTTTGGTTTTGGGATGAATTCCTCTGTCTTGGCATTTTGTCTAGGTGTCTTTCTTTTGTGTGTTAGGAAAGCCTGTGTCTGGTCCTAATTACACTAGAGCTGAAGCTTTGCAGCACTCTATGATCAGTAGAGCTGGTGAGTGTATGGGGAGGGTTGTGCTGGTCTTCCGGGGGAAGGGCCTGCTGTTGCTCTGGTTCTTAATCACACTTGCCCTATTAAAAAAGGCACCTGCAGAGGGCAGGTGGGTTAGGATTTGTGTATGTGGCTCAAGCCTCCACTGTGTGTCCTATGCAGCTTCCTGAAGTCCATACGTGCTCATGGGAGGGGTGAAAAATAGCAGCGACCCACTCTTTTCCTGGGAGAGGGGAGTGTGTACCCATTGCTGTTCAGGAAACCCAAGAGAAGAGTGAACAATCTCCCCTCTTGTATCCCATGTTTTTGTCAGATTCCTGCCTTCACCCTGTCTGTTTCTGTGCCATATGCCCACCTGGCAGCACACAGTACTCCTGTATTTTATCTCAGGCACGTTGTTGGGTTTCAAAACTCCAAATTTTAGGACCTGGAATGGCCCAGACCTGCACTGGTCTTTTGGGAGAGGGTCTTACCATGCTGTGACTGGTACTGGTTTGTCCCAGAAAAGCAGTTGCAAGACCAGGCAGCGCCTTGGATTTTATGGTAAATTGTAGCAAAAAGCCAACATCCAGGTTAGCTGCCCTCAGCAAACATCTCTGCTCCTATGAACAGGCCAACTCAATAGCTCCCACTAGCTTTTCTGTCCCCTGAGAGGCAGTGCTGCCTCTCCCAAATGCACTCCAAGAAGGGCAACTCTCTCTCCCACTGTGACCCAGGGGATCCTCAGAACATGCTGTCTGCTCCAAGGCCTCTGTTCTCCTTCTCTGCAGGAGCATTGCTATGCCTGGCAGGCTTGACCGTGGTGATGGTGCAGACTTCTAAAACCTCAGACATTCAGCCCTGCTGCTTGTAAAAACTCATGATAATCAGCCCCTTTCGTTTTCCCAGTGAATGCTTTTGAGGAAGTGTTTTTCTTGTGCAATCTCCTGTGTGCTGCTTTATCTCTCTCTCTCCTTTTTTTCTTTCTCTCACCTCTCTCTTTGATCAGGGCTCTCTCACCTCCACAGCACTCGTGATTCTTTTCTCCCCCAAATCACATCACCACACCTCCTACCTTCCATGATGTGGCCTCTTTTCTCCCTCTAGTTGTGCAGTTTGTTCTCTGAGTCCTCAGATTTATTTCCTGGGTGTTCAGAATAATTTGATAATTATCTAGCTGTGTTTGAGGGATGAGATAAGCATAAGACCCTACTACTCTGCCATCTTAACTCCTTTTCCTCAGGTCTTATGTTGAAATATTTAATCCATTTCAAGTTTATTTTTGTCAGTAGTAGAAGATAGGGGTCTAATTTCATTTTTCTTCATGTGTTTATCCAGTTTCCCAACACAGTTTGTGAAGAGACTATACCTTTCCTACTGAGTGTTCTTGGATCTCTTGTCAAATATTAGTTGACCATATATGTAAGAGTTTATTTCTGGAATCTTTATTGTGTTCTATTGGTCTACATGTCTATTTTTGTGTCAGTACCATACTGTTTTAATTACTATAGCTTTGTAGTATAGTTTGAAATCTGGAGACATGATGCTTCCAGCTTTATTATTTTTTTCCTCAGGATTGCTTAGGCTATGTATGGTCTTGTAGTTCCATACAAATTTTAGGATTATTATTTTGTTTCTGTGAAAAATGCCACTGGAATTTCTAAAAGGGACCATATTTAATGTATAGATGGTTTTAAGTAATATGGGTGTTTAAACAATATTACTTCTTCCAGTCCATGAACATGGGGGTATTTTTTTTTATTTGTTTGTGTTCTCAATTTCTTTCATTAAAGTCTTGTAGTTTTCAACGTACAGATTTTCATGTTCTTTGTTAAACTTATTCCTAAGTATTTTATTATTTTTGATGTTATTGTGAATGGGACTGTTCATTTCTTTTTAAGATATTTTGTATAACAATAGAACTGATTTATATATGTTTATTTTGTATCCAGCAACATTACTGAATTTGTTGATTAGTTCTAACAGTTTTTTGGTTGAGTCTTTAAAGATTATATAAGATTATATAATATAATAATTTACTTTTTCCTTTCCAATTTGGATGTGTTTCATTTCTTTATTTTGCCTGATTTCTCTAGCTAGAATTTCCAGTACTGTGTTGAATAAGAGTGATGAATGGGCACCTGTATCATGTTCTTGATTTTAGAGGAAAAGTTTTCAATCATCCAGCATTGAGTATGATGTTAGTTGTGGGTTTGTCAAATATGACCTTTATTATGCTGAGATATGTTTCTTCTATACACAATTTGTTGAGCACTTTTTTTTTATGAAAGGATATTGTATTTTGTCAATTTTTTTCTGCATCTATTGAGATGATCATATGATTTATCTTTCATTCTATTAATGTGGTGTATTACATTTAGTGATTTGCATATGTTGAATGATCCTTGCATCCCCCAGATATATTCCACTTGGTCATGGTGTATGATCCATTTAATGTGTCTTTAAATTAGATTTGCTAGTGTTTGTTGAGAATTTTTACATCTATATTGATCAGATATATTGGTCTATAATTTTCTTGTCCTGTGGTGTTTTTATCTGGCTTTGTTATCAGGGTAATGCTGGCCTCATAAAAATAAGTGGAAGGGATTAAGAATACAATTATCATGATGAGCATTAAGTAATGTATAGAATTGTTGAATCAATACATTGTACACCTGAATATAACACTATATGTTAATATACTTGAATTAAAAAAATAACAATTAAAATGAGTTAAGAAGTATTCCCTCCTCTTTAAGTTTTTGGAATAGTTTGAGGAAGATTGGTATTCTTTCTTTATTTTTTAAAAGATTATTTATTTGAAAGAGAGAGAGAGCATGCACATGTGTGTGAGTGGGGGAGGCACAGAGGGAGAGAATCTCAAGCAGAATCCCCATTAAGCTTGGAATCTGATGTGGGGCTCGATCTCATGACCCATGAGACCATGACCTGAGCCAAAACCAAGAGTCAGACACTTAATGGACTAAGCCAACCAGGCGCCCTGGCATCCTGGCATTCATTCTTCTTTAAATGTTTGGTAGAATTTACCAGTGAAACCATCTGGTCCTGGGCTTTTCTATTTTGGGAGGTGTTTTTTTTGTTTTTTTAAATAGATTATTTATTTATTTATTTGACAGAGAGAGACACAGAGACAGAGAGCACAAGCAGGCAGAGAGGCAGGCAGAGGGAAAGGGAGAAGTAGGCTCCCTGCTGAGCAGAGAGCCCAATGCAGAACTCTGTCCCAGGACCCCAAGATCATGACCTGAGCCAAAGGCAGATGCTTAACCGACTGACCCACCCAGACACCCCTGTTGGGAGGTTTTTGATTACTGATACAATATCCTTGCTCATTATTTGTCTACTCAGGTTTCCTATTTCTTCATGATTCAGTTTGGGTAGGTTGTATGTTTCTAGGAATTTTTCCATTTCTTCTATGTTATCCTATTTGTTGGCATAATATTTCATAGTAGTCTCTTATAATCCTATGTGTTTTTGTGGTATCAGTTATAATGCCTCCTCTTTCATTTCTGATTTTATTTTAATCTTTTGTTTGTTTTTTTCTTAGTCTAACTAAGATTTGTCAATTTTCTTTTTCTTTCCAAAAACACCTTAGTTTCATTTATCTTCTCTGTTGTTTCCTGGTCTCTATTTCATTTTTTTTTAATGTACTGAGTTTTGTTATTTAGTTTGTTCTGCTAAAATTGTACTTAGTTTGTTCTTTTTCTAGTTATTTGATCTATGATGTAAGATTGAGTCATGTTTCTTTTTTTTTTTAAGATTTTATTTATTTATCTGAGAGAGACACAGCGAGAGAGGGAACACAAGCAGGGGGGAGTGGGAGAGGGAGAAGCAGGCTTCCCGCTGAGCAGGGAGCCTGATGTAGGGCTTGATCCCAGGACCCTGGGACCATGACCTGAGCTGAAGGCAGAAGCTTAACGACTGAGCCACCCAGGCGCCCCTGAGTCATGTTTCTTAATGTAAGCATTTTGTTGTCATAAACTTTCCTGTTATAAATGATTTTGCAGCATCCCATAGTTTTGATATGTTGTGCTTCCATTTTTGTTTGTTTCAAGATATTACTTATATCCTTTTGATTTCTTCTTTCACCCATTGTTTGTTCAGTGGCACATTGTTTAATCTTCACATATTTATGAATTATCCAGCTTTTCTCATGTTATTGATTTCTAGTTTCATAACCCTGTGGCCAGAAAAGATACTTGGTATATTTTCAATTTCTTTGCATTTGCTAAAACTTGTTTTGTGACTTAGCACATGATCTATCCTGAGGAATGTTCTGTGCACACTCAAGAAACATGTGTATTTTGCTGCTATTGGATGGAAAGTTCTATATATATTTGTTCGGTCCATTTGATCTGAAGTATGGTTTAAGTCCATTGTTTCTTTGTTGACTTTCTGCCTGGATGATCTATCCATTGTTGGAAGTGGAGTATTCAATTCCCCTTCTATTATTCTGTTGTCTATTTCTTCTTTCAGATCTGTTAGCCTTTGCTTAATATATTTAGTTGCATCAAATTAAAAAGTTATAAAAATCATAAATATATATGCACCCAACTTCAGAGCAGCTAAATTAGAAACCAGCTGAAGAAAAGAAGATAGAGAGAAAGGAACAAAATAAATATTTAAAACAATAATGGCTAAGAATTTCACCAAATTAATGTCAGACAACAAACCACAGATTCAGGATGTTCAGAGAACATCAAGCAAGATAAATGCCCCTCTCCAAAACACACCTAATCTTATCATTTTAAAATTAAAAAAATATAGATAAAAAATCCTGAACAAAGCTGGAATAAAAGACACCTTACCAATAAAGGAACAAAGATAAGAAATACATGCGGTTTCTCCTCAGTAATCATTCCAGCAAGAAGAGAGGGATGTTGGGATGAGAAACAAACAAACAAAAAAACACGATACATAGAATTCTGTACTCTTTGAAATTATCCTTAAAAAGTGAGAGGTGAGTGGTGTCAGCAATATGGCTGAATAAGATGTCCCTCATTGAATACACCCCTCAACAATAATAATTCATCCTCTTTCCATTGACAAAAGTTCTTTTGTGTGTGGTGGGATCCATCACGATATGCCAAAGGACCCAGGAGGAGTCCTGCCCCCTTATAATTCAGATAATTAGCATATAAACCTTAGTCCCTGCTGTGGACCCTTCATTGACCCCTGAACTGGCCCCAGACCCTCTTGGTCATGGTCCAGTAGCCCCTAGAAATCACTGTCTTAGAATGTCACCCACAGAGGAGAAAGCCTTTGTGGAACTCCAGATTTTTAGCAAAGAAATTTCAGCACATTGTATGGGATTGAATACGCTGGAGAGGCTAAGGAAGAGGTACACTTTTTCTTTAACTGCCCCCCACATCCCCCAAGGTGGCACAGATCAGTGTCAAGGAAGAACTAATTGCCTTGTGATTTTTCTCTCTGGGGTAAGGGAGAACATATGAGTGAGTGCATGATGGTGTGGTAAATTGCCAAAAAGGCCTAATTCTCTATAACTCCATCCAGACAACTGAGTCATGAGTTGCGTGATGGGGGGTGGGAAGAGGCTATGCTAGATAGGGCTCTCAGAAGGCATTAGTAGTGGGATGCAGATTCTATTAACTGCATTCCAGACTCCACCAAGAATCCTGCCACTAAGGTGCCGGAGGTCCCTCACCCACAGATCCCCCAACTGGGTCACAGGTACATCCAGAACTCTGCATACCTTATTCCTACACTGTTGCACTTTCTGGACAGCTGTCTGTACACATTCCCAATAGATGTCAGAGTAAGCTTTGGCAAACAGATAGTGAGCACAGGCAGAAATCATATACCCAGATCTCCAGGGAAAGATCACAAGCTTGAGCTATAAATCTCTGCCCATGGGAAAGCAAATGGGAGGCTGTCAGCACCCAGTCTGGTGCATTCCTGGATCAAGAGATAGCATACATGCTTAAGAATGTTACCACAAGAGGGAGCAAGGAGAGTGAAGCAAGCATATACATAAGAGGTCTGGGAGAACCTCAGAATCCCTAGCAGGGGTGTTTCTGTCCTGAAGTTAATTAGTCAAGCCTGGAGGAGATGGGTGCTACTATAAATTAAAAGATGGCAACACAAGACTTCAGTGAACATGAAAAATCAGAGAAACATGATAGCACCAAAAGATCACAATAATCTTCCAGGAACTATCCCCAAAGACATGAAGATATTAAATTTTCCCAATAAAAAATTCATAATAGCTATTTTAAGGAAACTCAGTGACCTACAAGAAAACACAGAAAGGTAGTTCAGTGAAATCAGGAAAACAGTACATAAACAAAATGAGAAGTTTAACATAGAGAAGGAATAATTAAAAAGAAACAGAAATTCTGGACTTTAAGAATTTGATAAATGAAACTAAAAATATAATTGAGAGCATCAACAGCAGAAGGATCAATCAGAAGAAATAAATTGCCAATTGGAATACAGAAATTTTGAAATTGCCAGTCAAGGGAAAACAAAGAAAAAGAATGAAAAAAAAAGTGAAGAAAGCTTATGTAATCTATCAGACACCATTAAAAAAATGCTCTTTGAATTATTGTAGTTCCATAAGAAGAGAGAAAGGGGCAGAAAGCTAATTTAAGGAAATGGCTGAGAACTTCTCATATCTGGGGGAAAATTTTGGACATCCAAGTTCATGAAGCTAATAGGTCACCCCATAATTTTAAACCAAAACAATCTTCACCAAAAAACATTATAATAAAACTGTCAAAAATCAAAGACAAAGAGAGAATCTTAAAAGCAACACAGGAAAAGAAGATTGTAAGTTAAAAAGGAGCCCGAATTAGGCTATCAGCACACTTCTCAGCAGAAATATTACAAACCCCAGTAGAGTGAGATGACATATTTGATGCACTGGGGGAAAAAAAAAAACTGCTAACCAAAAATACTATATCTAGTAAAGTTGTCCTTCAGAAATGAAGGAGAAATAAACACTTTCCCAGACAAACAAAAGCTGAGGGAGCATATCACCACCAGACCTGCCTTACAAGAAATACTGAATGTAGTTTTTCAAGCTGAAATGAAAGAATGCTAATTAATAACATGAAAACATGAAAATATACAACACAGTGATAAAGATAATTGTACAGTCAATTCAGAATACTTTCATACTGTAATGTGGCATATTAACCACTTAACTACAGTATAAAGATTAAAGGACATCATTATTAAAAATAACTATAGCTAACATAATCTATTAATAAATAAACAATACGAGAAGAGATAAATTGTGATGTCAAAAACACAAAAGGCAGGGTAGCAAAAGGATAGAATTTTGTGTGGGATTGAATTTAAGTTATCAGTATAAAATAGATAATCATATATTTTTTTCTAAAGATTTATCTATTTATTTGAGAGAGAGAGAACATGAGCAAGAGGGGCAGAGGAAGAGGGAGAGAGAGAATCTCAATCCGACTCTCCACTGAACATGGAGCCCAACTTGGGCTTTGAACCCATGACTTTGAGATCAAGATCTGTGCTGAAACCAAGAGTTGGATGCTCAACCAACTAAGCCACCCAGGCACCCATAGATTATTATATTTTTTAAATGTTTTTATGTAAGCTTCATGGTAATCACAAAGCAAAAAACCACAGTAGATTCATGAAAGATAAAGAAAAGAGAATTAAAACATATACTGTTATAGAAAAAAATGTTCCAAAGAAGGCAGCAAGAAAGGAACGAAGGAACTACAAAAAAGCCAGAACCAGTTAATAAGATGATATTAGTAAGTTCTTACCTATTAACAATTACTCTAGATGTAATGTATTGAATTCTCCAGTCAAAAGGCATAGAGTAACTGGATGCATAAAAAAACAAGACATAACTACATACTCCCTACAAGAGAGCCACTTTAGCTTTAAAGACATACATAGACTCAAAGTGAAGGGATAGAAAAAGATTAACCATGCAAGTGAAAACCAAAATAAAGCAGGGGTAGCTATGCTTATATCAGATGAAATAGACTTTAAGACAAAAATGGTAGCAAGAGATAAAGAAGGTCACTACATAATGATAAAAGGATCAGTTCATTAAGGATATATAACAATCAAATATATATGCACCCAACATTGGAGCACCTAAACATATTAAGCGAATATTAGCAACTCTGAAGGGAAAAATAGACAACAATAAAATAATAGAAAGGAACCTCAATACCTACTTTCAGCAACTGATAGATCATCCAGACAGAAAATCAACAGGGAAACATTGGGCTTGAACTGTACTTTAAGCTAAGGGATATTATGTTAAAACTATTTAAGGGTTATATTCTTAATTTTCTTTTTCATTATTTTTACAATATCTCAGGAAATTTTATCAGTTTACATGATAAAAAATCAGGATTCATGAAATGTCTATCTGGTGTATTCTTGTTATATTTTCTTCCTTAGAATCTATACATATGAAAAATAACTTCTTGGGGCGCCTGGGTGGCTCAGTTGGTTAAGCAACTGCCTTCGGCTCAGGTCATGATCCTGGAGTCCCGGGATCGAGTCCCACATCAGGCTCCCTGCTCAGTAGGGAGTCTGCTTCTCCCTCTGACCCTCCTTTCTCTCATGCTCTCTGTCTCTGATTCTCTCTCTCTCAAATAAATAAAATCTTAAAAAAAAAGAAAAAGAACTTCTTTAAAAAGAAGAGGGGATCAGAGTAATTGAATATACAGTCACTTCAACTATGAAAAAGTGAGGCTAATGAACACGTGTTTCATTTGACTTCTGCTTCTTTGAAGTTTCTTTTGCACAGTCAGATGAACTGAAAGAGAACTGGCAAAACTTTATTCACGTTATTTAGATTTAATAGTTTTCTATGATTCTGAAGAATCATTTAAATGATGTACTTATGAACAAAGCAAAGAATTATGAAATTTTGAAATATCTATTACATGAACAGGTTGTTTGGATCACACATTAAAAAGAAGAGAGAAAGGATTTTGGCAAATTTTATATACTTTTCACATCACTTCTTGTATTCAAAATAGTATAGGTTCCTGTTTATTTAAAAAAAATTTTTTTTGAACAGGATATTTATATATAAGCATCACAAATAGCTCATTATGTTTTTATTTTGAGCACTTTGGGATCTTCCAAGACTGCTGTTTCTTTTTGTTTTCTTTATATGCTCTGATCTCATTTGCTATATAGAAAAATCTGCTTTAAATCTCTGACACTATTGATTTATCAGTACTTACATTTTTCAAGGCAATTCATGACTACAATATTTTGATTATTCACTATGTACAGTGTTGATCCAATTCAGTGACAGTGTGAAGAAACAGGAATCTAAGATCTATTACCATGATTTCATCTGGTTTAACATGTACATAAAACCATGGTTAAAATGATTACTCAGTGAATATTAATATAGTTCAAACATCCATTGCAGATGTACTGTGCCAATGTTATTGTTTTTATTGTGTGATATATTGAATAAAAAGTGTTTCAAGTCAGTAGATTAGGCAAAGATTTCTTTGTCATACTGGAAGATGCTTTAGTTCTTGCTTTTTAGCTTTCTATTTTTGGAGGGAAGAAGTAAAACTTTATGTTTGTCATGTGTGGAATGTGTAATTCCCATAATACTGTGACCTCAAAGCACCCTTGAGATACTCAATATCAACTGCTTGATTGGTAACAAAAACCTTTGTTGTATTGTCTCTCCAGGCCTCATTGATATGCTTAGGGGGCTATCTGACAGGTCATATCTATCTATACTTCCAGTAGCATAATAGGCAGAATAGATTTTGGTGGTATAAGATTAGTGAGATAATTTAGTAGAGAAACATACCTTGAATCACTAATGTTGGTACAGAAAATTTGATTTTTCCATAGTGCATAATTTGTTCCCATTCCATAGTGCATAATTTATTCCCATTACTTTCAACACAAGTTAAGGAAAGCACAGAGCAGTTTTCCAGTTTTTCTACTCTGCCTATTTAATTGGGTGAAAGGAAAAAGGAATTACTGAGATTTCTCACTATTTAGAAGATAGAGAAGGTCAGGGTCAGAACTGTGGCGTTTTAAGTGTCCATAAACTAAAATCACATTGCTTACATGTGTTCATGATAATTTCTTGGTTGAATGTATGAATACTCTTATAAACATAGTGAAAGAGTTTGTATTTTTACCAAAATTTAGTGATGTGGTCATGTATTCTTGTGATTTCATAGTATTTTTTATCTTTTGAAATAAAAGTATATTTGGAAATTTTATAACTGAACATAAAGGGAGTTAACTGAATGCAATATTACAGTATTTAAGTATATACACAGGAGATTAGGGGACTCTGCCCACAATATGTCTCAACTCTCTAGCTCCCTCAGTAACTAAAATCTAGTTATTCAGAAATCACATTAGAGGTACAGGTTACTTTGGGTCCTCTGTGGAAATCAATGTGTATGAAATACATCAAGCTCCAAGAGGAAAACTCTGTCATGTACAAGTCAGTTCATCTGTCTAATGAAATCACTAGAGAACGGTGTGCATAAGATTTAAATTAAGTGAATAAATTCTGTCCCTGGTTTAGCAGTTGTGCAAAAGTATGATTGCAGCCAGTAATTCATTGATTATTAATGAAGCTTTTAATAATCTGCTGGCTAGGTTGTCCTTTTCACTGGCAAAATCTGACCTTTAAATTAATAGTATTCTTTTAAATTGTTTTATCTTGTATTTTCTCAGTACTGTTTTTTTCTTTTTTGGCACATAAAGTACTTTCTTAGTTTTGAAAAACACATATGCATTTCCTGGAAGATAATCAAAAACATTTAAAGTAGAAATATACAATTAATTTTAGTTTAAACCAACCAAAATTGATATGGACCATAGTCATTAAAAAAGGATCTTGTTTTCTGGATTTATTATCTTTTCCTCCAAGCTCATTAAGAAAGAGTCTAGCAAAGGGCTAAGGTCTCAATTAATTTTAATGGACATGACCAAAGTTTAATGAAGTGTGTGTTTTAATTTCCTGAGATTAAGCTAAATTGTACCCTTAGTTTGTTATTGATAGAAGTAAGATTTTGATAAAGACGTTCAAAATAGTTTTTTGAAAGAAAT
This sequence comes from Mirounga angustirostris, assembly GCF_029215605.1. NCBI lineage: Eukaryota > Metazoa > Chordata > Mammalia > Carnivora > Phocidae > Mirounga > Mirounga angustirostris. The sequence continues at coordinate 103,606,547 of NW_026991719.1, forward strand.
TGATAAAGTTGGTAACCTATGGAAAAGAGTATTGGTTTGTCTAGAAAAAATTAACATAAACTTAAAAATAAGTGAGGAAAACTGACCACTAACTAATAATTCTAAATATTATAGAATTAGTTTTCAAATACAGATACTGATCCAGATTTAGCAAGTGGTAGATACAAAAACCCATCTGCTATCACATTGTTTGTGACTATATAGGTAAACTATCCAAGGCTCTGAATATCTGTGCCATGAATGGCAAGCAGTGTAATTTAAAAGCTGTCCAAAACAGCATTCTTGTAGTCTTCAATCATTAAACTAGTCCATCAAATATTTTGGTGGTGTTTCTTTTCCAATATGGTACTAGGTAAATGATATTTTATTTTGAAAGGTTTTTAGCTTGGTTCAAGTAGTGTTGGTCAGTTGCCAATAAGATAAAAACTGTAATGAATAGATTCATCTTCAGTGCTATTAGCTAAGCAAAACTGTCCAAGCATTTAGACATTTTGGAAATCCCAACCCCTGTGAATGGTAGAAAAGAAAACAACCTACTCAGAGGAATCCTACTTCATTCTTAGGAGATTAGCATATTAACTGTCAAATAATTAATTTCAGTGACAGGAAGAGCATACCTTTCAGAAAGCCATCAAGAAAAGTTCTCATTTTTTAGTAATTCATGAACTTTAACTACTAAAAAATATGTTATATAAAATTTCCTTTAAATATTTAACATGATTAGGTCAGTTTTTTAGAACACAGTGGTAACGAGGCTGGTGTTGTGTGTGTATGTGTTTGTGTGTTTGGGATGTAATGAGTAATTTTATGTGCCAAGTTAGCTCAGGTATGGTGCCTGGTTATATGGTCAAACACTTGTCTAATTATTATGAAAATATTTTTATATGTGATAAAAATTTACAACCAGTTGACATTAAGGCAGATTACCCTTCATAATGGGGGTGAACTTCATGCAATCAGTCCAAGGCCTTAAGACCAAGATTGAGGTTTTCCAAAGAAGGTGTTCGGCCTTAAGACTGCAGCATAGAAACCATGCTGCAGTTTCCACTCTGCTGTCCTGTCTTATGGATTTTGGACTCAAAACTGCATCATCAACTCTTACATGAATTTCCATCCTGCTGGCCTGCCTTGCAGATTTCATACTTGTTGACCTCCTCAATTACATGGTCATGTGATCCAATTCCTTAAAGAAATCAGTCTCTCTCGGGGCGCCTGGGTGGCTCAGATGGTTAAGCGTCTGCCTTCGGCTCAGGTCATGATCCCAGGGTCCTGGGATCGAGCCCCGTATCGGGCTCCCTGCTCAAGTGGGAAGCCTGCTTCTCCCTCTCCCTCTGCCATTCTCTCCACTTGTGCTCTCTGGCTCTATCTCTCTGTCAAATAAATAAATAAAATCTTAAAAAAAAAAAAAAGAAATCAGTCTCTCTCAGTAGATAAGACACAGATATTTAGATATATAGATATAGATCCCATCTGTTCTACTTCTAGGGAGAACCCTGACTGATGCATGGGTCATGCTAACTTTGTCCTGGACATATATCTCACAAAGATAGGCATTTTACCCAAAGGGCAAAGGGCAAAGTATGAGTATGTATAATGTAGTATAAACCAATAACCACTAAAAAATTCAATGTTTTTGTTCTTCCTACAGGGGAACTGGGATAGGAAAAAAAGAATATAACAGATAGAGAGTTTTAAAAGTAACCTCAAGGGGCGCCTGGGTGGCTCAGTCGTCAAGCGTCTGCCTTCTGCTCAGGTCATGATCCCAGGGTCCTGGGATAGGACCCCACATTGGGCTCCCTGCTCAGCAGGAAGCCTGCTTCTCCCTCTCTCACTCCCTCTGCTTGTGTTCCCTCTTTTGCTGTGTCTCTCTCTGTCAAATAAATAAATTAATAAATCTTAGAAAAAAACTAACCTCAAATTCCAAAGTAAATGAGATTTTTCTTGTCCTCATTGCTTATCTCAACAAAAACTTAAAATTCAACTTTGATGATTGACAGGGAGTCTAACAAATGAGACAGTTAAATATGGTAAATATCAAGCACACCCAACACTCACACTATTAAGGAAACTTCTGCCTTGGGTTTCTTCAGCTACCTACTATGACTTCCACAATGCTGGGGGCTTATTTTGAATTGACATACATATCCGACTTGTTTTGACAAACAAGCAATTACAAAGATTAATTAGTTCTTGGGCACTTTATATTCTAGGTGTGTGACTTTTCTAGCTAGTGTCATTGTTAGTGCAGTGGACTTGGACTATTTTGCACTAACTGTGACAATGCCAAATATGTGTATTTATATGTTGCTTTGTGTTCCTTTTTGGTGCTCAGGCTGAGCCCAGTAATGACTACAGAGCAACACAGATAGTTGTAAATGATGTACAAAATTAAAAAAAAAAATTGGCCAGTGCATTCAGAGAATGCAGAGTAGAGAGGAAATGCTGTGTACAGCTGTTCCTTAGTTTAGTTTGTACATATCTTGATATGCTGCCAATTCAAGAAGGGGAAGACCAAAACCCAGCAAATTTGGGAGCACTAACCTTTCCTTTATTGCATTCTAGCTTTCATATTCTTATTTGGCTCTTTTCCTATACTTTTTAAATATCTGATAGATGTTTTAATTATGGAAATTAAAATAATAGTACATATTGATGCTTAAATTTCTGTAGACAAGAGGGGAAATAGAGTGCATGGCATTTTTGCCAGGTGCAATTCATTTCCTTTCAGAGAGATCTTTTTCACTATCTTCTACCTAAGCAACCTGCATGTGATATGTCTACAGGTCCATATACCACCATTGGTTTTCTTATCTTCCATTCCTTTGTTTTTACATTTATGATTAATGCTAATGAAGAATATGTTAACGTTTTATCTGTTGATTCATTAAACTGAGTGAAATAAGCAATTTGAGGAGAGAAGAGAATCAACCTATTATTTCATTGTCATGAGTATTCTTAGTCAAAAGTCAGACCAATATCTTTTGGGAGATTTTACTTTCTGATATCTTAGAATAAGATAGTGGTTAAGAATTCCAAAACTGGAATCATATTGCCAGGGTTTGAATTCTGGCTCCAAACCTTACTAACTATATGTCCTTGGTAAAATCATTTATACTTTCTGTGCTTCCCCACCCATAAAATTTTCATATTCTAGTGTATTTATATCTTTTGTGAAAATTATTATTTTGAAGATTAAATGAGATGATAAATGTAAAACTTTTTGGAGAATTCCTGACAAGTAAAGAGAATCAAGTCATATATGGTATTTTCTTTTCCTCTCCCCCTCCAGCTTTATTCAGGCATAACTGACAATTAAAATAGTAATATGTTTAACATGTACAGTGTGATGATTTGTATATGTATACATTGTGAAATAATTATCACAATCAAGTTAATTAGCATGTCCATTATCTCACATTGTGCGTTATTTACTATAATCTCCACGTTGTACATTAGATTATCAGAACTTATTTATCTTATAACTGAAAGTTTGTATCCTTTGAACAACACATCCCCATTTCTCCCACATCCAGCCCCTGGAAACCACAATTTTATTCTGTTTTTATGAGTTCAACATTTTTTCCTAATTATTCTTATTATTCTTTCCTCTTAGAACCTTGGGAAGTATCGACCATAGCAAAGAACGTGGACACATGAAATAGGAGCTCTTAAAACTTTATATGGTTATAATATGTTTATTAGTCAAAGGTTGATAACATTTGATATTTTATTTTTTCTGAATTACAAAGAATGTGACTATAAATTTAATTTTACCATGGGTTGTTATATTTAACCCTTTTGTAACTTTTTGAGTGTAATAATATTGATTCAAAGCCATATGACAGAAGCTGAGATTGGATAGTTCTGAATCTATAAAATGCCATGTACTAAGCAAAAACAGATTGTTTCATCAAATCCTAGGACTTTAAAAAAAATAAGGGGTGTGCTTTGGAAAACCCAGTAGTCCTATTTCATATAGCAAGTGTTAAACTCGTGAAACTTATTATCCAAAGGGAATCCAACACATATTTATTGTAAAATGTTTCGTAAGTTGCTAGATTTTAAAGACATAATGACATCTTAAGAAAAACTAGAATGAAATCAGAATTTCTCACAACATGACTAACTGGAGCATTCAGGCCAGAATCTTAATGAGCAATGATGAAGACCCAGTATGTCCATAGTGAATATCATATTTTCAAAAGTTCAAAAATTTTCTGAATTTTCTGAGTTATTAGACTTCTTTGAGTAAAATGACAAATAACTTTTTTTTTTTTGCAAATAGATACAACAATGTATATATAGAAGCTACCAGTCTTCCATTTTCTTTTATAGATGAGATGAACCTGAACATAATCTGAAAAAGATATACACCTTTAAACAGTGTTCTGAAGATGTAGGGTGAACTAGAGAATGAAAATGTTAACCAATATAGATTATTTTTAAATACAACAATTTTATTTATTTGCTTTTAAATTTTATTTTAATTCTAGTTAGTTAACATACAGTGTTATATGAGTTTCAAGTTTACAATATAGTGATTCAACAATTCTATACATTACTCAGTGTTCATCAAGATAAGTGTACTCTTAATCCCCGTCCCCTACTTCAACCATCCGCTCCATCCCCCTCCTGTCTGGTAACCATCAGTGTTCTTTATAATTAAGAGCCTGTTTTTTGGTTTGTCTTCCCTCTCTCTCTTTTTTTTTTTTTTTTGCCCATTTGGTTTCTTAAATTCCACATATGAGTGAAATCATGGTATTTGTCTTTTTTGGACTGACTTATTTTGCTTAGCATTATACTCTCTAACTCCATCCATGTCATTGAAAATGGCAAGATTTCATTCTTTTATATGGCTGAATAATATTCCATTTGAGACATTATATATACAATAGGGTGCATGTATCCCTTTGAATTCATCTTTTATACTTTTTGGGTAAATACTGAGCAGTGCAATTACTGGATTGTAGGGTAGTTATATTTTTAACTTTTAAAGACCTCCATACTGTTTTCCAGAGTGATTGCACCAGTTTGTATCCCCACCAACAGTGCAAGAGGGTTCCCCTTTCTCTGCATCCTTGCCAACATCTATTGTTTCCTGTGTTGTTAATTTTAGTCATTCTGACAGGTGTGAAGTGATAGCTCATTGTGGTTTCAATTTGCATTTCTCTGATGATGACTAATGCTGAACATCTTTTTCTTAATTTAAATTCAATTAGCCAACATATAGTACATTATTAGTTTTTGATGTAGTGTTCAATGATTCATTAATTGTGTATAACACCCAGTGCTCATCACATCCCATGCCCTCCTTAATGCCCATCACCCAGTTACCCCATCCCCCTTCCCCTTCCCTTCTGCAACCCTCAGTTTGTTTGCCAGAGTTAAGAGTCTCTCATGGTTTTTCTTCCTCTTTGATTTCTTTCCATTCAGTTTTCCCTCCCTTCCCCTAAGGTCCTCTGTTCTATTCCTTATATTCCACATATGAGTAAAACCATACAACAATTGTCTTTCTCTGATTGACTTATTTCACTTAACATAAACCCCTCCAGTTCCTTCCATGTCAATGCAAATAGTAGGTATTCATCCTTTCTGACGTCTGAATAATATTCCATTGTACATATGAATCACATCTTCTTTATCCATTCATCTATTGGAGGACATCTTGGTTCCTTCCACAGTTTGGCTATTGTGAAAATTGGGGTGCATGTGCCCCTTCTTTTCACTGCATCTGTATCTTTGGGGTAAATACCCAGTAGTACAATTGCTGGGTAATAGGGTAAGTCTATTTTTAACTTCTTGAGGAACCTCCATACTGTTTTCCAGAGTGGCTGTACCAGCTTGCATCCCCACCAACAGTGTAGGAGGTACCCCTTTCTCCACATCCTCACCAACATTTGTTGTTCCCTGTCTTGTTAATTTTAGCCATTCTGACTGGTGTAAGGTGGTATCTCATTGCAGTTTTGATTTTTATTTCCCTGATGGCAAGTGATGTGGAGCACTTTTTTTCATGTGTCTGTTGGCCATTTGTATGCTTTCTTTGGAGAAATGTCTGTTCATGTCTTCTGCCCATTTCTTGACTGGATTATTTGTTTTTTGGGTGTTGAGTTTGATAAGCCACAGCAACTTCTTGCTAGACACATCTCCAAAGGCAAGGGAAACAAAAGCAAAAATGAACTACTGGGACTTCATCAAGATAAAAAGTTTTGCACAGCAAAGGAAACACTTGACAAAACCAAAAGACAACCTACGGAATGGGAGAAGATATTTGCAAATGTCTTATCAGATAAAGACTAGTATCCAAGATCTATAAAGAACTTATCAAACTGGCTTACTTTTAAAACCCCTAGACATAAGTGACTTCATTTAATTTCACTTTTCACAATATATACAATGTAGTGCCAGTCAGCCTTAAAAAAGAAAATAATCTGCAATATGTTACCAGGTGGATGAACCTTGAGGACATTACGCTTAGTAAAAGAATTTAGCCACAGAGACAATTACTGCATCATTCTATTTATTTTTTTTAAAGATTTATTTATTTTAGAAGGAGGGAGGGAGAGAGAGAGAGTGTGTGAGAGTGAGCACGATTGGGGGTAGGGGGTAGAGACAGAGGGAGAGAATCTTTTAACAGACTCCCTGCTGAGCATGGCGATTGAGGCAGGCCTCAATCCCAGCCATGAGATCAGACCTCAGTCAAAACCAAGAGTCAGATGATCAACCGACTAAGCCACCCAGGCACCCATTCCATTTATATGAAGTATCTAAGATAGTCAAATTTATAAAATGAAAGAATGGAATGGTGGTTGCCAGGGGCTGTAGGGAGGGAGAAAATAGGAGCCACTAATGGGGCATGAAGTTTCAGTCAAGCAAGATGAATTAGCTCTAGAAATCTTCTGTGTAACATTGCAACTATAGTTAGAGATGATATTCACTTGAAAATTTGTTAGGAGACTAGATCACATGTTAAATGTTCTTATCACAATAAAAAATGAAAATGAGAAAGTGCATATTGCTTTATATAGAAGGTGAGTCAAGTATTATTTAAATGTTACACTAAATATTGTAAATAAAGTGCTTCTTTTTATAAAGCAAATTACCTTCTCTAAAACATCTATTAAGTAAATCAGAATTTTCTTGTGTTGTTTTTCTTAGGGAAAGTTTCACTTGCATTCATAGATTATTTTTATGTTTGCCCTCTTTCACACCTAGAACTCAAGAAATATTGGAAGGGGGCGTCTATAATGTAAATATTTATAGAGATTATATAATAACAGGCCATTAAGTAATAAAAGTAATATTATTACAACAGGGTAAATTAATACAATTTCACTATAAAGCTGGGCATATAAAGCTTTCCTATAGGATCAACAAATCCATTTGGAAAAAGCAGAATGATAACTCATTCCTGGAAAACCCATTCCTCTATGTTAGAGCCATAATTTTTCCAACCTAATTTTAGGTATTTGCATGAATTGTATTTGAAGACGAAGTAATAAGAAATGGAAAAGGAAAATAAAGAAATAGCTACAATCTCTCAATATGACACATTTTGAACATAGGGAGATGAACATGACATGCCTGACCTTAAAATGCAATAGTCCTTTTTATAGATCATTCTGTGTGTTAGGAATGTCAATCAAGTATTTTATGAATATATTTCAGCAGCTGTGAAATTTGATTAAAATTTAATGTAGCCTTACTTCTTCCCTAAATATGAATGAATTTAGATGTGCAACTATCTGTGAAATTATGATTTTACTTGTTAATTGTTCATGATCTTTATATGAAGGGAAGTTACTTTTTCTTTGTTCTAAAAACTGACAGAGAAATTAACTTCATGATAATTTTATCACTTACATATTCCCAACACAGCAACTAATAAGAGAGTTATTAATGATAAGAAGTACATTTTCTTCTGGAAAGTAAGAGTGTGTACATACACTTCTGAAAATTCATTACTTTCAGTGTACCTTACGTAAAATTGGGCTAAAAATGATAATGAACAAGGATATTACAGAAATTAATTAACATCTGTAACTTGTGAGATATCAAGATCTGAAATTCCAATGACATTTTTCAAAGTGCTGGAACAAAGAATCCTAAAATTTGTATGGAATCAGAAAAGACCCCGAATCACCAAGGAAATGTTGAAAAAGAAAAACAAAGCTGGGTACATCACGTTGCCCAATTTCAAGCTATATTACAAAGCTGTGATCACCAAGATAGCATGGTACTGGCACAAAAACAGACATATAGACCAATGGAACAGAATAGAGAACCCAGATATGGACCCTCAACTCTATGGTCAAATAATCTTTGACAAAGCAGGAAAAAAACATGCAATGGAAAAAGACAGTCTCTTCAATAAATGGTGCTGGGAAAATTGGACAGCCACATGCAGAAGAATGAAACTAGACCATTCTCTAACACCATACACAAAGATAAACTCAAAATGGATGAAAGACCTCAATGTGAAACAGGAATCCATCAAAATCCTAGAGGAAAACATAGGCAGTACCCTCTTTGACATCAGCCAGAGCAACTTCTTTCAAGATACATCTCCAAAAGCTAGTGAAACAAAAGCAAAAATGAACTTTTGGGACTTCATCAAGATAAAAAGCTTCTGCACAACAAAGGAAACAGTCAACAAAACAAAGAGGCAACTCACAGAATGGGAGAAGATATTTGCAAATGACACTACAGATAAAGAGCTGGTATCCAAGATCTATCAAGAACTTCTCAAACTCAACACCCAAAAAACAAATAATCAAGTCAAAAAATGGGCAGAAAATATGAAAAGACACTTCTCTGAAGAGACATACAAATGGCTAACAGACACATGAAAAAATGTTCATCATCATTAGCCATCAGGGAAATTCCAATCAAAGCCACGTTGAGATACCTACCACCTTACACCAATTAGAATGGCAAAAATTGACAAAGCAAGAAACAACAAATATTGGAGAGGTTGTGGAGAAAGGGGAACCCTCTTACACTGTTGGTGGGAATGCAAGTTGGTACAGCCACTTTGGAAAACAGTGTGGAGGTTCCTTAAAAAGTTAAAAATAGAGCTACCCTATGACCCAGCAAGTACACTCCTGGGTATTTACCCCAAAGACACAGATGTAGTGAAAAGAAGGGCCATATGCACCCCAATGTTCATAGCAGCAATGTCTGCAATAGCCAAACTGTGGAAAGAGCTGAGATGCCCTTCAACAGATGAATGGATAAAGAAGATGTGGTCCATATACACAATGGAATATTACTCAGCCATCAGAAAGGAAGAATACCAAACTTTTACATCAACATGGATGGGGCTGGAGGAGATTATGCTAACTGAAATAAGTCAAGCAGAGAAAGTCAATTATCATATGGTTTTACTTATTTGTGGAACATAAGGAATAGCATGGAGGACATTAGGAGAAGGAAGGGAAAAATGAAGGGAGGGAAATCAGAGGGCAAGATGAACCATGAGAGACTATGGACTCAGAAACAAACAGGGTTTTAGAGGGGAGGGGTGTGGGGGGATGGGTTAGCCCAGTGATGGGTATTAAGGAGGGCACGTATTGCATGGAGCACTGGGTGTTATACGAAAACAATGAATCATGGAACACTACATCAAAAACTAATGATGTATTGTATGGTGACTAACATAACATAATAAAATCTAAAAAAAGAAAAAAATATTATTTATTATTGGAAACTAAAGAAAGTAAGTTATGAAACAGTAACAATGGATACACAATGCTTGTCTTCCCTAATAGGGTGTAAGCATATTAATTAATCAGAAAAATAGTTAAAATGTATTTTGTCTTCTAAATACAATCTTGAAATGGTTGGAACCTCCCTAAAATGTAGAGCTTTTGTGGTTGTTGTTGTTGTTGTTTTACCCCAGCTATATTATTCTAAGTCCATTATATTACCCTAAAAGAATCTTGCACATTATTGGGGATGACTGGGAAGTCAGGGATATTCAGGTGGGGTAAGCAGAAAATATAAGTGAATCTTGGTATTTTATTCAATTAACTGATCCTGATCTTTAATGTATCATGTTATATGCATTGTGTGCTATACTTATAAGACTTGGTTCTAACCTTAAATTTGCTTGAAATCTCCTAAGGGAGATAAGGCACATGAAACAATTAGAAAACAAGAGATTTTATTAGTTTTCTATTGTTGCTTGACAAATTATCACAGACTTAGTGGCTTAAAACAACACCAATTTATTAGTTCATAGTTCTATAGGTTAGAAGTCCAGGCAGGCTCAACTGGATTCTCTGCTCACAGTGTCAGAATCAAGGTACTGGCACACTGGGTTCTTATATGGAGGTTTTATGGAGAATCTCCGTCAAAACTCATTCAGGTTGTTAAAAATTTCATTTCTTTGCAGTTTTAACACTGAGTCCTCAGTTTCTTTGCTGGTTGTCAGTGGGGGCCCACTTTCAGCTTCTAGAGATGAGCTGTATTCCTTGGTATATGGATCCTTCCATCTCAAGAAAGCAGTGGTGCATTATATCCTATCCACACTTCCAATTTCTCTGACTTCTACCACTAGAGGAAATTGTCCATATGGTATATTATTTTTCCATTTTTGTACTTTCATCCTATTTGTGGCTTTGGGTCTAGAGTGTGTCTCTGGTAGACAGCATGTATTTAGATCCTGCTTTTTCACCCATTCTGCTGATTGCTGTTTTATTTATTTTACTTTATTTTTTTATTGTTACGTTAGTCACCATACAGTATATGATTAGTTTTGGGATATTTTCTGTTGTTTTTTAAATTTTATTTTATTTTATTATGTTATGTTAGTCACCAGACAGTACCTCATTAGTTTTTGATTTAGCATAGACATTTTAACAATGTTTATTCTTCCTATCCATGAGCATAGAATGTTCTTCCATCTTTTTGTGTCTTCTTCAATTTCTTTCATGAGAGTTCTGTAGTTCCTAGAGGATAGACCTTTACCTCTTTGGTTAGGTTTATTCTGAGGTATCTTACGGTTTTTGGTGCTATTGTAAATGGAATCGTTTCTCTAATTTCTCTCTCTACAGTTGCTTTGTTAGTGTATAAGAAAGCAACTGATTTCTGTGCATTGATTTTGTATCCTGCCACATTACTGAATTGCTGGATGAGTTCTAGTAATTTGGGGGTGGAGTCTTTTGGGTTTTCCACATAAAATATCATGTCATCTGCGAAGAGAGAGAATTTGACTTCTTCTTTGCCAATTTGAATAATTTTTTTGTTGTTGTCTGATTGCTGTTGCCAGGACTTCTAGTACTATGTTGAACAAGAGTGGTGAGAGTGGGCATCCTTGACATGTTCCTGATCTTAAGGGAAAGGCTCTCAGCAATTCCCCATTGAGGATGATATTCGCTGTGGGTTTTTCACAGATGTATTTTATGAACTTGATGAATGTTCCCTCTATCCTTATACTCTGAAGAGTTTTAATCAGGAAAGGATGATGTATTTTGTCAAATGTTTTTTCTGCATCAATTGAGAGGACCATATGGTTCTTCTCTCTCCTCTTATTAATGTGTTCTATCACATTGATTGATTTGTGAATGTTGAACCACGCTTGCATCCCGGGGATAAATCCCACTTGGTCGTGGTGGATGATCCTTTTAATGTATTGTTGGATCCTATTAGCTAGGATTTTCTTTTTTTTTTTTTCTTTTTTTGGAATCATTAACTTTGTCACTCTTTATAGACATTGGTCCACTTCCACATGAAAAGTAGGGAGCATCTACTTCCACTTAATATTCTAGAGAATGATGTTGTACCACAAACCATTAATAGTAACTTACACAGGGAGGAAAGTTAATAAAATAAAGATTTTATAGTCAAGCTCCAAGATGTCCCCCCCAAAATTGTTTTTTTGGGTGTATAATTACAGATATCTATAACTCCATAAAGCTAGTTTCTTTTTAGATCAATGTAGTATTTTTAATATCCACCTCATGATTTGGATCACCAAACTTTCAGAAGAGGTTAAAAAACAGCCACCCTCTGTCAATCAGATGCAGTTCTCAATCTCAGTCACTATGTAAGTACTCCCACAATTTAGGGCTACTTGAAGTTAAATACCTTCTGTTTCAGAGATATTTACATCAAATTAAGACATTTACAAATGGTTCATGGTATAGAACAGCCCAAATGTCATTTTCACCTGTCCTGTGTGAGGAAGTTAAGCACTCCTAAGTTTGTCTAATAAATTCAGTGCATTTTCCCCAACATAAATAACACAAGTTATTCTAAATGTTTTACATTTATTTCACTGCACATTTCCAAGTGTTAAATGGAATGAAATTATATTAAATGGTTATATCATATTTGAGCATATTATGGAATCTATAGCACACAAATCAATTCACATCAATACTATAATTCACTCTAAAAGAACATCACAGGCACATGGAGAACAAAAATTGCTTTTTTCTTTTTTATAAATTTAAAGTATACCATCTACTTTTAAACTACACTAAAAGGTTTAACAAAACAGCCAATTTCCAAACCCCTTTTCTAAGTTTGGCATGAGGAGAATTCAATCCATTCGAATCTTCTGGTTTGTCATCTTATAAATAATGCTGTCATATCCAAGATCCATGTTCCATATATTGTAAGAGGTGATAATCACAGCCAAGGCCAAGGTGATCATTATCCAAAGTACCATGTTGAAAACCACTGGATACTCAAGGTTATATTTATATGCGAGGTTATAGGGGCTTGATGGGTTCTTTGCTTGTTTTGCCTCATGAATAGTCCTTGTCTTCCTGACAAGAGATGTGTCAAATGATTGGATGGTCACTAATTCCACCACTGCATTCCCACCATAAAGGTTGTACATGTCATCTGTGAACTTTTGCAGAGCATCAGCAAGGATCTTGGAAGCATCTCTGAATTGTTTAGAATCTTCCCCATAATGTTTCCCAATTTCATCCAAATCTGCCAGCTCCAGTGAATATAAATCAGGAGAATGATCCTTGGCTAGATGCTTATGTCGAGACAACAAACTTGAATATCATGTAGCATTTGCAATTCAGAAAGAAAGAGCAGATCAACTTCAATGTTCCTACTCAGAGAATTGAGGGGAAGTGAATTGAGAGCAGAGTTTTCCTGGAACAGGCAATTGCGGAGCTGTCCTAACGTTAGGGAGAGATCTTCAAAAACCGAGTTTGCCTTCCCCACCATATACACTCTCTCCTCACTGGGAGCCAACTGCAAAACTACAGGAGTTTCTTCAGAAAATAAGGAGTGAATGGAATTTGCAACGCTGTCAAGACTAAAAGGAACTGCATTCTGCAAAGGGTACGGAATTACACTGCCTGGGGGTAGAGCAAGTTTGTCTACTCCCTTCTCCATCACCAAAATGGTAGCCCGAGGTCAATGGAACAGGTTACCCACTGCAACTCCTGGCCAAGAGGTATACGCCAATTTCCATCTCGGAAAACAACAGACCCTGGTAATTTTAATATACTAAACTCATTCCCGAAAACACCCACCAACAACAAGGACAGGAGCACCACGAGTGCTGCCATGATCCTACGGTAGCTGCAACAGCAAAGGGCGGCACGGACCCAGTGGGCTGAACGCGAGCGACCACCGCAGCAGTAGGGGGTGTCGCACTTTGGCTTCTCCCCACCTAGCTAGGATTTTCTTTTTTTTGTTTTGCTTTTTTTTTTTTTTAATTTTATTATGTTATGTTAGTCACCATACACTACATCATTGGTTTTTGATGTGGTGATCCACGATCCATTGTTTTCATATAACACCTAGTGCTCCATGCAGTACATGCCCTCCTTAATACCCATCACCGGGCTAACCAATCCCCCCTCTACCCACCCCTCTAAAACCCTGTTTGTTTCTCAGAGTTCATAGTCTCTCATGGTTCATCTCTCCCTCCAAATCCCCCTCCCTCATTTTTCCCTTCCTTCTCCTAATGTCCTCCATGCTATTCCTTATGTTCCACAAATAAGTGAAACCATATGATAATTGACTCTCTCTGCTTGACTTATTTCACTTAGCATAATCTCCTCCAGTCCCACCCATGTTGATGTAAAAGTTGGGTATTCATCCTTTCTGATGGCTGAGTAATATTCCATTGTGTATATGGACCACATCTTCTTTATCCATTCATTTGTTGAAGGGCATCTCAGCTCTTTCCACAGTTTGCTATTCTGGACAATGCTGCTATGAACATTGGGGTGCATATGGCCCTTCTTTTCACTACATCTGTGTTTTTGGGGTAAATACCCAGGATTGCAATTGCTGGGTCATAGGGCCACTCTATTTTTAAACTTTTGAGGAACCTCCACACTATTTTCCAAAGTGGCTGTACCAACTTGCATTCCCACCAACAGTGTAAGAGGGCTCCCCTTTCTCCACAACCTCTCCAACATTTGCTTCTCTTCCTGTCCATTTTTGCCATTCTAACTGGTGGAAGGTGGTATCTCAATGTGGTTTTGATTGGAATTTCCCTGATGGCTAATGATGATGAACATTTTTTCATGTGTCTGTTAGCCATTTGTATGTCTCTTCGGAGAAGTGTCTTTTCATATCTTTTGCCCACTTTTTGACTTGAGTATTTGTTTTTTGGGTGTTGAGTTTGAGAAGTTCTTGATAGATCTTGGATACCAGCTCTTTATCTGTAGTGTCATTTGCAAATATCTTCTCCCATTCTGTGAGTTGCCTCTTTGTTTTGTTGACTGTTTCCTTTGTTGTGCAGAAGCTTTTTATCTTGATGAAGTCCCAAAAGTTCATTTTTGCTTTTGTTTCACTAGCTTTTGGAGATGTATCTTGAAAGAAGTTGCTGTGGCTGATGTCAAAGAAGTTACTGCCTATGTTTTCCTCTAGGATTTTGATGGATTCCTGTCTCACATTGAGGTCTTTCATCCATTTTGAGTTTAGCTTTGTGTATGGTGTTAGAGAATGGTCGAGTTTCATTCTTCTGCATGTGGCTGTCTAATTTTCCCAACACCATTTATTGAAGAGACTGTATTTTTTCCATTGCATACTTTTTCCTGCGTTGTCGAAGATTATTTGACCATAGAGATGAGGGTCCATATCTGGGTTCTCTATTCTGTTCCATTGGTCTATATGTCTGTTTTTGTGCCAGTACCATGCTGTCTTGGTGATCACAGCTTTGTAATATAGCTTGAAATCGGGCAAAGTGAGGCCTACAGCTTTGTTTTTCTTTTTCAACATTTCCTTGGCAATTCGGGGTCTTTTCTGATTCCATACAAATTTTAGGATTCTTTGTTCCAGCACTTGGAAAAATGCCATTGGAATTTTGATTGGGATGGCATTGAAGGTATAGATTGCTCTGGGTAGCATAGACATTTTAACACTGTTTTTTCTTCTGATCCAGTAGCATGGATATTTTCCCATTTTTTTGTGTCTTCTTCAATTTCTTTCATGAGTATTCTGTAGTTCCTAGAGTATAGATCCTTTACCTCTGTGGTTAGGTTTATTCTGAAGTATCTTATGGTTTTTGGTGCCATTGTAAATGGAATTGTTTGTCTAATTTCTCTTTCTACAGTTGCGTTGTTAGTGTATAAGAAAGCAACTGATTTCTGCATGTTGATTTTGTATCCTGCCACATTACTGAATTGCTGTATGAGTTCTAGTAATTTGGGGGTGCAGTCTTTTGGATTTTCCACATAAAGTATCATGTCATCTGCGAAAAGAGAGAGTTTGACTTCTTCTTTGTCAATTTAAATACCTTTTATTTCTTTTTGTTGTCTGATTGCTGTTGCTAGGACTTCTAGTACTATGTTGAACAAGAGTGGTGAGAGTGGTCATCCTTGTCGTGTTCCTGATCTTAAGGGAAAGGTTCTCAGCTTTTCCCCACTATTCGCTGTGGGTTTTTCATAGATGGATTTTATGAACTTGAGGAATGTTCCCTCTATCCCTATACTCTGAAGAGTTTTAATCGGGAAAGGATGTTGTACTTTGTCAAATGCTTTTTCTGCATCAATTGAGAGAACCATATGGTTCTTCTCTCTCCTCTTATTAATGTGTTCTATCACATTGATTGATTTGCGAATGTTGAACCACCCTTGAATCCCGGGGGTAAATCCCACTTGGTCGTGGTGGATGATCCTTTCAATGTATTGTTGGATCCTGTTAGCTAGGATGTTGTTGAGGATTTTGGAATCTATATTCATCAGGAATATCAGTCTGAAATTCCCCTTTTTGATGGGGTCTTTGCCTGGTTTGGGGATTAAGGTAATGCTGGCCTCATAGAATGAGTTTGGAAGTTTTCCTTCTGTTTCTATTTTTTGTACCAGCTTCAATAGAATAGGTATTATTTCTTCTTTGACTGTTTGGTAGAATTCCCCAGGGAATCCATCAGGTCCTGGACTCTTGTTTTTTGGGAAGTTTTGGATCATGGCTTCAATCTTGTTACTGGTTCTTGGTCTATTCAGGTTGTCAATTTCTTCTTGTTTCATTCTTGGCAGCTTATAGGTTTCCAAGAAGGCCTCCATTTCATCCAGATTGCTCAGTTTATTGCAATAGTGTTGTTGATAATAATTTCTACTAATTGTTTCTGTTTCTTGGTCTTAGTCATGATCTTTCCCCTTTCATTCATAATTTTATTAATTTGGGTCCCTTCTCTTTTCTTTTGGATAAGTTGGGCCAGTGGTTGATCGATCTTATTAATTCTTTCAAAGAACCAGCTTCTAGTTTCTTTGATCTGATCGACTGTGTTTCTGGTTTCAAATTCATTGATTTCTGCTCTAATTTTAATTATTTCTCTTCTAATGCGTGGCTTAGCATTGTTTGTTGCTTTTTCTCTAGTTCTTTAAGGTGTACAGTGAGTTAATGAATTTGGGATTTTTCTATTTTTTTGAGTGAGGCTTGGATGGGTAGGTTTTTCCCCCTTAGGACCGCCTTTGCAGTATCCCAGAGGTTTTGGACCAATGTGTTTTGGTTCTCAATGATTTCCATGAATTGTTTAAGTTCTTCTTTGATTTCCTGGTTGACGCAAACATTCTTGAGCAGGGTGGTCTTTAGCTTCCAAGTGTTTGAATTTCTGCCAAATTTTTTCTTGTGATTGAGATCCAGTTTTATTTTATTTTATTTCATTTTAAGATTTTATTTATTTATTTGACAGAGAGAGACACAGCAAGGGAGGGAACACAAGCGGGGGGGGCAGGAGAGGGAGAAGCAGGATCCCCGCCGAGCAGAGAGACTTATGCCGGGCTCAATCCCATGATCCTGGGATCATAACCTGAACTGAAGGCAGACGCTTAATGCCTGAGCCACCCAGGCACCCCGAGTTACAGTTTTAAAGCATTGTGTTCTGAGAATATGCAGAGAATAATCTCAGTCTTTTGGTGTCAGTTGAGACCTGATTTGTGACCCAGTATGTGGTCTATTCTGGAGAAAGTTCCATGTGTGCTCAAGAAGAATGAGTATTCTGTTGTTTAAGGGTGGAATGTTCTGTAAATATCTATGAGGTCCTTCTGGTCTAGTGTATCATTCAAAGCTCTTGTTTCCTTGTTGATTTTCTGCTTAGATGATCTGTCCATTGCTGAGAGTGGAGCATTGAGGTCTCCTACAATTAACATATTGTCAGCAATAGGACTCTCTATTTTGGTTAACATTTGGCTTATGTAGATGGCTCCTCCCATGTTGGGGAAATAGATATTTCCAATTGTTAGATCTACTTGTTGGATAGACCCTTTAAGAATGATATAGTGTCCTTCTGTGTCTCTTATTACAGACTTTAGTTTAAAATCTAATTTGTCTGATATAAGAATTGCTACCCAGCTTTCTTTTGAGGTCCGCTGGCATGGAAGATGAATCTCCATCCCTTCATTTTCAGTCTGGATGTATCTTTAGGTTCAAAATGAGTTTCTTGTAGACAGCATATGGATGGGTCCTGTCTTTTTATCCAATCCGCAACCCTGTTCCTTTTTATGGGAGCATTTAGGCCATTCACATTGAGAGTGATTATTGAAAGATATGAATTAATTGTCATCATGTTGCCTGTGAAGACGTTGTTTTTATAGATTGTCCCTGTAAATTTCTGTTGTAGATCACTCTTGGGGTCTTTCTCCTTTTATAGAACCCCCCTTAATATTTCTTGCAGGGCTGGCTTAGTGGTCACATATTCTTTCAGTTTTTGCTGGTCGTGGAAGCTCTGCCTCTCTCCATTCATTCTAAATGACAGCCTTGCCAGATAAAGTATTCTTGGTTGCATGTTCTTCTCTTTTAGTACCCTGATTATGTCTTGCCAGGCCTTTCTGGCTTGCCAGGTCTCTGTGGATAGATCTGACGTTATTGTGATGTTCCTCCCTCTGTACGTAAGGAATCTCTTCCTCCTAACTGCCCTTAAGATGGTTTCCTTGGTTCTAAGATTTGCAAGTTTTACTATTACATGCCGGGGTGTTGGCCTGTTTTCCTTGATCTTGGGAGGGTTCCTCTCTGCCTCTAGGATATGAATGTTTGTTTCATTCCCCAGATTAGGGAAGTTCTGAGCTACAATTTGCTCAAATATATCTATTAGTCCTCTCTCTCTCTCCACTCCCTCCGGGATTCCAATTATTCTGACATTGGTACACTTCATGGTGTCACTTATTTCTCTGATTCTATTTTCATGGATTCTGAGCAGTTTTTCCCTGGCCTTCTCTTTTCTTTTTTTATCTATTATATTGTTTTCCAGGTCGCTTATTCGTTCTTCTGTCTCACTTACCCTAGCTGTTAGATTATCTAGATTGGATTGGATCTCACTGATAGCCTTTTTAAGTTCTGCCAATTCAGCTTTCATTTCTGCCCTTAGAGACTCTATGTTGCCATTAATTGATTTCTCCATTTTAGCCATTGTCTTCATGAATTCCATCTGAAATCCATGTCCAACATCTTGGTTATATCTGCATCCATTTGTAAATGTGCAGCATAAGTCATAATCTCTGAGTCTTTTCTATTTTGGGGGTTCCTCCTCCTAGTCATTCTGTTGATGGGTGGTTGAGGGAATGTATAGAATCCAAATTATTGACCAGAACCCAAGCAAGATGTACCTGTTTTCTAGGGACCTTAGGGTTGCTGGCCTCTTGTTTTCCCAGCCTGTCTTCTGTGGGAGGGGCCTGACACACTGTTACTCAGGCAACCCTGTTAGGACGGAGTTGCCCTGCCCCACTGTGGTGGGGGATGGGCTCAGCGAGAATCAGTTTTGGGGGCTTTTGTTCTCTTGCGGCTTTCCCTGGCTGCTTTCCTTGTCTCTTCTGCAAGTCAGAGCAGAAGAGACCATTTCCAATCCTCTGCCTCAGAGTAGAGAGACCACAGTCTGTTGTTCAGTGAGCTCTCCAGGCCACACTGTCTCTGTTTCTGTCCATGCTGCTATAAACTGTAGCGTCCTGGGTTTTGCGCCCCTCTGCAGTGCCCCCAGTCCTGCCTCCAGGTTGGGGCACGTCTCTGCCCTTTGTGCTTCTAAAACCACCAGCTGCTCCCAGTTCACCCACAACCCCACCGCTCCGGGTTTCTGCCCCGGGGCTCCCCAAAGTCCTTTCCCCGCTGCTACTGGTCTGCGACTCTGTGCCCTGTCCCCAGCGAGTGAGGCTGTCACTCACAGACAGTGTAGGATCCGCATGACCAGGCACCCTCCCACTGTCGTTTATCCTTCAATATTTGCCCGCAGAATCAGGGCTCCCTGCTTTGTACCTCAAGGCCAACTGCCTGCAAAATTCTGCTTGTAGAGATCCAGATCTTCTTACATCTCAGGCTGGTTTCATGGGTGCTCATAGTGGTCTGGTAGATATCCAGCTCAATTCCGGGAATCAGTTGAAATAGTGTCCCCTACTCCTCCACCATCTTTCCTTCTCCCTAGCTAGGATTTTCTTGGGTATTTTGGAATCCATATTCATCAGGGGTATTGCCCTGAAATTCTCCTTTTTGATGGAGTCTTTGCCTGGTTTGGGGATTAAGGTAATGTTGGCTTCATAGAATGAATCCAGGAACTTTCCTTCTGTTTTTATTTTTTCAAACAGTTTCAGAAGAATAGGTATTATTTCTTCTTTGAATGTTTGGTAGAATTCCCCAGGGAATCCATCGGGCCCTGGACTCTGGTTTCTGGGAAGATTTTTGATCACTGTTTCAGTCTCATTACTGGTTATTGGCCTATTCAGTTTGTCAGTTTCTTCCTGTTTCAGTCTTGAAGGCATCCATTTTTTCCAGGTTGCTCAATTTATTGGCATATAGTTGTTGATAATAATTTATGATAATTGTTTCTATTTCCTTGGTGTTAGTCGTGATCTCTCCCCTTTCACTCATAATTTTATTAATTTGTGTCCTTTCTCTTTTCTTTTGGATAAGTCTAGCCAGTGGTTTATCTATCTTATTAATTCTTTCAAAGAACCAGCTTCTAGTTTCATTGATCTGCTGTACTGTGTTTCTGGCTTCTAATTCATTGATCTCTGCTCTAATCTTAATTATTTCTCTTCTAATGCATGGCTTAGGCATCATTTGTTGCTTTTTCTCCAGTTCTTTAAGGTGTAGAGTTAGTTGCTGTATTCGGGATTTTTCTATTTTTTTGAGTGAGGCTTGGATGGCTATGTATTTCCCCCTTAGGACCTCCTTTGCAGTATCCCTGAGGTATTGGACCAATGTGTTTTCATTCTCATTGATTTCCATGAATTGTTTAAGTTCGTCTTCGATTTCCTGGTTGACCCAAACATTCTTGAGAAGAGTGGCCTTTAGCTCCCAAGTGTTTGAATTTCTTCCAAATTTTTTCTTGTGATTGAGTTTCAGTTTTAAAGCATTATGGTCTGAGAATATGCAGGGAATAATCTCAATCTTTTGGTATCAATTGAAACCTGATCTGTGACCCAGTATGTGGTCTATTCTGGAGAACGTTCCATGTGTGCTCGAAAAGAATGAGTATTCTGTTGTTTTAGGGTGGAAGGTTCTGTATATACCTATGAGGTCCATCTGGTCGAGTGTATCATTCAAAGCTCTTGTTTCTTTGTTGATTTGCTGCTTAGATTAACTGTTTATTGCTGAGAGTGGAGTATTGAGGTCTCCTACAATTAACATATTGTTATCAATAGGACTCTTTATTTTGGTTAACAGTTGGCTTATGTAGATGGCTACTCCCATGCTGGGAGCATAGATATTTACAGTTGTTAGATCTTCTTGTTGGATAGACCCTTTAAGAATGATATAGTGTCCTTCCGTGTCTCTTATTACAGACTTAAGTTTAAAATCTAATTTGTCTGATATAAGAATTGCTACCCCAGCTTTCTTTTGAGGTCCATTGGCATGGAAGATGGATCTCCATCCCTTCATTTTCAGTCTGGATGTATCTTTAGGTTCAAAATGAGTCTCTTGTAGACAGCATATGGATGGGTCCTGTCTTTTTATCCAATCTGTAACCCTGTTCCTTTTTATGGGAGCATTTAGGCTGTTCACGTTGAGAGTGTTTATTGAAAGATATGAATTTATTGTCATCATGTTGCCTGTGAAGACATTGTTTTTATAGATTGTCCCTGTAAATTTCTGTTCTCTCTCACTCTTGTGGTCTTTCTCCTTTTATAGAACACTCCTTAATATTTCTTTCAGGGCCGGCTTAGTGGTCACATATTCTTTCAGTTTCTGCCAGTCGTGGAAGCTCTGCATCTCTCCATCCATTCTAAATAACAGCCTTGCCAGATAAAGTATTCTTGTCTGCATGTTCTTCTCATTTAGTACCCTGATTATGTCTTGCCAGGCCTTTCTGGCTTTTCGGATCTCTGTGGATAGATCTGACGTTATTTTGATGTTCCTCCCTTTATATGTAAGGAGTCTCTACCCCCTTACTGCCCTTAAGATGGTTTTCTTTTTTCTAAGATTTGCGAGTTTTACTATTACACGTTGAGGCGTTGGCCTGTTTTCTTTGATCTTGGGAAGGGTCCTCTCTGCCTCTAGGACATGAATGTTTGTTTCCTTTCCCTGATTAGGGAAGTTCTCAGCTATGATTTGCTCAAATATATCTTCTAGTCCTCTCTCAGTCTTCACCTACTCAGTGATATCAATAATTCTGAGATTGGAAATTTTCATATTGTCACTTATTTCTCTGATTCTATTTTCATGGATTTTGAATTGTTTTTCTCTGGCTTCCTCTTTTCCTTCTTTTCTATCAATTGGTCTTCTAGATTACTAATTCTTTCTTCTTCCTCCCTTACCCTAGCTGTTAGATTATCTTGATTAGATTCGTTCTCACTGGTAGCATTTTTAAGTTCTTCCAGTTCAGCTTTCATTTCTGCCCTTAGAGACTCTATGTTGCCATTAATTGATTTCTCCATTCTAGCTATTGTCTTCACAATTGCTAGCCTGAATTCCATTTCTGACATCTTGGTTATATCTGTATCAATTTGTCAATCTGTGGCAGAAGTCACAGTCTCTGAGTGTTTCCTATTTTGGGAGTTCCTTCTCCTAGTCATTCTGTTGAGGGGTGGTTGAGGGAATGTACAGATTCCAAATTAGTGACCAGAACCCAAGCAAGATGCACCTGTTTTATAGGGACCTTAATGTTGTTGGCCTCTTGTTCTCTTAGTCTGTCTTCTGGGGGAGTGGCCTGCTGTGCTGTTACTCAGGTAACCCTGTTTGGGCAGAGTTGCCCTGTCCCCTGTGGGGGGGATGGGCTCAGTGAAAACCAGTTTTTTGGGGCTTTTGTTCTCTGGTGGCTTTCCTTCCCTCTTCTGAGAGTCAAAGCAGAAGAGATCATTTCCAACTCTCTGCCTCAGAGCTGAGAGATCAGTCTGTTCTTCAGTGAGTTCTCCAGACCACAGTGTCTCCATTTCTGTCTGTGCTGCTATAAACTGCAGTGTCCTGGGTTGTGTGCCCCTCAGTAGTGCTCCCAGTCCTCACCTCCAGGTCGTGGCACTTCTCTGCCCTTGGTGCTTCTAAAACGTCCAGTCGTCCATAGTTCATACAGCTGCCCCACCACTCCCAGTTCGCACGTGCGGTCCTGTTGCCCCAGGTTTCAGCTTGAGGTGCTGTCCTAAAGTCCTTCCGGTCTGCAAGTCTGTGCCCAGTCCCCAGCATGGGAGGCTTTTGTGCCCCTGTGTCATTTTACCTTCCTGGCATCAGTGCTTATGGTAGCTCCCTCCCCCTTCTGTTTATCTTTGGATATGTGCCTGTGGTATCAAGGCTCTCTGCTTCATATCTCAAAACGAACCGCATGGGATATTCTGATTGTAGAGATCCAGATCTATCTTCTTATATCTCAGGCTGATTTCATGGGTCTTCAGAGAGATCTGGTAGATATCCAGCTCAATTCCGGGAACTGGTTTGAATAGTGTCCCCTACTCCTCCACCATCTTTTCCTCAGATGTGTCCCTTGATTAAATCTAAGCCTTGCACTGTGGTTTCATCAAAGATGATAGCCCTAAGAATAAGTTGATTCTGAAAATATTAACTTACAAACAAAGTAGAATTCTACAGCTTGTATTATAGGTATTAATATGCATTTTTTTATTGTTTCCACCCTTTTTTCATGTTGAACTCCTTGAAGGTGAGGAGCATATTGGATTCATATTTTTATTCTGTACAAAGTGTTTGCACAATGTCTTACACATAAGTACATTCAATAAATGTTTTATTAAAAAATCTTAAACTGGAAGATATATGTCTAGAAAAACATGAAACAGAAAGAATCTTTTTGATTTTTTAATTCACTTGAAAATGTAATCCAAAATATTTGGAACCATTTTAACATCAATCATCATCTAACCTACTGTTTTCTTCTCTCCCTTTCACCTCTATTCTCATTTTAAACTACAGTCAAATGTTTTATCTTGCAAACTGTACCTATGCAATGAGAATAAGGAAAATTTAGTATAGCTGACACTAAAAGAAGCAATGAGGGCATATGTGAAGTAAATCTAAAGTTAGTAGATTCTTACCCAATTCAACACATCTTTCAAGGCTGCTTAAAAGGAAAATCCATCCCTAGCTATTTATTCATTTGTACCATAACAATTGCTTTGATAGAGGGAAAACTTTTAAAAATTATTCTAAGCTAAAAGTAGAAGGTAGACCAATTGGCTTCTGGACCAGAGAATAAAGCCTAAACTTTTAAAAGTATTTCACAAATTATTTAGTTTAACCTCAACCTTGAATGATTAGTGTAACATAGGTCATTCTGGATATAAGTGATATACAACTGCCAGTTAACAAGTATTTACTAAGCCTTAATAGGCATCAAGTTTGGTGTTAGGTGCTGAGGTTGTAATGGTGAGGTAAGTAGACAGTCTCTGCCATCATGGTGCTTACATTTTAACTGTCATAACTAGTATAATGATCAACTTTCATTATAATGATCAATAAAATACTGACCTTAATATAGTATAGTTAGTATAGAATCAGAAATAAATAACAGTTACTTCATTCACAGTGTTTACTACAAAAATCCCTAGAGATATGACTCAACTGAAAACCATATTTAGAATAATTGTTTTAATTGTAATAGTAATAATAGCTGATATTTAATTATTACCTACCACTTGCCACCCACAAAGTGCTCTAAGCCACTGACAAGCATTAATTTATTTAATCCTCATAATAACCCTGGAAGGCATGTACTATCATTATCTTCATTTTACAAATGAGGAAACTGAGGTTTATAGAGGTTAATAAGTTATCCAGAATCATTCAAGTATAAAGCAACAGATCTATTTAAGTAGACTAGCTCCAGAGTCAATGCCTTCAATAATTTTGCAGCTCATCACTAATGGAGGATTTGGGACACAGTTACATAGATGACAACTTGAAGGTTATTTTCCAGATGCATTCAAGCAGCATTTAAAAATATTTTAATTTAAGAGAAACCAAATTCAAGTTCATGTCTGTATGTGTGTATGAAGGATCAAAAGAAAACATGACTTTAATAAATTCACTTTTTATTATTGAGATTTGTATAAAGTTTATTACAAATAGCATTGCTTATTCATATTACTTCCCTGGTTAAAAAAATATATATCTCAGTATGTTACTATGATTCCATCATTAGTTGTGTATCTAAATATATATTTCTAGCTCATTCCATAGACCTGTGTGTTGAATGTCCTATATACCAGAGGCTGGGGATATAAAAGATTTAGAGGCTAGGGAGAGGAACAAAAGGAAACAGGTAACTAAAATGCATTTCAGTGAATGCTAAATAAAGCCCTGTAGCTGTTCTGTTGGAGGAAAATTGCTTTGTGATTATTATAGTTCTTTAATACATTTTTAAAATTTAGAACAGTTTTAAATTTACAGAATCATTGCAAAGATTGTACAGAGACTTTATATATATATATATATATATCTACACTCAGTATCCTATTAATAATATCACACATTAATATAGTACATTTTTCACATTTAAGGAACCAATATTGATACATTATTATTACCTAAACTTTTTAAGTGGCCTAGAAAGTCTTTAGAATGGAATTTTGACCTGAACTTTAAAAGATTAGTTGGGAGCGCCTGGATGGCTCAGTCGTTACGCGTCTGCCTTCGGCTCCAGTCGTGATCCCAGGGTCATGGGATTGGGCCCTGCATGGGGCTTCCTGCTCCGTGGGAAGCCTGCTTCTCCCTCTCCCACTCCCCCTGCTTGTGTTCCCTCTCTCACTGTGTCTCTCTCTGTCAAATAAATAAAATCTTTAAAAAAAATAAAAATAAAAATAAAAGATTAGTGGGATTTTATGAGATTCCAAAAGGTACTCCATACACAGGGGAAAACACATTCAAAGTCATAGAGGTGTAAAAGAACATGGTATCCTTAGAAAAGCAATAATTCTATGTAGCTACTTAAGGAAGTTATTAGGGTCAGAATGACTGGAAAGATAAATTGAAGTTGATTTTTGTGAAAAGCTTTTTACTTTAGCTTTCCTCTGGAATCTTGGAATCTAAATATAAATCAATAACAATTGAAAATTATTAGAAGTGAATATATAAAAATTTAAAGTTAGCTAATGAACAGCTTTAAAAAGAAGAAAACATGTTCACAGTGAAATTTATGTCCTATAACTGAGACCCAGTATTGTCACTTTCTAGTAACATGTGAAAAGTGCAAGTAAAATAACATAAAGACTGAGACTTTATAACTGCTAAAACAGTACAGAAGAAAACTCTTCCAAGATGGTAGCTTTGTGACAGTTATTATTCAGAGTGGTTATTAATCCTGGGACTTATCATTAGAGGTGGTGATAGTCTAACTCTCTTGATACATACACATATTTATAAGAGACATACTTGATAAGACCTGATAAGTCATTTCTATCACTATTCATTTAAGGCCTTATATTAGTCTACTAGGGCTGCTATAACATAATATCATAAGCTGGGTAGATTAATCAACAGATATTTATTTATATTTATTTATTTATTTATTTATTTATTTATTTATTTATTTATTTTAATTTAAATTCAATTTGGTGGGGCGCCTGGGTGGCTCAGTTGGTTAAGCGACTGCCTTCGGCTCAGGTCATGATCCTGGAGTCCCGGGATCGAGTCCCGCATTGGGCTCCCTGCTCGGCAGGGAGTCTGCTTCTCCCTCTGACCCTCCTCCCTCTCATGCTCTCTGTATCTCATTCTCTCTGTCTCAAATAAAAAAAAAATCTTAAATTCAATTTGGTTAATATATAGTGTATTTCTAGTTTCAGGGATAGAATTTAGTGATTCATCAGTTGCATATAACACCCAGTGCTCATTACATTAAGTGCCCTCTTTAATGCCCATCACCCAAATACCCCATTCCCCCACCCACCTCTCCTCCAGCAACCTTCGGTTTGTTTCTTGTAGTTAAGAGTCTCTTATGGTTTGCCCCCTTCTCTTTTTTTTTTTCTCATTTTATTTTTCCTTCCCTTCCCCTATGTTCATCTGTTTTGTTTCTTAAATTCCACATATGAATGAAATCATATGGTATTTGTCTTTGTCTTGACTCAACAGACATTTATTTCTCACAGTTATGGAAGCCAAAATTCCAATAGCAAGGTGCTTACTTTGTGAGAGGTTCCTGTTCCTGGCTTGTATACAGCTGTCTTACTGTGTCCTCACATGGCAAAGAGAAAACAATCTCTCTCTCTTCCTCTTCTTATTAAGCTACTAATCCTACCATGAAGGCTCTACTTTCATGACCTCATCTAACAATAACTACTTCCCAAACGTCCCATTTTTAAAGTCAACATATGTATTTCAGAGAGGACAACTCAGTCCATAGTAGGTCTTTATTATATATTTTAACATATAACATTTGTGTAAAAATTAAGTTTTACTGACTCCCTTAGTTAAGGTTTATTTAAAATATCTTCACTTAAAACATTCCAAAACATTCTGGTCAACATGGTTTCAGATAAAACATAATATGGTTTCACAAAAAAACCAGAAGATAATCTCATCTTTCACCTCTCTGTGAAAGGCTAAGTAAAATTATATTCTAACAAAAGGGTAGCAGCTGTCCAAATATTGCTTGTAAACATTTTTAAATGCTACTTTTTTTTTTACCAAGGTCTCTGTAAAAAAAAAAAAAGTATTTGTCAATCTTTCAAAAAATCTTTCATAGTGGATCTGAAAACTGACTTATTTAGAAATTCATTTAATACAGGTGCATATTCTTTGTAATTACATTAACAGATATTATTTAGAAAGTTAGTGAGTATAGATGTTATAATATCTCATGAGGGTGCATTACAGTTCTACCTGTTGTTGGGTGCCAAAGAAGGAAAACTGGAAGGGGCATAGTTTTTGTTGTTGTTGTTGTTTTTAAGTCACTGTGAGAATATCCTCATTCAAAAATCAAGCAACCTAATGGTATCTGCCTCTTATTGATATCCATTTTAAGGAACATCATAAATGTACTTTATGCATTACACTTTTACAGAAAAAAATTCTAATTGGAAAAGACAACTCCATACCACCACTGTGATTTCCCATAACTCATGTGCTTCTTATGCTGTGCAACTTACAAATATTCTCCTTTTTGAACAGGATTAAAGTCATATCTCATGGGTGATTAGATAGCCTCATTTATACCCCAAGGTTCAAAGAAATGAATAGGAACAATTTTCCCTTTAATAGAGAGTTGTGGATAAGCAAACAAATACATGAACTTACTTTAAAAGGTCAGCTGTAATCAACCCGTGTGACTGTGGCAATGTCTTAAACATATACACAGTAATAAACCTGATAAAGAATACCTATTATTTCTTATTATAATATTTTCCTCTGGACTACAATATTACAGCATTGGAATTTTCAAAGAAAAATAGAGATTTCATAGATTTTTTAAAAAAGTTTATGCTAAAAATAGCAAACTCTCACTCTCCACATCTAAAATCCAGAATTATTTTTAAAGGTTTTCCACTTCTCTCCTAATGTATGACATACTTTTTGAAGGGAGTGTATTTGTTTGACATATTCCATTTTCTGATTCAATCCAATACACTATAAAAATAAATATTTTTCAATTACATATTACAGTTAATGTAGTAAGCTTTGAATATATCAGAAACCTGAGTCTAGCCTTCACTCATAGTGGTCCTTGCACGATTTTATTTATTATCAATAATACTATATTTGCTCTTAGGTGTAGCATAGACAGAAATTCAGTCAGAAAGAGGGAAAGACAACACAAAATAGTTTAGTTTTTTTTATTTTCCCAAACCAAAATCTTTGATAACAGATAGGACTTCTGGTTAGTTTTTGACATATCCAGAAACAAATTTACCTTTCTGATATGTTATTTAGAATGGTATTATGTCCTTGGTGCAGTACCCAAGAGAAGGGCTTTATCCCTTTCCTAGTAATATACAACACATACAGCAGGAAGAAGACAGTTCATGTACTTTTGAAATAGATTTTAAACTTTGAAAAAATATGAATCTGTCTGGATTGATGGTACATTTGTGTGTATATTATCTTTGCTTGTGTACTCAAATGGGGCATCTGTCTTTAATCTGACAGTATATCTCATGAACATACAAATTGAGCAAGTTTCAGATCTGAGCTAATCAAGTTCTCTCTGACAGCCTCAGCAATCTTTCTGTTTTAGATTGGGTGACATATCTGTCCTCCTGGATCAAGCCATGACTAATGGATGAGAATGTTAACATCTTTCATCCTTTATATCTAGCCAGAGATAATTCAGAGGGGAGAGAAGATAGTGTTTGCCACATCAGGGCTTGTTTTGTTCATTCTTTGACAATTAAGAGGAGGCAGGTGACTATAAAATATGACAAAGCGAATATTTATTTTCATCAGTCATTTTTTTACTAGAAATCCTTTGTTTGGTATGGGAGTTTCTTGCTAGCTCATCTATATACTATATTTATTTTTAAAATATTTATTTATTTATTTATTTATTTATTTATTTATTTGAGAGAGAGGGAGACAGACAGAGAGAGCGTGCACAAGTGGGGGGAGGGGCAGAGGGAGAGGGAGAGAGAAACCTAAGCAGACTGTGCTGAGCATGGAGCCCCAAGCAGAACCATGAGATCACAACCTGAGCTGAAACCAAGAGTCTGACATTTAACTGACTATTCCACCCAGGTGCCCCAATCATATTTCTATTTAAATAGATGTTTGTAAGGACCCTTGGGTGGTGCAGTTGTTTGAGCATCCAACTCGGTTTTGGCTCAGGTAATGATCTCAGGGTCTTGAGATCAAGTCCCTCATTGGGCTTTGAACTCAGCGAAGAGTATGCTAAAGTTTCTCTCTCCTTCTCCTTCTGCCCCTCTCCTCTCTCTCTCCCTAAAGTGAATAAGTAAATAAAAAAAATAATATTTGTAGCTCACTGTGTCATTATGTGCCATGCTGAGGCCTTTGGGAACATCTTTTCCAAGAAGACAATCTCTAACTGGTCAAGCATCTATTCCTTTTGAAAGAGAGCCAAATAGGAAACTTCTCAGACATCCAAAAGTAATATAAGAAGGTACTGTAAACACTTAATTCATTTTAATGTTGGAATCAATGTGTTGAAAGACAAGAATATTTGGGGATACATTCTGGGTTTTTATTTTGCTATTACATGAACAAAGTAATAGAAGCTACACGAAGATCATCCCCATGGTAGTATTGAAAATCATTCTTTTTTTCCCCCCCTTTTCTATTTCCTTTTATGGATTATTTTCTTTCCCTATTATGTCCTAGTTCTACAGTGCCTTCAGGACCAGGACCAGGAATACAATATTAATGTTAATATCTCTTCATTCTGTATATAATGAATGCATTTACCCTTTGCTTTATCCCTTCTGTAATTTACAGTAATAATGTTGAGCTTTGGAATTATTGAGAGGACATGAAAATAGCACTCTCTCATGAGTAACACATCTCTTCTGGCATTCACACCCACATATTAATTAAGAACCATTAGTCTCTTTCAAGGGGTACTCTTTCTTCATTGTGAGAGGGCTTGTTGTGAGTTAATCTTTGAAGAGTATTAAAATATAATGTATACTCTGGTAATATAGTAGTGATAAGCAGAGTTCAGAATTTGGAGTCAGTTAGGTTTACTTTTCAGTCACCATATTTGCCAGTAGTGGGCAAGTCATTTAACCTATGAATATAATGAGGGTAACATTAATACCTACTTTTTAATTGAGGTCACTCCAGAAAACATATTTGATCATTTGACAAAGTACATAAACTACTTTTTAAAGATAATTATGCATAAAATAAAAAGGATAGATAGGATCTAGTGGCAAGATATGCTAGTCAAACTTTTTGAGGTTGCAAGGAAGAAATAAACTAGGTTACTTTTAGTTTTGGAGATTTGTTATAACAATATTCAAGAATAACTTGTTATGAAAGTCCACTTCATCAACCTTCTAGTCTGGGATTCATTCCAATTTATTAAAATTGGAAAATTTGTTCAGTGTTCCTTTTCCTGGCATAATTTTAACTCTGTCATCTATTTATAACTATCTTTTATTTGTAACTCTAACACAGTTGCCCAAATGGAGAATCTGAATGGGTTGATAGACTGCTAACTGATATGGAGTAACTAATAGACAGTTGGTATCCTTCACACTCAGCCTATCTACTGTTGCTTTCAAAGAAAGGGTTGACACCTAATACATTCCTAATTTTAGGACAGCAGAGATGGTTTCAATTAGATATAGTGTCAAAATTAAGTCACTGCAGCCAATGCATGAAAGAGAACACTAAAACTAATGATGAATCATTAGCAAACAAATGCAGTTTTATAAGTATAGTATTATATATCGACTATAGTATTTTGATACTGATGAACATATTTTAATTTGTCTTTGGTCTTCTTTTTATCCTAACAGTACTGACAGTGTATATTTTAAAAAAAGATTTCCTTTATGAGAAAGTTTGCTTATTTTAAACATTAAACAACTTTAGAAGACCTCCTTCCAGTTACAGTTCTCAAGTGTGTATGTATCGTAAATCTCCAAAGGTAAAAGAATCCCTTTATAGTGTTTGTCTCTATGTCTTTTGTTTCTTCCTATGAAGCTGTTTGTTCTTAGAGGACAAAGTAAGATTTATTTCCCCTTAGTGTACAGCTCAGAAACTGTAGTTATTTAAGGGATAATATGTCATTTTGTCAGTTTTAAAGTACTATTCAAACTCCCTTTCCTTTTTTTAAAAGATATATTTATTTTATTTTATTTTAAATTTTATTATGTTAGTCACCATAAAATACATTAGTTTTTTTTAAAGATTTTATTTATTTATTTGAGAGAGAGAATGAGATAGAGAGAGCATGAGAGGGGGGAGGGTCAGAGGGAGAAGCAGACTCCCTGCTGAGCAGGGAGCCCGATGCGGGACTCCATCCCAGGACTCCAGGATCATGACCTGAGCCGAAGGCAGTCGCTTAACCAACTGAGCCACCCAGACGCCCAACATCATTAGTTTTTGATGTGGTGATCCATGATCCATTGTTTTTGAATAACACCCAGTGCCCCAAGCAGTACCTGCCCTCCTTAATACCCATCACTGGGCTAACACATCCCCCCCATCCCCCTCCCCTTTAGAACCCTCAGTTTGTTTCTCAGAGTCCATAGTCTCTCATGGTTCATCTCCCCCTCTGATTCCCCCCCCTCATTTTTCCCTTCCTTCTCCTAATGTCCTCCATGCTATTCCTTATGTTCCACAAATAAGTAAAACCATATGATAATTGACTTTCTCTGCTTGACTTACTTCACTTAGCATAATCTCCTCCAGTCCCATCCATGTTGATGTAAAAGTTGGGTATTCATCGTTTCTGATGGCTGAGTAATATTACATTGTCTATATGGACCACATCTTCTTTATCCATTCATCTGCTGAAAGGCATTTAGGCTCTTTCCACAGTTTGGCTATTGCAGACGTTGCTGCTATGAATATTGGGGTGCATATGGCCCTTCTTTTCACTACATCTGTGTCTTTGGGGTAAATACCCAGGTGTGCAATGGCTGGGTCATAGGGTAGCTCTATTTTTAAATTTTGAAGAAATTCCACACAGTTTTCTAAGTGGCTGTACCAACTTGCATTCCCACCAATAGTGTAAGAGGGTTCCTGTTTCTCCACAACATCTCCAACATTTGTTGTTTCTTTCCCTGTCCATTTTTGCCATTCTAACTGGTGTAAGGTGGTATCTCAATGTGGTTTTGATTGGAATTTCCCTGATGGCTAATGATGATGAACATTTTTTCATGTGTCTGTTAGCCATTTGTATCTCTTCTTCAGAGAAGTGTTTTTTTCATATCTTCTGCCCATTTTTTGACTTGGTTATTTGTTTTTTGGGTGTTGAGTTTGAGAAGTTCTTTATAGATTTTGGATACCAGCCCTTTATCTGTAGTGTCATTTGCAAATATCTTCTCCCAATTTGTGGGTTGCCTCTTTGTTTTGTTCACTGTTTCCTTTGCTGTGCAGAAGCTTTTTATCTTGATGAAGTCCCAAAAGTTCATTTTTGCTTTTGTTTCACTAGCTTTTGGAGATGTATCTTGAAAGAATTTGCTGTGGCCGATGTCAAAGAGGGTACTGCTTATGATCTACTCTAGGATTTTGATGGATTCCTGTCTCACATTGAGGTCTTTCATCCACTTTGAGTTTATCTTTGTGAGTGGTGTTAGAGAATGGTCTAGTTTCATTCTTCTGCATGTGTTTGTCCAATTTTCCCAGCACCATTTATTGAAGAGACTGTCTTTTTTCCATTGCATGTTTTTTCGTGCTTTATCAAAGATTATTTGACCTTAGAGTTGAGGGTCCATATCTGGGTTCTCTATTCTCTTCCATTGGTCTATATGTCTGTTTTTGTGCCAGGACCATGCTGTCTTGGTGATCACTGCTTTGTAATATAGCTTGAAATCAGGCAACGTGATGGCCCCAGCTTTGTTTTTCATTTTCAACATTTCCTTGGTGATTCGAGGTCTTTTCTGATTCCATACAAATTTTAGGATTGGTTGTCCCAGCGCTTTGAAAAATGTCATTGGAATTTTGATTGGGATGGCATTGAAGATATAGATTGCTCTGTGTAGCACAGACATTTTAACAATGTTTATTCTTCCGATCCATGAGCATGGAATATTTTTCCGTCTTTTTGTGGCTTCTTCAATTTCTTTCATGAGTGTTCTGTAGTTCCTAGAGTATAGATCCTATACCTCTTTAGTTAGGTTTATTCCGAGGTATCTTATGGTTTTTGGTGCTATTGTAAATGGAATTGTTTCTCTAATTTCTCTTTCTACAGTTGCATTGTTAGTGTATAAGAAAGCAACTGATTTCTGTGCATTGATTTTGTATCCTGCCACATTACTGAATTGCTGGATGAGTTCTAGTAATTTGGGGGTGGAGTCTTTTGGATTTTCCACATAAAGTATCATGTCATCTGTGAAAAGAGAGTTTGACTTCTTCTTTGCCAATTTGAATATGTTTTTTTTCTTTTGGTTGTCTGATTGCTGTTGCTAGGACTTCTAGTACTATGTGGAACAATAGTGGTGAGAGTGGTCATCCTTGACGTGTTCCTGATCTTAAGGGAAAGGCTCTCAGCTTTTACCCATTGAGGATGATATTCGCTGTGGGTTTTTCATAGATGGATTTTATGAACTTGAGGAATGTTCCCTCTATCCCTATAATCTGAAGAGTTTTAATCAGGAAACGATGTTGTATTTTGTCAAATGCTTTTTCTACATCAATTGAGAGGAGCATATGGTTCTTCTCCCTCCTCTTATTAATAAGTTCTATCACATTGATTGATTTGCAAATGTTGAACCACCCTTGCCCCACATTGGGATCCCTGCTCAGTGGGAAGCCTGCTTCTCCCTCTCCCACTCCCCCTGCTTGTGTTCCCTCTCTCGCTGAGTCTCTCTCTGTCAAATAAATAAAAAAATAAATAAAATAAAATCTAATTTGTCTGATATAAGAATTGCTACCCAGGTTTCCTTTGAGGTCCGCTGGCATGGAAGATGGATCTCCATCCCTTCACTTTCAGTCTGGTTGTATCTTTAGGTTCAAAATTAGTTTCTTGTAGACAGCATATGGATGGATCCTGTCTTTTTATCCAATCTGCAGCCCTGTTCCTTTTTATGGGAGCATTTAGGCCATTCACATTGAGAGTGATTATTGAAAGATATGAATTAATTGTCATCATGTTGCCTGTGAAGACGTTATTTTTATAGATTGTCCCTGTAAATTTCTGTTGTAGATCACTCTTGGGGTCTTTCTCCTTTTATAGAACCCCCCTTAATATTTCATGAAGGGCTGGCTTAGTGGTCACATATTCTTTCAGTTTCTGCCAGTCATGGAAGCTCTGCCTCTCTCCATTCATTCTAAGTGACAGCCTTGCCGGATAAAGTATTTTTGGTTGCATGTTCTTCTCATTTAGTACCCTGATTATGTCTTGCCAGGCCTTTCTGGCCTGCCAGGTCTCTGTGGATAGATCTAACGTTATTGTGATGTTCCTCCCTCTGTACATAAGGAATCTCTTCCTCCTAACTGCCCTTAAGATGGTTTCCTTGGTTCTAAGATTTGCAAGTTTTACTATTACATGCTGGGGTGTTGGGCTGTTTTCCTCGATCTTGGGAGGGGTCCTCTCTGCCTCTAGGATATGAATGTTTGTTTCTTTCCTCAGATTAGGGAAGTTCTGAGCTACGATTTGGTCAAATATATCTATTAGTCCTCTCTCTCTCTCCACTCCCTCCAGGATTCCAATTATTCTGACATTGGACCGCTTCAGGGTGTCACTTATTTCTGTGGTTCTATTTTCATGGATTCTAAGTTGTTTTTCCCTGGCCTCCTCTTTTCCCTTTTTATCTATTATCTTGTCTTCCACGTCACTTTTCGTTCTTCTGTCTCACTTACCCAAGCTGTTAGATTATCTAGATTGGATTGGATCTCATTGATAGCACTTTTAAGTTCTGCCAATTCACCTTTCATTTCTGTCCTTAGAGACTCTGTGTTGCCATTAATTGTTTTCTCCATTCTAGCCATTATCTTCACAATTGCTAACCTGAATTCCATCTCCAACATCTTGGTTATATCTGCATTCATTTGTAAATGTGCAGCATAAGTCATAATCTCTGAGTCTTTTCTATTTTGGGGGTTCCTCCTCCTAGTCATTCTGTTGATGGGTGGTTGAGGGAATGTATAGAGTCCAAATTATTGAGCAGAACCCAAGCAAGATGCACCTGTTTTCTTAGGGACCTTAGGGTTGCTGGATTCTTGTTTTCCCAGCCTGTCATCTGTGGGAGGGGCCTGCCATACTGTTACTCAGGCAACCCTGTTTGGGCGGAGTTGCCCTGCCCCCCTGTGGTGGGGGATGGGCTCAGCGGGAATCAGTTTTTGGGGCTTTTTTCTCTGGTGGCTTTCCCTGGCGGCTTTCTGTGTCTCTTCCATGAGTCAGAGCAGAAGAGACCATTTCCAGCCCTCTGCCTCAGAGCAGAGAGACTGCAGTCTGTTCTTCAGTGAGCTCTCCAGGCCACATTGTCTCCGTTTCTATCAGGGCTGCTATAAACTGTAGCGCCCTGGGTTGTGTGCCCCTCCGCAGCGCTCCCAGTCCTGCCTCCAGGTGGGGGCACGCCTCTGTCCTTTGTGCTTCTAAAACCGCCCGCCACTCCTAGTTCCTGCACGCGACTCTGCCGTTCTGGGTTTCTGCCCTGGGGCCTGCCCTAAAGTCCTTTCCCTTCTACCGGTCTGTGAGTCTGTGCCCCGTCCCCAGTGAGCAAGGCTGTCACTCACCGGTGGTGTAGGTTCCCCACGGACAGGCTCCCTCCCGCTGCCTTTTATCCTCGATATCTGCCTGTGGAATCAGGGCTCCCCGCTTCGTACCTCAAAACCAACTGCCTGTGATATTCTGCTTGTAGAGATCCTGATCTTCTTACACCTCAGGCTGGTTTCGTGGGTGCTCAGAGTGGTCTGGTAGATACCCAGCTCAATTCCGGGAACCAGTTGAAATAGGGTCCCCTACTCCTCTACCATCTTTCCTCCAATCACTCCTTTGAAAATTTGTACAGTTTACAGACTAACTTCTTAAGCTTCTAGTTTTTCATGAGATCAACTCACTTAAGTAACAACTTGACTATAGATACAATGTGGTCATTGTAAATAATGTGTGAAAATGTTTAATATTATGAAACTTTTGTGAAACTATCACATTTGGTAAATGTTTAAATCCATCTAATCCTTATAAAAAGAGTATATGTTAATGAGTGTTAAGTTGCTTTAACCCTATTAAATTCAAAATTATTTTGTAGTTGTTACAAAATACAGCATTTTTCATAATACAGCATATTTTATAAAACCTGAAGCACAAGTTATCACATTGATAGTTATGTTTTTCTTTTACTATAGGTGACAATTACTAATTCCTTAAAATCTCATTTTCCTAATATAAATCTAATATATATTAAATGTAAAAATAAATCTAATATATATTAAATGTAAAAAAATATGTAAAATATAGAAAAAGAAAAAAGACAAGTCACAGATAATCCCATTAAACAGAGATAGCTATTTAGATTTTAATGATAATATTAAATATATTTATGTACATATAATTTATGCATTTCACTTCATTTTATTTTTTACATTCTGGTGATAGTTTCTAATATACAGGGGAACTTATGCATTTTTATTTATTTTTTTAATTTAACTTCAATTAGCCTACATATAGTACATCAGTAGTTTCAGATGTAGTGTTCAATGATTCATTAGTTGCATATAACACCCAGCGCTCATCACATCCCATGTCTTCCTTAATGCCCATCACCCCGTTACCCCATCCCCCAACCAACTTCCCCTTTTGCAACCTTCCATTTGTTTCCCAGAGTCAAGACTCTCTCATGGTTTGTCTCACTCTCTGATTTCTTCCCAATCAATTTCCCCACCCTTCCCCTATGATCCTCTCCACTGTTTCTTATATTCCACAAGTGAGTGAAACCATATGATAATTGTCTTTCTCTGATTGACTTGTTTCGCTTAGCATAAAACCCTCCAGTTCCATCCACATTGATGTAATTGGTAGGTATTCATCCTTTCTGATGGCTGAATAATATTCCATTGTATATATAAACCACATCTTCTTTATCCATTCATCTGTTGAAGGACATCTAAGCTCCTTCTGCAATTTTGTTATTGTGGACATTTCCGCTATGAACATTGGGGTGCAGGTGTCTCTTCATTTCACTACATCTGTATCTTTGGGGTAAATACCCAGTAGTGCAATTGCTGGGTCATAAGAAGCTCTATTTTTAACTTTCTAAGGAACCTCCATACTGTTTTCCTGACTGGCTGCACCAGCTTCCATTCCTACCAACAGTGTAAGAAGATGCCCTTTCTACACAACCTCACCAACATTTGCTGTTTCCTGTCTCGTTAATTTTCGTCATTCTAACTGGTGTAAGGTGATATCTCGTTGTGGTTTTGATTTGTATTTTCCTGATGGTTAGTGATGTTGAACATTTTTTCATACGTTTGTTGGCCATTTGTATGTCTTCTTTGGAGAAATGTCTGTTCATGTCTTCTGCCCATTTCTTGACTGGATCATTTGTTTATTGGGTGTTGAGTTTGCTAAGTCCTTTATAGATCTTGGATACCAGCCCTTTATCTGATATGTCATTTGCAAATATCTTTTCCCATTCCATATGTTGCCTTTTAGTTTTGTTGACTGTTTCCTTTGCTGTGCAGAAGCTTTTTATCTTGATGAAGTCCCAAAAGGTCATTTTTGCGTTTTTTTCACTAGCTTTTGGAGATATACCTTGAAAGAAGTTGCTGTGGCTGATGTCAAAGAGTTTACTGCCTATGTTCTTCTCTAGGATTTTGATGGATTCCTGTCTCAATTGAGGTCTTTCATCCATTTTGAGTCTATCTTTGTGTATGGTGTTAGAGAATGGTCGAGTTTTATTCTTCTGCATGTGGCTGTCCAATTTTCCTAACACCATTTATTGAAGAGACTGTCTTTTTTCCATTCAATATTCTTTCCTGCTTTGTCAAAGATTGCCCATGAACAAAGGTTTTGAGAAATTAATGATGCCATGAAACATAGCAATGTCAGAATTATCAGAGTGCCTGAGGGAGAAGAGAGAGAAAGAGGGACAGAAGGTATATTTGAACAAAACATAATGGAGAACTTCCCTAATCTGGGGAAGGAAAGAAGAATCCATGTCCAAGAGGCAGAAAGGACCCCTCCCAAAATGAATAAAAATAGATCAACACCCCAATATATAATAGTGAAGCTTGCAAATTTTAGAGAAAAATACAGAATCCTGAGAGCAGCTTGAGACAAGAGGCTCCTTACCTACAGAGGGAGGAACATCTGACTAACATCAGACCTATCCACAGAAACCTGCCAGGCCAGAAAGGGCTGGCATGGTATATCCAGGGTACTAAATGAGAGGATCATGAACCCAAAAATACTTTATCCAGCAAGGCTGTCATTCAGAATGGAAGTAGAAATAAAGAGCTTCTAGGAGAGAGAGAAACTAAAAGAATATGTGACCATGAAGCCATCCCTGCAAGAAATATTAAGGGCATCCTGTAAGCAAAGAGAGAGCCCAAGAGTAACATAGACCAGAAAGAAACAATCTACAGAAACAGGGACTTTACAGGAAATACAATGACACTAAATTAATATATTTCAATAGTTACTCTGAATGTTATTGGACTAAACACTCCAATCAAAAGACAGAGGGTATCAGATTGGATAAAAAAGCAAAACCTCTCCATATACTGTCTACAAGAGACTCACTTTAGACATAAAGACACCTCCAGAATGAAAGTGAGGGGGTGAAGAACATTTTTCATGCTAATGGACCTCAAAAGAAAGCTGGGGTAGCAATTCTCATATCAGAAAAATTAGATTTTAAACCAAGACTGTATGAAGAGATGAAGAGGAACACTATTTCATACTTAAAGTGTCTATCCAACAAGAAGATCTAACAATTATAAATATTTATACCCCAAACATGGGAGTAGACAATTATATCAACCAATTAACAACCAAATTAAAGAAACCACATTGATAATAATACAGTAATAGTAAGGGACATCAACACCCCACTCACAGCAATGGACAGGTCATCTAAACAGAAGATCAACAAAGAAACATGAGTTTTGAAGGACACATTGGACCAGATGGACTTCACAGATGTATACAAAGCATTTCATACTAAAGCAGCAGAATTCACATTCTTCTCAAGTGCGTATGGAACTTTCTCTAGAATAGATCACATACTGGGTCACAATTCAGGTCTCAACCAATACCAAATGATTGGGATTATTCCCTGTATGTTTTCAGACCACAATTCTTTGAGACTTGAACTCAACCACAAGAGGAAATTTGGAAGCAACTCAAACACTTGGAAGTTAAAGAGCATCCTACTAAAGAATGAATAGGTCAATTAGGAAATTAAAGAGAAATTAGAAAAATTCATAGAAAAAAATAAAAATGAAAACACAACTGTTCAAAACCTTTGAGATACAGCAAAGGCGATCCTAATATGGAAGTACATTGCAATACAAGCCTCTCCAAAAAATTAGAAAAATCTCAAATACAGAAGCTAACCTTACACCTAAAGGACCTGGAGAAAGAATAGCAAGTAAAGCCTAAACCAAGCAGGAGAAGAAAAATAATAAAGATTGGAGCAGAAATCAGTGAACTAGAAACCAGAACAGTAGAACAGATCAACAAACCTAGAAGCTGGTTCTTTGAAATAATTAATCAGATCAATAAACTTCTGGCCAGACTTATCCAAAAGAAAAGAGAAAGGACCCAAATTAATAAAACTATGAATAAAAGGGAGAGATCATGACCAACACTAAGGAAATACAGACAATGGTAAGAACATATTATAAGCAATAAATGCCAACAAATTAGGCAACCTGGAAAAAATGGATGACTTCCAGGAAACTTATAAACTACCAAAACTGAAACAGGAAGAAATAGAAAATCTGAACAGATTCATAATCAGCAAGGAAATTTAAACAGTAATCAAAAACTTCCCCAGAAAGAAGAGTCCAGGGCCAGATGGCCTCCCAGGAGACTTCTACCAAACATTTAATGAAAAAATAATACCTATTCTACTGAAGCTGTTTCAAAAAATTGAAATGGAAGGAAAACTCCCAAACTCATTCTATGAGGCCAACATTACCTTATCTCAAAACCAGACAAAGACCCCATCAAAAAGAATTATAGAACAATATCCGTGATGAACATGTATGCCAAAATACTCACCATGATACTAGTCAATAGGATCCAACAGTGCATTAAAAGATTATTCACAATGACCAAGTGGGATTTATTCCTGGGAGACAAGGGTGGTTCAACATTCACAAAACTTATGCATTTTTAATTATATCAATTGGATTTAATTCCTCTTTGTCTCTCTCTTTCTAAGTTTTGAGTAAGTCACATAACCTCTCTGATCTTTATTTTCATATCTTTAAAATCACGATGACAGTACTATGCACTCCTCCAAGTTATTGTGAAGATAAAATAAAATAATCCATGCAACAATCTCATAGTCTTTGGATTTTAATTAATCATAAATCCAAATTTAAATTCACCCAGTGAATATTAGCTTCTGCTGTCACTACTATTGGTAATAATACCACCACCATCACCGCCACCACCACTATCACCACTACTATGTACTTTTACGATCTGTATTTTTCTTTAAAGTTATTACAATAAGCTTTTCTCTAGGATATTAGGACTCTATGTAAACATAATTTAATACATACAGGTGTATTTCATTAACTACCATTCCAGAATAGAGAACACAGACTATGTTTATAAACAACACTTGATGAACATCTTTGGGAAGAATACAAACAGAACCTTATTTTAAACTATATTTTTAACTTGAAAATAAACCCATTCCATAAGTTATCCAATCAAGTGGTATCTCTAATACATTAATTCAGTGCTGAGTTATATTGGTTATATAGATTTTTATTATCTGGACTTGAAAATCTAGATTTTTTTTAAAAAGACTTTATTTATTTGAGAGAGAGAGAGCAGAATGAGTGGGGGGAGGGACAGAGGGAGAGGGTGAAGCAGATTCCCCACTGAGTGGGGAGTCCAATGCAGGGCTCCATCCCAGGACCCGGAGATCATGACCTGAGCTGAAGGCAGATACTTAACAGACTGAAACCCCCAAGCACCCCAGAAATCTATATTATTTGTTATACAATATAACTAATTCTACACCCCATCTATTAAAGTAATCAAATCCAACAGAACCCAATTAATTTATAAAGTGGGGGTTGCATGTAATAATGAGCTTAATGTGTGTTTTTATGCTTGCATTTAACACAGATCATTCTATTAATCTATTTACATCAATCATTGTATATCCATATACCTATATATCTATATCTGTAATCACACATGCATCTTTACAATCATACACATAGGCCACTACATATAGACTTACTGGCAGTAGAATTACACCTAGTTATTAAAGGAAGATCTTTAATCATTAAAAATCTATCTCACTGCCCCAAGCAGTTTTATGTTATTAAATGACATTTTGGAACTAGGCCACAGCTGGCAGCAATGATGAAAAGAAATAATGAAAAAAACAATTGGTAAAGCTGCTAATGAACTGATTTGATACAGTGTTTATCAAACAGAGTTTATTATAAATTTGTAGATGATAGAAATTTAGACAATTCTATGCGATAGTATTAAGAAAGAAACTAAGAATCTGTAGATGATACTGCAAAAATTATCTACAATTTTGAAAAGGTTATTTATATATTGCAAAACTACACATTCCTTGATGAACTGAGTAAGTTTGAGTAAATGAGAAGGTTAATAATATAGCTTAAACTTACCAGAAATAAACATATTTGACAAGTGTTTGTAGCATGTTTAAAAAATCTGAACATTAAAATAATCAAGAAGTTCCTAATGCAAATGTTATTCAACATTTATTATAGACACATAAAGAGATAATTATTTTAAGTAAATGAACTCTTTAAAGTATAGATGTTTCAAAATGTAAATGATGTAAGTCTTCTAAACAGCTAGTTTTAAGAAAGAATAAAGAAAGCCTGCTAATTGGCACAAAACAGACATCTAGATCAATGGAATAGAATAGAGAACCCAGAAATGGACCCTCAACTTTACAGTCAACTAATCT
Source organism: Mirounga angustirostris (assembly GCF_029215605.1). Classification (NCBI taxonomy): domain Eukaryota; kingdom Metazoa; phylum Chordata; class Mammalia; order Carnivora; family Phocidae; genus Mirounga; species Mirounga angustirostris. Next base: position 103,649,098 of record NW_026991719.1, read on the forward strand.
TTGACAAAGCAGGAAAGAATATCCAATGGAAAAAAGACAGTCTTCAAAAAATGGTGTTGGGAAAATTGGACAGCCACATGCAGAAGAATGAAACTCGACCATTTCCTTACACCATACACAAAAATAGACTCAAAATGGATGAAAGACCTAAATGTGAGACAGGAACCCATCAAAATCTTTGAGGAGAACACAAGCAGCAACCTCTTCGACTTTGGCCACAGCAACTTCTTGCTAGACAGATCTCCAAAGGCAAGGGAAACAAAGGCAAAAATGAATTATTGGGACTTCGTCAAGATAAAAACTTTTGCACAGCAAAGGAAACAGTCAACAAAACTAAAAGACAACGTATGGAATGGGAGAAGATATTTGTAAATGAACTATCAGATAAAGGGCTAGTATCCAAAATCTATAAAAAAACTTATCAAACTCTCCACCCAAAAAACAAATAATCCAATCAAGAAATGGGCAGAAGACATAAGCAGACATTTCTCCAAAGAAGACATACAAATGGCCAACAGACACATGAGAAAGTGGCCAACGTCACTCAGCATCAGGGAAATACAAATCAAAACCACAATAAGATACCACTTCAAACCAGTCAGAATGGCTAAAATTAAGTCAGGAAATGACAGATGTTGGCAAGAATGTGGAGAAAGGGGAACCCTCCAACACTGTTGGTGGGAATGCAAGCTGGTGCAGCCACTCGGGAAAACAGTATAGAGGTTCCTCAAGATGTTAAAAATAGAGCTACCCTATGACCCAGCAATTGCAGTACTAGGTATTTACCCCAAAGATACAAATGTAGTGATCCTAACGGACACCTGCCCTTCAATGTTTATAGCGGCAATGTCCGCAATAGCCAAACTACAGAAAGAGCCCAGATGTCCCTCGACAAATGAATGGATAAAGAAGAGGTGGTGTGTGTGTGTGTGTGTGTGTAATGGAATATTATGCAGCCATCAAAAATGAAATCTTGTCATTTGCAATGCTGTGGATGGAACTAGAGGGTATTATTCTAAGTGAAATAAGTCAGTCAGAGAAAGACAATTATCATATGATCTCAATGATATGCAGAATTTAAGAAACAAGGCAGTGGATCATAGTGGAAGAGAGGAAAAAATGAAACAAGGTGAAACCAGAGAGGGAGACAAATCATAAGAGACTCTTAATCTTTGGAAATCCAAACTGAAGGTTGCTGGAGGGGAGGGGAGTGGGAGAATGGGGTGGCTAGGTGATGGACATTGGGGAGGTTATGTGTTGTGGTGAGTGCTGGGTATTGTGTAAGACTGATGAATCACAGACCTGTACCCCTGAAACAAATCATGCATTATATTTTAATTAAAAAATAATAAAATAGATCATAGTAGCTAAAAAAATAAGCAATGCCTATTGCTATCAAAAACCATGGCAAAACAATATACTTGTAAAAAAACTGCACATTTTACTAAAATTGGAAGACTTCTGTAACTCTATACCACAAGATGTGGGTAAGAGTTGACAAAGAAACTCAGAGGACACCTAGAAGTACACATAGGAAGAAAGTCTGCAGCTACAAATTTCAAAGTGGTACAGCTAAAATTGCCACTCAGTTGTTTAGAAAGAAGAGTATGGACACTTACAGAGTATTTTCCTGTATTTCCTGTATTCCATTAAGTATAAAAAGAAACCAGGTTTATTGAAATATTAAACAATAAGTAGTTTATGGTTGTTTGGGAAGACATAACATTTTAATAACTGACGCACAATTCTGTGTCTTCAGTTAAAAAAACAAACTACACTTGCCCCTCCTCCACATAAACCCCTTAAGCTGATGGTCCATTGACAACTGGTTTATTCAGAGATAAGTAATCACTAATGAGGAACCAGAAAAAGATCTATTAAAATATCCCATAAAAATGACATAATAAAAAGAATAGGAAAACAAATGGTAGGTGAAAAAATACAAGAAAAATACTATAAATTAACAGATGACATAATTAAATATATTATTATAAATTCAAGTAACTCAGTAAAGCAATTATATCTTTAAAATAGGAGCTCTATTTCACAATATATGAATATATAAAATCATCACTTTGTATACTTTAAACTTACACAATAACATATGTCAATTATATTTCAGTAAAGCTGGAAAAAGTAAAATAAAACAGGAGTCCAAAGCAAGATTATAATAAAAGAATATGTAGTAATACAATAGAACAAGATAAAATATGATCCAGCAGAATTCAAAAGAAGAAAACAGAAGAGAAAAATAAAGCCATCTTAAATTTGAAATAGCATAAAGGAAAGTAAACTGTTGAAAACACAGCAAGGAATGTAGAAATGTGACTTGAGAAAAGCTAGTAAGAAAGACATAGACATGACAAAGATTAAAAAAAAAATGGTTTAAAATGATAAATACCCCTACAATCCAGCAATTTTGCTACTAGATATTTACCCAAAGAATACAAAAATACTAACTCAAAGGGATACATGCACCCTGATGTTTATAGCAGCATTATCTATAATAGCTAAACTATGGAAATAGCCAAAATGTCCTTCGACTGATGAATGGATACAGAAGATGTGGTATATATATACAATGGAATATTAGCCATAAAAAGAATGAAATCTTGCCATTTGCAATGACATGGATGGAACTAGAGAGTATTATGCTAAGCAAAATGAGTCAGTCAGAGAAAGACAAATACCATATGATTTCACTCATATGTAGAATTTAAGATACAAAACACATGAGCAAAGTGAAAAAAGAGAGAGAGAGAGAGGCAAACCAAGAAACAGACTCTTCGTTACAGAGAAAACCTGATGGTTACCAGATGGGAGATGGATGGAGGCATGGGGGAAATAGGTGATGGGGACTAAGGGGAACACTAGTTGTGATGAGCACTGGGTATTGCATGGAAGTGTTGAATCACTATATTGTACACCTGAAACTAATATTAAACGTATGTTAACTAACTGGAATTTAAATAAAAACTTAAAAAAATAAAAATTAAAAAAATAAATTAAAAAATAAAATAAAATGATAAATACTGAAGATAAACAAAAAAGCCAACTTATGTATAGTTGGTGTCACTAAGGAGGATAATCAAATAAATAGAATATAAAATCAATGTGTAGGAATGCCTGGGTGGTTCAGTCAGGTAAGCATCTTCCTTTGGCTCAGGTCATGATCCTGGGTCCTGGGATTGAGTCCTGCATGAAGCTCTCAGCTCAGTAGGGAACCTGCTTCTCCCTCTGCCTGGGTATCCCCTTGCTTGTACTCTCTCTCTCTGACAAATAAATAAAAAAAATATTTTGTTAATTATTTTTAAAGCATTTTAAAAAATATTTTATTTATTTATTTGAAAGAGAGAGAGAGAAGCAGACTCCCTGCTGAGCAGGGAGCCTGATGCTGGGCTCAATCCCAGGACCCAGAGATCAAGCCCTGAGCTGAAGGCAGATGTTTAACCAACTGAGCCACCCAGGTGGCCCTAAATAAAAAAAATCTTAAAAAAAAATCAATGTGTAAAGGTATAATTTATAAAGCTTTTCTAAAAATAAGATTTTAATTTACACATTTTTAAGGGCCCATTGTGCCCCGGGGCGGGGGGGTGGGAATTGACACACAACAAACAACACCAAAATAAACTGTAATAAACTTTATGGGCTCAAAGATTAAAAAAAAAAAAAAAGTCCTTTGGACATCTGAATAAAAATGTAAAAACACCTATAAAGAGAAGAAACCAAGCATGTTTCAAAAATTTTCACATCATGGGGCGCCTGGGTGGCTCAGTCGTTAAGCATCTGCCTTCGGCTCAGGTCATGACCTCAGGGTCCTGGGATCGAGCCCCACATTGGGCTCCTTGCTCAGAAGGAAGCCTGCTTCTCCCTCTCCCACTCCCCCTGCTTGTGTTCCCTCTCTCGCTGTGCCTCTCTCTGTCAAATAAATAAATAAAATCTTTAAAAAAAATTTTTTTCTCACATCAACTTGCAATATTAGAAACCACCAGAACAATGCTCACAGAATCTGTTCATGGAAGAACGTTACCTGAATTTTATCCTGAGCTCAGTATTAAATCAAATATAATGATAACAAACAGTTATTTTTGAATATGCAACATCTCATGAAGAATAGATCACATACATCCTATTGAACTAAACTAATAGAGGAAGAATTTCAGACAAAAGATGAAAAAGAATCTGTTAAACAAAGAGGGAGTGAGCATTAAACCCATTGAATCATAGCTCTAAAATTAAAACTGAAAGGATTATTGTTTCAGAGCAGAATTTAAATATTATAAATCATGATACTATAGTAATATTCTGACCAGATAAAATTGGACTGGGGTGCAAAGGAGAAAACAGAAAGTAATGCAAATAGATTTCTTAGTCTTTTGTAGCTTGAGGATCAAAATATGTAATTTAAAGGTAATAAATCAAGTAATAGATTGCATATATGATGATATAATGCTAAATATAGGGGGACAAAAACAAGAGATTAAAATCCTATGGTGGGAGAGGTATAATAAATTAGAAAAAGTAAATGTACAATAATTCTGCCATTATTATTGATGGAGTCCTATAGGTACTATCACATAAAATAGAGTATTAATGTTAAAATTATAGTTAAAAAACCCTAAAAACAAATCAAAACTCATGCTTTTATATTATTAAAGGGAATATATATAGATAAACAATGCAAAGAAAACACCAAACACAGGGGCTCCTGGGTGGCTCAGTCGTTAAGTGTCTGCCTTTGGCTTGGGTTGTGATCCTAGGGTCCTGGGATCGAGCCCTGAATCGGGGTCCCTGCTCCACAGGAAGCCTGCTTCTCCCTCTCCCACTCCCCCTGCTTGTGCTCCCTCTCTTGCTGTGTCTCTCTCTCTCAAATAAATAAAATCTTAAACAAAAAGAAAACACCAAACACAAAATAAAGAATATTAATAAAGAGATAAAACCAGATAATACATATATAGAATATTGTGACAGAATTGAGACCTACAAATGTGGTAAACAATTTAGTAAATGGGGAAAAAAACCCCACATATTTTCTTGTTTAAACCACAGAGCAAAATGTGACTATATGCTATATAGAACCATAGGAAATGAAGTGGAACAGAAAGGTTAAAAATAAAAGGCAAATGTACTCCAGGCAGGTGCTTAAAAATTACATACTGGAAGTAGTAATATGAATTAAAGTCCAGGGCACAAATCATTACACAGAGAACAATTCATATTAATACAGTATAATTTAACATAAAGTATGTCAGTTATTTTCCATATAAGATACACTTAAAAGGTCATAAAGCAAAAAACAAAACAAAGGAAAACAAATAAAAACTTTAGTAAATGCAAAGAGAAATCAGTAATATTATTAGTAGAATCTAACTAATCTCGTCCATTACAATTCAAGAACAAAAATAAGTGAGATTATAGAAGACCTAAATGCATACATAATCAGTTAAATTTAATAGATACATAGATAAAATCAGAGAGCAAGACGTTATATAAATTGCTTATGGAATTTTCACAAAATTTTACCAGCTATTAGGCCAAACAGAAACTAAAAATAAACACCCATGAGTAGTAAATTACCCCCAAAAAATTACTGGTGAAATTGTTTTTTAAATATTTTATTTATTTATTTATTTGACAAACAGAGACAGTGAGAGTGGGAACACAAGCAGGGGGAGTGGGAGAGGGAGAAGCAGGCTTCCTTCTGAGCAAGGAGCCCGATGTGGGGCTCGATCTCAGGACCCTGGGATCATGACCTGAGCCCACGGCAGACACTTAACAACTGAGCCACCCAGGCGCCCCCTGTTGAAATTTATAATTAATAACTAAATCAGAAAGTAAAGTCTTAACACCTAGAAGTATAAAAATGAAAAGTTTCAACATCTGAGTTAAAGAAATACAAACTATAATTACAGAATAGCTAGAGAATAATGGGAATGAAAGCGCTATATATCTGACCAGAGAAGACCCTGAGTAACCAAAGTAATCCTGAGAAAGAACAAAGTGGGAGGTATCACACTTCCTGATTTTAAGGTATTTTATAAAGATATAATAATCAAAACAGTATGGTACTGGCATAAAAACAGATACACAGACCAAAGGAAGATATTAGGAGCCCGGAAATAAACCCATGAGTCTATGGTCAACTATTATTTGACAAGGGAGCCAAGAATACTCAATACAGAAATGAGAGTCTCTTCAACAAATAGTGCTAGGAAAAGTGGATATTCACATGTAAAAAAATGAAATATTATAAGCAATTATATGCCAACAAATTGGGCAATCTGGAAGAAATGGATCAATTCCTAGAAACATATAAACTACTAGAACTGAAACAGGAGGAAATAGAAAACTTGAACAGACCCAGAACCAGCAAAGAAATTGAATCAGTAATCAAAACTTTCCCAGCAAACAGGAGTACAGGGCCAGATGGCTTCCCAGGGGAATTCTACCAGACAGTTAAAGAAGAATTAATACCTATTCTTCTGAAGTTGTTCCAAAAAAAAAAAAAAAAAAAAGAAGAAAAAGAAATGGAAGGAAAGCTTCCAAACTCCTTTTATGAGGCCAACATTATCTTGATTCCAAAACCAGGCAAAGATCTCACTAAAAAGGAGAATTACAGACCAATACCCCTGATGAACATGGATACAAAAATTCTCAACAAGATACCAGAATATTGAATTCAACCATATATTAAAAGGATTTTTCACCATGACTAAGTGGTATTTATTCCGAGGCTGCCGGGATGGTTCAATTTCTCCAAATCAATTAATGTGATACATCACATTAATAAAATAATGGATAAAAACCACACAATACTCTCAATAGATGCAGAAAAGTCATTTGACAAGATATAGCATCCTTTCTTGATAAAAACCTTCAACAAAGTAAGGATAGAAGGAACATATGCCAACATCATAAAAGTTGTATATGAAAGATCCACAGCTAATATCATCCTCAATGGGGGCAAACTGAGAACTGTTCTCCTAAGATCGGGAACACAACAGGGATGTCCACTCTCACCACTGTTGTTCAATATAGTACTAGTCCTGAAAGTTCTAGCCTTAGCAATCAGACAACAAAAAGAAATGAAAGGCATTCAGATCAACAAGGAAGAAGTCAAACTTTCACTATTCATAGATGACATGATAGTCTATGTAGAAAATACAAAAGACTCAACCAAAAAATTGCTAGAACTCATACAGGAATTCAGCAAAGTCACAGCATTTAAAATCAATGTACAGAAATCTGTTGTATCTCTATATACCAATAATGAAACAGCAGAAAGAGAAATCAAGGAATTGATCCCATTTACAATTGCACCAAAAGCCATAAGATACCTAGGAATAAACCTAATTAAAGAGGTAAAAACTGTACACTGGACAATAGAGAATACTTATGAAAGGAACTGAAGAAGACATGAAGAAATAGAAAAACATCCCATACTCTTGGATTGGAAGAACAAATACTGTTTAAAAATATCTTTATTGCCTAAAACAATCTACACATTCAAAGCAATCACTATCAAAATAACACCAGCGTTTTTCACAGAGCTAGAACAAAGAATTCTAAAATTTGTATGGGACCAGAAAAGACCCTCAATACCCAAAGTAACACTGAAAAAGAAAAGCAAAGCAAGAGTCATCACAATTCCAGATTTCAAGTTATATTACAAAGCTGTATTTATCAAGACAGTATGATACTGGCACAAAAACAGACACATAGATCAATGGAACAGAATAGAGAACCCAGAAATGGACCCACAATTGTATGGCTAACTAATCTTTGAGAAAGCAGGAAAGAATATCCAATGGAAATAAGACACTCTCTTCAACAAATGTTGTTGGGAAAACTGGACAGTTACATTCAAAAGAATTCACTTTCTTACACTGTACACAAAAATAAATTCCAAATGGATGAAAGATATAAACGTGAGACAGGAAACTATCAAAATTCTAGAGTAGAATGCAGGCAGCCTCCTCTTTGACCTTGGCCTCAGCAACTTCTTACTAGACACGTCTCCTGAGGCAAGGGAAACAAAAGCATAAAGGAATGAGTGGGAACTATTCAAGATAAAAACCTCCTGCCCTGTGAAGGGAACAATCAACAAAACTAAAAGGCAACTGATGGAATGGGAGAAGATATTTGCAAATGACATATTGGCTAAAGGGTTAGTATCCAAAATATATAAATAACTTATAAAACTCAACACCCAAAAAACAAATAATCCATTTCAGAAATGGTCAGAAGGCATGAATAGAAGCTTTTCCAAAGAAGACATGCAGATGGCTAACAGACACATGAAAAGATGCTCATCATCACTCAGCATCAGGGGAATACAAATCAAAACCACAATGAGATACCACCTCACACTTGTCAGAATGGCTAAAATATCAACTCAAGAAACAATAGCTGTTGGCGAGGATGGGGAGAAAGGGGAACGCTTTTGCACTGTTGGTGTGAATGCAATCTGGTGCAACCATTCTGGAAAACAGTATGGAGTGTCTTTAAGAAGTTAAAACTAGAACTATCCTATGACTCAGGAATTGCACTACTAAGTACTTATCCAAAGGTTACGAAAATTCTGATTCGAAGGAGTACATGCACCCCAATGTTTATAGCAGTACTATCAACAATAACCAAATTATGGAAAGAGCCCAATGTCCATTGATAAAGAAGAGGTGGTATATACACACACACACTCACAATGGAACACAGTCAAAAAGAATGAAATCTTGCCATTTGCAACAGCATGAATAGAACTAGAGTGTATTATGCTAAGCAAAATAAGTCAGTCAGAAAAAGACAAGTACCATATGATTTCACTCATATGTGGAATTTAAGAAGCCAAACATGATCATGGGGGAATGGTAGGAAAAATAAGATAAAAACAGAGAGGGAGACAAAGCATAAGAGACTCTTAAATATAGAGAACAAACAGGGTTGCTGGAGGGGAGAAGTGGGGAGATGGGCTAAATGGGTGATGGGCATTAAGGAGGGCACTTGTTGGAATGAGCACTGGGTGTTATATATGTGATGAATCACTAAATTCTACTCCTGAAGCCAGTACTACACTATATGTTAACTAATTTGAATTCAAATAAAAATAATTTAAAAAGAGAGTAGATCCTAAAATTTCTCATCACAAGGAAAAGATATACTTTTTCTTTTTTTTTTGTATCTATGTGAGATGATAAATGCTAACTAAACTTATTATGGTAATTATTTCACTATATATGAAAGTTGTCAGTATGCTATACAGCTTAAACTAATACAATACTTGTATGTCAATTATATCTCAATAAAACTAAAGGAAAATTTGTCCAATTTTCAAAATTATCACACAATTAAATTTATTTTTTCCAAAAAAATATTTTTTTTAATAAAATCATCTTATGTTTCTCAGTATACCAATTAGGGACATATATTCTGAGGATTTATTTAGGCAAGTGTTTTGCTTCGAAAAAACTTAACTCAGAAAGGAATTAAAAATCTGAATAGATCTATAGTCTCTTTTAAATATCAATTATTCAAATGTTAATGTACAGCTGACCCTTGAACAACATAGTTTCAAACTATATGGGTCCACATATATGTGGATTATTTTAAAGAGTTGACAGCAAAAATTACAAGGCATTTATTTACAACTGCTCACCCCAATCTTCACAAGATTTAATTGAAGGCAACTGGCACAGAGGTTGTACCTGCTGCCCTTTGAGAATCCTGGAGGCTTGCTTAGGCCATCAGCAGCCCCTGTAGTCCCAAGACAGGGCTGGGCTGCAGGTCTCCTTGTTCCACATGCCAACAGGGTAGTGGGGTCAAGTGCCCAGGGCTGCGGGGCAAGAGGCTGAGCTGAAGTGGAGAAACATGCCCAGAGAGCAAGGATGGCACTGTGCAGGGAGACCTGCAGCCTTGGTGTCCCAGCCCCTTGAGTCTTCCGTGTACCAGGCTTCAGGTCTATGCTAGGATTGTCCTGGGCCTCAGGCCACTCTAGAGCTGGGAGCAGACCCCTCAACATGGCAGTGGCTTGGCCCTGTGTCCATCCAGAAGCCAACACACACACTTGCAGCTGGAGCTGTTGATGCTCACTGGCTGGTGATACAAATCTTAGCAGATGAGGTAGCTCTACTCTGTCTCCAGGCTGCTGTTGCTGCCCATTGACCTGCCTTGCAGCTGACACTGCTAAGAAGAGGCCACCAGGCTGTGGGACATCACCATCCTGGGACTAGTTTCACTGCCATCACCCCTGTCTTAGCCTGGCCTAGTCAGTCTGCCTATACATGGATTTCTTTTTCCCAATAAATGTACATACAGTACTGTAAATATATTTTCTCTTAGGATTTTTAAAAAGATTTCTTTATTTATTTGAGAGAGAGAGAGAGAGTACAAGTGGGAGGGAGAGAGGGAGAATCTAAAAGACTCCACACTGAGTGTGAGGAGCCCGACTCAGGGCTTGATCTCACAACAGAGATCATGACCTGAGCTGAAAGCAAGAGTTGGAAGTTTAACTGACTGTGCCACCCAGGCGCCCCTCTTAGCATTTTCTTACTAAGATTTTTTTTTTCTCTAGCTAAATTTATTGTAAGAATACAGTGTAAAATACACGTAATATACAAAATATGTGTTAATTGTTTATGTTTTTGGTAAGTCTTCAGGTCAACAGTAAGCTATTAGTAGTTACGGTTTTGGGGAATCAAAAGTTATACACAGATTTTTGACTGTGCAGGAATTGGTGCTTCTAACCCTTCATTTTTCAAGGGTCAACTGTATTTACAATTTAAATCCTAAGTTTTTTTGGGCGCCTGGGTGGCTCAGTTGGTTAAGCGACTGCCTTCGGCTCAGGTCATGATCCTGGAGTCCTGGGATCGAGTCCCGCATAGGGCTCCCTGCTCGGCAGGGAGTCTGCTTCTCCCTCTGACCCTCCTCCCTCTCATGCTCTCTGTCTCTCATTCTCTCTGTCTCAAATAAATAAATAAAATCTTTAAAAAAAATAAATCCTAAGTTTTTCTTGGAATTTGAAATGGTGATTCTAAAATTTACAGAACTTAAATATAGCACAAATGTTGATGAGAATAAAGAATGAAAGCATGCTCCATTAGATAAAGTTTTGTTTCACAATAAAGGAATTAAAATGATGTGTATTGGCTCAGGGATAGATATATATACTAAAGGAATAAAACAGAGATCTGAAACAAGAGGCCCATTTGGGAAAACATGGACTGATTGCAACATGATGCTAGGCCCACATGCTGTCAAACTGGAGGGAAAAAAAAAAAAAGGAAACAAATCCTGTAAGAACTATTCAAATCAATGTGATAGATTAACAACAGGAACAAAAACATAGAAACAAACAAACAAACAAAAATCAAAAGAGAGCAATCAATTAATTGATGAACTGGAAAATAGCAGAACTAATAAATAAATTCATTTTTTGATATGTGCAAAAATATACTAGAAATTACCTCATTTAATGAATGAAAAAAGTAGAAAGCATGAAACTATACAAAACGGACAGAATGTTAAAACACCTGAACAAAGAAAAACAATCATAACTAGCTACCTCTGTCAACTGTTTACAGATACATTTGAAAACCTGAATGATCTGAATTCATTTCTAGGAAAATAGAAATGACCAAAACTGAACTCAGAATAGATAACAACTTTTAAAAGTCCAATTTCCATAGAAGAAAAAAATTTTTCAATAAACTACATTCTCCCCCATCACAGCCTGCTGAAAAGCCTCAGACTTGCATAATTTCACAGCAGAATTCTACCAAAACCTTTAAAAAATATAGCCTTCATGCTATATAAACTACCATAGCAAATAGAAAAAGAAGAAAATCCTTCAAATACTTTTATAATTATAACATTAATATAAAAACCTGAGAAAAATAAGAACAAATTAAGGCTATAGTCTGTTTTAACTGCTAAATCATAAGTATTACTAAACAGAAGCATGTTACGAAGATTTAACATTTATGCCCAAAAATGATTCATGGCAGAGAGACAACAACAAATCAATGATAGCAATTCTACTAATATGAATTATATAAAGAGAAAAAGTGACAAAAATCACAAACATAACCATAATTGTTGAAAAAGGATCTAATAAAATTCAACATTGATTTAGATAAAATATAAGTTGACAGTTACTTAACACAAACTATCTGTCTATATGATTCTTTATCCTACTAGAAAGAAGGGGTTGTTATATTTACATCAGACAAAATAGACTTTAAACTACAAATCGTCAAAAAAGACAGGGAAGGTCATTATATAATGATAAAGGTGTGAATTCATCAAGAAGATATACAAAAGTGTAAATATTTATGCACCCAACACTGGAACACCTAAATGTATAAAGCAAATCCTAAACAGAATTACAACGAGATATAAATAGCAATACAATAATAGTTGGGGACTTTAATACTCCACTCTCAACAAAGGATAGATCATCCAGACAGAGAATCAATAGGAAACAGGGAATTTGAACAACACTATAGACAAAATGGACCTAACATACATATATAGAGCATTCCAAGTGACACATCAATAGGTAAATGGATAATGAAAATGTGTTATATATGTACAATGGCATATTATTCAACCTCTAAAATAAGGGAATCCTATCACATGCTACAACATGGATAAATGTTGAGGACATTATGCTAAATGGAATAAGTCTGTCACAGAAAGACAGACTGTATGACTCCACTTAAATGAGATATGTCAATTAGTCAAATTTATAGAAACAGATAGCAAATTAGTGGTTTTCAGGGATCAGGAGGAGTGGGAAATGGGGAATTGTTCAATGGGTATAGATTTTCAGTTTTGCAAGATGAAAACTTCCAGAGATCTGTTACACAACAATGTGAATATACTTAATGCTACTAAATTATACACTTTAAAAAATGTTAAGATGGTAAAATATAAAAATATATGTTTTTTTTTACCACATCTAAAATTTTCAAAATTATTTTTTGAGATGAAAGATTCCCCCTTAAGATAAGGAACAAGAGAAAGATATCCACTCTTGCCACTTCTAGTCACCATTATATTGGAAGATCTTGCCAGGATAATTAGTCAAGAAAAAACAACAACAATAGAAGACATTCAGATGAATAATGAATTAAAACTATTTGTTCACAGATGATAAAAATTTTTTATGTAGAAAACTCTAAGAAATCCACAATATATTATGAAAGCAAATAAAGAAGTTCAGCAAAGGTACAGCAAACAAGATCAATACACACAAATCGATTGTGTTCAGACATAAGTAAGTGTAAAGACCTACCATGTTCATGGTTTGGAAGACTTAATATAGTTAAGATAGTCCTTAGGGAATCTATGGATTCAATGCAATCCCTATCAATGTACCAACTGCTTTTTTTTCTTTTTAGAAGTAGTGGAATAGATCATCCTAAAATTTATATAAAATGTCAATGCACTCTGAATAGTGAAAACAACCTTGAAAAAGAAGGAACTAGTGGGAATACTTATACTTCCTAATTTCAAAATGTACTGCAAAGTTACAATAATCAAACCAGTATGGCACTGGACTATAGGTAGACATATAGATCAGTACAACAGAATTAAGTGTCCATAATAAATTTGGACCTTTACCTCCTATAACACACAAAATAGATCAAAGACCCAAATAATAAGAGTTAAAACTGCAAAACTCTTAGAAGCAAAAATACTTGTAATCCTTCATTAAGTTGCATTAGGTAACAGTTTCTTAAATACTATCACCAAAGTACAAACAGCAAAAGGAAAAATAAATAAATTGGACTTCATCAAGGTTAAAAGTTTTTGTGCATGAAAAAACACTATCAAGAAAGTAAAAAGGCAACTCACAGAATCGGAAAAAAAAAAATATTTGCAAGCCATATATTTTATAAGGCAGTTATTTTATAGAGTTCATGAATTAATAAAAGTCAACAAAAATAACCCAGTTTTAGGGTGCCTGGGTGGCTCAGTCAGTTAAACATCTGCCTTTGGCTCAGTTCATGATTTCTGGGACCTGGAATCAAGCCCCACATCAGGCTTCCTGCCCAGCAGAGAGTCTGATTCTCTCTCTCTCTCTTTCTCCCTCCGCCTCTCCCCACCACTGGTTCTCTCTCTCTCAAATAAATAAATAAATCTTTAAAAAAATAAATAACCCAGTTTTGTTCCAATTTTTTATTTAAATTCTATTTAGATAACATATAGTGTAATATTTGTTCCAGGAGTAGAATTTAGTGATTCATCAATTACATATAACATCCAGTGCTCAACAAACAAGGGCCCTCCTTAATACCCATTATCCATTTAACCCACCCCCCGCCCACCTCCCCTCCATCAACCTTCAGTTTGTTCTCTATAGTTAAGAATCTCTTATGGTTGGCTTCTCTTTTTTTCCCCTTTCTCTATGTTCATTTGTTTTGTTTCTTAAATTCCACATATGAGTGAAATCATATGATATTTGTCTTTCTCTTACTTACTTTGCTTAGCATAATACACTCTAGTTCCATCCACATTGTTGCAAATGGCAATATTTCATTCTTTTTGATTGCGGAAAAACATTCCATTATATATATACATATATACACCAGCTTCTTTTTTTTTTTTAAGATTTTATTTATTTATTTGAGAGAAAATGAGATAGAGAGAGAGAGCATTAGAGAGGGGAGGGTCAGAGGGAGAAGCAGACCCCTTGCTGAGCAGGGAGCCCGATGAGGGACTTGATCCTGGGACTCCAGGATCATGACCTGAGCCGAAGGCAGTCACTTAACCAATTGAGCCACCCAGGTGCCCCATATACACCATCTTCTTTATCCATTCATCAGTCAATAGACATTTGAGCTTTTTCCATAATTTGGTTATTATTGATAATGCTGCTATAAAAATTTTGGTGCATGTCTCCTTGAATCAGTATTTTTGTGTACTATGGGTAAATATCTAGTAAGGCAGTTACAGGGTTGAATTTTATTTTTAACTTTTTGAGGAATTTCCATACTGTTTTCCAGAGTGGCTGCACCAGTTTGCTTTTCCAACAACTGTGTAAGAGGATTCCCCTTTCTCCACATCCTTGGCATCTTCAGTTGTTTCCTGTAAGAACCCAGTTTTAAAATGGGCAAAGTACACTATAAAGGTTTCTCTAGAAAATAGAAGAAGGAGGGAGCAAGATGGCAGAGGAGTAGGGGACTCTGATTCAACTGGTCCCCTGAATTTAGCTGGATATCTACCAGACCATTCTGAACACCCACAAAATCAGCCTGAGATGTAGGAGAGGAATATATATCTGGATCTCCACAAGCAGAAAATCCATGGTCTTGAGGTATGAAGGATGGAGTTGTGATTCTGCGGGCAGATATTGGAAGATAAACAGAAGGGGGAGGGAGCCGACATAGCTGGAACCTGGAAAGTGATATAACACTGGACCACAAAAGTGTCCTGTGCTGGGGCACCAGCAATAACTTGTAGAGCAGTAGCGGTGGGATGGGAAGGGCCTGATAACTGCACTCAAACAGGATCCAGGAGGTAAGGGGGTGCAAGCGTGGACCCAGTCTGCCACCACCATGGCTGCCACCACCACTGCCACAGACTGGGGGCAGCCACCGCTGACTGGGACACTCACGGTTTTAGAAGCACAAAAGGCAGACACCTGAGGCAGATGCCTGAGTCAATCACTGAGAGGGCTGCTGGGGGTGTGCACCGCCCATGGATGGCTGTGGTTTTTGGTGGCGCTTACAGAATTTCTGTAAGGATTTGGAGTTCTGGAGGATTTGGAGAGGAACAGACTGTGGTTTCCCTGCCCTGGGCAGAGGTCTGGGTGCGGACATTTTCCTTTGTTCTGACCCCCCGAAAAGGCATGAAAAGCCAAAGCCACCAGAGAACAAAAGCCCAAAAAACCGGTTTCTATGGAGCCTAGTCCCCAGATAGGGGGCAGGGCAACTCTGCCCAAACAGGGTTGCCTGAAAAACAGCATGACAAGCCCCTCCCCCATCAGACAAGCTGGAAGAACAAGAGGATGACAACCCTAGGGCACCATAAAACAGTAAAACCCTAACACCAGGGGAAAATAGTATATTGAGCTCCAGGTGTTGCCTCATGGCTGGTGTATTTCTCAGATACAACTTTTTTCTTTCTTTTTTATTCTTTCTCATGTTTATTCTCTGTTTTTTCTTTTTACCTTCTCATTTCAACTAGCTATTTAATATAACATATTTCATAGTAGCTTTTTAACTTGTATTTTTTCACACCTATACTTTTTTCCCTTTTATTCTTTCTCATGTTTCCTCTGTTTTTTTTTTCTTTTTACCTTTTTCTCATTTCAACTACATGTTTAATATAACATATTTCAGAGTAGCTGTTTAACTTGTACTTTTTCACACCTATGTATATTTTTTTCCTTTTAATCTTTCTCATGTTTCTTCTCTGTTTTTTCTTTTTACTTTTTTCATTTCAACTAGACATTTAACATAACATTTTATAGTAGCTTTTTAACTTGTTCTTTTTCACACACACACACACACATATATGTTTATTTATAGATGAAAGCTTCAATGTAGTCCTTTTTTCCGTATTCAATACTACCTTTATATATGTAGCAGTTTTATTTTCCCTGGAACTCTGAGAAGTAGTGTTCTCTAACAAAGAGAACAAAGTACACCCAGGAAGTACTGAAACACCCTACCTTGCCCACAGTCAGCTGTTATAGCCTCCCCTCCCCTTACCCCCACCTTATTTTAATTTTATTAAATTTTTTTAATCTTTTAATTTCACAAATTTTATTCCTGGGTTTCATTTGTTTTTTTGTTTTTGTTTTTGTTTTTTTTGGTGGTGGCTTCAGACCACTTCAGATTTTCAGGGTGCATCTTCCCTGGAATGTGGTTAATATTTAGGACTCTGTACATTCCCTACACCACTCCTCAACAGAATGACTAGGAGGAGGAACTCCCAACAAAGAAGAGAACCAGAGACAATTGTCTCTCCCACATACCTAATAGATATGGATATAATCAAGATGTCAGAAATAGACTTCAGGATAATAATTATGAAGTCAATAGGTAGGCTTGAGAAAACCGTTAACAACAATATAGAATCTCTAAGGACAGAAATGAGTGCTGAACTGGCAGAACTGGCAGAACTTAAAAATGCTATCAATGAGATCCAATCTAATCTAGATACTCTAACAGCTAGGGTAAATGAGGCAGAAGAATGAATTGGTGATATAGAAGATAAACTGATAGAAAGGAAGGAACAGGAGGAGGTCTGGAACAAACCACTTAAAATCCATGAGAATAGACTTAGAGAGATTAATGATACCATGAAATGTTCCAATGTCAGAATTATTGGGATCCCTGAGGGGGTGGAGAGAGAGAGAGAGAGAGGGCTAGCAGGTATTTTTGAGCAAATTGTAGCTGAGAACTTCTCTAATCTGGGGAATGAAACAAGAATTCATATCCAAGAGGCACAAATCCTCCCAAGATCAAGGATAACAGACCAATGCCCTGGCATATAATAGTAAAACTCGCAAATCCTAGAACCAAGGAAGCCATCCTGATAGTAGCTAAGAGGAATAGATTTCTTACATACTGAGGAAGGAACATCAGAATAACATCAGACTCGTCCACAGAGACCTGGTAAGCCAGAAAGGGCTGGCAAGACATATTTAGGGTATTAAATGAGAAGAACATGCATCCAAGAATACTTTATCCAGCAAGGCTGTCATTCAGAACAGATGGAGAGATAAAGAGCTTCCAGGACTGGCAGAAAGTAAAAGAATATGGGACCACCAAACCAGCCCTGTAAGAAATACTAAGGGGGATTCTAAAAAGAAGAAAGACCCCAAAAGTAATATAGACCAGAAATTTACAGAGACAATCCATAGAAAAAGGGACTGTACAGACAATAGGATGGCAATAAATACATATCGTTCAGTAGTAACTCTCAATGTGAACAGCCTGAATGCTCCCATGAAATGACACAGGGTTGCAGATTAGATACAAAGACAGGACCCATCCATATGCTATCTACAAGAGACTCATTTTGAATTTAAAGGCACCTCCAGACTGAAAGTGAGGGGATGGAGAATCATTTATCATGCCAACAGACCTCAAAAGAAAGCTAGGTTTGCAATTCTTATATCAGACAAATTAGAATTAAAACAAAGTCTGTAATAAGAGATCCAGAGGGACACCATATCATTCTTAAATGGTGTATCCAACAAGAAAATCTAACAATGGTAAATATCTATGCCCCCAACACAGGAGCAGCCAACTACATAAGCCAGCTGTTAACCAAAATAAAGAATCAGATTGACAGTGATATATTAATAGTAGGAGATTTTAACACTCCACTCTCAGCACTGGACAAATAATTTAAACAGAAGGTCAACAAAGAAACAAGAGCTTTGAATGACACATTGGACCAGATGGACTTCGGAGATATATACAGATCATTCCATCCTAAAACAACAGAATACTCATTCTTCTCATATGCACACAGAACTTTCTCCAAAATAAACCACATACTAGGTCACAAATCAGGTCTCAGGCAATACCAAAAGACTGAAATTTTCCCCTGCATGTTAGCAGACCACAATGCCTTGAAACTGGAACACAATCACAAGAAAAAAATTTGGAAGGAATTCAAACACTTGGAAGTTAAAGACCATCCTGCTAAAGAATGACTGGATCAACCAGGAAATCAAAGAACTTAAACAATTCATGGAAACTAATGAGAATGAAAACCTTTCAGTCCAAAACCTATGGGATACTGCAAAGGCGGTCCTAAGAGGAAGATAAATAGCTATCCAAGCCTCTCTCAGAAAATTAGAAAAATCCAAAATGCACAAGCTAAGCTTATACCTAAAGAATCTGGAGAAAGAACAGCAAATAAAACCTAAACCACAGGAGAATAATAATAAAGATTAGAGCAGGGATCAATAAATTAGAAACCAGAAAAACAGTAGAACAGATCAACAAAACTAGGAGCTGGTTCTTTAAAAGAATTAATAAGATCAATAAACCTCTGTTCAGACTTATCCAAAAGAAAAGAGAAAAGACCCAAATTAATAGAATTATGAATGAAAGGGGAGAGATCATGACTAACTCCAAGGAAATAGAAACAACTATTAGAAATTATTACCAGTAACTATATGCCAACAAATTAAGCAAGCTGGAAGAAATGGATGCCTTCCTGGAAACTTACAAACTACCAAAACGGAAACAGGAAGAAATAGACAATCTGAATAGACCAATAACCAGTAGTGAAATTGAAGCAGTAATCAAAAACCTCCCAAAAAACAAAAGACCAGGGCCAGATGGCTTCCCAGGGGAATTCTAGCAAACATTTAAAGAAGAAATCACTTCTATTCTACTGAAGCTGTTCCAAAAAATATAAACAGAAGGAAAACTTCCAAACTCTCTCTTCCAAACTCAGCATTACCCTGATCTCAAAACCTGGCAAAGATCCCATCAAAAAGAAGAATTACAGATAAATATCCCTGATGAATATGGTTGCCAAAATATTCAACAAGACCCTAACTAATAGGTTCCAACATATATTAAAAGTATTTCACCACGGCCAAGTGGGATTTATTCTTGGGATGCAAGGGTGGTTCAACATTCACAAATCAATCAATGTGATAGAGCACATTAACAAAAGAAAAGACAAGAACCACATAGTCTTCTCAACTGATGTACAAAAAGCACTGGACAAAACACAACATCTGTTCCTGATTAAAACTCTTCAGAGTATAGGGATAGAGGGAACATTCCTCAATATCATAAAAACCATCTATGAAAAGTCCACAGTGAATATCATTATTAATGGGGAAAAGCTGAGAACTTTTCCCTTAAGGTCAGGAACATAATAGGAATGCCCACTCTCACCACTATTATTCAGAATAGTGCTAGAAGTCCTAGCCTCAGCAATCAGACAACAAAAAGAAATAAAAAGCATTCAAATTGGCAAAGAAGAAGTCAAACTCTCTCTCTTTGCAGATGACATGATACTTTATGTGGAAAACCCAAAAACTCTTCCCCCAAATTACTAGAATTCATACAGAAATTCAGCAATGTGGCAGGACACAAAATCACTGCACAGATATCAGTTACTTTTCTATACACTAACAATGTAACTGTAGCAAGAGAAATTAAGGAATCAATTCCATTCACAATAGCAACAAAAACCATAAGATACCTCTGAATAAACCTAACCAAAGAGGTAAAGGATCTACACTCTTGAAACTACAGAACACTTATGAAAGAAATTGAAGACATAAAAAGATGGAAAAATATTCCATGCTCATGGATTGGAAGAATAAATATTGTTAAAATGTCTATCTTGCTGAGAGCAATGTACACTTTCAATGCCATCCCAATTAAAATACTATTGGCATTTTTCAAAGAGCAGGAACAAACGATCCTCATATTTCTATGGAACCAGAAAAGACCCTGAATCACCAAGGGAATGATGAAAAAGAAAAACAAAGCTGGGGACATCACGTTGCCTGACTTCAAGCTCTATTACAAAGCTGTGATCACCAAGACAGCATGGTGCTGAAACAAAAACAGATACATAGGCCAATGGAACAGAATAGAGACTACAGAAATGGACCCTCTACTCTATGATCAACTAATCTTTGACAAATCAGGAAAAAATATCCAGTGGAAAAAAGACAGTCTCTTCAATAAGTGGTACTGGGAAAATTGGACAGTCACATGCAGAAGAATGGAACTCAACCATTCTCTTACACCATACACAAAGATAAACTCAAAATGGATGAAAGACCTCAATGTGAAACAGGAATCCATCAAAATCCTAGAGGAGAACATAAGCAGTAACCTCTTCCATATCGGCCACAGCAAATTCTTTCAAGACACATCTCCAAAGGCAAGGGAAACAAAAGCAAAAATGAACTTTTGGGACTCCATCAAGATAAAAACTTCTGCACAGCAAAGGAAACAGTCAACAAAACTAAGAGGCAACCCACAGAATGGGAGATGATATTTGCAAATGACACTAAAGATAAAGGGCTGGTATCCAAGATCTATAAAGATTTTCTCAAACTCAACACTCATAAAACAAATAACCCAGTCAAAAAATGGGCAGAAGACATGAACAGCCACTTCTCCAAAGAATACATACAAATGGCCAACAGACATATGAAAAAATGTTGAACATCATTAGCCATCAGGGAAATACAAATCAGAACTAAAATGAGATACCACCTCACACCAGTCAGAATGGCAAAAATTAACAAGACAAAAAAAACAACAAATGTTGGCGAAGATCTGAAGAAAGAGGAACCCTCTTACACCACTGGTGGGAATGCAAGCTAGCACAGTCACTTTGGAAAACAGTATGGAGGTTCCTCAAAAAATTAAAAATAGAGCTACTCTCTGACCCAGCAATTGCATTATTGGGTATTTACCCCAAAGATACAGATGTAGTGAAAAGAAGGGGCACACAAACCCCAATGTTCATAGCAGTAATGTCCACAATAGCCAGACTGTGGAAGGAAACAAGAGACCTTTCAATAGATGAATGGATAAAGAAGATGTGGTATATATACAATGGGATATTACTCAGCCATCAGAAAGGATGAATACCCACCATTTGCATCGACATGGATGGAACTGGAGGGTATTATGCTAAGTGAAGTAAGTCAAGCAGAGAAGAATTATCATATGGTTTCACTCATATGTGGAACATAAGGAATAGTGCAGAGGACAATAGGGGTAGGGGGAGAAAACTGAATGGGAAGAAATCAGAGAGGAAGACAAACCATATGAGACTCTTGACTCCAGGAAACAAACTGAGGGTTGCGTAAAGGGAGGTGCATGGGAGGATGTGGTAACTGGGTGATGGGCATTAAGGAGGGCACGTGATGGGATGAGCACTGGGTGTTATACTGAATTGATGGATCATTGAACATTATATCAAAACTGAATGACGTACTATACCTTGACTAATTGAATTTAAATAAATAAAAAAAGATGTAGAAGAACTCTCATGCTGCTGATGGCAATATAAATTGGCACATCTCTATGGAAAATACTGTCATTATATACTAAAGTTAAAGGTACATATGTCCCAAGACCCAGCCCATACATTTCTAGGGATATATCTTCCACATATACTCACACATATGTAAAATATATAATGATATTTACTACAGCATTTTTATAGCAGTATAAGACTGAAAACAAATTCATTGATAGGATTGTTCAAAGAAATTCTGGTACCTTAGCACAATGTAAGCTATGTAGTTGTTGAAAAGAATGAGGTAATTCTATATTTAACAATATAAAACAATATATAAAGTAACAATATAAAACAATACATAAGATAAAAAGTAATAGGCAAAGGAATATTTCTTAAAAATGAGCTATTCATAGATACATTTCTTCTGTAAAACTATTTTACAAAAGAAATGGATAAAAATAGTTGCCTCTGAAAAAGAAAACTGATAGTAAAAGACTATCTTTTGTATCATGTGCATGGATATCTACTCAAAAATAACTTAAAAAGAACTACAGAAAAGACAGGAAGTAGTAGCTAATGATGACGTTATTTTGATTATAAAAGAACCTTCGGAAATATGGCAACTCTATGGGGCGCCTGGGTGGCTCAGTCGTTAAGTGTCTGCCTTTCACTCAGGTCATGATCCCAGGGTCCTGGGATCGAGCCCCGCATTGGGCTCCCTGCTCACTGGGAAGTCTGCTTCTCCATCTCCCACTCCTTCTGCTTGTGTTCCTGTTCTCACTGTGTCTCTGTCAAATAAATAAATAAAATCTTAAAAAAAAAAAAAAAGAAATATGGCAACTCTAGGCACCCTATTATGGTATAACATTAAAAGTAAGCAGTCTCCAAAATTTACAATTGTCTATGAGATGCTTGATAAGAGTTGTTTGATATTTAATATGGTTGCCTAATGTATTTATTTTTTATATTAATACACTTGTTAGCATAATTGCTTGTACAGGATAGTGGGGAGTAGTGAAGTGAGGTAAAAGAAATTGGAAAGGTTGCAGTACTTTGACCAGAGGAATAGAATTTGCTAAAGTTACACTGGGGAGATTTTGTGGTTTTTACTCCAATCCACATATGCGTCTTCTGCATTCTGGGTTCAAGCTGTGTAATAGTTGCACCTGCTATTCTGAAAATGCAGCTAAAGATGGAATGGTGAACTAAATGGCCACTTGATTTTGCTATTGAGACCAATAACTGCAGGTGTAAGTAATTTTGCATTCTATTTTGTCTCCTCCAGCTTACTACCAAAAACATGTCTTTTAAAAATATAAACCTCTGATGTATTGGGAGGAACATAAAACTTTCGAGAAGCAGCCAGAAATCTGATTTTCAAATGGTTATGGCATTCTATGTTTAAAGGCTTTGGGGGAAAAATATGGGTTTTGTACTTAACGACAGATATGAAAACGACCTTCCACACTTTATACATTTTTGAATTTTTAAATGTCTAAAAATTATCACAACTCCTCTTTCTAAGGTTATCAGAGTTTACTGCAATTTATTTGTAGAAGAACTTAATTAACAAGTATAGGTGGGACTCACATTTGCAATGAGTATTTCTCTGAAGAATTGTGCATATCATGAATTTTTGAAAATTAAATTACATTTTATATACAGTAAGGGAGTTTTCTATTTGAGGAAAATTTTGATTTATCATTTTGGTTTATTAGGTTTGCTTAATTAAATTTAGCATAGTAGAGGTAAAATTACCCAGTACCTGGCATTGTTATCCACTACCAAAATACAGTATTTAATTTATTATTTTTTTAAAGATTTTATTTATTTATTTGAGAGAGAGCACATGAGAGGGGTTAGGGTCAGAGGGAGAAGCAGACTCTCTGCTGAGCAGGGAGCCCGATGTGGGACTCGATCCAGGGACTCCAGGATCATGACCTGAGCCGAAGGCAGTCGCTTAACCGACTGAGCCACCCAGGCGCCCCAGTATTTAATTTATTTTAAAGGAAAAAACCTTATATATGTTTAAGCTTATCAATTAAGTCTACAAAATTGATTAGGTAGTAATTTGTTGACAAAATCTGGAATTGGAATGCAGTAGCAGGGATAATAGGGAATATATAGGCTATGCTCTTGGGAAACCAAAACTGCAGAGTTGGGAAAAGTACAAATTCCTTTCCTCAAAATATAACAAATAAAATATTTAGCAAACAATGTTCAGGGCAAGTGATCAATGCAGTTACATATTCAACATAGAACAAGGGAAAACACATAGAGCAAGGAAATAAAAACTGTGGATAAATTTAATAAAAGCTACTTATCAAGAAAAGATTTTCTATTAACCAAATAATGAATACATACATGATATCAACATGTATACTTTCCTCATTTCCCTCTTCCTTACCTCTATTTCTCTTTCTCTCTCTCTCCACACATGCACATACACATACACACACACAGTGTCTTTTACCAATAAACAAAATTTCTAATATTTTTTTCCTGATGAAACTTACAAGTTTAGACTGAGTCTGTGCTGAAGACCTTTAAGAGCTTAGAAGCATTTTCATAAATTGTTCCCTGGTGACTTTGACCTAATTTCTGGCAACTATTTGAAAATCTCGGGTGTTTGAATGCAAATTTTATCCTTACAGTTCATTAATAGCTCTATAAAAGTTAAATATATGAGTTGCTGCAAATTGAAACAGCTAAACTATTTGCTTAATGGAGACATAACCTGGGCACCATAATACTAAAAGGAATATAAGGTCAGAGTATCAATCTTACTTGCTTATTCATTTTTTTTTCTTTTCATCATTCCTGCTTTTATGTGTTATGGACACAAATTTCTAGTAGAATATATCAGACTAAAAATAAGAAAATAAAATAAGAAAATAAAAAGCACTGTTACGGTCAAGGCCTAATTTGAAAAATATATAATATTTATTGAATATGGGATCTGGTATTTTGGTCTTCTTTATACACACAGACACATGTATAATCACATCTCATTTAAAACAAAACAATCACAATTTAGTTTAATTATTATAGCCACTTAACAGATGAAAATAAATAGAAAAAGACTGAATAACTTGCTGAATGCCAGGTGGCTAGGAAGCAATAAATCAGACTCAAAAACCTGGCTTTTACAATCTATTTCACACTAATTTGGAGTCAGATTAAATAAGTTCACATTTCATCTCTGCCACTTATTAAATGTGTGGCCCCAGGCAAGGCAAGTAACAACTTTGTGCTTCATTTTTTCATCTGTGAAACAGGGATGCTAATAAGATCTACCTCAGGGACATTCTGGAGAATAAATGAGTGGATATATATAAAACTCTTAGAAAAGTGCCTTAAGTGTTAGTTTTATATCAGTATCATCATCATCATAATCATCATCATCATTATTAATATACTATTTGGGTAGAAAAGGAGATAAATTACTTTATTTAAATTTACTGAAAGAGTTGGATGTGACCACTTGTCCTTGGTAATCCATCACAGCTGAAGAATAGGATATTCTGGTTAATCCAATATTGTGTTTAATAGAGTATTATAAATTTATTTTATTCACATAATAGATTATCAAAGAATGTAAAGCATTAGATATACTACATTAAACTTAATAGTGAAGAATTTTGTCTTTTAAATGAATCAAAAAATGTTTCACTATATGTTGGGGTTTTAGACTCATCAATAAAAAAATTCACTTAAAGATTTTTGGCTTCTGGGCCTGTATGTAAGAAGTTAGAAGTCACCACCTTGTCCTAAAAGTAAAATCTGAATAAACTGAAAAATCTCTTAGATCTGTTAGGGAAGTGAATTTACAGGTCTAACCGCTGCCCCCTCCCATTGGAGAGACCAACAGTCTAATACAGAGTATCACAATGTACCAGAGCAGAAACCTCCATGGAAACTGGTGCCAGGGTAGGGAAAACTGAACTATAATTGACAAATTGATGGAGTCTCAATGTGGAGAGGTCTGAGAAATAAGATCTCCAATTGGACCCAGTCATCAGAGTACCCACACTTTTGTAAATTTTACCTTCTGGAGTTTTACCAGATTCATTCAGTAAATATTGGAGAAAAATCTTCTGCTTCTGACAGGTGAAGGGTATAAAATTTTTTTTGAAATAGGCTGGAGCATTCTGTTCTTTTTTTTTTTAATTAATTAATTTATTTTTTTATTCTTATGTTAATCCCCATACATTACATCATTAGTTTTAGATGAAGTGTTCCATGATTCATTGTGCATAAAACCCAGTGCTCCATGCAGAATGTGCCCTCCTCAATACCCATCACCAGGCTAACCCATCCTCCCACCCCCCTCCCCTCTAGAACCCTGTTTGTTTTTCAGAGTCCATCGTCTCTCATGGTTCGTCTACCTCTCCGATTTCCCTCGCTTCATTCTTCCACTCCGGCTACCTTCTTTTTCTTCTTTTTTTTTTTCTTAACATATATTGCATTATTTGTTTCAGAGGTACAGGTCTGAGATTCAACAGTCTTGCACAATTCACAGCGCTTACCAGAGCACATACCCTCCCCAGTGTCTATCACCCAGTCACCCCATCCCTCCCACCCCACCCCACTCAAACAACACTCAGTTTGTTTCCTGCGATTAAGAATTCCTCATATCAGTGAGATCATATGATACATGTCTTTCTCTGTTTGACTTATTTCACTCAACATAATACCCTCCAGTTCCATCCACGTCGTTGCAAATGGCAAGATCTCATTCCTTTTGATGGCTGCATAATATTCCATTGTATATATATATATACTACATCTTCTTTATCCATTTATCTGTTGATGGACATCTTGGCTCTTTCCACAATTTGGCTATTGTGGACATTGCTGCTATAAACATCGGGGTGCACGTAACCCTTCAGATCCCTACTTTTGTATCTTTGGGGTAAATACCCAGTAGTGCAATTGCTGGATCATATGGTAGCTCTATTTTCAACTTTTTGAGGAACCTCCATACAGTTTTCCAGAGTGGCTACACCAGCTTGCATTCCCACCAACAGTGGAGGAGGGTTCCCCTTTCTCCGCATCCCCGCCAACATCTGTCGTTTCCTGACTTGTTAATTTTAGCCATTCTGACTGGTGTGAGGTGGTATCTCATTGAGGTTTTGATTTGGATTTCCCTGATGCCGAGCGATATTGAGCACTTTTTCATGTGTCTGTTGGCCATTTGGATGTCTTCTTTGGAAAAATGTCTGTTCATGTCTTCTGCCCATTTCTTGATTGGATTCTTTGTTCTTTGGGTGTTGAGTTTGATGAGTTCTTTATAGATTTTGGATACTAGCCCTTTATCTGATAGGTCATTTGCAAATATCTTCTCCCATTCTGTCAGTTGTCTTTTGGTTTTGTTGGCTGTTTCCTTTGCTTTGCAAAAGCTTTTTATCTTGATGAAGTCCCAATAGTTCATTTTTGCCCTTGCTTCCCTTGCCTTTGGCGATGTTTCTAGGAAGAAGTTGCTTCGGCTGAGGTCAAAGAGGTTGCTGCCTGTGTTCTCCTTTAGGATTTTGATGGACTCCTGTCGCACATTGAGGTCTTTCAACCATTTGGAGTCTATTTTTGTGTGTGGTGTAAGGAAATGGTCCAGTTTCATTCTTCTGCATGTGGCTATCCAATTTTCCCAACACCATTTGTTGAAGAGACTGTCTTTATTCCATTGGACATTCTTTCCTGCTTTGTCGAAGATTAGTTGACCATAGAGTTGAGGGTCCATTTCTGGGCTCTCTATTCTGTTCCATTGATCTATGTGTCTGTTTTTGTGCCAGTACCATGCTGTCTTGATGATGACAGCTTTGTAATAGAGCTTGAAGTCCGGAATTGTGATGCCGCCGGCTTTGCTTTTCTTTTTCAATATTTCTCTGGCTATGTGGGGTCTTTTCTGGTTCCATACAAATTTTAGGATGATTTGTTCCATTTCTTTGAGAAAAGTGGATGATATTTTGATGGGGATTGCATTGAATGTGTAGATTGCTCTAGGTAGCATTGACATCTTCACAATATTCGTTCTTCCAATCCATGAGCATGGAACGTTTTTCCATTTCTTTGTGTCTTCCTCAATTTCTTTCATGAGTATTTTATAGTTTTCTGAGTACAGATCCTTCGTCTCTTTGGTTAGATTTATTCCTAGGTATCTTATGGTTTGGGGTACAATTGTAAATGGGATTGACTCCTTAATTTCTCTTTCTTCTGTCTTGTTGTTGGTGTATAGGAATGCCACTGACTTCTGTGCATTGATTTTATATCCTGCCACTTTACTGAATTCCTGTATGAGTTCTAGCAGTTTTGGGGTGGAGTCTTTGGGTTTTCCACATAAAGTATCATATCATCTGCAAAGAGTGAGAGTTTGACTTCTTCCTTGCCAATTTGGATGCCTTTGATTTCTTTTTGTTGTCTGATTGCTGTGGCTAGGACTTCCAATACTATGTTGAATAGCAGTGGTGATAGTGGACATCTCTACCGTGTTCCTGACCTTAGGGGGAAAGCTCTCAGTTTTTCCCCATTGAGAATAATATTCGCTGTAGGTTTTTCATAGATGGCTTTTATGATATTGAGGTATGTACCCTCTATCCCTACACTCTGAAGAGTTTTGATCAAGAAAGGATGCTGTACTTTGTCAAAAGCTTTTTCTGCATCTATTGAGAGGATCATGTGATTCATGTTCTTTCTTTTGTTAATGTATTGTATCACATTGATTGATTTGCGGATGTTGAACCAACCTTGCAGCCCAGGGATAAATCCCACTTGGTGGTGGTGAATAATCCTTTTAATGTACTGTTGGATCCTATTGGCTAGTATTTTGGTGAGTATTTTTGCATCCATGTTCATCAGGGATATTGGTCGGTAATTCTCCTTTTTGATGGGGTCTTTGTCTCGTTTTGGGATCAAGGTAATGCTGGCCTCATAAAATGAGTTTGGAAGTTTTCCTTCTGTTTCTATTTTTTTGGAACAGTTTCAGAAGAATAGGTATTAATTCTTCTTGAAATGTTTGGTAGAATTCCCCTGGGAAGCCATCTGGCCCTGGGCTTTTGTTTTTTGGGAGATTTTTGATGACTGCTTCAATTTCCTTAGTGGTTATAGATCTGTTCAGGTTTTCTATTTCATCGTGGTTCAGTTTTGGTAGTTGATACATCTCTAGGAATGCATCCATCTCTTCCAGGTTATCTAATTTGCTGGCATAGAGTTGCTCATAATATGTTCTTATAATTGTTTGTATTTCTTTGGTGTTGGTTGTGATCTCTCCTCTTTCATTCAAGATTTTGTTGATTTGGGTCATTTCTCTTCTCTTTTTGATAAGTCTGGCCAGGGGTTTATCAATCTTGTTAATTCTTTCAAAGAACCAGCTCCTAGTTTCGTTGATCTGTTCTACTGTTCTTTTAGTTTCTATTTCATTGATTTCTGCTCTGATCTTTATTATTTCTCTTCTCCTGCTGGGTGTAGGCTTTATTTGCTGTTCTTTCTCTAGCTCCTTTAGGTGTAGAGTTAGGTTGTGTACTTGAGACCTTTCTTGTTTCTTGAGAAAGGCTTGTATTGCTATATACTTTCCTCTTAGGACTGCCTTTGCTGCATCCCAAAGATTTTGAACAGTTGTGTTTTCATTTTCATTGGTTTCCATGTATTTTTTTAATTCTTCTTTAATTTCCTGGTTGACCCATTCATTCTTCAATAGGATGCTCTTTAGCCTCCATGTATTTGAGTTCTTTCCGACTTTCCTCTTGTGATTGAGTTCTAGTTTCAAAGCATTGTGGTCTGAAAATAGGCAGGGAATGATCCCAATCTTTTGGTACCAGTTGAGACCTGATTTATGACCTAGGATGTGATCTATTCTGGAGAATGTTCCATGGGCACTAGAGAAGAATGTGTATTCCGTTGTTTTGGGGTGGAATGTTCTGAATATGTCTGTGAAGTCCATTTGGTCCAGTGTGTCATTTAAAGTCTTTATTTCCTTGTTGATCTTTTGCTTAGACGATCTGTCCATTTCAGTGAGGGGGATGTTAAAGTCCCCCACTATTATTGTATTGTTGTCGATGTGTTTCTTTGCTTTTGTTATTAATTGGCTTATATAATTGGCTGCTCCCATGTTAGGGGCATAGTTATTTACAATTCTTAGATCTTCTTGTTGGATAGATCCTTTAAGTAGGATATAATGTCCTTCCTCATCTCTTATTACAGTCTTTGGTTTAAAATCTAATTTGTCTGATATAAGGATTGCCACCCCAGCTTTCTTTTGGTGTCCATTAGCATGGTAAATGGTTTTCCACCCCCTCACTTTCAATCTGGGGGTGTCTTTGGTTCTAAAATGAGTCTCTTGCAGACAGCATATTGATGGGTCTTGTTTTTTAATCCAGTCTGTTAGCCTGTGTCTTTTGATTCGGGCATTTAGCCCATTTACATTCAGGGTAACTATTGAAAGATAGGAATTTAGTGCCATTGTATTGCCTGTAAGGTGACTGTTACCGTATATTGTCTGTGTTCCTTTCTGGTCTATGTTGCTTTTAGGCTCTCTCTTTGCTTAGAGGACCCCTTTCAAGGTTTCCTGTAGGGCTGGTTTTGTGTTTGCAAATTCCTTTAGTTTTTGTTTGTCCTGGAAGCTTTTTATCTCTCCTTCAATTTCCAATGACAGCCTAGTTGGATAGAGTATTCTTGGCTGCATATTTTTCTCATTTAGTGCTCTGAATATATCCTGCCAGTCCTTTCTGGCCTGCCAGGTCTCTGTGGATAGGTCTGTTGCCAATCTAATGTTTCTACCCTTGTAGGTTACATATCTCTTCTCCCGAGCTGCTTTCAGCATTTTCTCTTTGTCTATGAGACTCGTAAGTTTTACTATTAGATGTCGGGGTGTTGACCTATTTTTATTGATTTTGAGAGGGGTTCTCTGTGCTTCCTGGATTTTAATGCCTGTTTCTTTCCCCAAATTAGGGAAGTTCTCTGCTATAATTTTCTCCATTATACCTTCTGCCCCTCTCTCTCTTTCTTCTTCTTCTGGGATCCCAATTATTCTAATGTTGTTTCGTCTTATGGTATCGCTTATCTCTCGAATTCTGCCCTCGTGATCCAGTAGTTGTTTATCTCTCTTTTTCTCGGCTTCTTTATTTTCCATCATTTCATCTTCTATATTACTGATTCTCTCTTCTGCCTCATTTATTCTAGCAGTTAGTGCCCCCATTTTTGATTGCACCTCATTAATAGCCTTTTTGATTTCTACTTGGTTGGATTTTAGCTCTTTTACTTCTCCAGAAAGGGTTTCTCTAATAACTTCCATATTTTTTTCAAGCCCAGCTAGTATCTTTAAAGTGATGATTCTGAACTCTAGATCTGACATCGTACTAATGTCTGTATTGAGTAGGTCCCTGGCAGTCGGTACTACCTCTTGTTCTTTTTGTTGAGGTGATTTTTTCTGTCTTGTCATTTTGTGCAGAGGAGAATAGATTAGTGAGAAAACAAAATGCTAGCAGAGTAACCACGTCCCCAGAAAATATACTCTAAACAAATCAGAAAAGACCTGAAGCAGTGGGATAAGAAAGGGAAAGAGAGAAAAAAGAAAAAGAAAGAAAAAAGAAAAAGATAAAGATAAAGATAAAAACAAAAACAAACAAAACAAAACAACAACCACAACAACAACAACAAAAAAACAGAATGTGATCAGATATGATCAGGCTGGTATATAGATCAGTGCCACACACTAGATTTGGCGTGTATTTTGGTCTTTTAGAAGAAAGTGCCTCCCAAAATTTTAAAGAAAGAAAAACTTATATATGTACAAAAATAAGGGTTGATATAATGAAGTGGTGGAATATGACTGTAAAAATGGAAATTATAAAAAATTTTATAAAAGGAACTGATAAGAAGTTGATTGAAAAAAGAAAGAAGAGGATTTAAAAAAAGAAAAAAAGAAAAAGAAAAAAAAAGGGAGAGGATGTGATCAGGCAGGGGAATAGAAAACATCATATACTA
Source organism: Mirounga angustirostris (assembly GCF_029215605.1). NCBI lineage: Eukaryota > Metazoa > Chordata > Mammalia > Carnivora > Phocidae > Mirounga > Mirounga angustirostris. The sequence continues at coordinate 103,681,048 of NW_026991719.1, forward strand.
GAGATTTAGGGTATATTTTAATCTGTTAGAAGAAACTATCTCAAAATTTTAAAGAGAGAACAACTTATATATATAAGCCAAAAATATGGGTAACTACTATGAAGGGATAGAATATGACTCTAAAAATGAAAAATAAAAATTTTTTTTTTTAAGGGATTGATAAGATGTTGGTTGAAAAAGGGAAAAAGAAAAATTCAAAAAGAAATAAAAAGACAAAAAGACAGTTAAAAAAAATTAACTTTAAAAGACTAAAGAATCATGGTAAAAAAGCCGTGAATTCTATGTGCAGTAGTCCCCCAGCGCTGGAGTTCTGCCGTTCTTATTGATCGGTAAACTTGGTCTTGGCGGCTGTTCTCACTGATCTTCTGGGGAGGGGCCTGTTGCCGTGGTTTCCAAATGTCTCTGCCGGAGGCGGAATTGCCCTGCCCTTGCCCCCTCCCGGCTAAGTTATCTGCTCGGGTTTGCTCTCCGGGGCTTTTGTTCCCTGCGAGCTTTCCGTAGAGCTTTGGAGGCGGAGAGTGGAAATGGCGGCCTCCCAATCTCTGCCCCGGAGGAGCCGAGAACTCGGGGCCCGCTCCTCAGTGAGCCCCCAGAGAAAAGCCGTCAGTCACTCCCGTCTCCCCGGTCTCCGGCCGCACTCCGTGCTCGCCAGGCCTGTGATCGCACGTTTCTATCTCCGGCACCCGACCCCGGGCGGAGTCTCCAAACCCAGCAGATCCCTGCGGTGCACTCCCGCGCGGCTCCCCCCGGGGGAGGAAGGTGAGTCTCCCCAGATCTGCCGCTTGTTGGGTCCTTGCTGGAGGAGCAGGGGCCCGACTGTGCCGCGGGTCACGGTTTATGGCAACCCTGAGCTGAGAGCCCGCGCCTGGGCTCTGCCTCTGCAGCCGGCTTCCCTGCTCCGTTACCCGGGAGCTCTGCTGCACTCAGGCACCCCCGGTCTTTCTGTGACCCCGAGGGCCTGAGACCCCACTGTCCCGGAGGGTTCCACCCCCCGCTTAGCCACCAGAGTGACGTCCCTCAGCGGAGCAGACTTTTAAAAGTTCCAATTTGTGCTCCGCGGCTCCATCACTTGCCAGAAGCGGCGGACGGAGGCCCCTCCCCCACCGTCTATCCTCCCGAATATCGCCTCGGATTCACTTCTCCGCACGTCCTACCTTCCAGAAAGTGGTCGCTTTTCTGATGAGAGAGTTGTTGCTCTTCTTTTCTTCGATCTCCTGTTGAGTTTGTAGGTGTTCAGAACGGTTTGATCCCTATCCCGCTGAATTCCTGAGAGGAGACGAAATCCAGGTCTCTTACTTCTCCGCCATCTTGCTCCGCCCCCCGCATTCTGTTCTTTTTAACAATGTCTGCTTTAGGGGGAACTAACCAGACCCTAATCTGCTGGGGTTTTACTAAAGGCTAACTGACCTGGAGAAAAGGAAATACTGAACCCAATCAGCTCTAACCTTTCATGTGAGAGAAAGGAAATACCTAACTCAAGCCCATGGTAGCCATCCTGTCCCACCAAAGAGGGCGAGAACTAAGAATTATATGTAAAGTTACAGTTTAGAGGCATAAACTCATAGAGGCATAAACTCACTAAAAGACTGAGACCTAAATATAGAATGCTTTCCCTCTTACCATAACATCACTAAATGCCTATTTATAACACTTCTTTTTTTTTAAAAAAAGATTTATTTATTTATTTATTTATTTATATTTATTTTAGAGAGAGAGAGAGCACAAGAGAGAGTGTGTGAGTGGGGGAGGGGCAAAGGGAGGGAATCCTAAGCAAATTCCCCACTGAGTGCAGAGCCTGACATGGGGCTCAGTTTCATGATCCATGAGATCATGACCTGAGCCAAAACCAAGTGTCAGATGTTTAACTGACTGAGCCACCCAGGCACCCGTACAAAACTTCTTTTACCCAAGACATCAATCATATTTAGGTATGAAGAAAAAAATTACAAGATATATTAAATGGCAAAAAGACAATTTGAAGATACAGAAAAAGCATAAGAACCAAGCTCAGATAGAGCAGGAATGTTGAAACTATCAACCTGGAGATTTAATACAACTATGATTAAGATGCTGAGGACTCTAATGGATAAAGTAGACCACATGTAAGAACAGGTGGGCAATGTAGCAGAAAGATAGAACTTCTAAGAAATAACCAAAACTAAATGCTAGAGGTCAAAATTATTGTAACAGAAATGAACTCCTTTGATTGGCTGATTAGTAAATTGGACATGGATAAAAAAAAAAAAAAAAGAATCCCTGAGCTTGTGGACATCATGATAGAAACTTTAACATTGATAAGCAAACAGGAAAAAAATACTGAAAAACCAAAGCAAAATAGGATATTAAAGAAAAGCAAGACATCTACAAATGATGTAACATAGGCATAATATAAATACCAGGAGAAGGAAGAAATTAAGAAAAAGAAGAAATATTTGAAATGATAATGACTGTGAATTTCCCCCAAATTAACGTCAAACATAAAACCATAGATTCAGGAAACTCAGAAAACACCAACTAATATAAATGCCAAAAAAGCTACATGTAGGCATATCATTTTTAAACTATAGAAAATCAAAGATAAGGAAGAATCCTGGAAACAAGCCAGAAGGGTGGAAAATAACCTTATCTAAAGAAGAGCAAAGATAAGGTTCATATCCAACTTCTTCTTATAAACCATGCATACAAAAGGGAAGTGCAATGAAATATTTAAAGTACTGACAGATAAAAAACACTAATGCAGAATTCTGTACTTGTGAAGTTATCCTTCAAAAGTTAAGGAGAAATAAATTTCCTTAGACAAGCCAAAATTCAGGGAATTTTTGACCAGTAGGTACCTTACAAGAGATGTTCAAAGGGGCGCCTAGGTGGCTCAGTTGGTTAAGAGATGTTCAAAGAAATTATTCAGAGAGAAGGAAAATAATATAAGTAAGAAACTTTGGTCTACATAAAGGAAGAATACACTATATTGTACACCTGAAACTAATATTACATTGTAGGTTAACTAACTGGAATTTATTTATTTATTTATTTATTTATTTATTTATTTATTTATTTAAAGTAATTTTTTAAAGTATTTTTCTTTTTAAGATTTTATTTATTTATTTGACAGAGAGAGAGAGCACAAGCAGGGAGAGTGGCAGGCAGAAAGAGAAGCAGGCTCCCTGCTGAGCAAGGAGCATGATGCAGGCCTTGATCCCAGGACTCTGGGATCATGACCTGAGCTGAAGGCAGCTGCTTAACCAACTGAGCCACCCAGGCACCCACTAACTGGAATTTAAATAAAAACTTAAAAAATAAAGAAAGGAAGAGTACTGGAGAAGAAATAAGCAAAGATAAAATAAAATAAATAAAATATTTTATTTTTTATTATTAATTGATCCAATAGATAACAATGTGTTCAAAATAATACCAACATCCATTCAATTTAAATAAGTATATGATTGAGACACCCAGGCGCCCCAGGATGTTGTACTCTGTCAAATGCTTTTTCTGCATCTATTGAGAGGATCATATGGTTCTTATCCTTTCTTTTATTAATGTGGTATATCACATTGATTGATTTGCAAATATTGTACCACTCTTGCAGCCCAGCAATAAATCCCACTGGATTGAGGTGACTGATTGTTTTAAAATGTAATATTGGATGCAGTTGCTAATATTTTATTGATAATTTTTGCATCCATGTTGATCAGGGATATTGGCCTGTAATTCTCCTTTTTAGTGGGGCCTTTGTCTGGTTTTGGAATCAAAGTAATGCTGGTCTCATAGAAGGAGTTTTGAAGTTTTCCTTCCATTTCTATTTTTTGAAACAGTTTGTGAAAAATAGATATTAACTCTTTAAATGTTTAGTAGAATTCCCCTGGGAAGCCATCTGGTGCTAGACTTTTGTTTGTTGGGAGATTTTTGATTACTGATTCATTTTATTTACTGGTTATGGATCTGTTCCAGTTTTCTGTTTCTTCTTGTTTTAGCTTTGGTAGTTTATATGTTTCTAGGGATTTATCCATTTCTTCCAGATGGCTAATATGTTGGCATATAATTTTTCATAATATTCTTTTATAGTTGTTTGCATATCTCTGGTGTTCATTATGATCTCTTCTCTTTCATTCATGATTTTATTTATGTGGGTCCTTTGTCTTTTCTTTTTGATAAGTCTGTCTACAGGTTTATCAATTTTGTTAATTCTTTCAATGAACCAGCTATTAGTTTTTGTTGATCTGCTTTAATGTTCTTTGTTTGTTTCTTATTGTTTATTTGTCCTCTAATCTCTATTATTTCCATTCTTCTGCTGAATTTAGACTTTATTTGCTTTTCCTTTTCTAGCTCTTTTAGTTTTAAGGTTAGGTTGTGTATTTGAGAATTTCTTGCTTCTTTAGGTAGGCCTGTTTTGCTATATACTTCCCTCTTATGACTGTTTTTGCTGAATCCCAAAGGTTCTGGACTGTCATGTTTTCATTTTCCTTTCTAATATGTATTTTTTATTTCTTCTTTAATTTTCTGGTTAACCCATTCATTCCTTAGTAGCATGTTTTTAAACTTCCATGTATTTGTGGTCATTCCAATGTTTTCCTTGTGTTTGTGTTCAAGTTTCATAGTGTTGTGGTCTGAGAATATGCATGGTATGATCTCAGTCTTTCTGTATTTCTTGAGGCCTGATTTGTGACCCAGCATGTGCTCTATTCTGAAGAATGTCTCATGTGTACTTGAAAAGAATGTATATTCTGCTGCTTTAGAATGAAATGTTCTGAATATATCTGTTATGTCCATCTAGTCCAGGGGGTCATTCAAAACCATTGTTTCCTTGTTGATTTGCTGCTTTGATGATTTGTCTATTGCTTTCAGTGGATGTGGGGGTAAAGTTCCCTACTGTTATTGTATTATTATCAGTGAGTTTCTTTATGTTTGTTATTAATTGTTTTCTATATTTGGGTGCTACCAATTTGGGGGCATAAATATTTACAATTGTTAGATCTTCTTGTTGGATAGACCCCTTTATTATGATATAGTGTCCTTCTTCATCTCTTGTTACAGACTTTGTTTTAAAATCTAGTTTATCTGATAAAAGTTTGGCTATTCTGGCTTTCTTTTGATGTCTAATCACATGATAGTTGGTACTCCATCCCCTCACTTTCCATCTGCAGGTGTTTTTAGTTCTAAAATGAGTCTCTTGTAGGCAGCATATAGATGGGTCTTGTTTTTTTTTTTTTTATTATTCATTCTGATACCCTTTGTCTTTTGACTAGAGCATTGAGTCTATTTACATTCAGAGTGATTATTGATAGATATGAATTTAGTGCCATTTTATTCTCTGTTAATTCATTTTTTCTGAAGATTTTCTTTGTTCCTTTCTAGTCTTTGTTGTTTTTGGTCTTTCTTTCCCACTCAAAGGGTCCTCTTTAATATTTCTTGCAGGGGTGTTTTAGTGGTCCCAAACTTTTTTAGTTTTGTTTGTCTGGGAAGGTGTTTATCCCTCTTCTATTCTGAATGAGAGCCCTGCTGGGTAAAATATTCTTGGCTGCATATATTTTTCCCCTTAAGCATGTTGAATATATCATGACACTCTCTTCTGGCCTGCCAGATTTCTGTGGAAAGTTCTCTTGCAAACCTTAGCCAATATGTGTTGTTTTAACTAGGTGTGTTTTGATGTGCTTATTAAAATAAGCCTGATCTTATTCCTATGTCCACTAGAGCCGAAGCCTTACAGCAGTCTATGATCAGTAGACTTAGTGCATTCAGGGGTTTGTGCTGGTGTTCTGGGGGAGGGGTCTGCAGTTCCGGTTCCCAGTCCAACTTGCCCTAGTAATGCACAGTGAGGTGGGGGTTGTTACAAGAGGCTTAAACCTCCACTTGGGGGACCTGTGTTGTTCTCTGAAGTCTGTCTGAGCTGATGTTTGTGGGAGGAAAATGGCATCACCCCCCCCATCCTGGGGGAGGGGAGTTCGTACCCACCACTATTCAGGAAATCCTCACAGAAGAGTGTAGAATCTCCCCTCTTGTGTTCCAGACTTCTGTCAGAACTTTGCTTTCTCCCTCTCTGTCTGGCAGCACAGTACTCTTGTTTTATGTCAGATGCACAGGTGGGTTTCAAAAACTCCAAATTTTAGAGACCCAGCATGATAGGGACCCATGCTGATCCTCAGGGAGTAGGTCTCCCTGCACTGTGGCTGGTGCTAGTTTGTCCCAGAAAAGCAGTTGTATGACCATGCAAGGGCTGAGATTTTATGGTAAAGCATAGTAAAAAGCTGGCTTCCCAGTTAACTGCCTTCAGCAAGTCCCTCTGCTGCTATGCTAATTAATGAGGTCATTCGATGGTGATCACCATCTCTTTTTCCCCTGAGAGGCAGGGCCACCTTTCCCAAATGTACTCCAAGAAAGGGAACTGTTTCTTCCAATGTGACCCATGAGATCCTCAGACCGTGCTGTCTGCTCCTGGGTCCTCTGCTCACCTTCCCCCCGGGAGCACCACTAAGTCTGCCAGGCGTCCCCTCCACAGCACCACCCACAATTCTTTTCTCCCTCAAATCAACTCTCTGCAGCTCCTTTCCTCCACAATGTGGTCATTTTTCTCCCTCTAGATGTGCAGTTTGTTCTCTCAGTCCTAACATCGATTTCTCGGTGTTTAAAATGATTTGATATTTATCTAGGTGTTTGAGGAATGGAGCAAGCATAGGGTACCCTTACTACTCCGTCCATCCCCTCACATTCAATCTACAGGTGTCTTTAGGTCTAAAATGAGTCTCTTATATGCAGTTTGTAGATAGATTTTGGTTTTTATCCACTCTGACACCCTATGGCTTTTGATTGGAGCATTTTAGACTATTTACATTCAGAGTAATTATGGATAGATATGAATTTAGTGCCATTTTTTTTCCTATTAAGTTTTTGTTTTTGGAGATTTTTCTCTGTTCCTTTCTTATCTTTGTTACTTTTGGTCCTTCCATTCAAAGAATCTCTTTTAATATTTCTTACAGGGGTGGGTTAGTGGCCACGAACTCCTTTAGTTTTTGTTTGTCTGGGACACTCTTTATCTCTCCTTCTATTCTGAATGATACCCTTACTGGATAGAGTATTCTTGGCTGCAGATTTTTCCCATTCAGGACTTTGGAATATATCATGCCACTCCTTTCTGTCTTGACATGTTTCTATTGAGAAATCTCCTAGCATTATGGGTCTCCCTTCTAAGTAAAGAAGAAATATTTTTTTAAGATTTTATTTATTTATTTGAGACAGAGAGAATGAGAGACAGAGAGCATGAGAGGGAGGAGGGTCAGAGGGAGAAGCAGACTCCCCGCCGAGCAGGGGGAGCCCAATGCGGGACTCGATCTCGGGACTCCAGGATCATGACCTGAGCCAAAGGCAGTCACTCAACCAACTGAGCCACCCAGGTGCCCTAAGTAAAGAAGAAATTTTAAAAAATACATGGAAACAAATGAAAATGAAAACACGATAGTCCAAAACCTTTGGGATGCAGCAGAAGCAGTCATAAGGGAGAAATATAAAACAAAACAAGCTTACCTCAAGAAGCAGAAAAACCTCAAATAAACAACCTAATCTTACACACAAAGAAGCTAGAAAAAGAACAAATGAAGAAGGAAATAATAAAAATTAGAGCACAAATAAATGATATAGAAACAAACAAACAACAACCAACCCCCCCCCCCAATAGAACAGATTGGTGAAACTAGGAGATGATTCTTTGAAAGAATTAATAAAATTGATAAACCCCTAACAGACTTATCAAAAAGAAAAGAAGGGATCCAAATAAATACAATCACAAATGGAAGTAGAGAGATCACAACTAACACCATGGAAATACAAAAAAAAAAAAAAAATTGTAAGAGAATATTATGAAAAATTATGTGCCAACAAATTGGCAATCTGAAAGAAATGAATAAATTTTGAGAAACATATAAACTACCCAAACTAAAACAGGAAGAAATAGAAAATTTGAAAAAAACGTAACAAGTAAAGAAATTGAATCAGTAATCAAAAATCTCCCAACAAACAAAAGATGGCTTCCCAGGGGAATTCTACCAAACATTTAAAGAGTTAATACTTACTATTCTCAAACTGTTCCAAAAAACAGAAGTGGAAGGAAAACTTCCATACTCATTCTACAAGGCCAGGATTACCTTGATTCCAAAACCACACAAAGACCCCACTAAAAAGGAGAATTACAGGCCAATATCCCTGATGAACATGGATGCAAAATTTCTCAACAAGATAATAGCTAATCGAATCCAACAGTACATTAGAAGAATCATTCACCAAGATCAGGTGATATTTATTCCTCAGCTGCAGGGGTGGTATAATATTCACAAATCCATCAATGTCATACACCATATTAATAAAAGAAAAGATAAAAACCATATGATCCTCTCAATAGGGGCAGAAAAAGCATTTGACAAAATACAGAATCCATTCTTGTAAAGAACTCTCAACAAACTTGGGAAAGAGGGAACATACCTCAATATCATAGAGACCATATAGGAAAGACCCACAGTTAATATCATTCTCAATGGTGAAAAACTGAGAGCTTTTCCTTTGAGGTCAGGAGGAAGACAGGGATATATACCCTTACCTTTGTTATTTGACATAGTAGTGGAAGTCTTAGTCTCAGCAGTCAGACAGCAAAAAGAAATAAAAAGCATCCAAAGCACCAAGGAGGAAATCAAACTTTCATTATTCATAGATGACAAGATACTCTATGTGGAAAAGCTAGAAGACTCAACCAAAAAATTGCTAGAACTGATATGTGAATTCAGCAAAGTCAAAGGATATAAAATCAATGTACAGAAATAAAAGGCATTCAAACAGGCAAAGAAGTAAAACTTTCACTATTTGCATGATACTATATATAGAAAACCCAAAGACTACACACACACACACACACACACACACAAACTGCTAGAACCAATACACAAATTCAGTAAAGTCTCAGGATATAAAATCAATGTACAGAAGTCTGTTGCATCTCTATACATCAATAATGAAGCAAGAGAAAGAGAAATCAAGGAATCAATCCCATTTATAATTGTGCCAAACACCATAAGATACCTAGGAATAAACCTAACCAAAGGGGTGAAAGATCTGTACTCTGAGAATTATAAAACACTGATGAAAGAAATTGAAGATGACACAAAGGAATGGAAAAACATTCCATTCTCATGGATTGGAAGAACAAAATTTTTTTTTTTAATGTCTATACTACCCAAGACAATCTACTCATTTAATGCAATTCCTATCAAAATACCACCAGCATTTTTCACAGAGCTACAATAATTAATCCTAAAATTTGTATGGAACCACAACAGATCCCAAATAGCCACAGAAATCTTGAAAAAGAGAAACAAACCTGGAGGCATCACAATTCCAGACTTCAAGCTATATTACAAAGCTGTAGTCATCATGACAGTATGGTAGTAACACAGAAGCAGACACATTATTCAATGGAACAGAATAGAAAACTCAGAAATGGACTCATAGCTACATGGTCAACTAATCTTTATCAAAGCAGGAAGGAATAATCAATGGACAAAAACAGTTTCCTCAACAAATGGTGTTGGGAAAACCGGACAGATATGTTCAAAAGAATGAAAATGGACCACTTTCTTACACCACACACAAAAATAAGTTCCCAAGGGTTGAAAAACCTGAATGTGAGACAGGAAACCATCAAAATCCTAGAGAAGAACACAGGTAGCGATCTCTTTGACATCAGTCATGGCAACTTGTTACTGGATATGTCTCCTGAGGCAAGGGAAACAAAAGCAAAAATAAACTATTGGGACTTCCTCAAGATAAAAAGCCTCTGGACAATGAAGGGAACAATCAATAAAACTAATAAGCAACCTTTGGAATTGAAGATATTTTCAAATGACACACCTGATAAAGGGTTAGTACCCAAAGTCTATATAAAGAACCTTTCAAACTCTACACCCAGAAAAAAAAAATAATCAATTTTTATTTTATTTATTTTATTTTTTTAAAAAAGATTTTATTTATTTATTTGAGAGAATGAGACAGAGATAGTGAGAGAGAGAGCACAAGCAGGGAGGAGAGGGAGAAGCAGGCTCCCTGCCTAGCAGGCAGTCCAAAGCAGGGCTTGATCCCAGGACCCTGGGATCATGACCTTAGCCAAAGGCAGACTCTTAAACAACCGAGCCACCCAGGCTCCCCCAAGTAATCAAATTTAAAAATGGGCAGAGACATGAATAGCCATTTTTCTAAAAAAGACTTACAGATTGCCAAAAGACACGTGAAAAGATGCTCAACATCACTCATCATCAGGGAAATACATATCAAAACTACAGTGAGAAATTACCTTATGTCTGTCAGAATCACTAAGATTAACAACACAGGAAACAATAGGTGTTGGCGAGGATGTGGAGAAGGGGCAATACTTTTCCACTTTTTGTGGGAATGCAAACTGGTGCAGCCACTCTGGAAAACAGTATGGAGCTTCCTCAGAAAGTTAAAAATAGAACTATCTCATGATTCAGCAATTGCACCATTAGGTATTTACCTTACAATACAAAAAAATACTGATACAAAGGGACACATGCATCCCAATGTTTATAGCAGCCTTACCAACAATAGCCAAATTATGAAAAGAGTCCAAAAGTCCATCACCTGATGAATGGATAAAGAAGTGGTATATTTATACAATGGAATATTAGTCATAAAAAGAATGAAATCTTGCCATTTGTAACAATGTGGATAGAGCTTGAGTGTATTTTGTTAAGCGAAATCGTCAGTCAGAGAAAGACAGATACCAGACAAATTTTAGAAATGAAACATAAGAACATAGGGAAATTAAAAAAAAAGAGAGAAGCAGATCATAAAACAGACTCTTAACTATAGAGAACAAACTGAGTGTTGCTGGAGGGGAGATGGGCAGGGGGGATGTGTTAAATGGGTGATGGATATTAAGGATGGCACTTTTTGCAATGAGCATTGGGTATTATATGTAAGTGATGAATCACTAAATTCTACTCTTGAAACTAATATTACACTATATGTTAACTGACTAGAATTGAAATAAAAACTTAAAGAAAGAAGCAATATTTCCAGTGCAAGAGTAAGAAAAGAAACATAAAAGAAGCAAAACATATACTATTAAATTTTAAAAGAAAGTAGAATAATACATGATTTATGTTTTATTTTTTCTAAATTATGGAATATTCTAGCTGTATTGACTGAGACATCCTAGAAACAACAACCAAGTAAACTTGAGCACTTTCAGTGCCCAAAGTACCATTTTTCATTGATAGAAACAAGAGATCCTTGAAGAAATTGCTCATTCTAGATCTGAGGCAGAAAAATCACAAGATGAGTGAATGATATTATTGTGCTAGAAAGCAAGAAACTATGAAATCATACTAGAATCAATCCAAAAGGACACAGGTGCTGAAAATAAAGGACTTCCATTGCCAAAAATGGGACAACTTGAGCAGGAAAAAAAAAAAAAAAGACTAAAATGGATTGAAGCATATGAATTTTATTTAAAATTCTAAGAATTTATAACAATTAAAACAGAAATAACATAGGTAATCTTTGGAATGCTAAGGCACCAACTAATTACTATGAAATTTGTTGAATAAAGAGAAAACATCTTTATTTATTCCACCTTTTTCTGTATGTAAGATAAAGTTAATGAAAGTTATTTCATATAGAATAATTCCAGCTAACAAATACAGAGAGAGTATTTGAATGAGAAAAGTAGCCATTTTGTAACTCCTAAAGAAATAATGGATCTAGGCAATGGATATCATTGTGTGCTTAATCCATTAGGTGAAAGATTGATAGTTTAATTAAAAGACTAGGTCAACACCACTTAATCTCAATAACCAATTTCAGAATCACTAAAAATAGAACAATAGGACATCATGGCCACATGTGTTAATTCAACAAGAAGCATGTAGTAAAACCTATTAAGTATCCTTACTAAAGAGTGAGAATAGAACCTGAGTCAATTAAGCATCCAGATCCAACTATTAGTTTACAGAGAATATGTAAAGAGGAACATATTGAAGGGCACCACAAGAATGGAAATGGACAAATCCTGAGTATGAGAAATTTGAGCATAGGGGTGTAGTTTCTTCAATATATCAGTGGTACGGGGAAAAGAGTGGTATACATTAATATAGATTTAAAAAGTGTATTAACAAAATGAAATATGTTAAACTTGTTTGGATCATGGTTTATACAAGTCAAATGTGAAAAGATAGTTTTGAGACAATTGGTGAAATTTAAGCATGGAATGGAATTAGATGATATTATAGAATCATTCTTAAATTTCTTATTGTGACAATGGTATGGTAGTTATATTAAAAGAAAAAAAAATTTGTTAGAAATGAATACTGAAGGTTTAATGAGTAAAATGAAATGGTATCTGGTAAATTTTTTTACATTTGTTCCCATTGATTTATCCCAAGCACCTATAAGAATGCTTAACACATTGTTTAGCAAATATATGATAAGTACATTATTTCCTGTTTGTGTCTGAAAGCAAGATATTTGTATGCATAGTGTGTATTCCTTTCAATAATGAACATTCCTGTGATTTTCCTCCCAGAACTCTGCTTACTCCAAAGTCATCTTTACCTTTATTCAGACAGGCTGATAATGGTGATGATTTCTGAGGTAGTTGGCAAAATAGTTTTTTTTTTTTTTTTTGTAGATCAAAACTATAAAATTCTTAGGATCAGGATTCTTTACAATGAATCTATTCATCTTGGTATTATCTGTGGTGAAAACAGTATTAAAAAGACCTAATGACAGTCATTAGTAATACATTGATATTAAAAATAAAATAAATATAAACATCACCAAAATCTACCATTACCACTATCACCACGTGTATTTCTGTAAAACACAAATTTCAATGTGCTGATGGAAATATTTCAATGACTTCTCTTTGCCTTTTAAGTAATACTATGGTAAGAGTTATGATGATAGTGAGTGATAGGATTTATTGAGTACTGACTATGTTCGTCAGTGTATTTAGAATTCTATATAATCTCATTTAATCATCTCAATAGTCCTATGATATAGACATTATTATTACTCCCATTTTATAGAAGAGGAAAGAGATTCATCAAAGTTAAAGTCCTTGCACAAAGAATTTTTAAACTTAGAAAATGTTCTACTTACACTTGAATTTAGATAAATTTTGTATTCACACAATTCAACACAGTTAAAACAACAGAATATAGTTATATTGGGAAGAAATAACAAAGGTATTAGATAGTTTTCCATAATTTTCATTTTGCATCCTTATATGCACTTGAAGTTCATGATAGTCCTGTGAGGTCATTGAACTCTTTAATTCAAATATACCTTAACTAGAACCTAAGTTTGAATATGGGAAGGAATCTTAAATGTTTCCTTTTTTCTCCTATCTTAGAATAGAATTAGATAGAAAGAATAAATAAACAATATATTAGAAAAACAATTCACTTCAGGCTTAAACCCACTAGAAAAAGTGGAAAAAGTCATGTGAATAACTGTAAAGGGAATAATTCATCTGTAGAAAATTGAGAGAACACTTTGTGTGTAAAAGAGGTATAATTACAACTAACAGTTTTGTCCATTGGTATCCCTCTTGATCCGAGCTTCCTTAGTTAGGATCTATAAGTCCCCAAGAAACATACAGATAAATTTCAAGTATTCCATTAACTTTCTTTTCTTGTGAATGTAGGCAACAAACTACAGTATGATTGGTAGTGCCAGTGATTTTATCACCAATAAAAATAACCTATATTTTCCTATCATATCAGTATTAAAATATCATATATGTTTATTGTTACTTTAAAATTATGGGAGTTACTAGGCCTTCCATGGATTGTCCAGTATTTGGAGTTCTACACTATTACAAAGGCTTTAGTAAAGTGTCTTGTACTGGAAGACATCAAGATGGTTTGTAGATGAAACAGGGAAAACACAGAAGTGGTTCCCTACTTAAATGCTGTGGTCTGTTCTTGAAGCAGATCATCAAGGAATTGGCAACTTTAACATTCTCATTGATGGTGTAACTAGATGAAGCAATAGACATCTCTTAATATAGCCAACAGGTCTGTTTTGTTCATGATATGCACACTGACACTTTCAAAAGAAGAAATCTTACTTTGTGAGTCTGTTTTGG